>NW_025333709.1:25680000-35680000 GCF_019186645.2 Phyllostomus hastatus | reverse complement strand
CTGTTGTGAATAAATCTGACCTTAGAAGAGATTAATGTACACATGTTGATTTTTGAGCTGTTAAGGAAGTAAGTGGAAAATTGCTTATTTTAGAAGCCTACACCAGCTAATTCTATTTTTTTAGTGTTCCTTTAGACTCACAGCAGTCAAATATATTTCAAAGGTGTAGGGATTGGATTTTTCATTACCTGTACAATTTAGGATTGAAAATCTACTAAGATAATAGTAGACAGCTTCATCTGCAACAAGCACATGGGTCAGCATAGAATAGCTAATGTACTTATTACCATACCAATGGCAACTTTATATTTTAAATATTCAGAAATATAAATACAAGCCCTGGCTGGCATAGCTCAGTGGATTGAGCGCGGGCTGTGGACCAAAGTGTTGCAGGTTCGATTCCCAGTCAGGCCACATACCTGGGTTGCAGGCCACAGCCCCCAGCAACCGCACATTGATGTTTCTTTCTCTCTCTCTTTCTCCCTCCCTTCCTTCTCTAAAAATAAATAAATAAAATCTTAAAAAAAAGAAACTATGTTACATTAAAAAAAAAGAAATATAAATACAGCCAGAGATGTTTTGATCACATCCTTTATATTTTTGTGATATGTCAAGTTATCTCAAATTTAAAAAGAATTGTATTTACTAAACCTAAAACTTTCCAGAAATTTGTTATTTTGGTAGGAGGTTATAGTTTTGATAGTTCTAGCTTATTTTCTTCCTTGTGTTATTAAATAAAAGCACTTCCTCACACTCTACCCTCAGGGAAACATATTTTATAAAGTCAAGGACTGTGTGGCTATTGTCTCCATTTTTATACTCTACTCCCACTTCTGCCACAAAAACCCAATATATGCCATTAGAGCTTTGGGGACTCTTGTTCCCACTGGGCCTAAATCTAGTCATCTTCTTTCTATGTTTCTTCTTATAGAAATTGATCAACACTTATTTTAATAATAGTCTTTGTGTTTTTTCTTTCTATTGTCATTGATGACTCCTGGGATCCAAAACAAACGGTAAAATTCTGTCTTAGAAGCAAGTTTCCCAATTTCCCAAAACCCTCCCTCCAAAGGAAAAACAATTAAACAAAAGCTCTCACTATTTCCCCACTATAAAATAGATTTAATCCACTCAGAAATTCCAAACTGACTTAAACACATCCTCACTATTATAAAAATCACTGATTCTTCCGCCAAGAAAATGAAACTACACTTCCATTCTTACTTGAATGCTTATCACTTAAAAATCTATAATCAAGGAATATGTTTCTGCTCCATAATGATGAGCCTCTTTGGTCAAATTATAGGCCTACCCAAGGAAATCTTAGACTTTGGTAGTTACAATTCTAACATAAGATGGTACAGATGTGGCATATGATAAATACATACATAACAAACATGATGATGAGAAGTTTCCACAGAATCTTAAAGCAAAAAAAACAATGGAAAGGATATGGTGCCAATGACTGCTAAGGCAGAACCAGAAGATGAACAAATACTTTAACAAAAGATTTGTGGTTCACACCAGAGTTGTGGAAATGCAGCTTTCAGTCTATGATCTTCTGAAATAACTGGCTTCATACCTTCTTTTTGATGCACGTATCACCTCCTTCCTGAGAGCAGCATGCACATTTTTGCCCTTGGAAATTCAAATTCCCTCATGACTGAACATCAATTTGCCTTTCTTGACATCTCACCTCATATGAAAATAAACATGCTTCTTTGAATTATTGGCTTGGCAAAATATTATCACATAGGTCTTATGAATACTATATCCAAGTAGACCTTTTGTCCTAAATACTTAAATATTCCAGGTTACAATTCATTTAAGTCAAAACCCTATAAGCAAATGCTTTCTTCCTTTCAACAATGCCAGATTTTTTCTGTTTTATTTTTACAAACCTAAAAATTATCAGTGAAAGCCTATTTCATTTCTTAGCTGTTTAATATTTGATAACACATATTTATTTTCTCATACAGCAGAATACCACTAAATCACATACATATCCCAGCAAGGTAATTGTTTATAAAATGTTTACATTCAAATAATAACATAAATTTAAACTTTTGACCAGATAGTTCCTTACATCTTCTAAGAAGACATGTTTAGCTTCCATAAAAAAAGTAAAGAATGAGTATTTGAATTAAAAAGTTTATGATATGAATGTTAGCTGCTTTCTTTGTTTTGGCTGAATAAATCAAATCAAAGACTTAAGAATAAATAATTTAAAAATATGTATTAATTTGTATGCTTTTGAATGCAGAGTATAAACATTTTCAGAAAGATCTCATATATATAATAATTTAATATTCATCATTACTCAATATTTTGTTTCACTTTTAAGATTTTATTTGTTTATTTTTAGAGAGAGGGGAAGTGACAGAGGAAGAGAGAGAAACATAGATGTGACAGAGGAACATTGATCAGCTGCCTGTCACACACATCCCAACTGAGGACCGAACCTGCAACCCAGGCATTGCCCTGACAGGAATTCAACATATGACCCTCTACTTTGTGAGATGACACCCAGCCAACTGAGCCATGCTGGTCAGGGCTTGCTCAATATTTTAGAAAGCACTAACCAGCACCTGGTTGCTAAAATTGTGAGGGATTGTTTTATTTTTTTTAATTTGGGGGAATATTATTCTTGGACTTATTTGTGTGATGGGGTATAACTTACAAACATGTGAGAGAAGTGTACTATTTGGTATTCTTATTTTTATAAACATATATTTGTCTCTCATTCAATTTACTTATAGCTTCTCTGGGATCTTTCATAATGCTAAATATACTAGTGGTTGCTATGAAATAACATAAGAGATGAAATGTGTGCTTTGCATTTCTAATTAAAATCCTGAAAATTAGCAGTTTAAGGTACTCCCAGTTGATGTATGTGTGTGTGTGTGTGTGTGTGTGTATCTTTGTTTTGACACTTTATGAAACACTGAATTATATATTGTATGTATATTTTATTTCATGCTCTCAAAATGCAGAAAGGCTGGTGTTAATAGATGCTCTACTGATGGACCATCTGCAAGGGTCCAATTATAATTTAACACATGAATATTTATTAAATTCAATTGTAACTCTAGTAAATCAGATTTATTCTTATTTTTCTTAAACACTGAAATTAGTAAAAACTAGTGAAGGCATTAAAGGAAAAAAATCTTTTCTATGTATTCATGTTTCTGCTGACATGGAAAAATAGTTATAGATTGAGATAACTCATTATTTTGGCCATACCACATAATATGATGCAATGTCTCAAAGTTTTTTCTCATCAAATAGTTATTAAACTATTATTTGCACAAATTGATTTTTGCTCCTTTTTAGCAAGATCCAGACCTAAATTTTCTGGTTTGAGGCCTAATCAATACTGTGCTAACTGCTCCATTAATCCTAACTGCTTCTCTCTTCTTTCCAGAAAGCTGTTCACTGTTGTTACCTCACAGTAGATAATTGATTTTCTAAGGTAATGACTTTAGGAGCTTATCAGTGATTTTTTCCTTTCCCTTTACTATAGGACCTAATCAAGTTTTGACATATAGTACTTATTTCTGATTATCTAAAATGGATCATTCTGCATTTCAACTTAATGAATGAAGAAATAAAGAAGAAAAGAAAAAAGACTTGATTACCAGTTTCCAAATAGAAGTAATTAACAGGTTTACAATATTTGTTTTTGTGGATTAACACAATTGGCAATTCTTGAAAACCAGCCCTCTGGAGAAATTTAAATAATTTCCTATATTTAACAAAATAGAAATTGAAAAATTGTATTTGAAAACCAAATGCCCACAATTACAGTTATAAAAATTTTTTTATAAGATGAAACTTACAGATTCTAACATGAAAATGTCAAATTTTAAAATTCTAGCTATGTCCAGGAGCCTAAGCTTTACCTTTAGTTCTGACAAGATATTCATATATGCAAAATGACAACTTATTTCCAATGCCTTTCATATCCATAAAAAGGGCATGCTATTGATTGGCTTGTTTTAATCATGTCTAATTTCTAATAATGTTTTACAAATTAGTTCTTCAAGATACATGCACTTAATTGCACTTATGTATTTTATTACCTATTTATCATTATTACACATTGTAATAGTGACTGTGGCAAATTATGGATATAAAAGTTCCCAGTTATTTGACATTTTAAAAATGTCAATTCTGTACATTAGTAGAATAGAAATCATACTTAAAAGAGGGCGTGAAAAGTCTGGGTTCTATGCATAATTCATCAGCTCAAGTTTTATCCTAATACTGCCCAGATACTTGAAAAATACATTTTGGTCTGTGTAGAAGGGAATGGGGAAGAAAAGTAAATAAATAAATGAATAAATAACATTCCCTGATTGAATTATGGTCATTGAACAATCCCTTGGTACGCCCTTGTCTTAACCTTCGGTAAGGGGCACAGGAGGCTTCCCAGTAGCCTCCTGATTGTTCAACCAAAGAGGCAAAGGAAGACACATTTGTAATCTCTCAGTTCCAATACTACCATTTGATTTCATGTGAATAGGTAACTTTTTTCATGGAAGATCCAGTCCTTAACCATTCTCAGGAGTGCTCAAAACAGGTTTGCTCAGGAGAGAGCTTTACAGTGATTCTTAATCTTGGCTAGTATGCCACAGGTACAAGAAAACTCAATGCACTTCCCAGTACAAACATGGGTGCTGCAGGCACCACAAAATGAATAGAGAATTGAAAAAAAATCTGTCTAATTCAATGAAGAGTTTTAAAAAATGACAGAGCCATTTTCGGGTGAATATCATAATACCATCACCTCTGTTACTCAATACTGGTGGGTACAGATCCACAAATAAATTTCCTCTTCCCGCTTAAGTCATAACTTTAAGCAGAATTAACACATGATGTTAAAATTTAGTGTGTATAGAAATGAAAAGATAATGGGTCACAATATGACTTAAAATACATTTCTACACATTTATACTTCATAAAAATATCTTTGGGTTCAGCTGGTTTCTGAAGGCCTTAATCTGTTTGAAACAATAAAACTGTGATATTTCCTGATTATAATTTGCTGATGATTTCTTTCAACTAAATCAGGAAATCTTTAAAAGTTACTATGAAAGAAGAATTATTCCATTTTCAGTGTTGCATATATATCTCTCCTAGTTCATCAACATTTATAATTCTCCTTTCATTACTATTTTATACTTACAATTCTAGGTAAGCTACCTTCTGAGTTTCTGGGATTGACATGGTAACTTATTCTATAAGAAGTGAATGAAGAGACTTCTGGTTTCATTTACAACATGTAAAATTCTTGAAGGTTGTTATTCTTATATTTAAAACAAGAAAAATATGTAATAGCTGAATATCAATGACTTTTTTAGCCCATCAGAGAACTGTAATTTTGGGACAAATTGATTCCCTCCAATTTGGAGATATAGGTGTATCCAAAGGGATACAATTATTATAAATTATGACAAAAGGCAAGAAAAAGCACAGACTAAACAAAGAAGTCAGTGGAATCAGATTTAGATTGACCCTGATCTTGGAACTATTAGGCAAATTAATTTTTTAAAAAACTATAAATAATATGCTAAATACTCTGTGTTAGAAAAAATCTATCAGGTCTAGGTTGTTCAAACCCTGCACATTCCCAAAAAAGAATCGCTTTAGAACTGGCCCTTGACTGTCTCCTGGGGTTGAGCTCAGAGCCCTTGGACTATTCTTCCTGAGAGACGTTATTATGCCTTAGGCATTAGGCATAGTTTGATCAGTTTGATTTTTTTCCTTTTTACTGAATTTGTTGGGGTGATACTGGCTAACAAAATTATACAAATTTTAGGTGTGCAGTTCTAACATCATCTGTGTATACTGTATTGTGTGTTCGCCACCCCAAGTCTCCATCCATCACCATTTATCCCCGATATCCTCCTCCACCCACCCCTGCTCTGGGCAGCCACTACACTGTTATTCGTGTCCATGAGCTTTTTTCTCCTTTTTTTAATCTCTCTCTCTCTTTTTTTTTTTGCTCAATCCCTCCATCCTCCAACAGCTGTCAGCCTGCTCTCAAAGAGTGTCTCTCTATTTTACTTATTAGTTCATCAGAGTCCACATCTGATCAGTTTGATTAAATTGTTAACATGGTGAATGCTAGTTTTTGTTCTCGAAGCTTAGATTAGAGTCTGAGTAGCTCAGATCACTCACACAGGTGCCACATGCCTAGTTGATCCCAAAGCATAACTCTGGACACAAGGCCTGTTACCCATCCTCTGTGTGTTCTTCCACGTCATTGCAGAAGAATTAAGCAAGTTTGTGCAACTCCACAGGGTAACAACAACGGCAAGCTTGTGCCTGGTTTTTCCTGGACTTCTCTCCATGTGGCTTTTCCCTTCGCTGATTTTAATCTATATTTTTTCACTGTGATAAATAGTAACCATGCATAAATGAGTTTTTCTAGGTTCTGTGAGTCCTTCTAGTGAAATATCAAACCTGAAGTTTTCTTAGGCATCCCAACACAGGCTCTAAGGGAAAAAAAATTGGCAACATGCAAATCAAATGAGTAATGCCAGCATAGAGAGGAAAACTATGAGAAAGGATGAAAAGTAAAAAACAAAGGAACAAAAATGAAGAATATGTTTGACAGGCTTATCAGCTGACCAGCCACAAGGAGAAATAATCAGTGAACAATAAGATAAGTCAATAGCAATGTCCCAAATTGACACACAAAGAAAACAAGAACTTAAATATAAAACAGTACATCCAAAAAAGTTGGCACAATATCAAAAGTGCTAATAATTAAAATTGGCATAATCAGAACATAGAAGAAAAAAGATATATATGAAGAATGAATGAACATAGTGCAACTGAATATTTAAAAATGGAACAGAAACAAAATGCCTCCAAGATTCTTATAGTTTATAAATAATGTAAAAAAATGCAGTAACACCATATCAGCATCAATGCCTTCACTTGTAGAGGTCATGTGAGAGACATGCCAGTAATTGGATATGACTACGTTAAATGTGTGTTTGAATATATGGAATTAACTTCAATACGCACAATGCCCTTTTTAAAAAGCATATGGGCTTTTTTTTACATGTACTTGTACATACTGCCTCTGACATTAATTATCCTACAATTTGAAGCTAATTTAGCCTGTATTAAAATTAGAATACATGATATCTTAGGAATACAAAACAAAAACAGACTAAGTTATCTCACTCAGGCACCAGTTTCTTGATTGTAATATCTGTTAGTTTCTATACTTTGATATTCCAGGTGCTGGGTCCAATGTTCACAGAGTGATTTAGAAATTCAAATGTATTAGGAAAGATAGATGGTGAAATGTCATATTAACTCAAAGAGTTCAGAGGAAATAAAAGCGTTAGGTTTTAGAAGCATGCCACCAATTTATCTAGTTTTCAAGTCATGTATCTCCTCTATAAATGTGCTAATAAACTTTAGGTGTTAAGTTGTAAGTACCATGACATTTTGTGCCTGAATTGTTTTATGAGGATTTGGTGATGCAAAAAAAAGAAAAAACAAATTATTGCTTATGCAGTTACAGTTGTTCCTGCTTTTTCTCCCCCTTCTCCGTCTCCACCCAGCCCCACCCTCTCCCCTCCCTAAGTCAATCCCCATATCATTGTTATGTCCATGGGTCATGCATAAATGTTCTTGGGTTAGTCCCTTCACCATCTTTCATCCAGTCCCCCCACCACTCCTCTCTGGACACTGTTGGTCTGTTCTATATATTTATGCTTCTGTTTCTATTTTGCTCACTTGAAAAAATTCGATTAGATGTTGGTAATCTGTTTCTCAGGTAATGTTTCTTAGTGTATTATTTCAGTAGAACTCAGAAGCCAAGAAGAGCAACATAACCATGGAGACAGACAAGCTTTCTATAGTTACAGAATAATTCTGGTCTGGATGTTACCAATTTAT
Organism: Phyllostomus hastatus; assembly: GCF_019186645.2. Classification (NCBI taxonomy): domain Eukaryota; kingdom Metazoa; phylum Chordata; class Mammalia; order Chiroptera; family Phyllostomidae; genus Phyllostomus; species Phyllostomus hastatus. Next base: position 35,672,077 of record NW_025333709.1, on the reverse strand, counting down.
ATGTAACTGGCAATAATGTGATATGATGATTCTTTCTTATTATACTTTGGTTTTACAGTGTCTGAATAGATTGGATTTTTGAATCTGACTATATAATTCTTAGTCATAATGAAATTTATTTTAAGAATAAAATGGTGTAGCAGGTGACTAAAGTTAATAATACTGTATTGAATATTCAAAAGTCGCTGAGTAAATCTTAAAGTTTCTCATCACAAGAAAAATGTTGTAAGTACATATAGTAATGGACATTAAGTAGACTTGTGATCATTTCACAATATATGCAGGTATTAAATAATGATGTATACCTGCATTTAATGTAATACTATCAGTTAATTATACTTCAATAGAAAAAAATGTAAATACTGAATATACTGGGAGAGTATAAGTAATAGTAGACATAAAAAGATGGCTTGTTTGAAACAATTGAAGAAGAGACAGGTATTCATAAGGGAGAGGCGAGGCATGCCTGGAGCAGAAGAGAATATAGAATTGGGTGATATAAAGTTTTAATAAATATTGACCTATGTAGGCCTGGGAAGTGTGATGAAAGTGTCTTTATGCTTTTTCAAAGTAATATCAATACATGAGTAAATCATGAAAAACCTACAATAACTTTCTAAGTATTAGATCTTTGGAACAAATATTAAATGATGTGGCATTGTTAATAACACCATGTAGGTTTCCAGTACAGAATCCTGTAATAAATCTTCTGTATATTGCAGTGTGTGTTCACCACCCAGAGTCATTCTGGTGTGGGTAATGATCAAAGCAGGCTGCAAACAGTTTTGGCTTAATCTGCAGAGCTCAAAAATAATTAGGATGTGTAATAACATAGGATTCAAATTTAGTGGTTGTGTGTTTTATTCTTATACACATATGTGAGCTTAAATTTTATTGGACTTTAAAATGAGCATGTACATTTATCAATTAAGATTAAAATTATACAATGTTTTTGCTTTGCTTATTCAGTTCATACTATAATATTTTATTTTATTAAATTATTTTAAATTTTCACTGTTCAAAACTTTCTTATTGTCTATCATACAGATGTATGTTAATATACTTAATATTTATTCATTTTGGAATATTTAATTTCCCCTTGTATTTTATTAATAACTGTGCAGCAAATATTACTGCACACCCTGATAAAACTTTGTTATTTCCTTTTAGAAAAAACTCCTAAAAATGGAAAGCATACAATTCCTGTAAAGTTCCATCACATATAATGAAAAGTTGCTTTCAAAATGGAGTGCTATTTATGGGATGGCACTTTGAAACCAAAATGATAAGAGCTCCAAAGGAAAAGCATAGTGCAATGTTTTTCAAAACAGTAGATTCAGGGCCCAGATAAAGGTAATATCACAAGGGAGAGTGATATCAAAAAGCGGCACTTTTCCATCCATGTCACAGCACATATGTGCAGAAGAATCACACGACCTGTTGTTTGAATAGTAAAGACAAGGGCATGTGCCTTTGCACATTTTACACAATTTTGAGGTCTTAAGCTTTCTTAATAAAATGTGTCTTTGTTTTAACATTTACATATACCATTCTAAATATTCATTAGTCATTTCTTGGCTCCTAAGAGTAATTGTTGCATATCTGATTTTTTTAACTCCATGTGTATTAGGATTTTTTTGTTCTTTCTTGGTAAAGGGTATTGTAATGTGAATGCATTTCTGAAAGGTATAGAAGAATAAGCTCATTCGTTGACAAGAATTCTTACCCTATCTACATTTTGAAAAGGGAGTATCTGTGACTAACAATTATATATAGTAAACTTACAAATTCAGCATGAAAAACTGCTTTATGAGTATTAAAATTATTCTTCAAATCATTTTAGCATTTCTACCATCCAGCCTTTAATGATTTAAAATTGATACAAAAATTTTGTATTGTGTATACCTAAAAGAGAGCCTTATCAGAAATATGCTTTGTTCAAACAATATATTTTTTTATGTGGTGCTGCTGCACTTTATTTGGATGTAGCCTGTCTTGGTAGGATATGATCAACTGGAATAGTCAAAAACAATCACTGAATCCAAACATCTATACTACTTGTACTCATTTTATCATTCTATGATGAATTTACCCCATTCCAGCAAGAGTAGCCTTATAAAGTTATATTTATGTGCCACTTATGATTAAACCTTTCTGTGGCTTTACAAAACACATAGACTAAGTACAAGCATGTTAACAGGGTTTACATGCCTCGTGTATCAGGACTCTTCCTATTATCCAAGCTTATTTCTCTTTACTTGGATCATCCTTTACCTCACACAGCTCACTCTACTACCATTACACACCACAGATTATATACTATTTGCTATACAGACATAATTATCCATTTTTATGAGGCACTGGTTTTCTAGTTTTGTCAAGTTATTTGTTTTCAGTAAGTTATTTATGTCAAAAGTGCTCACTCATTTACTTCCACTTGGCTATATCCTCAACTTTTAGGGTCTAGCTAGATGTCACTTCTACTGTGAAGAATCTGAGTCTACATGTTTTGGAATAAAATACTTTCCTATGAAGGCATAATTCTCTAAATCTATTCCAGTACAAGATAGATTACATCATATTAAAATGGTGCCTTACAGTATATAAATATTTAGACTATAAAGTTGAATGCGGAGACAGAATCAACAACTATTCACTAATCTACCGAACACTCTAACAATATTTGGCATATATTAGCACTCTATGTATATTTGTTTAATGGTCAAATAGAGCCATGAAAGAATGATTGGTTGGGATTCTTTAATTTTTAAATTTATAAGAATAAACCATTGAGCCCTGGATTGTGTAGCTCAGTGGACAGAGTGCGGGCTGCAAACCAAAGGGTCATCGGTTCAATACCCAGTCAGGGCACATGCCTGGGTTGCAGGCCAGATCCCTAGTAGGGGCCATGTGAGAGGCAACCACACATGATGTTTTTCTTCCTCTCTTTCTCCTTCCCTTCCTGTCTCTCTAACAATAAATTTAAAAAAAAAAAAACCTAAAAAAAACTGTTAAAAAAAGAATAAACCATTGATATTGACAAATTCAAATTATAATATGAGTAAAATACTCTTTGTTATACAGTTGACATTGAGTAAGATGTAAGGAGTAGAATTCTCATATGAATTTGCCAAATACCCTTTATAGGGAAAATAACAAAAACCCTAAGTTTCTGCAAAGAGAATTAATTCTGCTTATCTTAGCTTACACTTTTATAATGTTTTTAGTTTCCAAATCTGACTGCTTCTCTGTGTATGTCCTAATTTACTCTTGATGTCTCTACATGCACAAGGTTTTCTTGTATCCAGCACTACCAGATTATGATGTGAGGTAAAAATCAACATCAGGTTTGGCAGAAACATGGAGGCTGTTCCTCTTATTGCTTCAAAAGTGAAGGGATGTCCTTATTTGCCTGCTTTTGAAATGGTTTTCAACAGCAATGAAGCAGAACAACAAAATTCATTGGAATTATTTCCTGGTCAGCTGTTTCTCTTCTTTCCTTGTGTCTATCTTCAAGTTACTGTGGAATTCTCAATGTAACGTATATAGAATGTGCTTGAGGTGTGTTAAGAAAATAATATTATCAAATGTAGCTAGGACATTGTTTCTGGGGAAGATCAGTATTCTATCTCAATCCAATCTCATATCACTCATTTATTTATAAAATATTCATCTAAAAATATATATTGAGCTTGTCATTCTTAAATACCATAATGGGTGCTAATCTCCTTGATCCTGTGCAGAATTAGAGTAATCCTTTAAAATTGAATTGCTGTAGTTTTTCCACTACCTAAAATCCTTCAGAGGCTTTCCATTGCTTTTAGAAAATAAAAAATATATATTTACAATCTCATATAATGCCCTGAATGTTCTCATATCTTCGAATCTCTTCAATATATCCACTTACTATTTTTCCCCTCACTCTATGTGCTCTAGCAATGCTGTCCTGTTTTCTGTTTCTTAAAACAGGTAACTATTTTCCCTGCTTGGGGATTATCATCTATTTCATTAGCTAGAATAATTTGCTCCATCTTTTTTAATGGTTGGCAACCTTTTTTTTCCTTCATATTTCTTTTAAAATTGCACTTCTTAAGCCCTTCATGACCAAACTAGAAGTTTCCAACCTAATTTATCATCTATCTTATTGTCCATGCATGTGTTTTCTTCATAGTCATTATCTATACCCTTCTACTATTTTCTTCTTTATATGACTATTTACTTTTAGTCTGTCTGTCCCTAAACTATGTAAGTTCTAGAGTGGAAAGATACTGGTTTCTCTATATTTGCAGAGACTAGAACAGTGATGAACAAATTTAAAAAAGTACATAATAAAAGGATAGTATATATATGTAATATTCTTCCCCCAAAATCTCTCAGAAATGCCTACATCGATACTATTCCAAACTAAAAATGATTAATCATCCACTACTCTTCAAAGTTATGATGAAGTAGACCAGCAACAATGCTGACTTCCAGAACCATGTGCCCAAGTCAAGTGTCTAGGTATTTATTCTAATGAATATCAGCTGCCCAGGTATTCCCAAGCATTGTTTGCACGATTTTATGTTTTCAGTATATTTTCTTCTTACATATTGTGAATGTCATAAGGAAAGAAACATCTCAAAGATAATCATGCAAGCAGAACTTTGAGGTTCTGCATTCATCTGTTTTCTACAGTTCCATTGTTAACCTTATAGTATGTCAAATGATTGCTTCCCTGCTACCATGAAATGACTTTGTACATTCTCCCTGAAAAACCAGCTGAGAAATAGATGTTGAAAATGAGAATTTCTACTCACCAAACTTCTCCCTAAGAAAACCCAAATTCCAAATATCACAGCCTGTAGAGAAATCTATTTTACTCGTGTCAGGGCTAGCCTTTGAGTATTCCATCCATCACTTCCTGAGCACAAAACTTCTTGGCACTCAAGCCTTTTTTCTTCCACACTGACAAAATAGAGGTTGCTGGAATCTATGGAAAATTGGGTCAGTAAATCAGGAAACGCTGATCTGTTTTAAACAAAGATCAAGTTTTGAGTTCTTTTAGTCCTTTCAACTCTTTAGGTAAAGATGTGTGAATTATAGTTGATGAGAAATGTGACTTCTTTCTTTACATTATGCCCTTTCTAGTCTTTCATCAAATCTGTCATGTAATAAACTGTTTACTGAGTCCAAAAGAACTTTTCACCAAATGTTATTACTCACTAACTGAAAGAAAGTGTATTAGTCAGGAGTCACCAGACAAACTAAACCAACTTCTCAAATACCTCTCTTTCTCTCTCAAAAGGAAAGAAATATATATATAATATACACATATATATAATTATATAAAATATAAATAAATGTGTATAATATAATATATTATAGTATATAATATAATATAGTATAGTATAGTATAATATATACTATATAATATATAGTATATATTATATAATATAACTATATTATAATATTATAATTATTATAATTATATAATATAATAATTATATATATAATTATATATAATATTATAATTATATTATAATATAACTATATTATATAGTATATATAATATACTATATTATATTATATATACTATATTATATATACTATATTATACTATATTATACTATATACTATACTATACTATATACTATAATAATATACTATATTATATATACTATATAGTAATATAGTATATATAATATACTATATATAGTATATATATAATATAGTATATATATTATATACTATATAATATAATATAGTATAATATAAATGTGTATATATATATATACACAAACACACACATATATTTACTTAAAACCATTTATATACAAAAATAGGAGATTTTATATATATATATATGTGTATATATATATGTGTGTGTATGTGTGTGTGTGTGTGTGTGTGTATTCACCTAAAACCATTTAATTATGAAAACAGGAGGAAATTTATTAGAATCTGATATAATTATGAAGGCTGAGAAGTCCCAATATCTGCACTCAGCAAGCAGAAGATGACCCAGAAGAGCCAGTGGTATGGCTGTAGTCTAAAAGTGAAAGTCATAGAAGAAGGGGAGCTGATGGTGTAAGCTCCATGCCAAGGCCAAGTCCAATGGCAGAAGAAGACTGATGTCCCAGCTTGAAGAGAGGCAGAAAACAAATACTCCCTTCCTCTGTTTTTTGCTTTGTTTAGATTGGAAGCAATCTACCCACATTTGAAAGAGCATTCGGCTTTACTCAGTCCAGCAATGCAAATGTTAATCTCATCAAGAAACATGCTCACAGACACACATACACACAATAATGTTTAACCAAATATCTGGGTACTCTGTGGCCGAGTCAAGATAACACAAAAAACTAACAACCAGAAAAAGTATTAGAATTTGTACAACGTGACCTATTGTATGTGATAAGCCATACTCTATGTTACTAGATAATTTATAGAGATAAGTAAAAGAGATGAGGCTCTAGAATAACATATCCTGATGTGAATTAATTATCTGGAATATAAACATAAGGATATTGGGATTAAAATGGAAAAATATAGGAGGGAAAAAGATAAAGAATTTCAGATAAGAAGAAACCGTGTCTGACTCTGTCAAGATTTTTATTTTTCACTAGCCATGGGAAGACAGTGTATTGTCTCAGATTTAATAGTTTTCCTCTGTTTAGAATCTAAAATATGAACTCTCTCATGAAAGTATTTATTGAGTTGAATGTTAAATTAATTGAGACTTCAGAAAACAAACAAAAAAGTTTATATTTCCCTTATGCAATCAATAATGCTATTTAGTTACAAATTCAAATAGATTTTTCTTCCAAAGGTTTTAAACACATTTTGCCCCCTTTCTTTCTGCTAGCTGACTGGATCTGAGAGAAAATTTAAATGGGTAAAAATAGTGTTTTTTTAATGCCATATTTGAAATAGTTTTCTCTGATGCCTAATACAGGTATTCCTGAAATTTCACAGAAAGCATTCTTATAATACATCCAGGCCACAACTACAAGCAGACAACAACAGAGAATTTCATAGAAGTTCTTCAAGCCAAAAAATTCAGGCAGATTATTCAATTCAACCTAAGGAGTTATTTTTCATATGCATACCAAGTGAATGTTTAGGGAAACTTGATATTCCAACATGAAATTTAGCTTGATATCCTACCCATGTATGTGTTTTCTAGGTCAATGTTCATGCCATCTTTTTTAACCATGGACTCTTTGGCAGTTGTCTGGAAAAGCCTATGGAAATCTGAGAATGATATTTTTTAAAGGCATAAAAGCAATATAAATTAATTATAGAGGAAGAAAATACATAAATACAGTTATCAAACTATAGGGAAAATATAACAACAATATAGTTACTGTGGAAGACATTATCGTGTACTATTCAAATATGTCTCCATTCAAGAAAGAATCTTCTGTGAGGAGCACAACTGACTCATAGTTTCCAGGTGTTTCAGCTTTTAGGATCTGCATAGCTTTCATACCGAGACCATTCTCTATCTGAACAATAACTAAACTCAGCAGTTATATATCGCGACAATCCCAACCAAAATGGGGTTCATCTGAAAGTTCTCACATTGTGGCTTCTCATGGTCTGGTCAAGGCTTTTTTAGAGGTGCATTTCAGTCCTTCGGCTCCCCATGACATTCGTCCTTTCTTCCCTGACTCCTCTCACAGGTTTTACATCAACACTATAATCTGACACTGCCTAGTTTTATTCCCTTTGCTCTTCGCCCTTCACAGGGATTCCTTCTGATATTGTTTTTTCATTTTTAAATCTTTTTTTAATATCTGCCTCCAGTAACCCAATTTAAAACATCAACTTATTCATAAATCATCATGTTATTTATTTAGTAAAATAATGTAAGAGAGTAGCTTATAAACATTTTTAAAAAATATTTTATTATTGTTGTTCAAGTACAATTGTCTCCATTTCCTCCACCACTCCCCCCCATCCCAGGCACCTCAACTACCCCCCACCTTAGGCATCTCCACTCCCCACCCTTGATCCTACCCCATAAGTTTTGCCCATGTGTCCCTTATACATGTTCCTGAAAACCCTTCCCCCTTCCCCCATTATAACCATTTTTAAGCAATAATAAGCTTAAATTTATTTTAAAGCATCTTGAACAACTATAAAATTCTCAGAAAAAATCTATAAATTATATCATTGGCAAAATTATAGGTACTGCCATATTACATTTCAAGTACACTACAGCATTGCACACATATGTAACTGACTGAATGCTAGATTTTAGTATAAGAACAGTAAAAATATAGATATATTACCCAAGGATATATTCATCAATTGTAGAGGTAGAGAAGTATAGCAGGGAGAGAGAGTAACATCAATCAGTTGCTTCCCATAGGCACCCTGACTGAGGATCAAACCCACAACCTAAGTATGAGCCCTGAGCAGGGATCAAACCTGCAATCTTTTGGTGTCCATGACGACACTCCAACCAACTAAGCCACTGGGGCAGGACCTCCCATCCAATTTTAAAGATATGTTGAATGACATCCAGGGTGTTCAAAGACTATGGAAAAATAAATTCTCTACCAAGCAAGGGGCCTAGAATCCTAGTAAGAAGTAATGGTCAGTCTTTTTTCAAGCTTCCTTTTCCTGAATTGTTAGACCACAATATATTGCCTATAGAAACACTGCAAATACCTATGCTTGGCTTTTTAAAATATATTTTATTTTCATTATGCAAATTTTCCTCTTTTTTAAATTTTTGGCCATAAAATAGAGGGATAGTCACTTATTATCACACACATTTTTAGCATTAATACTGTTGTTTTTATTTTGGAATTTATAAATATAATTTTCTTCAAAAATAACTTATAAATTATGTGTGAATACATAGAATAAGTAACTAAACTGATGTTTCTCACTCTAATCTACTTAAATTCAATGCTGTTGTTTATTCTTCTAAGAATAAATAGCACACACATATATATACAAACAGTACATACTTTGTTCTCTCCTTAATTTCAAGAATTATAGACTTTTGTAACTTTTTACATAGGAACCTGAATATTAGTATCTATTCAGTAATTTTCCAGAAAAGAGTCACAATTGTAGTGATTTCTTTCAAAAAGTATTCAATGAGAGATCAAAAGCAGGCTTCAGTTTCCTTTTTGTAAAAGGATGAATAATTAAGGTGTAGGATTTTTAATATTTTTACATTTGATTAAGAACCACTTAAGAGGTGATTAAAATGTGACCTCAGACCAACAAAACTGGGAATTCAGATGAGAAATCAAAATTAGATTGCACAGAGCTATTATTTCTCACTTCTACCTCATTCTTTCTATGAACTTAGTACCCAGGGTTTCCTTTTCATCACCCAACATTTAACACACAGAAGTTTAACCACATCTCTTTATGTTACTAGTGTTTGTATTTTTCTGAGGATCATTACATTGCCCTCATCTCTGTGTTCTATGACAATTTAAACTCAAATGAGCTTTATCTCCATTTCTATTTAGCCGCTCACAAAAGTAGTACTATATATTCAGTTGCCATTAGGAACTGACATGTTGGAATAGTTAGCTTCTGAACAGTCCCTTCTGACCACAGAAACTTCTTTTATGGATTTTTCTCTCCCATTCAAATATCAAGTCAAACTAACTTTGAGCTTCAGTCCCTAGAATCTGTCCTAATTTTTAAGTTAATCTTTTAACTTAACTTTTTAAACTTTGCTCCAACCAAAAGACATAAGGTAGCTGAATGGATAAGAAAACAAGACCCACATATATGCTACCTCCAAGATTCCCATCTCAGATCAAAATATACACACAGACTAACAATAAAGGGATGGGAGAAGATATTCGATGCAAATAGAATGGGAAAAAATCTGGGGTAGCGGTACTTATACCTGACAAAATAGACTTTGTAACCAAAGCTATATAGCAAGAGACAAAGAAGGACACTACATAATGTAAAGGCAACAATCCAGAAAGGGAATATAACCCTACTTAATATTTACATACCCAACATAGGAGCATCTAAACATGTGAAGCAAATCTTGATGGACATAAAGAGAGAGATTGACAGAAATACAGCCATAGTCAGGTATTTTAACATCTTATTGACTTAAATGGATAAATCTTCTAGACACAAAATCAACAAGGAGACAGTGGCCTTAAGTGACACACTAGTGCAAGTGGATTTAATTGATATCTTCAGAGCATTTTACCCCAGAGCAGCAGAGTACACATATTTTTCAAGTGCACATGGAATGTTTTCTAGGACAGACAGCATGTTAGGACACATGACAAGTCTCAATAAATTTAAGAAGACTGAAATAATATCAAGTATCTTCTGTGACCACAATGCTATGAAACTAGAAATCAATCACAAGGAGAACATTGAAAAACATACAAAGATACATATGCTAAATAACATTTTATTAAACAATGAATGGGATAACAACAAGAGCAAAGATGAAATAAAAAGATATCTTGAAACATGAAATGAAAAACTGAAAATGAGGATACAACAATCCAAAATCTGTAGGACACTGAAAAAACAATCTCAAGAGAAAAATTATAGTGTTACAGGCCTATCTTAAAAAAGAAAAAGAAAAGAAAAAGCACAAATAAACAACCTAACTTCACATTTAAAGGAACATGAAAGAGTACAACAAACAAAGCCCAAAATGAGTAGATGGAAGGTAATAATAAAGATCAGAACAGAAATAAGTGAAATAAAGTCTAAAACAAAGATAAAAGATCAATGAATCCAAGAGCTGGTTCTTTGAAAAGATAAACAAGAATGACAAACTTTTAATTAGACACATAAAGAGAGAGAGAGAGAATCCAAACAAATAAAATCAGAAATGAAAGAGGAGATATAACAACTGACACCAATGAAATGTAAAGGATTGTAAGAAAATAGTATTAACATTTGTATGCCAACAAGCTGGAGAACCTGACAAAATGAAAAAATTTTTAGAAACATAATATCTCCCAAAACTAAATAAGAAAGATTTAGAGAATCTGAACAGACAGATTATACCTAGTGAAATTGAAGCAGGAAAAAAAAATCCCAACAAACAAACGCCCTATACCAAATGGCTTCACAGGTGTATTTTACTAAACATTCTAAGAACTAACACTTCTCCTTCTCACACTATTTCATAAAATTCAAGAGGAGGGAAGGCTCCCAAATTCATTTTACAAAGCCAGCATTGCCCTAATTCCAATATCACATAAAGACACTGCAAAGAAATAAAATTATAGGCCAACAAAATATTAGCAAACTGAATACTGCAATGCATTACAAAGATCATACATCATGATCAAGTGGGATTTATTCTGGGAATACAAAGTTGTACATCATTCACAAATCAATAAATGTGATTCTACACATAAACAAAATGAAGGCTAAAAACCACATAATCATATCAATATATGCAAAAAAGTATGTGATAAAATCCAGCACCCCTTATGATAAAACCTCTCAGCACAGTGGAATTAGATGGAATATATTTAAACATAATATAAGGCCATAAATGGTAAACCCTCTGCCACCATCACACTCAATAGGCAAAAACTATAAGCATTCCCCTTAAGACTGGGAATAAGACAGAGATACTATTTTCATGTCTCTTATTCAACATAGAACTAGAAGTCCCAGCCACAGCAATCAGACTGATAAAAAAATTCAGCAAATTATCAGGATACAAAATTAATACCCAGAAATCAGTTGCATTTTTGTATGTCAATAATAAACTAACAGAAAGAGAAATTAAGAAAACAACTTCATTCACAATTGTTACAAAAAGACCAAAATACCTAGGGAAAAATCTAACCAAGGATGTAAAAGACCTGTACTCAGAAAATTATAATACGCTGATGAAAGAAATTGAAGAAGATAGAAATAAGTGGAAGCACACACCATGTTCATGGATAGGAAGAACTAACATCATTATTTGTCCATACTACCCAAAGTAGTATATAGATTCAACACAATTCATATCAAGATTCCAATGACATATTTGTCAGAACTAGAACAAATATTTCAAAAATTTATATAGAACCACAAAAGGCCCTGCATAGCAACAGCAATCTTGAGAAAGAACAACAAAGTTGGAGAAATCACATTATCTAAAATCAAAGTATGCTATAGTATAGTATATGCCATAGTAATATAGTGTATAGTATAGCATAGTATAGTATAATATAGTAATATAGTTTAGGCCATAGTAATCAAAATAGTATGGTACTGGCATAAAAACAGACACACAGATAAATGGAACAGAATAGAGAGCCCAGAAATAAACCCACACCTTTAGAGTCAATTAGTATTTGACAGAGGAAGCAAGCACATACAATGGGCTAAAGATAGTTTATTCAGTAAATGGTGTGGAAAAATTGGACAGATATGTGCAGAAAAAATGAAATTAGATCATGTTATTACACCAGACACAAGAATAAATTAAAAATGTATCAAAGAGTTAAATGTTAGACCCAAAACCATAAAAATCCTAGAAGAAAACATAGGCATCAAAATCTCAGACGTTGCCTGTTGAAATATTTTATCAAATATATCTCTCCAGGCAAGGGAAATAAAAGAAAAAATAACCAATAGGACTACTCAAACTAAAAAAATTTACACATCAAAGGAAATCATCAGGAAAATAAAAGTATATTTTCCTGATGATTTTCTTCATGAAAATATTCTCTCATTCTCTAGGAGAATTTATTCATCTTCCCCATTTTATACTCTCCCCTCTTCTATTATATTCACCAATACATCTGATAATGGGTTAATATCCAAAATTTATAAATAACTAATAAAACTCAACACTAAAAAAAAAAAGCCAACCCAATTAAATAATGGGCAAAGGACCTGAATAGACAATTATACAAAGAGAACATGCAGATGGCCAATTGACATGTGAAAAGATGTTCAATGCCACTAATCATCAGAGAAATGCAAATAAAAAACACAATGAGATATCATTTCACACCTATCAGAATGGCTATTATCAATAAATCAGCAAAGAAGTGCTGGCAAGGATGTGCAGAAGGGGTAACTTTTTTGCATTGTTGGTAGGAATGCAGATTGGTGCAGCCATTATGGAAAGCACTATGGAGATACTATAAAAAATTAAAATTAATCTGCTTTTCAACCCAGCTATTCCACTTTTGGGAATACATCCAAAGGAAATGAATACATTAATTCAAAAGAACATAAGCACCTCAAGTTCATTGTAGCATTATTTACAATCCCCAAGATATGGAAGCAGCTCAAGTTTCTATCAGTAGATGAGTGGATGAAACAAGTGTGGGATATTTACACAAGGGAATACTACTAGGCTATAAAAAAAAAGAAAGTTTTGCTCTTGCTCTTTGCAACAGTATGGATGGACCTGTAGAGCATTATGCTAAATGAGATAAGCCAATCAGAGAAAGACAAATACCATACGATTTCACTCATACATGGAATCTAATGAACAAACTGAACTAACAAAGAAAATGGGGACAGACTCATACATAGAGAATAGGATGACACCTGAGGGGAACATTAGGAGGTTGAGGGATTGAGCAAAAAGGAAAAAGTCCTCATGGACAACAATGTGGTGATTGTTGGGGGTAGGGGAGTATAAGGGGACTAAATGATAATGAAAAAATATACAATAAAGATTAAATTAAAAAGATGCAAATGTTACATTATGTTTTTCAGTTGACCCCCACCTACAAGTTAAACTATAAAATCTCATCTTGTAGTGAATATTATTGGATAATGAAAAACATATGTCACTTCTGCCTATCAGGAAATGCATTCCTTATCATAGATATTGAATGTTACAATTGTGTCATTATGAAAATATCTCCATTAATACCATACTGCGGATGTCACCCTAAAGAGAAGGCTATGAAGAACTGTCTTAAAGACAGACGAACTTCCTCGAATCACAGTTTGATGCTGAAATTTGGTACCTCAAAAAAAGATGATGCTATAGATTTTGATATACAGATAATCAAGTTTTACCTAAAGTCTGAACTTTGAAACATTACAGCTGTAAGATTTTCTATAATTATAAAACTTGGATTAATAAAGTGACCCCCTCCTACTCAGGTGGACAAGGAATATGAGTGTGATTCTCTCATAAGAACCAGCAGGTAGTGGAGAAATACCATAAGTAAAGACTCAAATATGGAACTGGAGACCATTTTCTTAACTACTGAATAACTGAATGAAGGAACCTCTTGATGAGAAATTATTAAGATTATCTTATCTATCCATCTACTATGTACTATTTTGCTATGCACTCAAAACATTAGCACTTTTTTTCCAAATTGCATTTAATTCATGTCATGGTGTATTTATTATATTTCATTAATATTTTTTAGCTAAGAGAATATTACAGCAATTTCTAAATACATTTATCTATATGTGCTGAACAATCAAACGTAAAGAGTCAAGAGTACCTGCAATGAGGCAGCGTTTATACACACTCTTACACTGCATCAAGATATTTAATTTCTAGCCCTGGCTGGCGTAGCTCAGTGGATTGAGCGCGGGCTGGGAACCAAAGTGTCCCAGGTTCGATTCCCAGCCAGGGTACATTCCTGGGTTGCAGGCCATAACCCCCAGCAACCGCACATTGATGTCTCTCTCTCTCTCTCTCTCTCTCTCTCTCTCTCTCTCTCTCTCTCTCTCTAATTTCTTTAATTTCTTTTAAAAATATTTTTATTCATTTATTCATTTATTTTAGAGAAAGGGGAAGGGAGGGAGAGAAGCATCAATGTGTAGTTGCCTCTCATGTGCCCCCCACCAGGGACCTGGCCCACAACCCAGGCATGTGTTCTGACTGGGAATCGAACCAGAGACCCTTTGGTTTGCAGCCAGACACTCAATCCACCAAGCCACACTAGCCAGGGCTAATTTCTTTTTTTTTTTAAATCCTCACCCAAGGTTATATTTGTTGATTTTAGAGAGAGAGGAATGAAGAGGGTAGGACAGAACAAGTGTGAGAGAGAGAAAAACATCAATAAGAGAGAGAAACACCAACCAATTGCTTGCTGTATGTGCCCTGACTTGGAATTGAACCCTCAACCTAGGTAAGTGCCTGAGCAGGAATCAAACCCACAACCTTTTTGATGTATGGGACAATACTCCAACCAACCGAGACACCTGGCCAGGTGGTGTTTAACTGCTTAATGATATTTCATTGCAGCTTACTTAAGGAAACCATATTTTATGGACATGTATGTATGTACTTCTAATACATTTTAAGTCAATTACAAAATTTTAGAAATATAACTTTCATTGTCATAGTTCTTTAAATTTTGACTGCTCTTGCTTTGGCAGGCAATATTTAAAATGCTTTTGCACATTCATTTAATGCCACTGCAATACACACATTATGATAAGTGAGAGAAACAGAATACTACTAAATTTATATGACAGAGCATACATTAGGTTTTATATAATAATGTAATTTTACATAATAATGCAATTTATACTCATTAGCCAAATAAAAATTATTTAAGTGGCCACCTTAGTTCAGATAGGTTATTTTAATTGGACAAAAATGACCAGTGGTAAAGAGTAGCAGAACAGTCATTCTATCTTGTGAAATCTTTCACGTCAGGAACACAGTTAACATCTACTTACAAATGTCTTTCTATAATAAAAGGCACCATTTATCTGAGATCATCAGCATTTGAGTGTAGTTATAATTACATGCAGAGAATTTCATCAACAAAGAGGTGAAGCTTAAAAAAGTGCATTAGAAAGATGTCATTTATTTAGACTTATGTAACTGTGTAATACCTTAAGGAAAATAGTTCCTGTCTAGAGAATGGGTGCTTTCCCATGATCAGCTGCTTTCTCTGAGAGAAGGGAAAAGACTACTATGTGGATTTTAATTTCTCCATGTGGATCAAGGCTGGTACAAAATAAATATCCCCATTTGAACTCACATGGAATAAACAATGTGAAGACAGACCAGAGAATATCTGAAACCATATAAATTGTTTTAATTTCCCCTCACCAACAATAATTTCCAAAATTTGCTTAGAAATTATTTTAATGAGGATGTACAAATGCTTTCTGCTCTAAAATTTAACCAATCACACAACTGGGAATTTCTGTGTTGACTGAAGAATCTTTATGACATAGGCACACTGTCCCCATTAAGCATAAACTACAGTCATTATTTATCCAACTATTAGAAACTTTATTTGTAATGTACCACTAAAAGAATAAGAAAAGGATTCTGCCACTGACCTATGACAGAAATTCAAATAAAAATCATAGAAAAGGAGAGAGGTGAAAGGAGAGGGGAGTATAACCATAAAGAAGCTGTTTATCTCAACTTACCATTACATAAATTTAGAAGACATCCTTTAATCCAAAGATCATTTACGATTAAAACTTTAATTAGTTTTTATCTTTAATAAAGACAGTACTTAAAACTTTAATCCTAGGATCTCAAAGCCAATTAACACATAAATCCCCAATTTCCCTATGAAAGAATGTACACTTATTTGCTTGCTCATTTGCATTTAGAGCCACTGTGGTACAGAGAGGTTCATTCTGAATCATATCCTGAAATGTACAGAATTCTACAACAGGACACAGGGTCCTTGAGTCTGATGTCAGCTGTGTGTAAATGCTTTATTGATCTAATTATTGACATAACATATAGTCATTAGCAAATCAAAATTTACTATGATTAGTTATGAAAACTTTAGTGCATGATATATTTATTTCATTCAACTTTTCTGCTCCTAAAACTACCCCCTAAAACTCTGGTTTCTTCATATAAAAATAGAGAACATAATAGTATCTTCTTCAAACAGTTGTTCTGAATATGAACAACTGTTTGAGATAGTGCATTTGAATACTTAGCATCAAGCTAGAACATATTAGGCAGTCACTAAATATTAGATAGTATAGCATTACTGTAATGATCAAAAGCCAAGAATGGTATAACGCTGAAGATGAGGAAGCAAGATTTCAATACACTGAGAAAAAGGCTAAGGGAGTGACAATGAAGTTTCTTTTGTTTGTGAGAGTAAAAGGGGAACATAAGGAAGGTGACATGAAGGTGGGAGAAAGCAAGGAGATCACATTACAGGATAGTTAACATTAGGTGCTCTCTTGAAGTTGTTCATGCTTTAGAAAGAGGAGCCAGAAAGAGGGCAAAGGTAAGCCTTTTACTAAAGAAGTTATAAACCATGACCTGCCTGGTTAAAAATTTATGATCAGATCACCCTATCAGGTTAGTTTCTATAGAACCCCCTTTTTTGTCCACATGTATTTACCTATATCCATATTGGTATATCCATATATAGAGAAATCAACATAGATATAAAAATAGGTTTGATACATTTATATCCATCGTTAGCCTGTTGAAATGTAAAGAGTTTGCAAGAATTAAAAATAAGTGAAATCATGATTTCTGGCTTGTAGAAAGTGTCAAAACCCAGTACAGAGTTTGTGAGGCCCAGAGAACTCTGGGCAGCTACGTTAGCCAAGAAAAGTACTAAATAAAGTACTTACTACAAGTGGGCAATGTTATAGGACCCCCACATAATGGTGAGACTTCAGAAGTTTGCATAGCTACCATGGGGCCCTAAGAAATAAACCCATACTGTCTGTCCCCAGGAGAATGAGAAATGAGAAAGAGAATGAGAATGAGAAATTTATCTATCTAAAATCTGGGGCAGTGTTAAGGCAAAGAAAGTCTGAGAATTTATAACTACAATATTTCACTGTCACATTTTCATTCTTAATGTTTCTCATGTAATTAAAAAATAAATCTCAGATTACAATGAATAGAAAACTATTTGAGTCAGGCTACTTACAAAAATTAATACCCCCCAACCACTGACTTCAAAACATGTTTCAAAGTATTGCTGTTACGTAGAAGTTTAGGAGAAGTGGTGGGAGGGTGTCCATAGTACTTGCAGAAAAAGCTCATAAATAACTTTGACTAACTGCCTCCATCCACATATCTATTTGTACAGTGCATAACAAAAGGTGGTCTGGAGCAAGATAAAAATGTGAGTTAACAGACCTCCACCCATACTTGTGTTTAGGAGGTCATGACCTCCCTTGGAAGAGTATGTTCCACTTCAATTACACCAAATTGATATGTAATTCCCTCACCACACCCCAAAAATGATATGTCTTCAGGACAGAGTACCTATACCTTTCTCATCCACATCAGATAAAAATTTCCAAAGAAAACAAGAAACTTCAAGTGAAAAATCAGAAAGTAAACAGACTAGTGAAAGGATAATATAGTGAAGCTATTTCATATAAGGATAAGAATATATGCATATATTCAATGATATCTTTGTGGTGAATAAAATGAAAATGTAGAATATAAGCAGGTAAAAAGCACATGTAAAAAAGAATAAAACATAATTTCTGAATATAAAAAATATAATTATAATATTTACAAATTCAGTGTACTAATTACTCAGCAGATTAGACACAGTTAAACACATTGGTGAACCTTAGGAGATATATCAGGAGGAATTATCTATGCATGATTAGTATAGTGTCCTCATTGTCCTAGGAAAAGTCTGATTATTTATAGTCATGGCATCAGATAAATTCAAGAATTAATTTTAAACCTTTCAGGTCAATCAATGTTGAATTGTTTCAGCATTTACGCTTCCAATAACTAACCAATCAATGACAGCCACACACTTTAAGGGTCAACAAATCTACAAGAGACTCAACCTAGTGACGGTGCTTCTAAGCAGATGGCAACCTGCTCCTTCCTGTGTCTGTAACCAATATAACTCCCCCCTAACACTTTCCGAAACCTCAAAACTTTGCCTTCCTCATTAAGACTTTGCTTGTCTCTCTACAAGCAAAGAGAAATAACAAATTCAGTTAGCTATGGAATGTTGGATATCCATTGGATATTTCTGTCTCTCACATGCAGAATGGAGTCTAGAGAGAGGCAAAAAAGGGCAAAAACAAGATAGGTAAGAGATGTGAAAGGTGGAGTGAGAATATCACCTGCTCACATCAGGGATCTAGAAACGGATGAAAGAGAAAGGGAGTGTCAATAATCAGAGATTATGCCTCATGATTTTTCAAGTCACCAGACCCATCAAGTCCAAGATTTCTAACAGATGCCCAGTGAGAATGATTTTAAAAACTTTTACACCTAAATGTATCTAAAATAAATGTATATGACCATCACAGAAAGAATATATTAGAACTAAAAAAAACCAACAGATCACCTACAAGAGAATGAAAACAAAGTAGTACAGAAATGAAAGTAATGACATCCTCAACATTCCAAAAGAAAACTTCTCTTAAAACCTTAGTTGTAGCAAAGTAAATTCATTATTGTAAAAGATAAAATGTTTAATACCCTCAGAATCCATAATAACATATTACCATATGTTACAACATATTGTCTCAAAAATATAAATATAATTTCAAAAATATAAAGTAAACATTAATTAGTTATCAAAGAATTTCTTCCTAGAAACTGACTATCACTGTGTGAGATTTTAAAACTACTCTTTTGGTAACTGATAGAATATGCAGATGAAATAAATATACAAAACTCAAAGATAGAAGTAAAAGAGTATAAATAACTTTCATCTAATGGGTACACTTTCTGAATACACGTCAATAAATTTTTAATTCAATTGTAAAGCATACTTAGAAAAACCCATATATTTCAATATTAAACAAATTTCAAAATAAATATAGAGTCAAAGTAAAAGTCAAATTTGAAAAGGTGAGTACTGTGAAAAATCTATTTAAGTAACATGTCAATTTCTTTTTAAAAATTTATCTCAAAAAGTTTATGCGTTTCTTACTTCATCTAGACCATAGATTTTTTCCAATAATGTAAATAAGTCTAACTTGTATTTTTTAATTCTTTTTCTCTGTACCCCTTTTTAAATCTCACATTTGAATTGTTTCTCTCATTAGTGTGAATGTGTTTCATTATTTAATAGATTTATGATGCAAATCTTTTGCAAGTGTTTGCTTAGTAAACATAGGAAATGATGCATTAGTGATTCAAAAATTTGATAGTGTTTTCATATTATGTGAATACCATTAAATGCTACTTATCATCCATTGTATTCAGAAATATAAGAAAAATAAAGAGATCATGTGCCTGTATCTGAATGAGAAAACCAAGTAAAATATTAAAAATTAAAAAAAAATTGTACTTGCACAATGTTGTAAGTACAAAAACAAACCATATAACCAGAGGGAAGGTGGGAGACGATAAAGGCGGGGAGAGGGAAAGGTTTTCAGGAACATGTATAAAGGACACAGGGACAAAACCAAAGGGGTTAGGATCAAGTGTGGGAAGTTGGGATGCTGGGGAGGGGGAAAGTAGTGATGGTGAAAATAGAGACAACTGTACTTGAACAACAATAAAAAATGTGAAAAAAATCAAACCATAAGTATAGATAGTAAATAAAAATGTAAACAGAAAGCCTTGAATGATGGAATAAAGACAGAAAATAAAAATAAAGCTAAATTATGTCAGTGCTTTAATTAGAAAATATACTGGACCCTGGAAGCTATCAATAGCAAAAGATCAATTCTCCATTCACAAATTATATGGTTGCTTCAGAATATTATTTTTCCAAGAAATGAAAAGGTGATACAATTTGAAACATCAATTTGTTGACCATACAAGAGCAGTATGTCTGAAGTTTGATGTTAAGACAGTTAATTCCAAAAACTAGAAGTGAGTTTTCAAACAAGCCAAGGTTTCTTGGCATTAATATTCAACAGTGCAAATCTTGGTCCTAGAATATGTTGTTAGTTTTTCTTTCTTCTTCCCTACCTCCAAAATTTAAATCACATAAGGAACAAAGGCCATCTCTTAGAAACTTTAGAAAACTCTGTATTTTCAAAGTATAGTTTATATTCATTACTTGCTAACAAATCAGTCCCTAAGACCAACTCAATTATTATGTCTTTGACCCTTTCAATGGAGGACCAAGGTGAAGTCTGATACTTTCTTAAAAATGACTCTAAAAATCTATCTTTTTTAACATATCCTCAGGTGAGGATTAGTCTATTTACTTTTATTTTTTTTAAGATTTTATTTATTTTTTTTTTAGAGAGAGGGGAAGTGTGGGAGAAAGAGAGAAAGAAAAACATTAATGTGTGGTTGCTTCTCATGCATACCCAATTGGGGTCCTGGCCCACAACCCAGGCATGTGCCCTGACTTGAAATCAAACCAGTGACCCTTTGTTTTGCAGTCTGTGCTTAATCCACTGAGCTATACCAGCCAGGGCTAAAAATCTTTACATGATTAATTTTCATGGATATTGTGAACTTTCTTTTGCTCAGTGTTCGTTTCACAGTTTCATATGAAAAACAAAAGCCACATGTGAGAATATTAATGAAGCATCTAAAGTAAGTAAGCAATATTTGAAATTTTTTCATTTTACCAGCTTAGATAATACTATTCAGATGTTAAAAGTGTTCCACTGTCTTGCAAAGAGAATAAAAAGTTAAGATTGTTTAAGACACAGATATATTTTATGACTATTTTTTACTGTTTCGTTTCCATGTAGTAACAAATGATGATATAAAAAGCATCAACTAAGGGAATTAGGGCTGAGATGTATTATAAAATATATTTCATTTAAGAACTTTTTCATCTACATTTCTGTGTTCTCTTTTGATAAACATTCATGTATTTCATTCCAGAAAAAAAAAAATTCACAGTGCTTTGTATATTAGTGATGCTAAGTTGATCATAACATTCAGATATGGCCATTTATGTCAAGATAAGAAATCTAAGTTCAGTTTTTCTGTTTCATTCAGATAATATGCATCTAACCAAGTTTTCTAAGACATGCATAGTTTTTTGAGAGATATATTAATGATCGATAATGTGATTTTTAAATTATATTTTTCTTCTTGGCCATCTTGTAAAAAACTATGTGACTGTATATGTTAATTTAACAAAGGTAAAGCATTCTCATATTGAAATAATAGTAATTAAAATATATAGGAATAAATAATATTTATATGGCATGCTTAATCTGTTTTCTATAGTAATTACTGTAATTGATCAAATTGCAGACATATTAACATGTAAAGATACAAGTTAGGAATTTTTCAAAAATTACCTGATGCTTGGTGATTATTATTAATACTGACTAAGGCAAGACAGTGATAATTCTTTGTTTTGTTTGTATGACTAAGCAAACTGGATGTGGTGAGTTGTGACATACAAATGATATTCACATGTTTAAGTCAGCTGGGCTTATTTTATCTACTATCATAGAACCAGTCCTATTGTATTTCTCTTGAATGAAGTAGAAAGTATGCTTTTCAAATCTAAGTTTTGACATAAACTAAAACAATTTGAGAAAGTCAAAATTACAAAGTTCTCAACAGGATAGAATAAAATACTGTACCTAAAATAAAATTGGAATACATCCAGAACCCCACTTTTACTTTGAAAAGAATAATGCTTTGAAAAAGGACAGGTCATCTCCCTTAACATCTGCTTGCACATGCACACACACACACTCTACTTTAGCTGTTTGTAATTTCATTATAAATTAACAATGTATATGGCAACCAAATTCTCATGAAATTTTATCTAACAGCAACAGGAACAGATTTATCAGTACAGGGAAGTATTCATCCCATGCTAATACAAACATATCAATAGCAGGGTGTTCAACTAACTATTTCTTTATAAGAAGGCCCTTGAAAGACTGGAGTATTTCAGTGATTACACAAACATTTAGGGAGCATCTACAAAAGGCAGGTGACATTCTGTATTGTGCATGTCACACACACACACAAAAACAAAATATAGTTTTTACCTATAAAAATAATACACCACAGACTAGATATAGGGGAAAGTTAGCAGGCTGATGTGATTGTTGACTCCATTAATTAAACTATCACTCACTCTTTAATTAATACTATACCTGACTGCCTATTTTGCACACTATTGTGAAGAAATTAAACCAGGCAGTTCACGAATGTGGGAAATGAATCACATGTACAAATTAGTTATAACTACATTAACAGTAACCAGAGAGGAGGGAGGAGAGGGATAAAAGGAGATAATTGGGGGAGGGGGAATCAAGGAACATGTATGAAGGACACATGGACA
Source organism: Phyllostomus hastatus (assembly GCF_019186645.2). Lineage (NCBI taxonomy): Eukaryota > Metazoa > Chordata > Mammalia > Chiroptera > Phyllostomidae > Phyllostomus > Phyllostomus hastatus. The sequence goes on along the minus strand of NW_025333709.1, from coordinate 35,648,975 downwards.
AAGCCAAAGGGGGTAGGTTCAAGGGTGGGAGGCAGGGATAGGTAGGATGGGGTGTTGTAGTGGGGTGAAAATGGAGACAATTGTACTTGAACAACAATTAAAAAATAAAATAAAAACAAAATTAAAAAAAAGGAATCAGTAAGAGTGAAGTATAGACAAACTATACTAGTTTGATAAAGAGAAATATAAGAAAGTTTAAGTCATCAATATAAAAAACAACATTTAAAAGTAGACCATGAGGAAAGTATGATTTGGCCATGATGAAAGGGAGAAAAAAATCTAAAAAAAAATGGAGAAAGCAAAAGGAGGAATTTGGGGATGCATTGAGGATTTATTGAACAGTGGAAACAATGGGATATATTGAAGTCAAATTGAATATTAGACGTAAGTAAATATATTTTACAACTGTCAAATGAATCTGGGCTTTCTTTTTTAAAATATATTTTATGATTATGCTATTAAGTTGTCCCAATTTTCCCCTTTGCCCTCATCCAGCCAGTACCCCCCATTCTCTCTGGCAATCCCCCCTTTAGTTCATTCCCATGGTCATATATATGAGTTCTTTGGCTACTCCATTTCCTCTACTGTTCTTAACATCCCCCTACCTACTCTGTACCTACCAGTTTGCACTTCTTAATCTCTGCTTCTTAATCCCTGCATCTTTTCTCCTATTTTCTCTGCCCCCCCCACAACTGATAATCCTACAAATGATCTCCATTTCTATGATTTTCTATTTCTGTTCTGCTTGTTTGCTTAGTTTATTTTTTTGTTTGTTTGTTTTATTCAATTGCCGATAGTTGTGAATTTATTGCCATTTTAATATTCACACTTTTGATCCTTTCCCTTTCTTAAATAAGACCCTGTAATATTTCACACAATAATGGCTTGGTGATGATGAACTCCTTTAGCTTTACCTTGTCTGGCAAGCACTTTATTTTCCCTTTAATTCTAAATGATAGCTTCTGAGTAGAGTAGTCTTGGCTATAGGTCCTTGCTTTTAATCACTTCGGATATTTCTTGCCAGTCCCTTTTAGCCTGAAAAGTTTCTTTTGAGAAATCAGCTGAGAGTCTTACTTTCTTTTTTCCTTTTTTTAGAGAAAGAAAGTAAAAATATCAGAATTTTGTTTCAATAAAATTAGGCTATATTTGTAGTTGGTGGAATTTGCCAGAAGATGAGTTTAGAGACTGGGTGGGTAGCCTATTGGGCAGAGGAAACAGAAAACTGGATGATGAGGCAAATTTGAGGATTAGAAAAACAAGATTCAGAAATAACTTGGAAGTAACACAAAGAGAAGGAGAAATTGAAATAAGGTTTTTACCTTTGTGATTACAAAGATAGTGATAAAAATGTGTAAGGTACAGAAAATAATATGAGAAGGAAGTTGTGGGGGAAATAAGTCAGTTAATACTGGATGTACAGGGTAGGTATGTCAACGTGGATATGCCCTGCAATGGCTTGAGCATGTGATATGACAGTAATAGAGGTGTGCAAAATAAAGCTATTCATTTATGTCTTGCATTTGTCAAAGAGAAGTAGAGGGGAAATAGAGCTGTGATCATATTCTTGGATCAGAATCAGCGATGGAATTTCAGGGAAGGAGGATCTTCAGGGAATCATTTACTTCACAGGGAGGGCACAGATTTAAAAGTTTCTGGAAATTTGATATGAAACAGAGGACAGACACAGTAGGGTATTTTCTCAAATTTGGCAGAACTCAGAGACTATGATTATAATCAGTAATCATATACTTTTTAAATATATTATAAACAAGAACAGGAGCCTCGTCTCCTCCTGTTCTAAGTGCACACTTGGCTCCTATTAAATCTATGTGTTCTAGGTCAGTGGTGGGGGATGTGTTGCTTGTGTGTGGAGCTTTCCTGAGAACAATCAGGCAACTGGAAATGCTGCATGGCCAGGGTAACTGTATCAGTGGTAAGAAATTAAAACAAACTATTCTGTTATACAAACTCTTGAGTTAAATGGAAAAAGACTCAGAACAGAAGATAATAAGGCTGGTTGTACTCTCAATCATGGCAAGGAGATCTTACATATTTATAATATTTCAATTTTTATATTGTATTACCAGGGATAGTAATTACCAGGGATAAATTTGATAGAATGTTTCAAAGGAAAAACAATAACTTGTGAATCAATTAAAATTCTAGGAGACAGTTATGACAACAAAAATATGTTTTGGCTCCTAAGGAAAGTAGAAGTTGCTAACTGTATATTCATAGGCAACTATTTTTTTAAGACAGTTTTCCCAGGTGTGGCATGTGCTATCGAGAGGCACTTCTTTTGGTAAATATTCATGGCTCCTCGGCCAATTGCAAAAATAACATTAATAATTGTCAATTTGCTTCTATCAAGGCATGAATTTTTTTTTCTACCCCTTGAATTTGAGCTAGTCTTGTAAATTGTTTTATAACACTGTACCAAGTTTCAAGCCCAGGCTCAAGAGATCCTGTTGCTTACCATCTTCCCTTTTTTGGAACTCTGCAAACAGCATGTAGAGAAGACCGCCAGTTGATGAACTACAAGTACAAAATCAGCTCTGTTATCCTGGCCTACAGCCTACTAGACACCAGATAAGTGACTAAGGATATATGAATTATCCCCATACAGATTCGTTAAGTTGCCTCAGATCAGATGAATTAGGCAGCCTACCCACTGACTAGTGAGCTAGATAAAATGTTGTTTTGGCTAGTGTGGCTCAGTGGATTATGTGCCAGCCGGCAAACCAAAAGGTTACCTGTTCAGTTCCTAGCCAGGGCACATGCCTGAGTTGCAGACCAGGTCCTTGGCTGGGGGTATGTGTGAGGTGGCTGATCTGTTTCTTTCTTCTGTATCCTTCCCTTCCCTTCTCTCTGAAAATAAATAAATAAAATCTTTTTTAAACATTGTTTTAAGCCACTAAATTTTTGAGTGGTTTATATACAGTAAAACTTAACTAAAACTAACAAAAATGTGTCCCTATATTTAGAAAATATTTAAAAACTTTTTTGTATCATCAGTCTGCTTTCTAGTTTCTGGAACTCCACAAGATATAATGAATTATTATTTCATATGACACTCCTTTACACATCTGATGCTATTATACATCTAAGTTTTTTTTCCTTATTCAGATAGGGAAACAAATGTTTTCACTGAAATTTTTTCTTGGATACTTAGGAAGGATGACATAGATGACAGGCTGAATTAACCTGGGTCTATGGTTATAGCTGGAAATGGTCATGGTTGGATAAATGGAGACGCATATCAGGAAGTTGACAGAAATGAACGTGCTTCATCCGGAAGTGAGAGTAGTGAACCAAAGACGGTAGTCAACATTGAGCATGAGGAAACTGATGCTACACCAAAACATGGCCTAGAATACCTAGATTTTTCTACTCTTTTGAGACAAGATGAAATCTAAATTTTATGTAAAAATCGGTGGAGTTTTAAATGTTAACAAGAAATTTAGTTTAAAATTGTATGGGGAATTCCAATAACAGAATTTTGTACAATTGAACCAAATATTTGAATATTAACTGTGTATCTGTGTGTATAGACACAATATAGTCTGCTTCATGATTATATAATTTTTTTACTCTATAAAGCAATACAAAAAATGAATAGGGTCCGTTGGTAAGCATATTCTAAAATGGAATGCATTAGGCATTATGAGCCTAGTAAATCATACATTTAATTGCTTTGGTTTATTAGCAATGTCTCATTACCACTTTTTCCTTTAGAAAAAAGAAAAATAGGAGTAATATCAGAAATATATAAAATACAAAGTATTTTGTATTTTACAAAAATACAAAGGCTGCTTGTTGTTTTTGTTTATGATTTGTCAAAACAAGTAACAGACCAATCAGTAAATAATACAAGTTTAATGTGGCTAATATAAACATTTTATAAAAGTTGAATTTATTTCCAGTTTTTAAATGTATCTCAGTTGATATAAAATCACATCAATTTAATATGTACATATACCAAATCCTGATAGCTAAGGTAAAGAATTACAAGATTTAAGAATTGGGGGAAAAAGGCCATTGCCATAGTGGCTCAGTTGGTTGGAACATCATCCCATAACCAGAACATTGGGTTTAATTCTAGATCAGGGCACATGTCTGAGTTGTGGGTTTGATTCCCTGTTCTGGTGAGTACGATCCCCCATCTGGGCGTGTATGGGAGGCAAACAATCAATGTTTCTCTCTCACATCAATGTTTGTCTCACTCCCTCCCTCTCTCTTTAAAGACAATGAAAAAATATATCCTCAGGCGAGAATAAAAAGGAGTGGGGGGAAAAATGAATAAGAGGAAGAAATAGAAAAATGTTGTAGTGAGGCCACTGGATATTAGAAAGACAAGAAATGCACATTGTAAAGGCACAGAGGAGTCGCCTGCTTCATGAGTACATACAACTAAACTACAGAGTTCACTTCTAGGTTTCCTTTCCCTTTTCAAAGGTGGAAATTGTGGAGGATTTGCAGTGATATTTGGCTGTGTTCATAACTAATCTCTTTGCAAACTGTGACACAGCAGGAGGCTTATTTGTTTGTAACTCCCACTTCATTCATAATTGGGTATTAATGGTAGAAAATGGAAATTAAGGTACATAGAATAATAAAAAGATTTGGAGGCATATACTCACTTTGGGAAAGACAGGAAACTATGAAGTAGATGAGTATTTGTCATATTTACAACTTCATTTATCTTTCACAAACAATTCAAAGTTAACCAATAAATTATCAAATTACCAAATACCATAGCATAATAGATACACATTATTGTAGTTATAAATTCTAAAATTTTCAGAAAAGAAGTAGAGAATTAAATCCAGTGAAAATAAGTTTTAATAACACTGAGATTTGGATGTCAGGAAAATACTAGGAAAAAAGTTCCTGAATGTGTTAACAAGGAACAATTATTTTTTTTTCAAAATAACATAAGTAATAATGATCAAAATCAAATTAATAAAAACAAATCCAGGTTTACTTTTTGAGGAGTGAAAACTAATAGTAGATTCTGTGCTATAGTTTGGATTTTAAAATGTAAGAACAATTTCAGCCAACTGAAATTTGGCCTACATCAGACAGGAGAAAACTCTATTAATTTTGTTTTTTCAAAAATCAGTAAATGGAGTTTCAATCTTCTTTAAGGGAATCCGAATTCTTTTGCTCTCCAAAGAAAAATGTCCTGTGGTCTCTGTCATATGATTTACAGGTTGTTGGTCTGAGACATGGGGGCAGCAAGTCAATAATCTCTTTTGAAACTCCTGCTGAGCCTGGGGATCATCTAATACAGGGCATTCATTCAGAATCAATCCACTGTTCAGGAGCAATGTTCATTTCTGTGGCCGGAGCTACACCCTGGGATAATTTCCCTAGAGCTTCTGATAGTTTGTCATCAGCGCTCACCAGAGGATAAGGAATAAAAGACTTTAAGTCTATGAGGAATGGTTGGTGTATGAAGTTTCAATTCTCTTGTTTCAACATAAGAAAAAGGATGAAACAGATGTCTGTGGTGATAAGTGGCTAGGAAGAAATGGAGTGAATTAGAAATTATGCTCTGTAAGTATGCTGTCATCTTTGTACTCAAAGTCTTCCTTGCAAGCTTGCTAATGTATTGTTATTATTATTACTATTGACCAATTTACTATCCCCATCTGCTAAATATAAATAAGAATTGAGAAATAATAAAAAAAACAAACTAACATATCAAAGATAAAATTAGAGGTCTCTAAAGATTTGTATGTCCTGTATTTATTAAGAAAATTTATAGGATAATTTTTTCATCTGATTTTTTACTGTTCTTTTAAATGAAATTACAAGAAAATTGGTTTTCTGGACTTTCTATAAGACTATAAAAGGATCACATTAGAGGGGGCATTGCTCTTGTCCTGGGCACTTCAACAGCTCTTGGAAATTGTTATGTCACATAGTTCAAACTGTTGATGCCCATCAAAATGGCTCCAAATCATAAAGACAAAATAAAACTCTTCATTTAAAAATACATTTATATCAGCATGGTCTGAAAAAGAGAAAATAGGCTTAACTATATAAGTTTAGGTTATTTAGAAAATGCACAAAATGAATTTTGGGAAAAATTAAGTATAGCCAACCATAATTGTTACAGCTTACACTGAAGCCTATACACTTGCAAAAGATTGGTTGTATGTTCAAATGTTAACTTTTAAAAAAGTCAAGTGAGCATTCAAATGTATCTATTGTAGAAAGAAATGGGACTTTTTTATAAAATGAGACATATTTGAGGATATTATTCAATGTATGTAACAATTTCAATATTTCAATAAGAAGTCATACCTATATAGAGAATCAGTATTATGCTCAATGATTTATAATATATTTTCAGATTTTACTGTAATAATAATTATGTTAAGAAAGTTTGCCATTAAATGTTCTGGAGAAAATATATATTGACTAGAGGAAAAATATAATGGCAACTGAAGATAAAATAAATTAAAAAATTATTCCCATCATAAAGTATGTTTGTGGTTACTTCAATTATCTTTAATGTATAAAGTCCCATAAATATCACAAAATACCTGAGTTAAAGCCCTTGAGACCCAATTACTCAAATGCATTAAACAGTGAAAGTTATTATGATGTATTACAGTAATGGCAAGGATGCATAATTTCAGATTTTTTGAGTATTTACTTTGGGTTAAAATCCTATTTTTTCCCTCTGCATTTATCCTTCCTATACCGTCTTCCACTTCCACCTCTCCTTTCCCCAATTACTGCACTGTTGTCTGAGTCAGTTTCTTGATTTTACTAAGTTCACTGGTTCTCAAACTCTAGGACACATTAGTACAACCTGAATAATTTATTGATTCTTGAGTCCTGTATCCCCAAAGTTTCCATGAATGGGTCATGGATGAGTTCTCATATATCACCATTTTTAACTATATTCACAGAAATTCTTATGCAGGAGTCAATAGTTTATAAAAAGCTGTTCTGTGTCCCTGTAATGAAGTGAAATAATCATAAAGGGCCCTCTATTTACTAGTTATAAAATGCAAATAAAACTAGGGCCTACCTTAGGAATTGCTTTTAGCTTTAAAGATAATACATGACATGAATATAAAACAGTGCCTGGCACAAGTGAAGTGCTATCTCAAAGTTATCTATTTTGGGCTTTAGTTATAGTAATTTTAATTGACACATGATATTAAAAAATAACACATGAGTCTCTCCCTTTAGTTTTATAAAATAGCCTACATCCAAGTGAAGGATTTTTAGAGGAACTGCATCCCTGGGGTAGAGTGACATTTTTGATGGAAGTAGGAAATAGAGGAAAACATTAGGAAACATGCATGAGAAAATGAAACAAAAAAATAACACAAAAATGAAACCCCACAGTGTGTTAACCCTACTGTAGAAGTTCTAAATAGCCCAATGATTCAATTTGGGCAGAATAGGAGCAGCAGGTATATAAATCAGTACAGAAGAATCACTGATGAGGTATGATCTACCATGGTTCCCCATTCTTTTGCTAATTCCTTTCACTCAATTTTATTATTTCCCTTTGCTCTCTTCCCCACCTGCCAAAATTCCAATATGAAATTTATTAAAATGTTTGCTATTTAATGTTTATATAAGTGTTCCTGGAGAAAAGTCACCTCTGTGTGTAATATTGACACTGACATAAGAGTGATTATGTAGGCATATTAGTCACATTGACTAATCATAGTCATAGTTATTAGTCATATTGACCCCAGGTAAAATGTAAGTAAGCTTGACGATGAGGGATGGTATAATTAAAGGTTTCAAATCCAAAAGAGAGTTAAAAGGGATCTTCCCTCAGTGCCTTTTCATGATAAGCAGGGCCACTGATAGATTTGGGGCAGTTATTTTAGCTGCATAACCAGAGAAACAAAAAGAATTTCCCCTAAAATAACTCCAGTTAGAAATCTGATCACTTCTACTTGTGTCATATAGCCATGCATACAGTGATCCAGGAACATCATAAATAAAGGCCATGGCCTTTCTACAACTGCATTATAATCAACTATTTTTCTACATCAGATATACTAAACTCTACAAGGAAAAGTCCTATTCAACATTATACCTCCCAACTTAGCACATTAACAAATGTTAAGTGCCTCCCAAATATGCAGTGAATAAAAGGGTAGAATTTCAAAATTTCTACAGTTATAATTCTGATTAATTTTTCTATCTGTTGATAAATTTACATTACTTCATGAAAGCCTATAATTTTAAACCTGGCTAGTTGTATTTTTATTTCTTGTACTTAGGCCCTACCTCAAATTATTTAATGTCTTTAATCAACTAGATTATAGTAGTCTTATATCTTAAATTCTTCTTGGAATTACATATATGTAATGTTATGATAAAGAGCTGCCTTTGGGTCTGGGGGAGCATGGGTAAGGGGGAGGTTATATGCACAGGGGAGAAAATGGCTCCAGCATAAAGCTGAAGTGGTAGCGAAACATACTTTGGCTCACAGTGTTTTTAATGTTCGCCAAAGTCAGATGAGATCAAGACATTCCTCTTGACCTTTCTCTCCAATTTTCAATTAGGATTACTTGACAAGAATCTTAGAGGAAAGTAACATATGGGAAAAAATGAAAGTATGTTATAAGAATGTGTCCCTCACCAGTTGAAATTACGCTTCGTCTTTGACTATTTTTTTAATTAGGGAGAAACAAATGGTGTTTGAGACAAGAATCTCTAATAGCTTCAGAAAAGAAGCAAATTAGAAGATGTGAAGCAAAGAGTCTTAATTTTTAAAGTGAAAGAATGAATTCTAAATTGAAGGAACATATAAGAAGCTTCTTTTGTACTACAAAAAAATAAACTAAGAATGCTTATTGAGAGTTATCAACACTGCTAATGACTAAGTTATATTCATACATTCAAAACTGAACAGAAAACATATCCACTGTATGTACACTTGATATAGATATGCTTTTCTCCTAAATATGAGTGCTTATGTAATATGTGAGAATGCATATTTGTAAAGGAATTCCATTTAATATAACATTATAAACTACCAGTACATGTACAGAAATTTTTTAAAAAATGTGCTCATGTAAAAGCTAAAAATATCTGTGCATCTGAACAAGACTGATCCTGATCCTAGTCCTAAACTTACCCATTAAATTACTTAACATTTTTAATCAAAAAGTGAAAGTAAAACTTTTAAAATGTAATTCGAGAACCAGTTATTTTTTTAAAGCAAAGTGTAAGTTGTAATTTTCCCTTTTGTGGCAGTAGTGACACTAATCTATAATTATAGGCTTCACTTTGCCGTAATTGTCGGGGCTGATTGAGTGGCTATTGAAATAACTGATCTGTGATAAGTCAGGATGGTCATGAGTCAGCCAACCTAGACATTTAAAAGCTAAAATGTTTCAGCTTTGACATAGAGGAGTTGATTCTTATTGAGACTTAGGTAAAGCCTCCGTGAATGTTAACAGGATCCTCCTCCTTCTCCCGAAACTCATCAATTTAATTCATTCAGAGTAAATCCATCCCTTATAGCCCAGGAAAAGTCATTGGTCTCCTGACAACCTCTGTGGGTTTGTAGAGTTTGATTAATCTCTCCGTTTTGATATTTCAGAGTTAGCAATGAGTTTGATCCCTCTTAAATCAATGATCTATAGCAGCTACAAAGGTGAACAATCAAATCTCCGAAGAAGGAGCCAAAGGGAGTTTAACCTGTCATTCATTCACTGTTTAGGCAAAAGTATCCTTTTTAGTCAATGATCTCATAGGCCTGACAAGTTTAATTTGAGGTATTCTGAGAATTCCATAAGTTGCACAATTTCTCAATTCTGAAATGTTATTAAAGAGGTGTATTTTCATGAAGAGGTAAAGAGTTTAAATAAAATTGAACTTTCATGTAAATAAAAGTGCATACAAAATATATATTTTATATAAATATAAAAGTATATAAAACCAGAAAATACTTTGAATAAAACTATACTAAAATGTAAATATAAATGCATGTAATTACAAATGTATATTCTATAAATATATATAAAAGTATAATATCAGACTTTTAAGGCTTGATTTGGTGATATAAAAAATGATATGGGAAGATGATAAAAATCCACAAAATATTCAGTTTATTCTCCTTCATTAGCTGCTCTTCCTGAGCTACAGTTCTCTAAGTCATTCAGCTTGTTTATATTTTTATGTTTTTAAAGATTGTATTTATTTTTGGAGAACTGGGAAGGGAGGGAGAGCAACATGTCCTGGGGGACGGAACTGGTTGCCCAGGCATGTGCCCCCACCGAGCATCCATGTGGAACGACACCCAACCCGGTGAGCCACAGGGGGCAGGGTGCTGGTGAGACCTTCGAGTGGGGCACCGGACATGAGGGGAAAAATAGGTTTGATGTGAAACCGTGAGCTCATTATCGGATATGTTCCACTGCCAACAAGATATTGAAATGAAAATGTTAAACAAGTATAGGTTAAGTTTCTCAAGTTCATGTACTATCTTTTAGGTTTCGTAGCACACTGCAGTACACAGTTTGGTTCATATAAAGGAACACATTATTTCTGTTACAAGGCCATGGGGAAGTGGTAAGTTTGGTAAGTTTTGAACTTGCCCTGCCATGTATTGCATTGTCCTATGACAGCAAACATTACCAAACCTGATAATTCCCCATTTAAGCAGTATAGGTAAAATCTGTAGAACTATGGGAAAACAGACATTGTCTGAAATATTGGCATTTTTACATTAGTGTTCATGATCAAAAACTTACTTTCTATTACTTTCCATAGTTATTTGCTTAATTGCCAAATTTAGTTAAGAAACTAAGTGCCTCCACTTTCTAGAAGAAGGCAAATTTGCAGTTTTCCAAGCGAAGCCAATATATATGTGTGTAAAGATAATTAAAATATTGAGTTTTCTTCTCCCTCCATGTTTCTACTCCTTCTTACAAGTAAGCAAACTCATTCACAGCTTCTCACAACTCTAAAATGCTACCATATAAAAAATAAAATATGCACAGTAATCCAGAGACTACACATCTTTTTTTTTTCTAAACCTGGAAGCTTTTATTTAGAAATTTCACCAAATCTAAGCACTTTAAAAAATTTTAGAAAATAATCAATGTTACATATCATATAGGCTATTAAACATTCTTTTAGAAAGGTTTCACTAAGTGCTAATTAAATGCTCACTGATTCCCTTTACCTTTCCTGAGGGCTTATTCTTTCTTCAAAGCGACATCACCTGAATATCATAACACATTTGCTATTTGGCACTTTTGTTCTCACTAGTTTTGAAACATGCTTATCTGAGTTTGAAAAGAAATTTAGATAAAAAGCAAATGCTATCAGATCATAGCACCAATCAAATTCTAAACTCACCCTGTTAAATTATTAGTGACATTTAAAAATACCAGTAAATTGAATAAACCAAAAATAATTGAAGTGAAATTACAAAGCCCTGCAATTATTTCCACCAAGTGAGTATGAGCCACGTATGGGGGTGGGGAGACTACAACAAATGATATTTCAGTTGAAATATTATAATATATGTATATTATTTAAAGCCATTTTAAACCCAGTCCCTGAATGTATACTTTATTGTTTCATTTTAAAAGCATATCTTCTCAATTTTCTATACAGCATTGCAAATTTTACATAGTATTACTGGCCCACTATTCATCAGGTGATTACAAAGAAACTGCAATGAGGCAGGCATTCTGTCAGTTACTGAGATATCGCATTAAGCAAGATGAATAACACTGTGGTGTTCACAGGGATTATTTATTTAATGTTTGGACGTGTAGAGCAGGACTGAACTAAGATGACATCCCCCAGCGAGGCCATGTTTAGAGCATGTGCAGGAGAGCAATGACTCGGAGGGATGATGCGACCCCTCCAACACGCACAGAACAATGGGGTGGACAGCAGGAGATTATCTGAAGGGTAACAACACACTCTCAGAGCATGCGCAGTAGAGGGGCATAATCAGCATGTGCTTGTGGAGGAGCTTCTAAATGTGTTAGAAACTAATCACATCATACAAGAGTACGGAAACAAAGGCCTTTGGACAGCAGAGACAGCCAGAGGAGCTGAGATGGCCGAGAGAAGCTGTGCTGCTATGACCGATTCTGCTCCAGCTGACTTGGAAGCTGCAGTAGACTCTGCCTTGTAAGACGCTGACCTCCTGCCTCCTGGACCCAGACCTGATCTGAACTCTGGGGACTCGGGTTTGTTATGTTCCAGTTCTCTTGTGTGATGTTACTGCTGATTTTTTCTGAGTGCTTATTATTGTTAATGGGTTCTTATAGATTTGGACTGAAACTGTACTAATAAAAGCTGAGTGAATATCATAGTCACCTGTGTTGACTCACTGTTATCCCTTGGTGCTGGTGTTGCTTGTAGGACTGATGGTCATACAAGCATCCCGGCACCTGTGTCCCTGACAAAGGTTGGAGGCTGACTTACAGAAAGGCTATAGAGAAGATACTTATACAGTTAGAGTATCACTCGCAACAGCAGGACACGATGTAGGCAGTTGGAGTAAAATAAATATAAATAGAGGGTAATAAGTTATAACTGAAGTAGTATAAACTGTTTTGGGAGTTCACAGAATGAGCACCAGATACTGTCTGAGAGATTCAGGGAGTGTTTGCAGGATAGCAATCCAGTTATGTATCACTAGTATAAATTGCTTCTTTTAATATTTGCTGCTGTTGTTCACCACTGTTTTATCTACTAAACTGATCAATGAATTATGGCTAAGTGTTAGAAATTGTAGGTATCTTACCATGCCCCCTTGACCTCTTCAACACATAGTGGGCAGACCTCCAATTGCCAGTATTGATATTTCTTTGCCTGAATTCAGTTTCTTTGGCTTTGGAACCAAGAGTCACCATTTCAGTAATGTGGACATGCCACAGAGTTAGTATCCCTGAAGAATGGCACTCAACCAAGAACAAATGAAGTCTTTATAGCCCCACCCCCTCTGGCCCTCAGGAGAGACAATTCTCAGTCAGATGTTCTGCATTCGATGCCAAATTGCAGATCCCCACCACATTAAGTTTTTTATCCATGCAGCCACTTGCTTGACTGTTAACACTTTATTGTCTGTCTCCTTCCAGTTTTGTTCCTGCATTCCCCTATGTGTGTTTCCTGGGACCCTCCCACATGAACTCTGTGCTGCAATAGTTGTCTCAGGTCATGCTTCTGAGTAAATCCAAAATAAAAGGGACTTTCAACTGATGATTGCATGATATCACCACTTTGACCATTTCTTATATGATCTTTGGTACTGTGAATTAATTAATTTGTCTAGCTCCTTTGATACATTGTTTCTGTATCATCAATTTTGATATTTAAATACTGCCTCTGGCTACTTTGTACATATTGAGTATGCCATTTAACAATAAAATAGTGGTATACATTTTCTAGAAAAGAGAATTTATATGACTATTTTTACCAGTTCAAAAATAGTAAATATATGTAAAACATATATAGTAAAAATAACTGTATAAATGAGATTTTTATACTGTAAGGAAAATAAAGAACTAAAGTAATAGGTGATAATTTTTTGCTCATTATTAAAGCCCAGAACTTAACATGAGACTGGTACTTAATAACAAATTACTGAATATTTCAGAAAAGAATGTTTTATAGTCAACAACGAAATAGTCACTGAGGCTGCTTCTGAAAACAGGGTGGTACTGCATGATGGAACTATGCTATTGGCCAGTTTTGCTTCTTTAAGAAAACATTGTTTATTAAAGTTAGTATATAACTTTAGAAAATCAGGGTGTCTCAGGCAAGTAAAGAACCTAATTGCATACAGCACAGGGATCTCCTGTGCAATGATTATCAGATTAAAGGTGATGGTGATTTATATCACCTGTAAAACAGCATGAGCTGAAAGAGAATAGATATAAGAGCCCACGCTGCTTCCTGTAGTGTAGTAGTAGTTAGTGTAGCAAAAAGGTTACTGCCATTCATTTAAACAAAATGGAAGAGATATAAGCAGAGCCCATGCTGTTTCCTGTGGTGTGGTAGTAGTTACTGTAGCAAAAAGGTTACTGCCATTCATTTAAACAAAATGGGCATTTTATGTACCTTCACTGTCAGACATGATGCAGTTGAGCAATGCTTTTGTAGAATATTATAAAAGGCATGAGTGATGAGGTGGGGGATAAGACAAGGAAAGAGAAAAGCTATTTCATCTATTGATAGCCAACCCAAGAGAAAAACTATCTTCTTTCTAGCATAGTATCAAGTGACTTTTCAAATGACCCCTGCACTTTCTAGCCAAAGAAAATCTTTCTAGGTGGGCAATTCAAACATTTATTATCTTCTCAATGGGGAACTTAAAAAAGAAAAATATTAGGGCTTCCTTGCAATATGATGTTTTTCTATCCTCAGAACAAAGGGATTGGAACTCCTACATTTACTAAGTAGGGTGCCCTGTTTGGGAAGTTAGTATCATATGAATAAATAATACTTTGTAACTAGCCTCCTAGGGTGAGCTAAAGATTTAGGCACATCGTGAGCTTCTCATGTATTTTTTACATATAACTATAAAAGGATGTTATTGAAAATAACTGACATATTAATTTGAGCAATAAAGAGAATAATTAACAATTATTATGACCTAGATTTAGGATAACTAACTTACATTAAAAAGAGACTTGCCAGGTAGTTTGTATTCACCTAGTTTTATATTCACAGCTGTGCAATCAACCCTATTATAACTATTTCCACTTTAAAGACAAGGAAAACTAAATCTTAGAGTGGTTAAGCAAATTTCCAAAGTCAAACAACTAGGGAATATAATTATTGCCCAATTATGATAAGAATAAACAGGACAGCTAAATGACTTGTTAACTGAGTTCATAAAACTATTTTTAAAACTGACATTTTTGGATTCTTCTAGAAAATATAAGATCCTCAGGGCCGGTTTGGCTCAGTGGATTGAGTGCCAGCCTGCAAACCAGAGGGTCGTTGGTAGGATTCCCAGTCAAGGCACACGCCTAGGTTGCAGGCCAGGTCCACAGCAGGGGATGTGGGAGGGGCAACCACACATTGATGCTTGTCTCCCTCTCTTTCTCCTTCCCTTCTCCTATATAAAAATAAAATAAATTAAATCTTTAAAAATTATATTTATAAAAAAAGCATAAGGTTTAATCAAGGTTTAAGGTTTAATTAAGGTTTAATCATACAAAGGACAATTTACCTTTGCATTTACCTTTGGGACAGAAGAAACTTCAGTGACATGATAGTGTGAATGCATCACTGTCTGGAAAGGCATAAAAACTTTTGTGATGAGGAGCAGACAGGAGCTGTTGAAAGTGGTATCTAATTCAGAAGGCTGTGGACTCTAGTAGAAGAATCAATTGCTTCATTGCATGCCTTTTTATTTCTGGAAAGGCAACTGAAAACCTATTTTTATTCTATTATACCTAAACTTTCTTTACTAGGCTCATTTGAGGGACAAAAAAAAAACCCTTGAAATATTACTATCATTATTAAGTTTTAAACAGGCAATAAAACATATTTTGTTTACAGGTGCTTCACTTTGTTCCATGAATAAAAGACTATTTCAGAATATTTGGTAAAAGTGTGATGTAGGCATGAGGAAAGTGAATTCTAGAAATCTAACCCAACTTCTTAGGGAGTAAAAGATAATGAGGCCAGTTGTTCCCTTCTGTGGATATAATTCTTGAATGACAAGAACTTGTAATGGATGACATCATGGCCTTGATTACATGAATGTTTAATTTTGAGTGAGATAGAATTGCAAAGACATTTTATTGGTAGAAGGTCCCCAGAGTCTGAGCAAACCTAGAGTATATTAACCAATGCATGTAATACTCATGTTATTAAAAGAGTGATAATGTATGCATATCTTTTCTCACAATACCTGATGCAATATAATGTCTATCATTTTTGCTGTTACTATTGTTAATAATTGTAACAAGATATATTGAGCATAACCAGGGAAACTGAATATTACTTAGGAATGGCCAACATGATGTAAGAATCAGAACAGTAGAAAAATCAAGAGGGTGTGAAATCAGGAGACAAAAAAAAAAACCCCACAAGAAACTAAAGTGGAAATGGATTTTAAAAAAGCAAACACTTCAGAGTTAACATGAAAGAGGGTAACTGCCATGAAGCTTGATGTAAAGCACATCTTATGTGCCAAAGAAGAGCTCCTTAAATGTGTGAAATGGCTACACAAAAGAGGGAATAACAGTAACATGAGAAGGAAACAATGATTGTTTCCACATGTAACATTGGCCATGGAAGAGGATGGTGAGTACCATCTGCTGAGTACCATAAATTTAACAATGAAGATATTTAAAGACTTAGTAGAAATGGTGTAGGATCTCTGAGCTTGAAATTATCAAGATAAACTATCAAATGATACCACTACAAATTATTCTCAGTGACAATGAAATGTATGTGTTTAAAGGAAGCAATATGGTGATTAATGAAGCTCTACGGTAAGCTCATATTTTAAACGGACACTAACAATTTGAAGGAAAGTCATACAGAAAAGAGCAAACATGAAAATATGACATACACTTTTAAGAAGAGTCTCAGTTATATGAACTTCTCAAATGATTTGTATTTAGGAAACATATTCAGAAAAATGAGAGTTAAAAACAGAGCCACATTAAAACAATGGTTTGAGAATACCAAGTGAAAAAAAGATGAGATCAAAATATGAGTCTGGTATCAGCTAAGAAGAACTTCCTTTCTTGATTTAGATATTCAAAAAACAAATAGGAGACTTGGGAGGGAGACACAATGTTTCATTTTGATATAAGATTTACAAGTTAAATGGCCCAAATTATAAACTGGAGATGGTTGAATAAAGACAATAAACAAAACATTATAGTTATGTAGGCTGATTATTTTGATTTCCACTGTGGACTTTGGTTGATATGGTTTATAAACAGCCCAACTTTTTTTTTCTTGAAAACAGTTAACTGATACTTGGAGCACAATTAAGGGTTGCTGGATGCACCCATTCGGAGTAGTTTCTATCATGCTGAATTGGAGGTGCCGGTGGGTGTATTCAGAAGGACTGGGTTGTGGTTCATATGTCACAGACCCTCATTATTCTAATCAACTTTCAGTAGATTTTGTTCAATAAATGTTTTGTCTTTTATTTATATTCTTAGAAATATTTCCAGAGATGTTAAAGTTTTTGTTTTGTTTTTTAATATTTTACCATTCTGCTGGGAAACAGACCTATGAAGTTCTTCATGCCTACACGCTGGTGGTAAATTCTTCAATGAGAGCTACATATTTAAAACAAAAATATAATCTCCAAAAAAGCACCCAATGCATTTAATTCTCAGTCAAAAGTTAACTCTCCCCAGGTCCTATTATCTTCTAGACTTTCTGTACCCATGAATTTGCCTACTCTAAATACTTCATATGAGAGGGATCATACCATGTTTGTCCTTTTGTGTCTGGTTTATTTAACTTAGCATAATGTTTTAACATTCATTCATGTTGTAACATGTATCAGAATTTCATTCCATTTTAATGCTGAATGATATTCCATTGCATGTATTTATATTACATCTTGTTTAGCCATTACTTTTTTTTTATCACATTTGGGTAATTTGCAACAGTGCATGCTGCTCTTTCCATCTGTGTTTAAGTATGCAAGACAAAGGTGAGTAAGTTAGTCTTTCTCTTTTTTTCAAGATTTTATCTTTATTTTTAGAGACAAGGGAAGGGAAGGAGAAAGAGAGGGAGAGAAACATCAATGTGTGGTTGCCTCTCACATGCCGCCTACTGGGGACCTGGCCTGCAACCCAGGCATGTGCCCTAGACTGGGAATTGAACTGGCGACTCCTCGGTTCACAGGCCCACAATCAATCCACTGAGCTACACCAGCCAGGGAACAAGTCAGTCTTTCAAACATCTTTCATGCAGATTAGAAGAGACATAATCATTTGCCAATAAAGTCTGCTTTAGTTTCTCCAGTTCAATTATTGTAAAACCCAATTAAAAGACTATGAAATACTCTAATATTTTGAAGATAGTGTTTTTTGTTTGCTTGTTTCACTTTGTTTTGTTTTCTTTTTCCTTGAATGGGCCTTGGCTTCATTGCTGCAAACCTCTGCTTGTTTTCTAGAACTTCAAGTTTAGACAGCATAGGGTTGCTTTGTTGTTTTTGTGGGAGAATGTGAGCTTGGGGATTCCTAGTCTGCCCTTTTGTTGATGTTACTCCTCACATACTTTAAACTAAGCATTGTATCACCAATATATTAAATAAAAGCAAAAGAAACCTCAGTGTATTAGGTGTATTACCAAAAAGAAGATAGAAATAACTGATTTCTTTTACATCTCTTGCTGATTTTGTCTCAACCCATCATAGATAGAAGGCTTTTGGTAGGACACCATATTAATTAATGAGCCTTCTTAGACGAAGGATCTAGAGGTTCTTGCTCAAAAAGGAACAAAAAGGATAGATTGGGGTATCAGGGTGTTATCACAAAAATGGTTATGGGGCAATTATTGGAAGAAAATCCTGTAACAGAAACTCTGATCTTTTATATCTCCACTCCTTCCAAATTTCATATTATTTCTCATTGTTCCACTTCATTCTAGGTTTGGGAAATAAGGCAGGGGAGGGTGGATTGTCCAACAACTCTTAGCTCAGTTAGTTGATTTTTCTTTGAGATGCAACTTTCTCTTCTATAGGTGAAATATGTTGACCAATGTAGTTCTTTTATTTATAATATGTTTTTATTTCAAACATGTAAGTTGCAAACCCTGATTATTTGTGAACATCAAGGATATTTTTATTTTAATTTTAAAAGAGGAAGATAAAAGTATCTTGTAAGATATCCCTATAATACAGGCCACTTCTCTTATTAATCTCAGTTCAATACTAAGTAATTATATGATTACAGTATATGCATGTTAAAAAGTTAGTGATTTTTAAAGGCATAGTACAATTTAAACACATCAAATAGTAACATATTAGAGCAAAGAATACTTTCATGAAAGTATTTCTTTCATAAAGAATATTGTGGTTAACACCATCTTCAGATATTAAAGTAATAGTGCATTTTCCAATAATGTCATCTTACAATCAAAGTAAAATTGTACATTTAATATGTCCTAAGACCAGGTCAAACTCTTAACCAATTAATTATAAAAGTTATTTTCTTCAGTACTGTGACCTACTTTCTCTTAAGAATATTTCCAGTTTAAAAATAAAGAGAAAATTTAGATATTCTATTTTCATAAATTAATTATAAAATCATTTTTATATATCATATACTTATATATGTCAGGAAATGAGCAGTGTATTCAGAAACATCTTAGCATTTATATCTTTTTCAATTGTCTATAATGGAATATAATACAGCTTCCTGATCCCTTACTGAACTTACTGAATGTTATAGCAATCTTTTTTTGGTATATGTTTACACAAAGGTTTTAGTTTAGCATGAAAATTCAATTCCTTGATTTTCCAATGTAAGGATAATTTAGAACATATACATTATTTTAATAGTGTAATCTTCAAAATATTCAGACAGAAAATATTGCCAAAACCTGATAGCCACCATGCAATATTTAAATAAATTTGATGGAATTTATAAGCCATTTAATCTCTATGCTTGTACCTACATGACACAAACCATCTGGTTGGAAAAACAAAAAAATAAATTGTCGGTTACCTTTTAAGTGCTGGAAATATCTGAAAATATGAAGAAGTTTGACTTCTCCCTTTAATTTAAAATGTAGATCTCTATAAGATATAAAAGATTTTCAAGAAAGTAGTAGAAATATAGCTTGAAAATTAACACTTTCTGCATGCTATCATTTCTAACATAGCTGTGTCTTCTGTTGTGCTTTATTCTTCCATGAATGCTCTTTGATTATACTTCTTGAATTCTTCTTAGTGTTAGACAATGTTATAAATATGGAAATGTAACATCTATTTGAGGCAGACTCTAATATAACAGTAAATCTTTTCTATATGTACTCTTTAATGCCAATATTTTCATAGTTTTTTATGAGTTTACAGGAGTCAGTCTCTGGAATTTAAAATAATTGTACTGAACATTAAAGATAAATTATATTATAAATAATTATCCCAATATTAGCTGATTGTTTTTTTATGAGTGATTTGAGCTGCTGGCATTTTTTATCTCCGAAGAGATGGCACTTTAATTTGTAAATAGGCACTCCAAGAATAAAACAAATAAACAGATGTATTTATTTAGAACTGGAATACTTAAAAAAAAAACAGGTAAAATTTCTGCAGCAAAATGCAATTTGCATTGTAAGAGATAAGATGTAGAGATGACTGTAACCTAATGCATAAAGAAAAGAAATGTTACCCAAATAATAAAACAAGTTTATATGTTAGGATAAATAACTAGGAGAAGTTACAATATATTAATCTTCAAAAACTGGAGATAAATAAAGATAGATTGGGAAGTTGAACCTAAGAAATAATAAAAATAGATGAAATAGTAAAAAATGAATGGGAAAAAGAAAAAAAATTCTCTTTCACTTCTACATTCTGAAAAAAAAAACATTTTAAATGGAAAATCTCATGTAGTAATGAAAAAGAATGACCTTTGAAGAGACACAGACCTGGGTTTGGAAGCAAGCTCAGGAATTAATAAGCTATGGTATTTCTTTTTATTAAGACTTTGTTTAAAAAGTATCCTAAGGTTAATAGTAAAATTGAGGTGAAGGTACAGAGATTTCCCATATACTCTCAGATTCCATGCATATATAGCCTCTCCCCTATTGACATTTTGCACCAGAGTGGTACATTGTAGCAATTGATATAAACCTACACTGAAATATAAAAATCACCCAAAGTACATGGTTTATATTACGGTGCACTCTTGTAGTTAAAGTTCTATGGGTTTTGGACAAATGCACAATAACATGTACCCATCATTATATTATCATATAAAGCAATTTCACTGCCCTAAAAATCCCTTTTGCTCTGTCTATTCCTCAATCCCGTCCCTCATACCTGAGGCAACCACTGATCTTTTCATTGTTTCCATAGTTTTGCTTTTTCCAGAGTGTCACACAGTTGAAAGTCAACAGTAGGTTTTCACACTGGCTTTTTTCACTTAGTAATGTGCATTTAAGATTCATCCATGTCTTTTTATGATTTGATAGTTCATTTCATTTTGGCACTGAATAATATTCCATTTTCTGGACGTACCAAAGTTTATTTACCCACTTATCTACTGAAGAACATCTCAGTCACTTCCAAGTATTCACAATTATGAACAAGGATGACACAAACACCCATGTCCAAGTTTTTGTGCAGACATAAATTTTCAGTTCCTTTGGGTAAATTCTAAGGAGTGTAATTGATAGATCATATGGAGAAAGTATGCTCAACCTTCTAAAAAAAAAAAGAAAGAAACTGTCTTTCAAAGAGACAGTAGCATTTTCCATTCCCATGAGCCACGAATAAAACTTTTGCTCCAAATCTCAGAAGCATTTGGTGTCAGTGTTCCAAATTTTGGACATTCTAAAAGGCATGTAATTGTATCTCACTGATGTTTTAATTTGCATTCCCCTGATGATGGATGATATGGAGCATCTTTTTACATGCTGTGTCATCTGTATATCTTCTTTAGTGAGTTGTCTGTTAAACTCTCATGTTTTGACTTTTCTCATGTTTTAATTGGGTTGTTTGTTTTCTTACTGTCTCTTTCTCTCTTTTTTTTCCTTTGGTATTCCCATTACACACTTTATGCCTTTTGTTGTTGTGCTGTAGTAGTTAGATATTCTGTTAGATTTTTTATTTTTGTTCTCCTTAGTTTTTGGTTTTTGAGGATTCTTTTGATATATCACAACCTCAAGCTCAAAGATTCTTTCTGCAGCTGTGTCCAGTCTACTAACAAGCCCATCAAAGGCATTCTTTATTTCTGTTACAGAATTTTGTTTCTATCTTCAGTATTACTTTCGGATTCTTTGTTCTGATTTGTATCTCTCTACTTTTGCATGTTGTCTATTTTTTTCAATTAGAGACCTTAGCATGTTAATCATAGTAGTTTTAAAGTCCCAATCTGGTAAATCCAACACCCCTGCCATATCTGGTACTGATGCTTGTTCTCTTTTCAAGTTGTGTTTTTATTTCCTTTTTGGTATGACTTGTAATTTTTCTTGATAGCTACACATAATGTACTCAGCTCCCAGAGCACTTCTACAAAAAGAAGAAAGAGCACATAGTGAGAAAATCAGGTTTATAGGTTTGGTGGTAGAATAATCAGGTATTTCTCATACAATTTCTTAATTTTTTTAAATAAGTATAAGCTGAATAAATTATTGGCTAGCAATGGGATAGTAGAGGTTTGAGGAAATTATACTTACAAAATGACTACTTTGGGCAGTGAGAAAGTGTCTTTGTCTGGGCATACAAACATATAGCTAAAAGGTAGGATATATCCATTTGAGTGCTGTCCCCAAAATTTTAAATGAAACACAACACAGTGATATTTTTCCTGTGCCATCTACTTGTACGTGTGCAGGATCAACAGGAAATGAGCTTGTTTCTGAGGTTGTCTAGTGTTGAGGTTTTGACAGAAGGAAGAAAAGATGGTTGTATTAAGGATGTGAACAAGAGTTGAATAGATTTCCACGACACAGAATTTAAAATAGGTAAAAAAAAAAAGAGAGATTAATGGTGTGATAAATAGGTTAAAAACAGATAAATTTAGTGATTTCAAGTTTTAATACAATCAAATGACTAAACTGAGCATTTTGTAGTTGGGGCTCAAAAAAGCTATAGGATATAAAGTAAGTAGTTTAGATTGGTTGTTAAAATATGCAGGGTATCAGGAGGTCAAAAAATAAGAGGCCAGGGTTTTTGCTTAATTTTCAATGTCAACAAAGGATAGAGGAATAGAGTAATTGAGTGAAGTTGAAGTCTTCAATTAAAAAAAGAAAAAAGGAAAATGTGAATATGATAGCTGGAGTAATAAAGAGCTATAGAGTTTGGTGCTGTCTGGCCACACAGACTTCAAGGGTGTGGGGTTTTGAAGGGGAACGGAAGATAAAAATTGAAAATTACAATGAGGAGCAAATTCAATCAAGAAAAGTCCAGGTTTTAGGGGGGAGGGGAATTCACCACAAACACTATCCTAAGGTTAAAGTTGAGAGAGAGAAAGAGACAGACAGACAGACAGAGAGAAATATTCAGAGATAAATTTGTGATAATGGGAATGAAATGACAGTTTTCAGAGGTCATAATAAAATTATATGAAGAGTAGTGAGAAGTGAACAACTGAGCTAGGTAAGTGTATGTATAAAGATGTGTGAGGATTTATAAGATCTGTAACAGGAATGGACATATAGGAAACTCTGAAACATAGTGATAAAGATACAGACATATCCTGCTTAGTCACTGAATTTTAGGTATAATGAACAAGTTTTCCAGGGATGCAAATTTAAAAAATATATAAACAAAAGAGGAAAAATCAGCCTTAGAATTTGGTGTGGTGATAAACACACAAAATAATGGATAACCTATGTCTATTTTTTCAAGACACATGTAAGTGGCAAGATAATACCTTTTTTAAGTATGACTTGTCTTTGGAAAACAAAGCAAATAGATTGGTAAGAGATAAGATTGGTTATAAGAATTAACATGCCTTGGTTGATGGAATTTAAGGTCTGTCTGGAGAAATTCCAGCCATTATTAATATAGTTTAAGTGACATCCATGTAACCTGAAAGCCAAAGGTAGCAGACTGGAATGCACATGCATGAACAATGACGACTTCACTTTGCTAGTCAGTGGGGGTGGTAGACACAATTAAGAGCATGCATAATATGTGGCTGTAACATTCAAAATGACTAAGCAAGTAGAGGAATGAATCTGCATCAAATTTTATGTTAAGCTTCAACATTCCTTTGAGGAAACTATTTGGATAATTCGGAAGGCTGCAGCTGTGAGCAACAAGATTTGGCAGCTTCATCATAACAAGGTGCCTGCTCATGCATCACGTCTCATGCAGAGTTTTTTGACAAAACATCAAATCACCCGGGTGACTCAGCCCCTCTGCAGCCCAGATTTGGTGCCCTGTGACTTCTGCTTTTCCCAAAACTAAAATCACCTTTAAGAGGGAAGAGATTTCAGACCATGTATGAGATTCAGGAAAATACAATGGGTAACTAATGACAATCGGCAGAACTGTGTGAGGTCCCAAGGTGCCTACTTTGAAGGGGACTGAGGCATCATTGCCCCGTGTACAATATTTCTTCTTTAATAAATGTCTCTCTTTTTCATATTATATGGCTGGTTACCTTCTGAACAGAATATGTATATACACAGATGACACATCATAGATTCAGAACTTGAAAGACTTGTAAAAAATGTAGAAAAAAATCCAGAATTTCCTAATTGTATTTTTATTTTGATTATGAGAATGGGGATGTTAACAGTTGTTTCTGTCCTAAAAGTAAAGACATATTTTTGGTATATATAATTAAATTCATCAAGGAGTATACAGAAACTCAATGAAAAGAGAAGTTTATTCCTTGTTTCCTCTATGTCTTTCAATGCATTTACTTCAACTTAAAGGTAATAAATCCTGAAAAAGCAAAGTATATCAGTAGCTTTGGGATCTGTGTTTCCATTTTTTTTATGTCGATGAGTAAGATAATATATTTCTTTCATCTTAAAAGATCAAGAACTATTTTCCCCTGAAACTATCACCAAATGCTCCTTAAGTCTGCACCATAAACTAATTAATTATTATTGCATAGTAAGTAAGTGGCTCACTAATGACAAACTGGGGTTCTCACAACAATAAAAAAGAAAAAGAATACAAAACTGTCAAAAACAGCAGGGAACGCTGACTTCATATATGTTTGCCTGAGTCAATAAATCCCTGGTTGATTGTTTTCAAAGGCAGAGCACACAAAAGAAGTATATATATATATATATATATTCATGCTCAGTATGACTCAATATGGCTATTGGGAAATAATGTTTTCTGTTATTCTTGAAGAAGCTATTGGCCCGTGGAAGGAAAAAGGGTAAAATATTGAGAGTTACTTAGACATTCAAAAACCTTAAAAAAAACTGATTGATTTTTCTTAATTTTAATCTAGTGTATGAGGAAAGAATGTGAATAACATTTTATGCATAGAATCATAATATAGTTATATCTATAACTATACTGATATCTATTTTTCTATGTATGAAATCCAATAAGCCAAAAGAGGATGACTTATTGAATAAATATCATTGTATGCTATTTTATGTTTTAAAGTTTTATTGCAGTCAGATGGCATTGAATAAAGATGGACACCTCAATGAAACTATGCTAAATTCTTAAATGGAACTTTAGAAAGTTCCATTGTAATGAATACCTATAAAGTTTTTGTCTTATCATACTAAACCCAAACAAAAATAAATCTTTCTGGGAAAGTGCTAATGTGACATTAAACATGACCTTTTAAGCAACTGATTGATATGCAAGTTTAAAAAAAGAGCAGTAAGCTAAATAATGTCACATCAAATAATATATTAATTTGTCAGTTTCATTAGAAATGCAAAAATAAGTTCTCAGTTTAATGGATTATTAGTTTAGAATTTATATTTACATGGTCTAAATGTTTAAATTAAAAGATTTCCTACTCAGGTACTTTTTAATGCCTTTATGATGCTGACAATAGGTAACATATTAGTATGTGTGTTACCTGAGGTCCCAAGTATTATATCTAGTGAAGCTAGAATTAAGGTACTAGGCTAAAGCTCCAAAAATTACTGAAATGAATACATGTGGAAGCACAGCTCATCTTTATTAACACAGACTATCTTTGATGAAATGAAAGACAACCTTTAGTCCTGGTTATTCAGAGTAAGTTGCAAAATACCCAATACCCTCAGAAAATTTGACAGCAGAAAATGTTTTAACCTAATCAGCAACTACATGTTTACCAAAAAGGTAAAAGCAATAATTAGAGATAAAATGTATTGGTTATGAACTGTAGAAAAAGATTTGCTAAGTAGTAGCATTAACTCGGGAAAGGTCCTAGAATGCTTCCAGGAGAGTGGAATTGGGCCCTGGATTGCCCTGCAGTGGACACTAAGTGAAAAGTGTTTCATTACTTTCTATGCCTTTAGACTGACGGCTTGTCTAACCCTGAATGAACTATTATGCATAAAAAAATGTTGAACTTTTTTAGAAATCTTAGTGTTTGATTCATGTATTATTTCTTATACATTGATTCCTTCATGTAATCATCAGTTAATGACAATTTTCTCTCTCAGTTTAATGGTGTAACAATTGCAAAACACATACTGAAAATCACAGTACATGTTGTCTTAGATATGAGAAAAAATATATCTGTATGCATAATTTAAGATAAGTTATCATGCTTTTCTTCAGATTATACTAATGGCCATATTAGCTACTATTTCTTCATCCCTACTGTCGTTCTGTGGCTAAGGATCTCTTCTGAAATCAGCAGCAACTGTGAGAGTAATTATTAGAAATTCAATGAGAAATGAGGATTTAAAATATCTTTTGGGGTTCCATATATATGGAATTCCACCAATCACAAAAATATATTGACACTGTTTAAATTTTGAGGATTGTCTGTGAGAGTATTGAACTCATATTTTATAGTTTGAAGATTATTAGCTACACAGCAGATTGGACATCATAGAGTTATATATAATTCTATTCCAGTGTTGGGGAAATATCTCAAAAGTGTACACATCTTTCTCTTTTAAATAATGTCCAAATTTTCCATGGAATATTTGTGGTATTAAGAGAGTAATGACCATGATCTTTAAGTTATAAAATACTTTTTTTTTCAAAAATTAAGGTTAAACCCTGCCATTCTTAAGAAACTCCATTTCTGATGCTAGCTTCAGTATTACCACATCCTACACTCTTTTTTTTAACCTAAGTCCAATTTACTTTTAAAATTAACCAATTTTTATTTTCTGCTTTTAGTATACAGAGAGACCATTTGTTTTTAAAAAAGCCATCTTTGAATAACTTCATATACTCAAAAGAAGTACACTAAAGTGCAGTTCAACTTTCTTTTTACCAATGAAATACTTTCATATCTTTTATACGCTTTCTCCGTTATGGATTATTTGCCTTTTTCCTACTGAGGTGGGTTTCTTTCTTACTTGTTTTCTAAGCATCTCAAAGACAAATGAAGTCAGGTCAGGTACAAGGAGCTTATAAAATCATTATTTTGAATAAATTTGTAACTTATAACATGTATGTCAGTGGGAGAGTGGTAGGTCTAGGGGATTCAGAGGAAGACATAATCTTCCCTTCATCATTTCAAATTCAGAACTGTTTGTGTGTTTTTTTTTAATTTTATAGCACTTATCTGACAAGATAATGTATAATTTTCTGGTGAACTGTTACTGATATGGTGACAGTATCCTCTTTTAAAGCATCTTTTAATAGAGATGCCATTTAGAGAAAAATAAATGGCAGTGTGGTCTAGAGGAGAATGAAAGTGAATAGGGAGTGTATTTAGATTTATTTGTAGAAGAAAAATATGCTAACACAAAAATATTTCTTAAAATTCAAATAAAATAATTAAAAAGGAAATAAAAACCAACACACAGTACTTCATAAACACCATGATTTTAAAATATAAACACGGAGCAGCATTAGCAAAATGGAGGAATCGATATTTTTAGAATCTTCCCCCCAAGGGATATGCATTTTTTACAGTCACCCATGGATGACAGTCCCTTTATGAAAGCCTAGGAGAAGTTTCAGCCCACTCTTGGGGCAAAGAAAAGACCCCAGACAGATACGCTTGGTAAAAGGGATGGTTTCATTTTATCTGCTTCATCCCTCAAGATAGCACAATTCAGTGGCAAGTACACTTGCTGGCAATTTCTTCCATGGTGGAAAGTGAGAGCTTGATGTGTTGAGCACCTGGTTTCCTCAGTTGTGCATTTTGCCAATTCTTTTCCACCCAGAATGCTAAGGTGTGCTGTGTAACTGGTAATTGGGAAGAGCTAAGAGCACAGCAGCCATTGCTCTCTGGTAACATCAAAGGGACTCGGATTCTATCAACTGCTTGGTGAACTCCATCAGAAAAGTCCATGACACTCTGGAATACTTCCCTTAGTGACCCCCCTAATTGTAGCACTGGCAGCCACAATGCTCTGTGCATCTCTTCCACCCCCCCTCCCCCACAATATGGCTGTGTCCCTGAATCTGCACCTAAACCCAGCTAGTGCAAGCCTTTGCAGATGGCTAGTGAGCACCCATGGCAAACCACTCAACTCTTCGAGGTTGGGGAAAAGCATGCAACCTTGAGCATTCAACACCACCCAATGGAAAGAAAATGGAAGACTGTCAGTACCTGACTTTGCGAGTTTAAGAGAATTCTCCCAAACAATAAGAATACTTTGCTGGGCAAAGCTGTCATTCAGAAATGAAGGAGAAAGAAGAATTAATACTAATCTGTCTCAAACTCTTCTAAAAAATAGAAGATGAGGAAAGACTAACTCATTTTGCAAGGCCAGCATTACTGTGATACCAAAACCAGACAAGAAAAAAATTACAGGTACATATCCCTGATAAACATAGATGAAAAAAAGAACTAAATAAAATATTAACAAACTGAATACAACAATACATTAAAGGGATCATATACCATGATCAAGTGGGATTTGTTCCAGGGATGTGAAGATAATTCAACATTTATAAATCAATCACTGTGATATACCACATGAACAAATGAGAGATAGAAATCATATGGTCATCTCAACAAATGCAGAAAAATCATTTGACAAAATTAAACCTCTATTTATGATAAAAACTATCAACAAAGTGAGTAGAGAGGAAACATATCTCAACATAATGAAGGCCATATATGATAAGTCCACATTTAACATAATACTCAATGCCAAAAAGCTGAAAACTCTCCCTGTAAGATCAAGAACAAGATGAGGTCACCCACCCATACAATTTCTATTCAACATAGTACGAGCAGTTCTAGACACAGAAGTCAGGCAAAGAAAAAAAAAGTACCAAAATCAGAAAGGAAGAAATAAAATTGCCTCCATTTGCTGATGACAGGATCTTATATATAGAAAACCATAAAGATTCCACCAAAAATCTGTTATAGCTAAAAAATGAACTCATTGTAGTCACAGGATGCTAGATCCATATACAAAAGTCAATTGCAGCTTTATAGAGTGACAACAAACTATTGGAAAAATAAATAAAAACAATTTAATTAACAAAGCATAAAAAACAATGAGGGACTGAAGAATAAATTTAACCAAGGAGGTGAATGATCCATACACTAAAAATTATGAAAAATTGAGGAAGATACAAATAAATGGAAAGAGTTTCCATGTTCAGGGGTTAGAAAAATTAATATTGTAAACAGTTCATACTACCTAAAGTGATCTACAGAAAGGACAAGGAAATTTTGTGCCCTTTCTTCAAGTGAGCTCCCCTCCCTGAATCTCCTAGTTCAACTCAGAAGCTCTCTGAACCCTGTCCTTCTGGGTTTTTATAGAAGCTTTATTGTATGGACATGAGTGAATAAATCATTGACCATTGGTGATTGAACTCACCCTGTGGCTCCCCTCTCCCACCTACCTGCTGGTCAGATGGTGGGACTAAAAGTTTCAATTCTCTAATCATGTGATTGATTTTCTTGGCAACCAGCCTTCAGCCCTAGTTTACTTGGGCTTTCCAAAAGTCACCTCATTAACATAATAACAGACACCTTTATTGGTCTCTTAAGAAATTCCCAGGGTTTTAGGAGCTTTGTGCCAGGAAGGGGGACAAAGACTAAATGGATATTTTTTTTTTATAAATTATAATATCACTGTAATTAATGCAAGTGAATTGTACACTTAAAATGGTTAAATATCATTTTATTAAAAGATACATAATCTAGCCCTGGCTGGCATAGCTCAGTGGATTGAGCGCAGGCTGGAACAAAAGTGTCCCAGGTTCGATTCCCAGCCAGGGTACATTCCTGGGTTGCAGGCCATAACCCCCAGCAACTGCACATTGATGTTTCTCTCTCTCTCTCTCCCTCCCTCCCTCTCTCCCTTCCATCTCTAAAAATAAATAAATAAAATCTTTAAAAAAAATACATAATCTAAACAAAACAGTTGCAAGACAAAAAATTTAAAATTTAAAATTGGATGTAAAGCAAGACCAAACTCTGTGCTATCTACATGTAACTCACTTTATATATAATGATATAGATAGATTAAAATGATGCAATGAATTCTATGTAAACAAAGTAAAAAGTCATCCAAGATGTTGGGGGATCCTGGGAAAGAATCCAGCTCTGCTACAAATGTATGATATAATCTCAAAATGGGAAATAGGAAAAAAGGAGGTGATTGTAATAAAGTCTGATTTGTTTATGCTAGAATGCTGACCACTTTGAAGCGCCACCACTCTGTCTTCCTCTCTTACTCCACATCCACACAAGTTGATAAGAAATTTTCCCTTCCTCCACACCAATGAAAAGTTGAAACTATGTAAGCCCCAGCCTGTAATCATATGGAAACCCTAAATCTAGCCTCACACCCTACACAAAGACACATGTCACTCACACACACACACAAGTAGTTGCCCTTCCTTGGTCTCTCAAGCAATTTTTAGACCTGCTTGGATGTCAGTCCTGCTCTCCCCACAAAGCCTCACTGTGTGAATTATGAATCTCTTCATAGCCACTTGGTGCCCATGTGGTATCATTGGAACTATCTGAGGCTTAGATAAAATGTTTATCTACTTCTCAAGGGTGACTCTGATATCACTGACTTACAGAAAATGTTTTACTGGATTCTACAAGCTATTGACAAAATAAAATGTACATAAATACTGTAGTATAAAGTTTAACATAACATACACACAGATCCAGATTAGAAATTCTGAAACCACTTTACATGTATAATATGGGTTGAACAAAAATATATCAAAGTCAAGTTTGTCTATCTTAGAGTGTACTAGTTTGCAAGTTAGTAGGTAAAAATTTACAAAGAAACAGGTATGTAGGCTAGAATGAACTCTTGAATGAAAATATCAGTATACACTCATTTTGAGGTGCATGTATGTGTATATTCTTTTTTCAGATATGTGCAGAAACACATAGTGATATGTATAACAATGTCTATATTCTGGTTTCTATATGCCATTATTTAATAAAAGAAACCAGGTTTACTTGGAGAAAGAGCAGATTCTAGAACTTCAGCAGAGAACATGGAAGAGTTTGGAGCATCTTACAGTGCCAGAAGCTACAAACCTGATCACAGGTTTTTAGGATACAGGACCAACCCAAGGCAACTCCCAATAGTCAAATCTGGAATCAGGTAGGGAAATAATAATGAAAATTATAACAATGATAATAATGAATTAAAACAAAACTATCAAAATAACTATCCACACATTCATACTAACACAAAATATGATTGAAAAAAGTGAGGAAAAAGGGATAAATAACTTGTATCAAGAATTTTAAATGATAGATAGATAGATAGATGATAGAGAGATAGATAGATAGATAACCCCTCTTCCAGGAGATAGAGCTTAATACCCATTTCCTGGATTGGGGGTGGACATAGCCTTCCTAAGAATAGAATACAGAATTAGAATAATGAAAGTGAAGAAAATTGTCAGATACCACCTTAATCAAGCAATCAACATTAATACCACCAATAATAAACAATATTAATATTATATGTTTTCACCCCATGACATTCTTCTCCAAAATTTACAACTTCAGTATAATCATGAGAAAATATTAGATAATCCAAATTAAATGACTTTCTAAAAAAATACCTGACCAAATTTCTTCAAAAGTGTCAAGATCATGAAAAACAAAAATGAAAAGACTATCACAGACAGGAATAAACTAAGGAGAGATATTAACTAAGTACAAAATTATACCCTGAAGTGCCATATGACCTTACCTTTAAATGGAACCTAATCAACAAAACAAACAAGCAAGCAAAATATATAAGATACACTGAGATGAAGAACAAACTGACAGTAACCAGGAGGGGGGGGTGAGGGGATAATGGGGGAAAGGGGGAAGGATTCTCAGGAACAACTATTAAGGACACATGTACAAACCAAGGGGAGGTAGAATCATGGGAGGGAGGTGGGGATGGCTGGGGTAGGTGGGCAGTGGTGGGGGGAAATGCAGACAACTATACTTGAAAAACAGTAAAAATAAAAATAAATAAATAAATAAATTTAAAAATATTATATCCTGAATTGTATCTTTGGACAGGAAAAGGTAATCTTAATAGAAAAAATTATAAAATCAGAATAAACCTGTAGTTCATTTATAATAACTACCAATGTTAATTTATATTTTTGATAAATTCACCATGATTATTCAAGATGTTAATATTATTGTAATCAAGTTGAAAGTTAATTGATAACTCTATGCACTGTTTTTTGCTATTTTTCTATAAATGTAACTTATTCCAAAATAAGTGTATTAAAAATAAGCACACACATATTGTAAGCTTATATTATATTCTTCCTATTGTGATACAATAATAACCAGTACATCTGATACAATATTCTTACCAAAAAAGTCTTACTTCAAACATAACAAAATAATAATCACCTCTAATCATAAGAAGATAATAAAGTAAAGGTAGACTTGACATTCTCTATTGGACAAGAGTTATAGGTTTTAAAAAAGTCAATACAATGAAATGTGTTATTGAAATGTAAAAAGATTGGGGGTGAGGTATTAGTTTCCTAGGACCGATGTAATGAATTCCCCTAAATTTGATGACTTATAACAATGTAATTTAGTCTCTGAAAGTTCTGTAGGCCAGAAGTGCAAAATCAGGAAGTCATCAGAGCTGGCCTTCCTCTGTAGGCTCTAATGGAGAATCCTTGTCTACCGCATCTCATGGCTCCCTCCATTTTATTTCTTCTCTTTTGCTTATGGCTGTATCACTGTGATCTTTGCTGCTGTCTTCACACTTCACATGTCTTCCTTTCTGTCTCTTATAAAAATATTTGCCATTGGATTTGGAACCCACCTGGATAATTCAAGATGAGTTCTTTTCTAAATCCTTACTTTAATAACATCTGAAAAGACCCTTTATTCCAAATGAGGTCACAATCACCAGTTCTGGGATGTCAACCTATCCTTTTGAAACCACCATTTACCCCACTAATGGGGGGGTGGGGAACTGAGGACACTACACATAGGAGACATAAAATTATTTGCAATAAGTGATGCCTGATTGGATTAAATCCAATGGAGAATAAATCCTAAAGAGACTTTGACAGAATACTTGGGAAAATTTTATATGAACTATACCTATTATTATTTCTTGTCTCAATATTACATTAATTGAATATGATGATACTTTTATCATATGGGTGAATACATTTGTGCTTAGTGGTTACATGCAGACATATTTGAAAGTGAAATTATGTTTGCAACTTAATTTCATCAATAGCAAATAAATATTGTAGTATATGTGTACACATGTAAAATAGTTACAAGTAGTGAGAGAGAATAATGAGAGAGTGTAGTAAAATGCTAACAAGTTGGGAAGTCAAATGAAAGAATATGCTGATTTTTATTATATTCCTCTTTCAATTTTTTGTAGGTTGAAATCATTTTAAGCAAAACATTTACAAAATAAGACAATACTTCATTGGGAATTTTCTGTCTATTTAAACCTTAGAGGAGAGAAGTGTAAGTCAAGATTTAGAGGTCAAACACTTTTTCCACTGTCACTAAAACTTACATAGTCAACAACGTTAAGAATTAGTTTACTTATAAAAGCTAACACTTTTATCGTCTAAAATAAATGTTGCTAAAATTATGTAAAACAAAACATATTTGCTTATCAATTAAATTATCTTTTAATAGTGACTTAAAATTATGTGGGAAGACTTATATATATCTAAGCAAATATCAGAATTTTAAATGCAAAATGTTAATATTTAACTGTTCACAGAATATCGTGTATAACATATTGGATTTGCCAATGAACGTTCACATCCTTTTGTTTTTCCCAATAAAATATCAGACTTATTTACTCATGGTAATATTTTTAGAATCTAGCAAATTACAAAATAAGGCTCATTTTCCAAAATAAAATAAAAATAAATGTCTTCAAATAAGCTCTGGATAGACAGATCAGTGTTACTCACTGCCTGAATGTTCACCGTTCATGTCTCCTGTGCTGGACACCAGGCTACTTATCTAGTGATCAGTTAGTGATTATCATCTATATAGCTTTACTGTGTCACTTTTTCACATTTAAGGAAGTTGCTGATATTATTTCAATGCATGGCTGAAGGTGCATTGACAGGGAATAGAAAAAGGTATTACAACTGAAGTAGTGTACATGGTGTTAGTGTGTGCACACACACACACACTCATGTGTGGTAAAGCATCATTGAGCTTTTAGAATTCCTGAAGCAATTTGTTCCTGATTTATGAAGGTCACTAGTGAGTATATAGATCAAAATTTGACTTGTATTCAATAAAGGTCTTTATTAGTCAATCAATAGCCAAGTGAATCTCAGAATGCAATTCTAACATTCTTTGGAAACACTTTCTTTGGTGGTATGACTCAGAAACATACTACTTTAACCAGGAATTTTTATCAAAACATTCCAAGGTCTACTTTCCAGAAGAGTACAGGGAAATATGATTTTTTTTTGTTTCAAAAAGTGCCTAATAATGACAAGTAAGATTTTTTTCTTCTAAAGACCTTATTACTATCTTCCTTGCTATTCTATAACTTTTTATTCCGTCTAATAAAAATAAATTGGAAATACTTGATATTATTTTACTTAACAAGTATACTAGAATATATCCACCCAAATTAGTGTTACCTAAGGGCATGAGGGAATTTACATTCACTCATTTAATTTTTCTATTGTTTATATCACTGTGATGGACATGTTGATGCAGATCACCTCTCTCCTTTCAGAGGAGGGTTTTTTGCCCCTGCTGCTGGGAGGGCTATCTATAGATTTCCTTCAGCTCTTTCCCACACAGAACTGCCTCACCGGCCATTCTCCCACAGAGCAGTGATGGACCACTTCAATTCTTGAGCTCTCAGTAAGGCTGGCCAAGGACTTAATGGGGCTTCTTTTACAGCTCAGCTTTTCCTCTGCCCAGTCCTCCTCACCGACACCTCTAAACACACAATATTGATCCCAAGGGCACTCTTGATAGATATATAGTGAACTGCATTCTAGAGTCTGCTTGTTGGAGAATGCAAGGTAAAATAAACAGCCATGTCTAAAAAAATAACTAGCCGTGTCTCTATATCCATGAAAAGTGATTCCAGAGTTCTATAATATATTTGTATTTTTTTAATTTTTATTTGCAAATTGTTTTAAACCTAAATCATATTATTTTAAACTACTTTATATGTCATAACATTTTATCCTTTCAGGATATGGAGCTCTTATTGCTAGACCAACTTTGCAACACTAGATCAGCTATAACTTTAATCTCAACATATCTAGTAACTAAGGGGCTTCTGCACACAACCAAAATGGAATAACAAGACCTGGTCTTACCTTCCCACCAAAACATCAACATAACAAAATAAATGAAGCAAACAGATAAAATTAGAAATACATGATTATCAAGACATTGGACAAGAGGCACTGAAAGACAATGATTTCTGATATACAAAGAACAACAGAGGTAGACCTACCATGGCTAGAGTTTACTGCCATGTGGGCATTTTTATGTTGTAGTGCAGGAAGAAAGAGCCCGGGTGGAACCAGAAAGGAAGGAAGGAAGAAAGGAAGGAAGGAAGGAAGGAAGGAAGGAAGGAAGGAAGGAAGGAAGGAAGGAAGGAAGGAAGGAAGGAAGGAAGGAAGGAAGGAAAGAGAGAGAGAAAGGAAGGAAGAAAGGAAGAAAGCAAGCAGGCCACATGAACATCTTAGTAAATGCAAAACCAATGCATAAAAGGATTTTCAGCCATTTAGAAATAGAAGGAAAATTCTTAGCTTGATAACTGCATCCAGGAAAAATCTACAGCTCACATGGTACTTAATGGTGAGCTACCAAAATCCCCTCCTCTAAAATCATGGATAATAACAATTATGAGTATTTACCCTTTCTATCCAACATTGTATTGGAGGTTCTGTTCAATGAAAAGAGAAACTAAATTCATCCATACAGGAAGGAAAGAAGTACAACTATCATTATGGGCAGACTACATTTTCAACTTTATAGAAAATCCAACAAGATCTACAAAAAGCTAATACATTAATAAGTAAATTTAATGAGAAAATTTAGTGAGTTTCCAGCATGCAATATTTTTAAAATATACATATATTTCTATATACTAGTAGTGAACAATCAAAAACAAAAATTTTAAAAATATACTTTATGGTAGTATCAAGAAATATGGAGCACTTAGGAATAAATTTAACAAAATATGTAAAAGACCTTTACAATGACATGATATTATCAAACTATTTTGTAAAGAGTAACAAACTAATTCTAAAATTTGTATAGCCATTAAAAGGGGCTAGAATACTCAAAACAACTTTTTTTAAAGCAAATTTAGAAGATTTATGCTCAGATTTTCAGACTTAATTATAAAACTATTCTAATCAAGACAATGTGGTAGTGATATAAAAATAGACATTTAGATCAATAAAACAGTATAACAAGTCAAAATACACCCACACAGATACAAATAGTGATTTTTGACCAAAGTACTAACACAATTTCGACAAGTGGTTCCCCAAAAATTGGATTTTCATATGCAAAAAACAAATAAATTCCAAACAATATCTTATACTATATATCAAAATTAACTAAAAATGGGTTGTGTCCTAAATATAAGAGCTATACTGTAAAATTTCAAGAATAAAATATTATACAAATCCTTTTGCAGGCAAATAGTTCTTAGATATAATGCTAGATGTACATTACATACAAGGACAAATTGATATATTGAATTTTGTCAAAATTAAAACTTTCTGCTATTTAAAAGACTCTGACAAGAAAAAGAAAGCATAACTCATAGACTGAAAAGAAATATAAGCAAGTTAAATATTTTGTAAAGAACTTTTATTCAGAATAAAGAAATAGAGTTCAGAATCAAGAACTATAGAAACTCAATAATATGAAAACAAACTGACATAATAGAAAATAGGGGACAGCCCTGCCCAGACTGACTCAGTTGGTTAGGCATAGTCCTGCAAAGAGAAAGGTCACCAGTTTGATACCCCATCAGGGCACACACCTGTGTTGGGATTTGGCCCTTAGGGGCATGTGCAAGAGGCAACTGATGGACAAGAGGCAACTGATCAATGTCTCTTTCACACTGATGTTTCTCTCCTTCTCTTTCTCCCTCCCTTCTTCTGTCTTTAAAAATAAATAACATCTTTAGAAAATAAATTATTTTTAAAAAATAGGCAACATATTTAAAAATATTAGTTTGCTGTGAAGTGAGAGTTAGTAATTGATTCCACACAATACTGTATGGAATGCAGCAGTGGATAAGCAGTCTTACAGTCTACATAGGAAAGGAGTTGGGAGTTAGAAAGGCAGATTTGCATCAGTCCATTCACAAGTCATGTGTCATAAAGACATCGCTGATCATTTCTCCATATTCAGCCTCTCAGAACTGTATGCTTTCCAAAAGCTGTTCTAAAACACACCTATGTGTATTTATTTTTTTATTTACAAATATATTTTTCACTGTAAATCCTAGTTTGTGAAGTTTTCTACAATTCTTCCTCCTAAACCCTGTCACCACCATCACTCCAGCTCACAGCAGACACTCAGACACATACAGGCAGAGGATTTGTTTTTGTCCCATGAGTGTAATTGTATTGGATAGGATGTGGATGTGATCCAGCTACAGACAATATATTTATTCTGATAACAATCCTCCTTAGCTTGTGAGCTTTTGGAGATCAGGACACATATATACTTCCTTGAGGAGACCCAAGATGTATATATCATTTATTCTCAATAACTGTTTTGTGCATTAATGAATGCCTATATACCATCTAAAATCAAGTACAACAGATTTTCCATAGTGTCTAAAAGGTTTAAATTGAGATGATGGTACCTGCACAAAGAAGGCCTACACACTTACAAATCCATGCTGTACTGCAAATGTTGCTCTCTTCTGTTAACCTGTGTTAATAAAATATGATTTTTATATACAGTGGTGGTAGGCACTCCATGGTGCTTGTCAGGTAATAAAACGTGGTTTGCAGTTTTCTACTTTCATTTTGATGGATGAAAACATAATATACAAACTATTTGGAGACTGTCCACCTATGATTCTTGTCCTGTATAAGAGCTATTTATTGATGACCGTGGTTACTACAGATCATCTTAGGTCAGGAAATGAAGATCAATTGCATACATATTTGACAATGCAGAATGGATTTAGGTTAATACAGTATGTTAACATTAGGATTTAACTCATTCTAACAGAAGAGGTTTGTAAACATTTTTTGTTTGTTTGTTTACCAAGATATCATGCGCTCCTTTGAGAATACTTAGGAGGGATATTTATATACGATAATGATGGTGATAAGGACATTTACAAGAACTCCCAATTATTGGTCATTTTAAATGTGATTAATAGACTACAGACCTTAACTCATTTAATCTTGTAAAATTAAATAGAGAGCAAAACTGTTGCTCAAAAATATTGTTATTTGAGCAAGAAGGTAAAAAAAAAAACCTTATCTTCAATGTCTAGTAGGTGAGAAGAATAAGAAATTACACTATATTTTTCAAAGATGTTTTAAAAATTTATAGTGCTATGAATGAAACTAACTTAGTGTCTTTCAAAATTTGGAGACAAATGAGTATATAAGGATACTAATGCATCACAGGAATAATAATCACTGTACAACTAACGTTAATTACATTTGAAAATATGAATATATTGGAATTAACATTTAAACTACTCTTGAAATATTGCTTTATTTTAATTTGGATAGTTTTATAGAAACTGTTGAACTACACAAAGGCAAGCAGGGGAGTAGCTTTATTAATTAGCATATGTTTATCTCAGAGAATTTCTTATTTTTACATCACTAATTTCCTTAATGAACAACAATTTCTTACCTCCATTTAATCTATCACTTAAGTCTGAATCCTAATAATAATCACATGATTAATTTAAATGAGGTCTTTTTTACTATCGTTAACCATTATTAGGTTGTTTTATTTCTCATTCTATGTGGGTAGTAGGCCAAACTTTCAAAGCCACACAAAAGCAGAAATTCTTTCCCAGGAAAAGCAATAAAAAGTGACAGTGATACCAGTGAAGAAAATCATTATATCATGTAGCCAAGACATCAGGTTAAGCATGGCTTGTTTCCGCCCAGTACATACTACCATAAAGTCAATTTGATAGCCATAGCCCATCTCGATTCCGTGCTGATGCTGGCTGTGTGATTGAAGGAACTCTTTGTCAGGCTAGACCAGCTTTACAAGCAGCCTCTTTATGAGACTGCAAAATCTAGAGGTGGACCTGACTCCCTAACTCATTCCATCGATTTCTTAGCCAATTCCTAAGTTTCTATTTAGAAGAATAGTTGTCTGGTATTTAATAAGTCCAGATCATATTTCATAATTTCAGTGGGAACATTTCCTATATTTAATGCCTTTCATATATTTTCTTTCATGTCTTTGAGAATTTGACTATATATAAATTAACGCATAACCAAAA
This sequence comes from Phyllostomus hastatus, assembly GCF_019186645.2. Lineage (NCBI taxonomy): Eukaryota > Metazoa > Chordata > Mammalia > Chiroptera > Phyllostomidae > Phyllostomus > Phyllostomus hastatus. The sequence goes on along the minus strand of NW_025333709.1, from coordinate 35,609,294 downwards.
GAGACAGGGGTACAACTAATTATTATTCTGTGAATAATTACTTTTAATATTTTTCAAGATAAATTTCATCTGTAAAACTGCTTTATTTTGTATAATAGAGTTATATCAACTCTAAATGTTTACCGTTAAGTTTTTGGTTCCACTTTACTCCAATAAATCAACCAGGGGTTGCTTCCTGTGATGATGAAGTCCCTCTGATTGAAAACCACACATACAGATGAAAAAATAAATGCAAATGACACACTGGTAAAGCAGATCAACCTGGGGGGAAAAAAAGCAAATGAGGGTGGAATGAGCCACATGGTCAAAATATTCAGTGAAAAAAAAAAGATAAGAGAAAATGACCCCAGGCAGGGGAGGGCTATGAATGAGGTACTATAAGTCCAGAGTCATAGCCCTGATGCCCATGTCATCTGAGAAACACTCAGATTAAAGTATGCACCAGTAATTACAGCTTTCTAGTCATATGATCTGCAAATTTAATTACATTATTCTTAAGTATATTCCAAGATGAGTATCTAAAGGGATGACTTACTTATATTATCATTTTTACTTTTATTTAAATGAGAGCTCACTAAAAAATAAAATATTTTCTTATATAAAAACTAACTGCCATGCTTTTTTGGTGTGAATTTCTTATCTGAGTTTTAGCCCTGACATATATGCCAGAATCTTGGTTTGTAATATGGCTTTAATTGACTGAAGAAAGTTATATTTTGTTCACTTCGGTTAGTTCATAACTCAGATCTAGTATGCAGTACTCAAAAACATATCTTCAGTGTTCGTGTCATGAAATAATAGCATCTAACGTATTCTGAGCACCTACTCAGTGTCATTTTACTACAAGATCAGCATATGTCTCTAAAGATTTGTTGGCTCAGAAACATTCCCTACACACAGAGCTTTAGATCTTCACTCTAGCTGTATTTACTACCCATGTCCATTCCAAAAGCTTTCCTTAAGGAAACAGTTCCAATAATTAATAAATTTCTCCCGATTTTGTCTTAATTTTAAATTTTAGTTTGACACGTTTTACTGAAAATACAGAATGAATGAATATGTCTAGATTCCTTAAAAGACTATTTGAATCACAAAGCAATTTACTAATGTTGTGTTAGCACTTTTACATACCACAGTGTTATATGAATATTTTTTCAGCTTTAATTCATATTTAATTAAGTGGATAAAAGATTCACATTCATTTCAGAAGCGATGCCATCTTGCTCTTTAGTGTACAAAGCTTCAGAAAATCACATTGGAATCCTGAAGAGATAGCAAGACACTTCCAACATTTCATTTTAAATAGCATCGAAGTTACTCCAAGTTTTCTCTGCAACTCTTGGGACCCAAATGTCCCAGGTCTGCTGAAGGTACACGATGGCCTGTCATGTTCTAAAACACTATGTCTGATAAGTCACTGCGTTCTGCTTTTCTCAGAAACTCCATACCACTGGGACAATACTGAACAGCATTTCATTGATTTAGTAGAATGTCATCCCCAATGTAACAAAACTGGAATACTAACATAGTTAGGCATCAGACACAGTTCAAAAAATCGTCCTAACATTAAAATTTGCATATGATCACATTAGGACAATGTTAGGCAAGGTAGGGTGGCATGACATCTCCCCCAGATTTTATTGATTCTAGGCTATTTTGCAAACACTATTTGCATAATGAAGAAAATTTATCTGTCATTGAAAAAAAATAAAGCTAATTTTAAAGATAACGATTAAAATCAAGTTTCTCCTTTCTTCTACTTCTCTTCCCTTGAAGGGGCCAGGTAGGCAGTACAGAGGAGACTGGAATAGAGCCAAGGATCTGTAGAAGCTGAAAATTTGAGTGCCAAGGAATTGATGGTGAGACTGGGGCTCAGCAGTCAGTGAAGCAAGTAAGATCACTGTGTGACCAGCAGTTAAAAAAGTGACTAGCTGGGAGATTGTGTATGTATCTAGCGGGATGGAGCAACTAAGTTAATACACTGAGATATTAGGAATCATGATTCTCACTGTCAAAGAAGCCAAATATGAAAAGAGAGAGGGTATTAGATTGGACTTGGAGGGTATTGTTGCAAATAGATCTCTACATATTAATGTTTGGAAATAAATGTACCCATGTATGTATATAATATGTGTTTTATTATACTATATACATGGAATTATAGATAAATATTATATGTTCATAATATTATATATTAAAAATATATCTTTTGCTATGTTATCCAGAGCACCTGGATTCTATTAATCTCTATAGCAATGAGGACACCAAAGTGTATGGATCTTGGTTTCTAAATACGATCTTCTGCTAAAAGGAACCAAGACTCTTTCAAGAAATGGCATAATGGCTGATTTCAAGGGGGAAAATTACAACATGAAACTAGAACACTGTTTATAATTTAAAGTTCTCAAGTATAGAGACATGTCAAAAGGAAAAAAATATAAGTTTGAAGGAGCTCTTACTAAATCTAGAAAAGTCCGTGCATCAGAAATACCAATAGTGATGGCTTACATCACACTGGATAAAATCATAATTCGCAACTCCATACAGATATAAATAAATTAATTAATAAGAATATGTGGCTATAGGAAACTCTCATCTTTATGTTAGAACCACAACCCATAGAGAATGGATGAGAGAAATAGAAACTAAACTGTTTAGTGGATGTTGACTGAGGCAGGAAGCATTAATGTTGTAAAATTGGTGAATAAAAGTTTGGTGACAGAATGTTATGGTAGATTCACAGTGATTTCCTCCCAAATATTTAATAGTTATGCAAGAAAAAAACATAACTTTCTGTAGATAAATTTTGCAGACAATTTTACAGTTTTGCCAGATGATCAGAGGTGCAGCTTCACTGGGGGATGGGAAGATGTTCAGTTCTCATGGTGCGATAGACTGAAAGACATAGCATCTTCCCCCCCAAAAGTCATGAACTGATTCCATGTATGAGGAAATGTGCAGCTGAACCAGACTGAGGGAAATCCTCCAGGTGATAAGCCTTATATTCCCCAAAAGAATCTAGGTCATGTAAGACAGTGTAAGACTAGAAAAATGTTCCAGACTGAAGAATAAAGAGACATGAAAGTGAAATACACAATCCTAGAAAATATCTTGGACAATAAAGGAAAAAAGAGATATCATTGGACCTATTAGTAAAATTTGAAAGAAATGTGTGGATTGATGGTAATAGTGTATTAATTTCCAGATTGCATGGTTGTGTGATGGTTACGTAGGACAATGTCTTGTGCTTGTAAAATATGTACTGTAGTATTAAGGAATGATGAGGCATCATGTCTGGAACTATTTTCAATGGTTCAAAAGGGAACAGTGAACACTCATGGATTTTTGCATTCTTACATATCTTGAGAAAAAAATTATCCCATACTATCTTTGCAAGGATGATTATATAGCCAAGAGCTGTAGAAAACAGAGATAATGACTCCTTCTACTGGACAGAGAATGTCTGTTGTATGACCAGAATAATAAAGTTAATGTTTCCCTTTGTGGTAAGGCAGATATACTTGCAGCCCCCTTATAAATGGAAGCTTTTCTAAGTTTGCAATTACTCACTTGTAACAAAGACCCACTGTGTGTGCAGCAAACATCTGGGCCTGCCTTCCCATCATCCTTGGCATAATCCCCATTGTGTTGGGCAAAAGGAACCTATGGGAACATGATGCTAATGCCACCTGCTGCATCTTGAGTGATAAAGTATTAATGACTAATAATAAAGCCCCTTGGCTTCTGCTGGCATCTGTGAGACTGTGACTAGGTAACTTGTTAGCTTGCAAGCAGGATAAAATCTCAGACATTTCATAGCTCTTGACATTTATATGCAGTGAGTAAAAAAGTGGCAATTGAACAAATATAGTAAACTATCAGCTTGGGATCTGGGTGAAATCTACATGAAAGTTTCATTTCATCATTTTTGTTCATACAAATTTTCCATAAACTTCATGCCATTTTTAAATTATTCCAAAATACAATTATATAAAATTATATTAAAATTACATTGATTTTAAAATAAAATAAAATATCTATGTTTTAAGTATAGTAGGGCATTCAAATTAATTTAATTTATATATATAAAATTTATATATAATATATCCAGAAAGCCAGATTAGTCATTAAGCAGTCAAGCAGTAATTCTCACTTGGCCTATAATATATACATTATAATAATTTTCAGCCTGCCATTTATATTTTCAAACTAATTATCTTACAGCCATTTAAAGTTTAATGACTATCTAGAGATGTGCAAATATCAATGACCATCTGGGAATTTATTTGCATTTTAATTTTTTCATAAACATGCACCAGTATTAAAAAATACACACAAGCAAAACAGATACAAGTAGAGAATGAGCTGTCTTCTATGATGCTAATGTTTCAATTTTTTCCTTTTGTAATCACTGTGAAGTACACAGATATGTCTTCAGATATTTTCATAAAGTCATAACTGTTTTTTAATCAAGAAAAACATTGCATATTACTGCCCTCAGGAAATACATCCTAAACAAAGCATAAAATATTAATATTTTAATTTAGCATTTATTCGGAGTGAAATATCCAAGATGACAATAGAGCAAAGTAATTATAAATGTGGGGTCTAAAGGTAGAGCATTTGGAGTTTGGTCTCATGCACATTATTTCACTTCTTTCATCCTCAATTTTCTTACCTTAAGATGAGAATAATAATAAGGACACGGAGGGGAGAAAATGTGAAGTGTTTGGTACACAGTAAAATTTCAATGTATCATCTTTTGTCTCACCAGCCTATTTCTTGCAAGTGAAAGATTTATGAAATATATACATTCCAATAAATATATATTCCAGTAAAACAAACATTTCACCTTCCAAGAAAATCTAATTACTTTAGAAAAATGCTTCTAATTTGACACAGGAATATATCTTTTTGTTTCCCCAGATCTCTTGTCCAAAATTTCCCACTTTAAGTGCAACCTCTGGCATGGATAACTTAAGCTCTCTGAGAGCACAACCAACTTGAAAAAAAAGGTGAGCTTGGGTAGGTAATAGACCAAATTTAGAATGTTTTGTCTTTCGAGAATGTTTTGTCTCAAAGAAAGTCTGTTTTCTATTGTTAACTACAATATCCCTTTTTGTTTGTTTACTCTTGAGATTGATGATTTGTGTCCATGGTATGCTTTTTGTCTTTATTTTATTCATGGAATTATTATTTTTTTAATTGACAGCAGAGAGAGAGAAAGAAAATGAGACATCAGTTTGTTTTTCCATTTATTTATACATTCATTGGTTGCTTCTTGCACATGCCTTGATCAGGGATCAAACCTGCAAATGGCTCATTGGAACAACGCTCTACATTGCATTAATTTCATTAAAAAAATCATTTAAAAATGATTTTAATCTTGATTATCCCCATATGAATTGCTTTTTATTCCCAAAGCATTAGCTTTACCTTTCTCATTATTTTTCTTGGAGCCAGAGGAAAAATGGTTTGCTTCATTCTTCCAATGCCTGATTTCATGAATTTTGTGCCTCTAAAAGCAACTCCACATCATATTTTATTTATTGAATTTTCTGACCTATTCCTGACCCCAGAAAAGAACTTCAGAGAGTTTATTATAGAGCTAAATGAACTCCATATTCTTTTGCTCTCAAAGAAGACATGAATTATATTCAGTTCAACTTTAGATGTCCCTTATATCTATCTGTACTTCTCAATTTTCCTTACCACTGCCACTCAAAATCCTATATGCTCTCTCTCCACCAAGATTCTTCCATAAAGTGTTCAGGGGTATTTATCTACAGTCCGTCTTTAATTATGCTATCCCATTGTGTCTCTGTGTTGGTTGATTGGTTGTTTTTTCTTTAAAGACTTTTAATATGTCCCTATTCCCTAAAGTATAAGCAAATACCTGTCTATATGTGTTCTCCAAGCCTCAATTTCCTCAGCTAACCCATAAAGATAATGAGAACATACTAAATACTTAGCATTCTGGATATAAAATTAGTGTTCAATGTGTTAGTTATCTTTATTACCTACATTTAAAATGGCAACATATTGCATGTTAGAGTTAAAAAACTTGAACAAAAACAATGAGTTGTGAATTAAATTTAACTTTTATAGGACTCTTTTCTATCTTTTTGCCCAGGTATGTGTGGTCTGCTCAGATTTTGCTCTAAACTACTAGGACCAGAATTCTCCAGAATCTTGAAACATGTCCAGACACCTTTTCAGGGGCCCCCTCGGGCACTTCAGAGATAGTGTACTCATAGGAATGTTGAATTACAGCAGGAAAAAACTTGAGTCAGGCAGGATCCTACTTTCCCTCAAACATAACTGAAGCATGCATGAGTGGATACTCTATTTGCAGGACATGGGAAACCCACACTCCTGGCAACAGCTCTGTAGGGACAACTGACAGAGGATTTATAAACTGCTTTATTCTCTGTAAGGAAATAATTTCATTGAAGTTAGCTGGAGTTGTGGGGAGTGGTGCAGAGGAAATGAAGCCAACTGTACTTGAACAATAATTTTAAAAAGTTAAAAAAGAAAACAATAATTCTACTATGCACAAAATGAAAAAAAAGAAGCACAAAGTACTAAAAGTTAAACATACTTTTAAAATCCCAAAGAAATTTAATTGATCATTGCCCTTTGCTTATAGAGAACAGTAAGCTTTCAGAAGGAAAATGGTGAATAAATCATTAAATTGTTCACTATTTATTTTTTGCTTTAAACATTATCCATTATTCAATCATTAACTAAGAAATACCTATGACAAAATTCAAAAGCAAGCCCTGAAGAATCCCACGTAAAAATTATTTTAACAGATTTTTATTTAGAAAAACAAGATAATTTGACACCAGAAAAAAAAAACCTTCCCGAATAGCTCCAAATTACTTTTCACACTCTGTAAATCTACTCCCAACTCCTGAAAAACTAGATGAAGCCAAGTATTTTCAAACTTTAAATAATAATGTACACATCAAAGCAGTTGAAACTGTCACGTGGATTTCAAAAAATACTAAATTTTTCATGCAATAAAAATGAGATAATTTGGACTATTTTAAAAAATCAGCAATCTATCAATTAGTTCCACTTTAAAAGCATAATAAAAGCAGAGTAAAAAACACTTGTCTACACACACTCCTGCAGGTGGCTTCTTCTAAAATTTCTCTTTTGCACCACTGATCTTTAAATTAAACACTTTTCACATATGTTTATATTTAAATTGGCAAATCAGAATTTTTTATAGAATTGTATTAAATAAGAAAGAAGAAAGAAAGAAAGTAGGGCAGAAAATCATGTAGGAAGAGGCAGGAAATGAGAAAGTGAAGACTAAGGGAAAATAGAAAGGAAGGAAGAAAGAAGGGAGAGAGATAAAGGGAGGGAGGGAGAAGGGAAAGACTATGAGGGACAGGTGCAGATTAGAAACATGAGGGAAGCACTTCCTAGACTCACTGCGTTCAATCTTTTCTAAAATATTAACACATTCCTCAGCACAGCTCTACATATTAGCACTCTGAATATGAAAAACCTACATTTCAAAGCTTCAACTTCAAATTTGATAGGTAACAGGAAGTTATACTCACCAAATCAGAAACACTGCCATCTGCTGACCAAAGAAAATTGATATGAGTTTTGCTACTGTTTCTTTAAATTGCATAACCAAAATGTTGTAAACTATGTAATGCATATTATAAAACCTATATTTAGTAACAAGCTAGTGATATAAAGACATTAATTTATGATTATAACCAAATCTGAGAAATATGACATATGCAAAAGTACAAAAAGAAATATTTTTTATTTACAGTAAAAGTATAATAATAGTTTTAATTAGTAACCCCAAATATGTAAAATAATCTTCTGATTCTCTATCCATAATCATATAGCCGTAAACAAATGTTTCAGCATTAATTCAAGCCACAGCACTCCAATTCGCAGCTCTGATGTAGAAAATTTCTTCTAAAAGTTCACTATTTACCAAAAGCCCATCTCAGCACTCAAGGAAACACATCAAGTTGATCAAGTCTCCAAAGAAATGCCCAGATCCTTTAGGGTGATTCCATTTCCTTCTTGCACCACCTGCTTCCCACGCTAATCAGTGTAAGTAGGTAGGAAACTGCAGATTTTAATCTACCTGGGAAGTGAAGACAGTATTTTTTGATAGATCATGTTGGGAAAATATATGGGTTTTACATAGCTTATAAGAGTGATCACAGAATTACCAGCAATATTTCTTTCTATGAGTGTCAGTGATTTAGGGAGTCTCCTAATTGACCTGCCCTTATGTGCAAGGCCTGAATTAGAATGTGGGACTAACATCACATTCATTCTGTGTAGAACTTCCTCCCATTCTTCATTCCCAGCTTTCTCTATTGTCATGCTAGTCTTGCCCTTTATACTCGAGTTATGGGAATTTGCTTGCAGCTCAAAGGAAACTTCAAGATATTTCACCTCTGTGCCTTTGCTCAAGCTGCTCCTCTTCATGTCTATGATGCAGTTATCTTCATGAGGATGTTCTTTCTGACCTACTGACACCAGGAGGGCCAAATTTCCTTCCTTTGTGCCCCTAGCCTGCACTGTGTAAGTATTTACTATTGCATTTACCATGAGAAAGTGATTTGTTTCTCAATCTGTCAACCTTGCTTTGTTAGTGAATTTCATCAAATGAGAGATCTCGACTAATTTCTGTCCAGAAAATTCATGGCACAACACTTTATAAGGGAAATTTTTTTAAATCCCAATATTTTAGGATCTCATACAATATTTTACTGTTCTTCGCCATTTCTACAGTAACAGAAAAGTTTCCATAGAAATTACTGACAGCTGTTGTATTTGGTAGATTAACTATTCTGTTCTATGTATTTTTTGTATATTATGTTTTAATCTATCTTTCCCCCCTCCTAACTAAACTCTATGCACCTTTGGGGTGTTTCAGACTGTATATTCCTCACTAAACTGAATGTTGTGAGGGATGTCTGATGCAGATCCCGGCTCCTGGGGTCCGTGGCATTATGGATGGGACAAGACAAACTCACACAGACTACCGAGTCCTATGGAGGAAAAGGGATGGTGCAGCCACTCTCTCAAGACCCTTGAGAAGCTTTTATTGGCTTCCATTTGCACAGGATTACAGGGTGTATAAGTAAAGCTCATCAATCATTGTCAGGCAGAAATGATTAAATAATAGATAACATACAAAGAACTCTGAGGGCTTATTCTGAGTCAGGGTCAGATGGTTAAAAGGGCATAAAACTTTGGGGGACAAACTCACTTCCTGCTTGGACCCTTATCATTTGAATTGAGGGTATTAGCAAAGTAGGTTTCATAGGATTTTATGCATTCTTTCTTAGGACTGATTGCTTTATGGAACCTGCCCTTTCCAGCACAGGGCGGCACCCACCTCCAGCATTGTTTGAGGCTTAAGTCATTGTTTCAAGCTTAAGTCAGTCAGGGAAAGTAAGGCAGCCAAGAGATTAGGAGACTTCTTGTAGACAGAATGAGGACTCAGGCTATGTCAAAACTGAGGGGCGAGGGTCCATCACCCCCTTTTTCTATAGGCCCCAAAATCCTTCTCTGAGAGTCCCTTCATGACCATGCCTGTCTTAGATCCTCCCTCTTTTGAGGAATCTTACTGGTTAGTCATTGGCTAATCATCTAGTCATTGGCTAGTCATCTGCCCAGGGCCAAGCAGGGTGAAGAGAAAGGGGGCAGAGGTGGTGCCCCTACAAAGAAGATAAGCTTTGTCTCCTAAGTGGCTTATGGTCCCAAGGTCCTTTACTCAGCCTTAGCCATGGGGGATTACAGATTCTGAAACCAGGCAGGACAGTTCCCAACAATGTCAAGTAATTTTTTAAAGTTCCCTGACTGGAGATCAAACCCACAGCTTTGGCATAGCTGAATGATGCTCCAATCAATTGAGCTACCCAGCCAAGGCCCTAAGTAAATTCTTATTAAATATTTTATTGCCGTATAATCTCAACTAGATTAATAAAAAACAAGGTAACAATATGATGTAACAAGTACTATGTAATCCAAGGATTTACGATGTGCAAGTGGAACAAAAAAGAGAATGAAATAAATCTATTTGGGGAATTTATTGCTTGAAACTAATCTTAAAGTATAATCTAGAATATACTTAATTTACACAGGAATTCCTTAAAGACTAGGAAGAAGATTCAAAATGTGCAATTGGTAATTCAGCTAGTAACTAGGGAATAGGTACAGACCATTCTGTTTCCCTCCCTCTCTCTCTCTTTCTCTCTCTCTCTCTCTCTCTCTCTTTCTCTCATTTTTAAAGCCCCATATGGGACATTCATGAGAAACAATAGGAAAGGATGAAAAACATGTTGATGATCCTGAATTATAAAACTGAAAGAGAACATGAAAGTGAACCTTTATCAGGAGAGTATAAGACAGTAGTAACTTCCTGACTGCCTGGTTATCAGGTTTATTAATTGAGCCCAAACTTTCAAAGTTCTTTGGGAAAGAAATATTAAAGATTTTCTAATTTAGTTCCTTAATATTCATTTCTCAAGGCAATGTTGAAGGTTGGTACTGGAAGATTCATGTAGGTGAGGCAAGATGTAATCAATGTAGAGTGCAGTGAGAGATATAGCAATTTTTTTTCTGGCCCAGTGTTTCCTCCTTGCCAGGGTATAAGACCAAATATCAATGGCATTCTCAATAATTGTTATTAAAATTTATAATTATCTAGGAAGTCCTGTAACCCTTTACATTCCTAACTTTTAGCAAATCTTTAATGCTTAGTTTAACTTGAGAAACTTGGGTATGAAAGAAACCAAGCTGTTCCTTAGAGTACTAGATATAGAATAGCAAGTTTCTTTCTTTTCCTTTTTTATTATGGTAAACATTTAACATTAGTTCTACCCTAAATCAATTTTTAAGTACACAGTATTATTAATTACAGACACATCAACAGAATTTATGGCAGATCTCTAAAACTTGTACAACTTTTATAATGGAAACTTTGTACCCATTGTATAGTTTCACCTTTTACCCTACCCCAGCTCCTGGTAACCACCAGTCCACTTTCTATTTCTATAAACTTGACTATTTCAAAATACCTCAGATAAGTAGAATCTTGTGGTGTTTGCCAGTCTGTAACTAGTTTATTTCACTTTGCATAATGTTCTTCAGATTCATTCATGTTACCATATGGCAAGATTTCCTTCTTTTTCAAGACTAAATAATAATAGCCCATTGTATGTATATACCACATTCTTGTTTCTATGATTAATTGATAGACATTCACATTGTCTCCATATTTTGGCTATTGTGAGTAATGTTGCAGTGAACATAGGAGCGCAGATAGCTCTTTGGAATCCTATTTTCAATTATTTTGGCTGTATACCCAGAAGTGGGAGTGCTAAATAATGCTATAATACAATAGCAGGGTTTTTTGTTTGTTTGTTTGTTTGTTTGTTTAGAAGAAAAAACATTTGACAAAATGCAATACCCTTTCATGTTTCAGGATAAAAACTCTCAACGAAGTGGATACAGAAGAAATTTACATTACTGTAATAAAGGCCACAGATGGCAACTCCACAGATATCCTATGTTAATGTATAAGAAGAATTGATGTTAAAATATCCATGTTGTTCAAAGTAAAATCCCTATCAAAATCTCAATAGCATTTTTTTTACAAAAAAAGGAAGAAATCACCACAATAGACCTTAAATAGCTAACACAATCTTGAGAAACATGAACAAAGCTAGATGCATCACACATGCTGAAATAAAAATATATTGCAAAGCTACATATTAAAATGATATGGTTTAGGCATAAAAACACTCATGTAGACCATTGGAATGGAGTAGAAAGGCCAGACATCTACTATATATGGTCAACTGATGGTCATCTTGACAGGGATGCCTAAAATACACAATGGGGTGTAAATTATATTGACAAAACTGCATATACATTTGCAAAAGACTTAAATAGAACTCTTATATCATATGAAAATATCAACTCAAAATAAATCTAAGACTTACATGTAAGACCTGAAATGGTAAAGCTCCTAGAAGGCCACAGGGGAAGATGCCTGACTTTGGACTTGGCAATGACTTCTTGGATGTGACACCTCAAGTACAAGCAACAAAAGCAAAAGTAGACAAATGGAACTACATCAATCTGAAAAGCTTCTTCACAGCAAAAGAAACAATCAACAGTGAAAAGGCAACCTAAAGATTGGGAGAAGATAAAACATATATCTGATAAGGGGTTAATATCCAAAATGTATAAGGAATTACTAGAACTTAATAGCAAAAACAAAAAATAACTTAATTGAAAAATAGGCTAAGGAATCCATAGACATCTCTCCAAAGAAGATATACAAATGGTTGAGAGATATATGAAAACATGTTCAAAATTCCTAATTGTCTGGGGAATGCAAAATCACAACGAGATATACTTCATTCCTGTTAAGATGGATATTATAAAAATAAAACAAAAAAAGCATGTCTTGGCAAGAATATACAGAAATACTTATATACTATTGGAACCATCATAAACTATTGGTAGAAATGGAAGACTGAGCAGTCATGATGGAATATGATACCCAAGTTTCAATACCACTGGGAATAGCAGAGCACCCACAGTGGTTCCCAAGAACAGAGAAAACATGGGTAGAAGGACTAGGAATGGAGATAGGTGGGAAAGTAAATTTTATTGGTCAAGGGTAAGGGTAGATAGACATAGGAAAATACTATTCAACCACTGGCTTCCTTCATTCCAAGCTCTATAGCCATGCATGCCATTTAATTTCTGTATACACTATTTCCCACAGCAAAAAATTAGGACTAGCATTTATATTTTTTATGTTCAATCCTTATCAAATCATAATTAGAACAAGGTTATTAGTTTTGTTTCACCAGCAAGGAAGATGAGGCTCAAGAAGCAAATGATTATTCCTACCCACCATCAAAAATTTTATCAAGTAGGAAAGCGGTGCTTCAAACCAGAGTTAAATGACCAAACATTAATGTTCTCACTTCTGCTCCTAATTTCTACAAAAACTTCTTTCACCATGTGCAGTGTAGTGGTACATTCTCTTGATGCACAGGTGTGCTACTTGTTAGTTGTGTAACCTTAAGGAAATTACTTGATCTATCTGCAAGTTGTAGAACTGCTTTGAAACATTATTTAATTACTCTCTTTTATAAAACGAGGCTAATAACACTATCTTTCTCTCAGGAGTTACTATGTATAAAAGCAGCACCTGGCACATTAAAAACACTACATAACCTTTTAACTACTATCACAGTATTACTACAAGCATATTGAGAAACAAAAATACTGAAGAGGAAATGTCATACCAAAAGGGAAGTGTACAAACTCAGAGACTGGAATAATTGTTCTTGTGGCTGATCCTGTTCAGTCAATGCAATGTATGTGAGAAGTACGTAGTGTTTCTCATCCTTTGTGATTTGATTTCCTTTCAGGATGGCTTATTAAATTTCATTCCCTAAAAGCTTGCATATCTTCACAACAAAAGAATAGGAAAGGGAAGCCAAAGGATGGACATGAGCCAAAGAAATCATCAACACCATTACAAGAAACATATTGGTGCAGACAATCGAATGGATCCAGCTGCCCTTCAGTAGTCCCAGGCAACTGAAAAACAATATGGTTTTCTTTTCTATTATGAGACTCAATGACCTCACACTGGCTTGTAGGGGAGCCATAATACAGGAAGCAAGCAAGAGTGGCAGACAGCGAACATGCCCATGATGTGGAGAGGTAGGAAATGGTGAGAGAGAAGAGAAGGGTGTCTATGGATGACACAGAAGGGTATTAAAGCAGGGATGTGGTGTTGCAAAATACTCTTTACTTCCTTTGCAAGATGCTTCTTTATGCATTGAGAATTTGAAATTACAAAAAATTAGTCTCTGAAAACAAAAGTGTCAACCCTGATTAGAAATGGCATAAGAAGCAGCAGAAAAAGATTCATGTTCAGCTTAATCTTGGGGAATAAGAAAAACTTTCAGGAACAAAAACAAAACATGACAGAAGAAAGGCAGATTAGTGTGACTTCAGAAATGAGTTCCAAGACTACTGAAGCACAGTGTATTAGCTTTATGACGAGAGCCATTAGCTCTCCATGGACAGGCAATATTTCTAAAGAGCTGCACTGTGCAGAGGAGAAAATGTGAAGGATCTAGGAACAAAGCTCTGCTTTCTCACAAGTTATTAACCTCATTTATACCACTGAGTCCCTATCATTATGCTCATTGCCCTGACATGGTTCAGTGCGTTGATATTTCACTCAGCAGGGTGCGAATTGTGACGACAGAAAAAGGGAACCCTAGAGACTTGATTTCAATTACCTTTGTTATGACCAGCTGCACTTCTGATGAAAGCAAACATCTAAGCAGCTACTCTGGGAAAGAATCCTCTAAAAACTCTTTCCCGAGCCCTGTAGCCTGAAGCCAATTTGCCAACTATGTTTATAAACCTCTTCAAGTTTCAGATTCACTCTTTAAAAGCAGTTGTAGGCTTTACTTCTACAGCACTGTTGAACAGAAGTTCTATGCTTGTCAAATCAATGTGGATCTTTCCATTGGTAATGGAAATAGCTTTTTGTGAATTTGGGGAAATTATTCATTGGGATGATAGGTGGGTTGGAAGTGGTGGGTTTTAATTACTTGAAAACTACTTGAAAACTAAACAAGGAGTACATGCTTCACATTTGAAGAGCATCTTTTTATGGTGAATATTATTTTTCAGATTCATTAACATTTAATGAATCCTAAGACTTTGTATTTCTCACTTAATGGGTATCAAATAAAGGTGACTTTGCAAAAAGAATCAAAATGTGTCTAATGAGGTAAAATAAATCACAATTATTTATTGAATATCAATAATGATACTTGATGAAATAAATATCTATCTTATTTAATAAAATATAATATCATCTTTACGTTCCACAATAGCAACTATTTCCTATAAAATGTAACTTAATGGAAAGTGGAGAGTTTTTCATTCATTGAAATTTCTTGACAATCATATATAATACAATTTGTAAGATGTCATTAGTATAGAAAATTAACCTTGACCTTTAGAAATAGTCTTATTTAAAGTTTAAGTAGGGGAAGATGGCAGTGAGATAGGTGGGAGCAGAGTCCACTTCTCCCTGTGCATGGGTGGAACACTTAGCCGATCTTCTGAGAAAGAGTAAACAGCCAATGGTATCCCAGTACATACGAAGATTGGAGGCCCAAACTGTAGAAGACATTGAAAAATAAGATGGTAAGGAAAGTGCTTTGGGACAATAAGGTCCCTGGGACCCGCGCAGGGACAAGGATGGCTGCAGCCCCAAGCCCAGTGCACACTGGGGCTGCCACAGGGTTCTTGGGAGAGAGCCAGGTCAATGGCTCCCTCTCCTGCCAAACAAGGTTTGAGAAGCACCAGGAGGGACCTGGATGCTTGAAGTCACACAGGGGGAATAAGGATAAAGTGGCAAACACACGGGGGCTGTGAGCACCCACGGGGACTGTGGACACCAGTTAGGAAGAGTTGGGCTGTTATGGACCCTAACCTGAATAGTCTCTGGTCTGATTGGAGAGTTGGGTTGTGTGAGAAGCCAGGGGCTTTTATGATGTGGCAGGCTTGAATAGGAGGAACTTTTCAAAAAGGAAAAGAAGCACTCAAGGGCTTTCTGAGGAATTGTCCTGCAGGAGCTGTCTCCGTCTTCCCTGGCTGTGTCTTGCAGCCTCCACAGCCGCCACGGTGGGTCGACTTCTCCTGCCAGGACTGTGGCTGTGCCCGTACCCCAAGCCACAGCAGCAGGGTGCACCCAACTGTGCCCATAACCCCAGTTAGTGGACCACAGACCCAGCCCCCGCCCCCACTCCGCTGCTGCAGCAGCAGAAGCCACAGCAGCAGAGGCTGGCTGGCCCCTGACACACAGCCCCACCAGCAGAGGTCCAGCACTCACACCTGTAGCCCATGGGACTGAGCTCACCTGACCTCACAGCCCAGAGGCACCTTGCACCCAACCCCACTGTCCTTGGCGGGGTACAGAAACAGAGGAGGCCCACTCTTGCATCCAATGCTCGGGCAGCCAAGCTGGCACCCCCACCCTGCAGGGTCAACTGGCTCTCTAAGAGAAAGGCAGAGATACCCACCGCAGAGGAGAGCAGCTGGGCTCACAGAGTCAGCAATCCCCAGGAAGACTTAACTCAGTGGGGGCTAAACTACCCTGAAGAGACTCTGAGAGTCCCTAACTTCTAGGACAGCAAAGAGCAAGAAGGTAGTGTGTGAGTTGCCCCTAACTGGTGCACCTCAAGGACAGCGGGATTAGTGGGTTGAAGGTGGAGTCTGGGTGCAGAAGGACACTAGTGGCCCAGCAGCAAACTTTGGAACTGGGCTGAAGGCTGGGCAACTGCAAAGAGTGTGGCTCAGACCTGGTCCCCATCCCTGCAAAGCCACAGGAAAGGAGAAAAGAGAAACCAATCCTTCTCAGCCTGCTACAGCCAGGTAGACCAGCAGAACTGGCTTGTATCATTTAAAGCCAGCATGAGACCCCCTTTTTTTAAAAAATATATATTCTTCCTTTCCTTCTTTCTTTCTTTTTTAAACTCTTTTTAAAATTGTAATTGTTGTTCTTTTTTAATTCCTTTTTCCTTTCTTTCTCTTTTTATTCCTTCTTCCTTCCTTTTTTTTTTAATTCCCACAAGTGAGACAGTAAAACCTGGAGCTGTGAAAGGACTGGAGTTAGATTCAAAGAGGTGTCATTCCAACAACTAGACAGGGAGACAAATTTCACTTTGCTACTCTAGAGAACTTGCAAGTTATTATATACTTGTATTATCATTATTTTTTCATCTTTTATTTTATTAGTTTTTTAAATTTCTCTTCTCTCTGTTTAGTCTTCTTCACTTGGTTTGTTAAATTGCATTGTTCAACTTGTTTACCTGGTTCTCTCTTTCATAGTATATTTTTAATTTTCTGTCCTTTCCCTTACTTGTGTTCCAGTAGCACAACTAATCTAGGTCCTGTACTTCCTATTTTTGTTATTTAGACCATATAAATTCTGTCATATGATTGTTGCCCCATTACTATTGTAAATAATTTCTGTTCCATACAATGTAAACACTACACAGCACCCCTCCCAGATCTTAGCTCACTTCACTGTTTCCTGAACTTTATTACTGTTGTGGTTAACTCTATTCTCTCACACACTGCACCTATTTTCTGTCCTTTACTTTTACATTACCTCATAATCTGACCTCCCACAAGCTCACTGCTTTCTAGATCCAACTCACAATCCTTCCCCCTCTAATAAGAGTCTTATCTTTTTCCCACCCTTTCTAAAAAGTGGCTAGTTGGGTGAAATATCATGGTTAACACTATACATAGCCAAAGGATCTCCTGTCTCTTCTCCACAGGTTGGTACTTTAAATAACATAGAATACACTCCCACTGTCTTAAACCATTTTGCCTTCCCCCTCCATCTAATCACAGAAAAGAGTTGGTGGGAGCTGTGAATACCAGTATACCTGCTGGAAGAGGAAACCTACCAACAAGGAAACAACCAACAGACAACAACAGAAGAAGGTGAAGGGGGTGTGGAAGCCACACTAACCTCCACCTAGGACCAATCTGGAAATACAACCAAATGGTGGAGAAATTACCCAGAACAAACAACTGAACAAGAGTGAGAGAGAAGCCTGAAAACCTCACAAAGACCAAAGAACCAGCTTCAACATAACCTGTCCACACCTGCACAACAAAATAAAAGATGTGGTAGATGGAGTGACCCTCAGTTAACCAGCCAGAGGGAAGGACCCAGCAAAGAAAGAACCAACATAAACAACAGCCCAAAACCAGAGAGCTCAGGAGACCAAGGAGACTGCACCACTGAATTTCACAGGTCTTCTACCATAGAATAGAAGTTCACACCATAAACTCAGGGAGTCAGAACAGATCAATGTAAGAAGCAGAGGCTAACAAGAAGAGTCTCACAAACAATGGGAAGACAAAGAAACAATTCCCAAATGAAAGGAAAGAAGAAAGCCTCAGAAAGAATGCTAAATAAAATAGAGCAAGTCAACTATCAGATATGGAGTTCAAAGCAATGGTTATTAGGAAGTTCAATGAGTTCACTGAGAATTACCAAAAACTACAGGGAAACCACAATGAACTCACTGCAAACTATATCAACATGAAAAAAGGAAATATAAACTATCAACAAGGGCCAAGTGGAAATGAAGAATACAATTTCTGAATTAAAGAACACAGTGGAAGGAATCAAAAACAGGCAAGATGAAGCAGAGGATCAGATCAGCAAGCTGCAGAACAAGGTAGAAAGAAATGCCCAGAAAGAACAAGAAAAGGAAAGGAGACTCAGAAAGAATGAAGAGGGGTTCAGGGAAATGTAGGACAACATGAAACTTAATAATATCTGTATAATAAGAAAACAAGAAGGAGAAGAAGAGGAAGGGATATAAAACCTGTTTGAAAAAGCAATGATGGAAAACTTCCCTAATTTGATGCGATAAAAAGTCACACAAAACCAGGAAACACAGAAAGTCCCAATCAAGAGGAACCCAAAGAGGTACACTTCAAGATATATCATAATTAAAATGACAAAATTCCAAGACATAAAAAAAGAATCTTAAAGGCAGTAAGGGAGAAACAGGAAGTAACATACAAGGGAACCCCAATAAAACTAATAGCTGACTTCTCAATGGAAATGCTCCAAGCCAGAAAGAAATGGCAAGAGATATTCCAGGTAATGAAAACCAAGGGCCTGCAGCCAAGACTACTCTATCTAGCAAGGCTCTCAATTAAAATGGAAGGCCAAATAAGGAGCTTCTCAGACAAAAGAAGCCTCAAAGAATATATCTTCTCTGAACCAGCTCTGCAAGAGATGCTAAAGAGTCTGCTTCAAGAACAGGAAGAAAAAGAGTGAGAGAGAAGAACACAGGTATGAAAAATGGCAATGAATAAGTAACTATCAATAATAACCTTATATGTAAATAGATTAAATGGCCGAATCAAAAGATATAGAATAGCTGAATGGATATGAAAGCATGACCCACACATATACTTCCTACAAGAGACCCACCTCAGAACAAAAGACTTACACAGACTAAAAATGAAGGCCTGGAAACAAATTTTCCAAGCAAATGGACAGAAAAAAAGCTGGGGTAGCAATACTCACATCAGACAAAATAGACTTCAAAAAAAAGAGCCATAAAAAGAGGCCCAGCAGGTCACTTCATAATACTCAATGGAAGAATCCATCAAGAAGACATAAACATTGTAAATATATGCACACCCAACATAGCAGCACCCAAATAATAAAGAAAATCTTGGAGGACTTCAAGAAAGATATTGACAGCAATACAATTATAGTAGGGGATTTCAACACCCCACTGTCAAAAAATGGATAGATCTTCCAAACAAAATATCAACAAAGATATTGTGGCATTGAACAATGCCTTAGATCAAATGGACTTAACTGACATATAAAACTGATAAGAACATATACTATACTTGATCTTAGCCAAAACGCTTAGAAATGATAACTGATCTATATACAGCCTTTCATCCCACAGAAGCAAAAATGCACATTCTTTTCAAATGTACATGGAACATTTTCAAAAATAGACCAATAAAAGGACACAAAACATGCTTCAACAAATTTGAGAAAATTGAAATCATATCAACCATTTTCTCTGACAAGAGACTGAAACTAGAAACCAACCACAAGGAAAAAAAAAGCACTCAAATTCATGGAAACTGAATAGCATGCTATTAAACAATGAATGAGTCAAGAATAATATTAAGGAAGAAATCGAAAAGTTTCTGGAAACAAATGAAAATGAACTCACAATAATCTGAAACTTATGGGACACAGCGAAGGCAGTCCTGAAAGGGAAGTTCATAGTGATACAGGCCTACCAAAAAAAGATAGAAACATTTTAAATAAACAACCTAACCCTATGCCTACAAAAATTCAAGGAGCAACAAAAACAGCCCAGAACAAGTAGAAGAAAGGAAATAACCAAGATCAGAGCAGAAGTAAATGACATAGAGGCTAAAAGCACAATTTTAAGTGTCAATAAATTGAGGAGATGGTTCTTTGACATGACCAACAAAATTGGCAAGCCTTTAAGCAGACTCATGAAGAAAAAAAAAGAGAGAAAACCCAAACAAACACAATCAGAAATGAAAGAGGAGAGATTACAACTGATACGAAGGATTGTAAGATATTACTATGAAGAACTGTATGCCAAAAAATTTGAAAGCCTGAGTGAAATGGACAAATTTCTAGAAAAATATAATCTTCCAGAACTGAATGAAGAAGAAGCAGGAAGCATGAACAGACCTATAACCACTGATGAAATTGAAGCAGTAATCAAAAAGCTTCCAAAACACAAAAGCCCTGCACCAGATGGTTTCACAGGAGAATTTTACAAAGTATTTAAGGAAGAGCTGACCCCTATCCTTCACAGACTATTCAAAAAAACTCAAGAAGATGAAAGACTCCCCAACTGTTTTTATGAAGCCAGCATCATCCTAATCCCAAAACTAGATAAAGACATAACAAAGAAAGATAACTTCAGGCCAATATCACTAATGAACATAGATGTTAAAATCCTCAACAAAATATTGGCAAACCGCATACAGCAATACACCATGCTCAAGTGATCATACACCATGATCAAGTGAGATTTATCCCAGGGATGCAAGGATGGTACAATATTTGTAAGTGAATAAACGTAATACATCACATAAACAAAAGCAAAGAGAAAAATCTCATGATCATATATCAATAGATGCAGAAAAAGCAGTTGATAAGGTACAGCACCCATTTATGATAAAAATGCTTAGCAAAGTGGGAATGAGGGAGCATCCCTCAGTATAATAAAGGCCATATATGAAAGACCTACAGCCAACATCATACTCAATGGGCAAAAACAGAGCACTCCCACTAAGATCAGGAACAAGACAAGGATGCCTGCCTTCACCACTCCTATTCAACATACTATTGGAAGTCCTGGCAATAGCAATCAGACAAGAAAATGAAATAAAAGGTATCCAAATTGGAAAGGAAGAAGCAAAAGTGTCATTGTTTGCAGATGACATGATAGTATACACAGAAAATCCTATAGACTCCACTAAGAAACTACTCAATCTAATAAGTGAATTTGGTAAAACAATAGGATACAAAGTCAATATCCATAAATCAAAGGCATTTTCATACACCAACAATAAAATATCAGAAACAGAAACCAGGAAAAAAATCCCATTTGGTATAGCAACAAGAAAAATAAAATACCTAGGAATAAACCTAACCAAGGATCTAAAAGACCTACACTCAGAAAACTACACAACACTGAAGAAAGAAATTAAGGAAGACATAAACAAATGGAAGAAGGTACCATGCTCATGGATTAGAAGAATTAACATCATCAAAATATCCACACTACCTAAAGTAATTTACAGATTCAGTGCAATCCCTATTAAAGTACCAACAACATATCCCACAGATATGGAACAAACATTTCAGAAATTTATATGGAACAATAAAAGACCCCAAATAGCTGCAGCAATTTTGAGAAAGAACATTAAGTAGGAGGGATCACAATACCTGATATCAAAGTGTATAACAAGCCCACTGTAATCAAAACAGCCTGGTACTGGCATAAGAACAAACACATAGACCAATGGAACAGAACAGAAAGCCCAGAAATAAACCCAAGTCTCCATGATCAATTAATATTTGACAAAGGGGGAAGAAGTATAAAATGGAGTAAAATTAGCCTCTTCAACAAATGGTGTTGTGAGACCTGGAAAGCTACATGCAAAAAAAAATTGAAACTCAATCACCAACTTACCCCATACACAAAAATCAATTCAAGGTGGATAAAAGACTTAAATATAAATTGTAACACAATAAAAGTCCTACAGGAAAACATTGGCAAGAAAATCTCAGACATTTCATGCAGCAACATCTTTGCTGATATGTTCCCTAAAGCAAGGGACATACAGGAAAGAATAAACAAATGGGACCTCATCAAACTAAAAAGTGTCTGCATTGCAAAGAAAACAGTATTAAAATGAAAGGAGAACCAACTATATGGGCAAACATTTGTCAATGATACCTCAGACAAGAGTTGGATCTCCAAAATATATAAAGGAAATTACATGTCTCCACTCTAGGAAGACAAACAACCCAATTAAAAAATGGGCAAAAGACTTAAACAGACACTTCTCCAAGGAGGATATACACAGGGCCCAGAGTCATATGAAAAGATGTTCAACATCACTAGCTATCAGAGAGATGCAAATTAAAACCACAGTGAAATACCATTTCACATCAGTCAAAATGGCCATCATACACAAATCAACAAACAAGTGTTGGGAAGGATGTGGAGAAAAGGGAACCCTAGTGCACTGTTGGTGGGAACGCAAACTGGTGCAGCCACTGTGGAAAGCAGTATGGAACTTCCTCAGAAAACTAAAAATGGATCTGCCTTTTGACCCAGCAATTCCACTGCTGGAACTCTATCCTAAGAATACTAAAACACCAATACAAAAGAACCTTTGAACCCCAATGTTCATAGCAGCACAATTTACAATAGCTAGGTGCTGGAAGCAACCTAGATGCCCATCAGTAAATGAATGGATCAAAAAACTATGGTACATTTACACAATGGAATTCTATGCAGCAGAGGGAAAGAAGGAGCTCCTAACCTTTGCAACAGCATGGATGGAAGTGGAGAGGATTATGCTAAGTGAAAGAAGCCAGGCAGTGAAGGACAAATACCATATGATCTCACCTTTAACAGGAACCTAATCAACAAAAGAAAAAAGCAAGTGAAATATAACCAGAGACACTGAAAGTAAGAACAATCTGACAGTAATCAGAGGGGAGGTGAGAGGGGATATTGCGGGGAAGGGTTTTCAGAAAATACCATAAAGGACACATGGCCAAAAACAAGTGGGAAGGTGGAAACAAGGGAGTAAGGGGGATTTGGCTGGGGTGGTGGGGAGTGGTTGGCGGGGGCAAAATGCGCACAACTGCAATTGAACAACAATAAAAAATAAATTAATTAAAAAATAAAGTTTAAGTGTTCTGAACAGAAGCAAACTTGTATACTTCAGTCTTAATTAATCTAAAAATTTGCATTTCTGAAATATATCTGAAATCAGACTACTGAGTGGAAGGCAAATATTACATTTATACAAGACTATATAATTTGAAAACTAATAGGACAAATTTTATATATCTAATCAAAGGACTGTAATATGTGATCACATGATATTGTTGATGCCTTGGCATATATCACATTTCTTAAGAACAAACTGGCAGTAACCAGAGGGGAGGTAGAAGGAGATAATGGCGGGGGGAGGGGGAAGGGTTTTCAGGAACATCTATGAAGGACACCTAGACAAAATCAAAGAGGGTTAAGATCAAGGGTAGGAAGTAAGGATGGCTGGGGTGGGGGGAAGTGGCAGGGGTAATATGGAGATGACTGTACTTGGACAACAATTAAAAAATGTGAAAAAATAAAAAATAAAATGAAACAGAACTAAAAAATAATAATTGTTATACATGCTAGTACTGTATTTTAAGAGTTTGAAGTTAATAGGAAAACAATGACATTAACATCTAATATATTTGAAAATATAGAAATTCTTACACATTATGCAGGACTTTAAATTAAGATTTATATTTATTATGCTTTAAATTTTATATAAAACACCAACCACAAATAACTAATGTTTTGCTTTTTTTTGTTTGCTTTAAGCCACTATTCCTTTTGGCCCTCAGAGTAGCTGGATTCATTTGGCTAAAGTGTTTATTTTGCAAATTTTAAAACCTCATATTTGAATTTTGTTAGGAAATAGTTACATAGTCATGTGATGTGAAAGACAACTAAGTAACAAGAATGAATTTGGCAAAAAGACCTGAATGGGCTACAATAATTTTTACAGTAATATAGATTATTTTCATTAAGAAAAGACCCCTGTGAAATAAAAAGGAAAAAAATCAAATATCATGAAAAATGTTTTTAATATTAAATTTCTCTGCACTTCTGTAACTCAACAAAATGATATCAGAATGATTTTACATGTTGTATTAGAACTTTGTTCCTCTAAAGCTTCTTTTCAACTATTTTCATATTTGTGTCACAGTCTTACGTGAAACTATTCAACATTAGTACCCTCAAAACAAGTTTAAAAATGCCCCCAAACTACAGTTGTCTAGTTTTCCTTAAGAATGACTGCATTAGTCTTGGCTGGTGTGGCTCAGTGAGTGCTGGCTTGCAAACAAAAGGGTCTCTGGTTTGATTCCCAATCAGGGCACATGCCTCGGTTGTGGGCCAGGTCCCCAGGAGGGGGAGCATGAGAGTCAACCAGACACTGATGTTTCTCTCCCTCTCTTTCTATTTCCCTCTCCTATCTCTAAAAATAAATTTTAAAAAATCTTAAAAAAAAGAAGAATGACTTCATTAACATTGAGGATATCCCAATGTGTCTTTGAATGAACTGTAAATTTCCTCCATGTGGTAAGAGTCTAGTCTGGTGAGCAAATAAATTGTAATCAGTGGTAATTATTATTTGTTTGCTAAATGCACAAATGAATGAATCCCCACAGCAAATTAACAAAATTCAAAATGCGAATTACATTATATTCTAATATTGATTTCCAGGATCCTCTTTTGGTAGTCTGGCAATCAGCTCTGCAAATTATTTTAATAATGGTTGGCAGTGGTAGGGGTATGTAGGGGGAGTGTAAATAATTGCCAAACCTAGTACAGAGCCCCCACAAGGGAGCCATCCTGCTTTCACTGCTAAATAAAGAATTGATGGCAATAAAAAAAAATTCTGTCAACTTTTTAAAAGGCAAGTTGCATTGGAAAAAAAACTACACAGACAAATCTATCTACCACTATATTATACTAGGTTATTTCTATAATACAACCACTTTATGGTAATAATACCTTATTTACTTCAAACACATTTTTCTTACTTCACTCTTACTCTACAATGAATAATAAAGAGAAAAATATCCCCATAGATCTGTTATGGACCCTTTTCTCATCTCTCTCTATATGTTTAGTTTGAACCATCTTACCAGATCTGAATTTAATTATCACATCTATGTGCATGACTGCTAAAATTTATATTTCTATCCTTGACTTATCTGTTCTGCAGTTCTGAATTTTAAGTCCTTGCTTCTGGGTAACGCCAGATGTCCTATGACCCTTACAAAACACGACGTACTGTTCCTCTCAAACTTCTTTAGTTTTATATTTTCTTTATTTCATGTCATGGAACCTGCATCTGCCCAGTCACCAAAGCTCAAAGCCTCAGGACCCTCCTTGCTTGCTGTTATAATTTGTTGCCAATTATATTTTATCTTCCCTCAATAATATTTTCACACCTTCCCTCATATTTATTCCATCCCCTCCTAGTTAACACTTTCATTACCTTTCACCTTGATCCTAACAATTGCTTTTTAGCAAGTCTCCAATGATTGTATTGCTATCCTAGGTATTGCTAACTGATATTTTCTAGAAAGTCAATACTGGAAATATCTGTTAACAATACCTGGGATAATAATTAAGGCATTGCTATCTGATCAAAACTTATCAATTTTCTTTAGCATTTAAAGAATAAATACAGTTTCCTTGCTTGTGATTCAAAATTCTCCAAGGTCTTGCTTCATATTATTTCCAATCTCATTCTTCAGCATTCACATTCCAGCATCCTATTTCCCTGTCCAATCCATTAAATACTTGTGCCTGCCTGCTTCACTTCAATCAAATATTTGCCCTGATGTTTCTGTTTGGTATTCCCTTTCACCCTTAGCTCCACCAGACAAGTTCAATCCATCTCCCCAGACTCATGTGAATGTCAAGTATAACAAAATCTTCTAAGTTACACCACCAAGAAATAGTTTAATGTACATTTCAACCTTCACAATATTTGTGTGTGCCTAATTGTGTGCCTTTTTATTCACTGTAAAATAATAATCTCCCAAATCCAGGATCTGTATGATATTTCCCATGTATTATTAATTAATTAATTTAGAAAACACATACTACATAATGATACTGTTCAAGGTATTAAGAATACAGAGGTAAATAAGACAAGACTCAGATAACATAAAGCTTCCATTTCTGTAATGGGAGAAGCATTTATTAAATAAGAATGTGAATCAAAATAAGATAATTTAGGAGAGTGAGCAGTGCTATGAAGAAAATAAGGCAAGTTAATATGACAGTATGTGTATGCATTTTTATGAAAAAAGTTGGCTTTAAGGTATACCATGAAAAAATGATGGAAGAAAAGATGGAGGGGAGAAATAAGAGATAGAAAAGATGTATAAATTGTACTTGTATCAATGTATAAGATTGTTCATTCACTTATTAAAAATGTATAGTGAGCAGATAAAGTGTGTGTACTACTGTAATCATAGGATAAAGAAAACATAGTACAAACTCAAGTAGCTCACATTGTGAGGAGACAGGAATGTAAGATCATATAAGGCCATATAACAATTTCTATGATGGCACAGAATTAGTAAAAACAAAGTTTTATTGGGATGGGAACATGTCGCAAGTAGTAACTAGTGCAGTTATTAAAAGTCTGATGAAGAAAGTGTTTCCCATGCTACAACTTACCATTTAAAACTTGCCCTGACTGGGTTGCTCAGTTGGTTGGAGTGCCATCCAGTACACCAAAAGGTTGAGGGTTTGATTCCCAGTCAGGACACATATCTAGGTTGTGGGTTTGATCCATTGTCAGGGCATGTATGGGAGCAAACGTTAGAGGTTTCTCTCTCACATTGATCTTTCTCTCTTTCTCTCCCTCTTCTTTCCTCTCTCTAAAATTAATAAGCATATCCTTGGCTGAGGATTTTAAAAAAATTAAATTCATTCTTCTTGCCTCTTCATGTCAGTGGTCATGTCCTCACTCCAATAACATAATGTTAACGGCAGCTTCAATGCTTTATGCAGTATCTTTTTAACTGTGCTTTCCTAGCCACATATAGATATGTGACACACACTCTAGGTCATAAACTAATTAGTTTCAGGATGGACGTCTAACAAATTTAAGGTCCTTTGATAGGAATTCTAACTTTGAGATTAAGGCTAATAATGCTGAGACTTCAAAACAACAACTAAACTACAAAACAGCCATCACTGAAAACCACCTGAAATCTCACTGAACAGAACTGAGGTTATACAGAAGAAGCCACATAGAGATTGGTAGAAGGGGCAGAAGCTCAGAACGGGCTTGTCCCACATCCATGTGTAGAGCTTAAAAATCAGGAGGAATACCTCTTGACTGCAGGGCCTGTGGAGGGAGGAGTCCCAGCCCCACACCAGGCTCCCAGCCCAGGGATCCAGTGCCAGGAAGAGAAGTGTGAATACCAGCAGAGATTGCTGCTGAGAAAGATGAAGGGCTCTAGAGTCCCAGGTGTCCTCTTAAAGGGCCTACCCACAGACTCACTCAGACCCACTTGTTCCAGGTTCAGGCACTAGAGCAGCCACTGGAAAAGCACCAGGCATATATGGGAAGAAGCGGAATCATCTGGCTTCAGGGTGATGGCTGGAGGGGCAGCTTTCTCTCAGAAGGTTCAGTTTATATACAATAAGAGTTAAAGACAACATACTATTTTTGTATCTTTTTATTTTGTTTTTCACTGCTATGCACAGGATAGTCATGAGTCATCCAAGTGAGTATGGTATGATTTTGAGTTGAGTTTGAATTGAAACTGAGCACTAAATCATCATGCTAATATCTCCTCAGTTTCATCCCACTGGTTTCTAACTCATAGAAAACTCTTATTCATCCATTTTTTCTTGAAAAATGGATATCAAAAATAAATTTATGTTGAAAATACTGAAGTTCCTAGAAGGCACTACAAAGACATGTAGGTCCATTCATTACAAAGAACAGATAAAGTTTACAAGGGTAAATATAATCTGTCATATTTAGTGCTACACAACATTCCATTCATACTAGAGGGCAAAGCTGCTCTACAAGTAAAACCTTGTTTTGGCCAACTGAATAGATATTGTTAAATTAATGTATTCCATTATCATTACTGGATAGAAAGGTTTCTTGGGAGAATGGTATGGTTATAAACAACTATATAGCAGACACACTGTCATGATGAAGCTGCTAATCACCAGTAGCCCATAGGAGTGGCCGTTTTCATTGCATTGTATCTCTCAACTGACTAAGAACATTGAGGTAGTACTTATTAATTGTTTGGCCCAGAGGGGCATACTTGTAATGGACAATAATTTTCCAACCAAAAAACACAGTTAACTTGGTCTTGATCTTGCTGCAACTTAGCCACACCTTCTTCAGGCATAGAGAACCAAGTGACTTCCATTGGGACAACTGGGTCTTCATTTCTGGATCATAGCTATAGAATTATGATTCATGTCTAGTTATGACACTCTTGAGGAAATCTGGTTCATTGGTAGCTGTTGGAATCAAGTCAATAGCAACTGCGCTGCGATGGTCCTTCTGCTCTTATAGCAGAAGCTGCAGAACAACATTTGCCACAACATGTTTCATGTCAATTTCCTGTGTCAAAATCTCAAATGCAGTAAGTTTTTAGAATTCCAAGATTAGCTCCCAGTTCTCATATTGTCAGTCAATGATCTTTGTTGACTACAGCCTGTACATGTTCAACATTCTCAGGTGTTCTGTTTGTTATAGTCCTTCCAGAACATGGATCACTTTCAACAGATACACAACCATCTTTTTAAAAATATATTTTGTTTATTTATTTTTAGAGAGAGGGAAAGGGAGGAAGAAAGAAATGGAGAGAAACATTATTGATGTGTGAGAGATACCCCAAACTGTTGCCTCTCACATGCCCCCCTCCCAACACTGGGAACCTGGCCCACAACTCAGGCATATGCCCTGACTGGGAATAAACCAGCAACCTTTTGGTTCACAGGCCAGCACTCAATGACACACCAGCTGGGGGTCGACCATCTTTGAAGCATTTGTGTGACACTTTGATTTGTACTGCACTCGTTGCTTTGTCCCCTAAAGCCTTCTGGATCATCCAAATAGTTTCCAGAGAGAAATGTTCAAGCTTAGCACAAAATTCAACACAGATTTGTTGCTCTACTTACTCAGTCATTTTATGCAATGGATTCATAGTATATATGCTCACTCAATGGTGCCTCTGCCCCCACTGACTAGTACAGGGAAGTCATAATTGTCCATACTTGTGCATTCCAGTTCACTCCCCCTGACTGCCAGGTTACAAACTATTCTCAGTATATTAACAATGGCTAGGCTTTTTACAGATAGACCTTATATATACTCATCTAACTTATCTTTGTTTCAAATATTAAAGCTCAAATATATTAGGATTTTTCTGAATATGACACAAAATGAAATTTACTAGGTTTCTATGAAACTTGATTAGTTGAAATGAATGTTCCACACCCCAAAATGCATTCAGTGCATGTACTAATTTTTTTCTTTCAACCAGTTATCATTCCAAAGTCAAACTGGAACAAAGGAAAATAATAAGTTAAAATATGACATCTTATTTAAAGAACAACAACAAAAAAAGACAAAGAATTTGTATGAGTTGTCTAATAGTAAAAAGCTGTAAAAAACAATTTTTGAGTAACATATTCTTTCAAGCAGGCTTTATGAAGTTTGTGGGTCCATTTGCAAATATATATGCATTTTTTACTGTTTTTACAGCAGCATTTAGGAAGTCCAGTGTAAGCTTATGGTTTATGCACATGTTCAACAGAAGTTCAATAAAGTCAGCAGCCAGAAAACAAAAGAGAAAGAAAAGAAGAAAGCGAATGTACAGCATTCATGAGGCTGGTTCTCTTTAGTCTGAGGAACAGTTACAGTTAAATAAAATTAGGGCGATAGCTGGAAAGAGCTTAAGTTAAAGTCAGACAGAGAAGCAGCCGAATGTATCATTATGAAACAGTGCCATTCTGGGTGTTGGCAATGCTTAAGATGGAGCTATGGGAATGGGTGGTAAATGTGAATTAGTGATAAAGGTCACTTTACACCTACAGAGATTTGATGCTAAGGAAAAAAAAATTACAGAAATATCATAAATTTGTTTTTTTTTATTTTAAAGTCCTACCATATATTTCAGTATTGCTGAAAATTCCACCTCTAGATACTTTTAATAATGAAATTCTACGGTACTCAAGGGCTGCATATAGTAGAGCTGAGTGTTTTACATATATCACAGTATTTAATCCTCACAATCAGAACATGAAAATATGCACCATTATAACTCTCAGCTTATAGATGAAGAAACTGTAAATCCAAAACTGTGAGTAACTTATTCAAAGTTGAACAGGATATAAGTGATAAAACAGGGTTCAAAGCCAGATAATCAGGCTGCACAGGCTATATTCATTCATAAGCATGATTACATTACAGTTATCCAAAAATAAGACCAGGAAAAAGAAGAGGTCTTATTGAATATGAACAGCAGAAATAACAATAGCATTTAAGTATACTGCAGAAGGAATATTTTCCTTCAGCATTTATTAACTTAGGACTCTTAGAGATCCATTAACAAATCTAATGAGATCCAGGAACATTGCCTAAAGAACATTCACACACATATATGTTTTAAAGTGGTTTTGCATAGTCTCTGAAAAACTAAAGCCAAACAAATACAAAAGATGTATTAAAGTGACAGGTACATAGTGATGCACAATTTGAAACACTTGGGTAAGAAAGAGACCATACTTTGTGCAACATGGTAGAGTTATCTAAACACCTGGTTAAATTTTTTTGTAGTAATTTTCTGCTTTAAGGATTTTAAAATATAGTTGTGATCAGAATTAATGAGCCCCAGTTGACAGAGACACCATAGCATTATGATAAACATCCTGTACTTTACTGAGGTTCTGTCTGGCAAGGGATTACCAAAGACACCTTTATGAGTTGTAGGAAAATTTTTTTGCAAAGGTCACTTCCCCACAGGATTGATATTGGTAATTGGTTCAAAGCAAATCATGTCTCCAAAATGTACTGCTTTTTTGTCTGATTAGAACTTCGAGGCCAAAACAAATGAGGGTTTTAAAACATCTTTGTTTCTAAAGCAGATTCATTCAGAGTCACTTTCAAGGGCATATGAATCCATACCCCCCTCAGCATAATGTTCCGAAAAGTTTGTGGTGAGGCAGGGTTCTTACCTTGTGAAAATTAAAGATTTCTTTTTAAGTTACAATTGGCATTTATAGAGCTTATTATTTGCTTCCCTCTGGCAGCTGCCGTATTGCTGTGAGCAAGACTGTGTCTGCCGTCATCTGTGACACACTCTGTAGGAGGCCCGTCAGGAAATTCTGGTCTCATCCTCTACCTGAGTGCAGACTTAACAATCCGAGGAATCCTGTACTTTAATAAAACATTAAAAACACTCTTGGCAGCATGAGGATTGAAAGCCAGACAGCAGTAAATTCTGAGCTGTCTGTGGTATTCCACGAGGATCAAGATGAGAGCTCTCCACTGTTTTCACAGCTCCAGACAGGGTCAAATCATTGTAGAACTAAAGTATGAAAATGCATATTTATTAATGACCAAAATGTTAAGTGTATTTAAAATAAGCCATAGATTTAAAAAAAAATCAATTCTATGGTTGCTCTTCCCAGAAGAAGCACAGAAGAAAAATAATGACAATGTTTTTCCTTCATTTTTTGTATCATATAAATTATATGATTATTCATGCCAATTAGTACATCACATCTTATCTTCAAACAGCTTCTGAGGAAATTATAAGAAGAAGCAAAAAATGGGTAGAAGATTTAAAAATGAGAATGGATGACTGGGTCAGAAAAATATAAATTGATCATCTACTGGTATACCATAAAACATATTATTATCATCTGTGTAGAACAGCATGAAGTCCTCTGATTGTAAAAGATACTGTAGTTTTAAGATTTAAACTGGCCAAATTTGTTTATACATTTAGTTATGAGCAAACGGTGGGAGTAAAACAATTTAACCAAAGTGTCTCCCTGAGATATTTATAAATAAATCCTAGCACACCAAGCAGGTTATTTGGACTGTAGTTTGAAATTATAATTTGAAGTAAGTATTGTACTTCAGAGTGACTGTAATTAATTATCAAATATCTGATCATTGATATTAACTCCATTTAGGAAAAGACCATTTCAGGAGTTGGTTACCTGGTCTCATAGAAAAGGATAATCCAACTACCCAGGAATTTCCTTGTGCTTATTCATGATTCAAGTATTTTCAAAAGACAAGTGACTTGGACTGAAAATATGAATGCTTTGGCCTCTATGTGGGTTATGGTATGACTATTGCCTGTATTGTGTTAGCCAATTAACTTCCCTTGCTCTAACTCTATTTTCAACTTCTGATTATAATTTGACCATAAAACTATCTTCTGGGTAGAAAATGTACTGCCCTTATTCTTTTTAAACATTGAGTCTCCTGGACAGTTGATTTTTTCATTATAAATTACTGGATTATAGTTCTGTTTGGATTATAATACCACTCTACGTAAAATTGGGTAATGTGATTTTTCCTCCTGAGCATCATCTACAATGTCAGTTATAGGGGAAAAAAGAACATTAAAAAAAATAATGTTTCATTGCTTAAAAGCCTCAAGTCAAATTCCTGAAATATAGTTAATTAAGTGGGTACCATCCACATTGAGAGGTACGTAGCCAGAGATAGTCAATTATGTAAGTCAGCCAATCACCTTTCCTTCATGTCACTCAGCTTTTGTGAACTAAACTAAGCCAATTTGGCCATTTATAATATTGGGCTATTTTGGTAGATATTCAATACATATGCTTCAGAAATTAGAGGTGAGGGCTCTAATTTGCCTTTCTCAGAATCTTTCTTCTAGGTGGAGCTACCAGTTGAGAGAAAGTCTCTGATTGAATTCTACACAAGCAGGCAAAAATTAAGACACAAAACTTATTCTTGTGAGCTCAGCAAATTTGCAGACATTCCCAAGCACTTTGTATGATTGATTCTAGGTACATGCAATGATATTTCAGCAGCAGGAGCCAGCTAACCTTTAGTTGGAATCTCATTACAGAATTCTCCATTATGTGGCAAAAAAAAAAAAAAATGGAATCAAATGGATGTTCTGTTCACTGAGCACCAATGCAAGGTGTGTAGATTGTAATATTTTTGTTCATACAAAGGCTCAAGTTCTTGAACAATATTTAGAGCTAATATATTTATCTAGAATGGCAAAGTCATTTCTAACACTCCTTATTCTGGTACAGTTACTCTCTTGCCATTAACCCAATAATCATGACATTACTGACAGTCATTTTGCTTGAGAAAAAGTTGTAAGTTTTGCCTAAATTGCCATCTCTGTCTTTTTGTATGCAACATCTACTGAGAAGTTGAAACCAATAAGATTATGGTTGAGATCCAGTGAGTTGAGGGGATATGTCTGAAAAGACCACTCAGTCAATTAGCATTCTGTCCAAGTTTACATGTGTCCTCTGAGGATATATAGAGACATGGCTGTCAGGTTTCTAGCTGGTATTTGTTGCATCTCTGTACCTTATTCCACATCAGTGGGAAAGGCACATTTCACAAGATAGTCACTTTTACCAACCTCAACGAAGTGGCAGATCACTGATGGGTGAGCCCAAAGTGATTCTCGTAAAAACAGCTTAGGGGCAAATGGCACCCCTGGGATGAGTGGGGTTTGTCCGAATAGGAATACAGTGATATCCAGAACAGGCATGAAGTTGTTGATACTATTGCTAACTCCACAGGGCTAGTTCATCACTGTCAGCCCCCAGGTGGAAAGTAGTGAACTGATTTGACTCTTTGCTTTCCTTACTCAGTGTGTCAGAGAACACAATGAAATGCTGACAAGCCAATTACCATCCTCTAGGATAGGTAGATGTGATGGTATAGTAGGCGTGTTTTTTCCCTTGCTCTTAAGTATAAATTATCTGTTGGTGCCTCTTCAGCTAATCCTAGGAGACTAAACAGTTTCCCTGTCAAAGGTCCCCCTCCTCCTGCTTTTGCTCCAGCCTGGTGAAGAAACGTCTAATAAAAGGTTCTCGTGTCATCCTCTTCAGTTTCACTGCCAGACACTGCAACAACACCATTATGGCTTTTCATTTTTTATATTTTTGGGTTTTTTTTTCCTTCACTGGGAGAACAGAAGTAACTTATAAAAGTCAGGATGGTGGGACAGATGGCAAGTTTTCTTCCACCACAAATTACCCTCCCAAACTTGTGGAGAGTGTTTTTGCTCTTAGAGTTAAACTAAGATGTTCACTCTTAGTCACTTGGAACTTCAATACTGATCAGCAGAAAATTCAGCTTCCCTCTCCTAGGATTATTTTAGCTGTTGTTGGTGATTCTCCCTCTCTAATTTTACTCTCCACACATTTAACTACTTCAACCTGGGCTGCTTCTATGGCCCCAATTCTAGTGTTTCTGTGTGTGTGTATGTGTGTGCTAACAGAGAAGATATAGGAGGTCCTCCCTGCAGCCTCAGTCTCTGCTCCTCTTGCAACACCTCCCACCCCTTACTCTCACCAATCTGCTGGCAATGAATAAATGAGACTAAGTAAGACATGGATTCTGAATCAGAGTTGCTCAGATAAGCAACCATTTTCAGAGTATGCATTTCTGTGTCTACTAAGTTTAACCTCTCTGAGAGGTGTAAACTAAAGCCAGCATATACACATTTTATGTGGAACTCTGTATACTGAATCATTTCAGAATAAATTAAGGCAATATAGCACTGCCATTACACAATTCTTTTTTAATTTTAAATCTGTATTTTGTATTATTGTACCATACTTTCTTAAATAGACCTTATGAGTTAATTCAGAATTTTTTAGAATAGGTATGGATAGCTGTAAATTCATACAACTTGCTCCTCTATTTTTAAGACGACCCATATACAAGACAGCATGCCAATAGGAAAATCACCAAAATAGGTATATTTGATTATTTATATTTATTTTTATTTACATATTTATATGGTTCTGAATAACTGATAAAACACAAAGATAAATTGATTGATTTTTATCATGCACTTCTTTCTGTGTAATCTAAACTTTTTTCCAAAATTCACATACTTATTTTAAAATGCTATATAGTAAGTCTTGTAGGTTTGTAATAAGCATTTGAAGTGCTAGTTTGTATTAGTTTTAATAAGCATACATTAGTTTGCTTATTAAAAATGATGTTTACTGAAATTGAGCTATTTTAATAAGATTAAAAATAATGCAAAAATGAGACTAAGACACTTATCTAAGCCAGTTCATTAGCAGTTGTGCTGAATCAAATGTTATTTTTGGTAACATATCAGAGCCTACACTTAGGGCCCTTGTTCTGTCATGTCCCTTCTTTTTTGCAAAATAAAGTGTGAGAATTGGAAAACTCTTATACCAAAGGCAAGGTCACCTTTTTAGTGGTAGTAGTATGCAAAAACTTATTTGACTCCATACTTAATGGTTTTCTACCTATTTGAAATACTTTCCAGAATATTCTAAGTCAAACTAACAAAAAATGCCTATGCTCTTGTTTATAAGCCTTAAGTATATTAAATATTTTTGATGTGATTAACACAGCTGTTTTATCAGAGTATTAATTTCCATACACTGCAAGAATACCATCTCAATTGTGTACATGACTTTAAAGGGTAATAATAAATGGGCTTAATCAATAAATAAAATAATTACATTAATACTTAGTAAAGAGAATTGACAGCAAATTTTTTATAGACTTTTGAAAACTACCAAGAGCTATAAAGAAAGTAAAGGTAGTTATTAATAAAACATTTCCATAATTATAGAACAGAGAAAGGAGAAAAAGCAAATAAGGAATCTTCTATCCATTATGTGCTAATCTTGGTACATAACGTTCCAATGATCTCTTTTGTTTCTGTATATCCTGCCAGGAGAGGTGCTAATGGCCTTTGTTTGGACTTTTCTTTTAGGGCTGTTTGTATTGTGCCACACTGGAGCAGATGACAAGTTTGTTGACTGCCCACTATACTAAATATGATGTCTCTCCCCTGCAATAAAGATTGGGCAGTTTTTCTTCAAGTCCATTACAAAAGATTTGGGTTCCCAAAGTTCAGGGCTCCCCAGCAATAAGGCAAAATTACTATATGCACAGCATCCATCTGGGTCTCTCTGCTTCACCCCATGGGACTTGAAGGTCAAGAAGAAGCAATGCAAATATAAAGCTCGGGTACTCAATGTGCCATTAGTAATAAATTCTTTTTGTCTCAGACCCAGGAGTCTTTGACTTCTGACAGCATCCATGAACCTGGAGAAGGCTAGTGTATGAGCTTGTAAGCAGCATACAATTATAATTACTTTCACACTTATTGACATTGTCATGACTAAATCTCTATTCTTTCTTTTGATATAAAGCAGAGATATAGTATATATGCAGCAGAAAAGATATTAATCTCCCAAAGAGAAGAATTGAATGTAAAATAATAGAGATATTTGATGCACATTTTCTAAATTTTTTTAGATTGTTTTTGTTAAGACTATCTTAAGTTGATAGCTCACAAGCCAATAATTATACTTTGACTTATTTTTGAATGTGTAAAATTTTAAAAGTGAAAAAATCCTTTCATTTCTGCTAGGTATATCCAGGAGTGGAATTCTGGGTCCTAGGACATGCATATGTTTAGCTATAGTAGATACTGTCAATTGTTTTTTCTGGGGCGGGGGGGGTTATAAAATTACATTCCCAAGAGCAATGTATGATAGTTTATTTATGGTACTTCAAAACTGAAAAAAAAACCCACATATATTTTGAATTAGAAAAAAACACAGGGAGGCCCTACCTTCCTTCACATGAGTCAACATTCCCAGCGTGTAAGAAACATTATAAATCTTAACTTGTAATCAGAAAACATGTCTTTATATCTATCTTCAAACATTTGCATTGCCATGGAAGACGTATTAATGCAAAGAATGACATATTCAAGCAGTATTATATGACTTTTAGGAAAATATGCATTTATATAAAATAAAATGTTATAGAGCTTAAAAAAGTAGATGAGCAAGAAAAAAGGAAAGGAAGAGGGAGAGGGAGAGAGAGAAGGAAGAGGAAGAGAAGGAGGGAGTGAGGGAGGAATGGAGAAAGAGAAAGAAGAAAACAGAGAAGATGGTGTTAGAAGTGGCAGTATCCCTCCTCAAGAGCTCACATCAGACCTAGATAATGGGTCATGATAACCCTTCCCTCTGAGCCTGAGTACAGCTGTGGTTTCTTCTCACATTGATACTAAGGCAAAGCATGACCAATTTATTGAAAATGGCAAGTGAGATAAAATATATTTTCTATTCTTATTATAGATGGATCAATCTCTTCCCTCTTGAGAAATGATCAAAACTGATACATATATGTAATTATATTTTCCTCCTCATAGTTTATCAATCTATATGAATTATTTCACATATTCAAATACACATGTGAAAATGCACTGTATTTATATGCATGGGATACAATGAATAGCGTTATTACTCTGGTCACTGAGGAACTTAAAAACTAATATAAACAAGAGGTGGTAGAAGGAGAAAGGGGAAATATAAAAAAAGGTAGAAGTGCTACAAGAGAAGGATAACCTTATGCTTGAACTGACCTAGATTTTTGCAGGATGAACAATGCAGCAATGGACTGTCCAGAGGAAGAGGTGAGGGCAGAGCCAAGGACATGGGGGAAGGAGCAACTGAGCAAGTGGAAAATACTGCAACTTCAACAAATCCAAGAGTTTTCCTACTGTTACTACTATTCACTGCTATTTCCCCAATTCCTAAAATAGTGTCTGGCACATAGTAGGTGTTCAATAGTGTTTCCTGATTGAATTATGTTTTCTCATGTTCTTTATGTCCAAAGTATTTCCAAAGTTTAAAGGACATAAAGATAAAAAAGATGACTTTCTTTTGCTCTTTTAGCTGTACACAATGAGTTCAGTATTTTTTTTTTACATTGGGAAATATTTCAATAGGTTTGAATTTTAAGTTGTTATTTATGCATAACTTTCATTATCATTTCATAACATTGTCAAGTGGCTAGAGAAGGAATTTACTTTGCTTGAGGTCTGGCTTAGTTCTGTCTGTGTATTCTGCTGCTGGGTAGTCAAGCATATTTTTTAAGCTATTTTATAGTGTTCTTCTGAATTGAGCAATACCCTAGGGAGCTGTCAAAGCATTGCCTGAGGTGATTTCATATGTTTGTGCTTATAATTGTGAAAATGTAACTGCAGTCGCACAGCATGAATTTGTACCGGGACAGGTCTGCATTGTTTTACATCTGCTGCAACAGTACTCTGCCGTCCAGGAGCAAGAGGAGAGGGGATATGGGTGTGAGTCATTGCAGCTGGGTGATTATTACTGTGGGCAAAATAGAAAGTCACTGGGAGAAAGACAATGGTGCTAAGGACATCATTGAAAGAGCAAACTAGGTAAACACAAAGGAGTAGGAAGATGAAAATAAAAAGTTTGAGGGAGTTTAGTGGATTGAGTAGTACATCACCCACCTATCCTACGTTCAGTGGTTGAGAGCCCTCAGCTGAGTAACTCTATAGGAGTAACTGCCAGGTGGAGAAATCCAATCATCCAGGCCATGCCTCCTTCTCCAGTGGATCTCATGTCCAAAGACAGGTTATAGAAAATCAGTATGGTTCTTGGAAATGAAGATGGAGGTTGGAGAATCGTGTTGACTTTGCCTCAAGGTAAGTCTGTCTAAATGGACCTCCCAATTCCCCATGGGATTGGCTAAGTCTCCTGTGACCATATCACAGTTCAATTCCTCCCTTTGCCCCATTCTACATCTTTACTCACCCACTAAGTGTTGAGGCTAAGGGCAATCCCAAATACTCCTCCTTCCTGTGATGGTCCTGCCCTGCATGCATCTTTCCATCTCAAACTCTATTTTCCAAGAAATCAGAGCCAATATATTTGATGCCAAGAATTATCTAATGAATTGGTCTCTAAGAATACTTTAGAGAGTGGCCAGCAATAAGAACCTCATCATTTGTAGTAGGTGAGGCCATAATAACCCCTGGCATGCTGTAGGAGTATAATTGTTAAAACATTTATTTGTGGAAAATTGATATAGAACACTAGCAACATGTATTGTATTACTGGTCACAATATCTCATGCCTTCAAGAGGTTTAAAACATACTAATTATAAGGACAATGGAATTAGACAGCTATGCTGCGTGTCATCAATGCTTTGGAGTAGAAAAATAAAATGCTGATGGTGATTAATTATCAATTATAGTTTCTTTAGCAATACTGGCTAAGAGTCAAAGTGACTCATTGGCAGCAAAGAGATACTTATCTTCTGCAGAGGAAGTTTTATAGGAGTAGCAGAGCTCCAGAGAAAGATGAATTCCTAACTGATCATCCTGTTCCACCAATGTCAGGGTTTTGGTCAAGAAAAGCTGGGACTGGATGTGAACATATGACTTAGTGTTCTTGGAAATGAAATTTTGTATTTCCCTGAACTTACTAGCTATGTAGAGGGAGCTCTCTCTTCCTCTTAGTGGCTAGTATTTCTCACTTCCTTGAAAATAGCAAAGAGTAATATCTAAGCCCACCTCCCTCCTGATCACTGGGCTGTCAGCTAGGGCCACTATTTAATGCAATGCAGCTAGTGAAGTACTGGGCTTGCTAAGGGAAAAAAGGGTTTATACTCCAAAGAAACTGCAAGACCTAGTCCACACATATTAGAAAAAGCTCTGAAAGTTTATATAACT
Source organism: Phyllostomus hastatus (assembly GCF_019186645.2). NCBI lineage: Eukaryota > Metazoa > Chordata > Mammalia > Chiroptera > Phyllostomidae > Phyllostomus > Phyllostomus hastatus. The sequence continues at coordinate 35,569,539 of NW_025333709.1, read as the reverse complement.
CTAGACTCCAAAGGAGCTGTAGTAAGGCAGGTGGAAAATAAGAATGGAAAAGGGAAAGCTTATTGATTTGGGAATGTTCTCCTAGTATACAGTATTTAACACCCTGGAAAAGGATAGTTAATAGTCAGGATTTAATACCTTGGGATGCTAACACTGCTAACATGCCTGCTGGAATCCTACAGAACATAATGCACCATGTTAAGTGTAGCAGGTATGTCACTGACTACCTTGACAAACAATGGAAAAGGGGTCAAAGTGCTTAGAGAAATAAGCACGCTTGAGCAGTTATGCTTCCTGACACTAGAAAACCCATCAACTGATTATGTTCCACCGAGGAGCCCAGAAGACATCCTGTTTTGTAACGTGATAAAGCATATGCCGGGGAGAGTTGCATTGTGGGTACCTTTGTGAAGCTCAGTAATGACTGTACTCTTCTAAGTGAGGCTAGTTGTAGGGGATACTGCAATACAAATAAGTTCGCCGAGAGCAATGGTTGTGATGGGATCCTGATATACGAGAAGCCAAACATCAGAGCCAAAGTGTCAGAAAAAAAGGTAGAAAGGCATATCATAATGAACAGCAGTTGGCCTGGCAGTGGGGAGAGTTTGATACATACATAGTTTTGAGAGTAATAAGAAGAATATTCCTCTATAGTAGTAAGTGAGCTGGCCAGAAAATAAGAATATTAGTCATTCTATAAAATCTAAATAAATAAGGATTAGATGATCAGAAAACTGATGAAACAACTAACATTAAAGTCAGTGTCCAGCTCAATGTTTGGACTTGAACCAATTTTTAGACCTACAACCTACTGAAGAAAGAGCAGGCTTGGTCCTCCGAGGACAGACCCTGTAAGTTTACAGCAAGTGTAGACTATCTAACCTGTCACCAATAGTATCATATGACACTATCTCTTTATATCAATAAGCTACTTGGTGGCAAATAGATTAAGTTGGACACCTTCCAACCTGGAAAATACAGTAATTACTTATAAGTACATTTGAATATATATATAATTGATTGTGCTACTACAGTTGTTGCATTTTCCCCCTTTATTCCCCTCTGCCCTGCACACCCCCTCCCACCTGCACTCCTCCTCCCTTAGTTCATGTCCATGGGTCATAAATATAAGTTCTTTGGTTTTTCCACTTCCCATAATATTCTTAACCTCCCCCTGTCTATTTTTCTACCTACCATTTAAACTACTATTCTCTGTACCATTTCCCCCACTGCCTCCTCTCCCTCCCCACTGATAACCTTTCATGTGATATCCATTTCTGTGATTCTGTTCCTGTTCTAGTTGTTTGCTTAGTTTACTATTTTTTTAGGTCCAGTTGTTGATAGTTGTGAGTTTTTTCTCATTTTACTGTTCATATTTCTGATCTTTTACTTTTTTTCTTAGATAAATCCCTTTAACATTTCATATAATAATGGCTTGGTGATGATGAACTCCCTTAACTTGACATTATCTGGGAAGCACTTTATCTGCCCTTCCATTCTAAATGATAGCTTTGCTGGAAAGAGTAATCTTGTATGTTGATCCTTGCCATTCATGACTTCAAATACTTCCTTCCAGCCTCTTCTCTTTTGAAAAAAATCATCTAATAGTCCTAAGGGGACTCCTTTGTAGATAACTATCTCCTTTTCTCTAGCTACTTTTTTTTTAGATTTTATTTATTTATCTTGAGAGAGAGAGAGAGAGAGAGAGAGAGAGAGAGAGAGAGAGAGAGAGAGACATCAATGTGTAGTTGCTGGGGGTCATGGCCTGTAACCCAGGCATGTACCCTGACTGGGAATCGAACCTGCGACACTTTGGTTCAGAGCCCGCGCTCAATCCCCTGAGCTACACCAGCCAGTCTCTAGCTACTTTTAAGATTCTTTCCTTATCTTTAACCTTGGGTAATGTAATTATGATGTGTCTTGGTGTGTGCTTTCTTGGGTCCAACTTCTTTGGGACTCTTTGAGCTTCCTGGACTTCCTGGAAGTCTATTTCCTTTGCCAGATTGGGGAAATTCTCCATCATTTGTTCAAATAAGTTTTCAATTTCTTGCTCTTCCTTTTCTCCTTCTGGAACCCCTATGATTTGGATGTTAGAATGTTTAAAGTTGTCCAGGAGGTTCCTAAGCCTCTCCTCATTTTTTTTTGAATTCTTGTTTCTTCATTCTGTTCTGGTTGAATGTTTATTTCTTCCTTCTGGTACAAACCATTGATTGATTCAAGTCCTGGTTTCCTTCCATTCATTGTTGGTTCCCTCTAGAGTTTCCTTTATTTTACTTTTCATAGCCTTCACTTTTTCCTTTATTTTGTGACCATAGTCAATCATTTCTGTGAGCATCCTGATTACTAGTGTTTTGAACTGTGCATGTGATAGGTTGGCTATCTCTTCACTGCTTAGTTATAACTTTTCTGGAGCTTTAATCTGTTCTTTCATTTGGGCCATATTTTTTGTCTGCATACCTCTTTTTTTTAAGATTTTATTTATTTATTTTTAGAGAGGGAATGGAGGGAGAAAGAGAGAGAGAGAGAGAGAGAGAAACAGAGAGAGAGAGAGAAACATCAATGTCGGGTTGCTGAGGGTCATGACCTGCAACCCAGGCATGTCCCTGACTGGGAATCGAACCTGCGATACTTTGGTTCGCAGCCCATGCTCAATCCACTGAGCTACGCCAGCCAGGTGCATACCTGTTTTGCAGTAAGGATTGAAGCCTTAGATATTTACCAGTTGCTGCGTTGTGGCTCCTATGTGATGGAGGGGTCTGAGAGGGAACAGTGTCTCTTGCTCAGCTCTCAGCTTTCAGTCACTTCTCCCACTACCCACAAGTAAATTTGGCCCTTCTGGTGCTGATTCCTGGGTGGGTGGGCTTGTGTACATTCTAGGACCCTGTGGGTCTCTCCAACAAACTCTCCTGTGAGGCTTGGAGTTTCTCCCACTGCCTCAATACCCACAGGTTTTTCAGTGAGAGGTATTGAGGCTTTATTTCTCCACACTGGAACCCTGGGTTCTATGGTCTGTCTCACTCCCCAGTTGTTCCTCCAGGTTTATCCACATGCAAATGTGGGACCACCCCACTATACAAGCCACCTCCTTACCCCTGTCCTCCAGCTGCCACCTTCCCATGAGTCCTCTCTGCCCTGGCTTCCTATCTCTGCCACTTCTACCAGTCTGGATGAATATTTCTTCTTTAACTCCTTGGTTGGTGGACTTCCATACAGTTCAATTTTTTGGCAGTTCAGGTTGTTTTTTTGGTTTTAAATTTGTTGTCCTTCTTTTGGTTGTTCACGGAGGCACAGTGTATCTATCTATACCTCCATCTTAGCTGGAAGTCAGTATATCAGAATTGACATGTATTTTTGAAAGCTGATGTGTAATTATCTTTGTGTCTCAGCCAAAACCACTATCCATGTCAGTATTTGATGCACCAACATAGGATCTTGCATAACATCTGATTAAACAAACAAACAAGCCCACTTAAAAGACAAAAAGGATGAAATGGATCCAATGATCCTATTGTACAACTCACCACTAAGAAGCCCAGGCCTTATAGTATTACAGGATGCAGAATAGCCTCAGTATGGTGCAACCAAGGCTCCAAGTTAGTTGTTACTCTGCAAAGATGAGATACCATCCTACAAGGGGAGGGAGAAATATACTGGGTATGTTTTATAAATATTATATTTAAAAATTAGAATTATATTTATAAATTATATAATTCTAATGTGTCATATTACATATAAATACATGTACATACACACACATAAATCACCTAGAATCTCCTAAATTCTTCTAAGTGATAATTCTATCATGTTGCCAGTGGGTAGAATAAATGGTTCAGGACTCAAGGAGTGGAAGCAGTGGCAATGATGATGTTCACTGTCACTCCCAGAGGTCCATTATGGAGGATTTCATCTAGTCTTTTCTGGGCTATTCAGATTTAGAAGGTTGTTGTAGAAGAGGAGATGCTTTTCTAAGGACATTGAACAAGAGTCCTAATGGAGTAAAATCCAATCAGTTTTGGATCCTTATGCAGTGAGTCCTACCAGTTAGAAAAAAAAAACACTACCTTCTAGGAATACTTGACCCTGATCATCAGGAAGAGAGGGGTTTGCTCTTCTATAATGTGGGCAACCCCTGTGGGAGAATGTTTGAGACTCCTGTGATCTATTGGAGTCTTTCTTAGTATGCTCTGGCCCAATTTTGGATGACCAAGAGACAAGTGCAACATTCATGGCCTAGGAATGTTATGTTGACCAGCAGTTCAGTTTACAGGGATGAGGTTCTGAGGCCTCCAGCAGGTAGAGGCACTAGGCCAGCAGGGATGCTACCTGGGTACAGGGGGTAGGCATAAAGGATAACAGAGTGACTTGGCCATGAGAATCAGTTGTGACACTTAAAACAAACTGCAGCAGCAGGGTGTAGTTTCCCCTAAGGTCTTTTCTTTCTTTCTTTCTTCCTTTCTTTCTTTCTTCCTTCCTTCCTTCCTTCCTTCCTTTCTTCCTTCCTTCCTTCCTTCCTTCCTTCCTTCCTTCCTTCCTTCTTTTCTTTCTTTCTTTCTTTCTTTCTTTCTTTCTTTCTTTCTTTCTTTCTTTCTTTCTTTCTTTCTTTCTTCTTTCTTTAAATTTATTTTTAATTGTTGTTCGAGTAGAGTTTTCTGTCTTTTATTCCCATCCCAGCCCCTCCCCCCAGTTCTCCCCACCTCTTTCCCATGTCCACCCCACCTAGTTTTTGTCCATGTGTCCTTTATACTTGTTCCTGTAAACCCTTCCCCTTTTCCCCTGAAATTACCCTGAAATTCCCTACCCCCTGCCCTCTGGTCACTGTCAGCCTGTTCTCTATTTCAGTGTCTTTAGATATATTTTGCTTGTTTGTTTGTTTTGTTGTTTAGGTTCCTGTTAAAGGTGAGATTATATGGTATTTGTCTTTCACTGCCTGGTTTATTTCGCTTAGCACAATGCTTTCCAGCTCCATCCATGCTGTTGCAAAGGGCAGGAGCTCCTTCTTTCTTTCTGCTGCATAGAATTCCATTGTGTAAATGTACCATAGTTTTTGATCCGTTCATTTACTGATGGGCACCTAGGTTGCTTCCAACACTTGGCTATTGTAAATTGTGCTGGTATGAACATTGGGGCGCATAGGTTCTTTTGGATTTTTATTTTCCACAGAAAAGTGAGCAGAAACTTAGAGGAGGTTTTTTAAGAACTTTTCTGTGAAACAATTGAATCCAAGTTGAGCCAAAAGTACATCATTGTTGCAGATTTAAAGTGTGCCACCCAAGAGCTCCCTGAAGAACTGAGAAATTCCCAGAGGCTAAGATTACTAAGGGGCTAAGGCAATAATGGACCTCAGGTGAAGCCTTCTCTGGGAATTTTTCTCAGCCAAAGGCAATGCATGGTTCAGCTGTTTCCCTCTGGCAGCTTACATCTAATGACATTATGTGAGTACATAAGCCCAGTCCTCCTTGGTTAGGGCACAACATATTCTGAAGTGCTGTCCAATGTTCTAGAAAGAATTTCCATTTGATTTATTGATGCCTATGTTATTACTTCATTTCAGTTTAACTTCCTTACACAATCCTACACTTTTCCCTCTTCTTCATTGACTCTGAGGTACACTTTCATTAACTTCCTACATACATCACCAACTCAGAGTCTTTTCTTGGGGATTCAGACTAAGATAGATAGTTCAAAAGTAGGTTAATTCATCAGGCATTACATATTTACCTTACTTTATTGAATATAAGTTCTATCAATATTAAAATGTGCCATAATTTCATATAACATTTTAAAAGATTCCAATTAAACAATGACAAATGATCTTATAGTTATAATTTGTATTTTATTTTTTATCTCTTTTAGACTTATTTAGGCCTAGATTTTTAAAATCAAATATCACTATTGAATATGCATAAGAGGAATATAAATGTATAATTGATTAAGCTATCATTGATTAATTTATACTTAAAAGGTTTTCATTCAGACTCTGACACTTATGATTGAATGCTTGACACACTCATCATTGCTCATGATTTTCTGCATAATATTCTCTTCCATACTATTAATAGCCTGGCAGAACAGCATTTCTCAAAGGAGTGTCCTATTATTCTCTCTGGGATTCCATTATAAGCCACTGACGCTCATGATGTGAGTTTGATGCTGGTGCTTTTTTATCTACAACACATTCATATCTTAGGAAAGACATGTTAGTCAATGTAGGTAATATATAAAATCCCCCAAACCAAAAAAAAAATGATGTATGTAAAAAATAATATAAAAGATTTATATTGTAGGTTACTAAAAGAAACATATTTGTACTTATTTTTATGTTATAAATATTTACAGAGAATCACTTTGCTATTGAGTAGATCATAGTAATGGCAAGAGAAAATAAAAATTAGGAGGTTTGCATTTTCCTGGTCTCAAAATGATTCTAAAAGATGGGTGATTACCAGCTAACCCCTCGTATTTATCAGAGAAAACTCCAATGTGAATTCTTGTGACCTATAATTTCTTAGGAAATGTTCTTCTCTACAAAGGACACCTAGGATCCTAAATAAAAATTAAGTTAGAAGGTATTTTTTGGTAGTTTCTTTCCCCTTACACTTACGTATCCATTGCTATGATTATGAGAAGTTTTAGCCCCACTAAAGACTTTCTGGAGGTGTGTTTGGGATCCAAAGACACACATATTGAAGAGGCAACCCAGACTAAAAATAGTTCATGTGAAGTCAATTAACAACACAATCAATTATTAAAGTTAAGGAGAAATAATCATAAATCATAAGTGATTTAATACATGGCACCAAGCAGGGGACAAAAGAGAAGATTCCAAAGGCAGGACTCCAGGACTTGAACAGGATTCAAATAGCTTGAGTGAGCCTGGGAACCAGTCCAAAAATGAAAACAAGCTAAACAAGAGGCAGAGTAGATGGTGAGGCGTTTTAGGAAAGATAAAGCAGAAGCACATTCCCTGGAAGACAACAGAAACATTATGTTGGGCAGAACATCCCTTATGGGACTGGTTCTGTGGGAAGCACTCACAATGCCCACTCTTCCAATGAGATGTTGGAGGTTCCTGACAGGGAGATTGATTATGACTATAAAGCAAACACTATTACTACTAATGCCAAAAGTGTTAACAATATTGCAGCCTAAGTAATAAGCAACCATGGCAACTAAGAAACATGACTCCAATGCTTGAGGAACTGGGGGAGCAGTGATGGATGGGACAATGTCTTCTCAGTTCGGAGTGGCTTACACTGCCTTATTTTCTCATTGAATAAGTATTGATTGAAAACCTATAATTTGCCACAACCTTTCTAGGTGCTGACATTCAATTTCAAAATAATTAAATAAAATGCAAATAGACTTTTGTCTAGAGACATACCTGTGTACTTTCAACCATTCACAGAAAACAGCAACTCTGCACTCACACTTTATTAAATTTTGTGCATGAATAATCAGGTAACTTTGTAAATTATATAGGGCACTAATCAGCATCAAATTCCTGAAACCAGTTTGGAATTGTTTTGTAGTGTTCAGTGGTATTCCACATGCAGCTATTTTCTTCCCCAGGAGGTTTACAAGCTATTTGAGAACAAATAAGTCTCTAACTTATTCTCTTATTCTTTTGTCTTTGTCTCTCACTGAGTGAAGAGTAGACATTAAAAATGCATTAACAAGTGTTTGATCATTAAAATAAAATCAAACAGTAATTCTGAAACAAGTTTATGTATATTGCAAAATTGAACAAAGGAGTAAATATATTGATTTTGGGGGGTAGCCAGTCTTCTCATGGTGAGAAAAAGGAGCTACAAATATAAAATGGTAAAAGGTAAAGATGGTATGAAATGGCTGTCTTCCTCATTCTGTCCACTGAAAGAACATGAGCAATGATACTTCAGTGCGTGCACACAGCTTCCAGATCTCAGGTTCTAATATCACTCCCACTAATAAAAACTATGGGTCCTTGGCAAAATGGCTGAATCCAGGGCAAGGACTGGGGCTGGGAGGGTAAACCTGGACCATTTTGTGCTGGAAATAAGAATGTGCTCAAAGAATGACAGGCACAGAAGCCAGTTCAAAGGAATCTCTATTGGCCAAATATGGGACAATGTGAACATCAAAATAAGTAATGATAGTAATGCATTATAACCCATTGAGTAAAATCAGAATCTATGGATCCATATTGACAGAGGGAAATAATTAAGGGAGAACAAAAGACCCTTACAGGTAAATCCTAACTAATAAATGCATAGACTTTAAAAATCACTATCTGGCAAACATTGTAAATTGATTCAGGTAAAAGCCATTAATGAACCATAAGGTATAGGATATTCACATAACATCAAATGACCTCCCCACAGATTATTTATGACAAAGGAGGAAATAGTAACTTTACAGTACAGAAACTTGGAGGACAGGTCTAGGACTTGATGATTAAAGTTAATGTCACCAATATGGGAACAGATCACAATCACCTGCCACCTAATGGGATCAATAAGAAGAACACAGTGTTAATTCTCAGTTATTCCCACCACCTGGTATAACTGAATCTAATAAAGTATAGGACAAACCCAAATTAAGAGACATTCTAAAAATAACTGATCCCATCTCTTTCAAGAATTACTAAGCCTGACCCAGATGAAGGAAATCTAAAGAAACATGACAACTGAAATGCAGCAAGTGATCTTGGATTGGACCCTAGACCTGAAAAATTCTTAATACAGAGAACAAGTAGGGCAATGGATGAAATCTGAATAAAGTGTGTTGTTGGGTTAAAAAAAAAAAGCAAACAGATATCTCCAAATGTAAAGTGATGAGTATTACTATTGGTAATTTGCATTGAAGAATCCAGGGAATAGATATCTGATTATCTGTATGTTTTCTAGTGGTTCAGTACATAAAGACCTTGTTTTAGAACCTGGCTAGATAGCTCCATTGTTTAGAGAATCATCCCAGTACAACAAGGCTGTAGGTCCCATTCCTGGTCAGGGCACATACAAGAATCAACTAATGAATTCATCAATAAGTGGAACAACATATTGATCTCTCTAAAAATCAATCAATAAATAAAAAGATCTTATTTTAAATACACAGATAATTATTATACATGATTCATTTATATGTAACTGTTTTGTGAGTTTCAGAGCTGATTCATTCATATTGTTTACACTCTAATTTAATCAAAATTAGAAAACCAGATGGTTTGACATTTACTTCATTAATAATCCATTTCAAACTCTTGACTCATATGCACGTAATATTTTTCTATCTTGTATTTGTTCTAGTTATTTTTATAATTAGACACATGTTTATTCAATGAATTCTGGGGAGAACAGAGTAAAAAAATCTATCACCAATAATTTTAAACTGAGTTTTATAAAAAAAAAGCCTTATTAATGGCCTTTGGTAGTTTGTTGCCCAACAGGGAAAAAGCTTGGGGTAAAAAATTGTTTCTTTAAGTTCCTGGGTTGTTGTTTTTTTTCAGTAGGGTTTTTTCCTAGGACCTTATTATCAAGGACTCCAGGTTGAAACCAGATTCCTTGAGGGAACAAAAACATACCAGGATTTTGGTTATTTTCTCAGTATTCTAGAGCAGTTGTCCACTCAGGAAATACTAGGTTTGTTCACAACTTAATCCAATTTACTTATATAAATCTAGAGATGGTGATATTTAAGGGAGTAGCATGAATGCCTCCACTTGTTAGCATCACAAGTTTCTTAAGGAGGACAGAACAAATTTAGGAAAGCAAGAAGACAAACCAATTGAATGCATGTATACATTATTGGAAGACCTTTGTGTAAAAGGTATTGGGTTGGCCAAAAAATCTGTTCAGCTTTTTCCATAAAATCAAAGACATTTTACATTTTCACTAATAACTTTATTGATTTGAATATTTTGAGTATGTCATCTATCTCCTGCAATTGGCTCCTAGTGGGTAGACACCATGGTCCTACTAAACATCTTCCAATGCATAAGACAGCCCCAAAGCAAAGAATTATTTGTCCAAAATGTCTATAGTATCAAGACATTTTGCAAACTACTTGTGACACTTTCAGTCATAGCACCTTCTCCACACACTGCACAAACATTTTTTTGCCTTAGTTGTGTTTTTACCTTTCTTGAAATAATAGAGCAAAAAATGTTGCATATTTTCTTATATCTTCACTGTTAAAATGATTGAACAAAAATTCATCAATTTTCACAAATTTTTTTAATGCAGACTGATATGACAGATGTTACAATACAATCGAACAAAATTGTTTCTAATGAAGTTAAAAACAACTAAGAACTAGTAGAGCCGTCATAAGGGAAAAAAAACAACAAAATTTTTGGCCAACCTAATATATTATTCACCTAATTTCAAAATGCAGTTTTTCTACAAATGCTTCCTTAAGGGAATTTACTTGGTTGAAAAATTTAAAAAAAAGGAAAACTACCAGTAGCTATAAAAAAAAACACATTCCTGATGCATCTAGCTATTTCATTTTTGAGACTTTCTTACTGTGTAATTGTGAATTCATCTGTGTGGGCTACAAAGTTTAAAAACAGCAACAGGCTGTGATTACCATGGTTTAGAAATGCAACTTGATTTGATTTTTCAGGAGAGTCGTGTCACTGCCATATACCAGTTGACTAATTCAGCAGCTTTTTTTAACCTGCTTTTTGAATTAAGTTGTTTTGTAAATGATTTCCTTTATTAAAATGGCACAAGGGCTCTGGAATGAATTCTAATATTGCATAGTCTGGGAAATCATCTCTTTAAGTATCTAGCATCTTTAAGTAGAAATATATCGACCAGAAAACATCTCGTACATAATCATAATGCTCTCAGGAAAAGGCCTTTCTTTGCATCTATGGAGATGTATGAGAAAACATCTCCTCTTGGAGTTCTTTTTTAAATGCTTATCCATGAGGGGCACTTCAATAACAAATGGGCCAACAAGATTGTATGAGCATGGTTAAAGCTACCTTTATTTAAAATGCAATTGATCTAAACAAAATAGTTAAGGATTTTCCTCTACCAACCTGCCACTAAATCTGTTGCATTTGCTAAAACAACAAAAAATATTGTAGTTTTAGTACACACTAAATGATTACATGCTTTTAGATTGACCTTAGTACTACAGGTTGTGTATGTCTGGGAGTCTAGATAAAATAGATGGTACACTGAAATTAGAATAGTCCTAGTAGTGTTTAAAAACCTATTTAGAAGGGTGTGGTGGGGTTTAAGGGAACCACAAGAAATAGTATGGTAATTATTAAGAATATCAGATCATGGCAGCAGAGAATCATATTAATACTAAGCCCAAGAACATTCTGAGTATTGAGCCCAGTGCAAATGTGGGCAGAAGTACAAAAATGGACCTTCACATAAAAAAGGAAGGCCATACTGTTCAAATGACGGAGGACCATCATCGGCCTTAACGAAGATACGCAGGCTGCTGTGCTAGACAGGTTGTTAGGCCAACTAAAGTAAAATTTTGAACAGAGGAAAAGCATTGTATGCACTAGGCAGAGAAGAACATGTTTTGTTTTCTATTGTTCACCTTTCTTACATTTATTGACTTAGATTATGGACTAGGAATTGGAACTGGAGAGACAGCTGTGTCCCAGTAGTAAAGAAGCAAGACAACATGGGTGCATCATATTCAAATTGCAGTCTCTTGTCGCCTGCACTGAGTGATATCATGATATAACTTTATTAATCACATATGTTCTGATTATTACCTTAGATTTCAGAGACACAAAACACTGCTTTACCCAAAGAGGAATGATATATTTTATTTAGAAAAAAAAAATAAAGAAAAATAGGGGTCATCATTTTGAAGAATCTAGGTCATAGTCTATGGTGGATTTAGAGAAATAAGTAATTAAAATGAGCATGTCTAAAATCAAAGAATATGATTTTAAAGGCTGTTGAAAGAATATTTGTTCTATTTGCTTTATTTTTAAAAATGCTTTAGAAACACATATGCTTCAAAATTATTACAAGTGAAGGAGTACCAGAAAAATTAAAACAAAATGAAGAAATGTAGGCTGATAAAATAAAAGGGAGAGGGTAATATTTTTAATAACTTAAAATGAAATAAATTAGTAAAGTCTATGTTTGGACCTTAAATTATCAGAAAAAGATAAGTTCTATTACTGTTACTAGAACAGAAAAGGAAATCGGACCAATCCTGAACTAACATAATTAATAAAGGAATAAAATGACAGAGAACTGACTTAAAAACTAACACCAAAGGGAACGAATATCTTGAGGGGAAAAGGAAGTGTTCTTTTAATGTTGTCGATCAGGTGTTCACGGTGCGATCAGCCTGGAACCAATCCTTAACAATCAAGACCGATGGAAAAATTAGTTCCAAAGTTGGACATATTTTGGAGGAAAACTTAGGAAAGAGTGACATAAAATAATCAGTGAGTTTCAAGAAGGAATAGCTATCAAAGAGTAGTATGCAAGTACTTTTTTTATCCTGGGGAAATAGCATATAAAATCTGTGGAATTAAGACTAAGAGAAGACATGAAAAAATATATCAGCAGGAAGCCAGTAAGCACTTTTCTGAAAATTTATAATTTTCTACACTTATAGTAGTAAGGCTGACTTGAAATCTTTAATAGAAATGTTATAATACACAAATATTAACATTTTAACCCCTACCAAGGAAATCTAATGGATGAATTTCACTGAGCTTCTGTATATTTATTTATTTATTTTTTGCCTACAAAAGTGATTTTGATTGAGTGAATAAATTAAATATATAATAGTTGATGGATGTCAGTGGCTTATTACATGGAAAGTTAGATATGTGCTCAATATGGAGACGGATAGGAAAAACAAAACATTGGTAATTTCATTTAAGGGCATTTAGTTCAACTCTTCATCAAAGTACAGACAGAATCACAAATAAAGAGGCTTTGGTAAATAAAATGCAGACTCCATTTCATAAGCTTCATACTAGTGAAGCACTCACTCTGGCAATGCTGAGTATGATAAGCTCACTTGTTATTCATTGCACTTTTTAAGTGTTACAGTACAGTTTATAACAGTTAATGGGTATTCACAATAACACAGCTCCTCTATTTGTTTTCCAATTATGTAGAAGTGATGATGACCCTCTTGTCTGTATCTTGCCCTTTATCTTACCACTGGGGATGGATATTTCTAAGCTGCTCTCAGATAATACATTCTATCCCTTATTTCTGTTGTAATTGGTCTTCTGAAGACTTTCTATTCCTATGACCATGATTCTTTTCATACAAAGATGTTACATGTTGTTTAGGATGTTTCTTTGTGTCATCATATTTCTAACTTTATTTAATGACCCTTATTCTTATTAGTGCAGGTATTTTTATTTAATAATAAAAAATAAATTATTGTTCATTCACTATTATATTACTAAATGGAAAGAAATGGAAATAAAGCTTCTTTTGTTTTCTCCATTCTTCCCTTAGGAAAGTGTCTGAATTTCCTAAGTATTATTGCAAAGCTAAAAAATGCTTATGGAAGAATACATCTTTTCATGCTGACTCCTGCTACATCTCCCTTTGCAATTGTGTGTCTTGAAAAAGAACCCCTTTTTATTTTGTAAGCCACTTTTTGGCTCTGCCTTAAAACCCAGTCAATTTGGAAAATATTCCTACCATTAGAAATTAAACTCTTATTGGTTATATTATAAATCTGTTTTATTTTTCAATATATTACAATAATCCTCTTTCTTTTTTTAAAGATTTTATTTATTTATTTTTAGAGAGGGAAGGGAGGGAGAAAGAGAGAGAGAGAAACATCAATGTGTGGTTGCTGGGGGTCATGGCCTGCAACCCAAGCATGTGCCCTGACTGGGAATCGAACCTGCGACACTTTGGTTTGCAGCCTATGCTCAATCCACTGAGCTACGCCAGCCAGGGCTATAATCTGCTTTCTTAACTAGTCTCTCTTCAGAAAAGCATCTTTTAAATTCAAGGATATAGCTTAAAAATTTTTTAGCTAGGAACAAGTATGCTTGAAATTTACCTGTGGCAGGCACATTTAAAAAGTTTCTACTAATGAGTTTTTGCAAATGCCAGGAGAGAAAACAATTCTTGATATTATGGAACATGCTTTTCTAAAAACAAATAATGCTAGTTGGTTAAACTAAAATTCATGGTAGGGGTATTAATTAATGCCAACTATATATAAACACTATAAAAATATATAAGCATATATTTCTGTTAGGCACATATGACCCTCAAATGCAAGACCTTGTGATGTATGTGCTAAATTGCTTTTCCATTGTTGTTCAAATTTCCACAAATTGAACAGCTTGAAAGAGCACACACTTACCATCTCACAGTTACCGTGGACCAGGAGTCAAAGCACAGCTCAGGATCTGACATGCTTAGGACGCATCAGCCTGGACTGTGCTTTGTGAGGCTCAGAGTTCTCTGCTCAGTGCACACCCTTGTAAGCAGAATTCACTTCCTTGCTGCTGTATAACTCCTGACAGCTTGCTCCTTCCAGGCCCGTAGGATAGCCTCTGCTGCTTTTTAGTTTTCATAAAGGGCTCAGCAGATTCGATCAGACCTACCCAGAATCAGCTCCCTTTGACTCAAGTAAAGTCACTGACTAGCTTTATATTTGCAAGATTCCTTCATACCTGCCATATAATGTAACATATAATAGTACTGATGTCTACATATTTCCAGTTCACCTACACATTCAAGGGGAGGGGATTATATAAAGCATACATATGAGAGTGTGGAGACTTTGGGGCCCATCTCTTTCCTATAATGATCAAAGTAGCTGTAATAAATGTTTCTCAGGGTTGTAGTAAGGCTGTATATACATATATACAGATATGCACACATATCTGTATATATGTATGTATATGTGTGTATATATATGTATATACACACACACTCACACATGTAGTAGATTATGCACACCCAAATTTGAGAAATTTGAAAAAAATATATAAGCATATATTTCTGTTAGGCATATATGATCCCCAAAATCACTGAATTTTTGTTTATATAGCTACTGCAAAGGTGTTTTTATTCTAAAGAGGAGGGATGAATTATGTTAGCATATGGATCCCCTTTTCCCACCTTAGACGGTTACAAACAACCAGATGTTCTCTTAAATTAACTCCTTCTTAATCTAATCAAACCCCAACACCTGTATTTCAAAGACTTCTACATTTTAATAAAGGAAAATACTAATGTTATAAATTACGCTAAGCAATTTAAATATTTCTTTTTAATTTTATCCTCAATAGGTTATACAGGATATATTAGCATAAAAGTGAATTAGTAATAATTTCGAAGGCAGTCAATGAAACAAATATGGAAAAATTTTTTTACCTCGTACTAAGAAATTAGAAAATTTGATTCACCTTGTAATTATTTAACACCTGGTATGTTACTGATAGTATTTCTTTTCATTCATATGTATTTTATGGCTTATGAAGATTTTTAAAAAACAGTATATTTGTTTATTTAACTTTCACAGAATAAATTAGAAATTAATTTTTTGAGGCAGAAAAAATTAAATGACCATATTTTTTACTTTTTAATCTTCTTACAAAAATTAAATTATAACATTTTTATAGTCTTATCTGGTTCAGGCAAGGTTATTTGTCCACCATCAGCATGTTTCTTAATTTAAAATAAATATTTTTTGATAATTATAATTTTTGGAATCAGCAAGAGTTCATTCATAGTCCCAGAAAAGCATCTGGTCACTTTTTATTCAGGATAAAACAGACAGAATAATCAATGAGCGCTCTGCAAGTCAAAGTGCTGCATAAACATATATACCTTTATCACCTTATCAAAAGTTTCTCTCATCTCTCCCAATTTTTATGTTATTGAAAAATATTTTTCATTGACAAATTTGTTTTAACATGTAGAAGATAAAAGATTAATTCTAATTATTTGGAGGTCTGTCTGGAAAAAATCCAGCCATTGTTAACACAATGAGAACAGTTTGCATGACATCAGTGAAATTGGGCAGCCAAGGAACGTGGACTGGAATGTGTGTGTGCGAACAATGATGACTTCATTGTACTAGTCAGTGGGGGTGGTAGATGTAATTGAGTGAACATATATACTGTGTGGCTGTCATATTCAAAATGACTGAGTGAATAGTGCAATGAATCGACATCAAATTTTGCACTAAGCTTTAATGTTCCTCTACAGAAACTATTCACATGATTCAGAAGGCCAAAACTATGGGCAACTGGTGACTGGCAGCTTCATCACAACTATTGACCATGCTCGTTCATGCATCACGTCTCCTACAGAGATTTTTGGTGAAACATCAAGTCACCCAGGTGACTCAGCCCCACTACAGCCCAGATTTGGTACTCTGTGACTTCTGGCTTTTCCCAAAACTAAAACCACCTTTGAGAGGGAAGAGATTTCATATCATCAATAAGATTCAGGAAAATACAACAGGGTAGTTGTTCGCAATTGGGAGAACTGTGTGAGGTCCCAAGGTGCCTACTTTGAAGGGGACTGAGGCATCATTGTCCTATGTACACTGTTTCTTGTACCTTGTATCTTCTTCAATAAATGTCTTTGTTTCTCATATTACATGGCTGGATACCTTCTGGACATAACTTGTGTATCTATCATGCCAAAGTCAGACAGTTTTGAATACTTTTTCTTTATGATTTGAAATCAGGAGTCCCTAACCTTCCATACTTGTTCTTTTTCAAAAACTTTTGGCTATCCAAAATAAGCCTTTACATTTTCATGTTCATTTAGGATCCAAATGCCAATTTCTGCAAAGAAAGTAGCTGGGATTTTGTCAGAGATTGCATGGAACCTGTAGATTAATGATATTTTTAGTATAGAAGTCTTGCACTTTGTTTTTTTTTTCTTTGCTGCCAGTTGCTTTTTAATTTTTTGCTTTTTAAAATAATCAACTATATTTTAGAACAGTTTCTGCCTCACAGAAAAATTAAACATAGAGATTTCTCATATACTCCTGCACCCACACATGCGGAACCTCTCTGGTTATTGACTTAGTTACACTCCCCGACAGAGTGATACATCCGTTACAATTGTATCTACGTGACGCATCATTATCACCCGCGGCCATACTTTATATTTGGACTCACTCTCCGTGTTGTACATTCTATGGGTTTGGGCAAATTTAAAATGCCATGTACCCATCAGTGTCATACAAGGTTGTTTAATTGCCCTAAAAAATCCTCCCTCCCCTCTAACACTTGGCAAGCATTGATCCTTTCATTGTCTCCATAGTTTTTTTCCAGAATGTCATACAGTTTGAATCCTACAGTATGTAGCCTTTTCAGATTGGCTTTGTTTTCATTTGGCAATATGCATTTAAGTTATCTGAGGGAGGAGGATTCCTGTGTTTTCATGAATGATTGACCTTTTAACACTATGTAATGTCCATTTTATCCCTGATAATTTTCCTTGGTCTGAGGTCTGTTTTGCCTGAAATTAATATGGCTATTTTCCTTTCTTTTCATAAGTGTTAGCTCTTTATAATATCCCTTCTCTTTAAAGGAAAACTTTTTGGGTTTTTTTTCACATTTTTATTGTTGTTCAAGTACAGTCATCTCCATTTTCCCCCACCCCTCTACCCCACCCCAGCCATCCCCACTTCCCATCCTTGATCCTACCCCCCATGTTTTTGTCCATATTAAATTAATTTCTTAGTATTTTGTCCTTTTTGATGATATAAGAGAAAATTTTTCTTAATTTCCGCCATTTCCACATTATTCCTTGTAGTATATTGAAATGCCATTAATCTTACATATTAACTCATGTACTACAATTACTTAGGAATTCTTATAATTTCTTTTGTTTTGTTTTTGGCAAATTCCTTGGGATTTTCTACACAGAAGGTTATAACCTGCAAAATAAATAGTTTAACTTCTTTTTCAATCTGGATTCCTTTCATTTATTTAAGTATTTCTTGCCTATATTCCCTGGCTAACATTTCTTTCTTTTTGCCATCTTCTAACAAATCTTAAGAATTTCTTATATGTTAAAAACTGAGATAATTTCTAAGGACATGAAAAACAAATCATTTTGGTTACCTTTATGACTTTCTTGGGACAAGTGTGAAAGTGATAAACTCCTGTGGAGGCCACTCTCAGGCAGATCTCAATTTCTTTGGGACTTTTTAACCTCCAGGAACTCAGTAAGTTTTCCTGGTGAAGATCCAGTAGAGATTTCTTCCTGGCTGAGACTCCTGGTTAGGGAGACAGAAGACTAATCAGAGCATTCTCAGTAACAAGGCTTACTCTCCAGGGCAGAGGTGGCAAACACAAGACCTGCAGCCAAATCCAGCCCCCCGCCTTGTTTTATTCGGCCTGGCACCTTGTTTCTACCCAGCAGCAGCACCAAGCTCCTTGCCCCTAGTTAAGGAGTCATTACATTTATACAGTCCTAAAATTACATTCGGCCCTTTGAAGAAAACCGTGGCTGATGTGGCTGGCCCCCCATGAAAATGAGTTTGATGCCTCTGCTCCAGGGGCAAAGAATTTGCCAGAGCTTTTTTCCACCTGAAGAAAGGACATTTCTACTACCTCACTCCATGTTTCCCTAAGTCAATCAAGTATTTTTTAAGGATAGTGTACTTACACCAATGAGAAAGAGACTAACCATTAAATCTGTCTAATTAATTACACCTATAGTTATATTCAAGTGTAACAATGATACATGTTTGCTTTTTTCTCTTGTCTCTATCCCACTCTCTGTCCCTTTCTCCTTGTATTTATCAAGTAAAGGACAAGGAGGAAGCCCATATCTTAACTCTTTTTACAACTTAGTCAGCATTTAGGAAATTATATATCAAGGAGTTGACCAGATTGTAATAATAAAATCAATTTTAAACTACAAAACTGGATGTTTTACTTGTTTTCTGTTGCTCCATAAGAAATTAACACAAACTTAGTGGTGTAAAACCACTCACATTTACCTTTCTCGTGGTTTTCCTGGGTCAAGTGTATGAGCACACCTTAGCTAGATCTTCCTTTTAGAACTCACAGGTCTTCAGTCAAATTGGTGAAAGGGCCATGGTTTTCATCTGGGGTCTAGCTTCCTCAAGCTATTCAGGTTGTTGATCCTTTATGAAAGAGAATTCCCCTAATGTGCCAGCCAGTTCTTGGCCAGGAAGGACTCCAATCAACTAAACAGACTTGCAGTTTTTTGCCATCTAGCTCCTGTAGGCATTTTACCCTCAAGGCTATTTGTCTACTTCACAGGTGGGGAGAGCCTGTCTCTCCTTCCAATTTCCCTGGAGGCTGATAAAATGAATCTTATATAAACAGTCTTGAGAGTGCCTTCTAATGAAACTTAATCAAGTCATCTACTGTCTCATATTTACAGATTTCATCTATAATCAAGGAGAAGAAATTATTTAAGAAGTGTACACCAGGGAACAGAAAAATCATAGGCTTTCTTAGAATTCTGTCTATCACAGACATTAGAACAACAACCGAAAAAACAAGCATAATCTTTATGTTCTTCAGGTGTCTACACATACTATATTTATTCCATCAGTTCTTGATATTGAATACCACATTGTTTAAGTGGTTTTCCATACTCAGCACATCAGAAGTATGGAATTCACAAAATGGAGACATAGAATATGAAAATATTGTGAGGTAATTAATGCATCAAAAGAAAATGAAAGAAAATTGTTTTCAGCAATCCAAAAGGGTAGCTACTCTGAGAATGCAGCAGTGTGGGCAAGTGGCCTCAGGGATCAGATCTATTCACTATGGCAGATTAAACATTTCTTTTAACCAGGGACTTAGAAAGGGGCTTCAGTGATATGGTGTGACAGGTTATGGGACTGTGGGACTTGCTCTCCAGCTTGACTATTATTTATTAAGTGTGTTTAATCATGGCAACTGGAAAGTGGTGAAAAAGAAATGTATAAGATAAAGGCTAAATTCTTTCCATTAAAACCTCCCAAAATGTAATCACCCTTGATATTTTTCTCTATATTATGGCACATTAATGCACACAAATCTACCAAATGCTTTTCATTAATTAATATTCCAGGTTCAATCTATGTTCACTAAGCTCTTGTTATATTCTAACAAGACAAATATTAACCTTGTTAATATTAATATTGAAATAACAATGTTATAATGAAATATGTTGAAATAATAATATTTTGATCAAAATAGTAATCTGCATATAAGAACATTATGAGATAGATTTTCTTATTCATATTTAGACATGACCTTACTGAGTTTCAGGGAATGTACTCATTTAAGCCCATGAGGTTAGTCACATGGGGACCGCAGCGTCCAGTGAGGGCCCTTCTTTCCCTACAACACAGCCACCTTTCTTATTGGGCCATGATGTTGTGTAAATGAGATGTCAGTGCCCAAGAGCATCATGATAATCTTCTACTATAGACTCAGAAGCTAGGCAATATTAATAGCACAGGCAGACTGATTATAACTAATTATGAAGCTAACACATTGTTCTTTTGAATGTCTTGACTAAGTGTTTCTAGCTTTCTAACTGAAGTGTATTCATGCTTGAGGTGATGCGAGCTAATTTTCACCTCCTTCTAATGTCATAGCTTAAACATTTTTGCTTCTTGGGAGGTTATTTTTTGTTTTGTTTTTTAAATAACTTCATTTCTGAATTTCTGCAGTAAGAATAGATGACAATTTTAAGACGGCAAAAGCATTAAATACTGATGGCTAAAATAAAAGAAACTAATATGATGGTGGCCTTACACATTAAAATTCCTAAAAATCTAACATGTATTATGGTAGAATCCTAAGAGAATTTATTTGACAAAGAATATATTTTGGAAGACACAGAGATTCAAAATTTACTACAATGAGTACAATGTATTTAGTACAATGAAATTCAACATATTATTTGCATTTATTACAATGAACCTGTGCATGTGCCCTGGTATAGGAATACATAATTGGTGGAAATAAAACCCACCACTGTTTTTGTGTTAATGTACATAGGGAGAAATGGCTGGGCAATTCTGTTTCCTTCAGTACCCCTTATGGGCACTTAAGTTCATGGTTTTCGTTTTCAGAGCAGCAGGCCAGTTCTAGCTCCATCATCAGTGGCTACATCACTTTGAGGTCAACTTGATAACATTTTTACCTATGGAGTTTGTTTCCTTATCTATGAAATGTGAATAATGGTAATAATTCCTAGATTTGTGACAAAGGCTTGTAAGACAAAGTACATATGAATTCCCCATTACAGATCTAGATCAAAGGGGTTTTTGGTTGTTGTTTATTTGTTTGCTTATTTGTTCTCTTTTTCTTTCAAAAAGTGGAGAAGAAAAAAACAGGGCTTAGGAGAAAGAAGAAACTGGTCTTGACTTTAATTCCAAAATTCTAAGGCAAATTAGCGTGCACCAGTACCAAACATTTTCCTTTATATATACAGATAGAGTACCTAATTACACTTATTCTTTTTAAGTATGATACTCTGTATTTAGAATGAATTTATAAGCCTATCAAAAGTCACTTGTTCATGTGGAAACTCCCAAGTACCTAATGCCTGTTCAAAATTATTTGACAATTCAGATCCTATCTCTCCAGTGAGCTTTGTTTCTGTCCTTTCACAGTTGAAGGCTTTTAAATTTATCTTCTCAAGGGTTTTAGGAGTGAGGTGATTTGATTACTTTAGCTTAATGGAGCTGAAACCACCAAGTAAGTAAGAGGGTTAATTAATTTGTCGGAATCCAAGTTTTATTTTTGAATTGAATAAAAGGGAAATAAAAAGCAAAGGCAAAAGTGCTTGATCAGCATGAGACAATTTTAAGAGCACTAACGAATTGCATTATAAACCTGTTATGACTTTATTAGTTTGTGGAGATCTCTAAAGCTGGTTGTATAGTAATGAGCCTTAATTGTATGCCTAAAACCTTAGTTTGTATTCAGTGATTGACTAGAAATATTGTCAGATATGTGTGAGTCTCATCTTTTTTTATAGGAAATTTGGCCATTTACTGGTTGAATTTACATTTTATATATTATGGATTTTAAAATTTCTTTCTCAGCCTTAATAAGTATATCTAAAATTTCCAAAGTTTCCTATAAGAGCTAATCTCAGTAAGTTAGATACTTAAAATAAAAAGACTTGAGATGAAAAATTTTAAAAATGAAGAAAAATTATTCAGTGGATACTTTAAAAGTCTACTAAATTACTTTAATTAAGCTATATTTTTTTATCCTAAAGTTCTAAGTCTCCTCTATGACAGAGTATGAAAACCGGAAGTGTGTACACTGATATATCTTAATACAAATAATAGTAGCACAATTACACATTAGTACCTTCTGATAATGCTGCAGTGTGAAATATATAATACCTGTGAAATATTCTTGACAAAAAAATGTTTAAGTTGAATCTAACCAACCTGTTAGAGTAACCTCCAGTGACATTAAATATAAGGAAATAATACACTGTAAAACATTTATGAGAAATCAATCAAATTTAGAAGGGGGAATTTTCTGCAGGAAATTGATTGCTCTCTACAATAAGCTTATGTCATGAAAAAAAATGACACCATTTGTATCAAAGGGATTTAAGGAACATTATAGTCAAATGCAATGTGCAGTTTGATCAGCCACTGGTTTGATGAAACTGAAAAAGATAATTTGGGACAATCTGGAAAAATAAGAATATACTCTGGGAGTTAGATGATTTTAATGAATGACTTTTTATTTTTTTTTGACGTGAAATATTCTGATTAGGTCATATAAAAGATGTCTTTGTTTTTAGATATTCATACTGAAGTATTTTGGAGTAGATACTATTTTTAAATATAAGAGGGAAATAGAAGAGGTAAATATAGGATACGGTCGTTACAGAACCACCTCTTAAAATTCAGGCCCGTGCACCTGATGTGCTAGTAGGCCAAAGCATTGAAACACAGGTGCTTGGAGATAGAGATAGGTTTATTCACTTGGCCAAAGTGAGAGAATGGGAGAGGGAAATCTCTCAAGTTTGTTTCTCTAAAAAGTACAAGTAGGAAGTTTTTATTTGGCTAGAGAGTCACAGAGGGTAAGTTTTAGGGAACTAGAAAAGAGGTCCCTGCTTCTTCAATAACAGATAACACATTTTTGTATAAGATTCCTTGCAACCCTGGAACTATCCCCTCCTGCTTGACAAAGAAATAGTGCATCTGCAACACAAAATTATATTGTGAGGACAGGGCGCTGGACTGAAGAACCAAGATTCTACAAAATATCTCATAATTGTGCACCAGCAATGTTATCTTTAAAGCAAAAGGCAGAAACTGGACATCTTGTAACTATTGCCATTGTTTAAGCTATCATTGTCTCTTGTTTAACTATTTGCATTTTCCTATTGTCTCAAACCAAGTGTACTTTTAAACATTTCTTCTGGAGTGTGCTTTACAGTCCTTCAGAATATGACTAACATCCTTTCTTATTCTTTGACTATAAGCCAAGTTAAAGCCTATATCTATATTCTAGTTAAGAATTAAACTATTTGAAAAAAAGTGGAATAACTATAATAGAGTAAACAATACAAATAAATTTTTAAAAAAGGAGTTGAACTCTTTAATTCTAGCTGCCAAAAATGCTAGTGGCATTAAAATTACAAGGGGCTTGCCTGCATGGTGACAATTGTTAGATCTCAGGGGTGGGAATTCAGTATTCATAAATTCCTTCTCTATTTCTGTATATTTGAAGTATTTTTAGTATTAAAAAGTAATATAAAGGTAGAGACTACTTGATAATAAATTGAATAGGAAAAGTAGTTTTCTTTCATCTGTTTAGCCAGCAACTGTCCATTAATGATCAACCTACCATGTGCTAGGTTGCCTGTTGTTTATGAGGGTGGTGCAGTGAGCAGGTCTGATGCAGCCCTTCTTCTCATGGAATGTATAGTACAAAGAAGAGGATAGACACTGACTAAATAATCGTAAGGGGTTCCAATAAACTGTGAGACGCTACAAGTATGTGTAACAGTTGAACAAAACATAGCCTAAGAGGAAATTAAAAAAAAAACCTCTAGAAAGAAGTATCTGTAAGAAGAGACTCAAGGACAGATAAAGGCAAAGCAGTAGGTTGTAGTGGACCTTACCACTTCTAGAATGGCCTGTGGTGAAAACAATATCAAAGCATGATTTATTACAGAACATTTTAAAAGTTTATTGAGGGAGTTTATTTATTTATTTAAAATAAAGAGGGAGAGGAAGAGAGATAATTAGTAAGACTGGAATTTTAGACAATAGCTGAGGTTCTTACAGGTCACTTTAAAGATTTCAGTTTTTATCCTGAGAAAAGTAAAAAGTTGAATGACCTTAAGTAGAATTAAATGAGTGTTTATTTCAGAGAGCTCACTCTTGTTGACATGAAAAAAAAATAGAATAAGAATTGGCAGGTGTGACTTTGAGAGAGCAGTTAGGAGGAGCACACTGGAGACACCAAGAGACGATGCTGCTGCAGGAAGTGAGAAGGAGACCTGGCGCCAGAGTGCACACTTCTGGGGACCTGAACGCGAACTGCTTTCTTTAAAATGTTCTCAGTCTCCCTCTGGTGCCTACGATGGCCAAGATGGCAGTGCCATTTAGGCAGGGACCCTAAGGTTAGGTCATGACCTGCCTGTACCCAGGGACCTGTTTTTTCCCTTCACTACCCCATTCAGTTCTCAACCCTCTACATCAGCGATTTTCAACTGGGGTGCCACAAAAATTTTTAAAACGTTGAATACCTGACTAGTCAGAGGCTCTGACTTTTCCTCTTAGACTGTCAAATAAAAAAAATGACACTAGCCAATATAAGAACAGCCGTTCAGTGTAAATGGATCAAAATTATATCTATTTTTTTGTCAGATAGGCAAAAAATATATTTTTGTGTGTGTCACAGAACTTTGGTAATTAGTTTATGTGTGCCTTGAGATAAAAAAAAAGGTTGAAAATTGCTGTGCTACATGAGTGGGGTTGACAAGATTTTTCAACAAGCTGTAGATCGTGTGCTGTAGGGCTGTCCCGGGGCCCTGAGTCAACAGGCCCCAGCGCCAGGATGACAATCTTGTGAGTGGACTGCTATTACTGATCAGTACTTCATTTCAGGATCTCATTGCAGGGGGCGCGAATATGATGTTAACATACTGATTTGAGATGGTATGCACATTGGACACAGGGTAAGTGAAGGAGTCTAGAACACTAAAGTCCATTGCTGACTTTGAAGTTTAATCACCCTCAGCTTTTGCCCATCTGAATTTCCACCTCAGCGTGGCCCAGAGTCTACTGCAGAGTCTCCCCACTTTGGAGCTATTAGCATTTTAACTTGAATAATTCCTTGTTTAGGGAGTGGGGCAGGGGGATAGTCTGTGAATGCCAGGACATTTAGTGGCATCCTTACCAAGATGCATCTTTTTACTGGCACGAGTAAAAACCTTGCTCCCCCATCTAGTTGTGAACACTTAAAATGTGTGATCTGCAGAAATTACAAATGTCCCTTGGGTGGCAAAATCAGCCCTGGATGGGAACCACTGTCTTATAGCACCTCAGTTGAGGTAGTGACAACATTTTTTACCCTGTGTACCCACTTACCATGGTACCCAGGAAAGTTACCCTGCCATTCTGTTGGCTCCATGCACCAGGCCTGTTAGTCCTTGGTTATAGCTACATTTGTCCTGTCTGAGGGCATTTTTCCACTATTGCTCTGCAGTGCTAACAGACTCTTCCAGTCAAGGCAGTAGCACTATCACTCTTATGCATGTCAGATTAGAGGGAGATGTTCCATGTGCAAATGCAATTCTAATTCTGCCTGAAGACCTTTTGCCTACTCACCTCAGTGACCATGTATGGGAAGGGAAGAGGTGCAATAAATATTGAAAGATATCACATTACAGGAATGCAATGATCATAGTCTGATACTGTACATTGAAGAATAGATGTGGTTGGAAAATTTTGATTTATACTTGTCTTAAATTTTAAATGGTAAATTAACTTGTCCAAAAAATGAATAACAGCTCCTGCATAGACAAGGCTTATATTCAAGGTCATCATCAATGGAGTACAGTAACAGGCTTTGAGAAAAACATTGGAAGCCAGGATTTTGGAAATGGTGAGGGGAGGCAATGGATGATACAGCATCCTGAGTCATAATGTAACCCCAGCATTAAGTAACTGGTATGAGGAAACTGCAAAGGCAAGAAGGTCCATATCATTTCAAAACAAACATGAGAGCAATTCCTCACAGTGAGAGCTAAGACATTAGCCAGGAATGACACATTTGCCAATAAAGAACATATAAAGATGGTTCGTGGACCTAAACAGGAAAATAAGATGCCTCACTGCGAATAATTTTCACATGAACTGATGAAATCATTAATAAATATGTCAATATATCTAGTGAATTCTACAAATTATTCTAAATATTCACTTATAAATCACTATACTTGTCATCAGCTGGTGAATAATTTTTAAATCATATTTGTTATATGAATAAGGGCTCTAAAATAAATATTTCCTTCAACCCTGTGCATCCCAGAGTCAACTTGGTAGAAAACAGTGAATTGAGAAGAGATTTAGAAGTAGAATCTAGAACTTTGTGAATTATCAAATAAAAGAAGACTAAGAGAAGAGTTAATGTCTTGCATAATTTCTGACTTTAAAAATTAGTTACACAAAAAGCTTTAATATTTCCCATGATATTATAATTATCTTTTCAGTATTACCTAATTCATATTTTTAAAATTTCAGCTTTATTGAGGTATATTTGACATCTAATTCATAATTTTGTTTGAATAAGCATCCTCTAAATTTTCAAAAGTTTAATGCCATTGTAACAGTAATGTTTTTAAACTAATGTCCTGAATCTTTATCCAAATTGGCATCCACATTAAAATGAACAACAGAAGTCAGATATAACTTTTTTCTTTTCTCTTATTCCCTTGACTTAAACCTTTAAATCTAGCTATTTTTGCATGAATACAAGTAGATTTTATAAATCATTTAAACACACCAGTCATAGATCCTTCATCGGTTTTCCAAATACAGAGCAATGCAGACAACTGATTATAAAAACAGGGAGCTACACAGACTTGACCTACATTTATTTGGGTGGTATATTACATTTATTGGCTTTTGACATATGTACATGCAATACTTGGATACATGCAATACATGGATAACCTCCAGAGAGGATAAGAGATAGACTTAAGTTCCATAATACCCATCTGCACTTAACTGAACTATTGCCATGAATTTCATTAAAGGTTTTGATATTAGGTTGATTTGATTATGGGAATGACCCTATATTTTAATAAATTATAGTGTTATTTTAACATTATTTCAATTTTAGTTGTCCACAGAATTTCCCAAAACACAAATAGATTGTTGGTTTTTAGCTTCTGGGAACGTCAAAAGTATTCTATGTTACCACCTCATGTTTCTATTAAAGCCACTCTTTGTGTACCTAAGAAAAGGGAAGAGAGACTACAATTTATCTCCCCCACCCCGGCCTGCTTGTCACTGGAGCAGCATTCAAAATTCTTCTCTAGCATTTAGAATGGAAGGGCAGATAAAGTGCTTCCCAGACAAGGTCAACTAAAGAAGTTCATCAACACCAAGCCATTATTACATGAAATGTTCAAGGACTTATTTAAGAAAAAGAAGGACATCTAAACTATGAACATTAAATTGACAACAAATTCACTACTATCTACAACCGAATCTAAAAAAAGGGAACTAAACAAACAACCAGAATAGAATCCTAAATATGGAGATCATTTGGAAGGTTATCAGCTGGGAGGGGGAAAGGGAAAAATGAGGGAAAAAGTGCAAGGATTAAGAAGCATAGTTGGTAGGTACAAAATAGACAGGGGGAGGTTAAGAATAGTATAGGAAATAGAGAAGCCAAAGAACTTACATGCAGGACCCATGGACATGAACTAAGAGGGAGGGGAATGCTGGAAGAACAGGGCGTACTCAGAAGAAGGAGACAATGGAGGAAAAATTGGGACAATTGTAATAATGTAGTCAATAATATATATTAAAAAAATATTACATTCTCCTGTTTATGTGATTCACCAGCAGGTGATACTGGGCTTTGGGGGGAAAACATTTCACTGCTCCCCACTCCCTACTACCTCCCTGGATCTTCTTCCATTTCTTTCATTGTAAGGACAACAAAACAATGACTTAATGAGTGATTATGTACCAGGTTCTTTGTGAAGAATATGACAAACATTAGGTGCTTTAATTTTATAAATAACCTATAAGGCAGAATATTTATTAATAGATTAAACTCATTTGTAGATAAAAAAAAGATGTTCATCAAGATATATAACATGGTCCAGGTCATACAGCCAGTAAGAGAAGGTTCCAAACTTCACATTCAGGTCCCTCTGATCCTAGAAAAACATATTTATTATTATTATTCCCAGATTCCTTATGTGAGAATTAGTTTATTCAGGAATTGAGGGAAAATGATACTTGGAAGGATTTAATTTCTTCTCAGCCTTGTGAAGGTTATGAATGTCAATATCAAAAATTCTCAAAGATTGATTTGGTATACCCTGAAGGATTCATTTAATTTATGTAGTTTATCTAGACAGTATAGTTTATGAGTAACTAGTGGGGAGATACAATTCAACAATGAAAGAGATCATAATAAGAGGGAGAATGAGAGAAAGGAATGACACAAAATTTAATATTTTACATGCCCTTTTGTACTGAATTCTATAAAAAATTATGATGAGTTATAGCATAAGAAAACATTAAATTCATCTAAGCACTTTAAGTTGTTAAAGAAAAGGAATAAAGTGTTCTATATATAGTCAGCCAATTTACAGCCAATGTCTTAACTCATCATTAATATAGTAATTTCCCAAGTACTACAAATGATAGCATTATTTGATAAAATGTAATCATTTTCATAAACAAATATATTCTCTTGACAATTCTTTTTAAAAGCATATAAGTTTCAAAGATGTATTTTCTACCCCAGAGTTACTTTCTAAATTTATTCAAATTTTATAATTTGGGGAAAATAATTTTAAAATATGCTGACTATGAAATGATATTTTGTAGGAAGAGGGGCACATTATATTTAAAACTACTGTCTGAATAGATGTAAAATAAAATGTATTTTGAAACATTGATAGAAAGCTGACATCTAGAAAAATAGAAATGTGTGATCAGAGTTTTTTATAATAAATGACCAAAGTTCTATACACTAAAGCCAGTCACTGAAGAAAAGTAAATCGTTTCTAAATAGATATTGATTAAAGCAGGAAGCATAAAACTGACACTTCAATAAAGGGCAGAAGGAAACTGTTGCAGAAAATGGTAGACATGACATGAAAATATGATGGACAGATGGAGAACATAATAAAATATAAATGGAATACAATGGAGCAGAAAAATGAAATCTTGAAAACATAAGTAATGATTAAAAATTGGAAAGCATATAACAAAGTATACAAATCCTAAAAAGGAGTCTTTTAAAAGGAGGTGCTGGTGGCTTTTAACCAGATGGGATGGAGATAAATCTATCAGAGGGCCTAGGGACTGAATGACTCTGTTCAGAGTCTAGGAGGAGTTCAGTCATTGGCATTGATCACAGGAGCCAGGACCACCAGCCTCCCCTGAAGTGGAGCCTGTCGGAGAGCATGTAGACTACTGAAGAGAAAGCCTAAGAGAACCCTGTGTAGAAGAATGAAATGCAACTTTTTTTTTTGTCTATGATTCTTAATTGTTAAAGTATAATTCCAGGCAAAGTAAGTACAATTTAAAGTGCCTGTTATTATTGCAGTTTTCTTAGTGTTTGGTCACTAAAAATTAAGAATATTATATTAAATCTTCAATAGAAGCTTATATTAAATTGTTTTTTTCTGTCAACTCTGAAATATCCCCCAATCCATAAAAAATAAAATGAAGCAAAAAATTTACAAGAGCGGCCTCCCACCTCCTTTCTTAATATCAAACCAATACCAGTGAAGAGGTGAACCCAGTTTTCCACGGCCCTGTGTGCAAGGTGTCTGCTGTTCAGGAGCCTTCACTAGCCAATAGTTGGTTTGTCCACTGTGTTTTCAGGATCTGGGCCTGTAGTTAAGAACTAATAGATGCATTTTGAGTCATCCCACTGCTCCTTGGATATTAGATGTTCCAAAGCAGCAGAAAACTTCCACAGATTTCATGAATAACAAGTTTATTAAAATTACTTTGACCAGGAAAATGTTATAATGAGTTTTCTTTAAACTATAAGTTTATAGAAATAAAATAAAATATTTTATTATCAAATATTTCTTCTGGAAAACAACTATGATTCCATTTATGCAAGGATGACATAATGAAAGCTTCTAGTATGAAATCTGAGTAACTTAAATTCAATTTTATGTGGACTCAGAGAAGTCACTGAGATTTTCTTGTCTTTAGTTTTCTCTTCTGTAAAGTGAAGAAAATGGTGAAGATTTTAAACAAGATATGATAAACTCTCCATACATGAGAAACTAAAATATTGTCACGTGAAAACTAATTTCAAAACACCCGAACTTAGGCACTCAGTCATCGCTTTTTATTTTACCAACTCACCCAGAGAAGAACCATTTCCAGATTACAAATT
Source organism: Phyllostomus hastatus (assembly GCF_019186645.2). Lineage (NCBI taxonomy): Eukaryota > Metazoa > Chordata > Mammalia > Chiroptera > Phyllostomidae > Phyllostomus > Phyllostomus hastatus. The sequence goes on along the minus strand of NW_025333709.1, from coordinate 35,538,974 downwards.
CATTCTAATCCAAATTTTTATTATTATAAAATGACAGTGTAATAGCTAAAATAGTAATTATGGACTATTTTTTATAGATAGAAAAATAGTGCCCTCACAATGTTGAGGCATAATGAAAATCACATAAATTATAATTAAGAGTAATATTTAAAATTCCCAAATGTTAGTTCATATCACTTTCTTAAGATGGTGTTTTTAAAAAATTAGGTTAAGAAAATTCATATTGCTAAGTAAACATTGAATTATATACAGTCATCTTTAATAATTTGTTGAAACATTTAAATTATCTAATAATTATATATTACTGTTTATATTGTAATTGTTCACATATTTTTCTATTTCCAAAAAATAATGAACTTCTGAGGAGACAGTTGTACCATTTTTCCAGACCCATTTTAGGGTTAATTTTAGAGAGTGTTTTAATAAAATAAATCAACTTAAATAAAGTAAATAAATAAGTGAATAAGTTGGATGTGGATCAGGAAACTTTAGTAGAAATATAATTAGTATCTCACTGAAAACAATGGATGCACTGAGGCTCACAGGGAAACTAGACACTGAAATTGAACTATTTTAAGAACCCAAACAGCTATCCATGTCATTTATCTCTTTTTCTCTGGATTTGATCCCGGTTCTTATCTCTTCATTGTCTACATACTTACAGTTGACTGATGAACAGTAAGCGCAAAGTGCTCACTAAAATGAAAATACATACTTCTTAAATGTCTCTTTTTCTTTTGTCATAAGGATTCACAGAATCTAAGTTTCATTTTAAGACATTAAAATATAGTAGCCTGACCCATGTCTCTGAATCCAAATGCCCGGGAGAAAGAATCTGACAGGCTTAGTTTGAGTCAGATGGCCACCCCAGTTCAGTAAACTGTGCTTAGCGAGCAGGGTGAAGACATACACACACAGCAATGAGAGATGGATTGGTGCTTCAAGACATATCTACTACAGAATGTTGCAAGACCTGTTTATGTCAGTAACTGGGAACCATGCACAAGTAGAAAATATTTATGGGAAGAAAAAGTAAACATGCATTGGGTCTTGTTTTATGCTTGTTCCCCCCCCCCCCAGTTTATAAATCAAATAACTTTCTCCTTAGATAAATTGAAAGCAAAGAGTTATCAGTAATTGTAACTGCTGTAAATAATAAATTGAACCCCTGAAAAATGGTGCTCACTTTAGTTACATCAACTTCTGTTCAGTGTGCAGTTACATTGTTTAGCTTGTATGTTCATAAAAATGTAACACACAGTAGCATCTGTCTTTATATTTTTGTTTTGGAGATATTCTTCCTTTTCTTTGCAGTCTTAGTACTTTTTAATAAGCCAATAAAAAACCACTTCAATATTCACTTTCTGCCTCCACATAATTTCTCACAGCTGGATATAAATTAGACCTCAGGGTCTGCCATAGAAGCCATTCTGTTTTTATGGGAGAGACCTTTTTGGGTTCCTTGTCTATTTGGGAGTCTTAGGGTTTGCTGCATTGAATAGAAATTTTGTTTATGGTTTCACTCTTCATTTTATCTTTTACATTGTTGTGCCTGTAGTATCTGTTTCAGAGCCTGGAACATTGCACAAACTCTGAAAATACCTGTTGGATGCATGAATGAATGAATTGGGAAAGAATACTTCAATCTCAATTCATTACAATGAAATCCTGGGAAAACAGCTGTTCATATCACTTAAATTTAGAATTCTATAAAATAACTATATAAAAACATCTTCAGCATTATCATGACAATCACTGTGTCATTGAGCTATTTTCATGTGCCAGACACAGTATGCTAGTTTTAATTCATTCTTCTATACTTATTGCTTTTTTAAAAAATAGCTTTAGTCTTTTCTCTCACTTCATCTCAGAGGTAAGGCCAAGTAGGGTTAAGAGTGGATTTGAATAGGGGCCACTTACCTGTATTTAAAATCTCTACTCCTCATCAATAATTATGCTTTGTTACTAAGTCAGGCTCATTATGACTTTTAGAATGAGTTATTTCTCAGGAGAGCCTTTATTCGTCTTGGAAAATAGACATCTGCCTATGTATTCCAACAGTTCTCTGGATTCCCTCCCTCCCTCCCTCCCTCCCTCCCTCCCTCCCTTCCTTCCCTCCTGCCTTCCTTCCCTCCTTCCTTCCTTCCTTCCTTCCTTCCTTCCTTCCTTCCTTCCTTCCTTCCTTCCTTCCTTCCTTCCTCCCTCCCTCCCTCCCTCCTTCCCTCCCTCCCTCCCTCCCTCTCTCTCTCTCTCCTTTCTCTCTTTCTTTCATATATGTTTTGCTCACTTGAGGTTTCTTCTTTTTTCCTAGGGTCCTGAATCTTCAAACAAATAACAAATGGTCAGCAATAGGCTAAAAATGTCCAGGTATGCAAATGCCCCAGGAAAAAAATAGAGGTTCTGAATTATTATTAAGTTGTAATCTCCTACTAGGCTATGATAACTCAATTAATTCTGGAATCAGGGTTGCAAATGTATAATAGGAAGGACAATTTATAAATTAAAAGAGAACAAAAAGAACAAAGCAAAAGACAAGAAAGGCAAAATATAAGAAGGATATTTAAAAAACAAAAATAAAGCAATCAAACAAACAAAAAACTGTCCATGCCATCTGTTAACTTTCTGAAGGCAAGTGCATCTGTTACCTTCTTCAAAACAAGTATAAAACTATATTCTCCCTGTGGTCTACACTGTAAAAACTATTACACAATGCTTGGCACATTAGTTATGACTCAGTTTTCAAACATTAACTGTGGAAAATTAATAGATTTAGATGTAGGTATTTGTTCACTTAGTAAACATTTATAGAAATTAGTTTACATTTAGGGTGCACCAACATATTCTTTGAGGAACTAGAAGATTCTGGAAAGGAGCCATTGTTAGTACTAATGGATGTAGGCAATATATAACTTAAATTCTCTTAGATATTGACTTTATTTTTTTAATATTTTTTAAGATTTTATTTATTTTAGAGAGATGGGGAAGGGAAGGAGAAAGAGAGGGAGTGAAACATCAATGTGTGGTTGCCTCTAGCACACCCCATACTGAGGATATGGCCTGCAATCCAGGCATGTGCCCTGACTGGGAATCAAACTAGTGATGCTTTGGTTCACAGGCCTGTGCTCAATCCACTGAGCTACACTAGCCAGGGCCTAGATATTCATTTTGATAAAATCATTGGGTAAGACATCTTTAATACTGAAATCATTAGGTAAGGTATCTTTAAATGTCCCTCATTCCTGGTGAGGTATACCCTACTGATTCTAAACTCTAAAGATCATGAAAGAAAATATTTAAAAAACTAAGCTAATAAAGGATAAAATTGATTGATTAAAGCAGACTTATTTAAAAAATAAGAATTATATACCTTAAACCTTATGTTAGACATTCTTAGAAATCAATGGGCAGCACAATAAAATCTTTTTCCAGACCAGTGGTTTTCTAACCTCACTGTTAATTAGAATCCCCCACAGACTACTGTTAAAAGAGACATCTGGAGATCCAGATACAGAAGGCCAGGGGTAGGTTTGGTAAATATTCCTAGAAAGCTCCCTAGGCAATTCTGATAATCAGTCAGATTTAGGACCCATTGAGCAAATTACCTTCTGAAACACATTCACAGCAAAAGATAGGTTCTAAATCTCTAAGTGTTTACCAGTTCTTTTGTCCTGTCACCAATTAGCAAGATCCCTAAAATATCATCATTTTTAATTCATATTTTCTAATCCAAATATGCCCATCATTCAAAATTTCAACATTCCCTAGTCCTCATAGAAAAAATAAACTGAGTCTAGGGTAGGAAATACTCATGTATAATAAGTACATCATTGAATGGCTCTTGCCTTCCTCTTCTCTCAAAACTCAAAAATACAGCATCCATAAAGCCACTCTCCTACCTGCAAGTAGACTTGGCACACCACTGGCCTCCAGAGCTCTAGCACTGCATGAACTAGAGTGACTGATGTCCAGAAAACCGCAGTGCTCTTTGTTCCGACCCGCTGATGGTTATACACAATGAAAGGCTCACTAGCCAGCTGAGGATCTGGCATGAAGATATTGTAGCCCTATTAAAAATTTTGAAATGCAAACAAATACACTTCTTGTAATGATCTCACGACTAAAGATGTGATCAATCCTTCTGGATGTGAGATTTTTGTTTTTGGTGGGGAGGTTGGCATGATTAAAAGACTATCCTAAAAATTCTTATTTTATTATTACTTCTTTGTCTCTTGGGAAACTCCCAAATGATGTGCATATGATATTATTCTCTCCATTGTTACTGTAATAGAAAGATGAAAGTAGTGTACAAGGCAGAAACACGTAAAGAACTTGAGGTTTAGTCCTTATGCATGTACTCAAATAAACTGTTGGACCCCACAATTTATCTGGCTTTCATGAAAATTAAATACAATTACAAAACACATTTAAATAAAATGTGCAAATTTTAATAACAGAAAAATCTTAGAAAAATCCTAATGGTCACAAGTGTATAATTTTTGTGTTGATTTTGTACCAATGTTTAATCTAAGGATTACAAATTATTCATACATGTATTTGTTTGTTTATTGAACTTTTTCTTTTTCTTATGCCATTAGCATATGAAATATTTTAAAACAAAACAGCATATCACTTTTTCCCTGCCCAACTTAATTGTAAAACCAATATATGAAAAGCAAATATATATTGATATTTCTGTATAAATGTCATTCTTTTACTCTCTATGTAGGTGTCTGATGTCAAAAGTAATTGACTAGTAGATTAAGATATTGAAGTTCCAATTCATACACATTATCTGAATTTCTGCCCAACTTATTATATAATACTCTAGATAATATTTTATTCTTATTATAATAAAATTCTATTCACTTTTTGGCAAATTATGTACATCTAATTAATAATAATTATTGCTTACTGAGTATGTAGTATGTGCCAAATATACTGTGAAGCATTTGAATATTTTATCATTTAATATCTAAAAAATACCTCTGCGCCCTGGTTGGCATAGCTCTGTGGATTGAGCGCGGGCTGGGAACCAAAGTGTCCCAGGTTCGATTCCCAGCCAGGGTACATTCCTGGGTTGCAGGCCAGAACCCCCAGCAACCGCACATTGATGTTTCTCTCTCTCTCTCTATCACCCTTCCTTCCCTCTCTAAAAAAAATAAATAAAATCTTTAAAAAAAAGTATTAAAAAATACCTCTGCAACCTATCATGTGATCCCTATTCTGTGATGACAGAGCTGAGCACAGAGAGGCTAAGACTGTCCAATAACTCACAATCAAGAAATGGAAGAATAAGGATGAAGGCATGTAACTGACAAATTCCTTACAATTAAAAATAAAATCATTCTGATTTCTATTTAAGCTATGTAAGCATATCACATTTGAACATCTGCAAACCTTAGACATAGGGGTATGATGTTATTGCTTTATGATATTTCACTGTTCATATCTGGAATGCTCCAAATTTTGTGTGTACATCAAAAGCAAAGAGAAAAATAGTATGTTCAAATCTATTGTAAATGTTATTGTATAATAGTGTGGGCATTTATTTGTGTGTGTTTCTTTTATTCAAACATAATGTATATTTTAGATCATGCAACTACTGAAAATATTAAAAATAGATAACTTTATTCATTGAGAAATCAACATATAGTAAGAAAGTAGTCTTATTTAAAGACTTGATCCAAGCAAGATGGAAAATAAAGTAGATTTGTAAATATCACCTGTGAATCCATTCTAAATGTAGTGATACAGTTTTTGTGTTTCTTTTATAAACATGCATATACATATTATTTTTCAAAACAGTGAATTTCATTTCATTAAACATTTTTAATACAATTTTAATGTCTAAATGTGTAATATTCTTTATGGAATACCCTCAATAAAATTTAGCAGAAAGGAATTCCATCTACCTTGTTCTTTGTTGTAAAAACCAAAAGTGGCCAGAACATAAAAAATATAATTGTGGTTTGAATAAATGAATTCAACCAAGATTTCATATTTGGAAATTTGTGTTTTTTTAAAAATTTTATAATGTTAAACACTTACATGCAACGACTACAGCTTATTCATTGAACTGAATACAGACTTGACTACTTTCTTAAGACCAATTCCTAGCTGAAGATTATTGGTTCAAAGGGTATATGTATAACTATATGGCTTTTGAGTTTTTCCAGTTTTTCTTTCTTTCTTTTTTTAAGCAATTTAAAATCACAAAGGGTGTTATTTATTTATTTTCTTGTCTCTGCAGCCTGGCATTGGAATTGGTGATCCCGAGATAGTTGTGTTGGTCTTTTCATAATATACTTTTGGTTCTTAGCAGAAATGTCTCAGCAATTTTACATAACATTTGACTCATAAAGCTATTTGACAGCTACTGTCTCTCCCATTAAAAAAAATTCTGGCTCTTATATCCCCTCTACATCTTATTATCAGCACTTCATTTTGTTCTCCGGTAAGTTTTTGTTTTCTCATAGTAATGTGATAGATGGTGAATAAACTGTTTTGGTTCTTTCTGTATACCTGTCTAATTACCTATGATCTGAGACTTTATGACATGTCTGAGAACAAGAATGAGGCTAGGTAACAGATGGTGCCACCTCCATTGCTGTCATCTAAGGCAAATGGGACAGCAGAAGAAAGAGCTCAGGGATAGGATTTTTATAATAGCAAAAACCCACTCCTATTTCTCCAGAAAAAAAAAAAAAAAACAGAAAAACTCACTCCTATTTCTCCAGAAAAACCCATGCCTATTTTTAATCCCATTGGCTATGAATGAGGACACCTCTTTTCCAAGTTCTTGGACTACAATGGATATGTTCTGTATTAAAATAAGTCACTTTTAGGAGGAAACTGGCATCTCATTTTATTTTCATGTTTTAATTGCTACTCTAATGGCATATATCTCAGAAATTTCCCTGATTTGTGAATTGCCTTTTTTCTTTGATTTTTTGTCTCTTCAAATATTTGCCTTAGTTCTTATTAGTTTTAATAATTACATTTGAACTAGAGTCATCACTGAAATATAAAAAAGGCAATCAACACAAAAAGCATTTTGAGTGAAGCTGGCTTCAAATTGAGAGCTGAGACTACTCTGCATCTTTTGTATCTCTAATCTGATTTACTGGTTTCTCTTAATTCATGTTCCTTTCAGATTAGGGCATGCAGAGATGAAGAAATGAAAAGGGCCCAGCAGTGCATGTTTTAGGCCCTGACCTGAGCCTGGCACTGAGTAACCTGGCTAATTAACACCTGGGCCATCAGTTCAGAGGAGACACAGGGTACTATTGAACTTTTCAGGCATCTTGTGTTTTGAAAGTTAAAAAGGTTAAATATTTCATTGCAAAATTGCATTGAGCTTCAAATAAATTGAAGGCACTTCAAGGGGTATAATATTTATGTATCCACAGACTAGAGTTTATTTTTGATACCCATGAGATGAATGTTTTGATGTATTATATTACAGCTATAAATTTGGAGTTAAAGTGGAGTTCAAGTTACACTATTTGGTCTATCAGCAGGGTCTCACCTGAAGAGGTGAAAATATTCATTGGGCATCACTTACCTGGAGAAGAAGCAGAACTTTTATAGGGAGAGTTCAGTTAGGATGCATTCAAGTTAGTTCTATCTTTGTATCTTTATCATAAAAACCTTCAAGGAAGAGGAGTATAAAGAGATGGGTTAACAGGAAAAAGGAAATCTTAAATGACTCCTGCAAATCTTGGATCAGCTCTTTCAGGCGCCAACAAATCTATCATGTCCCAATAAGAAACAGAGCAAGACCTTCCAGTCCTAACAGCAAGCTATCTATGCTACTACAGCACACTTCTTCTTTGTACACCAGTCTGCATTTCTATTCTTATCATTTTTATTCTTTTTCTAATTTCTTAATATCTATTAAATTATGTATTTGTTTATTTATTTATATTTATAGCTACCTGCACTGAGTTAAAATTGAACTAAGAGTAGAACTGAGGTATAAATTTGTATTAAAACTCTAAAGTTAAAATGATGTATTTGTGGGGTGCCTTCAAGTGAGGGTACCAGGAATCAAAGTATAAGAACTCTAAAGAGACATGATTCACTCTGGGAAATACTGCATTGATTAATGATATGGCCCTTCCCATCTGGAGATTCATCTTGTAAGTTTAAAGCACAGAAAAGTGAAGTCTTGTTACAAAAACTGTGGCAAATGTTCTTACATACATAGACGTGTAAAGACCATGCAGGAAAAATCTGTAGTTGCTATAATCTGTATCACATTTCAGTGAAATGTATTTACAACTTCTTAACTGACTGACATTCATGGACCTGGTATGTTTTTATTCCATTTCTCTACAAAAATGATCAAGATACATTTTATTCATTCTATAATAATGATCCAACTAGGCCAAGTTATCCATTTATTATGAGTTTGATGTTTTCAGGATGTATCCCTAAGGGCAATGTTGGGGCAGTCCAATTTAGCTCTTGAGAAACAGACTATGAATTCTATAAATTGGCCCTTTCATATGCTTCATTTATTGATTCCAGAGCTTTGTTGGTAAGGTTTACTGCAGGTGAGGGAAGTGAGGGAGGAAAATATAAGTAAGGCTAAAAGTAAGATGCATATATGTTAGCAGCCCAAGGAGAATTGATGACAAAGGGTGAGATCTTCTAAAGATATTTATGTAAAATCTGGGTTCTTTAAGAATCAGACACTGAGATGAGAATAGAGCTGCAAAGATTTTAATAGAATATTGTCTATGTAAAGGAACATAGGGAATCTGAGAGAGAAACCACACCATTATGCAGTCTGTCCTTGAGGGAAGAAAGTGAGGAGGGGCTGGTAGAAGTGTGCTACACTGCCATGCAGTCGAAGGAATGTTTGCTAAGGTCTTCAGAAGCCTTCAAAGAAGAACCAGCTTTAACGAGCACTGTGTCTCTTAGGAATACTTTGCCTTGGCAAGAATATCACCCACACTCAGTCCTTGGCTGAAGGTAGCCTTTGGGAAGCACACTCTCAGTGCCAACATGGCTTTGGATTTCAGAACACAGCAGCTGGGGCCCTTGATCCATAATGCTCCTTATAGTTGGAGGTCTGTAAGGTATATTTTTAAGGTCATTATAATAAAAAATAAAAACAGAGAGAGGACAGCTTATATAAATTTTCATTGGCTATTTACCAAATGCTATGATAAGGACTTCATGTAAATTATTACGTTTAATGCACACATAAATCACTTAAGATAGTACTACCATGACAGAATTTTAAAAATGAGAAATCAGAGATAAGAAGAGGTAAACTAATTGGTTCAAGACAACAAGTTAGTTGTAAGTAGGATTCAAGGAAGGTCTGTCTAAATCCTAAACCCATGCTTTGAACTTCTGTAGTTAAAAGTTTGAAAGGCAATGAGAAAAACAAGAAATGAACAAGAAGGTTTATGGAGAAAAAATATTTTAAAAAACCCATGTCCATTTGTTTATTCTTTCCTTTATGTCCCTTGCTCTAGGGGACATATCTGTGAAAATATTGCTACATGGAATATCTGAGATTTTCCAGACTATGTTCTCCTCTCAGACTTTATTGTATCACAACTTATGTTTAAGTCTTTTATACACCTTGAGTTTATTTTTGTGTATGGTATAAGCTGGTGGTTGAGTTTCATTGTTTTACATGTAGCTTTCCAGATCTCCCAAAACCATTTTTTGAAGAGGCTATTTTTACTCAATTTTATGCTTTTGCTCCCTTTGTTGAATATTAATTGATGATAGAGACTTGGGTTTATTTCTGGGCTCTCTGTTCTGTTCCATTAATCTATGTGCCTGTTCTTATGTCAGCACCAGACAGTTTTGATTTCTGTGGCCTTATAATATAGTTTGATATCAGGTATTGTGATCCCTCTTTGTTCTTCTTTCTCAAATTTGCTGTGACTATTTGGGATCATTTATCATTCCATATACATCTTTGAAGTGTTTTTTCTATATCAGTGAAATATGGCATTGGTATTGTAATAGGAATCGTGTTGAATCTATAAATTGCTTTGGGTAATATGGACATTATGATGTTAATTCTTCCAATCCATTAACACGGTATATGCTTCCATTTATTTGTGTCTTCCTTAATTCCTTTCTTCAGTGTTGTGTAGTTTTCTGAGCTTTACTCAGAAAAGATATTTTACCTCATTGGTAAGGTTTATTCCTGGGTATTTTATTTTTCTTGTTGCTATAGCAAATGGAATTTCCCCCCTAACTTCTGTTTTTGATAGTTCATTGTTGGATTACAAAAATTCCCTTGATCTCTGAATATTGACTTTGTATCCAGTGGTTTTGCCAAATTCACTTATTAGGTAAAGTAGTTTTTTGGTGGAGTCTGTAGAGTTTTCTATGTACACTATCATATCATCTGCAAACACTGACAGTTTTACTTCCTCCTTTCCAATTTGGATCCTTTTTCTTTTTCTCATCTGATTGCTGTGGCTAGGATTTCCAGTACTATGTTGAGTAGAAGTGGTAAATTTGGACATCTTGTCTTGTTCTTGATCTTAGTGGGAAGGCTTTTATTTTTTGCCCATTGAGTATGATATTGCCTGTAGATTTCTAATATATGACCTTTATTATGTCGAGGAATGCTCCCTCTATTCCCACTTTGCTGTGTGTTTGTATTATAAATTGTTTCTGTACCTCATCAAAAACGTTTTCTGCATCTATTGATATGATCATGAGATTTTTGGCTTTGCTTTTGTTTATGTGATGTATTTCATTTATTGATTTGCTAATAATGAACCATCCTTGCATCCCTGGGATGAATCCCACTTGGTCATGGTGTATGATCTTTTTAATGTATTTCTGGATGTGGTTTGCCAATATGTTGTTGAGGATTTTAGTGCCTATGTTCATCAGTGATATTGGCCCATAGTTCTTTTTGTTGTTGTGGTGTCTTTATCTGTTTTTGGAATTAGGATGATGCTGACTTCATAAAAAGAGTTTGGGAATCTTCCCATTTTTGGATTTTTTGGAATAGTCTGAGAAGGATAGGGTTTAGCTCTTTCTTAAGTGTTTTGTAAAATTCTCCTATGAAAAGCTTCTGCATGGCTAAAGAAAACAACAACAAAATGAAAAGGAAACCAACCACATGGGAAAATATATTTGCAAATGATACTTCAGACAAAGGTTTGATCTCCAAAATATATAAAGACTCACACTACTCCACTCCAGGAAGACAAACAACCCAATTAAAAAATGGGCAAAGGACCTGAACAGACACTTCTCCAAAGAGGATATACACAGGACCCAGAGACATATGAAGAGTGCTCAGCATCACTAGCCATCAGAGAGATGCAAATTAAAACCACGGTGAGATACCACTTCACACCAGTCAGAATGACCATCATAAACAAATCAACAAACAATAAGTGCTGGTGAGGTTGTGAAGGAAAGGGAACCATACTATATTTTTGCTGGGAATGCAGACTGATGCCACTGTGGTAAATACTAAGGAATTTCCTCAGAGAACTAAAAATGGAACTGCCTTTTGACCTGGCAGTTCTGCTGCTGGGATTATAACCTAAGAATCCTGAAACACCAATCCAAAGAACCTTTGCACCCCAATGTTCATAGCAGCACAATTTACAATAGTCAAGTGATGGAAGCAACCTAAGTGCCCACCAGTAAATGAGTGGATCAAAAAACTATGGTACACTTACACAGTGGAATACTATGTAGCATAAAGAAAGAAGGACCTCCTACTCTTATGACAGCATGGATGGAACTGGAGAGCATTATGCTAAGTGAAATAAGCCAGGTGGTAAAAGACAAATACCATATGATCTCACCTGTAAGTGAAGCTAAGCAACAAAACAAACAAGCAAGCAAAATATAGCCAGAGACATTGAAAGAATGAATACACTGACAGTAACCAGTGAGGAGGGCGGAGAGGAATAATGGGTGAAAATAAGGGAAAGATCATCAAGGAACATGTATAAAGAACACATGAACAAAGTCAAAGGCGGTAGGTTTGAGGGTGGGAGGAGGGATGGGTGGGGTGAGGTGGAGTGCTGGGGGGAAGTAGAGGAGCATGGAGTTAAACAACAATAAAAAAAATCCATGTCCATTGTTAAAAATGCTAAAACCTTTAGCTAGCTGGCTGAGGTTCTTGGCTAAGAAAGGTAAGAAGAATTAGTAAAAGGAAGAGAGCTTTCAATTTTGTTTTTTCCACAAAAGTAGTGATTTGTTACTGTATTCTATGGAGCACTCTAGTAATATTTTGGTAATGAGGGTTAAACTCTCCCCCTCTCCTATTTCCAACTTAAATGGCAAATAATACAGAACATCTGTGTTAAATGTGCTATGACATTTTGAAGCCATGTGTGAAATTTTCAAAGAACTTAAACATTTCTGAATGATGCTGCCAACAGTTTTCTGAGGTCTTTCCTTATTTTCAGTGTCAGTATCTCATAGAAAATAAATGAATAAATATTTAAAAACTCCAAATATTTTTTAAAATTAATATTTTGACAATTACTAAAATATAAGCCTATGAAAGTTACTAATAAGTTGCTACTATATCTCCAGCAGATCTTCCATGGAAAGAGTGATAATTTTAAAAAGTATATATATACACATATATAGTCCCAAAAACATTTTTTGTGTATTATATATACACAAAAAATTAGAGAGTATATATATATATATATATATATATATATATATATATATATATATATATATACACACACACTCTAATTGATAGAGTAAATGAGCAACTTTTGAACAGGTTGTAAAAAAAGAACTTTGCATATTCTTTTTCTAAAAGTAGTATCCATATAAGACAATCTCAACTTTCACAAACATTTATTTCATTTCACTTGAGGAATTAAAAAAAGTTGAAAATAAATGATGAATTAATTTTTTTATGATAGAAAATTGTAAGTTTCACCAGTCCTTTACTAGACTTTGTCTGGTGGAGTTACAAATATTTGTAGGCTGATAAAACCATACTAGGTGTATCCTTTTAAAAAATACTTTAGAGTTTTCTGAACTAGAAAAGAGAAGAGATACACAAACAATTAACATTACACATCAGAGAAACACTGGTTAATTTTTAGAACACTTAAGAGCCAGGGAGAAGCTCTGAGGGATGTAAGAATGAGAGCACACACTCTGACACTGGCTTGCCAGAGGATCTGCTTCCAGAATGACTCTGACACATGGCTATTGACAGACTGCCTCAGTGTCTCATCATGTGGGCCTGTCCATAGGGCTGCTTGAGTGTCCTCATACTGTGGCTGTTTGCTTGCCCCAAAAGAGTGATCCCGAAACACAAGAGAAAAGCTGCAACATATTTTATGACCTACCATCAGAAGTCACACCAATAATCTCTGCAATCTTATTGGTTATTGCTACAAACCGAATGTTTATGTCTCTCCAAAACTCATATGTTAAATACCAATCACACATGTGATAGCACTTGGAGGTGTGGCCTTTGGCAAGTAGTTATGTTTAGATGAGGTCATTTGGTGGAGTCCCCATGATGAGATTATGGCCCTCAGAAAAAGGGGAAGAGAACAGAGGCTCTTCTCTTTGCCATGTGAGAATACAGCAAGAAGATAGCAAACTAGGAAAAAAGTACTTGTCATCTGCTGGCACCTAGATCTTAGGCCTCTCAACATTCAGAACTCTCAGAAATAAATATTTAAGTTCCAAGGCTATAATATTTTTAAAGCATCCTGAATTGACTAAGACAATTATCCAAGGCAGCCTGATTCATTGTGAGAGTGAAATAGACAAACATGTGAATACCAAGAGGCAAGTTCATTGACCCGCTATCTTAGAGGCTGATTCCTATACATATTCCAGAGTAAATAGTACAAGAAGTCTGTACTATATAGTGTGTGGCATATAGTGATAAATTAATAGCATTTTTTCTTAACAAAATTACTGAATAGATATAATAAATCAAGTGGCATCTAGCAATGCATAGAAATATTTGAACAAACAATACCAAAAGAATGTATCTTTAGTAACAGGAGGCCCTTATGTATTCAGAAGCCTTGAGGACTCAGAATGTACAGAATGATGTTTTTCACATGCTAAAATGAGAACTGGGATAAACAACAAAGGAGACTATCTGGGGATACTGCCTTTAGCATTGAATTTATGTCAATAATGAGCAAACCAAAACAACTTGCTTCTGTGAAAAATAAAATGCTCCTGGTGAACTTATGCTGGCAACTTAAAGATATACAAAGTCTTGTGATGGCGCTAACTATTCTGTCAATAGTGCCAAAGGCTTATGTGAATAGTATCAGTAGACTATTTCACATTAAATTTTGGTCAAGGAAATCTGGAGAGCCCACACTGGTATATTTTCTCCCTGCTACTTCCACAACAATGAAGATGTTGTATGAATATTGCAATTTAGTTGCCCAGAAGCAAAGAAATATTTCAATGGAGAATATAGTTGAAGAGAGAGCTTATCTTAAATGACAATGAAAAATCTTATTATTTAGTAAACTAGAGAAAGTTACAACATAATTACTTCCCCAGTAAATATATTGATGCCGTAACACAATACAGGGTGGGGTAAAAATAGGTTTAAAATTGTATGTGGAACACAGAGTTTATTCTTGAATTATTAATTAATTATTGTATTATTTTCCATATAAACAACTGGAAACATAATTTTGCACCACCATGTTCTGTTCAAGCTTGAGTAATAGAAAATCTCATTAGAATTGGTGAAATTATTTTCATGAATTCTTAAGTGCTCATTTAGATTATTATTAATATACTATTTAAATATGTAAAAATAACAAAACTAGGTATAAATTCATAGCTCATATAAAAAGATCAAAATAAGGTGAATTTTTATAATGAAACATGAAGAAGTTCTTAATAATAACTAAAGAGCAGGTGATGTTTGTGCATGGAATTATTTATGAAATTGGTATTTATGGTATGCCATAGCACCGGTTTCATTAAATCCCCAGCATCTCTAGAACTGTGTGTCTTGAGATAATTCAAAACTTCTAACACTTCCTACACACCCAGATGATGGGGCACCCTTGCTGTTGAAGGTTTGGCATCATTTGGCCTTTAGTTAATATAAATGTATCAAAATAGTCTGTTTCTTCTTTTGACAATAACTTTTGGAGTTAAACTATTATTGTCAAAGCAATTGTACTGAAATATGCAAAACAGATACCATATGGCATAGTTTTAATTGAATAGAAAATGACGATGTAGACAATACCCCTCACCCACACATACAGAGAGTAATGGACATGTGTGTGTATTTAGACAGCATTGAAATTTAAATACAAAAATTAGAAAAATGAACAACAAGTAAATCTTGATGATTTCTTAGTATGCCTTTTGGGGGCACATAAAGGAAATGGTAAGTGAAAACAAAATCTAATTGAGGAAATGTTATTGGAAAAATGTTATGATGTAAGTTGCAGTGGAATACATGCTAAAAAGATGTATTACACCCAAACAATACTGTGGTGTGCTCTTGCATCTGTGCCAAATAAATACTAATAACTGGAGCTCCAGAACTAGAGTCTAGTTTTTTTGTGAGATTTTTAAATATTTCTTTTGTGGCAAGTATACTAGTTGGGTAAAGATATTCAGAAAAATCCATATACATTTTGATCTCTTCAGAAATTTCTACTGAGAGTAAATGTAGAATCTGTAAACAGGAATTGCTTAAAAACTCATAAGGTTTATGTTTGAGAGAAAACCAGTTCCCTTTAACAGTGCCAGATACTGTATGTACAACACAACACATCTGTTGTTTGAGAAGCTGTTAAATGGTAGAATGTATTTGGTGCTGTTTCCATTTTAAATTTAAACAAAAATATTTGACAACCTCCTCATTTTGTTTTTATCCATAATGTTCTGCTACCAAAACATTTCCCACTAGTCCAAATAACAGCCTAGTTACAAGAAGGGAGAAGAGGTCACAGGCTACAGTGCCTGTCAGAAGTCCATCAATCCAGCATCCTGCTCATTTACAATGGACAAAGGACAGAAAAATCAAGGGCAAGCCTTTTCCCATTACTTTTTGTCAGTTGTATCTCTTGAACCACAGGAACTGTACATTTTTTAATCTTTCCTGGCAACCATAACATTCAGCTTTATATATGAGATATTCTAATACGAGTAACTTAAGGAAATGGAAAGAACTGTTTCTCATGTACCACAGCAGCTACAGGTGTGGCCTCTGCTTAGTTACCACTGTTTCCTCTGCCCCTACTGTGAAAGAATGTGGAAACTGTTTAAAGTCATTATTAAAATGCTGCTTACTGTTTAAAATGAAGTTTTCTGACTCTGAAAACCTAATTTGCATTCATCGAAATAGCTGGATCAACTAAAAGGATGAGCTTAAAAGATAACAAATCTGAGCACAGTAGTCTCCCCTTAGCCACGTGGTCAACTGAAATCCAGAAATATTAAGTGGAAAATTCCAGAAATAAAGAATTCAGAAGTTTTAAATTAAGGGCCATTCTGATTAACCTGATGCCATCTCATGCCATCCCACTCTGTCCCCACTGAGATATGAACTGACATAAATCAATCCCTCATGAGTCACTTGGTAGGCATTTCAGTTATCCCATTAAATGTTGAGGGTAATGGTGCTGCTGTTCCAGTACACAAATTGAGTTACGCAAATGATAAATTGTGAAAAGAGATGTGCATACAAGGTAGAAAGTCTTTCTTTTCCTGGTCCTAGTACTTATTAGCCAAGCAACTTTAGTGTATGCATTTACTGTTTCTTTGCTCTCTAATTCCTCAACATACATATATGCCCTTTTATTTTTACAGATATGTTCTTTCTAAGATTAAAAAGTACTTTTTAGGATAAAATGTAAATGTGAGACATATTACTACTAATAACGGTTATTTACCATTAATTAATATAATTATACAGACAGATTTAATGCAGCACGTAACTAAATAGGAAAGCTCTGATATACTTTGAGTCAAGATGGCTATTTGTTTCTATAGACCTTAAAGTGAACTAATTTGAACTCCTTTAGACTTAAATTTTATTTATATATTAAAAACAATTCAACTCATTAATTTATTAAGTATTTTGTGATTCCTGGATGAAACAGAATATGAAATCTTAAATTTTAATTGTTTCATATTTTTTCCAAAAAATATATATATACACATACTAATTTCCTATCATTTAGGGCATGACTTTTCTCCAAAGAAACCAAGAATTTTCATAAAATTGAAATTAATTTCATAGGTATTAATTTTCACAACTGAAGAGTTGCAGAAACACTTACAAGGTTTTTTTGTTTTTGTTTTGCTATAATTCTACTGCAATATAGGTACCGAGTAACCTGCAAATTCATGAAGATCATTTTAAAGTAAACTGAAAATGCTCCCTGAAAATGTTATATGTAGCCAACTTGCAGGCAGTGGAAGTCAATCATCTTGTACTTTCTAAATTTTGTCTTTTTCATGCAAACTGCTCATTGCCCTTTTTGTCATTGTTCAATCAATGCATTCTAGACTTCAGTCCCTTTCCTACTGGTCACTTTCCTAATGACAAGCTCTGATATTCAGAATTTCTACCTCCTTCTTTTTAATATAGGCTAATACATTGGCCTATCTATAATTTTCCTTTCACACCATGTCCTTCACCCTTTCATGTTATAGCAACGCAGAAAGGTTTGCAATGCCAACAGTTACTATAGAAACAAAGGCACTGGTTAAAATAGATACACAGAACAGATTTGGTTTCACTCAAAGAAAATGGTTGGCTTCTACTTCAGTGAAAAGAAAGTAAGTCATTAGGTACATTTTTATACATATCTTCCCACAGTGTAGAGACTGATGTGATCCTAGTTAACGAGAGACTTTGTCACACATTATCAGTGCTGGCCCATGGAAAAATAACTGTATTAAATCTAGGGTCTAACCATTTGCATAAAAAAATCTACACATGGTTGAAGGTATTTCTTGTAAGTCAAAGTTAAAATCCCTTGCTCAGATGTCTGGAAGATTTTAGGTTTAGAATTAGTTGATTGAAGAAGTGCCTATGTCATGATGAGGGAAAATCCTTTCACACCATAAAAATGTACACACTGCGATGATTCTCCCAGACGTGGGGAAGGGAACTACCCAATTATTTCAAGGACACTTACACTCAAGATCTGAATTGACATTGGAACCACAAGACCCAAAAAGTTATGATGTCTCCCATTTTATAAGTGAGAATTCACAAGAACCAAGTAACAAATGGGGTACTGGCTAAGATCCTAGCTTATTGTGGGCCCACAAGGCCCATGAACCTATCTAGCAATCATTTCCCAATCCTCAAGTATATAATTGGAATGGATATTCCTCAGCATATAATTGAATGACATTTCAGAGTGTTATTCACACACTGAGTTCTCAGACTGTGAGATATGGTAAAAATAGATTAGTGTCATTAATAGACATGTAAATGATGCATGACTGGTTGTCTCAATCATATATCCATGTTATTTGCCAGGCTGGTTCCTGCAGAAACCAGATAATTACTGAACATGACTATGGAATGCAGCAGACTTAACATAGAGGTCCCAATCACAGCTACTTTGCTGGTCATTGTATTTCTTAGACAGCCTATTAATAAAGTCTATGCATATGCAATGTGATCATTACCTTGGTGAATACCATGTTTTCCATTAAAATTAGATAAGAAGATGAGAAATAGTTTTATGTTCATGAGAGATGAACAATATCACTTACATTTTTGCTTTACATTTATATTAACTCTTCCACTATCTATCAAAATATAGTCCAAAGAAATTTAGACCACGAAGAGTTATATTCTGATAGAAACGCTAAATGTAAAAATTCATATGAGGCTAGCAGCAGGCCATTTATATTGAAAATATTTGATTCTACATTGAGACCAAGCAGAATGAAAATACATGAGTAAGCTGCATGATCAAGTACCTGCACTGTGCTTGGTCATATTGTGGAGAGGAGCCCTTATGACCAGTTGAAGAGGGAGAAAAAAAATCATCAAACTTTGATGTACAGGTAGATTGATCAGGGTGGAAACCAAAAATAAATGGCAGCTGCATTATGGCCATATGCAGGGGTGGTCTTGAACAATGGTGGGGATTAAATATAATCTTCGCTATGGATATAACTACAATAGCTTGGCCAGTCACACACAAAGGATGGAGAAATGGTGGCTTAAGGTGAGGATTCATGCACATTCCTAGACAGAGACCAATGGCCTACCCATGTGTTCAGGAGTCTAGAAGAACAATACCTAGAAAACCACTGTGATAAGAAGAATAATACCACCGTCCTCAAAAGATATCCATGTCCTAATTCTTGAAACCTGAGAATATGTTACCTTACATGTCAAAAGGGACTTTGCAGATGTGATTAGGGTCAAGGACTTTGAGATGGGGAGCTTATCCTATATGATTTGGGTGGGCTATATCTAAGAACACACATTCTTAGAAGAACCTTTTCTGTCTATGTTGAGAGGGAATTTTGATCATGAAAAGACAGTAAGAGGTATCCCTCTTACTGTCTTTTCAAACCCACCTTGCTGGGTTTGACAATGGGGGAAGAGGGCCAATTGTCAAGGAATGCGGAAACTGCTAGAAAGTAGAAAAGGTGAGAAAACAGACATTCCCCTAGGACTTCCAGGTAGAAATGTAGCCTTAACAAGACCTTGATTTTATCCCAGTGAGATCAATGTTGAAGTTCTAACCTACAAAACTATAGAATATATTTGTGTTGTTTTATACCATTGAGTTTGTGATATTTTGCTGTAGTAGTAATAGAAAGTTAAGACAACCACAGACATAAAGATTTGTGGTTATAAGCACATGAATGCATGTATATGTGTGTATATATGTATATATGTATGTGTGGGTATGTATTAGGAAGATTTCTGTAGCCTATGTTAAAGCATGTTAGAAAATATACACCGCAATGAAGCAGAGAACAACTACACAGACAAAACATATGACTTGGCCACTTGATGTTAGCCAGGCTTCTTCAGCAACCATTCCAGAACATACCTGTAAGCACAAAAAGGGTCAAGGAGACATATGTAGAGACTGTCTAGAAACCAAACAGCATGAACTTTTATTAGCTATTTCTGTGTCTTAAATTCCAAGAGTTCAAAAAAAAAAAAAAAAGACCCATACTGAATCTGTAACATGGCAATATTCCTCAAGGGAATCAACCAGTGACTTAATAGCAATCTGACTATATTTGATTCAATCCCCTTTGGACTCAGAAGTCCATCATCTCAGAGAGAGACACCTTTTTATGAAGATATATTTGCCTTTTCTACTTTTAAAGAGCAGGCCAGTACCATTATGCACGACGTAGGGTAATTCATCTACAGGCATGGAGTCTGCCACTGCATAGCTTATGACCATATGACTCACTTCACAATAATGGATCATGTCACACAAAGCACCATCTGGGAATAATTTGTCCCATCAAATCTGGAACATCTCTTTAAATTCACAACTGAATCACTATCTCAAAAGCTAAAATAGATGCCACCCTTCGAAGTAAGTATATTTATTAAGAATTTACATGGTGTTGTGTCCCCAGTAGGAAGATTATGTAGGTCCCAAACCAATGTTCAGAAAGAGGCATGACTCTACTTACTATTATTTCTAATGAACCATAAGAGAAATGTGTACTTCTTCACCCCGCACCCTGGTTCTTCAAGAATGGAAATCTTGGTTCACAAATAGGACACACTATTGTAAGGAGATACAGCACAGCTTTCATTGGACTACTAACTACAAGTTATACCACAACCTTTTGTCCAGGGGCCAATTACCAGCCAGGGTAATTGACGCTGATCAGCAGAAATACACAGGCTTACTTTAACAGAATGGAGGGTAATGTACAAAACTTAACTGATAAACATGAGTGCTTTCTGATACCCTCTTGTTCTGGACGAATTGACATATGCAGCAACTTCATCCTGATAGCAGAATGACCCTTTGAGAATGAAGGTTTGGGTTATGTTACTGGGTAAGCCACCAAGACATGCTGAGGTGATAGTTGATGATAAGTGAAATTTAGCATGGGTTATATAGGAGAGAAAGGATAAGCACAATTGCAACCCCAAGACCAAATTCAATGACCAACACTATAGACTGTTTCACTAACATTTGTTGTCTCTGCTTTCCTTCAGAAAGAGAGTCCATGAGAGAGCAGGCACTATTCAAAACTTGCATGTAAAATAAACCTTTTACTGTAAAAAGGAAAAAAGGTGCAGCAGCCATGAAAATGTGCCACTCTGGTTTCTCGCTTGGTCAGTAATCGACCAATAGTTCCAGGTGCTACCCTCTGAATTCACTAGCATATACACACTGATGCCCATGCACTACTCTTGGCCTATGATAGAGAATGCAGGCCTGTTCTTTCAATATATAGGACATCTCCATCAGGTGACTTCAACTTGAAGATTCTCCATGAGCTTGACTGAAACTGTGCTGTAGTCTGATTCTTGCATTTCAATCCTTTTTCCTGTTCTCTGTCTTGATAGGGAATAAACTGTATTGCTGTATTAAAATCTACCAGCTGTGGCTCCACCCACCCATTTTTCCTCAAAAGTATTTCCTCCAGTAAATACTTTACACAACTAAAGCTATCTTGGTGTTTTCTTCTCAGAAAAAGTAAACTAACACAGTGCATATGCATACACACACTGGCACATAGCTCACTCATTCACAGACACTTATACTTCCCTAGCATGATTTTTCATACACACACAAAAACAGTGATTTGGAGATCTTCCTCAGCAGTTATGTAGAACTGCTTAAATTTTTTTAAACATCTGCAAGTATGACATTGTATAAATGCAGTATAGTTTCCTTAATAAGCTATATTGCTATAGATCATATTATAGTCATTCTTTTACTATGCAAACATTACTCCTATATCCATTTAAAAAATATCTGAACTCATCTTGAATATTCCCTGCCCCAGTCCTAGAGTCAAATGAGTCTTTAGGGAACACTGGAGAATGGTACTAGGAACCTAGATGGAACTCTGGGTGCAATTTCTCCTAATACTCCTTCCCAAGTAAATGAAAACAGGAAATAACAGTGTTATCAAGAATAAATTGTGAAAAAATGTCCCTACAGGTAAAACATTATAGTAGCCTTACATTCAGCACTTTTTCTAGTTGTTCACCTTTATAGCTTCTCAGTTGTGTCATCAAATTAATTAATTTATTAATATTTTCCTCTTATTGATACCAGCTATTTTGAGTTTTAGTTTACATACATAATTTTGCTGATGTGTGACTAAAAATTTAGTGTATATTTGTGAAAGTAGAATTAATAGACAGTCAAGCTTTTCATTTCAAAGATTTTCCTTCTGTCTGGAAAGTATATGGAATTATACTATTAGAGCTTTTTCTCTCCCATTATTTAATATTTTGCCTTTAGATATACAAATTATGTATATAGTGAAACACTTTGGAACAGTTTAAAATTAATCATTTTCTCTCATGTCGTTTCTAAACCATTATTCATGTCCTTTCTCATTTCAAGATTTTTCTCCTTGCCCTGAACTCTTCAGCAGAGGGTTTCCCTTTGTGCTGCTGCCATAGTGGCATTCATTTACAAGACTTATTAGTCCTATCTAAATGTTATAATATTTCATCTTCTATTGTCCTACTGTGTCTTTGTAGAAGGCCTAGGTTTCTTGATGTATAGAAGCAATACATTAATTAACTGTCTAGCATAATGGTAACATATATAATCATATTTTTGTTCATAATGTATTTCTGATGAAATTTTCTGCCTATTTTCTCTCTGTCTCTCATTTTGTGTCTCTTTCTCTCTCCCCTTGGTTTTATTTTCTTTGTAATAAAATTTTCTGTGTTGATTCTTTCCTATTTCATTAATTTTGAGTGATATTAATTTTGCCTATATAGAATATTTATGAGTCTCTTTTTTTTACAATATCATTTTGTACTTTTATTTTTTTTATTTTTTTAAAGATTTTATTTATTTATTTTTAGGGAGGGAAGGTAGGGGGAGAGAGAGAGAGAGAGAGAAACATCAATGTGCGGTTGCTGGGGGTTATGGCCTGCAACCCAGGCATGTACCCTGGCTGGGAATCGAATCTGCGACACTAGAATATTTATGAGTCTTATGAGGAAAGTATAAAGGTATGTTTTAGCCAAGAAAGAAAATATTTTTAGATCATAGTGAGTTTCTTCACTGCACAAAGTTGTGCAGGAATAGGTTATATTACTCATTTCTTTTCTTTAGATAATAGAACACAGACAGGTGTGTTACAAATTAGAGTTTCTCTCCTCTTCCTTGACTCACAGAGAGACTCCTTTCAGCAAGCAAAGCACACCTGTGTAATTATTTTATTGACTTTTTTGCTTCTAGTTAGTGCCAAAATAAATTCTGATAACCTCCTGCTATGTTGACTCACCCCTTTTCTGGTGATTCAAACAATTGTCAATTTTGTAAAGTGACAAATAATACATTTAGATTCAAATAGTAAATGTACTATTGTGCATTTGCTATGTACTATTTGTCATGACAAATGTAAAATGTACAATTGTATATTATTTTAAAACAATCATATATCCCAACAATGAAATATTTGGAACCTGTTATGAAAACAATGTTTTATTGACATTTGAATCTAAAATGGCTAAGTGGACATTATTAGGTTCCTCAATTTTTGGAGAACAACCAAAGGAAAAAAAGAGGAATGAGAAACAGAAGTACACACTATAACTTTAGCTGAACTAGACAAATCTATAACACTGTATATGAACGTAACTCCTAATATAAAGATAAAGAGAGTGAAGGCACAGAGAGAGCATGCCTGTTATGACAGATGTCAGGTAAAGCTGGTAAAACCATTCTTAAAATTACATTCAAATTTTCAGTACAAACTAATTTGATCTACTTCTTTTATTCATATAGTCCTTGTGGGCTAGAATCCTCTCTATCTGGAGTGTTCTATTTTATTAATACTTTGCCTCCATCTTTTCTATTTTTTCTTTATTCTCAATCAATATGGTTTTCTAAAATTAAAATATCATCTGTATCCTTGCTTAGAATTATTTATTGTCTAGAGCTTCCAACTTAATCTTCTCATTGTCGACCATTCCTACATTTTATAAGGGATGGGCCAAAAAAATGAGAATTTATTTATAAAAGTATGTATTTATCCTTACATGTTTAAACTTCAGTCACATTTGTTACTGTCCATTTGTTGCAATACACGTACTGAGAATTTTTTTTCCACTGCTTAAACCATTTTGAACTCATCGATTTTGATACCTTTTAGTGCTTTGCTGGTTTTTGTTTCACCTCATTCACATTGACAAAATATTACCCTTTGAGGACTTTTTCATCTGGAGAAACAAAAAAAGAGTCACTCAGAGAGATTGGGTAAATTAGAGAGGGAAAGGCATGGAAGCCATGCTGTTTTTGGTCAAAAACTGCTGAACACTCAGTGTGGTGTGGGCAGGTGCACTCGTAAATCACCCATCATGAAATGGGCAAATACATTGAAAGTCTTCAAAAATAATTCACTGAGGCTGAATGCAGCCTCTCACAACAATGCCTGATGGGGTACACTGATACAGGGTTCCAAGAACACTCACCTAGCAGGGGAAGACTATACCACAAGGGGCCCAGCCTCCAGAAGATAATTCCAGTCTTCTTGGTGTCTCCCTCATAACCTCATAATTTCCATCTACTTTCTCATACTACTTATTTTTAACATATAGCCTTTTTGCCTTTTTTCATTTTTACTGAAACACTCTTTCCACTGATCTTTGCATGTCCAATTGGTATAATTCATGGTTGTTCTCAAAAAGGTCTTCTCTTTCCCATTGTAAAATAGTCACTCCAAACCCTCATCTAAGTTGTCACCCTTAACTTATTTAGAGTGTTTATACCTGTCTACATGTATTTTATATTTGTGTTCCTATTATATACATTAACATATAATACTTACAAATAAACCTAATACAAATATTAATATATATTTATAATTATTTTATATTTTATATATTTATCTTGGTTATTGTCTGCTTACTTCCTTTGGAATGTAACTCCTTGAATTCAGAGACCATGTGAGAGTTTTGTTAACTCATTATTGGTACTTAAATAAGGTTTTGAAATATGATAGGTAAAAGAGAAATATTTTTAGAATAAGTAATTTCGAAAAGATACAAAATGGCAATTATTTTTATTTAAAACCCAATTCTATTTCTTCTTTCTGATATTGAGGAAATATAGGCATTCATAAAAGTGGGCTATTCTTCTATTTTGAACATATATACTTTCTGCAGAATTAATTATTCAATACCATTTGACATTTTAATGCTTTCAATTTTATCACTTTAAATTTTTCTAATATAACATTACTTTCCAGCTACTATGATATCTGTACTTATTCTTTTTCTTTTGAATAATAATATATAGACATTCAAAACTCTCTGGAAGTTCTTTAATCAAATTATTACAAGTAAAATTTTTCTACTGTTAATACAGATATCTTATATTAACCATAACCAATAATAAAAATACATAAAAGTTAAAGGACTATTATAAGGTGAATATTTTCTTGAAAAATAAATTAACACACTAGGGAGGAACAAGACAGGGGTGAAAAGTACGTGAGCCTGTCCCAAAGGAAGAGCATGCCTATAATTTCTTAATTAAGTGATCTAGTGAGATGTAGAAAGCATAAAACTATATATTTTGGGGGGTTTTGTAAAATGATCATTTTTAATGTGTTAAGTA
This sequence comes from Phyllostomus hastatus, assembly GCF_019186645.2. Lineage (NCBI taxonomy): Eukaryota > Metazoa > Chordata > Mammalia > Chiroptera > Phyllostomidae > Phyllostomus > Phyllostomus hastatus. The sequence goes on along the minus strand of NW_025333709.1, from coordinate 35,513,199 downwards.
CTTAACAACTGGAATTATAAGTGACAAAATTTGCTGGTATAGATAAAATGTGAAGTATTTTAAATTACAAAGAGAGTACAGACAGAATTCAGGGTGCTTGGAGACTCCCAGCTTGTCCCTATCATCCTGGAGATCTTATTAAAATCAAAAATATTCTGCTTTAATAATATAAGACATTGTTACTCTAAAATTTTATGATGTTTATCCCAGTTCACCCCTGCATTGACAGACTTCTTGGCTTCCTATTTGTTTCTGAGCTCCCGGAGGTCACCACTTCTTTTATTTATTTCATTCTACCTACTTTAAACCTGTTTGTCTTAGCTGATAATTTAGAGAGAGCCTCTGAATTTTATCTCTTTGCAATTTTCTATCCCATATTCTATTAAGAGTTCTAATGTTGGGAAAATACAAGATAATATCAAACCCATGTAAAAAGTGTATCTGTTCTATGTATTTGAGCTATAAATTCTGAGACATTACAATGAATTAACATACTAAATTGCAGAGGTAAAGAAGACTGCATTTGTATAGTACTTTTCAGTTTATGACATGCTTTTATAAAAATCATGCCACTATTTTCCTTTATATGTAAAACATTTATTTCTTAAAACCTCTGTCAGTTGATCAAATAGGTGTGTGTCTATTTGTCAATGCTGAGGGCACATTCTCGGCAATTGCTATCCACCCAAAAGCAGCATTTCAAGTTTCCTTTAGGAACCTGGCCTTACTACAAATAATAAAATTGATTTCAAGTTCTTTTTAACTTCAGAACACTTCAATAATTCATTCCTGTTTTCATTGGCCATTGCCCTTTTTTTGACCCTACATAAATTCTATATCCTCTTTCTGCTGAAAAAGCTATTCACAAGACAAACATCAAAGTCTTTACAAAGGGCTTGTTAGTCACACTGTGATAAGAGACAATATCACATCTTCCCCCACCATCGCTTCGTATGTTTAGGCCAATCCACATAGCAGTGCCTAGTTCAATTATGCTTCAAAATCAGAACCAATACTAATCACAAGAAAATAATCCAGTTCTGTGAAATATACCATTGGTATCTTGATAGGAATTGTGTTGAATCTACAGACCTCTTTGGGTGGTATGGACATTTCAATGTTAATTCTTCCTATCCATGAACACGGTATATGCTTCCACTTGTGTATTTCTTAAATTTATTTTCTTCAATATCTCATAATTTTTCTGAATAAAAGTATTTTACATCTTTGGTTAACATTATTCCTAGATATTTTGTGAAAGAATTGTAAATGTGATTGTTATCTTTCCTTTCTGATAGTTCATTATTGGTAATAATGCAGCTGATTTCTGGATATTAATTTTGTATCATACTACTTTACTGAATTCATTTATCAGTTCCAATAGGTTTTTGGTGGAATTTTCAGTGTTCTCCATACACAGTAACATGTAATTTGCAAATAATGACAAGTTTTACTTCTTCTTTTCCAACTTGGATACATTTTATTTTTTCTTCTTATATGATTTCTGTGGATAGGATTTACAGAGCTATGTTGAATAAAAGTTGTAAAACAGATATCCCTGTCTTGTTCCCAATCTTAAGGCGTACACTTCTTGTTATTTGACAAAGGAGACAAAAACATACAATGGGGTAAAGCTAGTCTATTCAACAAATGGTGTCAAGAATGGACACATATATGCAAAAAATAAAATAAAATTATACAATCTTCCTATATGATACACAGGTATATACTCAAAATAAATTGAAGACTTACATGTTAGACTCAAAACCATAAAAATCCCAGGAAAAAATAGGCAGTAGAATTGCAGACATTTCTCATAGTAATATTTTTCTCCGATAATCTTTCTGGGCAAGGGAAACAAAAGAAAAAACTAATCAATGGGACTACATCAAACTAAAAAGTTCTTACACAACAAAGGAAATTATCAACAAAATGAAAAGACAAACCACTGAACTGGAGAATATGTTCACCAATAATATATCTGATAAGAGGTTAATATCCAAAACTTATTTTAAAAACCTTATAAAACTCAACACACACACACACACACACACACACACACACACACACACCTCACAAAGAATCCAATTTAAAAAATGGTCAAAGGGCCCGAATAGATACTTCTCCAGAGGGCATACAATGGCTAATGGACATACAAAAAGATTCTCAACATCACTAATCATCAGGGAAATGCAAATTAAAAACACAATGAGCTATCATCTCACACCTGTCAGAATGGCTATCATCAATAAATCAATAAACAACAGGTGTCTGTGAGGATGTGGAGATAAGGGAACCTTCATGCATGCACTGTTGGTGGGAATGCAGATTGGTGTGGCCACTGAGGAAAACTGCATGGAATTTCCTCAAAAAATTAAAAATGGAACTGCCTTATGACCCACTAATTCTACTTCTGGGAATTTATCTGAAGAAACCCAAAACACTTATTTAAATAATATATGAACCCCTGTGTTCACTGCAGCATTATTTATAACAGCCAAGATTTAGGAGCAGCCCAAGTGCCCATCTCCGCACTTGGATGACTGGATAAAAAAGCTGTGGTACACTTATAAAATGGAACACTACTTGGACCTAAAAATAAAAGGACGAAATCTTGACTTGTGACAGCAGGGATGGACCTGAAGAATATTTTGCTAAATGAAATAAGCCACCCAGAGAAAGACAAATACCATATAATTTTACCTACATGTGGAATCTGATGGTCAACATTAACTAACAAAAGCAAGACAGACTCATAGTTAGAGAACAGACTGACAGCTGTCAGAGGGGAGGGGTGTTGGTGGCTAGTTGAAAAGGTAAAGGGGTTAAGAAAAAAAAAGAACTAAACGAAACAGACAATAGTATTATGATTACCAAAGGGAAAAAGTGGTATGAGGAAGAAAAAGAGGTAAAGGTGTTATAAATGGAGATGGAAGAAGACTTGACTTACGGTTGTGGATGCATAATACAATATACAATACAGATGATGTATTATAGATTTTTACGCTGAAAGCCAACATAATTTTATTAACCAATGTTATCCTAATAAATTCAACAATAATTTTGAAAAATAGCCCGGGTCTTTAAACAGTATGCACATAATTTAAGCATATAATACCATATTAAAAGTAATATGGCATTTTCTAAATTTTCATGTAAAATTTTAAAGTGCAATCTCCAAGTTAGAATATTGATGTTGGTAAAAAAAAATGTATCTTTCTAAATAAGTTCATTTATTCTTAACTTTTACTCCAAATTAATTTTCTCTATGTAGTAGTGGAGCTTTGACCTAAAACACCCAACTTCATTGTGATAGTCATAGCTACCCACCAACATTTGGATTCTTCACTTTCTAGGCACAGGGTAGGGTCTTTAAAGTTTAGGAGAGGTCAATGAAATGCGAGCTTCCAGGTGTAGTCTTTAAAAATTGATGATGACAGCTGGGGGCATGGAGGTTAGGGGGTGGAGGGATGGAGCTAAAAGGAAAAAGGACTCATGGACATGGGCAACAGTTTGTTGATTGCTAGAGGCGGGTATGAGGGAACTAAATGGTAATGGAAAAATACAATGAAGATTAAATAAATTTAATCATTTATTTATTTATTTATTAAGGTTTGATTTTTTCATTTTTTTAAAAGTATTTTTTAAAGATTTTATTTATTTACTTTTAGAGAGAGAAGGGAGGGAGAAAGAGAGAGAGAGAAACATCAATGTGCGGTTGCTGGGGGTCATGGCCTGCAACCCAGGTATGTACCTTGACTGGGAATCGAGCCTGCGACACTTTGGTTCGCAGCGTGCGCTCAATCCACTGAGCTATGCCAGCCAGGATGATTTATTTATTTTTAGAGAGTGGGGAAGGGAGGGAGAAAGAGAGGGAGAGAAACATCAATGTGAGGTTGCCTCTCATGTGGCTGCCACTGGGGACCTGGCCCGCAACCCAGGCGTGTGCCCTGACTGGGAATCAAACCGGTGATCCTCTGGTTCACAGCCTATGCTCAATCCACTGAGCTACACCAGCCAGAGAAAATTTTAAAAATATATAAAAATAAAAAATAAATTGATGGTGCAGAATTCACACAGTCCCTTCCTGTCTGTGCCAGGCCACATTCCTGAATAAAGGCTCTGGCAACTTAAGTCCCTATGTAAGAACACTGTGAGGGATATGTAGCATGAGAGGTAAACAAGCATTTACTGTTTTAAAACACCAATATTTTGGAGTTGTTTAGTACGTACCATGCTCTATTTTATCTTCAGTAACCCATTCATGAAAATGAAAATTAATCACATGTTACAAGGAGGGTAGAGTAAACTGACTAATGCCCACCTCCCTTTCCCCACCCAAAGATAAGGCCCAGAACTTATAAATGTGTCCTTATATAGGAAAAATATTTATGCTGATAGCATTCAATTAGGCATTTTGAAATAAAGAGATTAGCCTGGTGTGCTCTAAATGCAATACCAAATTGTCTTCTAAGATAAAGGCAGAAGGTGATTTTATACAAACAAAGGAGAAATCAATATGAACATAGAGCAAAGAATAATTTGACGGTAACGATCTTGGAGACTGGAGTAATGTGCACACAATCTGAAAAAATTCAGCAGCTGTCAGACACCACAAATGCAAGAAATAGATTCTCTCCTAGGGCCCCTGGGAGATAGCTCTGCTGGCACTCTGATTTTAGTCCAATGCTATTGACCTAGGACTTCTGGCCTCTAAAAATGTGAAAAAAAATATTTCTGCTGTTTTCCACCATCATGTGTATGCTAATTTGTTACAGCAGCCTTAGGAAACTAATACAAAGGGTATGTATTTCAATGATCAAGCATTCCTGGATCAAATATATTTGTTTGTAAGTATTCATGTGTATCAATCTCAGTAAAAATTTATTAATACCAAATTTAAAATGTCCAAAACCTCACAAGCCAATTAAACTGAACATTTTAGCTTATAATAAATGTTTTATGATGGAAGCATATGTTATAAAGTACAATATTCATATACATGTAACATTTCCTCTTAAAGCTATTTTCAATACTATCAGACAATATACAATAGGTAGCATTTTAAAAGGACTGTATCTCCCTGTAAAGTCCTTTGGTAAAAATAATTTCAATACAAACTAATAGAAAATATAGAAAGTTTTAAAAATATTTAATTCAGTTTTCTCCCAGAGTGGGTGTTCAAGAATCCATGGTTTACTACCCCTTGTTGAATGTCCCTATCTGCCATAAATTTTCAATAGGTTTATATCACTAAGGATGTTAAAGGAAGAGTCTACCAATGAGGAAAAGCTCTTATGTGTACATTGAGGCAGGATGTCTTTTGCTGTAAACAACCTAAGATATTCAAATGTGAATGTAATTCAAATTGAATTATCAGTGATGATGGCCATATAAAAACCACTAGGCTCAGGGCCTTGTCTTTTGGTTTCACCACATATCACTAACAACTAACTGGAGGAGGGGGGACACTCAGTAGATATTTGGTAAATATTTAAGGTTTGTTTTTGTTTTTATCTCTACTCTCATGTTTAATGAAGTATTAAACACAGTAGCCAAGATATGGGAACAACCCAGAAATCCAATGAATGAATAAAGAAAATGTGGTATATATATATACAATGGAATATATTTAGACTTAACAAGTGGAAATTCTGCCATTTGTGACATATTTATTTAAAAAAAATAGGTGGAAATTATACAACAAGGTACAGTTTTTATCTCTGGATTTTTAGCTTCCTGTTGAGGATATATACCTTGTGATGGTTAATTTTACCTATCAAATGGTGGGGGGGTGTTTTAAATGGTGAACTTTGGGTAAAGCAGATTGCCCTCCATAAAGTGGGCAGCCCCCCCCCCACCATTAACTGAATGCGTGAATAGAACAAAAAGACTGGCCTTATTCCAGCAAGAGAGAGTTACCCAGCAGACTGCTTTCGACTTGATCTCCTGTGGCTTTCTCATCTGCAGACCCCCATACTACAAATATTGAACTAGCCAGCTTCCAGAACCATGTGAACCAATTCTTTATAATAATAAGTCAGTCTCTCTGATTGATAGATAGATAGATGATACAGAGACAGAGAGATGATTAAAACTTTGTCTCCTATTGATTCTGTTTCCCTGGACAACTTTGAATAATACATCCTTAAAATAGACTTCGTAAATGAATTTATAGTTTACTTCACCAAGCAGACTTATGATGTAAAATTGTGTATTACACTTATCCACCCACTCTCCCTTTTTCATGTTTTACATGGTCATTTCATCACTTATATCTTTAAAAAAAGTCAGGAGTGTTACTGTGAAGTTTCTGGATAATGTCCATGTGGTTTTTACTCTCATACTTTATTTTTTTTGTTTATTTATAACACTCTTCTTCTCAGCCATTTTTGCCTCCCCTAATGTAGTTGGGGTTATGCTGTGAAAAGAGTAAGAGGCTCGATGGGAGAAAGAAAACCCGTTTTCTACCTATCATTTCAGTTGTTTATTAGTGCTTTGTTTTAGGTCTCAATTTCCTTCCCTGTAATATACAACAACACTTGCCCTGTGTATTTCCCAAACCAACAGGATAATTAGATGAGAGTATGTGTGCTAACATAATTTATAAGTGCCTTTATAAATCAAGATAATTAATAAATTTTATTACCTTGGAGCTCTGGTTTTGCTGTACCATCCAAAATTGGCTCTAATATATTAACTACCTAATAATTTATTTCTACAAATCCTGATAATGCCTGAATATATATGTATATTTAAAAATACATTTTATTCAAATATATGTGGTTAAATAAAATAAAAATAAAATTATTAAACGCACAGAATTTATTTTATTCAGGTAGAACATTGAGGGCCCACTAAATAGCAGATACATTTTTCCTGTTTTCTCTCCTCATGATTTACTAACCTTTTCTTCTTCCTCTTTACAAATGTCTGTCCATTTTCTTCATCTTCATAGTCTTCTTTTGTATTGAGTCACTTCATTTTGTTTCTGTCCATATGCACATCGATCTATGTATCTCTGAGTTCATCTCTGATACTGGCTTTTACCTTTCCATATGCATATATTTCAATGCCATGAAGGAAAGCACTTTTAAAAAATGTAGTATCTGTGAATTTGGACCTCTTTCTTCAGTCTTAAAGCCAAATTCCACTGAAATATCTATAGTACTTGTCCCATTCCTTCAAACTTCCTTGACATCTGGCCGATGAGAACACTGCAGTAATTTCACAGAAAGGCTGCCAAATATAACATGAAAAAAAAAGTACAAAGTATACATCCTTTCTCGCTACAGAAAGCTTAAGGTCTAATGACATCCTTAAATGCCTGGAGAAAGAGAGTGATGACATGACTGCCAGTAGTGCACTGTCAGGTGTTAGATGAAATGGGCTGACGCTGTCAAGAGGAGAAACCTGCCTTTTGGGCAGGGCACTCTGTTCATACACACATCAACACGCCAGCTGTTTTATAAAACAGTAATGATTGTAATACTTAGACTATGCAATTTCAATATTACAAAGAAATCAAGGGAATGCTTTTTACCTACTCACTAAAAAAAAAGAAGAGAATAAGAAATCCATCCCTTACAATTTCTTTTCATAAAAGTCAATGATATTTGGCCCTTCTTTCTCCAATATCCTGATTGCCAGTCCTTCCTGTTTCTTATTTTCACTTTTATTTTTTTTCTTTCTCAATCATCATCAATATCCATTGTCTACTGAATTCATCTCTTCTGCATTCAATTATGGATTAATCTCCACTATGTAAAAAAAATCTTTCTCCCCTCAACACTGCTAATTTCTTTCATTCTTTTGATATTTTCTGTTTCATAATGAGGAGTCTCTGATGAATTCTTTGTTGCCTGTGGTTGTGGTGTCTGCATATAATTGCTGGATATTAGAATTTTTTCACAGGAACTCCTTATTGGAGGGTGGAAATGAATTTAATAAGAAGACTTTATATTTTAGTGAGGTCTTTAGTTGGACTGATACAGCATAATTCTGTATGAGAATTGTTTCACTTTTATTTTTCCTCAGGCATTATTTTCCCCTTTTTTTTTCCTGATCTGGGGGCCACTGCCTCTAATTCATGAGCCTAGAGCCTATTGTCTCTGGGAGTCTATGGTTTTAGGATCTCTTCCAGTCATCAATTATCTTCTGGTTTTGTTTTGCCCTTAGTTTTATCCTAAAATGCTTTTCCTAATCACTAAGTGTTCTCAATGAGCCATGTCATATTTTGACTAATGTTTCTACATGCTTGTGCTAACATAAAGTGAAATTTCATATGTATTAAATAGTTCATTTGTTTTGGAGATTGAACTTTGTTGTTTTTACTACATTGTTATTTTGAAACAGGTCATATTTTATGTAATACACTTTTCAGCCACTAAAGAAAATGTAATTAATGAGAGATGATCATGTAAAGAGACTTCTAAGAATTTAGGAATTAATCCTAAGGGTATAGGATCTTATCAAAGAGTTTTTATAAATCATATTTTATTGATTATGCTATTACAGTTGTCCCAATGTTTCCCTCTTTGCCCCCCTCCACAAAGCAACCCACACTCTCTCAGGCATTTCCCACCTTGTTCATGTCCATGGGTCATGCATGTAAGTTTTTTGGCTTCTCCATTTCCTATAATGTTCTTAATATGCCCCTGTCAATTCTGCACCCACCAATTTGTACTTCTTAATCCCTGCACCTTTTCTCCCATTTTCCCCCTTTCCCCTTCCAACTGATAACCCTCCAGATGATCTCCATATCTATAATTCTGTTTCTGTTCTGCTTGTTTGCTTAGGGTTTTTTTTTTTTTTTTTTGGCCAGAAATGTAATCTTCCAAGATTCAATTTTATTACTATTATTACAATCATAATAGATAAGGTCATTAATATTTCTCTCCAAATGACATCATATATGACAATTGTTAACAAATGTATTTTTGCTATTTTATTATTCATAGTTTTGATCTTTTTTTCATAAACAAGTCCCTTTAATATTTCATATAATAATGATTTGGTGATGATGAGCTCCTTTAGATTTTTCTTGACTGGGAAGCTCTTTATCTGCCCTTTGATTCTAAATGATAGCTTTGCTGGGTAGAGAAATCTTGGCTGTAGGTCCCTGCTTTTCATAACTTTGAATATGTGTTACCAATTCCTTCTAGTCTACAAAGTTTCTTTTGAGAAATCAGCTGACAGTCTTATGGAAACTTATATGTAGATAACTAACTTCTTCTCTCTTCCAGCTTTTAAGATTATTCTTTATCTTTAATCTTTGGCATTTTCATGTGCCTTTGTGTGGGCCTCTTGGGATCCATCTTGTTTGGGTCTCTCTGTGTTTCCTGGACTTGCCTGTCTAGTTCTTTCACCAAATGAGGGAAGTTTTCTTTCATTATTTTGTTCCAATACACTTCCAATTTCTTGCTCTTTCTCTTCTCCTTCTGGCACCTCTATGATGCAAACACTGAACCTCCTGAAGTTGTCCCAGAGGTTGCTTATACTACTCTCATTTTTTGGCTTTTTTCTTCTTGTGGTTCTAATTGGTTGTTTTTAGCTCCCTAATGTTTCAAATCATTGACTTGATTCTCAGCTTCATCCACTCTACTGTTTTTTTCCCCTATAAATTGTTCTTTAATTTAAATTAATGTATCCTTCATTTCTGACTGGATCTTTTTTATGCTGCTGAGGTCCTCACTAAGCTCCTTGAGCAGGCTTATAATCAATGTTTTGAACTCTGCATTTGATAGATTGCTCATCTCCATTTTGTTTAATCCTTTTTCTGGAGTTTTGATCTGTTCTTTCATTTGGGTCATGTTTCTTTGTCTCCCTGTTTTTGTATCAATGTATTAGATAGAGCTTCTTTGACTCTGTGTTTTGGTAGTGTGGCCTAATGTAGTAGATGTCCTATAGAGTCTAACGGCAAAGCCTCCCCTATCACCCAAGCTGAGTACTTGAGGCATGCCTTTCCTGTGTTCTGAGTACAACCTCCTTTTGTAGTTGAGCTTTGATTGCTGTTGGCAGATGAATGGGAGGGGTTTACCCAGGCCAGTCAGCTACAAGGATTGGCTGTGACCACTGAAAACCAACCTCCAGCCTCCTTGGAGGATGAGCTGTGCAAGGACAGAGTATTGGTGTTCAGATGCAGTCTGTAGCTGTCTGCTGGGGGTTCTGGCTCTTCTGTTTCTTAGGTGATGTGGGCTAAGGTCAGCCCCTACCTGTGTTTTGCCTGGGATCACCCTGCCTGAGCTATAAAGCAATATAGGAGGGCTGCTACTTGTGCCGAGCTTGGAGATTCCCAGGCAAAGCCAAGCTGTGAATCTAGGCTGACTGCTGCTATCTCTAGGCCTGGAGCTCACTGAGGCCAGCTGTTGCTTCTATTGAGAGGATTTAGGAAGTTATGCAGTATGAGCCAAGACCAACAATTCAAATGAGAAAGCAGCTGAGTGAGTCTATAAGTTGGGTGGGGCTGAGTCTCTGGGGATCTCCAAAACAGGTCAAAAAGTGTTAGCCAGATCGATGGAGCCTCAGATGTGCCATCAGCTTGCTGGCTCTGTAGCTTTGTTGTGGGGATGGTTTAGAAAAGGGACAATGGCATCTGCTTGCCTTGATGACAGACACTTCGGTTTTCCTTGTATGTCACCGGTGTCTTTCAAGCCACTGCCCTGGTGCTGAAGATCAGAAAGAGTGAGTCGGACTAGGTGAGTCTTTGTGTGGGTTCTTTAAGAGGAACTGCATGGGGCTCCAGCACTTTCTTCCACTGACTCAATCTCTTCTGCTTTTTGTAGTTATAAATTGTGGGGCTTTATCTTCCTGGCACTGGAACCCCGGGCTGGAGGGCCTGGTGTGGGTCTGGAATACCTTGTTCCTGAGATATCCTTCCCAAATTTTTAGCCACCACACATAGGAGTGGGGCCAGCTCGTTCCACAACTGTGCCCTTCCTACCGTCTGGATGGATGTGGTTTCTTTGATTCCAAAGTTGTCAGACTTCCATTCTGATGGTTGCCAGACTTGATTTCTGATGGTTCTGAGTGATGGTTGTTCTATATTTTAGTTGTAATTTTGGTGTGGTTGTGTGAAGAGGTGAGTCATGTCTGCCTATGCCACCATCTTGACCAGAAGTCCCAAAGAGTTTTGAAAAGTAAAATTTCACAATCAAATGTACCTTTTGCTAATTCCCTTTTGTTTTCAGTGAAATATAGTAGAATATTTTAAGAAACACAGATCCATTGTGTAGAATGCTGCTTAGGGATCATGCAAGATGACTAAAATTAAGTCTAACAACAGAGGCCATTGGTTACTTTAAAAGAGTGGTGGAGGCTGACAACAAGTTGAAGTGAAAAAGGAAGTAAATCAAAGGTGAGGAAAAAATGAAGGAAGTCTAATTTAAATCATAAAAGCTGAGATCAACAATCCAAAATTGAACCAGTTAACAGACCCAGAATCTCCTGAATAAAGAGAAAGACAGAGTTCCCTTGAGGAAGTACCTAACTACACTGCCAAAAATGAATACTGTTAATCTTTCTCCCAGCCTTCTCCAAACTGATTTATGGACTTTTACCAGAGTGACTGCATGGGGAAAAAGAAATAGCCAGACCTTTCAGGAATTGCTGAACACTGGCTCTGACTAACACTAATTCCATGAGACCCAAAACATCACTGTGGTCCTCTAGTCAGAATAGGAGCTTATGAAGGTGAGGAGACCATTGAAGTTTTAGATCAAATCCATCCCATCTCCCAGTAGGTCCAGTGGGTCCCCAAACCCATCCTGTAATTATTTTTCCAGTTACACAATGAAAAAATAATTGGAATATACATACTCACTGGAAGAATGCCCACACTGGGATTTCTCTCTTTGCCTCTTTACTATTTAGACCAGCTAAAATTTAAATTTTGCAGGACATTCTTCCTGACCCTCTTATCAGTTTAGGTTAGATCTCATTGTATGATCACATAGCACAATCAGTTTCTCCATTTTGCCATTGCTTACTCATAAGGTTTTTAATTGTATTTTTTCCATTACCATTAAATCCTCTTATTTCCTGCCCCTGCAATCACCATACTTTTGGCCATGTCCATGTGTCCTTTTTTCCTTTTAGTTCCATCTGTCCATCTCCTAATTGCCCCACTGCCCAGCAGTAATTCTGCTCTCCATCTATGGGTCTGTCTCTATTTTGTTTGTTAGTTCAGTTTGTTCATTAGATTCCATATATGAGTGAAATCATATGGTATATATCTTTCTCTGACTGGCTTATTTCACTTAGCATAATACTCTTCAGGTCCATCCATACTGTCACAAAGGGTAAATTTTCTTCTTTTTATGGCTAAGTAGTATTCCACTATGTAAATGTTCCATAGTTTAATCCACTTATCTGCTGATGGACACAGGTTGCTTCCACATCTCGGTGATTGTAAATAATGCTACAATGAATATAGGGGCACTTATTTTCTTCAAATTAGTGTTTTGGGTCCCTTTGGATATATTCCCAGAAGTGGGATTGCTGGGTTGAAAGGAAGATCTATTTTTAATTCTTTGGTGTATCTCCATACTGCTTTCCACAGTGGCTGTACCAGTCTGCATTCCCACCAATAGCACAGAAGGGTTCCCCTTTCTCCACATCCTCTCCAGCACATATTGTTTGTTGATTTATTGATGATAGCCATTCTGAAAGCCATTAGCAATAATTTCCATTTGGAAATTATTTGCTATTTTTAAGCATGTCTTGCCTGCTACATTTTAAACTCCAAGAAGGTAGATATCTGTCTGCCTTGTTCATAGCTACACTCTAAACATCTATACAATATGTTTCAATAGGAGAGTTTTTAATCAGTATTTATTAACTGTATATCAGCATATATTGTTTTAATCATTTCATTTAATCTGCAGTGATATATATATGTGTGTAAATATATATGCATGCATAACAAAATATACAAATTCTATATAAACATTTCACCTCTAGACAAATAAAAATATTCCTTAGCATTAGAAGTCTTTTAGAAAACTGACTTAATGCCTTGAATACATTTCTTTCTCCCAGGGCAAGAATTTTTTGTCTGCCTTAGCTTTTCTAATAATGTCCAAATTCATTTTTACCTATAAGTCATCTGTTATTTTTCTTATACTCCATCTCATATTTTCCTATCATAGTTTTTTTAATTGGTTAGAACACAAGCCCCACCAACTAACTCACTTTGGTATTACTTTATTATTGCATCTTTCTCTCATAATCCACTGTGTGATTAATCCTGTGAAGTAGTTAGTAGAATAATACATTTTACCATACTCCTTCTGTGGAAGAAATTATTTCTTTGCCCCTATTTATTTAACAAAGAAACAAACTGAAATATCTGATAAGGGAGATTCTTTTACATAACAGCATGCATTGTGATTCCATAGCAAGCAAATGAATATGTTAACAATATAAATTAAATCAGTTAAAATAATAATTCTCCTTGTGGTACATAACATAAAAAAAATGAGCCTCTAAATTCAGTTACAATGGCAATTTGTACACATTGTCTATATTTCGATTTGCAGGTTACATTATTGTACATAAAGTGCTTCACATTTAGTTACACAAACCAAGCTGGGCTATCAGCACACTTGGCAAAGTTCATTTGCTCCTGTTGTCACTACATTCAAAGGATGCTGGATAATTGCTAAAGTATTCCCATTGTCTGGAAGAAATCTCTGAATATTACTGATACTTGGTTTCAGAAGAAAAGCAGTAACAATGCATGGATCAAGCCTCCATATTTAAGTTATTATAAATCTTATAATTTCTGAAAAGATGTAATGAATTACCTAAGTTGCTCTATAACCATGAGTTCCCTTCTTCCTATACTCTAATTTAAAGGTAGCATCAAAAATGCAATCCTTGAAGTTTATCATTTCCAGTTACAATATTTACAGATAAAGCATATATTCTTTGACAGGAATATTTACCCTTTACTACATACTATTGACAATAGGTTATATATAATAACTAGTATAAATCAGAATTTTATCTATAGCTTATCCAAAACAGATTTTCTTCTTTTGGTTAAGGCATGTTTAACCTGTCATAAATGATACTTTTATCTCCACTAAAGAAATAAAGCTAATGCTTTATAGGTAAACTTTGATCTGGAATTTTAGTGGAAGTTTAATATTTCTTAGTTCTTTTCAGTATGTATTGAATTGTTGACTTATCTGATGTTTTCCCATAACATGTTTCAGCAATCTCATGTAAATAGAAAGCTTGTGTTATTCTTTTTGCAAAAGTAAATGTGCTTTAATTTAGAAGGGAAAAAACTCAGAAATTAAGCCCTGGCTGGCATAGCTCAGTGGATTGAGTTTGGGCTGGGAACCAAAGTGTCCTAGGTTCGATTCCCAGCCAGGGTACATGCCTGGGTTGCAGGCCATAACCCCCAGCAACCGCACATTGATGTTTCTCTCTCTCTCTCTCTCTCTCTCTCTCTCTCTCTCTCTCTCTCTCTCTCTCTCTCTCTCAAAATAAATAAATAAAATATTAAAAAAAAACTCAGAAATTAAAAATAAACACAAAATTATCTGTAAATGTATAACACAAATAGTTAAGTTTGGACATGTAATATTTTGATTTTTGTTGTTTCTTTCTAATCCTAGCAATAATTTATAGTAGAATATCTACTCAATATAAAGAATATTTATTTAATATATTCTCATTATGAAAATGTATAAAAAGAAGGTAGTCAAATATGTCCAATGTAATTAGATAAACAGACAAGCAGGTAAAAACATATTTAGATAAACACAGTCTAATGCCCAGTTAATTAAATGTATAGTCCTGGTAACATGTGAACTTTATATGTTCACTTCCAAGTGATATATGGGATGATTGGGATACATTAGTAGACAAAAGAAGTAAAAATCCATTACTTCTGGAAATGACTCTTTAGAAAGGTATAAAGACAGTAATGAAAATTAAGTTTTTAAATCTATGCATATTAGAAGGTGATAAATACTATGGAAAATGAAACAATATAAAAGAGATCTGATTTATAATGTGGTGTTGGAGTAGTTAGCTCATACTTTCAACAAAGCATTCTCATTCAGAAGATCACATTTAAGCAAACATGTGAAGGAGGTGAGGGAGTTAGCTAAGCAGCCATTTCAGGAGATGATATCCACTGTGATAAAAGCCAATGTGTATCTCCTAAACTGGTAACACACAAGAGGCCAGGACAATGGCAGGTGGGGGGAAGAGCGAAAAACGAGGGCAAAGAGGACTGGACAGATGATGTAGGGGAATGGAGGTAGGTATAGATTTTAAAATACAAAAAGGACCAAACTGCATGCAGAACTAAAGTGAAATAAGTCTGTGTAGGTCCATTTAGAACATGGAAAAATACACTTATATTTGTAAACTTTTGAACATTTGTAAAATGTTCTAAAGAACATTTAGAAAAATACACTTATATTTGTAAACTTTAGAACTTGGAATATATATTTTGAAAGAAAAATACTTGCACATTTGAACATGATCAGGAAGATGTCTGATGACTGCCTTTCAAGAACATTGGAATATTATGTTACCAGTGTTCTTTCTCAGTGCTAATGGTCTGAATTTTTTGAGGCAAATATTTGCTATTGTAGCTAGTAGGACAGTAATGTGCTACTACAACTATATCTCACTCTATGTATTCTAACATAATAAAAGTTATGGGTTATGGAACAAAAATGTTAAGCAACAAGTAGGAGAAACAATAACTGTGTATAATTTATTGTATCATGCTATAATCTGAATTAGTTCTAAAATTCCTCTAGTGAAAACATATATTTTTAGTTTTATATTTTGGTAACCCCTTATGACATAAAAATAACTTAAAATCTGATAATTAGACAGTTGATTAGAAATACTAAAACAAGTTCTGTATAATTTTTTTCTTTTCATTTCTATTTTTTTAAGATTTTATTTATTTATTTTTAGAGAGAGGGGAAGGGAGGGAGAAAGAGAGAGAGAAACATCAATGTGGGGTTGCCTCTCATGTGGCCCCCACTGGAAACCTGGCCCACAACCCAGGCATGTGCCCTGACTGGGAATCGAACTGGCGACCCTTTGGTTCACAGCCCGAGCTCAATCCACTGAACTACACCAGCCAGGGCTCGTTTCTATTTTTTAAAATAATGAAATACCCCTTAAGGTAAGGTGTATTATTCCACGCCCATTGCATGGCACCAGACTTAGATATGGTAGACAGTCAAAAGATAGTTTATTATTACCCTAAAATTTTAAATAGTGGCTCTCCAACTGCAGTATGCATCATAATGATGGATACAAATTTTTCAAAATGCAAACTTCCCCTTCACAAATTCTAATTGTATAAGTACAAAAAAATTGCTCATGATTTCAATGAAGAGGATTTTAAATATTGTAATATATAAATATATATGTAATGTGTGATATATATATATCTTAAATATTTTATATATGGGCTGATTTGTAATACCCTGGAAAATCTTACCATATATTTATCTTTGGGGTGGCATTCACTCTTAAATATCAACTTTAAGGGCTCTCCATATCCTAATTTCTAATATCTTTTAACATTTTACCTTTTTTGAATATGTATAAAAGGAAAGAAATGACCTCCATTTCTCTGGGAAAAAAATGTTATTTCAATGAAGAGAATGAAGTTAGGCTAGAAAGTGCAAAAGAATGGTTTAGTCATAATTCCCATCATTCTCAAGAAATCAGAAATAAATTCTAATTTCAATTTTTTCTACCTCCTGTGGCAGTAATACTAAAGGTCACTACAAATCATCAAAATTCCACAGGCCACATGACGTGATAGTGGCAAGCCATGCCCAAGTGATCAGAGAGTGAGGATCCCAAATTCTGGCTCTGTCATTGAGGGTATTTACCTGGGCACTTGAGCATTCTCTCCCTCAACTCTGCATCAGTACATTGGAGGGAACCACCTCATTTTTGCATAGAATTGTCAGAAGCATTAAATGAACTTGAAAATGTAAATAAAACCCTTGGTGATTGATGCACTTGGCATAATGTATTATATATGTTCCATATTTTAAAATACAGAGGATTTGTTAGTGTCTGTTAGAAAAAAAATACTTGAAAAGACTTAAAATAATATTGTCTGCATATTTTTAAAGGAATTTAAACAAAAGGAGACATTTTGAGTAGCTAACAGCTTTTTTTTATTCCCTTCAGCATGTGTATCCTCTTACAGAATTTTGAAGAGTATATACCCCATAAATACAAACAAATATACAGGCTAATCGACTCTAGCTTCATCTAGAGTATCTTTATTCTTTCACATAAATCTAGTTTTAACTCAAACATTTTCTGTGATTAAATACATAATTCATTGGTCTTCCTGCTTCCCCTCTCTTTCATGTGTTTTAAATATGTCATTCCTAAATGTGAGAATAGGTTTTGTTGCAGAAGTGAAGATGAAATTCTACTAAAAAAAATTAACATAGTTAAGTTGTCTCTATATAGCATGAGTCAAAAGATACTAGACTTGGAGGCCTGAGGCTAGTATTTTATGATTCTCTCCTAATCCAAGTTCTGGTTCTGTACAGTTTCCCATTCACAATTTCATGTACAAATACATGAAAACAGTCTCCTCCCTAACAAAAGTGAGATGAAATACAGTTTCTGCCCACCTCTCTCTGTCACAAATGCTCGCTATATCTCTATTTCAAGTAAGAGAATTGCATTCTTTGATTTACACATTTCCTGCTGAGATGCATGAAAGTAAAAGCAATGTTGTAGGAAGGCTGTCAACAGAGTACTTTGTCATCTCTTTAGCTTACTTATGTCAATAAGAACTTAAAAGCACATATTTCAAATGCGTAAATCACAGCAAAAATGTTCCTTCTGTAGAATGACATACATTTAAAAATGTATTTGCCCAGAATATGGTTAATATTACGTATTGTGAATAGCTTTGCCCTAAATTTTTCCTTTTTAATCACTGCCAGTGGCCAGGAAATAACTTTCTTACATTATTATAGATTCTTTGTAATTTAGTAAGTTTTTGTATTTGGATATAGCCATCTAATATTTTTAATATTTTTTACTTTGTCACTTAGCTAATTTTTTCTTTCATTTTGTGTTGACAATTTGCTTTATAATTTTTAAAGTTCTATTTGTAAATTATAATTTTTGCACCTTATTTTACTATCCTTTTAATGTTTTTATTTTCTTGATCCACCTATTTTTTTTTTTTTTACGTAATAGGGTTCAAGCACACTCTGAGTGCTTTGAAAAGAGAAAACTTACATAAAACCCACTAACTGTGTCCAGTTGTTTGGAACCAATTTGATTTCCAAATGATTGAATCAAAAATCTTCTAGTCATGGCTGAGAGTAAACCATATTACTAACTATTTGGAATGTGACAGTCAGATATCTTAGCACAGCAAATTGGAGTAGAGAGGTAGCAAATTATTTTCAAAATATGAGAGTTTTAGTTTTGGTATTAGTGGAAATAAGAAGATAAAAACAGACATGTTTCTTTTAAAATTAATGTTATTAATGTTTTATTAAATACTCATCCAAGACAATATGGCAAGCATGGTGAATTAGTTTCCTTAATATTTGTGGAAACACCTAGTATACCTTGCTGGGCTGCATTTACAAGAGAACCATAACTGCAATTTCTCAGCCACTGTTCATATACACTGGAATTCATTTAGAGGATATGTACCTAAGACTTTAGCTGAGGGAAAAGTGAGGGGCACAGCAGCAAAAGGGCATCATTTTACTTCACAGTGCTAGCAGACAGAGAATGCTCACACGGGTAATTCTGAAAGTCATTCCCAGTGTTCACATTGCAGCTAACATTTATTTGTAGAAACAATAGTTGTGTTTTGACAGTTGTGATTGGAAGAGCTTTATGATTACAACAAAGATAGCAGTTCCCTTGATATTATAGGAGGCCCTCAGAGAATCTGCTCTTTGTACCCTTCAAACAATGTTATAGGTCTCTCATTCCAAATAGTAACATCCTTTCTGATTTGGAATGGTTTCTGTTATCTATAAATGAGCGTTAAATACTACAGTAATCTGTAAGAATTACTACTTCTGATTAAAATGATTTGATATCATTGTACTGTTGCACTGTCACTTAAATGTAATAGAAGACAAACTGGATGTCACCTGAAGAACTCTGCTAAAAAATAAGTTTTGATGCATTTATAACCTCTGTGAATTACAACTAAAACAAAAAATATATATCCTTGAAATTATGTTCAATCCCTCTCATTTTTCACATGTGAAAACTGAGTCCTAAAAAGTTTGTGATTTGAAAAAAACAAAAAAGTAAATTTTGAATAGTTAAAGGAATTAGACATAGAACATTTAACACCTCTTATCCTCATTCACAGTTAGAAAATATTTATGAGGAAGGATTTGACAGGCAAACAGGAAGAAAGGGGGAGTACAAATGAACCAGGCTTACTTAGTGACTGTCTTCCTCTTAAAGAACTCTCGTAGATACATCCACAGCAATGCCTACCTTCTTTATGCTGGTAACAATTAGAGTATTAATTAGTTAATTGTTTAAATATAAAAAAGAAGAAAATTAAATCACTAAAAGATATTTGAAAATTATAAGTGACTCTAGTTTCTGCAATAATCCACTTCCCACATGTAGCTCCTCTTTCCCTGCTTTATTACTTCTACCATTTTTACATTATTTTGCTTAGATTTTTTTTCCTTAACATATTCTGTGAAGGAAAAATGCTTCCTTAATCAAAGTTCTATGCCTTTCTAAGTATGCATGGCAATACTGAACAAAGGTTTAAGTCTCTATGCAATTTAAGTACAGTCTTGTTTCCTTCTTCCACAGGCTCAGCTGTAGTAGAGAAACATCTATAGTGCAAATGACATTACAATATGAAAGAATCAGTAACGTTATATTGAGTTCTGAAAGAGTTATAGGAGACTGATATAAATCAATCTGTGAGAAAAGTACATGCAATCTGTGAGAAAAGTACATACAATATATGAAGAAGCACATGCATTAACATTTTTTGGGAAGTGTTTATTCAACATATATTATTATATAGCCATTACATTGGCCTTTATATTTTACAGAGAGGAAGGATAGTACATGTAATAGATAAGTTACTAAGTTTTAAATTCATGCGATCTGCTAATAAGTCCCTCTAAAGTATCTTTACTCTTTTCTAAAAAAAAATAAAAAGGTGAAAAAATTTTGTAATTTAAATATGTTCTTTTTTTCTTACCATTTCCGAATGCATATACTCTAAGGTTATATTATTCCTTATATTTAAATGAGAGATTGTTTCCTGTATTTCTGATTGTTAAACTTTCAGTATGTATCAATATCTATACTGATGCCTCCTCCTCTTATCACTTTATGTATGATGTATAATGTATGTATTACATTATACAGTAAATTTCTATTTACTTTTAATATTTAAAATATTGGCCATAGAATTAACATGGACACAATAAGAATATTATATCTAAGATTTTATATGACTTTATCTTCTCTCTTATTTCATAACTACATTTAAAAGCCTTTATATGTTATAATTTTTTTAATCTTTTAAAAATATAACTCAGAACTTTTGGTAATCTAATTTGGCTTTAAAACATTACATGATGGGCATTTAGTGAGTTATAGATATTTACAGTTAAATAATCTATATATTTTATATAGAAGTCAGCAATGATATTATCAAAATAAAATTGGGTAAGAAAATAAATCCTCATTAAACACCCTCATACATACTCCCACACATAAATATATCATCAAAAACAAAATTTATACTGAGCACAGAATATATTAAAGAAAATAATGGCAAAAAAATCTCATAGCAAATAGTATGTCCTCTTACTGTTCAGGAATAATAAAAAAGCAAGGTAAAACCCGCTTATTATTTCAAATGCTAATAAATACTCTATTCACCTTTACTTCAGTGTGACATCCTTCAGAAAAGTAAAGAAGAAATACAACTATACTCTGTGTAGAGCAGAGGTGTCAAACTCATTTTCACTGGGGACCACATCAGCCTTATGGTTTCCTTCAAAGGGCCGAATGTAATGTTAGGACTGTATAAATGTAACTACTCCTTAACTAGGGGAAAGGGGTGGCAGAAACAAGGCACCTGGACAGATAAAACAAGCTGGAGGGCTGGATTCAGCCAGCAGGCCTTGTGTTTGCCACCTGTGGTGTAGAATGTGGCTGGACACAAACAAGAGTAACCATATTTTCAAAAACAAAAAAGAGAAATATTTCTTTACATAAAGACTTAACGTCTTGTATGTATAAACTCTTCTTTATAGAGTTTAGGACACAGGTTGGAATTTGGAAAACCCTGGTGAAATTTCTTCACACACTCTGTCATTTAGTGACAGATGTTGCACTGTGATCTGATGGAATCAATTTAATCTCAAATTTGTTAAAGTTAATATAGGAGGATGGAGAAAAGAAGCTTTCCTGATAAACAACATCAATACTTAGAATAGAGAAGCTTTATACATTTAGTAAGCTCTCTTCAATTTTGACTCTTTTAGTGCATTTTTCTACCCAGAGGTTAAGCCATTTATAAGAAGTATATGAAAAATAAATCATTCCTTTTTTCAGTATAATGATTTCAAATCTTAAAAATTTATGTCACCTTTTAAAATTATTTCAAACTTCATGTTAGTCAATCATTTATCACCATATAGCACAACCTGAGTCTAAAATATTGACAAATTTCATATGCTTTATGAGAAATGCAAGTATTTACTGGAAGAAATCAAACCACAAATGACTAAGACTCTATTACATACTGAGATTATAGATAGAATATGAAAATTGTGATTGAAAAGCAATTTTGAAATCAGTATGTTCTGGTATACTAATACATCACTCTCTATCCATTTCTATCATATATATCATCTACACCATCAAAAACAAACCCCTCTGAGGCATGACAGCACCTGATACAATCAGGAAATTCATGCTGGTATGACAAAATTGCATTGATAAATAAACATTCCATTTCAGTGACTTCTCAATTTTTACAGTTACTTTTTATATGTGCTTCTGACAGTAAACTTAGTGTTGCATAATTAAAGAGATTAAACTGCAGTGGCTGATATGACTTTGAAAGACATTCAATTAGAACTTTATAGAGTTTCTGAGTGAGGGGAAAAATGTGACATGTTTTCAATGTGTGTGGTTACCAAATATTTAAAGAAAAATGATCAGAATGTTCAAGGCTAATAGACTGGAAACATTGTGATACTGGCAAATTACAAAGTAAACTTTCCTTAGATCTAAGGTCTAGTTTTTCCTGCCTACCTTCTTCTCTTTCTCTCCTTTTGTTTTCTCCTATTTACTTTTTAAATTTTTGTTGTTGTTGTTCAAGTACAGTTGTCTCCATTTTCTCCCCACGACTCCACCAACCCCGGCCATCCCCACCTCCCACCCTCGATCCTATTTTCTACTTTTGATATTGAAAAGTGTTCAAATATTTGGCATAAACAGATATGCAGTAATAAATTCTGTTATATACTCTGTTTGGTTTCATCAAGCAATAAAAATTACAATAAACAAATCAAGGAAACATATTAGTCATGAAGAAATATGAAAAAGTCAACTTGGCTCAAGAAAAAATAGAGAAGAATTCCTCTGTTGCTACAGCCATACTCAGAGCTCAGATGATGTTGTGATGGTGATGATAAGAGGAAGAGGAGGGAGACCACTTAGCAGTATTAGTCACAATCTTTAAAAATTTTGTTATTGTAAAAATACTATAAAAAGGTAATTTCATGATGATCTATATTTTCTGGCCATATTTTTGAGGGATTGTTTTGAGAAAAAAAATGGTGAAAAGCATTTTAAAACTGTGGTTATGATCAGTAAGTATAGAGTGAACTTATTTTTTTCTGTCCATTCACATATTTTACAATATTATTGAATGTTGACAATGTGCCCGGTATTGTGTTAACACTGAGGATTTAGTAGGGATGAAAATAAACAAAAATTGTACTCACATTGAACTTATGTAAAGAAGTAAAAGGCAATCAAGTAAAACAGCTACACAGGGAATGAGGTTCTACAGAGAAATGGTTGGTTCTAGCTCTGGGACAGGGAAAAGTCAGGATGAACCTGCAATATCTTAGGCTGTTAGAATGTGGGGAAGTGCTAAACCCACCAATGAGCAGACAAACAAAAATAAGCCCATAGGCTGATGAGAGCATGCATGTCAAAGGGACATGGGGTCAGCTTGAGAGAGCTTCATGTGAAACAACTTGAGCACTAAAATAAATGATGATAGTGTCTTACCGTAGCCACTCAAATAAAATGCATATTTAAGGCCTTAATAACATAAATGAATGACTGTAGGAGTGGGGGTGGGGCAGGGTAGTGGTGAGCAATAGAGAAAAAGGCGGGACAACTATGCCTGAAAAACAATAAAAATGAATAAATAAATAAATAAATAAAGTAGAAGAAACATATTTTCTGTATTAAAAAACTTAAAAATCTAAATATAGATAATCTTCCTTTCAGCTGGTAGAGTTTAATTCCCCTCCCCTTGAGTAAAGACAGGATGTAGTGTATTTTGCTGTGTATAATGCACACTTGTTTGCCCAAATTTTTGAGGGAAAAGTAAGGATGCACATTAGACATGGGTAGCACTAATTCCATGTCTATATAAATGTTTTTAATTCATTTATTTATGCTTATACATTAAAAGTATAACTCTAGAAATTAATAACAATATCTGTATGCAAAATAATACCCTGGAATACAATAATCAGTTTTATTTCTAAATATAAACAAATAAAAAGTTGAATTAAAAAATTAAAACAAAATATTTCTTTTCCCTGAAAGTGTAGGGCCAAAAATGTGGGTACATGTTATACACAGCAAAATATGGTAGAAACTTGACTAGAATATACAAAGGGGAAAACAGTGACATTACAATGAATACATAGGTGAGAAACCACATTTACCACATGTTCAAGGTTAATACTATTGGTGGTAAGGCAGGTTGCTATTATGTATCTCTGACATGATTGTATAGAATCACTTTTCACCTCTGTGGTATCCTCCCCCTTCACATCCATAACTTATTCTAATCATAAGAAAACATCAGACAAATGCAAACTGAAAAGCAAAAAATACACTTGACCAACCTATTCCAAAGGCTGAGTGAAGGTCAGGAAAAATAAGGGAAGACTACAGTAATATCAGAGACTAGAAAGACTAAGGAGACAAGGTATCAAAAAGGGTCATGATGTCCTGGCTGACGTAGCTCAGTGGAGTGAGCTCAGGCTGCGAACCAAAGTGTCACAGGTTCAATTGCCAGGCAGAGTACATGCCTGGGTTGCAGGCCATGACCCCCAGCAACCTCACATTGATGTCTCTCTCTCTTGCTCTCTCTCTCATCTCCCTCCCTTCCCTCTCTAAAAATAAATAAATAAAACCTTAAAAAATTTTTTTAAAAAAAGAGGGTCATGGTATCCCAGATTGGATCTTGGAACAGAAAGAAGGATATTAGTAGAAAAAGTAGAGAAAACTGAGTAATTCTATAGTGTAGTTAAAGTATTGTACCAAAGTTAAGTTCTTAATTTTAACAAATAAACCCTTGTTATGAATTAAAGGAAACTAGGTGAAATCTCTACTACCTTTGAACTTTCTGGTAAATCTCAAATTATTCCAAAATAAAAAGTTTGTGTTTATTTCTAAGTAAACTACAGAGCATTCATATATATGACAATTATTGTGGAATTAAATGAAACTGGAGAGAGTGCTGGGGAATGCTTGGTAGCAAATGCCCTCTGCTAAGTGGGACGCTGGTGAGGAAGACAAAATGAATAGAACAACCCATTCACATATCTGTCACCCTGGCAGGCAGAGCAGC
Organism: Phyllostomus hastatus; assembly: GCF_019186645.2. Lineage (NCBI taxonomy): Eukaryota > Metazoa > Chordata > Mammalia > Chiroptera > Phyllostomidae > Phyllostomus > Phyllostomus hastatus. The sequence goes on along the minus strand of NW_025333709.1, from coordinate 35,488,319 downwards.
ACCAACCAAGGCCTGGAAGACAGAGATTCTGGTGTTTTATTTATTTCAATACTTCACTGCTGATAGTTTATAATGAAGCTAAAGAAAGTGATCTGCTTTTTACACTATTGCATTCAGTTTTCTTCAGTGCAGTGTTTAAATAAGTATAAAAATACATACACATACACATGTATAATCATTTGTTCAGTTATTTATATTTTTCTTTGGGGGTTGAGGTTAAAAACTATTTTCTTATTAAAATATTTGACATGATTTACAATAATAAAATTTTCTGGATCACTCTAAAATATATATATATATATTTTTAAAGATTTTATTCATCCATTTTTAGGGAGGGAAGGGGGGAGAGAGAGAGAGAGAGAGAGAGAGAGAGAGAGAGAGAGAGAGAGAGAGAGAGAGAAACATCAATGTGCGGTTGCTGGGGGTTATGGCCTGCAACCCAGGAATGTTCCCTGGCTGGGAATCGAACCTGGGACACTTTAGTTCCCAGCCCGCGCTCAATCCACTGAGCTATGCCAGCCAGGGCAGTAAAATATATTTTTAAATCCTGACTTAAATTATGTTCTTTACTTTCTGAAGACACACATGATATTTTAAAACAGTATAATGTAAAGAGACAATTATCTTTAAAATAATCAGTCTGTCTGTTCAAGTCAATGGAATTCTATGCAGCAGAAAAAAAGAAGGAGCTCCTACCCTTTGCAACAGTATGGATGCAACTGGAAAGCACTATGCTAAGTAAAATAAGCCAGGTGGTGAAAGACAAATACCATATGATCTCACCTTTAACAGGAACCTAATCAACAAGACAAACAAACAAGCAAAATATAACCAAAGACACTGAAATTGAGAACATGCTGACAGTGACCAGAGGGGAGAGGGGACAGAATTTCAGGGGAAAAGGGTGAAGGGTTTGTAGGAACAAGTATAAAGGACACATGGACAATAACAAGTGGGGAGTAGAAATAGAAGAGAGGTGGGGAGGGCTGGAGTGGGGAGGGCTGGGGTGGGCTGGAATGGGGGGAAGGCAGAAAACTGTTCTTGAACAACAATTAAAGTTTGAAAAAATTAAAAAATAACTAGTCTGAAGATAATAAAACAAGCCATCTGGCATAAACATAGATTAGAAGTGCTTGTCATCTGAGTTGTGGCTGTTTTAAATATTTATTCAATGGCTTTTTCAGATACCTGCCTATTAGTATACAGTAGGAGTAGTGTTTAATGAACATAAGAACAGGCATAGTAAGTGTTGGCTAGCATCTCATTCGACTAATTTTACTTGCCAGTAATTGCCATCTTATTTTGGTTCCAGTGGCATTTTTAATTTAGTTATTAACTGGTTATCAATTGGTTGATGAAATAATTATGCTTATACACTTCTCATAGCTATTGTACAATTCTGCATTTAAAAGCAAATTTTGAATTATGCCAGAAACTGTGAAACTTCCTAAATTAAAGTATGCTTATTCTTCATTTACATATATCCAGAATAGGCAAAACTATGGAGACAGTCAGCATATTGGGGATTGGGGAGAGGGGAGGGAATTGACTGATTAATGAATATGGAGAGCTCATCTGGGATGATGAACTATTTTTAAATAGACAGAGCTGGTAGTTGGATAACACTGAATATACTAAATGCCACTGAATTGTACAATTTGACACAGTTCATTTTATGCTATGTAAATTTCTAACTCAATATAAAGGAGATCTTAAGTATGATTGAGTTACTTTGTGACTTTTGAAAAAAATATCTTTCAATTACAAATACTACCTGCATAATTTATAAATAATAAATAGCCAAATTCTAAGTAAGTGATGATATATGAAATGACCAATTCAATGACTGATTTATATTTGGGATACTGTTTGCATTGAAATAAGGCCATTTTTAATATCTTAGTTTTAAACTATGTGCACAATATTCATCTCAGTATTGATTATTGTAATCTATTCAGGTTTAAGACTATCTTAAGTCTCTTCTTTGTCATGCTACTCCAAACAGAAATGAGATTCAAGGAAAAACAGTCTATCTACAGCAGATGAATCTTTGTGTTGTCACCACATACAGAATGTCAATGAACAACTTGATCTGGGCCAGACTCTCACTATCCAGATAAAACAGCACAACCAGCAAGTAAGCATTTATTTGCCTTTAACTCATCTATTTAAGTTTGTTCTAGAACAGCTACTGTGTCTCATAACAGTTTCGAAATGACCACTGTTACATGGAGACCACTAATCTCTAATGACCTAGAGATTAGAAAGCATTTATTAGTTAAATGAATTTGGGGTAAAGATGCTAGTAGATAGCAGGAAGTTCTCTGTCATACAATAGAATGGGGGCAGTTATAGGATTGGAGAATATAGCCCTTTGCCAAGTGTTTAAACATTCCTTTGACTTGTGGAATATTTGTGGACTGTACTACAGAACATATTTTCCTCTTTTCTCCAGCTTTGATCATTGTTTATGAAGTGCCTATATATCTGCCTGCACCCTCACTTCTATTACTACTGATACAAATTACCATTTGTCACCCGTGATGTGTCTGCTGGGCACCACTACCACATTGGTTGATGCCATTTCCTCTAATGTTCAAGAGGTGTCCAAGGTACACTGTTCTATGAAGAAGTGAGATCTCCACATTTTAGTGTTATACTCTTTTTCATGTGGTATAACTAGCTTTTGTGGGCTTCAATGTTTTCAAGAAATTTTATTGTTATAACCTTTCACTTCTAGCCACACCATTTCCCCTAACCACTTTTCTCCTTCTCTGCCATAGGACCTGAGGAAACTGGACTGGAGGAAAAACTCAAGTGACAAATATATTGAAATATAAATTTCCCTCCTTTATGACTTCTCACTTTTTCTTTTTTTTAAGACTTTATTTTATTTTTAGACAGAGGTGAAGGGAGGGAGAAAGAGAGGAAGAAAAACATCAATGTGTAGTTGGTTCTCACATGTCCACTACTGGAGACCTGGCCTATGACCCAGGCATGTGCCCTGACTGGGAATCAAACTTGCAACCCTATGGCTTGCAGGCCAGTGCTCAATCTATTAAGCTACACCAGCCAGGGACCCAGGGCTTTTTCTCTTAAATGAGACCATGTTGACATTTTCCCTTAATATCTAGCCCCAACATTAGGCGTCACAATTTTTATACTGACAGATTTCTTATTCAAGGCCAGATATACCATTTCAACAGTGACAAAGCTTAGAACCAAATTTCCTTAATTCTCACCCTAATTCAGCACTGAAATCAAGATTATACTTTACCGGTACATCTTGCAAATATAATTTCCCAGTAGTTAAAATATCAGGTACTTTTGGATTTTCTTGCACAAATATTTTAGAATAGGTCTGTCTCACCAGATCCAACCTATTTGTTTATTTATTTATTTAGTTAGTTTTTTTAATTGTATTTTTTCCATTACCATTTAGTCCCCTTATACCCCTTCCCCCCACCTGCAACCACCACACCATTGTCCATGTTCATGAGCCCTTTTTCCTTTTTGCTTGATCCCTCCCCCACCCCAACTTTCTCCCCACCTCAGCTGTCATCCTGCTCTATGAATGCTCTATGAGTCTGTCTCTATTTTGCTTTTTAGTTCAGTTTGCTCATTAGAGTCTACATATGAGTGAAATCATATGATATTTGTGTTTCTCTGACTGGCTTATTTCACTTAGCATAATGTTCTCCAGTCCATCCCTACTGCCACAGAGGGTAAAACTTTCTCCTTTTTCTTTTATGGCTGAGGAGTGTTCCATTGTGAAAATGTCCCATAGTTTTATCCACTCAACTACTGATGGACACTTGGGCTGCTTCTTTACCTTGGTGGTTGTAAATAAAGCTGCAATGAACATTGAGGTGCTTATGTTCTTTTGAATTGTCTTGGGTTCCTTTGGATATACTCCCAGAAGTGGGAACTCTGAGTCTAAAGGCAGACCCATTTTTTTAATTTTTCGAGGGATCTCCATACTGCTTTCCACAGTAGCTGCACCAATCTGCATTTCCACCAAGAGTGCAAAAGTTTTCCCCTATCTTCACACCCTCACTAGCACTTGTTTGTTGATTTATTGATGATAGCCATTCTGACAGGTGTGAGATGATATCTCATTGTGCTTTTAATTGGCATTTCTCTGATGGTTAGTGACATTGAACATCTTTTCATATGTCTATTGGCCATCTGTATGTCCTCTTTGGAGAAGTGTCTATTCAGGTCTTTTGCCCATTTTTCAATTGGTTTTTTTTTTTTTTTGGTGTTGAGTTTTGTAAGTACTTCATAAATGTTGGATATTAACCCCTTCTCAGATGTATTGGTGAATATCTTCTCCCATTCTGTGGGCTGTCTTTTTATTTTATTGACATTTCCTTTGCTGTGCAAAATCTTTTTAGTATGAGGTAGTCCCATTTGTTTATTTTTTTCTTTTGTTTCCATTCCCTGTGGAGATATATCTGATAAAATATTGCTATGAGCAATGCTGTTTTTCACAGAACTAGAACAAATATTTCAAAAATTTATATGGAGTCATGAAAGGGCTCACATAGCAACAGTGATCCTGAGAAAGAAGAATACTGTTATAGGAATCATGCTACCTACTATACCATACCATACCATACCATACCATACCATACCATACCATACCACACTATACTATACTATCTATGACCACAGTAATCAAAACAGCATGGTACTGGCATAAAAACAGACACATAAATTAATGGAACAGATTTAGAGAGCCCAGAAATAAGCCCCAACCTTTATAGTCAGTTATTATTAGAAAGAGGAAGCGAGGATATACAATGGGCTGAAGATAGTTCATTCAATAAATGGTATTGGGAAAATTGGATAGATACATGCTAAAAAATGAAACTAAACCAACTTTTTACATAACACACAAGAACACATTCAAAATGGATTAAATACCTGAATGTTAGATGTTAGACCCAAAACCATAAAACTCATAAGAGAAAACATAAGCACCAATCTTTTGTGTATGTATGTGTCTGTGAATGATTAAGACTGTTAAGAGAACCTCAGTGTCAAAGGGTATATAAAGGAAAGGAAATAAAGCTATTGATTTGCAACACATGTCAAGGGAAAAAAGACTGAGATATTGTGCAATATATAAAAAGTCTCTGACAGAGATAAAAGAAAGGCCATGAAGTTCAAAAAGTATGTAGAGAGTTTTAAGATACACACTATACACACACAGCCACACAGAAACACAAAAGCATGCATGTGTTTAAGGAGCAAGGGGTTTGTATCTTATCAGAGTTGCAAAAATATCAACTTAGCTCAAGCTGGTGGTAAACTTTCATCTGTTTTTTGCATGAAAACTTGAGGGTTATAAAACGTTTCACACAGATGCAGCCAAAAGGGGGTAGGATGGAGGGTGGGAGGTAGGGATGGCTAGGTCAGGAGAGTGGTGGGGGAAAATGGAGATGACTGTACTTCAACAACAATAAAAAAAACTTTTCAGTATAGGTAAATATTTTGAAATTTTATATTTTATCAAATAATTTATTTCAAAAGCCCCTCTAAAATTAGTATTTACCCTCTCAGTATCCCAAAGTTCAAACTTTAATACAATATGAACCCTGTCTAGAATGGCAGAGATTCTGATTACTCCCAATATACTTTGTATACCCTTTGTTTCTAATAATAGCTCAGCTTAGCTGGATACATTAACAGGCAAAATCTACATTGCTTATCTTCTCTGCAGCAAGATTTAGCCATGGGATTTAGTTTTGATCAATGGTATGGAATAATGTGTGTAATACTCAGGTCATGCTTAAAAAAGAAGCTTGCCAGGTGTTGAGATTTAGCAAGAAAAACAGTAAGAGAGCACCTCTCCCTTACACCCTGAAGATGTCATATCTTCCCTGAACAGTCCATGCTTTTTTATGGGAGAAACAACCTAATAACACTGTTTCTCTCAGGCCTTTGTTGCAGCAGCAAAGCCTGTATGTAACTAATAAGAGGCAATGGCTAGGTAACTATTTTGGGGAAAGTCTTGGGAATGTAGTTTCTGAAATTAGAGTCCATAACAATTACAAAAGAATTGTCTTTATTTAACACGTTTGCCAGAAAGTGTATTTCATTTTTACAAGAATAAGGTGAATGCTTTCTTTTGTTTGTTTTTGGATAAATAAATGCAGATCTAAATATATGTTATACAGCTAGATAGAAAATGAAGCACACATTGACCTATGCTAATAAAAAGTTAAAACACTATTACCCACAAAGTTTTATTTAATAATAAATAATCCAAACATAAGGATCCCCCTGTGTGATCGGGAAGGTGTTATTTTTGCCCTAAATGTTGGCTCCTGGATTTGGGTGGATAAGAACTTGCTTTCTGGCACTGAGGGACCGTAAAGCTCTTTAGTGCAGTATGAAGGTCCTGGAATTTCTTCCTTCATTAGGGAAGTAAGGCAAGCATCCTGCAGATAGAGTTTAAATTTTATGAATAAAAATGTAATCGCTGGCATTAGTCAATTGGTCGGGCTTCATTTTGGGAGGCAAATTGTTGCTGTTTTGGTTCCTGTTCAGGGCACATGCCTGAATTGTGGGTTCAGTCTCCAGCCATGAGGTGAGCGAGAAGCAACAGATCAATGATTTCCACACTACTGTTTCCCTCTTTCTCCCTCCCTTTCCCTCCCTAAAAATAAATAAATAAAATATTTTAATAAAAAATGTAATCACTGAAAATGGTTCTCTGATTTACCCTCCATGATACGTTTCAATGTATCTTATTTTACAACGTTGTATTAACACTAGCTTGGTTTCTGAGAAAGTTTGGAGAGTTAAGGGTCAACTAACTTTGTGCTTAAAGAAAAATGATATTGACCTAGCAATCAGCTTGAAGGTATGAGACTGCAAAAATGAATTTATAAAATTCTGGAATAAACATTATTCATAGTACCTACCCACAATAGTCAATGCTTTACCAAATAGATAATGGTAAAACTTAGTATAAGCATTCCTTGAGACTACCTGAACAAACTTGAGGTAGAAATTGACTAGAGCACTGGCTGGTGTGGCTCAGTGGATTGAGAGCCAACCTGCAAACCAAAGGGCCGCTGGTTGGATTGCCAGTAAGGACACATGCCTGGATTGTGGACCAGGTCCCCAGTAAGGGTCACACAAGAGGCAACCACACATTGATGTTTCTCTCCTTCTCTGTCTCCCTTCCTTACCTTCTCTCTGAAAATAAATAAGTAAAATATTTAAAAATTTAAAAGAAAAAGAAGTTGACTAGGAAAAGGTAGGGCTTGCTGAAAAATTGAGGCAAGAGAAAATGAAGAAAGAACTATTTGGTTACAAATCATATTTATCAGTGCAAAGAACTCAAAGTATCTGTAAATGATTGAAAACAGTAGCTGACACAAACTGTCATGTAAATGTAAATCAAATAATTAATATAACCCTATAACCCCTTCATCAGTATGTGTCTGTAACAAACCATGGTGATCAACTTTGTCATATTTAACCATTCAGAACTCTCTGATCTAAACCTTACTTGAGCAAAGTATACTGATGGATATTAATGCTAGCATTTTATTAAGAATATATATGTCAATATTCATGTGCTATTCTTTATAATATTTCTTTCCTTTTCCTTTGGTAATAACTTTATGAGGCCTTACTCTTTACATTGGGTTGACCTCAAAATAATATTAGGAATATTTTCATCTTTTATGGTGTTCAACTTTTGAATAACATTGGAGTTAACCAGTTTTTAAAGGTCAGTATATATCAACTTTGAAATCATCTATTCTTAGAGCTTTTTATAAATGGTAAAATTTTAATCACCTTCACAATATTGCTATTGGACTATTCAGGATTCTTCTTCTTAGATGAGTCTGTACATCAAAATGTTTTGTGGTCAAAGTCTTATGCATACTATTGTCTCAAAATATTTACAAATTGTCCTAACCAGTGTGGCTCAGTTGGTTGGGTGTCATCTTGCAAACCAAAAGATGGCATGTTTGATTCCCAGTCAGAGCACATGCCCAGGTGGCATGTTGGACCCTGGTTGGGTACGCACAAGAGGCAACCAAAGCAACTGATTCACTGGTGTTTCTCTGCATCTCTTTCTCCCTCCCTTCCCCTCTCTAAAAATAAATAAGTGAAATGTTTAAAATAATTTTTAAAACAATGATATTGGCAATTGCTCTTTTCTATTTTTAATCTTTATAGATATGTTATCTCCAATTTCTAGTCAGATTTGCAAGTGATTTGGAATATTTAAGCAACTAGATCTTGATTATAACATTCTATATTTTCTTGTTTTAATTTCATTGCTTTTAGCTTTATTCTCTCTTTACCTTTGTATCTGTTTCATCTAAAATCTTACATTGAATGACTGGTTACTTCATATACATTTTTCTTTGAGTATGTGTAATTTTAAGTAAGCCTCATTTATTTTGAAAGAAAGTCTCAATTGCTTTCACTATTTTATCTCTGTCATGATGAGCTGGATTTTGGGCAAATTATTTATTACTATTTTCAGTTTACAAATTTGCATTATGACTGTGTCCATGGAGCATTTATTTTATTTGCCACATGATTTATTTCCATGGACTTGGTTTTCATAAAGTTCCTTTCAATTCCAACAGATTTATTAATGAGTCACCTTTAAAGGTAAATGTTGCCTCTCTTTATCTATTTAAATTTCAACATGTTTATCTAAACTTTAATTTTAGAATATTGTATATTATTAATTTTTACTTAATAATATTGTGCTTTGTTTGATGATATTATTATTGACTTTCTCTCAGTTTTCCTATATATTTTGAATATTGTTTTGTTGAATCATTTTGAGAGGCAGATTTTTTCGGGGGGATTTTATTTGTTCTTAAATCTCTTTGTCTCTTCTATTGCTTGTTTATGCTTATCTCTCTCTCTTTGCAGTTGCTTCCTCCTTTCCCTCCAGATTCTTTGTCTACCAGAAGTTCCTATTATTGCTTTAGAATTGCTGCCATGTGGTGACTTGAGGTTATCACAGATAATGTCACAAAGTCTGTCTTAAGTGTCATGACTGGATGCCACATTATCAGGAAGCACAGGAGTAAAACAGTCAGACAAATGGGCAAAGGGCATACTAGCTCTGGCTTTACACAGTGAATCTGGATGAAGTTCTTTGTCTCTCATTCTGCAATTTTTAATTCTATTAATCTTTCAGAAAATAAAATGTCTTAACGTCCCAAGCATAATTCCACACACAGAGCCCACCATATTGACTTCTTGTTCCATTTCATACTCTCTGAAATGTTATTTTCCATACTGTCTCTTTTTGTTTCTATTTTATATTTTGCCTGCCTTTGTTATATTTAGAAAGGATCACCCTGGCTGGCGTAGCTCAGTGGACTGAGCGCCGGCTGTGAACCAAAGCATCACAGGTTCGATTCCCAGTCAGGGCACATGCCTGGGTTGCAGGCCACAGCCCCCAGCAACCACACATTGATGTTTCTCTCTCTCTCTCTCTCTCTCTCTCCCTCCCTTCCCTCTCTAAAAATGAATAAATAAAATCTTTAAAAAAAAAAGAAAGAAAGGATCATACAAGTATGAACTCACTGCATCATTTTTAATGGAAGCTTGATTTTTTTTATTCTTTGGGAATATTATTATAGCAGAGAATCTATTTTTTTAGTATTTTCTATTTATTTATTTTTTTAGAGAGGGAAGGGAGAGAGAAAGAGAGAGAGAGAAACATCAATGTGTGCTTGCTGGGAGTCATGGCCTGCAACCCAGGCATATGCCCTCACCGGGAATCAAACCTGTGACACTTTGGTTTGCAGCCCATGCTCAATCCACTGAGCTACGCCAGCCAGGGAAAGAATCTATTTTTTGAAGGTGGGTAAATACATTCATCTGGTTCCCCTCAAAAAATTAAAATCACCACTGTTATACTTTTGCCTAAAAATGTGGTTATGTTTAAATTTACTTTCATATTACTGCTATATAGCACACTATTTGTTTATTGTTATTTATTTATCATTATTTATTATTAGTAGTAGTATAGATGCATTAATTTATTATTTTTCATTACAATGATTTATGGTTCAAGTTTTTGCTTAATGTTTTTGGATAGTCAAATCATCTAACACTTGGCTAATGAGGGATTTTTCTCATTTCACTGACAATGTTTTGGAGAAGCAAGGTAAATGTACATAATTTGGACTGTCATTTAGAACAGAATGATTGCACATTAACTTTCTCTAATTTTCAAAAACATCTAACTAAATTATTTATTTCTTCATTTATCCTGACCACGTCATTCTCTTTCACTATAATCATCATGACCAAAATAAAGCATTCAATTTTATCTTTTTGCTGTCTGTAAGTAAATAACAAAACACCAAGATTCACCCAAACAGTCTAAAACTTCCAAGACAAAGAACATATATTCCTAATTGATAGTGTTATTAAAATGTGTTCACAAAATTTCTAAACTCTACAACCTGTAGTGTGCATTCTTATTTCTAATGAGTGCCAAGTGAAACATAATTTATTTAGTAAAACAAATTTTCTGAAAGAGAATCATTATCTATTAAGTAATGCATGTCTCAATATTTTAAAATTCATAAGTAATAATTCAATTTATTAGACCATGCCACATAGAATCAATGTCTATTTCAGCGGCTGCTCCTATGCAATCCTGTTTGAAAATACAAAAAAAAAGTATTAACTCAAAGATTCATAATGTTTTCAACTCTAACCTAACAAAACATTATCAAACAATATGAGATCTTAGAAGACTGAAGTTGAAAAATAAGATTTGTATCATTTACTCCAAATGTTTTTATTTATAAAAGCTTATATGATTTTCTCTCAAGACTGTGTAGACAAGTGAAAGTGAGTGTGAATACTGAGTCAAGTCTGTATGTATGAGGTTGAGACTGAGATTGAAAAGACAAGGTTTAATTTGTTTTGTTTGCAGAGAAGCAGAATCACGGAACATATGCTAAGGCAAACAGTGGCAAATAAAGTAGTATTAAAAGACAAAATGCTTAGTTTTCAAAACAAAAATATTACTGAGAAATTGCTTAGCATTTTTGAAAATCTCTTTATTGTCTGAGTATGTAGAAGAAAGCTAGATTCTCACATCTACTCTTCCATTCCTTCTGTTACTATATGTTGTCTTGGTTGAAATGTATGAAGAAAAGCTGGCCTCACACACACATATAGCTGAATAAGGGAGATGTATTGTACTAGCCCTTTTCAGATGGAAGTAAATATTATTCTCTATACTACATCCCAACTCAACTAATTGCAGTTTTCTAATGGTTAGTTGTAATGTGGAATTTGACACCCATATCAATATACTTGTCATATTCTGTTACATTAAAAAAGATGTTATGAATATTTATATTTATATAAGTATGCAGGAATTGAGAATCAATGTATTAACAACTTATAACCCAATAAACACATGTGAAGACAAGAGTGGAGGTAGAAGCAATTCCAAGAAATTTTTAGTCCAGATAGATTTTGTGGAAAGTGTGATACATGATTCTGGAAATAAAGCATCCTATTGTGACTAACCCTCTTGCTGCCAGCAACTAAAAATGTAGGATATTATTTTGTATTTATTTTGATTAAATTTATCATCATAAGCCCTGGCTGGTGTAGCTCAGTGGATTGAGCACGGGCTGCGAACCAAAGCATCGCAGATTCGATTTCCAGTCAGGGCACATGCCTGGGTTGCAGGCCACAGCCCCCAGCAACCGCACTTTGGTGTTTCTCTCTCTCTCTTTCTCCCTTCCTTCCCTCTTTAAAAATAAATAAATAAAGTTGTTAAAAAACTTATAAATTTATCATCATAATGTTGATTAATAAAATTTTATAGGTTTCCATTATACAATTCTACAATATATCATTTGTATATTATATTGTATGTTTAGCACCCCAAGTCAAGTTTCCTTCCTCTAATTAAAATGTAGGATTTTAAAAGGACATTTAAATAGGTTGAAGAAGTGACAAGTTAATGATTATAATATAAACTAAGATAAAGTAAGATTACGGATCATCAGTGCTGATAAATCTTGTGAGGTATAGAAGAAAACAGCTAAGAACTCCAAGCAGGAATCTATGTACTATTATTTCAAAACACATACCCCAAGAGACTGAAAGGACAATTTCTTCATCATTGAATAGACCAAAGAAACACATGTTTCAGAGAAACTGGAGCCAAAAGCTGGCCTTTGTAGTGCCAATGTATTATGCACATGGGATACAGTTAAAACTTCAAGTCATATATTTAGGTTATGTTGATACCTGACTGGTTGTGCCCCTATTTACTTGGCAGAAGCAGGTGTATTTGCTCTAGAAAAACAAATACCTTTCAAATAGTGCACCTAAAATCTCTATTAATATTTTTAGCACTCTACAATAAAAATAAATATTAAAAACAATGAATGTATGTGAATGTGGTACCTATGCAAAATCTATCAATAACAACAAATAACAGAAGTAGTCTGATATGTTATTCAGAGATTTAGATTGCCATCACAGGTTATTTTTTAATTGCATGCTGTAATTAAGGAAATAAAAACTAAATTTTCAAAAATAGTATACTATGAAACTTTAGTTCATAGATGAGAAAAAAAATAAACAGAATTTCTAGGACATGCACAAGACTAATGGAAGGTAAAACAAATGTCTAGGGTTTAACAGCAGTTTACATTGCTAAAAAGGTAACCAGAGAACTGGAAGGTAGGTCAGGAGCAATTATCCAGACATCAGAAGAGAAAATTAGAAATAAAATAAGGAAGAAATGTTAAGACATATGGACCATAAAGTTAATTGTACATATTAAATAGTGCAAATGTTGAGAGAGAGAGTAAATAGGACCGAGGCAATGTTCAAGGATATAATAAAAAGAAATTATGACATTTTCAAACCAGAAACTGAGGTTATTACAAGCAAATAATTACTAAGAAAAATTATAGTGACTTTTTTAGATAGAAGGGAGACAATCACAGAAAAGAAAAATAAAAAATAAAGTTATCTCACATACAAGGCATGGGGACAACAAAAATCTGGTAAACATGAAGGTAAAACTGTCAATGGAAACATGTTTGGAGTTTAAAATAGTATAGCATGTTAATATGCATTAGGTAATTTACATATAATTTGAGAGGAAGGCAAATGAAGCTTTTTTGCTCAATAAATTTTCTATTCAGGAGGAGGATAAAGGTGCTGAATAAGTATGACTAATAATTTAAAAGCCATGTTATTATTTCTGGTGTTATTATGCAATTACTAAAACAATAGAAATAATTTTCCTAACGAGAAAACAGTTTAACTGCAAAAAATAATTTAAAAGAAGATAGAGAAAAAGAAGCAAAGAGAAGGCACAAAATGAAAATTTCAAATTAAACAAGCACATTGATAATAATAACTATAAACTGGCCAAATGCTTAGTGAAAATTTGAAGACTCACATACTTGAGGGAAAGTTATAAATATATGAAGTCTGTCTGGAAAAAGGTCAGCCATTGTTAATATAAGAGAAGAGTATGTGCAACATTGATGTAAGCTTGCAAACAAGGAGAGTGGACTGGAATGTGCATGGGTGACTAATAATGACTTCACTGTACTAGTCAGTGGGGGCTATAGACACCATTGAGTGAGCATGTGTACTATGTGGCCATCACATTAAAATGACTGAGTGAGTAGAGCAATGAATCTGCATCAAATTTTGCATGAAGCTTGAACGGTCCTTCATAAAAACTGTTCCGATGATCGAAAAGGCCAAAGCTATGGGCAACTGGTGATTGGCAGCTTCCTCAAGAGAACACACACACTCATGCATCATATCTCATACAGAGTGTTTTGGTGAAACATCAAATGAACCAGGTGATTCAGACCTTCTATAGCCCAGATTTGGCACCTTGCAACTTCTGGCTTCTAAGCTAAAATCACCTTTGAAAGGGAAAAGATTTCAGACTATCAGTGAGATTCAGAAAAATACAACAGGCAGCTGTTGGTGATTGGGAGAACTATGTGAGGTCCCAAGGTGCCTGAAGGGGACTGAGGTGTCACTGTCCTATGTACAAGTTTCTTGTATCTCCTTCAATAAATGTCTGCATTGTTCTTATTACATGGCTGGATACCTTCTGGACAGATCTCGTATAGTGAATAAGAGATATGTAAAACTTAATGAATGACTGAAAGTAAAATGCAGAAAAATTTGAAGCTATGCACCATGTAACTGAATATCACCTCTGTTTCTTTTAGATTTTCTTCTTGATTTCTATTTTAAATATATATATTTTCTACTTTTTAACTTTTCATACACTGTTTACTTCCTTTATTTTACCAAGCCTTTTTTCTTAAGTGATATTTAATAAATGGCATGCCCATTATTAAAGTATACTAACTTGTTTAACACAACTGCTAACAAAGGAGGGCACAGATGCCGGGTGTGCCGAGCACCTTCCTTGCTCTTCCGCCTCTGTGCTCACTCTGTCCTGGGCTCTGAGAGTCTGACTACATACACTTCCTGCTCCTCTCTCTGGCTTCCTTACTTCAGTTTATGTCTGAAAAATAGGAAACACCAAATGGAGATCAGAAAAGTGGGGAGAAGGTAACTGAAGGTGTCCTTTGGGGTTGCTCTTGGGGGTCAACATCCCTAATCAAAGGGCTACGGTTCCCCTCCAAGTAGCCTCCTCCACACAATTGCACCTCTCTTCTGTCTTTGTGGCTGAAGTATGGTAGTTTTGAGCTGCTGTCACCAGATCAGTGGCACTGCACTGTCCTTTCAGGTTTTCTCACAACTTGACCATAGTTTTTGTACATAGGTCCTTAAAAAAATTATCTTGCATATACCACCTGTTTCTGGTCAGGACCCTGATTAATACATCAGTTTGTTTTCTTGCAATTGGCTGGACCCCATGGAAACTGTGTAACTCTTAGCAGTCAGATTTTGGGTAATCAATCAACTTCCTGTGTGCTGAGAAGATCCACTATCTGGGCTCTCTTCTTTGTATAGAGAGTTAGAAAGTTGCTTCCACTCTCTGATGAATTCTAAATTTAAGGATTACCACTATCACAAACAGATGTGTTTTCCAAAAAACTTTAATACTTTTTAAGGATGTTTCTATGTTAAATTATGAAAAAAGTAAGTAAAATCCTTGTGTATCAAAGATCAACATTTAGTAAAGTTCTTGGAAAAAGATTGGTCTCAAATTAATTAAGTGACGAGGAGAATAAGATGGGTAAAAATTGGTCCAGAGCAAAGAAAACAATGAGAGAGAAACAGAAAGGATTCTAAATACTGAAGGAAAGGAAGGGGCTTATAATACATAATAATAAATTTTATAAACAAGATGACATCAGATGGAGAGATGCATTTCACAAAAGTGAACAAATTAAAGCATGGACACTTGAGAAGAGATTACTTTTTTCCAAGTTCAATATCATTAGTATTCAAAAAATATAATGCAATGATTACAAAGGCAATTCAACTAATTATGAGTAGAACTAACTCTGATTGGGAAAATACATTTTTATTAGATACTTTAGAAACAAATCAGTTACTATGTACTGATGAGTAAAAGATACACTCAGGACTTCTTGCTCTGGTTTTAAAAACCAAAGAGATTTCCTTTTGGAACCTGCATCGATAGGCTTTTATGCTGCACAAACACTTCTAGGAATTACATTTCAAGAGAAACCTAATAAATCGGAACAAAATGGAAAAAAAAAGGTTTTGGTTTTCATTATTTTCCCTTTCTGTACATAAGAAGAAAGAAATTTAAATAGTTCATATGGCAAAATATAGAATAAAGAAAGCACTTTAACAAAGGAAGGTAAAATTAAGAACCAGACACTTAGTATTTTAGAAATATATTATCCAAAAGTTATGTAGATATGTTTTAGTGAACATAATAGATACTTAAAGAGTACTTTTTCTTAAGTAGTCATAAGGAGTTGTGTTTGACAACATCTAGGTTTTGAATAGATCAGCCAGCTCTCCTCAGGCGAGGTCAAAATGAACCACAGTGCTAATGTTTAATTTTCCACCACACACCCACTTCATTAAGTAACAGGCAGAATAATTCCTGTGGATGAATTCTGTATATCAGATTTAAAAACATTTTCTGACCAAAATAGAGAAAATAAAGCCTGATCACATTACATTTAAAAGCATGTCTCTAGTAAAAGCTAGCTTGCAACAAATTTGGAAAATTGTTAAGGTAAGTAAGAACAAATACTGGGCATTGAAAGCTGTTGTTAGGTAAGGACCAACAAGGAAATTTGTCTTTGAAAAAATAAAGCACATGCATGCAAAAGTGTTTGCTGTATACACACCTCTGCCTGTGCACACACCTCTGTTTGTGCACACTTGCACATACTTTTGCCTAAATTGAAGTAGGAAGAAGGAATAAAAAATGTAAAAACTAATTATGCAAAGGAAGACAGTAGTTGAAAATCAATAGTTTTGTATTCTGTATTTTCATTGTCAGGTATTTTTTAAAAGATTTTGTTTATTTCTTTTTAGAGAGGGGAAGAGAGGAAGAAAGAGAGGGAAAGAAACACCAATGTGTGGTTGCCTCTCAGGTGCCCCCTACTGGGGACCTGGCCTACAACCCAGGCATGTGCCCTGACTGGGAACAGAACCAGGGACCCTCTGGTTCACAGGCTGGCACTCAATCCACAGAGCCACACCAGCCAGGGCCATTATCATGTATTTCAAAATTGCTTTACTTAGAAGTATTTTTTGTAGAAATCACATGTGTTCCTCCAATTTTTCCCTGGTCAATTTCATTAATTTATCACTGAGTTTATATAAAATTTCACCTCTTAGGTACAAGTTTTCAAAAAATAATTTCTATACTTAAATAACTAAAATATATTACATATAATAAATTAGGATAATTTCCTTACTGATTGAAATAAAACAAATGGTATTAAAAATGAGTACCATCTTGATTTGCAGTATATTTTGCCAAAGATGTCTGAGATAAGTAAAAAAACAAACATTGTAGGTCTGTTAGTATATCCTGAAATTTGATTTACCATCACTTGAGAGCCCCTCCTTACCTTTTGGTAAAGCAGGAAAAGTAAATTAGAGACAGAAAAAATTGATTCTCCATTCTTGTTCCAGTTAATATTTGCTCTGCTAAGGGCCATATTTATTTAATGTTTTCAAAAGGGAAAAGGAAAAAGCCAAAAAATAAATGTATACTATTGACATAAATGCTAATGTAGTCTGGATCTATAAAGTCAGACACAGCTAAACTAATAAACATAAGATAGAGAAACTTGAGATGGCATGGATTTTTGAGTTCACAAAGTTCAGCACCGTGAGGCACACACAAATGAGGTGCCTGGGTCAATGTCAAAACTGGGTATCAAGAAACATTTTCTGCAAAGGGTCAAATAGTATTTTAGGTGTCATAGGCAATACAATTCCTATTACAACTACTCAACTCTGTCATTGTAGCACAGAAACAGCCATAGAGTATAAGAAAACAAGTGGAGGTATTTTTTTTCTTCTCAATAAAACTTTATTTATTTGCAGTGGAACCAGATTTGGTTTATGTACCATAACCTACTCTGAGGCATTGCTCTTTCAACTTAAATTTGCATTAGACATTGGAAATGTAATCATTTTAGAGAATAATGCTAAAGATGATGAAATATTTATTGATGTATAAATAACAATAGAATTCATGTGGTGTGCAGAAGCTAGATATCAAGAAAATTAGATAATCTTGAAAGAGTATAGAGGGCATTCCAGCTTGAAAGGTGTAATTTAAATTCATGTCTCAAAATAGAGACATCAAGTGAGTTCAGAGTTCAGATAAGAAGTATAGAGCTGGAAATTTGAGAGTCATCAGATTTGTTCTGATTTGCTCCTCTGATTAGGTATTTTTTGTTTCCTTATATTAAGAATAACTCATTTAATCCTCAGCTTCATTTACTCTACTGTTCATTCCCTATAAGTTATTCTTCATTTCATTTGGTGTATCCTTTATTTCTGACTGGTCTTTTTTTATGGTTTTCATGCCCTTTTTCTATGCTGTTGAAGTTCTCGCTATATTCATTAATCATCTTTTGAACCAGTATTTTGAACTCTACATCTAGCAGATTGCTTGTCTCCATTTTGTTTAGTTCTTTTCTGGAGTTTTTTTTTTGTTCTTTCATTTGGGACATTTCCTTTTCTCCTCATTTTGGCAGCCTCCCTGTGTTTGTGTCTGTGTATTAAGTAGGGCTGCTGCATCTCCCAAGCTTGGTAGAATGGCCTTATGTAGTAGGTGTTTTGTAGGGTCTAGTGGCACAGCTTTCTTTAACACTCAAGCTGGGAACTCCAGGTACACCCACTCCATGTGGGTTGTGTACACCCTCCTGTTGTCCTTGAGCCTGATTACTGTTGGTATACCAACAGAGGTATTTACCCTCATGGCAATCATCTACAAAGATTGGTTATGATCACTGACAACAAACCTCTAATTACTATGGAGTATCAGCTGTGCAAGGGCCCACCTCACAGAGCAGCACTTATTTCATTGGGGCTCTGGTGTCTGCTGAGTCCACTCCATGAGTGTGTCCCTTGTGGAGGTGGTCAGGTGGTGCTTTTGATGTGGTCTGAAGCTATCCATTGGATATGCTGGCTCTGGGGACTCCCAAAAGGTACAGGCAAAGGTCAGTTGCCATCTGCGCTCTCCTTGGGGGCTATACAGCATGAACTACAAAGCAATCTGCAGGTGGCTCCTACTTGTACTGGGATTGAATATACCCAGGCTAGGCCAAGGTATATTATTGGACATTTTTAGGAATGAATTTTAACACACCCTTTACCACATACCCATTCATTGATTTCAGGTTGGTACAGTGGAATCTTGGTTCTTGAACTTATTTCATTCTGTAAGGCTGTTCGAGAAGCAAATTGTTTAAGATGGGAGACATTTCAGAATTGAAATTTGACTGTATCAACATGAAAGGGTTGCCATGTTGAGAACCAAAGTTTTGTCCAACAACCAAGACATTTTTTCCATGAACAACTTTGTTGAGAACCTAATTGTTAGAGACAGGAGACATTCAAATCTGAGATTTGACTGTATCTTGAAACTGGCTAGAGTGGGAAGGTGTATATTGTAGAAATTGGCAAACAAATAAATCTTGGCATAATTTATTATTTTGTAGAATGTCTTGATTTTTAAAAGATAGATAAAATGTTAAAATGTATATTACACTTAAATTTTATCCTGTTTTTACATTATGGATAGCATAAAAATTGAGGAAACATTCATCTAATACTTGTAAAGAGTGACTCATTCAAAAATGAATGAGAGAAGTTCCTAACATATGACTTTACTGTCTCATTTTTGTTTTATTTATCAAAATAAATGAATATATCAAACAGCATTTATAACAGAACAAGGTTTCATGAATTGCAATCAGATTTGATACAGATAAAAGAATTCTGCAAAAATCAATTGAAAGTATTCTGCAAGACTTGATTACTATTTGGAATTCAAAATTGAGGGTATTTTATATTTTATTATTTACAAGTTGCAAATTATACATTCTTTATATCAAAATTATATCTAACATCTATGCATGCTTACATGCATACATTTTGCCATAGTGCCAGTTGTTAAATATTTACCAGCATGACACTATTTTTAACATGAAGATTTCTAAAAATCTTCTCCAAAAGAGTGTGAGAGAAGAATAAAGCAAAGAGAAGAGAGACAAAAATGCCAGAAAACATATATGAGAAAACAAATGTGAGAAAAATCAATGCTCAGACCTGAAGATCCAAAATCTAATTATAGGAGAGGAGCAGATTATTTAAAAATATATAACAGAAGACTACTTCTCATAATAGAATGGACTCATTGAGAATCCAGTAAAATGAATTTTTAAAAGTGCATACCGAAGTCCATAACCCAGAAATAGCAGAACACTAGGGTAGATTAGCTCTTGAGAACTTCCATAGAAAGAAATTAATAATGGAAAAATCACAATATGAATGAATAAAAGTCAAAATCCTATTAACCTTAAAGGCACTATAAGTGATACCTTTAAAATTCTGATAAAATTTATAAAACAAATTCCAATAAAATTTGTTTTATTGATATAAAACAAATACTAGGTAAACTGTCCATGAAATCTAAAAAAAGTAAAGATATTCCAGACATAGAGTATATAAAAACTTCCTCCTATGTACCTTTTCTACTGAAGCTCCTCGAGATATGCTCCATGAAGATGAAGCACAACTGAGAAATAGGAAGATAATGCATGCAGGAAATAGTGGATCCAACAGAAAAGAGGGCAAAGGGATTTTCCTGAATAACAGAAAACAAAAACCTCAGAAAGACCTTTATTGGATAAACCTATAGAGCCACTGATTGTTTAAAACAGGAGAATGGATAACTTTAGGATCATATAACCAGGTAACAAACCACAACAATGACAAAACAAAAATCAGTCAGATTAATGCTACTGGCTATTTTGAGAGAAATTTTATAACTCTGTTGGAAAGCTGGAAGAAGAACTACCTGGAAAACATACAAAACCAAGAGAAAATAAATTAATCTTACACGAATACTAAAAGGAATACAAAGAGGACTTCAGTCAAGGTGGCAGCACAGGTAAACACAGTACTTGTCTCCTCCTACAACCACATCAAAATTACAGCAAGACTACAGAACAAGCATCCTTCAGAACTGTCTGAAAAAAGGCTGAATGGAAGTTCTTCAACTAAGGTATTAAAGAAGCAACAACATCAAGACTGGTAGGAGGGGCAGAGACATGGATCAGGCTAGTCCCCACCACATACACACATTTGTGGCAGAAAAATGTGGGAGGATTACCTTGGCTGCTGAGGTCCCTCTGTGGAGTGAGGGGTCCCAGCCCCATACCAGGCTCCCCACCCCAGGGCTCCAGTGCCAGAAAGAGAAGTTCCCCTAACTTCTGGCTGTAACAACCAGCAGGGATTGAGGCTGAGGGAGATAAAGGGCTCCAGGAGTCCCCAGAAGTTCCTCTTAAAGGGCCTGCATACACACTTACTCAGACTCACTACCTCTGAACTCCAGCACTGCAGCAGCAGCTTGAGTGTACCAGAGACAGAGAGGAATTGAATTGTCTGGCATCAGTGTGAGAACTGGGGGATGGGCTTCTGCCAGAGAGAGGTGCTGGAGAGGCCACTGTTCTTTTGATGAGATCTCCTCCCACAGAGCCTGCAGGCAGACACCATATCTGTGACTCCGCCAACTTGGCTCACTCTGCTGGCCCCACACTGGTAATTCCATGAGGCTCTGCCCCACCCAACTTTCAGGCCTACCTAAATTGTTTCCAGTGGCAGGAGTGTACTCCAAAATACATCCTTATATGATAGTCAAGAGCCAGAATTTATACTCTCCAATATAAAAGTGTTCCACCAAGAAGGCACAGACTTAACAAATGCTACTCGGACTTGCTTGATTCACAGTGTTGGTTTTGCTCTCCTCACACTATTTTATCTAGTCTCTTGGCTTATTCTTGGACGTGCAATGTTTTCTCTGACAAGCTTTGGAAACCTCTAAGAGATTAGAGTGATTTACTATAGAAGAAACTGGTGCTTTACTGCCCTTAAGAAAGGAAGATGCAGATGTGAATGACCTTAAAGGTCTTTGTTCAAATCAGCTTCTTTCCCTCCTCCTTTTATTCCTGCAGGAGAAAAATCAGTCATGTCTACACAAATTCCAATTCCATTAACCTTTCAGTTACCTCTGAGACATTGTTGTACTCAGGTCCCTAACATTATATATGTCAAGACTTTGCTGGCATGTCCTTTCTGAGTATCTCTTGTAATATCTTGACTATTTCAGATAGTTCATAGTTCAGTTACCTGAGAATATTAAAGTGCAGTACAATTTTGATTTCTGGAATTAATGCCTGAACTTGAGATTCACTGCAGGGGCAAAATAGAGCAAAAGCATACTCTCTCTCACACACACTTCCACATTCCATCCCCTTAAGTTATGTTCTTTTTAAATTCTCTATGTTTAAAGTTCACAGAGGACAGTAAAAAGAAGGGAAATACTACTCCAAAACTTCCTCTTGGAAATCACAAGATGTGTAAATTGAGCCTTAATTATAGGCAGTGCACTATAGAAAGTATGAATGAGGAATATAAACCATATTGATTAACTCCAACTTCAAAAAGTTGAAGTTAAGTTTTTGGACTTCAACTTCCACTTCTTTTTGAAGCATTCCAACTTCACTTTTTAATAATATCACCTTGGGAATACAACAACTTGTCTACACATTAGTTTTCTGAAACATGAGAAACGCCTGTTTAATATAGTTATTGTTATGATTTGATGAGTTGATATTTGCCTAGAAAATAATAGTTACTCATTGAATGGTACTTGGAATCATATTTAATGATGGATTACCAAAAGAAATTTTTATAAAAATTAATGTAACATTTAAATATGTTAACAATTATCAATTACAAAAGAATAAAAAGTAAATATACTAGAACCCAACAGATATGATTTTTAGAACAATTTAGAGTAATAATATTTCTCAAAATTATAACAATTCTTTTGTATCTGATAGTATATATTATACCACAATGGTCAAGATGGAAGCATAGGTAAACATGGCTCACCTCCTCACACAACCACAGCAAACTAAACTAATACAACTAAATACAACTAAACAAATACTAAACAAATACAACTAAACTACAAAACAACTATCACCTGGAATAGTCAGAAAGTCAAGTTGTATGGAAGTCTGACAACCAAGGAATTAAAGAAGTCACATTCATTCAGATGGGTAGGAGGTGTGGAGATGTGGAGATGAAGAGACACAGAATGGACAGCTCACACCTATGCATGTTGGATAAAAATCAGTAGGGATATCTCACCAGTTAGGGATCCCAACGCCACACCAGACCAACAAGCCTAGGGTTCCAGTGCCAGGAAGACAACTGCCTATAACTTCTAGCTATAAAAACCAGTGGGTGTAGGGGTGACAGAAGAAACTGAGGGATTCTCAGACATCTCCTCTTAGAAGGTCTGCAATGCACTTAAGACTTACATAGACTCATTCCATCTGGGCTCCAACATGGGGGAAGCATCTGGAAGGGCACCAGTGGCATACAGGGAAAAACAGAAGTGTCTGGAATTGGTAAGT
This sequence comes from Phyllostomus hastatus, assembly GCF_019186645.2. NCBI lineage: Eukaryota > Metazoa > Chordata > Mammalia > Chiroptera > Phyllostomidae > Phyllostomus > Phyllostomus hastatus. The sequence goes on along the minus strand of NW_025333709.1, from coordinate 35,465,163 downwards.
TCTGGGAGACAGCTTTATCCCACAAAAACTCTAGAAACAAAATAGCAGCCATTGTCTTTTTTCTGATCCTTCTCACACAGCCACAGAGAGGCAACACTATAGTTAAGATTCCACCTGTCTGGTTCACATGGTTTGCTTCATCCTGGTGATTACCTAAGGATCCACTCCATCCAACTTACTGGTGCACTTTTCTACAATAGACAATGCTACAAAAATAGGAAGTCATGGCAGCTCTACCTAATACATAGAAAGAAACACAGGGAGGCTGCCAAAATGAGGAGACAAAGAAACACGGCCCAGATGAAAGAACAGAAAAAAGCTCCAGGAAAAGGACTAAACAAAATGGAGATAAGCAATCTATCAGATGCAGAATTCAAAACACTGGTTATTAGGATGTTCAAGGAACTCATTGTGTACTTCAACAGCATAAAAAGACCCAGACAGAACAAAAGTTACACTAAGTGAAATAAAGAAAAAAAATTACAGGGAATCAACAGTGAAGTGGATGAAGCTGAGAATCAAATCAATTATTTGGAACACAAAGAAGAAAAAATTATTCAATCAGAACAACAAGAAGAAAGGAAAACAAGGATAGGGTAAGGAACCTCTGGGACAACTTCAAATGTACCAACATCTGAACCATGGGGTGCCAGGACAGGGGATAGAGGAGGAAATTGAAACTTATTTGAAAAAATAACAAAAGAAAACTTCCCTAATATGGCGAAGGAAATAGACATGCAAGTCCATGAAGCACAGAGAATGCCAAACATGTGGGATGCAGTGGACCACAGCAACACACATCATAATTAAATTGCCAAAGTTTCAAGATAAAGAGAGAATCTTAAAAACAGCAAGAGAAAAGCCCATAAAACTGTCAGCTGATTTCTCAAAAGAAACTTTGTAGTTTAGAAGGAACTGGAAAGAGGTATTCAAAGTGATGGAAAGGAAGGACCTACAACCTAGACTGCTCTATCCATTAAAGCTTTCATTTAGAATGGAAGGGCAGATAAAGTGCTTCTCAGATAAGGTCAAGTTAAAGGAGTCCATCATTACCAAGTCCTTATTATATGAAATGTTAAAGCGACTTATTTAAGAAAAAAGAAAATCAAGACTATTAACATTAAAATGGCATAAATTCATAACTATCAACAATTGAATCTAAAAAAAACAAATTAAGCAAAAAGGCAGAACAGAAAAAGAATCATAGATATAGAGATCATTTAGATGGTTAGCAGTTGGGAGGGGGAAGGGGAGAATGGGGGAAAAGGCGCAAGGATAAAGAAGTACAAATTGGTAGGTACAGAATAGGCAGGGGGATGTTAAGAACAGCATAGGAAATGGAGAAGCCAAAGAACTTATATGCATGACCCATGGACATGAACTAAGGGGACGCTTTCAGAGGGAGTGGGTTGTACTAGATGAAGAGGGGACAAAGGGGGAAAATTGGGACAACTGTAATAGCATAATCAATAAAATATATTAAAAGTATTACTATACAGGCAAAAGAACCCCAAAACATACCTGATTATAGCATATTTTCATATCATACACTCAATATATGTTTGATTTAATTGTAATGGAGGGAGTAGAATGGATTCATGGCAGAAGGAAAAACATATTTGGGCTAGGAAAATACGATTTTTGCAAATATCCTTCAATCTAGTATGCGATCTCTTCTCTCTCATGTATTTTCAGCTTCTTTAAATTAATAGGCTGGATCCTCTCATTTGATAGATTTTGTTAGAATGGTTCTCTTGTTGAAAACCAAACAAAGCCTCCCATTTGCTGTACTATTTCTTGTGATCATTGTCTCTTTAATTGGAATACAATGATTAATATTAAGGCCAATATCTAATTTGCCTTTTTGCTTCCTAATAATCTTATTTTCAATCTTAATTTATTGAAACTTTCTTTAAATTCAACTATTGTTCCCCCTGATTGAATGAAAATGTTGGAACCTGGCTGGTGTAGCTCAGTGGATTGAGTGCAGGCTGCGAACCAAGCATCGCAGGTTCAATTCCCAGTCAGGGCACATGCCTGGGTTGCAGGCCACGGCCCCCAGCAACCGCACATTGATGTTTCTCTCTCTCTTTCTCCCTCCCTTCCCTCTCTAAAAATAAATAAATAAATTCTTAAAAAAAAAACAGTTCCCTTTGACCTGGCTGGCGTAGCTCAGTGGATTGAGCGCGGGCTGCGAACCAAAGTGTCGCAGGTTCGATTCCCAGTCAGGGTACATGCCTGGGTTGCAGGCCATGACCCCCAGCAACTGCACATTGATGTCTTTCTCTCTCTCTCTCTCTCTCTCTCCCTCCCTTCCCTCTCTAAAAATAAATAAAATCTTTAAAAAATGTTTGAGACGTATTATTGTTTCTGTTTTGTTCTCATCTTTCACTCTCTGTAAGGGATGTCTAGGCAATAGCTCACCTTGGTAATCTGTATTCCCAATGTTTATATCTATGTCATAGTTCAAGTCTTTCTTCCTGTGACTATGATTTCTCCTGTCTCATTGTATCAGTCTTCATTTCTTCCTGTGGATCTCTAAGTGCATGTATTAGTCTCCAAGATTATGGACATAGTTCTTTATATTTTAATGAATCATTTCCCTGTGTATTGTGCAGCATTCTATAACTTCATTTGTCACATCTGTGCAAAGGACTAGAGCATTGCTGATTCATTATGTGACTCAGTATATAGAAATAGAGCACAGAAAGGACCAGTGCTTGACCTTCAAGGTTTTTGTTTAAATATAACTTCTTTCCCCACTCTTTCTCTTCTTGTAGAAGGAACACCAGTTAACAAAAATGGCAAATGATGCCCCATTATTAACTCAAATTCAATATATCCCAAATGAAATACATTATCTACCTTATCCCTTCTTTTTTAATGGTTCCATATTTTTCTAGTGACTTAGATTTAGAGTCACTTTTGGCTTTTCTCTTTTTCTGTCATATTCAACAACTATTTATGCAACTGAAATTCAGTTTACCCTAAAGGCATACCCTACATTAAAGAAAATTTTATTGTTGCTGTTGTGGGTTTAATTGTGTATCCCCCCCTCAAAAATATCCTGAAGGCCTAACCTCCCATACCTCAAAATAGAAAGTTCTTTAGAAATAAGATTATTTCAGATATAATTAAGATGTGGTCATACTTGAATAGGATGAGCTCATCCCAATACAACTAGTGTTCTTAAGAGAGGAGAGATGGATACACAAGGAAAATGCCATGTGATGACAGGCATTGGAGTGATGCACTGTAAGCCAAGGAATCCCAATGCCTGATGGCCACCACCAGAAACTAGCAGGAGGTGTAGAAGGATTCTCCCTTTGATACTTCAGATGGAGCATGCATGACACTGTCACACCTTGACTTTAGACTCCTAGCCTTCTGAACCATGAGACAATACATTTCTGTTCATTAAGGCACCCATGTGGTACTTTATTATGGCATTGCTAAAAACTAATATAGTTGCACTTCTCACATATCAATCACAAAATAGTTCTAAGCCACACAGTATTCTGGACATTCCACTGAAATTATCTACTTGTTCTAACAATAATTATGGTTGTATCTATTTTTCTTGGTAGATTTATTGATATTCTGTACATGCATATTGATGTGGTAATATTAGATGCTTACATGTTTAAGATTGGTAGGTATTTTTGTTGGATTAACTCCATTATTGTTATAAAATAATCCTTCTTATCCCTTATAATATGATCTCCTCTAGTATCAATGAACCATTCCTGTTTTTGTGCAGTTCATGTTAGCATAGCATATCTTTTTCTATCACTTTAATCTTCTTGTGTCTGTATAAATACATTGAGTATCTTGTAGGAAACATATAGTGTTGTTTTGTAATTTTATTCAATCTGACAATGCCTGTTTAGACCATTTAAATTGTTATAGTTTATTTTAAATGAATCATCTTGCTATTTGTTTTTTGTTTGTCCCATCTGTTATTTGTATATTTTTTTCTTCTTTTCTGTCAAATCTGACCCATATTCTGTTTTTATGTAGCCTCAAAGCTCGGTTTTGTTTTTGCCTCATTAAAAGTTTGTAAATAAAATAAAACAAAACAAAAATGAAGGATATGCAATAAAGACCAAATGTGTTTCTCAAAGCCTAACTATTTATTCCCTGTGTGTTTACAGAAGTACCACAATGCATTATAATTTTTACTTTAAATAATAAATTAACATTTAAAAAGATCTGATTTTTTAATGTTTTTTATGTATATCCATATAATCATTACTCTGGTTCAGCATAATACTTTGGATAGATCCAGGTTTCTATTAAATATTATTCTCCTTCTACTTAAATTAATTTCTTTATGATCTCTCACAGTGCATGTCTGCTGGTGACAGATCCTTTCAATTCTATCTCTTGTTTAATGTCTCAAATCATCTGTATTTCTCTTTCATTTTAAACAGGTATTTTCCCTGGCATATAATGTAGATTAACTATTATTTTATTAAATTTATTGGGGTGCAATTGGTTAATAAAATTATATAGGTTTGAAGTGTACAATCCCATGATACGTGATCTGTATACTATAGTGTGTGTTTACCACCCAAAGTCAAATGTCCTTACATCATCACACAAATGACCCCCTTTACTCTTTATGACTCCCCATCCCCCTTCCTATGGTAACCACCATATTGTTGTCTGCATTTATGAGTTTTTGTTTGTTTGTTTTCTTTATTTATTGCTTTCAGTTTTATATGCCACATGTGAGTTAAATCATGTGGTTTCACTTATTTCACTTAGCATGATACTCTCAACATTCAACCACGTTGTTGCAAATGGCAGCATTTTATCTTTTCTTATGGCTGAATAGTATTCCATTGTATGCATGTACCATATCTTCTTTGTCCAATCAACTTACACAGGGCACTTCAGTTCTTATCATGTCTTGGCCACTGCGAATAATGCTGCAGTGAAGATATGAGCACATGTGTCTTTACAAATAAAAGTTTTCAAATTTGGGGGGTAGATATCTAGAAGCAGGGTTGCTTCCTCACATGGTAACTCTATTCTTAATTTTTTGAGGAACCTCCATACCATTTTCCATGCTAAAAAGCTTCCGCACAGCAAAAGAAACTATCACCAAACAAATAGACAAGCAAGTGAATGGTAGAAGATACTTGCAAACAATTTTGATAAGGGCTCAATATCCAAAATATATAAAGAACTCATGCCACTCAACAACAACAACAAAAAAAATCCAATCCAATTAATAAATGGGCAGATGATCTGAACAGAAACTTCTCCAAAGAAGACATAAAAACAGTCCATAGGTTTATGAAAAATTCTCATCTTCACTAGTTAGGGAAACAGAAATCAAAACTATAACAAGATACCACTTCACAGCTATCAAAAGGCTGCTATCAACAAGCCACACGTCAACAAGTGTTGGAGAAGCTGTAGAGAAAAAGAAGCCTTTGTTCACTGCTGGTGGGAATGTAAGCTGGTACAGCCACCATGGACAATATTTTTTAAAACTCCTTTCTGTACTACAAAGATGTTCCTCTTAGTCTTCTGGCTTGCATTATTTTCAAGAAGTCAGATGTTAATCTTATATTTGTTTATTTGTACGTGAGTATTTTCCCCATTTAATTGCTTTTGGGATTTTTCTCTTTCTCACAGATTTTCAACAACTTGATAAACATTTTGTATTTCCTTTCTGTTTCTCATGATTAGTGCTTGTTGTCAGTATTCTTTGAGTGTTTTGTTACTATCTTCAATTTTGGAAAATCTTGATCATTATTACTTGAAACATTTGTTCTGTCCTCAACCAAATGCAAATATACTAGGCTGCTAACACAAGTCTCACATCTCACCTATGTTCTGTAATTTTTATCATTGTTTGTTTCCTAATCACTCTTTTCTCTCTTTCATTTTGGATAATTATTTAATTTCTTGTCTTCACATAACTATTTTTTTTCTGCTTCAATAACTACTCCTCTTTTAATAGACTTTACTCTAGTTTGTGTATTAGTTACTTTGAATTTTATCTTTATAAGTTTGATTTGGGTCTTTCAATATTTTCTATGTCTCTAAATTTATGTGCTTAGTTTTCCCTCTAGCTTTGTGAACATGTGGAAAACAGCATTTGCTTTTAATGTTCTTTACACTAATTCTATCATATTTGTCATATGTTAGTTTTTTTAAGTATATTCTACTGATTATGCTATTATAGTTATCCTATTTTCTTCCCCCCTTTATACTCCTCTACCTTGTACCCCTCCTCCTTCCAAGATTACCACCCCCCCTTAGTTCATGTCCATGGGTTGTACATACAAGTTCTTTGGCTTCTCCATTTCCCATACTATTCTTAACTTCCCTCTATCTATTTTGTGTCTACCACTTATGCTTCTTATTCCCTGTACCTTTTTCCGCCTTCTCCCCCACCGATAACCTTCCATGTGATCTCCATATCCATTTCTGTGATTCTGTTTCTGTTCTAGTGGTTTGCTTAGTTTTTGTTTTTTAGGTTCAGTTGTTGATAGTTGTGAGTTTGTTGTCATTATACTATTCGTTGTTTTAGATCTTTTTGCTAGTTTTGATTAATTGATTTTATCCTCACAATATGTTGTATTTTCCTGGTCATTATTTATTAGATGAGACATATGAAATTTACCTTGTTGATTTCTAGATAGTTTTGTATTCATACAAACATTCTTCAGTTTTGTTCTGGGACACCTTTAAGTGACTTTGAAACAGTGCAACCTTTTGTAAGTTTTAAATTTCTTTCTTTTGTGAGATGGGACAAAAGCAGGATTTATTACATGTCCAATTTTTCTCTACTCATGAGACACACTTCTGAATAAGATACTTGGTGCTCTGTAAATTTTAAGGGTTTAACTTCTTCCTGGTAGGAATAGAAAACACTGCCAGCTTATGGGAGCTTCCCATTTTGTTTCCACTCATCCTCTTGGTTGTTTTTTCACCCAATTTTGGATAGTTTATTCACACCCATGGGCTGATTGGCACTCAGGTGATTACAGATAATATCTTCTGAAGATCTCCATCCAAAGCTAGCATTCTGAACAATTCTCTCTTTTTCCCATACTTGGGCCTGCTAATTGTAGATTCATTGAGCTCTCCAGAATTCCAGCTTCATCTTCTGCTGTGAGAGACTGTTAGGCTACATTTGGTTTCTTCTTTGCAACACAATTTGAAACAAGAGGCTGAAACAATTGCCAGGCTCACCTTTCTTCTTTCCCATATCCCAGGTATCACTGGCCTTCATTGTCTGATTCCAATGTCTTCAGAACTTTTTTTTTTTAATTCGTTGTTTCAGGGAAAAATATTAGTCCTATGTCAACGTTGATAATTTCATCCTAATTTAGTATTAAATTATACTATATTACATTTTGTGCTCAACTTACAGTGTGTTATTAGTGTAGTAATTAGAAATATAACTTTATTTATAACTTTATGTAAAATATATGTCATATTTTTTCTATTAAAAATGCACTAACACTCCTAGAGTATTGAAGTGAGTACTGATATGTCCTTAGGTATGAGTAAACTTCCAAATACAAAAAGATCTGTGTAGATTTAGGCATAATACATATAAGAATAAGTATAGTGCATTAACAAAGAATAAATACACCAGTCAAATAACAAATGTGCTTTGGATTAAACAAAACCAATGGCCCATGAAACTAAAATTGTTAATCACTGAAAAAGCAGTGTACAAAGTTGAGATAAAAGATACTTATTAAAGATCTGAAATAGATGTCCCTTTGCTTTTTGTACCTGTAACTACATAATCATATAGAAGTGTAAAGTTGAAAGTATAGTTTAGTTACTGAGAAGTACAATGGTATATGACAACCATTTCTCCATAAATGGTAAAAAGAACTCATTGAAATCTTGTTTTCAAATGACTTAAAATCAAGAATATTTTATGTAACCAATTTTAAGCTAACAAATGAGACTTGTCTTATAAAAGATGGATGTTATTATATACACATTAAACACTACTGATATAAAGGCAAGATAGGAAGCCTAATTACATTTTAATATGAATATATTTTTCTCAAAATTATTTTAGAATATAAAAATATGAAGAATGTTACTACCAGTGTTATTTATGCTTTGAATTTATTTAGTTTTATCTCCTAAAAATTATATTCTTTAAATGTCTTTAAAAATATCTTCAGCATTTCCTTTTAACATGAATCTTTCTTCTAATCTGCACCTATCCAGCAATGCCACCCACATAATGCCCCATAATGTGGAATACAACCACAGTAAGGAATTTAATATTAACCTGAGGAAAGAGCTCACATTATTGGCTGTGTAAAATCCAATCTTATTTCATTTTTACTAACATTTTCTCCAAGTTGTTATCACCTCTGTTATCCAACCACCACATAATGTATTATAGAATTGCATACCTGAAACCTATGTAATTTTATTAAGCAATGTTACCTCAATAAATCCAATCATATGTTTTTTAATTTCCAAAAATAGTACAATGGTCATGTCAAAATCTGGATCACAAATGAATAAATGAAATAATACATCAACATTAATTCTAATATCCTCAAATGTTGGAATGGAAACTATCCCATAATGGGTAATCAAAATCATATATATTTAATGGTTATATATTTAATGGATAAAAAATTTTTCTTGTAGAATTTTCAACAGATTGCTTTAGCAATGAAAAACAACAGTATTCTTCTTATTGCAGAAGTCAGATTGAATATGACATCACTGAGCCAACACAGGGTCTGGCCTATAGTTTCCATGTCATCAACATTTATTACATAAAAAAGGTCTCAATGAGTTTTCAGGCATCAGGTAGACAGATGGTGGATTAATGAGATTAAGCAACACTTTGCATAACTAGTAATCAGGCACAGGATGTAGATACTTTGTAAAATAACAATACTTACAGAGATTGTATCAAGTCACGTGTTTCAGGTATGGAGTCTCAAGATAAAAATGTGATGGCAAGTTAAACCCAAGTAATTCATTAGACTTGGCATATTTTACATATTCCAAGAGATACATGTATCTCTTTCCAGAGATACATCTTTTGCTATCTCTTTGGTGATTGGCATTTTAATTGGTTAATGTATTATATTCCAGCTAACATAATCACAGGATCAGTTTATATATAGGTAAAACTAATTCATTATTTCCCATCCTTACCCTCAGAGATTCCATGCAGTTGGACAACCCAAGTGGATGTTACTGCAATCAACTGAAAGGACCGAAAATAGCCAGGGGAAACATGATTATAGAAATGTAAAAGAAGAGAAGATTCTACTCAAAGTAAATGAAGAAATATTAAGAAAATAATGAAGCTCTACTGGGAGTGGTACTGCCAAAAGTACCAAGCAAAGTATAGACTCTGGACATTTAGCAACATCTACACAAAAGTTGTCCGGGAGGCCTCCAACATAATCAACTGTTTAAATGTATTCAGGTCCCCTACAACCTCATTTAAAATAATGCTTCTCTCACACTTTCATCTTTTTGTGTCTTAACATGTGTTTAATTTGCTTTTGTTACCTAGCATTATGATATATATATTAGTACAATTTGAATGCAAACATTTTATTATGCACACTTCTGTATGTCCAGTAACTAAAGTAACAGCTGGAATACAGTAAAAGTTTAACAAATAAGTGTAAAATGAATAAACACATAAATAAAAGTTTTCCGAGCCTTCCCTCTTTTTTTTTATTAACTTTGATTACCATTAGAGCAAGAGAACCATATCAAGTCCAATTTAGGAGATAATAAATGAAATGAAAATTAAAAGACCTAATTGTACGTAGAAGGGAACAAGCTCACCATCACTGAAGGCCATTGAGGCTTGGGAGCCACATCTTCAGACATTTAAGAACACCTACAACTCTTATAAATAGGGTTCAAATCCTGTAGAAAGAAATGTGCTTATCTCTCTGAGAGAAAGCTAGCATCATCCAAGAAATTTTTTATCAAACTGAAACCCTGAACAACATTTGTTAGTTTTTGACATGGTCATTGATGTATTTACAAAACTTTTACTCTGTAATCAGGCACACTCTAAACTTGCTGACTCTACTGCACCACATGTTGGTCCTTTTCTACTTTATAACTCATGTAATCACTACAGTTTTGAGTCCACAAGCACATTTAGGCCGCAGAAATTTGTCTATATATTGGATCTCTTTTTTACCCAACAGCTCAATACACTAGAAACAGACATACTAAAGAAAAGCCAAAAAATAAGGTAAGTCTGTCCATGGTGACACTGGTACTTATGCAGAACATGAGCAGAACATGAAAGGGTAAGAAACATTCACATATATTAATTACTATACTGAATTGCTTATATTGCTTACAGTGAAAATATTCCACAGTTTAGCAATTATGTCCACATAGATGGTCTCAAACTTTAAAAATAAATAGTTGATGTCTATGTTTAAATATATAAAATCTAAGAACAATATGCCAAGTATATTTTATTCATTCAGCTGCCAAAGGATAATATTTTCATATGACAAGATTTGAAACACAATAATATACATTTTTACCTTGTCTTGTGATTAGAAAATTAATTGACCTGTGGCTATTCATTAAATAGTTAATCAATAGCTATAATTCTGACAGAACATTTTATAAATTGGGAATCTTTAAAATATTACCCTTTATAATTCCCTTTAGATAGGATATATTGGTTGATTTATTCAATAAAATCATTACCTAAGCAAAAGACATTGCAGTTAAATTAACACATAATCTTTAAACATCATTTCTCCTTCACATTATTTCCTGAATTACACTAAAGTGAGTGCATCTGCCATCTTACAATTGGCAAAGGTATCTTCATAAGCATCTCCTTTATTAAAAAAAAAGAAAAATTACTTTCATGATAATCTTTACATCAACTTCAAAATATCATTTGATTGTCAAATGTATTTAAAGTTATGTATATTTTAATTCCTATCCAGAATATAAATAAATACTTTCAATGAATGAATTAATGCAGAATTACTGTGAGAAGTTTAGTGAGTTAAATGCCATTACATTTTCTGAGTGTTAATCAGTCATTTTTATTAGCTATAGGTCATAACATCAGAGTGCCTCCAGAGAATCTATTCCCTTCTCTTTTAAAAACCAAAATATGCTTATTAATTCAGTTTGACGAAATGTGTCATAACTACAGCTAATTTTCCTTTTCCTTTTTAGTCTCACACATCCTCTGCCCCTGCCCTCTGAGCACACACAAAAGACCACCTCTGCATAGCTCCCCATGCCATGCGACTAAGTGTGCTTCTAGCAGCTGGCATGAGCTGTATACTAAATATTACACCTATCAAGCTTTTACATGTTTTCATTTTGAAATTTTCATTTAAATGCAAATTCTGCCATTTAAATAGAGTCCTTGTGTGCTTTATTATGCTATAATTACTATTTCCCATCTTCCTGGGACCCACTGCAAGAAAGGCCATAGGTTACTTTTCTAGCCCTCTAAAAGTGCAATTGAAATCAAAAAGTCATCATCACCAGCATTGGTGAGTGACACCTATTTGTTAAGGGGCACCTGAGGGACTGATTCAAACAGTGCCCTAAAACCTGTCTTGTCCTGTGATTTACAGGAACAAGAACAAACAAAGCCCACAGCTACCATTTCTGCAGGTCCACGTGAATTAAATAGTTTAGCCAGAATTTGGCACAAATGAATAGCAATTGAAATACTGCCCTTGTTTTGAAAGGAGACACATGCCAAGTGATCAAGGCTAATTCCAATGTCAAGGGAGAAGCAAGAAACACAAATATACTTAGATATTGTCTACTGTTATTCAACAAAATGCAATCAATCACAAGTTCAACTGAAAATAATATTAGAACTAACATTTTCTACAGAATTGTTTGGTGATGACATGGTCATAAATAGAAAGAGTATACATAAAATGTGGATATAAAATTCTTTAGGATTTATAAATATAAATCAAACTAATACTAGTAATTGAATATTGTATATCTACAGAGTACCTAAAAATCTCATGAGTTGTAGCATCCATAATAGTTTTTAGCATTTAATACAACATTTAATGAAAACATTATACAAAATATTGAAATTATACAATTCATGTCTATATTATTTTGTGGGATGTGGTTTTATTTTTGCAAGGGAGGGTGAGGGTGGAATCATGGGTAGCAACCAGGAAGAAAATAGTTTCTATAGAAAGGTTATCTCTGAAATGTTAAGTGTACCTGAATCTCTGCTTTGGGAGGTTGTGCTGTATAATGGAAAGAATGTGGGCATTTTAATCAGACCAAGAGATGGGTTCAAAGAAGATTACAATTGTCAAATTGGGTTTTTGAGCAACATATCTGAAATCAAAAACTGAGAGTAAAAAATACTGCAGAAGCTAACATATAGCAAGTACATATATAGATATAGATATATAAATATAGATATGGATAGCTTTAGTTCAGTAATACCATTGGATGCAGAACACACAACTTCCTCAGATATTCAACATATTGACATATTTAGCTCCATAGTCACTAAGGATATGGATTACTATTTGAATGTAAGGAAAAGACTCACCACTTTTCTCATAACTCCTTGATGCATACACCTGTTAATATATATTTTCAGCACAGTTTATTAGGTTATAAATCATAGGATCCTGAGTATTAAAGGAACCAAACACAACCATTTATATACCTGGTAGGTTCAAACTGAGTCCTGGCATCGACAGTATCCCTTAAAAGTATATGAAATCACAAACAAGAGATACATTATTTGTTCTACTGTTTTGTCTTACCTTGACCTCTTGTGATCTTGTCATTAAAAAAGGGTAAAGCAGGACTCATTTTCTAAGTTGAATTTTTATCATACTCCATGTAATAAAATTGCTAAGCCAACTTAAATGTTATTCATGAGGCTCTTATTTCAGTAGTTACTGGTCCATGCTGAAATTTTTAAAGCACATCATGTCAAATTAGCTCTTTCTGTCAACTATATTCTTTATTCTTAATTGAGATCTGAAATTATTTCCAATATCAACATAAAAATAGTTGCTCCCAAAATGTTCTAATCATTACTCTTGCCTTTACAACATTTTATTCAGTTAATTTATTAAAATTTGGAATGCACTTATGAAATATAAATACATTTTGAAACCTATAAGTGTTCCCTACTATATGATAAAACTATGTTGTGACAGATATATTTTTCAAAAAGCCAATTAAAATTTCAAAACTTTCTTTAGCCTAGGACACAGAATCAAATCACCCAGGCACCATATTTTTAATAATCTGGCTATACTTACATAGCTGGTAAAGCTGAAACTGCCAGAGTCCTTGGGGAACTTTCTGATAACCAAGCCATAGGGTTCAGTGTTCTGATTTAATGTAAAGGTTTGGATTAGAGGAAAGTGTTATTTCATGATTTAAATGCTATTTTTAAATACTATTTGCAATTAGTGAGCGTTTGGGGTTTCAATTTTTCTTCCAAAACTGTTCATTAAATTTCCTGCTTAGATTATGTTCTGGAAGAATGCTTATTCCCACATTCATTTTTAGAATTTAACAGCATAGCCCAAGCACACATTTTCATACAGAAAGTAGATAAACTTTATTTAAGGCTTATACTGTGGATTTATCTTTACCTTTATTCTATTTTCTAGACAACAATATTTGAACTCTGCAAATTGTTTCAGAATGTCAGCAGAATGCAATTGCTTTTGTCAAGATATTAACAGTATCAGTAATTGAATCTTCCCTTTTCATTCATGGTGCTGGCTACGTTATGACATCTCTAGTTTCCAGCAGTTCACCAGATTACTACTTAAATTAAACCTCAAAAAGTGGACCACTGTAGAAGACTCTAATTTCATCCACCTGTGTTTTATTCATTTACTTATTCTTTCACTCAACACCAGTACATCCTGAGTGCCCACTGTATTCCAGGCATTAATGCAGACACTGGGAAATATGAGCAAGTCAGATACCTTCTTGTCCTCATAAACTCTTAAGTTTATTGGGGGAAGAAACACAAAACAAAACATGTAACTGACTAATTTTTTAATGAAGTCAATTGTGAGCATTTGAAAGAAAATAAAAAGGACTAAAGTAAAAGTAGCATGAGTAGATAGATTTAGGTAATAATATCTTTGAACACAGAACACACAACTTCCTCAGTCAACATATTCACATAGTTAACTTCATAGACACTAAGGATACAGATTACTCTTTGAATACAAGGAAAAGACTCACCACTTTTCTCAGCTCCTTGATGCATGAGCCTCTTTATTAATAGATATTTCCATCCCAGTTTATTGGGTTATAAATTCTAGAATCCTGAGTACTAAAGGAGCCAAACACAACCATTTATATACCTGGTAGGTTCAAACGAAGCCCTGGCATCACTGACAGCATCCTTTGCAGGGGTGTCCAACCTGTGGCCTGCAGGCCACGTGCAGCCCAGGATGGTTGTGAATGAGACCCAATTCAAAATCATAAATTTACTGAAAACATTATGAGATTTGTTGTAATTATATGTTGCAATGTATTTAATGTATGGCCCAAGGGAGCTCTTCTTCTTCCAATGTGGTATAGAGACACCAAAAGGTTAGATACCTCTATATGGTGAGGGGAAAGTATTTTAGATCAAACCTTCAGAAACAACCTGAAGAGCTCACTAAAGTGAGTAAGAATCTTTACAAGTACTTGGGAAAACAAGTGTTCCGGGCACAGAAAATAGCAGGGAAGAACCTGGAAAAATTATTTGTTATGATCATATAACAAAAATGCTATCTTACTGGAGCTGAGTGAGCAAAACAGACAATTGATTCCATATAAATTAGGTCAATGGTTGCCAAATGCCACATCATTCAGGACCTTTGAAATCCAAAGCAAAGACTTGGAAACTTAGTGTCTATCATGAGAAATGTTTTGTTTTTAAAAAATTACTTGGTTACTATCTGGAGAATTAACTTCTTGGTGAAGGAAAAGAATTATACCAGTTGGAGGCCGTTGTGCTAGTTCTGGAAAGATGGTGACTTCATGGACAAGAGGATGTGAAAAGGTTCCCTGAGTACAGTCATTTTAAAATGGAGCCAGAACAGCCATTCTAGAGGAACTGTCTTGCATGTCTTGCTCCTCGAACCTTTGTAATGCATAAACTGGACAGAATAATCTCTGAATTGGGCCAAACCAAACCATTTTCTCATAAACAACAGTTTGTAAACTCAACAGAAATAGCAGATGACTTAACTACAAGAACTAATGGTTAAGGATATTCTTTCTGAAGATAGAATCGGTAACCAGCCATATACAGCTAAAACAGTAATTCAGCTTGTTATCATCAATTGAAATTGCTTTCTTCTATTCATGTGTTATTCCCTTCCTTTTTCTATAAGAACCTCTTGCCTTCATCCTATTGGGACACTATTTGGATTTCCATTTGAATCTATGCTTCTCAATCTGTAATTCTTTTTAATCCCAAATAAACACTTCTTGTCTCTCATTTTGGCTTTTTATTTTTAGGTTAACAGGTGATAGAGTGGGGATGGTAGCAATGGAGGGCCAAGTAACCACATTTAAAGTTAGAGCTTATAGGACACGCTGGATTTTTTTTCTCAGGATAAGATCCTATTATTTCATCCCTGACTTTCTTTCTTTGCCCACACACATTTTATCAGCAAACTATGTTGGTCTAACCTTCAAAATAAAACCAGAATCCAGATGTCTCACTTGCTTCATTGCTACCAACATGGTTCAAGACTGTTATGTCTCTTGCCTGGATGAATGCTTCGTAACTGTTCTTTATATTTCTACCCTAACCTCCATATAGCCAGCCTACTGTCAACAAAGTACAATAGGAAGTTAATGTTAAGGAGTAGGAAAGATCATTTTACTTTCTGCTCAAACCTGGAAGTGGCTTTACATGATTTGGCTCATAGGTACACCTTTTTCCCCCAATTTGTATTAAATTATTGGGGTAACATTGGTTAACAAGATCATTAATTTAGTTCTCTCTACACTCCCCCAGGGAACTCCCCCCCCCTAGAGACACTTAGCTCCCTCTTGCTATTCCAGGAACACACAAATAGATCTGTATCTTCAAACCTTTGCATTTCTTTGCCCTTTGGCTAGAAATCTCTGCCTCACAGATGACCTTACATCTTACTGCTCTACCTACTTCATTTCTTTGTTTAGTGTCAACATCTCACTTAGACATTCCTTGATGTATTATTTAAAATTGCACTCCTGAACCTAAAATTTCTACTTAAGTTTTCTGTTTTATTTTAATCCATAACATCTATAGGTCTATATACTGAAAAATATGTATGTGGTAATAATTTGTGCTGCTCATGAAATACATACAGCTCTCTATTTTGGGGGTGCATTGGAGGATTACTCTTTCTGTTCCTTTTATATTTGGGTGGGATCATGTGACTAGGTCTGGATAATAAGGTGTGAGAAATACTGTTGTATATCATTTGTGCTATGAAGCATTTGCTCAATGGTGTGAGGGCCTTCACAGTTCACTCTCCTCCTTGCTCTCTGACTGGCAGAGATAATAGTGCCCCATCATCAGTCCTGACTACAGAGCAAAGACATATAGAGTGGAGATTCCAGCCAATTTATAATAAATATTTAACATGTATAAAATAAACTTTCATTGTTTTAAATTTTTCTAAGATTTTGGAGTTACCTTGTTGGGCAGCCAGCATTCCCTAAGTCAATGTTCAGAAATTAGATGGCAGTCTAATTTCACCCACATGAATTTTATTATTTTATTTATTCTTTCACTCAAAACCAATATATCTCTATGCCAGACACTAATACAGGCACTGGAGATAGAGGTATGAGTAAGTCAGATAATTCCCTGCCCTCATAAATTCTTAAATTTAGTGAAGGAAAAATTGCAAAACAAAATGCATAGCTGAATAAATATATTTTATAAAGTCACCCATAAGTATTGTAAGGATTTGTCAAATATTGCCAAGTCAGAGAATTCTATCTGTATTTCTCATTGTTGCATTCCTTGCAGCTAGGAGAGTATCTTACTCCAGTAACTTCTCAAAATATTTGTTAAATGAATAAATTAGACATTCAGTGACTACTAATTATCTGGTTAGAGCTATTTTTGTGGTGTAGTCAAGAAGGTCCCTAACTGAACACTACTATTAACAATTCAGTTTTTTAGCTTCCACTGGAAAAACAAAGATTTCAATTGGACTAGCTCTGTGATAATAATGCTAGTTTACATTATGGCTTGGAATGCTTATTAGGCTTGGGGGATGATGGGAGAGCTCACACCTCCCCTAGAACTTTATTCTATGGTTATAATGTCATCCTTGGTGAATACCAATAGGAGGGAGGGCTGAAGAAAATGAATTGAATGAGAAATTAGAAATGTTTGCGATGTGTCCTACATATATGTTTTGAGCCATTAACAAGAGAGAATACTTTGGAGGAAAGACAGTCTAAGAGAACAGGAAAACTCACTCTCCATCCAGAGGGCAACAGAAGTCTCTGCCCTGCCATAGCAAAAAAAAAAAAAAAAAAAGAAGAAGAACAAAAACAAAAACAAAACATCATCTAGGATGGTACATAGGCTTGATCACAATGTTACTCTAATTTTGTAAATTGTTAAGTAACGACTAGCAAATGCCATTGCTATCACTAGAAATCAAGCATAGTTTATGGTCTGTTATGGCTGTGTAGTTGATTCTAAGAACACATCTCTATAGGGAAGGAACACCTGCAAGCAGCCAGGGACACTGAGATACAGCCATAGCTGATATCAGAGAGCACTGAAGGAATATAGGGAATTACTCATTTGCTTATGACAAGTTATTTGTGAAATAAGTAATTTTATCTTTCTTTTACTCAGAGTGCTTCTTAAGTTTCTTTAGGGTCTGACATTTCATCAGATCCTAATTAAGCAGCTCCCATGAGATGTTCTTGCAGAATTATGACAAAAGCCATTGCTAATAATATCTGTTGTAGGAGAGGATGGTAGAGTCTAGCAACCTTCATAAATCTCATCCTTCCCAGAATGAACCTCCCCTGTAAGAGCAGATTGACCTTAAACATATCACTTCATAGCCATGGTGAAAATGACACACCTTTTTTCCAAGTAAAATGATCAATTCAAATATCCAGAAACTATGAGTGATGAGTGATATGGGGCATATTTGAGAACCAAAAATGAAATTCATCCCCTAGGTTTCCAATAATAGGCAATAGCCTGAAAAGTTAGAATCACCATTCTCTATCTTAATTATAAAACACTTAACATTATTTTAAATTATGTCACATATATGTATTTATACATGTATATATATATATATATATGTATGTATATGTATATATTTACTTGATTAATAATTCATGGCTAATAGACAGATTTTTAGGTGAAACTATAAAAGTAAAGCTTGATTAAACAATACTAAAACACAACTTGTTTAAATTGCTCTAATTTAAACAACTGTTCCATGATTTACAGTCCAGGAAATCACAGTTGTAGTATATACACAAAGCTTAACTGCACAAATTTAGTTGAACCAATAGAGCCTGATATATCCCTGATCCGATAAAAATGTTGACAACTATGAAGTCAAACTTTAGTTTGATCTTTCTAATGACTTATGTTTAAATTTTCCTAGTTGGTGCTGGAGGTCAGGGATATACACTCTAGAAATACTTATATTGGCTTTCTATAATATATTTAATTACCTATTTAAAAAGGTGGGGAGGCAGCACCAAGATCCATGGGATTGTTTTTTGTCAAGTTGATTTTAAGTACCAAAGACTTAATTTAATATTTTTAAGTATTTTATTTACTTAATTTTAGAGAGAGGCAAGGGGAGGAAAGGGAGAAAGAGAGGAGAGAAACATCAATGTGTGGTTGCCTCTTATGTGCCCCCCCACTGAGGACCTGGCCTGCAACCCAGGCATGTCCCCTAAACCAGAGATCAAAACAAGAACTCTTTGGTTTGCAGACTGGCGCTCAATCCACTGAGCTGCACCAGTCAGGGCAACTTAATTTAGTTTTACTTTTTTTATTCATTATATCCGGATGCTCCTGCCCATTATAGCATATTTTAGGGGAAAGGGAGCATGAGGAATTTAGGCAAGGCAATATTTCTAGTACTTGAGGTGAGATGTACCTGCTCATTCTCTATTTTATGTTCAGTAAGAGTATAAGAGTTACCTTATTTAATTTTATTGGATCTCCAAGTATAACTCTCCCTTGAGCTCAAACCAATTAAGACAATGAAAATTTGCCGATTAGTGCATTTTAGCAGATGTTACAGTTAATTCAGAAACAATGGTGTGGTGCAAAAGGGGATCCGCTGCCTTTTCTATTGTTGTATAAATTTCTGTCAGCAAATTTTGGATTTCTTATTGAGTCAAGTTGTGGACTTCTTTCAGGTTTTTGTCCCCCGCCACATATCCAGGATTTTTATTAGTTTAATTGTTTGCCAGTTTGTTCTTCCTGGATATAACAGTGAGCTCATCACTACCATGTCCATTTTTTATATGTCCCCTCCTCTAGAAGGCCTGAAATTAATATCATCGGGGTTAAAAATCTCCCTCATGGATACAGTTGCTTCATTTCACTGAGGAACACTGAGCCTGAGGTAGGTTTGCTCTGCTATGCGTGCTGATTGTCTTTTCCTATGACCTAGAATGTGAGGATCTTTGTTATGTCAGAGGTATGAGCAGCAGCTGTAGCTCAGGCACTTGGTTTCTAGTGATCCATCTGTTTTAAAGACTGTGACTTTAAAGACTGTTGCCCAGGGGCAACTACCCAACTGGACCATATATTCCAGTATATATGTTTATATATTGCATGTATTTTCTTTCTTCAGAGCACACTAGAAATTGGAGATAAATTTCTGAGACACTACCAATTATTACAAGTAAGAATCTTTTTCCTGAGATAAGTGTTTTTCACCATTTACTCTAGAATTGAGATATACACAGTCTGTCCAGAAAGTATCTAGCCACATACTAGGAAAGATAGAGACATTTATTGAAGATAGAAGATACAAGAAATATTGCACATAGGACAATGACATCTCAGTCCCCTTCAAAGTTATGATCTTCTTGAGGAAATCTTGTTCATTGGTAGTAGTTTGTATCAAGTCATTAACAACTGCAGCACGATGCTCCTCCTGCTCTAGTAGCAGAAGATGCAGAACAACTTTTGCAATGACACATTTCATGCCACAATCCTACATCAAAATCTCAGACACAGTAGTTTTTGGAATCCCCAGATCAGCTTCTAGTTCTTGCTATCAACTATCAGTTAAACATCTTTGTTAATTGCAGCCCTTACACTTTCAACATTCTCAGGTGTTCTGCCTTTTGCAGGCTTTCTAGAACATGGATCACTTTCAACAGGTTTGTGGCTAACTTTGTAGCATTGTGTCGCAATTTCATTTGTGCTGCATATGTTACATCATCTCTAAAAGACTTCTGAATCTTTCAAATAGTTTCTGTGGAGGAGTGCTCAAGCTTAATACAAAATTTGATGCAGATTCATTGCTTTACTCACTCAGTCATTTTGAATGTGATAGCCACAGAGTACACATGCTACACCCACTGATTAGTACAGTGAAGTCATCATTGTTCACACATGCACATTTCAGTCCACTCTCCTTGGTTGCCAGGTTATATCAATGTTGCACAAACTGTTCTTATTAAATTAACAATGGCTGGGCTTTTTTCTGACAGTTCTTGGTATAATTCAATTTTTGATGCAGAGATACACCTGGACAAAGATTCACAATGAAAGCCATATTAAAAAATAGCCAACTCTCGTACTACTGTCTCTCTTCAACAATTATTAAAATTTCTGACTTCGATAGGTAAAGTTTATTAACAGTGGTCCAGTAGGGCTCAATCAGTGAAGTGCAGAGCAACAGAGTTCAGAGTGAAAGTTTGTCAACAGGAAGTAGATCCAACTAGCAAGCCACAGCAATAGAAGACTCCCAGAGGTGGCAGTCATTGTCTAGAGCCCCTGCTACCCTGTTCACTGCGCTGACTGTTGTGGTCACAACAACACCGTGAATGAGCTCTTCCCTAAATTTGGTCCAGCCATTGAGACTGATGATGCCACGTTTGTACCAGGAAAGGATGGAAAGGTTTGCTTTTTTTCACCTAATGGTATCTTATAGGGACAGCAGGGCCGGCTCTCAAACTAGTCTGAAAATGGCTTGAGAGAACTGGGAAAGCAGCATGTCTTTATGGTGTGTAGGGCAACAGTGTGAGGGTTCCCAGTCTGGGTGGAGCTTACATGAATTAAACTTCCTGCTGGCACCCAGGGAGAGAGGACCTGGGCTTTCCCATCAGCCTGAAAGCTCTGAGGCAGAAAGGAAAAGGGGAGTGGGTGGGTTTGAAATCTGTCAGTAGTCAAAAATCAAAATGGGTTTCAACTTATTATAGTTATTTGGCAATAGTTCCTTTTACTTTCTTTTCCATCTCAACACCACGTAATTAATTACAAATGACTTCAGCACAATGACAAAGCATATCATATAATAAATCAAACCATTTCCCAATATCTCTAAGTGGACAGACCATCTATGTCACTATTGGCTCTCAATTAGGCTATATCACTGGTCTGTTTACTCTTTTGTTCTCCTAAGATCAAGCAAAGCTTAGCAATCACAGTCAAACTTCAGTTCTTGAACAATTCACCTCTTGACCAATTTGTCCAAGAAAAAAAATATCTCAGTTGTCTAACAAAATTCAAGCCTCGAATCTTTACCATCAGCATGACAACCCTTTCAGGCTGATACCTGTATGATCAGTCACACGCCTCTTAGGCAACAAAGGGATTTTGGTTTTTGAACATATTGTTTCCTGAACAGTTTTCTCAAATGAATTGTTTTAGAACTGAGGTTCCACTGTATATTAATCCAGCTCAGTGAAGGAAAAATAAACAACTACAGGTAGGTATTAAATCAGGAAATACTGTAACACAGAAATTAGATGCTTATAAAATAATTGGAAGAGTTCAGAAAGTGGGTTCTATACTGGGTCATAAGTTACTTCTAGAAATACAGAAATAATCCAACAAATGAGCTATAACCTAAGAGTGATTAATGAAGCAATATCATAACTAATGGCATATCACTAATTCCTAAAAATGTCTTCTGTCAAGACTACTATGCTAAAGTAGTAGTCAGAAAAAGTAGCAGTCAGAAAAAGACAAATACCATATGATCTCATCTACAAGTGGAACCTAATGAACAAAACAAAGAAATGAGCAAAATAGAAACAGAGACAGGGAAATAAGGAACAAATTGACAGTGACCAGTGGGGAAGGGGGAGAGGGATAACAGGGAAAGAAGGGGAAGAGTCTAGTCAAGGAACATGTACAAAGGAGCCATGGACATGGAGAACAGGGTGGGGACTGACTGTGGCAGCCTGGGTGGGTGGGGCAGGGGAGAGCAATGGGGGGAAAATTGGGACAACTGTAATAGAATGACAATAAAAAAATAACAATAAAAAAGGAAATGACTGTTGTAAGGAATTAAAGAAGTGACCCATTTAAATCACACTCTTAGCACAGTGTATAGAAAATAGTGGTAATTATGGCTTATTTTACTATGATAGATTTTTCTCTTTGCCATCCATCCATAGTTTAAATCACATCAGTGTTTTATGGTATCTATTTTATTGTACTTTCCTATTTTTGAAATATTAACTTTGTAGTCACTCTATCTTTTTGAGGAGTATATATTCCTTTCAATCACATTATTTCTGTTTATGTCAACAAAATATTAGAACATCTAAAATGCTTTGGAACTCTAATTAATCAACTTTCTATAAGATTGCCTCATTGTACCATGTGATAATAATTAGTAGCTAATTACTACATGCTGTTTCATTTTATAATTATGGACCTGATTCTGCTGCATAGTAATGTTAAGCTCATTTTTTTATAACATGGCCATAAGAGTTTATAATTCTAATATTCTTTATATTTTCTAAAAATGACTCCTGTAAACTGAATTATAACCTACATGTTAAGAGACATGGTGTTTTGGAACATATTTTGTGTCTTTGTGTACAAAAATAATATAGGGTTGGGAAATCAAAATTTGAAAGAAAAATGTCCACCCTTTCCATAGGAAAACGATGGACACTCAAAGCCAAATCTGTACACATTCTGAAGGGATTAGCCAAAGATCATCATATATGTATAACCTGTGGACACAGATGATAGTGTGGTGATGGACTGATGGAAAGGGGAGCAGGACCTGGGAGGAGGGGGACGAAGATGGGGGGAGGAAATGAGGATATCTGCAATAGTGTCAACAATTTTGAAAAATCCCATACACATAAACATTAAAAGCAAATAAATCTACCTATTACCGATGTCGAGAGCATCAGTGGAATCAAGGAATACTTCTAATTATATGTAGGCAGACAAACTTTCTGAAACTATCAAAGACACAGTATTTTTTCAAAACAGTGGGCATATGTAAATGAAGAAATACAAACTCTGGTCTTGCATAATTCTTCTACTTGAAATATTGTGTTAAAAATTACATATTAGCTGCATTCTATAGGCTTTATAAATTTTGTGAGAGTATTTTCTAAATATAAGACTCCAATTTAATAAAACCAATAAAAACAGCTATTTCTTGGAGCAATTTCAGTTATTTTTCTTGATAATATATTTTGAAGAATTATCTTACTTGGGGAATATTGCTAAAAGTTTTAGAATTCATTTTGCTATCTTCTCTAGCAAGGTGAATCATATGCACACTTAATGTCAAATTGTCATCATGATATAAAAGTTATATATATATATATTTAAAGATTTTATTTATTTATTTTTTTAGAGAGGGAAGGGAGGGAGAAAGAGAGAGAGAGAGAAACATCAATGTGCAGTTGCTGGGGGTCATGGCCTGCAACCCAGGCATGTACCCTGACTGGGAATCGAACCTGTGACACTTTGGTTCACAGCCCACACTCAATCCACTGAGCTGCACCAGCCAGGGCTAAAGTTATATTTTTTACTGAAAATCATATTTTTTCAGTTTTGTATCATTTTAGATATTGTGTCAGATTACAGATTACCACTATGTAATTAGCCAACCCCTTGCAAATAATTGTGAATTTTTCAAGTATTGATTAACAGCTAAATTACCAAATCCAGAAAGAGAGTTCTGAGAAAGACAATTCCAATTTCATGTATAAAAAGAAAAAAGTCAAGCCCTGTCTGGCATATCTCAGTGGATTGAGCACGGGCTGTGAACCAGTGTCAGAGGTTTGATTCCCAGTCAGGGTACATGCCTGGGTTGCAGGCCATGACCCCCAGCAACCACACATTAATGTTTTTCTCTCTCTCTCTTTCTCCCTCCCTTCCCCCTCTAAAAATAAATAAATAAAATCTTTAAAAAAATTTAAAAAAGAAAAAAGTCACATTTAGAAGAGACTGCATTCTAGTCTCATGAGCAAAAGAGTATAAGAAACAAATGTTCTGTGAACAATGTGAATTCTAATAAAATTAACTGAGGTTCAGAAATATAAAAACAAGTTCTGATCTCCTTATAGCTAAAGCAATAATAGGACTGCTGATAAGAAAAATGTATTTTTTTAAAACAGAAAAGGGAATGAACTCACCCTACTTCCAGAACTTTACATAACCTAAACACATGGAATAGTCATATCAGATGGGAGCTATGTGGAAGGATTCTTTTTGATAAGCTAAGCCCAAGAGAAATTTGCATAGTGCTTTACCAAGAAGATAGGGGTTATACAGTATATAGTACTGTCATGAATCAATACAGTGCTATGACTGACCTGGATAGATTTGGGACTCTACTTCTTGCCCTTGATGTCAGTCAAGCTATTTACTCTCCCTGGTGTTTTGTGTCTTAACATAAAAAAAGAACATGAATACTTACATCATGGTTTAGTTGTAAGGATTAAATAAAACTTTGTGAATCATTTAGCATAATGCCTGATACATAGAAAAGTCAATAAACAGTAGACTGTGGTAAGAATGGTTCATTTAGGAATCACAGTATTCCAGTAAGTTTTCTGTATGAAAAGGCATTCAGTATTATTTTAGTTTCAGCATAATTGTCTTCTTAATTTTATTGTAATTTAAACATATTTTATCATACTTTGAAATTAAATAATCTTCTTAAGTTTACTGTTTTTGACTAGCAAGCATCCTATGTGTGCTATATTCAAAAGAACTCATGGTGTCTTCTTTTTCCTCTGAATACCTCTGTTACCATATGAGACTTAATTTTTCATCACTTTGTGGTTGTTGTCTTCAGCAGAGTCTAAATGTAATTTAGGTACTGCATCATGTCAATATTTATAGAGTATATTGCATTTTATGGTCTCATAATGAAATGCAAGCATATGAAATCTAATAAATTTAATTTGGAAGAAAAACACACAGGCACAGATATACAATGCTGCTTTATACATCCCAAGGAAATGTTTCCTACTTGCAGACTAGCAACTGAGCACTGGTGACAGTCAAAATAGCATGAGACTATTAATAATCTTCTTTGTCACAAATGGAAAAATAATGAATTCAGGGTCATGAATAATTAAGCTACATCTAGATTACTAATGATGGGCTAATATTGCTAAATAATTTCCCTGAATACAAATTGACATGATGGACACATGCACAGCTTTCAGCCCACTTGAAATTCCAAGTATCTTATATACAAGGGGCAATCCCCCCAAAACAGAACTATCATCTGGAGGGTAGGACCCTTGTAGTACAGGCTTCCCTGACTAGGTGAGTGTTCTAGGAACCCATCTGTATCAGTGTACCAGCTGGCATTGCTATGAGAGGCTGTGTCCAGGTTCGGTGAATTTTTCTTTGAAATGTCTTTCAATGCATTTGCCCATTTCATGATGGGTGATTTACGAGTGTTTAGCAGTTTTTAACCAAAAATGGCATGACCCTCATGCCCCACCCTGCCTATTCCCCCAATCTGGACCCAAGAAACTTTTCTTTCCCCAGATGAGAAAAGTCCTTAAAGGGAAATGTTTTGCCGATGTGCAAGGGGTGAAACAAAAAACGGTGGAAGCACTAAGAAGCACTAAGAAATTGATGAGTTCAAAACTATTTTGAGCAGTGGAAAACACATCTTGATAGGTGTATTGCATCAAATGGAGAGTATTTTGAAGGTGACTGAAGTTTACACATGTAAGAATAAGTACACTATTTTTTTAAAAAATAAATTCCAGTTTTTTGCCCCCCCACCTCATACATCTATTCTGAGTTTCAAGATCCACCATTGGCAGATGTGCAAAGCCACCAGAGAACATAAAAATATGGCCACCCATTTTCTTCATTTATGAATATGTATAGCCAGACCCTTAGTGACCAGCTACTGCTATTATTAGCAGAGCCTGTTGGTTTGGGTAGACCTGACTGATCCTCAGGCATAGAGCAAATTTTGCCTTCAGTGTAATCATGTTATCCTTGAAGATAAAAACTACTCTGGAATAATGGGTTACAGAATTCTTTTACAAACAATATATTATTGTTGTTTTAAATAATACTGTAAATGTAGAGGGCAAAAACTTTGTTATTTCTAGTTTAGCATTAAAGAAGCAAGATCTCAATAAGTGGCATATAATAACTCAGCTTCTTCCACAAGCAAAGAATAAATTTGGAATATATGCCAAGGCCTTCTGAACCATTCCATGTTTATTTCCACTGTACTACCGTGCTTGCCTTTATCACAGTTAAGAAACATTAGACAACTTTGTTAGGTGATGTCAGAAAGCAGATCACAAATTTCCTACTGTTATATCTCCATTGTATTTCAGTTCTTCTGTCATAGATCTTTTTCATGGGGCAAGAAGAGATAACAGATTTGTAATGAGAACATATCCTAATACAAAGAAGCTGTTAAAAACATCCCAGTCTGAATGTGACAGCTCTGGTACCATCCCTGCTCCTTCAGATTATAATAGATGACACACTTCTTTGTTGAGCTGTGATATTAGAAAAATCTCAATGCCACAAAACACTAGTTAACTGTTTGCTTCACAAACAAATTTTGAATTTTTTGGCCCAATTACTTTTAGAGATTTCTGTTAATAAGCTATTTAACATTTTGATGCTAAAGTTTAGTGGAAACTTTCCACTCATGTTTCCTCTGATGAATCACAATTGTATTTGGTTAGAGATTTCTCCTTTTAAATAAATCCGTCTCAGTTTGTGGATACACAGAAAAACATGAGTTATTGATATGTTTTTTCCCTTAGTAAATAAAATAGAAAACAAAGAGAAAAAAAGAAAGTCTCTTTAACCTTGTGTCTCAATCTTAGAAGTTGTTCAGTTCCTGAACTGCTTCCTAGGCACCTGACTTAAAGAGGAACACTGATGATATCCAAGCACAGCAATCTTTCCCCAGGAAGGTTAGGTGCATGCATACCCACCCATGTGACCAAAAGATACTTCCCATCAGACAGGTCCATAGCAGCAGCAAAGAGTCTTCTTACTAAAGAATAAAAGCATCCCTGGCAGGGTAGCTCAGTTAGTTAGAGCATTGTCCCAATGTGCCAAGGTTGTGGGTTTGATCCCTGGTCAAGACACATACAAGAATCAACCAATGAGTGCATAAATAAGTAGAATAACAAATCTCTCTCTCTCTTGCCCCTCTAAAATCAAGAAATATTTTTTTAAAGAATAAAAGCAATCTACCTAGATTTTTCAATTTTATTAAATCCTTCCCTACCTAAGGTTCCAGTCGTATGTGATATCTGAATGTAAGGAAAGATAAGGTAAGGTTGAGCACAAATATTAAGAATATGTGATTGATTTTTCTCACCACTTTTCAAAAATGTTATTTTAATTATTTCTAATTTTATTCTGTATTTATATTGGTTCTACACACTCTAGCTCTATTAGCCACATTCTGTGTTCTTATACATAACATCTTCTCTTATAATTTATGACTATTTTCAGATCCCCAGCAGAATGTAAAATCCACAATGATATTACTTTACAGTGAAAAATATAAAAACTGTACCTTAGCATGCTGAATATTGTTAATTAAAAAACTATTTTTCTTAACCTTCATAGAAGAATGATTATAAGAACAGACATTATTTCAATACCGAAGATAAGCAAAACATCCCCTATATCTCTATGTTGCATAATATTGGATAGGGCCTGATGTATGTGTTCTCCAAATATTGATTAATTTATTTTTACACCATCCCTTCAAGATAGTCACTGTTATTATTTCAGCTGGATAGATAGGAAACAAAGGTGCAGAGAGGCTAAATAACTTGCTGAAGTTAATCTAAATGACAAGCAGTAGAATGAGATCAAACTCAGGAAATCTATCTTAGGGCTGTACTCCAGTCCCTGATACTACATTCTAATTAAAAAACAAAAAACAAAAAAACATCTATTTAGGATTTAGTAACATTCAGACTGAAGAATTTTTCAAAGATCTGAGGAAGTACTTTATAATAGTATCTATCACTGTCTTTCTGATTTGTTCTATAGATTTAATTCTACCTCCATCAAAATTTCAGCAGACTTCATTAAAGAAACTGTCAAATTGATTTCAAAATTCATCTGAATCTACAAAGGAAATCGAGTAGGCAAAATAATTTTGTAAAAGAAAACTTGAAGGACCTTAATTCAAAGTTTATTATAATGCTACTATAATGAAGACTGTGTGGTATTTGTGAGGATTTCAACAAATATATAAAGGAAATTAAGTATATGAAAGATAGTCTATTCAACAAATAATATTGAAGCAACTAGGCATCTATATGGAGGATGATTACCCTGTTCCTTACCTCATACCATATAAAACATTAACTTCAATTTTATCATGAACCTGAATAAAAGCTAAATTTGTAAAACATCTTCATGGTCTTGGAGTGGGCAAAAATATCCTAATAGCATATAGTAATCACTGACAATGAAATAAAATTAATAACTGGAAGTCCTTCATCATATATAATTCATAAATAAGTTATATATTTACATATATAATATTAGGATTCATCAGAATTTTTAAAATTCTGACTTTTGTAAGGTTTATTAAAAAAATACAATCCACAGACTGGAAAAGTATTATTTACATATTATTACACATTATTAAATAATATATGTAATACATTATATATGACAAAGGACTTAATCTGGCATATTTAGAATATATGTATAAAGATATCTAAATAAGTAATAAGAATATAAAATCTTAAATACAGGAAAGATCCCTGTATAGGCACTTTCCAAAACAAAATATAAAAGTAGCCATATAAATCTGAAAACTGCTCAACATTATTATTCACTGTGAGAATACAAATTTAAACAACTATGTAGCTATTATAATGAATAAAATTAAAATGAACTACAATAGCAACATTAGCAAGGATGTGAAACAACTAGAACTCTCAAATATTGCTGCTGGTAATATAAAGTAATACAACTACTGTGGAAAACAGTTGGATATTTTCTTTATTATTTAAAAACACACTTGTCATACAACCTAGCCAGTCTACTCCAGGTTTCTGAGTGAACTGGCTAGAGTACTGAAGATGTGGGTCTGCATAGAGACTTTAACAAGGGTTTTCACAGCAGCTTTACTCTTAGTTCGAAACTGGAAACAGCACAAATGCCCATCAGCAAGTGAATGGATAAACAATTTCTGGTACAGCTACAGAATGAGATACTGTTCAGGAACATAAAATAACAAAACCCAATGCATGTAACAATGTGATTAAATCTCAAAAACAATGTGTTGAGTGAAAGAATCTGGATATATTAGAATAAAACAGTGTCATTCCAATATATCAAATTTTAGGGCATGCTAAACAAATTTATGGTGACAGCAAATCAGTGGTTGCCAGGGACCAGAGTCGGGCTGAATTGATAGACAACAGTCAGAGGCACATGTGGATATAATTATTCTGTGCCTTGATTAGGATTGTGGTTATACGGGTAATTACAATACTCAAGAAAAAATCATTTTTTCTTTCTCTTTGTCTCTCAGCTGGACTTTATACTTATAATGAGTGCACATATTGTATCAAATCACCTCTCACTAAAAGGTAACTAAAACTGTACAGTGAAGAACTGTGGAAATATTAAGTGAGACACAAAGAAGGGGCAAAAAGAAGGGAGCTTTCAATCTAAATTAGAAAATTTTTAAGATATGACTTTAAACATTCCATTTATTTTGATATGTGTAATTGAACAGAGACCCACCCGTTTCCGTACAGTTGACACCTGCAGTGGGACAGCACGGAGGGACAATGTGCTAATAGTGCCACTACAATAACTTTTCCTTCAGTTAATCTCCTGAGTCATTTCAGATTGATTTGAAAAGGCAATTGACTGAAGCAACCTCTCTCTTTCTCACTGATGAGAGTTTAGCTAAACTAGTCCACAATATCACTGCCCTGGCATCTATTTTGTGTGGTAAGGCAGCCTGCAGGGGCCTTTAATTTACACTGGCCCTGCCTGCAAGTGCATGCCTTAAACAATTACCCACGTAGTCAAAAGTAAATGTCAATTCCTGATATGAGCACCCTAACCTCCCTTGTGATAAACAGACTCTCCTGCCTCCCAGCTCCATCTTGTGTGCCCCTTAGATAAGACCCTCACAGAGCTTATCAAAACCCCACCCTTTTTTATTTGAATTGACCAATTCAGGCTTGTCCTATTTACCCCAAAGCACTCCACCTGCAGACCTTCATAAAAGCATGTGCCCAAGTCCTGCTGCGTGCCCTCTGCCTGCACCACATCTTTTTGATCTCCCCATGTGGCCCCTCAAGGCACGCCCTGGAACTCCTCTAGGTCGTTTGAGTAACAAGTTTCTCCATTTCATTCTCCATTTGGGTCTTTTGCTGAACTGTTGCTTACTATCCAAAAGGACACTCCAGAGCCCTACTTAAAAGTAGAAAAAAATCACAATACTCACAAAAACTCACACACAAACACATACACACAACATATACCTCCAGGTGCTGAGTGAATTACTTTACACATAGAAAAAGAAAGAAACAAAGAATATTAGCAACTAAACAATGTGAGGAAATCCCTCTGATATCAAGAATCTGAGAAAGAATACTGAC
Organism: Phyllostomus hastatus; assembly: GCF_019186645.2. Taxonomy (NCBI): domain Eukaryota; kingdom Metazoa; phylum Chordata; class Mammalia; order Chiroptera; family Phyllostomidae; genus Phyllostomus; species Phyllostomus hastatus. Next base: position 35,434,068 of record NW_025333709.1, on the reverse strand, counting down.
AAGCCTACCTCCAACTCTGTATATTCATTAAGTTAACTATTGGATAAGAAAAACTGGCTCTGATGGTTGTTCCCTTATAGATAGTAAATGCTGATCATCTCAAGGAGCAGTAAGCAAATACCGAAAGTCTTATTGGGTTATTGAAAGCCTATATTTTTTCTTCAAATATCTATGTATTTTGTATAATTGTTTACATGTGAGTTGGGCTAATAATTGAACCAGAGTAAGAAAATCTCAGTCAAATCATTTCTCCTAAGCTAGGGATGACAGGTCACTGCTGCTTCCTCCTTCTAGAAGAAAACAAGACACTGAATTCACAAAAAGAGAAAGTATAAGGTACCTATAACTGCACTGAGTTCAGCCTAATATTTTTTCTTTTTTTCTTTTCTAATAGTTTTTATCCTTCAATTACAATTGACATATAATATAATATTAATTTCAGATGTACATTCCAGTGATTAGACATTATATAACTTAGTGATTATTTCAATAAATTTCATACCCATCTCACACCATATATAGTTGTTAGAATATTATCGACTATATTCCCTATGCTATATTTCACCCCCCCATGACTATTCTGTAACAACGAATTTGTACTTCATAATCTCTTCACTTTTTTCACTCATCCCTCCAACCCCCACTTACATCTGGCAACTGTCAAAATGTTCTCTGTATCTATGGGTTTATTTCTGTGCTGCTTATTTATTTTGATTTGTTTTTTTATTAGATTTTATTGTTGGTAGATATGCATTTATTGCCATTTTGTTTTTCACACTTTTGATCTTCTTAAAGAAGACCTTTTAATATTTCATCTAATATTGGTCTGATGGTGATGAATTCCTTTAGCTTTTCTTGTGTGGGGAGCTCTTTATCAATCCTTCAATTCTATATGATAGCTTTGCTGCATAATCTTGGTCCTAGGCCCTGGCTTTTCATCACTTTGAGTATTTCTTGCCAATCCCTCTGGCCTGCACAGTTTCTGTTGAGAAATCAACTGGCAGTCTTATAGGAGCTCCCTTGTAGGTAAATAACTACTATTCCCTTGCTGCCTTTAAGGTTCTCTCTTTGTTTTTAATCTTTTGCATTTTAATTTTGTTGTGTCTTGGTGTGGGTCTCTTTGGGATCATCTCGTTTGGGACTCTCTGCACTTCTGGGACTTATATGTCTATTTCCTTCACCAGGTTAGGAAAGTTTTCTGTCATAATTTTTTCAAATAGTTTTTTAAGTAAATTTTATTGATCATGCTACTACAGATGTCCCAGATTTTTCCTCCCCTTTATCACCCTCCACCCTGTACCCCTCAACCTCCTGCATCTCCCCCTTAGTTCATGTCCATGTGTTGTACATATAAGGTCCTCGACTTCTCCATTTCCTATACTACTCCTAACCTCTCCCTGTCTATTTTGTGCCTACCATTTATGCTTCTTATTGTTTGTACCCTTTTCACCTATTCTCCCCCACCCCCACCCCAGTGATAGCCCTCCATGTGATCTCCATTACTAAGATTCTGTTCCTGTTCTAGTTGTTTGCTTAGTTTTTGTTTTTGTTTATTAGGTTCAGTTGTTGATAGTTGTGAGTTTGTTGTTATTTTATTGCTCATAGTTTTTGATGTACTTCTTTTTCTTACATAAGTCTCTTTAACATTTCATATAACAAGAGTTTGATGATAGTGAACTCCTTTAACTTGACTTTATCTGGTAAGCACTTTATCTTCCCTTCCATTCTAAATGATAGTTTTGGTGGATAGAGCAATCCATGTTGTAGGTCCTTGCTTTTTATCACTTTGAGTACTTCTTGCCAGTCCCTTCTAAACTACAAAGTTTCTTTTGAGACATCAGCTGACAGTTTTATAGGAACTCCTTTGTATGTAACTCTCTCCTTTCTTCTTGCTGCTTTTAAGATTCTCTCCTTATTTTTAATCTTGGATAACTTAATTGTGATGTGCCTTGGTGTGTTCCCCCTTGGGTCCAGTTTATTTGGGACTCTGGGCTTCCTGGACTTCCTTGAAGTCTATTTCCTTTGCCAGATTGGGGTAGTTTTCCTTCATTATTTTTTCAAAAAGAGTTTTTGATTTCTTGCTCTTCCTCTTCTTCTTCTGACACCCCTATGATTCGGATGTTGAAATGTTTCAAGTTGTCCCAGAGGTTCCTCAGCCTGTCCTCACTTTTTACATTCTTGTTTCTTCATTTTGTTCCAGTTGGATGTTTATTCTTCCTTTTGTTCCAAATCATTGATTTGAGTCCTGATTTCCTTACTTTCAATGTTGGTTCTCTCTCTGTATATTTTTTTTTATTTCACTGTATATAGCCTTCATTTTTTCCTTCATTTTACAACCAAACTCAATAATTTCTGTAAGCATCCTGATTACGAGTGTTTTGAACTCTGCATCTGATAGGTTGTCTACCTCCTTGTTACTTAGTTCTTTTTCTGGAGTTTTAATCTGTTCTTTCATTTGGGCCATATTTTTTGTCTCATCTCACCTGTTACATTACAAGGGGCAGAGCCTTAGGTATTGGCCAGGGCAGAGCAACCCACATTGGTTTGTTGTGCTGTATGTGTGGGAGGGTCTGAGAGGGAACAATGTCTCTTGCTCGGCTCTTGATTCACCTTTAAGTCACTTCCCCCAATGCCCACAAGCACACTGAGCTCCTCTGGTGCTGATTCTCAGGTGGGTGGATTTCTGTACATTGTAGGAACCTGTGGGCCTCCCCAACAGACTCTCTGGTGAGACTGGGAATTTCTCCCACCAAACAACCCCCAAAGATTTTTACAGCCAGAGGTTCTGAGGCTTTCTTTTCCCACACTGAAGCCCAGGTTTGCATGGTTTACCTTGCCCCCCACCCCAGTTGCTCCTCCCAGCTTATCTACATACTAAGGTGGGACCACCTGGTCGCTAGTCACCTCCTTGCCTGTCTTGTCTGTTGCCTTGCTGTGTGTGTATTCTCTCTGCCCCTCCTACCAGTCTGGATGGACATTTCTTTAACTCCTTGGTTGTCACACTCCCATGTAGTTTGATTTTCTGGCAGTGCTGTTTTTTTTTTTAATTTGTTGTTACCTTTCTTTTGGTTGTGTGAAGAGACAAAGTGTATCTACCTACAACTCCACCTTGGCCAGAAGTCCTCCAGCCAAATAACTTTTCAAGAAAGAAAACCTGTACTCAGAGGAAGAGAAAAAAAATCAGGAAGATTGTATTTGATAAAAGTGATGCAATTTAACTAATGGCTTATATTGTTAATAGAACTTATGTCAGAATCCAAACCTTCTGAGTCCCAATTCAGTATTTCTTTAACCATACCTTGAAATACTGGTTACTAGGAAAATGTTATATTTGATAATCATCTAGAATAACAAGCACTTCAATTGTATTACTCTATTTGCCATGACACTCAAACCAAAGACTTCCTTGCACATATTGCCATCACATAATTAATTCTCTGAATATTCCTACTCACATTATATTCCCATAAATAAAATCTGGTGGACAATTGCCTTACTTCGTGTATTTTAGAATTTACATCTTTGAGGATCTCTGCAGTAACATGATGGTCTATGAAATAATTATACACATGGGAATTTTGTAATTCTCAATGTCAGTTGTTTAGGTTCAGTCAATCTAACATTGAATTTGGAACACAATTTTAAAGTATCCTAAAAATATTAAAGAAGAGATTTGTTACCTCTTCAGTTCATACATTATTATATTTAATTCCTTGAACCACATTCAGTGTAGAAATCAGAAAGGTAAGACCCTACAACCATAAATGACATTCTCAGCATTGTTTATTTAGAGAGAAGCCTGTGTAGTCTGGGTCATTGGTTGTACTGACTATACCAAGGGCATTCTACCTTATACAAGTTCTTGTCATTTCTGTAACATATAGTGTAAATGTGAATTAAAAGAACTCTAACTTGCCCTGGCTGGTGTGGCTCAGTGGATTGAGTGCCAGCCTGAGAACCAAAGGGTCACCAGGTTGATTCCCAGTCAGGGCACATCCCTGGATTGTGGGCCAGGTCCCCGGTATGGGATGTGTGAGAGGGCAACCGCATATTGATGTTTCTCTCCCTCTCTTTTTCCCTCCTTTCCCCTCTTTCTAAAAATAAATAAATTTTAAAACACCTCTAACTTGTATCTGTTATTATTTCTTACCTGTTCTTGAAGAAAAGGGAATATTTCCATCAGTAAATTAAAAAGGAAACATCATTCACTAGTGATAGAGACATGAAAATTATGAAACTCCTCCACTCATTTAGCACAGAAAATAAATACTTTAAAACTGTCTACTATTTTATATATATATAATTTATGCTTAGATGATTTTTGAATTAATGATAAAATTTGTGAGAAAAAATGTCTCTGACATTTGTAATGGGCTGTCTTTGTATCAATTTCAGTGTCTGTTTTATGTCAGTAACAAGCTAAGAAATTAAAGATTTCCCATAGCATTTTTCTTTATCTAAGCATTTTATGTTGAAAAAGAGCAGGAGCTTCTATATTTCCTTAAGGGTGGAATTGAACACTTTGCTACATTGCAGGCATGACTTGACTAATTCTGGTCAAACTGATAACACCATTTTTTATATTATAACTAACTTTATAATGTTGTTATAATTAAATATATATAATATTATAACAACATATTTAAGTTTGCATCTTCATCAGTATAAATTTTATCTTCTTAAAGGTAAAAATCATTCTTCATGATTTTTGTATAACCAATGTCCTGTACATATAAAATATTCCAGTAATATTTTTCTCCAAATCTATGGGTATACATTTGGGTAACTGCAAAACAAATTGCCTCACAAAATTGATTCAAATCCCACTACATTTTAGTGGCTTGTTATGCAGCCAAAACTATCTGAACTATTTCTGTCTTCCCCACCTGATCACAAGTTCAATTAGGCAGAAACTTTACCGGCCTTACCTGTCTTGTTCTTATTGTCTGTCAAGCAACTGTATGTCAAGTACCCAGAAGGCACGCGCGTGTATGTGTGTGTGTGTGTAAAATGAATGGATAATGAATTAAAGAATAAATTATATTACTCTGCATTTGATCTTAGCCAAAGGCTATGAGACAATTATTGTTTTGGATTCTTAAGATTCTCATCTGTCACAGTGAGATCAATATTCATGTGCTTAATGTCTTACTATCCTTACATTTTTGTTCTTAATTATATTTAGGAATGTTCTCTAGGAAAATGATGTGGCTTTTCACAAGAAGCATAGCCTCTTTGTTAGTTTTCTCAGGTTCCTACTTCCATTACTATACAGGGTGAAGTAGGGACAGCAAGTGTGCTACAGATGGAAGCTCATCTCTTCTGCTGAATGAAAATAAGAATACTTTCTTCCAAAAGAAAGATGAAGGTTTGCATGAGATAATATATGAGTTAAAGAATAGTACATTTACCTGGCTGGCGTAGCTCAGTGGATTGAGTGCGGGCTGGGAACCAAAGTGTCCCAGGTTCAATTCCCAGCCAGGGTACATGCCTGGGTTGCAGGCCATAACCCCCAGCAACCACACATTGATGTTTCTCTCTCTCTCTCCCTCCCTCTCTCTCTCTCTCTCTCTCTCTCTCTCTCTCTCTCTCTCTCCCCCTCCCTCCCTTCTCTCTCTAAAAATAAATAAATAAAATCTTTAAAAAAAAAGAATAGTACATTTAATTGTTTACATATATTAAGATAAAAGAGTCATCATTTGTATAATATTTAGAATAGCAATGTCCTCAACAGAGAGACAGATTTCAGTAAGAGCAAGATGGTGAAAGCAATTCTCTGAGAAAGTATTGAGATATAAAGAGTTTTGATAGTAGATCATGATTTGTAAAGGAAAAGGAGAAGGCCTGAAAGACAGAATAGGAAATGTAGAAGAATCACAGGCTTCTTTGAATGACAGACAGAAGCAGGGATAAAGCCTTGCTAAAACCAGGCCTGCAGCTTCTTCACTCTCACCAGTACTGATGTGCAGTCAGGAGATGGGTGTGGGAGTCAAAGGCAATTGGCTTTTTGATGCCCCCATCTCTCTTGTTTTTGTTCATGGACATTTCTCCTCTTACATGCCATTTTGTAGCTGTCTCCACTTCATTTAAAAGTATTTTCTCCTGTTCATTCTTCTAAACCTAGCTCAGGTATGAGAGCCTCTAGGAAAACTTTCCTCAACAGATCCAGGCTTACACAGTTTGAGCTGTGTCATTTTTATCTGCTTCAACATCATAAATTATAGTTCGTAGCTACATATTTCTGTCTTTCTCATTAAGTTGTTAACTACTGAATATGCTTGAAAACTGCTCTATCTACACATCAACAATACCAGGCACACAATAAGCAACTCTTTGAATGAAAGAAAAGTGTTTTTTAGTAATTTTAATTTGAAAAGGACAATTGGATTTTTAATAAAAATAGTATAGCTGCATAAGAATCTCTCTTGTTTAGGTGAGTTTCAAACTAACCAGCATAAATATTAAAAAACAAGGGTGATCTAAGGAAGAGTCACACCCTGTATAAGTAGTGTAAGAAAAAGTTAAATGTCATTATGAAATGAGGTTTGCACAAGGTATCAAGTTACAAATAGGTTATAGGCTTTGTTTTTAAACCAAATGTAGAATAAGTAATAGTTAATCTTAGAGTTTAATGTAATGTTAAAGGAAAATCTTTTTCTTGTGTCTTCTGTCTCAGACAAAGAGAGAGAGAGAGAGAGAGGATAGAGGAAAGAAGGAGGAAGGGAGGAATGATCACCTTTAAACTGAACAAATAAATGAAGTATCATCTAAAGGCAAGTTGAGCTCAAGAGCAATAGAGATACAATATGATAGCATTGAATAATAACATAGGCCAACACACTTAGTTTAGACTTTTGGTGTTTAAGGATACTGATTTGCACTTACAAAATCATTTATATGTATACAGTGATCTACTATTATCCACATGCTCTACTCTATTCATCAAAGTACTAGATCATTACCTGGACCTTATTCCACTAATTTGTTAAAATATTTTCTGAGAAATGTATTCTTATTTCTGTTCTACAGATGAAAGCAGCAGTCATGACTCACTTGCCTTAAAACCTGCATGAGCTAAAAAGCAGATCCAAGACATTTTTACTCCAAATTATGAGCCCTTCCTACAAGACAGGAAAGCCTACAAATACATGCTTGAAACACAATTGAGAAAGAATAACTCTTTGAAAAATTAAAAAGTCAAGTGGCACAAATATACTAGAGTCAGTCAGTATATTCTTATTCAAAAGGAGAAAAAGTTAGATAATTAAAATTAAAAAAAAATAAAGCTGGTAAGTTTGATGCCTAAATCTCAGTTGGTCCTGAAAAGCATTGGTGAACAATTAATCTGATGGCATTAGAATACAATGTTAGAGCAAAGTTATCTAATGTTGGTTTATTTAATGCAAACGCTCTAAAGAGTATTCAATTTTATTATTGTACTTTATAGAGGTTTTTTGTTTGTTTTGTTTTGTTTTTGCTTGGGATGGGGCAGTGTCATAGATATAATGAATATGAAAAAGGCATGGCATTTAATTGCTTCTTTCAATATACCGTGTGGATAATTTGAATCCGGTTAAACCATTGGGCCTAGGGAGTATTGAGTAATGAAGCAAGAACAATGTACCTGAAGTAGTCCTAGAATATGTTTCAAGGACCAATCCTTGTACCCAAGCTGTAAGTCTGAAACACATCAGAGAAAAAATGTATCCCAATATTCAACTAAACAATTTATAGAAACCACCTGCTTAATAAAATACTACTTTCTGGAAGAGGTAAAACTGATTTTCATGTGACTTTGACAGGATTGACTGATCTCTTGCAATTAATAGTATTTGAGCAAACTTAAGTGACTGAGAAAATCACCTAAATGGTAGTAAGTTGAGCATAACTGCATTTTCAAGAACACTGTTATCCTTCTCCTTGTATTATAATAAAATAATTTTAAAAAGATTTCCATTATTTTTAAAATGGAAAACAACAAATGTAAGGGGAAAGGAGGGAAAACCAACAGAAACCAACCTTCCACATTTTTCAGGATGACATATTCCTGATACAGGTACAGCTGCTGCTGCAGGCAAAGCTTATTTGCAAATACAAGTCAGCTCATTTTTCCCTACAAACAGTGCTTTCATTAATTTTATGCTGGTTTTATGAATAAACCACATAGTACTAGATCTTCTGGAACTTCAAAGAGAGAATACCTGTCTTCTTAAATATATTACCAATGACAGCAAAGTGCACTAAGCATATTCTCCATTCTTTCATGTATATGAGATTTCCCTTATTCCTTTATAAAGATGGTGTAAAGATTAGATTTGTCGTGATCACTGTAAATTATATAAAATTACTTATAGCATAGTTTTTATTACAGTAAGAAATTTGGGGGATGCAGCAAAATTGACAATTTTTAATTCAATAAAAGATACTATACCTACTCACATAATATCTCTGTATGGCCTTTAAAATATTTTAAAGGTAAGAATATATGGGTATTGAAGGCAGAAAGATCAGGTTCAAATTCCTTATTCTTTCACAATTGTGTGACTTCTGACAAGTATATAATAATTTTAGTCCTCCCACTTTGTAACAGAAACAAAAGGAAGGAAAAAAGTTATACATATTGGCAGGTTTTTAGTATTGCTTTTGGATATTTAAGAGGTTACCATTTATCTGTTCAGTTTTTTTAAGTGGCATATGAAGTCATTTGTTGAAAATAAAATGGTAACAAGATGATTTATTGGGTGTTTGATGATAGTTAAAGGAGATTAAAATACTTTGGGGAAGTGGAAATTAAACTTCCAAAGGAACAGAATTGCTTAGAGAGACTGAAGACCCAGTTGAGTTGGCTGACAACTTATAGTTGTAAATATCTTCAATTAAAAATGTATATATTCCCCTCAGAAATACTCAGTGCCCCGAGACAATGCAGATAGTTAGGGTACTCAGAAGTTGGGGTTTCTTAGTGGGATATAGTGAAAGGACAAAGGGCAAGTGGGTTAAGAAGTTTGACAAGTGACTGACATGACAGAGTATATCAGTACTGTGAACACAACAGAAGTTAAAAGTGATTGTAGAGAGCAAGAACAATAAAATGGCATTGATCCAAACAAAACAGTATAATATAAAGTATATAAAACAAAGCAGAGTCACTCATGTCAACCAAGATGGCTGCCAGTCAGCCATGGCACTTTAGTTCAAGAGGGAAGCTACCTAAGTCATAAGGAGACACCCCCTAAGATATCTGCACATGTGATCAGAACAGCCATGTCTGCTGAGTGGGTCCACCCATAGGTAGGCTCCTGGGAAAATTCCCCACTTGGTATCAGGGATGCTAAGACATCTATCAAGAGACCCAGAAGGGTGGAGTACACCACTTTCAAAGTATAACTGAGGCAGGTTCTAGACCACTGCTGAGACAGCTAAACTCCACACACCGGAGTACGGCTCCAAACCATGTTGATGTCTCTTGACATTGGCTGCCGGAATCTCTGCCCTGCCAGACTGAGGACTTTGTCCTGCTGCCCACCTGGCTCTGGATATCCTTCCATTCAAGACACTGACAACTCCCTTGCCCACCGTGATGTCTCCCACACCTGCAGACTGAGACTCACTCTGGGACTCTAGTTCATTATTCCCCACTAATTGCTCTGTGTGTGTATGTTACATTCCTCTTACATTATTAGAGTGTGAATAGGATATAAATGTATGTTGATGTTCTACTTTGAGTGAACCTGCATTCAATAAGAGCTGAGTGAATAGCATAGTTACTTTTCATGACTCTTGTCTCTTCCTTGATGCTGGGTTTCTCAGTAGGCAGCTAGCTGAGCAGTTGCCTAGCTGACTTATAGGAAAGACTATACCACGAACATACACTTGTGACAGTGAATCATGTGAAATTTTGTACAGTTATAATGGACATAGGTTCAGGAAGAAATTTAGAAAACAATAGGACACACCCTGGCCAATGTGGCTCAGTTGTTTGGGCAACATCCACAAAGTGGAAAGTCACTGGTTCCATTCTCTGTCAGGGCTCACACCTGAGTTGCAGGTTGGTCTCCAGTGGAGTTCATATGAGAGGCAACCAGTCAATGTTTCTCTACTTCTCTTTTTCTCTCCCTTCCCTTCTTTCTAAAAATAAAATACATAAAATCTTAAAAAAGAAAAGAAAATCTGTGAGAAACCTACAGAAAAATGGTCCTTGGGGATTTAGCTACAAAATAATCCAAGGAAGAGAAAGAATACGCAAGAACAAAGAATCCAACTGCAACCTAATAAGAGACTGAGTCACAGTAGCAGGCAGCAATTGATCCCAAGAGAGATAGCTATTCAAATAAGGGTAAGCACTAACAATGAGCATCACTTAAAATACATTACGATATACACATATTATTTAAAAAACAAACAAACAAACAAAAAAACCTTAGGCATTCTATGTAGTGACTGAGCATAGATTTGAGGTCAGACTGTCTACTTCAATGACTCGGACACTTTTCAGCTTTAAAAACTTCAGGAAATTGCATATTTTCCCCTAGCCTCAGATTCTTCATCTCCAAAAGTGGAGGGAGTATATAGACAGCAGCTATTTTCTCAAAGTGAAATTACTAGTAAATGATTAAGAGTCTGAACCTAGAATTTCTAAATGAAAATTCATTGTTCTTTCTGCTCTATCACCAATACCTATGGTTAAACAACTAAAAAGGGCTACGAAGGATTTACAGTTCGTATGTTGGGTTTGGGAAATTCAGACAAGATTTATGTTAGTGCTTATCTCTACCAGCTGTCTGTAACTCACAAGGCTAAACACAGGCAACAGTTTGCTTGGATTTTCCATTTTGGTTCCTTAAAACATATTGCAAGAAGTTTCTGCACCTTGTTTTAAAGCAGTTGAGCTGGTGGCAATGACTAACTGTTCTCTGCAAAGAATCTAAACAAGTACTAAGCATTTCTTCAGTTTTCAATCAACTGTGATGATATATGTTTAAAATATAGCTAAAGCAACAACAAGAATAGAAAGATGGTCGAATGCAAACTTAAAGACAGGGAGAGCTACTTTGCCTCCGCAAAAGAAGCAGATGGAGAATGAGATAACTTGGAAAAATTAGAGCCAGGCAGAGGGGGTAGCAGAGCCAGCCTAATAACTGTGCCAGTGAAGAACACAGGCAGCTTGCTAAGCTCTCCTGGTGTAACAGCAAGAAATCAGACAAGCCATGGGTGATGAAATACCGTCTGGATGTTTAGACCACATAGGTAGAGAGAAACATTGGGAATATGCTAGTGGAAGAGTCACCATACACTACCTGTGTTACATCTTCTGACCTGAAGTTCTTCCCTTCCTGGCACTCAGTGAACGATGCTCCAAATGCCCCAGTCTACCCCTTATTAAATATTTATAGTAAGCATAGATGTCAGCAAATCTACATGACCTTGATGATCTGGACACTCTATCCTTATTTCCCAAATAATTATAGTGGTCCTTCACTGTACTTTGGGCATAATATATACATCTACCATTTAAACTGTTTAAGGTTACTACTGCAAGGACAAGAAAAAAAGACAAATAGCAGTAGGTAGATTAACTATATAATCATGTGTTAAATACAGCCTTCTAATACTTAGTCTTCCCAATGATCCATGTATCCAATAAAGCTAAAATAATCACAATCACATTGGTGTGAAGAACTAAAAATGACATATCACCGTGACCAACACCAATATGTAAAGCAATTAGAAAAGAAAAGCACAAATTCTGTCTCTACCTCATATAGTATAGAACAAATTTCTTAATCTCAAAAAATGTACATGATAATTAATTCTTCCTTCTGCACAGAATTTTACACAAATAGCCTCCTGTGCTTTTCCAACTAAGTTGGGTAATGTTTGGAATGTTTCAGATGATTTCTTTTTTGTACACCCCTCATTAGAGAACTAAAGTTCTAAAGTTCCTACTTATCTACAAAATGAAAAGAACTAGTGGAAAGTATCCCTGACGGCTTATTATACTGACTATTCCACTCTCATAACATATGTTAGTTTAAAATAATATTGATTTTTTGGTCCTTTTGCAGATTGCAGTGTTAGCTACCATGTAACATAATTTTACATTTGGCAACTAATATGTAATCAAATTTGAACTTTGTTCAGACCAAAAGTGGAGAAGAACTGTATGCTGAATTCTGTTTTCCTCTAAAGAGTATAACAGTTTCTCCTCTAAAAATGCATCTCACTTCAAACAATAATTTAATATTCCTTTTAATCTTATATATTTGACAATTTATAATAGACATTTTTCTCTACAGAAGTGAGATTATGAAATTTGAAGTCCAAGTTTTTGTTTCCATATTATATATGAATGTGTATGTATATATGTGTGTGTATATATGTATCTATATGTATATATATATATACTCAAAGTCATCTCTGTCTCTTTATAGTTTTTGTTAAGATTATTTATTTATTTATTTTTAGAGAGAGGGGAAGGGAGAGAAAAAAAAAGAGAGGGAAACATCAACTTGTGGTTGTGTTACAACAAGGGGGGCCTGGGACGATATACTATTATTGAAAGAAGGCCCCAGGTCCGTTATGTCTGCCGCCCTAGGAAAGACATCTCTCAATGCCAGAGATTCGTGAAAAGGAAAGGAAATGTTTCTTTAATGCTATACTAACTTAAAGTAGTGACCTAATGTCTTTATCAAAAATCCTAAAGTCCCTAAAAACACCCACAAACACACACAGTCCTTCCTTCCTTTCCCCTTTGCCCAGTCCAGAGTACCGTATCTCAAAGGAAAGGAAATAGAAGTCCACGGCTCAGGCAGTCCTCTGGTTCTTAGTTAGTACTCCATCTCGACTGGGAGACCTCCCTGGTTTCCCGGCACCCTCGGCTGAGTTGCCAGGATCTCTGCTAAAACCAGGTGGTGGTTCCCCCTTCTAAAGCTGTGGGGGTCCCCACTCTGGCATAGGCACTGGTCCTCTCTCCCAGGGCCACGGGAGTCCCCACTCTGTCAAGGCCGCATGGTTCTCCCTCTCTGGGATGCGGGAGTCTCCACTCTGCTAAAGACGCATGGTTCTCTCTCCTCAGGGCTGCGGGAAGGGGAGAGTTTCCACTCTGCCAAAGCCTCATGGTTCTCTCTCCTCAGGGCTGCCGTGTCTGGGTTTAAATCCCCCGCGCCAGTCTTCTTCTGCAGCCCCATTTCCGACTCCTCCTACACTTGAGCACACTTGCCCTCAATCTGCTGTCTTCTCCAGCTTTTCTGGTTGCCATCGTGGGTCTGGGCAGGTGTCACCCCATGTCCTGGAGCCAATCTTCTCCCAGCTCCCACGCAGGCACTGTAACTCAGGGGACCTGCCTCCAAGGTCCCATCTTGGGTGGGGGGGAGATCCCTTTCCATTCCCCTGGCCTTGAGCATGGCCATAGCTATTTAGCATATTTAAGTGACCAGCCAAAGGCTATAGGTATGCTAAATGACCATGCCATGGATTAGCTGCAAAGCTGCCCTGCATGTTCTTGCTCTGTGTGCCCCTTCCCCTAACTCACACCTGTGGGGGAAGGGGTGAAGACACCTTAAAATCTCCTTGGATGCCTTAAGTTCTGGACTCCATTTCAAATTCCTATTTGGGGTCCCCCCTCTTAGCTGCACCCTGTAATAGTTGCCTCTCCTGCACCCTCTACTGGAGACTCAGCCTGGACTCAGCATGCAACCCAGGCATGTGCCCTAACTGGAAATTGAACCAGCGACCCTTTGGTTTGCAGGCCAGCACTCAATCCACAGAGTCACATAAGCCAGGGCTATCTCTTTATACCTTATCTTAAATTGAGGAGTTAAACCTTTTGCTTCTTAGAACTAACATTTTTTTATATATATCTCATGAAGACTTTTTCCTATAATTTATCCTCTTATGTATCTTAAAAATTCTCTTTCCTCTTACACATTTTTTCAGTTTATAAACATGACCAAAGCATCTTTATCTCAAATATCTCCCCAACTTTAAGAACTCATCTTGATATACATAAAAATAAATTATAAATTACAGTTATGAAGTTGGTATATTAGTAGAATAGTAATTTATTGCCAAGGAATAATACATAGTAAAATGTATGCACTTAATCTAAAATACAAAGGACCTTGAAAAATCATTGAAACCAAAAGAGTAAGAAAAGTGACTATTTAGAAAACACATGCTTAAATTATTCAAAAAATAAATGTCAGGAGGATAGAGAGTCAGATAAATAGGGAAAAGTAAATATGTGAATGTATACATGTAATCTTGTTTAAACTTAAAAATAATAACTCACAGACAAAATCCACCAAAAATAACATATTTTTAACACAAATTTTCCTGAACCAAAAGATGTTATGTTGAAAGTTAAAATAATTTTTAAAAGGAGAGAAAAAAATACAAAAAGATTCAGACAGTTCATTTTCCATGATTAATGCCTCATTTAACAATTGGCAAATTGTGTTTGCATGAGTGTGTGTGTGTTTATAAAATCGTGAATTAATATATTTTATCTATTTCATTATTGCTAAGCATATGAATGGTTGACCCAAAAATGAATAGAAGTTTGTTACTGAAGGAGTTTCCTAATATAATATTTGGGTGATTAGACTTTGTATGCTATATTTCATTGATATTTAATAAAAGAATTAGTTCAAGAGAAAAAAAGCCTTGGAAATCTTTATACTAAAATAGTTTATTATTTCATGTATTTCTAATAATATTGATATAAAATTAGTTTTTACAATTCCTGGGCCCAGGAAGTAAGACTACTACAGAAAATGTTATATAAATTATGTGACTGGAATTCTATACCATATCAGACATATACAATATTTGATATGTATGTGGTTTTTCACAATTTTGAGTGATTATAATTTAATTTCTTGGGTTTTGTCAACTTCTTAAGTTTATTAGAGAACTGATAGAATTGTCACATATTTTTATTTAGAGCATTTTGTTTACTGAATTAAATGTCAGAGTGTTTTCTGAACCCTGCAAAAAGATCTATGCTTCAGTATTCAATAAAGAATGTGAACTTTATTATTATCTACTTGAAAGATATGGACACTTAGTCCCTTATCTAGATCAAAACTTTGCATAAAATACAGGCAATCTTTTTCTAGGGATGGTATCTTTACAGGCAATAATCTGTTTTACGCACCACAATAACAGCAAGAATAGACCTTCCAGATGGCTCTTTTGAGATGCTTTTTCTATGATCAAATATCAGTCATAAAATGTGATAAATTTTATGGATATAAAAACACCAGCCATAAAATGTGATCTTTCATTTATAATAATTCATTGATTCATTAGCAAAATATTATAAGTCAAATACTATTCCAACATATTGGAAGTAGTAAAGAAAACTGACAAAAATCTATAACTCTGTAACGTTAAAATTTTAATGGGGCAGTCACAGCTATTAAACAAACAAGATATACATGGTATCAGCTGATAAAAATAAATCTATAAGTAAGAAAACTTGATGGGCTAGGAAAAGGGAAATAATTTAAGTAGGATAATCAAGGAAGGTCTCATTCAAAATAGGCCATTTTCACAAATACTTGAAGGAAGTGGGAGAACCGGCCAAAAATGAACATGTTTCAATAGCGTGAGAACAACTTTAAAGATTCCTAGGCCAAAAATAAAAAAGCAAACAAAGAAAATAGAAAAAACAAAACAAAACAAGTATACTTAATGTGTTCACAAAACAAAAGTAACATCTCTGGGCAAGACTGAAGTAAATAAAGAGGAACATGAAGCCATCAGACATGCAGGAGAGAGAGGTGTTGGGCTATGATGGTCACTTTGAGTTAAATGTAAGAGGGCTGAAGAGTTTGAGCAGAGAAAATACACAGTTTGAATTGTTTGAAAGTGTCACTCTGGTTACTCAGTTGAAAGAATGAGGTATAAGGAAGAGGAACAAGGTTAGAGATAACACATTGGTCCCCCTGAGAGATGGTGACTTTGACCAAGGTGGACCATAGAAGGCAAGGAGAAAGAGTACTGGATATTTTGAAATTATGCCAATTGATCAGATGTAGTTTGAAAGACTGTGGCATCAAAGTTCACTAGAAATGGCCTCTGATCAATGGCATAGGTAAAAGCTGCTACATGAAAAGGACAACTACAGAGCAACCATCATTCAGAAATCCCTGAAATCTAGCTGAACAGAAGTCCTACATCTAAGGATATAAAGGAGACACATCAAGACTAATAGGAGGGGTGGAGATACAGAATGGGCTAAGACTACACCCACAAGTGGCTGATGAAAAAATTGGGAAGGATATCTCATTGGCACAGGTCCCTGTTGAGGAGCAAGGCATCCCAGCCCTACACCAGGACCCCAGCCTAGGGTTCCAGTAACCCCTGCCTATATAAAAAAAAAAAAAACAGCAGGGATTGAGGCTGAGGGAGACAGAGGGTTTTTAGAGCCCCAGGCATTCTTCTTAAAGGGTCTGTGCATGGACTTATTCATTGTCACTTGCTCTGAGGTCTGGCACTGGGGCAACAGCTTAAAAGGCACCAGTGACATACTGGGAAAAACTGAAGTGTCTAGGGAAAAGCAGGAAGGGCGGCTCTCTCTTAGAGAGAAGTACTGGCAGAGGCCATTGTTCCTGTGCTGAGCCCTCCCCACACAGAGCCAGCAGGTAGGAACCATATCTGAGTCTTCAAAAACCTGGCTATCACTGTTCACCCAGCACTGGTGATTCCTTAAGACCCAACCTCAACTAATTTGTGAGCCCACCCAAACTGTTTCCAGTGGCTATTCCACACAAACAGCCTGACTGGACTCATACTTCAGACTTTCCTAAAATCTCTCAAACAAACAGCATCTGGCCTTACATATCCTATACCTCTTACTAGGTGGCCCCAGACCTGGAACTAGCAGCAGCTGGACTTGGTTCATAGCTTGGCCTAGCCTAGATACCTCCAAGTCAAGCACAAGAAGTAACCATTTGCAGATCACTTCATAGCTCAAGCCACATGGTCCCACATGGTCAGCAGCTAACCTTGGCTTGTACCACCTGGGAGGTTGCATAGCCAGAGAAATGTGGGCAGCTTCAGGTCATGTCAAAGCATCACCACCCAACCATCTCCACAAGCAACATACTCAAGGGACAGACTTGGTTGGCACAAGAGCCCTGTTGAAGTAAGTCCTGCTCTGTGGGGTGAGCTTCAGCACGCTGATCCTCCATGGTGGCCATAGCCAGTCCTTTGGCCACTAGCAATCAAGCTCAACTACAACAGCAGAGTATACACAGCCCACTTGTGGGTGAACCTGGAGTTCCAAGCTCAGGTGTACAAGCAGACTGTGCCACTGGATCCTACAGGACAGCCACTAAATAAAGCCATTTTACTAAGCCTGGGAGACTAGCAGCTCTACCAGTAAGTGGGAACAAACACTGGAAGGCTACCAAATTTAGGAAACAAAGAAATGTGTCCCAAATGAGAGAACAGAGCAAAACTCCAGAAAAAGAACAAAATAAAATGGAGACAACCAATCTAGTAGATACAGAGTTCAGGACACTGGTTAAAAGGCTGCTTAATAAACTTAAAAAAAAAAAAAAAAAGAGTAGGTGAACTTAGTGTGAACGTCAGCAAAGAGATAGGAAACATAAAAACAGAACTAGAAGATGTGAAGATGAACCTGTCAGAACTAAAGAGTGAATTAACTGAAATGGAGAATACATTACAGAGAATCAACAGTGAAGTTAAGCAGAGGATCACATCAGAGATTTGGAAGATAAGAAGAAGAAAACACCCAATCAGAATAGCAAAGTGAAAAAAAAGAATAAAAAATATAGAGTATAAGGAGCCTCTGAGACAACTTCAAGCATACCAAAATTCACATCATGGGGGTGCCAGAAGGAAATGAAAAAAAAAAAGGAATTGAAAATATATCTGAAAAATGATGGAAAATTTCCCTAACCTGTTAAAAGAAATAGACATATAAGTCTAGAAAGAGCAGAGAACCCCAAACAAGATGAACTCAAAGACACAAGACACATCATAATTAAAATACTAAATTAGATTTAAGACAAAGGGACAATCTTTAAAGCAGCAAGAGAAAAGCAGTTAGTTACCTACAAGGGAGCTCCCATAAGACTGTCAGCTAATTTCTCAAAAAAAACTTTGCAGGCCAGAAGGAGTGGTAAGAAATATTTAATGTGATGAAAAGCAAGGATCTACAACCAAGACTATTCTATCCAGCAAAGCTTGGTATAAAATAGATATGAATTTATTTTATGATACCAATATGTATTTTTATATTATCACTATGTAAAGTTTTCTTTCACTCCTCTATATCACTAACATCTTCATACCTGTTCTATATTAAAATATTATATGCATAATTTCTACCCTGGTTATTATTAATATTGTTGCCTAAATCATAACTATCAGCTACTAAAATTTTAAGTCATCATTTAACACAATTGGCTTTATCAGTTATGATACATAGATGTCCATGTTTGGAAACTACTGTTCTAAATGACAGTGACAGAGTTATGCAAGTCAAAAGTAAGGTGCATGTTTATGTTACTGTGACATAATGTCAACAGGTTATTTTAAAATATCTATTGCCATTTCCTATTTTTCTCTGTTTTCCAGCAGGCTATATAACACTTGTATTTTGAGAAAGGAATAAATGTATCCCCAGTGTGCCTTACCCATCTTGTCCCTTACTTCAGTGATAGAACTGAAGCAATGTTATCCTTGGATTTTATTTATATTCATTCACAACTCGCACATGTTCCACTAATATCTGTTGCTTCCTACATTCTGTCAGTTACCACTGGAAGCTCTAAAAATAAACAGCAGTGAGAAAAACAGGGAAAGCTTTTGTTCTCAAGGAGTTTACAGTTCAGTTGTGAGGCAGAGGATAAACATATAATCTAATAATTATACAACATTTCATATAGTAATAAGAACCATGACGAAAACAAGAGTTATTTTTCAATAATTCTTCATAACTGATAGAAAAATACCATCATTTAATGATGATAGAATGGCTCTTGAGCTCTAAAGGGCACATTATCAAAAGTTCTTCCTTCTCTTTATATATTTTACTATTTTACCTGAAAATATTCACCAAGTCTTAAGATTATAATTTGAGAAGAAAAAACAATGTGAATGTATTTCACAGTTTATACAGTGGCAATTTTTAAATGTAGTTAAACAGAAACTTGCTTTTTATTATGTTCTTTCTTATTTAAAATTATTATTATTATCCCAAGATTTATTTCAGGCTTTGCTATATGTATATTCCCCGAGCCATACTAGGCCTGGGCTAGGGATTCTGATTGATCATAATCTACATCATCAAGTGCTGGAGCATGTGCCTGGGTAAGAATCTTGGCTCTGCCGTTATCAATCTTGTAATCTTGTTAATTTCCAAAATTAACCAGAAGTGGAAAGTGGTATGTTAAACATAGTACTAGGTCAATAGAACTATGATAAATTCTACACTTTTTTAGGTATAATTTTTTATATATGGTTTTAGCAAGTTTATTTGCTTGCTTGGGCTGCCATAACCAAACACGAAAAACTGAGTGGCTTGAAAAAACAGAAATTTGTTTTCTAGAGGCTAGAAGTCTAAGATCAGGTGTTCACTGGTAAGTCTGTTTGTTCTGAGGCCTATCTTCTTGGATTGCAGGTGTATAGCTTTCGGGGATGTACACATCTGGTCATCCCTTGGTCAGTCTCTCTGTATCCTAATGTCCTCTTATAACATTGGTCAGATTGGATTAGGGTCCACCCCGATAGCCTCATCTTAACTTAATCATCTATAAAGGGTGTTATCTCCAAATAAAGTCTCAGTTTTGAAGCTCTGGAGATTAAGATTTCAACATGACTTGG
The DNA here is from genome assembly GCF_019186645.2 of Phyllostomus hastatus. NCBI lineage: Eukaryota > Metazoa > Chordata > Mammalia > Chiroptera > Phyllostomidae > Phyllostomus > Phyllostomus hastatus. The sequence continues at coordinate 35,414,208 of NW_025333709.1, read as the reverse complement.
GAAGGCACAATTCAGTCCATAACAGCAAGCTACTCAAATATGGGAATCTCTATTTTCTCATCTCTAAAATACAAATGGTGTGATATAAACACAAGGTATACTTAAAAGAATTGAAAACTATTATGCAATGCTTTCAACATTATGACCAGGAATGACTTATTGCTCTATGAGTATTAGCAGCTAAATTAGTATCACAGAAAGAAACAAAAGTCACCCTTGAGGTTAATCCAAGGAAGTTTATTTACAAAGGAATAATTGCAATGATGTTAGTGAAATGTAAAGGGAACCACAGGGGAAAGTGGGTCTCATAGCCAAAAGCATTTATCATTCCCAACCATTAAGGCATAAAGAAAGGCAGAGGTTACAAATCCTGGAAGAAGTCGGTATCTTGAGCAGGTAATAAATATTTGACATCAGCTTTTTCTTTCTTTAGATTCCTTTACAGGGTTCCTTATAAGTGGAAGCCAAAAAGAAGCCTGATAATACAATCCATACATGTCAGTCATCAAGAGGCAGAGAGTAGAATGGAGAAAGAAGAAGAGTATTTCTGGAGGATCCATTTGAAACACAGGTAGCAAAGAGTAGTTGACTATTAGGAGAGAGGTGGAGAGAAAGGTATCCCTTGTATCTCCTTCTCCCTCTTTTCCACTTCTTATCCATACATAGGTATAAATATAGATATGAATGTAGGTGTGGTATACATATAGGTATTGACATAGAGAAATGTATGATATCAATTTGAATATAGATGTAGACATATAATCCATATTAGTTGTCTAAACTACTTGAAAGTACATTTTAGTCATTATGTTTCTTTACCTTTAAATATTACAATGTGCCCTGACTGGTGTGGCCCAGTGGATTGAGTGTGTACTGCGAATCCAAAGGTCGCTGGTTTGATTCCCAACCAGGGCACATGCCTGGGTTGCAGACCAGGTCCCCAGTGGGGGCCATGTGAGAGGCAACCATACATTGATGTTTCTCTCCCTCTTCTCCTCTCTAAAAATAAATATATAAAATAATATGATGTATAATTCTTTTTAAAAAAGGACATTATCTTACATAACTACACTACAGTGATATACTTCACGTAATTTAACATTTGTAAAATACTGTTACCTAAAACATTGTGTATGTTATGTATTTATTTATTCATTTTGCCAGTTGTTAAAATAATGTTCACTTTACCGTTTCTCCCTCTGATACAAGACACCATTCAAATTGCATTGAATTTAATTGCCCTTTTCAGTCTTTTTTTAAATTTTGAAACTAAACAGACATCTTAACTGAAGTTTTGCAAATGGAGTTATTTCTTGGTTTTTACACACTTGAAAACCATCTTAGATTTCCATTGTTGATATGCATATGTTTTTATAGTATATTACTTATATATTTTCATTTAGAAATTGGAGATACAGAAAGAGTTCTATGTGTTTTAAAATCTTATTTCTTGACAACGGTCATCAAAAATCATTCTAAATTATGCTGTAACTTAGAATATTTATATGAATGACAAGTAATCATAATCAATCACATATTTTGTCAAATCCATTAACAAAGAATTACTGATGAGTTGCTAAGAATATTTGTTATACTAGTCAAGTTTCTTCAATATTTTTCTGAATGTCTATAATATGTTTAAACTTCTTAGGAATGTAATCTATCTTGTAAAAGAATATTTAAGTTCTCATATTACATAAGAATAAGTTTTCTCTCATATAAAATTGTGAATGTTTGGTCTTGGTCCATGTTATTCTAAACTAAATCTTTTTCTTCTTTTTAAGTATTAGATTCAAGTTTAACTGCAATAAAGCAAAATGTAATTTCAGTAGAATATTTAATCACACTGGAAAGCCTGAAAAAAAAGTGATTTGTTTAAAGTAGGAGTTTTTTAAATTATAAACTACTAAGGTAAACTTTAACAGAAAGGCAGTAAAAACAGCCCAAAATCTGAAAATATAGCATTATAGAATTACATTTTATGTTTTCCCTTCAGTGACTGCTATTATCTTTTCCACACACACACATGCATACTCACAGACACTGCAAAATATGAAGGACTTATTTTTCTAATGCACCACTGGTGCATTAGACTGGGTGAGAAACTTACTAAGACATGGGCATTACTGCCCATGAGGAGTCAATAAAAAGACTTTTTTAGCATAGAATATATAATATTTTTACAAATGTGTATATTCTTTTCAAAATCAAAACTCCACTAGGTGAATCTTTATTTTAAAGCCCCCAGAAAACAATTTTCTTTATGAAGTATATCTGAAAATATACTTTTAAATATTCTGTACTTTACATCCCTTGATTATTTTGTAACTGCCTATTTGTACTTAATATCCTCACTTTTTTTACCCAGCCCTCCATACCTCCTCCTGTCAACTATAAATTTATTGTCTGAATCTATGAGTCTGTGTCTATTTTGTTTATTTTGTTCTTCGGATTCCACATATAAGTGAAATCATATGGTATATGTCTTTTTCTGTCTGACTTATTTCAGTTAGCATAATACCCTCTAGGTTCATCCATGTTGTTACAAATGGTTATATTTTATTCTTTTTATGGCTGAGTAGTATTCCATGATATACATGTACACATTTTCTTTATCCACTCATCTATTGATGGACACCTGGGTTGTTTTCATATCTTGGTTATTGTAAATGATGCTTCAAGGGACATAGGGATATATATATAAAATTAGTGTTTTGGGTTTCCTTAGATATATACCCAGAAGTGGAATAAGGTCATAAGGTGGTTTCTGTTTTTAATATTGTGAGGAACCTCCATACTGTTTTCCATAGTGGCTGCACTAATCTTCATTCTCACCAACAATGTACAAGGGTTCCCTTTTCCTCACATCCCCACCAACACTTGTTTGTTGATTTATTGAAAGAAAGGAATTAACATGGTCATTTCAAAGGCATCTAGCAGCATTTTGGTCAACAATAACATTGCATACAGTTGGCTGTGCAATAACATTTATGCAATAACATTGAATAAATACCTCTGAATGGGTGTGTTGGGGTGTTTCCATTTTATATGGAGCTATTCTAAGGTTATATTCACTTTGGTTTTATTGGAGAAACAGGCACAAAAATGATGTTCAATTTTCTCAGAAATACTATCATTTTTTATTGTTTTAACCCCCTGTGTTCTCTTTATAAATAGAGAGCTGAATGTGTCTATTTGGTTTGCTTTAAGATGCAATACAAAAGAGAAACGGGCAGTATTTGTATTAGACCAGCCCCTGAGTAAGCTTTTCAAATTAACCACAGAATGATATCTGTTGTATAAAATGAGTTTTAGCAGATTGAGTTTTCAGTGCTGTTTTACTGATGAGTGGAGAGTTATTCCCTTTTATTTAAAATAAGAACACCTGCAATTTCTAAAGATAACTATACCCACAGATATTTATAATGGTTTATGGCTTATCATAATGCATTTATCTTTAAATTGTTTTGTGACTATATTACATAAAATAATGAGAACATGAGAGACACTTTTTTGTAAGATTGTTATGCAAATAACCCAATTCCACAACAGCTTTTTCAGTGGCCAGAAATTTCTTACATCAAAGGTTCATATGGCAGGAGTTAATGGAAAATGGCCACAAGTTTTCTCCTGTTTTTAATCTAATGCTAAAGTTTTAATCAGTTTTATTTCCTTGACCCCCTCCTATCAATTATTATATGTTTTCACATCATTTGTCCAAGCCTTACTCCTTGACATAGATCCATTACTGAGATACTACATCTTTATATCTCAAATCATTTAAACAATTTTTTATTTGTTAAAAAATCCCATGATCACCTTCCTGAGACTACATTCTTTTGATAAATTCTTATTTCAACTAATATCATTGTTCCCTCCAACAGTCATCATTTAACTCATCTTCAAATTTCATTGATTCTCACTCTCCTAAGACTTGACTGCTTTTATGAATTCCTATTTTAACTAATGATATTATTCCCTCCAACAAGTTTCAGTTACCTGATTTACATATTCCATTAATGCTCTCTGGAAAATGCTGACTCTGTCCATTGTTGTTGTTGTCGTACAGATTAAAATTTAATCCATGCTGAGAGTAACTGCCATTGTTTAAAACTTATAAAGTTAATGAATGGTAAGACAAGTAGAAATATGGCTGAAGGTATCCTGTCCCAGTTGCTTCTGAGGTGCATTATCTGTTTGAACTTGTGACAGAGTGCTTTCATTCAAGGCTTCTTTTGTTCATTAATTTATCTGAAGTTTTGCTAAAGACAACCAAATTGAATGTGTCACTGAGTTATTTCTGCACAGATTTCCTGGCAAATGATGAGGCCTCATAAATTACTGTAACCATGCCATATTCACTGCCAGAGAAAAGAAGGTCTCTAGTGTGAATTGACATCTACTGGGGTCTTACGTTTGGTCAGATGCTTTCCCACAATTAGAAATATGCATTCATTCACTCATTCATTCATTCATTCATGATCTCTGATGATCACGTGAGAGGATCTACATCAACTACAATTTTCCAGTTTGTCACATTTATAGGATTTATCTCAGTATACACTGTTTAGACATATAATGTTCTAAAATATATTCATCAGGCTGATTGTATCTTAGTTGTTTTGAAAAATTTGGGAGTATGAAATAGAAGGTACCATATTTTTCCATGTAAGATGGATACTTTTTTGCCCAAATTTTTTAGGGAAAAACAAGGATGTACATTATACATAGGTATAATGATTACATATCATGGCTATTATAATAGGTATAATTACCCTGTGTATAATGCACACAAAAATGTCGGTACACGTTATACACAGCAAAATATTGATCAATAAAGACAGTGCCACATTCTTTACATCAACTTATTCTTTCTCTCCTACTCTCTTTTTGCATGGTTATTCTTCATTGCATACCATTACCTTGAGGGCCTATAACTGGCAATAGGCTTTCCCCAAAATGAGTACCTATGAATTTTCATGTTTAACAGGAATTGACAAGTGGGTAAAAGCTTTCCCACTATCCCTGCACCCATAGGGCCTCTTTCATGTATGTTTTGTTTGATGAATTTTTATTCCTGTCTTTTCAGTGAAGGCTTTCCCACATCTGTTACCTTCACGGGGTTTCTCTGATATGTAATGAAGTCATTTTTGATCAATGAGAATTTTCCACCTCGAGAACATGCAAAGAAAGTATTTGTGAGAAATCTCTGATGTTGTACAAGGCATGCTTTCTTCCTAAAGCCTTCACCTTCACATTCATTGTATTTGTACAACCTCTCTGCAGTACAAGTTTTCTGACGTACACCTAAAGTACTTTTTGTGGTGAAGCCCTTTCCACATTCATTGCATATATACAATTTCTCTCCATACAAATTCACAGATGTGCAGTAATCATGCTTTTCTAAATTAAGCTTTTGCCATATTCCTTTTATAAATAAGGTTCCTTTCCCATATGAGTGTTCCAATGGACACTGAGATGATTCTTCATGGGGAAGCCTTTCCCACACTCACTGCGCATACATGGTTTCTCTTACCATGAGTTAGCTGATGTAAAACAAGTAAGTGTCCATTTTTTAATTGTACCTCTATTGTCACGATCCCCTTACTATTCATTGCTAGTGTGAATGTGAATTCTATGGGGGTTTTCTATTTACTGAAAAATATATTGACTCGGTTATAGTATGCCCAATTATTTGTTTAAATTTTATTCTGGACATGCTCATGAGGACACCGTAGGCTGAAATTACTATTTGAAAAGGTGGATTATTAAAAGAAGTTCCCCCTAATGTGCTGGGGCCTTCATGCCAGCAGCTGAAGGCCTGAATTGAACAAAAAGGCTGACCTTCCCGTGACTCCTCCTGCCTGACTGCCTGGAGCTGGGGCATTAATCTTTCCCTGTTTTAAGATTCAAATTGAAATATAAGTTCTTTTGGTGTGTCCTGTATATTTGCCTTTGGAATTTACACCACTGGCTCTCCTGTTCTCGGGCCTTCAGACTTGGATTGGAATGACACCATCAGTTCTCCTGAGTCTCCAGCTTGACAACTGCAGATCTTGGCAGTTCTCAGCCCCCATAATATGTAAGCCAATAACTTATATTATCTATCGATCTACCTACTCATCCATCCATCCTATTGATATGTCTTCCTTGATAGCCCTGACTAATCTAGCTAGTATTCTATATATCTTACATTGCCTCCTTACCTTTCATGCCCTCCTCTATTCCTTTCTTCAAACTGTGGCCTAAATTATTTCCCACTCACACATTTGAATATTTTATTGCCTTGCTTGTATTCTAGTTTTCTTTATAATTGAACTCTGACATTATAACTAGAAAATATTTGGATATTGAAATTCTGGATGTTGTTAGAAGACAATACCCTCATTATTTAAATTAATTTACCCATTATTCATCATTCATTCATGAATGCTTATTACATGTTTATAATGTATCATGCACTGTGCTAGAAAAAATATATTATAGTAATATGCAAAGTATAATTTCTTCCCTCATTAAACTTACATGTGGGGAGATAAACAATGTAATGGTTAATAAATAAAATCATTCATATATTAGTTATTATTATAAAGAAAAATGTATTAAGACATTAACACTAATAATGGATCACCATTTTAGGTAAATTGTTGGGAAGGAGCTTCTTCATGAGAAAATGATAAGTGATCCAAGACAGAATATAGTAACATAACTATCTGAGGAAAGAATAATTCTAAGTACAGGTATGAGTAGTTCATGTTTTTATTATAATGATAATACTAAAGAGCAATGGGAATTTATTATCATTGCTATGTCTAGAAAAGAGTCTTTGTATTTTATTTGAAAAAATAAAATGAAATAAACATGGGCTCATTAACTTTCATAGCCCTAAATCAGTTTCAGGTCTACCACGCAGCTCCATCTTCAAGGCTATACTTAGAAGAAAATTTAAGCAAGTGTTTTCATGATGTCAATATAGTAAACGCTTCCTTAAATAAGACAAAAAAAGGTACTAGCCATAAATTCAGTGAGTGGTAAATCTGACTATACTAAAATTAGGACTTAACAAAAGAGACCATCAAAATAATAAAGAAGCAAATTTTGAGTCTGACAATTATGACCCATAAAAAAAGCTCATATTCAGAGTATGTAAACACTACTACAAATCAATTATGAAATAACAGTGCACCAAGAGAAAAATAAGAAAATAACTTAAGTGGGGTTTTCACCACAGAGGAAATCCAAATATCTAATAGCTTATGAAAGTGCCTAATTTCACTAGTAATTAGGATGATGAAAATTAAAATCAGAATTTTAGGTACCAATACACAGTCACAAATATATTTCTGATTAAACTAAGTATTGGAAAGAATGTGGAGTAATACATTGCCATTGGAGTAGAAATTAATATTTATTTGCATAATATTTGGGCCTATTTTCTCAAGTTGATTAGCCCATGTTTCATTAATTTAATTCTTTATTATATAATATACAGTACAGTAACCGTGTCAGGTTAAAGGTACAGAATATTTATAACAGCATAATAACCCCAACTGGAGAAAACACAAGTGTTTGGTAGAAGTGTGGATCAGTAATTTGTGGTATATGTATACAATGTTATCACTATAGTGAGGATATTTTTAAAAAACATATATCTTCCACAGAGATATGAAATTTAAAACTGCAATTTTGCCACCAAAAGCCAGAATAAAATTAAAACAAAATCACATGTGGCATGAATTTATTTACATACATTTTAAAAAGACAGTATTAAATTTTACTGTTTTTTGATGGCTAAGTACGCAGGTGTTAGAACTCTAAAGAAAAGCACGGAAGTGGTATCATACATGTCAGAGTAGTTGTGACCTCTGGGAAAGAGAGAAGACATTGTGACAAAAACATATGGGGGCTCTCTGAGGGTATAGTCAATATTCTATTTCCTTAGCTGAGCAATTGTTATATTAGTGTTAGTTTTATAATAATTAATTAAACTGTATATTTATGTTTTTAGGATTTTTATGTTATATTCCACAATAAAATATTACAAAATGAATGTAAATGTCTGGCCATGAGGAAAGGAATAATGTGGCTTTCCATTAACTTTGGCAATATTTATTGATCAACTATGTTTTATTTGTTTAAGTCCTGAGAGATCATTGAAAGTGTCAGAATACTTGCTGTAATGATATGTATGTATGTGTGAACATAACAGAACACACATGTAAATTATCTAGTTTGCTGCAAAACTGAAGATATATGATGGGGAGTAAGTATAAGGTGGAACTGCAATTTTAAATGGGATGATCAGGAAAAGGCTTGTTGAATAGGTAATATCTGAACAAATAAAGGAAGGAAATTAGCAATGTAGTGTGTATGACCCACACAAAGACACACAAAAGTAGTTTGTAGAACAGTGTTCCCCAAATCCTAGCTCTCAGTACCTATGAATATGAAATTATTTAGAAATAGAGTCTTTACAGTAGTAATTAAATTAATAATCTCAAACTGAGATTATCCTTGATGAAATATGGGCCCTAAATTCAAAGGCTGGTGTTTTTATAAAAGAAAGAAAAGAGATTTAGAGCACAAAGACACACAGGGCATGTAGAGGCAGAGCCTGGAGTTACGCACCCCCAAACTGAAGGACACCTGGAACCACAAGAAGCTGGAAGAAGTCAGGAAAGATTTTCCCTTAGAGTCTTCTGAGTGAGTGAAACCCTCAATTCTGACACCTCAGTTTTTGACATCTGTCCTCAATAGTGTGAGGGAATTTCTTTTGCTTCAAGCCACCAAGTTTTTGGTAATTTTTAATAGCAGTTCTAAGAAACTAATACAATAAGCATGTTAGCAAAGTCACTGTTATTCTTTGTTTTCTTGATTTTTATCATTTGCTCATTTCTCTAAATATTGAGGTAGAAGCTTTTTCTACTTTACATTAAATATTATTTTGTACATATATATTTAAATCAGCAAAATATGAAGTCTCAAAACACTGAAATTATTTCTTATATACATTTATTTAGTATTTTAATATTAAATGTTTATATAAAATAAAAAATTGAGGAACACATATAAAATTTGTTTTAATTTTTCATAGTCTAACATAACAGAGATAACTATTTCCATCTATTCTATTCCATATTTTATACTAATATACACAATAATAGGATAGTGAATGTAATCTTTTGGTATCCTCCTTTGTAATTCAACTATGAACTTTTTATCATACAATTAAGCAATCTACCAAACACAGTGTTTCATTCTTAGAATATAATAGTTTATTATTTAATCCTCTAGTATTGAAATTTAGTTTTATCTAGCAGTTTTTATTGTAAAAAATACTGTGATGGTGCTCCCATACATAACTATTGTGTATATTCTTTTATCATTTCTTCACAACGAATGCTTAGATTGAGAATTACTTCATCAGAAGATATGACTACTTTATAGAGATTTTTTGTTTGTTTGTTTTTTATCAAATAGCTCTCTAGGAAGTTTGTTTCAATGGAAATATGCCAAAGGAGGAGTGTGTGATAAAACAGTATGTAGGGTTTTCATGAAAGGACTTGGAGTCAGTTCAAATCTTGGCTGTGTCACATCACCTTTCTTTTTGGAAGATAATTGAGTACTCAATTTTTTTTTAATTCCTAAATTGTAGAATACAAATAATCACATAGAATAGTCTCGAGGCTTAAAAATAATTTATATAAAGCACTTTAACTGAATGCCCAGAATATGAGTAATCTCCCAAAATGGGGATTCCAGGGTATGTCTGTTCACATACTATTGCACCCAATTTGTGGCCTGGAGGCCCTGTGATTGGCCCTTGGTTCTACACTGCGCCCTGTCACAGTGTACACTGAGAGTGATATTCCACTAGAAACATTTCCAGTTTCTCTTACATGCTGCTGGTATTACTCATTTGGTATATTTTTTTTCTTGGAGCTTGTGCCACATAATAAGTTGTGGAATGAAGACTGCAAACTTACCTCAATTCCAACAATAGAGCATTTCCCATATTCCTATGGGTTGCTACCTTGTATTACCCTTTTCCGTATCAATCAGATAATATATATTGCCAACCAATCCTAAGATTTTCAATAAGTTGTCACATAATTCCCATCCTCTGAATCTAGTAATTTTCACAGAGTAGTTACCATTCAGTATTTATTACATAAATGAATGCCAGAAAGTATTTTCACATATTTAGAAAACTATGACTAGTATCTCTTTTTCAATACTGTATACCATATAAACCAAATAGCTGAATATTTTGCATATATAAAAATATATCACATAAATTATTATATAACACTACATTTTTCTAATGTATTACTTTTAAATTAAATCTTTATTGCATTTTTCCATTAGTTTTTGGTCCCCTTATATCCCTTTCCTCCAGCAAGCTCTACACTGTTGTCCATGTCTATGAGTCCTTTTTCCTTTGTGCCCAATCCCTCCACCCTCTTATGTACCCTCCCCCCTACTAGCTGTCATCCTGCTCTCTGTCTGTGAGTCTGTCCCCATTTTCCTTGTTAATTCAGGTTGTTCATTAGATTCAACATACAAGTGAAATCATGGTATTTGTCTTTCTCTGACTGGCTTATTTCACTTAGAATAATGCTCTCCAGGTTCATCTGTACTGTTACAAAGGGTAAAACTTTCTTCTTTTTTATGGCTGAGCAGAATTCCATTGTGTAAATGTTCCACAGTTGTTTTATCCATTCACCTACTGATGGACACTTGGGCTGCTTCCTTAAGTTGGCGATTGTAAATGACACTGCAACGAACATACTGGTGCTTATGTTCTTTTGAATTAGTGTTTTGGGTTCCTTTGGATATTTTCCCAGAAGTAGGATCACTAGGTCAAAAAGCAAATCCATTTTTAATTTTTGGAGGTTTCTGCATATTGCTTTCCACAGTGGCTGCACCAGTCTGCGTTCCTACCAACAGTGCAAAAGGGTTCCCTTTTCTCCATGTCCTCACCAGCACTTGTTTGTTGATTTATTGATGATAGCTATTCTGACAGGTGTGAGATGGTGTCTCATTGTGGTTTTAATTTACATTTCTCTGATGATTAGTGACAATGAGCAATTTTTCATATGTCTATTGCTACTGTAATCCTCTTTGGTGAGGTGTCTATTCAGGTCATTTGCCCATTTTAAACTGAGTTGTTTGTGAGTTTTTTTGGTGTTGAGTTTTCTAAGTATTTTGTAAAGTTTGGATTATCAACCCCTTCTCAGATGTATCGGTGAATATGTTCTCTCATTCTGTGGGCTGTCTTTTTATTATGTTGATGATTTCATTTTTACCTCTCTTATTCAACATAGTACTGGATTCATAGCCACATCAATCAGACAAGAAGAAGAAATAAAGGGCATCCAAATTGGAAAGGAAGAAGCAAAACTGTCTTTATTTGAAGATAACATGATTCTGTACATAAAGAACCCCCAAGATTCCACCAAGAAACTACTAGAACTGATAAATTAATTCAAGAAAGTAACAGGATACAAAATTAATATCCAGAAATCAGTTGCATTTTTATATACCAATAACGAATTAACAGAAAGGAAAATCAAGAAAACAATCCCATTCACAATTGTTTCAAAAAGAATAAAATAACTAGAAATAAACCTAACAAAGGATGTAAATGATCTGTACTCAGAAAATTATAAGACCCTGAAGAAAAAAACAGAAGATACAAATAAGTGGAAGCACATAGTATGCTCAAGGATAGGAAGAATTAACATCATTAAAATGCCCATACTACCCAAAGCAATCTACAGATTCAATATAATTCCTATGAAGATTTCAATGACATCTTTCACAGAACTAGAATGAATATTTCAAAAATTTACATGGGACCACAAAAGGCCCCTCATACCAACAGTGACCCAAAGAAAGAAGAACAAAGTTGGAGAAATCATGCTACCTAATATAAAACTGTACTGTAAGTCCATAGTAATCAAAACAGCAATGGTACTGGCATAAAAACAGACGCATAGGTTAATGGAACAAAATAGAGAGCCCAGAAATAAAGCCACACCTTTACAGACAATTAATATTTTTTTAAAATATTTTATTTATTTATTTTTAGGGAGGGAAGGTAGGGAGGGAGGGAGGGAGAGAGAGAGAGAGAGAGAGAGAGAGAGAGAGAGAGAGAGAAAGAGAAACATCAATCAATGTGCAGTTGCTGGGGGTTATGGCCTGCAACCCAAGAATGTACCCTGGCTGGGAATCAAACCTGGGACACTTTGGTTCCCAGCCTGCGCTCAATCCACTGAGCTACGCCAGCCAGGGCTCGACAATTAATATTTGACAGAGGAAGCAAACACATGGAATATGCTAAATAGAGCTTATTCAATAAATGGTCTTGGGAAAATTGGACAGATATGTGCAGAAATATTAAACTAGATTACCTTCTTATACCACACACAAGAATAAATTCAAAATGGATCAAAGACTTAACTGTTAGGCCCAAAGCCATAGAAATCCTAGAAGAAAACATAGGGAGTAAAATCTCAGACATTGCTAGTACCAATTTTTTATTGGATATATCTCCCTAGGCATGAGAACAAAAGAAAAAAAAATAAGCAAATGTGACTACATCTAACTCAAAAGTTTTTGCATAATAAATATATTATTAATATAATTAATGTACTAAGTCAAATACAGAGCTTTCACAGTTTAAATAAAAGCTAAAAATACTGTTTTCTATATTCTTGAAACATTCTTCAAAGAGGTAGGGAAAGTGATACTTCATTTTCATGAAAAAATAATTACCAGATATTTCCTAATTTCTTATGGTTTAAGCAGGATGTGTCAGACACTGCATGCCTAAAATCCAAAAAGACAGTACTTTTGCCTACTCTGTGAAGGTAGCCCAAGCAAATTAAAAGCAAACAACCAAACAAACAAAAATCCAAAGCAATTTGTTTCCTTTCATTAACAAGAACACAAACTTAAAGTAAACCTGAGAAACAAAAAAAATTGTGATTGATTGGATGTTGTACTAACAAAGCAGATTATGCATACCTAGAAGTACCAACAATTTTACATATATTGAAATCCAAACAGAATAACTCTTTTCATGTTTATAGCAAAACAAAAGTTCCATTTGATCTATAAACTCTTTTCCACATGATACTTACCAGAATCATAAATTATTTCCATCATAATGATCTAGATGATATAAGATAAAAGAAAACAAAAGAGAGAGAGAGAGAGAGAGGGAGGGAGGGAGGCAGGGAGGGAAGGAAGGAAGGAAGGAAGGAAGGAAGGAAGGAAGGAAGGAAGGAAGGAAGGAAGGAAGGAAGGAAGGAAGGAGGGAAGGAAGGAAGGAAAAAGTGACCAAATTCAGAATGGCTTTCATTGGATTTTTCTTAAAGGGAGTAGATGGAAACAAGTGGAAATAAGCCCTGGCTGGCATAGCTCAGTGGATTGAGCGCGGGCTGGGAACCAAAGTGTCCCAGGTTCGATTCCCAGCCAGGGTACATTCCTGGGTTGCAGGCCATAACCCCCAGCAACCACACATTGATATTTCTCTCTGTCTCTCTTTCTCCCTGCCTTCCCTCTCTAAAAATAAATAAATAAAATCTTAAAAAAAAAAAAAGAAACAAGTGGAAATAAGGCCACGGCCACCCTGAAGTTCATTGTGTACATTCCCCAGTGGAACTGTGCACAGTTGCATACAGAATAAACAATCCATTAACACACTTTATAGTTTTCCCTCTTACTTGATGTTCTCTCCCCACTCACTCATCTCCATTCTTCAATATGAACTTCTAGAGAATTACTCTCATACAGCATGCTCCCACCCCAACATACACACACAAGAAAGTTGTATTATATTAATACATGGAGGCAATAAAAAGCTTAAAAGGGACAAGCTCTGAAGTCATTCGTTCTCTCCTTACCAACAGACTGAGGCTTTATACAAGTGACATACATATCTATGGACTAAAAGGTACCTAGGTACTAGAATCATGCTTCTCCAATTCACGTCCTTTCCTCCTACATGTCTTTCTCGGTGAATGTCTGTATCCATAGCAGTCTGCCTCAATCCTATACATTTTTTAAATCCATTCTCAAATGTCATTTTCCTCATGCTGTCAACTGTATGTTAAACACTAGCCCTTTGAATTGTATCTCTGTGGAAGACATCTTATTCAGCTCTGCAATGCAAACAGGCATCATCCATTCATTCAACAACTATTTACAAAACCTTGACACTTGACGAGAATTAAGCCAGACTATGTGGATGAAGGATAAACAAAGCAGTTGCAGTCCACCTTGGCATGGGGTTTAGATATAGATTAATGAGAAAATAGATATTATCAACCTTAACTGTCATTTTCAAAGAAGAAATAAAAAGTTCTATCCCATTAAGAAGAAAGGGACCACATTTGTAAAATATTACATAATAGCTCATTCTTATCAGGAACTCTTTTTTCATCAATATTGAGAAAGTTCCATAGTGTCACACATACAATAGGTAATTAATAAATATTTGAAATAAAAGCAGTTGAACTGTTAAGAGACTATAAAATAAGGTAAAATATATACTATATATTAAAGGTATTATTTTTTTTCTATCAATGAAATATGGGGAGAGTTTTACCTGACCAAATTCAGTATCTTTGCTGTTTTGTTTTGACTTTCACCTGAGATAATATGACAGAAATAGTTTTTTGATTTTTAAGTTATGTTGATGTGTAAATGTATATTTATTATGTGTGCTACACTTTAAATTTAGTATAGATTTTGCCATTGATTTTTTTAGAAATGGGTTATAGGAATTTCTGTTTAAAAAGCTAAATCACATATGTAATTTAAAATGTTGCAGGACCTCTACTGCATTTCTCATGAGATCTTTTGAATTAAAATTGAGTTTGTAGGCCAAGGTCAATACCTCCCATACAAGTAATTAGAATTGTTTGGAAAATAGGTCAGAGTTCTCCAGCCCAGCTGATATCATCCATCAAAATTATATTTTTAGTTCCTTTTTATATGTAACAAGAAATGTAAGAATCAAAATCTATAATTAGACTTCCACATAGTAAAAATAACAGAAAAATAACCTGTTGGAAGATATATTCCCCTGAGATCATTTTTGTTCATTGTGTTGTTTTATATTTTCTAAGGTATAATATAAAAAATGAACAAAGGTTTATTTCTCCTAGAAGTCAGATTATATGACTATTGTCATAGTATAATCACATAGTGGTAAGAGCCTGAATTAATTGGAATACTGGGAAGTAAAGGCAGAAGAAACAGAGAGAAAATGTGAACAGGGGCTCAACAGAATTTAGTGGCTCGTAAGGAGCTGGCAAGCCCTAGAGACATGAGGCTAGGAGTATCCAACCTTGCATGTTTTAGGAAATGATGGTATACATTACCAATATTACCAGTAAATGGGAGAAAGGGGAAGAAAGAAAAGTAGAAGATGTTCAATATAAATTTAGGGAAACAGAAAACTAATTTATTGATAAAGAATTCAATGTCAACATTATTTGGGGGTGTGCCAGGGCAAGAGTTAGGAGTAAGAATAATTGCTTTGTGCTATCTGAAAGTAAGTAAGAAATAGAAAGGGGCATTAATTATAAAAATAATCAAATGGTCAATTTAATATTTACCTTAAACAGAGAATTCTTGAGTGGGATATTGATTTCTAAAGAAAAAAATAAAATCATGTAATAGTATCAGGGCAGAATCTAAACAGTTTGCAATTTTTTTCTCACAAATGTTCTGTTTATGATAGAAATGTTTTACTTAGATTTTTAGTTTAGGTGTAAGTATAGTATATTAAATTTGAATGCACTGATTAATTTTTCAAAAACAAAATACAATTAAGAAAAGTTATCTTTACATAAAAGAGAATTTTTCAATTTAGCAATTTATTATATGTCTAACTCCTTTCTTTTATAATTATGAAATATAAAAAAATGACAGATATTGATATGGATACTGTCAGGATTATAAGTCACTGGCTGGGCATGAGCCCAATGATTGTAGTGGAATATTAATCACTCTTCTGTGTCAATTATGAATGTTAGTACATGTAGCAGAGCTGTAGTCTGCAGAGAGTTACAACAGTCCTGCAAGACTTAACTTACACATTTGTACAAATGTGCTAAGTAGAAATACCACATTTCTCAATAATCTCAACCAAAACACATTTGCTTCTTAAATTGACTTTTAAACATCAAATAAATACTTTCAAATTTTGCCCAATATATTCATCTTCATTTTGTTTATAATAAAGGAATCAATATAACAATAAATATCACTAACATATGATCTCGAAAGAGAGAACATAATGACACAGGGTGAAAATACAACTGTCATATTTCAAGATAATTGTGCCATATGAAATATTTTATTAATCAGCTTGAATAGTTTTGGGTGAAGTTACTATTTATAAAGTAAAATATTTTATGAATAAATCCAACAAAAATGGCATTGTTGTGAGATACCAAGCTCTTTCATTAAATGCTCTTCATTGTTTTTTATCTGATCAAATAAATATATCACATATGTATTTACTTTATAACTTATATAAATATAAAAAAATGAAGAAAAGAAAAATTTCTCATAGTTCCTCAGCTTTGTTAATATATACTTACATTTATAAAATGTCTAAAATATCTATTAATATTTGGTATAAAAACATGTTTTCAAAGAAAATTATAATCTAAAAAAATGGAAAAACTTATCCCTATCTCTGTTTATTTTCCTTAAGTACATTACATGTAAATTCATAAAACAATGGCTATACTAAGTCACTGGGATAATTCCACTGGAATTATGCCTAAAAGGAATAATCCTTTCATATGCTCTTTAATAAGTAGCTCTCTGCTTTTGACCATCAGAAAATGATAACAACAAGTGACCTGCTACATCTTTTTGTAGCTCTGTCCTAAAAAAACAGCTGCATAGAGGGACTAATCCTTATTCATACCTACTTATGTAGACATCAATTTATAAAAACATACTTTTTTCTACTATTTTTGAGTTTCTATATTATCTTCCAATTAGTTGGTGATAACAGTCAAATACAATTGATAGCATTAACTCTTCAGTTTATTAACTATTTAGATAAATATCCAAACATTTTTTAATATCTTTCTATAACTGGCACTAGCAAGGTGGTCTAAAATATATTAGAGCATAGCCACTTCTCACTACTTCTCCTGCATGCACTTGGTCCAGGATCTCTCTGTTATTACAATAAGATCCTAATATTGTAGCCTGTCTATTAGGCAAAAATCAGAGAGAGAGAGAGAGATCCATCTACCTTTGTCAGGATTGAGGAATAGGCAAAGAAAATTGACTAGTATAACCACCTAGGACCTTTCCCCATGGTTAATGCTTAATGTTTTGTTGTTGCTGTATTGAAATTCTTAATAACTTTATATTTGAAATTGTATTTTGAAAGTCAATACAACAGGAAATGGAGCACACACAAGAGCATTCCCATCCCCTTTCTTCTTCTTGGGATGGACACACAGCATCAGCATAGGGAAGACCCATGATACACTGTTGCTCTCTAAAACTGAGGGGACAGGGACCCTGGGTGCATGCAGGGACAGAGTTGAACAATTGTGCCCCAGGACGTCTTGGGACATGACTCAACAATGACTATTCATGCCTCTTGCTATCAGAGTAGGTGCCCTCAGTGTAGAGGGAGGATGAGTGGAGAACCACAAATTTGCAACTAAAAGAGACTGTCGGTAGAAAACAAATGGAGAAAATCCATTCCTTTGCTTGCTTGACCGTTGTGGTTTTAATTGAAACAAGAAGGGATCTCACAAGAAATGTGATGATTATCCAAAGGAAAGACGTTACCAGACAAAGTTCAACAGGTGAGGAAGACCATCCACGACTATCTCAGTGAGTATTAGTCAGAACTAGAAAACATCTAAAAGATGGATATATGGGATTGCAGTTTTTAAGAAAAAGCTCATTTACTTATTTCTGTCTTCATCTATTAGCTTTAATTAAGAAAGAACAACACAAAGTTCTCAGAGAGAGGTTTAGATTTCATGTGCAGAATGTGGGAGACCATAATGGATCAACAAAGATAAAAATACTATGAAAATATGCTTTTATTTTTTAAGGTAATTTTTATTGACTCTTGTTTTTTACCTGAAGGAAATCATTCATTTTTCTAATTTGCCATTAGATAAACAAATTTAATTTTTTCCCTTGTTTCAAAAAAAAGAGCAGAAATAACACCTTTTAGCAAGTGTAAATAGGGATCATTGTTACCAAACATGCAAGTCATTGACCAAAATAATGTACCTACATTATATAAACATTTTTTTTTCTGATGAGGAAGAAACCGAAAACCAGGTAAGTTCAATGGCTTATCCATGCCCACATAGCTTAAGTGAAAGCCAGATTCAAACAAAAAATGGCCTGACCTATTGTTATGGTTTTAAAAATATATGTACACCAGAACAATTTTCCAAAAAGAGTAAATGTCATGCTGACAAAAAATATTCTAATATTGTAGCAATACTTTTAAAACTGTGGAACATGTTTTTCTTTAATCATAATAAATGCATGGTGGGGAAATTTTAAAAATAAACAGAACCCTGACTGGTGTTGCTCAGTGGGTTGGTCATCATCCCACAGACGTAAAGGTCATTGGTTTCATTCCTGGCCAGGACACATGCTTGGGGTGCAGGCCAGGTTCCCGGTTGGGGGATTATGAGAGGTGACGGATTGATGTGTCTCTCCCTTTCTCTCTCCCACCCTTCCTCTTTCTCTAAATATAAGTACAAATAAAATATAAAAAAAATAGAATAGTAGGGATTTACCAATCCAGCAAAATTTAAACTGTCTCTTGTCTCCAAATGGCCCCCTTACCATGATTCTTCAATGTGGCATTTTATCATTAGGATATTATTTCTCATTTAGGAAGTCCTTCTTAGAAGGCATATGTTCCTTGTAAGGCAATATATTAAGCCTCTACTACTTAGCTATGTTATAACTGTTGAGGTTACTGTCCCCTTTGAAAAGAGGCTTTAAGGAAGCCTTAAAATGAGAAGGTACCAACACAAGAAAGAAAATCAGAAAAGACATTTGGAGAGTATTAAACACAGCCTTTCGCTTATTCCTCAGGACATCCTATCTAAATGTAAATGAAATGCAGTAGATCGCTACCACAGCTTATGACCCCTGACTTTGTAAGAAATATACACTAAGGCATAAACTGTTAGTTCTAGTTCTTTTCAAAATATCAAAACAAGTAAGTTGATAGCTAACTTATGTCTCCTCTACTCAAGGATATCCTCTAACTTCTTCCCATGGCATGTAATAATCAGTTCACCTGATTAACCTCATGCAATCTCCAATGTATCTTTATTGACAAGAACAGGGCTGCTGCCAGATGAATAACAAAAGAACATGAAGAATAGAAGCAAGTACCCAGATGTCAGTAACTATCCTAGGTCATGATACATGGTAACACCTCCCAGTACCTCCCAAAAATTACTTTAGCTCTTTGCATAGCAAGATCCTTAATTGTACTCAAATCTAAAGAGTAAGTGTTGGGGATGATATAACAAGGCCCTTGATATTGGAACACAACAAACCAGAAATTAATTGGTCATCTGGTAACACAGGTGGGACTAAACTCTAGAGATCTTAAAGGAAGCAAAATTTTTAAAGGTTTTTTAAAAGATTTAATTTACTTATTTTTAGAGAGAGGGGAAGGAAGAGAGGGAGAGAAACATCAACTTGTCACTCACCGGGGACCTGGCCTGCAATCCAGGAATGTATCCTGACTGGGAATCAGATGGCAACCCTTTGGTTTGTAGGCCAGCACTCAATCCACTAAGCCATACTTGCCACAGCAAAGGAAGCAAATTCGGACCAACTCCAGTAAATTCATAAATCCAAGCAGTTGCATTTGAATATGAGCTTTCCTAAATAAGGATCCTCAGAGAGTATGATAAAATAATGACTGCAATAGATAATACAGTTTTCCTATCCTATTTGATTTGAATCAAGATTTTTTCATTTCTTCCAATAATATTGGAAGCATTTGGGTGAGAGCTGAGAAGCAGGGAATATAGTTGAGAAATATAAATAAATGTACTGACTCATCTTTAATTTGAGGGTTAGACCAATTTTCACAAGACTAATTTTGATAGTACAACAACTATTTTTCAATTCCACAGAATGAATTCTTATGCTTCATAGGTGGCAAACACAAGGCCTGCGGGCCAAATCTAGCCCTCCACCTTGTTTTATCTGGCCCAGCACCTTGTTTTTACCCAGTGGTGGCACTGAGCTCCTTGCTCTTAGTTAAGGAGTAGTTACATTTATACAGTCCTAAAATTACATTTGGTCCTTCGAAGGCAACCAAAAGGCTAATGCAGCCTTTGGTGAAAATGAGTTTCACACCCTTTTGAATGTATAATATACATTCAACTTTCAGGAACTTCGGACTGACTTAGCTAGTGGCTCAGAATCTCTTGTAGGTTACAGTCAAAATATCAGTCAAGACTAAATACAGTCAAAGACCTTGATTGGAGAAGGAGTATCTATTTCTTAGGTGATTCACATGACTGAATAATTAATAATTAATGATTGATTGTTAGTGGAGGGCCTCAGTTCCTCCCAAGTAAGCAGCTTGATTGTCTTTACAATCTGACAGCTGATTTCATCAAAATGAGGGAGGAGAGAGAGAGAAAGAGAAGAGGAGAGGAGGAGAGGAGGAGAGAAGAGAAGGGAAGAGAAGAGAAGAGAAGAGAAGAGAAGAGAAGAGAAGAGAAGAGAAGAGAAGAGAAGAGAAGAGAAGAGAAGAGAAGAGAAGAGAAGAGAAGAGAAGAGAAGAGAAGAGGAGGAGGGAGAAAGAGAAACATGAACCAGGGAAAAGCTATTCTCTTTATGACCTAGCTTTCAAAATCACATTGCATCACTTTTTCCAGATTCTTTATTTAAATGAGGGTCATTAAACCCAAGCATATTCAAGGAGAAGGAAATCAAAATCCATCCTTTGAAGAATAAACAATTTAAAAATATGAACAAATTTTAAAATCACCACCCTCATTCAACAATGTATGTGTCCATTTATTCATTCAACAAGCATTAATAAAAGTCTCTATACCTTCAAACCCTGTACTCAATTTTTCTAAAATAGTAGCACAGCATTAATATCACCTCCCTTGGTCAATAAGGAAATTAAAGTTTGTAGTAAGAATTAACATCATTGCCTTTCAATTTGTCCCCAAAATATAACAATCCTACCCAACAAAAATCCAGTTCAAGAGTTGATTTGAATGTATTATGTCCAGTGATATTTTGATAGAAAAGTCAAGTGTCTTTTGCTCCAATGTTACCCTTCTATTCTGTATAGTATTCCCATAATTTTGGCCAGGATTGATTTCTGTATTTAGTCTCCTTAAAATATCTTCTCAATCTCTGCAAGTATATCAATCAATTTTCTGTGTTGGCAACTCCTATTATCTCACTACCAGTTCCTGCATCCAGCCTCTAAGTCTTACTGAATGGCAATAAATAACTTTAGAAACATTATTGTGTGTTGCCATATTGCTACTTTTACATTAGCCACACAAGATAAAAAAAATGTTTAAATAATCTGAAACCAAATATGCTTAAACATTTTGGTACACTCTAGTTTTACTTGATACCTAATCAAAATGATACTTCCAATTCTAAAAGATTCATATGCTTATTTACCTCTTGTCTCATTATCCTTTACTTAACCAACTTTCTCACTAATTTTCAGCTCTGGAAGGAACATCTTCAAGAGTTAAGTCATTTACTAAAGAGCTTAACTTTCAGATGGCTAAAGATGTATGAAAAGATGCTCAGTAATCATCAGAGAGATGCAAATTAAAGCCACAATGATGTATCACCCCTCACCTTTCAGAATGGCTATCACCAATAAATCAACAAACAAGTGTTGACCAGAATGTGGAGAAAAGGGAACCCTCACTTACTTTTGTAGGAATATGGATTGGTGTGGCTACTATGGAGAGTATGGAGTGTCCTTGAAAAGTTAAAATGTATTAAAATTCTATTTCTGGGAATATATATCCAAAAAACCCAAAACATTGTTTCAAAGGAATATATGCACCCTTACAGTCATTGTAGCAATTTACAATAGCCAAGATTTAGAAACAGCCTGCATCCATCAGTAGACGAGTGTATAAAAAAATCTGTGGTACATTATACAATGGAATACTACTTGGCCATAAAAAGAAGGAAATCTCACCCTTTATAACATTATCAAATTTATTTCCTTAGCTCTCTAAGAAAATATGAAGTTGGCAAATTAAATTAAGAATAATGTTCTGGGCTGGTTTCTTTCAGATGTGTTAGCCACTAATCTTACAACTCTTTAAAATAGGTCAGATACTTCTCTAGATCATAGAAATATCAGTCATAATATTTTTATGGACAAAGCCAAAGGGGGTTGGTTTGAGGATGGGAGGCAGGGATGGGTGGGGTGGGGGGCCAGGTGAGGGGTAAATGGAGACAATAGTACTTGAACAACAAAAAAAATATACACATATATAAAAAAATAACCACTTACTATAAATTTAGGTATGTGCAGACTGTGAAACATATATACTTGATTATACAGAGCAGATGTGAGGATAGATATTTATCATCATGAATATGTCCTAAAACTCTTATATCTCAACATCTGGTATGCTCAATACTGACAAATGCAAGATACCAACCTATGCAATTCTAAAGATTTCCTTTCCCAATTGATAAGATGTAGGAAGAAGAGCAATAAAAGGGGAATCTCAAGAGAATCACAATCACTTTAAAACAGACCAATCTAATCCCATCTAAATGGGCCTTGGAGTGATTAGTCACTTAAAATCATATAAAAGTTAGGCTCCCTTGAGGTGTATGAAACATGTACAAATATTTTCAACCTCTTCTTATGCCACATATGATATATGAATAGTTTATTAGAATTGGCTAAAATTAGAATATCATTGTGAGCAATTTCTTCAAATTCCTTCTTAAGAAGTTTCGCATTGTACAGGGCTGGGTGGAGAATACAAAGGATGGCAGCAACTGCAGAGAAAATCACCAGCTTAAAGCTGTTGAATAACTTAGGCATCAAGAGGCATGGACACAGACAGGCGGACCGTGTAAAAAAGTACTGTCAAGTCAATGAATAGATACATAGAGGTACATAACTAGGTAGGATTACAATGTAGATATTAACTGTCAAATCTTTCTTATTAAAGTAGAAGTAATGACTACAGAAAACACATTTATAGTCATTTATTTCTATACATGTGATGGGTCTTCTATTAGACAAATGCCACATTGAATGAAATAAACCAGACGTATTCTCTCATGGACAGTTCATTCTCATGACAAAAGACAGAGAAAACAAATGGTATACAGGATTGTGTGCAAACACATACATCTGGTGGTAAAACATAGATATTAAGTATATGACATGTATGTCATATAATATGACATATATAGGTCATGACAGGATATTAAGGGTGTGAGTATATAGTTGTGTTAGGCATGTGTGCATATACACATGTGGTACATGTGTGCATACATGTGTATATATGCATGTGTGTATATTCAACTTATATGTATAAAGCATCTGCACCTGTATCATGACATGTATCAGGTAGTAGCAATTCCAATGAAGAAAAATAAAACAAGGCAAAAAAGAGAGTGAGTTTTCTGTGAATTGGGGCTTTGCAAGTTCACATGGAAAAGTTAGAGGAAACTGTTATACTGTGTTTTGATCATAGAATTGGGTAGAAGATATTTCAGATACTACAGGAGGCCTGTGTATATAATGCTAAGGGCTTTGTTCTTTGTCCTGAGGAATATAGGAAGTTACTGGAGAGTTTCGAGAAGAAATATAACACAGTGTGTAAAAGCCCTCTGGCTTCTGTGTGGAGAATAGATTACATAGGGGTGAAACCTCTGTTTGCCCAAACAGAGAAACCACCTGGGGACCACTGTGATAAATAGCCCAGCGAAGATATGCTGGTAGCTTGGGGATGACAGTGACCTTGTGGATTTCGTACCTGCGTGTTATTTTTAAAGGTCTCAAATCTTCACTGTATGCTACTTTACTAGAACATCTCATTTCACATCACATGCGTTTCCCTTCTTTCCTATTTCAAATCTGTATACTAATATATTTCCTCTATATATAATCCTTTAAATATCTATGTTGAAATATATTATCTTTATAAACAACTGTACAAGTTAAGTATATTTAACCTATCATATTTTTATATTATTTCTAAATATTAAACACATGCATATTATAGAATATTTGAAGATAAAAATAGAAGAATGAAGATACTGTTTAATTTTACCATGTAGCCACTGTGTAAACATACCTGTACATATTTGTGTAATTTTGACCACTATAAATATAGAATTGTGTGTTCTGGTTTTTACACATGCATGCATATATTTATATATGTCTACTTATATTTAAATGCCTCTTATTTCTAAAGAACATTTTGATTTCTAATATTTATATTTATATCATTATCATTTTTAAATATTAATTATTGTATTCACCAAACATCTACTGAATGCTTAATTTAGAAAGAGCCTATTCTAAGTACGTGGTTGATGGCAGTTAACAGAACTTAGAAAAATGAATAAACAAAGCTCTGCACATACAGAGTTTATATTCCCATGCTAGGAAATAGCCAATAAATAATAAAATACCAAATAAAAATATTGTGACAATATGTGTGAAAGTGGCCATTGTAATTGTAAACTAGAAATGTATGAAGAGAATTACAAGTGAAGTGGAAGTAGGTTGTGGTGTGGTGATCAGAGTCGACCTTACTGAGAAGGGATTGTTGCTATTTTATTTAGCTTTTTCTTACAAAGAGCCATGCAAATCTTTGTTCATAAATTCATGCCTAAAACTCTGAATTGTTATTGGATACATTCCTAGAATGGGAATTAAAGGGTTTAAGAGAAATATTTGTAAAGAATGTTTGGATATATGGCAAATAAATGTATGGAACTATTTTAAAACCAATTTATTCATATACCAACAGAGTTCAAGTTATTATTGCAATGTCCCTTATTAACTAGTAATACTTAACAATAAAGAAAAAAAATGAACAACTTCCAGTCACTTTTTCAATTGCTAATATTGGCATTTTCATATGTAGTTTTAGAACTATTTTGTTGCTCCCCCCAAAATCTTAAGTATTTCAGTTTATTATTTAGTTAAAAGATAATTGAGTTCCCTGCTCACTTTTCTCTTTTCTACTTTATTTTTCTATTTTTGCTGTTCACCTGGATGCCCATTTTTGGGAGGGGAGGAGTCTTTTTCTTTGGGAATTATAATGAAGATTTTTTTAGACTTTATTTTTTAGAGCCGTTATTTTCTTTAGTTTTAAAACAAATTGATTGCTTTTTAGTAATAGAGGTGCTTTCTAATGATGGGGAAAGGAGCCACCTCAAAAAGCAAAAATTGTCATTAAAACAAAATTTTCCTATCATTAAAAATTCGAAGGGTGAGTTTAGAGATATCCCATATACAACCTGTCTCCATACATGCATTGTCTCCTATTATCACCATCAATCACTAGAATGATTTTATTTATTTTTTTAATTTTTTAATTTTATTTTTTTTTTACCAAGGATGAAACTACATTGACATATCAAAATCACTTAGAGTCCGTAGTTTACCTTATGGTTCACTTCTGGTACTGCACAGTCTATGGGTTTGAACAAAACTATAATGGTATTTACCCATCATTACCATCATATGGAATATTTTAACTTCCCTAAACATTCTCCATACTCTGCCCTTTTATCTCACCCTCTCTTCCTAATTTTAGCAACCACTGATCTTTTTCTTGTCTCCATAGTTTTGCCTTTTCAAAAGTGTCATACAGATTGAATCATACAGTTCAAAAGACTGAGCGTGCTCAGTCTTTTCCAATAACTTTTTTTCATTTAGTAATATGCATTTAAGTTTCCTCCATGTATTTTCATGGCTTAACAGCTCATTTCATTTTAGCACTGAATAATAGCCCACTGTCTAGATGTACCACAGTTTATTATTTGGTTCACCTAGTAAAGGACATCTTGGTTGTGTTCAAGTTTTAGCAATCATAAATAAGCTGCTATAAACAAGTGTATGCAGATTTTTGTGTGGACAAAGTTTTCCGCTCCTTTGGGTGAACACCAAGGAATGTGATAACATTTAGTTTGTAAGAAACTGTCAGACTGTCTTACAGAGTCGCTGTACCACTATGCATTCCCACCAGCAATGAAATGGGATTTGCTCCACATCCTTGACAGCATTCACTGTTGTCAGTGGTCCAGATTTTTGCCATTCTAATAGGTGATAACTGGTATGTCATTGTTGTATTAATTTGCATTTTCCTAATGTCATATGATGTGGAGCATCTTTTCATATGCTTATTTGCCATCTGTATGTCTTCTTTGTTGAGGTGTCTGTTAAAGTCCTCAGCTCATATTTTAATGAGGGTGTGAAAGTACCTTATAATAATGAAATATTCCTAATTTCTCCCTCCTGATGCTTATGTTATTACTGTTTTACATTTCACTTACATATAAGTATGCACATGTGCATAAGCATACATAAGTAAATTCATTTTTGCTATTTTACCTTCCCTTATTCCTTCTCAGATGCTTTTACTTTCTTTATGTAGGTCTTTGTTTCTGACCTGCATCATTTTCTCCCTCTAAAGAAATTCTTTTAACAATTCTTTCAAGGTGCCTGTTGCTTACATAATTTCTGAGAAGTCACGTATGGTTTTTATTTTTGCTATCAATGAATAAGGTGGTTTTCCCCCCATTTTCTTCTTTCAAGATGTTTCCTTTGGCTTTGATTTTCTATAGTTTGAATATGGTATGTCCAAGTTTTGTATCACATAATTTTGAAAATCTACTTCATACTTTTAATAGTTAACTCGTAGTTTAAAAATTATTTTTGAGATCATCTAAACTGAAAACTTATTTTATAAACACTTCAAATGAATTCCAGGAAAACAATGACTTTCTAAAGAAAACAAGACAACAAAGGAAATCTATAATCTCTTGATATCTAGTTTATTCTGCTTTCCACTAAAAGCATACAAAATGTATTCTTCCATTTGAAAGGAAAGAAGGAGGTATACAGGAACGTATTATTTTTCTTTATTTATCAGAAATATTAAACAAAAATTTCATAAATAGCTAAAGATCTCTTGCCTATCCTAGAGTAAACCTTCAACATCAATCTAAATATTAATGTACAAAAAATAGCTTGCAACACTATTTCATGTCATTCAGAAAATTTGTTTGATTTTCCTGAGATGCAACATCTTTGTATTCAGAAATATTATAGGCATTGGTACAGAATATCTTCATGAAAAAGAATTGAGAAAATATTTTACTCATACTTATTAATTTTTAAATGTAATAAATATATAATAAAAACTATAATATTTTTATAAAGGTATAATGTATACATTATTTTTCTCACTCAAGAGAATTACATTTCCTTTAGCACAGAGATGTAAATCTAAAAATAAAAGCCAAACAAAGAAACAGCAAGTGTTTATCTGTGATTAAAAAAAATAACAATTCCAGTCCAGGGGCATAGATTCAGGCAGAATCTCAAATTATGTTCTGATTTTGGGGTGAAGGCAAGGGTTCTTATAAGACATGGAAAGAAAATAATCACATGAATAGGTAGAAGGAATTTCCATTGGTGCTAAAAAACTAAGCTACTTTTTAGCTATACATGGATGATTACTGATTCCCAAATATGGGCTTGATTTTCAGTCCTTGTAGTCAAGGTGTCTCCTTTCCTAGCAGCTTTACAAACAGTTATTTGTAATGCAATGTTGATTTGTCCCAGTCTACAGGTTAATTTGCCCTGTTCAAATATTGCAAAGTTTCATAAACTTAGATAGGCAAAGCGGTTCCTCTGGTATTGCTGCCCTAGCTCTATTTTTAAGTTGACTCCACTTATGTCAACTTTTCACAGAGACCATATCTGTTTCTTAGAATTGAGTACCCAATATGTGCTTATGAATCATCTTTTGATGACTTAATTCTTTTGCTATTCCTGTCATTATGAAAGATTGGACATTTTAATATGACCTGACATATTTAGCTCATATGATGGGGTTTCAATCAATTTTGAAATATCGAATTTTTATTTGTATTTTAATTCCATATCTCTCAGAATTAAAAGTATCATGTTTTTAGCCCTGGCTGGTGTAGCTCAGTGGATTGAGTGGACTGCGAACCAGGCATCGCAGGTTCAATTCCCAGTCAGGTCACATGCCTGGGTTGCAGGCCATGGCCATGGCCCCCAGCAACCACACATTGATGTTTCTCTCTCTTTCTCTCTCTCTCTCTCTCTCTCTCTCTCTCTCTCTCTCTCTCTCTCTCTCCCCTCTCTAAAAATAAATAAAATCTTAAAATCTTTCATTTTCCTTTAAAGTATTAAGTAGTGCCTGCTTTTTGGGAAAAGACATAAATAATAATCTATTCTCTCAAAGATCTACCTGCTGAGATAATTTTAGATTGCCATGAAGAATAAAACAATTACCAGCAAATAGTTTATCTTTCAGGATATGTGTTGAAAATACTCACTGATTTAAGTGAATTATGGACTTTGAAGAATGCTCATATACCTGGTTGGCTCATTCAGCTCCTTTAGCAAGACAGAAAAACTTGGAAATAATGTCCACTTGCAAAAGGAGTAGGAAGTACTAACTATTTTTAGTAAATATGTTTAACCTTAACAATAAATTGGTATTTAATTGCCAACAAAACTGTGTACATATTTGTGTATGTGTGGAGAGAGAGACAGAGGGAGAAAAAGTTCTATATATATAGTTACATATATATTTTAAACCCTGTTGTTCAGGGTCAACAGTATGTGCAAATGTGGAGACAATCATTTGCTGCTTTTCCTCAGAATTAAATCTAAGCAGAGAGGGATTCTATTTAATTTTTTGCCACATTGTTTATTAGTTGGCCTATTCAGTAATTTTGATTTCTTTTTGTTTGTTTATTTCTTTAACTTATGTTCACTTTAATTTAAATGAAGCTGTTCTGTTTAGCAAATCTAAAAAGAATCTCCTGTATATCAAAAGTGGCATTAGTGTTACATAATAATTTTTGCTCTTTATATCAGTATTCATTGTGTGTGGATCAAAGTAATTAAATTTGGATAAATTTAATTTTATGGATAAATTATTAGAAAAAATAATTTAGTATCAGAGCAGGTTTACTATTAGGAGTTAAAAATAATACTATTCATTAATTATTATTAAATATTTAAAATAATTATATAGAACTTCCAGATTATCTTTTTAAATGCAATTAATACCATCAATCCTAAATAAATGACATTTAAAAACACAATATGATAATTTTGATAATGCCTGATCAGGAAATTGAAGTAAAAATAAACTTTGATATGAAAATAGAAATAAAAACATGAAATACCTAAAAAACAACCAATAATACCACATGAGAATGTATACTAAACACAGTTGAACAGTCCAAAAATAATTATGAGCAACTGCTTGATGAAAGACTATCAGAATGTGAACAAAAGAAAATGAATTAAAATGTATGTTGAAAATCAGGTAGAGGATATATAAAAGTAATTCTTAGAAAGAACAAAGCTAGAGGCATCACTTTGATGCCTCCAGTTTCTGATCAGTTTCTGACTTCAAATTATATTATAAAGCTGTAATGATCAAAACAGTATGGTACTGAAATAAAACCAGACACAAGACCAGAGCAGAATCAAGAACCCAGGAATAAACCTATACATATAGAAGTAACTGATATTTGATAAAGGAGCCAAGAAAACTCAATGGAAAAAAGGTAATCTCTTCAATAAATGGTGCTCAGAAGTTTAGACAATCACATACAAAAAAATAAAACTAGATCCCTATATTATGTTACTCACAAAAATTAACTCTAGTTGAATTAAAAACTTCAGTGCAAGAACTGAAAACATAAGACACCTATAAGAAAACATAGGGAAGAGCTCCTTGATATTGGTCTTAAATATGAAACACAAACAACAAAATAAAAAATAAACAGGTGGGCCTACATCAAATTAGAAAGCTTATGCAAAGTGTAAGAAATAATCAACAAAATATAGAATGGGATAAAATATTTACAAACCAAATATGTGATAAGAGGTTAATATCCAAAAGACAAAGAATGCATACAACTCAATAGTAAAATAGTAATAATTCAATGTAAAAATGTACGAAGGACTTGAGTAGACATTTTTCCAAAGAAGATATTAAAATGGCCAAAGGGTACATGTAAGGTGCTCCATACAACTAATTATCAGGGAATGTAAAAAATTTTAAAAAGAGAGAAAAAAGAAGATATCACTTCACATATTTTAGAATAGCTATTATCCAAAAGACAGGAAATAACTAACATGTTGCTGAAGCTGTGGAGAAAAGGGAACCATGTGCAATTCCCACTGTTTGTGTAAATTGTTGCAGCCTCTCTGGGAAACAGTATAGAGGGTTCTCATCACATTAAAATAGAATTACTGTGTCATCCAGCAGTTTTATTCTTGGGTATATATCCAAAGGAAATGAAATTAATATGTTGAGGAGATATCTGCACTCCGATATTTATTGCAACATGATTTACAATAGCCAAGACATGAAAACATATATATAACATGCTATATGCCATACTACATATATGAAGACATGGAATGTTATCCAACCATTTACGACAACATGGATAGTCATTGAGGGCATTATGCTAAATGAAATAATTTAGAGAACGACAAATACTGTATGAGCTCACCTGTATGTGGAATCTAAAAAACAAACAAACACACAAAACAACAAAGAAAGAAACAAACTCACCCGGTTTCCGAAGCTCAGGCACTGGAAAGGGCTTGCTGCACAGGCCCTACCAAGCAGAGGCAGGTGGCAGGCCCGAGACACAGACAGACTGAGAGACAGAGGGACAGAGACAGAAGGACGGCAGGGCTGAGCACACAGTGCAGACTCTTGGCTGCTGGAACTGTAAAGCCTGGTGCAGCTCGCAGGGGTGCCTGGGAGACACACGCTCCTCAGGCTCACCCAAGGTGGATTGATGACACCTGGGACGCTGCCCTTTGTACTTCGGGGTGGGGGAGTTTGTGGGGCCCAGCACATCCTGGGTGGATTTCTAAGGAGAGGGACCTAAACCTAGAGATTTTTGATGAGGCCCCACAAGGGAAGCTATACAGGAAGCACCACCTTCTGTGCTCAGCAGTTGCTATCCTGGAGAGTGAGAGGGGAGAGAAAGCTTTAAAAATTAAAAATCAGCCATTGCCCCAAAGAGGCCACTAGTATCTGGAGGTTACTATTCAATCGGGAGTCGTGTATCTTACAACTGGAAGTAAAGGAGTAACCTTAATGGACAGGTTTACTGTTCTAACTCGACAGAGTGGGAAAGTGAGCACCAGGTTATATCCATTATATGCAAAATAAAAGCCACGTTTCTATGAAAGGAGTGACTTTTTCAATCTTACAAGGCACATGTTTTATTAAAACTATGGAAAAGAAGAATGAAAAAAAGATTTAAAGCCTAACCTAAAAGAAAAAAAATATTTATCTTTTGTATAATCTTTAGTATATTTTCATCAAGGAAATGTACAATTGAATCACAAAATTGGGTCATGCTGTATATTCAACACCAAAGAGAAAGTTGGTTCGATGGCTTGAATGGACATTTCACCAAAAAAAGGATATACAATAGCCAGTA
This sequence comes from Phyllostomus hastatus, assembly GCF_019186645.2. Classification (NCBI taxonomy): domain Eukaryota; kingdom Metazoa; phylum Chordata; class Mammalia; order Chiroptera; family Phyllostomidae; genus Phyllostomus; species Phyllostomus hastatus. The sequence continues at coordinate 35,382,426 of NW_025333709.1, read as the reverse complement.
TACATGGAAATTCTCAACATCATTACCCTTCAGGAAAAAGTAAATTAAAATTATAATGCTACACATGTGCATATACTCTAGCATAAAAATATAATCCTAAGGTATTTTGTAAGCCAGAGGAGCAATCAAAGCATTCAGACATTTCTGATAGCAGTAAAAATTGAAATCAACTCTTCAGAAAACTGCTTTGAATTACTGACTATGAAACCGTAATTCCTATATTCACTAATACACATGCAGAAAAATGTCATACCAGTACAATACATAATAGCCAAACACTGGACATTTCCTAAATGCTAATCCAGAACAAAATAGGTAAATAAGGTACAATATCAAATAATAGATTGCTACAAAGCAATAAAAATAAATTATTGATACATATACCCCAACATTTATGAATGTCTTATGATAATAAAAATACAGGCACAAAAGTGTACCTGTGTGATTTCCTTTATATAAAGTTAAAAAGAAGGAAAATCTATTTGATGGTAGAAGTAAAAAGGGTGGTTCCCTCTGGGGCAGTTAGTGACTGGAAAAGGGCACAAGGGGCACTTCTGGGAAGCCAGTAGGTAGTGTCCTCTGTATGTGTGTTTTAGTCTCAGTGATTTCACAGGTGTGTTCACTTCTGAAACCCATCAAATCATGACTTTTATGTTTCTGTACTTTTTGTATTCATATTTTATAATAAAAATGCTATCTGAATAACAAAACTCTATCTCAGTTTAAAACTCACAAACTGTATCAAGAGATTAAGATAAAATAATGGTTTGAAAAGCAAATAATTATAGTGTATTCTGTGTCAGCTATAACTCATAATTGTAAAAAATCAAATCAATTTCTCAGCCTAAATTTCCTATCACAGAGAATCAAATACTTTTTAGGTGCCCCAACTACAACTGAGATTAACCAATCTGAAGAATAATAAAACATGTACAGGAACATAATTATTTTAGTAATTATAAAAATATTATTGGTTTAAAAATTATGTTACTCCATATAAGCATGGGATATAGGTATACCATAAACTTGGTTCTATATTCTCCAAAAATGGTAGACTCAAGATTTCCTGCATATTGGTAAAACCAAAAATTTTAAATTCCTCAAGTAGACTGTATTTATATTTAATTCATCTTCAAATAGCAATATGTAGCACTTGTTAATTCAAGGAAGTTAGATTTTACCTTTTCCATTAACCAAATAACCAAGTATTATATAGCTAGTGTTAAATGGTAACATTGGATATTTCATACCTTATCTATGAACCCATTTAATCTGTGAGGTTTGGAGAAATAAAGGTGACAGTAGTTAGAACTACTTTTATTTTTTTAAGATCTTATTTATTTATGTTTAGAGAAGGGGAAGGGAGGGAAAAGAGTAGGAGAGAAACATCTATGTGAGGGAAACATGATTCGGTTGCCTCTCCCACATGCCCCAACCAGGGACTGAACCTACAACCCAGGCATGTGCGCCAATTCAGAATCTAACCTGTCACCTTTCACTTCATGATTTGATACACGACCAACTCAGTCACATCAGTCAGGGCCAGAACAACTTTATAACTACACAAAATTCTGTGTCATGAAGTGACAGATAAAACATAAACAATGCTTTTACTGAATTCTAAAGCCCAGACCTCCTTCCCATTTTCATTCTCTGCTGTGCTTCAGAAACATCCATTCAAATACATAATACTTTTTTATAAGTTAAATGTCTTCACAATATTCATGAAAGAGATTTAGCAGTACAAAGTATAACGCATAAATTAGTTTGTGATTTATGTAAAGTACAAAATAGCAAATGTTTTCTAAATTAGGCCACTAGTTTCTAATGGTAACATACTAAAATGCTGAAACAATCCATTTTATCCAGTGCAATGGAAAGAACATTGATACTATATTTTATAGAATTTGTTAAAACTCAAAATATAAATGATCTCTAGGAAACAATGCCAACTAAAAAGATAGTAAATAATGCCTTTGTTTTATATATTGCAATTAAGTATGGTGAAAATGTATATTTTACTCAAAATGAGGTAGAAATTATTGTGTCAAAATATAACTACAGCTTAACTTTAAAAAGTTACCTTTTTTGTAACTGAAACTTTTTATTATTTTTTTATTTCCCTTTTCTTTTTAATGAATGCATAATATGGGTGTTAATATCACAAGGGCAGGAGTTAATTTTTTTTATTTTCTATTTAAAGATAGAAGAACAAAGGAACAAAGGATAAAGGAAACTGGCATTTATAAAGTATTTTCTATTTATCAGGCACTGGGATACACTTCATATAATTAAATGTTGTTTACTCCATATAACAATCTTACAATGAGAGGCTGATAGTCAGTACAAAAAAAGTTGCAGTCTGAATATCATTCATTTAAAAATTGATAGAGCTAAGTTATCATCTGTCTGACTATAAATTCCACATGTTTTCCCAGCATTCCATGTTATCTTCACGCACTGAGTCCTCCCTATGCTAAAACTCATTCATATTAAAGTGTTGTCATAAAGTTAGACAGCATTCTATTGACTGAAGGATAAATGTACAGATCAATAGACTAGAAAGAAGTCTTCAGAAATATATTCACATATATGATCAATTTATTTAAAGAAATATATCAATTTAAGAAGAAAGTATTGTTTTTACAGCAAATAAAACAAAAAAGGGGGATATCCATGAGCAAACAAAAAAAGATTTTTGACACTGTAAGATTCTCTCAAAATTCATCAGAGACTTAACTTAAGACTTAAATTATGAAACTTCTGTCCTGACTGGTATGGCTCAGGGGATTGAGTGCCAGCCTGTGAACAAAAGGGTCACTGGTTCGATTCCCAGTCAGGGCACATATTTGGGTTGCAGGGAAGGTCCCTGGTAGGGTGTGCATGAGAGGCAACCACATGTTGATCCATCTCTTTCTCTCTCCCTCCCCCTCTCTAAAAAATAAAAAAATAAATAAAATTTTTTAAAAAGGTATAAAATTTCTGAAAGAAAAGGTAAAAGAAAACCTTTGGGATCTGGGGTTTGGGAGCCTCAGACTATATATAGCAATTATAAAACATAAAAGAAGATGGGTAAATTGAATTAAACCAAAATAAAAAATGTTTCTTTCTTAAAAAACAATATTAGGAAATGAAAAATAAAACCACAATTTGGGAGAAAATGTTTGCAAAACATAACAAATGATAAATTAATTTTTCTAAGTATTTGAAAAAGTATCACAACCATAATAGTAAATAAACCACTATATATTGGCCAAAATTGATTTTTTCCCATAGGATGGCTCTAATATCACTTAGTTGTCTTTAACTTCATTTGAAACAATTTTGCTAGATTGTATTGTGACAGCTGTCAATATCAACCTGCATTTAAAAAAAGACTTATCAAATTGGTGAATTTTTGTGTAGCCCTTTTAATACTAAAGATGGAAGAAAATATGCAACATTTGCAGCATATTATGCTTTATTATTATAAAGAAAGTTAAAAATGCAACTGAAATGCAAAAAAAGAATTGTGCAGTATATAGAGAAAGTGCTGTGACTGATGGAACATGTCAGAAGTTGTTTGTGAAGTTTCATGCTGGGGATTTCTTGCTGGATGATGCTCCAAGGATGGGTGGACCAGTTGAAATTGATAGTGATCAAATCGAGACATTAATTGAGAACAATCACTGTTATACCATGAAGGAAATAGCCAACATACTCAAAATATCCAAATAAGTAAAGTTATGGTTGAAAATGAAAAATGTGTTTTTTATTTTATGGAAGAAACTTGAACTTTTTGGCCAACCCTATACATATGAAATATATAAATGAAATGAGAACTGAAAATAGCCAGCCTTGCCTGGTGTGGCTCAATCGATTGAGTGCTGGCCTGCGAACCAAAGGGTCACCAGTTTGATGACCAGTTAGGGCACATGGCTGGGTTGCCAGCTAGGTCCCCAGTATGTGGTGTGTGAGAGGCAACCACTCATTGATCTTTCTTTCCCTCTCTTTCACCCTCCTTCCTCCTCTCTCTAAAAATAAATAAAATCTTTAAAAAAAATAAATCAGAATAAATAAAATCTTTAAAAAAAGATAGCCACTTTGGAGAACACTGTGGCAGGTTCTTATAAAGTTAAACTTATTTCCAACCAACAATCTCAAAAGCCCATTTGGAAAAAGCAAAAACAAAACATAATCATAAAAATATTTGTCTTTTATTATACTTAGCAGTTTTATTTATAATAGTCAAAAACTGGAATCAACCAAATGTTCCATCAATTTTTGACCAGATAATTACATTTAACAGATGAAAAACAAACTAGTCATACATGTACTATCAACTTGAAATAACCTCAGATGCCAAACATATGAAACTACATATTGTGTGATCCTATTTCTGTGATTTTTTTAAATGACAAAATTATAGTGAGAGAAAGCAGGGCTGTGGTTGTCACTAGCTGACTGTGTGGAGGGAAAAGTAACTACCCGTAAGCATGAGGTCACTTTCTGAATATGTTTCATACCATGACTGTCAGGGGGTTTACACAACTGCGTATATTTGATGAAACTCATTAAATTTTTAATTTGAAATTGGTAAGTTTTACAGTATGTAAAATTAAGCCTGTATATCAATGACTAAAACAAGTAAAGTGAAAATTATAATTGCTCATGGCTGACAACACTGTCAGTACAGGCCGAATAAGTTCAACTTCCTATAGACTAGAATTTTCTGGAAGTTCTAAATCCTGGAGACAAGGAACAAACCCTAGAGTAGTTTCTCTTTTATGAATCAGAGACTGATTTATTGACTATTTTTAATAAAGTTTTTATATACAAGGGAAGTCAAATAAACATAAGCAATTTTTAAGAGAAGTATAAAGAAACATTTAAAATTAATTTTCTGATTTGATGTCTAAATAAATATTGTTCACATAATGATGGACATAGGAAAATTTTTAACCAAAGAAATTATTGTTATGAAGTTGTTTTCATAAGAAAGAAAAACTTCTAAGGTGTCTGAGGATGTTACCACAGCTTGACCTTTTTCCTATAAATTTTTAAATCATGTGTCCTACTCTATTCTAGTGAGTGATTCCTGCATATTTCAATTACACTTCTGGCAAAACACTGGACTACATATTATAAAAGAACTGCTGTTACAATGCAATTACAATATGAATATTCTACAGCACACTTGTTATTGTGACATAGCAAAGTGAAGAACATCTCAAGAAAACGAACAATGCAGTTAAGAAGGGAGAGACACTGGAAGAATATAGAAGGAAGAAAAAGAACAAGAAGAGAAAAAGGAGAGGAGCAATAAACATATACTCAATTGGGGACTGTACCCAGGTACAAATGCTGAAAACCAAAGCTAGAGCTTTAGAGTATTATAGGTGGCTTGGAATTTTTCATTCATTCAAAACTAGAATCTAAGGCAATATCATCTACTCATGGACAGAAGTGAAGACATTAAAAAGACAAGGGTGTTTAGCCTTCCCTCACACTTACTGAGCTCACTCATTTGGCCTAATCAGAAATTGGACAGCTTTGCTAAATGGCAGTGGATTATCAAAACAGGTGGTCGCTCCAATTACAGCTGCTGTTCCAGATTCTGTTTCTGTTATGGAGCAAATCAACAGAGCCTTAGCACATGGTATGCAACTAATGAGCTGGCATGCTTTTTCCTCTGTCATTTAGCATAGACCACCAGAAGCAGTTTGGGTGCAAGGCAGAAACATGTCATTGTCTTAGTCAGGGCCATGCCAATTCTTCCTCAGTCACCATCCAGCCTGAAGTGAATCTGATTTTTTTTATCTCACGGGATCTCATGACAAATGAGTTTACAGAAGAGGAAGTAGCAAAATGCCTTCATATACCACACACATGACAATATGAACTATGCCTCACCAAATTCAGAGACTTCCATCTCAGTAGAGTTTCTATGGATCCAGTCAATGGTTTAAGTCATATTAAGATATTCCTTTATAATGAAAATTATGATAATCGTTTTAGAAGTCAGTAAACCTACTAAAATCATTGAATGTATACTCCAAATGGAGGAAATTTATGGCATAAAATTTAGACCATAATAAAGTTTAATAAAAATTATTCTTCTAGAGCAAAAGATGAAAACTGTGACCTTTTACTTTAGAAAGAGTTGCTGTACTTACTGGGCCTCCATGGAATTTGCAATCAAGGTATATAATGTCATTTCATTAGGCTGTGTTGAACATTTTGCAAGGTTATTAGTCCATCGGGCTATCAGTTTGGGGGCAGGGTTTAGAATAAGAGAGATTTCTGAAGTGGATCCAAATCACAGTGCAAGAAGCTCTACCGTTTGGGCCTGTGACCTAGAAGACACAAATTTCTTTATTAGACAGTGATGTAATATGGAGCCTATGTGAACATAAATAAGAGAATTACAGCACAGAGCCTTATGGTATTCTTCTGGAGACACCTGTTCTTTTGGAAAACAGTCCAGAGTTGCTAGTGTTCAAACTTTTGGATGCTGAACACCTGGCCACAGAACCCACAATGCCCATGTTGAATGAGTTGTCATCCATGAGCTGGGTAGCCACTAAACTATCAGGCTGCATAGGATTTACACAGGAGAAGCTCCTGGTAGAAGATTAATTATATATGTGAATGAACTTGAATAGATTTTGTGGACACAAGGAAGTTTCATGACAAAATTCAGATCTCATAGCACTCACTTTTGCTGCATTGTCACTACATCCTGTATACAATTATGTGTTGCTAAGAATATTTGCACAGTACTCCATAATGACAACTACAATGACTTATGATAACAAAGGCAAATACTACAAAATAAGATGGTAGAAATAAGACCAAGTATATCACTAATCAAAATAAAGATACACGGTCTAAATTTACCATATCAGAAACATAGATTTTCATGTTGGATATCAGTTAAATGCTTTTCAAAAATTGCAAATGACAAATACAAAAGTTCACAGGAATATTAAAAGTAAAGAAAGTAGAAATAAATTTTTAAATGAGAATTATATCTACCACCAAGCTAATAGTAATAATAATAATAGTAACCTGCCATATTAATATCAAGCAAAACATAATGTAAATTTAAAGTTTATTAAGGGTGAGGAAACCCAGTATATAATTATAAAAGTCTCAGTTTTCATGACATTTTAAACACTTAAATGATTCTATCTAACAATATAACCTAGAAATAAGTAACATAATAATTTATGAAAATGCAAGGGGGAATAATAATTCCCTAACAGGCTTCATTTTGGAACCTACCTCTCTCACTTAAAGTAAATAATATAAATAATATAAGCACCATAAAGTCAGAGGTTTTTGTCTTTCTCTTAACTACCCTATCTTCACGTGTCTTAGTCCCTTTGGGGTGTTATCACAAAATACCACAGACTGGGAAGTTTATAAATGGAGAAAAGTTATTTCTCATTGTTCTGGAGCCTGAAAGTCTGATATTATCAGGCATCAACATGGTAAGTGAAGGGATAGGGAGCTGTGTGGGGGTCTTTTTTATTACAGCATAAATTTCATTCCTGGAGATTCCACCTCATGACCTAAACTTCTCCAAAAAACCCTACCTTCTATGCCATCATCTTTAGGGATTAGGATTTTAACACATGAATTTTGGGGAGGCACATTCTGATTTTAACATATAAATTTTGGGGAGCTATCACTTAATACCAAGAAGATACTCAATAAATATCTGTGAAATTAGTAAATTATGAATGGAACCAACAACCAAAAACAGTAGTAAAAGTATAAAATATAGAAAATAAGCATCATTTGTGGAAATATTCAGATTACTGCATCTCATTATAAGGAAGTAAGTAATCTTTTCAAGTAAAATAAAATATTTATAAAAAGTTGGTCATTAACCAAATCCTTAAAAAGATTTTTTAAATTTATAACATACAGACTCAATTAACTTAAAATAATGCAATTAATTTGGAATTAAATGACAAGATGAACTTAAAAATTGTGTTGAAATCAATATTCACTTGTAAGTAATTCAGAAGTCAAAAGTAAAGACACCTTAAAGTATTTGGAAATTAACACTCTATTAAATAATATATAGAATTTAAACAATATATAAAAATTAAAATTCAAAAGAGAAATAACCAAAAATGTATAAAAACAAAGATAAAATTAATATTATTAACAGAAATAAAAATTGATTCTTTGATAATGCTAATTAAAGAAAACAAAATTAAAGACAAGGTATAAGTGAGAATTATTAGAAATAAAAAAGTGAATATAATTAAGAGGAATAAATCATTGAAATGTGTTTGTGTGAGGTTGAATGGATAACAAAATTTGAATTTTAAAAAGCTCAGTATCCAATTTATTCAAAATTTGGACTCCATTTACTTGTGAAATCTCTCTAGGAACATAAAGATTTCATCTACTGGTAATTTCTCTTTGGCATCTTTTATTCCTCTGAATGACTAGAAGGGATAAAATCCGTAAGTGCATTGCCTATCCCTCCCTGGCAGAAAGGCCTTCCCATACTGGACATCTGCGACAGCCTCTTCCAAAGTATATCACTTCTTGCTTGTTTTCATTCCTTCACACACCTGACTCGCTCTCTCTTTCCATATTTCCTCTCGTTACTTTTTTGGGGTGGTCTTGGCTCAAATGAATTTGTCTAATTTTCAATGTTCATATTTTTCTTTTCATCTAGCTGTCACACCACCCACTTAATTTCGTAGATCCACTTCTTACATTATCTTAAGGAACTATTTAAACCTGCATTCAAATTTTAGTACACATGCTCCTGCTATAAAAAATGCTTTCCAATTTATATCACATAAAAACAGACACTAACCTACTTTGCTGTATCTTTTTTAATCATTTGAAACCAAGAATTGGAACAAGAATAACTACTGGGAATTAGCCTAAATTCATGAAAGCACTTAATTTTTCTGGAACTGATTTTAACCCTAGGGCAATGCTTTTGATAGCATATGGTTTAGATTTGGCATAAGAGTGGAAACACACTAAAATCACTGCTTAGGGATTCACAGTACTTAATACAGAAATGCTCCAGTTAGGTTTGGTCAGAGATCACAAAAGCCTATTTCCAGAGTACGCTAGAAGGTGTGAAATGTACTAAAGAAGAGAGCAACAAAACCCCAGGATCACAATTCAGCAACCATTATTAGGGAACCTACTATATTTCAGGTAATGCATTACACATTGGGGACATAAGGATTTTGAGGTTTTGGTCCCCTATTACAATTACAACGTTGACCTAGTTCTTTCCTCAAACAGCTCATATTATAAAGGTACAAGAGATTCCTAATAATAGAATGTTAAAGTACTAGCCAAGCAATTTTGCTAAAATGACTATGAGAGTCTAGGGAAATAAGCTATTTGCTTAGGCAGTCGGGGAGAGAGGTGGTATATTGCAGGAGGTAACATTTAATCTGGGATGTAAAAAATGAGCAAATGTTTCTAGGAGCGGGGGGATGGCATTTCAGGTAAATGTAGAAATAAATGCCGAAGTAGAGAGATGTGAAATTGTGGGGCAGGCAAAACCATTCAGGAGCACTAAAAACTATAAGCAGGCATACAATAAAGGATTTCAGAGTTAAAAAGATAGATTTGTGTCAGTTCACAAATAATACATCATAAGGATTGATGCCTAGCTTCAAAATATTTTAAGCTCTGATTGAATAAAGTTGATCTTGGATTGCAAGTAACCCTAATCACTTTCAATCACAAAAATATCCTATATTCTAAAAGATAATATTCTAGACCTCAGTTTTTTTGATAATATCACTACCTGCACACAATCTTAAATAAACAGGCATAGAAAAAAACTAGCTATCATAATTGATACCAAGAGGAAAAACAGAGAGAAGATGGAGTTATCAAATATGGATACTAAAAGCTAGCATTGGATATTTCAGAAAAAAAAAAGATGATAGGAAAGTCCCACTGTTAAATGGAAACTATTTAAATATTTAATGAAAATTCTAGATTTAAAAATGTATTGGTGATTTGTACATTTAATAGATGGATTTTACACTGATAATATGCAATAGAAAATATGCTATAAAAGCTGAAAATAGATAGGAAATAAGTATGCAAAACAAAAAACAGAAAGGCAAAAGTTAAAAAAATGGTGAAAAGTAAAAATGATGTAGGAAATACAATTCACGATTATCTGAGCCCTCAAGAACAATAGGGAAAGAATGAAAAAAGATATTTGAAGAAATAATGGCTCAGTTTTCATAAAACACAAATGACAGCAAGTTATAAAATCAAGAATTATTATGAACTCAAGAATTATTGATAAAGGAAAACCATGCTAAATGTTAAATCAAAGAAAAATTTTAAAGCAACCAAAGTAAAAAAGATACCTGCAAAGCAAGAAAGGTAAAACTGATAGCTATCTCCTCAAGAAATAATGTAATTTGGGGAGATAAAAAGGAACATCTTTAAAAGCTGACAAAATAATTGCCAACATAAGACTTTTTATACCCAGTTTAAAAAGTTCTTAAAATAGTAAAACACAATGAACAATAATGACAGAAACCTGACTTTTGCTTCCAGATAAAATAGATGAACTTGGACTGCAGTTGCTCTCTCACCTGAAACAAGCAAAGCCAAACCAGACTTATGAAACAATTTTTGAGATACTGGGATCTTAGGCAACAAAGAAGAAATGTCCCAGCGAGATGGAGACTAAACGAGGTAAGCTGTATGACTGCCAGCCCCACCCCGCTGCTTACTGCTCTAAATGATTTCTAGGCTTCAGCATAGGGAGATGAACACATGCAGATCTAGGCAGACTCCCTGAGTTTAGAAGACAGAGCTAAAGTTTCTGGAAAAACAATGTAACTGGAAGTTACTGGGCAGAGTGCCAGAGAGGAGAAAGCTCATGGACAACACAAAAAATCTGCAAAGGATTCTCCTCAGATTTCAGCAGAGAATTATTAGTATACACATGAGAAAACTACTAAATCTCAAAAACAAAAATCATCCAAAGGATGAGAGGAATATATCTGGCACTATACATGGTGGAGGCATACTTTCATCAGCCAGATGGGAAAACCTCAAAATTTGTTTGACATTAGGGTATATGGAGAACAGAAGAGTCTTACTTCAGTAGTAGGAAATAATTAGGTTAAAATTAAACACTGATTGACTTCTGTCATACAAATCTTAAAATCTGAACCTGAAAAGATCCACTGATTCCAAATAAATTAATTGTGTCCCCAAACAGCTCAAGAATATTTATAAGAATACAGAAGTATCTATCGCTCACGTACCCAGCAACATAAAATGCACATTCTAATTAAAAATAACAGTCATGGCAAGAAATAGTAAAATGTTACTCTAAATTAGGAGAGAAGTTAATGAATCGACTTTGATCAAGAACACAAATGTTAGCCTTAGCAGATAAGGACATTAAAATAGGTATTACAACCATATTCAATATGTTAAAAAGTAAAGTAGACCTGGCTGGTGTAGTTCAGTGGATTGAGCATGGGCCTATGAAGCAAATGGTTGCTGGTTCAATTCCCAGTCAGAGGACATGCCTGGGTTGTGGACCAGGTCCCCAGTAGCAGGCATACAAGAAGCAACCAGACACTGATGTTCCCCTCTCTTTCTCCTTCCCTTTTCATCTCTCTAAAAATAAATAAATAATCTAAAATATTTTTTAAAGTAAAGTAAATGCACTGAAAATATTTTTAAAGACCAAAAATAAAACTTAGAAAGATGAAAACTTCATTAGCTGAGAAGAAAAATACACTGAACAAATTAAAGTCAGACAAAAATTTCAGAAGATAAAAATGGTGAACTTCATGATATAGCAAAAAAAGACACTTCAAGTTAAACATAAAAAGGAAAACAAAGTTAAAAATGAAGAGTATCTCTGAGCTATGGTGCAATTTCAGTTGGTTTGATAGATGAGTAATTGGATTTCCCAAACGATAGGACAGAGGAAGGAGACAATAATAATAAGCATAAATGGTAGGTACAAAATAGACAGGGGTAGGTTAAGAATAGTATGGGAAATGTTGAAGCCAAAGAACCTTATATGTACAACCCATGGACATGAACTAAGGTGGGGAAATGATGGTGGAAGAGGGGGAACAGGATGGATGAGAGTAAAGAAGAGAAAAAAATGGGACAAATGTAAAAGCATAATCAATAAAATATATTAAAATAAATTTAATTAAAAAATAAAACATTCATTGAAGAAGTAATAGCTTATGATTGAGTTTGATGAAAATTACAATTTCATATCTAAGAAGTTTATGCTACAAAGTATGATACCATTTGAAATGATGTGATAAATTAGTATGTGGACAATAAAAGTTACAGCAACCAATAAAGAAAGAGTTAATAGTTTATAAGTCAAAAATGGGGATTAATTAGAATCATGAAAAACACCCCTCAATACAAAAGGTGGCAGAAGAAATCCCCCCCAAAACAAAGAACAGATAGGGCAAAAATAAATAGAATAGATTGATAGATTTTAATCTGACTGCATTAAGAATCATACTAAATGTTAATGGTCTAAACAATTCAATTAAAAGTCACAATGAATAAAAATAAAACATCCAACTATATGTTGCTTATAAGAAACAGACTTTAAATATAAAATGCATGGGTGGTTTAAAAGTAAAATGATGAAAATATATGTCACATTAACTTTAAATTAAAAAACCTGAAAGAGCTATAATTAATATAAAAAAAAATTTTAAAGGAAATAGTATTGCCAGAAATAAAGAGGGATATTTTATGTTGATGAAAAGGTCAATTCAACATTTATATTATAGGCACAAGTCCAGCTATTTCATATTTTTAGAAATGTCTGTATATTTATCTATAATGTGTATGATATCCACTTACATAAATAACTTTCATTTTATTTCCATTTTAAGTTAAGGATGTATCTATGGATTTCATTTTATTGTAGAAATGGAGCATTATAACATATGTCCTACTAAATACTGGTGTTGGTATAAGAACATAGATGAACCTCAAAATCATGCTAAATAAAAGAAACCAGTTTTAAAAAGAGAAGAAAAATAACATTCTGTGTGATTGAAGTTATAAAATCCAAGGAAATACAAAATTTATAAGTGAAAGAGAATAGAACAAAAATGTAGTTTCAGAAAACAAAAAAAGGCACATTAGGACTGACTGCGGTGGAATGCAGGAATACTCTTTCTACTTCTGCAAATGTTCTATGCCATGGCTGTTGTGGTGATCAGGTAGATATATCCACGTATTTATCAAAACTCATCAGACTATATGCTTAAAGTATCTCCATATAGTTAGGTAAATTATATATCAATGCATTTATTAGAACACACAATAGAATACATAAAAAGGTGTTAGTTCAACTGTACTTGAACAACAATAAAAGGTTTTTTAAAAAAGTGTTGGTTCTGACACATTTGAGAGCTATTATTTAAATCTCTGTTCTCTAATGTGTTTTGAATTTATTGGTTCCTCTCATCTATGTTCATCATCACTAGAAGTTGGTGAAAATGTCAAATTCTTCATCCTTTCTTTAAAATAACATAATCCATTCCATTGCTTACCAAGCTACAGTTAAACAACCCAAATGGCACTTCAAGGTGTTTTGCTAAACAAGTACAAATGTCTGGACTAAGAAAACTACTGCCATATGGTTTAAAATGAAAGTGTTTTGCCTCTACTTATATAAAATCAATGATAAGAGAATCGATGTTTTTTTTAAGAGATTTGAGGTTCTATTTACTTCTCTATACACAGAGAGGTACAAATGTGTTTATTCACTGCCAGTTATAGAAGGTGATGACAGAACACTGGTACATTTGAGGAGTTTTCTGCTTTAATAAGATGAAAAGGTATTCCCTTTCCCACCCCTCATTATGATGAATGAGTAACACAGATTTTCAAAATGATTGTCAGAATGAGAAGGAAGGACTGCATGTTCAGAATGCTGCACATGTATTTATGGAGATCTTTATGCACTCACTCACAGATAATTTCTGCTCAGCAGTGTTCCATTCTGGATTGAACTTCTCAAGGAGATGATTATAAAATCAGAAAATGATGTCCCAGGTTTCAGCCTGGCATTTACAAGAACTGTTGAATATCTATGATTAAAAATAATTGCAAAATATATCAGAATGATTGCTCAGTCAAGCTGCGCTGTAGTCGTCACCAAGTTACCACACATTCCAGATTAGTTTATACTTAGATTTTACTGAAATTATGCTTGTGGGGAATAGATTAATATATATTTTACTGATATTATCATAAATGAATTCTAACACTCCAAATAAAATATACTTTGTTTTAACAATAATATGTTAGCTTCATTCTTTGATAACAGTCAATAGGTGGAGGTGAACAAGTGAACCTCATTTTAGGGCAACAATCTAATCCATGTGGATATACTCTCAGTGAGGACTGATATTGTTTTGTAAAACACCAAGTGCTTGGGGGATAGAGCATCTCTATGCTTTTCATCTTTAAAACTACTGTGTAGCAGTACTTAAGAGATTCTGGATGCAATTTACAGTATCTGCAGATGTTAAGACCCTAAGTTGAGCATTTTAGGTTTTATCATTGGGTAGCATACACCACTGAGCAGAAAGACAAAAATATGTAAACATATGTGCTCAAATGTTTGTACATTGATAGTGTCAAGGGATATGTGGTGGCATGGATATGCTTAAATCTGTCAGATATGTTTTATTACAACTAATCATGTTTCACATGCTCTATTAATGCCTAATGTATCGGATCCATGTAAAATTAGAGAATAATATAATATAAATGTTTTTTTGTGTATGTGTATAATAATGTATCTGGTAGGAGTAAGGGTAATGGGTAATGGGGATAAAATAGAGGAGCAGGTCTCTGTTTTCTTCTACTTTGACTATTAGAATAGCTGTCCTTCATATTTTTAAATTGGGATTTATGAAATATTCTCTTTCAGAAAATGTCTGGGGTTACAAATTTAAAAACACAGATTTAACTAAGCTATCATTACTATCAATAATACATTAGTAATTCTCATTTATTAAGCTCTTTTCAAATACCAGGCAGTATACTTAACCTCTTATTATTAAATTTTGTCACAATCTTTTTTAAAAATATTTTTTTATTTATTTTTAGAGAGGGGGTAGAGGGAAAGAGAGAGGGAAACATTGATGTGTGAAAGAAACATTGAACCGTTGTCTCTTGCACGCCCCCAGCTGGGGATCTGGCCCCTAACCCAGGTGTGTGACCTGACGGGGAATCAAACCAGTGACCTTTAGGTTTGCAGGACAATGCTCAATCCACTGAGCTACACCAGCCAGGACTAATTTTATTATAACCCTTAAATGAGATATTATTCTTTCTATTTTACTAATAAAAAATAATTGGAGATAACTTTTAAAAAATTCACTGCAATTCCAATGCAGGTCTTTCTGGCACTGTTATTTATTATTATTATTAGTAGTAGTAGTAGTAGTATTAACCATTCTCCTATTATTACCATTCAAGTACAAAAACCAGTAGAACATATAATTAACAATTGCTATCTCATCATAGAATAGGGCATTCATAGTAATGTATAACAGCACTCACATGACAGAGGAAACATAATGATTCACCTTACTAATTATACTCAAAAGAGTGGAGCTTGGTATTGCTGGAACTCATTTGTGTAAGCTTGATACCCACACTTTGCCACTTGAAGCTATACTTTAGATTAATATATGTAAAACCTTTAATGAGTATATAGTATATATTAAGTGTTCTAAAAATACCATGTATTATTAAAAAGTGTTTGTGGTGATCGTTACATTATACTTAATTCAATAGAATTCCTAGTATATATAAGTGGGAACAACTAATAAGAAATTTTCTCTCTCTTAGCCTATGATATGCATTGTATAGATGTTTTGTGAATACTAAAAACAGCCCCAAAGTGTCTTCAAATTAAACTTGAGTTTCTAGGACTCTGAAGTCTTTACTCTGAAGACTTTTTTTTCTAGTAGAAGGCTTTATTTAATCAGTAGTCACTTAGAATCCAGATCTAGAGTACAAATGAAATGAGAATCCTCCCACCATTTCCTTCAATTGCTTCACAAAGTTTCATGTAAGTATGAATCACTGAGGTGTTTTTTTTTCTTTAACGGGTAATTTTAGTTCTCACTGTAAGTAATTCTTAGAATAAAGATAACCTAGACATAATGTCCACAAAACACTATTTTAGACATAAGAAAATTTATACTTACAAGTTTACCTAATAGTAGTTGAGTTATGATTTCTCCTTTGCTTAGAGCAATACTTTGTGCATTTCTCAAGATTCTGTATCACATACATTCATGTTTGGGTGTAGAACTCAGGTAAATAGGATGAATAAGTTTAAGTATTATTCATCTGGACAGGTGTCAAACCTACTACATGTCATTAGCACTGTGAAATTTCACCACTGTCATTTATTATATCAGTAAAAGACACATGGCTGGAGAGTTTGAGTAAGTGAAATTTAATAGAC
Organism: Phyllostomus hastatus; assembly: GCF_019186645.2. Taxonomy (NCBI): domain Eukaryota; kingdom Metazoa; phylum Chordata; class Mammalia; order Chiroptera; family Phyllostomidae; genus Phyllostomus; species Phyllostomus hastatus. Next base: position 35,365,919 of record NW_025333709.1, on the reverse strand, counting down.
ATTAGTTACATATAACCAGCCCTTGATAAGTGGGAGTAATGAGAGGGCCCGGGGAAAGAGCAAATATAAGCTCAAATCACATATAAAGAAAAATAGCACTAATCTTTTGATTATTAGGAGAAGATTAATTGGTTGAACCCCTGCAGGCTGCTGATTCTACAATGAGGAATCCATTGATTACTGTTGTTTGCCAGGCATGTGGTTCAAAACCTTTGGGTTGATCCACTCTTGTATCCGAGGAGAGTAGAGGAGGGGATGTAGGAGGTCAGTGAAAAGGAAAAAAGGCAAGTTATAATTAGTGTCAACTGGATACTATCTAGTTGTTGAAAAACACTTTGTGCCTTAGCATAGCTTCTTTGAATTCCTTAAGCACTCTGTGGGTAAAGATTGTACTCTGTACAAGAATGCAAAATGCTGAATTATTGATGGATAGGACAAGGCAACTTCTTAGTTTCTGGTTACTCACACACACATATATATATATATATTACTTCCTCTTTATAGATACTAATAACAACTCTATTTAAATTCTAAAGTAATTCATCATAAATTCCCTTTTTATATATCATAGTTGCTATACTAATATAATAGATAGTTATAAATAATATACAATAAAAACCTCCCCCTAGCCAAAAAATAAAGTTTGATACTTTTCCATGAACATTTTTAAATTTTTTTATTGTTATTCTTTCACAATTGTTCCAATTTTCCCCCTTTGCCTTCTTCCACCCAGTCCCACCCCCCACAACACCCAGTCAGTCCCCATACTGTTGTCCATGCTTGTGGGTCATTCCTACATGTTCTTTGACTAGTCCCTTCCCTTTCTTTCCACCCTTATCCCCCTCTCCACCCCTCTGGTCACTGTCAGTCTATTCTACGTTTCCATGCCTCTGGTTCTATTTTACTCATTAATTTATTTTTCGTTGATTAGGTTCATGAAAACTTTAAAAAAATTATCACGTCATTGCATCATGCATCACAGAAAACATGTATTAATCCATTCAACAAATAATGATCATTTTTCTGCTCTGTTGTGAGGATCCATGTTATAAGCCAGAAATGTAAGGATATAGATATAGATATAGATATAGATATATGGCTTCAATCTTTTTAAATCTAGCCTATTGGGAGAAATGACAATATCAACAAACCACATAAATGGACACACATATAATAACAAATTGAAGTAATTGCATCATAGGTATTAAAGAAAAAAAACACAGGCTCGAAATGGCAGCACTTGTGACAAAGCCCATGATACCACTTGAGTTTGATGCCTGAACTAATGGTTGTTGAAAGTTTCCTAGAAATATAACCTTAGCCAATATAGAATTTTCTGGTTAAACACCAATAAGGTAAAGTCTTATCATGTGAGCCCTCTCCATCCTCGCCTATAGAAAGCATTGTAAACTGCATCATAAAAACCATTGCAGTTCCCCTCCCGACCAAAGGAAATGCCTTCACCTAAAAATAATCCTTGAATAGCTCCCTTGCCCACCCTTCTCCATTTTTTTATAATCCCCATCCTCAGTTGTTAGATAAGATGCTGCTGAATTCATGACTAGAACATGTAAAGACTTACTCTGTGTAGATTAATTAGAAAAAGAATACCTGAGAAAGTTTCACTGAAATCAAGGCCAAACAGATGAGATGGGGCTATAGAAGATCTTGGAAAAGGTAAAATCATATGCAAAAGCTCTGAAGTATCTAAAGTATCTAAATATCTAAAGTATTCTACATTTCTAAAACTTTAAAAAATGCCAGTGTGTGGAACCCATAGAAATAGGTAGAAATTTTGTCCAATATCAAGGGAGAAAGACAAAATTCAAGTACAATCAGCAGACATTAAATGTCTGACATTAAATGTCAGACATTAAAAGGACTTTAATCAGTTTATAATTTAATAAAATAACTCTAGCTTCTTGACAAGAATGGAGGAAAGGGGGCAAAGAATTTAAATGGGAGATCAGCTAGAGAGTTACTACTTTACTCTGGAGAAACATGACTTCTGGTTCTAAGTACATGGCTCTGAAGATGAACATTATGAAGTGGAATTGTTTTCAGAGTTAGAAGCTATATAAATTACTGAAGAGTTTAATGTGCATAGTGAGATAACAGATCTCCTTCATGTCCAGCTGGAGCACTAATGTTGTAGAGCTGTCATTTACTGAGATGGTAAACAGTAATGTCCTTAGGTATTTGTATGCCATACTGTATGCGTTTACTTGAAGAATTAAAAGTTTAATATTGGACTTACATTTTGGCTTTTATGAAATCTGTAAGTATACATATCAAGTAGCCAGCTAAATGTGAGTTCCCAGAATTCACGTAACTGTGAGTGTTACGTAAACATACTGGAATACTCACCTTCAAAATGGTATTATGAGCAAGAGATCACCTATAGAGAAAGTGGAAAAAGGCAATAAATGAAAAATGTTCAACTATTTTTGTTGAAGACAAAAGCTAATTACTCCTCACACAAATAAAAGACAATGTCTTATTCAAGTTTGCTATGTACAATGGCTATTTATTAATTTAAACAGCTTCTCCATTATTTTCCATGAGTATACAAGCTATGATGTTTATTAAAGCCCTTACTTCTGGTTTAGATCAAAGTTGAAGGGTAGAAATACTACATCCTAAATATACACCCAAAATTTCAGAACAGAAATTTAAGATATTTATGTTCTCAATGGTATTCAATATTTCCATTATAAGCTTTTAATATTTAAAAGTGAATTACTATAGCTTTCTATACTTCTCTTTATATAAAGTATTAAAGAAGTAAACATTTCTGTCTATGGGACAAAAAATTCTCATTTTAAACAAAGGTGTGGATTAAACTCTCACACTTTGCTAATCATAAGATTTATATACTAAACAGTTTTTAAAAAGTCATTTCAGATATCAGAATGAGTATCTCCTACCAATAGCAAAAATACCTCACAGATTTTTATTTATATATATATATAATTAGATTTTTAATTTTATATATATATAAAATATTATATATATTTATATATATATTTATATATATATAAAATTACCAAAGGGAGAGGACCCATCTGGTACTGTGGAACATTTATAGATGAAAGGGTCCATATCCCAGTTCCAACACATTCCTCACTTGTTTGATACAGATTTTTCTGGCATTGACTGATTAGAAAACCACAGACATGGAAAAATAGAAATATTTAATAAAGATCCTTGAAATTATGTATGAGATCCTAAAGAAGTTCTTGCAGGCATTCCATTTACCCTTTCACTTAACTAAAACTATAGATGGTCATTTTGAAGAGATTTTGTTAAAACACTTTTGTAAAAAGATGCCTCTTTTCATATATCTCTGGACCCTCTGTATGTCCTCCTTGGAGAAGTGTCTGTTCAAGTCCTTTGCCCATTTTTTAACTGGGTTGCTTGTCTTCTTAGATTGGAGTTGTGTGAGTTCTTTGTACACTTTGGAGATCAAACCCTTGTCTGAAGTATAATTGGCAAATATGTTTTCCCATATGGTTGATTCTTTTTTCATTTTAATGCTGTTTTCTTTAGCTGTTCAGAAACTCTTTATTTTGATGAGATCCCATTTGTTTATTCTTTCTTTTATGTCCCTTGTTCTAGGGGACCTATCAGTGAAAATATTGCTGCTTGGAATATCTGAGATTTTCCTGCCTATGTTCTCCTCTGGGACTTTAATTGTGTCATGGCTTATATTTAAATCTTTTATCCATCTTGAATTTATTTTTGTGTATGGTGTAAGTTGGTGCTTGAGTTTCATTTTTTTTACATGTAGCTGTCCAGCTCTCCCAACATTATTTGTTGAAGAGGCTGTTTTTGCTTCATTTTATGCTGCATCCCCCTTTGTTGAATATTAATTGACCATAGAGACTTGCATTTATTTCTGTGCTTTCTATTCTGTTCCATCGGTCTATATGCCTGTTTTTATGACAGTACTAGGCTGCTTTGATTGCAGTGGACTTGTAATACAGTTTGGTGTCAGGTATTGTGATCCCTCCTACTTTGCTCTTCTTTCTCAAAATTGCAGCAGCTATTCTGGGTCATTTATGGTTCCATATAAATTTTGAAGTGTTTGTTCTATATCTGTGAAATATGCCATCGATACTTTAATAGGAATTGCATTGTCAGTAAATGAATGGATCAAAAAACTATGGTACATTTACACATGGAATTCTATGCAGCAGAAAGAAATAAGGAGCTCCTACCCTTTGTGACAGCATGGATGGAACTGGAAAGCACTATATTAAGTGAAATACGCCAGGTGGTGAAAGACAAATACCATACGATCTCACCATTAACAGGAACCTAACCAACAAAACAAATAAGCAAGCAAAGTATAGCCAAAGACATTGAAATTAAGACAGTGACCAGAGGGGAGATGGGAGGGGATAATGGGGGAAAAGGGTGAAGGGTTTACAGGAACAATTATAAAGGACACATGGACAATAATAAGGGGGGTGGAAATGGGGGAGGGAGATGGGGAGGGCTGGAGTGGTGGGGAGGGGTGGGGGGAAAGACAGAAAACTGTACTTGAACAACAATGAAAAAAAGATGCCTGCATGTACTCATGTGTGTGAGTATGCATGCTCACATGCTTTCAGTTTATAAATTCATTGCATATTAGATTAAATACTCTAGCACTTTGTTCTAATATTTCCTTCCTAGCATTTTTCATCTGCCCAGTAATGGTCATATGCCTTTGTCATGTGCATAATACTCCTGGAGTACAGTAGAAAAATTATAAAAAATAAATTACTAAGTAATTTATTTTTTTCTTCCCTTAACACCATCCTCACACAAATTGTAAAGTGTAAAACTTGGAATTTGTCAAAGATTATGTGATTAACTGGCATCTTTATACTTGGCCTGAAATAAAACTATTTCAACCTAATTGCAGTTGCAGCCCACCTCCTTAAATGTGCTTCATACATCACTTCTACTACTGATTATTCACTTGGCAGTAACACTCGGTATCACTAAATTTTCTATCTCTAAAAATATAGATGCCTAGTGTAATCTCAAAAACTTTTAGAAAACAAATAGTAGGCTATTCAACTGTCACCCTGACTTCTATGCTATTCTCTAAGAGAAAAAAATTTCTATTATTTGGCACACATTTCTCACTCCCTAGAAATAAAACTTTCCTTGAGGTGTGAGCATCTATTCCCTCTTGAAGTCAAGGGGGGTTAGGCTGTGTGTTGACGGGTTAACTTAAGTTGTGAATGCCACATAACTTTGCCAACAACTATTCATATTTTCTGTCTTTAGTGCATTCCAATTTTTCCTAAGAAATATTTCAAGCCAAAATATATACAATATAAATATTGTACATAGAACCCATATCTGTCACATATTAATATTTTACATTTTTATATTTCTTTATTTTTAAAGAATTTATAGGGGACAAAACCAGTGGAAGTCTCTTCTGTAACTTTTCCTGTTGTATTGGTTCCCACTTTCCTCTAAGTATACCTCAGTTATAAATTATTTAAACTTTCCAATTCTACACTTTCATTTATAGTATTATATACATATATACTTGTACACAAATATATAGAATTATGATGAATATGCTATATTTTATATAAATGGCATTTTTTCTTTTATCTTTATTTTCCCACTTAATATTATATTATAGAATGTTATTTTTGTTGAAATATGCCAGTCTGCTTAGTACATCTTAAGTGCTGGTACTCAATTATACCAATATACAAAAATATATTTATCTAACATTTTATTAAATATTTAGGTTGTAATTAATTATTGTCATTTCTAACACTACTCTATGTTGCACAGATGTATATGATTTTCTTTACAAGTAGACTCCACAAACTTTTGATCATTACTTATAAAAAGGCATACATACTATATTATGACTTCTCTCCCCACTTCCATCTCCCAATTCAAGACATACAAACACACTCATAAGCACAGACTGAAACAAAATAGTCATGGTATATTAATTATTCTTATTGCTTGAGATATATCTTATATTATTTTATAGTTTATTTCATTCAGCTTAATTACCTGAGACACTGATCAAGATCAATTAATTTGATTCAATAACTCAGTAATAAGGTCATAAATCCATTTGAAAAACATTTCTGTAAGAATAAACTTAGAAGAGAAAATGTTCATACAGTATACTTCAAAACAAAAGAAAATTATTTATAGATAAAGTCTTCTATAGTAAGGCACGGTAAAGAATTTCATTACCAACATTTTCCCAATATAAGGAATGACAACGAATTTTATTAGCAAAGGGGACCCAGGTATTGAGAGAGAGAGAAGGAGGGACAGGTGGGGGGACAGAGAAGACAAAGCTAAATATGTGACCTGTACAACCAAACTGAATGGGTCTACTGCTCACTTTTTCATTGAACTAAAGTGTTTTTCTATGAACAACTTTTATGAAAATTTTGAGAACTGATTGCAAACATAACTCCTTTTCCTCCCTGTCCTTGAAAATACCATTATCTAACCCTGGAGATCTGCCCTTTCCTGTAACCCATCCTACTTCAAATCCTCCCTGCCCACCAGCATTTTCTGCACTTTCTTTCTATTCAGTTAAGCAGAAATATATTTTTCTTGTTGATTTTTTCTAAACACTGAACTTGTTAAGAATTTAAAATTCTCTAGCTGCCATTTCTCTTATTGTATATAATAATGCAGGCATTTCTATTGTACTCTACAATAACAATAAGAACATATTGCCTAGAACAGTAACATTTTCATTAGATTAGTAGTTTTGAACTTGAAATGGAACACATTATAATATTTGGCTCTTTCACAAGGCAATACAACATATAACTCTAGTTACATTTTCTCTCCATAAACTTAAATCTCCACCGATTACAGAAACAAGAAGTGTAATAGTCTGCAGTCTGACAAATATATAATATGTAAAGTCTCTATATCAATGTTTTGCAGAATTACTTTGATTAATTCACATTCACCTCCAGTAAATAGCAATTCCCAACCCCATAAACAGGGATTTACGTGTACAATAGAGCAACAGAAAGGTACTGTCAACACGTTGATCTCAGAGCTCTGCAACTTGTGGGTTTTCTAAGGCAATTATTTTAGCATGTCTATCATATTGTGATTATATTTCTGGAGAACAGGTGGCATGTTGTGAAAAGCTATAAACCATACAGAGATAGTTCAGTTAGAATAAAACAACTGTACCATTTTCTTTAAATTTCTCAGTCTTTGCTTATTTTAATTTAAAACAATTTGAATAAATACATTAGTTTCCCAGTTCTACTGCACTCAGAATGTACCATATTTCTCACCTGAAGGCATAAACTTTCGTGACATCCTAATCATTATCGCTGCAACCAATGCCTGTGCTATAAACCGTGGATTAAAATAGTAGGTGGAGGATAAACAGCAGGAGCAGATGAATTCCTAAAAACAAATGATCTCTATTTGAATGCAAATATCTCCATTAATAAAGAATGAGAGAGGAAACATTTAAAAAAACAGTAATATACAAAAGTAAATTATTTCTGAACAGGTTATTTTCCAGCAGCTCTTTAATGAGCTATTTCTTCACATGTTGGTAACTAATTATTACATACATTTTGTGTGTATTTTTAATATCCATAAACTATGGATTTGATCTTTATTTCTTGTCAAAGTGTTTGAAAATAATTTGCAGAAACACATTTAAACTGCTGAGTTTCATGCTAAGTAGGAAACAATGGGTTGAAGACTTAATTTACTCTGCAAGTTAGAAGATAAATAATAGGCTTTAATATAATGTAGTGAACATGAGGATTTAAAAAGCCTGCATCTTGCCTTCTTTAAAGATATATGAAGATACTAAATTTTATAGTAGTACTTCATCATGGACAGCAATCTAGTGATCAATATGTAATGTGTGATTTTCAAGATACTGTAGTTTGAATGAACTGCAAAGCCTTTATTTAAAAAAATGCAACAAAAGGGGAGTCATCGCTTTGTTAACTGCATATATTATAGCAGGAGACAAAGGAAGGAATAATGGATTAAGATATCAATATTTTGGTTAGTTGGTGGTAGATGGTGTTATAATGTGTAACTTCAGCTGGCTTCACAATTCTTCGCAACCTAAGCCCAAACCTCACCTCTTGTCCCTTGATATGTGTCTTGTCTTTGTTCAGCCTGTGACTTTGCACATGATGTTTTCTCCCTAAACTGCTTTCCCACATTGTCATACAGTCAAGCACCTGCTCGTGTTTAATACCCAAGATCAAATGTAACCTTCTTAGCATAGGATTCCCTCCTTCCATTGCTATATTTATCTCAATGATAGGCAGATGATTGGGTGCTTAGTGCTTCAACCACGACTTTACTAGAAGATTTACTCTTTATTTATATCTATTTTATTTCCACCACATAAGATTTTGAACTCCTTAATCTCTTTGATCTGTTTATCTTTCTCCATTTGGTTTCTGATAAACATTGCAGTTATTTCTCAAAATTTCCCTATGTTCTGTTTTCTTAAATAATTGTATACCTTCTCCCTAGGTAATTTAACCTATACACATGTTTCTCAAATGTACATTAATATGTCCAAACTCTATTTTGGAAACTAGATCCATTTCCTGATATTTCAAAAATACTTTAGATTCAATAAGACTTAAAATGCAATTTTATCCCCCAAACCTAATATTTCTCCATGTTTAATATCTCTGGAAATAATACCATTTTGTTACACAAGCCAATGATCTCGGTGCATTCTTTTGAAACAGTATAGGTGTTTTATCTAGACTTCATCCTGACTGAAAGGCCTCCATCTTAAAACCTGATTATGATGCCTTGTTTTCAGTAAATATCATCATGGAAATTAACAGAACCACACCCATTATGGAGAGAATGTATGATGGTAACATCTTTCCTAAGATTATGTTCTGAAGGACAGTTGTTTTGTCAGTTCAATGGTAACTGAAATATTTGCACAAGCACTACATTACAAACCCTTAGGAGGGTTCCTTGACCACAGGAAATATGATTTCCCTGGGATCAGCTGCCAACAGGTGACCATCATGGAACAGCTGACCCACTTGCTCATTTCCAGGCCCTACACCCCCTCCGAAAGTTCCCTATATAAACCATCCACAAGAACCCCTGCGGGAGCTGGACTCTTTTCTAGTGAAGTCCCTTGTGTACAAGCTCTTCAATGAACTGTATCTGCTTGAGCTTGTACTGAGTTTGGTGCTCATTTCTGTGACATCGAGACTCAAGAACCTGGTATTCAAGGTGTGGTGAGACTTCGACATCTTCCTCTTTTAAAGTTCATATAGATAAACAGTATGGACTTATTCCTCGATTATCTCAGTAATCTAGACATATCTTACCATTTCTACTGCCACATTCATAGTTCAATTTATTATAACCTCTTAACTGGAACACTGTAATAATGTCTTAACTGGTATCCATTCAGATAACCCAACTTTATAGAGTTCCTTCTTTACATACTGCAGCTACAGTGAAGTCTTACATTTTAATATGATATGAGGAATTCACATTTGGGAGTATTTTAATTTACTTTAATAAAGACTTTTCTTTGCTATGCAAATATTCCTTTAATGGCCAAATTGTTTTTCTAAGGAAATGTCACCAAGCGGGAAGAGTTTTAATTTATTGAAATAAAGATATACAATAATTATTCAAGTAAATAATTCTCTATGAAGTGTTTTTGCATCCATCTAAGATATACTTGATGAATCTTTCACAGGCACACTTGAGATCATTACATTATAAACAAAGACAAATGCTCTGAGAGCCCTCATTTTGTATCCTGTAAATAAATGGTATGTTTTTCTTAGGGAAAAAAATTGCACTGTAGTCACATCAATATCATTAATACTTAAAATGTCATTTACATTTGTAAGCAACCTGAATAATTAAAAAATGCAAATTTAGCCTACTTACAAGTAATAACTTTACATGTAAGTTTTATGAGCTAAATTTCATTACTTATTCATAACATACTAACAATTAAAAAAAACAAAGTACTATAACAAAAATGCAAAAGTCAATACACAAACAAGTGGCCTATGGCAATTTCAGCAGAGTGAGACACTTTCTTCTTTCCTATTAGGGTGAAGAGTTTCATTAGGTAACTATTTGCTGCTTTCAACCAAAAAACAAACAAACAAACAAACCACTGTCTTCAAAATGAAATAAACTTACAGAAGCATTTTCTTAACTCATTATTATCTCAATTATCAGGCATGCTATAAACCATAAAAATATTGATTTTCAGAAAATCAATCTTGGAAGTAAATAGTAACTTTTTTCTAACTTTAATCTAAAATTTCCCCACTGTTGTAGTCTATTATTTGAATAATATACAAGCTAACCTGAAGGTAAATGAGGAACATCACACAGTGATGCTTGCCTATATTTTCAAGCCAATGGGACTTCCCTTCAAGTTTAAAAGTACTTAAATGGTAAAAAAAAGAAAAAGTGCTTAACCTATATAAAATGCCATTGATTTATAATATTTACTGTTCATTTTTAGAAAGATTCAAATAATTCTGTGTTATTATTTAAATTGTTTCTTAGAAACTTTGCCAGCTTACACAAAGTTATCCTATCATTTACATATTATGGGCTATTTTGTTAGTATGCATCATATTTAAAATTGCAATATTTTTATTTCTGAGTTATTTAGTCTATCTTCCATCTGCTTTGTTCTGCTTCACACCTACCATCATTTTCTGTCAATAAAATGCCTTCATTTTTTTCATTTTATACACTTCTCTTGGGCCAACAACTTGATCAAATCCTGAAAAATTAAAATTTAAATTAAAATTCTCAAAGATTATAATCAATGGCCCATTATCTTATTATCTGCTTTTGATTTTAAAATTGGGGAGTTTAACATTTTCTGATTTTCACCTAGTTAGTAGATATTGGAAAAACTGGGTCTAGAATCCAGGCCACCTGTTTCCCAGGCCAATGCACATAAAACACTGCAGACTCCTCACACTCCAAAGAGACTGACTCCATTAGCGGCCCCTTAAAATTGTGCCCAATGAGAAATGTATCCATATTTATCTCAACCACTGACCAAAGAAAATCCACCACAACGGAGATGTGAATTTCTAAGTTTGATAGGAGTAGATTTCTTACCAAGTTGTTTTGGTCAGGTGTATAGAATTATACATGTCAAAATTTTCAATGTTGTATCAGAATAAGATAACAATGAATTCACAATGATGAAAGATATGTTTTATACCCATTAAAATTCATGTTTTTGGTATTAATCAATTATACTTAGGTTTTTTAAAAATTCAATGATTTGTACACAGTGTATTTTTTATTAATATTTTACCCCATCTTGGAACAAATCCAACACAAAGAATCAAAGAATGTAAATTTATCTAAGATCTTGGAAACTGTTTATAGAAAGGGGGGCAAATAATTGAGTGTCTACCTCTATTTTGATGGCATGAAGATAATTTTTAAGTTTTTTTAATAGTTTCATCGATGTGCTAGTGATACAGCATGGACGTTTCTCAAAAACATTTTACTTTGCAAAAAAATACAAAACAAGTTCAAAAGAGTGCATAGTGTAGGATATTATTATTTTATAAAATAAAAAATATTAGTGAATAGTGATTAAATCAGATTAGTGACTATGTTGGGGTGGGGTGACTGGTGTGATATGAATGCTCTATGCAGTGTTTCAATGACTGTGCTATGACTCCATATATTTTCAAAAGTCATCAAACTATACCCTTAAATGTGTGCATTTTAATATATTTAAATTATGTACCATAATAAATGTGATGTATAAAATGTAATTTTAATTTTCAAGATATATTTAGGAGACAGAAAACAGGTAAGTGAATACTAATTGCCTTAGTTTATTGCAAATGCTAAGACAAAACTTCTTCTTAGGAAAGAGAGTTATTAAAATTAACTGGTACAATTTTAAAGAACTTGAGAAATCACACCTAAATACGACGGCAGATACTACAGGAAGCAGACTTGTGGTGGAGAACTAGAAAATCAATACTGTTGAAGAGTTTGATTAAAGAGTCTCTAAAAATGTATGTTTCTCCCACACTTCTCCCTCCCTCCTCCTCAGATGTCTGTTAATGAACAAACCACACAACTGTCCTTCCTGACCCTGAAGAACATGGGAAGTTCATTGACCAAATAAATCAAAATAACATGAGTTACCAGACTGAAAAGCAAATATGAAGCAGCAGTAGAAACAAATTTAAAGTTAATGCCCAGCAAGGCACATGACAATGAAATTTCAAAACAACCCAAATAAAAGTCAAATCATCAAAATTCAACAAAGGAAGACAAATTGTTCTAAGCAATGGACTGATAGAAATTGACATTTTTATTCTCAACAATGGTATTTGTACCTAGAAGAAATAGACTAAGAACATCAAAATTCTAATTAAAACTGATTTCCAAAGTGTAATTTTATACCCAGACATACTATATATCAGATATGAAGATAAAATAGAGATATTTTAAAACATTAAATTTCTTAGAAAACACATATCATGCATATACATAGTTATTGAGTGATATGTCTCATCAAAATTTAGGAGTAAATAAATAAAGCAATAGATGTTGTTCACTAGACACATAGTGTTTCCTGGCACAGGAAATACAAAATGTTAGTGTTAAAATGACTTCAAAGGCAAGTCTCAGTATAACAGCTATAAGAGTCTTCAAATTGTTAAGAAAAAATAAGAACAAATACATAGAAATAAAAAATGAAGCATTTACTAACTCCAGAAATTATGAAATTTATCATAAAAAAATGAAATGTTGGAGAGAAGGTCCTCTCTTGAAATTAAATCTTTACAACAAACAAACAGACAGACACTTGGAAATAGCAAAGAAGATGTCAGTATCATATCTGAAGGCACATGTAAAGAAACTTGAAAGGAAAAAAAAACTGGTCAAATAGGTTATTAAAATGATTTTTTAAAAATTGGAGAATTGATCCAAAATTACAACACCTAAATCAAGAAAGAGAACTGTCAAAATATTACTGAAAGCCTTTGTTTTCTTTATCACCTCTTTTGGGGATTCAAAGATAGCAGCTCAATTAGTACCCTCTTAAAATTGTACCTAATTTGAAACTTATTACATAAAGAAATTTATCAATTGATTCCTCTAACAAGAAATTCAGTCATGACAATTAATCATTGATTTATGAAATTTTTACATAGGCTTATTTCTAATGTTTTATTTTAGATTATGAAATTTTTCTTATAATATATTTTATAATATAGAAATATTAATACTGGTGTTCCATTCATCTGAAATGCTTTCAGTATGTGTACTTTGTTGACTCTAATAAAGTCATATTTTCAGGATGGACTTTTATGAATAACCCAGAGCTTGCATTTCTCTCAGTTTCTTATTGCTCCTATTTACTGTCATCACATATGCATGTGCATGGGGAAAAGTATCTAATGTCTTAGTTTCCTAAAATGACTTCATTTATGTTGAGTTTTCTATAGAATATGGCTATGGTAAGAACAAATACTTTGGTTGCATTTCAAGACAAAACAAATTTTATGTCTTTGAGTTAAAAAAAGTATTTATTTAAAATTTTGTGAAATAATTGTTTTAATCCACTGCCATCTCTGCTCTCCAACTCTTCATCGCCTGCTGAATTTGCTTCAGCAGTGAGAAAAATTGATGAAAATAGGTCAAGATTTTATTAAAAGGTGATTTATATAAAGGTGATTAAATAATGAGTCATTATATTTGAAGGTTATATTGTATTCCAATTTTAGTCCAACTGCACTGCCTCTTTTGCCAGCAGCACCTTCACTGAACATCCTTGATCACCAGAACTACTGACCATTGTCTCAACATGGTCACTGCTCACCCTGCTCACTGTCAGTGTCCTCAAATACTTTATTGACACCTCTGTGCTGAGATGGAAAAAAATAGAAAAGAATATGATAAATAAAGAAAAGAAAGGGGACAGAAGAAAAGGGAAGGAAAGAGAAGTGCAAAAAGGAAGAAAAGAAAATTGACTAAAACCAAAGGGAAAGTAAGTGGGTGAGGAAAAAAGCAAAGACATAAAAAAGCTCAGGAACTTTTTCAAAATTTAAAGTTTGTCAGAAACTTGACATTATGCATCCTAACACTTTGACATAACAAACATTTCACACACAATGGAATACTATGCAGAAGGAAAGAAGAAGGAGCTCCTACACTTTGTGACAATGTGGATGGAACTGGAGAGTATTATGATAAGTGAAATAAGCCAGGCAGTGAAAGACAAATACCATGTGATCTCACCATTAACAGGGACCTAATCAACAAATCAAACAAGCAAGCAAAGTATAGCCAAAGACATTGAAAGTGAGAATAGGCTGACAGTGATCAGAGGGGAGGGGATAATGGGGGAAAAAGTTGAAGGGTTTACAGGAACAATTATAAAGGACATATGGACAATAACAAGGAGGGGGTGGAAATGGGGGAGGGAGGCAGGGAGGGCTGGGGTGGTGGGGAGGAGTGGTGAGGAAAGGCAGAAAACTGTACCTGAAAAACAATAAAAAAAAGAACAAACTGACAGTAACCAGAGGAGAGATGGGAGGGGATAAAGAGTGGAGAGGGAAGGTTTTCAGGAACATGTATGAAGGACACATGGACAAAACCAAAGAGAGGTAGGATCAAGAGTGGGAAGTGGGAATGATTGGGTTGGGGGGAAGTAGTGGTGGGGACAATGGAGACAACTATACTTGACAACAATAAAATAATGTGAAAAAAAAGAAAAGTTTTATAGTAAAACAGTAAGACATGAATGAAGGAATAATCCCATAATGGAAAACACATATACACACACACACAAGAATTAAAAATATTTACAATAATATATCTCAATTAATGCATATATTTAAAAATTAAAATTACTAATGGATACTAGTTACTAATGGATAAAAATATATAATTAAACTTTAATAATATCTTTATAAATACTAATTAAAACTTTACATATCCATAATTGCCTGATAAATTTACATTACATAGTTAGAGGCCACTTACTATTTCAAATGTTTATAGTTGCTTAAAATAAAGGGTAAACTTTAATGAACAAAGCAACCAATTCAATGTTACAAAAGAAAAGAGAATATAAAGAAAATAGTACTATGGAGATAAATATGAGGGCAGAAATTAATGAAATAAGTTATATATTCTAATATAGATTATCATTAAAGCAAAATGTATTAGAAAGACTAGTAAAATAAATAAAACTAAGAATATTTATCTGGGCTGGGGCTGATATTTTTAGTTTTTCATGCAAATCTAAATTAAAGGCAGCTTTTACGGCCTGTCTTAAAGGAACACATTTCTGAATACTGTATAAAAATCAAACATCTGTATTTATCAAAGCATGTCATAAAAATTAAAAGATAAGTTATCAATTGAGAGAATATAATTTTATCACATTAATATTCAAATGACATAATAAACTTCTAAAAGTCAATAAAAATTATAGACCAGCCAATACCAAAATGGATGTGATAAATAAATAAGCCCACTCATTCCCACTTCCTACTCTTGATCCTACCTCCCTTTGGTTTTGTCCATGTGTCCTTCATACATGTTCCTGAAAACCCTTATTCACTAAAGAGGTAACCAAAAATAGTAATTTGAAAACATGTTCAATATCATTGTGTCCAAATGCAAATTGCAGTCCTAGTGTGATATAATTTTTACCTACCATGTAGTTTAAAATAAAATATAAAATGAATGGGCCATAATAAGTATTAGTGGAAAGGCAATATTCAAAAATTCATAGGGGTACAAGTTGGTTAATTCTCTTAAGATATTTATTGGAAATGAATAAATCTCAAGATATTCCTATTTCATCATCATACAAAATAATTTTTTAAGATATATTTGATAAATATTTTATGTATATTTCATTTGATATATATTCCTTTCCTATAAAAGTAAAGATATAAAACTAAAGGTGACTCTGAGAAGATTTACTTTGCCAACTCTTCTCACTTCTCTTCTACATCCAATGTGCTGAGTTTTATTAGATATGGTAATGGCATCTTTCAACATGGCTTAAACCATATTATCAATCAGGAAGCAGGAGAGATTTTCAAATTTAATCAAACATACTTATCATGACACTGATAAATGATTACACAAAAGAAAGGTTTCTCATCATTCCTTATGACTAACAGCTCTAGAAATTTAAATCTAAACTGACTTATCACAGAAATAATTTTGTAGGCATCCATGTTTCTGACCCAATACCCCTCCCCCCAAAAAAATGTTTTGCTATAGGAGAAATAATGAGGTTACTCACTCCTATTTTAAAAATTCTCTTTTGATTTTAACAGTAACAGTGAGATCTTCTTCTAAACCTGTTTTTGATGCATTTATTGTGTTTGTAATTTTAAAAATTAATATAAATAAAATGTATCACACCATGAAAAAGTTCTGAAAAACAAAGGGCAATATAATTTAACTGTGCAAAAAATAATTTTTGAATATATAACATTCTATTAAAGTCCCTAAGAGTTATATCGACTGCTTTGATTTACTATATGCATTTATCTCTTACTTATTATAGAAAAATCTGTAAAAGGCACAAATTTATTTTATTTTATGTCACATACAACATTAAACTACCCATCTTGAAAATTAGTCTCACCCACACTGGTGTGGCTCAGTGTATTGAGTGCTGGACTGCAAACCAAAAGGTCACCAGCTTGATTCCCAGTCAAGGTACATGCCTAGTTTGTGGGCCAGGTCCCTAGTAGGGGGTATGTGAAAGGGAACCACACACTGATGTTTTTCTCCCTCTCTTTCTCTCTCCATTCCCCTCTCTAAAAATAAATAAATAAAATAGTTTTTGAAAAAGAAAATGAGTCTCAAAGCCCATACTTCACTCTATCACACTAAATAGCTCCTTTCATCAAAATATTTAGGAAAAGTACAGGTTTGGGACACTTCCCATTCTCTCCTCTGTTTGTGGCAACCCTGTTTGTTTGCTTTTTCTACTGGTACTTTTCAGGTAATATTATCAGGTAATGTGTGATATTCATTAACACAAGGAACTCTTTTTACTCCTTAAACTTCCTGGAGTATTTGATGGCTTTTCAATTATTTTTTCCTTGAAACTTTTCTCTTTTGTCTCCTGAAAGAGGTGCACTTTTTATCTGACCTTGTCTGTTTCTCCTCTTTCTTAATTTCCCATTATAAACCTTTTTCTCCTAATGCTAGCCCATTAAAAGTCCATGGTTGCTTTTAAGATTATGAACTCCATCATTATTAAGTCACTATTCATGTAGAGATGTCATTCAATGTGCATCATTGAGTATGATATTGGATGCAGGTTTTCACAGATGCTCTTTATCAGGATGAGGAAGTTACCTTCTATCTCTAGTGTACTGTGAATTTTTGTCAGGATTGACCTTGGCATTTATCAAATGATTTTTCTGATACTGGTGAACTTTTGAATATTGAATCAACTTTTCATTCCTGCAATTAACCCCACCTGGTGTGGTTGAGTGTGTAATACTCATACACACATACACACATGCATTGCTATATACAATTTGCTAATATTGTTTTGTTAAGAATTTCTGTGTTCATGTCTGTGAGGTATATTGGTCTGTAGTTTTTTTATGCTGTGTTTGTATGGTTTTTATGTTACAATAAGAATGACCTCATAAAAGAGTAGGCTAGTTTTGCCTTCTATTCTCTTTTCTGAAAGAGGTTTGATAGAAGTGGTGTTCATTCTTATTTAAATGTTTCATATTACTCTCCAGAGAATCATGTGAACTGGTACTTGTTTTTGGAAGCTTTTAATTTACAGATTCAGGTTATTATAGTGCAATTTATATAATCTTCTTCATCCTAATTTTGGTAGTGTGTATTTGAAGAAATTAAAAATTTAATCTGTTGTCAAATATATGCATGTAGATTTTATCATATTATTCCATAATTATATAATTTAATGTCTGTAGGGTCTTTAGTGATAAGAGCATTTTCCACTTCTGGTTACTATTATTGATATTTATAAATGCATTTTCTATTTCTTTTATAAAATGTATTGATACACAATTCAAGGAGTATTCTAAAAAAGATTTTATACACAATGACTATGTGTTTCTAAGGATCATGGGGGAGTTGTGCCAGGTTTTAGTGGTGATGCCCTCATTGGAAGAGACCCCTGTAACCTTTTATTGAAGAGAATCTTGGTTTTGTGTTTCCTTCTTAATTCTTTCCTAGCCATGACTCTCCAACTTTTCAAGTAAATTGTGTGAGCACACAGATAACCTTCAAATATATGTATTTTTTGCTTAACTTATCAAAGTTGATTTCTGCCTCTAGGAATACTGTTGTGTACTTATAAGACTTTATCATCTAGTTCTAGCTCAAGTTATTGTTTATACCTATATCCATCAATTACTGATTCCCAGTGATAGAAACTGTGTTTCTTTGTCTTTGTTATCTCAGCGTCTATTGCATAGAAAAACTGCCAATAGATGCTGGCTAAATGAAACTCATTTAGCTCACATACACTATGAAATATTAAAATAGAAACTTCAAAATAAAAATGTTTATGATGGCACTAAATGATTTCACTGTACAAACACTTGAAAATGAGATAAAAACAACAGTATTATGGAATAACTCTTTTTTGACTTCATTTTAGTTGAAATATTTAATTTTTGTATCTCCACTTTATTTTTTTATATACAACATCAAAGTTATGGGCAAAAATAAAGGAGGATATCACAATGGCAGATAGTTGGAGAGCCACTAAGAAAAAAAGCTCTTTGAATTAATGTGAAAAAGAGAGGAGACAGAAATAGAGAGAAATGCTTTTCATTAAATATGTTTTTGAGGCTTTCAAAGTACTACATATAAGATAAATTTACAGTAACTTTCAAACTTCTTAGGATATTTAAAAAACCTGAATAAATTAAGTTACCTTTATTACCATATTTTATGATATTGTTTCTTTTATTTATAATCAGCCATCATGAGAAAAAGTACATTTGTTTAGTATATATAATTAAACCATATTTTATCTAGTAAAAATCAACATTATATCAGTGTACTATGAGTATAATTTATTTGCCCTTCTGCTGTGAAATATTTATATGCTTGTTTCCCCCTGAGCAATTCATGAGTATTTCTGTAATATTCTTCCACACTCAACACTTAGCCAAATAGATAAAAATTTCTAAGACCACTCCTGTGGTGATATAAGTTAATTGCCAGAAGAACGAATGCAAGCACTGACTTTCATTCAAATAATTTAAACTATGGGATTTAAAGTATGGGATTTAAAGCCACTACTAGTCTAATAAGGACTGACATCCAATACATGAATCAGACACAATAAGAAACAAAATGGGGCAGTAAACACACAAAAAAATTAACTCCTGACATTAAAAAATAAGTAACTGCATGTCTTAAATATTTATGGCATTGACTCATTAAAAGTATATGTGATTCTTTTCAAAGTATGTATTGAATTCCCTTTCAAGTAGTTAGGGATTCAAAATATGCTTTTGTAATCTTTACCTTCAGATATCACTAAAAGTAGACTCCTTAAGTTCATGAAATTCCAAGGTGCTATCTCACCCTTGTAATAGTAGTCAATAAAAGTGGTATAGTCAATAAATTTCCTTAGTATAACTATGCTGAATTCTGTCCATATGAAGAAAAAATTAAATTTTGCATCCTATAACATAATCTTTGCCAACTAGCTTACATTTAGATCCTACCTCTTTTAAATCCTCTCTAATTCCACTTTCCCCAATTAATTATATCAGTAAGGAAATGAACTGATATGGGTCATGATCAGAGATAAGGATATTATTAAAAAGAAGGTGATATCGTATGTAGAAGAAAGAAATTTCAAACTATTGAGCCTGTTTGATGTGTAAGGAATGATTCCTTTATTAATGCTGTTACAGGGGTAGAACAGATTTTCTCTGGGATTTAGGAGAAATTATGTTCTTTGAGAATTGGGAATCCCCTTTCTGCATTTCTATTTTAGCAGTGGAGTATTAAGATACAGAGTCAAAATATTAAACTGTGTTTGTGGGGAGAAGGAGGCAAAAAGACTGAGTAGATTCTGCTGCACAAATGAAAGGAATCGCTTAACTCTATCATTCATGTAAGGCAGAAAATCTACCTGAGTTTACAAACAAAAGTTAGAATACCAGAGGGAAGGGAGTGAGGGAGTAGTAAAGAACAAAGTGGGTCAAATATATGGTAACAGAAAATTATTTGACTTTGGGTGGCGTGCACACAATGCAATATAGTAGTGATGTATCATAGAAATGTACACTTGAAACCTATATAATCTTATTAAGCAATGTCACCAAAACTAATTTAATTAAAAATGAATTATTTAAAAAAATACTAAACCACTTTTAATGGTGTATGTCTTTGCACACCTATCTCAATAATTGATGTTAACAAAATACTGTACTGACAATTTCTCTATACTTGGTTTTGGTATATTCTCTGTATCTCCTTCAAAGAACAAAGCAGTCATATTATCCACATGTTAAACACATGTTTCAGTCTCTAAATTGGCTGTTGCAAATATGTCATATAACACATATTTTCTGGGTATAGACATTAACAAAATTATTTCCTTGTGATTGTACAAAGGTAAAGTTGAAAGGTAAATTGAAGTTGAAAGGCAAATTTATTTTTTTATTTTTTATTTTATTTTAATTGTTGTAAATTTAAATCCATTCATTATGTAGGTAATATTGGAACGTTCTCATTAATAACTTGATAGTTGATAAAGTATACTTGAATTCATCCTCTTAATTATATTAAATTGTCATACATAATGAAGTCATGTGGGTAAATTCATAGCTGAAACTTCAACTTTGTCTCTCTATTCTAAACATAAGTCCAGGTTCTCGGCCTACTCCAGAGCCCCAACCTAAGAGCCAGTTATCAATATTTTTAGGTATAAAAATATAGCCTCAGAGAGAGAGAGAGATTGAGGGCTGATAAATGTCAGCCTGAGGAGCAGGAAAAAGAAAAAAACAAAATAATAAATATACTTTTACATAGTTTTTAATTTTGAGTCATTTTTCTTTTCTCTTCATTTACCTGTGCCATTGTTTGTCCCATATTTATTAAAGACTAGAAAATCAGCAAAATCATACCAATACCAGGTAAAAATGAAAGGGTAAAATCACATCAGCTCTCAAATCAAGGTGATGATACTTTTGAAATTGATTAAAATAAATTATTCCTAGTTTTGGTTGTACTTAACAAGGCCTCTATGCACATTAGTTTACAGGTTTCTATATTAACATAAACTTTCATTTTCGGGGGACATATATAGGAGTGGGATTACCAGGTAGCATGATGAGCTTATGATTACATTTATAAGAAACTGCCTTATTGTTTGCTTAAGTGGCTGTACCATCTGGCATGCATACAATGCAAGTGAGTTTAGTTTCTCTGTACCAACAGCCAATATATATTATCAGTATTATTAGAATGAGTGTGAATAATACTACTATTGTTAACATTATATTTTATTTGAGACATTATAACAAATGGGGTATATCATTGCAGTTTAATTTACATATTCCCAATAATGTTGTTTTAAAAACCTTTCTCAAAAATCCATGGCTCCCAGACTTCCAAGTGATTTCACTTTTTATCTCTTCTTTAGAATTTTTTACCATCCAATTGAAATACATATTCCACAAATATTTCTTTTGACTGGTTATAGATAAGTTAATTTCTGTCTCTGCTGCTATAAATTGGCTGATATGAAAGATGATATTTAACTCTATAATGATATCATGTAACTTTAAAATATGTTTTGAGATGAATTTTGCATAATAAATGTTTTTTAAAAAGTAACATTTTGTTGTATTGCATTATGACCAGTCATTAGGATTGGTGAACTGGTTCTTCTTGCTAATGTTTGTGTTAAATTAACAACATTAAATTGAGATAATCAGGCATGAATCCTGAATGAGGCATTAACAAAGGAATACTGGGAAAAAAAGCTAGTATCTATTGGACTATAACAAACCAACAGGGAAAAGATTGGACTGCAAGCAATGTCTGATCATTTCAGATCCTCTGAAAAGCAAGTCAGTATTGTTTCCATTCTAACTATATTAATGCAGTGCAGTATAATTAGGAAAAATATGAAAGTAAGTAATTCGATTCAGGAGAACTGAAAATAAGTGTGTTCTTAAAACATTAATATTTTTAATTAATAAAATATATATTAACTATGAAGCTCTGCTGCTTCAACTTTTTATTTTTTTAAATATTTTTTAAAGATTTTATTTATTTATTTTTAGAGAGGGAAGGGAGGGAGAAAGAGAGAGACAGAGAAACCTCAGTGTGAGGTTGCTGGGGCTGTGGCCTGCAACCCAGGCATGTGCCCTGACTGGGAATCGAACCTGCGATGCTTTGGTTCGCAGCCCGCGCTCAATCCACTGAGTTATGCCAGCCAGGGCTTGATTCAACTTTTTAAATGTAAATATTGGAAGAAATGAAGAGTAAGGGTAAACATACAGAAGCTTAATCCCATGACATGCTCCTAAAAGATACAAATTTACTGATAATACATTTGCCTTTGGGAGCTTTGAAAAGCTTACAATACTTGCTAATGACATCAGTCATTTCATTCATCTGTTACCATTTTGGTTGTTTTCCTGTCTACTGACTTTTAATAATTGAGATTGTGTTGCACGTCGGCTCCCTCCTCAGCAAACATTGACCCTTAGCTTTTGCAGCACTAGCCATCTGGAACTGTCTGCCCTCTTCTCCGCACATCACTGGAAACCTAATTCACTGTTTGCTAAAGTACAAAACTCCCATTTAGTTCAGGAGGAGTTTAAAGAAAGATGAGTGGTGGATTGAACACTCATGATCACCTGCCCAGTTTTGATACACAGCCAACATATTACCACCATTGTGAAAAGAATCTGTTTGCCATGTTAAGAATAAGCACATAGCCCAAGAAAATAGCAAATCAACAGTAGCATATTATGTATTAATATCATATATCACATTCATATCAGCCAAGTGGAATATCCCTCCACATTGTATTTCTCTGATAGGCAAGAATTTTACATTTCAGCCACAGTCACATCCCTTGACTTAAGACTGGACGTAGCTCTACAAAACCACTCATAGAAGTACTGTAAAGTGTATGCTTCCAAAATGTATAACCTTTGTGATTTACTAGTCACTGTGATATTTGTATAATTCTTTTGGACTCTAGGAAAAGAGACACTCTATAGTAGCAGGAGTTTTAATAACTATTTACCAGTAAGTATTGACAATACCGCTAAATTGTCCAATAACTCAGCATAAGCAACACATCCAGGCCTTGAAGGAAGAGATAGTCCTCGGTGGATCTAGGGCTTTCAGAGAGTGTGTCTTGAAGCGGACAGGCATGCCTCACAGAATTGTAGTTTTGGTCCCAGACTACTGTAATAAAGTGAGTGTAGCAATAAAGCAAATTGTAGTCTTTTTGCTGGTGGAGGGTCTCACATTTTCTTAGTAAAAAACTCCATAGCACCTGTGAAGAGCAATAAACTGAAGAGCAATAAACCCAAGAGCAATAAAGTGAAGCATGCCTATATTTAGAATTCATAATTTTACCATATCAGTCTCAGTTATTCTAGCAAAAAATTAATTTTGAATGATTACAAAATAAACTCATCCCATTAATTGTGATCCATAATTCTCCCTTGTTCCCACTCCCTCTCTCCTGTACTGTCTGTCTGTCTCTCAGACCTGACTCTAAAAGATGAGAAGTGTTCAACTTCCCTCTGCTTTCACATGAGCCAGCCTCAACTGAATTTTGTCTATTTTTTTGTAAGACCTTACTCAAACACACAACAATTAGTAAAGAAACTCCCACAATCTAAATTTTACATATTAAATGCCTTAAGAGTCTATGCTCTTGGTTACAACAGTTGCAAGAAATTATTCTGCCACTTTGCTTCCATGTAAAATGGCCTGTCACTCTCTCAGCCTGGAATCTGTTGATTTACATTGCTTTTTACCTACCTAATTTAGCTAAGCCCACAAATCAAAAGCTGTCAATGGTGTCCTCCACTCTCAGTGTTCCTGTATTAAAATCTTTCTGGTTGAAGATGTCAAAGCACGAGTTTAAAGAGATGGGTGACTCAGACATTGCTTGAAGTGCAGAAATTTGGTGTCATCAGAAATATGTTTCATGCTTCCTACTTTCTTCAGTAATAGTTGATTCTCATACACATGAGGACTTCAAGCAACTCTGGACTTGAACATTCTTAGTTACCAAACTTACTACAAGAGAATGAGAGCATCCCTTCCTCATGGTCCCCACACGATTTCCCTGAGATTCATTCTTACACCTTTGGGCATTGGTTCTACTGAACCATTGAGATTAAAAAAAATCTTAATAATAGAGAGAAGGTATGATACTACATGAATCATATAAATAGACTACCTAAAGAAATGGTGGTTCACAAGAAAATAAAACTTTACTTGCAGAAAATTGGGTAGATACTCTGTTTTTTATATAAACAAATACTCATTGTAAGTAAGAATTTAAAAGTACAATGATAAGTGAAATGCTAAGTAATGTAAAATAATTAAGGGTTTGCATGAGCAGTGTGAAAAAGACCTTCTATATTATCTTCCTTATTGCATTGGTTTGCTGTTATTAAAACTCCACTCATAGGTAGAGAGCAGGAAGACAGCTAAGGTGGGGAGAGGGTAGGGGGCAGAGGGAGCTGAGCGAAAAGGAGAAAGGACTGATGGACAAGAACAACAGTGTGGTGATTGGGGGGTAGGGGGGTATATGGGACTGAAAGGTAATAGAAAAAATACAGTAAAAAAACTAAAATAAAAAGCTCCTATATTACTTATTGACTTTGTTTCCAAACTTCCTTCAAAAGAAGTAAATTGTGAGCATGTGAAAATAAAGAGCCTTAGATTCCTTCTGAGAATTTGTGAATTAGCTCCATGATGTGTTTATGACTCTTCAGGAGAACTCATGCAGCAGCATTCTGTAAGTCAGTCGAAAGATTCTTAGACCTGGCATGAAGGGCATGAACAGCTTTGTCACATATCAAGACCTTGTTATGATTTCCTTGTGATATCCATGATGTATAATCCAATATTTTATTAATTTTTTATCAGAGTGAGTAAATATTGTAGTAAATCAAGTATTTGAGATATGAAATTATATTTTTATATTTGGATATTTACAAAATATTTAGAATATAATAAAAGATACTTAATAATATAAATATAATCAGCATCTAATTTGTTAAATATTTGGAAATTTTTTGATACAAGTTGGATATCATTTCCAGTAAACTACTGATGTCGCTTCTTGTAAATGTGGCCTCCCCATCCCACTAATCCACATATGTCTCTTGATAAGTCACTTAATCATTTCAAGGTGATAGATGACAGGTAAACTAGAGAAATACCTATGATGACACCTAAACTAAAGAAATGTCTTTATGTTTTCTTTTATCTTTGACTATATCTTCTCTTGCTATATAAGTAAGAGCAAGCTTTCAAAGTATTTTTAAAGAATGCAGTGACTTTAAAAGTACATCTAAAATTTACTGAACATTAAAATCATTATCATTGAAGTTTTTTTTCTGTAGTATAGTAGTATATAAGTGCCAGTTAATAGAGAATGTTTCATGATAAAATGGAGTAAATTTTGTGGGGAAAACCAGTTTCACCTTATTAAAGTTGCACACTATTTTCTTTAATTGTACATGCACCAGTATCTTTCCTTAATCTCCTGAATTTCTTCATATAAAATTAGATGTTGTTAAGGGATGAAAGTAAGCCATTAAATTACTTCACAGAAAAAACAGCAAATGGCAATATTGTAAGGAAATAAAGTTGGATTCAGTAACACAATGGTTTCCACTAAGAGAAATGTAAATCTTCAAACCCTTTCTTCCTCAGCATCTTCCTCTTTTCTCCATAGCATACCCACACAGAATGGCTGGAATAGAATTTTAACTTCTATTATGCTTATAACAATTTGCTTCCCAAGGAAGTAATAAGGATATAGGCATGTATACATCTTGGAATTCTCCAACTTAATTAAATACATTTGGATAGTCAGATTTTAATTTCATGAGAATTATTATTTTTAATGGCTGCTTTGGCTCATCAGTTATTTTTTTTTCCCTTTATGAGATTCACTTTAGCTTTCCCATGTTCCAAATGGAGTGTGGTCAGAGCTAAAGGCACCATTTGGTTAGCTTTACAATGTACTGTCTCTCCTAATTCACTTCATAGTTTGCATTACTTGTATTATTTTTATTATCTCTTGTACATTTACACTTATTAAAATTAAAAATTCAAGTATATAAATATTGGGTATAAAATTTATGTAAATGTGTATTGTGTGCCATTATTTAAAAAAAATGATTTTATTTTCAACCAGGAACATTTGTCTTGTTTTTCAGGAATTATTCCCTAAAGCACATTGGCAAACATTTTCAGTGAAAGGTAAGATAGTAAATATTTAAGACCTTGCTTCTATTACAATTAATCAAATTTGACATTCTGGTGTAAAAACAGCCATAGACAATAGGCAAATAAATGAATATGGATTCATTCCAATATAGTTTTATATATGAAAACTGAAATTTGAATATCATGTAATTATCACAAAATACTACTCTTACTTTGATCTTTTAAACATTCAAATGCATAAAAAATATCTTAAAGCTAATAGAAAAAACAAGAGATGAACAGTATTTAACACACAGCCATAATTTCTAATTCTAGCTCTAAGACAAGAGAAATTATATATATATATATTTAATGTAAAAGAGTTCTAAATGGTAAGTTACACAAAATACAAAATTCAATTATAACAGGATTATATATAATTTTAAATTAAAAAAAAAACCTTCCTTTCTTCCCTGAAGTATATATTGGGTTGGCCAAGGTACATTTTTTCCATAATATAAAAGATGTATTTTTCACTTTTACCAATAACTTCATTGATTTGGATATTTTGAGTATGTCAGCTATCTCTCATGTGATATAACATTGACTATTCTCAATTAATGACTTGATTTGGTTGCTATTAACTTCAACTGGTCTACCTGACCACAGAACATTGTCCCGCAAGAAATCTCCAGCAGGAAACTTCACAAACCACTTTTGACACGTTTGATCAGTCGTAGCACCTTCTCCATACACTGCACAAATCTTTTTTCTTTTTGCCTTTCAGCTGTGTTTTTACCTTTTTTGAAACAATAAAGCATAATATGCTAAAATATTGCATATTTTCTTCCATTTTCAATATTAAAATGGCTACACAAAAATTCACCAATTTTGATGTTTGTTTTTAAATGCATGCTGATGTGACAGATGTCACAATACAGTCTAACAAAATTGTTTTGAATGTAGTTAAAGACAACTAAGCACTACAAGAGCCATTGTAGGGTAAACAAAGTCTGTCTGGTTCCCTCACCCAGATGTCTGGGGTACCAAGATAAGTAGTGATCTCATAGCCTTGAGACTGGGTCCTATAAAGGATTCCAATAACATTGAGTGGGCTCGCATGCACAGAATCACACTGTATTATACAATATTCCAGCTCCCTGCCAGCTTTGTGTGAATTTAGTATACAAGGGAGTCGTGATTCCCTGCCCTTGCTCATGCAGGGGGACACACGGCTTGCAGGGTGCATGGCTCAACCCCCTTGCGTAAAAGCATGTCAGACACCCCCATGGCTCTTCAGCCCAAATCTCGAGTCAACCTGTCTGGCCTTGAAAGATTTCAACACAAATATCTTACAAAAACAAACAAACAAAAAAACAAACAAACAAACACTGTCCAACCCAATACATCATTTTTTTGTTTATTTTATAAATTTAATTCAAGCCAAATATATATTTTTAAGTCACAGAAAAAACAGTTTATAACAAAAAGTAGCAAAGAAAATATCAGTGCCTTATCACCAGACCCCCACCAAGGATGCAATTAAAGCATTCTTATTTTGGCACTTCAAATAATCACCTGAATATATCAAAATAATATGATTAAACTGCTATTTTTTGATTCATCAACTTCCTGTGCTCAACATTCAAAATCTCAGTAAATATATAATCTTTTCATTTTT
This sequence comes from Phyllostomus hastatus, assembly GCF_019186645.2. Lineage (NCBI taxonomy): Eukaryota > Metazoa > Chordata > Mammalia > Chiroptera > Phyllostomidae > Phyllostomus > Phyllostomus hastatus. The sequence goes on along the minus strand of NW_025333709.1, from coordinate 35,337,766 downwards.
CCATGAAGTTACCAATGATATGTTAAATGATATTTAAAACTTATATTATTCATTCTATTAATATACAATTATATTAATTTATTAATATGAGTATTCTATTAAATATAAACATAAATAGGTACAATCTTTCTCCTTTGACATCATATTTTGGTTACAGTCAGAGAGGCTCTATTCAATAGAATCAAAGGGAAAATTGTAAAATAGGCTTTTTTGTGTTTTTAAAAAATTTTATTTATTTTTCCCAAATTATTGTTAGTGACTACTTAAATGTTGATCATTTCTGCTAACATCATATAGAAGAATCAAGTTAGAAGACATCATAGTTAAAAACAATATATCAAGGCATTATTTCCCTGCAGCTTTTCATTTTCAAAGCTGTTTTGTAACATAAATCCTTTTTAGTGTCAGCAGACAGGTCTGGGCTTTTGGTAAGCCATGTGTATGCTGCTGATACAAATTTATGGCTGAACTTGTCTAGCACATCACTCAGTGAGTCAGTGGTTTGCAGTTGGCATTCTGGAATCAACCCAAGTCCTGCTTTAAGTCAAATGCTTTGCTCTGTGTGGCTGGAGCACAACTGCATTCTTGGAATTTCTCTAACCTGTTATCATTTGTTAGGGCCACAGTTTCTGAATCTTCTGGTTTTAATTTATATCCTAGATTTGCTAGATTACCTTCCCTAGTAATTTCCTAGAAAAACATTCAGGAGAGGTAAATTTTATGAATCATTTCATGTCTTTCTTTTGCTTTTACACTGGAGGGTAGAAATAGACATAAATTTTAAATCAAAAACCACTTTTCAGGAATGTTTCCTTTGTATTCTGTCTTCCAGTGTGGGTATTTTTCCTCTGAGGCACCATCTTCGGTCCTTGGGAAGTTTTATTATACAACTACTTTGATATACTACACTATTTTTCTTATTTACTGTTCTGTCCCAGAAGACATACTGTTCTGATATTGGAAAGCTTCTAATTATCTTATAACATTTTCTATTTGTCATTTTTTACTCCTTTGGAAGCTTAACTTGGCATTGCCTTTCAATTCTTCTTTTTAAAATGTTTTCTTTATTTTGTATATTTTTTTCCTAAGAACATGTTTCTATTTTTTTTTTTTCATAAAAACCTGCATGTGTTCTTAAATTGATATAAGACTTTCCTCTATCATCATGAGGATGTTATTTGGTTTTCACAAAATGTTTTCTTGTTCTTTCAAATAGCATTGTTTCCTCTGAATTCCTTTATTCTATATTTTGGAAACTTTCATGTTTATGTATTTTCTCTCATAACTTCTGATCCTTGATTATCTAAGAAGAGGAAAGTACTAAAGTGATTTTGGGCTGTGTGTGAAGCTAGTCAACTGATTAGGTTCATTGCCCAATGGTTGCTGCAGTACCAATTGTTTTGACAATGTATGTCCCAGATTTCAGCAGATGGAAGTTTTCTCTAAGTCTCTTTGTTTTCTCATAAGAAATCACCTGGTAACTTGCTTAGAAAATAACTTCCTTATACTTTGTATTCTGAATATAGTAGAGAGTAAGACTTGGAAACTAGTCATTCTATATGTTCTCTTTCTTTTAAACTAATATGTAAACTACACACAATATAGTCATACCATTGATTAGTATTCAATGATAAAATCTTTTTTTGATGTCTGACATGCCTTTATTCAAGGGTGGGTAATCCACAAACGATGCAAGCTGCATGCCCCCCCTGCATGTCCCTGCATGTGCTTGCATGTCACCTGTCCCCTTTGCGTGGCATCCCAGTGTGGCATCCAGCATGGCCCACTGTATGTCTCTCATCACCCACTGTGGCAGGGGATACTCTACCCCCTTAACCACCAGATTATAGACAAAGCCAGCCAAGTGCCAACAGAATTATGCAACAGAGCTTCATACTATGCATGAGAGCCCACTCAAGTCTATGGGAATGGTTTATTGGTCTCAGTCTCAAGACTATGAGAACAGTACTTATCAGGCCCATTCTCAAGGTTATGGGAAACTGCTTCCCTTAGTTGCCCAGATACCTGAGTGAGGAAGCAAGACTGCCTCTGTTTACCCTAGATCTGGCATAGGTTAAAACACAAGGAGACTTAACCATGCCTGACATCAATGATAAAATCTAATGAACTACTAATACACGCAACAATGTGGATGAATCTCAAAAATATAACACCAAGTGATAAAAACCTTACTCAAAGTATACATACACTTTGATTCTATTTATTTGAAATTCCATTTTTATTTATTTATCTTTTAGAGAGAGAGATAGGAAAGAAGGAAGAGGGAGAGAAACATGGATGTGCAAGAGAAACATCAATGTATTGCCTCTCATGTGCATCCCAATTGGACTGGCCTATAACCCAGGCGTGTGCCCTAAACTGGAATTGAACCAGTGACCTTTCACTTTGTGGGATGACACTCAACCAACTAAGCCACATCAGTCAGGGCAATTTGTTTGAAATTTTTGAAAAGACAGTTATTCTATGTAGAAAAAGAATGAGTGTTTGTGATTAGGGATTAGAGTAAGGATAGACTGAGGAGGGGAATGAGACAACATTCTAGGTTTGGAATAACATTCCTATCTTGATTGGGTTTGTTTTGCACAGGTGCATGCATTTGTTGAAGCAATGTAAAAGTGTACTTTCAATTTGTGTATTTAATTGTATGTAAATATTACATGCAGTGGGGGAAATTATTCTATATGAACCCTGAATTCTAGTTATTATCATAGTGTATGCTGTAACTATATATAATATACAATTTGTATTAAAATAAATTTAAATAAAAAAATAAAATTCCAAAGAAAAAGGTAAAATAAATCAATCATTAAATGAAGTTCATATTAATTAATATTTTAATAAATAACATCGTAAACATAAGATGTAATTAGTTCCTGTCTATTGAACTATATCAAAAATGTCATTGGAAATTATCTTTTAACAATTTTTGAATAGGCTTCTTAAAAAAATACTACATAATTCTCAAGTACCTTTTTACCCACCAAGCAGCTTAGATGGTTTAGCATTAACGTCAGCAAACACTTTCACACCGGTGAATACATTGTGCTCCTCAGGACAGCTCTATTCACCACAGATATTTAAGTTAACAGAGTCAGAGAGAGTAATATAAAAAGTTAACTTTTGAAAAAGGAAGATTATCATAAGAAAAACTCAGTAAAAAAGTGATTTAGGATCACATAGGAATCTTAATGAAGAACTAGAACATTTTGTATAACTTGAATAAATTACTTCTTAGTTCAAACACAAATCAGAAGGGATAAATGAAAAGGCATACCAGATATTGTTTTAATTATTGGGGAAAAATTCTGATTTTTTTTTTCATTTCTAATAACATTCCCATAGAATTGAGGTTTATCTTCCAATGAGAAGGCATAAGATAAAATGGTTGTAGACATGCATTTACTTCTCCACCTAAATCAGTCTAGCAGTACAGGTTACAAAATAGAGACTAATGTTTTGGGGGCTTATTATGAGCATGTAAGAAATTCTGCTCCCCCTGGCCTGCCGCAGTTGTTCTGCTATCTGTCAGATTATTTACAGGAAAAATATTGAATTCCTTCTTGATATTTTTGTTCAGGTCCATCACATAACAAAATATGTATATTTATCTTAAATTTTCTTTGATGCTTGCATAATAATGAGTTCTACCAATGCTCACACATCCAGTCCAATACCAGGTTGCTATCTCCCTTCCCATTTAGCCAACTAGCGTCAAAACAAAGTCACTTAGAACTTGCAATTTATTGGTACCATAATTATACCAACATAAACTAAACAAATATAGCTTTGAAACAAAAAGGGTTTTGAGCAATACCATTTAATGTAAAGGAAAATATAATAAGAGAGCTGAAGCAATAATAAAAATATTAGTGGAACAAATGCATGATTCAAATTATAATTATTATTCCTAAGTATAGTACTGAAGTAAATTGATCAATAACATTAATTTATATGTATGATTTCTTTTCATACATTAAAAATTACTTCAACCTAATTTAAATTAATGAACCACATGATCCCATGTATATGAAATCTACACAAATATGCTCAGTTCTCTTATAGTAAATTGATTCCAAGAATATTCCATTTACTAAAATTTGATGCACTAAATATGGATATCTTTATGTCTAAAATAATGAAAGAATACTTGAAACTGTCCAATTTACAAAGGAAATTTTATCTACTTAACAGCTTATAGTTTCTTGTTTTATAAAAAGTAATGATATAGCAATATAAGTTCAATTTAACTAATATTTTGAAGGGCAGTAGCTTTTCCTAATATAAATGCATCTTTTTGCATATTGAGGTCCATGGGAAACTATATTTTCCAATGTCATGTAGTTAAAAGTAGTAATGACTAGTGTTAGACAGTGAGTTGTGATAAGAGGCAATCATTTTTTGTGTCTTAGAGTCTAGTTTGAGACACTCCAGAATTCTGTAACCTGTCACCCTGAATGGGAAGAACATGCATTTACTATGTTGCAGTTACAGGATAATGAAGGCTCTCCTAGGCTTCATCATTACCACACAGAAGACAAGTATCTGAAGATTTGTCTAAACTTTTATGAGCAAGGATCTACAGCTGAGATTTTTGGATTGTTGAATTGCAAGTATATCCTAACATGTCCTTACAAATATAATAGATAAATAGTATTTCAACTAATTTTTACTTAGTCAACATTTGGTATGAAAACTGCAAATCCATTTATATCACTGCTATTTAACTCCATGACTTCAAATGCTATGGCATGAATATACTATGTGTTAAAAATGAACTCAAATTATATTAATTTAAAATAGAGGTTGTAATACCATGACAAAATGACATGCATAAAAAATCCATGAATAAAATCAAAAGCTGTGCTTTCATATCCTAAATAGAATATAAAGTATACAAACACAATCAGAAGAACAAAATATATTTTAAAAAGTAATGTTAATTGTGTAAAATATTTTAAAGTGTATAACTTGTAATATTTTCACTTAATTTTTTTCACAAGTTTAGGGGATCAGAAAAGCCTATTAATTGTTGTAGAATTGAATTAAAATGGACCATGAATTCCAAGTTTAGCTGTGAGATTAGAGTATTCAGGATAACTGTTATTCTCTTACAGTGAAATTATGTGATGCCATAAAGCATGATGGCATAAATATTGTTTAATAATGTCACTATAATATAAACTTTACTATAGAACAATCAGAACTACTCCTCATAATATCTAGGCTTAACATTACTAATCGTGTCTCTATAAAACAATTTTATGGTGCTATAAACAGTGGAGATAATGCTGTCAGGTTTTGATGTTAATACCTCAAATAAACACACTAATATATTATTTAAATATCTCTTACAAACTGATATACAAAGACCAGGTAGAAAATAACAACCAGAATAGGCTGTTACAATTCCCAGCTAAATAATATTATGTCATATATATGTCTTTCAAATGCTTTATATCACTTCATTTAACAAACATCTGAGTTTATTTAATGTGAAATTATGGCAATTGGCAATCACAGCATTCTTTCTCAGAAATAGAGAAAAAGCATACGTCTTCTTCTAAATCAATACTTATTGGATTGGAAAGAACCATGATAATTACTTATTGATCTAAAAATTATTTAGAATAATCCTTTCAAAAATCTTTGTCAAAATAGAACAAAAGTCTTCAAGGAGAAGTCCAAAGCTTGCACGCTACTAAAAGCTGCTCTACATAAAATGAAAATTAATTCAACTTCTAGTCAAGATGGTGGCATAGGTAAACACGGCTCACCTTCTCACACAACCACATCAAAATTACAACTAAAATATAGAACAACCATCACTCAAGACTGTCGGAAATCAAGTTGAATGGACATCTAACAACTATGGAATTAAAGAAACCACTAGACTTTTAGGTGGGGTGCCAATATGGAACAGGCTCGTCCCACATACATATGTGTTGGATAAAAATTCAGGAGGGATATCTCAGGAATGAGGAGTCCCAGCCCCACATGAGGCTCCCAAACTCAGCATTCCAGTGCCAGGAAAATAAGTCCCCATAATTTCTGTCTGCAAAAACGAGTGGGAATTGAGTCAGTGGAAGAAACTTCAGGAGTTCCAAGCAATTCCCCTTAAAGAATCCACACACAGACTTACTGGGACTCACACCCTCTGAGCTCTAGGACCAGGGTAGCAGCTTGAAAGGTACCAGTGCCATACAGGGAGGAACTGAAGTATCTGACATCAAGGTGAGAGCTGGGGGATAGGTTTCTCCCAGGCAGAAAGACAAGCAGAGGTCATTGCCACTTTTCTGAGCCCTCCCCCAACAGACCACAGAACCAGCAGGTGGGTACTATATCTGAGACTCCATCAACCTGGCTAACAATGATAGTACTGCCCTGTAGATCCCCTGACACTCCATCCCACCCAAAGTATAGGTCCACACAAACCGTTAACCATGACTTTTCCATATAAATGGCTGGTCTTTGCTCATGCTTCACAACTTCCTAAATCTTATTAAACAAGCAATAGCCAGACTCAGTAAGCCCCCAGCCTCCATACATCTTGTTAAGTGGCCCCAGGCCTGAAACTAGCAGCAGCCAGCCTAGATTCACAGCTTGGCTTCACCTGAAAATCTCCAAGCCCAGCATAAGTATTAGCTATCTCAGATTCCTTTATAGCTCATGTATTGTGGCCCCAGTCAGAACATGGGTGGGAGCTGACCTTGACCTGCACCACCCAGGAAACCCCAGATCCTGAGTACCCATTGGAAAGCTACAGACCACATCAGAGCACCAGCACCTTTCCCCTACTCAGCTGATCCTCCACGGAGGGCAGAGGTGGGTAGTCAGTGTTCATAGCCAGTCCTTGAAGCTGACTGGCCTGGGTAAATCCCTTCCATTGACCTTCCAGCAGTAATCAAGTCTCAAGTACAAGAAGAGAGTGTACTCAGCTCATGCAAAGGGCACACCTTGAGTACCCAGCTTAGGTGATAGAGGAGGTTATGTCACTAGACCATTCAGGACACCTCCTACATTAGGCCATACTACCATACAGGGAGTGATAGCAGCTCTATCTAATACATAGAAATAAAAACAGGGAGGCTGCCAAAGTGAGGAGACAAAGAAACACGGCTCAAATGAAAAAGCAGATCAACTCTCTAGAAAAAGAACTGAACAAAATAGAGATAATCTATCAGATGCAGAGTTCAAAACACTGGTTATAAGAACACTTAAGAAACTTAGCAATGAACTCAACAGCATAAAACAGATCCAGTCAGAAACAATGCATACACAATTGAAATAAAGAACAATGCACAGGGAAACAACAGTAGAGTGGATGAAGCTGAGAATCAACTCAATGATTTGGAACATAAGAAAGCAAAACATAGCCAATCAGAACAACAAGAAAAAAGAATCCAAAATAAGGAGGATACTATAAGCAGCTTCTGGGACAACTTCAGGTGTTCCAACATGCACGTAATAGGGATGCCCGAAGAAGAAGAGAAAGAGCAAGAAATTGGAAATCTATTCAAAAGAATAATGAAAGAAAACTTCCCTAATTTGGTGAGAGAAATAGACATGCAAGTCCAGAAAGCACAGAGAATTCCAAACAAGATGGATACCAACAGGCCCACTCCAAGGCACATCATAATTAAAATGCCAAAGGTTAAAGATAATGAAAGAATCTTAAAAGCAGCAAGAGAAAAGAAGTTAGTTACCTACAGGAGAGTTCCCATAAGACTGTCAGCTGATTTATCAAAAGAAACTTTGTAGTCTGGAGGGATTAGCAAGAAATATTCTAATTCTTGAAAAGCAGGGACCTACAGCCAAGACTGATCCACACAGAAAATATAACATTTAGAATCAAAGAGCAGACAAAGAGCTTCCCAGACAAGAGAAAACTAAAGGAGTTAATAATCACCAAACCATTATTACATGAAATATTAAAGGGACTCATTTAAGAAAAAGAAGATGATCAAAACTTAAACAATAAAATGGCAAAAATATATCTCTATCAACAATTGAATCTAAAAAAACAAATTAAGCAAACAAGGAGAACAGAGACAGAATCATGGATACAGAAAACATTTTGATGGTTGCCAGCGAGGAGAGGGGTATAAAGGAATGGGTGAAGAGGTGAGGGGATTAAGAAGTACAAATAGGTAGCTACAGAATAGCCATGGGGATGTAAAGTGCAGTATAGGAATGGAGTAGCCACAAAGCTTATATGCATGAATGCATGATTGATGGACATGAACAATGGTGTGGGGATTGCCTAAGGGAGTGGGGAGTGCAGGGTGAAAGGAGGCAAAGGGGAAAAATTGGGACCACTATAACAGCATAATCAATAAAATATAATTTGCATGCATATCTAGAACACATCGTTCATTTATTTTTTAAAAATCCCTTTAGTTAAAATGTAAAATATCAATTTACTGTTATTTATATTTTCTATAACTTATGAGATACAGCTCAATTGTATCCATAGAATGAAAGACACACTTTAAAATAGTATTTAGTGCTTGTTCATTCTTGACAAACATTTGAAGGCAAAAGAACATTAAAATAGTTCTATACATTTATGGAAAGTTTTGCTCAATACTGACTATTTTCAGTGAAAGTAAAGGTAACCACCATACCAATGCAGAATAAAATGCTATAAAATAGGAAGGTATAGCTCTAAAAGATGAAATCTATTAAAAAGCAAACAAAAAAAGACAGAGAATAAAATATTACATAGAGCCTCAACATGATACTTTGATGCTTATCATGCACCCCTGCCATTAAAACACATTTTATGTAAAACTGAAATATCTTTATAAAAAAATCACATAATACTGACAAGTGAACCAAAATCATTAGAGAAGTTGAGAGATGTGTCTAATGGTCAGTTAGATTAGGTTTGATAAAGTGAGCTGCATTTCATCTATTCTATATTCTGAGACTACCAAGTCATCTAACTAGAAAGTGTGCAGTATTATTGAGTTGTCATACTGTCTAAGGATAGGAGGAAAAATAACTTATTCTAGATGCAACAACCATGGAAGAAAAATATTTATAATCCTATTCACTTGGACATTACAACTATAATTTGAGATTTTTTTTTAAATATAAGCATTTATAGCTATTCATATCCCTCCAACTGTAGCTCTAGCTGCATTCCAAAAGTTTGGGAGTGTTACTTCATTTTAATTTATCTCAGAGTATTTTCTAATTTCTTTTGTGATTTTTTTCTCAGACCAATTAGTTATTTAGGATATTGTTGTTTAATTGCACTTAATTGTGAATTTCCCAAATTCCCTGATGTTCTTAATCTTTAATTTCATCCAACTAAGAGAAAAATACATATTTATATAATTTCAAACCTTCAAAAGTACTGAGATACATTTTGTGGCTTAAAAATAAGATCTACCCTGGAGAGGGTTCCATGTGCCCTTGAAAATAAAGTGTATTCTGCTATTATTAGAGGGGTTATTCAATAGATGTCTTTTAGGTATTCTTGGTTTGTAGTATATATAGTATTATGCTGTGTGTGTACATTATGAGTCACTTTTCTATAATCCATTTTATGTATTGTCTACAAATTTGCTCAAGATTGCTTGAAAAATTTATACACTTTTTTCTTTTGCAATAAAACTTATTTTTCCTCTGAGAGTGTCACTCAACTCTTTTGACACTTACATAATTTTTCTCTGTCATCACATCTGCTGAAAAAATCAAGCTGGTTCATAGGCTGCATGAATCCAGCCATGTGTCTTCACTCCTAGTATTTTGAATTACAACAAAGATTTTCCATCTTATAACAATGAAATAACATTATTACTGTAAAACTAAATGTCTTAAAGTCACAAAAGCTAAGAAAATATGAGAGAAAACCTTTCATCTAATGTTTAATGCCTCCCTTCATCCTAGTATAAAATATATCAAGATAAAAGTAATCAACTTTCTAAATGCCCATATGAAGTTTTCAGCTAACTTTGCAATATCATGATTTCAACAAGTTTATAAAATGTTATCATACCTGCATTGAATTAATCCTTCAATATAGCCTCAGAAACTCAGAAGCTCTAAGTTTACAATTGGGCTTCAAATGACATTTTCTTGGCTTTTAATTTAGTGTGATTATTTGAGTTAATTATTATTACTTTTACCATTCTCTCAAAATACATTCACTTTACATCTTAACAGCTTGTATAGGTACATTGCAAAGTTGTCAGGGCTGCTACCAGGGCACTTTTCTTAAAATATGATCTCTACACTTTCAGGCAAAATTTGTAAAATTCTCATATGCCAAATCAGAAAATCTGAATTCTTTTCAAAACATTTTCAAAAGTTTGTGTAACACAGAGAATGTGTCAATAAAGATGCTATAGTTTTGCTTCCTTTTTTGGGATATATAGTTAATGCATTTGCATTGGGAATGCTGCCAAGAAGACAGGTTTTTGGGTTGCATCATATTCTCTGAGAACGAGAAGAGGAGGGATGAGGGTCAGAAACTCAAAAATATATGATTTTGTCAAGGCTTTCCTGACTCTTAGGCTTTAAGACAAATAGGAGATATGAAGAAATTGACTAAAAAATTACAAAATGGCACTTGTGTCTTTTACTCAGATATAAGCAATCATTTAGTACACCCCATGTTTTTACAACAAATTGAAAATCAAAGAGTGTTGACTATAAGTGCTAAGAATCCTCTTCCACCAAGCTAAGCTATTGTCAACTTTGTTAAACTGGAGACTATTTCCCCAGACCTCCTTTCCCTAAATGTTTACAGGTTAGAGTCGTCAAAAGAGAAACTACATGAGACTGGAAAGGTGAAAGTGAGTCAGGGGTGCTTACTCTAGTGCAACATGATCTGGTTAAACATGTATTTTATTGTTGATCTCACTGTTACCTTTTAAAATCCTGTTCATTATATTACAGTTGCCCCAATTTTCCCCCTTTGCCCTTCTCTGTCCCACCTCAGTTCCAGCTCCCAAAGTCAGTCCCCACACCATTGCCCATGTCTGTTCATGTCCATGTCTGTTCATGTCCATGGGTCATTCATACATGTTCCTTGACTACTCCTTCCACTTTGTCTTATCATTCTCCCTTCCCCACTTTCCTCTGGCAACTGTCAGTCTGTTCCCTGTTTCCATGTCTCTGGTTCTGTTTTGCCCATTAGTTTATTTTGTTCATTAGATTCCTCTTATAAGCGAGATCATATGGTGTTTGTCTTTCACTGCCTAGCTTATTTCACTTAGTATAATATTCTGCAGTTTCACCCTTGCTGTTGCAAAGGGTAGGAGTTCTTTCTGCCTGCTGTATAGTATTTCATTGTGTAGATGTACCACAGTTTAATATGCTCTCTAAAAAATTTCCAATGTATACAGGACCTATCACAGTAAACCAAGTTGAACATTAATACCATAGGATATATACAGCCTTTGCCCAAGTACAACTTAAAGAGATGGAATAAATCTGACCTAATGGCCTGGGGAAGGTATCTCATATGAGACATACCACAATGTCAGGCAAATAACTCTAATCATGATGGTGGTATATTTTGAAAAGTTCAATTACATCAGAATGAGATGATTTTTTTAAATATATTTGTCCTAACCAGAGTACTTTTGGACCAAAGAAGTCCCCTTAGTAATTAAATAGTGCAACAAGTGAATGGAGCTGTCTTAGGCAAAATAGGATATAGGTAGCACATTAGGGTCCAGGGTTGTTATTATTCCAGGACATCTTACATGAAAAATATAGATTGTTATCTGATATATATATATATATATATGTCATATATATCATACATATACACATACACATACATGTATATACACACACACACACATATATCAGTTAATAGATACATATATAGGTGTGTGTGTGCGTGTGTGTGTGTGTGTGTGTGTATCTGGGAAGTAAATAAGACTTTTTAAAAATAAGGAGTATCAAGGAACTAAAGGCTTCTACAAGTCCCCTGTAGTATGCCCATCTACACTGATATTGCCTGTCATCAACTCACAGTCTGGGTGACTTTTATTAATTTCTGTTATGCATATATTGACATATCTTTGCTGTGCTAAGGATTTGAGTCCTTATGACAATCATGTTTATTGGTGGATACTGCTCTCTCCCAACAATTGAGGAAATTTGATGATTCTGAAAAAACAAACTTCACAGAAAAAAAAAAAACATTAAGCAGATGACAACTGTGGGTAATTCAGTAACTTTATATCAGAAACACCCATTATCCACATGTTGTATCTCCATATTTAAAAGTCACATGGAAAATAGGAGATAAAAATCTAATGACTGCTAACAGCTCATGTTGATTGCTTAGCTCTGACTCAGCACAGATTAACAAGGCTAACGATTTAAATAATTGTTGGAAACAATCTTACCAAAAATGTACTTTCACACAAAAACTATTGATTGTGCATTTTCAACATGATTTTATTATGTCACTGAAGTTTTAGCAATTCAGGGAGAATTTTGATATTAATGATGCTTTAAAATGCGTTACCTAAACACGCATGTCAGTGTTTTCCACAGATTAATACTGATTCCATAAACCAAAAATGGCATTGTCTTCTTTTATTGTGCACAGATCTTCACTACAGCACCAAGTTTCAGTAATATAATTGGAGTACCTGGGTGTTCACAATGTAGGTCTTGTAAACTGTATTTTGATGTTTTTCCCACCAACTTTGAAAAGGCACTTGTGTTATTTTCTTTCTAAAATAATGCAAACATTTTTTTAAATGTCCATTTTTCCATTTTTAAAATAAAAGGACTTCCATTAGTCTATTTTTTTAAATGATGGTTTTTTTGGTGGAACTGTATCCGTTTTCCTATTGAAGAGATACAGTTCAGTCAAGTAGTGCTTTATTTATTCGTTAATCTCTATCAGACCTTTGAAGTGTTTATCAACACTCTTGTCACATTAAGATAAGATTATTACGGCTCCCTCAGCTGGTTTGCCGATAAGAGTCTGTTTGAACTGTGGTTGGCAAGGATTTTTTAGTAAAGGAGGATAATGCTTTTTCACCCATTTTGTCCGTTTAAAAGCCTTTGCAGTCTTTGTCACTTGCTGCTGCAACAAAGCACTCAATTCAGAATTACCTCTCAACGCTTAAATCATTTTGTGGTTTTTAGTCCAGGACATTTAAGAAACTTCTAGCTTTCAGGTAGCTGTGAAGACAGAATTTTCTCTCTATTATCTGCAGAGTTTTTTAGGTCTTATGCGTGCAATCTTCTGGAACTTCTATTACAGAAGTATGTGCACAGTAGCACACACAGAGCACCTCTGTGTTAGCTCACACTTGCTGTGATCCCTGAAGTGCTGGTTTTTTGGCAAGGAATTTTGGAGAAGGTAAGTTAAAATTCTGTCATAAAATTCCTCAGAAGAAAATAAACAAAAAATCAGATTAAAAGTTATAACTTCTCATAATGCCAAGTTTATATGTTCAGTCTTCCAATTACAGATAAATGACACATTAGCAAAATGCCTCTTTATGAAATAGTATAAAGATTACAGGCCTGGGAATCAGATTTACGACCATTTATTATTATCCTTTGCCATTACCTAGTTATAACTTTACTTCACAGTTCCATTTTCAATTTTAAGTCAGTATTAAAATAAAAAGAAGTTTCAAAATCCTCAGTTTTATTGTTATTGTCTCACCTCTAACAGGCCACAATTCAGTGTTTTTTTGGGACATAGGGGAGCACCGTGGACATTGGGGACAGACAATGAAAAATTGAGATTTCTTTCACATAGGAAAGTTTTCAATTTTTACTTAGTATAACTAAGTTTACCATAATCTGCCTGTTTTTGACTTTACTATGTTTTAAATTATTTTGTTGTTCAAGTACAGTTGTCTGCATTTAAATCCCACCAATCCCCCCACCAGGCCATCCCCACCTCCCTCCCCTGCTTTCACCCCCCTCCTTGGTTTTGTCCATGTGTCCTTTACAGTTGTTCCTGAAAACCCTTCCCCCTTCCCCCCACTATCCCCTCCCACCTCCCCTCTGGTTACTGTCAGATTGTTCTTAATTTCAATGTCTCTGGTTATATTTTGCTTGCTTGTTTTCACTAATTCTTTTTCATACACTGTCCTTATTTGTTTTCCTTATATGAGACAGGTTCCAGACTGCCTGATGATCTACTCCCAAGTCCCAGGCTTCATACTCTACACTCACTGTAATTTCTGCATCTCTTCCCTCTATTAAGAGAATTACCCCGTATATTTTCAATACATACTATTGTTATGAGCTAACCTCAGTTTCTGTTGACCACAGTCACTGCAGTTTGAGCAATTATAAAAATTGGCATTTGATATGGGGTATTATTATTAAAGACTTAAATGTGAAATTGACCATGGTAGATAATGAGGATTTCTTCATTCTGGTCTAGGAGGACAACCTTGCTTATTATGTTCTGGCAATGGAATTGGTTAAACAATTGTTACATGAATTTTCAATTTTAAAATATCTTCAACTTATTGTAGCTTTAATGTAGTACTGACAAACACATGTATTTTTTATTTCATCACATGCTTAGAAAATTACATTTGCTTGTGTCACTAAATAGACATTTGATCTAAAGAAGGCCAGAGCCTGGCCCAGAGTTTCCCTAGTGTTTATCTCTAAAAGCTGAAGAAATAAACTACTCAGTATACATGCCCCTATTCCGAGAAAACTGTTGGGGAGCTTTGCTACTCATGTCTGATGGCAAAGCTATGGGTACTGGAGTGCTGGACTGCATCTTGTACTTTCTATAAGATTTTCCAACTAAGGGATTCTTTCCTTATTGGCCTAGCTGAAGTCAGAAAGGAAGACAAAAAGAGCTATCCATGTAATTTGTTTTGCTAAAATTCTTTTTATGCTGTGACCAGTTATTTATGAATGTGGGAGTGAGGGACTGATGCATCTTTCAGTTTTTAAAAAAAAAAGTCAATTCAGTGCCCCATCATAAAATTAGGTACTGTGAGAAATGACACGTGGTGGGAGACTCACTAGATTAGATCAGCCCTCAAGAGCATCCAGAGCAATGGGATAAGCATGAATTCTCCTAGCTCTTCAAATCAATATCCTAGAAAATCAAGATCTCCCCTTCTTAACACCACCACAAAAAAACAAAATCCCCACAAAACATTCCTTCCTGAAAAGCATGTCCATGAAAATGTAGTCTTGGGAAAGGCAAAGGGATCTTCCAATTAACCAAGTTAGCTAACAATCGTACTTTGCTTCATGGCTGAGGTTGACGCAGAACCCTGTAACTGAGGTCTAGGGATTGTAGAGACCTCAACTGTCTTCTGAAGTAGAAAGCCTAAGGCAGGATTTAGGTTCAAATAAACCAACAGATAACTGTATTCATGGTGTTGCATTGCCATAGAAACCATAAAAAAAACTATAAAAAGTTTTATGATTGCTCTATTACTAGAGCAAATTTTAGGCTGTCATAAACATGACAAAAGTAACTTAAACTGCTAAAACTGTAGAGTACCTATTAGGGAAATGATCCCTAATGCCCCACTCTGATCTGTCCACTGAGAATGCTGGAGAAAGGGAATCTCCTCAGTCATAAATCCTGACTAAGAGAGTCATTCAACAAAGAAATAAAATTCACAAAATACTATTGAATAAGTTATGATATTTGCTTTGTTCTATAAGGACTGCAGTGTGTGATTTCTTCTTTTATCTAAACAGGATATTTTAGTATCCTTACAGTTTCTGTGATTTATATGTATATTTTTGGCATAGTTTACAGTATAACGATAGGCCATTTCTAGATATAATTGGGAGAATTCCCATAGATCAGGTGTATTGTTGATTGTTTTCAATGAAGTTGTTAGATGTTATTGTGGAGGGCCTTTCTTTGGGATGCCTTCATGTTTATACTCATATATTGGAGAGTTGAATTTAAGTTGGGGGGCATTCTTAAAAAATATATAGTACATATTTTTACATATATGAGTATATGTAAAATATGTTTACACTTGTGGTTATGTTTGTTGGGTAACCAAGTGGTAACCTATGACTACTATCTTTTTCTGCCATCATCTGTACCCTCCAGTTGCTATTAATAGAACTTACTCTCCTAACCAGTTGAGGTTGGTCATGTGACCAATGCTGGGGAAACCATAGTTCACAAGGCCTTGGACAAAATGATTGATCAGTGAACTGCTGGTACCTGAATCATATCAACTGGAATTCATTTATGGAATTTTCCTTTCTGAGATCCCAGAGAAAATATTCTTCTTCCTCTCTGAGGAAGAGAGGGTTTAATAACTCAAAAACTACACACACACATTCACACAAAGTATACTGAAAAACACAGGTAAAATCACAAGCATTGAGAATTAAAACAGAAAAAAGATGAAGAATGCCTTGGGTCCAGACCATGAGAGACTCAGGATGGCCCTATTTCCTGAAGCATTAGCCTTAATTATCTGAGTTACTCCACACTCTTCATATAAATTGTGTGTATTCTCTTAAATTATTCTTTCTTGAGCCATGTATGAATTGGGTTTCTATCACTTACAACTAAATGAGTCCTGATTGATTCAGTTAACTTCCAACTCTGACATTCTTAGATTCTAAGATATATCTATGTTTGCTACCCGAAATATACCTGGGATTATTTCAGTGTTCAATAAACATTAAAATTTACTGATTAGAGCAGCCCTTCCATGATTAAATTTGTCATTGGCCTTTTAGACTGCACTACATTTAGTAATTCAATCATACCAAACCACCTGAAATGGCAATCTGTAAAAATAAAAGTGATAAAAACATGATAAAAGAGAATGATTTTTACCTTTATTCATCTTCCTTAATTCACTCAAAATAATTCATGAAACTGTTTCATTGAAATAATGTAGTTGAATATGATATTAATTTTCACTAAACTAATCTTTATGAAATGACATGTTTTAGGTGTTCGATGAATGTTTTTTAATGTCAGAGTACAGACAATTGGCAAAGACAAGCACATCAAGACTCACTGATCTACCTACCACTGAATATGTGGCCCAGTACCAGTTACTTGAATTTATGGGTACATCATAAGGAAGGTGTGGTAATTATCTTTCATATCTCTCATCCTCATCAGTCCTGATATCAACAAATAGTTTCTTTGCCACACTGCATTAATTTCAAATAGTCAATATGATTATAAAGCCAAGAGTCTTAATCCATAATATTTGGTGAAGGTCTTTTATAAAATAGCTAAAAAATAAATGTTATATGCCCTGGAGGATGTGGCTCAGTGGATTGAGCACCAGCCTATGAACCAAAGAGTTGCTGGTTTGATTCCCAGTCAGGGCACATGCCTGGGTGGCAGACCAGGTTTCCAATAGGGGGTAGGAAAGAGGCAACCACATTGATGTTTCTCTCCCTCTCTTTCTTCCTCCCTTCCTCTCTCTCTAAAACTAACTAAATAAAATCTCTAAAAAATGACTGCTGTATGACTATATAGGTATATTATAAATAATATGTGAAACTTAACATCCATAAAGGTAGGCATTATGATTTTTTTACTTGCTATAAATGTATAGCTGGAAGTAATATACCAATAAACCACAGATAGGAGTAAGGTAAGATTGACAAGAAAAATCTTTGGATGAATAATTAAGAAACTGCAAATTAGATGATATGAATAAATAATAACCACCTCTCATTTTAAAAATAGAAGCATTGTTTGTGTGTCTTTAAAAAACTTATTATTTCAAAACTGGGAGATACAACTGGAATGCGATTCCTGACTAATCTGTCTCCTGTAGTTTTCTGAAAGTTGGGGAATAAAATGAACTCAGCAAAAGCAAATGGTACCATAGCAAGAAGAGCTGGGGAAATAATTTATTTCTATTGTCTCCTCTTATCTTGGATTGCTGAAGGGATGACAGACAAAAGAAGAATAGAGTGCAAATAGACAATTCAGAAAGGCATTATGTTACTCTGGGCTATAGATAAGAAAGTCTAGTACTGGAAGGTAAGAGTGATAGTGTTGAGAAGTAAATGAATATATGTTTCTAAATATATTTTAAAAATAGATCAAAAAGGGATTTGTTGAATAGTATGTAAGTGATAAATAAGTGAGGAATGAAGGATAATTCTAGGATTATAGTTTCAACAAATATGTACAAGTTTGTGATGGAAGAAGAAGAGTTTCTCTTTACATATCATCTAGGTGTAGGATTGAAGTACAAAGATGTAAACATATTAAGCCTGGAACTCAGGGGCAAAATAAAGGCCGATATTTGAATTTGGATATTATCAGTTTGTGTAGCATTTGAAACCCAAGAACAAAAGCTATCACTAGTGAGAGAGCACAACCCAGGAATAGAGCCAGGGATTACTCCTTGGTACTCAAGCACGGAGGGACTGTAAGAGGAGGAGGATCTCACCACAGAAACTTAGAGGTGTCCAGGGATATCAGAGAAAAATCAGAATGGTTTATTGTAGAAATCAAATGAAAAACTGTATCATGAAGAGTATGTTAAAAGTGTAAAAATCTTTTAGAAGTCAAGTCATTACACAATAGCATAGAATTGACCATTAGATATGGGGGGGGATCCTTGGAAAAATTGACAAGAACATTTTCAATAATGTGGTGTGTTTTAATACACACTAAAGAGGTAAAACTAGACTAACAATAGATAAGGAAAGTCAGTATGTGTAGAAAACACTTTAAGAGATTTTCTGTTAAAATTGACAAGATAAATAGAGTAGTAGTTTTATGCATGGAAGGTTTTTAAATTTAAATTTTAACTGAAAGAACAGCTTTGTATTTTTATATATTTATATAATGCATCTCATCTCACTGTGTAAAAGATTTTCATCCTCAAACTTTGTTCTTGCTAATACATACTACATACATTTTGAAGCATTCCTAAAGTAAACAAAGCATTTGGAAAAAATGATATGTTTAATAAAATACATGGAAAGTTATTTTTGTCACAGTTATGTTAATATTCACCAAACTCTTTCACTTCTGGATATTATATTCCTGAAATAAAGCCACAAATAGCAAACAACTAATGAGAAACTTTTTAGTATATTACTGTTTTCTCCTCATGGCCTTTGCTCTAAATTAGCTTCAGATGCCATATGCTATTATTTTTCTTAAGCAGATATGGGTAATATGCTGTAGACAAAATTATAAAAAATAAAAATATATTAAATTACTTATTTTACCAAAATAAATGGAAGCAGTACTTTTGCTTGTTCAAGTTAAATTAATACTAGACACATCCATATGGTATATGTCTGGAATCCTGAAAGAAGCTTTGCTTTCACATTGTGATTATTCAAATCTGGGAATAAATCTATCATCGACTTCAATGAAATTTTGTGCTCAGCAAATATATGGACAAGATAAAGCCAGGTACCAAATGTATTTATACATCATTCTCAGCAAAATACAGGGTAATTCTCTTTTATTGGCAGATATCATTTTCATCTATGTAGAAAAACCAAAGGATCTAGAAGAATACTGGAAGGAAATTGGTGAGTTTAGCAAATTGGCAGGATATACAATCAACATACAAAGACAAATTTCAATGTATGTACTAGTAGTGAACCAGTCAGAAATAAACTATTGAAACACTTTTAAATAGCATCAAAACAGAAAAAAAACTTTTGCGATAAATTTAACAAAAGAAATGTAAGACCCACATACTGAAAACTATAAAGCATTACAGTGAGGGAGAGAGAAATTGAAGAACATCTAAACAAGTGAATAGTCACTGTAATTTCATAATTTGGGAAACTCAATATCACTAAAATGGCAGTGTACCCTAAATTGATATACAAATTAAATTCAATTGCTGTCAATATTTAACATGTTTAAAATTATAGAAATTTACAAACACCCTAAAATTTATATGAAAATGTGAAGGAATTAGAATACCCATAGCAAGTATGAAAAATTGAGAAAATATATGAAGAACTTATGTACCCAATGTCAGAATTTAATATAATAGTACAGTAATCAATATACTGTAGCACTGGTATATGAAAAGACACAATGATCAATGAAATAGAATAAAAAGTCTAGAAATATAGTTTATAATACTTTTTTATATTGCTGGATTTTTACTGGCTTTGCTAGGAACTTTTGAACATATGCACATTAAAGATAATTATCTATAATGTTTTCTTCTTGTTATAGCTTCCTCTGACTTTGGTAAAATAATACTTTGAAAATGTGCTGGTAAATATTTGTACTCATATTTGTATTGTAAAATATATTGTGTATGAGTAGTAAAATTTCTTCTTTAAGTATTTGATTAAATTTGTGAGTAAAAGATTCAGATTCTGAGTTTCTATTTATGGAAAGTTTTGTAATACTAAATCCATTTCTTCACTCACTGTAAGTCTTGGGTTTTCTATTTCTTCTTTTTTTTATATTTTATTTATTTTTTTTATTTTATTTTAATTGTTCAAGTACAGTTTTCTGCTTTTTACTCCCATCCCAGCCCACCCCCCAGCCCTCCCCACCTCCCACCCATTTCCACCCCCACCCTAGTTTTTGTCCATGTTTCCTTTATACTTGTTCCTGTAAACCCTTCCCCTTTTCCCCTGAAATTTCCTCCCTTCTCTCCTCTGGTCACTGTCAGCCTCTTGTCTATTTCAGTGTCTTTGGTTACATTTTGCTTGTTTGTTTGTTTTTTTTTTAGGTTCCTGTTAAAGGTGAGATCATATGGTATTTGTCTTTCACTTCCTGGCTTATTTCACTTAGCATAATGCTTAAATGAGTTCTGGTAACAAGCATTTTTCTAGGACTACGTACACCCAAGGTAAGTTTGATACTTTACTATATTAACTATGTTAAATAAATATTACTTGTAAACCATTTTTAATTTTTCTCTTCATATTTTATCTATATTTTGAGTTATTTTAGTGATTTATCAAGGAATTACAATACAATAGCCTTTTAGTTTATTGTAATAATATACCTTATTTTGTTGTGTTAGGAACACAACAAAACAGAGCTATAGTTATTTATTATATAATCTCAGTTTTAAAAATTAAGTAAAGAAACTTGATAATATTTCATGAAGTCTTCTATGGCTTTCAATATATTAGCATTTCCTTTGCTTTTTGTTTGTTTGTTTTTTCTTAATGGATTTGAGTTTGTGTAGTGACATTTCCTTTTAGCCTAAAGGAATTTTTTTGTTGTTTATTGTACAACTGTTTTCCTAGCACCAGATTCCTTCAGTGTTTTCTTATTTTTAATGTTGGGGATATATTTGTTTTATGCCTATTTCTAAAAATCTTTGAGTGATATAGAACTCTTGAATACTATACTTTTTATACTATAAAAATTTGTCATTCTACTGCCTTCCCGATTTATTTGTTTAAGATGAGAATTCAGCTATAAATTGTATAGCTGCGTCTTTGAACACAATGGCATTTTCTTCAGATATATATATTTGTTTTTTAACAATTTGCCAATCATGTGTTTAGAGTGAATATTTGTGTGTGTGTCCATCCCACTAGGGATTCAGTTAGCTTCTTAGGTTTTCAGATTTTTTGTTTAAATTACTTTGGCACAAAATGCAAAATACAGATAATGTATTAAAGAACTATACATTGAAACTTACATAATCTTTTCAACCAATGTCACCCCAATAATTTTAATTTTAAATGGGAGAAAAAATCCATGTTTGTTATTTTGGTAATTATATCTTCTATTTTTCTGCCCTTCCTCTCTATGCTTCTCGGACTCCCATTACACATACATTAATGTACTTTTTCTGTTCTGCCACAGATATGAAGCTCTGTTTATTGGTCTTCAATGTGCTTTGATCTCTGTTATTCAGGTTTTAGAATTTATACTGATCAAAATTCAAGTTAACCCATTCTTTATCCTGCCACTTTAAATGTGTCTACTATGACTTATATTTGTTGGGATAATTTGAAGGGTAATTATACTAAATTAAAAATAGACATATGAATAGGTTTCTCCATAACAAGTATAATCACAGGAGTGGTCAAGTGGCAAATTGTTACTTTTCCTTGAAATTGGAAATTTTAATGCCTGATTTTTCTAATGGTAAAAATTTGGAATTTTGTCTTACAATAGAATAATCTTTCTACCTTACGTTACTAATCATACACTTTATTTGGGAGGTTTAATGTATAAATGTTATAACTCAATAAACATTTTTTACTAATATACATACATACATATGTATATCCAGTTTAGAGAGGCATGTATTCTCTTACTTGTTGGATAATATTAATTCTTTACCTTTTTAAAAATAAAAGCTTGAAGAATCATCAAAAGTTAGGTATTTGGCTTTGGTTAAATACATCTGGTAGCAAGAGACTACATCTTAGCAATCAAGCTGATTCTTGACATGAAATTCATTAGTAAGTTCATTTTGATACTCAGCCAAAATATTAACACCTTTGGAATCCAAAGGTGTTGGATTCCACCTATAGATCATTACTTAAGCTTCCGTGACTACATGAGACATAGTTTAAAATCTCAATTTCAGAAAGTAGATAAAGATCTCAAAAGATCTCACAAATCTTTCAAGTCTCCTTGTTTTAAATTTCAAAATGTTTGCTTCTCCAGCTTTCCTTTAAAAGATCTATTTATTTCTTGTCAAGAGCAAGAAAAAGGGATTATAATTATACAGAAGGTGTTTGTAAGTAAAGTGAAACATAAGGTTTAACTCCTTTTAATAGAATTCATACCTCTGTTAATGCCATCTATTATCACATTAGCTGTTAGAGCAGACAACTCACTCTTACTGTCATGTAGATTTAACGTGAAATTAAGGCCTTGTTTTTTCTAGAAGTATCTATGCTTTGCTTTGCATATATTATCAAGAATGTTTTGGATAGTCAAATAAATTTTTAGTGATTCAATCTTTTCATCTGTGTTCTTCTAGTCTAAGTCTTGAATCGTTTAGCAGACTAGATGCAGAAAAATTCATCCAAATATTGAATTGTGCTATCTTGTTTTTGTTGTTTTGAAATTTTTTTCTGATATTTTATCATATTTGGGATTGTTCTATTGATCCTTTTAATATTTAGCCCAAGCCTATTTTTGTGTAGCTTTGAATATTCCTCTTCCTCTACCTGTGTTAGACTGAATTAATTTTCCTCAACTAATAGGTGGTTTCAACAGAATGCAGAAAAAGGGAAGCTTTTTAGGCTTCTCAGTTGAAGTTCTCCCTACTCTGTAACTACTTATTTAATTTGCCCTCCTATGATCCTTAGAATCTAATCCATTTCATGGGGACTGATAAACTGGGTTTTCTGTGAAGTTTTTAAAGTCCACTGTCAGCAAGAGACACAGTACTTTTCTTCAAATGTGAAGCAGTCACTTTTTGAAGATGTATTTCACAGAAACTTCATGAGATCAGTCACCTCAGGCTTTCCCACACACTTTGCGCCTTCTTTCTTCTCAGTGCAAGTGATAATAATACATTTACTGAAGATTCCTATCATGGTAGAACTTTTCTAATTTTTTTCTGGAAATGGAAATATTTTAGGGATTTCTGAAATATACAAACACAGAAACTTCTCCCCCCTCCCAGTGCAATTTCTTGACTTCCTATGTGTTTACTGACTGGCATAGAATTTGGCCACATTTTTTACAAGAGAAGGAATTAGCTGAGAATATAGTTTTTATCTTTTAAATATTTATCCTTGATGTTATTGCTGGTTTTCTAAGTGAAAGGGAGAAAATTAAACCATTGTCATTCTTACCAAAGCTGAATATTTTTCCTTAAAACATTTTGTAAAATATGCATTTAATTTTTTGTATAAAATTTTATGTTATTTTAATGTATTTACCTATATTATTTAGAAGAATATTTGATATATCTGTTGCATTACAATGGTTTAGAAAAAATCAAATCATAGGCCAGATATAGAGAGGTCTTAATTATTCTCAATGGTATACAACATCAATCCAGAACAAGTCCAATCATAGTTAATATAACAAGAATGGTTTGCATGATATCTATGTATCCTGGCAGCCAAGGAGAGTGGACTGGAATGTGCATGCATGAACAATGATGACTTCACTGTACTAGTCACTGGGACCATTAGAGGCTGTTGAGTGAGCATGTATATAGTGTCACCATCACATTCAAAATGACTGAGTGGAGCAATGGATCTGCATTGAATTTTTCATTTAGCTTGAACAATTCTCCACAGAAACTATTCAGATGTTTTAGAAGGTCACAGCTATCAGCAACTAGTGATTGACAGCTTCATCACAACTATGCGCCAACTCATGCATCACATCTCCTGCAGGGCTTTTTGGCAAAACATCAAATCACCCAGGTGACTCAGCTTCCCTACAGCCAATATTTGGCACCCTGCAACTTCTGGCTTTTCCCAAAATTAAATCACTTTTGAAAGGGAAGAGATTTCAGACCATTGATGAGATTCAAAAAAATACAACGGGGCAGCTGTTGGCAATTTGGAGAACTGTGTGAGGTCCCAAGGTGCCTACTTTGAAGGGAACTGAGGCGTCATTGCCCTATGTACAATGTTTCCTGAATTGTCTTCAGTAAATGTCTCTATTTTTCATATTAAATGGCTGGATATCTTCTGGACAGACCTCATATTATCATGCATGTATCTACATATATAAGAAAAAATATAATTTTATTAGGAAAAGATTTTATCTCATTAAGATTTATATTATTATTAACAGTAAATATATTTTTTTTATTAAAGTGTACTATGGAATCTGAATGCAAGTAGTAGAGTAAGGAAAGAAATCTTGTTATCCATTAAATACTGGGATTGATGGAATGTGGTACCTATTTAATAAAATCTAACTTAGTAAATATTTTAATTGTATTAACCTGATCTCAAATTCTTTTAATATCACCCAAGAATTTATTTTGTTGGAATGCCTTTTAAACTTAAAGCAACTCTCTTATTCTCTCATTCTCTCTTTGTCTCTTCTTTTTGTCTTTTTCATACTACTCTTCCAATGAATGTAGCTTCTTGCATTATCAACCTTAACAACTCTTTCTCTGTATCCCTCTCATCTTTCTCTGATTCATATTACTATTATAATTAGTGTAGCATCAATTAGCAAATCAAATAAATATTTCCAGATTTCAATAGCATTACCTTATAAAACATATTGCAGAAAATTCAATTATAAAAGATTTCACTACTCATTCAAAGACTATAGATGTCATTTCAAAGTAGTATTATTCTGATGTGTCCAAAGTATAAAGTAGCTCTCTACTAAGAAAATTTCTAGAAAAATTATTTGTAATACTCTATAAAATCCATTTGTCAATGTATAGATGGAGCTTAGGTAAGATATGAACTTATAATACTAAACTCTATATGGTTGTAGATGACTAGACCTAATTAAGAGGAGGAAAAGATTCATATTCATTCAAATTTCAAGCTCCAAAGACTAGCGTGTCTTCACCCTTGATGCCCATTTATTTCCTTGCAAGCCTAGGAAAAATTAAACTTTTTTGGTGTCAGCTCCTTCTTTCAGATTTTTTTTTTGAGTCTGGAGAGAGACTATGTTCATTTCATGTTTCATTTGAATAATATATATTATTTTATTTAAATAGTTTAGAGGAAAAAGTCAATAAACTTTTAAATAAGCTAGGAAATGAGTTTTTCCTAAGTTTATCCAAAACATAGTGTGAGATAAAAACTCACTAATACTAAAGGAGTAAAATAAGCATATTCAGATTTGAAATTAAAATACATGACATAATTCCAATGTTATTTAATATCCATAAGTGTATTTCATTTCCCTAGTTTGCAAGATAAGCATTGTTCAGGGGATAAACATGTTCCAAGAGAATGGTGACTTGCCTATTACCACATATTTTATAGTAAGTAAAGGAATTGAAAATGGAGCCTTGAATTCAGAATTGTAGTTCAGGGTTCAGATCACTTTATAGGTTCTTGAAATCATTGTTATATATATAATTTGCTTTTTGACTGTAAAGTGGCTCTTTCTTAATGGGAGAATAATATGTCCACTGTGATTGCACCAAGACCTAAACTATTCAAATATTCTTTTTACCTCTATATCAAATAAGTAGTTTTTTTAACTGTTGTTCCAGTACAGTTGTCTCCATTTACCCCCATGTCCCTCTCCCACCCCATCCACCCCCCACCTCCCACCCTCGATGTTATCCCTCTTTGGCTTTGTCCATCAGTGCTTTATACGTGTTCCTCAACAACCCTTCCCCTTCTTTTCCCCATTATCCCCCTCCCCACTTCCCTTTGGTTAATGTCAATTTGTTCTTTATTTCAATGTCTCTGGTTATATTTTGCTTGCCTATTTGTTTTGTTGATTAGGTTCCACTTATAGGTGAGATCAAATGGCATTTCTCTTTTCACTGCTTGGCTTTTTTCACTTAGCATAATGCTCTCCAGATCCATCCATGCTGTGGCAAAGGGTAGGAGCTCCTTTACTCTTTCTGCTGCATAGAATTCTATTGTGTAAATGTACCACAGTTTTTTTCCACTCATTTACTGATGGGCACTTATGTTGCTTCGAGTATTTGAGTAAATTGTGCTGCTATGAATGTTGGGGTGCATAGGTTCTTTGGAATTGGTATTTCAGGGTTCTTAGGGTATAATTCTAGCAGTGGAATTATCAGGTCAAAAGGCAGTTCCATTTTTAGTTTTTTACACATAACCTTCAGATGTTTCACAAGTATCTATTGGCACTTAGGTTTTATAGTTACGTCTAGGTACCAAAACATTTTTACCCACCATTGAACAAATCCACAACCTCTATTTTTTTTGCTTTAGAATTGTCTGGAGTGTAGAGACGCATGACAGATACTGTTACTTGCACAGACCCTTTTCAAAATTTGTCACTTCTGACATAAGTGTGACAGAAGGAATTGTAGCAGGGTGATGTTGATTTCATTGTGTTACAGCTTTCCTATCTCTTTGGCAAAACTAGTACTTCTCTCTACTTTAGGGTTCACTGGGTGAGAAAATATTGAGCTTTTAGTTCAAAAAGCACAGAATTATTATCTCAATGCTTCCACTGTTAACTTCTGTAACGTTCTTTTTTTAGGAATAACTTCCAATTATCTACCTGCCATGTCTTTTTCTAGAGCAATGTGGAAAAGTAGTACAACTTATGATTACATGTTTGTCGTGTTTTAGTGATGAAAAACATAATTAAACATTTTTCTCAATGTAAAGTTACAAGACAGTTTTTAGATGGTAAAGAATTTTAAGTTAAAAAAGACCTTACTAATTGTAGGCAAATTCATCTCCAGGTAAAATGGTGTTCTAAACTTTTGCAATGTATTAGTAATGGTGTTATAAAAGGAAGCATGGCCACCTGAGTTTAATTTAGCTTCTTATCTTACATTCTGCTAATTTATTAGCTACAACTTTCAAAACATTTTAAGGAAACTATCAACAGAAATGAGAAAAATGAGTTAATAACAAGGACTTTTAACCTCAAGATAAAAGATAAGCAAAAAAATATCTTTTTTAAAATATACTTTATTGATTATGCTATTACAGTTGTCCCATTACCCCCTCTTCATTCCCCTCCACCCTGCACACCCTTTCCCACCCACATTCCCCCCCTTTAGTTCATGTCCATGTGTCATAATTTCTTTAGCTTCTACATTTCCCATACTATTCTTGCCCTCTCGCTGTCTATTTTCTACCTACCATCTATGCTACTTATTCTCTGTACCTTTCCCCCTCTCTCTTCCTCCCACTCCCCCGTTGCTAACCCTCCATGGGATCTCCATTTCTGTGGGTCTGTTCCTGTTCCAGTTGTTTGCTTAGTTTGTTTTTGTTTTAGGTGTGGTTGTTCATAATTGTGAGTGTGCTGTCATTTTACTATACATGTTTGTTTTATCTTCTTTTTCTTAGATAAGTCCCTTTAACATTTCATAAAATAAGGGCTTGGTGATGATGAACTCCTTTAACTTGACCTTATTTGAGAAGTCCTTTATTTGCCCTTCCATTCTAAATGAAAGCGTTGCTGGATAGAGCAATCTTGGATGTAGGTCCTTGTCTTTCATGATTGGGAATACTTCTTTCCAGCCCCTTCTTCCCTGTAAGGTCTCTTTTGAGAAATCAGCTGATAGTCTGATGGGAACTCCCTTGTGGGTAACTGTCTCCTTATCTCTTGCTGCTTCTAGGATTCTCTCTTGTATTTTTACCTTGGCTAATGTAATTATGATGTGCCTTGGTGTGTTCCTCCTTGGGTCCAACTTCTTTGGGACTCTCTGAGCTTCCTGGACTTCCTGGAAGTCTATTTCCCTTGCCATATCGGGGAAGTTCTCCTTTATTATTTGTTCAAATAACTTTTCCACTTGTTGGTCTTCCTCTTCTCCTTCTGGTACCCCTATAATTCAGATGTTGAAACATTTAAGGCCTAAGGAGGTTCCTAAGCCTCTCCTCATTTTTTTGAATTCTTGTTTCTTCATTCTTTTCTGATTTTATGTTTTTTTTTTTTCCTTCTGGTCCACTCCATTGATGTGAGACCCAGCTTTCTTTCCATCACTATTGGTTCCCTGTGCATTTTCTTCATTTCACTTATTGTAGCCTTTAAACATTTCTGACATGTATTTCTAACTTGATTTAACTATAATGATGACATAGACTGTTTATAATAATATTGTAATTGCAAATATTATAGAAGCTATGAAAGTAGAGCTTTGTACACACAAAAAACTTCTTTCAAAATTAGCAAATAAAATTCCAAGATATAATTGCCCGTGTATGGTGGATAAAGAAGATTATTGGAATGAGCTGAGTGATAGCTAACTCCATCTAATTTTGTATCATTATATGTTAGTGAACCTATGATGTCACTTATAAGTAGTAAAAACTGCACGTATTAAAGTTGCAAGAAAGGCCCTTCTTAATCAAATGTGTTCTTTAATATGTTGCTTTCTGAAAAAAAATCAAAAGTTGAAAATACTGAACTCATTCTATGTATACTTTACCCTACATAATAAGAAAGTGAAGGCTATTCATGGGATTTCTGATAAAATTTCTAGTTCCTTTTCTTAAAACCATTGAAAACCTAGGGTTCTACAAAGAATCTGGAGAAAGACACCAGGCAGACACAATTTTGAGCAACTGACTAGTCAATGCCTCTTCCCAACTCATTCTTTGTTGGACAGCTGGAAGAGGTGAGATTCACCCATATTGTAAAGTAGCAAGTATAGATCTCTGGACCAATGAAGTTAAAACAAAGTTAATGGGTAATGATGTGCATGACTCTCCAAGGATAAGCTACCAAATCACCCTTTGAATTCCACACTCAACAACCATTTGAGTAGTCAAAAAATTCACATATGTAACTATTATGAGTAAGCCTCACTAAAACTTGTGAGAAGCAATACTAAGAAAGTCAGCAAAAATAAAATGTTAAAAAGAACTTAGCCAAGGAAATAATCAATAAAGATAACAGAAGCTTTAGAATAACTATATTTAATATCTTCAGAGAGATTTTGGAATATTTTGTACAAATGTGATATAAATATCTAGAGTGGTTTTAGTAAAGATCTAGATAATAGGAATTTATTTTGTTTTACAAATTTTAATTTTTAGGGTGTGTAATAAAAAATTTGGTTAACCATCAAAACTGTTCCAGTTAGAAAAAGATGGTTTTCTATATTCTCTATAATTTCTTTAAGGTCTTTTCAAATATATCTTCTTTGATTGAACATTAGAATTAGAAAAATTTTCTGTATGCTTCTACTCATTTGGATTATAGTATTTATCCTTGTAACCTACACTAAATATCAACTAAAATACCTATAAACTTAATGAGCTTTTAGCTTCCAATGTAAATATTTCCTGTTCTATACTTTTGATTTCCACAAAAGTGTTTGAATAAACTTCCCTATTTATATACAGGGATTGGGATAATAATTTTCTCAGAAATATTAATCAACTTGAGGCTAGAATAGTCAAGATAGTTTATTAGAAAGTAAATGCATTCTGTTTTATTTGTTGTGTTTATCTCTTATTTCATCATATTTTGAAATTTATTTTTATATTCAATTTCATGATCTTGTGGAATCAAAAGGTCTATATTTTCATTCAATCTTTTCTTGGCACCTAGTTGATAAACACTTTCCATTGTGTTTGCCCTGGATTTGTTGGGATTGCACAAGGCTGTACTTGTTGAACACTGGGACAAGGTCAATTAAGCAAAGTTTTTTCCAAAACATCATCAAAAATATTTCTGAGCAACATAAATAATTTGTCAAAAATCCCTGAGCAATATGAAAAATAATATTGTTCTATAATTAATTTATATTGTAAAATCAAGAGATTAACAAAATATGTGTAAGCATTAAAAAGCACCTGTCATTGATTATTCCGCTAATGTACATGCCATCCTGGGCAAGTAGTCAAAACTCAATATAGTTCAGTTTTCTGAAACCTAAAGAAAAAAAAAGGTAACACCATTTTATTTCATAGGGTCATAAAGCAAAAGCAAATGAATATACCTAGAGTAAATTCTAACATATGAAGACTACAAAACAAAGGCTACTTATAACAGATTAAATAATTTTTACTGTGGCCACTTTCTAGTAACCTATAAATATATTCATTTATTCTTTTTAAAGCACTGTGTCAATAAAAAGTATATTGGAGCAAATGAAAATTGGGTTATAAAATGCTTTCTAGTCCATTATGCATGTACGTGTACATTCACACATAAATACCTTTACCTACAAATCATTAGTTTTCTAGAAACTGCCTTATAGACACATAATTCTGATTACCACATCATGATCACTGGTACTGCTGTTCATGTCAGCATCAAAATGTAGGTTCAAATTGGTTTTGCATATGTGAAAAGTAAGAGATTTTTCTCTCATCTCTGTGAAAGTTCTCACTAACCCACCTTCATTTTATTTGAAGTATGCCCAGATAAAACCACAAAAGGTACAGCTGTGGGTTTAACTTCCAGCAGCTATTCCACAGAAAATGACCAGAACACAATTGTGGACTTGGTAGCACATATATGTGTATGACATGTTAAGAAATTTAATATAAACCTAATATATTTTAATCAATATGCATATATTTTATATTGATGAATGCACATTTATGCTACATGCATAAATGTGTAAACATGTCTATTATTTATTTCTATATTACAAGCACACATACATGGCTAAATGGCAGTTACAAGTTTTTACATTCTACATTATTGTGCAAAACCTTTTTTTCCTAAGTAGTATGCTTTTCCTTACTGTGTATATGTCAATAATTTTTTCTCAAACCATGTTATTTCTCACTCTTTCTGTGAGTGAACAATAAGTGACCTTCCTAAGTGGGATATTGCATAGTAAAGATACCTTTAGTCCTACAGTAGAGCTCAGCATTGTCAGTGTTGCTTCACATCACTGTCTTTCCTTGGTAGACTTGAATAGCAAGTGCAAAACCACCATTTAAAATTGTGTATAAAAAGAAGGAAAGGCAGACAAGCTTATAAATAGTGCATGTGTTTGTGCAGCCTCGTTAAAAGCTACAATGAGAATGACATGGATGCATCAAGGAAAATTCAGCAAACACCAAAAAACTGCTACGTGTAGCTGAAATGTTTACGAATACCAAATAAACAGCCACTATGGAGCCACCTTTAAAGTCACATTTACCAAAGGAAATGTAAACTTGCTGAATGCTATTGAGAAAGCAAACATTATTCCAAGCTCCCGGCATGAAAGTACAGAACATTAATAACCACCTCTTTTGAGCCTTAATCTATACAATTAAAAAGGTCAAAAGTGCTAATGTTGATAAAGGTCTTCTAGAAAAAGAAGCAGTAGATGAGACCCTAATTATTAATCATTATCAAAAAAAAGTCCTTCACAGAAATTAGCACACCATCGTGAAATAAGTATCTCAGAGGTCTTTTAAGAGCGTAAGCACATTTTCATATCCAAACAGACTCAAATTGTATATTAAGAAGATGGGGATAAAGGTTATTTCATACATCTAACACAACAATTATGCTAAGGTTTATAAAATATGCTTCCCAGATTGAATATGTTGTCATAATTATATTAAATAGTAGCTCATATGATTTTTACTGTTGATATATCCACTCAGAAGCTGCATTCTGCTCAGGGCACAATCTTTGCAAAAGCAATCAGATATTTGATTTGAGTTCATTATTATTTTAATCTTTGTGCAATGAAGTGGCAAGATTTCTATTTTAAAAGACTCCGAATTATTGTAAATTTTTGTTCTCAAAATAAATATCTTATTTGGAAAAGGAAATAAACATTGAAATATTAAAATAAAAAATATGACTCAGAGAAGTTAAACTGGTGTTATCCATTGCAACATGATCATTACTTTAACAGAAGTATATTTAAAATGTTACATGAGCTTAAATGTCGCTCTGACATAGAGGATCCAAGAAGGCTTTGGAAGCAATATCAGATGAGTAATGCAGTATCAGATGAGAAATTTCAACAGACCTGTGGAAAGTGTTAAAAAGAAAAATCCCTAACACTCTACAAATAATTTTAAAAACACTAACATAAGTAAACATTATTTATGGAATTATCAGTAAATGTAAACTGTTGAATAAAAAATTAACAAACTTGAAGATATGTCAATACAAATTACTTTGAATACAATTCAAAAAACAAAACAAAGAACCCGGCTGGTGTGGATCAGTAGATTGAATGCTGGTCTGTGAACCAAAGGGTCACCAGTTCAATTCCCATTCGGGGCATATGCCTGGGATACGGGGCCAGGTCCCCAGTGGGGAGCATGTGAGAGGCAAGCACACATTGATGTTTCTCTCCTTTTCTTTCTCACTTCCTTCTCTTCTCTCTAAAAATAAATAAAATAAAAATTTTTAAAAAAGAAAAAAGGTAGAAAAACCAATAAACAAAAAGAAAAAGAAAAAATCCTCCAAATGTTCCAAGAGCTTGACACAATAATAAAAACAAAAAGATTAATACATATGTAATTGAGATCTTAGTATGAGAAGACAGCATGAATGGGAAGAAATCTTGGAAGAAATTATAGCGAAGAAATTTCCAAAATTAGTATCAGACTTCAACATGTGTTGTTAATATCAGACATTACTAACTATATGATACAATGAAAAGGGCACTCCACCTCTCCTTGTATTGTCCCCCAAAATCTGTAACCCCGCTCTCATATAAGAAATCACCAGACAAATCCAAATCAGGGGCCATTCTACAAAAGGCTCAAGTAATAACTTTTCAGAAGTGACAAGGTTAATGAAAATATATGCTGAGAAACTGATACATGTTGAGGGCATTGACCGACTGACTAAATGAGATGTAGTATACAAGACTGGATCTTAGCTCAGTAAAAGCATATATTTGAAAAATCTAGCAAAATTTGGATAAATCCTGTTGCTTAGCAAATAGTATTAGACCAGTGTTAATTTCTTAATTTTGATAAATACACCATGGATATGTAAAATGATACTATCAGGGAGTTGCATGAAGAATAAAAGAGCTCTTTCCTTCCTATCTTTGCAACTGTTGTTTCCAATCAATCATATTTTATTTTATTTTTATTATATTTATTTAAACTAAAAAGTCAAAAAAACAGTTCACTCATTTCTCCCATCCTTATCTCCCACAGCTTGCAACTACTGATGTGTTCTCTGACTATAAGTTTGATATTTTTTGAGTCTATATATAAGAGCATTCATATGACATGTGTCTGCTCTGACTTATTTCACTTGACCTAATTTCATCAAAGTCTATCCCTCTTGTTCCAAATTGCAAGGCTTTATTATTTTTATGGTAGAATAACATTCCATTTTTTATATATAGCACATTTGCTTTATCCATTCATCCACTAAAGGACTTAGATTGCTTCTATATGTTGGCTTTTGTAAATATGTGTGTTTGGTGACTTTGTTTAGTGTTATGTTTACACTTCGTTCACTTCCTGTTTTCTGCACATCCTCTAGGGTGTTGCTTTTAGGTCATTGTGAGGCTACCCATAACAACTGACGTCTATGACAGTCTATTTTAAGTTGATGAGAACTTAAGTTTGATCCCATTTTCAAACTCAACATTTTTACTCACGCCTCCAGCACATTTTATGTTTTTTATTTATGAAATGCTGATAAATTTTTATTAATGGTGTGAAAAGATTTTCACTTTTTTTTTTTCTAAAGATTTTATTTATTTATTTTTAGAGAAGGAAGGGAGGGAGAGAGATAGAGAGAGAAACATCAATGTATGGTTGCTGGGGGTCATGGCCTGCAACCCAGGCATGTACCTTGACTGGGAATCGAACCTGCGACACTTTGGTTCACAGCCCATGCTCAATCCACTGAGCCACGCCAGCCAGAGCTACATTTTATGTTTTTTGATATAATATTTTACATCTTTTTAAGTTGTGTTTCTGTTATTGTAGTATTGTAATCATAGTTATTTTTACTACCTTTGTATTTTAACCTGTTATCTTTGTGTAAACTTAAATTGATACAAAATAAGATATTAAAGGGGAAAATAAATAAATGTAGATACAAAAATATACAATTGTAAGTAAAGCACAGCATAAAAATGTAATTCTGAAAGTTTACTGTATTTTATAAACTCATATTTAATTTTCATATATTTCTGTACTAGTGGCTGATATTCATAAAATATAATTTTAAATTATAAGTTAAAATATAAAATATAATTTATTTTAAATTGAAAATGTTTCATTGTATCTTCTGATTTAGTAATCATAACATTTAAGAAAGTATGAATCAAAACCTATTGTCACAATTGGAAAACATTAAAGCAAAAAATGAGAGTTAGTTGTACACTAAGGAGCTAGATGTTTGATAGATGAACCAGAACAAAGAAATATATAAATGGAACTGTCTGCTGCGGTTCAGTGGATTGAACATGGCCTGTGAACCG
The DNA here is from genome assembly GCF_019186645.2 of Phyllostomus hastatus. NCBI lineage: Eukaryota > Metazoa > Chordata > Mammalia > Chiroptera > Phyllostomidae > Phyllostomus > Phyllostomus hastatus. Next base: position 35,302,874 of record NW_025333709.1, on the reverse strand, counting down.
TAAGGTCGCAGGTTAGATTCCCAGGCAGAGCACATGCCTGGGTTGTAGGTCAGGTCCCGGGATAGGGGCTGTGTGAGAGGCAGCTCTATCTCTCACACACCCATGGTTCTCTCCCTCTCTTCCTCCTTCCACCTCCTTCTAAAAATAAATAAATAAATAAATTTAAAATATGAATGAATTATACTTGGAATAAATACTTTTATTATATTAAATATAATGATCATTAAGTGTATTAAATAAATATGTTGATTACATCATGATAATACTTTCTGATTAGTCAAATGCAACAAGGCAATTTCATCCCATATAAATATAACCTCAAGGAATATCACAAAAATATATTTAGATAAATGAAGTCATTCATTGAGTAGAAAGTCATTATAAAATCTATTAACTAGAACTTTCTTGTCTAGAGTAATTAATGGGCATACAGTTTTATGTTAATATGCATACAACATAAAACACTGTATTGATTCTGATTTTTATCTAATCTAAGAGTAAGGAAATTTCAAATATTAAAAGAACATCTAGTTCATAGATTTCTAGTTACCTATGCATTTTTGTCCCTGAACATGTTTACTATTCTTAAATAATGTTTATGTGCTATAGAGTCTATAATTTGTACATCACTCACATTATTATCTCTGTTCTTTTCTTGTTTCATATCCTATCGAAAAAAAATAACCTTTCTTTCCCCCCAAAATTCAACAGGATGTATGAGAATCAGTAGATATGTGGAATGTTTGCAGAAATGCATCTTTGTAGAGACAATAAGGGTTACATTTCTCTCAGCATTCCCCACATCTACTGTTTTATATTTATTCAGCAGAATTTTGTGTTAAAAAGATCATTGCAATATACTAACAAATAAGTACCATGAGATTTTAACAAGTAGGTGTATCCTATTTGTACTTCATACCAAAGCTGTTGGGATAACTCTCTTGCTGTCAAAAATCTGAAAGAGACCATTGTTCTCTTACCTTTCTTTTCCATCTATCCAGTTCTTTATGGCTTTTTGTTAAATTGTACCTTTTCTATCAAGCCTCAGTAGCTCCTTAACCTTTCTCTGGGACTATATCACTCATCACCTCTGCAATTCTTATTGTAGCAACTGATAATGTTTCTTTTATTGAATGTTTCTTTTATTGATATATTGTTTTGTTGTTTTAGTCATCACATAGTATTGTTCTGCATATTGGTATTAACATTATAATAGCTCAAACAATATTTATTTCGTGACTATAAATATAATGTAAGGTACAAGTAGCTGCTGCAGAGTACATAACCCAAAGAGTGTCATGCTATTTACCAGAATATGATGAATAATGTACACATTGTAACAACTATTTACTAGAATGTGTACATTATCAGTGATTTTAGCATATGGTATTTGTAAAAAGTGTAAATAGTGAATGGAGAACATTTTGTATATTCCTGTAGGACAGCCTTAAACCACGTTAGTACTTTTGGGAGTTATCATTTTTGTGCATACCTAAAGTTCTATTTCCACTTGGTATTCTGAATGTCCTTCATCAGGACATTCATTCCACCAATGTGATAGAAAGTATGACCAACTTTTTATTTCAGCTCTAATATGTAAAGAGCTTATAAATAGTCATTACCACACTTAAAACAAATAAAGCTGGACAAAAAAACAAAATCAATGACTTTTTCAGACTCATCAGAAAACTATGCTGACTTACAAGGTCTCATCTTGCAATCTAGAGTGGCGGATGAATCCAAAGAGCCACAGCTGTGATCTGCTTCCTTTGATCAGAAGTCACAGGAGTCCTAAACTGGTAGAAATACTTAAATGGCAATTCTAATGAAGTGATGGATGCTAGCTGTGGGTAACTTGGAAGGGAAAATCCGCAAAGTGATAGTCTTTGGCACGGTAGGGGGCACACTTTCATAGGTTTTACCTCTAAGAACCCTACCAGCTTCTCATGATTAAGATCCCAGAGAGATGTCTTCATACTCTGGCATGGCAAGGGAAAAAGTGAACTTTGTGGATTATCTGAAGTGTATTCTCCATGAAAAAAACCTACCGGAAAAGGCTTTACCACAGCATTCTACCAGCTGAGGGAAGGGAATTAATTTTTCACATTCTAGATCCCCTGACTCACTGAAGGAAAAAATAAATAAGTAAAGGTAAGAAACATCTGACAGAATGTAGCAGCCCACTAAATGACAGGGTTTTCTTTTGATCTTCCTTCCAACTTTTAAAATGCAATATCCCTTCTTAGTCTGAAGTTCCCATTAAAAACAGGCCCTGGGCTGAACTTGGCCTGCAGGCTCTATTGCATTGACCCCTGGCCTAGAGAGAAAACATTTCTGCTTTCCTGCAAAAAATCTCTCTGGTTCTCAGGCAAGTCACTGATTCCTCCGTGTTCTTTATTTATGGAAGTTTTTCATGTTGAGGAAAACAAGTAGATTATTCAGATTTCCAGTGAGTTCAGTGTTATTGAACTTACAGATATTTGTTTTAAATATTGATTTTTAAATAAGTTGATCTATTTTCTTACAGGTTGAAATGCTGACATTTAAAAAAAGTTTTATCAGCTTATTTAATATAATTATCAAAATATAATTTCATATTTTCTATAATTGAAGTATATTGGGAAAATAAAAAATAGTTTAGACCATTTAAATCTAATCATCTCCCCATATCTCATTTCCCCAATATAATTGTTCTTCTAGACTTTATGTGTATATTGGTAATTACCACTTATAAGTGCTATATTTAAGATAATGCTGTCTATACTACATTGCAACTTAATTTTTATATATATAGCTACCTATACTTACCCTTTATATTTTACAGTGTATAATTACATAAGTGGGTAGGTGATTATTAATATTAATTTCTGTCTCCCTCACTTGACTGTATGATCTATGCACAGAGTATTAACAACTGTGTAATATAGTGTTTGCCACATACTAGACATCTCTCTCTTTTTAAGGCTTCATTTTTTGTTATTATATGTAACACAACCTTTCATTAATGTATACGTGTATTGTCTATAGCACCTTTACTGAATACAATTAGGTTATTTCAATAGTTTTATCACAAAGAATAGTGTAACAAATACCATGGTGAAATGTAATTGCCTTTTAGAAGTAGATTTACTAGATCAAATGGTAGGTACATTTTATAATAATCCCACTAACAGGCTTATATTGATAATGTTTAAACAATATTACATAAACGATTATTCACAAAACCCTAACATACAAGGTAATTCCCATCATATGCCTCTCTGCCTTCTCTTTAGGCACTTGACATTGAAAAGGTGGGTATAATATAAGACCATTGGTTATCATGCTTTATAATTTGGGGAGATTATACAAATTTGTATAGAAACACTCAGATAAATGTGCAGAATGGAAAAAGTATTTAAAAATAAAATTCACCTCATTCTGCAGTATTGTTTCTGTAAAAGGAAACTTGAAATCCAATCGCAGAAGAGAATATTTAACAGATTTCTGGCAGAGGCCTTTGGCAGATGGTTCTTTGTGAAAACACCTACTTTGTTTCAGGATGAAATGTTTATTTTCTAAAGTTAAACAAAGTCACAATGGTAAAAATGAGATATGAGTCACAGTTGCAGATTCTAGATTTAAAGCCTGGTGGTAATTTTGTCTGATTGAAAAATACAACTGAAATATCTCTGCCCATTCTAAAGCAACTAAGCAAGAAAAGTCACTGAAACTGGTGACTATAGACAGCTAAGAAACTGACATATCTCCACCTACTGGCTCCCCACAGCAAATTTGTGAATGTGTGTGTGTGTGTGTGTGTGTGTGTGTGTGTGTGTTCATTTTGTTCTAGAAAATTTCAGAAAATATGTCTTTGTTTTTGGAAGGTACATAACATGTTCTTCTGTATTTGGAAATGTCAACCAGAAATATACTACTAAGCATAACACAAACACAATAATAGATATTTAAGAGTTAAGTCACACTTGATTGTATTCTATATCACATGGCCAGAACTGCATCTTATTAAAATTCAAATGTCCAAATGAAACTTAGGCATCAAATAAAGCATTTAAAGAAAATGTAATTCTGACTGTGAAGTAGAAAAGTATATGTTTCACTTGGTTTAAACCTAAATGAAAATGTTCAGACACTGCAAATACAAGAAGTTATACATAAAATAGAACTTCAAAGACACTTTATATAATGAGCCATTTCTGTTTAATAAAGCTTACTTATCTTTAGTCCAGTCTTTGTTATATTCTGTAATGTAGCATTCATAATTTGGCTGAAGCCATTAACACACCCAGCTCAGATTAAAACGTATGCACAATGACTCAAGAAACTTACTGGACTGTGTGCTTATTGTGAATCTAATAGTTATGCACAATCAAGAATATTTCAGTTTATTCATAATTCAATGTGAATTTCTTAACCTTTCAGCATAATATCTCATGGATTTGGGATTCATGTTTTAAAGACTAATATCTGTTTTTGTAGTTGTTAAATATATTTAGCCTCCATGTAAAGGATTTTTAAAATAAGAAAAATAATATGAACTACAAAAATTTTTTTCTTCACATATGTAGCAGTATATATCTGGTGTTCCTGAAATGTGAGCATTTATTAAAATTAGGTTTTATTAATGTATTAAATTTGAGCTTTAGGGAAGATATATCCTATTTTATAAGAAGTTGTTGATTTATTCTTCAAACATTTTGTTATAATTAATATGAGCAATGTTTGAATTTTCACATAATTTTTCCATACTTATTTTGTTTTGCAAGATATAATCATTAAGTTATTTATGTTAGCATGTATGGAGTATACTATTGCTTTCAAATAAATTGTTATAATAATATGTATATAAATTATCAGCTTTAATTACTAATGTGATAAACAGGGATAGATATAGCCCCTCCAAAAAATTTTTTTCTTTGAGATCTTCAATTATCCTTAAGAATGTAAAGGAGATCTTAGACCAAAAAGTTAGACACCACTGCACTAGATATTTGATTTTGAATTATACCTTTTTAAAATATTTTCTCAAAAATTTTACATGGTTTTCATTATATTCTTTCCAGGGTTTGTTTTTGAATATTCAGATTAGCACCTACATGTCAACTGTTCAAAAAAGTTCATCCAGTAAAGGAATAAAAGAAATGCTCCTCTATTTATTAAATCTGTTCATTTAATAACAGATTCAATGGTGCTAACACAAAATAACAGTTTTTCAAATCAGAATTTGTAAGTCAAAGATAACATCTAGCATCAAAGGTACAAAAAGTCAATTCTCATGCATAAATCCTATCAAGATACCTGTGGTGTATTTCACAAAACTAGAATAAATATTCCAAAAAATTTATATGAAACCACAAAACCACCAAATAGCCACAGCAATCTTAAGTTGGAGGAAGAACACTACCTGATATCAAACTATACTGCAAGGCTATACTAATCAAAACAGCATGGTACTGGCATAAAAACAGACACATAGATAAATGGAACAGAACAGAGAGCCCAGAAATAAACCCACACCTCTATAGTCAATTAATATTTCACAGAGGAAGCAAGCACATACAATGGGCTAAAGATAGTTTATTCAATAAATTGTGTTGGGAAAATTGGAGATATGTGCAGACAAATGAAACTAGACCACCTTTTTACACCACACACAAGAATACATGTAATTCACATTTAAAATTTTATAGAACAATGACCACTGCACTAAAAAAAATCAGAGATTACCCAATGCATTTGTACATAATTGTGGCATGTTTAATTTTTATGTTAACCATGTGAAAGTATGTATTTGTGTACATGTGTGTATAGAGAGAGATGCATATCTATATATACATCTCTCTCATTTATATATGCATCTCTCTCTATATATGTGTGTGTGTATATATACATACATATATATGTATGTATGTATATACATACATACATACACACACACACATTATTAGCCATGTGTGCTTGCACATACATAGCTAGTTAAACCATATACATAAACACATAAGGAAAAATGCAAAAAATATAAAGAATAATATAAAAATAAGTAAAATATATCAAGTCAACTTATAAAAATCAAAAATGATATAATCCTATGCCATATATTTTATGTACTACTAATTAAAGAAATACACCTTTTTAAGTTTACTTTCATATTTAGGTTTTAAGCAGCCCAGTGTCCTCAGCAGATGAGTGGATAAAATAACTATGGGATATATAGACAATGGAATGCTACTCGGCTGTCAAAAAGAAGAAAATCTTCCTCTTTGCAATGATATGGATGGACCTGGAGAACATTATGCTAAGCTAAATAAGCCAGTCAAAGAAAGACAAATTCCACATGTTCTCATTCACATGTGCAATCTAATGAACTAACTGAACTAACAAGCAAAATAAAGACAGACTCATAGATAGAGAGTAGGATGACAGCTCTGGGAAGGGGAGTAGTTTGGCAGGGGAGTAGATTAGTTGGCAGAGAGAAAGAGCAAAAGGAAAAAAGAACTCATGGGCATGCACAACAGTGTGGTGATTGTAGGGGTGAGGAAAGTATAAAAGGGATAAATAGTAATGGAAAATAATATAATAAATTAAACAAATAAATAAATGTGAATTGCACCATGCAATATGGCTTATTATTTATATGCATTGCTGTCACTGGGTAGGTGTTATATGATTATAATGCTCTAAGTGATATGTAGCTCTATATTCTCCATTCATAATATTTGAATATTTCATTGTATAGCTGAATAAGTCATTCTCAGCAAACTTTTAGAAATAATTTGCCTCTGATCTTCTAAGGCTTAAAACAAAAGTTATAAATAAAAAGCTTTAGGAAACAGACGGGGGGGTTTAATGTCTAAAAAAACAAAACATCCTAAGAAATGGTGCCAACAGTAGCAAACAAAAGGATGTAAGTCCAACTAAAGGCACATTGACTTCGCATAATTAATTTTGGTCAAACAAAACCTGTTTACTGGCTCAATCCAGAATCAGTTCCAACAATTGTCAACTTTTAGAGAGTGAGAATTCTGTATTTTTAGTGAAACCCATTACTTCATTTCAGTTACATAGAATAAGTTCCTCTTTGCTTTAACAAACACACAACATGTCTATACTATGCATGAACATCTGTGTACTTACATGCATATATATATATATAATCTATTTTCCTATCAAGTCAAGCATATAGATGATATTTTTTGTTTTAGTATTCTGTGTATGCCAGGATTGTGAACGTGATAATGATGAAACAGAACAAAACCCCGTATGTAGTAAAGCATTTAGATGTAAGGCTAGTTTTTACCCAACAAAAACAAAAATTGTGAAATACATTTGTTTATTTGTTTACTCTCTTCCTTCACAACTAGAATGAGTGTAAAAACATTTGGAAAGAATAACTCTTTTCATTATCTCTCCATTTCTTCCTAGGGTATCTTTCTCCCAATGTTTGATTTTCCTTATAACCATTATTGATTGTAAGTCATTTTTTACATTCGTATATTACATTGATGCTTTAATAATTTTTATGAGCCCTGGCTGACATAGCTCAGTGGATTGAGCTCGGGTTGCAAACCACAGTGTCGCAGGTTCGATTCCCAGTAAGGGTATATGCCTGGGTTGCAGGCCATGACCCCCAGCAACCTCACATTGATGTTTCTCTCTCTCTCTCTCCATCCCTTCCCTCTCTAAAAATAAATAAATAAAATCTTTAAAAAAATAATTTATATGGAAATTATTCAGAAACTGTTTATGATGTCACAGCCTGAAATTATATAAACAAATGCGGTACTCTCTAGAGTCAGAAACATCTGTGTGCTTTATACAACTTCTCAGGTAAGTGCAATTTAAATGGGAACTCAGCTGGCATATCTCAAAGAGATTTTCTCTATCAGGCATTTGAAAGGTTGCTATAAACTTCAGGTCTTCTGCTAATAAACACTGGAAAATAAGTTGTTAAAAGGACTGGAGTTTCTTGTGCTTTTAGCCCATAACAGGTTTTTTTGTAATGGCCTGAGAATTATTCTATTTATTGATGTTTGGTGCACAGGTAAGAAGAGATAATTCCATGTATCTTTGGCCTTAACAATAACTAGTGGGGGAAATAGAGTGTCTGTGATTTTCTGATATGGCATTTCTCTGTTAAGTATGATATGAAATGAAATATATTAAAATGGAGATACATGTAAGCACAGGAGAAAACGCAGCAGTGTCCTTGTAATTCAAGTAAACGAATAAAATAAAACAGTAATCATAAGATTTATTTTCATAATACTTAGATTACAGAATGAAATGTGACAATTTGGTGAAAGTTTATTAAGAAACAGTCTAGCTTACTCACTGACATTCATTTCTTTATACCTTTTTTTTACATGGATGAAATTTTCTAATATATGTTACTGAAGCAGCACTTTATAATTATGCAAAGATTAATTGATCCCTAAAATGTTATGCACTTAAATAAAAATGTTATTTCCAAATCCAAAAATTTCTAAGAAAAAAAACCTGGGAAGAATCTCTCAGGTCTGGCCAAAACTAATGAAATAAACCCAGCCGGGTGGAGATCTGAGTGTGATTTTGACAGACACAGGAAATGAGGGCTGCGCATGCCTACCTAAGCCCTGGGTTTCAACTCTTCACTTGCACTGGCTCTCAGCCATTTCAGACATGGCATGAATGAGGTATATAGTTAACATCAAGTGACAAGGTCACCACTAATGATGTCCTGGAGGGCAGCCAGTCTAGTTCTAAATTCCGAATTGACCATGTGGAAAGAAATGAGCATCAAATACAAAAAAATCACTGTATCTAACTTCAGTGATAACAAGACAAGGAATACATAGCTCCTGTGCTTTACAAAACACACTAACATAGTTTATTGTTATAATCACAACAAAACTATGAGGAAGAACAATGTTTTCATCCACACTTAAAAACAACAAAATTCATGTTTTGAATCAAAAGACATGTTTAAAGTCAGAAATTATTTTTTTAAGAAAAGTACGCTTCCTTAAGCAAGGCAAGGAGAAAAAGAAAGACCAAAGTGATCACTGCTATTTTCCATTTTAAAGCGATAGCCAATGCAAAATGGCAAAGTAACTCAATACATATAAAATATTAGTAGTCCTGGTTGCAGAAGGGAATAGAGAGGAAAAAAAATAAGCAAAAGTCTCCACAAATAGTAAACCTGACTGTAGATGCCTTCGATAGTCCTGTCCAAATGTGTAATTCTGTAAACCCTGGAATCTGTAGTTTGTTGACATATATAATAAAATTTAAAAAATATGAATTTGAATTTGACCCAAGTTACCAGTCTTTATTTCCTTCAAGTATACTAACTTCTCTTAATCATTAACTATTTCTATGTGGCCCTGTTGAAAAAAGTCTGTATTGTTTTATCACTAATTATTTATCTACATTGTGAGCTATTGAAACTATACTCTATCAATTTTTGAACTTAAGTTTTTAGTTCTTTACATACTGATATTACTAATATAAATTTAAAACCTATGCCCTGCCCTGGCTGGCATAGCTCAGTGGATTGAGTGCAGGCTGAGAACCAGGCATTGCAGGTTCAATTCCCGGTCAGGGCACATGCCTGGGTTGCAGGCCATGACCCCCAGCAACCGCACATTGATGTTTCTCTCTCTCTCTCTCTCTCTCTCTCTCTCTCTCTCTCTCTCTCTCTCTCTCCCCCCCTCTCCCTCTCCCTCTCTCCCCTCTCTAAAAATAAATAAAATCTTTAAAAAAAAACAACAAAACCTATGCCCTGATGAATCTTAATCACCAATATCTTTAGCCCTTATTAGGAGCTATCCCAATCCCTCCATTTCTACCATAGGTTTATATAATTTTTGAGCTAGGTTGCCTCGGCCCGTGAGGCAGTCAATGGGGTCCGCCGAAGTACCTGTAACGGATGAAAAGGGATGGGACAGGAGGCGCGAAAGAACGACAGCAAGTCAAAGGATTCTGATCAAGCTGCCAGTTTTATTTTAAAATGGAGGGAGTTATATAGAGGAGGGTGGAGGAAGGCAGATAGGGGAAGTAGCTCTGGTTGGTAGCTTTGGGGCGTGCTCTTAACTGGGATAGGCTAGGGGGCGCATGATAGGTGCGTGATCAAGGCACTGATTGGTGTGCCGCCCGTGTGCTCAGGCTAGGCACCTACAATGCTTCTAATCACAGATATCCTGTTGTGCAGGAAACTTCTGACCACAGATGTCCTGTAATGTACGCGCAATTTCCATCTCTGGCTGCATCAGCCTGCTTTAGGCTTATCCCTGCCCCCAACATCGCAGGCCATGACCCCCAGCAACCAGACATTGATGTTTCTCTCTCTCTCTCTCTCTCTCTCTCTCTCTCTCTCTCTCTCTCTCTCTCCCCCTCTCCCTCTCCCTCTCTCCCCTCTAAAAATAAATAAAATCTTTAAAAAAAAACAACAAAACCTATGCCCTGATGAATCTTAATCACCAATATCTTTAGCCCTTATTAGGAGCTATCCCAATCCCTCCATTTCTACCATAGGTTTATATAATTTTTGAGCTAGGTAACCCCCAGAAACACTTCAGCAGATTCATTTTACCTTGCAGATGAGATGCAGGGGTTAAAAAATTAATCATCATCCCACCCAAACCCTAATTGTTGAAAAGAAGTAGAGCTCACATTCTAGCACCTATTGTCCACTGTTACATCCAGAATGGCACTGAAGCTGAATAACTAACCTAACGGTTCAGGTCTGATTCCTTTTTTCTGAGACAGGTACCTAACCCTTCTTCAGCTTACATCAAGTAGCAGCAGGATGACTAGTTAAAAGCAGACTAAAAAAAGGATAAAATATATCATTAAAAAATTCTAGGGTAATTATGTAACTTAGAAAACACAGGCCTCTTCTTGAACACTAGGTTAAGTATGTAAACAGAAGGTACTTTACTCACAATGTGCTGCACAGTGATAGATCTCCAGATAAAACACAAAATTCATCATCTATTCACCAGTAGATGATGTGATAAGATATATATATATATATATTTCAAAATAATCATGGCACTATAGTATCAAAATATGCATTTTACATCAATATGAAAAGCATAAATAAAAATGACCCATTTTTAATTTTAAAGACTTTTTTTTAGAAAAGTTTAAGTTCAGAGCAAAATATAAAGTAGTTGCAGCCATTTCCTATAGCCCCCTGACCTCACTCATATGGTACTTCCTCATCAGCATCCCCCACCAGTATGACATATTTGTTACAAATGATGAATCTGCATGGACATCATGATCACTCAGAGTACACTGTATATATTTGAATTTATATATGGAGCTGTACATTCTATTGGTTTGGACAATTGTATATTGACATGCATCCATCAGTACTATTACACTGAGTATTTCAGAGCCCTAAAAATCCTCCGTGCTCCACCTATTCATCTCTCCCCTCTCCCCTCCCAAAGCCTGGCTACTACTGATCTTTTTACTGTCTCCAGAGTTTGGCTTTTCTAGATACCGATACAGTTGTAATCACACAGCCTATTCAGATTGTCTTCTTTCATTCAATAATATGCACTTAAGGTTCCTCCCTATCTTTTCATGGATTGACAGTTCATTTCTTTTTAGTGCTAAATATTCTTTTGTAGTCTGTTGACATGATGGATTACATTAATTGTTTTTTGAATGTTGACCACCCTTGCATTCCTAGAGTAAATACCACTTGGTAAATAGTGTATAATTCTCTTTATACATAGTTGGGTTTGACTTGCTAATACCCTTTTTAGGATTTTTGAAGCTATGTTCTTGAGAGATATTGTTTTGTAGTTTCCATTTTTTGTAATGTCGTTTTCTAGATTGGTTAGTAGGGTCATGCCGGCCTCACAGAAAGGTCCACTGCCAACAAGTTCTTTTAAAGTTTGTTCCAATAAGTCTTAATTTCTCCTTACACTTTAAATATTTCACCCTACTTTGTTGTTGCCTGCATGGTTTCTGAGAAGCTGGATGTAATGCCTACCTTTGCATCTCTAGAGGTAAAATGTTTTTCATCTGTGGATTCTTGCAGAACAATTTTTCTTTATCTTTGATTTTCTGTAGTTTGAAAATAACATGCCCTGTTGTAGTGTTTTTGAAATGTATTCTGTGTGGTGTTCTCTGAGCTTCCTGGGCCTGTGGTTGGTGTTTGACATTAATTCAGGGGAAATTTAAACACTTTTTTTTCTGTTCTTTTCTCTTTCTGTCCTATCTGGTATTCCCATTCCACATGTGCTATATACCTTTAGTAGTTGTACCATTGTCCTAGGATATTGTTGTTTGTATGTTTTCAGTCTTTGTTCTCTTAGGTTTTCAGTTTTCTAAGTCTCTATGGATATATCCTCAAGCTTAGAGACTCTCTCCTCAGCAGTGGTCTGTTTATTAATAATTTAATTGTAATGGTTAATTTTATTTATTAACTTGGCTGGGCTGAGGGATACCCAAATAGCTGCTAAATCATTTTGCAGTGGTGTGTCTTTGAGAGTGTTTCTGGAAGAGATTAGCATTTGAATCTGTTCATTCAGTAAAGAAGATTCACCCTCAGCAACTGGGGCTGCTTCATACAATCTGTTAAGAATGGAAATAGAATAACAACAAAAAGTAAAGGAATGGTGAGTTTGTAACTGGGAAGCAGGAAGTCTGGCCACTTGTCACCGCATACACCCATAACACAAAGATTTGTATGGCAGGAAACAGGTTTTTATTAACAAAGTTCCCAAATTGGGTGGGGCAGGGAGCATTCCTGCTCTGAACCCTTACATATAACCTTTGCTGTTAAAAAGATTGCACGCCAAAACCACACCCAGAAGTTCTCCATTATGGCTTATCTGTCCTTTTGGAGCTTAAGCTGGCTATGCTCACAGGTCTCCATCCTCTTTGGCATATGTATCTTTGTTTTTTCAGTCACCAGACAGTTCACAGCAGCTCTCACTCTCTCTAGGTCTGGGGCGCACTGCCAGATCAGACTAGATGGTCATGCAAGGGAAGCTCCATCCACAAGGACCCGCTATATGCAGCTCTCCAGGCGTGAGAGTGGAAGCACTTCAGGACCCACATGCAAGCTTCACCTGGCCATAGCATCTCAGCGGCTAGAGGCTGGAGCCTGGTGAGGCATCATCCCAGTGTGGGACCCTGCCTCCAGAGCTGGCTTCCAATCATGTAGGGCCTAAGCCCGGAGTGGTCCCAGCATCTGCTGCTCATCTGACAGAGCTGCAGCAATGGTGGGAACAGTCATTGCCGAGCTCCCAACTGGAGGAATGCGCAGGCAGTGGGCAGTCTGGTCCCTTGGCTGCACTGGAGCTGTCACCGGCCATGGGCAGGTGACTGGTGCTGTGGCTTCTTTTTCTGGGGAAGGGGTAGGGGCAGGGGCTTGCCAGGCCTGCGTTGGAGAGTTGGGCCATGGGTAGGCAGCAGCCACTCCGCTTCCCGTGTGGTGGAAGCGCACAGGGCCTGTTGCCCAGGTCCTGTTGCCAGGTCCCGAGCTCACTCGACCAGGCTCCTCCTCTCCCCTCTTACTGGAGCCCACTGAGCTCCTGGCCAGGCAGGTCCCACTAAGGGAGCAGCACAGGGCCTGTGCTATGCAAGGCCCATCAACTCAGGAGCCTGAGCCCCAAAGTGAGGACCAATCAGTGGGAGAAGGGAGAGCAAGAGCATGCAGTTTCCACTCTCTGCTTTTGTAAATATTCTCCCATAATCCCCTGCACTGCAGAAGTAGATGGAAGTGTCAGTCCCTCCCATCCAATCACCCTCCAGCTTTACGTTCCAGATGTATATGTTCCTTTTTGCTGAGTCATGTATACATTGTCCCGGTTGCCACACAACACATGCAAGCGCAGTCCTCTGCACGTTCCCCCTTCTCCCCATTTCCGGGGGGCTGGTCCCTCGTTATGAGTTCTTGTTCTCTCTTTTGATTTAGTAAGTCCATCTTTTCCTTCTCTTGGACATCAGATCTCTTGGTTCTTGGGCCTTAGCACTCCAGAACTCAGACCAAAGGTCCTCTCAGGCCTTCAGCCTCAGACTGAGTTATATCACCGGCTTTCCTGGTTCTCCGGCTGGCAAAATGCAACTTATGTGATTTCTTGGACTCCACAACCACATAAGCCAATTTCTATAACAAATATCCTCTTATACATATCTATATATCTGCCTATCTATCTAATACACTTATCTATCTGTCCTGTATTGGTTTTGCTCCTCTGGAGAACCTTGACTAATTCATCCATCAAAGGTATTCTTTATTTCTATTACTGTATTTTAACCTCTAGCATTTCTGCCTGGTTCTTAGGATTTCCAACTCTCTGTTTATATCGCCCACCTGTTTTTGCATGCTGTCTACTTTAACCATGACAGCCTTTAGCACATTAATCATAGTTGTTTTAAAATTCTGGTCTGATAATTCCAATATTCCTGCCCTGTCTGGTTCTGATGCTTAGTCTGTCTTTTAAATTATGTTTCTGCCTCTTATTAAGTCTTGTAATTTTATCTTGATCAACAGACATGATATGCTGGGTAAAAGGAACTGCTATAAATAGACTTATAATAACAATGTAGCAAGGTATAAGAGGAAAGACTTGTTCTATAGACTTATGATTCAGTATGAGTCTTTTCATAAGCTTATGCCGTGAACCTTATGATTCTGTCAGGTTTTTCTTCTCCCTTAGATGGGACAGGATGGTTAGTGTGGGCTGAAGGTGGGCATTTCCTTTACCCCACTTGTTAGACTAGAGCTGACTAGAATTGGGTATTTATCTTCCCCTAGGTCAGTTAGGCTTGAATAATACTGCAGTAGGTTAGGTTCTGGTTACCTAGTCTTTTCAAAGGGTAGGCCTTGTTAAGAACAACAGAGTGCTCTGATATATTTCAAAATGTTTCCTTTTCCTCTCTCTCTGCAAGAACCAGAGGCAATTTGTTTCTCCAACAAATTACTTGGTGAGAACCCTGTTGATCTCCTAAAGATAAATCTCAAAAATTGTGGGGGCTCCTCTACAATTGGGTCTGAGGTCTTAACTCTCAGAGTTGTCCACACTGCATCTCCCTAATTCCATCAGTTACAGTCCAGGTTTACCTACCCTAATACTGGTTCCCATGGTAGTTTCTGCTCTTGAGTCCTTTCCTTCCTTTCTTGGCCTAACACTCCAAGCTTGGGTGGAAGGGTATGCCATAGGTCCTCCCTTCATTGTGAATCCAGGAAATGTTGTTTATTTTTCAGCATGTTCAGATTTTTCCATTGTCAGGAAGTGGTGCCTTCTAAGCTGTTTAGTGGTTGAAGCAGAGTGTAGAATTGTTTTAATTTTGATAACACAACTAATAACATTCATCTATGTCTCTGTACTTTGATTAGAGTTCTATGTGTCTACTTTTAGACCATTGCAGACTTCAATGTCTAGTGTCTTCTGTGTCTTTTTACATGCATTTTCCTCTTTTTTTTCTGATGTTTGATAATGTGGATGTTGTGGTTTATGAATTCTGTCTTGTTAACTGTAACTATTTGAAAATGTGGCAAAACAAATATTTCCTTGCCCTACCACCTCATGGGAACTATATCTTAAAATCTATTGCTCTCCAACAGCTTTAGACCACTTGTTCCTTATATCATTCCTTTCCTTTTTGCCTTTATTTGACTTAGAAATCCCAGTGGCTGTTATATCTGATTTATCAGGAAAGTTATCATAAAAAAGTAACATGCAAATTTATGAAGTGTTCCATATTGGTAAATTGAAAAATAAAGCACCTGTTAAAGAATAAAATAAAATTGCACAGCGGTACCATGCTGAAATAATGAAAATTGCCTATATTGTCATTCAGAACTCAAGCCCCAAATATTTTATTTACTCTGTGACATTAAAGGAATAAAGTTATAGCTACATATTTCAAGGAATTTGCAATACATTTATCTTGCATACAAGTGAATAAAAGCATGTGCATATTAGTTTATCAGGATACCATTTAAGATGTGGGCCAACAAGGTACACAGAGTTATTTAATTCAAGGAATACTGAGTGTTAACAAGAACTGTGCTGAAGGCTAGAAAGAAAATGATGTTTCTTCAGAGAGAGACAGAAAAAGAAAGAAACTATTATGTTACGATGAGAAAAGTGATATGATAGAGGAATGTTATAATAGATCAAAAGAAAGCACACATCCCATATACCACTCTGCTGTAAAACATTTTTTTTTAATTTAAGATTTTAGAATAATGGAAAAAATCTTCTAAAAACCCTCAATGAGAAAATTTGCATCAGACATTCAGCTGAATCCAGGAAATGATATATATGTTGACAAGTTTTCTAAAAGTTGATACTATTAAGGGGTGCAAACTCAGGCAGAAATATTCTCAAATACTTAATCTTTTAAGATAGCCCAAATTCTCTCTAAAATTTAATTGGTCAGCAAAATTCTATTAATCAAAACATAGGAGTTTACACATTAGTCAGGTAACTCCTAAAAATGGATAAGCCATAATGTTAACTAAAAGCCACTACAAAATTGTGGAAACACAAACAATTAAACCTGGAGGTTTTGGCATAGATAAGATGGAATAGGCTACCCTGGCCGGTGTAGCTCAGTGGACTGAGTGGGCTTCAGACAAAAGGGTTGCCAGTTCGAGTCCCAGTTAGGGCGCATGCCTGGGTTGCAGGCTGGTGCCCTAGTGGAGGCTACATGAGAAGCCACTACACATTGATGTTTCTCTCCCTCTCTTTCTCCCTCCCTTCCCTCTCTCCAAAAATAAATAAATAAAATCTTTTTAAAAAGGTGGAGTAGGCTTATACATGTCATTTTAGCCTCTCAGAATTTGTTTTTTTTTATTTCAGAATACATAGGTATGGCTCTAAGTATTAAATCTTGACATAATTCATGAATATTTTTATATTTTATAGTTTGTAGAATAATTTAACATAGGTTATATCATTTCAGTTCCATCAATACATTTTGGAGTAATTATAATTCCAATGTCATAAACAAAAGGAAGAGAGATTGGAAAAAAATAGTAATTTGGCCAAGTCACACCTTGAGTCATGTTTTCTAATTTGGCAATTTTGGCATAACATTTCATTTTCTGGCAAACCTTTGTTCCAGACATTGTGATTTTACTTTATTTTCCACCTTATTTTTATCTCAAAATCTATAAGCTTTCTTCCAAAAAAGAAAAATCTATCCACTCTTTCTCATTTTAACATTAAACTTTTCAAAATATTAGTTGTGGTAATATCAATATAAAAAGTTCAATATATTAAACCTAAACTAAATAAAAGTTCTAAAGTACATAATGCCCCCAAAAGGCCTTTACATTAATTTCATATACAGTTTTCTTTCAACAGAACAGTGTACCCATTAGTTTGAAAATAACCCACATCCTCTAATTTGTATTGAGCATTTAAAAAACTCATGTGATTATTTAAATATTCTTTAAAAACAAAGGTCTAAAACAAAACACAGTCAAACCTTTTAACCTTATTACAAAAATGTATTACATGACACTGTTTGTTTCACATTGTCACATTAGTAAACATGTTTATTATCTAACCTAAGCATGCATTTTTGATGTAAATAGTATAGCTTCCAAACAGACAAAACTCAAGTTCATGGGGAACAAAATATGTTAAATATTACAATGGTGCAAGGTCCTCCAAAGAGCACAATATATCAACATTTACACAGTATATCTTGGTATTAAATGTTATGATGATGGGGAGTTAGGAAAAAAATGTCTAAAAGTCTACTAGGGGACAGTGGCAAAGATGAAAAAAAGGTTGAGATACACAGTTCTCAAGAACTGTGTCTTGAGAACTGTGTCTATATATCTCAGTGTAACTCAGAATTCTCTATTGAGAGAGATGGGGGGAGAGAACTTAAGTTGTAGAAGTTTGTGAAGTGAAAAGGGCTGGTTTAATACACAGGTCCAATGTTCACTTATCTACAATTCCAACATCACAGAATTCTGCTTTGAAATCCAAAAATGTTTAGTAAATTGGCCTCAGAAGTAAAAGTAATTTGGATATCCCTGAAATCACATTTCCTAGCTTGCTTTTGGTGGCTTAGTAAAGATCCATTGTAGCAGATGTGAGTGAACAGAACAACTAACGGCACCGATGCAAGTGCCAGAGCCTCTCCTCCTTCCTGCTGAGGCCACTTCCCTTCTCTCTAAAACCTCCATTGCTCCACAGTCCTGTAGCTGTCTTCTGCCCACCATTGTTTTCCTATAGTATAAGTCAGTGAACATTTTAGGGGGTGGGGACTTTGAGTTAGTGCCACAGTGTGTTGAGCTCAGTGTCATCCAGACAAAAAATGACCTGATCTGTATTTAAGTGAGGCTATTTATTGTCTTTACTTATACCTCAATATAAAAATTAATTTATGTGTCATCAAAAATATTCACTTACAGAGTGCCTCCCTATCTTGAGTTTTATTAAATATACATAATATTAACTATATTACCTTCCTAAAATTGTGTGTGTGTGTGTGTAATCTGTGTATCAAAAATTATGTGGCCCTATAGGTTTCAGAGAAGATTACAAACATGCAGAAATGCAAAGTTTAGCCCAGGGACTTGAGATAATGCAACAAGGTGTGAGGTGCAGTATAAGAAAAGCAGAAAACTATATAATATGGGTTTGTGGTTAAAAGGTTGGATATGATGCTCGTGTGTGTGGGATGAACTTGAGAGATGATTTTCTTGGTGTTATGATCCATTATTGTGCATCCTTCCAACTGGTAGTGTCTACATCTTTTTGTCTTAGGATATCCTCTGAAAGCAATGTATATTGTTCCCCCTCTTTCACCAGCAGTGTTCAGTAAATAACTAGTTGGGTTTTCTTTTTTTAGTATTTAAATCCTCTGGTTCATTTACCTCTTGAAGAAAGTGAGTTTTAACAATTTTCCCATGGGGTGAAATCCCACTTAAACTACTGAATAGCTTAAGAGCATACTCTATGTGCTTCCTTAGCTTTCTTTTCTGTACTTCTGCACTTCTCAACTGGAGTCCATGGCCCCTTCCAAATAAACTATTTGCACTTGTTACTTTCTCTAGGGGTCTGATCCTGAGGAAACCCAAACCAAACAAAGACTTTTAATTTTTTAAAGTCTTCGCTAAGGTATGTGAATCCTTTGATTAAATCCCATACTGATGTCAGGGTTTCTGCTGACTGTTTATCTCTAATGCAGTCCCAGTCCCTATCTGGCTTTCTAACAACTTGCTTTACATTCATTATTATGATTTTATGTCAGTCAAGATTTTTTGTTATCAAGTTAAACCAATACTGTTCCCTTCAAGGCTCTTGACTATTTGAACCTAATGTCTAGTTCCACAATCTACTGAAAATTATGGTATCCCAGATGATTAGACTTTCACCATGTGTTTCCATTGGATCTAAACATTCCTCCATGTCAGAGCAACTCTTAGTTTCAACAGCCTAGATTCAAGTCCCAGCAATGTTAAGTCTGCTCTATTCCATTGTAATTAAATGGGCTGTGTCTAGTCATTTTCTGAGATAATAAGATCTTATGAATCATGATAATTATTATCATTATAATAAAAATTATGGAAGACACACTAAGTGCAATGAACTATGCTGAATGCTGTACTGTTGTGTCTCTATGAACTAGCTCTGTTTACTATCACACTGAGATAGAATAGCAAACTAACACACTCAAGAGCATACAACTAGGAAGAGAGAGAGAAGCAATTTATCCTCAGGACATCTGACTGCAGAATCCAGGCTTTTAAACATTATTCTATATCTTTCAAAATTCTTCCACACTAAAGATTTCTTATCCTCTGGGGAAAAATTCTTAGTCCAGTGTAGACAATTAGATGTCTTTTATTCATGACCTCAGCACCCTAAAAGACCTCTTTATTCAGGCTGTACCAAGATTCCCCGCATTGGTGGCTTGTAAATTTGACCTTTTCTTACCTTTGCTTGCTGTCTTTTACAGATCAAAAGACATAGCAGAGCAAGAAATACAATTCTACTTCAGCTTCAACTTCCAAACATTTGTATTATATGTTTATAATGAATAACACTAGTGTTAAAAGTGGTCTTAAGCCATTTTAAAAAAGAACTAGATAAATATTTTATTAAACTCAGGGCTTATTTCTTATCTCAAGATGCTATTGTATTACAGATGCTTGTTTTTTTGTTTTGTTTTGTTTTTAAATATTTTATCTATTTATTTCCAGAGAGGGAAGGGAGGGAGAAAGAGAGAGAGAGAGAGAGAGAAAGAGAGAGAGAGAGAAACATCAATGTGCGGTTGCTGGCGGCTATGGCCTGCAACCCAGGCATGTGCCCTGAATGGGAATCGAACCTGCGATGCTTTGGTTCACAGCCTGTGCTCAATCCACTGAGCTATGCCAGCCAGGTCACAGATGCTTGTTAATAGTTTAATCATTATATGATGACTTTATGACTGGGATCTATTTAGTATTTTTTTTCTTTTATTGAGTTATTTTTGTTGAATTCATTGGGATGGCATTTCTGAATAAAATCATACAGTTTTCAAGCATACAACTCAATAAAACTTCATCTTCATACTGTATCATGCACTTATTGCTCAGAACAAAGTCTCTTTCTGCCACCATTTATATATCCCCTTTGCCCTCTTCCACTTCCCCTTTCCCTCTGGCTATAATCATAGTGTTGTCTAAGTTCATGAGTTTATATTTTGGAAATTAAACCCTTAACTGATATATCATACACAAATATGTTCTCCCATTTTGTGGGTTGCCTTTTCATTTTATTGATGTTTTCTTTTGTTCTGTAAAAGCTTTTTGGTTTGATGTAGTCATGCTTATTTGTTTGTTCCTTTGTTTCCCTTGCCCAAGGAGATATATTGCTATGAGGGGTGTCTGAGATTAGATTGCCTATGTTTTCTTCTAGGATTTTTATGGTTTCTATTTAGTATTTAAATCCTCAAATGGAACTTTCCAAATAACACTCACTGAAAGACTGACATTAAGCACACAGATGTATGAGCATTGAAGCTATGATTTCACATCTACTTTGAGACAGCACTATATAAAGTATTTTATATAAATTATCGTCATATAGTCTCCCAACAACTTGGGAAAGTTTGGATTACCCACATTTCTCTTTTTCAAAAAATCTGAAAATGAGATGATTTTGACCAATCTCTTTTTATGTGATTTTTAAAACACCACAGAAAGAAAAACAACACAAAAACCAAAAATGTAATGGGACAATGGTATGAAATGACAAAGAGCCTTTTTGATTGATTGATTTCAATGTTTTTGGTAAGGACAGCCAGGGGAGGACCAGAATCTTAGGAAACAGGGCACCCTCAAAATTCACAAATCTAAAAGAGAACTCCCAACCCCTCCAAACTTCCATTTCAAATTTTCTGTGCTTACATGTGCCTTCATCTTAGATAAGACCATTCTGTCCTTCCAATTATTCAGGCCAAACAAGTCAGTGTCATCCTGGACTGTTCTCATTGCTCGTGACCTTCATTCAATTTGTCAGTCTATCCTGCCATTTTCATTTTCAAAATATTTTCAGAGTTCAAACATTTCAACCATGCTGCTGCTACTGCCCTTTTTAAAACCACAATTATCATTCATCTAGATCTCTGTAACAGTCTAACTTGTTTATGCAATCTGTTGTCAAGGCAGCAGATAAAATGTTTCTGTTGAAGATTAATCACATCATGTCATTCCTCTTCACTGAATTCCCCCAGTGCTTACCCATCCCATTCAGAGTGAAAAACGGTGTTTACAGTTGTCTTTAAGACCTAACACAGTCCCTTAGAGGCACTTGGACATTGTTTCCTTCTACTGACTCCATCCCATCTTTCTGTTTTCTTTTCCTTGAACTTGCCAGGTTTCTGTGCCATCCCACCGCTTTTTCACTTGTTTCAACTGCCTGGAATACTCTTCCATCATCAGTATAACTTTTCCCAATTATCAGCATTACTTTCAGACCTTGCTCAAATATCACTCTCTAAGAGAGAACCCATTTTGCCAGCTATCCAGTGTGAGTTGCAAACTCCCACTTCCCAACACCTTCTCTTTCTCTTCTCAAGGACTTTTCTTTTAATCCAAAGCATTTACACTATCAACACACCATGTATTTTACTTCTTTTTGTGGTTTATTATTTAGATTCCACTATGGTAGCATAAACTCCTTGAAATGTTTTGTTTTTTTGTTTTATTTTGTTTTAACTGCTATATTTCTGCAACATAAAATAGTGCCTGCCACAAGGTAGAAGTTTAATATATAATTATTAAATGAAGAAATATTAAATGCCAATTTTTATAGTTATAGAAGCATTTTAGAAATTCAGATAAGAAGACACTGGGAACTATAGGGATTTCTACATAGGAAAAGTGGTAATAAATTTGGACCTCAAATGATCACATTTTATATATGAGGAAGACAGTAAGCAAAGGCGGCACTATGCCAGGCATGTGCTGAAAGAATTAGTGTAATTATCTACCTTGGATAGGTGACTTGTGCTAGAGAATGATAAGAATGCACTTTACAAAATTGTTCTTTTCCCATCTGGTAAAAGAGAACAGAAATCTCCCCACTAGAGAATTCTGACTTAAGAATATCTTCCTCTTATTAAAAACTAAACACACAAAACAAAACAAAAAATTACTTCCTCAACACAGAGAAAGATGCAGGCATGATGATTAATGCGACTTTGTGTCATAACTTCTGAGGCATTCTAAAAACTGATAATTCTGAGAGGCAAAAGGAAGTGGCAGCAATGGAAACCTTTGAATGAGATAACTAAAGTGATATCTAATCATAGTCACAGATTAGTGTGTTCATTAGTGTACTTGTGTTTAAGATTTTAGTACACATAATAAAACTTCCAGTTGTTCTATGCAAATATCTTTGCTTGAGGGCTTTTTCTGGTGGCTGGAACTTGTTCTGCCATGTATGAGTGTTCAAAGACTAATGCAATGTACAAGCAGCCCTTCCAATAATCTAATGATTATTGGAAGTTGGTGTATAAATGCATCAGCTATTTTGTCCCTTTGGTTGGATTTACTCTGGATATCATCTTTATATTAGCTCTCAGAGGTCCCCCAGAGGATTAAGTTCTAACTGCACACTGTGGTCACTTGTCTAATAACCCAATATATGGCTGCCTTCCTTCCCTGTCTAACTTTCTCACTGCCATATGGGTATCTTGGGTTCAATTCCCAAAAAGACTATTCACTCTCCGGTACTCTTATATTAGTGTTACTACTAAGTGCACACAAAGTCAGACATGCTGAGTCTTTTGAAGAAATCAAAATATTTTGTGAATATTACAAGAACAGGTCTAATAAAGATTGAGTTATCAGCTAGAGTTTTCATCTATGATTCTTAATTACTTCATTTTAATGTTAATAACTCTAACTTATTAAATGGAATAATCATCTATACACAAATGTGTGCATGCTACAAATATCCTGTGCAAACACTGAGTTTGTAGTGGCAAAGAGGAAATTAGTGCTAAAAAAAATTAGAAGCCTAACTAATAAAAGCATAGCAAGCAAGTCCTTTAAAGGCTTTCTCCTCTTGTGCTGATCCTTGCCGTATCAACTGTGAAGCTAGGTTTCATTATATCATCAAGTGGTATGGGCCCCGGCTAGTAAACTGCATGGGGTAAATATGCATATTAAAGTCTTAATACAGTTCTATTGTAATTAATTTTTAAAGCTCATTGAAATCACTTTATGTAAATTCTACATTTTCAGATATAGCCAACTCTTTTAAAAATATAACCATGTATATGTATATGTATATGTATGTTTTGACTTTACCACAAGTCCTAACATATTTATTTGTCAGGTTTTAGAATTCAAATACCATATTTTGACTAACTCCTAGCAATATTAATTCTTGATGGGAGGCACATTCTATTGTTGATTTCTATTGTCGATTTCTATTCACTTATAGATTACATTCTTAAAAATTCCATTCTTTGCCATGGCTGGTGTGGCTCGGTGGATTGAGCACCAGCCTACGGACCAAAGGGTCACCAGTTCCATTCCCAATCAGGCCATATGCCTTGGTTGCGGGCCAGGTCCCCAGTAGAGGGCATGTGAGAGGCACCCACACAATGATGCTTCTCTCCCTCTCCATCTCCCTCCCCGCCCCTGTCTAAAAAGAAATAAATAAAATCTTTGAAAAGTAAAATAAGAAAAACTTAATTTGAGAAGGAACAAACAGGTATATGGATAAATCAAACTTTAGTTAGGAATTTTTACTTTCTTCTGTTTCTTTTAAAGTATCATTACTGAAAATTTCTTTGTAGAAAACTAGTCAATCTTATACTCTTTAATTGAACAAGAGAAAGGAGATAATTAGCAAACATTGCATCAATTTTGTCTATTGAAAAATAAATTTTGGCATAATGGGTTTAGGGACAGTGTTCTTAATT
Organism: Phyllostomus hastatus; assembly: GCF_019186645.2. NCBI lineage: Eukaryota > Metazoa > Chordata > Mammalia > Chiroptera > Phyllostomidae > Phyllostomus > Phyllostomus hastatus. The sequence goes on along the minus strand of NW_025333709.1, from coordinate 35,278,475 downwards.
TGCAAAAACATTCAAAGACTAGTTGATTCCCAAGGCTTTGCAGCAGAAAAAAAAAATTCAACAAATGAGGCTATCTTCAAAAAAGTACTTTGATTTCTGCATCTACTTCTCTAGAATATTATTTCTAGAATAAGATCAAACATTAAATTGTATTAAATTCAGAATGTTTGTATAGAACAAAAACCTATCATTGAAAATTTAAAAATCTTCTATCTTAGAAAATAGCAGTGTAATGATGAAAGAACTGTTAAAATATGCACATTGCATTTAAAATATTTTCTATATTACTACGTGGGCTTTAAAATATAGTTCCTCGCAATATTTAGAATATTTCAAGTTAAAAATAGAGGGTGTAATTATCAAGAAATCAACAAAATCAAGTGCTGGCAAGGATGTGGAGAAAGAGTGCCCTTTTGCACTGTGGATGAGAATACAGACTGGTTCAGTCATTATGGAGAGCAGTATGAAGATACCTCAAGAAATTAGAAGCAGATCTGCCTTTTGACCCAGCAATCCCACTTTCAGGATTATACCCTAAGAACCATGAAATATGAATTCAAAAGAACATATGCACCCCAATGTTCATAGCAGCACAATTTACAATAGCTAAGTGCTGGAAGCAACCTAAATGTCCACCATTAAATGAATTGATCAAAAACTGTGATAAATTTACACAATGGAATATTACATATTGCAGAAATAAAGAAGGAGCTCCTACCCTTTGCAACAACATGGATGGAACTGGAGAGCATTATGGTAAGTGAAATAAGTCAGGCGGTGAAAAACAAGTACCACATGATCTCACCTATAAGTGGAAATGAATCAACAAAACAAACAAACAAGCAAAATATAACCAGAGACACTGAAATAAAGAACAAACTGAAAGTCCCCAGAGGGGAGGGGGAAGAAGGATAATGGGGGAGAAAAGGGAAGGTCTATCAGGGAACGTGTATAAAGGACACATGGACAAAGACAAAGGGGGTAGGTTAGAGGGTGGGAGGTAGGATGGGTGAGGCAGGGGGCTGAGGTGGGGTGAAAATAGAGATAGCAGTACTTGAACAATGATAAAAAATAATAAAAATAAATAAATCACATCTAACCTCCGATGGCAGTTATCAATATTGACTTCAGTTCCTGATAGGGATAAAAATAAAGAACTAACTATATCACTTGGAGAATGATGTAAATGATGCTGCATCCTTAACATAACTTTGACATCTGCTCCTATTTGGCAAAATCAAGTGTAGTCTATATCTTCTTTAAGGGAAAGAATATCTGTTTTAAGCCATCATATGCTATTTGTTATTATTTCTGAAAGATGCCTTAAAGAGCTTCATTCAGGAAATTATTTCATGGGTCCCTAATTTAAAAACTTTTTTAATTAGAAAAAATACTAAATTTACTTTATGCCTCAGATTGCATAAGTAGAAAATCATCTGCTATATCTGGATTGCTAAAAAAATTAGACTTCTAACATTAGATGATATTAAGTTAGAATATCCATACCCAATTATTTTTAATATCTTAAATCATCAGCATTAAGTCAATTTATAATTATATTTTTTTGTCTATAGATTTCATAGTTAAGTTGAACAACAAAAGTACAGGTTTTATGGTTTAAATTCATAAAATTTAATAGCTTTGTTTAGCTCATACCGTGCTATATTTTTCTCTAACACATATCATCTGTTATATTTCAAATCAATCTTGATGTAAAAATGAGAACAATAAACATGATTATAATTAGGGAGATTTTGTTAAATGTGCTTTAATAGGTCCTATTGTGAGCAGTGTCTGGTGAACAAGCAGAAATCAAGACTAGCATACTAAAGAAGAAAAGATAAACAAGCTCCATGGTTAGTGAGTAGATATAGAGCTTGAAATTGTTTGGTCTAGGAAGACATCTAAAATACAATTTGGTACATACAGAAAATGTAATTAAACGATAATTGCACTGAAGCACAATGAGTGTGGGATAAACAGCTTGTGAATCAATAAACTGTGAGGCGGCTGGCTGAGGCATTTATTGATTTATGATTCATTTAGCTCCAAGTTTACTCCATTTCTAATTCAATTGGAACTACTATATTATCCTTCATTGGGAGAGCTGGGTGAGGTGATTGTATCATTTTATATAGGGAAAGGATTGTCTGAATTAATATCATTTTCAGGCTTTATGTGAGTATACATACTCCGATGAGCTTTTCCTATTTACTTAACCAAATCTACAGGCTATCATATATCACTACACCAAGGTGTTTCTATTAACATTAAAACTTATATTGTTAGAAAATTTAGGACAGCATATACTTATACTGAATGAAAATTCTGTAATTTAATTAATTTAACACATGACCATTATCTTGTAATGTACATCCTATTGTAAGCATTAACAAAAAGTGTTGTGTACTTTAACCTAGGAAGATTGTACATTTTAAATAAACCAGACATTCTTATTGTTGCTGGGGAGTTTCATTAGTTTCTATATGGATTTCTTTACATTTAAGTTGCTATCTTGACTACCTTCATAGATGAATCTAAGAATTTGTCCCTCTTTCACTGATCCTAGGTAGATCAAAAAACAAAAGTTAATGCTTCTCTCTCCAGCAACATAAGCATGAAAGAGGTTTAACACCTGAATCAGATAACTTTGGAAGTACCTCTCTGTGAAGTGTGTGCAGTATATAAAACATGTAGCCACTAAATACTCATTTATCACTTTAAAAAATAAACAAAACTATTACTTTGTTCATTACTTTATATCATATTACTATGATACAAAAGATCATAATAGAGGAATGAAGTACTCACTATGCTGATCAAGTATATAATTTATGATTGAGTTGATTGAGTTTATACCACTTAAATACTTAAATAAATCAGGGGAAATGAAGCACAAGGGTATACTGCTCACAAATTGATTATTTCCTTTTGACCCAAATTGTAGCTTCACCCTTCCTCACATTATCAATTCTTACAAAGGCTTAATAAAATATTGCTATTGAAAATGTGATCATCACAGTACCAAAGGAAGCATGTGTCGTTTTGCTCAAATCAACTAAAGGAAAATAATCTGTATTCCTACGTCTGTCAATTCATGGATTTATTCATTTATTGGCTAGGTATTGATGCCTCCCCTTGGCATATTTAAAACTTTGACTTAAATCCTTTTCATTCACATTCTACTTCACTATGGTCGTTATCAATCTTAACCTCACTGATCATTGACCTGCACTTCCATTGATTTGGGTTTCTCAACTGAAACATGTCCATTAAAAAGATGTTCTGGAATGGTTAGAGAGCCTTAATTAAACATTAGACAACATAGGACATGACACCTGTTTTTATCCAAGTATTTTCTTGCTATCTTGCCATTGAAAAGTAAAAGCTACAGAAACCCATAAAGTATATAACTCTTCAATTCTATTGGATATTGCCCAGTTTCTATCTAAAGCTGGTATGACAGGTTGCATTCCCAATACTAATCTTACAGTTTTAAGTTCTTGTTTATATAATGATCACACCATTGCCTAAAGAAATAAAGTATTAGTATATTTTCTGATCATTCCACTTTCCTTTTTAGTGAATTTTCTGTTCATAGCATTTGCAAATATCATATTAAGTTATCCTTTTAACTGTCTACACAAATTGCAAACTTCAAGGAAAATAGACTTTGTTAGTATCAGCAATATATTATCTGGGTAGAAGAGTTTACTTAAAAAATTCCACAGCAACCTTTCATGAAAATTCAGACTTTTCTACTAATATTAGATTAGGAATCTAATCATATCACTTTTACTTCATATGTCACACTGTTTCATCTCTCTTCTACTACTTTTTATGTAAATCCCTAAACTCAATTGTGAATAAAATTAAACAGGGACATAGATATTTATTCTAAAATGAAATCCTTCATGACAACCACAATAATACACTCAGAATACCAAAAGTTTATCTCATATTAATCACCTTTATGAAAAGAAGTAGAATGAGAAAAAAGTTATATTTTAATATAGGGTATTTCTGAAAAGTATTTTTTCTTTTTTTTTAATTGTTGTTCAAGTACAGTTGTCTCCATTTCTCTGCATCACTCCCCCGACCCCAGCCATCCCACCTCCCACCCTAGATCCTACTCACCTTTGGCTTTGTCCATGTGTTCTTTATACATGTTCCTGACAACCCTTCCCCATTCCTTCCCATTATCCCCTCCCACTTCCCTTCTGGTTACTGTCAGTTTGTTCTTTATTTCAGTGTCTGTGGCTATATTTTGCTTGCTTGTTTGTTTTGTTGCTTAGGTTGCATAGTTAAACTCGAGAATATAGAAATAAACTTTTTTCAAAATTTATGCTGACCCCTCTTCTCTCCCTACTCTGATTTCAAACATACCTACCTACCAGTATTTGCTTTATGTGCTAAGTAATTGAGCAAAACTTATTTGTAGGGTCTAGGATTGCCTTTATATGCCATATCAAGGGAAAAGGTGACACCGTAGGATCTAATAAAAGGAACAGCTCCTAAAAGTGTTTTCTCTGGACTTCCTTATCAATGTGAGACAACAAAGTTTATTTAAATACTGTGAATACTAGAGATGGGGAAAGAATGAAGGATAGAAGTGGGAGATAGTCATGCATTTGCTTTGGAAAAGATGAGAGCCACTTCCTAACTCTGCAGGCTCCTGGAATGCAGTGAGTTACTTCAGTTAGATACAGGCAATTACTCCTGACCTGTGATGCAATTAGAGTCCCTGATCAATCCATTATATCCCTTTTTAATATATTTTATTGATTATACTATTACAGCTGTCCTGGTTTTTTCCACTTTATTCGTCTCCACCCTGTATGCCCCTCCCACCATCATTCCCCAACTTTAGCTCATGTCCATGGGTCATACACATAAGTTTTTTGGCTTCCCGATTTCTCATACTATTCTTAACCTCCTCCCGTCTACTTTATATCTACCATTTATGCTTCTTATTCCCTGTACCTTTTCTCCCATTCCCCACCCCCCTCCACCCTGCCAATAACCCTCCATGTCTTCTTGCTTCTCATATCCTTCTGGAGGTATGATATGGGGAGTGATGCTTAAGAAGAGCTTTTATACTCAAAGGCTTAATGCTAACTTATGTACCATACAGTATCTCAGAATAAACAGGTTCTGACCCAGCACACACTCCTGACACACTGGAGAAATGAATTAAGCACCTAGTTTGGCTATGCTATTCCAAATGGCACATCACTATTTTGATGCAATAACCAGGAAGTTTTCTGCACTTATCTTTTTTAAAAAATTATGTAGAGCAGGGGAGAGTCATAGGGGGAAAATGGGGATGATTGTACCTGAACAACAATAAAAAGAGATTCAATTTTTAAAAATTATTTTACATTTAATTAATCAATATGTATCCTTGCCCTGACCAGCATGGGTCAGCTGGCTGAGCATTGTCCTGCAAAGCAAAAGGTTGCTGGTTTGATTCTGGGTTAGGGCACATGCCTGGGTTCTGGGCTGGTTCCCGGTTGGGGTACATACGTGGCAAACATTGAAGTTTCCTCTCCTTCTTTTTCTCCCTCCCTTGCCCACTTCTAAAAATAAATAAATAAAATCTTTAAAAAAAACTATTTTTGATATAACATGGCATTTCAAGTGTTTAGATGTATTTTTCTTTTAATGGACTATTTAATTGATCCATTACATTCACAAGCATTTATTTAATATCTAGCCTATTCAAAGAAAATTATAGGTGTGAAGGTTACAACAGCTAATAACTTAAGTGTGATTTTTGTCCTCAAATTACCATGATCTGTTAAACAGAGTGATATAAAAAGAAACACATGAAAAGCAAGTAGACAGGATTCCAGTACATGCTGAACTCCTTAGAAACAGAAATTCACATTAAAATGAATTTCAAGTATTAGCTTATGTAAAATTAGAATGCATCAACCACACATATGAAGTACATATGAAGATTGCAATATCTAATGTAAGAATTCAATCCAGAATCCATGAGGATCTACAAGTATACATATGTAAACATCTAAACATATTTCTTACAAAATGTATATTTTTTAATATTTATGTGATTTATGGTTGTAGAAATGTTCAGTGTCTTTTTAAACTTCACTTTGTATCTGGAATTATCAGAATTACCATATAATAAGTATATTGCATTTATAAAACATTTATTTTAAGTCATTTAACCATATTAGGAGTTTTCTAGAGAGGGAAAACACTCAGAAGTTTTATGTGAGCGCAGCTGTACCCATAGCCAGTGTTTCAGCATTTTCAAACCTTTGTCCCACTGCTGTGGTCCCGACTTTCTTCAGCTATCCTACTTAGCTCTCCACTTTCCTGAGGTGTAAGGTCTAGCAGCAAGGAACTCTCTCAAATTCTCTTATCTCTTTTCCTCTCCAAGTGACTATTTTAAAAAACTCTGCAGAGTTTTTTACACGAGGTATAGAAAAAATATGCTTCTACAATTTTCTAAGGTTAGCCTACTTACTTATTTTCTTGGTCTTATGTTTTGTATTTCTTTCCAGGGATCTTGCTAAATCATTTGACAAATAATTTGACAATTACTGAGTTTCTACTATGGGTTGAATCCGAAGGCAGGGAGTCTTCTACTTTCACCAATTTACATTTTTCTTGTCCATGACTCTTAAAAATCACACTCATAAATTCCACTCATAGTTTAAAATACTTTCCCTACTTACTCCTACTTCCCAAATAACATTAAGTCCACCCTCCTTCTTTCTGTTAGTAAACTTCAAAGAGCATCTCATCCCCATTATCATCATCTTTACTGATCTGAATTTGCACACCCTGCTGACATTTTTCTGCCTGATAGATGGCTCTGAATCATCATCTCTTTATACTTTCTTTTACTTCTGGGTACCACTTGATACTTAGGCAAATCATGAGTCTATTCTCACAATTTCTGAGGGGATAGACTTTCTATATCATTTTAGATTTTCTATTCTTATTGTAATTCCCTAATGCGTGTTTGTGTCTCTGTATTTGAATTTTTGAGACTCTAAAAGCTGTGTCCCCAGGCACTATGCTTTTTTTCCAGGAGTTCTCTCCCTTGGCACTTCCAACCATAAAATAAATGAAATTATCTATAACTCAGAAAAGTTACATCTATTCAATAAAACTCTGTAGGTAGTATTTATTGAACATTTCCTGGCATACATAGTGTATTCATAGTACATATTGACTATTATTATTGTGGATGTTTTTAAAAGTTAACATTATTTTGATTATTTAAAGTCCCTTGTCTTTCTGGAGCCCCAGACATGCATTTTCTGAATATTGCTGACTATACCTGAAAGACTCACTTGTGGTCAAACATGATAAAAGCAGCAATGTATAAAATGTTATCATTATTTTCATCAGTTTTAAGACTTTCACTCATTATATGGCTTTTCATCTTTATCTTTTTCATTTGGGTTATATAAATAGTCCCTGTAACAAGTCCATATGTATTCAATTAGTGAAATACATAACATTTTCCCAACGTGCCATAAATACATATTTTTCAAGGAAAAATACATTTAATTCCAGATTACTACCTTATGGGAGGACTGAGGCAGCTGGGTACTTCACGAGAGAATGTTCATGTCCCTGACTTAATAGCACAGAAAGGGCCATATTGGTGACAATATTTTTGTGTGGAATATCTGAGATTTTCCTGCCTATGTTCTCCTTTAGGACTTTTATGGTTTCACAACTTATATTTAAGTCCTTTATCCACTTTGGATTTATTTTTGTGTGAAGTGTAAGTTGTTTATCAAGTTTCATTTTTTTTTTTTGCATGTAGCTGCCCAGATCTCCCAACACCATTTGATAAAGAGGCTATTTTTACTCTATTTTATGCTTCTGCCCCCTTTGTCAAATATTAATTGACCATAGAGACTTGGATTTATTTCTGAGCTCTCTATTATATTCCATTGGTCTATGTATCTGTTCTTATGCTAGTACTAGGCTGTTTTGATTACAGTGGCCTTGTTTGGTCACAGCAATACAGTTTGATATCAGGTATTGTGATCCCTCCTACTTTGCTCTTTCTCAAAATTGCTCCAGCTATTCGGGGTCATTTATGGTTCCATATTAATTTTTGAAATGTTTGTTCTATATCTGTGAAATATGTCATTGATCCATAAGAACCTGTGTACCCCAGTATTCATAGCAGCACAATTTACAAAAGCCAAGTGCTGGAAGCAACCTAAGTGCCCATAAGTAAACGAGTGGATCAAAAAACTATAGTACATTTACACAGTGGAATACTACACAGCAGAGAGAAAGAAGGAGCTCCTACCTTTTGCAACAGCATGGATGGAACTGGACAGCATTATGCTAAGTGAAATAAGCCAGGTGGTGAAGGACAAATACCATATGATCTCACATTTAAGTGGAAATGAATCAACAAAACAAACGAGCAAGAAAAATATAACCAGAGATATTGAAATTAAGAACAATCTGACAGTAACCACAGGGGAGATGGGAGGAGATAACGGGGGGAAAGGAGGGGGAGGGTTTTCAGGAACAACTGTAATGGACACATGGACAAAACCAAGGGGGGATAGAATCAGGGCAGGGAGGTGGGGATGGCTGCGGTGGGAGGGGAGTGGCGGGGGGAAAATGTAGACAATTGTATTTGAATAACAATAAAATAAAATAAATTAAAGTAACAAATTAAATAAAGAATAAATGAATTATCAAAAAACAGTACAGAAGGCTGGTTGCTAGAATGACTCGTGTTCTCACGGGAGAAGATTCTCTAGTTGAATACCATATGGAGCCCTATTTATAGACGTTTTCTGTAGAACATCTAAAGGTAGTAGTTTTGTGGCATTCAAATGTTTTCCATTAATGTCTTTTTAATCTTGTTCACTTTGTATAACAAATTAATTGGTTTGATATCTAAGGGTAATCAAGTAAACAATGCCACATTCTTCTGGATATACACACATGTATATTTTGAACTATTAAATATTAATTCCTTAAAAATTATTTTTTGAGTTGGGAAACATGTTCCAAGGACTGAGCTAGTCACTGGGAATTAATTGACTACATGGACCTTTTTCATGTAGCAAAATCCCCACTCTGTTGAAGGAGACATATCAGTTACAGACAGATGGATCATCTATATAGCTGAAGTAGAAGGTAGTATAAAAGCAAATAAAGACATTTTTGCTCAATTTATATGGTCTTATTCCCTAAGAATAGTCTAAGGTTATATCTACTATATAAGATAAAATAGCGAAATAAAGTATCATCTGGATAGACCATGTTCCTGTGAATATGATCCTGGTGCTGATACTAAAATTCTTCATGGCCAAATCGAAAATAACAAAATCATGCCTCAATCCAGACTTGTCTACTGTTCCAGAATCATGAGAAAAGTTATGAATTTCAGATGTTAAATAAACTACTTTGAAAATGTGCTTAAGGTATGAATTCAAAATTGTAGATAAGTTTAAATAATCATTATTATGAAATGCACTAAAACATGCTCCAAGCTCATTTTTTACTCTTTTCCCCCAGGTCTAAATCAGCCATTTTTACCAAGTGTCTTTGTTCCTTTAACTGGAAAATAGTATTAGAAACCTAGTGCTGGATGGCTTTGTAGCTCCAGAGGTGTCTGAAAGTATCACTACTTCTAGGCTTCTCAGTGGACAAAACTAGAAAAAATATGTATATATTCTAACTCACATATAAACACATATCTATAATTGCATTACTTTAAATTTATATTGTATATGTATATATGAATGTATATATCAGTGTGTGTGTGTGTATTTATATATTTTAATTCAGTAGAACATAGTTTACTGCAGTCTTCTCCCTTGTTTATCTGTAATTCCCCTATTGAAAAGCAAGAAACCTGGCTCCAACCTTTCCATATCCACTGTTCATTAACTTGTTTGTACAACCCCAGTGTACATGTAAAGTAGTATAGTGTTACCCTTGTCTTTAATTTTACTGTTTCCAGTAAGAACAGCATTTTTAAAAGTTACTAGTCAGTTCCCATTTTTAACCACTGGCATTGGTGAGGAAATGCACTCTGTTTTTAATACAACCAAATTATTTTGTTACAGTCTGCATTCCATCCTAAGGTCCCTGAACTCCAGGTTATTAAAATTTTATACACAATAAAGTTTATTCTTTGTGACATATAGTTCTACAGATTTTGCAAAATGTACACAGTCATGGTTTCACCACCTTAGAACCACAGAGAATAGTTCTATCACCCTAAAAATCAGTCTCTGTGTTCTCTTTTAGTCTATTCCCCCATTCCCAAACCTTTGGTAATCACTGATTTGTTTCCTATTTATATAGTTTTGCTTTTTTTTAAATACATGTTATATGAATGAATTCTTTTAACAAGTAGCCCTTTGGATCTGGCATCTTTATTAGTAAATTAATTTTAGTTTCATTTTCTTGAAATTTTTTGGAATGTGGACACATCATTCCAGCATCATTTGTTAAAAAGACATTTATTTCTACATTGAAATAACTTTGCACCTTGACAAAAATCAATTGACTCTGCTTGTGTGAGTCTATTTATGGGCTCTCTATTCTATTTCATTGATCTATGTCTGCACTGTATCAATTACCACACTATCTTGATCACTATAGCTGTATGGTAATTCTTAAAACCAGACAATGAAAGTCCTAGGAATTTGTTCTCTTTATTCAGGGTGGTTTTGACTATTATAGTATCTTGGCATTTTCATGTAAATTTTATGATCAGTTTTCCCATATATCCAAAAAACACAATGATAGGATGTTGCTGATATTGCATCAAATCTCAGAGACTATTGATAATCTGACAATACTGAGTTCTCCAATCCCTCAACATGGTATATTTTAATTTATTTAGATCAACTTTTATTCTTTCAATAGTGTTTTGTCATTTTTAGCATACAAATTATACACTTATTTTGTTAGAGTTATACTTAAGTATTTTATTTATTGAGTATTATAATAATTTTTATTTCAAATTTTGCTGGTTTGTTCCTGGTAAATAGGCATGGAGTTGACTAAATATTCAATTTAATTTGTGTTCTTTAATCTTTATACATTCATCAGAGACAAGGCTATTGAATGGGATAATGACATTCAGGAGGAATATATCATTTTGTTCAGCAATCAGTGAGGGAATCTTTTTTAAATCATTTTTATTGTTATTCCATTACAGTTGTCCCAATTTTTCCCCTTTGCTCTCCTCCACCCATTCCAACAATCCCTGCTCCCACAGTCATTTCCCACACTGTTGTCCATGTCTGTGGGTCATTCATACGTGTCCTTTGTCTAGTCCCTTCCCCTCCTTTCCATCATTATTCCCCTTCCCCTCCCCCCTGGTCACTTTCAGCCTGTTCCATTGTAGATCCATTTTTTACACTTTGTTATAGTCAACTTTTGAAGGATGAAAAAAAAGGAACTTGTCCACCTGTATTTTTTTATTTGCACTTTAATGAAATGCATATGAATTGGAGCAAATAAATACATACAGTGGCATCAGAGGACAGTAGTATAGCAATTCTGAGTATACTAAGAACATGGTGCAATTACTGTGCTCTCAAAAAAGAGCCATATATATGCACTTAAAACATGTTCAATTACTTTCTCTGTAGTCATTAACATAATTTGATATTATTAATGATCATTTACATACCCAATCAATCTGTGAGTTTTGATAGAATAAAAGTAGGGAACCTTATTTAAATAATTTCCAAAAGTAATTCTGTGGCATAAGATTTTCAAGGAAAATTTGGATGGCTTTCCACAGTATTCACTCTAAGATTATGATTATTAAATTATAAACCACTAACTCTAAATTGATTGAGACTTATGTGAAAGAATGTTATTTGAATTTTGTTAAATTAGGTTGTCAGTTTAAATGTCTATGGTAAGACTGAAGATTTAAGTGGGTAAAATATGATTAATTTTTCTAAGCATGAGCATATATTTTACATGCACAAACATAAATGAAAGTAAAATGAAGAATTTGAGCCATAAAAAATCATCACAAAGATAACTTTTAACTACATTAAAGGTTATTTTCTTGTAGTAATGTAACCCTATTAAGTAAAAAAAATGGATTTAAATTTTTTTTCAGTTGTATCTGAAAAATATGTCATAAAACTAAAAATGGCAAATTTTAGAGGTTTAGAGAAAACTTTAAATACCATTTTCTAGATATAATGAGATATAAACATAATTGGTATTCAGTGACATTAATAAAAGTAATTAGTTATGATCATAGACATTTTAATCTATTTAGTTGACTATCAATAAGGTTGTTATTGCTAATTTTATTTTATCTCTCAAAGTTTAAAATGTTGAAATAGCAATGACATTTATTCTCAAGGGCAAATTCTAGTAAAATGAACATACACACATCATTCAAACTTTAAATATAAAATGTCCATTACAGATAAAATTGGTCAAATTGACCCTGTCTTGTATTCTTCACAGTTATAATGGGGTGAGAGTATATTGTGAGTAGCTATTACTATAAAAAATGCATATTTAATTCATTGTATGGGGTGAGATATAATTTTGTAGCATTAACCACTGTGGATTTATGTATTTTCTTGGCTATGTTATCTTTTACTTTCACTTATCCTATAATCTTTAGTCATTCAAACTCTAACTTGGCTTCCATTCTCCAGAGATGTCAGACCATGTCTCAAATGCAAAGCCACAACCAAACACACTAATCATGTTTGTGAAGGGCCTCCGAAAAATAGCAGTTTGGATAGACCACTTGCCTGACCTCTTGTAACTTGAGAAATGTCAAGGGTTTTATGGACATTTTAGGCTTAGAAGGTACCTAAATTCTTCTGTTTCTCTGAGGAAAAACTTCCAGATTTATTAAGAAAAAAAGGAAAAAAACAAGATGGTGATAAAAATTGGCTGCAGTGCAAAGCCCTGTGGGCTGCACAACTGAGTACATAAATACTCCAATAGATGCCAATGCAAACGTTTGAGGACAGCCATAAACCAGACGGATAATGTAATTTTAAAGATGCCAGCATAAGCTTAGGAACCAGTGGCAAATGACTCTTCACCTTAACATCCTAACTTCTGAAACTTAGAAACCATCCTAGAAGGAAAAAAAAAATGAGGGAGGGATATCCTAAATGTGGAGTGAATATATGAAGTGGACAAATATTACATTTTTCTGCCATCAAGTTGATTAGACATTTAAAATAGTGATTGATTCATAGAACAATAAGCTCATTTTATATTTTTCAAACCTCAATATCCATACCAATAATAATAAGGAAAATGTTAAGCTCACAATTTAAAAAATATCTCATATCTCACATTTACAAACATCTTCAAATAGGTAGGATATATATTATACATGCAAAATTTCATTCAGTTGTCAAGTAGTTTAAGAAGCAAAATGGTATATTCTTACTAAAATTTATATTATGATCATTATGTATAGTTATTAGTATTTCACAGTGTTAGTCAGAACACCAGTTTTATATTTTACCCTGTCATCTAGGTTAGAATAACAATACTTAGAGGTAATAAGCCTACTGAAAGCTTTCATGAATTTTATTTATTTTTTAAAAGATTTTATTTATTTATTTTTAGAGAGGGAAGGGGAGAGAGAGAGAGAGAGAGAGAGAGAGAGAGAGAGAGAGAGAGAGAGAGAGAGAGAGAGAGAGAGACATCAATGTGCGGCTGCTGGGGGTCATGGCCTACAACCCAGGCATGTACCCTGACTGGGAATGGAACCTGCGACACTTTGGTTCACAGCCCTCAGTCAATCCACTGAGCTACGCCAGCCAGGGATATCTTTCATGTATTTTAGAGATGAGTCTAGCATTCAATCACCATCATAACTTCTGTTGGGATTGCACTTCCAGATTCTGAAAGTTTTTTAAGACACTAAGTATTACCAGGTGGTTTTAAACAATTATCGTATTAATGTTTATTGTGTACATAATATTTTATACATATAGTGTGTATATGATGATTGTAAAGAATTACCTACAAAATCTAAGTATTCAGAATTGATTCAAAAATACCTATTTGGCTGGGATAGTTAAGTTTTATTTGATTTCAGTTAAATGCAGACCTTAGCTGTATTAACATAAAAATGAACTAACTTTAGAGGGAATAGTCAAGGATTTTTATGATTTTTTATTTATAATTGGTGATTTCAAAAACAACTAATAACCTCTGTTGTCTTTATGTAGCTCATTGAGGATACTAAATTATAAGTATACACCCCTATTCCCTGATACCAGTGTCATAGAGTTCCAGGCTTCTATGATTGCTTTTACACAGCTTAAAATAATTAAACCTATGGTCAAGTTTCCTGCACAATTAATAATTATCTCTAATAAATCTAGATACATAGATATTCATATATATATACACACATATATATAGAGAGAGAGAATGTGTGTGTGTGTAAAAATCACAGGTAAACCAGAGGTTTCATACCTGTTTCTTTGTGCCTTATTTTTAATTAAATTACAGTTGTTATACAGTTTTATTGTAGTTTCAGGTATACAACATAGTGACTCAACATTTATATACCTTAAGATTTGATCACTATAGTAAGTCTAGTACCCATCGGTCACTGTACAAAGTTACGATATTATTGACTATATACTCTGTGGTGTACATTGCACCCTTGTGGTTTATTTATTTTGTAACTGGAAGTTTGTATCTAAACCTGAGTTTATTTCAATCATTAAATAATTTAAAAAGCAAGATGGGATAAGATTGATCTATCATTTGATCTATAACTAAGCTGTCATTTATGCAGGAAGTAGTATCTTTAATTTATTTTGTTAGTCTATTTTATCTTATTTCTGAAAGAATTAAGTGATTCAATATAGTTTCCAGCTTTAATTTTCTATTAGTTGCTTGTTATAATTTGCTAACTGACTTTGGGAAAAATCAGTATTGTCAGCTGGTATTATAATCTTAATTGGGGGAAGGTAATTTTTTTCCCATAAGTAACAAATTACTGGACATAATGATAAAAGAACAATTGTAGAATCAGATCTAACTGGGTTCAACTGTCAGCACCAAAACCATTTTCTAGCTATGTGAATATAGTCATCCCCCAGTGAAAAAAATATGTGTTTTTTCATTCATAAATTTACCCTAGATTTTTATTTTGAAGCATTACAAAGAGTGAATAAAAAGCACTTAGCCCAATAAATCACTTATGATAGACCTCAATAAGTGGCAGCTATTTCTACAGTGTCAGAGCACAGTCTGTGTGTCCAACAGAGTATCTCACACATGTTTCAATAGATGATTATCAAACAAATTGAGCAAATCTATTAATACATGAATTAATAGTCAATACTAGTTTAAAAGGCTTTTATCATATCTAATTAACTTTATAAGAGATGGGAGTTAACCCACCATATATTTAACTGCATGTGAATTATGTAATCAGAGATCTCTACTCCCAGCTGAAAGATAGTTTTGAGAGGATTTAGGAGCTCCATTAAGTCCTTTGAGCAATCTGGGGGAAATAGTGCCACAGAAATACAAAAGGTTATTTGTACATGCATCACTGAAGTACCATGAGGGACCCATGAAATTGTGTCACAGTTGGCCTTCTATCACGGTAGGTTGACATTAGGAATTGACAATTCTGGATGAATGCATGCCGCCAACACAGCTTAGATTAAAAGGAGAAAAAAAATTCAAGGCCAAGGAAGATATTCCTGGGATAATGAAGAACTTTTTGCATGCTCTATATCACATGTCCTGCAAGTAATGAACAGTTTTTGTCATTCTCTGAATCATATATCCAAACAACCAGATTCCAATAATTGCTACTGCCTTTTATCTAATGGTCAGATTTAATATGTTGTCACACTTACATCAGTGAATAAGTTTATTGAATGAAAATACCTGTGGACTTTATATTGCTAGAGTGCCAGCTAATCAAATGGCCATTTAGAGCAATATGTAATTGTAGCATACATATTTTTAAATTTTTTATGTATTAGCAATTTGTGGGTAATAGGCTTTTCCACTTTTCTTTATGTTGATATGATACCAAACATGACAGTTTTACTATGAAAAACTTTCTAATAGACCAGCCATTCCTGGATTATGTTAATTATACTTAAAATTATTTGTAAGATTGTAAAAACACACAATACACATGTCATATGTCTTCTCCACACTTCCTGCTTAAGGCCTTAGTTTACAAGTTTGTATTCCCAAGCCTAAACAGGAGGGAAAAATCTCTTCTCTCTACATGGGTTTAGCTTCATTATCATTGAGTTAATTAAACACAGATAAGGAAAGGAAAAGAGTTTCAAAGGCAGCTGTGGTATACCATAGTTTGTGCTAAAATTGTAGTCAATTGCTAATTATTGGGGGGAAATTATCAGTTACACATCATAGGAAATTTACTGTTAAGATCACAAATCAAAATCTGTTTTGATCATGAAGCAACTTTGTAGATTGTAAATGATTTCTTTAGCAATGCTAAGAAGGTGCACTATCATAATTATAGCCATGTAAAATAGTCTGAAAAAATATTCTATTCATCAACATCTACATTGTTGGCTCCTGTTTTATAGAAAACTGCAAAAATACTATCACCAGATAACAACAACTTTATTTGAGACATGCTTCTCTTCTTCTCTTGACATGTAAGGTTTTCCTCCATTCTGCCTTAAACACATGATTAGCTAGGATTGCCTGAACCTCATACCTGGTTTTCACTTCCTTCCGTTTTGATCTGACCTGGCAGAATTGAGAAATCTACCTGCCTAAATCACTGTGATAGTTGTGGCTTCTGCCTCATCTTTACCCTTATCATCCTGTGCCAGACTCCATCCCCCTCCTCATTCCAGAGCTTCTTGCAGGCCTACTGTTGTCATAAAGCACCCAGTTGAGTCTAGAACTACTTTTACTGGGAAATGTGGCTGCATCGTCTTTTGTGTACAAAGTCTTAATATTAGCATCTATATTAATCTTTATTTTTTCCCATTCTGATGTCAGTTGACATGGATACAAACAAGAAGTGTTTTTTTAATTGTCATAGGATTCCCCCATCAAATATATTAATGACTTGTTCCATGTCTACCACTTTCTCCAATCAAACCTGAGAAATATAAATGATGTTGCATTAATAAATCTTACTGAGAAACCTTTTTTGTGTTCTCTTCTGTAAAGGGCCAGAAAAAGGAGACATCAATAAACAATAACAGTAAAAATCAATTTTAAAAAATTGAGGGGAGGATAGAAGGGGAAAAGGAAGAAAAAAGATAAAGGATATATATCAGGACATTTGGGAATTTAGAATTATTCTTAAGGGATATCTGTACCAAGGATCTTAGGTTGTAACTATAAGGACAATTTTCTATGAATTAACAATAAATTTTGCATCAATTACTATAACATATTATTATAAGTGATATGTTTAATTGGTATAATGCTATTTTAAGGACCATAGAGCCAAATGGTTTTAGAACATGAATTCATCTGGCCTGAGAAACTGTTTCTGTTTCAATTCCAACGGATACTAAATGACTTTGCATAAGAAGCTTCAATAATTCAGCCATTTAATAAGTATTAAAGGTTTCCTGTACACTGAGTATATACAAAGCAGATACAGCCCCTGCCTTTATAGATTTTATGATTTGGAGAAAAAATGAACCAGAGAAATGAGCTCTTATTAAGAGACAGCCACATGCTGCATGCATTACCACACTTAATCATCAAGCAAACCTATGATATACTTACTATAATCTTATACTCCCTTTTTATGGATATAAAAACTTTGGTTTATTAAATCATACACATTGCAAATGTAAAAATAAGATTTGTGTCCCAAATTATCAGATTTTAAACCATGTGCTTTCCCTCACAAACCAACTCTCTAAGCTTCAGTTTCCTTTTCAATAAAATGAGGATGGTAGTATTAACTACTCCATATGATAATTATGAAAATTAAATGATGTAATCCATTAAAATGTTCTCACACAGTGTCTGTAACATAAAGAGTGTTTGATCAATGTTATATATGATGACTTATTTTTATCGCTAAAATGTTAAACAATGTCATTACTGACACTGCAATCAGATTCTCTGATTAAAGACCATACATAACACTGTACAGATAATTCCCAGGTTTTTCTACCACCTATACCCAAATCTTTATCTCACGTTTGGCTTTTGGGAAACCCATACAAAATATTTGAATGTGTCATTTGACATCCCTTGTCACAGTTTCCTCCTTCGCAAAACGGAAATGATGATGTGTCCTTCCTCTCTCACAGTGCACACAGAACAGAGTGTAAGTAAGGCAGCATGCCTGCCCTTTTGGAAAACTCCCTCAGGGAATTTCTCTTTGGTATATCACCTCATGCCAACATCTTTACTTCAATCAGATTTTATTTATACTTAGTTTCAGATGGAGATATTAATATATATTCATGTCATAATAATCATTTAACATATTTTAAAGAGTAGCTTTAAAATGGCAGACATAATACTGGAATAGATAGGGAACACATCTCAGTCTCAGTTTATAAGTAACTTAGATTTCACTGGTAAAGACTGACAAGGGACCAGAAAATTGTAATACTTCATGAAAACAGGGTGCAAACAAATTCTGATTCAACATTCCCTAGGACCAAATACAAACTATCCGTAACTAGGAGTAAACACAAAAATTTAAAAAAAAAAAACTGTTCTGAAAAGACAGTTTTTAAGTTAGAAACTGAGGAAAGAGTAAGAGCTAGCCAGACATAGAAAGGCATGGAGAGGCAAACAGCATCCAACATTGGGAACAGCAGGGATGAGGACCTGAGCCTGAAGCCTCTGTGGAGCATTCAGATAACAAAGTTCAATACAGATGAGATATACACTGACCTCTGGGAAATTAAAGAATTCATGGGAGGCACTCTGAAAGCTAAAATGTACTATAAAAGTGTAAAAGGATATTATCTCTAATAAATTCTTTCTGGTGGGTAAAATTTAAAAACAACAACAACACAGGATTAAAAGTCTATTTAAATTCAAACATGATTTCCTCCCCTAGGCCATTGGCAAAGCACCTAGTTAAGCTTACTTTCTATTTCTTCTAAATCCGCCCCCTTTATTTTGCACTGTGATATTTTGGTACCATTCTAGAAATAAAAAAGGTTGAGTGGAAATTTTCTGAAGTTTAGTTACATTTGTATTTGGCTCAATTATCTAGTAAAAAATGTGTACAAGTGCTATACACATTTATTGAGGGCAAAGTTGTCGTAACTGCATAAATAACAATCAGAAACTCATACATAATAGAATATTTTACTGATACATAATTTACAAAAAGATCAAAGAGGAGAGGGAGGGAACTGACTATGTCCTGAGAGGAAAGTCAGTATTTCATAGATTTCCAGTCCCACAGTTGGGGGGCATGCCTTCTGATATCGAGGCACTGCTGGGGTGAATGCAGAGCATAGTCTGATTGCCATAGTCCATCAATAGAATATGAGTATCCTTGGTGGGGCTTAAAAATACAAGACCTTTCCCTTTGAGATGCTGATTCTTTTTCCAGTTTTGGACTTCTAGTGTAAGATCCAGGAATTTGGGGTTTTAAAAATAAAATGGAAATATTAAAAACATTGACAAATGTTGCAACAGTTTGAATGCTTCCAAGTATAAAATATACTTGGGCTTTGACAGTACACCCCAGGAGCCTCCTTCTGACCATTGATGGAAATGAGCCACACTGTACTTACAGGAAGAGAATTTCTAGATTTAAGTGCTACTCCCATTTAAAGAATGTTGAATCTAAAAATATCTGATGGTGACATTTGGACCAGCACATGTAACGAGAAGGGGTCTGTGTAGAGCAACACTCTGCAGCTTTCTGGGAGAACTTCCATCGGTTTCTCTTGCTAAGACTAAATAAAGGCTTATGACTGATCACAACTGTAGACTGCCCTGTTTGTTGTTCGACATCTAATTTGAGGCCTTAGTTTTGCAAGTGATTTAGTTCTAATAGGCTCAAGTCATTTTCTGAGATGTCCAGAGATTTTTACCCTTTGAGGAAGAATTTATTGGTAAAAATAATCAGCACACCTTAATATATCTTTAAAATGGTAGATTTTGTAACTATGAGGAGAGAATAACATACATTAGAAAGCCAATGACAATAATTTTCTAAAATATTTATCACATAGTAACTTACCAAACAAAAAAAGCAACAAATAATAAAGATATTGTAACAATTAAGAAGACATGCTTTCATCACTAAATTTAAAACAAGACTGTTGGAATGGTCACACAGCTTGTTGAAGTACAGCATACATAAAGAAGCCAATGACCATTTATCATCTAAGTGTATCAGGTAATAAAACAGTAATGGAATCAGGATTTTAATTCAATTTGTTTCAAGTATATGCATGGCTTTTTCCATTGTTTCAAGGTTGCAACTCTTTGAAAACACAAAGCATAATGTTTACAGCATGGAAGTCTGCAGAGTCATTCAATGTAATGGACCTACTCCTTAAATTTTTGTTTGAGGATACATGTAATCTGACTAGGAGTTGGACGGGCTTAGCTTTCAAAAATGTGGACAGTGCCAGAACCTTCAAATTACTGTAAGTGTTCTTGTTTAAATCCCTGTTGTTACTGGGCTTCCTTAAGAACTTCTGCTCAGGTGGAGTCTGCATCTTGCAGACGTTTCTAGTATAACCAGCTATCATACTGAAGCCCTGGGGGTGTGATAGTAAGATGAGAGGAAGGGGAAGCTTTCAATAATTTTATAATGAAATCTCAGTCTTTCAGTGAGTATTTCTCTGTGCTATGACATTCTCATGGATTTTCCAGCACTCTTTCTTCCCCCACCTCCCTACATCCTTGGTTGAGACAAGAAAGCCAAAGGTGCTTGAGTGAGAGAAGATCCCGTCTCCCACCTGACTTAAAACCTTAGTAAAGCCTTTCCTCCTGGAGAGTGAGCCATTTTTATAGAGAAGGTGGCACACTTTTCACAGTGATTATTCTGCCCCTCCTCCTGTCAGAGCAATAAATGAGAGGATCTTTTCTAGATCTTCAATGTGAAAACCCCATGAGGTTCTGTCCCAGAGGCAAAAAATATAAAAACTGGGCCACCCTAAAACTGAAGCTTCTAGAACTTCCTCACTCATATGTTAGTCCACACACAATCTTATCAATTCATTAAAATTGCCATTTGCCTGTTTCTTCCTGTTCATGACTCCAGCAACTTCTGCTTAATGTGAGCAATCTCAGCATGACTCTGAGGAATCACCCATCTCTTAGCATTCCCCAGTTATAGTTTGCACTACAATATTAGTTCTCCAATATGTTCAAGAAAAGTTGGTGATTTCATATTTGTGCAGTTTTCTTTTTTTTTTAAGGGTGGAAGAGACATTTTCTAAGTCCTTTATATGTTAGGGCTAAAACAAGAAGTCTGCATTATGAGGATATAACAGACAATTTCCTAATGACTACTGACATTAAACATTTTGTATAATGTAATATACAACAATATAATATTTATACAGTAATATATTTTTATTTCTTCAAGTGTCTTTATTGTCTTACTAATTTCCCTCAGTTATGATTGAGTCTCCCCAAAATTCATGCATTCAAGTCCTAACACCCAATACCTCACAATGTGATTTTGTACAGTAATGGGGTCTTTCAGAAGCTTTAATTAAGGTTAACTGAAGTCCTGAGAGTTGGCCCTAACCCAATATGACTGATGTCCTTATGAGAAAAAGAGATTACAACATAAACATAGACATAGGCATAACCATAGTGAGAAGCCAAGGAGAGGCATTAGAAGAAACCATACTTATAGATACCCAGACCTTGGATTACTAGACTACAGAACTATGAAAAAAATTAATTTATGATGTTTAAGCCAGCCAGCCTATAGTCTTTTGTTTTAGCGGTGTTAACAAACTAATGCTGGATACTTGGTATTACGAGGTTAAACAGAGTCCCCTCCAAAATTAATGTCTACCTAAAACCTCAAAATGTGACTTTATTTGAAAATAGGATCTTTGCAGATATAATTTGTTAATGATTTCAAAATGTTTAATCTAGGGCCACATCTTTTAGATATAAGTCAATATTCTGGTATCTTTATAGAAAGTTGGGAGGACAGGAACACACACCAACCAGAAGGTTCTGTGGAGGTGAAGGCAGAACTGGAGTGATGGAAATAATTGTCAGAGCCTCCAGAAGGAACTAACCCTGCTGATGCACTTGATTTCAAAATTCTACATTCTAAAACTGTGTGAGAATAAATGTACATTGTTTTAAGCTAACAGTTTGTAATAATTTCTTACAGCAGACTTAGGGAACTAACTCACTCATATTATTAAATTTTAAAATTTCTTTATGTGTAATTTCACTCATATTTCATTGTCCAAAATCACAGAGCAACAGTTGGTTTCAATGGTCATAGATGTATAATTCTTGCTGGGAGAAACAATGAATACTGGTGATAAAAATTATAGTCTACCACACACAGTTTTGTATGTTTTATATGTATAAATTGTAAACATTTAATTACAAACTTCAGTATTTCTCTACTAATACATTATGAATACATAAGTCATAAAGAAACATTTAAGGCTCTATAATGTATTATTTTAATAGTATTTGTTAATGCTTTAAATTCATGTAGTTCTCAGTATGGTTGAATATGCTGTGTGTTTTTGTTATGATTTATTAAAACTTTTATTTATGGTATTTCATTTTAAGGTCCAATATCCAAGTTTTATTTTTGCATTTGGTTTAAATGATGATCATAAATAGAAAAGATATATAAGCAGTTATGCATATCCTATCCTAATCCCCAAAGCAGACAGACACAATCAAGGAAGAAAACTACAGGCCAATATCATTGATGAACACAGACACTAAAATCCTCAACAAAATATTGGCTATCCACATCCAGCAATATATAAATAGATCATGCACCATGATCCAGTGGGATTCATCCCAGGGATGCAAGTATGGTACAATATTCACAAGTCAATAAATGCAATACATCACATAAACAAAAGGAAAAACAAAAATCACATGATCATATCAATAGATGTAGAAAAAGCATTTGATAAGGCACAGCACTCACTAATGCTAAAAACACTCAGCAAAGTGGAAATAGAGGGAGCATACTTCATCATAATAAAGGCCATATATAAGAAATCTACAGACATCAGACTCAATGGGAAAAAACTAAAAGCTTTCCCACTAAGACCAGGAACAAGTCATGGATGTCCACTTTGACCACTTCGGAAGTCCTAGCCACAGTAACCAAGCAAGAAAAAGAAATAAAATGCATCCAAATTGGAAAGGAGGAAATAAAACAGTCATTGTTTGCAGATGACATGATAGTGTACATAGAAAACCCTATAGACTCCCCCAAAACACTTCTTGACCTAATAAGTGAATTTGGCAAAGCAGCAGAATGCAAGGTCAATATTCAGATATTGAAGGCATTTTTATGCACCAACAATGAAATATCAGAAACAAAAAATCAGAGAAAAAAATCCCATTTACTACAGCAGTAAGAAAAATAAAGTACCTATGAATAAACATAACCAAGGAGGTAAAAGAACTGTACTCACAAAACTACACAACTCTAAAGAAAGAAATTAAGAAAGACACAAATAAATGGAAGCATATACTGTGTTCAATGATTGGAAGAATTAACATTATCAAAATGTCCAAACTACCCAAATCAACTTATAGATTCAATGCAATCCCTATTAAAATACCAATGACATATTTCACAGATATGGAACAAATATTTCAAAAATTAATATTGAACCATAAATGACTCTAAATAGCCAAAGCAATTTTCAGAAAGAAGAATAAAGTGGAAGGGATCACAATACCTGGGATCAAACTATATAACAAGGCCATGGTAATCAAAATAGTCTGGTACTGGCATAAGAACAGACACATAGATAAATAGAACAGAATAAAGAGCCCAGAAATAAACCCAAGTCTCTATGGTCAAATAACATTGGAAAAAGTGGGCAGAAACATAAAATTGAGTAAAAATAGCCTCTTCAACAAATTGTGTTGGGATACCTGGACAACTACATGCAAAAAAAAATGAAACTCCATCACCAACTTATAACATACACAAAAATAAACTCAAGATGGATAAAAGTCTTATATATAAGTCATGATTCTATAAAAGTCCTAGATAATAACATAGATAGCAAAATATCAGATATTCCATACAGCAATATTTTCACCAATATGTCTCCTAGAGCAAGGGACATAAAGGAAAGAAAAAACACATGGGGCTTCATCAAAATAAAAAGCTTCTGCACAGCTAAAGAAAAGATCAGCAAAATGAAAAGGGAACCAACTGTTTAAGAAAATATATTTGCCAATTATATCTTGGATAAGAGTTTGATCTCCAAAATATATAAAGAACTCACATGACTCCACTTCAGGAAGACAAACAATACAATTAAAAAAGTGGCAAAGGACCTGAACAAACACTTCTCCAAAGAGGATACATAGAGGGCACAGAGACATATGAAAAGATGCTCAGCCTCACTAGCCATCAGAGAGATGCAAATTAAAACCTCAATGAAATACTATTCTACACAGGTCAGAATGGCCATCATGAACAAATCAACAAACAATAAGTGCTGGCTGGAGAAAAGGGAAACTTAGTACATTGTTGGTGGGAATGCATACTTGTGCAGCCACTGTGGAAAACAGTATGGAATTTCCTCAAAAAACTAAAAATGAAACTGTCTTTTGACCCAGCAATCCTACTGCTGGGATTATACCCTAAGAATCCTGAAACACTGATTCAAAAGAACCTATGCACCTCAATGTTCATAGCAGTACAATTTACAATAGTCAAGTACTGGAAGCAACCTATGTGCCCACAGTAAATGAGTGGATAAAAACACTATGATACATTTACATAATGGAATACTATGCAGCAGAAAGAAAGAAAGAGCTCCTAACCTTCACCATAGATAGCATGGATGGAACTGGAGAGGATTATGCCACGTGAAGTCAGCCAGGCAGTGAAAGACAAATACCATATGATCGCACTTATAAGTGGAATCTAGTCAAGAAAGCAAACAAACAAGCAAAATACAACCAGAGACAGTGAAATAAAGAACAAACTGCCCTGGCTGGTGTAGCTCAATGGATTGAGCGCGGCTAGGAACCAAAGTGTCCCAGGTTCAATTCCTAGTCAGGGCACATGCCTGGGTTGCAGGCCACAGCCCCCAGCAACCACACATTGATGTTTCTCTCTTTCTCTCTCTTTCTCCCTCCCTTCCCTCTCTAAAAATAAATAAATAAAATCTTAAAAAAAAAGAACAAACTGACAGTAACCAGAGGCACAGGGGTGGGGATCACAGGGGAAGGATAAGAAAAAGTTGTCAAGGAACATGTATGAAGAACACAGGGACAAAGCCAAAGGCAGAAAGATTGAGTGTGGAAAGTGGAGATGGATAGAGGTCGGAGTGGTGGCAGGAAAATGGAAACAACTGTATATGAACAACAATTAAAAAAAAAACTGTTCCAAATACTGATGTTAATATGATATATAGGAGGATGATAATTAAGCTTGGATAATTTTATGCATTACAGACAATTGGCATTGAACTAATAAGGTACATGTATGCATTATGTTTTTGCTAAATCAATTTCTTGTTCAGTTTCTTCACATAATATTCAAGGGTATTCTCTACTGATTTTCCTATTTGATTATGCCACTTGCTGTGTGAATAAATTACCCTGTTAATTACAGTATAAAAAAAAAGTAGGTATGTGTACCCAAATGAAAGATATATCATTTGCCTAAATCATTCCTATTGATACATCCCATGCAGAAGTTGCTCTCAAAGATGTTAATTTTTATGTTTACCACTGTTACCAAAACCAATGAAATTCTTTATCTGGAAGTATTTTTTTACATAGAATAAAATATGTTTCCAAGTTTGCTCCCTTTTATCCCTGGAACACACTTGTTATTTTCTACTTTTGAATTTCAATACAATTTTAAGTATTAAATTATTTAACAATGAAAACATTGTCAAACATACATTTTAAAAAGTACTTTCTAGGTGACATGAATGCCTTTATAAACAATTGTTTTCTCTTATTATTTATAAAAATATCACCCTTGTGAAGAAGATGATTAAATATTCCTTTTCTCTTTCAAAATCTCGGTTGCATTGTCACTTGTCACCACATACAGTGTCAGCAAGGATGTTGTGCTCAGTGCCCTCATCTAAAGTACTGTATGAGGAGTTAATCAGCATCTGTATGTAGGATAAAAACCTTCCAGGTAACTTCTCATATCCTTATGAAGCATAGTGATAATTACTTTTCATTTTTAAGTGATCATATTAGTAATATCCTAAAGTCATCTGATTTCAAATTATGAGTTGCATTTGATTACTTATGTGTTTTGAATTTTAAAAAATTTCCTATATTTTGAAATTTAATTCATAAATTTTACTTCATAACCAAAACAAATCAATATATTCTAGGTAAAATCTTCACCAAATATGATTATGTTATCGTGTTTTATCCTCGTGATATTTCCGGTAGAGAACTTTTAGTAAGACTGATTGTCATCACTATTATTTTCTTCTTATTCATTTTTGCTTACATGAAACAGTTCTTCACAATAATTATTTTAAGGCAATCTTGTGCTCTGTGAGGGTCAGGCTCATTAAAGTTAGGTGATATGAGATGTAAAAGCACATAATCTGAACTACACTGCAGGAAGGTACAAAGGAAGGAAAAATGCAGTTGTCACTGTGCTGCACTCCAGGCTTCCCATAGGATATGAGGTGGATTGTTTGTGAAAAGTGTGGCCATCTCTCCTGTAGACTGAGACAAAGGACTGATGTTTTCAGATTTAAACAAATTGTCAAAAGAATGTTTGGTATTCTTTCTCACACCAACTTGTTACTTGCACACCTTGACATTGTTTTATAACCCAATTTTGAACACTGTATCCCTTAGGGAAATTTCAAATTGCACCTCTTACCAGATCTTCTCCCCCAAGACCAGCTGCTCTCCTGCTCCTTATTCCTCATTCTGGTCCATGCTACAAAAAAAAAAAAAAATCAAGACCAAAAAAGGAAACAAAGTCCATTTTCAGTTTGTATTTTAGATCATCCTTTGTAAGTGATTTTGTGTTCAAAAATTTCTCCTACAAAATGTTCTTTTAATTTTTAAGTTTTTAGAGTGACTTGTTTTAATAGCTTCAAGATATAGTTCATGTATCATACATAACATTATTCTATTTAATGTCTATAACTCAATGGGCTTTTAGAATATTTACAAAGTTGTGCAACCATTACCATCATGTAGTTTTAACACATTTTTATCACCCTCCCCAAAATATACTACAGACATGAGTAGTCACTTTCCATCTTCCTGTCCCCCCACCCTCAGGCCTAGGCAACTACTGATCTACTCACCGCCTCTATTCATTTGCCTGTTCTGGACATTTCGTATAAACAAAATCACATAACCGGTGTATTTTATAACATCTTTCACTTAGCCTACTGTTTCAAAGTTCATCTGTGCCACAGGAGGTGTCAACACTCCATTCCTTTTTATTGCTGAATAATATTCTATTGTATGAATAAAGACATTTTGGAGAATTGTTCATCAGTTGGTGATCATTTGTGTTGTTTCCACTTTTAAGCTCTGATGACTAATACTGCTGTCAACATTTGTGCACAAATATTTATGTAGGCATATGTTTTGTTTCTGTTAAGTATATAATTAGGAATGGAATTGTGGGTCATAGAAACTCTGTATTTATCAGTTTGAAGAACTGTGGGCTGTTTTCTAAACACATATATTCAAACACACATATATATTATAGTTCCGATTTTTCATATCTTCATCAATGCATATAATTTTCTGTCTTTTTTATTATAGCCATCCTAGTCTGTGTGAAATGAAATCTCATTTTAGAAATTATTTACACTCACTAATGGCTAATGATTTTAAGCATCTTTTCATGCCTTCTTGGAGATTTGTATATCTTCTTTAAATAAGTACTATTCATATTCTTTGCCCATTTTCAATTGGGTTATTTATCTTTTTTTTAATTTTTGAGTTATAAGTGCTTGTTATATATCCCAAATAAAATTTTCTTATTTTATATATATATATATAATTTATAAATATTTTCTCCTTTCTGAGGATTTTGTTTTCAGGTACTTGATGGTGTATCTAGAAGCACAAACTTTTTAATTTTCATGAAAGCTAATTAATTAATTATTTATTTTGTCATTTGTGCTTTTAGTGTCATAGCTAAGAAACCATATGACTGACACATACATGATTATGAAAATTTACTTCTCTTTCCTTCTAAGCGTATTATAGCTACAGCTCTTATATTTGAGTCTATGGCCAATTGCTATTATTTTTTATGGTAAAGAAGAAATCAAAATCATTTTTTTTGTATCTAGATTTCTAGTTACCCCTGCATCCTCTGTTTAATTTCTCTTTACTCCGTTGATGATCTTGACATTCCTTCAGAAACCAATTGACAGTAAACCCAAGGGTTTGTTTTTGGATTCCCAATTTTGTGTCATTGATCTATATGTCTAGCCATATTCTAGTACCACACTAACACAAATACTATAGCTTTGCACTCAGTTTTGAAGTCAAGAAGTATGACTCCTCCAATTTTGTCAAACTCCTTTATGATTATTTTGCTAGTCTGTGCCCCTTCCATTTCCTTAAATTGTTAGAATAAACTTGTCAGTTTCTTCAAAAAGAGAGAAAAATTTAATAGGAATTGTTTTTAATCTGAAGATCAATTTGAGATCACTGTCATTTTAATATTACTCAGTCTTCTGATTCATGAACATGGATTTTTTCCATTTTTTCATAAATATTTTGTAGTTTTCAGAGTATAAGTTGTGTATTTCTTTTCATAAATTTATTCCCAATCATTTTATAGTTTTAATTTTGATAGTACTTTAGTAGATTCAGATATTGAGTATTTATATATAATTTATATTCTGGACTTGCAAACATACATGCACAATGCACTGTTATGAGATTAGTGCCTCACTTTTTTTACATTTCTCAGCAAGCTACATGAATAATTTGAATGAAGAATTAATTGAATAAAAAAATTCAAAATGAACTCTATTTTGGGAGGGTTGAATTTAGGAGGCTAAACATAGCAGCAGTTGATACTTAACTTTAAGCAACTTAATCATGGAAATTAGTGATTTGTAATTTTTTAATTATTCAATTAATATAATTATTCAATTAGGGGAATGTAAATATAGCTGTTACTGTTTACACTAACATTTTGTAAGGCAAAAAATGATAGTTGATTGAACAAAATACTCAAAAAAAAATGAACCAAATGGGAATT
Organism: Phyllostomus hastatus; assembly: GCF_019186645.2. NCBI lineage: Eukaryota > Metazoa > Chordata > Mammalia > Chiroptera > Phyllostomidae > Phyllostomus > Phyllostomus hastatus. The sequence goes on along the minus strand of NW_025333709.1, from coordinate 35,249,083 downwards.
AATTATGTGTCCTTTCTGTGGAAGGCAGAATAAATGCCTCCCCTAATAAACATTAATTTCCTAATTTCTGGGAAAAGTGAATATCGTGTTCAATGGAAATGAGTGACCATTACCTTATGTGTCAAAAAATGTGATTAAGGATCTTGAGGTGAGAAGGTTATACAGCCGGGTCTTAAATCCAATGACAAGTGTTCTAATAAGAGGAAAAAAAAGGAAAAAACACACAAAGAAAAGGTAATGTGACAATAGGTTGGAGACTGAATCAATATGGCCACAAACTGGGGACAAGGAATGGCCACAGCCCACAGATTCTGTCAATGGCAAAGAATCCTGGCCTCCAACACTATGTGAAAATAAATTTCCATCGTTTAAGGGCAGCAAGATTGTAGTGATTTGTCAGTTTTCTAGGAAATGAATACATTTCCACTCAGAAATACTGGATCTAATGTCAACATAAGAAATATCCAAACCTGCATAGAATTTTTGAAAGAGTTTATTTTGGCCAAACTAATGATAATTTCTGAAAAGCAAGATCTAAAATGCTCTGAAGAATAACAATTTTGCAGTTTAAAAAAGTTGAAAATCACTGGATTATAGGATAGTTAATGAGATTATACACTCTCGGAGGGTGGGTATGCTTCTGAAAAAGAGGCACTACAAAGGTGTGTTAACCTAGATGCAAAAAAAAATGATGGATGGAGCTTAAGGCAAAGATATTTCTTTTACTTAAAAAAAGTTATAGGCCTGGGGCCTGACTACCTACCATGACCTGCACAGTTAGGAATTTATAATTAGTTCACCCTGTGAGATTACTTTAGGTTAGATTTATTACATCACCCCTTTATATTCTTCACACATGACATGCTCTCTCTGATCCCTTTTTCTCTCCAATTTACTTTTCCTGGAGTTTGGAGTACCTTCAAATTTTATCCTAAGACTTCTGTTACATTGTATTTTTACTTTGGCAATATTACCCACTCATAAGTTTGAAATACTATTACATATTCACAATCCCTAACCTGGACCTCCAAGACTGACCTCTCTCATGCCTTTGCAGGTTCATATATCCAGTTACTTGCTGAATGTCTTTACTTAAATGCCCCCAAACCTCAGCATGTTCAAAAATCACCTCAGTATAATTGCCTTAAAACTCATCCTTTTTTCTCCTCTATGTCATGTAACTTCAACCTGGTAACCTAAATTTAAAGTAATGCTGGTGACCTATGTTTCTCCTTCTCCATAACTCTTGATTAAGACTTTTAAAAAAGCCTTGTTTCATCTCAATAACACTGTTAAACCCGCTTCTTTATGTTCTTTCTACATCATAGATTTTTGTGGGGATTTACTGAGATAATTAATAAAAAGTGTTTTAAAATGGAGCCTGGCTAATGATACAGTGTCAAGAAATGTTACCTGCTACCATTATAATTTTCACACAATCATTATGTTTAATGTAATGAATGAAGTTATTTGAAACCAAAGTGAGCAAACTTGAACTAAACAGAGCTAGGTTATAATAAAGTGAAATGTTGGGAAATGGATGGTTCAATATAATTGTATTATGTTTATCACAGAGAAAATGGAGATGAGACTTGAAAGACAGCTTGAGGTCATGTTTTAAAGTTTCCAGTAATCCACAGTAATAATTGAGAGCAGCAGAGATTTAAAAAAAAAAAATCCCAATGAATAGGGCAAGGACTTGAAATGACATGATAGACCTCAAAAATGTGTTCCTTCACAAAAGCAATGAGAACACCAACAAAAATGACCAAAATCAATAATACATTTCAAACTCTAAAAGTCACCCAAAGCTTTGGAAAAATTTTAAGGAAACTTGTTCAAGATAATTCATTAAATCTTGCTCATAACAGTGATTTTTGGAGTTTTCATGTCCCCTATATCCATCATTCTCTCACAAGTTTCAATGGTAGCTTTCAAATCAGTCCATGGACAATGTCCAGAAGAAGCCCAGATTTCAAACCAAGTAGATAAAGAGTTTAAAGCAGTTATCATACATATATTTAAAGAATACACTACATCTGAAGAATTAACAGAAAGAATGAGAAGAATGTTTCACAACTAATGAATGTCAAAAGAGAGATAAAATTTATAAAAGAAAATACAAATTTCTGGAGTTGAAACATACAGAAACTTAAATAATTTCAACTGCCAAAAAAAAAAATAAAAGGAAGTGGCAAACTTGGAGAAAGATCAATTGAGATTATCCAGTCGGAAGAACAGAAAGGCAAAGGAATAACAGAGCTATGTTGAGAAGTAGAGAAATGGGGAACCTTCAAAATTGTTGATTGGATTGTAAAGTGATGTAACTACATTGGAAAAGTTTGGCAGTTCCTCAAAATGTTAAGCCTAGCTATTTACAATATGACCTAGTGATTCTACTCCAGGGCAAAAGCCAAGAAAAAATAGAGCATATGCCCACACAAAAACTTTTACATGAATGTTCATAGCAGCATCAATCATAATAGTCCAAAGTAAGATAGTTAAAAAATGCCCATCCTTGATGATTGGTGTATCTATAAAATGGGATATTATTTGATAATAAAAGTGGAGCTCTTTATTATTATTTTTTTCTTTTATTATTATTATTAACTCTATTACAGTCATCCCAATTTTTCCCATTTTGGACTCTGCCCAGCCCAGGCTCTACTCTCACAATCAATCCCCACACCATTGTCCTTGTCCTTGGGTCATTCATGCATATTGTTTGATTAACCCCTTCCCCTTCCTTCTGCTATTCCCTTCCTGCCTTCTACCTTCTGGCAGCTGTCAGTCTGTTCCATGTTGCTATGTGTATGGTCCTGTTTTGCTCATTAGTTTATTTTGTTCATCAGATTCCAGTTACAAGAAGGTCATATGATATTTGTCTTTCACCAACTGGCTTATTTCACTTAGCATAACAAGTCTCTAGTTCCAAATATACTGTCACAAACAGTAGGCATTCCTTCTTTCTTTCTTTTGAATAGTATTCCATTGTGTAAATGTACCACAGTTTTTAATCCCTTCACCTACTGATGGATACTTAGGCTGTTTCCAACACTTAGTTAATGTAAGTAGTGATGCTAAGAACATAGGAGTGTATAAGTTCTTTTGAATTGGTGTTTTGGGATTCTTAAGGTATATTTCTAGCAATGTGATACAAACCCTGGCTCATGGGGTCCACCACATTGTGGATGAGACATAAGACAAATTCACACAGACTACCGAGTCCTGAGGAGGAAAAGGGACAGCATGGCTTTTTTCCCAAGAGGAGAAAAAGCCATGGCCCTCATCGTGACAGGCCTTTATTTCTTTTCTGGGCACATTACATGATGGTCCTCATTTACTATGCACAGGTTGGCTTTAGGTGGTTACCTTTTGCAGAAAACACAGGAGCTGATGCTGCTAATCACATCACAGAAGAAGGATATTTGCAAATGCAAAGGGAGAAGTGGTTGAACTGGTTACACTCATCCTTGGAAGGTTTAGCATGGATTTTAGGAAGTTATTTTGCAGTAAACATTTGCTGCCTCAAGTCAGGGTAAGGAAGTTTTAGAAAAAGCAAGTCTCATAGCAGTCTAGATATAGTCCAGGCCTGATTCCCCATGAGAGAACCTATCCACGAGCGTTAGTCCTCTGCATCTCTGAGTGGGAGCTGGGCTGGGTCCACACTATGCAGAATGGTCCCCTACAGCAATGGAATAGCTGGGTCAAAAAGCAGTTCCATTTTTAAATTTTTGAGGAAATTCCATACTGTTTTCCACAGTGGCTGCACCAGTCTGCATTCCAACCAACAGTGTACTAGAGTCCTCTCTTCTCCACATATTCATCAGCCCTTGCTGTTTGTTGATTTATTAATGATGTCCATTCCAACAGGTGTAAAATGATATAGCATTGTTGTTTTATTTTTTTAACTTCCCTATACTTTTTTTTAATTTTAATCATTGTTCAAGTACAGTTTTCTCCCTTTTACTCCCAATCCAGCCCCCATTCCAACGTTCCCCACTTCCCTCCCATTACCACCCTCCCCCTAGTTTTTGTCCATGTGTCCTTTATATTTGTTCCCCTGAACCCTTCCCATTGTCCCCTGAAATTCCTTCTTCTCTCCCCTGTGGTCACTGTCAGCCTGTCCTCTATTTCAGTGTCTTTGGTTATATTTTGCTTGTTTCTTTGTTTTGTTGTTTAAGTTCCTATTAAAGGTGAGATCATAATGGTATTTGTCTTTTACTGCCTGGCTTGTTGAACTTAGCATAATGTTTTCCAGCTCCATCCAAGCTGTTGCAAAGGGTAGGAGCTCCTTCTTTCTTTCTGCTGCCTAGAATTCCATTGTGTAAATGAACCATAGTTTTTGGATCCATTCATTTGCTGATGGGCATCTTGGTTGCTTCCAGCATCTAGCTATTGTAAATTGTGCTGCTATGAACATCGGGGTGCAAAGGTTCTTTTGTATTGGGGTTTTAGTGTTCTTAGGATATAGTTCCAGCAGTGGAATTGCTGGGTCAAAAGGCAGATCCATTTTTAGTTTTCTCAGGAAGTTCCATACTGCTTTCCATAGTGGTTGTACCAGTCTGCAGTCCCACCAACAGTGCACTAGGGTCCCCTTTTCTCCACAACCTCTCCAACACTTGTTGTTTGTTCCTTTGTTTATGATGGCCATTCTGTCTGGTGTGAAGTGGTATCTCATTGTGGTTTTCATTTGCATCTCTCTGATACCTAGCGATATTGAACATCGTTTCATGTGTCTTTGGATTTTCTGTATGTCCTCCTTGGAGAAGTGTCTGTTCAAGTCCTTTGCCCATTTTCTAATTGGATTCTTTGTCTTCTTAGAGTGCAGTCGTGTAAGTTCTTTATATATTTTGGAGATTAAACCCTTCTCTGAGGTATCATTGGCAAATATGTTTTCCCATACAGTTGGTTCTCTTTTTATTTTGATACTGTTTTCTTTAGCTGTGCAGAAGCTTTTTATTTTGATGAGGTCCCATTTTTTTATTCTTTCCTTTATGCCCCTTGCTCTAGGAGACATGTCAGTAAAAAATTCTCTGCGTGAAATATCTGAGATTTTCCTACCTACGTTCTCTTCTAGGACTTTAATGGTGTCACGATTTATATTTAAGTCTTTTATCCACCTTGAATTTATTTTTGTATAAAATGTAAGTTGGTGCTCGAGTTTCATTTTTTTGCACGTAGCTGTCCAGTTCTCCCAACACCATTTGTTGAAGAGGCTATTTTTATTCCATTTTATGTTGCTGCTTCCTTTGTCAAATATTAATTGACCATAGAGACTTGGGTTTATTTCTGGGCTCTCTGTTCTGTTCCATTGGTCCATGTGCCTGTTTTTATGCCAGTACCAGGCTGTTTTGATTACAGTGGCCTTGTAGTATAGTTTAGTGTCAGGTATTGTGATCCCTCCTACTTTACTTTTCTTTCTCAAAATTGCAACAGCTATTCGGGGTCGTTTATGGTTCCATATAAATTGTTGAAGTGTTTGTTCTATGTCTGTGAAATAAGCCATTGGTACTTTTAAAGGTATTGCATTGAATGTGTAAATTGCTTTTGGTAGTATGGACATTTTGATTATATTAATTCTTCCAATCCATGAACACAGCATATGTTTCCATTTGTTTGTGTCTTCCTTGATTTCTCTCCTCAGTGTTATGTAGTTGTCTGAATACAGGTCTTTTACCTCTTTGGTTAGGTTTATTCCTAGGTATTTTATTTTTCTTTTTGCTATTTCAAATGGGATTTTTTTTCTTGATTTCTGCTTCTGCTGTTTCATTGTTGGTGTACTGAAATACCTTTGATTTCTGGATATTGACTTTGTATCCCGCTGTTTTGCCAAATTCATTTATTAGGTCAAGCAGTTTTTTGGTGGAGTCTATATGATTTTCTATGTATACTATCATGTCATCTGCAAACAGTGACAGTTTTGTTTCCTCCTTTCCGATTTGGATTCCTTTTATTTCTTTTTCTTGTCTGATTGCTGTGGCTAAAACTTCTAGTACTATATTGATTAGAAGTGGTGAAAGTGGACATCCTTGTCTTGTTCCTGTTCTTAGTGGAAAAGATTTTAATTTTTGCCCATTGAGTATAATGTTGGCTGTAGGTTTCTCTTATATGGCCTTTATTATCTTGAGGAATGCTCCCTCTATTCCCACTTTGCTGAGTGTTTTTATCATAAATGGGTGCTGTACCTTATCAAATGCTTTTTCTGCATCTATTGATATGATCATGTGGTTTTTGTCTTTGCTTTTGTTTATGTGATGTATTACATTTACTGATTTGCGAATATTGTACCATCCTTGCATACCTGGAATGAATCCCACTTGGTCATCGTGTATGATCTTCTTAATGTACTGTTGGATACGGTTTGCCAGTATCTTGTTGAGGATTTTAGCGTCAATGTTCATCAGCGATATTGGCCTGAAGTTTTCTTTCTTTGTTGTGTCTTTAGCTGGTTTTGGAATTAGGATGATGTTGGCCTCATAAAAGGAGTTTGGGAGTCTTCCATCTTTTTGGATTTTTTTGAAATAGTCTGTGAAGGATAGGGGTTAGCTCTTCCTTAAATGCTTTGTAGAATTCTCCTGTGAAACCATCTGGTCCAGGGCTTTTGTGTGTTGGGAGTTTTTTGATAACTGCTTCAATTTCTTTTGCTGTTATTGGTTTGTTCAGGCTTTCTGCTTCTTTTCCATTGAGTTTTGAAAGATTATATTTTTCTAGAAATTTGTCCATTTCACCTAGGTTTTCAAATTTCTTGGCATACAGTTCTTTGTAGTACTTTCTTACAATCCTTTGTATTTCTGTGGTGTCTGTTGTAATCTCTCCTCTTTCATTTCTGATTGCGTTTATTTGGGTCTTCTCTCTTTTTTTCTTGATGAGTCTTCTTAAAGGCTTGTCAATTTTGTTTATCTTTTCAAAGAACCAGCTCTTGGATTCATTGATCCTTAGAATTGTGCTTGTAGTCTCTATGCCATTTAATTCTGCTCTGATCTTGGTTATTGCCTTCCTTCTGCTTGCTCTGGGCTGTCTTTGTTGTTGTTCCTCAAGTTCTTGTAGACATAGGGTTAGGTTGTTTGTTTGGAATGTTTCTAAGTTTTTTAGGTGGGCCTATATTGCTATGAACTTCCCTCTCAGGACTGCCTTGACTGTGTCCCATAAGTTTTGGGTTGTTGTGAGTTCATTTTCATTTGTTTCCAGAAACCTTTTGATTTCTTCCTTAATATAGTTCTTGACCCATTCATTGTTTAATAGCATGCTATTTAATCTCCATGATTTTGAGTGTTTGGGGTTTTTTTCCTTGGGGTTGGTTTCTAGCTTCAGTCCCTTGTGATCCGAGAAAGTACTTGATATGATTTCAATTTTTTTGAAATTGTTGAGGCTTGTTTTGTGTCCTATCATGTTGTCAATCTTTGAAAATATTCCATGTACATTTGGAAAGAATGTGTATTTAGCTTCTTTGGGATGGAGGGTTCTGTATATATCAGTAAAGCCCATTTTATCTAGGGTATTGTTCAATGCCACAATATCTTTGTTGATATTTTGTTTGGAAGATCTGTCCATTTTTGATAGTGGGGTGTTAAAATCCCCCACAATAATTGTGTTGCTGTCAATATGTTTCTTGTAGTCCTCTAAAATTCCATTTATGTATTTGGGTGCTCCTATATTAGGTGCATATATATTTACAATATTTATGTCTTCTTGGTGGACTCTTCCCTTGAGTATTATGAAATCACCTTCTGAGTCTCTCCCTATGGTTCTTTTTTGGAAGTCTATTTTGTCAGATATGAGTATTGCTACCCTGGCTTTTTTTTTCCTGACCATTTTCTTGGAAAATTTGTTTCCAGCCCTTCACTTTCAGCCTGTGCCGGTCTTTTATCCTGAGGTGGGTCTCTTGTAGGCAGCATATGTGTGGGTCATGTTTTCTTATCCAATCAGCTATTCTATGTCTTTTGATTGGAGCATTTAATCCACTTACGTTTAAGGTTATTATTGATGGGTACTTATTCATTGCCTTTTATGTACATGTGTTCCTCTCTCACGCTCTCTTTTCCTTTCTTTCCTTAAAGCAGTCCCTTTAGCATCTCTTGCAGAGCTGGTTTAGTGGAGGTGTATTCTTTTAGACTTCTTTTGTCTGAGAAGCTTCTTATTTGGCCTTCTATCTTGATTAAGAGCCTTTCTGGGTAAAGTAGCTTTGGTTGCATACCACTGGTTCTCATTACTTGGAATATTTCTTGCCATTGTCTTCTGGCTTGGAGTGTTTCCATTGAGAAGTCAGCTGTTAGCCTTATTGGGGCTCTCTTGTATGTTACTTCCTGTTTCTCCCTTGCTGCCTTTAAGATTCTCTCTTTTTCTTGAAAGTTTGCTATTTTAATTATGATGTGTCTCGAGCTGGGTCTCTTTGGGTTCCTCTTGACTGAGACTCTCTCTGTTTCCTGGATTTGTGTGACCTTTTCTCTCAGCAAATTAGGGAAGTTTTCCATCATTACTTTTTCAGGTTTTCTATTCCTTGCTCTTCTTCTTCTCCTTCTGGTATCTCTATTATACGTATATTATTACATTTCATATTGTCTTGCATTTCTCTTAATCCCTCTTCATTCTTCTGAGCCTCTTTTCCTTTTCTTGCTCTTTCTGGGTGTTTTCTTCTACTTTGTCCTCTAGCTCGCTGAACCGATCTTCTGCTTCATCAATCCTGCTTTTCATTCATTCTACTGTGTTCTTCAGTTCAGAAATTGTATTCTTCATTCCTCTTGGCCCTTGTTGAGAATTTCTATTTCCTTTTTCATGCTGATGTAGTTTTCAGTGAGTTCATTGTAGCTTCCCTGTAGTTTCTGGTAGCTCATTGTGAGCTCATTGAGCTTCCTGATGACCATTGCTTTGAACTCAATATCTGATAGTTGAATTGCCTCTATTTCATTTAGCATTCTTTCTGAGGCTTCCTCCTTTCCTTTCATTTGGGGATTGTTTCTTTGTCTTCCCATTGTTTGTGAGACTCTTCTTGTTAGCCTCAGCTTCTTAAATTGATCTGTTTGGCTCCCTGGGTTTGTGGTGTGAACTTCTTTAGTAGAATAGCGGTGAGTTTTAGTGGTGCAGTTTCCTTGATCTCCCAAGCTCACTGGTCTTGGGCTGTCATTTAAGTTGGCTTTGTGTTTGCCTTTGGGTTTTGATTGTTGTTGAGTCTTTCTTTGGTGGTTTCTTCCCACCAGCTGGTTAAATGAGAGTCACTCTGTCCACCACCTCCTGTATTTTGTTTTGCTGGTGAGGGCAGATTGTGTTGAAGCTGGTTCTTCCATGTGTATAAGGTTTAAAGAATTCTCTCTTGCTCTTGTTCAGTTGTTTGTATTGGGTACTGTCTCTACTGTTTAGTTGTATTTCCAGATAGGTCCTTGATTGAGGTTTGTGTGGTTACTACTCCCTCCTTCACCTTCTTCTGTTGTTATCTGTTAGTGGTTCCTTTGTTGTTGGGTTTCCTCTTCCAGTGGGTATCCTGGTGTTCACCACCTCCACCTATTCTTTTTTGTCATCAGTTGGAGGGGGAAGGCAAAATGGTTTAAGACAGCAATAGAGAATTCTATGATATTTACAGTAGTAGCAAGTAGGGAAGAGATAGGAGATCCTTTGACTATGTATAGTGTTAACCGTGATCTTCCACCCAGCTAGCTGATTTTTAGAATAGATGAAAAGAAGATAAGACTCTTGTTGGGGAAGGAAGAATTGTGAGTTGGATCTATAAAGCAGGGAGGTTGTGGGAGGTCAGATTCTGAGGTAAGGTGAGAGTAAAGGATAGTAAATAGGTGTAGTGTGTGAGAGAATAGAGTTAACCACTACAGTAATAGAGTTCAGGAAACTTTGAAATGGGTTAAGATCTGCGGGGCGGGGTGGGCGGGGGGGGGGCTGTTGTTAAGTAATTACAATTGCATGAAACAGCAGTTATTTACAATAATATTATGGCAACAATCATATGACAGAATCTATGAGATCTAGGTAAAAAGAATAGGGAGTACAGAACCTCGAGTAGTGTGCTAATGGGACACAGGTGAGTTAAAGGACAGTAGATTAGCAATACAGTATGGAAAGAGATATCAGGGGGAAGCTGTCAGGTCATACAGTATATCCAGCCTAGCAAAGCAGACTATACAAAAAGAAGAGGGATACAAAAATACTATTAAAAAAAGATGTAAGAATACTGGAAAAATAATTATAATACAAATATGCAATAACTTGCAGGTTCTCTGTAATAGCAGAGTGAAATTTATATCACTGTCCTAGCTGTTGTGATGCCCCTTCTTTGGGTTCAACTTTGGTCTTTTCACGGATCTAGGATTTTGTCTCACTTGTAGGTATTTAGAAAAAATTTTAAAAAGTAAAAATAGAAAAGGCAGATGAAGGAAGGAAAAAGAGATAACATTGGAAGAAAGGAAGGAGAAAGGAATAAAACAAGAAATCAGGAGAGGAAAAAGAAATCAAAAGAGAATAAAAACAATAAAAATTAAAAAATTTTAAATTGTTAAAAAAAATAGAATCAAATTAAACCGTCTCTTGGTTTCAAAGTGGCCAAACCAGTTTTTCTGCTCTTGCTGGCTGCAGCAGGCTGAGAGGTGATTGGTATGGCTTTTCTTCCTTGGCCAGTGGAGCTCACACTGGCTCCTCAGCCTTGCGCCCTGGGTGTGGGAATCAGGTCTTTCCCCAGGGTTACTGCTGTGGACTGGGGTGCGGGGATGCTCTCCCTGCACGTGCGCCCATGCGCCCATGGCTGGGTGGCAGGGAGGCTGGAGCGACTGATCATTTTAGGAGAATTCCCCAAACAGTGTCTGTCTATTCACTCCTTCCCCTTGAGAAATTCCTCCTGTTCAAGCCTGCCGCTCCCCTCAGTGGCCTGGCTTCTCCCGCCACCAAACTTTCCAGCCAGACTGGTGACTGTGGGGTCAGGACCTGCTGTGTGACCCAGCCCCTCCGATGTCCATAGCCTCCAAATGTGCTCACAGCCCTTGTGTGTTTGCTAGCACCTGGATTCCTCCCAGTGCTGCTCAGACCTTGTTTGGCTGGGGAGGGAGCAGTTGTCCTGGCTCTCTCCCAAGGACTCTGTGGCAAACCCAGCAGTAGGCCCTGGGCCTGGGGCTGCAGCCCCCAGACCACAAGCTGGTCCCAGAACCCTACCTCGTTGCAGCACTCTTCTTAGGGTCCGGTTTTTTGGTTCCGCCACAATCCTTGGTCCCCTATTTTCACATATGCTGAAGTATGTTTGTTGCTTGCTCCTCTACTCCATAGATCGGTCAGGATTTTCTTCCCTGAGCAGAGGGAAGCCGAATCTGCTCCTTCCTACTCCGAAGCCATCTTAGCATCCCCCTGCCCCCGCATTGTTGTTTTAATTAGCATCTCTCTGGTGGCTAATGATGTTGAGCATCTTTATGTCCTCCTTGGAGAAGTGTCTATTTAGGTCTTTTGACCATTTTTTTAATTGGATTGTTTGTATTCCTGGTGTTGAGTTGTATGACTTCTTTATATATTTTGGAGATTAAACCCTTGTCTGATGTATCACTGGCAAATATGTTCACTCATACAGTTGGTTCCCTTTCTGTTTTAATGATGGTTTCTTTAGCCATGCAGAAGCTTTTTAATTTTCTGTAGTCCCATTTTTATTTGTTCTCATATTTCCCTTGACCAAGGAGATAAAGTGGAAAAAATATTGCTGTATAGGATATCTAAAATTTTACTGCCTGTTTTCCACTAAGATTGTTATGGTATTGTGATATATTTAAGTCTTTTATACATTTTGCATTTATTCTGGTGTACAGTATATGCGGATTGTCTGGTTTTAGTTTTTTGCATGTGCCAGTCTAGTTGTCCCAACACCATTTATTGAAGAAGCTATTTTTACTTCATTGTATGATCATGCCCCCCTTTGTCAAATATCAATTGACCATAGAAACATGGTTTATTTCTGGGCTCTCTATTATGTTCCATTGATCCATGTGCCTGTCCTTATTCTAGTGCCAGACTATTTTGATTACAGTGGCCTTGTAGTATAGTTCAATATCAGATATGATCCTTCCAATCTTTGTTCTTCTTTCTCAAGATTGCTGAAACTATTAGGGGTCTTTTTTGTTTCATATGAATTTTTGAAATATTTGTTCTAGATTTGTGAAATATACCATTGGTATTTCAATAGGAATTGTGTTGAATCTATAGATTGCTTTGGGTAGTATGAACATTTTAATGATGTAAATTCTTCTAATCCATGAACATGGTATATGCTTCCATTTATTTGTTTCTTTCTCAGTTGCTTTCTTCAGTGTTCCATAATTTTGTGAGTATAGCTTTTATACTTCCTTGGTTAAATTTATTCCTAGGTGCATTATTTTGTTCATTGCTATAGTAAATGTGATTTTTTTCTTGTTTTTCTTTCTGATACTTCATTGTTGGTGTACAAAAATGCCAGACACATGGACAAAGCTAAAGGGGAGTAGGATCAAGGGTGGGAGATAGGGATGGGTGGGGTGGGGGGAGTGTGAGGGAAAATGGACACTACTGTACTTGAACAACAATAAAAATAAATAAAGTGATGTAGAGTAATCAAAAAAAAAAGAAGATTTCTGAATATTGACATTGTATCCTGGTACTTTGCCAAACTCACTTATTAGGTTGAGTAGTTTTTTGGTGGAGACTTTAGGGTTTTCTATGTATGCTAACCTATTGTCTGCAAATAATGACAGTTTTTCTTCCTCCTTTCAATGTGGATGCCTTTTATTTCTTTTTTCTTTTCTGATTTCTGTTATTAAATAATAAATGGGTTAACAATTAGATCAAGGAATAAATTTAAAAAGTACCTGAGAACAAATGAAAATGAACACACAATAACCCAAAACCTATGGGACACAGCAATCGCAGTCCTGAGAGGGAAGTTAATAGCGATGCAGGCTTATCTAAAGAAGACAGAAGAATCTCAAATACACAACCTGACCTGACACCTAAAAGAACTAGAGGAACTACAAGAAACAAAGCCCAGACAGAGCAGAAGGAAGGCAATAATCAAGGTCAGAGCAGAATTTAATGACAAGGAGACTAAAAAAAAAAAAATCAAAGGATCAATGAATCCAGGAGCTGTTCTTTGAAAAGATAAATAAAAAAGACAAACTATTAACCCAATTCATCAAGAAAAAAAGAGAGAGGACCCAAATAAGAAATCAGAAATGAAAGAGGAGAAGTAACAATACAAAGGATTATAAGAAATTACTACGGGCAATCCTGTACCAAGAAATTGGACAACCTGGGTAAAATGGCTAAATTTCTAGAAACATGCAATCTTCCAAAACTGAACCAGGAAGAAGTAGAAAACCTGAATAGACTGATAACAAGTGAAACTGATCCCATAATCAAAGAACTCCTAGGACATAGAACCCTTGGACCAGGTGGCCTCACAGGGGAACTTTACCAAACCTTCAAAGAACTAACACTTATCCTTTTCAACTATTTCAAAAAATTCAAGAAAAAGGAAGACTCCCACACTCTTTTTATGGGGCCAGTATTATCCTAATTCCCAAACCAGGGAAAACCACAACAAAGACAGAAAATTACAGGCCAATATCTCTGATGAACAGAGATGTTAAAATATTAAACAAAATATTGGCTATCTAGATCCAGCAATACATTAAAAAGATCACACGCCATGATCAAATGGGATTTATCCCAGAATGCAAGGATGGTACAATATTCACAAGTCAATAAACATAATATATCACATAAGCAAAAGGAAAGACAAAAATCACATCATGATGTCAATAGATGCTGAAAATGCATTTAATAAAATTCAGCACCTGTTTATTACAAAAACACTCAGCAAAGTTGCAATAGAGAGAGCATACCTCAACATAATAAAGGTCATATTCGAGAAACCCACTGCTGGCATCATACTTGGTGGGCCAAAACTAAAAGCTTTTCTTTTAAGATAAGGAACAAGGCAAGGGTGTCTTCTTTCACCACTCTTACTCAATGTAGTACTGGAAGTTCTAGCCACAGTGATCAGACAAGAAGAAAAGTGGAGTTCTAAAAATGTTGACATGGATGACCTTTGAAAACAATTTGCTAAATTAAAGGAGCTAGCCACAAAAGTATACACACTCTACATTTCCATTTATATGAAATTTCCAGAGTAGGCAGATATATAGAGTAGAACATAAATTAGTGGTTGCCAGAAGTTGGGGGGGCAGATATGAGAATTAACTACAAATGTACATAGTGTTTTCTCATAAGGGTCAAAATGTTCTGGAAATATAGCATGATGTTTGTCCATCTCTGTGAATACAATAAAAACAAACAAAAAACAATTAAACACTTTAAAAGAGAGAACTTTATGCTTTGTGGATTTATCTCAATAAAATTATAATTTAAAAAATCCTAAGGAACACAAACTGTTTTGGCAGAAACTGAGCAAGTTTTCAATGTATTACTTTGTATTGGTTATTGCAAAGCAAATTTAGTATGTGAAGGAAATGAGTACTATTAATTCCTGGTGGTTGTTTCTTGCAATTAATATGCTTTAAATAAACATTTTTTCATGCTTTGCTTAGCTATATACTGTTAAAAAAAAAAAGAAATCACACTTCTAAAAATATTGCTTTTTCCCTCTCTCTCCCCAGATATATAGATGTTTTATGTTTGTGAATGTGGATACACTAAAAATATAAAAATGTACAATAAAAATGCATGAAGAAAGTTTATATATGTAAACAAAAGACATTAAGTCACATTAACTAATCCATGCTATTTGAAGTCAGGATAATAATTAGCATCATAGGGCACAGGGTATGGAAACATGGACTTCTGTGGTACTTGCAGTTTGTTTTGTGATCTGGGTATTGGTGTTATGGATATGTTAATTCATGAAAATTAATTAAGCTGTTCATTTACAATATGTGAACTTGTCTGTATATATACTATACTTCAGATAACAGTTTGAAAAGTGCAATATGTTGCCATACAATTAACTTAGTGTTTATACTATGGAAGTACAAAAAAATTGAGAGCAATGTTAAGGAGAAAATTAAGAGAATTACATTTAATTAAGAATTTCAAACTGTTCAATATCGTTTATGCAAGTCAGGCAGGCATGCAAGTACTTGCCTATATAAAGATACTTAAATAACATGTAATAGTTAAATCAAACTATTAAGAACAATAATGATGGCAGTCTCTTCTCATGTTCAGTATTTTAACAGAGTCAGCATATAGTATGGAATTGGAAGGGGGTAGGGAGGAAAAGCATTTTGATACTTTCCATAT
The DNA here is from genome assembly GCF_019186645.2 of Phyllostomus hastatus. NCBI lineage: Eukaryota > Metazoa > Chordata > Mammalia > Chiroptera > Phyllostomidae > Phyllostomus > Phyllostomus hastatus. The sequence continues at coordinate 35,233,813 of NW_025333709.1, read as the reverse complement.
TTTTTTCAACAGTGACCTTTATACATATCTCTTCATGATAAGTGTACTAGTTATTGCATTAATGACTTAATAATATTCTCAATTCAGAGGCAAGCATTTGTATATTTGGATGCTTTCTTCAGTGTATAGACATAGTTAATTTTTTTGTATCTTGGAAGTCTGAGGATATTTGATTTTTCAAAACTTCCAGGGATCTGAAAGAGTTATTATAATCTTTCTCTTTTTTGGAAGGACTAGAACATATTTAGCTAAGTGATTCTGGAAAGAACATAAATATGAGTATATGATTCTGATAGATTGATAACACATAGGGGATTTAATATATATAGTGAATGTAAATATTATAAGTTTTAAGCCCAATTTGGGTTTTATTTTCTCCTGGTAGTTCTAAATCCCCAAAATAGCGATGACAAATTATACTACTATGACACTTTGTCACTGGGTCAACAGCTTTATTTCTTCAATATGCATATAAATCAAGAGGAACACTTTTTATAACATTGCTCAGATATTTATAAATAACTACAGTATCCACAGGAATATTGTGTCCAAAGTAGAATGAAGTATTTGCTAAAACCTCTCTGTAAGTACAGGACTAGGTTTTTTATAGCTCCGAGCTATAAATGTTATTTAATTTAGACTTATAATAAATTAAAAGTCATATAAAAATGTCAAGCAAGATATACAACATGTAAGTGCCTTTGTAATAAAGGGCTATCACCAGGTGGACATTGTAAGATTCCCTCTCAATGCAGAAACTAATTCTTTAAAATGAAAACATACTAGAAATGGGGAGAAATTATAAAGTTAACTCACTTGAAGTGAGTACAGAGAAGTTTATTAATTCCTAAACCAATTTGAACTTGATCATATTTTTTTCCTAGATTTTACCTAGTTGCAATTTAGTAGATAATATTCTTTTCTGTCTGTAACTCCACTTCAGCATGTAAGAAGCACACATCAGAAAATGTGTATTGCCTATGTGCATTGTAATTCTTATGAAGCACTCTTACAGATTAACTTAATCACAGAAACCAATGATTGACTAGGATAAGTGCTAGTTCATTTCTTTTGTAGACTATCCACAGGCCTATTTTGTGCTGAGTGGAAATGACCCAATTTAGTACCTTTAGCTTAAGACTTATGTTTTTATCTTTGTCCTAGGTCGACAGCCTAGCACAGTGCCCACCCCAAGGCCTATACTTGAGTTAATGTTGGCTGAATAAATGAATAGTTTATTTGCTATTATTACTGAAATATTTATTTTATTATTGTTTTATACAACTTTAACAAAATGCAGTGTTTCCCATTCTCATGTTTAAAATGAGAAAACAGCTCTGGCTGGTGTGGTTCAGTGGATTGAGTGCTTGCCTGTGAACCAAAGAGTTGCCAATTCGTTCCCAGTCAGGGCACATGCCTGGGTTGTGAACCAGGTCCCCAGTATGGGGCATGCAAGAGACAACCACACAATGATGTTTCTCTCCCTCTCTTTCTCCCTTCACCTCTCTAAAAATAAATAAATAAATAAATAAATAAATAAATAAATAAAATCTTTAAAAAGTAAAAATAAATAAATAAATAAATAAAAACAGAAAAGCCCTCAAAATATTTTGAGAATAAATTATTTGGATAACTTCAGAAGCATTTAACTCATATGTTAATTCTAAGATTCCTAGAAGCTGGCATTTTCTTGATCTTAGCAGAAGGGGTCACAGGTAGGTTGTCACATAACTCTCACTTGGCTCCCCTACCAAAATCATTAAGAGATACATTCTGAGGTGCTAAAATGATACTTTTAAAAATGAATTAATGGAGTGGAATGAATACAACCTAGCTTTTCCCTGTGAAAAATAGTATTAGATTTATATTCAACTTTGCCTTTTGTCACGCCACCTCCTTTGTACCTGTGAGACCGAAGGTCTTGCCCACCACTGATGGTTCCCCACCAGCTTTGCCCCCAAACACTCTCCTTCTCAGTTAGGCCCATCACTATGCTCACCCTCCAAAGTTCAGTCTACTGTGTTCAGACTTAACTGCTCTTTAAAACTCTACTCGAGTTTTCTTTTTTTTTGTCTATTTTTAATAAAAATTTCATTTCTTCCAAGACTTCATTTCAGGCTAAGGAGTAACATTTTAAGAAATAGTTTGACAATCTAGCCAGGCAGTTATATAAGTCAGCTCAATGTAGACTAACTAACACTAAATGAACATTTCTTCATTTTCTCTCTTTCTTTGAGGACCAACTCATGTCCAACAGGCACTGTGACAGATGTTGGGAATTCAGAGAGAAGCATGATAGACACATCTCCTCAATCCATGGATTTTGTATCTAGCAAGGCAAATTTCTGAAAAATGACATTCAAAGCTCTTCTTAAAAAAAAAGACATCATATATTGATTTAAATTCACTAGTAATATATGCATAATGTAAAAATTCAAATATTCAAGCACTTAAGTATAATGATAAATCTCTTCTACTCACTCTCCAGTGGAAACTAGCTTTAAATTCTTCAGTCTATATTTCTAGATGTTTCTCTCTCTCAATATCGATCTCTTTTCTTGCTCTCTCTCATAAACACACACACATAACTTTTCAGAAGAAATGCTATTTTTTAGTTATACATCTTATTATGTATCATACTTATGTATAGTATTTTTTACCCTCATGGGATTTAACAACACTACATTACTGAGTTTCTCTATGTCATTACATAGTGATTTATATCACTTTTTAAATGGCTTTACAGTGTTTCATAGCATGGTGCTACACTCATAATAATATATATTTTGGACTGTTTACAACTTTTCCTTATGAATGCTGTGTTGCCATGGCCATTGCTGATTATACATCTTTGGCTACATGTACAAAGACTTCTGCAGAATAAAGTACTAGTAGTGAAAATTATTGCTCAAATGATATGTTTATTGACATTTTGTTACACAGTGTCTGTTTGTCTTCATAAATGCTGTGCATGTGCTCAACTCCCCCAGAACCTCCCTTATTCACCATCTTGGAAGCTCTCAGAACCCAGTCTTTTACACTTTTATGGAGGCCTCATTACCTAGGTATGATTACTTGAATCATTGCCCATTGGTGAGTGAACTTAATCTCCAGCTGCACCTTCCTTCCCAGAAGTGTGAGTTGGGGTGTGAAACTGAAAATTCAACCCTCTGTCATGTGATTGGCTCCACTGTCAACCAGCCCTCACCCTTAGGGGTTCTCCAAAAAATTCCTTGTTAACATGACAAAAGACAACTTCATCACTGTAAACACTTAGAAAACTCCGAGGGTGTTAGCAGTCTTATGCCAGAAATGGGGATGAAGACAAAATATGTGTTCCAGATTATAAATCACAATATTACAGGCTGTATTCTATTATTCCATATTTTAAAGAGATTTAAAAGTATAAATGTGTGACACTCTTCTCCCAGTTTTGTTTGGACAAATAGCTATTTTGATGAGAAACATTTATTTTCATAATGTTAAATGAATTTTTAAATAGTTTAAATATTCTATAATTTTTAATATCTAATTGGCATGTCAAGCAAAAGCACTTCAGTATTCTCACATTTTTTAAAGTATAATGGTTTCTTTAAAGCCTTTGGAAGATTTGAAAATTTGAGAACCTCTGTACTAGATATTTAGAGAAAGAATATGGCAGAAGTAGTCACCTCCACAAAATAAATAAAAAATAAAATAAAGATTAAAATGAATAAATAAGATTTTAACCTTTACTAGTACCTGTTAAGGAATTCTATGTTAAATCTAAGTCTAAATTTAAATCTGACTTAAATCTAAATTGAAGTCTGTTGCGCGTGGGTCACCGGCCAGCAGTGACCACGGAACGCTGTGGATGGCTCGACAATAAACACGCGAGAAAAAACATGCACAGAGACAAACTAGTTTCTGTGGAGAAGTAGGGACGAAATGGCCACCCCTTCTAGTGAGGAGTGCGCCGATTTACTGTCCATACCTGCTTTTATTGGGCTCATTTTGCATAATAATTCAGGTAAAGTACAGTACTCATTAGGGGGAAGTAAGGAACCATAGAAAACAAAGAACTCTGCCGGTCTATTGAGTTGGGGGGTCAAAGAGCTGTAAGACTGAGGAACAAAATAACTTCCTTCTAAGACCCTTCTCATTCAACTGAGAGCATTCTAAACAAAGAAGGTTTCACAGTAATTTACATGTTCTTTCTTAGGCCTGATCACCCTGGGGAATCCGCACTTCTCAGTACCGAGCTGCACCACCCTGTCATTGTTTCAGGCTTAGGTGGAGCAAGGGAACTAAGGCAACTGGGAGACAAGGAGGTTTTTTTCCCCAGACGCTGAGAACTCAGGCTGTGTCAAAGCCGAGGAGCGAGGGTCCATCACCCCCTTTTGCTGCAGCCCCCCAAGTCCTTCTTTTGGGGGGGCCTCCCAAAGTGATCGTGCCTGTCTTAGGTCGTTCCCCCTGTGGGAAATCTTACCCGTCTTTGGCTAACTGACCAACTTTTTGGGGGTTCAGTTATGAATAAAGCAGCAGAAGCAGCATTCCTGCCAGGAAGACAAGCTTTTGTCTCCTTGCTGGCTCACGGTTCCAAGGGCGTTCCCTTAGCTTTAGCCTAGGCGGGGGTTTCAGCCTCTGATACCAGTCAGGGCGGTTCCCAACAGAAGTCTATATCTAACTTGAAATCAATCTAAATATAAATTCAAATTTAACTTAAACTGCATATATAGGAACACCTAAGTTGAATCGATATCAAAGAGGTACCATTGGCATTTAGCTAGAAAAAGGAAGTAAAGGCAACTAAGCATTGAGAGGAAGCACAAGCCTGTTTGCTTCACCAAGAAGCTGCCACTTCACAGCCCAGGGGATTACAGCATTGCTCCACCAAGGGGATTCACACTCTTCCTTCCCCTCATCAGGTATCAGATTCTTGAAAAGCTCTGGGTGAGGCTCTGGACCACAGAGACTTGTCAGTCCAACTGAGAAATGGACCCTATCCAAATCTTGGGATAACTTGGGAAGTCTATTGGTCATTTTGAGGAAGTACCTGGTCCATCCTAAACCCAAGCTCCTGGTTATGATGCCAGAGGAACAAAGAAGTTCTCACCCTTTCTCTTGTTCTTGGCCCACACTCACACAGTACATGCACTTGTTCTGTTTCTTACCACATGGCTTTAGCGGCCATGTGGCCCACGGCCTTCAGGAGAGTGCCTGAATACTGCAGCACAGCAATAGACTGCAGCTAGAAACACCTGCTAAGCTAGCTGGATGCTGGACTGGACTGTACTTTAATATGAAGTATAAACTCTGGACAGTGGCCTTTATCCTGGCTCTGCTGAAGACAAGATTGGGACTCTGGGAAGTCAGGAGGGAATATACTTAATTGCACACCATTTATCAACCATACTGCAGAGCCACATCTTCCTGTGCAGGTCTTAGAAAATTATTTTCCTTTAGACACCACAAGAACCCTACTTCCACTGTTAGCAAAAATAATAAGGAACTTTATTAGACAAACAGAGCAGAGGGTTTAAAGTTTAATTAGGATATTCATCTAATGTTTGACCAAAATTATCTTATATCTCTGTACATGGAAGAGACCAAGTCTGGGTATTGTGATAACCAATTTCAACAATCCAGGGGAGAGACGAAGATAGTATGAACTAGCATAGTAGCAATAGAAAGAGAAGTAACCAGCTTCAAGAACTATCCACATAAAATGACACAACAGTACTTTACACTCATTCTAAGTAGTTGAAGAGTGAGGAAGAATTGCCTAAGATGTCTCTTAAACTGCTTGCTTGGAAAACCAAATGTAATTGGTGTAATTTATTGAAATAAAACTGTAGGAGGAGGGGTAGCATTAACTGGCAAAATAATTTTGGTTTAGAAATGTTAAATTTCAATTGGAAATGATCATCTATTTATACATAGATATTTAAATAAGTGCTTGGAGCCCAGGAACAAGTCTCAGAAGAGCAATAGATTTTAAAAGTCATCAGAATGTTGATGGTGACTGAAGCTATGAATAAATAAAAAGAAGAGGTTTTAGAAGAAGAAAAAAGGAGTGAACCCTGTGAGGTGAGCAGAGGAAAGAAAGCACTTCAAGAGTCTGAGGGGACAAAGAAATCAGACTAAAGCAAAGAGAGTGTGATAAAAAAAAAAAAGGTAAGACATGATGGTTATCCATTTTATGTATTTCTGAGAAATGAAGGTATAGATTGAGAAATATCATCCAATATGAGGTCCAAAACATAATTAGTGGCCTTGATAAATACAGTATCAGAGGACTGAACAACTGAACTACTGAACTGTGCCATTGTAGTGTGAAGGTAGCTATATACAATACGTAAAGAGATGAGTAGGGCTGTAAATAAAAGCTAATTGCAAACAGGTGATGTGCTAGATTTGGCCTATAAGCTGTAATTTTTCAACTACTATGCTAGAAGATAATAAATGCCTACCCTGTGTGTTTTTTGAGATTCTATATTTGTCTACTAACTTACATACTATACCCCATTAATCAGAGGGTCAAACTAAAGACAAAATATTATTTATACTTCCCCTGAAATCCAGCATTCAAGGTACACGGAAATCCTTTTACAAACCTTCCAACCAGTCTGGAGTCCAACCACCCCCTTGATCTAACTCTCAGACATCCAGCTGATATTTTCTCTACCCTAAATCACCCAGGGCCACGTCCCAGACACCTGGAGACCACCCCTATAGCGTAGAACCCACCGATACTATTTAATCTAGCTAACTCTAAGCTGTCTTTTGTGCTGCCTTGACTTTTCTGCCAAAAAAATACAATGATTACTCTGAACCATGCTCTCCCTTCACTCCTCTTTCTGCCTCCTAACTCAACCCAGTGTTTCCCCGTGGTCCTGCATAGTATAACATGACCCCTACTCTCAGGAACTGTAAGTAATAAAAATATTTCTTCAATGACATTGAGCTCTCTATATCCTCATTCAGTCACATTATAAATCAAGACCAGACACAAATCAATAGCATGGAGAAAGGAAAAAGTACAGCAAACATATTTGTTTTAATTTTTCAAGAGGCAGATACCAAGTCAGAAATAGATACACAAGCAATTCATTGGAGAAAATGTCTGTGAAGGGGAAAAGAGTAAGTCAAAGAAAGCAAAAAGATCCTTCAAATTGTAAAGAAGATGGGGAAAGAGGGAGTAATGAGTTGAAAGACTTTAGACTGCAAAACAATTTTAAGAAAGGTTTGGCTAATCTGATGAGTTCTTCAAGCAAAGTTTCCCATTAAAGGATCCCCATGCCAAGAAGGAATGAGTCTTCAAAGAGCCTCTAATGATGCTCATTCACTGACTAGGAAGAAACAATGGAAAATATGGAGCAAACAGGAGGACAGGGTATTGTGGGGAGTTAATCCAGAAAGGTAGTAACCAAAACATTAGTCAATAGGCATTGGTCTGCAAGTGACCTGAGCAGTGAATTTCATGGACACGATTACATGGAGAGAATGAAGGTACTAAAGTAGCTGGGGAGGAGGGGTGAGGATTAATAGGCTGATCAGAGTCTTTAAAACACTGATCAGAATTGGTTTCATTGAAAAAGCTGATGTCTCAGTAAAGATTTAAAGTAAGTACTGGACAGAGTTTGCCAAGGAGATATCCTAGGGAAGAGCATTCCAAGACAAAGAAATCCTTAGATTAAAAGCCTTGAGTAACAAAACCTGCCCAGTAAGATCCACAAACAATAAGGAAATCAGTGCAGTTGGAGCAAAGCTAGCAAGAGAGAGGGGAGGGCAGGGGAGGGGACAGCTGAGAGAGCTAGAAGATGTGATGGCAGATCATAAGGGGACTTGTGGGCCATAGTAAAAATTTCAGCTTTTACTCTACATGAAGGGACCAGAACATATGTAAAATTACCCAATTTACATTTACATTGTGCTTTCTTGATATTGCATTAAAATACTGTGAAGAGATCTAGGGTAGCAGAACATTTTCTTGCAAGAACTGAGGCAAGAAATGATGGTAGCTTGGACCAAGTCCATAGCTATGGACCTAATCTGTAAAAAGGGTCAGATTCTGGATATATTTTGAGATTAGGAGTGACAGGTTCTCTTGACCCAGTACCCATGCATTTATTCACTACCTATTACTGAATTAACATCTTCCTGTGTATCTGTTTCTTCTGTTATTTTTACATTAAAAGGATAGTGTTTATATTTATTAATTCACTCATTTAACAGGAAATGTCTATTACATACTCATTAAGGGCCAAATGCATTCTTTTTTCTGAGGCAGTAAAATATTGTTCTTTATTTTAAATGACACCCCAACATATTTATTATAGATTACAGTTAGATAATATCTATATTATCTAGAAAGAGATAGAGATACCTCTATATAGATATAGGTATGGGTGTGGGTATAGGTAAAGATAAAAGTAAAAATATAGAAAGAGATGATGATAGAAATACAGATACAGATACAAATAGGTAATAATGTAACAGTCAAAAATTATAACAGGAAAATTGTAACCCACCCCACCATTCTTTCAACACTGCTTCTATAAATGCTCATTGTAACTTGTAGATGAATAGCATGTTTGTATAAGAATCCTAGGAACTAAGTTCAAAAGGTATAGACTTTGACCTTCAGGGATCCCAGCTCTGGGAGATTTGTTGACCTTCATCCATGGAGCCAAGATGACTAAACAAGGCTGATGTTCACTGGGCCATCACTTGTTCTGTCAGAATGGACTATGCCAGTCTGCACATAGAAAACTTTTCAACAACTCCCTCCTTGATCTCTTTGTTCTTGCCTCCCTCCTTATAAAACCCTCTGCCTCCACTGAGATGTGGAGGTGGGCTTTGTGACACCAGTCCCCCATCTTCCAGATGGCATTTGCAAAAACCACTCCCCTTTACATCTGCCCATGCCCCTAAGTTTTGGCTTTTGTAGCTGCAGGCAGCCAGACCGGCATTTTGTTACAGTAACAATGTGAAACCAGGTATAGAGGGCAGTGTGATAGACATTTGAATCTGTTAAGACAAAGGCAAAAATGTACACATTGTGGTTATCATTTCCACATAGGACAGGAGACAGGATACACTTTACGTAGAAAAACACATACACTGATTTTTTAAAATGGTCAGCTAGGAAGTAACAGCAGAGCAAGGAGAGCACAAAGAGAGAGTATGAACTGATGTGAGAACATTGAAAGTTGTGGAATAAAGAAGATCAAAGGCACTGAAGCAAGAAACAGACTGTGAGGAGTCAGACAGTGTTAAACCCAGAGCTTAGGCAGGAGCCAAATTATGGAGAAACTTGTATGATTCACTAAGGAGTTCAGGTTTATTCTTTAGTTTTTTTATAGAACTGGTGAAGTTTCAAGTAGGGAATTCAAAAAACATAGTTGCATTTGTGAAAAATCTTTTTAGCTGCAAGCAATATACAGATAAGATTGGGTAGAAGTCATAGAGAAATGTACCACAAAATATACCACAATATACCACAAAATAGTGGTTTCTTTTTTTCCCCTTGAAACAGATTACAGTCTAGAATGAGAGCTACATATGTAAACAAATAATTACAAGAGAGCATGATGAGTACTGGTGGGTATTCCAGACCAGTAGTATTTCACAAAGACTGTGCAAAGATTTCATGTATTTGTGTGTACCTACACACATGCACACACATACAGATTTTCCAGTAAGGCAAAGTATTTGCAAGAAACAGAAAACCCTGTAGCATGTTTACTTTCAATGACATCTTTTTAGTTAATAAAAATATTTGTGCATTTGTTTGAGAATGAGAACTTCAACCACTGAGCCATTTTTTGAAATGGCAGATGGATTCATGATTTCGTTTGTATCAATATAATGAAAACACTGGCTAAGATGACCAATATGGTGTTTTTCAGAAACATAAATACTTTAAAGTCAAACAGACTGATGATACAGTGATTGCTCATTTGCTGTATATGAAAATAAAGATACACAAGCTACATATACATACAGGCAAAAATTGCAGAACTGCTGGCTTGCATATATTTCCATTTATCGAATGAATCAATTGTTGTGACATAAATGGATTTATTACAAGAGCTATAACTTTGACCAAGTCACAAAATCTGGGCCTGAGGTGTGGTTAAATTTGATGTTATTTATCCATCCATATGGAAAGTTAAGATTACCTAAATGATGAATGAATTTAAAATAACATTTTCCTAGGTAGATTTGTATTCCTCTAATATTTTTTCTACTCTGTTCTTACAAAAGCATGACATGTTAATTCCAGGAGGAAAAATAGAGAGACATTATCCAGAATGTATCAATTCAAGTGTTCAGATTCTTCTTAAAGTAACATTTTTGCTTTGGTGCTTGAGAATGTATTTTATTTTATTCTCCCACAGATCAGCCAATCTCTTTGACCTTACTCCTTCTATGGCCTATCCTGAATGTTGCTTTAATACCACTCATCCACTTAGGCAATAAAATGATATTTGGTTCCTACATTCCAGACATTTTTATAAGCACTAAGCATACAATGATAAAGATATATAAAGCAATAAATTATATATGGAATTCACAGACTTCTTATAACAAATAAGAAAAAATCTAATTGCTTCAAAGAAACACAAGAATAAATGGTAATGTAATTTTTAGAGGCATTTTATCCTTTTCCTGGACCTGGCGTTTTCGTGTCCCCTACCTTTGTCTTTATTTGTTACTTTGGACACTTGTTCCTGGGTCATGTTATTCAGGATCAATACCTAAATGAATAATACTTTCTAATAAATCTGTACCCAAATCACCATACCACTACCTTAAGAGAATTCTAAGTTTGCCTGTTAAAATTGAAAATAAATCTTCACCCTGCTCCATTTCTATCCCCGCCTCACCACCCCTCAGCTAATCTGTAACAACCAAATCTGGCTCTTCTCTAATTTTTATCATGATGAACAGCATCCGTCACGTGGGTGAAGTCTAGGAGTCATTATATACACTTCCATCTCCCCCCAACCCTTCGTTTTCAGCCCTTCCTCATGCAATCAGTGACCTAAGCCCTTTCCATTCAAACATCTCAGTATTTCTATCGTTACTTTTTATTTTCAGTTCTTTAGCCTAGTGTGTCCGTATTGTATTTTCTTCTACTGCACAAATTTCAAATTTACTTTCCTTAAGTGGTTTCAAATGTTCATTTTTATATTTTTTACTTTTATTTTTTAATTTATTTTTCAAATATAAAATCTTTATTATATATTTCCCATTACCATTTAGTCCCCTTATATGCCCCTTTCCCCAGCAATCACCATACTGCTGTCCATGTCTATGAGTCCTATTTCCTTTTTGCTCAATCCCTCCTCCCTCTAACCACTCCCCCTCACTAGCTGTCACCTGCTCTCCATCTATGAACTTGTCTCTGTTTTGCTTGTTAGTTCAGTTTGTTCATTAGATTCCACATCTAAAAAGTGGAAATCATATGGCAAAGATTTAAATGTTAGACCTGAAACTATAAAAACTGTGGAAGAAAACTTAGGCAGCAAAATCTCAGACATTGCTCATAGAAAATTTTTATTTGATATATCTCCCTAGGCAAAGGAAACAAAAGAAAAAATAAACAAATGAGACTTCATCAGATTAAAAATATTTTGCCCAGCAAAGGAAATTGTCAACAAAATAAAAAGTCAACCCACAGAATGGAAGATCACATTCACTGATACATCTGATAGGGAGTTAATATCCAAAATGTACAAAGTACTTAGAAAACTCAACACCAAAAATACAAACAACCCAATCAAACGATCATTTTTAAAAACCACCAGCTTGACTTTTGTTCAAAACTTCTAATAGCCTTACATCACTGATACAACAGAAGCCTAATCTCTTCACAAACTCAGCCATGTGGCCATGGTTTTTCTGCTGCATCCCTGTCCACTCATTTCATGCTACTCCGTGGCTTAGAGGGCATGCCTGAGCATCAGTGAGATCTCTGTGTCTATCTTTGTGTACTTGCTCTTTATGTACTACTTTTTCTCCCTGGAAGGACCTTTTCCCTCTTCTGACTATAGCATTTCAGCTTCTTTTTCAAGAATCATCAGAAATGTCACTATGGCCTTTACACTTTCCCTCCTTCTGGTGGATTTAGGTGTTCTTTTTTCTCTGTTTTCAAATTATCTATCACATAACAGCAATTGTACTATGCTATACTACGTAACTTAAGTGTCTTGATAGTAAGTGCCTTCTCTCTTCCCTATAAATCCTCAAATCCTAATTAAAAATAGTGGTACTTATTATAAAGCACAAAACTAACTGTTGAAATAATAAATAAAATTTTCAATGTGGTTTGTTTCATTTTTGTATAGACACATTCTCTAGGTTTCTTGTCCTTGGATACTTCAGGTCAGCAGCATAACGCAAGCCTGTGTCCACTTGGCACATGTTAGGCTCTCAGTATTTGTTGGAGAGCAGTAAGTTAGAATCCAGGTTCTTCCATCAACTAAGTATGCAAGTTTTAGTAAGTCATTCATTTTTCTCAAGCCTCAGTTTTCTTTTTTATAAAATGGAGATGGCTATATTTGCCATGCTGACCACAAATGACTGCTGTGTGATTCCAATGAAATAATAAATAGAAAATATTTCAAAATAATGCAGCTCTGTGTTTTTGTTATTTTAAATACTCTTCCATTGATATATTTGTCTTCTGAAACATCTTGGAGTTACTGGTTTCTAGCCTAATATAGTGTCTCCAGACAAAGCATTTACCTTTGATGTTACAAATTGAGGCCTTATAACAGCTACGATAGGAAAAAATCCCTTGTGCTAGAATTTAAAATCATATAAATTAAGAACTCACCTTGTAGCAGTGGAAAAGGAAGCTCAAATAAAACAGTGCCCTTGTTTGTGCAATAAATCTATATAACTATCTTAATGAAGAACAATTATTTGAAAACATATAATGTTTGAATGTTTTGTTTTTGATTCAACATTTTATCTAAGGAATATTACTTCTAAGAAATCCCATTAGTCAATGAAAATCATTCCCGTGGTACTGAATCTTTATTTCAGAATTAGCACACACACACACACACAATAGCAGTTTATTAAAGATAATGACTTTCAGCATTTGCTATGATATTACTTACTTGATGTTTACTAGGAATAATATCAACCAAAATGTAATATATTATATTGAGTGTCAATTACAGATTAGATGCAATTTACATAGAGATATTTTCTGGACTTATTTAAATCATTCTTCAGTTATAACCTTATTAAATCTTATATTTTCTTATGTTAAGGAAAAGCTATTTTTAAAAATAAAGTTCTAAAAGACAACAGTCAATTAACAGCTCAATGTTGAATTAAAGACCCTAAGTCTCTAACCTAATAAAGTCTCTGAATAACATTTTATAGCTATAACCTCGGAATCCTTTCTGAATTCCAATGTCTTCAAAAATAATATATATGCATGTCTCCATCTAATTAGAAATGACAGTTAATAAAAACACTTTATATCTTCAATTACCAACTTATTCTAGTGTTATATTTTGATAACCTAAACCAAGCAAAGATTTGCCTGCACATAAGTGGACTTGCCTATCATGATAAGCAGCTGAAACATACATATAAACTGTATGAACCCGGCAGAATCCATCTGGTGAACCATCTGTGTGAAGAGTCACAAAAATTATACCCCATCTGTTATTTCATTTTTGCTAAGATTGCCAACCTTGTCCTCACTCCATTATTTCCCTTCCCTGTGGACCTTGTTTGTACATTTGCTTTTATTCCCTGTTGGTAACATATATCTAATTTTCAAAACACTCTCCTCATTTTCAAAAGGAATTAATTTATGCATTTAATTTATGCAACTAAGAATCCTCTTGGGAAATAAAGTAGCTGAAAAGAATTGCAGAAATATCATAGTGATGTTAGAAAATTAGAGCATTATTACAAACACCAGTTTCTGCATGGAAAAGCCAAAATATATAACTTCTTCCCAAATTAGCTAATTTCAATATCTATATAATATTAAAAATATATAATGTTTATCTGATTATATCCCCCCTCCTATTCTACTCTCCATTCTACTACATAGCATTACTTTCTAAAACATGCCTATTGTCCTACTTCCTTCAATAAATACCCTTCAATGGCTTTCCATATCTCCCAAAATAAACTTCCTTAAGATTTTAAGACAAGTTCTGATATCTTCACCCAAGATTTCTTAACTACCTCATGATTGTTGTAGGTACGGTCTATACCAGCAATACTGCCTTAGTACTGTTCCATCTTGTTCTAGCTCATCGTCATGGTCCTTGCATTTCCATTAAGTCTTCTATTTGCATGATTTTTCATGCTCTATAACCACAAATGGACATTAAGCCTCTAAAGAACTGGGACATCACCCATTAGTTTCTTTCTTTAATACATAGCTCTAAGCACTTTCCCCTCAAAATATTTCTGTTTAAAGTATAAATATTTAAGTAAATGACATATTGTGATTCTATTACAGTGAAGATAAATACTAAAACAAAAGATTGTTCTTTCTTTGAAAAAACTTCAAAATCTGTGTTTATAGATGCCCAACAGACAGGAAGTACTCTTAGGAAAGCAGACTCCTGTCCTACGACCATGGCTTCAGAGCAACCAGTAGCATTTGCTCTGGACTTCTTGAAATGACAGCATGATCTGCATACATCCTCAAAGCTAGTCTTTGTTCAGTTCTGTAGAGCTGAAACTACAGATGGAGAGTTCTCCAAGCTTAAGACATGTTTTCATAGTGTTGGACCACATCTGAGACCAGAGACCTTAAGAGAAAACTGTAACAGTTGCTTTCCATCTCTGCCTATGTTATTGATGTCTAAAATGGTACACCTTTGTTTATATATCTATTTGCATTGACTGTAAGTGTATCAATAGAAATACATATGTATATACATCTGAGCATAGATAGATATAATACATAAAAAAGAAGATTTAAAATGGGACAGGAGACAGATAAATAAGCACAGTTATGAAGAATACAGATGTGTATTTGTAAATAGAACAAAACCCCACCCATCCAAAGAACTGAGAGGAATAACTACATACATTCAGGAAGAAAGCTAATCAATAGCTACATGTGTTACATTGTGAAATGGCACTCAAATAATTTCCAAAATGGGCATGTGACTTGGGAATTAGGGAGAGACATATAAAACAGTTACAGCGCAATCATAGTCTTTATGAAGAGCAAAACTATTAAATCACACAATTTGATTCTTACCATGACAAGCTACTCAGAGAGGCTTTCCCTGACCACATATCTAAAATAGCACCCCTGGTACTTTCGGATATATTTTCTTGTTAGTCTGCATAATATTTATAACTACATGATTTTTAGGTTATATACTAAGTTGCTTACTAGGTTGTTGTTTTTCACTAGAGTGTAAACTTCCTGAGAGTAGGAGCTTTGTTCTGTCCCCTGTGGTACTCATGGTTGGCCCAAGCAGCCACTCAATAGACCTATTCTTACCTGTAGAATGACAACGGACTCTGAATATGTCAATCATTTTTTCTGTTTAGGACACATACTAATATTGTACTCTAAACTCAGTTCATACTCCCACTGAGTCAACAACTCTATGCTCACCTTAGGGCCTGCCTTAATTATTTAAATAACCACATGAGTATTGCTCCCATACTCCAGGCTTTTAAACAGAAGAGTGAGCATAGCATGACAACAATTAAAACCACTCATTGTATTTCTCCTGTACACATTACAAAAAACAAAATATCTTCTGCTCTCTGCTCAGTAATTTTCTAGACCTCCAAAGGTGTGTTGCAAAGGTGTTTTGTGGGCCAATCCTTTTAGCCTACTTCCCTCTAACACCATTCCTTTGTAATACAGATGTTGATTGTTACTCTCAATGACAAAAGTGGGGATCATGTCTTGATGTTTACCGATGGTGCCACTAACTCTGCTAAAGCCTACCTAGGGTGAAATGGCCTCTCATGTTGAATTCCATTAAATAATATGCTCCAGTTGACCATGGTGGTTGCCAAAGCTCAAATCCTCGAATTTCTGCTAATGGGTCATTTCCACTAATTATTACAGTGGAGCTGGCAACGCCCAATATTGAGGGCACCAATGTTTGTTTTATGCTACTGCAAAAATCAATGGTTTTTCATTCCAGTGTTTTAAAAACTGCTGGCAATAATATATCAGACATGTAGACAATGCTGGAAAGACCAAAGGAAACTTTTATTTCCATGGAGTTGCCTAAGAACTGAGATATACCTGCCTGGCAGTTGGGTTGAGGAATTAACCTAGGGAGAGCCATGACCTTTTTGCTCTGATGCTGACCCATCATCCTTGAAACAAAATTCTGTATTACTATATCCTTAGCATGACTTCTTTCTCATGAGGTACCTCATTCCCTCTCATAAATCTTAGGGTGACTATAACTTAGTCTCAAGATGGGATGCCTGCTATAGAAAGAACTATAACTGATCAGCACATCAAATCATCAATGAATTTTAAAAGTGTTTGAGTACGATTCAGTATAAAGGGTAAGCACAAAAGAACAGTTGCTAGCAGTCTGCTTGTGAGGAGCAATATTCAAAGGCTCTTTGATGGAAACCAGGTGATTCTTTTCTACTTCTCATGCCTGGACTGGAAAAATATAGCAAACATTTGCTTGATATGTCTAAGCCAAGCAAGTCCCACATGCAGCAGCAGCCAGCTGTGACCCCAGGACTGTGATATTCTGGCATATTTGGTGGAACAGGCTGTGAGCTATCTTCTTTATTGAAGGAATTGTTATGACAGGTCTAGTTTGTCAGGTTTCAAATTCTCAAAACCTGGCTCCTAGAGGAGTGTGATTTGTGTTACTGGAAGAAATGTGCAATGCATCTAAAAATAATAAAGAACACAGTGAATTAGACAGGGTTAGGATTCAGTGTCATGACACATTCGAGTTACAGCATGGTGCCACCTATTGCTCTGAGACAGCTGACAGCCCACCAGGGATTCAATGAAGGGCTTCTGAGGAAAGGTGGGATGCTTCCCCAAGTACCTTGTTGGCAAGGTATAACCAAAGTTCTTGGCTTGCTGTTTGTTTCATGTGGCTCAAGTATTTGTAAAATATTACAATCATCAAGAAAAAAGCTAGACATTAACCAATAAAATATTATATTTGAATATTAAATGTATCTCTTTTATACATGTGAAGTCATCTGTTATTTACTAACTTTCACCTCTTTTCACAATGTGTCAGAATGTATTATTAGTCAAGTAAAGACAACTTCTCATTCTTTAAAAAAAAACAAAAACAAAAGCAGGTAACTGTAAGTTGCATTTTCATTCTATATCTTTTATATACAAAGTGGGAAGGGGTTCTTTCTAGATTTTTAACATAAAAAAGTTAAGAACCAGAACACCACTGTCAAGACAGCAGTAGAGGCAGATATGGTTCTCCTCTTTACACAATCACATCAAAATTACAACTAAAATATAGAACAACCATCATATCAGAAATCAAGTTGAATGAAAGTCTGACAGCTACAGAATTAGAAAAACCACATCCATCCAGATGGGTAGGAAGGGTGCACATGCAGAATGGGCTAGTCCCTCACCCAGGTGTGGTGAATAAGAATTCAGGAGGGACATCTCAGGAGCGAGGAGTCCAATCTCACATCAGGATCCCCAACCCAGGATTCCAGTGCCACGAAGATCAGTCCCTACAACTTCTGGCTGCAAAAGCCAGAAGGGATTGAGTCAGTGGAAGAAACTTCTGGAGCCCCAAGCAGTTCCTCTTATAGAGCTCACACATGAATTCACCTACCCAGACTTACTCCCGCTGAGCTCTAGCACTGAGGTGGCAACTTGAAAGGCACCAGTAGTATAGAGGGAGGAACTGAAGTGTCTGGAATCAAGGCAAGTAGAGGCCATTGTCCCTTTATTAAACCCTCCACTGACAGAAACACAGAACTGGCAAGTTGTTGCCATATCTGAGACTCTACCAACCTGGCTAACACTGACCTACCGTGGAAATCCCCAGAGATTCCACCCCACCCAATTTATACATCCATCCAAGTGGCTTTTCCATATGAATATCCATTCATACTAGTCTGGGATCATACTGTACAACTTCCTAAATCCTCTCATACAAGCAACAGCTAGCTTCAGTGAACTCCTGGCCAGGTACTGGCAGCAGCGAGCCTAGATTCACTGCTTGGCTTTTCCTGGGAATCTCCAAGGCTACCACAGATAGCATTCATCTCATATTGCTTTATAGCTCAGGCAGGGTGGCCCTCAGCAAAACACAGGTGGGGGCTGACCTTGCTCTCTACCACCCAGTAAACCTCAAGGCCAGTGCCTCCAGTGGACAGCTATAGACCACATCAGAGCATCACCACTCTCTCCCTAAACAGCTGATTCTCCATAGAGGATGGATGTTGGTGGTAAGTAGTCACAGCCAATCCTTGCAGCTGACTGACCTGGGTAAATACCTCCCATTAATCTACCAACAGCAACCAAGGCTCAACAACAAGAGGAGGATGTACTCAGCCCATACAAATGGCTCACCTCAAGTACTCAGCTTGGGTGATAGGGGAGGCTGAGCCATGGGATCCTACAGGACACTTGCTACATTCGGCCATACTACCAAGACACAGAGTCAAAGTAGCTCTACCTAATACACAGAAACAAAAACAAGGAGGCTGCCAAAATGAGGAGACAGAGAAACATGGCCCAAATGTAAGAAAGACAAAAACTCAAGAAAAAGAGCTAAAAAAATGGAGATAAGCAATCTATCAGATGCAGAGTTGAAAACCCTGGTTGTAAAAATGTTCAAGGAACTTAGTGAGGATCTCAGCAGCATAAAAAATATCCAAGAAGGAATGAAGGATTTACTAACTGAAATAAAGAACAGTTTACAGGGAAACAACAGTAGAGATGAAGCCTAGAATGAAATCAATGATTTGGAATATAAGGAAGCAAAAATCAATCAATCAATCAATCAATAACCATGCAGAACAAGAAGAAAAAAGAATCCAAAAAATGAGAAAAGTATAAGCAGCCTCTGAGACAACTTCAAACATTCCAACATTCACATAATAGGGGTGCCAGAAGGAGAGGAAAAAGAGCAAAAAATTTGAAATATATTTGAAAAATAATAAAAGAAAACTTCCCTAATTTAGTGAAGGAACTAGACATGCAATCCAGGATGCCCATAGAGTCCCAAACAAGATTAATTCCAAGAGGTCCACTCCAAGACAAATCATAATGAAAATGTCAAAGGTTAAAGATAAAGAGTCTTAAAAGCAGCAAAAGAAAAGTAGTTACCTACAAAGGAGTTCCCATAAGACCGTCAGCTGATTTCTTAAAAGAAACTTTGCAGGCTAGAAGAGACTGGTAAGAAATATTCAAATTCAGGAAAAGCAGGGACCTACAGCCAAGATTATTCTACCCAGCAAAGCTATTATTTAGAATGGAAAGGCACATAAAGAGCTCCCAGTCAAGAAAAAAACTAAAGGAGTTCATTACCACTAAGCCATTATTATATGAAATGTTAAAGGGACTTATTTAGGAAAAAGAAGATCAAAACTATGAACAATAAAATGGCAAAAAATACATGTCTATCAACAATTGAATCTAAAAAAAACAAACTAAGAAAACAAGAAGAAGAGAGACAGAATCACAGATACAGAGAACATTCTGATGGTTGCCAGATGGGAGGAGGATATGGAGGAATGGGTGAAGAGATAAGGGGATTAAGAAGGATCAAGGATGGGAGGTGGGGATGGCTGGGGTATGGGAAGTAGTGAGGAGAAAATGGAGGCAACTGTACTTGAACAATTTAAAAAATGTGGAAAAAAAAAGAAATACAAATAGGTAGTTACAGAATAGCCAGCCATGGGATGTAAAGTACAGTATAGGAAATGGAGCAGCCAAAGAATTTATAAGCATGACCCAAGATTAGAAGCAATGGTGGGAGAATTGCCTGAAGGAGTGGGGGGTGCTGGGTAGAGGGGGGCAAAGAGGGAAAAATTAGGACAATTGTGATAATGTAATCAATAAAATATAATTAAAATTTAAGAACTAAAATAAGAGTTAATGCCACAGTAAATATATGGCATTTGAAAATCTATACTGTTACAGATTTGAGGAGTCATCCATATAATGTTATAGTCTCACAACTGACAAAGGAAAATCAATTATTGAACTGATGCTCTGTAAAAAAAATGCTTAATATATCTGGAATACTATGTTTTGTAGTTTATTTGGAAGTACTTTTAGAGTTATTTCCCATGCCTTAATGAGATTTAAAACCTTAAGCCTGTCAGAGAAGTGGAGTACAATGCCATATAGTTGTTACATGAATCAGCTTTGTCAATGACCTCACTTGAACTTTTTATCGCTTCATCATATATTAAGTGATACTCTGGTACACATACTATATTTAACTATCAGGTCATAGCTCCCAAATGATCAGATTTCACAATAAATCTATACCATGGTTTGAGGGAGAGTAAAAATGTGGTGGAAGAGGTAACTGTAATAATTATAAGGTCATTAATTCATATGTACCTATCTCTCTACTTTGTTCTCATGCCTAGATATGTTCACAAGTAGATTCCTAGATCTTCTTTTCACGAAATGACATAACTCATCCAATTCCCTCCCCATCTAATTTCCAGTTAAGGTGTTATGTTGGGAACCACCCTGCATGGTATCAGAAGCTATAACCCCTGCCAAGGCTAAGGCTGAGGGAACGACCTTGGACCATAGGCCAGCAAGGAGACAAAAGATTATCTCCTTGGCAGGAGCACTGCTTCTGCTCCTTTTACTTCACCCTGCCTGGCCCCCAATGCTTGGTCGGTTAGCCAATGATGGGTAAGATTCCCCAAGGGGGAAATGACCTAAGACAAACATGATCATGTGGGAGGCCCCCAAGGAAGGACTTTGGGGGCTACAGCAAAAGGGAGTGATGGACCTTCACCCCTCAGCTTTGACATAGCCTGAGTCCTCATTGTCTTCAAGAAAATCTCCTAATCTCTTGCCTGCCTTACTTCCCTTGCTCCACCTAAGCCTGAAACAAGGACAGGGTGGTGCAGCCCTGTGCTGGAAAGGGCAGGTTCCCTGGGTGATCAAGTCTAAGAAAGAATATGTAAAATCTTGTGAAACCTGATTTGTTTAGAATGCTCTCAATTAACTGATAAGGGTCCAAGGAAGAAGTAAGTTTGTTCCTCAAAGTTTTACAGCTCTTTAGCTATCTGACTCAAAATAGGCCCTCAGAGTTCTTTGTTATCTATTGTTTGATCCTTACTTCCTGGCAATGTTTAATGAGCTTTACCTGAATTCTTATGCAAATGAACCCAATAAAAAGCTTGCTCGGGTGGGAGAACAAGGTGTTCTCCCCTAGGGAGGGTGGCCATGGTGCTCTCTATTAGAGAGAGTAGCCGTTTCGTACCTATTTCCCCACAGGACTCGGTTGTCTATGTGTGTATGTTTTTCTCGTGTTTTCGACGAGCATCCACAGCCACAATGGATACTGCTGGCCCAGTATCCTCCACAGCATTAAAAGTCAAGAACTGGGTTAAAGTATAGAATATACTGGTTGATTGTTTATTATATGTCAATCTACATGACTACAAAATTCTGCCAGTACATGAGGAAATTATAATATGGTGAAAAAAAGACATATAAGCACATAGTATAAGATTACTTAAAAATGCACTGAGTCCTGAACAAAATGTTTGAAGAAAAAAGTAAAGATAGTTATTTTTCAAAATGAAAAGCTCTAATATAAGTTCACAACAAATTGCATAGCACACACTATATGTTTTGTAAAGTTTAAATACTACTACTACTATTATTAAGTATATCAATACATAAATAATTTGTGTTTATTATACCTGTGTAACAGAGATGAATAGGTTGCTTTTAAAAATATTCTTTTCATCAATTAAAGATTTCAGACATTATTTATTAGGTACAATAGTCTCTTGTGGCTGTCAAATATATTAAATAAAGGTGTTTGTACTGAGAAAGCAGATAAGCTATTTACATCCTTATATCATCTAATTTTTAAATCTATATACTGTATAGCTTTCCACAGTTGCAATTATTTAATTAATTTATCTTGAAAATTATAAAAGTGATAAAACAACAGATGGAATATTTATTCTTTAAAGGACTTATTTTAGAAAATATTGAAAATTATTTTTTGCTTGTATTTATTCATGAAAGACTATATGCGGCCTATAAGATGTTAGCCAAGACTTCTCTCATATAGCAAAACACTCATTTTTCTGATATGTTCAAAAATCTTCTTTCTGAGACAGTAATTTTTATTTGTTAAACAAATTTTTATTGAGCTCCTACTGTGTTTCAAGTACTCTTCTAGGTGTCCAAACATAAAAGACAAAAATCTGTGTCTTACTGTGCTCATATTTTAGTTGAAGAAGACATAAATAAGTAACAGTAAGTGTAATAGGTAAATTCTATGATACAATAGCAAGAGGTAGGTTTTACAATATAAACAGAAATGCAGAATAAGAGAGATGAGGAATATTAGAGAAGAGGTAGTACAATTTAAAAATGGGATAGCAAGAGTTGTCCTCATTGAAAAAGTAAAATGTGATTCAAGACTTTGGAGAAAGTGAAAAAGATGACATGATATGAAGTAACTCCAGGAAGAAGTAAAGAGAGATGTCTCTACATGAGATGTTTGCTGAATAGTAATAAAGCTACTTTTCTAGAAGCAGAATCATTAAAGAAGAGTAGAAGAAAAGGAGAGGCCACATCACATAGAACATTCTGAAATGTCACTTGAACTTTGGCTTTTACTAAGTATAAAAGAAGAGACCATGGAAGAATTATTGGTTGAACATTTGGAAAAATGAAGTTCTCATCAGTGGTGATTAAATAGTTTGTGGAAAAGTACAGGTTAGAGGGTGGAGCAGGATCTAGTTCAGTACTGGGCATGTTGTATTTCAAATGTCTAGTAGACAACTAGGTGGAGATGTCAAAGTAGCTAGATAATGTCAGGAGATCAGGAGAATCATATAAACTAGAGATAAACATTTGAGAACAAGTATACAGTATTTATAATTATTACAGTAGGTAGTGTTAATGAAAAAGTGAGTATAAATCAGAATACCAGTAGACAATAGACAAGTACTGGACCACTCTGACATTAAAGGATCAAGGAGGGAAAATAACAAAAGGAGGCTGAGAAGGAACAACCTGAGGAGTTAGACAACCTGAAATCTGGAGTGGTTAGGAGGAATGGGAAAGTGTATAACCAACATAAAATAGGCTACTGCCTTCTATTACAGTGATGACCAAGAAATGACTTCATACCTATCAACATGAAGGTCACTGGTAAAACTGACAAGACTGGTTTAAAAAGGAGACAGATAACTGCCTTGAGTAGGTTTAAAAGAAGTTAAGAGAATAATTTACAACAGTAAATAGAGGTAACTCAAAAAATATTGCTGCAACATGAACATAACTGTGAAAAATAACAGGACAAATAATAACAATCTAGATACTTTTTGGAGATGGTCCAGTACTCTCTTTAGTCTACTTGTTCTTCTGTAAAGGATGTAATATTATCAGAGTCAAACTTTGTTTTTGTCTTTCTTCTTGGTGTGACAAATGGAAGGCACAGAACTCATTCATGGAGAGGGAGGATAAATGCTTAGGATTTTGTTGGTCAGCATAGTATAAAAATATTGTCTCCTATCTAAAAACTAATTGGGTTTGACTGTGTTAGCTGAGTTACTGGGAAAGTTTAATCAGCCAGTTAAAACAAAACAAAACAAAACAAAACTACTGTTTTCAATCCCTCCCAGAACCTCACACTGACTCTACTGCTTAATAGGAAAGAACAGGCATGTCAATAAAGGACATCACCACAATCAATGATTTTCATCAAATGCTTGCTGTCACACCAGCTTCCCAATCCTGCATTACTCTATTGACAATTCCATCTTCAAAGAAAAATGATAACATAAATATTTTATGGAATTTAGACATCAGTCCTTCCTACCATGTCAGTTATAAATTACAGAAGCTAAATTGAATGACTTTTCCAAAATAAATCTATTTTCAATGAAGCTGTTCCCCACAGTATAGATTTATTTGTAATAAAATATGATATTCTTACTACAAGTAATATTTCATCTTGGGAAATAATGCCATAAGGCATAAGATAAAGGTACTAATTAAAGCAAACTGATAACTAAATTATTCACTAAGTATAGAAATGTAATTTGTAAACTTCCTATTTTTTGAGTCTCTTTTATGATTCTTATATTCTTCCAACTATTCTTTCCTCAATGTGTGCTCAGGTAACTATAAAATTCACTCACATTAAGTTGTTAATACTTGAAAAGCTATACTGTTCCTATTAATTTTTTAAACATACTTTATTGATTATGCTATTACAGTTGTCCTGGTTTTTTCTCCCCTTTATTCCCCTATGCCCTGCACCCCTTCCCCCACCAGCACCCTCTTTGGTTCATGTCCATAGGTTGTACATATAAGTTCTTTGGCTTTTCTACTTCCTATACTATTCTTAAATTCCTTCTATTATGTTATTTTTTAATTTTTTTTAAGATTTCATTTATTTTTAGACAGAAGGGAAGATAGGGAGAGAGGGAGAGAAATATCAATGTGTGGTTGCCTCTCATGCACCCCCTACTAGGGACCTGGCCCGCAACCCAGCATATACCCTGACTGGGAATAGAACCAATGACCCTTTGCTTTGCTGGTCGGCACTCAATCCACTGAGTCACATCAGCCAGGGCCACTCCTGTCTATTTTTTACCTAGCATTTATGCTTCTTATTCCCTTTGCTTTTTTTCCCATTTTACCCCCACCCCTCCCCCACTGATAACTGACCATGTGATCTCCATTTCTGTGATTCTGTTCCTGTTCCAGTTCTTTGCTTAGTTGATTTTAGTTTTTGTTTTTGTTTTAGGTTCAGTTGTTGATAGTTATGAGTTTGTTGTCATTAAAATTAATATTTTTCATATTTTTGATCATCTTCTTTTTCTTAGATAAGTCCCTTTACAGTTTATATAATAAGGGTTTGGTGATGATGAGTTTCTTTAACTTGATGTTATCTGAGAAGCACTTTATCAGCCCTTCCATTCTAAATGACAGCTTTGCTGAATAGAGTAACCTTGGGTGTAGGTCCTTGCCTTTCATGACTTCAAATTCTTCTTTCCAGCCCCTTCTTGCCTGTATGGTTTATTTTGAGAAATCAGCTGACAGTCTTATGGGAACTCCTTTGTAGGTAATTGTGTCTTTTGCTCTTGCTGCTTTTAAGATTCTCTCCTTATCTTTAATCTTGGCTAATGTAATTATGTTGAGCTTTGGTATGTGCTTCCTTGAGTCCAACTTCTTTGGGACTCTCTGAGCTTCCTGGACTTCCTAGAAGTCTATTTCCTTTGCAAGATTGGGGAAGTTCTCCTTCATCATTTGTTCAAGTAAGTTTTCAATTTCTTGCTCTTCCTCTTTTCCTTCTGTCACCCCTGTGATTCAGATGTGGAACATTTAAAGTTGTCCTGGAGATTCCTAAGCCTCTCCTCATTTTGTTGAAGTTTTATTTCTTCATTCTGTTTTGGTTGAGTGTTTATTTCTTCGTTCTGCTCCAAATCTTGATTTAAGTCCCAGTTTTCTTCCTTTCACTGTTGGTTCCCTATTTTTATTTATTTCACTTTGCATAGCCTTCACTTTTTCCTCTGTTTTGTGATGATACTCGACCATTTCTTTGTAAGCTCAATATATTAAGCTAAATAAATGAATATCTAGTAGAATTTTAAGGGACAACCAATAGAAATATCATTTATTTTGCAAAGGAAAAGACCAATCTTTGTTGACTGACCAAAGTTTGTCAATGCTAATCTACTTGAGAGAGTGTTTGTCATATCAAATACATACAGTAAGCCAGTAACATTTGGTGGTTGTACAAAAGTTTGCTGATATTGGATATTTTAAAGTAAAAATAATGGAATGCATATCCTGTATCAAATAAATCACAAAATTGTTCTTTAATTTAATGTGTTGATTAAGTGAAAAATATGGGTTTTCAAAAAAATCACAGAAAAGCCATTCATTACAGCTGACTAATTTTAGTGACAAATTTATACTGCCCTTAACCAGTCTCATTTTACAAATGTTCTCAGTGGCTCTATTCTGACTGCCAACATGGGTGCTAATTAGCATCAATTTTGCTAGTAATATTTTTCTCCTCTTGGGGACTGAGTACAACTGTTCACTAGGAACAGAAATGAGATTTCCCCCACCCTCAATTTCTGTGGACCAGTGGACTGTGGTAATTGATTTTAATCATAGCTAATCCAAGCTAGTTTAGAACTCCATAACTGACTGTATATCCTATTAGCAATCCCATTAACCATCAAGCTTGCCTAAGGTGACAAGGAAAACAACTCAACAGCACCAAACTCAGCCACCATGAAAAATAAACTCACCTACTGTGGAAACACAGGACTCACTTGGGTACTGGGTTTCTCTAACAGAATACATTTTCAAGAAGCTCTCTTCAAGCCTTAATGAAATGGAGTTTTCTTTATTACTTTCATTTAAAAATACATTATGAAAATCACTTGGCTCTACTTTGCTGCTGCCAAGTTTTGAATATCTGATTGCCAATCCCACAGTAGAGCTATAACTAATTTCATATATTATGAAGATGTGTTTTCATTTCAGTTTATGGTAGTGAATATCCAGGGTTGAGATTTGTTTATCACAGAAGACAAGCAATATTATCATCTCAGTAACTGTAAAAGGAAGCATTTAACAAAACATCAGTGTCTGATAAGTTGGATAGAAGTTTGTTTTTAATACAATAAAATGGAACTTTGACTTATATGGGGGAAGTAGATGAATAATTTTTAATATAAAAATTTCCATCTGCCTTTAAGAAATCTTTTCCTGAGTGAATTACCATCAAATTAAAAAAATCATCACTACCAAAGACCCCCCCCCCCCAAATATATCCCTATAAATATTGCACAATCCACAGTTTACATTAGAACCTTGGAAACCATGTAATCCATTCTCTGTCTCCTTCCCAATATCTTCTATACCTTGAGCACTGACATTTGTCCTTTCTGACTATCCAATTTATTTTATTCCCTGTAACTAAATTTCTTTCCATTTTACTCCTGAATTACTGGAGCTATCTCATGATTGTATTACCTGCTTTCAGTCCAGTGGTGCTCCACCTTGGTTTAGCAAGTGAAAACTGGAAAACTATGAATGCCTGATTCCCACTCAGAAAGATTCTGACTTAATTGGTCTGTGGCGTAGCTCCCCACGTGAGTCTGATGTTCAGCCATGGCTGAGAACTACTGCACCTTGTCTCCCTTCAGTATTCACATCAGAATTATTACATCAAGACTCTCACTTACTAAGGAGCCAACAGTGGCTCTTTATTTGCTGTAATATCAGGATTAAATACCTCCCCTGTGTTTTAAAGTTTGTCTTTTTTTAACCACATCTCTAGTAATCTAATCTTATTTCCATTTATACTTCACGAATTTGCTCTCCTGGAATCAAATCTACATACATGGAATGTTTGTAGCAGCTTGGCTTCTGATAGCCAAAAACAGAAATCAGCCCAGACATCCTACAGCAAATGAATGGTTAAACAAACTATGGCACATACATACCACGGAATACTACTCAGTAGTGAAAAAGACAAACTACTGACTCTACATGCAACAACCAGGATTAATCACTAGGTTGTTATAATGAGGGGAAAAAGTCAAAATTTATGTAGTATACAATTCCATTTATATAACATTTTTGATGTGACAAAATTTTAGAAATGGAAGATAGATTAATGGTTTTCCAGGAGTTAAAGACAAGGTAGGAGAGGGTGGAGGACGAAAGAAGAGGGGTTGTGTGTGGTTATAAAAAGGTGAAACAAGATTCATACGATGGTCAAGCTGTTCAGTGTGTTGATTGTGGAGCTGTATACATGAGCCTTTATAGGTGGTAAATTCCATAGAACTTCACATGTACACACACACATGCATGACTAAGTAAAACTAAAAAAAATCAGAATAATATCAGTGGATTGTATCAATGTCAATATCCTGTAATACCAGTTGTGCAAAATATTCCTATTGTGAAAACTGGGCAAAATGTACAGAGCCTCTCTGTATTATTTCTTGCAAATGTGTGTGCATCTAGAATTATCCCAAAAATTATTCTTGTTTTTAAATTCCAATTTAAAAATTGAATATTTCAACTAAAATTACTCATTCTTCAAGGTCCAACTGCACACTGTACATCTGCACACATTTTGTTCATTACTCAGCATCTTCTATGAATAACTATCAAGGTTACATATAGCATATAAATCTGTGTCTGCTAATGTTTATCCCAGGAACCCTATGCTGTTTTTTTTTATATGGAGTAAGCAATTGATAAATTGATATCAATTGATTAGTAAATTAAATATGTAAAAGGAAACAGATTTCACTTAAATTTTTCCACAGAAAACCATCCATTTGTAATGGGAGGAATGGTACCTTGCTGTTCTTTTCACCCTTTGTGTTAATAAACTTCCTGTCTTTATATTTTAACATGTTTGAGAAACAACAAAATACAGAGAAGACCACATCCTAAGTATACAATTTAATAGTTCTTCACAAGTTGAGATCATACATGTCCATGTAATTGAAACTCAGATCAAGGAACAGAACATAAGGAGTACTCCAGAATATCCTCCGGCTCCTTCTTGTCAGTGCCACGGCAGGGGTACCAAGTATTGTTTTTAAGTAAGTGTACTAGAGAATGTGTAATGTTGTGTGGCAGCTTCTTTTATTTAACATTATTTGTTCAATTCATGCACATTGTATGTCATACTGTATTAAATTGCATTGAGTTAATTTCTCTGACTCCTCATCCTCATTCATTTTTAGACTGTGCTTGGAAAATGACATCCCATCATATAAGCAAATAATGATATCTTTCTTTAGATAGTAAATCTTCAAGAATATCTGTAAAAGAAAAATAATTCAGAAATTTGTTTTGTAGTTTCCATTTCCATAAATAATAGTTGATGCCTAAGCCCTTAATTATCTTTCCTATTTCAAGAGGTTGTATGAGACAGAGTAGAAACATAGACATAGAAGATTCAGGCCACAAGAATGAAAGGAGTGCTTCCAGTTGGGTGGCACCTGGGTACCCAAAAGAGATTCCAAGAAGCTCTCCAGTCCCTTATCATGCAGCCCTAAAAGAATAAATTCTGTGCTTGCTCTTAAATTCATAAATGCCTAATGTATCTACTAGCAATAATAATTATAAAAAATAGAGTAAATCGTTCCCCTCTAGGTTATGACTTCTGCAACTTAACACAGCTAACGCAATTGAGGTTCAACTGCAAATGGAAACTATCACAAAATATTTGTTTAGCATCTACCTGCTTATTCTGTTCTAAGAATAGAAAAAAATTGGAAAGGCATGACTGTTATCTTCTAAGAAGAAAGTAAAATATAATCTAGTTTGAAAAATAACTAATGTATTTAGCACCAAGTATTCTGTTTTACATATATAAGAAACACACAAAGATCACTGCTGCATTCAATATAACACAAAACAGTAGTGAGTAATGACATGTAATATGATTTGAAGCTAAATAATATACCCCATCAAAGTTTAAAGGTACAGTTCAATGAAGGCTGAACTAGTCATGTAAGTCCCCCAGTAGTTGAGAACCTAGAGTAAAAAGATGATTTACAGAGATAAAGGAGGTGACAGATGATTGAGGAAAGATAACTGACCCTAAACCTCACTTGTACTCCACCGTATTTTAACGGAATTTTATACATTATCAAATGATGAATTAAATGGCACTGGCAAGAGTGAAAGTGCTGCATTCAGAATCCAGGGAGGAAATTGGTGCAACACTATAATTAGAATAGTACTTGATTTCTGGTTAAAAAAAAAAGGTTTAAGGATCCTTTGTAAGTTCTTTCAACAATTTTTCAATATTAAGCTATTAGTTCTCATACTTTTGTAATCAAATGACCTGTTGCTTTGAGGCTTTTTTCCACACTAAAACACATCAGAACTTCACTTAAAAGCATTGCTCTGCAAAATGATCTATGTTGATTCACTTACATTTATACAGTTGTTTGTGACTTCTTAATACAATGCAAGCCCTTGTTTAATCAGTTAATCAGGTAGTAAAACAGAAAAATATAACAGTTTATTTTATAATTATTACCAACCAAATATAGATATTTTTCACAATAATGAGACCACATGAAGGTTCTGGTTACTCCCTCATTTTTCTTCTTTTTCTAACAAGTTTTATATTATTATAGTAGATGTATGTTTTAGGCCTAAGGCCATTTTCGTTGTTTATAGGTTGTGTAATTAATTAGACAGTAAGCTCCTCAAAGTGAATACTCTGTCAGGCAGTTCTATCTCCCCCTTCTACCTAAAAAGTACTCTGGGCACAGTAAATGTATAATAAGTGCTAAAACCTGATTTAACAAACAAAACAAACTACTCTCTAGTGATGACTGTATCTAGGGACACTATTAACTTTTACCAACCAGAGTAATGACTGAATAAATAAGGACTTCAATGTCCTTTAATTGTTGAATTATTGCCCCTACAGCTGGACTTTTCCAAAGATTAATACTGGCTCAATGAAAAATTCTTGCACTCCATAAAATTTTTGAGTCAGCAACTTGATCTGCAAAGGGCCATTGTGACCCTTTGAACATATATCCAGCTTATCAGCTTTGCTTTTAAAAAGTGTGCTTATCCATAAATTTAGGTATGTAGTTATGTAATTTGAAAATATGCCCTCCCTTGTGAAAGTGACCTGAAAAATAAATATTCAATGTCATTCTTTCAAGTCTCTGAAGACACCTCTATGTTTCAAAC
The DNA here is from genome assembly GCF_019186645.2 of Phyllostomus hastatus. Taxonomy (NCBI): domain Eukaryota; kingdom Metazoa; phylum Chordata; class Mammalia; order Chiroptera; family Phyllostomidae; genus Phyllostomus; species Phyllostomus hastatus. Next base: position 35,202,903 of record NW_025333709.1, on the reverse strand, counting down.
AACTGTCACTGTCTCAGTTCTAGCCTTGAAATTGCTGTTAATTACATTCATAGGATTTCAATCGATGATAGAAAGTCAAAGTCCAGGTAGCACAATGAAGAGTAAATCCATAGTCATCCACATGATGGTTTAGCCTTATGTTAATATACATATCCTTTATGGGATATGACTTCAAGGCTGCTCTTTAGAACTAAGGCCTCTTTGCATATCATACAATGCCTTGTCCACAGCATGACTGTAAGACAGAACAAGGAAACCAAATAAAATATTCCATTTATATTTGAAGTCATATTTTTAATGCAAAGGGTTTCTGCTAATCCCTGAAAAAAAAAGGTATTTTCTGAAGCTGCTTGAATAAAAAATTAGTCATTAGAATTAACAAACATTTATGATTTTTTTTACCAGAAAGGAAATAATGTATCAGCTTGACAATGATAAAATGCAGGGAGTCCAGGGGAATGTACTTGCAATGCAAAAAACTAAATCCTAAGAATTTAAATAAATGACACAGGAAAAATCAAACAGCTAGAAAGCTCCTGGTTAGGTTTAGTCATGGTATTAAAAAAGATAATCATAATTATTTTAGCTCTTTCTTCTTTAAAGAACAAATTTAAAAGATAAGGTTTTAACTAAAAAGATGCCTCTTCGTTTAAGGGCCAAGTTATAAAAAGCATTCTCCTTTCTCAAATTTGACTCTAAATCATAGTCCACTTTAATCACTTTCCCCTCTGAGCTCCATTACTACATAATATGCTTTCTTGTTATGTTTCCATGCCCATTTCCTACATAGGAACCATGGTGATATGATTTCAATTCCTAAAATAAATATCCATGAGCAGAATTTTAAAACTATGTACTTATAATCAAAATGGTTCCCATCAACAAATGCAATTAAAAGTCATAGTAGAAAGCACACACTCTTCAAACAGTACCTGATCATCTAATACTGCCTCAACTGAAGATGAACAAGCATTTCATACTCTACTGGCTATGTCCTCAACAAGTCTCAATCCCCAAGCTCCAATTCTGATCAATGGTTACCATATATCTTACTATAGTATGTGTGTATGTCTCTGCATGTACATACATACTTACATAATCAGTTACCATATTTAATATATTATATTAAACATAAATCCAATGTAAAGTTAGAAAATACTTTATTCTGGCATCCTTGCTCTTCACCTAGGCCTATTTTCCAGGAATCTTTATATGTGGGGGTGTGGGGAATATATATGTATGTATGTACATATGTGTGTGTGTGGGTGTTGCATTTTCCCAAATTTAATCTAATGGTAATTATCAATACATGCTTCTATTTGATTAAACACATATTACATTTATTTCACACATATATTTTTCACAGTGAACTATTTCCCTTCCTTTAGTATTTAAAATGTTAAATATATCAAAAATAATTTTCCTTTATGACCTTCAGATGCAGTAGATATATAATAGTTAAGTGTTAATTTTACTTATTTCATATTTATTATACACCTTGATAAACATAATGTGACCCTGAGTTTAGACTAAAAACTTTAGTGGACAAGATACCTTCCTTTTGGCAACCATTGTAAAGTGTTTTAGGTTCTAAAGAGGAATTTTGCTCCATAGAGACCAAGCTGACATTATCAATGCAAAGCAAGCACTGCTAACACTATCATCAAAATTTTAGGTAGTATCAGAATAATATAACTCACCAGCAGCTTTTTTAAAGCTGCAATTTTGTATCATATTTCAAATCATATAAGATGATTTTCATATAAAATATAGAAATTATCTGGGGGATTTACTTTCCAACTGTTATTTGCCAAGCTGTCTTGGATTTTGTAACTAAAAAATAAAAATATAAGTACAGATGCTTTTAGATTCCCTTAGATACTAACCACCATAGAATTCTGAGATCTTTGTTTTAGAATTTTCTTTTATGATTCAATGTATTTCTCCTAAAACTAACAAATTAAAATATACCATTTTTTATTCTGAAGTGAAGGAAACTGCCTATATGACATATTTTCACAGATGAAAGGAAACATATGGAAAAATGTCTCTTTGAGAATTTCAACTCAGCATAATATCTCCAAGGATAAGATTGTTATATTTCTGATTTTTCTATAAAACACAAAAAGCATATGTACATAACTCATTGCTCATAATAACATGAAAAAACAAATATATGCTACTAAAATATATTGTAAAAATGAACTCTAATAAGCTAATCTGAAGCAATAATGTAATGGTAATGTCCCACAGTAGAATAGTACCTTTTAGGTAAAATTTGAATGTTTCTTGACAAAAACATATAAGCTAAATGAAGGCAGAAAAGCTAAAACACTTACAAAATGTAAATTATTCAGATGCTGGTGAACACAAGAAACCTAATAGTCAGAAAAACTATCTTAGCAACTTCTTGTTGCCAACTTGACTTGTGATTTTAGCTATAATTTTAGAAACAAGCATATTAGTTCTTTAACAGCTTATATTATTTGGTTCCGACTAAAATTTATTTAAGTTTTTTGTTATAATCTAAGAAGTTTTGCTTTTTATTAAGGAAGCTTCACTCATTTATATTTAACATTATATTAGTGGAAAATGTTCTCCTTTTTGGGGGGGTGGGGCAACATTTCTTACAATTTCATTTTCACTAGTTTACTCAGATTAATACTCAGATTACTCAGTGATAGTGATCAGAATAAATTTTAAGGCACTAATACTAATGAAACATGATACAAAAATGAAACTTTCTACCTCGATTTCAGCTAAGATCCCAGGACAACACATAGAAAGTAGTCCCAGCCTCCCCAAAAAGTTTCCAGATCATTTTGCATGACTTTTCTCCTTTTAAATACAGTATTCCATTTTCTTTCCTCCCTGTTCATTAACTTTTGATATTTTTTTCTATCATAACACCATGAAAGCAATTATAAAAAGATGGACTGAGGACTTCTTATGCTTGAGTGATATTAACTTCTATATTTCAGAATACCTTTATAGCAAATAATCAAAAACCCAATTACACAAACCAATCAACCAACAGACAATGAGGATTTGGAGGAACACTTTAGAGAGGCCACTTCATCTTTACTCTTGCCAAGGACATAATTCTGAAGGACAAAAACCAGCCCTAATGGCATCCAATTGTTTCAGTCCAACCCATCAGGCAGGAAAACTACATAGGAATTTTCAGTCAAAATCCCAGGAAGTGTGCACTTGCCTGAAGCATTCCCTTGCCTCAGGTACACTCTGTGTTGTTGATGCTTGTCAAAAAACTGCAGAGGCAGCAACAGATGGCATGATTTAAATGCTCTAGGACTGATTAAGGCAAGAAGTATCTCAACTACCATAACTAAATCTCCTCCTAAACATTGCACATCTAATGGATTTCTGGTGTTCATTGAATTCTCTCTCTCTCTCTTTTTTTTTTCTTTTGCATAACCATACGCTCTGAACTACAAATGTGGGACGGGGGAGGCAGGAAGGTAAATTTTGAACACGGAGAAAAGTATTAGCTAATTTGTTTAAATGTAGATATATTACACATATCTATGCTTTCTGCCAAGGCCACTTTTTGGTATGGATAATGCTGTCCAAAAAAGGAAAAAATTAATTAATTGATATGTCCCCTAGAGCAAGGGACATAAAGAATAAACAAATGGGACTTTGTCAAAATAAAAAGCTTCTGCATAGCTAAAGAAAACATCAGTAAAATGAAAAGGACACCAACTGTATGGGAAAATACATTTGACAATGATATCTCGGACAAGGGTTTTCCAAAATATATAAGGAACTCACATGACTCCACAATAGGAAGACAACCAAATTAAAAAATGGTCAAAGACCTGAACAGACACTTCTCCAAGGAGGATATACAGAGGGCCCAGAGACATATGAAAGGATACTCAGTATCACTAGTCGTCAGAGAGATGCAAATTAAAACCACAAAGATACCACTTTTCACTGGTCAGAATGACCATCATAAACAAATCAACAAATAATAAGTGCTGGTGAGGTTGTGGAGAAAAGGGAACCCTAGTACACTGTTGGCGGAAATGAAAACTGGTGCAGCCACTGTGGAAAACAGGATGGGATTTCCTCAAAAAAAAACAAACCTAAAAATGGAACTGCCTTTTGACCCAGCAATTCCAAAGTTGGGATTATACCCTAAGAATCCTGAAACACCAATTCAAAAGAACCTATGCACCCCAATGTTCATAGCAAAACAATATACAACAGCCAAGTGCTGGAAATATTCTAAATGCCCATCAGTAAATGAATGGATCAAACAACTATGGTACCTTTACACAATGGAATACTATGCAACAGAAAGAAAGAAGGAGCTTTTACCCTTTGCCACAGATTGGATGGAACTGGAGAGCATTATGCTAAGTGAAAGAAGCCAGGTGGTGAAAAATAAATACCATATGATCTCACCTATAAGTGGAACCTAATCAACAAAACAAACAAGCAAAATATAACCAGAGACACTGAAATAAAGAACAAACTGACAGTAACCAGAGAGGAGGAAGAAAGGGCTAACAGGGGGGAAAGGGGAAAAGTCATCAAGGAATATATATAAAGGACATATGGACAAAGCCAAAGGGGTGGGCAGGATCAAGGGTGGGAGGTCGGGATGGCTGGGGTGTGGGGGAGTGTTGGGGGAAAATGGAGACAACTGTACTTAAACAACAATAAAAAAAAAGAATAAAAGGGACCATAAAACTAAAAAAAATTAATTGCTATCTCCTAAGAGGTTTTAGTTAAAAGACTACTGCAAGGACCAAACACTATCATTATCATTATGTGGTGTGATTATAGTGAGTATGTCACCTAGAAGAAAAATATGAAAAAGGTAACATTCCCATGAATTTTCATTGTTAATATAACTGTTGACAGCAAATAAAAAGTTTGCGTGTCTGAATAAGATCCCATTTCCCCAAAAATCTAGCTGTCTCATTAACTTTTCAATAATATCTTTCATTAAAAGAGAGTGGCACAGCCAAAATTATTATCCTTATTCTACACTAACATTAAATGTCTATTCACCAGAGTTCTGAGAGCAATGCACATGAAGTGTAAAATTCAGGAAGATAGGTGAAAATATTTGAAGGTTTGCAGTGAATGTACAAATAACAATGACCCACTGTCTAAAATGGCAGTCTTGGAAACCTTTATATTTTTATAACAACAGATTACAATGGCATTACTATAATACAAATCATAAAAAGATGATAACCACTAATGAACAGATATAGCTACAGATACGTAGAGATACAGTATTTTCTAAAAACACTCTGAACTATCATTTAACAAAATCTTTAAGATGACAATTAAATAGGGCCTCCAAGTTTTTTTTTAAATTTTTGAAGTATTTTTGGCAAAGTAAATGTACAGAATACATGGATTTAATTGTTTATGTTGATGTATAATTTTTAAAATTGGAATAGAATGTTAATCTCAACTTATAAACTTGCCACAGCCCTGTACTTGCAAGGAACAGGTCAGTTTAAATTTAGAGTTCTCTGACTCCTCTTAACTCAAGCTTGTAGCTCCACAAGAAAGCACAGATCTGAGTGTGAAGACCCCAGTGTCCCTCTTCTACCCCTTGTCTGCTCCCTCCTCCACCTAAAACTCCTGTGCTTTTCCCCTTGTTTGTATTTATGTCATTTTTAGAAGTTGTTAGATCCAAATGGAGAGAAGTAAATATATGTAGGGTATAGAAGAAGATTCCTATGATTTAACAATGAGACACTATGATACACCTAAATGAATGGTTAAAATAAGAAAACACAGGTAACACCAAATACTGGTGAGGATGTGGAGTAATAAGAACTCTCATTTACTGGCAGTTGGAAGGGATAATGATATAAGGCAGCAATTTTCATTGTTTTTCATCTCATAGAACACATAAACTAATTAATAAAATTCTGTAGCACACCAAAATATATTTTTTGCCAATCTGACAAAAAACAGGTATAATTTTGATTCATTCATACCAGACTGCCATTTTTGTGTTCTGAAAATGTCACATACTGTAGAATTTTAACTTTATGACATTGTGGAAAATATAACCAATGAAGACAGAAAAAGATCAGTGATTGCCAAAGGCTGGGGTCAAGAAGAGGGTAGAAAGGAACAGGTGCAATATAGAAGATTTTTAGGCCAGTGATACTATTTTTTTATGATTATGTAATAGTGGATACATGACATTATGCATTTAGCTAAATCCACAGAACTGTACAATGCAAAGAGTGAACCCTAATGGAAACTATGATTTCAGTTAATAATAATGTCTGAATATCAGTTCATCAATTTTAACAAATGTACCACACCAATTCTGGATACTAAAAATAGGGGAAATGAGATCAGAGAGAGAGAGATCATATGGGAACCCTCTGTAATTTCTGCTTATTTTCTAGAATCCTAAAACTACTCTGAAAAAAATAAAGTACATTAATTTTGAAAATCCCCAAGATTAAAGAAGAGAACATAAACATAAATTATTTAGAACTCCATCAGTATTAACATAATAGTTAAAGAAAGATTCTATAGCAAACAAAAGTAATATAATTTGTATGTTATATTAAGATAGATGATACATGATGGTTAGATGATAGATGATAGATAGAAAGATAATCAGTTAACAAGAATAAATAATTTGATCCTGATCTAATTTGACTCTAGTTATAGGAAGATTTTTTTCCATGTGATACCATAAATAATGCTGGGATACATTTTTTCATATGTTTCAGCTTGCATTTTTGTTGAGTTTTGTGTTTGTTTTCGAGGTTATTTTTTGGATATATACCCAGGAGTTGATTTTTTTGGCAACTATGCAAATGTATTAAATTCATGCTTATGTATATTTTTTATACAAATCTCTTCCTCCAAGGAGACAACCTCAGTGTTCCTACCATCCTCCCTCAGTTCTATGTCACCCTCACCTCCTCCAGCACCTCTATCCTCCTCTCTCTAACATCACAAGGGGTTTCACCTATAGACATGTGGGCACTCCAGTTTACACATACAACCTAATCCACAAGCCCTGCATATAGCTGCCCATTGGCTACTCTTCCAGTCTAGAACTATGTACACCAGAAGTACAGTTTGAATTTGGAAGACAGGGCCTGTGTAATTCTGGGAGACAAATGGGGACATTTGGGCACTAAACCTTGGGAACTAGGTATCTAAAATATGGTCTAGAAGTAAGGTGGGGGTGTGGGTGGGGGTAGAGGGCATTTGTACATGTTCTTGATGAGGAACTTCTCTTGAACCAGTAGGCTCCCTACCTTTCAGTGAAGGCACAGCCAGAGGAGGACCAGAATGAGACACTATAAAGCACAAGGATGCTCTTGCTTGGGTCTCAAGATGTGGTGGACTGGAGCTAGGCATATGTGACATACTAGGCATCTGTCTATCCATTGGAAGAAATGAACTAGAGGTCTATGCCGGAACAGTAATGTATCTTAGTGTTGGGTGAGAAGTGTACAGAACAGTGTACAGAATAAAGTTCATTGAAAAGAAACACATAATTTAGGCCCTGGCTGGCGTAGCTCAGTGGATTGAGCGCGGGCTGGGAACCAAAGTGTTCCAGGTTCAATTCCCAGCTAGCGTACATGCCTGGGTTGCAGGCCATTACCCCTAGCAACCGCATATTGATGTTTCTCTCTCTCTCCCTATCTCCCTCCCTTCCCTCTCTAAAAATAAATAAATAAAATTAAAAAAAAAGAAAAAAAGAAAAGAAACACATCATTTAAATTAAGAACACATAAAAACAACACTATTTTAAAAAAATGAACATACCTAAGGATGTATCAAACATACTGTCGGTGCCTATTAAGGTGAAGGGAATGGAGTGCAGAGCAACTATTTTGACAAATCAATGCACTGGTAAAAGAAAAGTAGCAATTCCCATGGCTTAATGAGCTCACAGTCCAGAGAGAAATTCAGACAAATTTAATAAATACAAAGGTCAAATTTATCACAGGATTATGTTGGGAACTGCCCTGTCTGGTTTCAGAAACTGTAACCCCTCATGGCTAAGGCTGAGTAGTAAGATCTTGGGACCATAAGCCATTAAGGAGACAAAGCTTATCTTCCTTGTAGGGGTGCTGTCTCCACCCCCTTTTACTTCACCCTGCTTGGCTCTGGGCAAATGACTGGTTAGCCAATGATGGGTAAGGTTCCTCAAGGAAAGGATGACCTGAAACAGCCATGCTCACAAAGGGGCCCTCAGGGAAGGACTTGGGGCCCTTAGAAAAAGGGGGTAATGGACCCTCAACCCTCAGCTTTCACATAGCCTGAGTCCTCATTCTGTCTGCAAGAAGTCTCCTAATCTCTTGGCTGCTTTATTTCCCTTACCTGACTTAAGCCTGAAACAATGCCTTAAACCTGAAACAATGCTGGAGGTGGATGCAGCCAGCTGCTGGAAAGGTGGGTTCCCAGGGGCAATCAGGCCTAAGAAAGGACGCATAAAATCCTTGAAACCTACTTTGCTAATACCCTCAACTTAAATGACAAGGGTCCGAGCATGAAATGAGTTTGTTTCCCTAAAGTTTTATGGCCCTTTAGCTATCTGAAGCTGACTTAAGATAAGCCCACATAATTCTTTGTATTCCTGTGCAAATTGAACCCAATAAAAGCTCATTGAGGAAAAGGCTCCTGGCTCTTCTCCTTTGAGTGATCGTTCACCTTTCCTCTCCAAGCAGATCTTGTCCTAGTAGACTTATTCTCCTCTGTGGCTCTGTGGCAGCCTGGGGGACCTTGAGGGCGGAGGCCCCACTCCCCCACCGACGGGGTTAAGAGTGCTGAAGTATATATTATAACTATTACAATGTGTTCTCTAATATGATAACGTGTAGGGAACCATTTTGTTTCAGTCTGGCAAATGTGACTCAGCTCTGTATGAAAAACCTATAGGAGTGAAGTGGTGAGCAGGAGCCAGACCCTCAAACCAGGTTTTCCCGTGGGAATCAGGCCTAGAAAATGCATTCAGACTGTTATGGCTTGTTCTTGCTAAAACTCCCTCACCCTGGTCTGAAACAGCAGATGTTTATTGCCTATCTTCAAGGTAATTTCCAAAGCCTGTGTGAATTTTCCCAAGGATGGAGCTAATTAGCTCACCATCTTTCCCTTCTGCATTTGTTATTTTCCTTTCTTTGATTATACCTAAAATGTAGGCAACAAAATTCTATGCAATAGATAATAAATCCTTCTTTGATATAAGACCCAAGAAAAATAATAAAAGCCTGTGCAGGCAAGGGTCGGTGCGCTCTCCCCTTGAGAGAGTGGCTAAGGTGCTCTGCTTTGAGAGAAGTGGCCACAGGACTCTCATCTTAAGAGAGTCCCATACCTTCTCCTTTTCGCCACAGTTCTGCTGTCATCTGTGCATTTGTTCTCGTCTTCAGACTCTGCTGGCTGGAGTCTGCCACAATAATATTTTACATACATCATGAAATAGTTAATATTAACAATTGATAGTATTAATAATATAGTATTTTATTATATCAGTAATATTAATGGGAATATTAATAACATGTCACATGTTAATTAATAATAAATTTAACCAAACAAACCTTAATGCAAAGTTTGCAAAAAGCATTGTTTATGTCATCTACTCCTTTGAAATCTTCATATTATTGCTTCCTTCCATTATTGCAAATAATCAGAAGTTGTCTATCAACTAGTCACCAAATTCACAAGGTAATTTCTGGTGCTGATTTATACTGTTGTCAGAAATATGCAAGGAATAAATATGCCTATGATTTTGTTTCTACAACTTGCAAATATATTTCTATATGTATGATTCAGGGTTGCTAATTATTTTTCAAGGTAGGTGACAGCCATTTTAGGATATATAAATCCCTAGTCTCTGAAGGGCAGAATTAAAACTGCATTACCAATAATCTCTAATCAGCTTGTTCTTTTTTCCAATTTGCAAAAAAAGTCCAAAATTTATCAATATTCCTGTACTAACGAGACAATTGTAAACATAAAATGATAAACAGTAGCAGGGATATTTTAGGAAAGTGTTAGCAAACATTCAGTGACCAAGTTGTGTAGATATTCCTATGCTGCAATTCTTCTTTAAGAACTTAATTTTAGTACAGTGGAGTAAATGTTCCCTGATATGCCCTGTAGTGATTGCCTCCAACCTAATGTTTGGCTATTTCATTTAAAAAACATTTTATTCATTTCTCTAATCTGTCCTTTTCTACATGTATTTCTGGTGTAACTATTAGTTTCTTATTAGTTTCAGCCTCATTTTCTATCTCTTAACCATAATGTTAAGTTTGGGTTCCTATTTCCACATGAATTTCATTGTCCAACATATTCTGGACACACAGAGAAAGAAAGTACCTGCAGTATTTTCAAACTCATGTCATCTTAAGTTTTTCTCAATACATTTAAAATATATTTAGCTTACTGAATAACTTGTTTTCCAACAGTCATTCACGCCCTAAACAAATCAAGGACAGCTCCATGGGTACGTGACTTGTGCAGTTACACAGGTTCCCATGAGTAGAAGCACCTTGCACTTGGTTTACTGCTCTGCTGTTACAATCTTGAAACTTTTAATAATTTTTGAAGAAGGGGTCCTGCATTTTTGTTTTGCACTTGGCCTCCAAAATTAGAAATCCTGTCTACTATTTGTAGATGATACTAAATAAATGAAAAGAATAATGGAAGGATACATACAAATATGAACAGTAGACAGTGGCATTAAGAATGATTTTAATTTTCTTTTTGCCTTTCTTCATTTTCCAATTTCCTTGATCATTAGAGACAAAGAAAGATAAAAGTTTTCCAGAAACCTCTTGGGATTCAGCAAGGAAAACCTATGAGTTACTTGTGTTGAATAAAAGGATTTTGGTCTGAAATTTAAAACGAAGATATTTTTCCCTGACTGGTGTGGTTTAATGGACTGAGCACTGGCCTGTAAACCAAAGGGTTGCTTTGGTTCAATTCCCAGTCAAGGTACATGCCTGGATTGTGGGCCATGTCCCCGGAAGGGGTTACATAAGAGGCAACCACACATTGAGGTTTCTCTTCCTCCCTTCCCCTATAACTAAAAATAAATAAATAAAAATCTAAAAATTCATGCAGTGTTTCTAACAAGAAAGATATTTTCATTTATAAGGGTACAGGTAATTTCATATTCAATAGTAGAACTTCAGAGCAAATGAACTACAGTAATTAACTAAGCAGCAAGTTTAAGTTATTAGGCCCAGAGAACAGTTCCTAAAAGTCCAGAGCTTCCACCATGGCACTGGGCCACTGCATATAACTTCATTTTAGCCTTGCTGGTGTAGTTCAGTGGATTGAGTGCAGGCCTGGGAACCAAATATAGCAGGTTAGATTCTCAGTCAGGGCACATGCCTGGGTTGCGGGTCAAGTCTCCATTGCGGGTGTGCGAGAGGCAACCACACAACAATGTTTCTCTCCCTCTCTTTTTCTTTCCCTTTCCCGTTCTCTAAAAAGAAATAAATAAAATATTTTTAAAAATAACTTCATTTTATTCTGTTTTCCCTGAACAACCTCTATTTTTCTGTTTGTTGCTATTTTACACATACCAATTTATGGTTTAGAAAAACCTTAATTTAAAAAAAGACAGAATAAAATTACCAAGAAAAAGCATTTCAAATTATTTGGAGAATTGTGTAGTATCATTGTTTGAGTGCACGGGAAAGCAGAGTTGGTCTGCAATGGCTGACAGATTCCTTTTTCATTGCCATTTTACAGTAATGGTATTTTGGCTCCAGAGGGATGAGATTCAGCAAGTAATTACTTTTAAAAAGAGAGAGAAGAACTATTTTGTTCTGTTTCTTTCTCTATTCAAATTGTTATAGTTTTTTAAGGGTAAATATGCTGGACATTGTTTACTCATTTTCATTTTTCTCTATGAATTGAAAGCAATTTATCTTAAAGTCAGGCTAGGAAACAAAACAAAGAGTATGAGAGCAAATTGCAACACTCTCTTCAATCTTTTCCTGGAACACTATGGCTAAGACAGATACCTAAGGGTGGAATTATAGAACTTCACATTCAGTTTCTAGAAATAGTCACCAATTGGGACATTTAGACAAATCATTTGCCATTCCTGAAGTTACAAGGAAGAAATGAAAAAGTCAGCATAACTTGGTGTTTGAAAGGATAGCCACTGGTGCCACAATATTAAGGTCAAATCCATAGTTATATGGCTTTTGGCAAATAAGCCAACTCTCCTCTGAGCTTCATTTTCCTCATATGTAATATGGGAATGATAATTTAGTGAACTAATTTGTGTAAGAAAGTTAAAATAATTCTTGGCACATTTAAAGCTCTTCAAAAGTGTAAGCAATCATTATTATGTATTTTATTTTCACTTAAAATTACTTTATTCATTAAAATATACAAAATCATCCCCTAAAAAGAAACTCCAGGATAAAAGGTAAACACATTACATCATTTAGCTTAGGACAAAAGGCTCAATAATATCCTAAAATACTGTTATGTGCAAAATTCACATTCAACATTTTATTACCGAGGCAGTCTCAACAAATAAAAATATATACTAATTATAATATTTTCATGTTCACCCCTGTGCAGCATTTATTTGTCTTCTTATTCCTAGAAGTTGCTATTCTCAGGGCTTATATGACATGTAAGTATCTAAACAGTGGAATGGGGAAATACACATTTCCCCATGTATCATTCCCTAATATCCCTCCAGATTGCAGGATGATTTTCTCAGCTGCTGGGCGTGCTGCTGTTCAAACACTCTCAGCTATCTGCCCTCTTCTGTGGCTGCCCAAGCTGAAAAGAGTAGACTTGCCCAAGGCCAGACTCCATCTTGGGATAATGACATCCAGTGACTTATGCACCAGGGTGTAAGCGCTTGGCACCCTTGCTCTACACAGACAACTTCAGATGACCTTCCAGATCCAGCACTCCCTGAGGGCTGACTGAGCATTCATTGGAAACAGCAACTCAGACCAACTTTTCTCTTGACCTGATCCTACTGGTTTCTTTCTCTCCCAAAGGAGTTGACCAAAGAGCACTGTAATAAATTCCTAAACACTAATCTGTCTCAGATTCTGCTTCTCATTCAGGGACTCTGATCTCTAATATGTACTGGGAAACAAACAAACCAAAAAATTGTGTCTCTTGCTTTGTTGTGGTTTTGCTTTATTGTGGTTCTGGAACTGAACCCACAATATCTTTGAGGTATGCCTGTATTATTGAAACAAATACTTTCTCATTTAAATCCAAATATTTGAAAGGTACATAAAATTTTGATCAGAAAACAAGGCAATCCCCTTTCTAGTAAAAGAAGAGGAGAATTAGTATTTAAGTTTGAGAACTCATTTTTAGCTTTACCATCTACTTGTAGTGTGTCAATAATTATCATTTAATCTCTCTGAAACCAGCCAGTTTTCCTTGAGTGTTGGCAATAAAAATAGTAGCAGTTTACCTGAGAGGTTTGTTCCAAAGAGAAGTAAGATACCATCTTCAAAAGACTGCTACATGAAGAACAGTGCTATTAGATTGATTCTCTTCTTTTATTTTTGTCCCTGGAAATTCTCATTTCATGAAGTGTGTATAGACTTTGTCAGATGAAACAATGTTAACCTGAGAGTGAATCCAAAGCTGAGTTTTGTCAGCAAAAGTTTTCCTTCTCGTATATCTTCCTTCTCGGGGTCAACAACTTTTATGTCTTATCTCATGAGACGTGTATGTTGCCTGTAGACATCTCTCAGGAAGGGATACAAACCATTCTACCTTTAACGATTTCTGAAATGTGGTGATTTTAAAAATGTTAACAGGAAGCATTTACTTCTTTTAAAAAGTGGCAGTCTCAACTACTAATATAAAAATATGTTCAATTGTAAATTGATATGCTTTCAATTTTGCATGATATGCTTTCTTCTCAAAAATTCCTCAAGAGTACAGTTTAGGTAAGTTAAAAAACAAAACTGGAGAAAATATAAATAAGCATAGAAATAGTATGTTGTATTAATGCTTTCTTATCAAAAAATACTAAAGTGATGGCATAAATCATGGTATTTTACAAAGCACTCACATAACATGTAGTCTTCCCCTTTGTTACATGGTACATAAAACATCATTATATGAACCTTTTAAAGATTACATTGCTGACATGCCTTTGTACACCTGTATAAATACACCGAGAAAAAATGACATTGTTTTGCTTCTACCATGCTATTTCACTTTCCAATAAATAATTTCCTAAAATTCTATTATGCTATAATATAATAGATCCAAAAAAAGAAAAAAAAAGTCCTACTACATCTCTCCTTAACTTTTCCCTCCCATTGATCTCCTACTCACTTTCCTTTAAGTGATAAGGGTATTGCCATTTCAATGGCAATTCTGTTTCACTGTGAACAGACCCTGTGGAATGGGAACCAGGTATCCTCCTTCAAGAGATTCTGACCTCCTCACAGTAAGAGCATATGTTACTGTTACTCATCTCTCTGCATCACTAGTGTGTACAGCAGAGTTTAACATGGTGCAATTAACTGTTCCCATATTTAATACATATGTAAGAACTACTATTGATTAAAACCAGTGGGAAGATACCCTTCCATTTGGTCCTCAGCTTTGATAAACAAACAGTAACTATAGGCCCTTATATATGATAGGTTGTTTTCCAGAGTCTCTGATATATAAAGCGGATTCTAAATATCTCTCCCTCTGCACCCATGTCTAAAAAAATACAAAGTTGTATTTTCACGAGTAATGATGGAAAAATCAAAATAGGATGAAGATATATAGAACAAGCACAGAGTTTTATATATAACAAGAAACTTTTCGGTAAGTAGTCAATGCCAACACTAAAAGACAAATGGTGCTTGACTTATATGTGTCTTATCTCTCTCATGTCTTCTATTTACTTATCCTACCATTCTTGTCTTCAACATCAGTCAGTAAAAACCATCTATTGCTTTAATTCTCCAGTCTATAATCCTGCATCTCACTACCTACTCTAGATGCCCCTTGACACAAATGCAAATGCATCATATACAGGAGATGTATACCATGCACTGTTTGAATAATAGGGAAACAGTAGCTAGTATAATATATTTTTTTTAAGTTAGACTCCTTAGACATCAAAGAGATATGATGTGAAATGGGGCGGCAAGAAGTTAATGGCTGACACATGGCTCCCTGTGAAAGGGAAGGCAGTAAAGAGAGTGTGTGTCAAATAAAACTAAAATTTATTGAGCACCAACCAAATGCCAGGCTCTTTACAAACGTCATCTCCCTTAATTATTTCATAGCAATATAATGTAGTATTTATCACCATTACTTCACAGATGCAATGATGAAACCACGGTTTCAGAAAGGTTAAAATAACTGCCTGAAGTCCCACAACTCAGATATTAACCTGAATATGCTTGAGTTCAAAGCCTCATCTTTCTACAAGAAAGTCACCGTATCCCCAAAAGTTCATTCCTGCATGTTAAATAATAATTTCTAAATCATGTTCTAACCTGATCCTATATTTATTTTGGAGAGAAAAAATTTAACATCAACCTTATACAAAAGCAAAGTAAAGCATTTATTCCTTTTGATTAAAGTCAATAAATACCATGCACTTATATTTTACTTTTTAATCTTTCTTTAAAGGTTTTATTTCATTTATTTATTTTTAGGGAGAGGGGAAGGACAGGAGAAAGAGAGGGAGAGGAACATCAATGTATCTCTCACGTGGCCCTCTCTGGGGTCCTGGCCCATAACCTAGGCATGTGCCCTGACTGGAAATTTAACTGACAACCCTTTGATCCACCACCCACGCTCAGTCCACTGAGCTACACTAGCCAAGGCCCATGTACTTATATTTGAACACATAAAAAGATAATGCTGACACCACTGGTTGTCAAATAAGTAGTTTGAAATTCAATACATCAGAGCTATCATTTAAATAATTGCTTTTTCCTTTAGCCCAATTGTTTTTTTGTTTTTGTGTTTTTAAGTTCCTTTGGCATGTGGCTCTCTGTCTTTCAAAAGATTATAAACTGCACATTGGAGGAAATTTGCTTTAGTCATTATTTTATTTTCACCTATTTTTGAACACAATGTCTGGAATATAGCTATCAATCAATCAATGAACAATCACAAAATGAAGAACCTAGAGAAATTTCTATAGTTATATAACATGATATCTCTGCTCTAAAAATTGTTGACCTTGGTATTTCAAAAAACAACTTGGAAGTGCTATTTGAGAAGTACAGGCTAACCATGGCCTTTTCCTTCCTCACAAAGAACTAGTATATTACTATGAGGGGTTGGAGACTCATATTTGAGGGTTTTAGCCATCCTTTTCACTGAGAAACAAAATAATCTGTATAATCTTTCATTGAAGAAGAGGACAAAAGTCAGAAATATTTGTTCTTCCACATTCTTTTCAGAGATGAAATAGTGCTTCTCCCTTACACATTTACTCTAGCATCTGAAATTCAAAATAAAAAAATTATATTTACTGACAAACATATGTAGAGGCAAACTACTCTTTGATGATACCAGAAATATCATTTCATGTGGGGCCAGCATCTATTTGCCATGGTTAGGACAAGGCAAAGGACAAACTGTAGTTTACACACACCACATGAAATACAATGAGTCGTTACAAATACACGAGCCTATGCAGTCATGGGAAGGATATAAATAATCTCAAAAATGAATTCAATGTCACCTCAGCTGCTTTGATTCCCACTAAATGGATTTGTTTATGTTCTAAATGAAATTATACAATTTCAACCGAGCACCATCAACTAATCTGTTTCCAATGACTTCATGTGAAGTTCAATTTCAACAGCTTACACTACAATCCAAAATTCTGACTAATAGAATTTGTTGGCTAAAATGAGGCAGGAAGCAGACTTCTGAGACAGAGAATTATAGTTCAGCAAATATTGGAAAAAATTTATATTACTTCAACGTGAATTCTGGTTCATATTTATATCCCATAAAGACAGGAAAGAATCTGTAATCAGACCACTTGAGTGAAGCCACCAATAATGAATGGTTTAAAGTACATGGGGTGTATTTCTGCTCCTATGTTATCTAATAACTTTCACAGATAAAGTTACTATTAATTATGAAATGTTAAGTGTGGCCCACTTCTGGAAACCAGTCAACAGCTGATGGAGACTGAATATATTTGTACAATTTAAAGCAATGATTTTCAAAACCAATCATTCATCAGAATCAGCCAAAAGGCTTATTAAGGTACAGATAGCTAGACCCAACTCCCCAGAATTTCTTCCAGTGTCAGTGCAGCTGATGATTGAAATTTTAAACCAATTTCCAGGTGATGATGATGGTGATGTTCTGGAGCCCACACTTCAAGAACCATTCATTTAGGAAAATCTATCTCATGGTACAGTTTACCTCCTGATTTCACCATAGTAATAAGGGGTACTTCACAAGATGCAGATTCTCAGATACTGCCGCAAATTTTCTAGATCAGCATGTCCGGGATGGGGTTCAGATATCTGTACTTTTAACAAGAATTCCAGATTGTTCTGACACACACTAATTAGAGAACCTCTGCTCTTCTTTCCAATTCTGACATTAAGTTAGGGACACATTAAGCCATTAAGAATATTATCGATTCTAATAAAAATTAAGAGTTATAATCTTAAAAACTCAATAAAACTGAACTTTACATTTTGCAGCATAGAACATTTTGCTTTCCATAATTAGGATTACACTATATGAAATGAACAGTTGAACATTTTTGTTTCAGGAGAAGTTGCTTTCCGAAAATCTTTAATGAATATGCATATGCAAGCACACATGGTTGCGCACTTTTTGTTTTTGACCTTTTCAAAACTTATTGATTTTTGTAAGGGATTGGACCATTTGTTTCAAGAGTTTCTGCCCTCTTCATTTGTCAATTTTTCCCATTTGTCTAATTGTAACAGCTGCTGCCTTAGGTAACATCTGTTCTCTATTAACTCCTCAGAAACACATTTTTGAGAGGTCGTAAGGATCAGAGCGATGACATACCTAGAGACCTGGCCTAAAAGAATTGATCCACGGATTATGCTGTGATTTTTGTATCCTAGGATGCTTTAGGTATCATGACACAGCTACAGTTCAAAAGAAGGCTATGAGGATTTTAATACGATATGAATAATGCCAAGCTCTTACTATTTCAATTTTACTTCTATTATAATGATAATGACTTACTCAATTGGTACTTATTACTGTGGTTTCTTCCTTTCTTTTCCCCTTGGAGAACAGGAGCATTAGCAAAACAAAGTCAAGGATGAAAACGTTAGAACAAGAAGCAAAGAAGCTATTCCTTGATAATGAAAAAGAACATGTTGGCAGGACTAGTACATTAAAGATCATCAAGGATCTGAAAGATAGTACTCTATGGATCTGTTGTAACATTATTGATTCAATTGGTTACATAATTTAGTGAGTAAATATTTGCTACAGAAAATATGATAAATACACATGATGTAAATCTGGTGCTCAAAGTAAGGGGAACTCAGAACTAAAATATATCGAGGTTGGTTTATTATTTGTTTAAAATCCCCCAGTTATTCATACTATGCTTGTGAAGTAATAAAAATCCACCTTTCAAATAAATTCTCAACACTGAGCACTTTACTTATATTTTATTGAATTACTTCAACCCATCCCCAGTAGCTAACCTGGTGGGCAGAGACACTATAACTGTTCATAAAATAAATTTGTAAAGGCAACAGCCTCTAGATTTTTTAAGCCCTGAATCCTGAATGGGAAACAAGAATTATTGTTCCTGACAAGTCTTGTTAACTTCAGAATAGATACATACAGCGAAATGTCTCAGCTCTTTCTAGAGTTCCCTGTGGCATAATAATGCAGAAACCCATCAAAGATATTGTGAATCAAAGGAAAAGTAAAAATCAGGAACTCTTGAAGAGACAATTCATAAAACAATACTGCACATCCTTATTCAGACATACCTGAGTTGGTTTAGTAGAGTTAAGATATTATATATGAGTTATGAATATAAGTTTATATAAGATACGCTCCCTCCCACTAGAAAGAGAATGGGAAGAGTGTGAAATTTCAAACTGGGAAATGATGCATTTAAATCAGAGCTCTGCCACTTGATAGCTATGTTCTATGAGATCGGATGCTATTCTTCCATCACAGATTGGCATAACACCCTAATTTTATGTGAAACTTAAGTGAAATAATGGAAAATAAAACGTTTGGTTAACTATGAACAACTATACAAAACAGTCCTAGGTAGTTTAAAACTTTAAAAAATTTACTATTGTGTACGAGAGGGCAGAGACAATGAGTAGGTAATTTAGGATTGTGTACTTGAATCCTTTATATAGGATTCAAAAATTGATCTATAGTATGAAAAGTCAAAAGAATGATTTTTAGGGGTGAGGGGGTACTACATAGCTTAAGGTGAATCATTTACCAGCATCCACTGTTTGTGATCTCCCAACCCCTCCCAGCCTTCACAACATCTTTGACTTGAGTTAAAAGAAGTTTCAGAACTAGACATGCTATGGAAAGACTTTGTCACCTACTTGACAATTAACCACAGCTTCTACGCCACTTTTCACTTTAACACCATCAACATTGGTCTCCCTAGTCTCTTTCATAACCACAAGTTCATTTCTTCCAATTCACTCCTTAACTCCTGTACACAAATACTGACATGAGTTTTCAAAGCCCACCTTCTGATACCTTCTACTCTTTTCCACCTCCCGAAATCTTTTCACTGTACTTCGGATGTTAATTCATCAGCAAAGTTCTGCCTTTCCTAAATCCCTTTACAGTCTTGCTTTAAAGGAAACCAGATTATTTCCTAAGAACACTTGTTACATAATAAAGAATTTATCTGGTCTTTATCCTGAGTTCCTTGCACTGAGCTTCTAAATCCTTGAAATGTCCCTTCATGATAAGAGTGACTTTTTATATTCATGCTGGGAGCCTGGGACCACATCATGGTTTATCCTAGAACACTGACTCATTGTATGTCCCTAGATGACTTCAGGATGGGTTCTGACCTTGAAGAAAGACCACCCATATGATTAGAGGGTTGAGGCCCTGAGCTAGATAATATCAACCTGACCTTTAGGAACCACAAGTTCAGTTATATGGCTAATAAATCAACCAACCATGCCTATGTAATGAAATCCTAATGAAACTGGATATCAGAGCTCAATGGGCTTCCTGGTTGGTGAATGCATTGATGTGCAGGGAGGATGATGCCTCCTGATTCCAAGGGGAAAGATGTGAAAGCTCTGAATTTGGACCTCTAAGACCTCCTCCATGGGTCTCTTCTTTTGGTTGGTTCCTGATTTGATTCCTTATAATAAAACTGTAATTTAACGGTGGTGCTTTTTTGAATTTTGTGAGTTGTTCTAGTGCATTATTAAAAATAAAGAGATAACAGAAACTCCTGACCCTATAACATTTGTCAGAACTGTGGGTGACCTGGGAGCCCCAAACTTGTGTCTGATACATGGAGAGAAGACTCCTTATGGGAGTCTGTGCTCCTAACCTATGAAATTTATGCTGAATCTACCAGTTAGCATCATAATTCCACTGCAGATGGATTCAGTTTTTTCTAATCCTGCAGGTGTGATACGTATTTTTCCTGTTTCTTACTTCTCATTCAAGACCATTCTCAGTACCTCCACCATCAAAACAAAACGAAAAAAAGGGTTATCAGAATATAAGTATTAGTATACTTAGGTTATTCTCTGTCATTTCTTAGAGATTTTTCAGCTTCTGGTTATCTGTTACACTTTAACACATTTTTAAAATTATTTTAATACTATACAAATTGTCGGTCTTTGCAATGCTCTGATCTCTGAGTTTATTGAATGGCTCTCCTCCATTTATATTGTTACACTGCTGTCCCTCACCCCTCACTGGCATGGTCGTATTCTAAACTTCACCATTATCGGTAACCTTAACTAACTCTTCATCATCTGAGGGTCATGCACCCCAGTCTATGCTCACAATGTCATATCTTCCTAGTTTACATTTTTTGATGTCCAAACCTAAATAATCATTTGAAACTACTAATATACACAATACTTGACAGATTTTTTTCTATATTTTCTATTATATTCACTTTCCCATTATTCTCATTTCAATACCTCTTCCTTAATTCACCTTCATGGCTGGTAACATTATTTTGTATTTTACCAAGCAAATCTAGGAGGTATTTCTATTTTAAGATTTTAAAAGTGAGTCATGAAAAGGTTAAATAAGTTTCTCATGATAAACAGAATTTAGCCCAAGTTCAGTACTCTTAATATTTGTGTTAGCCAGCTGCTGCCACAATAATGCCATGTAACAAATCACTGCAAAACTCAGTGGTTTATCTTTTTTTAAATTTATTTATTTTAGAGAGAGAGGAGGAAGGGAGAGAGAGAGACATCAGTTTGTTATTCCATCTATTTATGCATTCATTGGTTGATTCTTATATGTGCCTTGACCAGGGATTGAACCCAGAATCTTGGCATACTTGGCCAAGGCATCAGTGGCTTATCTTTTAAAAGTAGTTATTTTAATGTTCCTAGGAATCTAGGAAAATTAAGTGAATCTAGGATGGACTTGACATAACTCTGGCTCATGATGAGTTTATGTCCAGGCTGCTGGTTCGGTTCAGTATTATTCTACTAGTGGCTTTTCTAGGGCTGGGTTTTCTTTTTGAAGTCAGACATTATGTACTTTAGAAATGGAGATAATACCAAATTTTTAGATGATAAATTCCAGGAATAAAAAATAATTATCAATTTTTTCTAAGGTTACAGGGAAAACATATGTTTCCAGGCTAGAATTGTCAAAATTCTGATTCTTAGCCTAGCCGTCTTCTGTGGATATAGTTAACTTTTTATCTATTAGCTTTGAAGATTGCATTACTATTGATTTACACTGGCATTATAGACTAGTTGAAAAAAGAGAAAAAAACAGTGATATATATTTTGTGCTACTTCTGGATTTTTACTCTGTCAACTTCTATCCTCACAAATGTTTGCTCATGATGACAAAAGAAATGTTTTCATATAAAGGTGATTTCACCTGTCCTTATGTCATGAACAGAGACAGTAAAAGGTGTTAAGAAGGTAATCTGATTACCACTTCTTTGTGGTGGGGCATGAGTTAATTTTTATGACAAAACTTGAGCTTTTAACTGGAAGGTCAATGAGTAATATCCCCCCTGTCCTTCCATGCAGCACATCACATAAAACCATGGCTAGAAGTCCTTTTTAAATATACTCCTTCCTTTCTCTTGGTCTCTGTTTTTGGATTAGTGGATAATGAGTACAGCAAAACAGGTCACACAGTCCTAACCTTGTGAGATACAGCTCATAATGCTGAAATGTCATGGCTGGGGAGAAAAATGGGGATCATCATTTTCTCATCCTGACATTTTTCCACATCATAACTCACAGGTACTTCACTAAAGATCAAAAATGAAATAGAGTAATAAGACTATATTGACAACCACAGTAAATAAAATCAAAATCTATGTAATATATTTGAGGTTGGGTCTTGACATTAAAGTGCAGGGATCTTGACATTTGGTTATATGGATATTTATCATGAAGAAATTCAAAATGTACACTAACTACACATAGAGAAAAAAAAGGATATAAAAATGTTTATAATCTGGGCTGTCATTAACTGAAATGATGATGGTGAAAAAAATACCTCCTATTTCTGATCACTATAGGGCAAGTTATAGATTTTAACTGATATATGTAAAGGCTTATAAGTCAGATAAGGAGAGTGTACAAAATACTAATATATATTAAATATATTTTATTGATTATGCTATTACAGTTGTCCCATTGTTTTCTCCCCTTTATTCCCCTTCACCTGTAACCCCTACCAGCATTCCCTGCCCCCCCCTTAGTTCATGTCCATGGGTCATACGTATAAGTTCTTTGGCTTCTCCATTTCCTATACTATTCTTAACCTCCCTTGTCTACTTTGTTCCTACCAATATTGCTTCTTTTTCCCTGTACCTTTTCTCCCATTCTCCCCTCTCCCTCTCTCCACTGATAACTCTCCAAGTGACCTCCATTTCTGTGATTCTGTTCCTGTTCTAGTTGTTTGCTCAGTTGGTTTTAGTTTTTGTTTTTGTTTTTTAGGTTCAGTTTGATAATTATGAGTTTGTTGTCATTTTACTGTTCATATTTTTTATCATCTTCTTTTTCTTAGATAAGTCCCTATAATATTTTATGTAAAAAGGACTTGGTGATGATGAACTCCTTTAACTTGACATTATCTGAGAAGCACTTTATCTGCCCTTCCATTTTAAATGAAAGCTTTTTTGGATAGAGTAATCTTAGTCACACGCCCTTGCCTTTCATGACTTCAAACACTTCTTTCCAGCCCCATCCTGCCTGTAAAGTTTGTTTTGGGAAATCAGTTGATAGTCTTATGGGAACTCCTTTGTAGGTAAGTCTCTCCCTTTCTCTTGCTGCTTTTAAGATTCTCTCCTTATCTTTGATCTTGGGTAATGTAATTAGGATGTGACCTGGTGTATGCTTCCTTAGGTCTAACTTCTTTGGGACTCTCTAAGCTTCCTGAACTTCCTAGAATTCTATTTC
This sequence comes from Phyllostomus hastatus, assembly GCF_019186645.2. NCBI lineage: Eukaryota > Metazoa > Chordata > Mammalia > Chiroptera > Phyllostomidae > Phyllostomus > Phyllostomus hastatus. The sequence continues at coordinate 35,179,303 of NW_025333709.1, read as the reverse complement.
CTCTGCCAGAATGGGGAAGTTCTTCATTATATTTTCAAGTAAGTTTTCAATTTCATGTTCTTTTTATTCTCCTTCTGGCACCCCTATGACTCAGATGTTGGAACACTTAAAGTTGTCCTGGAGGTTCCTAAACCTCTCCTCATTTTTTTGAAGTCTTACTTCTTCATTGTGTTCTGGCTGAATGTTTATTTCTTCTTTCTGTTCCAAATTGTTGATCTGAGTCCTGGTTTCCTTCCCTGTGCTGTTGGTTCCCTGTATATTTTTATTTCACTTTTCACAGTCTTCATTTTTTCCTCTATTTTGTGACCATACCCAACCATTTCTGTGAGCATCCTGATTACCAGTGTTTTGAACTGTGCATCTGATAGGTTGACTATCTCTTCATTGCTTAGTTCTATTTTTGGAGCTTTGATCTGTTTTTACATTTGGGCCATATATCTTTGTCTCAGCATACCTGCTATGTTGTAAGGAGCGGAAGGGTCAAAGAGGGAACAATGCCCCTTACTTGGCTCTTGACAGGCTTCAGTCACTCCCCCCACTACCTACAAGCAAATTGGGCCCTTCTGGTACTATTTCCTGGGTGGGTGGGTTTATGTACATTCTAGGAACCTATGGGTCTCTCAACAAACTCTCCTACAATGCTGGGAGTTTCTCCCATCACCACAACTCCCATAGTTTTTACAGCCAGAGGTTTTGAAGCTTTATTTCTCTGTGCTGGAACCCTGGGTTTCATAGTCTGTTTTGCCCCCCAGTTGTTTCTCTCAGTTTATCTGTATACAAATATGGGACCACCTGGTCCACCAGCTACTGCCTTGCCACAGTCCTCTCTGCCCTAGCTGATTGTCTCTGCCTCTCCTACCAAACTGAATGAATGTTTCTTCTTTACCTCTTTTTGGTTGTTGGATTTCCATAAAGTTTGATTTTTCTGGCAGTTCAGGTTATTTTTTTTGTTTTTAAATTTGTTTTTTGTCCTTTTTTGGTTTTGCAAGGAGGCAAAGTGTATCTAGCTATGCCTCCATATTGGTCAGAAATAATATTAATATTTATTAAGAAGAGTGGGAACCAAATCAGTCATTAGAAAAAAACATGATATAATTTTATATTTAGCCTTTAGAAGACGTTTCAAAAATACCTACCATATCAGAGATCAAATGAGTTTATTTTGTTGAGATATATAAATGCATTATTTTAAGGATATTACTAAGAATGTCCTTATATAAAAATTGACATAAATAAATTGTGTAAATGTCAGTGGAGAGGTATATTTTAAATTTCTGGTAACATCTATGGATTTATTTATTCATTCATTCATTTAGTCACTCATTAATAAAATATTAGTCAGTACCATGTGTCGGACTTGTGGCAAGTCGCATAAGTCAAGTAATTTTCAAACCTTTTGGTAAGGCAAAAGCTATGATTGTGGTTCTTGTCAATGATTCCAATAACCTCTCCCAAGTAAACTATTGAAAGATAAAAGAAAAATATAATATTTTGTTTTCCTTTGTTTCTTTGTGGCCTAGCATTGCAATTTAGACATAAATAAAGTGGTTTAGCCAACTAGCCAGCAGGGAGCCTCAGTACAATTTATAGCACTGGCTCATATCTTGAGGCTGACTTCCTTTGACTTTAACACTGAAAAAAAAAATCTTGCATTTTGTAGGGGAAAGAATATCCTTCCTTATCAATGTCCTGCCATCACTCAATGTGCCAGAAATATTTTTTTTTTACTTCTACTAATTTACCGCAGCACATGTGCTGTAAGCACATATAAATAATTACTAAGGAATACAGTGAAATTCAAATTTCTTGGTCACTCATTAGAAATATAATAAATAATAATACCAAGTATAAAAACAGACAAAAGTATTTCCAAGAAAACAAATTTTCAAGTTGATTCAAGCAAAGAAAATATATTTTAGTTAAAATGATAGAAAAATTTTATCAAATTCTGTTCAAATGAAGAGAGAAGCTTGTACTTTGATTTTGATACTGAAATATCCATCCTGTGGTGTTGGTTTATCACCAGTTTGAAGTTAAATCTCAATATAACAGGCTTTTTTGTTTATTTTAGGTAGGAGCTAAATGTTGGTTAGAATTTATTAGCACAAGATTTGGAATTATGTTACTTAAACTTTACCTCAAAAATACAGCATTAACAAATTACTTTTTATTACTATACTACAGGATTACCAAAATGAATTTTCTTTCTTCTCTATGCTACCAGTCTCTATAAATGTTTTCTATTCTTTTTATTCTCACTGATACGTAGTATATTTTATTTAACTGGTTTTTCCTGCATTTCTCAATGAAGTCTAAAAGACTTCAGTAGGATGGGTAACATTCCCTACCTCCATTCTCAATTCTGTGGCCAGTCAACAAGTATCTCAGTAGCCTTAGAGTAGTATGAGGCACATGAGACAAAGTCTAATATTTTTGTCCCTACAGCTTATTGCGGCATTTCCTTACACAGAGCTTTTTTACTTGATAGATATGACTTGACACAGGCAAGACATGGAAAGAGACTTGGGAATATTCCTTTAAGAAGTTATTGACTGAAAAAGAAACTCAAGATGTATTTAATGTTGACATGAATGAAGGTTATGAGACAATAACTGCTCTAAGGCTGTTTAGACAGTTTTTTTCTCAGCAGAAGTTTCATATTTACTTTCAAAAAATTAAAAAGTTGCATAGTTTTTTTTTAACAAGGTATATAATCAGAGTATTCTGAATACTGTAAGTAATTTTGGAATTCTACATATCAGAATGAAAATTAAATCTTTCTAATTTACAAAAAAATGGAGTTTATTTAACTACATGTATGTAGTTTTCTGATTCAAAGATATGAATCCATGTTGACTTTTATAAAATAGTGATATTCCTGAATTTTCCCAACATAATCCAACAAACACATACATTGTTTTAGCTATGTAATGCCTGTGCATTTTTTAATATCATTTATTTTCTTTTTTCTTCTAAACTAGCACAGGATGCTCAGGAGCACAAATACAACTTTCTGATCAATAAGGTACCCTTGTTTCCCAATCAAATTACTCAAATAGAGAGACACAAAAAAAACTAAAAAAAAAATTCCTCATGATTATTTTTGCTCAAGTGAAGCCATATGGATGATTTACTTCCCACAAGCAAACTGCAAAATGATAATGAGCTAAATTTTCCCCTAACACCCACTGGAAATGCTGGCCTAGTTGATGAAGAAAGTGGATTTATGGTATTCAGCATATAAATTTCTGGAAAAGTAGTTAGTATCTTCTTCTGTCCTATTTTCACTCTCTTTGTCTTTTTCTCCCTTTAATTTTCTTTCCCTTTGTCTCCGTATTTGTCTACCAACCTATCTACAGAAATCTCCCTCTTAATTGAGAAAGTTCATGAATGTATATTTAGATTGTCATACTATTTTTTCTTTGACTTGGAAAAAAGTAACACTAGAAAAAATGTAGACCTCTTTACCAATTTTGCACTCATATGTAAATGATATTTACGTGTAATATATACCATTAACAACATAGTTGAACTAGCAATCTAATTTTAGCCTTATAAAATGCTCCTAAAATTAAAGCAACTACAATTGATAGTAAAGTAGTAAACTTTACTAATTTGCTAAATGCTATATCTGCATTATCTATGTTAAGGCACAAAAATTTCTCTTGAAATAATTACTATTATTTTTGTCACTACAGATGAGGTTACAACAGCTTAGAAACATTCTTGTCTAATGTCACACAACTAGAAAATATCAGAGCTCGTGTAGAAACCGAAGAGTCTGTTTCAGAGTACTCTTTTACACATTATACGTACTACCCTTCAGGTACTGCAGAGAGTATTTTGTGAGATGGGCTTAAAAAGTAATGTCCAAGATACACCCCACTACTATTCTATACAACGGTTTCTTAAACATAGACATATTCAAAATAATGATTACCTTTGCAGTCTTTGATATTTCTTTATAATTAACATGCTTTTAAAGCAATCAAATAAAAACCATTCCAATTTTAAAATTCTGTCATCACAAACATCACACTAATTGGCTGTTGTTAAATTCTGTATTTGGGACTTATTGAAAGGGATGGCTTTTTTTGTTGTTCAGAACACATAATTAAGTTAAGTGTTCTCCAAAATATCAAAATCCATAATTACACATGCCAAAGAATGCAAGGATTTTGAAATGGGCCAAATGTGTCCTGTGATTAATGTCTGTCATTTCCTGCAAGATTCATCTGCCTCATAATCACTCTTCTCATCAAAGGGATGACTTAGCCCTGTCTCAAAGTTCTGTTCTAATTCTTTTCTAGACCTGATCCTGAACTTGGATATTAGTTCTAAAATGTTAACATTTTATCATATTGGGTACATTTTTTTATTTTTATAAAATACTTATGTGTCACTATATCTCCCTCATTCCCCTATTCTATTACCTTCCTCCCACCTAATGGTAAATGACATCTTAAGGGAGGCATAATATTGTATTTTTAATATTTTTGATATATATGTGTTACTCTATAAGAATACATTGGATGGTAGAAGTAAACATAAAGCTATTAGACCTATATATCCTGTTACCACTTTGGTATTATATATAGCCAATGTTATATTTGTGAAACCAATAATGGTTATATGTTTAATTTTACTTCATTTATTACTTTTAGGTCATTGTGTTGTTATAAGTTAGGTGGAAGCCACCTACATGGCTATTAATGGATGAATGGGTGAAGAAAATATGTTCACAAGGCAATATAATTCAGCCTTAAAAAAGAAAGTCCTACTATTTATGACAATGTAGATGAAACTTGTGGAGGACATTTTGCTAAGTGAAATAAGCCAGACATAGAAGGAAAAATACTATGTGACTTACTTATATGACAGATTGAAAATAGTCAAATTGTAGAAGCAGAGTGGGCTGCTAGATGCCAGGGACTGGGAAGAGAGAGTAACAGGAATGTGTTAGTCAAAGTGTACAAAGTTTCTATTATATGACATGAATAAGTGTTAGGGAAGTAGACTTAATAATCTTAAGTCTTAACAATCTTAAGTCTAAGCCTGTTCTTAACAATACAGTGTTGACTATTTTAACATTTTCTAAGAGGTTAGATCTTATGTTAATTGTTCTTATAATAATAATAAATAAGAGGTCAGGAGGAAACTTTTGGAGGTGATGGATAGGTTTATGGCATAGATTCTGGCAATGGTTTCCTAGATGTGTATTTGTTTCTAAATTCATAGATATATGTATATATAAATTATATGTATATATATATAAATTATGCAAATCTTTTTGCATGTCAATATAAAAGTATATGTTTATATGAACCCTAATCAGCATTGCACATTCAAATAGCTGGAGTAGATCTCTTGATTTCTCTCTCAAGTTGTTCCTCCAAAAGCCTTCTTTATTTTAGTACACAGCATCATCAGCTACTAAATTACTTAGGTGAAATACCTAGATATTTACCATGATTCCTCCATTTTCTTCACCAATAACCACTATATTATCAAGCTCTTGGTTATCATTCTCCAAACTGAATTCTAAGCTGGTCCACTTCATTTAAACGCTAGCTGGAGACATCATCATCTATCATCTAGACTATGGCAGAATTTCTTAACTGGTCTCCTTGCCACAATTCTTCTTCTAAAATATATTCTCAAACTAAAAGCTACAGTAATATTTTCTAATAGCAAACCTGATCATATTCCTCCATGGATGACTTTCTACCTATTTAAAATACACAACAGCCACCCTACCACGGTGAGTAAGTGCCAATAACCTGGACCCTGACTATGTCTCAGATGTCACCTGTATTTTCTCCAGCTGGCACAACATGCACCACAGGCCCTAATCTGGCATACCAGTCCAGGCCTCAGGCACTGCTTTCTGGCTTAACATGAGCAAAGATATTGGCCTTGATTTTTCCTTTTCTTTTTAACAATTTATGGTGTAGTACATATTTTATGAAGTACTCTAATATGCCAAACATACACAAGTTGTTTTATTTTGCCTGAAGTCATCTGTCTGTTCTATACTCTAAAAGTTAATTATTTTCAGACTTATGAGTCAGTAAACTGATCATTACTATATACAAAGTGTGAACAGTAATGCTAGCCTGGGGATAAAGAGAGGCTTTCTTTTTTGTTTATCCTCCCTGTCAGCAGAATAACAGATATGGAATACAGCTAATGTCCATGATTAATATGGACTGAGGACATAAGAAAATCATGTTTTATTTGATAGAGGCAAAGATAGAACACAGAGAGAAAAAAGGGTAACTATAGATATTCAACTTTCTCCTTGCTAAGAAATAGAAGCAAATACACATTTATGATTTTAGGTGTTTTGTCATATTCTGTGCCTCAATCTGGAGAAATATTTATATTTCTATTCTCCTAACAGACTTAAAATTAAAAAATAAATTGTATTGTTTAGGAAAGATTAACAATCTAGTTTAAGGATATTAAACTAATTTAATCATATTAGTATAAGACACATATCTTTTGTCCCTTTAAGAATGTTTTATTATTTTATTTATTATTTACTACTTCATTTTACATATACCTTTAGTGTCATCAGATAAAATTTTACATTATTCTGTGCTTTTTGGGTTTAAAAAGGAAAGCACTGAAGTATATATAATAGATCTATTATCATATCCCTGTGAATATAAAGGATTTATTGGAGTATACATTTAGATATAGAAGTTCTGTCATTAGACATCAGTAGTGGTGTGGTTTCTTTGAAATATGATCATTTACTGACATCATGAACTAACTGTGAATAAAAGCTAATATAAAAGCAAAGGAATCACAGAGAACATTTAACATTAGAAATGCAGTATTTTAAGTAGATCATTATTTATTTACATTTGTCAGTAAAGGTGGAAAGGTAATAGATGAATTTCTGGAAAATACTCTGATTATTTTTTTATCTTCACCCAAGGGCATCTTTTTCATTGCTTTTAGATAAACATCAATGCAAGAAGAAGTATTGATTGGTTGCCTCCTGTACATGCCTGGACCAGGGATTATGTGAACTGAGACTGTGGGTCACATGTACCAGCACCTGGACCAGGGATGGAACCCACACCTGAGCATGTGCCCTGACCAGGAATTGAACTTGCTGCTTTTCAGTTACTGGATGATGTTCCATCCAACTGAGCCACACTAGCCAGGGCAGAAAAATGCTATGACTATTAAAGTTTTATTCAAATTTATAAGCTAGTATACATATTTCTGTGAAATCCAAAACTCAGAGCTCAAATATTGGGTATATTCCTCTGATAATGTACCCAGAGCGGGCATAATTTAATATACACTTGGGAAGATGTAAGGGAAGTAGAGTGATAGGTATTTTCTAAGTAGAGAAAATGACCTATTTAAGAGACCCTAAAATGAGAGGAATTTAGGACTGGGGAAATTTGAAAGAAGACTGAGACGATGAGGCTAAAAATTGTAAGTGGCTGAAATAAATAAGGTATATTTTCCTTTAACCAGTATGCCTTAGCATACTTTATCAGCTCCACACTCCCGGCAAATGCCTTAAACATGGTCTGCCCCAGAAATCTTTTCTCATTTTTTTTCCTGTTTACTCATTTTTCTTTGAGGAATTTAAACACTGTCATGATTTAACTACCATTTATACTGCATTTACTTCAAAAATATCCGTTATAAATATCCGTTATTATACTAAAACAGTTAGCCTATAGTTTTCTTTCTCTGTCTCTTACACCTAAGTCAGATTGGTCCAAATGATTCCTGGGTGTTTTCATTGCTGTCTCCCACAGGCATGCCATCGCATCCCAAAACTAAATTCTCCCCACTCAAATGGTTTCACATTCGGTATTACTTATTATGTGAGTGAGCAACGCAGGCTCTCCGATGGCCCAAGAAATAAATCAAAACCTCACCCTTGATTATTCTTCATGACTTGCCCCGCTCTTACATCATCAATCATCAAATTCTATAGAGTCTACCCTGTAGTCAGCTACGGAATTTATCCGGCATTCCCCAAACCACTGCCAAAGACTCTTATCATTACTCACTCAGATTACTTTCAGGGAAAACTTCACACTGTAAGTACTTCGATTTCAAATGATCACTTCTTTCCCTTTGCCAAGGGTGAGCTGAACTGGAGAAAGCAGAGATACCAGGTGTCAAAATAGCTAATTAAAACAACAAACCGAAATTAAAGAAACAAGCAGGCTTTAGTCACTTACTGCGATAGTGTAAGCAAGAATTTACACCAGAGAAAGCATTGGGTGCCTCATTGTTCCATTTTTTTCCAGGACCGCACCAGTGGAGGGTCAGGTGGTTTAACACAGAGTTAGCAATGCTTTGGCTGATGAGGGAGCCTAGAACAAAAAGGCTTCTACATTTCTATGAAAGTAGGGCTGGGAGAGGAAAGGGGGGCACTGAGAGTGGAAAAGTACTGAGTACTGAGTGAGAGTAGAGAGAAGTGTGTTCAAGTTTTCTTCTCTCTTCTGATCAGAGGCTTGAGGAAAACCTCTGATTCGGTCAGGAATGTACAATAGCTACGCACGAAGGTATACATGTTCCGCCAGGGGGCCTAGATGCTTGCTTGCAGCTCCTGTCAAAGACAGCAGTGAACTGGCTGCCCACAGATTTCCTGTGGAAGGGCTGCTTTCCCCTGTGAGAGCTGCCCCGTAAATCCTTTTAAAATAGCAAAGGTGTGGGCCTGTAAAATCACATACAAGTGTATGTATTTTAGCCAGGAGCCAGAGCCCTCCCATTCCGGATTCATCCCTCACCGCAGTCTTCCTTGTACTAGCCACATCTACAATTCTCTAAGCATGTATGCTTTGATGTATATTTATTCTACTGCTCCTGCCTTGCCCACTCTCCCAACCTTTTTTTTCATATTTACCCCTTCCTCATGCTACACATCATAGTTTACATACCATACTCTCCAGGAATCTTCTCCAACTTGCTGAATTTCCTCTAGCATTTTGAGCTGGCTGATCATCATGGTTCCTGATCTGAGTGCACATTAAAATTTTCTTGAGATTATTTGTGTTCCGAAACTAATGTTAAATTTAAATCTCATTTCAAGTACAGTGCTTTCTAAATTTCTTCGGTGTTTACTTTGACTTTGAGAGCAAAACACGTCTTCAAAAGTTGTTATAGAATGTCTCCAAATAAAATAAAACGTTTCTGTAAGAAAGAGACATCTTTCAGTCCTCTAGATGAACAGATCTGTGGCAAAAGGATTCATTTTGGAGCAAATATAATTGTTAGAAAAGTGCATCTTATAATAAATGGAAAACTACTATTCTCTCAGCTCCCTGTACTTGTTCAAATTTTTAATGTCTAATCCTCTTTTTTGTTTGTCTTCTGTAACTGGTATTCAGGTATTTTAAAACAGATATCACTACACCTAATAAGTATTTTCTCCTTCTTTAGCAATTCTTCAAATGTGAATGGCTTTTAAATATTTTTCCACTCTGAACATTATTCTTTTGATGGGCTCCTATCTCTAAATATTCCTACAAAATGTAATCCTGTGAATGAACAAAATAAAACTGATGTAATCTAAGTTTAATACACTGGAGCTGTATTAACTCCCTTGATCCTGTTACTGCAATTCTTATCTGGATTTATTACACAGTCCTATAAATTCCATTTCAAATATTTGAAAAATCCATATATAAGTTAATAGCTTCTTCCCCTTTAACACTACAGATAAGTGAACTATTAAAATATGTGTGAATATTTGAAGATATAAACTAAAAGTTTTCCTTTATCATTTTCAGCAAAATACTTAAACACTAAATCCTTTTATCTCCTCTACTTACATTTCCCTACTAATATTTACCCTTTATCTCAGATATAACTTTCTGATCATATCAGTAAAGCCTATTCTGTGTGGAGCATTAACGGGCAGACGCTGGTACCAATCGAAGGAGAAGAGAAGCATGTTCCCAGAACTCAGAGTCATAAAGTTATACAAGTCTCAAAGGATGTGCATACAATTCCAGTGAGTGTGGTTATGCCATTAAACATCTCTGATAAAATAATGTATTTAATACTGTATTTTTGAGTTGACCTTTTAAAAAGCTTTATTCTAAAAGACCATGTCCCTAATTTTATGATGACATTCATTGGGGAACTGAATTTGCTTTGCAGAAATTCATATTAAATATATTTTGATAGAATTCAATAAAGAGAGAAATCAATACTATATGTATATACACATATATATTTTTAAATGCCATCTGGTCCACCTTTAATCTATGAAATAGAGATTATGTGAAAATCAATTTACTCATTTCCAAGTAAGATTTAATAATCTGTTATGTCAACAATGTTTTATTAAATCCGAGGACAGTTCATAACAAAATTACACATGAAGATTGAAGTCTCTTAGCTTGCAGAAGATTTGCACAATCACTTGCAGAATGATTTAAAAAGAGAAAATGAGTCTGTTCATAGTCACATTTAAGAGATATATGTTTACTCTAAAGCAAGGATATGTAAATAATTAAATGAATAATTTAAATCATTTTATTTTAGAAATAAGCTTTTGGATTACTGCTTATGCAAAAAAATAAAAAATAACTAGAGAGGGTGGAGACACCTCGTGACCATGGTTCCCGTCCAGAGATCTCTCAGTTGCAGGTCTGACTTTCCAACAGAATGGTAAGGACTGAGGTTCTAGAAACAGATGCCTTGGTGCGGAGCCTGGCTTCATCTCTCACTAGATATGTCGCCTTTCCTTATATTTTCAATGAGGGTAACAACTGTATCCATGAAACAAGTTTGTTCAGAAGACAAAAAGAAATATATCTAAAACACCTAGCGCAGTGTTTGATACATAGGAATGACTCAATAAATAAAATCATTATTAGCTTTGTAAGGTTGCAGAAGACACAAAAACCTCTGTTCTTCTTCTTACTAACTTGAAATATTAGTATTTTTACTATCACAATTATTCTGGAAATTGTTTTAAACAGTGGAACTATAAGATTTTTTAAATGAGCTGCTGTTTTAAATTCAACTTCCCAATATACTGCCTGTCATAGAAGGCATTACACAATTTTTAATTGAACATATTGTGGTAACATTGTTTAATAAAATTATATAGGTTTAAGGCATACAATTCTATGAGAAATCATCTGTATGCGGTATTGTGTGTTCACCACTCCAAGTCTCCTTCCATCACCATTTCACTCCCCTCTACCCTCTTGTACTACCTTCACCCCACTTTCCCTCTTGTAGTCACCATACTGTTGTCTGTGTCTATGGGTTATTTGTTCTTTGCTTAATTCCTTCACCTTTTTTCACCCAGACCCCAACTCCCTTCCCCTCTGATAACTGTCAATCTATCACCTGTATCTATGAGTCTGTTTCTATTTTGTTTGTTAGTTTATTTTATTTATTCAATTCCACATACAAGTGAAATCACATTGTACTTGTCTTCCTCTGGCTGGCTTATTTTACTTGGTATATACTCTCTAGGTTTACCCATGTTATCAGAAAAGGTAAGTTTTCCATCTCTTTTTTATAGCTGAGTAGCATTCCATTGTGTAAATAAATATACCACAGATTTTTTGTCCACTCATCTACTGATGGACACTTGGGCTGCTTCTAAATCTTAAGTAGTGTAAACAATGCTGCAATGAACATAGGGGAGCATGTATAAATTTAAATTAGTGTTTCAGGTTTTGGGATATATTCCCAGAAGTGGAATTTCTGCGTCCTCAGGCAGTTCCATTTTTAATTTTTGAGGTAAGTCCATACTGCTTTCCAGAATGGCTGCACCAATCTGCATTCCCACCGACAGTGCCCTAGGGTTCCCTTTTCTCCACATCCTTGCCCACACTTGATGTTTATTTATTGATGACAGCAATTCTGACAGGTGTGAGGTAATATCTCATTGTGGTTTTAATTTGTGCTTGTCTGATGGTTGGTAATGTTGAACATCTTTTCATATACCTATTGGCCACCTGTTTATCCAGGAGATGTGTTTATTCAGGTCCTTTGCCCAATTTTTATTTGGATTATTTGTTTTGGGGGAGTTGAGTTTTATAAGTTCCTTATAAATTTTGGAACTTATAAAGCCCTTATTAGATGTATTGGCAAATAAGTTCTCTCATTCAGTGGGTTGTCTATTCATTTCATTAATGGTTTATTTTGCTATGCAAAAACCTTTAGGTTCATGGAGTCCCATTCACTTATTTTTTTCTTTTTTATAGCTGAGTAGCATAAGGAGAGGAGATACACCAGAATAAATGTTGCTACAAGAGATGTCCGAGATTTACTGCTCATGTTTCCTTTTAGGATTTCTATAGTTTTTAATTTTGAGTTTATTCTTGCATATGGTATAAGAAGGTGGTCTAGCTTCATTTGTTTGCATGTATCTGTCCAGTTTTTCTAATACCATTTATTGAAGACTACTTCTATCCCATTGGAGGGTTTTGCCTCCTTTGTCAAATAATAATTAGCAATAAAGGTGTAGGTGTATTTCTGTACTCTCTATTCTGCTCCATTGATCTACATGACTTTTTTATGCTAGTACCATGCTGTTTCAATTACTATAGCCTTGTAGTGTAGATTTATGTCAGGTAGCATGATTCCTCCAACTTTGTCCTTTCTCAAGATTGTTGTAGCTATTTGAGATCTTTTGTGGTTCCATATAAATTTTTGGAATATTTGTTTTAGTTCTGTGAAAGAAACCATTGGAATCTTGATAGGGATCGCTTGAAATTGCTTTGGGTAGCAATCGCTAGAGATTGCTTTGGGTAGTCTGGGCATTTTAATGATGTTAATTCTTCCTATCCATGAACATGGTATATGGCTTCCACTTATTTGCATCATCTTCAATATCTGACTTCAGTGTCATAATTTTTCAAGTACAGGTCTTTCACATCCTTGGTTAAATTCACTCCTACACACTTTATTCTTTTTGAATCAATTGTGACTGGAGCTTCAGAATGCCCAGACATGGCTTCCTTGTACTCTCTACCTGGGCATTTTCTGAGGCAGATTCTGAGATATTGTGTTCTGGAATACTCTTAGAATAGTTGCACCAAATAGTCCTTAAATTTGGATCTCTTGTCTTAGATAAAGTTGTAACAGGACTGGTAAAGTGCTAGATTTTGGGATCAAATTATTAGGGAGACTCATGACACTTGTAGGTGATGGAAGACAGCCCAGTAAGTACCTGAAGCAGTATGGGGACCATGTCTCAGCATGAGCATTCCAGGTGCCTTGATCTTAGCAGGCAGGTAAACTATGGTTTTTGGTGAATTCTGGAGCAGGGCTTATTCATTTAGACAGGAATGCTCAGACAGTGGCAGAATCGCAGAGACAAATGTGATCTGGAAAAAAAGAATTGAAAAACCAGGCAAGGCAGGAATTGGGTCTTAAAGGCATGGGCCTTAGGTGGGTTAGTAACATAGGGACTTGGTTATAAGGAAGCAGTTAGTAAGCCCCTAACCCTAACAATTAGAGACTGTGTTTCAAGGAAAGGGACTGTGAAAAAATTTCTTCAAAGAAACCATGTTTGAAGAATTGGGCCACACAATGAAGACTGACTTGTCAAATGCAACATGATTCAGAGTACTAGCATGTTACACAGCAGCTTTTAACATTCCTCTGCCGAAGGTTAAAATCCATCTTAAGAAAGAAGCAGAGCAGGATCTGTACATAGGATTTAGTATCTTTTTCTTGAGGGAAAAAAAGTAAGGATGCTGAGACTCAGGATCAAATAGGCAACCCTCTAAAATTCTCACAACATTTATAATTGGGCCTTAAAATATGCCTTGTTCTTATAATGGCAGCAAGAATTTTGACATATGTTGAAATATGTTTTTTACAATAATGTTTTCACACTGACCTTATATAACATTTCTTTCTCTTTAAGTTTCTTCTGGCATTTAACATTTACTATGAATCTCTATATATTCAAATATATTCAGGAATCCTTACCCCCTCAACCCCCCTGGGTTGTTAGAATATATTTGAAGACTTTGCACACAAAACCTTGGAAAATGACCACAAATGTCTGAAATTCTTTCAAGTACTATTGGATAGTCTCCTAGAGAGTGCAGCAGTTTGGGGGCTTTGCATGCACCTACAATACTAATGCAGGCATCATTAACTGTCTTAATCCCTGTCACATGCTTCACAACCCCCAACAATTCAGTGGCATTTTCTGCCTATATATCCCGTGATGATCCCTGGCTCTGGACTTCTGGAAGTCATTCTAGTGTTGGTGGTATGTATCCCATACAAGCACTTTCCAGCTTATTTTGTTTTTGCACCTTATCAGTAGCTCCACTTTTTTTGTGGATCCTGCTTCCAAGCATTCTGCTAGTCTCCTCTTCTCCCTTTCCAAGAAACACTCAAATTTCTTTTATAAAAAAAATGTGAGATTGCAGAGGGTTAATTAAGCATAATTAATAGCCTGCAATATTCTGAGGAACTTTGTTAGATTTCCATGAGCAAATATAATCAGGCATGTTTCTGGCTACCTTTCTGAAAACCCAAGTCTGCAATAATATAACCCCCCAAATTGATAAGTCTGATGTTAAGTGACTTCTGTAGTTTCTTTCTGATGATAGTTGAACAACTTAGGTATATAAGAAAAAAAAAATACTCAAAGTAATTGAAGCAACTTAAGAGCCTAAGAATAATGTCATATACTTTGTCTTAAAAAATCACTCTGAAGGCATTGATGGAAAACATAGATTTCATTGACATTCTCGCAGGCATATGGATTAGAGATTGCATTTCATATCACATAACCAGTCTTCCTATAATCCCTATTACTTTAACTCCTGCTTTTAAAAAAGATTTTATTTATTTATTTTTAGAGAATGGGAGGGAGAAACAGAGGGAGAGAATCAATCTTCTTATAATCCCTTTCTCCTTTCACTGGCCACTTGTCATCAGAATCTCATCATCTGTCTCCTGCCCACCATTACTTCCTCATTATTTCCTCTCTGGCCACTGTTAACCCTTTATGATTCAGAGCAACTTAGTTTTGTCTTGATTCTTTCAATTAGCTTTTCCAGTGACATGCCTTTTCCATTTGATTAAAACAATAGTTTTTATTTTTTTCTTAAATGTCTCAAGAAGAGGTAATAAACTTCAAAAACTAATAATATATTTTATTTGTTTATTATTTTACAATAAGATCATGATGAGATATTTAACATTAAACATATATATGTACATATATATATTTATATATAATCTCTTTTTCCTTAAAATGTTATTCATCTTTTCCAATGCCAAATAAGCTTCCATTTTCTGGTTAAAATTGAGGACAAACTTTGAATAAATTTATGCTTCAACTCAGCTCACCTTTTCTCTGTCAGTGAATGCGGACCTTGGCAAGGATAATTGGATGGCATGCTAAGTTATTGCTGATGCCAAGGCTCTATCAGGACTGCATTTGCCTGGCAGGCCCTCAATAGGCATGTAAAGAAAAAAAATCCCCTGGTATTTTCTTTTTCCCACTTCAAATGCTTATGTTAAAAAGACTGAAGTCTTGGAAAGGTATTCCCAATGTGGTTGTTCTCGCTGGTGTTCAATGTAACCTGCCTCTCAGGAAAAAACACAAGGTTATATTATTGCTTTTTTGTAATATGTCTTCAGCATGTCCATATCACATGCCTGAAATATTTTGAGAAACATTGCCATTCTAATGGCCTCATATATTAGAATTTCTATCAGACATGTCATTACTTTAACACCTGCTTTTTAAAAAAGATTTTATTTATTTATTTTAAGACAAAGGAGGGGAGAAAAAGAAGGAAAGAAACCTCAATGTGTGGTTACCTTTTGCGTGCCCTCCACTGGGGACCTGGCCTGCAACCCAGGCATGTGCCCTGACTGAGAATCAAAATGGCAATCCTTTGGTTTGCAGGCTAGCACTCAACACACTTGCTTTATTTAAACCTTCTCTTGCATCATATTATCTTAAGTGAAGGATCAATATATTCATAATTATTTAGATAATTTGGGATTTTCTTATTGCCTAACTCCTAAGATTTGGGAATTTGGCAAAAATGTTTACAATGGATATTAGAAGGATAGACACATAAATTTATCATTCTTTGTGTCAGAATCTAAACACATCATCTAAAAATGAGCAGTGGGTTAAACATTAGATGCAGTTTTTAAAAATCTAATTATACTTATATTCTTAATATAGAGAAGAAGGTGATGGAGTTATGATAAATTACAAGTTGAAGCAAAGGTGCCTTATTTATTAATTCCACCTGTCTGATTTTCAGGTATAAATCATAGAGATATTCCAAGAGATAAGTTATTTAAAATTATGGGCATCTTTTTTCCCAAGACAAATGATCACATTTCTATAAGTATTTAACACTGATTTGAATGTAGGTCAGGGAATCTCTTACATATGCATATAATGTTCAAAAACCTTTATTATACTGATATATGTAAATAAAATTCAATGCTACCATTCATTCATGTTCTAATTGAAAAGTCAGGAACAATATAGCAAGGCCTCCAAATCAACCCCTTTTTACTCTAACAAAATTAGGTCTATATACAAGGTCTAGCCAGAAGGTACCCAGCTTTGTAATGTGAAAAATAGAGACATTTATTGAAGAAGATGCAACATACAAGAAACACTGTACACAGGACAGTGATGCCCCAGTCCCCTTCAAAGTAGGCACCTTTGGGCCTCATTAGTGTTCTCTCAACCTCCATATGCTGCTTCATTATATGTTCCTGAATCTTATTGATGATCTGAAATCTCTTCCCTTTCAAAGGTAATTTTAGTTTTTGGAAAAGCCAGAAGTCACAAGGTGCCAAATCTAGGCCATAAGGGGGCTGAGTCACCTGTGTGATTTGATGTTTCACCAAAAGACTGTGCAGGAGACATAATGCATGAGCAGGAGTGTTGTTGTGATGAAGCTGCCAATCACCAGTTGCCCATAGCTACAGCCTTCCGAATCATCTGCACAGTTTCCATGGAGGAATGTTCAAGCTTAATGCAAAATTTGATGCACATTTGTTGCTCTACTCACTCGGCTATTTTGAATGTGACAATCTCATAGCATGCAAGCTCACTCAACGGTGTCTACTGCCCCCACTGACTAGTACAGCAAAGTTGTCATTGTTCATACATGTGCATTCCAGTCCACTCTCCTTGGCTGTCAGGTTACATACATAGTTCTCATTATATTAACCATGGCTGGACTTTTTCCAGCCTCACATGTAAGTCTAGATGTGGATTCCAAGTTTATCCCTGGAAAAATGTATTACTATATTTTGCTGTGTATAATGTGCACTATTTTGCCCACATTTTTCAGGAAAAAATAAGGATGCACATTTATACATGGGTACTACTAATTCTGTATCTAAAAAAAGTTTTTAATTATTTCATTTATGCTTATGTGTTAAAAGAGTAACTGTAGAAAGCAATAATGGTACCTATATTCAGAATAATACACTTTATAATATAGAAAACAAGCATCTAAACATAAACAAACAAACAAATAAATAATTAAAACAAATGATTTTTTTTCCTGAAAGTTTGGGCCAAAAACATGGGTGTGCATTATACACAGAAAAACATGTATATTATAATATGCAAGGTCCTTGGTTCTTCTGCCCCAGATCTTCCTTTGCAGTGTGAAGGGTTAGACTACATACTTTGTTTCCTTAAACGCTTTAATTCTATGCTCCAATAAAGAACATAGAAGTAAGCAGTTTAAAAGATGGCATTTAGAATTAAATATATGACCCTAAAACTACTGCTGCTTTGTTATTAATTCAAGTATACTAGAATCTAAAGATGGTAATTCCATTGTCATTATTAAAATACTGCTTCAAGCTGTATCCCTTCTTGTATGAAACATTTACCTGAATTTCCCATTTGAGCAAACTTCTACACTTAAATAGGTTTTTGAACATTATTTTTCCAAGTATTTATTTTTTATAATTACCCAAATATTGAAATTCTCATATTTCTTAAAACTTTAGCATCTTACTAACTTTTAAAACTATAACTTCATAATAAAAGAAGAAGCTTCCTAGGTCTCACAACTCTTGTCTCACTGGTATACTTTTGTAAAGTTGAATAAGAAAAAATGTAAAGAAAAGAAGAAACTAAAAATTATTCTGTCCTTTTTTCTCCAACAAGGAATGACACTCTGGTTTAAACTGATGATAATCATGAACTGATGACCAAAAATAAAGAATGATTATAAAATTATAGAGAAATCAGAAAATAGTCAAAGCAGGGAGCACTAGAGTTTGCTTAATATGATTCTAAACTTGGCATTTAATATATGAATAAACATAGAATTCAGGTCCTTCTATCAAGAGAAGTAATGCTTTTTAAAAGTTATTTGAAAATATTTATCTTAATTTGAGAAAAAAGACTTAACTCTTTGAAAGACAAGGAATATAGAAGGGAGGACAGGAAGCAGAAATGAGTTTGCAGATATTGAAAATAAACACCAAAGCAGATAAGGACGAAGAGGATCTCTTTGCAACAGAACAACTCTACAAGTGTGATGCTGACTATTTACATGCTAATGCTAAGTTTAATAAAAAATGTTTTAAAGATGACTGACCAGATGATTCAGAAAGACAGTTTCTAAATCAAAAGTGTGAACAGCAGTTGTTTATGGTCCCATTTTATTTTCTTCAGTATTTTCCACCCTATTTTTAATAAACCAATTGACAATTGCCCCTGTTTAAAAGTGAATGTTAGATAGAACCAACTAAGCCAGGCAAAAATACCAAAAGAGGAAAGAGAGAATGGCCTATATCCAGATAAAAAAATAAACAATTAAAAAAATATCATTGCAGAAAAGGCTCAATAAGCATTTCCCTAATACTATGAAAGAAATCCAATAACTTGGAGTATCTGGTTTAAAACACTCAAGTAATAGGCATGTTAAAAGATGGAAGTGATGGTCAACTAAAGGAAAGACAGATTGTTGTGTGAAGCTAGATTCCCTAGGAGCAAACAATGAGAGAGAAGTTCTGGTCAAGCAATTTATTGAGAAAAGTCTAGTTGACTAAGTATAGTAGCCCAAGGGAAGGCCCCTGAAAAGAACAGAGGGACCATATAAACAAAAGCATACAATTGTAAGAGGAAGGGAGGAGAGAATCAACAAAGTAATCCAAGAACATCTCAAAATAAGATGAATAGCAATCCACTAAAAATGTTTTCGTCTGTCTATTTCCATAAAATCAGGCTCTAAATCAAGGATTCATGTGCAAATAGTTTATGTGAATTAGGACCATAGAAAAGACAAGTAAAGAAGTGGAGAAGTAAAACAGAAAAAGAAAGAAAGAAAATACAGGGAAAGGAAGGAAAGAAATCATTTTCCACTGTGGGCAACTGGAGCTTATCCCACCACCGTATAAAAGTGGATTTCAATCTTTAGAAACATTTGGTGTTTACATTCCTTTTAATTTGTCCTATTTTCATGATGTGTGATTATGCATCATTGTGGTTTTATATGCATATCCTTGATAACTGAAAGATGTGCCATGTTCCTCTGAAAAAGATGCCATATTTCTCTGGGTATTTTAAGATTTTTCTTTATCTTTGGTATTCGGCTACGATGTGATTGTTTCTTTTGACTTGTCCTAGTTAAGTTTATTTAGGTTGCTGGATCTGGATACCTTTTAAAATATTGAAAAGTTTGGCAGTTATTTTTCAAATACTTTGAATAATTTGTTTTTTCAGAATCATTCACTCTCTCTTCATTTTCAGGAATACCAATTTATTTACATGAAACTTCTTAATATCATCCCACATAATCCTGAGGCTTTGTTAATATTCTCTCAAAACTTTAGTCTCTTGAAATTTGGGTTAATATTGCTATGTGCATATCTTCAAATTCACATATTCTATTTAGTTTGTTTGTTTTTAATTTTATTCATTTTTTATTTGTTGTTCAAGTACACTTGTCTCCATTTGCCTGCCACTACTCACCCCAGGCAAACCCAACCCCACCTCCCACCATCAATCCCACCCACCTTTGGCTTTGTCCATGTGTCCTTTATACATGTTCCTTGACTTGACCCTTCCCTTTTTCCTCCCACTGTCCCCCCACTACTCCCCTCTGGTTACTGTCAGTTTGTTCTTTATTTCAATGTCTCTGGTTATATCTTGTTTGCTCGTTTGTTTTGTTGATGAGGTTCTACTTATAGGTGAGATCATATTGTATTTGTCTTTCACTGTCTGGCTTATTTCACTTAGCATAATGCTCTCCAGTTCCATCCATGCTGTCATGAATGGGAGGAGCTCCTTCTTTCTTTCTGCTGCCTAGTATTCCATCATGTTTTCCTAGTACCATAGTTTTCTGGTCCATTCATTTACTGATGGGCACTTAGGTTGCTTCCAACACTTGGCTACTATAAATTGTGCTTCTATGAACATTGGGGTGCATAGGTTCTTTTGAATTGGTATTTCAGGGTTCTTAGGGTATAATCCCAACAGTGGAATTGCTGAGTCAAAAGACAGTTTCATCTTTAGTTTCTAAGAAAATTCCATACTGTTTTCCACAGTGCCTGCACTAGTCTGCATTCCCACCAACAATGTACTGGGGTTCCCCTTTCTCTACAACCTTGCCAGCACTTGTTTGTTGATTTGTTTATGATGGCCATTCTGACTGATGTGAAGTGGTATATCATTGTGGCTTTAATTTGTACCTATCTTATAGCTAGTGATGCTGAGCATCCTTTCATATGTCTCTGGGCCTCCTGTATGTCCTCCTTGAAGAATTATCTATTCAGGTCCTTTGCCCATTTTTTAATTGGGTTGTTTGTCTTCCTGAAGTAGAGTCATGTGAGTTCTTTATATATTTTGGAGATCAAACCCTTGTCCAAGGTATCACTGGCAAATATATTTTTACATACAGCTGGTTTCCTTTTTATTTTTCCAATGTTTTCTTTAGCTATCCAAAAGCTTTTTATTTTGATGAAGTCACATTTGTTTATTCTTTCCTTTATGCTCCTTGCTCTAGGGGACCTATCAGTGAAAATACTGCTGCATGGAATACCTGAGGTTTTCCTACTTGTGTTCTCTTCTATGACTTTTATGGTGTCAGGGCTTATATTTAAGTCTTTTATCCATCTTGAGTTTATTTTTGTGTATGGTGTATGCTGGTGGTGAGTTTCATTTATTTGCATGTAGCTGTCTAGCTCTCCTAACACCATTTCTCAAAAAAAGCTATTTTTACTTTATTTTGTGCTTCTGCCCCCTTTGTCAATTATTAATTGACCATAGAGGCATGGATTTATTTTGGGGCTTTCTGTTCTGTTTCATTGATCTGTGTGTCTGTTCTTATGCCAGCCCCAGACTATTTTGATTACTGTGGTCTTGTAACATAGTTTCATATCAGATAATGTGATCCCGCCTATTTTGTTCTTCTTTCTCAAAATTACTGCAGCTATTTGGGGTCATTTGTGGTTCCATATAAATTTTCAAAATGTTTGTTCTACATCTGTGATATATGCCTTTGGTATTTGAATAGGGATTACATTGAATCTATAAATTGCTTTGGGTAATATGGACATTTTCATGATGTTAATTCTTCCAATCCATGAGTATGGTACATACTTCTATTTGCTTGTGTCTTCTTTAATTTCTTTCTTCAGTGTTGTACAGTTTTGTGAGTATAGGTCTTTTACCTCTTTGGTTAGACTTATTCCTAGGTAATTTATTTTTCTTCTTGCTATAACAAATGGAATTGCTTTTCCTGATTTCTGTTTGTGATATTTCATTGTTGGTGTACAAAAGTGCCTTGGATTTCTGAATATTGACTTTGTATCCTGCAGTTTTACCAAATTCACTTACTAGGTTGGATAATTTTTTGGTGGAGTCTATAGGATTTTCTATGCACACTACCATGTTATCTGCAAACAATGACAGTTTTGCTTCCTCCTGTTTGATTTGGATGCATTTTATTTCTTTTCATGTCTGATTGTTGTGGCTAGGACTTCCAATATTATGTTGAATAGAAGTGGTCACAGCAGACATCCCTGTCTTGTGTCTGATCTTAGTGGGGAAGCTTTTAGCTTTTGCCCATTGAGTATGATGTTGGCTGTAGGTTTCTCGTATATGGCCTTATGCTCCCTCTACTCCCACTTTGTTGAGTGTTTTTATCATAAATGGGTGCTGTGCCTTATCAACTGCTTTTTCTGCATCTATTGCTATGATCATATGATTTTTGTCTTTCCTTTGTTTATGCAATGTATTACATTTATTGATTTGGGAATACTGTGTCATCCTTGCATCCCTGGGTTGAATCCCACTTGATCATGTTGTATGATCTTTTTATGTATTGCTGGATGTGGTTTGCAAATATTTTGAATATTTTAGTGTCTATGTTCATTAGCAATATTGGCCTGTGGTTTCCTTCCTTTGTTTTGTTATTTATTTATTTTGCAGTCTCCAAACTTCTGAGAATCCCATTCATTTTTCCAGATATTTTATTTTTATGTTCTTGAGTTTCCATTTCCATTCCAGACACTTGGATGGATTTTTATTTTTCATATTTTTACTCGTCATGGCCATCTTTTCCTTTATAAGCTTGAACATATGTATGATAAGGATTTTTTTTAGGGTTTTAAAATTCTTTTTTACTACTTTTGACATATTAAGTATCATAGTGTCTGCTTCTACTGACCAATCCTTTTTTCTTGATTATAGATAGGCCTATTTTTCTTTTTTTTTTAAGTCTAATATACCCATTTCCATCTGTCTGTAATGCATTTTTCCCAGTGTCACTCTTTTATCTGCTTAGTGACATGTTATTCTTTAATGATGACTCTGTAAAATGTTTCTTCCTCCTGGAAGCCTTTCCAATTCCCACCAAATTAGAATTAAATGGCTCCCAGAGCCTAAAATTATTTATCTGTAACTTTACTGTGTTTTGTCTGCAGTGTGTTTAATATTTATCTGTCTCCTGAAACACAGTGTAAGTCCTTAAGAACTGGAATAGTTTGAATCTCTGACAATTCCTAAATTATACTGAATAAAGATATTCAGATGTATCAAAATGTTGAAGAAAAGTTATTCTGATACTTGTGAAAATGGCAATAATGACTTATCTAAAACTATTGCATTGGGTGTATTGCAGCAGGGGAAGTGATTGTGCTCAACTGTGAATGCTAGAAACACAGAAGGGGATTTATAATCAATGAGGAGAGTAAATTGTCACTGGATGGAAAATTACTGAGCAGGCACATCAAGCATAGGGGGATTCTTGCTAAATTGACTTAGCAGGATTCTTGCTAAAACTGGGTTAGGCAGGCAAAAGACAGAAGGGCCAATGTCCAGGCATCATAGAAAAGGGCTCAGAAGAGCCGGAGTAAAGTTGGGTCAAAAAGAGTGTCTGTGTCAGTATGCTCTTAGGTTTCCCTTTCTTTAAACTTTCTGGGCCCTCTGCTTAAAATAGCTTCTTCATCTTACCCCAATATTTCATATATCATTTTGCCCTTATATAAATAATAGTTTATTATGTAGTGCCTTTCATTATCCTCAGGAATAATGTTATAACTTAGTCTTGTCTTCCCATAGTAACTTTCTCCAAGCCCATCACAGTACTGGTTATATGGTAACATCTTCTCCTTCAGTAGACTACAGCTGTAAGCAAAAGGAATCTGTTTTATTCAACATCTTCAACATTTGAGTTCCCACAATATAACTAGGTTACTAAAATGTTTGTGAAATTGAATTTCTTGAACTTTTACAGTTGGATAACCCTCAGTCATCTGAAATTTTGGATGTCACCCAGATGATCTGCAAACTTGTTACTATCAGCTATAATTATGCATTTATTTATAAACACCATTTGAATTTAAATGAATGTCTTAGGCCAAAAATGATAATCATGATCAAGGAAAAAGTAATGTCAATTTCAGAGATTTAAAGAATAATAAATTCTGACTTTTTTACACATGATGATAACATGTCAGTTGCCATTTATGTATCATTCTTTATTTTACACTTAATTTGGCTTTATAAATATAGTTCAGTTTAATGACATTTTAAAAGAAATTTCTTCAAGAGTTTTCAATGTGAGCAGATGCAATCGATTATAAGAAACACCATACATTACATATTGTTATGCTGGTTCCACTCTGTCTCATGTATATAATATATAGAATGCAATTGTACTATTTGTTTATTTTTATATTTTCAATTATTAGTATGCCTGATATACCCCTAATTTGCATATAAACTTTAATCTGCATATATATTTTAGAATAATTTTCTGGTTCCAAAGGATTCTGAACTCTATTACATCTCAAATGAGCTAGTTGCTAAAAGCAAGGAGTAATGGTACAGAAGCGAAATATCATAGGAGATAGGAAACAATGATGACTCCTGTCCTGGAATAACAGAACAAAAGCATTTCTCTCTTTTGTGACTATGATTAGTCTAAGCATGTGAAGTTCATTAAAGCTGTTTGCCATACACACAAGTCAGCAAAGATATGTGAGGGAAGAGACAGTTTCATCAGACCTTACTAAAGAATGGATGGAGCCCAAACAATGGAATTAGTAATAGTGTAATGGAGGGAATACTAAAGAAAATAGTTAAGATAATACTACACAAAGTTGAAAAAATGAGAAAAAGAAAAGTACAATAGTCCTCTTTTATCTGTGCTTTTATTTTCCTATAGTTTGCCAAACACAGTCCAAAAACATTAAATGGAAAATTCCATAAATAAATAATTCATAACCTTTAAATTGCAAGCAGTTCTATTTAGCATGACGGAATTTCACACCATCCTGCTTCTTCTTACCCTAATGTGAATTAACCTTTTTTCCAGTGTATCCAAGCACTATACTATCTATCCATTAACTACTTAGTAGTCATCTCAGAGATCATATTGATGGTCATTATCACAGTGCTTGTTCTCAGTAACTCTTGTTTTTCTTAATAACGCACCACAAGTTACACTGACAATTTGAATTGCCAAAGAGAGGCTGTAAAACATATGCACATATGGGAAAAAAACATTGCACATGTAGGGTTTAGTACTACCCATGGTTTCAGGCATCCACTGGAGGCTTGGAATATATCCTTTGCAGATAAGGAAGGACTACTATAAACTGAATAAAATTTGGTAGAATACTGGATGAGAGAGTATACTAGACAACAAACAGAGATAAAAGGAAGAAATGTAGGAACAGAAAAAAATTAAAACTTTCGTCATCAGAATATTTAGTCACAAGAAAAACCCAACTGAAGTTGAATTGCATACAAAAAGGAGTCTCTCTGGGGTGAAGAGGGTGTGGGACAGAAGCAGATGTTGCCCTGTGGAGCTGAGAGGGCCGTAACTGAAATCACTTTTTTAATTTGCTAACAAAAAAATGAAAGATGAGAATAATGTGGGAAAGGTAAAGAAAGTAAATAAATATAGGATGGACAAAAAAGGATAAAAAATCTTATTATAATTAGAAGATACGTAAAAATGTATGTACATACATGACATATAGCATATATGTGAGGCATATAGAAAAGTGGAAGATATATGTACGCTAACAGTGTGCATATATTTACATAATGGTGTGCAAGTGCGTATGTATACACATATATGAATATAGATACATAAATATATTTTTAACCTCCTGGTAAATGTGCCATAGAAACTAATGTTTAGCAGTAATAATTAGAAATCTGAGGCACAGTGAGGACCTTCAAATTCCATTTCCTACCATGACAGTTGGCTTGATTAGATGCTGCAGTAAATAAACCAGAAAGAAGGCTAGACTCCTTTGTCAAATATGCAGTTGCTTTCACAGATCTGCTATGAAATGTATATTCTCTAAGTGGGAAGAAATACATTTTTTAAAGTAGGCACATATAAAAACCATGCATTGACAGAGCTAAATTCTTGGCTTCAACCTTAGCTAATTCTGAACTTGGAAATAGCAGTGCTAACAAAAATAACAGATTTGTGCATGGCTGCATACGGGTGCTGTTTTATTACATATAAAACACTGTAAATTGTTTTGAAGTGGATGAGGGCTAAAGGTTGAGTGGTTATAATGAAGCGAAATTGCAGGTTCCCAGGAGCAGGGTGGAAAAGCAAATGAACTGTGTTTTTAGTTCCTTAGAAATTACTTTGGCCATTAAGAGGTCTTCATACATGTGGTCTGACTGCAATCAGAGCACCCAGTGGAATACCCAGACATTTCTTAATGTATTTTGGTCATTAATTCAGCAATTATAAAAGGGATATAAATGCTAACATGCACATATCCAGTAATATGTCTTTCAGTCCCTATACCATCATTGTAGAAATGTATTATGTGGCTTCTTTAAGCCCAGCTTGCTCTGCAAGGTCAATGTAACAAGCAATTCATTCCTTGTGGATTAGCCATTTTAATAGGTAGCATGGAAGTTAGAGCTCCCTATTTCATTAAATGGCAATTAAATAATTTAAAAATAATACTAAGTTTCTTAATCAGCTTGTTTTGCCATGCATTCCACAAGGGACTTTGGCATTCCCTAACAATTAATAAGAAAATTGCTTCATGAGTACAACCAATGCTTTTAAACTTTGAATTTTCCTGCCAAACCAGAGGTTTTAAAATATGTCTCTTTGAAAATGCTGCCTTTTAAAATGCATTCTCTCTCAATAAGAGAAAAGCTTTTAATAAGTTAATGAGGTAATGATTCATTGTTAGAGTACATTGTATTTTATAGCAGTTTAGATAAAAAGCAGTCACACCCTTTTATAGATGAGTAATTTTAAGTGTGAACAAATAAAACCCTTAAAAATACCTATTATATCATTTTGTTCTTTTATCTCAAATATGTGGACTTTGAAACTGTCCTTGGAAAAAAATGTACCTCAAATACCTGAGTTATTTATTGCTGTATAACAAACCATCCCACAGCTTAGTGTCTGAATCAACAACAACAGTTTATTCTGGTCACAAATATCAATTTGGGCAGGGCTAAACAGAGACAATTATCTCTGCACTATATGGTGCCAACTGGCACAGCTAAAATAGGTGCTAGAGGATTCACTTGCAAGATGGCTCATTCCCATGTCTGGCAAGTTGGTGCTGGCTTTCATTTGGGAGCTCAACTCAAGTTGCAGGCCCTGGTTCCTCTCTGTGCAGTGCTTGGGCTTCCTCAGAGCACGGTGGCCAGGTCTCAAGAGTGAGCAAGAACCAAGCAGAAGCTGTATATATTTTTGGACTTAGATAAGGAAGCAAAATAGCATCACTTCTGCCAGAGTCACAACCCCTCCCAGACTCAAAGGAAGGAAACCTCGACCCTACCTCTCAATGGGATCTGTGTCAAAATCACGCTGGAAAAAGAGCACATGAGGTAGGAGATACTACAGTAGATATGTTTTGGAAAACACTATTTGTCCCAATTTTCAAATAATAAAGATGGAAATATATTAAAGACCCCATGATTCTAAAATAAATATATTCTTATTATTCAAAGCAATGAGAAAATAAGATCTTTTAGATTTTTTAAATTGTTCCTTATTCTAACCTACCAGACAGATATTTACTGTAAAATCTTGGAGGGAGAACATGTGTGGGAGTCCAAGGCTGCATTTGTGTTCTAAATAAATCCTAAAGCTAGCTGTGAGATCCTAGGAAAGCCAAATAAACTGAGCTCTTTGCTATTCATCATTAAAATCAGGTCTTATAACTACTATTTTGCATGGATATTTAGGGTGAAGTTTAAGTAAGGCAATAATACAAAAAACTCTGCACACAGAGTCATTAATTCTTGCCTAAAGCAAATATGTTAACAATGTCACTGTGTTGTCAAATAAGATGAAGACAGTGATAATTTACATCCAACAAAGCAACACCAAAAATATATACCTTAAAAACCGTGATACTATACAGGGGAGACGTCTACAAGTTGATTCACATAGGGTTAGTTTGAAGGACGTGAATTTCAATTTATGTTACACTTAGTCTGCCATATCCTGATAGCCCAAGTATCTGGCCTCTCGTATTTCTGGAGGAAGAAACACTGTAAACTAAATTGTGTGTTCCCCCTAGAACATGGGAAAAATAAACCACCTATCATAGAAAAAAGTGTTAAAATATTTTTGTTGTTATTACTGTTAATTCACAATTACAATGGGTCTGAACATATCAAATATCTTGAATGATACATTGAACAGCTCACTGTAGCTTATAAATATATCATTGTCTAATTATATATGCTGGTATTCAATAAGTTACTTAGAGAATCATGTTCAACAATCAAAATGCCCAAATCAGCTTTTTTACTATGATAAATTTATAAATTGCTAAATTTTACAAATAATCTATCAAATTATTAAAGAATCTCATCCTTAATTATAAGTCTCTCTTTCTACCTCCACTCACATACAAAAAGCTACATTAAAATTCAGAACAGCAAAAAGTAAATATGAAAGTAATTTTTAGTTTTCTAACCTATATATCTATACTAGAAATGCTACATTTAGATCTATACTATATATATATACATACTTAATGTATTGTTAACCTCTTTCTATCTCATTTTGAAAAAGGAAAATCACCTTCCAGTTTATAAAATTAGAATTTCTATAAAACATTAGATGTACAAATATAACACCAAATTCATAAAACCTTTTCTTGAAGTCTAAATGAAGAAACAACACCATTTAAAACTAAGTAGTATATAAAATTTCTTTCCTCCTTCCACTATATAATCCAAATATTATTTTAATTTTCCTTTTTTTTGTCATAAATCCATTTGACTATTCTTCTACCATTTCTAATTTTAATCTAAGGGGTAAAAAATAAGCTGATTGAAACATAAATCACTGTCATTGAAACATGGTGAAGAGGAAGTATTGATTCAAAAAATTATACACTAAAATTTCCTGGGAATAGGTACTATTTTTTATAATTGCTGAAATATTGAAAATAGAATGACTAATTTTGTCTCTCTGGCTTCTAAACCAGTTTGAATAATGGGAAATCAGTTTTCACTATTATTGTTTTTTATTATTTTACTTAATAAAATATAGAAATATTTTACTGATCTAAATAACAGACTTTTGGTAAGCACAACTATCTGATGAAGTTACAGAAAAGAACTTTGTTTGAAAAGCCACTAAGCCATGAAGTGGATATCAGAGATTATATATTCATGTGTCCATTTCTTCTCTTTCCTAGCAAATGATGAGTTCTCCAAATCCTTGAAATTAATCAATACCAATTGAGCCAATGAAATGTAAGGGGAAAAGTCACTTTTAGAAGAAATCATTGAGAGACAGCATATGATTAATCCTATTCCCCAACCCTACCATGGAGATCTGAGTACTTGAGTGATCGTGAGCAGAGATGCGCAACCCCTGTATGCTAATAACTCACAGTGACTATGGACCAGAGCAAGAAATCATGCCATGCTATAAGTCATCGAGATTTGTAGGTGAGTAATCACAACCAAGTCTAGTTCGGCTGATACAAAGCAACAAATATCTACTCATATTTTTAAAAAGCCCATATACATATTGCCCTGGCTGTTGTAGCTCAGTGGATTGAGCACGGTCTGCGAACCAGGCATCACAGGTTCGATTCCCAGTCAGGGCACATGCCTGGGTTGCAGGCCACAGCCTCCAGCAACCACACACTGATGTTTCTCTCTCTCTCTCTCTTTCTCCCTCCCTTCCCTCTCTAAAAATAAGTAAATAAAATATTTAAAAAATAAAAAATAAAATTAAAAAGCCCATATACATATTAAGTTAGATTATATATCTGACAAACACACATTTGCTGAAATGTCCTCTATTTTTTGACATGTGAATTAATTGTGACACTTTCTATCTAAAATCATATATTACCACAGAATCTATTCACGTCTGTGCTCCAGGCTGTGGTCAATGTTGACTTACCAGGTGAAATTTAGTTCTGATCTAATATTTTTCTCTAAAGTCCAATTACTTACATTTTATAAATACAAAATTTTGGTTATATTTGTTACATTTTCAACACATTAAAAGATAAGAATTGGAAGGTGGGAAATAGGAAAAATTATGGTTGGCAGTAGAAGAAAAAACATATCAAGTTAGACACAAAATTTCACAAATATTATTTTGTGAAGGAAAGCATAGGCTTGAAGATACTAACAATGTAATATTGCATGTTCATTAGCATGATCTTGGTATTTAAAGTAAAATAATTTGGAATTGTAGCCACCTATTTTATGCAAGATGTTTCATAGGCATTGCATCTGTTGTTCCCAACAGACCTCTACTAGAAAGGTATAACTAAACTATATCATGTGCATATAGGAATATATGTAATATATATTTGCATTACTATATTTTTACATATGTGAATAGAATTTTCTTCTCTAGTCTTAATTCCCTTCTATAGTAGGGTATTTTACAATCATTTTCGAGGACCTCTGTCCATAATCAGTGAAGATAAAAGAAATAGAAATAATAGAGAAAGGGAACCCTGGTACACTGTTGGTGGGAATGCAGATTGTTTTCCACACTGTGGAAAACAGTATGGAATTTCCTCAGAAAATTACAAATGGAACTGCCTTTTGACCCAGCAGTTCCACTGCTGGGATTATATTCTAAGAACTCTGAAACATCAATCCATAAGAACCTATGCACCCCAATGTTCACAGCAGCACAATTTACAATAGCCAAGTGTTGGGAGCAATCTAAGTGCCCATCAGTAAATGAGTGGATCAAAAAACTATGGTACATTTACACAATGAAATACTACACAGCAGAAAGAAAGAAGGAGCTCCTACCCTTTGCAACAGCATGGATGGAACTGGAGAGCATTATGCTAAGTGAAAGAAGCAAGGCAGTGAGGGACAAATACCATATGATCTCACCTTTAAGTGGAACCTAATCAACAAAACAAACAAGCAAGCAAAATATAGCCAGAGACATTGAAATTAAGAACAAACTGACAGTAACTAGAGGGGAAGTGGGAGGGAATAATGGAAGGGAAGGGGGAAAGCATTTTCAGGAACAACTATAAAGGACACATGGACAAAACCGAGGAGAGGTAGAATCGGGGGAAGGAGGTGGGAATGGCTGGGGTAGTGGGTGTGGTGGTGTATTAATGTAGACAACTGTACTTGAACAACAATACAATAATTAAAAAAGAAATAATAGAGAATAGAAATTAACAACTATAAGGATATTCATGCAACTAATTCTATTACCAAAGTAGGGGGAGGTGCAGAAAAGATTTGTTTTACTCAGGAGCTAGATCAAAAGTTGCACTTATCCCTCCTATATTCAGGTTGTTTGAAGAAAATAATTCAATGAAACTGATTATCTGAAAACTTGAACCAGAAGTCAGGATAAAACAAAAGACCCCTGGGGGAAGAAAAGAACTGGGGTCAAATCCAAAGAGTCCAGATCAAGAGGAGAAAGAGGAGGAAAGTAAAGCAGAGGAGAGAAGCCCAGTGACGCCCATTAAAGGTACACTCAACCCACCTGTCTGGGCAGAGGGACAAATATAGAGCTGTTCTGAAATAATGAATTACAGAATTCAAACTCAGAAAAACGTAATTTTGGAACATACTTTTATATTGTAGCTCATTGCCTCTTTACCCCAATATATCTCATTTTATTATATTTATTCTTAGAAAATATAAATATAGCTCATTTTAACTGATTTATTTATAGTGTAACTCCATCCACAAATAATTGAAAGTTTTTTAACCAGAAATTAATAAAGTAAATATTCTGAAATATTTTCTGATGAAAATGCATATTATCCAAAACTAAATACAGTTTTAATACCAGGGCACTCTTAAATTTGAGGAAGAGTGCTTGTCCTGGGCGCCATGTCTTATAAGCTCCCATATTTATTACTGCAAAAATATTTACAGAATAAATGTCACTTTCTGTCACTTCGGGTCTGTTTTTCAACACTAACATGGGGTACTCTGACCCTAGACACTAACCCTAATGGTTTTCACTGTTCGAGCACCAAGGATTGGCATATTTCTTTCCTTTTACTAGTCCTCGGACCAAAAGAAACTCAGAAAAGGTTTGAGGACTATTTCACTGCCAGTGTTGAAGATGGCACTGCTTTGAAAGACAGGTAGAATTTAACAGCACAAGAACTTGTGTATAGAAGATTAGTAATTCCAGGTATACATATGACATTAGATAAACAGCAACTGAGAAAAATTTTCTAGAACTTAATTGATATTCCTTTAAATTTGTATAAGCCTAGACATAACATATATGAAACCTGATATCAGTGCTTTACAGTACTAATGGTACTTCACACAGTGCAATTACCATCAGTACTTCACAAGGCGTAATTTGATTGGTTTAGCTAATAATTTTATTTTTATAAAAACAATACATTTTAGTTTAAGTTTTAAAATTAAATTATAATTTTCAGATTATTTTACATGAGCTTGATTCAAAATTTGACATTTAATTATAATTTGAACAAATGTATTAGAAATATTTAATATATTAGAAAAGAAATAACTTCCTTTAGAAATATATGAAAATATATGCCCTGGCTGGCATAGCTCAGTGGATTGAGCATGGGCTGTGAACCAAAGTGTCGCAGGTTCGATTCCCAGTCAGGGTACATGCCTGGGTTGCAGGCCATGACCCCCAGCAACTGCACATTGATATTTCTCTCGCTCTCTCTTTCTTCCTCCCTTCCCTCTCTAAAAATAAATAAACAAAATCTTTAAAAAAAAGAAAAAAAAGAAAATATACTTTACATTTTAATTTTGTAATAGATATTTAGATATTATACATTCTAAACACAGCTTATATTCTTTACATGATTTACATTATAATTCAGAGTGAATATAAGTCAAACTCATGTTAGAAATAAAAAACAGTAATTCAATTTAATAATAAAAATAGGTGAAATTCTTCAAAGAAGTAGTCTGCTTAAATTTTTAATAACTGGAAACAATGAAAGTGAGAAAAACTTTCCAACATTGCCCATATAAACTTTGCAATCAAGATATTACAAATTCTTGATTTGATGAAGATCTAATTACTGATCAAAACAATGAAAATTAGCAATAAAATCATTCTCATCCAATTCTCAATTTTAATGTCAGATAAAACTCCTGCACCAAAAGATTCTTTATGAAAAGAAGTATTAATTGTTAAATATTAACTGTTGCTTGCACACAAATAAATATATGCAATTTGATGAATAAAAAAATGTTGATATAAACTTCAAAAATTCATAGAATTCAACAGAAATAGGACAACACCAATAAAGATTATAGTAATGATGTTCTTTAAAAAAGGATGTGCTTCTTTTCTACATTTACTTTTTAGTATTACTAGAAGAAACATATTTATATAAAACAACAAGAAGAGTAGGTTTAATAAAAATAAGGTTGAAAGTTGATAATATAATCCCATTTGTTTGTTTGTCTTTATTTTGTTTTCCTTGCCTGAGGAGATACATCAGAAAAAAAACATTGTTATAAACAATGTCCAAGATGTTACTGCCTATGTTTTCTTCTAGGAATTTTATGGCTTTGGGCCTAAGATTTAAGTCTTTAAAACACTGAATTTATTATTGTGTGTAGCATAAGAAGGAGGACTAGTTTCATTTTTCTACATGTATCTGTCCAATTTTCCTAACACCATTTATTGAATAAACTATCTTTAGCCCATTCTATGTGCTTGCTACCTCTGTCAAATATTGTCTATAAAGGTGTGGGTTTATTTCTGGCGTCTCTGTTCTGTTCCACTGATCCATGCTGTGGCAGACTCTGGCCAGCAGAGTCCGTCTGTTGTGACTGAAGATGAGAATAAATGCACAGGAGATAGCAACCCTGTGGAAAAAGGGGGATGGCATGGCTACTCTCTCAAGGAGAGAGTGCCTGAGTGCTTAGGCCACTGTCTCAAGAAGAGAGCACCCCAACCCTTGCCTAGACAGGCTTTTATTGTTTTTCTTGGGTCTTACATCAGAGAAGGATTTATTATCTATTACATAAAATAGTATTGTCTATATTTTAGGTACATTCAAGGAAATGAAAATAACATGCAGAGGGGAATAGCAGCAAGCTGATTAGCTCCGTCCTTGGGAAAATTCACACAAGCTTTGAAAATTACCTTGAAGATAGACAATACACATTTGTTGTTTTAGACCAGGGTGATGGAATTTTAGCAAGAGCAAGCTGTACCAGTCTGTATGCATTATCTAGACCTGATTCCCATAGGAAAACTCAGTTTGAAGGTCTGGCTCCTGCCCACCACCTCACTTTTGTAGATATTCCATACAGAGCTGAGTCACATTTGCCAGATCAAAACAAACCAGTCCCCTACACATGTCTGTTTCTATTCCAGTACCATGCAGTTTTGATTCCTGTGGCCTTATAGTATAGTTTGATATTAGGTAGTGTGGTTCCCCCAGCTTCATTATTCTTTTTTCAACATCTGTTGCTTTATGGGGATTTTTGTGGTTCCATATACATTTTAGAAATATTTGGTTTAGTTCTGTGAAATATGTCATTGGTATCTTGATAGAAATTACATTGAATCTATAGATTGCTTGGGTAATCTATGAACATTTTAATGATGTTAATTCTTCCTATCCTTGAACACAGTATGTGTTTCCACCTATTTGTATCTTTTTCTACTTCTTTCTTCATTGTCGTATAATTTTCTGAGTCCAGGTCTTTAATGTCCTTGGTTAGATCTATTTCTAGGCATTTTATTCTTTCTGAAGCAGTTGTAAGTGGGATTGTTTTCTTAATTTCCCTTTCTGATAGCTCATTATCGGCATATAAAAATGCAACTAATTTCTGGATTAATTTTGTATCCTGCTACTTTACTGAATTCATTTATCAGTTCTAGTAGCTTCTTGGTGGGATCTTTAGGCTTCTCTATGTACAGTATTGTGTCATCAGCAAATGATGACAATTTTACTTCTTCCTTTCCAATTTGGATGCCTTTTATTTCTTCTTTTTTTCTGATTGCTATGGCTAGGTCTTCCAGTACTATGTTGAGTAAGAGAGAGGAACATCAAAATAAATGTTTTTTTTTTCCACACAACAAAGGAAGCCATCAACAAAATAAAAAGACAACCCAGTGAATGAAAAAACATATTTGCTGATATGTTTGATAAGGGTTAATATCCAAAATTTATAAAGAACTTATAAAACTCAACACCAAAAAAACATACAATCAAATTTTAAAATGGGCAAAGGAACTGAATAGATACTTCTTCAAGAGGACAATAGAGATATGAAACATAGAAGGGCAATAGACATATGAAAGGAGAAATGCAAATTAAAAGCACAATGAAATACCACCTCATGCTGATCAGAATGGCTATCACCAATAAATCAATAAAAAACAAGTGCTGGGGAGGATGTGAGAAAGGGGAACCCTTTTTCATTGTTGGTGGGAATGCAGGTTGATGCAGCCACTGTAGAAAACCGTATGGAGATACCTCAAAAAATTAAAAATGGAACTGTCTTATGACCCAGCAATTTCACTTCTGGGAATTTATTTGAAAACCTGCAACATTAATTCAAAAGAACAGAAGAACCTCTATGTTCATTGCAGTATTATTTACAGTCACCAAGATATGGAAGCATCTCAAGTGTCTATCAGTAGATGAGTGGATAAAATGACTATGGGACATTTATACAATGGAATACCAGTCAGTGGTAAAAAGGAAGGAAATTTGACCCTTTGCAACAGCATGGATGGACCTAGAGAACATTATCCTAAATGAGAAAAGCCAGTCAGAAGAAGACACATACCATATGATTTCACTCATAAGCAGAATCTAATGAACAAACTGAACTAACAAAGCAAAATAGAGACAGACTCATAGATGAAGAGAAGATGACAGCTCAGGGGCAGGGAGTGGTTGCAGGGTGCAGAGGTCAAGCAAAATGGAAAAAAAGGCTCATGGACGTGGACAACAGTGTGGTGATTGTATGGGGGGTGGTATAAGGAGGATAAATGGTAATGGAAAATGTATAATAAAAAACTCAAACTATTCTAAATTTGCCATTTAATATTTAAAAGAATTTAAATATAATTTAAAACATATATTTTTAAAAGAAATTTTCTCTTAAAAATATACCACAGAAAATATGCAATGAAGGTCACATTCCAATTATATACCACACCATAACAAGTAAATAAAACATTTGCATGGCTACAAAGGAGATTCATGGAAAAACAGTCACAAAACTTCCTTCTACAAGTTTTATTTTAGCAATTTGTTTTCACTATAAGAATCCAGCAATAAAATTGTTGGAAAAAAGGATAGTGTGTGTGTGTGTGTGTGTGTGTGTGTGTATCATATATATATTCAGATACTATATGTATATATGAGATATTTCTTTATAAGACAGTGAAAATCATCACACATGTGATAACACAATACAACTGCTTATTCTAGTATAGTCTTCCATAGGATAATAACACTATAAATGCATATATAACACTACCCTTTAGAAAATGTCTGCAAACATTTTTTTCAGCAGATTACTCTTGATGACATTGTGGTATCTGCCAATATTAAGCCACCATGTTACAAAGCAAAATAATTCCCAGGTTCCTAAATGACTCTCCCTAAACTATTGAGCTCAGACCTAAAATCAATCTCTCCTTCCCTCCCTTCCTTTCTCTCTAAAAATCAATGGAAACATGTCTTCAAGTGTGAGTTAAAAATCAAGTGTAAAATAATAATAATAATTACCCTGACTACAAAGCAAGCTCAGATTGAGAGACTGATTTTTTCACAATTTTATCTTTAAAACCAAAGTGATGGTAATGTTAGACAGCATTCCAGAGAGAACTGCTCATATAATAGTTCCTAATGTGTATATTGTATTGTATTTACAGAGTGCATAGTTATTTGGAATTATATATGTATCAGTAAGCATATATGTATAAACTATAAATATAAAGAAATGTCCATGATGTTTGATAAAAAAATTTTGTAATTTTGGTGGATGTGCAGCCAAAAAATATGAAAAAGTAAGTGTGCACATTTGTGTGTATATGGTTATCCTTTATAAACAAACTTCATAATAAGCAGATTGGGAGATGTGAGAATAACCACCACTTTAGATTTAAAATGCCCTCTAGTAAACTTAATTATCCTAATGAATTGGAAGTTGAATGTGAATAACCTCCAGGATACATAAGTCACTTTCATGAAGTCCCAGGTGAACCATCACTTACATGGAATCAAATACATTTTGCATAGCAATGGCAAAAACTTCAGAGCAGTCAACCTAAAGTACTAAATATGATAAACTCTCAACTTCAATTACATTTTCCTCTTTGATAATATGGGGATAATTATACTCCATATACATAGAGATTTTGTGCATTTATTTCATTTATTCACTTCTTCCACATACAACTGTCTTTCTCAAAGTGAGTGGTGACAATCAGTGTCTTAGAGGCTTTGGATACTTCAGTACCAAGCTCCCCCTATCTTCGACACAGAGTAAGTGTTCCTCTGGGTGTGTGCAATAACTTGCTGAGAGATACTCAGGCACACACAGTCTTAAAGGCATTGATTTTGAGATATTTACTTCTGCTTTCACTCTCTTCTAAAAGTAATTCTGGGAATACATCTGATTTGATCTTTTTTATCTCACCTTCGTAAGTCTCTATTTTCCACATTGTAAACAAAAGGTA
Organism: Phyllostomus hastatus; assembly: GCF_019186645.2. Classification (NCBI taxonomy): domain Eukaryota; kingdom Metazoa; phylum Chordata; class Mammalia; order Chiroptera; family Phyllostomidae; genus Phyllostomus; species Phyllostomus hastatus. The sequence continues at coordinate 35,141,669 of NW_025333709.1, read as the reverse complement.
CATTTCTCACACATTTCCTAATATTAGCAGGGTGCACGGCCCAAGGGTGTAAAACACTCAGGATGCCAAAAAATAAGTTTGAAATATTGATATCAGTGGTGAGAAATTTAATGACTCTAATGAGGGGGGAACAAATCACTCTGTGAAACAGAAGTTTTTCAGTCCTTTGTTTTCAAGAAAATTAGAGAACACCAAACTGTCAGCTGGTAAATCATTAAAAGTAGTTTTTAAAGATAGAACAGTGTGATTTTTGTTACATACATAATTCATTTGGGGGCCAAACTAATTCAGTTACATTGCTATAATTAAATTCCTTCGAATCCCAACTACTTTTGTCATGTAGATAAACCTTTTCAGGACTCACATTTACAAAACTAAAACAAAATATAGTAAAATAATTCAAAGTGAAATATGCTAGTATTGATAGGGGACCCAAGACTTGGAAAATTTTAGCTTAGGTAAAAAGTTATAAGTCTAGCAAGTAATGTCTATGTTAAGCTTTTGTTTCAGAAACTACAGAGAAGGCCCATCCTGGCTCCCGTGAAAAACAGCTGACCTTCTGGGGCACTGATAGAAGATTACCACCTGGGGACATCCAAACCTTTGTTCCAGGGGGAACAGATGACCACCCCACCCCCTTTGGATCAGCTAACTGCCCAGGACAGGAATGTTGCAGCTTCTGAATCTCAAATCCCTCTCCACACTTTGTTTGTCCTCCCCCACCCCCTTATAAAAGATCTGGCCAGGAAAGAGAAGGGAAGATGGTTTGTCAGGGTATGAACCAACCATCTTCTCAGATCGCCAGCCATCTAAATAAAGTGCCCATAAAAGATTCAATCGCTGTCATTGCTTATTATATGTGGTTGTGACAGGCAGCCCGAACACTGGTGTCTTTTCTGGTTACAGTATGATATATAAACTAATTGAGAGAAAACCAATCAATATAATTAAAATATATCTAAATAACTTATAATAATTGCTTATTTAAATTAACTATAAAGGTATTAATGCCAATTATATATTGGCAATACTTATAATATTAAGCCAATCTAAAGAGTAACATTTAACATGGAGAGAATTACAAAAGGAAAATGATTTGTTGGAAAAATGTGTAACATATATTAGGGCAAAATTGTGTGAGTTAAATAGCATGAAAAAAATTCCAAAATCTTAGGAATTGCATGCCTTTGATGAATGAAATGAATCCCAGGATGGATCATTACATCTCTGTTCATCTCTTGCTATCCCAACATTTCTCTTAGTTTTAAGCCAAAACTATTGCTTACTAGTCTGAGTTCCTTTTATAATGAAATAAAAGAGTTGAGTATTCACTCTACATTCGATTGTCTGTAATCAAAGACAGGTAGAGTACTCCTGGACTATTTACTCTTCTACACGTAACAGCCTGAGCTTTGTCAACCACTTCAATGATATGGTTTGAAGGCAACATATTTTCATCATGCCAGCTCCACAACTTCACTCACAAAATGTCCTACTTTTCCCTCTTAAAGTGCTGCCTTCTGCTAGGTTCTCACAAGATGAAGAGAGAGTGATCCTTCTTTTTCTTACTCTTCTTATAAAGTCACTAATCTCATCATGAAAAACCTACTCTCATGACCTCATTTGAGCTCAATTACCTCCCAATGGCCCCACCTCCCACTGGATGTTAGGGCTTCAATATCTGAGGGGATACAATTCAATCCATAGCAACTTATAAATTTATAGTGTCTGGACAGTAATCAAAGAGTAAATAGCAAAGTAAAAAAAAAAATGTTCTTCTAAGATGTAAGTTCCAGTAAGCTTGTTAAAAACTTTGAAAACCATGTGTATTATCATGTAGATTTCTGTCTGGGGAAAATGATCACCCTTAAGGTTACAGTTTATTGCTTTGCAGACCATTAACAAGTTTTGTCATTAAACTAAGATTCTTATTTTAACATTCATCTTTTAAGTTGCTTGTAAATATCCTGCTCTTCAATTTTTTTAAATCAGACTTGCTGTCTTACTGGTTCCATCATTAATGGGTTGAATGAAATCTTTATCACATGTTCATTTTATATTTTTATAGGAATTACGTGTTTAGCCCTGGCTGGCGCAGCTCAGTGCATTGAGCACGGGCTGCGAACCAAAGAGTCGCAGGTTCGATTCCCAGTCAGGGCACATGCCTGGGTTGCAGGCCATGATCCCCAGCAACCACACATTGATGTTTCTCTCTCTCTCTTTCTCCCTCCCTTCTCTCTCTGAAAATAAATAAATAAAATCTTAAAAAAAAAGAATTATGTGTTTAAATTTAAAAAATTACATAACAATATGAAATTTAGATATACTGTTTAAACTATGATGCTGAGATTGCTTTATTTGTGATTGTCTGAATGTGGTTTCATTTTTCCAGGTCAGATAGAAAGTATTGGTTAAAGAAAGGCTTTCTACCATAAAATCCAATATTATTCTCTTATATGTATACAGTAAAGATCACAAATTCCTTATTCCAAGACATCAACAATTAATAACTATAAAACTGAAAATATACTTTCCAGGAGGCTATGGTCAAATTTTTAGAGATGTTGTAGATATTTCAGTTGAAATAATGATGTAGCCTACATAAATGTCATCTATCTTCATTTTCATTATATTTACCATAATCATTATAATTTTACTTATTCTTTATAGTCATTTAACAAAAATGTGTAATAGAAAAAAATAAGTTCAACCAATATTAATTCAACATGTAACTAGAAATTAAATAACTTAAAAAATAAAATAAATGTTTAAAATTTTTAATAAAACCAGTAAGGGCTAAGTTTTGCAATTTTAGGAATATAAGGCATTTTTCCACATAGCATCTTGTTTTAACCCTCAAAACTACTCTGGAACCATGGTTAGAGCAGTGTAATGTGCTTATCTGAGAAACAAATAAGCTGAGATTTAGCCACACTGACATATAAATAAGACTTTGTTCCAGAAGTTTCAATTTCAGTTCCCAGAATTTTCATTTTAAGTAGTATGATTAAGAACTCCTTTCTTACACTGAAGATAAATAGTGGATGACCACCTAAGATTCTTGAACAGCCTAGGAAAATGAATGTTTTATTCTACTTTATTGCCTATCTGAAGTCTGATGGTCAAATTCGTCCAAAATAGTATGGAGACCCGACTAGTTGATAATTAGTTAAAACTCTTATAGGATAAATGATCATGTCAGACTGGATTAAAATATTGCTTAGAATTATTCAGAAAATATCCTAAAATCAGACATAAATAGAGGACTTTTGCAACTATTGTAACAGGTGTGGATTATGAAATTTAAGTGTTGGAACTATCTTGAAGTTAAGAGCCTATCTTGAAGTTAACCAGACTTTATTTTAAAGACCGGTTATATAAAGGCCTTTAATTTATAAAATAAAATCTGGTTTATAATAGTATTGTTCTGTCATTGAGATAGACATACAATTACTTCAACCAAATGTGAACAAATTGTACTAACTATAATTATCTTTAGTGGCTTCTTATAAGATACAATTAAAAAACACATACTGCATTATGCATTTATTTAATCTAGTAAACAGCTTTTTTTTGTCCTCAGGGTGTGATTTCTGTACCTTCTTGTTGTTATTGATATTTGTTCTTTTGTTCATTATTGAAGATATATTATAAACTTACAATGCTTACCATCTTGGTTATTTTCTAGGTAGAGTTATACATTTTCTTTAAAAATATTAAGATGAAGGACCTTTGAGGGCTAATTTTGCTCAAGCACCTGCACTAGATGTATTTTGAATTAATTTCTAAGGCAGTCACAATCATACTCTCACATTAGTACCATGTATTATAAAGTGTATGGCTCCTATTCTTAGGTCAATTTAAAGTTGTTATGTCCTGAATGTGTCACAGATGTCCTCTCAGTATTAAATTTAATAAATTGTGATCCTGTATTTCATTTCAAATGATTTTTAACTTTTTTTTCTATTTCAGTAGAGGTTACAACAATTTATAACTTAGACAAATAAAAAGATATTGGAAGTAAAGTGAAGGGAAGATGACACAAACTAGGGATAAAAGTCACACCACAGACAATATTCCACTTCATCAGAAAATTCAATCTGGGACCATGATAATCCAATATACCTATTCTAATTATATTACAAGTGTGCAGAGGTATATCATTAATAATTTAAAATACTCTGGTAAAAATAAATGAAGATGGAATGCTTCATCACAAAAGGAAATAATGAGACTAGATAAAAATACTAGCTTATCACTACAGGTCATAAAATATAAACCCATTCCACTGAGCTCTTTAGAAACAGTGACTCATTGGTCTGCATAGGTTTATCATCTTCTTAAAGGTAATGATATTCTACTTTCATTAAAATCCTCATTAAATGTAATAAGACAGCTTAGTGTGCCACACCCATACTTAATCACTTATTATATCCTGCTCAGTTGGGTTTATAGTAAATAAAGTAAGAATGTCTAATTGTGGTTACTGCACTAACAAAGCACAATGCCTTGTTGAATTAAGCAACACAAAGATAATGGCAATTTGTTTGTGCCCAGGAACAATCTGATAGAGAAATCAAGATGAGTTTTTAAGTTGAGCATGAGTCTGGCACATTACTAAGACTAAAAATTCATTAAACTTTCCTGACATCACTTTCATAATCTGTGTGTTTATTACTTCATTTCTTCTTTCTGTATTTACCAAGCCTTTCTCATACCAGAAAATATGCTATTTTTCCTCTTCAAGAAATTTATCCAGGGACATTGCTATGAAAACATAATTAGAATAATATAAGCATCACTATAGAAACATTCATATACACTTTCATTTATTCATTTATCTAGAAAGATTTTCAACTTTTTTCATCTCATGGCACACATAATTACTAAAATTCTGTGGCACACCAAAAATATTGTTTTGAAAATTGCTAATCTAAAACATATTTATTGAGCATCTATTACATGGTACAGATATTCCTTTGTGCTGGGAATACAATAATAAAAGGAAATAAATGTCCTGACTAGTGTGGCTCACTTGGTTGGATGTCATTGCACAAAGTGAAAGGTTGCTGGTTCAATGCCCAGTCTGGGCACATGACTGGGTTGTGGGCCCAGTCTCTGGTTGGGGCACATATGAGAGGCAACCAATTAATGTTTCTCTCACACATCAATGTTTCTCTATCTCTCTTTATCCCTCCTTTCCCCTATCTCTAAAAAATAATAATATTTTTTTTAAAAAAAATCTGTGCTTATAATTCTTGGCTTAGTGAAAACAATAGACAATAAAGAAACAAACACAAGGTCTGTCCAGAAAGTATCCAGCTATATTGTAAGAAAAATAGAGACATTTATTGAAGAAGATACAACATACAAGAAATATTGTACATAGAACAGTGCTGCTTCAGTTCTTCAAAATAAGCACCTTGGGACACACAGTTTTTCTAATTGCTATCAGCTGCCCCACTGTATCTTCCTGAATGTCACTGATGGTCAGAAATCTCTTGTCTTTCAAAGGTGACTTTAGTTTTGGGAAAAGTCAGAAGTCACAGGGTACCAAATCTGAGCTGTTGGGGGGCTGAGTCACCCAGGTGATTTGATTTTTTGCCAAAAATCTCTCAATGAGAAGTGATACATGAGTGGGCGCCTTGTTGTGATGAAGCTGCCATTCACTAGTTGCCCACTGCTACAGCCTTTTGAATCATCTGAATAGTTTCCCCAGAGTAATGCTCAAACTTAATGCAAAATTTGATGCAGATCCATTGCTTTACTCACCCAGTCATTTTGAATGTGATGGCCACACAGTACATATGCTCACTCAGTGGTGTCTACCACCCCCACTCACTCACTAGTACAGTGAAGTCATCATTGTTCACACATGCGCATTCCAGTCCTCTCTACTTGGCTGCCAGGTTACATCAATGTCACACAGACAGTTCTTGTTCTATTAACAATGGCCGGACTTTTTCTGGACAGATCTTGTCATATATTAGATATGTATCTATTCAAACAAGTTAAGCAGAGTATAACCCCTCAATCCAATATTAAACTTCCTAGAGCAGGATTTAAAGGGTAGTTATAAAAATACATTATTTTTGAAACAAATATTATATGTTAAAAGAATAAATATTTTATGTTATATATGCATGTGTATGTTATGGAGAACAATAAAACAGAAAAATGGCCCCAAAAGGAGAACATAAAGTGTCAGGAAAGGCTTCTGAAGTAAGATAGCATTTGAGCTATTGCAAGAATAAAACAAAGAGGAAGGCATGTGCATCTCTAGGGAAATGCGCATAGCATTTGGAATTGCCATTGTAAAGATTTTGAGAAAGGAATGTATCTGAGTGTACCAGAAACAACAGAGGCCAGTGTGGCTAATGCAAAGTGAGAAAGAAGGGAGTGGGAGTGATACTTATCTAAAGGTGTGCAGCTTTATTACCCACTTGTTTTCTGGCAGAACAGAGTAGTTTCCCTGCCTCCTTGTAGATGTCATCTTGTAATCGATTTTGAGCCAACCGAATGCAAGTGAAGGCATTATCTGTACTCACAGATGTTGTTCTAAAATACTCCCACTCAAGAACACCTATAGACCCCCAAAGCAGAGAAATTTACAACCTTGAGAAGCCACGTGCTTGAACATTCAAGAGCACAAGACAGCATCATCTTGGTCACTAATCAGCAGATGGAAGAGAAGCTCTCATCAGATCTATTCATTTTCAAATTAAAACAAGTAAGAAATAAATCGTACTGTGTTAAGTCATGAAATTTGAGATGTCTCTGTTAGAGCATCTACTGTTGCCATAGCTAATGTGGAAGTGGTCAATAACAAGATTACAATTGTTTAGCAAATACAGGCCACTGTAAAGGTCAGGCTTTTTAATCTGAGCCAGATGGGATTTTAACAGAGTTTTGAAGATTATCTGTCTTATTTTTAGGAGATATCAACTAGTTTTTATCTATTAGCCATTATTTCACAGTTTGAATGAGTCGTATCCTTCTCAAAATTTAAACCCTGACTGCCCTACCCTTGTTTCTGATCCCCTTTGTCCTTTAAATTTCTTTTCCACAGTACCTTGTCATCTTCCAATATATTTTTGTTTATTTGTATTATCTGTTTCCTTTGATCAGAGTATAAGCTTCACAAAAGTAAAGATCTTTTTCTATCTCCTTCACTGATGTATTTCAGTCCCCTAAATCAGTTCCTTACACATATAGCCTCCTCAAGAGCACTGGAGAAAACTTGGTAAAATGTAACTGGTTTTATTTTAAAAGATTGTAACAGCTTTTCTAAAATAAACTATTTGTATACCAAACCAAAACCAAAACAACGACAAATGCTCCCTCATGCAAACTGCTATAATTCTGTACCTTATGTAAGTATACTAAAACTTGATAAAGGTGGTAGAAAAACCTATAAAATATATTTATGAATTTTTATTATGTGGTTTCACTCTTTAGATGTATAGTGACCTAATTCTTAGGTACAGAAATGTTATACATCACAATACATGAGAAATCAGACCATGAAAATTTACCTCTCCTTTCTATACTATTTTTTGTTTCAGTTTTACTGAGAAATAATTGACATACATCACTGTGTAACTTTGAGGCATACAGCATGATGGTTTGATTTATATATTGTGAAATGATTACCACAGTAGATTCAGCTAGCATTCATCACCTCATATACATGCAATAAAAAGAAAAGAATAAAGGAAAAAAGTGTTTTTTTCTTGTAATAAGAACTGTTAGAATTTACTCTAACAACTTTCCTATATATCATACAACAGTGTTAGCTATACTCATCCAGTTGTGCATTACAGCACTTATTTATCTTATAACTGGAAGTTTGTATCATTTGACCACTTGCCTTCATACCTCTTCCCCCAACCCCTTGAGACCACTATTTCTTAAAATAATTGGTTCATGCCTATGTTTAAAAGAAAAAAAGTCATATTAAAGTACTACTGCAATTTATGACATTTATTTCCAATCCCTAGAATGTGTTAAGTTTTGAAAATCACATATCACAAGAACATAAAATGTGTATGCTACATTTTTTAGAGCAAGAGCCTCAAAAGAAAACTTGTAGTTTCCAAAAGATTTTCTTTAGTTGAAGAGGGAAGCACTCTGTGAGGAAAGAAGAGGAGAAAGATGAGGAGGAATTGACTATCTGCACTTGCAGTAGAATTCCTAAAGAATTATCCAAGCATTTGGAAGACTCTCAAAACCAGAAAATGTTCTCTTAATAATACCTCCAACTTTTACTTTCCAAAGTTTTAAAAATGCCAGGATGTCCATATCTTTGTCTTTTATCTATGTAACTTCACCACCCCTGACATAGGTAGGGCAGGTTGTGATTCCTGAGAAAAACAGCAAATGGAGACGGAGACCTAGAATAATGTAATGTACATTTCAGAGCACACTTAAGGCAAGATGGGAGCCCAGATCCTTTGGCTGCCAATATGTTGTCCTTTATCGTTTTTCATTTGCCTAACTTCTGTGCTGGAAGAGGCTAAGAAATTGGACGTGAAACATGTAAACAAACAAACTAAAAATCCATGTGTATAATAGATATTTGTGGTAATGCTTATTTGAAAAAAAGAAAAGAAAAAAAAAAACTGAAAATGCAAGAGTTTGAAATAAACATTGTTAAGGCCCAGAGAATAATATGAAATCCAATGGCAGAATCAAATGGCAGAATCACTGATATAATGAATGTAGAAGAATAACCTTTTTTAGCTTTAATATCTAATCACACTCTGTGACAGTCAAACTTAACACATATAAATCTGAAACACTATAATTAGTCGTAACTTTAAAATAGAAGAAATTCATAAAGGTCTAGATAATTTGTATAATATTTTCTTTTCAATTAAGTAACTGATTTTGTCATGAAGGAAAAATATGAACTTATTCTTGTGTGTATCATAAGGTAGCCTAGAAACTTCAGATAGATAAAAATAAAGGGAAAAATATTTGATTGTTGATTGCAAATTGATGGTTTTGAGAGATAGTTTATAACTCATCAAAAATGTGTATTTTAATTATACTTAGAAACCATATATCTTTTTCCATAATATTTTTCTAAGGATTTATTCAGCAAAAGTTTTTATGGCTCTCGAAAAGAAGAGACAAGAGGGTTTCCACATACTCAGCTGCAGAAGTGTTTAACTTGAAATGAATTTTGGGTTTAGGGACCTACAGAACTGAATTCAACTTCTGACTCCATGACGGGCTAGCAGCCAGCCCTTTGCCTCCAGCCAGCCAGTCACTTAACTTCTGAAGACAAGTCTCCCCACTGAGGAAAGCAAATAGCGCTGTTAATTACCTTCTCTTGTAAAGATCAACTAATATAATGGGTAGGAAAGGCCTGAGATATAATAAATTTTCAATAAATGTTAACTGTTATAATTAAAATAAATCTGACATATTGAGCCAAATTATTTGGTCACAGTTTGTGCTTTTCACAAAAATAGGGAAGAAGCAATGACATTTTAGATGACATTATTTAAAGGGTTTGAATTTGAAGTGCCAGTGACATGTTGTACAGTCTTGGGTGTAAGTGAGGAACAAAATGATTGAGACTTGTAGACCATTAAAAAGATTACACTGTAATCTCATCAGTGTTCCCCAACTAAGAGTGGCCATTAAAACTGACAAGTAGAAAAAAAAAAGGAAACCATTATGAAATCAAAACTAATTTACAATTCATTTTATACTGTGGTTTGCACATTTAAAATTTCAAAAATTGTTGTTACTGCAAAATTATTATGGCTTGGGGATTTCAATCTGTACAAGTTAAAAATTACTTGCAAAGTGCTTAAAATAGTGCCTGACACACAACAGGAGAGGGAGAGAAAGAAGACACTTTTAATATGTACAGACATCCAGTGCATGAATTGGTTATCTAGCTATAGAGAATTATGAGTAGATAGGTAATGACATACATTTTTTCTTTAATGGGGATCTTTACAAAACTAGAAGAGCCTGAATTGATAGTTTTCTGTTAAAGCATCCATAACAATATGCTAATCTTTTCTGAGGCATTTTCTAATTCTGCTTTTTTTCTCCCTAGAAAATTTAAATACAAAGTTCCTTTTCAAAATAAGAAGTTTCTATTTTTTGATTTGTAAATGGAGACACAGACTAATCACATTATTGAAAAGCAATGATTTTATGATAAAATAAATTTATGTATTAGAACAGACAATTAAAATGTGCCACTTTTCTGATTCCTCCATGGAATAATAATTAAAAATCAGTGATCTAGACTAGCCTCTTTAAGAACCAAGCTATGTAAGTATTAAAATTAGGCAGGGAAGCTTTTCACTGCTCTTTTGTCCTCCTATGAAGTACTATTTTCTCTTCAAACTATATTATCTTTTTAAGTGTTTTTGTAAAAATAAGTCAAATATTTAGTATAATTTTTCCAACTTAAATTACATGGAGAACATTTTTAATGCTCAGAAGAAAAAAGAATTGTGCTGACATCTATGAATGTCACCTTTTTAAAAACTTTTCCTTAATAAATGAAATTAGAATACTGTGCATCTATCTTTCATTATCATTGCTTCATAAGGAACAAGACATTTTAGCATGTAGTAGGAAAAACATAATCCCTCAATAAACTAAAAGTTCATGAAAAATTCACCAGAGAATATTTTCATTTTTCTCATTCTGCATGGAGCTGTCGACTAGCATTTGAGAATGGTTTAAACCAACTTTGCCTGTGTTTAAATCCATAGCATAGAAGAATGTCTATCCTAGAAAGCACAGAATCTCAATGAATATATAATTAAAAGAATGTATATGAATCATAGAATATCAACTTATGAAGAAATATTATTGAGAGTCCAATGTTCCACTTGTCTGAAAGATACCATCAAGAAGTTCTATTATTTTATCTTTCTACAACAAAATCTGATAGCCACACTCATTCACCCTACATGTCTTCCTTTTTCAATGAGTGATTTGACCTTTATACTCGAAGGCAACATCTACTAGTCCTAAGAAATGACCTCCTGTCTCCTTCTGAACTACAATTGGTTACCTGTCTTCCACAACATCATTTTCTGTTGGATCGTTCCTATCATTAAATGAAATGGTCTAGAGTTTTCTCTCTTAACAAAACAAAACAACTCACTCTATATATTCCACAGTCCTTCAAGACACAGGTCTTCTGCCAGCAAGACTTGGCTATAAAGCTCTCTCCAGTTTCTATCCCTTTCCATATATAAACTTTCCATTGGCCTTCTGTTTGAATTAGAATGAATCTGTTTATTTACTGAAACCTTAACCCATGGAATCTGATGCTATTTCTGTGTACTTAGTATTATATTGGGTTGAATTGTAGAACACCCAACTGGTGTTCCAAGACTTGCTTGGATATGTGGGGTGCCACCACCCCTACACACACATTGAGGTTGGGTTCAGGAACCCAAATAAAGTAGTAATTTATAATATTTCTCTTTTTTGAGATGAAAGTTATAGCAGTAGCTATTTGTAGACTCTTGATCACTCTTTCATCACAGATACACATACAAGCCCTGTAGTTGGCAGGTGCTAAGATGATCTGCAATGATTCTTGCCTGTTGGTATTGAGAGTGGGATATACCTACTAACTTGCTTCTACCCAATAGAATACAGCAAAAATAAAGAGTCATGACTTTCACGATTAGGTTACAAAAGATGGCAACTTCTGAATGCTCACAGACCTCATTACCCTCATGGATTGCATGTTTTGTTAAATCAAGCTGCTATTTTGGAGAGCTAAGGGAGAGGCTATCATGGAAAGGCACTGAGTTGACCTCTTGCCAAAAGCATGTGCATAACTGAATCTTGCTATATAAGCTTGAAAACAGACCCCTTTGCAACTTAGCCTTGAGATGACCCCTACAGCAGCCTGTGAGAGCTCCTAAGGTGGGAACTTAGCTAGGCCGTGCATGGATTCCTGGCACAAAACACTGTGAATCAATAAGTACATGGTGTTTTGAGCCACTAAGTTTGGGGATAATTTACTGCACAATAGATAACTAAGGCAGTCTCACATTCAGATTCTATCTTAAAATATACCTAGGTTTTCCACCTTTATTTTTTGGACCTCACTCTATTATAAGTTATTAAGTGTTTTAATTTTTTATTCTAAATCAATGTTTTCTTCATTTTGTCTAGTGAAATTATAGCCACTCTATATTTAATAATATAATTATGTGAACAACCTTCAAGTTACTACAATGTGAATTAAATATTATTGACAATCAAATGCTTTATGCATATCTATGCTATGTCTTTGTAGTTGTAGGAATAGGTGTTTATACATTAGGTTAGGGAACTGAGCGGACTGGCACACATTTTAGTGGACTGTGATTGAGGTGGAAGCAAAGCTCAGCATAAATACATTGGAATTTCTCAAGAGTTGGGAGAGCTTGTCAAAAATGGTTTTCCCTGACCACTTATTTTATGTCTCTGTAAGACCATGTAGACAGATATTTTTGAAATTTGAAATGATCACATCTGGTTTCAAAGAGTTAGTAAAATTTCAATGAAAATTAGCATATGGCTTCAAATTGCCATCAGTTACTCTATAAAAATACAGAATTTTTTCTGTATTAGAATTTGAAGTTTAAGTATACTACAATTTTTGATGTGTCCCTAGCACATAGTAGGCATTCAAAACTTGTGGGGGTTTAAATTTAGAAAGTGTTGTTTGCACTTCTACTAAAATCTAGTTGAGTAACAAGCAGTGTGGCTTTGTTACTTTTCTCTTAATTCAATAACATTTATATTAAAATATATTTATTAGTGTATGCATTTGCTTTATATCTATACTTCTTATGAGATACACAATAATACAGACCATCCATTTTTTAAACACCATACACATTTTACTATAAGTAAGGTACACACAAAATATGTATTTGATATATATTCAATTTAAAAGCAAATAATTAAATTCACATTTTCTAACATTTATTCTAATATCATATATGATTATCTCTCATCACTCAGTAAACTGTTACCATTTCAAAACCATAAAAAAACTTACTGTACTTTACCTTCTCTGCATTTACACAATACAAAATAGGAACTTAATTCATATCTGTGTAAGTAAATTAAATCCATTAATCATTAAGAACCTATTTCTAGTTACTGGATTTGTGTCAAATAATTATTGTAAATAACAGCAAAATAAACTATTCAATTGTTGTTCATTTACCACAAAATTAGTTATATAGACTAAAGGTAGCAGAAGAACTACAATGTTTTGGTACAATGGGTTGCAGATAATTCTCCTCCCAAAGCTTCATTGTATACATCATTGACTTCCTATCACATAGAAGAAATATAGGTCTCTCTGCTCTGATGATAAGTTTTGTGGTCTTGTCATGGCCTCTAATTTTACCTTCAATTAAATAGTCAAAAGAGCAATTAGATTTAAGGGATTTCTTTCCTGATTAGAGCACTTGGCTCCATCTATCCTTGCACTGGGAACATTGATACAGTCTTAGATTACTTGAAAAAATTGATAATGAATTATGCTCCTTGAGGCTGTGGTTAATTAAATTGGCTACCCTTTTGTCTTCAGCATGGGCAGCTGGGGCACAAGACTACGGAGGACTAATGAATCCTACTTAAGGTAAGTCCTCAAGGGATTTGAATTCCTGCTGTCAGGCAGGAATATGATTCAGATCACAAAGTTCTCCAATCTACTAAGTAGGTCAAACTCTCTAAGGGAGAATATAAAGCAATTTGGGATCTGTTGAAATCAGAAACTATAAATTTAATTAGTTATTATATTCAATAAATCCTTTTCTAAAATAATGCATTAAGAAGAATCTCTTAGAAAATCCTTTATATTTAATAGGAAAACATTTGGATCAGAGTACAGTTCTGTTAGAAGCCATATGTCTCAGAACTCAAGGACTTTCAGGAACTGATATATGTCTAAACAGATCACAAGATTTATATTAAAAATTTTAACGAACTAGTCAGGTGATTGAAAATGCCATGCCTGCTAGCAAATTACATTGTATTACACGTTTTAAAATGCAATCTTATTTGTGTCTATCAATTTGGTTTGAAAGATAAATATGTTGTAGATTTCTCATCTTTTTACTTATATTTTGTTTAAATTTTCAGCATTATTCTATGTAAATCATAAGAACACATAGATATTTCCACATGTATTATTCACTGCCATAAGAAATGCATAGAACTGCTTTAATACAGGTCAAGCCAGAAATAAGAAATTCACAGTAATAATATTAATATTTAATAATAATAATGAGTTATTAAACATTCAAAAGGGAAAACTAATAATCATTTTCATTGATTGGTTTATTAAATAGTTACAAAATTATAAATAGTATCAATCATTTTAAAAATAAAGAAACTGAGGCAGAGAGAGAATAAGGAATTTGCTGAAGGTTATACAGCTAATCCACAGTGAAGCAAGATTTCAAACTTATCCTAACATCAGAGCCCACAGTCTTATAGAAAAAGAAGTATTGCCTTCTTTTGGCTGTAAACTGAAGTTTTGTAGAATGATGTATTTCAGATATTGTGGCATGTTTTCCAATATGTCCTCTGGACCAGCAGCATCTGCACCATCTGATAGATTGTTAGAATTGTAGATTATCAGCTGCAACCAGACATACTGAACCAGAATATGCATTTTATCAAGATACCCAGATGCTTTGAATTCACACTGAATGTGAGAAGCACTGTTCCAGTACAGTGTTATTGAACTTAAATATACATTTTTTAAATCTTTGGGAAACTATACATACACACATACACAGCATTTAAATCACAATCTTTTGAGAAAGCACTGAAGTATCAGTATTTTTCAGGTCTTCACAGTGATTCTAATCACCTTATAGTCGGGGCTAAAAAACATGATGTAATACTCTAATGTAGCACTTCTCAAATGTTGGTGTATACAGAATAAGCCAGAAAGATCTCTAAAATATTGATTGCTGGACCCACTTTCAGAGTTTTTGATGGTATAGGTCCACAATGTGGCCCAAGATTTGTATTTGCAACATATCCATAGGTGTTGCTGATCTGGATACCAGATTTTGAGAACCACAACATTGCTGACTTTATAAAAGAAGTAACTAAGACTGACAGGGGATGGAGAGAGAAAGGGGATGTCTGGGGTAGGGGGAGTGGTGGGAGATAAATGCAGACAACTATAATTGGACAACAATAAAATAATTTAAAAAATAAGGGGTTGAAAGTGTAGACTTTGAAGCAAGTACACCTGGGTACAGACTAGTGCAGGCAATGGTAAGTTTAATGTAAAAGTGTATATAAATACCTGTAATGGTATCTGATTATTATCCTCACTTAATCCATATTGTATCTAATTATTGGCAAGAATAGAGCTGGAACTCAGGCCTCCTAGTTTCCCCTCTACATCCCAACTGCATCAGTTAGCATTAAACTTTATATTTCTAATTAGAGTCCTGTTAGTTAATAGAGATGGCCAAACATATGGTAAGAGAAATGGGGCGTTTGAATCTTTCTTATAGGTTAATTATCCAAAAGCTAACCACAATGGAAAATCTCAAGCACAGACACATCATGCATTTAATTGAAAAGTTCTCTCTCTGTGGCTTTTTAAAGATAGCAGTGGCCAGCAGTCCTTTTTCCAAAAACAGAAAAATTGTGAGGGATCCCATAGGTAGTGTATTCACATTTGTACTCCTTAGCTTTTATTATAAAATTTTAACTTCAGGTGTTAGGTTCTCAAGCTTTTTATAAATTCATTTTTGCCTACCTGTCTACTCAAGCATCCTTCCAGTGAAGCATCCTTCCCTTTGATATGATTTCACCCCAGCTTAGGTAAAGAACTTACAAATTTACAACAGCAAAATCTTGTTTCAGATATCTGACGTTCCACACATGAATTGTCTACTTCATTTACTAGTGCTCTTCTTGATGATTTCATGAATCTTAGCAACACGCTGTGTCGACTATCTGGAGTGGAGTTAACATTGCATTGTATTGAAATACTTGGACTTTCTAGCTTTGTTGCAAACCTTGATCGGGTCGATCTACATTACTTACTTTACATGCCAAAGCTTCTCCCAAAGTTTGCTTTATTGTATATACTCAGCAAACCTTTGCTGAGTAGACAATGTAACCATGCTTTCCAAAATGGAACAGACATCTTAACAAAACACAAGTGCCATACTGATATTGCAAATATGAGTACAGGGCTGGTGTAATGAATTCTGATTGGCTAACATTTTCAAAAATAGAGCGGCGTATGTTGAAATTTACATAAAAACATACGCCATATGTTTTTAATAATAAATTAATTTTATTATTAAAAACATAATTTTAATTCACTTAAAATTATTTAAGTGAATAGCAATATTCTCTGCTATTAGATAAACAAATTATTTTAATCCAATATAGAAGCTAATCAAAAATAATTCTTTAGACATTCCCCAAAGCCAAACTTTGTGTAATAATTCCATGAAAAATCACTACGTATGGATAAGAACAATGGAAACTGGAGAAAGAAAAGAGTACATTACATTCACAAATGTGCTCTTTTCTATATGTGGTTAAACATGTGAAATTAAACAAAATCTTTAAACATATTTAAAAAGTAGTCCAAATTCATTTTATTTTAAAGGAATGTTGCAATTATAGTAGCTGACAAGATTATAAAGCAAAAATCTTTCACAAAATTGCAGAGGGAGTTGTGAATCTTGTGCCAAAATAAATAAACAACAAGATAAAAATAACTTAGTCATAGAACAAGCAAGAGAAATGATATCATTAACAACTAACTTTGACAATTGCAAAGACACAATAGAACATAAACCAAATAATTGAGGTTAGTAATATAAACATAATAGTAAAATGTAGGGATGGGCAAAAGTAGGTTTACAGTCATTCATTTGGAAAATAATACAATAATTAATAAATAAGAATAAACTCTGTTTTGCATGCTCACAACTATAAACGTACTTTTGTCCACCTCATATAAGTATGAATGTGTTCATTCTATTTCTTATAACCAAAAGGTATAACTTCTATATTAGAAAACAATTACTGAACTTTGAATCAAAAAATTGAAATGTAAATACATTTGTGAACTTACCTGTCTTGTGACCTTGAGCATGGTATTTAACTTCTGAGCTTGTCTTTTACCTCTTACGTGCATGTGTTTGTGTGTGTGAGAGAGTTTCAATAAACTAATATACATAAAACCCCTAACCCATTGTCTATATATGTGTTACTTTAGGGAGGAGTTAGGAATGAGTGGCTGGAGGGAAAATAAAGCAGGGCCCCCACCATTACAATCTAACAAATGACGTAAAGCAGAAGGCTGGAAACAAAAGGAAGTCAAGTCTCACCAGTTAACCCAGCTGAGCCTGGTCCGATAAGATTGCCAGGTGATCCGAACATCACAACAGGGAGAACAGGAGTAAGGGAACACTGGAGACTCTGTGTTTGAAAAAGTGAAACTGCAATAATTTATCTAAGACAAAGAGCCTTTACTAACTGAGAAAGAAAGCCTTTGTAGCTGTACATTATTCCCAAAGTTTAGAAGGGGAAGAAGGAAGGAGAACCTAAAAACTGATTAAAGATTATAACCCCTAAACCCCAACATTCGCAGACATCTTTAGATTAGCTAAGAACTCACTCGTAGCCTCCTGGCTCAAGTATATAGAACAAAACTTACTAACAAACTTACTAACAACTTCATTTCCTCTATACAGGCATTTAGACTAGCTGGGTTCCTATCTGTAGTTTTATGCTCACATATGTTTCCTACATGAATTTGCTGTCTCATTCCCACTATATGTGTTTGTCTCTTGCTTGAATCCTTCTCCTGCAGAGAGACAAAAACCGAGCAACAAGCTCTGGGGAGACCCCTAACTTGGGTCTCTCCCTCACAACATACGGTGTACACTTGGTAGACTTCTGGATTTGGCATGCAAGTGAATAACACTTAAACGTTTTAAATCTGTTTAGTATTTATTTGAGAGATAAGGAATTTATCAAATAAAATAGCCCTTTAACAATAAAAAAATCTGCTAATATTAATAGTACAGGCCTGATATTTTGTATAGTGAGTATGTATTTAAATAGTATCCTTTTTACTTGAACTTTCTTTTTTCCAAAATAGCCAGAAAAGTGGTAATCTTGTGCCCCTGAGTAAATGAGAAAGTTTGGCCTGTACTCTTTTGAAGTTCCTGGGTCTGGCCTCTTAATCTCAGATATTTCTTTCCCAGCGCAGTGATTTCCTGATTTGCAGAGCAGTTCAGTAGCCACAACGTTAATCTATATATAGTCACATTCTTGGGGCAGATAAAATAAAAGCCAGGTCTCCTGAGATTTTTTCTACTGTTTTCTATCAGCTTTTGCCATGTGAGACGGACATACCAAAGGAAAATTCTATCACTACTAAAAATTATTCAGAACTAATACTCAAGTACTCTGATTTACACATTCAGTATTTGTGACCAAACAGTCAAATTCAGCAGGGGTGTAGAAAGGAGTTATAAGCCAACATCATCAACAGTGATAATAATAACCATGAAAAACATTTTGGTGACATTAAAATACTGTTGGATACACAGGGACTTATTATTATATGAACTATTAAAGTAGCCATGCATTTAAATACATATGTTCCTGAAAGTACTAAAATCATCACAGGCTTAAATTGTTAAATTCTAAATATTAAGTGTTTGATCTTCTTTAAAAAGATCTGTCTAGGAATAATTAGACATAACCCTACTATGGGTAGAAGGACAGACTGAGTTCATCATGAAAATATGATTTGTGAACCTCCTATCAAAGTGACTTGCCAGACAAGTTTTGGGCATTCCTTTTTTCAGCTTAAGAAAATTTCATTAAATCAAATAGCATCAGACTTTGGTCTTGGAATTCCTCCACTAGTCCACTTATGCACAGATTTTTTGTTTTGTTTTTCCTTCTCTGAAAACCTTTTTGTTAATGTACTACTTTATAAGAGTGTTCTTCTCTGAGTGCTTACACTAAAGCACACTGTACCTCTTTCCTATACTATATCTAAAAACAACCTGAACTAGCCTTGGCTGGTGTAGCTCAGTGGATTGAGCTCGGGCTGCAAACCACAGCATTGCAGGATCGATTCCCAGTCAGGGCACATGCCTGGGTTGCAGGCCACATGAGAGGCAACCACGCATTAATGTTTCTCTCTCTCTCTTTCTCCCTCCCTTCCCCTCTCTAAAAAATAAATAAATAAACATTTAAAAAATACTGAATTTAAAAACAAACAAACAAAAAAACAACGTGAAGTAATCATTGCAACACTGCTTTTAAAACATAGCATTGGAATAATCTGAATTAATTATTTTACAAATATTTGATAAAGACCTACTATTAGTCAAGAGTTCTTTGGGGTATTAAGAATATAATTGTAAACAAAACAAAATCCTTGGAATCATAGAATTTGCATTGTGCACAGGGGGTAAAGGAACAATTAGTAGAAAAATGAACAAGCAAATATGTCTTATGTTAGATGATAAATGCAATAGAAGTAGAAAAATGTCAGAGGAGGAAACTAAGGAGTGTCTAGTAGCAGGACTGGATACTTTTTGTGAAGTTAATCACAATAACATTTGAGCAGAGACCTTTAGAGAGAAACCAGGTGGTATCTAGGGAAAAGTGTTTTAGGCAAAAGGACCAGCAACTGCAGAAACCCTGGAATAACAGTATGCAGGGACATCAGTGTGTATGGAGCAAATGGACAAGAGGGACAATGGTAGGGGGTGGCAGTTGTGACAATACTGCTGTTTAGGCTAGGTCAATGCCGGTGGAAGGGATGAGCACTGGTCAGACTCGTTTGCTGAAGGTCAGAATGTGGCATGTGCCAAAAACGGAGGAGTCAATGGTGACCTCGTGCCATGTTAATGTATGCTTTTTTCTGTCCATTAAGCCAGGTGAACTATGACTCTCCCACAGCAGATGTCCATTTGCAGAATCCGTTGTATCTCTTGCCTGCAGAGTCCTGGATAAACATGGTCAAACATTTACTCTTTGCTTTTCCACATTCATGCAGTTCCATTTCATGCAGTTTCCGCCCACCTCCTCTGACCAGGAACTCATTATGCCTTTAGAAAGAAAATTTTTTGAGCATACACTATGTGCGATAAACTATAATAAGTATGTTATGTGTATTACCCCACTAAATGCCATAAATTCCATGTAATTTTTTGTGGGTAGATTTATATAAAATTTATACCTACACTGCATAAATTAAGAAAACAAACTTCACGTGGGTCCTGATCTATATTTAAAAAAAAACAATTAGTTGTTCTAATAGCGTGCATGCATATTTTTTTAAATGATCAGATGCTGACTGTTTTTAATTATCTGAACCTAACACATTGCAGAGTTCCTATGTAATTGTCTATATTATTGAAAATCTATTAACCTAGAACTACTCATACTGAGCTTTGTTGAGATTAGAGTAGGTCCCAGGCTCTGAAATGGGGTAAATTCACAAGTATGGGTGAAGTGGTACCAAATGCCAGTGGCAGAGGGCTCTGAGCAAAGGGCACGGGCAGATGTGTGTGAGTGGGTTTGTGTGGTTAACAATGTGCACCTGTAAAATCCTGATTAAATGAATGGATTTGACAACTAATATGTTTCAGTGATCAACATGGTTTGGTCTTATATCTAGGTCAGATTTCACCAATTCTGCCTGTGATTTCCAAGTCATGTTCCCATATATATGCACTGCATATCTGTCCAATTTAGCCTACATATTTATTTCAATTTTTCACCACTTTCAATGGTATTGCCTTTCAAAATAAGCACGTAATCAATATGTTCCAATGTAGAATCATCGTTTTACTATATAGCATTCACATGACCTAAACAGGCCCTTAAAAGTAGGTAACATTGGATAATCAGAAGCAGCAGTCAACTACAAAAGGAGGTCTGTTTATTGTCTTCACCTTAATTATCGACTTGCAAGCATCCCGTTTAAATTTAAATTTAAATTTAGCACTGGTATAAGGTAGTTATATCTAGTTTTGTATTTTATATGATAATTTACAATACTTCATTTGTATTTATAATCATGGCTAAGATCAGCTGTAAATTCATTATGCATACGAAATTTAAATAAATAGTTTGAAAACTACCTGAACAAATCAGCAGAACAACCAGGCACTTTGTCTTTTGCAATTAGTGGTAGATTAAGTTTTTAAAATCCAGTTTATTTTCCACAAGAAAAAAATGTATTTAATTATGAGAGCCCTTTCTAAACTATCTAAATCACCCATGATTGACAGCTTGGTCTTTTGTATACATTTCTATCTGGTATATTTTGCATAGTTTGTCAAATAAATGTGCAAGAAATTCCTCTTTAAATGAATGGTTTTATAAGATAAAACACAAGCTTAAATCTCAGGAAAAAGAACACCAGGACTTGTGCCACAGTGCTTTGAACCCTGACCCCTCCCAGAATGAGAAACAACTTGGATTTCAAGTAGAGACTTGAAGAAATTGCCATGCTGTTCTTGGTAGAGTGTGCATATCCTGGCTTACTGAGAAAAATACAATCATAGGCAGCAAAAGCAGGGTTTGTTGTTGTTGTTTTATGGCTGATCAGAGTGTCTGTTATACCTGCCTCATTTTGTCTGCTCTATCTACAATCCCCTCATAAATATCCCTGGGGGATCTCCATGACAGAAATCTGTCAGAAGCCAGTGTGAGACAGGGAATGGAAAGCGAAAGAATTAAAATTTGTTTAATTTGTCCCATTTGACTCAATGATAATAATTTTATTAACAATCCTAGTAATCTAACACCTCCGTCATTTCAACAACCCTTCTGTGAAACCTACGCTGGGTTTAGACACACCAGCGGTCTCCCATTCATGTGTGTCCCAGAGCCTTCACCGCACCTCTTGCTGATGAAGAACTAAAGAAGAGTGTCCCTAGTCAGTTCTTTCTGTTTGTAATCCTTATTGGAAGGGAAACTAAAATTGCTTGTGTATGTGTGTGATGTATATACACACAAATATATATGTATATGTGTGTACATATATATAAGTATATATATAATCCAGATGTATTCAAATTGGGGGATAAAGATTTTCACATATGATAATAATATGAAAAGCATTGTGAATGACTGAAATAATTTTTTAATTGAGTACCTTTTTAACCTATATATTGATATAGTGATTATATTGTTATTTTATTTAATTCTAGATTTTATAACGACAAAGAGATTTTGGAAGTTTTATATTACTGCTGATTATCTTACATTCTGATTTTATTTGATATCAATATCCATATCTACGTACCTATCTCTATACATATAGAGACATATATATGTATATAATTATATATTCAAATCATATGTATGCACAATTTTGTAAGTACAGAAAGAGTTGCAGCTATGGAGATAAATCACTTTAACCTTAAATCATAGTAATATATTTAAGTATAAATAAAATATTATCTAGTAAAGAGAAAGATACTAAAAAAATGTGGGTGTGGGAAGAGTAGACTAGATACGTTTTGAAGAGTCAGGGAATTTAAGTGATAACAACAGACCCTTTTATGAGTTCTCAAAGGTATGAACATACTAATGGGTCTGGGTATAGATGTAGGACAAGTAAAGACTGGAAGAGATATTTTAATAAGAAAGACAAGACGGATGCTGCATATTTTATAGTGTATTAGGACTGACACAGTACTTTCTGTTTAAAGTAATATAGGCTGAAGGTTCAGAAAATAGCATTGTAATGTTGACAGACTTCCCATCAATCAGGCTATTAAGACTATAGTACAAGTAACAATTCTTACAGCAAACCCAGAATCAGCACCTGCCCTCCATACAAAAGTAGAATAGAGATTCATCAATTACATCAGTGTTATCGGATGAGTTTCTGAATTTGCAATTTGGGATACAGATACTTTAAAATTATAAATTCATAAAGTTTATAAATTTAAAATATAAAAATGTCAATATATGAATATATTAGGAACATAGAATTTAGAAAATCTTAGACAATTTTTACTAACATCTCTTAAATACAGATCATATTGAGCATTGAAAATAATTTTTAAATAGAGATATAATTCAATCAATATCAAAAGTATAGCTTCTTATTAAAGAATTATAGATACATTAAAATCTAAAGTTTCCAAAATTAAGTGTTCATATTATTGAATAGCCAATCTTACCTAAAATTTTGTATTATATTATAAAAGTGTAAAGTGATTTAAAAATTATATTCATGTATATTAGTAGTGCATTATAAATTCATGGCCCCAATATGCAATGTATACTTTGTGATAACATAGAAACTTATACAAAATTTCCCATAAAATTACAAATTTTGAGTTCCTATAAATAGTCACTGAAAGATGTATCTACTATGAACACATACTTCCACACGTCAACAACTAAGCCTGGCAGAGGCCACCTACTCTATCTAAGACTTGAGTGTTTTAAATAAATTGCTAATTGCAGTTTTGATGCAAATTGATGTTTTAAATAAATTATCTACTATGCCTATATAGCTTTAAACTGAACCCTTTTACTAGTTTTATGGACTTTTTAAAAATTTGACAACTTTTTAAACTTAGAGGAAAGTGATGATAGTAAACGTCCACACACATCTCTACATATTTTTTCTTAACAATGTAAAAGGTACAAAAAACATATTTCATATGTCCCTCAGTGCGTATTTCCTAAGAACAAAGTCATTATCTTTCATAGCACAATAAAATAACTAAATCAGTAAATACAATATTGCTATTGCTATTATTTAACCACCAGGCTGTTATTTTTGCATAGTTGTTATCTTACATGTAACATACTAGTTATTTCTGTATTCTTTCAAGATTTTTCTATTCGCTTTGCAGCACTTTAAATGCCATGTTCTTAGGCACTGTATTCTTGGGTTTCATATGCCTAGATGTTGCTCAGTTTCCTGATCATAAACTGATTTCTCCCTCAATTTTTAAAATTTTCAGTCACTGTATTCTCAACTTCCTTTCTCAAAGGCATCTCCTAATGCCCTTTGATTTCCTTCTGGGACTCTAATTAAATATATATTAGAGTAAAAATATTCTCCCAGAGGTAATTTAACTTCATTTATTTTAGTTTTCAGTGTTCATGCCTTTAGTTCTTTAGATTAAATAGTGTTCATTGATTTTTCTGTACAATAGCTGCCATCCTTTTTTTCTGTCTTCAATATAATGTAAAGATCATCCAATAAATTTTATATTTTCCTTCTTCATAATTTTAATTTCTCTGCCAGTAATGATCACTTCTGTACAGCCATTATAAACATGTTTGCCTTTAACTTTAAAAACTATTTTAGTTTCTTTACTGTTTTTGTTTATTAATTGCAACATCTGATTATCTTGTGGCTTGCTCCTATTAACTGATTGATTTTTATCATGGATTACATTTTCTTGTTTAATTGCATGTATAGTAATTTCTATTGTTGACCGGATTTTATGCTTGATATATCGGAAGTGACTGTGGATTCTGTTATCTTCTTTTTATAATAATTGGATAAAATCCTGAAAACTTTGAGGACCAAGTCATGTAAATATTTACAGAAATGACATTACAGAATGGGGAACAACAAACGCAAAGACTTGGTGCATTCCAGGAAGAGGAAGCTAGTGTGATTTAAGCCAAATGAACAAAAAGGAGAGGGTTTTCTCTGTTTCTCTGGAGCAGTCATACGACTGTACACATCACTTTCTTCCTCTTTGGAAGCACTTAGGGTTTTGTCTCTAGACTTCATATTCTGAAGTTTCAAAGTCTGATAGCTTTCAGTCCAGAGACATTTCTCTCTCAATTGTGGAAAATTGGCCTTAAAATATATTTTGCTTTTAAAATCTCAAGCTCTGCTTTACCTCTGCTGTTTGTTAATATAATTTTTATTAGGCAAAAAATGGATCTCCAGTATTTACCTTTCAATTTTCTTGTCCCTTCTAGTCTATTTTCTATGTTTTCACATTTTTGTTGTATATTCTGAAATAATTTATTCACTGTATCTTTCAGGGTTTCTATCAACCTTAGAACATATTACTTGTATTATCAGATACCAATTGTCCTTTATTACTGTCATATGCCTCCTTTTATAAAGCATTCCTTCCATATTTCATCAGAGTAGTATCGTCTATCACCTCTCTGAAACCAACAATTTTAGAAATATTTTGCCCCATATTTTTGGTCAGATACCTTATCTCTATACTATCTTATATCTTCTGTTCCCAATCTTGGAGTCTCTATATTTTGTTTCCCTATGGAATTATCACCTAGTCTTTAGAGTTTGCAATTGCATAGTTTCCATCATAACTACTCTGCTCTATCATTATAGCACTGATGCCAATATATACAATGTGTAGATAAATATGTAAGTAAATGTCCCAAAATTGTATTAATGGACAGAAGATTAAAATTTCATATATTTTTCATTTGTCACAAAATATTATTACTACATTGATTTTTCAACCACTCAAAAATGTAAAATACAGCCTTGTGAGCCATACGAAAAACAAGTAGTAAGCAAAATTTGGCTTACAAGCCATAGTTTGCCATCCCAGACTCTGAAAGAATAAATAATTGCCTAAGAACATATAACTAGTTTGATCCAGGCTTGAAAAAATAAATCCTTTACATTACAAAGGTAATTCTCTCCCATTGTAATTTCTAAAGGATCATACCAAAATCAAAATCAAGCATTTCTCACCTATCTTTGTAAAGCTCTAATTTAGTCCATTTTCCCAAGGAGATAGAAATGCCACTGTAGATGGAGAGAGAAAACATCTAAAAAATGAGGTTTGTTCTTTTGTTCCTTTCCAAATGCAGTGTCAAGTGGTATCCACATATTGCTCACATCTTTCTGCCCTCTGTCTGAAGGTGAAACTTCAAATGTCTGCCTGTCTAAAGTACAACAATTGACACAGTTCACTGGTGTGAGAGTATAGGATGATTTTCTAAGGAGAGAAGTAAGTGGACCACTTTTACTATTTCACTCAAGGCAGAAGATGAGGGCTCACAGAATCATCCAAGTAGATTTTTTTGATATTTGCAAC
Source organism: Phyllostomus hastatus (assembly GCF_019186645.2). Lineage (NCBI taxonomy): Eukaryota > Metazoa > Chordata > Mammalia > Chiroptera > Phyllostomidae > Phyllostomus > Phyllostomus hastatus. The sequence continues at coordinate 35,115,570 of NW_025333709.1, read as the reverse complement.
ATTGAGAGTAAATTGAATATTTAAATAAAAACTTAGGTAAAAGCATAATTCCCCATGCAAGGAAATATTAACACAAGAATATATAAATTTATCCTTAATCAGCAAAAAAATTGGTTACACTAATTTTGTGCTTCTTTTGCAAACCCTGTGAGCAATCTATGGTAGAAACTTGTAAAACTAGAACTGTGTTTGGTTTTCCCTCAAAAAAATGTATGTTATCCCAGATGTTAGATGGGTGTAGAAGGCCACCCCTGTGTTTGTGTGCACGCACATGATAGTGCGGGTCGTGACAGTGTTGAGCGGGTACTGATGATGAGGTCTAATGAACACTAAAAAGCCTTTTCCTTGCAATAATCATTATTCACAATCCACAAATATCATCAGGTTTTCAGGCCAGTGTCACAAAGCGTCAGTTGTGATTAGCACCACAGGGCAATGATCACTGCAGATCCTGTCACGCAGAATATTTAGTTTTCTTCAGCAACTAAAATCAAAGGCAGAAAGGAATTACTTCATTGGAAACAAGTATTTATTATGGACCTCTCACCATCACATCAAAGGCATATTTTTCTTGATTTTTAATAAAATGTTTTAGGACAAAACAAGCTTTTTCATCTATTTTAAAATTGCAAAACATTTTGATTGTAATAATTCAATTATTTTAAATGTAATTTATTCAAGTAAATATGTCATTATTTATTTATGAAAGCACTGCCCATTGTCACAAACTCCAAATTAATTTTCAAAATTAGAATCATCCAGCTCATAAAGTAAGGATTTGGAAACTCTCAAGTATTTTAGGAATCACATTCTTGAAACCCATATGCTTATATTAGTAATTTATTTTTCCTTTGGGGTTCTAATTTGCTGAATAACTAATTTAATATAACATGTAAGAGGGATTTATTTGATAAGAGTACAAAAATTAAGAAAATATAGAAATGTAGCTTATATTGCATGGCCTTAAGCTAAAACTTAAACACTTGAGGGTCATCTTAAATATTTTTCTTCCCCTTACATTAATTGGTTATATTATGCATAGATTAGACGAAAACATCATGACTGCTTAGATATCAAAACTCCATTTTTATGCCTTATTGAAGATAGTTCATTAATGCAATGTTTAAGAGAATATGAAATAAAGTACCTTTTACATAAATCAGGTCAGCAGAGCACCTGAGAGACAGTCCTGTAACTTTGTTGAGGGTATCAATGTTAATGGACACTCAAAAGGAGAAGTATGTGAAAGGACACAAAGGTTGAGAGAGCATTTGTTAAGGAAAAAAAAATTGGCAAAGGTGGAACACAAGTTTGCCCGGGCATGGAGGAAACAGATTGGTTTGAAAGCATGTCTCATGAACGACCTTCTCTCTAGCTATATTTAGCCCATTAAGTGATAATCCATAAGTCACATTATATCACACTGCCTTGCTAACCTTTCCAGGGTGTGAGCTTGAATAGCAGGGAGAATTGTAACTGGGACAAAATAGCTTGTTACTGGAAGGGGTTCAGATCTTGTTTAGGAAGAATACACAGGAGGGAAACATGAAGCAAGGACTCTCTCTTCTTTGTCTATAGATTATAGGCTCCCCAGTGAGAAGAGAAAATTTGGAACATTTACAGGTCAAATCTCATTCTAGAGACAACTAGTCAGGGTTACGACCTCTTGGTATTTGTGCTAAGATAGCCAATCAAGTTTTGGTCGTCTTTTTATTTTTAACTTTAGGAAGATAAGAAGAAGGACTAGGAAAGGAAAGCATGTACTGTCCTGAATAACTTTTGACAATGACTTTCATTCTAAATGATTTTTAAAAGCAATGTTATTTTTGGCCATTATCTAGGATCCTAAAATACTTTCAGTATAGTACACTATTCATTATAATGATGTTCCTTTTGTAATGGATTTAGAACTTATTAGAATAAAGGTGGATTAGACAAACACAAATTTTGCTGAATTTATGAAAAAAGATCTATTATCCTAGAAGCTTTCCAAAGATGCAAAGTGTACCAATGTGGCAACATAATAATTTATAATGTTTGCCCCTTGGAAATTTCTTTACTTTGAGAAGTCAATTTAAAGAGTTTATATTGCCACAAGAAACATTCTGAATGAAGTAGTATTTTAAGGAAACATTATACTTCTAATAATTATAGAAGAATGTAGGTTTCCAAACCAACTCATAAATGATGATATATAAATATAAATCTAGTTACTGCAAAAATTTGACTTTTATTACACATGGAAAATTCATTAAAAAAGAAATACTTATGTTTGGGACTTTCAGTTTAGAATTTCATTTAATCTTTTACATTGCTGTGATGTCATTTTTTTCAGTTAGTGTTTTTTTGGCTTTTTTAGGAGCAATTCTTCTTTTTATGTTTACTTAAAATAATTATCTTGTAAAGAAAATATATAACATACCATAATCATGCCATAGAGATATAATCCTCGTAATTTTCAGCAATACTAAAAATTGTTTATAGATTTACCATCAACTTATGTAGAATCCTTTTAAAAATTATACTCTATATTTCAAACATTTAAACTTACTTTAACGGAATTGATTTTACTGATGGACACTTGGGCTGCTTCCGTATCTTAGTGATTGTAGATAACTCAGCAATGAATGGAGAGGGGCTTATGTTCTTTCAAATTAGTGTTTTGGGTTCCTTGGGATATATTCCTAGAAGTGGGATTGCTGGCTCAAAAGGCAGATCCATTTTTAATTTTTTAAGGTATCTCCATACTGCTTTCCATAGTGGCTGCACCAGTCTGCATTCACACAAACAGTGAACAAACATTCCCTTTTCTCTGCATCCTCACCAGCACTAGGCCCCACTGTTACACCACCCACAAGAATAAATTCAGTGACATTAATTTTAAACTTTAAAGAGATTATACTTTTGTTTTTTTTCCAGTCCATGCTATTCCTTTACTGTTTTAACATTTTTATTTCACAATATTCTTCTAAGTGATAGTTAGTAATTTTATCTTCTAATGAGCTAAAACATCGTCTGTTGAATGACCTGCTTTCATTTACTTTTTTTGAAAGATAAACATATCTTTTCTTTTCAGAGTGTAAAATTCGTATCAATAGCCTTGATACGAATCAGGTTTTTGTAATGTTGGCTCATTTTGTAATACACTGTAGCACTTCGCAGTGCACTGGCCCAGGTGTCCTCCCCTTACCAGGGAGCTTTAAGTTAATTTTAAAAAGTGCCTACTGGGAGATAGTTTTCTTCTTTGCTACAATTTACTTTTTTCATCATAAGCTTTATGCACTCTGTTTCTAGGCCCTCTGTTATTCAAACTAGGTAACTGCCATCAATGCACTTTATATAGAATGAAAACTTATCTCGTTTTATACAGAATACCTTCACATTTGTCTTCTAAAATAGGGAACTCAAATTTGCTTACATTTAATCTTTTATTTTCAAAGAAATCTGAAAGTAACAACATACTATGCCAAAATACCCAATTTCTTCAACTGATTTCTCCATTCTTACCTGACCTGCCAATCCATGTTTCATCATCAAGTACCAGAGAATCTGACTTCTGCATCTTTATTTTTAAAAGGCATAACTATATTGTCAATATGGTTTTGAACAATGATTTTAGTTTGCTTTCATTGCACTCGGGCTGACTGTACATGTATGTATGTGTATGTGTGTGCATATGTATGTATATATGGTATAGTCTCTATGCTGTATTTTTTAAGTCAGAAGCAAGCCCCTCAGCACTTGAAACTCATTAAATAATTAATGTTTTCAATAACGATGAAATCAGAGCTGATTACCAGATATCTCTAGAGCAGGGATATCAAACTCATTTTCACCGGGGGCCACATCAGCCTCGCAGTTGCCTTCAAAGGGCTGAAATAATTTTAGGACTGTGAAATGTAACTACTCCTTAACTGTTAAGGAGTTGAAATTACATTTGGCTATACATTTGGATATTCACATATATCTCAAAAAAAACCTGGAATTTATTTATAAAATATGTGTATTTATTCTTACATCTTTAAACTGAAGTCACCTTCAAAGTATCTCTGTTTGATACAATACATCAACTGAGATGTTTTTCCACTGCTCAGAATAGGTTTGGAGCTCATTCTTTCTGATGTTTTTTAGTGCTTCTGCCATTTTTTGTTTTACCTCTTTCATACCAACAAAATGTTTCCCTTTGAGGACTTTTTTCATCTGGGGAAACAAAACAAAAGTCATTCGGGGCAAGTTCAGGTGAATAGGGAAGATGGGGCACCAGGGTCATGCCATTTTTGGTCAAGAATTGCTGAACACTCAGCGTGGTATGGGCAGGTATGGTTGTAAATCCCCCCTTCATGAAATGTGCAAATGTGTTGAAAGACTTCAAAAAAATTCACTGCAGCTGAATGCAGACTCTCACAACAACATCAGCTAGTATACTAATACAGATGGGTTCCTAGAATACTCACTTAATGGGTAGAGCCTGTATTACAAGAGACCCACCTGCCAGAAGATAACTTTCCAATTTTATGGGTTCCCCATGTGAACACACACATATGGATATATATGTACACATGCATACGTATAATGTATATGTATATATGTATATGTATGTGTGTATATATACAAATAAAATGAAAACAGAATGTTGAAGAACTATATGCACTCATATGTCTATCATAGCAGTATTCACAATACCCAACATGTAAACAATTTTAGTGCCTGTCAACAGATGAATGGATAAAACATGGTGGTTCATAAATGATGGAATATTATTCAGCATGAGAAAGAAAGAAATCCATCAATCTGTGACAACATGGGTGGATCTTGAGGAAATTATGCTAAGTGAGATAAGTCAGACAGAGAGACAAATGATCTTACTTATGCTATGGTACTAAAAAAGTAAATTGTTAAGGGTAAAAATGTATAATGATTATTAAATAAGTCTTAGAGATCTAACGTACAGTATGAAGAATATAGACAACAATATTATATTATAATCATGAAAAATGCTAGGAAGCTAGATCTTAACTATTTAAATCACAAAAATGTTGATAATTTTGTGACATGATGGAGATGCTACCTATCTCTACAATGGCAATCATATCACAACATATAAATGCATCACACAACTAGCTTGTGTACCTTGAATTTATACAATATTATATCTCAAACATATTTTAATAGAGGCTGGACCAGGGAGGCAACTACTTCCCTACTCATGTGGTCACTGGTTTCACTCAGTTACTTATACATGAAGAATTGCTGGCTTCTTGCTTCTCAAAGCCAGATAGGACAGAGACAATCTTTACACTGAGTCTGCTAGCAAGACTGTCTGACATAACATAATGTAACAATGAGAATAAAACTCTGTCACTTTTGTGGCATTTTACATTTAGAAGCAAGCCATAGTCCTGCCCATACTCAAGGAAGTAACATGATACAAACATGTGAACGCAGCAAGTGGACATCATGGGAGCCACCTTGAAGTCTGTCTGCCCAATTCTCTTCCCTCCTCCATTGTCTCCCATTCAGAGGCTAATTTAACCAAGCACTGGTGGAAAATGAAAGGTATGGAAAAAAATGCCAGTATTGAATCTCTACCTTCTAGAATACACTCCACATTCTAAATAATATTTAGAGAGTTTCTTATTTTAAAAGTATGAATTTAATTATTCATTGACATAGATTGGAAGTAAAGGTCATGTGGTGAATGAAAAGCTACCTTTGGGTGAGCAATTATACAAATGCAGTTAGAAAAATAAAATTTTATTCAAATAGACTAACGTTCAAACACAATAAATTTTACTTGCATGCGTGGAAGACTTTAAAAAGTGAAATGTTATTATAAGTCACTCAGTGTTTCTATTACTAACTAGCCTTTAAACATGCCCAACCAATTTTAACTTTCTTAGTTCATAATGTTATTTCCTTTTATTGTCAAGATATGACATATGTATTAGCCATGCAACTAGATATGAAGAATATATGTTAATAAATAACTAGGGTGATGACATTATATATTTCAGTGTAATAAATTTAAACCAACCTGCTTCATAAATCTAAAATTGGACTCAAGCAAGGCCTTTCTTTAAGTTTCAAATAGAGTTATTGTTTTAATTTATACAAAATAATTTATTTTCCATTTTTAATGCACAAATCACAGCATGTGTTATATGTGAAATTAGTTGCTGAATGAAAAACATCTGCCTGGCTAGGATCATTCATTTCATTTACTAATTTTATTAACTTAGAAATTTGTTTAAATGATAAAACATAAATCCTTTCCTTAAAAAACACATAAAACCTTGTTTCCTTTTATCTGTCCTGTCCTATTGTTTCCAAATAAAATATTTTAAAAATCAAAATAAGGAAATATTAGTTTGAAAAAAAGACCATTGGATTTATGCATCCTTATAATTCATGAAGATTATTAACAAAGATAATACACAACTTTTTTGAGTAGACCAATGCCATATAAAACTCACTTTGGCTTCTGATATCTTGGACCTGTGAGAGGTCCCTCATTGACTTCTTATCTCATTTTGTACTTCTTCCTTTCCTTCTCTATTTTTCTTTTTTTTTTCTCTTTTATTTAAGGAGACTTATTGTTTTCTAACTCCTACTGCTTTTATTTCTTTGAGTGCTTTCCTTAATTCATTTATGACTACTAATATCTTCTCACCAGCTAATGTTGCTCCTTTACTAGTCAATGCCAGGGTATGTTTTACATTGATTGGTGATTTTGAAATGTTGGCACCAAACCAGTAAGGAAACCATAGTTCTGGCTAAAATATTTCCCATATAGATGTACTGAGGGGGAGTTCAACATGAGAACCTGGTATAAGGAAAGAAAATAGTTCTTGAAAAGCCCTACATATGGTATTAAATAGTTGCTAAAACTACTTATCAATCAATCTATTTTTAAATATAAATATCATGTTAACAGTCCTGATTATATGCTGATATGGTTGCATTAGGTAGGATAGGTAGGACACTAAGGCAGGGAGGAGGAAGGAGGCATGTCTCACCCATTCACTCGGCCGTACTGAGCCTGGTCCGCAAGGATTGCCAGGTGATCTGAACATCACAACAGGATAGGGTATAAGGAAGGGAGCCCCTGAGACTCTGTGCTGGGAAAGGGAGCTGAGGTAACAATTTCACTAAGACAAAGAGCCTTTACTAACTGAGAAAGAAAGCCTTTTTAGCTGTGCGTTATTCCCAAGGTTAGAAGCATTGCACTTGTGTGTGTTTCATATACAAACTTGCTATCCTATTTCCACTCTACATGTTTGTCTCTCACTTGAATCCTTCTCTTGTGAGCGAGGTAAGAACTGTGGAACAAACCTGGGGTGGGGTGCCCTGAGTCGGGTTTCTGCCCGTAACAGTTGCAGGTAACAGCTGCAAGGTAAGGATCAGTGGGACTAATAATCCATATACAAAAAAAAATCATAAATAATTTACAAAAATATTGGTTTTGCATTCTGTTTTCCTTCAATTTGTATAATAGCCAAGTGGGGAAAATAATGGGTATTTGATTAGTAATAAGAAATATGCATTATACTACAAGGCAAAACATTAATAAAGATAAATTGGTGAATATAACTTAGTAAAAAGATCAAATTAGTCTATTTAACACCCTCTATGAAGCTCATTCTTGAAACTCAAATGTTAGAGAGTTTCAGTTCTGTTTTCAGGTCAGAAGCTGAGTCCCCTGCAGGGATATAATAATATCTCAACCCTGGAGGTGCCAGAAGCTTTTCTCCCTTCAAAAGAAACAGACAGTAAGAGAGTAGAAAGAGGCTCTTTAAAAAAAAATGTATTGTTGTTCAAGCAAAGCTGTCTGCATTTATCCCCCAATACTCCCCCCAACCCCAGCCATCCCAACCTCCCTCCCCTGAGTCCACCCCCCTTGGTTTTGTCCATGTGCCCTTTATAGATGTTCCTGAAAACCCTTCCCCCGTCCCCCCCCATTATCCCCTCCCACCTCCCCTCTGGTTATTATCAGATTGTCCTTAATTTCAATGTCTCTGGTTATATTTTGCTTGGTTGTGTGTTTTGTTGATTAAGTTCAAGTTAAAGTTGAGATCATATGGTATTTGTCTTTCATGGCCTGGCTTATTTTACTTAGCATCATTCTCTCCAGTTCTTACTCTCTGCTCCCTCAAGTTAGGAGGATGAAAAAAGTTTAAGCAGAATTACTTCTTCTTGGCCAAAACATGCATAAAAGAAATAATACAATAAGTAAAAAAATTTGGGAACTATATCTTTTCCTAAAATGGCAAACTGGTATTTTCCACCATTCTGGTCCAAGGAAATGAGAGCAAAGCATTTTGGCGCTACTTTTGTAGACATACTCATCTAAATCAGAAATGGCACATTTAGAGATCAGTGACTCTAAAACAAAACAAGTTTTGCACATTAAGCTCTCCTTGTTTTTCAGTCATCTTTATTAGACACAGCTCTGATCATGTCTGCACCAAATTTGCTTACATTATGCCACAAGGCAAAACACAATCTCTATGTTGATGGCTTCTTGTAATATATTTGTATGCTCTCAGCAATGATCCAAAGAGATACAAAACGGGGTACAAAAGAGAGCTGGGGATCATGGTTTCAACAATTGAAAACCTCTATGTTGATTATTAGGCGTTTTGTTGAATAATAATAAATATTATTATTATTTTGCTCCATGATGCTCAACATACATGACTCTTACCTCTACTTTCACTTCTCCCATGTATTAGATAAAATAATCTCAGTGACAGAGCCACAATTCCAATAGACTAAAATTAAAGTTACTATAATTGGAATTGTTCTATATACTACTGCAAATTTCACCATAAATGCTTTCAAAAATATATTCAAGTAATCCTTGATTATTACTCTAATCACCTTTAAAAACCTGAATTTTGAAACATGTAATATATTTTTTGTGAAAATTGGTGCATTATGCAGTTTAAAACTGCTTCATCATTTAATTTACTTTTAGCACATTTATGTTTCTGACAAAAAATTTTACAGAAAATCTATAATACCAAAAAAAGTCCAAATACATGTTTTAAGTTCCTATAATTATTAGTTCTTGGAACAAATATTATATATTTCATAAAGAAAAATGCATTTTAGTTTTTAAAAGTATTATCTATATTTCAATTCATCTAAGAATATAAGGGAAAGAGTTTTATAAGAGATATATTTCTCTTAAAATTTTGAGTATGAAAGTTATTAAAAAGCATTTTGTGTGTGTTTTCTTTCTCTCAATGGACAAGTATAAAGGTGTTGTTTACCTATTTGCATAAATTTTTCACTGAGGGAAAAAACCATTAAATAATTAACACTTTCAAGCACAGTAAAATCAAGGGTAATTACCAATATTTTGCTCAGTGAACCTCAAACCCTTACTCTGTAAACAAAGGTCTTTGGGACATTTCTTCTTCTAGAGGGACTAATGATTATTTTGTATAGCATTCAGCTTCTGCCCTCAGACTAGAATCTGATTACAAAAGGCAACAAGAGATTCACTTTCACAATATATTGTGATTGTATCAGCACACACATAAGCGATCTGGTAAGTTAAAAGGAAGATATTTGTCAATCTATTGGCTTTATCTTCTATAACCAGAAAGAAGTATGTATAAACTATAGTGCTTCTAGAACTTACTGGAAATGCTGCTGTGGTTCATAGGTCAGCTATCCTGAAAAGGGACTGATTCTCTGAAAGAAAAGTTCTGATTTTATGAGATTATTTTCTCTGATAATATTTTTATGAGGACACTTATCCTTAATACAATTGTTTCTAACTGAAATTGTAGATACCTAAAAATAGCAACTGTGTCTTTCTCTTCATGAAGGTGAACTATAAAACAGCTATGTTTTTACTTAGAAAAATATAAAAGGATTTTTTGTTGTGTAGACCAACCTACAAAATATAACAGGAGGATGAAAAGAAATCAAATATAAATAATTATATGTCTCAGATGACACTGTGCCACTAGTAAGAAGAAATTGAGGCCTGACAGAGCTCTTGCACTTTGCAGGGTGGGGGAGGCAAAGTCTTGAAAGCCCACCTTCACATCCAACCGCTGATCCACTTTGAGTCTGTGACAACTGGCCCAGACAAAGCATTACTTCCTTTCCTAACACTTGAACTTCATTAAATTATATTGTTCTCTTACATGACACACCTTTAACTGAGTCCTTTACTGATTATTTAAATTACATGGTATTAGTTACATTAAATAACAAGGTGAATAATTACCACATGGATTAATTAATTTAAAGGATTTTTCTAATAAACTTGAAACCACTGAAAAGAATATGTCAACAGGACATTTTGCCATGCCCCCACATTCTACATTCACAAAGCCCTAGGAACTGTACCTTCCACCCAAATCAAGGAAGTTTCTTTTTACTTTATAGAGGCTGCTTTTCATGGGGATATAACACTGTTTCCAACTCCTGAAAACTAGCTCAGAGCCCTAACTAACTACTGGAGATGAGAAAATAACTGAATGAGATTAAAATGGGTGTGTGTGTGTGTGTGTGTGTGTGTGTGTGTGCGCGTGCATGCTCAAGGAAGTATTTCAAAGACGTGCCATGTCAGGATCAAAATCTGTACAGGTGGTGGCAGAGATAAGTTTGAAGCTGTAGAAAATGAATATAGAAGACAAACCAGAAGTACTCACAGAGTAAAGAATCACACAAGCCTACTGTATTTGAACAACAATAAAAAAAAGAGAGAAAGAGAGAGAGAAGTCCTTTGTTTCACCTCCATTTTTTGCAAAACATACCAATTTTTAAAAGTCTCAATTATAGCATTTTTCTTTGTGTTTTTTAAACTAGTAGACTACTTAATGCATTTCTTTCCCCTGGCACACTAAGATAGGGGATGTGGTGGGCTTCTGTGAGATCCCTAGGGTCTCCTACTTTGGTAATTCTATTTTACTTATAAACAAAAGAAAAAATGTTTTGGCAATTCTGCCCCTTGTAACAACTTAGATGAACTTTAAGGGCATTATGCTAAGTGAAATGAAGTTAGAAAGAGAGAAAAACTATACAGCATCACTTATATCTAAAAACACCAAAATCATAAGACATAAAATATAGTTAATGGTGGTCACCAAGGATGAGGCGTTGGGAAAATTGGCAAGTTGCTGTTTAAGGGCACAAACTCACAACTGGTAGATGAATCAGTTCTGTAGATCTAAAGCATAGTGTAAGTATGGTCAACAACACTGTGCTATAATCTTCAAAGTTACAAAGACACTACACTTAATTGTCCCCACTGCAAAAATGAAAGGATAGTTATGGGATGTGATACAGGTGTTAGCTAATGCTGTGGCAGTCATCATATTGCAATACATAAACTTATCAAATCAACATTTTGTATACTTTAAACTTACACAGGGTTATATATCAGTTATATTTCCATTAAAACATATTTAATAAAGTGGTTATATGAGAAAAAAATAACACAAGCCTGTTGTAGAAGACTAAATAGCTTATGATTTATTTTATGTAACATGTTCAGAAAATGCGAAGTTATAGAAACAGAAAATAAACTAATGGTTTTCTGGGGCCAGGAGCTGGGGAGAACATGGACTAACAGTAACTGGAATCTGAATCACGTAATGCAAGTGTTCTAAAACTGATTTCTCATAATGATTACAAAACAGCATAACCTTATTAAATATCATTGAATTGCATATTTGAAATGGGTTATCTATAGATTATATAAAACATCTCACAAGGGTAATTAAAAAACAAAAAATGAAGTTGATAAGCAAATGAAGATAATACAAGTGTGAAGAACAGAGAATGTTAATCTCACATTCAGATAACTTTTATGTAATAAAAAGGTCCAAAAAGTAACAAACAACAATTCATAAAATAATAACAGAAAAAAACTGTGCTGAAAGTAAACTTGTGAATGTAAATTGAAGGGACTACTGAATACCTGAGAAATAAATGAAGAAAAAGGAAAAGAAAAGAGACCTATTTATGTGCACACAGAAAAAAGAAGTTAAATTTAAAGAATGAAAAGCAAGGTTGGACCAAAAGTGGGCTTAATTTTTCTTTGAGTATTAAGAAAACAATGGGCTTGTTTTGAAATAATAAGTTATTATTCAAAAATACTATGATGAATAATTGTCCATATTTGAAAGCATTATTGCCTTTAGAACATGCAAATCTTCAGAAAATACTACCTATATGTTTATTATTTTTAGAAATAGTAAATTTATTCTAGTTCACCAGAGATAAACAAACATTAAAATTCATGAATGGGGGATAATTTTAAAGGGATTTTCAAGTTTTTGTTAATTTTTAAAACCAGAACTCAGGAGTTGTTAAATAGATTCTGTCATACAAAGAAGTGTTTTCTACTGCTTCCCTTAACATTCTTTCTTAAGTAGTCATTTATTTTTAGTGTCTAATATTTATTTCTTGCTCCAGACTTGTCACCCTATTGTTTAATTAAATATTTGCTATGTTTCATTAATACTTAGAAAAATAATGACTACCATTATTTTCTAAATTACAAAAAACAAATTATTTTATAGTGGCCCATGATAGAAGAATCACTAAACAAAATAGCTTTTAACCTCTTTTAAAATAAATGTATTTCATTTAAATGACATTTTTTGTGAAAAGAACTTGAAACACAATTTTTTGCCCCTTTACAAAATATGAAATTACTTTTTTAAAAGTAAGCTAGAAAGACCAATAAGTTTATCAAAGATTAATATTACATGTCTTTAAGCCATTCGTGACAAAAATTTTAGTCAAATATTAATAATAATTTTTCATGATTTAAAAAAAATTATACTATGAGCTCCATTCTGGTCCGATATTGTTAAATAAGTCTATAAGGAAGTACATTAAAATGTTACAAATAATTATGTCTACATGTTACAGTTATACATATTTATAATTGATTATATAATATGATTTTGATTATCTCAAATTGCCCACAATTAAGGTTGTCCAACTTACGAGACAAAAATAAAGTATATCAACTTAAATTTGTATTACAAAAATGAATAAATATATTATTATAAATATGCCCCAAGTATTACAAAGTTTACACTTGTACTAACATTAAATTTGGATTTCAGATAACAACAAATAAATTTTAGGGTATGACCCATGTAACAATTGAAACACACTTTTAATAATAAAAACATCTATTGTTTACTTCAAATACAAATTTTACTCAGTGTCCTTATATTACCTGGTACCTTTATCCATCCTGAGAAAATGTGCTTCTTTTTTCTTATCTTAAATGCTTTATTTTTTTTTTAATTTAAAATTAGTCCTTTATAAATCTTCCTTAAAGGAACATGGACAAAGACAACACAGTTGGGGGTGTAGAATTGAAAGTTGGAGGTGAGGGTGGATGGGGTGGAGGAGTGTATTAGGGTGATAATGGGGACAACTGCAATTGAATAATAAAAAAAGAGAAAATAATAAAATTTTAAAAATTAATTGAATTTATTGGGTGACATTGATTTACAAAACCATACTGGTTTCAAGTGTACAACTAAACAAACATCATTTGCTCACTGTATCGTGCACCCATCACCCCAAGAAAAGTCTCTTTCTACCCCATTTCTCCCCCTTTGCACACCTCCACCTACACTCTGAGTCTTTCCTCTGGCTATCTCTACACCGTTAGGTGTGTCTGTAAGTTGTTTTTTCGTCCAGTTCCCCAAACCCTCACCCCTCTCACAGCTGTCAGTCTGTTCCATGTATCCATGCTTCTGTTTCTATTTTGTTCATCAATTTATTTTGCTCATTAGATTCCACATATAAGTGTTTGTTTTATTTAGCAAATTAGATTTAATATAATAAGCTTAGGTTATTGGATTTGGAAGAAAATGCAGGAGTATGGCACCGCTACTTCTACCTGAGGTTCCATGTTATAGAGGATGTGTATGTTAACCATTTTATACTAAAAAACTTTTTAGAAATAAGGACTACAAAATGGATTCCTAAGAAAACTAGAATATATAGAAAACACTACTGTACCGCAGGTTAATGGTAGATTAGATAGAAACTAACCCACAGTTGACGGGAAAGTAACAACTATCTTCTTCCTATTTATTTTTTCTCTAAATCTTTCAATCTGAACTTCAACTAAATGATAATTTTCTGTTTGATTGATAATTCCAGTAACAATAATAAGAAACCCTACATTCATCATTATATAATCATAAGATACTTAAAAACATATATAGACATCAGTGTTCCCAAACTTTTTAATGAAACATCTTAAAAATTGATTTTCATGCTTTTTCACTGTAGAAAGTGTAGATACTTAGGTGGTGATAGAAACAACATCTCAGATTTAGTTTTCTCCTTTTCTTTGCCTGATTTAACAGCTGGATTAGAAAAGTCTGCCTCACATCCCAGGGGGGCAATGGAATTTTCTGAGCATCACAGGTGTATGGATCAGTTTCCCAGGGGTGGAAAGACTAGCAATCACAATACAACTAAAAGCATTCTATAAGGAGATTGCTGCTAAGAAACCCATTAAGTCTTGACAGTGTGGCAGCTGTGCCAAGGTGATTCAAATTTGTGTACTCAAAAGACTTTCTTCTTAAGTAAACTAGGGAACTTCTGAGTATTTCACTCCCAACAACTAGAGTGCAATGGCTCAAATCTACCGGCATCTTCAACACAGTGAAATGTACATGCACTGTTGAAAACAATGCAACAAATGCAAAGACATCACAATAATAAAACAAAATAAAGCCCACACCAAATCTCTAGAATTATGAAGTGGTCAAATGCATACAGATAATACTTTTAAGCAAAAATGGAGCATAAATTTACAATTAATAAACACAGCTATAGTTCATCTTAGAAGTTATTAGCTACTAGAAATAAAGTCTTTTGTTTTATTAAAAAGGTTAGATAAATTAACATGGATTCATACACATGAGGTAAAAATAATTTTATTTTTATTGTCAAGTTGTTTTTAATTTTATAATTAAGAATACTTTAAATTCAGATAATAAAAGGTATCTGATTTTCAACTGAGAAAGGACAGATAGCAGAAATAACTCATAAAGCAGGGTAGGAAAAGTCCATATGGTTAGATGATTTTATTTGCCTTTCACTTTTTAAAAAATGAAAAGTTAAATTAAGATATAAATTTGTCAACAGGGTACAGTGCTAAAATATTAAGAGTCAGAAACTTGTTTTATTTTCAAGATTTTTCATCAGGATCTGAAAGAAGCTCCCCATCCTTTTGGTTTTATTAAATGGGACTGCATGTTCTTTCTGTTATTTTCAAAAGAAAATACCAGGAATAATTGTATTTATAACAAAGTTTAAGTTCTATTATTGTTCCTCCTATTAACTCATTCATTA
Source organism: Phyllostomus hastatus (assembly GCF_019186645.2). Taxonomy (NCBI): domain Eukaryota; kingdom Metazoa; phylum Chordata; class Mammalia; order Chiroptera; family Phyllostomidae; genus Phyllostomus; species Phyllostomus hastatus. Next base: position 35,100,207 of record NW_025333709.1, on the reverse strand, counting down.
AAATGACATATTCTCCTCCATTACAAAAGACATGAAAAAACAATTTTACATGAAGGGAGTTTACTGATCATTTATCAGAGAAGTCATGCCAGAGAAGACCTATATATGAAAACTAAATGTGAAAGAGACCATTTTTACCTTCCAACATTTTCATGGGTGATTTTAATTGTAAACAAAGATTGAAAGATTGCCTAATTTGAGAAGGCACCTGTCCAAAAAACAACTTCACTTTGAAACAAGTCTGCCAAAAGGCATATTCCCTTGTTTGTGTAAGTCAAGTAACTACATTGTGTATAATGCTGATATAAAAATGACTGCTGAATACTGCCGTCCTTCCTCTCAACAAATATGTCTTGAATACGCACTACACAATGTATGCTTAGTTCAGAGCTTGGGAAGGTCAGAGGTGGTTGTTTCAAACTGCTCTTTGATTTGAAAGACATAATAAATTAATGGTCACACTTAACTAAAAAGAGTAATTCATAATCTATTGTGGTGTTCTTACACTCTTTCTTTCCAGAATTCATTGGAAAGACTAGAGAACTTAAATTTGGAGCCTTGCCACAATAATGTGTCTGTCTCTGATGTTCCATAATAGAGTGCCCTTTATCAACATATTAAAAAACGGGCATATTGCCAGTTTAGGAAGCTGTCTGGGAACTTTTCCTTCACTATTATGGAACTTTGCAAACAGTGCCTGCCTGGCTACAGCAAAATGGATAGGGTCTTTCCACAGAAAGAATTGATAAAGACGACAAAAAAAGGAAGTGGCAAAGTACTGGACGTTCTTAAATGAAAATTGATTTCCACCATTGACTATGGAACAAGCTCATCTTTAACATCGTATTTAAAAGGAAATCTAATTGTTTCTTCTTACGGTAGGGTTTGAACTTGGAAGGGAGTGTAAGAGGAAAATCAATCCTCTGTTATCACAAGTAGCTTAGTCACAGCATACTGATTCAAGAAAATATAATTATTTAAAAGGCCATTGTAACCACTCAAAGGATTACCTCAAAAAAACCAAGCTGCATTCTTCAGTAACATACAGGTTCAATTTTTAATTCTTTCTTTTTAATGTGTGCACCTACTCTTAGATGCACCCCTAGTTCCTTTATTCACATAGTAAATGAAACAAAAAGAAATGGATTTGTACAAATTAGCTAGTAAAAGAAAAAAGGTTGTCCAAATCACAAGCCATGCTTAGAATTTATTTCCGTATGTAAGGGACAACATATTATTTTATTTACTTAGCACTTAAGCATAATAGGGTTAGAGAATTTACCACTATACACAAGTCCCTGGTTTCATGAAGCCTATATTATTTTTTATATGTGAGTGAGGGGAAGAGGCAGATGAAGAAGGAAATAAAAAATTAATGAAGAAAATTATTTTTTCCTATTAATATCACATTTGTTTTTATTGTTGTTCAGTTACAGCTGTCCCCATTCCCCCCCCCCATTGCTCTCCGCTGCCCTACCTACCCCACCACCTCCCACATACATTCCTCCCCCCACCCCATTGTCCATGTCCATGGGTTCTTTATACATGTTCTTTGACTTGACCCTTCCCCTTCTTTCCCCCATTATCCTCCTCTCCTCTCCCTTTGGTCAAAGTCAGTTTATTCTTTATTTCCATGTCTCTAGTTCTGTTTTGCTCACTTGTTCATTTGGTTGATTAGGTTCCACTTATAGGTAAGATTATATGAAATTTGTCTTTCACTGCTTCTAATAGAGGTAAATGGGAAGACCTGACCTTGAAGCTGAAGAACATCTCTGTCAAAGAAAATAGCAAAAAAATCAAAGCTTGATTTCCACGGTCAGGGGACATAAAGAAGAAACTTTAGTGTGGCTGGATCTGATTAAGCTAGAAGAGTAGTATGAATTCATACGGAATGCATATACAGTAGCTATATCATATATCGCCATGGAGACGCTAGTCAGCAGCTTACACATCATCGACAGTAAATTTGGTAACTTTGAAAGCTTTTGGGTGATGGTAGGGTGATAATATTTCAGTTAAACTGTTTAAAAGCTCATGGTAGCTGATACATGAGGAATAATCAGGACACAAGTTCAAGGGAAAAATATTTGTGTCTTAGACTGTTGTGATAAAAGCTTTGTTACAAAGTTATCATGTTTTTGTTAAAAGTGTTTTTAAATAAATTTAGCCATTTTTTAATTGGGCTGTGGCAACAGCATTTAAAAAATCACTGAACACATCTTAATGAAAAGAAATAAGAAATAGAAAGGGTTGTAAGTATATACTCAGAAGGAAATAAGCCACAGAGAAGAAACACACAAAATCAGTCATCAAGTCTTCAAAAAACCCCTGCAATCCTTTTCACATGTATGAACACTAAGTGGCTACATATTAAAGTGCTTGTAATTACAGAGAAATAGAGCAAAGAGAGAGAGAGAAAGAATTCATGTACAAGGGCAACAGTGTGGTGATCGTGGGGGAAGAGGGTGGTGAAGGTAGAAGAGGGTATGGGGGGATAAATAGTAATGGAAACAATACAATAAAATGAAACAAATAAATTTAAAACATGAGTTTTCTTAAACTGTTACTTTAAGTGAATACACATCTCATGTCATTTTAAAAAGTTCTTTTTAGCCCCGGCTGGTATAGCTCAGTGGATTGAGTGTGGGCTGTGAATCAGGCATTGCAGGTTCGATTCCCAGTTAGGGCACATGCCTAGGTTGCAGGCCATGGCCCGCAGCAACCACACATTGATGTCTCTCTCTCTCCCTCTCTCTCTCTTTCTCTCTCCCTTCCCTCTCTAAATAAATAAATAAATAAAATCTTTAAAAAAAAGTTCTTTTTAAATTACAATAAAAACTACTATCAAGTGTGCTTGTTTCTTCTGGCAAGCTCCCTCCCTCCTACTTATCCAGGCATCTTTCCTTTGCTCTTTGGTCTTAATGGTAATAATTCACAACTATCATACCATAGTCTCATCTGGGCACACTGGAAAGAGCATTGACCTCAAAGCAGGTGGATTCTAGCCGCAATGCTGACTGCAGTGACCTTAGGAAGTCCTTAACATTTCTAGGTCTTAACATTTTAATCCGTAGTAATTATGGTAATTATTATATATAGAAGAATTACATAATCTCTAAGTCCCTTGGCCAAATTGGTATCTTTTCTTCCCAGTTTACCATTCTCTCAGAAGTCCTGAAATTGTTGCCACCAATTATTAAGAAATAAATATGTTAATTTAATTTCTCTCTTTATAAAATCTACAGTTTATTACCTTAATTAGCTGGTAATGCTAATGACACACCAAATCTTTTAGATGATATTTCTGAAAGAAAATAATGTGTAACATATTTACAGGATTTAGAGTAAATAATATGGGAAATATATTTATAGGATTCAGAGTAACTAACATATTGTTATGACTTTTGTATTCTCATTTTTCAAATTATAGTAAATAATTTTAAAGAGAGAAGGAAACAAGAGGAAATGTCATAAATCACAAAACAATCTAAGTAATCACACATTTCAAAAGTTAAGGGAATTTGCCTTCTGTCCAGTTAATGGTGTTTTACTACTCACAGCAGGCTAATGAATAGTTGGACATCGGGAACATCTAGATGTAGTGTGGATATTGAAAGTATTGGCAATAACACTGAGGATTTGCTATCAGTTTCAGAAGTAGTCATGATGATTTTTATGGAGACCACATATATTCAAGCATATAACATGTACGTATGTGAACAAATGTTTTTTTGTGTCTCCTGGGTCAAGAAAAGCACTTTGATTTGTTTAAATATTTTTCAGATTTTTTTAAACTTTATTTTGCTTTTACAATAGCCTTAAGAAGTATTATAGTATATAACTATTTCAGAAGGACATTAATATATAAAAATACATTTATAGTTTGGGTTATATATAATCTGTATACTCTACTTTGGGCACCAAAATGTTTTTATTTTTGTTTATTTATTTTTTAAATTTGTTGTAAATTTTATTCATTTTTTATTTTAATTTTAATTGTTGTTCAAGTACAGTTTTCTGTCTTTTACTCCCATTCCAGCCCACCCCGCCACCAAAATGTTTTAAATGGAATATTGTTGGATAAAAGTTATTGAGAATGAAAAATTCAAAGAAGAAACATATCTAAATATAATTCCATTAGTGTGTTTAATCCCAAATTTTCTTCAATTAAAATGTAGATATTAAATGGTATTTTTTGAGTAAGGAAATGGAGAGCTCTGTTGAGTTCATGAAAGTGCTGTCAACAAAGTTAACGAAATCTAATCAGCTACTCTAGTTTTATCTCGTCCATTATTAATATAAATATTTGATCCTGATGAAAGATTATCAGTCAAAGGACAAGGGAACTGAGAATATTTATTGAACAGTCACAATGCCAAATGCAGTGCTAGTTGTTTTCATCGGTGTTATACTTTTAATCCAGACAAACCCTCTTCAAGGTATGATTTTAAAAATTCGCCAGAGGGTGAACTAATGTTGAGGAACATTAGATAACTTGTCCACATCTTGTTATTAATTTCCAGAGTTTACATTTTTATATTTGGCTATACCTAATATTTTTGAGACCACTTAACCTATTGCAATAGCTAAAACATTTAAAAAAGGAAAGAGAAAGAAGAAAGAAAGAAAGAAAGAAAGAAAGAAAGAAAGAAAGAAAGAAAGAAAGAAAGAAAGAAAGAAAGAAAGAGGAAGGAAGGAAGAAAGAGGAAGGAAGGAAGGAAGGGAGGGAGGGAGGGAGGGAGGGAAGGAGGGAGGGAGGGAGGGAGGAAAAGAATTCATTAACACTTACTACATATTCATTAACACCAACTGTTAAATATATATTTTTCTATGAGAATTTACTGCAACTATGAAGTCAACTCATATTAACCACTGAATAGTAACAACAAGGCAATGATTTTTGTGCTTAATAAAGTTAATGTTAATAATCCTCTGACATCCTGAAGTGGCAATAAATCCATATTTCACTACTTTGTCACCTTGATCCATTTTGCAATCTTATGATACTAACTTGGCACTACTTCTTCATTTTATATCATGCTGTAATATATATATATGTAGTGAATATTACAAGCTTTTCCCACATTTTTATTGTAAGTACTTAAAACATCTTGAGATAAATACTTGAGCACTGCAGAAACGAGATAAGGATTGCCTGTTTTTAGCACAATCTTGGGACACTCTTGAACTGATATTATAAACCAGATATTCACAGTTTCTGAAATCTATCATTTACAGTAGAGCTCAACATAAGAGAACTAACAAAGGACATTTTGACCATTGATAATAATCTTAATCCCTGTAGAATAAGTAAAAGATACCTATTCCCTTCAGGTGCAGAGCTAAGCAGGCAAAAAATTCAAACTTTTATAAGTAAAGTTTTAGAAAGTTTACTACAATTACAGAAGTGCTTTAGAGACAAGATGTTCATCTAGATTTTCACCCAGTTTCTTTAACAATAAGTCATGAAAAGTAAGCAGTCCATTGCCAGATTGGGGAAGTTCTCCTTCATTATTTGTTCAATTAAGTTTTCAATTTGTTGCTCTTCCTCTTTTCCTTCTAGTACACCTATAATTCGGATGTTGAAATGATTATAAATGTTCTGGAGATTCCTAAGCCTCCCCTCATTTTTTCTGAATTCTTGTTTCTTCATTCTTTTCTGATTGGATGTTTCTTTCTTCCATCTGGTCCACACCATTGATTTGAGTCCCAGTTTCCTTCCCATCACTATTGGTTCCCTGTACATTTTCCTTTATTTCACTTAGCATAGCTTTCATTTTTCATCTAATTTGCAACCAAATTTAACCAATTCTGTGAGCATCCTGATTACCAGTGTTTTGAACTGTGCATCTGATAGGTTGGCTATCTCTTTGTTGCTTAGTTGTATTTTTTTCTGTATCTTTGATCTGTTCTTTCATTTGGGCCATTTTTTTTTGTCTCGATGCACCTGTTACAGGGTAAGGGGTGGAGCCAGGAAGCTCAGAGAGTCCCAAAAAAGTTGGACCCAAGGAGGAACACACCAAGGCACATCATAATTACATTACCCAAGACTAAAAATAAGGAGAGAACCTTAGAAGCAGCAAGAGAAAAAGAGACAGTTATCTAAAAAGGAGTTCCCATGAGACTGTTAGCTGATTTCTCAAAAGATACCTTACAGGCAAGAAGGGGCTGGAAGTCATGAAAAGCAAATACCTACATCCAAGATTGCTCTATCCAGCAAAACTTTCCAGCCCCTGGAAAGAATGGAAGGGCAGATAAAGTGCTTTTCATGTAAGGTCAAGTTAAAGGAGTTCATCATCACCAAGCCCTTATTATATGAAATGTTAAAGGGATTTATCTAAGAAAAAGAAGATAAAAAATATGAACAGTAAAATGATAGCAAACTCACAGTTATTAAAAACCACACCTTAAACAAAAACAAAAGCAAACAACTAGAACAAGAACAGAGCCACAGAAATTGAGATCACATGGAGGGTAGTGGGAGGGGTAGAGAGTGGAAAAAGGTATAGAGAATAAGTAGCATAAATAGTAGGTAGAAAATAGACAGGCGGAGGGTAAGAATAATACAGGAAATGTAGAAACCAAAGAACTTATATGTATGACCCATGGACATAAACTAAAGGGAGGAGGGAATGTGGGTGGGAGGTGGTGTGCAGGATGGAAGAGAGTGAAGGGGGGAAATGGGACAACTGTAATAGCATAATCAATAAAATATATATTTTAAAAGTAAGCAGTCCAAATGAAAAAGCAATAGTTTCTATAGTCTTGAACAATAGTTTAAACAATAGTTTCTATAGTCTTGAATTAGAAATAAAGAAGAAAAATTCTGAATCAAAAATATGATGTTTAAATCTTAAACATTTGACCTCAATAAGAAAAATCTTTTGGCAATTAAAAAACCTTAATAACTAATGTTATATTATCAAAAGTTTGCAATCAGTCTATTTAAACACTGTAACAATGAAGCAGAAATTGTGGGCTATGTTCCATTTTAAACTTACGTGACAAATTCTACCCTTGAGTACCATCACTCATCTCAGGAGCTTTTGTTTGTATTATTATTTTTTTTATTTATTTTTATTATCTTTATTGGGGTAACATTAGTTAATAAGATTATATAGGTTTCAAGTGCAGATTTTTATGACAAATATGTATATTGCACCATACAAAGTCAAATCATCTTCCATCACTGCATATTTAACCCTCTTTATCCTTTACTACCTCCTCACCCCCCTTCCCTCTGGTAACCACCATACTGTTGTGACTTTGAGTTGTAGTTTTATGTCCCGCATGCCAGTGAAATCATGTTTCTTAGCGTTTTTTGACTAACTTATTTTGCTTAGAATGATATTCTCAAGGCCCATCTATGTTGTCACAAATGGCAGTATTTCAACTTTTCTTATGGCTGAGTAGTATTCCATTGTATATATGTACCACATCTTCTTTCTCAAATCTTCTATTGAAGGATACTTTGGTTGTTTCTAGGTCTTGGCCACAGTGAATAATGGTGCAATGAACTTAGGGGTGCCTATATCTTTGTGAATAAATGTTTTCAACTTGTTCTGGTAGATACCTAGCAGAGGGACTGCTAAGTCATATGGTAACTTTATTCTTAATTTTTGAGGAACTGCCATACTGTTTTCCATAATGGTTGTACCAGTTTACATTCCTACCAGCAATGAATGTGGGTTTATTTTTCTCCATAACATCTCCAACACTTGTAATTACCCATCTCATTGATGATAGCCATTCTGACAGGTGTGAGGTGGTATCTTGATGCAGTTTTGATTGTATTTCCCTAATAGCTAGTGAAGTTAAGCATCTTTTCATGTATCTGTTGGACATCTGTCTATTTCCTTGGGAGAAGTGTTTGTTCAGACCCTCTACCCATTTTTTAATTGGATTGATTGCTTGTTTGGTGTTGAGTTGTATGAGTTCTTTATATATTTTGGATATTACCTCCTTGTAGGAGTTGTTGTTTACAAATACCTTCTCCCATTCATTTGGTTGTTATTTGTTTTGTTGTCAGTTTGTTTTACTGAGCAGAAGCTTTTTAGTTTGTTATAGTCCCATTCATTTATTTTTGCTTTTACTCCCCTTGCTTTTGAGGTCTACTATTAAGTTTTGACACGTAATCGTGCAGATCCTATTTTTACCCCCTTCCACACATGTATCCACATACTTTTTTTCCTAGTTTATTTATTGCATTGTCTAATTCTACTATTTTTCTAAATTAAATTTTGTGTCAGGTCCTAGTAGCATGGTGACTGAGTAACACTATAGCCATTAAACAGGTGGGTAGTCATGGTATTAGTCAGGTTGGGCCAGACTAGGACATAGGACACAAATAATCTACTAAATTGCTGAGAACTTTGACTAATCTTTTTGAAGAGAAATGCCCAGCTGCACAGGCCAAAAGACTTTGTTTTTGCCTTGCATTTCTAACAAAATAAAACACCAGAACATACTCTAGACTATCTGAATACATTATTTTGGGGTATATCTCCATAAAGTTCTGAATCTGAATAAAGAATTTTAGATAATGAAAAAAGGTTGCATACAAGTTTTTCTAGGGGAAATATACATGATACAAATAGTGCTCCAGTGCCTGGTTTAAGAGTCCATAGCAGCTGCATACAGATAGATAGATGGACAGACAGATAGATACATGGACAGACATAGAAATATAACATTTAGGTAATAAAAATTTTGGATTAGCACAGTAAGGCTTAGATATGAGGGAGGACCCCCCAAAACCAAAGTTATCTTCTAGAGGGTACATCTTATCTAGTACAGGCTTTCCCCACTAGGTGAGTGTTCTAGGAACCCATCTGTATCAGCGTACCAGCTGCCATTGTTGTGAGAGGTTGCATTTAGCTTCAGTGAATTTTTCTGAAGACTCAATGGATTTGCCTATTTACTCATGGGTGATTCATGAGTGTACCCACCCACACCATGCTGAATGTTCAGCAGTTTTTAACCAAAAATGGCATGACCCCCACACCTCACCCTCCCGATTCACCCAATCTTTCCCAGAATGACTTTTTTTGTGTTTCCCCAGATGAAAAGTGTCCTCTAAGGGAAATGTTTTGCTGAGGTGGAGGAGGTGAAACAAAAAGTGGCAGAAGCACTAAAAAGCATCAAAATCAATGAGTACAAAACTGCTTTGAGCAGTGGAAAAAATGTCTCAGTAGGCACATTGCATCTAATGAGGAGTACTTTGCAGGTGACTGAAGTTTAAACATGAAAGAATACAGAATTTTTTATAAATAAACTCTGTGTTTTAAGGGTCCTCCCTCATCCAGTGAAACTGAGGTATCTCCCAGATATTCCCTAGTCCTGTAATAAATTCATGGCCCTCAAAGGACTAAAAGTTTACAACATGTCATTAATGTTCCATTACCTGTCCCATGTAGATGCCAGAAAGTCCTTTATTGGGAAATAAGGTCTTTGACTCAGACTGTACTATATGAGGCAACCAATTTGGAGACCTCAGAAGCAACTTAATAAAAGTGTCATTGTAACATCACCAAAGATTAAATCAAAAAACAAGTTATGAGTGCCAGAATAAAAATTCTAAGAGATGAAAAAAACATCAAAAACATAATGTGAGACAGATTAAACTATGGATCTCAGGCAATGAGCTGCACTTGACACCAGGATACCTGTAGCTTATCCTGTGCTGAGTTCTGACCACTATTAGGCTCATGGGAATAAAAACACTGGGCTGGGCCTGATATTATCAACATTCAATAAATTTTGATGACCATATCACATATTGCCAGTGGGTACCACCATATATCATGAACAGGTGCCAATGGGTTATTCAGAGTTTGAGCTTTATGTCATTTACTTCACAAATTCTGTGAGTCCCAAATTCTTTATATCAGTTTTGTTTAACATGAAGAACTTCCATTCACACATTTTTAGGGTTATATATTCTAGGGGATGTTAACTTTTTAAATATAATATATAATGTATAAAAAAGTATTCAGGAATAAAGATGTTTATACCTGATGACTTTATTATGCAGTAGAGTTTCCCCTGCTATACTTGAGATAAATTTACTTACTAAGGATAGTTATTTAACAAATACTTGGCAGAAATAAATTATTTCATGTTCTGCTCTGCATCATCACAAAGTCTAATTCCTGAGCCAAGACTATGCTAAACATTCAAAATAATAATATGTATTTTAACTCTATTTAAGATTCAAGGGGAATATATACTGGGCGCTTGAGAGGTAAACTGTGTTATATATCATATCCTAAATATGCCAAGGCCAAGTGATTATAAATTGTTCACTTAGTAAGCTCTTTGGAATTTAAAATGTATTTTAAACAAGCTAGTGATTGAGGATATACATTTTATTAGTATGATGAAATATGACACTATCATATATTACAGTTTAAACCAGTCCTAGCTCCATGACTTATATGTGAGAAATGATGTAATTGAATATACATATTATGTGCCCTGAACATTTTTTTCTTTATCTCATTGAAATTATGTCACAATTTATCCTTATTTAAGCACCATATGGTAGTGATCAACTATGAGATGTCTCCAAAGAAAAATTTAAAAAATAGGCTTAAAAGCATATATCCATTCTTGAGGAAATCCATGTCTCTTTAATTCAAGAAAGGAATACATAAATTTACAAAGTGAACCAAAGTTCCATAATTTAAATTGCTTATTACATCATGTGGGAGAAAAGCCAAAAGTTATTAAGCTGTTAACAAATCATTGGTATATATTTTATATGAGCTGTCAATATGTTAGTAATAAATCTTCACATAGGGAAAATTGAGAGATAGAAGTTAAAAGAGTGTCAAATAATTCTACTCTGCAAGAAACTTTGAAAATGTGAAGTCTCTTCCTTTAAACTTGACTCTAACATTGTAGTTGTCTACATCTTACCCACATTATGAAAACTATTATAAAATTTCTCAAGATAATCTATAGTCTAGTATTTTAAAACTCCCCTTTTATTTATAATATAGACTTTTGAATAGCTAAATATGATGGTATTCATTAGTTAAGGTACCCAGGCTTAATTATTCAAATAACATTTATACTTTAAAAATTCATATTTAAGTCATTACAAGTAAATTACCTTATTTGAAATATGATTCTAAACTATTGAAAGAAATATTTCAATTCATAAATTAAAATGTAGAAATTTTATGAAAAATAAGTAGTTAGCCCTGGCTGGCATAGCTCAGTGGATTGAGCGTGGGCTGCAAACCAAAGTGTCACAGGTTCGATTCCCAGTCAGGGCACATGCCTGGGTTGCAGGCCATGGCCCTCAGCAACTGCACATTGATGTTTCTCTCTCTCTCTCTTTCTCCCTCCATTCCCTCTCTAAAAATAAATAAATAAATAAATCTTTAAAAAAAAAGATGTACTTTATCTTAGTCAAGGTTTGTTTTTAAAAAAAGAAAAATAAGTAGTTAAAAGTTGAAATACATTACCAAATTTTGATAATATATCTATATTCCATAAAGCACTACATAATATACAGTGACTTCATAAAAGAAAACTTTAACTCGTGTTGATTTAAATGTTTAAAAGCATCATTTACTTTTGCAGAATAGAATTACTGATAAAGAATGAGTTTTTAAAGGCAAAAGAAATTAACTTCTTAATGATATCTAGTCTAACAAATTATACCAACAGCAAAGGAAAAACATTGGCCTATATCTAACACAAATGCCTGAATCCATGAGATCTGCACTTTCAGCAATAAATGCTGCTGAATTTACAAACCTGTATAAGTGTAACTCCATTTTCTCTCTCTTCCCTGCTCTTACAATAGTAAAACCTTTTGTCAGAGTACTTCCTGACTTTTGCTTAGATCTCATTTTTAGACCATTCTCAAAGTCTTCCTGTCTTTGTTAGTCCCGTTTCTCCACACTGTCTTCAAACTGTTTTTAGATTATCCATATCAGCAATAACCTATGATTTACCATTCCATTTAAAAACAGCATCTAAGAATAAAGCAACAAAGGGGAAAAAAACCTCTTCACTTTATATCACCAACACTGGCCCCAACAACTGTAGCTCCATTTGCTATTCAATTCATTACTGACTGGTTTCTGCCTCCACAATAGTCAACAACAAAAGACTTGCCCAAATCAATGAACATTTACCTATCTTTACCTCATTCATTCTTCCAGAAACCATAACAAAGTGCAAAGTAATCTCTCCTTCCTTGAAAAACTGTAAGCTTGAGTTTGGAGAGGATTTTCCAATGCTAATATGTTTTGTATTCTAGAAGGAATAGTATCAGTGTATAAAGGATGGTGCAAAAGTCTTGCATCTGAGTAACTGGAACACTAGATTTGCCAAAAAATGTGTTGGGATGGGAAAGGATGCTGATAAAGAAGTATTTGTCTGTTTTGACAGTAGCAGATTCACTTCAGTTTTTCACATGTAGAATTTGAGATATCCTATTTGATTTCTAGTTGACAAACAGTCTTCTTTTGTACTTGATAATTCATATTAGTAATAATAGTTAACAATTATTCAATACTTATTATATGCTAGGTATTGGTTCTAGCTCATTAATTTTCAGTGAACATCCATCCATATTATTCAAACTTTATTTTATAAAGATGTTTGGGTTAATAATTTCTCATTCAAAGTCATTGAGGACAGAATCAATTTGTGTTTATTCTTACATGTTTAAACTTCAGTCACCTTCAAAGCACTCTCTATTTGATGCAATACACCTACTGAGACATTTTTTTTCCCACTGATCAAAATGTTGATTTTAATGTCTTTAGTGCTTCTGCCATTTCTTTTTGTTTCACCTCTTTCACATCAGCAAAATATTTCCCCTTGAGGTCTTGTTTCATCCAGGGAAACAAAAAAATGTTGTTCAAGGTGATATCAGGTGAATAGGGACGGTGGCACATGGGGGGCCATGCCACTTTTGGTCAAAACTGCTAAACACTCAGTATTGGTGTGGACAGGTACACTCATAAATTAGCCATCATGAAATAGGCAAACATGATGAAAGAGCCTTAAAAAAAAACATTCACTGAAGCCAAACACAACCTCTCAGAACAACTGCAGCTGGTACACTGATACAGATGGATTCCTAGAACACTCACCTAGTGGGGAAAGCCTATACTACCCAGCACCCATCCTGCAGAAGATAATTCTGTTTTGAGGGGGCCCCTCTCATATATTCAATATATTTTGTAATAACATACAGTTGGATCTAGGATAGCATTCTTTAATTGACCATATTACTACATCTTCAGGGAAGCATATAAATATTCACAGTAAGAGGCATAAATAAAGAATATAATTAGCCAGTTACAAGTTCAGGTCAGGTATTCTATCAAATAGATTCACATCAAATCCGGTTTTATTTTCAGATAGTTATTTTTAAAATCTTAAGATTTTAAAAAAATTTATTGGTTTTTAAATTTTTAGATAAAGCAGTAGACCTATGCACACTGTGTAATTTAGGAATGAAACAAAAAGTTGATGCTGGCAAACTACCCTTCTATATGAGTGAACTCTTCAGATTACAACTCAAAGAGAGCATTTCTTTAGGTACCATACAAGTTTTTTTCAATATCCGTGCATGCTTTCACTGTATATTTTAAAATGTTATTTGTAAAGCTTTCACTAAAAAAGTAAATCTTATTTGTTTGACAGATCCCAGTATTTCAGTCCCTGTCATAAATTAGTGTTGCATAAGGGAAATAATGGCTTGGGATCATTAAGGAAAGATGAATGGGGAATAATGTGTAAGCTATATGCAAGAACTACTCATGGATTAATGCATTCATTATAAGTTATTGTCCTAACCATTTGTCTGTACTGATGATAATTAAACATCTCTTAGAATGGAATGGTTTAAAAAGTAACTTTGCTCTGGCCAGGTGACTCAGTTGGTTGGAGCATTGTCCTATAAGCCAAAAGGTTGCGGGTTTTATCCCTAGTCAGGGCACATACTTAGGTTGAGGTTTTTATCCATGGTTGGAGTACTATAGGGAGGCAATGGATCAATATTTTTCTGTCACATCCATGTTTCTCTCTCTTTCTCTCTCTCTCTCTCCCCTTCCTCTCTCTCTAAAATAAATAAAAATGTCCTTGGGTTAGAATTTAATAAAATTAGATAGATAAATAGATGATAGATAGATAGATAGATAGATAGATAAATGAAATAACCTTATGTATTGGGCCAAATACATGAGACCAAAAATAGAGTTTTCTCATGTCAAAGAATACAAATAATTACTAGAAAATATTACATTCCACAGAATAGGTTTAAAAAGTTTTTTTAAAACATCTCAATGTTCATCAGGTACACTGAATTCTCAAGTAAATTGGAAAGATCTACTCTTTTTAAAACAGACTTTATTTTTTAAAGTAATCTTAGTCTCAGGACAAATTTCAGCAGAAAGTAGGAAGTGTTCCATATATCCCCTACACCTACTCGCGCAGAGCTCCCCTCACCGTCAGCACCTTTCACACAAGTGGTACATTTGTTTCAATCAGGGAACATACACTGACATATCACTATTACCCACCGTCCATAGTTTTTGTTATTTTTTTACTAGAGTTTGTTCTTGGTGTCGTATATTCTATAGAGTTTGAGAAATGTATTATGCATATATTTTTCCATTATAACATCATAAAAAATACCTTCATTGCCATGAAATTCTTCTGGGTCTACTATATTTTTACACATTACAATTGTGAATGAAATGTTGTGAGACAAAATTTAGTTTTTCTTAATATTCCCAACAAAGTTTATATTTCATAGAAATGACCTACTCAGACATAAATGTTTCATCTTTTCTGATACTAAAGCATTATTCACCTTATAGCATGAATTTAGGAAAAAACAGAAATTCTTAAATGATTTAAAGTAGGAAAATATGGAGATTATGTGCAGGGCAATAGTTATCATTACTTTATTAATGTTTATGACAGGCACTCTTGTGCTTGATACTGAAAAATGTGAACATACAGAAAAAATTCCTATGCTTGAGGAAAAGGAAACAATAGTTAATAAAATATAATGATGCATTAGAATAAATATTACAACAAGAAAACAAAGCAATGTAAGGAGAAAAAATTTAGAGGGGTAGTTTATAGATGGGGTGGTTGGAAAAGGCTCTTCAGAGCTGATGACATTTCAGTGCTGACCTGAAGCAAGTCACACATAGGTCTGAAGAAAGTGTTCTAGGCAGATGGTAGACAAATCACCAAGTTTCCAGGCAGCTGTGTGCCTGGCACATTTAAAGAGTAGAAAAAAGAAAACATTCATTGAGTAAAGTAAATGGTCCTAAATAAAAGAATGAGGGCAAATAATGCTGGGCCTTTACACTATCAAGAACTTAGATTTCCTTCTCACCCCACAAGTATAATGCAAATTCGCTAGAGGTTTGAGTAGGCTTATGACAAGATTTAACAAACACTTTCTAAAATAGCATCAGATTGTGCAGGGAAGGAGCAGGACTAAAAGCTGCCAGATGAGTTAGTATGCTATCGCAGTTGTCTTGGTGAGACGTGATAGTATTTCAGAACACGAGGTTTCTCCCTTATTCTTTTAATATGAATAAATGTACTGTGTTGTTTTCAAAAGAAAACCAATGTTTTGTATTTCTAGGAAAGAAAACATTCAGGCATAGTGTATTAGACTATTATGCATCATTGAATTTGATATGTTACTATCTTAACCTATTACATATTATAATATTTATATTTGTAATATTATGTTACCAATTATTATATTACTATATTGCATCAATGATCATACAAAAATTATACTATAAATCTCAATAGTATAACTTTTTTTCTGTTTTAAGTATTAGGGCAATAATAGCTTCATAAAATGAATTATTCTAGCCTTTTCTCTTCCTTTCTGAAAAACAATATAGCATTGGTATTATTTCTTCTTTAACAATTTAACAAAATCTACCAGGATAGCTATCTGGTGATACTGTTTCATTGTGAAAATGTTTTCCACTATGAATTAAATATATTGAATTGACATAAGCCTACCTAACTTATTTATTCTTGAGTCAGTTTTCTTATTCATACATGCATTAGTTTTTATTGTTGTCATAACAAATTACCATAAATTTAGTAGCCTTGAGCAGCACATTTTTATCTCACAGTTCATAGGTCAGAAGTTTAGGTACAGAATGGCTCAAATGGTTCATCTGCTTAATCATCTTCCAAGGCCAAAATGAAGATGTCCTTTGAGAGGCTCTAAGGATGACTCCACTTCTAATCTCGTTCAGATTGTTGGATACATTCAATTCCTTGGGATTGGAAGTCTGGGGTCCAGGTTTTCTTGCTGCCAGTCAGCTGGAGTCTGGTCATTCCTCCTACAGGTTGCTCATATTCCTTCT
The DNA here is from genome assembly GCF_019186645.2 of Phyllostomus hastatus. NCBI lineage: Eukaryota > Metazoa > Chordata > Mammalia > Chiroptera > Phyllostomidae > Phyllostomus > Phyllostomus hastatus. The sequence goes on along the minus strand of NW_025333709.1, from coordinate 35,083,822 downwards.
CACACTCCCCATGTAACTGCCCTCCATCTGGGGGACAGCAGGAGACAGTCTCTCTCATGCTTCAAACCTCTCCAAACTCCTCATCTGCCATTGCCCTTTAGATTCAGCCTGAGAATATTCTCTGCTTTTAAGAGTTCTTATATATTATTTGTCATATCTTTTATTATATAATTAAGTGGTAAACATAAGTGTTTCCCTGAGTTTTCTGAGCTTGTTATTGAATCAAGGAGGGGGACCTGGAAAACCCGATTTATGTAGCTTGTCAGTCAGCTGACAACCTGAACTTAAGATAGGCATCTGCATTGGAGACAATCTTGTGGGACTAAGCCTTTAACTTGTGGGATCGGATGCTAATTCCAGGTAGTGTCCGAAGTGAATAGCAGGAAACCGAGTTACTGTCTGGAGCCTTGGAAAATGCCTGATGTGGAAGAATACCACATATCTGGTGTCAGAAGTGAAGAGTTCTGTGAGTGTGGTGGGAAGAAATAGAATTTATCCTTTCCTTTGGTGCAGAGAAGTTTTATTTTGTTTTTTGCTAGGTTTGCAGACATTTAGGATATTAAATATTCTTTCCAGAGTGACTCTTCACATTATAAAATGTTCTCTCTATTTCTGTAATATTACTTGTTCTGAAGTCCACTTTTCTCATATTAAAATAATTGTTCCAAATATCTCACATTTAGCTATATTTTTAATATATTTTATATATTATATCTTTACCCATTTTTTACTTGACCTCTTCTGGTAAACAACATTAGCATAATTCTTTTTATTGGATAAGATTTTTAATGTATTATGTTTCATAGAAAAAATGCAATATTTTTCCTTAAAAACCAAATACTTCTCCATATTTATGAACACCAAAAGATGCATGTCAACATTAAAAGAGAGAGAGAGAAGATTTGACTTTGGGTGTTGGGCACACAATGCAATAAACAGATTATGTATCATAGAACCGTATACTTAAAACCTATATAATTTTATTAACCAACATCATCCCAATAAATTTTATTAAATAAGAGATATTCTTTGGAACTCTTTGATGATTGCCAAGTAGAACAAAAACAAAATTGTACCCGGCTGGCGTAGCTCAGTGGATTGAGCACGGGCTGGGAACTAAAGTGTCCCAGGTTCGATTTCCAGCCAGGGTACATTCCTGGGTTGCAGGCCATAACCCCCAGCAACCGCACATTGATCTCTCTCTCTCTCTCTCTCTCTCTCTCCCCCTCCTTCTCTCTCTCTCTCCCCTTCCCTTCCCTCCCTAAAAATGGATGAATAAAATCTTAAAAAAAAAAAAATTGTAAGCTAGGGCAAGTGGTCAGATTGTTCAAAAAGCTGCATTAACTAGAATACTACTGGGTTATATTATGGGTGAAAAGAGAAAATGTATTCTCTATTAGTTCACTCTTTCTTTTTTATACCTTTACTTTCAGATTACAGTTATGTGCATTATTTGTGCCCTTGTTACATGTCTGTCTCCCCATTAGAGTATATGCATCTAAAGGCAGGAATATGTTCTTATAATAGCCTTGTTAAAAGAAAGAAATGAGAGAGAAATTAAAAATGAACTTTAAATCTATTTATAAAATTAGTTCAGTTAAATATGTATTTGGAAGAATTTACTCAATTAAGTGTGCTGATAATTTTATAAACTACAGTTCTGGAAATAAATAGAATTTCAACAAATCATATAAATTCCTATACAGTATCTAGGAGAAACTACACACTATTAACAAAGTTTGAAGGCTCAGAATTGAAAATATGAGTAAGGTGTTCAGAGGTGAAAAATACCATATTGGAGACATTCCTATGAGTAGTAACTATAAGAAACTAACAGTTCAATATATCACTTTCAAATTCTATTAAATAGAAAGGATGACTCTGAAAATGGGCAAACAGTAAAATACAAATTTTTAAAAATTTGAAACATTATTTCAAAAATAAAAAGCCAAATTAATACAATTTATGCTTATTAGTTTGAGTTCAGGGTGATAAAGACTAAAAGTTTTCCAGAGTATAGCTCAAAAGGCAAAAAAGAAATTTTGAAAAAAGTTTAGAAGGTGGCATGTAAGTCATGAAATCTCCCCATGGGGCTTCCAGAACAAAAGTGAAAATTAGTGGAAAGAATCTTTATTATTTAATTTCAGTGCTTCAAATCTATGGCCTTTTCATTGTTACTGTTTACTCTGTGACTTTCCCCTACTTATAGGTGGAATTTCTCCATGTGACATGATTTATTTTCAGCTTTTTGTTTTTCAAACATCTTTCCTCAGTCTTTGGATTGTGTATTTATTCAGTGTAACTTTGTGTTTTTATTGAGGATAACTTGAACAGAATTTTTTTAAAAATATATTTTGCCATGAGACTTAGGAGGCCCTGTGCGCCCCTGCTCCCGAGGCTCCCCTTCCCCGCCTTGAAGGAGCATTCTCTCAGTATTCCTGCCCCCGCCCCCCGCCCCTCTTGCGGTATACACAACTTTATGGTACTCAGGGTAAGGCCCAAGGCACAAGAAAGCTTTTCTCAGATTTTCTATTCAAGCCTCATACTTACACAGGCCTTGATTACCTACATAGCTGGGTTGTGTTTTCTTTCATACCCCTCCCCGCAGAGACGGATGCAGTTACTGTATTTCCCAGCCATTTTCAGTGATTTCCCCAGTGCGAAAGGGTGGTTTGAATCCTCGCAGTTGTCTGGCTCCTCCTTTAGATGCAGGCAGGACCTGTGTGCCTGTAATTCTGAGGGTTTTTTCTCAGTTTCTCTGCCTCCCTCCAAAATTTCCCCTAAACAGTCAGGAAAAACTCATGAAACAGAGTGAGTGAATAGGGACTAACTTCTCTTATTTCCCGAGTTTACAGGGATTTAAAACTATCAGTCCAGCTAATCCTCAGGATTTAAGAATTCATTAAGAGCTCAGCTCTTTACTTGCTTCTGTGGCGGCTTCCTGTTCCCCCTCTGCTTTGGCAAAGTGACCCAGCACGGGCGCTGCCTCTTCCAGGACGGGTTTGTCACTTCTTGTAATTTAGCTCATTAGGTTCTTTGGTTATTTCAGTCCTTTGAGGCTTTGAAATATTTGTATTTTGGTAGATTTTCAAATTTGCTTATCATAGAACAGGTGCTGCTCTCCTTCCACTTTCTATATCCTCAGCAGGAGTCCTTTTTATACTTGTTATGGGATATTTTCCTTAATATGTAGAAAATCAAGATCTATTTAAGATACGGGTTTTTGATAGTCATTCATTATCTAGATATTCTGTATTGCAGTTCCTCAACCCCAGAATATCTAATAAAAGGTATGGATGGAAAATTAAGTCATCTTCATGTTTCAAAGCAAAGCCCATTGATATTGCCTAACATTGCCTACAGAGAAAATATTACTTATAATATGACTGAGTCACTTTCAGCTATTTAGAACTGATATTCATCTTGCGTACAGTGCATGCAATGGACCAGTGAACTAAATTGAATACAGACAGAACTTTAAACATTAGAATGGTAAGTTAGGAATGAGTTAATGTAAAGTCCGGGTATCTGCAGGAGTCAGAGACAGTTTCTGAGTTTCTCCTAGTTAAAGTCCAATTAGCAGAGGCAACAAGAGAGGTTGATATCAATGATTATGAGATAGAGCTTCAATAAATTATTCAATGACCAGCCAGAACAAACTTCAGTTAGGAACAAGGGTGCAATTTATTATATTCCTCATCTGTGTTTTCAATGATACTGTTTAACCTATCTGCATATTATAGATATGAGGCACCAATGTTTTGGCACAAACTAGAAAAAAAATTCCTGCTGTCAATTTGACATTTCAAATTACTTGGTTAATAGTAAAATCCTAAAGTTTTTGAACCGTTATGTAAAATATACTGACATTATCATGTTCTTTTTCTTTCAAAACTATACTGAGAATTGTTATAATGTGTATATTATTATAGATCTAAGTTGTTAGGCATTAAGGTAGGCTATATACTGCTACTTTGCATTGTAAGTAGTTATGCTGGATCAACTGATCTAAAGTAATTAAGAATAATAGATCCATATGTTGGCTTTTTTCATCAATAATTTTAAAAGATACTATAAGATAATAGAATTAATTTCTCTCTCACATTGAAAATCACTGGCAAAAATAAACCCATGACACATATCTAGTTTGTAAAAGAATCAGAAATTAGGGTAGCCTTTATATAAATATTTTATGATAACCTACATATTTAAATAAGGGCACTATAAATAATAAGCACTAGATTGAATAAGTATTGCATGAAATTGAACTATGTCAAATAGTGCATTATACAATGATTTCCTTTCTAAGATTTTAGCATCTACTAGAAATATTAATTCATAAATGATGTATACTAACTTAAGAGCTCTGGCAGGGTAAGCAAATAATCAGATGTCACATATGTTACTAGATGAAAATTTGAGAATGTAACATTTGTGTTCAAATAAAGTATAAGCAGTGTCTAGTTTTAAAATGTTTATGTTCATAATTATATAACAGCTATTTGTTTGAAACATGAGATCTCACATAAATTGATTGCAACCTGGGGACCAAAACTTTATGATTTGCTTGAGTTATTATTCTACAGTTAGTACCGATGGTTTAAATGAATCATTGAATCATAAAAATGTAGGGCTGTGAGCAATGTCAAAGTCACCTTTTCCAACAGTGCAGAAGCAATCGAAACAAATGGAGTCTATCAGATGGCTATCTGTCTTGTCATTAAAAATTTCCCTTAAGAGAAATTTACAGATCTCCCTGGGTACATGGCTCTGAGGTTTGATTGGCCTGATTACCTTAAAACTAAGTCTGCTTTTCACAAAACAAAATAAAACACATTAATGGTGTTAAAATATTTTTGGTTTAGTCTTTATTGCATTTTTTTCCATCACTAGTGAGCCCCATGTACCCCCTCCCCCCAGCAATCACCACACTGTTGTCCACATCCATGAGTCCTTTTGGAATGCTCAGCTTTCTTACCTTTTTTTATATTCAGTATAACACTGGAAACAAAAATGAGAGCAGAGCTCAAAGGAGTTTTTAGGGCGGTGAACATACTCAGCATGATACTATAATAATAGATATGTGTCATTACACACTTGTTTAAATCGATAGAATATACAATACCAAGTGTTAACCCTAAGGTAAATTGTGGATTTGGGGTGATTATGATGTATGTGAATATAGGTTTACCATTTGTAACAGATGTACAACTTAAGTGAGTAACACTGGTAACAGAAGTGGCTATGCATGTGTGGAGGCAGGAGGTATATAGCAAATCTCTGCACTTCTCAACATTGCTATGATTCTAAATCTGCCCTAAAAATGTAACAACTTCAAAAAATGAGAGACTTTCTCCCAAGATGATATTCATTTGTGTCCTGTGCCCTCAGTTCAGTTCTTGTCTCCATTCTCTCACATGGCATCTCCCCAATTTCCTTCCAATTGCTCTTTTCCTTCCATGGTTTTACAGTCATTTTTCTAGTTCTCAAAACAACATTTCCTTTACCAAAGACAACCTTTAAGAGCTATAGACCTACCTGTGCCATTGAGTTCATTACACCTTCATTTACTAACTTGCCCTGGAAATTGTATACAGTATTCATTTTTCCTACTGTTTCACATCTAATCGAGTTTTTAACCTTTTCTTGTTTTGATCATTATTTGTTCATGAATCAATCATTTCTGAATTCTTACTATGTACCGAAAGCCAGTGATAGTTAGAAGAGTGATGAGATAGTCATAAGGTCGAATATTTAAAACAAACCTTTATTTTGCAAAGCATATTTTATAATTATATTAAAATTTCTCCATTAGAGGTCAGTGATAATAGTATAATTTTCAAGCCTAACAGCTTTTACTCAGCAGACATCTGACTTGATCTTTCTGGAATGTATGACCCAGTTAACTTTTCCTGACAGTTTTCCCTTCCTTAGATTTCATGAATGTAACTCTCTCAGGGAACAGAAAAAATACGAGTATATCAGCTCATCCTAGGAATGAGACAAAAATAAAGTACTAAAAGACAAACTATCTGAGTTGATAGCCTTACCTACACTGCTCCTGAAGTCTAGATTCTGGCAAAATAACATCAGATATTATTTCTGCCTCCTGACATGACTCTGATGCTCAGACGTGTGATACTTGAATCTCAAATCTTCTCCTTTATATTTCTGTATAGTCCTAATCTAGCTATTGTCATTCTCTCATTTTATCAATTTCTAAAATAGTACTTTGCCACAGAATTGCCTTTCTGTGGTACATCTGTTATCATCCCATACTTCCCCAGTACCTAGAATTGGTGACACAAAACACATATATCATTTTTCTTTTTCTCACTCAAAATGATATATTCACATTCTTTTACCCTCAATACAGGGAGAGCATGTTTGCGCACACGCGCACACACACACACACAAATAAAGCTTAATAAAGACAAATATTTGGTATTGCTCATTACTCTAGCCCAAGAAGATAGTGCCATGCTTGGGCATATATTAAATTATGACTAAATATATTTTGGATGCATGAATATATAAATGTATGAATGATGTTATTGCATATGTTTTTCAGATCTTTAAAGTTGATATTTCAGAAGAATGCTATCTACATAACCCTTAAAATACCACTGTGGTCTGTTAAAGCTACTCATATACAGGTTCATACTAAAAATAGAGATCTAGTTTAAATCCTTTCTTTGCTGAGAGAAAATTGGGCTCAACACCAACCAGACATCATTTTCAATATTTTATTCAATGGCATTGATAGGTTTTGTTTCCACCTGAGATCTTCTCCTCCCTCTTTTCTGTCAAATTATTAGTTGCCAGTCCTTTGGTTCCACCTCCAATGTTCTCACTCATTCAGTCTTCTTAGTTCACTCCTATGGAATTTTGTTTTGCCTGCGTTGTAGGGAAATGAGTATTTGACTGGAATTGCAGAAGACATGTTTTTATTTTTTCCAAGCTGAATCACTTATTATACTTATTACTTTAAAAAACATACTTTTTTAGTTTTGCATTCTTCATTTGCAAAGTTGTAATATTTCCTTTTCTGTGTAGCCATGAATGCAAGTGTTGTTGGTTGACTGTCAGTGTTTGAGTAATGGGCAGGAAAGTAAGATGTGCCTTGTAGTAGCCAGATTACTGTCAGAAACTATGTCTTCAAAACCTCCTTTCTAAAGAATGGAAAAAAAATAGTATTGATAATGACTTGCCCAAAGTATATGAAAGCACCATGGGTATAACATTGAATGCAAATATTAATGAATATCAAATAATTTGCAAACAAAGTTCTTTCTTAGGCATCTGTCCTAATCTTCAGAATTTACATTTTTTTTGGTAAGGATACATCAGTGGAAAATTATGAGCACTGTCTTAACAATTGAAATTATATTAAACATGTATTTAAGTTTTTGCATTACTGAACTGTATCTTGACACTGCAATATTATAAGGTTTAAGGATGACTGTAAGAAAAGTTGAATAATTCTCTTAATTACATTTATGGTGTAGAAGCTATAAGAGGGGTTATCTTTATATGACCTCACATAATGTCCCACTCATATATAACAAGCCTACATTTGATGAACAGGTGGTGGATTCAGCAACTTTTATTTTGAGGGCTTTGTGCATATTGATTTGAAAATGGTTCTAAAACAGGAACACAGCTTTGAGCTTTTTCCTGCATTGTCAGCTCTACTGTCCTGTTTCATGTTTGGGCATGTGTGTGTATGTGTGTGTTTTGGTGTTATAATACTAGAGTTCATGGTTACTCACAGAACTTAATGTTCTACATCTGAAATTAGACTCAAGACAGAAAGCAATATGTGACACACATGTATGAATGTTATCAGTGAATGATGAAAGTAAACTTATTTTTATAGTTGGAGCTATTATTCAACTTATTTTAGTTGTAATTCATAAATTAGCATGTATCTAGTTTTGAAAAATGCATGGGTAATTTATGCATACTGCTTTACAGCTTAGAGTTGCAAAATCAAACCAAGAAGAAAGCAAAAAAATTAAAAGTATGAAAATTGGAAATAGACAAGGAGTAAAATTGTGAAAGCAGAGAATATTCTCTCATATCTATTTTTAATGTTAAACTTGGATTCATTTTATTTATTTCTGTAAACCCTGTACTTGTCCCCAAAGACTGCAATTTATTTCTCAAAATTTTCAAGGTATGGTTGTTAACCAAGTTAAAACCTGGGGATTGACAAAGCAATTGTAAGCCTGAGGCTTTTGTGCTCTAAAAACTTAACTGCTAATAAAACTTCTATATCAGAGCAACATGAATACAGTCTTGTTCACCTATGTCTATTTAATTGTCTGTGCATCTTCCCAAGTAATTCTTTGAGACAACAACTTCAGGAAGCCATTGGGTCCAGTGTGTGTGTGTGTATGTGTGTGTGTGCCTGTGTCTGTGTCTGTGTACATATATATGTGTGTTTCTCACTATGTGTGATGTAAGTGTGTGTATGCATCTACTTATCTCTCTATGTGGATATAAGTTGTAGCATCTATACATTTTTCAAGAATCTGATATGAGAGAGACTTTTTAACTCTAATTTATCCAGAAGGTTTTTTTTATTAATTATCTACTATGGTGTGTCATGCATGTACATTCAACCTCAAGTCACAAATAATTTTATTTTTTCCACTGTAAATATATTTTCAACAAAATCTGAATACCAAAGGAATAAAAAAATGCACTGTCTCCAGTTTTTTTATCTGTTAAATCATTTTAACTTAGATTGGAAAGCTTGTAGGCACATGATAACTGTTACAGAAGAAGCTTGTTTGAAAAAAAAAATATATAGTGTTCATTCTCTTTTAAATTCCCCACAGCATCATTCCCAGCGATATCTTTAAGGGAATTTGATATTTTAAAAAATACCCATTCCTTACTTGTGAAAAGACAACATTTACTGATAAATTATGCAAAGTATAAATAGGATAAGTGAGAAAATGAAAGAGCGAGCAGAAGGAAGAAGGAAAGAGAGGGAAGAATGTAGAGGGGAGGGAGGTAGGGAGGGAGGGAGGGAGAGAAGGGAGGAAGGAAGGAAGGCAGGAAGGAAGGGAGGGAGGAACACATTGAAGGCTGTGCATTAGAGAAAGAGAAGTGGAGAGGAAAGAGGAGGAAGAACAGAGATGAAAACAGAAATGACTATTAAGCTGTTATCAACAAATAACTACAGTTTTGGTGTAGTTCTTTCAATATTTTTATTTTCAATTTAAAATGATGTTCACAAGTTGTAACTTGCTTTATTTTCTCTTCTTTCTTTTTTACAAGTAACTTTCTTCAAACATCAGAGTGTTAATGGTTTATAGTATTCCATTGTATGTAAAAAATTTTACTACAAGCTTATTGACAGATATTTTGCTTACATCTCAGTCAAAATTTCTGATTGTGCTTTTCTAGATTGGAATTAAAGAATGTGCACCATGTAAATTTTGTTATGCGTTTGGAAATTACTCTGTAAAACAATCATTCCCCATTTGCTTTCCCATCAACACTACAGTAAAGTTTCCACTTTCCAAACAATTGCAAGGCTGGGGGATTTGAGCAACAATAATAAGAATAATTATCCTCTAATGTGGTAATAATTACAATAATTATGTAATATAATCTATAATGTAAATATTATTATATTAGAAGAGAATCATATCTAATTTTTATTTTTCTATGTTCCGTGGATCACTTGAATTGCATTACTTGTAAAAGTTGTTCATTCTTTTTCTAATTTTTTCTATTAATGTGTTTTAATTTTCTTACTGGTCTGTGCAATTCAAATATTATGGACATTTAATGTTTCCATATCACAAATATCATAAATACTCTTCCCAATTTGTTCTTGGCCTATACAAATAATATTTTGTGTGCTTATTTTCCACTTTTGGTTTCTAATGCCTTATTCTGAAAAGCCTTCTCTAACCCAGATAGTCACCCATTATTTCTTCATGTTTTTTTAAATTAAATTATTTTTTAACTCTTTATTCCACCTGGGATTTTGTGACATGAGATGTACTATGACACTTTTACTTAATTTCCCTCAGAAAATGACCTACACTACATATTAATTGGCCCCCATGTTTTCCTAGACAAGTAGAAACTAATTGTATATCTACACCAAATGTGTAGAATCATATACACAAAAATTTAATGAGTTTTCTCATTAAAGGTAGATTGATCCCCAAATCTACCTTTCTACTTGGGACCAAAGTTATAGCTGGTTTTTCATTACTGAGACTTTATCATTTTTTTTGTAATTTACTTTATATTTTAGAGAGGGGAAGGGAGAGGGAAAGAGAGGGAGATAAACATCAATGTGTGGTTGCCTCTCATGTGCCTCCCACTGGGAACCTGGTTAGCAACCCAGGCATGTGCCTTAGACTGGGAATCAAACCGGCGATCCTTTGATTTGCAGACCAGCACTTAATGACTGAGCCACACCAGCCAGAGCATCACTTGTTTGTTAAAATAGTGGTCATGGAATTTGTTTTCAACTCTGATTTATTGTTATGCTTTAATGATATAGATTTAATACTTTTAAACTGTCTTATATTCATTAGTGAGTAAGAAATTCTCAGTAATTATATATCAGCATTTTGATGCAGTAGATTGGATTTACTAATATTTTCTAACATTTTTATTTAAGACTTTTCATGTGTTAGAACTAATTATTTAGGAATGTCTTTAAGATATAAACTTTACAATATTCTAGTACAGAAATAATTTTTTACTTCACAGTGTAAGTTTATTATTTAGGTTTACATTTATAAAGTCATACAGAAACTTCTCCAGAGGTATCTATCTATTTTGGTCCAATTTCTTGAATAGGCCTTAGAGCATCTCTACTTTGGTTCTCTTAGTTTATAACCTGATATTCAACTATGGTTCCTCAAAACACACTCATGAGGTGGCTGTGTCTTGAAAGATTACATCTACACCATGCCAATGTAGAGAAAATATTTTGTGTTTCAATAGAGTTGGAGCTTTCTGAGTAAATTATACTAAACCCTGGGGCTCTGGGCTAAGAGCAAATACTGTTAGGTTAGTATTTACCTACATTGATAGTGAAAGACCTCCAGAGAGGATTACCTAACTCCTGAGATGTGAGTTCATATTTCAAAGGAAAATGATGCCCAGGACCTTGGACATATCTCTAGGTAGTAAAATCCAGAAACATTTGTGTATATCTGGTTCTTATTGAAAATCATTCATATTTGATATGGTTAGAGTGAGAACCCAGGTTCCTGTTTATCCTACATCCAAGGAAGAGAGGTTTTTGTGCCTTCTTTTGGCAGAGAAGAGGGATGCAGCTCCCTCCTTCTTCTGCTTAGAAGCAGAGAAATTATTCATTCCTCACCTGTGAAGTACTGGCTACACAGGTAATAGATTTTTCATCTGGATATCATTGTGTCATTTTAGGGTAAAAACTGAGGAAAAGGCAACCAGTGCAGGTCTTAGCATTTAAACAACAATGATTAATCTGTTCCTGATCCAAGACATCCATGCATGTATTCCAAGTAAAATTAATAAAAAATATTTAAGACATGATAATTTAATAGTGTCTGGAAAAGCATCTGGAACCTAGACAATGAGAACTGTTCCTTTACTCAGGAATTTTTGTTCCCCTCTCCTATGACTGGATCTTTGTTGAGAGAATGAAGATCAGGAACTGTGCTGGGGCAATGTGAACTGTGGTTTCTATAATTCATTTAACATGTACTAATATGAGATAGACATGCCAACAAATAAGTGCAAACTAGATCTCCAGCAGCTTATAAGGAATATTTGGGAGAAAAAAGAACACAGACAGAAGCAGAGGTTAAGTTAATTTTGGTGGGGATGGGAAAGCCTTTATAGAGGATGTTCGTGAATTTAGCAAACATTTATTCATAATTTGTTCAGTGTTATATACTATTTAACCACTAGGTATGCAAAGACAAATTCAAAATGTCTATTTTTTTTATTGTTGTTTAAGTACAGTTGTCTCCATTTTTCCCCCACTATGCACCCCCCACCCCAGCCATCCCCACCTCCCACCCTCAATCCTACCCCCTTTGGTTTTTCCCATGTGTCCTTTATAGATATTGCTGAAAACCCTTCCCTTTTTCCCCCTATTATCCCCTCCCACCTGATTACTGTCAGTTTGTTCTTAATTTCAATGTCTCTGGCTATAAATATGTCTGTTCTTAAGAGATTCATTGTTCAGTGGGAGAGACAAAAAGACACCTTTAACGAAGTGCCATACTAAGAGTATACAGGTTGCCTATGAGGTGTGGAAAACTAAAACCAATGTGTAAGAAGCAGAACTGTCTATGTGATGCTCAGTGTCAGAAGAGGGCACAGAGAACAGGAATTTAAGGTGAGTATCTTTTCGGGTTTAGATCATTAGATGAATGGTGATGCCATTAAACAAAATCTAGACATAATTGGGTCTAGGTTTAGAGCTCAGAAGAGAAGCCAGGGTTGGTGATATGGATTTTTCCAGGAGCACCACCTAGATCAGGGTTTCCCCAAAGTCTCACATTTTCCTCTGCTCCCTTCTCCCACACCTCTGGCAAATATCAAAGATATCCCTTGTTCTCACTGTTTAGAAATACAGACTGAGGTTCTTTGTTCTAGCTTTCTAGATAGCACTATAACATTATTTAAGTTGACATGAAATGAAACTTTCTTGTTCCTTTTTAAGAAAAATAAATGCTTTTAATAACTATAGAACAAATAAAAATATCATAGGGTCTAATGAAAAATTTAAAGTATATCAAATTTAAATGGTTGTGGGGTAAAAAAAGTTCATAGAGCAAAAATGAATGAGAACAGATTTAAATATACTAGATTCATAGTATTATAATGTGACTCATATACTGCAGTTAAAATCATATCACATAATCTCAGTATTATGAGAAACATAATTGAAGACAGGTGTCAGTCCTATTTGTAACTATAGTCTTTTAATAAGATTACATTCTACTTAAAACAGAAGCCAGATGATGCCTTGCATACAGGAAAAGTTAAAAAGCTAGCTTTGCGAGCAATAGAGAATGATTTTACTGAACACTGTGTAAATAATACCATATTCATTAGAGTTCTCCAGAAAAACAGAACCAGTAACACCTACTTCCATATCTATTTATATGTATGCCTATCTCTTTATCTATTAAACTGTATCTATCGAGTAAATGATTTATTTCAATGAATTGGCTTACACCGTTGTGGAAATAGGCAAATCAGAAATTTGGAAGACAACAGGTGGGCAGGGTGGAAACTTTCAGGCAGGAGCTGAAGATGCACACTGGAGGCAAAATTTCTCCTTCCCCAAGGAAACCTCAGTTTTTTGCTTTAAGGCCTTTCAACTGCTTGGATGAGGCCTCCCTACATTATCAAGGTAATTTCTTTCATGTGAAGTCAACTGATTATAGATGTTAACCACATCTACAAAATATCTGCACAGCAATACCTAAATTAGTATTGGGTTGGGTAACAGGTATCAGAGCCTGGTCAACTTGACTCATGAAACTAATCATCAAATATTTTATTTTGCTCACACTATAGAACAAGTTTAAATTATTTCAATGGTCTCAATGTGTCCCATTTTGTTATCTTCTAGATGTGGATATGGTATTGATACAGGTCACTGATATTCAAGAATGCTCCTGATGGGTTGCTGACACCAGCCCTTTTTGGCACATTCTGGGTTAAAACAGGGGCTTAGAGGATTCTAGTGTGTCATCTACTTATCTGGGTCTCCAGGTTAAATTAAATCATGGTAGGAAATGTCATTAAATAGTATACATTCATGGCCTAGGGCAGCCCAAAAATAGCTCCCAGATGAAATGATGATCAATATGCTCCTTCCCTGTTGAACCCTAGCTTCAGGGCAGTTGGAAAATGTCGGAGGTAAAAAGTGGTTTGTTCCGCCAAAGCCCCTCCAGCAGTTTCTGTGGAGAGGCAAAGGAGGAGCTAAATGATGCAATGGCTGGACTCAGAACACAAATTTTTGAAAAGATTTGGCTTTTTCTAATGCTTCACAAACCTAATAGATGTTTTTATAACCTGATGATATTTTCATTAAGCATAAATGTTAATATATTTCTTTTTTAAAGATATAATTTTTTGTATTTATTTATTTATTTATTTATTTTTAGAGAGGGAAGGGAGGGAGACAGAGAGAGAAACATCAGTGTGCGGTTGCTGGGGGTTATGGCCTGCAACCCAGGCATGTACCCTGACTGGGAATCGAACCTGCGACACTTTGGTTCGCAGCCCGCGCTCTACCCACTGAGCTATGCCAGCCAGGGCGAATGTTAATATATTTCTCAAGTTGAAAAATACTTTGCTAAAATTGAACACATCAGTACAAAGAGTTTCTATGAAGCTATAGCATTTATCTGTGTTAAGAATTTGTAAATGTTTTATCAAAGGGAGGAATATAAAGAAGGGTAGGAACAATAAATAGAAATATAATTGGAGAAGTAAATGCATAAAGAAAAGCTATATATTTCTAGCTGAGTTTTTCAACTCTATAACTTTTAAAGCTATAATCAAATAAGTTGTAATGCTATATAGCACATGCTTAAATATTAAGAATGGGGAAGATTTATTTCATCATCTTAATTGAGAAATTTTTGTTAATTTTAAAAGACTTCTATTTAAAAATACATAAAATAGTGCACATTAACTAAATAGTATAAAATTAATATACTCAGATAGATAATGATGTGAAGAAAAGACTGAAAATGGGAAGCTGAAGCACTAATCATGATTTTATAATTATAATAAACATTTTAATTACCAATTTGAAGCAATTACAATATCTGGGTGTACTTGGCATGTTTTATGTCATGACAAAAATGACACATAACATTGTCCATTTTTCTAATCATGCCATAAACCCCTATAAAGATATACTTCTTTGTATGAGTTTGACATGTAAACATTTGAAACAAACAATACAAAACCTCAAACATAACCTGCCATTGAAATTGGCCTCATTAGAAGTGTTTGACTTTGGAAACAGCATGAAGTTTCCATTAGTTATATTTTTACATCATTTATATGTTATTTTTATGCCATTTGATACTGTATAACAAACCATTCAAATTATACATCCAAAAGGATGCAATAAATATCCACCTAGGATTTTGATAACAACTAAACTAATTATATTTTATGACCCAAACAAACTACAGTAAAAAAAAAAAAATTAGTTCTAGCTGCTTTTAATTTTCAATAGGTCTCAGTATCACTTCATCAAGGATTATTTAAAATTTAAAATTAGCACTTTGCTAACTTTGAAGACACAATAGTCTTGTAATTCAAATTTTATATCATTCATAACTTGTTTTTCTCCAAAGAAATATATATAAAGTATGGGGGATGCATTCTTAGAGCACATGAATCTACACTCTTTATGTGCCAGTTATGGTGGGGATCTTGCAGCCATTTCACCAGCATTTTCCCAATCTCCTTTTCTGTGTAGATGTTAGTTTTAAAATTAAAGGCATTTCTTTTTTAGTGTCCTGTAAAAAATGCTACATTACCTCTGCATTTTGTAGAAGGTAAAATTATAAATTAACAGCAGAATGTATCACATTATTTGCTTGGGTATTTCTTCTCTTTCTCTCTCTTTCTTTCTTTCTTTCTTTCTTTCTTTTTCTTTCTTTTGGTAGGGTTACTCTCAGGAGAAAATTCTTAGACAAGGGTTGAATACTTGTCATTCGTTTGGGAGAGGGCTCATAGATTCATTGGGATGGAAAGGCAGGCAATAATGGGTATATTGTTCAACAAACTCCCACAGTCACTAGCCATAGCTCAACTACACAAGAAAGCTTTGGGAAAAGGTGCGAAATACATGTATCAGAATGAGTGTGGTCAAGGGTGAGGGGGCTAGGGTATTTATTCTTACCCTCAACCTTGTTATTGATTACAGGGTGGGTGGGCTGTAGCTGGGGCATGTTATTTCTTAGTCATTGCCCATCCTCTGGGCTCCCACTGGCAGACCTTGTGGAGGTGAAAAGTCATGCTCATGTGTGGAAATAATATGATTCAAAAATATGGGCCAAGTGCAGACTGAATCCAGTACAATGGTGAAATAGAGAATGATCAATAAAGTGAAATAACAGTGCAGTATAGAATGGCCAGTGCTAGAAAATAAAAACTGATTTTTAAATTGATTTTTCAAAGTTTCTTAAGCACTAAAGAATATCTTTATGCTATAATAACTGTTTGTTTTGTGTTACTAAATGTCAATTTTAAAAAAGGTTGTTTTCAGATTTTCAGTTTTAAATTTTCTCAAGCAATATTGTAACTATAATTCAGTTTATTACATTGTAAATTGTTAATATATCAATCTTACCAAAAATAAAAATCTTTCTTCTCCTTTTCTAAGGCATCGTACCTTTGAAAATAAACTGTGTGCTTGTGTTTAGGTAACATAAGGGTTAAATCCCTAGGCTTTAGAATCAGATACCTGGGTTCCTGACTCTGTCAATTAGATGCTATTTGGCTTGGGATACCTTACCTAGTTTCTCTGACCCTCTGTTTCCCCATCAGAAAAATGAAGACAACAATCCTCAGGACTGTCTTGAGGATTAAGTAAAATGATATATGTAAAATGTGCAGTGCCTAAAATATGGTAAACACTTATTAAATAGCACCCTAGCTAAGTTCAGATAAATTGAGTAATGTGCACTGGTATATATGAAATGTGGCTTATGGTCTCCAAATTTTCATAACTTAGAATTAGAATTAGAAGGATGGAATGAATATACATATAGGCAAGTGAGTAAAGTTTTGCCTGCTATTAATCGCATTGTCCTGAAGACCCTTGTCCCTTTCTAGGCACTGTTACTAGGTGTCTCCAAAGAGCAGAGAACCACAGAAATGCCTGTTTGATCCTAGACTCAAGGTTCTTGAGAAGCTTGAAAAGTCATTGCCTAGGTCCAGGAGTATGATGCTTTTAAGAAAACATTAGACATACGGTGTCCTCTCAGAGTTCCTTCCTGTGGCTGGGTAGAGCTTGTGCACATGTACCTTTCCACATTTTCTATTCCAAGCAGGTTCAGCAAGTTGTAGTCACACAGCCCATGCATTTCAGAGATAAATAGGATCACCTACTGAGGTTTAGTTTTACCTTATTTGTTAACCTCCCCCCCCCCCAAAAAAAGGTGTGAATTTAAAGTCTAGTTTATAATCTCTCCTAAATTTCCTTTGGGGAGTTATTTAAATGTTTGATACACTGGTTTCCCATTTATAAAAATTAACTCTCTTAAAATTTACCTGAAAGTCATTTCAATGATTAATTAGTATAGATAAGTGAACCACTTAGAGTCTCCTGATTTATAGTAACTTTCTGAAAAAATATTCTATTTAAACAATTATAATTCCCTATTAAATTACAAAATCATCAGTGTCTTACAACTCAGAAATCTTTGAGTGAATTCACTACATGTACCATTTATGTAAGTAACCCCTTATGCAAATATTGATTGCAACACATCCTAAAAAAATGAGATTTACTGTGGAAAATGAGATTTACTGTGGAAAATAGCATGGAACGTCCTTATAAAACTAAAAATGGAACTGCCTTTTGACCCAGCAATCCCATTGTTAGGATTATACCCTAAGAACCCTGAAACATCAATTCAAAAGAACCTATGCACCCCAATGTTCATAGCAGCACAATTTAAAATAGCCAAGTACTCAAAGCAACCTAAATGCCCATTAGTAAAAGAGTAGATCAAAAAACTGTAGTATATTTCCACTATGTAATGCTATGCAGCATAAAGAAAGAAGGAGCTCCTACCCTTTGTGCCAGCATGGATGGAACTTGAGTGAATTATGCTAAGTGAAATAAGCCAGGCAGTGAATGACAAATACCATATGATCTCACCTTTAACTGGAACCTAATCAACAAAACAAACAAGCAAGCAAAATATAACCAGAGACACTGAAATTAAGAACAAACTGACAGTAACCAGAGGGGAGGTGGGAGGGAATAATGGGAGGAAAATGAGGGAGTGTTGTCAAGGAACATGTATAAAGGACACATGGACAAAGAAAAAATCAGACATTTTTTTACCATGACACATTGACTTCCTCTGGTTGATAATATTGGCTTAAGCTTTGCTTGAATTACCATCTTGTAATTTCTCCATGCTTTTTCCACCCCAAGGCTTACTATATAGAAATCATTTTATTGTTCCAATCCAAATAAGTTACCATCTGTCATTGGCTCTGCCAAAGCTGACCTATGGAAAACCCAGGCAGCTTATTCTTCATAACGCATGAAAAAATCTGTCTCTAAAGTACATGTTTCCTAGTCAAATTAAATTATATAAATATGGGACATCCACTATGCACCAAGCATTGTGCCACAGATTGGAGTCACTGAAATGAAAAGATCACAAAATGGACATTTTTTTCTATCTCTAACTGGTACTCTGGGGATGAGTTCTGAGGGCAGCATCTATATATATATATATATTTCCTGTAGCATCTAATTTTGAATATTGTAACACTTTGCATGGAATAGGAAGCAGGTTATCTTTTCCTTGGAAAGCATATTATCATTATTTCAGTGCAATTTCACTAAGGCACGGGGTTTATATAGCTTAGTTCTTTTGTAAAGTTCAATGGAATGTTAATAGCTGCAAAGTACTGAGATCTTGGAGATAGATCTCATTATAATGAGACTGAATGACATAAGGGAACCCCAAGCGTCCTGTTCAATTTTGCAATGCTTGTCACACCTTGCAGGTGGTTTCCTGGAGCTTGTATAATAGAAAATTAAAGAGGATTATAGCAGTTAGCAGGGTGATAAACACACTGAAATTCTTCCTTCTAAAAAAAAAGAGAGGATACCTCACAGAAAAATGTTTTAAAAAATATTCAAGACTTCTTTACTAAGAACCTTTAAAACTTATTGCCATAATCTGAAATAAATTAAAATAAAATTTTACTTAAGTTCTGTTACATTAAAAAATAAAAGTGATAGATAAGTACTGTAGGAAAAGTGCTGTGAAAAAGGGACCTAAATAGACATTTCTCCCAAGAGGACATACCGATGACCAACAGACATGAAAAGATGCTCAACATCATTAATCATCAGAGAACTGAGAATTAAAACCACAAGGAGATATCACCTTACAAGTGCCATAATGGCCAGCATCATTAAATCAACTGACAACAAATGCTGGAGAGGATGTGGCCAAAGGGAAACCTCATACACTGTTGGGAATGTAAATTAGTGCAGCTGCTATGGAAAACAGTATGGAGATTCCTCAAAAAATTAAAAACAGAGCTGGCATACAATCCAGCAATTGAACTTTTGGGTATTGATCCAAAGAAAACAAAAACACTAATTTGAAAAGATACATGCACCCCTATGTTTATTGTAGCATTACTAGTAATAGCCAAGATATGAAAGCAACCTAGATGTCCATCAATAGATGAGTGGATAAAGAAGATGTGTGTGTGTGTGTGTGTGTGTGTGTGTGTGTATGAATAAACAAAAAACAAACAGAAACAGACTCAAAATATAGACAACAAGCTAATTATTAACAAAGGATAGGAGGTGGGAGGATGGAAATTTTTAAAAATTAACTGCAACACACACAGAAACTAGGTGAGAGACAGAATGTGTGATAAATGTTCACAGGAAGGAAAAAGGTCCATTGGCCAAAATGTGACAGCAGCTAGATCTGAGAAAAATATTGAGAAAGGGGCAGAAATTGTACATAAAGGACAAGGGAAAGAGGCCAAGATGTGGCTACA
This sequence comes from Phyllostomus hastatus, assembly GCF_019186645.2. Taxonomy (NCBI): domain Eukaryota; kingdom Metazoa; phylum Chordata; class Mammalia; order Chiroptera; family Phyllostomidae; genus Phyllostomus; species Phyllostomus hastatus. The sequence goes on along the minus strand of NW_025333709.1, from coordinate 35,064,040 downwards.
GAATGGGAAGCACAAACTAATGAGTTCCTTGACTCCCCTCGCCCCCACTCCTTGCCTAAACAAAAAATATATGGAGCACACCCCCCTGGTGTGCAATGCCTGCCTGATTGGTTACTTAAAAAAAAAAAATCTTTTAGAGCAGTTTAAGATTCATAGAAAATGGAGTCAAAGAAGCATAGAGATTTCCCACTGCAGCCTCAAGCCACACGCGTACAGCCTCACATTAGCAACATCATGAAAATCCTGCACCAGAGCAGCACATCTGTTCAAGGAGGTAAACCTACACTGATGCGTGGTCACCCAAAGTGCATAATCTACAATAGGGTTCACTCTTGCTGTTGCATATTCTATGGCTTGGTACAAATTTATAATGACGTAAAAAAGAATATTAGATTAAACTTTGAAAATATTACAAAGTTCTTAGATTAACTAATAGTGAATTAAAATTTAGAAGTCAAATCATTGAAGACCTAAGGTAAAGGCTGCAAATATTTAAGTAAAACTTTGAGAAAAATTCCCTATGGATATTGTAATCAATATGAAATATACCACCATTCCTTTGTGAATCATCACTTTTGATCAATATATCCTTCTGGGCACGGAGAGGTAAACCATTTGTATAAGATTATGGGATTAAAAACTTGTACTACTAGAAGAAAACTGTCTCTGCTTCTGCCAAGAGAAGCTGAGGAATCAACCAGACACATCAGATTTCATACTCTCTGTGGAGACCTCTTTTCTTAGTAGCTCTAGATAAACGCTGTCCAATAGAGTTATAATGTGGACTGCAAATAAAAGACATAAGTATAACTTTAAATTTTCAAGTGGCTACTTTAAGAAATGTAAAAATAAACAGATATAATTGTTTAATACTATACTTATACTTAGAGCAATATGCCCCCAACTGAATATAAAATATTAATATGATATTTTATATAATGTTTCTACCAGCAGATCAAAATTCAGCACAACTCAATTTAGACTAACCACATATTAATAATTATGCCTATTAGGTACATGAAACTAGTGGCTACTGTATTGAACAGACAGCTCTACACCTTTGCATTAGCTGCTTCTTGATTTGGTCGTTTGCATGATACATGGGCATAAGCAAACAAAGCCTTAAGCTTACATGTACACACATACATAGAAGTGCATATGCATATTCCTACTCCTCCACTGCTGTTCAACATCTTGGTAAGTGTTTGGGCATCTCCAGATCCACTCTCTACTTCCTTTTACTCCTCGTTTACCTCTCCCAATATTTGATACGAATGGACATGACCAGAAGGAAATAGAGGAGGGTCAGTGTGTTTACCTCCATCTTCCCACTTCCACCTCCTCAGAAGGTTGCAATTTTGACAGTGGCTGAAATTGTCTATCTAAGACAATAGTTCCTAACTGATACCTAACTCCCAATTAGAACTCCTGGTAGGTTTACTAGCACACTGCCTTCTCTCCTTACCTTTCAGGAGGGCAATAATGAGTTTCAGTGTTATTACTGCCTAGGTGCTTTACTGGCATTTTGTTGGATTCCTTAACTTTGCCCACGTCCCTGTAAATAGCAGAATTATTATCCTTTCTACATCTAATTCTTTGAATGTACCATCTGTTTCTTATTGTGACCCTAGTTAATGTAATTATATAATAATTCACCTAAAATTGTTCATGCCATAAAACTAAAATCTTTTTACTTGTCTTTGCCAAATTAGCATGCTATTTGAACATTAATTGCTTTCTCCTGTTACTTCCTATATTTTCATCTTGGACTCAGTCACTTTCTAGTATAATTTGTCAATTATTTTTGCCTTTTTGCCTTAACTGAAAACTGAATTTTCTCTCAAGATATCACATTTCTTACATCTGTTCCTTTTTCTCATACGCACATCATAGGATCAAAAGGCAAAATATACATTCTTATTTTATTCATTATTCTTTAACTTATACTTTCAGCTTTTATTAAACAGATATTTATTGCAAACTAACTGTATGTCAAGCAAACTTTAAGAATGAGGAAAGATCAATGACCAATTATGTAAAATTCTATGCTCTTTTGGATCTTATATATTCCTAGGGAGGCAGATAGTTACCAAGATAAATAAGAATAACATATATTATGTTAAATAGTGATATTGCCATTTACACATCATTTCTCTTTAGCAATCAAGCATAAACTTCCTCTTTTGAGGCTTACCTCATCTAAATACTCATTTAAGAATTTCTGGGTCACAAGTTCACCCTAGTACTTTTCATGAAAATTTTGGCCCTGGACTCATGATCCTTATTTTTCTATTCCAACTATTATTACAATACCATCTATATTAATGTGTAAAGACTGATAGAAACTCCATCCTCAGGGTTCTCTGACCTTCTTTAAAGTAAATTTTTAGCTTAATTCCTCTATGACAGCCAAAATTTATGAATATATTTAGTACATCATAATAACAAAGAAAAATTCCATGTCTGATATATTAATACAACATAATACCCTCTGACCTAAACTATTAGAATTTTAGCACACCAATAACCTTATTTTCACTATATCTACTGTTCTTTATAACCAAAATTTTTGACCCTTGATATTCCTATGGCATATATACTTCTTTTTCTCCTTTCTTTACCCAGAATGGACTCCATGGTTCCTTTATAAACTTTCTAGGTAGAGCTTTTAACTTTATCAGCCTCAGAGCCACACTGTAAATTTCTAAACCTTAGTGAATCCAGGTTGAGTGTTTCCTTTACTTCTACAACCAGATTAGCACACATGCACAAAAACACCCACACGCGTGAGCAACTGCAATTCTGCATGTTTATAAATCATAAATTTAATGCTTCCTATTCATTTTCCTAGGTCTCTTCATTAACGTATAAAATTCTTAGCAGTTTAGCTTATTATTTAAATCTCATAACTCTCGTAATCCTCCTTGTTCACTCTTGATGATTACTCTGTACCCAAAAGAAGCTGAAGCTAATAAGCATATACTGCCTTATTTTTGCCCTGCATACCTACATGTCTTATGCCCCATGCTTACTTTCTTGTCTTCCACCTTTGAAGAATGAATGATTTTCTTGGCTAAGTCATCATTGTTCCTCCTAGATGCCATTATTTCGTTCTTTATCTTCTCAAACCTTTATTTTTCTTTAATTACCCCTTCTCTCTCCTCTAACTTTCTGTGGACTTTATGCTCAGCATATAACAGGGTGCAAATTTGTTTTGTTAAAATATAAACAGAACATGAACAAATAAATTTAAAAAAATAAAAGGAAATATTTTTCTTTTTTTAATTTTAATTATTGTTTAAATACAGTTTTCTGCCTTTTATTCCCATCCCAGCCCACGCTCTCAGCCCTCCCCACCTCCCTCCCATTTCCACCCTACCCTTGTTTTTGTCCATGTGTCCTTTATACTTGTTCCTGCAAATATTTAACTTCTTATAGCTCCCCTTTCTTCCATTTTATGTTTCCAGAACTTACCAGCAACTCAAAGAAAGAGTGGGGGGTAAGTTTAAGGGACTAATCCAAAGCAGCAGTAAAATCTCTCCTTTTCTATGATTATCCACATAAAAGTATATGGAGCCATATGAGTTAGTAACAAATTACAGGCCTCTCAGTCAATAGGTGTGTAGTATTGGGGAGAACTTGCCAAATTTCCCTAAACTTTCTTCTGTTCTTATTTTAAAATGGGAAGAAAAAAGGTAAATAACTGTGTTGATTATGAACTATATTAATATGTAGAGAACAATATCACATGAGCAATGAATAAATGTCATCTGCCATCATTATCATTATTACTACCCAGAGAAAATATTATTGGATACTATTATAGCACTCATGATATTTCAGGAAACAGTCTGACAGACTCCCTCTTTTTGAATTTTAAAAATTAATAAATTACATTAAAGAACCTATCTTGCATTCCATATACGTACCCCATTTTGCCACTGTCAATCCAATCTGAAGTGCAGGGTTTTTATCTAAAAGAAACCCAGACTAGATATATTTTCTAAAATTAAATATCATAACCTGTGTCCAAAATTGTCTAATGGCATGCTAGTGATTATGTATTTAGATGTGATAATCAGTGGTATCCAATCCCTGTGATTTAAGATGACATAAAGACAGCTTTAATGTGCCTTGTAAGATTTATCAGTCTGAGAGAATACTCCAGAGCATCTAGAACAACATACTTATTTACACTGACTGATAAATAAAATGATGGCTTATAGCAATTTCCTAGAAGCATTAGTTCATTTAGAAGATAGCATTGTAGTTGGCATGACCTTGGAAGGATATGAATGCTGTTTCCTCAGGGTGTTTAATGAACTAGGAAATAGAGGCTTAAAGTTGTCTCTTGATAAATATAAATTCAGCCATGCCTCTCTGATAAATTTCACATATACTATCACAAGAGGAAGTGAGAAACCCCTAAAAATATCTCTGATATGGTCAATAAATCATGTCACAACATATATATATATATATATATATAAAACATTAAATATATTTTGAGGATTCAGTGGAAATTGTGGAGGTCTATAATTTACATTAGGATTTTAAAAGCCTTCCATGTGATGACTGACATTGATCAGATCAGAATTGGGGATCACATGAAGCAGGTAGAAATATAGAAAAGTACCTTCATGACGACAAAGCAAGTTGTGAGAAAATACATGGATAAGCCTTAAGGGAAAAAAAAGTATTTCCTGTGGTAAAGAATGCTGTGGCAAAGAGCAGGACTTCTCTAAAAGCATGAATGAAAACAGAGATATGAACTGGAGATAAGTTTTAGAGACAAGGACAAAGTATCAGAATCCTCCCGAAGACACTTCAATGAGCCAGCAGGAAGCATCAGAACTTTATTAAACACGTGACATTCATACACACTATAAAATGGAGAACAGAGATAGGACTGTGACTTTTCCCCATTACTCTGTCACAGGGACAAACAGGATGGCAGTGTCATGACATCAAGAACAACAGTTTTCTCAGAGATTCCTATGTTGTTAAGCAGTGAAGCCATCTGGGGCCACCAGACGATCTAGCGTTGGTGGAGAGCATATGTCATGGCAAGAAAAATCTGATAGGATGAACAATTTAAAAGAGTGTAGAAGTCAATTGCACATTTATTTTATCAACAAGCTTTGATTATTTAGGTATTGTGGTGCCATGCTTTTGGAGCAATGCTAGGCAGGGGAAGAAGAGAAAAAAAAACTTAAACACTGCATATGGTAGGCAGAATAATGCTACTTCTGCCAACCCTGAAAAGATGTTCACAGCTTAACATGCAGAACCTATGAATAAGTTACCTTCATGGCAAAAGAGACTTTGCCTATGTGATTAAAATAAGGATCCTGAGATGAGGAAAAGATCCTATATTATTCATGTAGGCCCAATATAATAAAAGGATCTTATAAGGAAAAGAGGGAGACAGGACAGACATGGAGAGATATGATGATAGAAACAATAGGTGGAATAATGTATTCTGAAGATGAGGGAAGAGACCAAAAGCCAAGGGGTCCAGAAGCCCTGTAGAAGCTGGAAAAGTCAGGAAAACAGAAAGTCTAGAAGGAATGTAGGTCTGCCAAAACCTCGATGTTAACCCATGAGATTAATTTCAGACATCTGACCTCCAGAACTATAAAATAACAAATTTGTGTTAGTTTCAGCTACAATATGATGCTACTAAACTGCTAAAAATAGTCAATATATTATGTAGACAAATTATGCAATAATTACTACACAATTAAAGAATATTACAGAGTTTTGCAGACATAGCTGGTCATCTAGAAAGGACCCTCAAACTTTTATTGGTTAAGGGAGGTTTTCTGACTAAGTGATTATTATTAATTTTGAATTATAAATAGAAATTAATCAGCATCTTTAGCCAATATCACTTCTCATTCTTCAGTCATGCCACTACCAATGCCATCTTACTAAAATATAAATCTGACCCCATTAATTTACACTTAGAATTTTTCAGTAGGTTCTCATTGCCTAAAATCCTGACACCTTTATTTTTTTAACAATTTTCCCTCAGTTTATCTCTCTAATCTCTCATTTTACTGTAAACAGTAGGAAGAAAATCAGATAGCACCTTCAATATTTTGCTTGGAAATCTCCTTTGCTATACAACCAACTCCACCCTTGACCAGTTCTGTTTTGCACAGAAGGGTAGGAGACATTTTCCCTAAATTCTCTGGCAGTACAAAAAATAACAATAAAAGAACTCACTTCTCATATCCAGTAACAAGTTTGTCTTGAACCCTTACTAGAAGCATACAGTAGGTTCATCATTTTGTTGTATGTCATTTTGTTGTAATTTTGATAAGATGCTGTAGTAACTGCACTCCTGTTTATATCAAATAGCCTATGGTAAAATTGGTTTTCTTATATATTGTTTGCCTTAAAGTTGTTAAACTTACTGATGATATTAAGTGAAGACTTACTGTAGTTAAAGTCCAGACTTCTACTAACACTTTCTTTGGGTGATTTAGGCTTTACTATACCTTACTCCTCAAGTGCCCTCAAGCCTCTGTACACTAGCGAGGTTCAAAGTCATCCCCACATGTTTATATATTTGTTAAGCAACCAACTTCTGGTATCAAAACTTTTATCAGTTTTCTACTGCTATGTAACAAATATATTATCACATCAATTCTATATGTCATAGCCTAGCAGGGCATAGCTGAATCCTCTGCTAAGGATCTCACAAAGTTACAACCAAAGTGTTAGCTTTATTCCCACCTGGAAAATAGACTACAAAAGAATCTGCTTAAAAAAAAAACTCATTCCAACTGTTGGCAGAAGTCATTTCCTTGTGGATGTATGACCTAAGTCCCCAGCTTTTTGCTGGTAGTGGGCTGGAAGCTGCTCTCAGGTCTTACAGACAGCCTGAAGTTTAATGCCAAATGGACTTTTCAACATGGACACTTATTTCATCAAGCCAACAAGGAGAATTCATGCTCCAGTCTGCTGGAATACGGATTTATGTAATACAATGTAATTCCAGGGATAGCATCCGATCACTTTTCCTATATGCTATGGCTTAGAAGCACAGATCTTGCCCACACTCCAGGAAGAGTATTATACAATGTGTTAACACCAGGAGGAGAGAAGTCTTATGTTGCATTCAATATGCATAGTATTTAATTTCTTCTGTGTAGTAATATATGTATTCATAATGCATCCCTGGATTGAGTTACCCTCAAGAGTCAAGAAAACGATTCCCCAGCTTCTTGTTCTTTAATTACCAAAACCATTGTTTAACTTAACAGAGCCCTCAGTGCCATTTATAATGCTGATATTAAATTACTACACATGCATTCTTTGGTGGCACGGTCATATGTAGGAGCAGCTTGGAATATGAAATAAAACTGTGAGAATTATTATGCAGATTAGTGACTTCTCTGTAACTCCTTATATTATTATGTACCAGGAGTCAAACCATGTTAACTCTTTGACCTTAGGTTTCTTTATCATTAAAATCAGGATAATAATCAATAATGTCATAAAAAACTGTGTGTGTGTATTCATATACAACTTTTATAAACTTTAAATTTCTATGCACATATTGATATGAATAATATTGGTAATCATAGCACTAATAAACTATGGCCTATAAATGTCATCTCAACTGGTAAACTTTTCAGAAATTTTGAAAAGGCAAGCTAGATAAGTGTTTTGTTTCATTACTTATTATTATTATTGTTTCATTACTTAACAAAATGATTTCTTGCAACAATCAACTATTTCACACAGACCTATTTCATTTACACACAATGCCTCTTCTGAGGTTTCTGCCCAATATCCTCTGATTTTCTTCATTTCCTCCTAAATGTGTATTTATATTAATGCTCCATTATTTTAAAATGGTAGTTTACTTTTGCAGAACTAGTCACAAGATACTCAAATAAAAATAAATTTTTCTTTACCTCTCTCTCAGCTCAATCTTATTTTCTATCTTTATGTGTTTTTTTAATCATTAGTAATTCTTTGCTTAATACAGATTTTTTTTCTTTTTAGCTGTTCAACTCACCTTCCAGGTGTTAAGTCCCTAAAAGTATTTAGGTTATAGGATTGTAGATTTTAACTGTCTTTGCCTTTTTCTTGTATTGCTAAATTTAAGGTGATGATAATAAATTGTGCATATCAATATATAATCATATTTATAAATATATATCTTTTATTTTTATTTTAAGGAATATTATATTTGAAAGCATTACCACAGCTAAAATTATCCCAGATAATACAACATAACATTTTTATTGTCACACAGTATAAACCAATTGGTTTACAAATGAATGAGAGTTTAGCCTCTTAAGAAATAAAACTTAAGGACATAAAAAATTACGACTTGGGGGTGGAATATATATTTCCCATATTAATCTGAAGTAATTTTAAAACTTAATTTAGAGACATGAATAGTTTATATTTACAGCAAATAAAATATATAAGTAGATTTCATATTTGTTTAAAGTATAGTCACTTCCCTCCAAACACCTTAATTTTGACCTTTCCAAATTCATAATTTCTTCTTTGTGTTAAGTAGGGATTCTCATCATTTACTTTATTTCTAACTTTGTTATTTTCCTCATTTTTATAGTCAGCCTAGAAATCTACCTTAAAACACACATTTATATAAATAGTAGAACTAACATTGCTTTCCCCCTTTATATTTATATTTAGGTTTGAAAGATATTTAAAAATGTAGACCTTTGATACTCTTACATATAAGTCATTGACCTCTCTAAAAATGACTAAGGAATGATGTCAAGATAAAGAACTGGTAAACATTCAGATTCTGAACTCTTTCAACTCTGAGTATTAAGGTAAGTCTTTTATAAAGGGTATTTGACAAATGTTTTAAAATTACATTGCCCTTGTAAGTTACTGTAATGATTACTGATGACTTTTGGCCCTCTTCAAGTGCTGGGGAATTCTTCACATCAAAGCTTTAATCTCAATGTTTCAAATACTTTCCCAAAGCTTTTTCTCTTGTTTAACATTTATAGGACACCTGTTACCTTGAAGCTAGAAAATCAGTTCATCTGCAAGACAGGAGATAAATCAGACAATAGCACAGCTACAGATAAATGGTGGGCTCAAAATAGAACTGGAAGTGATAAGCTAATCACGTAGTGTCTCTCAATATTTATTAGCAGACATTTATTGCACAGGTTTTATAAGCTAATTGTTCTACTGATTATTATTATTTTAGCAATAAGATGTGTTTTTATTAACTGAGTATGTTCACATAATACATCAAGTAATGAATCAATAAATAGGTATTTATTCAATAAATATTTGAATGGTGATGTCCACTGGGAGAGTCCCAAAGAGAAATTCTATCTCCTAAAACTATTAGAGGCACTGGCAGGCTGTGGCCAGCCCTGCCCAAGAAATTTTTTGCTTTCAGGGAAGAGGAGTGCCCAGAGAACTCATCAATGACTAGGTGCTGTGGTGTGAGTGCCACATAGAGACTTTGTAAGGAGGACCTGAAGAGTGTCTGGGCAGGGACCTTCTGTGCATGTACAACTGCCCTGCCAGCAAAGAAACCAGGTTGAAAGCACAGTTCATTCACACTGAATCCAGCTGGGCAGGAAGATATGGCAGCTGTATGGCAAAGGGTTTGCATGGCCCCACCCAACACAGCTGGCAAGCGTGGGGCTGCGTAGAATGGAGAATTCAGGTCTTAGTTTCCTGTGAGAGCAGTGGGCTGGGACCTAAGCCGGCAAGAACTGAGCACCTGTGATTCTTTGCAGCTAGGCAGGTGCCCTCACACAGCAGAGTACCAACCTCTGGGAAGAGGAAGGCACTCCTAATCCCTACATGCAGAACTGCAAACTTCACAGAACAGTAAGACCATAAGACCAAGCTCACGAACCTCCTTCCAAGCACAAAACTGCAGGAGAAAGAAAGAGACCCTCCAAAAAGGCCCTTTCTGAACTTTCATCAGATGCTGACAAGCTACATGGGTTCCTCAGGCTCTATTTCACTGAAGTTAGGAGAGCAGAGAGATTAGAAACTAAGGCAGCAAGGGGTAGTCAGGGCCCTGTCCAGCTTCAGTCAGCTCTTATGCTGAGCTGCCATTAACGCCAAACAGGAAAGTGCTAGCTAACCCTTTTACACAGATTGGTCCCTCACATGAAATAGACAGTTACTTTATCAGAAACTATACATTACTGGCATTACTGGAAATAATCTGGGACAGAACAAGGTGTGTGGTGCAGGGGCACCATGTTCTCTGAAGACAGAATAGATCCTCTTAAGGGAGACCTGGAGATCACAACCTCCTGATCGCAGCAGAAGCCCCCTCTAGAGGGAAGTGGAAGTTGTATATGTGTTGCTGTCAGACATTAGATGAACCACACCTGGGCCTTGTGCTGATAAGAATCCAGCAGGACAGAACAGTAAGGACCAGCCAAGCCTGAAGAAGACAGCACAGAGTGTGGATCACTTGTAGCTTCAAACAGGATGCACAAAACTAGACTAGGACACCATCTGACACTGTCAGAGATGGATCCAGAAGCAGGAGACAGGAGGTAAATATTCATCTCTGCTGAAATGAATTCCACCTCATTCTTTTTCATTATTTGCATTATTTTTTTCTCCTGTATAGCTTTTAATTTTTTCTTTTTCTTCAATTTTGTTCTTATTATTTCACTATTTTTAATTTTAATTTTAAATTTCATATTTTACTCTACCCTTCTCTTACTCCATTTGCCTTCTCCCTTCCCTTTCTTATTTTCATTTTAAATTTTATTTTCCCCGTTTTATGTGTTGTTTCTATTCCTCACTATCACTATTTCTTCTCCTTCTCTGCTCTCAAAACCTTTTTTCTTTCTATTAGTCATCTCCTATTTTTTCCCTTTCTTATACCATCCTTATTCTCTTCCCACCTGTATTAATCTTTGCTTGTTTGTCATTGATATTGGGTTGTTGTTGTATTTCTTCAATTTTATTTCTAGATGTTCACTGTTTTTTAATTTCCAATATCATATTTTACCATTCCTCTGTCCTACTCCATTTTACCTTCCTCCTGCCCTTTCTTTTTTGTTTTAAATGTTATTTTCCCCTTTCTTAATCTGGTTTCTAATCCTTACTCATTATTTCTCCTCCCTCTATCCTCTCAAAATCTTTTTTTTTCTTTTAAATATCCCATAATCTTTTTTCCTTCCTTTTTTTCTTTCTTATAATATTCTCATCTTCTTCCACCTTTATAAATCTTTGCTCATTTGTCATGAATATAGCTGCAGTGATTGTTTTCTTCATTCTGTACCTATTATTTCACTATTTTTTAAATTGTATTTCACACTTTGTATTATACTCTTCCCTTTTCATACTCCATTTTGCCTTACTCTCTCCCTTTTTATTTACATTGTACATTTTATTTTCCACTTTCTTCTGCTTGTTTCTAATCCCTACTCTTATTATTTCTTCCCCCTCTAACCTCTCAAAATCATTTTTCTTTCCATGCTAGATCATATTCTTTTTTCATTTTTTACATGTCCTTATTCTCTTTTCACCTTTATTAATCTTCACTCATTTGTTGTTGATGTTATGGTTGTGTTTAGGGGATAATATTGCTGGTGTGAGGTTTGTTTGCTAGGAGGCTTTGTTTTGTTCTGGAAGCACCTATACAACAGCATAAAAGACATGTTGGTAGTTCTGGCTCTCAGTCCGCCAGCTGGAGGGTAGAACCCACCAATGAATGAGGGAACAACAAAAATACAGTTAAAACAAGAGAGCCCATATAAATTGCATAAAAGATATCCCTAGAGTGCCTATTTCAATATAGCAAAGAGACTATACCACTGAGTCCCACGGGTCTCCTACCACAGAAGTGGATCCCAAGAAGACAAGGAGTCAAAACAGGTCAATCTAACACACAGAAACAAACAAAAAGATTCACTTAAAATGAAGAGACAAAGAAACAATTTCCTTTTGATTGCTCCCAATCAAAAGGAAAGAAGGAATCCCCAGGAAAAGAGATAAATTAAATTGAGGCAAGTAATCTATCAGACATAGAGTTCAAAGTAATGGTTATAAGGATACTCAAGGAACTCAGTGAGAACTGCAAGGAACTTTATGGGAGCTACCAGAAACTTGGAGGGAACTTCAGCAGCATGAAAAAAAAGGACATAGAAACTATGAAAAAGAACCATGAGGAAATGAAGAATAAATATCTAAAATGAAGAATACACTAGAAGGAATTAAAAACAGGCTAGATAAAGCAGAGAATCAAATCAGCAACTTGGAAGACAAGGTAGAAAAAAACACCCATACAGAGTAACAAAATAAAAGACTCAAAAGAATGAAGATAGTATAAGGGAGCTTTGGGACAACAAAACCATAACAATATGTGCATCATAGGGATACCAGAAGTAGGAGAAAAGGAACAAGGGATAGAAAATCTGTTTGAAAAAGTAATAACAGAAAACTTCCCCAATTTGACGTGGGAAAGAATCACACAAGTTCAGGAAGCACAGAGAGCCCCAATCAAGATGAATCTAAAAGGGTCGATTCCAAGACACCATAATTAAAATGGCAAAATTTGAATAAAGAATCTTAAAGGCAGCAAGGGAGAAACAGCTAGTAACATCCAAGGGAGCTTCAAGAAGTCTATCTCAACAGAAATATTATAAACCAGAAGAGAATGGCATAAAATACTCCAAATAATGAAAAGCAAAGACTTGCAAACAAGACTACTCTACCCAGCAAGGCTCTCATTTAACATGGAAGGTGGAATAAGGAGCTTATCACGCCCCCCCCCCCAAAAAAAGGCTAAAAGAGTACATTTCCACCAAATCAGCATTGCAAAAGATGCTGTGGGGACTGCTTCAAAAAGATGAAGAAAGAGAGAGAGAAAGAGGAACACAGGTATAAAGGGAAAAATGGCAATGAACACCTATCAAAAATAACCTTAAATGTAAATGGTTAATGGCTCCAAACAAAAGACATATGGCAGCTGAATGGATAAGAAAATATGACCCATATATATGCTGTCCACAAGAGATCCACCTCAGAATAAAATATCTACACAGGCTGAGAGTGAAGGGATGGAAAAACATAAACAAACAAATAAATAAATAAATAAATAAATAAAACATTAACAAATCATGTCCAATTTGCTAGGAAAACACAGGAAAGAAAAATAGTGGTAGCAGCAATACTTATATCAGACAAAACAGACTTCAAAACAAAGGGCTTAATAAGAAACAAAGAAGGTCACTACATAGTGTTTAAGGGAGCAGTCCAACAAGAAGATATAATACTTGTAAATATATATGCACCCAACAAAGGAACACCTAAATATACAAGGACAATCATGGAGGACTTCAAAAAAGATATTGAAAGCAATACAGTCATCACAGGAGATTTTAATGCCCCACTGTCAACAATGGATAGATTAAACAAAAAAATCAATATGGATATTGTGGCATTTAATGACACTCTAGATCAAATGGACTTAACTGATGTTTATAGAACATTTTACCCCAAAGAAGCAAAATATATATTGTTTTCAAATGCACATGGATTTTTCCAAAACAGACCATATATTAGGATACCAAACAAGTCTCAACAAATTCAAAAATTTGAAATCATACTAAGCATCTTCTCATATCACAATGATTTGAAACTAGAAACCAACCTCAAGGAAAAAACTCAAAAACATTCAAATATATGTGGACAGAATAACATGTATTCAATAATTAATGGGTTAACAATGAGATCAGGGATGAAATCAAAAAGTATCTGGAACCAAATGAAAATGAAAATGAATACATGACAACCCAAAACCTATGGGACACAGTGAAGGCAGTCCTGAGAGGGAAGTTCATGGCAATGCAGGCCTACCTAAAGAAGATAAAAAAATCTGAAACAAATGACCTAACCCTACATCCACAAGAACTAGAGGAAAAACAACAAACAAAACCCAGAGCCAGTAGAAGGAAGGAAATAATCAAGAGAAGATTAGAATTAAATGACATAGAGACGACAAAAACAATTCAAAGGATCAGTGAACCAGAGATTGTTCTTTGAAAAGATAAACAAAATTGACAAACCTTTAACCAGACTCAAAAAGAAAAAAAAAAAGAGAGAGGATCCAGATAAATAAAATCTGAAACAAAAGAGGAGAAGAAACAACTGATACTGCAGAAAAACAAAGGATTGTAAGAAATTACTATGAACTACTATCTGTCAAGAAATTGAACAACCTAAGAGAAATGGACAAATTCCTAGAAACACACAAGCTTCCAAAAGTGGATCAAGAAGAAGCAGGATGCCTGAATAGACTGATAACAACTAACAGAATTGAAGCAGTAATCAAAGAACTCCTGGCACACAAAAGCCCTGGACCAGATGGCTTCACAGTCAAATTTTACCAAACCTTCAAAGAAGAACTAATATCTATCTTTCTCAAACTATTCCAAAAATCCCCAGAGGAAAAACTGCCAAACTCTTTTCATGAGGCCTGTATTATCCTAATACCCAAACCAGGTAAAGACATAACAAAAAAAGAAAATTAAGGCCAGTATCTCTGATTAACATAAGGTGCTAAAACCCTCGAAAAAAATATTAGCAATCTGAATCCAGTGATACATTACAAAGATCTTACAACATGATCAAGTGGGATTTATCCTAGTGATGCAAGGATGGTTACAATATTTGCAAATCAATGAATGTAATATACTACATAAACGAAATGAAGAAAAAAATCACATGATCATATCTATAGATGCTGAAAAAGCATTTGATAACAGTCAGCACCCATTTATGATAAAAACACTCAGCAAAGGGGGAGTAAGGAGAGCATAACTCCTCATAATAAAGGTCACATATGATAAACCTACTGCCCACACCATACTAAATAGGCCAAAACTGAAAAATTTTTCCTTAAGATCAGGAACAAGACAAGGGTGTCCATTTTCACCACTCTTATTCAACATAGTACTGCAAGTTCAAATCACAGTGATCAGAAAAGAAAAAGAAATAACAGCCATCCAATTTAGAAATGAGGAAGTAAAACTGCCATTTGCAGATGACATCATAGTGCATATTGGAAACCCTTCTGTCTCCACAAAAAAAAAAAAACCTACTTGAAATAATAAGTGAATTTGGCAAAATAGCACACAATAAAAATCAATATTCAGAAGTTGATGGCATTTTTATATACCAACAATAAACCATCGGAAAGAGAAACTAAGAAAAAAGTTCAATTTACTATAGCAATAAGAAACATAAAGTACCTAGGAATAAATTTAGCCAGAAGGTTAAAAACCTGTACTAAGAAAACTACACAACACTGAAGAAAGAAAATGGGAAAGATACAAATAAATGGAAGCATATACTGTTTTCATGGATTGGAAAAATTAACATCATTAAAATGTCCATACTACCCAAAGCAATTTATAGATTCAATGCAATGCCTATTAAAATATGAATGCATATTTCACAGATCTAGAAAAATATTTCAAAAATGTATATGGAACCATAAATAATTCCAAATAGCTTCAGCAATCTTGACAAAGAACAAATTGGGGGGATCACAATACCTTATATCAAACTGTACTACGAGGCCACTGTAACCATCAAGTCTGGTACTGGCATAAGAATGGACACACAGATCAACAGAACAAAATAGAGAGCCCATTGATAAGTCCATGTCTCTATGGTCAATTAGCATTTAACAAAGGGGGCACTCTGCTCCTAGCAGTCTTCAACATTCTTTTCCATACGGTCTCCTCCAAATTCACCATACAAGCAACAAGGCATTGAGTTTTTCTCATACTTCTAATCTCTGACCTTCTAACTTTCTGCTATATGTCTTCCTCTTTGCCTTCTTGTCCTTATATCAACTAGAGAAAGTTGTATGTTTAAAAGCTAATGTGATTGATTTAGGCTTATCCGTGTCATTTCCCCTTTTTCAGATCAAATACGTCATATAACATGATCTCCACCTTTACAGATGCTGGGATGAATACTTGTCTGATTCTAATGTTCAGGTTTGAAATTTCACTGCCTATAAAATTACTGATGTAGGAAGTTGTGAAAATTATGTCAACCCCATATTTATCCACAAACATTACATTTATGTAATAGACTGATTCAAAAGAAAATTGTGGTTCTGCATTCTTTCTGCAATTAAAAATCTCTGATGATGACACTGAAGAAACTATATTCTCAAAGAGAGGTCCATCAAACTGGCCAGAAAATAGGCACTCCACAGGAATTCAGATAGACCTGCCAGGGTAGCCCTCTGGGACCCTCATGAGCAGAGGTAGATGTAGGATTCTCCAGACCCGCTCTTTTATCTACCTGGGTAATTACAGTATGAATGAGATACCATGAAACAAACTTCATCATAATTTTAAGGCCCTTCTGAACAAACTGGTCCCTGGGAATATCCAGCCAGGTTTCTTATTCAACATTAACATTTTGATAATTATTACAGCATGAAATTGGTACCATAGAATCCAGCTGATCCCATAGGATCCACCTGGTCCCACATCACAAAGAATAAAAAATTGAAGAATAAACTTAACCAAGGAGGCAGAAGATTTGTATAATGAAAACTGTAAAATGTTGCTAAAAGAAATTAGATAAGGCAAAAAATAAATATAAAGACATTCTGTGCTCATAGAGTGGAAGAATTATTATGTTAAGATGTCAATATTACCCAAAGCAATATACAGATTTAATGATTTAATGCAGTCTCCATAAAAACACCAATGATTTTTCCAAAAATAGAAAAATAATCCTAAAAATTCATGAAAGCTCTGAATAGCCAATCTTAAAAAGAACAAAGTTAGGTAGCTTGTGAACCAAAAGTTTGCCAGTTCGATTCCCAGTCAGGGCATAGGCCTGGGTTGTGGACCAGGTCCTCAGTGGGGGCACATGAGAGGCAACCACACATTGATATTTTTATCCTTCTCTTTGTCCTTCCCTTCCCCTATCTCTAAAAATAAATAAATAAAATCTTTAAAATAAAAGAACAAAGTTAAAGTTCTCATACTTCCTGATGTCAAAACTTAGAAGAAAACTATAGTAAGCAAACAGAATGGTACTGACATAATGACCAATATATATAGCAACATAGAAGAGAGCCCAGAAATATACACTCACATACATAATCAAATGATTTTCAACGGGAATGCCAATACAATTCAATAAAAAATGACTGTTACTTCAACAATGGTGTTGAGAAAACTTGATATCCAC
This sequence comes from Phyllostomus hastatus, assembly GCF_019186645.2. Classification (NCBI taxonomy): domain Eukaryota; kingdom Metazoa; phylum Chordata; class Mammalia; order Chiroptera; family Phyllostomidae; genus Phyllostomus; species Phyllostomus hastatus. The sequence goes on along the minus strand of NW_025333709.1, from coordinate 35,046,817 downwards.
TAGCAAAAAAAAAAAAAAGAAGTTGAATCTTTACCTTACTATATATAGAAATGAACCCAAATTAAATTAAAGACAAATATTAAATGTAACATAATAAAACTCTTAGAAGAAAACACAAGGAAAAAGCTTATGACATTGAATTTAGCAATGATTTTTTGGCTATAAAACCAAAAGCACAAGTAACAAAAGTAAAACTAGATAAATTGGATGATATTAAAGATAAAAACTTATTTTTTAAAAGGAAACAATCCACAAAGTGAAAAGGCAACCTCCAGAATGGGAAAAAATATTTGTAAATAATGTATCTGGTAAAGGGTTAATATCTAGAATATATAAAGACTCTTATTTCTCAATAACAACAATAAAGAACTCCAACAACCTAACTAAAAATTGTATTTCTCCTAAAAAGAGGCAGAAAAGGCCAACAAGCACATTAAAAGATGTTCAATGTCAGTAATCACTAGGAAAATGCCAATAAATACCACAATGAGGAACAACTTCACACTCTGTACAATGGTAACTATTAAAAGAACAGAAAATAAATGGTAGTAACACTATTGAGAAGTTGGAACCCTTATATGCTATTAGCAGGAGTGTAAATTACTGCAGCTGCTATGAGAAGGGTATAGTGTACCACAAAAATTTAAAAATAAGATTTCTTTATGATCCAGAAATTCCACTTCTGGCTATATACACAAAAGAATTGAAAGCAGGGATTCAAACAGATATTTAGGCATTTGCATTTATAGAATCCATATTCACAATAGCCAAAAGTTGGACACAACCTGAGTGTTCACTGACAAATGACCAGATAAACAAAATGTGGAGTATACATAATGAAATATTATTCAGCCTTAAAAAGGGAAGGAAATTCAGATACATGCTGCATCTTGGATAAACCTTGAAGATATGCCAAGTAAAATGAGCCAGTCACCAACAGACAAATACTGTATGATCTGGTTACCTGCAATAACCAGATGCATAGAAACAAAATGTAGAAGAATGGATGCCAGGAGCTGGGAGCTGTGAAGAATGAGAAGTAATTGTTTGATGGGTACAGAGTATCAGTTTTGCAATATAGAGAGTTCTGGAGATTGCACAAAAATGTGAATGTACTTAACACTAGTGAACTGTACACTAAAAAATGTCTAAGCTGGTAAATTTTATGTTACATGTATTTTACCACAATTAAAAAATATGTGTAAAAAAATCCCTGATGATTTTTAAATAGATGTCTACTGTTACACTATTATTTAAGGAAATGTATATGCACACACACACAATGTATGGAATGTCAAAAATGGGGCCAGTCAGGGAGAAATCTATCCTTGGGTTTATGGGAGGATCTGGGAAATTTTGAAGGAAAGTCAAAGTTGAATTGATTCAATATTGCTTTCATACAGGCTCTGTATTAGTTAACATACAATTTGTCCATCATTCAAATGTTTACCCACCTGGTCCCAAACACCTGCATATTTAGAAACATAATACAGATGTTTTTTTCTCATTCTCCTTGGATTGATAAGTAGACACAAATACTTTCAATTTTCTCTGTGAGCTTTTGCCAGTCTATACCAGAAGGCATATACTCAGAGTACTTATATTATACTTACTTAGCACAGTTCTATTTATTTTAGTAAAATATTGCTGATTCTTGAATATATACAACTGTGAATCAAACTAAATTTTATTCAGTGACAAAGTGGCAAGTGCACATATGTTTTAGAGGCATTAAAATATTTTGGGAAGGTACCATAATTTCTAACTATGTAACATTGTTTATCTCAAGAGAAAGAAATTAGAAATGTCAGGCTGGGATAAAGAAGGCGTGTATTATTCATGCTTTCATTATATACCTTTGCATTATTACTAAGGGCATTAACCTTTTTAAAAATCTACCACAATTGATTAAAAAATCTTTTCAAAATACCTTTTCATTAACACTATACTTCTTTTTTTTGTAAGAATGTCTATATATTCTGGAGGATATTTTGTCTTTAACATTAAGGCAGTCAACCCTCAACAAGATCTTTGCAAGTGGCAGCTTTATATAATTTTTATATTTTGGGTTATTTCTCTGCAAATGCATTGAATCAGATTCTATTATGTGACCTTCAATAATCTATTAAATTTAAAATTCAAGAAAGCTCAAATGTTCAAGTAATGCAGATGTTCCAAGAGTAATAACAATTGTTCTGGCCTTAATTTTACCTGGATTAAAGGCTCTGGAAATCTAGTCACTAGTAATGATGATAATATTATATATCTGTAACATTTTAAACTTTTCAGTCACTCATTTATTTTTATTACATGCTTGCAATGATCCTTGAAGCTTCTGTCATCATCCATAATGCTGACAAAAATATTTCATAATAAGATGTTGGGTGACTCGCTAAAAGTCAAAGCTACTAATGGAGGAGTTGGGAAGATAAAGGTATTTGAATCTAATTCTAGCCACCTTTTCTCTCTTCCATCATATTTCAAAATTACATAGATGATCTTTGGTTGGGTATTTGTAGCAACATCCAAATTGCAAGTTGCTCTTTCAAGTTTACTTGATATTCTCTCAGTCCCAAAATAGTTGCTCTTTCTTCTGACAATGTAGCATATTGCTGTTACAACATCCTTTAATAAATAAACACATCTATTCAATGTCAAACAAATTAGAAAGTACTTACTTCTGTTCAGTGAGCCAGATTAAATCAATAATCACCAGGGAGTTGCCACTGTAATTCATTAGAGCTGCTCACTGGGCCTCAGCAATCAGTTCAGAGAAAGGAGCGAAGTTTGAGTTCACTAGGGAGAGAAATTTAGGATCAAACATCTTAGCTCAAGTGAAAATAGTATCTAATAATCATTTCATTACACCCCTTTGCACTCAAAGTGCTGGATTTTTTTTTTCTCAATAATAGAAGAAAATGGCTACAGAATCAGCCACTAGTTTTGAGAATGCAACTCAGCAATTTTTTTTAAAAAAATGATACAAGTTGAAAGAAATAATGGCCATGATTTTGTGAAAAGTATTCTGATATTCTGGTCTTTTTGCTCGCCCAAGTCCACATCATTCATTACAATTTAAGAGCTGCTCATGGGTCTATTTCACTACTTAGTATTTTCAGGTTCCTTTCTGAAAGTCTCCTTGCCTCCTCCAGGACTCATTTCTAGGTTATCTGTTTTCTCTATATCTCATTTTATTTTCCTAGTGATATTATTCAGTTTCAGAGTTTTATATAACATTCAGATGGCCACAGATCTTGAATGTATGTCTATTCTAGATTGTTTGCTGAATTCCTGACTCGGGTATCCAATTTGACAGGAGAAATTGCCGACTCCATTTGGATGTCTAAAAACAATTTTAAATTCATGCCCAGAACAGAATCCCACATTTCCCTCCTAAAACTACTCTTGGTTGATACCAACTCCATCCTTCAGTTGCTCTGTCTCTGAACCATGAAGTTATCCTGTATTTCCCCCTTTCTCTTATACCCAATCTCCATCCCAGCTATGGTCACCATCAAAGATACCCAGAATCCATCCACTTATCACGGCCTTCACTGCTACTTCCCCAGTCAGAGTTAATACTGTTTTACCTGAATCACTGAAAAAGTCATCTAAAAGTTCTCCCTGCATCAAATTTACACCTCTTCTCTCAGTCTAAAGACAGAAAAAAATATATATAATCAGATAAAATGACTGTTATGCTTAAAATCTTGCAATGATTTGCATAAAATAAAAGCTAAAGTCAAGACAATGGCCTTCAAAGGCCTGCAGAATTCAGCCTTCCTTTACTTTCCTACTCATTCACACAGGGCCTCCTGCCGCTTGCTGGGTGAGAGCTGAAGGCCTGCTGCAGCTTCAGAGCCTTTGCTCTCCAGGCCGCATCCTCCCTCCCCCTGCAGTGTTTTCTCTATGTACTAACATCTAGATGGCTGTCTCCTTCAAATCTTTCAATGACTCTTTTTAACATCACAGCATGCCACTCCAGGGAACTCCACTTTTCTAGTTCCATTTTTCTCCATAGTTTCTAATCTATTACAACATTTATTTAATTGATTATTATTTTCTGTCCAGTTGTCGCTGTTAGAATGTAAGCTCCATGAGGGGCCGGGTCATTGCTTTGCTCACTGCTGTAGAGCAATCTGACAGATGACAGACACTCAGTAATGTGTTAAAAAAAATGTGTTTCTAAAGAAATTTATTTCTTTAGACTGATAGCATAATTGAGTGCTTCTTTATATGTCTCATAAAACATGCAAAGAGATCTATAAAATTTTAGATCTCTACAGAAAATTTTTTCTACAATCATTAAGAAATGATCACAGTCTTAAATTCAGAATATTCAGTACCCATGCCTCTTAGTCAGGGACTTAACGAAAAAGATATTTCTTGTCCTGAAAACATTGGGCTACACTCATTGGAACTAATATCAGAATAAATCTAATTAAGCTTCATTAAAATGTAACTCATATTAAATAATAGGTAAGGGATGTGTTTAAATGTTCCGTACATGGCAAAATTTTGGAAAGTATTATTTGGGCTTAAGTTATGTGGAATCCAAATGTTTTCATTAAACTGTTCATTTTTTAGTATAGAATTTTAGCAACTGTCATTTAAAGAAATAATATTTTTGAGATATTGTCTGCTTTTTCCCAAATTAAAAAAAAATTATATGGCCCTGGCTGGCGTAGCTCAGTGTATTGAGTGTGGGCTGCGAACCAAAGTGTGAAGGGTTCGATTCCCAGTCAGGGCACATGCCTGGGTTGCAGGCCATGACCCCCAGCAACCGCACATTGATGTTTTTCTCTCTCTCTCTCTATCTCCCTCCCTTCCCTCTCTAAAAATAAATAAAATCTTAAAAAAAATGATATGTAAGAACCCCAACTCACTTTTTTGAAGAAGTAATTAATATGCATTAATTTGTATATATCATCCTGCATTGCCGCACATTTTCTTTATGTACATTTTAGTAAGATTGATTTAAAATATGTTGTAACAATAAAATTTAAAATATATTTTAAAACATAATATTTAAAATGTTAAATAAATAAAAGTATTTTATGGTTTTAATTAAAAAAATTGAATGTATTTTATTAAAGTTTTTAGTGACTATTTGCAAATCTATGCTCATGATTACAATATAGCAGAACAGTATATAATGAAATTTATTGAAATAAAACAACTCAATATTGAAGTGCTTTAAATTAGTTTACTCTCTCAATTAAATTAAATAAAGTCCTTAAAGTTATTCTATACTCATACAGCAATATATTCACTAAGAGAAATCTGGTTCCAAGATAATGAAAAGTTTAACTTTAATCTTCCTTTTCTCAAATTCTCACACTCAGTTTTTCAGAATGGTCTAAATTAATGAGTCATTTTTATGATAAAAGTCTGAAAGAAACATTAAAATGATGAATGATTTGCAGACTTAGAGCTGATATTGTGAAAAGAACTTCCTACTTCTAATAATACATTGATGTGGACTCTGACGAGCAAGGTCTGTGTGTTGTGGATGCGACGAACAAATTCACACGGACTGCAGAAGTCCTGTGGATTAAAAGGGGCAGCATGGCCTCTCTGAGCGAGAGAGCGCCCCGACTCTTGCCAAGACAGGCTTTTATGGCTTTTCTGGACACATTACATGGAGGATGGTCCTCATTTACTTACTATATACAGGTTCCCTTTAGGTGATTGATTACCTTTTACAGATAACAAAGGACAGGATGTTGCTAGTTACTACAAAAAAAAAAAGGATGTTGCAAATGCAGAGGAAAAGTGGTTGAACTGATTACACTCCATCCTTGGGAGGTTTAGCGCAGACTTTAGGAAGTTACTTTAAAGATATACAGTACACATGTGCTACCTCAATTCAGGGTGAGGGAGTCTTAGCAAAAAGCAAGACTTAAAGCAGCCTAGGTACAATTCAGGGCTGGTTCCCCATTGGAAAACTGATCTGTAGACCCGGCTCCTATGTGATGCCTCACTCCCACCAGTTTTCTGAATCAGGGGCTGAACTACATTTGCCACTGCCACTCAGATAGGTTCCCTACAATACATATTTCCTTCGACTACTGAATTTTCAATTTAATACCTGCTCAGGAAGATATCAGAATGAAGCATTAAAGGTTGTTTGGCTCTGTCAGAATCAGAATAGAGTGGCAATCTTGAAGAGAGAGAAGCTGGAGGAATCAAAGATCCACAGGATGGGCCCATGGAGAGCAGAATGCAGTAGGTAGTATGAGCACTTATGACAGACCAGACATCTTTAACCTCTTCTTTTCATTTAGTGATCACAGCAAAATTAGTTATGATTTTTCTGAATGTAGACATAAGGAAAATGTGGCTTAAAAAGCTTAAATGACTCAAAAAAAGGTAGACAATTTTAATTTGTTAAACCAAGAGCAAAACCAAGATCTGATGGAACCAGCTACTCAAAGTGTGTTCTACAAAGCAGGTATCACCCAGGAGCTTACTGGAAATGTTCACAGTGGTATGAAGCAAGTTTGTAGGTGGGGCACCCGAGAACTGGTTTTAACAAGCTTTCTAGGTGATTGTCATGTACACTACAGTTTAGAAAGCTCTGTTCTATACCACATAGATGACTTGGAATTGGGTTTCATTTATCATACAATTTCATGAGTTCATACAAACTACTGAACTCTCTATAAAGTATTTCATTGTGTATTAACAATGTAGAACACAATCCTTGATGCCTTTCTCATAGGACCTTGGAAGGAGTATATCATATGCTAAAAACATTACAAAATATAAATATTGAACTATTTTATTGTCAATCATAATTATTATAATTATTTTATGTCTCTATGTATGAAATATTCCTAACTTAAAACTCTTTAAAGAAAGAATCTGAATCCAACTCACCCCACTGTCTTATTATTTCATCTCCTTTGTCAAGAGTACTTAGCAGTTGACCTAGATCACATTAATAATGGATTGCTTTGTAAATATAGTGATTGTATCATTTAGAGTCTGTTTTCTCATCTCTAGAAACAAAAACAATAACTTTCTTGAGTCAAAACCAAAACTAGAACTGAACTGTTCTTTTATAGGAAGACAAGATTTTGGGATCTTAACAAAGCCACTTTTAAATAAAGGGTATTGCTTAGTTAAAATTGGATTTAATCATTCATATCTTAATTTACCAGCAGGTTTGAGCCACCTTTAGAGAATAAACATCAAGCATTCAGAAACAAGATCTATCAGAAGTAGAATAACCTTGTATTAATAGGAGTTTGTCCTTTATTTCACAAGGGCAAAGTCCCTCCCTCCTTCTCTTTCAGTATAAAATGAGTTAGTGGGTATCCGTGTGAGCATACAAGTATATGAATAATGCAGAAACAAGTTATATTTTCAGAAACTTCCAAATAAGGATAGTTCCAAAATAGGGACAGTTATACTAATTAAAGATTATGTACAAGGGGAGACCCCCAAAAAACCCAGAATTATCTTCTAGAGGGCAAGCCCATTCATAGTACAGGTTTCCCCCACTAGGTGAGTGTTCTAGGAACCCAACTGTATCAGTGTACCAGCTGCCATTGTTGTGAGAGGTTGTGTTCAGCTTCAGCGAGCTTTTTTTGAAGACTCTTTCAATGTGTTGGCCCATTTTATGATGTGCACCTGCCCACACTACACAAGGGTTCAGCAGTCTTTGACCAAAAATGGCATGATCCCTGGGCCCCACCCTTCCTGTTCACCAGATCATGCCCCAAGTAAATTTTTTTGTTTCCCTGATGAAAAAAAGTCTGTAAAGGGAAACATTTGGCAGATATGCAAGAAGTAAAACTAAAGAACAGTACAAGTACTAAAAGGCATCAGAATCAACGAGTTCAAAAACTGTGTTGAGCAGTGGGTAAAAATGTCTTGATAGGTGCATTGCATAAAATGGAGAGTATTTTGAAGGTGACAAGTTTAAACATATAAGAATAAATACACGTTTTTATAAGTAAAATAAGTATATCTTTTCCATCATTTTCTCAAATCCAGAATTTTATATTAATCACATATCCACCCCAACAGTTCTCAACTTAGTAAATATAAAGATAAACAAAACATACCAGCTCAGGCACATATATTGCATGCTCACCCAAATAACAACCTAGAATCAAAATTTTAAACTTTGGGGGGATTATACTGAATGTAAATCGATCAAAGCTAGAATTTTTTGTTTCTCTGTGTGAGCATCTCTGACTCCATCTCTCTCTCTCTCTCTCTCTCTCTTCTATTTCTCCTTTCTCTCTCTCTCTCACATACACACACACACACACACACACACACACACACACACACACATTTTTGGAGGATTTATCTACATCTTGAGGGCCACTTGTGAACCTGTTATTGAAAGTCTGGTCATATGTTTGGATTTGGAAGGACTCGCATTACTATTGAGAGGGAGCATCTAACAGTTGTTAAGAGCAGACTCTGGAACCAATTATCATCTTTTGTAATCCCATTCCATTACTTAAAAACTATGTTAACTTTGGGCAAGTTATTAACCTCTTTGTAACGCAGTCCTGATATACAATGGGGTTACCTTCAAGGATAATATTTAAATAACTCAGCACTTGTAAATCTCTAGAAGAGTTACCAGTACCTAACATGAACTAAATGTGTTTTTTACACATAAAAATAAATGAAATATAATTGTTGTAAGAAAATGTCTATTCTTAGGTCCATATTAATATCTTGTATACGGTAAGGATTAAATTAATGTAACATTTCTCCCAGAGTCTCCTCTTATTCAGGTTTATCAGATCAATTTTAAAAACGACTCTCCTGTAACAACTTTGCGGTTCAATATCTCTAGAAGATATGTATTACAAATGTGAGAACAACTGAATCAAATAGTGTCAACTCAGTTTCCATAACCCTCCAAGAGCATCTAATATTGTTTAAGGTGTACATTGTATTGCAACAAGAAGACTTCCATTATGTACACCACAGTTAGTTTTGGTGATGTGGTGTGTTCATAAAAGAGAACATAAGTTAGATAAGACAAAACAAAGAACCAGAAAACAACTGTGGCCCAAAACAATAAAACCATAAATTGTTACTAAACCAAAGATACCTACAGCTGAGTTTGTGTTGTGTGTGTGCCTGTGTGTATATTTGAGTGTTTTGTGTGTGAGCACTGGGAGAATGATGATTCTAAAAGCTTGTAATAAAAGCATTTGATAAATTGAGGGTGATGATAATAAAAATGTTACAATGGAGAAAAGGATGAGTGAAAACATGTGGAAAATATTGAGTGAATTCAAGGAATATAGGGAAACAAGCAGGCTAAATTAAAGTTATATATTCTAACACCACTTATGCCATGTACAGATTTGCAATAAATCTGTTGATGAGTTTTATGAAAAATATGAGCATAATAGAATATTTATTCCTGAAAGAAATTGAAAGTTGGTGATTAAAAAAATCATACTGAAAAATTAAGATGCATTTGTGATGAGGGTTTAGATTATTATAAACTTTTCTGGAAAATATCTTAAAATCTTTAGCTATTTAGAAAATATCTAAAATATCAATACAACTTGCCCTCTCAATCCTATACCAAGAAACCCATTTTAAGGTAGAAATCACCAATTCTGTATATATGTATAACAAAGTTTATTGGAGGTTATTTACATAAGTAAAAAATAAAACTGTATAAGTGGGCAATGACATAATAATTATTAAATTAATTCTTCAGAATCCATAAAAGCAACTTGAAATCATGTTTTAAAATGTTCTTTAAAAATTTTTTTAAATAAAACAAAATAAAATGTTGTAATGACTTAATAAATGCATAGAAATGCAATGATGAATGAAATGATATATATAATAACAAAGAATATAAAACCATAGTTGTACATTTTTACTACAAAGTTTCCTATGTTTGTAAGCCCATGTACATACATGACTGAAAGTGAATAAACCAAAATGTTCCCAGCAGTTATTACTAATTTTAATTTTTCTACATTACCAGTTTCCTGAAATATAGATATTACTTCTTTAATGGCAAATGTTCAAAAACCAAAGTTATATATTTCAAAGGATATCTGTGCTGGATTTTATTAAGAGGAAAATTCTGTACATCAAAATTATAATCAACTTGTCTAACCTCAGAGTTTACCATAATTATTTAAACAGTAATTTAAACAACAAAACAAAGAAACAAGCAAAATATAACCAAAGACACTAAAATAGGGGACAGGCTGACAGTGACCAGAGGGGAGAGAAGAGGGAATTTCAGGGGGGAATGGGTAGGGTTTACAGGAACAAATTTAAAAAACACATGGACAAAAACTAGGGATGGGTGGTAATGGGAGGGAAGTAGGGAGGGTTGGGTGGGTGGGCTGGAATGGGAGTAAAAGGGAGAAAACTGTACTTGAACAATGATTAAAATAAAATTTAAAAAAAAACAAAACAGTAATTTAAAGAAAATTTAAACCTGTTTATATAAATTTAGTTTAGGAAATATTTGAAATGCCTATTTTAAAAATATATACTTAGTTAACTCTTAAAATAAGATGAAGAATATTAAGCTTATATTTGTTTCTGTTAAGACATTTTGCTAGTTATATATATAATAATGAAATTTTGCTTTATAAACAAGGACAATATTTTTCAAAATAATTTGGGACAATTTTATTTCTTGCTTATGCATCCCTGTGCACACTTCCTGTTCTCTCTGTCTCTTTATTCACTTATAAAGAATGTTTGAAATTTTAGATTTAGTTCAAATAGTAATTAATATAATAGTTTCCAATAATCAAAAACTATTCTTAGGAAATTTGGGCTCTTAGTTGTTTATGTTTTGTAATGCACAATACTTAGGGTTAGTATTTCTGAAATTTTAAATAAGTTAGTTGTCCACATACCACAACATAATCGAATAAATAACTGGTGTATGCACATCTTTAATAAGAATAAAGTAGCTGTGGCAAGGTCCTGTATTGGAACAGAACCATGTGTTTGAAAGAGACCATGAGTGGTGTGTTGATTACTTACAAAATTCAGAATCACTGCCAAGTTTCTACACACTGTGGGAAATCTCCTTATATTTATTGGATTTTCAAAGCGGTTTCCTAGAAGGCCTAGTTATTACCTAAGAGCAAAGAAAGAACAAAATGTGCTTTTAGACTTCCTCCTTAGGATGTGACTTTCCAAATTACAGGTGCCTCCTTTGTTAACCTTGAAGTTTTCCTTACAGAGTGAAGGGGTGGCCTTATATTTCATTAGGATGCTTTCAAACTTAGTTCTCTTTGTTCTATTTATTCCTCTGGATTTTACAAGGCAAAAATGAGTGAAGTGAGGCACTTATGTTTATACTGAGGCACTTACCTTTAAATTCTTGAAATATGGTAAACTGACATGAAAATAGGGATGGAAACATATTTAGAATGCATAGGCAAAATTCTAGAGATGCACTAAAAATATATGATCCAGCTGGAAGAGCAGAAATATGAGATAAAGGATGAAAAATTGCTCAAGAGATAAGCTGGGGTCTTGAGCTGTAAAAACTGAGTGTGATGAAGTCAGTGGGATGTTGCATTTAGGTTGCTCCTCCTTCTCCCCATCTTTATTGAAGGAGAGATTAATCCCTCAAAGAGAACATTGCTAACACTTCAAAAATCCAATTTGTGAACAATGTTCAAGTGTCTGGGAATACATATTTATAATCTTAACAATCTCGTCACTCTAAACTTGGAGGAACCTGCCATTTATTTTCAAATACCAGAGAATGTCATACCCTGAGGAGAAAATTAATATCAGAAAGAAAAAAATTATGAAAAATTGAAGAAAGAACAGTAAAAATACAGGTACTTCTGTTCCCCTGACAATAATATTTAGCTGGCTGGCACTAGAGCAAAATGTTTTGGGTTTAAGTACTGTGGTTGGAACTTATAATAATGACTTTTGCATGCCCTTTATTAAATACTTAAGGATATGGAGAAGGCCTGCTTCAAGGAAATTGAAAGTAGCAGGAGAGAAAGGATCAAAAAATTATGTTTTGTATTTAAAGTATGTCTCACATACTAAAATCCCTGTTCTCAAAATATAAAATTAAAATAATTAAATCTTACAGTCCTTTAAAACATTATTCATGTTATTAAATTTGCATTTACTATCTATAAATTCATAACAGTTATATTTGCTATGAAGATTAATAAGAAAATTCATAGAAGTTGTAGCAGAGTTCCTGGCATGAAATAGATGCTTGTGAAAAGTGAGCTATAATACTAATAATACTTCAAACCACCTCACTATTACCATTATTATCAATGCTAATATAAATAATAAAATTTTATGTTGTATTTATATTATTAATACTGTTTTTATATATCCTGTTACCCACACATAAGAATCTAAATGCAACACAGATGTTTTTAAAACATTTATTCTTGTTTTTCCTTAAATTTTCTGTATATTTATCATAAAATCTGCAAAGAAATGTTATCAAACAGCTAAGAGTTAAAGAAATGTGTAAATTATTTTTCTTAATTAAAAAATAATAATACATCTTCTAATGAACAAAAGCCCAAGATCAGATGGCTTCACTGGTCAATTCTACTATATAGCCTAAGAAGAATTAATACCAAGTCTCCAACTCTTCCATAAACTAGAAGATGTAAAATAAGTTTGAATTCTTCCAAACTCATTTTATATGGCCAGCATTATCCTAATACCAAAATGATACAATAACACCACAAGAAAAGGAAATTGTAGGGCTATATCCCTGATGAACATAGATACAAAAATTTTCAAGAATATATTAGCAAACAAAATTCAACAACACACCAAGAGGATCACACACCATGTTCAAATGGTGTTTATGCCAGGAATACAAATAAATCATATGAGAATCTCAATAGATAAGGATAAAGCTTTTGACAAAATTTATCTTCCATTTATGATAAAAACTCTCCACACATTAGGTATAGAAGGATTGTATCTAAACATAGTAAAGGCCATATATACCAAGTCCACAGCTAACATCAAACATACTGAATGGTGAAAAGCTGGAAGCATTTTCTCTAAGATTAGGAACAAGACAATTATGCTCATTCTCATCACTTTTATTTAACGTAGTATAGAAAGTTCTAGCAAGAGTAATTAGAAAAAATACTAAAAGCATTCAAATTCAAAAAGAAGTAAATCTGTCTCTGTTTGCTAATGACATGATATATATATATATATATATATATTAAAAACATAAAAACTCCATAAAAACTGTTAAAACTAATAAATTCAGTAAAGTTGCAAGATAAAAAATCAACACACAAAAATCTGTTGCATTTCTATACATCAATAACAAACTATCAGAAAGAGAATTAAAAAGCAGTCCCCACCCTGGCTGGCATAGCTCAGTGGATTGAGCGCGGGCTGGGAACCAAAGTGTCCCAGGTTCGATTCCCAGCCAGGGTACATTCCTGGGTTGCAGGCCAGAACCCCCAGCAACCGCACATTGATGTTTCTCTCTCTCTCTCTATCTCCCTCCCTTCCCTCTCTAAAAATAAATAAATAAAATCTTTAAAAAAAAAAGCAGTCCCCTTCACAATTGTTTAAAAAAGAATACACTACTTTCAAATAAATTTAAATATTTTTATTTATTTAGTTATTTATAGAAAGAGGGGAAGGGAGGGAGAAAGAGAGGGAGAGCAACATCCGTGTGGGTGAGAAACATCGACCATCTGCCTCTGGCACATGCCCCCAGAGGGGACCAGCCAGCAACCCAAGTATTTGCCCTGACTGGGGATTAAATGGGTAACATTTTGATTTGGGGACAATGCCCAACTGAGCAACACTGGCCGGCCACATCTACCTCAGAGGTTGAAGACTTGTATATTGAAAACTATAATACACAAATGAAAGAAATTAAAGAAGACGTAAATAAATGGAAAGATATGTCATGCTAATGGATTGTTAAAATGCTCATCCTACCCAAAGCAATATACATATTTAATGTAATCCTTATCAAAATCCCAATGCCACTTTTTACAGAAATAGAAACAAATAGTCTTACAATTTGTATGGAACCACAGATACCCCAGTGAACCAAGGCAGTCTTGGGGAAAAAGGAATACATCTGGAGACATCATGCTTCCTGATTTCAAAATGCATTAAAAACCTATAATAATTAAAATAGAAGGATATTTGCATAAAAATAGACATATTGAGAGTGGAACAGAATAAAGAACACAGAAATCCACTCATACATGGTCAATTAATTTACAACAAAGGAAGCAATAATATAAAATGAGGAGAGAACAGTCTCTTCAACAAATGGTGTTGGAAAAACTTGACAGCCACAGGCAAAAAAATGAAACGAGACCACTATCTCACATGATGAACAAAAATTAATTCAGAATGGATTAAACACTTGAACATCAGCCCTGAAACCATAAAATTCCTTGAAGAAAGCATAGGTAATAAGCACCTTGACATGAGTCTTGGTGATGATTTTTTAAATCTGACATCAAAAGCAAAACCAATGAAAGCAACATCATACTAAAAAGCTTCTTCAAAGCAAAGGAAATCATAAACAAAATGAAGAGACAATGTACTCAAAGAAAGAAAATACTTACAAATCATATTTCTGATGAGACTAATATCCAAAATGTATAAAGAACCCACACAACTCAAGAGAAAAAATAGACATTTTTCCAAAGAACACTTACAGATGACCAAAAAGTAAGTCAAAAGATTCTCAACATTATTAATCATCATAGAAATCAAATGTCATGAAAACCACCTCACAGCTGTTAGAATGGCTATTATAAAAAGACAAGAAATAGTGTTTATAAGACTGTGGAGAAAAATAAACCCCTGTACACTGTTGGATGGAATATAAATTGGTACAGCCTCTATGGAAAATGGTATGGAAATTCCTCAAAACATTAAAAATAGAACCACCATATGATCCAGCAATACTACTTCTAGGTATTTATCCAAAGAAAATAAAGACACTAACTATAAAAGACACATGCACCCCTGTTTTCATTATAGCATTGTTTATAATAGCCAATATAAGAAAACAACCTAAATATCTATAGATGGATGAGTAAGGAAATTGTGGTATATATAAACAGTGGAATACTACTCAGCCATAAAAAGATCAAAATCTTGCCATTTGTGTCAACATGACTAGACCTTGAATATATTATGTCAGACAAAGAAAGACAAACACTATATGATCTCTCTTATATGTGGAATCTAAAACAAATAAGCAAACCCAGTTCATCAATTGTTGGGAGGTGGGGAAAATGGGAGAAGGGAATCAAAAGGTAAAAAGAAAAAATAAGTAAATACAATGCATTACTAAGCAGCAATTACATCAACTAAAAAGCAATTGTTGTTTTCCAGGTACACAAATTTAAAAGCAAGATAAAAGTTACCAAATTACTAATTCCAGGTCAAGTTATTTTTCTCTCTAACCCTATTATTACAATAAAACTTGCATTGGAAAAAAAAACATATTTTTCAAAACATCCATGCTCAATTTTTCACTTTAGTGAACAACTTATATGTACCTATTTTCTTCATTCACACTTGAAAATTGAATATTTCTCTCCAAGACCAACACTGAGACAAGTTAAACCATTGAAACTATATTCCTGGTAAGACCTGGTCTGTGTACAGAAAGGCCCCAGTGACTCAGGTTCAAGAAAAGTAAACCTCAGGAAGAAAGTAAATCTGGCCTCAGGATAGTCATCCTCAGGAAACAAGTAAAATATAAAGTAGGTTTGCAGTCTCATGGTGAGGCCACTAGTTTTACACTCATGAACACTGTTGACATACATTGATAAAACCCCATTCCCCAAAGCCCCCAAATCTCTGGGATTTGAGCTGGCAGTGAAGTAGACCAAGGCAGTATTATCACAGTGTGGTCCTGGCTGAGGTGCAGGACTGCCTTTAATTAAAACAATAATAATAGAGCACACCCACAAATAATTTGGTAAAATACTTTTCTAAGGATTTTGTATTGGTATATATAAAAACAGTAAGTGTTTTTTGAAAAAAAGGCTTACCTATGTTATGAATGGTTTATTTGAAGGAAACAAAAAAAACTAAAACCTTGGACAGAATGTCTATTGGTGACACTTAAACATAAACCACAAAGTGTTTTGAGTTCATACTCCCATCGACCTCACTGTATGGTTTAATATGAGCACTCACTCTATGCAAATGTGCTGTATACATTTTGATGGTCTGACTAAAGGAATTATGGTATAAATTAAAAGAGTAAAACTCTATATCTTTTAATACCTTCAGGTTAATAGAGTTAGCTTCAGCAAAAAAAAAAGGAGGAATTAGTGAGAGAATAGAAAAAAGACCAATTGTTACTTCTAAGTGATTGGACCAGAAACTAAAAAGCCAAAATGAATTTCCTCTCTTGTAATCTTCTCTGCTTTCTGTAATATCTGCCCCAGTTTTCAGTGCTATAGACCACATCATTCCCACTCCCGTACATCAGGATGGGCACCCCACAGGTCCTGAGTTTACAATTTATAATTCCAGCTCATACAGAGAGACTCAACAGTGCCTGTGAAACCCAATCCAGAATATGATTGCCCCAGCATGGAACAGCAGTTTATCGCTTGTCTGATTAATTGTGATCAAAATGACAGTGTCACATAGTACAACAGTAGCACTTAATCCCTGGGAGTTAGAGAGGCAATTCTCAGGAATAATAGTTCATTGTGAAGTGGAAAAATACCCTCAAATGTATCTGTATCATCTAATATTATTCTCAGACGGCCTCCACCAGCTACTTTCCAGAAATTCTGGTCTATGCCACATGGATTCCGATGTAATGTTCTGTTCGAAACGTGCCCTTGACCACACTGCACATAATGATCTCACTGTGCCTACAGTCCAATAGCTCTTAGGGATCTTTTGCCATTCTTCATGAGCTATATTGAAAAAAGGCAAATTAAAAAAAATTAAATTTACTTGTTGGTGGCTCTGTATTGTCATTTGTTAAGCATGGTGTAGACACTGATTAATGATGCTATTCATCTTTCACAGACAGGATTCCAGTAATACTTAAAGCATCACAAAGACCCAGTGCTTTGGTTTGCCTAGAAAGTCAATTCAGTGAGAAATATAGAAGCAGTTGAGTCAGTGGTTCGCTGTTATATAGAGAGACCAATACATGCAAAACAGATACAAAAACCAGCTGATTAGATGGCTGAGTCCTTGTAAACAATGAGTTGGACTGATGCAGAGACAGCTGCAGAGTTAGAATGGGGCATGCCTGAGTTAAAATTCTAAGGTGTGCATCACAATGATCCCACTTTGGCTTTTGTGATTCTATGTGCACCTTTTTTTAAGCCCTTCCACTTCTTTTTTCCATTGTTGTCATTTTACCTCACCAGTTATAATAGGACGCAGAATTAAATCGGGTAACCTGATGACTTGGGTCTTACTGTGTCTCCACAGTAAGTAAACTTGTTCATGGGTTACACATATTTGCCTCTCTCTCAAATGGAAAATACCGACAAATGAGCAAGATAATCTTAAACATTCTCTAAGATATCAAATCTGAGAAAATTTCAAATAATATTTAGAGTTTTAGACTAATATTGAAGTATAGCATTCAGCTTTTGATAAGAATAAAGTTTAGAATTTCTCTGAGAACCAGCAGCATGTTTCCTGCTTCTGTGAACAGTAGTGCCTGTTTAAAAATTGCATAGGCATTTGACTCCAGAGCTAGCTGTCAACAGTAAAACAGGAAAGTCCTCTAGGGAATATTTACATTGTCAAAGAAGAAGCTAGAGAAGAAGATGATTAATCAAAAGCATTAAGTACTTAAAGTGAATGATGTGTGGTGGTGGCCGATAGATAGAACAAATATTGGGATGTCAGGGATTGCTTCGGCTCCTATTTCCATTTACATCTACATACAAAACGGGCATGCAATGTGTCAAATGCTTTAAAATTAAAAGTCCTCACCTCCAAATGTCCTCTTTAGGTTATATGCAAGCAGTCTTGATGTATTATATTAAGGGTTATCATAGAATCTTCAGTCATGTCTAAGTTTGAATTGCCATTTTGATATAAAACATTTCTCATATGTTTAATCACTCCAAAAAATCATCTTTGCAGATGCATATGTTGAAGCCTAAATCAGACACATAAGAATATGAACACGACAGCTGCTGTTGCTCCTCTGATTTTTGAGACCCCATAATTAGAACATGTTTTCTGATTTTTCCATAGAGAAGCTGTGACCATCATCAGTGTATTTCCTCTTAGTTGTAAATCTATGCTTTTTTGAGATGCTTTTTGTGATGATAATCCTGGGGCTGAATTCTGTAAACATTTCTCCTTTGCCAACTAGAGCAATGCTAGGTCTTTTCATAGACAACAGGGGAGGGTCATTGTGAAGCTATAGCAAAAGTAAAATGCCTTCTCTGTGGTTGTTGTTAATGTGTTATTGATTTGTGAGTGTGCCTGCTGGCAGTGGGCCTGTGGGAGTGGGCCTTATCTCAGTGGTCCTGGCAGACCAGCTACAGTTCACCTGCACCCTTCAGCAAGTTTCTTGGCCATCCAGCTTTGGCCTGCTCACATTCTCTTTTGAATTTCTCTGTCTCCGGTGGTTTACCCCTACAGTCCTCACCTGTCCCTTCTGTTGACATCTGCCTCTGGATAACTCTGTGTTTCTGTGGCAGGCATACATTCTTTAACAAGTTCAGAATCTCAGCCTCAGGATGAATGGAGGTGGGGGCCAGGGGTGTTCTCTTAGTCCTTAGTTTCTTCCTTATGAATACTTTTCCAGACCTGGAGGTAGTAGTTTCTCCTTGCGTTTGCTGTTTTGGTATTCCTTCAGCCCTTATTCACAACCATTTCAGTAGTCATCCTTTTTACTAGTTAATAACTATTTACATTGAATTGCCTGTTGAAATTGTGGATGTGGTTTTTACTTCAGGGCTGATAAATATACATATTGGAAATTTTAAAACCACACCAAAAAATTTAAAATATATTAGTGTTAAACTCTTTATAAGAAAATATCACTAATCTTAAAGAAATAGTGTTCAAAATGCTCACTTAACTAGATGAGATCCTCTTGTTTTAACACTTGTGTTTTAGTTTCAGAAAACACTGGTGAAAGAAAAAGACAACATTTGGTCACAAAAGGGAAGCATATCCAGTAAACTACTGGACTCATTGACTCAATACAATAACCTCTTTAGTGGTAAGTATGTGTTTTATAAGTATAGAGAATTTAGAAGAGGTTTACGTGACTCTATAAAGAAGTATTCCAATGTGGTTCATTTTCATTATTTCTAAATTCACCTCTGACAAACAAGAGCACAGTGGCAAAGTAGATTAAAATGGTTAATGGGTTACCACTGCCATGAAGCTATAACTCTATCTCTCAGGAAGATAACCCATGTCCTATTAGGCACTCCTATATCTTTTTTAGTTTGTGTTTGTTATAGTACTTCTCATGTCATCACTATATTATGCAATTGCCTTAGGCAGCTTTAAAGCAGTGGTATTTTCATGTGAAGGGAGGAACATTCCAAACCTCAGAGCACTAGTAAAGATGCTTAAACATTTGATAAAACCTACCTTACTTCCCTCAAAGTAGAAGACACTCAAATCACCTCTAACAATGCTGTAGCAATTCTAAAGACCTGCAGAAAGGAGATGTTCTAGGATTTATCTCCTCTCAATATCATCCCGACTATTATCAGCCATTTATAATGTTCCCTAACTCATGATTTCTCCATACTTCTACCACCAGTATCATAACTAAAACTGGGAAGTCCATGATACTCTACCAAAGCTGTCTCTCTCTCATACCTGATGTACTTCCAGGTCAGATGGTAGAGATGGTGTCTTCGCAGCTCCCAGGGCTCTTTCTAAGTAGTGTCTCCCCCAACTTTATAGATCCCACTCCTCTGAGCTAATCATACCTGTTTCCTCTTCCTTCTCGTTACAGCAGTCTCTGAATTTTCCTCATGTTAGTCATTAATCAATGAACACTTCTAATCTACTATTTCCATCCTAACCTTTATTATTATTTTAACATATGCACACCTATGAAAATAACCTTTCCAAAGAATATTAGCAAATTGGTCTTTCTATCTTATCACCAATAGCCTTATCCTCCAATATTTCTGTCACCTAATCTTATATTCTCCCCATGACTCAAAACTAAATATACCTTATATTCTCCCCATCTCCAAAACCGATCACTTACACATGTCATTCTCTGGCCACAGTCTCTGTCCTCTTCATTTTCCTGTTTGTAGACATCACACAGAGCATCAGTATATATTGCAAAATCAGTGCCATTTTCCCTTAATTCCTCCATATTCAGTTTTAATTTCAAGAAAAAAAACCTCTTTTTAATCATTTTCTTGAAAACACCCAGATATTTCTGCACCACTTCTTTCCCACTGCAGTCGATGGCAAATCCACAGTGAGCCCAGTCTGAGGTTTGTCCATGACCACAACAGGTAGCTGGATATTTCTGGAGAAAAATCCCACATCTAAAAGTTTATAGTTATTTGTGGTTCTCAGCCTTATAAGGGACTTTGATGTTTCCAAGAGAGATCACAATGTCTCTCCAGTAATTTAGCTCTTCTTAAACCTCAGAATATTACTTTTCCTCTGCTGCACTGATAAAAATAAAAGCTTCTATCAGATGCAAACTCTGTCAGCTTTCTCTCTTCAATAAACAAAAGTATAAGCATTATAAATATTATCATCTTGCCCTGATGCTATAATGTGAGAAAAATGCTTTGTGTTACTTAAATTTCATCTCTCTACTTGGCTGTGGTCCCACATTCACATACCACCCTTAGGACTCTTGCTACCTATTATTTTTTCTATCTATCTGAGACTATTTCAGTTCACTAGACTCTTCTGATTAATATTCAGATATGTTTTTGACAGCACTTACAATGTAAATCTATAATCAGGCAGAGTGCTTGTATAAACACCAGTGCCTTGGATGTAAACCTAGAGATTCTGGCTAATTGGCCATTGGTAGGTCTTAGACATATCTATATCTATATCAACTATATCAATCTCTATCTCTATCTCTATATCTATATCATCATCTTTATCTGTGTTCACATCCACCTATATATATATATATCATCTGTACCTATATACATATATGTATATATGTATATATATCCAAATCAATTTAATGTACAGGATTTAAAAACACTTGTTCTAGTTTCTCACATAATTAAAATGATTCCTCCCAGTATTACCTATCTACTCTAGATACTCTTGTATTGCTTTACTTTCCTTCACAGTAAAATATTTCAAAAACTAATTTATACTGGTTATCTAGATACCCTTCTTTATCAACACTCTGCACAAAATCTTCCTTGCCAAGCACAAAATGGCTACTATGTAACTAAACCAATACCTACTATGTAACTAAATCCAATCCAATTCAGTCCTTATTGTACTTAACTTCACAGCATTTGACACATGTAACCAGTTGGTATTTTTGTAAAACTTCTTTCTCCTAATTTTTCCCTCCTCTAGTTCTATCTACCATCCTGAAAAAAATGCTACTATAGCTTTAGAAAATCTTATTTATTTATTTATTTATTTATTTATTTATTTTAAATTTATTTATTTTTAGAGACAAGGGAAGGGAGGGAGAGAGAGAGGGAAAGAAATACCAATGTGTGGTTGCCTCTAACATGCCCCCCACTGGTGACCGGGCCTGCAACCCAGGCGTGTGCCATGACTGGGAATAAAAATGGTGACCCTTTGATTGGCAGTCTGGCACTCAATCCACTGAGCCACACCAGCCAAGGCTAGAAAATCTTTCATAATTGTTTCTCATATATACAACCTTTTTGTATTGAAACTTAATTCATTGAAATTCTTCTAGTATAAAAATTATTAAACTTTAAATCAATAAACTTTGTATAGAATGTTTGCAAAGTGTGGACCAAAGCACCCAAATCTAAAAAAAAAACAAACAAAACAAAACAAAACAGGTTAGATCTGATGAAAGACTAAAGAAAAATTAAATATCCATGGATTAAAGTAGGAAGAACTTATTTCTCTTTCATACATCATGGTCCTTATCAGGTGTCAGCAAGGAAAGAATTTCTGCTGACAGTAGCCACTCAGGTATTAGGCTGACAGATCAGCTACCATCTCAAATGTTGCTTATCACTGAGCCCAGAAAAAAAGTGTCTCAGCTCTGAAGTAACAAATATCATTTCTGTCTTCAATTTGTTGGCCAGAATAAGTCACATCTCCCACCTAACCACAAAGAGACAGCAAGAAGCAATTCCACCATTGGCCTGAAATCAGATAACTGCATAGCAGTGAACAGCACTGAAAATTACCACCTGAAAAAAGAGACTCTTGTCATGTAGCAACAAAGCTGCTAAGGACAATTTGGGAGAAATCTCCAGTACTCTGTATATGATATGTAATAAGCACTCTGAAACTGTAACAAAACTAAATGGTGATGAGGCAATGGAGCAGCAAGAACTCTCATTCATTGCAAGGCTATGGAATATTATTCAGTGCTATGAGAAGAAGGAGGAGAAGGAGGAAGAGGATGGAAAGGAGAAGAAGCAGGAGAAGGAGAAGGAAAAGGAAGGAAGGGGAGGAGGAGAAGGAGGAGGGGGCAGAGGAGGGCAGGGTATGATGAGGGGAAGGAGGAGTAGGGGGCAGAAAGAAGAGAAAAGAAAGAGCTATCAAGCCATGAAAAGACATGGATGAAACTTAAGTGAATATTATTAGTAACTGACAGAAGCCAATCTGAAAAGTGTACATACTGTATGATTCCAACTATGATATTCTATAAAAGATACAACGATGGAGATAGTAAAAAAAAATCAATGGTTTCCAGGGGTTAACAGCATGAGAGGGATGAACAGATAGAACACAGAGGATTTTAAGGCAGCAAACATATTTTGTGGGTTATCACAATGATGGATACATGTCATTATTTGTTTGTCCAAACCCACAGAATACACAACACCAAGAATGAACCTCAACATAAACTATGATTATGTTGAGGTGATTATGATGTGCCAATGCACAATTCATCAGTTGCAATAAAAGCTCCACTGTGCTTGGAGATGTTGATAATAAGGTTATGCATATATGAGACAGGGACATATGAAAATCTTTGTGCCTTACCCTCAATTTTTCCATGAATTTAAAACCAGTTTAAAAAAATTAAGTCATCATGGAATTTTTTAAAATGTTCTTCCTTGAACTATCCTCAGGTGAAACTTTTATTAATTATAACACATGAAATAAATGCTAATGCATGTATTATATAAAGTTATTCCAGTTTTTCTGATAACACTACATTTTAAATCACCCTAAAAGAATGAATATTTATAAAGTAAATAGAAATATGCCCTCAATTTGGCAGTCTGTCACACATGAAATAAAACATCTGAAGTAGACAGGATAACTATTCTGTCTATTCAATAACTATTATTGAAGCAAAAATGAATGGAACATCATCTGTACAGTCTACAAATGACAGGCACGTAGCCATTTCACTACTGATTTTTCTTACTAATCATCTTTGAAAAAAATCATATGGCATATGTGCTACATACAAAGTTGAGAAAGTGATTATGTTCATTTTAACATTGTGAAATAAAATCTATTTACCTTAAATAACTTTGATTAAGGCTATAAAGATTTATTTTCCTTTCTTATTTCTTCCTTTCTCAAGATGTCTCTCCTCACTCTTTTATTTTCATTACCACTCTTCTACTACTTTCTTTCTTTTATAAATCATCTTCCTCCCATATGTTTTTCTATCCTCTTTCTTTCTATCTTATCTTAGTCACTTAATTTATGCAGTTTTCAGTGGTTCTACATCTTGGCTTCAGAAATAGCCTAAGCTTCCTCCCCCTCTGTATTTTGTTTCTTGTCTCCTAAAAATATTTCAAAATTCTGGTTGCCGTGACACAGCCCATCACAAAGGGATTTCTCATAGAATGCCCATCCTAATAAAAAGAGAATCAAAATAATCTTTTAAAGTCATAATTTCCATTTTGGAGCTCACTATTTCATTAAAGGTATTTGCTTTACCTATAAAAATGATTTAATGTTTAGTTCAGGAAGAAAAATAATATAGCAGTAGGAGGAAGCTGTTGTCATAATTCATCATTTGTACACACACTTATGTGTTTCAAAAACCTGGAAGTTTCAAGGACAATGATTTGAAAAGTAGAAAAAAATTTTTTTTTTAGTTTTTTATTCTTAAAAATAGAAAAAAAATCTCCTTAGTATGTTTTTTTGTATTATTGTCTTTTCTGAGGGAAAAACAATATAAGCTCTTTTAATGTAAAATTTTAACTCTGTTTTGAATAGTAAAACTTCTTATCTTACAAGGCCCTGTGAAAATTCTGTAAATCATCATTTTTATCTGTATTTTCTCTCTGACACTAAGGACACAAGAAATCATCAGAAAGTCAATGTAGGTTCCCCAGTGGGAGAAGGCGACAGTGAAGGTGAACAATACATTGAGCAAGAGTCGAACGCCATAGACAAGCACCATGACTCAGTGCCACTTCCACCAGACACAGAATACTGGTCTGTACTTCAAATATCTGATTTCTTAGACCTCATTAAAACTCCTCAAATTGTGTTTTCATGATTTTCTTTTTACCAATACCTTGATGAAAAACAAAGTCTGAAGCTTTACTCACCTAGTAGTCTTATACTTGCTTCCTATGACTATGTGTATTCTGCTGATTCCATCATAGAAAGTACCAGGAATAAAATCAATACTGACATTTCTCTGGAAAATATGAGCAATGTCTGACAAGTCATGTGAGCCACTTTACAAAATGAAACAACAGACATTTCGGTAAGTGAAATGATTATCTCCTAATCCTCTCTGATATCAAAGTTGTTATTTGCCAACCTTCATCTTGGATGGAACTCACCTGTTCATAAAAACCTCTCTTAATGAGGAATGGCTGGGGGCTAGTGACAAATGCTCATTATCCTTCCTTGTTTACAAAAAAAAAAAAAAAAAAAAAAAATCCTTGACATGATGAAGTGCTCCGATCGATTCTAGCCTCTCTTTTGTTGTCAAAAAATCTATTTGTCTATGGGGAACTCTGGCCTTAAAGTCCAAAGATTCAGTATTGTTGATTGAGTAATATCCATATTTTCTGTTTGGTAGTTTTTTCCAAAATAAAGGGAAACAATAACATATATTTTTTCCATGTCATCAATAGCATGTTTTTTCTTCTACTCTCATTATTTAACCTAATGAGGTGAAAGGGTTTTTAGATAGCTCAAAGTGCTCTACCTTTTCTGTATTTGAGATATTTCTAGAATTTTACCTGTGTAGTGCATGACAGCTCAAGCTAATGCTCCTGTTTCTTTGGCAATATCTCAAATATTTATCTAAGAAAAAAGATACAAGACTTCCTCCACACTCCTTGATGGTATCAGTCTTTGAGAGTCAACCAACCTCATTTTTCCAAATGGAAAATCAACAATTAAATTAAGATTAATAATAGCATAATTTATGGCTCAAATTTAAAATGATCTCAGTATTGGAATTATTAAATGAATTCAATTTGATTGACAATTTTTACAGAAACTCATTTTTTAAAATTCTATAGCACTATGAAATAAGCAGCTAAAGCCTTTTTTAATCTAATGAGTTGGCATATATGTTTGCAAGTGCAGACTATGTATATGCTAATTTTACAACTAGATAGAAATTAGTATCTTAAATATCGACTAAAATGATGTTTCCTTGAAAGAGGTAATAAAATAGGCACACTTATGGCAAGATAGATCTAAGAATAAGGAAAGGGTATAAAAATAGTATTAGAAATAAATACTTTAAAAGCCATTATTACAAGCTGTTATTAAAATAAATGCTATATATTTGACAAGCAAAATGTACAACTTTCTAAAAAAAATAACTTACCAAAGTAGAAACATACACTGTGTTATACTTATTATGTAAGCAAATCAATATTTTATGTTCTCCCCCAAAAGAAAACATCAGAATTAGATGTTTTATTAGTAATTTTTATCAAAACTTAAAAAATGGTACTACCAATCTTCCATAAACTTTGATATAATAGAAGTAAATGTAATTTCCCCCACTTATTTATATAAGGCAAGTATATCTTTGATGCCAAAGCCAAGCACAGAATGTGTGATAAAGTAAAATTTTTACCTAAGTATACAAATAATCATAAGTGAATATATTACACATAAAATATGAGAAAACTGAATATAATAGAGTTTATAAAACAATTATATATCATGATCAGTTTCAATCTGTCTGAAAAGTAAATTCAAAATCTAGTGCTATAAATAAAAGATAATGTGCAAATTCATTGTATTATGACTAGAACATTAATAAATCCATTAGGGAAAAGGATCATCTCAAATAAGGGCAAAAAAACTGAACTATAAAATAAATGATCAACTTCATTAATAAAAAACTTTAAAAAAGGCTTTAGAGAGGCTTTTTTAGAGAGGCTTTGTATCTATTGTCTATCTATATTTCTCTATACCCATATGTGTTCACATTCCATTTACAGAGTATAAAAGAGTCTTTTTCCATACCAAAAATAATCTTGACTATCTTTACCTACCTTATATGAATAGACAAAGTTAGGTAAAGGTAATTAAGATCATGAAAATTCAATGTTGGGAAAGGAATGATAGACTTAAATATTGTTGGTACTCAGAAAACATACTTTTTTATCTGCATTTTTAGTTTTTTTTTTAAGTTTAATATATCTCTTGAGGAAATAAAGATTCTTCAGTAACATAAATATAAGATTTTTATTCTTACATATGTTTTCTCATCTAATACCAGAGAACCAACCTTTAATTCATTTCAGGAACGCTTACAGCAAATCTAGGCAACAACTCATATTTACCAATGTAAAAATCATCTTAAAATCTTGTGTTCTTGCTATGTAAAAATTATTATTTTCTTCTCCTTTTCATGATAGTCAGTTTGGAAGAAAGTCATAATTTAGGAAACAGGGAAAGTAATGAAGATTATATGGTCTGTATCAGTAAATGGGTTGAAAATATTTTTTGATCAAACCATTCTATATAAATATGATTTGGGATTTCAATAAGGGCATATTGCAAATGCCACCCAGTACATTCAGCAAATGTTAGCTTCTATCACAGAATATAGCACAGGCTACAAATGTGATTTCAGTGAAAAGGAACCATGAGGGAATAGCTCGTAAATGATACTTTGGCTTTTCATTTCAATTTGATTGATTTCAACACTGAATTTGAAAATAATATTGCTGCATTTGTAAAGCAAGTTTACTTCTAGTTTTATATAGCCATTAAGTGTTTTCCTTTAGCATTCAGGAAATTATTGCTTCTTCCACTGAAATCTGTATTTCATCTTTGTACTATAATAGATTTTAAAACTCAGAATAAGCCACCCTAAAATCTTAACTGTTCCTGTGGGCATTCTTTGTATTTCCATGAGATCAACTTGCAATGAAACTTCAAGAATCCTATAGCAAGAGGCTCTCCCTCCTTTTCAGGAACTATGTAGTTTCAATACTGTTCCTCACTGCTCTTACCACCAAAGATAACGAGGTAAAAATTTCATTAAAGTTTTCTTTTGCATTTGTTCCCAATCTCCAGTACTGATTTTTTATCATAAAAAAGGATAGTATCTACAAAATATATATGATAACAAAATTTTCAAATGAAAATTCATATAAAAAAGATGAATTGAATAAACAAATGAATAAACAAACCAAATTATTCAAAGCCATGTCCTCTACCTAACATAAAACCAGATCACTCTCCAAAGGCCATCCTTACTTATGATTTTTCTCATTCATATTCTGTTATGAGAGCACTCAGAGTAAAACAATTAATTAAATTAATACCTCCAGTAAAGTATACCAACACAATGCAAATAGAAGTAAATATATTTAGGAACATTAAAATCCTTTGAGAGATTGGAATATTCTACAATAAATTACCAAAAAGAAAAGTTAATGATTTTATGATGTATTCTGTTGTGTATATTTGATGACTTCATTTTCATTTTGTCTGTTGGGTGAACAGAGCAATGTCCTCAAGTTTTGTTAATCAGGAAAAAGTTGAAACCTACAAAAGATCAATGCTTCAGTATCAGCTGAATTTAATAAGGCACAGAACACTATATTAGCATGAAAATATCTTTATATTGTTACAAATGAAATATCCCATTAGAAAGAATTAAAAATAGAAGCCAACCATTAATTATTACAGTGAAGAAAAAATGTAATTAAAATTTTCTGTCATTTTCTGGTTAAATAATAGACATAGGAGAATAACTTTTCAATTTAAATCTTAGAAAAATATCATTGCATTTAAATTTGAGTATTTTGTTAGTAGTCCTTTCATATTTATGCAAGGATTATAATTACCAATGATACATTAATTAAATATCAAAAATAGATTACTTTTAATATTGTATTTTATTTATACTGTATTGTGAGACCTAAAATCTACTTTTCAAGATTACAGGCCTTCAGTTCTGGATTGACTAAGATAAATCTTATCATACTTTAATGGGTTTAAATTTTTGGCATCACTTGAATGCCTGAATTCTCTGCTTTGTCCTCTGATAAAGGAGAGAAAGAAAACACCTAACAGAGAGGGCTGTAAGAAGACTGGAAAAAAATCATATAAACTGTCAGCATCTAAAAATGTTGTTCATG
This sequence comes from Phyllostomus hastatus, assembly GCF_019186645.2. NCBI lineage: Eukaryota > Metazoa > Chordata > Mammalia > Chiroptera > Phyllostomidae > Phyllostomus > Phyllostomus hastatus. Next base: position 35,018,105 of record NW_025333709.1, on the reverse strand, counting down.
GTTTTTGACAAGCAGGTCAATGTTGAATACTCACCTTTTCCCTTTTGGATATATACATATATCTTTCTCTATATATATATATATTTTTTTTTTCCAGCAAGCTGGCAGGTCTTAGTGACTGTAATTCAATGAGAAACCAGAATGCAGTTTCTCATCTGTTACATTATGCTTTAAAATTTCAGAAAATTTTGGAATACTTGAGACTGACCTTTATACTCTCACTGTTACAGAACCAATTTTTTTTAAAAATGTTTGTTGTTCATTCTTAAAATAATTAATAGTCTTATAGCAATTTAACAGGAATAAGAGACTGTCGGAAATGTAGCTTATTTTATTCAAATATAGCTCCATATTTCTCAACATTAAAATATGTCTACTACCTTGTAACATACTGGAGATATTAACCAAATATTTAACATAGCGGGCAGAACGCCACCCCCCCCCCCCAAATTGCCAGGTACAATAATAAAAACATGCTAGAAAATCCTTGTGCTAACCATGTTGAAATCTCTATATACTTTTATTCTCAAAGATAAAATTTCAGAGGATAGGAAAGGTACACTGAGGGGAAAAGTCCTATAGATATGCTGTAAAATATAGGAACCAGGAGCTATTGAGAAGTTGAAAATATCTCTAGCCCAGAACAGGTTGTGTTTAAGTGGAAATACATACTGGATTTTTAAAACTTAGTATAAAAATATTAAAACATCATTTATAATTTGTAGTAATTAAATTAATTAAATGTTGATAATTTTGAAATTGAGTAAAATAAAATATATTATTAAAGCTATTTTCACTTTTTATCAGGCAACCAGAACATTTATATATATGTCTATATATGTATATATACATGTATATGTATATGGTTTTTACTTGTGACTCGTATATTCTATTGGGCCATGTTGCTCTACAGAATACTCCTGGTTCTTCCATTTACCTTTTTGTCCTGGATCCTGGCTTCTGGGGTCCGAGGTATTATGGATGAGAAGAGACAAATTCACACAGACTACTGAGTCCTGTGGAGGAAAAGAGATGGCCTGGCTTCTCTCTCAAGAGGAGAGCACCTCCACCCTTGCCTTTACAAGCTTTTGTTGGGTCCAATTTGCACAGGGTGTATACACAAAGCTCATCAATCATTGTCAGGCAGAAATTGTTTAATAATTTCTGTTTAATTATTTATTTATTCTGTTTAATAATTTATTTATTCTGTTTATTTATTTAATTTATTCTGTTTAATAATTTATTGTTTAATAAATAACATTCAAGGAACTCTGAGGGCTTATGCTGAGTCAGGGTCAGATAGTTAAAGGGCAATAGAACTTTGGGAAACAAACTCACTTCCTGCTCGGACCCTTATCATTTAAATTGATAAATAGGTATTAGCAAAGGTATTAGCAAAGTAGTTTTCATAGGATTTTATGCATTCTTTCTTAGGCCTGATCACCCTGGGGAACCCACCCTTTCCAACACAGGGCCGCACCCACCTCCAGCACTGTTTCAGGCTTAAGTACTGACGAGGTAGGTACTTTTCTCTCAGCTTTGAGGAGGAATTCTAGTTGGCTCACTCTAATGGCATCTTCCTATCACCATAACTCTAGGAGACGATAAGCAGGCAGTATGTGGTGTTTTCATATTCCATTTTTGCTCTTCTACAAAGGTTTTTTTTTTCAACCTTATCTGTTTATTTATATTTCACACTGTGAATCCCAAACATGAAACCTTTCTATGTTCTTCCATATAGAGGTATGAATGCAATTGCACATAATAGATGTGAAATAATCCTGTTCCCGATTTTACTTGGAATATTATATATTCATTTTCATATTTGAATAACCCTGCCCACCCTCACTAGAAAGTGACCTCTTTAAAGACAGGAACTTGGTTTATTATGATATTTGGTATCATATATCTCTAGAATCTAGAATAGTGTCTGAGACAAGCTGATGCTCAAGTGTGGAATGGATGAAAATAAATCCTTTGAGGACTAGAACAAGTGAAGAATCAGTCTCAAAAGACAAATACCTTTCTCTATTTCTTTCCACAATGTGATTTTATTTCCCAAATCATACTAGTTAAGAAGGCAGCCTTCCAATCCCCCCTTCGTAGTAGGGTTTTCTTCTTTCTTTTCTAGTTGGTGCCCTCTAAAATAACATCTTATGTCATATTTGCCTCTATTAAGGGTCAGAATGTAAATGTCTGTTAAGGCAAAGCACTTTGACAGAAGTTAACCAAATTCCCATTCTCATGTAAGTAGAGATGTCTCAAGTTAGCTTTACTTCTGCTCTATTTTAGGTTAGACTTCACTGCTCTAAACAAAGAAACTTCTTGTAATAAATATTCATTATTATCAAACAAGATATTCCTTTAAAAATTCTGAAGGTCCTTTATAAAATATCAGTGGTAAACTTAGGATGACTAGGAGGAAGGACAAGGGACCTCAACACCATTCCTACCATCAATAGGTAAAACTAGATCAAAACAAAGAACATATATTAATTTTCTAAATATATGTTATTTTGCATTTCTGATATTAAAAGCCTCACATTTAGAGATAAAGAGGTTTTATTAATTCATCATATCACAGACTCTGAATCAAAAATCAAAATCATTTTTTAAAAAGAGAACAGGGTATATTAAAAAGGTAAAACCAGGCTATGGAACTCAGACAATGATATTTTTGAAAATCAAACTTCTTCCCTAGTTAGTGTGGCTCAGCAGATTGAATGCTGACCTGTGAACCAAAGGGTCTCAAGTTTGATTCCCAGTCAAGGCACATGCCTGGGTTGCAGGCCAGATCCTCAGTAGGGGAAGCACAAGAGGCAACCCAGCATTGATATTTCTCTCCCTCTTTTTCTCCCTCCTTTCCCCTCTCTCTAAAAATAAAATAAAATAAAATAACATTTAAAAAATAGAAAATAAAACTTCTTTGAAGTCCTAAAATTTTGTTACGTATGAAAAAAGACAGAAATATTCACCAGGAACTTTAAAAAAAAATGACAACTTCATGTAGAAGAATCAACCACAATACATAAAAGCAAGAAAGTTTCCAATAAGAGTATTAGATGCTAAGAATCAAATTTTTATTCAAATATGAATTTTCATTAGGACAATTAATGTGACTGACTCAAAAGGCAGTGGTTTAAATTCAGTAATAATAGCAAAATGTTTCAAAGAAATAAAAATGATCCTATTACGTATGTAAATGCTTAATTCATATATATACTCATATATGCATGTGTGTGTTATTGAGAAAAATACAAGTTCCCTAAAGTTAATTTTTAGACCTAAATATCTATAGAAAAACAGTAAAAAGGAAAAGAAAGAAAACAAAACAAAATAATTATAAATCACTTTTTTTGATACATGTTTGAAAACTTGTTATAGGTATAATGGGTATATCAGAAGATATGTATTCAACAATAAATTAGAGTGCATTGTTTATTTAATTACTTATTTTCTGTCATTATTCTTCTTTATTTTGTATATTGTAGCAATAATTGTAATCATATTTAATAATTAATTTTTCATCTTTTTCTTGATTACAAATTAAAATAAAATCTCAATTAAAAATACAGTAGTAATAAAGCCCTGGCTGGCATAGCTCAGTGGATTGAGCATGGGCTGCAAATCAAAGTGTTGCAGGTTCGATTCCCAGTCAGGGTACATGCCTGGGTTGTACGCCATGACCCCCAGCAACCGCACATTGATGTTTCTCTCTTTCTCCCTCCCTTCCCTCTCTAAAAATAAATAAATAAAATCTTAAAAAAAAGAGAATGTTTAAAAATATAGCAGTAAGATCAACAACTCTATGCCAATGAATTTGATAATCTAGATGAAATGGACCAATTCCTTGAAAGACACAAGCTGCAAAAACTCACACAAGAAGAAACAGATAATATGACTAGGCCTACATCTGTTAGAGAAATATAATCAATAATTAATAACCTCCCAAAACTGAAAGCACCAGGCTCAGATGGAATAACTGGTAAATTCTAACAAATATTTTCAAAAGAAATTATACCAATTCTTGACAATCTATTTCAATGGCTAGAAGCAGAGAAAAGCCATTCTCACCAAAACTAGACAGATGTTACAGCAAACTACAGACCAGTGTCTTTCATAAAATGCAGATGGAAACATTTTCAACAAAATGTTATCAAATTAAAACCAACAATGTATATAAAGTATATACCATGGACAAGAGTGATTTATTGCAGGTATGCAAGCCTGGTTCACACTGGAAATCAACTAATATAATTTATTATATCAAGAGAATAAAGAAAAAACTCACATGATCATATCAATAGATGCAGAAGAAATATTTAACAAAATCTAACACTATTCATAGCAGAAATTTTCAGTAAGGCAGTGATGCGTGGGTCACCGGCCAGCAGTGATCACAGAATGCTGCGGATGGCTCGTCGATATGCGAGAAAAAACATGCACAGAGACAGACTAGTTTCTGTGGAGAAGTAGGGACAGAATGGCCACCCCCTCTAGCGGGGAGCGCGCTGATTTACCGTCCAAACCTGCTTTTATTGGGCTCGTTTTGCATAATAATTCAGGTAAAGTACAGTACTCATTAGGGGGAAGTAAGGAACCATAGAAAACAAGGAAGTCTGAGGGTCTATTTTGAGTCGGGGTAAAAGAGCTGTAAGACTTTGAGGAACATAACTTCCTCCTTGGACCCCTCTCATTCAACTGAGAGCATTCTAAACAAAGAAGGTTTCACAGTAATTTACATATTCTTTCTTAGGCCTGATCACCCAGGGAATCCGCTCTTTTCAGCACAGAGCTGCACCACCCTGTCATTGTTTCAGGCTTAGGTGGAGCAAGGGAACTAAGGCAACCGAGAGACAAGGAGGTTTTCTCTCAGACACTGAGAACTCAGGCTATGTCAAAGCCGAGGAGCAAGGGTCCATCACCCCCTTTTGCTGCAGCCCCCCAAGTCCTTCTTTTGGGGGACGTCCCAAGTGATTGTACCTGTCTTAGGTCATTCTCCCCTTGGGGAATCTTACCCATCTTTGGCTAACCAACCAAGCTTTTTGGGGTTCAGTTATGAATAAAGCAGCAGAAGCAGCATTCCTGCCAGGGAGATAAGCTTTTGTCTCCTTGCTGGCTTACGGTTCCAGGGGCGTTCCCTTAGCCTTAGCCTAGGCGGGGGTTTCAACTTCTGATACCAGTCAGGGCGGTTCCCAACAAGGCAGGAATAGAGGAAAACTTCTCAATTTAATAAAAAATATCTACAAATAACCCCCATTTAACAAGCCAGTCAGTGAAAAACAAATAACATATGATCTCATCTATAAGAAGAATCTAATGAAGAAAATAAACTAATGAACAAAATACAACCAGAGGCATGGTAACACAGTGACAGCAACAATAGAAGAGTGGGGAGGGAGATAATGGTGGAACAAAGGGGAAGGTACTAGTCGAAGAACATGTATGAATGACCCATGGGCATGGACAACAGTGTGGATATTGATCATGGGAGTGGGGGGTGGGCTGGGCAGAGGAGGGCAAAGGGGAAAAAATTGGGACAACTGGAATATAATAACAATAAAACACTTTTAAAAGTATCCTTGGGTGAGGATTTAAAAAAAGAAAGAGGGTTATGTCTGATATTTTGTTAAAAGTTCTACAAATCAATAAGGAAAAGACCAACAAAAAACAAATGACAAATGGCACCTCAACCATAGCCTGTTTTCACACATCCCTCATGTCTAAACCAAAGTCTGCAGCCATAAGGCTGTGTATAAGCTGCAAAAGTCTTGGGAATTTTTTGCTCTGACTTACCTGTTAAGTAGGGAAGAGTCATATCATGGTGATGTGCTTTATCATAGAAAAATTGTTTAAGACATGGTGGACATTCATGACTATGACAAATGTCCACTACCATTTTTTGCAGGTTTTATTATAATGGTGATCAATAGAAAATTAGAGATGCAAATTTAAGATTTTTCAAGCCCTGGCTACTTACTTGGAAATACAGCTACTATTTTGAAGATAAAACAAAACAAAATTAAACTAAACAAGAATATGTGCAAATAAGCTACAGCTAACATCATATTTAATGGTGAAGAATGCAAATGTTCCCACTTAGAGCCTGTACAAGCCAAAAATATCTCCTTTCACATTCCTTTTCAATATCATATTGAAAGTTCTAGCTAATGCAATAAGATAAGAAAAAGTATCCAGATTGAGAAGGAAGAAATAAAATTGTCTTTGTTTGCAAATGACATGATCATTTATGTGGAAAATATATAGAATTAACCAAAAACTCCTGTCAATAATAAGCAATTATAACAAATGAGTTGTAGGATACAAAATTCAAAAATGATTTAATATAAATCACTTTTACATAAAAGTACTAATAAATACTTTTACATAAAAGTGATTTATATTAAAGTGTCTTTTATATAAAAAAGACAAATTACTTCTCCATATGCTGGCAATAAAGATGTAGAATTTGAAAGTAAAAACATAATGCTACCTGTATTAGCACCCAAAAAAATGAAACGTTAAACCTTAACCCCAACAAAATATTTAAAATATTTATATGAGAAAAACCATAAAACTTTAATGAATGAAATTAAAAAGCTACTGAATAGAGATATTCTAAATTGATGACTCAATATTGTCAAGAGGTCAGTTTTTCTCAGTTTGATCTATAGATCCAATGTTATCCCAAACAAAATCCTAGCATGTTATTTTGTGAGCATTTACAAACTGATTCTAAAGTTTATGTGAGGATACTAAGAATGCAGAATAGCCAACACAATATTGGAGGAAAAGAACAAAGTTGAAAAAATGACACTACAGACTTAAAATAATGCTGCGGTAATCATGAAAGTATAGTATTAGCAAAAAAAAAAATTGACAAATAGATCAATGGAACAGAACAGAGAGAACAGAAACAAATCTACATTTATAATAATAAACTGATCATTGACAAAAGAGCAAAGCTAATGCAATGGAGGAAAGATGGTATTTTCAACAGATCTGCAAGAACTGGATATCCACATGAAAAAAAAATAGAATCTAAAAAGAGACCTCATTCCCTTCACAAAAAGAACATAAAATTAACCACAGATCTACCTAAATGTAAGACACAAAACTATAAACTCTAAAACATACATAGGATCCATGTCCAATTTGGCTCAGTCGGTTGAAGCATCATCCTGTAAACGAAAAGGCGGTGAGTTCAATTCCCAGTGAGGACACATGCCTAAGTTGTGGGTTGTGTCCCTAGTCAGTTGGAGTGTGTGCAAGAGGCAACCAATGTTTCTCTCTCATTTCAATGTTTCTCTCAGCCTCTCTCTCCCCACTTCCACTCTCTCTGAAAAAGCAATGAAAAAGGTGTACAAAATGTTCTCTGGTATGGATTTAAATATAATAATATTGCATAAGAGAATCTTAGATATCTTGTATATGGAGGTGACTTTTAGAAACAACAAAAGCACAATCCATAAAAAGAAATAATTGGTCAGCTGGACTTTATTAAGCTGAAAACTTTTTGTTCTTCAAAAAACAATGTCAAGAGATTTAGAAGACAAGTCATGGATTGGAGAAATATTTGCAAAAGACACATTTGATAAAGGAGTGTTATCTAAAATCTACAAAGAACTCTTAAAACTCAACAATAAGAAACAAACAATCCAATTAGGAAATGGGTCAAAGGCCTTAAAAGATGCTTCATCAAAGAAGATATACAGATGGCAAATAAACATATAAAACATATAAAAATATGCTCCACGTCATTTCTCATCAGGTATATGCAAATTAAAACAATGAAATATCACTACATAGGCATTAGAATGGCCAAAACAAGGAACTCTGTCAACACTAAATGCTGGCAAGGATGTAGAGCAATGAAAGCAATACAATACAGCCACTTTGGAGGACAGTTTGTGGTAGTTTCTTATAAAACTAAACATTGTTAATATGATCCAGTGATTACACTCCTTGGTATTTACCCAAAGGAGGTAAAAACTTATATCTGGACAAAAAACCACACACAAGTGTTTGTAGCAGCTTTATTCATAATTGCCAAAATTGAGGAGCAACCAAAATGTTCTTCAGTATGTCAATGGATAAGTAAACCATGGTATATCCAGACCATGGAATATTACTCAGTGCTAAAAATAAATGCACTATCAAGCCATGAAAATCATAGAGGAAACTTAAATGCATATGACTAAGCAAAAAAAAAAAAAGTCCAATCAGAGAAGGTTAAAATACCATATGATTTCAAGTATATGACATTATGGAAAAGGTCAAACTATGATGAAAGTAAAAAAATCGTGGCTACCAAGAGTTGGGGATGAGGCAAGGGTGGAGAGGTAGCATTTTAAGGGCAAACTGTTTTGTGCAATACTATAATGGTGCATATATGTTATTATACATTTCTCCAAAACCATGATGATTGCATCATGATTACAACACAAAGAGTAATATTTAAAGTAAACTATTGACTTTGAGTGATTATGATGTGTCAGCATAGTTTCATCAATTGCAACAGAAGTACCACTCTAGTAGAAGATGTAGATATGGTAGAGGCTATGCATGTGCAGGGTGGGAAGTATATGGCAAACTTCTGTACCATGCCTTCAACTTTTCTATGAACATGAAACTGCACTAAAAAATAAAATATTCTTAACAATGTAGCAGTTATTTATTTTAAATGTAAAGATTTATTTTATTAATTTACCTGAAAGACATAGTTCTGAGAAACCTTGTTGATTATAAACCTCACTGAAAAACATCACCATTTGAAATCAAATCAGTGAGAATGGAACATTTTGCCTTTACTTAAAGGATTCAAACCATTTGTGTTATTTTAACATACAATGTAGCCTCAATTTCCTACCTCAGTTCTTCAGATAAGAGGGTTTTTAAATTTTTGTTTGTTTTTGCAACATTGCTCAGTTATTTTAACTTTGTAGTTGCTGAACAAACAGAACACAATGTTTTCTTGGTGTGGCTGGTAATCAGAATATAGCATTCCTAACAGAAATTCACAGAATGCCTCCAGCTAGACATGGCCAAGGCCACATAATTTGAACAATTACTACTTCCTTACAAATAATTTCCTCAGCCCTACTTTGTTTCTGCTTTCTCTTGAGTAAGGTTACTGTGACTTAAGAATCCAGATGTATTTTATACTTCTCCAAGTTGTTCCACAGAAACAATCGTTAGGCACAAACATAAGCCTTATTAAAACGTCCCTTCCTGCTCCCTTTTAGTTATCTGCCCTTTTGTTGCTCATGGACACTGTTCTGTAATGCTGCAGAAAGTTAATAAACTTAACTGTTTTACTGCAAGTATATTCCTGGTGGTATTTATCAGATAGACTTTTTCAATATAAAAATGTGTAACCTAAAAAAGGGTGATAGACATTTGTTGATTGCCTCTTCAGTTCCAATTATCTCTCTTTCATCAACACTTTTGGAATTTCCCATATTTGTCTACATGACTTAAGTGGGAATGATGCCTTGAAACAAACATTCTGGCCAATGAAAGTTGGTTAAAAGCAATGGAAACAAGCAATTTCTAATATTTGAAGAGCAAGAAAAGGACACACTCTTTTTTCAGTTGGATTGTGAATTGTGAAAACATGTGTTCTCAATATGCTCTAGTGATCCTACTACCCTAACAGAAAAATCCAGAACTCTGGTGGGGAGATTGACACCATCAAAAGTATAGCTGAGAGAGAGAGACATGAAGTCCTGAGGATATTGTGCAAATTAATGGATCTAGTATTGCCTGCCTCTAACTTTTCAGGTAAGTGGCCAATAACGTCCCTTCATTATTTAAACTAATCAGTGGGGTGTTTCTTTGTTTTTAACCAAATCTGAAAAACTGTTTTAATTATCAGTGTAGCCTGACCTAAAGACATAGAGAATATGGTGAAAATTTAAAAGAAATATAAGCTTTGTTGATTGCATATGCACCAAGGCACAGTAAGACCAATAAAGACTAGCCTGTTTCTACTAACCTTGTCTCATCTGCATGGCAAGGAAAAGACACACTAGTCTTCAAGTGTTTGACGGTATTTATTAATAACAGAGAGTCAGGTCTTATAGTTTTCATTGGGCCAGCTTCTGATTGAGGATAAAATAAAAAAAATGTTAACCCTGAGGGTGTTAAAAGTTTTGAGATTATTTAGTTACTTTGTAAAAGAGAAAAATAGAATAAATTCCCAATAATGTTTTTAAATTTTGGAGAATTTTGGTGAGATAAAATATTGTCTGTTCTCATCCTGCAAGGAAGAAAAACACTGGGAAATTATATGAATGCTATTCTTTGAGGGTAAGAGTTAGGCTTAGAGATAAGTAGTTATTCACAATCTATACATCATGAAAGAGGAACTAATGATAAAAATAATAGCTAAATTTAAAAGTGTATTTATTCTGTTTCAGGCATGAACATGGTTTACTTCACTCTATGAAGTATGTGTGATCATTATCATTTTTATTGTATAGCCAAGAAATTGGGATATAGACAGCAACTTACCCAATAGCATCCAATAGTATAGAAAAAGGCAAATGCAGGATTGGAACCCATGTTTCTCACACTCCAGGGAATGCATACCTAACTACTAGTTATGTTTTATCACTAGGACCCAAATATTTTTTCAGTGCAGAGACCCTGGACATCTTTAAAGATGAGACTAAAATATCATTTTTCTTTTCAAAGAGGGTATGAACAAAAAAATCAAAAGAAACATGAAATCTTTGTAAGATGATTAGTTTTGTATTATTATTTTACTAGTTTTTTCTTGTCTTTTTCTTCTTGTATATTGTATTAGAAGGTTGAGAGGCCCTTATTCAATAATAAACATTAACACTTACTCTTTTGTAGTCACTAATATTTGTACAGATCATACAACTGCTCATGGAATTAATTAACTCTTTAATAGGAGAAACAGATATTGAGCAAGTAAAATAATAAATGTATAATATTACAACCTATGAAAAAGCAATCTAGAGAACAGGATAAAATATGACAGAGGCAGAGATAGTAATACTATTTTGCTGGAATGATGAGAAAAGGAAATCTGAAAATACACAAATTGACAAAAGGCAAGTGAAATAAGAGAGAGTTATTTTAAAATCTGGAAGAAAAGCACCTCCACTTAAGAGGACAAACACAAAGACCTTTAGATGATAACTTGACAGTTTGAAGGGGCAGTTATCCTAGTTGCTAAGGAGAAGTAGAAATATGTAGAGGTAGAAGATGAGGTTGGAGAAGCTGGTAATTTCAACTACACAGTAGGACTCAAACTCAGGTTGCACATGGCTTGTAGGACATATTAACATATTTAGATTTTTTTTTCAGAGTTTGGTATAATGGGACTAGAAGTTTCATTAAGTGAGCCACCAAATTTCCAATTTAACAATACTTTTTTAAAAGATGAGTTAGCATTATTTTTCAATAGAAATTTATATCTTGAGTATAAAAATATGTAAATGTTATATTTTCTTAAAGTATATTTGCCCATTTTCTAATATGCTCTAATTTTACATCTTTAAGCCCTATTAAAGGTACCTATGTGGTAATGCCCAGGAATTAGCCAAAATTGAGAAAATGCATTGTGGTAGTCTGCCTCCAAGGTGACTCTCTGTGATCCCCAGTTCCTGATATCCATGCCCTTGATTTGAGTGTTGGCTGAATGCTCACTTCTGTGTAATAGTAGAATCACATTAGTTCTTAGTTATATGAGAAATTTAAAATGATACAATCTTTTCTGCTTAAAAACTATTTTTAGGAAATCACAGGAAGTTTTATTGTTCAATGATGCTTTTGAGAAAGTTACATGCAGTTTAAAGCAAGAGTCTATAAATAAAATTACATCCTGTCTTGGCTAAAGTGTTCACACCTATAGACACAATATAATTTTAAATTTTTTTGCATTCAATATACTTATCTATCAATTCCAATAAAATATTTTCTCTAGATTTTGGTAGTTTCAAGCAAGATCTTCTTTAAGAAAACAGAACTTAATCTGCTTTCTGTGGTTTTATTATACTACCTCAGCAGGGCTGAGCTTGAGGTCAGCAGATGTGACAGGTATCAGAGAAACTAACTTTAAACAATCAGAAAAAAATTATTTCATATGGAGATTGTATCATAATACGCTTTCCAAAAAGCTTACCTATTTTCTGTCTCCCAGTATATTCCCAGTATATTCCCAATATTTTCCAGGACCATAGCCATGTCTGGGCTTCTGAACCCTTTAAGAACCAATTATGGGTTAAGAAAAAATAGAAACTACATATGTGTGTATTAAATATGCATGTATATTGGAATAAATTGAAGTTACTTCACCTTCTGGCAAAGCCAAAATAAGGGACATAAGACTGAATCTCCCAATAATAACAACTATAAAATCTAATTAAAATGCAGAAACAGTGGTTGAAGGTATTAGAAATTAAACATGTAGCCACTATTTGAGAGGTAAAGATTCTGAAAGAAGAAAAATATACTGATGTGAGCTTTAAATTCCCACTCACTCACTCACAGGCTTGACATTTGATTATTTACTGTTCAAGGTCAAAGAGCAAACACATGTAGCAATGGTCTAGAGCTTGTGACAGTCTCACTGGTCTGGAGAGACAAAAGTGGCCTTGAGGGCTATGAAACAAGGTCTGACTTTATGGGTCAAGATGCAGAAGAAAGGAAACCAGAGACAAGTGAGTATGACATTTTGAATGCAATTTATTTTTATTTGTTGACTCCAAAAATGCTCCCGCTTGGGGTAATATTTGTAAAAATCAAATCTACAGCAGCTTGTAAAAGCTAAGCAGAAATTTTAGCAGCCTTCTCCGACTAGGAAAATGAAAATTGAAGTTCAGGGTCTTTCTAGTACTAGTGGACAAAGTAAACATCCCAACTTTTCAGGTCAATCTTAAAAGTTTTATGCCCTGGAGTAAAAAGGCAAAATGGAAATTTAGAAGCATTGCCTGGGAAGGTAAATATGCACATACACAATCTACCAGAAGAAATTAAAATGCTTGTTGGAGAAAGATACCAAATGCAGAGCCTGTATTATTTTTCATATATAATGTCTGACATTTAAACAAAAACTGAATTGTCATAAAAGGAAACAAATTCAAAATATCATAAATAAAAATTGACATACAATTATACATATTGAACTTTTAAATCACAAGGATTAGAAGGATTATTAGAAGAATCTAAAGAACTTCACAAAGAACATGAATAAATAACAATGGTTAAATCTGTAAATCTTAAAACTAAATTAAATAGCCAAAACTAAAATTTATTAAGTGAATTTAACATAAGTGTATTAGGGGTTGCATGAAGAGACTAGGGCATGTGAGGCAGTGTGGCACCTTGTTCTCATTCATTCTGGGGAAAGCCATCTGTGTGAATAGGCCTACAAAGGAAACAACTGAAGCTCCTGCTAACTTCTAGGGTTGTGAGTGTGGCTGTGGATCTTATAGGCCTTTCAGGTGACTACTACCCTACTAACAATTCAACTGTCACCTCATGGGGGAGTCTGAGCTAGAACAACCCAGCTAAGCCACCCCTAGTTTTCTGATTTTCAGAGACTTTGAGATAACAAATTCTTGTTTTAAGCAACTGAATTTTAAGAAAATTTGTTATTAAGCAATAGATCATTAGTATAACTGTGTGGTCTAAAAGTGAGGCTGATTGTATGACTGCAAAATCCTTTGTTAAGATCTTGGATCAAAAGTGGTGCCTGAAAGGACTGTTCAGTAGGACAAAAGACCCTTTAACAATTTTAGTGAGTATAATTCACAGACCCTCCCAATTAAAAAATAAAGCTTCTAAAAATGAATGATAAGGGCATTATTCCTTTGGAGAAATGTTACAAAAGAGATTACTTCAAAGAAATCTACTGGTATGTTTTCATTGAATGATATGGGCAAAAATGAGATTCATAGAAGATAAAGTTTTAAAAGATTTCCATATTCAGCAAGATGCCAGCTTAAACCGAAAGAAGCAGAAATAGTACAAAATGAAAGAGTCCTTTAGATATCTAAAATTCTACTGGCAGGAATCAGACTGAGAAAACTATTCAGCTGCAAACAGACACTAACTGTGATGAAAAAGAATATACAGCCTAGAAGGTAGATCAAGGGCCAGAGAATAGATTCAAGAAACATAAATAGTCATTTGCAGGTATAAGTAGAAGTGAATTATAGCCAATAAACTTCCAACATAAGACCTGCTTTCTAATTTGCCATCTATTTAAATGACTTAGCAAACAATAAAAATTATTTTCTCCTGATGTTCAATAGCCATTTTATCTTTTTCAAGAATGTAAGCCTTCATGGAGTTTTATTACCAATAGGAAGTTTAGAGATCTGCTAATCTAATATTTGTCTAAAAAATTTAACAGCTTGTGGACCCACAAATCAGGATCACAACTCAGTCAAATACTGCCAGTATAAATTTCAGTAGATATCCAAGGAATGGACTTCTGACTTCGCTGTGGTCACATTTCTTAAGATAATGTGAAATTTAATTAACTCCTATTAAACATTGTTCTCCTATTAAACACTTATATAAGGAGATTATAGGTTTGCTATGAGGATTAAATATAACAGAACCTTTAAGAGGATTAGGATGCCCACATACTGGTCGAAACACTGCTCCTCGGATTCTTCCCTGTAACCTTCCTGCATGTCCAAAACAAAACAAATTACAGGAAAACAGCACATGCCATACAAAACTATATTATTTAAAGAGGGAAAGGAGGACAAAAACTACAACACATACGCAAAACCTATATAACTAATTACCAACATTTTAAAATGTCAAAACTGGGATGAATGACCACTCAGTAAAGAAATGAGGCAAATGTACTACATGCTTCATCTTTATCAAGGGATAAATTGTCAAGTACATATTGGCAGAAATGTGTGATTTTTCAGTAACATCATTAATAAGAAAGGCATGCCCTTCTCTTATGTATTTTTTTAAATCATGTATTTCCATGTATAATTAAAACTCAGCCCCTTATTTCAGTTGATTAAAGACAGCTACAGGTTGGTTGGCACTCCTCTGTGCCCTCCTATTGAACCTTGGCAGGTTCTGGGACTGCTTGGACAAACAGCATAAAGTGAAGGTGATGCTGTGCCTGCTTCTGGATCCTGGCCTCGAGAGACTGGTGTCTTCCACCTCTCTCAGTACATTTGCTCTTGGAGTTCTGAGCTGACAGGTAAAAAGTCCAACTATCCTGAGGTCATCCCAGGAGAAGACTGTGTAGAGAAATGAAAAGAAGCTCTGACACTACAAAAAAGAGATGCCTAACCAAACCCCAGATGTTCCAGCCCCCAGTTTGAGTTATCCTAACCAAGACCCTGTACACTGTGGGACAAAACAACATGTCTTTCTCTGCCCACAAAATATAAAGAATAAGGGTCATCAAGGAACATGTATAAAAGACTCATGGACAAAGACAATGGGGTGAGGGGAAGATTGAATGTGGGAGTCGGGAGTGGGTAGGGTGGGGGAGAGGAATTGGATGAAATGGGGACAAGTGTAACTGAACAGCAAGAAAAAAATTGAAAAATATAAAGAATAATAACAAAATGGTTGTTGCTTTCAGCCACTAAATATAGTGATAGTTTATTGAGTTGTAAGAGAAAATCAAAGCACTGACTGTGATAAAGTCTGAAATCAGGTATTAGTGAACATCAAGCACCTATTTAGGATGTTTTCCTAATAATACCACCACACTTCCAAATAAAATCACTGAAAATATCTCCTAAAATTTGTGATTGTCACAGATCCAGTAGCATTATTTGATAAATTAGCAAAACTTACTAAAACAGGAAGACTGAAAGATCCTTAGGAATCTAGCCATACAAGAGATAAGATAAACACTTTAAAATGTCTTTCTAAGCTCTATATCCATCATATATAATGGTAGCTATTTATCTAAGACACATTTAATGAGAAACTACTCAGAAAATAAATATATTTACTGCGCATCTACAGTATGCTGAATACCATTAAAGGTATTGGAGAAAATGGAAAACCAGGACAAAGAATACCTGACCTCACAGAATGAACCCTTTAGTGAAGTAGAGAGACAAAAGAATAAATAAAAGACAAAACATTTTATCATAAATAGGAACTAATAAACCAATAAATTAGAAAGATTAGAGATTACTGGGAATAGAGTAGTCTGGGAGAGTTTCTTTGAGCAGATGATGTATAAGAGAAGACTTAAAAACAAAAAGGAGATAATCAGATGAAGAGGAAGTTGTGGACATATTTTGTGGCACAGGCATCCAACATATACATTTCCACTAAAATAAAAATGATTTTACATATTTTTAGCAAATGAGAGAAGAAAATATGATTGAGAAAGGAGATTAGGGGCATAATTATAAAATAGGTTGAGTAGAGGTGAAACCTCCTGAACTGTATACATAGGAAGAATTTTATACTATATTCTAAGTGCTTTGGGAAATAAACATTTAAGCAGTCAAACAATGTGATGCGATTTACCTTTTAAAAAGATGACTTTTTTAAAAGATTTTATTTATTTATTTTTAGAGAGGGAAGGGAGGGATAGAGAGAGAGAGAGAAACATCAATGTGTGGTTGCTGGGGGTCATGGCCTGCAACCCAGGCATGTACCCTGACTGGGAATCGAACCTACGACACTTTGGTTTACAGCCCATGCTCAATCCACTGAGCTACACCAACCAGGGCAAAAGATGACTTTTTAATTGAAGCGAATTGACAGGAGATAGCTATAATAATTCAGGTAATAGTTATCAGCAACCCAAGATAAAGCAATCACATAGTGAAAGAATCTAAAAATTGGCAGATATTTCTGAAATTTTATCAGAAATATAGTCAATAAGACTTGTTAATGAAAGAAAGAAGGCAGGAACAATTGTTAACATAAACAGAATTTCTCGTATAATGACAAACATAAATTGCTACCATTAATAATAAAGGATTACTCCTAAATTCCTGGCTTCATGTGGGTGGTAGTGGCATTCATTGAAATAAGCAAGAAAAATGTAGATAGAGGCAAAAAAAAAAAAAAGAGCTTGCAATGTTTTCCAAGAGGTTGTTGTCTGTAGGATATGCAATTATAGAGAAATATAGTCAAGAAAAGGCCTGTGCTGAGGAAATGGATTTGTTAAGCAACTGACACTGGAAATTTTTGGAATTGATGAGGTTACTTGAGAAGAACTAATGAGAAAAAATAACAGGTCCCAACTGTTGAGGATCTCAACAATTAAGGATTCGATTTCAGAGGATGAACTGGCAGAGAATGAGTAAGTGGCAAAAAAGAAAGAGGCTTTGTATAAGCCAAAAAAGGAGAGTTTTTGAAGAAGGAAAAGGAATTCCCCCAGTCCTGTAGTAAAAATGATAACCATGACAAGTGGATTCAGTGGAGGTTGAGGGGTGGAGCTAGACTTCAAGGAGGAAAAAGGGCAAAATCAGCAGATGATGATATAAAAGCTCTGTGTGAAAACAAAGTGTTTACAACCTCAGTCAGTGTTGGGATAAATGCTGCTGTAACTGGAAGAGCTGTGCGGTTCCGAGAACAAATGGAAGCATCAGAATATGTTTTGTTTGTAGGAATGATCAACAAGAAAAAATAGATTCTCAATAGAGAAATAAAAGATTTGACCAACAGAGTGAGCCTTTTATAAAGGACCTGGATTTAGAGAAAACAGTGATGGGCTACTTTTGATAAGAAGAGTAGTACTCTAAATTGTACTAGGAGAGAAAGAGAAGATTGATCTGTGATAGGTAAATTTACAGATTTTGTGATGGAATGCTAAAGGGAAATGCTTTGGATGGCTTCTCCTTTCTCAGGGAGTTAAAAGGTGAGTGCTTAGGTCAAATTAAAGGTAGAGTACGTTAGGATTAGAAGAGAAATGAAGGTATGTCTTGGAGCATGAAAATATATGCCTAGCAAGAAAGCACTCTAAGAGATTTAGGTATTTTTGAAAACATGTTTAAAATATGAAATAATTTAGGTCAGCTGAGCAGTTTTGCTGTAGTACAGATCTGGATAAAAGAAGTGGATTTTGGTGTTTAAATCACTTGAATATCTTCAAGTGAGTACCATCATGTGAAATAAAAGAAACGTGGTAGGCTTTTCAAAGAAAAACTGATAGTTTGAATTATAGGCTAGACAAGAAAAAATGAACATGAGACAGGCCTGATTAATAATGATAAAATGGTACGACACATGGATGAAAGATCCTGACGAAATCAAAGAGCCACTGTACTGGAGGTTCTTCAATAAGGACAGTAGAAGAATAGAATATAATCAGAAAGACATTTTTGATACTGATATTTCAGTGGTGGATCAGACATAAAAGCTTAAGCAAATTTATATAACTTGATATAAACTGATAAAAAACCAGAGTAAATTAGAAAAGCACATTACCTCCTAGGATTTAGCCATTTTAAGTTTCTGATTAAGTGCTATTTTCAGGAATATTCTATGAATTTCTACAGAGTATCTACTTATAATTATTATTTTAAGTTAAGGGATAGATGGTGACTCACACACAAACAAGATGTGGCATATAACCTGAAGGCATGAGGACCAATGTTAGGGTCCCTTAATATGATTATATTGAATAAACCAAAGATAGTAAGTGGAAAAGATCTGAAATATGATGATAACTTTATAACTTTTTCCCTACATAGGACATATATATGAACTTGTCTTTGAAATTTAAATAATATATTTGATAACTGAAAAATATTATCTACAAAAAGTAGTTAAGTTTCATTGCCTTTTTCAGGCATATGAAAAAGCAATATACCTTACAACTGATTGTTCAAAACTAATGTATGATGTGCTTCAGAAGTAACATCTAGTATATTCATAACAGGTACAAGTCCAATTCCACAAACATAAATATGCAAGAAATGCAATTTATTATTAATCATTCAGTATTGTTTTCACAGTAAAGTGCCATTCAGTAGAGAGAGAAAACTTAATTGCAGTCAATATAAATTGCCAGTCCTACTCCCTGGGTTTATGCATAACTTATAGTATCTGGAGAAGTAGCAAGGATTTCATGGGTAACATCTGGTCCTTATATACCTTCAGTTCTTGTTGACATCCACTGAAACAGGCATCATCCCATCTGACTGTCCTTCACTGGCATTCCAGTGTCTATGCTTCATCCCATATTAAAGTTGGAAGAGTCCCTTTTTTTTTTAATCAGCACTCCTTGCTGACATTCACTTGCCTGCTTTCACCCCTCACCACACAATGAAAGTGTCTGTGTGGATGCCACGTGACATCTAGTTCAATGCCACTCTTAAGTTCATGTAATCATTACACTCCACCCATGCCATACCAGTGCAAGGGAGGAACAAAAACTCATTTCTAGATACATCACACATATATTCCTCGACAGGGGTCTTGGCACCTTCGTAAGTCTTACCAATAAATAAAAGGGTTCATTTCTTTTTTGCTCTTAGATTGCACAAACCTCATTGGTTTTCTACTGTTCCACTACACTTGAAGTTCATTCCCATTTAACTCATAAACCCTTTCAAAGGGGCTCTATGATCTCCTTGTTTCCACTCTAATGATTTCATTTTTCCTTTTTGGTCTAGTTTGAAGATAGGATACTCTGGATTTTATACCATGGTTATTCTCTATTTTTATTTTGCAAAAGGAAATTTATTTCTATTTCCCTCTAATTACTAGGCTTTTGAAACATGAAAGACAATTAGCTGACCACTGCATTCTCTTAGCTATATTTGCCTTTCTCTGAGTGGGAAAAGGGTCAGATCATACAAGAAAGCACAGAAAGAAATTACGGATTAATATTTAGAAACTGTTTATTGTCATGTAATGATATAAAAGATCACTATTAAGACAATGTTTCTAAATGAGTTATAATCAATCACAAAATTCTGTGAATAATTGTTAGAAATCTTTTTTTAAAAAAACTGCATTTTCCATGATCATATCTCCTAATATACTCTTCTAAAATACAATAAATAATAAACTATTTAAAAAGCTTCAGATACTAGGTGCTTTAGGGCGAAGTTTATGTGAGTAGGGAAGTACAGACTAACAGAAAAATACTAAACAAAGGACACAGCAGAAAATATGTTCTATGATATTATGTCACTTCTAATTAAATAATTAAGATTTGCACAAAAATACAAATATATTAGATTATCTATGCTATATCTAATAAACAATGGGTAACATGATGCCTTTGGGCTTGTGATCAGCTTTAAGAAATAGGTTGTTCAGACATAATAAGAGGGGTTAGCCTTGACCACATTATAAGGATATAGCATAGAATCCAATGGAGTATTTTGATGTGAATGCTATATACTAGTACTAGAGTCATAGTAATAAAAGGTTAATAGTCACATTTTCAAGTGGTTAATGTGTGTGATAATCAACAGGAAAAATAAGAGAATATAGTGGGCACACAACTCAATATACAGAGAATATATTGTAGAATTGTATGCCTACATAATTTTATCAACTGATGTCACCCCAATAAATTTAATTTAAAAATAAAAAATAAGAGGGGAAAAGGGGAAGGGTTTACAGGAACGAGTATAAGGACACATGGATAAAAACTAGGGCCAGGTGGAAATGGGAGGGAGGAGGGGAAAGTTGGGTGGGTGGGTTGGGATGGGAGTAAAAGATAGAAAGTTGTACTGCAACAACAATTTAAATAAAATTTTAAAAAAATAGGATATGCACTTTATATGATTAAATGTGCAGTCTAGATTTAAACCACGTCATATCCTTGAGTATGTCAAACTCAATCATGAGATATATCAAAATAATATTCCCTTAATGTCTAATCTCTACTTATCTTTTTCCTCATTCCTATTTTCCTTCCTCTCCAAGACAAGGTCTTTTCAACCCCAGAGACTTAATGAACATCACTTCTTGTTTAACAGCCCCCTGCAGTCTGAATTTCTTTCTGTGGAGATGACACTAATCATCATTCTCATTTTAGCTCAATTATTCCTTCCTCTGGAAAATGTTTATGATCTTCCAAGGGAGAGTTCAGATTTTTTAGCAGTGTTCTTATAAGAATAACAGTTTAAGACATTATGAAAAACAGTATTTATTCATGTTTTTCTCTTTTCCTACAGTACTAGAGGTTTAAAGGACCTAGAAAATATGCAAGAAAAAATGTTGCAATGTTTTCTATGTTTTCAGAATCCAATGCATGAAAGTTTTAGTCAATTTTTAATCATGTAAATTAGATGCATATATCTGGTTAAAATTCTCTATTAGCTGACCACTATAATTGGAATAAAATCCAAAATAGCATTTCTGAGCTGCAAGGACTTATAGACTTCAGCTCACACTTCGAATCCCATCTTTTATCACTTACTACAGATTAACTACACTATCATCTAACTCTCTGAAGTTTTTAAAAGTGTTTGGACTAGCTATTTCTTCTGCCTTGATCATTCTGACTTTAGAATTTCCCTGTGGTTTGCTCCCTCAGCTCCTCAGAGAGAGCTTTATTATTCCAACACAAGTCCCTGCCTCCATTCATTATGGTCAATTACAAAACCATTACAAATCTCATTTTCTGCATACCAGTTATTAATGGTCATTATTTTGAGTATGTAGAATTTTCAATGCTTTTTTTCTATTTCTTACTACTGGGGTAGAGTTACAAACCCCATAAAACATTGTTATTAGTGTTTTTTTAGTCAATTATCTTTAAAGAGATGTAAATAATAAGGAAAAATGTATATTTTCAGGTGTAGTTGCCATTTCTTCTGTGCTTCATTCCTTTATGTAAATCCAGATTTTGATCTACTATTCTTTTTCCTCTGTCCTTTATTATTTCTTAGAATGCAGGTCTACTGATGATGAATTCTTTTAGCACTTTGTATGTCAAAAAGTATTTTTTATTTCTTTAAGGTTTTGACTATTTCCCCTATTATTTTTATGATATTTCTTTCAACATGCATCCTCAGTGGGGTAATATCACCTTCAAGGAAGTTAAAATTAATTCATGGAGCAGGAGGCAAAAATTCTAATACAATGGTTTGTGCCCTCAACAGAGCAACAGCACACAGCGTATATATGTGATATTAAACAGATACCTGTATGTGTATCTATATATATTGAGCAAACATATAGTATATATGTTGTATTTTGATTTCATCAGACAGAAATGATTAGAAAAACTGATATTTAAAAACTTGCCTGCCTAAGGGTAACAATGAAAACAAGGTCTTCTTCCTGTACTACTGTAGTATGAAATTTATTATCATCCTATATCTTTGCTCCTCTGCACACAATGCTTCAGAGCAATCTGATTATGCTTTGCCTTAGCATAATTTCCTTCATTTCATTTACAGTAATTTCTTTCTTTGAGGTTGATACTCTTAAATTTGTGAATTTATTACTATCATAAATTTGGATAAATTTCAGCTATTTATTATTTCAATATTTTCTTCCATACCCCTTCTTCAGAGATTCCAGTTACACATATATTAAGCAATTAGGTTATCCCACAGATTTCCTGTTTCATTTTGAATAGTTTCTATAACCATCTTTTTGTTTTGTTTTAAGTTGTATTTTCCATTACCATTTATCACCCTTATATCCCCCTACCCTCTGTAATCATGACATTGTTATCCATGTCCATGAGTCCCTTTTCCTTTTCCTTGATCCCTCCACCCTCTAACTGTACCTCCCACTCAGAGCTGTCCACCTACTCTCTATCTACAAGTCTGGCTCTATTTTGGTTGTTAGTTTAGTTTATTCATTAGATTCCACATATGAGTGAAATCATGTGGCATTTGTCTTTCTCTGACTGGCTTATGAATGACCTGGAGAACATTATACTAAATGATATAACTATTTTTTTAAGTTCACTAATCTTTTCTTCTGCATTGTTTAATCTTCCATTTATTTCATGTGTGATAAAGATAGTTGTGTACGTGTGCATGTACATTTAAATGGCTGACTCTAATGCAGATGGCTGTAGTTAGGGACAATGATTTAATTTATGAGTTAATTGTATTCCTTCATCATTGAGCCATATTACAATGAGACTCTATATTGTGTTTAAAGGTGGATTTAAAACACTATTTAAAAAGTAAGACCATCTTATTATAAATAATTTATTCATATTTAAACTTAGTGCATATAAACAAAGGATTGAAAGAAGATTTAATTTGAAATTTAAAAATTATAAAGGATACAAGATGACCAGGATCTATTAGAACAAAACAATGAAAATTCAAAGCCAAGTTATAAATGTGGGAGACTGAAAATAGAAAAATTATATCAATAATCCCTGGCTAAAGACTACAACAAATGGGAAATTCTTGATTTCAGTAACAAAGAGGAAACTATGAAGCTATCCATTCTGTTTAGGAAATTATACTAAACATATGTCTCTGTACATAAAGATCATTGAGTGAAAAAACAGATAATGTCATTAGAGTAGTCTTATTTCTGAAAGCAATGGCTTTTCTTATGCACTTTACAGGTACAACAAACCCACATTGCTACTACTCTGCAATGTGGTCTCAGAAGTGCCATTGTCATCAGGTGATTTGTCCCTATGATGAAATAAAATAAGAAACTCAAATGTGCATTCAATATGTCCCTTATATTTATAGATTATCTAAACATTTTCTTCTGTATTGAAGCACTATTATTCAAATGTTATTATCAACAATTTTGATTTAGTGTCAGCTTTCAGGATGGTGTTTTTTCCTTGATGAGATAAAAGAGCTTATCCAAAATATATGTTGAATAGTTCATATCAAAGTAAGGAAGAAACAAAACTATGAATTCTCCTTTAAATTATAGAAATTCGCTTTGCTATAAAGTAAATGCTAGTTCCATTCTTTCTTAACCTGCATATAAATAAGTCCTGCTGGTGGAGCTCTAAATAAATAAGCCCATGCTAGATCAATCATTGCACAGATGGTGTTGCATTTATTTTTGACCAAAGATTTGCTAAGGAAAAGAGAGGGTAGCAATGGCCCAAAATAAACTAATAAGGCCAGAAGTCTGCCTGTGTTTTGCACAGGATATTGGAATATGTGCCCTGTAAAAGAAGTTGATAAAAATTTTGAAGAGATAGTTAACAAGCAATGTCTCTGTATTTTAAAAAGTAAAAATCTTTTGAACATGAGATAAACTATACTTTCAGAATAATCTCTGTTATAATCATTCTTTTGATGTGTTTTTCTTGAAGATATATTTGCTTGGGGTGTGAATTAAGGATGGGTTTTCATTTATTTTTAACCTTAAAATGTGGGTATTTTTACTTTAAAAGAGAGATTTTACTTTATTTTTTTAATTTTCTTTTAATTGTTGTTCAAGTACAGTTTTCTGTCTTGCTACTCCCATCCCAGCCCACCCACCCAGTCCTCCCCACCTCCTTCCCATTTCTACCCCCTCTAGTTTTTGTCCATGTATCCTTTATACTTGTTCCTGTAAACTCCTCCCTTTTCCCCCTGAAATTCCCTCCCCTCTCCCTCTGGAAACTGTCAGTCTGTCCTCTATTTCAGTGTCTTTGGTTATATTTTGCTTGTTTGTTTTGTTGTTTAGGTTCCTGTTAAAGGTGCCATCATATGGTATTTGTCTTTCACCCTTTCACCACCTAGCTCATTTTGCTTAGCATAATGCTTTCCAGTTCCATCCATGCTGTTGCAAAGGGTAGGTACTTTAAAAGAGGAATTATCACAAAAACTCAAGCATGCACTTGACTTTTATTTAAACTTCTTTCTCACTTCTTTGGACAAATTGTTTTTATAGCAGTTCATGCTGTTCTAATAAAATGCCCTGGATTGGTGTCACTGTTTTCAGGTAAGTTTCTTAAGATTGGATTTCCAGGCTATTTAGCACTGAATAATTTCCAACTATAGTTCTAATCTGTTTAGACTTGTGAAGTCTTAAATTACCATCTAGGTATAAATGAGCAAACATTTCATTAAAAAATGAAGAGTTTTATGACAATACCTTTCCTTGGAAAATGGAGCCACCTGAGCTTTTCTAATAGCTGGTGACATCCATTAGTGGTTTGCTCTGAAATTGAAAACATTTTCCATCTGTTCATACACACTCATTACAAAGTAGTTAAGAGCCTGTGGGATCACAAAGGCACATTTTGGCAAATTACAAAATATCAAAATGAGTTATTGAAGAGGTAGCAATGACTATATAATAAGCTGCTCAAACCTGCAGTTGTCTGGTTTTGTGTAAGAAAAGACATCTGTATGCTAAAATCAAGTTTAGCTTTTAATACTTGGGACTCCTCCATTTGAAGCTGTTTATATTTTTACCTATGACCTAAATTCTTTCTTCCATAAGAATTTGTGAATTTTCAAAAAAAAGACTTCAGTCTTTAGAGAACTGCTATTTAATGTATTACCTCCAGAATAACAAATAGAAGCAAAGGACATGAAAGATGTAAAAGATTCAGGTGAACACCAGTAAGACTACCTTGATATCAGCCTATTAAATAACAAATAATTGGTGAGGGTGGGGAGGTGAGTAATACAGGCTCAGGAACAGAATACATGGCCATCTTTGCTGGATCCTAAAGATGCTTTCTTGCCAAATGGATGGAATATTACAGATGATCTTTTGCAGAAATTTCAATGATTTACTTTTATGCTCTTATCCAATAACATATCAGCTATGAACAGGTTGTTTATGTCCTCTAAAAGGTGACATCTGAAAGAATGTGATATCTGACACCTAACTCTTAACCTGAGGTGCAGAACAGATCATAGCAGTAACAACTGAGTGAGGCCTTGGATGGCAACAACATGAGAACTGAAAATGAAGCAGAGATGAAAACACACACACACAACCTGGCTTTGCAGGGTTTTTTCCTAAGACTTATCTGTTAATATCAACATTTATATAAAACCATAGATATTTCCTCTTTGAAAAATAACACATTTTTCCTTATTGGTATTGTTAATGTAAATAATATTTATTTTTATATTTATATGTTGTATAAGATGAAGAATTAAAATGTGATAAAGGAAAGAAATGTTATTTCAGATTCAATCTTTCCTTAGGTAAATTTGTCAATGCAACATTTAGTTCATAAATTTTATATCAAGAGAGTATTTATGTATTTTATTCTTATTTCTCAAGAAGTAGAAAGAA
Source organism: Phyllostomus hastatus (assembly GCF_019186645.2). NCBI lineage: Eukaryota > Metazoa > Chordata > Mammalia > Chiroptera > Phyllostomidae > Phyllostomus > Phyllostomus hastatus. The sequence continues at coordinate 34,991,960 of NW_025333709.1, read as the reverse complement.
GAGCAAAATAAAGAAGGAAGGGAGGGAAGGACGGAGAAGAGGGGGGAAGGAGAAAGGGAGGGAGGAAGAGAGGAATGGAGGTACTAAAGGGACTGGGGAAGGGAAGGAAGAAAGCAATTTTTGTCAAGTTTATATATAATATTGCAATACCACTATCCCTAGTATGCACTATTTAACATCATTTGCCAATTAATTTTTCAGATATTTGTAGAGACATGAAGAAAAATGACACTGGAAGAAGAATCACAGAGGATTTTTATCAGCATTTCTCAGTGTTTGGTTGTCTTGGGCAATATGGTTGTTTCAAGCCCAAACCTCACTACATATAACAACCGGAGTTCAATTTATCACTTTCATAAAATAGATTTTAATGCCCTTCCATATTGTAGAATTAGTTCAAATTGTTTGTTAGAGAGGTAATATTTCTGCTATCTGTAAACATTCCTTAATAAAATAGAAAGTCAAAAATTCCATAAACATATAAGAACTCTCATCACAAAAATTCTGAAGTTTTGATGTATACCAGGAGTATTGGTTCACGAAATAATCAATATTTTCTTCCTTTAAGATTCTTTTTGTTTTTCTACATTAAGCATCCCATGTTTCTATTTTCTATACCCTTTCACCCATAATGCAATATCTAAAATATTTTTCTACCACCCAGTTTTAAATCAACTCCTGAAATATTGATAAAAATAGGAAGAAAGAAAGCAGCTACATCATCACCTATTAGTGAGTGTATCAGTGTTTGCATTACACACAGTTTCTTGGCCATTGTTAATCAAATATATAATTGTCTCATTAACAAAACAGAAATTTAGTATTATCAAATTAAATTATTAAATGTTGAGATATAATATTTTTAAAAAGAACAAGAGTTTTGAATTTAGCAGACTTGATTCCATTCTTAGTTTTGCTACTGTTAATGAAAGAAAATCATTCTGGTGCTTCTTACACTGGTAGAGAAAGACTTTATTCCAAACTATTGTGATTGGTGTAAAGACTATGGCAACGAGTAAGGTTGACTTCAGTTCCAAAAGTGAAGAAAAGGGGATGTAGCCAAGGAGCAGGTGTGGGTGGGGTGGAGAGTGCTAGTGAATAGAAAATTACCAACAGGGAACATTAAGGGTAGGAGGAATTCTTGCTAAACTGACAGGATTCTTGCTGAAGGCAGGCCAAGAACTTACTACATCCAAGGCAAGGGAAGAGGGATTGGCTCAGATATCAAGAACAGGGACTTCTGTTTACACTGGCTTGGCAGGATTCTTGTTAAAACTGAACTTTGCAGGCCAAGCAGAACAGGGGCCACAGTCCAGTCCTACTTGAAAAAGAGAGCTCAACAGAGCCTGGGTAAAGTTTTTAGTCAAAGAGTCTTGGTCACCACTTACCATTTGTGTCACCTTGTTCTTTGCCCAAACTTTTTAAGCCTCAAATTCCACAGCAGCAAAACTAGGGTAATATTGATCTCATGAAATTGTTATAAGGCAAAAGTGTCTTTAGTACTTGTGTTGGCATGCTGGTGTGGATGAGTAAACAGTTTCCACACACAGGTTCTTCTTGTTCTTAAGCTGGATTTAAGTCAAGAAAAGTGAGATTCTCCAGAGCACAGATAGGCCCTTTCTTCCTCAAGAATTGCAATGAAACATTTTCAATTCTCCTAGCTTTATATTTATAGTTGATAATATTTTCACAGATAGAAACCTAACATGGTATTATAAATTCCAGAGACATGGTATAGCTATCCCTTTGCCCAATGGTAAAGGCAACAGTTAGCTTCCTACTGAATGAGAAAAGATAACAAGATTAATTAGATTATACAGATGTCATCTTATCACCATGAGTTTATAAGCAATTTGAAACATTAAATGATGATGAAAGAAGTATAATGTTAGGGACCCAGTAAAGCTTGTCTTACATGACCAATATCAAACCTTAATAAAATAGGATTACAAGAAACAGTTGGCAAGTACAGTCTTTCTGTTTCACCTCCTAGTTGTTGTTCATAAGAATTCTCATTAGAACACTCTTCTTTGAGGAATTAATGTGAAAGAATATTAAATATGTGTGAGTTTTCATCCAGTCTTCATGTATTATTTTAAATATCACTTGTTCCTAGTACAGAGGCTGCACTAGACATTTTTTAAAAATTTTATTTATTTATTTTTAGAGAGGGGACGGTAGGGAGTAAGAAGGAAAGAAACATCAATGTGTGGTTGTCTCTCACGTGCCCGTGCTGGGGCCCTGGACCACACCCCAACATGTGCCCTAGACTGGGAATCCACCAGAGACCCTTTGGTTTGCAGGCTAGCACTCAATTGATTGAGCCACACCAGCTGGAGCTGCAATAGACATTTTGAAGCTGACTTTGCAGAGTGTGATATGAGGACAAGTAGATCTCAAGGGACTCTGTTCTTCTAAGGACAAATCTCTGTATTATTTTCTTTTTAGAGAATGCTTTTTTCCTATATTATTTTATTCCTATATATTAATAGACAAAAATTACATTTTACTTAAATGTGTATATCTAGCACTTAAAAAATATCACATTTTGCAAATGGGACAAAATGGATAAAGCAAAAAGGACTCATGAACATGGACATCAGTGTGGTGATTGTGGGGGAGTGACTGAGATATAAGAGGACTATATGGTAATGGAAAAAGTGCAAAAAAATGCAACAAAAAATTTAAAAAGCAAAGGCTTGGCATATTGTTTTCCTTACCTTTACATTCTTTTTTCATCTAAACCATTTTTTGCCATATGAATAATAATGAGGCTAATGATGGTTTTATGAATTTGAATGTTATTTTTATCTGCAAGTTCTTTTCATCTAAGAATGGAGAAATCTATAATGCAAATTTTCACAAATATTTTTTCAAATTCCCTGTAAGGTTGGGGAGAGAGGAAAATTCAAATAAGCTGAAAAATCTTTAAGGTATCTTTCTAGATTCAATTTTTTAGATCCAGCAAAAATACTACATCTTTTGAATTTCCAGCATATTACTCACATTTTAAATGTTGTTTCCAATTATTGATTCTCTTATGCCTGAAATCTATGTGAAGTAATAATAATGAAAGCAAATACTACTTATTTTATTTCTCATTTTCTAGTCACAGCATTTGGTGTATTGCTTATGCATTCACTTACCCTCAGCATATCTATATTATAAGGAATATTATTTTTATCTCACTAAAAATAAAATTTTGGCTTACTGCAGATAAGAAACTTACTTAAAGGGTCAGGTGGCAAAGACAAGATTTTAACTCATGTCTCAGTCGCTCTAAGGCTCTCCTTTTTCATTATGTAAAACAGCTTTCATGGCTATAACTTCACAGATTACCCAGCTTTTATGGACCAAACTATTAACTATCTGAGAAAACAACATATAGCTTTACCCTTGAGAAGTTTTTATTTTTGTTTTTCTTTTTTGGTTCCTCTGGAGGGGTTAATTATGAAGCGAAGCAATTAAATAGCTTCAGGCAGAAATGAAACTGATATTTTGTTCCCAGGACCAAAATAAAAAAACATACTCTCTATTGAAATGTGCTTCCACCTAGCTTTTTAGCTCAGGAATGAATGAACAGTGAATGCTCTATAAAACATTCTAACCTGATGTGATCATCCCAGCCCACATTGGACTTTGGGCCTTGCCCATGCATTGTAAATGGACTTGAAATTTCTCGTGAATGGTTATCTGTGATGATTCTCAGTTAGCACACAGTTGATGATTTCTGAAGAAAATATGGCAGAACAGAGAAAGACATGCTTCCAAAAACAAAAATAAAAAGATTTGTGCTATCTAGATATGGCAGATTACACATACACCTTCCATAAGAGGCCATGGCTCAAATGTATGCTCCAGAAGAAACTGTGTTTTTGGTTTTTTGTTTGTTTTAGTGACTGCTGTATCCTCAGCCTTCCAGTAACTTCCCAGTAAACATTGGTATAATATATACTTATTATTCACTTGTACCCACATTTTAAGGATAGAAGTGTTGGGAAAGGGCAATACAGGTATGGGCAAGAGTAGGTTTATACATGTCAGTATGCAAAACAGAGTTTATTCTCATATTATTTATTTGTTGAGTGTTATATTATTTATTACTATTATTAACCTACTTCTTCCCACTGCTGTATATTTTGTTTGTAGTTCTCCATCGTTAATTGCATGGTAGGGATTTTAATTTAAACAATTATTTGAACAGTCTTAAAAGCAATGAAAAGATCATCACAATTTGTATAAATCAGTCCACTGGGTATACTACTGACATTTGTGGTCCCCTGGCTTTCTGCTGGAGGCAGTCCATAATGCATCTGAGAACTGTGTCATGAAACACTAGGAAAGCCCCAGTGCATGGAGCATGTCTTACTCAGCGATGTTTTCTGCAGTCTCTTCTGCCGAAATTATGCCCTGATTTGAAATACAAAATGTCAAGGGGGCTCCAGGGAAAACATCATGCATAACAACATTTACATCACAAGGGTACCAGAAAAAGGAGAGAAACAACAAAGAACTGAAAACCTATTTAGAGAAATAATGATGATTTTTTTAGATAATAAAAAAAATTATCTAACCTAGCAAATAAAATAGACATACAAGTCCAGGAGTGCAGAGTTCCATGGGTGAACTCAGAGAGGCCCACACCAAGACTCATCATGATTAAATGTAAAAAGTTAAAGACAAAGAGAATCTTAAAAGCAGCAAGAGAAAAGCATTTAGTTACATACAAGAGAGCTTCCATAAGACTTTCAGCTGATTTCTCAACAGAAACTTTGCAGACCAGAAGGGATTGACACAATATGGTCAAAGTAATAAAAACAAGGATCTAAAACTAAGACTACTCTACCAACAAGGCTACCATTTAGCATTGAAGGACAGATAGTTTTCCAGATGAGAAAAAGCTAAAGGAGTTCACTGCCATCAAACTAGTATTATAAGAAATGTTAAAGGGAATATTTTAAAAAGAAAAAACTAAGAAAAATATATAAATAATAAAATGGCAATAATTGGATACCTATCAATAATTACTTTAAATGCCCCTGACTAGTGTGGCTCAGTGGACTGAATACTGGCCTGTGAATCAAAGGGTCACTATTTCAACTCCTAGTCAGGACTCATGCCTGGGTTGTGGGCCAGGTTGCCAGTGGCGGGTGTGTGAGAGGCAACCACACATTGATGTTTCTCTCCCTCTCTTTCTCCTCCCCTTCCCCTCTCTCTAAAAAATAAATAAAATATTTCTAAAATAACTACTTTAAATGTATATGGATTACATGATACAATCAAAACACCTAGGGTGGCTGAATGCATAAGAAACCAAGAACCACACATATGTTGCCTACAAGAGACACACTTCAGACTGAAAGGCACACACAGACTGGAAGTAAAGGGAAGGAAAAAGATATATCATGAAAATGGGGTGGGGGGCGGGGGAACCAGGCTAGCATTCTTACACAAAATAGCCTTTAAAACAAATGCTATAATGAGAGACAAAGTAGGATCCAGAAATTCCACTTCAGGTATTCACCTGAGGAAACACAAAACACATATGCATCCTTATGTTCACTACAGAATTAATTTACAATAGCGAAAATATAAATGAAACCTCAGTGTCGATTGATAGACAAGTAGATAAAGAAAATGTGGAACATATATACAATGGTATATGACTCAGCCATACAAAACAATGAAATCTTGCCATTGAGACAACATGGGTGGGCATGGAGGGAATTTATGTTAAGTAAGATAATTTAGACAGAGAAAGACATACTATACAATTTAACTTACATGTGGATGCTGAAAAACATAATAAATGAACAAAAAGAGCAGCAACGAATTCCAAAATATGGAGAATATTCTGATGATTGATAGAAAGATGCAGGTAGAGGGTTAAAAAGTGTAAAGGATTCAGATGTACAAACTGCCAGCTATAAAAACAGTCATGGGGATGTAAAGTGCAGTATAGGGAATATAGCCAATAATGTTCTAATAATTACATATGGTGCCAGATAGATACTAGACTTATCAGGTTGATCACTTTATAAGTTATATAAATGTCAATCACTATGTTATACCTGAAACTAACATAATATTTATGTTAACTGTAATTGAAAATTTTAAATGTATTTTTAAAAAGATGCAAAATTTCAGTTCTGAAAAATGAGAGGACTGAGACGCTCAGTCCTCTCCTCCAATGACCTGCTGTCCACCTCAAGGCTGGACAGCAGAACAGCTCCTGTCCAAGTTCCTGGGAGAACATGATGTAAACTCCTCACAGAAAAAAAAGTAAGCCTAAAAGAGCAAGGTTACCTTGTGAGACCAAAAGAACATGAATCACTTAGCTTATCAACAGCAACTAAAAAAAAAAAAAAGATAGGACTTTCCATTTGGCGTAGGGTAATTTTTACTAATAGCTATTATAGGATGACCATTATGTTCCAGGTACTCTGTATCCATTATTTCTAATCTACCATCAACCTTCCAAGGACATTTTTTTTTCATAAGAGGAAACTAAAATCAAGTAGGCCAAGTAACTTGCCCGTGGCTACATAAAGATGGGATTTAAAAAATCTATGCCTCTCTGGTTTAATACCTTTGTGCTTTACATTGTTACACCATGATGCTGTGAAACATATGACTCTCAATGGAAACAATCCTAGTTTATCCATTGTCTCAATACTGGAGGGCATCCCTCCCTGGCTGACAGGGGTCATACAGTGTAATGACTACTTACTTATTTTTTTTTACAATAAATACATTTTGGGCATTCTATGTCTATGATAGGCACATTTCCTCAAATAAGTTATCTTTGATATTGAGAGAGAAAAACCTACTAGAAGTCATTTTGGCATCACAAGCAGCCATTTGTGAAGGCTGTGGGAATTGGAACTTCAATGAAGAATTAAGAAAAAAAAGAATTTAAAGCTTCATTGATTTAAGTTGGGTACTTGATTTTTTTACCTTAGGTCTGAGTGAGCCTGTGGCAATCAAAGTTTACATTAAATAGAGTCATCATCTCTTCTGTCTCGATTCCCCTTTTCTGACTACAAATTCTATTGCATAAATCTCACTAAAGGAAATATGAAGAACCTCCAGGCTTTGAAAATGCCATTCAAGTATGCAATAAAGCATGCAATAAAGACCAGTAGCAGACCTTGTGGTTTAAAACACTATCAGTGATGCATGACTCATACATGAGGAACAGCATAGATGGAAATACAAGGATGTTGTATTTTAAAATCTACTTCAAAAAGTACTGGAACCTAGCTGATTCATTCCTTCAGTAAGAGCTAAAACAACTCAGGATTTTTTTACACTCTTTTCTGGATGAGCAAATATTTATCTTGGTATTTTACTTTTGCTCCCAATTTAGCTGCCTTTCTTCCAAGGACATACATCTAAGTAATGTGCAGGCATGGAAGAGAAATAAGCATACATCCTTAGATAACCGTATGATTTAATGGTATCAATTATTTCATAAAATATACATGGTGCTTCATTTTTCTTCCAAAAAAGCCAACTAATATATAACAATAATAATATATAAGATAGAAATTAATTATTTTTAAAAGATTTTATTTATTTATTTTTCAGAGAGAGAGAGGAAGGGAAAGAGAAAGAGAGAAAGAAAAATATCAATGTGTGGTTGCACCTCACACACTCCCAACTGGAGACCTGGCTCGAAACCCAGGCATGTGCCCTGACTGGGAATGGAACTGGCAACCCTCTGGTTCACAGGCCCATGTTGAATCCACTGTGCCATACCAGCCAGAACATAAATTATTTTTTTACTGTTGCTTGATTTCCTATCAGAAACAAAATTCAAATGCAGGCTGTCTTAAAATATGGATGTAATAACATCATAAAACTTTGCAATTGGATGAGACTTGTTATAAGTGTACCTATGAGCTAGTACAAAATAGTCCCTTATTTCCACTGTTACTCTAGACCACAAATGATTTTAATCATTAGGAAGAAAAATAAAGGAGTCTATTATCCACAAATCACTGGAAATTTTCAGAGTACACTGAGAATAACACTTGTATAAGCTATATGTTTTCATTGTACTTTCCAACTAGAAAAGATACTCAAAAGAAAATCTCACTCATAAAATTTTAATTTTAGTTGTCTCATTTGCTGCCAAACCATCCATTGAGGCATTCTGTGGCCTACAATGTCACAATCCCACACAACTGTTCTACAAAATAAAAACATGCAGTCATATACATTCTCATGAAATGTATAAAGATTAGTAATATGCTCCTAACCATTTTTTGAAAACCAGAATAATATCTATTTTTAATTTGTTGAATATAAAACCAATAATTTATAAGTGTACTTGAAACAGCATTTTGAGCAACTAGATATTTGGGGAACTGAAAAACTAGGTTAGTTACAAAACTGATTAACGTTTGCACAGAATTAAAATATAACATTTGGGATTATTTTCTTTTAGTTTCAAAATTATTTGAAACTCTATTGGACAAAGAATTAAGATCAACAAAAGTATATCCCTGGCCTAGACTGGGGATTGCATGCTCAAAATCCTTAATAAATTATATAATTTTTCTTTTAGATCAAGATTATAAAGAATCCTTTTTGCAATGATAAGGGATAATGAATCTCCCAACTAAATTTTCAGCTCCTTCCAACTTTATAAAAGAGGGGAATGAAATACCATTGTGGCAAAAAATTTGAATGAAATTCAAAGCTAGCTGTTATTTTGACCCCCAATCTCAGTGACTTGCCTTACATGCTGACATTTTTAAAAAGCTAAATGACAAATTAACCAATGTATACCAGGAATTTGTCACAAAAGATATATCCTTTAAAAATGTTTGTAAAAATCTTATAGCAATATTTGAGAAAACCATAGGATCAAACCAAATGATCCAGAAGTTTTCTGGAGAAATGTTTTGTATCCATGAACTTGCTAATTTTGTTGAGTAAATATGACACAGAAAGAGATTTTCAAATGAGAAAACATCTTATTAGATGTCTTTTCATTGAAAAATATATTTGGGATATCTGAAATTTTCCTACCTATGTTCTTCTTTAGGAATTTTATTGTGTTGTGACTTGTATTTAAGTATTTTATCCATCTTGAGTTTATTTTTGTGTATGGTATAAGTTGGTGGTTGAGTTTCATTTTATGCATGTAGCTGTCCAGATCTCTCAACACAATTTGTTGAAGAGGCTATTTTTACTCCATTTTATGTTCCTGCCCCCTTTATTGAATATTAATCGACCATAGAGACTTGGGTTTATTTCTTGGCTCTCCATTCAGTTCCATTCATTTATGTGTCTATTCTTATGTTAGTACCAGACTGTTTTGATTACTATGGCCTTGTAATATAGTTTGATATCAGGTATTGTGATCCCTCCTACTTTGTTCTTCTTTCTCAAAACTGCTGCAGCTATTCAGGGTCATCTATGGTTCCATATAAATTTTTGAAATGTTTTTCTATATCTGTGAAATATGTCATTGGTACTTTAATAGGGACTGCATTGAATCTATAAATTGCTTTGGGTAGTACAGACATTTTGATGATGTTAATTCTTTCCATCCATGAACATGGTACATGCTTTCAAAAATTCATGTCTTCCTTAATGTTTTTCTTCAGTGTTGTGTAGTTTTCTGAGTATAGGTCTTTCACTTCCTTGGTTAGGTTTATTTCTAGGTACTTTATTTTTATTGTTGATATAAAAATGGGATTTTCCCCTGATTTCTGCTGCCGATAGTTCATTGTTGGTGTACAAAAATGCCTTTGATTTCCGAATATTGACTTTGTATCTACTGCTTTGCCAAATTCCCTTATTAGATCACTCAGCAATTTTTTCACTGATATGTTCCCTAGAGTAAGGGACATAAAGGAAAAAATAAACAATTGGAACTGCATCAAAATAAAAAGGTTTTGGATGGCTAAAAAGGAAATTAACAAAGTGAAAAAGGAACCAACCATATGGGAAAGTACATTTGTCAATGATACCTTAGACAAGGTATTTTGATCCCCAAAATATATGAAGAACTCACATGACTCCACAACAGGACGACAAACCACCCAATTAAAAAAATAATAGGCAAAGGACCTGAAGAGACACTTCTCCAAGGGGGACATACAGAGGGCCCAGAGACATATGAAAGGATGTTCAGCATTGCTAGCCATGAGAGAGATGTAACTTAAAACCACAATGAGATACCACTTCACGCTGGTGAGAATGGCCATTGTAAACAAATCAACAACCAAGTGCTGGAGAGGATATGGAGAAAAGGGAACTCTAGTGCACTATTGGTGGGAATGCAAACTGGTGTACCCACTATGGAAAACAGTATGGAATTTTCTCAAAAAACTAAAAATGAAACAGCCTTTAGACCTGGCAATTCCACCACTGAGACTATACCCTAAGAATCCTGAAATACCAGTTCAAAAGCACCTGTGCACCTCAATGTTCATAGCAGCACAATTTACAATAGTCAAGTGTTGGAAGCAACCTAAGTGCCCATCAGTAAATGAATCCATCAAAAAACTATGGTACATTTACACAATGGAATACTTTGCAGCAGAAAGAAACAAGGAGCTCCTACCCTTTATGACAGCATGGATGGAACTGGAGAGCATTATGCTAAGTGAAATAAGCCAAGCAGTGAAAGACAAACACCATTTGATCTCACCTATAAGTGGAATCTTATCAACAGAACAAACACGCAATCTAAATATAACCAGAGACATTGAAATAGAGAACAAACTGACAATAACCGGAGGTGAGAAGGAAGGGGGATAACAGGAAAAAGAAGGGGAAGGGTCAAGTCAAGGAATGTATATAAAGGACCCATGGCCAAAGCCAAAGGGAGGTAGGATTAGGGGTGGCAGAAGGGGAAGGACAGGGCTGGGGAAAGTGGTGAGTGGAAAATGGAGACAACTATGCTGAACAACAATAAAATAATTTTTAAGAGCATAAAATTAAAAAGAAAAATATGTTTGGAGTGAGGAAGTATTTTAAATATCTGTTATTGAAAACAATCAGATAATGATATGTATTATTTAAATATCTAATTGTATTATAAATTAAGTAAGATTTTCAGTTAAAGAAAAAATGAGAAATAATGAGTGCCTGGAGGGTTAAAGTACAGGTTAGAGAAAATGTATGTTTTTACTCATGTTCTTTATGTAGTTCATATATTGCTAAATAACCACTGTCTTTTACAAAAGTACATTTTTTCTAGGATTACAAGAAGGCAGACATAGGGGTTCGCTTTATCTTTCATTTCAAGGCCACTACACAGGTGCAGATTCCTTTACTTTGATCTGATGACCAAATGACATTTTGTGTTTATCTGTTCATATTCTGTTTATAAATTTGAAAAAAAGAAAGTCTATGTGTGTTTCCATTCGAAAAGTTTTTGACAACTACAATGGCAAATTTGAAACTCTGCCAACAAAAAAATATTATATAAATATGCATGTAATAAGAAGTCTACTAACACTAAAACTATTAGAATACCAAAATACTTTTATCAAAACTTACATGGTTATGAGAGCTATTGCTCGTGACATAAACCATGACAGTATTGATGGTTTTATTTTTACTTTCTGTTTATTTAAAAATGTTTTTACTCAATGAAGTATTCTTTTTAGATCATCTACCTATACTCTTCCCTTAGATATAAAAGGAACAGATACATTTTAACTAGTTTGGTCAGTGGATAGACTATATAAACATAAATTTTTACATTCAAATGAAGAACTCCTGAAAAGAGGAACACAGTCAAGGCTTAGGGCCAATCTTCCTCTATATTTGAATTTTTCTTCTGCATGATTAAAACTCTCTTTGGGTTAACCTGTGGAATCATACCCAGTGACACTCATAAATAAACCCAATGATACTATATCTGATTACTTAAACTTCATCAGAGAAACTTGAAAAGTCCTACATAATAGTATTCAAAGAGAAAAAATGTTATTACCTAAATCGATCATGTATAGCTGTTCTATACCATCAATAAATGTAATTTTTTCTCTAAGGCCCTGACAGTGAATTAAAAATAAGAATGTTTCCCCTTACAAATAGTAAGCAATGAGAAAGTTAACTCATTTGTTTATTTACTTACCTATTTATTGTGTGCCTATGGTAGAGAATCTCAACTTGCCAGCATGAAAATGAAAACATAGATGAACCTTGTAAAAATATCCAACATTCGCATTGAATCATAATCTCAGAGAACACGTATTTTGAGAAATCTACTCCCCACTCCAGTGATCCTACCAGGCATCCAGAATGACAATAATTGATGTAGTACATGCTTGGCACATAATTTTGCTGCAGAAATACAGGATGTTTAAAATATAACCTTTCCTTCATTAACTTCATTTTGTAGTGGGAGAGATAACCATATAAGAAATACATCAGGAAAAGAGCTATGTATAAGTGACAATACAGTGGTCACACAGAGGTGAAAAATGATTAATTCTGTCCAAGTCTGTCAGAAAAGCATTATTAGAATGGAATCTAGGAGATAATGAGTATGAATATTTCCAGACAATAATAAAATGATAGTAAATATACTAAGGGCTTTTCACATATTGAGTCTACTGACCCTGACAATAATCTATGAGATATACCCTATTATTTTCCTTTTTTACAGTAAAGACACTGAGGTACAGATCATACAACTAGAAAGTGGCTGCAAGGTCTTTGAAATTCTGGTTGTCAACTGTAGTACATAGCCCCTACACCATATTATTTTTTCAAAGGTGAGTCAGGAAAATACAAATACAAGTAACAGATTCTACAGAAGAATGTTTAGGGTACAGTAAGTATAGACATATCCTTTTCTTTAAATCATAGGGCATAGTGAAAACACTATTTGCAATAACTCTTGACCACTAAAATTTACTACCTAATTAAAGGTTAAAGAGGGTGTGCCACATGATTCATCATTAGCCTCCTCCTTACTGTCTTTAATTAGGATGTTAGTAACAGATTACCAGAACAGACGAAAGTTTGTCAGCTGTATAGACCCTGGGATTTTAATATGTCTATTCCTGATACTTTGCATCTCGCTGAGCTGCTTCAAGATTCTTACAGTGTTCCAATATCCCCCTGCTCTGGTTATTCAATAGCATTTATCCCTGCTGACTATTCCCTTCTTCTTCAAATACCTTTTGAGGTCTTTTATATACCTTACTTTTTTTTTAACACCTCACTGGCAATTTTCCTTTGTCAGACCTGCAAATGTTAAAGTGTCTCATTGATTTTGGCCTCTTTTCACTATGTAATCTTATCCAGTACCATGACTGTAAATACTTTCCATCTATGCTTGGCCCCAAAATATATATCTGTCATCGATTTTTCACCTGAGCATATAAAGTTTGTATCTATTTGATATAGACTATTTGATATATACACTGTTCAAAAACAGAATTCTTTTTCTCACACTATTTCTTTGCAACGATCACCTATCTTAGTAAATACCACACCCAATTATTTAGGCCAAGATTCAGCAAATGACTCTTTGCATGAGTGTGTTTTCTTACATCTAAACTCTCCTTAAAATTATGGAATCAGCCTCTGAAACATGTTCAGAATATGACTACCTGTCTCCCTATACATGCATCGATTGAACCATCATCACTTTCTAGGTCACTTTTATTCCCTAATTTCCTACAACCAACCTCTCTGCTAGCAGATTTCATCTTCTACAGTTTCCCCCTCCCTCCCTCTCTTCCTTCCTTTCTTTTTCTTTCCCTTCCTTCTCCCCTTCTTCCCTCCCTTCCTTTCTTTTTTTCCTTTTTTCCTGCTTCCCTGCCTTCCTGCCTTCCTTTCCCTCTCTTCCTTCATTTCTCCCTCCTTCCCTTCATTATTCTTCAAAGGGATAAATTTAAAGCAAAACTCTGATAGTGTTACTCATTTGATTAAAACTTTTCAAAAGTCATTCCATCAAATAAAATGCAAGGTCAGTCAAAAGGGGGTTTACAGTTGTTTGTATGGAAAATTATTAATAAATGACAATAGAAGAATAAACTCTGTTTCATGTGCTCACAACTGTAAACTTACTTTTGCACCACCCTATATAATGCAGTTCTTTATTATACTCTTACACTCCGTCTTCAACAACTCATATCCTTCTCCTCTTCTTTAGAAGATATTACGACTCCACCCAGACATCCTCAAAATCCTTTTAATATTTCTGTGACCTGGTAAAATTTTCTTAAAATTGTTTTCCCATTAATTCTCTTCTCAAGGTCTGTTTCTAGAGAATGAGACCTAACCATACCCTATTTCCAATCATACGTACTTTCTTTTCACCCTTCTAATAAATCAAGGTCATTCCTACCTCCAGAGATATTACACATATCTTCCTTCGCCATGGGATATGCTTTCTCTAGATCTTTGCAGAGCTGGTCTCTACACAAGATTCAGATTTTAGCTCAATGGCACTCTCTGATTAAGCCTTCCTAAGTATGTGTGATCCAGGTACACCTTTTTCAATTACCTGTTTTATAGTTTTAACAGCACTAATGGTATAGGGTTTATCTTTATTTTATCCACTGTATCGCACAAATTACAAAGCTTACAAGAACAAAATAAGATTCAATGAGATTGTTGTTAAATGAATAGTGATCAAGGGATTTCTCTAGTAGTTTCTCACTGCAAAAACTAGTAATATGTAATTTGGGAAAACCCGCTTTCATATGCAATGTCATGCTGGTAAAGTGCACCAAATATGAATCTGCAATCAGGTAATTCCTTGAAATACATTTCTTGTTCTACATGAGGAACATTTTCAGATGGCTCATCCAGCTAGTAGTACATTAATTTACATGCATGTTTAAGAAAGGAGATTTACTTCAGTAATTCAATAAAAGAAATAGTAATAAGCATTATATACATCTTGAAGAGATGAGTGAGCATGTTTTTATTACAAAGAATTTGAAGCAAATGTGGTACTTTCAAGTAAGGACTCTATAGAAAGCTGGAAATATGGATTTGAATATTAGGTTAAGAAATGTTGAGTAATATAAACACATTACAATTTTTCCTGTTTTAAAATCCTCATTCAAGGTTATGTTTATTGATCTTAAGAAGGAAGGGAGAGAAATGGGGAGGGAGAGGGGGAGGGAGGGAGGGAGAGAGAGAGAGAGAAAGAGAGATGAATTGGTTGCCTCCCATACAGTCCTAGACTGCGGATTGAACCTCTAGCCAAGGTATGCACCCTGATTGGGGATGGAACCCTCAACCTTTTGGTGTATGGGATGATTCTCCAACTGACCAAGCTACCTGGCCAGGGTATTTAAAAATATTTGCAGGCAGAAATCCCAGGGAAGCTGACTCAGAGAGAGAATATTTTTAGGAAGTACACTTGGCATGAATCCCTCTGGGAGGAGGGACATGAAAGCAGAATTAGTCAGGAGGACAACACAAGCTGCAATGCAGTCTCAGTGAAGGCCTCTGCTGACTCCAATGGGGAGCTCTAGAGCTGGGATTGTCCTTCAGAATTACTTCAAGGTGGAAGATTGAGCAAGATGCAACTTTTAGTCAGCCATTGATCAACCATAGTATCCTGGCTGCCTTGGAAGAAAATGAGGTCGTGGCCAGAGATCTCTTCAGATAATGCCATCTGCAACTTGGGAAGACATCTGAAAAACATCTCAAGTAGTATTCCCAATAGTTTTGAGAATAAGTTCTTCCTGCCTAAAGGGATAGCTCGGCTTTACACTGCATAGCACCAAAACTCATTTTTTAAGCAACACAAATAACGTAGCATTTTCTTAGGTAACTTACTTCTGCAGTGGAATTGATATTACACTACATTCAAATGAATGGAGTTCCTGCCTTTTGTTTAATTAAAAGACTATTTTATGTAGATGAAAGTAGAATAATTGTGAAATATTTTAGCAACTTTTCACTGATATTTAAGTTTATACAATGAAACACCAACTGCCATGTGTAACAATTATTTTGCATGCACCTTGCAGAAATTTTATTTTTTCTTTATTTTTACTATTTATACTACTAATTTATACATCTATTTTTAACAATGTTGACTCTGTTGCTCTCTTGGAAGATAATTTGTTTTCCAACTGTGAGAATATTTGAATCTAAGATGTTCAGCATCTAAGAAGAGGTGCTAATATGTTCCAGAGAGGCTCATACCTAAATAGAGAAATGACATTTATGCTGCTCAGGAAAGAGCTCCTCAGACACCCCCAAAATTACTCATGGAGTAAAAAGGAGTAGACAAATTTTAAAGAGAAAATAAGGTGGAATATGTGAAATGGGTGAAGATATTGATACTCCCTTGTTCATTAGATAAGTTGTTCTTCCTATCTGCTTTAGGTAAAGTTAAAACTTTTACCAGGCATAGATGTGATTTTTTAATTGTTTATTTTTCATAATCATATCCACCTAACAGAGTAATTTGGTCTCCTAATACACGTCTGTGAAAATATTTAAAGTCCTTGTAAGTATCATTGATTTGGAGTTTCAAGTCAAAGCAGAAATTGGGTCCAGCTTCTTAGTCACATCTAGCCATGCTCTCTTTGCCTTCCATCTCTTTTCTTTTTTTTTTAAATATATTTTTTACTCCTCAGGAACCATCTTAACTTTATTCATCCTGTAAACCTGTACATCGCACTGGTCAGGTGCCTCAGTTGGTTGGAATATCATCCTGTACAGCAAAAAAGGCTTCTGTTTCCACCCCAGGTCTAGTTGCAAGTTCCATCCCTTGTCAGAGCTTATACAGGAGGCAACCAATTGATATTCTCTCTCACATCAGCCTTTCTCTCTCCCTTTATCTCTCTCTCTCCCCATTCCCTTCTCTCTCAAATTAACAAACATATCCTCAGGTGAGGGTTAATAAAAATAAATAAATAAAAACTCCATGTATGAATTCTCCTCTTCCTTAAAACTTTTTATCACTGGTCTAATGTTTAAGCCTCTTGTAGAACTTAATAACATGTAGATTACATGATATACTTTGATTGCTATTAATAGTACCGTCTGTCTCACATGTTCAACATGTTAGGGCATGTCTCCTCAACTAGATTATATATTCAGTGACAGCAAAATTCATGTCAAGTATACTGCCTAGAATGATGAAGATAGTAAACACTGTAATTGATTGATTAATATGATTTACTGAGATATTCAAGCAAGTTTCCTATATGGAAAAAAAGAGTTCACTCGAAATCCAAGAACTATTAGGAAAAACATGTTTCTTATAAATGTGTTGCTTTCTCAGATTTTACTTATTACAAGACTTAGTCATTTTTCTGGATAAATCAAGATACACACACACATACTCACACACATACCAGTAACTGATAACTGAAGAAATAAAACAGTTTTAATTATGAAGAAAGAAATGGGAAATTTGAACTTTATATAAGAAACAGCAAAAACATGAAAATAAATTTTTCTTGTAAGCTGTATCTTGATTCATCTCATTCTATTTCTACCTATAGGCAGAAATCCCTAGGGGTTTGATTAAACAAATATGAAATGAAAGGAAAGGTAAATTCAATTATTTCTACTCAGCAACTGAAATTAGCATGAAGGACGTGTCCAGGAACAGGTATAATTAGAAACAACAGACGTGTTTTTACATATTGAGTTGCCATGTTGTAATCACAGAAATAATCACAATTCTAAGAAAGCCATATCATTTTAGATTATTAAAGTTATATATATTTACTCATTGATGTTGATATGAAAACAGCAATAAAACACAGGCATTTCAGTAAATCAGATCTTTCCTCCAACACATGCTATTTTTTAAATATAGCTATTTCTTATAAGGTTGCTTTGCTTCCCAACAGACTATATTCTCCTATGAATATTCTTCTCACCATAATATATAGCAAAAAGTCTCACAAATGCTGCTCATTACAAAATCTCTCTGCTGTTTAGCCAGTTGGGTGGGTATAGTGTTTGGGGAGGGTCACTACCTTTCCATTTTACTAAACTTCCTAATACATTATCTCAAACATTTTATGAAAATAGTAACTTATCAGGAACAGAGTCTTAGCTATTAATAATAAGGTTGCTTTGCTAACAACTATGCAGATTGTATATGCATATGATTAAGTGTGTATTTCACAGTGAATAATCCAGCTAAAATTGAGATAAAGAAAGAATGAATGATTATGGTATCTAAAATATTTGAAGTTTATGGCATCATTTCTATGCATGTTTTTATCAACATGTTTCCCACGTGAGATACTGCATCTCTGTTATTACATATATTTCAATCTCAAATGACTTTTCCCTAAAGATAGATCATTCTCTCTCTTTAGGAAAGTAACAACAGCTTATACTGTAACAAAACGAATTGTCAACAAAATCAAACAAGACTTGCTAGGGATGATAATGACAATGAAAACTAAGTGTTATTCCCTCCAAGCAGTGCAACAAAATACTAATTTTACCTTGATGACTTCTAAAATACTTAAGAAAACCCTCAGCACACTAATGTTTTATGCTATATATTTCCTACCAAGCTGATTAATAGGTGCTAGGTAATAAGATTTCTTCTTCAGTGCTGCTAGGACACAAAACTAAACAGAATATACTGTTAGCAAGATGACTTTATCATATCTTTTTTGAACTATATTCAGAAATTTATACCTTACCCACACTTGTCTTTTAATTGTATGGGCTATTATGGTCAATGCTCTGTAAATAAAAAGTATTTTGCTGAGCTTCTCTTGGAAGTCTATACCATGTACTTACTCACAAGTCCCTGTATCCAGAAATACACTATTAGAAACATGATTTTCAAGTTTCAGAACTAACTTTTAATATTTTATAAACTCTTCATTTTAGACTAGTTTTATATTTATGGAAAAATTGCAAAGAGAGTACAGAAAAATCCCTGTATCCCCCACACCCAGCTCTTCTTCTGTCAACACCTTAGATCAGTATGGTGCATTGGTTATAACTAATGAATCAATACTGAGACATTATTGCTAATAAAGTCCATCTGTTTTTCGTATTTTCTTAGTTGGTACCTAATATCCTTTTTCTGCTTCTAGACCCCATGCAGGATGTCACATTGCATTTTGTCATCACGCCTCCTTAGAATCTTCTTGACTGTGACAGTGTCTCTGATTTGCCTTGTTTTTGATGACGAGCAATTTTAAAGAGTGTTGCTCAGGCATTTTGTAGAATACTCCTCATTTGTGATTTTTTTGTTATTTGTTTTTATAATTAGTCCTACTAGTATGGGTCTGCAGGAAGAAGATCACCGCGGTCAACTGCCATCCTCCTTACATCCTATCAAAGGTATGTACTGTCCATGTGACTCACAACTGGTAACGTTGAACTTGATCACTTGGGCTGAGATAGAATTTGTCAGATTGTCCCACATGAAAGTTACTTTTTCCTCTTTCCCATACTGTAGTCTCAGTAGTTAGGCAGAAGGTACTGCCCCACTGTTCCTCATTTCCTCAAGGGTAAATTATCTACATAAAGTATTTGTAATTCTTCTGCCCAGAGATTTGTTTATTCATCCCCATTTACTTACTTATTCAATCATTTATTTATATCAGTATGAACTCAGGTATATTTATTTTATACTTTGGGTTATGGCCCAGTACTCTTTTTAAAAATAATCTTATTAACCAATGTCACCCCAATACATTTAATATTTTTAAATAAAACAAACTTTGGAAAAACTATTGCCTAATACTTTTTTTTTGTTACTCAAATTGTTCTATATTTGTCATTTGGAAGTTCTTTCTTTGGTTCTTGTGTCCCTTTGACATATGTCCACCATGGTTCCTGTTTTATCATTTTAATTTTTAAGCACTATCTTAATATCAGGCATTATAAGATGCTCTGGGCTCATGCTGTATTTTTCCTGCCCCACTACTTAAATCAGCCACTTCCCCAAGGACCCTTAGATCGGAGCACTCAGTGTGTTCATCATTATTGGGGTGTCATGCTTTTAGATGTTCTCAGCAGCCTGAGCAAGGAAACATATCTACATATATTAACCCATGCATGTATGCATACCTGTAATTGTTTTACTGTCTTTATGCCATGGATCATCTTGTGCTCCTCTCCTTACTGGTTTATCACCACCCAATTCAACAGTGAGAGATCTGGTCCCTACCATCTGCATTCATTTACCTAATTGTTTAATTCCAGGATACTTATACAGTGATTCCAGAACTGTAAATTTGTAACTTCATGTGAACAACTTTAGCAACTACAGTACAATGTTCTGTTCACTCCCTTTTGCTTTTAGTCTTACAAATTTCACTCACTTCCAAAGTTACATAGATCAGCAACTTTCCACCCTCAACCCCCAAAAAGGTTGTTTCTTGTATTTGTAATACAGTTACATTCTTTTGCTACAGTGGGCATTCTATAATGGAACCTATGACCTCCTAATTTTAAAAAAAATTTGCATACAATAGGATTTACTCTGAGCTGTCAAGTTCTATAAGTACATAGATACATGACTAGTAGCATATATTCACAGTTATACTATCATTTAAAATAGATTCACTGACCTAAAACTCCATTGTGCATAACCTATTTAACCCTTTGCCCCACTCCAAATGCTTGTCAATTATTGATCTATTTACTTTCTCTACAATTTTGTCTTTTCTAGGATATCATAAAAATAGAAACATATAGTTTGAAGCATTTTTATATTGGTCCCTTTCAATATGCAACTTGAAAATATGCACTTAAAATTTACCCATGTCTTTGCATAGCTTGTGACTTCACTCCTTTTCAATATTGGAGAGTATTCCATTGTATGCATATATCACAATGTATTTATCCATTCTTCTATTGAAGTATATCTTGGTTGTTTCTAGTTGGGGTTATTAGAAGATGCAATACTCACTTTTATTCCAGTTTTGTGTGGACAAAGTGTCAAATTAGTTGGGTAAATAACCAGTAGTGCAATTGTTAGAGTATCCAATAGGCCTGTTTAGTTGTTGTTGTTGTTGTTGTTGTTGTTGTTGTTGTTGTTGTTTAACTGCTGAACTGTCTTCCAAAGTGGCAGTGCTATTATGCCTTCCCACCAGTAATGAGACTTCCTGTTGCTCTACCTCTTCACTAGAAATTGGTATTGTAATTTCATTGGATTTTAGCCATTCTATTGAAAATTGACACAGGAGCAGGAGCTACCATTGACAAAGATAGAAACTGAGTTGCCTCCTTCATTTACCTCCCTAGAATCCCTGATTCAGTCCCCCATCCCCCCTTTCATCTTATTTAGTGATTTGGTTTTTCTCTTTGATCTGCCATTGAGCTTTTAAGCCATACTCAGAAGGGCTCCACAACCATTTCCACAACCAAACAATCTCATTAAGAAGGATTCTTGCCCAGAGAATTCTCTTCTAAAAACTCTGTGATCAACTTTTTATATAACAATTCATTTTGTTTTCCTCCTATACACAGAATCACATAGATTGTGCAGAGGCACAGCCACTCACCCAATTACATGATAGTCTTGGCCTACCCTGGACCTTCTCAGTGTAGAGTGAAAGGAATTTATTCTTTTTTAAAAGTTTTTATTTATTTTTTAGAGAGAGGGGAAAGGAAGAAGAAAGAGAGGGAGAGAAAGAAATATCAATATGTGGCTGCCTCCCATGCACCCCCCACTGGGGGACCTGGGGGACCTGCAACCTAGGCATGTGCCCTGAGTGGGAATCAAACCAGCAACCCTTTGGTTCACAAGCCTGTGTTCAATCCATTGAGCTGCACCAGCCAGGTGGAATTCATTCTTAATGACAGGATAATAGGAACAACTGTAACTCAACAGCAACTGAAAAAAAGAAAAAAGAAGAAAAAGAGTGTATATTCAAAGACTGAAACAGCTCATTTGGGAAAGAAAAGAGAACTGGCTGATCCAGAGAAGTCAGGAATAAAATTTAGAATTGGCCACAATTGCAAACAGTGGCTGCCCTTGTTTATTAAAAGCTAAACATTAGAGCTTCTCCAAGGACTGTCCATGAGACTTTGAACTTTTAAGAGAGAAATATACTGTATGAAGCAGTTAGATTTAAAAACAGTCTCAAATCTTTGCATAATTAGCCCCACAGTGTCTTTAGTTCTGAAATTCTGTTGTCAGAGTTCTGCTCACTCTTTTTCCCCTTGAGAATTCTGTGAATGAGGTTTCAGGTCTTTACAGGAAATCCTATGGTAAGATAGTTCCTGAAAATGCCAGTTTGAGTGATTTAAAAGGCCTAATCCTCAAGGCCAGCATGAAGTAGTCTTTATTTTTAAGGGGTTCTACAGTTTG
The DNA here is from genome assembly GCF_019186645.2 of Phyllostomus hastatus. NCBI lineage: Eukaryota > Metazoa > Chordata > Mammalia > Chiroptera > Phyllostomidae > Phyllostomus > Phyllostomus hastatus. The sequence goes on along the minus strand of NW_025333709.1, from coordinate 34,969,699 downwards.
AGTAATTAACAGATTATACACTTTGTAACTAGAGTTGTCTATTATGTTTTTTTTAAGCACCAAAAATTTCAGATATTTGATAAATAGTATTCTGTTAAATTTACATGCTAACATGATTCTTCCTCACTTTAATTTGCATTTTTGGTAACATTTTTACCTATGTTTTCCTCCTCCTAATTAGCAGCTCCATCTGTTTTTATTTTTGACCCAGTTTGGAATGTATGAATATTCCCTACTTGCAGGCTGTATGGTTATCTATGCCTACATTAACAGGAGGAAAAATCACAGAGCAATCTATTTTCAACAATAATTCTTATTTAGTGGTAAAGTGACATGCTTCTAAATGAGAAAAATTCAAGCATGGTAAATTTATAGAAATTTTGTTTTTCTTTTGTTAATTATTCAATTCTGCCATCCTGTCACCACTAAGATATTTCATCTTTTGTACCTAATTATCAAGGTCGATTTCCAGCAATTCCTTTATTTTGTGACTATGAAAAAACCAACCATTTGGGATAAAGTTCTGATTAATAATGAAATAGTCATACAAATTGAACAGGTGACATTCTTTTTAAGGCTTATCATTTATTAGTAGAAGTAGAGATTGTATCTCATACAATTAACAGAAAGCTTTTACTGGGCTTAGAAAAGAAAAAAAAAGAGTTTGTTAGTTACGATGCAGAAGAATTATTGATATTTGGTCAGAATTAATAACTTCTAGATTTGTTTAAATTTCAGTATTTATTCAAAACCCTAGACTAAGTTAAAGTTGTTATAAAATTTTTCAGAAATTCAGCTTTTCATGGTAACTCTTTTCCACATTTCTAGTCACACTTTATTCTCAACTGAAAAATATTTTCTATCCATTGATAGTTTACTTAATGTCTAATTATGGATTCTCAGTTTTCTTTAAATACTTGGGAGGTGTCATATAAATTTTCCACAAAGTTCACTCATGTCGAGTAAAAAATGTTTTGTCTGTAAAGAGCTGTAAACTTCTTCAAGCTCTGGAAGCAAAATAAGTTCATTAATAACTTTATGTGTATACATTGAAGTCAAGATAGTGTGTTAGGTGTTTTTGTTTTGTTTTGTTTTTTACTTATTCCTATTAGAACTTCACCTTGCTTATTGAGGTGTAGTTGACATTACATTAGTTCCTGATATACAATATAATGATTCAATATTTGTGTATGTTACAAAATGATAAGTCGTTAACATCCCACCCTATACAAAGTCACATACTTTTTTCATGTTATGACAATTTTCAAGGTCTACTCTCTTAGCTACTTTTCTTTTTTTTTTTTTTTTTTTTTAGAGAGGGAAGGGAGGGAGATAGAGAGAGAGAGAAACATCAATGTGCGGTTGCTGGGGGTTATGGCCTGCAACCCAGGCATGTACCCTGACTGGGAATTGAACCTGCAACACTTTGGTTTGCAGCCTGCACTCAATCCACTGAGCTACGCCAGCCAGGGCTCTCAGCTACTTTTAAATACACAAAACAATATTTTTAACTATAGTCACCAGGATATACATTACAGCCCTATGACATTCATTTTATAACTTGGAATTTGTACCATTTGAACCCTTTCTCTCATGTCACCCTCTCTATGCTCTACCTCAGGCAGCCACCAATCTGTTCTATACCCATGAGCTTGTATTTGTTTGCTTGCTTAGCATTTAGGTTCCACACGTAAGTGAGATCATAGATATTTATCCTTTTCTGTCTAACTTTTTTCACTGAACATAATGCCCTCAAGTTCCATTCATATTATTACAAATGGCAAATGACAAGATTCCATTCTTCATATAACTGAATCATATCCTTCTCTCCTCTATATGTCTTCTCTTTTCTATATTATATATATATATATATAATTAATAAAATAATGTATTAATTTTATGGACATTTAGTTGTTCCCATGTCTTGCCTATTATAAATAATGTTTCAATGAACATGGGGTTACAGGTACATTTTGAAATTAGGGTCTTCATTTTCTTTATTTAAATACACAAGACTGGAATTACTGGATCATATAGTAGTTCAACTTTTTAAAAAAAATTTTTGAGGAACCTCCATACTGTTTTCCATAGTAAACGTAGCAATTTATATGGAAGCTAGGGCTTCAACATATGACTTGTGGTGAAACAGTTTATAAGAGCTGCCCTAAAGGGGTATCCTGGTTTTGGAAGGCTTGATAGATGGAGGAGGTAGGGAGCGTACACAACATAGGAAATGTAAAGAGGAATCTTTTGTACTAACCCATTGATGAAGTAATATTGTCACAAGCAATGTAATCTTATGATGTTAAATTTGATGAAAAATATATATTTGTTTTTATAAAAAACACGATAATCATGTTTTATATAAAACAGTTTAACCAATTGTGAAACATAATTCACAGTTCACATTTTTCAGCAATGTAGGAATTCAAAAATTTAGCAAAATTTTAGCAAATTTGTGAAAAGTTATCAAAACACAAGATAATAAAGAGAAACTATGAGTGCCATGCCATTGTAAGATATATGGATAAAACTTCAAATTGTGTCTACATAGCAATTCTTGCTGATGTTACCAATTTAAAAACAAACACTAAAAAATTGCCCATATTATTGAGATAAAAGATAAAGGTTAGCTGACTTTGTGTGAAGAACAGAGAAAAAATGTTTCCCATCAGACTAAGTCATTCTGATATTGGTTCTCTGTCCTATTTTTAAATAAAGACACTACTAATTGTTGAAAGTGAATGCTGATGAAATGCTGGTTTTATTAGGAATTTCAGAAATTAAGCAACTCTACATAATGTGTTTGGCCATATATTTTGGCCAAAAGACTGATTTCATTATGTAACAAGGAAAACAGATCCAAAGTCCAACCATGTCTCACTCCAACCCTTACTAGGTAGATGAATTTAAACCCTTGTCACACTGTTCTATTCCAATTTAGAGCCTTCTCTCATGTTGTTGCCTTTGATTAACATTCTCTCCTTTCTTACTTGCCTTTACTGGGCTAATCCCTACTCATTTGAGTTGCTACTTGTGGTAGGCAGAGAATAATGGCCTTCCAAAGAAGTCCAACCCTGGAACCTGTGAACAGATTAGATTGCATGGCAAATGAGAACTGAAGTTGTAAATGAAAATAAGATTGATAATTAGCTGGTCTTGGTAAGAACAAATTCTTCTACATTATCCAGGAGGATTCAATGTAAGCAATGACCTTAAAAGTAGAAAAGGGAGGCAGAAGATAGAGAACAAGAAATGGCAACATTAGACCAGTGTGAGAATCATAGTTTGCCTTTGAATATGAAGGGAGACAACCACTTACCCAAGAATGTAGATGATTTCTAGAAGATGAAAAACGCAAGGAAATAAATTGTCCCTCCTCAGAAGAAGTGCATCATTGGAAATATCTTTTTACTTTTTTATTTTTATAATATATATTTATGTACTCTATATCTTTTTTTAAGTTTTAGCTTTTTTCAATTACAGTTTATATTAATATTATTTTCTATTAGTTTCAGGTATAAAGTATAGTAGTTACATACTCATATATTTAAAAAAGTATCCCCTTGATATTCCCAGTACCCAACTGGCACCATACATAGTTGTTACAATACTTCTGATGGAATTCTTGATTTTAGCACAGTGAGACCTATTTTGGACTTCTGATCTCAGAACTACAAGATAGTAAGTTTATATTGGTTTAAGCTACTAGGTTTGTGGCAAACTAATATAGTATACTTAAATGGTCTTAAATGGAATCTCCTTAGAGAAGCATTCTAGAATATCAGTTAACAAGTTCTCCATAGCACTTTTCTTAATTTTAATTAAATATATAATATTTAGTTAATATTTGTCACCTATTTGAGAATTTAAGCTTGATGAAGATGATTGGGTATGTTTTAGCCTAGCAATATTCTGAATGCTTAACACAGGACCTGACTGAACTGAGTGCTTGATGAATAGATAAAATGGATCTTTAAATAAGAAATTGACTATGGTTTGCTCTTCCGTGGCTATCAAGAACCAATCTGGAAAAAAATGAGTATTTTTCTTTAATTCTTTTATTGTTGTACAATTACAGTTGTCCCCATTTTCCATCCATTACTCTCCCCCACTCTACCTACCCATAACTCCCATACTCAATCCTCCCCCCAGTTGTCTTTGTCCATGGGTCCTTTATATATGTTCCTTGATGACCCTTCCTCTTCTTTGCCCCATTTACCCTAACATCTCTCCACCCCTCAGTTTTTTCTTTCTTTTAGTGTCATTGGTTCTATTTTTCTCACTTATTTGTTTTCTTAATTAGGTTCCACTTATAGGTGAGATCATATGGTATTTGTCTTTCATTGCCTGGCTTATTTCTCTTAGCATAGCGAAATCCATCCATGCTGTCGCCAAGGGTAGGAGTTCCTTCTTTCCTTCTGTTGCATAATTTTCCATTGCGTAAATATTCCAAGTTTTTTGATCCACTCATTTATTGGTAGTCAGGCTGTTTCCAGCACTTGGCTACTGTAAATTGTGCTGCTATGAACATTGGAATTCACAGGTTCTTTTGAATTGGTGTTAAAAATAAGTACTATTTAAAATTTTAAGAAAAGGATGGCAGTGAGGACAGTAAAAACACTTTGCCTGAGGGAGTACCTATTAGTTCTAGAACTTTCTTTTCCTTATAATTATTTCTTATGTCTTTTAAATGCAGAATATTCTTTTTAAATCTGAATCCTAACCCATATAAATTGACCTAAAGCAGGATATTATTTTTAGGACTACTTACAAATAGTCTTAAATATAGGTAGGTCCATAATCTAATACAGCCGTAATCTGATAGACTAGAATCTAATCCTTTAAAAGAGGAAAAGACACAGGGAATCTCTCTTCCCATGATGCTCCGAGAAAAGGTTATGTGAGGACACAGCAAGAAGGCTATCTACAAGCCAGGAAGAGATCTCATCAGAAACCAACCCTGATGGCATCTTAATGTAAACTTTCAGCCACAGAACTGTCAGAAAATAAATTTGTTATGTTTAAGCCAGTAAAAAAAAAGGAAGTATATTATACTTAGTATAAAGTTAGAATGTTCATTTAATAAATATATAGTTACTATAAGCAATTAAAAATACTTTATCATTTCATATTATTTTTGTGTCAATATTGCTTTCATGATAGTTCCATGTTTGAAGATTGATAGTTAAGTAATATGAAATAAGAGAATAAACTTATTTTTTTCCTTACATTTAAAATCAAAAGGGAATTAGCTGACTGGGAACGATTGGAAACACTGAAACTGTCAAGTTGCAGAAGGGTATTTAGGGAGTATCCAGGCATTTTTAAAAAAGACATTCTCAAATGTCATAAAGAATGATTCTCTGAAGCCCTGTCACAGTTCAGACTGCCAACAAACTGGCATCTCTACATGAAGAATTGGCTTCAAACTTTCTGAGCATAACAAAATTCCTAGGAAATATGAGTAAATATCAAGACAAGTGGCTGCTTTGTTGGCAGATTTACTGGGACATCAACCAAATCAATTCAGCAAAAGAGGCTTAACATTATTTGCAGCACATAGTCCTTACAACTGTTTCTTAAGAAGCTATACTCTGTTATTTTTTTTCTTATTGATATTATTTTCAATCTGTAAATTTCAAAAAAAATTGTTTGGGTTGATGTTAATAGAGTTTTCATTTATGTATTAGTAACCTCTATATTATAGTGACCACTGGCCAAAGTCAATTTACCAAAACCTAGTAAGAATAATTTTTAAAACATGAGAAAAAGAGGGTACAGAATATTAATTGTACAATTCACAGCCTTTTTTATTCTATGTGAAATTTTCATTAGCTACTTAAATAAAAATATGTATTTCCACACAAAAATAAGATAATCTTATTACATTTTCTTAATGAGGCCAAATACTAAGGAATACTAAGGAAGCATGTTCTGGTATAACACTCTGGATTCATTAATTCAACAAACATGTTTGAGCATTTATTATATATCATATCTTCTATTGAAGTCCTAGTGGAACTTATAAACAAATACATCTGTATAAGATAAAGTAGTAGACACCATGATAAATGAATGCAGATGCATATAGTTCATTAAAACTCAGGAAAGTGAAATAATTCACTAAGGAGAAAAGCATTGTAAAGGGGAATTGAGCTAAGCCTGAAAAGACGGTGTAGGAGAAGGCTACTCTGTGTTTGATTTGAGCATGCCAAAGAAAAGTCTTCATTTACTCATAGTGTCTGTTACTAAACAAGTATCAGATACAAATGTCTAAAGATTTTTTTTATTAACAAAACCACCTTTACTATATAGCGTATATATTTTACATACACGATATAATAGAAAGAGAGAGATATATATGTAGTCTATCCAGAAAAAAGCCAGCCATTGTTAACATAATGGGAATGGTTTCTGCAACACTGATGTAACCTGACAGCCAAGAAAAGAGGACTGGAATGCACATACATGAACAATGATGACTTCACTGTATTAGTCAGTGGGAGTAGTAGACACTGTTAAGTGAGCATGCATACTGTGTGGCCATCGCATGCAAAATGACCAAGTAGAGCAACGAATCTGCATCAAATTTTGTGTTAATCTTGAACATTCCTCCACAGAAACTATTAGGTTGATTCAGAAGGTTGCAGCGATGGGCAACTGGTGACTGGCAGCTTTATCAGTACAACACACCCACTCATACATCACATCTCATGCAGAGTTTTCTGGCAAAACATCAAATCACCCAGGTGACTTAGCCCCTTATAGCCCAAATTGGTGCCTGTAACTTCTGGATTTTCCCAAAACTAAAATCACCTTTGAAAGGGAAGAGATTTCAGACTGTCACTGAGATTCAGGGAAATATGACAGGGTAACAGATGGCAATTGGGAGTACTGTATGAGATCCCAAGATGCCTACTTTCAAGGGAACTGAGGTATCATTGTCCTATGTACAATGTTTCCTGTATTTTGATCTCCTTCAATAAATGTTTCTATCTTTCATATATATATGGCTGGATACTTTCTAGACAGACCTCATATATAGTGCTTGCAAATGATATGCAGGAGGACCTGGAGGACTCTATAAGTGTGAATTTTTGTCAGCTCTGGGCAAAGATTGGTGTTGTCAGGTGGCAAATGTTCTACACCAGAAGAATAAGCTGTGTGCATGGATGTGCTTCCAGGCCATTGTGAAGAGATCATGGCCTAGGGGCCATCCCTTTAAGCCTGGAGGTATCTCCATCACAGTGGTGATCAAAGGGAATGCCCAAAGGCCAGGGTCCCCTTCCCCCAGGATCCAGGGCTCTTGTCACTCACTGCTCACTCTGTGACTTTTCCCTTTCCATTCCTACTGATGTCATCACCCCCGTCCCTTGCCTGTCTTTCTTTTCCAAGTGACCCTCCCCCAAATCTGTGTGGCATCTTCCTCCTCCCCAAGCTTGTCTCTCAGTAACTAAAGACTCCTGGGGTAAAGGCTTCCTTATCATCCTGCCTCTCACACCTTAACTGGAGTCAGACATCCATATATTCCACATCCTCCCAAAGCCTCTACTATGCCATAAGGCCCTGACACATGCAGGATGAGAAGCAGCCCATCTGCTCGCCTGCTGATCCAGTGCTTTGCTGGCTACAGCCTCCCTGGCCTGCTGTCTTGCTGGCCTCAGCCTGGAAGTGCTGCCCATGCCCCCTGCTCCCTCCTCCCAACCTACACCTCCTTCCTACTCTCACCCTGGTCCCTTTCAATAAACTGGTATTCCCAGGACATAAACTGTGAGAAACACTATATAAATATACATTAATATATGTATATATTTTATGTATGATTTTATACATGTATAAATTCAATAAAATTTACATTTTTAAGTTGTTTTACTAAAAGCATATAATGACTGAATATAAGATTAATTTGTTAAGATTCTAACAGTAGTTAGAATGTAGAAGTTAAGTTTTTAAGAGACCATCACTCCCACCATAAACAGAACAAGCAAGCCAGATAATGCACAAAACCTTTAGGGTTTGTTTGTTTTTAGTGGTGGTAGTTGTGGTGGCAGTATAACAGGGTACAGGCAAGAGGGGGGCCACAAATAAGGATTTTTTAATGGGGTGCAGAAATCAGGGTGTCCAGGAAATATTAGAAAAATATATATAGGATGTCCTTACCCCCACAAGTCTGAGTTGGGGAAATGGGACATGTGGAGCAGGGTCATTCAGAGCTGTTTTGTACAACAGCTTTGAAGCGAATATCTGGCATGGTCATGTAACATATCTATAACTTTTAACAGGTTTCATGGATATGTTAAATAGCTGCGACCATGCTTTGAGCCAGGGAGATGGGAGTGACTTCAACCCAAGATGTAACTGAGAGGCAACTCCCCCTAGTTACAGCACCTGTGTGAGAGCTTGGAGATGATTGGCTCCATGCCAGGGGGCCATGCCTGCCCAGACTCATTATGGCAGCCCAGAAAAACTGGAAGAATACAGGAATGCTGGCAGGTATAACTGATTGTAGGGGAAGTCAGAAATGGGGCTGCAGAGGAAGATTGGCATGAGGATTTAAACCCAGGCACTGCAGCCATATGAGGGAGAACCACCCGGCTCTGGAAGAGTGGTGACTCCGCAGCTTTGGGGTGCTCCCTTTTGCCACGTGGCTTAGGAAGCAAGAGAGACTTTGCCTGAAAGAAAAGGGGTGAAAGGACTTTTGCTGGTGGGTCATGAGAAGGTGCCATGTGGCTTTGGATTAACTGGAGATCGTGGCAGCAACATAACTGATGGTGCCAGGAGTCTGAATCTACTTCAGAAGTAGAACCAGACTTCTACTTCTTTTCCTGAGATACTGTACCCCAGACTAGGGCAGAGGGAGAAGGAAGGACTGTGTGCATCTGTGGGTATCCTAAAGGATTTTAATATTTTAATGAAGACATGAAGTCACTACTCTAAGTTTGTATAGCTTTTAAATAAATAATTCCTTTCTTTTTCACGAATCTCTGGCATTGAGAGACATCCTTCCTCTGGTAGTGGGCATAGGGAACCTAGTGGGGAGTTGGGGCTCCTGGAGAAAAGGGGAGGTCCTAGTACATTGTTCATCACCCGCCCCCCCCCCCCCCGCCCCAGGTTTGTTCTGTAGCAGTAGTATTTTGTGTTTGTTAATTTTTTTTACTTTGCTTTGTTTTCTTTACTGTACTATGAAAACCAAATTAACTTGTAAAAGTCAGCCTTTGAAATGGTCACCAATGACCCCCTGGTTATTGGTCATCTCTCAGCAAATGAGTGGTCCTTTGAAAGCTGTGCATGAGTTAAAGAAGCTAATAAAAATCTCCTTAGCTACTCCAGATCCTCACTGAGTGAACTGCAATAGCACTCCAAGCTTGCAAACAAGGTAGAAGGATAGAGGGAGATTTTCCAATGGGCAGAAATCTAGGAACAGGTCAGAACAAAGATCAAGCAAATGTTCAAATAAAAAATATACCCTGAGAAAAAGAATGGATGGTAGCCAAGCTGTAAAGCAAGGAGACCTCACTCGAAGCTGGGAAAACTGGAAGCAGTTTTGTAAAATACAAAGGGGTTGCTAGTCTGTTCAGTGCTCAGAATCCAAGCCTTACTGACCAAAAGTCTAGGCCGTGGCCTCAAATTATTGAAGATTGTAGTGAACATAGTCTAACAACATGTGTAGCCAAGCCCATGAACAACTCAACTATAGAATATAACTCAAAACTACACACGTGTGCACACACACACTAATGACCACTAATAGCCTTGGAGAATGTACGGTATGTACTTTTTTGGAGGTAAGTGCTATTTACTTTAGTCTCTATTTTTACATGCAATGATTGTCATACAACCAAAAATTATGAGAAGTGTCAAAGAACAGATATATAGGACCCCTGACCAAAAGAAAAAAACTTCCATAGTAGCAGCCCCATAGGAGACCAGTATATTAAAATAAAGGAAGAAGTGATTTTTTTTCTAATAAATATATAAGGTCTGTCTGGAAAAAGTTGAACCATTGTTAATATAATGAGAACAGTTTGTGCAACACTGATATAACTTGGCAGCCGACGAGAGTGGACTGGAATGAGCAGGTATAAATAATGGCAAATTCACTGTACTAGTTAGTGGGGGCAGTAGACGCCATTAAGTGAGCGTGTGTACTGTTTGACTGTCACTTTCAAAATTACTAGAGCAACAAATCTGCATCACATTTTGTGTTAAGCTTCAATATTCTTCCACAGAAACTAATACCACAGTGGTGACAGGCACCTTCATCACAACGTGCCTACTCAGGCATCATGTCTCATGCAGTTTTTTGGCAAAAGATCAATCAAGTCACCCAGGTGACTCAACCTGGTTACAACCCAGATTTGGTACCCTTCTGGCTTTTCCCAAAACTGAAATCACTTTTGAAAGAGAAGAGATTTCAGACAATCGATAAAATTTAGGAAAATATTACGGGGTAGCTGATGGTAAGTGGGAGAACAGTGTGAGGTCCCATGGTGCCAACTTTGAAGGGGACTGAGGCATCACTGTGCTATGTACAATGGTTTTTTGTATCTTATATCTTCTTCAGTAAATGTCTCTATTTTTCATATGACATGGCTGGATACTTTCTGGACAGACCTCATGTTATTAAAGAATCCAATGGAAAGACTGAACCACGCATATAAAGAGTCAATGACCTTCCAGCAGAAAATGAAAAGAAAAATTAATAAATATATACATACATACACATATATAAATAAAACGTTTAAAATATATATCTATTATTAGTCTGAAAATGGACTTGATACAATAAAATTTTTAAAAATGACTAAAGTTGAAACAGGCCAAAAGGATCTTCAAATTGAAATATAAAGAAGAAAAATACATAAAATTTTAAAGCAATGCATCTGAAATATCAAATGGCCAAACATGAATGAAGTTGGATTCCAAAAAGGAATGGAGAAAATAATAAAGCAGAAGAATTATGAAGAGATCATGACAGAAAATTTTCTAAAATTAATGAAAGGTTTCAATCCAAAAACCCAAGAGATTCAGTGAAACTGGAGGAGAAATGCAAAGAAAATCACACCAAAGCACGTAATAGTCAAACTGAAAAAAACAAAGATGTAGAATAAATCTTAAAAGCATCTGGAAGAAAATGCACATTGTGTACACAGGGAGGCAATGATGACTGACTTTTCAGCTGAAATAATGGAGTTCAGAAGATAATGGAATGATATCTTTAAAGGCCTTAAAGTGTTGCTTTTTATAATTAGATTGCTAAATCACTGATTTATTTTCTAAGAAACTTTTTTGTTTAACTAGCATTATTCCATTCAACAAAATAGCTTTTTGAACTATTGTGTTGGCCAAAAAATCCATCTATTTTTCCATAAAAGACACATTTTTTTTTTCATTTTCACCATTTTCATTTGGTATGTCAGCTATCTCCCACACTGGAAGAACATTGATTGTTTTCAATTAATGTCTTAATTTGATCAATGGCAACTTCAACTGGTCTTCCCAACTGGGAAGCATTGTCCATTGAGAAACCTCTAGCACGAAACTCCGCAACCCACTTCTGACACGTTCAGCTACTGCACCTTCTCCATACCCTGTACAAATCTTTTTTTTTTTGCATTTCAGCTGTGTTTTTGCCTTTCTTGAAATAATAAAGCACAATATACCTAAAATGTTGTGTATTTTCTTCCATCTTCAATATGAAAATGGCTATACAAAAATTCACCAATTTTGATTTTTTTTTAAAAAATGCATGCTGATATGGCAGCTGTCACAATACAACCTAACAAAACTATTTTGAATGAAGTTAAAGAAAACTAAGCATTACTAGTGCCATCCTATGGAAAAAAAAACATTTTTTACCAACCCAATACATTTAGGTTTTGATTATTTAATTCTATATAGGTAATGATTCTTTCAGAAATATTGTTATTTAGTTATTCCTAATTTATTTTATTTCAGAATTAAAAACAGAATATTAATCTCAGCACCTCAAAAATATTAAATCTGAAAAACTCTATGATGTTATACTACATTTAGGTATAATATAAAATTATAAACAATAAGAAAAATTAAAAATATTTTATATGAAATAGGAAACAGAATATTTCTTCTTCATCCACATAAAAAGTTGAGAAATTGAGTCCTTTACAATAATGTTAAACACTTGAAATTTCACTACTAAATATTCAATAATACATTTTAATAATAATGAGTTCTTATAATAAAACTTTATATTAATCCTCAACTCCTAGACATTTTTTATTAAAAATATTATGTGATTTTGGTCTGGAATCTGTACTGATTGATAGTTTATATTAACATGGGATCATTTGGCCCTCAGGCAAATTGTAGATTCAATAACCCACTAAAATAAGGAAAAAATCTTCCTTCACAAAAACTCAGCTTTCTCTGGAACAGAGGTTCAAGCACAGTGCCCCTCCTACTACCCACCCCTCCTTCCTCTGGAGACACTGGTATTTAGCAGCACCTGTATTGCAGCTTCTCGATGGCTGTTGTGTTTCTTCCTCTTTCCCTGAACTGACTGCCTTCCAGGTTACCTTAAAGGATCCTGGTTTCTTCCATTCTATAAATCCATGGCAGGTGCTACTTGCTGGCAATTGAAAAATAACACAGCACTAGGCTATTAACACAATGTGTTTCCAGTGTCATTTCTACAAGACTGCACTTAAAAGAGTCTTTGTAAAAGCAATGCATGTGCCTAATTATTAGTAACAAATGCTGTGTATTTAGCAAATTGAAAAGGCAATAATTTCTGAGACTTCTAAATGCCAATGAGTTAACCAAAAAAATCCAGAGCTTAATTTCTATTGCCCTTTCTATACATTTTATAGAATTCTCTTATAGAGTGCCAATCAATTGAGAAAGCAATTCAAGTCAGAAATGCTAGCTTATTCATAGGAACATTATTAAATCAATTAACCTACTAAGGGCATACACCATTTCCTTTTTTAGGAAAGGTTCAGTAGCAATAAAATTAAAGTACAGTCATTAATTTTTCTTTGTTCCAGGTAATGAAGGAAGAAAAATACTAAAAATGTTTTCAACTTTGTTTCTAACATTAAACAGATTTTGATAAGAAGCTCAGAAACCATCATGCCATCAAATAGAAATCTATTCTGAAGTATTTGCCATTAAGTTCAATTATTTTTATCTAACATTTTAAATTGCTGAAAGGTAAACTACCTTTACATATTTACTCTCTGTTTATAGACAAAATGAGATAAATCCATGCTGCTATACTTTCTATTGTCCTTCTTCTGACTGATTTTCCCGCACCAGTTTATCTTCAGCACTGTGAACAGTCCAGGACTATCTCTTAGGAAGATGCAACATAGCAGGAAGGTTTGGAAGCAGGGCATTAAAAATGAACAACCAAACACTCAGATGTATTCACTTAAGGTATAATGAATCCAGCTGTATGCAAGTTAGAAAATGTAAAAGATTTAAGAAATAGCTAACACATTGTCTTCCCTTGGGAAAAATTGGTATTCTTTCTGATGAGTCAGAGCTTATGTTAAAGTCACTAGGAAAATAATGCATTTTATTAGAGTTGTGTGGAGAAACACAGGTTCCTATATACAAAGAAACCTAAAGTATAGCCCAAATGGACCATTAAAAATGATATAATTTTTAATATTCAAATAACAAGGGAAGAAATAGAAGAAAACTAATTGATTAATGATGAGGAAAATTAAGATTGCATGAAAAATGTTTGCTTCATGGTGTTTGAATTATATTCAGATGCTTCCTTTTGAATGCAGAAATAAGTCAAAGGAGGAGTATTTTTTTTTAAGAAAGAGAATTAACTGTGTGTTTTTTTAAGTTGTCTTTCTATCTGTCTTTAGGGAAACTGCTTCCAGCAACATTGAATTAGAATTAAGAATCAACACAAACATATTTCAATTCAAAAATAACTGGCATATAGAACTTCTTACCACACTGACAGTAGAATGAGCTTATATAAAATGTAAAATTTGTGCCTTATATTGAAAGAGGGAAAAGCAATCTTATTTCACTTTTCTTGTTGATTATGTAGGTGACACTAGAAGTTAGCAATATGTCAAAGATTAAAATTTCATTTTCAAATTGCTATAAAATCTGACTTTCAATGGGCTTCTTTTCCAAAAGATATTTTTAATATTTATATGATTTTAGGTAAAACCACTGGGTCAATTTCATCTGTTGTATCTTTAATGATTTATTTTCTTTTCCTATAGAAAAAATTCTTGTTGTTTTATATTTGGGCTTGCTGCATTTTAGCTGTACGTTGTCTGTGCTAACTGGACTTTTAGAAAATACCACTGATTCAAATGCTATTCCACATGAAGCTACAATTTATTAAATCAGTGCCATTGGAATTGCAAATAATAATAAACTATAAAATAACCTGGTCTTCCAACTTTAATATTCTGGATAAGCATGCTTGGGAGGCTTTGAATGCCATTGTTGGAGGTATTCCAAATTATTTGAAATGCTTCAGATGAGAGGCATAATAGCTTTGTAGTAGCCATGTTCCCATGTCAATTTGTGAAAGGAAACTAAGCTCTACTCTTTCTGTTAAAAGCAGTTTAATTCACTGATTTAAAGAGTAATGTCCAATCCAAAGCAGCTAAGATGTCAGAAAACATGAACTTTTATAATACTATCTGAGGATATAATTTTCAGAGGAAAAAGTTGATAAAATATCATTTGTGTAATTTATTTAATCCCCCATAACCATTTTGCAAGGGCAGGCAAAAATGTCAAGAATAGGAATTTCATTGTTTATTGCCTGCTGCAAGCCCAGTGAAGACTATAAACCAAAATGATGAAATACTCTGCCTAAGAAATCCTACATTTTTCTCTAGTCTCAGAAGCTGCATTAGGCATTTCTTTGTTACAACCTAAACACTCACATTAAAATGCATGTTCCTCAGATTACAGTCAGAGTTTTGAAAAAACTTGATAATATCCTATTATCTGGTATATACCACTTTCTACCATTTGATAAGCTTAAATCCCCTCTAAGACAAATCCCAGGGTATTTCTAGGGACGCAATTTTATTTATTTATGCATACAGGCAGCATTCATTAAGAACAAATTAAACCTCAAGCATTGTTCTAGAATCCGGGAAGATGAAAAGGAATTACAAAATACTGTCCATGATTCTGAGAACAAAGTCACTGGGTGGAGAGAGACATGTGCAAACAAACTAGTCCTACTGTATATAAAATCAAACATTGAAACACATGTGGGTACAAAGTAGGAAGAGGTGCAACATGCTTTGTGAATGCCGAGGAAAGAATGACAGATTCTGTTAGATGTAGCAATGGAAGCCTGAAAGGTAGAGGAAATATTTGAGCTGGATTTTGAGAGATGAGTAGGATTTAATGAATCAGAAAAGGGATGACTATCACAGGGAGCTGAATCAGTGTGCACAGACATAAAATAACACTGAGCTTTGCTGGTTTGTAAAAGAGCATCAGTGGTGATAAAATAGAGGCTGTATTTGAAGGAGATTGTTGAGAGGTAAATCTGAAATAGCAGGTGGGTCATATAAAGAAAGAAGACATATACCAAGTTAAGTATGTGTGTTCCCTATACATTAATATATACTAATAAAAATCCATTGTATTTTATTCATCAAATATATATTAATAAAATATATTAATTTATAGATTAACTATAAGATATTAATTATATAATGTGTAATGCATTTATATATTTATTGCATAATGTTTTATATATTGATTTTGTATGTGTTTATTACTTGCTATATATACTAAATAATATATTAATTTACATATAAGTTGATAATGCATATAATAATCATATATAATAATCAAATATACTTATTTCATTAATGGTAATGAAATGAAGGTGTTAAGTGGAAAATGTATATATGAAAAAGTCTGTATTGTAGAAAAAAAACATTTTCAGATGAGCATAGAGAGAAAACTAGCATGGAAAGACATTGTTAGCAAAGAGGGCAGGTAACAGGTTGTCCCTAACAGTACATATGGCACTGGATGATAGTGCAATAAGGATAAAGAGAAATATATGGACTCAAGTGTCTCTTGGAAAACTGGATGGAGTGTGATATTGGAATTGAAGAAATTTGCAGGTACAGGAACAGTTTAGGGAACTGAAGGATGGGAGTGAGATTAGTTTTGCCTGCCTTAAGCCTGAGTTTTCTTAGGGAGATATAAAAGTTATTCAGTAGACCAGAGGTCAGCAAACATTTTCTTTAAAGAGCCAGATACTAATTTTTTTTTGGTTTGGTGGGCCACATACATATGTGCCATTCTGTCATGAAAGCAGCCATTTATGATAAGTATATGAATGGGTGTAATTATGTTCCAATAAAATTCATTTACAACAAAGGCCCTCTAGCCATTGCTGGCCAAACCTCACTTTAAAATGTTGAAAATATCTGAATTTTGCAAAAATGCCATTGTCTTAGGTTGGGTTCCCTACAAACAGATTGTAGAAAGGGGATGCATACTTGAGATTTATTGAGGAATGCACTTTAAAATGACAAAAAGTACAAAAGTAAGAAGTACAGCTTGAGCAGGAGACTTGAACCTGTTATATACTGGTAACAGTTTAACAAGAAGTTCTCCAGGAAGACAATAAATATTTTATTTGTAGCATCTGTCAATTTGTGTGGTGTATTTAATCTTTTTAAGATACCATCATAAATTCACTGAATGTGGAATGATGCACAAAACTGGTTCCCAGCAGCTGGTTGGAGCTGGCTCCAACTCACCAATGAATTCAACCATGATGTAGTTGCAGGGGAGACCTCAGCTGATTCCACATAGCATTCTGGAGCTCAGACACTTTCCAGTTATACCAAGTTAGCAAGAAGGTTAGGTCTTTACACCTCCATAGTCATTGAATATGAGCTGCACTAGGGAAGGACAAAACCGCTCTCTTTAGTTAAGGACAGATCCTGGAGAGTGGAGGGGACTTAGCTGTGCTCGGGGATGAGGTGCCTTAACCATGAAGATTCTCTGGGAGTAACACCACAGTACCCACAGACTACCAGGCAGGACTCGGTGTATGTTTATATGAAATGAAATTATATTCAAGTCTATCACAATATTAGCTGCCAAAAATAGTAGTAACTATAGTAGCAACTACATCTGTTATGGAACTACCATTTCATATATTTTCTAAAAATTTCTTTTATTTTATTAGCCAAAGTGACTTGCTTTGCTTTGTTAGATAAACAGTTGGAAAATAATAAATAAAACACCTTCTGCATCATTTGGTACCATCATTAATATGATCAAAATGAACAATAACAACCATCATAGCTTCCAACCTTTACTTAATTCAATGTTTCTTCTCATTAAGAATCAACCTTAACCATAATAATGGGCACAAGCTCTGTAGACAGACTGACTCACATTTGAAATACAGTTTATTACCTTATTTTATAATTTTGACTCAGTATCTTAATTCTCTGAGACTCACCCAAATCTATATATTAAAATAACATTTTGTTATTGTTTCAGTTGGTATTTCATGTAATTCATAAACTTTATCCAATATCATTTTCCAGGTGCTCAGTCTGTTAAAAAATAATAACAGTAACAAAATACACTATTACATCTCTTTCGCTATCTACTGCTTTATTACTGTTTCTTCTTTCACAGTCAACCATCTCAAAACCGGTGTCTACAGCAGAGCTTCTCAGAAAATCCCCTGAATATCTTGCTAAAACACAGAGGCTGGTGCAGTATTTGTGAGGAGATGCCTGAGATTCTACATCTCTAAAAAGCTGCTTGGTAGGGCTGATGCCATTGGTAGATAGAACATTGTTGAATAGGAAGGTTCTATGCCTTCTGTCACTACTTGACCATTGATGATTGACCCCTAACTTCTCTATCACCAGGTTTGGATAACAGAACACCATTCACACCACTACATTGCACAGTTCTAGTCATCTCTTTAGAGTCAAACATAATACTTTTTAGTCCTTACCTTTGGTGTACTATCAGCAGCCTTTAGTATTGCCGACAATGTTGATAGAGTCATTATCATTCCTAAGTAGAAAACCCCCTCATCTCCAGGACTCCACGGCAGCCAGGGAAACCATGGCCAGTTGGGCTCACTGTAATTTAAAAGATTTTATCTTACCCTTATGAAACTGTGTATTCTCTTTCTTCTATCTTATTCCTTTACACGGTTAATCTCTTCATACTTTTACACTCTGAGAAATATTCCACTTATAGGAAATGGAGAGTGTTGTGAAGTCTAAAAAGAACACAAAAAATCCTAATACTTTTAAAGCCAAAAAATAATCTATGAAGCCTTCCTTTTTAAAGCATGATTTTTTATATCTTTTTGTTTTCAAAAAGTGGGAATTATATGAATTATCTAGTACAATGTCAGGTAAATGTAAGATATTTTGATATTCTATTATCTAAGCAGATAGGTACCCACAGTAAACTTTTTTAAAAAGGGAAAGATTATTGTTATTCTATACCAACAAATACAGTTGTTTTTTTCTCCTCACATACCACATACTCCCACACACACTATTCAGCTACAAATTTCCAACAATATTTATACTACCAAAAAGACATAATAAAATAGAAGAATAAGGGTAACACAAAACCCACACTAAATAAAACAAGCATATCAGTTATTTAAGTATTCAAAAAAAGGATTTGAGATAGATTTTAAAGTACAATTTAAAAAAACTATGAATTGGTAGGGAACACTAAAAATTAAATTTAGTTTATGATACAATTGAGCAAATATGCATGAATTTCATGGAATTGAAACAATCATATGCAATAGGAATAAATACAGTCTCATATAAATACAGTGGCAGGTCATATGTATTTCATAGTTCTGAAAATCAAGGTGTACACAAATTAAAGGACTTTCCCAGAATTACACAGCAAATATGTGGCTATGCTAGACTGCAAGCATCCTAATTCTGTCACTTTCACTTTTTTCTTATTTCTGAGTATTTTCTTTTTTTCTTTTTTTATTGTTCAAGTACAGTTCTCCATTTCCCCCCTTCACTCCTCCCCCCGACCCCAGCCATCCCCATCTGCCACCCTTTATCCTACCTTCCTTTGGCTTTGTTCATGGGTTCTTTATGCATGTTCTTTGAAAACCCTTTCCCCTTTTTCCCCCATTATCCCCCTCCCCTCTCCCCTCTGGTTACTATCAGTTTGTTCTTAATTTCAGTGTCTCTGGTTATATTTTGCTTGCTTGTTTGTTTTGTTGATTAGGTTCCACTTACAGGTGAGATCGTATGGTGTTTGTCTTTCACCACCTGGCTTATTTTACTTAGCATAATGCTTTCCAGCTCCATCCATGCTGTTATGAAGGGTAGGAGCTCCTTCTTTCTTTCTGCTGCATAGTATTCCGTTGTGTAAATGTACTATAGTTTTTTGATCCACTCTTTTACTGATGGCCACTTAGGTTGCTCCCAGCACTTGGCTATTCTAAACTGTGCTGCTATGAACACTGGGGTGAATAGGTTCTTTTGAATTGATGTTTCAGGATTATTAGGGTACATTCTCAGCAATGGATGAGAATCCCAAGCACCCTCCTTGGAATTAGGGGCATACAAAACATGGCAAAACATTTATGAGTGACTACCCTTATGAAGTTTACAAATCTTGTAATTGGGTTGACCTTCTTTTTGCTAAGACCTGAATTAAATATATAAAAGCATGCTGCTTAAAGTGTAAAGCTGGACAAATTTAGTGATATCTGTTTGTTCCAAGTTTAAATGCATGTTGATGGAATGAGAATCAACTTGAATCTTTGCATTATAGTTTAAGTGCCTTGTATGTGGACACACACATATAAACAGGAATTCAAAAAAATGTACAATGGATACATATTTAATAATTAGAGAGTCTCTTTCTCAAAATTATAAACATTCAAAAAAAGATGAGTTTAAAAGTTTTAATATTTAAAATGGCTACTCAGAAACCATTAGTTGTAAGAATGACATTTATGAGACTTTTCTCTTAATATTCATTACTTTGGCCACATCCTGAAGCAATCTTTAATAATTTCTGTAATGGAATGAGCAGATCAGAACTATAATGAACCTCTTAACTTCTTTTTTTAATGGATATTTTATTAGATAAAATGGATATTTACTTCTTTGTGTTTGAATCTCTTATAAAAATCCTACATCAGTCATATTGGATATTAAATTTTGAAAATAAAACCCAGCTTTCTTCGTTTTGACTAACTATACTTTTGAGCCAGTCAAATTTAAGTATGTTTTTGAGAATCTAACAGATACTGATTGCTGAGCTAGAATAACTTCAATTTTCTCATATTTTACTTCTTCCACAACAGGACTTAGGCATTCACAATAATTATAGATATGGTATCATTCCCCTTCAGTTATATTCAACACCATAGGACATGATGAGAATGGCACTAGTAAACCCCTGATCACAGCACGAGCAGGGGCATCATCCAGGAGCTGGGGTACTTGTCTAAAAGGAGACCCTTTGTCTAAAATGTCTGGCAGAAATTAGTGAATTCACTGTTGTCAATCAAGTGATGAGATAGATTTATAGAGTCAGTAAATTAGACCTATAAGCAATGTGGTAGATTTTTTTATAGCTAAGAAATTATTGCAGAAAATGGAACAAAGAAATTTGTAGCTATTAGACCAGCATAGTATTTGCTATAGGATGACAAAAATAGTGATGTATTTTTAAGATTTAAATTACAAAATTGGTAAGTATGCAGTCCTTTATTGATTTTTATAAATCTGGTGACACACACACACAAAAACCCAAATCTCTATTACACAGGCATCTTCAAAAACAACTACCTTCCTCTCCATAAATATATTGTGTATGTATACTGATATACACACATCTAAACAAAATTAAATCAGAACATCTCTTAAAAATTATTATAGTCACCTTCTTTATATGGCTTTATGTAAGTTTGTAACTGTATCATATAAAGTTTATAAACTAAAGTATAAGGAAGGTAGGTGGAGAGGAAGGAAAACACATATGCAGTTGTGTAGAGTTGACATTTTTCCCAAACTGTTCGCAAGCTCTGATTTTTAAAATGCAAGAACATTTTCAAATACAATTAGAATGGAATGTAATAAGTGCTCAATAAGAACAATTTTCCGTTAATGGCTTAATGTTAATCAATTGCATTTCACTATAAGCCACTCCAAATCCTTTTAGCAAAAGGTGCAATATAAATGTAGAAGTAAATAAAATAAATAGAAATGTCATACTAGTGGCTTATATTTGTTATTTAAGGTAGTAGTGAGTTCACTTCCTGCAAGAAAACAAATCTTACCTTGTTTACTTTAACATTTTACTACTGAATCCTAGCAACCCCTGGCTCTGAGTGCCCCTCTTTCCAACATTATGTTTTCTGCCTCACCTTGGCTTCCTTAACTATCCAAAAGTGTCAAATAATCCAAGAAAAAATGTATAATATAGGTTTTGGGGGAGTATCTAATAATAAGCTCCACTTAAACTTTGATCAACAGGAGGAGAGTAAAGGGCTATTTTTGATGCAAGAGGACCTGGGAATTGGTAGATTATTTAAAATTTATTTTAAGTTGTGAACCCCTCAAAAAAGAAACATTCCAGACTTAAATATTTTATATTAACTTAAATATTTTATTTTAACTTAAATATGAAAGTGTATTTATTTACTAAAAGTTTGGTAGAGAGCCAAAACTTTTTCTCAGTGTAGATTTGATTATAGATTAGAATCATCTTGAATAAATCAGACCCCCAAAATTACCATCAGTTTGCAAATTTTCAAGTTGTATCAAGAACAAAGACACATCAGAAATATGAGTACAATGCTTTATAAACATTTGTACCCCAAACTTTTAAAGTTAACTTGGGCACATGTAACTCCATAGCATTATTTAAAATACTTTTTTCTTTCTTTCTTGAGTCTTTCTAAAGTATTCAATTTAATTTTATGGCAACAGAAATAGTCCTTATTTTGCACTCAGTTCATTGTTTTCTGTAACAGATAATTAAATTTAGTAATTCAACTTAGTAACAATCAACTAGCATAGTGGGGAACTGTTGGGAACCACCCTGCCTAGTATCAGAAGCTGAAACCCCCACCTAGGCTAAGCCTGAGGGAACACCCTTGGAACCATAAGCCAGCAAGGACACAAAAGCTTATCTTTCTGGCAGGAGTGCTGCTTCTGCTGCTTCATTTATAACTGAACCCCAAAGCTTGGTCAGTTAGTCAAAGACGGGTAAGATTCCCCAAGGGGGGGATGATCTAAGACAGGACGATCACGTGGGAGGCCCCCCAAAAGAAGGACTTTGGGGGCTACAGCAAAAGGGGGTGATGGACCCTCGCTCCTCAGCTTTGACATAGCCTGAATCCTCATCATCTGGGATAAAATCTCCTTATCTCTTGGTTGCCTTAGTTCCCTTGCTCCACCTAAGCCTGAAACAATGACAGGGTGGTGCAGCTCTGTGCTGGAAAGGGTGGATTCCCCGGGTGATCAGGCCTAAGAAAGAACAGGTAAATTCCTGTGAAACCTTCTTTGTTTAGAATGCTCTCAGTTGAATGAGAAGGGTCCAAGGAGGAAGTTAGTTTGTTCCTTAAAGTCTTACAGCTCTTTGACCCTGACTCAAAATAGACCCTCAGAGTTCCTTGTTATCTATTGTTTGATCCTTACTTCCTATCAATGAGTAACGAGCTTTTACCTGAATTCTTATTCAAACAAAACCAATAAAAAGCCACTCTGGAGGGGGAACAGGGCGCTCTCCCAGCCAGGGAGGGTGGCCAAGTGGTACGCTCCCCACGTGAGGAGTGGCCATGGTGCCCTCCAGGAGAGAGGGTGGCCAAGGCACTCCCCATGTGAGGAGTGGCCCTGCTGTTCCTGTTCCCCCACAGGACCTGGTTGTCTCTGTGTATGTTTTTCTTGCGTTTTTCGACGAGCCATATGCAGCGTTCCGTGATCACTGCTGGCCGGTGACCCATGCATCAGGGAACAAACAAGGCTGACCATAGTTAAGCTTTGAACTCAGAGGGCAGGAGGGGAACTCAGAGGACAGGAATCTACTAGCCAAAAGCATGTAAACATGACGTCAGTGAGGGGTCAGTATGGTTTTTAGACAGAATAGAGAACTTTGGCTAACCTTGTGAATCAGTAATGGGAAGATAATTTAATAGGACTTGCAAAATACTTATAATTAGGACACAGCAGTGCAGAGTAACACAAGGCCAAGGGTGAAGCTGGGACTAAGGAAGAAACCAGAATCACTGACTACAAGAAACACTGAAGGAAATCTAGATAGTTTCCTGTGGGGTAAAAGGGGCTTGGCCACAGATGGTTCATGTTAATGTTACTTACATGAGTTTTATTGCAGACAAATTTCTGTACCTTTAATTCACTTAAGAAAAAAATTATTGCTGCCAACAGTTTCTAAGGTTTAATTTTTTTAATCCTGGAAAATTAAGCCTAAGGCTTAAGTGTTTGGGCCCACTTCAAAGTCTCAGGGAAGGACTTTTATTTAAATGTACATTTCAGTCCAAAACTCTTTGTATGGAGAATGTCAGGGTTTGGGGTATAAATATAGCTGGTCTTTGAAAATTTGCAAAAGTCGGAGGAGAGACACTATCTGGGACAAAGTATTGAGTGTCCATGTCAGACAAGTTTTCAACAACATTGGAAAAATGGGGAAATTACAGGAAGGACTGAGTTTAATTTAAAAAAAAATACCAACTATCATTTCAGGTGGAGGAAAAGTCTGAGGCCCAGAGAGGGGAAAAAATAAACCAGAAAGGAAAGCAAGCCAAGATCTCACTGAAGCCATGGTAAGGGTTTTGACAGAGATTAGTTTGAATAAAATGTATAGCCATGGAAGAGTTTTAAGCAGAGGTATAATTTTATTGAAGATTTTTAAAAAGATCACCCTGGCTGCATTTTCTGTATGGTTTCAATAACGATTTATGAAAAGGGGAGATGTGTTAACAGAATAAGGGTGGAAGACAGAAATGTAATTATATTTAAAGCAAAACAAGTATATTAGGAAACATTATGGGAAAATGTACTGGTTTATATTTACAAAAATGTCTTGTCATTGTGGAATTGTAATCAAATCAAGGGAAAACAATCAAAATCAGAATTTGTTACATTCATTGGCTAGCCCTGAAGGAAGATGACTTTTCATAGGGGCACACGAAACAGCTGTCACCAGGTAGTATAGAGGGGCCCTTCACAGGAGCTCATCTTTGAAACTTACAAAAATCTTCTACCTTAATCAAGTTTCCCAAACAGTTCTCAATGTTTGTCAATACATTGACAAACATCAATCTTTATCAATACGCATGTTTGAAGGCTGAGAACAGAACTTTTCTTTGATAAGATTTAAGCTTTTCGACACAGAAGCAGTATCTTCCTCTCTCATTCTAATGTTTCAGAACCTTAGTCTTTTCACATAATTGTGCCCTCTGAAACAATTCTTAACTGTTCTGAGGTTTAGTTTCTTCACCTATAAAATAGTATATTACTGTGTATTTCATACGGTCATTTTGAGGTTTAATACTTCAAGTGCCTATCTCCATATCTACTGAGTAAAAAGCACCCAGTAAAAGGCAGTTGTTCTTAATTCTGGGTTTAAACTTCCATGGCCAAAGCTGGCAGTTTACAACATAAGATAGCAACTGATGAACTGAGAAGACTTTTCTGCTTGAACCCCTACTATGCTTAACCAATTTACAAACTAAAGCTTAATGGAGAATGTAACTGCTATCAGCACATAAAAGCAGGTTTGGGATCAGGTTTAACCAAGGGACATATTCTCTTCTTAGACTGATTTTGAAGAATAGAATAGAGACTCAAGTTACCTCAACAAAAAGTGGGATGATTTTAATAATGCCTGTAGACTAGACTAGAACAGAAAATCTATTACAAAGTGAGGCAACTGTAGACACAGGCTGCTCTCTGCTGCTCCCTGAAACCCTGGGAAACGTCCCCTCCACCTGGCCCTCAGTCCCCATTTGCATCAAATTTATTGTCTCTCTACTGGCTTGTTTTCTCTGTAAACTTATAGTCTCTATTCACTTATATTTAAGCTTTCTCTGGATCTTCTATTATCATTGACCCTAGTTTTATTGCAAATTAACAAATGCTTCTCGTTTTTGGTTCCATTAGCTATATAGGTCTGGGCTGTTTGATATAGTGATACGATGACATATGCCACAGTATTATAGACAAACCATATGGTTTCTGTATATTTTCTATGACATCTAAACTAGTAAATAGCATCTATGGCCATCTTTGTTTTGAGGAAACCTATTTTTTTAAATAGAGGAAATAATATCCAATAATAGTTATCGTCAGATCAAGCTCATTTTGTTTTTTCTTTAAGATTTTATTTTATTTTTACTTTTTTTAGAGAGAAGAAAAGAGAGGGAGAAAGAAAGGGTGAGAAACATCAATGTGTGGTTGCCTTACCCCCTGTTGGGGACCTGGCCCACAACCCAGGCATTTGCCTGGACTGGAAATTGAACTGGTGACCCTTTGGTGTGCAGGCCAGCACTCAGTCCACTGAGCCACACCAGCCAGGGCAAATCAAGCTCATTTTGAATCCATGCACTAAATAAAGCTCACTGGTGCTGTCCATTATCAGTTCTTCTTTACATCAAGTACCATTAGTAATGCTTAAAATAGGATCACCACTAATTTGCTTATAATTTGAAAACTTAATGAGCCATATTCAGAAATATTAAAATCATAAGTAGAAAAAGTTTAGCCCATTTAGGGTTAGCATAACTATTTAGAATTAAAATAAAACTGTAGTCACTTAAGTTGTAATGTGGGAATTGTGTTGACTTACCCTAGTTGTAAGAAGCTAACATCCCTGTCTTTCACTCTTATCTCTACTTAATCTATTGAATCCCTTAAAAATTCTAGAAAGCCACATGGAGTGTCTCAAAAGTGCTCAGGTTATAGTTGTGTCCCTACAGAAATTTCTGTGTACCTGATTTTCTCCTCAGCAGCTGACTTGTTGTTATTTGCTACCCATGAATTTCTCCAGAGAAGTAGGTCACCTCTGCTGTGCTCCTGAGCTTGTTGGGAAATCAAACTGCCTGAGATGCTTCTCTCTGGCATATCATAGAGTTGCAAAGCCCACAAAGTGCCAACACTATGCTATATGTGCTCTCTCTTTCTTTCTCTCTCTCTCTCTTTATATATTTGAAATATTTCTGAACCTATATTGAGTTCTGAACACTGAGTGAAACAGAAGGAATGCAGAAGTAAATAAGACACATGTTACTTGCCCCAAGGAGTCTATAATCTAGAGATTAAAAAAATATTTTTAAAGTCACATTAAGCTCACACACATTGGGATGGCTACCATAAAAACAGATAAATGGCAAGTGTTAGCAATGATGTGGAGAGATTGGAACACTCATGCTCTGTTTATGGGAATGTAAAATGGTACAGCCACTATGGAAATCATTATGAGGATTCCTCAAAAAACTAAGTATAGAATTGCTATATAATCTAGTAAATTTGCTTCTAGTTCTATACCAAAAATATGTAAGGCAGAGTCTTCAAGAGATACTTGTAAATCTATGTTTAAAGAAGCATTATACATAATATCCAAAACAGAGATATAACCAAGTGACCATTAATATTTGAATTCATAAAAAATTTAGTATATAACTAAAATGGAATATTATTCAACCTTAAAAAAGAAGGGAATTCTGACATATGCTACAACATGGATGACCTTTTAGGATATTATGCCAGATGAAATAAGCTAGTCATAAAAAGACAAATACTATATGATTTCACTTATAGGAGGAACCTCCTACAGACAAATTCACAGAGACAGAATATAGAATTGTGTTTGTGAGGAGCTTGTGGAAGAGGTGAATGGGAAATTGCTTAATGGGTATAGAGTTCATGTTTTGCAAGACAAAAAGAATTCTGGAGATGGTAGAACAATATAAATGTACCTAACACTATAAACTGTATAATTAAAAGTATTTAAGATGATTTTTTATGTTTTATGTCTTTTATCACAATTAATTTTTTTGGAAAAAAGTCCCTGCTGTTTCTGGAGCCTTATAAATCCCTTAATGTGATGAGGACAATATTATCCACTCCAACTGTGGCTGACACATTACCATCTGCCATACATATCTCAGCTCTCTGAAACATCATCTTCAAAACAGTTTATGTAAAACCCTTTCAGAGACTTCAGAGCTAATTCCCCAAAGCTGAGAGAAAACAGATACCATATCAATAAAACCATAAATAACTTCCTTTTCTCTTTGGCTTGAGTACCACAAGAACCTCTTTTTTGAATTCCTTACCAAATTTCTGCTGCCGGGCCAATCTTGCAAATGGCTAAGTCGGAAGGGAGGAGGAGTGTTGACAGTCTCACATGCCCAACTGTCTTCATCTGAACTGAGCTGAAAGTGTTATATACCACAAATGGCACACTCTCCTCCTCACATTTTGGCAAAGCATTCATCAAATATACAATTTCAAATGAACAAGCTGACTGAAACTAAGAAGCCAGTGTTCTCATTTTATATTCACATTGTGAATAAATGCAATTGTCTACCAAAATGAAGTTTAAATACTCAATTAATTCATGACAACACCACAGCATGTTAAATCCAACTACAATTATTAAAAATTTACAGTGGACTAGGAACTATTCTAAATGGTTTAAGTGTATTTACTCACTTAATCGTCACAACAACCCTATAAACTGGTACTATAATCTGCACTGTGAAAGTGGGGAAACAGTTTCAAAAACATTGGAAAACTTGCCTTCCATCACACATTAATGGTGGACTGCAATTTTCACCTTAGCAAATCTGTTCCAGAACAAGTAATTTTAATCATCTTTCGATACTGCTGGATGAAGAAAATAAGATTCAGAGAGGTGAAATGACTTCTCAAGATTATACAACCATGTAATAGCAGGGCCAGACCTCTTATTCCCAGTCCAGTGATTTTCTTTTTTCATATTAAACAGATCAAAGTAATCATTTTGTAATCTCTCAATAAGACGAAATAGTCCTATTGACTATGCTATGAGAGTCTTCTCTGCTTGTCATGGTATGTGAAGTTTGAATTTAAAATATGGACCTTAGAAGTCAGATATTCCACCCCATTTGTCTTATTATTCATTTCCTCTTTATGCTTGTTGAATTAACTCAAATTAGAACACATTTATTAATTTTACTCTAGCTAATTCAAGGGTTTATAATTCAAAGCAAACATCATGCTTTTTTCTTTTGTCCTTATATACAGAACGAGCAAAAGTAAGTTTACATTTCTGAGTACATTCAACAGATTGCATTCTTGTAATTGTTATGTATTAATGATTGTATCATTTTCTAAATGAACAACTGTAAACCTACCTTTGCCCACTCCTGTATTTATCCCTATTTAGAGAAAGGTTTTAAGTGGTAGATTGAAATTAAAGCACAGCTAATGTATAACTACAATTTAATAGCATTTTAAATTAAAAGACATTTCTTTTAATATTATAAATTAATTTCCCCTTATGTTGAATGGATAATGCCATAAAATATCTAGTATGTAGTCCTGAGATTTGATGAGGTATGATGTTACTGCAGTTTGAAGTTTCCCCTCTTCTCTTTGTATGAGATGACATTTTGGGGGTATTATTTGACTTAGTAGCTAATTTAAGTTTTTGAGAAAAGTGTTACACAGACATATATTTAGCACAAGAGTAGTTAGAAAACAGAAAAGAAACAGTGTAAGTTATTCATTCATCACTGTCATTTGGCTAGCACAACCGCACTGAGGGTTTATTGTCTTTCCTTCTTCCAGGCATTGAGAAACTTCAATTTTATCAAACACATCAAGGTTGCCAAAGTAGGTAGACATCACATTGCTCTAAGCAGGTGCCATCACTTGATACTGTTCAATAGAAAACTGCTTTGCTTTGTTGATTTCTCTGTGTAAACATGCAAAAAGTTGATACATACCAGCCTAAGTCACTTATCATAGTCTACCAAAACAAAATCAGAACTCTATTATTGGAAACCAGATCACAACTGTGTTCACGTGCAGCATTACAATTTAATCAATAGACCATAAACTATTCTCAAATGATTGCAAAAATTTGAGTTGTCTAGGCAATTCTTAGTTTAATTATTAGTTTTTTTTCCAATCAATCCATTTATTCATAGAGAGAAAGAACAGAAAACACAAAGACTACTTTAAGCTGCCCCCACCATTATTATTCTCAAAGGGAAACAGCACAAAGGTGAGGCAGTGTAAGCTGCTCATAAAATGCTTCATGAGAGAAAAAAATCACAGCACAGAGAACATCGCTTTTGTTGGAGCTAAAGGGAATAATATAAAATTGTATTTTCTCAGGGTTGAGGCCAAGGCCCCAATTCTATCACTATTGGAGAAAATGATGCAAGTTCAGGAGTCAAACTGGTTTCTATTATAACAGCAGTAAATTATTCTGTGATTAGTGCCTGAAACTGCTAAGCTTTACCTCTGCTTCTCTTCAGCAGTACTCTCAAATAAGGTGGTGTCTGGTAACTCTCTCCCTTGCTACCAGGATGTGTGAAGCTCTCTAATTTTCTACATAAGTGGATACATAGGAGTGAGATAAATTTTAAGCAATTTGAGGTAACAGATTGATTCCATTTTGAGGTAACAAACCTAAAATTACAGGTTCTATTAATTTTTATTATCTGAGTATGAAAGTGATATAATTGAACCCAATCAGCAGAATATACACATTTGGGTTTTTTTCTGTAGTGATGGTGATTGGTTCTTATACTGCTACCCACTCATTGTCACTCTCCTCTTTGAAAAGGAGACCAGATCCACATTTACAAGGTTCTTGGCACTGCTTGGAAATTTTGTCATGGTCACTGAACAAGT
Organism: Phyllostomus hastatus; assembly: GCF_019186645.2. Taxonomy (NCBI): domain Eukaryota; kingdom Metazoa; phylum Chordata; class Mammalia; order Chiroptera; family Phyllostomidae; genus Phyllostomus; species Phyllostomus hastatus. The sequence continues at coordinate 34,939,781 of NW_025333709.1, read as the reverse complement.
TGAAGTTAAGTAGTGAGCACTTTAAAAAAATCACATTATGTCAGCCCAAATAGTTCCAATTAAATTAATCTAGTCAGTTTCAGTCCCTGGCTCATGAAAGGGATCCATACACTGACACTAAATAGTTCAAATTGAAGAAAGCGGCATTCGTGCCAGAATAATGAAGATAATAACAATATTCCAGAAATATCTAAATAGAAATAGCATTGATAGAGAGTGCAGAAATGCTAACGTGGAATCATGGTTGAAACTAGAGCAGGGCATGCACAAAATAGCTTCATTTGGTAGGGAAATAGAGCTTATGAATTGCAATCTATGCATTATTTTATTATGCACACACTCTGAGGCCTCAATCAATATTCCTTGAACATAATGATGATTATAATAATAATTTACATTGGTCAATGTTTTAATGTTCTAGGAGAATTCTAACTTTCTAGCAAAGAAATCATCTGTATCTGCTTTATTTTGTTCCAACACAAGGAATTTTAAGAAATTTAATAAACAAAAAAAATACTCTGACCTATGTTAATGAATCATCACTAACAAAGTGTGGACAGTAGGAATGTACATTTTTATGTAGAGGACAGGATCCATAGTTGTAGCACATTGTGGGGTTTTGTTTTCTTTTGTTTGTCCCCTAAATCACCCTTTGTGATTAGATACATTTGACTTATTTGTAAGTCAAAGGTAGACAACAGGGAGGGATTTGAAGAAAGATTCAGGAAATATTTGGGGACTACAAGTAAGCATGATTAGTGAAATGAGTGGTTATAAAAAAGTGAGAAGCTTGATATTCAATATTAGACCAACAAATTTAAGAAATTATATCACTCAAGGTCACCATATAAACATTTGGTATACACAAATAATGATTCAAGAGAGCTCTGTAAAGAGATCACATATAATACAGGGGACAGAGCTCAGGAAGACCGTGAGGCACAGTACAATTCCCCACAGCTAATGATGGTAGGGCACCATTCCTACCCAATGTCTGGACGGGCTGAGCAGTCTCAATGGAAAGATCATCTCAAGGAGTTAAAATCCCTAGTCAAGGGCCTCATTTAGATTCTAGCTGCACCACAAGGATAGAGAGAAAACAACAATGACCACTTCATTTTCCTCTTCCAATATACTGCCTGAGCTCCCCAGTAGCTATGCCTGAGGGAGAGAACCTATTAATATAATCCAGATAGATCAGTTCTTGGGACATGGCACAGTTGAAAATGGGTGAGAAGAAGGGGACAGGATATTTGGGTGGAGGGAAACATCAGGCACATATATCTGAACATAAAGTCATTCTTTCAAACCTGACTGACATATAACTAATTCTTTAGAACCAGGTTGGGAAATGTGTCAATTCTGCCTTTCATTTCCAAAAAAGAAGACAGAGACACTTAAATGTACCAAACAACCATTCCATATAAGCTGTTTAAGTAGTTTATTTTAGGAGCTAAGTGAACACACTTGAAGTCAAACTGTCCACATTTGAATCCTCCATCAACTCGTTAGCTGAGTGACATTGCAGAAATTAGCTAGCTTCTCTGTACATCAATTTCTTCATCTCTGTAATAAGAGTATTATAAACCCTAATTCATAGCATTTTTTTGAGCATTCAAAAAGGTAATAAATATAAATTAATATGTAGAATTAAAAGCAAACCTTTATAAGTAGTAGTTACTATTATGATAAGTTTAAGTACATTAGCAATAAAATGAATGGGTACCAGAAAAGACCTCCATCAATTCAGACTGAAAACTTCCTCCTGCTGATTTTCTTCTAGGTTATTTTACATTGATGAACCATTGTAGGTAAAGGTGCAATGCTGAACTCAACTAGGTTCATCTCTAGCTCCTTGAAAACTCTTGATGCAAATTGCAATTAACAGAGATTTGTTGGAATCTTCTTTCTGCTGAACATGTTAATGACAAAGATAAATGAAAGCAAGAATAGGTCTATTTCTGCTCAGTGTAAGCATCCTAGAAGAACAAGCAGCAGCACTCAACAAATGTGCTTCTATGATTTTTTTTTATTTAAAGATTGATTGATTGATTGATTTTTAGAGACAGGTGAATGGAAGGAGAGAGGGAGAGAAACATCAATGTGTGGTTGTCTCTTGCATGCTCCCTACTGGGGACCTGGCCCACAACCCAGGCATGTGCCCTGACTGGGAATTGAACCAGCAACCCTTTGGTTTGCAGGCCCATGCTCAATCCATTGAGCTATGCCAGCCAGGTTTCCTATAATGGTCTGATTGGAACACTGTCCTTCACCTCCTCTGGAATTAGATCATGCCATTTTTCATAGTCTGAAAGGAAAACCACAAGAAGTCAATGCAGAAACAACTTCCCCTCATAAATCTTTGCTCTTATGAAGTTAATCATAAGAAGGCTGGAGAGCAGACAGATTGTCTGTGCATGGTTCACTCCATAAGTTATAAGGTTCATGAAAAAAGAAGTGCCTGCTTACAAATTTCAGGCTATCCAACACCCCTGCTGGCAGTAGCATACTCATCAGTGCACAAGGCGCTGCCAAGTATACCGTATGCAAGGGTTTTAAAACTACTTACTCTCTCTTACAAGATTTGACTGAAGTATGTTTCCAATACCTTTTCTGACTGGCTTGATTTTGTAATACAATCTAATATTGTAGGATCTATTACTATTTCCACAGCCGTGCTCTGTATAATGCACTGATAAAATTTGAAAATGTCTCTTATTCTTATTAATTCAAACTTACATGTTCAGAACACAAAATACAATAAAAACTGCAATTATTTGTACTTCCTTTGGATGGGGCATTTGGGTCCCCCACATGTAAGCAAAAGCACTAATAGATAGATTTTCAGGAAAGCATAACAATTTACTTGGTATCCTATAACAGTCTCCTATAAAGATGCATCTTTGGTTATCAAAATTGTTTATTTTACATCTTAGAATAGTTAAAAGATTAGTGTATCAAAATTTCATTGTTGCCATGACAAAGTAACACAGGCTGGGTAGCTTCAACACACAAAATTTTTTCTCATAATTCTAAACACTAGAAATCAGAGATTGAGGTGTCTGCAGATTTGTTTCTTTTAAAACCTCTCTCTTTGGCTTGTAAATGGTCATCTTCTCCCTGTCTTTTTACATGTCCCTCCCATTGTGTTTATATGCCACTCTTCTTTCTATCAAGACACCAGTCACATTTTATTGGCCTTCACCTGCATGACTTCAATTTAACATTAGCTTCATCATTAAAGGCCCTATATCCAAATACAACTTCTGAAGTCCAAAGGGCCCAGACTTCAACACTGAATTGTAGACAATTCAGTCTATAATATTTAATTACTATATAAAGTTGTTAAAACATACCACTGAGATCAATAATTATAAACCTTACATTAGAAAGCTGGGCAGAGTCAAATTTATGACTGATGAATTATAATATTCCCAATACTTTTTTTGGTCTTTGCATTAGTGCTTTCTTCTGATTGCAATGCTTTTTTAATTAAATTTATTGGGGTGGCATTTGTTGATGATGAAAGATGATTTGATTTTGGGTGGTGGGCACACAATGCAATTTACAGGTCATAAACATAGAAATTAGCCTTCCTTAGAAAAGGATAGTTCCGTAGCACACTCACTTTCCTCCCTAAGCCTTTACTTACTGTCATCTCCTCAGTGAGACATCTCCTGATTATACACAGATAGTGCCCCCAAAATTCTCCATCACACTTTCCTCCTCCAGAGTTCTCCAAAATACTTATTGCTTACTAAATGTCTTCCACTTTACTTATTTTGATTGGCCCTTACTATCTATTAAACTGAAGTTCTGTGAGCATAAGAATTTTTGTCTACTTACTAATATAAAATAGTATCATAAATACTATTTTACTTATTAAGTAAAAATAAAAGTAATTTGTTGGGGACCATCCTGCCTGGTCTCAGGAAGCTGTAACCCCCCATGACTTAGGCTGAGTGAGAGACCTCTGGACCAGGAGCCACTAAGGAAACAAAACTTATTTCCCTGGCATGAACGCTGACTGTTCTGTGCCTGATCTCCTAAGCTTGATCAGTTAGCCAATGACGGGTAAGATTTCCCATGGAGGGAATCGACTAAGACAGGCATAATCACATGGAGGCTTCTGGGAAGAGACTCAGGGGCTGTGGAAATGAAGGGGTGATCGACATCAACCCCTGCCCTTTCGGCTTTGTCAAAGCCTGAGTCCTTGTTCTTAGATGTGAGAAATCCAAGTCTCCTGGCTGCCTTTGTCTTCTCTGTTAACTCAGGCATGCAGAAATAGCAGGGACACTGCAGCCCAGACCAGAAACAACAGACCCCCAGAGTAATCAGGCCTGGGACATAGAATATGCAAGATCCTGTGAGATTTGTTTGCTGGAGGATGCTATTAGATTAGAATTTGAAGGCACAGACAGGAAACCAAAACTAGCCCTTTGAGCCCTGTTAGACCTTTCAAATGATAAAATTCCAAGCTCTGCCCAGAATCACAGTGGGGGTTCTGCCTGTACCTTTGTAAATCACCTACTTCTTTAGATCTTTTCTGCCAGACTATGAATCCACAAACTAAGCCTGTATTCTCAATAAAAATCTGTTGGGGGATAGATACGAGAAGCTCTCCACTAGAGAGTGGCCATTCTATCACTATTTCCCCACAGGACCTGGTTGTCTCTGTGTATGTTTTTCTCATGTTTCGACAAGCACCTGCAGCAGAGATGGCTACTGCTGGCTGGTCTTCACCACAGTAATTTATTTTATCTACTTGAGTCTCCTAACTACTAGCACTAGTAAGGCAACTTAATAGTACCTGTATGATATATTTAGAGGTATAAGTGCATCTAAGTTTTGCATTTCCATATTTCTTTAGCAAGCAAAGAATCTCTTACCAATATGGTGCTAAAAATTTCAAGCACATGTACTTCAAACAGATACTGATTTAAATCACCTCTTCAAGTACATTAGAGTACAGAAGAAGAATATGACAATGAGTACAATATTGGCAAAGAGTGATATTGAGGTCTACAACTGGGGTCTATGAGAGATTGGATAAAATGAGGCTAGTTAAGATAAATAACTAATTCCAGATTAATGATTCAAGGTTAAGCTACTTGATGCACAATGGTGCCTGCCATTCTAAGTTATTAAACAGTTAATGGCCTGAGAAATAAAATGAATAAATGTAACATAAACCCAAGAAAGCAAAGATGGTGAAGTAGAAACTTTTGAGTAAGAACATTTATTTTAGCTGAGCTGTTTAAGTAGCCTAGGAGATCAGTTGATTTACAGAGAAAGTACTGGAAAGATGAGAGCTTGAACTTGGCCTATGCATCTCTTTTTAGAGTAGCCACTATGGCATTTTAATATCCATTGACTGTACTTCAGTAGAATTTAATAATATAAAGGGAAATAATGTTCTTTTATTAAAATGCATATTTAAATGATAAATATAATTGATTCATAGTTGATATATGAGTTCAAATTATAATTGAAGCACCTTGGATTCATGGAAAGATAAAGAAGACAGGAGTCCTGGATTCTACACCAAGCCACAATACATTCTAATTATACTATTAAACTTTAACTTAAAATAACTCTACTGACTGCTGTGTGGAGAATAGACTTACAGACTTTTTGAAGTATCTGTAAGATTGGAAGCAGGAAAATAATTAAGAGGTTATTATGATGGACTTGTTAAAAATGACAAGATCTTGGACTACGGTGATAGCAAGATGCAGTCGGATGTGGATCTAATGGTGATAAGATGTGCTGATGAGCTGGACGTGGGTGAGAGGGGAGAACAGGAGAAGTCAAGGATAAATGAAAGGTGCTTATTCTTTAATCTCAAATATTTATATGTTATTCTCTATTAAGTTGTACATTAACAGTTGGTTATTTTTCAATATTTATTCTAAGATATTTATTGGTGGTTACTTAGAATACATCAAATACTGTGTTAGATGGTATTGCTCAAGTGGTAAATAGCAAAAAATAAAATTATTCTTATTTAAGTAGACTATAGTCTGCAAGAGACTGTCACTAAGAAGTATATACTTCACAGCTAACTGTGCATATGGTCCTGTGGCTGAAATGTAGGAAGTGCTTCATAAATTTTAATAGAAGAAATGAACAAATTAGTCAATCAAGCTTCTATAGTGCTAGGTAACTAGACTTTCCAGAATAATTATTTTATTTCACTATAGCTAACTTAGATGAACTTTCATCCTTCTTTAGAAAAGCAGTTTTGAAATTACACATATTTCTTTGCTTAGAGCTACATAGAGCTAGAGTTCATAAGCACTGTGCCATAAATATTCATGTCTTAAATATTCCTAATAACTCCTTTCATTTTATGTAATCCTTGTAATTTCTTTTTTCTATAGATAACATAGCAAACCAGGTACTACAAGTGTAAATTTGATATGCATTTGGTTCTTCTATCTAAATTCTAAATATATTTCTGATATTATATTTATGATCATCATTCCAATGTTTCCATCTTATCCCAAAGAACAGAATAATTTTATTTTTATTGTAACTTGGGTAGTTAATTTTATCTACAGAGAAGATACTTCCCAAATTCTCTCCTTACCCACCCAAAGAAACAACAAACAAACAAAGATCAGTCAGACAAATGAACATGAAAGAGCCTCCCTCTAGCATACCACAACAAGGTGGAATGTTTATGATCAACTTCATGACAAGGAAGATCCTGATTGTCCCTTTTTCCTTTTCTCTCCCTTTCTTTCCTATAATAAACTTGAAATTGCAAATCTGTGACCTAGGTTTACCATAGCATTCCTGCTTTAACTTTTTTAATAACCTCTCTGAAATACTGATAGAAGGTGTTTTTGAAGTTAGAAAACAGTAAAATATATATAATCCTATTGAGGCCCTCTTCAATTTGTTTTAAAAAATGCATTAACTGTGTTTCCAGACATTATGGACATCCTGTAGAAATAAAGGGACACAGATGTTTATCACATGTTTACTAATTATTCCCCAAAACTGAAATTATATTTCTTAGATGTTACAATAAATCTCTCAAAATCAAGAAAGAGCACATACACGAAAATCTACAAAAAAACTTAAATTTCATATATAAGCACAATAAAGGAAAGGGTTTACTATAGTAACCTTAAAACAATAGTCGATAAGAAAAGTAAGGGAAACTCTTATAACTTAATGATTATAAATTGAAGATGGCTCTTCCTATTTGCCATTGCAGGCCACTCTCTGGACTATGTTCTTATCTTTCTGACTTATTATCTTCTACCCTAATACAGTTGTTTATATGGAAAATTACTATAATAATTAATAAATAATAATATAAGAATAAACTCTATCTTTCATGCAATTACAATTGCAAACCTCCTTTTGCCCTATCCTATATTAACAAAACTTCTTGCCTTCCTAGTGATAGGGGCAACAACTTCCTTTGGCCACACCATCCTACATTTCATCCAGCAATGAGATGAAATAAGCATAAATTACTTTTCTATATTCCAACACTACCTTTATATAACTTGTTCAGTGTACTATTATAAATATATCTTTATAAGTCTTTATACTCAACTAGTTTATAAATACCATGGTGGGGGACTTTGTTTTTGTCATTCTCACTCATTATTCTGTTAGTCAACAAATACTCACTGGCTGCCCCCCCGTACTTCATTAAAACTAGTTCAGCTAAGTCAAGAGTTTGGTTTTGGACATTACAGATCCATGATTTCATAGACTCTAAATGGAGATTTTGAGAAGGTAGTTGGATGTATGAGCCTAGAATTTAGGGAAGTGATCTAGGGTTGGAAATGTAAACTCAGCAGTCATTATTAGTATGTAAAGAGTCCTCAGTCAAGACACAGTGAAACTGCCAAGGGGGTATAACCAGATAAGAGCAGAAAACTAAAGCCTGAACTTTATCTTTAAGTGATCAAGGAAAAAAGGAGTAGCCAGTAAATAAATAATAATAATAATAATAATAATAATAATAATAATAATAATAATAATCTGAGAAAGACTATTCAGTAAAGTAAGAGAGAAGTCAAAAGCACATGTGTTCTGAAGCCAGGTTTAACCTCAGGACACAGTAGGCTAAGTAGATAATAAGAGTAAGTGCTCAATAATTGTTAAATGAGTACATTGGTTTTTACCCATTGACTGCCTACTCTCATCCAATTACAGTACAGAATAATAACATCGATTCTTCTACTCTGCATCCCTCCACCACTAAAACACATACAATACAGGTAGAAGACCCATAACAAGCCCTTCACAGAGCTCAGTTAGGTATGGAAGGGTACATTATACCTAAATTCATGAAGGATAGACAAGGGAAAAGAGGAAATATAAAACTATTCTTTCAAATGGTGATATTTATGGACAGCTCTGTTAAATTTTTCCAGAAAAAAATTGACATTACTGCTCAAAATGATGTTTGGAGATTATAAGTAGCTTTAGATTCTTTTCCTATTTTTCTTTAACAATGAGAGTGAATATCTATTCATTCAGGCAAAATATTAACCCTCGTCATTGTTGGTAGTTTTTTGTTTGCTTTGGTCACATAAATTCTAGTTCCAGTTATGCCCATGAAGAAGAATTCAAGCAGACTAGTTGAACATTTACCACCCTGGTGACAAATGGTGCTTTAGGTATGGCATTTCAATTTTGGTGTGGAGGATAGAAATGTAATAAATCAAATATTTGTGCACTGTTCATTTTTTGACAAAGCCTGTTCAGAAGAGACACAGAAAAAACACATATTTTATGACAAAAAGACTTAGATAAAAATCCCAGTCACATAATTTACTGCAGTTTAGAGATTACTACTGCTATTAATGGGCATCCTCTATTAGATGGTATATTGAGATACTATTAGACAGGTGACCAAAAGAGAAGGATTTATGAAATCAGCTAAAGAAAGATAAAACTGAGGTTACATGGAAACATATAAGTCAGAGAAATTGAGGAGTAGATAGCAATAGCATTAAAAAATATATTAAGGTCAAGCAACTCATATTGTTGAACCAAGTAGATCAAGCCAGCTGATCTGTAACTGTCAGAATATTTGAGAGACCATTCTAGTGATAGGTCAGAACAAACCATCCAACTAATATCGTTATATTTGTCTTTTAAAAGTGATAAATATATATATATATGCATATATGATATAATCTAGTTAAATGATTTCAATTAAAAGGTTAGAAAATTCAGAGTAACTACAAAGAATAACAACAGTAAAAGGATAGTAGTCATTCCAATTTTAAAGAACTTTTAATATTCATTTATATTAGTAAGTAATTATGAAGAATTAGATTTGGGGTTAAATAACTCAAAGATTTGTTTATAACAATCTTCTTAGTAGTTGCCACATCTTCCATCTTCCTACTCCTTCTATCTAATGAATTGATTTCACATAAAATATGGCTTTCATTATGTCATCTCTCTTTGCTATCACTGCTACTCAGCATTATTTAATATCTCCATACAAAGAAATAAATCCCGAATACTTTGGCCTGGCATTGAAAGTTGACACCACCTGTCTCTATTCTATAGAAGAATCACTTACTTCTCTTCAGTAAGACTCCTTAGATCCACTAAATAGGTTAGAGCTGCTTTGCTCATTGCAGCCTCTTCATTTTCTTAGCCTTTAATCTCCTCTTGAACAGATTTAGTTTCCACTCCTCACCCTCCACTGCCACTATCACATTTCTCCTCTTTTCAACTCACCTTTTTTCTAATGACTGTCCTAGTTACCTAGACTCATAAGTAAAATTTTATCTCCTATAATTAAATGCAAAATTTGGGGGAAAGTAATGGTTCCCATGTTTATAAGTAACAACCACAAAGTGGAAAAATTGTTAGAGTGTGACAAGACATGTGATGAATAATGAAAAATTAATTTTTATTGGATACTAAGAAATACTAATGAGCACAGTAAATGTTTCATAATAAAAGTATTAGCATAGATATTAATCAACCATTTGATTAAAATAAAGAATTGTAAAAACCTACAACTTTCTAAAACATTTTTAATATAAAAGTATGAAATGCACATCAATTCACCAATTATTTCTAATGTAGGATCAAATCTTTTATTTAAATGTTTAAATTTCTGCACTGTTTTCCTTGCATAAATTATAATCTAATGTGTGAATTTCAGCTCAAGCTTCTTCAAAGCAAAGTGGAATTTAAGACAGTGGCTAAGGAAGAAGATATAGAATGTCTCCAGGTTTTTTTCTTTATTTCTCCCAATTTTTTTGCAATTTTCTGCCTATACACCCAGCAACTTTTTTTCTCTTTTATCTTTATCAAGTCTACCCTAAGCATTCAAGTTCATTTTTATGCAAGCATCCACACTTCATCTGTCACACTCATATTTCATCTACTAAGGTATATTTAAAGTTTATAATTGCAATGATAATATTAACTAGACTAAATAAGTTTAGAAATGAACACAAGTGATTCTTGGTAATGATCCAACTCAAATGGTACAAACAGACAGGCTTTTGAACAAGGATTTGAGTGTGCAATAAACAACTATCTACATATTTTACAGAGTTGATTAACTAAAGGTCAGTTAAGAAATTTTTATTAAAAATCAAATACTCAACAAATATGAAGTGAGCAATCACAGGCTAAACACTGTGACTCTAGGTCAGCAGTTGTCAGAGAGAGGAACATGTGAAAGGTGAAGATACATAAATGAGTGAACCTTGAGTATCAGCATCAAAGACATGGCAATTTCTCTGGTGGGTTATTAGATCCTCAAAAGTAGCACCATGAGAAGGATATAAAACAGTCCCTGATCTTAAGGACTAATTTGAAGCTGAGGGAATTGTTTCAAGAGTGGTTCCCATGCTCTACTTAGAATACTTTCACTCTGGCTTTTTCCTTTTGGCTTCCAACCAGGTGCTTCTTACCAATGCTGAGTCCCTTATCCCATTTCTGCTACCTGCCCTAGTGGGGTCCCACCACAGAAAGAGCAATGGAGGTAATCTAAGACTCCAGCTACTACAATCGTTCTGATCCTAAAAGGACTTACACAGACATGGAGAAAATAAGCTTCAGTATTTGTCCAGTTCAAAGGTTTCTCACAGGCTGACAATTAAACAGGAGAGAAAACACAGGCATGAAACCACATGATTTGTTACCTATATGGATTTAAACAAAGTGAGTAAGAAAAACTATAGTCCAATGTGATGTGAATACCCAGGCTTAACTTAATCTCTGAATATTTCTCAAATTATTAAATTTATGATAAACACTCCCCAAACTTCTTCTAGGACCTTTTCTTGGGGTGGAATTGCCTTTTAGACTCTCCCTCTAATTATACATTACTTCCTTTGTATGAGTGTGTGCTTCCTCTTTTTCTCATCAAAATATCTTTGTCATGAGAAGGGAGCCTCATCTTGATAACAACTGGTACTTCTACTTGTTCATCTGCCTCAGTTGACCCTCCACTCCAGTCAATCCAGCACAATGATGTCTAACACATATTTATAGTTACTTTATCTGAGTTCCACAAGATTTCAGAGATCTGTGACTTGTGAATTCACTGAGTTTATATTTTCTGTTTCTACTAATGTGATGGTTAAGTTTTGGGGTCAATTTGACTGTACCACAAGGTGCTCAACTATGTAGTCTAAAATTATTCTGGATATTTTTGTGAGGATGTTTTTGAATGTGATTAACATTAAAGTAGGTTGACTGAATAAAGTAAACTGCACTCCTTAATGTGAATGGGCCTCACCCAATCAATTAAAGTCCTAAAGAGAACATAAAGGCTGATCCTCCCAAAGTAAGGAGACTCCTTCTTGCCTGGTGGTCTTTTTTCAGGGTTTTTTTTCCTTCCTTAGGACTTGAAATGTCAGCTCTTCCTAGGTCTCAAGTCTACCAGTGTTCTGATGGGAAATACACCATTGATTCTCCTGGTTCTGAAGCCTTCACACTCAAACTGGAATTAATACCTTCTGCTCTTCTCAGTTTCCAGGTGCTAACTCACACTGCACATCTTGAGGCTTCCTAGACTCCATAACACCTCTCTGTCCTTCCCCCTACTCCTTTCTCTTCCTCTCTGTATATTTATACATATTTGTTATTCTGTATCTCTGGAGAACCCTGACTAATACAACTCTGAAGCTTTTTTATATTTCCCTTTTCAGAGGTCATATTTCCTCCTTCTTAATTCTTACTCTAATTGATACTGCTTAGACAACAAGCTGCCTACTCCTATTTGTTTTATCCTCTTCAGACCAATGTCTGAGTTGGTTGAACTGACTATTTCACTCTGGTTTCCTTTTTAGCCTCAGTAGTGACTCTCCAAATGCCTACTTCAATTTTATGCACTGAAATTCATGAGCTGTTCTTAATCTGCTCAGGTATTTAGTCCTGGTTGCTAGATGAACACATCCTAGCCCTGATAAGCACCCAAGCTTCTCCATATTTGATTTTTAAATTTACATATGGTGAATTAGAACAAGAAATTGCGAGAGATACTGACTCTTGGAATATTCTCCTATCCTACAGAAACACAGGCACACACACAAGCATGAAACTTGGTAATGATTCAACAAGTCATCAAGAGGTCTAAAATATTTTATACATGAATATTACATGTAAAACTTACCAGTGATTTTATGAAATAAGCCATCACTTGTACTAGTTAGAATGTTTACAAATTTTTTAAAACTCGGCATTTTATACAATACAGATAAGTGGGACTAGGTACCTTTCCTGATCTAAAAATGTTTGGCATTCTATTTATCAAAAAAAGTCCTAAAAAGGCCACTTGACCACTTTTACCTGGAATGTTAGGTCAGCCTACCTTATGAAAGGCCTTTTGTCTACTCCAAGAGTCAGAGCAGATGAGAACCAAAACCTTAGAACTTCACTGAAGGATTGGTTTGAGTAGCAGCTAATTTGGAATATAGAAGTCCTAATGAGCAGGACAGTAATGAAAATAAGACCACAAGCCCCTAAGAAATGCCGGAATTCCTGCACAGAAAAGTGCCTTTCCCAGCTACAATGGAACTCATTTCAGATACTCTGCCATCCTAAAATCTCAATCACACACACACACAAAAGCAAGGCTTAAAGTTTAAAGATCCCATGCCTTTGAATATGTTGCAGCTCAGTATTGCCTACATTTACATGGACCCTGAGTATTTTCCAGTGTCCTGTGTATGTTTGGATAAGCAAGAAGATTTACAAGTCACACGTCAATATATTCCTGTCACCTCTAACTTTGTCTTAGAAGAGGAAGTGAAACAGCAAAACTCTGAGCTCATGATTAGCACTGAGTGATTTTTGTCTTACTTTCTGTTAACTTCATGAAAAAAGAAAGTTTTCCAAAGCCAATGACATGGAGAATAAAACAGAAAAAAATACTATATTAAAGGAAAATAAAACAATTTCCCAGTGTTTATAATTAAAACAGGTCTATTTAACATCTCACGGCATTAAACATGAAAATACAGCTGTTGAGAAAAGAAGCAGTATCTCATAAATACAGGATTTGAAATACCCAAAATCCATCTAAATAGTATACTGTAATTAATTTCTCATACTGGAGAATACCTTATGAGCAAGAACTGCATCATCTTCAAGATAAGATTTAAGAATTACTGAGAGTCTACTGTACACTAGGTAATGTATTAAGCACTGTGTGTTAAATTTGGTAGTAATGCAATCTTCACGAAGTAATCCTATAGATAGAGAAAGACATACAAACAAATAAACACCATACCCTGTTATATCTTCAAGTTTAAAGTATTCAAAGGGGTTATGGGAACAATGAGGTTGAAGAAATATTTAGACGTATCAATCATTATATGTATCAATGATTAATTTAGATGTATCTAGATCAATGATCTAGACTCCTCCCAGAGTCTAGAAGGTTCACTAGGAGTTTCTCAGGAAAATAAAGTGAGGGCAAGCATTTCAAGCAGAAAGAATTATGTAAATGGGCAGAGGGGCAGTCAGTATCATCCCTTATTCAGGAAAATACAAATAGTTTAGTGTGGATTGATTGGCAGATCTGGTTTACAAAGATTAACAGATGATGTAAGAAAGTTGAAGGGGCCAGAATATAAAGGGCCTTGTATTACACAATAAGGATTCTAGCTTTATCTTGAATGTATTCATTGAGGAATTTAAGCAAAGGAGTCATCCTGTGAATAAGTTTTATGTTTCACACTGGCTGTAATGTAGAGAATGGACAGAAGGAGATTTCTGTAGGAGACACCTGTGTTTGATCAAGTGACACTATCCATTTAACCACACTTCGTTACCAACATTTCTTTAATCCTTACCATTTGCCAGAGACTTTGCATGTATTAACTCATTAAATTCCCATAAAAGTTGTGTGAGTTAAGAATGAGATGTCAAGAATAATGTACATCAGAGTACATGAAATGTTAATTTACATAATAGTAAGAATAATTTTAACTTTTATTTTACTTTTTTAGACTTACACGAGTCAAATAAAATATGCACATTTATTAGCTTTTTTGCAGGCTGGCTATAATTAATTTTGGCAGGCCACGCAAGGAATAGTATTTGATTTTACTTGGTATGAGTTAGGAAAATTTTTTTTCACTTTTAGAATGTTTTCTTTCTAATAGTTTAATAAAAATAAATAATCTAATGTATACAGGCATATGTATATATCTGTAGATATTACTGCCAACATTATGATATTCACCACCACCAGTAATAGTCAGAAAAATCTTATAATGTTCTGTATCAGATAAAAGTATTAGGCATGGAATTCAGCACTAGCTACTTTAAATATGAGTATAATAACCTTTCTGTAACTCTTTGACATGCTTATTGTCTAATAGAAACATTATTTTTAAAACTTTAGATTATTAAAAAATATTTGTATTTAAACTTTGTGAGTCACATTCTGCATTTCTACTTTATAAAACTGCTTTTGTCTTATTAAAACATCTAAATCAAAATGTTCTATTCTTAAAATCTTAGATGCAAAACAAAATTCTAATACTAACTTAAAAACTGATTTTAAAAATTAATAGGAAATTGCTCAGTAATGCCAGAATTAACACAAATCGTTGGTTATGGCATTAGCAGCTAATTTATTAAAATCATTATGTCTGTTCTTAGAGAAAGCCATATGTCCACTCCAGAAACAACAAGCATTTGGAATCAGGGTCATTGTGTTCATATTTGCATATGTAATACATTAATTGATCTCATGTGTATATTAAAATTAAAGCTGAATATTTCCTGAATATTCCCTAATAAGTTTGGATAGTATATATTATTAATGTAAATGTTTATTTCTAGATCATTTCTTTGCACATGTAAATTTACTTATCCAAATCATTATTAGTTATGTTTTCTTATTTTCCTTAATATTAAGTATTTTTCCTTTTTTTAGAAATGTTATTTTATGTTCTTAAGCTTCTATATTTATCTTCTATGCAGTGACAAGTATAATAATTCGACAGTTAATTCTAAGATACATAACTCAAGGCCAAAAAATGATTATTAATTGGATTAAAAAATATCTTCCCCACTAATTTCTTCTAAAATGAAAAAAAAATAAAGAACATATTTTTAAAATTTTCTTCAGGCATTTTTAATAAAACTTATTGCTGATAATATTATAAAAGAGGAAGTTAAAATAATGGTGTAATATAGGTTATTCATTTCTGGATTTCATTTTGAATTTTATTTCATGTTATTCTACAATATGTACATTACCCACTGTAGATATCACATGAAATCTTTAAACCATAAATTACTTATAGGACTTTAATACTATATTTGAACAAAATCTTTTAAAAAAACCTAGTTAAGCTAAATTGAAATGCCGCCTTGAACAATCAATATCACAAGGTGCCCCCTGGCTGGTATGGCTTGGTTGGTTGGAGTGTCACCCTGTAAACTGAAGGTTTGTGGGTTTGATTCCCATTCAGGGCACTGGCCTAGGCTGCAGGTTTGGACACGTAGGAGAGGCAGCCAATTGATGATTCTCTCACTCCCTTTCTCTCTTCCTCTCTCTCTAAAATCAATGAAAAAATTGTCTTTGGTTGAGAATTTAAAAAAAAATCACAAGAGTCCAGTATATAATCCCCCCATGCACACAAAGTTGTTGTGAGATTCCACAAGGATATGCATAGTAAATACTGCATCAAATCACTAAGGTTCACTATCTATATTTTGTCATATTGAATTAATTAAATTGATAGGATATGCAATTGTTAAATGAGGTTTGTTGTTTTTTTTTTAACTTACACAGTCCAATGACAGGAAGGAAAACCAGTGTATATGTCCATTTCCTAAAATAAATTAAAACTGTCTGACTTGAAATACTACACCATTCGGACTGTTTCAGTGTGCATCTGTGTTTATGTATCTCTATGTCTATCTATATGTTCTGGGGCTGCCTGTTATACAAATTCCATGAGAAATTAGAAAAAAATAATGAAATAGTTAAAAAGTGAAGACATACACTAACATATAGAAACAATTGTCCTGTGCCCTGGCTGGAGTAGCTCAGTGGATTGAGCGCGGGCTGGGAACCAAAGTGTCCCAGGTTCGATTCCCAGCCAGGGTACATTCCTGGGTTGCAGGCTATAACCCCCAGCAACCCCACATTGATGTGTCTCTCTCTCTCTCTCCCTCTGTCTCTCTGTCTTTCTCTCTCCCCCCCTCCCTTCCCTCTCTAAAAATAAATAAATAAAATGTTTAAAAAATATTAAAAAAAAAAAGATATTTCTTAATAAAAACAGAAGAGGGGTGCGCTGGGTGAAAAAAGGCAAAAGGAAAAGAATTGGTACAACTATAACAAAATAAAAACAATAAAAAATAAAGTAAAAAAAGAAAAAATAAAATAAAGAAAATAATCCATTAAAAATAATAAAAGCAAAAGAATTAAGTACAATTTTATTGAGCTTGAACTGAGAGATAGAAATCAATTATTGGACAAAAGAGAAAATTCTCTTAAGATTACACAGACAATAGTAGATAAATAGATGATAGAGAGAAATGGATATTTTTAATGAAGCAATCTTCTTAATTGTAGAAAGACAGTCACATATGTTAGAAAGCATGCACAACTTTGTGTTAGGAAACTTGAGTTCAAAAAGTTATGTATACTCAGGGTACCAGCTCAGAATAAAATAATGACAACAGTACCATCAATACCAGAGGGAAATGGGGCTGCATGGAAGCAGGAGATGAAATATGGTAGGTAAACAGTGATGGAAAGAGATACAACTTGGTGTGGTGAGCACATAATGCAATATGCAGATGAGGTATTATAGAATTGTACATCTGAAACCCATATAGTTTTATTAACCAATGTAATCCCAATAAAGTCAATAAAAATGAAAATAAAGAATAAAATAATGTGTTTGGAATAAAATAACAGCAGTTTCTAAATTCTACTCTAGTTCATAAATTAGTCAATAAAGTCCACTCTACACACAAAGAGACATGAAAATTCATGACTCAAGCTCTAGGTGATCATATGAGATTCAAAAGCTTTGGTTTGTATAAGCTACATGGCAAAGGACTGCCCATTCTTTTCTCCCATGTACTTCCTTTCTTCTTCTGCTAATTTAGTCACCTGATAGACAAAGTTCAGTTCACTAACTGGACCTAATTACTAATAAGTGATCATGCACACAATGTAGCCCCATTCTTCTGCTTATTCTCATCTATTAAGATGAAGAAGCTGAATCAGGGAAACATGAGTCAACTCAACTTTTTCTCCTTTTCATTAAAGACCATTACATGCTTAGTAGATCTCACCATATGGGATTTTGGTAAAAATTTGATAATGAGATTGGCAATGAATGAAAATTTATTTTCTTATTGGTCTTTGGTACTGCCACATATTCCATTCTCTCTTTGACCATTAAACCTTTGTAATAGTCGACAATGGCCCAGCCGAAAAGCATAAGTGCCATTTTATTTTCTGTTTACTACTCTTCCTTGTAGGTCAACATCCTCCAGATCATCATGGGTTGAAGTACCTATCAAGAGAGGATTTAGAAACATTTTGCTCCATAGTTTTACAACATCTTCCTTTAAAAAAAAAACTCATCTTAATTAATTACACAACTGTGTAGCTCTCGTATCATCTGGCCAGCAAAATGTCTCCATCTTTTTTTGCTGGTAACCAACCTAGTCACTGCCCTGTAAACACAGGACTTAGCATGTGAAGCCATCTGGTGTAATCAGCATGCCCCCAGACATATTCATTTGTTCATGGTAGGCATGTGTGTCAAGATAGGTCAAGGTCCTTCCCAATAAAACAGGAGCCTTCTTCCAGTGATGCTAAAAAGGTTAGATGAACTCTGGGAATCAGTTGCCATGTTCACTTTATCCATCAGACAGGATATATCCAAGCAGAGAGTTGGACATAACACAGTCACTCAGAGAGTAAATGTCTTGGAAGGACTGGGTTACTTAGAATACCCGGAAGCATATCAGAGCCTATACCTCTTCTTTCGATTCAGTATAGTACATCAATATTCCTTTAGTGCATTCCCATTTTTGCTGAAATTAATTCTGTGTTTTTGGTATTTGCTTCCAAAAGAGTCACACTTCATCTGCTAAAAATTTAAATTTCCTCCATAATTTAAAAATGCTTTTAAAAATACTTATTAAGCACTTTATTTCTAACTTATCTCCTTATATTCTGTAGCCTTTTTCTACAAGTTCTGATGTTTAATATTTTTATACAAAAATAAACAATGGGAAAAAGATGGGACAACTGTACCTGAACAACAATAAATAAAAAATAAGAGTTTTTTAAAGGGTGGTATACATGGTAAAGTTATTACCTTATTTTCAGCTAGATGGGTTAAAACTACATTTTCTCAATCTATTACTTTTTAATTTGTTTTTGAAAATAAAATATTGAAAGCTTTTTGGTTTTAAAGTCTATAAAAACATTTTTCCTTAAATTCCTTCTTGCTCACTTAGTTTATCTTTGAAGATTTGTGTAAATACTGTAGAAAAGAAAATTTAACTGCATATATATATATATATATATATATATATATATATATATATGAGTATTTCCTTGGTATTGACTTTAAATAAGTTGATCACTTCTCTTTATGAAATAAAATTAAAAAAATTCTCACAGGACATCTGCTTCCAGATATTCCAGTAAAAGATTTTATTAAAATCTCTGGTATCTCAAAAATCCATGGCATGTTCAGTGAAGAAATATGAAAGTTAATAAATCTGCAGCACTTCTGAGAGTGGCAGCAGGGGAAACATCAGCAGTCAGAAGATTAGAATGAATTTCTGGAAGATAGAAGACTGATGGGAGCACCTTGATGGATATATTAGAATAAAAGAAGCTACTGCTCAGTGAATTCAACAGAAAAAAGATGCAGTGGAGCTAGGAGAGATTTTGCACAGTGCACATCCCTAGAGTCAGGAGCTAAATAAGGGAAGCTGTAGGAGGAAGGGCAAAAATCATGAAGGCTGATAGAGAATCAGTCTGAAAGACATGTGCATGTTCAGGCCACCCCTATTCCTGTGCATCAGGAAGTGCTGTTTGCTTCAATACCAGATATAGACTGAATGATAGAGGGAGTCCATCGCTCCCAAACCAAAGATTTGTTCACATTAGTCAGACTGGCCTTGTATTGGTATTTGACTTTACCTGTATGATTACTTCATACTTATGCTCTGGAAATGTCACAGTAATACCTCTAAATAACACACAGACACACACACACGTGCATAGTAAATATTCCTTTTATTCAAACAACAGGCAATAATAGTAGAGGAAACTCCTACCAGCAACCTAGTTAATCTACCTTATCCTTTATTTTATATTTATCAATAACTAATTAAAATCAGTTGATATTTTAGAAATTCAATATTTCAAAAGAGAAAGGTTAAGATAAACAAATAAAACAACTAATTCTAAAGGAAAAGCAATAAAATTCAGGTTGGAAAACAGTTTGGAAATGAACAATAAACTACTTCTAATCAATATGTCTAGAGGGTTTAGAAAAGATAAGGCTTCAGTGAAACATAGCTTGTCATTGAATTTGGGTAAAATTTAAAATATGTTAGTGAAAATTAAGTCCAATAAAATGTTAAGAATGGAAAGTAAGAAATTATTTCAGAACATAGAAGTGCAAAATACACAAATAGATGAAAATGGTAGAGAGTATACTGACAATCCATATTTCAATATTCTTCCATAAGAAGGATCATAAAATAATTAAAAGCCAGAAAGAATGTAAAGGAAGGGGGAATTTTCAAAGGAATGACAGAAATAAAATATTTAGATCTAAAAATAGAGACATATGTCTTCAGATTAAAAGTGTTCACTTCATATCAAGAAGGTTGACTTTTGCAAAGCCTATTTAGAGATCTTATATAAAAAAAATGTCCATGGGAAAACAATAAGGAAAACATTCTGTAAGTTTTCCAGAAAGAAAAGCAAATCTCCTACAAAGAAGTGAGAATCACAATGAACCTTGCAACCTTGCTGGAAGCTAAATGTGAATATATTCTATCTGTAGAAAGTGAGCAAAATGAGATGCAGAAAGTTTAGCTCCCATGCATCCTTTCTGGAAAAAAAAAATTATGTACCACAAGAAAGAAAAAAAGCAACACAAGCAAATTTCAGTCATGGTCCCTAGAAAGGAGTAGACAAGAAATTCCCAAAGTGGCAACAGTTCAACAGGTTTAAGGAGAAGTCATCATTTATCAGAGCATTCAAGAAACCATTAGAGGTTGACCTTACTGATTTGAAGAAGGCATATATAGTTCTTGGAACAAATATATATATATATTTTTTTTCATTCATATATATATATGTATATATATGAATGAATGAAAATCCAAGGGAAAGTATAGTATAGAGCTCTAAGATAGAAAGACAATGCAAAGGAAACTAAAATACAAAATGATTTTGAATGGTAAATGAAGTGTAAAAAGGAGAATGCTTGGGAGCGGTGGGATTTTCCCTTTTTTGTTGCAGAAGTTCAGTGACATGGAGCCGCAACTCCTCTGAGAATCTACCAGATTCTGAAATAAATGATATTGATAATCTGAAGGCAGCAAAACTACACCTCAGCTTTAAATTTTCAGAGGAAACCTGTAATGATATCATGGAAGGATGTGACATTACAGACCTGTCACCAAGGGAATCTAATATTACAGAATGGAAGTGATATAACTTTTTGACAACATAAAGGAATGCTGATCGATATGCAAGATAACGAAGGAAAGGAGGGAATCCAAGGTTCATGGATCAAGAAATAGTTTTAAGTATATTGTTTAAAATTATGTAATCAATTAAAACAATACTTATTATAAAACATGAACTATGGGTGGAAGAGGAAGATTAATTGAAGTTGATCTTCAATAAATGGAGTCAGATAATGCTTAAAGTTGATCAATCAAGAAATTGAGGCATAAGCCTAAAATGAATATACTATAAGCAACCAAGAAAACACTAAAATCAGAAGTAGTCCAATACTGTACTGGAAGATGGAGACTGGGCATGTGTCCTGGAGACATTTAATTGTATATTCTTCAGAAAGTATTAGAAATATATTTTCTTTGCATGTTCTAATTTTATAATAAAATGAATAAAGACATTGTTTTCTAAAATTTTATCTAAAAATATTTTTTTGCCATATTACTCTTTTTTCAGCGTTCATAGATGACATGAATCTAGAGCCTCCTACCTTTCTCTGGACTTCAGTTCTGACTGAAACAATGTGGCTCTGGATAGCACGGGCCACTTTTTGGCCTGAGTTGGCCAAGGAGAAGCTAAGGGCTGGTTTTGAAGGTGCAAAGCCAGCATGACGGTAGTGCCGTATCCCAGGACAAGCAGAAGCCCTCCCAGGATGAGTGAGATAAAGCTCAGGACACCATGGAAGCAGTCATGGTCATGGAGCAGAACCTGAAAAAACTGTAATAGAGCCCTAAATTTAAATAAATTAAAAATGTACACATTGGAACTTCAATTAATAAAATATTATGACTTCTATTTTTATCTTTTGTATTTGGAGAAATAAAGTATAGATTATAAGAAATAAGCCATCTAAAGCAATGACAAAAATTGCAATGGCAAATTCAATTTGTTCTCTGGGTCTATGGAATTTCTTTATCAAAATGAACATTAAATGGGCAGTGCTGTTGGCATTCCCGAGGATCTGCCTTCAGGGATTCCCTTCTTCTAGACTCTGACCACCCTCTAACCTCTTTTCCAGTCTCAATCTTTAGAACCATCTTAGCCATTCTTGACCTCTGACACCAGACAACTGTGTTTTTTTAGCTTAATTCCTTTTTGTGAAGCAACCATGAGCTCCCAAATTGTCAGAATTACTCCACCAAGGCAGAGGCCACTGTCAACTGCTTGGTCAATGTGCATCTGCAAGACCCCGATACCTACCTTTCTCTGGGTTTCAATTGTGACTGCAACAATGTGGCTCTCAACAGCATGGGCCGCTTTTTTCTTGAGGTGGCAAAGGAGAAGCCAGGGCTGGTTTTGAAGGTGCAAATCCATCATGACAGCCGCACCAGGAGGAGCAGAGGCTTCCCAAGATGAGTGGAACAAAGCTTAGGACACCATGAAAGCACCTGTGGTCATGGAGCAGAACCTGAACCAGGCCCTTTGGACCTGCATGGCCTGGGTTCCACCCACACAGAGTCTCACTTCTGCCACTTTCTGGACAACTGCTTCCTGGATGAAAGGGTGAAACTCATCAAGAAGATGAGTAACACCTGACCGACCTCTGAAGGCTGGCCAGAGGGCCCCCAGGCTGGGCTGAGCCAATATCTTTTTCAAACACTCACCCTTGAGCACAACTAGGAGGCTTTGGAGCCCCCTAGCCTTGGAGGTGCCCTCTGCATCCCACTGGTGTCTGGTTTCTGTATAAACTTCTCCCTGTAACCACTAGGCAGCCTCTCAACCACACTGGAGCACTGTCCCACGCCACGGACCAAACAAAAAAAATGAAGGTTTTTGGAGAAAAAAGCAAATCAATATTAAATGTGTATTTCAAAAATGACCATTTCATGTAATGAAATGGTCATTTTAAGTAATGACCATGAAACATACAAAAACTTTCATCAAAAAAAAGAGAGGTGTCTTTGATAGTTTGGATAAGTTTCAATAAGGACTTTTAAAATTATTTTCTACTTAACCACAATTATTTTGTTTCCTAATCATTCTATCCTATAATTTGTTATCTATGAGTTTGTGTCTCAGAACTAGTTCTGACTAGGTTAACCTGCATGAATATTTTATCAGGTAGCTTGGTAATTACCAAGGTCTGTGGACCGGTGAAAAAAAAGAGAGGGAAGAATTGGAAGAGAAAAAAAAGGGCTTTTTTATCTCTTTCAGTAATTGAATTCCAGAAGAGCCTGAGCTCAGAGACCATGAGCAAAACCTGAGATTTGTAGGAAGCCTTCCAAAACTGGTTGCACTCATACTGTTATTGCTGCTCCTGCTGCTGAGTTTCACACATATATCAAAGATCATCCACAGAACACTGATCCAGCATGAATGCTGCTCCCCACAAATTAGCAAGTTTGAACAGGACTCTTAGAAATGAATCTGAGTGCCATCTGCAGCACATTGGTTAGGAATGTGGACTCAGTTTGACTCCTGACACTACTGGTTTAAGGTTGCAAATTAATCTCTCCATCTCCACTCCCCAACATATAAATTAGGTGGCACTATGAGGGATAACTACATGACACAAAAAAGCCTTTGAACAGTGTCCGACTCAGTTGATGTTCACCATAATTATTATCTGCTCATTACATAAACTCAAACAAAGAGAATTAACAATGCAAAACTGGATTCTATAGCACTATCTGTTCACTTCAGAGCATGGCTCTGTGCGTGATCAACCTCCCTCTGTGTGGTTGCCTACGCCAGGAGAATGTAGGGACACCACATCACGGTTGCCATAAATATCATGTTTCACTTCCCACTTTTTCTATCTGGAGGTCTCAAGTGACTTTCATGACATTCTTCTTTTATCACCCTTTTCTTGAAAGTCATTAATGGGAGGATGGTAAAAGAAGTATGGCTGTGGTACAGAAATGTGAGATGGGGTGTGACTCAGAGCTTAAGGTTCACAGCCCCGGCAGGGAATCATAAAGCCCATACTGGCTCCCCTGACAGCACTGTATCTACCAGTGAGCATGATTTCCCCAGCTTGCCTACTACCTTTGTCTCTTAAATTCCTCTGATAGTTTCCTGTCTGGTCTCTTCAGTGCAGTATCAGTGGAGAGAAGTGTAAAACACATGGTTTCCCCAGTTGCTTGCTTTATTTTATTTCTGTTTTAGCCATTCCCTTTCTCTATGTTTTCATCAGTTTACATGTACCACTACCTACACACACACTCCATTACCACACATGCACATAAGAGTCTATGTACGCACATGCTCACAGCCCCCCACTTCAGGCTAATCTAATAAACATCTTGCGTTAGTGTTCTGGTGTTGCTATAACAAATTATCACAAGCTTTGTGTCTTAAAACAGAAATGTATTCTCTTACAGTTCTAGAAACCAGAAGTCCTAAATTAGTTTCAATGGGCCAAAATCAATATACTGCCAAGAGGAGAATATGTTCCTTGCCTCTTTCTGCTTTCAGCCTCTATAGGCATCCTTGGTTTATGGCTATATCACTCCAGTCTCTGCCTTCATGGTCACATGGCCTTCCCCTCTTCTGTCTGAAATCTTCCTTTACCACATGAGGGCCTTTTGATTGCACTGAAGGTCTACCTGGACAATGCAAGATAATTGCCCCATTACAAGATCCTGAACTTGGTCACATCTGCCTGTTATTTTTTATGTAATATAACACTTATAAGCTCTAGAGACTGGGATGTGGATATCTTATGAGGCCATTATTCTGCCTACTATATCCCTCCTTTTGGACTCTTGATATTAATGGCACCATTTTCTTCCTAGTCACCTAAACTAGAAATGTCACTATAATATCTTACCATTTCTTCTCTTCTAACACTGCAATTCCACAATATAACTAGTCCTCCTCCCTACCATTGACTCTAAAATGTAAAATATTCTCTCCATGAGCATTGTCACTGTTATAGAGATCTGAATTATTCTCATCTGTATTGTCTTAATAACCAAATGAATCTTCCCACATCCAAGTCTTTCCTTTTTTGGCCATCCTCCAAATGGTTTCCAAAATTGAAAAACAAACATTATCATGTATTTGCCCAACTTAAAAATCCGTCAGTGGTCCCTCTCTTTTGGCAGGATTAAACTACATTAATCATGTCACCCTCCACTTCTTACCTTTACTCACTCCTTGACCTCTATCAGTAAAATATATGCCCTGTACTACTGAACATGGCATTTCTGCCATCTGGAGAGCCCTTCTCTTTTGGGCATCAAGACTTGCTTCTTAGCCTTGCTTTTCAGTGTATCTCCAATAACTTTTTTGTCATTATTTTTCTGAATTAAGTAATGTATCTGTCAATATTTTTAGCTTCTCATTTCAAACTCTTAATATCTCACTGATTGGCATTACTACTACTATCTCAGAATTCTAACCACTTGTTCACACTCTTTCTATATTATTGTGATATTTTATGGAAGTTTGTTTTTCTAGTGCCTTAAAAAAGTCATTGCAGAATAAGAACTCAATAATCATTATGTGAATCAATAAGAACATTCTGGGGCACTCAATAGCTGTGCATTTTAGTATGTATGCCCAAATATGAAAGTCAACACACTTTGAACTTCAGGGCAGAAAAGATTAACATAATTGTCATTTATAAAAATACTAGGTCAAGTTGAAATAATAAATTACCATGAAATATAAGTGGCTTAACAAAACAAAAGCTATGTCTTGTTAATGCACATTCTAATGAGGTTGAATAACTTTGTAGGGCAGTTCTTCACTAAGTGGTGTCTGGAAACACCTGCTGGATTTTCATGCTGTGATTTCTTTGTTAAAAAAAAAACATGGATTTGAGAATACTGTAAGAGGAAAAGAGAAATCTAGAGGGTTGCAGAAGGATTTTAAATTGCTTCAGTATAAATGTGACACCCATCTTTTCCATTCATGTCTATCGACCACAACATGTCAAACAGCCCACCCAACGAAACGCAGACTGGGAAGGATGGTCTCCATGTGTGTAGAGAGGAGAGGTCAACCAGGTGAGCCTGTAGTGTCTACTGCACATGTTCTTTAGTTAGCTCTGAGGAGTTCCAAATCAACATTCTGGCTTTATTCTATTTATAACTCACTCTCTCCTTTTTTCCTCTTCACAATAATCATTCCACTACAAACAGGAATTAGAAGTTACTACAAGTGTATTCATTACCAAATCAAATGGTTGAAAACAGTTAAGGCTAGTAGCTTAACTGTTATTATTTTTACTTTAGCAAACCATCCTGGAATTTAAAAGTAAACTCAAATAATGACACATGTTTTACACAAATGTTTACTCAGCAAACTGACCTTCTACTGAGATTTTTTCCTTGAAAATTATTTCTCTCAACTGTAACTTTCATCCTTTTATCTAAGGATTGATTGAATAGGTTACATTATGTTGTTTCTTACTTGATGCTAAAGAATCTAACTATAATAATCAAAAATATAATTCTCTAGAACAACAATTTACAACTGGTATGCCATAGCATACTGGCGTGCCACAAGAATTTTTAAAACAACGCAACTCGACTATTTAGTCAGGCGCACTGAATTCTTTTCCCTTAGATGGTCACATAAAAAATATCAACAGCCAACACAACAATAGCTGCCCAGTGTGAATGAATCAAAAGTATACCTTTTTTGTCACATTGGCAAAAAAATATTTTTGGTGTGACACAGAATTTTATTAATTAGTTTGTGTATGCCACAAGATGAAAAGGACAGAAAATCGACGCTCTAGAAAAATGTATTCAGAAGGTTTCCTTGGAAAGCTAACAGAATCTACGAAATTCTAATGATGATTTTAATAAGATATGGAATTTATGGGTCTCTGGATGCAGTTCAAGCAGCTTCATATCAGCAATGCAGATTCTCATCTACCAGAACTCTTGCTAAAAGAAGTTGACATATTTTCCACAATCTTTAACACGAGAGAGAGAGAGAGAGAGGCCATTTGCTTTAAAATATTCAAGGGTACAGGACACAGAAAATATTTTATCCATCCTATTTTTCTCTATGCACAATAAACTATAAACTTGAGCAAAACATCATTCTCACTGTATCACATAAATATGCTAAAGTGGACAGTATGTATGACATTTGGATATATTCTATGTCAACAAAAAATTTCCTCCTAGATGTGTAACAGAGCAGAAAGTTCAACTTGGTATAAATAAATGAGCTAGAAACTTCTACAAATGCAAAGAATCAACAAGTAAATAAAAATAGACATAAAATAGAAATGAAAAGAAAACTTTTCATTGGCATAAACACTATTTTATAAAAACTGGTTTTCTAATGTTCATTCATCTAGAAATTTTATTTAATTTGTTCTATATAGTCATTCCAAAAAATTTATTAAATGTTTAATATATTTAGATTCCACAAAACATGTTTTAAAGTGAATAAGGAAACTTCTTACTCTCAGGGAATTTGCGGGTTCCATTGTGAGAGATACTGTTTTGAGTGTGTGTATCACTCCTCTAGATTCTGTGATACAGAGGTTAAAATATCCATATATGTAAAGTTTAGGAATTTCTTTTAAATTGGCCATGGGGTTTTTTAAGTATCTCACTAAGACATTTCCTAGTCACACACCAATTCCATGTTCTCCCACTGAATCTTCTAATCCCTCAGTTTGCTGACGTCACAGAACTAGGTGATCACAGATCTAGAATTAGAACACAGACCATTCAGTTTGAATAAGTGGAACCTAATCAACAAAACAAACAAGCAAGCAAAATATAACCAGAGACACTGAAATAAAGAATAAATTGACAGTAACCAGAAGGGAGCGGGGAGAGGAATAATGTGGGGAAATAGGGGAAGGGTCATCCACATGTATAAAGGACAAATGGACAAAGCCAAAGGGTGTAGGATCAAGGTGGGAGGTGGGGATGGGTGGGGCAGGGGATCATAGTGTGGGGGGAATGGGGACAACTGTACTTGAACAACAATAAAAGTAAAGTTAATGAAAAAACAAAAGGGAAGGCAACTGAATCAGAAAATTTCCTTTAACTCTTTCAAGGGTACTTGTGGTAAGAACAAACAAACAGAACAAATATTAATTTGACTAATCTGAAATTCAAAGGCCCTTGAGAAGTTCACTACAATGGAGACTGATAAGATTGGGAGTATATTAAATGGAAAGGAGTGAAGGAGCCACTTCATCATTAACTCAAATAAAAGACCAGTGTTTATAGGTCAGTTATAGATGCCTCTACAATCATGTGTCATTGCAAAATTTATAAGACCTAACAAGAGACATTAAAGAAAAGATTTTAAGTGAATGGACTTTAAAGGCTGTCATGAGCTATATTCTAGTTCTGTCTCTGCAATTGCCTAGTTTTATGACCTTAGTAAAAAAACTAACCTGATTGTATCTTAATTTTCTCATCTAGAGAACTGAGGTGCTAATAATAATATTACCTCACAAAGCTGTTGTGCACAATCAATGAGGTAACAAATCACACTAATAATAGTGTTTGGCAAGTAATACATATTCATTAAATATGAGTAACTGCCATTAAATACATATACTATATATGCTACAGCTTTATGTGGTATTTTTGTATTAAATATATTTAATAACATGGTAATTTATGTGACAACTTATAATGCATTTTTGAGTGCTAGTAAACAATTCAGAGAAGCTTAACCCTAAAAATCCCCAAAGAAACTCATGCATGGCATTACCATGATAATATTCGATGAGAAAAAATGTTACTCAAAATTCTTTCCAGAAATAAAGCAATATATATTGACCCAAAGATAAATACCGTACATCTGCTCTTGTCTAGGACTGTGTAAAGTTTACCACAAACTCAAATCAGGTAGATAGCACCTACATAAACAGTGTGGCATTAGGACATAAAATAGACTTATTACTTTAGATTAAACCATTGCTGTTTGTACAATTTGAGGACAACAACTATTTATCTTCCTTAAAAAAAAGAACAAAAATCCACAGAGCATGGTCATATCTAGGAAGTCTGAGTGCAATATATTTGATTTCTTGGTCATTAGGACATGGCTTTAAACATTTCAGTATGAAAAGAATCAATTGTTTTGTAATAGAAAGTTAGTATTTTAGTGACATGTAATATAATTTTGATAAACAACTTTCAGAGTGAAGAAATATTGGTTTATCTGTCATAATTAGCTCTAAATATAAAAGTGCCCTGATTAAATGGTCTAGATTAAGGGGAATTTTTTAATCCTTGCAAGCAGAATCTGCCTTCTAGAGGTTCCCAATAGTGTCACTAATGTTGTTATTGAAGAATTGGACCAATTGTTTGCACCTGTACATCATTTGCACCTGCATGCCTGGTAACTCCAGGAAGGTGGCTTCAGTGCGAACCAGTAAGAATGATTCTGATGATTTGGGTGCAGAAGAAAACGCTACTGCTAGCATATATTTACATTCTTTGAAAGTTTTGGTGATATTTTTACTACTGCAACATGTTCATTGTATTTGCAAAAGCATGCAAGCCATTTGTTTTATACCATGAGATTTACTCTACTTAAGGCTTTTATCAAAGCATTGTCTTTGGCAAGTGAAAATACGTTATGCAGAATTGCACTCTGTTATCAAATGACATTAATCTTAGATCTGAGGTTACACTGAGAGGAGGAAATAAATTGAAGTTGGTACTGTCGAACATGGCGCATAGAGTGATGCTCTGCACTGAACTAATAACATACCAATTTGGGACATTGTTAGTCTTTTAAAATATAGTAGTGAAGACTTTTGTTGACTCTAAAACAAGAGTCAGTAAAGATCAGATTTTAAAATATTAGATAATTCTGGAACAAGAGAACAGAAGAGGAAAAAATGAAACAAAAATAGATTTTCTTTTCAAAGTCTATAGCTTCAAAACTATTTCATGTTGTGAAAACCATTCACTATATCTTTCATAAATGGCTAATTTAAGAGCAAATCTAAAGTTATTACAGTTATTGTGGCAAATTCAAATAATCGTACTTATAATCGTTGTAACACTTTTTCATTGATTGCATTTAAAATATATACTGATGAGGATTATAACTAACAATAATATGGGATTTTTGGTTTATTACATTAATATTTTGTTAATTAGTTGGTTAATTATAAACCACATTAAAATTAAGATTGTTTATGTACAAAGAGCTTGAGACAATTTTGAAAACATGGTGCAGTCATTATTAAAAATAAATTAGAGAATATTCTTAGGCTCAAATCCTAACTTAAAAGTCATATACTCAAAATTTGTCACATTTAATTATTTTTATTTTTTAAAGATTTTGCTTACTATTAGAGAGAGGGAAAGGAAAGGAGAAAAAGAAGGAGAGAAACATCAATGCAGGGATTGCCTCAAGAGAGGCCCCCTACCAGGGATCTGGTCTGCAACCCAGGCATGTGCCCTGACAGGGAATCAAACCAGCAACCCTTTGGTTCACAGTCCCATGCTCAATCCACTGAACTACACCAGCCAGGCACATTTAATTATATTTAACTCCTTGAGTGCTTTAGTTGCCTTTTAATCTCATTCCTGAAACTCTTCTAATTAGCTCAATTTGTTTAAATATAATAACTAATTAACATAAAATGCATTAGCTTCACTTAGTTCCCCAGGCACCCTTATTAACAACAGAGTAGAGATAGGTCAATGCAAAGCTCTTTACGTATATCATGAAACAACATTGAACCTGAACAACGTAGGTTGGCACATTATCACTCTTCCTGAAAATCCTGCTTCTATCATAACATTATTCCAATTCAAATTCTAATGATTAAACAGAAATCCTCTGCTAATTAGGGATAAGAAAAAGCTTCCTACACTTGCCCAAGATTAGTGTAATATCAAAAGTCAATTTCTAGAATTCCCAATTGGGAAATTTTTATAAGAATCATAACATTAAATTATTTAGACAGAGGAAGACAGAGAAAAAAAGACCAATGTAAATAGAGAAATTACCAGATAATGGACTCTTCACATGGTTTTTAAATTAATCTAGAGATTTAAATATGCATATAATTTATATATAAATACAAATACATACCTGTCTATATGTACACATATATAATCTACCAAATAAATAGCATTATGTTTTACAAGTTAATTTCACTTTCACTTTCATTACCTCATTTGATTTGAAAATTGATGACTATTTTTTTTTACCAATAGTCTATATTGAAAAGAACAAATGGCATAATTTTTAAAACTGTCTAAAACTCCAATGGTCCATTATTAGTTTAATTTTATCAGGTAACAAAAGACATATTCATTAAATGCTTATTCAATCCAAGTATGGCCTAAGCTATAAAATATGTTTTCTAAGCATGAGAATCATTAAAGAAGGTAGTAGTCTCAGAACATACACACAGACTATTTTAAATAAAAATATCTAGGAGTTGGAACTCAATTCTATATGCAAGCTATTACTGAGGGATTTTAAGCAGTGAGTGTCCTGTTGTGTGTTAAGTCTAAAAAAATATTTTCATTATTTATGTTCATATTAACCTGATTAAACTCTGGCCTATTTTTTATCAAATACATTTAATGTTGATTTTGCTATTCCTTTGTGCTTTCTATATTTTTTCTGTCTCTACTCTGGCCACAATATCTATTATTTTGATAATTTGCTTATGTCCATCACAGTGTAATAAATTTATGGAGGCATTTAATGGTATAAACACCATGCTGGTCACATTGTCCAGGGATGCCATTACCTATAGTATCCCCACAGTGGCTTGACCATTAAGGAAGGCCAATTGGAACTAACTGGCCATGTAAAAAAGCTTCACAATAAGCCTATAACATTGAATTCCAAAATAATGAAAGGACTGAGAGATAGAGTACAGTGAGGAAGAGGTCTTAAATGTTAAGTAAGCATACTTCAAAGGTAAAAGAAAATAATAGTAATAAGCATGCCTTTGAT
Organism: Phyllostomus hastatus; assembly: GCF_019186645.2. NCBI lineage: Eukaryota > Metazoa > Chordata > Mammalia > Chiroptera > Phyllostomidae > Phyllostomus > Phyllostomus hastatus. The sequence goes on along the minus strand of NW_025333709.1, from coordinate 34,907,695 downwards.
ATGCAACTTTTTTATCATAAGAAATGCTTTTATATTAACTCATTTTATCTCATTTTTAAAATCAGGGAAGGGAAGCAAAAAAATGCTAAATGACTTCTTGGATCACAGGAGTTGAAATGACAGAGCAAGGCCTTGAACTTAGGTTAGCCGATAACTATTTAAGGACTCTTTCCATCACTCCACATAGTTCCATGGCAAAGACCTGGAAAATTAAACGTCTCAGATGGATGGGAGCTCATAAGGTACAATCTCAATGAAGGGTTGAAGGGAAGTTTATCAGGATTACTTGTATGATTTCTTAACACCACACACACACACACACACACACACACACACACACACACACAGAGCCAACCAGCTATATGCCTTATATACAGACTATATTATTCCTAGTTTGGAGTAGTGCCACAGTGCTACACTCATTAGTATTGATGGGAATAACAAACAAGTTGGATAAGGATGCTTAGAAACAGAAATAGTTGAGAATTATGATCCAATATTTTCATTTTTAAAAATAATCTTGAGTAATTTTTACTTGAAGAAGCAATGAAGTCAAATAAATTGATATACATGCCCAAGGGGTCACTGGCTAAATCAAGCATAGAATAGGCATTTTTAGAACATGAACTAATGTCAAGTTCAAAGTATAGCAGGATATCACAGACTAAGAGAAGTGTCAGGAAAATTTAAGTTTAGAATACACTAAGACATGTAGTCCCATTTGTTTATTCCTTCATTTATGTGTCCGATGTTCATAGCAGTACTTTTTACAATAGCCCAAGTGTTGGAAGCAACCTAAGTGCCCATCAGCAAATGAATGGATCAAAAAACTATGGTACATTTACACAATGGAATTCTATGCAGCAGAAAGAAAGAAGGAGCTCCTTCCCTTCACAACAGCATGGATGGAACTGGAGAATGATATGCTAAGTGACATAAGCCAGGTGGTTGAAGACAAACACCATATGATCTCACTTATAAGTGAAACCTAATTAACAAAACAAATAAGCAAGCAAAATATATCCAGAGACATTGAAATAAGGTCTGACAGTAACCACAGGGGAGGTGGGAAGGGATAATGGGGGAAAAGGGGGTAGGGTCATCAAAGAACATGCATAAAGGACACATGGACAAAGCCAAAGAATGTAAGATCAAGGGTGGGAGGTAGAGATGGGTGGAGCAAGAGAGCATGGTGGGAGACAACTGTACTTGAACAACAATTTTAAAAAAGAAAGGAAAGGCTACTGAATCAGAAAATTTCCTTTGAACTCTTCCAGAGGTACTTGAGGTAAAAACAAACAAACAAACAAACAAACGGAACAAATTTTAATTTGACTAATCTGAAATTCATAGACTCTTGAGAGCATAATACTCTCTACTTCCATCCATGCTGTCACAAAGGGTAGGAGTTCCTTCTTTCTGCTGCATAGTATTCCATTGTGTAAATGTACCATAGTTTTTTGATGGATTCATTTACTGATGGGCACTTAGGTGGCTCCTAACACTTAGCTAATGTAAATAATGCTGCTATAAACACTGGCCATGTAAAGGAAAGAATAAACAAATGGGACTACATGTCTTTGTATTCTAAACCTAAAGTTCCTAACACTTCTCCCAATCCATGAAATCCTGTTGTATTTATACTTTGAACTTGACTTTAGTTCATCTTCTATAAAAGCCTATTCCATACTTGATTTACTCAGAATGCATAGGTTTTTTTGCATTGGTGTTTCAGGATTCGTAAGGTATAATGGTATCAGTGAAATCACTGGGTCAAAAAGCAGTTCCATTTTTACTTTTTTGAGGAATTCCATGCTGTTTTCCACAATGGCTGCACTAGTCCGCATTCCCACCAACAGTGTACTAGGGTTCCCTTTTTTCCACAACCTCAACAGCACTTGTTGTTTGTTGATTTGTTAATCATAGTCATTCTGACAAGTGTGAAGTTGTATCTCATTATGGTTTCAATTTGCATATAATGGCTAGTGATGCTGACGGTCCTTTCACATGTCTCTGGGCCCTCTGTATATCTTCCTCAGAGAAGTGTCTGTTCAGGTCCTTTAACCACTTTTTTATTTAAATTATTTTATTGTCGTTCAATTACAATTGTCTGTATTTTCTCCCCAGCCATCCCCCCCACCCCCTCCAAACCCACCTCCCTCTCTTGCTCCCACCCTCCCATTTGTTTTTTTCCATGTGTCCTTTACAGTAGTTCCTGAAAACCCTTCTCCTCACTGTCCCCTCCCCCCTCTCCTCTGGCTATTGTTAGATTGTTCTTAATTTCAATGACTCTGGTTATATTTTGTTTGCTTTTTTCTTTTGCTGATTATGTTTCAGTTAAAGGTGAGACAATATGGTATTTGTCCCTCATCACCTAGCTTATTTCACTTAGCATAATGCTCTCCAGTTCCATCCATGCTGTTGCAAAGGATATAAGCTCTTTCTTTCTTTCTACCATGTAGAATTCTATTGTGTAAAGGTACCATAGTTTTTTGAGCCACTCATTTGCTGATGGGCACTTAGGTTGCTTAAATTGTGCTGCTATGAACATTGGAGTGCATAGGTTCTTTTGGATTTGTGTTTCAGGGCTCTTAGGGTATAATCCCAGCAGAAGAATTGCTGGGTCAAAAGACAGATCCATTTTTAGTTTTCTGAAGAAATTCCATACTGTTTTCCACAGTGGCTGTACCAGTCTGCATTTCCACCAACAGTGCACTAGGGTTCCCTTTTCTCCACATCCTCTCCAACACTTGTTTGTTGATTTGTTTATGTTGGCCATTCTGACCAGTGTGAGGTGGTGTCTCATTTTGGTTTTAATTTGCATCTCTCTGATAGCTAGTGATGTGGGACATCTTATCTTTTCATATGTCTCTGGGCCCTCTGTATGTCCTGCTTGGTGAAATGTCTGTTCAAGTCTTTTGCCCATTTTTTAATCAGATTGTTTGTCTTCCTGGTGTGGAGTCATGTGAGTTATTTATATATTTTGGAGATCAAACCCTTGTCTGAGGTATCATTTACAAATACATTTTCCCATACAGTTGGTTCCCTTTTCATTTTGATAATGTTTTTTTAGCTGTGCAGAAGCTTTTAAATTTGACTAAAATTAAAAAGCCAAGCTTTCTAATTTGAAAGAAGCTTTCTAATTTGAGTCCCAATTGTTTATTCTTTCCTTTATATTCCTTGCTCTAGGAGACATATTGGTGAAAATATTACTTTGTGGTGTATCTGAAGTTTTCTGCCTATGTTCTCCTCTAAGACTTTTATGGTGTCATGACTTGCATTTAGGTCTTTTATACATCGTGAGTTTATTTTTATGTGGGAGATTTCAAGATATTAAAAGAAAAATATTGACACAAGAGTAGTCTAACAACAGATGAAAAATGGCTAGAATAACCCCATCTCAGCACTGGGAGTGTCCAAGAAAGATATCCCAAACATAGTAAGTGCTTATGTGTATATTTATGTATATGTATATGTGGGTGGGGTGTTACTTATACCCACATCACTATTTTATCTATCCATCCAATTAACTTTTACACTTTAGTTGAGAGTCTTCTATATGTAAGATCTTGTTATAACTATCTGGCAAAAAATATTAATGAACAATATTAACTTGTAGTCCAATAGGGGTGATAAAACATACAAACAAAAAATGTAATATTAAGTAAGAACACAATTTAGAATGAAGAAATATTTCTTCTAGGTAGTACAATCGTTCCATGAATGAATTATTATTAGGATTATTGATTAATGGTAAAGTTTTAAACATGTTGGTAGGGAAGGAAATAGTTGAAGAGATGAAAAATGGAAAAGAAATTACATAATTTAAAACAGGCAAATAAACACTGTGAAATAAGTTGAAGAAGCAGCCACAGAGGGGAAAAAAGGAAATTAAAACACAATACATATAGGTATGGTAAAGAATAGCAGGCTTCAACCTAAGAAGTTTGAGAAGTGATTATTATATAACAAAAGAGTGATTATATTGTATTATTTGAAATAATCTTGAAAGAATAAAAGAAGAAAAAATATTGGAAAGAAAGGTTTTAATCAGGAAGCCCAAGAAAGGTTACTAAAGTTATTCAAGGAAGATATAATTTGCATGGTAGCTGTGGAAATAGATCCAATGATATGGTTTGAGTGACTCTGCATGTGTAGAATTAAGAACTCTTTGGAACTAAATGGCTATATGGAGAGTGAAATATAGAATAAGAAGTTATGATTCTGAGAAGCATGCTGATGTTATTAACAAAAAACTAAAATTAGAAAGAAGAGAAAACTTAGTGTGAATATATTTGGTTTGATTTGAAACTTGAATAACCCAGGTGTCAGCTGAGATATCCTATCCTTAAATACTTCAACCAAAATATCAAGAATGCTTAACTACATGCAGTGAAAGCTATTTATTTAGAACATAGGTAGTGAGGAGTTTGGTAACTTTTACCAATTGGGTTTCATTCTGTGTTTTAGCTTCTTTTGAAATAATACACTTTACAAAAAACATGTCCATCTTATGCATTCTGGTCGTTCCCACCATGTGGACCCAGTCATAAAGTTTAGTCACGTGTGTATTAAAATTGCTGGTATATTAAAAACTACTAAAAGAAAAAAATTATAACAGAGAGGAACTACCAAGCTTATATGTTCATAATGTTTCAACAAATTAATGATTTAGTAATGTGTGCTCTTATTTAAAATTAAACGTGTATTTTTTAATTTGTATTCACCAATTATATATTACAATTAAACAATGTCACACTTCTTGAAGATTTTTCTCATCAAATATAAGGGAAGATTTTTATCTCCTTCCAGGTCCTGAGTTAATTAATAATTTACTTTATGCACCCCAATGTTCATAGCAGCACAATTTACAATAGCTAAGTGCTGGAAGCAACCTAGATGCCCATCAGTAAATGAATGGATCAAAAAACTATGGTACATTTACACAATGGAATTCTATGCAGCAGAAAGAAAGAAGGAGCTCCTACCCTTTGCAACAGCATGGATGGAGCTGGAAAGCATTATGCTAAGCAAAACAAGCCAGGCAGTGAAAGACAAATACCATATGATCTCACCTTCAACAGGAACCTAAACAACAAAACAAAGAAACAAGCAAAATATTACCAAAGACACTGAAATAGAGGACAGGCTAATAGTGAACAGAGGGGAGAGAAGAGGGAATTTCAGGGGACAATGGGAAGGGTTTACAGGAACAAATTTAAAGGACACATGGACAAAAACTAGGCGGAGGGTGGTAATGGGAGGGAAGTGGGGAGGGTTGGGTGGGTGAGCTGGATTGGGGGTAAAAGGGAGAAAACTGTACTTGAACAATGATTAAAATAAAAAAAGAAAAATAATAATTTACTTTGACAAATGGGAAGGAATTTCCACATTTTGTTTTATTTGGGTTTGGTAGGCAGTCCCACAGTAATCCCTGCCTCTCAGTATTCAGATCTTTATGTAATACCCTCCCCATGAGTGTAGGCTGGATATAGTGACACGCTTCTAACAAAATATTTTTTAAAATTATATTATGTCACTTCTAAAATTAGATTATAAACAATCTCTCTCATATGACTGTCCTATCTAGCTCTGAGAGAAGTGAGCTATCATGTTATGATCCACACTGTGGAAACACCACTAAACAAGAAATGAAGGGAGTTCCCTAGCCAAAGACCAGTGAGAATCTGAAATTTTCAGTCTAAGAGCCCATTAGAAAAAAATGAGTCAATTTTAAAAAAGATGACTTGAGTAAACTTGAAAGTGAATCTTCTCCTACTTGAGCCTTCAGTTGAGACCACAAACCCAAGATGACACTCATATTGCAGCCTTATGAGAGCTCTTGAGGGGAAGGCACCAGCTGAGGCAAGCTTGATGCCTTCCCCACAGAACATGGGAGATAGTAAATGTCTATCATTTAGCTACTGGATTTTGGAATATTGTGTTCAACAGCATGGATAGCAAACATGTTGGGAAATGCTTAGAGGTGAGTTTCTTTCACAAAAGAAATATTCCAGGCATGTAAATATCATCCTGCCACCAAGCAAAATAAAGACAAATTATTTTCACATCCTTTTATTACATCTATGTTTTGTAATGTATGTAAATTACCTCCTGGGAATGGAACCAGTCAAGCCTTGCTATATTATATCAGCTAGTGACACTTTATTAAGACATTTTCCCCTGGAAGACTTAGCCTGCTTCATAATATTGTCTAAGGATCCCTGGGCACAATCAGATTTTTCTGAAAATCTGGAGAGATAAAGCACATTTACACTGTGGAAATGTATACAGCATATATACAAAAATTCATTCTGTTTTTTTAAAAGTTCTAGGTTGTCTTTACTATTTCAGATTTCTGGCCTCTGCCATGTCACTTCAACTTCTACATTCTCTGTTGACTCTCTCTGCTCTTTTACAGCTGATTTTACCCACCCTAAAATTCTTCATTTATTCTCAGAGCAAATTTGTTTTGATTACTTGCTTCTAGCAAATCGTTTTCATTTTCTTATTCTCCACCCACAGGTTTCCGATAAATGTATTTTTTTTCTAAATGAGAAAAACTTCTTACAGATGGCTAATTCAGGTGACAACTAATTAAAATAACACTTTTTTTTTTTTTTGCCCAAGAACAATTTGAGGAATCAACTCGCAAGTCAGTGATTAGTTTTTACTTTGGTAATGATTGGTGATGTAGAATAAAGTCATCCTCCAAGACGATCTGTTCAAGACAAGATAATTATTTTAGCTTAGCAATGGCAAACAGAATCCTACTGAAGGAATGAAAAGGGCCCCAAATCAAACTGACTTTATTTAAGGGCATTCTTTTTTTTTAACCTTTTTTTATTGTTATTCAAGTACAGTTGTCTCCATTTTCCGCCCACCACACATTTAAAGACATTACTATTGCAAGCAATTGTGTGTTTTTTCCCTTCCCATTTTGACATTGAAAGTAAGTTGTATTTAAAAATTTAGAATGTCATTTCATAGTAAAGTACCACTCAGGGTAAATCACTTTCAAATTGACATTGCAAATTCTATTGCAAATAACATAGGAGAACTTGTTTAGATATATGCTACCCAGAGGGATGAACCCAGACTAATTAAATAATGTGATAAAATCACCTTTAAAAAGTAAAATTTTTGGTTTCCAGATAAGATAAACTAACAGATTGGATTTTCTCCTTCCTAAAGCAACCAAAAACTGGACAAAACATGTAAAATGATGGTTTGCAAGATGCTGTATGTCAGGCAACAAAAGACAGTGATCACTAAGACCAGAACAGCTGGGGTCATTCCAGTTTACTTCCTTGGGGTTAGAGCCAAGACACAACACTCTCAAAACACACCTGAGATGAGAGACAGGGAAGACCAAGGTAATTGGAATTTGCAGAGCAAAGTACAGGAGGGGAGAAAATTGCACAGAGAGAAAACTTCAGAGATATGAAGAGAATTTCCCTGAGTATCTCTCAGAGTACTAATCATCGTATGTGTATAAGGAACTAGCCTGAGGCTGAGGAAAGAACCACCTGGAAGGGTTGGTGGTAATAGTGTTCAGTACTCACATGAGGCCAGTAATAATCTAACCTCATGATCCAAGGGCCATTGAGCAGAGTCCACAGAGCAGTCTGCTATAGGTAATGGGGAACAGAGCCCTAGACTAGGCACTGCACTGCACAGGTAGTGGGGAATGAACAGTCACGGACTGGGCAATATAGTGTAGAAAGGGTAGTGTTTTCATCAAATAATGCTGGGACAATTGGATATCCATGTGCAAAAGAAAAAAAAAGAAAAATGTTATTATTTGAGTTAGCAAAAACAAATTCATTACAACCAAGAACCACAATCTATAAAACAACAAATTCATAGAGTGGGCTTCATTAAAATTGAAAACTTCTATTTAGAAAAGACACTGTTAAAATAAGGAAAGAAAAGCCAAAGATTAGGATATTGTGTATTAATACAATTTAGTGTTTCAGGAAAACTATGTGTATACCCCAGACATCCAGAGAGACTAGTAGGTCCTAGAGCAAATTAAACCTAAAAAAATCCCTGGAGAAAAAAAATGGCAAAACTGATTCCATCCTAATTTGGGCATCTGAAGAGAAGGCAGGGTTCTTTGGAAAAGAAGTAATGCTGGGGGAAATAAAAGGCAGCAGGAAAATAGGAACACCGACTATGAAACAGATGGACTCCATAAAAGAAGACACATTGCCCTGGCTGGTGTGGTTCAGTGAATTGAGAGCCAGCCTGTGAATCAAAGGGTCACTGGTTTGATTCTCAGTCAGGGCACATGCCTGAGTTGTGGGCCAGGTCCCCAGTAGCAGGTGCGTGAGAGGCAACCACACATTGATGTTTCTCTCCCTCTCTATCTTTCTCTAATTATTATTATTATAGTTTTAGTTTAAAAATTTCACCTAAAATATGGTGTGCTTCAGTGTGATATTGTTATGTTACAGAAATACATGCTTATGATTTTCTAACAAAAGATTTTGCAATAAAAATGGACGTTATTTGTGCTGGACCCTGTTTAATAGAAAGCAGATTAGAGATTGACTTTGGACAAAAGTCTCAAGAGTAAGAGTGGAAAGAGTAAGAATGTAGCATTCAAATGAGATCAAGGAAACTTGTGGTGATGAATAATGTTTATTTTCTTCTTTGAGGCAATAGTTTCATGTTTGTACACACTTGTCAAAACTCATCAAATTGTGTGCTTTAAATATGTGTAGTTTACTTAATGTCAATTTTACTTTTATAAAACTATTTTAAGGCCATTTTTCTATTAAAAATTATAAAATGTTATTTACAAAAGATTTCATATTGATGTACTGAAGAAAATAACATTAAAGTTATATGTATCATAGATAAAAATAAAAGTACTGTAAGCATACCAGAAATCTATGTTTGTATTTTTCTATACAAAGTTAGTCAAATTCAGGGAAGTTTTAGACCTTATAGATAGACATTGCATTAATATTTAAAAAAATAAAATAAATAAGCAAATTGATATGAAATAGTCATTTATTGAAGCATGTATGCTATTATGTATTATTGTTTTGTTGTATATTGAATACTGGAGTTCTCAGCTTTGGGAAAGCCTATTGTATGACTTCCTTTCAACTTGTGAGTCAGGTTTTGGCCTGGAGCAAATTCCTATAAAGACGATAGAAATGATGACAAGTCATTAAATGCAGCAGATCAAACATCACCACCACAATGTAACCCACTAGAATGGCAAATCAACACGTTTAAGAGACTTAAAAGAAATTCTGAACTTATTCCCCAGAAGTCGTTACATTAGTGAAGTTTATCTCATTCTTGAAATTCACATAAGTCATGTGCTGAATTGAATTTACTACTCAGGCATCAGCATCTACTACTGCAGTGTCCTCCCGTTTCCCTTCTAAATCACTTTATTCTACTCCAAGATAAAAGGCCGCTTTTATTTCTGTAGGGGATATATTAGCAGTCAAAAGCAATTGCTTTTCCCTTCAACATCACCTCTAGCCTTCTTTCTTAAAACACCCTCTCTGGGGATTTCCTGCTGGCTGAAGGAGAGGGAAATAACAGTTGTGCCTCTGCACAGCATTAGTTGATTCCATGCTTTAAAACTGAGGTCTTTCAAAAACAATGTGTGAGGTCTTAGCAGGTGAGAGGTAGGGCTATGGCTCACAGCTTTGAGAAGCTCATAAATCTTAATCCAGACTTCCCAGAAACTTCTGCATCTTGTTTTGAATAATTGATATGCTATACATACATACATCATAAAAGACGATTTCAGCAGTGTTGTGACATCAACCTTGTAACAGCTGACCAAGGCAGCCTTACAGCTCCCCTCTGCTTGATCAAACTTTATATAGGTTTCTTCTCAACTGCAGTTCCCTGGCCTTACTTTAGAAAACTTGCAATTGTAAATTATTTTCTGACCCTTTGAAGTGTAAATACTGCTCCATATGTAACCATCAAGAAATATGACTCTCCTATCTCTCAGTCTCTATGGGAGTGTAGGAACCTAATGATGACAAGAGCCGAAGAGCAAACACAGATGGTCTGATCACATTGACTATGTCTCCCTGTTAATGTCCTCTGCTACTTTCCCACTCAGGGTAACACTTAAAATTCTTCCACCTTTTGTTTCAGTGGAGTTGAGTTCAACCTCTCTCCACTATTGCAGTAGCCTTGAATAAAATTACTTTTGCCATTTACTTCCATCTGGTACAGTTTTTCCTTGACACTGTCCTTGAGAAGCCACCCCCTTTGGTGATTATTAGGGTACAAAAGAGATGGAATATAATTTTTACAAAACATCTTAAATATGTCTTAAATTTTAAAACTATATTATGAAATGGCTAGAGTTGGAGTCATTCTGAAGTGGTGTAGCTGCCTGTTTTGAACTCTGTTTAGCCTGTGGGGTTCCAGAATCCCAGTTTTACTACTTCAGTGCTTTTTCCATTGTGATTCTGGTTGCCTCCCACCTTATCTATAAAATAGTATTCCCTTATAGTATAGATTGAAGCCCATTTTGTCTTGGAATATCTTGTCTTTATTTGTTACTACATGTCTCCATAATCTAAAGATGAGTCTGGAAAGTTAAATAAAACTTCCAGTAAAACCTACAACAAATCCTGAATTCTTCAGAGCTACCGATCAAAGTTTCTGAAGTCTATGGGTAGATTAGAGGAACTTAGCACAAACAGCTCGAAGTTAAAAGTGAAAAATAAACTGCTTTCTTTAGTTTCTTCTGGTACTCTCTCCCCATTCTCCATAACAGTCATTTGCATGTAGAGAGAAAACTAAAACTAAATAGACTGGCTGCTGTCACATTACAGTGAGATAACAGCTCTATAGTGGTCTCCTTAATAAACCATTTTTGGAGCATGGACAGAAAAAAACGAAGTTGGCTAATAAAAAATTCAGACCAGCATTTGCTTTTGTAAATTTATTTCAGAGCATCCAAGGGCTATGGCTATAGTATAAAGGTGTTTCTGGTCCTGTAATAAAATCTACTAACTATAAGACTTAAATTTATAACTAATTAGCTAACATATAACAGGGATATTGATTTTTTTGTTCTCAGTTAGTAATTGCTCATTTTTAGCCCTGTATTTTCTTCAATGGGCTGCTATTGTCTTCTGTACTGACACCATCTCTTCAGATATGTTGTTGCTGATATTTTCAGTCTGCCTTTGTGCTTAGTCTGTCCAGCTAAACTTTAAAATATTTAGTGTTTTTATTGCTTATACTGTTATTCGTTCTCTTTTTCTCTTAAATTCTAGTACCTATGAGCTCATTGTAATGTGTTTGAAAAATCCATAGGTGCTAGAAGGATATTAATACACACAGCTTCCTACAAAGGAACTCAGCACCACTTTCTGGTAACCCTTCTTCTTTTCACTAAAAAACCTGGTGTTTTTTTTGGGGGGGAGAGGGGTTGGCAACTGTGATAGAACCAAGAATGCCTCCAACTTTGAAATTATCACTCACAACCCTATTGTACCGTAACTTTATGCAAGTTACAACAGGATTAAACATCTACAACAATATAGAAAAGTATAATTTATATCCCCAGGAAAAAATGATGTGGAGAGATGACTGAAATTACCACCTACAAATATTGATATAATTAATAATAATGATAATTATAAAATGTATGAAGCCAGCTAGAAAATATCATCTGATCTGACATCTTTTACACCCTGTGAAGTGCACTAGGTACAACTGAAATAAGTAAATAGTGGAATTTAGAGTCTTTTAAGTTTGCTATTCAATGGGGAAACAGGATATAGGAGAATGTAAATGTTCACAAAGATATAAAGAACCAACTTTCCTTAATGCTTGAAGGGTTTTCAAAGCATTGTAACACCCCATCACCACAATTGTTTTCCAAGAAGCTAATTAAGAAAATAGAATAGACTTAACTTTTATCATTTTCTGGTGAGGACTTGAGAGAACCTCAAGAGAAACCTCACAGAAAGTCAAATAGTTTGTCAGCCCATGACATAAATTGTTTTTATTCTTGCTCCATTTTTTCCTATACTTTACACTTTTTTTTAGGTCCCAGACTGATTATAGTTTGTAAAGCAGAAGAGAATGAAAAGGCTCATGGCTTTTTGGAGAAAATGTCTTATGAAGATCTTTAATCATGCATTTATTTGTTTATTAAACATACATGGATCCTTCTGGTACCTACCTTACTTGAATTCTCAACAATCTGACATAGTTCACCATCCTTTTCTCCCAGTAATGCTTTGCCCTTAGCTGCTGTGAAACTCGCCCCCGCACACACACCCCGATTTCCCTCCTACCTGATAGGTTATACCATCTCAGACTCCTCTGTTTCTTTAGCCAGACTCCACATGTTGATATCCCTCAGGGCTCTCAGTTCTCCCATCTTCCTGGGCAGTCACACCTCTGGACACATAATACCACACGCTAAGCACTCTCAAACGTGTATTTCTTGACTAGACTTTTACCCAGCTTTTCTAACCTTATTGAGTTATTTGCACTGTTTTAGAGTAAGACAGATTTAATTTAACTTTTCTTTTTCCACTTGCTGCTAAAGGAGTGTGGGGAAATTAACTTCTCTATATCTCAGTAAACTTATAAAATGGGGAATATAATAAAACCACCTCAGAAGTTCAATTTCATGAAGTTTATTAGAGGCTAGACATCTACACTGGTACATCTTATAGGTGTCTCAGATTTAATCTAGCCTAAATGACTCCTGCTTCTCCCCTGTGAATATTATCCTGCCTAGTCTTCTTTTTCTCAGAAATTGACAAGCCTTCTATTCCCACGTGTATCTGAAAGTTGTACTTAATGTTGCCCTTTCCCTTATCCTATCATAGATTCAATCTATTATCAATATCCATCAATTCTACCTTCCAAATAAATCTGTATCATCTTCTTCTCAAATGGCACAGTCCAAGACTAGTCATTATCATTTCTTGAACTAGTGCAGTATCCACATGACTGCTGTTCCTACTGCTTTTCCTATCATTTTTTCTCTCCATCCATTATTCACTGAACAAGAAGTCCTTATTAAAAACAAATAATATCATGCCACTCCCCTGTTTAAAACTTTGCAGTAGTTTTCTATTTCACTAAAAATAATACTAAAACTCCTCATCATTATCTATAAGAACTTATACAGTATACCTCATACTCATCTCTCCATTCATTGATCTCAAGCCACTCCCTCCACCATCCACTGTGCTCCAGTCTCAAAGGTCTTCCAACAACTCCTGGATTTCAACCCACTCTTTCACACTGGAGGTCCTTTACACTTTCTATTCCTTCTTCATTGAATGGGTTTCCCTGCCTTTATTCAAGACAACCTACTCCCCATTCTTTAAAAGACTTATTCATTATTCCAGAGAGTCTCTGGCAATACTATTCATCCCCAGTTATTTTTGCTTTAAACACACTACCACACCTTGTTTTGTTTTTTTAGAGCATATATAATATCTGTAATTATTTTATTTGCTCACTTAATTTATTAATTTAATACAATTTTTGAATGTCTATTGTGCTATGTTTTATTCTAGGCTCTAAGGATATACTAGTACATGTCCTCATCAGTTTTGTTTTCTCGTGAAAGACATGAAAAGTAAGCAAGTAAATATTCTTAAGGAAACCATAGGAAAGTAACATAAAATACGGTTGGGAGAGGGTTTGGCTGAGTGGTTAGAATGGAATATGCTGAAAAATATATACTCATGCTTAGACATGGATGACATGGAAAAAAACTAGAAGATAAGAAAGGAGAACAAACATTCTATATGTAAAACCCTTATAAACTCTAAGTGCAAATATTAGTTGGGTATATGAATCTAGAGCCCAGGGGAAAGGTCTAAACTAGAAATGACTGGTATTGATCAGCATATACAAAAACTCTGGAACTGGGTCAAATGGCCCAGGAGTCATGTTTGGGAAAAGAGAGATGATGAACAAGAGCTGCAAAAGACACTGAAAGGTTTACAGGATGATTCAAATAAGAGTGGCTAGTCAAAAACACTGGACAGCAAGGAAATAAGAAAACCAGGAGAATGTACAGTCCCAGAAGCAATAAGAGAGTGTCAATGCTATTGAGCACTTGAGTAATCTGAAGACTTAGGGGCATCAGCTTGCTATGGCTACATGGTTGTTATTGGTGATCCTGACAAGACCAGATGAAAGGCTGGTTTTATAGCTGGATCAAGAAAGAATGGAAAACAGGAAGTAGGGACAGTAAACAATGAAAAACTCTTTGGCAGATTTTTTTCATAAAAATTGGCTAATTATTAGAGACGTAGCTGGGGAATGATAGAGATTTTTTAAAAGATGATGATATTATAACATGTTTATCTGCTGGTGCAATTAAGCTAGTAGAAAGGAACACCAAATACAAATAGGTAAGAGGATGAATTGACTAGGTAAATAAAGCAGAATTCCTGAGAAGCTTGAAATTTGCACTGATAAATAGAATATATTCAGGCAGCATTTTTTCTTTTTTCTAAGGCTACACCTAAGTACTAGAGAAATGTAGTAGAGTTGTGTTTACCTATGGTTGAGGTTTTACCAAGCAAGTATTATAACGGAAGAAGAGCTGAGAATGCAGACAAGGAAGTGACTACAATAACAGACCATGAAGTCTAAGCTGGGTAAGGAGGAGAAAACAAAAGGAGACTAATGGATGGTAAAGATATGGCAGAATCTGCTATCTTGGTGGGATCTGAGTACTATCACACAATCTCTTTAACAGTAAATATATTAAATTGACCCATAATAAATAGGGGTTTTTTGTAAGTGTCCTCTACTCAGATATAGGCTCCATGATGTTAAGAAGACTAATTGACTTTTTTTGTTGTATTTGTAATAATTATCACAGCTACTGGAATGTAGTAGCTGCTCAGTAAGTATTGTAACAACTGAATAGTCACATACCATCTATGTTCCTTATATGTAATTTTAGGCATTGGGGATACAACTACAAATAAAAAAATAACAAGCAGATAATTGCCATATAGGAAAGAACAAGTATTGGACTTAAGAACATGTAATTATGAGAAAATCAAGAAGGGCCACTATCAAAGATTGGAGGCAGTAATGCCTCATATGAGACAGGGTGAATGAGTGGTGGTTAGTCAGGTCCAGAAGCAGCATGATCGCTGAAGTCAAGTGAAATTTGTTCATGACAATGTTTTGTGCCAGGTAGGACTTGAAGAGAGAGATATAGGTAAGGTTTTTGTTTGTTTTTTTAAAAAGGCTGAGAGTGCTCTGGCTGGTGTAGCTCAGTGGATTGAGCACGGGCTGCAAACCAAAGTGTCGCAGGTTCAATTCCCAGTCAGGGTACATGCCTGGGTTGCAGGCCATGACCGCCAGCAACCGCACATTGATGTTTCTCTCTCTTTATCTCCCTCCCTTCCCTCTCTAAAAATAAATAAATAAAATCTTTCAAAAAAAAAAGGCTGAGAGCAACTGGCTACCACTTTTAGTACTGATCAGTTACTTCCTTTGTGTTTTAACTTTTACACTCTTTTTCAAGTCTTTGACACATAGGAGTCCAACTAAAGGAAACCTCATAGTTAATTGCCAGAACTTCCCAGGATAGATACCAAGAAATTTTCATTCTAGTATTTATGCCTTTGCTTTTCTTCCAGAGTGAGTAGTATCTTTTGTCTTCATTTTTACACTTGTGAGACTCTTCAGGCTCTGGTTCTACTCAGCTTTTATGCCAATCATCTGGTTTCTCCTTGAGAAAATCACCAGGAATTTCACATAAAAGATCTTTATCTGAAAGGCACATACATGAAAGTATTTTCTATTATTATTCTAAACAGGTGACAGATATAAATTGATATTTTATAGCTAAGGTGGTGGGGACATAGAGAAAAATAATATATTTATTAAAGTTGCATATTAGGCAAAAATTGTTATTTTAGAAATTTCTTATTGGAGAGAACCTGGCAAAAATTTCAGATAATGCTAGCTAAACATACACTATTTTAAATTATGTATTATTTCCTAAGAAACTTAAGATTCATAATGCAAGTCCTGACTTATTTATAAATACACATTTGGGAAGATTCTACTATAAAACTACCAAGTTATCTTGGCTCCATTAAACAAAATAAGTGAACAATTTTACCAGTCCACATTATGACTCTACTACGATCTTAAAAAATTAGCCTCTAAAGCTGTTTTATTTTAGTCGATAGATGTATAGAAAAAGTTATGACCCTTTATTTACTTTGTGAAGCAGAAATCATTAATAGTTTCCAAGATCATCACAAACTTTCAAAAGCATAAGCAAGGTGCTTGGGGGAGATGGGTGGTGGAGAATACTGAAGTATGGTATTTAAAAATAGATGCTTGAAAAATGTATTTGCTTTGGCCATTCCACGTAATAATAATTGGTATCAGACACACAGCTGCAATTATCACATAATCATTGTCAAAGTCATGTGTGGGCAGATGGTAGCAATGTTTGGGAGAAGACATAACACTGAATTTTTAACAAGTGACAAAAGGATTGACGTGGTGCAAACAGAACACCACTGCACTTGGCCAACAGCCAGGCAGCCCTATGTGCTGCCATCCTGCCGTCTCACAGAAGGCTCACACACTGAACAGAAAGTGGATTCTTTTTCTCAGTAGAAGACACAGACCCTCAGAATGGAAAATAAAAAAAAAAAAACAACAAAAACACAAAGTGAGCAAATGGTTGCTCTTTATATTCTAAGGCTTATTTGATTTGAAACTTTAGCATAGTAGCCCAACATGCTATTCTATGCCTGGTAGGCAGTAGCCTGCCTACTCTGGGTCTACCCAGAGTCGACTCTAGTCAGAAGCTCTATAGAATTCTGATTAAAAATGATGGCTATGGGGTCTGGTTAACATAGCAACTCTCCTAAGTATTTGCTGTATAATTTTGAGTGAGTTATTGTATTCAACTGCATCTTTAAAATGCAAAAAACAAGAGACCTACCAGTTTCAGGTACATTTTTAGAAGAGATGAGATCATGACTCTTGTACAAATGCCTTGGTAGAAGACTGCACTGAAGGGAAAAGAGGGAGATGAGAAGGACCCTAGCGCTGGGAAAGAAGCGAAGCACCTGTGTGGTCTCAGCAGGTGTTGTTGTTATGTGTTGCTACATACTTCCCCACAAATCAGTGGTGTAATCAGCAGTCATTGCATCCTGATGATGGTGGGTCAGGAATTTGAGAAGGATACAGCAAAGTGAAGAGGCTGAAATGACTAGAGGTAATTGGAGACCTAAGCTCGGGGTCTTTACGTCTTCCACATTTTGCTTCCGCTGGGATTTAAATGTCCAGGAGACCTTCTTCACTCAGGTGCCTGACACTTGGCTGGAATAGCTGGAACACCTGGAGCTGGCCAGTATCCTCTCTGTCTCTACCTGGACTTTCCACAGGGCTTGTGTCCCTCACAGTATGGCCCTCACAGAACTGTAAGACTAATTTTTACATGGTGGCTGACCTTTTGGAGAGTAATCATACAAGAAACAAATGTAGAAACTTTGAAGTTTCTTATCATCTAAACTCAGACACTTGCAGTGCTACTTTTGCCACATTTTGTTGTTTACACAGGACTATCCCAGATTCCATGTGGAAGAGGACCACACAAAGAGTAAGTACCATCATGGAGTCACCTTGGAGAGAAGCTATCACAGCTGGAGCCTATTTAGCTTGAACATGTCAGAAAAGCGTGGAGTTGGCCCCACCTTAAGCAAAGAGCCAGCCTTTTGTACCCTTATATAGGATTGGGACTAATCTCTCCTGCAAGACATTTCCAAAGAGGAGGGGAATTCTCCAGTTATGGGGACATCTGTGAGCTGTTGGCACCCAGAACTCCTAGCAGCTAGGGTATGACTGCACATCCAGGTGAAGGTGAGCAGGTCAGGCCATGGACATTGTCTACTCTGCGATGAAAGGTTATCATGAAGACTGCACCAGACATGCGTTAATGCAATGCTAAATGAGAGGTCGCTCTGATGTACATCTCTCTGTAAGAGCAGTTTCTTTCTCTTGGACACTTGGTCTCATAAGGGGCCTGAGAAGATGTAACTGCTGATTAATGTCTGAATTGACCCAACTAAGAAAATGTTTCTTCTATTGTGTATACTTCATTAAACTACTAAAGATAAGCCACAATTAGAAACAAATTTTGTCTCCTTTTAATTTCTGTCTGCTATACAGAGCACTTCCCCACGAGCATTGTGGGATATAAACTAAGCAAGTTCAAGTGACATTGCCTCTAATAAGCCATCTTAATTTGCATTCTGATTTCAAAGACATTTGAAGACTATCAATGGCTTTCTTTTTGAGCCCCAATGAAGTACCAATTACTGCAGATTAGCTTTATTTTATCATGCCTCATAATGCCCCCAGGAGATGGATATTAATTTCCTTGTCATACAGATGGACAAGCTGAAAACTAGAGATATTACAAAACTTTCAATAAGTATGAAGTGGAGTTGGATTTGAACCTGGGTCTCCTTAATTTTAAAACTCTGCCAACCATATTATATAATAATCCATGGTTTATAATCCAGAAGTTGTTATATTGAAATGCATTTAGAGACTTATTTTTAAGTGTCTATGTGTCTATGTTCTCTCTAGAATAATTTGTCCAGTGCTTCTCCTGAGATACAAAGGCAGATTTTAGAATCAAAAAATTACCAAATGTTTCATTGACTATTCAGGGGAGCACAATAACTCATGGAGAAAAATCGTTAGCTCCTTAATGAGTCTATTGATATAAATAATGGCAGTGTGGCTACTGTATTCTGACCAATGAATTGTGGAATTACCACAACCAATACAATTACCATGCTTTTAGCTTTTTTAAAAGAGACTAAATAATTGTTCTTATTATTATATTGTATAAATGCCAGTTCTACTGAGCTCCTGATACATTACTGACATAAACAGTGTTAGAAAAACACTGACATTTTCAACTTTGACATTTTTTCCAGTGAGTAGAAATTAAAATTTAG
Source organism: Phyllostomus hastatus (assembly GCF_019186645.2). Taxonomy (NCBI): domain Eukaryota; kingdom Metazoa; phylum Chordata; class Mammalia; order Chiroptera; family Phyllostomidae; genus Phyllostomus; species Phyllostomus hastatus. The sequence continues at coordinate 34,888,697 of NW_025333709.1, read as the reverse complement.
GGGAAAAAATTAAAATGTACTCTCAAATTAAAAGGCGTGTTTAGTTTTATGATCTTAAAGTTATTAGTTTTATATTGTTAACTTATATATTTAAAATCTTTCATTTGTATATTTTAACATGTTTATTTCTTAACAGTAAAGAGCAAGAATCATGAATAAATATTTAGGCAGGAATATTATGTATGCATTCTGTGGGAAGAAGAAGTAATACTCATTTTGCAAGAGAGAGTAAATTAATTCTACCTACAATAAAGGTAGTATACATAAGTAATATCAAAAGAAATATTAAAGTAAAATTATTTTATAGGCATCTAAAAGAACCAGTCTAAAGGCGAAGAACTTAATGCACAGCCAAAGCAGAGAGAGCAAATAGAGAGAAGAGAAACTCAACCTGAAGTTGAGACAGAGCCAGACTGTGAAGCACTGTATAAAACATATTAGATGTTTAGATTTTAAACTTTCCTTCTTTGGAGGTAAATGACAACCTCCTGTATCTGAGCCTTCTCAGAAAAGTCTCCTCAAAATCATATGATCAAGAGAAACCACAAAGAAAACCATACATGGCCCATTCCTTCGGTATTGTTAGAAGGTGGGGAATTTCACAAACTTCAAAGCACATTTAAGTAGAGATATAAATTCCAAACTCCAACTAACCTAATGCTGGAGTGGAAGCCTAAGAAGTCTAAGAACCAAATAAAAGCAGAGTGAAAACCTTAGATGAAGTACAGAAAAAACTACCCCCAAGAAGAACAAGTCCAACAGCAAGAGCTAAGGTATTGAACACACATATATCAGGCCCAATATTCATAGCACCACCTACAGGAAAACAACTTCAAAGAAAAATGAAAATAAAATTTGAATATTTGGAGAAGCATTGTTCTAGGGGATAAATAAAAGAGGGATGGATACTGCCTCTTGGAGATTGGAGGTAGTAGGAAAAGGAAAAAGGAAAATGAAAAAATAATATGCAGAAATAACAGGGAACAAGATATAACACATCCTCCCTACACTATCACCACCAATATCAACCATTAAAGAAACTGAATTTCATTATATGATTGCACAGTGTGTTCTTCAGTTAGGATCCCTGTCCATGAAACACTTAGGAATAAGACAAAATAGAAAAAATCATATTTAAATGATATGGATTTGTTTTCAAGAAAGACTAAATGAAGTTTAAAGTTTACATATAGTATACTACCATTTATGCAAGGAAGAAGGGAAATAAGACACCTGTATTTTTTTTAATTTTACAAAAAGAAATAGAGCAAATATAAAACCAAAAAGCAATGAAACAGGTAACCTGTGAGGTGAGAAGTGGGTATAAAATGGCACAAAAGCAACAGATGAGGGCCACACTTTTCTGCTTCACATTTTTTGTAGTTTTACCTTTGGGAAAATGCTAGAGTTCTATGTATTCAAAAATAAAAGTAAATCAACAGAATTGGATAAAACGTTAATCAAAAGACAATGGTAAGCAATTGCAAGTAATTTAATAGGAGAAAAGAGTTCGTCAGTTTTGAGTTTTCATAGTTTATTTTAACTGTAATGTAGAGAAATAGAGCGCCAACTAAGAGTGTGAAATAGCCTGAAAACATATTTTCTTTTCCATTCCAGAGTTTATACCTTGCAGAGGCTTATTAGACAGCCGGTTATTAGGGGTTGGTTTCTGAGGCTGTGAGCGGCTCAAATGCGTGGTAGGTGGCATCACCCTCTTCATTGTGAGTAGACTGGTCTCTTGGTATGCAGGACCAGTATGAATGAATGCCTTCCACAGAAGGTACCCAATCCAGACACAGGCAGGAAACCAAGTCTGCGACTATGGATCAGTTTGTTATTAAAAAAAAAAAAAATCAGTATGGCTGAAATTCGGGATTCTGCCAGGGAGACCAGAAGACCCTATCTGATGTTTATCATGATACACCAAAGAGAGATTATACAATTATTAAAGGGATTAAAGAGGTGAATGCAAAGAGTTTAATGATTCTTTTTAAAATATGTAATTTCCTGCCTTGGCTGGTGTGGCTCAGTGGATTGAGCACTCAGTGGATTGCAGACTGAAAGGTCACTGGTTTGGTTCCCAGTCAGGGCACAGGCCTGCATTGCTGGTCAGGTCCCCAGTTGGGGACATGTGAGAGGCAACCTATTGATGTATCTCTCACATATTGATGTTTCTCCCTCTCTTTCTCCCTCTCTTCCTGTCTCTCTAAAAAATAAATAAATAAAATTAAAAAAAATAAAACTGTAATTTCCTTTATTTGATCAATGATAGAAAATTTGTGTCTGTATGTGTGAGTACAGATATAAATAGGTTTATTGATTTGGAGTCTGCAAAAACTAATATTTTTTCCTCTTAATTACTGATTTTGAAAGACAACATAGCATGGAGATGGCAATAAGCCATTACAAACCAAATAGAAATGTTCTGGTATAGTTACTTTAGGTCAATGTAGTTATCATAAATTTAGCTAGGACTCTCACAATTTGACTATAAGACACAACACACAACAGAATTTAGAACTTCTAGAAGGATTAATCTGATACAACCTGTCCAACAGAGGATAAACAAAATCACTCATATAAAACTATTTCTGCTATACTTTCATAGATAGAAAGGTTTGGACCTACTGTAAGTTTGTTTTTCTCGCCTGCTAGCATGGATTGGTACTTAAATCAATGGAAGAGGAAGCTCTGGATTATAGATTAAAGCCTGCGTTGGGGGAAGAGCTGATAAAATCATTCTGTGCTCATCTCCCCAATTCAGGAGCACAGTTTGAATGATCAAAGTAAAATTAGACCTTATTGTTTTCAAAAATGTAAATATTAAGACATTAAAATTCTGTTCAGTGTAATTTTCCAAACATCTCTGTGCAAAGGATTATGATGAATAGCAGAGTGTTGCTTTTGAATTTGAAAAGCTCCTCTTCTTATAAAACAAATCATCAAATCATGCTTATGGTATACATTGTTAGAAGTTCTATCCTTCAGGTCTCAACAGAATTCACAATGACATATCTAAATCTTTATCCTGTGGCAAATTGGAATATATATACGTGCGTGTGTGTGTATACATATGTGCGCATATATGTGTGTGTAGGTATATATGAGGTATGTCCAAAAGGTATCCAGCCATGTAACATGAAAAATAGAGATATTTGTTGAAGAAGATACAAGATACAAGAGACATTGTACATAGGACAATGATGCTTCATTCCCCTTCAAAGTAGACACATTGGGACCTCCCATAGTTCTCCCAATCATCATCACCTGCCCCATTGTATTTTCCTAAATCTCATTGACAGTCTGAAATCTCCTTCCTTTCAAAAGTGATTTCAGTTTTGGGAAAAACCAGAAGTCACAGGTGCCAAATCTGGGCTTCAGGGGGGCTGAGTCACCAGGTGATTTGATGTTTTGCCAAAAAAACTCTGCACAACATGTGATGCATGAGCAGATACAGTGTTGTGATGAAGCTACTGATCACCAGTTGCCCACAGCTGTGGCCTTCTGAATCATCCAAATAGTTTCCACAGGAATGTTCAAACTTAATGCAAAATCTGATGCAGATTCATTGCTCTACTTGCTCGGTCATTTTGAATGCAATGGCCACACTGTACACATCTCACTCAACTGTGTCTACTGCCTCCACTGACTAGTACAGTGAAGTCATTGTTCACCCATGCACATTCCAGTTCACTCTTCTTGGCTACCAAGTTACACTGATGTTGCTCAAACTGTTCTCATTGTCTTAACAATGGCTGGACTTTTTACAGAAAGACCTCTGTACATAAGTATGTACATATGTATATATGCATGGGTGTATGTAATATGTATGTGCACTACATATATATTCCAAACTGATATATACATAAATGTGCATATTGTATATACATATGTATAAATATAAAGTATAAACACACATATATGTTGTGTACATATAAATATAGTCCAAAGATTTACTGCCTATAATTCAAACTAAAAAGATATAAGATGTTATTAGATATATATACCTGCCAGATAATAGTATTTCTTGAGCCTGCACTACTTTGAAAGAGGAAGTAGATTCTTTGAATTTGTGGGGAGAAAAAAAAGAAAAGAATGTTTCCTGTCCTTTTGTAATATTATTTGTTTAGTTGTTCAAACCATATTCCTGATGACCTGGGAAGCAACTACTTAGCAATATACTAACATTACAGATTAAAAATAGTGTATAGTGCAAAATTCTAAAAGAAAACTTTAAATAAAGGAGAAATTAAAGATGGGTGTCTAATTGGTAAAGCATTCTTTTAAAAAAATTAGTTTTGAGAAGTGATATAGAAGTGAATGAATTAATTCAAGAAAAGAGAATAGTGTACACCTAGCTATCTTAGTAGATTTAGCCACAAACACTAATAAAGATATAGATATCTTTATTATAGATATATAATATAGATATATAAAGCAAATGATATTTTCTTAGCTGAAGAACTTTATCAAGGGTTAATATGACCTTTAATCAGTTGGAATAGACACAAATAAACCAAGTCATAAATAAAAGAGAACAAGTGATAGCTTTTTAGAAAATGATTAGGAACATTATATATTTATCCAGAAGTAAAAACCTAGAAAATTAGAGTATGGAATTTCCATTGACGATACTGTCAAAACAAGACAAAAAACTTGACAGGAAGCAGTAGGGGGTTTTGGGGAGGCCAGGAACTAACAGGGACAATAGGGAATCGAGAATAGAATGGCAAAATAGCACGATCCTCAAGAGCAGGATATTTGTTGGCTTGTTTCTTTGTTTGAATAACAGGGTAAAAGAGAATTGTTAAGAGCACTGGGGTTTCAGGGGGGACCAAATAAATATCACCTCTCTTATCCAACTGAACCAACCTTGACAGAAATAAGATTATGGCCTATAAAGACAAGGGATCACATTGTTTTTAAATAACAGCTAACAACTGCTAGGAGCCAAGCACATTGTACAACAGCATTTTAAATTTGAACTGAATCATTTAATCTTCATGACACCGCTATGAAGTACAGTATCATCATTCTCTCCGTGTAACACATGAAATGACTGAAGTTCACATAGCTAATTAACGATGTAACAAATAGTAAAGGTCTTCTGAGACTACTTGTTACTAGAGAATGTTGCCAAAGTGTACAACAACAGGCTTCTCCTAAGCTCTAGACAGCACCGGACTGCCTCAGACTTCTTCGGTTGAGGACCTTCTCCAGTAAAGTAAATGGGATGGAGGTGCATATCCCCTATCTCCCTGGAGGTGGTGGGAAGGGCCCATTTGTACTACTAATTCACAGATAAGTCATGTTTTCTCCCCACTGAGAGAATTAAGTGAGTTGGAAGAAGATCCATTATGCAAGTGGAAATCCCTGTCCATAGTAAGAAACCACTCCCTCCTTGCACACACACAAAATGTCTAGCAGCAGAATGAAGGGCAAATGAAGACTCTGTCCTACTTCCTGATCCTGAGATATGAGCTGAGGAAAAATAGTCAAGTAATCAGGAGAGTTCCTTGGGAGGTAGGATTTTCATGAAGGACTTCAGGTTGCTTTATAGTCTACAATAAAAAGGAACATTCAGCAAAGATATGAACAATTTAAGATAGTATGATTTAAAATAAATACATATATACATACACATGTATATATACAATACATGTGTGAAGTGGTGCGTGTGTGTGTTGAGAAAGAGAGAGAGAGAGACAGAAGGCCCAGGCCCAGTAAAGAGGTATGAAAGGAAGAGAACTATGAGTTTGGTTTATAAATTTGGTTAAAGAAATGTGTATTATTGGAGTGAGAACATGGGAGAGTAAAGATGACTAGAGGAGCTTTTATATTGGATTGGTAAACATGGTTGGTTTCTTCTACATGGTCGCCTGGTGGATGATGTGCACTCTGACCTCATGCAATCTGGGGGCTATGTTCCTTTATTTTATAACCTCCTGAGACTGCTAGTGTCAGGGAGCAGTACAAGCAAGCTGGCTTTGGGACCCTTTTGCAATAGAGTGAAGGACATGGAAGAGGGGGGAAGGGAAGTACATAGCTTAACACTAGAAAACAGCTTGACTTTTTTTTTTATGGAGAGTGTCATATGAATATTTTGTTTTAAATATATTCTTGAAGGTATTAGAAATGTATATACATGGTCTGGCAGAACTAAGGCCTACTTGAGAGTGGTTGGTAGGGCAATAATATGGGTGTATAATTTATAGTTTTAATTTGAACACTTCACCTAAAATGTCATATGGTGTGCTTGAGTGTGATATTATGTTACAGAATTACATACTTATGAGTTTGCTATAAAAAGAGGTATTATTTGTGCCCGATCCTGTATTTAGGAAAACACCAAAAATGGCTGAAAATACAAAACTAGAGATGGTCATTTGAGATAGAAATTAAGTTTAGAGAAACATTTAAATGGAGAGGTTAATTCGAGCTGCAGAAAAGAGACAAAAGAGGGAACAGTAGTAATAATAAAAGAAAGGGTCAGGGAAGAAATTTTCAGAGAGGCAGGAAGGCAATTTAACAAGGTATACTGTCCAGGGTTCACTAGAGATTTTCAAGAATAAATGAAATCAAAATAACTGAACCCAATAATACAGGGCAGTACACAATGAATCAGAAGTAGAAGAAGCTTATTAATAAAGTCAATAATATCATAATAGCTACAATAACAAATGGTTACTAAACTTATCATTGTGATTACTTTGCAAGATACATAAGCATCTAATCGCTATGTTTTACATGTGAAACTAATATACTTCTGAATGTAGATTATAATTCTAAAATAAATAAGTATATCAAGGAAGGAAGAGAGGAAGGGCAGATATTGAAGAGAACCTTTTCAGTTTAGGGTACCAGATTCAAGGGGTTAAGAAAAATAGTTTGAAATGAAATAGTTGAGTATGAGAATTGGAGAGATGAGGTCATGGTAAAAATAATATACAGATTCAGTAGGAGTGAGAGAATGGAAGAGAAAGATTGGAGGTTGCAGTCAGGGAAATAAACGGGAGTTTGAATTCTTGAAGGAAAGGATTTTAAAAGAAAATGGAATTTAGAGTGTAGTTACGGTTTACAATCCCACTAAGTAAAGTAAAAAATAAAGGTTATATATTGCACTTAAAAAGGGGTTCCCAGTAAAGCTGAATTTTTTATCTTGATTTAAGAAAAAAATAAAGTTGATTTAAAAGTTACTAGCATTTTTGTCATCTCTGATGGTAGAAATAATATCACTTTACCTTTAAAGTAGTTTGAGGAATTTGCCTAAATAGCAAAAGTAAAGTAAGTACAAACTTACTGCTGTTGGAAAAGATATTAAAGGTACCATTCATTCCCCTGCATGTCAGTGCTTCCGACTGGGTTTTCTTTTCCTTTCCAAACATCCTGAGTCAGTCAAGAAGTCTAGTTTGACCCAAATTTGAGAAAGCCTTCTCTTGTGCTGAAAGAAGGTCAGGACATATTTATTGAGACTAGGAAGGAGACTTGCTCAAAGGCACTGTTTTTGAAGGGAAACTGGCTGACATTTACACCACAAAGACAACCTGTGGTCTACAAAAAGGGCTGGCCAATAGAGTCATGACAGAAAGACTCCAAGAGCAGTGATAGAGTCTAAAGTTTCCTTTTTTTTTTATTTGAACCCAAACTTGTGGTAAAGTTCATTAAGTCTTAGTCTTAGTTCTGCATTGAAGAATAAAGGAAGTGGGTGGGATTCACACTTGTAGTGACAGTGATATGACTGCTAACTCCTAATTCACTGGTTTTCACTTCATTTATCTGTGACATAAAGTACTAGGAGATGGAGCATTCTTGTAATAAGGGTCACTGAATTCAGGCTCAGGAAGCTTTTTTGTCTTGAAGGCAAGTAGCTAGTATGGTGTCCAGAATGCAGCCGATGATCTAAAAGTTAATTGGATGAGTGAAGAAGTAAACAGAAAATTCCCAGGAGCAGAAAGAAGTGTTCTTGCAATAACCCTTTATATATAAAGCATTAGACAAGCAGAATTTTATATTCATCTAAGAGTAATACAGATGAAATCATGTAAGTGGATCTGTTCCACAAGTGAGAATAAACAGAAACAGAATGTGGAGAAACCAGAATTGTTATTGTGCAAGAAGTGCCACCAAAAGAAACATAGAGAATAGATAAGTAAGAACAAAAGGAGGTATTATCTCATAAGTCACACATTTTGCAATTTCTGAAGATGCTACTTCTTTTTCTGTTCATTGAATAGGTGTGAATGAACCTTGTTTTACCTTATGCCTCATCAAAACAATAATGTCAATATTGATCATTTTAACAGATATACATACACCATCTATATCTTTCTGAGTATTGGCATGTAGTAGTAACAGAAATGTTTCACAAGCAAATTCTGAAGAAATTTGTATATTTTTCTAGTGTATTAATTTTATTTTGCTTATGTTTGAATGGCTTCCAGATTAAATATTAGAGAAAGAAGTCACTCTCTGTGATTTAAAAAAGCCTGAGGAAAACATAAACATAAAATCAAGCACATTTTTCAAAATTCTTGAATCTTTTAATAGAGCTAATAGACTCAAAAAATGTATTGTCATTCTAAAGCTTATGTTAAATGAATTTCAGACTGCATGGAAGCAGTTATTGTCAGTGGGAAACAGAAGTGAAGGGGAGCTTAAATAACCTGGCACTACCATGACATGTTTCTGCTAACATTTACTCTACAATAAATAAATGTAGGGTCTATAAATTATTTGGTCATGGAGTTTGACTTTGCAGTTACAGAATACTAGATTTTAGAATAGCAATGAAGCAATCCTTCCTGCTTCTTTTTCATTGTGCATTTTCTCTTGAATACTTTTTAAAGGGATTTGTTCATACTTCAAAAATACAGAAATGAAAGCTGTGTTTCCATGTTACTGAAGGAAAATGAAATCTGCATTCTATAATAACTTAGATCCTAAAAATCACCTCTAAATTATATTATTAGTAATGCAACAATTACAAATGCAGTAAACAATCCTACAAATAAAAATATAACCCAACAGTAGATTATTCTGCAAAGTAAGTAACTCTTCCTTGAAATGTTAGTCATTGTCTTATATAAGTTTTCTGTATGTGTTTTCTTTTTTATTTATTTTTAATTATGATTGACATAATATACATTAGTTTCAACTATACAACACAGTAATTAGACACATATACCTTATGAAGTGATCACGATGATATTGTAAGTCTAGTACCCATGTGGCACTAAACATATATAGTTATACCCATCTGGCACTATATATGTATAGTTATTACAACATTATTGACTATATTCCCTATGTTGTATTTTACAGCCACATGACTAATCTTATAACTGGCAGTGTGTATTTTTTAATTCCCTTCCCCTTTTCCTATGTGTTTTAATATATATAGATACACGTGCACATAGATAAGATGTGCATGTTTTATATTATGTAGAATTATATATCATGAGAATTCTATATTAGCTGTTAGAACAGAGAACTTATAAGTTACAATTTCAGAAAAATTATTATGAAAAACTGACAGTAATGAAGATAATGAAAGCCGAAGGAGCCCACAAAGGTTTAAATCACGTATGTGAAAACACTCAGATGAATCATTTTAGTAAAAGAATGAAAAGAATAGCAATAACTATAAGAATGGTCATTAGAGCTGCCTTTTTCTGAATACTTGAAGGTGGGCATTGACATGTGACTTGCTTTGGCCAGTGAAATGTGTGTGGCCCTGACATGTGTCACATTTGGACCGGAGCATTAACAGCAGAATGCAATCACCCACTCCTGTTCTTCCCCTGTCTTGGCCAATATGGAAATGTATATTGATTTAGAGGTGCAACACTGAGCCATCCTGTAGAGCACAACTGCCCTGGAGAGTCATTCAGACATACGAGGACTCTGTGTTAACAAGAAACATCCATCTGTTGTTTTAGACAGATATCAACAAATTCTCTGTGTAAAAGAGTAGAATTATCAATATTTTTAGCTTTGTGAGCCAAACAAGCTCTGTCTCAACCACTTTCTACGGCTGAGGTTTAACAGTAATTTACATATTGTGGTTACAAAAAGCATTATAAAATACATAATTTGCAAATATTTTCTATTCTGTGAGTTGTATTCTCACTTTCTTAACAGTATTAGTGATGCAAAAGAGTTTGTAATTTGGATAAAAGTCCTATTATTTTTCTTTTGTCATTTATGCTGCTGGTATCATATTTAAGAATCCTTTGCCAAAATAATGTCATAAAGGTTTACCGGTATGTTTTTTTTCTAGGAGTTTTATAGTTTTAGATCTTGAGCATGGGTGTTTGTATTATAAGCCCTGAGAGCTGACTTTTCCTTCTGTAATGCAAGTGCCTGACAAACTTTGATTGCTGAGGCATTCACTTCAAAGAGGCATTTACTCCAAAGATAGCTAGCTTGAATAAACACATTGCCAGCCACATGACTAGATAAAGAGCCAGCTCCACCACCCATTAACTAAAGAACATTTGTGCATAACACAAATGTCCATGGGCATGGACAACAATATGGGATAGGAAAGAGGTGGGGGAAGAGAGAAGAAAGGGGACAACTGTAATAACACAAACAATAAAAACATCTTTTTAAAAAAAAAAAAGCAGAACTCCAGAACACCTCCCCTATCTGGACTTCACTCTGTGGCTCCAGGTGTACCATCTAATTTCCAGAACCTGTCAGTAGTAAACATGGTCTCTTTCAAAGTTTCCTGATAGTTATTGCTGAAGACATTTTGCAACTTTAGTAAGAACCACAAGGGCCAGTCCATTCATAATATTGGTTATTGACAGGCTGAGGCCAGCACACAACAGTGTTTTATTCATTTTAAGTCAACTTTTATATATCACATGAGATAATGCTACAATTGCGTTCTTTTCCACGTAGCTAACCCGTTGTCCTAGCATCATTTCTTGAAACACTACTTTTTCCCATTAAATGGTCTTTGAATCCTTTGTCAAATATCAGTTGACCATGCACATTTGGGTTTATTTCTGGACATTTATTTGTACCTCTTGGGTTGATATGTCTCTTTATACCAGTAGCATACTGCCCTTGATTATGGTAGCTTTATAATAAGTTTTTAAACTTGAAAATGAAATGTGGGTGTTCCAAACTTTATTCCTTTTCAATATTGTTTTGGCTATTTTTAATTGTAAAGTCCATATGAATTTCAGAATCAATTTGTCAATTTCTACAAAGAAAACTGCCAAGATTGTGATTAAAATTGTATTAAGTTTGTAAGTTAATTTGGGGAATGATGCCATATTTTTATTAGAATTTTTTACTTAATGTTGTTCAGTTACAGTTGTCTCACCTTTTATCCCCAACCCCAGCCCCCCATTCCCACAATCAGTCCCCGCTATTGTCCATGAGCCCTCTATTGCCCATGAGTCCTCTATTCATATTCCTCCACTTGACAATGTTAGGTCTTCCAATCCATGAACACAATATGTCTTTCCATTTATTTAGGTGTTCTTTAATTTCAATTAATATTTTAGAATTTTAGAATACAATTTTTGCATATCCTTTGTTAAATTTACTCCAAAGTAGTTTATTGGCATAACTTTATTTTTTGCATTGGTAGTTACAAATGCATAGATATACAATTGATTTTTGTATATTGATTTTTTGTCTTGCAACCTTGCTGAATTTGTTTATGGGTTCTAATAGTATTTTAGTGAATTCCTTAGAATTTCCATGTATAAGATAATGCCATCTGCCAATAGATAGAGTTCTACTTCTGACATTTTATGGGAAAGAAGAATTTCAGATATCTTTACTTTGTCGTTCCAGAAGTGCTTCACCTGGTTTTGAGAAAAATGTTACCATTACATATAATGTAAAATAAAAGCCCAGTAATAATGGGTAATGGGGCTTAAAATAACAGTAAGCTGTCTGAGAGAGATGTCTGAGCACTTTTCAAAGTAATTTTTTCTATTCAAAAATTGAATATGTCATAATTATCTGGGTGTCTCTCAGGATATGATTCAGTTTTCAGATTTTAAAATACTGAGCAAATGTTTTTATATCAACAAAAAAGGAAGTATTTTGGTGCTTTTATATATATATATATATATATATATAAACCCCTCTCTCTCTATATATATATATGCATATATATATATATATATATATATATATATATATGTTATATATATGTGTGTGTGTGTCCAACAATAAATCAAGCTTTTTTTAATGGAGGCTATGAAATATATTCAAGGGAGAAGAAAGAATATGCATTCTACATCCTCAAAGAGCTTTTTGGTGAAGTTGAAGTGAGAAATGATAGAAGGGAGAACAGGCAACAATCAGAGGAAGTAGGTGAGGTGCCAGGAACTTTGAATGAGTGAAGGGGGAACCTCAGAGATAGATGGTTCCATCATGGGGCAAATTCATTTATATTTAAAGACAGGTAACAGACAAGAGAAATGCCTAAAACTATATAATGTTATTAAAATTTGACTCCCAAAATTATATCAGCTTTTATTTTCTTATAATTTTCTGACTGAAGAAAGGTAAAATAAAATAGATAAAATGAATTCACTTTAAGCTATTGCTCTTGTTAAAAGGACAATGCCCCACAATTCTACAAGTAGAAAGCCAAAATAGGTGTACATGTTTTATATTAATAATTACAGTATAATTCATGTTAATTCTAAAGCATGTTATACTGATAATAATATCAGCAAATTGTGTCATTGTTACACGGGAGAAGAATTTTGCTAATCATTTATTAATTCACTGACTACAAAAAAATAAGTTTAGGAGTCAAAGCTCTGAATCTTGGGAACTTTTAGAAAATCTCATCCACTTTTGAAATTAATCTAGCAAAACTTGAATAATGTGACCAAACCAAGGAACAAATGCAAACAGGCAGTAGTTAATTTAACATTTCAAACATATTATTCGTGGCTTTAAAAGTCCTGAGAGACATGTGAATTGAGATATCAAATTCTAGACACCATTAATATAGTAGATACTGTTGGGGTCCCACCAAGCTCCTTTCCCTGGGGCTGAAGCCAGCATCCGCATCTGCTGTGTGCTGGGTGCTGATTGTACACAGCTTCCCCTTCTCCAAAGAATCCCCATTGGCTCAAAAGGAGAAACTTCATCCTATAGGAAAAGCACATTACTCATCATCCCCAACCTCCTCTTGTAGCTGGGAGCTAGTGACTGACCACGAGAGACACAGAGATAAACCTAACTGTCCCCATGCCATCCAGGAGCAACCTGTAGGTACAATTAGTGCTGCAGAGCTCTGATGCAATCAGGTCAAGGTTAAATTCACATTCTTACTTAGCATTTTCCTCCAGTTTGAATATGCAAGCTTCAGTTGGTTTCAACTAAGGGACATCCTCAATCACCTGCACTTGAACCCCATCTCAGGCTTTCCTTCCCAGGAATCAGACATAAGACAATTGCTACCCCTGGGTGAAAACAGTGGAAAAGATCTTACCTTTTTAAACACCTACAAAGTCCTACTCTGTACAAGTGGCACTGTTAGTATCCTCGTTTTATAGTGAAGGAAACTATCAGAAGCCAAATCCTATATTGTATCTACTGACTTGTATGATTTATAAGAAAAAGTACAAAACACGATATTTGCAAATTTCATTATATGAAGTGTATCTCTATATTTTCATTATGATTCCAAATTTACTTAGAAAAGCAAACCAGGAACAAAGAAATAGTGTTGCCGTGACAAGAGGCCAAGGACTTGTCCTGGCGCTGACTGTCAAGACTCCACCCCCGGCTGTGTTACTCACTATCTTGGTAACTGCAAGGAAGTGGATTAACTTCCTTGGGCCTTAGTTTCCACATATGTAAAATATGAAGAGTTGTAGTATCTTCCTCAGGATTATTTTAAAAATCTATGACTTTATAAATGACTCTATTAAAATGATGACCTTTAGGGAAAATGCCACAAATGTGCTAGTAGTTGGAAGTATAAAAGGCAACATTTCTTTAAAAAATATAGAAAATTTAAAAAATTATATATTTGGCAATTGATGATTTCCTTGATAGAGACCCTATCTTAAAGGCTATTTCAATTTTATTGCATTTAGTTTCTAAACAAAGTCAGAAAGCTCTGGAATTTCCTTTCTGCATATCTAAAATCATTTTTATATAGTATATACTATGGAGTCTACACTATTAACTCACAGTCATTTAAAATGCATTTTTTTCCTTTTTACTTCTTGAATATCCAGTAAAAAAATCTGAGACAAAATACTTTTTCAAGATAAAGACAAAAAATAAGCAATTTGGTTCACAAAAATCAATGTGCTAAGAGCCTTAATTACTTGTGAACTCTGACCCCATCTTAGATAGGAAGAAACCAAAGGTAACGGCACCAGAATTAGAGGATCATCAACATTTAGTGTAAATCATTGTTGATCAAAATACTTCAGTAAATATAAAATGATCTAGTTTTCCTTCATGAAAAGTTCTCTACATCATACCCTCTCCTTAAACTGCTTTTAATAACATCTTAAGAACAAAGTTTCATCTTAGCCTACATTTCCCTCTAAGTAATCTGTATCCAAAGGGATGTCAAGTCTAAACAAAAACTTAAAATGAGGCCAGGAAGTTCCTAAATTACTGTCTTCCGGGGAAACAGTGCATAACAGTTGTATCCAACAGCAATTAAAAAAAAAAAACTGGGGGTGAGTGGAGGTAAGAGGGTATAGGGGAGATAAATGGTAATGGAAAAAATACAATAAAAAACCTGATGGATCTCATGCTTCTAGAAATCGGATTTATTTCTTTCATTCATTACTTAATTAGGCACTTAGTTAATTGCTTCATTCAGCCAGTCTGTCACAGATGCAGCACGTATTGATTGGGAATTTTCTAAGTGCACAGCACTTCCCTAGGTATTGATATAATGACAGACAAGGCACTTGTCTCTGAAAGCTTATATGCTTATGTGGAAAATTCATATTAAACTAATAAATGATCAAACAAGATGATTACAGTTTCTGATCATTTCTACAAAGAAACTGGACTGTGTGCCACTGTAGGAGTAACTAAAAAGTTTGGGCAGTTCTGAGAAGCTGTTTTAAAGAGCTGAGCTTTGAAGATTCAAAATAAACCAGTCAGGAAAAGTTGGAAGAAAAGCTATCCAGGCAGAAGAAAGAGCAGGTGCAAAAGCGCTGAGTGGGAAAGACTTGGAATGTTCATGAAGGTGGCAGAAGATCATCACCTCTCATGGAAAACAATGAGTAAGTGGAAAAACATGAAGCTGAAGAGGGAGACAGGATTTCAGTTGCACTGGTTCATATGGTCTGGTTAAAGGATTTTAATTTTATTAAAAGAGCAGTTGGCAGTTGCTAGGTTTTAAGTATGGAGTGGCATGATTTAATTAAAAATTACACTTAAAAATTGACTTGTTTTTAAGACAGATTGAAAAATAGTAGGAATAAAATCAGACAGATCCGTAGTGGTTGGCAAAGAGATCTAGGCAGGAGATGATGACGGCTTAGAACTATACTGGTAGCAGTGGATAGAAGTGAACAAATGCAAGATATTTGGCAGCAATATTGAAAAGATTGTTAATGCTTGAAATGTGTGGAGTGAGCTGAGATAAACAGAGAAATTAACTAGATATTTAACTCAATAACTGGTGGTAGTGAAGCCACTTCTGAAACAAAGAAGACGGGAAATAGAGGGATGGAGAGGGAGGAATGGAGAGCCCCATTTTGGTCAGGCTAAATTTGAGATGGTTCCACCTGGCATTCAAATATATATATAAGGTAGGCATCTGTAAATAAAAATTTTACTGGCAGATGATTCCAGATGGATTTTCAGGCCTTGAAAGGACAAGATCATCTAAGAAAAGGAATATAAATATATAAAAGTAGCAAGTGAATCAAATGTCTCAAGAAGTGGTCAACTTTGAATGTTCTTAGACTGAATCCAGTTACAGAAAGATAAAGCTGCAGAGCTCTCTGTTATAGCTGGAAAACAGAAAATTTGAGCAGGACTGCTCCTGCTCCTGTATTTCAGAGAAATATAGAAATAAAAACTAAGAAAAGATTAATTGGAAACAAATAGAAACTGATGAAGTAGAGACGTATCAGTGTATACAACACCGAATACTTTGCTAGGAAAAGATGCAGAGAAATCGGTTTGTGACTGGAGGGCAAGGTAGAGTCAATGAATGAATTTTCTTAAGACAGGAAATTCTCATGCATATACCATATGCTGGTAATAATGAGAGAGTAGATAGAAAAAGAGACTATTGATTCTAAAGAAAAAATATGGAACATTAAAAATTAATATAGTCACTAAAAAGAAGATATGGAAAAATGAAAAACAATGTTTTGGGTTTTACCTGAACAGAGTCATTTCTTCCATTTGAACAGGGAAGAGGGGTAGAGGTGTTGGCTCACAGATTTGACTAACAGATATGCAGAAAGTCACCTCAGATGGCTTTAAGTCATAAAATGGAGAATGAAGAAACCTTTAGTAAGGAATAACACTTTTTTTTTTTTTTTTTGCCCTGGCTGGTACAGCTGAGTGAACTGAGTGCTGGCCTATGAACCAAAGGGTCGCTGGTTCGATTCCCAGTCAGGACACATGCCTGGGTTGCAGGCCAGGTCCCCAGTAGGGGGCACATGAGAGGTAACCACACATTGATGTTTCTCTCCCTCTCTTCTCACCCTCCCTTCCCCTTTCTAAAATAAATAAAATATTTTTTAAAAAATAATGCTTTTTTGAAGGACTAAGTCGAGGATGGGTAGAGAAGGAAATGGTACGGTGATAAACTGATAACAATGAAAGTTAGTGGCCCAGTTCAGTATGAAATATTGGCCTTCATTTTTGGTATTTTTCAAAAGGAGTGATTCTAAAGATAATGTGAAAGATGAATTAGAAATATTTCCAGGACACAATACATAATGAAGAAAGACTCTGGGCTCCTTTTGCAAGGTCTAAAATTTTAATTTGTTATGATACACTAACTCTAACTCTTTTTAATTTCATTGAGAAAGCAACTTTCCTCAAAATTTTCATAAAATCCATTACTCAAAACGTTTACAATTCATATAAGCCAACCCATTGAACACTTTATGGCAACTCTTTCCTTCTGCTTGAAAACTTCAAAAAATTCAAAAAAAATATTTTACCAGTAAGTAAGCTCCATTGTATTTAGTGCAAGTAATATAACTTCTCTTTATATCTTTGTAAAAATAACACATTGATAAAATGCCAAAATATAAATGTATAACATAATGAGTTATTGTAATGTGAACACCTATACAGTAAACATTTGGCCAAGAGAGAAAAAATATTGTCATTTACCAATTGGCCCTTCACAGCGATAGCACCCTTGTTTCCTTCTAGAGTTGAGCTGGGGTTTTAGATTTATTCCTTAATGATGTATCCCTAAACTATACAGCTTAATTTTCACTGTCTTGAACTTTATATGAATGGAATTACAAAGCATATATTATTTTCTATGTGTATTATGTTTTCAAAGATGTTTTTAATACTTATGGACATTAGTTTTGTTTATCTATAGTTAACTCATTTTCATAGCTATATGATATTTTCATTTATAAATATTTTATTTTATTTAACCACTCTATAATAAGACATTTCAAGTTTGGAGTTATTACAGAAAAAGATGCTATAAATGTTCTTGTACACATTCTGGTGAAACAAGCATTCATTTCTGTGTTATGCACAATGAGTAAAAATGCCAGGTTAAAGAGAATAAACATCTTTAAATATACACCATTGAACTGATTTCCAAGTAACTGACTTACATTTCCATCAACATTTATCAGAATTCTTATTGTTCAATGCTTTATATTCTTCCCAATTATTGGTAATACCTAACATTTGTATTCTAATCAAACCTGTTGTGTGTATAGTACTATCTCATTGTTTTAACTTGTATCCCCCTGATTACTACTGAAGGAGAGGTTGCGATGCAGGGGGAGTGTTCCTGGTATCCAGTTGGTAGAGGACAGAGATGCCACTAAAAATTCTACAATGCACAGGGCAGACCCTACAACAGTTATCTGGTCTCGAAGGTCAATAGCATTGGGTTTGAGAAACTCTGATCTAGAGGGCACACTAAAATTCCTTTTATAAATTGTTTAAAGTATTTTTAATTGTAATTAATATATAACATTATAATAGTTTCAGGTGTACAACAACATAGTTATTCAACATTTATATACTTTACAAAGTAGTTATCACAACAAGTCTAATAACCACTTGTCATGATACATTGTTATTACAATATTATTGACTCTATGCCCTATGCTGTACATTATATTCCTATAACTTATTTCATAATTGGAAATTTCCATTCTTAATCACTACCCTCTTTTCCACCCAAACCCTCATCTCCCTCCCCTCTGACAACCATCATTTTGTTTTCTTACCTATGAGTTTGTTTCTGTCTCACTTTATTTGCTTTGTTTTTTAGATTCCACATATAAGTGAAATCATGAGGTATTTTTCATTATCTGTCTGATTTATTTCACTTAACATCATACTGTCTAGGCCCATCCATGTTATAGCAAATGGTACTATTTCATTCTTTTGTAAAGCTGAGTAATATTCCATTGTATAGATGCACCACATCTTCTTCATCCATTTGTCTATGGATGGACAACTAGTTTGCTTCCATATCTTAGGTATTCAAATTATGGATTTCATTTTCTTTGGATAAATACCCAGAAGAGAAATTGCTGAGCTGTATAGTAGTTCTATTTAAATTTTTTAGGAACATTTATATTGTTTTCCATAGTGACTGCATTAATTTATAATCATGATAACAGTGCATGACATTTTCTTTTTCCCACATCCTCACTAGCACTTGTTATTTGTTGTGCTTTTTTCTAAATGTAAAGATGTATTTGTCCCCCAACAAGATTTTCAAGTGAAGACACTTAAGAATTGCAGAATTTTGGAGAAAATTTGTCTCCAAACTCTTTACATATATGTAAAAGCTTCTCTCTCAAATCTTCTCAGTCTTAAAACAAGTTAGCCAGCAGATGAATTCATTTCATAGGTGTCCCATTGTCCATTTGCAGAGTTGGTAAGGTAGCAGCCCCCAGGCTCCATATGGGGCCTTCAATTAACATTTAATTGTTTGGTCCACACAGTGGCAGCCAATAATTTTTAATTGAATTTATTAAGGTGACATTGATTCATAAAACCATGTAAGTTATAAGTGTACAACTCAATAAAGTATCACTTGTATACTGCATCATGCACTCACCACCCAAAGTCAAGTCTCTTTTTGTCCTAGTGACCCCCTCTTTTCCCATTTACACATCCTCCCACCCCCTTTCCCTCTGACTATCGCTATACTGTTATCTGTGTCTATAATTTTTTTTGCTTAATCCCTTCACTTTTTTCACTCAGCCCCCAACCTACCTCCCCTCTGACAGCTGCCAGTTTGTTCTCCGTGTCTATGAGTCTGTATTTAATGTTTGTTAGTTTATTTTGTTTATTAGATGCCACTTTTTTGGTTGGCCAAAAGATTTGTTTGTTTGTTTGTTTTGTATAAGATGGTTTTAGTAGTGCTTAGCTGTCTTTAATTTCATTCAAAACAATTTTGTGAGATTGTACATTGTAGCTGTCATATCAGCATGCATTTAAAAAACATCAAAACTGGTGAGTTGTTTTGTAGCCATTTTAATATTGAAAACAGAAGAAAATAAGCAACATTTTGTCATAGTATGTTTTATTATTTCAAGAAGGGTAAAGAAACACAACTCACATATAAGAAAAGATTTATACATTGTATGGAGAAGGTGCTGTGATCAACTAACTGAATGTGTCAAAAGTGATTTGTGAAATTTTGTGCTGGAGGTTCCCTGCTGGATGTCAGGTAGACCAGTTGAAGTTGATAGCCATCAAATTGATACATTAATTGAGAACAACCAATGCTATACCATGCAGGACATAGCTGACATACTCAAAATATCCAAATTAAGCACTGATAATCATTTGCACTAGCTGGGTTATGTGAATTACTTTGATGTTTAGGTTCCACATAAGTTAAGAAAAAAAAAAAACCTTTCTTGACCATACTTCCACATGTGATTCTCTACTTAAGCATAACAAAAACATTCCATTTTTTAAACAAATTGTGATAAGCACTGAAAGTGGATACTCTACACTAATGTGGCATGGAAGAGATCATAGGGCAAGTGAAATGAACCACCGACAACCACACCAAAGGACAGTCTTCATCCAAAGAAGGTGATCTTGTGTATTTGGTAGGATTGGAAGGGAGTTCTCCATTATGAGCTCCTTCTGAAGAACCAAACAATTAATTCCAACAACTACTGCTCCTAATTAGACCAACTGAAAGCAGTACTTGACAAAAAGCATCTGGAATTAGTCAATAAAAAATGCATAATCTTCCATCAGGATAATGCAAGATCACATGCTTCTTTGATGGTCAGGCAAAAACTGTCACAGCTTAGATGGGAAGTTCTGATTCATCCACTGTATTCACCAAACACTGCATCTTCAGATTGCCATTTATTTCAGTCTTTGAAAAATTCTCTTTATGGAAAAGATTTCAGTTCCTTGGAAGACTGCAAAGTATCTGAAACAGTCCTTTGCTCAAAATGATATTAAGTTTTGGGAAAATGGAATTAGGAAGTTGCTGGAAAGTGACAGAATGTAGTGTAACAAAATGGTCAATATGTTGTTCAATAAAGTTATTAGTGAAAATAAAAAATGTGTCTTTTATTTTTCTTAAAAACCCAACAAATGTTTTGGCCAACCCAATACTTGTCTTTCTCTGACTGGCTTATTTCACTTTGTATAATACTGTGCAGGTCCAACAATGTTGTTGCAAAAGGAAATATTTTTTTCTTTTTTTGTGGGCAACTAGTATTCCATTGTATAAAATGTCCATAGTTTTTTTTATTTGTTGGGAACCGCCCTGACTGGTATCAGAGGCTGAAACCCCCGCCTAGGCTAAGGCTAAGGGAAAGCCCTTGGAACCGTAAGCCAGCAAGGAGATAAAAGCTTATCTTCCTGGCAGGAATGCTGCTTCTGCTGCTGAACCCCAAAAAGCTTGGTCGGTTAGCCAAAGACGGGTAAGATTCCCCATGGGGGGAACGACCCAAGCCAGGCACGATCACTTTGGGAGGCCCCCCAACAGAAGGACTTGGGGGGCTGCAGCAAAAGGGGGTGATGGACCCTCACTCCTCGGCTTTGACAAAGTCTGAGTTCTCAGCGTCCAGAAGAAAATCTCCTTATCTCTCGGTGGCCTTAGTTCCTGTGCTCCACCTAAGCCTGAAACAATGACAGGGTAGTACAGCTCGGTACTGGGAAGTGCGGATTTCCCGGGGTGATCAGGCCTAAGAAAGAACATGTAAATTACTGTGAAACCTTCTTTGTTTAGAATGCTCTCAGTTGAATGAGAAGGGTCTTAGGAGGAAGTTAGTTTGTTCCTCAGTCTTACAGCTCTTTGACCCCCCAACTCAATAGACGGGCAGAGTTCTTTGTTTTCTATAGTTCCTTACTTCCCCTAATGAGTATTGTACTTTACCTGAGTTATTGTGTAGCATGAGCCCAATAAAAGCAGGTATGGACTGTAAATCGGCGCGCTCCTCACTAGAAGGGGTGGCCATTTCGTCCCTACTTCTCCACAGAAACTAGTTTGTCTCTGTGCATGTTTTTTCTCGCGTGTTTATCGTCGAGCCATCCACAGCGTTCCGTGGTCACTGCTGGCCGGTGACCCACACGCAACATTTATTCAGTCATCTACTGATGAGCATTGGGCTTTTTCTGGAACTTGGCTAGTGTAAATAATGCTGCAAAGAACATAGGGGTGCATATAGTATTTTAAAATAGTTATTAAGGTTTCTGAACTATAAGAAACTGAATCTAAAATTTTTTAACTATTAAAAGTTATACATATGGATGACATTGAGTTGCGACATTTTGATTTATAAAGAGAATTCATTTATTGAAAAGAATGAAATGTAAGAGCTGGCAGAAATTTTAGAAATTATTTAATTTGACCTCATTTGATGGTTGAGGAAATATAATGCTTGAAATTATTAAGCAATTTGCCCACTTAAATATGTGCTTCATTCCTTATGATAATGCCTTCCACTTCTAGAGCTCTGTTAATACTCTGTGTCACAGTTCAAAAAAAAAAAAGAGAATTGCTTCTTTTCTACATAATAAAATTATCATTGGAAATCAAGACAAAATAAATACTTAGATGGTCTTCAGTAAATTTTGCCTGATAATTATGAAAATGAGCCATCACCACTGAGTAAAACAAATCCTTTACATCCTTATTCGCCAGCTTTGCAGTGAAGCGCAAAAGGCAGGCTAAAATAAACTTTGACCTTAGAAGTCAATTACACACTTATGGACAATCAAGCTTCATTTTATGACTGTAAAAAATATTCACTCCCAGTTTAGACTTCATCACCTTTGCTCATTTTCAATATTCTCAAGGGGGTTCAAATTGTACCTGTAAGCACTGACTAGATACCTAGTATATAAAGTAGTATAATACATATTAGATACTATATATATAGTAAAGCAATATCCAAAAAAGTTTATCTTTGAAATGTTTCTATATAATCACTGATGACTTCAAAAGGAAACCTCTCTTGGAAGAATATTCCCATAATTCAATGGGCTTTAAGTTTTTAGAGGTTTTCTGCTTTCAGAGGGTTCATCTGCATTAATGGTTTTTATGTGCTAATTGAAACTCCCAATAAAACTCAGAATGAAATGATGGAGTTTGATGTGACTCTGGATGAAACACATTCTTCCATTCTGACCTTGTTTTTGGAAGCATTTCAGCAAAGCTGGACTAAATCATGAGCTCCTGACCCAGCTTAAACATGCCCTTGAGTTCTGACATTTTGGGGAAACATTTTATATATCTCTATGTCCCTTAAATGTTATTTTTCTGAGAGGGGGAACACATAGTGACCACCAATATGGCTAAGTCAAGATTACATGTATTTGCAATGAGCTGACCTGTATTTGTTTTATTTTTCCACCTGACACAGGCCCTAAGTGCAGGAGTCTGTTGGAAAGTGGTTATCTAGTTTAAATTTATACTGACTACAACCCACCCTGAGGGTGTGTTTATTTTAATCAGTGTGATCAGTAGCCCTCTCTTGCTGTCTGCCCAGAGAGGAGCTTGCAGTTATTACTTCCACCACTGAGATCTGACACTGTATATCGTCTAAATGGGACAGATGGGGCTTCTCTAGGGCTGTGTTTCATAAGCCATATCCTTGGCAAGCTTCCCATAGACATCAGAGGAAGCCAGACTGATGCCTGATCTGTTATTTGTAAAAAAAGATTTAATATGAAATTACAAAATGCTATTGACACAATTATAGGAGAGAAATTAATACTGTCAGATTCAGTAATATGAAAGTTTCTCTGACATCATAAAGCCATCACCAACTATTTTATTCCATGTATCACCATCTCACAAGCACAAAATGTTAGAGGGAGGCCCTCAATCCCATCAAGTAACAAAGCACTTGAGAAGGTAACCGTGGTAGTGATTGCCCTGCACTCTCCCCTGCTCTTTCAAGAACAAGCCAGGCTTGAAAATGATGACTTCACTGCAGATGAGACAACTTTCATAAGTGGATCTACTGCTTCTTGAGTATTAAATCTCACAGGCTGACCAAAAGCTAGAGATGAATAGTGACAATGTCCACATTATTCTATAGAGATGTTTTATTAGATTTAGTTTTCTGCTAACTTTTCACGGAAGGATGTCTTCAACTTCAATGTGAAAATTAAAAGGTCAGAAGAATTGCAGACAAAGATTAAGTTACTAAAAGCATTGCATAAAGCAATTGATACTGGTGCGGAAAGGGTATGAAAGCCAACTTTAGACCTCTGAAGGCCTTCCATTGTTCTGCATTAAAGACTCCCACATACACTCTGCCCTCTGCATACTATCACCTACACTTAGTTTATTAATTTTGCATTATACACACTTCATTTCCAAAATACCCATGTTATTAAATTGCTGCATCAGCTAATTTGGCACTTAATTCAGGCTCTGTTTAGTATAATCCTAGTGTTTCTCAGGAATGAACCTTTTGTCTCTTTGCAATAAGTTCCTCTGAGGTAGATAATAAATACTATGTGATCTCCACAGCACCACCCAGAGAAACTAGTACAGCAAAAGCCCTTCAATAAATACCTATAAAACCAAACTGAATGACTGAATTGATTAAGAGCACAAGAAACTATTTAAAACACATCAACATATTAATAGATTTTGGGGCTATTAGCTAAAATATAAAAAAACATGATGCTCATATTTCTGCCACATCCCTTTTCATTTTTCCCTTCTATTGTGCTTTATATTGAAAAGAACATTCCAAGAGGAAAAAAAGAACAAATCAAGGATAGGGGAGACAAAAATAAAAATAGAAAAAGTTTAGAGGGTGACAAAAAATAAAGGCAACCTAATATTCTAGGCACAAGAATGGAACTAAGAATGCAGTGATCAATATTTTAAATTATTTTATTGAATTCATTGGGGTAGCACTGATACAATTTTATAGGTTTCTGGATTACAGTTCTGTAATACATCACCTGTACATTGTATTGTGTGTTCACCACCCCAAGTCAATTCTCCTTCCATCACCATTTATCCCCCTTTACCCTCTTCTACCTGCCCTCACCACTCTTTCCCTCCTGTCATCGCCATGCTGTTGTCTGTGATTATGAGTGTTTTTTAACTTAACCCCTTCACCTTTTTTACCCTGCACCCCAAACCCCTTCCCCTCTGACAGCTGTTAGTCTGTTCTCTACCTATGAGTCTGTTTCTATTTTGTTTGTTAGTTTATTTTGTTCGTTATATTCCACATATGAGTAAAATCATATGGTATTTGTCTTTCTGTGCTTGGCTTATTTCACTTAACATAATGTTCTCCAGATCCGTCCATGCTATTGCAAAAGATAAGATTTTCTTCCTTTTTACAGACAAGTAGTATTCCCTTTGGTAAACACACCACAGCTTTTTTATCCTCTCATCTACTGATGGGTACTTGGGCTACTTCCAAGTTTGGCTATTGTAAGGATTGCTTCAATAAACATTTGGGTACATATATTCTTTTGAATCAGTGTTTCGGATTGCTATGGATATATACCCAGAAGCAGAAACACTGGATCCTGAGGCAGTTCCATTTTTAATTTTTGAGGAAACTCCATACTACTTTCCACTGTGGCTGCCCCAGTCTACATTCCCACCAACAGTGCACTAGGGTTCCTTTTTCTCCACATTCTTGCCAGCAGTTGTTGCTTGTTGGCTAGTTGATGATAACCATTCTGAAAGGTGTGAAGTGATATCTCATTGTGGTTTTAATTTTTATTTATCTGATGAATCAGAGAGGAAACAGTTGATCTGCATCTTAAGGTATGAGTAGAAATGCAACCACTATGTAGAAAAAAGAATCTGAATGCAATAGCTATTTCTAGCTCTCTGTGCTATGACAGATATTAAGGTAGAGAAGGCACTAGTGATGATTAGAAATTAATAAAAGTTTTCAAGAATAAAATATGAACTGAACCCAGAAGGAAATGTAGAATTTAAATAAGTGTACAGGGAGAGAATAGCCACGGCTCCAAGTATCAAGAAGCTAGTTTACAAATGAGGTTTGAGGAGGGCAGCATTCATAACCTGAAGAAACATCACCCCAATAGCAAATACAGCCTTACCTGACTCCAATCCACCCGTATCAGCGAACCATCCTAAGTCCCCAGATACTACTTCATTACATTCATTTTGTTGTTACATGTTTTGGACTACCTGCCATCAATCATTTCACACAGTTGGAATCAATGACTGCTGGATCCCATGGGAAATATTTTACCAAAAATGTATTTGCAGTATTTACTGAATTTACCAAGACAATAATCTACTAAAATTTTTTGAAATAAAACAGTTTATTTTTTAGATAAAACAGCTTAACGTATACCAATACCTGCTAAAAGAATTTAATTCTAACATTGGGTCTTTTCATGAAAGAATAAGTTTCAGAAACATATTCAGTAAGGGAGCACCTAAGAAGCTTACACTGGAATCCATTTCTAGACAAACATAGTTGAGTTTACGTGAACTGCAATATATCAGCAATAGTAAAAAATATATATAATCCACTAAAGATTTATTGGCATAATCTCCTGTGGTGCATCTGGTGCCTTTAGATAGCTAATAGAACCAATTTACCAGGAATGACACATCAAAGCCTTAAGAGAAAATGACTCCTGCCAGATGCCACCTATAATCACTTTCTGCTGGTTCTAATATCTGTCTCTCTCTGGATGGCCCCAATCCATTCTGGCACACACAACACAGGGAACAATGTCGGCAGACATTAGAAATGAAAGGGAAGTGTAAATGAAAGAAGTGCTCTGGAGTAGGTCACATTGCAAACCCAATACATAGAGGTTTAAAAGCAGTAACAATCTGGTCCATTTTATTGAAGTGTCATTCATACTTCTAAAAGTATTTCATAATAAGAATGGCTATAATCAGAGATTTTTTAACCCCATGGGCAGGCATAGAGTGTGTGGCCCTCAGAGTTAAGGAGACACTTTGCCCTTGTGTTTCATCACAGCTTACTCATAATTAATGCAACAAGTAGTGTGTTTTGTATCTACTGGGCATTTACCCTTCTCCTAACATATGTGAAGGCTGCACAAATGAGGGTGCTGACTCCATGGAGCTTGCTTTGAGTATAAATGGGTCCACAGAGAGGAAAAGAACAGCGATATTTGCCAGTCTCAGGAAATTGTTTCTAGAAAAAGTTCAAGTTTCACACAACTATAGGCCAAGGCTTCACTTCCTGACATCTATTTAACTTTTTTCAAATGCCCTTATTTCTGACTTTCATTCTTATTTTCTTAACATGCTTTGAAAACCTCTTGAAATATTTCCATCAGCAATGATCATTGATTCTCAAAATTAAAAAGGCATTAAATGCCAGACCTTGGAAATAGATCTGTACCTGAATACGTTGTCTTTATCATGATGCTTTTGTTTTCTTCCAGAAAGTGTTTCTTATGTTTATTTTGTGACAACCGCTTTGATAAAATTCATGAGAATATAAAGCTCCAAGTGCAATATTTTAAAGGAATGATTAAACAAAATATAATTAAGCTCCAAAGGAGAAAAATCTTGTACATTTACAACAAAGGCTCTTTTATCTGCTTTGTACTTCAGCCGTTCATCATCAGCCCCCAACCGTATCAGAGTGCACTGAAGAATTAGCTCATGGGACAGGTCAGTGTGTTGTTTAGCATCCAGCTTACGCTTAGCACACCACAAGCACCAAAGGATCTACCTTACTTAATAAGCTTTAAACAATAAAGACATCATATGTACTCCACAGTGTTAAACTCTATTCTCCACAGATTTAGTGGCGACAGTGCTGGGACGTTATTGAATTGATGGGATGGTTTTTCTTGACAATAGAAATCTCAAGTTGGACATTGTTTTATTTTAAAATAAAAGATTTAGTAGGTAGGAGCAAAGATTCCATTGTGAGGAAGGCAATCAAAGAGAGAGCAAGGTGGTTCTCAAAATGACTAATTTATAGAATAATAATGACTCAATTTTCTTTCCCATGTGAGTTCAGAAATAGTGGTTTTTGAGTACTACAAAGGGCCTCACTTTTTCAGTCGTTCTTTGTTAAATATCTAAATCATTTGCCTTTATAATCCATGTGCAATGTGAGTCTCTATTATTATGTTTCCATCATTTAATTTTATTAGTAGGTGTGCTTTTTAGTGTTTTATACTATTTTAGTTTTACAATGGATTAAAATAAAACACTAACATTTCACCTGACAGTTTTAGTTGTGAATGCATTGTGCGGTGGTAAAACAGAGTGAGCTTGCTTTGGAGCCAGACAGGCCTGGCCAGTTCCAGCTCTTTGCAGTGAAGAAGCCTAAGGAAACCACCAACCTTTTGAAGAGCTGTATTAGCCCCCACTTGAAATGGTGTCGAAGACAAAATGAGAGAATGTATGTGAAACCCCCAGCACTATACCTAAATAGATTCACAAAATAGTAAAATGTGTTTGCTTGCGAGATGTTTGCTGAACTGTGTTCCTTTCCAGAGACTTTAAGGAAAATTCCGTTTCCTTGTCTTTTCCAGATGCTACCCACATCTGTTGGCTATCGGGTCCCTTCCTCCACCTTCAAAGCAGGAGCACTGCATCTTTTTGAGACTTTGGCCATCACATCTCCCTCTGACCACAGCCTCTGAAGTAGCCAGGAAAGGTTGTTCACTGTTAGGGATTCATGATTAGATTGGCCCACAAAGATAATTCAGCTAATCTCCCCATCTCAACCTCCTTAGCCTTACTCACATTTGCGAAGTCCTTTTTTTCCAGGTTAAGCAGCATATTTGCAGGTTCCAGGGATGAGACTGTGGATATCTTTGGGAGGTCATAATTCTGCCTACATAGTTGTATATGATATTTCATTGGAATTTGGAATGTACATTTCCATGGAAATAGTGTTATACATGCCAGTTATGCCCAGAGCTTAACTCACAAAATGTTTAATTCATAATCTCAACTATAAAAATGGACTAAGTGAACAAATAGACAAAATACAATGCTAAAAGATGTTTGCTGAATTTACCTTGAATGACTGGTATGAAATTCATGAACTCTAAATTCCTGAGAATAAAGTTTGGGACTGGGGTGAAGAGGATGGAGTCAGGATGGGATTAAGGAACTATGGCATCGGAAGTTGTGATGATCATTATCAATTTTATGTGTCAACCTGGCAGGGCTAAGGGCTGCCTAAGTAGCTGACAAAACATTATTTCTGAGTGTATCTGTGAGAGTGTTTTGGGGAACTTAGCATTTGATTTAGTAGGCTGGGAAAAGAATGTCCTCATCATTTAATCCCCTGAGGGTCTACATAGAACAAAAAGGCAGAAGAGCACATTTTCAATCTCTCTCCCTCTCTCCCTCTCTCCCTCTCTCTCTCTCTGCATGAGCAGACATATCCATGTCCCCTTTCTCTGGGGCATTAGAGTTCCTGGTTCTCAGATCTTGACTTCAAACTAAAGTATATTACCAGCTTTCCTGGATCTCTGGCTTACAAGTTGTTGAACTTCTCAGCCCCCATAATCACATGGGCCAATGCCCATGAAGTCTCTCTGGAAAAAGTCCAGCCATCACTAATATAATGAGAATAGTTTGCATGACATCAATGTAACCTATTAGCCAAGGAAAGTGGATTGGAATACATATGCATGAACAATGATGACTTCACTTTACTAGTCAGTGGGGGCAGTAGATACTGTTGAGTGAGCATGTGTACTCTGTGGCCATTGCATTCAAAATGACTGAGTGAATAGAGCAATGAATCTGCATCAAATTTTGTGCTAAGCTTGAACATTCCTCCATGGAAACTGTTCAGATGATTCAGAAGGCTTTTGGGGATGATGCAATGAATGCAGCACAAATACAAATGTGTCATAAATGCTTCAAAGATGGTGGGAAATCTGTTGAAAATGATCCATATTCTGGAAGACCTTCAACAAGCAGAACACCTGAGAATGTTGAACATGTGTGGGCTGCAATCAACAGATTTGCTACTGACAGTGTGAGAACTAGAAGCTGATCCGGGGATTCCCAAAACTACTATATCCCAGATTTGGGTGCAGGATCTTGCAGCTTCTGCCGCCCCAGCAGAAGGAACATCATGCTGCAGTAGCTAATGACTTTTTTCAAACACTTACCAATGAACCAGATTTGGTGCCCTGTGACTTCTGGCTTTTCCAAAAACTAAAATCACTTTGGAAGGGAAGGAATTTGAGACCATCAATGAGATTCAGTAATATATGATGGTGCAGCTGATAGCAATTCCAACAAAGGATTACAGAGTGTTTTGAACAATGGGAGAGACACTGGGAGAATGGTATGAGGTCCCAAGGTGCCTACTTTGAAGGGGATTGAGTTGTCATTGTCCTATGTACATACAATCTTTATTATATCTTGTATTTTATTCAATAAATAACTTTATTATATATATTACATGGCTGGATACCTTCTGGAGATTATATATATATATATATAATCTGTCCTTATATACCCTGTTGATACATTGACTCTATTTCTCTGTAGAGACCAGGCTAATCCAAATAGCTTCATCCTTGGAATTCATAGAAACTTCATCTTTATTTACCTCATCCTTAATCCATTGCAAGGCTTCTCCTGCTTTAATACATGCTAGGACGACCTGGTTTCATGTTTTCTGCCACCTTCTGCTTTCTGCAGAAAGCTTCCCTAGTAGCCCTCTTGCTTAATTAAGCCTGGAATTCGGACTCACAGCTCATTTCTGCAGCACCTGCATGAGAAATCTACTCTGAGTTGTCACTGGGAGGAGCAAAGAGAAAGTTCAAGATTCTAAAATCTTGTGAGAATGCCTCCTCCTTTGTCCTCTTCTCACCTTGCTTTTACTTCTTTCCGTTCCTGACTTCAGAAAGCACAAGCTTTTCCCAAGGGAAATTTAAGAATCAGGAACATAGGGAGGGGGTATTTCCCTAGGATGCAGACTCCTGGTAGCAATGAGAAACCATCACCAATAGTTTCTTGATGCATGGGGTCCCCGGCCAGCAGTGACCACAGAACGCTGTGGATGGCTCGACGAAAACACGCGAGAAAAAAAACACATGCACAGAGACAAACTAGTTTCTGTGGGAAAGTAGGGACGAAATGGCCACCCCCCCTAGTGGGGAGCGCACCGATTTACAGTCCATACCTGCTTTTATTGGGCTCATTCTGCATAATAATTCAGGTAAAGTACAGAAGTCATTAGGGGGAAGTAAGGAGCCATAGAAAACAAGGAACTCTGCTGGTCTATTTTGACTTGGGGTAAAAGAGCTATAAGACTTTGAGGAACATAACTTCCTCCTTGGACCCCTCTCATTCAACTGAGAGCATTCTAAACAAAGAAGGTTTCACAGTAATTTACATATTCTTTCTTAGGCCTGATCACCCGGGGAATTCGCCCTTTTCAGCACAGAGCTGCACCACCCTGTCATTGTTTCAGGCTTAGGTGGAGCAAGGGAACTAAGGCAACCAAGAGATAAGGAGTTTTTCTCCCAGACAGTGAGAACTCAGGCTATGTCAAAGCCGAGGAGCAAGGGTCCATCACCCCCTTTTGCTGCAGCCCCCCAAGTCCTTCTTTTGGGGGGCCTCCCAAAGTGATCGTGCCTGTCTTAGGTCGTTCCCCCCTTGGGGAATCTTACCCGTCTTTGGCTAACCGACCAAGCTTTTTGGGGTTCAGTTGCAGAAGCAGCATTCCTGCCAGGGAGATAAGCTTTTGTCTCCTTGCTGGCTTATGGTTCCAAGGGCATTCCCTTAGCCTTAGCCTAGGTGGGGGTTTCAGCTTCTGATACCAGTCAGGGCAGTTCCCAACAGTTTCTTGGTGACCAATCTTGCATTAAAATGATTTAAATATGGTATAATTTTAGAAATAACAAACTACATATATGCTACTTTTACAGACTACAAAAATATACCCAAAGTTTATCAACAGAGTATATTATGTAGGAGCATCTTATATGTTCTACCTCTTCCCTTTCTCTTTTCCAGATAGGAAGGACCTCTGATCTCTCGCCAACAAGAATTTCTGAGACTGCCTAAGCTATGTTGCTGACCACAAGCCTTCTCTATCATAAACGCATCAGTCATGATATTTCCATCTGGTTCTTGTGCCATTTGCTGCCAGGAAGTAAGGCAAAGGTACTTTCATGCCATCTTGAACACCCACCCCAGAGCTACGATGCCTTCCCTTAAAACATTCCTACTCTCCTGCTGCTGCTGCAGTGAACCCTCAATGTTCTGCAGTAGCCCTGCATCTCCTGATGCAGAGAACCCCATGCTGCATCCTCATAAAAACAAAACAAAAGTTTCTGCCATACCTTGACTCACACATCATTAAATAGCATAGGTTTCTTAGGCCACGTGCAACTCAAGGCACCCTGAAATAAGGTGTTCAGCTTCTACTTGAGCATTTCACAGTCTTCAATCTGGGGACAAACTTCTCCACTGAAGCCCCAAATGATCCCTACTTGAATGTGTGTGAACATTTCTTTTAAGTATACTCATGTGAATTTGACTTCTGACTATTCAATTGGGAACAGCTTAGACTAAAGCTAACCAAAGAATATATTAGAATTAAGAAATGATAAAGAACAAACTAGAAGTGTTTCCTAACTTAGTGGAAGTAGATATGTCAGTAAACAAACAAACAAACAAAAAATGCGGTGGGGCATGGGCATTTGTGGAAAGTAACCTTACAGAGTGATGTGATCATAAATTCCTAAACTGGGAAGCTCATAGTGGGTAATCAGGCTTCCGGCCTAAATATCTTTAGTAAAAAGGTTATCTTTGCTTTAAGCAAGCCCTATCCATTATTTCTGTTCACCTGTATTAACACACCTTTAAAATGCTTCTTTTCAGTCCCCTCAGTAGGGCAACCATCCTCAAGAGAGCATTCTGCTGCAATCTGCTCCCCACCTTGCTTTCTCCCACCTGCATGTAACCTTTCTTAATTTCCCTCCTTAATTTCAAATGCAAAAAAGAGAGAGAGAGAAAGATCTACAAACTGTCATCATGAGAAGCATTTTTCTCAGTCTGTTGAGATATTGCTTCCAGGCATAGCCTCTGTTTGACTCAAATAAACATTTATCAAAGTTCTTTACATGTTTTGATGTTATTATAATGACATATTACACCATTAAGTAATACAAAGTGTTGTCATATTTGGGATAATAGCGATGTCTTTATTTAATTGACTTTATTTCTCCTACAGTTAACAACTTCTCTGCATTGAATTTTAAAGCAATGAAGTAAAATAAAATCCCTCAAATGGAAAAGTATCAGAAATCCAGATTTAGTTATTTGTGAAAATGTTCAGCCATTTTATCGATCTGTAGAAGAACCATCATCTGGGTGAAAAACAATTTCTACAAATCAAACAATAGTCTCCACTTTGGAAAAGAAAATCAGTAGTAATGTTCTTACTGAATATTGTAAATTGCACTTGTCTTCATAAAAAGAAATTCTGCACCTTTCCAGCAAAAGCAGTGGTGTAAGTTATGCTTGTTTGTATATAAAAAAAAATTTAAATCCTGTGGCAGGAAAAACTTTTTCACTTTTATGAAAATATTGGAGAAAAATTTTGAGTCTGTATGAAGTTGCCTGTAAGCTGGAAAGTGAGCATTTTCAATCTCCATTT
This sequence comes from Phyllostomus hastatus, assembly GCF_019186645.2. Classification (NCBI taxonomy): domain Eukaryota; kingdom Metazoa; phylum Chordata; class Mammalia; order Chiroptera; family Phyllostomidae; genus Phyllostomus; species Phyllostomus hastatus. Next base: position 34,855,413 of record NW_025333709.1, on the reverse strand, counting down.
ATATTTTAGTGCATTTTTGACAACTGTCACATCGTCCATGTAAGAAAATTCAAACAGCCTTGAGCCCTGGCTGGCGTAGCTCAGTGGAATGAGCTCAGGCTGCGAACCAAAGTGTTGCAGGTTCGATTCCCAGTCAGGGTACATGCCTAGGTTGCAGGCCATGACCCCCAGCAACCACACATTGATGTTTCTCTCCCTCTCTCTCTCTCTCTCTGTCCCTCCCTTCTCTCTCTAAAAATAAATAAATAAAATCTTTAAAAAAAAAAGAAAATTCAATCAGCCTTAAAGAGTATTTTTATCAAATGCTTAGGGATTTAAACCAAATGGAGCAGAGGACAAAATCACTGTGATAGATGGAACTGTTATAAAATGAGAGAAGTCCAGACAAAGTTTATAAATCCTTTGTCATTTCGAAGAGTCATAGAAAATAAACTGTGGGCACCTGTCTACTTAGAGGGTTTTTTCCTTAATCTTTTCATGCAAACATAGTGTTAACCTCAGTACTGAGATACAAACCCCATCCTGGTATGGTACATTCTGTGCAGTTGCCATGATTTCCAAAGGATATAAATTTAGCCCTTGAATTAACAATGTATGAAACCTCCTCCATAAGTATCTTGTGAGAACTTCTAAGAGTAGCAATGACACATCAACAAAAAAAATCTATCTGAATCAATTAGTTACTCAGAGGTTCATCTTTGAAATGGCAGCTGCTTCTTAGAGCAAATAGTAAGCAACAGAAAATGTACATTTGATGAAATATTCCTTGCACTGGAGAAATATGAAAATAAATATCATTCAAAGAAGAATAATTACATCCCTAATACCTCTTTCTTAGACCTGTACTAGCTTACTGGTTCAAAAGGATCATATCACTTTTCATTGCTTGTAATTTATATATTGCTATTTGGGAAATTCAAATAAAATACAGGTCTTGTAAAAGAATAAAAACATTGACAAGTACGCATGTGCCACAGGTCAAATTAGAGGGTTCTTTGCTGCAATAAGTCCAAATTCTCAGATTTGAAGGATAACATGTACCGATAAAAAAAAATTCGCTGTTCGACATGTATAGCAGTGCTCCATCTTGCTTCACATTATGAATCAAAACCAGCTGTTCTCAATAAGCCAACTTTATTTTCTTAAATTGTGCATTGCCAAATATCTTGTACATTAGCCTGGATCAGCGATAGGTCTGTGCCCTCTGTTGCTGTGAAACATGACGTAAGTGAAAGGTATAGACCGGACCTCACTAGGACAGCTGCTTCAAGTTAGGAACCTGAACAGTCTTTGTATACTTTTTTTCTTAAAAAAAAAAAGCTTATGGCAACAAGTTCACAACTATTAACAACTGAATCTAAAACACAAGCTAAGCAAACAAGCAGAACAGGAGCAGAATCCTAGATATGGATATCATTTGGAGGGTTATCAGCTAGGAGGGTGAAGGGGGAGAAAAGGAGAAAAGGTGCAGGGATTAAGAAGTACAAATTGGCAGGTACAGAATAGGCAGGGGGATGTTAAGAACAGCATAGGAAATGGAGAAGCCAAGGAACTTACATGCATGACCCATGGACATGAACTAAAGAAGGGGATTGCTGGAGGCAATGAGGATACGAGGTAAAGGGAGGCAAAGGGGGAAAAATTGGGACAACTGTAGTAACATAATCAATAAAACACATTTTAAAAAGCAAGCTTATTTTTAATGTAGCCATACTTCCTTTTCATAGTCTTCTTTGACAAATACTTTGTTTTGGGAAAATATTGGTGACCCATGATTTATGATCTGGTGTCTCCCTGTTATCAGGTGCTTTCACTTTACATATCCTTACAAGCCAGTGTTCTGTTAATAAAAGCCTCCTCCAAATGCTTAAATTTAATGTCCCGATTTCTAATCTCAGCATTATGTGTTCGATCAAAACCTAAGGGTATATGAAAATCCAGCTGCATTTCTCAAAATCTGTAATATGACATTTTATACATAAGGTGACTCAATAAAGCAGAGGATTCTTCTTTGTCTACATGGAATTTTCTTAGTGAAATGAAATAGTCACTTTCCAGACTGTATTTTGGATGTTCCCCTTCAACTATCCTAACCATCCAGAGACATTTGTTGATATCATCACCAGGATAGCCAGTGACCCCATCCAAAAATAACCAAAACATAATCTACATGGAAACTCCTCATGATTTTATAGGCTGCTGTTTCATTTAAAGACATAGCTTTTCCCACCAGTGCCGTGTGGCTGTTATTGCAGGTGTTATTATTTGCTAAAGTGGTTCTCTTAGCCATTCCAACAATCTGATAGCCATAATCCCACCAAGACATCACTTAGGCATGTTCATCTGTGTTTTGCCTTAGCCAAAAGTAAGCTTCTCTAAAATCCTTGAAGATGATTGTAAGAGACTAGGAGCACACTTGGACTGGAGTAGGCATTGCTCGTGACCCAGGGACAGTGGACTGCAAACATCATCAGCAGCATCAGCATCAATATTGTGACAATGCTTTCTATATCAGGACCTAATCCCTGTCCAGCATTTTCCTGTTCAGTCCCACGCTTCCTCACTTTACCTGCCTTATCATATGAATTTCCTCAGTTTCTTTTGTTTTCTTCATCACTGTCCTCCACAGATGGGTTTTCCCCTTTCATGTCATTCCCCAAACAGTGCACACAAATATTTGAGAAGGCAATTGCAGACAGCATACAGACAACTGGAGTCAAGGTCAACATCAGCTGTACCATTCTCCAGCAAAGCAGACAGCACTAGTTGCACAGAGCACAAATACTCTTTCATCACTTATATTTTTAATGCAGAACCATAGTCCTGCTGGGAAGGTACATGCATGACTATGTAGAGCAAAGAAGAAAGGCCCCAAGTTATAGGTTGCTGCTCAGACAGACACTGATGCAATAATCAGAATATGTATTTTTGCATATTTGTGTCCCACAATGAGTAAAACCTGCCACTGCATGATGCAATAATATAACCTGTATAAGTCAAATGGATGACACTAAGGAACACCGCACATGCAGCTACTGATACACCCAAAAAGAAAAGGGCCTCAAATTCTTGTTTTGTTCATCAGTCTCTCAGCCACTGGAAAAAAAGCAGAAGCTTGCACCAATGAAAATGCACCTGAAGCTGCCACATGTTCACACGTTCTGATTGGCTGGGATCCCACAAAGGGTATCTGCATAAATAACATTAAACCCACAATATAGAAAATGCTATATACTATGTAGACTCTTTTGCTGTATCTCTGCATCAGTAATGGTACAAATGCACACAGTGGGAAAAGGTTGATAATAAACACATAAACTACCCAAGCAGAGACAATGGAGAAATTAAGCAGCAGCACTGTCCAAAAAACAGATTCAGTTTTAACAGCTTTACCCACAAGTAGTAGTATGTGAACTGAAGTGAAAAAATAGCAATGCTTTCATTATCAAAGGATCCAGTTACTGACTGAGAACTGTAACCTCGCACAAAAGCAGTAAAGCAAGCTGCTGAAACTCCTGCTCCTTGGTTCCAAAGTTCTCTGTAGGCAGGAAAGTAGCTATAAATGTAAGGCTGCTAAAAGTTGGTGCAAGGAACACACATACATCTCTTATGTGAACAGTTACATTCAATGCATTTAAGATCCAGTTGCTAAAGCCAGCTGTTGTCATCAATTCTGGGTAAACAGTACCTCCTACTCTTCTTCCTAGTGGATATCATGCTCTTTCATCAAACTAATTTAAAATTCATAAAACCCATGAGATGTAAGATGATGTGTTGATCTATAGTTAAACTAGATCATCCAATTATGATAAAAGCATAGAATGTAGGAACAGGCAGAAAAAGAGATGCACAGGATAATATTCACGGGGAAGGTCATGGAAATTCCACGCCCTCTCCAAGCAGACTACTCTCCCCACACTCCACGTGTATACTAACCTGGAAGCTCCATGATGCCTTTTTTTATGATAAGAGTTGTCACTGTTTACAACCAATTGGATTCCCATTTTGTTGTGACTTGTGGTCATTATAATAAGTTGGTTAACTTTAACTGTAAAGGTTTTCTGAGCACTGTTGTTACATTCCAATGCTTTTATAGGTTCTGATGTAATCTTCCCGGTAATTGACTATGTTCACTTACACTCACTCAAATGAATATTTCCTATTAACAATATAAAACACATATTCCTAAGGTCCTTACATTTATAAGTGAAAAAGGCATATAATCCCTGTCCTCAAGTAGCTCATAATTTTGTATGAAACTACATTCATGAAAGACAATGAACTATTCTAAAAATATCTGTGGTTAGTGATACTGACAAATATATAATAATTCAAATTAAAAAAACAGTTTACAAATATGTTATGAGATTAATAAAATGGAATTTTCTAAACAAATAACATGGAGAAATATTGCTTTCATAGAAAAGTAAAAGAAGATAAAAGTTAACCAGAAAATTACTTGAGACTCTTCCAGTCAAGTAACAACCAGTATACACATTCAGGTGTGTTTACAAGTGCAGGGTTGGTTTCAAGTACAGACGTGCATAGAAGTCCCTGGATTTGTTTATAAAATGATCCTGATGTGTAGGGAAGATAAAACTTTATTCAAAGAGAAGTCTGACCTTTGCCTTAAGCTAATGACAGATGTTATCTAGGCCTCTGGAATATCCTGCCTGATCAGAATGTCTCTGTTATTGCTTTGGCCAACAGGTAATCTTACAACATGACTCATCATGGGAAATTGGAATAGGCATGCCTGTCATGATCTCGGAGGAACTAGAGACCAAACCTCCAGGAAGGGCTGGAAACTAAAGGTCAGCCAGATGAGCAACACGTGATTGAACTCCAATAAAACTTCTAGACACCAAAGGCTTGGTTGAGGTTCCCTAGTTCACAGTTCTCTGGATTTTGTAGTCAGGAGTTAATGCTGTCCAGGAATGCACAGGGAGAGAACAACAGGAAATGCTGTGTTTGAGCCCATTCTAGATTTTACGCTATGAATTCTTCCTTTGGTTGGTTCTGATTTGTATCATTTGCTATAATAAAACTTAAATCATTAAGTATAGCATTGTCCTGACTTCTTTGTGTCATTTTAGCTAATTAACAAAACTGACATGTAATGGGAACCCACAAATTTGTAACCAGCTCGTCAGAAGTGAGGGTAACTTATAGACCCATGAACTTGTAGCCAATGTATATCATGAGGCCAGTCTTGTAAATGACTGTGCCATTAACTTGTGAGGTATGGCCCAATTCTGGGTAGTTTCAGAAGTCATTGTAACTGAAAAAGGTATTTTTCTTTATGATACGTAAACAAGATAAAGGGTAAATAGAAACTGGATAGACAATATGTCACTGTCAATTTTCATAAGAATTACCAAGATAGATTTAAAATGAAAAAAATTAGTACCAATTATGATTTTGACTTCTCATTCATTGTATGGTATTCCTGGCAATTAAGATGAAAATGTGAAGGGAGCAATTCCAGCTCCTTACCAAATTCTGTAATAGAGCTTCACTGAGCAATCTGAAGTATGAGAACTAGAGTAATCACAGGAGTCTTATTCAGTATTGTTTCTCTTTTGCCAATTACACTGTAGTGCATGGCAGTTTACTGTCTTGGAAAAAACTATTCCAAATGTCTTTCTATGCTCATTAGCATTTAAACAATCAATGTTCATGGAGTTCTCTCTAAAGAAAGCTGCCAAGGTGAAGATGCTTCTTTGACCTGTGCATTTCAAGCTTTGGATTTTAGCGGAAGACAAAAAAGAGAAAGAAATAAACATTAAATCATTATTCATATATTTCCCAATTTTCCCACTCCAAGATTTTGGCTAAGTGTAGTGAGTAGCACTGAGTAAGTGTACATAACATCAAAGGCAAAGACAATGCATTCCTTTGCCATCTTCACCTCATGCCCTTCTGTTTTCACCCTCATTTATCTTCAAAAAGGTTATATTTCAGGCTGTCTCCTCACCTGCTTGCAGACAGACCTATCAATTTAGTTATTGCAGTCCACTGGTTGCAACCAGATTGACACTGAAATTTGAGAGTCCTGGGTCACCATCTCATCTATCTGATTAGATGGGACCCAGAAATCATGGAGAAACCATATGGAGGACTTACCTGAGTAACAGATAGCTGTGGGTTGAGAGCTATGGAGAAGATCACCCAAATCGGGGCTGAACGAAATTCATTGCCAGACACATCAAGGAGTCTCTAGCCCCAGCTGGAACCCACATGAAACCTGCTGAGCCAGACAATGCCTTAGGATTTTCATCAAGCCCAAAGAGCTGATCAGAAGTAAGCTTAAGCTTCAGTGGCCATCAGACCACCCAGCCATTAAGGGGACAAGAAACATCTCCTGGAGATCATAGGAACCAAGAGTCATTCTCCACCTACATGGAAGTGACACCTCTCTTCCATGTATGCTAAGATCACTCACACTCCAAACAAGATCTACAAGACAGAATACCTATAAAACTTTTTAAGGGGCTTAGAGAATCTAAAGGCATTACTTAAATGATTTAATTGGCCTAAGGTTTAAACAGAATTAAAAATTTGGTTTTGCTTTTACTGTTAATGAAAATGAATAAAAGTGGCTTATAAAAGGAAGAACAGATTGTTTAAATCCCCCAAAAATCATATTTTTCTTGCACTATTGTGTTGCTGCTTGGGTTCAATTTAGCAACCCACTAAACAAATTAATGATTAATTTTTCATTTCACACACACCCCCACACACAACAGGACACCCTAAGAAAAGAATTATCTTCTGGAGGGCATGCCCCTTGTATTACACACCTCCCGCACTAGGTGAATGTTCTAGGAATCCATCTGTATCAGTGTACCAGTTGACATTGTTGTGAGAGGTTGTGCTTGGCTTCAGTGAATTGTTTTGAAGGCACTTTCAATGCATTTGCCCAAATGATGTGTGATTTCTGAGCAAACCTGTTCACACCTCCCTGAGTGTTTAGCAGTTTTTAACCAAAAATGTCATCAATCCAGTGCCCCACCCTCCCTAGTTACCTGATCCTGCCTGAGTGACTTTTTTCCCCTCAAATGAAAAATGTCCTCAAAGGTAAAAGTTTTGTCAATGTGGAAGAAGTGAAACAAAAAACAGCAGAAGCACTACAAGACATTATTATTGACAAGTTCAAAAACTGTTTCGAGCAGTAGGAAAAAACATCGCGATAGGTGTATTGCATCAAATGGAGAGTACTTTGAAGGTGACTGAAGTTTAAACATGTAAGAATAAATGCACAAATTTTTAATAAATAAATCCCAGGTTTGGGGGTGTGGTCCCTATACACACATACAAGTTATTCAGAGAAGAAAGGATATATAGATGAGTAGATACATAGACATTATAAGAGTATGGACTGGTAAAGATTTTTATGAGAATTAAATTCTTATAGATTTCTCCCCCTAACTAGTTTTACAGCCCAATAAATGGACAGTTGCCTATTCAACTAACCACAGAGTACTTATCTATAACTGGCATATCATATATGCCCCTGCCAACAGAGCTTAGCTGCAGCAAACATAGCTTTGGTGCTGGCAAACTGGGTGCATACCAGGACTTTAGATCCACTGACAATCAGTAGCACCATCCTATCATACTAGAAACAGCATATTCCAGCATGCTAAGGGCACAAACGTAGGCAGCCTTTGGAACATTATAGCTTGGATACTGTCTTATTCTTACAATGCACATACTAGTTTAACATTAAATTAATGTTAAATTAATCTATCAATGAGCACTTTTGTATTTAAGCATCCATTTTTCATAGGAACATATTGAATAAATTCAGTTTTGGAATCCTAGTATCTAACCAAAAATAAACACTACAGTTTATTTTCACAAAGAGATTTTTGGAGTCATATATCATTAAAAAAAAAAGGTGAACTAATTTCATATCCTCAAGGTCATGCTGAAAGAACTCCACAGCTATACACTTTTCTTGCTGTCTTAATTATGTGATATTTGCAATGCAGCACAGACCTATGAAAAGGTTCTGATATACTTGGCCTTTGGTGTCTATAATAAAATCTATTGTTTGTCATAGCCCTGAACCATGGGGACACAGGCTCTGTTAGCAACCAGTTCATGTCCATGCCCAAATCCTCCTTCCTTATATCTAATAATAATAATAATAAGCACTTATTTGTAGAAGAAGAAAATTTCTGTATACAGAATTTGTGAAGATAAGCATATGTGTAATCTTAGGGTTTCCATAGGTTCAGAGTTCAAGTATTAAAGGACTCAAGAACTTGTCTGAAGAGAAACCCTCAAACCAGTATTCAGGGAATAACATTTAGGAAAACCAAGTTCCTCCCCACCCAGTAAGATTGGGGTTTAACTGGGACTAACTGGGAGACATCCCTGATATTTACAAGGTAGCTGAGTCACAGATGCAATATTTTAAAAAATGTTTTGCTAACATCCTGTGATCAGAATTTTAAAGACTATCTGACATTAAAACAGAAAATTATGCAACACCTTTAATACACAAACAATATAAACAAAAGCTTTTGCTTTCATCATGTCTCTATAATATATGTTTATAGGAGCTGGACGATTCAGAAATGTAGCTCTTAAACATTGATTTCAAATTTCATCCACTTATGACTTAAGAATGCTCAGAACAAATGAAATACAATCAAAGCTCTGTTGTCTTTCTCCTTCGTCTCTTTCCAACATCTTACACAACCTATCTCAAATGGAAATGATAATGAGAGGTAAAAAGTAGGTGAGAAATCCCATGTACCTGAAATGTGAACAGCTCTGGCAGAGGGCGGTAATTCACAAATCTATGTTTCATTCCTGGGAAAAAAATATAGTGGACTCCAAGTAAATAACATCCTGAGGACCCAAACCTCTAAGTAAAAATGTTACTGTCATATTTAGCCAATTATTAATAAAGGAAAAAAGAGAAAAGGGAATTAGACATTGAGCATAGTAAACTGGGGAACATCAGCCAGTTTGTTTCATCAGGAAGCTACAGTTCCACACCCCAGGGGATCATAGCATTGCGCCGCTAAGGGACTGTCCCTCCAAGGGAAGGAAACACTCCTCCCTTCCCCCATCCAGTACTGGATTGTTGGGGGGCAGAGAGGGAGGTGTGGGACATAGAGGTCTGTCAGTTTAAGTAAGGGGTATAAACCTGTCAAAAGGTCATTAAAACATGGAAAGTTGATTCATTCTATTGATAAAGCTTCTGGTCTTATCCAAGCCCAAAATATATAATCCCAGGGGAGCAAAGCAGCCCTTTCTCTCTCCCATCCTCTCTCTCTTTCCCACTGGGTAATGCACTAGCCCCATATGTTCTCGCATTCTCTCCTGCCTGGGAGCACGGGGCTGTGTGGGTCTAGCAGCTAGCAGGGGCCACAGCAGGTGGTGTGGGCTCTGAAGGAATGAGCTGTAACATGGTACAGGATCTCTGGACACTGACTCTATCTCTGGCCCTGATTTTCCATGGTGGGATGGACATAGATGGGAAATTGGAAGCCCAGAGAGCACCTTCTACTTCCACTGAAATAAACCATGCCACAGCACAATGCCCCATGAGTGGACCCTTTGAATGCTTTCCTCATGACCCTGTGAAAGAGGCTCATTTCAACTCACAACAAAAGTAGCTTATCTTGCTAGCTTTACCTATAATTGTCTACCATTACTTGGTTTATGGAATAAAACAATTCTTTTAAGGACAGATTTTAAAGCAGTTTGGTCATTAATCGATCTGATATAGCCAGTTTAACTCCAGTAAAAATTGTGTTTCCTTAAAATCCAGTTTGAGCCAGTACCATTGTAAAATAAAAGATTTTAAGTAAATAATATCTATTGAATACTTCCATTGCATTGAGTTTATGTGCATTATCTCATAACATGAATAGGTCCTATAATTATCTCTATGCATCAACGAGGAAACTAAAGCTTAGAAATATTAGGTATGCCCCCACCTAAACCCATTGTAGCAAGACTAAGGCATAATCTGTATGATTTCATTTAAACCACTGCCCTAAAAAAATGAAAGGCAAAGAAACAAAATTAGTAAACTCCACTAAAATACCATTCTCTTTTTAATTTGTTACCAAGAATGGGGAGGCAACAGGAAAAGTGAAATTAGGAACTTAGAAAAAAATAGCCTTTTAAATTAATGCTTTTCATAATTTGATTACATTATAGTTAAATGGCTTCCATCACCTACTCAGCAAGAGTTGATTCATTTTAAATCTGAGGTATTCCTTTTAACACTTTCCATTTTACAAACTAATGACACTTCATACTTACATTGGACACTTCTACACCACAGTTGAAACAAAAGAAAAAATGTTCCAAATCAAAACTCATTTTTGTTGCTGTCAGTAACACAGTCAATTATGATCAGAATTATCACTTTAGTTTTTACTTAAAAATTTCTATTCCTCTGTGGGCTCTAATGTGACAACACATTTAACTTGGCCTATTTATTACCCCAGAATTTTCTAGCATTAAGGAAATGCCTGGCATACAGCAGTTATTTCATAACTTTGAGTTAAATGGATAACACAGTTGAATTAATCATATGTGTATATTAGTAACCCAATAAAAGTTGTTTTTCCATATAAGAAAATTTTCATTTGTAAAGGACCTTCTGTATCAAGTTCTGATTAGAATAGGTATATGTGCCTTACACTCCAGATGAAGCTCTTTGCATTGCATTAGTCTGAAATGCTTTTAGGATGCTTAGATGTTCATAATGAACCTATCCAAACTAAATACCTGTTCTAAGTTCTTTGCTTGGAAATGGTGTCATTATCAGCATATTGCTCCTCCAGTATTTAAATGCTGCACTATTTTAGCAAAGCGTGACAGAATTAGCTGTGGATGTTGAATAGTTCAAACTGTTTCACATAATAAGTGTCTGCTTTCTGTGTTTCCTGAGAGGTTATTTCACTTCTTCTGCCTCTAGAAAAGATGAAACTGTATATAGTCAGAAATGTGTCTACCCTCAGAATTTCACAGCAAAATAAAGTGCAGAGGATAAATCACCCTCAATAATGAAAATGATGTTCTCTGTGGAATTCTTACACAATACAGAGAAAAGAGAGTAAACATTTTAATTTTTCATCTGAATCTACTGCTTTAGGCCATTAGCAGAGATCATTACAGCCCTACAGAAAATCAAACTAATGTTGCATTGTCACCTTTCAAATGAGTGGGGGCCATCCATCATGTTCAGAAACAGAAAACATGGTTTCTGTAATAAAACAGGCATGAAAAAATGTATAATCTGTGATACGGATTAGAAAGGGTACTCTCACAATAGAAAAGTAGCTTTAAGAGTCAAGAAAATAATTTAATTCTTTAATTTTTTGTTTTTCTTCTTTACGGTGTGGGTATTATTAGCATTTATATAAATATAAATCATAATTTAACACTTTAAAATGGTAATAAGAGTAAAATAAATAAACCATACTGAGCCAAGACTGTCCTAAATTCTTTACATACATAAATCCATTCAAAAGAAATATAAAGAAATGCCACTCCAAATGTCATCTGGTTTATATATGTTTGGAAAACCCTTTCTAGTAGCTGACCTGCAATTTAACAAAAATAAAAAGACTGCAAGTGAACAGAACTAACTTTGGATTTATTTTTTTTTCATTCAACAAATAAAAAACTACTATATATAAAGCTTTGAGTATATAAATCTCCCATTGAGGAGCATACAAGCTAGTAGAGGAACTGATGTTTCAATGGGCCTTTCTTATTTCAAAAATTGGGACTATTTAAGTAACCTCTAAATTGTCAAAATCTTCATAACAAAAATGAGGACATTATAGATTCTTATTAAAAAGTTTGGAACAAATACTATGTAATCAGTCTTCACTTAGAGAATGCTTAATAAGTGGCAGTTAAAATTCAACAAACCATTGGAAAAAAAGCAACTACAAATCTGAAGAAGAAACCTTAATAGTAAAAGTTGAAAGACAATGAGAAAATGGTAATCATCACTCACCAAGTGGCAGGGAAACGAGAACATCATCAAAGATGATATATGAACTTCAGATAATTGCATGGGCGAGTTTTAAATTTAGGCGATGAGATTTGAGGGATTGAATTTTATGAAAGTTTGGGCATTTAGTGAACAGATTATTTATAACTGTTAAAAAATATTTGGCTCCATTTGTTATGGAGACAGGAAAACATGAATAACAATAAAATATACATAATCCAAACAAGATTTCAGCAAAATATCTCAGCAACGTAAGGAGACACTTTGAATAGATCTCAGTCAAAACTCATTAGAATTAAAAGCATAAATTTTGACCAGTGAAGTATAATAGAAACATATTTAAGAAAATGAGATTTTAAAATCATATGTCATTCCCCATATCCATGGCCTCCCTATAAATTCTATGTTTCCTGAAAGTTTACATGTGAGATGGAAGTGTGGGCAAAAAGTAGAAAAAAAAACTTTTTTTCCCAATGAGTTTTTCTTATAGTGTAATGCACAGTTTTATCCAACTTTAAATTACTTTCACAATATAAGAAGTATTTCCTCCAAAAGTTAACTCTCCACAATTCACACAACAGGTCCAATGTAATGAAGTCACTGATGAATAAGCCCATATCCAAATTTGTTAGAAATCCTTGGTTGCAATGTCAAAAATCCAATTTGGGGGAGGGAAAGATGAATAAGCAGAGCATTGTGGATTCTTAATAATACTTAGTGAATCAAATTGTGCTAAATTGAACTGAAATAAATCAAAGAATAAAGTTTCATAACATTTTGCCTTCTGGGTTTGGCAGATAAAACACTGAAGTGCTAGTTAAAATTACTGTACTTAGCTCTCAACTAGCTAGTGATTTGAAGCCATTTGAAAGCTATCCACTTCTCCATCTAGAGAATGAGGATAATGTCTGTCATCTTCAGAATGATGCCAGGAAGATTAGATACCATCTCTACATAAAAAAAGCTTAATAAATGTGAAATACTATCATTCAATATGTGAGCAGGTTAAGCATTGAGCTGCAAGTGATATAATTAAAGTTTAATTTATATAGATGGACATCTGGTAGGTTGAGAAAGATAACTTAGAGAAACTTGTAAAATTTTGTCATTTGACTATACTTATCTCTTTGACACAGTAAATTTGGGATGCCTCTTGATCCTTTCCTGTTTTTAGTCTTGTAGAAGAGTATGAGACTTACACTAATATCATGTAAAACTTCTCCATCCATGATGAAAGTTTATTGTTGATTTTATCTTAATACAGTTATATCATGGAAACCTCAAAATTAATGAAGCAAGAAGGATAGTATTTCTAATAATCCATATCAATACTTTGTCTACTAAGCAATTAATTTATTGGGGAAATTATTTCATTCCCACAGCATGAGACTATTGATTATACCGCCACCTTTACTACAATCTCCATCATAACATTGGGTGACAAGTGTACATATGACTAAAGGAAGGTCAATCAGAAGCATGTTGGGTGAATCAATAGCATATTACATAAAAGAAGGATTCCTTCAATCAAATGGTGCATATCCATTTGATACATCTGGATCAACTACAGGATCCCACTGTTGCTTCTTGTGGAGAGACTACCTGAGAATAAAATCACCACTGTAGGAAGTAGAGCTGAGAGTCAGAGACAGGAAAAGGAAGATACTTGATGACACATTTGGAAGAATGCGAACATTTGTTTCTGTAACAATTATCCATCATTAAACTTCAACATATATATGAGGTCTGTCCAGAAAAATTCAAGTCATTGTTAACACAACATGAATGCTTTGCATGACATTGATGTAATCTAGAAGCCAAAGAGAGAGGACTGGAATGCACGTGCATGAACAATGATGACTTCACTGTACTAGTCAGTGGGAGCTGTAGCTGCTGTTGAGTGAGCATGTGTAATTCATGGCTGTCATATTCAACATGACTGAGTGAGTAGAGTAATGAATCTGCATCAAATTTTGCATTAAGCTTAAACATTCAGATGATTCAGAAAGCCACAGCTATGAGCAACTAGTGATTGGCAGTTTCATCACTGCAACGTGCCCACTCATGCATCAGGTCTCATGCAGACTTTTTTAGCGAAATGTCCCCTACAACCCAGATTTGGTACTCTGCAACTTCTGGCTTTTCCTAAAACTAAAATCACCTTTAAAAAGGAAGAGATTTCAGCCCTGGCTGGCGTAGCTCAGTGGATTGAGCACGGGCTGGGAACCAAAGTGTCCCAAGTTCGATTCCCAGCCAGGGTACATTCCTGGGTTGCAGGCCTTGACCCCCAGTAACTGCACATTGATGTTTCTCTCTCTCTCTCTCTCTCTCTCTCTCTCTCTCTCTCTCTCTCTCTCTCTCTCTCTCTCTCTCTCTCTCTCTCCATCCCTTCCCTCTCTAAAATAAATAAATAAATAAAATCTTTAAAAAAAGGAAGAGATTTCAGACCATCAATGAGATTCAGGAAAATGGACAGGGCAGCTGATGGCCACTGGGAGAACTGTGTCAGGTCACAAGGTACCTACTTTGAAGGGGACTGAGGTGTCATTGTCCTATGTACAATGTTTCTTGGATCTTGTATCTTCCTCAACAGATGTCTCTATTTTTCATATTACATGACTGGATACCCTCTGGAGAGACCTTGTATATAAATACTGTGCTTATATCGTAAATTTGACATGGGTTTCATAACTTGCATATTTTTACCTGATATGTTGCCAAATTAGTGTTTGTCTGACTGCAGCAAATTTTCTTTGACATATACTCAATATGAGCTTTTAGACACACACCAAATCTGAGAAGAAAAAAGAAAGAAGGTTGCTGCTCTTTTGGTTTTCTCTTCCATCTCACAGACAGACTTTAGAAAGAGCAACAGGAAACATACAAAGAGAAGCATATGCAGAGTGGAAAAGAAGTAGGTCTTTAAAATACCCAAGGGAAGTCCATGTCACTGAACAACTAATTAGTGTCATCATTCATGCTTCACAACAAGAACTGTGAGCATGGAGGGAGGGGGTTCCTAGATTTCTCTGGAGAGATTATAAAACAAATCACTCCTTGATCTGATCTCATCTGTTCTTCTCCTTTGTCTTTACAGGCAAAGAAGAGACATAAATAAGCTCCCACCTTCTGCTAAGGCTGTACTACTTGCCAATTATTTAAATGATTAAGGAGGAGAGATGACTATTGGGAAGTGCACTTAAAAGGAGAGAGAGAGGCCAAAATATCTATATCATGGTAATAGATTCATTCCCCCTTTACTCCAGATTTGAAATTAAGATTAAAATCCTGAACTGTAAATCCTTGTCCCTTTACTCTGCATAGACTTGAATGATATGCACTGGGAAGTACTTTCCGTGCACTGGGAAGGCCTAGATATGGCACTGACATAAATCAAAAGAAGGAAGATTCTGGACAACTCCTCCGAAACAACAGTGGTTCCCTTGGAGGTAGCATCATCCTGGAAAGATAAGGTAACCTTTTACTAAAAGATCCTTACTACCAAGCCTCCCCAATAGATGACAGAATTTGGTGTTTAATACCAAGATTTTATAGCAGTAACAGTAATACTAAATATTGTAATATTTGTGGTGTTTCAGGCAGTTTTCTCAGGGCTTCACATACAGGGTCTGGCACAAATAAATGCCTTCTTATTACAAACTCTTTTATTATAAAACCATAAGCATGTAATTCTGTAACATAATAATATCACACTCAAGCATACCATATGACATTTTAGGTGAAATGTTTGAATTAAAACTATCAATTATTACTCCCATATTATTACCCTACCAACCACACTCAAGCAGGTGTTACTTCTGCCAGACCCTGTATATTAATTCATACACAGGATACTGAGTGTGAGCAATTTGCCCAAGTTTATGCAGCTGGTGAGTGTTGGGCTGAGATTGGAACCTCTGCCTAGATTGTTAGCCATCCTGCTAACCTGTTTTTATAATGATCAACACATTTTAGCCATGCTCCAAACCTAGGCCACAGTCTAAGCCACCAATATAAGGTTTAACTATAAGGAAATTACTATGTAAAGCTTCTTTTCACTCATTTCACTCATAGTCTTCAACAAATAAATGTTGGCTGTAATATCAAACTTAAATCAAGATTTAAATATCTAATCAAGCCTTTTCATATCTATTGACTTACATATGAGGACTAGCTAGTAAAATTTTTTCTTGCACTCTTTTTTTAAAAAATCCTTATTATAATATACACGTAACATAAAAATGTACTATTTTGGGCATTTTAAATATACAATTCAGCCTGGCTGGTGTGGCTCAGTGGATTGAGCACTGGCCTGTGAACCAAAGGGTCACCAGTTTCATTCCTGGTCGGGGCACATGCCTAGGCTGCAGGCCAGGTCAGGTCCCCAGTGGGGAGGCGCACCAGAGGCAGCCACACACTGATATTTCTCTCCCTCTCTTTCTTCCTCCCTTCCCCTCTGTCTAAAATAAATAAATAAAATATTTAAATAAATAAATAAAATAAATATACAATTCAATGGTATTAAGTACATTTGTATTGTTATGCAGCCATGACCATCATGTATCTATAGGACTCTTCAACTTGAAACTCTGTGCCCATTGAACAACTCTCCAGCCCTCCCTTCTTCCAACCTCAGGCAACCACCATTCCACTTTCAGTCTCTGAAAATTTGACTACTCTAGGTATCTCATGTGATGGAATCACACACTATTTATCTTTATGTGACTGGCTTATTTCCCTTAGGATAATGTCCTCAGTATTCATCCATATCATAGTATTTATAAGAACTGTCTTCTTTTAAAGTCTGAATAATAGTCAATTGTATGTATATACTACAGTTTGCTCATTCATTCATCTCTTGATGGACACCTGGATTGCTTCTGTCCTTTAAGGTATTGTGATTAATTCTGCAACCAACATGGGTGTGCTCTCCCATTCACTAAGTGCAAAAAATCCTCAAAATTTAACAAATAAAACACTAAAAATAACTATTTTAATTTAATTTTTGAAGCATTGATAAGATTATAAAACTATTATGCCAGCTGATTATCAAAAATATTTAATTAATATATACAGTTCTCTCTACCAATAAAATATTTAATATTTTAAGTTTATGATTTATTTATTCATTTCACAAGCACTAAGGAATGTTAATTCTGTGCATTACTCTGTACAGTGGGTGCTTGCAGGGATTTAATGATGATTAAGGAATGGGTCCCTACCCAGTTAGGGCCTGAAACCTAAACTAAAGTTTACTTTAGAAGTTAAATCAATAATAAATAATGAATAAATATGTGTAATAAAAATATTTAATTTAAATCATTCATTCAAAAGTAGTAACCTAGCATATAATTAACATTTTGAATGAATTATCTCTGTCAAATATAGTCAGAGTAGGATGATAACTGCATAACAGAGTATAAACTAGCTGTGCTAGTATGAATGAATCTGATTGCTGCATAGTGAACGACCCTTAAACTCAGTAGCAATCTAGTCTGTGCTCAGCAGGGCAGTTTTACCTCAGGCCTCAGCAACTGAATGTTGCTGTTTCTCACAGCAGGTATGTAGACTGCTTGCTAGCCGTGGCATGTGATTTCCACAGCGATGCAAAGGGTGAGGGAGCAAGAAATAATGTAGGAAAAATAGCACTGTCTCAAAGTTCTCAAGTCTGGGTGACCAGAGACATGAAACCAGGTTGCTTCACAAAAAATTGAGAGTAGGGTTTATTTTAGTGAGAATTCTAAACAGAGAGAATGTGTGAGAGTTCCAAGATGAGACTGTGGCCAGTTTAAGAAGTTAAAGAACAAAAGCAAAACAGAAGATAAAGAAAACCAATACAATTGGGATTTAGGAAGTTAGGAAATGAGAGAGTAAGAGAGAGAAAGTGTCAACCACTAAGACTGCAGAAATAGGCAGAAATCAGCTATTATGGCTTTTAAGTCAGTTAAATATTTAAAGCTTTGTATGAACAAAAGTAGGACAT
Organism: Phyllostomus hastatus; assembly: GCF_019186645.2. NCBI lineage: Eukaryota > Metazoa > Chordata > Mammalia > Chiroptera > Phyllostomidae > Phyllostomus > Phyllostomus hastatus. Next base: position 34,837,429 of record NW_025333709.1, on the reverse strand, counting down.
TTTTAGCATGAGAAAAACATGATCTGATCAATAATTTTGAAAGATCAATCTGATGATGCTGAGTTGACATAGGTAAGGAAATTACTAATTACACCAATTACATGCAACGTACACAGTCTTTGAGCATAAATGTGTTCCCGCTGGATTTATGTCAGCATGCCTCCTGTGCAAGCAAGATAACTACAGTGGGTTAAACACAGTTTTTTTTTTTCCTGAATAACAAAGGAAAAAGGCATACTCCCTATTTCACAAATTAAAATGTGCATCTTTCTTTATACTAATACATCTTTCTTACCATTAACTAATACATGGGGACTGGTTAGAAATGTCCATAATTAACTTGTGAAAAAATAAAGTGATAATATTTACTAAGAAGCAGTAGCAATATAGTTATTTAAGAAGAAAGAGATGCTTTAAAAGACACCATAATCTTACCTAATCAAATCAATTTTGTCTGGTCAGAACACATTAGTTCTGTAGGCCAACACTACTAGCAACTTTGATTCCAGGTTGGAAAAACAGGTATATTATTTTGCTTATATATACCTTTGGTCAAATATACCTTTACTAATTATGGCATAATTTCCCCAATTTCTCTCCTCTTATCTTGAATTTTATGATACAAAATTAGAATTTACAGAATGTTCAGGTGATGTTAAAAGAATATTTTGATAAAGTTCTGATTATTTGGAAAGTAGAAAAAAATAAATAGCTACCATGTCTCAGTTTTTTAATTAGTCTACACATAATCCTTTGTGTTCACAAAATTGACATTTAAATATATCATAACTTTTCATATTGTTGCTCATTTAAAATTTATATTTCCCTGAAGACTGTGTAAATTCACATATAAATGTATTAAGTACTTTAGTTTAAATATCAAATAGTGATTTTTTATTTAACCTTTTAAATTAAACTTATAAAAAATTATAAAGGCTAAATTAAAGACAGAGTAACTTACTCCACTTTCACTGTAACCAAATTTGAATTTACTAATATTAAATTATTTAAAAGAAGCAAATATTCTTTTTATAACTATAAGTCATTTTAAAGAGTATGAATGTAAACATAATAGCAAAGCAACTTTAAACTTTCCAAAGGCAACTATTAAAAACAAAGGAATCACAATAAGAAATGAGAAGTAACAATCACCAATTCCTGTATTAGTAGGATTCACTATTCTCACATGTTTTGCAAATACCTTGGTTCTCAAGTTTTGCTTGTATTTTGACTTTATTTTAAAAAATTTTCTTCGCTGAAAATTCTGTAATGCAATTCAACTCAACAATTATCCCTATCATTACTTCTGGATAGTTTGCAATGCTTGTAAATAAATTCTGTAAAATCCTCCAATGTTTTATTCTTGTACTTTTTAATATGGTTCCCATTTTATATTATGATATTCATCTTTACTAATCATCAGAAAAATGCAAATAAAAACAACAACAAGATTTCACCTCACATCTGTCAAGATGGTCAAACAAGAGACAAGTGTTGACAAGCCCAGGGAGGAGTTAGAACCCTTGCACACTGTTGGTGGGAATGCAACATAGTGCAACCACTATGGAAAACAGTATAAAAGTTCCTCAAAAAATTAAAAACAGAGGTACCATGTGACCCAGCAATGCCACTTCATGGCATTTACCCCCCAAAATCAAAATAGGGATCTCAGATGTTAGCACTCCTATCTTCATTTCAGCATTATTCACAACAAGCAGGGTGTGGAAGCAACCTCAATGCCTAGCAACAGATGAACAGATAAAGAAATTGTAGTATGCACATGCAACTGAATAATATTCAGCCTTAAAAAGGAGAAATTCTTGTTGGGAACCACCCTGACTGGTATCAGAAGCTGAAACCCCCACCTAGGCTAAGGCTAAGGGAACGCCCTTGGAACCGTAAGCCAGCAAGGAGACAAAAGCTTGTCTTCCTGGCAGGAATGCTGCTTCTGCTGCTTTATTCATAACTGAACCCCAAAAAGCTTGGTCGGTTAGCCAAAGATGGGTAAGATTCCCCACGAGGGGAATGACCTAAGACAGGCACGATCACTTTGGGAGGCCCCCCAAAAGAAGGACTTGGGGGGCTGCAGCAAAAGGGGGTGATGGACCCTCGCTCCTTGGCTTTGACATAGCCTGAGTTCTCAGCATCTGGGAAAAAAAACCCTCCTTGTCTCCCAGTTGCCTTAGTTTCCTTGCTCCACCTAAGCCTGAAACAATGACAGGGTGGTGCAGCTCGGTACTGAGAAGTGCGGATTCCCGGGGTGATCAGGCCTAAGAAAGAATATGTAAATTACTGTGAAACCTTCTTTGTTTAGAATGCTCTCAGTTGAATGAGAAAGGTCTTAGAAGGAAGTTATTTTGTTCCTCAGTCTTACAGCTCTTTGACCCCTGACTCAATAGACTGGCAGAGTTCTTTGTTTTCTATGGTTCCTTACTTCCCCCTAATGAGTACTGTACTTTACCTGAATTATTATGCAGAATGAGCCCAATAAAAGCAGGTATGGACTGTAAATCGGTGCGCTCCCCACTAGGGGGGGGGGTGGCCATTTCGTCCCTACTTCCCCACAGAAACTAGTCTGTCTCTGTGCATGTGTCATTTTTTCTCACGTGTTTTTCGTCGAACCATCCACAGCGTTCTATGGTCACTGCTGGCCGGTGACCCACGTGCAACAAATTCTACAATGTGTGACAACATGGACCTTGAGGATTTAGCACAAAGACATTGAGGACTTCATGTTGAGTAAAACTAGCCAGTCAGGAACACTGTGTGATAGCATGATGCCACTCACATGATACCACATATACAAGGTATTAAATAAAAATAGACAAGTTCATGAAATCCAAGAATGGCAGCCAAGGAGAGTGAACTGGAATGCACATGCATGAACGATGATGACTTCACTGTACTAGTCACTGGGGGCAGTAGATGCCATTGACTGAGCATGTGTACGTGCAGACACTCCATTCAAAATGAATGAATGAATAGAGTGACAAAGCTGCATAAAATTTTTTGTTAAGCTTGAACCTTCCTCTGTGAAAAGTATTTGGATGATTCAGAAGGCTGCAGCTGTGGGCAACTGATGACTGGCACCTTTATCATGACAGTTCGCCCACTCATGCATCACCTCTCATGCAGAGTTTTTTTGGTGAAACATCAAATCACCCAGGTGACTCAGACCCTCTATAGCCCAGATTTGGTGCCCTGTGACTTCCAACTTTTCCCAAAAGTAAAATCACCTTCAAAAAGGAAGAGATTTCAGACCATCGATGAGACTCAGGAAAATACGATGGGGCAGCTGATGGCAATTGGGAGAACTGTGTGAGGTTTCAAGGTGCCTACTTTGAATGGGACTAAGGTGTAATTATTCTATGTATGTTTCTTGTATTTTCTTCAATGGATGTCTCTATTTTTCATATTACATGACTGGATACTTTCTGGATAGACCTCGTGTGTGTGAGTGTATGTGTATGTGTGTGTATACGTATATATATGTATGTATGTGTGTGTGTGTATATATAAAGAACTATCTGTACAGTTCCCATTTTACTAAGAATTTTTTATCTAAAAGAGCTAAAAAAATTAGGCAATGTATGTTGAGCATTTCTGGCTATCATATGATTATTATTTTGAGTTAACATTGGGAACTACTAACAGATTTCCTACTATTAAATATGATTGTATGCCTGCTTAGAGCCAGAATTACTAATGCTATGTTGTAGTATTGTACAGTATATTGTGATATATCATAAGGTAACAGGGTGTGCTGGGCCAGATCACTGAGGAGCAGAGGAGGGTACCTCAGCCAACATCTTCCCCCAGAAGGTCAGGGAGGAAAACCCAAGGTATCAATTTGAAGCAGTAACAAGCAAAAAAGCCTGTTTCTCCAGAAGGAGATGGGAAATGTTGAAGACACCTTGGGATCAAAACCAGAGCTGGGGTGAGCTTCCATATCCCAAGGGAGGGTAAAAACTGGTGGCCCAGACTGAGGGAGCTTATACAGAATCTACATGAGCTATGGGGGTTGGACACCCTGCCTCAGGTTGAGATGCTTGTTGTGCCTCTGTGCATGGCTGGGAAACTTCTGCCCCCTGCTGCAAAATGGCAGAAGATGGTCAAACACACTGGGGAGCTGACACAAATGACGGACACTGGCACACGTTGGTGGAAGAGCCTGTTGCTCTGTCATGCATAGATTTCTGTGCCAAGTCTCCAAAGTAGATGCTGCAGGGAAAACATGTGGTCTTTTTCCCCTTCCCTCGTTAGTCTGGTTGGCTGTAGCGGGCCTGAATTCCTGTGGCCAGTGGACCCTTGGAGCCATGTGGACTGGGAAACAGCCCTGGCAACAAGCCCACATAGAAAGTGGTGGCAGTGCTGGTTGATGCAGCTTGGCCCTGCCTGGCCAGGCACACACAGACTTGGGAGAAATGTCTGGAGCTGAACTGTGACTGGTAGCTGCCAAGCAGCTTGGATGAGCATATTGCAACCACCGGCATTTCTCAAAGGATGGCACTTATAATGGGAAAAGGGATTCCAGGCACTTTCTGGAACTAGTCTGGCCTGGAAGAAAGTAGCAGGGTTGTTCATCTTCAGGATTATTTGTATTTTCAAGGGAGTTGGGCTCTGAGTACAGAAACCTGCCAGCATTTCAAAACTGTACAGATTTTAAATAAGCAACCCCTTCCCTTTTCCACCCAACTTTAGACTCCAGAGTTCTGCCTATAGGCGATGAGCAGTAGAACCCCACTGACTGTTCAGCAACACCACTAGCTCTTCTGTAGCAATAACAACACTAGTGACCAACTTATATTTTAACAAAGAAAGATTCATAAGTTCAATTTCTGTGCAGTTTCGTATAAAAGAGAATGTATGTATCTGTGTGGGTGTACACGCGTGCTTATACTGTTCCAGCCCTGAAAATATACTGATCAAGTCTTTGACTTCAGGAGTGTAATTAACTGATGGCCCCTGTTGCTAAATTCTCAAATCCATCATGGCGTTTGCTCCAAAACCAAGTGCCCTGTGGGCTTCTCTCACCTAGTAACTGAGCACAGCAGGGATATTCAAGTAACTTCTGTCAAAGACCCCCTATGAGCTTTGCTGAACTTCCTCAGAACTGTGCTGAAGTCTAAGACTCATGCTCCCAACCTATTTTCCTTCCTTGCCCCCTTTGTAAGAAATCAGACATGCTGGGCAGACTCATGGCTCTACCAGCTCCTTCAACTCCCCATTCTCCTTCATGGTCAAGTCTCCCATATTAGTATCCACTTTTCAATGGACCACAGGGGAACCTGGAGTAGTCAAAGAAAAGTGGTAGTTAGATGAAGATTCGGAACTGGTTCACAGTGAAAAATAGACTCTAAAAGGGAGTTAATGGCTCACTAAGAGAGCCAGAGGTCTCTGGAGTAGCTTCCAAAAAGGACTTTATCTTCAGTAATGGAAGGACAGGCTCAATTAAGCTGTAAGCTAATCTAATCATTAGCAGGCAAGAGCTTCAGACATTTAAATACTCAAGAAAAGCAGGTAGTTATGCAAAGATGAGGACCCTGGTAGGGAAATCCAAGAACCCTGCACAGGAGATGAGCTGTCTGCCTTGATGCCTCGGAGGACGTTGGCTCTGCAGTCCCACCCCTGACTTCTCTGGGCCTGCAGCAAGCACTCCCCTCATCAGCCACACCCACCTTTTTTCTTGGCTTCCAGACCAATAATCAAGGTTAAATCTCAGCATTAATTGGCTGAGAATATTCTATGACTGATAAGAAAGATTACAGACTACATAGTAAAAGAACTGGAAGAATTAGGTAGTGTGTACCAGTAGAAGCCAGGCAAGAATTCCTAGCATTGAATTTTTAGGCTGCTTAATAGAGATGTCTAGTATATAAGACTGGGTAAGAGTTCATTGATTTGGGGATATTTTCTCAGGACATGGAATTAACAGCCCAGAAAGGATACAGGGACTATGCCTAACTAATGGATGGCATGGCTCTTACAAACACGGAAAAGGTGACAGACACAATCAGAAAAGAGTTGTGGATGAACAGGGGCCACATACTAAAACTAACAAGCTTAGGGGAGGCCTGTGTGGCAGCCTTACAAACTCAGAGACCTAAAGTAAACACATTGGATGGTTTGAAATTAAAACTTTTAAAACTAACAGCAGTTTATGGCAGGTAGTCATGTCCTAGGCTAGAATCTTCCCTGATGAAAATCAATCTTTACCTTAATTGAGTCCATCTGTTGTCTTTTAGCATCTATAATAACATAACTTTGGAATGTCAAGGTAACTTCCCCTTTCTCAAACCTCTCAGGCACAACCCACAAATCTCCTCCCTGTTCTTGTTATTTGTTAATTGCTATTAACTATCCTGTGCCCACCTATGTAAAAGAAGTATGTCTATCATTTTACTTTCTATCCAAGCCCAGAGGATCCCTCCTTTTGCTTTTTCCTGCCTTCCTTATCTAACACTAATGGATTTCCTACAACCCCTTTTGCCTCCTTTTTTATTGTAATGTATAAAAAAGGCCCCAAACTGCCATTTTCCACATATTTTCTCAATCTGTTAAGTTTTGGCTTCTCAGCAATTGCCTATTTGACTGAAATTCTTATAGCTCTGGACATTTCTTACATTGACAGAGTAAATGTATGAGTTTCTCTGGCAAATAATGAAGAAACAACAGGCTGAGGGGTGCAGGCATACTAGAATAGACATTTTACGTGAGATCAAAGACTCACTAGAATATGTTCCACAGGAAAGCCCAAAATACATCTTTCATCAAAGCCATTAGGAACTGGTGGTGGTGGTGGCATGAGCATCACAAAAACAAAGAAACAAAAAAATCAGTGGCAGCTGTAAGCCAGGGCTGATGATAAAAGAAGTGACTACAGAGCTGAACTTACTAACATGTACAAGAATGATATGTCCTCAAAACAGTCAAAGTCAAGTGGCCAGACTTAACTGCCTGAATCCCAGAGGCCACAATTACTAGCAAATTGATAATGTAGGAGAGGCAGACAAGGGGTTTGACATGCAGGAAGCTTTATAGATAGTTTATCAAGCATGGGAACCAGGTAAAAGTGTAGCCACATAGGTGCTGCAGCTTCCACAATATCTACAATCAGAAAGAGGCAAGAATGGACATGTGGAAAGCTAAAGTGATTGCCACCATACAAAATTAAAACCACTTGCAGAGTTTCCACACATGAGCCAATTTTCAGATCTGGACCCCAGTGACTGAAGAGGAAATATTCTGTCATGTGCAGATATATTCCATGATGTTTCCCTTAGTCTCTCCCCAAAGTGAACTGTGGCAATGGATTCAGTGGATTGGGCACTGAAGAAAAAGTATTACAGAGACTTTTCAAAGACTATGAGATACAGGGTCTGCATTGCCATAGATACCACCATGGCCCTTCTACTGGAGTAGGGACTCATGGGTCAAGTGATAATAAATACAGTCCTAGCTAAAGTCCAGCTTCTGGTGACCCACTATGTCTGCAGACCCACACAGTGGTCTTTTTCCCAGACTCACTGTATATAATTGGAATTAATAAACTGGCAGTTGAATAACTCCTACATTGAATTCTTGGCCTGTGGAGTATGAGCTATCCTAGTAGGAAAGGTCAAGTGAAAACCTTTGAAATGAAAACCCCTACCCCGCCCCAACAAAACAAATCAAACACAGAGACTAGTGATGTGATGGAGGACCTAAAGGATGCAAGGGTAGCACTCTCTTCCACGTCTCCATTTAATTCACAAATCTGGCAAAAATTAAATGCATTCTGAAAAATAACTGCAGTCTACTTCAATCTTCATCAAAGAGTAGTCTGATCATAGTTGCTGTTATAAATGTGGTATTATTGCTAGGACAGATTAATAAGGGTATTGATTTAGGGAATACATTCTTTTCATTCTAATTAGAAGAGAGGATCCATTTCCAGGGCTCTTTTAAGCTTTACCTCAGGGCTTTTCAAGTTTCCTGCCCAGTGTCATTATGTAGTCTGAAGAGGTCTAACCCATCTGAACATTTAAGAATACATCACACTGACCCATTACATCAATGAAATCATACTTTTTGGGGAAAAAATGAGCAAGAGGTGGCTGGGATGCTGAAGACCTTGATGGAACCCATGTACTCTACAGGGTGAGAAGTAAACCATATGAATGCTTAAGACATGGGACTTCTGTGACATTTTTAGATGTTCAGCCATGAAACGCAGTATCAAAATAAGAGACAGGCTGCTGAATGGTTGATTTCCTATCTCAATAAAGAAAGCATAATACTCTTTGGCTTCTAGAGGTAATGCATGTCATACTAGTAGATAAGCAATTAGCTCATATTTTGAGTTACATGAAAGTCCTCAGCTTTGAGTGAGTCCCAGAGAAGGAAAGGATTCTACAACACATTCAGGATGCAACACAAGAGGCATTATTCCTTGAGTCATACTATGCAGCAAACACTATGATGCTGGTGTGTAAGTGGTGGGAAAAGATGTTGTATCGAGTTATTGTAAGACCCAGTGGGAAAATCACAACACAGGCCCATAGTATTCCAAAACAAGGTCACAGCATCCTTACTGGAGAATTATACAGCCTTTGAGGAACTATTACAGACATATTAAGGAGTTCTAGTATAATTGGGAGGCTTGAGCATGGGACACAATATAATCATATACGTACAACTATCATTATAGCTGGATTCTGTTGGACTTGCCAAATCATAAAGTTGGGCTTTCCCAGCTGGTAGCAGTTCATCATAAAACAAAAATTATATATTTGGGGATGAGTATGAGTAGGCAAGGAGGCACAAGTAAGCTGCCTGAGAAGTATCCCTCTTTGGACTTGCATTTAGAGCTATGCAAGTATGTCACCAAAAAATTCAGCTGGATGAGGAGGAAAAAGACTGACCTTGTTTTATATATAGATCAGCAAAAACACATGTGGATGTATTTCAGACACAATAAAGTGTGTGTCTGAAAGACAGTGGAGAGGGAAATTCTCTCTAATGAGTAAAGCTAATACAGCATACCTGGTCATCAACTTTTGGTGAAATTGAGATGAAAGTGGTTTGAGATGAGAATATATAGAGTTTTAGGCACTGCTGTATCTTGAATTTCTTAAAGAGTTTTCCTATTTCTTTTGATGCTATAAAATATAAATATACACATAAAAGATATTATTTGACTCATACATTTCCCTTTTAATCTTTCTTAGTCATGTATATTAGTTTTATGTCAAAAAATAGCTTACCCGATATTAAAATGGTTACTCTTCTTTATTTTTGTTATTTTATTCCTTAATCTTTTCTGTTCGCCCACTTTTAGTCTATTTCCTATATTTCACTTACGAAGGCATGCAGTTGAGATTTTTGTTGATATTGGAACCTAAAATAAGTGTCTTAATAGTAAAGTTTAATTCATTCACATTTATTGATATAATGTATTTCAACTTAGTCCTGGCAAATTAGTTGATACTACAATGGCTTTTGTAATGAGATTTTTGTTTTTATATTTTTATTAAATGTCACCACACTCTCTTCCTCTGAAGACTTTTGTAGAAGTGGTGGCCATCACACTCCAGCATGTGACTGCCACTGTACAAAAGCCTGAGAGTAATTGAACTTTGCCCATTTAGGTGACATAATATTTTGTCCAAATAATCAGTCCCATTTACTTTTTGAGATTCACTTATTTACCATGCTATGCACAGATTACATGTGTCTTCTCATTTATTATTACTTATCTTTCAGTGCATTTAAACTTTACTTCTTGCCTATCAGTAGCCTCCTGGCCCCATAATTCCCTATGTTTCTGAAGCTCTTCCTTCAATTATCTGAACACTTTAAGTACCCTCCAGATAAAAATTAAATTTGTTTGTTTTATTTTTTCTACTTTAAACTAGATTAAGCTGAGTTTCTGTTACTTGCCACTGGAAAAAAAAACTAATACAGTTTTCAAAGTAGACAACACGTAGACATTTGGAAGTAACAAAGTTGAAGGTTAAAACATCTTAGCTGTGCTTTCAAAACACTGGAACAAAAGTTTCAGACTGGCATGCTTTCATGTCAGTTTGCAGCAATATACCCTAAGCACTCAATGTATCCCTAAGATCTTGCACAGTACCTAGTACTTCCAGGATATTTCCTGAGACTCACTCAGCCTCAATTATCCACTACATTAAAGGAGGGGAGGAATGTAGTAATACTTATGTCATAATACAGGCATAACAATTCAAAGCAATGCATTTAGAACATTTGGTTTAATGCATGGCAAAATGTGTAGACAAAATAAGAAGTACTAATTAATAGTCAAATGTTAGTAGTAGTATTATTAATGAATGATTAAATTAAATTTGGTAAGTACTGATGATTTCCTAAACTGTTTAAATTTATACAATGATTCCCCAGCTGGTGTGGCTTAGTAGATTTAATGCCAGCCTGAGACAAAGTGTCCAAAGAGTAGCTGGTTTGGTGACCAAAGGGTCACCAGTTCAATTCCCAGCCAGGGCACATGCCTGGGTTGTAGGCTAGTTCCTCAGTAGGGGGCACACAAGAGGCAATCACACATAGATGTTTCTCTCCCTCTCTTTCTCTCTGCCTTCTCTTCACTCTAAAATAAATAAATAAATATAAATAAATTTATAAAATGATTAAACTAAAAATCACACTAATCATTTATATAGAACTTAAAATGTTTATGGGCTAAAAAAGAAGCTTTGTAGGTAAAAAAATATATGAGATTAGAGTTTAGTCAATATTTGACTATTAGTGGTCCTCACAGATTATTAGTTCTAACACAGTCTTTAGAGGGAACATGTGTAGATGCCATAGTAAACGTGGGCTCCAGGAAACAGAAGCATTATGGTACTGTACAAAGGTAGCAGGTATAGTCTTTGAATAAAACTCAAGATATGCAATGAAGCTGAAAATGAACCTGTTGGCAGGTACCTGACTCCTCCCCAAGACTTCCCAACTCAAGAACATTAGGACATGATTAGCAAAGTCAGCACAGAATTTTAAATTTCATTATGAATGAGTCATCACACATGCAAAAAAAACTTGACTGAATTCAGCTCAAGAAGAAAAGTAAATGTCAAAATTTCTATAAGGCAGAAAATTCTATTACTTGTGGAGTGAGTTAAAAAACATATAAAATAATTATTTTGGCCATTCTCCTAAATTAAAGAGGATCCAGAAAGTATTTCTTTTGACTCTCCCAGTCCTGTCCTTCCAAGAAGTTATTCCAAATCTAGCCAATGTGGGCATGCTCTTTTAAAATAAGTTATATAATAAATAAAAATTACATTCCCCCATAATATCTTTTGAATGTCCATAACTCATTACTGACACTAATAAGATGATCAATATAAGAATAAGTGTTTCAGAAATGCAGGGTTTCAGCTGCTGTAATTTTTCCTGTACTTACTATGTTTTCCATCAATAGAGGATCAACAACATAAAGAGATTTTTCTAATCTGGTTTCTCATTATTTTTGCTTATTTCCCTTCTTTCCTTAAAGATGTTTTGATTATAAATAAAAATGTTGGCTCTGTCTAAATGTAATTAAAGGTAAGCTCAAGGAATGTACTGATGGTCCCACAGTAGAAGAAACTATTGGAAACCTGTGGTGGCAAATATTGTTTTGTGCACAAGAATGAAATCCCAAAAGCATGAGCCAAATTCAGAGGTCCTAGGGCCTGGCAAGATCAAATGACAGCAAGCTTGTTTAGAAAATGATATCACCAAAACCTGAATGGTTCCCAGTAGAATAAAGCATTCGTTAAAGCCAAGAAACAAACTTGAAACAATAGATTATCCTTATGGCCCTCGGATACTTTTAAATACTGCAGGGAGCATGACAGCAACATACCAGCTTTGTCACTGATTCCCTTCCACTTGGCTTTGGAAACCAATTTCTCACAGAGGAAAATAATGCCATAGCATCCCATTTAACCACAGTAGAAAACCAAACTCTCTACTGCTGTCAGTTAATGCTTATCTTTTCCCGAAAGAATGGGTTGATCAGCAACTAACATGGAATACTATTATTCACTAAAACTATTTTTTAGTGTACTCATTAAAATGCATCTTGCAAAATCATTGTCTAAATTTCTACATTTAAAAGCTAAAACTCTTCTTATTGGCATCAAAAATTTTTTGAAACTTTTCTCTTTAGGTTCAACTAACACTTAATGAGGACTTCCTATGTGTCAGAGAACAAGCTGCACAGTTCCACAGGTAGTGGTGTACCTGCTAGACTGCGGCTTGTAGCCACGGATTATGCTCCCTGATGTGGAATTAGGTAATGTAAAAAGTAAAATCTACTTATGTAGGTTATATAATCTTATAAACATGGTTAAAGAATACCTGCTATAACAAAAATATTTAGATATTAATTTTTTTATCTTTAAGTCATTACCCATCAGGTGGTGAATTCTGTATTCTTAAATTACCCCGATTAGAATTCTTGTCAGTGTTGTATTCCAAAAATCATTTTTAAAAAAGATATATTGGTTTAGGAACATAATTCTTAAATTAATAATAAATCATATTATTACAGAAAAGAAGAAAAGCAATGTAAGCAACATAGAATAAAAAGCTACAGTAAAGGCACATTTCTAAGGACGGGATAATTTATTTATAGAATAATTCAGACCACCACCACTTCCCATTTTCTGTTATCTGGTATGTGTGTATGTGCATATAGATAGATACAGATATAAAGATAGATGTAGATATATAGATGTATAAATTTTATTTACTATTCCCATCCCTTTTGCTTCTCTATTAAAGTAATATGAAATATATAGTAGATGTAATAGTATTTTTCCTCAATATCACTGTGTTTTCCTAAATCTTGGTTAAACAAATAAATTACAAAATATTGAGAACATTAAACATTTAATTGTATGTGAGTTTAGAAAGTGAAAATATAAATTTAAAATGAGAATATGTGTGGAAAATAAACACATATCAATATACAATAAAATTCTTATGCTGATATTAAAAAAATAAAAGGTAGGAAGAAGTCCTAAGGATAACAAGGTTAGTTTGAGATAGTATATTTCAGTAAACTGAATATAGTATAGCTTCTATTATAAAATCTAATTTAAATATAAATTTTCACATTTTATTATGATGATTTAGTCTCCTCAGGAAAGAAATACATATTTTGAACTTTGAATTATAATAATAATTATAGTTTAATAACATTAGAATTTATAAAACATGATCACACACATTCTGTCATTAAATTCTCACACCAAGAGATGTATATTAATATCATCTTTATTTTATAAGATAGGAGACCATTTAAGGTCCCACCAATAGATGGTAATAAAAGAGGAAATTAAAACCAGATCTTCTGATATCAAGACATTTCTTTAAGTTATGATGCTTCTGGATAAAATTGCCTCTTATAGAACTATATTTGGACACTGTTCATTGCTCTTCACTAAGGAAGAAAACAAGGTGGTATTTAAAAAAAAACTTAGATAAAACAGGTCCAAATCATACCCATGTCACTTACTTGTGTGGCTTTAAACAGGATATATAACTTTGCATTATGACTCCAAGGTTTCTCATCTGTAAATAGAAATACAGAGCAACTACCTTACAGCAGATGCTCACTTAACCAGGAAAGAGTCATAAAACAGCTAATTCATTATAAGTTCTCCAAATATGTGAGTTCTACATTCTCCTTTGTATAAGCTTGTTTTGATATTTAAAAGTTTTTAAATGACAGCCATGATTACATTGAAATGTAATATTATATGATCATCATTTTCTCTTAATTTCATATTTTCAACTAAAACAAGTAACTGAGAAAATACCTCCAAGAATAGATCATACATTTTTGGTGGAGTTTTTAGGGCTTTCTGTATAAAGAATCATGTTATCTGCAAAACATGACATTTTTACTTCTTCCTTCACAAATTTGGATGCCTCTCATTTCTTTCTCTTGCCTGATTGCTCTGGCTAGGACTTCCAATACTGTGTTGAAGAAGAGTGGTCAGAATGGAAATCCTTCCCTCATATATGGGGTATAAAACTGAAAGCAACAAAAGGACAAACAAGAAAAAAACAAAAACAAAAACTCATAGACACAGACAACAGAATGGTGGTTACCAGAAGGAAGAGGGATGGAGGGGTGTTAAAGAGTAAGGCGTCGAATATATGGTGAGGGAAGATGGTTTGACTCTGGGTGGGGGGCACACAATGCAATACACAAATGCTGTATCATAAACCTGTACTCTTGAAAACTATATGTTAACCAATGTCACCCCAATAAATTTAATACTAAATTTAAAAAAAAAAACTGCACAAGACAGAAAAAAATTATGTGAATACTAGGAATTTTTTTTAATTGTAGCTAAGTGAGAGTTAAAGAATAAAAGCTCCTAGTTAAGGAATAGGTTTTATTTGTCCACTGATGATGGGTTTGTTAGAATCCTCCATTTAATCATGAAAGTCACTCAATAGATTTTCTCAGAGATTCTTACTTCATATTATTAAGTTTAAATATATAGGCAGAGGCTCTGGTCCTGTCCCACCCGGCAATGGAGTTTCCAGACCTCAGGGCTCACTGTTTGGAACTGAGCCATCAGCGCTTAGATTTTCTCTGCTCAAGTCTGATGCCTGTTAGGGCATCTTCTGTGCAGATCATGTGGCCTATGCTCAGCATCACTGTGGATCTGCTTACCAACAGACTATACAAGTACCTGCATGCCCACTTCGTAATGTGCCTGTGCCTGTGGCCAGAGGAAGCCCCCTGACCACACTGCATGGGAGCACAACGACCAAGACTGTCGCTCAGATCCAGCACAGCAAAAATGCAATCTTCACCAACAAGTGTGAACACTCTGGCTGCTGCAGCAGGAAATGGTGAAGCTGACCTGTGTACATTGTGACCGAACCTTCTGCATCAATCATCATCACCCACTGGACCATGATTGTTCTGGGGTGGGGCACCCAACCAGCAAGGTAGGGCTTGATGCCATCTCCACAGAAGGAGGTCTGGCTTCTTCTACAAGCACCATCCCCAACCCAAGTTGGACCTTGCCTTCATCTACTTCTCCCAGCAGAGCCACAGCACAGTCTCTGTCACACACTGCTGCTCCAGGGATTGCTTTGCAGAATGGCTGGAGTGAGGATGGGGCTCTGCAGAGAGCCCTGGAACTGCTCCTGGCAGAGCCCAAACCCCAGGCCACAAGTTCTCTGGAGGAAGACGACTTAGCTTTAGCACAAGCACTGTCAGCCAGTGAGTCAGAGTACAGACAGCAGCAGAGCCCACAGGGAGAGGAGGCCAGCAGCAGCCCGGAGTGGAGACGAGGAGTGACACAGAGGCTGTTTTCAGGGAGCATTAAGAGAAAGAGTTTGTGGAACTGAGCCAACAGAAGACACTGCTGGCCTCTCCAGCTGCATGGGAGAGAGCAGCTATGAACTGTTCCCTGGTTGATCCCCCAGAGCATGCTAGCCAGGCCCTGCTCAACCCCCTGCAACATGTCACCCCTCCCACACTGTTGCTGCCCCCACATGTAGGGACAGGGACGGGCCTGGGAACAATAAAAGATATCAGTAGTTAATTAGACCAAAAATAAAAGATTAAATACATAAAAGAAGGGTTAGAACAGTGTGTAGAAATTCCATGTTCTGAAAAATCTCCAACTGTTTCACGACATGAAGCAAATTTCATCAATGTCACTTCACATACAGAACCTATTCTTAGTGACAATTCAGGGCAAGTGCTATAGAATAGCCAGATAACTGAACTAACGTATTAAGGAAGCCAAAGTAAAGGAAGACAACATAGTGTGTGAAGAAGAAATGAGAGTGAATGAGAGACACGCTAAGCATCTTCTGTGTGGAATGCTGACTTCGGATGAAGTGGAAAAGGATGGTCACAGAAAATGCGCTAAGGAAATGTCAACACATAGTTTCCAGGAAAGTGAGACCTTTGGATTCTACCCCTGGACAGTGTTTCCTCCTGCCCCTAGCACCCTGGGTATAGCTGGAGGGGCAGTCACAGCTTAGAATGTTTACTTAGATTAGTCAAACAGCAAAGGAAGTCTTTGTAAAAATCAGAGAATGTAGATCAAAGTGCTGGAAATAAAAACATCAACTAAGCATCAGATCCTCATTTTAACACTCTTTAAATAATAAATCAAAACCTTATCTGAAATGGGGCCAAATATATGATGATGGAAGATGATTTGGCTTTGGGTGGTGGGCACACAATGCAATATACAGATCATGTATCATAGAAATGTACACTTGAAACCCATATATTCTTATTAACCCAATGTCACCTCAATAAATTTAAAAACTAATTTTAAACTATTAGCAAATTGTAACACATTGTATATAATGCACTTCACTTTCTTCCTTTCTTTTATGAGGTTGGCCCCTGAGTCCTTTGCTGCTTTGCTTTTATAATACATCCTATATTCTTTCCCCTTACTGCAGTCTCACTATACCCACTCTAAGCCAGCCCCTCATGATATCTGACCTAAATTACTGGACCCACCTCATCTTCCCTGCTTATTGTCACTTCTCTTTTGCCCTAAGAGTCAGTGCTGCCAGCTTCTAAATCTTTGGAGAATTACTTGTTAAAACAAATTTATATTTCAGCTTTTCCCACTTACTCAAAGAGTGCCTCAGGTCACTCAGTTACCACTCATTCAGTGACTTACCAACTTCCAGAAATGCACTATATTCATTTTGTACCTCTTATTTTAAAGATATCACCACAGACCATTTTTAGTAATAAAGTGACAACTCATGTAAAGAAGCTAAGGCAGTTATAAAGTCACTTCAATACAAATTTTAGAAGTTTTATAAACCATATACTACAAAAAGATAATAAAATGAATTTACTACAGGGAGGTGACTTCTAGTGGGGAGCATTAGGAAAATTTTTGCAGAAAATGTGGCATTTGAACTGCACCATAAAAAACAGATAGGATTCATATATGAGCATTACTATCTGCTCTGGTCTACCTCCTTCCATGTAGTCTGCAAATGGCGTTGGCTACACTTTGCTAAAGCACAATGGATGTACACACATTTTTTTGAACCAACATCACATAGTATCAAATTCTACTTCTGCTACTAGTTTCTATGACCAAAAACATATTGCCTAAGCTCTCAGTGTCTCTGGTCCTTTCCTGAAGGTGAAGATAAAAATACATACCTAAAAAAGCTTCCATATAAATTACCTTTGTAAATACTCATGAAAGTACCTAGAATAGGGCCTGACATACAGTTGACTCTCATTACGTTATGTATCATTTGTATTCAAAAGTTACCTGTTGCACCCTTAGTTCTTTTTTCCAAAGCTTCCATCCCTAATGTGACATTTCCCCTTTGTTCTGGCATAACCTGGCTGATGTCTTCCCTTTCAGCCACATCTGCCCCTGCTCCTACTACAATTTAGGCTCCAAAAATATTTGAAGCAACAAGTAATATTGTATGTTGTTAATTGTTTTTTTAGGACTTGCTGCTCCCTAGGCCTGGAATGACTGTTTCTGCCCTTTCCTGGGTGATTAATTCAAACTCCAGACTCCACTCCCAAAATCATCTAGTCTGTTCAGTCTTCATTTATCCATCTGGTCCCCAGATTTGATTTCTCCATCTTCTATACTTTCTCTATATCACTTTATATTTCCACTACTCTACCTAATCAATTTTTCCACATGCAGATTCCTTAGGAAATAATATTTTGTTGAACTGAATAAGAAACAGTCAATATATCTTAATTGATAGATTTATAGTGAAATGAGCAAAAGGGGCTTATAATTTTAAGATAAAAAATAAAATAATTGAATTTTGGAGATGAAAAAGACATGAGAGAATTTTGTCTAACCTGCTGAGTTTACTTCCAACAATACTATACAATTTTCTCAAGGAAAGAAGAAGAGTATTAATGACAGGCAAAATGTAATGAGTACTATGCTCCAGGCATTTTGCTAAGTATCTTATATGCTTCAGCTCATTTATTTATCTTGACATTCTCTGAAGTAGATATACCATACCCACTTTACAGTTCTCATGCCTTCCCAAACCCCACTGATTCCAGAGGAGAAAAAAACTGGAATATAAAGGATGTATTCGCTTGCTAGGGCTACCTTAACAAAGTCCTAAAACTGAGTGACTTAAACAACAGAAATGTATCATCTCACAGCTCCGATGAGTAGAAGGTTCAGATCAGGGCATCAACAGGGTTGGTTCCTTCTGAGGGCTGTGAGGGAGAATCCCCCGGTAGATGCAGGAATGTAGAAGCCTAACTTCAGTGGGGCCTTGTTCCAAGTTGCAAAACTATCAAAAAACAGATAAAAGGTCCGTTTTCCTCTGGATAAAGTCATTTAGGCAACACAGATGGTCACCCCAGTTACCAAGTAAAGTTAGCATGAACCATGTGTGATGAAAGGCACTGTCAAGTACTCTTACTTGACTGGCCATTGATTATCTTGAAAGTATGCATGTAACGGGTTGTATCTGCTTGGCCATAGAACAGGGTAAGGATTTTTCTGTCTCTGAAATTTCTTAATTGATTGTCCATGATGTACATCATATTTTGGTTTACTTCCTATTCAATAATCAAACTGTTGTTTTGTTTTATTTTTCTACTGCCTCTTCTGTGGAGAGGTGCTCTGGGCTGGAAGAAGAGTTTAAGCTATATTTCCCCAACAGTATCTTTGTATCCAAGTTTCCCCTTTATATGTACATCAGTCGTATTAGGTTAGGGCCCACTCTAATCACCTCATCTTAACTAATTATATCTTCAAAGATCCTATTTCCAAGTAAGGTCAATTGTGATGTACTAGGAAATTAGAGCCTCAACATATCATTGGGTGGGGGGATACCATTCAACCTACAATAAAAAGAATAACTACTTTGTCCCAAGTTCAATTAGTAAGTGGAAAAAACAGAATTTACAAATCACACATGTCTCATACCCAAGCTTTTAAGCATTATACAGACTTATTCTGAGCGTTTTCCCAGTATGTGGAAACTCAAAGTAAAATGACAAAATTTCACATAATAGCAGACTGAAAATAGACTGCAACTCCAGGCTAAAGCTTTCTTAATTGGTATTTTGCTTAAGAAGAAATGCCATTCATCTCTCATTCTTTTACTCTCAGACCCAGAAAGAGCTGTATCATCAGTAGAAGCAACTTCAAACACAAAATACATTCTTAGATCTTTTAACATGAATTTAAAATGGCATTAAATTAAAGTGTTTTTAAAAACAGCATTTTTTTCCCAGAAAAATAACTGCCTGGTAAATTTTGTATGGGCCCATAGTCTTGTGATTATAAATGTAATGTTGACTAGCCTGAGACTTAAATAGGAAGAAGGAAACAAAGGCAATGAGTTCCCTGCTTCCCAGCACAGCCTGTTTCAAGTCCAATGATCCTCTCCTTTCTCTTCGTCAATTTTTTAAAAGTCCTGTGCACTCTTTCATTATAGCATCTCTGCCATACAAAACCATCTGAACATGAATTATTTCTAATTCTTAATAGGACTTCCAAATGAAAGACTGTGTTTATGGCTTTTATTGTTGCATTTCATCTATTCTCAGGCCAGACTTCAGTGCTGGCTTCTTCTTTATTGGTACAGGAGAAGTTTATTGCATAATTCATAGCCCATTAATGATCTGGCAACCAACAAAACTCTTAAGGCACTGCAGAAATAGACATGTCCACGAAACAGAGAGATTAACTGCACTTGGTTGCTGTGAACAATTGTACAGAGAAAATAGGTAGAAGGAGAAGGAGCATTCTTAAGCAAAGAAATAAAATTCACAATTCCATCTTCTTTACTCAAAGATAACTTTCTCTAAAGTATTTTCTTACTTAGAGCAATATAAAGAGCATTAAGCTTTCCCATGCATAAAATAAACACAGAATATTTACTTGATAATTCTTAAACATCTCTTTATATGAAAACAAATCTTCTGTTTCTGTCTGTAGAAATAAAACTGTGACCACATTCTAATTAAATCCTGTTGATTGCATGGAACACCACTAAGATATGACATCAGTGAAATCTATCACATATTTTACACACACACACACACACACACACACACACACACACACATTCCCTCTCTCTCTAGTAAGCAAACAGCTTCATGAGGCAAACTTAATAGGGTTTAGTTTTTAGCCATTCCTTATAGGCCCTCCATCTAAGTATTTCATTTTTCATAGAAATGGATATAACAATTCTGCCAGCTTTCAACAATATTCTTCCTATCAGTTCAAGTTCATCCCAGAGTAGATGATACAGGTTGCATGAACTATTGGACAATCAGTCTCAGATCACTCTCTGTACCAACAGGTCTTACCCAATTTCTACAGTAATTTTCTCCAGCTGTGTTGCTGATATGGGTAATAGAGCAAGCATTTATAAAATATTTGAAATCTTTCTTTTATAGCTAAAGTCATGTTCAGAGCTTTCTGTAAGTCAACTCTGGGGACCTTTGAGACATTGTGTACTTTCTAAAATAACACAAATTTGGGTTTTTTTAGAAAGTAGATTGGAGAACATCAACAGGAAAAAGTAAAGAAAGTTAATTGTTTCAGTTACAGTCATACACTTATAGAAGCTATACATACTAGGCTTACAAAGCCAAAAGCCTTGAAGTAATGTCTGAAATTTTGTTTTTCTTGTAAGTAAGAGCAGCACTATAACCTATAAGTAGACTTTGCCCTTCACATCCTTAGTTTCACATGTTAAGGTCTCCTTTGTGCATCTCTCACGGAAGCATTGCATGGATCTGTCTCCATATTACTCCTCCAACTCAGGTCCCATCATGACAACCCAAGAAGCCTGTATCCAAACCAGACTAATTTCCTTTAAACCTAAATATAAGTTATTTGATGTTTTCTTTTAACTATTTAAATATAAGGATCACACCACCTACCACCTAGAATCAACCTTTTATCATTCAATGACTTTTCAAATTTCTTACCTTAAAAAAGTCTTATCTATTCCATGTTAATCTATTCCTTCTTTGCATTTCTATAGAATAGCATGTAAGAGAAGGAAGAACTCTGGTGGCTATTGTAGAACAACACCCTTGTTTTACAGGGAAAAAATTCTGAACTGTGTCCATGACTCATTCTTATGAGTCATGATTTAATAATACTTCCAAACCCTCCAGCAAAAGAAAAATAATGCAATATTATAATTATATTGTAAACTCTTAAAATCAAGAAATAGTACTTATATTGCTTTCATTCAATAAACTAGTCAATTAACCAATAAATATAAAATGAAAATCTACCACATACAGGTACTATATTGGGTGCTATAGCAAATGCAGAGAAGTACACATAACTATCTCTCCTCCAGGTTGAGGTATAAAAGAATAACTAATGTAAGATGTAAAAAGAATGGTAAGAGTGAAAGAGGAAGGCCACTGTGATCTAGGGAAAGCCTTTATTGAAGAGATGAGCCCTAGACTGAATCTTAAATTATAGTTTGAAAATGGCCAGATAATGAAAAAATAGTCACATCAAAGATATAGAGAGGGCAATTTATAAGGTCTGCTCCAAGAACATACTTGCTTGAAAGTTAATAAAAACAAGTAGAAAAGAATATGTTTTAAAGGAAGCCATCATGCCTATAGTAAAATGTCTTCAACTTCAAGTTTGGAAGCATACTCTTGATTTTGAGAATGGATGATATGTAGTCATAAATGAAACATAAAGATTTTTAAATACAGAAATATAGCCAGGAAAAAAACAGTGATTTTTTGGAGAATTAAACATGTATAAGTATTCAGAATTAATTGTTACAGGGAGAGATTGAACATAAGGTGATTATGTACTGAATTCATGGTGATAATCCAGGTGTGAGATGACGGGGAAGAAACATTAAAAAACAAACCACAATAACAACAAAAACAGTGATACATGTGAGATGAATGATGTTACATGGTATTATGCATATTGGTGTGTTTCGCATACTTTCTTGGTGACAGAGTTAATAAATAAGCTTGAATCAAAAGGACAGGTCAGAGGAAGTACCTCTACATTATCTGAAACTGAATCTACCATTTACAGAACCTTAAAGTGGACCTGTGCCTAACAGAGATATTCTACTTAATCTTAGGAAGGGTTCTGTTTGGCTACTAGGCCTAGAATCCTGAGTTTGGCTTTTGGCACATTGTGGACACCAAGTTTTTAAAAGCAGGAATGGCATTTTTCCTTGTGTTTCCTATGCAATTAAGATTAGGCATTAAAGCAACAAAGAAATAAATGAAGTGAAAAGGGAAAGATTCAAAAGATGTAAGAGGATATTTATAGATAAACACAGCCAAAAGAGGCAGCAATTCCAAAAACTACCAAAGAAACTAAAAATTACACATGCTGTAGTGTCCCTCCTGAGATGCCAATGTCCAATAACAAAGGTACAGAATGGACCAATGAGACAATGTTGTTGCTGTTAACTCTGGCTAACCATGCTACCTTTACCAAAACTTTATTTAAAGATCTAGTTGACTTTATTGAACAAATACAGCAAGCATCCCATCTAGTAAATAGAGTAGTACTCTTGGCAAAACTTCAATACCCTTCACAAACACAATACCCAATATCATTGCAAAACTGACTCCAGCCACTACTATCAGTACTAGAACTATTGGGGAACTCTGCTCTCAATATCTCCCAAAAGATGCAGCTCTTTTACCTTTCAGCTCATAGGGGCAAAATTGTAGAACCATCTTAATAATGAGACATTTTCCATATTTACCAACTGCCCTGTAATCAAACATGGATTTTGACTGTATTTTTCTGTAGAATAATTAATTGCCTTAGATGTAAAGTATAAATAATTCCTAATAAGCCCACTTACTTTTTATCCAGGTGTGATTACATGCAAAGGTAAACAGAATACTGACTCAATCTAGGTGCCTTACCTTTGGCAGTTGGGGGATATTAAAGAGTCGCATGCTCTAGAAGAGGTTGAGTGCTAGTATTTTGAAGTTAGTCTGGATATAGAGCACACCTGGTTCTGGTGTCTACTTATGCAATCAGGTGCTTCACTCTCACCATTTATTTTCTAAGTCAATTATTTGAAATAATAATATCAAATTCTAGGATTATTATAAGGATTAAATGATACATGAAAATAGTCCAATGAGCTCACTGCCAGAAACAGAACGCCTGTTCAATAAATAGTAGATAGTTTGTTTTTTATAGAGGAAAAAAGGCACAATACTGAACACTGGGAAAAAATTACAAAAGATGAATGCCTTTAGCAAGAAGAAGATAAATCAGATAACAATAAGGCTATAGAAGTTGATACAAAGGTATGCACAATGCATATTTCTTAGTACTAAAACTGGAAGCTGTGTAATATACAGTTTAAAAATATTATGATTAGGTAAAAACCCTCTGAGAGATAGCTGATGTCATCATTTCTGGATTTCTTTATTTGTATAAGTTCATTTACAAAATAACACTGTATAATTTAAAAGTGTAGAGTTTTTCTCTTAGTGTAATTTCTGTTTCTAATTTCAGGAGTCTGAGCTGCCTATAGACAGTTCCATGACTGGTACACATACTCTCTTGCATATATTTAATAATTGTATACTTATATATCACAAATAAAAATGATAACTTGAAAATATTATCAGATTTAAGAAGCTATAACACTGGTTCATAAGAAACCAAAAGATGTTACAAGTAACCATACCTTTTAGCTACAGAATGCTTTAATCTACTACATTTAAAGAATGGGTAGAAAGAAATAATATTTCATCTAAGATTTATACTTAGCCAATGTGTTTAATGCACTTGATAGAATCTATATTGCAACAATAATTAAACAATGATTTACCTATCAGTTTATGATAAGTAAAACATGTAGTAGAAATATGCTTCATCTCAAAACCTTAAAAATGTGTGACAAAAACATTAAAATAATTTCCATTTTGTTTCTTTAATTCATGGTCTGCATTCCATTGAGATGATCATAAAAACACTGAAACAGGTTGAAGCTACAGTAGTGCTCAAAAGTCCTGGATAGAATATAGAATAATATTTACAATATGGACTTTGGAGAGAAGCAGGCATGGGTCTGACTCCCAGGTATGACATTTACTGACTCCACTGCCTTAGGCAGATAGATGTGATGCTTTCATCTTGCATCTTGTCATCATGTTAACATTGTAATCAATGTTATAAGAACAATTACTATAATTAAAAATGAAACACTAAAGCAATACATACCATCATGAATATCTACCATTTCTATAATTGCTCATCAATGCAGTAATATATTATATAAAATGAAAATGAACTAATATAAATCAACAAAAAGTGAATGAATACAAGAATTATGCCCTGGCTGGCGTAGCTCAGTGGATTGAGCGTGGGCTGCAAACCAAAGTGTCACAGGTTCTATTCCCAGCCAGGGTACATGCCTGGGTTGCAGGCCATAACTCCCAGCAACTGCACATTGATGTTTCTCTCTCTCTCTCTCTATCTCCTTCCTTCCCTCTCTAAAAATAAATAAATAAATAAATCTTTAAAAAAAAAGAATTATTAGGTAAATCAATTGAAGACTATATATATTTGCTACTTGATAAATTTGGCAATGCCAATCACAAGATAAGGTGACTAAATTGAAAAAATATGTTTCAAATTTTAAAAAGGCAGAAGAAAAAATATTGAAAGAAGAAAATGTAGTAAAGATATTTTAAATCTCCCAATCAGAATGTATTTTTAAGCACACTGACATAAAACATGTGGATCAACTAACCCAATTTCTAATTCCCTACCAAAATTTTAGTACCTTTTAATTATATCCCACTTTAACCCTGAAGATGAAGAAAAAACAAATATGTGGATAGAAAATGATTCAGTGCTGCCCCTTAATTACAACTATGCCATGTCCTAGTCATGCAACCATGTTTGGGCAAAGTAAGTAACCTTTATCTGCCTCACTTTCTTCATCTGTAAAATAAAGATAATAATAGGATCTACAACATAGGTTTGTTTTGGGAATAAAAAAGTACTTACTTATGACAATGCTTGGAAAACTGAAAGTACTCAGTAGTGCTATTAATATTTTACTATACATACACACCAAATGACACCCAAAAGAAAATAGCATGGTATAGGGAAATAATAAATACAAATAAATAAAATAGTGCAAAGCCAGCAATTTGACTCAATATATATAACAAAATGATCCACTGCCTTGTTATGGTAGGGCTTCAGATTTTGCTCTACATTCTCAGCCAACCCAAAAGAGAAACATTGTAATGTACGCAATCCTTACCACTCACAAGATAAAAATTACAAATTACTCTGAAGAAAGATGATTTTCTAATCTAAAATAAATCAGGAATTTCTGCCATGAACATACATTCTGTCCCACAAACCCCTTCCAATATAGTCTTTTCAACATCACACTCCATACACATACCCTCTCAACTGTTAAACAGTGATTACAGGGAACTCCTGATCTCATCATAAGTTTTTTTGTTTTCTTGGTGAATTCTACTGTTTTAACTTGTCCTCTATCAGAATTGCTGATGCACCATGGAGAGTCAGCAGAGCTCCACATTGAACTTGTTGTGAAGGGCCATTGCTCCTCATGGCACAGGAAGCCCTCCATGTCATTCTTTCTCTCCACCATGACAGCACTGGGTGGGCCATTAAAAACTGATCACCATCCTCTCAATGTTTCAGGTTCACTCACCCTTTGGTGCCTTTACCCATGACCTTTTCTTTATCATAAATGTTTCTGCTCACTGATCCAACTAGCTGTCTCATATTCATGCCTCAAAAATCAAGTCTCTTCTTATTTCTTAAAGCTGAGAAAGATACTGCTCATCTATTTCTCACAGCTCCCTGAAAAGACATCTTGTATATGACAGATATTATACAGTCACAATTTATGTGTCTTTCTTTCCCATAAGACTATGTGTTCACTGTGGGCAACTTCTGTCTCTTATGTATCCCTACAATGAAACCCACATGGTGTGCTTTCTCATTATTTCTGAAAGGAATTATGGCATGACTAAATGAGTCTGTGTGAGTGTGAAGTTAATAAAAACAAAACTCTATAAACAAATAAATGTTTATCTTCATGGTTTGCTCCCACTAATTTTCTATTATTTGATAGATGTCTTATATTGATAGTACAGATTTGAGGTTTGAGTAAAACTTAAAAAAATATTCAAGACTACTTAAATATACCAGGTAAGAAAATGAGATAAAAACCTCCCCACTACATGAGGTCTGTCCAGAAGGTATGAAAAACAGAGACATTTATTGAACAAGATACAAGATATAAGAAACATTGTACACAGGACAATGACACCTCAGTCCTTTTCAAAGTAGGTACCTTGGGACCTCACGAAGTTCTCCCAATCACCATCAGCTGCCCTACTGTATTTTTCTGAATTTCTTGGATGGTCTGAAATCTCTTCCTTTTCAAAGATGATTTTAGTTTTGGGAAAAGGCAGAAGTTACAGGACACCAAATCTGGGCTTTAATGGGGTGAGGCACTCGGGTGATTTGATGTGTTGCCAAAAAACTCTACATGAGAGGTGATGCATGCGCAGATGCATTGTTGTGATGAAACTTCCAATCACCAGTTGCCCATATCTGTGGTGTTCTGAATCATCCAAACAGCTTACACAGAGGAATGTTCAAGATTAACACAAAATTTGATGTAGGTTCATCATTCTACCTGCTCAGTCATTTTAAATGCAATAGCCATATAGTACACGTGTACAACAACATCTACTTCCCCCACTGACTAGTATAGTGAAGCGGTCATTGTTCATGCATGCACATTCCAGTTCACTCTCCTTAGCTGCCAGGTTACACTGATGTCTCACTCAAATAATTCTCATTATATTAACAATGGCTGAACTTTTTCTGGACAGGTCTCTTTAACTACTGGTGGGGCTATTTAATGATAAGACATTTAATAAAATGGAATTTTAAATAGAGGTAATTTTGAAGTGTTTAATATGAATGATGCAATTAGTTGAGGATGTTGGAAACTAAATTACAAAGAAAACATTTAATTAGTCATAAACTCCTAATCATTTCTTGGTTGTTTAAAATTACAAAAAAAGTTTTGAAATATGGGATTGGATTTAACTATCAGACATTAATAAATAATTCACTAACAGTGGCAGCTGTGCCATAATTTCAAGTTGCAATCCCTATTCTACTTTAATAATGCCCATGCTTTCTTGAAATTATTTGATGTGACTTTAATTACTACCAAGCATCCACTACTTAAATGAATTTGGAATGTGACCATTGTGATAGAAGAAAATGTAAGCCTTCTATAGAAAACTACATACTGGACCTGCTACATTGGTATGTGTATACATTAGAGCAAGTTCTATAATATCCTATATATACATTTAGAATAATGACTATTAGGCATCCAAATAATGTACATCTTATTGCTCAGTTAAAAAAATAAAAGGCAAAAGGCAGAAAACTGTACTTGAACAACAATTAAAATAAAAAAGATTAAAAATAAAAGGCAATTTTCTAGTAATTTTTAAGTTCATTTAGATACTAAAAGAAAGAACTGGTGCTGAAAAAAAATGTTGATACTTGGATTGGAAGTATCAGAAGAGCAATCAAAATGGTGTAAATAAAGTAGTTAAACAGTTGGCACTTACTGAACTAGTAGTGAAAAACTGTAAAAAGTCTATTTAGAGCTATTAGATGGGGAAAGATTAAAGTCTGTGTGAAAACTCTGTTTAGACATACTACAACCACCTAACACTCCTGTGCAGACAGTCACCATACTTCCTTCATCTGTTGAGACATACCCTTTTTTAAAACATTCTATCCCTTTTCCTAAAAATATTATGGCATTTATCAGAAGATGAATCTCAATTTTAAATCCAAATAATGCACATCTGCCACCAATTCATCCTTTCCTCCTAAAGCACTTGAATTTCTTGGTGTTTAACTAACTTTATAATGTCTCCTGAAACTATAACCTTCTGCCCTGGCTGGTGTGGCTCAGTGGGTTGAGTGCTGGCCTGTGAACCAAAAGGTCACTGGTTTGATTCCTAGTCAGGGCACACGCTTGGGTTGCAGGTCAGGTCCCCCACTGGGGGGCATGTGAGAAGCAACCACACGTTGATGTTTCTCTCCATCTCTTTGTTCTTACCTTCCCTTCTCTCTAAAAATAAATAAATAAAATATTTTTTAAAAAGAGAAACTATCAAACTTCTTTTCAACCCAACTTCAATCTTCCATCACCCCATAGTTTTTATATTTATACTTGAACTTCTCCAGTGTCCTCTCTACTGAGAAATTATAAAAACTTTTAAAATATTTAAATCAACCATGCAGTCATGCCACTCTTCTGCTTAATAACCTCAGTAAATTTCCATTAACATTAGGGTGATACCCAAAATCTTTTTCATACCCTCTAAGAACTCAGTATTCTAGCCCCTGCTTACATCTCCCACCTCAGTTAGCACATTCCCTCTCATAATTGATGCCCCAGCGATGTTTCCTCAGTCCTTAATACCTCATGATCTTCTCCATCCCAGTTTCACCTGCCTTTGCCTAGAATTTTCCTCCCACTCTGACCTTCACTTGCTAACTCTTGCTAACTTTCAAGTCTCACCTTAAATGTCACTTCTTCAGAGACCTCCTGTCTTTTACAAACATCTATATTTTGTACTTCTCCTTTACTACACACATCTCACTTTGACAATTTCTTCTATGTCTGTCTGCTGCATGAAATATAACACTCTGTGACAGAAGCCATGTCTAGTCTTGTTAAGCACTATATCCCTTTTCTATAATCAGGCCCTAACAAAAGATAGAGTAGGCACTCTGGGCTACTCTACATGGATCAAATGTTAGCTCACCAGTTCAACTGAAACTCACTGCAATGGAATATGATTGTGCTGAATCGAAATTCAAGGTGAAGGCAATCTGTGAAGGCCAGAACTTTTGGTCAGTGAGTCCCTCACACATGTCACTTCACAACAACCACACTTCACAACAATCTGAGTAAATAAAACATGAAAAAGAGAATAAAATAATTTTAAGATACAAATAATTCACGTTAAAAATGACAGTGAAAATGTTGTACCTTGAAGAAAAAAAACTTAGCCATGACCTGACACAACTTCATAAACAATGAGAAAGTAAGCTATCGTATGCCTTCCTTTTCAACCTTCTAATGGTGTTCCACCTTCTAGAAAACTGTGTTGACAAAACCTCCAGGTATTGGGTGTGATGGACACAGAGGAATCCCTGGGTGTTTAGAAAAAAAGACAGAGGCTAGTAGGGAAGAATTTCTCCTTGGCAAGGTCAATTGCAAGCCTCACTTCTTCCTCACCCCCACGTATTACTCTCATTTCTTTTCCTTTTCTTTCATTTTATTCTTCCTCCCATTATCCATCTTTCCCCCCTGCTTCTCTAGCTCTTTATCTCTTGCCATCTATTATATTTTACTCTTCCATTTTGCTAAATTGTCTTTCATCAAAATCAGTTCTTTCATTGAAAAATGTTTTTATTTACAACTTACTAAACTTAAAAAGAAAAAGAAAAATATTATAAACTAGGGTCAGTGATATATGTGGAGGAAAACTGACCTTCTGCACTCAATAATATACCTCAGTAAATTGGATTCTATGAAAGAAAGAGTGGTAGAGAGCATCGCCAGAAGGATATCTGGCAGTGAATGTACTTAGATAGCTTCTTTGTGTTTACTGAGCATATTAACTGGAAGATAATAAAAAAAATTGAGAGCTAATTAAACAGATGATAAGATAACATTTCTTACTATAAGTATTTAATTTGAAACCTTAACACACCACTCCAAAAAACAAGTCAGGTCTTTCCTGCAAACAAATTACATTTGAATGGCATGAATAACTAGTTATTGTTTTTAACATTTTGCATTCATAATATCATGCATTCATATTCCCAGAGAACTCATGGGCCAAAGAACCCTTGCAGATCAGCAGAGGAAATTGTTTCACCCATCATGAAGATGGCATCTCCTCTGGGGAAGGAGCTGGCAGGTCTTTAACAAATGCATAATGCCTCATGACACTGTGGAAGGGATTTGAAAGCTAAATTCAGACAGTGCTGTGGCATATCCTCCAAGCTCCGTTACATCACAGTTAGTCTCTACCACATGGATTTCTTTTTCTCTGAGCATAATTTCTTATGAATAAAGCAGCTTATTACTCTACTCTGTTGTCAGATGTCAAAAGCTTTACTGATTTATGTTTTGGATGTCCAGCTGGTCCTTCCTCACAGGATGCAAGAAAAATGGAAAAAAGAAGGAACTGTAAAGACAGGGTCTCTGGACTTGCTTCTTTTCTTTAATGTGTTTTAATTTTCTTGCAAATCCTTTGAACTCTCAGGTTAATTAGTGAAAGTTAGATAGAAATAATTTTATTTACAGGTGATTGTCTAGTTATTCATACAATGAAATCTATGCATGTTACTTCTGTATTGAGAAAATTTATTTATGCAACAGGTTCTCATTATGGCTCCACACTCTTCTGAGAACTGGGAAAACAGCTGTGAACAAAATAAAATCCTTGTCCCCCTGGAGTTTATATTCAATTGAGGGCAAATAGAAAATAAACAATGTGTCAGAACAAAAGAATAAAGAGTGATGGTGGGAGGAATTGGCCATTTTAAAGAGTGAGCTGGATGGTGCCTCTGACAAAATGCCATTTTAGCAGAAACCAGAAGGTAGTAAGATGGTGAGTCATGTTGGTATCTAAGGGATGGATGAGTGTTCTAAACAGAATGAGTTAATGGAATGCAAGGACACCAGTATTCCTAGTCAAAAGGGAGTAAGAGCAAAGGGGAGAATATTAGAAGATGAAGGCAGAAAAGAAGCAAGGAGCCAAGCCATATAAAGCCTATAGGCCATGGAAAGATTTATATAAGGCACATGAATGACAGAGTCTCATTTACATTGTAACAGGATCACACTGGCTGACCAGCAGAAGGCAAGAGTGGAAGTAGGGAGACCAATTTAGGAAACCATTGCAGAAGCCCTTAAAATATATATGGAGCATGATATTTAAGAAGGAAAAAAAAGGTTCAGTGGAAAGCTTACCATAACTAAGAAGCCAAATATGGAAAATTGGTCATTCCTAAATTGCAAAGAAAAGAAAGTTTTTTCACCTGAGATATCAATCATAATGAGAATGTGTAACTTATCATTATTATTTTGTAGCCTATCAGGTATTTCTCAATGGGTGACAGTTCTTTGCAATTTAGGGAAAAATATGGAGTTTTCCCTTTTCTATCAATTGGTAGAGGCTTCTCCTTGGAATATCAGTTCTTTCTTTCTTTCTTCTTTCCCATTATAAATCTGAACACAAAAACAGAGATACACATGCCACATACAAAAATGTCCTCCCTTTACCATTACAACCAAAAAGTTTACTCTTCACAGTAAAATGCATCCTGTATTTATGAGGATAAAAATGTCATAGCATTCTAAGGAAAACAGTGAAGCAGTACCAAGTTTGTAAAAATACATACATTTGTGACTAGTCACAGTTACATAAAATCTTCTCCATCCTGTACACACAAGTCACTCACACATATGACAGGTATTTTTGATCACTCACATACACTAAGTGCTTTCAAAGATGTAATTGACAATCTAGAAAACAATCAATTAGTTATAATTATAAACAAATTCAGTGATTGAGTGTATATTAATTATTTGTCCTTTCTTCCATAAACATTAACATATTGCTGGATTTTTTAATGTTCCAAAAATATATGTTTCTTTTTTTCTCAAGGTAATGGAGTAAAACCAGAAATACTAGGGAACTGGGAAATACTCAGGAACTAGGAGATGCTTTAGTAGATGTGGTAGAGAATGAAAGAAACCCAATGTAAACTAGTTAGATGAGAAAGGGAATTTCTGAGCTCATAATATTAGAAAGTTAGTGAGTACATTGACTTCAAGAAATTCATGTTCCGAAGCTTAAAAAAATACTGTCACCCTGATGTGCATCTTACACGCATTTGTAGTAATGTATGTAGATTGTTAAAAAAAATTCTGAATGTATCCAACATATAACCAGAACATTAAATAAGTAAGACTAGTAGAATCCAATCCCAAAGTTACTTCATTTTCTTTTACCCTAGCCTTTTACCTTTGTTCAGAAAAGAAATTTTTTCCTAATCTGGGTAAAATGTGCTTAGTGCTCAAAATTTATGTATTATAAACAAACTTAAAGCAAAAAAGGCACAGATTTTACTCATTTCTTAACATATCCAGACTAATGTAATAATCCAAAATTCCACTTTCATTCAAAGTTACAACTGCTGTTGACTGTTGAGGAACAGGAAGGTTAGAGGCACTGACTTCTCCTGAGGTCAAAATTTGCATAAAACCGGGACTTTGCTTTCTGCTAGGGCCTATAGCAGACAGAAAAACAAATTAACTAAAGAAGAGGGCATACACACTTTTTTCCCTCCCTCTGTTCCTCTGCTAATTTACTACCATGTTTCTGAACCTTCGGAAGGATGAGCATAGGAAATAAATGTTAATTAGTGAGGGGAACATTTGTCCTTGATTGTTAGCTACTGTCATAGCTGCTTCTATATTCTCTAGGCGTGGCTGCTATTTAAAGCTGGCTTTTTCTTCTGTGGGCACATTTGTTAGTCTTCTCCCAATTGCTAAGGGCTTCTCACCTGCAGTATTCTTCATTTGGGCCATGCATTCCCTGTACCACTTCTTTCTTCCTCAGCCCATCAGAGTCTGGCAATTCACATCCAACATTTTTGTGCTGAGTCTGCTCCTCTAGGCAACCCACTTGAACAGGATTTGAAAGAATTTTACTCAAGTTCAATCTCATCAGTGTCCACATCAAGTTCAAGAAACACACTCATTCACCTTTAGCCCTCATGCGCTCAAGAAATTCAGGCCCATCTCCACAGAGTCACTTTATCCCTGACCATTTAGGTAGATTCAGACACTAGTCTGTGGTATCCTCCATCCTTGCTACTCCAAGGCAGAGGGCATGTGTCATCCTTTCCACAGGTGTAACCTATACTTGCATTAGAAGGCAGGGTCAATGGTAGAGCCTTTCTAAAGAAATTCTTTCTCAATGTCAATAACCTGACTCTTTATAATCTCAATTTTGGCAAGGGATCATGTGTTTGATTTTCAAATGTTTCCTTAAAATTTTTTTCATTTTGCCCTGGCTCTTCATTTTGGAAAACTATACTTACATGACTTTGCTGATTTGATCAAATGTTTGTATTTAACAACCTGTTAAAATATTGTTATTTTTAAGTGTTGTTCTCATTTTGTGTCCAATAATGTAATCTAATTCTAAGTAAAATGGAGTAGAAAATGCCTGTATGATTCTGTGGGTCACAGTGTTTAGGTATCAATTCCAGTAACAGTATCCGTTTACTCTAAAATTATTCCAAATAAATGAATATACATCATCAATAACTTTCATCTTCTCCTATGTGGATATATTTGTCTCATGAATACAGGTATGGCCAAAGTAGGTTAATAATAATGAATAATGTAATGATTAAAATAAAAATACTAGAATAAACTGTTTTGTGTACTCACAACTGGAAACCTACTTGTGCCTATGCCTGTACATATGTTTGCTGTTCTCCAAGTAATGAGAGAGTCCATAAATGAGAACACACTCTCCATTCCATCCTGCTCACCTAAAATGGAACTTTCCTTTACACAGACATTTCCCTCACTGTCTTCCCATCTCCAGGATAAACCCAGACCACTTACCCTTGATTTCTTGCTTCTTCTAATCCTCTCATCTCCCTATTTTAGCTCCAGGCACTAACTTTCTTCAAAAGACCTTGTGAAGAAGCTACTCTGGCTCCCAAAGTTATGGATGTCTTATGTGACTCACAGCCAGGTATCCCTGAAGCACTCCTGAATCCACTCATCAGTGCCTCAGGCCCTTTGGGGATTCAACACAATGGCTACCTCTCCCCATCTAACTGTGGGGAGCATTAACTCTCATGGCAGCATTAATTCCTAATCAACAAAATGAACAAGCAAGCCAAGTATAGCCAAAGACACTGAAATTGAGAACAGGCTGACAGTGATCAGAGGAGAGAGGGGAGGGGATAATGGGAGAAAAGGGTGAAGGGTTTGCAGGAACAATTATAAAAACATGGACAATAACAATGGGGGGTGGAAATGGGGGAGTGAGGTGGGTAGGGCTGGGGTGGGGGGAGGGGTGGGGGAAGGTAGAAAACTGTACTTGAACAACAATAATTTTTTTTTAATTTCTATCACAATACCTAAGAATCTGTTAAAAGTTAGCTATTTATTTAATAGCATCCATTTGATTGATATTTATTTTTATCTTGAAAGCAGAATACAATTTTAAAGTGAATTTGTCCCTTTATTTAGCTATCTAGCTAAAATAGAGAATGATTTCTTTCTAATTCCATCAACCAAAGCATCACAAACAAAGCTTTGATGGATGACCAGCCATGATGGATTAGAATTACGTCATTATTAGAAAATCTCTTATCATCACTTTTTCAAATGTATATCAATTACAGAGTCTTAAAATTTAGATGTATGTAGCCAGGAGAACATTCTCCTGTCCACACCCTTCACAATGCTTTGTACCATTTGTAATTTACTCGTCCTTTGCTTTCTCCCTAATGGCTTAATTTTCATACTATTATATCAATATAAGTAAATAAGTAAGTAAGTAAATAAATAAATAAATAAATAATTTCTTTTAATAGTCTTTTTAATCATACTGCTGGATCCCTCCAGCCTTTCTAACAAAAGAACTAATTGAAACTGAAATGGAAAGAACATTTCAATTGCACATTCAAACAATTGTCACTCATACAAGTTGACATTTGGAATCTTATACTGTTTGAAGAATGTCATGTATGTACTATTCACAGTCTCATAATATTTAACTAAAACGTTTCCAATGTGTATGATGAAATAAAATTCCTTGGTACTCTACCTATTAATATTTTCCCTACTTACAAGCAAGCCAATAAATGAACAATTCATGGAACTGCGCTCCTCAGGGACGCAGCGAGGCATGATGGTGTTTGTGCAGGTTAAGCCATAGTGAAAAGTGATGCATTTGACACCTTTTCTTTTACAAATTCACACAACACAATTGTTTTATTTATTATTGATATTTTGATATCTAAATTTAATGTACCAAATACATGTGAATGCCCAGCATGATTGAGAAATTTGATTTAGCTCACTGGAGTTAATGATAAGGGCAGAAAGTGTTTTTCTTGCAGAACTTAGCATTACTATATACTGCATCCTTAAGGTTTTCAAATAGCACAGTGTGCACATTGTATTCCTTTGATAAACATAAGTGAAATGCAAATTGATGCTCTGGAAATTGTTCAATTATTACTGTTAGGGATTTTTTTTTCCTGTGACTGTGTAATTTTGAATAAGTAACACCCAAATAAGTACACAAGCAAAGACTAGAGAGTAACCTCTTTATATATCTCCAGCTCTTTCTCCCTCCTCTCCTGTACTATACCCTATACCTTCTAGCCACCTGTCTTCCTGATACTATGATTTCTATGCTCCTAGTTCAGGGTGATTTCTGGACTCTGTTTAGGATCTCTTTCCCTCCCTATTTTCCCTTATGGCAGCCTGGAAACTTTTAGGTAGTAATGTGAGACAACCACTGGCTAACTTCATTTTTTAACCTTTTCTTAGATATCATAGGTTTGCATTGCCTGTTGCCTCATGTTGAAATGTCACTGTTTCATATATTTTGTCCAGTTTCCAGGTTGCATGGAGTGTAACTCTAATGGCAATTAACCTTCCTTGGCCAATAGCAGAAGTCCTCATATCATTTTTTTAGAGAGAGGGAAGGGAAGGAGAAAGAGAGGGAGAGAAATATCAATGTGTGGTTGCCTCTCATGAACCCACTGCTGAGGACCTGGCCTGCAACCCAGGCATCTGCCCTGACTGAAATTGAACCAGCAACCCTTTGGTTCACAGCCCACACTCAATCCACTAAACTACACTAGCTAGAGCATCTTTTTCACCCTATCCTCAAAGTTGCACGATACCATGTGTGACTTGGCATTATCATAGGCACCAATATCACACAAGTAAACCTCAAAGAAGTGAGAGTTTTTACTCTGGGAAAAACAGCTTAGATGCTTAATGGATAAGAACCACATTATGGGTTTACATCCTGACTTGCTAACTATTAGCTATGTGACCCTATTAAAAACCATTCAAACATTTTTCCCTCAGTTCTCCCAGATGTCAAAATGGATAGCAATAATACCTCTTATAGGAGTGTTGTGAAAAATTAAATGATCTGATATTTCTAAAGTGCTTGAATAGTGCCTAGCACATGTTAATTATTATACATTTATTATCTTATGTTGTTTATTATTATGTTTCTTACTAGTTTATCTTTATTATGTTTCTCATTATTATTTTATCTTGTTAGTTATTACATGTTTATTGTTATCTCATTTTCTTATGGTGATGAGATATGAAAATGGTGTGGAGAAAAAGTGGATGATGTTGCTGTTTATTTGTTTGAAAAGTAAGAGATGTGAAGACAATACTCATCAATACATGTGAGCTATTATGTTACCAATAATGGGTTCTATGTTCCTTTATAAGACTAAAGTTCAAGAAATTGTCCTAAAAGTAGACACAATTATAACTAAAGAAGAAGATTTCTTGACAGAAATGGTAATTGAACACAGAGTCAGAAAGTTTTGTGAAATGCCCTTCACTGCAAGCTTTAAAAAACTATCATCCTCTGAATACAAAGATAAAGTTGAAACCTGGACTGACAGTAGGGTGTTGCCCATTAAGCCATGTATTTGTTTCTTCATTTAATAAAGGGCAATTAAGCATTTGCTATGGGGTCTGTTGAAGGTCTTGTCTAATACAAAGATGAATGATGAGGATCTAATACTAGTAAATTGGGAAGAAGATGGCAACTGAGTAGTTGGAAGTTGAATCTACTTGCTCTTGCACCCAGCTCAGATTCTTGCCTGCTCTTTAGACAAATAACAGACCAATGAATGGAATCCTAGCTGATATGAAGTTTTAAAGCCAAGCCGTACAGAAGATGCTTCACAATGGGTGGCAAGAATATTTTATAAGTTGGAGGGGAACTACCCTGTGGGTGGTGCCTGCAGCAATAGAGAGACTAGTCAGAAATTGCAGCTTTGTGCCCTATGGAATGGGGGGCCCCAGTTCCATGCTACTAACACCCTGACCCTACCCAGGAGTGACATGGAGGATATATGGAGTCAGGGAGATCAACGCTTCACACACATTGAGCAGTATATCCCTGGCTGCAGTGCCAAATGCCAGCCTGTACAGTGCCAGAGAGACAGAGGGACTCTATCTCCCAAAATGATCAAGAACCACACCTGGGTGAAGCAGAGGCAGGCTGCGGCAAGCCATGACTCTGAGAAATATTTGGCTTTTTGGAGAGGTGGTATGCACGGACAACTGGACAGTAACTCAGTACTTGGTACTGCAGTAGGGGTGCTACAGAGAGACTTTTTAAAAGGGGAGCTGAAGTGTGCTGGGTAGGGACCCCATGCACAGCAGCCTTTCCAGAAAAGGGACAGGATTGAAAGTGCAGTTTGCTCCCATTAAATTCAGCTGGGCGGGGAGATCAGGGAGTTGCACAGTGAAGGGACTTCTGGGCACCAGCCCAACGCAGCTAGCTATCCAGGGGCTGTGCAAAATGGAGAGTTCCGGACTGTGTCTACTGCGAGGGCAGTGGGCTGGGAATTAGACAGGCAAGAGTTGAGTGCTTCAGATTATTTACAGCCAGGCAGAGGCCCCTTTCCTGGCAGAGTTCAAACCACTGGGAAGGGAAGGAGATACTCATCCCCCACCTCCTGCAGGATTGCAAGCACCACATCCAACAGGGAAGCTCTGCAGAACAGTCAAAGCAGGCTCAAGGACCCCCAGGAGGGTCCATATCTGCGAGAGAAAGACAGGAAAAGAACCGCCAAAAGGGTCCATTTTGAACTTCTCTGAGGGAGACAAAGTACACTGACTGGTTCCTAGGGCCCTATTCCACTGAGGCCTGCAAGGCAGAGAGATCAGAAATCACACAGCAAGGGAAAATCAGGGCCCCATCCTGCCTTGGCTCTCACACAGATCTGCCATTAGCACCAAGCAGGAAAGAGCTGACCCTGCAGATTGTCCCCTCCATTGAAATGGACAACCAGTTCATCAGAAACTACACATTATTGGAAATAAGCTGGGACACACCAAGATGGGTGGTACAGGGCAGAGGAATATGCCCATTATTTTCCCAGAAGACTGAACGGTGCCTCCCAGGGGAGATCGAAGGGTCCCATCCTTCTGATCACAATAGAAACCCCATCTAGAGGCAGGCAAAGTTGGTGCACGCAGTGCTGCCAGCAGCTGATGGACCTTGAGCTGCTAAAATGCCAGAGGCAGATCCAGAAGGAGACAACAGAAGGCAAAAAAACTTTGCTGAGACAAATTCCATCTCGTCCTTCAGTAACTGCATTATTTTTCTCTCACATTTTAACATTTTTTCTTCAACTGTGTTCCAACTGATTCACCATTTTTGTCTTTTATTTTCTATTCTTTTCACTTATATTTTTATACTTTTATTTTATTTTATTAGAATCTCACTTTATACTACATTTTGCCTTCTTTCTTCCCTTTCTTATTTTTTGTTTTAAATTTTATTCCCCACTTTCTATGCCTTGTTCCCATTCCTTACTCTTACTATTTCTCTTCCCTCTATCCTCTCAAAATCATTTTTCTTTCCTTTAGTCAGCTCACATTCTTTTTCCCTTTCTTATAATATTCTTATTTTCTCTCTACCCTTATTAATCACTGCATGTTTGGCATGGATATTGCAGTTATTGCTGTTTCTCTTCAATTTTATTCCTATTTGTTCACTATTTTTTTATTTCAACTCTCATAGGTTACTTTTTGTCTTACTCCATTTTGCCTTCCTCCTGCCCTTGCTTATTTGAGTTTGGAATTTTACTTTTCCCCTTTCTTAGCCTGGATTCTACTCCTTACTCTTATTATTTCTTCTCCCTCTGTCCTCTCAAAATCATTTTTCTTTACTGTAGACATCTCATACCCTCCTTTCTCTTTCTTAGAATATTCTTATTCATTTTTCACCTTTCTTAATCTTTGTTCATCTGTCACCGTTATTGGTCCTGTTGTGGTCTTTCTTCAATTTTGTTTCTAATGGTTCACTATCTTTTTTTTTCATTTTATGTCAAACCTTATGTTACAATCTTCCCTTTTCTTACTCCATTTTGCCATCTCCCTTCCCATTTTTACTTTCATTTTAAATTTTATTTTCTCCCTTTCTTTGCCTTATTTCTATCCCCTACACTATTATTTCTCTTTCCTCTTCCCTTTCAAAACCATTTTTCTTTCCTTTAGCCATCTCATATTCTTTTTTCCTATCTTATGATATTCTTAATTTCTTTCCACCTTTATTAACTTTTGCTCATTTGTTGTTGATTTTGTTGATGTGGTTGGAGGAGTATTTTTGCTAGTGTGGGTTTGGTTTTCGAGGTAGTTGTGCTTTGTTCTGCCAGCACCTATGCAACAGCATTCAAGACATAGTGGTGGTTGTGACTCTCAGCCAGCCAGCAGGAAGGGAGAATGCACCACAAATGAGCCATCAATAATCAAAGCCCAAGTACAACAGAGGATCCCACATAAGCTGAATACAGAGTAACCCTAGGGCATCCAGATCAAGAGATCAAAGAGACTGCACCACAGAGTCCCACAGAATTCTTTCCATAGAAGGCCACCCCACAAAGACAGGGAGTCAAAGAACAATCTGAGATGCAGAAAAACATTAAAAAAGTCACCTAAAATGAGGGAGACAAATGAACAACCTCCAATTGAAAAGAATGAGGCATTCCCAGAAAAAGAGATAAGTGAAATTGAGGCAAGCAATCTGTCAGACATAGAGTTCAAAACAATGGTTATAAGGATGCTCAAGGAACTCAGTGAGAACTACAAGGAACTTTATGGGAGCTACAAAAAATTTGGTGGGAACTACAGCAGCATGCAAAAGGGTATAGAAAATATGAATAAGAACCAGGAGGAAGTGAAGAATACAATATATGAAATAAAGAACACACTAAGAGGAATTAAAAGCAGGCTACAAGAAGCAGAGGGCTGCATAAGCAACAATAAAAACAAGGTAGAAAAAACACCCAGTCAGAGCAACAAAATGAAACCTGTATGAGAAAATAATGACCAGAAATGTCATGGAAGTTCAGAAAGCACAGAGAGTCCCAATCAAGATGAACCTAAAGAGGACCACTCCAAGACACATCATAATTAAAATGGCAAAATTCAAAGACAAAGAGAGGATCTTAAAGGAATCAAGGGAGAAACAGCTAGTAATATATAAGGAGGCTCCAATTAGGATACCAACAAATTTCTCAACAGAAACACTACAAGCCAGAAGGGACTGGCATGAAATATTCCAAGTAATAGAAGCAAAGACCTGCACTCAAGACTACTCTACCCAGCAAGGTTCTTATTGAAAATGAAAGGTGAAATAAAGAGCTTACGAGACAAAAGAAGACTAAAAGAGTACATCTCCACCAAGCCAGCACTGCAAGAGATCCTAAAGGTACTGCTTTAAGAAGAAAAAAATTGGAAAGAGTAGAACACGGGTACAAAGGGAATAAATGGCATAGAACAAGTACCTATGAATAACAACCTTAAAAGTAAATGGATAAAATGCTCCAATCAAAAGGCATATGGTAGCTAAATGGATAAGAAAACACAGTATGCTTATATACTGTCTATAAGAGGTAGAACAAAAGACCTACATAGGTGAGAGTGAAGGGATGAAAAGAATATCCCAAGCAAATGAACATGAAAAAAATCTGGGGAAGCAATACTGGGACAAAATAGACTTCAAAACAAAATCCATAACAAGAGACAAAGAAGGTCTCTACATAATACTTAAGGGAGTTGT
Organism: Phyllostomus hastatus; assembly: GCF_019186645.2. Taxonomy (NCBI): domain Eukaryota; kingdom Metazoa; phylum Chordata; class Mammalia; order Chiroptera; family Phyllostomidae; genus Phyllostomus; species Phyllostomus hastatus. Next base: position 34,796,427 of record NW_025333709.1, on the reverse strand, counting down.
CCAACAACAGGATATAAGCCTTGTAAACATATGTTCATCCAATGTAGGAGCATCTAAATACATAAGGAAAGTCCTAGAGGACTTAAAGAAGGAGACTGACAGTAATACAGTCATTATAGGGGATTTTTAACACCCATCGTGAACAATGGATAGATTTTCCAAACACAGAATCAACAAGGATACTGTGGCACTGAACATCACTCTCGATCAAATGAACGTAATTGATATTTATAGAACATTTCATGCCTAAGAAGCAAAGTATGTATTCTTTTCAAACACACACGGATCATTTTCAAAGAGAGACCACAGAGTAGGACACAAATCAAGCCTTAACAAATTCAAGAAAATTAAAATCACATCAAACATCTTCACAGATCACAATGGCTTAAAGCTAGAAACCAATTTCAAGAAAAAAATTCAAAAACATTCAAATACATAGAGACTGAGTAACATGTTTTTAAATAATGAATGCATCAATGATGAGTTCAAGAAAGAAATCAAAAAATATCTGGAAACAAATGAAAATGAACACACAACAAGCCGAAACCTATGGGACTCAATGAAGGCAGTCCTGAGACAGAAGTTCATAGCCATACAGACCTAACTAAAGAAGATAAAAAAATCTCAAATAAACAATCTAACCTTACATCTAAAACAACTAGAAAATCAACCACAAATAAAGCCTGGAGCAAGTACAAGGAAGGAAATAATCAAGATTAGTGAACAATTAAATGAAATAGAAACTAAAAATAAAAAGTCCAAAGAAACAGCCCTGGCTGGTGTAGCTCAGTGGACTGAGCTCAGGCTGCGAACCAAAGCATCGCAGGTTCGATCCCCAGTCAGGGCACATGCCTGTGTTGCAGGCCACGGCCCCCAGCAACCACATGTTAATGTTTCTCTCTCTCTCTCTTTCTCCCTCCCTTCCCTCTCTACAAATAAATAAATTAATTAATTAAAAAAAGAAAATTAAGAACTTTATAAAAAATATTGCTTTAAAAGCCCAAAGAAACAATAAATCCAGAGCTGGATCTTTGAAAAGATAAACAAAATTGACAAACCCTTAACTAGACTCATAAAGAAAAAAAAGAGAGAACCTAAATAAAACCACAAACAAAAGAGGAGAAGTAACAACCTATACTACAGAAATACAAAGGCTTGTAAGAAATTACTATGAACAACCTTATGCCAAGAAACTGAACAACCTGGGTGAAATGCACAAATTTCTGGAAACATACAATCTCCCAAAACTGAATCAAGAAGCAGCAGAAAGCCTTAACAGTGCAATTACAACTAGCAAAATTGAAGTATTCAAAAAATTCCTGGCACACAAAAGTCCTGGACTGGATGGCTTCACAGGGGAATTTAATCAAACATTCAAAGTCTAACACCTACCCTTCTCAAACTGTTCCAAAAAATCAAAGAAGAGAGAAGACTCCCAAACCCTTTGTATAAGGACAGTATTTTCCTATTTCTGAAACTAGGTAAAGACACAACAAAGAAAAAAAATTATAAGCCAATATCTCTGATGAACATACAGGGTTCAGCAGATGCTTGAGTGTAGTTGGTACAGTAATAATATGGGTATGGTAATTTGCAGTTTTAGTGTGAACATTTCACCTAAAATGTCACATGGTACATTTGAATGTGCTATTGTTATGTTATAGAATTACATGCTTATGATTTTGTAATAAAAGATTTTGTAATACAAGGGGTATTATCTGTGTCAGACACTATAGATGCTAAAATCCTCAACAAAATATTGGCAATCCAGATTATGGAATACATTAAACAGATCATACATGGTGATCAAGTGAGGTTTAACCCAGGGATGCAAGGATGAGTGTACCATTCACAAATCAATAAATGTAATAAATCACATAAAATGAAAGACAAAAGTCACATGATCATATTAATAGATACTGAAGAAGCATTCAGCAAAATCTAGTACCCATATATGATAAAAACACTCAGCAACATGGGAATAGAGGGAGTATAACTCATCATAATAAAGACCACGTACAAGAAACCTACTACCAATATCAATACTCAATGTATAAAAACTAGAAGTGTTTCCCTTAATATAAGGAACAAGACAAGGTTGCCCTCTTTCACCACTCTTATTCAACATAGTATTGGAAGTTCTAGCCACAGGAATTAGACAAGAAAAAGAAATAAAAGGCATCAAATTGGAAAGAAGTAGTAAAACTATCATTATTCACAGATGACATGATAGCGTACATAGAAAACTCTATAGTCTCCACCAAAAAAACTACTCAACCTGATAACTGAATTTGTTAAAGTAGCAGGATACAAAGTCAATATTCAGAAATTGATAGCATTCTTGTACACCAACATGAATTATCAGAAACAGAAACTAAGGAAAAAATCTCATGTACTATAACAACAGGAAAAATAACGTACCTAAAAAGAAATTTAACCAAGGAAGTAAAAGACCTGTACTCAGAAAACTACAGAACACTGAAGAAAAAAATTCAAGAAGATAAAAATAAATGGGAGCATGTACTGTCTTCATCATGGATTAGAGGAATTAACATAATTAAGATGTCCATACTACCCAAAACAATCTATAGATTTAAGGCAATTCTTATTAATATACCAATGGCATATTTCATAGGTTTAAAACAAATATTCCAAAAATGTATATGGAACCAAAAAAAGATCCTGAAGAGCCTCAGCAATCCTGAGAAAGAAGAACAAAGTATGAGGGATCACAATACCTGATATTAATCTGTACTATAAGACCACTGTAATAAAGACAGTCTGGTACTGGTATAAGAACAGACATATAGATCAATGGAACAGAATAGAGAGCCCAGAAATAAACCCAAGTCTCTATGGTCAATTAATATTTGACAAAAGGGTCAGGAGCATAAAATGGAGCAAAAACAGTCTCTTCAATAAGTGATGTTGGGAGAACTGCACTGGTACATGCAAAAAAAAAAATGAAACTTGACCACCAACTTACACCATACACCGAATAAACTCAAACTGCATAAAGGACTTTAATATGTCATGATGCCATAAAAGTCCTAGTAGAAAACATAGGCAATAAAATTTCAGATATCCCACATAGCAATATTTTGCTGATATATTTCTTAGGGCAAGAGATAAAGGAAACAACAAATGGGACTATATCAAATTTAAAGGTTTCTGCACAGCTAAAGAAACCATCATCAAAATAAAAAGAGAACTGACTATAGTTTCAATAACATATGGGGAAAGGTTTTAATCTCCAAAATATATAAAGAACTCCTATGACTCAACACCAGGAAAGCAAACAGCACAATTAAAAAAAAAATGGGCAAAGGACCTGGGCACTTCTCTAAGGAATCCATAAAGATGGCCCATAGGCATGAAAAAATGCTCAACATCACTAGCTACCAGAGAGATGCTAATTAAAACCACAGTGATATAGCACCTCATACCTGTCAGAAAGTCTATCAATAAGTCAACAAACAACCAGTGCCAGAGAGGATGTGGAGAAAAGGGATCCCTAGTACACTGTTGCACTTGTGCAGCCACTGTGGAAAACAGTATGGAATTTACCCCAAAAACTAAAAGGGGAACTGCCTTTTGACCCAGTGATTCCATTGCTGTGAATATACCCTAATAATCCTGAAGCATCAATTCAAAAGAACTTATGCACCCCTATATTCTTGGTGGCACTGTTTACATTAGCCAAGCATTGAAAATAGCCCAAGTGCCCATCAGTTGATGAGCAGTTTAAAAAATATGGTATATTTACACAATGGAATGCTATGCAGTGAAAAGAAAGAAAAAGTCCTACCTTTTGCAAAGGCATAGATGGAACTAGAGAGCATTATGCTAAGTGAAACAATCCAGTTAGCAAAACACAAATGCCCTCACTTATAAATGGAATCTAATGAACAAAATAAACTAATAAGAAAAATATGGAACAGACTGATTGCTGTAGGGAGAGACCAGGGAGCAGAGCAATGGGAGAAGGAAGGGGAAGGGATGAGTCCAGGAACATGTATGAATGACTCATGGACATGGACAACAGAGAGGGGACTTACTGTGGGTGAGAGAGGTACACTGGTTAGAAGGGAGCAAGAGGGAAAAATGTAACAACTATAGTAGAATAAACAATAAAAAATAAAAAGAATGCTAATAAATATTTTATATCAGTTTTACTTATATTTAATAAATTTAATAAGCAGTTAAAATTTAATCTCCCAATTTTAAAAAAAAAAGATAAACAATCTAAAATAAAACCAAAGATAAAAAGTCAAAAATAAAACCAAAGATAAACAACGTTTGCTCACTTTGGCATCAGTAGATATTATTAAACTCTATGGCTTCAAAGAAAATAACAAATAATTCTAAATAACATCACAATGATCTTCATCTTCAGAAAGTCTATTTTATTTCATTTGTTGACCTAACTTTTATCATGAGGAACTGAAGTTAGCTTGTCAAGATAATAGAGAATAAAAGAAAAGAATGATAGCTTTCATTTTAAAATAATATTATGTTCCAAATATTCTAGATACATAAGATCATTGACTGCACTGAATTTCTGTAGTCCCTTCAGAAGTATTTCCTACAGAAATAGTTCTGTAGGACTATTTCTATAGTCCTGAAGCAAGTACTATAATTTTCACCTCTTAGGTATAAGAAAACTGCATTGCAAGGGTGATATAGTGAATATAGGTTATGAGGTTCGTAAGAGGTGAAGCTGGGATTTGAAGCTATAGCCATGTGTACCTCAACCCCTAGCTCTTAACTACAATACATGATGCTTCCTGACCCGAAGGGCAAATTTGGTTAAAATTGCTCCAACAAAAAAAATGAGGCCCTCAAAAGGATGCCTTCCTATCCCCAAGGTATTAAGTTACAGGTATAATGGAGTGGTTTAAAACAATTCTTTAAGTGCTTCATTTTAATCTCCTGTAAAAATTAGTTTCTCCCACTTTATTTCCCCCATCATATTTCTCTACTAAGAAAACCTAGTATTCATGTGGAAAAAAAATCAAGCTATTTCAATAGACAAGACTGATAGGACATTGGAACAAATGATGATTGAAATTCTCATTTGCTCTCAAAGGTGATTAAATCCTAATTGAGGAAAGGTTCTTGGGTGGAACCTGCAGGCTGCAGTAGAGTGGTCTGTGGGCTCCAAGGAGATGCAGTTGGTTCTATTGTATTCAGCAATTATTTCAGGCACTGCCATGTCAAGTGGTTACAACTCAATATTAGGAAGGGCTCACTTAATGATTTTTCACTCTAATTGTGCTATGATGGTTGTTAAGGTGTGTGAGCAATGATTCTGAAGAACCATTGAAGAGGGCACACAGGACCCCTCATTTATGTGGCCAGAACTTGGTATTAGGTGGGGTGAAATGCTATTCTCCTCTTAAAATGTATTGTATATCCAACCTTTGACCCTAATACCATCAGGCTATTATTATTTATCATTAAACTGCGATTATTCAGCTGAAGGAATGACAAAGTCCTATTAATATTTAAGCACTAATTTATTATTTAGAGTCCCTTCAGATGTAAAACCTCAGGGGGGGGAAAAACATTGACAGTGTTCCAAGGGAAAGAGCTTTCCCATTTTGCAGATTAGGAAAATGAGGCTTGAAGATATTATATGCCTTGTTAAAGACAACATAGGTCCTAACTGACTTTTGTTTATTTTGGCATTGTGCCTTATTAAATTTTAAGAGATCAGTCTTTTCTCTTTGGATTAAACTAATAACAATTTTTTTGTGTAGTGAGTAACTAATAGGTGTTATATTCAAAACTCATTTAACTAATCTTTTCGGATGTCCACTATGTGCCAATGGTGCAAAAGATCAATACTATTCTGATATTCTGGGAGCTTGTAATTGAGTAGTGAAGAAAAACACTTAACAAGTTATCATAGGTAAGATTTGGAAAATTGATTTAACCTTTATATATTTAATATGGAGGGAAATTTGGGGAGAAGTATATCATTTCCTTTTTATCAGATGTTATTTGAGAATGGAGAAGAGGAAAGGAAAAGAGAAAATCATTGGTGGACAACGCAAAAAAAATCAGAAGTCAAAGTTTCCATAAACTGAGAACTTAGTACTAAAAAGTCTGACTCCGCTTTTCATTTGGCTTCTGACATAACTCACCCCTCTTTTATCCCCTTTTGCCCCACATAAGCCTGTGTTCCTTCATGGCACTGACAGGCAAGATCAAACCATGCAAACTCTGATCCATGTATAATACTACTCCTGCCAGCCCCATCACGTAGCCCTAATACAAACCAAAGCCATCTCTTTCCACTCTCCTCAAAGCATTCTGGGGACAAGCTTTGATACCTTCCCTTGGCCCCTTCTCTCAGAGAGCCCAATTTTGTAAGAAATAAACCTTTTCATCCTCTTGGCACATGCATGCTATTATCTGTCTTGACACTTGAATAAATTTAAGGGAAGGAAGGTTGATTCCACCTTCCGCGGGGCAAATACAAAATTGGTGCTGTGAGTACCATAGTCAATTTGATGCTCACCATCAGCTGTAGGATTTTCTTCTCTTCCTTTGACTTGATAAGTGGCTCTTCTGCCTGTTGTTGAATATGTACTTTAAGCTGTGATGCTGCCTGCTGGTAACCTTGGGCTTTGAGCTATACTGTGGTGCTTTTATATATAAAAAGTGTTTTCAAGCCTCTGTTTCACATTTATGGACATAAATTGCAAGTTGCAATGACTATTAGTCATCTTTTATATATCTCCTTAAAGTGGAACAGACTTGTGTGTCTGTACATTGTGTCTTAGACTCCTTGTATCTTCTATATATAGAGCATGTGTTTTGATTCCAGCATGAGTCATGGCTAATGCTATGCTCCAGAGAATGACTCTCATCTGTGACCATTGGTTATTTGCTTCAATCAGGCATTCATCTCCATTCTCTGTGCAATATATGAGCCCATCAAGTAGTTGCTCATGTGGATGAAGAATTCCTCACCCCCAAAACCAAATTACTTAACTGATACTCTTTTTTTAAAATTGTCTTTTAATTACAGTTGTCCCAATTTTTCCCCAGTTGCTCTCCCTGCCCTACCTACCTCCTACTCCCTCAATCAGTCCCCACCCTGTTGTCCATGTCCATGGGTCCTTTATACTTGTGCCTTGACTAGACCCTTCTCTTTCTTTCCCCCATTATCCCTCTCTCCTTCCCCTCTGGTCATTTTCAGTTTGTTCCTTATTTCCATGTCCATGGTTCTATTTTTCTCATTTGTGTTTTGTTCATTAGGTTCTACTTGAAGATGAGTTTAAGCCTTACATGTTTCTACTGCTATTGCCCATGCCTCTGTCACTGAAAAAGGTCATGATCTTTGGTTTAGAGGAGAAAACACCTATAGTACCCAAAGGCATAGAATGTTTTCCCCCACCACTGTTAAAGCATGAGAAGGCACCATACCTTAGGATATAACTGAAGTAGACTCACAAGGCTCTGGTTTCAGCTGAGCATTGTAGATTATCAACATGACAATGTGTTAATTCCAACCCAGCTAAAGCCTATAGTACCAAAATCTCATTAAAACAACAATTATTCACATAAGGAAGGCCCTTAATCCCAACAATATTAATTTGGAACACTTTGGAGAAAGAAACATAAATATGAGCAGGTAGGGAAACCTCTTGAAATATATCTAGTAAACACATACACTCATATAAACACACACATGAAAACAAAGATCCTGATACCAGGGAAGGAAACAAGAAGTGAAAGGAGTCCACTATTTGACCCACTGGAAATCCAAAATGAAATACACTGAATGGAGAAAAATTCCTTCAAAACCACATTTCTGGATCATATGGGGGCTTGAGTCTGTGTTACAGTGAAATTTCCTTTAAGAAATAACAATTCTGTAAGCTGGCTCCTTTTCTCTCTCTTTTATAGATGAACAAATGGAGAGATGGAGAAGTCATGTAATAAATACCAGAGCTGGGATTTGAATCCAGTGCTACCAAATGTGGTTATTATCAAATTCCTTATACTCCTCACAAATCTACAAAATCAGGCCTGCATTAGAGCATGCTACCTGCCAAGCTCCACCACACTCATGAAGTTTCTTATTTAGAGATGACAGCTTTTCAGATCATTTTCCTAGTGGCTTGGCTGACAGATTTGATGGATTGGAGTACGTACTTCAATAAAAAGGAGAAACGATAAAAATATAATTACTAATCAATTGTTTAGACATTCATTGGCTATTGTGCATGATTGATTTTCTTTTTGAAATAAGGACAGTAAAACCCATGGAGACTATAGAAACATAGTCTGTAAAAATGGTTACCCTTGGTGAAATGGAATTTGTTAAAAACCATCCAAAACAATTAGACGGAGAACTCAGGGAAGAAACAATCACTCACAACACACACACACACACACACACACACACACACACTCAAAGGCTAATTTCATGTTAAAATTTGGTAACTGCTTTGACATTAAGTGTTTTTCACTTGCTGCTTCAAATCACTGTCTTAGAGAACAATAACTAACTGTTAGAAATATAATGAAAATATGAACATCTACCTGTATCTTTGACATATTATGATTTTGTTTTGAGAATGAGACAAATCATTAGAAAATTTTCTTAAAAAAAATTAGGCACTACAAATTCTTTACTGATATCTCTTCTCATTCCTTTCAGCAGTGTGATTTTATCAATTAGAAAAAATAATAAGCAAACATCAACAAGAATTCACACTGACCTAATGGGTTTTAGCAGTGTTTTATGGATTATTTTGAGGAGTATTATAACATCTGTTAACTCCAAAAATACATATAAATTATTTTTATTTTGTATAAGAAACATATACAGCTAAAAGAGATGCTTTTCTTGCACATGATAACTTACAGAACTCTATTTTATGATATACAAACAGGTGACAATTGCGTGCCACAGAAAGATTTATCTAGCAATATTTTAGGGATTAATGATCTTCTACTCTTATAAAGGAAAAGTTGCCTAGGAAACAGAGGCATGAGACTCATGCTCTGGATACAAATAAGTGTTTCATTAGCATTCACAGAATAATTCATGCAAACAATAACTCATGCAAACAAATATATATGGAGTATCTATTATGTGCAAAATAATAACAATGTTTGGTGTTAGATGGGTAGATTTTTTAAAAAGAAATAAATGTTGTTCTTTTGAGAAATTTACCTTATAAGTCAAAGTTGAAAAATGTACATCACTCATACTGTCACCCCCGTCACAACCTAAGCAATCATGACTCATCAAAGACACTTTCCTGGAGCCTAACTAAGCCACCTAAACTATTTTAATACATTAATTCTTCTTGCCCTCAAGTAAATCCATGAGTTAAAGTTCCAGTCTATTAGCAAACTCCAGTTAAAGACAAGAGGAAAAGAAAAGGAAACAAATATTTAAGGGATATCTATTCAGTATAACACAAATCGTCTGGTTGAGTTTGGATAAAGAGATATAGTCTAGATACAGTTTGGACACAAATAAACAGAAGCAGAAGAGAACTGGCGTATTTCAACATTCTCATTTAGGTAGTCAACAATCAAAGCAAAATATAAGTTGGTGAAGGAAGAGGGATTGGAGGTTGGGTGGAGATGGGCAAAGTGGGAGAAATAGGGACATCTGTAATAGTGTCAATAATAAAAATAAAATAATAATTTAAAAAGAAACAATGTCCAGCCTTCTCATAATAAGAGAACTAAAAATTAAAACTACATTGAAATATTCATTTACTTACTATTAGACTGAAAAATGTAAAAGTTTGACAGCATATTCTTTCAGTGAGAATATGGGACAGCACTCTCAGATACAGCTGGCTTGATAATACCCAGCAAAATGAATCTTTGCACTTCACCTGTTACATCTGCAATTCTGCTTTCAGGAATATATTTAAAACACACTGGCAAGAGTGTGGAAAATAACGTGTTCAAGACTGATTATCAGGACACTTATAAATTCATATTGTTGAATAAACTACTGCATATTCCCCTTGTGCAATGGGAAGCAACTATCTCTGTATCCTGTACAAATGATCTCTGGGATATATTGATAAGTGAAAAAGACAGGGGTACAGGGACTGACCACTGTGGCTCAGTTGGTTGGGTGTCCTTTGGCAAAGTTAAGGGCAGCCATTTCAACTCCCGATCAGGCACATGCCCGGGTTTGGTCCCCAGTGAGGGTGTGTACAGGAGGCAACCGGTCAGTGTTTCTCTCACATTGATGTTTCTCTCCATCTCTTTCTCCCTCTTTTCACCTCTTTCTAAAAATAAGTAAAATATTTTTAAAAAGAGAGAAGAAAAGACAGGAGGAGTTAAAGTGGGTGTATAGTATTCTGCTATTTATTAAAAAAGGAAGATATACATATATTTTCACTATTCTGGAAATCAACCCACTGTTGCTTAAATGGAACACACGCAGGCACACATGCACACATGTAAAAATAAACTCATAAGTTGTTTCCCTGTGCATACAGTGAGTATCCTAGATTTTCCTAGTGTTGTCCCAATTGGGGAGTCTTGGGAATTGTATCAGGGGAGTAAAGAAAATGAATGGGTCCATGGTAAAACATGCTCCATAATGAGAAAATGCACTCTTGTCCCCTCTGTTGAATGAGACTCAGTTTGGAGTGAAGAAACAGCATTAAGAAACAGATTATTCACTTTTTCAAAGACCCCTTCTATTTGGGTTTTTGATGTACATTAGTTTGCAAGCTTTTATCATCATCAGCTTCTTAGAAAAAAAATTAATAGGGTATGGTAATTCCTTTGCATGCTTAAGGAAACCCATATTTTTTTAGGTTGATAAGTATAATTTCTGCATTAAAACAGAGATTTTCCCACATGCAAAGGAATGCTTACTTATTCTTTACTCTTTTCTCTACTATCTTCCTTTATTCTATATTCTTTTTTTTCTCTACTATGCTTTCTTCACAGTTTTGATAGTCTAAAATTAGTTGATCAACAAAAAATAAAACATCTAATATATAAACAAAATTGATAAAAGCCAGTCATAACACAATCATGTAGTAAAATAAGTATTGCATTTTGGTGTTCAATTTTTCTAAGATTTCCTTAGAAATATAAATAAGATTAAATATTAGTGAAGAAACTCTTCTCTACCTTACTGCAAATAAACCTCCGTAGAACAGTCTGGATTTCTGCATTGCATGAGGTAAATAAGTTAGGTAGAAGGACTTGCCCTGAAACTATTGGGAGGAATGGGCATTTAGTCTCAGCACATGGGATGGAAAAGTATTTCAGTGATATCTTTACAAATGTTAAATTTTACATCTCATGTATTTTTAAAAGTTCATGGATTTTTTTCCTCAAACTGGTATAATTTCCATCCTAGTTTTCACATGGCGTCAGGCACAGTGGCAATATAACAGGAAAGAAACCTAATCAACAAAACAAACAAACGAGCGAAGAAGAACCAGAGACATGGAAATAAAGAACAGACAGAGACCAGAGGGGAGGGAGGAGGGGATAACAGGGGAAAGAAGGAGAACATGTACAAGGAACCCATGGACAGTGCAATGGGGAGTGGATTGTCTTTGGGAGTGGGTGTTGGAGGGGGTAGGGGAGAGCGAAGGGGGGGAAATGAGGACAACTGTAACTGAACAACAATAAAAAATGCAAAATAAATAAATAAAATACATTTAAACTGTAAAAAATAGGAGGCAGTGTGGTACAGACACTTATGCAGCTCAGTTCTTATACCAAATACCCCCTGGAATTGAGCCCTAGAATTCAGGTGTCCTTTGGGTTTGCTGTGTTGTGCAATCACTAGACTTGCTTTCCACCTGCTCTTCTGAGCATCACCCTTTCAGAGGCTTCTGTAGTTTATTAGCCTTTCATGTGTACACTGGTGCAGAATAGATTAATTACCTCCAGCTTTATATACAGGAAGTTCCCTAGATTCTCAAGAACCTCACATTGGTTTATTCAGAAGTCTCTAGTCACACTATTAAAAGAATCCAATTAAACCACAGTCATTGTAGAACTAACATCTTTGTGTTTTTTCCCATCACATTAAGTGTCAACACTCTGAATCTGTTTAATGTCAGATTTTTTCATCTCCTTTTTCTCCACATCACATCCTGTGATTGAGTCCCTTGTATTTGGATTAAAAAAAGATGTCTTTTCCAAAGAGTTCTACTTTAGAACATTTTGACATAGAAGTTGTCAGCAACCCAAACACCCCACTGGTTTCCTCTTTGTTATTATCATCAGATGTCTTTTAAAATATTAATTTTAAGTCAACTTCCTAATATTATCTAGATTTAGTATATGTTCTTTTTTCTGAATTGCATTGTTACTGTTTTTTCTGTTTTGCTTTTTTTTTGCCTAATAAGAAATATATATATATATAGAATAGAGGTTAAGAGTCTGATCTCTGTAGTGGGACTTGAGTGAAAAAAGAAAGGTGGGATGGAGTGATAGTAATGTCACCTATATCAAAGGGTTAATATAAGAATGAAATAGATGAACAGATATAAAGATTTGAGTGACTTCAGGAACATAATAACTGCTTAATACAATGTAACCACAATCATGTTACTCATTTGAGATACACTGGCCTATAGAGCACTGCCACCACACAATGTCTGGGCAGCAGCATTCGAGGTCATTTCCCAACTATTACTACGTGAATTTGTTCACTATGACAGCTGGGTGTGTATCCTGACATACCGTTTTTGCTAGAAGATTTACACCACTATGACACTCAAAATCCCTAGCATCTGGAGTAGTGTCAAGGAAATAGACTGGTGTAAATCTAGAAGAATATTTCCTAAGGATCAGAAAAAGTGAGGACAACTGAATCCCCTATCCATGAAGTATGGAATGAAATTCTCATGAATAATACGTCCTGGAGCAATGATGTATACTTTGAGGGTCACCAAAATCACCTTAATTGCTTACCTTAATATATAAATTCTGCTTTTATGTATATTAGGTATATGGAATCAGAAAGCATCCATTCTGTTCACTAGATATGTGGTGGGCCCCAACGTAGGTCTGGGCCAAACTCTCAGTGATTTCGATGTCAACTAAAGTTTGAGAATCATTAGTTTGAGCAGGGTTAGCAAACTATGGCCTATGGGCCAAACTAGTTCAGTCCATGATTTTGTACATAAAGTTGTATTAGAGTACAGCCACACTCATTCATTCATATGTTATCTATGAACCTGCTTCTATACTATGGCAGAAGTTGAGTTGCTGCACCATGAAACACAGGATTCACAAAGCCTACAGTATTTACTATCTGGACTTTTATAGAAAATGTTTGCCAACTCTTGGTTCAGAGCATGTTATAGAAGTGGATTTATCATATAAAAAAACTGAATTCTCTTTTTTCCCCCTTAATGCTCAGGATTATTATGAGCATCGTAGTGGTGTTATTGTCATAGTACATCTCAGCCCTCCTTAGCCCTAAGGGAAGTGCATAAGCTTTTAAATTGTATTTTTTCCATTAGCATTTAGTCCCCATATATTCCCCTCCCTGCCTATAATCACTAAACTTTTGCCCATATCCATGAGTCTTTTTCCTTTTAGCCCAATCCTTCCACTCCTAACCTCCCCCCACTAGCTATCATCCTGTTCTCCATCCATGAGCCTGTCCCCATTTTCCTTGTTAGTTCAGTTTGTTCATTATATTCCACATATGAATGAAATCATACAGTATTTGTCCTACTCTGACTGGCTTATTTCACTTGGCACAACATTCTCCATGTCCATCCAAATTGTCACAAAGGGTAAAATTTTTGTCTTTTTTATAGCCTACTAGTATTCCATTGTGTAAGTGTCCCATAGATGTTTCGTCCACTCATCTACTGATGGACACGAGCTACTTCCATATCTTGGCAACTGTAGATAATGCTGTTTTCCACGTAGCTGCACCAATCTGCATACCCACCAGTGGTGTAAAAGGATTCCTCTTTCTCTGCAACCTTACCAGCACTTGTTGTTTGTTGATTTATTGATGATAGCTATTCTGACAGGTGTGCAGTGGTATCTCACTGTGGTTTTAATTTTTATTTCTCTGATGATTAGCGACATTGAGCATATTTTTATATGCCTTTGTCTGCATGTCCTCTTTGGATAAGTCTCTACTCAGGTCCTTTGCCCATTTTTTAATTGAAGTGGATTATCTTTTACTACCCCAGATAATAGGAAATTGAGCCACTTTCAGAATGTATGGCTACATTAATTTTAAGAAAGCTACACACCATGAAGAGCTTCTTCCAGAAGGACAGAAATGGAAAGAGCCATTTGCAAATCTATTTCTCCTTATTTTGAGGGGAGGGGAAGATACAGAATAAAACCAAATGAGAGGTCATAGCTCTAGGTTCTTTTTAGATTTTTTTTAAATTTCAAGCATACCATACAATAGCTATACATGTCATTTTCTTTAAGAGTAATTTGGCAATAATTAAAATCTAACATAGAATAGAAATTAATGGGCATCAGGCTTAAAGATCTTAACAGTAATTTGATTAAAGATAGATGTTAATAACACAAGTGAACTGTTTTTAACAATTTAACTCTGTGAAAATATCCAAAACTGATATATTTCAAAATAATCGCTTCTTACAACATTTCTTGCATCATCCCCTGCTTGGATGAATACAGGAAATAGCTCTGGAAGATAACAACACTGTTCTTGTCCTTCTGTCTGCTCCACGCATTTCACATGAACCTGACTGCTGTTTGGAAAGTCAGAATTCTGTGAGAGAAAGTATCGATTTTTATCAACCTGGAAAGTGAAACGAGAGAGAGAATGACATCGCTAGCCATAGGGAGTTTAGTTCAGGTCAACAACCCTTAAGTTTTATGGGAATTGTTCAGAAATTACAAACATCGAGATGCTAAAGGACTCTGACACAGGGCTGGAAAACACATTTTGACATTGTGCAGCGTTCGGCCTCCGTTCTGCCATGGTCACTGACATCCAGAGCATATTAAGCACGCCAAAGAGATTCAAATGAGGCTGCTCTTTAGAATGACATTTGGCCTAGATGGAGCAAAAATTCGCACATGAAGGTAATTCCTGTGCTGGAAAGTGCAACGTGAATCAGCCTGTTTGCTGCTACTGCTGCTCTGTCTCTGCTTGTGCTTGTCCATGTTATCAAAGATGTCATCACATTAGGACATAATGTGACAGGTCCCAGCAGAAGAAAAGTAAACACGAGAGCATGGAAAACAGCTTCATAAGAAATCTTTTCTTGTTCTCTCTTTAAATCTTTTAGTTTGTTGGTTTATTTGAATTCAGCCTACTCTTACTGGAGAGATGATTAAGCCATGTTTCAGTTTTCTTTGCTTTTCTTCTACAATTACAAGCCAGCCTCTACCATTGGTTACACAAAAGTAACTATAGAGACATATTATTTTTACCCTTTTCACTTTGGTGGGGTTTACTATTAGTATTATTTTTATTTTTATTCCTATGCAACACTAACATTCTTCAATGCTACCCTTTACAAGCCTATATCAGAAGAAAAGAGAGTTAACACTTCAATCTGAAAAACATTTTCACTCTGAAGAACTTGTAGAGTGTCATGTATTATTCAGTCAGTACTCTCTTAGTATTGTCTAGTTTGTGTGCTACCATTTCTACCAACTGCTAGACCTGTTTGTTTATTGGAATCTCATTCATTTATCAGACTATATTGAGCCAAGTAGCTGAGGTTTACAAAAATAATATTTTATTGCTTTTATTGCTTCAAAAAGCAAGCAATAAAAATAAAAACAGTTAATGCATTTTGAATGTCTCTTTCAAAGGGCATAATTATGATATTTCTTAATCAATAAATAATTTGCTTGAGTAAAAGCACATCATTATGTTAATGGAATGTATAACAGGCTGGCTAAGTCAAAGAGGTCTCAGCATTGGGCTCTGTATCGGAACCTGTGTAGCAACCCAGTCAAAGGATAACAAGAGCTGGTCATGAGAACTGGGATTCAGAATTGCTTATTTTTTATTCTAAAATCACTCCTCCATGAAAGATTTGAATGTCAAAATACATTGTGTGACCAATTTCAGGAGCTTTGAGGATGTTCTAAAACCTGGACTCAAGATAAGAATCCTGCCTCTATCACATGTCCCAGAATATCACACAAAGCGTAATAAATAGCACATTAAACAGTACATTAAACCAAGCCTACTCCAGTAATAATTTTTTTTTAAAACAAGGACCGACCCATTGGCAGTTAGTAATCAATCCAACCTGAGAAAGAAGCATTGATAATTATGTATACACATGTAATTGCTCACACACACTATAAAATAAATTGTCTTTAGAGTACCAATGAGATTTTTGATTGGACATTGTATAATTATTCATAGTTATTATTTCCCATTATATTTAACTGTATTATTATAATTTGTGGGGGAGAATGTTGGCTAGAATAAACACTTTAAGAATTAGATTACAAAACTTAGAACTTTTTTCCTCTATGTATTTGGAGACTTCAAAGGAAGTTGCTACATGGAAAACAATTAATCTTATTCTTATAATATAATTATTCTTATAATTCTTATATTATTAATACAATATAACATTCTTATAATATGATTCGTATAATATATTATTCTTATAATCTTATCCTTTTTTTAAAGATTTTATTTGTATTTATTTTTAGGGAGGGAGAAAGAGAAAGAGAGAGAAACATCAATGTGAGGTTGCAGGGGGCCGTGGCCTGCAACCCAGGCATGTGCCCTGACTGGGAATTGAACCTGTGATGCTTTGATTCGCAGCCCACACTCAATCCACTGAGCTATGCAAGCCAGGAATCTTATTCTTATAAGATTAAACAATTAACCCTATTCTTATAATATAATATAAACAATGAATCTTATTCTTATAATATAATATAATATAACATAACCAAACTTTCTTCATTATACTAAATATCCTAATACTCAATCTTATACTTGAGGTTGTATTCAAAATCAGTAAAAGTTTCCCACAAGAAAAGATAGCACACTGAATCAGTTACATGAATAAATAAATAGAATGCATAAAATATGTTAAGCAGAAAGAAAACTCAGCAAATATGTTAATATTTAGGCTTAGTTGTTGTGAGAAAAAAAAAGGGCTTTTATCAGATGAAGTAACTCTATGCTAAGCCATTATTTATAATTTCTACTATGAAAAGCATTTAGTGATTCTGAGATACTCATTAATTAATTGAATCACTTATTCATTAAACAATATTAACTGGAAACGTATCTGTGCCAGACACCATGGTAGCTGTTGAAAATATGAAGATTAAAGTGACAATGTTGCTTCCCCCCAAGCCCACATTCCGGCACAGAAGACCAGCGTGTAAACAAACAGTCTAATGTATTCCAGTGAGGTAACGGACAGGTCCCACACGGAAAGAGAACTTGTCTGGAAAGAGTCAATTTAATCAGGTGGGACAGGTCAAGAGGCGGAAGGGCTCCAATCAAGACTTCACAGAGAAGTTTCTTTTAAGCAAAGGAAGACTATGGATATTTTCATACATTTATAGAAATCTAAGCCTAGTCTATTTGACTGGCAGTTCTCAAATACTGAATAAATTAAAAATGCCTTGTTGCCAAAAAAATTCAATTGTGAATTGAAATATAAATACGACATCCTTTTCTGTTTCCTAGTAGTTTCATTTTTCACCATTCAATATCTCACGAATGTCAGCCTTTTGCAACATTAATTTCAGCTCCAAAAGCATAGTTTACAGTCTGTTACACATGAAGTATTGAGTCAAGCACTGGTGTCATTGTAAAAGGAATTGAGTCATTTTTGAGCTTATGCAACCTGTTTACTTATTGAGTGTGTTCTAGGTACCAGGCATTGTGCAAAGCATTAGCAGGGAAAGGGAAAGAGAAACACAGTCCTCGCCAAGGGAGTTAAATCCTCCTGGGGAAAGATAGGCATTAATCAGATAATCAGAAAAATGTATAATTAAAAACTAGCATGAAGAAACAGTAATAAGGGATACCTAGGGAATATAAATGAGAGAGTAAATCTAATCTAATTTTAGGGCCAGAGAAGACTTCCCTGATGAGCTGGTATTTAAAACGGAAGTAGGCGGATGAGTTTAAGTTAACAAGAAGGAATGTGCATGTCGGTGTTTGAGGAGAAGCAGGTGGAGGGTCAGGCTGTGAAACGCCATTCCAAGCAGAAGAAGGGCATCTGCAGAGGACGCGTGAAAAGAGATGATGTGGATTAGTCAGAGACTGACAGGCCATTTTAACAATTTCAGTATTCATCCTCAGAATAATGAGAGGCCATTGAGGAACTGAAGGAAAAGAACACAGCCCCTGCCTCCTGGAGCTCAGGGTATGATGAGAGCAATTTTCAGAGATGATAAATTCAATAGGCGATACAAGGCTTTCATGGAGGATTAGGTTAGAGTAGCAACATTAGGCTACACTTAGTTCAACTTGGGGATCCTGGGAAGCATTCTGAGAAAATGCCTAAACTGAGGGGTTTTGTTGTTGTTGTTGTTTTTGTTTTGTTTTTTTATCCTTACTCAAGAGCATTGTTTTCTTTGCTTTTAGAGAGAGAGGAAGGGAGTAAGGGGGAGATAAAAACATCAATGCAAGAGAGAAACATTGATCAGTGGTCTCCTGGATATGCCCAACTGGGGACCGAACCTATAACCTGGGTATCTGCCCTGACCTGGAATCAAAACCACAACCTTTCAGTTATTGGATGATGCTCCACCCAACTAGATTATGCCAGCCAGAGAGAGTCTTGAATAATGAGTAAACATTATCAAGAGAACAGAAGGCAGATAAGTAGTCTAGGCCAAAGAAAAATCTGTATAAAGAAATAACATAAAGTGAAGAGCATAAGCAGAAGAAACAGACATTTTTGTCATTATCAGGAAATAAAAGGCAAGTCAAGTAGTGGAAAGACTTGAGATTGTAAAGGATCTTCATGTATGGGGTCATAAAACCATGATAAGATTTAGCAATCCAATCTATATGCAAGAAATTAAATCGTGTTAAACAGGCGAATGTAACAATTCACATCTTACACAGGTTATTCTGAATGGAGTAGAAAGAATGGATTTAAGAAGGTAAAGAATGAAGGCACGAAGGCTATGATGCCATTCTATTAGTGCAGGAGAGAGAAGATAACAATCTCAAGTAGAAGGGTGACTATGGGACTAGGGAGATTTATTCAAATCCCTCAGCCCCGGGAAGCCAGCAGTATAGACCCAGGGCTGCAGTTTTTCTGGGAGGGTGAAACAGACAGGAATGTGACACAGTTGATTGGTATTGATCAGGGACCATAGAACATACCCTTGGAGGAATGAAAGTGAAGCCAAAAGAGAACTAACTACTGAGAAAAGACTGTGACTTCAAGGAAGTAGGAGTGGGCTGTGTGGTTTAAAAAGAGTTGATGCTGAGAATATGAAAGAACTGAAAACATTAAGGCTATAAATAGAAAATAAAATGCCACCGAGTGCTGCACAATAACCTTTTGGTCAACAACAGACCTTGTGTATAAGGGAGGTTCCACAAGATTAGGATGGAGCTGAAAAATTCCTATCACCTACTGAAGCCATCGCCATCAAAATTTCATGTCACAACACATTACTTATGTGTTTACGGTGATGCTGGTGTAAACAAATCTATTGCATGGCCAGTTGTATAAAAGTATATCACATCAGTATGTAAAATGGCAGTACCATGGCTGCCATGATACTTGATAAGGGTATAGCAGTGTACAACAGAGTCCCAAGCCTTCACATTTGCTCACCACTTACTGACTCACTCAGAGCAACTTCCAGCCCTATAAGCTCCATTCATGCTAAGTGCCCTAACAGGTACACCATTTTTATCCTTTACACTGTATTTTACTGTACCTTTTCCATGTTTAGGCACATAAATAATTGCTACTATGTTACATTTGTAGCCTAGAAGCTATAGGCTATGCCATTAACCTAGGTGTGTAGTAGGCTGTACCATCTATGTTCATGTAAGTGCACTCTATGACGTTCACACAATGACAAAATCACCTAACAGTGCATTTCTCAGAACTTATCTACGTTGTTAAGTGGTGCATGGCTGTATTTGGGTTTGCTGTTTCTGATTATAATAATAACAAGTGTCACAGAGTGACATGTCAGTGATTAGGGGAGAATAGAAAATACGTTTTATTTTAATCCTGGATATCACATGAAATAGGAAGAACTAAGGCATTAGATTCATTATCAACATGAACACTATAATCACACTGGCTGATGCTTAGAATTATGTAGTAGAAATAAAACATCAAATATTTCATCACATATAAAGATCTGATTTAAGATGTTGGCTAGTGGTTAAAATGAAAAAAGGAGAGGTGGTGAAGACATGCAGAGGAGAGAAACTTCCCCCAGAGGCAGAATAATAATTAATGGCTTTGGAAATGACAATGGATAGGTAGGAGAATGCTAACCTCACGTTTGGGCTTTCCACCATATTATTAGATGTGGCATAAAGTATACATCTGTGTGAAATTAATAATAGCACTAAATAATATCAGTATATCAATAAGTCTTTGTTAACATAGGAGGTAGCTGGGTGTTTCAATGAGAAGCTGAAACCATAAAAGGTTTCAGAATATTAAGAGCCGAATAGTATGGAAATATGCATAAAGGAGATAAAGCATGACTAAAGGGTGTTGTGATACTTCAGATAGAAACTGAAGTGAAAAAATACTAGATGATGAGGGATTAGGTAGCTATACTCATCTAGATATAACTTTGGTGTCAACCATGGTAGCACAGAAAGAGAGGTTTGGTGGGGGTTGGAGTAAAAGCGGAAGATGTGGAGGACGAGACCAACAAAATGGCATTGGTCCAGCCAAGATCAGATAAAATATATAGAACAAAACGGAGTCACTCACATCAACCAAGATGGCTGCCAGTCCACTATGACACTTTGATTCAAGAAGGAAAATACCTAAGTCATGCCAGACATATCTGGCAAGGAGGCATGCCTCAGATATCTGCACATATGACTAGAGGAGCTCTGTCTGCCAAGCGAACCACCCATAAGTAGGCTCCTGGGGGAGTTCCCCACTCACCAACAGGGGTGCCGAGACACTTATCAAGAAACCCAGAAGGTTAGAGTACACCCTCTCAAGGGTATAACTGAGGCAAACCTCAGGCCACTGCTGAGACAGCTGAGCTCCACACACCAGTGTCGCCCCACACCACACTGGTCTCTCTTGGCATCAGTGGCTGGAGGTTCTGCATCAATGGATCCATGCCCTGCCCTCTCTGACCTGTGAGACTGATTCTTCCTTGCAAGATGCTGACAGCTCCATTGCCCACCTGGGTGCTGTCTCCTGGACCTGTTGACTGAGACCCTGGGACTTGGGTTCATTATCCCCCCCATTGATTGCTATGGTCCAACCATTGTTAATAGAAAGAGAACAGTTTGCACAACGTTGATGTAACCTGGAAGCCAAGAGAGTAGACTGGAATGCTCATGTATGAACAATGATGATTTCACTTTACTAGTCATTGGGGGCAGTAGACACCATTGAGTGGGCATGTGTACTGTGTGGCCATCACATCCAAAATGTCTAAGTGAGTAGAGCAATGAATCTGCATCAAATTTTGCATTAAGCTTGAACATTCCTGTGTGGAAACTATTCAGATGATTCAAAAGTCTGTAGCTATGGGCAACTAGTGACTGGCAGCTTCATCACAGCAATAAATGTCTCTATTCTTCATAGCGTGTGGCTGGATATTTTCTGGACAAACTAAAGTAGTTCTCTTAGACTGTTAGAGTGTGATAGGGATATTAATATATGTTGATGTTCTACTTTGAGTGAACTTGCATTCAATAAAAGCTGAGTGAATAGCATAGTTACCTCATGTGACTCTTGTGTACCCCATGGTGCTGGGCTGCTCCATGGGCAGCAAGCCAAGCAGTTGCCCAGCTGACTTACAGGAAAGACTGTATCATGAAACATACACTTGCAACAGAAGGCAACCTGAGTCTCAGAGTGGTCATCTTTGTAGACATGTGGCCAGGAAATTCACATGGTGCACTTCAGGCTTAGATTTAATACCTACCCTACTGTAACACTCACTAAGTGGATAATTAACATGATTTCTCCCTGACTACATATGTTAGGGGGAAACTCTATTGAAGTAATTGTTTCAGGGAAAAAAAAACAGAGTTGGAAATGGGGAAGGTGAAGAAAAAGGAAGAGGGAAACAGGGAAAGAGCCTAAAGATAAGAAAGAAATATCAAGACAGAGTCACGCAGTTTTACCAGTAGTTGCATGTGCTCAGTAAGGGGATGAGAATCAACCTGTGTTCCTATGAATGTTGACAGTAACTGAAAATAAAAGTTAATACCACAGGTATCCCATTTAAATATTTGCCTGGTGGCTATGGGAGAGAAGCTTGGATTAAGGTGTCCCCAAGTATTTATGTTGCTAACATTAAATTAATCAATGTCATATAAATCAGGAAGCTTATGGCTTTGTTAGAATATGAACTCCCCATGGGTAGGATCCATCTCTTCAGCTATTAAGGGAAGTGTTTTGTATAAAGACATACATAAAATCACCTTCAATAAATGTATTTGATAGCTTGATGACATTACTTAAACTTTAATATCTTTTCATTCTCTAATTCACTACCTTCTAGGAAAATCAATATTCAATCCTAAACTAGGATATGTGCAATCTTCTTGCTGCTGCTCTGATACAGAGTAATTCATTGTTCACAGCATACACACACATTACACTACTACACACAGTAAAATCCTGACACAACTACACATATACATGCACCTCACACAACTACGCACATACACACACGTTCATACACCTAGGCACAAAATTAGGTATGTATGTGTGTATACTAAGCCATATTTCTTCAGTTAAACCAGAAATTTCCATCTATTCCTTTATAGCTATTATATTTTATACCCAATGAAATCTGTTATCACTATATTACAACCTGATTTCTATTTGCTTTTTTAAAGCACCATGTTTTTTCTAATGCTAGGTAAAGCCACAATTTTATTTTAAAATAATTAATGAGGGTGATAGGTTCCCCCCAAAGGTTTACAAAGCAATGTTTGAAAGTTATGTATATTTTAATAAGGAGGAAAATGTTTAGTAAATTAGATTCTGTAAGATAAAAGATTCATGTTAGCAATAGTTTTGGTATTTGGGAAGGTACATTAATTCCTTAGAACAATGATATGTATTGTTTCAGATTATGTTTCAGATTAAAGCATGTATAACAACTACTGCTTAGGTCCAATACGAGGCATTTTTCTTTCCTGAAAAACTGCTAATTTCTCTAATCTTCACTCATGGGAGAAACATTTTGTAATTTTGATAAGATATTCAATAAAAACATAGATGGAAATATTATCATCACAATTCATAATTGATCATCTCTTTCTGGGTATCATAATCAATAATTCAAATTCCCTGCAGCATTTGTTTTTTACCATTGCTGTTATCAAAACTTACAAAAGCCTGTCAGGATATAGATTTACATATTTTGTTTTTAATATATGAGCACTTCATTTCTCTGATGTTCTGTACATTTGTGCATAATCATCCATTGTTTAAAAAAATCTCCCTATGTAGTACGGAAGGTGAAAACTTTTTTTAAGTCTCTTTTGTGCCAAGTATTTGTAACTGAATATCATTTTGTGTGACGATCTTTGGTCTGTTTGCATCAGGCTAGAAACTCCAATTAAATGACTCCAGGGAACACACTCTCTTTTGTATCATAAATGTGATATGACAAGAAAGGAAATAGGGGCAACAAAGTGGTCCAGATCACTACAGGTGAACCATATTGATTCTTACAGGTAGTAGCTTATTCAGGTTCACTGGAAGCCAGCTCTGGGATAGAGATTTCAAAGATGGAGATTACTGAGGAATGATCTGAAGGAAAAAGGCATTGGAGGAGGGGCAGGAAACAAGATTGACATGATGGTGAGGTTGAATTGTGATATATTTGCAACAGAGGCCTCAGTAGGTCTCACAGGGAGCTCAGACCCTTCATAGTCATCTCAAATTAAAGCCAGAGGCCATGCATTTGCACCCCTGTGTGTGTGCATATATATACACATATATAGGTGCACATGAGCATGTGCACACACACAGATACACACACACATATATATATATATATATATATATATATATATATATATATATATATAATCAGTCACTGGATGTAGGACCTCCCCCAAGAAAGGGAGAGAGGACATTTGGTGAGGCAGCCCCTTCCACAGAGGGCACTTCTAGAAAGAGACATTTGTGTAAGCCTTCAGCCAATAGGGGAAAGAACAGCATCAGTCCTGAAGGGAGCATCTCTTTAATGCACTACAGTATCCACTACTGATAACAGAAGCATAGTCACTGTTTTACCTCTAAGTCTTCCCTGATTTTAAAACTTAAACATTAATACTTCCTCAGAAATCACTTGACGGGCTTTAGTATCATTCTTATCCTTGTCAGGTCCTAGAGGTATCCATATATTTCTAGGCATTGATTAAATTTCTGTGATGTTCCTATCAAAATCTCAAAGTGTGATTTAGAGAAATTTAAGATAGAGTGAATCAAATAGTGCCCCTATTTCTTACACTTAAATAAGAAGAAAAAAGAATACCATAAAACATGTCAGACAAAAACACATGTAAGTTTTCTACTAATTGACACTAATGGTGAAATAATTTTCTAAGAAGAGGTCATGCAAAATGAAGAGAAGCCTTACAAATCTAATAAGAAAACAAAATCTTCCTATACACAGACTTTCTGAGAAAAGAAATAGGAAAAAACATAAAAACATATTTTAAAATAGATTACTATATTCTCATCCACAAACTAGAAGCCTAACACTGAAGATTAATATATTTTGTAGATGCCCCCAAGAATTGTTTGGGAATCATAAAGACAATATGACAATGTTATTAAGGTCCTAAGTCATTGAAAGTTTTACACACAAAATACACTTGCATCTATCTGTACCTAAACCTCAGAAAATGAAGTATCTATCCATTTAGGCAAATATTTATTCACCCAGTCATTCAACAAAAATTAATAAATATCTTCCATGTTGCAGGTGTTGTTCTAGGATCAAGGGATAGAAAAGTGAAAAAACACTTGTTAATTGTGTTTCTTGTCTTATTTTTTTCTCCCTCTGTTACCATATCCTTTGAAAATTTTTAGTGTTGTTTCACTGTGGATGGGAAATACTTCCTTAGTTCTCCACTTTGGAAATAACCATGTTCTTGGATTTAGCCAACAGAAGGAGCAGACAGGGTTGACTATGTGTTAGTTTCAAACCTAAGACTCAAGAGACCTTTCCCATTTCCACTGGATCGCTTCACTTCTGATCAAAAAAAATTTTTGATCTATATATATATATATATATATATATAGAGAGAGAGAGAGAGAGAGGGAATTTTTCCAATTTTAGCAGGAGAAAGAGAGACATATTAGTTGAGAGGTACTCTCAACTAAGTTCAGATTATATCAGCTGACCCCTAGCCAACTCCCAGTTTTAGGATAAACAAGTGCTTATTGTTGAGAGAGAAGCAAAGCCATGGAGCTCTGCTACCCCTGTTTCCCTTTGGTCTTGATGTCAGGGTGAAGAGCACATTATCAGCAAATGCAAGAAATGGTACTACAGAATCACATTTTCTTTGAACAAAGGGTGTACTCTATGACTGGGGGACCCTGTGGAGGTCCCAGGTTGCCTTTACCAAGAGGGCAAAACAACACAGCTAGGTACCCCCAGCCCATCCCAATCCCATGTATTGTGGCTACAGTGAAGGCAGTGTCTGGCTGTAGGGGTCAGCTCTGGGATGTCACAGAGCTAAAAAAAAAATTGTAATTTGGCACCACTTACTGGAAAATAATAGAAGGGCCTTTTCATATTAATCTTTTAGAGAATGCCACTCATACATAGATACTTAGACAGAGAAGGACTATGTCAAATATCTGCTATTTTGCAGATAGTAAAATATCTGCAAGATAGCAAGACAGCTCAGAAAGAAATGAAAAAAAAACTCTAGGAATAAAAAGCTTAAGACATGGAAATGTGTGATGTAAATGACAAAAGTGAATTAAAAATTACAGTTCTGAGAATACTCAATGAGATGCAAGAAAATACAGGTGAGCAACTTAATAAGCTCAGAAAATATATCAACAAACAAAATGAGCACTTTACCAAAGAGATTAAAACTTTAAAAAAATAACCAAACAGAAATTTTACAGATGAAAAATGCAATAAAAGAAATCAAGAATAAACTAGCAAGCAGAGAAATAGAGCAGACTAGGTGGAGGAAAGGATTAGTGATATCAAATATAGAAATCCAGAAATGACACAAAGGAAATAAGAGAAAGAATTGAGCATAAAAAATTAAAGAACTGTACAAGAACTATCTGATTCTATCAGAAAGAGTAACATAAGCATAATAGGCATACCAGAAGAAGAGAGGAAGAACAGAACAGAGAGCATATTCAAACAAATAGTTGATGAGAACTCCCTAAAACTATGGAGTTAGATCTTTGAATCTAAGAAGCAAACAGGACACCCAATTGCCTCAATCCAAAGAGACCTCTCCAAGGCACATTGCATTAAAATTGTCAAAAATTAATGACAAAGAAAAAATTCTCAAGGCAGCCAGGAAACAGAAGAAAGTAACTTATAAAGAAAAGCCAATTAGGTTATTATTGGACTTCTCTGCAGAAAACTCTGCAACCAGAAAAGAGAAACCAAATAGTTAAACTAATAAAAGAGAAATTTCTAGCCATGAATTATATACCCAGCAAAATTATTCTTTAAATATGAATAAGAAATAAAAAATTTTACAGCCATGTAGAAGCTAAGGGAATTTATCACCAGAAGACCTCCATTGCAGGAAATGCTCAAGGGGATTATTCTATCTGAAATGAAGAGAAAAGACTCATAAAACTATGAGTAAGATAACCAACAAAGTTACAGCATAAAAAGGGATAATATGTGACAATAAAAACATAAAAGGGGAGGAGGTAAAAGTCTGAATTTGCAAAGGAGGACGGAGGTCAGATGCACTCAAAAGAAAAAAGACTACTGAATATACAAAACTATCTTTCTTATAAACCTAATGGTAACTAGACACAAAATACCCAAAACTGAGACACACAATTTTAAAAAATAGAAAACAGAGGAAAGAAGTATGGAAGACCACCAAACAAAAACAACAAACAGAAATATAAAGGAAAAGAACCAATGGAGGCAAGAGCTATCAGAAAACAAAAGATAAAACGGGTATAGGAAATTCTCATACATCAGTAATCACCATACGTGTAAATGGACTGAATTCACCAACAAAGAGACACAGAGTAGCAGCCTGGATCAAAAAAACAAAGACCAGCCATATTCTGCCTCCAAGAGACATATCTAAGTTGAAAAGACAAATTTAGAGTCAAAGTGAAAGTATGAAAAATGATTTTCCAAGCAGATAACATCCACAGAAAATCAAGTGTCACTGTACTTATATCTGACAAAATTCATTTCAGGAGGACAAAGGTAATAAAAGACAAAGATGAACATGATGATAAAAAGGAAACTACATCAAGAAGACATAGCATTTCTTAATATACATGCACCCAATCAGGGAGCACCAAAATATATAAAGCAGCTACTAACAGAGCCAAAGGGAGAAACATAAAAGCACAATCATAGCTGGGGTCCTACTTTCATATTCCATTGACAGCTGTAGATAGATTATCCAAACAGAAAATCAGTAAACAAATAGCAGCCTTACATGACATATTAGACCATATGGACATAATTGATATTGCAGAGCCTCTCATCCAAGAATAACAGATTACACATTCTTCTCTAGTGCACATGAAACATTCTCAAGGATACACAATATGGTGGGTCACAAAACTAGCTTCAACAAACTCAGGAGATTGAAATTATTCCAAGCACATTGTCTGACCAAAATGTTTTCAAATTAGAAATTAACTAAAAAAGGAAATAAAGAGACCCAGAAAAATGTGGGGATTAAACAAGATACTACTGAAAAATGACTAAGTCAAAGAATAAAAGGTTAAATCAAAAGATATAGAGAGACAAGTGAGAATGACAATGTGACATATCAAAACTTCTGGGATGAAACACAAGCAGTAATAAGATAGAAGATGATATTTTTACAGGCCTATCTCAAGAAACAAGATCCCAAATAAATAACCTAACATCACATCTTGAAGAATTAGAAAAAGAACAGAAGTGACCCAAAGTCAGAAGAAAGGAAATTATAAAAATTAGAGTAGAATTGAATAAAATATTGAACAAAAAGACTTTATAACATACTAATAAAACAAAGAGCTGGTTCTTTCAAAAGATTAATAAAATTGGCAACCCCCCAGCTAGACTCACTAAGGAAAAAAGAGCAAAGACTCGTATCAATAATATCAGAAATGAAAAAGAATTTACCACAGACATCATAGAGATACCAAGGATCAAACTAGACTACTATAAAAGACAATATGCCACAAATTCAAACCCTAGAAGAAATGAATGAGTTCCTAGAAATATATAATCTTCTGAGACTGAATCATGAAGATTTAGAAAATTTAAATAGATTGATCAACAGGGAGGAAATTGAAAGAACTGTCAAAACATCCCCAAAAATAAAAGTCCAGGACCAGATGGCTTCACTAGTGAATTCCATCAAACATTCAAAGATTTGCTACCTATTTTGCTTAAACTCATCTAAAAAATTGAAGAAGAGGCAATACTTACTAACATATTTTATGAAGCCAACATAACCCTAATACCAAAACCTGGCAATGATGACACAAAGAAAACTACAGACAAATTTTTTTGATAAATACAGATGCAAAAGTCCTAAACAAAATACTAGCAAATTGAATACAAAAATATTTTAAAAACTAATACAGCACAATCAAGTGGGGTTCAGTCCAGGAGCATAAGGATGGTTCCACATATGCAAATCAATCGATGTAATACACCACATTAATAAAGCAAAAGATAAATATCATATGATTTTTATCAATAGATGCAGAAAAAACATGTAAAAAGATACAGCATCAATTTATGATTACAACACTCAATAAAATAAGTATAGAAGGAAAGTACCTCAACATAATAAAGGCCATATATGATAAACCCTCAACCACTATCATGCTCAGTGGTGAAAAATTGAAAGCTTTTCCTCTAAAATCAGGAACAAGACAAGAATGCCCACTCTCACTACTCTTATTCAACATAGTTCTAGAAGTCCTAGCCAGAGAATCAGACAAAAGAAAGAAATAAAAGGTATCCAAATTGGGAAGGAAAAAGGAAAAGTGTTACTTTTTGCAGATGACATGATTCTGTATATAGCAAACACCAAAGATATCATCAAAATTCTATTAGGAACAATAAACAAATACAGAAAAATTACAGGATATAAAATTAATGTACAAAAATCCACTGCTTTCCTATATACTAACAATGAAATTTCAGAAAAAGAAATGAAAAACAATTATTTGTGCAGTTGCAACAAGAAGAGTAAAATACCTAGTAATAAACATAACAATGGATGTGAAGGACCTATAAACTGGAAATTATGAAGCATTATTAAAACAGATTGAAAAGAACAATGAGATGAAAAGTATTCTGTGTTCATGGATTGGAAGTATCAACATGTTTAAAGAGGCCATAAAACCCAAAGCAATATACAGATTTAATGTAATCCCCATCAAAATCCAATGGCATATTTTAAAGAAACAGAACAGAAAAAAATCACCTGATTTGTATGGAGCCACAAAGGACACTGAATAGCAACATCAATGCCGAGAAAAAAGAATGAAGCCAGAGGTATCATACTACCTGGTTTAAAATTATATTACAGAGCTATGATAATCAAAATAGCATGGTATTGGCAGGAAAAACAGACACAGTGACCAATAGAACATAACTGAGAACCAAAAATAAAACCATGTGCATATGGACAAATAATTTTGGTGTTGAGTTGCATGAGATATATATTTACATCTATATATGTAACACCAAACAAACAACCTAATTAAAAAATGGGCAGAGGACCTTAACAGATACCTCTCCCAAGAAGACATTCCAACTACCAGTAGATATATGAAAAGATGTTTAACTTCACTAGCTATCAGAGAAATGCAAATCATTTCTCACACCTGTAAAAGTGGCTATTATCAACAATATAGATAATAACAAGTATTGAAGAGGCTGTGAAGAAAAAGGAACCCTCATTCACTGCTGGTGGAAATGGAAACTTAAACTTTCCACTATGGAAAACAGTATGGAGTTTCCTCAAAAAATTAAGAATAGAGTTACCATATGACCCAACAATCCCTCTTCTGGGTATCTATCAGAAAACCTTGAAAACAATTATTCTCAAAGATATATGCACCCCTATTTTCATTGCAGCATTATTCATAGTGGCTAAGACTTGGAAACAACCAAATCATCCTTAGTTAGATGATTGGTGAAGATGTGGCACATACATACAATGGAATACTACTTAGTCATAAGAAAAGATGAAATACTGCCACTTGTGATAACAGGGAAGGACCTTGAAAATATCATGCTTAGTGAAATGAGTCAGTCAGAAACAGCTAAGCACCATATGACTTCACTTATATGTGGGTTATAAAATGAAACTCATAAACACAGATAACAGTGTGGTGGTTACCAAAGGAAAGAGGGGAGATGGAGTACTAAAGGGTAAAGGGGGCCAAATATATGGTGATGGAAAATTATTTAATTTTGGGTGGTGGGCACACAATGTAACATACAGATCAAGCTTCACAGAAATGTACACTTGAAACCTATATGATCTTTTAACCAATGTTACCCCAATAAATTTAATAATAAATACATACATACATACATAAATTACAGTCAGATGACTGCTGACATAATCCAAGAAAAAAAATGAGGATCTGAACTATAAATATGACAACAGAATGAAAAAAATAATATGGATTCTAGAGGCATTAAGATGAATACTGGATGTGGTGAGAAGGAGGAGAAAGAAATCCAGCACTATTTTGCTCACTCTCAGCTTGAACAAATTGCATTCCCAGGTAGTAACTAGACATCCGTCTCCTGAATTAATTTTTCAAATAAAATAACACAACTTTAGTATTTAAATTAATTCTTCATAGATTATATTCAAAGTTGCAGTGTCAAAAACGATTAGGCATATTTAGGTATACAACAGGGGTTTGTTTGTTTATTTGATTTGGATTTCCTAATGCAAATATTAATGGTACCTCTGGATCAGTTTTGCACATTTCTGCTAGACTGTTTTTCTAAACAAGGTTTAATGATAGAAAACTTGGGAAACAATTACATTTATATCACCGTATGGTAACATATACAAAGACTCACTTTCCTCTGGATGTTGTTTCTCTAGGTTATTTGAAGTGATGGCTGAATCATTGAATATGTTGCTCAGTGATACCACGTTGTGAAATATTGATGATGCATTACTGTGAAACAATTTGGGGCACTGATGTGAAAGGTGCTATACAAATTGAAGTTGAAATTTGTTTTTAGGCAACACATGTCAAGGTTTACCTGCACCTGTGAGCAGCTAATCTCAAATTCAATTGTACTTAAATTGAAAGAGAGATACCTGTTATCACCATCAGAAGCCAAAGTAAAAAGGAAAAGAAAATTCACTGTACTGCCTAATGAAATAGCAAACATTAAAAATAAAAGCTTCCAGGATTGGGTTTATCAGCTCATAGCACACTGGCACATAGGCTTCCTCTAAGCAATAAGGGCAATCTCCAGAGCATAAGATATTGGATCAAACACTGACAAGAGCAAAGTAAAATTTTCCTGAGCAAATGAGTCTTCAGTGGCTGTTTGCTCTTTCATAACAGTTGTTGGGTCCATGCTGTAGTGTCTTTTACATTATAAATAGAAATCTGGTTACCTGTAGAAATATGTAATGTTCTGGTGGAGATAATATTGGGGAGAATATAGAAGGTATTTTGCTACTTCTTACTGCTTTCTAGCTTTAGATTTGCAAATTTAATAGGTCAGCAGTAAAGATAAGACACACGTCTTCTTCTCTGGTCCTTGAAGGTAAACTGTCCTTTAAGTGCCACAAACAGAGTCCATTGTTAGTAACTACATTATAACAGAGCCCTGGAGACCATCTCTGGTGATCCCAGGGTAAGGGGAAGCCTCAGGAGGGAAGGGGGAGCTGCAGACAGTTAGTTTTAGGTCTGTTTTAGCATTAACTGTTTTAGCATGAACAAACCTGAAACTTAGAAACCAGACACAATGGAGGTGTCATACACACATGATAAAAAAAAACCCACCCAATTTTCTCTGCCTAATTCCCAGAAATTGCCCTGTTTCCCCCAATTTAATTGCTCATATTAACCAGTCTTCACCTATTTAAAGATTTAGATAGGAGGTGTTAAGACAAATGGAACAATTTACTCCAGGTCACCTAATCAGTATACCACATAGCAAGTATTCTACTATCTAAATGAGTTGTAGTTTAGGAATCAGTAATGGTTCTATAGATGTTGGTGTTGTCCATCTGTTTTTTCCATCACCCAGCAATGCATTACCCATGGACTTCCTGCTTCCTTTGCTTTTCTTCTCCCCCCATTTGGTGGCGGCTCACTCCTCAACATATGCCACAAAAATAATCTCAGGACCCTTGCACTTTGTAAACTTCTATGGGCCATCTTCTCCAATGAATGACAAGGGACCAGTTTAAAAAAAAAATCTACTTCCAGTGAGGTGCTCATCAATCTCATTAACATCAAAAAGGAATGAAAGAATATGCCCAAGAAGGATTGTGATGCACATTTCTTCTATTTCCTTATTCAAACTATGTAGACATAGGCCATATGTTTAAGAAGTTTCTTTGACCCTTGAGTCAATTTAATTCAGCAAAATTTTAATTAGCAACTACAATATGTCATGTGCTGTTCTAAACAAACAAATGTAAGACACAGTCCGTATTCTCAAAACCAACAACACATAGGTATAAAAATCACTGCACAATGTGTGGTCTGTTCCACAACAAAGGGACACTTTAAATCGTTAGATGACACGAAGAAGGTGGTAGCTTTCTGAGCTTTTGGAATACAGAAAAAACAAGACAGATATTATGTAACATGCATTTTGATGGTTATATTCAAAGAAAGAAAGGAAAGGAAGAAGAAAGAGAGAAAGAGGAAAGAGAGAAAGAGAGAAAGGGAGAAAGAAAGGGAGGAAGGGAGGAAGGAAGGAAGAAAGAGATAAAGAGGAGGGGAGGGGAAGGGGGAGAGAAGGAGAGAGGGGGGAAGGAAATGGAAAAGCCAAACAGAAAGAAGGACACTAAGATCATATATGCAAAGGTCTCTGACAAGAAAGAATAGCAGAATAACTACAGACCTTAAACTAGTACAACATACCACAAATCCAGCACACTTAGCACATGCCCACTATAAGTAGATATGACTAGTTGAATTGTATCTAGAAAGAAACGGCTAGATAATGATGGGTTTTTCATGCCAAAGAAGGAATATAGATTTTACTTTGAAGGTAATTTTAAGCATCAAGTGGTAAAGTCAGAAAATTAACAGACAGTGTACACAAAGACTAACTGTAATAGGAAAGATGCTGAAGAAAGAGAAACCATAATATCCTTTTCTAGCTAAAATTAATGGGCAATTCAATTTATAAAGTAAAAATAAATAAACAAATAAATGAATATATAATTGCTTAGCATTCATTATAATAAAACATTAGGCATGATATTCAGTGTTTAAAGACATAAATGTAAGAGCAAGCCAAAGGAATTAAGCTTCCTGTTCACATAAAGTGATCACTGAAAATGCTCTACTTATTACCTCAAAAATACAATTTTGACCCAAAAGCATTGAAGAACAATGCAGGATTTTACTGAATTCCCTTGTAAATATGGTAGAGTATCAGAGAGGAGGGTGAGGATTAAACTGCACATACAGAGTAGAATTTCTTAAAAATCCTGTGTAGACATCTTTCCTCTGAGTATTACTCTTGTCATAGCAGTTGCATACAAACTTATCTTTTTGCTATGACTACCCTCCCACCCCATTCTCTACTATCTTAGTCCTCCAGCTTTTTCAGTATTATTTTCTTCCACAGAGCATCCTACACCATTTCTGATGGACGTGTTAGTTAACTAACTCTCTTGTCTCATTTCTAGCAGATTTCCTCTGACTTCATTAACACCATCAGCAAAAGCCTGGGAGACAATCAGCACAACTAATAACCCATCTTCAGGAAACAGGAAGAGATGAGAGCTTTATGAATTCTTTGACTTTCACATTTGATCCCATCACAAAAGGACAGAAAGCAGCAGAAGGAAATCCCACTTCTAATCAGGTGAGCAAGGGAAGCATGGATGTAGAAGCAATCACACTACCCTGTGTATATGTAGGAGAGGCCAGTAGATGCCTAGTTAGTGGAAAGGACATGTGTAAAAATCCAAAGAACCTAATTCTGTTCTTTTAAAATTTCTGTAGTTTTAACTATCTTGGCTTCATTTTCTTCATCTATAATTTGAATCATTACAGAATATTTTCAAGAGTCCTTTATGACAAAAGTGTAATTTAAGCAGTGACTTTGGTGTCAGAAGACCTAGTTTTGAGCTGCTACTCCATGGTTATTACTTAGCTGTATGACACTGACCAGGTGCTGCAATCATTCAGGGTGTATTTATTGCACTGGAAAATAGGGAGCCAAACATCCATCTCGGAAAAATGATGATGAAGATGATGCAAAGCACTACCTAAACAACATAGTATACTAGCCTCCTGGCTTATTTCACTTAGCATAATGCTCTCCAGTTCCATCCATGCTGTTGCAAAGGGTAGGAGCTCCTTCTTTCTTTCTGAGATAATTGGAGGGGGGAGGGGGAAGGGTTTTGAGGAGCACCTATAAAGGACACATGGATAAAACCAAGGAGAGTAGGATCAAGGGTGGGCAGTGGAGATGGCTGGGGTCAGGGACAGTAGTGAGGGGAAAATGGAGACAACTGTACTTGAACACCAATAAAAAAAAGTTTAAAAATGTACATAAATGCTTTACATGCAAAAAAATAAAATAAAATAAACAACACATTACACTAGCCTAAAAATCAATTCTGTAGGATTCTAAGTTACAAGACAGTTCTTGAATCCCTCCCCCCTAGTACCATACAGACTTTGACTTAAAATGTTTTAGACAGATTAATTACCATTCTTATGTATGTTAGTCTTACTAGGGAAATATTACCATCTCTTTCAATAATATAGTCTACTAATATTTAAATCCACATCATCTTTTTCTCTGCCTACTTGTGATGAAGGACAATGAGTCATCATTCTCTACATAATAACCTTTCACAAGATGTGCTCAATATAAATTACTTTTTTATTATTATTACCAAGCTGCTGCTGTTAAAGTCATGGTACTTAAAACAACAGTCATCTGCAACTCTCTTATCCCTCCATACAGAGTCCATTTACTACATCGCCTCCCTTCACTGCGGATTACTTCAAAGGGATGAAGAGAGCACAGGGAGGCTGTGTTTCTTGTTAAGATTAAAAAATTAATTGAGTAAATGAAACCAAGGCCAGGAAGAAAGGAACTAACTGCTCCTTGTAAGTGTTTACTTGGTCTGCATTGATGCCCATGGGTAATGGTTCTTTATCAAAGCCTGGATACTATTTATGAGACAGTAAGATATTAAATGGTGAAAAAAGAATAAACAAGTGAACAAAGCCCTGATCTCATTAACACTGCTTAGTGAGATACCATTTTCAGCCTCATTTGCTGACCACAAACAAATACAATGTCAGAGATTTCCTGAACTCCTCTCCAGATTTTGGTATTATTTCTGCAATATCATATGCCATGCCTTAGCCTGTGATGCATTACTCATTTTCTTTCCCTGATTATCTACACTTACTCTGTTTCAAAAGACTTGCCGCAACATTCTAGCATTCTACTTTACATTGCCTTTTGCCTTTTAAATTCCCATCATGACCAATGATGTAGACATATTTATTTAACATAGTACATTGCCTTTTGTCAGACATACCTGTAAATTTTGTTTCTATAAACTTGCCTAAAAATCTTTGATTCAATAATGCCAATCTAATACTTATTTTGCTTAACCAAAAGATTAGGGGATCCAGCTTTAGATTAGCTATATACCTGATGCTTTACAAATGCATGTATTGGTTGCTACAACCAGGATATTATATTACCCAGTTTCAAGGGATGCTATTCATATAGTATTCAGTGTAAATAATATTATCACTATGAAAATGAGAATGGTCAACAAGATCATATGCAATAAAATATAATATTGATGCTGGCAACCATGTGTAGATTATATTAAACATTCTTTGAAACTATAGATGAATGATGAATAATCAAGATTTTAAAGAAAAATGACAATACAGCAATCAATTCATTGTTAAAAGATATAGCATCTCTAGCATGATTCAAATTTTCCAGAAACTCAAAGTACCTAAATTTATAAAATAGATCCAGTTCTAACTTAAATTATTATAGGAATACATAGCTACCACCTCTCAGTAGCAAAATCAAAGAGTTGTTTTTCTGTGTTCCCTTAATACTACTATATACTTCTGCTATGGCATTTTATCATGTCCCACTCTAAATTATGTTTGTTCACTTCATTGGTTAAAACTAAAACTTGTTATAATTGCAGCATGTTCAAGCCCACTGGTAACTCAGCTAACTACATGGTCTAACAGGAAAAAATAAGAAGGCAGGGCACTGCTCAATGAAGTCTGAGACTCTGACTTTAATCAATGTCTATGATCCAAGGGAGAAATCAGCAAACCACGAAACAATGGGTAGAGCTACTCAGGCTAGGGTCCAGCATGCATCAATGTGGAGGTACGATCATTTCAGTTCAATTCTGCAGCAAAGATACAGCAGTTAGTATATACAGAATATTATGTAAAAGAGGCACATCTACTTAGCATGCATAGCTAATGAAAGAGAGGATTAATACAGAACTTCAAGAAAAGATATTACCTATATGATTCTGACAGGAGAAAGTAAAGGCTCAAAGAAAACCATTCTAGACAGATGGCAGCATAATGACAGAAGAGGCAGGAAATGGCAAGTATATGTAGAAGAAGCTATAAGTACTATAGAAAGATAAGAATATATTTTGGGTTATGGACTATATACTAATGGGGGGGAATCTAGAGAGTTGAAAGAAGACATATCATCATGGGTTATGCACACTATATCACAATCAAATCTTATCTTGCAGGTAAAGCAAATCGCCTAAGCAGTTAGAGAGTGACCACATGTCCTGATTTATCCTAGGGCTTTGGGGGAAATGAGGAGTTCCCTACAGAACATTCCAATTCAATAGTCAAGCAGGTAGAAAGATCTAAGAGACCAGAGACTGAGGAAAGGGGTAAAAGAAAAATAAGATATTTTCCTAGAGAATAGACATTTAGGAATATTAATTATATGTGGTAGGCATAATTGTGAGATTAGGTGATATTATTAGAAAAATTGTGTAGCTATTGCTCTCCAGCAACACCATGTTTTAAAATCAGTGTGGGAGTTTAAATTGCACACTTTAAGGTATGCTGAATATCCAATCCCGGGTATGATGACTAAGTCTTTGGGGTGGGTCTGTAACATCTGTAGTCTTAAAAATATGTTTAGTTAATTCTATTGTGCAAAAAAAATATGAGAACCAGTGTTATAAAGGTTGAATGAAAGAGGGGAATCTGCCAAGAAAACATAAATGGTAGAGTGAATGGAGTCAGTGTAAAAATAAAAAGGGAGGAGTGTGGTGCACCAAAAGATAAGGGAATGTATCTGTATTATTTATACACACCATTAAATATTTTAATAAAAAACCATTTCCATCATATTTTGGATAAAATGCAATTAAAAGTGGTGTCTATATGAATGTGTCATTCTTTAAAAAAATGTTAATTTTTTTTACCTAAAAAAGAAAAGAAGATAAATATTCAGCTCTGGCTTTGTCATTTAGTGACACTGAGAATGAACAATTTACATAATCTCTCCTACTCCTAACTTTCTTGTAAGTAAAATTGTGGGTATTGAATGAAATAATGAGTATAAAACATGTAGTATAACCAAGGCATATCAGAAAACAGCAGTAAATGTTAGTTCTCATTAACATGAATATTTTTATGGATATTGTGATTAAGAGTCTCAAATATTGCAGAGGTCCTTTGGATTAAGCAGTTAGTAGGTTATTGGTGATTTGGGCAAGAGCAATCTTGGTAGTGTGCTAAGAACAAGTACCAAATTATAGTGGATTAGAGAACAAAGGAAAAGATATAAATTAGAGCTAATCATTTTTCTTAGAAGTTTGGGTATTACAAGTGAAGAAAAATTAGATTGCAACTAAAAAGGGGTAAGTGCCATAAGCAGGGGTCTTTTGAGGAATGGAAAGCTCTTGAATATGTTTCTAGACAAAGTGAAGACAAGATTGGCTATGCAGGGAAGATACATGAGACAGGGAAATACTTGTTTCTAATCCCAGAACATGTTAGAAATTTTTTCTTTTTTAGTTTTTTTCTCTTTTTTAATTTTATCTTTATTGTATTTTTTCCATTACCATTTAGTCCCCTTATATCCTTCCTCCCCATCAATCACCATATCATTGTCCAAGTCCATGAGTCCTTTTTTTCCTTTTGCTCAATCCTTCCTTCTCCTAATCTCACCCCACTAGCTGTCATCTGCTTTCCATCTATGAGTCTGTATCTATTTTACTTCTTAGTTCAGTTTGTTCATTATATTCCACATATGACTGAAATCATATGGTATTTGTTTTTCTCTGACTGGTTTATTTCACTTAGCATAATATTCTCCAGGTCCATCCATACTGCTGCAAAGAGTAATATTTTCTCCTTTTTTACAGCCAAGTAGTATTCCATTGTCAAAATGACCCAGAGTTGTTTTATCCATTCATCTGCTGATGGACACTTGGGCTGCTTCCATCTCCTGGAAATTGCAAATAATGCTGCACTGAACATAGGGGCGATTTGAGTTTCTTCAGATATATTCCCAGAAGTGGGATCACTGGATCAAAAAGCAGATCCATTTTTAATATTTTAAGAGAATAAAAATCTCAAGTCTATAGTATCTAAAACTAAAGAAGGAGTTAAAGATAGATATGGCTGTATTTGTGAAGATGAGGAGAATATGGAAAAGTAGTGAATGACCATATATGAAGATATTTTAAAGGGCATTTTATTTTACTAATTTTCATACTTTTTATTTATCTCTTTAAAAAATGCTCTTGTATACTTTACATTTTACAAGAATGCCCATAGAGCTTGAATTTGGTTTTGCCCCCATCAATAGGTTACTGTCCTCTGCTATATGTGCTGGACCCAGCTGCATTTCTAAAACATGCTGGCTTCATTGAATTAAAGATTGCCACATGGAACATGATAAAAGAGCATGGTTGGTATTATTGATAAGAAAAGTGCTAAAAATGATGACCAGTCCATGTAGAATGACTGATAGTCAATTCTTGGGTCCAGCCAGAGCTGAAGGACATGAATATTGATTAGCAACAATAGTTACAAGAGTGAGATTTTCCCCTAATAGCTGACAAAAATCAGGTGTACAAAAAAAGAATTATAGCACTATCCAAGAACTGAGTTTTTCTTCTAAAAAGGTTAGAAGGAAAGCTAGGG
This sequence comes from Phyllostomus hastatus, assembly GCF_019186645.2. Lineage (NCBI taxonomy): Eukaryota > Metazoa > Chordata > Mammalia > Chiroptera > Phyllostomidae > Phyllostomus > Phyllostomus hastatus. The sequence continues at coordinate 34,756,678 of NW_025333709.1, read as the reverse complement.
AGACAAGAGAATTGAATATGTTGGTAGAGTGTAGTTTAAAGAATTAATCATATAAACAACCAGTCTGGTGAGGATTTGGAGTAAAAGGAGCCTTCATGCGCTGTTGGTGGGAATGCAGATTGGTGCAGCCACTGTGGAAAGCAGTATGGAGATACTTCAAAAAATTAAAAATGGATCTGTCTTTGACCCAGCAATTTCATTTCTGGGAATGTTTCGAAAGAATCCTGAAACACCAATTCAAAAGAATTTTTGCACCCCAATACTCATTGTGGTGTTATTACAACAGCCAAGACTTGAATTCAGCCAGCCCAAGTGCCCATCAGTAGATGAGTAGATAAAAAAGCTATGGTACATTTACACAATGGAATACTACTCTGCCATAAAAAAGAAGGAAATCTTACCTTTTGTGACAGCATGGATGGACCTAGAGAGCATTATGCTAAGTGAAATAAGCCAGTCAGAGAAAGTCAGGTATTATATGATTCCACTTATATGTGGAATCTAATGAAAAAAAAAAATAAACTAGCAAAATAGGAACAGGCTTACAGATACAGAGAACAGACCAACAGCTGTCAGAGGAGAGGTAGGGTGTGGTCTGGGTAAGAAAGGTGAAGGATTCAGCAAAGAAACAGAATCAAACTCATAGAAATACAGATAACAATATGATGATTATGGGAGGGAAAGAAGGTTGGGAGAGGTAGAAGAAGGTAAAGAGTAGATAAATGGAGATGGAAGGAGACTTGACTTGGGGAGGTGAACATACAGTACAGTATACAGATAATGTATTATAGAATGGTATACCTGAAAACTGTATAATGACACTAACCAATGTCATCCCAATAAACTAAATAATAAATAATTAAATATTAATCATTAAGTTTAGAATAGACAAGGAAAGAAGAGAAAGCAGAAAGTGGTTGAGAGATTTGGTAGGAAAGAATCATACAAACCACTGCCACCAAGGAGCAGAGGCAACAGTAAGTAGGAGAGCTTTGGTCAATATTTAGTATCCCATCCCCAGATGTATTAGAACGTGTCTAAATTGACAAGATGAATTATGGCCCCACCGACTGCTAAGACCTAAAACTAAAGGATGAAGGGTATCTGCCTCACTCTTTCATAGTAGTTTTGGATTCCCCAAGGTGATTTCTCATGGTATAGCTGAACCAAGGCTTCTTCAGTCCTTCTATGTCCTCATGTGGAAATAATTCTTTCTTTTCAGAAATCAGAATTCCAGTGGTTATGCCTAAAACTATTCTACTATCACGACTTATTTATGAGCTTTAAACATCAACAGTGAATTTTAGAACTCAGAACATTAAACCTTATTTACAAAAAAAAAAAAATCAATAGAAAAGACTCCCTAAGTCAAAACTGTTAGGGAAATTTGGAACTTCTTTCTCAAAGTTATCTTAAACTCCATGCAACATTAAAGATTTGAAATTCTTTTGGTGTAAAAAAGTAACCAAGTAGCATATATATTTGTTTCTCTAATACTTGAATGGACCTTTACCTCAATCATTAATCCTCCTGTAAGAGAATAAAATGGAATAATAAATCACCAGTACAGATATGTTGGATTTGATCAATGTTTCTCTTCAGAAGGAGTAAATAATAGAGCAACACCCATTCTGCAATATTTATGTACCACAGCATTCTGTCGCCCAGGCATGGGAATTGATATGGACTGCTGAGAGGAAGCAAGACCTCCTCTCCCCTACAAAACTGCTAAAGCAACAAGTCATCACTTACAGGGCAAATAACACCTCATTCCAAAGCAGTGCAATACTTTCTAAGGAAAGAAATGCCCTAATCCTCCACCTCTTCCTCCCATAAGGAAACTAACAGTGGCTTATTTCATTAATCATTCTAACTGGCAGGAAGAAGGGAATAGCATTTGGAAAGGAACTATTTCTCAGTGAGCATTTTACATATGTTTTCTGATGTAATCTTTAACACACAGTTGTGAAAGTACAACACCCATTTCCAAAGAGAAACACTTTAGCATAGAAGCTTAGTATAATTTCCAGTGTCACACACAAATCAAGCCAAGGCAGAATGCTGATTCTTCTAGTAATGTATGGTCCCCACATCCATCTATCTGCTGTCTGCTATACTATGTTTTTTATTAGGAGGAAACATTTGATTCAAAACTGCCCATATCAACCATCAAATGGAACTGGCTATTTCTAGTAAACGCTTCTTTAAACAAAATCCTTATACATCACATCTAGTATCAATAAACACTCAGCAAAAATGTTTATGATCTACACCCCTCAAGAGACGATTAAAAACTTCAGGAACCAATACGTATTTGACTAGATTCTGGAAGAGGGTATGTATATTTCATAAGGTCCATAACTCACCATGTGATTTTGATTGTGTTAGGACCTCTCCTTCCTCTCCAAACCACACTAGCTGAAAAATCACTCTTCAGACAAATTAGGCATTGTTAAAATGGTTGTTCCTTCTACAATCAGGGTAGCAAGCAAAATAAGCCTTCACTTCTTATTGAGGCTGATAAGTTAAAAAACGTGAAGGGAGGGCATGAAGGTCAGTGGCCCTGCAGCAGTTGAAGAGCATGAGGCTGGGAGGTCACCAAAAATAAAGTTAGTATCACCACAAATATAAGCATGGCAAGATATCCATTATCCTTGCCAGACATCCAGCTCTTTATCTGTTAAATAAGGAATTCAATGACGTGACCTCCACACCTTTTTAACTGATAAGAATCCATAAAGAATGATGCCAGAGTTTTTATGGTTTAACAAGTCAGAAAATGCTGCAGGCTGCTGCTTCTCTTTCTAGGAGGCCTGCAGCTCAGAGTAGCATCTTAAAGCCCCATAAAAAGACTATTCAGTTTTGCTCAGTCTCATCTTTTCCAAGTATATTTATGTTCCTCTGCTTTATAGGAACATCAATTAGTACCTAAATAAAAATTATCTGCAGAACACAGTTTATAAAATGCTAGCTTAGAAAATAAGAATAAAGAAAATATCAAGAAATATATGTATATATATTTCTGATATTACAGGAAGAAAGAGTGGAGTAATAAAGCTGTGACTTGTATAGTATAAATGACAATTTCAAGGAGTAATGGTGGCACTGAGTAATAAGGCTTGGGTCAAAGTTTAAAACTCAAATGTCTACAGGGCCTAGAAGAGCAAAATATAAGATAGTAAATAGGCACTGATTGTCCACCAAAGACAGAGATGGGACAGAAACCAAAGCAGATGTTAGTGAACTGAATAATGTGAAGCTTCATTTAAGAGGATGGCTACTACTAATCTCAAGTAACTGCTGCCACATAGAAATACAGGTGCTCTTTTACTAGTGTTCCAATTTCAAAGAGAACTGGGAAATCTCATTTTTAATTGAAAACTCCCATACATTTTGATACTGGAAAGTAATTTAAATTAAAACACTGTGCTTTCCATTGCTTTGGAAGTCAATAACCTGCAGACCAGACAGCACATGTTCAGGTCACGTTTGGCCAGTGAGCCACCCACCTGTGGTGACAGCCTAAGCAATCAAGCAATTGCTCCAACTGAGCACTTAGCGGGTGCATCACAGTGAACCAGCACAAGTGAGAAAAGAAGCATTCTTTAACGGAGAGTTTATGATGACATGGTGTTACTTGCCAAGAAAAAGAGATTTCAACTAAGGTTAATGAAAGTGTTATGGGAGAGGTTGGGGTTGCAGTTTGCTCACAAAGATTCCACAAAGCTCAGTGGGAGAAGCGTGTAGTAAGACTGAGAGGTAGTCATGGTTGTAGTGAAATTAACTGGAAGAGAATGAAATGGAAGAGAATAAAATTTGAGATAAAGGAGCCACACAAGAGAAAACATTAAACAGTCCTTTGTGAATGGACAGAGCATCTACGTTCATGATTTGTCAAAGGTTGTGCGCCTTCTAGTGGTGGAACGAAGGGTGGCATTCAAGGCTTCTAAACCGCAGTTTAGGGGGGTTTTTTGTCACACCATAATGCCTTTATCATCTTAAAATTATATTTTACCATAAGTTTATTATACACACATTTGAATAAATGTACTTTTTGATAATCCTTTTGTCACCTTTTCCCAGGCTATAAAAATGATATAATAGAGTGTCCTTTAAAGCTAACCGCAGGCAGCCAATACTATACATGATAGGATATTAAAATGAGATCTATCAAGTAATTAAATTATTCTCTCAACACAGTAAGTGTAATTCTGAATTATGAATTGAAATATACTAAAGAATATAATAAAACATGACTTGAGAAGCCCAGCTAACTCTACTCTTAGGAGTGCCTTTATCTTGAACTTCCCAGCCTCCATAACTGTGAGAAATAAATATTTCATGTTTAAGCCATCCAGTCTATGGTATTTCATTACAGTAGCCCGAGCTGACAAAGAAAATTGTGAAGCAGGTCTAAAAACCTTAAGCAACCTCACAGGGAGTTTTGGAGCTAGAATGGTCCTTCAGGGTTGTCCCTAATTGGGCTAAGATAGCCAGGTCTTTATAGTCCCTAAAAGTCCCTGAAAGTCTGGCCACTTATATGAGCTACAGTGGGAAGGAGCACAGCCTTGGGTGAGGTAGCTCTCTGAAGCTGAAGCAACCAACCCTTCACTGTGAGGATCTGCCTCATGTCAGACTCTCATTCAATGAGCTTTTTCCAGGATTTGTTCAGCAGTATTTTCCTGTCTCCCTATCTCTAGCACACTTTAAAATGGAATCCTCTATTTTGATTGCATGTGGAAGTTTCTATATAGGTAGGACCTCACAACTTTATAGAATATATCATAACAAAATTCCCATGTTCAGTACTTAAAAGATATTATTTCCTATTCCTGATGTCAATGAGAAAAACAGATAGTTCATCATTTTACAAGTCTTTTCTTAAAATAAAATGAACCACAAGTGGTTTGTCAGGCATTAAATGCTTTTTTTTCCCTAGAGATTGAGTTTTTATGTGTTTGATAACATGGGATATATAAGGCAAACACATGGATTTTCTCTATGAAAAGAGAAAATAATTATGTTTTCATTATCTAAGCAATGAATTGGTGATTTTTCAGAGCAACTGTAAAGATTGCTTTGCCCCAACAAAGTATCCACACATTTACACAGTTTTTCTTTGCGTGTTTTCTTCCATTCTTTTAACAAATATTCATCTATTATTTACTATATATAGGTACTATACTACATATTAAAGACAGAAATGACTTATATAGTTCCTTTAAGGAGTACATAGTCAGGTTGAAAAAATACACATGAAAACAAATAAAAAGCAAAGCAATGCAGAATGCTTACTGTACATTGATACACTGATAGAAATAGCATTATGAGAGAGAAAATTAACCAGTAAGACCTGATAACATAATTAAGGATATATAGACACCATGGAATTGCTTGGTCAGAATAAATGCTAGGGGTCATTTACACAAATTGACCACCCAACACTTTAGTAGCCTATACAAAGTTTTTGTTCAGAGATGGTCCAACTTAGGTTGATGGCTTTCATTGACAAGCAAGTCTAATTCTTTCTTTGAATAGCTCTGATGTTAACATAAAAATAGAAAAAATATCGAGGATAGGAGTAGTGGAGGGGAAAAATAGAGACAACTGTACTTGAACAATTAAAAAAAGAAAATGTAAAAAAAAGCAAGACATAAAAAAAAGAAAGAATATCCCTTCAAAGTTGATGCTCAGTGGTCTTTTTTTTTTAATCTTATGGATAGTTTCTTTTCCTATGCCAGCCCTTCAAGTACATACAGACAGCAATAACTATTGATTTCCTTATCTCTTTTAAAATGTTAAACATCGTAGAATAGAAATTAAGACTTTATTATACTCAATAGAAATTTGTAGAAAGATAGGAAATGAATACTAGAGAGAATGCTTGCCTTATTGAAACATTTAAAGAATAAATGTGCAATGAGAAAAAATAAAATTAATGAAATCAAATATGCTAAAAAATTTTTAAACTTTAAAAATTATCAATTCCTCAATAAATAAAAATAACAAATGAATGGTAATTCACAGAAAAAAAGAATAGTAAATGTGCGCACAGAAATTTATTTTCACTCACTAAAGGAAGTGTCATTAAAACCACATAGAGCACCATTTATAGTTTCCAAATTGGCAAAATTTACTTGTTGAATGTGGTTTGTTTTAAAATGATAATTTCCCATGCTGGGGTGGTTAAAGTGATAGAAGAAGCACTTTGGTGTACTTTTAAATTAGTAAGTTGGTATTTTAAAATATTTGTACTTTGGGGGATTTGTGGAGGTGGAAGAGGATATAAGGAGGATAAGTGGTAATGGAAATAAAATAGAATTAAAAAATAACCTTCAAAAATAAAATATTTACACTTTGTAATAAAAATAATGTTGCCATATGTAATAGTTTTTCAGTATTTCCTGTGTGATATCTCCTAGAAATTCCATAAAATGAAGTAGGTGTATAGTAGTACGTGAAGTACATGTCTTCACATTACCCTCATTTCACAGGTGTGAACAGGTTTTGCAAGGTCATACATGTTGTCAGAGAGGAGCAGGGACTGGTACCCACAGCTAACGTTGACTGTCTGTCCATGTAAATGAGCCCAAAAGAAACAATGCCACAAAGAGAAAACGTAGTCAAACAAAGATATGAATCATACCATTATTTATAATAACCAAATATACAAAATGAGTAAGCATATATGAAAGGATCTAGTGTTTAGTCATTATTACAAGGAAAATGGAGAAGTAGGAAATGTCAAGAATTAAAAGTAGAATGTAAATGGTATGTACATTGATTACAACCATATAAATGTGTGTTGGCAAGTAGAAAAGAAGAGGAAACTACTTATGTTAAATAAAAATAGCTATGATAGAAATGATTTTGTTCAAATTTTCACATCTTTCCAAGAGTGATACATTTTCCCTGCTTTAGATTTTTGTCTCATTAAATTACACATACCTTTGGGGCAGGTATACACATAAGCTAAGTTAGCTGTGTGCATGTTAATATTGTATAACTGATGTTGAAGAAGCAGAGAGGAGACATGCCCAAGAGGAATGCACAGAGAAAAAGAAAATGAGGAGGAGAGGCCTAAAACAAACCTCACTTTCTTATTTTGTGATGAATAATATCAGGTAAAAACACACATAGAATTATGTGAACAATTTTTTTATTATTTTTACTGATAAGTTAATTGAGTCTAAGTTGAAATCAATCTTTGAACTGCTTAATAAGAAAGGTATTCAGAATTTTTATAATTTTATGTAAAACCCCCTGGCAATTCTGCTTTATCTTTTATTCTGAAAAATAACAAAGGCAGAAAAACACTCCTAGCAATACTTTGTAACTGAACAGTAAAATGCATAACATTTCAACATGGTGGCATTGTGAAGCAAGATGTAACTGGCAGCCGCTGCTGGGCTGTTCTTGCTATTCTACCAATGATTATGCCAATTAGGATGTAATGGATCTCAATTGATAGTGACAGCTTATTACTTACACAGACAGCATAAGCAATATCACCATGGTGTCAGCTTCCCAGATTCCATAGGGTGACACCGACCTGGAGAGGCCATGTAACAGATGTCCCAAATGGTCAAGAATCAATTCCATATTGACTGATGCAGCCTCCGGCATGATATGGCATCTCTTCAAGGTAGGGAAGTAGATGGGAAAAGGTGAGCGAAAGCTCCTTAAAGCATGCCTTTCTTGCTATTTTTCTGGTAGGATCACAGGGCCTTCCACCAGGACTTGGGCATGACTGATATTGAACCTTGCCTACATGGCCCATGCAGGGGTATACAAAGTTACCAGGTGGCCAGGGCACCGGGGTGGAGCCATTCATCTATAGGCAAAATAATCTGGAGGTTTTTAAACTGGAATGAGGGCCTCAAAAGTATGTTGCCTTGCAGTTTAAGCTTTATGGAAGCGGCAACTATGACATGAAGGTGAGAAACACCAGGAGAAATTTTATTAAACGAAGCAATTTGGATAGACACTGAATTTACTGCATTTGTTAAAACTCAGTATTATTTTCTTTTCATTGATTTCACCACAGTTAAGGAAAAAGAAAAATTGAAAAAGACTCCAAATTCAAAATAGCACTTAATTAGAGCAGGTCATTAAAAATCTATATATTGAAAGTCACATACCTATGAATACATTTGGATACCACTGTGTAGCTCTAACCTCAATGATAGGTTAGCAAATTCAATCAGTGTTTCTCAAACTTCAAAGCACATATGAACCACCCGAGAATTGCATTAAATGCACGTTGAGAGGTAATAGGTCTGGTACAGATCCTAAGAACTTGCCTTTCCAAGAGCTCCCAGGTGAAGAAACTTGCATATTGAAGATAACAATGGTTACATGATTGACATCTTTTGCTTACCTCTAACAAGTTTAAAAAATATTTATTAATGCAAATTTTAATAGTAAAGTTTTGTTATACTTATTTTTCACCAGTGGTCCACAGTCATGGTGAAAATGCTGCTACATTACATAGACATTTATTTAAAAGAACACATTTTACTGAGCATAGACAACTGAGTGTAAGGGCCATTGGTTGTGTCCATGTTGAGGGGGTGGGGCGTGGAGCACCTAAAATGTGAGGAAACACATTACTATCTCAAGAAGTTCACAATCTACTTAGAAGAAAACAAAGCACTGATAAATAATTACAGTACAATGTACTTTATTTAAAATATCAGTAGGAAGATAAAATGGATTTGTTAGGAGGAGGTAACACCTGAGACAGGTATGTGGCACCACTGTAGTCTTGTTCACACCTGGTTGGACCAGGAGCCAGGTGCCCCAGCCACAGGCCAGTCCTCAGTAGGCCTGAACTGTGGGGAAAGAGCAAACATTGAAGAGGTTCAATATGATGCATTTGTGTAAACAGGGCATTCCGTATTAAACTGTGACAGAATCTTCATTTTTAGAGCTTTGAATGCAAAGTCTTGGGAGAAGTTGACAGAATCAGAAGCAGCAGGGAAAACTAATGTCAGAGAAAAGCTGAGTCACAATCATCACAAAGATATACTTACTGGTGACAATGGACACTTGCTTCTGAAGGATTATGAGATGACAGAACAGATAAACCAGTGGTTCTCAAAACTGGCTGCACATTAGCATCACTCAGGGAGCTTTTCAAAATCCCCAGGGCTGGGCTGAGACCCAGTCCAGAACCTTTGGGGATATGGCATTTCAGTGTTAGTAAAATTGCTCTTTAGGTGATTTCCAATGTAGAGCCAAAGTTGAGGTTACTTAAGCTAGGTGTATTGCCAACAGCAAGACCCACTAGTGGATCCTAGAAAACTAGAAATCATGTCCCTAGTTCTCCTTGAGGATTGGTTATGAAGTTGAGACAAGGTTGCACTTTTTTTTTTAAATGACAGTTACAGAACAGGGCTAAAGGCAGGGGAGCAGGGTTGGGGTACGATATACTGTTACTGAAAGGACCACCCACTAGGTTCGCATTGTCCACCACCAGAGGAAAGACATCTCTCAATGCCAGAGATTTGTGAAAAGGAAAGGAAATGTTTCTTTAAAGCTATACAGAGTTAAAATAGTGACCTAATGTCTTCATTAAAATATCTAAGTCCTTTAGGATACCCACAGACACCCACAGTGCTTCCTTCTCCCTCTGACCTAATTTTGGGTACCTGTATCTCAGGAAAAGAAATAGACATCCGTGATTCAGGATCCCAGCACCATCAGCTGTGTCGCCATCAGGATCTCCTGCTTTGGACCCCAGTTAATCCAAAGTCATGTGGCACCTTCTTATGGCCCACTAGCAAAAGTCCTTTTACCCTTTTTCTTCCAGGCAAGGTCTCTTCTGCTTCCTAAGCCATGTGGCCAAGGGGTGCACCCCAAAGCCACATGGTCCTCTCCCCATCAAAGCTGCAGGGGTCCCCCCTCTGGCAAAACCACGTGGTTCTCCCTTCAATGGCTACCCTGTCTGGGTTTAAATCCCCGCACCAATCTTCTTCTGCACCCCCATTTCCAACTCTTCCTACAATCAGTTACACCTGCCAGCATTCCTGTATTATTCCAAGTTTACTGGGCTGCCATCATGAGTCTGGGCAGGTGTGGCCTCATGTCATGGAGCCAATCTTCTCCAAGCTCTCATGCAGGTGCTGTAACCAGGGGGAGCTGCCCTCCAGTTACATCTTGGGTGGAAATCACTTCCATCCCCCTGGTTCAAGGCATGGCCACAGCTATTTAACATATCTATGCAACCAGTTAAAGGTTATAGATATGTTAAATGACCATGCCATGGATTAGCTGCAAAGCTGTGGCTGTACAAAACAGCTCTGCATGTTCCTGCTCCACGTGTCCCTTTCCCCAACTCACACCTGTGGGGGGAAGGGGTGAGGACATCCTATATATCTTTCTAATATTTCCTGGACACCTTCAGTTCTGGACCCCATTCCAAATCCCTATTTGGGGCCCTCCTCTTGGCTGCACCCTGTATCAACACTATAAATACACTGGAATGGCCAAGCTGGTTGACTAGAATCTTAAAGCTTCTTAGGATCATATCTGCAACCATTTTTGAACAGTCTGCATGAAAAAGAACCCAAGCCAAGGAAGACAAGATACAAGTTCTTAGAGTTTGAGCATCTGGATCCAGAAATACCTGAATTTAGTTCTATCCCTGGAATTTTCTATTATATGAATGTTAAGAGTGCCCTCATACATTTAGGTTATAATTCTGCCATTGCTACTAAGTCAGATCTTTATAAAACATAAAGTTATATATGTTCTGAGAGTAATAAAGGGGTAAAAAGGATGTTTAGTGTTTTATTTTATTCACACTCATCACTGATATTTCTTTTCTCAATTAACTCTTGTTTAGAGGAAGCTCAAGTGATACCTGGTTCTATTCAAAATGTATGTTCTGTGTGAGCTCTGCCTAACACATCCTTAGCAACACTAATCCAGACCAATCAGTGAAAGAGCTAGGTAAGAGCATCTGCATTGTGAGAACTTTGTTTATTCACAGAATTTATTTAAAATAACAATAAATATTCCTGATTTTATTTGCTTGATATATAGGCTACCGTTCTTGACTCAGTAATGTGTTTCTTATCTACATAATAGTAACAGTAGTAACAAATAATATGAAGCAAGATAGTTGAGGATAACAGCCTAAGTGTATTTGAAGTGTTAGAATGTTATACCTAAACTGAAATGTAAAGAAAGTTAACACAGAGGCCACTGGTAGAGTGAGAATAGATACAGAAGTGGATGGACTGGTTTTACAAGGTTGAAGAACTGCTGATTGAGAGGGCAGGAAGGACAGGAATCTAGCAGAGTAAATACTACTCAAGTTTTGTGAGTTGCCTATTATCACTCTGAAACCTGACTGACTAGCACAATACATTTCATGACCCTTTTCTACTAACACAATAAAAAATAATTCACTAATTCAGATTTTTCAGACCTTCAACAAGATTTGTGTTTTTCTCTGTTATAATCCTAAAATGCAAACCTATATAAACTGGAATTAATCTAGCCAGCTACATTGGCACTTTACATATATTTTATTCCCTTCTATGACTTTTATTTGTGGCAGAAAAGGGAAAGAAAAAGACTGTAAGAATGCACAATCTGAAGGAAGTTGCCAGTCACAATCAGGAAGATTTATTTAAGCAGACAATTAACTCTATAAATATCCAGAAGCATGCTGTATATGTCTCTTTTTGGTCGTGTGGCTTTTCCAATTAAAAGGGAAAACCCTGAGGACAAATGCCTTGAACTGAATGTTTCTTTGAAACATCAGCCTTTGCAGCCCCATTTTGCAAAACTGCTACTATCCATTAATAACGTGAAAATCAGTGTGCCGCACCCAAATTTTTACTCTACAGAAAAAAGACATATAACTTAGCTGACAAATTTTCTTTGGTAGCTAATAAAGGTCTGTTTCTCTCACCTTTTCCTCCACAAAGGCTTGCTTATTTCTCTATTCAATATGAGCCTTTAAGAAGTCAGTAAACAAAACATTAGACTATCAGTAAACAACTCAAATAAAAATCTATTAATTTGTTTACTACTAATTATTAATAGAGTCCATTTATAGATTATCAGAGCACTTTCACTATTGTCAAATATCTCTGATGACAGAAATAGATTGAGAGGACCAATATCTGTGGATGGATTGTCTTCAGAAGGTATAGTTTATTCATTCCCCAAGTACTCAAAAATATACCCCCCAATTTAAGCTAAATATGTGGAAAGTTGATACACACACATTGAATCAATTCTCGATTACTAAATCATGCTTTGATGTGATCCTATATGTATGTACTGGGACTTAATTGTTAAATATTACAAAAATATGTCGATGAGTATGTTATTCAGTTGGTTGCACACAGTACATATATAAAACCCTCAAAGGAAATTCATATACAGTTTTAGAATTAATTATAGTTTTATTTTTCCTAAAATGCTGAATTGCTCTTAAATTTATAAACAGAGGAAATTATAGGAAATATCCAATTTCCCTCTTATAGTTGTCTGGAAGAATCAGCCATGTCACCAATAGCTATCAAGAACATAAGTATGTATGAAGTATATTTTAATAATCACATTTGGTTTACTTTGTTTGCTTTTAACTTTTTCTCAATTATTTCTCATTTATTTTGAGTTTTATGCTTATTCAGAAGCCAGATGATGTCCCCTTTTTTTATTGGAAAGGAGATATTTAATTAGACAATTGAGCATTTGATTGTAAATGTGTTATTATATAGTTACATGAGTACACTTCCTATATATGTGTGCAGATACATAGGACCCCCCTCACTCCTCATTTTTTCTGTCAATGGTTCATTCTTCGATCAAATTAAAATCAGATCAGCTAGTTATTTCATGTGAGTCACTTACACAAATCTGTTTACTTTGTCTAATTGTTGCTATTTTTAAGAAACATTGAATTTCCCTTCAGCAGCAACCATTTCATTTTAGTAATAATTATCTCTGTTCAAGACAATTAAGAGTGATGGGGGCTTCATTAGTTAATTAGCAAGGACTGAGGACCACTGCTCCACAAACTTAATTAAACCCATTTTAAAATATACAATATAAACTATAGCTGGTTGTTAATGATCAACATATCACGTCTATGGGGTTGTATTTTTTCTTCTAAACATTTACTTTCGAACCTGTGTGCTTCCAGCTGTTTATCAAAACAAAGTAAAACAGCTGCTGAAAGATAGTAACTTCACATCCAGAAGATACCACTTTCAGATTTCCTGTTCCCCATACTGCTATGATGACATCCACTTCTAACGATAACCCTTTTCTTTAATCTTGCCATTTTTCAAGTAAAAAAATTATTCCGCTAAGATAATGAGTTACTTAATAAATGGTGAAAGCTTTTTTATCTCCTCCTTTCTAAAGAATGTATAAACTGTTAAATATATTAATTACAAAGTACTTCTCTAATTCTTCTTAGTGACTTGAACAATTAAATATATATACTTCCTATCTCTTAGCTGTTGTTTAAATTTAACATAAATGGACTTTTCCATTCGTATGATATTTCTTACTGTTTGTGTTTTTTTTTCCCTTTCTGCTATAATTAATATCTCTTGTGTACTTACCCTAACATTTTGGTCTGTCCTTGATTCATGCTTAAATATGCATAACTTACTTGAGCCAAAAAGAGAGTTGTGAGTGAAATAGAATGTTCATGCTCTAATGGATAAATGTATGATGAGCATAGAGACTGGAAGAGAAGATAGAAGAGAGTAAATAGAGAAGGAAGGCTGGCATCCCAGCTATGGGCTACAGATCCTTTCTAGGCCCTGGGCTCTATCAATTTGTTAATAGCCAGACAGTGCTGACAGATCACTCTGGGTGCCGTCTATAGGACGGTTTTCGAGGGGAGTGTCAGAGACAACTACCTGCCCATCAAGTAGCTATTTTAACCCCTATCCCACCAAATACAAGCCTAAATACATACTGCTGTAAAATCAATGCACATAACTGAAAACTACATCCCCCCCCCACCTGCCTGGCACATGTGGGTATGCTATAAGAAAAAGGTTTAAGAATGATAACCTGTAAAACTCCTTTAAAATGGTAATGAAAAAAATACAGTAAAGATTAAATCTTTTAAAAAGGAAGGAAGGAAGGAAGGAAGGAAGGAAGGAAGGAAGGAAGGAAGGAAGGAAGGGAGGGAGGGAAGGAGGGAGGGAGGGAGGAAGGAAGGAAGGGAGGAAGGGAGGGGAAAAGAAAGACTAGAATGTGTGTCTTTTCTTTTCCCTCCTTTTGCCTAGAATGTAGACATGACAGCTAGAGATTCAGCAACTCTTCTGTGACCAAATATATATTCTTTACTGCCAGATCCCAACCTCTAGAAAAGTAGCTAGCATGGGGCTAAAAAATACTTGTCAAATAAATGAATGAATCAAGTAATCAATTCATAAATGAAGTTGAATTATACCTCTTCCTCAGTAGCTGACTATCTTTATCCCTTACTGAGATTTCCTGTGTCAGTTTTGGCATTTTTAAAGCCAGGCTTTGAAATGGTTGACTATACTTACTTTTCAGTTGTGTGCCCTTTACCAAGTTATTTCCTCTTCATAAGCTTTCATTTTATTGTATGTGAGCAGATAAATATCAAGCATTGCTGTTGTAAAAACCTGAGAAAATTCATTATGTCTCTAACTGGTTGCCCCAAATATTATAGTTTCTGAGTATAAACTATTTGTGGACAAGTGGTTTCTTATACACAAATGTCTTACAACTTATATTTCTCCAATAAATCCACTAATGCATATAATGAAGAATGACTGAAGTTTTACTTCACGTTCACAGGATGACATTTTCTGCCAGACACCCTCCCTCCTTGTGAGCTTCTCCTTATGTCATCATTACTATACAAACACTCATTTTGGAATGTAATTACATAACTTCTATAGTGTGAATAAATTAAACAAAAATAACATCTTAGAAAAATCTCCATTCTTTACTCTTGCATTGTTTTCTGTTGGCAAGATAAAAATTATAACTAGATTATTAAAATACAGTTTCACATTAAAGGTGGGACAGTCAAGGAGATTTTTTTCAAGTAGGGGAGATAACCATAATATAAAGTAAAATATGAATTCCATCACAGAGATAAAAAAGCATAAGAGCAATTCAAGGGAGAGAGAGGTTTCTTTCAGATGGGCACACCAACACAGGCTTTGGCTAAGAGGCACCACAGCAGCCAGCTTCCGACAGATGGAATACAATGAAAGAAAGGGAGTACTAACTGACAGAGCAGCATGAGAAAAGTTGTAGACAGAAAACATGTTCAGGTAGCAATCAATAACTCGGTTTGACTGAAAGGTAAGAAATGCAAAAGGAGTTATTAGAAAACAAATCTTGGAAGGCACCAAGATATGAGCTTAGTTGGATAAACTAACCATTTCTCTAAAGGAAGCTGTATGTCCAACTGTGTTCACATACTTCTCTTACTAGGAAGATGAGTTTCTGGAAATGGGAGGGAGTGACTGACTCAAAGCTATTTAAAGGCATTGTAATGTCCCTTTAGCAAATCCAGCCCTACTGTCTTTCACTGGCATTTGTTCATCCTTTCCTTCAATCACCTGAACTCATGACAGGCTCCAACCACCTTTTCCAGAACTGGTCAAACAGCTCAGGATCCAGAGATATTTCTGATGCCTTTTGTATTTCCAGAAGTCCTGCCTGTCCTTACTTTCTTGTCCATTCTGATCAAGAAAGTGCCTCCAACCCTGATTAAAGATCTATTTAATATCTCACTTGATATACTTCTTTTCGTTCTTCTTACCAGTCCGACACCATCACTTAAACATCTGTGGCAGATATTACGGGTCAGAACTGTTTACCAGGCCACATCAGTTTCAACAGCCAACACTGCAGAACACACACAATGGGGAGGCCACCGTAGCTGAGAGTGTTAGCATGGCTAAACAATAAGAAACAAACAAAAAGAAAAAAAACTAATTTCAGGATATATGATTTTGTCTTTAGAACTATATTTTTCTTCTTTTTAAACTTTTCCTCTCTGTTTTAGAAACTGAAACCTTGCCCTATTCAAGAAAGTTTGCATTTTATTGTTATACTTAATTGCTCTTCAGAGAGGGAAAGGAAACAAAATTTTAAAAAGACATTACATAAGCCAGTGGTCCCACATCTCCAATTCTCTTTTGATAATGTGCCTGACAACTGGAATAATGTATGTGGAAATATTCTTTCCTGCACTCAGTCTGCTTCTTTGCCAAGTGCAACAGCAAGGTTTACTGAATGGCCTCATTGTCTATAAGCAACTCCAAAGCCCCTTCAAACTTGCTAGTCAGGCTGGGAGAATCAGTAGACATTTGGCCTTTTATCACATGACGGATCCACAGACCAATGTGCCAATTAAGCTGGGCAGAGTAGGAGGATGGGAATAACTTGAACAAATCTCATATTTTAATGACACTCCAGCCTTCAGCTATTCTGTAGTTTCTGAAGTGTTAAAGTCTGAGAAATCTTTTCTGAGCATCTTGTTCACTGGTAAAGGCAGGTAGCCTCAATTATGATGTGAATTGATTCCGAGACATGGCATGCAGCAGTGTACCTCCCGCTTTTTCCTTCTCTTTGTGGGACTAGTTAATCAAACCACCAGACTCTACATCAGGGGCAGTCATAGCTCTTCAGAGAATTTTGAAAAGTCAAAACTAAAAACAATTATGGATTAAAAATTCAGTGGAATCTTTAGTCTGCCTTAGATACCAGTAACAACATCTAAGGGTATTCTTCATCATGCATGAGTTAGCTGAAAGGATTCAAAATCTGAGAAAATTAAGTTTATTTATAACTAAATACAATTTGGAATGGTTCATAGATCACTGAGTATTGAAGATTAACAGACCCCTAATTAAAAGTGTTTTACTGGTGTGATAAGCTGTGTTATCTTTCGTGAAACAAAGACACAGGAATACCATAAAAAGTCTACCTACTCTGTTTTCTAATTTCTATCAATAACTAAATTTGTCTTCACAACAGTGAGACTTTTGTTTGTTTGGTGGAGTATTTTCATCAGAAATGTGAATAGGGATGTTTATCTCCAAGAAAACTGGTAACACCTTCCTGATAGTATTTTATTTTTGTTGTTGTTATTTTAGTTTTAGTGGTTGATGGAAAAGATATTCTAAATGGCAAAATAAGCAGAATAACATAGTCATGAGCTACAAAAAAACTGGAGTCACCCCAACATGGGTTTAAATCCCGGTCCCACCATATACACTTCATGTAACTTTGGGCAAGTTACTTATTATCTTTGAATCTCAGCTTCCTTGGTACCAAAGGGCAATATCTATACTATTTAAGAGTAACAAAAATGTGAAAATACACTATTTTTAATGGTTTTCACACCACAGGAACTCAACAAAATATGGCATATGACACATAAATTAGTCTCATACCTCATTTCTGTCTGTAAAGCTGTAAAAACATCACAAAGCTCATAATCAAATTCTGACACTGTAGTCTTCTCAATGAATAGAAACCAACCCTTTCCAAACAAAATTTTTTATGATAATATGACAAAGGATCTCAAGGATTAGGTCATACACTTGAGGCCCCAAGACATGCTAATGACCTGGAAACTTAGACTTTGATCTAATAGAGCCAAGGTGAAAACAGAAGATTTCAATGACACTGAGCATTTAAAATTGTCTTGAATGAGAACAAAGTGGTAGTTTAAATATTTGGCAAGATGGTAGTACATTCCCTTTAAATATGACTTCTATTTTATAAATTATGTATATTGATGCCGAAGAAACCAATGTGAAAAGTCATCCAAAGACCACTGAATGAGACAGTAAAAATACCCTGTTTTCTCTGTCACTTTCAACTGAATGCAGCTAAGTGAAAGTTACATACAAAATACCTTTAATTGGTTTTGAAGAACCATGCCTACAGTCTAGTGAAGGGAGATATTGGCCTGTTCTACTGCCATTTTCTTTGACCTCATATTAAAGTCACTAATTCTACCCTTTAAAGTTCTACAGTTTTCCATTTTTCAATCTCTTGCTTCAGTGTTTTCCAGTATATGTCCTTGATCTCTATTATTTGACCAGGTATATGTTTGGTTTCATTCACTCTTTTGGCTTTTTACTCTTCTACTGCAAACAACTTTTTCTATGCAGCTCCAAGGAAACCAGTAGATTTTCCTTTTTTATATATGTTTTATTTTTAAGTTTCTATCTCAAAACACCCTTCCTTCTATGTGATTAAGAAGTTGAAACCCCAAAATGTTGAATGACTTCAGCAGAAGCAGCAGGGGGAAGCATGCAAGTGTTTAAAACAAAGTTCAGGGCTTCTACATCTAGCACAGCTATTTCCAACCAGTGTGCCCCAAGAATTTTTGAAACATGCAAGACCTGACTATTTAGTCAGGGGTACTGACCTCTTTTTCCTTAGACAGTCAAGTAGAAAAATGAAAACAGCCAACCCAGCAGCAGCCATCTGGTGTGAATACACTGCCTTGAACCACAAATGCACAGTCATATAATAGATTTGCAACTTATTGGTAATGTTGCATAATAAGGTTGCAACCAATTGATTAATTCTTATACCAGAAATACTTAGATGCATGTATAGGCACCTAATTATTTAAAAAAGTCACTTTGGACAGAAAGGATAGGTATTTGCTATTGTTAATTTTATGTAAGTTAATCAAAATTATACCTATTTCTTTTTGTCAGATTAGAAAATATACAATGTATTTTGGGGTGTGCCAAAAATTTTAGTAATCAGTTTTACGTGTGCCATGAAATTAACAATGTTGAAAATCATTGATCTAGCACGTAAAGGGCATGTGGCCCACTGCAGCTCAAGAGAGTGTCATCACATAAACAGCTGTTTCTAATTTTAGGAGCCACCCTTTGAGAAAGACTTACTTTGCCCCATTTCACCTCTAAAACACTGGGTGAAGACTTTTGGCCAAGCTCACATTACAGTTGTTACCGTGTTTGGGTGTTTATCTAAAACTTGTGATTCCAAAAATTAAAACCACCTGTTCTCTCTCTCTGATAAGTCATCTGACATAGGTAAACTCCCTACTTAATGTTCTTTCCAGGAGCTTAGGAAAGAATCTGTTCCTCGGTACCACCTCTTTATTAATGCCTTATTGGAGAATCTAAACTCTCCATCCACATCACTAATTTTCTTACATAAGAATGTGGAAGGACTTGTGATGTAAAAATGACAGCAAAAGTGGTAATATATCAAGATAGCTTAAGGTCATCTTCAATTATTATAAACCATGTTTGACTGAATTCAGTAAGAAAAACCAAAAGGGATATAAGTTTTACAGATAATCAATACAAAAAAGAACATTTGCAGGAAAATAAGTTGCAAGTCAACTATGCTGGGGTCTACATGCTTGAGGAAAGCAGGTACAGAGAAGACAATTATCAGATCACTCATGATGAATGTTGATGTCAAGTAGGAGGAAGGGTCTTTCTGTGCGAATGACACTGAAATTTGCTTGGGTGTCACTGCTGGCTCCTGGGTTTAGTTTGACTCTCTGACTTTCCCAGAGACATTAACAATTTTACAAATTCCCTTCCCATTTGGGCCAGTTGCAGCAGACACTGCTATCTGTCTACTGAACACCTAATTCTTTTTACTTATTACAAAAACCATGTGAGTTTTTTTTCCCAGTGGTAATTTGTCAATTAAAACATAATACCCAGCATGCCCCATCCTTCTTACAGCCATGAATGCCAATGAGATTTGAGTAGAAGTCTCCTAGTGACTTGTGAGAATGATTTGTTTTTCAAATACAGATACTGTCCTTCATTAGTATTTTTTCCTTCTTCTTCCTGACTAAAAATTAGATGGAATTCTGTAAACTGGGTAGCTTTCTTGAGATAATGAAGAAATCAGGAGACTTAAACTATAGGTTAAGGACAATGAAGCAGAAAGGCAGTAGGAACCTAAAATGTTAACATTTTAAAGCTCCTGAACCATTACTATATTACTTATCTACAGACTTTTACTCATTTAAGAAACATAAGCTTTTATTTAGTTAAACCACTAGAGTAAAATTTTTCATCATTGCAGGCAATACACTATCAAAAAATCACTTCTTTTTTTCCAATTAGGGAATTTTTACATTCTACATATGCAGATAGAAAATGTACTGTATATGATTTATTGACATTAGACTCTGTTCTATCACTATTTGATTTAGGGCAAGTGATTTTAATTTTCAGGATCTTAGTGTTGGGAACCGCCCTGACTGGTATCAGAGGCTGAAACCCCCGTCTAGCTAAGGCTAAGGGAACGCCCTTGGAACCGTAAGCCGGCAAGGAGATAAAAGCTTATCTTCCTGTCAGGAATGCTGCTTCTGCTGCTTTATTCATAACTGAACCCCAAAAAGCTTGGTCGGTTAGCCAAAGATGGGTAAGATTCCCCATGGGGGGAACGACCTAAGACAGGCACGATCACTTTGGGAGGCCCCCAAAAGAAGGACTTGGGGGGCTGCAGCAAAAGGGGGTGATGGACCCTCGCTCCTCGGCTCTGAAAAAGTCTGAGTTCTCATCGTCTGGGAGAAAATCTCCTTATCTCTTGGTTACCTAGTTCCCTTGCTCCACCTAAGCCTGAAACAATGACAGGGTAGTACAGCTCAGTACTGAGAAGTGCGGATTTCCCGGGGTGATCAGGCCTAGGAAAGAACATGTAAATTACTGTGAAACCTCCTTTGTTTAGAATGCTCTCAGTTGAATGAGAAGGGTCTTAGGAGGAAGTTAGTTTGTTCCTCAGTCTTACAGCTCTTTGACCCCCCAACTCAATAGACCGGCAGAGTTCTTTGTTTTCTATAGTTCCTTACTTCCCCTAATGAGTACTGTACTTTACCTGAATTATTATGCAAAATGAGCCTAATAAAAGCAGGTACGGACGGTAAATCAGCGCGCTCCCCACTAGGGGGGGTGGCCATTTCCTCCCTACTTCCCCACAGAAATTAGTTTGTCTCTGTGCATGTGTTGTTTTTTCTCGCGTGTGTTTCGGCGAGCCATCCACAGCGTTCCGTGGTCACTGCTGGCCGGTGACCCACGCGCAACATCTTAGCATTCAAAGACATGGTCAACTTAAGTAATATTTAAGTGATTTTTTTCCTTCTAAAGTTCTAGGATTCCATGAACTCCCCAAATGTGATTGAAAAGTAAGGATTTCTTCACTTGTAACTACTTTGTAAAATGAATCTGTTAGAGCTGAGAGAAGAAACTAAAAATGTTTTAGAGAGATTACTAAGAATTTGATTTTGTATAAACTTCGAGGATTTGGGACAGGACCTTATACACTAAACAACTGAGAACCAAGTGGAACATACGTTTAATTACAGATAACAAAATACAGAAATATTGTTTTTAAATGAGCTTAAGAAAAAAATTAGAACAGAGTGCTAGAGGGTAATAAGATTTCTGAAGGGATTATCATACAAAGGATAAAGGCAGGATGGCAGAAACTGCTCTTTCATGTGAAATTGCAGTTGGCTAAGTGCCATGGTGGTCACATAGTGATAGAGGATGCTGACACCGACTTTCAACATTCATCACATATTGCAAAAAGATTTATTGAAGATACACTACAGGAAAATACTGGAGGAAATACAATGGGATATAAAGAGAAAAATATCACATTGTTCATGTTGCTTTCAGTCTACCAGAACAGGTAAGGGAGTTTCTGGGTTGTTGCTGTTGTTCTTTTTTAATTTTTTTAAAAATTGTATTTATTTTTAGAGAGAGGGGAAGGGAGGGTGAAAGAGGGAGAGAAACATTAGTGTGTGGCTGCCTCCCATGCACCCCCATTTGGGAACTCAGCCCTCAACCCAGGCATGTGTCCAACAAGGAATTGAACCTACAACCCTTTGGCTTGCTGGCCAGCACTTAGTACACTGAACCATGCCAGCCAGGGCTCTTAAAATTTTTTACTGTATTTTTTTTCCATTACTATTTAGTCTCTTTAACCACCTCCCCACTCCCACCATCACCACACTGTGGTCCAAGTCCATGAGTCCTTTTTTCCTTTTTGCTCAATCCCTCCACCTCGTAACCACCCAAAAGCTGTCACCCTGCCTCTATGAATCTGTTTGTGAGTGTGTCTCTACTTTGCATGTTAGTTCAGTTTGTTTGTTAGATTCCTCATATGAATGAAATCATGTGGTATTTGTCTTTCACTGGTTGGCTTATTTCACTTAGCATAACGTTCGAGATATCCATCCATACTGTCACAAAGGGTAACATTTTCTTCTTTTTTATAGCTGAGTAGTATTCCATTGTGTAAATGCTCCATAGTCTTATCCACTCATCTACTGATGGACACTTGGGCAGCTTCCATATCTTCGTGATTATAAATAGCACTGCACTGAACATAGGGTGCTTATGTTCTTTTGAATTAGTGTTTTGGGTTCCTTCAGACTTATTACCAGACGTGGGATTGCTGGGTTAAAAGGCAGATCCATTTTTAATTTTTGGAGATATCTCCATTGTGCTTACCACAGTAGCTGCACTAGTCTGCACAGTCTGCATTCCCACCAACTGTGCAAAAGGGTTCCCCTTTCTCCACATCCCCATCAGCACTCATTGGTTGTCAATTTATTGATGATAGCCATTCTGACAGGTGTGAGATGAAATGTCACAAAGGAAAACATCAACAAAATAAAAATACGCAGAATGGGAGAATACATTTGCAAATACATCTGATAAGGGGTTAATATCCAAAATGTATAAAGAACTTAGAAAATAAACACCAAAAAAACAAACAACCCAATTAAAAAATGAGCAGAAGACCTGAACAGACACTTCCCCAAACAGGCATACAGGTGGCCAATAGACATATGAAAAGACGCTCAATGTCACTAATCATCAGATAAAGGGAGTTCAATTAAAAAAAACAGTATAGGACGGTATAGGGGCTCACAAGCTGGTTAACCTACATTTGGTTTGCCCAGGACAATCCTGAGTTAACCATGTTGTTCTGGCTTAATTTTTGGCATTGTTCTTCTCTTTACTCAAAATTGACCCACATTGGTTATACGAGTTTTAAATTGAAATTTTATTTCATATATTTATCAACTCAAAGTGTTTCTTTTTATTCCCATTGCCTTTTACTATCACATAAGAAAAATAGTTTAGTCTCTAAATTTACCTTTATATTCTCTCCAATTCTCCAACTCTTTTTTCATTCTACTTAGTTATTAGCAACATACAAATAAAAAGAATGTAAACAAAATCTGAAGCAGTGCTTTCAAAAATAGTTATATAAATGGTTTACTATATCACCTTTAAGCATATATTGAATAAGACTAAGTAAAAAACATAATAAAAGAGTAAATTCAAAGGACAAAATGAATCTGTTGGTCATACATGAGAATTATTAATAGGCTGGAGATTCAGAGATTAAGAGCATATCTTTGCCTAAGGAAAAAGAGGCTATTAATGAGCTCTCTGATTATAAAGGACAAAACTTTGTTCCCGTTATAAATGACATTTACCTAATAAATTTGTAATATCCCATTTTAGATTACTAGTGGTGGCATTAGTCCTTCTGGCAGGAGCTGACATCCAGAAGTCACTAACAGGTGATGATAACTTAAAACAACAACAACAAAAACTATATCAGAGTTATATGTACTGACCCTGAATGAGTAGCACACATTAGGGAAATAACTGACTGATCTGTGGTCATAGGGCTCATTCTTGTACATGGGGAACCTCGTTTAGGCCCATTCATAAACTTTCATGATTAGTTTTAGCATTCTCCTTTTCTGATACCGTTAATGTAAGAATGAAAACACTTTGCATATCCTTGGCACCCACTAGAGAAATCATGTCCTTTTCTAATAATGATGGGAAGTGCTATAATTAAAAGCACAGAGATTTTGTTCCTTCCCAGTAATTTGACTTAGCATAAGTCTGCTATAGTAAAACCATTATCTGTGGTTTGTTGAGACATAATTATAAGAGACTTAAAAAAGCAGTTTTGGTTAATAATGTAGTACTATAAATTGAGCAGGATTAATCTACTCCATTATTCTCTACTTCAAAAGAAATGGGAAGAAGCAAGACAACAGAGCAAGGAGATTTTCCAATTTTCCACTGAAATAAGCCACCCTGCTTTAATCGTTACTACCCAAGTGAACTAAGGAGATTTATAAATCACTTATTAATGCTAAAAAATGTTTCCAGGTTCAGGCAAAACTTATGAAGAGATTACAGAAAAAGTGTAATTTTGTGGATTTAATAAAAGATTAACTGGGAGTAGAACTTTGATTGAAAGTAAAGTCTGGTTAAAAACAAACCATAAAATAAAATCTTTCATCTCCATCTAGTCTTAAGGCTCTTGTCTCACAATACCTAAAAAGATTATTTCCAAAAGTAGTATCTAAATGTGGCAGAGTAGGAATTTTACCCTTATCTCTCTGATACCTTAATCATGAGGTTCAGATCTTTTTGTAGTTTATAAATGTGATAATTGGGTGCTCACACTCTTGTGTGAGAGGTGCCCCCCTCACATTGTTACAGGGTGCAGCCAAGAGGGGGGACCCCAAATGGGCATTTGTAATGGGGTCTGGAACTTAAGGTGTCCAGGAGATTTTAAGATGTCTCCATCCCCCCACCCAGGGTGTGGGTTGGGGGAAGGGACAAATGGAGCAAGGCCATTGAGATCTGTTTTGCATAGCAACAGCCTTGCAGCTACCCTCTGGCGTGGTCATTTAACATATCTATAGCCTTTGGCTGGTCGCTTAGATATGTTAAATAGCTGTGATCATCTCTGAGCCAGGGGAATGGAAGTAACTTTCCCACCAACATGTGACTGGGGGCAGATCCCCCCCAAACTACAGCGCCTGCGTGGGAGCTCGGAGAAGATTGGCTCCAGGACATGGGGCCACACCTGCCCAGACTCAAGATGGCAGCCCTGACAGAGAGAGAAACACGCGGCCTGGACAGAGTGGGGACTCTCCCCTTCCCGCAGCCCTGAGAGGGAGAACCACGAGGCCTGGACAGAGCGGGGACCCCCACAGCTTTAGAAGGGGAACCACCACCTGGTTTTAGCAGAGATCCTGGCGACTCAGCCGAGGGTGCCGGGAACCCAGGGAGGTCTCCCAGTCGAGAAGGAGGACTAACTAAGAACCAGAGGACTGTCTGAGCCATGGACTTCGTTTTCCTTTCCTGAGATACGGTAGTCTGGACTGGGCAAAGGGGGAAGGAAGGAAGGACTGTGTCTGTTTGTGGGTGTTTTGGGGGACTTTGGGATTTTTGATAAAGACATTAGGTCACTACTTTAAGTTTGTATAGCATTAAATAAACATTTCCTTTCCTTTTCACAAATCTCTGGCATTGAGAGATGTCTTTCCTCTGGCGGCGGACATAACGGACCCGGGGCCTTCTTTCAATAATAGTATATCGTCCCAGGCCCCCCTTGTTCTGTTCTGTAACAACATCCTGTTATGACATCAGCACTGCTGATGTGAAAAAAAAAATTTAAAGGTTTATCTCTTCTTTGCCAAACAAAGCCTTCCATCATTAGGATGATTTCAGCTTGCACATGGTTAACTGGTTAATTTAATCTGCATCCCAGTATCATTGTACCTTGACATATAGAATCCATCATAAATCCACCTTTACATTAAGGAAGGTGAATGTGAAATCTTTGGATTTCACATCAGGATATTCTGTCATTTGCATGTTCTTCAGCTTTCAAATATCAACCATCCTATTCCATTGCTGCTGCCTTTTCTTCTTCTTTTAAAAAAATATTTTATTGTTCAATTGCGGTTGTGTGTATTTTCCCCCACTACTCCCTTCCACCCCAACCAAACCCACCTCCCTCCCTTGCGTCCACCCTCCCCCTTTGTTGGGAACTGCCCTGCCTGGTATCAGAAGCTATAACCCCCACCAAGGCTAAGGCTGAGGGAACGACCTTGGACTGTAAGCCACCAAGGAGACAAAAGCTTATCTCCCTGGCAGGAGTGCAGCTTCTGCTCCTTTTACTTCACCCTGCCTGGCCCCCAATGCTTGGTCGGTTAGCCAATGATAGGTAAGATTCCCCAAGGGGGAAATGACCTAAGACAGGCACGATCACGTGGGAGGCCCCCAAGGAAGGACTTTGGGGGCTACAGCAAAAGGGGGTGATGGACCCTCACCCCTCGGCTTTGACACAGCCTGAGTCCTCATTGTCTATGAGAAAATCTCCTAATCTCTTGGCTGCCTTACTTCCCTTGCTCCACCTAAGCCTGAAACAATGACATGGTAGTGCAGCTCTGTGCTGAAAAGGGTGGGTTCCCTGGGTGATCAGGCCTAAGAAAGAATATGTAAACTCCTGTGAAACCTGCTTTGTTTAGAATGCTCTCAGTTGAATGATAAGGGTCCAAGGAAGAAGTAAGTGTGTTCCTCAAAGTTTTACAGCTCTTTGACCCTGACTCAAAATAGGCCCTCAGACTTCCTTGTTATCTATTTTTTGATCCTTACTTCCTAGCAATGAGTAATGAGCTTTACCTGAATTCTTATGCAAACAAAACCAATAAAAAGCCTCTCTGGCAGGGGAATGGGGCACTCCCCACTAGAAAGAGTGGCCATTCCATTCCTACTTCCCCACAGGACCTGGTTGTCTCTGTGTATGTTTTTCTCGTGTGTCGACGAGCCACCCGCAGCATTCCACAGTCACGGCTGGTCAGTGATCACGTCACCCCTTGGTTTTGTCCATGTGTCTTTTATAGTAGTTCCTGATAACCCTTCCCTCCATTATCCCCTCCCCCATTCCCTTTGGTTACTGTCAGATTGTTCTTAATTTCAATGTTTCTGGTTATATTTTGCTTGCTTTTTTCTTTTGTTCATTATGTCAAGGTGGATAAAAGATTTAAATATAAGTCGTGGCACCATAGAAGTCCTATAGGAAAACATCAGCAGAAAAATCTCAGACATTCCACGTAGCAACATCTTCACGGATGTCCCCTTAAGCAAGGGACATAAAGGAAAGAATAAACAAGTAGGACCTCATCAAATTAAAAAGCTTCTGCATGGCTAAAGAAAACAGCATTGAAATGAAAAGAGAACCAACTATATGGGAAAACATATTTGCCAGTGAGATACCTCAGTCAAGGGTTTGATCTCCTTTTCTTCTTTTAAATTCCCTATAGCTATGCTCCAAATACAGCAATGAGTCAATGTTTAATTACCCTTTCTCTTGACCCTTCTCAAGTCTATTTCTTCAAAAGCCTTGTCTATTTTTAATCTGCTTTCTTCATTCTGTCTAGACTCACTGGTTACTAGACTCACTAGACTCACTGGTTAATGATTTCAGATAATTCCTAATTCTTACCTACCATTTATTTGAAGGTGCACTGAACTTAAAATATGACATATACCTGTTAAAAGCCCTATTTCTGCCCTTTAGAAACTGTGACTTTCTCTAGGGTACCATGATTCTCAACTTTAGGTTATTATTTAGTAAAATGGAAATGATGTCTACCTCTGAACATTTTGTGATGATTAAATGAGGTAATATGTGTAAAGTTGATCAGTAGATATAGAGATTAAATAAAGGTTAGTCTCCACTTTCTTCCTTCTCTTTGTCCTCCTGAAGAATTCATATTGCTAATCCCAAGTAACCTGTTAACTTCTGCAACTGTGCTATCTGGCTTCAATTGAACAATTCCAATAGAGCTTGAAATTCCTTTCACTGCTCTCTAGGCTGTTCTATAGCATCCCTTCCTGTATTATAAGTCCTTACTATATTTTTACAACCCATCTCTGTTTTTGTCAATCCTAGCAAATTATCTTGCTTCATCCCCTCAGAATCAAAAGGCCATGAAACACAAACTCTATCCTCTTCCCTCCTCCCACATACAACTCATCTCTCTATCTACCTATCTACCAACCTATTTTTCCTTACACCTAATTCTTTCTTCTTTCTTTTATGTGTCAAAAGAAGATGACCCACTTCACCTATAAGACAGCTCCATCTAAATTAATGATTTCATTCACCTCCCCCTCCATCTGGGACCCTGTTTGATTAATGATGACCCCTTTTTCTTGAACTTCACACTTTTATTCTCAGGATACTTAAACATATTCATTTTTTTTCTATTTAAAGATAGTTTCTTGGTCATATATTCCTCCCATATCATAGTCCTTGCTCTATAACTCACTTTACTGCCCAAGTCCTTGAAAGTCTATTCTTTCATGAATGTCTATTCATTTATTTTCTTTGCTTTATTACTTATTATTTCTTTCCTAATCTGCAGAGATGACTTCTGCCTTCATTAATAAAATGATTTTTTATTTTAGGTAAGCACTTAATTTCATAATCTTTTAGCTATTCTTAATTTACTATTTTGTTTGATGTCTCAGAGGTATTTACCACTCTTGTTAAGAATATTTCCCCCCTTGACCTCAAGATACAGATTTCTTCTTAAGTCTTTGGCTATCCCCTCTTCTTCCTTCATTATACCCTAACTCTTTACTCGGCCTGAAAATATTTTGTTTCCTAATTCCATTATTGATCTTTTCACATTAAATCTATTTCTTTGTCAAGATGATATTCATGCTTATCACTTCAACAGCCAAATAGTTGAGAATATGCATATTTGTAGTTTGTCTTTATTAATACTTTAGATAAATGTGTTACTAGTATTAGACATCTGCAACTGGATGTTCCCTAATTAATTAAGGGCTCTCCAGTAATCAAATCAATCCAATATAAAAACTTACCATAACACTCTTTGAGTATGTAAGGAATATCCGTGTTAGAGTCTGAGTCCAGGAAGCTAGGGAGAGATCAGTGATCCTGTGTTCAAGAGGAAAAAAGTGGTGATACTGGGTCAAAGCCAAAAGATATACCCTATATCAAAGCTAACAAAAAAAAATTCAATACATGTGGCAAAACTACCCAGAAAATTATTGGGTGGTTGTGTATAATGATACAGGAATATGCATGGTTTGTGGTTTATACCAGTGGTCATACTGTTCATGGATAGACTTTGTTGATCTAAAAACAGATTTAATCAGCACTGGTCCTTGGTCCCTCAGTTTCTAACACATTTATATAAAATCAACCCAACTACCAAATCCATTTAGTCCTACCACCTAAATATATCTCAGACCAATTCTCCTCTTTCCATCCCATTGTCACTGCTTCAGTTCAGGTCATCATCATTTGTCACATCCACTATTGCAAGTAGCCAGCTAATCCATCTCTCTGGGTCTCTCTGCTACTAATCTGTCTCAAGTCTAATAAATTTTCCACACTGCCTTCAGAGGAATCTTTCTACAACACAAACCTGGTCAAGTCAATTCATTGCTGTGAAAGTCTTCTGCTGAAATGTCAAAGCTTATATTGTTTAGCATGTCAAATAAGAATAATAATAAACTCATGCCTGACCATGTTTCTAGGCTTAGTTTCAACTGTTCACATCAACTGTGTTCCTGTTCTCTGGTCAGGACATTCTTTCACATCCCTGTAATCTTTGCTGGTTCTGACTACTTTGTCTGCAAATCCACATTTTTATCCAGTGAAATAGCAGTCATTCTTTAGCTGTTTTTTTTTAAACTAGAATAGTACGTGTTTGACATGGGTACTTGTATTATGTCACAAATGCCATGAATTAATATTGTCATAATTAAGTATAATGTCCCTAACGAGCTGTGATCCACTTGAGGTTAGGGACAACATTTGTTTATATTTGTCCATCCCATATTTAGATGTGTGCTTAACACCAATATTAATACCAATAAATGCTGAGAAATATTTGTAGTTTGACTGGCTGGCTGACTGGCTGAATTAATGAGTAACAAGTTATTGTAAAAATTACCATATCCTGTATAAATTCTAAGCTTGAGTATATTTTACTATGAAAAATGTACTCAATACTTGCAAAAAAAAAGTGTCACAAGAAAGCACAGAGAGTGAAAAGGATTGCCAGCTCTGAAGAAGGAACTTGACTTTCAGACACGGGATGACAAGATCAATGATAGTGATGCTTCTTCCAACTGTTATTTCCAAAATTAAATACTATTTAAATATGAAAAATTATAACTTTATAGCTTAACAACTGCATTAATGCAGGCTCATGGTATAAATTAATATCTGGCAACTAATCAGTAATTATGAAAGTACTGAAACTGTTGAATAATCGCCCTGCCCTCCATTGCCCCTTTTTATAACTATTAGTACCTTTCCCTAGCAGTTTCAGAAATATCCTCATCCCAAGGCAGTTTATGTGGGGTATGTTGAGTATCATCTGGCACAATCTAGAAGTGACAAGGAAAAGTCTCATTCTACTCTGTTGGTTCATCCTATGCTCAGATATCAATTTCTTGCCTGATACTCACCCATACTGTATCCCAGTCTGGTGGGTGAGGCCCTGAGACCTCACCAAACTTTTACCAGCTTTCTTTCACTTTGGCTAAATGGACAGATCATTCAAATTAAATCACTTTTGCCTACTCCAATAGCTTTACTATTATTTGCCACCTGAAGCCTTCTTTGGCTCAGTATCATCTCACTGTTTTAGCACAATGTTTGCTTAAATAAAGTTTGTGTTTGTGTCTTACCTATTTGGACACTCTATTTGTGAAGGTGAATACCTGTCTAAAGTACCAGTTCTAGAATCTGGATGTGTCTTTAGGCCCCATTTCAGTTTACATCAAGTTTACATTGGTTCTCAATGATGAAAGAGTGGGCATATCATCCCCAGTGGGGCATGTGAGAATGTACCAAGAAATGTTTTGGTGCTCACTAGGGGAAATGTTATTGGCATCTAGTGGGAACAGAGATGCCATTAAACATCCTGCAAAGCACGGGACAGACCCAGCTCCACCGACCCTGCAATAAAGAATTATCTAGGCTACAATGTCAATAGTGCTGAGGCTGGAAAATCCTGCACCTCACATTTTCTCCTTCCTACTAGTTCTTAAAGTATAACTATGTCTCATGACTGTGCTGACCTTGGTTATGAAACCAGAGCAGAAAACATATAAAATTTACCAAATTTTGAAACTATAATCCAGTCACTTGAACTCTTTTTTGCCCAGATTTCCTATTTTGATAAAATAGCAGCTGACCATTTCTCTTCCACAGAGTGCCCTAGAGGTTTAATAAATCCATTTTAATGAGGTTCTTTACTATCCTTGGGTGGAAAATGCTCCACACGTGTTATTCCCATCACGAGAGAGAGAGAGAGAGAGAGAGAGTGTGCGCACAATGACTGCTTTGCAGATTGTCACATGAAGTTCATTCCTGCAATGTACCTCCATCCCATAGCTCCAAAAAGTGTAAAATTTGCTCATAAAAAATAGAAATGGACTGACAATGTTAGCATTTTCTTTCACATCTGTCAGAGGTAGAGTCACTGAAAAATAAGCTATCTGATGGCTGTATCTTTAAATTATCCAGTGCATCAGCCACCATGGTGACTGAATCCTTTGCTTGGTTTGTAGGATCCCCTGATGTATAAAGAGTACGCAGTGGGTGGAGGTTACATTGATCTCACAGATAGGAGTTTGAAAAAGCCCTTAATGTACCCGCCAAAAGTTTCAAACTAGAAAATATAGTGTATGTAAGACAGTAAGGACAAAGAGGGGAAAAATTAAGAATTTTGTCTCCTTTGAGTTCAGTAAAAGGCATAGGGTCACTGTCTGTTAGGATTTCTATATTGATCTGTTCCTAGGAAGCTGCCTGTATATAGTAGCCTAGATGAATTAAGTTTGCTTTGCTTTCCAAATAAACCTATGACTACATGACACTTTAAGAAGCTAAATTTAATATTTAATCACTTTTACTTTTAACCATAAAGACACTAATACAAGACTGACATAAATATTTTTCCTCTTGTACATTAATTAATGTATTCTATGTAATCTATGTAATGTATTCTGTGTAATGTATTCAATGTAAAATTCGCCATTGCAATCATGGTGAATTTTAGTTTTATTATCTTTCAAATAATTTAATTATCATTTTAGTAAATTGACGTATTCAATTCATTCATTTATTTTTTCACTCATTGTTTCTATCAAGTAAATATTTATGAGGTGCATTTTGCAAACCAGCAATATGTTAAATTACCATCTCTGTAGATGCCATTGTATCCAAACCCCTGTCTTCTCTTGCTTAGACTACTTTGATGACCTTATGACTTACCTCTATTTCCAATTTAGGGAATGAGTTTGGTGGCATATTGGAAAGTAATTCAAATAAGATTGGCTTAGATAAAAATTGAAGTCTGATTTTTCTCTCCTGAAACTAGTTAAGTGGGAATGTATCGGCCCAAGTCTTGTGCAATAGTCCACGGTCCTTGACCCAGCTGATTCTCATACATCATTAAATCACAGTTTCCAGCCTCCAAATCTTCCTACAGTTGCAATTTGGTCCTTGCATCTCCACTTTTTACTTCTCTTTTTGGAGAGAAGCAGTGGAAGAAGGGAACACTGGTACCAACTGAGTCAGCTCCATATAAAGTCCCACCCAGAGACTTAAGCTTATCTCATTAGCCATAGCAGCTACATGACCTTTCCAAACTTCAAGGGAGGCTAAGAAAGAGAATCTTTACCTGAATGCACTGTGACCAGTAAATACACTGGTATTATGTTAGTAGGAAAGAAGAAGGAGGAAGAGGGAGAAGAAGAAGACGACGACGACGACGACGACGACGACGGAGGAGGAGGAGGAGGAAGAAGAGACATATTATGTAGGCAGTTGGAAGTCTCTTCTATGTCTGCTTCTACTCTTGTCCCCCTATAACCTTTTTACAACCTAAATCTTATCAAGTTGCTTTCAGTTTGAAGCCATCACACATAGAATAAAACCTATAAAATTATTTTCCATGGCCTGTATGGCAATCTATAGTTTGACATTATTTTCTGTTATTTTTCCCCTTATTTCCCACTGCAGCCACACTATCTTTTGGTCTTTAAATACCCCTAATTCATTTGAGACCCTAATTCTGTATATTTGCTATTCCCTCTGCCTAGAATGCTCTTCCACAAGTTTTTACAGCTTAATCCATGTTATCATTCAACAAAGAGGCACAGAGAAGTCTTCACTGATCACTCAGTAGAGTACTGAATTCTGAGTTTATACTTCCAAGATTCAAACACAAGTTAATTGGGTGACTTTAGGCAGTTAGTGACTTCTTCATCTTTGTTTTCTCATATGTAAAGCAGATTTAACTGTATCTACTCCACAGGGTGGTTGATAGCATTCAGTGAGTTCATATTTGTGAATTGCATATCAACATTATCTAGCCCATTGTAGTCACTGATAAGTGTTGCCCAAAAAATATTTTTAAGTACTTCCTACCCTTCAAAAGCTACTCACTATGTTTTCAATTTGCTTCATTTTCTTCAAAACAGATTACTATCAAAGCTTGTATGTCACTACTTGCTGACTAACCACCCCAAAGGAGTGTAAGCTGTATAAGAGGTGCCACTGTAGAGCCAGACTCTAGAGCAGTTTCTGGCATAAATTAGGTGCTCAAAAGAAATAATTGCTGACTGCATTATGAAGCAATTAGTACATTTATTTTCCCGATGTTACAAAATTAGGTCACATCTGATAGATTATTAATGAATTATTAAAATATTTGTCACTAGATTATTAACATCCTTTCTCAAGTTCTGACCTGGTTTAAAAGAACCAAGACTATGTTAGAGTCATGAAATAGAACTAATTTAAATAAACTTTATTTGGAAACTAAGAAAGAAATCACAGTATCTCACAGATGTACTTCCTCAAAGTTTAGATAAGGATCAACAAAGATTTTCCACAGAGGGCTAGAGTGTAAATATTTTTAAGTTTTAAGGGTCTATTTTCTAATATTAAACATATATTACATTAGCTGTGAACATAGAGGTATACTTATTAGAAAACATTATTTTAGTGATTATATTAAAGAAAAGTGTTTCTTAAATGGCAAAATTGTTGCTGTGCTTGATATTATAAGTTGCCAATGGAAATCAGAGAAAAACTCCACCACCCAGAGATTAATTAAAGATATTAAAATATTTCATTAAGTTCTATAAGGGTGGAATTAGTATGATGATAAATGTATGCCTAAAGAATTATACATTTAAATAAAAATTATTTTTATGCTAGATTATTTAAATGATTAACAGATAATGTTATATGTCATTTCACTTGTTCATCAGTTTCAGGATCTTTTTTTTAATAAGGAGATACAATAGACAGCCTTTGACATCCTTTTCAACACTAAACATCCACAATTTATAAACATTTTTCAATTCAAATTATTTTATCCTCCTAAATGCATGCTCTAAGATTTACTAAATGATATAATAATTAATTAGTTGAAAAATATTTATTAACTGTCTGTGTATCAGATACCATGATAATTTCTGACATGGATGCAAAGTCCACTCAGACACAGACCGAAACATAATTCCAGGAAGTCTTTCAGAAGGCTTAGTTTTGCAGATAACATCATATTCCTTGCAATCAGCAAATGACAAGGAGTACTATTAAGCATCAATTAGGGTAAAAGCAGCTACTTTTTCTAAATTCCAAAATTAATGGCAGAGTTAACCAAATAATACCTAATATTCTTGGAATTTTTGAAATTTTAGAAAAATGTCAGAAACTAGTACCATCCCCAGCAGTGAAATAAACTTCTCTTGAAAGAAAAGAAATTTACATTTATTAGGGTTTCCTCTGTGTCTGTTATCATATTATGCAGATAAATAATTTCCCTTATTTGCACAATAATCCAAAGTGAGTGATATAATACTGCATGTCCATGGATTTATTAATAATTTTTTCCTTTCACTTCAGTAAGAAAGTTACCATTTCCTCTTAAGACAAAGACTTGAAACACATAATGCATCCTGGCATTCCCTTTTTTTAAATTGTGAAAAGTGGCATTATAACGATGAGAAAGCTTTAAAAAGTCATTTTGATTTTGTGGACATTTGACATGTGTACCTGCTGTCATGCTGAACTAGCAGGTGGCTAACAATTTTTTACCACTGAGAACCTTTTTCCTTACTGCCTGCTTGCCGGTTTATGTCATGTTCTGCCCCGAGGAGATAACGAGTGTACCTGCTGTTAATCTGCCTAACTATCCTGCCTGGTGAGCTTGCTATTTTGTGCACGCATATAGTACTAGAGCTGCAGTTTCATGGGACATTCTGGAGTTGCCTTGTTCCAAACTGTCTATTATTATTTTTAATTTAATTTTAATTGAATTTATTGGGGTGACATTGGTTAATAAGACCATATAGGTGTCAAGTGTAAATTTCTATGACACATGGTCTGTATATTGCATTGTGTGCACACCACTCAAAGTCAAATCATCCATCACCATATATTTGGTTCCTTTTACCCTTTACTACAGGCCCTTCCCTGTAGTACCTACCATAGTGTTGTCTGTGTCTATGAGTTTCAATTTTATATACAACATATGAGTGAAAGAAATCATATGGTTCAAAACTGTCTACTCTTAAGGTCATTGTGCAGTTCCACAGAGCAATTCAAAAGAGAGGTAGCAACAACATGATGCATAAAGATGAGCTTTGGAGAGCGGAAGTCACATTGTCATGTGGTAAGCCCTTTCCAAGGGCTAACCCTTAGCTTTGTAAATCCAGAATTCTGATTTCATAATATCACCAGAACTGATCAAGCTTTGGGGAATCAAATCAGGGCCTGAATCACAAAACACACAAGAGAATAATAATTCATTAACAGAGAATGGAGCTCTGAATATCATAAACCTAGCTACCTTGGTGTTTCCATTCAAATCACCCATTGTCAGAATCAAAGCATCTGTAAGACAGAATTTATCATATAAAAGTGGCTTCAAGGGGGTTAAACCAATGTGAAAAAGTTGGACATTTTGAAAAGAGGGTTCATCTATTAGAAAAATGTCAGAAACTAATACCATCTCCATCAGTGGAATAGACTTCTTTAGAAGAAAAGAAATTTGCATTTATTAGAGTTTACTCTGTGTCTATTATCGTATTATACAGGTAAATAATTTCCCTTATTTGCACAACAATCTAAAGTGAGTCGTGTTATTATTTTCACTAACTAGGGATAAATTTGAAGAGAAGAGAAAGTCTTATTGCCTTAGGGAATGGAGTTGTATGTATATTCAAGCCTGTTTGACATTAAATCTCCTATTGCTTGAGATTCTTATTCCATGAGAATCTTTTAACCTCTTTGCTTTAAGGCAACGCCTCTTCTGAATGCAGAAGGCCAAGTAATAACTGACAAAAAAATTATTATTTTTCATTTTCTAAACTCAACATAAACTTCACTCCATTCTAGTTGACCTTTTATTCTCTTAGATGCTTGTACAAACTACACATTTCTTTATCTTCCTTCTTATCCCCAGGCTTCCTTGTTCTTCTTGATTGGACTTAGGTATTGCCAAACCTCTAAAAACAAAAGTGAAAAGATATTACTGGGATATAACTAGCCCTTGGTGAACTCCTGTTGCCTTCTAGTGATCATTATTTTCTGTTGGGAACCACCCTGCCTGGTTTCAGAAGCTGTAACCCCTCCATGGCTAAGGCTGAGTAAGTGACATTGGGACCATAAGCCACTAAGGAGACAAAGCTTATCTTCCTAGCAGGGGCACCACCTCTGCCCCTTTTACTTCACCCTGCCTGGTCCCCAGTGCATGATTGGTTAGCCAATGAAGGGTAAGATTCCTCAAGGGAGGAATGACCTAAGATAGGCACAATCACAGGAGGGCCCCAGGGAAGGACTTGGGGGGCTATAACTAAAGGGGGTGATGGACCTTCACTGCTCAGCTTTGACATAGCCTGAGTCCTCATTCTGTCTGTAAGAAGTCTCCTCTCTTGGCTGCCTTACTTCCCCTGCCTGACTTAAGCCTGAAACAATGACAGAGGACAGTGCAACCCTGTGCTGGAAAGGATGGGTTCCCCAGGG
Organism: Phyllostomus hastatus; assembly: GCF_019186645.2. Taxonomy (NCBI): domain Eukaryota; kingdom Metazoa; phylum Chordata; class Mammalia; order Chiroptera; family Phyllostomidae; genus Phyllostomus; species Phyllostomus hastatus. Next base: position 34,719,751 of record NW_025333709.1, on the reverse strand, counting down.
TGATCAGGCCTAAGAAAGAATACATAAAATCCTGTGAAACCTACTTTGCTAAGAATGCTCTCAATTAAATGATAAGGGTCTGAGCAGGATATGAGTTTGTTTCCCAAAGTTTTGTAGCCCTTTAGCTAACAGACCATGACCAGAATAAGCCCTCATAGTTTTTTGTGTGTTATCTATTGTTTGATCCTTACTGCCTGACAATGATTGATGAGCTTTGCCTGTATTCCTGTGCAAAATAAACCCAATAAAAGCCCATTGAGGAAAAGGGTCTTGGACCTTCTCCTTTGAGAGATTGGCCACCTTTCCTCCCCAAGCAGATCATGTCTTGGTAGACTTATCTCATCTGTGGTGGCCAAGGGGAGGGGGGACCTGCAGGTAGAGCCTCCCCACCAAGTTTCATTCAAGTAAACTAGATGTTTTAAAAGAAGCTCGACTTGATGGTATAAAAATATAAAATGGTTTATTTTCCTTTAATCATTACCTTCCAAAATATTCTGTTGAGTTCTTATTTCTAACCTGGAAGTAGACTTAATAATGATTTTAGGAAGCTTTTGTGCTTTCTGGACATTGTTGACAATATAGTCAGTCCATATCAGTTCAAAATTCCTGATGATAAACTAAAGTTTTTATCTTATCCATTTCTGGGTATAATTGCGGCTTTAGGAACTTTGATTAGAAAGAAGATATGTCTTCTTTTTCAGTCTTTCTCTTTCTTCCCTCTTTTAGGATGTAGTTATTCTAATAATAAGGATGAGTAGAAAGTAAAGAAAAACAGTGAATGTCAGTGTACTTAACTCTATTAGGTGAAATTTATAGTGGCTGCTGCTGCTTTTCTGGCCAACCTTGACTGATGACTTCTGCCTGCCAGATGTGCCTCTCTCATGAGGCACTTTTGTCTCAGAGCATCCCCCACTCAACATTTCCTGAATATGGGTGTTCAAGTTCATTCTCTTCTACCATGATCTACCTAGCTTCAACCCCTCACATAAATGTGTCTTCCTTGGCCATCAGTTTTCCTGAGTTAGTTCCCCCAAAAATAACTGAAAACCAGTTACCTTCCGCACTGTGCACTTGACAATGAGAAAATTCATACATATTTTCTATGCCAGTCAGTATTCAGACTGCTTCACACTCATCCCATCCTATGCTGCCCCTCTCTCCATTTTTTCCTCTGCTCAGAAATATAGAGAGATGGTTTGAAATCCACAGCCTAAGTGTGTATTCGAATGAGGGAAGGAACACCTGTCTCTGTTATTGTAGTTCAGGTATGTATCTCCATTATTTGAACTGGTGCCAGAGTGCCCACCTTTCATCTTCATAGTGGAAAGCTTCTGACTATCCATAGTTCATTCCCCATGAGGACAATACTTCCACTAACACTCCCATTATCTCATCTCCCTGCACTTTTTGGATATATGGAGGAGGAAGTAAGGTTGTGCTGGTAAGTGGTAAAAGGGGGACTGATTCCAATAGCACATAGTTAGACCTGGGAGGAGAAGTAATACAGCATTAAGTTTGGGCAGCTATCTTTAGAATGGAATGTGTTTAGTGACATTTTCTTCAGATCTGGCTCTCAAACTTTTGACTTGAATTGTTAAGTCTTAAGAAACAGAAAAATTCCCATAATATGCCCTATTGTATATTAATTTTTTAATATATTACCACCCAAATTTTCGGAATGTCTTTTATATGGTAGCCACTGTATAGTGAATGTTCATATCAAAAACAGATAAAATATAATTACCACCTTCACAGTTTTAGGCAGGTGCATTTGTTCATATCTATCCTTTGTCACAATACTCACAGCTGTCCATAACTTTAACCTGAACTCTTTCTCACTGTAATGGTAGTACTTATCAAGTGTCATAGGAGCCCTTCCATGGGTGACAATGGGTCTCTGTGGGAGTTAGGAGGTCAAGGAAGGCTTCCTACATGAAGAATTGTTCCCACTGTCTCTTACAGAACAAGTAGGAATTAGCCAGTTAAAAAGATAAAAATGGGCATTCAAGAAAGAAGAAATAGCTGTGCAAAAGCATAAAAGCATAAAAGACATAGAAAATACAAGTAATCAAGCAAAGCTTGAACAGAGTTCATAATAATAGTAGAAGGTAAGCAAAACAATCATATTTGTTGACTTTTATTCTGTCTTTAAACTAGTGATTTTTAAACTTTGTCAGGCATAAGAATCTCACCAGGTTCTTATTCAAATACAAATGCAATTCTCCAAACCCCACCAGAGATTGCTAAGACCAAATGGAAATTCTCAGTCAGTATTTCTGAAGTAGGGCCTAGAATTCTGCACTTTCAAAGACATCCCAGGGATGTAATGTAAGAAGGTAACTTAAGTAGTTCAATGTCATTGATTCTGGGAAGTTATTAAAAGGTTTTAAACAAGTGAATAACATGTTTGGATTTGCATTTTAGACACATACCTCTGACAACCCTTGGCTGAAGGATTAGAATAAGCTAAGAACAGAGTCAGAAGACTAATTAAATGGCCATTAGAGGGGTCCTAGCAAGATAGGTGGTCCTAGCAAGGTGGGTGGACCAAACTGTCAGATTATAGGATGGACCAATCAGTCAAGCACTTGAGGTACCAACATAAAAAAAGTACTAAAATAATCATTGAACAGAATTGAAAATATGATTCAAGTTAAACAGAAAAGATTTATAACATAATTAACAAAAAGCACATTGATCATACTCCTCCTGAATTAGAGAATATTCAGTAATTTCTATCTCTATCCAGTGTTTCAGTTTTTGTTTTTTTAGTTTAGATGTTCAAATTGTTTGATGCAATTATAGGTCACACCACCAACCCTGAAAATCTAAGTCAGAAATTATAGTCAGTTGAAATTTTAAACTTACAGAACAAATTGAAAGATTATTTTATTATCTAAATAAGCCCTTTGTTATGTCTCTTACAGAAATTGTGATATTTAAGGAAATTACCACAGAATATAGAAGAGAAACCAAACCTATAGAAAAGTGGGGATGGAGAGAACTTGCTTACAATGAAAACAAGAACAAACAAACAGACAAAAGAAAAGAAAAAAGGAAGTCAATAGCCATTTCATTTCCTAAATATCTGATAAGTAAAAAAAAAGACAAAGATTGAAATAGAAAAAAAAAGCCATGTGCAGTTGGATGCACATATATCTTGAATAATATTTTGAGATTTTATTTATGGTATTTTTCTTCATATTGTATTTTTTCTTCTAGGAAGTAGAATTTCTTAATATTAAAAAAAGTGCTAATGCCAAAAATGAGGATGACATTGAGATTTGTGGATTGTGGATTTATAAATTCTAAGTACAGGGAATATTTCTTCAAGGAAGTGGCAAGACCCGGCTTTAGAAAAGATTTTCTAAACTTCTAGAGTGACATGGAAATATCTGAAGGAGTAATTTAAACAGTCATTGTCACTTCTTAGTTACCTGTATGATTCCCTCTTAATTCCTTGAAGGTGCTGATACTCCTGATAATTTGTATGATTAAATTCTGAGGAAGGAATAACATTAAGTTTTCTGCCAGCCTGGAGTCAAAAGTTTACTTGTGTTATAATGAAGAAAAAAGTTGTATTTATTGAAAACTTCAGTTGGTGGAAATGAGAATTATACATGGAAGATGAGGAAGCTTCTCTGGAAGTGCTAGAATCACCAGCTGTGTTCCAGTGAAACTGGTTTGTAACATAACAGAGAACTGCCTATGTCACCAGCAAGGAGGCTACTCTGGGGAAGAAAGTCCACATACAGAGGATTCAAAGAGAACTGCCTGGTTTTAAAAGGTAAACATTCTAGGGCAGCAAGTAGCAATTAAGAAAATGGAAGGACTCGTCTTTGAGTTGCCTGTGGAGTAGAACTGTGCTTAATGGGTTGTACACAAGTGTTGAGGAGGGGGCGAGGGTGGGATGCAGGTGATGGTGTGGAAGTTAAAGCCTTTAGCCTTGATCTCAGAAATCCAAAGAGGGATCAGACGTGGACAGTTTCTATTCCATAAGGGTCTAGTCTTGTTCCATTGTAATTTGTCCACTCACACTGAATAATTGTGAGCCTGGAAGTAAAATAGACAGAAATGTCCACCCATGATAGAAACTTGGAGGTATAAGGACCTGGTCATTTGCTTGTCAGCTCTCCTTTTCCCAGGTTCTCTGTAAGCAAGTTTAAACGGAGATGGGGGATGCAGGGTGATGTCTCAGCCTGAGAAGTCCAGACACTAGATAGAAAATGATAAGTCTGAAAAGAAAGAGATGAGTGCAGGGTTTTAGGTCAGTGATAATGCCTTTGTCACCTTAAAACCTAAAATTTCCACATGGCTGACTGTAAACTACAGCTAGCTGTTTATCTTCCAGTTCTGCAGGGCAATTCTGCTTGCCTGTGACTGGGCTCTAGGAAGAGGGGTGACAATAGGAGCCCAGTCCTAAGAGGACAGAGGATCTCGTGGGTGAAAGGGTCTGCATCTCCTGATGAGGAACCTACTCAACCCAAACCAACTTCTAATGCCTGGAAGTTAATGTTAGGGACATAAATTCATGTCCAATATTTTTGGACAGCTCTGAGAGGGAAAAAAATTGATCAGAAACCTTTATGACTATACAACAATTTACTGAAAGAAAATGTGGCTGAGATAATATTCTGAGATATTAATCTATGCACACTTTGTTCCTGTTTTTACCATTTGTTTTAACACTCAGTTTGTAGCAGCAACTGAGAACCTCATGTACTCTCTCCTTCCCTTGTCACCACAGCACGAACCTGGGAGGGCAAGAACTCCTGGAAGATCCAAAGTTTTTCATCAGTCTAGTAGTAACAAAGCATTCAATAGCAAAGAGTAAGTGAATAATTTGAAAATTTAAAACCTCAAATCTCACACCTGAGACTATGAATCAAGATTCATTCATCCTGGCAAATTATAAACTGTTTACTTTGAAACTAAAGTGTGTGTGTGTGTATGTATATATATTTAGTAAATAGGAAATTAAATTTTCTTATGCATTTAAATAAATCTTAAAGAAATATGTAAAGATTATAATGCAAAGATTTGCCGAATCTTTTGGCTGTCCAAGTAGCAACACATGCCAAACACAGACCCTCTTATGAACTTCAGATGGCAAAAAACAGCAATAAAGTTCTGGTCTATGATCTGTGCTTCATGCTCCTTTTAACAGTTATTATGTGTCTTTCCCTTCTCAGAGTCTTACAGTGAATTGTATACATGAAACTCCTTGAGAACAAAAAATGACATTGTCAAGTGCACATTCCTCCATAGAGCAGTTCACAAAGTAGGAACTAAAGAAATATTTGCTGACTGACTTGATAAGGTGAAATTTAAAAGTGTTATATAAATACAAGATACTGTTTTGTTAAAAGTTGAAAAATTGCAAATATACCACAACTAAGAAGTAATCTGCCTCCTTTGAGTGAATAATGAAACAACATATAGGGGTTTAGACGTGCAATTTCAGATTTTTATTGTACCTGTGACCTTGGTTGTAACTTTGGGTGACTGGCTAACCATAGTTTCTATCTAGTTCCATATCTTTCAACTTCTATATTCATAGAATCATAGCAACAATGATAATTCTTAATGACCTAATAAAACGATGGTGAGAAATAAATACTCAAAGCTATGGTTAAGTACTTAACGACTGAAACATAATGTGCCTTCCCAAATGTTTGTGGAAGTGGATAAGCTGACCTTTCAGCAGCCAATTCATTATTCAGATCCCACTGCCACTCTAGAGCAGTCCTGGTACTTTGACAATAATAACATGACTTTGACATTGACACAAGTGCAGCAGTAATGGTTTCCACATATGAAATAATTTCCCATAGTGTTTATCATACTCCAATTATGAAAAACCAACCTGAAGATAGAGTTAATGTAATAAAACTGCAATATAGTCCTAACAGCTGAACTGGAATGTGAACAGTGGTAGCAAATACTGGTCAGGATAGCAGGTCAAGGGCTAAAGATCCATAAGCTTCCATTTTCAGGCTACATTTCCGGTTGTTACTACACCTAGCTATTCATGATAAAGTTTAAAAATGTAGTTGAAATATGAAACTCAGATAAACATCTAACCTGGTTTCTAAATTTGAAGCCTCATTTTGAGGCTGAGGCCAGTCCAGAAAACACATGGAAGAAAATTTCATTTGGAGGGACAGCTAATATTGCTTTGTGTCTAGGTACTTGTTTTACTGCTTTTTTTTTTTTTGCCTCCACTATAAACAATCAATATAAGAAATAAGAAGAAAGAAGTAGAAACTCCCTTCGTGCTTTTCATAAAATGAAAAATATTGTGATTACCTAAAAAACCAGCAGGAAATTTTTCCAGAGCTTAATGATGATGATGGCATTAGCTTGTTCTGCTGAGAGAATGATCAAAGGTGGTAATGAGAGACAACATAACCTTATATTAGCCAGGTTATAAAAGGAATGTCATCAAAAGATGTAATCTCCAAAGTGTAAAATTGAAACGTTACAACTTGCAGATGACTCTGCAAAGGCATTAAAATGTCACAGCATCGTAGAAGAGTTTATTATTACTGACATATGATAATGCTACACACACATGCAATACATTTTTCATATATGAACATTAAACTACTCTTTTCTTCTATCAAACTAAAAGGACTAAGTATGCCAGAAAAATGTAGCTATAATTTATGAGTTTGAATTCACCACTTTTGTGAGAAACTTGGCATTATTTTCTGATTCTTTGGAGGCCTGAGATGAACTTAAGTCTTCTTGAATTTCAAGCAAATTGAATCAGATCAGCCCAACACTTTTACTTACTAGAGCAAGAAGTTAAGATTCCTCCACACTCTGGTAATTTACAAAAACAGTAGTAATGAGTTCCTGTAAAATGGTCCCATTGATTATGAAGTGTTAAAGAGAGGACATATAGAACTCCCACCCTACAACAAAGACAATGAAAGAATCCTAACATGCTTGAGACTATTTGCTGTCTCTATGAGGTCCATGCTTTTTAAACAAACTCAAAATAAATTCAGTTTAAAGAGCATACATCAAACACTATGAGTAGAGCATTTTGATACAAGCTAAAAGGGAAACAAATGACATATATAGTTCCTTAAGAAGTTCAAAATCCTAAAACTAAAAGTTTAAAACCTGAAAGTTTTTAGATTGGCTTATTATAATTAGTCCAGTATAGCAGAAAAGGAATGACCTACCGAGAAGTTCTTCTTTATCATTGGCCTATCATTAAGACATCACTAAAGTATGCAAAAAAAAAATGCTGCAACATCCCAAACTAGAACCACATGTAACCATAATTCAGCCAAATACTCCTATCAAAAGCCTGTGGGAATTGAGACGTATGTGGGGCACTTAAATTCTATGACTCTCTCTTTGAAAAGAATGACCTCTTGGTAGAGATGGATCCAACAGTACCATTGAAATTCGAAGCACACCTATAGATGGTTGAGTAAGTTAAATCAATCTGGGATAAAATTTCACTATATTCACAATAAAACCAAAGCAAAGTGGTGATCCAAATCAATTTTGCTGGGATTTCACAGGTATGAGCCCATTGTGTACAAGAAATAAAGAGGCATTTCGGGTAAGCCTTGGAAGTTTAGGAGAACAATGACAAGTAAAGGGAAAGGCTGGGAAAGATATTCTGAAAGATAAAGGCCTGTGAATGACAAGTGCTGGATATAGTGAATACACTAACCACGCTGAAGTTTTGATTTATATTAAACCATGTATCTTGAAAGGTTTTGAATTTCATAAAAAGTTTGAATTTATTCTATAAGCAGTAGAAAATTAGAAGATTTCTGAGATGAGGAAAGGTTATTATGAACCAACCTGTGATTTAGGAAGAAAATCCTAGTGGTAGAAAGGAGAGTGAAATTGAGTAGCAAGAAATTAAAAGCAAAAAGTCAACTGCAGGCCAAAAGGAATAGAAGTGGTCCGAGAATAGATGAGGAAATATATAAAAGATGTTTTTCAGGTAGAATTAAGATTTGCAAATAATCAGATAAAAGAGAAAAGAACAATAAATTACTGTATCCTAGGCAACTAAAAGACTGATGTCACCACTAATAAACATAATGACCATAAAAAAAAGACTAGATTATTTCATCAGGGATGAGAATGAGAGAGTATGTACAGAAAATCCATTTTATTTCAAATGTATTGTGTTTAAAGAACACAGGTACAAGCAAGTAAAGATATTTATCAGCCCTTTGAAAATTCAGATTGTCAACAAGGAGAACGCTTGGAGCTAGAGAAAGTGATTTGAGAGTGTTTTTGAATAATGATAATAAGGGGAGTGATAGATATGAATGGGTTTGCCCAGAAAGAGAAAGATGCAAGGAGCCCAGTTATCTCTAAAATGATCAATTTATCACAGACAATGACTCTGACTCAACATTTGAAATCTAGGGATAATGTAAGCAAAAGGGAGAGAAACACTACTGATTCTAGGAGAAAGGTGGCTAACCATATTATTTTCAGATGACTTCCTAAATAATACAAAATGTTTCCCGTATAATAAAAACTGTAAGGAAACAGAGTATGTACCTCCCTGAGAAAATTCCTTTAGAAAACAAAGGAGAGGGGAAAAGCTAACCCACAGCTATTTTCAAAGTGGGATGCAAATTGCCTTGTAAATATACATCTCTCAAGAAAGTTTCTGTCACAAACATTTTATATTTAGAAATACTTCCATCTAAGAATTTAACAGCCCAATAAAGCATTAAGGGAATTGTTTGAGAGTAAAGTATATAGCACGTTTGGGCTAAAAATACAGCGATAACTGGAGTGTTTGTGGAATTTTCACTATAAAATCAGATACAATCAAATGACCTGGATTAATAGTAGATACATGAAAAGTAAGCTGACTTAAGTAGAAATTTCCTTCTGGTTAATCAGCTTGACTTCTCTGGTCATATTTAAAATCTTTAAAATTAAAGAGTTACAAAATAAAAAGTATCAAATGAAGTCATTATTAAACACAGGATCTTTTCTTACCCTTTAGCTTTATGTATTTTTAACATCTCTCCCTTTGGATGGATATCTGCTATCATCTTATAACACTGAAATTTCTACTATGTAACAAAAGATATTAATCATATATATGTGTATATATATCATGTCTTCAGTTCTTTTCCTCTAAAATAACTATATTTTCTAAAGGATATAGGAGAAAAGATGATAAATTATAAGTACTTAGCCAACCCCAGCTTTCTGTTTCTCATGCCTGCCACCCTACCCAGACTTAGGCTAGAAAGAAGGACTTTGTTTTTAGTTTCTTTGCCTCTTCTTTTCTCCCTTGTAAAGACTTGCTGGCTCTGTTCTTGACCTGTAGTATAGGTTTGAGGGCATCAGGGAAAGGACATGTCTGAAGGGAGAAGCAGGGCTGATCAGCAAACAAGTGCTTATTCAGAGGCCAAAATATACTGGTTTGGGCTGGCCTCCAAACTGATTGGACAGTGCCTGTGCTGTCAAGTCAGTAAAATATACTAATATCAACTTTAAGAAGACACTAGAAAACTGTTTTTCAAACTATGTGTTGAATAACCATCTTTTTTCTTCCTAATCTATCACAGACCCATATCCATTTTAAATACAAATAACAATGATAATAAAGCACTGTAAAGATGTAATTTTAAATAAGACAAGAAATCAAGCCCATTTTTTGTTACTAGGTTCATCAACCAGAAAAACTATCAATATACTATAAAAGATTGTAAATGTTTCCCCTTAATTTCTGTGTTTTTCTTGTGGTTATTGACAGCATAGGTTTTTAGGATTGGCATGAATCTGGTCAGCACTTTAGAATAGCTCTGTCCTGGAAGAAGTTGAACTGAAAAAGAAAAAAGGAAACCGGAGGTCTAGGAAGGGTGAAAGAGCCAAGAGGATGTGACCCTGGAGGGGGTTTTTGTTTTTTTTTTGTTTTTGGGGGGGTTTTGGTGAGAAAAGAAAAGGGAATTGGAGAGAGACTTAACATGCATCTATTATGTAAAATAACTTTAAACATTACTTTCTGGTTAAAAATTGGAGCTGACATTCTTTGAAGAAATACTGCCTAAAGAATGACTCTCCTTTCATTACTTTTGGTCACAGAGTCCTTTAGTGAATTTGATACTTGAAGAGACAAATGTGCAAATAAAATGTCATTAGCCCTATGTTTAGAACTACCCAACTTCATCAAATAAAAAAGGAATGCTTTTCTTTATTTTTTTAATGAAGGGTTTTCCAGCAGAAGAAACCTATGGTTTGAGACTTGAAAGCTAAATAGGAGTCATTGAAGAGAATCAAACAGGAAGAAAAGTGTTGTAAGCTAAATAAATTTTAAAATAAATAAATATATAATGAATGAATGAATGGTCAACAACTAGAAAGTAAGAGAGTACTTTGTAGTCAAGGGAGTTTAATGTGACTGAAAGATCAACCTGAAAGTGGACAATAACACTATTTTTAAAAGCAACAAATTTACCACATACTGTGCTTTCATTTTCTAGCCTCAAATATTGTGATATGGGCTGTGGTCATTAAACATTGATACCTATCCATCCATTCATCCATCCATCCATCCATCCGTCCATCCATCCATCCAATATCTCCTTAGTATTAGGCATGTTCTATACTGGAAATGAACTGACTACAGAGATTTTTACCTCAAATAATTTTGCTTCACTATTTCACAATTAGTAGTACAAATACCAGCCAAGGTGACTAGAAAGAATTAGAAAAGGGAAGTTAAATCTTCAAAAAAAAGCTGAGATCCATAGTTTATTTGTCATTGTTATGGGGGAGATGATGACCGTTTGTTTTACTGTAATTAGCTTTTTATTCTCTTGCCGAAATTATGATAGACAAATAAATAAATATTCCTATAAATACCACATGAGTTTGGATTCAGAAAAAGTAAGGAAACAAAGCTTATAAACTAACTCAATGAATACAAAATCACAACAAATAATTTTGGTCACCACAGAAACTTAAATGGTCGTCATATAAACTTGATGTGACTTTAGAGGATGAAACACATTCCTGAGCCACCTGCCTCTGTACAATCTTTTGCTTTTCCCACATGAAACTACTTCTCACCATCATCCCTCCTTATCCTGAACTCCAGGTCAGGGTCAATTTTGTACTCACAAAAAATAAATATCTAAGTCTGAACATTCTTAATAGTGAAATACCACTAACTTGAACTAGCTACTCAATTTATTTTTCTGATCACAATCTAATACTAAGAATAGCACATATCACATAATAACACATAGCATTTATTTATATGAGATATAATCTTTATGAAAATTTTATTTGGTAGTTATTATACCAATTTTACATCATAAAAACTAAAACTCAGTGAGGGTAGGAAGCTATCCAATATATGAAAAGACTAATAATATTTAAATGAGAATTAAATATAGTTCTTTCTGATCCTATGATCTTTCTACAATTTTATTGATTTCCTGAAATGTGAAGACAGAAGCAACTTAGTAATTTTTCCTTTGAAAATGTTCAGGTTTACCTTATCTATGCTTTTGATAATTCTCCACCCAGAATCTTGTCCTCATTTCTAGAGAGCCTTTTAAAAGGATTTATGATTGTTTTCTTCTTTCTTTTTTCCAATGCACCTTTCTGCATAATTTTGTTAACCACAATATTAAAAGTATCAAAGAAGGCATTGTGGCAGATACTACTAGATAGCCACTAAAAATTATTCATTCTTTTTTGAGCCTACAGCTAGACAAAATAAACCAGCTTCTGTTGCAGTGAGGAAGTCCCATCTCATGGAATGTCAGTGGAAACAAGATGTCCCACTTCCAGATCTGGTCCATAAATTCTTCCCTCATAGGCTTCTCCATGACCTCTTCATTTTGTCTGGCTGGAGTGTTCAAAGTCATGCATTGCAGAGAGCAGACTCTTCTCCTGCAACTAAACAACTAGGTAGAAGAGAGCTATTCTGCCGACCTTCCTACCTGCTCAAAATTGTGAAGCAAGAAACAGAGTTAAGTCACAGACATGCTGAGGTGTATTTGTTACTGCAGCTTCATGTATGTTTCCCTGACTAAGTAAGCAACTAGATATGGTCAGCTTCTAATTTGCAGAATAGGGAAAATAATCACACCTACCTCACAGAAACCTGATCAAGTACCTATAGTAGTCATAATAATAAGTAGTCACTGTCACTATCACTATGAGAAAGATTATTTTAAGGACTTTATTCATGTTTTAATTGTCATCATATAGCTATAGATTTTTTTTAGTATTTGTTCAAAATTTTCATAGATTTTGTATCATTTTAAAAAAATATCCTGTGGTCAGTTTAATGCACTGTCATCAATATGCCTGCCTCTAGCAATTGCCCTAAATTTTATTTACCTAAAGCTGAAAACTCAAAAAAATAGTTGGAATTGCTTGGGAAATTATAGTGCTATATTAGCTGTGGCTTAAAACCTAAGGGGTTTTCACATGGGTAAAACACATGCACTTCTGAAGTTCAACCTTTTGACATCTCTGTTATCTATTTGATAATTTAGCTCTTAAAATGTGATCCCTAAAACTTAAATACTCTCTTGGTTGCCAGTAACAGAAATACAACTCAAATTGACGGGGCAAAACAATTTATTCATTTATAGTATTGAGAATACCAGAAGTGTATCTAGCTTCAATAAAAGCTGGATCCAAGATACGATCAGATTTCTTCTTTTTCCATTCTCCCATTCCTTTCTTCCCTTCCTTCACTTCCTCTCTCTCTCTCACCCATCATTTTCTCTCCATTCCTCAGCTTTAATTTCTTATTTACACTGCATTTTCAAATAGGCTCTCTCTACAGGTTGATAAAAGTAGTCACCAGCAGCTTAGTTAACAATACTCTAAAAAAGTAGTATTCTTATTTTTTGATAGTTACTGCAAATATTTTGAGATGGGCACTGATGGGCTTGGTTGACATACCCATATTTGAACTAATCTGAACATTACTCTAATAACCAGGCCTATGTCACAGGCTTTGTTCTGAATTGAGAGAGTGAGTCAAGCCCCCTTGAGCCAGTCAGTGGATTAAGAATGATAAAACGGTGGCTTCACAAGTTGTACACCGAGAGGTCAAAGCATCTGCGACATCCCAGACCCTGACTGACTGCAACACATGCACACATCTCTTCCTATACAGTTTCAAGATTCTAGTTTCAATATAACTCTACATTTCACTTTAAATAAAAGTACCATCCCTCCACCCACAAAGGGAAATAACCCGAAGTTTTTTTTCATTAGTGCCTCTGGCTCTAAAAACAACACCTGTGGGTGATGTTTATTTCATCCAGTCACACTAATGCGAAGCTTTTCACAGTATGGAGACTTTAGAAACCTAAAACATCAATCATGAAAGACTCATAGTCTGACTTTTTGTCTAAAATAAACAGCAGTTTAACCAACCACTCTGCTTATATATATATATATAAGCTTATATATATATATATATATTTTTTTTTTTTAAGCCAGAACTGCAACCTTGGGTGGGGAAATCCCTATTGCCGTTCAATGTATCTCTATTTGGCATGTTCCACATTTTAGGGTCTGTTATAACTTTGATCAGGTTTCTTATATTTGCAAATGTCATAAATCTAAAAGTTCAAAGGATACAACTGGCTGCAAGGGTTGCTGAATTCAGTGTATGATCTAAACATGTCATCAGAGCATCTCTTTCCACCACTCATTTCTGCTTTCCTCCTGTACTGGCTTATTTCTGGGCTAAATTTTTCTTAAAAGATGGCAGTGATGATCCCTGGGAGCTCTAGGCTTAAATTTTTGTGTAGGTAGCACTCCAGAAAAGAAAGGATGTTACTTTTCCACAGTTCTAACAAAATTCCCTGAATAGGATTGTTATCAATTTTGTCTCAGTCATGTGTTTCTGAACCCAACATTGAGATGCTGTGATCGCTCAGGATATTCTCATACTTAGACCTTGGAGGTGGGATCAATGCCACATTCACCATAAAATGAGGGAGGAACTATTTCCCCAAAGAGATCCTTGGCACAAAAGCAGATGCCCAGTTCATCTGGATTCTGCACTGTTGAGGTTGCCAGAGAGAAGACTTTCTAGCAAGTGTGACACTTGGTATCACATGTAAACCTCCAATTTCTTTCAATGCTTGGTTTGCAACTAAAGCATCAATGCTGAGTACCACAAATCAACTTTGGTCTATTTTTTTAACTTTCACCAACTTTTCTCTCTCCACTCCACATTATTCAATTTAATTCCACAATCATATATTGAATATCTATTATTTGCTTTTAAATACATATGACATACCCTTCAATTAGTGATATTCAGTAGAGGAGACAGACATGTAAAATGACTAACACTACTATAGGAGAGAAATGAGTAAGTACTATAATGGAACTTAACTGTATTGATTTATTGATTACAACTGTAAGTACACTCTTTTCCTAATTACACATTCTGTCTCTGTAAGTCAATTTTTATTCCTGGGAATATAATAATGTTCTTCAGTAGTTGCAGAGTCTCTTTTTACCTATAATTTTCTGGTCCCTTTAAACATATGTTATGTAGCAACATGCTAATTTTATTCAGACTGCATAATTTAGATATGCTTGTAAATATTATCAAATGAGCTATCTGAAGTAATTTCTCACCACCCACATAATATATGTAATTAAAATATATTAAAAAAAGGTTTCTTAGGGTATACAGGAAATCAAATATAAATATATTCCTAGAAGGTGGAAACTAGGATATATGACTCCTGAAAGCTTGGCGCATTTTCTGAATTTAAGGATGCCATATAGTGCTTGATCCACACACAGCAGACAAGACAATTAACAGTAATAGGAATTCAAAGTTCACAAGGAGAACAGAGTTATCACTCAATAGTAAAATATCGAAAAAATTTTCTTTATAAATATTTTTGACATAACCTGGACTTGCCAAGTTTGTCATTTTGGCATAAATTCTCTCAAAATACATTTGGGAAAACTAAACTCATAAGATTTATGGTTCTTGTAGAAAAATCACTTGCTGATTTCTTCATCTTATTGTTAATGATAAGGCAAGGAATAAGTAACCCAAAATGATGAAATGAGATGTCAGGTTTTATGATATTCTAAGGCCAATACAGTAGCATACAGATTTGGTTTCAGAATTGCAATTTACCAGCAAAAACAGTATATCTAAGAAACCAGTTTAATATGACCATGTTTCAGATACACATGGCTGCCTACATAACTACAAAATGATCAATATATGCTTAGATGGAGGCTCTGAGCTAGGACAATTCCACAAGAAAAACTAAGTCAGCCTCATGTCCTATTTGCTGATATTAGAACAAATATGAACAAAACAATTTTCCAAACAATTAATGCAGAAATGTTGCCATGTAATTAAGAAACAAAGAATTAAGAAAAAAAAAACAGAAAAATATTGTGTTTCTTAACTTAGCTTCTTTATATTCTTGGATTGAGACACCTTTAGCAAGGTAATTAGATGGAGGAATTAAGAATATAACCTTAAGGTACATGATGCATTATTATTTTTATTTGCAGTACTTAATGTTATTGTTCATGATGCCCATTAGAAGCCACATCCAGCAACAAATAAAACAGCATTGCATCTTTCAAAATTTCTCCCTCAAATGTCATACAGAAAAAGAGATAATGGATAAGGTGGAAGAAAAAAAGAGAATTTTGAGAATTATGAAATACAAGGGATAATTGAAAATTTAAAGATTAAAAAACTTAATTGAAACTTTTTGTTATTGCTTGTGTATTTCCAATAATTAATATTAAAAGTAAATAAGAGCTGATGTTAGGACTTAAAAACACAGAAGAATCTATAATTCTTTACTTTTCTGGACTCTAATTGAAGAGGAAAATAATAATTTTCACTTTGATACATTAAAATAATTTCATGAGAATGCATGCTGCTGTGTTTTCATAAAAAAAAATCAGACCTCATGGAGAAGATGGGTGATTGTAATACTCCATCATTAATAAGCTATAATTGCTGACAAAATGTTTTAAAGATTATAAATGAAAACATCTGGTTGGAAAACTGTCAAATATTCAAAAGTTATATCTCCATGATGCCGCCTCAGTAAGACTGGTTGAGGGGAAACCATTAAGTCATTTACATACAGTTATACTTGCCCATGGCTTCAGGGTTAAGATAATGAGTATGAAAATTAAGCCCTGGCTGGTGCAGCTCAGTGGATTGAGTGCAGGCTGTGAACCAAAGTATTGCAGGTTCGATTCCCAGTCAGGGCACATGCCTGGGTTGCAGGCCATGGCCCCCAGCAACTGCACATTGATGTTTCTCTCTCTCTCTCTCTTCCTCCCTCCCTTCCCTCTCTAAAAATAAATAAATAAAATCTTTAAAAAAAATTAAACAGCCAAACCTTTAAATAATAAAAGCCTTCCCACCAAAAATTCACTTTTCCTCATGAAATGCAAAGACCCTTTTGCCATATAATATAACATAGTCACAGATTCTGGATTTTGACAGGGCATCTTAAGGAGCCATTTTATGCTGCCTACTGCAGTCCCTTTTTAAATGTTGGCTGCAGTCCCTAACCACCATAAACACCTCAGGCCAGTCTCCTCTCCCTGATGCCATCATTGACCAGTTTGGGAGCCTGTCTTACTCTCCCCAGAAAACCTCATTATATGAGTCAGAAACTTTTTCATACCTCTTAGTGCATGTTTAATAACATCAATCTTAATACCCAAACCGAATTTTGGATGAGGGTCCATCCTTTTTCTGTAGATGACTTAAACAAGTTCTTAAATTTTATCAAGTGTTTTTAAAAGCAATTATCTAATGAGGTAAAAGAGCTATACTCAGAAAACTACACAACACTGAACAAAGAAATTAAAGAAGACACAAACAAATAGAAACATATATCATGTTCATGGATTGGAAGAATTAACATCATCAAAATGTCCATACTACCCAAAGCAGTTTATAGATTCAATGCAATCTCTATTAAAATACAAATGACATAATTCACAGATGTAGAACAAACATTTCCAAAATTTATATGGAGCCATAAATGACCCCCAATAGCTGCAGCAATTTTGAGAAAAAAAGAACAAAGTAAGAGGGATCATAATATCTGATATCAAATTACATTACAAGGCCACAGTAATCAAAACAGTCTGGTACTGGAATATGAACAGATACATAGATCAATGGAACAGAATAGAGAGCCCAAAGATAAGCCCAATTCTCTATCACCAATTAACATTTGACGAAGGTGGGAGAAACATAAAATGGAAGAAAAATAGCCTCTTCAATAAATGGTGTTGGGAGATCTGGACAGCTACATGCAAAAAAAAAAAAAGTGAAACTCAACCACCAACTTACACCTTATACAAAAATAAACTCAAGATGGATAAAAAACTTAAATATAAGTCACAACACGATAAAAGTCCTAGAGGGGAATATAGGGAGAAAAATCTCAGATATTCCATACAGCAATATGTGCACTGATATGTCCCCTAGAACAAGGAATGTAAAGGAAAGAATAAACAAATGGAACTTCATCAAAATAAAAAGCTTATTTACAGCTAAAAAAAAATACCAGCAAAATGAAACAAGAACCAACCACATGAGAAAATATATTTGCAAATCATATCTCAGACAAAGGTTTCATCTCCAAAATATATAAAGAACTCACATGACTCCAGGAAGACAAACAACCAAGTTAAAAATGGGCAAAGGATCTGAACAGACACTTCTCTAAGAAGGACATACAGAGACCCAGAGACATATGAAAGGATGCTCAGCATCACTAGCCATCAGAGAGATGCAAATTAAAACCACAGTGAGATACTACTTCACACCAGTCAAAGTGTCTATCATAACCAAATCAACAAACAAGTACTGGCAAGATTGTAGAGAAAAGGAAACCCTAGTGCACTGTTGGTGGGAATGCAGACTGGTGCAGCCACTGTGGAAAACAGTATGGAATTTCCTCAGAGAACTAAAAATGGAACTGCCTTTGGACCTGGCAATTCCACTACTGGGATTATATTCTAAGAATCCCGAAACACCAATCTGAAAGAAACTGTGCACCCCAATATTCATAGCAGCACAATTTACAATAGCCAAGTGCTGGGAACAACCTAAGTGCCCATCAGTAGATGAATGGATCAAAAAATAATGGTACATTTACACAATGGAGCACTACACAGCAGAAAGAAAGAAGGAGCTACTACTTTTCATGACAGTATGGATGGATCTGGAAAACACTATGCTAAGTGAAATAAGCCAAGCAGTGAAAGACAAATACTATATGATCTCACCTATAAATGGAACCTAATCAACAAAACAAATAAGCAAGCAAAATATAACCAGGGACAAATTTACAGTAACCAGAGGGGAGGTGGGAAGAATAATAGGGGCAAAAGGGAAACAGTCATCAAGGAACATGTATAAAGGATACATGGACAAAGCCAAAGGTGGGTAGGGATTAAGGGTGGGAGTTGGGGGTGGCTGTGGTGGAGTGAGTGGTGGGAGGAAAATGGAGACAACTGTACTTGAACAACAATAAAAAAAGAGAAGGAAAGAGGGAAAAAATAAATGTATTATCTCTTTTGATCTTTGCAATAACCCTTTTAAGTGGTTTTAATTATCTAAACAGTTACAGATCAGTAACTGTTTCTAGACTAGTAACTGGGATTCTAGAAAATAAGTAACTCCCCCAAAACAGATGGTAAATAAAAAACCTAAGTGTCAGAAACTAACCTGGTATTACTTCTCCTGTACTACAAAACTTCTGATACATTTTCCAAATGAAGCTTACTAAAATGTCTTTATTTCATAAGCAATTTAAATTTAATGATATGTTATAGGGATCTTGCTAATATTTCTGCACTAACAGGAAATTTCTGCAGAAACAGAAAAGATTTATATGTAAAATAAATGTGATAAAGACTATAAGAAAAGATTGTCTCTTGAATTAAAAAAATGAACTTTTTCAAAATCACTGGAAATGCAAATGATCTATAAGTACAAATTAATCTGCACAAGGTTAGAATTACATATTCGTGTTATGTCTCATTATGTATGAGTGCATGCCTTTCCTCCAGTTTTTGAGAACCTCTTTTGAGTCAGTCCTGTGCTGAATGCCTTACATACTGCGTCCCATTTGATCCTCATGGCAACTATAGGAGTTAGACATTTTTTCTATGTCACAGATGACTTTAAGCCCAGAGGCTTAAAGAGGTCATATAATTTGTTCAAGATTGTAGACCTGGAATGTAGAAGACCTTGGATTTGAACAGAGAGTATCTGAATTCAAGTAGAGTCTATAATCATAATAAGATTTGATACTATATTCTCAATAATTATTCTTCTAGAAATTATATTTGGAAGGCTACTAATCAGTATATTTGAAATGTTTTTTAACTGTATTTATTATGAAACAACCAGTATTTAAACATATCACTAACTCAGACTTACCAATTATTTTAAAGTAATAGTTACCAAATATTATTTTCCATTTCCTAGGAGATAGCCTGAGTCTCCACATCTCATTAAATTTTTAGATATTATTGTTAAAGAAAATGAAAATACCTTTGTAACCAACTTTATATGTTCATTATTCATTTTAATATTTTTTTTGCCTTTTAACAGTTATTTTTACAGTTCTAAAGTGCTTTCTCATTCTCATTTGCTTCTTATAAACAACCCATTAAAATAGGAAGAGAAAACACTATTATTCCTACTTTATAGCTCTAGTTACTGCAGGGAAAGTTTATACATGATGTTTTACAGTCTGATGTAATGTTTTTGATTTAAGAATAGACAAAAATGTTGAATATAAAACAGCTTCTGAAAAAATGATTTTGATTTTTTCTAAAAAGTCATTTAATATATCATGTGTGCTCCACTGCAGGAAATAATTTTTAAAAGATGCTTCCAGTTCAAAAGTTTTTGACATATTTTTAATTTTTAAAGTGTTATGCATATTCAACATGTAATATATTTTAGAGGTATGACATTTCCTACACAATGAAGTATCAAATGAGCAACAGAGACAAAAATAGGGTTTTAAATATTATTTTCATTTGCTTTACTTTCTTTTAATATTACTTTTTCAAAAAGCTGACATATTTAAAGTCATAAGCCTTAGGGATAAACTTTATTCATTTGTTTAATCATTCAGCACACATTTATTAAGCACTGACCAACAGGGTCTTAATGTTCCCCAAATGACCGTAACATTCTGTTCAGCCTGAAGAAAGTTTGGATAAGACTCTTCCTAACTCTAGGCCCTTGAGCTCCCTTTACTTACAGAATTCACTTTAGAAAACTTTCAATTATAAATTCTTTCTCTAACCCTTCGAGATATAAATATTTTAAAAGCCTCTGGTTACTTTTACAACCCAGGAATATCTTTCTCAAGGTTCTAGGAACCATCCCTTTGAAATGTAATCATCCAGGAAGAGAGTTTCCACCGGAAGGTAGAAGCCTTAAGCAGGTACCTGAATCCAGCTGTAAAACTACTTCCTTTTATAAAATTAGGAAAAAGTTTACCTACAATCCTTCCACCAAACTCTTAAAAACTCTCCCACCCTTTGTTTCAGAAGAGTTGAACTCAGAGTTTTGGTATCTTTTCTCTATGGAAATAGCTTCAAATATTTGCTTTGACAGCATTATTTGCTAAGCACTTTGCTAGGCATTTAGGATAACCTCAGATGAATAGTATGGTTGCCACACCATCAAAGAGTTCAGTCTAGTCAAAAGGCAAGCAAGGGGGAGGGGAGTAGGACCACACAGATAATAAAACAGATTATTATCATCTGTCACAGTGGTGTTATGAAAAAGAAACCAGAGAAAGAAACAATTTAAAAAACAAACAAAGGTAGTTATCTAGGTCGGTCATGTAATTCTTTCCAGAACAATATTTGAGGTAAGTCTTAAAGATAAGGTACTAGTAAATTTTAGAGTTATTATGATAAGCAATAGCTTGTTACTAGTAAGAGTTACGAATTAATACCAGTGCCATTCCAGCTGCCCCAAGGACAGTGGTACTCACCATATATTTATTGTCCTGTTTATACGCTTTGTGCAATACTGAGAAAGGCTCATAGGATGTAAATATTAGTCAGGTATTAAACCTGGCCCTAGAGAGCCCGTACTCTGCATGAATCCTCAAAATGGAACCTGTAGTTTAAACCAGGCAACATTGCAAAATAGTGCAATCATCATTGGCTCCACCTTCTACACTCTCCACATATTTCTAGGCCTCCAAAACATCAAAACGCCCAGAGCCACCCTGGCCTCCAGCTCCCAGAACTCACACACCTCACTAGTCTGCCTGAATGCCTTCCTGTGCTTGTTCCTGCTACTTAATTAAAATGTCCATAATGTACATGTAATTGTCTCAAGACCAAACCCCCACTCCTCTATTTTAATGTTAACAAATATAGTAAACAAATAGGTTCTAATGTAGTTAGAGTTGGTAAGTTCTTCCTATTTGCATTGTTAAAAGATAAACTAAGGTACATTAAATATTTTAAAAGTTCATTGGAGCAAAAATTGATTCCAGTTGGACAGTGGCAGACTGGAAGTGGTTGGAGAGCTCCACTGATAGGAGGTAGGGGAGAGACTTAGAGAGAAAAAGAAGCAAAAAATAGATAATTTGATTGGTTACAGCTTAAGCCTTTGTTTTACTTGGAAAAGTCTAGCTGGCTGTTTGTGGCTGGTTGTCCTTTAGGTTTTAATTTCTTACCCTTGAGGAATTTACAGGCTTAGATTTTGGTTTGCTCAGGAAGGCTACTAAGGTATCAGAAGCATCTGAGCCTAAAAACCTCCTTATTTCATTAACAACAGCATATATCAGGGAGTGTTTGGTGAGGGAAATTAATAGATTATCTAGGCCAATCATCTTCTGAAACTTGAAACAGGCTCAGGAGACTGATATAGTACAATTAGAATCCTGCCTCTTCCACTCACTTCCTGTGTGACTTGGGCTAGCTTCATTTCTCTGAGCTGAGAAATGAAAATAATAACTGCCTCGTCCCATAGAGTTTGGAAAATTAGCTATACCAGACCAATAATGAGGGCTCCATAAATATGTCATAAGTAGCTTCTTTCTATTCAATCATTCATTCAATAAACATTTGTTGGTGGCTAATATGTACCAAACACTGTTTTGGGAACAGGTGACAAAGCAATGAGTAACATCAAATATGTTCCCCTAAATGATCATTAAACTTCTATTTGAAGACCTCTGGGGATGGGAATACCTCCTGAAGTGTCTCATTTGTGATTATGATAAATACTGCCTTAAATGAAGTAAAAAATCAGTTGTTTTGCAATTTTTATCCATGAGCATTATTTCCACGGAACTAGAGCTCCTACCGAGTATGTGTACTAGCTTTTTCACACACAAGCTTTTACATGTAGAAAGATGCCTGAATGAAGCCTGGCTTCTTAAGGGCCTGCAGTGTTCTCTCACCCTGGACTGGTCACACTCTCCAAATCTGCCCTTTTGTTCCCCTCTGGCTGTTTGAAAGGATGGTGTTCAGAACTGGTCTTTTAAGTTAATGTTTCTCTTTTTAATAAAGGCTAAGCTCAAAGTAGATTTACCACAGCTACATGACCATAAAAATTCACATTGAACTTCAGGTCATCTGAAAGCCCACTGGTCTAAGCCTTAAATCCCTTATTTCATACTCATGAAGGTTCGTGTGTGTGTTTTTTTAAGTAAAGTGCAGAACAGTTTACACTGTATACTTTTAACTTTAATTTATCACAGCAAAATATTGATATCAATTTGCTTGTGTTTTTTACAATGCAACATTTTACTGTCCTCAGTTTTGAGTAATTTGAACATTCAAACATATCGCATCTCCCTCCATCTAAATCATTGCTATAAAATGTAGACCACTGTCAGGGTTGAGAGGCAAACTCATTGTTTCTGTGTTAAACTTCTCCCTTTACTTTGAAATCAAGCTATCCATCATCACTGTTTGGACACCACTGGATTCGTTATAAATCCACCTGATAATGCTATTTTCTCTAGACTGATATTACCACAGTGAAAACTGGAATCACAATTTCCAGTCTACTTTTCTGGAATTTATCTTAGTCTTTTCAACTCTTAAAAGTTACTCTCTAATATGCTTTGTCTAAAAGTTCTCTCAAAGAATAAAATCTCATCATAGAAAAAAAGAAATGTAAACACTCACTTTTAGAATCCAATCATTCCCTACAATCTCTTCATCCTTCAGGGATGTTTTCTCATTCTCTCCCTTTCCAAACATCATTTACTTTTACTGAATAGATAGTAATTTAAGGAGATCTGATCTCTTCACATTTTCTCATATTTTTATACCTCTAAAACCTAAGTAGTGGACTCATTTCTTCCTTTCCTCTTCCTCCCTCTCTCCCTCTTTCTGCCTGGGCCCCCTACGTTCTCCCCTTCACTCATATCTGCTTTTCTTTTTCCTCCAGAAATAATCACAATGTTTTGTTATCAAGAGGTAATATAAAGTGCATGGAACACAAATATTTGGCAGGGAAAATACATAATTATGATTTGGGCATTTGCTTAATCTCTTTAAATCTATTTCGTAAGGTCTTATCATCATTAATTCAATTAATATAAAAGACTTAGAATATCTTTAAAGCATAATAGGTGTTAAATAAATATCAATATAGCATGAGTTTCAAGTTACACTCTACAATGTAGGTGCCACAATAAGTAATTTGTGTTTGTATCAGAAACTGGTCCAAACTCTAATCAGGGCTCCTCGTTCCCACTCAATAGAGGGAAAAAGGGAAATCAGGATGAGACCATCAACTTGGCACTTAAACTATTTCAGTATATCTTAGTTTTAAAAGAGTATTTTGCGGATTTTTCTTGGCGGGGTGGGGGGTCCTTTTTTGTAGTTCTTTTCATTGCTGTTGTTTTAAAAATATACCCTAAATTTTAAAAAGTAAACATCCTCTCCATGCTCTTTTTTCTTGTTCAAGGAAACTGCGTTCTCCATCTTTATTCCCCGGTAAACTCACCCAAAATTCTCATCACAGTCACCATTCCTCTGCCCGCGTTTACAAAGCATGGCACTTTCTCCTTCATCTCTTTGATGAAAACTTTTTTTATGTCTTCTATCCTGGCTATGACTTAAAATAAGGTTGTAAGGTTTGAGCCCCCCAGAAAAGTCTCTGGAAATGTAAAAGGGAGTACTTGGAGCAGACTCACTTTGGGTCAACTACAAAAAAAATTATACATGCCTCAAGTTAAAGAAAAGAATGAAAGTTAATATTTAAAAGTTTTTAAAAATAATAACAGTGAAAAGAAAAATAGTCACACTGGACTAATGCCATGAATTAAAATTTGAAAATAATGTAACACCTTAATTTTAATTACTAAAAATTAAGGTGACTAGGATGTAATGATTTTTTTATTAAAGAGTGAATCTCCTTGTTTTCATAGGAACAGAAATATTTATTACAATTTCCATGTGCATGTGTTCCAAAATTTGTTTCTTATTTAAAAAATAAATTTGAGTCATGTGACAGTGTGGATCTTAAGTAAAATTTACTATATTTTATGAGGAACTACTTTCTTCACTAGCAAAGTTAACACAGAATGAGAGTATAAAGGTATTTTATTTTATTTATTTTATTTTCCTTATCTGAGGAAAATTTTTCATTGTTAAATTTGTGTCTAGATATATTGCAAAACTATTATGAAAGCTGTATTGGTTTTATCAAATTTAAGCATTGTAGTTCAAGATAGTGGTCTCATCAGTAGCACATTTCTTACTATGTTCATCAATCAGTTTCATTGGTAAATATATATTCCATTTAAACATATCAAATTTGATTATTTCAACACAGTAAACCTTTTGTAAGGAAGAAACTGCATTTGACGTAAAAGAATTGATTTGAGTTTATGTTTAAACAATAGATGTGTCGACTGTGAGATATACACTCAAAATGAGTCTTCCTTATTCTCCTCCTAGTGTGTTTTGAATTACAGAAATTGGTGTCAATAACAAGTCTATAATTTATTTGGCATCACTAGTATTTTCATAAACATCAACAATTTTGTTTTCCCCAAAGACTTTTATCATTTCTTCAGTTATTTCCAAAACTCTTCTGCATTAACTTCGGTTCATGCATTGTTCTACCCATAATATTAATTTTGTTTAAAATAGCATAAGTACTACAGGCCAAATAAATTTTTGAGTACATTTTAAAGTAGATTTTTATTTTTTGTTACAAAATCGAGATTTTTATTAAAACATCAATAATATCTGAGAGAACATTAGAATAGCATCCTCTAATGAGCGCTCTGTGGCCTGCAGCCATTGATTTTACATTCCCACCGCTGCTTTGACAGTGGTTGCAAATGAATGCAAGTAAATGTATTTTTAGTATACGTCAACATTTGTTCTCACTGAAAAGTTTTTACAATGTATCAGAATCAGTACAGATTTTTACTATTTACCACCAAATTTAGACAATGAAGAGAACAAGAAATGTAAACTACCGTTATCTATTTTGAGTATCTCCTATCCACTCTCTTTTCCAAGTATGTGTGCAGTATTGTGTCTCAGACACCTAAAATTATTTTTTACATCTAAATTTAGGTTATTTTTTCTTCATGTGGTCTTCCAAGAATATGTATGATGATTATATTATAATGGTCTTTTACTGAATTTTAAAAAATCTTTAAATGTTCATTTTGATATGCTTTCTGCAATAGAAGATCCCAGGATATATTATAAAGCATCTTGCATTATCCTCTAAGCCCTAGTCATTGTCTTGGCAGAAACTAAATTGTGTATATAATTCACTCAACAAGACCTTGCCAATGTTTTTTGTATGCTCACTCTCTGCTTAGAAAGCTTCAATAGTTTATCAGATTTCAATTTTAAATACTTAACACTATTTGTACTATCTTCATGTTTGTCAAGACTATTGGGTAAATGCTGCCTATGTTTGCCCCTTCTCATTCTTCAGTTGAATATTTTCCATTTCCGTCTAACTTGCAAAATAAAAAACAAGAAGAAAAAATTCTTTGGTTTGTAATAATGTAACAAGAATCTAGTATAATTTTAGCAATTTGGAAGAACTTAATGCATGTGAAGCCTATTCTGTCATTTGGTTATTTAAAATGTTTCTGTCATCATCATCATCATCATCATCATCATCATCATTATTATCATTATTATTATTCAAGTACAGTTGTCTCCATTTTCCCCCCTCCACTCTCCACCACCCCACTCACCTCCATCTCCAACCCTCAATCCTACCCCCATTTGGCTTTGTCCATGGGCCCTTTATACTTCTTCTTTGGCAAACCTTTCCTTTTTTTCCTCCATTATTCCCCTGCCCCTTTCCCTTTGGTCACTGTCTGTTCTTTATTTCAATGTCTCTGGTTATATTTTGCTTACTTGTTTGTTTTGTTGATTATAAGGATCCACTTATAGGTGAGATCATATGGTATTTGTCTTTCACCACCTGGCTTACTTCACTTAGCATAATGCTTTCCAGTTCCATCCATGCTATCACAAAGGGTAGGAGCTCCTTCTTTCTTTCTGCTGTGTAGTATTCCATTGTGCAAATGTACCATTGTTTTTTGATCCACTCATCTACTGATGGTGCCCTTAGGTTGCTTGTAGCACTTGGCTATTGTAAATTGTGCTGCTATAAATATTGTTTAATATTTAAATTACATCAAGTATCCAGATCTTCAGAAAATATATTTGGTTTAATTGATTATTCATGAATATTTTATCTCAGTTTCTCTTGAAATTTATTATTTATGGTTGACATTAAGGTTGATATTAAATTCACATCCTTCTTTGTCTGTGATATTAGTGTTACACTTTACTGAGACTAATGCTTTGCAATCTCCTTCTTATAATATTCTATTTTCTCTAAAAATGTATTCAAATGAAGTGAAAGATTTTTCCTCACTTATTTCTCTGATGGCTTTCTGTTTTCTAAAATTTATCTTTTTATCCTGCCACGCGAAGAAAATAAACAATAGCTTATAAGTTATTTTAAAATGTGTTACAATCTAAAATAATATGAACATGATAGGCTCATCAAATTTTAACAATAGGTAATTTCTGTACTGATAAAATTTTCATAACAATGGAATACTTTCTCAAAATAATTGGCCAAATAATTACCTGGTAATTTGTAACTATTTATAATTATAACAAATTATTTCTATGTAATGTTTATTTTTTATTTGTGATGGTAAGTGCATACCATATGGCCTAGGTGTGCAGTAGGCTACACCACCTTGGTTTGCATAAATACAGTCTATGATGTTCACACAATGATGAAATCACCTACGGACATATTTCTCAGAAAGTATCCCTGTCATTAAGCAGCACATGACTGTATATTTATTCCCATTATAGCAGCTGGCTATTCAATTTAGATTTTAATGCTGCATCAGTTTTGTCTCAATAAAGTCCTCAGATTCTGTTTATGAAACCCGTATGGTTCCTTGGGTTAAGTTTTTAAAAACACAGGTCTAACTCAATTTTTTCTTTTTTTTTTTTTGTGAGTTAAAACATGTCACAATGAAATTCAGTAATTTATCCAATTTAAAAAGGCATTTAGTAGCTTGACTGGACTTTCCTAGAGTAGAGTATTCAATGTAGACCCATGTTTCTTGTTATAGTAAAAGTTTATAAATGTATAACTTTTAATTATCAGCAATGCAGATACTTTTAAAGGAACCCATTTTGTTTAAACCAGACTATTAACGCATCTGAATGATAAGTTAATTTCATACTCACCATTCTTTCCAGAGTCCAAAATACCTGCTCTAAAATGTTAGCTCTTTACCTCAATATTATTCCCAATAGTCTGTTACATTCTTTTAAAGCAATATCAGAGGTCTTCCCACATATTATTGGGTCACTCCCCTCTTTGAGATCAGTTTGACTATATAAGTTCTGCTGTAGAAAAGCAGAGAACACTAAGGCCTTCTTATTAAAAATATGCTAGCAACATAAAAATAGTTATGTCATAAGTGAAATAAAAAAGTATCCCATGCAAGAAAATGAATTAAGGCAATTCTACCATGTGGCATAAATTCTATTACCATATTCTTATGTCCTATATTTTTTCACATTATGCTCTGAGTAAGAAGCATCAGATTTCATTTTTCAAAATCCTCAGTTGTAATAAAAATGTATTCGAAAGCCCTAATACTTTCAGGCTTGTTAGCACATTTTCAAAGATAACATTAGATGTGTAGCCCCAAGTGGAAATATTAAAACAACACATATAGCAACCTATTGGACTTGAGAGAAAAATAAGTTTGTGGTGTATGTTTTTGCCCTGATTTATAGTGAGAACATATCTTTTAGTCATGCATTATTAACTGGAAATAGGACGGGAAAAAAGACTTTATTTTCCCAAGATTAATTAATGATCATTCGTCTGTGAACACTGTCTCAGAGGCAGAGTTAGATGGAATAATTTCCTCTCCCATTCCAGGGAACTTGCCACTCTGTACCTGAAAACTCAACTTCAGAGAACCCTACAACCTGAAGGAAAGAAGGACTTATGACCACGCTGAAGTTACCCACTGAACAGAGGCAAGTATTTAATTTGAAGGAGCAGTCCTCATGTTTGCCTTTGCATGATGGGAAATGCTCTCACTGTTCATGTTCTTTTGCATCTTAAAATGCAGACATACACTTTTTGATTATATCCTGAAATAAGAAGATAGGAGTTACATGGAACAAAGTCTGGCACCCTGAGGAAGTAAAGTTCATTCCATATCACAAACAACAGGGAACGTTTAACCTGATGTTGCTGAAGTTTCCAGAATTAATTAATTAATTAATTAAGCATCAACAGGTTGATTTCCAATTGTACTTTACACTTCATCACATTCTTTTTTTTTCCCCTTTTCATCTTTTATCTTCTTTTTGCAGAGAAACAGAGCACTTGGAGTATGAGGATCAAATTTTTGTTTTCAAAGACGTGTCAGGGCACCCCTGTCCCATTCTTATAAAATCCCTGTCTACTATTTTGTAATAATTCTCCTACAAGCACAGTTATGTTTCTGTGGCTTTCAGTCATTGACAATCTTTTGTGATTACTATAGCAATAAATGCCAAATGTGTATGCATCTGTATAGGATGAAGCTTTATTTGTTGTTATCTTGTTTTTCAGTAGTTTGTGTATGGTGTGGGGGAGTTTTGTCTGCAGAGTCCCCCATCCACCACAGATGAGAATTAGTCTACCAAGACATGATCTGCTTGGGGAGGAAAGGTGGCCGATCTCTCAGAGGAGAAGGACCAAGAACCGTTTCCTCAATGGCTTTATTGGGTTTGTTTACACAGGAATTCAGGTAAAGCTCATTAATCATTACCCGGAAGTAAGGATCAAACAACAGATAACAAGGAACTCTGAGGGCCTATTTTGAATCAGGGTCAGATAGCTAAAGAGCTGTAAAACTTTGAGGAACAAACTTACTTCTTGTTTGGACCCTTATCGGTTAATTGAGAGCATTCTAAACAAAGCAGGTTTCACAGGAGTTTACATATTCTTTCTTAGGCCTGATTGCCTGGGAAACCCGCCCTTTCCAGCACAGGGCTGCACCACCCTCTGTTATTGTTTCAGGCTTAGGTGGAGCAAGGGAAGTAAGGCAGCCAAGAGATTAGGAGATTTTCTCACAGACAGTGAGGACTCAGGCTATGTCAAAGCCAAGGGGCGAGGGTCCATCACACCCTTTTGCTGTAGCCCCCCAAAGTCCTTCCTTGGGGGCCTCCCATGTGATCGTGCCTGTCTTAGATCATTCCCCCCTTTGGGGAATCTTACCCATCATTGGCTAACCGACCAAGCATTGGGGACCAGGCAAGATGAAGTAAAAGGAGCAGAAGCTGCACTCCTGCCAGGGAGATAAGCTTTTGTCTCCTTGGTGGCTTACAGTCCAAGGTCACACCCTCAGCCTTAGCCTTGGTGGGGGTTACAGCTTTGGAAACCAGGCAGGGCAGTTCCCAACAGGTATGGCTCTCATTAAATTTCTCCTATTTGGGCATTGAGGTTCTGAACTCTAAATTTATATCTTTCATCAAATGCCTCTCAGGGGTTATTTAGAAACTGCATAGTACTCTGTATTGTAGGTCAGTTCTTTACATTGTTGCCATATCACAGTATTTTATTTGACCAACAACATTTAGTTTTGTTTGTAATCAATTTTTAAAGTATGTAAGTAAGTGATAGAAATTTATCTCAGGGAATGGAGGACACAATACCTGAGGGAAACTTCTGGGGTGTGGGATATGGGTAACAGCTAATGCATAAATATATATGAAAATATTAGTTGTGTCATAATTAAGATTAGTACACTGTACATACTTTACTGTATAAATTATATTTTGGTAAAAACAAATGTAAGGCATTCCTTTTTTACTTATCATCACAAAAATGGGACTTACTATTTTCTTAAAATTCTATATAGCACTAATTTTAGGGATTAAAATAATAATACAAATAGGAGTGCTTAATTAGCTCCTTGATTATTTCTGTGGCAACATTTCTGGGGGCATTTATTTTGTGGCAAGTGTAAAATCCAGTCACATGGCCACATGTAAATGCAAGGGTGGCTGGGAAATATAATCTACCTGTCTTCTCAGGAGGAAGAGAAAATGCCTTGTTAATCGCATGGCATTCTCCTCCACATTTGCTCATTATGCTTCTTCAGCCAGTCTCCACTTATATCCGGGCTTCCCTGCATTATGAGCTTCACAGACAGGTGTCCTCAGTCCCCCATGGCCCTGAATTGACATGTCTAAATTTTGGCAGTAAGGGATAGTGAGGATTCATAAATTTAGTATATCTGTATTGAGTGTCTACTGCGTATCACACACTTTTCTAAGCACTGGGAAAAAGTAGTAAGTGAAGGGAACCAAAATGCTAACCCTCATGAGCTTACACCTCAGCATCTCTTCACAGTCTTGTAAAAAGAAAGAATAATAGTCATCTGTCATCTGCCTATATTATAGAATAAGAAGTATCTCAAGAAAATTCTTTTGATTAGAAATCTCTCCTGGATTCAGGTAACATATCATTAACCGAGATTTAATCACTTGAATTAATCTTCTAACCCTCTTTTAAATATATTAAATATTATAGTAAATATATTAATTCTCTGAAAGGAATGATATATGTGGGGGGAACCCCCCCAAAATGGAATTATCTTCTGAAGGATGGGCCCCTTGTAGTATAGGCTTCCCTCGGTTGGTGAGTGTCCTAGCAACCCATCTGCATCAGTATACCAGTTGGTGTTGTCAGAGGCTGCATTCAACTTCAGTGAATCTTTTTGAAGACTCTTTCAATGTGTTTTCCCATTTCATGATGGGTAATTTACGAGGGTACCTGCCCATGCCTCACCAAGTGTTCAGCAGTTTTCGACTAAAAATGTCATGACCCTCATGCTTCACTCTCCCTGTTCACTTGATCTTACGTGGAGTGACTTTTCTGTTAATCTTTTGTTTGTTTCCCCAGAAGAAAAAAATCCTCAAAGGGAAACATTGTTGCCAATGTGGAAAACAAAAACAAATAGCAGAAGCACTAAAAGGCATCAAAATTGATGAGTTAAAAACTGTTCTGAGCTGTGGGAAAAGGTCTCCATAGATGTATTACATCAAATGGAGAGTACTTTGAAGGCAACTGAAGTTTAAACATGTAAGAATAAATACACAAATTTTAATAAATAAATTCTGGGTTTGGGGGGCCCCCCTCACATTAAGTTACAAGAGATTCTGTGTAAATCTACCTGTCAGATGCCTTTTCTTGAAAGGTGGTAGTGATAGAGAATGAAAGAGGCTCCAAGGACACAAAAAAGGTAGATAGATGGAGAAAAATATAAAGAAATATTTCTCACTTCTATATATATATGTCATCTATGTATGTCATAGTAAATACTTTTATAACTACATGTACAAAACTTTAAGGAAAATTATTAGCAAGAGGTAAGGTTTCACCCTGTAATAGTAGATGATGAGCCCATTTTCCAACCATTACACTAGTCAAATAAAATATTGAATTTCTAAGAGGCTAATTCTGTACATCCCCAAAACCACCTACTGTATAATCATTCAACCTTGAGTTACTCTTTCTCAAAACTGGAAGCTAATGGTCTCCATCTCTGCCTTGCACTAGCAAGAATCCTTAAATTCTGTAAGTGAGGAGACTATAAATTTAAATAATTAGATTTGATATGGGAGATTCCTAAGCACAGTTTGTTTTTTCCAGTATTCCTGTAAAAGAGGAAATGGTCTGAAGAAACCAGTCCCTAATATCTCCTATCAGTAGCCAGCGCTCTAGGCTAGGATTTTTAATCTAAATTTAAAGAGCTCATGTAGCTATTCAAAGCTCTTTGCAGAAATTGAATATTTCATATAAAAATGATCTAAAATGATCTTCATGCCAAGTGAGCTTGGTTCCCTAATTATTAAATCTTTCGTCTTGCTAAAAGGAAAACCTAGATTTCTTTAAATTTGCAGGAATTTACATTCTTATTTATCATCTCCCTCTCATAAATTCAGACAAAAATTACAGTGAATACTGTTGAAACTATTTCTATCTGGGCTAGTTAAATAATGTCTGAATTTTGTTAGCTATATAAGAGGCCTAAATCGTACTTAGTCGAAGTCCTTCATTTTACAGATGAGACAACAGCCTGAGAAAGGTTATGGAAATCCATTTATAGCACTAGGAAAAAGAGAAAAAAAAAACCCTCCAGTGCACTATCTCTTGGGGGGAGGAGGGCGGTCAACATGTCAGCCCTGTATGCTAAGTATAATGTTTAAATAACTTGATTGGATTTTAATTCAGATGAAAATTGGGTGAATTCGTTTTAGAGTAGACATCAAATAAAAATACACAAGGGTAAATCTCTTTTTTAACAAGTACTTTAAGTTTCCACTGAGTATAGCTAATTACACACACTCTTGTAGGAGAAATAGCCCACCCAAAGCAAGCCCTGTAATTACTGAAGGAAGCAAATATTTTATTCTGTTTTGAAAATGGGTTCACTTCTGTTAAATTAGTTATCCTGAGGGAGGATGAAAAGGAATCCGGGACTTGTTTATCTATTCAAAGGGGTACATTCCGGTTTTGCCTGCACTGCAGAAATTTGAGGAAGCTCTGGTCAAGGCATTAATGCAGAAACTTTAAATCTGTTCATTGACTCTTTACAGGATTAACTTTCTAAGTATGCTTAAATTCTGAGGCATTTGTTTGCGAGGGAAGTCAGGCTCCTTAAGCCTAATCAGGAGCTGTTGCCGCAGTTTATTTATAGTTCAGAAGGTCAAACTGATTCACTTAATTGGAAAACGCTGCTTCCTAGTCTATGTGCCTATTGATGTACTGTACGTTTGATGTGATTAGTTACCAGGGTGAGATTCTAATACGACCTTTGTTAATAAGGTGCATTCTCCATAATGGGCTGTGTGCAGTTTCTAGGAGCCATTTACATGATGTGCTTGGTAATCAGTTATACAGTGTAATTCCCATGGTGGAGAGAAAAATCCACTCTAATTGCAATAGTACAGAAGGCACAAATCTGAGAAGTTTATACTAGTTTGTTGCTGATTACTTACATAGTTTCACATATGCTTTTGAAATGGAAAAGGCATGTTTGGACAACTAGCCTGATCTCATGCATTTTCCTATTGGGAAGTTACAGTAAAAGATCGAAACATCACAAAGAAAACAGTACATGGAGGATAATAGAATAGAAAATTATTTGTTCAAACCGATACTACTCATAGCATAACCATGCCTCATTCTGTTTGCAACATAGAACACACACATACACACACTGCACTGCAATGGTACTTTATGAGCTTATTCTTATAATTTCTACTTAAAAGAGTACTATTCTCAAATCCATTTGACCAAACTGCTTTTAAAGAATACCATTTATAGATTTTCATGGCGGTTAGGGGGCACAGAAGGCAAGAATGGACATTTTAAAGATAAAAGCAAAGTACGCTTTTTCAAATGAGTAGCATGATGTCACAGACAGTCCCTGGACTTGGGGACAGGCAGCCTGAAATCAGCGTTGGCCTTCACCACGTTTTTGCTGTGTGATTTTGGTCAAGTTAATTAACCTCTTTGAGGTTCTGTTCATTTATGTATGAAATGAGAATAATAATGGATTTTAATAGGCATGCGAGTATTAAATAAAGTATCACACAGCCTGCTCTGCTGACACATGACAGATCCTAAGAGGACTCAAAACAAAATCAAAATATTATTTCAAGATTTTAATTATATTTATTTCCTATTAAACTAGTGAAAAAGGAGTTAAGAACAGAAAACTTCAGAACAGAAAGTATTTTTCTGCAATATTCAAATAGTAAAATGCTTTTATAATCATGAAAGCTATAAAATCTAAATATCAGATTGAGAACTTATACATCCCTAACCCACTCAATCTTTAACATTTCCATTCATTCGCTCAAGAACAACAGCCTGTCTATCCCCACCATTGCAATGCTTCTTCCACACTCCTATCGCCAGCTATAACGACACAGAAAATCATTAAAACAAAGTAATTCTGCTGCTAAACGCTACCATTTTTTGTCATAACCCAGTTACTATCAAAAGTGACCTGCATACTGCACACATTGCCACACCTGAATATTTACAACCACTTAGCAAGATTCTTAAGAATCTGAATTTCAGACCCTTTCTTCCAGACTTATTGGTACAGTAGTCTATTATGGGACCAAGAAATATGCATTTTAATAAGCACCCATGGTGTCTCGAATGTAGGGGATCTACGTCAAATACCTTGAACCATCAGGGAGGAACACAAGTCTTGGTTCCTAATTGATCTGTATCTCAAATTGTGTCATATCTAATACATCTATGAACACTCAAACTTTGACAAATGCTTATATTTTAAAATGCAAAGCATGATATGTTAAATTAGTTACATAATCAGAACTGCGTCAGGACTGGTAAGGAGGCTTCCTCAGGAAGCTTCCTGAGGGTGGATCTCTAAGAATTGTGCTGAGGTTAAGAGTAGTTCTCAATAAGAACTCTTGGGAAATCACTTGTAAACACCTAAAGCAATACAGAGAAGGCCTTGCAATAGTGGGTAGAAAGAATCATTAGGAAAATGTTTATTACTGTATCTCTCGGACCATAATTTCCTCACTGGGCTGGTCTGGCTTGGTGAAGCATAGATATAGAAGTAATGCAGCCTAGATTCTAATAAAATCTCCCATAAAGACCTTCAAAATTAATTATAATATCAGTTAATATAGAGGTATTAATTCTATTTGGTGAGGGAATTTATTTTTTTTAATTCTCCTGATTAAAGTATTGTAAGTGATTAAGAGAAAGGTAGTCACTAAAGGAACGACATGGGGACTCTTTCAGCAAAGTCAGGGATCATGTCTCAGTTTATCTTCAGGAAGGTCCAGGTATGTTACACAGACAAGTTTATTGAAATGGAGACTCACCTATGTTTATTTTCTTAATGAAAGTGATCTGAAAAACATTATTTTTTTGTTAGTCTAAAAACAAACCCAAGTGTCCCAGGTTCGATTCCCAGCCAGGGTACATTCCTGGGTTGCAGCCCATAACCCCCAGCAACCGCACATTGATGTTTCTCTCTCTCTCTCTCTCTCTCTCTCTCTCTCTCTCTCTCTCCCCCCACCCCCCCATCCCTCCCTAAAAATAAATAAATAAAATCTTAAAAAAAAAACCCAAATCAATATTTTTATATTTCTAGGATTTAGACATATTTTTAAACTTTCAAACACTACTACGATAATCAAACTACCTAATTCATTTTAACCTAATTTCTGCCAATTTCATTGTTCAATTCAAAATAATAGCCTCAATAAAAATAACACATAAAAAGCTAATCTGAATGTTGTTGATAATGTCGGCGAATTATGCTCAGCAATCTTGTACTTAGCTTTATCCTGACAATTAATGATTGCCTAAGAGATATAATTTTTAGATTTTTAATTTTTAATTTTTTTAAAGTTGTAAAAGGCAATATCAGTTACTTGTGCATTACTGATCATCCACCTTAACAATGGTGTGGCAAAAATACACAATGAAAGTGCCCCATGGGCTGTTACCCTCAGACTCAGAACTTGACTCAATTTCTAGGATTTTTTTATTTTCAAAGTTTTCACACTTATGTCACAAAATCATTTTTTTCTTAGATGTTGTATCCTAGCAGATGCTTTCTGCCTTCTGTCTCCTCACCCTCTTTGTTAAGTGTGCACTGCTTCTTCCTTTATTAAAAAATTATCTATCATATGAAAATATTTCTATATATAAAAAACTGAATTATAAGCCTCCTCTGGTAAGAAATGTTTCATTTTTTTTGCCACAGGATCTGTTTTCCAAGCAACTTGTTTCTATATTTCTCTTAAAATGAACATTCACATATTCTAAAAATGGGAGAAATAAATGTCACTATTTGAAAGCAGAGCCCCACTGACATGTAGCTGGCCTGGTGCCAACAGGCCTCTCCATGAGTGACAGCATCACCCACAGCACAGGCCCTGGAGCCGGCTCTATCCCTCTGATAGCGAAGTAAGAGAATCCATGTGTCCTAGGGACCCTATATGGGTAGCAATTTGTTATTATCAACCTCCCTTGGCATTTCTGTAACTTCCAATGAAGGATCTCTACAGTAATGAAAGAACATATTAGATTGAACCATTCAATTTTTAAAGTAGATGTAAGGCCTGGTAGTATTGGAAAAAGCAAGCAAATTTAAAGTTAAGGTGCCTGATTCTAGTCACATCCAAGTTACTTTTGAAGCTATGCCATAGGCAGGTGCATGCTTTCTCTGAGTCTCTGTAGTCTTAGCTTCAAAATGAAAGTCACACTGGAGATAATGACACTGGGTGTGAGAGTTCTGTGAGATATATATGTGAAAAGGAACCGATAAAAGCCCTGGTTTTCTTCATCCTTTATATCTGATCTCTACATGAATGGTGTAATAACCAATTTAAAAGAAAATAGTAAAAACCAAACCTTTGTCTTATTTATATTTAGGTAGAAAAATAACCCGAATCATTAAATCAAAACGTGAAAACTAAAAAGTCCCAAACGGAAGCTAAAACCAACTGCAGAAAATTAAGGGATAGAGTCAAGCCTATCTGATATTCTGGTCCTTTATCTATTTCCCAACACTGACTTTCTTAAAGATAATTGAAAACTAGTACAATTTAAACTTAGTTTTTACCTCATCTGTCTGAGTTTTCAGCTCTTTCAAGTGTTTTTTGTACTGACTCCCACCACAGTGTGCTCAGAGGGGTCCAATCAGCATTATAATCTGGGCCAAAACAGGGGACTGCTGGCAAAGAAAGAAATTCAGCCCAGATCATATCTGGGTGGCATAGTGTGTCACAACTGCTTTTGCAGCCACACAGGATGGTGTTGGGCCTTTCACGGATTGAACGTGGGTATGAAGTTCAGAAAGCCCTCACTCAGAAAGGCCCAAAAGGGCAAATCTCACCTTGGTGAAGCCAGTATTCCCTGCCACCACCTAAGTGTCTTTTCCTTAAAAGGAACTGAGAACAATTCCAGCACTAACGGAACAATTCCATCTGGCTGTAACCTGTGTCCTTTGCTGTCAACCTGAATCCTTTGAGCTTCTTGCACTGATATATGATTTGTATTAGATTCTGTTGGGACTCTTATTTTTGCCAATTCAAAATCCCAGTGGAACTCATTCTGGGATATTCCTCGCGTACTCAGGGAGATACTTCACCAAATACATCACCAAAAAATAAGGGATTTATACAGTAGATTTGATTGTAACAAGATAAAATACAGTGCAATACAATTGCCTGACGCTGTTGCCTTCTATCCCATGTCTCAACCTCTCTTTTCTGCCAACAGGAAGAAAAATGCACCCATAGCTTATTTAATGCTCTCAGTGCTGTGTTGCCAAAAACATCTAATTCCTGCTGTGTAATGTACTGTTTCATTTCTTTTCTTTCCAGCCCCAATTTACCTCTAGTTCTTATTCACAACCATCATTTACTTTAAATGATCACTCATATTATCTACCTCACATTGTTTCTCTAGTCAACTATTAACTGATTGTCTCTTGGTTTTCCAGATTTTCTCAGCTGTAAACCTGGAGTTCTCCTTTGCCTTTCATCTCTGGTATATTTTTAATCTTTTCTCTTAATTATTCTTGAACTTCTTATTCTTCAACCACACACACACACACACGAGATATGTGTGAAAGGAGAAAATTATTCAGCATATATAGAGTTAAAAAATAAGATTATCCTGTGACAGTCACACTAATTGGCAAAACACAAAATGAAGAGGACTATCTTGCGTGCTCATGGGATCAAGGTTTTTAGCTAGTTCAGTCAATAATATTCACATAGCTAAAAAAAAATTGAAATATTGGCACAAGGTCATATTTAGAAGAGAAGGCGAGTTTTAAAATAAGCTTTGGGAATCCATGTTCATTCCAGTCAAGCCCTTTAAACTGCACAATCTGGTGGACACAAAAACTCCAGTTACTAAACAGACACACTCCGCTGTGCTGCAAAGATGACACCAGACTCTTCCTGGGCTGGTAACTATTACTGCTTAAGACTACTTGCCTTCGAATTCCATCTGTACTCCACACTGCTATAATTACTAGTAAGTTGAGATGCTGGGGCACATTTATATCAAGAAAGATATCATGGGAGGCATATTATCTTTCACCAAAAATGGAAATGTGAAGAATAACTTGGCATCCTGGATAATAAATCTGTCTGTAGTGAAGTTTAAAACAAATGCATTAAACATATTCAATTATCTCCATATTGACAGATGAAATCCTGTTATCTGCTAGCCAAGCCAAGGCATAAGACCTGTATCACCAATATATCATTACTCTATAAAACCTCTTGTTGTCCATCCAAATGACAATAAATATGCCTCAGCTTTTCTTCTTTAGAAACTTCAGTTTCAACATAATAAGAAACTTTTTTCCTAAAAAATAAGAAAAAAATCATTTGCAAATTTTGGGTCATGTCTCTATTATACTGCCCTCTCAACTGCATTCAGTCACTATAATTTATGCTGGGAATGGATATTTATGTTTATCAATTGATTAAAGATAAAACTTTTTCAAGATTTGGCAACTGTACACAACAACTAGTTTTCAGGTTTCGTTTTTGTCACAGACATTGTTAGGTTTTACCCAATAGCCACTCCCTGTTATTCTTTTCTGTGAATTTTTTTTCCAGATTGCGTGGTGACTAGCCCCAAGGGATAACCACAATGGGTCACAGCCAGTCATAGTCATCCTGTCCTTTTTTTCCAGATAACTAATTTTTCAGCCTCTTATTCACATCCAGAGATGACCCAACCCATTGTTCTGGCCAATGAGATAGGAGACAAGTACTATGCAATAGAAAAACTATTCCCTGACAAAAATAACAGATTAAGGAGAGTTTATTCAAAATACCTCTTCTCTTGCTTCCTACCTTTGAATGTGTTGTGATGATGTGTGCGTGGTGGTGGTACAGGCCTCTTGTGACTATGAGAAGAAAGCTAAGGTAATTACATATTTGTCAGTCCAGTGAATTGAGAACGAATATCAACAACCTATTTCTGGACTTTATGCTTCTTAAGAAAACTGTGTACCACATATAATCCAACATTAATAAGGACAACATTATCCCTGTATATTTATTCTAAATCCAGGTAAATATAGAGAACCACTGTTATGTTTCAGGAAAACTAGAGGAAATATGCATGTGTGTCTGAGATATTTATCTTTTCTTTTCTGGCGTGTATGACTCCATCCCAGTTCACATTAACATGTGTGTCTAAATTTGCATTATATTCTAGAGGGAAATAATTTTTGATTGATGGTTCAGTTGTTTACATAATAGCACAGTCTTGCTAAATATAACATGATCTTTGACAACCACAGTCCCCTTTGTTTAATGGCAATTCCAAGTCTCATTTTTTTTAATTATAAGAGAAAGTTTGTTTGGAAAGTTACACAGGTAATAGAAGTCAGCCAGCTGGGCTGCACAGCCTCAGGAAACAAGTTATAGGAGCAGCAGAAGGGCTCTTGGAGCTTACAGAGAGAGAGGCAAAGCTAACACACCTGGAGGGAAGAAGGGGGTGAAGGGAAAGGCACAGACATGCTCCCAAGAGGGAGAGCACACCATAGTCTCATTTTTAAGGTGAAATTCTGGATAGATAAATTGTGGCTTTATCTAATAATCCTTTTGCTCATTTATCCCAACACCAAATATGCAAACTGACATATATAAATATATATATGTATGTATATTTAATATATATTTTGAATATATATATATTCACACATATTTAAAAGAATATATGTTCCATATATATATATATATATATATATATATATATTCACACATATTTAAAAGAGATTTAACAAACTACAGCAACAGTTATTACAAAGCAGTCAATGTTACTCATAAAGTCTTTAACCACTGAGGTCTCACAATACCTGTTCTACCCTAAAAGACTGGATCTATTTCCACATTTCACAGTTGGCCTACTGCACATAAGAGACAACTACAAAACTTCTCTCAAATACCTTGCCGTAACAAATTGCCAATTAAAACATAACAATGAAAGAAAGAATAAATACATCTCCACTTATCAATAAAAAAGTCTTTAAAGGTTATTTATATGCAACAGTGTCTAACAGATACAAAGCCCAGTATCTAACTTGTCTTAAATTACAAAGAATGTTTAATGCCCTGACAACAAAACTAATCTTCCAACCTAGCATTCAACAGAGAAAGTTGTGATGTAGTTGTGCATGTGTTTAAGTGGGATAATTATCTTTCATTCTAAAAGCCAACTCTCCTCCATTTGCATCACCCTCATTAAAACTCCTATCAAATCAGATAGTGTAGCATCAGTAGGAGATACCTTCTCCATGTAATCAGAAAATATTTAAGACTATCTATAAAGTGGTATTTTTAAGGATAAGACTTCTTGGAACCAATTGTGAAGGAAGTACATTTTGACATGCAGAGATATGGGAAATAGTTTCCCAGGAGGAAAGTGACAGCAAAAGAATTGAAGATATAAAGTACAGGGCACACTCTGAGATTGTACAGTTGAGTTAAAGCATCAGGGACATGAGTGGAAGTGTAGAAGGCCACGTGCCACAATCCATAGATCTCAAAACATGGAAGTACTTGAAGTTATATTCCAAGTTCAATACTACCAATCAGTATGAATATTATCTAAGTTTTTAAAAAATCTTTTATTCACTTCCTGTGCTTAATATAAAAAATGTCAGTTCACCTGTCTTAACCCCTTGGATTCTGGAAGGTCAGTATCAGTACACAAGAACTCTTTGCACTTGTGAATCTACTTGCATCCAATACTTAGTCTCTAACTGATGGCCCGTGGAAATACTTTCTAAAGGTTTTAAGTTGTTTTCAAGACTTCTTCAAATTAGTTCTTTATTCCTTCTGTAGATGGTGAATGAATAGGGCTTTTGACAGGTGAATAACCAATCCACTCCTATGAAAAGAGTTTGCATTTTACTGCTTATTTTTCTGGCTGCATTATTTGCAACAGTATATTCTGAAGTGCAAATAAGTGATTGTTCTTAAAAAAGAGTAAGGGCTTAGCCACCTCACCAGGAGTGGTAGAGTCAAGAGAGAAGATGAAGTGACTACTATTAACTTCTGTCCTTCTAGAGAAAGACATCATCCTTTATCATCATATAAATATTATTCCAAGTCAAACTAATAAATGCATATTGATCAAGGCACAAATAATGAGTAATCTAATTGTTTAGCATCTTTCTTTCATAGATGAGACCTAAAAAAGGATATTTATTAACAACAATAAAAAAAATGACATGGTGTTTCAATTTTACTCTTGTAATCCTTGGAATGGTCATTTAACCACAGCTGTAGAATTAAGAGGATTTGCCATTCTAAACCAGAGCATTCAACATTTCCTAGGGCTAGGACTAAGGGTGACCCTAATTGGGAAATCCAGGTCTTTCACCTAGAATAGTATGTATGAGAGATATACATCAATAATTATAATTTATTGGACTAAATCTATATTACAAGACTGATCCTTCAAGACTGATGTTAGCAATAAGAAAATTCAGAGGAATCCATTATAAAATATTATTTTTATATTAGTATGTTATGTTGATAACAGTATTCTCTATTATTAAAAGTGTTTTTAGTACCTATCCTTCACTCAGAATATCACACTGTAAAACCACTCAAGCTCTTAGTAATCCATGTAACTTAATGGAGGAAGGGATGATGAATCATGAGGTCCTATTTTATTTGTAGGATATAAGCCTATCCATAGATACAAAAGTGCTTCTGTAACACTTGATACTGGAAAAAAAATACTACTCCAGCCATACCATTTATGGATGCTACTCAAAGGAAATTAATGCAAACTTGAAGACATATCTGAAACTAAGAGTTGAGGCAACAATATTCCCAATGAATAGGGTTTACAAGTATGTTTGGTAGATAAAAGATGTACCTTATGTATTAGAACAATTCAGTAAGAATATACCTATTTTTCTAGACCTAAATAAAATAGGTATATTGTGGCCATTACGGTAATGATTCTATAAAACAATAAAGCTTTTAATTTTATCCTAACCAGTAAAATATGAGGATGAATGCCACAGGTAAAGAATAACATTTATACATTTCTGATCACTGAGACCTCTTGTTTGAGAGGAGACTAACAGACTAGAATAGAACAAAATTTGAGAACTATTTTCTGGAGCTAGCTAGTAATGTGATAGGAACCTTGGTTTCATAATAACACTGACAACAAGAATTTGCTTATATACGTCAACAATGCTCAAGAAATGACCTTAGAGCCATAGAGCAAAATGATGGCAGCTATTGAATGTCAAACATCTCAAGAAATAACACTGAGAAAAAAAACAACAATAAAAAAGGAACACAGGGATGACATCACATTATGATTTAATCATTGATTTTAAATGCTACAGGTGATAAATATCAGATATATTAATATATAAATATACAAGGAATGCCCAGAAAAAGTGCAGCCATTGTTAATATAATGAGAACAGTTTGTGTGACATCGATGTAACCTGGCAGCCAAGGAGAGGACAGGAATGTGCATCTGTGAACAATGATGACTTCACTATACTAGTCAGGGGGGCACTAGATGCTGTTCACTCTGTGGCTGTCACATTCAAAATGACTGAGAGACTAGAGATATGAATCTGTGTCGAATTTTGTGTTAAGTTTGAACATTCCTCCATGGAAACTATTGGGTGATTCAGAAGGCCACCGCTATGGGCAACTGGTGATTGGCAGCTTCATCACAATGCATCTGCGTATGCATCACATCTCATGCAGAGGTTTCTGATGAAAATTCAAACCATATAGATGACTCAACCCCTCTACAACCCAAATTTGGCACCCTGTGACTTCTGGCTTTTCCTAAAAGTGAAATCACTTTTAAAAGGGAAGAGATTTCAGACCATTGATGAGATTCAGGAAAATACCATGGGGCAGCTGATGGCAACTGGGAGAACTGTGTGAGGTCCCAAGATGCCTACTTTAAAGGAGACTAAGGTGTCATTGTCCTATGTGCAATGTTCCTTGTATCTTGTATCTTCTTCAATAAATGTCTCTATTTTTCATATTACATGGCTGGATACCTTCTGGACAGACTTCATATGTGTACATTAATGTATCTTTTTTGTTGTCTTTTCTTGCTTCTTGGGGTTTTACATTGATTTTTGTCTCATATAAATTCATTATCATATTATATTTGTGATACTATATATCCTTCCTTTTAAGGTATTTCTTATACAAATAGAATGCATTTTAATTTTTTAAACTCAATCTGATGTCTATCTTTTAATTCAGTGTTAAACATAGTTTCATTTGTCAAATATATATTTGGTATTATTCTGCTTATTATATATTTTCATTATATATTTTTGTTATTTGTTATTTGCTTATTTCTTTTTCTCTCAACATATAAATCCTTTCATTTTATTTTTTACTATTGACTATTAAATTCTACTGGCATGAAATAATTTGACTAATAAATGCTTGGAAAATCTTGATTTTTAAAAATTTTCTAAGTTAACGAAAAAATCAGTGCCATTTCCTCATTACATGAAAAAAACCTACTTGTTATTTTTTATTAT
This sequence comes from Phyllostomus hastatus, assembly GCF_019186645.2. Classification (NCBI taxonomy): domain Eukaryota; kingdom Metazoa; phylum Chordata; class Mammalia; order Chiroptera; family Phyllostomidae; genus Phyllostomus; species Phyllostomus hastatus. Next base: position 34,675,550 of record NW_025333709.1, on the reverse strand, counting down.
ACTATTCAACTAATACAAATCTGTTAAAATTTTGCAGAAAGGGTATATATAAGAATATCTTTCTATTACTTTCTCCAAAGCTTCTCGATTTGGCTGCAACACAGGCTGCTTATGACATTCTATGTATCCTTGCCTGTTTATGTTAAATATCAGAGACATGAATGAGATTAGTGTGACTTTCGTTTCTGTTGAGTCTGTCTTGGTGATTACATAATGTGCTTTGGTTTCTTCCTTGAGAACATCTTTTGATTTAATATGTTATCATCTGTTTTTGTCTTTCTTCTCATTATCTGTCTTCATTTTCATTCTCATACATCTAAAAGGTTTTTTCAAACTTGTCTTCTAGAGTAATGATTTGATTTCCTGCAATATCTATCATGCCTTTTTAATGTCTTTAATCTATTAATGTAATTATCGAACTTTGAATTTCCTTGAAACATTTTTAAACTTTCTACGAGAGTTCATTCTATGTACACTACACCTTTCATTTCTGTATTCCCTATATATATGTGACCCTTATCTATTACATGCTGATCACTTCCTTTTCTATGTATATAGTTCATGTCTTGTGGAATTTTATTTATAACAAGTAATTGTTTCACTACTAAACAATTTTTAAGGTGATTTTTAAACTTATTTCTTAAAAATGCTTGGCCACTTTTATGTTATAGAATTCTCTTTCCTGTTGCTCCTAGATTTTTTTTTCTTTTCCTTTTTTTCTTTGCCTCATCCCTAAAGAAGAAGAAATCTATCTGGCTCTGGTCTTTTTCTTTCTGACAATGTGTGTGAATTGAAATACATCAGCTTCAGATATGTGTTTTTTCTTTTTTCTTTTCCTTTAACCAGGTACAATACCTGAAAGACAGTATTTCCCCATTATGAAATGCTGATAGAAATTCTTCCACCTCTCTCTTACCCCTCCCTCTGCCAGGTATAACAAATTTTCTAAGATGATAACATACATCCAAATGCATTTATTATCCTTGCCCCTACCTAGATATGCTGCCGTCCTCCTGTAGCTAGAAAAAGAAGGAAACTAAGAAACATGGTTGGAGAGTGCTCAGAACAGACTGATTTAGTCAGTTAAAGTCTTTCTCTGTTCCTAAAATTTCAATACTGTTAAAAATCTTTATCTTTTAAAAACATGCATGAGTATTCTGTATTACCTGAGATAACAGAAAGATCATATTGTAAAATCAGACTCACAGGAATCAAGTTCTTCTTCAGTATCAACATTAACAAATAGTTCCAAGGACACAAGTGAGCATGAGCTAGAGGTGAAACAGCAAGAGTTCTGGGGCCTCTGCCACAGCTACCGGTCCTCTCTCAGCGCTCCAGGCACCCAAGCAAGCATGCTTTCAAAATAACTTACCGTGTATAGTCTCCTCATGTACCTAAAAGGCAATATTTGGGTTGTGAAACATCTCCATTTCATACTCAATTATTTTATGCCTTATGTGACATTTCCAGGGAGTCATGCCTCACTAACCCATAGATTCCGAGTTTTACCCTGAGCAACTTGAGACAATTCATCAAAGGTGCTCCACAGATAGGTGGCACTCCTGCCAACAAACACTATTTGGTGTGTTTAACAGACCTGTCATTACTTAGCTCAGAAGGAGATCATACCTAGTCACTTTCTTTCTCCCCCTCCATACCCCACTTGCCCTCCCCAACCCATGCTCACTTGCCAAAGTCAGTGAATGGATTATGGGATTCTAGGTATTTCCACAGTAAGCATCTTAGCCATAAACATTTTTGCTGCAACTATTTTAGCCACAAGACTTCACCACACAACTAATTGGCTATAAGGCAATTTCACAGTGAAACATAAAATAACTGGTTGACAGTTTAGTTTACGTTGTGCCAACTTAATATATTTAAACCAGTTGTCAGTTTGGTTTCCTTTCTCCATTGACAAAGTTCTTGCAGTCACTCCCATTTTTATATAATATAAATCTCAGCCCTCATTATGGTCTATACAGTGAAAAGTAGATGCAGTGTTCCTAACACAGTGGATGAGGATAATTGATTATAAAGCCAGGTTGCAAAGCCATGTATAAACCCAGATTACATACTATGCTATAACATAATCACACATCATTTTGCAAATCCTTCTCAAGCACAGTCATCGTTCCCACCTGTCAACACCAAAAGTTTACCACCCTCTGGCAAATACTAATTCACAAGTCTTTGAGAGCATTAATTATTAATTCTTTAGTTAGAAACTGATAACTCTCAGTGAAGAAAAAAGTCTCAGGGAGGATTGGGGTAGGGAAAGGGGTGGGAGAAAAGGCAGAAAACTGTACTTGAACAACAATAAAAAAAAGAAAGAAAATCTGATGCTGAATGAAAAGACAAAACAACAATAATAAGAAATTTATATATAATGCAATGAATGGAAAACTTCAAAGATGATATACTTTCATTCTTCTCAATAGAGTCTTTTTAATGTTGTTATTAATTGTTCATGTGTCATTTTTTTAATGTTCCTCTTCGATATTCTGTTACTTTACCTTTTATGGAGAGATTGCCTTATGTAAGACAATGTACTGTGCTGCAAAAACGCTTGCAGCAACGATGTTTACAGCAAACACACTCATGGTGAAAATACCAGACTCAGGCTCACAGACATGCTGCTGAGCCATTCCCTTCCCAGCTTTAAGGGACTTGGGAATAGGCACAGTTTCTCTTGCATATTACTAACTGAGTGACTTTAAAAATCATATTTGTAATTATTTTTATACTTATTTGTTTACCCATCATCCAGAGAAAATCAAAACTCCAGAATATACATCGATGGCCCTCCACAATCTTTCACTAACCTCAACACTAAATAGCCTCAGGTCTGCTTCTCTCAAGCAGATTATGATTTTTCCACTCTAAACTTCTGACTCCAAACCCAACGAGTTCTTTTATATATTTCCTGTTGCTTTCTCTCTCTTTTTCTGATACACAGCAGGCCCTTAGTAAAGGTTGGCCAGCTTGCATTTGGCTGCTTATCTACAATAATGAGAGAACCATATTCACATTTAGTAACCTGGAAAAATAAAACTATATCCTAAAAAGTTACAAGGAACAATGATGCATTCTTAATAAGCCTGAAATATCATCAAATTCATCTTGTTAGTAACTGGAAGAAAAGTGAATTAAGCTGATCATTTTAATTGAAAATGAAATCAAACCAAACCTAATTATACTGTGGCCCAACTCAGACCCTCTGCACAACGACATTTGTCCTGCTGGTACAGACCTTGTAAACACGGCCAGGACTCTGGTACTGCCTCATTTCCCCTGGGCTCTTTCCAAAACCAGCAGAATTTATTGATGCATACAGTGAGGTCAGGTAATGAATTTTCAAGGTCATTTTTCACACAGGAGCAAAAACAGTTTCTTTTGTCTCCTCCAGAAATCTCTGCATAATGGGTTGCTTCTGCTGAATTCATTAACTTCCTCACCATGCTGTGACCAACTAATTTTTCTGCTCACCTTCATTATAATCTACATTTATATAACCCATATTAGATGTTCAAAGCACTCTAATAACTTTCCTCACTAACCTGTACAATAACTTTTTATGAAAATAGAGCTGTCACATTTCCCTTTTTATCATCTGGAATGAAGAACTGGGCATCCATTTCTTTCCTGTCTGTAAAATCACCCCAGGACCCAAGTTTTTGACAAAGAGTTTGCTGCTCCTCTATCTAGGTTTGAAATTTAACAGACATTTACAAAATATTTTCCCTTGGGCTGTTCTTACTATGGAGCTGCTAGCAAAAACAAAATAAAATGACAACAACAAAAAGACCACGTTGTATGTACAATGTGTAAGGTCATCAGAACATCATTCGGAAGGGAAATGTCACCTCTGGAGAGCCAGTCTTTCCAGGCAAGTTAGCCCCAGACACATCCTCTTGGCAGACACTGTACCTATTCCATCTTCCTTCTTTATAGTCTGTCTTATTCCTATTAGCTACTTACCTATAAACCACATTCCAACGAAAAAATGTAAAACCGTAAGACAGATTTGGGATCATGTATGTAGGAAGTCAAATAGCCAGGCATCCAGTATTATATAACATAATGTACCATCATAACAAAAAATACTAGGAAATGTAAATTGGTTTTGTTTTAAGTAGTAAGAATCTAGAGTACCTGATCTTCAGTGCATCCATCTTTTTCAGGACATGTGCGAGAAACTTACTTAAGCAACTATTGTTGGCTCATGAAGCTCTGGATCCATGCTGACACCTATGTTGCAATCACTGAATTCTTTACCTTCAGTGAAATATCTGGAAATGGACATTTTTTGAGTCTGCTACTGCAATGTAACATCCAAGAGATTTTCCTAGAGAACTTGCTATTCATATAAAGTAATAAGACTGAGTGATATGATTTCAGGGTTACAAGAATGCAGCTGCCCAGTTCATTCATTCCACACACTCACCCCTTGCTAGTTCTGTCCAGCCAGTTGCTGCTTTTTAAAAGTATATCATTAAGTCTTCATCCCTTGAGAGTTCTGGTTTCTAGTAAAAGAAGTTTCTTTTGGGGTTAGGTAACACTAGGAAGTAACACTAGAAGGACCAACTAGTTTACCATCTGAGCTGTGTGAAAATTTAAGCTGTATGATATGAGTATGACAGAGGACATGTTAAATATGTTAGAGCAACAGCAAAAGGCACAAGCCCAAGGTCTCCAGGAACTTGGGATATAAAGTCACCCTTGTTGACACTTAACATCTCAGTACAGGGTGGGGCAAAGTAGTTTTACAATTGTGAGCAAGCAAAACAGTTTATTTTTGTATTATTGTTTATTAGTTGTTGTATTATTTTCCATACAAACAACTGTAAACCTACTTTTGTCCCACCTTGTATATTATACCAAATGGAAGGAAATGAACAAAGGAGTGCACCAGTGAATGGAAGCAAATGAATTGTATCCAAAGGGAATGTAAAAAGGATAAGGAGTAATTAATGTGGGTAGTAAAAGGCAAATATTACAAACTTCACAATTGTGTCCAAAATTAGACTAGGTTCTCTGCCTAATTGAAAACCCAGTAACTAGAATTAATAGGTATAACACTTCTAATAACCTCCCATTTAATTAGAATTTAGCTGCTGAAATCAAAGATGCCCTTTGTCTTTTAAAACCAATCGCAAGGGAAGCAAGTTCCAGCTACTCCCTCCTTAATAATTTGACCACATTCATGTTTTCCATTATTATTTTCCTTCCCCACCCACATAAAATAAAATTTGTTTTACTGTATTTTCTAAACAGAACTTTCAAGGGGCACTGGAATTACTAGCAAGTATGCCCATACTGTAGACATAACATCTGAGATTTTTTAAATTGTCCCTTGCAGTGTATATTATGCTAGTCAGTATATTTTATGGAAAGTAAATAGCATTTAAAATAAAGGCAATAATCAAGTCTTTCTGCTAACTTGCTGACTTCTCCATCCCTTGAGACCCATTCTATATTGGTTTTCTTTTTAATATTTATCTATCATTACATTACTTTCTTTATTCCCAAGGTGGAACACTGATTTCATCTTTCTACCATTTCATCTTTCTAATGATCCCCCCAGTCTCACCAGAAAGAAGCCGATGTCAAACTGGCCCCTGGTATGTAACAGAAGGAGGCAGAAAACAATCAGGCTCCCTGTTCACCGTGCATTATGCCTGTTGTCAGGGCAAAATCCTGAGGTTCTAGAAAACCATGGAAAATAGGCTTTGGTGCAGCCAATTCCATGGTTTTCTGAGGGCTTCTAATAAAGACACATAAACTTTGAGACATAATTTCTGTCATATCAGTTGTGTAAAGTGCAGTAGGTTAGGAGAGAGAGAAGAGAGGTTGAAGATGAATAAGATTGCATCCCTTTCTTTATGTTCTTGACATATACTAAGAAAACTAAAGTAAGTAATTACAGAGGTTTTTGGGGGGTGCAGAAATTGGAAGGCATAATTTACTGTGACGTAAAGTACTTGGAAAAGTTTCTAACATGAAGAAACATGTTATCTATGCCTTGAAACATGAAATTCTGGTCAGTGAGGTGTGAAGAAAGGGACAGCTTCTTAGACATGTGACCTGCGCAATGACAGGGTCCTGCTTCATAAAGATCCCCATTCGGTCTGATGTTGCATCATTATCATCTTGAGACATTTACTTTTTAAGCAATGGGGCCTGCATTTTAATTCTGCACTGGGCCCCACAAATTATTTATCTGGTCCTGAGTGTGGAGAGCAAGCGATCCTGCACATATGGCAAGATTAGAGTCACCAGGCCACAGAACTAATCACCACTATTTCAAGGCAGGGGTGGGCCAGGGGTCCTATTAGTGGGAAACAAGTTTGCAAAGAGTTTGTGCCAGATCTCCAGGGCCTGGGTTTTAGTGCTCAATCCAGGATTTATTCTAGAACCACTCACAAATATTTGCAGATTTTTTAAAATAAGTTCTATAGTTCAAGTTTTATAGTAATGTGAAGGATAGACTGAAGAATGAAAGAAATTGAAAGGCAAGGAGTTTAGATAGAATGCCACTAAAATTGCCTGAGTGAAAACTAAGGAGGGCTAGTGGTATGTATGAGCACTGAAGGAGGAGTCTGAGACCCAGTTTACAGAGTGGGCTAGCTGCCCCGATCCTCATCCTGGCCCTGCATTTATCTCCAGTGCCTTTCTCCCAAACCAGTGGAAAAGATTACTATGACCCAATTATTGTGTGATCTCATGTCTTTTTCAATTTTATGCTGAACACAACGTATCACAATCAAACTCATCCAGAATGAGATTTGGGGTGACATATTTCCTCCTAATACTTAAAGAAATCTTCATGAAACAACATAATTTAAAACCAAAAATTAAAACCACCATGTACATAAACCTCTCACAATTGTTTCCACTGTCCACCCATCTTTCTCAGGTTTTATAGCTGAGATATCCTCCGAGCTTTTTTTTTCCTTCAATGGTGTTTCAATGCACAAAATATTACAACTGTCAATGACCTAAATACTCATTTAAAATGCTAACCTTAATTATATTAATTAGAAGTAAACATTTTTTTTCACCCTGAATGCTGTTTGTTTTTTCTTTTTATTAAATCTATGAGGGTGACACTGGTTAACAAATTATACAGGTTTTAGGTGCACAGTCGTACAACATATCATCTGTACACTGTATCATGTGTTCTCCAACCCAAGTCTCCGTCCATCACCATTTATCCCCCTATAGTCCAAAATCAATAACAAAGGGCTGAAAATAAATCTTTATATAATAGTGATTGTAAAACATTGATTTTTTTTCATAGTATTGACTATGCTGTGTAAAGTGCATTCTTGCTTCATTTTATATCAACCACATCCAGAGAATTGCACAGATTGAGAATGCCATCCTCAGCTTCGAAGAGAATGGATTTGGCCTCGAATGTAAACTCTGGCTTCCCTTGCTTCCTTGGCAAAAAGTTTGGAGCTTAGACCTTTTGCTCAAATAGCAACTTTCTTATTTAAAATACAGTGTCTGAAAACTGAGCTTCAGGTTACCCAAAGAACCATCTGTTAAAAACTGTGAACACAAAAAATGTTAAAATCCCTGTTTCACTTGCAGAGTTTTCTAGAAAATAACAGTCTATTGTGACTGTGACTATAGGTCATTATAACTCAAGTTCAGTCCATTAGCATTCCTTTGAAACTTCAACACCAGAATATGAACACAACTAGTTTTCTAGCTTCTTGCTCTCTCCCACCACATGCATATCCACACCATTCTCTCGTTCCTTCCTCCTCCCTCTGCTCCAGCCACACTGGGCTCCTTGCCTGTTTTCAAATGTACAGGCACATTGCCACTGATGATCCTTTGTCCTTGCTGTTCCCTATGTCTAGGACCTTCTCCCAGATGTTCATGGTTGTCCCTAAGCTCCTTCAGGTCTTTGCTCAAACAGCACCTTTTCCCTGATGACTGTTCAGACAACCTTCTTTAAAGCTGAACCTCTTCCTCAATGATTCCAGCTCCTGCTTTATCTTTATCCCAAAGAGGTTGTCAACATATATTGTACTACATAGATCCTGCTGTTCAGTTTACTGTGTGCATCTCTCTCTATAATTTACACTTTTTAAGGGCAGGATTTGGGTTGTTTCTGCTCCCTGCTGGCTTCTCAGTGCCTAGACAGTGTCTGGCAAATTGCAGACACTCAATAAATGTGAGCTATAGAGTGAGTGGAAGTAGTCGCATGGATTCTTTTTTTTTTTTTTTTTGAATTTGCCTTTACCCTGAACTTGCCTTCAAGTCTAAACAGAGAAAGAGAGGGAGTAGTTAGACTACTGAAGTCACAAGGACCAAGCATGATGACTGTCAAAAATTGAAGTATCAAAATTATTAGTGGCCTCTCTCAGTTATTTTATTTTATGCCTCCACAAAGACAATAATATATTACAGGGGGAAAACATCTTACGATTAACATGCCATGAACTATTTTGGTCAGCTCCAGCTGCCATAACAAAATACCATAGACTGGGTTAGTTAAACAACCGAAATTTATTTTCTCGAAGTTCTAGAGGCTAGAAGTCCAGGAACAAGGTGCCAGCACAGTCAGTTTCCAGTGAGAGCTCCCTTCCTAGCTTTTAGGTGACCACCTTCTTCAGTGTCCTCACATGGTGGCCTCTTCTTAGAAGGCTGCTAATCCCATCACGAGTTCCCCACCCTGGTGACCTCATCTAAACCTAAAGGCCTCCCAGAGACATCCCTTTTCTCCCTTTCCCCTTCTGCCCCACTTTTTGTCTTCTCCATCCCTCTGGTACAAAGTTATTTGATTTTGGTCTTTCAATCCAAGTGTTCTATTCATATCCTCCTGACTTCTTTCCCAAAAGTCAAGGTTATAAAGATCTTTATTTGTAGTTTTACCCATTTATTTATGGTGACATAAATGTTTAATTTTTCTTAGATTTCAGCCTCTGGAGTGAAGGGCCTTTAATTTAAAAAAAAGCTTCTTAGGTTAACATTGTACCCCTGCAACAGTGGAACATGATGAATAATCATACTAAATTGATGATTACTATTTTACTTGCTTTCACTAAAAAAACATTTCCTCACATGGATAAGAGGGACAGGAATGTAGAAGACGAGAGGCAGAAGACTTTATCCTGCCATGCATATATTAATTGCCTATTTATAGACCTTAAGGCTAAAGATCAGAACATGAAACATATCTGATATTGCTATAATAAAATAAGAATCCATAGTCCAAGTTCTATGTATACAGTTTCTTTATATCAGTAAAAATTATATAAAATCATATATTTTTATTTAACTCTTTTTTCTGATAATCATTTCTACCTTTTTTATTTATATTTAGAGAAGGGAAGGAAGGAAGAAAGAGAGGGGCAGAAACATCAATGTGTGGTTGCCTCTTATGTGGCCCTCACTGGGAACCTGGTCTGTAACCCAGGCATGTGCCCTGACTGGGAATCGAACCAGCTACCCTTTGGTTCAAAAGCCTGCATTCAATCCACTGGACCACACTAGCCAGTGCTTATTTCTATCTTCACAAGATATAATCACATACCTTAGATTACTTTACAACAAGACAAATATTACAAATAATTGGAAAAAGTAGCAATATGTTGGAAGACTATCATTTCACTTCTTTGGGGTTTTTTTAGATTTTATTTATTTATTTTTAGAGAGGGGGAAAAGAGAGAGGGAGAGAAACATCAATGTGTGGTTGCCCCTCACACACCCTCTACTGGGGGCCTGGCCTGCAACTCACGCCTGTGCCCTGATTGGGAACCGAACCGTCATGTGACTTCTTTGAATCATTAGACTTTCACATAGTTTTGCTTATCTAACATAAAATAAGTTGTTTTTTTTACTGCTACAGAGACTAATTCATGGAATGAACAATTCAGTTTTTACAATATTTAATTATTGCTTCCATGCATTCATTATGTAGTGATTATATGGAACAGATCATCAGAGGATTTATTGTCCTTCCTAAACATTTTTCCTACTTTCCTGTCATTTTTGAGATGTCTATAAAATCAAAATTTTTCATATATAATGCTATCTATTTTAATACAAATGTATAGTTAGATGAAGTCTATAAAATTAATTTATTGGAATTTTCCTCCTTGTGGATTAATCTGGAGATGACTGTGTTGTTCTCAATATTATTTTTTACTTCCAAGAGTAGAATTGGAAACTAAATACAATTCTAAAATCCAGGGTTCTATGGGAAAAGTGTTTTCAGACAGGCGTGTTCACATCAGAATTATTGACACATTTTTTGCTTCTGAGAATGAGATGTAAACTTATGCCACTCAAGCAAAGATACTGGTGCTTGTCAATTCTCATCTTTATTAAAAAGAATATAGGGGAGCAAGATGAGAAGGAAACATACACAGAAATTATACAGCATTATTGTGCAAAATTAGTACACTTGGATTTTCTTTCCCTAAGTTCTCCACTGGTGTTAAACTCTTTTAAGAGAATAATAAGGTGACAAATATCATCACGAACAGATCATTAACAACTCTAAATGCACAAACAACATCACAGACCATTCTCTTTTTTTCCTCATTAGTACACTTTCCTGCTGATATTTTCCCAGTTGAAATTAAGGCCCGTTTTATTTATAAAGATTGCTGATCTTTGTAAATGTCTCTATAGTTCATAGCTGTTTTTATTATAAAAACAGACCACAAAATTATGAAAACTTCTGCCTAGTTTCTTCTATTCTGTAGAAAAATTTATTTTTCAACTTGTTTTTTGGGCCACTGACAAAAACCTAAATGTTAAATCATTAAGAAATGCTGTTTTAAACTTTTCAGCACCTTTATTTTCTATAGGTTTTAATTGTGATTCAAGAAGCATTGCAAGACTGATGAAAATGGTTGAATGGTACAGTGACATTGAGTTTATTTCATTTGAGAGTTTTATGGTAATTAATCATACATGGTTAATATCCAGAGAGAGGCTGAATTCAATTGATGAGTTTGGGGCATTTTGGTAAACAGGTAAACAGGTATTGGAAGATGCAAAATTATCATAGAATTTTACTTTTTCCTAAAGAAAGGCTAGTGGATCTCTCATTAAAAATGGTTTGTTTTATTCTCATTTTGGTCAATGAATTTCTGGTGTTACCCCTATTTAAATATGCCTGCAATAGTCATAAAGCAAAATGTTAGTGTGTGATACAAAAAGAAATGCCTGTAAAAGTAATACAGAATATAACACAGTTAAATAGTCTCTGTCCTGTTGGGAGGAGTGGTATGAATAAATGTTCTGTACAATGGGTGTAGTCATCATATTCTACAAGATTATGTCACTCTTGCCTTTGGCTTATTGTTCTCACTTCCTATTACTTAGCAGTACCTTAACTTATTGATGCATTCACTATTATCATCTTCTCTTTTACACATACTAGCTTTCTACTGATGTCAACATCAACAGAGATACATCTTGACTTCTCGATTTCTGGATATCCTTCACGTCTTCCCAGATACTCGCTTTCTTTTGTAAACTAGTCCTTGCCAGCACCAATATTGCACCATTTCTAAAATATTAGTTCCAAGTACTAAACACCTCATTCTCCAATCATTTACTCCCTGTTTGTTCACTATACTGATCTGACCACATACATACACACAAATAATTAGCCTTAATAAGCTCTCCAATCCATTGATTCTACCATTTTTTTTCCACCAAGCAAGAAGAATTTTAAAAGTCAGGCGTCAAAAGAGTAATACAGCTCAGGCTAGTAGACTCACTTTAATTTATAAATTCTAGGAAATAAGAAGTTAAATGATGAAAGAGGGAAAAAGGAGGGAGAATATCACAAATACATGCTTCCTGACTGCATTCTAGAAAATAGCAATCCCTAACTGGTATTTCAGAAATCATTTGAAAAACATAAATGGAAGTCTGATTATATATCACTTATTTTTAAAAAATGGAAATTGCTTTTCAACGCAATCCTGGAAGATGTGAAGGAAAAACAGGGCAGATATGATTATATGAATAAAAAATAAAATGAACAGAATTCATAAAATATGTGGAGCTTACCTCAATTTCAATTTCATATTAAGATACAGGGGCAGATTAGTTATCAACATCATTTTACCTACAATTACAACCACTTATATCTATTTTTTAAATTATCACACAAACTGTAATATATACATACAAGAATCACAATCCTTTGAATCGATGTCAAAAAAATTTACCACTCTTTTGTTCAGTCCACATTGTTGAACACTTTGAAACTATCCTCATCATTTAGGGTAGGCCAGTTGTTAATTTTGCTAATGGGAAGCAAGAAGTGATGAATAATGAAATAAGTCATTGGCCTTCCTAAGTGCTAATTTCTAGGGATGTAAATCTAGGCTCATTAAAAATATTTTAGACAGATTAAGGCACATTGATGAGCATTTAGTGGTATCAAGTCGCAGAATGCAATGTCTGGGAACCTCTGCGTTCAAATTATAAAGCTGGGCCATAAGACAAGTACTAAATCTAATGAAGCTCTAGTTTGAATAGTCTTATATTTTATGACTGACTGCCTTGACTGTGGGATTTCTTGCCACAGTGATTGGGCCGCATTAATGACAGGTAACATTAATGACAGGATAAAGGATATTATTATCCCCTTGCAAGAGAAGATTGTAATGGATTGTTAAAGAGAAATTGGGGCATGGGAGAACTAATGTCAAGCTAAAGGGAATTTATATATAACCTTTTAATGAAATCAGTTGGTCTCTAGCTTTACACTCTTGCCTTTTGTGCAAATTAAAAATGTTCATTGGAAGATTTAGAGTTATTAAGAGAATAAATATAGGCCAAGCTAATGATTTTTCTAGCCTTTATCACAGAGACTTTGGACTAAGCATACCTAGAGATGTTTCTCCTGACCCTGAAACATAGCTTACTTAATACAACCATCTTCATTTTATTTTATTTTTTAAAGATTTCATTTATTTATTTTTAGAGAGAGGGGAAGGGGGGAGACAGAGAAGGAGAGAAACATAGATCAGTTGCTTCTTGCATGTCCCCAACTAGGGACCTGGACATGTGCCCTGGCTGGGAATCGAACCAGAGACCTTTCAGCTCTCAAGCTGGTGCTCAATAAACTGAGCCACCCAAGCGAGAGCCACCCTTCTGCATTTAAGAAAGCCAAGGGACAGTCATTAGTTCATTAAAAAGCTCCAAGTCATGATTTCAAAGGTACGTTATGCTGAGTTATGACCTCAAATGGTGCATTCATATTGAAGTGGAACAGTTCCCTAGGGTTCTCTAACCTATGTATAAATGTTGTTTAATTAAATTTAAAGAGATCAAGCACAAGCATTAGAAATATAAATTTTTCTCCCTAGGAACCCATGTCCCCAAAAATAAAAGGGTAAATTTAAAGTAGATAAGATATTTAGACAGGAATTTTGAGTATATATTTTGAATAAATGAAACAGTATACTTTTTGAAAGAAAAAAGTGTTATCTCTTTACTACATCTACTTTCACATAATTTACTAATTTTACAAACTGTGGGTTCAGTTTAAATTCTTGTTTTCTAATTTTCAGAAATTCAGAAAAGGGTCTTAAACAAGTGTGGTAGAAAGCTTCTAATATGACCCCTAATGATTCCCATTGTGCAGTATTCATGCTCTTATGTAATCCCATCCCACTGAAGATAGGCTGGACTTAGTGACTCTCTTCTGATAAACAGGATATAGCAAAGTAATAGAATGTCACTTCCAAAAAATGTTACAAAATGTTCAATGTCTTCAGTTGCTTTCATGCTCATTTGCTTTGATGAAGTCAGCTGCCATGTTACAAGCTCACCTATGGGGAAGTCCAGGTAGCAAGGCACTTTGGCAACATTCTAGCCAACAGCAAGCAAAAGACCAAGGCACTCAAACAATCCCATATGAGAAACTAAATCCTGCCAACAAACACGTGAATAAGCTGAAAAATAGATTCTCCCTCAGCCAGGTCTTAAAATGAGTGCACAGCCCTGACCAACAACACCTAGATTAGAGCTTTACGACAGAGATGTTGAACCAGAAGCATCCAGCTAAACTCTAGCCAGGCTCCTAATGCACAGAAACCATGAGATAAAATTGTTGGTTTTCTTAAGCCTCTAAACTTGAGGTAATTTGCTATATAGCAAAAGACAACTAATGAAAGAAAAAAATTTATTTGCAAGAGATTATCATTAGGTCAATATTTAAAGTTTTATTTCAGCTGCACGTAAAATTAAAATATACTGCCTAAAATGTAATGAAATGTATTTCCCAATTTCCTTGAAAATAACAATAAATGAAGTATAAATTAGGAAATAATGGCCCTGGTTCAATTCCCAGTCAGGGCACATGTCTCGGTTGCGCAGGCCAGGTTCCCAGTTGGTGGTATGTGAGAGGCAACCAATCATTTTCCCTCCATCTCTTTCTCTCTTCCTGCTAAAAGTAAATAAATGAAATCTTTAAAACATTAAGAAATAATTACCCATAAAACATTTCTCATCAATTAAATTAGTTAACATATAGAACATACTCCCTAAAGAATTTGTGACAATATAAGGAGTTATATCCTTACAACATTAAATGACATCCCTGACATATTTAATTAGATTCAATAGAATTACTTAAAACTCAATGATCTCTGCAAAGAACAGTACTTAAAGGAAAATTTATGGAATTGAATACTTATATCAGAAAATTAGATAGTTATCAAGTGAATAAACTAAGCCTCAACTTAATGATAGAAATAGAAGAGCAAATTAAGTCCAAAGCAAACTAGAGGGAAGAAATGATAAACACAAAGACAAATGAATAAAATTAAAGAAGAAAACAATAGACAAAATAAAACCAAAGTTATATTTTTTAAGAACATAGGTAAATTCATAAACCTCTAGCCAGACTGACCCAAAGTGGGGTGGGGGAGAGAGTGAGAAAGAGAGAGAGCCAGAGAGAGAACTATCAACATCAGGAATGAAAGAAAGGGCATCACTGTACACCTTACATATATTAAAAGGCTAACCAGGAAATACTAAAAGTTATTCCTCCTATTTATCAACAACTAAAATTCTGCATTGTGTTTTAAAGTTAATTTTTTGGTCACTCTATTTGGCTTTTAATATCAATTTAAAAGAAGAAAATGTAACTTTTAGTAATGCTCTTAAATTAAGAAAATCTACCTACTTATTTTATACATGTTGGATTAATTAGAGTTAAATTAGTAAAGTATGGGATAGTCCCACCAGACTAATGGTTAAATTCAATCTCCTACCATCACTGCAATTTACAATTCTGAGAAAAGAAACACTACAACAAACATTTTAACACATGTGGTTGTCTATAGAAAAAACATGAAACAAAAGAAAAAGCATTTGATTTTTAGTTTACAAATCAAATTTCCTGAAACCATTATACACAATGTTCAATTTAATTGGAAAATTATTGCTATTTTTAGCATAGAGTTTTAGACAAACTCAACTTTATACTAAGAAGTAAAATAAATAAAAATTTAACTTAAGTTTGTAATCACAACTATGTAAAAATGTTTATCTACTTAAGATGAAATTGTCCCCAAGGTTTGGCTTCTGAAAACACCTGTGTTAACACATTCCCCTTCAAACACAGCTCTTCTTCAATTGTGGCTGAGACCTGTTTAGCTTCTGCTACATTTTCTGCTTAAGGCTGAATGGAAACATCTGGCTTGTATCTTCACTGGTAACTATTTTCAGAGTGTATCTTTGCATAATTAAAGAAGTTAAATACAATTTTATGGGATTACAGAAGATATTGTAAACAAATTCCATGTGACATCTGGCACAAATAATTATTTCATGGTTTTTTTTTTACAGGTAATTGATATGTGTCAATTCTTTCTGATAACATCTAGGTATAATAATAACTTATTCAATAAACTCACAATTTTAAAATTCTGTTTTTTATACCATGGCTTATGTATGCAGATAGTGCAGAAGAGCCAAAATAATTCAAAATACTTATATAAAAGACAAAGGAAGAGAGGTTGAAACACAGGCATATTTTATACTGTCTTTGAAACTATCTGCTTTATCATGAAAACATTCTAACTTGCCCTTATTGTCATGGGACATTTAAGACACAATTCTGCATAGATACAATTCACCAAAGACCCAGGCCATGATACTGAAATGTAGACCAAACTGATTCTTATCACAGAGTCAGAGCCTGCATAAAGGCCAAAAAAAGCCACTTTCTGCATAACATGTTTAAGAGTATAAACATTGGTAAGAGAGGAATTGCATTGGCTTAAATCTCCTTCCTTTATGCATGTGAAGATATTGTTTTATATTTTTACAAATAGAGTTTAAGACTATTATTTAAAATAAGTGTTTCTTGCCCTGGCTGGTGTAGCTCAGTGGATTGAGCTCGGGCTGCGAACCAAAGTGTCGCAGGTTCGATTCCCAGTCAGGGCACATGCCTGGGTTGCAGGCCACGGTCCCCAGCAACTGCACATTGATGTTTCTCTCTCTTTCTCCCTCCCTTCCCTCTCTAAAAATAAATAAATAAATAAAATATTTTAAAAATAAATAAATAAATGAAATGAAATGAAATAAAATAAAATAAAAAGTGTTTCTTGTGTTAGGAGAAAAAGAAGCAAAATTCTCTTACCTCTATTATCTTTGAAAGTCAGGGGCTTGAAACAGCGATGGAGAGGTCTATAAATTTAAATAAATAAGAAAAAAAGAGAAACAAGCAGCAAAGTCTTCTGAATAAGAAGGCAGCAATCATGTCTTGATTGAAATACCTTTGTTTCTAAAAAAGAAAGAAAAAAATGCATTTCATTCAACTCCATTTTTTATAGGCTTCAATTTAAAGCAGCTAATGTGGAGAATTTGCAATGAAGTTGCTTTGAATCCTTATTTATTTATGTTTGATTGGTTATTTTCAAATAGGCAATAAGAAACCTGTATTTAGTATATACCCATTAAAAATATTGACTCAAACTAGGAATCAATGCAAGCCTTAAAACTTCTTAAATTATTCATTAGGATAGAGTTTAGAAATAATACATAAATCACCTTTCTTAAATAAATAAATCCTTTTAATATACATTGCAAATGAAAGATAATGTTTCTGCCATTCAAAAAGTAGAGTAATTACTGCAGCTATTCAGGGTCATTTATGGTTCTATATAAATTTTTGCAATGTTTGTTCTGTATCTGTAAAATATGTCATTGGTATTCTAGAAAGGATTGTGTTGAATCTATGTATTGCTTTGGGTAGTATGGACATTTTGATTATGTTAATTCTTCCAATCCACAAACACAGTACATGCTTCCATTTATTTGTATCTTCCTTAATTTCTTTCTTTAGTGTTGTGTAGTTTTTTGAGTACAGATCTTTTACCTCCTTGGTTAAGTTTATTCTTAGGTACTTTATTTTTCTTATTGCTATAGAAAATTGGACTTTCTTCCTGACTTATGTTTCTAATGTTTCATTGTTGGTGTACAAAAATGCCTTCAATTTCTGAATATTGACTCTGTATCCTGCTGCTTTGCCAAATTCACTTATTAAGTCGAGTAGTTTTTTCAGTGGGGTCTATATTGTTTTCTATGTACACTATCATGTCTTCTGCAAACAATGACAGTTTTACTTCCTCCTTTCCAATTGGGAGGCCTTTTATTTCTTTATCTTGTCTGATTGCTGTGGCTAGGATTTTCAATACTATGTTGAATAGAAGTGGTGAGAACTGCCTTTTGACCTGGCAATTCCACTGCTGGGATTATACCCTAAGAACCCTAAAACATCAATCCAAAAGAACCTATGCACCCCAATGTTCATAGCAGCACAATTTACAATAGCCAAGTGCTAGAAGCAACCTAAGTGCCCATCATAAATGAGTGGATCAAAAAACTATGGTACATTTACACAATGGGATACTACGCAGCAGAAAGAAAAAACTCCTGCTCTTCACAACAGCATGGATGGAACTGGAGAGCATTATGCTAAATGAAATAAGCCAGGTAATGAAAGGCAAATACCATATGACCTCATCTATAAGTGGAACATAATCAACAAAACAAACAAGCAGCAAAATACAGCCAGAGACAATGAAATAAAGAACAAACTAACAGGAACCAGAGGGGAAGGGGAGGGAGATAATGGGGGAAAGAAGGAGAAAGGTAGTCAAGGAACCCATGGACAAACCAAAGAGGGATAGGATTGAGAATGGGAGGTGGGAATGGGTGGGGCTAGGGGGAGTGGTGGGGGGGAAATACAACTGTACTTGAACAACAATAAAAAATGAATAAATAATGAAATTAAAAGGTGCCACAATTAGAATTTCTTTAAATATATCCATATATATATGAATAATGCAATTACTTTTTTTATACTCAAGGGATGAGAGACACTAGACAGGTTTTGTTTTTCAATTATAAAGGAAAGATATTTTCAGCAGTTTTCTAGATTTTGCCATAGATGGTTTTTTAATCAGTTGTTTTTCTAGGAGAAAAACCTCACAAGTGGGTACTATTGAAATATGTTTTAGAATCAATTATAAAAACAAGAAACACCTTGTTTTTTGACTTCACTTTATTGCACTTGGCAGATACTTGCACTTGGCATTTTGTATACACCAGAGGCTTGTGGCAACCCTGCAGTGACGGAGTCTACAGTCACCATTTCTCAAACAGCATTTGCTCACTTTGTATCTGTCACATTTTGGTAATTCTCACAATATTTCAAACTTCTTCATTATTATTATATTTGTTATGGTGATCTGTAATCACTGATCTTTGATGTTACTATTATAATTGTGTTGGCACTATAAACAGAACCAGTATGAAATGGCAAACTTAATCAATAAATGTTGTGCGTGTTCTGATTGTTCCACTGAATGGCCATTCCCCCATCTCTCTCCCACTCCTATGGCATTCCTATTCCCTGAGACACAGCAGTATTGAAATTAGGTAAATTCATAGCACTACAATAGCATCTAAGTGTTCAAGTGAAAGGAAGAATCACATCTCTCACTTTAAATGAAAAACTAGAAATGATTAAGGTCAGTGAGGAAGGCATGTCAAAAGCTGAGAGAAGCCAAAAGCTAGCTCTCTCATGCCAGTCAAATTGTGAATGCAAAGGAAAATTTCTTGAAGGAATTAAAAGTACTACTCTAGTGAACACATGAATGATAAAGTATAACAGCCTCATTGCTGGTAGTGAAGAAAATTTTAGTTGTCTGCATAGAAGATCAAATAGTCACAACATTTCCTTAAACCACAGCCTAGTCCAGAACAAGGCCCTAACTCTATTCAATTCTGTGAAAGTGGAGAGAGAGGTAAGAAAGCTGCGGAAGAATAGTGTGATGCTAGCAGAGATTGGTTCTTGAGGTTTAAGGAAAGAAGCCATCTCCATCACATAAAAATCCAAGGTGAAGCAGTTGGTGTGGATGTAGAAGTCGTAGCAATTTATCCAGAAGATTCAGCTAAAATAATTAATAAAGTTGGCTACAATGAGCAACAGATTTTCAATGTAGACAAAACAGTCTTTTATCAACAGATTGCATTTACACTGTTCCTGATACACAAAGGAAAAAAACTCCAAAACCTAATGTGCAAATACTATCCAATAGTATTAGATAGTATTGGATAGCTAAGTGATTTCCACTGGTGACACAATGAAGCTTTCTGTTTTTAAGTCATTTTCACACACACAGAGCTCAAAGTATTTAACCATTGTTTTTGCTGTTGACGGGTTTCGGTGTCACACTCCCTTTCGTCCTAACTCTTTTCACTCTCTTTGACCTTTTGTTGACCTCAGTTCTAAATTGGCTCAAATCCCTCCTAGGAGTCTAATTCTTTCATTCTGTGATTCTATTTCTGTTCTACATACATAGGCTATATTTAACTATTCCCAACCTATAGAGCTAAGGGCAGTTTTAGTTTGCTAATTTTTTCAAGAACATATAGCATTATAGAAAATCATAGGATTTACATGGTAAAATATAGAATAGGTAGTTTTTATTTATTCATTCATTTTCAAGTAATTACTACATGCCAAGAACCGGGCTAGGTATGAAAAACATAAACAAGGCAGGATTTCAATTCACACCACTAGAAAGCTTTCAATGAAGTCCAAGGAGGCAGACACATAAACAAGTGTAAATGCAATGAAGTATTGTAAGTGGCTTAATCTTGAAAGATGAATGGACTTTTGTCAAATAACGGAAAGGTCATTCCAAGCACAGCGAGATGCGTGAGTAATAAACGTAGGTGTGAAACTGTTGAGTGTATTGGGAAACTATAATAGTTCAATTTAGCTGGCGTGTTTAGAGGACCTCCCATGTGGAGGAGTTTGGACTTGATTATCTAAAGTGTTGGCCCCTTAAGTGTGGGAAGTATACCAGGTGGTTGCTTAATACATTCCATCAGAGTATAGAAGAATACATTAGAACGTCTATATAATTTTATACCATCCTTTAATTTTGTTATTTTTAAGTATGCTTCATCATATAGATGTTATCTAACATGAATACACAAATACACTATGTGGGAATGTGCTTAAAAGTTGATTATGGATGGGATTTGTAACCAGAATGTGTGCAAATGACTACCCTAGGAATTAGAGCCTTTGGAGCATTTAAAACTGAAATGATGTGTTTGGCACTGAAGAAGGTGCTGCTCAAATTGTTAGAAATGAAAGGGATTGTGATATGTTAGTAGGTGAAACACAATCCCAATGAAATTCTTATTTCTGCCTGTGGTGCAATCCCTACAGACTCTACTGCACACCAATTAATATAACTCTTGGAGTTTTAATTGTTTTAATGTGTAATTGAAGTTTCTGTGAAATTCACATACACACACAAAATACCAGCCAATCCCCGCATGAGCACTCAGGCATACAATAAGAAACAGAAGAATGTATTTTGTGAAATGCACTATTATTTGCAAGATGGAGAGCAGGGCAGAGGAAAGATTTTAGGAATGATATTGATAAACGGGGTCAAGAGTTTTTCATTAGCCTGTGATATACAAAGCAAAGCTATTCCCCTTGGTGCAGGTTTGGTTACATTCACACGAAGAGTGCAAATTTAGAACAGGTAATGATCAACAGTTCTACAATCAAAACTCTTGGTCCAAAAGAATAAAAAGTAAATTATAGTAACTCTGCAGTCTTACAAGGCACACCCGGAAAACCAAACCAAAGATGTTTACTCTGGAGCTAGGTTAACCCTGCCTCTGGGCAAGAAAACCACCTCAGTGTGTTTCCCAAGAAAGCACCTAAATCATCACATTAGTTCATGTTTCATTTAAGTAACAAAGCAGTAATAATAACTAACATTTATGCATCTGGTACCCATTCAGGCAGTTCCATTAAGCCCCACTGCAACCTCGTCGGGTACGTATTATTTTTATCTTTATTTTACATTTGAGGAAACACAGACATAGGGATCATATAAATTTATCAAACAGATTCATATACACACAAAAACACATATAAGTCCTATTTTTCACTTTGAATTCTCAATTAATTCTAAACTATTAAGAGTTAATATAATACTTTTTTGTCTACTATAGCAATCAGTCAAGAGTATATGTAAAAAACGTTTAATTTCTTTTTTCTCTCAAATCTTTTGTCCCCTTAATCTGAGCCACAGCTTCTCTTTGGCTCCCAAACTCCAGGAAGCCAATTTAAAAGGAGTTTTGAGAAAGAAAAAAAGCAAATTTCAAATATATCAACATACTCCAGAGAGCAAAGTAACTTTTCTTCTCATAGGACTCAAAATATATTCCTATCCAGAAATCAATGAATTAAAAAGAGTTTGCAAAGACTTTTTACCACCCAAAGTTGTATCACGTGACATCTTGTGCTTTCCTAAAGAAAACATTGCTAGCATACTAATGTATGTGAGCACCATGAAGATATTCTAAAAACAAAATATTTAGAGAATTTTCTTTCGATTCTTCTCTCTAAGCTTCTGCATTTGGCATTACTAAAAGAGCCTCTCTAAATTAATGTCAGGTGACCCTGATATAACAATCACAACAAATTTGTGGGCATCAGGCTGGGACTAAGTCTTCAAACTATAGCCCTCCCCCTGTATGATCACAGCCAAACAAGCCATCTCAAATTACCATTTCCTGCCAGCTTTTTGCCATATATACCTTTAAGACTCTGTAGTACAATAGTTGTTCTTTTGTTCAAGTCTTATCCCTAATTCCATTGTATGTGTTCTTTTCCTCTTTGTCCCTATTTTCTTTGCTTTCTGCTCTTTGTTTCTTTTTGGTTCTTTGCACATTATGTGTTTTTTTCACTCTCATTTCTAATTTATATTATCTCACAATATAATATTTTTAGGAATAGGAAGGGAACTAATAATAAGTGCATCAACAAGCAAAAAGTAAATAAAATTAGAAACTGAGGTAACCACCATAAAGCAAAGTAAAGAAGCTTCATGCCTTTCCTTCAGACTTACTGACCATGTATTGAGCACCTGGAGGCCTGAATCTATGCAATACTGTCATAGATAGTGGTGTATTTCTCTCTTTAGTTTAAAAATAAGCATGGTTGAAAAGACAGTTCTCAGCACATGTCAAAAGATGACTAGCTGTTTGTGTTTTAGCTTATTTTGAATTATTCACTGGAACTATTATGACATTGGTAATTCTATGAACCAGTGATTGGAAAATAATTCAGTAGTGTTTAACCACGCTCTTACTCAAACCTAAAAGACTAATAAAGTTAACATATAATTATTTAGAAAAGACTTAGGAGAACGATTTCTTATCTTCCCTTTTCCAGAAGTACTACCAGTGCAAAATCAAATGCCCATGGGTGAAATGCAATCCAAAAGAAAAAAAAAGATAATAGGTACTTATTTTTCACCAGAAGAAAAGAGAAAATACATATTAAGTTTCAAATATACTGTGATATTTGATCATATAAACTCAAAACTGACTGACTGACTCTAGCTATGTCCATCTTTGGGGGTACAGGCTTAACATCCAGAGGAAAAAGAATTTCCTATATTTATTTTAACTTGAAATGACTGGAAGGGAATGAGGAAGAAAAATCTGTCCGGCATTTGGGTCTACAAAAGAGTTAGAGAGTGCTGACACTTTGTTTCACCAGACACAGAAATGGGTCTTTGGATATGAAAAGACAGTCCCAGAGAAGAGTTAGGAGACATGAGCTAAACAAGGTGAAGAAAACTATATTGAAGGGAGGAAACCAAAAACTAGGAGAGGCAAATGGGGAACAGTGGGGAAAGCAGCACGATGCAGCTGTGCTTCACCGGCCAAGCAACAATTCCAGTAGCAAAGTGAACAAAGGCTTTTATAGGATAAGACAATTTACAGGGATCTGACATAGAATTTCTTTCCTCATTCTAAAATCTCAATAAAGTCTACTATGTAAAAATGATTTCTCTAAGTTTTTTTGTGGGAAATTAAGGAAAAGATATGAGGTATTGGTTTCGTTCAGTGCCCTATGGACAGAAGGAAGAGATATGACAACAAGCAGTCAGTATAAGTAGGAACTCAGAGCCAGAAGGTACCACAGGCTGAAATCCCCTGGAAACCTATGATAACTTATAGAGGGTCTGCATAGTATATAAGATTTTTGCTTAAATCTCAACCAAGTAAATTCAGCTGACATTGAGTGTACAAAAAACTAAAGAATTATATTTTAAACAGAGGGCACAGGAAGTTTAAAGAAACATGGAGACAGTTTGAAACTTCCACACTTTCTTTAAAGTCAGTCTTCTCTGAAGAGAGAATTAACTAAAACAAACGAAAAAAAGCACTCGCTCTCCTTTCCCACCTCAAGCTTCTAAGAGAAAACTCACCTGTTTACAACTTAAATCAGAAAAGTTTTATTAAGAATATTATTTAAGCCCTGGCTGGGGTAGCTCAGTGGATTGAGCTCAGGCTGCAAACCAAAGCATCACAGGTTCGATCCCCAGTCAAGGCACATACCTGGGTTGCAGGCCATGACCCCCAGCAACCGCACATTGATGTTTCTCTCTCTCTCTCTCTCTTTCTCCCTCCCTTCCCTCTCTAAAATATAAATAAATAAAATCTTTAAAAAATATATTATTTAAAATATTTTCATAGGTCCAGTTAGCATTTAAATTTTTCAAAAATTGGGAGTTGTAAACTCTGAACACTGGAGTCTGAATGCCTAAAAGATTTCTGTGGTGATGCCTGTTTGGGAGCCTGTTAGTTGTCAGGAACTTAGCACGAACACACCACCGGAAATAAAAACTACATTGGAGGGGAGAAACCTGGGTTTGAGCAATCCTGCAAAAGGTTAATACCAAAAACTAGCCAGAGAGGCAAAAGGTGAAACAGTGGGAAAAGAGGATATATTACATGTTGCCTTAGAAAACTGGTATGTGTTCCCATAAAACATGAAGGTGTCCAAAGCATGCCTTTTGCTGTAGTTGTCATTGCTACTTAACTTTATTAGAATTCCTAAGAACTAGGTCAATGTTAGAAAATTGGACATCAGCCCAATCACTACATTTTGTTGACAGCTTAGCTCTTCCAGGGCTTGAATCTCAGTTTCTCACATTTAGCAGACAGAACAGACTTCTGTTTCCAATAAGATCTTGACAAGAAAAATCTATGAAGACCACATGTTTACAGAATTCTGTGCACTGTGAGTAGAAGAATGTGACAGTATGTGACAAACTGTAGACCCTCTGAAAGTGTTCTACAGAATTTCATTAAGCTACTTGGATAAAGTAAGAATATGGAAAGGTGCACAAATTTGGATTCCTAATGAGGAACTATTCTGGGTGAAATGTTAATCATCATGTAGTATTTATGTTTCTAACTTACTGGTTTCCCTTAGAACCATATAAGCTGTCAACCACAATGTGTACCATCAATGTGTTATTTATTTTAATGAAGAGACACAATTAAATTTCCATGTTAGACTGACCATGTCTCAATTGATGATATTGTGAGGCCAGGAGAGGTATCACATAGCTATATATATTTAGAAGCACTTTTATTCTTTACAACTGACGATGAATTAATTAAATACTAACAAATTTCTGATAGAATTCTGGCTTATTTTTGTTGTACCACAAAAGTAATATTTTATTCACTACCTGTCTTGTTTTGTTTGATTTGCTTATGTTTTTGACTCAGACTTCTATACTTACAGAAACATCTCATGTCTCTAGACATTACCCTTTAGATATAAAAACAGAAACATCTTCTGGATTGTGTTATACTGCCTATTACTATCAAACTCACATATATATATATATATATATATATATATATATATATATGCAAGTTTTGCTTAGGATATGGAAGAAAATAGGTCCCATTCTGAATTACTGTAGTCAAAAGCATCATTCATTCATTTTTGTCCTTCATGGGCATGAAAAAGTATCACTTCAATTGAAAAGAACTTACGCACCCCTATGTTTATAGCAGCACTATTTATAATAGCCAAGTGCTGCAAACAGCCTAAGTGCCCATCTGTAAATGAATGGATCAAAAAACTGTGGTACATTTACACAATGGTGTAGTAGACTGTTCTGCGTGGCGTGGGCCCAGCTCCCACTCAGAGATACACAGGACCCACGCCCATGGATAGGTTCTCCTGTGGGGAATCAGGCCGGCAATATACGTAGGCCACTATGAGTCTTGCTTTTTGCTAAAACTCCCTCACCCTGAATTGAAGACATTTACTGCAAAGCAACTTCCTCAAAACCATGCTAAACCTTCAAAGGATGAGTGTAACCAGTCCAACTACTTTTGCCTTTTCATTTGCAAATATCCCTCTTCTGTGATGTGATTAGCAGCATTGGCTCCTTTGTTTTCTGTAAAAGGTAACCGCCTAAAGCAAGCCTGTACATAGTTAATGAGGACCTTCTTGTAAGGTACACAATAAGACAATAAAAGCTCATCGTAACAAGGGCGGAAGTTTTTGCTCCCCTTGAGAGAAAAGCCATGCCGTCCCTTTTCCTCCACTGGATTCAGTAATCTGTGTGAATGTCCCATTTTCATCCATAATGACGTGGACCCCATGAGCCAGGGTCTGCATCACAATGGAATACTATGCAGCAGAAAGAAAGAAGGAAAACCTTCCTTCTGTGACAGCATGGATGGAACTGGAGATTATGCTAAATGAAATAAGCCAGCTGATGAAAAACAAATACCATAGGATCTCACCTATAACAGGAATCTAATGAGCAAAATAAATTAACAAACAAAATAGAACCAGAGACATGGAAACATGGAACAGACTGACAGTGGACAGAGGGGCCGGGGGGAGGGAGATAATGGTGAAAAGAAGAGGAAGAGACTAGTCAAAGAACATGTATGAATGACCCATGGACATGGACAACAGTGTAGGAATTGACTATGGGAGCAGGGGGTAGGATCAGCGGAGGAGAGCAAGGGGAGAAATATTGGGACAATTATAATAGAATAATAATAAAAATGATTTAAAAATTAAAATAAAGGATCACTTCAGACTTTAAGAGGTCATTTAAAAAATCTTTTCTCTAATGACATTCTATCAAAAATTAATGTTTCCTAAATAGAAGGCAACATTCAAAGTGATCTTTTGCTCTTTGAGTTTTTTAGAATGTATATTTATAAATCTAAAATTTTATGACTGTGTTAGTTCAAACAAGCTTAAAGATTTTTAAAATGGAATATAACCATAGTAAATTCAAAAGAAATGAAACATATACTAAAATTTTTAAATGACACTGTTCCTCTTTCAGTTTCCACTAAGAAAGAAAGCCCCCAAAGGCCAAGAAGAAAATAATAATAGGAGATAACAGTTCAAAATAAGGTGTGACCATCTAAAAAACTGTTGAAAAGATGAGGCATTAGCTTGCTTGGGCTGCAATGAGAAGTCCCACAGATTGTTTAAAGAGTAGACATGTATTTTCTTATAATTCTGGAGGCTAGATTCCCAAATCAAGGTGTTGGCAAGGTTGGGGTTTTGTCTGAAGCCATTCCCTTTGGCTTGTAGATGGCCATTTTCTCCCTGGATCTTCACAGCATCTTCCCTGTGTACACTTCGTGTCCAAATTTCCTCATCTTATAAGGACAGCAGTCACGCTGGATTAGAGCCCGCCCTAATGACCTCACTTTACCTCTTGTCAAGACCTTGTTGAGAAACACATCTACAGTCTAAGGTACTAAAGATTATACCTATAACGTATATATTTGGGGAGGATACAAGTCAGCCCATAACAAGTGATAATCAAAACCTTGTGACCTGAAGCTCAAGAGAATGTAAGGTATATAAAATAATTGAGCCTGAGGAGCCAAAAGAGAAGCCATTTTAGAGAAAATTCTTGGGGTTCTGTGGCACTTTCCCTACCCAACCATGTGGGAGGAAGGGTAGATACTTCACCCTCACTCCTTTCAAGTCAGAAAGGCTTTAAAGGAGCTATCTTTGCAGGTTGACATATTTTCTGTGGAGATTAGAGGAACATAAAAGTCCCATTTTTGACCTGTGGCTGAGAAATTTAATGTAAAAAATAAAGCTAATGTAATAGTTCTTCTATGTGTCAATTTAACTAAGCCACAGGGTTACTAGATATTTGGCCAAACATTATTCTAGGTATATCTGTGAGAGTATTTTTGAATGAGATTACCATTCGGGTTGGTAGAATGACCCAAAGCAAACTTTCCTCCCTAATGTGAATAGCACTTATCCAATCAGCTGAGGACCTGAATAAAATAAAATATCTGACCTGCCTGCAGTAATGAACAATTTCTTCTGCCTGAGGTCTCGAGCAGGGACACTGGTCTTTTCCTGCTCTTTGACTCAAAGTGAAACTTTGGCTCTTCTTGGGTCTCGAGGCTGCCAGCTCTCAGACTGAAACCTATGCCATCAGCTGCCCTGGTTCTCAGGCCTTTAGACTGGGGCTGGGACCACACTCTCTGCTCTGCTGGGTCTGTCCACAGCTTGCTGACTGCACATCGGGAGAGTTCTCAGCCTCCATAATCATGTGAGCTAATTCTTTATATTAAATCTATTATATAGATACATAGAGTGATATATATATATATATATATATATATATACACACACACACACACACACACACACATATGTAAACATTGTATCTATCCATATAATAGATTTCTTATCAGGAAAATACATATATTTTTAATGATGTTCTTTTAATCACTTCACTATAGTAAAAATTATTTTGGAATTCCCTTTTTTAATTTAAACTTTATTTTTCAATTATAGTTTATATTCACTATTATTTTGTGTTAGTTTCAGGTGTATAGTGTAGTAGTTAGACAATTATATACTTTACAAAATGTTCCCCTCAGTATTTCCAGTGCCCACCTGGCACCATACATAGTTATTACAATATTATTGACTATATTCCCTATGTTGTAATATATATCCTGGTGAGTATTTTGTAATTACTGATTTGTATTTCTTAATACCTTTACCTTCTCATTTTGGTCTCCCCAATTGCCCTCCCCTCTAGTAAACATCAGTTTGTTCTTTGTATCTAAGAATCTGTTTATATTTTGTTTTTTGTTTATTTTGTTCTTTCAAAAATATGCATATGCACACACACACATATATTCTTGTTGGTTCTGGTTTTCTGAAAAATCCTGATACAGCTAAAACTGTGAAGAACTGACCATACTAGAAACAAGTTGTGTTTCCATTGTTGATAGAATGGAAGAGTACTTTCCATGGTCCTGATGTATTGGTGGAAGCTGCCTTTAAGGTCATCTTTCTAAGGGACTCTGTCAAAGAGACCCTCCTCAGGTGAGAGACAATGGACATGTCTATTGGATGGGGAAGCTGAGAGGGTGTCATACAGCTCCCAACAGAAAAGAGACAATGCCTGATACAAGATAGGCTATGGTCTTAGAAATCTCATAGAAAACCATCAAAGTGCATCAACAGAGAAAGATTTGATGTTGAACTTGAGCACACAAATGCCAGATCAAAATTATACTTGTTAGAGAACAAAAACAATATGTGTGAAGGTGGTTAAAATGTACAAACTTCCTGTTAGACATTATTTTTTACAATAGGCAGTAGGAGACATTACCCTGGATAATCTCTAAGATTTTTATTTTGGATAGAATTTTTCTTGCTACAATTCTGAAGTCCCAAATATATCACACCATTTTTCTTCCAGTTTTATGTATTATTTTTTAGATTCACTGTGATCAATTTCTGTTTGCCAGTTTCCTAGACTAATTTGTGAAGAACTCATGCTAGATTTCCACTGAACTGTTTAAGCCTGACACTGTATTAAGGATATTTCTGATGTAAATATATGTATAATACTGAAAATGAGGATAGTTAGTGGGTATGATCATTGTTTTTTGTGACTGTTGTATAAACAAACAATTTTGCCTACATAATAAAACATAAACTTCACAACATGGCATGCAAAGCTGTAAGCAATTTGAACCCATTTCTTCTCAGCTCACTTCTTACTATGCACTCCATCACCTCCAGACTCTTGCCATGAGCCTGATATGCCTTCTATTTCTTTTTCTTCCCTGTCTGAGAAACTGCTTGGCATTCTTCAAGATTCTCCAAAAAAGTATTTTCAATCACCAACACTCCCATTTATTAAAGTTTCCCAAGTCCCCCAAAGTGTCACAAATTTTTCAATTCATACCACTTTTTCTATATTTCTATTACAACATTTATTATATCACAATTGGTAGCATGTAACTGTTTCATCAGGAAAACAATTTGAAGAAGGAAAAGCAAAGGAACAAACATGAATTTGGTCCTATACAGATTTTTTGTCTCCCCAAACCCAAACCCAGTGCCTATCCTGGCACCTGAAATAGAGAACAAAGGGAAATCACCACGCAGTGTCACCTCCTAGAGTTTTCTCTGTTTTTTTTAGAACCCTTGCGTTAGAGTTTATCTAGAATATGTTAAATAAAGATCTAACATTGGAAAATTGAAGCGTCAGAAGAAGAGAAAGAGATTGTGCAGAAAAAAATATTTGGAGAAGTAATCACCAAAACTTTCTCAAATGTGATGAAAGACATCAAGCTAAGTGAACACTAAACAGAATTAAACTCAAAGAAAGCCACATGTAGACTCATTATAACCAAACTGGTGGATTAAAAGATAAATTTAAAAAAAATTAAAGCTGTAAAAAATAATGCACTTTGTTACAGACAGGGTTGTGTTCATCTAAAATGTGTATGTTGAAGTCCTAACTCCCAGAACTTCAAAATGTGACTGTATTCAGACATAAGGTCTTTAAAGAGCTACTTGAGATAAAATGAGATCATTGAAGTGAGCCCTAATCCAACATAACTGGTGTCCTTACAAGAAGAGCAAATTTAGACACAGACCGTACTGAGGGCAGACCATGACAACGCACAGGAAAAGGACAGCCATCTAGAAGCCAAGGTGATTGGCCTCAGAAGAAATCGACCCAGCAGACACCTTGTTCTCAGAAAATAGCCTCCGGAATCGTAAGAAACTATGTCACTTGTTTATATCACATAGTCTGTGGCATTTTGTTATGACAACCCTAGCAAACTAATACACATTTGCTCTATACATTCAACATACTTCCAATAAAAAGTTTAACATACTTTTTCTGGTCAAAACTGATAGGAAATACTAAAATGTACAGAAAAATTCAAAGGACATACCATAGCCAAAAATGAAGAAAACAAGTAAATAACATTACAGGACTTAACTAACATCAAGACTTACTATAAAGTTTTAATGGTAAAGACAGTTTGGTTTTGAAAACAAGATAGCCAAATAAACCAATGGAACAGAATAAATATTGTCTATAAAAAAAACCCTTACATACACAGCCAATTTATTTTTTGACAAAGATGGCAATTCAGTGGGGAAAGGAAAGTTTTTTTTAACAAATAAGGTAAAATAAGTTGGATCACGAAGTGCTTGAATGAACTTTAATATTATTAGTTATGAGGAAAATGCAAATTAAACTACAGTGGCAAATTTTAATTCTTTAAAATTAAACCTACTGTAGCCACCTTTGTCAGCCATTAAACTCCTAGCTATTTAGCCAGAAGAAATAACCACATGTCCACACAACACTGGTAAAAAATGTTTATAGCAGCTTTTATTATAATGGCCAAAAACCATAGCAGCATAAATGTCCACAAACAGAGAAACGGGTACTTTCATCCTATGGAACACAACCTAACAATGAAAAGGAATGAACTATTGATGTACAAAGTAACATGGAAAAAAATCTCAGAACCATATGCTGAGTAAAATAAGCAGAATTTTTAAAAAATTACATTCAATTTACATAAAATTCTAGAACAAACTAACTTATTAATTCCAAAAATATTCAGTAATTGTCTGGAGAGAGAAGTGGAGGGAGGGTGGATTGCATAGGGATGCAATTTACCTCTTGGCTGTAATGAAAATGCTTATTATCCTGCAGGAATTTCTCAGATATACATACATACATATACATACATACACAATATGTGTGTATACACTTATGTACATATTGTATGTGTATATACATACACATACATATTGTGTGTATATCATACATACAACAGGTTTATATACACATATTCATGAATATGTATATGAATTGATCAATCTGTATACTTTAAATATATGGTTAGTTCTCGTTATTCATGGTAGTTATGTTGTATAAAGTCACAAATGCTGAATAGGAGAATGTGCAACTACTGTTCTTGGGGAAATACAGGATTAGGTTCCCGTGAACCTCTGGTCACAACACTATGTCCGCCAAAATGCCATTTGTGTGCATTATATAGGTTCATTTGCCAACAGCCTTGTAAAATAATCCTGTTTGGTCAGCATTGAAAACTGGTCTTCCTAATAACATTCTTCCTGTGTAACACCTAGTTGGTATTTTAAAAATTCTTCTGCAGCCTCCTTCCTGATCTGAAAAACTTATGAATTACATATCCAGTCAGCCAAGCCAACTCTGGGCTCTATACTTCCTTGTTTCTTGATCTGTGTGAACAAGGTCGGCTGTGCAACCCCAGCCAGTCAACATAAGCCGAGTACTTCCTTATTCCCTACTTGCCTCTTTGTCTAAAAGCTTGCAGCTCTATCATCTTACAGTGCAGTTCTCCAAATGCTTGAGGATGGCAACTGCTGCTTTCTGAAGAATTAAGTAAAGTTTGTTTGTATCACCTAAATTGTCTTCTTTAATCATTTTAACACATGATAAATTTTGAACATGCCCTTTGAAACATGGAAGCCAGTCAGCACTATTCAAGGAGGGTTTAACATTTCCCTGACTTTAGGTAACATAAATGTAATTTTCTTTAGTAGTCAGCCTCACAATAATACTGTCCCTTATGCTTTTTAAGAAATCAGTCATCATCTCATGAATCTATGAATTTAGCTACCTTTCAGTATTTTCCATAGTTTCATCTATAAGGTGGGACACGTAAAAAAACCTAAATTATCTTCTGGAGGGTGGGCCCCTTGTAGGACAGATTTTCCCCACTAGGTGAGTGTTCTAGGGACCCATCTGTATCAGTGTAACAAAGGGTGTTATCAGGAGAAGCTGCATTTGGCTTTAGTGAATTTTTTTTTGAAGACTCTTTCAATGCATTTGCCCATTTCATGATGGGTGATTTACAAGCACACCTATCCATATTGTGCTGAGTGTTCAGCAGTTTTTGACCAAAAATGGCATGACCCCTGTGCCCCACCTTCCCTATTCACCTCATCTTGCTCTGAGCAACTTGTTGTTTCCACAAATGAAAAATATTCTCAAAAGGAAACATTTTGCTGATGTGGAAGAGGTGAAACAAAAAAACAGCAGAAGCACTAAAAGGCATCACCAGTGAAGAGTTAAAAACTGTTTTGAGCAGCAGAAATAATGTTTCAAAAGGTGTATTGCATCAAAAGGAGAGCACTTTGAAGGTGAGTGAAGTTTAAACATGTAAGAATAAATACATGATTTTTTATAAATGAATTCTGGTTTTGGGGGTCCCCCCTTGTATATCGATTCTACTTCAGCAGTTTCTGAATGCACCATACTGTTGATTCATTAACATTGACCTCAAAGCCAGAAGTGCAAGAACTCATACCTGAGTGACATTTATCTAAACTGTGTATTTTCTTAGTAGGACACATCACACACAGCCTTCTGAAGCTTATGAACACTAGGCTGCACTTCAGCAACAGGCCTGGGAGACCATTTTTAAAAAGTAAAACCAAAAACACAAAAGCTAGCCAAAAGCACAAAAATGCAAATAATGTAGCACTGAATAGAATGCCAAAAGGGCAATCATTCACAGTATGAGAGCTGAAACCAGAAGGAAAATCAAAATTTTCAAATTGCCGCTGTTCTGCAAAAGTCTGCAAATGATTGCAAAACATCAGTGATTGGGGGATTTACGAATAAATTTTATCAAGTAGGTGAGTTTGCAAATACAGAGTCTATAAATAAAGATCAACTGTATGTAGTTTGCTGTAACTTCAATTATACTTCAAGAAAATTGTGAACAAAATTGTTGGTCCACATTCACATGAATGAAGAAAAGCACATAAACAACTAACACACAACAAAGCCTTCAGTTATGAAGGTGTACAACCACTAGTCAGAGACTCTTGGGAATACACAAGCATCTCTGCCCATTCCTTCTGTGCCATCTGCAGAACACAAAGCACAAGTGAAAAATGACAGTAGCACTGTGTGCCGGCTTGGTGACATTGGTACTTTACTTCCACACTTCAGAAACAAAGTCAGTGACATCCACACTTCAAAAGTGAAACGTCTGGAAAAAATGGAGATAATATCAAACCGTCCTCAGATACAGTTAGTTTATACATGGGTTCACCTACTCTGAGGAGAGAACCAGTACCTTTTCTCTGTAGAGGCTTTTTCCAAGGCTACTCATTCCCAAGTTTCCAACAGCCACAGTGACCTGGAAGAAGTCTGCACACTTTTTCTGGTATAAAAGTAGCACACTGAGGGTGTCGCTGGAATGACTCTTGGGCAGGCAGTTTAGAGACTGCAGCTCACCCAGTCCTAAGGCATGCCGCTTTCCAAGTTCAGTTAGCATACATGTCACCAAATAACTTCAAAAATTCTAGGGTCCTCCTACAAACAACTAATATGCCATTATTTCTTAAGTGTGTCACTGGCCTTCTACTGTTGCTAAGCTATTCATTTTAACTTTCTCCACATTTTGTTTTAAATTATTCTTCATCATTTTTATTTGTAGATCATGTGTTGGGATCTGCCCTGCCCGGTCTCAGGAAGCTATAACCCCCCACGACTTAGGCTGAGTGAGAGACCTCCCGTCCAGGAGACACTAAGGAGACAAAACTTATTTCCCTGGCATGAACTCTGTCTGTTCTGTGCCTGGCCTCCAATGTTTGATCAGTTAGCCAATGATGGGTAAGATTTCCCAAGGGGGGAATCGCCTAAAACAGGCATGATCACGTGGAGGCCTCAGGGAAGGACCTGGGGGGCTGTGGAAATGAGGGGGTGATCAACATTGACCCCTGCCCCCTCAGCTTTGTCAAAGCCTGAGTCCTTGTTCTTAGTTGTAAGAATTCCAAGTCTCCTGGCTGCCTTTGTCTCCTCTGTCCGCCTCAGGACTGCAAAAATAACAGGGGCGGTGCAGTCCAGACCAGAGTCAGCAGACCCCTGGGGTAATCAGGCCTGGGACATACAATATGCAAGATCCTGTGAGATCTGCTTGCTGGAGGATACTCTTGAATTAGAATATGAAGGCACAGGCAGGAAACAAAACTAGCCTTTTAGGTCCTGTAGTCTTTTTAAGTGATAAAACCCAAAATCTCAGCCCAGAATCCCAGTGGGCGTTCTGTCAGCCTCTTTGAAAATTACCTACTTGTTTGATCTTCCCTGCCAGACTGTAATCCACAAACTGTATCTGTATTCTTAATAAAAGCCTGCTCAGGCGGTGACTCAAGGTGCTTTCCACTAGAGAGAGTGGCCGTTTGGTACCTATTTCCCCACAGGACTCGGTTGTCCATATGTATGTTTTTTTCATGTTTCAACGAGCATCTGCAGCAGGGCTGGATACTGCTGGCCAGTATCCTCCACAATCGTATGTGCCTAAATGTCAACTCCTTTATCTGTGTTTAGTTGTTTTAATCTAACAATTGTTTTAGGTTAGTTGTCTTAATGTGTTTAAAACATTTTAACATAGCCCTGACTGGTGTGGCTCAGTGGGTTGGGCATTGTCCCACAAACCCAAAGGTTGCCAGTTTGCTTCCCAGTCAGGGCACATGCCTGGATTGCTGGATGGGCCCCCATCTGGGAGAGCATGAGAGGCAACTGATTGCTATTTCTCTTGCACATCGATGTTTCTCTGCCTGTCTTTCTCCCTCTATCCCCGCCTCTCTAAAAATAAGTAAAATCTTAAAAAGAAATTTCAACATAAACACCTGATGATTTGCAGTTCAAGAAGAAAGATAACAGTGTGTGTAACAAATATGCAAACCATTTAGAACAATTTTTATTAAAAACTTAAATGTCTTGGCCTCTAT
Organism: Phyllostomus hastatus; assembly: GCF_019186645.2. NCBI lineage: Eukaryota > Metazoa > Chordata > Mammalia > Chiroptera > Phyllostomidae > Phyllostomus > Phyllostomus hastatus. The sequence continues at coordinate 34,640,062 of NW_025333709.1, read as the reverse complement.
GCTGCTGTCCTTTTGACAATTTTTTTTCTGTTTCTGTCCATGCAAGTGTATGTATTCCTATAATTTTCCATTCTTATCTTCCTCTTTTTCTTCTCTGATTATTATCATTCCATGTCATTGTTCATCATTGCAGGTCTTTTTACTAATCTACATTTTAGTTTTTGTCATTTTTGTAGCTATTTTTAATTTTATCTTTTCTTTTTCATTCCGTTATTATGGAGGACCACATGGTAGATGGTAAAAGTTTGGTCTCTGATGCCAGATTTCTCAGGTTCAAATACTGGTTTTGCTACACATTAGCTACAATCTGAGAAGATTACATAAATTCTCTGGGCTTCAGTTTTCTAATCATAGTATATGTGAGCTTTACATGATTCAGCCTTGAAAATCACTTTAAAAGGTGCCTATATCAGAGTGATCACTATTGTTGTCTGCCAAATAAATTAAATATTAAGTGTAATTTATTATCAGAAATATTATACAGACATGGAGATAGTGATATAGAATTCAGCAGAAATAGGAACAGGCCAAAATGAGGGCTGAGAAGGGAAGATTTGAGGCAGGGCAATGTTAGAACTTGGGATGAACACACTTCTTATATATAACTGGAGCATATATGGTCTTTCTGGTCACTACTGATGTGTGTAGGAGTGAGGGACAGCCAATTCCCTTACAAGAAGTAGTAGGAAAACAGGTAGCTTATGAGAATATTTAAAGGGGTAAGATGGGGGAAGTACAAGAAGGCAGGTGATGGAGATGGAAACAGGAAGGACACATGTTAAGGTAACAATTCAGAGATAAGTAGGGTAAGGTTTTCTAGGGTAAGGTTTAAAGGAGGATGAAGTCAGTTAGGGTTCCACCCAACCCAGGATGGAGGCCTCTTGAGCAGCCATTTATTTATTTATTTATTTTTATTTTGTTATTGTTGTTCATGTACAGTTGTGTAAGGCAGAGGCAATGTCAAGTTTAGGATGAAAAAAAGAAAAATGATTCCAATGTGGTGGGTACACATATATTACAGATGTACAGTATTATTTTGGCATTCCCAAAGAGAGGTGTTTATATGTGTATGAACCACTTTTCTCTCTGTATAGTATTTTTTAACAAAATGAGATAAAAGACACCAAAAGCTTAAATGTTGAAAAGAACTTCACCCTGAAACAATATCCCCTACTTCAGGGATCTGCCTTGAAGAGTCCCAATGAGAATCTGTAAACTTTGGTTACGAAATCATGGTGCTCATTGACTCTGGCTCTGGGGCCCTCTCACGGATGCACTCAGAGTACCAGGGTAGGCTTATCTTTTGGTCTAAAGGTTGAATCACAACAAAAAGTAAAATACTATTAATTTTTTATATACTATTACCTTTGTCATGATATTTTTATTAGAGTCCTGAATTCAACATTTATCTGTCAGGAGAAGTCATTATCTCATCCCAGCATTTTTCAACAAACCTATCATGAGCTCCTACTATGGGTTGGGCATGATTTTAAATACCAGTTACAAAAAAAAGGTAAACATTTTCTGATCATGGGAGCATAAACCTAGTTGAAAGACCTACACACCAAAAAGTAATTGCAATAGAATTTGATGCGAGTTAATGAGATTCGGTACAAATGCTATAGGTACATCAAGAACATAGTACTAACCAGAGATGCTTCTGAAATAAATGGAAATTTTTGCCTTCATAATACCCTAACTACTGTGATTATTTATAATCCATATATAGTTAGGACTCCCTTACTATGATATATTTATTCTCATGGCTCAAGTGTTTCAGAATCATGCTGCTTCAATTTTTTTTAATTTCATTTAGTGGGTTATATTTTACACTATATCAACTTATTCAAGCTGAGTCTGTATTTCCCAGAATTTCTTTCACTGTATGGTTGACCCAGAGAAATTTTCAGGGGACTCAGAAGGTAGAAAAGAAGCAACAACCATTATCCTCTGAAGGTCAGTGTCATGTGCCAGGGTCACTATAGCTCCAACATTTTATTGTGGATCTGCTGGCTCACCTTGTAGCCTGCAATTGAATCCTGATAATAATGAATTTTACTTGAGCTCTCTGCATAGATATGGATAATTTGTGACAAGAAAAACATAAAAGGGGAGGGGTTAAATGTCTGAATTTGCAAAATGGAATGGAGACAACACATTTAGAAGAAAATGGATACTGTAGCTCTGGCTTTGCTTTTTATTTGCTCCTCCCTCCACTCCTGCTGGGCTTCCTCCTTCACCTTCTCTGAGTTCTGATCCAGCCAGGTAAACAGCCCTGTGATGAAGAGTGCAGCTTCTCTTGGAGGTCACTCCAGGTTGGAAGCACAGAGAGCTGATGTGGGTTCCGGCTGGTTCTCTTTGATTCTTGTCAGCCATCTTTCTCCCTACTTCACATTCAGCCCTGCTGACCTGCAAGTAACCTCAAGCCAACTTGCAGGGATAGAGACAACAGCCTTCCAGAGATCCTTCATCAGCTCTCCCAATTATGGAACTCTTAATGACACAATAACTCCTTCTTTTCATTTCACTGATAGTGGTTCTAACTCTGTGATTGTACACTAGCAGATATACTCTCAGCAAATAATAATATAATCAGGTACAATTTCTAATTTCTACCTTAAATTATGTTTTTAAAATTAATGCATTATAATATCCCTGCTATGACAGCAATAACTCTTTATATCATAAATATTAAAAGCAAAAAATATTAACTTCCTATAATTAGATAATCTAATATTGTTTTCTATTTCTGTTTTAGCAGTTGTTTTCTATAAATGCTTTAGCTAAATTTTCAAATGCATTCTTCATAAACACAGTATCATAGAGTAGTTAGAAATACAGACTCTGGAGCCACACTTTCTGGTTTTAAATTCCAATGTTACTATATGTGTGATCCTGGGCAAGTTACTTAATGCCTTTGTCCCTCTGTTTTTCTGTTTGTAAAATAAAGATAAAAATAGAATCTACTTATACATCATTTTGAACATATTTGATGATTAACTGAGTTCAAATGTTACCAACCCTAGGGTACATATTAATGTGAATGTACATATTGACACAGTAAATGTTAATTCATATAACTTGTGTAATTTAAAATATTTCAAAAGTTCAGTGTGATCCCAAAGAAAGAGATTGTCAATTTCAGGAAACACATGTAACAAAATAAGTACAATTCTATATTATCTCATTATATTACTTCAAGAGAGTCACATTTTATTGTTTGAATGATAAAGGAAGATAGGGGGACTTGAAATTGCAAAATTAGGTAACATTCATGTTAGAAAACACATATCAGTGATGAAAACACCTCTGGATTAAGGAGTTCATGTTGTGGGAAAAGAGCATGAAAGGCTTTGAATTCATGCTCAGAGGGTTGAACTTTATCTCTGTTGCAAAGAAGAGTCTTTGATGCTTTTTGAGCACAGGAATGATATGGTATGTTAGCTGATTTAGGTTGATTTTTCTATTCTTGGCAGATGAATTGACTTTACAAGAATAACCAAAACAGACAGGCTGGTTCTGGAAATAGCAATAGTTTATATCATGATGAGTATTTTAACTAAAATGGTTAGAAATGAAAAGAGAAGGAAGAAAAAGAGACCTCAGAATCTCCTGGTTTTCAGAAACACATTACCTCACACCCAATTAAAGTTGCCATATTTAGCCCTGGTTGGTATGGCTCAGTGGCCTGAGTGCCAACCTTCAAACCAAAGGGTTGCTGGTTCCATTCCCAGTCAGGGCACATGCCTGAGTTGTGGGCCAGACCCCTAAAGGGTGCAGGAGAGACAACCACACATTGATGTTTCTCTCCCTCTCTTGATCCCTCCTTCCCCTCTCTCTAAAAATAAATAAATAAAATCCTTTTTAAAAGTTGCCATATTTATAAAATGAAAACATAAGAAATCCATCTGAACTTAAATTTCACATAAACAACAAATTACTGTTTAATACATGTATGTCCCAAATACTGCATTTATTGTTTCTCTGAAATTCAAACTTTTTAATCTAATTTTCATTGTATTTTCTCCATTACTATTTAGTCCCCTTATAACCTCCTCTCAGCAATCACCACATTGTTGTCCATGTCCATGAGTCCTTTTTCCTTTTCATTCAATCCCTCCACCCCCTAACCTCCCCGAGACTAGCTGACATCCTGCTCTCTATCTATGAGTCTGTCCCCATTTTCCTTGTTAGTTCAGTTTGTTCATTAGATCCCACATATCAGTGAAATCATATGGTATTCGTCTTTCTCTGACTGCCTTATTTCACTTAGCATAATGTTCTCCAGGTCCATCCATACTGTCGCAAAGGGTAAAATTTTCTTCTTTTATACGGCAGAGTAGTTTTCCACTGTGTAAATGTCTCACATTGTTTTACCCACTCATCTATTGATGGACACTTGAGCCACTTCCATATCTTGGTGATTGTAAATGATGCTGCAATGAGCATAGGGTTTCTTTTGAATCAGTGTTTTGGGTTAGTTCGGGTATATTCCCAGAAGTGGGATTGCTGGGTCAAAAGGCAGATCCATTTTTTAATTTTTTGAGGTATCGCCTCAAAACTGGACATTCTGTAGTTTTATCTGAAATCCCACTCCCAATAACCATACATTATCTTTATAATCAGATTTAATCACCCTAGATGGTAATTTAATTTTCTTGTTTAACTGTTCATTCACTGATGTAAAAAAATCACGGTTATGTCTTCTAGTAGAAACATTCCTCTTCATATTTAAGGCAGCAGTGCCCAAAGTCATGGGAACAGAATGCAAAACACTGAGTATATGGTACAACTTTTGGACAGTACCAGAACATTACATTTTATCATCCAACTAATACTGTTACTGTGCCTTTAATAGGTTACTCCATTCTTTCATTACACAGTTCTTCCACTATGATGGCCAACTTGGTCTGTGATAAAACCAGTAAATCCTCTGGGTTAAAGCCTGCTTCTATTTATCACTACTTTTCCTATAAAAATTTTACTTAGTCAAATATGGCAGTAAACATAGGATGATGGTACTAGCAGAAGCATTGTAGATAGGAAAGGCAAATCTACATTCAAGCTGAGTGTTATTCCAAACAAGACAAATCACTGCTTCTTTTAAAATGAGAGAGGTTGGCCCTGGCTGGCATAGCTCAGTGGATTGAGCGTGGGTTGCAAACCAGAGTGTCGCAAGTTCGATTCCCAGTCAGGGTACATGCCTGTGTTGCAGGCCATGACCCCCAGCAACCGCACATTGATGTTTCTCTCTTTCTCCCTCCCTTCCCTCTCTAAAAAATAAATAAATAAAATCTTTTTAGAGAGTATAATCTTTTAAAGAATATACTTTAAAAAAAAATGAGAGAGGTTGAATGTAATCAAATTCCCATTTGGAATGGCTGGTCTCCCCACAAAACAGTTGTCATATCAAGAGCCCAGCATTGGCCTCTACCATTGGCAAGTTGAGCTTTCATCAGTGGCAGTAATCATAGCAGACTTGCTGAGTGGAGGTGCGTTTTAACTTATCACTAATCCCTCTTCCTGTTAACAGGAACATTTTGTTAATGAGTCCAAAGAGTGAGCACAGAAGCAACCAAAAACTGCTATGAGCCATGACCGAGTGAATATCTTCTGGAAGGCATTTGTATGCAACAGGAATATTTTACACTCTAAGAGTTTCATTCATGCATGTCTTTTTCGTACTTGTTTTGGCAGCAATTCTCTAATCTTGTGTTTCTAGGATCCTGGCTATTCAGCCAAATTAGCCCTTGCCTATAAAAGGTATATATCCACACTTCTGACCATTGCTGCTTCAACACAAAAATAAACAGGTAGATGTTAAGCCCATTAGAAGTATTTCCATTCTTTCTCCCTCCCAGTTTTTCATAGCCATCCATGAATGGGACTGTAATACTTGAATTTCAGATTGATGTCAATATAACATGTGAAACATTCTGAAAATAAGGTCCCAATATCTGTGTTTATTTTTTTATTTGTCACCTGATCATAGATAACTCTCCATGAGGCTGTAAGTAGAACTGAAAGAGATAAGTTGCAATGTAGCAGTAGCAAATGCCTTGGAAGTTAGAGTGACTTAGTCACATCTTTATGGTAACAGGATACATTTCCTTTGTTGATAGAGTGCTGCCACATATGCTTGACATTAGAGCTTGGTGGACCAGATAATGTACTTGTTTTTTTCATAGCTATGTACAATTACCACAAATTTAGTGGCTTAAAATGATACCCATTCATTAGTTCACAGTTCTGTATATCAGAAGTCTAGCCCCGCATGAATGGATTTTCTGTTCAGGGTCTCCATGGCTTAATCATGGCACAAGCAGGACTGTGCTCCTTTCTGGAGGCTCGGGGTAAGAATCTACTTCCAAGTGCATTCAGGTTGTTGGCAGAATTCAGTTTAAAATTATAAGACTGCAGTCAATGTTTCTTTGGCATGTGGCTTTTTCCATCTTCAAGCTAGAAAGCCTGATCATGCTCCAAATCTCTGATTTCCTCCTCTATACTGACTGAAGAAAATGGCTCAATTGACTAGATTAGGTCCACTGGGCTAATGGAGAACAATTTCCCTATTTCAAAGTTAACTGATTAATATTGCATCTTTAAAGGCATGGTGTAGCACCAAAACTCTAAGGTTTTATGCTGATTCTCCTACCTGGGCTTAACATAAGTTTATAGAGCATCTGCATCTTCCATAGACACCTTATTTATCATTGAATCTATTAATGTTCAGTCGAAGAAACTTCTCTTACTCTGGACTGCACTGAAAATCATCAGCCTTATGGGTTACATAAAAAATAAATAAAACCAATGGTTTTAAGTCAGATCCTTGTTCACACAACATAAATTTCTTTTTTGTTTTTTAATTATGTGGATCAATTAATTTTAGCAGTTGTCCCATCTATTTCAGTCTAGAAGAACACCATAACCAAATAGGCCATTCTGCCAGAATTGATCACTCCATTCTGTCTGATTCTCCAGCCTTGCTACTCCTTTGGTACCACACAATTTTTTTACATGTTTGAGTCTTGACACTCTAGGATCCCATCAAGCCTTAAACAACATGGGTTTGAACTTCATGGATCCATTTACATACAGATTTTTTTTCAATAAACATGTACAGTATTGTAAACGTATTTTCTCTTCCTTACAATTTCCTTAATAATATTTTCTTTTCCCTAGCTTACTTTATTGTAAGAATAGAGTATATAATACATATGACATCAAAAATATATTAATCAACTGTTTATGCTATTAATAAGGCCTGGTCAACAGTATGCTATCGGTAGTTAAGTTTTGAGGGAATCAAAAGTTATATGTGTAGACTTTTGACTGCGTGGGGTGTCAGCACCCCTAATTCCCATGTTGTTCAAGGGTCAACTCTATATGTAAAGTAGTTTCCTAGATTATGTCCTAAAGCTTACTTATATCATTACTTCTCCTCCACCTTTTCCCAAAGTATTAGTGATATTATTCAAGCTATTTGAAACAGTAGGGCTGTGTGAGAGGAAAAATATTCTTAATCTAATAATTACCACACAAATGATTCACTTTCTTTAATAAAGAATCTTATTAGATGTTGGTTACATATGGCTAACTAAAATTTGCTCAGTATTTACTTTCAAGAAACAGTCAACTTATCCAATCTTAAAATGCATTTGAGCTCTGAACTTTCTCTATTACCTTTGAGTTCTGCTTGAAAACAAGTCAATTCTTGCTTGAGCTAATCTCTTTCTAGTAACACCTGGCTAAATGTCACCAATAGTAGCCAGCACACACTGCCACTCTCTTTCAAACTTTCCCTTAGCAAGGATTCTCTCTTCCAAGTTATCACAAGTGATCATTTTACCCATTGTGTTGACATAGAATGAGGGTCTACAGTCCTCTAACTATGTAGCTTTTTCATTGCTGTTTGCCACCTATCTGCTTTTGGTAAATGAACTTTACCTATTTTGTTATGGCAGCACCCAAATTACATCATGATTTCTGAATTGAGTCAGGGTTTATTTAGTCAGAAAATAATCACTCTAGATATTTCAAGCAGAAAGATAGTTAATAGAAATATGGTAGTTTTAAAAAATGACAATTTTTTGACGCTCCAGCCTTTGAGAGTAGAGATCAGTGTCTCTTCCCCTTGAACCTATTTTGACTTGTATCTCCTTCAATAATAAAGTACATTAGAAGTAACCCCATAGAAACTTGAAATCTAGATATGAAAATGCATGAAGCTTATGCCCAGTTCACTTGGGACAGTCACCATGGGGAAGCCAGATGCTGTGTCAGAAGATCATGTTGGAAAGGGCAGCTGATAGCCAGCATCAACTGCAGACAATGTAAAGAACTATATTGAAAAACAACCTATTTGATACTATATAACATATAACCACGAACACATATGAAGTTCCAAGCAGAAACTTTTCAGCCATCGCTCCCCAAATTTCTGACATATAAAACTATGGGCAAAGTAAAATGGTTATTCTAAGCTGCTATGTTTAATGGTATTTTTTTTAACCTAGCAATAGTAACCAGAACAGTAAGAATTAGGTGCAAATAAAATTTCTGGAAAGGATTTCTACTTTCACACATAAAAAAATTAAGTGCCAAAGAGACTTTTCTCCTACCATAAAACACTACAAGACCAGAAAAAAAAATTCATGCAACTTCTATTTGCAGGCCTTGGAAAGCAAAGAGCAAAGGACTGTGATCTTGAGGTAAGGGAAACTAATGAAGTAGACCATGTAATTACCCGAGCTTACTATCTGGAGGTAGTTTCCAGGCTGAAGATCACAAAGGAACACAAACAGAACCCAGAGGCCTTACAAAGTTGAGGAGAGAAGAGACAGTGAAAAGAATTAAATGAGGTCAAGGCCACTGCAATGGGTAGGGCAGAGTAAGGAAACAGGGGAGTTAGAGAAAAAGCCCCAGAGATCTATGGTCTTTATATAATACTGATCAGGAGAAGCATGGGTTGCAATGTCAAGGGACCAGAGAATAAAATATTGGAAAATAGTTAGTAGATCAAATAATACCTAGAGCTTACACAGGGATTTGAATAGTGTACTTGCTATCATCTCAAGTGGAATGACATTGAATTTACAGGGCAATTTAAAGTCTTCTGAAGGGTTACCTCTGATGTGCTCAGATTCAATTAAAGGTCATTCTGTATTGAAACACAACCATGTAAAATTTACAATATTCATCATCCAACAAAAACTTGTAAGGTATGCAAAGAAGCAAGAAAATATGTCCAATAACAATGAGGACAATTAGTTAATAAAAGCAGAACCGGATATAAAAGAGATTAAAGACTTTAAAAATATAATACAAATATAATAAACATGCACAGAGATGTAAAGGGAACAAGAACAGGAGAAAAAAAGAAGCTATAAAAAACAGTCAAATGGAACTTCAAATGATAAAATACAGTATTAAAATTGAGTAATTATGAAATTAATATTAGATTAGACACTCCAGAAGAAAAGAACGGTGAACTTGAAGGCAGAGCAAAAAAATTACTTAAAATAAAGCCTATAGAGAAAAGTCTAAAAACCTTAATTCCAGGCAAAAGTCTATTTTTCCTATACGTACATTTTCAACTTAACTACCTTTCAACTTACACAAAATTTGTGTTTGGTTACTTTTTCATGAGGTGTAAAGTGCTTGGGATCTCAGGTCACTTAGTTCAGGGGTGGCAATAACTATGTGTCCAAAGATGGCTTTAGACCCAGTTGACTAAGTGCCTATCTCAGTGACAGGCTTTTGCATCTCAGCCCATGAACTTGAAATTTGTGCTTTCTCCAAATAATACATCTTTTCATAACAAAAACACTTATGACCACTGGAAATTTCTGAAACCTCAACTGTTAAATCCACAAATGCAAAGAGGCTATTTAAAATAGTCACTCAAGCCTTTATAATGTATGTATGTGCTTTTTGCTGTAATTATGTGACAAATCAAGTTACCAGAACAATGATTAGGAACTAAGAGCTAAACTGTTTTTCCAATGAAAAGGAAAATTAGAAATATCAGGGAAGAGGAAAATCTCTATTTCATTTTCTTTTCTGTTTCTCAAGAATGTCACAATTATTCCTAGGATTGTACAGTACAAAAGTTTTAAAATATTTAAAAATATATCTGTAAATTGGCTTTCCTCAACTTCTAAACTATCAATTGTAGGTTTTTAGGACACAAAATTGAGACCTGGAGATATTTAGAAATTAACCCACTTAAGCACACAAAAATGAGCCATTAGATTTTGTGATTCTTGTTCAATAGAGAAGAATCATCCATCCTCAAGCCAACTACATAATATGTGATCTGCATGTAGCTACATCCAGATTGGCTATGACTGTACTGTCACTCTGTTGTAGTAAACACCACTTGAAGCTGCCTTTTCTGTCACTGTTAACACTTCAAACAGACACTTTGAAGATTGCTGTAGAAAAACATTTATTGAGCTTCTAGCTCACACAAATACAGTTGGGACCTGGAAAATGGTTTTATAGTTAAATACAGCATTTCAAAGAAAAGAAAAAAGGCATCTGTAAGAAATAAAAGCTCTCTCCCATCCACCTCCATCTCTTTGTGCATCAATTCTACAAACTTTGGTTAAGGCAGTCCTGGTATTCTTGCATAATGACTCTAAGTAAAGTTCTCCTACACTTTTCCCCCCAAAACTTGGCTTCTTAAATGAAGCATTATATAATACAGGCATAATGGAGGCTTTTGAAAGTAATTTGGGATTTAGGTTAAGAAATAGCAAAATTAAGATTTCAAAATCACATACTCTTTATACACAATTTTAGCTCAATTTTCTGGTCATGGATCTTTATTCTACTTTTAAAAGAAAAGCACATGTTGAGGAGAGATATGTATGAGGCAAATTGAGTTCTATGTGGCCTCCTACTACACTTGAAATAGATCTCTAGTGCAGAATTCAGTCCATAAAATAATTGTCTCCAAGTGCCATTACATTAATTTTGGCCCCAAGATTATCACTTATTGTTAAGTCCCATTTTATATTAATAAAGAAAGAATGAAATATCCCAGCTCCTATATTTTGGTTGGAACAAGTGGTGATAATTTGAGTAACTGATGTCTAAGACAATTCATTTTTTCAAATTACTAATGTATCCTTAAGAAGGGGCTTATTCATGAAGCAAAGTTGGATTTACTGAAGAGTTGGGTTATTTTCAAACCCATGTGAAAATCTAAATCACTGGGGAATTCCTAAATCACTGGGGAAGCCCTGGCCGGTCTGTGAACCAAAAATTCTGAGGGTTTGATCTCAGGTCAGGACACATACTCAGGTTATGAGTTCAATGTGGCACACATGGGGGACAACCGATATTCCTCTGTCAGAGTGATGTTTCTTTCTCCCTTCGCCTCTCTCTCAAATCAATAAACATATCATTGTATGAGGATTTGTGTGGGAGGCCACTCTGCGTGGCATGGGTCCAGCTCCCATTGGGAGATGCAAATGTCCCATGCCCATAGGTCCTCCTGTGGGGAATCAGGCCTGCAAGGTACCTAAGCTGCTATAAGTCTTGCCTTTTGCTAAAACTCCCTCACCCTGAACTGAGGACATTTACTGCAAAGCAACTTCCTAAAAGCCATGCTAAACCTTCCAAGGATGAGTATAACCAGTTCAACCATTTTTGCCTTTTCATTTGCAATTATCCCTCCTCTGTGACGTGATTAGCAGCATCCTCTCCTTTGTTTTCTGCAAAAGGTGACCACCTAAAGCGAGTCTGTGCATAGTTAATGAGGACCTTCTTGTAATGTGCCCACTAAGACAATAAAAGCTCATTGGAGCAAGGGCGGAGGCTTTTGCTCCCCTTGAGAGAAAAGCCATGCCGTCCCTTTTCCTCCACTGGATTTGGTAATCTGTGTGAATGTCTCATTTCATCCATAATGATGTGGACCCCACAAGCCAGGGTCCACATCAGATTTGTTTTGAAAAAGTACAAATTTCAGGACCCAACTGGACATATTAAGACCATCCAAAAATAGGGTGTCATCAATTGTGTTATCCTATAATGCTCCCACAATAATTCTGATGTTTGGAGGTGAGAGAACCACTTGGTTAGATGTTGTTGGTCATAAATTTGAAGAACCAATACATATTGGTTTTCCATAGTAATAGGCATCAAATGTTAGTAAATTGTCTTAGGTTTAATCACCCTACTAGGAACAAATAATGTGATATGCTTGGATGAAAATCATTATTTTCATATTTGTGACTCATATTTGCATTAAAACATTATTCAGGTGAATTTTAAATAGATCTAATCTAATAAGTATCATCTCTAAAACGGGAGATGCAAAACACAGATTCAATGTTTGTAAGAACATACATGGTGAACAATCATAATTCCAATTTAAATTGAAAATATTATCCCAAATTAGTGTCTGGCAGAGTATTAATTCTTATTTTAATCAAATTCATCATTTTTTTAATAATTTAGTAGAAACGTTATTCTGGGTTATATGTATTTTTATATCATTTCATGGAGTCTTAATGGCCTCTAACATAGGCATTGTGAATAAATTTGCAGAATATTTGAGAAGAAGAACTTCCTTTTACAAACCCTCACTGTTCTGTCTAAATTGCCCTTGGAACTTATTGAACATAAGACTTGCAGGACTGTATCTTTGCCTTTTAGGCCCTGTTCAAGACAAATATGCAACATACACATACTATTCTTCTGTACATTGAGTAACATGCATGAAGCACAGTCAGAAACTGTATTTTGTGCAGGACATATGGTGGTAAACAAGTCAGAGACAATCCCTGTCCTAAGAGAGTTTACCACCTCATGAAGAACAGACATCAGACAAAGAATTAAGAGTGAAATAAACTCCCCCAATGAGAAATGACAGTGTGAGTAGAAAAGTTATACCTGTATAATTGATGTCAAAGCAGCATCCCAAAAGATGAGGAATTGTGTAGTTATCTTGGGAAAGGGAGCTCAAGGCAGAGAAAACAGATCTTAGAGAGGGTCCAGCCTGCCTACTTTGTTGAATTGCTCTTAAGTAGCAATTAAGTAGCATTAAGTAGCAATGGCGGTGTAAATGTCGGTAGACTCTGAAAGCAGACAGCAGTAGTTCTAAATCTAAATCAAAGTCAGCTACCATTACTGAGCCATGTCTTTAGGCAGATTAATTTACCTCTCTAAAAATTTTTCAACTGTTAAATGAAGTTTATAACAGGGTTGTAGTGAAGATGAAAGGATAATATAACTAAATAATCACAGAAAATAATATTAATCCTTGCTTATACGTGGTGACATATAAATTCCTAACTCAAAAATTGGGTTCCCCCTGGCCAGTGTAGCTCAGTTGGTTGAAGCATCACCCTCATGGACCAAAAGGTCATGGATTTGATTCCAGTCAGAGCATGTACCCAGGTTGCTGGTTTAATCCGTGGTCAGGGCCTGTTGAAAAGGCAAAAAATCAATGTTTCTCTCTCTCACATCACCCACAAAAGCTAAAAATGATGGGAAAAAATGTCCTCAGGTGAAGATTAAAAAAAAAAAGAATTGGGTTCCAATACCAGGGCTCTCTACTCAGCACTGTATTGTAAGGTATTGTGAATGGGCTCCTGCAGAAAAGCTTTATAAACACATTATTGCTATTCAAGATTTGGCACAAGGAAAATTAGATGGGAAACTGAAAATAACCAAAATCTTTGTTTCCATGTTTAAAATGATAAACATGGTTTTTTGGAAAAGAAAAAGCTACCTGTGAATTTTAGGTGTAGAAAAAGCTGCCTGTGAATTTGAGGAAGTAAAGATGGATTTAAATGCAGGAGGTAGCAGGACAGGCAGCAGGACAGCAAATAAAATTAACTTGGATAAATGACTCAGAGGGTGTTGGCAAAAATTATCTTAATTGTTCTTCTGCACAGGTTATCACTGAGATAAATATTGAAATTAGATTTTAAAGTGATTGGATTATTTTATGAGCTTCAAAAGCACTCGCAGGTAACCAGCTCAAGCAATAATTTTTTAATCAAACCTCATGATGCAGGAAGTATACCGATCATTCAGAGGTCAGAATGACATTTATGAGCTTGAGAGATTTCTTTCTGTCTCTAAAACTGGCTGAGTGGGCACTGCCAGAGGTAGAACTTTAGTAGAAGGATTTATTAGCCAATACAGTATACAGTTCTTATATCACTAATTAATCATTATGGCCAAATAGAAGAGCCTGTCTGATACAAACTCAAGTTTTTTACCTTAAGTAGTTTTCAGGAGAATAAGATGCAGATTAACAGACAACATATAAGGTATAATGCCCCAAAAACTTAAAAATAGATAAGTAGGTTCTCTTTTAGTCTCCTACTACTCATAAATTTATTCAAAGATATTTATTGGACACCTAATCTGGGCCATTCATTGTATTAGGCATTAGGATTTGTTATGGGTTGAATTGTGTCCCCCCCAAATTGGTATGTTGGACTCTTAACCTCCAGTGCCTTAAAATGTGACTTTATTTGGAAATATGGTCATTGTAGATGTAATTAGTTAAGATGAAATCATACCAGAATAGGGTGGGCCTCAAGTCCAATATAAATGGAGTCCTCATAAAAAGGAGAAATTTGCACACAGACATACATACATACACAAGGAGAAGACTGTGTGAACATGAAGAAAGAGATTGGGGTAATAGATCTATAAGCCAAGGAACACCAGAGTTCTAACAAACCACCAGAAGCTAGAGGAGGTATGGCCCAGAGTCTTTCTCCAGCTTTGCTATTGTATAGGCAGTTAAATGTAAAATTCCTTCAGATTTCTTATGTTAACTTTAAGGCCACTAGTAAGAAAGAAATAGAATCTTGAAAATTGGGATAGGGATCCTGGTCAGTACATGTATCTGTTTATCCACTTCCTATAGACATCTGGAAGAACAGATAAATGACATGATGTTAAATCTACATTAATTCATAGTTAGTAGGAAACAAGGTAGTTTTTGGTCATGGTGTTGGAAAGAACAAGATTGGAAAATGAGTGACAAGGGAATCTAGGAGAGAGGATTGTGAATAAACATTTCAGAATGGGCACAAAATGTGAAAATATTCCTGGCCCACATAAATTGTCTCCAGTGAAGTGAAGGCTCTCACCAAGCAAGTTTATAAAATTACCTGTTTTGTAACTATAAGTCAGCTTCTATCCTTGGTCACTAAATCGTTGCTGAATGGGCCCATTTACCAAGCAGACACAGTGGCAGGGATGGAGGCTATACTCGGGCTCAATAACACAGACAACATAGAGTTCCTTTTACTAAGATTGATCCGGTCACAACTATTGCTGAGTATCCAATGTGCTGACAGCAGAGTGAGTACTAAGCCCCCAATATGACTGTTACCAGAAGAGCTGATCATTCACCAGGTGAAAGTTGATTACTTTGGATCCCTTTTGTCACAAAAGCTGTTGTCATGGGAATATACTCATATTCCAAATATACATTTGCTTTTGTGTCTGCAAAACTACCAAATAACTAAGCAAGAATTACAAAATGCTTTATTCATCATCTTAGTATACTTAAAAAAATCACTTTTGCTGAGGGATAAATTTTAAAGTATAGGAAATATAGCAATGTGCTCTTCTCAATGTGTTCTCTGGTCTTATTAGATTTCCCAGAGAGCACCTGGTTGACAAAATGATGAACTGGCCACCAAAGGCTCAGGAATGATACTCGGTAAGTGAAGAATAACCTGTGAGTTTGTGGTGTTATTCTATAGGATGCAGAATATGCTTTAAGCTAGTAGACAACAAATAGTTCCATATTCTCTGCAGATGAAACACATGGGTCTGGGAAACAAGGAGTGGATGTGGGAACAGCCTTTCCTGCTTCTATATCTAATAATGCAACAGAAGTGCCCCTGGTGTGTATGGAGAGCTGATGTTTCCACCAGGAAACAGAGTCATTATCCCTTTGAAATAGAAATCCAGACTGACCTTGGGCTATCTTGGGCTTCCCATACTGATGAAATAATAGGCAAAGAAAAAGGTCAGTATATTGGTTTGAATAATTAGTTCAATTACCAAGGAGAAATTTGATTGCTTTCAACTAGTGAGGGAAACAGAATTTTGAAATCCAAGCAACTCATTCTGGCACCTGTTGTACAGCCATTCCTTTGTAAGTTACCGATGGGAAATTGGGGCAACATAATCAAGACAGGACCACTGGGACTCAGGTTCTATAGAAGTCAAGATCTGGGTCACCCCATCAGGAAAAAAAAAGCCCTCACCAGCTGATGCTGACAGAGAATAAAGGGAACATGAAACTGGTGATCAAATAATGAAGCTATAATTTTCAACAAGCCTTGTAATATAAGCCTTGGCTATAGAAGTGAGCACTATGATCATGTATGTTTTATATCAATCATTGTTTTTCTCCTTTGCATTCATCCTTGATACTCGATACTTTATGTGAAGGACACTGATTCTCAATAATACATTTAAAGTGCCTGGTGAGAGTCTAGCTGCACTGACATCTCCTCAAAGTGATACATAGTTAATAAGATTTTGTGTTTCCTCTGTGTTTGGGGATTTTTCCTTTGTGTTTCAGATTTGTCTTCCTCAACGAAGAACAGGGATGTACACTACATGGAAAAAAGGAATGGCACATGCCAGTTATTCTGCACTTACTTCTACCATTCTGGATCCATTCTTCGCCCTGAACTATGTATATAGATCTTTGTCCCAGAACTGTATTACCTGGTATCTCTTACCCTCTGGCATCTCATTGGTTTCAACCAATAGGAGAAAAAGAGTAAGAGGGTAAAGGTATCAAGTCTGATTTCTGCCTCAGCTTCCTCCTTCCCAATGCATGATTTTGACAAGCTGTGTTCCTGTGTGTGTGTCCACTACATTTGAGTAGCCCATCTCCTGCAACTACAGCTACCACTGGGTTCTGATTCTATTACTTTGTACCCTTATCCCAACAGGTGGTGGAGCAGTAACAGCTATCCATCATTTTGGGTCCTTGAATGCTTCATTATCCCTTTGTGGTGTCTCTTAACTCTGCCTACATCTCTGTAATTAGTCCCTTCTTTTAACTCATACTAGTTAACTCTTTGAGTATGTCTTCTGTTTTCTGCCAGCATCCTAATGGACTAAATTTATCATTGATGAACGTCTTCTGTGATTCCCTAGTTCAGATTAAATCTTACTTGTCTAGAAATAGAAGTTACCTTTTTTTAAATCAATATTCCACAAGACACTACTGTTAAATATGTTTGTTTAACCAGCAGTGTTGATTAGAAAGTAAAGGGTTCTGAAGGAGAAGATATCTTCCCTGAGAAGAGATACTTTGAGGATAATGATAGTTTCAGTGTTATGTTCTATAACCAAGATACTAAATATTTGGAAAGGAACTATATTCATAACAACTAATTGTATCAAAAATCTATCTACTATATGCTGAAGTAGGATGAATTAGTAAAAATATTGTAGTTACAAAGGTGACAAAGTTCAGTATATTGAAATGAATAACAGGGAAACTTCTCCTGTATGTCTTTATAAACCTATTAGACTTTTTAGGCCACGATAACACTATTAGTTATGAGGCCAATATATATATAAAATTAAAAATATATATATGTATATTTTATTACCATGTTGTTTTAGAACAATGATAATGATCTATCTTGCTAAGACTGAAGTATTCTATTGAGTGTTGTTCTTTTAAGAACATAAACAACTTATTGAAAATACTAACTGAAATCCTGTCTATTTTTTTCTGTTTTGGAGAAGAAAATGTGAAAAAATAAACCTTCAGAATATTATATAGGATCAATGACCACCACATATCAACTCTTATTAGCCATTGCTTTTGCCACCTACCCAATTCTTTTATTGAGAAATAGAGTTTTATGATTCACATTTAACCTCCTAGCTTTGCTCTTTGGGGGCTAAATGCAATACTGTTGAAACATACTCTTTGAATTTAATAAGAAAATGATCGATTTTAATGCTACCTCAGGAGAAAAGCAGGAGTAATACAATTGAAAAAGCCTACTATTTCTTCCAATATTCCAAAGTCACTGTACCAAACTTGTCAGTTTTAGCCAACTTGTGTTTTTATGTCTGAGCAAAGATGTGCTTCAAAGAAAACTCCCTTGGAAACCTGTGATAAAAGATTACTCAAAGCAAACTGAATCCATCATCAAATAACTTGTATTTTCTTTTTTAAAAAATAGGAAAAGAAAATAGAGCTCCTACTTGCAATATATTTTTAAAGTATTTTGAGTAGGTTTACTACATTTTTCCTGTGAGAATATATGAGACTTAGACTTGCACTAAGAGGACATTTTTCCCTGTAAATAATAGGTATATATTCACATAATAATTAAATTAAAATGAAACAAAATGAGAGCATTAAAATTAGTTTTTATTACGGGGTCTTTTTTGGACAACAATTTTCCAAGAATCCGAAACTCACAGCTATTACACTTCATCATTTTGATGTCCAGGAATGACTTGTAATGCAAATTTTAGTTTCTATTGTGGGCCATAGAACTTATCCCTAAATCCATCCCACACTCCTCAATATATTCCTACCTCTATCTGGTTCAAATTGTTGCAAATAAACAGCACATGCAGATACATGTCATGTGCCAGTATCCGAAATAACATGTGAGAGATACTATAGAATCTAGAAATAGACTCACACATATATGGTCATCTAATTTATAATAAAGCACTACTGCAATTCAGACTGAAAGGAATACATTTTAATAAATTGTGCTGATCTTTTAGATATCTACAAAGGAAAAAATAAAAATGACCCTTACTAATACCAAAGTAATTTGAGATAGATCATAACACATTGTGAAAAACAAAACCAAAAGCTTCTAGAAGAAAATATAGCACAATATCATTTTTACTTGGCCAAATTTCTTAAACAGGACACCAACTATAAAAGAAAAAATTATTGAATTAAAAAGTTTTATCATCAAAAATACAACAAGAGAATGAAAAGCTATAGACTGTGAAAAGAGATTCCCAATATTCAGTAAAGGACTTGAACTCAGAATCCTACAAGTCAATAAAAGACTAGCAATATAATTTTTTAAATGAGCAAAACTTGAAAAGGAACATCACCAAAAATAATATGCATATGGATACTAAGCATATGAAAAAAATATTTAGTATTATTAGTCATCAGACACTTGCCAATGGAAATCACAATGAAACATTACAGCCCCCACAGGAATGGCTAAAATTATGCACAGATATATATAGAGATAGATATAGATATAAATGAATATTTCATAATACCAATGCTGAATGATATCAAATGATGGTGAGAACATAGAGCAATTAAAACTATCATATACTTTGATGGGATTTTGAACTGATACATATATTTTAAAAAAGGGTTTGACAGTATCTATCATAAACACACATGCACACACATGTACTGTAACTGCAAATTTAAATATATGTCAAGAAGAAATAAATGCTTTTGACTATGAAAAACATATACAAGACTATTATGAACATTTTTGTCAGTGTTATTTATAAAAATCAAAAGTTGGAAACAGTTCAAATGCCCAACAAACATAGAATGAGTATAAATTGTCAACAGCGATGGGGAAAAAATTTAAGTATTGCTACAGACAAAAACATACATATATCTCACACATGTGCAGACTGAGCTAAAGAAACTAGAAACAAACACATACTTTATTTAATAAACATGAAGTTCAAAGTAGACTAGCTAATTTATAATAATATAGATTAAAATAGTAGTTATCCTTGAGTATATAGTAAGACAAAGCATGGGGGAGCATACTGGGTGCTGGAAATACCCAATTTGTATGAGTGGTGATACACTTGGCTGTATACATGTATGGAAGTGCAAATATTTACATATATGTAAATATTTACATATTATGATATAACAAATCTGATTAGATGATAGTGTAGGATTGACATTTATTGAGTTCTGAGTATGCATGTATTATGTTATTTCATTTAATTCTCACAACCATTTTTGAAAAGTGTATTATTTTTCCAGTAGACAAGATAAATTGGACATTTAAAAAGGTTAAATAATATACCTAATGTACACAACAAGAAAGCAGTAGAGCTTGCATTCACATCCAGATCTCTCGGATTCCAAGATCCACAGCCTTTAAAACAAAATAAAACAGCCCTGGGTGGTATGGCTCAGGGGATTGAGTTCCAGCCTGCAAATCAAAAGGTTGCCAGTTTGATTCCCAGTCAGGGAACATGCCTTGGCTGCAGGCCAGGTTCCCAGCTGGGTGCCGGTGAGAGGCAAGCCCCCAGGTGGGGGTCTGCTAGAGATTCACTACCAATGGGTGAATCGCTCACACAGTGATGTTCTCTTCCTCTCTTTCTCCCCTACTTCCCCTCTTTCTAAAAATAAGTGAATAAAATCTTTTAAAAAAGCAAAATGAGAAAACTATTTCACCTTATCCACACATCTTCTTAAAATCAATCATAATGACTGGTTTATCAATAAACTAATCTTCATAGTTCCAAGTATATTTACCACTCTGACATGTGGTAATTTGTAAACTTACTGACACATGATTTGAATTTCCAGTCACTTAATTAGAGATTGACTACGACTCAACACATGGTTCTTAATGCTATGATGCCAATCTCCACTCATCATTTCAAATGTAATAGCTCTTATGAAATAGTCAGTCATTAAATAAGTATTCATTTTAAGTCTTCTATTTTCCAGGCACTGTTCTAGGTCCCAAATAATTTAAGCCAAATGTATAATAGGCTCACAATAATAGTAATTAAGAATTCATTAAAGTAGTCCTAGTAAATATCAAATACTCAGTATGTATGTTTTTCTGTCCTTGTCTTCTACTATAAAATTATGGATGTGCTCAGAAAGAAAAAATAAAGGCCCAATAATGGTTTTTAAAGAGACATTAAAATGTCAGCCATCATCAATGTCATGCATGCTGGCTCTAGTAAGGCCCAAGTCTTCAGGGGTGTTCTACATTCTGTTTCCTCATTTTTCTAGCTACAGGAACTTCTCTGTACTATGCTTTCCTTCAAATCAAAACTTCTGTCCTTATGCTAATAACTCAAAACTCATTTTGAAGACCTTGCAACCTTCTATTTTTATATGAAATAGCTATTAAAATTATCACAGCTTATCAATTAGTGCCTTCATTTAACTTGAAAAGTTGTATTGAAAGTAAATTTCTCAGCACTGCAATTCAAAATTTCACATGAGTAAACTGAAGGTGAACTAAGGGTGAAGTTGGAGAAGGTGTAGTGAAAACTCAAAACTGAGCTCTTTTTATAAAAAAAGTGTTATTTTAGAATGTGTTAAATTCGTTCCCCCATTTTTCTATGTCTAACATAATACTCTATCTATGAAAATGTATCCAAAGGACTCAGATATAAATTTGAAATACAAGAAGAGAGTCACAGAGTTTTAAGTTTTTATGTTATAAATAATAAGGTTTAATTTCTTTATGTCATAGAAGTGTGAAATGTTTAGATCTTATCTATAGAAATATATAAGAAAATGTTCTTTAAAAATAACCAAAAGGAAAAAAAGAAACAATCTCATAGATACAGACAATAGTGTGGTGATTACTAGAGAGAAAGGGGGTGGGGAGGTAGAGGAGGGTATGAGGGGGATGGTGACAGAAGGAGACTTAACTTTGGGTGGTGAACACACAATACAATATACAAATGATGTATTATAGAACTGTATACCTGAAACCTATATAATTTTATTAATCAATGTCACCCCAATAAATTCAATAAAATATTAAGAATAGAATATTAAGAATAGGTATAGGTGACTTATTCTGATCTCATAGCCCAGCTGCATATGGACTCAGTTCCTACCACAGGAACTGATTTGTTCTTAACAGTATTGAAATATGGAATAGTATGACAAACCCTTGTAACAGACATCAGAACAAACATTTTCAAAGTTCTGATTGTTCAAGCTATCAAAGGTTTGATGACTCAAGCAGTCATCACAGGAAATGTTAGTAATAAATTATAATTTACTATACTTTTTGACAGTTTAATATTATTTTCACTATGTATTACCTATGGACTGTGTACCATGATGTAATAGGTGCATACTATTGTATAATAAGTGGACAAACCTTGTTCTCTTTTTCTATATTTGTTACCCAAACCAGAACGAGGTTTAGACTTAAAACTTCCTTCTTGGTTATCATAATTTCTAACAAAACCACCTCATGGTTTAGCTAAGACAGGATATTACACATTTAAATCCTGACCATGCCTCATGTAATCCATCCAAATAAGGATATTTCCCAGTCTCTGTTATTGCATGGCATTATAGTAAAAGCATGATTTATAGAGTCAGATTATCCAGTTCAAGTTCTGCATCATCCTGTTCCTGCTCTGTTACTATGGTCAATTTATTGAACTACTCCAAATATTTTTTCTTCATCCAAAAATGAGAATCGTATTTCCTTCACATATAAATGAAGCAGGATTACAAATTGAACTCATACAACTCAGATTCAGAGAGAAAATGCAACTTATTTTTGCCTATGAGTAAACTATATTTCTCATAAACTTGTACCTATTATAGTGTGGAAAAGAGATAATTGTTTAAAACTTTCTTTGGATTAAACTCAGACTCTTAGGAAAAAGAGCTTGATCTTTCAGATGCTTCATTCTTCCCTCTGCCTCCTCAGATCCTTCTCATGGTATCTTCTGGATATATGGAGATAGAGATCTGGTGTGAGTAACCCCATGTTTGGGGATAAATTCAGGATCACTAGGCTTCTCTGGTCTCTAGGATCATGGTCCTTGTCCACCTGGAGGCATCCAATACTGCTAATGCTCACAGTCTGGCTTTAAGTTGGCAAAAAAGTTTGCTGGTGTGCTCTGGCTAATTAAGCCTTATCTTAGACCCTTCCAGCATTTTCAACCCCTCTGAGATCTCACTATGGCTCATGTGGATATAGCTCCCTCATGAGCAGAAATTACAAGAGTGCTGATTTGTGCTGTTAGGATACTCTCTCTAGAAACTTACCTGTAAGCACTCTGGCCACATACTGTTTCATGCGAATAAGAGAACCTGGGGCAACACAGCTGGCTGTGCAGCAAGTTAGTAGAGTTTAGTCTGTAAGGAGTGCTCTTTCCAGAGATTCCAAGGAGGGCCATTGGGGAAAGCTCCATCCCACTCCTATTTGGTGCTATTTTACTTACTAAAACACCTCTTTTTCTCTCTCTTCTTTCCAACACCCACTGAATCAGCATGGAAGGTTTTCTTTTCCTTTCTCCTTATCAAGTCTTCCTTCCTCTAGAAAAACAAGTCTTATAGTTTGACTGCTTTATAAGAAAGAGTATCTCTACTACATTATGGAGGAAACTCAATGATTTAAGTCCTTATTTAGTGAGATGCTCACTGGATAATAAATGATTTTGGATTTTTTTGTTTTTGTTTTCAAAACACACTAACTTTGATGCACAAGTCTTTTATTTTTTACATTAGAATTTAAAACTTGCCTCAGTTCTGCATTTTTCATTCTGTCACAAGTCTCACTCTGTTACTCCAGGCATCTGCAACCCAGGGACAGCCAGAGCTAAGGTAATGTGCTTAAAAAGACAAAAGAGAATGAACACTTAAAGTTTCCCAAATACCGCCTTATTTGCATATTCTATAGATTAATCACTAAAGTTCTGCCAGTTAAAATGGATTTCTGCATTTTTATGTTCCAAACTCTCTTCAGGATCTTACTCAGACATTAGCCCTTTCATGATCCCTGTGAGTAGAAGTGGGCTCTATCACTGTCAGTATTTCTTCCCACTTTTTTCTGTTTTGCTTTTATGGTGTTTTTCACTGTCTCTCTTAAATTATTATTATAGTTACATTTGCATTTTTCTTCCTTGCTAGATCCTAAGCTCCTTGGGGAGGTGGGCTATAAATTGAATAGAGTCTGACATAATAGGAAGATATCAGACAAGTCACTTAAATTCTCCATACTCAAGGTTATTATATCTGTAAAATCAGCATCATGATGATATACATCCACCTTGCAGCCTTGTGTATTTATTGTAAAAAGTACCCATAGTATATGGGAAAAGATCTCTGCATAGTATCAATTAGCAGTTTGTGCTCAAGAAGCAATAATAAAATTAATCATTAGAATGTGGCATACTTTTTAGAATAGTCCAGTCCACAGAGGAAATACTTATTTCTGTTCTAGTAGTAATATCCAGGAATGATTCTAAATTTTAAAACAAAACTTCTAGTATTAAGAACACAATATAAGGAACTATGATGAGTGATGAAATATTATTATTTATATTAAAAACAATTTAATATATCCAAAAGATAGCATTAAAAATATTATACACATTTACATAAGACCTCATAAGGCATGCAATTTACTCCTTGTTTCCAAAGTCCAAATTATTATTGCAAGAATAGTGACAAAAATAAAACTTTATGCTTTATACTACTTTCCACAAAGCATTTCCATACAAATTATATCTTGCTTTGTTTTTTTTTTGCGGGGGGAGAGCAATATTATTAAGACACATAGGTTAGATTGGAGAATCTAAAATTCAGAGGTTGGGCACTTGCCTGGTCAATTACTTTCTAATCAATAATTGACTTTGGGTTAAGAGTAAACTCCTCCCAATTTCTTGCTTCAATTCTTCCTTCATCAATAAGAAACAACAAACTAGCAAAGCTAATACTTTGCTATTAAGAGTGCCATTCTGTTTTAGTTAAACTATATGAAAGCATGGTTTTCTATTTATGTCACTTAATAGTAATAATGATAACAGCAACACTATTGATAATGCTGAACTTGCTATATATAAATATCCTGCTGCTCTGGGAATCTGGACATATGTCTGCACCATCAATTAACTGCTGATCCACCATTCCATTTGTTACTCTCACAAAAGAGATTAAATTCCTGTCATCTGAGAACAGATTTTGGCATGAGGAACACCTAGATTTTAGTCAATAAGACCCATTCACTCTTTACTGCCTCAGGACAGTAGTCTACTTCTCTTTCCTGACCAAAGATGTACCTCTGCAACTTATACACAAAGCTAATAGTTGCATCCTGCTCCAAAAAGAATCATCAAAGTGCCATTCAGAGGTGATTAAATGCCATACTAGAAAAGGGAGAGGGCATTTTCTCTTTTTCTTTCTTTTTTCTCTTTGGCTTCCTCCCTCCTGTTCCTGTCTTCCTTTTTCCCTTTTATTCTCCCTCCCTCCCTACCTTTCTTCCTTCCTTTCTTCTGTCTTTTCACAAAAATTGCATCATTGTAAGCAAACGCCAGCCACTATACCAGGATCAGAACAACCATAGGGCTTCAAAATGAGATTTTCCAGTTACTTTGCATTCATATTTTTTTATCTACAAAGATTTTCTTTTCTTTTCTTTCCTTTCCTCTCTTTCTTTTTTCCTTCCTTCTTGCCTGCCTACCTGACTGCAAACTGTGTGGAAAACATAAAGATTTGAAAAACAATGCCCTAAATCTATAATGTAATAAAACTTGGTATAATTGTGCTTACTTAGACTTCAAGACTGCCTTCTAGACCAATTTTTGTGGGCAAACACACCAGCTTTTTCTATCCACCAAAAGCAAATTCTTTCCCTTTATGTATCTACCATTTGGGAGCAATCTCTCACAAAAAGGAAAAAAAAAAGGTGTTTGATATATTCTACTTAAATTGCAAAATCCTAGCTGCTGTGAAGGTTGACATAAGAAAAGTTGTTTTAAAATGGAGCCAAACCAACACTATCTTACAAACAATTGTTTGTAAAGCCAGCAGGAAAACAGACATGCTGACCACAAGACTCTCTTTGAAGATAGAATCAATAACAAATCATCTATTGCTAGAGTAATTCAGCTTGTTAGCACCAGTAGAAATTTCTTCTCTTTATGTGTTTATTCCCTTCCTTTTCTCATAAAACCCCTTGCCCTCACTCTGTAATAGGGACACTTTGGCTTTCTGCCTCCATCTATGCTTCCCAAATTGCAATTCTTTAATCTCAAATAAACTCTTAGTGCCTCTCATTTCAACTATTTAATTTTAGGTTAACACTCCTTGACATAAAGTCTCAAGAAGAAAACTATCTTACTCTAAAATGCAATAGTAACCCCTGCAGCTCAACTAAACAGAGGTCTATGCATACATTAGAAGAGTGATCAAAATAAGCAGGTTACTTTTTGATCCTCTTTTCCCTGATCATTTAAAATAGATATTGAGTAGATTTGCTCTAGGTCAGAGCAGCTTCATAAAGAACACTGCTTGTCTGGCTTCCCCAGAGAAAATAGCTGACTTATGTTGTAAAATGAGAGTAATTGGTCATAACTCAAATACATAGCTAGGTCACTAAAGGAAACTCCCTTTTGAGAAAAATTAATCTATAGTTATCCAGAATTGATTCACATGATATTCTACTGCAACAGATTCTTCAATAAAATTTTGAGATCTCTCTGCTAATATTTATTAGCATTAGAATCTGTCCACTCAATAAATATTTATTCACCATCATGTGTGCCAGGCACTACACCAATCCCTTATCACACCTGTTACATACGTACACATGCCTGAATTCACACACACACCAATGCATAAACAAAAACTCTGCTGAGAATCTAGCTTTAGAATACTCTGTATAAGTTCTCTATGTGCACTATAATGCTATATAACAAAATAACAGAAAACTAAGTGGCTTAAAACAGTAACTACTTACTATTTAGCTCATGAGTCTTTGGGTCAATTGGGTGATTTTTGAGATCTTGACTATACTCATTCATGCATCCACAGTTAATTATAGGTTAACTACTTGGTCCTCAGTTCACTCATGTCTAGGGTCAGCTGTTTGAAGACTAGTGTGGCATAGGAGAAATGATAAGTGGTATAACTCCATTCTATACACCTCATCCTTAGAAAGACAGCTGGTGGATTTGATATCAGGTAAGCAAGCCTCAATATGCAAGTGCTCTTCCCACTTTTGTAAATCCAATTGTTTACAAAGAATACCACAATGATTACCCTACTCCAGTTATATGTGTCCTTTTTGCAATGTGTTCATTTACTACTTCTTGAATCTGGGATAGCCTCATAATTTGCTTTGAAAAATAAAATGTGTCAAAATGATATTGTTCAATTTCTGAGTCCAAGCTTCAAGAGGTCTTGCAGTTTCTATTTTCATCTTCTTAGAAAGTCATGTTACCATGTAAGGAAATTCTCTGTACAGCCTGCTGGAGAATGATAAGGCCATGTGGAGCTGAGACCCATCACACGAGCTGAGAACTCCTAGGCAAAACAGCCTCTAAATCAAGCCACTAGGTGAATGCATTTGCACAACTCATTCCAGAAGACCAGCAGAAAATTATACAGCTAAGCCAAGCCAAAACTGCTGACCCACAAAACTAAAATAAAATAATTTTTTAAGACACTGTGTTATGGGGTGATTTTTTATATAGAGATATTTGCCAATGATACCTCATACAAGGGTTTGATCTCTAAATATATAAAGAACTCACACAACTCCACTCCAGGAAGACAAACAACCCAATTAAAAAATGGGCAAAGGGCCTGAACAGACACTTCTCCAAGGAAGACACATTGAGGGCCCAGAGACATATGGATACTCAGCATCACTAGCAATCAGAGAGATGCAATTAAAACCACAATGAGATACCACATCACACCATAAACAAATCAACAAACAACCAGTGCTGGAGAGGATATGGAGAAAAGGGAACCCTAGTGCACTCTTGGTGGGAATGCAGACTGGTACAGCCACTGTGGAAAACAGGATGGAATTTCCTCAGAAAAGAAAAATGGAGCTGCCTTTTGACCCAGCAATACCACTGCTGGGATTATACTCTAAGAACCCTGAAACACCAATCCAAAAGAATTGCACCCAAATGTTCATAGCAGCACAATGTACAATAGTCAAGTGCTGGAAGCAACCTAAGTGCCCATCAGTAAAAAAGTGGATCAAAAAACTATGGTACATTTACACAATGGGATACTAAGCAGCAGAAAGAAAGAAGGAGCTCCTGACCCTCCTGACAGTGTGGATGAATATGGAGAGCATTATGCTAAGTGAAATAAGCCAGGCAGTGAAAGATAAATACTGTATTATCTCATCTATAAGTGGAACCTAACCAACAAAACAAACAAACAAGCAAAATATAACCAGAGACATTGAAATTGACAACAAACTGACAGTAATCAGAGGGCAAGTGGGAGGGGATAATGAGGGGAAAAGGGGGAAGGGTTTTCAGGAATATCTGTAAAGGACACATAGACAAAACCAAAGGGGGTAGGGATCAAGGGTGGGAGGTGGGGATGGCTGGGGTGGAGGGGGTAGTGGTGGGGGGAAAATGGAGACAACTGTACTTGAACAACAAAAAATAAAGAAAAGTAGGGACTCTAAGTATCAGCATAAATAGTCCATATCATCCAGCAGCCTATGAACAGTTAATTTATATTATTTATTTATTATAAACACAACTAAACTTGACATAATCTGAATCAGAAGCTATCAATTTTTGTCTCCTTTTACCTTACAAATTTGTAATGTTATTAGTTCACAAATTCAGAATGCTTTGAAAGTGCCATCGAATAACAAATCAAAGATAAAGAGACATCAACTACTTAGAATATTTTTATTACCGTACTAGTTTATTAAATTTTGGTTTAGTTAACTCTGATACAAAAATAAGAAAAGAAATATATAACTGAGACATTCTACTTGCATCGTGTTTGGAAATAATAGTCTATTGGTCAAATCAAATCACATATGTTTCCAGAGTCAGGAAGTGAAGAAGAATGTTCTATCTACCATGAAAAGAGTAAAAAATTAAGACCATCAGTGCAATAGGTCTACCCTGTACACATTTAGATATACAAAAACTAACGATGAAGGCTTAAATGATTCATACAACCTCACCCATTTAGTAACAAAAAATGCTAATCCTAGCTCATTCAACTATAAAGCTTATACTCTTTCTCCTCTACTGCTGGATCAGATATGTAATAGAAGGGTATACAAGTACAGCTTTTTGAGGCTGAGGACCCTGACTTCTTTAAGACCTTTGTTTTAACTTGATTTTGCATTTTCCTCTTTTCCATAGCTGAGACTAAGTATTCACCTGAAGGCTTGAATCACAAGACTAAATATGAGCTAAAACAGGTAATCTCTAAAAACCTTCACACAACAGCAGTTTTGACTAAGCATCAGGTTGCCTGTCATTAATGGGAAAAGTGTTTTTCTATTGAATGGGCTCTGACCTTATTCCAACCATCTGATTTCTCACATCATGTGCTTCAATTCTTCTAAATTGAGTTCTGTTCTGAAATTCCACTTCTGGTAATTGGCCTATTTCTTCATTTTTCTCTTTGCTTTCTTTAGTCCCAGTGAGAGACTAGACATATTTTCCTAGTTCAAATAACTATAGCCAAAGCTTTATGCCATTTTCGAATGTTTTTAGAGTTGCCCGCCTAGATTTCCAAGAATTACTCAAACCTGCTGTCCATCATCCCAGTCTTCACACTGGATAGGATGCCCCAATATTTAAGTTTTAAACTCCATTGCTATTTCTTTGCTTGCATTTATGCTTTTTTTTTTTTTAAGTCATACAGGGTTTATTGGGGGGAGCAGCCAGGGTATATGTAACACTGTTCTCAAGAGGTTCTCAAATTAGGGACACTGGGAATTTGAGTGAAGTGTCAGCAGGCTGGCCCTGGGCAGGGACTGGGTCTGTAGGCAGCCTGAAGGAGAGTTCTTGCACTCAACCCTAACACCAGAAACCTAAGATACAACTGTGAAAATGCCAACTTTGGGATGGGTGGGGCGGGGGTGGGGGGTGGGGAAGACCTGAAATGACCGAAAGAGGAGGGTCTGGCTCAGTGGTTTTTAACAGGAAAGCAGTGCCACCCCTACAGGCAGATTAGGAAATGGCAGAAGGAGGTCTGGGTTCTGAGGAGATAACTGGATATTAGCAGGCAGCACCAGGGATGCTGAAAGTCCAATGAAAGACTGCCCTGCCTCAAATACCAGCGTAACACCTGGTAATCTATCTATGACCAAGCAAGGCTGGGATGGGCCTACCTTTCCCCAGTGCTACCTCTCTACCTGGTACTGATGGTTTGCCAAGAAGTGTAGCAGCTGTTCAGACCCCAGAAACTAGATGACTCAGGACAGACCTGAAACACAGCTCGAATCCCTCTGCTCCAAAACAGGCGAGGTGCAGCTAGTTTATGGTTAGGATGTCACTCTGGATTTCATCACTTAATTGGGTCTGTAAATCACTCAGCTCCTTCTTCAATTCAGAGAGGGCTGAAAGGACGATGGTTGCAGGGTGCTGAGAGCCGCAAGACTCCACATTGTAGTAAAACTTCTCCAGCTTGCCGTTGGGGTTGTAGGAGCCTGTGACTCATCCTCATTCAGCTCTGAGTATTCACTCTTCGGCCATTCCTCTGGTTTGGGGTACACTGTATGCCTCAGGATGTTGCTGGGATCATATTCAAAAGCCACCCCTGCAGTCGGGTTCCACTTTGCGTGTTCCTTGATGAAGCCCTTTTTGGCATAGGTGCGAAGTCTCAGCTCCTGGCCCTTTCACAGCTTGACAATGAGAATGTGATCCTGCTCCACGTAGTCAGTCATTGGGGTCATTATTTCAATTCCCGGATGTCACTGGGATGACTTGGGGTCTGTTGGAGATGAGGTCTTGAGATGTGACATGATGAGCCTGGTCTTCATTGCACCACACGTCGAGAGTGAACTCCACCAAGCATTCAGGGCAGAAGTCTTCACGCATGCAGTCCCGGGAGTACTGTAGCTCGTCCACAATGTCATCACTAGTGAGGGAGATTAATCCAAGCCTGTGAGCAATGAACGCGTCACAAAGCACTGAGAAACTGGCATCAGTTTGAATCCAGTTATTATGGGCACCTCAGGGATGAAGACCCTCCGAATAGAACTGACCACCACTAGGTCAGTATTCTCAATGATGAATGTGACCTTCTTATCCATAAACTCTGTGATCCAGACAGTGGGCTGGTTGGTGCAGGGCATGGCGCTCCGCTCTCCTGGCCAGCGTCCTTGCATTTCTATCCCACTAAATCCTAAGACAAGCTATTTTACTCATCTTTTTGTTTCCCCGCAGGGCTTTATTTAGCCATTGTTTCACTGATGTGTGCTGAATAAATGACATAAGTAAATGCTTAAGTAAATACAAGTTATTATTTGAAAAAACAGCTTCATATAGTTGTATATTATAACTCCTGCCATTATCACTTCTCTGGCACTATTTTTACACTGATAGGTCAGCAAGGATAGTAACCAGTGGTGACTTCAATAATACAAAAACAGCTTCCATTACCTCCGGATGTGTCAATAGCTATCTATGGACTGTCTGAAGTTACTGGGTACCATGGTGATCTGTATTTCTATGAAGGATAAGTGGAGAAATGGATATCTGATTCAGTAGTGTCAGGAAAATGAAATTGGGTAAAAAGCAGTAAATACTACATTGTAGATAGCCCACTGATTTCTCTCTGAGTCACTTTCATAAGAAAGTACAGCTTTTTTTTTTTCTTTTGGCCTTTGGTGCACACAGAACTGGTAAAAAATTAGCAGAAAAACAGCTGTCTAGAGTCCTTACTAAAATGAAATCAGTATAGTTTTTGCTTCTCTCTTGTGGTTTCCAGTGCTCTTTATATACTGTTTGCAGCAAAATTATATATATACACACACATATACATGTATATATACATACACACATACATACACACACACATGCATATATACACAGTGGCCATTACAGAATAATTCTATAATGGTTAATTTATGTGTCAACTTAACTGGACCATGAGCTGCCCAGGTAACTGATTAAACGTTATTTCTGAGTGTGCATGGGAGGATGAATGACATTAACATTTGAATTTGTAGACTGAGTACAGCATATTACCCTCATCAATGCGGATAAGCCTCATTCAATTCAATGAAGGCCTGACTACAAAAAAAAAAGGCTGATTTTAACATTTTTTCTCTGTGTTTGTCACCATGCCACAACATTTGTCTTCTGCCTCCAAGCCTCGACTCAGACTAGAATTTATGCTATAATTCTCCTGGTTCTCAGGCCTTTGGCCTTTTGCACTGAACTATACCATCGGCTCTCTTGTGTCTAGACTTCTTGGCCTCCATAATCATGTGAACCAATTCCGTATGATAATATTGCTTTGTCCTGACCAGGTTTCTCAGTTGGTTAGAGCATCATCCTGATATGCCAAGGCTGTGGGTTCAATTTCAATCCTTGGTTAGGAGAGTCAACTAATGGATGTATAAGTAAGTAGAATATGTTGATGTTTCTCTCTCTCTCTCTCTCTCTCTCTCACACACACACACACACACACACACACACCTGTCCACTTTCTAATATCAATTAATAAATCAATTAATTTAAAAAATATATAAATAAATATCAGATCTATTTCTCTAGAAAACATACCAATACAAAGTCCTTTCTTCCAGGAATACAAACAAAACCATTGAACAAGCCAAGAATTCAGTGATGATCTCAGATCCCAGCCAGATTAAAAGTAATGGACATTTATTATCATCATTTAACCTTCACGCATGTGAAGCATCTACCTTCTGAAATCACATAAAGAAACTATTTAGCAAATAACAAGGTTATAGTACAAAGATCAAGGAAGGTGTGGTCCATATTTGCCAGTGTACATTAGCAAGGCTTGGATAAATAACTAAAATAAATAATGTGCACCCTTAAATATCTGATGGTTGTCACAGTATGAAGCAAAAACATATTTACCATTTTCCAGTGCTCACATAGCATTTATAAAAAAAAGGGATGCCACAACTCTTCGCACTACGCCAGACCAAGCTTTTTAATTTATTTGAATGACATTGGTTAATAAGATTATATAGGTGTTAAGTGTATATTTCTGTGATACATGACCTGTATATTGCATTGTGTACCCACCATCCCAAGTTAAATCACCTTCCATCACCATATATTTGGCCCCCTTTACCTTTTACAATCACCCAGCCCCCTTCCTTTTGGTAACTACCATACTATTGTCTGTGTCTGTGAGTTTCAGTTTTACAATATGTCACACATTTCAGTGAAATCAAATGGTTCTTAGCTTTTTCTGACTGATTTATTTCACTTAGCATAGTATTCTCAAGGCCCATCCGTGTCACAAATGGTAATATTTCATTTTTTCTTATGGCTGAATATTATTCTATTTATGTATATCTATCTATCTATCTATCTATCTATCTATCTATCTATCTATCTATATCACATATTCTTTATCCAATCACCTATCGATGGACATTTGGGTTGTTTCCATGTCTTGGCCATAGTGAATAATGCTACAATGAATGTAGTTATGCATATATCTTTGCAAATGAATGTTTTCAATTTTGTTGTGTAGACACCCAGAAGAAGAATTGCTGGGTCATATGGTGACTCTATTCTTAATTTTTTGAGAAACCTCCATACTGTTTTCCATAGTGGCTGTACTGGTTTACACTCCCACCAGCAGGGCATGAGAGTTCCTTTTTCCCCACAACCTCTCCAATACTCATTATTACTTTTCTTGTGATAATAGCCATTCTAACCAGTGCTCTCTTATTGTAGTTTGATTTGCTTTTCCCTAAAAGCTAGTAAAGTTGAGCATCTTTTCATATGTCTTTTGGACATTTGTATGTCTTTTTGGGACAAGTGTTTGTTCAGGTCATCTGTCCATTTTTAAATGGACTGTTTGTTTGGTATTGAGTTGTATGAGTTCTTTATATATTTTGGATGTTCACTTCTTGTTGGAGATGCTGTTTGCAAATAGCATCTCCCATTTTTGTGGTTGCCTTTTTGTTTTCTTATCAGTTTCTTTTGCTGTGCAGAAGCTTTTTAGTTTGATACTATCCCATTCATTTATTTTTACCTTTACTCCCCTTGCCTTTGGGGTCAAATTCATACAATCTTCTCCAAGAGCAATAAGGTCCATTAAGTTCAGTACCTATGTTTTCTTCTGTGTAATTTATTATATCAGATCTTCGTTAAGGTCTTTGATCCATTCTGATTTAGGTTTTGTACATGGGGAAGAACTCTCATATAGTTTCATTCTTTTTCATGTGGCTTTTTCACAAGCTTTTGCTTTTATACCTACTGTCAGCAGACGGGATGGAGACTAGAAAAGATGGAAAACTGGCACTCTTCTTCTTCTATTATTTTAATTCTTCCACACAAGAGACACTTAACAGTATTTTATGTCATTGTGTGTGTACTTTTAGTTTAAAAACTCCATTAAAGTAATATATTGACAGGGAAAACTAGGTCAAAGCAATATAATAATACAAAAGAATGCTCTAAAGTCACACACTGGGAAGATGGAAAGAATAAAAAAAGTTTGGTGACAGGAAATCTTATGGGAACAAAAGCTTTCTTGGAAGGATTTCGGCTTTTTTACTGTTGTGAGGACAAAAAAGTGGCTTGTGCAATGACTGTCATAACGATCATCACAGATCTAATATGTAAATGTCATAGAACTGAAAACATCAGAGCTGTTGAGAATTTAAAATAAGAAAAACTCTAACATGGAAACATACATGAAGTGAGACATTTTTCTATTTATCTCTGAGCCACTGGTCTAACATGATTAATTTATGAACAAAAAATAGGCCAGGAAAAACTAATGTGTTTTTTTTTTTAATCATGGTAAGGAGCAATCAGATTAATTTCAGTAAGTAATCAAACTTTGTACACATAAATTTCCTTCTGTGGTTTTATTATATTTTAACATTTTGTTGAGCACTAATTATCATTTCAGCAGTGATTTTTTATTATTCTATCTACTCAGGATAGATCCTAGAAAATAAAAAGCATTTTATGTAAACAAGTCAATAATGATTGGTTTCCCTACATGGAATATCTTAAAATATTATCCTTATTACTTCCCAATGATTTTTTTTTAATTTTCATTATTATAAGAATTTTAGAAAGTCTCAGTTGAATGCTAATGTCTGTAACAGTACATACTTTTAATCATTTTGAAATAATTATAGATTCACAAAAAGTTGGTACAAAAAGTTCCCATATACCATTCACCCAGTTTCCCCTCAAGAGTTGCATTTTGCATAACTACAGAACAACATAAAACCCAACATATTCGCATTATTACAATGTCTGTGCATAATTCAATGCCATGTTATCACATGTGTAGATTTCTGTAACCACTTCCTCAATCAAAAGACAGAACTATTCTATCACCACAAAGATCTACCCCATGCTATCCCTTTATAGCCATACCTATCCCACTCATCCTTACTCCTTACTCCTTGGCAACCTCTAACTGATTATATGTGGAAATATATATTCATATCTAGAATATTGTATACTGGAATTATATATCATGTTGTTCTTGAGGTTGGTTTTCTCCACTCAGCATAATACTCCTGAAATCCATCCAAGTGTTTCCTTTTTCTTCCTGAATAACTGTATTCCATGGTATGGATATACCACAATTTGTTTATCCATTCACTTACTGTAGGACTCTTGGTTGTTTCCAGGTTTTGACTATTACAAATAAAGCTGCTATGAACATTCTTGTTCTGTGCAGATAGGCATTTTTATTTCTCTGGAATAAATGCTGAGGAGTATGATTATTGGGTCATTTGGTAAGTATATATTCAGTTTTTAAAGAAACTGCCAACCTAGTTCCCAGAGTTACTGTATCACTTTAAATTCCTAACAGTACTGTGGAGAGATCCAGTTTCTCTCTGTACATGTCAACTTTGGAATTGTCATTATTTTTTTAATTGACTGTATTTTTAAGTGCAATTTTAGCTTTATAGAAAACTTAGTTAAGAAGTGCAGAATTCCCTATATTTCTGCCTTCCCACACACTAACAGCCTGTCCCTCCACCAACATGTCATGCCAAAGTCTTACACTTGTTAAAATCATCAATCTACATGGACATGTCATTATCACTCCAAGTCCATAGGTTGTATTAGAGTTCACTCTTGGCATTGCACATTTTATGGATTTTGACAAATGTATAGTGACATGTATCCACCATTATAAATAGCATAGAAAATAGATTCTCTGCCCTGAAAAATCCTCTGTGCTCCCCCTAT
Source organism: Phyllostomus hastatus (assembly GCF_019186645.2). Taxonomy (NCBI): domain Eukaryota; kingdom Metazoa; phylum Chordata; class Mammalia; order Chiroptera; family Phyllostomidae; genus Phyllostomus; species Phyllostomus hastatus. The sequence goes on along the minus strand of NW_025333709.1, from coordinate 34,603,903 downwards.
TCATACCTCCCTCCCTGCAACCTCTGGCACCACTGATCTTATTATTGTCTCCGTAAATTTTGTCTTTTCCAGAATCTTAAATCACATAATAAGTAGTCTTTTCAGATTGTAAATTGTACTTCATAACATCCATTTAAGTTTCCTCCATGTATTTTCATGGTTTGATAGTTCATTTCTTTTTAGTGGTACATGCTATTTCATTGCATAGATATATTGCAGTTTGTTTATCTATTCATCTACCATTGTGGATTAAATTAGGTCTTTCTGCTCATATTCACATGTTGAAGTCTTAAATCCTAGTACCTCAGAGCAACAGAGAGAGAGGATCTTTAAAAAGATATTTAAGTTAAAATGGGGTCATTAGAGGGTGCTTACTAGTATGACTGATTTCATTATAAGATACAGACATGCACAGAGGAAAGACTTTGTGGAGACTCATGGAGAAGATGGTCATCACCAAGCAAAGGAGATAGGCCTTCAGACTAAATCAATCCTGCCCACACCTTGAGATTGGACTTTTGGCCTCCAGAATTATAAGGAAATAAATTTCTTTTTATTAAGCCAGCCAGTCTGTGACACTTTGTTATGGCAGTGCTAGAAAACTACTAACCTACTGAAGGACATCTTGGTTGCTTCCAAGTTTTGGCAATTATGAATAAACCTGATATAAACATCTGTGGGCAGGTTTTTGCAGTTATGTTTTCAACTTATTTTATAAAATATTAAGGTATACAATTGCTGGATCACATGGTAAATGTATGTTTAGTTTTGTAAAAAAAACAAAACTGTCAAACTGTCTCCCAAAATGTCAGATTTATTTCACGTTCCTTTCAACAGTGCGTGAGTGATGCAGTTTCTCCACATCTATGCCAACACTTGTTATTGGCTATCTTTTTTATTATAGTTATCCTAGTGGCTGTGAAATGGTATCTCATTGTGATTTTGATTTTCATTTCCCTAATAAATAATGATATCGACATCTTTTTATGTGCTTATTTGTCATTTATATATTCTCTACGGTGAAATGTCACTTCATGTCTTTTACCTATTTTATTTTTTTTATCTCTGAAACAACTTCTGTGTACAACACAATATTTATAAATGGATAAGTAATAAAAACATGCCAATTTGAAGCTTACACACACATATAATTAAAATTCATCAGTAATCACAATCATTGTTGAGACTTTGATTGACAAAAGATTTTTTGTTTCCCTAAAGGAATATTTTTTTCCTGATGTTGTTTAGAGTTGCTGGGCCATGATAATAAAATGCAGAGCACTCTTCATCAGTGTTAGCATTGTTTTGAACTTTCCCACAGACATCACCCCACTGCTCTGCCCTGGGTGTATCATGGATGATTAGGGCTGTTATGAGGATCCAGTCAACTGCAGCAAGTAAAGGACCTAGAAGAGGTTTCAAGTCAGCTGTTATTTGTTTTTCTATTTTCTAATGGAATTTTTTTACTGTTGAGTTTTGACAGTTTTTATAATTTGACATGAGTCGTATTCATATATGTGATTTACTAATATTTTCTTCCAGTGTATAGCTTGACTTTTTATTCTTTACAAAGGTTTTGTTTACAGAGCAATGTTTTCCAGTTTGGTTGAAATCCAGTATTTTTTCCTTTTATGGATCATTCTTTAGTGTCATGTCAGAAACATATTCACCAAATTGTTGGTTCTGAAGAATTTCTCCTATAATTTTTTCTAAATGTTTTATAGTTTCATATTTTACACTTAAGTTCATGTTCCATTTTGAGTTAGTTTTACATATGAGATTTAGGTTGAAGTTATTGTTTCTATTTTGCCTATAGATATCTAATTATCCTTGCACTGTTTGTTGAAAATACTATCTTTTCCCTACTGTATTTCTTTTGTATCTTTGTCAAAAATTAATTGTTTGCACTCATGTGAGATAGTCCTTAGTTCTCTGTGTAGTTACATTAATATACTCCCTCCACCAATAATGCAGTCTTGATTACTATAGCTATGTCATACATATTGACATTGGGTAGATTGATTCCTTCCACTTTGTTTTTTGACAAAATGTTTTAGCTATCTTCCTTTACATTATAAACACTAAATTTGAGTACCTATTAATTTCTCTCTAAAAATAAAAAAGAGTGTAATAGTGAACCAGTTAATATGCACAGACTTCAAAATGCAAAATGCTGTGCGTGTGTTTCTGTGTGTGTTCATGTATGTGTGTGTGTGTATGTGTGTGTGTGTGTGCGCACGTGCGCTTCGGGAGATGTGGTTGTGGTAAGAAAGTGAATAGCATATATTGATTTGTTTTTTTCTAATTAGTGTACATGAATTATATTCCACTGTTTCTTTAACTAAAGTCACTGTATAAGATCAACATTAATTTATCTCCCAAGTTCTTTGCCTGGCAGCTGGTAGGCACATTTAATAATGTGCGTGGAATAAATAATTTCCCAATAAAAACATAATCAGATGGTAAGCAACATCTTCATGTATATAAAAGTAACATTTGCTTTAACATATATTAATAAATTGACTGACTAGACTACATTTTATGTAGTCCATTAGATCTGCTGCTAAAAAGGAGGGAAGGACTTTGTGGTTGTATATTCACAAATTTCAGTGAAAATATTGCAACCTCTTGGCTATGCCTTTGTATGTGCAGAGATAAAAATTAGTCATTTCTAAAAATTCTTATTATTGTATCACTAAATAAAAATAATAAGTTTAGAGAGTAAGGCAAAAGATTTATTTAGTTTTTCCCTCCCAAGACAAGTCAGTTCATATAGAGTCATTTTGTGTTAGTTACATGGATATTGTTTTCCCTTTTCTTTTCCTCTCGTCTTGGTGTTTTTAGTCAGTCTTCTTCCTTTTGGAGTCCCACTTAATCTCCTCTAGGTCCCGGACCCAGATAAAAATCATTTCAGTATGTTGAGTTTTTCTGTCCATCAGGAGAGTCAGAGAAAAGATAAGGATTGGGCGGAGTGGAGGCTTTCCTCAGGCTATGCTTGGTGTGACTCAATGTATTAATCAGACAGACAAATTTTTTTTCCTAGTATTTTCTCATCCTTTTAGTAAAACTCTGGAACCCACTATTGCTAAAAGTGTTTCTGTCACTTTACTATGAGTGAACAAACATTGTTTCTATTGTTTCTTAATCCTAGCTTAGTATGACCCATGGCCTCTGAAAGGAAGGTAGTACATGGAGCACACCTCACCCTAACAGAGAGTTGAAGGGCAGTTTTTGAAATCTTGCTATAGTAATTTCCTGTGATATTATAAGACCAAACGTTCTCTTTTTCCCATATCTCAAGTGTTTGCATTTATGGAAAGATTTATAGTGCACAGAAGACATTCATATATTAGTGATTAATTTTATCCTCATGAATCATTGTTAGGATAGAAAAAGAAAAAATATTATTGTTATTGAAATTTGAGAAAGAAAAACCTGAGGCTTAAATGATTGTGTAAAGTTAGAGAATCAGAACTTCTGGCTCCAAGGTAAACAGGAACCTTCCAACATACTACATTATCATCTTGCATATATACCTAAAAACTAATAAACTAGTAGCCATAAAAAATAAAACTACTCAATAAAAAATATTTGAAGGAAACAGAAAAACATTCTGATCAGTGAACACAGTAGAAAATTCAGTCTTAAAATTAGGATTTGTGCATTATATTTTCAGATTAGTTAAATACTAAAGGAGCCTAATTTCTTTGGCTTGAGACTATATGAAACATTTTCAAATCTAAATATCCCTATACTCAAAAAAACTGGTTTTTGACAATTCAGCAAAGATAAAAATAGAGAGTAACACAGAGAGACAGACAGACAGATAGAAAAACAGAGAGAAAACTGAAAATATTAGGCAAATAAATTGTCTATTATTAGTATTCATTTGGTTAAAGTCTCAGATGTTTTAATGATTAAGTTGTTTCAACCACAAGGAAACTATTGATAAAAATGTTTATTGCTTGGGTATTGTTAAGTGTCTGAGGTCAGACACAAAGGATTGTTTTATAATCACTGAGGCTTCAGTTTGTGTCTAATCTCTTAGACTTAATGTATAGCCTGGTACAAGCTCGCACAGGAAACAGAAGTACAGACCCAGCAAGACTTAACATCTTGATATACAGTGTTAAGCTAACATGAATCGATTATACACTAGCTCATTGCTTCAGAGAAAAATCTATAACTACTAATGGGTTTTACTCCTGAGGTTGAAAGTCACAAAAATATTATATTCCTCTCCTTAAATATTAGTTAATTTTCCTTTAGTGACCACTTAGGGAAGTAAAAGACCACAGAAGGCTAAAAGGTTTCCATAAAATTCAACTACTATAGGTTTGAAGAAAATAAAGTGGGCTTTTGTGTCACGGATGTGGTTTCTCATATGACAGCTTTGGTAACAATAAGTGATTATCATTCTGGTCACCTATACTCCACCTAATAATGGTTACCCATAACAATTCAATTTATTCTGCAGGAGAATTCTGACTGATCAAAGCATATACAATCATGCATTGTGGGTATAGAAATATATTTAATCCTGTTTATAGTGTTGGAAAAATACAGTCTGACTTGGTCCTCATTAAGAAAATTTTCTTTAAATACTTAATATATGAGAAAATAAGATTTATCTACAAAAGACAGAGAAAAGTCTGCTTAACTGAAATAAACTTTGCTGCTATTTAATATGGTTTAATTGCAGAAACAAATGTTGTAATTGACAAATGGAAGCAATCTGAACACTATTTGTCCCTGAAGAAAAAGAAATTTACCAAGTGCCTTAAACCCTCCACTGAGGTTTCCCCATCTATAAATTAAGACAATAAAAGGTTAAGACAATAAAAGTCACTCTCCTCAAAAGGAATTATTTGCTTCAATTGATATTTTAAATGTACAAAATCAGTTTTAACCACTATAAAATCTAAATCAAAATACTTATATAATTCCAATAAAATATAAACTAAAGTAGCTGACAATGTATTTAGTCTTACAGATAAGATTGGGAGTTTGGCTGGAGTCAGAAGGCCTAGAATTGGTAGACTGCAGAGATGGCCCTGACCCTCTGCCCTGCCACACAGCGCGCCATATAACTTTACAATTCTCTCCCTTGGGCATGGGAGCGGACACAATTTCCACCCCTTAGTGCAGCCATGTACTGCTTTAGCCAATGATATGTTTACAAATATGATGCAAAGAAAAGATTAAAGCGGGCTTATACAATTGGGTTCATTCTCACATTTGCCTTCTAAGGATACCACCATGAACAGACATACCCGAGCTAGCCTGATAAAGGGTGGGAGCCATACGGAGCGGAGCTGAGTTTTCCCAGTTTGCCCAGTTCAGGCCATGCTGAATCATCTGCTAATCGCGTAAACCCCAAGCATGATCAGCAGGATGCTGCTAGGATTATTTTATTTATATAACAAATAAATTCCCACCATTGTCTGTCACAGAAATTCTGTGGCCATTAGTTCCATGTTACTATTGAGGTGATAGGTACCTAACAAAAAATTGTACTAAAAATGGAGTGCTGCCATAACAAAAATATAATCCTTTGATTTGGGGACCAGGAAACAGGTAGTAAGGAGAGCATAAAAGGAGGCTGGAAAATCTAAGAATACTGCAACAGGAAAAACAAAGTGTGGTGACCCATGTTATGAAGTTGTCACATTTAGTAAAACCATAACATATTACCTGAAAGTCAGGTAATATACCTAAAGAACTTTGGGTCATGGTACTGAAAACACCTATTGGTTTCTTCTGGCTGTTTATGGTAAGATCCGCAAGACAAATATAGACTAAATCACTGGTCAGTTCCCAAGAAATATTTAAGGGGAATGCATAGAGCTCAGGAATTTTAGAAATTGTTTTCAGAAAATAAAACTATTCACATCCCCAGCCTATCAAACAAGTAAAAGATTCTCATATTAATAAATACATTGCTTCAAGACCAAACACCTTTGAGACCTTTTGTTAAGGCCTCTGAAATAATTAAATTGGTTTCTAGTAGACTTCCTTAGCTGGACCAATGGACTCCTAGGGAGTATTAATGGTGTTGTTTCATAGTAATTTGACCTGTCAAAAATAGCACTAATTGAGAGAGATAGTCATGTCTCAGAAACAACTGGGATGCAGCTTGTGCTATAAGTATGTACTCAAATCTGATATATAGAAAACCCAGAGTTTTGAAGGTACTTGCAAAAGCATCATCACTTTGTTCCTGGAAGGAGTAGTCATTCACAGATAATAGATCAAAATTCAACCAAGGGTCATACTCCATTTCAGGGAAGGGAAGAACCTGGCAACATTTTGCCTGGAAGGCTTTCAGAATATGGCCTAGTGACTACTACAGAGCCTCCTAGTTTTCCTCATTGATATGATAGTGTTTATTGTAATTATTCTATCCCTGACCAAGTGGCACAAAATGAACTTTTATGTTCATTGATTTTGTAGTGCAGGATTTTGTTCTAGAAATAGTGATGATAACTTCTCTCTACCCAACACTCCCTGGCATCTCAGTTAGAGGACTTGAAGGCCAGAGACTATAAGTCTCTGAAGATTTGTTTACCAAAATATCTGATGATAGATGCTGGTAGCAACCTTAGCTGGAGATTAATGGGTACAATATCTTCACATGGTCTCCCCTTATGGATCTGACTTATCCACAACATAATGGTTGGGTTCCGCCAGAAGTATTCATGAGACTATTCTTAAATATAAAATATGCACATAGTCTGAGTGTTTGAGGGCAGATAATTTGCCTTTTATTTTATAGTTCTCTAGATCAAAAGGCCCCACATTCAAACCCATTGAAAATTATAAAATTTTGGACAATGCGGTACTGATACTGCAACTGTATGATATTTGAGGGACAGGGAAAGTTTGGTAAAATAGAGACGAGAAAACTTTACATATTATAAATTATTAAATAATTCCATCAGTGAAGATGGTATTAACTTATACTAATAGGCCCAATTGTTTATCTTTCCCTGTACCCACAACACTCTGCCTTATAATTTTTCAAAGCTTTCCTAGGGGAGGTGTAGGAAAGATTGATAAAATTCTCCTCCCTCTGGTGTGGCCATGTCTCTTCCTTGGCCAATGAGTTGTTAGCAAACACGATGCAAACAGAAGGTTGGAATGGTCTAGTACAACCATACTCTCCCTTGCTATTTCCCTCTGCCATCAGCATTAGAAGGACATGACCAGGCCTATCTGCAAAAAGATGCGTGTTGTAGAACCAAGCCAAGCTGACGCAGTCATTCCAACTTTGGATTTCCAGATCATTTCACAGCCTGCAATGCCCCCAAAATGGAAGTAGTTCCCTCCAAAATTAGCAGAACCACCTGCTGACCACCTCAGAGTATGAATTTAATAAAGGCTTATTGTTATGGGGCAATGATGTTCTGTGCTATTTGTTATGAAGCTTCTGTGCCAAGGAAATAAACTGATATCCACATACCAGATACCAAATAGCATCTGTTAAAAATCAAAATGAATACAACTCTCAAATTATACTGTACCGCTCTGTTATAGGAAGTACAGGAAGGCATAGCAGGGGTTAATTAACTTTCCACTTACCCAGAGTCTGCCCATACACTATATTTATTGGGCACATGTTTGAAAAGTTTAAACTCCATATTCAGAGGGAAATGCTTATATATACACATGTTACACTCACAACTTGCTGAGCTACAGAGAATCGGTGAGCACCCAAGACTTCCCCTTGCACTATTAAATAGAGGGACCCCCCAACAAATTATCTATAGAAAAGACTTAATGTTAACTAGAATACCAATGATTTTTGCACATCTGTCTGTGGAATCAAATTTGCATCCTTACCATGTTACTGCAGGAAATTTCCTATTTAAAAATAAGAGGCCAAAGAGGAATTTTTGCAAGGAAAAGGCCCTTATTAAAAATAGGAATTACTTTACTGGTCACAGATGAGCATCAATTCTAGATGTACCTCTGGCTCTAAGTCTATAAAAATAACTATGCATATGTTAATAACTAATAATAATACACATCATTGTTCCTCAAAATTTAGATATATCAGGGAAGCTGAAGAAAAGGTTTTACAATATCAAGAAAAATATGAATGAAAAGAAATCATTTTGTGGGTGTTCATTTTCCTATATAGAGAGACATTAGAATAATTCAATGTTACTCTAGGTGGGCACATTATTCCTAGTTTGGAACATCCATCTCTATCAAACAACATTGATTAAATTAGGCACCAAGCAGTAACCTAAGTGATACCATTTTCAGACCATCTAAATCATCTTCTTTGATGTATATCTAAGCCCATGTATAGCTTTTAAAAAATCTTTGCATATTCCCTTGGGGGCAGGTGAAATCCACTGGCATTAAATTTCAAACTGCTTTTAAAAATCACTTGAATTTTATTCAACCGGCAGTTTCAGACAAATGAATGACAGAGTGTACTCTCAGACAGCGGGGATTAGTGGCTCAAACATTAACCCACTGGATAACACTAAGCTAGTTACTTAACTGGTCTGTGCCTCAGTTTCCCCATCTATAAAATATGAATAATAATTGTGCCCATGTCACATAATTACCTTGAGGATTAACTGAGTTAATACAATGCTTAACACATGGTAAGCACTCAAAAAAAGGGGAGACATTATCATAGCAACAGTTCAGTTGCTTGACCATCTTTGACTATACAAGGCATATTAGAACATTTACGTGTGAGATTAGCAGTATTGGATCTTCATCCTTAATTCCCTGACATTAAATTCAATGGTATTTTTTGTCGTGTGTCTCAATGAAAATAGGGACCAGAGCATCCCAAACTGTTAGTGTTTTATCTTCAGGAACCTTTCTATTGTGGGTACTGAGAGAAAATGCTACCATCTGTAGGAACAAGGTGTTCTCACTTCAGAAATATCATCTAGGCTCTGGCACTACCTTACTGTAGGACTTTTTGCCGATCACTTATCTTTTCTTCAGTGGATGTGAAAATGGGGGCTCTGTTCTGGAGATTGCAACAGTCTCTTCCAAAGCTAAAATAATACAACTGCTTATGTGTATTTAGAACAAGTGCAGGTTTTGGCATTAGAAGAATCTGAATATGAATTCTCATTCTGCTCCTTCCTCTGTGGGACTTCCTTTTCAGGGTTATTTATGTAAGACTTTGTAATGGCTGACACATGTAAAGCATGTGCCAATGACTGGTGCTGTTCCTAAAGAGCAAGCAGGGTTCTACTGCCTGCTGCCTAGTAGGCAAACTCTGGAGGCAGAGGTTTGGTGAGAAACGAAAGGGGTCATTTATTCAAAAGTTACACAGTTTCAGAAGAATGGCAGGCTTCTGTCTCAGAGCCCATTCCCTCTAAAATAGCCAAAGACAAGTAACACAGGCATCCTTTGCCAGATTAGTTCAAAGTGGTACCCAGAATTCCCTCTCCTATTTAAAATACCATCATACCACAATGAGATACCACTTCACACTAATCAGAATGGCCATCATAACCAAATCAACAGACAACAAGTACTGGTGAGGCTGTGGAGAAAGGGGAACCCTAGTGTACTGTTGGTAGGAATGCAGACTGGTGCAGCCACCGTGAAAAACATTATGGAATTTCCTCAGAAAATAAAAAACGGAACTGCCATTTGACCCAGCAATACCACTGCTGGGATTATGCCCTAAGAATCCTGAAACAATAATTCAAAAGTATCTATGTACCCCAATGTTCATAGCAGCACAATTTATAATAGCCAAATGCTGGAAGCAACCTAAATGCCCATCAGTAAAAAAGTGGATCAAAAAACTATGGTACATTTACACAATTAAATACTATGCAGCAGAAAGAAAAAAGAAGCTCCTAACCTTCCCAACAGCATGGATGGATATGGAGAGCATTATGCTAAGTGAAATAAGCCAGGCAGTGAAAGACAAGTACCATATGATCTCACCTATAAGTAGAATCTTATAATCAACAAAACAAAATAGCAATCAAAATATAACCAGAGACATTGAAATAAAAAACAAACTGACAGTAACCAGAGGGGAGATGGGAGAGGGTAATGAGGGGTGGTGGGAAGGGTGGTCAAGGTTATGTATAAAGGTCGCATGGACAAAGCCAAAGGGGGTTTGGATAGAGGGTGGGAGGTGGGGATGGCTGGGAGGGGGGGAGTGGTGGGGGGGGGAATGGAGGCAACTGTACTTGAACAATAAAAAAATAAAAATAAATAAATTTCAAAAAAATATCATCATTTGGGAAATATAGGTGGCTGCAAGCCAATCACCCAGGCAGCTCAGCTGGTTCCCAGTTACAGTCCAGGTTCAGGCATATTTCTGGAGTTGTGAGTTCCCCGGAATCCTACCTGCCATGCTCTGCTTTTTTCTCTGCACCTGCTGCCAGCCCAGCCCCTGTCCCTCTGGCCTTCCACCTGCCAGGGCACACGATGGAGCAGGACTATGCAGCACAGCACTACGCAGTTGCTGCCAGACCACATGGTCTCCAGGGCCCACTGGCAGAAGAACACTCCAGCTCCCTTAGGCAAGGGAGTGGAACCACAAGGGAAAAGAGCCTAGCCTCTGTCTGCCCTGCGTTTGTTTAAAAACCTGGGCCCCCAAATCCTACAAGTTCCAGAAGCATCCTGCTTTTCTAGCCAATCCCAGCTGGTCTGCACCTCCCCTGGCTGCCATGATAAAGTCCATGGTACATCTGTGATGTCAGCCTGTGCCTACTCTGGGCAATCCTCCACCTGCTGTGTTATCAGCCAGGCTAGTTTGTTTACCTTTACCCAGAGGCATGGAAATCTATCACATGCTGGCTCCTGTTTCAGTCCTGCCACATCCGGCACTTCCTGACCACTCCTTTCTCCAGGGCCTGGGCAGGCTCTCGCACTGCCTCCCCTGCTCCCCCGCGATCTTGCCAGATCCCTCTGTAACAGTGCATGTGAGCACTGAACACTGATTGCTGAGGAATGTCATAATGATGAAAGTCTGAGGTCAGACCTTCTGTGTTTATATCTCAGTTCTCTCACTTAGGAGCTTAGTAAAGTTTTTAAATATGTTTCTTCGGAAAATAAGAATAACACTTGATTTTGCTTGATAGGAGTGTTATAAGTGAATGACACACTATATGTAGAAAGTTTAGTACTATTAACTATTATTATTATAAATATGCTTCTATTGCACAGCCATTTGTTACTTGTTATGGATTCTTTATTCACATTCTCATGCAGATCTTCCTTCTAGACTTCTTTTTTATCAAAGAAATATCATTCAGCAGAAAATGCTTACAGGTCAGGAAAAATATGGCAAGGATCAAGTCCAATGAACACATTTTAACTGACAACCTGACAAGCAATAATCTTCGCATTCTCCTAGATCTACTTGAAAGCAATATATGTGGCTTCCTTTTGGTTCCCTGGCACCTCTGTAGCCACATGTGCCCACTTAGGGAGACCATGTTCGGTGTATGTAGACTGAACACTGTAAGCATCAAATCACTTTGCATGGAGGTTAGAGTCCTCTGTATAGCAGTGACTCAATGTCAGAGCCTATTATAAACCCAGTGTACTTTTTATGCCCATAAATAAAAGAAATATCCCTTCATAAGTTTTCTATCCAAAGGTTACCACGACAGGTGTCAAGTGATTCCCTGGATCCCAAATCTACTATAAAATACTCACTAAATATAATTTTACTCATGTATATTTATAATAATTCCATAAGGTTCTATATATTATACACGTATTGTTTTCTTCATCTGAAAGGGAATTTTATTTTTCTTTCTCTTCTTTTCAGTAAAAGCACATGTTTGATGTTATTTAAGGCCTAATGTTCCACAGCAGAGTAGTATATGAGATCATAAATGGCTTTAGCAGTTATCAAAGCCTCAGCCTCAACCTCAGCATTTAATCATCTGTAAAAGCCAGTTATAGGCTCATATACTTCCCCACTGTGAACATCATTCCTCTTAAATGACAGGTTAAAAATATTTTTAAAAAACAGATTAAACAAGCCACATCATTGAAAATTTAATAATGAAATATATTTGCTCATTTCATAAGAATTTTGAAGTTCTATGCTTTTGCTGACTTCTTGCAACATGCATTAATTATTTAATGTTTGTTCAGTACTTTGAAGATGGAATGCATTATATAAGTGCTAACTATTATTAATGATATTATCTGAGGTTAGTTTGGAAGCATGGGTTAGATGAAGAATAGCACAAAGGAATGTACTAGGGGGAAAAGAAATGAAATTTGTGATTAGACATATTTCATCTCAGAAAAAAACAGTTTTCTTCTGAGAAGGTGTCATTTATACTTTCTGAGGTTGGTCAAAATACCTTCTTTCATATACTCAGGACACTCATGCTGGAAATTTGCATAATGAGGGATGCCATGCTTTATACACAGGAGGAAGAGGTTACTGACCCATTGCTGAGAAAAAAAGTGTTTTAAATCATTTATGAAAAATAGGAATGATAGGTTTATATTCATGCAGAATTTCTTAACTACTTCCCATTGCAAATAAGGGTATCTGTTTATAGATCTCTCTCTCTCTCTTTCTCTCTCTCTCTCTCTCTCTCTCACACACAGACACACACACACACACACACACACACAAACACACACATACTTAACTTCCCAAAGCCAATGCTGTAGTTGCTGTGTGGTGTGTACCATGGTACAAAGTTTACGGGACCCTATATGGTTTGAAACCAGAGTCTATGTTTTATTTGTACCAAAGTTAATTAGTCAAGACTCCTTCCAGTGAATAAAACACTTTTTAAAAGTTTTATGTTCACTGTACTGTTGTGGGGTCATGTTGGACATGGCTCCTCCAACCCCCCTTGAGGGAAGGCTGGCCAGAGGGCCCCTGGCCAGAAGGAATGTATATGACTCTGGAAATGGATTGTGATTCCCTCCTTATCTCCTTTTGGGAGCAGCTTCTAGTCCTGTGTGACTGCTTCTTGACCTTTTCTCTTTACATGTACACACTGAGGTAATGTAGTTTAGAGTCACATGCAAGATACATGCATGCCCCCTTTGTCTGGGACCCCTTAAAACAACTCTCGGACTCAGGGAGGTGCAGTCCTGCTTGCTGATCCCTGTAATGTGCTCCCTGTATTGTGAGTCATAAAGCCAATGTCTGCTCCATCCAGTCCTCCTTGCAGTTTTTTCGGCTTGTCTGAAAAAGCAGTCGAGATCCCCGGACTTGACCTCTCACATTACAACTGCAATAATGAAATCCACTTTTGCCCCCTCAGTATTTCGTAACTAAACTTCCATGTATTTCAAAAGAAATAAGTGTGAGTCATGTTCAAATTCAATACTCTATAAGTATTGTTTCATTTCAACTATTTAGCATGAAGACAAAATAGTTTAGAGCTATCTTAAGGTATTGAGTCCTTGGACCAAAAATGGAGAGATACAATTTACAATGATTTTGATAACAGAGATTCATTTGTGCAGCCAATTTGATCCAGGCATTTCTGTTTTTAATATTCAAGTCAACTCTGCACTTCCTCCCTCCTTTCTAATTATGTTCTATTGTTTTTCTTGGGGAGTGAACTATGAAGAACACTTTTGTTTGTTGACAGAAATGGAACTGAAGAATATTTTCATGGAAGATTTATGATACATAGGCAATTACATCTGGATTGCAGACAGCAAATTAGTTTTGGATTTGTCTCATTCAAAAATCATTGACAAGTGTGATTCATCATCATAATTTTGCAGAGGAATCATAGCAGATCATAGCCTGCACCACAAACGATGCTGCTACCGCAATCTATCATGATTAAATAGTGGTCTAGAGTTAGATAAATGAGAACTTGGAATAATATATAACCATTGATAATTAGATGTTTATTTGAAGTAGGAATTGTGGAAAACTTGTATGATACTATCACTTTACTTTCTACCGAAAGAGTTGTGGATACAATATTTGCCACTTTTGAAGTGTATTAGAATCCTGTTGAAAACTCTGCCTGAAACTTAAGCAAAACCCTGCTAACCTCCTATTTAAGTATGTTACAATCGTCCCTATTGAAATAATTTCATGTGATGTCATCCATCTTTTATGACAATTTTAAGAAATGACAGATGAGGTATAAAAAGTTTTAACTTTACAAAACATTTCCCCAACAGGGTATGTCCTTCTCCATGCCTGGTTTACTTCCCCTGAGTTGGAAAAGCAATGAATGCAGTCTATGGCCGTACCACCCTGAACACACCAGATCCCGTCTGATCTCCATAGCTAAGCAGGGCCAGGCCTGGTTAGTATTTGGATGGGAGAAAAGCAATGCAAAACTCAGCTTAGTGTTTTCAAATAGATCTTCACCTCCAAAATTTAAAAAAACAAAAACAAAAACAAAAAAAATTAGCCTCTGACTCTTTGAAAATTCTCCTGATGATACTGAATTTTCTGTGTTTCTCATTTATTTATTTATTCAATAAATATTTAGTGAATATTCTATATACCAGGTACTGTTCTAGGAGTTGGGAAAAATATTAAGAAAACAGACAAAATTTTCTGCCTTTGTTGAGTTTACACTTTAGTGGGAGGAATCAGAAAGTAAGCAAAAAAATAAATATATATATGTATGGATGATATATTGGTCCTGGAGAAAAAGAAATCACATGAAAAGTTTTCAGGATGTATGAAATGGAAAAATATTCCAGAAAAGTGTTCAAGATGTATGAAATGTGCTATTATAGGAATGTGCACATGTAACTGAAAAATTCTTGCTCTTTCTTCATTTCATGCCCTAAAATAAAAGCCACTGAGTGAACCAAGCATGAAAACTTTTAAGTGCTATCTGCCTATTGGACCTGCTAACTGTCCATTGACTTTCCCCAGAAAGGACCACACACTATTGAATTTCTGATTGTAATGTGTGAAGGATTATAGTTAGAGTGCCTACATTAGAGAGACAGACTGTCTCTGGCACTGGAAAGGATATTAGAAAAACATTTAGTCCTGTCCCCTCATTGTATCACAAAGTACGTACATTTTTTGGAGATAGATGAACTTCCTTGCTAACAATTTCGTGACTAGTCAAGTTAGCACTGAGGCCTGACCCAATTCCATAACTCCACAGTCAACATTCCCTGCTGTCATTCCAGTCCTGCTGCTGCCTCCCTCTACCTAATGTGCTGGGTGCCCCACCACCCACAGCTGCTGAGCATTTCTCCTTATGAATATTGACCTGGAAAGGTATAAGGTAATGGAGCGTTCTTTCAAGAGGCCCTATGCACCAAAGTGATAACTGATAGTGAATCCTCAAGGCATTAAAAATAACACTACCTTAATATGCATAAGTAAATCAAAATTATTTTTCCATGATGTTGCATTTCATGGTTTATGTGTAATATCAAGCATCTATTTTTTTTTACATTTTATTTATTTTTAGAGAGGAGAAGGGAGGGAGAAAGAGAGGGAGAGAAACATCAATGTGCAAGATACATCGATCGGTTGCCTCTCACATACCCCTAGATGGGAACCTGACCTATAACCCAGGCATGTGCCCTGACTGGGGATGGAACTAGCGACTTTTCAGTTTGCAGGCTAGCACTCAATGCCCTGAGCCACACCAGCCAGAATTCAAGCATCAAATTCTTTTAAAAAAAATCTTCATTGGCTCTGATTGACTAGTGTTCTAGCTCACACTAATTCTGCTTGTTGGATGATCCATCATGATGATCAGAATCCAGCCCTCTTGTTTATGACCCAATTTCACCACTTATAATAATTATGGAGTGGCTATAATTGGTTAAGTGTGCACCAAACTCACTTCACTCCCTCCTCAGACTGTTTTAACCCTCCCTTAAATTAATATGTGACTCTATTTCTAATATCAAGTCACTGGAATATGGTGATAGTGTATGCTACCTTCAGGACTGACCTCTAAAATTCCCATGTGTAACTCCTTCATGCTTTTTCTATCTCTTTGGCTGAAAGGCAAAGACCCAGGAGGACATAGAAGAGGCGAGAGCCACAAGATGGAAGAGGTTCTTCTGGTCTCCAAATTACTTCAGAAGTCGATTTGGTACATACCCAAATTGAATGCTATCTTAGCAAGAAATACATTTTATTGAGTTAAGTCATTGAAATTTTAGAGGTTATTTTTATATGAGGTAGCCTACCTTGATTAATATATATACGGATTGAATACACCTATTGAATGCAAACAAATAATTCTAAAATTCTCACAAACTTTATTAATCTATATTTCTGTATAGTGTCCATTAACAGAATTTGGGAGTGCTTTTCATATGAAATTTCTAATGCTATCTTTCACTATATTTGGACCTTTCTTATTTGGAGTATATTTATCTCCTAAAATTTCTTCATTTAAAACAAAGTTAGTCCATAGCACAGAACTGACTTTTTAAGATAGTCCAGAATTGCTTGCATATTTTATGTTTATGTGAATGGTTAATATTTTTATTAGTAAGAACACTAACATATATGAAAGTTAGAAAATAACACAACTTCCCATATGTTGCATCCAGTTCAGAAGTATAATATTTTCACTACAATGAAAGCCTGGGGTGAACCCTTTTTTACTCACCTTTGCTTTTGTCCTTTTCAGATAGAACTACTCTCTTGAATTTGATGTTTAACATCTTTATGAACTTCATCATTTAATGTAAATATTTGTTCCTAGATGAAAGGTAGTATTGTTTTTCAGGTGTTTACATGATCTAAACCTAATGTACATATAGAATGGATGCTGCTATATGCATTCTTCTCAACTTAGTTTCCCCTATATTATCCCTATAAATTTCACCCTTATTGGTACATGTGGCTTCAATTTATTCATTTTCACTGCTTCATTCCATTGTATACCACAGTTCTTCCCTTCTACTGATGAACTTTTAGACTGCTTCTAGTTTTTTGCTATTAAAAATGTTTGCTATTTAAAACTTCATATGTATGTCTCCTTACATACATGTATAAGAATTTCCATAGGATACTTTATATAGACATGGAACTTC
The DNA here is from genome assembly GCF_019186645.2 of Phyllostomus hastatus. Classification (NCBI taxonomy): domain Eukaryota; kingdom Metazoa; phylum Chordata; class Mammalia; order Chiroptera; family Phyllostomidae; genus Phyllostomus; species Phyllostomus hastatus. The sequence goes on along the minus strand of NW_025333709.1, from coordinate 34,586,914 downwards.
AGGATTGTAGGGTTTATTAGTCAAAATTAACAATGCTACAACAACTAATAATGCTGAAACTTCAGTTAAAGACATGCTCACACGTGTTTGTCATCCAGGTGACGCTCCATGTGAGGCTCAGTATTCAGAATGCTTTGAAATTATAGTCACCATATAACTATATGCTCATATGGCTCCTAGAGCAGAGCAAGAAAGCTCATTGAATATTGTGTAATAGCTCTTATTGCCTTAACTTAGATACAAAACACATCATTTTGACACATGTTTCACTGGCCTATGAAAGACTTAGAGCTATGCCTAACATTAAGATAGCAGGAGAATTTAATCACCCAAGGGAGAGGAAAAGCTGGATATGCATCTTCAATTCTATCCTATGTTTTATTCAACATAAATATCAACTAATAATAATGTAATATCTTATTAATAGTTGTAAAATTTCCTCTAAAACGCTATAATAATTTACATCAACAGTGCAGTTTGGAGTAGTAGTGATACTCCATATCAATGCCAACATTTCATTTTGTCAGACTTCCTTTGTTTTTGTCATACTGATGGGCATAAAGCATCTTATTGTGGTTTTAATTTTCCTCTTAGTGACTGATAATGAGGATGGTGGCCATTGCACATATTTTCTCTTCTATAAAGTGTTATGTTGGCAGATTTTTTTCTATTGAGTTGTCACTTCCCTCTAATGTATAGTTATATATATATATATATATATATATATATATATATATATATATATTCTAGATGCCAATTCTTTGTCAGGTTTATGTGTTACAAGTATCTTTATGGGGTTTGTGGCTCATCGTTTCACTTTTATTTATGGTACCCTTTGATGACTACAGATTTTTAATTTAATGTCATCAATTTTATTTTTTTCCATTATGACTTTTTGCTGATTAAATCATGCATTAAAGATTCTACCCTAATACTGGGTCATATATATAATTTTTGCTGAAAGTTAAAGTTTTCATTTTACATGTAGCTCCCTAATCCACCTAGAACTAATTTAGGGATAAGTGTGATGTAAAGAGTTTGTTCTACACATACAATCAGTTTTCACAGGACCATATACTGAATGGGCCACTTTTCTCCAATAATGTGCAATGGCGTTCTGTTTTGTAGGATTTCCAAACAAGCATGAGTCTGCCTCTCAGTTCCCTATTCTGCTTCTTTCACCTGATGTTTATCCTGTGACCAGTTTGCACTGCCTTGGTTTCTGTTACTATAAAATAAGGGCTGCTGTTCACCCCCAACCCCACTCCTATTTTCATTCACTCATATAGCCAACAAATGCTGATTCTGCATACACTATGTGTTAGGAGCTTTTCTAAGGGCTAGAAATTCATCAGAAATTTAAAGAAGCAAATCTGCCTGCCTTCATTAAACTTCTTTTCTAGCACATGAGATAGACAATAAGAAATTATAGACAATGCTAATTACAGTGAGCTAGAAGTTGCTATGGAAAAAAATAAGTTAAAACCTGTCATAAAGAGAGGAAGTGCTAGGGGTAAGAAAGCTACCATTTTACACAAAAGAAGCTTCCTATTTGAACAGAAATCTGAACAAGAGGGAGGAGAGAGTCCTTCAGATACCCAGGGAAAAGAGCATACTCAGAGAGAAATGCAGTGCAAAGGTTCTGAATTTGACATTTATAATTTCCAAACATTTTAATCTACTTTACAAGTGCTTGAACTTTTCTAGAAATATAACCTCATTCTTCTTTTCTTATTTTTCAATTACAATTTACATTCAACATTATTCTGTATTAGTTTCAGATATGCAGTTAGACAATCATGTACTTTACAGAGTGGCCCGCTTGAAATTTCAAGTACCCACCTGGCATCATACATAGTTTTTTTAATGATATTATTGACAATATCCTCTATGCTGTAATTTGCATCTCTGTGACTATTCTGTAAGCACCAATTTTTACTGCTTAGCTCCTTCACTTTTTTCACCAGTTCCCCCAACTCCCCTCTCATCTGTCAAACATCAGTCTGTTCTCTGTATCCACGAGTCTGTTTCTATCTTGTTTGTTTATTTTGTTCTTTAGATTCCACATATAAGTAAAATAACAGGATATTTTATTTTCTCTGTCTGACTCATTTCACTGAGCATAATACACTCTAGGCCTTGATGTTGCAAATGGTAAGATTTCATTCTTTTTTATGGCCTAGCAGAATTCCATTGTGTAAATGTACCACAGCTTCTTTATCCACTTGTCTATTGATGGTCACATGGCTGCTTCCATATCTTGGCAATTGTAAATAACGCTGCAATGAACATAGGGCTGAATATATTCTTTTGTGTTAGTGTTTCAAGTTTCTTCAAATATATTCCCAGAAGTGGGAAGTTCCACTTTTAATTTTTTGAGGAAACTGCATACTGGTTTTCACAGTGGCTGCATTCCCACCAACAGTGCACTGGGGGTCCCTTTTTCCACATGCTCACCAACATTTGTTGTTTGTTGATTTGTTGATGGTGGCCATTCTGACAGGTGTGAGGAAGTATCTCATTGTGGCTCTGATGATTAGTGATATTAAGCAATATGCTATATGTCTGTTGGCCATCTGTATGTCTTCTTTAGAGAATTGTCTATTCAGATCTTCTGCCCACTTTTTAATTGGTTTGTTTGTGTTTCTGGTGATGAGTTGTCTGAGTTTTTTGTAAATTTTGGATATTAACCACTTACTAGATGTATCATTGGCAAATATCTTCTCCCATTCAGTAGGCTGCCTTTTCATTTTGTCGATGATTTCCTTTACTGTGTAAAATCTCTTTAGTTTGATGTAGTCTCATTTGTTTACTCTTTCTTTTGTCTCCCTTGTCCTAAGAGGTGTGTCAGCTTCATTCTTCTTTAAATCTCTTATGTAGGCTTCTCTGGTTCTTTAGAGTTTCTACACTTTAGAGTTTATGACAGACAATTATCAAAGTCTGACCAACTTCTAAAATAATACTTGTTTTCTCCATTGATACTATACAAATGTAAATACAAGTAAGATATTTACACAAGTCTATGTTCCTCCACTGGAAGTAAGAAGTAGCTTATAAGGTTATAGCTGAGCATTCTGCATGAGATTTAGTTGAAGGGCTTGGTGAACTTCTGCAGAAAATCAGGACAATCCTGTTGTTAGTAAATCAAACCCTTCAACTTGCCCCATTGAATCAAAATTCCACTCTCTGCAATGAGATTTTAACTGACTCTGTGACATCGTGTAAGAAAATTAACTACTTTGATTCTCATCTTTCTCATCAGTAAAGAGGGCATCATAATATACTTGCTGCCTTTGGAATTATTGAAAGGAATAAATAAGATAATATATGTGAGTTGTGTTTATCAATGTAGCTCAGTGCAAGTCCATAAAATGTGAATTATGATTTTTATGCAACTCCTGTTGTATATGGTTAGTCATGTTTTGAAGAAGTTAATTCATTGAGGCTTGATCCAACTTCTCTCCAAAGACAGCAAGCTCTGATGGACCAAACTAATTATATCATTCTGCTAGGTTCTTCCAGGATCCCATCACCTGCACTATAAAATCTCAAATTAAACATGGCAGGAAACCCATTCAATATCTGACTCATGGGCATTTTTTCAGCCTTACCTCCTTCTCCCTCCCAGATACACCCTACAGTCCATCCACTCTCAGGGTCTTTGGACATGCTGTTTCTGCTTTCTAGAATGCCCTCTCCTCTATTGTTCTTTAAGACTGCCAAAGGCTACTAGCTCTGTGTCACTTTTTCTGTTACTTAGAGGCACAGATTGGATATGATCTTATGCTATTTGATCATTATTTTCCAAGTATAAGATACTCATTTCTGTGTGTCCTGAGGCTTTTAGGTCAGGTCCAATTTGATTGGTCTGAAGATGATTGTAAAATGCACTTAAATTAAGGCAGGGCAGAGTCTTTTAAAACCTGTGACCTATAAAATTGGATATGTCCTAATAGCCAGCCCAAGATAATACTGCTATGGGTCAAAAAAAGTTAGGTCTGAATCTCTTTATGCCTCTCTGGAAATTTTACAATGGTCTTAATATAGTACTGTGTGATCCCTGCAATTCAGTATGAGAAGCTCATCATTATCTGGTGTTGAACAAAACATGGTATAGATTGTGTTTGGTTTTAAGTACAGGTAACATTACCTATTAGATACAATCTGTAGAAATCTACAAGAAATTTATTTGTAGTGCTCCCTCTTGCCTATGAAGGTACCATCTTGATTTGGTTAGCCTATTAATTGCTTTCTTTGTAAGGAGATCTATGCCTGGGAAATAAACTTGGCTGACCAGCCTATGAACCCAAATCATCTATTTTTAGTATTGATTTAGCACTAACTCACTTAACCTATTAAACCACCTAATTTTGCCAGGTCATATAACAAGGTGAAATTTCTCTGTTATTTATGGCACTTCCCAATAGCCCTGTGAAGTAAGTGGTCTTAAATGACAGTTGTAGAACTTGTACGCCAAACTTCTCATATCGTGGTCATTATACAGCCTTCTCAGACACTGGCCAATTGAGCGTTCGGATACAAATGTATACTGATAGTTACATTTGTATGATTTTTTGAGTCACTTTTTCCTTTCCTTCTTTATATTCTGCTATATATTGAAGCAAAGTGGTGTTATGATTTTCCTACAATTATGTTTTTTCATATCTGTGCATCTCACAATGTTAGGATTGTTTTTTATACACTCCAATCTCAGGACCTCAGCACAGTTTGATCCTCCTTTCTCCTCTACCATATCTATTTCTAGAAATGATGCTAAGAAAAACTTGCTTCCATGAAAAAAAACACCACTAAGAAAGTTCATTCTATTTGCGTTTTGGTTCACATTGCCCATTTAGTAGACAATTTATTGAGCTGTGTACATTTATATGTGCATCTTTTTTAAAGTTCACTGTATAGTGACTCCAACATGGTATGTCTGGCTACCTACCATAAGAAGAAATTGTGATGATTATAAAATATATAGCTATCAGTGCTAATCTTCATGCATACTCCCACTGCATCACCTTGCAGACTGTTACTATTTATTACTCTGTCTTCAAAGCTCTTACTTATTTCTATTGGCAGAAAATCTTATGCATGTACTTTACCAAGCCAAGTTTGTAAGATTTATATTGGAAAGTGCTATAGAAGTTAATTATGAAATTCCCTACTTTGAGTGGTTTCAACATGGTAATAATTTGCCAAACCTCTATGTCTTGAGCGACTTCCACAGCCTAGGTCCTGTCTTTACTACTTGATTGATCCACCTCAAATTCCTTCTTCCAAATTCAGCTTCAGTTCTTCCTTCTCCAAAAACTCAGTGTTAATTTCGATGCCATTTTCTGTGCCCTCATATCACCATGGGCACGCCTCTCTGGTAGGATATACCTTGCTATGTTTTAAAGGTTGACTGTCTTCTTCTCTCCCAACAGAGAGTAAACTGACTAAGAGATGGTATTTCATCTTATTTTGCACTGTAGCCTCATCACAGTGCCTAGTATAAAATAGGTACTTAATAAATGTTTAATGAATAAAGGCAAATTAACTTTCATTTCTCTTTCTCCACTTCAGCAAGGTTCATTTCTCAAGGTACATAACTGTTTAAACTTGTTTTTCCCCAAATGAAATTTTTCATAATACTTAGCATGTATTAGTAGCTCCATAAATACTTTTGTAAGAAATGAAATATAAACACTCTACATACTCTTTTTGCTCTCAAGCTCTGTGTAATCCTAAGAGTAAGAGTAAGGATTTAACATTATTGCAAATAATGTATTCTTGATTATTTTCATAATTAATAAGTATAGATACAAAACATGAAGAAAAACACTAAAGAAATTGACTTTACAATTCCACCTGTTCTAAGATTTCTGTGACTTTTAGAAAATTTTGTTCATTGTGCATAGAACCTACTAATGATTGCACAAAGTGCTCACATTTTGGAACTAGACTATTATAGAGCAAATAGTCTGCCAAGGTTAACAAAGCATCTTTTTAAAAAATTGTTAAAAACCTGGGAGACTTTTGTGAACAACTGGCTTTATGAAAATGAGATGTCCACAGTTGCCAATTAGTAGTGTTAATGAAAGGCAAACATAAGGAGCCCGTTGTTCCTTTATTGCACCTGCGCACACACAATCCTCATTCTACCTTTCTACTTGGCTGTGAAGATTGGTCCAGTAAAAACATGCTGTAGATTAATTTCTCAGAGGGTGTCAGAAGAGAATGTTTCAGCACATATTCTAACACTACTTTGCAATTGTTATTTTTCATGAGTGTCCACATCCTGGTAATATATATCCCTAGATTTGACTGTAATCTTGCCACTGAGCTTGGCTGAAGGCCTCATAAACTTGTTTTAGTGTAGCCTTAAGTCACAGATTCTGTGGAACCAGACAGATAGTACTACTCTGTACCATCCATTAGAGATCACATCTGCACTTACATCTCCTACTAATAAATGCTTCCACAGAGAACAACATTCTGTTGCATAAAAACATACAGCATTACAAAGCTACTGGCTGGCCATGTGCCTATTGCCTTCATAATTGGATTAGCCATCCCAATACCCATTAGGTTTTCTATTGTCCTTGTGTGCCCTTGATTCACAGATCATGGCATACTGAATCATTAAAATAAAGTTTGCTTGTACTCTAAGTTATTTAGAAGGATCAGGTATAAAATATTTGCCAATTGTTTTTGGAAGTCTCACTGGCTTAAAATCTGAAAAGTAGATGAATTTGGAATTTCAGGAAACTAGATAATACAATGATGTATAAACAAAGGTGGTCTCTCTCAGATAAGTAAGTTAGGACACATAGTCTGACCTTTTCCAAACAATGTATGTTAAGGGAAGTGAAGCGAGTCGAATGATGGCATGTATTATTTCTTATCCCCTTAAAGCATGTATTTATTTCTTATCCCCTAAACCTCATGAATATACATTTGTTTGGAAAAAGGGTCTTTCCAGATGTAATTAAATTAAGACCTTGAGATAACATCATCTTGGATTATCTAGGTGAGGCCTAAATCCAATGACAAGTATCCTTATATGAGACAGAAAGGGACAGACACAAAGAAGGCTGTGTGAAAACAGAGGCAGCGTTATGCAGACATAAGCCCAGGAATGCCTGGAGCCATGAGAAGCTGGATGAGACAAGAAAGAATTCTCCCCCTACAGCCTTCAGAGGGAGCCAGATCCTGCCAACACCTTGATTTAAGACTTCTGGACTCACAACTGTGGAAGAAGAAATACCTATTGCTTTAAGCCACCAAGTTTGTGGAAATATATTATGGCAGCCCTAGGAAACAAATATAGGCAAGTTGTACTGAAGACATAGCACCTAAAAGGCAAGTGCATACTTCGTAGTAAAGGTTCTATCAGGGAAGTGCAGAGTCACCAAGAAGCTAAAGACACTTCTGCTTCAGGAGTTTCACTTATATAAGCCTTTTCCAAGAAGGGGGTACCAGTAATATCTTAATATAGTCAATGTTTTTTGTACAACTTAGATATTTTAACCATGATTAGTTAAGATTACTCTCTTCTTCTACTCCAATTTCTCTTCCATGCCCATTTTGCCTTGTTTTGATGGATTGGAGGTCCCCAGACAATTTAGGGATCCAGCTAAATAGAAGTTGAAAAAAGAATTAATTATATTTGAGTATATTAGATTATATTTATATGTCTCTTATGTATTTTAATGTTGAAGTTATTGTTAACTTCCCTGCTGTAAAAATGATTTCTAAGAACACCCTCTACTGACAACTGACCTGTTGAGTTAACTCTAAAATGCAGGACCAGGTATAGTATCCTGACAGGGTCATGCCCTGGGACCTCTGACATCAGAAGTACATGGGTAGAAGAGGAAAAACAAGGCTTGAGATGTATAAGGCCAGAAGCTACTCTGAAAATAATTCTTCTAATCGTCAGATGTACAGAATTGAAAGCTCAATTCTTGGTGATGCCTAGTTAAAATGAAATTTTTCTTCTGTCAGAAATATACATGATAATGCAGCATATATGATTATAATCATACACTGTTTTGATGAAAATCACAGGGCCTAGAATATATTAGCTTCCCTGTATTGTAAGGCACTAAACCATAACAGTCCTGCAAACAGAAAGAACATCTGTGTATGAAATCACATGTTTTCTACAACCCAAATCTTCACAGTAAAAAAGAAATTGTCATCAATCAGACTAGAAAAACAAACTGTCTATATACAAGCTATCTTTACAGAAATCGATATTATAAAATTGTTGTCATATGAAGAGTTGGTCAAAAAGCATGCAGATAAAAACTGTAGCTAATAAACATGATTATAGAGTTGTGTCAGATAATATAAATTATTAAAAACAGTATAATGTTTCTGGTATTTGTTAGTTTAAAATCTTTTTTAATACTTTGTGATTTCTCATAATAAGTTAATATTTATTCACCTTCATGCCAAATTTTATATTATCTTCTTTAAAGAAGGCCCCTCAAATTGCATATGTCTCAGCCCTCAAAAAACCTGGATTGGGAGACCTATGGCCAAGATGGAGTCATAGGTAGACACACTTAGCCTTCTCACACAACCATGAGAAGGATCACAATTAATCTCAAAAAAAAAAAAAATACAACCAGAACTGCCAGAAAATTGAACTATGTAGAAGTTGACAACCAAGGATTTAAAGAAGAAATATTCATCCAGATGGGGAGGTAGCAGGAGATGGGGAACCAGGGCAGAGAGGATGTGGTGTGGCAGTGGCAGCAAGGTAGTGGCAGCCAGCAGAATGAGTGGTCCCACAATCATATGTGGCAGACAAAATCTGGGAGGGACATCTGTGGAGTGAGCCATCCCAGCCCAAGGCCAGACTGTGCAGCCCAGGTTTCTAGAGCCAGGAAGTAAAGTCTCATAACTTCTAGCTGTGCAAACCAGTGTGGATTGGGGTTGTGAAAGAAACTGCCAGTCTCTCAGGAGAGTCCATTTAAAGGATCTGCATGGCCTTAGAATGCATGCAAACCCATCCACTCTGGGATTCAGCACCAAGGCATCAGCTAGAAAAGCACCAGTGACATACAAGAAGTGGAGGAAGTGATGGAAACAGGGCAAGACCTGAGCAAGTAGCATTGTCCCCTCTCAGACCCCTCCCCCACATATAGCTACACAAAGCAGCAAAGCTGATTCCCCACCCTGGTGAACACCTAATGATCCACCTCTTACAATGTAACAGATACACCAAGATAGACTCAAAGCAGCTCTATCCAATACACAGAAACAAGACAGGGAGGCTGCCAAATTGAGGAGACAAAGAAATATGGCCCAAGTGAAAGAACAAATCAAAATGCTAGAAAAAGAATTCAGCAAAATGGAGATAATCACCTATCAGATGCAGAGTTCAAAACACTGGTGATAAGGATGCTTAGAGATCTCACTGAATACAGCAAGCACATAAGAGAAAAAATGAAGACTATACTAAGTGAAATAAATAAAAGTCCACAGGGAACCAACAGTGAAAGGAAGGAAGCTAGAGTCCCAATCAATGATTTGAAATATAAGGAATAAATAAATAGTCAACCAGTACAGAATGAGGAAACAAGAATTAAAAAAAAAAATGAGAGAATAAGACTCTGGGACATCTCCAAACATGCCAACATCTGAATCATAGGGATGTCAGAAGGAGAAGAGAAAGAACAAGAAATTGTAAACTTATTTGAGGAAATAATGAAAGAAAACTTCCCTAATTTGGTAAAGGAAATAGACATACAAGTCCAGGAAGCACAGACCGTTCCAAACAAGTTGGACCCAAATAGGAAAACACCAAGATACATCATAATTAAAATGTCAAAGGTTAAAGATAAAGAGATAATCTTAAAAGCAGTAAGAGAAAAGAAGAGATTTACATACAAAGGATTCCTGTAAGACTATCAGCTGATTTCTGAAAAGAAACTTTGCAGGCAACAAGGGACTGGCAAGAAGTATTCAAGGTGATGAAAAGCAAGGACCTACAACCAAGGTTACTCTACCCAGCAAAACTATCATTTAGAATGGAGGAGTAGATAAAGTGTTTCCCAGACAAGGTAAAGCGAAAGGAGTTCATCATCACCAAGTCCTTCTTATACGGAATGTTAAAGGGACTTAATTAAGAAAAAGAAGATCAAAAGTATGAAGAGTAAAATGACAACAAACTCATGATATCAATAACTAAATCTAAAAAACAAAAACAAGCTAAGGAAACAATTGGAACAGGAATAGAATCATAGAAATTGAGATCAAATGGAGATTATCAGCAGGAAGGGGGAAAGGGGAGGATGGGCAAAAAGGTACAGGGAATAAGAAGCATAATTAGTAGGTACAAAATAGACAGGGGGAGGTTAAGGTTAGTATAGGAAATGGAGAAGCCAAAGAACTTGTATGTATGACCCATGAACATGAACTAAGAAGGGAGGATTGCTGGAGGAAAAGTGGGTCCTGGGCAGAAGCGGGCAAAGGAGAAAAAAATTAATTGGGACAAATGTAATAGCATCATCAATAAAATATACTTTAAAAAATCCTGGATTGGTCCTGTCTGCCAGGATATCAGGTTAGATTTTTTAAATATACTAGGGTTTAGGGGGGAACAAAGGCAGAGAAATATGCCCTCAGGTATATAGGAAACAGAATTATCTTCTTTGTAATATTTTACCTAATTCTGAATACTTTTAAATGTATATTACTGTTTTGTTCAGTATTGATGCTATAGATTCTCTTTCTCAAAGTTCAGTGTCTTTTACATGAATTATTTCAATTTTCTCTCCCAAGATCTGAAATACATGCAGTCACAGGTATAAGGACCAGTTCATAGATGAGAATAGAAGCTGTGAAGGTTATCTGACCCGCACAACTTCACATATCTGAAGGTGAATTAGGACCCAAACTTAGTATTTTGACTCTACACTTCTTGGATTACATTTCTGAATGCATAAAATTTATGTCCAAATAACTAAGGAATTTATAACCAATTCTTCATTCAACCATTTCAGCTTTGCCTGCCTTCTGATAGTTCAGAAAAACGATCTATACTTGATGGTATACAGATGCCTGTGTGTTTTTCATGCTGAGAGGAATATTTAAGATATTATTTGTTGTTGTTTGCTTGCTTTTCAAAGCTCTTCTACCTAAAATAACATTTGGCATTTCTCCTCTAACTGCCTTTCCATGTCCTTCCCTCCTGCCACTGCATGTCACACCTGAATAGGACACACTCATGAGCAAAGTTAACACACCTCTGAAAGGCCTGGGCAGAAAGAAGCAAAATGTTGTACCTATCACTTTTGTCAGAAAAGTGAAAGATCACAAAGAAAGAGAAGAATGGTCATTAAGAGTCATCAGAAGTAAGTTTTCTACCCATGAACCTACAGCATGCCAACTTAAGGCTTTGCCCAGGGTAGGCCTGTACACAGAACCCTGGACTGAAAATCAGAAAACGAAGATTCCAATCCAAACCCTGCAACTAAACAGGCTGTATGACTTGAACTACATCCTCTACTCTCTGAGCCTGAGTTCCTTCATCAGTAGAATGAGGCATCTCCACTGCATGGTCTCTAAGTTTCCTGCAGCCCTAAAATGCCATGATCCTATATTATATGAACACATACACAAATCACATACAAGTCCAAAAGAAGCACAGTCTTGGAGAACACTAGAAATTATTTACATAGCAGAGGAAGGCAAGTGAGATGAAAAATAGAAGGTTGAAGGGGTGACTTTCTCACTATGGAAGAGACATTGCTATGCACGCAAAATTAAGAAGCCACCCTAGTGGAAAGCCTCTATGCATGGATTTGCAGTATTCTGGGAAATGACTGAAGAAGTTGTTCAGCTTGCCTATGCCACAGCAAAGAAGAAAGAAGCACCAACAGACGCCAAGGCAGGAAATGCAAGGAAGGATTAAGCCCAATGTCTGTTTCCTTGTCATTAAAGGAATAAATGCCCAAAGTTTCTTTTATATTAGTATCATATGAACCAAAAATTTTCTAATATCACTTCTTATTAAGTCTAGGAAAATCCTATTTGTACAGAGTGGGCCAAAACCGGGTCATTCCAAAAAAAAGTGGATTTTCTCAACAAAGGGAAATTTGCAAGGTAGTCTCATGCTCTGAGTGTCAGGAATAATCTAAAGGTTCCTTACATTTCCACAATGGCCCAAATCCTGACCACTGACTGAGTCAGGGGAGCACCTGCCACCATGGAAGGAACCGAAAAGTAGGCAGGAGAGAGGTTTCCCAGAATGTCTGCTTTCTTGTAGCCTGTGAAATGTGTCATTTCTTTCATTTTAAAGAATCTAGAGATATGGTATTAAATTGGTAAGAATTGTGATACAGTAGAAAATTGTTCAGCATAAAATGAATGCTGTTTCATTAAAAAGTCTGTTTAACCTTCAGAATACTAGTCAAGTTTTGAGAGGTGCTGCCACATCGGTGTGCCTGTCAGACAGGTGGAAAATTGCTGTGCTCCATCGCTATTTTCTCAGGAAGAAAATTACATGGTGCCTCCATTAACACAATATTCTTTAAAAATACATTTTGCCAGATGTGATATAAAAACTGTATCTAGCTATATCCTGATATATACATCTAGGGCATATATATTAATGTATATGTATATGTAAACACATTCTAAAATTTGGACTAAAATCCTCAGAAATTGAATACCAATTGACTGAATAAACAAATGAATAACTGACCTGACTATTTGAAATCATATACATTTGCCTTATTAATAATATTTCTAAAATTTTCTACTCAGTATCCTGCTATTGCAAATAAAGTAGATTAGATGAATTCCATCACTATTTGATGACTAAAATCTCAAAATATTTTAGACTTATCATTTGGAAGATATTTTTCCATTGTGCTGTCTGTCACAAGGATGGAAAAAAAACAACAGATCCGGACTTATTTGCAGATCTGCAGACTATTGCTTTTATTTTTAAATCATTAATTGCTGATTAATAGTGTTATTCCTGTTAAAAATCTATTTTTCTCCCCCTCACACCACCAAAAATAAAGGATTCTAGTTAACTTCGGTGCCAAATAATTGGATTCTAGATAACTGAATTTTATTCCACTGGCATATTTCTAGCAGTATCTGTAGCTTTTAGCCTCATTCTCTTTTTTATTATCATTGTGTTACCCTGTTTCCTTCCAAATGTCAACCATCAGGAATAAAGTGGGGCTGTCCAAATGTGAATCTCCAGGCCAGATCCTACTCCTAAGCCCCAGGCCCACATTTCCTGACTGTCTGATAATCATCACCACCTTGATATCCCACAGTTTCCTCTTACAATATACACAAAGCTAACCCAGACATGTCCCCTCCTAAACCTCTCCTCTACCTATATTCTCCTCACCTTACTGTCACGTGTGCCAGAAATGTAAGAACCACCCTAGATTCTGCCTCTCTCCATTTCTTTCCATATTTAGTCAGTTAATTGGCTATTTGGAGCTATATTTTTTCTCATTGCTTTTATTAATTGTTATAATTGACCTATAAATTATATAATGATTCAATATTTGTATATAATATTGTGAAATGATCACCACACTAAGGCCAGTTAACATCCGGTAGCTACATTCCTATGCAATAATAAAATCAAAACCATTTTCTTCATCTACTCTGCTATATTACTAGTTCAGTTATCATCTTACCTGAACTTACTCCCATTCAATTCATCTTCCACACTAAGACTAGAGTGATTCTAAAATCAAATAAAGTGTATTATTGCTTTCCTGCCTAAAATCATTTAAAGATTCTTCATAATATACAGGATAAAATCCAAACCCTTTAATTGCACATAAGGTTTATCATAATCTGGTTTTATCCACCTTTTCAGCTTTTTCTCCTTCCAGTTCTTAATTATGCTGGGTTCTCTCATATCTCCATACAAAAACCTACAGTAGAATTGTCTTTCTGAGAAATTCTCCCTTATAATTCAAAGTTCAACTCAACTGCCCTCACCTGAGAAGCCTTCCCTGACCCTTCAGCTAGTTTGTTACTCCTTCTTAGTGTGCCTCTATATTTTGTTTGTGTTACTATTCCTGCACATTCACATTGTGTCATTATTAATAGTGTACTTGATCTCACCCTCCCCAACCCACTCAAGTGCTTTGCTCCCATAAGCCTCTTCCCTCTCTTCTGTCACATTTTTTCCTCCTTAGTAAATTATCCCCATGAGCATACATTTTGTAAAATCTCTCTACTTAAAAAATTCCTCTTCAATCTCATATACTCCTCCAGCTATTGTTTTATTCTTTGACACTCCTTTGCAGTAAAACTTTCTAAATTATATAAGTTCATTGTCTTGATTTCTTCTCCTCCCATTCATTATAAACCTTTCCAACTTCACTGAAACTGCTCTTATGAATGTCACTACTGACCTCCACATTGCAAGTCAAAGGTAAATTTTCAGCCCCCATTATCAGCAGCATTTGATAGTTAATTTTTTTCTCCTCTTCAAACATGTTCTTAACTTGGCTCTAGGAAATCACCGGCTTCTCCTACCACACTGGCTTCTATTTCTATTTTATTTCTATCCTTGTCTCTACAACTATTAATTTTATACACCTACTTGACTGGACTAAAAGATGCCCAGATAGCTGGTTGAATATTATTTCTGGGTGTTTCTGTGAGTCTGTTTCTGGAAGAAATTACCATTTGAACTAGTGAACTGAGTAAAGCAGATGGCTCTTCCCAGTGTGGGTGGGCATCATCCAATCCCTTGAGGAGCTGAATAGAACACAAAGAAGAAGGAAGATTAAATTTCCTTTCTTTCTGATTGTGCAAGGTGGAACATGAATTTCTTCATGCCCTCAGTTCTCAAACTGAGACCCAAACTGAAATCTATACTATGGGCTCTCCAGCTTTCAGGCCTTTTAACTACACATCTGACTTCCCTAGAGTCTCCAGCTTGCAGGCGGCAAATTGTGAGATTTCTCATCCTTCATACAAGTGTGTGTGTGTGTGTGTGTGTGTTTGTGACACCAAAAAAGTCAGCACTCCTGCTGTCTGTCACTACCAGAACCAATGAACAGAGACAAGGATTGAATCTTTACAGGCACTTTATTCAGACGCTGAGGATCTGAGAAGACAGTGTACTATGTACCTTAAAAACCATCCTAACATCTCATCTAAAGCCAACTTTTTCATAAGGAGCAGTGGGTAGTTCAGGGATTTGGAATTCAGGAAAAAGTAGGAAAGGAGTTTGGAATTCAGGGGAAAAGGTCAATCAGCTACGAGCGACAGTCCAACTATTTTCCTAGCATCCCTTCACCTGCTAACTGGCTACTCTTTATCTGTGACCTAGTCAGTGGATATTCTCTTTTTGGAGCAC
Organism: Phyllostomus hastatus; assembly: GCF_019186645.2. Lineage (NCBI taxonomy): Eukaryota > Metazoa > Chordata > Mammalia > Chiroptera > Phyllostomidae > Phyllostomus > Phyllostomus hastatus. Next base: position 34,571,559 of record NW_025333709.1, on the reverse strand, counting down.
AATGGCTCAGATATCATCTTGATCACTTGCAGTCCTCCTGGGGGACAAGGGTTGAATTGCTTACAGGCCTCCTGGAATCAAGTTAGGTCAGGTCATACATTCCAGTTCCTGCAACAACAACTTTCTCCATTCATTAATCATTAACCCTATTAACTATAAGATAAAGCTAAAAAATTTTAACTCTTGATTCCCCATCACTTCTGTGTGTGTGCATTTGGGTGTGTGTGTATTCTTACTGATTCTGTTCTCCGGAGAACCCTAATACAGCTATCTTTGTTGACTTCCTCTTACCTCAGAAGGATCTCTTCTCTATCTACACCTATTCTCTTGGCAAGTTCATGTAACCTTGTTTTAAATACTATCTTTGAACTGACAACTTCCAAAATTATATTGCCTCAGCCCAACCCTTATCTGGACTTCAGGCTCACACTGCATGGTTACTTGACATATCCATATAACTACCTCTTAAGTATCTCAAATTTTACATTTGCAAAACTAAACTTCTTATATCTCCTGCATCTTGCCATTTTCCAAACCTTAGTTAAGGATTACACTATCTTTCTATTGCTCAAATGAAACATTTAAAGTCATATTTACCTCTTTTTTCCTCACATTTTATAGCCAATCTATCAGCATATAAACTATAAGCTATACCTTCACTATATACCCCAATATGACTACCTCTTATCACCATCACTCATAATGCCCTCTTCTAAGCTAGTATTGGATTAGTACAAAAGCCTTCCGACCTTTCGATATGGCTTCTATATTTGCCTCCTATGGCTTATTTATCAAAACAGCCAAAGTGGTTCCATGAAGGCATGCGTAAGATAATGTTACTAGTAAGCTCAAACCTTTCAGCAGCTTCTCAACTCCCTCGTAGTAAAAGGCAGAATCATAGTAGAGAATAAAAATGCCTAGCCATCTGGCCCCCGTTACCTCTTGGATGTTATCTTCTATCATTCTCCCCTATTTTAGCCACATTGACCTCTCTCTTGCCCCATGAACAAGTCAAAATAATTATGTTTTCAGATCTTTTCATTTGCTTTACTCTGTAACTACAACACTCTTCTCTTAGAAACTGGCATGGCTTGTTCCTTACCTCTTACAGGTCTCCATTCAAATGCCCATTTTTCAGGGAGACTTTTCCTGAATACCCTACTGATCATTGCAGCCCAGTCCAACCTACTTCCCTGCTATTTCTTCATCCCTTTTTTTGTTGACTTGCCTATGAATTTCTATACATTGTAGTTATTCATTACATCTTCCTCCACTAAAATGCAAGCTCCATGACTGCAGAATTTTTTGTTGGTTTTATTTACTCTGTATTCCAGTGACTAGAAGTACATAGACACTTCACATTTTTTAAAATTTTAATTACTGTTCAAGTACAATTTTCTATCTTTTACTCCCATCCTGGCCCACCCACCCAGCCCTCCCCACCTCCCTCCCATTTCTACCCACCCCTAGATTTGTCCATGTGTCCTTTACACTTGTTCCTGTAAACCCTTCCTCTTTTCCCCTGAAATTCCCTCCCCTCTCCCCTCTGAAGACTGTCATCCTATTCTCTATTTCAGTGTCTTTGGTTATATTTTTCTTGTTTCTTTTTTTTGTTGATTAGGTTCCTGTTAAAGGTGAGATCACATTTTTTAATAAATGATGAGTCTATCTGGCTATAGACCATGCCACCTAACTAGATAGACAAGGAGGAGAAACTTTGATAAAAGTAAAATAATTTTAGTGGAAGCTACACAGTGTGTATGGTCTGCAAGGAGGCAGCTGAGTATAAGAAACATAGGGAATGATTTAGTATCAGAACCAACCTCATCAAACAATAATAAAATCCACTGATTTTGTGTAAATACAGTGTGTAATTCCAATAAAGTGAAGGTATTTGAGAAACTGCAAAAATATGTATGAATGGAAGAGAGAATACTTTTATGGCTCTTCAGGCTGTATGGGAAAGCCTTAGTTATACACTAATTGGATGCAAAGTGATTTAGAGGAATGCATAATCCCCTGAAGTAACATACAAAGTGATGAAAGAAATGGAGAAAAAAGGACATGAGGGAAAAGAAGAGGAAAATCTAAGAGAACAAGTGATTAAAGCAGCATGACTAAGACATGGAACTAGTTAGTCCTAATTGGGTAGGGAAATGGTACCAACTCCCTGTGAAAGAGGTCAAAATTAAAATCACTGCAGTATAATAAGTTTCTAAGCAGATTCTGCATTTATTTTAACAGTTTAAAAAGACTTTAAATATAAAGTTGACCATAGTGTGTGTATTAATCAAGAAAGGCATACTACTATTAAAAAAAAAATACCACCAAATCTGAAAAGCCTAAACTAATGAAGGTTTTCTTTTTCCTACACTTTCATCACAGTCCATGAGGGTCACTGAGATCTCTGATTCATGCAGTCATTTAGGGATTTCAGCTCCTCCATCTGAAGATTCTGTATCTTCTAGGTCCTTAAAGTTTCCCACTAAATTTTCTATATCTAGCCAGCAGACAAAGCAAGAAAAAGTACATGGAGTATTTTAGGCATCAGTTCTGAAGGTGGCTGCATATGCCTACAACTCAAGGGCCAAAATTCAGCCACATTGCCACATGAAACTAAAAGAGAGGCTGTGAAATGCTGTGTAGCTATACACCCAGGAAGGCCCAACAAGTCACCTGTCGAGAACTATGGCTATAAATTGAAAATTTTACCAGTTTTCAAACTAATAAGTTAGCCTGATACATTTTATAGATGCTAGTGAAAGACATGAGACTCCTAGATTACAGACAAAGTATAATTTAATACACAGAATATCAGCATTTTTGTCAGTCCCCATAGCCCCAAATCTCATGGGGTAATATGAAGAGGGTCAGATGATGCCTGCCACATAGTGTGTTACATGAGAGGAAGCATGAGCTTAAAGAACTCAAATCCTTTGTAATGGGAGTTAACGCTCCTGGTCTTTCCTGGCCATACGATTCCCACCTTCCATTATTGACTGTTACACAAGCATCTGAAAAGATGGTTTGAAGCAAGCAGTAGTCAGTGCCTCACATGCAAGATATATGGAAACACAGAAGACCCACAGGGAATTTTGTCCCAAAAGACCACATGTAAATAGTTCTCAAGTAAATTACTTAGGGTAATTTGGGCAGTCCATAGCTAATGAGTTATTAACCTCTTGACATATGTGGAACCATGTCCCAAAACTCTCAATATTATATTGTTACTCCAATTAATACACATTCAAAGAACCCACATTCCAACTATTTCCATGAAAGTATAGAAAAGTAGTAGTTGCAAAATTGGGGCATTCAAAACTATATGTATTGTGGCAGACAGATTTTCAAAGGAGAAAAAAAAATCAGATTACATATAACTAATACAAAGTTTATATATTATTAATCTGTTATATGGCTGAACACAATTATTTATAAATTAACTGTACACTAAAAATTTTACATCATTGCCCCAGTACTTAAAATAATAAAGCAATTATCCTCAGAGAAAGCTTAGGCATGAAAAATATCATCTAGGGATGTTATGTGATGAGATGTTGAGATGATCAAGAGAGAAAGGCACATATATGCTTAAAGACACATTCTAATGTTTTTAAAATCAAAATCCTTTGGGGCACCTTAGTCTACCAGAGAAAGTACTAACCTTAAAGTCAAAAAATGTTTACTTATTCCAGAATAACTTGTTTTTATTCAAATTTGTTTTATTTAATAAACATTTATTGAATATTGCATTTATGCAGATGCTAGGCTAAGCACTAAGGCTAAAACAGTTAAGTCACCATCAGTGACTTCAGAGATGCCACTTTTAGTGGGGAGACAAACGCATACATAATTACAATCACTGTAGTAGTGATATGGACAGGGTGCTACAGCAAATGCTGTAACAACGATACAGACATAAAGCTACTGAACACAATGGAAAGAAAAACCAGCTCAACATTTAACATTTACAGTACATAGAAATGGACGACAAGGTAACAATAAGGAGTTCTGTGGTCTTGTGTGCTGGCACCAGTAGTTGTGCCTTCAAAGGATCTGAAGCCATTCCCACACAAGGCCTCAGGGTGCCCTGTTCTCACCAATGTGAAAGAAGTATGTGTTTCTCCATTTTGCTTTATATCCAATCCTACACATTTCCTCACTTCTCTTTCTCCTGCCTCCCTGATCTACCTTCAATAGATTTCATGTAAACTTTCTTGCCTTTCTCTCCATTGATTCTCCTTAGTTTAAATGTATAAAATCAGCCTTAAAACTGCCATTCTTCAGGACATTTACTCAATCCATTGAGATTTTGCTTCTGTGCATGTTTGCAAAATTTTTTCTCAAATAAACTCTTATAAATTTTTTCTTATAAAAACAACTAACTCTTCATGGGAGCCTCTTCACTAACTCATGGGGGTCTTTACAAGAGTGACATTCAATATAAGTCATGAAAAATAAATTGGAGATGACCAAAAGGCCAATGCGGGAAATAAATTATAAAGAGACTGAACTATGAGTACAAAGGGCAGAAAGCATCAAAGGGCATGCTGTGAAAGGACAGAAATCAGTTTCTGATGATGGAAGCTTCTGAGGATTTGGGAAAACATGCTATACATAAAATTATGACTGGGACACAATTTTGATAAGCCTTGAATGCAAAGGATTTGAGGTCTGGATTTATATGGATGGCAATAAAGAACCTAGGAATATTTTGTTCCTGGTCCTGCTGACTGCAAATCTAGGCTTAAACCAATCATGTTCATTAACTTGGAGTTCAATTTAGTTATTGCTATTTAAACTGCAATTTTTAATCTTTCATTTATTGATATTTCTACAAACATTTGTCAAATGCCTTGCATATGACAGGTGCTGTGCCAGGGGTTGGGGCCAGAAAATAATACACAGTGACTAAGATATGATTTTTGCCTTTAAGAAGTTTATAATCTAATATCTATAATAAATCCAAAAATACATTTAAAAATAAATAATGGGCCCTGGCAGAGTGGCTCCATTGGTTAGAGCATCATCACAACACACCAAGGTTGTGGGCTTGATCCCTGGTCAGGTCACATACAAAAGAGTCAACCAAAGGATGTATAAATGGGGGAAGGAATGAATTGATGTCTCCCTCTTCTTTCCCCTCTCTCTCTCTGTAAAATCAATAAAATAAAATTTAAAAAAATAAATAATGGAAGGAAGGCAAAAGTGAGTAACATAGCAATTCAGTGTTGTGATGCTGTCAGATAATACACACCTGGTATCGCAAGAATACATAATGGTGGGCCCTCAGGGGTGAGGAAACTATTTCTGGTGGAAGTGACCCATTATTCCCAGTAGACACAACATGGAATCTGAGTCCCAGAGTCTAAGCAGGGAGAGCCGTGCAGAGTGTGCAAACCTGCGAAAGCAATGCAGGGGGATCTCGCTGTCTGAGAAGATGAAGAGATCAATATAGTAACACTGACAGATGAGTCCAATCAGAATTACCCCTTTAGCCTTTAAGCTCCCGAGGGTTTTGCCCCTCCCTTTTTCTTTTCTGTTGACCTTATCTCTTTCTATCTCCTCCCTTGCTCACTCTACTTAATCCAGACAGGTTTTCTCCTGTTTTGTCAAATACATCTCTTGTTACTGCCTCAAGGCCTTTGTGTTGGGTACTTGCTATTTCCCAGGTCAAACACGCCCTACCTCATGCATGTTCTATTTACATGGAGGCAATGTTGTGTCATCAGAGAGGCTTTCCCTGCTCGATCTGTCTCATATGGCCTGTTGTCACTGCAAACTGCTGTGTCATAGTACCCCATTCTATTTTCTTAATACAGCATTTCTCCATACTTGAAAAATTGCATTTATTTATTTTTATGTGCATTTTTGTCCATACTCCCTCAGAGAAAGATTTTGGGGAACAGAAAACTTAGGTCCTTGGTTGAAAATTTTACTCTCAGCACACAGAATCATATATAATGGGTGAGTAATATTTATTGAATATTACATATTTATAAAATAATACATAATAGGCACAAATATTCATGGAATAAATGAACCAAAAAAATCAACGGAAAGTATGCCATGATTATATGTATAATTTGGAAAGGTAGCCAAATTGGAGTGAGGGGAGGGGTAGTAAGTGAAGACAGGAATGGAAAAGTGATGCAGACTCTGGCCAGCACAGTCCATGTGTTGTGGGCGCGGTACACAAATTCACGCAGACTACAGAAGTCCTGTGGAGGAAAAGGGGCAGCATGGCCACTCTCTCAAGGGGAAAGCGCACCAACCCTTTCCTGGACAAGCTTTTGTTATTTTTCTCAGGTCTTACATCAAAGAAGGAATTATTATCTATTACATAGAATATTGTTGTCTACATTTTAGGTATAATCAAAGAAATGAAAATAACAAATGCAGAAGGGAAAGGTGGTGAGCTGATTAGCTCCGTCCTTGGGAAAATTCACAGGCTTTGGAAATTACCTTGAAGATAGGCAATAAACATCTACTGTTTCAGACCAGGGAGAGGGAGTTTTAGCAAGAGCAAGCCATAACAGTCTATATGCATTTTCTAGGCCTGATTCCCACGGGAAAACCCAGTTTGAGGGTCTGGCTCCTGCCCACCACTTCACTCCTATAGGTTTTCCATACAGGGCTGAGTCACATTTGCCAGACTTAAAACAAACCAATTCCCTACAGAAGAGCAAAGAACAGGTTAGAAGAGAAGAAGAAACAAGTGGACAGACAGTGGGGTCATTTGCTGAGACATGGATCCAAAAAAGAAAAGAAAAACATGAACCCCAGTTTGGAACAAGCACAGAAATAGAAGGTACAGATTTAGATCAGCTATGAAGAATACTCCCTGGGGCTCCATCTTGTGACCAGTCCCATTGGGAGGAGAACAACTGCATTAAATGTTTCTCATACTCATAAAATGTGTTTATTAATCTCTCCCTCTACACAATACCTGTGGAGGACTTTTCTTTATGGGGTTATATGAATTCAATCTCTACTTTGGAAAATTGAAATCATTATTATTATAATTTTATTATTACTAACCTGTAGCTACTACAAGATCTTTCTAGAACAGACATAATTCACAAAAATGCAGCATAATACAAAGCTCTCCCTGTTTGCTCTTTCCCAGATAGGAGTCTGAAATATAAATATTATGGAGATGAATTCAGCACTTTCCACCCATAATCACGCTTCTTATTTAATCTCTTGGCAAAAGATTCCTATTGGTTCTCATTTCTTCTAATTCAGTTCATCTTTCATACACAGAGAATTATCTCCATGAAAAGTAAAATGTACATTTGTAATTCTAATTCTCAGTGCAATTATTTTATCTGTGTGCAAATGTGAACAGATAAGCAGGGTCTACAGCAGTTAATAGTCAATAAAATCCAAATTTCTGCATTAGGAGATCTTGAAAAGTCTGTGCTTATGTTTAAGGCCTAAATTTAAAATATGATTTTCAAGGGATTTAATATATAACAAAATGCCCTAACAACAGATTAAATGCGATTATCTATAAGTACAGTACACTGGCATAACTGCCCCAGACTCAGAACTGCTAAAGCATGGCACAGTTAGGAAGCACCACCAAGGATAAACAGATATCGATAAATAGTTATTTTAAAAATGTTCTTCACTTGCCCTGGGTGGTATGGCTCAGTGGATTGAGTGTTGGCCTGTGAACCAAAGGGCCATGGGTTCGATTCCCAGTCAGGACACATGCCTGGGTTGTGGGCCAGGTTCCCATTAGGGGCACATGAGAAGCAATCACACAATGACGTTTCTCTCTCTCTCTTTCACCCTCATTTGCCTCTGTCTAAAAATAAATAAATAAACAAATCTTTAAAGCAAGTCATATGAATTTAAAACAAGATACTACAAAAAAAATAAAAATGTTCTCTTATGGAAACATTAATTTGAAAATTGAAGATGGAAACAAACATTTTTTTGAACAGCTTCCAAAAACATGGTCAATTTCTATTTTTTGTTGCATTAAGCTACAATTATGCAGTTGTTAATGAACATATATTAACTGTACATCTGAACAACTTCCTGGGAAAAAGTCTGGCCATCCATACTGTGATGCTTCAATATAAGTAAGGCAGCCCTTGAGCATAAGTTTTGTACTGAACTCTTCAGATACAAGTAGAGAAAGAAAAAAGGATAGATGATCTTCACGAAACTTTCAATTTATTTGATAACCCCAATCTGCAATTTTGTACATACAACTTTTCTGTTGTATTTTTTTTTAATTTTACATCTTGTCTTTTCCTTTGTATTTTGCATTTTATTGTTATACCCAAAGGATAAGACATCACTTCTTTGGTGATTGGAAAGTTGCCTGGGGCAGGTGGGAGTGGGGTGAAGAAAAAAAGGAAAAAATATTTTACAAATGAAGAAATATACTATTTCATCTTAATTAAAAAATAATGATGTACCAGCCAAGATGGAGGTATAGGTGGTCCCACTGTACCTCCTCACACAACCAAAACTAAGGACAACAAGAATTTACAAACAAAAAACAACCAGAACAGAGAGAAATGAACCAAATGGAAGCCTGAATACCATACATCCAGTCCAGTAAGGAGGAGCGGAGTCGGAGGACTATGGAGAGGGGTCGAGGGGTCCCGGCAGGAAAAAGTGGTGGCTGGCAGATGCAGGTGCACAGGGTGCAGACGGCAGTTGGCGGACCCCAGACGCGCAGGGGCAGCTGATGGACTGGTGGCAGACCCTGGGCATGGGAGGCAAGGAGCAGACCCAGTGAGGGGTGCAAGGCAGCTGGCTGTCCACAGCCACACATTTGCGCACAAACTAAGCGAAAACGGGCAGCGACACTGACGATGCAACCCAGGGACCCAGCGCCAGGAAACAAAGCCTAAAGGCACTAACTTAAAACACCTGTGGGAGTTGAGGCCGGGAGATTCTCTCAGCCTCACAGGAGGCTCCTTGGGGAAACCCACAGAGTCCAAGAAAGTACAGAAGCCCACCCACCCAGGAGCCAGCACCAGAGAAGCCCAATTTGCTTGTGGGAAGTGGCAAAGGGGACTGAAGTCCTAGAGAGAGCGGAGCGGGAGCCATTGTTTCCTCTCAGACATTGCCCCCACATACAACGTCACAACCCAGCAACTGAGGTGCCTCGCCCTGGTGAACACCTAAGGCTCCGCCCATCATACTTAACAGGCGTGACCGGACGAAAGGAAAAAAATAAAATTAAATTAAAAAGATGGCTCAAACAGAGTTAAAAGCCCCAGAGCCAGTGTTTTTAAGCGACCGAGAAATAGCCAACCTATCAGATGCACAGTTCAAAGCACTGGTGATCAGGATGCTCACAGAATTGGTGGACTTTGGTCATAAATTAGATGAACAAATGCAGACTACAATAAGAGAAATGAAGGAAAATGCACAGGGAACCAATAGTGATGGAAAGAAAACTGGGTTTCAAATCAATGGAAGGGACCAGAAGGAGGAAAGGAACAACCAAACAGAAAAGAATGAAGAAACAAGAATTCAAAAAAATGAGGAGAGGCTTAAGGAACTCCAGGACATCTTTAAACGTTACAACATCCAAATTATAGGGGTACCAGAAGGGGAAGAGGAAACACAACAAGTGGAAAAGTTATATGAACAAATAATAAAGGAGAACTTCACCAATATGGCAAGGGAAATAGACTTCCAGGAAGTCCAGGAAGCTCAGAGAGTCCCAAAGAGGTTGGACTCAAGGAGGAACATGCCAAGGCACATCATAATTACATTACCCAAGATAAAAATGAAGGAGAGAATTCTAGAAGCAGCAAGAGATAAGGGGACAGTAACCTACAAAGGAGTTCCCAGAAGAATGTCAGCTGATTTCTCAAGAGAGACCTTGTAGGCAAGAAGGGGCTGGAAAGAAGTATTCCAAGTCATGAAAGGCAAGGACCTACATCAAAGATTGCTCTTTCCAGCAAAGCTTTCATTTAGAAAGCTTTGGAAGGGGAGATAAAGTGCTCAGAAAAGGTCAAGTTAAAGGAGTTCATCATCACCAAGCCCTTATTATATGAAATGTTAAAGGGACTTATCTAAGAAAAAGAAGATAAAAAATATGAACAGTAAAAAAAGACATCAAACTCACAGTTAGTAACAACCATACCTCAAACAAAAGCAAACTAAGCAAACAAAGGGAACAGAAGCGGAACCACAGAAATGGAGAACACATGGAGGGTTAGCAACAGGGAAGTGGGAGGAGGAGAGATGGGGAAAAGATATAGAGAATAAGTAGAATGGACAATAGGTAGAAAATAGACAGGGGGGAGGGCAGGAATGGTGTGGGAAATGTAGAACCTAAAGAATTTATGATACATGGACATGAACTAAAGTGGGGGAATGTGGGTGGGAAGGGGTGGGCAGGGGGAAGGGGAGTGAAGGGGAAAATGGGACAACTGTAATAGCATAATGAATAAAATATTTTTAAAAAATGCAAAAAAAAAGATGTAGAAGCTTTGATTCCAGTAAGAATAATGCCAAGGACTCTTGAAGAGAGGGGTCAGCTCTTTTGCTTTTTCTGAAGACTTTTAAAACAGCATAGCGTGAGGCACAGATAAGGAGGCAGGGCATGTCATAACATCTCCTAAGGGGCTCAATACCCCGAAGTACAGCATCTAAATACCTCCCCCTGGGAGGTCTTATTGTTTAACAAGAGATATTTATGTTTGTTTGACAGAGAGTCACAAAGCTCTAAGAAACCTTCATTTACATCCAGTTAAACCTCCTCTCCTGAAGAGCTGTGACTGAGCTTGTGAAAGGAGAAATTACTCACCTAACCTTGGCCAGCTTGGGTTAAAAATGAAAAAGACTCTTGCTTGTTAACCAAAAGAGTCAGAACAAAGGAATCAGGAGTAATCAGCCAGAGGCCTATAATACTTTATTATTTCTCTCAACTAAGAAGTGTTTATATTTCAGAAAATCCACAGAACCATTTTGTGTGTAAATCAGAGGGGAAGCAGGGGGTTCTGGGTGGCAACCAGGAAGAAACACCAGGGAAGTTGGAGATTCTGTTTGTTGAGTAGTGTGCTACAATATATATGATAACACTCATGAGACTGTACTAAAAAAGAGAAAATTTTGATGTTTGTAAACTAAAAATTAAACACATAATTTAGTGAAAGTAGAGTACTTGAAAAAAATTTTATTTGGTAACAAAATTCCAGCCATGTACTGAGTGATCACAAGAATCTCTGTGATTCATAGGTGAACAGAGTTAGTGCAATGAGGGGGCAAACTACTGGTAAATTAGATTTTTAAGTGACCAGTCTTGCCAATATAAAAATAGTCCTGTAGAACCCAAATTATTCTGATCCTGCCCTACATCTTATTTAATTCCAGAAATTAGGTTTCTTACACATGCTCCCCCATTGCCTCAGTACCACACAGACACACATCTTAAGGGAACCTCTCCCAACAAGTCTCTAATTTAGCATCTGTTGTGACCAACTGACTTGCACCATCAGGGGCCATAAGGCTTCAAGTCTATTCTCATTGGTGCTGACCAGGTCTTTTCCTTAAGTGCACCCTAAAGCAGCAAGCCCTTCCCAATGCCAAAATTTTATGTTGCTTTTAGTCATCACTTGTGCTGAAGCCAGACTGTGTTCCCTGCATAAAATGAGAAGAATGCCTTCCTTTCTGTAGCCATCAGACCTAAGCTGAGGCAAAGCTGAGGACCAGATTATGTACCATTTACCCTCTCACGCTGCACACACCTCTGTCTCTTGTTTCATCCTCAACCTAAGCACACAGAAGCCATCCTACAGATTCATTTACACAATCCAGTGTTTGTGAGTTTTCCACTGACACCCAAGGGGCTTCCCTGAATCTCTACTACCCTTCCCTACTACTGTTGCATTCTTTCTTGGTTGGAATTTAATCAACCAAAGCTTTTAAGAAGAAATGGATTGTGTACCAAATCCCACGTGACTAGGAAAAGGATGAATAGGACAAGGGAGGAGCCCAACTTCTCTAGATTTTAGGAGTATCTCCTTCATAAGGCATTCTCCCCTGAAAGCTTTTGACAGGTAGAAAGTAGTACATTTAGCCTAACTGAATTGCTGACATCTGAACACAATCTCCTGTACACATTTCTAAAGCACTTTATATTTTCTGCCAATCCAAAAGAACCTTCTTAAAACATTTTAGAACAGGGTCATAGAAAGCAGTGACCCCCAAAAAATAAGTTCATATTTGCTCTCACATATGTCTAAGGAAATACATCGCAGATCAATTGTGAATCTCATTATTAAGAAATTTTAGGCTGCCAAAACCTTAGAAGTCATATTTTTCTCTGTAACACATAGATGCATTTCCATTCACCTTTCTTATAAAGGTCTCCATTAGAATAAAAAAAATTGAATGACAATTTTAAAGAGAACTAGTCAGTGCTTTTATTTTCCATATGAGTTATCTTAGAGCTTCTATTATAAAGTCCATTGAAATTGCTATATAAGTATAGCTACAGGCCATATAAACATATAAGTTGGCTTTCCTTATGAACACTACAAAGAGAAAAGACTTCACTTTTATTGCTTTTATTGTCAAAGGCTTCCATGTAAATTAAGTGGAGTAAGTTACTTATTCTAAGTACCCATGTTAAGAATACAGGTCCCCAACTAAAGTAGCTGGGCACTCCCTGCAGTGGCTGAAGTAATTACATGCACAATAAACTCATAAACACAATAAACACTTACTTTGATACACCATATTCTTCTTATACATACAATAAACTCTTACTAAATACTATGTATTAACTTGGAGGTTTTTAGGTGTTCTTTTGTGCACTTTTGTACATGCAGACATAAACGCAGACATACACATAGACATAAATATATCTTCCATTGGTTCTATTAGTCTGGAGAACCCTGACTAACACACCAGTTTTATTTTCCTGGGCTAGTTTTACGCTTAATTTTCCAGGATAATGCAGTAAAGAATTTTTACTCTTACAAGTTACCAGTTTGGATAATAAATTACTTGGCTATCCTCTTTATACGGCTTTAACTTTGCCACCCAGGACAACTGCATACTGAATCCTACACAGAGTGACCCAGCCAGTCACTCTGATGCAGCCCATCTACTCCTGACAGCTTCCTTCCAGATTCTAACTAGTTTCAAACCAAAGCTTCAAAAATTGTCTTTCTCCTCTCCAGCTCTCCCCTCAAAACTAGCAATGATTTTTTTAAAAAAACTTATTTGAATTATTTTTTGTTTTACACTTCTGACTTACATGTATTTTTAGCGGCAAGCTACTCCAGACTGCGTCTTTGTTTTTGTTTTCGTGTTCCAGCTTCTAGTGTCACATTACAGGGCTGTTGGCTCTTACTTTGCAAACTGCTCTTATTCATGACTTTCTCTTGTTTTCCCTCCTCCCACTTTTTTCTCACTAATATAACTGTCTAAACAAGGCTATAGAGCTGGGGGAAGTTTGTTCCACATAATCATTCAGGACTTCAGCTACTTCTGTCTACCTATTCCAGCATCCCCATGGTTTCCACGGAATCCTCCACATGTGGCTGGCAGAGATGGGGAGAGGAAAAGCCTGAAGGCTGGACTAGGCCTAAAACACATCACTTCTGCCCATACTCCATTAGCCAGAACCCAATCAGACGACCCACCAAACTGAAAGGAAGAGTGGGAAAGATAGCCCAGCTCTGTTCCGGGAAGAACAGGAAGTAGGGCCTGTTGAACACACACATTGAGCCATAGCCCACCTTCAATGTTTCCTGACGGCCAGCGGTATAATGATAAAATGCAGTTTAGTAAATACTGCTCTATGCATATGATGAGCTAAGATTACATAGCACATGGATGCATATCCCAGTGCTCCAGCCTAACAACAGAATGTGGAAGCCCAAGAAGAGTAGATGGATTGCATACCCTTCACTTGATTTTCTACCAATATCATCCATATTTGAAATTTCCAGGAGAAAACTGGTATTACAGTTGAAGAAGAAGCAGAAAAGATTGCATTTTTAATGCAATATAGAAATGACCTTTATAAAAATCAAGCTTGTTCAAATTGCAGCCCATTCCAAAAAAAGAACATACCTGAGGTATAAAGTAAAGCAGTTTACTATGATCAGAGACTATCAGTCAGAGCAGTGGACAATGATCTTAACCAAACTCATTATTAAAAAGTTCAGCTTTATTTTTTCAGATGAGTCAGGAAAAGCAGAGCTACTGATCCCTGCTTAAAATGAACTTAGGTTAGAAACGATTGTATAAGTTTTAAACCTGAGAAAAAGAAGCTTCCCAATATTCATGGAAAACCAAGCTTCACCCAGTTCTCTTCAGTGAAATCATATCATGGTAATAATCTCCCCAAAATCTGTCCCGATCATTAGTTGTAAAGGTCAAATCCTGGGATTTATACAGGTTCCTTAAATTTTGAGAAATTTGTTTTAAGAATTAAATTTGTTCATTTGTATCCAAGATAAAAATAAAGGGAACTCTATACTTTCCTAATTCAATATATTAATACCTCAATAGCTTACACAGGATTTTTAAAATTCACTTTTTGCTCACATAGAAGGCAAGAGATGAGAAAAATGGGTTATACTTTCTGATATTTTATTGGATAAGAACTCTAAGAGGCAAGGGTGGTGGAGGGGAGATTGCGGTGGTACCAAGTGAAAGTCAGACTCTACGTGGCCGGCATTTTCATTGCTTCTACTTCCTTCCACAAGGCTAGAGAGGGAAGACTGGGTTTAGGGCTGGTCCTCATTGAATGAGGTCTATTACCTCTGTTTTTATCTAGCCCTAATGTTTTTGAACTTTTCTTCTTGCCAGCTATCATAGTCTAAATTTATTTTTTATCACCATTGAAATGTTAAAGCCTAGGCTTAGGCATGAAGTTGGGGGAAAAGAATAGAGTGAATCTTTCCACACATTAGTTAAATTGACCCCTCCCAATGGCCTTGTCTAAGATGGACTCTGAAGCTTAAGAGAAATCAAACCTGTGACCTAGCCTGCTTTAGTCCCTCAAGAATTCTGAGTGTGGTGAGTGACATTCACAGAATGGAATCAGTTGTTTAGAATTCTGGGTTCCTGATACCACATCATATTTTATTATATTCACCAATATGTCCACTGTAACTTTAATGAAAATTTCAAGGACTATTTTTCCAAACATTAGGATAAAAGGAAGAAAATCTGCAGTCAGGATGATGTTAGACAGAAAGAAATTGTAAAGCATAGCCTCATAAAATTAATTTCTAAGACAGATATATGTGTAAACTGCACAAACTCCCTACTTATACAAAATTATACTTACAGGTTAGTTTAGGTACAATTTCTATATCTAAACTTACAAAGCCCTTTTCAATATCAATCTATCACACATTTAAGGCATACTCCACCCCACAGTACCTAAAAGTCCCTGGGAAAGTAGCTGTCACATTGTTTTAATATGAAATTGATGTAACGGCAGATTTTTGCTCACCATTGCCTCCTACCTGACATCACCTCAATTCCCAAGTAATGAACGCAAACTAATTGTGATCACTATAGTCAAATGGGCACAATACTTCAAGATACTTCAAGGAACTTATTACTGAAACTGTAAAATCAAAATCTGAGATTTTCCACAGAAATTAGTTGTCTACTTCGTTCCTCTAATGAAGCCTCTAATGAGAAATGGTATAAATTTTTAACCTTTAAAATTTGAGACTAGAGTCTTTTTTTACCCCTTTGGCAGTTAGGAATACATTAAAAAATCATAGCAAATGAATAATTTGGGTACTGGAAGAGATAGAACCCAAAACATAAAAAGGTCTGAGAAATAATTTATACTAAATAATGATATATATATGTTAAACAGACCATTCTTTAGGAGCTGGACCATGGAAAGAAAAGTTAGAGGCAATGATAATTAGAGATTGTAGGTATCTCAAAATTGGGTGGAAAAGATAATACAGAAAAGTAATATTTAATTTAATGTTTAGGGGTCAATGCTGGGGGAACATAAAAAACTGAAAATAAATTTAATTTTACACACATGAATATATTTTTAAGGAAAAGAAACATAAAAAATCTGCTACTTTAGATTTGCAACGTTGTAACTGTCAAATGGTTCTCTGATGGAAAGTATTTTTAATAATTTAAGATCATCAAATCTTCCAGGCCTTTCAGAGATTGAGACATGAGACAATCTTAGGCAAAATCTTCCCCTACTATTTAAGATTCTGGAGGTAAGAATTCTTCTCTGCCATTTAGCCAGATGGAAAGAAAACATTATCTAGACTTAAGCAAACAAATAAAAGTATAAAAATATTCTAATGTGCTGAAAACTGAGGCTGTTGCTATTTGCAAGTGGCATGGAGGAACCCTGGGGAAAAAAGCAGCACCAACCTGTACTTTTTCTCCTTCCTGTCATCGGTGCTCCATCACCGGGCCTGTGCACTGGCAATCACAAGCAGCCAGCAAAGGTTTCTGTGGTTTAACATTTATGCTCATCTGAGATACACTGAGTAAAAAAAATGCAACCATCCATCCCTTGAAAAATAGTCATTCACCTTAACTAACATGATTATTATCCCTGATAGCCAGGTCACTGAATGCAGCAAATTTGAAGGCAAAGAGAAAAAGGGCACTGCAATGCCATGACCAGCACACCAATGTTTTTAAATTAATGCAAATGCCTGTATAATATTGCAGCACACTCAAAGGTATATAGATAACTGGAATGGGCTTTCTAAATAGACTTGCTCCTAAGTGTTGCTTACATTGAGCGGATCATTTTGGTTCCATTTGCTAGTGGTGTTTTATTCTAATTTCCAGCAGTCTAGAAACAGTTTTTGGCCAAATAGTATATAAATCTTGTTCTTATTAGTTTGAACACAGCTCTTGAACTGAGTAGCATTTTTAAACTCATATGAATGTCACCCTGTGGAAGAAGTGACTACATTTTTATGAGATGCAAATTTCAATGTCAAGTCCAGGAATTCATTGTGATAAAGTACTGTAAAATAAATAAATGTGAATTGCAAATCAAAAAGACCTACAAACAACTCATAGTGAAACAGAGAAACAACAAAAAAGACAAATTATTGGAAACTGATTTCAAGTTTGGTTATTGGTCAATATATTTAAAATAATATTCACCAATTAATATAAATATATATTAAAACTCATCATCATGGCTCTGTATTTATTGATTTATTTTGTTGGACTTAGATTTATAATCTTACAAAATAAAAAATTACAATCTCCCAGTACTTTGTCTCAAAGAGTCTAATATTTAGGAAATATGGAAGCATTTACAAATATATGATCACAGGTACATAAATGTAAGACATATTGGGTAAATGCAATTTAGAACTTTTTAATATCCTTCTTCTGGGAAGTTTAAATGAAAATGTAAAATAAAAGATGAAGTCAGGACATCATTTTCTGAAGGGGATATTAATAATTATTTTGTCAGGAAAGACTGGATGATCTGAGGCAGCTGAGAGACGTGGTCACGATCTCTGCATCCTAGCAGCGGCCCTCAGCAAGTCTCTCAGGTGTTCTAAGCTGCCCTTAATTCCTGATATGGGTGTTTCTTTTCCCCAGGATTCCACTTTTCTGGTTAATAGCAGGAATACAATAATAAGTTCAAATTAAATTTACTGAGCACTTACTTTGTGTCAGAAACTTAAGCATTTTATATATAATACTCTTGACAACCCTATGAGGTAATATCTTGCATGTGTTTCACAATCATAACATATAGTTAACTATCACATGCGATATGTTGTATATTATATATTAATATAATCATCAATGGTGAGGTCAGGAAGATTATGAAGAGAAAGTGAATCATGTAAAATCTTATAACCCATTGTAAAGACTTTAAATTTTACTCTGGGTGAGATGAGGAATCATTCGGAGGGTTTTGGATAAAGGAAAAACATGATCTGATTTCAGTTTAAAAGATTCATAGTGACTATCATCAAGAAGACATGACATAATTGTTAGCGAAACATGCAGAAAAGAGAGTGGGCCCTGGTGCACCACTGGTGAGAATGTAAGTTGGTACAACCACCACGGAAAACAGTATGGAATCTCCTCAAAAAATTAAAAATAGAAATACCATATGATCCAGCAATTCTATTTCTACATTAGGTCCAAAGGAAATGGAAACAGGGCATTAAAAAATAAATAGACATTCTATATTTATTGCACATTATTCACTACAGCGAAGAGATGTAAACCAAGTGCCTGTCAATAGATAAATGAATAAAGAATATGTGATTTTATATATATATATGTGTGTGTGTGTGTGTGTGTGTATGCAGTAGAATATTATACACCCATGAGAAAGTAGAAAATCTTACCATTTGCAACAACATGGTCGATCCTTATGGGTATGATGCTAAGTGAGATATATCAGACAGAGAAAGACAAATCCGAATAATATCACTTATGTGTTGAATATGAAAAAGCTGAAATAGTACAAACAGAGAGCAGAATGGCAGTTACCAGGGGCTGGGGGCAGAATGGGGTAGAACTGGGAGTCCATGCTCCCATGCCTGTGAACTGGTGCCTCCTCATTGCTCTGAAGAGCCCAGCATCTCTGCACTGGTGGCACTGAGCATGTAGGTGCCACTATGGCTGCACTTGGCAAAAGGGCACCTGGCAGCCAGTAGGAGCACTTGCAGCTATTCCTCTGTCACACGGTCACCTCAGGCTCCACCATGCCTTCCTCATTCCTCACTGTAGCTGTGGCTGAGGCCCTGAGCACCTGGGGTCCTAAGTGCTCACCTGGGAAAAGCTCTCCACGCTGTCTCATGCTGCTATTCAGGGGCAGTGCCACTGGGTACAGGTATCTGTCACAAAATGGGCCTAAGAGCATAGGGGGAAAGCCATTCTTATTCCTTCAGCATCCTCATATATATTTTTTAAGAGCTCAAAAACAGTGTTTCCTGTGCCCAAAATTAAGAGTTTCCCAAAACAACTCCTCAGATTTTATTTATTTTCAGCCCTTTCTCTAGGATCAAATATTCTCAGGAGACTGAGCTGAAAGCAGATATGCGCAAGAGCCCCCAGTCGTGCTCAACATCACAATCATTAGGCCTGAATGTGGGTCAAGTTCAGCTGTTCCCCAGAGATGTAGACAACATGTCCCATGCATGTAGAGAGAAATTCGCTAGACTTAATTACTAATTATAAATACCCAGCTAAGACTAAACCCAGCAGTGAAGGATAAGTCCTTTCCCAGAAACATCTTCAACCTCAAAAGGCAGCCTCTCATTGGGCTTGTGCCTCCAGTTTTCCAAGCCTGGCAGTAGTATTTAAACCCCATCAACTGACTAATACAAGGCTCACTATAATTTTTATTTTGGTGGTTTAGGTCTTCAATCCTCATTTTGCAGATGAAATTGTGTCAGGGCAGCGATTTAAACAGAAGCCTCTTTGACTCCAAGGCTCATGAGTTTAACCACTAAACCAATTAGAAAAGCAAAGATCAAGAGACACTGGGAACTGTGTGGGCAGAATTGGCAGGAAATGAAGTGTATTAGTATTCTTATCTAATCAAAACGTGTGGTATTATCCTTGAATTAGGTGATTAAAGCTTCAGCAGTGAAAAACATTACAATAATCAGTGAAATAGAGATCCAGATGATATTTTCCACATTACTAGAGAAAAGTAAGAAATGTAATGATTAGAGGAATGGTCTTTCTAGGCAGACATGCCCAAAACAGAATCCTAATGTCTCTTCTCTCTAAGGGTATGACCTTGGGCATGTCATTTACCTTGTTGAGCCGTAAAAGGCCAAAGAGTTTCAGCTGACTTATAAAATAGAACTTTATGTGGCTTATAAGAAACGTACCTTTAAATGTAGACATACACCAATGAAGCACACTGATGAAATATAAAAATATTTGGAGCTGGCAAAAATAAAACCAAAATACACTTCAAGCAAAAATGAGTAAATGTGTAACAGGACTTCTCTGGTTAACACAAACCTGACATTTAGAACCCAAAGTTAAAGCAGAAAGATAATACATATATTCCATTCCAAAAAGCACAAAGCAAACAACAGCAGCCAGACACTATGACGTAGAAAAACTGATTTGCTGCTCTCAACTATCATCCAAGCCAGTCCGTTCCCCAGCCCTGTCGATCTGCCAAACAAAAGCCAGAGAGGAAGTGAGAGTGAAAGAGCAAGAGACAGGGGCATGATTAGGAAGAGAGAATATGACTGGGCCCTGGCAGGGTGGCTCAGTTGGTTGGAGCATTCTCTCGCATACCAAAAGTTTGAGGGTTTGATTCCTGGTCAGGGCACATACCTGGGTTGTGGGTTCAATCCCCTGCGCAGGCATGTATGAAGAGCAACCGATCAATGTTTCTCTCTCACATTGATGTTTCTCTCTCTCTTCTCTCTCTCTCTCTCTTCCCCTCCCCTTTCCTCTCTCTAAAATCAATAAGCATACCCTCGGGTGAGGGTTTTAAAAAAGAACTTAATTGAAATGAAATTGAAGGAAAAGAGCAGAGCAGGGACATGTAACACAGCAGCGCTGCACATCTACCTGGTGTCAGATGAGAGAATGAGTCTCCAGCAACTCCAATGGACACCACAGAAGGCAGCACAGACTGGGCCACCTGCTGAGCTAAAGAGCTCAGCAGCAAGAGGCAGTGGGATGTACTGACAGAGGACAGTAGAGGGAAGAGGGAGACTAGGAGAGGTTTGAGCTAGTCGTCCTCTCTCACATAGCCTGTGCAGTGGATGGGATTTTCACTATCATGGTGACCAGAAGTAATTTTTCCAAGGCCGTTATGGTCTCCAGTTGAAGTAGCAATATTAAGTGTAAGCAAGAAAAGGAAAGGCAAGATTCAATACAGCGTGGCTGAAGTTAGTGATTGGAGAAAGTGAAACATATATTGATTAGTGCTTTAAAGAGTTTATCCTGTTTGATCATCCTAAACTGGTTCCAAAGGTAACAGAGTAGGATGAAATTGATTAAAGATCCCATGTATAATGAAAATTGACTAATCATAATCCTCTAGGTACTGAGTGCAATACTATTAAAATGGTATAAGCAAAAACATGGACTCTGGGGCCATATTGCCTGGGTTAGAATTCTGATAAGCAACACTAAGCAAGTTTTTTAAATATGTCTCTGTTTCCTCATGTGACAAGTGGATTTAATAGTAGGGCCTTCCTCATTGGATTTTTGCAAGGATCAAATTATATAATAGAATAAGCACTTCAAACTGTCACATATACAGAAAGTACTACATACATGCCAGTCATCAGCAGCACCTCTATGATTAATGCTACAAAAACAGAAACACACCTGTGGATGAAAATGTAAACAGAATACTCTCAAATTTTAGCATCTCAAAAAATATGGAAAACAAGTAATAAATATGTGCATGGTTAGAAAAATAGAATTTCCATCACAGAAAGAAATAAAGTAAAAAATGCAGTGACAGAAGTCACAGGCCTTCCTATATAAAAAGTCCAACAGATAAAAAGGAGTAAAACATTAAGAGAGAATAGTTGACAGTATGCAAAAATATATTATACATATAAAATTGTTAATATTGATACAATCAAGAATAAATAAAAATTGAAGAGGGACTTTTAAAGTCTATCAAATTATAAATTTCAAAATTATAACCAATATTATCTCAATCATAGAGAAAGTGAGACCGTTATGCAATGCTGTAGAACTCAGTGTGAACCTTTGGAAAGCTACTGGGAATATGAGCCAAAGACACTTCAAAATATTCTTGCCCTTGCTTTCAAAAATTACATTCATAGAATGTATACAAAGGGAATATAGTGAAAAACAGGGAGTGTTATATAGACAAAGATATTTACTGCAACATTATTTAGAAAAAAATGTTCCAAATACCCATGATGAAGGCATATTTAGGTGTTGAGGGATATAGACCTGTCAGAATAGCAAGCATTCATTTCAAGTTATGACGTTCTAATGTGATTGGAAGATTCTATCTTCAGATAAGTGAAAAGAGAAGGCTACAAAATTATATAAAATTATTACCTTAATTATCCAAAAACAGTCTAGACACATAAGAAGAATAACACAAAGGGAATGCACAGAAATATTAACAGTAATTATTTCAAATATATAAATCTTTTTTCTTTCATTCTATTTTTGGCAATTTTTCTAAGTGGATAAACATTACTCATAATCATAATTATTTTGCAATTTAAGTTTCAAAGAACAGAGTTTGGAAAAGCAGAGCAGCCCACAGCCAGGCCTTCTCTGTGCTGTCCACATTCACTCGCATGTGCACAGAGGGGCATATAACTCAACAGGTATTATATTTGTATTGTGCAAAATATATTCATCTAGCCAGGCTGGTTTCATTATGACATTGCATTGAAAGGTTATTTCTTAAACCATTTAATTTTATTTCTTTGTAAGATAAATGTTTACCAGGAATTTGTCACTGTTGTAGGTGAGTTGCTATGGTATAGAGAAGATGTATTCTGGAAGGTCATTGCTCACTGGCCATATTCTTTTCTCTTTTATTTGTTTGTGACATGTGGATTGAATGTTTTCATTAGCCTGAGACTCAGATCTTTTGCCTCCTATACCTCTGTTTTTCCCTTTCCTATCTTGTCACAGTTTATTAAAAGTACATTTTGTTCTGTGGAATTAGATTCGCATCTCTTCAGCTTGATGGGATTTTTGTCTCTTCACTTGAGAATTGTAGATTACAGAATAACTCAGTAATACTTTAAATCAAGGCATTAAATAAAAGTTCTATGCTCAATAAAGGTATTCTAAAATAAATTAGTCTAAAATATATATCCTGCCTTCCAGTATCTATAACCTTGTATAGATAAATGCTGTAAACATATCCTAATTTAAAATGTAAATTATATGCATCTATATGTATACACACACCTGTAGAGAGAATTCAAATTGAGTACCAGTGTGTGGGGGCAGTGAGGGAGTGAGGATGCAGGTGTAGGGGTGGGCGTATTTTAAATAAAGAGAATGTTTAGGCTGTAATTTTTCTATCATTATATCAAATCTATATACAGAAGGTACACAGAGATATTTGCATTCAAATTAAAACATAGTACTATATTTTATTAAATAAAAGGTAGATAATTTATTCTCTTGAAGTTCAGAAATTAAAATGGAAGTGAAAAGGAAATGCTGAATTTCAGATGAGATTTTTTTTTGTTTCAAGAGTTTATACATTCTAAATGACCCATTTAACTTTTTAAAAAACTGAACAATATACAAAGAAGTTTTTGCTGAGGTTGTTTCTGTTTTTTCCCCTCAGTGTTACAATATTGTCAAGTTTAAGTGATTCTCTCCACTCTGAAAGGTGAGATAGTTCACCTTTTGTTCTCTATTCTATCCCTTCCCAGGCCAGTACAAAGCCCATTGGAGTAGTAGCTAAAAAAAAAAAAAAAAAAAAGAAAAGAAAAAAAAGCTGAATGAATAATACCTACTTTAGAGTAGTTGAATGAATAATACCTACTTTACCAGATGGTTATGAGACAATGTATATGAAGTGTGGACAAGGGAAATTAGCATATGTTTTCCCTGTATCGTGCACTAATTATTCTATTTGTATGCTGTTAACACATTTAATCTTGTAAAGCAGGCATTGAGATTTCTGTGTTACATCTGAGGAAACCAGAGCTTAAAAAATTTAAGTAAGTTGCATAGGTCATAAGGATAACTGTGGAAATGGTGGAAAACCATGATCTGACTTCTAATGTATGCTCCTTTCACTACGCAAATCTCTTTGAAACCACAAAGCATATAGTTGATTTATTATCATTGTTATTCCTTTTGTTGTTATTTTCTTTCCATTTTTCATAAAATTTTACATTTTCAAAGTTTACCTTTTATCTTGACTTCTGTTATT
Source organism: Phyllostomus hastatus (assembly GCF_019186645.2). Lineage (NCBI taxonomy): Eukaryota > Metazoa > Chordata > Mammalia > Chiroptera > Phyllostomidae > Phyllostomus > Phyllostomus hastatus. Next base: position 34,547,687 of record NW_025333709.1, on the reverse strand, counting down.
TAGAGTCTAGGTTTTGCGAAAAATAACAATGGATGAAGCAATTCAGTAAAAAACTTTGACACAAAAATTCTATCTTCATAAACCCAAATTAAAGGGAAGAAGTGGCCCTGGCTAATGTGGCTCAGCTGATTGAATGCTGGCCTGTGAAGCAAAAGGTCACTGGTTCAATTCCCAGTTAGGGCACATGCCTGGGTTGCAGGCCAGGTCCTCAGTGGGGGTTGTGTAAGAGGCAACCATACACTGACATTTCTCTCTTCCTCTTTTTCTCTCCCTTCCCCTCTCTCTAAAAATTAATAAATAAAATATTTAAATGAAAGAAGTGAATAGTATAGTTCCTTTAATGTTAATTGTATCACTGTCCTCATTTTCCAAAATGGATATCCTTGAAGTATCTATACTTTATAAATTAATAAAATTTTTAAGTCTACTTGGATACCTTTTTTCAAGATTTTATTTATTTATTTTTAGAGAGGGAAGGGAGGGAGAGAGAGAGAGAGAGAAACATCAATGTGCAGTTGCTGGGGGTCATGGCCTGCAACCCAGGCATGTACCCTGACTGGGAATCGAACCTGCAACACTTTGGTTCACAGCCCGAGCTCAATCCACTGAGCTACACCAGCCAGGGCTCTGGATACTCTTTTAAAAAACCTATGATAAGAGCTCCTACCCTTTGCAACAGCATGGATGGAACTGGAGAGCATTATGCTAAGAGAAATAAGCCACATGGTGAAAGACAAATACTGTATGATCTCATCTTTAACAGGAACCTAATCAACAAAACAAACAAGCAAAATATAACCAAAGACACTGAAATTGAGAACAGGCTGACAGTGACCAGAGGGGAGAGTGGAGGGAATTTCAGGGGAAAAGGGGAAGGGTTTGCAGGAACGAGTATAAAGGACACATGGACAATTAACAAGGGGGAGTGGAAATGAGAGGGCTGGGGGTGAGGTGGGGGGTGGGCTGGGATGGGGGTGAAAGGCAGAAAACTGTACCTTAACAACAATTAAAATAAAAAAAAATAAAATTTAAATTAAAAAAAACCTATCATAAAATTTTTGCTGAGGGGGGATTCCTTCAGCTTTAAAATAATTATTTCTCCATTAATTTGCTTTATAAATTTATATTTATACATTGCTTTAACTTTGTTCTAACTACTCAACATTAGTTGGCCTTTCCTGTCTCCATTTTTTTATGTTCTGATATTTTATCTTTTAAGGACTAATTAAAATGTCCTGTCATAGAATCTCCTTCAGTCACTCCAATCAGTTATAATTTTCCATTTTTTCTAAAGAACCTTAGTGTGGTAGCTGGCTTACCTTGGTTCCTATTACTTTCAATTTTGCATTCCTCCTATTTTGGTGTAAGGATTTGGAAACGAAATAAAACACATTTTACATTCTTGAGTCCTTCATGATATTTTCAGTATGGCTTTAATACCGTAGTATCTAACAGGTGTCCAAAAAATACTGACTATTCAAATTGGCATTTGTCAGAGTATAATATATCACCTGAAACTAACTAAAATATCACTGCATACTTAAACACTAACTTAAATACTAACTCTTTTCAAAAGCGTACTTTGTAATTGCTATTATAATACATCCTATTACATCAACAAATTTTCTTAATTTACTGAACATACTAATATAAAATATAACCTTCCTAAGAATATGGGAGCTTTTACTAAATACCTATTTAAACATATTCAATAGAAATATCGATTGAATATAGAGTACATTTCATCAAAATCGCTAATCTTCAAATACCATCTCTAATAATGAATGGATATTAATTGAACGGCCAGATCACGAGCAGCTGTGCCCTGTGCGGACCTGAAGGACCGCAACGCTCCGGCAGGTCGCCTGCGCTGTCACTGCCCCTCCTGACCGCTCAGACATTCCTCGAAAAACATACATTTAGACGTCTGCTTCAAATTTTGTGTTAATTTTCTTAAAATTCTTAAATTTTAATATTGAGATAATTAATGAAGATAATTTACTAAGTTTACTGAAAGTTACTTTCAGGACTTGAAGACAACTTTAAATATGAACATTCAAAATGCCCACAAAGGGTAAAAAAAAGTTGCAGGAGAAACTGGGAAATTCTGACATGATCAAGTGCTAGGCCTGGAGTTCGGTGTTTACGTTTTGCCCAAAACCTAACTACCTCTCATTGAGCTGTGAATCTGGAATTTAGAAATGCGACTTTTCCTCTGGTGAAAAAGAAAACTAAATATGTAAGGGCCCCTACTTATCATTTGTGGCTGGAGAACAAATACTTAGACATATAACACTTTCCTGAAATCCATAATTTAGCATGGATTAGAATTTTAATCTTTAGCATATATATTTTTCTTAAATGTATCAAAACATTTAAGATAATATTAAACACATACTTTCAAACCTTAAACAAAAGTTTTATCTATATTCCTAACTGGTTTGACCACTACACACACACACACACACACACACACACACACACAAATGTCTTTCAAATCATTTTTTCAGTGAAGAAAGTTAATTTGAGGGGAACAAAATTACAGACCCATCTGCCAATTTAGCGTTTTACATTTGTAAGGGCTTTTCTATTTACAAAGTGGAGTACCCCATCTCACTCTCGAACAACACAGGAAGAGTGCAGGGCAGGTCTTACACTCGCGTTACACCTGGAGATACTGAGGTTTGTAAAAGGAAAGGAGAATTGCCCAAAATCATACCGAAGTAACTCCAGGACAAGAGGTAAAAATCATCTCTTAGTTCAGCACTCTTTCTATTGCTTCCCTCTGCCTAAATAACTAAAAGGATCAAAGAACAATCATTGCGGGGAGGATTTCAATCAATAAAAGTTAAGGCTCATCCATGAAATATTTTAATAATGTTTCATATATTTATTGAGTGCTTATAATGTTCATGATACTATTTATGATGCTCTGGAAAATACAGAAATCACATTTTCATGCTTATGTATTCAAGTATCTACTTATTTATTTAATAAATATTTATTGAACATGTACTGTCAGACACTGAGAAAAACACAGAAATGAATAAAATACATTATCTAATTTTATGAAGATTAGGATTGTGATGTCTAACATAAAAATAACTATAATGGGTATAGTAAAATAGGCATATTTATAAATTCTGAAAGATCATATTTGGCATAATTACCGCTGTCTTAGAGTTCAAGGAATGCTTCAGAATAAGAAATAGCTGTTAGCTGCAACTTTAGCAATTTCACTTAAATCCTTTATTATACAAATTAAAGTATATTAAAAAGAAAAATGTCCTAGTGAATCTTAAGAACATAAGACTTGAAATAGTGATATCTTTATAACAAAAAAAAACAGCTTCTCATAATAAAATGCCTTGTCTAACTATTAGGAAAGGTGAAGAATACGTGAGGTATAGTGATGTACAGATAGTGAAAAAAAAGATGAGACATCATGAAAATAGAATATAGATGTAAGACATTTAAATACACATACCTACCCCCTCACCTTTCAACAAAAATTTTGCTCTGAGAGACAAACCAAAATGACTGTTTCTGACTCATTTTCTTAATTATTCTTTGTATATTTCCTACCTTACCTGGGACCTAGTATGAGTACATTTTATGTAAATAATTATTTGCAGTGAGACTTTCCCTGGTTACCAGACCATTTCCCACAGTTCTCCAGCCCATAGACTAGAGACATAAAGCTTGCAGATATAATGTGTTCAGTGTATTTTGCATATTGCTACTATAATTGAAAGGTTCACAGGGTATAAATAAATTTTAGCCCTATGTTTTAAAGTAAACAATAAGTTTTATGATTCTGACCATCCTTGATCTGCTTGGATATGCTGGTGACTCTTGCCTACACTGATCTAGCCCTGTAATACTTAGTCCCTGGGACGTCCTGAAAAAAACAGAACACACATCTTGTTCCACTGTATTTATTGGGATTGTGAGTGTACAGTTGAATCTATTCTCGTTGGAAGGGAAAAAAACAAATATTCTGAGAACGCATGGCTTTTGAACAATGGTTTGTACCTGTAGGTACTCCTTCTTTAATGTCAGTTTAGTGTACTTGGGAAATCAGAATCCCTTGGGTTTACCTCTTTGGTCCACTTCTTGCTTCCCCACTGGGTCTTGGTACACAATAAGGAACAGTATCAATGTTTGCTTAAATATCATACTTTTAAAAATGGAGTTATTACTTTTCGTTTCTGTTTTCACCATTGAATTGTAGAAATCCCTTTATATTTTGAGATAATCATGAAAGACAGTAAGCACTGGTGAAAATATAGAGAAATTGGACCCCTTGCACAATATTGGTGGGAATGCAAATTAGTGTGGCTGCTATGAAAGACAGTATAAAGTTTCCTCAAAAAAGTAAAAATAAGCCCTGGCTGGCATAGCTCAGTGGATTGAGCGTGGGCTGCGAACCAAAGTGTCGCAGGTTCGATTCCCAATCAGGGTACATGCCTGGGTTGCAGGCCATGACCCCCAGCAACTGCACATTGATGTTTCTCTCTCTCTCTCTCTCTCCCTCCCTTCCCTCTCTAAAAAAAAATAAACAAATAAAATCTTTAAAAAAAAAGTAAAAATAGGATTTCCATATGACCCAGCAATTCCATTTCTCAGTATCTATGAAAAGAATTGAAATCAAGATCTCAAAGAGACATTAGTATTCCTACATTCACTGCAGTACTATTCATAATAGCCTAAATAAGATAATAACCCAGATGTTCATCAATTAATGAATGGAATAAGAAAATGTGGTATGTCCATGCAATAGAACACGAGTCATCCTTTAAAAAGAAGAAACTTTCACAATACATGACAATGTGGATAACCCTGGAGGACATTATTTTAAGTGTAATAAGCCAGTCACAGAAAGACAAATATCGTGTTTCCAATTATACAAGCTCTCTAAAATAGTTCCGTTCATAGAATCAGAAAGTGGAACGGTGGTTGCCAGAGTCTGGTGTGGGAAGTGGGAGGTGATGGGGAGTTACTAATCAATGTGCATAAAATTTTCAGTTAAGTAGGATGAACAGGCTTTAGAGATCTGCAGTACAACATTATACCTATAGTCAACAGTAATGTATTGTACATTTAAAATGTGTTAAGAGGGTAGATCTCATGTTAAGTGTTTTTTTCACAGTAAACTAAAATAAAGCCATCAAAAACATAGTTTACCCTACATAGATAGGCATCTCTGTAAAGAGGCCCACTTGGCAAGAGGTAAAGGACCACATGCTTCTAAAGTCACCCTTAAAATAGAAAAATCAGACTTTACTTAGATTAATACACTGATTTTTCAAGCACTCTTTTGAGTTCTTGTTTTTAGATGGTACCACTGGATTATTTCATTAATCTTAATGTAAAATCTGATCTCTTCTAATACTTAGCTGATACATCAAAATACTATGAAATTTGTAAAAATATGCATAGTATTTTTGTGTATTTTTGGTACTATAAATTCTGGTACTTACTTTTCTGCTAACATAATGCATGTAATAAAATATTATTGCCTTGTGTGTCAATCAATGAACTAACAGTGTTGGAGAGTATAAGGATGAGTAAGATTGAACCTAGAGACAAATCTAGAGGAAGAGAAATGTCAAACAGATGCCTCAATTGAAATCCAACTCACGCTAAAATAGCACTGGGGGTAAACTGTGTCCTGTATACAAGAAAGAATGTGAAGCACTGCTTAGAGACATTGTTTCAGACAGGGTCTGAAAGAGCAGGAGATTGCTATGTGAAGAACTGAAGGCTCTGCCCACACAGAGAGAACCACAGGAGTGGGGAACTAACTGAACAAACACTACTAATGTTTGCTCCCCTTGTCTGTACAAAGGATATATGATGGAGAAAAGGGTGAACAATAAAACCAAAAGAGTAAAATCAGAGTAGATAAAGAAGGGTACAGTTTGTCTTGTCAAAAACAAAGTCTGATCCCATCCAATTGGACGGGAATTATTTTTAATAATCACAAAATGAACTGAAGAATGTAAATGCAGGGAAAAGACAATCAGGTACAAGTTTTCAGCAATGGTCAGTGTCCTCCAAATCTTTCTGATTATAAAGTCTTATCAGTAAAAAAACTAACATGTACCCCAGATTATATGCATATCTCATAACACATACTGACATATTCATATAAAGTACATGTGAAGTTCATACAGGAATTGAAAAGGATACAAAAATAAACAGACATAGAAATTCTAAAATGTTTCCTCTGACTCTCGTGGGCCATCCTTGAGTGTGCGTGTATACCTCTTTGGAGATTGCTGGACTAGATGATATTTATGAAAACAAGCACAATAGGGAAGGGAAAAAGAGAAAGGCAATGAAAATTACTTCGATAGTGGACTCCAGGGAAAGTGGTAACTAGACATAGGGGTGGAGAAACAAGGAACCATTGAGAGTTTTGTTTAGGTTTATAAGTTCCATGGTGTTTTGAGGGAGAGAAAAGAGGAAGGGACAAAAATTTAGTTTTGAACATGCTGATATGTCTTTTATATAAAGGCCTGAAGCTCAGAAAACAAAATCCCAAGATACAGGTTTAAGAGTCACAGACATTAGTTGTTAACTGAGACTCTGGAAAGAATGGTCTGTCCGGAAAGGGAATGTGAAAAAGCAACAGGGAGCTCTGTTTTGAGAAACCAAAGAAAGTGTGGATCTTCTATCCATGAAACATTCACTGAGAATATTTTCTAATTAATTTTAGGGAATTACAAATCATGCAAAGAGAATAAAATAGAACACTACAAGTTACAGGATAATAAACATATACATCCCAACATAATGCATTATGATAATAGAATATGTGTATGATGAAGTATATATTAAGAAATCAATTTTTTCTACAGATTATAGGCTTAAAGATAACTTCATAAATTTATACCTTAAAATATCAAGCAAAAATTAAAGTGAGCATAACAAGTAGGTCCTTTTAAACTCTAATTCCTAGTGTAACATAAACTGGGCAGGAGCAAAGAGTTTAAATGGTTTCTTTACTGGATAGAATAACTCAAGCCAGTAAAATGTGCCCCTGGCCAGCTTAGGAAAGAAAGGACACATACCTCCTTTTTTTTTTTTTGGAAGTTATTAGGTACTTTTTCATCTTTTTAAAATAATTTTCATTTTTATTATATTGATATATAATATTATATTAATTTCAGGTGTGCAATTCAGTGATTAGACATTTACATAACTTATGAAGTATAAAGTGATCACCCCGGTAAATCTATTACCCATCTGAGATCATACACAGGTATTACAATACTATTGACTATATTCCCTATGGTGTACTTTACATCCTGTGACTATTTTGTAACTACTAATTTGTACTTTTTAATCTCTTCATATTTTTCACACAATCCCCCCCAAATCTGGAAAATGTATCTATGAATCTTCTTCTGTTCTGCTTGTTCATTTATTTTGTTTCTTAGATTCCACGTATAAGTGAAATCATCTTTCTCTGTCTGACGTTTCACTGAGCACAATACCCTCTGGGTGCATACTTCTTTTTATTATTAAATTCCTTCTCCCAGATGACTTCCCTAAGGTAACACAGAATTAACAGTGAAAAGGGGAAATAAGCATAATGTGCTCTTTCTTAGGAGGAGAATGCTCCTGACCCACTCTCAGTCAAGCATGCGCTTTTGCATTATTTCCCATGGGTAGCAAGAGCCGTATGTTGATCCAGCCATGATTTCTGTATTTAGAAGCACTCTGTTTAGAAAAAGTACCAATCCACATCTAAACTTCTCAATTTGAAAATTCTCTGAGGCAACTTTGCAAAACTCATTCAAGAAAAAAAAATAGACCCCTGTTACCTAAGTCCACTGTCTACCTATAGTAACTTAACCTGCAGAAGAAAGAAAATTAATTAAATTCTCACTGAAACCTTACTCCCTTGTGAAATTGAATCAACACAATGGTTTGCCTTTTGGCTTCATCAAACTTGACTGTAATTAATACTTTGAAGTTGTACTTCAAAATCTCACAGGAAAAAAGTATGCACTACAAAAACTTTCCCCTTCTGTTTGCTTGGGGCCTTGGCTGTGAGTGACTGTGAGTTTCTGCATTATAGAGAATCTTCAGGTCTATTTTTAAAAATAACTATATCTTCTAACTAGGTTTCTATTCCATATTAAGCAAATAAATGTCTACAGATGTCAAAGAAAAACAAGAAGCCATTATCCATCACAGAGGAATTTTTTTTTCTCAAATCCCCTCCACAGATGGACAAAATCACTTCAGCAGTGTTCTTAACTTCTTGGACTTCATCACCTTTCTATCTATTACCTCCAAAAGCAAACAGCCCAACTGACAAGCCCTGTCATCAAGAGCTGAGTTCTTACTGGGCTCATCCATGCGTATAATCAAAGGAATTGCAGGATTAGAAATCCAGTCAGCTCCTTACACCTGGTTCTACTTAACGAGAGATTCCTCAGCCTTGGGGCCCCTTAAAAGAGCATCTTTTGTCCTCCACTTGAGTGGACCAATGTTTTAGATGTTTTCTTGCTGACACTTGAAGGCCTGAGCTAATGGCATTTGATAAAAGATGTCATTGATTTTCATTCTACTAGGTAATTTATTTGGGCTATCTTTTTTTTTTCTCTACTGACTTCTACCAGTTGGGGAATGAATGTTAGTGGCCCCACCTTGTGGAGCACGGCACACAAAAATAATTCAACTGCATTTCACAGAGGAGGTGTAGGGGGAGACAGGCACACAAAGGGAACCTCTGTGGGAATGGCAGCTGGGCTGTGATAAAAGAACCCGAATATAATAAGAATATCTGGGTATAGGATAAATGTACTGTGAGAAGAGGGGAAAAGTGGAACACAGCCTGTTGGGAGAAAACCACTTGGTTTATTTCTAGAAAAAATTCATTAACTTTTGGCACTGACTCTGAATGTCAGTTGGAATGCATTGACTCTTAGGGAAAAAGTACAGCAAAATGCTAAAATCGATATCAATGATCAGGTGATATGAACTTCTTAGACACCTGTCCATCACAGGCACTGATCAATCAAAAGAGATATATAAGGGGGGCCCCCCAAACAGAATTTATTCATAAAAATTATGTATTCTTACATATTTAAACCTCAGTCACCTTCACAGTGCTCTCCATTTGATGCAATACACCTATCAAGACCTTTTTCCCACTGCTCAAAACAGTTTTTGAAATTGTCCATTTTGATGTCTTTTAGTGCTTCTGTCATTTTTTGTTTCACCTACTCTACATCAGGAAAACGTTTCCCTTTGAGGACTTTTTTTATCTGGGTAAACAAAAAAATCACTTGGGGTATGATTGAGTGAATGGGGAGGGTGGGGCACGAGAGTCATTCTGTTTGTGGTCAAAAGGTACTGAACACTCATCGTGGTATGGGCAGGTATGCTAGTAAACCACCCATCGTGAAATGGGCCGACGTACTGAAGAGTCTTCAAAACAAATTCACTGAAGCCAAACTTAGTCTCTCACAACAACGCCAGCTGGTACACTGACACAGACGGGTTCCTAGAACCCTCGCCTACCTAATGGGGGCAGCCTGTACTACAAGGGGCCCACCCACCAGAAGTTAATTCTGTTTTTTTTTTTGGTGGGTTTCCCCTCATATAATAACAGCTATTACACTAATATAGCATTTCACAATTCAGCATTTATTGAACACCCAGTGTTTACCAGTCGTGTCCTGAGTACTATCAGGTTTCTGAACACAATTAATTCTTATTGCAATTTTCCTGAAAAACATTATTTTACTGTTGCTTTAATAATAATAGGAAAAATGATAAAGTACCAACCATATCCATCCATTAAGTAAGAGATAGACTTTCTTTTTTTTTTATAATTTTTAAAAATTTTTTTTTGGAATAACTGGGCATGCTCGCTCAGTTTCACTATTTCCTCTTTTTTTTCCAAAGATTTTATTTATTTATTTTTTGGGAGGGAGGGAAGGAAGGGGGAGAGAGAGAGAGAGAGAGAAACATCAATGTGCGGTTGCTGGGGGTTATAGCCTGCAACCCAGGAATGTACCCTGGCTGGGAATCGAACCTGGGACACTTTGGTTCCCAGCCCGCGCTCAATCCACTGAGCTACGCCAGCCAGGGCTAGAGATAGACTTTCAAGTCAAGCTCCTTAATGTGAATTCAATGTCTTGTTTTCTCTCTCACACACACACAGCACACACAGGCACACGGGCACATAACATGCATGTATGGACAAACACACAAATGTTTCAAAGTCTTTTTAACTTTAGTATCTGCTGCCTCTTGTACTGGTTATTAAATAGAATCATTTTCTAAAGGGGCTGGTGAACTACTCTGTTTATCAAATTTCTGATATGAGAATTCAGACATTTTTGTCACACAAAGTCACAGCAATTCCATTGGCCTGGCTACTTAAGTTTCAAATAATTATTCCACAATTATGATAATCATACTGTCTATTAACTGGCCATTTCTAACCCCATGGTTACCTGCTTCACCTTAGTTTTTTTTCAATGTTAGGTCGGTTTCTCGATAATGACTCTGCTGTGTACACCCTAACGTAATCTTACAGAAAATGCCCAAGCTATCCTTATAAAGAATCTGAAGTTTCTAAGCAATGTTTCTTCATTCCTATTAAGGAAAAAGAAAGTTTGTATGATAGTATCTTAAAAGTATTTTCATGTTATTTTTGTCCCTTGTTTGCATAAAAGGATCCTCATCTAAAGCACTACTGAGACCACAAAGCGCTTGTGCCCTGCAATGTGCTTTTGCATTCATTCTCTCACTTACTCCCCCACAGCCCTCTAAGAAATGTGTCTGCCTTAGTTCATTTGGGCCACTATAAAAGAATACTGTAGATTTGGTGCATAAATAACAGAGAGTTAATGCTCATCATTCTGGAAGCTGTCAAGTCCAAGATCAAGGCACTGAGAGATTCAGTGTCAGGTGAGGGCCCACATTCTGGTTCAGAGACCAGTGTCTTTTCACTTCATCCTCACATGACAGAAAGGATGAGAGAGGGCTCTCTGGGGTCTCTCTGTAAGGACACTAATTCCATTCATTACAGCTCCAGGCTGATGACCCAATCACATCCAAAGGCCTCACCACCTGATACCATCACACTGAGAGTTAGGAATTCAACGTATAAATTTTGGGAGGGCACAAACATTCAGGCCATAACACTTATTATTCTCACTTTTATAGGCAAGAAAACAGACTGAAAGTGGTTAAATAAATTTTTAAAAAGGAGCTCTTAACTAGAAGATCCAGGGTTGGAAAACAAATCGATTCTATATTCTATGTTCTTTCCTCACTAAGGCCTTCTCTTGACAAGCTGGTAGTATGAGAATTTTTTTAAAATGAAGCACACAAAATGAATTATAGAAGCATCACCAATATAAACCTAACTACCATTTTGCACAAATTTTGTTGAATGGGCAGTTTTCCTATGCCAATATTATGGAAACATATCACTTAAAGAAATAATTATTGCTTCCAGTGGGAGATCAAACTCTCAGACTATGTTTGTATAACTTCAGACACTGTAAACATTGAATATTCATTGTTCATGACAAATTTTTTGTCAAATCAAATATACTCCATGTATAAAGAAAATTTACTGCACTGGTCAACCAAATATATTCTTTTCTTTGTATTGTTTTGAGAACATTTTAGAAATACAACTTCAAAAAAAAACTGGAGAATTCAGGACTATGGATAAAATATACAAGAAAAAATATCGCCTCTTTTCTTTACAAAAAAATTAGCCTTAGCATTTGGTCATTCCTCATGTTCATACTGACATCAAGTACTAGTGTCAAATATACTATTATTATAATCTCTCTCCACACTGATAGAACTACTGATATTCACCTCTATACGAATAAGTAGGAAATTTTCATTCAAGATTATTGCAGTATGTCTGAGAGATCTATTATTTGAACAACAAAGCAATATTATCAGTCAGATCCTTGGAGCAAATTTAGAGGCTACTTAACTTGATTTTCTGACAAGGCTGGAGGCCAGAGCTCTGCAAAAGGGCTTTACATAAAGATGTCATGGACTAGACAATCATTATTCTTTTTACCCACTTAGTATTTCAGCATCCTTCCTATGTGGGCCAATTCCACACTTCATCGGTCTTCCTCGCAGGAGAAATAGATTCCCATCCCAGAAGTGGAAAATATATAAGACAGGAACTTCCCAGGCCCCCTTGAAAGTCAGATGCATACACACCAGACTTTAATTCAGGAGCTAGCCTCTCTAGTTGGCAGCAGTAGCAGCTGCTATAAAGTTGAATTGGCAGGGTCCACACTGTGGCAGCTGGTGCTCAATGAAGGCAGCACCAGTGTCATCACCAGGCCAGTGCTGAAGGATGGCTGGAGTATAAGTCCTACTTTTAAGCACATACTCCAGTCTCCTAACTATGCTGAGCATTCTCTAATATCTCACTAGTCAGTCTCTATCTTACTAAAATTAGCTGGAATTTATTTCTGTTCCTTGCTACTGAAAAACTGTTGATACAAAAGTCTGTCTCTATTTTAGAAGAGGAACAATGGGAGGCTTTTTGCTAACAGGCAGTAATGGAGAATTACTGAATCAGAAGAGAAATGTCAAATTGATCATTTATTGAATGTCTATCTCCATTAAGTATTGTTAACTCCAGTAATTATTATTAGTCCATAGTCAGAATGTCAAAGATCTTTTTCCAGGTCTATCCTGGGGACTTTCTCTTCCTTTTATCCATGAATTAGATTCAGACCATCTGCTTCTCCCTTCTAGCATTACTCTATTTTTATGATGAATTAAGTGATACAAAAATAATTATTTCACTCTGTCCCAACTCATCTATATGTTGCTTACTGGGAAATATGGTTCCTAAGGATCACAGGTGTTAAAGTGGATCCAAGAAAATTGGCTAAGCTAATGCTCAGCCCTAAATCTTACACACTGATATGGTGAAGATCAGCTACAAATCACCTTCCTGCAGTTTCAAGGAGAATGTTTCCAAGTTCAGATTATTGGGTTCAAGAAAACTGATACCTAGGTAACCTTTTTCTCCTTATTATCTATATTAATTATATCCATATTATCTATATTACCATAATGTAATAACTATAGTCTGGCCTTCCTCCTCCCATCCCCTACCCAGACTTGAATCATGGCCATTATTTGACTTTTGATATTTGACATTTATACGCAGAAATATGCTCTTATATTAAAAAGTACATTCATTTAAATTAGTAATCTTAATCTTACCAAAACCAGACAAAAAATTTATTTTAACTAATAGTTTTATAATTAACAACTTTGAATTCAAACAGATATTAGGAAATGATTACTTTTTAAATGTTGGGTTACTATCAATACAGGGACAATAAATTAATACATTTTGAATTTAAAAACAGGTGATTTTTTAGTAATTCTTTTTTTATCCCAAAAGAAATGGTGGGCTTTTAAATTAGTTTTCACTATTTTCCATCATTATTATATAATTTTGTCAGCACTAATTGAGGTCCTACCAGTTGAAGTCAATTTTCAAATAATAAAGTTCCTGCACATAGATATTAATACATATTAGGTAAAGCTGTTTTAAATGATCTTATGTTTTGAATTTCAGACATAGATCTTAAATTTAAAGTGTTTTTACACATACCCTGGAGAAGAATTTCTACACTTTTCAAACTTAGTTTTTAAACTGTACTTTTAATAGAGCATTGAAAAGAAGCTGATGAAATATGAGGTTAGTGTTTAAGATCAAAGACTGTGTCAGATTGTGTGGATTGAAATACTGTCTTCACCATTTATTAGATCTTTGATCTTAGGCATGTAACTTAGTCTTTCTATTCTCTGATTTCCTAAGATGAAAAAAATGGAGTAGCAATAGATCCTGCATCATAGGTTGGTATGAGAATTAAAAGAGTTGATATACATAAAACACTTGGAAGTGTGCTAGCACAAAGTAAATGTGCAATCGATGTTAGCCATTATCATCATCATTGTTTTAGATCTAGATAGGAGAAAGAAGTATAATGAAATGCAAAGGGTAGGTACCTTGAAGTCAAAACTATGTAGTTCAAATACTGGAATCCTTAGGAGATGTAAAATCTGTATGTTTAATTTTGGATCTGTAAAGTAATACTTATATATAAGAACTCCCTGCTGCCAAAACCACCTGTGTGTGGCAAGAGTTGGCAATGTTAGGGGAAAAAATCCATTCTCTGCTTAAAAAGAGACCTGTTCTTATCATAGACTTTTCAAGAACCCTGCTCCAACTTTGCAAACACAACCTTTTGTAAATGTCTACACTGATACCTGTACACATCTACTTTTTTTAGAGTGATACTAACTCTGCTTTTGCACTCATATTTAAACCTCTATATCAAAAGTTGCCATTTACAAGCCATGCTCTTCTTTCAGAAAACAAAAAAAAAAATAATGCCTTTCTCAAAATAAATATCAAATGTGCATTAGGTAGCTGAAATCAAGGTGAGTCTTCAACCTCTGTGCCCAGGCTGAGAACTGAACTCCAACAAAATCCTTCTGACAGTTCTGCATACACAGCTCTCCTGATAGTGGTTGTAGATGGAATTTTGTGTCATGGCTGGGTCCCCTGACCCAATACTAAGACCCATTGCAGCAAGGGTAATCGGGAGGTGCAGAAACACAAGCAGCTGATGTGGAGTTGGGAGTAGGGGGCATATTAGCATTCTTCATAAAAACAGATGGTAGATATAGACATAGACATAGATAAAAGGAGATTTAGTATAGGAATTGGTGCACATAACTATAGAGATCAGAAGGCCTGCAACAAGCCATCTGCGATATGGACAATCAGGAAAGCCAGTGGTGGGATTCAGCCCAAGTCTGAGGCACTGAGAATCATGACAACCAATATTGTAAATCCTACTCCAAGTCTGAAGGCCCAAGAATCCAAGAATCTGAAAACCAGGGGCCTCAATATCACATGAGTAGTGAGTCACAATACCATGTAGGAGCCAACTCTAACTCACCCCATCATAGGGCAGGAGAATATAAATATCTCATCTCACACATAAAGAACAAATTCACTTCTCCTCCACATTTTGTTCTATTCAAGCTCTCAACAGATTGGATGATGCCCACTCACATTGGGGAAGAAAATCAGCTCTACACAATCCACCAGTTCAAATGCTAATCTCTTCTGGGAACACCCCCACAGGCACACACACAAAGAAACAATGTTCTAACAGATATTTTGGCATCCCTTAGCCCAGTCAAGTTGGCACAAAGTTACCTAACACAGTAGAGTCTTACCAAATTATAAGGGAATGACTCCTCTAGGTGCTATGATGACTTTGGATATCTCCACATAGGCCACACAGGCAAGGCTCAACTACAGTCTGACCCAAGTCTCAGTGGACCATCCTTTGATCCACCCTGCCAAATGACAAGATAATCAGTCTTGTCTTATCCACATCCTATCTTGGAGAAGAAACCCTGCCTTGAGGGAAAAACCCTACACTGTGGAAGGCTACTGTGAAGCAGTTTCTCATCTGCCCGTCTGGCTCTGGTGAGGCATGAAACTTCCCACTCTGCTCTCCCTGTGGGTACAGCTCCAGACTATAAAACTGCTTGGCTGTGATTTAGAGTTGGCTCCTGAATGACACTGTGACTTGCTGCTCCTGTTCTAAATTGTCCTGTAATGTCCTGGGATGTGAGGAGCTGATACATTCATTTTGCGTTTGCTGTCTATGTAAGTAATAAACTCTCTAAATCAATTTGGGTTTATTTTCTCCTAAGCAGCCAAATCTACGGAAATTTAGCAAGCCAACCTAGTAGTTACCACCACACTACTGCTTAGGGATTGCTTGACTGCTTGATGCAAGTAAGAGATACATTGTAGAGGCAGCTGCCACAGTGGGGAACTAAAGCTTTACATCTGGGAAATGGTGTAAAATTCATGCCTCAGAATTATGTTGGCCGTGGACAAGAGAGAGTTGGAGTATTTATGCCTCTATACCCATGTTATTAAGGGTTGCCTTGGAGGGACACCAATGGCCAGGTGCTTCTGGTCGGTGGCCTGAGCCAGCAAAGTGCATTCCAGCAGCCCAAGGATATAGAGGTTGGCCATTTCAAACCAAGTTGGCATGCACAAAAATGCTAATTAGATGAGAGGGAATACTGGCAGAGCACGTACAGTGTCTGCTGCATGCACCTTCTTAGGTCCATGGTCACACCAAAAGGACATTGCATTATAGAGTCTAATAATATCTATCTAAGAATATTTACCTTCATCGTCTTCTCAAAGAAGAGACATCCTAATTAAAACAGTCCCACCTATGCCATCACTCTCTATTTTTTTTACTTTCTTTTTTCCCATGGGATGAGTTTATAATTTCTATTTTCTTTCCTCTTCACAGAGCACAGGCTTTGTCTAACTTCCTCATCACTGTATTCAGGGCCTAGGAAATGTCTGTCACATCATAGGCACAGACAACACTTGTTAAATGCATGAAAAAAACTTAAATGAATGAATGAATCAAATTATTATTGATTTAGATGGTCTGCAGCCTTCTGTTAAGAGTGTGTAATTAGAAAAGTCATTTATAATTTTTAGGTGATGATTCCCATTCTAAGTACCTGCAGGGTAAGAACTTTTATCATATTCACTGTATATATCTTGCACATAGTATTCAATTTATTCATACTTATAAAATATGTTATTCCCTCTCACTGTATGATTATTAATGTTTTCAAAGATGAGTGTTATCAAAAAAAGATGTGTGTCATCTGATTTATTTCTCATATCAGCACTCTAAAATAGCTTGGTATGTGTTGTAAATGCAACTTTGTATATGATGAAGAACATTATTTTCAAGAAGGTTGAATGAGTTTTTCCAATGACGCAAAAAGTAAGAGGTGAGCCCATGTTTAGCTCCTAATCATTTATTCAGCAAATATATACGAAATGTATCCTCTAAATCCAGCACTGTCCTGGACTCAGAGACTAAAAATATAAAGAACAGTCTTTGAATATAAGGAATTTACACACCAGTAGAGGAGATATCTGTCTCCAAAATCATTTCCAATAGGATGAACACATAATGCTGGGATTGAGATCCCAGGTTCTAGTGCCCAACCAGTTGGTTTAAATACAGTTATCGCTGCCGTCCAGTTCTGTCCTTCATGCTGATCAAGTTATTGGCCCTCTCTGAGCTTTAGTTTTCCCAGTGATTTGGAAAACAGACAGCATACTATGAACTTTGTTTGTTAAATGTGAAGAGTAAGTGAAGCACAAATAACCATTCCTGACATAGCAGTGCTTGCTAAACATCAGCTGCTACTATAAATACTAGAGGATGAACATTCAAGGTAAAATGGATAAAATAATTAACTATGCCCCAGAAAATAAGAGTGCCATGGATTACCAGAGGAACCCACAGTTTAACAAGAAGGAAGAGAGAGGAATCAAAGTTTGTATTGAAATGCAAGGATTAGCTCAAGGAATCAAAACTATGTGAATGTTTTTGTAACACAGAGACAGATAAGGGCACTGGGAAAAGAAGACAACACAAAAAAAGGAATGGACTGGTCCAATACAAAGAAGAACCTGTTATTCCAAAATGATAAATTTCCATTTGACCCTGTAGGTAAAAGGAGTAACATGATCATATATGTCATTCAGAAACAAATTTTGGGGTTGCAATAGTACTGTGGATTTTCCTATGGTTTTGCAACATAAAGATGAGTTGGAGGTGGTGTTTCAAGAAAACCAAGAAACCAGTCCAGACCAGAAGGGAGGGTGGGAGGAGCTGAACTACGATGATTGCAGGTATGCAGAGGGGGTATCAGAGGCACGTGCTAGAATAGAACAGATCTGGTGATGAGATGCACAGGTGAGATTAGGGAGAGAGACAAATAAAAGATAAGCTTGGGGGCTGAGTCAATAATCTAATAATGGAATATTTAGAAGTAGCATGCATATTTAAGAAAAGAAACAGGTTTTGAGAGAATGCAGGAGAAGGTGGGAATGGGGTAAGATTACAGCTTCAGTTTTAGATATAATCTGGTGCCCTTTCTACTATACTCTGCTACTTGCAAAAGGTATACATTCTTTAGGACTTCATTTTAGTTGAAAGTGGTCAATGCAAATATAGATACAAAATAGAAAAAGAGTCTATACATGATAAAGGCTGAATTCAAAATGAAGAGAGGGATAATTCCATGGCCAGGGTCTAAAGAATCCTTCAAAGTCATGAATGCTAATGCAAATGCCAATGCTAATGTGCAAATCTGACACCCACCCCCCCTCTCCCCACACACACATTCACAAATTATATGGAAATAAGTACAATGTGTTTTGTTTTTAACGGCCAAAACTTAACATGCTTTGCCCTTCTGAATTATTCAATAAATATTTCATTGGTTGTGACTTGATGGTCATCTGACACTTCATTCCTTCATCAGAAGGCTCCAAATAGAATTTTATTGGGCCTTTCTCACAGAGGAATTTAAAACTAGAATTTTTATTTTGTGCTTGTCACATTTAATGATAATAATCTCCTATGGCCCATCAAAGTAATTTCATATCCAAGTGAGAGACAGTTCTTCTCTTAAAATTCTGATAAATTTGTAATACAATTGCATTGACTAAGCAGTTAACAAGCAATGGCTGAGATTGCAACCATGGCATAAACAACAAAGCAATTTAAAATGACAAAACTGTCAGGTGAGCGAATCTCATTTGACAGTCTTACCCAGTTTTAATCTCACTATTTGTGTTCTGGGAATAATGTAAATGAAGCATGAGAATAGGTTTGTTGAAGGTTTCTTTTTTTTTTTTTTTGCATACTCGTTCATGTCATAGCTAGTCATTATGCTGAAGAATTTTAAAAGGTTACAATGAAATGATGTTTACCTTGGCTTATACTTGTGAAAGTGTGGTGTATAACATGCAAGCTAAGGTTCAGATACAGCACACAAGCTACCCTCTTTCAAAACAAGCTCTTAGGCTGTGGAATGAATGTCATAATCTAGACGTGATTTATTTAATACTATGAGTCTATTTCTGCAAAGGAAAAAAACAGGCTACAGGTTTGACACTCATTTACTGAAGGCAGAGAAAACAACCTCACCCCACTGTGTGGGCTTCACACTGACGTGTGTCACAAAACTCAGGGGAAAGATGCTGCTTCTTGGCTTGCATTTAATGTACTCACTGGAGACCTGATCCTAACCTCACAGTAGATGTAAGTTCTTAAATCCACTAAGCATACATTCCCAGTTGCACACACACTTTGTCCTCAAGCAACTGTGTTTCCAAACACAGATCTGGCCAACCTGAAAATAGCTTTTACCTATATTTCCACTCCACTAAAAGATATTAACATTTGTCAGTAAGATGACACAACATAAAAATTTCTGCAGACAAGTCATTGGAAGTGTGTGGTTTTCTTTTCTGGTCCTAAGTATGTAAATGAATGTCCCCACTGAGTAACCCCCAAGGGGCAGGAGCACACCTCCTGCAAACATTGATCACGTTGGTATAAATCACCTCCAAAAAACAGGAACAAACAATTGGCCCATGTCTCAGTCACAATTTTGTGTTACCAAATACCTTCTCCAGAGTTACTGATTTTAAGAAGTAATTGAATATATTTATTGTTCACTGGCACAGAAACCAGAAGGGAGAGTAAGAAGAGAGGAATGAGCACAAAGACGGGAGCCATCTTTCTCACAGTTGGTTGTTTATCATTTAGGAATCATGGTCCTAGGAGCGGCACTCTAGTTTCTGCAGCATTTAAGTAACTCCTGTTCTGGCTGCTGTGGCTCAGTGGATTGAGTGCCAGCGGGCAAACCAAAGGGTTGCAGGTTTGATTCCCGATCAGGGCACATGCCTTTGTTGTGGGCCAGGCCCTCAGTCCAGGGCATGCAAGAGGCAAACACACATTGCTGTTTCTCTCCCTGTCTTTCTCCCTCCCTTCCCTCTCTAAAAATAAATAAATACAATCTTTTGAAAAAAGGGAAGCCTTGTTTCTGTGACTTCATCTCTACTACTTGATAAATATCTGACTCCTCAGGTAAAGTATTAAAAAGACAATAGTCTTTTTCTTAAAGAAATTTAAAGAAAACAATCCCATTCACAATTGCTACAAAGAGAATAAAATACCTAGGAATAAACTTAATCAAGGATGTAAAAGACCTATATTCAGAAAGTTATGACACTGAAGAAATAAATAGAAGATACATATAAGTGGAAGCACATACCATGTTCATGAATGGGAAAAAAAATTATTAAAATGTCCATAACTACCAAAAGCAATTTATAGATTCAATGCAATTCCTATCATGATTCCAATGACATATTTCACAGAACTAGAACAAATATTTCAAATATTTATATGGAACCACAAAAGGCCCCACACAACAGAGTGATCCTGAGAAAGAATAACAATGTTGGTAGAATCACACTACCTAATGTGATTTAAAGGTGCAAGGGCTTTCCAAGTGCTCATATCTAATTGGGTAGGAGAAAATATCAAGTGCATGATCTCATTTTCATTAACAATAAAGATTAAGCAGTGCTTCCTGGAATATTTGTTTTCTAAAGGAGTTCTTTAGGAAGAGAAAAACTTCAAAGTAAAGGAGTAAATTGCACATGGTGGAAAAATACAGGAGGTTTGGAAGGCGAGAAATCCAAAGGTTCACCAGATACAAGGACAATTTGTGCTGGTATGTGTATGTGCAGAATTTGGACCCAAATGCATGTTCTTTTTAGCTGGAAATAGTATATAACAAAAATGTTCTCCTCATAACCTGATTTCTAAGCCCTCTCTTGAGTTATTAATGTGCTACACAACAAAGAATTAATATGAATGTGGATAGCAGAAAACCTTTTATTCATTCAGCTTCTTATTCATTTATGAGAATGAATGAGAAATTTTGTTTTTGGGGGAGCAAAATTTTAATAAAATTTGAGTGTCTGTTATGTTTGATGTTCTAGCTCAGTGACTCTGGTGCAGGGGACAATTTTTCTCCCCCAGTGGACATTTGACAATGGACACTTTTGGTTATTACAGCTGAGAGGATGCTACTGGCATCGAGTAATTAGAGACCAGGTTGATATTCTGCTATGTACATCCTACAATGTGAAGGCAGCTCCCACAACAAAGAATTATCCAGATCCAAATATCAACAGTGCTTCTGTTAGAAGCCATGCTCTATAATGTGATAGTAAGGAAGATGAGTAATTTTTTCTGTATTTGTTATCTCCCACTATCTCTATAACAGAATGCTTTTAAAGATTGTCTAGCTGCCATCTTGTACCCTATGAAATTCCAAAATGGTAGGTATATTAATATTTGACTTAACAGAAAGTCAAAGAAACTGACAGTTATTGACCACCTGTTTCGGCCAAATGCTACACACACAATGATGCATATTATGAGGCATATTCAAACTTCTTGCATTGCAGTGTATACACTTCTTTCTAACTGGATCAGCACCTTTTCAGGACATTATGGTAGAGTCCTTATGAAGTTACAGTCCCAGCATCCTACACTGGCAATAGCTTTTACATTTTCTCCTAACCCTTTAGATTATGGCATGACTCAATCATTTGTTCCAGCTAGCTACCTTCCACACAATTGTTGGCCATATCCCTGCAAACTGTAAAGGTGTTTGTCATGTCCTTCTTAATTCAAAGGACTCCACCAACCTTAATTGCCTGCCCACCTTCACTCTCTATTTTCATGATCATTGCCTGAAAGGAAATCTGAAGTCCTGACAACTTGCCTTTTGACATTCAGCTCAATATATGTCTTTCGTTTCCTTGTGGGAGATCCAGGGAACCTTCTGCCAGATATCATAGGCCAAAATTCTTAACTAGAACATGAAATAGATGACAGGAAGAGAAGTCACAGGCAGATGCATTTTAACTTGAGATGCAGTAAAATTCTCATCAGCTGATGGCTCTCAGAACATGTGAATAGATGATGGATGATACGGCATTTCTAAATAGATTGATGATAGATGATAGATAGATAGTAGGTAGATAGATGGAGTACTTTATTGGATTGTTTTTATATTTATGGAAGACATGAACTTGTTAGGGATAATGAAGACATTATACGACACAGGGAGGCCACAAAAAATATTGAAAGACTGAAAAGAATGAAGTCATGAGATATAAAACATCACAGGAATTATAAAATCTCTTATATTTGGTTGCAACAAGATTGAGAATAATATAACTCAGTAGTTCAGAACACAAAGTCTGGAGCAAGGCTGTCAGGGTTCAGATCCCAGTGCCATCACCTGGAAATAAATGCGTGACTTTTGACAAGTTACTATTCTCCCTGTGACTTGCTTTCTTTATTGATAAAATGGGGTTAATTATACTTTCAATTTCATAAGGTTGTCTGAGAATTAAATGAGTTAATGTGTTTAAAGCATTTAGAAAAGTACCTGATATAAAGTTCATGTTGTATAACTGTAGTGATGGAAGGGGCATGATTTCACTGAAGCAAATGTGCAAGAAACATAATTAGGGGAGAAGAAGTTAATAAACTTTGTGTTTTTAATGAGATTAATATTCAAAATTAAAGAAATAAAAAGCACGTAAGATGCATGTAGGTTACGTCATAGATGAACAGTAATTAGATCAAGAGGCAACAGTCCTCCTTTACTCTCTGTCATTCAAACCACATCTGAAGGGTTGGTTAAAGACAAAGTAAAAGGCCTATGAAGGAGCAAAAGCAAGACAGAGAAGACATTCCAGCTATAGTGAGTAAAAAATAGTGAGTATAGTGAGTAAGATTGATTCAACGGCAATAGGGTAGTTTGGTCAAGAAATAAGAACCTCACAGGAAACCTGGTCGATGCGATGGCTGCCATTAAACATCTGAGAGTTGTCATGTGAAAAGGAATTAAATTAGACCTATAATAGTCCAGTGGGTAAACTAGGTGGAGAAATCAAAGGAAAACTAAATTCAGCTCATTATATTTTAAAAAGTTTTCTTAAAGGAAATTTCTGAAATGACAAGGCCTGCCTCAAAATGTATGCCATTCCATTTCAGGAAGGGTTCAAGAGCAGAGGTGGTGAAGCAGACAGCTATCTTATTTGTTCTTGCAGGTAGGGTCAAAGAGGTAGACAGAGAGCTGGATGTGGTAAGGGAGAAAGGACCAGCAGTGACAAAGCTGATGCAGTGGAGGTCCTCTTGGGTAAAAAACACCTCTGACTCATAGCCATTAGCAAAGCAGCAAAGCTGCAACAAATAGTCCAAACAGCATCAATGTCCAAAGAAGCAGTGAAGCAGACAGTGAAATAATGCAGACACTAGGTGGTCAAATTCGAAGAATAATAATCCAGAAAGGAAGATGAGCCTCAGATGCTTTTTCCTCAGAGAGGTCATTTTCTGACCATGGTGTCTGTTGGCCTCTCATAAACATTCTCTCTAGCATGACCACACTTTGGTTTTGTTTGTTTTCATTATCATTGCCTGAAATTATTGTGTTTATTTATGTGGTTAACTTGTTTATTTGCTGTTTCCCCTCCTAAAATGTAAGCTCTGTGAGAGTAAGGACTTTGTCTGTTTTGTTTTCTACTGTATACCCACATCTAAAAGTGTACCCAATATAGAGTATGCATCCAGTAAGCATTTGTGCAAAAAGGAAATAAATGAGCACCCAGACTTATAAACAAATAAAGAACTAAGGCAGCCAGAGACAGTGGAATTCATTGAGAGGGCAAGCTGTTGCTCTTTCCAGAAATAACTCCAGAGCTAATGAGTGACCACCTGGTTTATATATTTCAGCCTAGTGATTTGGGGATAAGTAATGTGTTATAGATAATTAAGGATACTTGAGGAAATTGAGCGTAAAAAATGTCTAAGGAAATGTCAAATACTGAAAAGGGGGGAAATATGTGGACTACATCAGTGGTATCTGAAGGATTGTCCTAGACCAGTGGCTCCAGAATCACCTAGGAACTTATTAGACTGCAAACTTTTATCCTCCTAATTCAGACCTACTGGACCAAAAATTCTAGGCATGGAGCCTAGCAATCTATGGTTTAACATAACTTCCATAATAAGTGATTAATATGCATGCTACAGTCTGAAAAACATTGGGCTACACAATCCCCTGAGACCCTTCCAACACTACATGATTCTGCAAGAAACAGAGAGCCCAGGAATAAGCCCCAGGTTATAGAAGAAAATTCTTAGAGCATCCCCCACTACTGTACTTCACTGGTCCTGCACCGACCTTGAAAACAACAACAATAGCAACTAGAATGATTCATCGGGATGTTGTTTCTTTGATTATTTTCAGTAGAAAAATCTTTCTTTTAGGAAAATGCAACATTTAACAATATAACACATTTCTTTCCTGGAGGAATTTTCAGAGCCCTAGTACTAATAGAAATTGAGGCTCTCCAAGATTTGTGGATATAATATACTGAGCTCTTCACGTGTATTTGATCAAGACTCCCCATTTCCACAGTGTATCTTTCAGGAAGTTGTTTTGCTGAATACTTTCCAGGAAACACAACTCAAGGATGATAAATTTCATGACAGCCAAGTGCCCCCAAAGCAGAAGAGATGGAATACAAGGGTCAAGTTTTGTCCATGACTAACCCTGTCTGTATAGTCAAATATTCCTTTCTATCAGTTGTTGCTTTAATGTAAGATGGGACTGACATTTATGTTCTAAAGATGTGTGCTCTACCAACGGCGATCTGAAGAACAGATGTGCCAGTAAGTCTCAGATTGCACTCTAGATCATGAGCAGCTTGCACATTCATATAGCTGAAGAATGGACAATACTCTTGTCCTTCTTTTACCTAGTCTGAAAGAGCTAAACATGAACTTGGCTGTGATTCATTAAGCAGTATTACCTGTGTCAGGCATTAGGAAATTGCATTTCAGCTAAGGACAGGAAAACGTACATGAGTTACAGTGATGGTAAACAACTTTTCAATTAATTTTTTAAGCATTTGCAATTTCATTTTAAAGCAGAAGGAACAATATGCAAAGCTAAACAAAAAAATTAATCTGTATATATAATACTCATTAAAATACAGGAAGAATTCAAGGCTGTCTCCCAAAAAATACCGTTCAAACTGTGTTACAGCAGGCTTCATGAGCTTCGTGGGTTCTGTAATGTACACCAAGGGAACTTAATGAGCACTAATTAATCAAAGTAATATTTGTTCCATTTCCAATTAACTCCTGCAATGAATGTTTATAAGAGAGACTATGGATGCCTAAAGACAAGTCTATTATTTATTTAGGCATTATTTATTTATGCTTCCAACTGCAGCCAAAAATAATTGATTCAAATCACAATGCAAGTAATCAATACAACAAAACTTTTTTCAAAAGCACAAAAAAAAAAACTGAGTCACACAATAAGTGGGAATAAGAGAAGAACAAAAGTAATTTTAGAATAAAACTCAAGGTAAAGAAACCCAAACAAAAAACCTAGCTTTGAACTTCCCTGGCATATATATATATATATATATATATATATATATATATATATATATATATATGCAAGTACTGTACTTATATATGGAAATACTATACATATAATTTGCATATATATAAAATAACTTGCAAATCTTTCATTGACTACTGAAAGGTAATATAATGGTAAACAACGTTTACCTTATTCCTAAATTTTGAAAAATATATGTGAGAAAATAGGTCCTCTTCAAATAAATGTTAAATACTATCCTTAATTGCTTTTATTTAAACTGTGGAGATCTTCTACAAAAGAAGATCACATGATCTTCTTTTATCATACAACTCCAATAAAAT
Source organism: Phyllostomus hastatus (assembly GCF_019186645.2). Lineage (NCBI taxonomy): Eukaryota > Metazoa > Chordata > Mammalia > Chiroptera > Phyllostomidae > Phyllostomus > Phyllostomus hastatus. The sequence continues at coordinate 34,521,888 of NW_025333709.1, read as the reverse complement.
CCAAGGGCACAGTTTTATCATGTCGATCTAATCTGACACAGATTGCAAGCTCAGACTCAGGGGGATTGTATGAATGACATAGCTCTTAGAGTACCCATTTGAACATCAAGTGTCTCAGGTGAACTTTTGACAGGGCTCTTAACCAGATCAATTAAATACAGGGATGCTGTCAAGCATTTCAAGTCCATACATTCCGTATTGTTGACCGCGTTCCGCAGTGTGGATGCTTGTCCACTGACAGGATTCACATGGGGTTAAATCTACTATGCAGAAGAAATGGTCCAAATATCTAAAAAGTCAGGCATAAGTTAAAGGTGTGAAATAGCCCTTACAAGAAGGCAGACCATGTTGGTTTGCCAGGACCACATGTCAGGCTTGGAGAGCTGCTCTGACCAGCTCGGACAGGGGTCAGGTTTTTTTTTTAGTGTCACTTAAACAAAAGAGGCCATCTAAATTTATTTTAGACTGGATTGAATAAAAGCTTACACATTTGAATATGAAGAAACTCCTTTTCGATTTTTGTTTCCCTAGCCCTGGTAATGCACTCGATATAATAAGGGCCCAATAAATATTTTGAATGAATAGCTATTATTCAGGTGTTTTGGAAACAGATTGAAGACTTATTCATTTGTTCAATTAATGTTTATTACAGGACTTTAATACTCCAGCTGTTGTGCATATTCTGAGGATACAATGATGAGCTAAGCAGGCTTAGTCTCTGTCTTTATAAAAACCAACAATAAATAATTACACAAAATAAGACCTTAATTCCAATTGTGATAATTTTTCAAGAGAAAAATTGAGGGCACTAGAGGAGTAAATAGAGCAAAAGAAATATTGTAACCACTTGCCTTTGGGGGTTTTAGGATTTTGTGGATAATACTCTCAGGAACGGCAGGAACCAGGTCATCTGAGTACCACAATTATTTCTTAAGCATTCACTGTTTTATGGCCCTCAGTTACTCACTGTGGGGTACACAAATGACTAAGATGCAGCCTCAGTACTCATAACCTCAAAATCCAGTAATAAGCATGTGCTCTAGATATAATCTAAAGAAAAAAATCAGATGCATAAAAGATGCATCACAAATTTATTCATAAAATTCAGAGGATTTTGTAAATGACCATACTGCTTTATAAACGAAGAGATATTTGTAATGGGCATTAAAGGATGCATACGTGAAACAACCTAAATGCCCACTGATTGATGAATGGGTAAAGAAACTGTGGCATACACATATACAATAGAATACTGTTCGACCATAAAAAAGAAGGAAATCCTGCCATCTGTGACAACATGGATGGACCTAGAGGACATTATACTAAGTCAATAAGCCAAACACAGAAAGAGAGCTACTGTGTGATCTCACTATGCTGTCTATGAAAATCTAAAATAGTTAAGCTCATAGAAGCAAAGAGTAGAATGGTGCTTGTCAAGGCCTATGGCAAGGGCAAATAAGGAAGTAATGATTAAAGGGTACAAAGTTTCCACTGTGCAAAATAAATAAGTTCTGGAAACCTATAGACCACAGTACCTATTGTTAACAATAACGTATTGCGTACTTAAAATGTGTTAAGAGGTTAGATCTTAGGTTTAGTATTCTTAGCACACATACAAATAATAGTGATGATAGTGATAATAATAAAGGAGCTGGGAGGAAACCCAGGGAAGTGATAGATATTTCTACAGTCTTGGTGGTGAAACTTCATGGATATGTACTTAGCCTCAAACTCACCAAGTTGCATACATTGAATATGTGCTGTTTTTTACATGTCAATCATACCTCAGTAAACCAGTCTATAAAAAATGAAAAGCACCTATATAGAGCACTGATGGAGAAAATAGAGGAGAAGGGTATTTTAGTTGACAGAAAAGCAAAAGCAAATGTGAATGGCATGAGGAAACAGGCAACAGGCAGCTATTGCTCAGCACAGAGAAAGGACAGTGTAAATAGCTAGGGGGTAAGCTAGACAGGTGGGTACAGCCAGTTCAGGATAGTCTTAGATGCCAGGCTATGAAGTCAACTCTGCATTCAGGATGTGATGGGAAGCCACTGGAGACTTCTGATTACAGGAATGACATGACATAAAAAGAGAGACTTCAAGAACCTTAAACTCTGGGGGGTGATTTTGAGAGATATGAGACCAAAGGTAATCAGACCAGCTGGTAATTCAGACAAGAGGTAGTAAGGGCCTGAACAGTGGCAATGGGAATGGAAATGAGAAATTGGTAAAGAACGCTGATCTCTGAACCCATTAGAAATCACCCGCAATAGCTGATCTGATCACAGCATAAATGACACCTCCATTAACTTTATTGGATCATGTCTACAGGAGCAGAAGAACTGATTGGTCCTCAGAGGCATTCCTGAAGCAAATGCAAGTTTGTTCTGCCACCATCTGCATGCACGATTCAACTACTCAGGGCCACCCACACAGTCTGACTTAAATTTAAAATCACACACTACAACAATATTGCAGCATTTATCTCATTGTGCTCTTTTGCATATCCTTGAAGTTATTAAAATACATTTAATTTGTCCCGGTTCTCTCTCTGCTTTATTCCAAAGGGACTTCAATTTCTTCCTAACAAACATTTCTGTCTCCTTAGCTAAGATTATTCATTACCCCCCAAATCTTAGATACAAGTTACAGTGTCATATCTTGGAAAACAAGAGAGTGGAAGAAAATTTCATATTCAAACAATAACTAGCAAACAGTGTGTCCAACAAACACAGGACATCTCTCACAACAGAAGTGCCTCTATTTAATAAAGAAGGAACCTGCCAATGGCGTGCTTTGTTACTAGAAAATTTATTACTGATGGTAAAATGCAAACCAGTAGGCAAACTCTGTTTAGAAATGTGGGCCTGGAACTGAATTCCTGTTTTGTTTTGTTTTTATGTGTCTTGGCTCATTCAATTATTAGCTGTGAGATGTGGGAAGATATGCAGCTTCTCTGGCCTTAAACTTCCTAATCTAAAAATGGGAATAGAAATTATACTGACTGTATGTATTTTTTAATATTACATGAAATGATCCACATAAAGCACTTTGGCACATTACCAAACCTATTGCACTCAAAAGAAGTGAGATGATTACTATTTTTATTACTTTTTATATTATCAATCAACATCATCCTGGAGGTCTTCTATCTTCTCTTCCCTTATGGAAAATGATTTTGGTATAATCTCAGTCTAAATTGGGATAGTCATGTCTTTTCAAGATCATCTGCAACCCAGTGATTCAAAGGTCACGTGTCTCAACATGTAGATTCCCAAAGTACAGCTCTCCTCTCGCTGCCCAACACAAGTCCCCTTTCCCAAGAACACTCATCTTCCTGAGTCACTTACAATTTTCTCAGAACTAAGATGGCCAGAATTTCCATTTCACCCTCTATGTTCAATGAAGTGCATACAAAGAAACTATGTTCAAAGATAATGTTAAATAATTGCCTCACAAGCTAACAGAAAACCTATGGCATAGGGTTTGTTTTCATTTTAAATTTGGAAATATCTCACATTCCATCTACTTCTCATGAGATTGCTTCACCCTAAGAAATACATTTTTTTTCACAACCTGGAAAAATTTGACACTCTTTATATATTCGATGACTATGTCCTCGAATGTGTAAACAGAAACTCAAACATGCTCTATATCAGATTTCACCAAAACATATTCTATAGAATTGTCCCCTGAGGCATCTTTTCTCAAAACGAGTCAAACAAATGTGGAAAATACTGAATTCCCTAACCACTCCCCACCCTGCCTGTCAAGATTCACAATGAATACCAGTGTTTTAAAGGTTCTTAGAAGTCTCATCAAAAACACTAAACTATGACTCACTCAGAGAGTTTTTTTTAATACTATAAATTACAGATACCATATTAAGGAAACAATGTTCTAGAAACTTGACTTATTTAAATTTTAATCAAAGCATTAAAGACCCTTAAAGTATTTTTTTAGATTAAGTAAACTACTAAAAATAGTTTGAGGGTTTGAAGGCAGTCATTTAGATTTTAAATGTTGTTCACCATTGATATTTTTTAAGGGATTGCTATTGCTAAAATCATTGAAGCAAATTGTCATAGGCAGTTAGGATTTAAAGTTAATAGAGTGACTATGTCAGAGTATTAATCTGAAGATTATTGGGGGGACTCTTTAATAGCTGTCTTGAAATACTAGTAGGGCTATCAGTAGGAAACATTCAATTTATTATTTTTATATTTTGCTCTGATCATTAGAGAAGAAATTTAAAAAATTTTTAAAGAGTTTATTCATGTATTTTAGAGAGAGAGGAAGGGAGGGAGGAAGAGAAAGAGAGAAATATCTATGAACCTGCGACCCTTTATTTTGCCAGACAATGCCCAACCAACTGAGCCACTTGGGTCAGGGCTGAAGAAAATATTTTATATACATGGGATGTCTGGGCATTCAACATTTGAAAGGCTCCATAAAGAGTTTAATACTATTTGGCCATAAAAACAGATATCTTACCTTTCATGACAGCATGGATGGACCTGGAGAGTATTAGGCTAAGTAAAATAAGCCAGTCAGAGAAACAGAAGTACCATATGATTTCACTTATATGTGGAATCTAATGAACAAAATAAATCAACCAAAATAAATAAATAAACAGAATAAATAAATAAATAAATAAAATCTTAGGGGAAAAAAAGACTGGATCTAAACACAAAAATAATTTAATTAACTTCCCAAACAAAAACACAAAAAATAGTCTGTATTAAGAAGAGGGACCGTATTTTATATAACCCATTTTGCTTAACAGGCTCAGATTCACTTTTGCTTTAAAACAATCTGGATTCAGCTTAATATTCAAAAATTTTATTATTAATATTTTTTATGTATTTCTAAATCCAGGTTGTCAGGCTTCTTTTTTCTTTTGAGGATTTTAGCATCTATGTTCAGCAGCAATATTTGCCTATAGTTTTCTTTCTTTGTTGTGCCTTTACCTGGTTTTGGGATTAGGATGATACTGGCCTCATAAAGAGTGTTTGAGAGGCTTCCCTTTTCTTGAATTTTTTGGAATAGTTTGAGAAGAACAGGAGTTAGTGCTTCCATAAATGTTTGGTAAAGTTCACCTGTGAAGCCATGTGGTCCAGGGCTTTTGTGTGCTAGGAGTTTTTTGATTACTGCTTCAATCTCACTAGTTGTTATCAATTTATTCAGGCTTTCTGCTCCTTCCTAATTCAGTTTTGGCAGACTGTGTACTTCTAGAAATTTGTCCATTTCACCCAGGTTGTCCAATTTCTTGGCATAGAGTTGTTCATAGTAGTTTCTTACAATCCTTTGTATTTCTGTAGTATTGGCTATAACTCCTCCTCTTTCACTTCTGATTTTATTTATTTGGGTCCTCTTTTTTTTTATGAGTCTGGTGAAAAGTTTGTCAGTTTTGTCCCTGAATTTATTGATCCTTTGAATTGTTTAGTCTCTATTTCATTTAATTCTGCCCTGATTTTGATTATGTCTTTCCCTCTACTCCCTACAGGCATTTTTGTTGTTGCTCCTTCAATTCTTTTAGATGTAGGGTTAGGTTGTTCATTCGATATTTTTCTACCTTCTTGATCTCACCTATAAAAGGAATCTAATGAACAAAATAGGACCATAGGCAGGGAAATATGGAACAGATTAAAAGAGACCGAAGGGGAAGGGGGAGGGGAATAATGGCGGATAGAAGGGGAACAGACTAGACAAAGAATGTGTATGAATGACCCACAGACATGGACAACAGTGTGGGAATTGACTGTGGGAGTGAGAGGGTGGGATAGGTGGAAGAGGGCAAAAAAGGAAAAATTGGAACAACTGTAATAGAATAATAATAAAAAATGATTTAATATAAAATAGAATAATTTTTACATTATAAGTATTTGATTATAATTCAAAAATATCTTATTAAATTTAGTTGGATGTATACCTATGTGACCTTAACTACATTATTTAACTTCTCCATATCGTAGATCTGTTGCAGAATAACCATGACCCCTCAGGCTGCCCAGCCTCACTGGGTAGCTTTTCTAACCCTTCTATTTTTGCTTGCCTCCAGGCATCCCATCCTTACCACAGGATGTCCCTGGGTCTCATGTCTGTGTAGAAATAAAAAACATGAACACATTTTTTTCTCTATCTCCTTGGAAGCAATATCCTGTGTACACAGTTGCCCTTTCATCCTTCCCTTCAGGCTGACAGAAATAAATGTTCCCCTCCCTCTCTAAATATAACCCTTCTATTTCACTCATCCATATCTTTCCTCAATTTCTGTAGGGCATCACTAGGCTTATTTTTTACAACTTTCTTCTTTGACCCAGAATCTAAAACTTACATCAGGTTCTTTCCCTTCATTGCCTTCAAAAAACTGTAGTACTATATTATAGTAGCTGGTGGTTCAGAAAAAGCCTACAAATAAAAATAAAAATAATAGGAAGAAAATGTCATTATTCACTCTTATTAAGATATAAAAATAGATTAAGTGGTATTAGAAACAGCAACAACATCTGAATCAAAATTAAATTTTAAAAAAATCGGGGATCAGAGGGAAAAGCCGACAAAAAGCCAGAAAATTTATAACACCATTATTCGCTCCCCAGAGTTGAGATTAGTGGTAAGAACACTGGACTAGAAGCTAGAGAACTTCCATTCTATGGCACTTAATCATTTTTTATCTTAAACAAGTCACTAAACTTCAATGGGTCTCAGTCTTCACACCTGTAAAATAAGAGTTGCTCTAATACTGTGTTTTTAACTACTGGCCACAGCCCATTCACACGTGGTGAGCCGGGATGGCTGCATTTGAGTAAAAACCTGCACAGGGTCACAGGGCCCCGTGCTCGGAAGGGCCCTGCCCATGGATTATTGTTATCTTGAAAATTTTAATAATTATCCAAGAAAACCCAATGGTCTCATTTTGTTTTCATCCCTGCATGGCATGTAGGGGGTCCTGGTAATGAGGTCAGTTTGATAGGCTGAGATGAGCATTTTTTCTTAATATACTAGTTGAGAGGAGAAAATGTCAAAGCATATCACACAAAGCATAAATATTTTCACAAAAGGCTTGTTCCAGTTTTATGCACATGCATGCATACATTTGTATGGGGAGATAGTGGGGGGGTGTGTATTTATGTGTATACATTTTGTTGCAAAATAAAGTGTATTTTTATATAAGGTGTGATCAGTGATTAGACAGTTCCTAAGATCACTACCAATTCTAACATTCTGGAATTCTAAAACTCTTGTTGTTAATCAGGATACCATAATTAAAGAGGCCTTTTCTTCAGTGAGTAAAAAACAAAAGAGAAACAAACACCATCCAGTTGGGAAAATCTAATAATTCCCAAAAACAGGATTCAAATTCAAAGTCCTCAGGTGGGCTTTCCTTCTGAAATGCCCTTATGTACAAAAAAATAGTAACTTGAAAATAAACATTCTAATTATGAAACTGTAATAGAAAAATACTTTATAAATAAATCAAGATCAATACCACATGGTATCTAACAAAGAAACAGGAAAGGTGGAATTATTCTTTGTTTGCAACACATCATGCATATGTTCTCCAAAGATCATACATAACACATTTTATTGCCCTCTGATTATGTGGTGCACCCCTCAACAACAAGGCCATAGACATTAATATAATTATTTTGATCCTCAAAATATTTGGAGCTTCTATTAAGTCTTTTTTAAAAGAACATTCCATATGACTGTATACATCATTCTGATATCTATTTATTGAACCTACTCATTGAACTTGGGATAAGACACGGTATTCATGAATAGTAAGCACTTTCCAGAGATGGCTGTGCTGACATAAAACTGCCAATTATGTCTGTAAGCCATATAATTTCTTTCACATTTAGAAAGCAATGGCATTCTTTTTCTCTTAAAGAAACTACTTTTATAACCCACATTTACAAAATGTGAGCTTCCCACAAATTAATATGTTTTCTAACGAAGCAGAAATAGGATAGAGTGAAAACATTTTCATGACACCTGCTAGACCCACCGGAGTTCAACAGGGAAGCTGGTAAGAAATCCCATTCAGCAGTCATACCCATCTGAGAGAGTGTTTGAAAGATAAATTATGACCCTGAGGTTAACTGAGAGCCAAAGAAGCCTCTGCTTATAATTATAGTTCCAAACCTATTTCAATTTAAGTCCATTTTAGAAGTTTCATATATGTGAATTATTGGTCAAATTGCTACCATTACATGTGCCACCCTGTGTATTTTGGGTGCTCATCACAAGCAAGTTGCAGATAAAATATAAAGTACAGAATAAATAGCTATCATTTTTCTTCTGTGGTTACAGAGGTCATATTCATATTCTGGCTGATAAGACACTGCGAACAGTATTCCTGTGTCCCAGTCATAGACAGATTAGAGGGGAGCAGCCAGCAGTGATAAAACCAATCATTGTAATGTATGTGTCAAGAAACTAGCTATACAGTTATGTAAAAAGAAGTCATGGATGAACTTGACAGCTGGCAAGTTGAGACATGCACTTGTCTCTTGTTTCAGCTCCACCCACTATTTTGTTTTCTATTATGCTTCAGCTACCTAATTAGCAAAGGGAGGGGGTGAACATTTTCCCAGACTCATCTCCTGCATTTACCGTTAGTGTTAAAAGAAGCATTGTGATACCTACAGAGAAAGACTCCAGACTCTGAAGAATTCTTCTAGTCACCAGTCAACTTGCTGCATGAACTAGGGCTACTCGTTTAGTTACAGAGAAGCTCATTTTTTTTCTCATCTATAAAATGAAAATTCTTATAATACTTAGTTCACAGAATTAACATACAAATGAAAGATGGAAAATCCGATTTGTAAACTCTGAATTGCTACTACAAATGTTAGATTACTGCCTTTAAGTCAGATGAGGAATATTCCAGAGAGGACCTATGTAAATATCCTAGATGCCCCTAACATGCCAGGAAAATAATTATAAAATAAGACTTATAATGAATACAGTTGGAAAAAACACACAGTCTGAAGATCTAACCACACTTAGCCAACCGAAACAAAAACCTGCAATTCTGAAAAAAGTAGGAATAACTGAGAAGATTGAATAAGTGGGAATGACTAGCTGAGAGCCACAGAAACACCACCAGCCAGGTATTGGGAAGTTCTGCTTCTCCTGTAGAAATACTTGTAGAGCCAGCAGTAGGATGGTTATTTCCTTCCATCTCTTCCAATTCAGCCATCCTTATTCCATATCCCCCCACGTACACATACACACCTCTGTAACTGCTAAAAGTATTGAATATTTTCAGGAAGGAAACCTGAAGAAGTGACCAGCTGTGGTCAAATAAATAAATAGGATGTTCTTACCAGTCTGCTTTGCATAATGTGCCTGAATTTGGAGGGGACCCAATATTGCCCAACTAGAAAATGAGGAAGTGGTGGAGACTCCAAAACCAAATTAGAGTGCTAGTCTTAGCATTAGAATAAACGATGCCACCTGGCATATAAATAGATAAAACAACAAATCATTACGAACACTGGTTTCCTAGGAGATAAGTCCATGTTTTCACTCTAGCATACAGAGTTTTCATGATCTGACCTCTGCCTTCTCTGCTCTCACTTTTTCACCTTTTACATTGTACTTTCTGGCAATAACCAAACTCCTGCATTTCTTTATTAACACTATCTTGTTTCTGTACTCCATGATTTTCCTTAAAAGAAAAGCAGTTTCCCTTTCAGACACACATTCTACCTAGCTGCTGCCTTCATATCATTAAGCATCATTTCAAGTGACAAGTCTTTCAAACAATCTTTTCTAAATGGGAAGCTTGATTTCATGGCCTTCTTCTGTGTTCTCAGAAAATTTATCCATGAACTTGAACTGCATTTATCATGCCCAAAAAAGTCTGTATTTCTGCTCCCTTCAACTGTAACAGGAGAGCAAGTTTCCTGCGGCAGAGATTGTGTTCTAGTCTCCTTCATAGTGTGAGTACCAAACACGGCACTTGTCTTCTTTCCTAGATAAACAGTTCCCAGAATTTCAGCAGGTTCTAAGATTCATGGCACAGGTCCTTTGGGACAAAATTATAAGAGCTAAATGTAAAGAGAAGATAGGGTCAAACAGCAGCATCAGAAACGATCCAAAATTGATTGCTTGAGCAGACAGTCCAGAGCAATCCAGCAAACAGTTAAATCCAAGCGTGTTGGCACAGGGCAAGTGAAAGCCAGGCACAGAGAGAAGAGAGGGGAAAGTCAAGGCTATGGCAAGTGGATTACATCAGCAGACTGGAAGCAGACCTGGAACTCTTCTTCTGTCTAGAAATCCATGTTTTAGTAACCTTGAATGAGAGCAGCTCTCATTTCACAACTGGGGGTTAGAGGAACTGTTAAAGATATAAAGAAGGCCGGACAATTGTGAAGTTACCTTCACTTGCAATACCTTATTTGAGTCCCACTACATCTCTAAAACTAAGACAAATGTGACTTAATGTCACAAACAGAAACTAATGGGGATAAATTGAGAACTAAAACATCAGTCTTCAGACTATGAAACAACCCAAGAAAATATTCTGATCAATAGCAGCTTTAGGGTGTGTTACACTAGCTGCCACATTGTAAGACACAGCAAACCATCCAAACAATGCCACAGAATGATTAAGTATATTGGTTGCAATGCTTTGGAAACTGCTTTTAGGTGAATGATTATATACAGTTTTAATGTATGTTAATAAATGGTAGGTTAAACTTGGAAATGTAATAAACCAAAGATTTTATACACATCCATACAAATGGTTAATATTCACAGTACCTAAAATGCCTGATTTGTGTTTGTAATAAATATGTGAATTTATTAAAGAGCCAAGGAAAAAAGTTAACATTGAATATTCAGAAGAAGGAATAGTTTTATCCAAGGGAATATTTCATAGGCAGATGGAAGTGAATATGCAAAATTGTTCCAGTTAAGCAAATGTCCCAGATAAATTTTCAAGATAAAACATGTCTGCAGTCCTATGCAATTTGCACTATTTTTAATAGTCTGTTACTGGATGGCTTTTTTTATTTGAGTTAAGTTATTTTATCATCCTACTCCTTTGAAGCAACACTAAGTATGAAAAACTGAAATAAAGAAAAGCTTCTGGCCAGACAGTGGGTAGGAGTAGAGGGAGAAGAATGATGTTTTAACAGGACTGTAAAAGGATGACAGATGTACAAGGGAAAGTTCTTCCACACGTAGGAGATGAAGCCCATTAAGCCCCCAAACCTCGTGATGTCTGTCTCATCACTCAGTCTGGGATTCATTACACAAATGGTTCAGTACTTCTAAAATGCATTCCAGTTAGTGCCCTAGTGTCACAGCCTCTTTCCTGGAATCACCGTATTGAATTTACAGAGAGAATTTTGAAAAAAAAAATAATTCCAAGATTAGACAGGAATGCATGCCACAGTGGTTAAGAAATATACTCTGAAATTTAAAAACAAAAACAAAAACAAAAAAACCTGCCCTGGCTGGTGTGGCTCAGTGGATTGAGGGCAGGCCTGTGAACCAAAGGGTCACTGGTTCAATTTACAGTCAGGGCACATGCCTGGGTTACGGGCCAGATCCCGAGTATGGGGCATGCAAGAGGCAACCACACATGTTGTCTCTCTCCCTCTCTCCCTCCCTTCCCTTCTGTCTAAAATGAATAAATAAAATCTTTTAAAAAACCTAGATTTGATTCCTGGCCCTACCAAGTATAAGATATGCAACCTTGGACAACTTGCTAAATCTTAGTATGCTTCTATTTCCTTATCTGTAAAACAAAGATAATATTGCCTACTTCATAGAGTTCCTGGGAGAAATAAATTATGCAATGACTATTAAATGATGGCATATAGTAAGTCTGTTATGAGAAAAGAAACAAATGGCCAAAATAAACAGTGCAACATTCACATGAATATGTTTCTACTGCATTTGATCTCTAAATTCAAAGAGTTTCGACCACCTGCATATGCCATTGCAATGCTTTATTGCCCAAACCCAAACTCAACCAGTAAACAAAAGCAAGGGATCTGACTTTCAGTTTGAAACAGCAATGTATTTCACACCTAATAGCAACAACTGAAAATAATCAAGGCCTCCAATAAATTTAACATTAGCTAAAAATAATTGACAGTCAAATCTAAAGGGAAAAAAGGATATTTTGAATATTTGTGTTATTTTATTAAAACGAATACAAGAAGTAGATGAGTAACTTTTTTCCAACTTGGCTTACTGAACAAACACTCTTAAATAGTCATCAGAAATTCTTAAACCTTACCCAATTTCTTTGAAAATATAAATAATTTTAAAGTCATAATGGGTCTTTGCTATCATCAGATCCAAAGCACTTGCTTTACACAAGAGGAAACCGAACCCCAAAGATATGTGACTTGCCCACAGTAAGAGAGAGTGGTGATCAGAGACAAGGACTAGAATCGGGTCCCCAACTACAACAATGTTGTTCATCTTAAGACATCACATTGCCAGTGGGGTGCACTTACTAGTATAAACTACAGAGGGATTGTGTCTTTTGGCATTTGCTTAATATTTTTCAATTCCTATTGAGAGTCAAGTGTCCCATATAATGTGCTGATTTAAAGATATTAAATAAATTTGCCATCTTCCAATAGAACAGAACTAATTTAAATTATAAAATAAGATCTAATCAAATATTCCTGATGGGACAGAGTTGAAAGAGAAGATAAATGAAGATAAAGATAATTTTCAGCATAACTTTCTTCAAGGATGTGAAAGGTCATTTTCAAGAGGAAAGTCAGTCCCCCTCTGAAACTCAAGGCCAAAACAATAAACTAAATACAAAAAGACTTTAGCCCTTTGTGGTAGGTTGTGTTTCCAAAGACAGCCACAGCAATACCTCCCAGTTGACGTGTTCCTTTACAACATAGTCTTATTGTTTCCCCCTCAACAGGTAAGGTCTATTTCCTCTCTCCTTGAATATGGGTGGGTCCTGTGATCTGTTTTGAACTATAAAAATGTGTTGGCAATGATGCCGTGTAACTTCTCTTGCAAGATCTTTAAGGGTCTACACAGCTTCCAGCTTTACTGCTTACAATGCTTTTTCTGGAAGCCCAGTCACCATGCTGTGAGGAAGCACTAGCAGACATGTGGAAAGAACTGCTGGGAAAACTGAGGCTCATGGCTGACAGCCCCCACTGAGGTCCCAGCTGACAGGGAGCATCAATTATCAGCTTGTAAGCAAGGTCACTTAAACTTCCAGCCATCCCATAACCTCATGCAATTCCACATGAAGAAGAACTGCTCAGAAATGTTCTTCTCAGAATCCTGACCCAGAAAACAGTAAGTTATATGGTTGTTGTCCATAAGTCAATACATTGATCTGTTTATTCTTCAACCTAGATGCCCATCCTGCATGCTCCTGTAACACACTGTTGTTCTCCTACCCCAGCACTTACACTCCACCTTAGTTCCCTCTTGCTTCTCTTTCTCCCTCACTGTCCTACATGCAAAAATGGTTTTGTATAGTAACAGACAATTACAAAAAACTAGAGAAGATGTTGGGATCCTAAAAGTAATGTAATGCTTGGACAATACTTATACCTGCAGACAACAGATAGTTTCTAAAGTACATTTGTTCATATTGAATAAACAAGGTCTGGGCCCTCTAGCCACACTTTTTTTCATTTCCATCCAGGTAGTTCCGGGGATCCCCAGAAACTGATTCTCATCAGATGGGTCCTTTTCACAATTCTACAGAATACACCTGTTTTCTCCTTTCATGCTTCAGGTCAAGTACTATTTTGTGCTGTTACCAAACCTGCCATGAGCAGCTTTGCCACTGAAGCTCACCACAGGGGTGCTGATTCCATTCATTTCTGAATGTTTAGGGTGCTACAATTTCATAAACAATATCAATTAAGTTAAGCCCAACATCTTTTGAACCTTCTCATATCAGGAAAAGTATATGGTGATAACTCCCCTGCTACAGCTACTGGTATACCTTTCATACTCTATACAAATTTAAATAAAATAGTCTTCCCTTAGACTGAATAACATTCTCTTATTGGTTCTTCCAACAAATATTTATTTATTTAATGGCACTGTTCTCAATACTGGGGTGCAAGGGAAAACAGGGTAGACAAGGATTCTGTTGTCATAAAACTTGCAGGTAGACACCCCCCCCAAAACACACACACACACACACACACACACACACACACACACACACACACACAAAGGAAATAACTACAAATCGTGATAAGCTATAAAACACCATAATGCTGGGAGAGAACAAAATGAAGAAGATCTACCTTTCTGCCTTCTTTAGAGGCTAGGGGCAGCCTTTTTGTGAGGGTGACACTATAGCTGAATTCAAAAATATGACACAGAGGGGAAAAAAGGTGCAGTAAGAAATATTTCTTGGCAGAAGAAATGGTGTGCTCAATGACCCTGAGGTTAAAAAGAATTTGTTCTGTTCTAGGAACTGAAAGGAGGCCAAAAAACTTGAAGTAGGGAGCTATGGCATGAGTGAATTAGGTGACGTTAGACAAACAAGCAGGGAATAGATCATGCAGGGACCTATAGGCCAGAGAAAAAACTTTGCACTAGATGGGCAATGGGTAGCAAATGGCAGCAAACAAGGGAATTATGTGACACTGTAACTTTTAGAAACATCAACTTGCCTATTGTGATGAGAATGAAGGATAATAGACTGAAGGATGAAAAAATAGAAGTAGATTATTCGACCAAGGGAATACTGGCCTAGACTAGAAAGAGTGAAAGGAAAAGGAATGCAGATGTTGAGATGTGTATTCTGGCATTGACTTATTTCCTTGCACCTCAATTGTCTTCTGTGAATGTCAATTGTCTATTGCATTACTCAGTCCTTTAAATCAATAGGCTGCTACTGAGCATTTCATCAGCCCTTCAGTTCTCCTGAAACTTCAATGGAGATAGCTTTTGCATCAGCTAATGCCTATGCTACAAGTGTACCTATACCTATGCAAAACACTAAGGTAGTAAATTAATAACATTTTCTGAACTATATCAGTTCCTATCAAATAAATCCAATTATGGTGACCAGATCAAATATGTTGTCTCTCCCTAAATTTGTCTAAGACCCCTAATTAAATGTAATCCACCACATGGTATCCTGTCACTGTTCTATCCTTATATGATGTGGCAGTAATCCAATTTACTCAAGCCGTCTTTGCGCTTCTATGGGGGTAAAGAGAAAATGACACTAGCAGTTTGGGTTTTATCGCATGAGCCAACTGCTCCACTGCAACCCAACAGTTGGCATTCTTAAAGTAAGAGAAAGGGGAAAGCCACACAACGCAGCAGTTCCATGCTCAAGGCCACTCTGTTAGGTCTGCCAAAGGCCAGAGGCCTGTCTGGGCTTCTTGGATCTAGTGTGAAAAGAGATATAATTTCAGAAAATGGATCTTAAAAGTGTAATTCTTGATAATGGTAATTATGATAGAAAAAGTATTTTGAAGTATAGAATGTTGATTATAACTCCTATCTACAAGTAAACTGATGGGGTTTTGTTTCTTTTCACAGGAAAACACCTTGAAGGCAACAAACAACCAGTACCAATGATGTTGTAGAATGTGGGCATTGCTGAAGCCATTTAGAGGAACCTCTTCATTTCAGTGCTGGTGACAATAGCTGAATGAAGTTCAAGTAAAATCATGATGCCTTGTCTAAAACAACTAAGATCCAGAAAGAGGTCAGAACCATTTTGTGATTCCATGGCACCAGATGCCCCAATTCAACATGTGTGAAGGGAGAGAAGTTTGAATCCACCAGGTTCTGTGGAGGGATGCACAACAGAAAGAAGGTTCAACGGATCAGGAATATGGTTATCAAAAGAAGATACATGCCTTTCAACATCCAATTTGAGCTGATTATGAGACATCTCCTCTATGATACCCCTTTTGTTTTAAAAATTTGTAACAATAATCACAGATAGTTTCAAGATGGTCATCTGAATCTTTAACATGTTTATGTAGGAACAAACCTAAAAAATAACTTCACTAAATGTGAAATAAGACACAACTAATTCTTCATATAAGATCATTTCATGTGTATCATCATTTCCTGAAGCTCTTCTAGTTTCTTCTAAATGTTAGTAATGTTAGCATAATTTCAAATGCTAAAAGACCATGGCATTTAATTCACTTACATGTGGAATCTAATGAACAAAATGAGATGACAAGCAAAATTGAGACAGACTCATAGATAGAAAGCAGGCTGACCCCTGTCGAGGTAGGAGCTGGGTATGTGGGTGGAGGGATCGAGAAAAAATTTAAAAAGAGAGAAAGAACTCATCAGCCTGGAAAACAGTGTGGTGGTTGCTGGGGGTAGGGGACGGGAAGGGTGTTGAGGTCATAGGGGGATAAATGGCAGTGGATAAAAACTTGACTTGGGCTGGTGAACACACAATACTGTGTACAGATGATGTGTTAGAGAATTGTGCACCTGAAACCTGTATACCTTTGTTAACCAGTGTCACTCCAATGAATTCAATTAAAAGAGCAGCACCGCACAAATATTGTATTATTTATCCTGTGTATGAATTCAATAAAAGTCCTTTTTTTCCCTCTCAGATAAGTCTCTCTCTAAGTTTCCAGATGGATAACAACAGTTGACTTGTATTGGTCCAAAGCAAATGTGCTTTGCTATTCATATTCTCTCTTTCTCTCCCTCTCTCTCTCATGCTCTCATGCACACACCCACATGCATGACAGAGGCAGGGAGAAACACCATTAGTTAATGAATGCACTGCTAGAACAGAAATCAAACTGAGAGCTCATAAAGCAAAAAAGAAGATAAAATGCTCCTGACAGTACACAAAGAAAAAAGCTGGCTCATTTTCAACTCGAAAAAATTCTTTACGTAGTTATTTTCAAATCATATGCCATCATTTTTATTACTGGACTAAGAAAATGAATATGTAGAAGCTCAGCACAAACTAAGGACTTTCACACTGTTTCTGACGTGCTCCAAACTTCAGACTGCTCTCTGCTTTACACTCCAGCCAGTGGAGCTTGTGTGTAAACAAACACTGAGTGCCAGGAAACAGCAGGCCCCTTCCCTAACACAGTCGGGTGCATCTTATGAGCTATGTTAAAAAATAAAATGGTAGTTCATTTGGTGCATATGAATGTTCAGATTTCAATGGCTACTTTGGTGAAAACTACTGATATGGGCTCAGTTGTATATTCCCCTAAATTCATATGCTGAAGCATTAGTCCTCCATACTGCAAAATGTAGATGTTTTTAAATACAGGGTCTTTACAGAGGTAATTAGATGAAAACAAAGCACTCTGAGTGGGCCCTAATCCAATATGATTGGTGCGCGTATAAGGAAAGAAAATTAGGAAACTGACACAGAGATAGAGAAGACCAGGTGAAGATGCAGGGAAAAGCCAAGACAAGGCTACAAGCCAAGGAGAGAGGCCTCAGAAGAAACCAACTCTGCGAATACATTGATAAACTTCTAACCTCCAGAACTGTGAGAAAATAAATTTCTGTTGTTTCAGCTACCTAGTCTGTGATACTTTGTAATGTTATCCAGGGCAAATTACTACAACTACTAACTTCCTGAATGTGGGGCAATAAGCGCTTCCTAAATACAAATCCTGGTATTGCTGTGAAGACCACTTGTTCATAAATATCACCTATAATTAAATGAGAATATAACTGAGAGGGTTTCTTATAAAACTGAAGTAACACAATCTGTTGTTGTGCATGTGTCTTCTTTATAAGTCTGGCCAAGTGCTTCATACCTTTAGAGCCATAACCGCCTCATGGGGACAGAATTGATACATCCAGGAACTGCAGGCACTATACTACCACTTGGAGAAGCCCAGGTCTGGGATATAGAAATACCAAAAGAAGAAGCTGCAGAGTTAGCTTCCTGGGGCGATGACAAATTTATTCAGGCAGGGGAGAGTCTATCTCAGATCAAAACAAACTGTCCCAGGTTAAAGTCACTGTGACTCCTTTTCTCTGAGCTCAAGTGATATGTAAAACTTGTATCTGATTGAACAGTTTGTTCTTTACATGTCTGCCTCAATTCACTAGGCCAGCATTTACTATACAGCAAAGACCACATGTCTGGCACATCAAAGGCACTTGTGTTTGATAGGATGATGAATGAGTAAATGGATGACTATGGAAATAAATGAATAAAAATAAATAAAAGATTCAGGGCACCTGAAAAAATTCCAAATAGCAGGCAGTGCAAGCAAATGAATTGTCTAACAGCAGATAGAAGTATAATGAAGTCATTGGACAATACACATTATTCAGCCCTGGAGGCACTATTCAATCTCATTGTAATTTAGTCCCAAGAAGACTAGAGCCAGTTACTTTCAACTTTGGTTATATGGTTATAACAGATCTAAAAACCAGACTGAGTCAATGCTGAATCAATGAAATTCAGTCTTCCCTTCCACAGAAAAGATTGATCTCAGAGCCCCTGGGGATAAGAGACCCACATTTGGAAAGTGTTTTAGGAACAGAACATTGTTAAGCTCCATAAGGAAAAGTTATATGTCCAGACAGTATCCCTCACCACAATACGTATTGGGCTTTCAAGATATAATTATTGATAGGATCAACTAGTGTTAATTGACTTTCAAAATATACCCAAGTTAGCTCAAACGTATACTTGCAAATTAATAAAAGCTGTGCTGTGAAACAAATTTCAATAATTAACTGATCCAGAAATACCAAATGTGAATGGGTGACATTTAATGAAACCAGCCCCCTCTGTATCATCTCTCTGTGAGTCACGCAGAGCCTGCCAGTCAACCTCACATAGCACCACTCAGTATTTGGTCTGCAGCCAGTGAGAAAGCACGTGGGTCAAACAGCTTAATCAAGATGTGTTCTGGTGCACTCACCACGCCTGTTATTTTAATGTGAGCCGAGCATTCATCATTTTAATTACATATTCATAGCACCTCAGCCATCTAGGTGGCAACTGAATTATGCAAAAGATTGACTATTTGCTTTTTCTACTCAAGGGGAAAAGTTGTAGGGAGGGAAGGGGTGAAGAAGAGAGCGGAGCTGATAAAAGGGGCATTAAGAAAATTAAAATTAATTAATCACATGCCATGTGCCAGCCAAGGTGATGGGCTCATAACATTTCTCGTGGCACAGTCTTCATGACAACCCCCTGAGGCAGGCATAATTATCTCCATTTTACAGATGGGGTAAGTGAATCTCAGAGATTCACTAAATCAACTTAGTTTAAAACAATAATAATTTATCTATTTCCAATTCCTCAAGTCAATAATGAGTCTAGGTTTATTTGACCGAATGTCTCATCTCTTCAGGGTCCCCTCAAGTATCTGTGGTCATTGTAGGTCAGCCAGAAGACTAGATCTAGGAAATAGCCAGTCACCAGCTGGGGACCCCTCTTTTTCACCAGCTCTCCTCACTTGTGGTGAAAGGTCTGAGCTCTGAATTGTGACATAGCCACCTACCCTGTTGGCCACCTCATTCTGTTGGTAAAGCAATTGCAAGGCCAAATTCAGAGTCAATGGATGAGGAAATAGACACCTCTTCTTAATGGGAGAAGCAGCAAAGGAAGAATTGGGAACACTTTGCACTAAAAATATTACAGATATCAAATGGTTTTTCCAAGATTACTCAAATGGTGATTATTGAGACAGATTTTTGTACTCAGCTCTTAAGTCTTAATCTTATACTCCATTCACTCTTCTTGTCATTGTATTTCCTTAAAACAAGGCATAATTAGGTATATAGGGGGCAGGGAAATGACAACTTCCAATTTAGCTGAGATAACTATATCTCTCCATACGTTTGGAAACCTAACTCCCACAGAGAGGTCATTTTGAAATAAACTAGCTTTCCATTTACAGAGGTCTTCTTGTAAACTAAACTTCTTTTCTCGATCCGTGTCAGGCTATGTCTCACATGTATCAAATCAAGCAATTGCTTTTGAATCATTGTATCTGGAAATTATTATATACAGAGCTGTACAACAACAAATATGAAAAAACTGCACTCAAATCAAGAAGCTTAAGTTTCACTTCATATGAGCAGTAGAAACTCTCTGTTGAACTAGTGTTATAAAATATCACTCTGATCATCCCTATGACTTCACTCAGTAAAGCTGACTCTACAGGTAAAGAAAATAATAGGATGAGAAGAGTCTTGCTTTCTGCCTTGCCTCTATACCCTGTGGCCAATTTTATTGTCTTCTTCCCTTATCCGATCTTCTTTGAAACTTTCCAGATATTTTCATATTGTTCTTCTCAAGTAGTTTCCTTCAAAATGTGTTATTCCAAGTTGAACTGTACTAGGTTCAGAATCAGTTGCTTCATTTTTGGGTACTCATGACAATAGTAGCCGTCTACCTAAGCAAAGTAGACTTGGCTCCCAAACTAAAAATTACAGGTCCAACACAAAAAAGTCTTTTTAATGCTAAAATGAAGAACTAAGTTTTGCTGACCCACTGGTATCTTCACAGGCTAAAGCAGAAGCAAAGACAAGTGGAATCATGTGTGCTCTAGATTACAAATAGAGATGATGTGAAACTAAATCTCCATGTATTTGCTGTCTTCCAAGTATAATACTCTTACATACCTGTACGTTATTGGAAATTCACATTTTCTTTTCATCTAGGGCAGTTCTCGGGAAATGCCACAATACTACATAAATAGTAGATATTCAAAATATGTGTTCTGAATAACAAAAAAAATTTCATTAACTATAATGTGTACCTACTAAAAGCTGATTCCCAGGCTATTTTTTGCTCTTTGCTTGATTAATTGCCATGGCCTAACTTAGTTTAAATAACAGGGAATAGTTCCATCCAAAATAAAAATAGAATTAATAAATTGTTTATGATCTTTAATAGCTTTTTTTCTGGCAAGAACCTTTTAGAAATGCTATTTACTGTCATTGTTGGTCTATTTGTTTTGCCTGATTCTCTTTAAATACTCAATAGAACAAAGAGATTCCTTTTTAAAAAAGATAGATTCTAAAATGAAGATTTCAATCAAACCAATCAAATAACAACAGTCTACATTGCAAAGCATGAGTACATAATGCTTCTCTAATTTGAGAAAAAGATTCCAGTGAAGAAGTTGTTCAGAGAGCTAGTACTGTCTAGTAGAACTCACAACCTTGAGTGGTCACAACCAAGACAACTGCACCAGGCAAAGAAGCCATCCAGGATTAAGAATGGCTTTGGAAGCAAATCAGTTCAAGCAGTACATGTGCTATCAGCATCACGTTGGCTTACTTCTTACCACTGGAGTACTTTATAGTCCTTCAAGCTTGACCTTGAGAATTGTGTCTTGTAAAAAGGGCAGGCAACTTCAGCCACTGGGCTAAGGGTGACCTACACAGGAGTAACTGAGGATGGCTCTCTTGGAAGGAAATAAGAACTCGTGTAATACTCTGAAGAGCAAAGATCTAAGAAAGAAAATATATATTTTAAAACCTGCAATGTGAAACTGATGGTAGGAGTTATGAATAACAGCTAACTTTGCCCTCTATCATGTGTCATATACTGTAGTATTGAAACAAATGTTTTATTACTGTTTCATTTATTCCTCATATGAACTCCAGAAGGTAGACCCTTTGTGATCCCTATTTACAGATAAGAAAATTGATCAAGAGTTCAAATAATGTTCCCTAAGTCATACAGCTAGTACATAGTAAATCCTAGTTGGAACCCACAGGTCTCTGATGCCAGAGCCCATACTTTCAGCCTGTACACTTATTGCCTCTTAATTGCAGCCTGGGGTTCCATTTAGACAAGAAAAATATGAACATAGTAGTATTGTCTTTACATAGGGGAATATAAGTCATTAATATACAACTAAACCTAACTAATCATACATATGGATATTTTGCATGAAATTATTATAATCAAAGATGATATTACATGTAACTATAAATTACCATTTTCAGATAAAAAAGAATTGGGTAGTTCTTCCTTTTTGTAAGATTAAAGCATCTGTTCTCTCAACTTTGAAAATAAAGCATCATCTTTTCCACTATCATATCTGTGATTCAAAGTACATACACATACTTAAGTCACCAGCTCAAAATTCCAAACCATCAGGCCTGCACTTGAGGGTATAACCCTGAACCATGTCAAAATTTACTGTTAAAATTCATTCAAAATCTCACTAACAAGGTGAATATACTATAACTACAGCCACCGTTTCTTGAATATTTACGATGTGTCAGATGCTTTGTATGCATTAGCTCCATTTCTTATATAACTTCAAAATCGATATAGTGGTTGTTTTGTTTTTGTTTATTTTAATCTCCTTTACCCACAGTCTTCCCTCTACCACTCAAACAGTAGCAATGCATTTGATGCACAGGAAAAATTAGTGAAAATCACGGCTTTGAAGCACTTCTGCAGACTCTTATAAATATGTAACAGAGATAATAATATTGAAACCTACAATTTTCAGTTGCAGGAGCCAGGTGTTTGAGAAATTCTCTCTCTCTCTCTCCTCTTCTATCTCTCCCCCGCCCTTCTTTCTCCCTTCTTAAATTCTAACCATTTGCCTTTACTTACCAAGATTCAAATCCAAAAGAGTTAATAGCTGAGAATTTACTCATTAACCACAAATTGTTTAGAAGGGAAATAAAACACGGATGATATAAATGCTTGTTTTACTAGGGTCATATGCCTGGGATTGAGATGAGGTGGGATGGAGATGAGGTGGGAAATCCAGTTCCCTGACCCCTTCACCACCACACAGAAGTTCATTTCTGGTGGTAAAATGATAGCAATTTCAATAGACCATCAGATAGGTTTTGAAAGATCAAAGTATAAAAGATAATTAAAAAGATAATTACCTAATAAACAAAATGTGGTATATACATACCATGGAATATCATTTAGTCTTAAAAAGGAAGAAAATTATGACACATGCTACAACATAAATGAACCTTTAGGATATTATGCTAAGTAAAATCAGCCACTCAAAAAAAATGAAAATGCTGTATCATTTCACTTATCTGACATGCTCAGAATAGTGAAATTCATGGAGACAGAAACTAAACTGATCATTTCCAGGGCCTGGGAGAAGGAAAAAATGGGGAGTTGTTGTTTAATAAGTATAGGATTTTAGTTTTACACAAGAAAAGAGTTCTGGAGACTGGTGCACAAGAGCATAGTTGTACTTAATACTAAACTGTACACTTAAAATGGTTGAGATGCTAATGCTATGTTATGTGTATTTTACAAAACTAAAAATATATTTTAAAAAGCAATTATCTGACTTTCCAGGATATACCAAAAGAGGATTTAAGCCTTATAGAAATGCTTCATATCTGACATAGCAGTAAAAAGAGCAGTGGCTGAGAAAGGTGTCTAAGGAGACAAGCACTGGTAAAGATGAAAAGAAAGGGAACCATTGTACACTGTCGGTGAGGGTGTAAATGGTGCAGCTACTAGGAAAAAAGTATGGAGATTTCTCAAAATATTAAAAACAGAATACCATGTGACCTATCAATCCCACATCTGGGTATTTATCCAAAGGAACTGGAATTAGTGTCTGTAAGAGATATCTGCATCCCCATGTTTATTGCAGCATTACTCACTATAAGCACACCGTGGAAGGAACCTAAATCTCTATCAAAGGATGAATGGATAAAGAAAATGTGATATTTGCATAAAATGGAATGTTATCCAGCCTTTAATAAAGAAATTCTGCCCTGGCTGGCGTGGATTGAGCTCGGGCTGCAAACCAAAGTGTCGCAGGTTCGATTCCCAGCCAGGGTACATGCCTGGGTTGCAGGCCACGGCCCCCAGCAACCGCACATTGATGTTTCTCTCTCTCTCTCTCTCTCTATCTCCCTCCCTTCCCTCTCTAAAAGAAAACAAATAAAATATTTTTAAAAAAGAAATTCTGTGCATTTTAAACAAATACAATGTTATATGTCAGTTATATCTCAGTGAAGCTGGATAAATAAATGGATGAATGAATCAAGAAAGAAAGCAAGAAAGGAAGGAAGTAAAGAAAGAAGAAAAACCTACTGGAAACCTCATAGAGAAGAACCTAAGGGCTCTTAAACCTGTGAGAGGGACACGGAAATAGAAAAGAAGACCGGTGAACCAGAAAGTTCCTCAGAGTTAGCATGATAGGGGAGCTGACTCCAAAACTGGAAGCTATGGAACATCCGAACACATTCAAGGCTGATGGTATAGGACCAGAAGGTAATGCCTAAGACCTAGTGGGACAAATTACACCCATGCCAGCAAGGTCACCAACCAGATGCTTCACTTTTCATCAACAGCGTGCCTTTATATTACATAAGTTTCTTTCAAACATAGAATCTCCCAGGGATATGGAAAAAAAGTGAACAGAGGAAGAAAAATCTCTTTTTCACCTGAATATTTACTCAGAATAGATAGTTTTAAACTATAAGAACCTGAGTTATTGTGAATTGATAAAGTTGATTATGTTTCTCCTGAGCAGAAACACACATTTAGTTACATTCAGTCTTAAAGAAATAAAGAACAAGAAGCCTTTGCATACTCTGCTTTGCAACAGTGAAATGTCGTACTGACTATTTATGCAACATTCCTCCAAGAAAAATAATATTATTTTATAATTTTCACTAAAAATGAGACCAAGTTTCCACATAATTAAACAACTTGTTCAGCTGGTAATTTCTGTGATTTGAGATTCACACTCAGTTGTTTCTTGTCCCAAGGTTCATCCACTATATCATGGCAATAGTGTTAACACAATCACAAGAACTAGACAAGAAGTCCATGGACTTCTAACTGATGGCAGAGGGCCCAGCTGCTCTTAATTCATGCTAATCCAGTTCCCTAGAATTGGGACCCTGAACTTAACCTGCGCTATTCTCAGACAGACATATTTTTTCCATAGCTCATGGTTACTGAGTATGTTCTCTCTTGACAACCAAAGACTGACCTGCAGATTCCCTGCTGGTGTGTGCTCTTTCCAATGGTAAATCCAGTGCTAACCACTTTTGGAAGTGTACTTTTCAGGACACTTCCTGGCAGAGTCCACTAATTCCCAATGTGTGTTTCTGCAGCTCGACCAGTTTTCCATAACTAGTTCTTCATCCATAACCCACCTTCATTGGTGCTTTCTTCTCTCTTGGAGTACCATTATACCTTACATCACACTTTTGATCTCTGACATAACAAATTTAGAAGTAAATACACATACATATGCATATATATATAGATTCATACAGGTATGAATGAGAAGTTTGTTGATTGTGTTATAAGGGGATACTTACTGGCTTATTTAATAATAATATATACTTAAAGATGGCTATAGTTTTCTATGTTTCTTAAATTTATATAACTGTGAATAATTTTTTTAAGAAATACCTCTTTGGACTGGTTTCCAGAGTACATACTTTGAAATCAGTATGTTGATGAAAAATTCTATCCATAAAGAACAGATATTTTGAGTTATATATCTAAAGTCTTCAATTACCTGTGCTGAAAACAAATGTAAATGCTGAAATCATGCTATCTTCTGTATATATCTCTTACCTCTGGCTTCATAATACTTACCCATTCTCCTTTTGAAATAATTCCTTGATTTTCCTTTTGGAAACCATCATTACCCACCAAATTGATCTACTCAGTTTAGATATGGTTGGTCCTATCTTTGACTTCAAGAGAAGTACCATGAAAGAGCCCAGCAAATCAACATATTTTATCCTACTGAACATAGAAATCAATTCAGGGGTGAATACATGATTGAAGTCAAGTTAACACAATTTTTTTTTGCTGGAACTCTTAGGAAAGAGAAGCTCTTTTAACCAAGTTTGCTAAACTTATATATGTAAGTCTGAAGCTGCTATGGGTACCAATTGAAAAGGCCAGCCTGAAAATAAAATGCATCCAAGAAAGCAAAGCCCAGAGGTAGAGTCCACAAGAAATTATTTGAATCATTGACTGTAAACGATGGTTAGACTTGCCAGTTACATCAGCCATTTTTTTTCTTTTTACTTAGAACATTATTAGTTGGGTTTCAGTTACTTATGACCCAAAGAATCCTGATTAATTCACTGCTCTAAACCATTCCCCCAGTATTAAATAGCACAGGTAGAGTGCTTAGGAGAAGTTAATTCACTTTCATGAATCTAACCTTACATCCTTTATTCTAATTCTGGAGCAAAATAAATGTCACAGGATTACTGAAAAGGAAATCTCTTTCTCCTACAATGAAACAAATGAACTCTGACTCCAGGTTTCTGCTTCTATTTCCTTCATTTATTGAGGCCTCACCACTTTCAAAATGCTTTAAACTGAGATCCACTTTGTGAGCCTTGTAAATCGTAATTAATCTTTGTGAACCACCTGGAGATGCTTGGGTGACAGACCAGATAAAAGACAAAGCAATATTATTAAATAATTTACCCATTATTATTCTTTCAAAGGAAAATACAAAAATGAAAATCTTCAGGGACTGTGATAATTAGGGAAACAATAATGAAGAGCTGATTAGAAAGAAGCTTCCTTGTCCCTGCAAACAAGAAAATCTTCCGAGAGTGCTCCGTGGATGCCTGGTTCGTGTTCCATACCCTCAGATTCCCTGCAGACCCACTCCCTCCGCCTCCTCAGAACAAACAGACACACAGAGACCCCAGGGGAAGGGTCTTTGTGCACATTTGAATTAAGGGTTCCGGGGAGAACATGTAACGGTTCTCACACAATGATGAAACGTAATGTCATGAGACAGTTCTCAAAAAAAGGAGCCGCCTGGCAGAGACAAACATTTTAAAAAGGAGCCATCATACAATAAGGAAATTTTATGAATATCAGTTCTGACCACTCATTAGAAGCTTGAAAAAAATGTAAATAAAAGATTCTGAACAACTGCTTATGGGATATACACAGATTCCAAGCATGATGTGACATAGTTTGATAGGCAGGTAAAAGGCAGTTGTCCAAAAAAAGAGTTTAGGTGGGGGAAAAAAAAGAAGCTTCCAGCTTGATGCTGTGTCTTTTGCAGCCCCCAAGTCAGGATTAATTCCTATGGTGCCACATCACTTCATATAAAGGTCAGACTCAAGCAATAATGATGAAAGGACAGGTCATCTCCTAAGAATTAATGACTGGAGGGAAGGAATTGATGGTCTTTGGCTCTACCTTCAGCCATTAACCCCAGCTGGCCATTAATCCTTAGGAAATGCCCTGTGCCGACAATGTTATTGCTGTTATAAACTCTAAATGAAGAAAACTGCACAGGCTCAAACATCAGCACAAGAAATTTCACTTAGTGAATGATGCATTTTGAAAAGCATATTCAAGATAGGTCAGAGAAACAGTTGAGCTACGTGTGATTCATTCAGCCAGCTTGCATCCATCAGCTCCTTTTAGTTGGGTTATAACTGAAACTACAAATGGTGCCAACGCTAGACTCTGAACCTGACTGGGTTTACATATGAGCGCTGTGATTGCTATTCCATTATTGTCAGTGTTCTTGATTAGTGCAATATAATTACAAGGTTTATTGCTTATGTCAGTGAAATTACAGAGAGAAGATTAGCAGTTAGTAGAGGGTTTTGCAGACTTTTCAAAGGTCTGTCCGCCCACTGCCTCATTGATGGAGTTGGTATTTCGCTCCCCACCAAACTATTGGTAAAACGGAGCTGGACTATTCCAAATGCCTTTCTGACTGACATTTCTAGAACTATCATCCTTATGCCTGAGGTGATAATTCCGTAAATTACTTTGTGTGCTGGGGAAAAAAATAAATAAACCCAAAGCTAACCCTCATAGGCTGCTTGAAATGCCATCTCTGCAGGGACTTGTCTCGAAGCAGTACTTCCGAGTGACATGAAAGGATTAAGAGGTAAATAAAGGAATTGGACTCATTCCAAAGTCAATTCATTCAAACAGCTACTTGTAGGAAAAACAAAAAGTAAAAGTAACACCACATTGGGATTAACCATAAGAAGTAAAATTAGTTCAGCCACAGTAAGAACACTATTAAACAGAAAAAAATATCCTGGACCAAAATGTAAGATGTTAGCTGAAATGGGGAAACAAGTCAAAAGTACTTCTGTTTCCTAGTGGGCACCATAAGGTGATCTCTGCTAAGCGCTAATCTCTGATGTGATTCATTTCAAACTGATAAATCACAACAGCTCTGCCCTCTCAGATGAAGAAGAGTAATGAGTCTGTGTATTGAGGAAGTCTCAGATAGGTAATGTCTAAATATCAGGACATTTTATATGGTGTTTTCTAAATTACTGTAATTTCTAAACTTTATAGAAAGATGCCATGTAGGCATTTTCACCCCAATTTTGAAGATGAGAAAGCTATGGCAGTAATTGCTCAAGCCTCTATAGATAGAAAATGAAAGAACTAAAATTTGAATCCAGGGTTTTCTAACTCCAAAGACTGTGTCCTACCCACTGCCTTTATTTTTTTTATCCTCACCTGAGGACATTTTTTCATTGCTTTTAGAGAGAAAGGAAGGGAGAAAGAAAGAAAAAATAATAATGTGAGAAACATCAATTGGCTACCTTCTCATATGTGACCTGACTGGGGATTGAACCTACAATCTGGGTATGTGCCCTGACTGGGAATGGAAACCATAACTTTTCAGTCTATGGGACAATTCTCCAATCAACTGAGCCATACTGGCCAGGTTGCCATTGCCTTTCTTTAGATGACTCTGATGTATGATATTTCATCTTAGTCTAGACTATAACTCTTCATAATGCAGCTCTAAAATACATCTCCAGCCTCATTTTCTAGGATCCCTGATTGTGTTCCAGCCAAAATTACTGTATGCCATTCCTTAGCTGTACACTGCTGATTCCTCTCATACCTACTGTCATCTCCATGGGAGACCAGCCTCATCATTCAATGCTCATATGCCTCCTTCTCCACAAAGCTTTTCCCAATAGCTGGGGAAATGTCATCTTTTTTGTCATTGGACCACTCATGTAGCATTACTGAGGTGCTAATTTTTGACAGACTTTCTTGTACTATACTCATTTGCATATAGAACATATTCATTATTAAATTATAAGCTTTTTTCAAATAAGGATTAATTTCCATCTGTGTTCCCCTTTGTTACAACATCTTACAAAACAGTTCGATAAATGAATGAATGAATGCTACCATCTCCTTACTTTCATCTATAAGCCAAAGAAAGCCTCCACCTATAATTGCATATGACCATTCCCAGAAGATCTTTTTTAAAAGAATTTCTGATTAGATTATTTGGCCTGCATTTTCCAAGATAAGATCCTGACAGTCTGACAAGGCCCTGAGACTTAATAGCAATGGAATCACTGGTGCAGTCAATGATCTGAATAAAAACGGTCCTTCAAGAATGACAAGAGTAAACTTCTGCCAAGAAGACTTCAGTAGGTGAATAACTAGATGAATCTATACACACTGCAACCTAACAGAACTGAGATCAGACTGTAGTCTAACATTGTATTAATCTTTCTCCTTAAAACATTTTCAGGATGACACTCAGTTGAGACCTCTGGATACCACACATCCTGCAGACACATACCATCACTAATCAGTTTAACAGAAACTTATGGTGTATAGTATGTGGACATTCTCTAAATCATCCCATTTACACCAAGGTTTATCTTAGTGTCTAATCAAAGAAGCAACTTGCAAACCTAACATGGGCCTTATAAGGGTGAAATGATAAAATTTTCTTTGAAGAGGGAAGCCACGGCCTTAGGTACTCCATGAAATCATAATAGACTCAATCAGAGGCCCTGTCTTTTGATTTTATAGTGCAAAGTCACAGGCCTTCTGACCCTTGAAACTATAAACATGTACCTCTAAAATTAACTCTTTCAGGAGGTTTACAGAAAACACAGGAGCATCCATTCATCTCTCAAGAAGAAAAGAGAAGTTTTCATTGTTCTTTCTTTTACTTCATTATATACATTTATGTGAGATTTTGTCCAGACTTCATAGTCATTTTCATGCTACTTTAATGCATGTAATTCTTCTAATGATTACTCTATATAAATTTTATTTTCTCTCTCTCTCTTTCTCTCCTTCATCTACAATGCCATAGAGATGTCTTTTGTTGGGAGAATTGTTACTTCTCCAATAGCATCTACACAAGGAAGATGGATGGGCCAGAGCAGCACTTATCTAAGAGCATAGTAGATTTTCCATATGCATTTTTTACGATGGAGACAGGATTTCTAAGATGTACAAAGTTCCCACTAATATAGACAATTTAAACCAAGCACCAACAACTTAGAAAAAAAGAAGGAGGAGGAGAAGTAGGAGAAGAGGAGGCGGAGGGAGGGGAAGAGAAAGTCTTTTGGGGGAATGCTCCCACCTTGAGTTATTTCATCTTGCTGCACAAGAAACTCCAGTCTTTAAATAACAACTTGAGGCAGCACCACCCTGCCCCAGCATAGAGCTCCAGCATTAATTGGAAACTGGTCCCTAGAGAGATAAGTCCTATTTCCTCTCTCATCCTGCTTCACAGATGGAAAGCCCAGAGATGCCTCTATGGAAATTTTCTTAGCACTGGCCCCTTCCAGCAAACAGTGTACATGGTATGGTACACTGCTTAACAAATGGAGTTTGTTAAGTATGGCTCTGTTTTCCTGTGACTCTGTGTAAATCAAAATCGGGTTATAAGCACTGCCTCCTATAAAAGCAGTAGGTCAAGAAAACCATTTCATAACTTAATGTGAGAAATAGACTCACGTTACCATGGCATTTCTGAGAAAAGGGAAAAGAAAGAAAACAACACAAAACAGTGCAAGGCACGATTCTTGTTAAAACAGAAGAGATTCCCGTGCCAGCATGTTTTCACAGAAAAAGATGTGGTATTCACGCTAGGGTTTTGCCTACGAAAAGGAAGCACTAGCACCCCTCTGGTGAATGCCACCTGAGGATAGGAAATGTCACCACCTGAGGCCAATCACAGTTTACAGGGGCAAAACACCTTATCTGGGTAAAATGAGGTAAAAGGAACACCTGCAGCAGCCTTAATGGATGTAAGAAAAGACCTTCTCTTGCAGCTTGCAGAAGCAAAGGTATATCAGGAGATTAGACTAGATCAAGCTTTCAAATTGATCAGATGCCTACAGGGGCCTGACAGAGGCCATAAATGATTAATGCAAACTGGGTAGAGAGAGGCAGAGACTATGGCCCACAAAGCAGTACATGTGCCCAACTTTATAAACCTGTTCAGAAGATAGATGCCTCACTTGAGCCACTGGGTTAGGATCACTGGGATACACGATTCTCTGCAGAGAAGGATAAGTGCGTTTGAACCTAGGGTCTTCATAGAGCAAGCCTAGAGTAACCTACTTCCCCTTTATTGTGTACCTTAGTTCTGGAGCCCCTACAATCCTGGGCCTCAGGAAACCTTTTGCAAGAAGTCTCTATACGGGCATTGTCTGTGCGATTCGACAAATGCCACAAATATCTTCATTTTAAATACGCTGGATACCAATATTCCATGGCCCAGTCTGGGAGGCCTGAGCCATCCCCCTCACCGTGCTCACCCAGGCCATCGCATCTCAGTGGCCCATTTGAATGTGTTCTTGGCTGTGGGGAACTGCCGTCTGCACATGCACGTGGGCCACTGGTCGCAGAGGCTCGGAGCGAAAAGCCTCCAAGGCCCCAGTGAAGTTCCTTTTCAGTTCTCATTCGAGACCCATGGGCTACATTTTGTTCCTTATTACAGACTCCCTTTTAAAATTTTGCCCTATGTGTTTTGTTGTTTTGTTTTGTTTTGTTTTTCTGAATTTGTCTTACTTCTTGGTCCTTCCCTGAATCCCTCATGAGATGTCTTTTCTCCTCTACCTCAAACATTTGGTTCCCCAGGGTCCTGTCTTCTGTCCACAGCTGTTCTGCAGACTCTCCTTGCCTGAGAGGAGGTAGAGCAATGGTGAGTATGTACAAGAAAGGAGAAGAGATAGTTTCCAGGAAGGCAGAGGGAGGGCTAACAAGAACCAAAGCTCATGATGGGAAATCTGGGCCTAACAGTGAAAGACCTGAATTTCATGGAGTAGCACAGAAGATGACTAGGGACAAGAAGGTTGTGCATTCCAACGTCGATCAGGCAGTTATAGTTATAATGTGATCACGGACTGAATCACTACTCCATGCCAAGCAATCTGCATGAATTTCTCATGAATAATCACATCAAGTAACTATCATACCAGCTCTACCAGACATTATCCTTGCTCCATTATACTGAAGAGCCTGAGACTCATGAGAGATTAAGAAATCTTACCAAGGCCCCCTGGGTACAGTGGATGAGGGGCATTCATGTCAGGGCCTGGCTAAACCCAAGTTGATCCTCCACATTTCACGAGGACAATATCTCTAATAGTAAGAATTACTCCTTCTGCCTCATGAGAAATCTCTAGCAAATGATATCTCTGTGATTCCAGGGGACTTGAGCAATCAGATATGTGTGAACAGCATTAATAATTGTGAAAGGAGGCAAGTCTTTTCCTTCTAATACCCTTATGTCCTCTCTTCTCTGTAGCAAAACTCCCTTACTCTACCCCAATGAAGAGAGTTGGTAATATTATTGATCAAAACACAACTTTCATTGGGCCAGGCTTTAAAAGCGACCTGATGAACTGTGCTTTGAAATTTGATGAATTCCAATCACCCTTCTCTTTTGCACTCTCGCCTCCATGTGATAAGCTCATCTTAGAATGGCTTGTTATTTAGATTTGGGGAAAGTTGCAGAAAGCCTGAGCCTAAATGGGCAATGTTGCCTGATCCAAGGGAGAGCTCTGTCTGGACTTGAGTATTGTTTATAGGATAAACTTGAAAGTTTATATACAAGAAAGAAAGCCAGCAAAAGTCGACACTGGAGAGCAATTCTAAGCTATTTTATTATGGATTTTCATATTTTAAATTTGACCCTGGGGTTAGGAATAAATCGAGCTATTTAAAGAGCACTTCACACCTCAATGCAGCTACAATTCTGCCTTTTCTCATAAAAAAAATCTGTTACTTGCTTCCCCTGCCAACAGAGAAGAAAGCAAGCTTGGCAGGTACTAGAGGATTTTCCTGTCTTCCTCCAGCTGCTCCAGAGCCAGGGAGAGCCTGCAGAGTTTCCTGAACAACCACAAATTAGCATTCCCCAGTCAGGAGGCAGGTTGGGATGCAGAGGGAGCCTGGGAAGGGAGACACAAATGTTGCTGCTGAAGGAGCCATGAGTTGTGGTTTAACTGGGGGAGATGTGCCCTGCAGGAAAATGTATAGGGCAAGAGTGCATCCACCCAGGACGAAGAGAATACAGAACGCCATGAGCACCTGGCTGTCTGCAGCCAGAATTCCAGTGCTGCCCTAAAATGTCTGGACAAACACCACAGAAGACAGTTCCTCTGAAGCATTATATTTACAACAATAAGAAAAAGGTCTCTTTAAAATAGAGTTCTGTAAAACTAAAAATGGAACTGCCTTTTGACCTGGCAATTCCACTGCTAAGATTATATCCTAAGAACCCTGAAACACCAATCCAAAAGAACCTATCACCCCAATGTTCATAGCAGCACAATTTACAATAGCCAAGTGCTGGAAGCAACCTAAGTGCCCATCGGTAAGTGAATGGATCAAAAAATTGTGGTACATTTACACAATGGAATTCTATGCAGCAGAAAGAAAGGAGGAGCTCCTACCCTTTGTGACAGCATGGGTGGAACTGGAGAGCATTATGCTAAGTGAAATAAGCCAGGTGGTAGAAGACAAATACCATAAAAGTTCCTTTAAGTGGAACATAATCAACAAAACAAACAAGCAAGCAAAATATAATCAGAGACATTATAACTAAGAACAGACAGTAGTAACCAGAGGGGAGGTAGGAGAGCATAATGGAGGGGAAAGGGTGAAGAGTTTGCAGGAACAACTATAAAGGACACATGGACAAAACTAAGGACAGTTGGAATCCAGGGAGGGAGGTGGGGATGGCTGGGGTGGTGGGAGCGATGTTGGGGGGGGGGGCAGAAAACTGTACTTGAACAACAATAAAATTTAAAAGTATTTTAAAAAATAAAATAGAATTCTGTAAGGACCCTTGCTACCTAGTTATATCTGCTTTGGCACTAGAGTTTTGATAAGGAAGTAGAATTAATACATTTCAGATACCTACATGTAATCCAAGATGTTGAACTGGTAGTTTTAACTAAGAAACAACTGCTTTGAAAATTCAGTTTTCAAAATTAGTGACCAAGAACAGGTATGATAACTCTAGATAAAATTTCAAGGAAAAATAGGTAACAAATGAATAAATAGAAAGGGAGAGATGGAGAAAAGATTTCGAGAAGAGTTTATTAGATAGAACTGTGCTGTAAACGTCATTCCAACATCCCAAGGAAATAGGTTTGGTGAGGAAAGCTGTCTTTCCTTTTACCAGAAGTTCGGTGAGATGGTGTTCAAAGGAAAATGTGTTCAATTTGCTCCCTGGAGTTTGGGATGTACATTAAGGTGTCAGATGCAAGCCTTGGGAGTCGCTAGTGCAGAGGCTGGCTAATGCAGCCTACGTTAGCAGACTACGAGTCTGTATCTAAGCAGTAACTATACAAGACCAGGTAATGTCCTGCCAAAACGTGTCCATTAGTTTCCTAGGGCTATCATAACACACTACCACAAGATGGGTTGCTTAAAGCAACAGAAATTTATTCTCTCACAATTCTGGTAGCCAGAAGTCCAAAGTCTAGGTGTCAGGAGGGTTGTGTTCCCACCAAAGGCTCTAAGGAAAATCTTTCTGAGCAGTCAATGCCTGGCTTGGATGTGAGCTTCCCCAAAAGAATCACCCAGGAGAGAAAGTGTCAACTGAAAGCATCAACTAGGCCAGAAAGAACAAAGCCAGCTTATTAACATCTTACTCAAGATGTCCTGGGATCCTATTTCTTTTTTCTCCCTCCCACAGTCCAAACCTTCCTGGTGAAACCAGAATACTCCGTTAACAAGTTGGGAGAAGAAACAAAGGTCCACACACCCCCACCTTCCCCAAAGGGTAAAGCCATGATCTGTAGCTGGCTCTCACTGCGGAAAGGGCTCAGAAGTCCTACCTCTGAATGAAGATTAAAGAGTTAGTCCATATATAGGATTTAAAATTCTAATGTAGAGTTTTCTGAATTCCATTTTCTATGACTGTGTTTCTCACCTTGAATTAATCATTGGATTTTGTTGTCTAAGAATATTCAGAAAAATTCTGGGACTGACTAAAATCTCATCCAGAGGCCTAGCAAGACATTTCCTCATAGAATGCATTTTAAAGAAAGGTGAAATTAAAACAAAATGAGCAAACAATTGAATTTCTACTATTTCTACAAGTTTTCATTTGTCAAGGTGTTAGTTAATTCATAAAACAGTATCTGTGAAAGGATTCCTTGATCTAAAACTTTATTATGATGACAAATGATATTGATTTACTATTTGTTGAGGATTACTGCCCCATAGTTGAGAAAAGGAAAATGAGAATTAAATTCAGTTGATTCTAAAGACCAATATACAAATGAGCTTAAAAGGATATTCAATGGGATCTCCCATCAATCTCCAATTCATCCTCATAAGGAAGATACACCTTAATCGATGTGTGGAGAGACACAGTCCAGCTTCATCTTGGGTCCTCTCCTCTGTGTCACAGGCCAATGCTATCCAGTCCTGGGAGCACCAGTAATGATTTGTACTGACAGCTCTGCTTCTTGGTTCTGGTTCCCTGAGTATGTCTTCCCTTAAATACTTGATTAAGCAAACCTTTAAACAGTCTTTGTCAAACAATTTTGAAAGAATGCATTTTTCCCCTCTAATACTCTGCAAAAGGCAAATTAGAGCTGCTGTTCCTGTAGCCCTGGGAGATCTGTGCTGAATGCTAAGTGCATTTCTCTGTAGGTACTTTTCCAGTGCAATTCTCCCTGTAGGGGCCAGTATTATTCTATGCATTGTAGTAAGAGAAAGTGAAGTTAAAATACATTTTACAGAAATAATCACTTCTTGCTTTGAATGAAATAAAATATGTCTCCAATTTTGTTAAATTATGAATAGCATGATAAATTCCACCCAATAAATATGCCCCCCAGCAGAAGCTTAATCCAGAAGAAGCTCATGAGAATTTTCTCCCAATAACTTTCTGCTGGATACCATTAGACTACACTTTTTTAAGTAACTGTGAAAATTCAAATGGCAAACAGCTACATATATGTCTATGGATGCGAACAAAAAACAAGATGTCATTTCACAGAATACCTGGTATCAAAGACTTGTTAGAAGTTCAAAGGTGGATTTTAAAATTTTGAAATATAAACACATAGGAAGTTTTATTTCAAGAAACCTTTACAAACATCTTAACAATATTAAAACATAGGATCCTGGTAAGATTGTATTTTATGGCATGTTGGCCAGAGATGTGCTGTGCATTGCTGCTCAGAAAGAAGAGGGAAATTCAACTACTTCCCCATTGATTTACTATAGCATGGAAAAGGAGAATAATTTGGTCATTAATAATTAATTTTAAAAACACTGCCCATGCAAACAGAGTCTATGTACCAGAATCTATGGTGCTGTAATGTAGTGCTCTGATAAGACTCTCAGTGTCCACACAAAGTCAACCAGATCCATTAATAATGTCTCCTTTCTACCTCCAATAATTATATTGGCTAACAGTTCTAAAGCTTTACTCTGCATCAGGCACATGCTAAGTGCTTAAACTGTTCTGTTTTATCTAATCTTCCCAATCACCCAAGGAACTGAGGCTCCCCAGTCCACACCAGACAGAGGCAGAACTACAAAAGATTTCCCCTTCCCCCCTAAATCCCGGTCAAGGGCAGCCTAGTTTATTGCTCAATTTACTAAACCATTACCTCTTGGAAAAAGAGGGAGGCATTAATTTATTTTTAAGGAAAGCGATTATTTCTCCAAAGGAAAATTAATTACCCTCCAAGTACCACCATCTGTTTTAATGTTTTCAAGCCTAAACTTTGAAGAGAGACACAATAACTTTAAAATGTGCCCAATCGTGGGCCCAGATGACCTTTGTCATTAAGAAGACATAGCAGAATCATCCTGCATCAGGAAAGGGAATATGAAAGATCTGGCCCACAGCACAGCTGCATCTATATCTCAAGGAGGGCAAAATACTGCAGTGTTGAATGGCCCACAAATACCATGATGCTTCAGAAATGTCACAGTCAGAATCATGATTATGATTATAATCATAATGACAATGGATTTTAGAAAAGTAACTTGTGAGATATTTTCATTTCACGTGGATAAAAGTTTTATTTACCAACAAATTTCCATTATGTATTCATAATATGCAGTCACACTAGTTATAGAGACACAATATTGAACAAGAAAGCACCCTTGGCCCTAAGAAACTAATGGGTTAATGAGGGAACTGAGCAATAAACTATGATAAACACAGGGATCTAGATGTGTGTGTGACACACTATGGAACTTTCCAACTAATAATAATAATATTGGCTATTGTTTATTGAACAGTTGCTATGTATCCAGTTCTCAGCTAAGCACTCTACATGGATTTTCTCTATTTAGCCCTCAAATTAATCCTATGAAACAAGGATTATTCTTATATTGCAGAGATGTAAAAGCAATGGCTCAGGCAGGTTAATATGTTCAGGATAGTCCCAGCTTGTACATGTTCTGCTATGCTTAATTTAAAACTGCTTTCGCTACTTAAAAGGTGCGGAGATATTTGAAAGCAAGTGATTGTGATATAGTCAAAATCAGCCCTGGTTATGTTTGTAACAGAGCTGATATTTAACCTCAGATGTGTCTTACTCAAGTCCTGGCTTCTTAATCTCCAAAATCTACATGAGCCTTCTATGTACCCAATGTTTTGAATAATTTTAATAAACCTTTTACTTGGAATTTTTTTTTATTGATACACTTCAGAGACAGGCAGGGAGAGAGAGAACAACACTGATTTGTTGTTCCACTTCTTTATGCATCATTGGTTGATTCTTTCATGTGCCCTGACCAAGGATTGAACCCACAACCTTGGCATATGGGACAATGCTCTCACCAACTGAGCTACCCAGCCAGGGCCTGAAATATTTTTGATTTATATAATAGTTGCAAAAATTATAGAAAGAATTCCAGTATACTTCTTACCTGCTTTCAGTTTTTCCTAATGTTATCATCTTATATCTGATAAATCAAAGGAGCCACATTGGTTGGTGCATTACTGTTAACTCAACTCTATACCTTACTCAGATTTTACGGGTTTCTCCATTAATGTCCTTTTTCTATGTTGGGATCCCACCCAGGATGCCACATTGCATTTAGTCATCATGTTTCTTTAGTCTCCTCTGGGCTATGGCAATTTCTCATACTTTCCTTATTTTTCATGATTCTGACAGCTTTCAGGAATATTGGTCAGGTATTTTGTAGAATGTCCCTCAATTCTGAAGATTCATTTGATTTAAAATCCTGCATTAGCTCAGTGTGAAGCAATTTTGTGTATTACCCAGATGCAAAGAACCTTGAGAAGGAAAGCATGCTGAAATATACTAAGAGATAATGTGTTCATGGAGCATGAGCACAGCGCAATTTTCTAGGGTGATGGAAATGTTCTGTACCCTAATAGTGGGTGCATGTGCGCATGCATAGGTTTGCTTCTTGAGTGGTAATTCCCAAACTACATTCTGTGTATTATAGGCTTGAACAAATGTGCAAATATATGGGAAAAAATGAGGTCCAGGTTTCCCACTGGTGGAGAAGGATGCTATAAATAAAAGGGGGGAAAGAAGAACAGAGTACCTATGGGAGTTCCAAATCTCGAACAGCAAGTGGAGGCCAAACACTTCTGACCCTCGCTCAGGTCAGATTCCCCCTTAGCTCTGTTTTACTTGAAGCTCACAGTGTTGGTCTCAAAGCATACTATATGTATTTTGCTTGTTTATGTTTTGTTCATTGGTAATAACTTTATTGTTATAATCCCCCCCACCAAAATTTTAGTACATATTGGCCCTTGAGACTTGTGACACTTATGTATTCTCACTTGTCACCTTATCTCCATGGCCACCACAGTCATTTTCTGGAATACCATTTCTCTATTTTTAAGCTTTCATTTTTCTTCACCTATTCTCACACCCCACCCCCCCGGCAACCATCAGTTTGTTTTCTGTATCTACCAGTCTGCATTTGTTTTGTGTAGTTTATTCACTTGTTTTGGTGTCTTCAGAGTTCACATTTAAGGGAAATCTTACGGTGTTAGCCTTTCTCTGCCTGACTTATTTCACCTAGCATAACACCCTCTAGGCCCATCCATGTTATCACAAATGGCAAGACTTTATTCTGTTTTGTTGCTGGATAATATTCATATATATATGAATATATATATGTACAATATATATATATGTGAATATATATATGTACTATATATATATATGTACAATATATATATCATATCTTCTTTATCCATTTGTCTATTGATGGACACCTAGATTGCTCTATAGCTTAGATATTGTAAATAATGCTATAATAAACATAGGAGTATATCTATCTTTTCAAATTTGTCCTTTGGTTCCCTTGCATGAATTTTAACAGGTGACCCTTTGTTTTATCTGAGCCACAGGGTGACTTTTCATAGGCAAAAGGAGCCTGGTACCCCCTGGCCTGTGTGCTACACTTAGCATTTGACATTTGCTCAGAGCTGGCTGTTCCTTTTCTACACAGCCCATGAGCTCTCCCATTTACCTCAAGCCCCTAGATACACAGCTACCCTCTTTGTTTGGGTTATCCTTCTGTCCTTGGTAAGTCATTTGGTTGGTAAATCCTAGGAAAGGCTTAAAAAAATACTAAATAGTTAAACTTTCACTAAATGAACAAATTTCACTTAAAATTAGATAATGTTGAGGGAACAGTGACCATTCTAGAGAAAAGGGGGAGCAAAATAATATAAATGTGTCTAGAAGGACACTAACACTCTTCATAGATAGCAATGCATTTTAGTATTTAGTGATTACATGCCTCAGTTCTCCTTGGCCCTTGCCTGAACTCTTCATGTCGGAAAAGGCCTCACCAAGAACTGGCATAACGATAAAGCAAACAAGCTTTGGTGCATCATTCATCATAACTCAGGAAGGTGAATACTGCAGGAAAAACATTCTCATCACTCAAGTGATTCTAAGTTTTCAGAGTGCAAAGGATTTTTTATAATTAAATCATGTTGCTTCTTCTGCTCTTTAAGGACCAGTAGGGATGAAGTGAACTCTGTGACATCTCACTGTTAGTACCCCTGGAGATAGGCTACTTGCTAATTGAGAAGATATAATGTTTTTTAAATTTCCAAAACAGCAGAAACTGCCAAAAAATCAGAAACTCTCTTCTTTATCCCCAACTTGGAATACATGTGCTACATAAAAGATAGAGGAAAGAATGACTTCAAAACACAAGGTTCTAAGGCAAATGGATCCTGATAAAGGAAAAATGAAATGACAGGATTTTCTTTGTATTCCTAACGGGGTCGATGCCTTTTTCATTTGGTCAATTTGCAGAAGACAGTTGAGAGAGGTAAACTGTGCTGTACAATTGAGTAAGAATTCCCAATTCTAAGCGACAATCTAGATCAGGGTGAAAAGCAGCACAAAATGAGAAAAGAGGGACCAGCAGGCAGAGTGGCCAGTGAGAATGCTCTGCAGTGAATTAAGGGCAAGCATGACTAATATGGGATTCAAACTTCCAATAATACACTTTCAACAACTTAGTTCTGCTACATAGTCTGCCTTGTATCCCTACCTATCTTGATAGGGAATAAAGAAGGGTATGTATGCCCATTGGCCAGTGACAGCAATGGCAGGTCAGAGATTACTGTACAACTGTAAGACAGAGACAATGACAAGAAGTCATATAGGCAGAATGTTAGAGACAGGTGACCATAAAAGTATAAACCTTTTGAGAATTGACAGAAATCTTAGAAAAAGTGATGTACTTGCCAGAAGACAAATAAGATGAGCCAGTCTTGCCTAAATCCTAAGGGACAAGGTGACCCCAGCTTATATCTCAGTTACAAATGTATTACTCATTCTATGTAACTGATACAACCAAAGACTTATGAGGCTTGTCAAGTATTGAGATTTTCTATAGTCCTAAACATCTGCTCTCAAACATCTCTGTACAGCCTCCTATTTTTAGCCTGAGTAGTTTGAAATCAAGCACAATAGTAAATCTCTAATAATCTACCACATTTACATTATCATCCAGCCCATCCAATCACTCTAATATGAACCAAGCACTAAGTCTTATGAGGCTCATATTAATGCAATTAAGTAGTTAATTTTTCTAGGATGTGCACAGCTATGGCCATTAATATTTGAATAGTCCTCATACTGCAGTGTCAAGGAAAAACCAAAGCAGTAATATCTAAAAAAATGTCAAGGAACAAAAAAACTGAAAGCACAGAAAAAAATGCCACCAGCTGTAGACAGTAAAATCTATTCTACCTGACTAGCTGCATGTCAAAGAATCAATGCCTATCCCCAGAGATGAACATGAACTAGTGCGTGAAGAGCTGAGTGTTCAAGATTATTAAGATTACTAAGTGATAATTCACGAAACACTGAACTCAGAGTTACAGTCCTGCTTCCCTCCCAACATTCAGTTCATGGAAAAGGACTTTGTCCTTGATTACAAGTTCCTATTTCTGTTTCTGCACTCTGTACTTGTACCCAGCTGTGGTTCATTTTTCTAACAAATGTATTTGTCCAATGAATATTTATAGAATATCTACCATGAGACAGGCACTCTGTTAAGACACAATAATAACACAATGCAGAACATTACCTTACCTTCAAGGAGCTTATAGACTACTGGTAAACAGGCAATAACAGTTCAGGGTGCCCTGAAAGCAATAGAGAAAGGAAGGTCGTTTCAGAAAGAGAAATTAATGTAGAGGAACTATATACATTTCAGTACGATTCATGCATCCTCAGTATTATGAACAAAGGTGGTAGCAGGACATAAAGCTGCAGAGACAGCCTTGAATTTGACGATGAAGAGTTCTGAGTATGAAGCAAAGGATATTGGGCTTCATTGTGAAGCCAAAGAAGATTGCTCTGGAGTGAGAACTCATTTGAGGACAGCATGGCTAGAAGCAGAAAGACCAGCTACAAGGTGATCAACTAAAAAAACTGGAGTGGACTAATGTGTTAGAATGGCAATGGAAATAAAGGGACAGACAAATAACAGGATTTGACTAATTGGATGGAAGGAATCAAAGATAATTACTGTCTCAGTGGCTTGAATAAGTAAAGATGCCATTCACTGAGCTACAGAAAGAGAAGCAGGCTCAGAGGTGAGGGTGTGATGGGGGATGAAGAGAGGATTAGAGGTACATGACATACAAGTGGAAATATCCAGTAGGCAGCAGGATGTTTCATTAACTAGGATCTTTTTTCGTTAAAAGTGACAGATTTCTGTCAAGCTTGCTTTAGCATAAAGAGCAGACTTTATTATAAACATACTGGGATAGGGATGTAGCTGTACCTCAGCAGAGGATTGAGAACCTAATGCCCTCAGGACACTGTTAGCATTTCTCAGCTTGCCCCTCTTTTTTAAAAAATATTTCTTAAATATATTTTATTAATTATGCTATTACAGTTGTCCCATTTCCCCCCTTCACTCCCCTCCACTTTGTACACCCTCTCCCACCCACATTCCCCCCCTTTAGTTCATATCCATGTGTCATACTTATAAGTTCTTTAGCTTCTACATTTCCAACACTATTCTTACCCTCCCCTGTCTATTTTCTACCTACAATCTATGCTACTTATTCTCTGTACTTTTCCCCCCTCTCTCCTCCTCCCACTCCCCTGTTGCTAACCCTCCATGTGATCTCCATCTCTGTGGTTCTGTTCCTGTTCTAGTTGTTTGCTTACTTTCTTTTGGTTTTGTTTTAGGTGTGGTTGTTAATCATTGTGAATTTGCTGTCATTTTACTAAAAACATGTTTTTTTATCTTCTTTTGTTAGATAAGTCCCTTTAACATTTCATAAAATAAGAGCTTGGTGATGATGAACTCCTTTAACTTGAAACCTTATCTGAGAAGCACTTTATCTGCCCTTCCATTCTAAATGAAAGCTTTGCTGGATAGAGCAATCTGGGATGTAGAGAAATGAAGGAAAATGCACAGGAACCAATAGTGATGGGAAGGAAACTGGAACTCAAAACAATAGAGTGGACCAGAAGGAAGAAAGAAACAACCAAACAGGAAAGAATGGAGAAATAAGAATTTAAAAAAAATGAAGAGAAGCTTAGAAACCTCCAGGACATCTTTAAACGTTCCAACATCCGAATTATAGGGGCACCAGAAGGAGAAGAGGAAGAGCAACAAGTGGAAACGTTATTTGAACAAATAATAAAGGAGAACTTCCCCATTCTGGCAAAGGAAATAGACTTCCAGGAAGTCCAGGAAGCTCAGAGAGTCCCAAAGAAGTTGGAACCAAGAAGGAACACACCAAGGCACATCATAATTACATTAGCCAAGGTAAAAATGAAGGAGAGAATCCTAGAAGCATCAAGAGATAAGGGGACAGTAACCTACAAAGGAGTTCCCATCAGACTGTCAGCTGATTTCTCAAAAGAGACCTTACAGGCAAGAAAGGGCTGGAAAGAAGTATTCCAAGTCATGAAAGGCAAGGATTTACATCCCAGATTGCTCTATCCACTAAAAAATATTATTTTTGATATATAATTAACAGAGAATAAAGTTCACCATCTCTGACAGGCTGGCCTTCTCTGCTTAGGTGGTCTCCACAGAAGCACACATGGTTGTCCACAAATCCCAAGCTTTGTATCCTAGAATTAGAGGAGATGTCTAAAGTATTTAACAACCAACCAGAACTGATAGAACCCTCACATGACACTAATGCATTCAACCACCTTGATTCCAGCCCAGGATCTCAAAGACAGGTTGTCCTGATACCCAGTCCCAACCCCAAAATCTCAAGATACAGATTTATTAGCCAACCTTGGATCGAGCGCCTCTCCTGGGGCAAACTAACTGTGGTACAGGGAAGTCATGAAAACATAACTTTAACATGTATATAGAAAGGGAGG
Source organism: Phyllostomus hastatus (assembly GCF_019186645.2). Lineage (NCBI taxonomy): Eukaryota > Metazoa > Chordata > Mammalia > Chiroptera > Phyllostomidae > Phyllostomus > Phyllostomus hastatus. The sequence goes on along the minus strand of NW_025333709.1, from coordinate 34,477,848 downwards.
CCATTTCCAGAAAACAGGCTGTCATCAGATAGCCACTTAGATATTTATTCAAGATATCTAAGTCTGAGCTCAGGAGAGCATTCAGGTTTGGCAGCCATTAGCATATGGATAGTAATGATACCATGGAAGGAGATAGAGATCATGCGGGGAAAATGTGCATAGATGGAAGAGAAGGCCAAAGAAAAAAGAGCTTTAAGGGCTGTCATTAATGACAAGAGAAAAAGTTTTCTTGATAAAGATCGAAAAAGAACCATGAAAGGGATAGGAGGCAGGCAAATAAAAACAAATGAGGATATTCATAAAATAATGTTTGTTGTAAAGCCTGGGATGAGAGAAACAGGGGTTCAAGATCAGGCTACGTATAAAAGGTGGCATATGAGTCAGACATCTTGGAATGAGCAAGAAGAGGTATCTGGAAGCTAAAACAAGAGCAATTTCAATAGAATAGCAGGGACACAAGCAAGACTGTGGAGGGTGGAAGTGTAAGTGGAAAGTGAGAAAGTGGTGAAGAGAGGGGTGGGAGCTGGGTGGAGAGGGACAAAGCGGGGAAAATGGGGGACATCTGTAATAGTGTCAACAATTAAAAAAGAAAGTGAGAAAGTGGTGACAGCATGTTAACTGTCAAACCTACAAGGAAACTGGAAAATGCTCTAATGCACATAATATTACTTTCTAATGCACAAAATATAATTTCAGCTCTATGTAGTCACATTTGCATATGTAGATATATGACTAGTGAAATTTGCCACAAGCCTGTGATTGTTTTTATTTACAGTTCTTGACACTTTGAATCATGAATTCTGATTCTGTACCATGTTTTATGCAAATAAGAACTTATGTTCATCATAAATATAGATTCTTTTCTACCAAGGCAATAGAAATTATGGAAAAAGTATATAAGCACTATGTGTAGTAAAATCATGAAATGCTCATTAAAAGAGTCATATTTCATATTACTATAGTGTGCTGCAATTCTCAATGCATTTTCACTTTTTTATCTCATTTCATAAACTGTTTTTTTAAGTGGACAAGAACTTCCTTCTAAGCAAACGAAATTACTCAAATACCCTGAAGTATTCCTCTGACATTCAACCCACTGACAGGATGAAACCCCACAATACACAACAGCTATTGAAGGCTAAATAAAGCCTTCAAGTTTGATATAAACTGTTTATCCAGAGGAGGCTGACATTTTCTCAAGTAACAAACTTCTACTTCTATGCAACAAGTCAAACAGATCAAAATAATGCTTTTGGGTTTTTTAATTCAGAATTTGACTCCTCCAAATTGTTTATGGCCTGGTAATTTTAAATCACATAACCTCCTTCACTTTCTCATGCCTGCAGAATTAAATTTCTTTGATAATTTTCAGCTAAAATGATGCATGTATGAAATAAGCAGAAATCAAATTGAGAAAATAAAAATTTTCCCCAGTGCACCATGTGAAGTCCAGTTTACCCAAACCCAGACTATCCAAATTTCCTAATGTAAGCCTGTAAACACTCTGAGACTGGTAGGCTGGAAATTATGAATAATTGGAAAAAATGCCTTCTCAAAAGTCTCACAAAAATCCTATGAACTCAGTACAATTCACTTATCCTTTTAGTGCAAGCTTGATAAGCAAATGCTCAGCAGCTCAATATTTTACTGCTTCCAAGGTGACAGTATCCACAGCAATAGAAACTTCTGCCTGAATCAAGTGATTTCAGTAGTAGTTTACTGTTCTAGATCATCAAGTTAAGCCTCATTTAATAGGTTAGAGACTCTTTACTTAACAGTAGAAATAGCATTATCTTATATAGTCTCATATTAAGTAACAAGTGATTCAAATCCAAATTAATTGTTTTGAGATCAACAATTTTGCCTGGGGCATTAGATCTTACAGAGAATGCCATCCTCTATCTAGTCAAGTCACCTGAATTAGACAGGATTAATATTGGGTTACTGGGGTAGCAGAAAAACATTACCAGTCCCTGGATAGGTCCCTGCAGAGGTTTAAGTCTACACTCAACAGGAAAGATTGATCCTTGGGCATAAGCAACATATGGGGCAGAGTCAAATATTTTCCCCTTTGAGAAACAAACAAACAAAAGGCAGTTGAACACAAGGCTGCTGGACACTTGTGGATTTGAAGTTAATCTAACATTGAGTCAAGGCCTCATGACGCAAAGTAAACATCTCTGCAGATGTTCAATATTCTTCTGTTCTCTAGACTATGTCCCAGAGGCATAAACAAATCAGAAACACTAGTTCATTTATGTCCAAGATAACGACCACTGTAGATTTATTATCTTAGCAGTGATGATAATTGCATCTCAATTTATTTTGAGGCTAGCATTCCTGAGAACTTGTATTGTTTGCAGCAGAGAATTTCCATCTCTGCAGTCCTTTGTCATTGCTACTAACATGAGTGCTTAATACTTGACACATACCAACAGGGTTTTAAGCAACACACAAAAAAGTACACTCTGTCCTGGAGATTAAAAATAGTGACATGAGTACAAAGTTAGTTGAGTTTTTCCTAGTGAACTCAGGTTTAAATCCAGGCAGCAACCCTGATCCCTGCATGAAAAACTAGGCTATGGCACAGCCTGGTCGTTGGAGGTAAAATGGAGGCAATGAGAGAAGGAAAAAAGACAAGGAAAAGAGATCCTCTCCACGAGTGGCCTGGAGAAGCTCTTCACACAGGTAAATCAAGAGCATGCACTGAGTTAACTATCAGCATGATCCTTAGACCTGCATTTGCAGCAGCTGAACCAGGTAAGCAAAGATGTAGAAGAGGGAAATTTCAGAGAAGAACAAGTAGTCTAAATCAGTTGCTGCAGAAGGAACAGAAGTATCTTCTTAGTGGATGATAAGCAAATCACCAGAGTTCAAAGATCCTAGGATGACTGCGACTCATAATCAATAGGGAGGCAATGAGTATTTTTGTGCAGAAGACTAAGGGGATCACAGCTCAGCTCCAAGAAAGTCATGCATAATAAAAGATCATGGAAGGAGCACTTCAATGGTGAAAAGAAGTTCACTTTAGGATACGCTAAGTTAAGGATGATTTTTAGGGGAATTACATCCCCTCAAAAATTTTCCTTTATGAAAAACGTTCTGATCAAGTTTCTAAGGCTTTCAGCAATTTTGCTTCCACCTGGGCAAAATGTAAACTCTGGTTTTGACCTAATTGAAGCCTACTTTCTCAGTCTGCTCAGGCAAAACTAAATAAAAGTGGGGCGGGGGAGGATAAACTGGTTACTTGGTTGAAATGACCAATCAATTAACTCAAAACAGTCAACCACGCAGTACCATTTAATCTAGAGTCATACCTCTTCCAGACTGTAAAAGAAGAGTCAAGACCTCTTCCCCCAAGGTTACAATTCTAAAGGATGAAATAATGCTTTTATCAAACAATTAGATCTCTCAGCAAAATCAATTACTGATTATGTACCAGATTCCTGGGAGAACTGCATCATAAAAAAGCGGTCTTTTGTAAGCTGTCAAGGGCAAGGACACAGGGCTGGAACCCTTTTTTGATAACTTCGTGGTCATTAACACACACTTTATAAAATGAAATGCTTTGATCTGTATATTTTCTAAGAAAATAAAATTTTATAGCAGAGATGGTCTGATTTTTTAGGGTAAATGCACTCATTTAATGATTCAGAGAGATTTTGTTATTTCTCAAAAGGGTTGGCGTTGGCAGCCTGAGTGGTTCATCTGTCTTATATTTCCTGCCTCCTATAAGCAAAAAGGTTTTAAAGTATCACATTTCCAAACACAAAATTCATAATGCCAGGTTAAAGAGGCATGGTTTTCTATGATTTTAGAAAGACTGTGGATATTTAAAGTAGGACACGTAAAACTCCAATTTCCTTCATAGTAAGGAAATAATTTTTTCCCATAAATATAAAAACCAGGCTCTGATATGACCTTGTGATCTTCCTTCTTCTTTTTATGAATTCTAATTGTTTAGCTATAACAGATTATCTTCCATTTACTTTTGTCTAGGTAATTGAAAGTGTGAGGTATCCTTTAACTGAATAAGTGATTCCCAGCAGAAAGAAAACCTTGTTCTGGTGAAACTTGTTATGGATTTGGTGTCAAATGCTACTGTTCTGAAGTGAAATTGCTCCTTTAATTAATGGCTCCCATCTCAAACCTAGAAAATAGTAGTAGTTTTATTTTTTTAAAGCAGTCACAACTGCTTTTTAAAGACCGATGCTTTAGAAAGGCAATGGAGAGAACTGCCTTTAACACAGTAAGAAGGGTCTCAGATCAAGGTGCTTTGTTTCAGCCAACAGAAAACATTTGTTTTTTAAAAAAGGAATATTGACTTCTTGGCAATTTTTAGACTCCATGGTTCACCAATCTCCCTACAGATCCCAACATTCCCTATTAATTTATACTCAGCCACTTCACATGAGTTTTTTGTTTTGTGTCTGTTACTAAAGACATTTTACCTCTGTTTCTAAGGTTGTTCTTGATGTTGAAGGTTAGAACTAATTTAATCCACATGATTTGCTCTCCAAAAATTTATTTCACAACTCTGATTATCTGAGTCTAAAAGAGAAGTACTACAAGACTGAGTTGTCTTTTTAAGTTACTTTATTAGGAGCATTTTAGTGTGTGTGCGTGTGTGTGTGTGTGTGTGAACTAAGAATGTAATATTTTTCTTCCTTTGCGTCCCCATGGCTAACAGATGCTTTGTCAACCAATAGATAAAAGTTGTAGGCATAGCTGTTAACTGTGTTGCTGTTTTGGTAAGTTAAACATATACATATTTGAGTTATTTAAGAAAGTATAGATTACTAATATATCCAGTTTGTGAATCTTTGAAACATGAATAGAACTATATAAAACCTTTAGAAATTCATTTCAAAAATTATTAAAACATGGATCAGTGGAATTACGCCTGAGCCATCACAGTCAGGAGAGAAGAGTTCCTTGAGAACAGGGGGCACTTTTGTAAGTTCAATGATGAATCCTGTTGCCTGGCCCAAAGTTTTTTTGGACTGGGCACCCAACAAATAAGTGTTAAAAAGAAAACTGAATGAGTCAGTGAATGAGCAGGGCCTCCTTATGCTTGTCCCATGAGCAGCTATGTAGCAAATTCATGTAAAGTGACAAAATTGTAAAATATAGTTATATTTAGTAACACTTCCATTTTCTTAGCAATCATATTAATGGATTTCATGCATTTGACCTTGATAGATTATATTTAAAAAGTGTAATATTTAGTATTTTACAACTGATTACACATAGATTAGAAAACATTCACAGAAAAAAAGAACGGGGAATTGACTTATCTATTCTATCAGTAAGGGTCTCCTAATTGATAAAGTACTGTTTACCAAAAATATATTATTAACACTGAAACAATTTCAAAAATAATGACCCAAATGCAACTAAAGCACTTAGCATCAAAAGCCACTAATTACTTATTTTCTTTGTTGCAACACATAGAACAATACTGGAACACACAAAGCAGTTGTGCTGGAGATGCACCCATTGTCTCTATAATTGAAGTTCCAGGCAGAGCGCTCTTGGGAGCATATTTATGACACAATCCTACTGGCCCACAGACTTAGAGAACAGTGAACCAAACTGCACACCCTGTTGTTCTCTTTTGGCATTAACTTTGCTCTTACTTCTTGATTTGATAAAGGGTTGATGGTCTCCTGGCTGAACATGGTAAGTGCTGAATGCTGTAAGACAACGGGAACCCATTTATCACTGGGCAGAAGCATCTTCCGCTAATGGAAATGGCAGATGTCCAGGACTACCCTTCCAGGAATATGAGCAGCCACGTTTTGTCAGCTACAAGGTGTTGAGCATGATAGTATTGTTTAGACTTGTTTGCTCTAGTAGCAGCTCCTCTATTGTGCTAATATACTACAACAACTCTTCTAGAAAATGATAACTGTGAAAAGTTTCTGGTTAAAAAAAATAAAGGTGAGTATGTCATTCAGAGTAATGCAATGGGGAGAAATGTATAAAGGGAGACCAAATTTAGAGAGGAATCTCATGAATTTTCTAAATAAATAGGAAGGATATATAAATATCTTCAATATATTATAGTGAAAAAAATTAATGGACTGTGTAGTCTGATTTTCCACAGTTTGAAGCACCTACCACTTTCTAATTACATAAATTTGGGCAAGTTATTGAAACTCAGCCTCAGCATATTTTTTATGTTTCTTTGCTTTAGTTTAATATTATAAACTGTAAAACAAAGCAGACTGTCGTGAGAATTAAATTAAGTAACACATATCACAGTGCCCGGCACATAGTTGGTACTCAGTGAGCAAGGGAACCCTCCCACAGCCTCAACTTCATATATTATCTGTCTCAACTTCGTATACTATCTGATGTTTCCAAGGTTTCACAATGAGAATAAGAAAACACTGACCCAATTTTCCTTCTAAATGTTGTGTGCAAATATGCAGCAGTAGGATATTCTCCAGCCCACACAAACCAACAGGCTTAAACTAAGGTCGTGTCCATTGCTGTGAGTCAGATATGTCTGGGCATGTCTAGTGGACCAGAAAGGTGGCCCAAACAAGACATGTTTGTGTGGAACCTGCTAGTCTCATTGCTGAGGCCTGATGAGTCTGGGATAAGCATGCATTAGGACTTAGTAAGTGAGGTCTCTCAAATCAACTGGCATGGAGGGCTGAAGGAACTCATGGAGGGTAAATGAAAAGGACACAATGAACTGACTTGGTAACAAAGCCAGGGACTGGAGTGTTAACTCACTGTAGCTATCAATCAAATTTATCTGTGTACTGGGCCCATGGACATATCAGGGTTCCAGCTTAGAGAGAGAAGAATCTACAAGTAAAAACTGCAAGAGTTTATTCACATCGTAAAATATTGAACAACAGTACTATTTTGAAACCTCTGAAGCAGTCTAACCAAGAGGAGATATTTCTTCCCATTCTACCATGGGCCCTGCACAACGTGGTATCTCTGAAGCCTGCAGTGCGTCCGTGAGGGTGCCTTATCCAGCAGTGGCAGCGCCTCCTGAGACCCTGCTGTCTGGCAGAAAGGCAGCAGAGCTGGACAGGAGGGCAGTGACACCAGGCAGGGGACTTTGCCTTTGCCTGGAGCTTCTATGTTAAAAGTTGAAGCAAGAAATAATGACATTCCTTCTATCATGGTTATTAACATGGTCCCTTGTCTAGTCTCACTTTCATGAAATCCAGGGAAACTTGGGTCATAACTTCCAATACACTTCAAGGTTGTTAGTATATCCACTATCAGTTTTCCCTTTCTTTACTCATTCTAATTCTTCCCCAGAAAGGAAGCAGAACAAAATTGAAATAGGTGAGGGTTTCCATTTCTTAATTTTTTTTGGTATTTTTATTTATATGGCTAATTACATTTGTCGCTTTTCATCTAAAGCAAACCATACGCTGTCGTGGTTGTGATTTATCATCACAGAATTTTGTTTCTTTAAAAAAGCCAGGTATTCGTAGTCTACTTTATTCAGCAATGAATCTAAATTATTAACAAATAAAGTGGCTTGTAACATATCTTACAAGTGAGAAGAGCATAAGCCACACTTTTCTGATAGTCATCCAGCAAGCTGTCAACGAAAAGAAATCGCTTTTCAAAATAAATACTTTTAAGCAGAAGCTTAAAACTCAGCAATTAGCTTTTTCTCCTGGGATTTTGTTTGTTAACCTGGAGGGTGCAACCTCTGGTAATTTATTACCTTTTACGTGACATTTATTTTTACAGTTTCACTCCTTCGCTCTAACGAATCTTGAATGCGAAGGATGTAGGAGCGCCAGTACCTCAGGCAGCCTTCGGACTGCTGCCTTATGTTTTATTCAGTGAGTCAGTGTGGCTGTCATTCTGTGTTCCTGAAACACAAAGGTGTACAACAATCATGCAGGCACCAAAGAAAGACACCTACCCTCTCGGGCCCAGGATGTATCAGGGAGAAATTGACTCAAATCAAGAAGCCTCAGATCCTTTAAGTCCTTTAAAGTCGTAGGGTGATATTTCTCATCGTTGTCAGGAGCCCTCAGAACATGCTGAATTAGCAGTACATCTTAATGAAGATTAGGATAATTTGACAGAAGCTATAGGACACCTTCTCCATACCTCCTCACTTTAATTTCAATCTGATATCCAGTAGCTAAAGGCAAAGGAGTGAGTGACCTCTGCCAGTAACTTTGAGGCTCAAGTTGACAGAGCAGAATTGCTCTTCTTCAGATGTCAGAGTAACCATGATGCATGGTGTTGATAGGGGTCAGATTGCCCACGATATATATTTTCATTCACTTCCTTAGAGATTGGACCTGACAAAACTATAATAGCTTATTGAGTTCCAAATGACAATGACATACTGGGTATTTTCAAACACTTTTATTTTTCTTACTTCCTGTGACTTGTAAAAAAAGAAACCTGTTATCCTGCAAAATAATAATCCTGCAACATTTAAAAATAATTTTTTCATAGCACATAATTTTATAATAGAGCTGTATACCTCCCTCTATGTTGTACATGCATAGAATATTGCCGCCAACAAATATATACAGTTTATGATTGGCTTTATACAAGTTTTTACCAAAAACAAAAGTTTTGCTGCATTTCTAACAAGTTTTCTGACTGATGCCCATGTTTAGGGTCTGTGATCCACACTTTGAGTGGCAAGGCTTAAAACATGAACAATTAAAATTCAACCAAATATTCTAAGGTAAAGTAATTTATCTAAATAATAAGTATTTATTGAGAGTACACTGTATGTCCACTTTTATGTGAGGTGCCAAGGGACAGTCATAAAAATATATGAAATGTAATCCTTTCCAACAGGGAGCTTACAGTCAAGATAAACACCCATGAAACAAGAGTAAATAAAAAGGGCTAACTTAAAGAGTCATTCAGTGGTAAGGGACTTCAGAGAGACAGAATGATGAATAAAATCTAGGAAAGCACAAGAAAATAGATAATCCTTGACCTGAACTATACAGAATGAACAGTAAATGAGAGGAGAAAGGCTTAAGACATTAGCAAAGCTATGAAAGCAGAAATGCAGTGGTGGCTCTAGAATGACTGGCAAGAGGTAGGTGCAGGAAGCCATCTGATGGGAAGGAGTAGCATCTGAAGTTATTACTTAGGGGATATATATATTTTGGGGGCTTGGGTAACCATTAATGGAAATGAAGGGGAGATTCATGGAACCCCTAAATAAGACATCTACCTCTTAGTGCCCCTCCTAAAAGTTTGGCTTCTTTCAAAGAGTGTTCCTTTAGGAACACATCTGGTTATCCTATATTATTACTGTGATTGAGTTGGTGCAGAAGCCAATAGCTTCAGCAGTTTACTATGATAAATGGCATGCTTCAAGTTTTTGGAGCTAAGCATATTTATTAGGGTAGCCTTTCCTACTAAGAAGAAATTTAACTACTACTCTCTGTCACTTAAAATTTTTGCCTAAAACCCCACATTTACAAGCTGCCTATTTTAGACTAAGATAATGCTTCTCAAACTTGGAACAGCTGGCGGTATGCAGCGTCTGCAACTCACAGGGGAAAAAAAAATAGTACATCTTCTTGGAGCCTCAATTTTATTGATTTAGAGAGAATAAAAATTAAACAATTTATCTGTAATCCAAAAGGTTATCTTTATAATGGACAAACATGGATATACTATTAAACTGAATGCAAACTCCACATGACTTCTTCTAAAATGATAAATCAAATTATTTCAAAGAAACATGGTACTTAACCCTAGAGCTCCCAGCTCCACTTTGAGAAGCTATTAGGACGTAAGTTCACTCTCCTCAACCAAAAAGAGTTCTTTGGTAAAAACTTTTGAAAATTTTTGGATTGATGTCCACCTTTGAATTCTACACAGCAGTTAAACATGAGGAACTAGTATATTCAGCCTACCTGGGTCTTAAAAATATCCTGCAAGTGAAAGAACATGAAAATGAGTGACATCTAGTACATAGTACACAATCTATATAGATTAAAACATGCAAGTAAAATGAAAATACATAGTCCACAAGAATACAAACAGAAGGGTACACATCAAATACATTACAGTGGTTAGTATTGCAGTATGGAAAATGGAAATGGAAAAAGACTAAAAAACAAGTAAATGATAGAGGCCTTGCATGTGTAATGATTTAAATACAATTAATTAAATCTTTGTGTTTAAGACTCAAGAGGGACTAGTTGGTTAAGTCATCGGAGACCAAACTTTTTTTTAAAATAAAGGTATTTTTGTATATCTGCCATGAAATCTTCATTAATTATCACATCAGGTTGTGAAAACCTGACAAGATAGCAACAGGGACAAAAATAGAAGAGGCAACAAAATAACTAGAACTTATTTTGTACTTAAAATTTTCCAGGTATTTGGGCTAAATCTTTCACATGCATGTTCTAAGGTAAATACTATTAAATCTAGTTGACAGATGAGGAATTTTAGGCCTGGAGAGGTCAGAAGCTGAAGATCACCCAGCTTCTGAGTAGCATATTTTTTAGACTTTGATGTGTAGGTAGACACCTTCTGTCCACACACCTAGCCACAGCTGCACACTGGTTAGCATGAGAGGTATCTGAAGGTAGCATAAGGTCAGGATTCACTAGGGTAAGATACTAACCCAGTGGAGGGCAAGGATTGCTAAAGGAGGGGATAGAAGGGATATAGGAGAAGACATAAGAAGACACTGAAGAAAGTTATACCTTTCTTTTTTATAATTTTAGGTTTCATGTTTAGCATGAGTTAAGTTTTTTAAAGATTTTATTTATTTATTTTTAGAGAGGGAAGGGAGGAAGAAAGAGAGATAGAGAGAAACATCAATGTGCGGTTGCTGGAGGTCATGGCCTGCAACCCAGGCATGTACCCTGACCGGGAATTGAACCTGCGACACTTTGGTTCGCAGCCCATGCTCAACCCACTGAGCTACACCAGTCAGGGCCGAAAGTTATACCTTTCACAAATTTGTTGTTAGCCAATCTTAAAAGTTTATGGCTGTTTTTCAAGTTCAGTTATAATTATCTATAGTTCCTTACAAATAACTAAACATTCTTATTTCTTTAACATATTTGTGCCAAACATTTTCACAGCAATCTCTCAGAAAAAAGGTTGAATTTGGGACAATTTGAGAAAAATGTCTGCAATTTAATTAAGAAAATAGGTTGTTCTTATTTTAATAAGGACATTTTAAGAGCAAGTGCTTGAGCCTAACACCAGAAGTTGCAAGGGTTTGGGCTACCGATTTGTTGTTTACAATCACTCCTTAAGAAACCTTGAAAAATAGCTTAGTATATCTACACTTCAGTTCCTTACAATTCTGAAAAAGGAAAATATAATTACTTATTAAGACAGAGTAAAGATCAAGAGTTACTGTTTGTATGGTACATTGACAAAGGAAATCGCTGTGTGTTAGCAATCTCTGGACAGCGCACACAGCATTATTTCTCTCTCCTACTCTAATTGTGCCAACCTCAACCTTTGACTTGGTATTTCAGCTCCTTCACAATGATGACAGTCACCTCCGTGGATCCACCTGAAAGACTGGATAAGGTCTCTCTTCAGTTTTCTGAGAGAATGAATAGTGTTTACAATGCTTTTGATGTAACTTCAGTCACAAAGCAATGACATGCCATTGAGCAGAGCACTTAATTGGTAAATGAGGTGTGAGTTTCCATATGAAATTCAGTTTGTGGGTTACTGCTTAATTTATCTATGTTAATAATCATATCAGTTGGTCATTACAAAGAATCTTTTATTGAAATGTCTCCTGCATGCTCATCAAAAAAAAAATTTGTCTTGTATGTGAGATTTTTTCTTTGTCCTTGTTGGGTTTCTTTTTCTTTGTTAGTTTTTAATGAGCACCATTTGATATTTACAATGCCATGTGTGATTTTTGTAATTCTTTGGAAAAATAATTTTAATGACACTTATTACCTAGAATAAATTATAGCAAAATCTTAAAGATTCAAGAACTGCTAATAATATCTGATTTAGAAAGGCTGACTTTCTAAACTCGAGAAAGGACAATCTCCAGTAAAGGACAAAGGAAGAAGAGCAAACTACTTTTTTCAAGCTGTTTAAAATAATTGTCACAAATTTTATAAAAGCACATTTATTTATATTTCTATGCTAGAAAAAATACAATGAGCATTTAAATTCTCAGGGCCGAAAGTTATACCTTTCACAAATTTGTTGTTAGCCAATCTTAAAAGTTTATGGCTGTTTTTCAAGTTCAGTTATAATTATCTATAGTTCAATTTGTAACAGTTTTATCATAGTGTTTATATCATAGTGTTATCTATAATTTACTTAGAAAAAAAAGACTTACTAAAGACATGGATTAAAGGCTACCATACAATAGAAAAAAGTTCTTTTTTAAAGATAACATTTATAGCCAAAAATAATACTTTATGTATTGAATTACACAGAACATTAACATTCAGTCTTTCACAGGGAAAAAAATGGCAAGTATATTTTTAATAGAAATGTCTGAAGCATGTGTTACTTCTGTCAAATGTGAAGTAAACAGGACTAGTCATAATTAAAGTTTTACATCTGGCTAATCTGAGAACATTACTCTGAAACAACAAACAGTAGTTCATCTGTTTATCTCCTGCTTCCCCATCTTGTACTTCTCAACATCACAAGTATTCCAAGCTGAGCAGAATGGTAAGCTGTTGGCACAGATTGACATTTATGCATTAAACATCTACGCACATAAAATAATTCTCCCATTACTTCTCATTATTTCTTTAGTGATTCAACTGCTCATATCAATTGCTTTCCTCTATTGCTTTTTGTTTAGTTTCCAGGATTTTTTTAAAGCTGTTCATAATATAAAGCAATGTTTGAAAATGATTGTCATATTAAATAGCTAGTTTTTTCACTTGTTTAACACTTAGAAGCAGAAAGAAATTTCAGCATATTAACTATGGTTTAAATTTCAGCATAAACACTATGGTTTAATTGATTTCAACAGGAATATTCCTTGGGAACTTAATCATTCATTCATCTATTCATCTGGCCAACAAACGTTTCTGAGCATTTACTATGACAATATACTAAGACAATAAAATATGATACACTTCAGAATTTCCAAATTTAGTAGAAAAAATAAGTGAACAATAATTCAGTGAAGTCTGAGAAGTGTAATAGATTTGAACATAGCACAGGAGATGGCAATGAAAATTCTACCAGTGTCAGGAGGAACAATTGAGAGATTTTAGATGTAACAACTCTAAATACCATATACTTGGTATTTTTTTCTTAGGATAAAAAAAAGTATTTTTCAGTCTATCACTTAAGGTTCAACTCTGACTTTGGAAAATGAGATTCTAGAAGAGAAAATTAAAAAGACAGTTGTAGTACCTCACAAATAGACCTTTTCCCAAGGAGATTATTGCAATTAACCACTACATTTTTGCATGTCTAATATAGTTTTCTCCACTAATTTGGAGAGAAAGAAAACAGCCTCTACATTTAAGAAACTCAAAATTTAGCTAGAGAGAGATTCCTACACAATTAATCATAACATAATTATAAAATCAAAACTATGCATAAAACACAAGGAACAGACCTGGCCAAATGGTTTAGTTGATTGGAACATTGTCCTGTACACCAAAAAAGGCCATTAATTTGATCTGTGGTCAGGGCACATACCTATGTTGTGGGTTCAATCCCCAGTCAGGTCACCTAGGGAGGCAAGTTTCTCTCTCACACCAATGTTTCTCTCCCTCTACCTTCCTCTCTCTCTAAAACAAATAAACATGTCCTCAGGTAAGGATTTAAAAAATAAAATAAAACACTAGGAAGAAACATGATATTTTTAAGGATGAAAAGGCAAATGTGAATAATCTGGTAAGGCCAGACTTCTGTAGAGATGTATTGTGAGTCCAACCCTCTTCTCGCATCTCAGGCATTACCATTAGAAAGGATCTAAAGAGAGCCCCTAAAAATATAACTTGAGGGAAAGAGTCTAAACATAGATCAGGCCCAGAACCCACAAAAGTAATGTTTTAATTAACAAGTATAAGTTCAATACAAGTGAGAAAATTTCTTCCTTCTGTTCTACATATCTATTGCTATGCAACAAGTCATCTTGAACTTAGGGACATAAAACAATAACTTTATTATGTTCATGGATTCTGTGGGTCAGGAAGCCAGATGCAGAACAGTAGGAATGTCTTATTTCTATCCTATGTTATCAGGACCCTCAGCTGGGAAGACTCAAATGACTGGAGGCATTTCACACATCACATCCACTACACTCCCTTGATTAAGACAGTCATCAACCTACCAAAATCCTAAGATACTATATATAAACAAAAACTCTGAATGGGAACAGGGACCAAGAATTTGTGGCCATGTTTTAAAACCACCCTAACCTCTTTTCCCCTCTTCTCTCCCCAGGTACCCAACCCAGAGGAAACTGAAACCCTATATACTCAGCTGAGGCAGAAGTGAGAAAAGAGAGAGAATGGCTTTCTTCCTCTCTATAATAGATGACCTGCCCATGTGGGTCTGTCTAAATGAATACAAAATACTTGACTTCAAGCAAGTTTAGGGTTTTGATTATTATCAAAGGAAAGACATTCTAATTTCTAAAGTAAGTACAGTTTATCTATCCTAGATAGATAAGAAAGCCAAGGATCATGACTAAGTTTTCATCCAGAAATGAATTTAAAGGAGAAGTGAGAAACAAAAATAAAGTCTTGCTTTCATCAAACTGGTTATAAAATATCATTACTATGATAATATTAACTATAAGCCCACTTGAAACTACAAAACCAGATTGGTGGTGATATATCATGATAATGGTTGTTGTTGAGTACATACTGTTTGTGAATGAAGAAGACCATACTGAAATTCATCTACCTTTGTAGCAAGACAAAATCAGAACATTAAAGTTTAGCAAAGCTCCCTGATTCTATAGAGAGTCACTGGCATCAATATTGTTAAAGAAATGGTGAACCAAATGATAGGGAAGCTAAGGGAGACCTCTGAGAGGCAAGAGTGGGAAAGACCAGCTAAGGGAACACTAGAGAAAATAAGAACACGATGATTGGCAGTTATTTTTTTCTTGTATGTAAATCTCTATAACCCACTGGAGGTTTTGAATGGAGAAAGTAAAATGATCCAAGTTATGTTTTAGAACTATTATCCTGGCTGCTGTGTAGAGAATAGAAGGGGTGAGGGTGGGACAAGTTGTGGAGGTGAGCAAGGGTAAAAAGAATTAAGAAGCTATGAAAATGGCTCAGGTTAAAGGGAGTGGTAGTTAGGGCTATGGTGGTAGCAATGGCACAATGAGAAGTGATAACAAAAAATGGTGTGAAGTAGTGAGAATGTAGCTATGTGTTGAAGAGAAAGCCAAAAGACATGCTGATTGATCAAATAAATGGTGTGATATTTGTGACATTTTAGTAAAGAATTCTATAGGGATAAGCAACAGTATTACTCTTTAATGGGTGACATGAGTCTAAGCATTAGCATATGTAAAGATTCTTAGGTAGACTAGGTTAGTTAATAATAATATACATAACACCGTGGCCCAGTGGCTCGGTTGGAACATCATCCCATACACCAAAAGGTTGCAGGGCACATGCCTCAGTTATAGGTTTGATCCCTGGTTGGAGTATGTATAGGAGGCAACTGATCAATGTTTCTCACATATCTCTCTCTATCTGTCTCTCTCTCTCTCTGTCTCTCTCTCTCTCTCTCTCTCTCTGTCTCTCTCTCTCTCTGTGTGTGTCTCTCTCCCTGTCTCTCTCTCCACTCAATAAGCATATCCCCAGGTGAGGATTGAAAAATATTAATAATAATATGCATAGCAATTAATACTTTAATAGTAATTTTATATGCTGGAGCACCATTTCATGAATCCTTCCTCTGAAATAACTCCACCTATGCTCATTAAATAAAATTTAGTCTTTTATGCAGAACATAGAAACAGAGAAAAAATGGATAATTTTGCTTCCTCTCTGACATTTTTTGACATTATATTATTTTCCCTGAAATTGAATCCCCCTTTCTTGTTTTTTACCTTGCTCCAAAGATAGATTTCAGGACTTTGGTAGTCATTAGCATTTTTCACTAAGTCTTTCTGGACTTTAGACTTCCTGACCCTGTTCTTGAGGTATGTGCCACTCCTTTTTGTTTGCCCATGACATATGCCTCTTTTGTACATGATCTTTTTTATGTCTGAGTTGAAAGAGCTCTCTATTATAGACACATTGATCTCTTTCAATATTTTCTCAACTCCTTCCTGAGATTATCTATGAATTTTGCATTAAAAAAAATCTGGATTTAGAATTCTTCATTTCTATTTGTTATATCTTCCCATAGACACCTTCCAATATTTTCTCCAAGATTTTGGAAACTTCTTTAAAGTTGTGGAGTTTTTTTGGTCTCATTTATTCATCATTCAATCAGGTAACATATTATAAGAAGACAACAAAATCACTTCTATTGATTACGCAAATGTTTCTTTCTTTCTTCCCTTTTTTTCCCTGCTATTTTACTTCGTTAAGGTTTCTATGACGGGATTATGTTTGCTACAAGGCCTATAATTGGATTTTTGTTCTAAGTGGTCAACTACTGTCAGATGCCAAGTTTGCTATTAGTATTGACAGAAGAAAAATCACATACACTTACAACTACACAAACATAGTTAGAAGCATAAACCTTAGGAAAATAGGGTAGACTTTCTAAAACCAGCAAAATTACTAATCAGGGTAACATTCAACTGAAATGTCTATAATATTTATTCTCCCATATTTTCTCTCTATTAACAGAGTTTTGTTTTTATTTTTATTTTTTAAATATAAACCATATTGAAATAACTGTTTTACCCCCAACAGGGTATTAACAAAGGTGTTCTGCCTTCATAGTTCAATATCACTTCAGCTAAAGTCTACTTTCACATTGTTAAAGTTTTCTTGGTATCAGCTTTCATAACTCAAACCACCGAGAAACTATCTGTCAAATTTTAATGATAGAGGATCCAAGATGACAGCAGAGTAGGTGAATGATACACCTACCTCCTCCCAGAACTAAACTGGAATTACAAATAAAATATAAAACAATCACTCTGAATAACCAACTGAAGACTAGTTGATCAGAAGTTTTATAATCAAGGATTTACAGAAGCCACATCAAGACTGGTAGGAAGGGCAGAGATGCAAAAAGGGCTGGCTCCACTCTCACGGTCAGTGGCTGAGATTCCAGAGGGATATTAAAGTTGCAAGTGTTCCCCTCTGAGGACTATGGGATCTCAACCCCAAGCCCAGTGCACCACAGCCAGGAATAGGTACCCACGTAACACCTGTCTGTGAAAATCAGCAAAAATTCTTCCAGGGAGAAACAGGAGTCTGCTAAAGACATTGGTGCCCTCTTACAGGGCCAATGCACGAAATCTCATCTGAAGCCACTTACCCTGGGCTCTGGCAAAGGGAGTGCAGAGTGGACTAGAGTCATGTGACAAGAGACTGGGATTTGGGGAGAGAGCTAAGGGGAAAGTGCCAGGACCTTTGTGTTGAGTCACTTTTCCACACTGCAGATGCCATCATTCTAGAATGGAGCACTCCATGCAAAAAGGCATCAACCTGAGACAGTGCAACAGCCCCAACCTTTGGACTTCCTATTGCAAAACCCTGTGGTGCTCATATCCTGCTGAGGAATCAGCTGCCTGGCCTGGAGTGTAGAGGTCTGAGTAGACTCAGGAGGTATCAGTGACTAAGTGGTGTGACTTTGGGGCAAGGGTCATTCTGCCAACTTTCCCATATACCTTACTGGTGCCTCCCCATCACAGGAGATCCACTAGCCCCATCTCTGGACTCCCAGAAACCCCACCTCCAGAATCCTGGTGGCCCCACACTGCCAAGGTCTGTGCAGAATCCAGGACAGAGTGAGTTGTGTGGCTCTAAAACAGGGGCCATTTTTCTCTTACATGCCTAACCAGTGCGGAGCCTCCCCTTCATATGATCAAATTTTAGTCTGTTTAGGTCTGGTAAATTCTGCTGGCCTTAGCCTGATGACTCACTGAAATGCCCCCCTACACACACACAAAAGTGTTTGGGCACCCAGCAGGTGGCAACTAGAGTTGGTATACCCAGGAACATTTGCTGAGGGAGCTCAGGCTCAGAACTGACACTGAGTTTAAACCTATATCAGTCTGATGAACACCACTCACTCCTACCTGGTAACTCACTGAAAATACCTCATGCAACTCAAGTACCACAAGAGGCTCTCTCAGTGACTCAGCCTAATAGAAAGCCAGCAGGCAAAGACAAGTGGGGGCAGATTCTGGAGTGTCTGAGTCTTTTGCTGACCTGGCCCCCAAGTTTAGTGCCAGTGGAAGCCAATCTTGGTGCATAGCTTAGTCTTTCCCATACACACCTAGGCCCAGCAAAGGCAACTACAAACTATGGATCATTTTGTAGCTCCATACAGGTTCCCCAGAGCCATCACAGCCAGTCTTTGACACTGGCCCACACCAAACTACTACCCCAGAGGCTCCAGAACCAATACACCCAGTGGCCAGCTTTTAAAAATGTCAAAGCAGAATCCTACTAGCTCACAAATGGCATATCCAAGGGGAGATTTCAGAAGGCATCAGACCCTGCTGACATAAATTCTGCTTAGTGTGCTCAGCACTTGCACAACAGCTAATATTCTGGTCAAGCTCAAATCTCACAGTCAGCTAGCCAGAGGGTTGATCCCACACACAAATGTGCCAACAGTAATCAAGACTCAATTACAATAGGAGGGCCATCAGAACCAACAAATGAAACACTCCTGGAGCACCCAGCTCAGGTGATCAAGGAGACTGTACCACTTGGTCCCACAAGATACGTATTATATTAGGCCACCCTACCAAGACTGGGAACCATAGCAGACTTACCTAATACACAGAAACAAACACAAGGAAGCAACCAAAATGGGGAGACAAAAAAACAGGATCTATTTGGGAAAAAAAAATAAAGAATCTCAATAAAAAGAGCTAAATGAAATAGAAGCAAGCAATTTAGCAGATATAGAGTTTTATAAAAGGGTTATAAGGATGCTCAATGAACAAAGTGAGAACTTCAACAAAGATAGCAAGTGTAAATAAATGACATAGAAATCATAAAAAAATAACTAGTCAGAAATAAAAACTGTATTAGCTGAAATAAAGAATACACTAGAAGAATAAAGAGTAGGATGGATAAAGCAAAGGACTGAAACAGTGATTCAAAAGACAAGGTAGAAAAAAAATCACCCAAGCAGAGAATATTAAAAAAAAAGGAATTTTTTTGAAAAATAAGGATAAATTAAGGGACCTTTAGGACAACATAAAACATAACAAGATATGCATCATAGAGTCACTAGTAGAAGAAGAAAGAGAGCAAGAGATTCAGAACATATTTGAAGATATTTACTAAATGAAAAAAATACAATACAGATTAAATTAAAAAAAAAACAAATAATGACAAAAAATTCCCCAACCTGGTGAAAGAAAAGGACATACAAGTTCAGGAAGTGCAGAGATTCCTAAACAAGCTGAACTCAAAGAGCTCCCACACCAAGACACATCACAGTGAAAACTGCAAAGCTTAAAGACAAAGAGACCATCTTAAAAGCAATGATAGAGAGACAGTCCCCTGTACAAGGGAACTCCAGTAAGACCCTCAAATGATTTCTCAGCAGAAACATTTCAAGCCAGAAAAGACTGGCATTAAATATTTACAGTGGTGAAAAGCAAGGACCTGAAACCAAGACTACTTTATCCAATAAAGCTATCATTTGAAATTGAAGGAGAAATAAAGAGCTTTTAAGACAAGAAAAAGCTAGAGGAGTTCATTACCACCAAAGCAGTATTACAAGAAATGTTAAATGGTGAAGAAGAAGGAGGAGGAGGAGGAAGGGAAGGAGGGGGAGGAGGGGGAGGAGGGGGAGGGGGGAGGGGGAGGAGGGAGGAAAAGAAAAAAGAACAACAATTACTAAAACAGCAGAGAAACAATTAATTATAAAGAAGAAAATGCCAATAAATATATACCTATCAATAACCACTTTAAATGTAAATGGCTTAAATGTTCTAATAAAAAAACATAGAGTAGCAGAATTACCATGACCAGGGTGGAATGGGGGTACCTGAGTGCAGGTGATGGGAGATTAGAAAAGACACAACACAGACAGTTTAAGGAAAAGCGGAGACCAGGTGGGACATTGTCCTCTGATGGAGAGACAGTGAACCACGAACATGGTCTCTGCACTTATTTTATAGAGGTTGGTTAGATAGAGCTCAAGGATGTTTTGCAAACTTAGTGAGATGCTGCAGGCACAGACTGTTCCATTCCCAGGGTATCTAACTGATACATATGTCTTCTGCAAAAGTTACAGCGCATACAGTTGAAGCTTGTGGTTATTTATCCCCTGTTCAACCCCCAAGGGTTCCGGCTCTCATCAGCTGCTGGCTTGATCGGCCTTGCAGATGCAAGCAATCAAGTGCAGTTTTGTTAAGCACTCAACCTTGTCTATGACACCAGCCTTCACTGCCCCCCACAAGAAAAGATAAGAAAACATGACCCATATATATGCTGTCTACAAGAGATCCAACTCTGGATGAAAGATACACACAGACTAAAAGCAAAGAGATGAAAAAAGGTATTTGATGCAAATAAATGAAAAAAGATATCTGATGCAAATGGAAATGAAAAAAGCTGGGGTAGCAATACTTATATCAGATAAAATAGACTTCAAAATGATGGCAGAGACAAGAGACAGAGAATGTCATTACATAATATTAAAGGGATCAATCCAACAGAGGATACAACCCAGTAAACATTTCTGCACCCAAAATAGGAGCACCTAAATATATAAAGCAAACCTCAATGAACATAAAGGGAGAGACTGACAATAATACAGTCATAGAGGGAATTTCAACACCCCATTTACATTAATGAATAGATTTCCCAAATGGGATATCAACAAGGAAACTGCAGCCTTAAATGACATACTAGATCAAGTGGATTTAATTAATTTCTTACAGTATTTCACCCCAAGACAGGAGAATACATATTCTTTTCAAGTACACATGGAACATTTTCAAGTACACAACACATGTTAAAACACAAAACAAGTCTCAGTACATTTAAGAATACTGATATCATATCAAGTATCTTCTCTGACTATAATGGTATGAAACTGAAAATCAGTCACAAGAGAAAAGCACACACAGACATGGAGATTAAATAACATGTTACTAAACAAGGAATGGATTAACAGTGAGATCAAAAAAGAAATGAAAAGATACCTTAAAAAACAAAAATGAGAACACAACAAACAAAAATCTATGGAACACAGTGAAAGAACACCCAAGAGGAAAATTCATAGCATTAAAGGACTACTTCAATAAACAAGAAAAATCTCAAATAAATAATCTAACTTTTCACTTAAATGAACTAGAAAAAGAAGAACAACCAAGTGAGTAAAAGAAAGAAAGTAATAAAGATTAGAGCAGCAATAAACAAAATAGGGTCTAAAAAGGTAATACAAAAGACCAATAAAACCAAGGGCTGGTTCTTTGAAAACATAAAGAAGATTGAGAAACTTTATCTAGACTCATAAAAAGTAAAGAGAGAGGACACAAATAAATAAAATTATAAATGAAAGATAAGAAGTAACAACTGATTCCAAAGAAATATTACAAACTGTATGACAACAAATTGGACAATTTGAACAAAATGGATAAGTTCCTAGAAACATAAAGTCTTCTAAAACTACATCAGGAAGAACCAGAGAATCTTACTAGACAGATTACAACTAGTAAAATTAAAGCAGTAATAAAAAAAAAACCTCCCAACAAACAAAAGCTCTAGACCAGATGGCTTCACAGGTAAATTTACCAACCATTCAAAGAACTAACACCTATCCTCCTCAAACTATTCCAAAAAATTCAAGAGGATGGAAGACTCTCGAGCTCAATTTATGAGGCCAGCTTTGTCCTAATTCCAAAACCAAATAAAGCTACTACAAAGAAAGAAAATTATAGGCTAATATTACTGATCAACATAGATGGTAAAATCCTCAACCAAACATTAACAAACCAGATCCAGCAATACATTAAAAAGATGATACATCATGATGAATTTGGCCTTATTTCAGGGATGCAAGATTAGCACAATATGTACAAATCAATAAATGTGATACACAATGTAAACAAAGTGATGAATAAAACCCATATGATCATATCAATAAATGCAGAAAAAAACATTTGATAAATTTCAGCACCTATTTATGATAAAAAAAAACAACTCTCAGCAAAATGTGAATAGAGGGAACACACCACAATACAAGAAAGTCCATATATGACAAACCTACTGTCAATGTCGTACACAATGGACAAAATCTATAGGTGTTTCTCTTTACATTGAGAAAAGAAGAGAGATATGTGTTTTCACCATTCTTATTCAACATAGTCCTAGAATGTCCTCGCCACAACAATCAGACAAGAAGAAGAAAAAAAGACATTCAAATTGGAAAGAAAGAAGTAAAACTGTTATTATTTGCAGATGGCATGATACTGTGTGTAAAGAACCTTAAAGATTCTACCAAGAAACTGTTAATACTAGAACTGTTAAATGTATTCAGTAAAATAGCAGGATAGAAAATAAATATCCAGAAATCAGCTTCATTTCTATATACCAATAATGAACTATCAGAAAGGGAAACTAAGAAAACAATCTCATTTACAATTGCATTTTAAAAAATAAAATACCAAGAAATAAATTTAACCAGGATTGTAAAATACCTTTTCTTGGAAAATCATGACATTAAAGAAAAAACTGAAGATACAAACAAGTAGAAGTATATAATGTGTTCATGGATAGGAAGAATTAGGATCATTAAAATGCCCATATCACTCAAAGCAATCTATAGATTCAATGCTCTTCCTACAAACATACCAATGTTGTACTTCAGAACTAGAACAAATGTTCCAAAAAAATTTATGGAACCACGAAAGACCTCAATTAGCTATGACAATCTTGAGAAAGAAAAACAAAGTTGGACCAATTGCACTCCCTGATAGCAAACTATAAGTCCATACTAATCAAAACAACATGGTACTGGCATAAAAACAGACATATAAGTCAGTGGGAAAAAAATAGAGGAATAATAAACCCACATTTTTATGGTCAGTTAATAGTTGTCAAAGGAGGCAAGAACATACAGTGGGGTAAAGATAATCTATTCAATAAATGTTGTTGGAAAATTAGACAGATATGTGAAAAAATAAAATTATTCAAACTTCTTTCATCATACAGAAGAATAAATACAAAATGGATTAAAGACTTAAATGTAAGACTTAAAAAGAAGTTTTAAAAATCTCAGACAATTTTCACAGCAATATTTTTTCTGATACTTCAGGCAAGGAAAAAATGAATGGGACTACATCAAACTAAAATCATTTTGCACAGCAAAGGAAATCATCACCAAAATGAAAAGACATTCCACTGGTGGGAGAACACATCCGTCGATACATTTAAGAAGGGCTTCATATACAAAATTTTTAAAGGACTTATAAAACTCAACACCAAGAAAACAAATAATCCAGTTACAAAATGGGCAAAGGACCTTAATAGACACTTCTCTAAAAAGGACATAATGATGGCTAATAGACAAGATGCTTAATGTCAGTAATCATCAGAAAAATGTAAATTAAAACCACAATGAGATATGACTTCACACCTATCAAAATCGCCATCATCAATAAATCAACAAATGAGTATTGTCAGGGATGTGAAGAAAAAGGATCCCTTGTGCATTCTAGGGGAAAATGCAAATTGGTACAGCCACTGTGGAAAGCAGTATGGAGATACCTCAAAAAATTAAAAGTGGAACTGCCTCAGGACCCAGCGATCCCACTTCTAGGAATACCTGCAAAAAATACCAAAACACTAACTCAAAAGAATATATATATGTGCATTGCAGCACTGCTTACAATAACCAAGATTTGGAAGCAGCCCAAGTGCTTACCAGTAGATGAGTAGATAAAATAGCTGTGGTACATTTATACAATGAAATACTATCAACCATAAAAAAGAAGAAAATTTTAGCCATTGCAACAGCATGGGTGGACCTGGAGAATATTATGCTAAATGAAATGTCAGTCAAAGAAAGATAAATGCCATATGATTTCACTGATATATGGAATCTAATGAACTAAGTAAGTTAACAAAATAAAAACAGACTCATAAAGAGAAGATACTGACAGCTGTCAGAGGTGATATGGATTAGGAGACTGGGTGATAAAGGTAAATACCAGAGAGAATGGGGGGGTAGTGTGGGAAGTAAAAAAGAGAAAAAGGGGGATAAATAGGGGGGGAGAGGGGGATAGATGGAGACTTGACTTTGGGTGGTGAAAACACAGTACAACACACAGATGTGTATTAAAGAAATATACACCTGAAACCTATATATTTTTATTAACCAATGTCAGCCCAATAAATTCAAAAAATTTAATGCTAATATACCCTAAAATTATATTTTACACTTCCACTTTTTTATCTTCTGCTCCAATAAACCACTTAGAAATCTTTATCACTAGCTAGTGATGTTTCTGAATTCTCTTATATTTGTTTTCATTTCCCTTGCTCTTTCACAGTTCAATTCTTTCCTGTGCTCTGTAAGATTCATGTGGGTTAGTGCTCATTCTTTCTTGACAAATGCATATTTTCTATTTATTTATTCATTTATTTAAATATTTTATTTAAATAATATTTTATTGTTTATGCTATTACATTTGTAACAATTTTCCCCCTTCATGTCCTTCCATCCACACTCCCTCACTCCAGTAGGCAATCCCCACATCATTGCCCATGTCCATGGGTCATGCATATATGTTGTTTGGCTACTATCTTTCATATGCTGTACTTTTCATTCCTATGACCATTCTGTAACTACCAACTTATACTTCTTAATCTCTTCACCTTTTCCACTCACCACCCCAAAATCTTTCCCATCTGGCAACCATTACAACGTTCTCTGTATCTATGATTCTGTTTCTGTTCTATTTGTTTGTTTACTTTATTTTTTTAGATTCATTTATTGATAGATATGTATTTGTTAGCATTTTATTGTTCATATGTTGATTTTCTTCTTAAAGAAGATCATTTAACATTTCATATACTACTGGATTGGTAGTGATGTACTCCTTTAGCTTTTTCTCTGTCTAAAAAGCTCTTTATCTTCTATTCTAAGTGATAGCTTTGCTGGGTAGAATCATCTTGTTTGTAGGTCTTTGCTTTTCATCATTTTGAATATTTCTTGCCCATTCCTTCTAGCCTGCATTTTCTCTTGAGAAATCAGCAGATAGCCTTATGGGAACTCCCTTATAGATAACTAACTGCTTTCTCATGTTGCTTTTAAGATTCTCTCATTGTCTTTAACCTCTGGCATTTTCATTATGATGTGTCTTGTTGTAGGCCTCTTTGGGTCCATCTTGTTTGGGACTCTCTGTGCTTCCTATACTTGTATGTCTATTTCCTTCACCAAGTTAGGAAAGGTTTCTGTTTTATATTTTCAAATAGGTTTTCAATTCCTTGCTTTCTCTCTTCTTCTCGCACCCCCATGATGCTATGTTGTTACACTTGAAGTTGCCCAGAGGTTCCTCACACTAATTTTTCTGAATTCTTTCTTCTTCTTGCTATTCTGATGGGTGTTTTCTTGCTTTGCTTCCTTATATTCGAAATCACTCATTTGATTCTTGGCTTTATCCCCTCTCCTGTTGATTTCCTATAAATTGTTCTTCATTTCAGTTAGTGTTTCCTTCATTTATGACTTGTTATTTTTTGTGGTTTTCTGATCTTTTTTATGCTGTCGAAGTTCTCTCTAAGTACATCTGCTCTTTCCAAAAGTTCATTGAGCATCCTTATAACCAGTGCTTTGAACTCTGCATCTAGTAGATTGTTTATCTCTATTTTGTTTTCTTTTTTTTTCTGGAGTCTTATTCTGTTCTTTCATTTGGGCCACATTTCTTTGTCCCCTCATTTGGCAGTATCCCTATGTTTGTTTCTATGTAATAGGTAAAGCTGTTTTGACTCTCTGACTTGGTAGAGTGACCCAATGTAGTAGATGTCCTGTAGGGTCCAGTGGCACAGCCTTCCCTATAACCTAAGGTGAGTTACTCAAGGTACACCCACTGTATGGGCTGTTTATAGCCTCTTGCAATTGAGCCTTGATTGCTATTAGCAGATCAATGGGAGGAATTTACCCAAGCCAATCAGCTGCAAGGACTAGCTGTGACCACTGACCACCAACCTCTGACCACCGTGGAGGATCAGCTGTGCAGGGGCCCACTCCACAGAGCAAGACTTACTTCAGCAGGGCCCTGGTACCCACTGAGTCTGCCACTTGAGCGTGCCACTTATGGTGGTGGTTGGGTAGTGGTGCTCTGACATGGTCTGTAGCCATCCATTGGATGGCCAGGCTCTGGGGCCACCCAGAAGGTGCAGGCAAAGGTCAGCCACTGCCTGTGTTATATCTGGAACCAACCAGCATAAGCTACAAAGTGATCTGCAGATGGCTGCTACTTGTACTGGGAGTGGAGGTACCAAAGCAAATCCAAATTGTGAACCAGGGCCAGCTGCTGATAGTGCCACACCTGGGGCCACTTATTGAGTGGTACAGGACTAGCTGAGGCCAGATATTGTTTGAGATAATTTAGGAAAATCTGAAGCATGAGCCAAGACAAGTCATTCATGTGGAAAAGCCACTGGAAATAGCTTGGATGGGCCATAAATTGGGTGTGGCAGAGCCTCAGGGAATCACCAGGGTGGAGCAAACATTGTGAGCCAGGTAAATGGAACTTTAGATATGGTGCTCACCTGCTGGCTCTGTGGGAAAAGGGCTCAGAAAAGGAACAATGGCCCCTGCCAACACTGCTATCTGGGAAAAAGCTGCCCCCCAGCTCTCATGCTGATGCCAGACACTTCAGTTGCTACACGTAAGTCTCTGGTGCCTTTCAAGCTGCTGCCCAGCACTAGAGCTTAGAGGGAGTGAGTCTGAATAAGTCTGTGTATGGGCCCTTTAAGAGGGACTTCCTAAAACTCCAGCAGTTTCTGTCTCCCCATAGCCCCAGTCCTCACTGGTTTTTTCATCCAGAAGTTAGGGGAACATATCTCCTTGGCACTTGAACTGTGAGCTGGGGGACCTGTTGTGGTGCTGGGACCCCCCGTTCCTGAGATAGCCCTGCCAATTTTTATCCACCATATGTGGGTGTGGGACCAGACTCTTCTGCAAGTCCACCCCACCAGTCTTGATATGGTTTCTTCTTTAATTACATAGTTGTAGTACTTCCATCTAACTCAATTTCTTATGGTTCTGAGTGATGGTTGTCCTAGAGTTTAGATGTAGTTTTGATGTGGCTGTGCGAGGATATGATCTGTGTTTACCTATGCTGCCATCTTGACCAGAGTAAAATGTTTCTAATTGAACCTTTGAGTTCAAGATTTTGAGATGTCAACCCAATAAGGCAAAAGAAATACGTGAATTTTTTCAAATGTTTCCTTTTTTTATTTTATTGAAAAGACAGAAAAAGGTAGTTATAAGTTTCTGTATTTTCCTCAAGCAGAGCTCCAAAAGAAAATAATTTCACCTAAAACATGTCTAATTCTCAAAATGATGGTTTGATATGCTGTAATTATACATATATGTGTATATATATATGTCTATCTACCATATTGCAGCTTTGAGTTTTCAATATCTAGTAGTAACACATTTTGCCATATTTCCCCTCCATTTATTTTAAGATACAGTAAAAATAATTTGATAGAAAAGCTAAATGATTTTTTTAAAATACATTCTACTTTCACAGCTGCCTTGAAATGAGCAGGTTATATATAGGCAAAGCTTAATAACCAATAACTCAGGATTTCCGTTCTCTTTCTGAAGCACAACTGTCATAAAAATATACTCTCCAGTTAGGATTACTGTGAGTAATCTATTATAAATGACAAACAGGAAAATGGATATACTCCCTGGCCAAACATTTTCATCATTAACAATAATAGAAATGTTGCTTCCAATAAGCGCTTGGGTATTGCTAGTACTCAGAACCTGAGAGTAATTGCTCATAGATGGGTCTGGCCTGGCAGGAAAGCCTCTAGGAATTTTATTTTTCTTCTTAAATGATTACATAAAATGGTTCAAATATTCCTCAATAAAATATTTGTGAAAAGACCATGTATATTTCCTGTTCGGAGAAACTACCTCGGGAGACAAGCTGCTGTTTCAGGGCTGGGTGTGGGCAGTGGGAAGGAGGAAGCTGTCTGCTGTAGAATTTCATGGTGTAAACCCTCTTGGGCTGGCAACTGTCCTAAAAAGGGGGTAACATAGATTTTATTTCATGGTAGCATATTCTATGGGTCATCTACTAGACCCATTCATCATCTCTAATCCAGAAGAGAGTTGAAAGGGGTGGAAATTACAGCCTCAAAAGTTATAAAGTGAGTCTCCAGCAAGTTCTCTACCTGAAATGTTCCTCTGCTGACTCGACCATGGCACCTTGCTGATCTGCACTATGTTTTTGAGACCCAAATAGTGACACCAAGAGCAATAGAGCCATGTCATCTCTCTTCTAAATGACAGCATGAAGAAGATAAAAGCCTGGAGTGGAAATATTGCTCTTATGTAAATACAGTTTCTCTACCTCATCAATTTGTTCAGAACTTCTTTATACTCAAACATTATAATAAACCCATTGTATATCAATGTAAGTTACATATTTTTATGAAAAATAACTATATACCCCCCAAGAATTAGAAGGTTAGCATTCGTTCACATTTTTGCAAATTTCTTTAATGTCTAGCTTAATAAAAGACAGTTGGATCTTTAAATGTGTTTCTGCTTTCCATCTGTTGTGATATCAAATCCTACTGCATACCCATGAAAAGTGAGAGTGAAAATAGACAAATAAGATTTTAATATTGTCATAAATATAATTTTGACCTCACAGACCCCCTGCAGGGATCTGTGGGACTTTCAAGGGCCACTAAGCTACTCTGACAACCACAGCTGTACACAAAGTTCATTACCATGGAAATAAGACCAAGAATTCAAATTACCTGATAGAACAAGGAAAAAATAAACCATCTCTTGAGTTGAAGGGTACATGTGAAAAATAAAAAAATTACCTACAAGAATACAAGTTGACAAATGACTTCTTAAGTGTGGTGGATTACAATATGAATCTCATGAAGGACCAGAAATTGAACTTTATTCACTTAACAGTGGAGATTTGCTTCAAATCAACAAACACAAGGTTTCACAAGCCTATTGGGACACCAGCACTTAGGTTGTAAAACATAAGAACATAAAAGTTACAAGGGCCTGTAAAGGTCATCTTTTTACATCTTTAATATTTTCATTTCATATATCATAATATTGGGGCCCAGTAAGATTACAAACTTTAAGTAGGCAAGAGAACTTAGTTTTTCTAGATCCCTAGATCTTTACTCTGCACCCTTCTACAAAACTACAGAATAACATTTCAAATATGCCCATCATTGGCTAACTTAATTGGTTTTAATGTTTGGAGAAAGGCTGGTTAGTAACCTCTTTGGATACTTAATGAATACTAGCAGTCCATTCCCCAGAAAAAATATATCCATGCACATATTCATGGGTCCCTGAAGCCTAAGTGTGAACTACCTTGAGCTCAGTGTAGCCCAGTTAAGAACCTCCAACAGAGTTTTAAAACATACATACAACCCTGGGATCCATACATTTGAGAAATAAAAAAATTGAGGAGTACTCAGTAATGAAAAGTTATAGAAGCTGTTATTTTTTTAATTTTTTAAATTTAATACAGATTAATATAGTATTAAAATAACATAATAATAAACCTCTTCCAAAGTAAGATTTACACATGTATTCACAAATATTTTGAGTTCCTACTGAATGTCAGGCATTCTGCTAGGTCCTAAGGGTAAAAGGTGAGTATAACTGACGCATTCTATACCATGACAAAGGTTTTGGTCTAGTGGGGAGACAGACATTAAATAAGCACACAACATATATCAAGAATAAAAGTATGAAACCTTTCCCACCTGGACTCTCAACTACTGCAACTTCTCCCTAGTTGGATCCTAGAAAGCTCACACCACAGCAGCACCACCTCAAACACCATCCTCTCTCACACTAGAAGCTAATTAAGACACTGTTTAGTCACTAGAATTAAGTAAGTCCATATAAGTAAGTCCATAAATGACCCCAAAGATAGGATACTTCTTTAAACCAGCTAGTCTCTTTATGTATTTCATGTAACTGTATCACCACTTCCCCAGAAGTGTTTATCCAGTCAGCTTGCTTCAGAAAAATGGGAAAATAGAAATCAGGGAGATGTTTGTAGTGATCAGAGGGAATCACAGGATCACCAGGATTGTGGCAAATCCAACAGTTCATTGGAGGTTGGATACCCTCCTTCACCACCACCTGAGACATATGAACAATGACATTATCTTTTCCGGTGGAGGCAAGGAAAAAATGAACAAAAGAATCACAGAGAATTTTCATTATGTAAGAATTAGGAAAATGATGATCAGAGAGGGAAGAAGGAATAGAAGGACATTTTCTTAATCTAATGCCTTGGGAAGAAGCAATCTACCCTAATGTCGTCTACTTCTCTTTCTAATCACTTTGACTTTGAGGTCTTTAACATTTACACAGGACCAGATGTCAGGTGGATCCTTCAGTTGTGAAATATACACTCAAGTCTTGACCATGGTGTCGGTGGTTGAGAGTACTTGGTACTGGAGAGGTTGTAAAGGGTAAAGGGGGTCAAATATATGACAATGGAAAGAGATATGACTTCAGGTGGTAAAAACACAATGTAATATACATAGGCTATATTATAAAATAGTATACTTGAAACCTATAGAATTTTATTAACTAATGTCATGGCAATAAATTTAATTTAAAAATAGAAATACAAATACAAATTTTAAATTCATTCAAAAATGAAAGTACTAAATAAGCAAAATATTTGAAATAAATGTTTGAAGTTTAATACACACATTGAAGCACAGGAATGTATCTAGATATCTGTACATATCCTGGTAGAAATATATTGTATGCTTCTAAATGGTAGAATCAACATATCTACTTTAAGGAACTATGGGAATGCCAGAAGAATGTTCCAAAACAAAATTTATATTGAATTATTCCTGCTCTGTGGGAGAACTTGGGAAGATAGATTTTAGATCAAATAAATGTTTTACATATCAAAAAGCAAGAGTACTTGGTAGGACCCTTTCATTGAATCTCACTTTTACAAAAAACATCAGAGTAAAACACTAACTGTGTGTAAATAACAAAAAGACTTAAAAATGCCCATCATAAAAAGCTGATGATTATTCATTTTAATGGAATCGATAAGAAAGGTTGTTATTTCTATGACATAAAACATTTAAGATAATAACTGGAAACATTATACCAAAGCATAACAGATTTCTAGGAATTTCATACATTTTCTAGAACACTGATATTAATAAAATGCATCCATACAAATATAACATAACATGATTTACTATTATTTCTTATTTGACAATACTTCCCATGTAATTTAACATATCAAATAAACCTAATTAATTAAACATCTACCAAGCCAGAGAGAATCCTTTGAGATTTTCCAGGGACCCACTGGGAAATTTCAAAGTTTAGTATGGAGTCATAAATACTGTCTTTGGAATTTGATTTTAAGAAAGTGTCAAAAATTTGAACATTTAATTAAATAAGATTACACATCATTATAAAACAATACTTAATCATGTATTTAACCATAGTGACAGGAGATTTTAGAGGCAAATGCAGAAGTTTACATAGTTGTAAACAAAACTTAGATTTTTAATATTGAAAAGACTCATTTTTCCCAAATAATCAAAGACCTAATGGTGACAATGTGAAGCACAGTAAATTTTAGAATCCCCAAAAAGTAAAACAAAGAAAAAACCTTTCACAATCTCTTATCTAGAGCAGATGAGGAGTCCAAGGAACTTTGGCTCTTTAACAGACAGAAAACCAAATTCTAATTTTGCATCAGTGTACCTTTGATATTAAAATTTTTTTAACTTTTAAAAGATAATTGAAATGAAAAATGCTTTTTCTAAGATTCCTTTTCCACAACCTTTCTATGACTATTTTATATTTATTCAGATTTTTTCTTATTTTTTTTTAATCTTTCTCATTCTGGATCAGTTGTTTTATTTCAGGACAAAGTCACTCTCTTTTTCCATTAACAAAAGCACATCTTCATACCTCCTAACTTGTCTTATACCAAAAGCACATCCTACCTTCATAACATGTTTGCATAAACATGTTTCCCTTTTTATTTCTAGCAATTTCAATTATATATATGTGTGTGTGTGTATAAGTATACACATATATACACATATACATATATGTGTATGTAAGTGTATACATATATACACATATATATATGTATACACACACACATACATATATAACAGGGGTGTTAAACTCATTTTCTCCAGGGGCCACATCAGCCTCTTGGTTGATTTCAAAGAGCCAAAATAATTTTAGGACTGCATAAATGTAACTAACTACTCCTTAACTGTTAAGGAGTTGAAATTACATTCGACACTTTGAAGGCAACTGTGAGCCTGATGTGGCCCCCAGTGAAAATGAGTTTGACACACCATATATATATGACAGTCATCATTCAGACAATATATATATTAGATTCTTAACTCTTAGAATTCTTAATTTCAATTCCTAATGAAAACTAAGAAGTAAGAAATTGTGGACTGTTACACTTGCATTCTGTGAACTGGCAAACTTTTAAATACAATTCATAATTTCAAGAAGTATACCTTTCTTCATAGCAAGTTTTTTAATGTCGCACAAAATATATTTACACATAGACCCAAATATCTTTAGTTTCTCTGTAAAAGGAAGTCAAAATGGACAGACGTGTTCAATAATTAATATTTCAGTATTTTATCTTATTCAGAAATGTCCTAAATATTCAATGAATATCTATCACTTACCTCAATATAACTTTAAGGTTTAAAGTTACCAAAAATGTTTTATAAATTAAGTAGAAATACAATGCCATAAAACACAATTATTGTTGAAAATTACATTTATAAACTTCCATCTTACATCTGTTTAATTTACTTATTCTTAAAAGTCATGCTTATATTACTGATGAAAAATTTTTGAGACATTAAACAGTTAACCATTATTTTATCATTTTTAATGAACAATTTTGTTCATTAAACACAGATAACATGAGCTTATTTGACATTTAGTAAACCTAAAATAGAATAAAAGTACTATTTTTAATGTTGATTCTCGATTATGGGAACTCGAAAAACGTGGGTTAGTTTGTAAATTTCTGAAAACATACTTGATTTATATAAATGTTTAATTTTATGTAGACCCGAACATGCTAATAAAGTTTGTTTGAATTGGAGAGCGGTAGACAAGAGAGCAAAGCTCAAATCCAAGTGACTTACCCTACAGCCCTTGGTAACGAGGAACGGGAAATGCAGAGCTTCCGCAGACACCTGGGCTGTGCGGCTCCTGGTCCTGCAGGCCATTACTGTCAGCTTCGGATCCCATTCCTCTTTGTCAAACACTGTTGAAAATCAATTCAAGAAAACAATTTAAGTGATACAAACAAACTTGAACACTTCATGAAACAGTCGCCATTCAGACAACTGCAAAATGGGGGTGAAGGTAAGAACTTTTTATGGGAAAAAGAATGAAAAAATAAAATACTGCCATCTGTGACAACATGGATGAATCTTGAAAATGGCTTGCTAAGTAAAATAAGTCAAACAGAACAAGTCAAGAATGATATTATTTCACTTATACGTAGGATATAAAACTGAAAGCAACAAATAAACAAGAACAAGCAAACAAAAACTCATGAACGCAGACAACAGTATGGTGGTTACCAGAGGAAAGGTGGGTAAGGGGATGATAAAGGGTAAAGGGGGTCAAATGTATGGTGATGGAAGGAGATTTGACTTTGGGTGGTAAATGCATAATGCAATATACAAGTGATTCATCATGTCATCCTAATAAATTTAACTTCAAAAAAAAAAGAATAGCCCTGGCTGATGTAGCTCAGTGGATTGAGCATTGGCCTGCAAACAAAAGGGTCACCAGTTCAATTCCCAGTCAGGGCTCATGCCTGGTTTGTGGGCCAGGTCCCCAGTAGGGGGCACACGAGAAGCAACCACACATTGATGTTTCTCTCCCTCTCTTTCTCCTTCCCTTCCCCTCTCTCTAAAAATAAATAAAATCTTTTAAAAAAATTTTTTAAAGAATAAGGAAGAGCAAAATAAACAATATTTGATGGGCAGAGGCTACACAGTGGTGAGAGGAACAAGGACGTAAGAAGATTGTAATATTGTAATATCGCATGTTCAATTCCCAGTCAGGGTACATACCTGGGTTGCAGGCCATGACCCCCAGCAACCACACGTTGAGGTTTCTCTCTCTCTCTCTCTTTCTCCCTCCCTTCCCTCTCTAAAAATAAATAAATAAAATCTTTAAAAAAAGAAGATTGTAATATTGCGATTAATTACAGTGATAGATCCATGTGATATACTGCATTTGTGGTCAAGCAGAGCACTTACAGGGACACGAAAGTTGTCGAGGTTTCCATTTGCTGATGCAGCACCCCAGGGCAGGAGTAGATCCATCTTGAACCTAGTAAGTTATTTTGACACAAGCAAATTCCACTAACATGTAACAGCTATGAAGATAATGAGAGAAAAACAGCCTAGACAGATGATGGTTTTACCTTCAGCAACACCATCCACTGAATGCATCCCCTTTAGTTCAAAGTAGCTCGGTTTGGTGTTTATTGAGTCTACATTGTATGCAAATGAGACATACACACTCCAGTGAAACAATTCATTTTGAATCACAGTATTTGACATGTCATCTAATCTACCCTTCTTTTACAGATTCGAAAGCAGAAACAAATGTGTTTAGTGATGTTTTGCATGAGGTCAGCCTAATTATTAAAACTTGATGGCAACACCACAAAGAACTAGGCCAAGCATTTTGCCTATGGTGCATGCCCGCCAATATTTTTCACCCTTTCTGGGAAACCTTCCCTGTCTGTTCGAGTAAATCTGATCATTTATCTTTTGTGCCACAATTGGGCCAAGTACATGGATCTATCATTGTAATTAATCATAGTATTACAATTATTTACATCCATATCCATTTATCTAGTGCAGAGATTAAGTGTATGGGCACTGGAATGCCAATACGAGTCACTGACAAGCTGTATATTACCAGGGGGACGTTTCTTCACCTCTCCAAGGTTCAGGTTCCTGATCTACAATAAAGGGATGATGTTGGTAGCCAAGTCAGAGGGCTACTAATGAGATGTAAATGAGAAAATCACTTTAGTGTTTAGTACAGTACTTGTCACATAGTAAGTGCTGAAAAAATTAGCTGTTGTTATTTGTATTGTTATTATTTTTAAAAGTATTTATTGAGTGCCAACAATATTTCTAGTGCCAAAAATACCAGGGTTGTTCAGTATAAAAAATGTATTGAGTATCTAATATATGCCATATGCTATCTCTGTGTACTGGACTTTCAAACATTAGTAAAATCAGCAATCAATGTGATAATAATTATAATAAAATGAGTTAATGTCATAATGGCAAACACTAATTAAAGAGTGGTTACATGCAGCTATGGCCATAGTGAAGGGCAAAGCAAAGACAAACCTCACAGGGAAGAAGAAACACGTCTTGCAATACCTCCCTCCTTTATTTCTTTTTATTGTGTCAGAGAAAACTGAATTTTTTCCTGTACCTTACGAAACCTGGAGAGAAGTCTGAGGCAAAGAAACACTATTTGGGTGTAGTGCTATGTGCTGTGAGCTAATGCATACGAGCTTGGTAATGTAATACTAAGCAAGAAGGGGCACATTTACTATTAACATTAAGACAGGAGCAGGGTTCCCTAAGCAAACAGGTCTAAGTCAGATAATAACACCCATGACTCACATATATGAGAGAGAATGGTCTTTGAAGAAAAAATAATTATGCTCACTAACCCTTTGTGTCCTCTTTCAGGAGGAAACTAAATAAAACCACCACTGAGGCCCATCGTTTTCCTTCCCTCCACAAACACAGCTGCTTTCACCTACAGGTCTCCCCTCTCTTCAGCCCCACATTCTCCCTCTGCCGGAGCCACTAGACGGTGCTACCATAAGTACATCTTCCCTCAGCCACCTGGGTTATATTACTATTAAAAGATAACTTCTATGACTTGCTAAAATTAGGTTAGATTTATACTTTCTTAACCTGGCCAAAGTATAATTATAGCATACACACACACACACACAAACAGTAATGGAAGCTATGACAACATGATCATCACACTAATCATCAATAATCACATCCAAACATGAGTCACACAGAATTTTTAAGCAAGATACTTGAAACATTAACACCAGAAAACATACAGTGGTGGATTTTATATGTGTATCTGTTCAGTTGAAAGTGAAAAAATGCAATGAACTCCTTTTTATAGTCCAGTGTACCAGTGTATTATTCCCATGATCATTACTTAGCAAGCTACTTAAGGATAACTGTCCTTTAGAGAAAGGACTTTGATTCTCATTAACTAGATTTCTGACCCATAGAGGAGCTCTAGTATTTATTTTCAGGTGCTTTAACTTTTTTTCTATTAAGTACTTCATCAAAATTGTATGTAGTAGTGTGATTTAAAATTGTTTTGTCAAAGGTTCTTATTTAATAAATCTAATCAGACTGCTGGCTTAAGTCCAAAATATAAAGGTCAAACTTCTTGACATAACTATTCTTTAAAAATTTATAGTTATACTGATTATTAGCTGACATACTTTCTACACTAGTTTTGCTTTAAGAAAAGGTTCTCTTTGAAATTTAGAAAACCAAAATAAGCAATAATCATTCTAGTCTCTTGAGAGATAAGGAAAAAAGAAATCAGTTGAAGTCATATATGCATGTCACAGAGACAGTTAATAATCCAATGTGAAAGAACTAGAGATAAAGAACACATCAATTATCCTAGAAAATGGAACTGTAATAAAAAATAAAGCGTACTGTATTTGAGATAATCAAAGAGTGGGATAATAAGGAATGACTGGCATTTACATACTCTGCTCCTTCAGAGAAATTGGAGTGATTATAGTTTTACTGAAACCCTTAATAGAGTGGCATTAGGATTTATTAGCACAATATTTTCAAAATAAGAAATACAGATATTCAAAGCATGTAATATTTTTCCTATAAGTAAAAGAATTTAATGAACTGAAATTCTGTATTTTTGTAGCTCTTCCATAATTACCTTAAAATTTTATATCAGTTGTAAAGTTTAAATATTATTATTGCTTCCTGTGATTGGGTCCCCATGTCCACTCCAAAAGGAAAAGAATCTATGTGTGGGGAGGAAAGCATGAAGAGAAAAATGGGCTCTTGTGTATACTCTTTAGAAATGAGAATGCTATTAGTGAGTTGTTGCATTTTGCCATTTTCCCCAGGTTTCCAAGTCTTGAGTAAGGAAGTCACTACTATGTCCCTGTCAAATTAGAAAGAAAGAGATCAGAGGAACATTTGCAAAGGCCCACAGGTGAGACAGGCAGAGCCTGGCCATGTTCAAGGACAGACAACTGTTCAGAACGCAGGAATGTCTGTTGAAAAGAGGGCAGCAACAGGAAGCAAGACTGAGAAGCCAGAGGCATAGAGTATCCTCTACTGCCTCTGAAGCTTGGACTTTATACTAAAGCAATTGAGAGCCATTTAAGAGTTTTCATTAAGGGAATAATACTATCAGCTCTGAGCTCTACAAAGATTCTTCAGGCTGCTGAGTAAACAAGGTAAAAGGAACAATATTGGAAGAGGGAAGACCAATTGGGAGGCAATGTAGTATTCCAGGGGAAGATGAAGCTGTTACGAACAGAGTTTATGGCAGTGAGGCTGGAGAGAGGCAGCTGGCTATGAGAGAGATTAGGGAGGGAAAAGCTGCCAGCCTTGGTGATTGATTGGGCAACAATGAGGTTGAGGCACTAGAATGACAGGCAGAATTCTCCCTCAGGTAAAAGGATAAATAATGGTGCCTGAGTTTCCTTTGGAACATCCAGGGGTGATAGCCACTAAGCAGATTGCTATACACGTCAAGTGCTCAGCAGAATGACCTGGACTGAAGGTAGAGACCGCTGTTGAAGATACATTTCTCCTGCACTTCTATAGCAAGCTGTATCTATGTCTTATTGTCATATGAATCACATTATTGAAATTATAAGTTTACTCTCCTCTACTAAGCTGTACATTCACTGAGGACAGGCACCATTTGTATTCATCCGTCTATCTCTAGTACTGAACAGATAATTCTAAGAATATTCACCAGGTAATGTTTTTACATGCACAAATTTATTTAATACAATAACCCTATGGGGGAGTAGGATTATTATCAGATGAGAAAACTGAGGCTGAGAATCAGCAAATAACTTCATCAAAGTCCTGCTGCTAGTGAAACAGGCCCTGAACATGGATTATTACCCTAGGCACATAGTAGGCTCTTAATATCTGTTAATTTAAGTAAGTTGACCTGAGGACTGTACACAAAATGTGTTACTTAAATAAATGGAGGAAAGGGGATGGGGAGCATGCAGACCCTAACAGAGAAGGGAGGAGGTGATGGGCAAGGATGTTAGGTAAAATGGACGCCTCCACTGCTCTTGAATGTGACTCTGGTCAGGACAGTTAGGTTGCTCATGGTGACTGTCTGCAGATTTAAGGGGACAAGCACTGGTTAGAGCTTCTACACTCTCTCCTATGGGGAAGAGGGGTTCTGAAGAGGGGTTCTGCCCATTTCATTGACCTCAGGCAATCAGAGCCCTCCCCATACCCTCTGTCACTGGGGAGCTTACACACCAGCTCCTTCCCCAGTGTCTAGTTTTCTCTCAGTCGCTCAAATGAATTCCCTCATCTGTGGGTGACATACCAGTGACATGCACTACTGGCCATTCCTGAAAATGACCATTCCTTCCTGGTTATTTCTTCTACTATCCTAATCTTTTATTTACTAGGCATGAGAGTCCTCTTTCTTAAATACAAATCTAATCACAGCATTCCTTTAAATCCTTCAGTGGGATTCTCTTGGAACAAGGATCAAAATCCTCAAAAAAAATCTATAAAACCCTGCATAATCTAGCCCCTGCCTGCCTCTTCCATCACAGCACAGCCCACCCTGCCTTTGTTTTAGGTACTTTAACAGCACTGATTTGCCTCCAGTTCCCCAAATGCACAGGGACCCCTCTAGCTACAGTGCCTTTGTACATCCTGTTTCCTCTGCCTAAGTGGGTCTCCAACTCTGTCTTAACTCATTAACTCCAACTCATTCTTCAGGAGCCAGTGAAATACTACCTATTGTTAAAATGTTCTCTAGCCCCCTTGACAAAATCAAATTCCTTTTATAAGCCCCCACCAATTTTCCTCTATTGTGGTTTGTAATTATATATTTATTTACAGGACTTTTATTTTTCTTTTTTTCCTACCTCTTTCTCTATAAGTTCCATAAAGAGAGAAACAGTAAGTTTCTCATATTTGTATCCCTAGTACCTAGCAGGGGAGCTGGTGCATGGAAGGTCCTGAAAAAACACATTCTGTCTGGCTTCTCCCCAGTTTTCTTTTTTTGGTTGGGCTTCTGGAATCCCACAGAGCTGGGACACACCAGTATATTTTATAAGATTCCTCAGCCTTGGCACTATTGACATTTTGGACTGAATTAATCTTTGTTGTTGGAGGCTGTCCTGTGCATTGTAGGATGTTAACAGAGTTGCTGACCTGACCCACCAGAAGCCAGTAGCACTCACTGATGCCCCAAGTCATGACATTTTTATGTCCCCAGTCATTGTCAGATGTCTCCTGGGGAGGGGGAGGGGGAAAGCCAAATCACCTCAGGAAAACAAGTGCATCAGGAGCTGGAGTGAGAGAGAGGGTAGAGAAAAGGAAGAAAACTCACTTCTGAAAGGAAAAAAAATCCTCTTTCAGTGACTTCTGATGTCCAGGCCCTTCACAAATTGGTGATGTATTATCTTCCTTGACCTCAAATCCTCTTGAGTCTTTTCTTCCAAATGGATTTGTGTGTCCCTTCCTTCTGTACCAAGCCTTTGACTTCCCTCAATGTTTACTCTTTAAACTCAAAACAATTGTACTGAATTATGTGTTGATCCCATGTAAATCCCCTCCACTTCCTACAAGGTTACTGGTTGCTAACATTAGCTAGAGTTTTTTCTTGAGTCTGCAATTCCTCATATTAGTTAGCTAATGTCACAAGATTGTCCCATCATAAACCACACAAAAATTCAGTGCATGAGAACAGCAATTATTTGTTGTCATAGATCTAAGGGTCAGCACAGGGTTGACTAGGGTACTCTGGGCTAGGCTTGTCAGGAGTCATTGGCTCTGATGTCATCTGTCCCTCATCCAGGACCACAGAACTAACCAAGATCTGTTCTTCTAATGGTGAGGACAAAGTAAAGCAGGCCCAAAAAGCAAATACTTTTAAAGTCTTCAGCTATGTCACACCTGTTAATATGCCATTGACCAAAGCAAATCATGTGGGAAAAGTCACATAAGGGTGTAGAGTCACCAGGCAAAAAGGAATGAGGAACTGCAGTCATTGAAATCTACTTCATGTCCCATTTAAATTGTCATTATTTCCAATCTTTTCCTCAATCCCTTGAGTCTCGTAGATGTGCTTTCAAGAGTAGGCTGCTTTTGCCCTGGCTGATGTAGCTCAACAGATTAAGTGCAGACTGCAAACCAAAGGGTCGCTAGTTCCATTTCCAGTCAGGGCACATGCTTGGGTTGCAGGCCAGGTCCCCAGTGGGGGCCATGTGAGAGGCAACCACACATTGATGTTTCTCTCCCTCTCTTTTTCCCTCCCTTCCCCTCTCTAAAAATAAATTAATTAAATCTTTTTAAAAAAAGGAATAGGCTGCTTTTGCCAGCAAATGTGGTAATACAATAATGGCCCAGTGCACAGATACTAAACTTTACTTATCAATATTCAATGCAGGTGCTAACAGCCTACCTATCAACATTTGATTTATAAACAGGACAGATGTGTCCCCTGATACTGCTGTGTAATTTCACTCAATTTTCAGAATAGATAATCCTTTACTCCTACACAAGAAGAGAAATTATCACCATTTTTAAAGCTTTGATTGCATACTTTGCCTTCTCAAATTAGTTACTTCCTACAGATGGGACGACTAGGAATAACCAAATATATAATATTAATCAAAAACATAAAGACCAGAAAGTTTTATCTATAATATTCTTTTACTATAATACAGGAAGTTTACAATACATATGGCAAATAAAGGGAGCAGAAAATGACAATAAATCCCTTTTGGAGACTGGTAACATGTCCGTGCCACTTAACTAGATGTGGGAACAAAATGCCTAAATATTAATTATTTAAGACCATTAAGTCAAAATAGCTTATTTCTTTCCAGATTAAGCTCTTGTGCCACTGGAATTCCAGATTATCCAAGTTAAGATTCTCATCTGTTGTCTTGAATTTTGAAGTTGGAAAAAAAAAAAGCAGCCAGATAGTCCCATTCCTAGTCTAGTGGTAGCTGTGAGTAATCAGGCACATACCTGGTAACTCAGCTGTCCATCTGCCCAAGGAAGAGCAACAGAAAGATTATAATCAGCAACCTACAGGGCTCCAGCCTTCCTGTGAATGCCTGGTTTTCCTTAGACTTCATCAAATTCATCGAATTGTCAAAATGATATACTGGCTCTTTGGCAACCTAGAACATTATAGAGTTAATCCAGACACAAATCCTGCTTCCTTGAAACTCTACTTCCATGTATCCCAGGCATAATAATTTCATCTCATTTGAACCAAACTCATGACCTGCATAGTAAACTTGCTCTTCCTTTTGTGTCATCTGAACGAATAGGTCTGCCTACCACCCAGCTGCTCAAGAGAGACATTTTTAAGTGACTCCTTTTCCCTTTACCCCTCCTATATCCACACCATTCCCAAATACACTGGATTGCATTTTCTAAATATTTCCTGATCACTCTTTTCTCAGCCTTCCACTGCCATCACCTTAGTCCACATCAATACAAACTTTCACTGGCGAACTGTACTCCCTTCTCTCTTGTCTCCTTGCATTAAACCTTGTATAGCCTCCATTCTGCAATGTGAATGGAGAATGGACGAGGATAGAGTTCAAAATATTCCATCTAAACTGTAGGTTTATTTCACAATGTAACTGTGGTAATAGTAAAATAAAGAAATTTATGGTGGCATAAATGGCTTTGTTGGTCCCCCATGTCAATCAGATAGGGGATAGAGCAAACCACTGCTTTCAACCTTCGACTCAAACTCTGTAATATTTGTTATAGTACTATACCAGTTGTCCACCTCTCCTCAGAGGAAAGAGCTACCTTGGGGGCTGTCTCCCCAATAGCTACTTATTGGCAGAAAAGACATTTGGAGTTTCCCAGGATACTATAAGAGAGAGAGAATCAAATCCTCTGATTACAGAGCCTGACATATAATCAGTATCCGATAAAATATTTGTTTAATTAATGAAAAGTGCTGTAACAGTTAGTATCCTTACATCATGGAAAAGGCAATTAAGGTCAGTGAAGACTCTCGCCAAAGACAAGAGAGCTTGCATGTGACTGAGCCAGGTCTGCAGCCTGCTCTGTCTGTAGATCTCAGTGGCAGCGGCTGCGAGGTTCAGTGAGCATATGCAAACATGCATCTCCAGCTCCCTTCTCCCTTACATACCCCAGAAACACTTGGAAGATGGAACTGGCAAAAAGGGTTGTATTTGGATATCCTGCAATTAAAAGTATTTGAAGTTAGGAAATATTGGGGGATTCAAAAAGTAACTTCAAAGAAACTATTTGAAAGGATTCCAATTCAATTCAATGAAAATCTGCTGGAAGCAGGGAATACCAAGTTGAGGAAGACAGTGGTCTGGGCCCTCAAGCGCTCATACTCTCTTTAGTAGAGAAGACAAGCATGTAAACAAATGACTGACAAAATACTGTGAGGCAGTAAGTAATGTAATGAAAAGACATACAAACCACATCTCCATCCTGTGAAGATTGGGAAAACTTTCCAAATCTGACCTGCAAATACCAGAAAATCTATAGCTCTCTTAGGTAGTCCTTTGCCCAAACCAGATCAATCTTAGGAGAGGTGTGAGGTGTTAAAAAGCAGTGAGTAATTCACTCGTGACCCCATTTCAACCTGACAAGATAACGTGGTAATTCAGCACGTGGTTACTATGCCACCATTTACTAGGCATACAACTTTGAATAAGGGACACTTTAAGCCTCGGCTTTCTTGTTGGCTAACAATGGGGGAAATAATGATAAGTAACTCATAGAATTTTTTGAGAATTAAACTATAATATCAGTTAACTTTTACAGTTTTCACAGTATGTCAAGCAGTTTTTGGTGTATTACTTATATCATTGAATCCTTGAAAAAAAAAACCCTACCTGATAAATGCTATTAGCCCTATTTTACAGATGAAAAAATAAGGTACAGGGTTTAAGTGATTTGCCCAAGTTATATAACACGTAGGTGTTATGGCCAAGATTTTGACATGAACAGTCTGGCTCCAAAGGCTTCATCCTTTAATTACCTCTCATTTTTAATTTACCTCTCAAATTAGATGAGGTCTCTAAAGCTTTCAGCATAGGTGTTGTCCCATGAATTGAATCAGCTGGGCTTTATAACAGAAATTAAATTTAAAGTATGGAGTCCATGCATCTTTCGCCCGGCTCCTGCAGTCAGTGGTCTGGCCAGCAAATGGCAAGGACATGGAGCCCTAGGGTGAACAGCATTCTGAAGGAGAAGGCAAATCCTCTCCAGGACAGAAGAGGAAGTAATTATTAGTGAGATAGGAAGACAAAGGTGGGAACCAAACCCAACCCAAGCCAGGCTTAGAGGGGACAAAAAAAATACTACAGAGTTTGAGTCAAAGGCTGAACACAGTGGCTTGCTCTGCTCCCTGTCTGAGACTCTGGGGTAAGACTGTCACTGGGCAGAATAGACAGGCTAATGGTTCCCACTTAGGCTGAAGGATGGTCCAGATTCATGTTCTGGGCCCTCCACTAGCTGGGCAAGGAATCCTCAGTTCTACGTGCCTCACGGGCAAGTGAAATTTAAATTCTGTCTGACAGCCCTAGACTGCATGTAAATTTTTGAGATGAAACTATTCCTTGTACAGAGCAAGTTTAGTCCTCTATAATGGAATCTTTTAAGTAAAAATGACCCCCCATGGAGTCTTTTATTTTTTTGCACATGGACACAAAACACAGGATGAGAAACAGACAGTAACTTCAGATTAGGGGGGAAATGGTTAGATCAGTCATGCTATACTACTTTCAAAGACTGCAAACAAGTATCATAAATATACCCTCACAAACCCTGACCAAGTTTCAGATCAAAATCACAGCCTTTTTAGCAAAGTAAGAGATGAAAAAGATGAAATATGACATCATATAAAAGACTACATAAACTTTTTAAAGCAAAAAGTCAAAATTCTTTAGATAGGCTATATGGATGGTTCTTCTATTACTGTCATGTTCCATAAAAGTCAGATACTCAATAATGGGGCTTCCCTGAATTTACTATCCCAAAGCACAAATAAATTAATATTAATTCAAACATCATTAAAGGCAATATAATATAATGGTTAA
This sequence comes from Phyllostomus hastatus, assembly GCF_019186645.2. Classification (NCBI taxonomy): domain Eukaryota; kingdom Metazoa; phylum Chordata; class Mammalia; order Chiroptera; family Phyllostomidae; genus Phyllostomus; species Phyllostomus hastatus. Next base: position 34,433,096 of record NW_025333709.1, on the reverse strand, counting down.
GAGCACAGATTTTAGAGCCAGACTTGATTTTTATCTTGGTTCTTCCTTGTTGCCATGGACTTTTTGGAAAGCTCCTGAACTTTTTCAAACTTGCTTTTAAACTTAATTAAATAATTCCTAATTCACATGGTTATTTTGAGGAATGCATGAGCTACTATAAGTATAATAGCATATAGTAGGAAGTGCTCAATATTGTCTATATCTCAATTTATGTCTCTTTCTATAAATGATGGTTTGATATAGATATAGGCACAGACATAAATGTAGATGTGGATATAGAGATAGATATAGGTGTGTGTGTATAATTTTTACATATATTTGCATATACTTGATCATTTTGTAAGGGTCTAATGTTGGCTGTTTTGGTCACTTCATTGACCAGTTAAACAAAAAGATCAACCCAGGAAGCTGAGGTCCAGAGGGAGGTAATGAGCAGCTCCCAAACACACTATCCTTAGAAAATGCCTGAAGCTCTGGATTATGACTGAGTAAATTGGTCCCTACGAGCCTTTCCCATCCAGAGAAGAACTGGTTCTGATCTAAATGCAGAGGATTCACTGTGCTCATCTCTTCAGTCTTTATCTTTTATCTTAATGCTTCACTCACTGAGACTCTGTCACACAGAATAATAGAGGTGAGAAAGTTCAGAAAAGAACCTATAATCCCACCTCACTTCCACAGATAGGACAACTAAGGGCCAGAATCAAATGGGGTCTCCTCCTTTGATCCCATAAGGGAGATATTATTTGAGCAAGAACAAGATCTCAGTATTTTGGAGTCATTCTAGTGTCCTTTCCACCTTATCCTGCTACTTCCCCAAGGGTACAGAGTCGGTGTGTAACAGGGTGACCCATGTGACATGTATCCTCTCATGAGATCAAGGTCATTCACTATTGTAGCTCCCAGGGCTCAATCCTTACGTAACCCCTCTTTACTGCTCACTCCACACATTCTTAACGAAAGAGCTCATTAACCCTCATGTCTACAGTAATAGTTCCCAAACAGTGTCTCCAGCTCAGATATTCCTACTGAGGTACATTCTGATATATCCAGCTGAATGTCCCATGGGTGAGAAAACTACAATCAAAGTGAAAATTACAATCTCCCTTCACACTCCTTTCTTCTTTTGTTCACTCCCTTGGTGTAAGGCAGCCGTGTCCACCTTGTGAGGTATTCTTATGTGACCCATACTAAAACTAGGTTGACTCTTTCTAAAATTTAAGTTGATCACATTACTCATGAGAAAAAAAATCCTTCAACGATTCCCTTTTATTTCAATATACATTCCAGACACTGTAGGATCCTCTGACTCTCCTTCCACCACTACCTGTCATGCTCTAGACAGTTCCCTCCACTCGCTCCCACCGTCTCCTTGGCATGGCCGCATCCAAGTAGTACCTCATGGTTCTCTGGCCATTTACTTATTGGGCAACTTCTTCAGTGCCAGGAACATGTTTACTAAGAATAGGTATTTATTAGTTGAATCAACATACAAATGAAAAGTCGAAGTTTCAAGATCACTGTTTATTGACTGTAAAATCTTAGACAGTGTAATCATGTCTTTGTCTTAAGTCTTGCATCTCTAAAATAAAAATTTAAATAAGGTAACATCTCACGAAGCTATTGTGAGCATTAAAGGAGGTCATATATGTGAATGGAGTTTGTAATATATAAAGTACAGTATACTGTCAGTTATTTCTGTTCCGGTTCTTTATTCTTCAATTTGAAGACTGGTAAAATATACTTCCCCAGAATCTAGTTAACCTCAAGAATAAGTCCTTGAAAATATCTCATTGAACAAAATTTTGAGACAAGGTTGTAAGCACCAGTATCATCAGTATCCTTAATTATGGAGGTATAAGAAGTGGATGAATTGTCAAGGTTATAAGAGCCAATTTCTCCCCACTCCACCACTTCATTTACATAGTAGAGTTCTCATGTACTTGTAGTGTGGTAGAGGGGAAGAGGAGTGGAAAATCATACATGGTATTATAACAAAGTCCACTTTTAAATAATTATAACTTAATTGCATTGACATTTCTCAGCAAGGATTAAGTAAATCAGAAGAGAAAACGGGGCATAGGAGAAAATAAAAAGCAAGGGTTGGACTACAAGAGCATCTCTTTTGTCTTTCACTCAGGAGTGTAATTAAATTAAGTAGGATTGATTGAGTGTCAAACATCTGTGGGAGTCATTTCCTAACTTCATTAATGCTATTGTGCCTAAAGAAGCCTCAGTGGTAATTTCCCTCACAAGTATCTAATGAGAGTCTAGTGATGTGATATGAAAGCATGACACGGAGCTGCTGCGCCCTGCACTGCTGCCTGTCTGTGCGTGAGGAATTTATCGGAAACGCTGGCCTGGCAACAGGAAAGCCACATTATCCACCTCAGCGGTGGGAGTGGAGCAGCAGGCGGCAGCGAGCTGGGGTAATGGAGTCATAAAGTTGAGAGTTTAGACAGCAAGCATAACGGAATAAAAACAGGACTGCTAAGGAGAACTAAATGGTCATAAAATAGATCATATATAATGAGGTACAGCAGATAATGAGGTGCATTTATATGGAAAACACTAAATAAAAATTATGACCATTTCCTCTTTAACCCCATAACCATCAGAGCTTCTCCCAGCAGCTGGATTTGCAAGGTAAACTAGGGAGAGTGAATTAATTAGAAGGAAAACATATATATATATATATATATATATATATATATATATATATATATATATATATATGCCAGCTTAGTTCATTATTATGGGCATCGCTGATTGTAGAGTGGGTCCCTATAGAATACTTTGCTCTGGGCAAAACATTATAAAAGATCTATAATTCTTATCTTTTTTGTAGAATTATGGTTTAAAAAGTTATTAAGCTGTTATAGTTATAAAATAATTAAATGAGGATAAATATAAGGTTAGTTCTGTTTTATTCATTTTATCATTGTGATTAGAGGTTGTAAGCCCCCAAGCTTTGTTTGTTCATTTATTTATCAGTTAATGGAAGTTCTGGCCAGCTCTGAGGATGCCAAGTTGCATAAGAACAGTCTCTGCCTTTAAGGAGCTTTTAGTGTGGTACAGAAAACTTACAAGCAATCAAATCATCAAATAAAAGTTTAAGTGGAAAAACAGAGATAAATACTGGGTCCCACAGGAACACAGAGCACACAGCACTTAGTGAGGTACTAAAAAAAAGAATAGAAATTAGGCTGATTTAGGTTGTCAAGGTCAATAAAGGAGAGGTAGAGGTGGCACAGGCGGATGGTGGGGGTGGTTATAGAGTTTCAACTGGAGCCAACTCTGTTTACAAAATCACCCCGTTGAAAGACAAGGCAAATTTAAGGAAGGACTAAGAAAAGGAGGGTGAGTAAACAGGCCAGACTTTGGGCTATGATGTGGGGCTAAGGTTTCATTCTGCACGTGGGCAATGGGAGCCATTGAGAACAGTTGTGTACAAGTTTGCTCATTCATTGCTGCCAAAAGCTCAACATTTAAATACAACTTTCTACTAAACAATTCTCTCTCCCCTATGGTTCAGTGGGGTCTTGTTGCAAAAACTAAGTCTAGAAGAGACAACATATAATTTAATGAAATGACTTAAATTTAGACAGCTAATTTCTCAATGCACATGATGTCCATCCCTCAACACATCAGATGCCCCTATGGCAAGGTAGCCCACACTCCACAGAACTAAGACTGGACACTGATCACAGAATTCTCAGTAATCTCTAGAAATTTAATTTCACTTGAAAGCTTTTCTGTAATATAATGATGCATGGTGCTAAAATGAGCAAAGCTCCTCTGAAATGTTATGAAGCTATCCACATTTATCATTTTATCTTACATATAAATGAGAAATTTTAACCAAAGGCCATATTGTAATCTGAGATTATTATCTGAATTCAATAATCATATTAATATTTTAAAGTACCTTGGAAATTTAGTGGCCTTATATTACTTATGTTGGCGGACAGTGTTTATATTTCTAGTAATTATTATATGTCACACTTTTGCTGTAAGTAGCTATTAGCATCTGGGGAGTTGATATGAGTTATGATATAACCAATCCTGTTGATTAATAATCCATTTTGTAACAGGGCTCTCCTAGAAACATATGTCCTGATATAGTTGCTTAGAAAAATTTACCATCTTAGAAAACTAACACATGGTCAACTTAACCAGACTGTAAGAATCTTGAGAAAAATTACTCCATTCATCTTTGTCTGGCTTGATAGAGGCTCAGCAAACATGTCAGAGTGTTGATAACTTGATGTCATTGTCAACCCCATCTATATTATTCTCTGTGCTGCAGGGTGAAGGGGGAGCTGAAACTACATTTCCCAGAATTTTTTTTTCCCATCTTGCTCCGGGCTAAACTAAAATCAACTAGACAAGAATTTGTACACATCTTGGCAAACTAAGAAGAAGCCATTATTCTGGCAGCTGTGAGGAACCTGCTTGAGAATCATCTACTTTGGTAGTGTCTTCCCTGACTTTTAAGCTCCCAGGCCCATCCAACTACTTTGAAAGCCTCTATTTTCTGGTATTAAAATCCTCCCTACTTGGAACACTTAGTGACTTCTGTATCTCAGCCTGCCTAGTATGAGCACTTTAGTGGAAAAAAGAAAGGATAACAGGAAATTAAGGAAAGAAAAATGAAGGGAAAGAGGGAGAAAGGAAGAGAGATGAGAGATGTGAAATGGCCTCCTTAGTTTTATGCAGCTAACAGAACCAGGGGTGACCCTCATTCTTAAACCTATGTGCACTTCACCCTCTCAGGAGAGGAGTATGGATTATTCCATACTTTGGAAACATTAAAATGTCAGGAATTGTGACTCAAAGCCAATCTTCCTCAGCATCCACGGATGCGAACAACATAAATCACTGAAAATGAGCATCACAAAAAATTGTTACTAATTCTCTAAATTAGAAAATTTTAACCTGTTGGCAGATTAGTAATCGGAAGTGACGGAGTAGTTGAGCCACTCGAAGGGAAGACTGCTAGAGCAGTGAGAACATTCGTAATCACACAATGAACTTAAGGGAAATGGCATGATCTGTCAAAAATGAAAACAAACTGAGCTTTTGAATATTTTGTATTCTGAAAAAGAGGAATAAATTCTATAGGTCAACAAACCTATGCAATGAGTCCTCTGTGAATCAAATCCCTACCTTCTTTGTTATACTATTTATAAACCACATGTTAGGTGAATAAAAAACAAAATACCTTTGAAGTATAAGCTAAATAAAGGTGTTAAATCATATGGATTTTGGCATATTTAAATCTGAGCTAAAACAATTACTATTTAAAATATACATCCAATTTCTGGAACTACTAAATTCAGTAGGACAGTTTCTGTGTGTGTGTTCATTTTCCATTATGTCTTAAAAATTTTTGGCTATTCAAACATTTTTACTGCTCCACAAAACGTACAACCCTCCCCTGCCCACAGTGAAGTGACAAAGACCAACACAAGCAATTGTTAGTAATTTAAGTCATAGAGTAAAAGTTTTTAAAATCCTCTTTACACAGTATTAACAGTTAATTAAAAGCACTTAATTTTTAGCTGAATCCCTTGGAACTCAAGTGTGTTGGCCTGTGCTAATTGACTTTGCTGTATGCATGTTTCTCAACCCGAACCTCTCTCCAAGAACCAGCTCCTCCTCATTTCCTATCACCATTCTTTCAGCCACCTGGGCTCGGAAGCTTTGTTTTTGTTCGTTCTTCCTTTTATTTCCTATATTCAATCTAAAGCAAAAGAGTGTGGAATTTTTTTAGCACCTTTACCTTCTCCTCTCCTCCCTGCGGTACTTTGCAAACTGACCTCCTTTTCATTCTACTAAACAGAGAAATCATTTAACAAACCTCTAGAAAGTGTCTGACATACAGTTCAGTGATGTAGTTCCCTTATCCTGCTTTCCTTTTAACTTTATGGCCTAAATTCTATACCACCTAAACCACAATTCTGGCCAGAATATTCCCCTGCTCAAAACCTTCACAGAACCTCTTTTCAAAAGTGTGGCCCACTCAACCCAACATTCCCAAGTCTCCAGTTCCCATTCACCTCAATTTTCTCTCACTGCTGTCTTATATGAAACCCAGATGCTAAGCCAAACTAAACCATCTCCCAAGAGCATATACAAATACATTGGAACTCTAGCCCCAAACCAGGTAAGCACCTATTGGAAGTAATTAAATAACCAAGTAGTTAATCGAAAAAAATTGGAGATTGAACCTAGCTATTTTAAAATCAAGTGTATTGTATATTTGACTGACCTCTAAGAGAAAGAAAATCAACAATGAAATACACATACTCATATCCAAGCCAGAATACTTACCCTCCATATTGTAGATCAATAAATGATAGCCTACTGATCAACTCTGGACTATGCTGCTTTCGTATAGCCTGCAAGCTATGAATGGGTTTTACATTTTTTAATTGTTGGGAAAAAATGAAATGAAGTATAATATGTCATGGCACATGAACACTGTATAAATTTCTAATTCTAGTGTCATTAAATAAAGTTTTATTGAAACATAGCCATGCTTATTCATTTATGCAGCTGCTTTTATGCTACAACAGAATTGAATAGTTACAGCAGAGACAGTATAACCCACAAAGCCTAAAACACTATATGGTCTTTAAAAAAGTGTTTGCTGACCTGAGATCTACACAATGAATTAGGTACTTAACTCATAGTACTTAATATTAATATTTGCACTTTATTTATATTTTTTTATTTCCCCAACTTCTTCTAAAGCCCCTCAAAAATAGAAGTCTTCCTGCTACTTTCTAATGTTCTGGACTAGCAGAACTGACTTTTTACACAGCTGATACACAATAGATGTTTGTTAGTGATTCAGATGCTGGCTCTATAGATAGGTATAGATGAGCACCTAGATTTCCCTGGACCGACTAGGGAAATAAACAGCATGCTATATTAACTACAGTGTTCACAGCACCTACTGTAATTTTGCTTTGTTTCCTTCACTGCATTCTCATGTCCTTTCTGTATTTCTTGAAATTTTACTAGCAATTTTAATTTCTTAAGACCAGGTTTAGAAACTCAAAGTATTTCACAAGTTTCAAATGATCTCTGTTGTCTTTTCATGTCAGTTGTAACCAAAGTTATACACACTCTTTCCAACAGTTGTTGAATCTCAGCCTGGTCAGTCAGACCATCCCCCGCTCCTCAGGTCAGGGACTGATTCAGCTGTGAGTGCAGGGCTTAGTTGAGTCAGTCCTGTCCAAGCAGGACTGTTCTCATCACCTGAGCCTGAAGGGTGGCGTATGAAACTGATATTTGGATCTAATAAGGTGTGAGGCTGGTATTGTACCTTAAAGGCAGAGCCTGTCGATGAATAGAGCCATTTCCAGAAAGGTTGTTTGAAGAAATGAAGAGAGAGAATCTTATCCTGGTGTAAATCATTTGAGCCCTGTCTTGCTCAAAGCAACCTTATTCCCGGACTTTTCATTTTTATGAGTTAAATACTTTTCAAGTTGGTTTAAGTTGGGCATTCTTTCACCTGCTATTTTAAAAAGTCCTAGTACAAAAATCAGTGACTCTTGCTTTCCCATGTCCCTAAAAGACACAAAAAGAGTAAAAACTCTCATGGTTTCACCACCTCCATCCAGGAATCTCAAGTCCATCCCCATAATGTAGGAAGCTTCCAAGAACACAGGTTAAAGCAGACATTTCTATTCCTGAAGTATCTCTGACCAGTTTTCTCCCACAGCTTTCCCTTAAGTTCCACCATCCTTTAAGAAGGTATAAGGATCCCTGCTTGTTCCCTCAAAAGACGTATATAGCAGGTCCTCAGATAATGTTGTCTCATTCAACGTCCTTTTATTATAACATTGATAAGTTGCCCTAGGCTCTAAACTCTTGTTTATATCAATTAACCTATGGTAAAATTGGTTTCATTAAATGTTTTGTTTAAGGTCACAGAACCTATCACAACCTTAAGTGAGGACGTATTATACTCAAATTCTGTAAGCAGCCACTGTGTGAGAGAAGTGAGAATTTGTGAGAAGACACTAAAATGAAAGGGAATACCCAGGAACAGTAGCTGAGAATTAATGTTCAGCCATTTCACACATATGAATATTCAGCATTTACTGTGAGTCTGGCAGGAACGACACCTTTGATGCTAAATTTTAAAGGAGCCAGGGAATTTCCTTGTGTAGGTTGACTGGTAGTAGTTACTCTAGTAAATATAATAATAATAATAATAATAATAATTTTAAAAAACCGAACTAGCCTGGGCTTGGTAAACAGACTTTGAATATATTTAAAGTGAAAGAAACTAACCCTTAAATATGTAATTCAGAAGTTGGACTTCCTTTTGACAAGCAGGTCTAAAATGTTTTTCTTCCTGCTTTAATATAAAAGAAAATCTAAAGTCAGATTTGAAGGTCATAATTCAGCAGCATGTTCCATGGCTCAACAGTGGAACATCCCATTTCCACAATTTCCCTAATCTTCTTAGGTTTATTCTGTATTAACGTCCCCACCAGCCACCCTTCCTCCAACCCTGAAAATTTCAGCCCTGTAAAAGGTCATCTTCCTTCCTGTGTTCCTCTAACCCCAGTTAGAGTTCCTGAATGTGAGATTTTCAAGCTTAGATTCTTAATTTTCTATATTCCCAGTATTTTAGGGGGAGAAAAACTCTTTTCTGAAAAGCTCACCTGAAAGATTTTGGGAGTTGGGATTTAGGAATAAGTGTGCTGCAAACAAACTTTCTGAGCTGAGTAATGGAGGGCTGGGCCCACCTCTCTCTGTTCTGGGAGTCCTAGCAAAGCTCCCAGGGCAAAGCAGTGCACCTGGTGCTGAGGAAGGGCTGCGACAACCAGCTGGGAAGAGAGACAGCCAGACGCCACTGTACTTTGCACAGGCTCCACTGAAGCCATGAGACCACTTACATGAGGAGCAGTCCTCGCTGTCCTTTCAGCACACATGAAAAGTGATTTGAAGAGAAGTCTATTTTCAATTCATGCTTAAGAAGTTCTCATCCTGCTCTACAGAAGCATGCCTGTCAAAAATCACACAATTTCAAAGGGCTACTGCATTCAAAGATGCTTCAGAAAACCGTGGAATGCAATTTGAAAAACACTTTTCCTGCCCACGTGGCCACTAAATGAACAGAGAAAATGGAACGTACCTTCTGGTGATTCAGTGCGGTTGAGGATGAAGACTTTTCTTTTGCCCGTACATTAGTCATGCATTCTAGACCCTGCCTAACCCCCTAGATGGTCAAATATGTGAAACACTTAAATGCCCTCATTTTACATACGATACTACCCAAGTACATACCACTTTATTAAGCTATAAATATAAAGATGTAAAAGATATTTCTGAAGAAAGTAAAATATTTTCACTCATGATAAAAATGTCAAGCATGTAATTAAACACCAACATAATACACACATTTAATTTAAATCTTCAGGCCTTCCAACAATAGTTTTTAAAATGGAGTAAAATAAACACAATTTACCATATTTTGAATAAAAATAAGTTACCATATTAAAAGATATTGAATTCCACCAAAGGAGATTAAACTTAGAAAATATGCAGATGTTAAGTGTACCTCTATAATACACAAAAGTTATGTACACTGCATAATGTTATAAATTATATATAAAAACAGGATGTGCTTGCTCTGGCCAGATGGCTCAGTTAGTTGGAACATCATCCATGCACCAAAAGGTTGCAGGTTTGATTCCTGGTCAGGGCACATACCTAGGTTGTGGGTTTGATCCCTGGTTGGGGCACATACAGGAGACAACGTACTATTTCTTTCTCACATTGATGTTTCTCTCTCTCTCTCACTCTCTCTCTCTCTCTCTCTCTCTCTCTCTCTCTCTCTCTCTCTCTTTCCCCTCTCTCTTCCCCCCACCCCCTTCTTCTCTCTCCAAAATCAATAAATATATCCTCAGGATTAAAAAAACAGGATGTGTACATATATTCTATATGAAATCAGTATAACAAGATTCAAGACAGAGACTTGCATTTTACATTCACTATGTATTCCTCACTTTTATTTTTAATTTTTTTTGGTATGAATTTTGTTCACAGACAGGTAAAAGATAAAATATACAAATTAACAAATATTCCTAATAATTCCTAAATCATATCATCTTATGTATATGGACACAAAATTCACAAAGACTTAAAGAAAATTATAATCTGCACAAATAATAAATACTCATATTTTTTGTAGTACAGTAAGTCCTCATTTTTAAAAGTTTTATCAGCACTTTTAAAAACATAGAACACATAGAGCCAAAAACAAAAATCAACTGAATATCAACTGCTAAAACTTTCCCATCTTAGGAAACCTAATATGTTTTTCCCGCTAATTTACACTTTACCTCACAGTTAAAGGTAACTTAAAAGTGTTAAAGATAACAGTAATTCTGTAATTAGATCAAACTTGAAAGTGCACTGTATTCCTATCCTTTTGCAAAGAGAAAGTTGAGAAAGATATTTCAAACTAAGAGTTTTTTTTAATAAGAAAAAGATTTTACTTCTAGCACTGACTGTTCTATTGGCATAAATGGCAAAGGCAGCCATGTTTGAGCAGTGGCTCTGAAATACAACTGTCTGCAAAGAACCGAGCACAGTGCTCATCAAATGTCAGTCACACAGGTGCTCATCACACGTCAGTCATTAGAGACTCCAGCTGCATGGAACCTTATGATCCAGTGGCACCTAGGACAACTCCTCAACAGAGTCTAGCTCTCAAAAGTGTTGTATTCCCAAGCTGCAGAGAAGCTATTAGTACTTCTGGGGTGCTTCATTGAATACCAAGTCTCACAGCAAACTCCCTTCTTGCATTTCTAGACCTAAAATGCCAGTGATCAAGGTGGATACTGTGGAAGACTGAAAGGAGCACATAACTTACTCGCCATCTCTCTTTTGCTCATTGTTTTACATTCATAGGCAAAATCAAACAGAAACATTACGTGGCCTGAGACTGCTCAAGATTACAATTTCTGGAGAGTGTTTTAAATACTCCTTCCTATTATCTATCTTCTTTGAGGCAGTCCTAGTTTTTTTTTTGGGGGGGGGTATTATAACTTAAATGTAAGTTTTAGAAGTTATGCATTGGTCTTCTTACCCTTCATCCTATTTAAACATTCCCCATCTCTTCTCCCCTCAAAATGCTATAAAACTATCATTTCCAAGTTATCTCAGGACTCTAAGTGTTCCAGTTTAAAATTATACTGTATTTTCAATTATTCTCTTCTCTCTTCTTCATACAACCTCCACAAACACTGAAATAATGTCATTTGAATCTGCCCTTTCCTCTCTGTTCTCACAGCCACCCAGTCCATGGTCCTCACCAGCTCATGTCAGGGTTACTGGGACAGCTTCAGAGCAGATGTCTCTGCCTCCAGTTTCTTTTGCTCAGATCCCACCTACTCACAGACACATCAGTGATTTTCCTCTAGCTTCATTTTCTTCAGGTCCTTTGCCTGCCCAGCAATCTCCAGTGATTTAGTGTCACTTATTTATGCACAACCCAAGCCCTCTCTGCCCTTGGGGCTTTCCACTAATATTACACCCCCCAGGATCCCAGCTCACCTTCGTTTCTCATTATCTCTCACCGCAGCCTCTCCACTCTAACCAACAGTATCAGTCTGCCATCTCCCATATGTGATTTGCTCATTTTCATCTCTGTATCTTTCTTCATGTAAAACCCCACACCCAATGACTTACAAATTCATGTCTGTTCCTTCCATAAATATATCTCTCAAAAATTCTTCTCACTGCTCATCTCTTCAGAAATTCCTTCTTACTTAATTGCAACAAGTATGGGATTTCTTTTGTCTCTTATCCTCTAGAGCAAGGGACCCCAACCCCCAGGCCATGGACCAATACAGGGCCTGTTGGGAATCCTGGCAGCTAGTGGAGCTCACTGGTGCTCCACCTCCTACACTGCCCCAACCCCTCCCCACCCCCACAAGCCCTTGTCTTCCACAAAACCAGCCCCTGGTGCCAAAAAGGTTGGGGACCACTGCTCTAGAGTTGTTGAGAGTGGACACTTACAGATATAATGAGGTTCAGGGCAATGCATGTGGCTTGGGAGCCAAATTCATAAATGGTTTGATCTAAATTAATAACAAAGAAAATATCTTGCAAATAAAGAAAATGATCAAAAGTCCAAATAAAGCTCCCTTATTCATTTAACAAGGGAAATATTCACGTATAATAACAACAGCTACCATTTATTAAGGGCATTATTTTATTTATGCAAAGGTCTTTATAGACACTAATTTATTTTATTTATATTATAAACAAGGTAAGTGTTGTCACAGTCATGTTATGAAGAAGAAAACTGATCGTCAGAAAAGTAAAATACATTGCCTGAAGTCACTCAGCTAGAAATAGATAAAGGCAGAATTTGAATCCAGATTTGTCTTTACTCCAAAATTGGTGCCTTAAACAACTAAGCCACTGTCACAAATTCCTAACTGCATACATGGCCTTCTGATCTAGTACCTGGAGAAAAATAATTTCACACCCAAGCTGATTGATTTCGTTTTATCGATTGGTATTTGATACTACCATAGTTTTTTTTTCCTTCCTATACAATTCTTCCTCTTCCTCCCATATTATTTCCTATTGAACCTGCCTGCTTCTTTAATACAATTAGAAAATTGGAGCCATTACATACAAAGCCTTCTTATTCCCAAAACTCATTCTAAAAACTAATTGAACTTGACTTTTTCTTCTGTCCCATCATAATGTCCTTCTCCCTATAAAAGGTCAATCCATTCCATGTAATTAATCCATCACTTAACCTCCAACCTCCTATATTATTCATCATTTTTCCTTTCTATTGTATTTTCATTATTTCCAAATAGGCTATGATAGCTGCCATGCAATTTTGAATAAATAATTTATAATAAGTAATTTATGTTTCTAATTCCCATAACCCCACATATTGGTTTAGATATAGCCCCATTTCTTTGCTGCTGTCCACAGTCAAACTCCCCAATGCATTGCCTTCACAGTATTCCCCACTTCCTCATTTCTTGTTCATCGTGAAGTCCTCTGCAAGCTGGTTTCTTCCTCTCATTCCATGGGAACCGTTCCAGTCAAGTCTCAAAGGGCTTCCATGGAGAGCAAAACCATGTTGACAAATTCAGTGGAAATGTTCTTTCTTTATCTCTCACTTGATTTCTCAGAAGCCTTCAGTAAGGTTGAGCATTCCTCTCTGAAAACACTTCTGTCTTAACCTTAGCGACATCACTGATTGTCCATTGATCTCTACTGTTCCCTCTCAGTTTTTTGGGCTGACTTATACTCGTCTTCTGATATCTAAATGTGGAGGTCTCTTAGGAACAGATCTTGTGTTTATTGTCTTCTCTCTGTACTTTCTCTAAGTGATCTTGTGAAACGCCATTGGTTTAAATAGAGTTCTTATGTCTGTAATTCCCAAATTTATGTGACATGCCCAGACCTTTCCTCTGAGTTCTGGGCTCAGATATAGACTTGCTTTTTCTATAAAAAAATAAAAACAAAACAGTGATTAAATATTATAGGCTTTGCCAGCTATCTGGTCTCATTGTAGCATGCAAGCAGCCATAAAAACAAATAAAGGAATTAGCATGGATGTGTTTTAATAAAACTTTTTTTACATGAAGCTAGCAGAATTTGGCCTAATTTAGCCCACTGGCAGTCATTTAAAAACCTCTGTCTCTGTGGTCCTGTGTGATCTTATCCCCTTGTGCTCATAGCCACATTTGTACCATTCTCCCCCTCAGTCATGTTGTATTGGCCACGCTGGTCTTCAGGCCCAAAAATACGCCTGTGCATATACTACTCTTACTGCCTGGAATTCTCTTCTGAACCTTGTCCTTCACTTAACTATTAAGTTCATCTTAGATGTCATTCTTCAAGGAGGATTTTTCTGATTTTTCTGGTATAAATATGTATAATAAATATACCACCTCACCATCATTTTTTTATTTTCAGTTCATTGTACTTGATTTCCCATAAATATATCCACTAATAATCATTATACTTATTCACCTCTTTACTTATTCTTATGTCTTTTTCCTATCAAATGTAGGTTCTATGAAGACAGGGGTCCACGTGTGTTTGGTAATCACCTTATCTTCCCTCACTAGTGCTGTTCCTGTCTGGCACATAGCAGCTTCTGATCAGTGAATATTTCTTAAAGGAAAATGAAGAGACTCAAACACAGATATGACTATCTAGTCACAAAAGTATGAGTTGATTAAGCATTGATCTACAACTTTTTTATTATACATACTTACACTTGACCTTAGCCAAAAGACCAAGAAGTGATACTATACATACTTAAAGGGTAGGAAAAAGTTGAGTGTACTCTCCCTCCCTAGTATATGCACATGTTTCTTTACAAGTATTACATATACTATAACACTAATATATGTGGTATAGAACATCTACCAAAATACCATTAGTTGAAATAACACTAGCTGCTAATATGAGAGAGAATGAGAAAGGAAAAGAAAAAGGAACAGAAGTTTAGGTATTCCTCATATAAAATCCAAAAGAGATATTACCGATTACTGATCTGTAACAACTCTCTCACAAGTGGCTCCACTATCACCATGCTTATATAATCCAAACAGCACACAGGGAAAGGGCATTTATGGTTGGTTGCACATGTGAGTTTTAATAGGTCAGGCCTGGAAATACAATACATTATTCAACTCACATACCAGTAGCTGGAATTCAGTCACAGGGATGCTAACTGCAAGGGAATTTGGGAAATGTAGTCTAGTGCAGGGGTCTCTGACCACCGGGGCACGGACCTGTTAGGAACCCAGCTGCACAGTAGGAGGTGAGTGGTGGGTGAGTGAGCAGAGCTTCATCTGTATTTTCAGCCCCTCCTCATCACTTGTATTACCGCCTGATCCACCTCATGTCAGATCAGTGCTGGCATTAGATTCTTACAGAAGTATAAACCCTACTGTGAACTGTGTATTCGAGGGACCTAGGTTACATGTTCCTTATGAGAATCTAATGCCTGATAATCTGAGGTGGAGCTGAGGTGGTGATGCCAGCGCTGGGGAGTGGCTGCAAATACAGATTGTCATTAGCAGAGAGGTTTGACTGCCCAGAAACCATAATAAATCAATTGCTTGCAGGCTTATGTCATAACCAATCTGTGAGTAGCAAGTGACAATTAAACTGCGTCTGGTGACAGGCTATAAAGCCATTCCCTCTCCATCTATGTAAAAACTGCTTCTACAAAACTGGTCCCTGGTGCCAAAAAGGTTGGGAACCACTGGTCCAGTGCCAGAAAATAAAATAATGGTTTTGATAAATAGCTAACCAATGGCTGCCATATTCTTGTAAATGGAACTTCTGTTATTTTTTTCTTCCATCTCTTCATCTGGGGTATCCATTAGAGGAACCACAGCCCACTTTGGAAATCACTGGGCTAGAATATTACGTGACCAATGTAGCATCTCTAAATGGTCTTTTGGCTGAGAGACAATGTCCACTAAACAACTGAAGTTATGCTTCACCAAATGGAAATTCTTTAAATTGTCCACCGGCCAACAAAGGAACCTGTACTGTTTGCCTTTTCTCCCAGGTATTGAATCCTCAGCCTGAACACACTTTACTCAATGTTACTGAGTACTTGAGTAAATTTGACACTTTCAACCATAGTTGAACTCCTTACCAGGAAGTATTGCTAATACAATTACCATTTTGCTTAATAGTCCTGAAAGCAGAAAGAAATGACAATAATATTTGAATTGAAGAGGTGACTACATTCTTATTAGAAATGGTCTCTTAAAAAGCATTTTTTCTAAAAAGAGATTGTCAAACACATTTCGCAGTCAAATTTAGTTCCTCCATAAATTATAATGGAATTAATGTTTTTCCATTTCCTATAACAATATTTCTGCTGTGGAGTGACTTGTTTCCCCTCAAAATTCGTATATTAAAGGCCCTTTCAGTGTGATGATATTTGAAGTAGGTGGTGATGTCATGAGGGTGAGATCAATCCCATCCTCATAAATGAGATTAATGCCCTTATAAGGAGAAACTCAGAGAGATGATCTCTCTTCATCATGTAAGGATACAACTTGAAGACAGCCCTCTGCAATAGAACCCTCAGCAGGAGCTGAATCAACTGGCACTTTGATCTTGGACTTTCCAGCCTCTAGAACTGCAAGAAATCAACGTCTGCTTTTTAAGTCACCCAGTGTCTGGTATTTGTTATGGCAGCCCAGCCAACTAAAACGGCTTTCCTCCTCAACCTTATTCATGGTTCCTGAAGACTGTAAGTTGGATATTTTTCATTACTGTGCACATGTAATGACCTTGTTTAATTTCACATATCTCAGATTTCAGCTCTGGGTCTAGAACATGTCCGTGGCTTCTATTTCTGTACATACTCTCTATTACCTTATATAAATAGGTGCTTCAAAATTTAGCACCTTCTCAAGACTCTTCAAGAAATACACTAAGCATTTGTGGGGGATCACAAGGATCAGTCATATGATGCAGCCCACCACATTTTAGAAGTTTCTGTGTTCTCCTCTGATTATTCTCCTCCCTAACTACTTCTTTTTCTGGAAGCAATATGAATTATTATTCTTATCTCATTCCCAGAAGATTAGGGACCATTTTTTATTATTTGTACGTACTCTTGAGGTGTCACTAAATACCAGAATTGTTTTTATCAAAGTAGTTCATTCAGATAATTCTTATCTCAAGGGAAATTCTAATAAATAAACTTTCTTCAAATCCTCATGCAATACTAAAAGAATATTTGAGTTTTCATGTTATCCTTAATATTTGGACTTCTCCATTACTACTGAACATAAGAAAACTACTGCCAGTTATGTTTATTGACAAAGCAGGTAGTCTCAAAAATACCTATATCTTGACGAGTATGATCAAGGACAGGCACTGGCAGTATTTTTTTTAAGATTTTATTTATTTATTTTTAGAGAAAGAGAAAAGGAGGGAGAAAGAAAGAGTGAGAAGCATCAATGTGTGGTTGCCTCTCGCATGCTCCCTGCTGGAGACCTGGCCCGCAATCCAGGCACATGCCCTGACTAGGAATCAAACCAGTGACCTTTTGGTTCACAGGCCAGCACTCAATCCATTGGGCTACAGCAGCCAGGGCCAATATTGACAGTTTTATAAAGCAATTATGATTCTTAAGAGATTAAAAATTGATTCTTAAGAATGTTTTTAAATGACTACCTAATGAGAGTCTGAGAAATCACATTTTTTAAATAATAAGAGCAGATTTAGTATTTCTGAAGTAGCTAGTATGATGTTTCTGGCAGAGAGAGAAAGATTCAAAGTTTAGGACATGATTCTAAAGTTCACAACAATTTGGTTTTTCTACTAAAACAACTTCAATATTCTTGGAATAGAATATTCCAACTATTCCGGAAGGAACTGCCACTCGAATGTCTGATGGAATATTTTAATCCACTATTAAGATAGATTACACTGCTTTTGTATACTCTGGTGATTATATCGATAATACAAAGCATTAATTAATTAATCAATAGTAAAGATTTATGAAGGGACAAGTTAATAATTTTCCACTCAATTCCTTTCTACTAATTAAAGAATTTTCACCATTAATCTTTATCCTTTTGCATTTAATCTGAAGTAATGTTTATACTTTAGCTTTAGAATTAATTTTAAATAACATCTTTAATTTTTATATAGAGAACTATTTTCACAATTGCTTGTCAGATTAAATTAAGTAATCTCTAAAAGTCTCCTACTTAATTTTATATTATAAAATGTCATTTCCATTAATCTGATGATTTTAAACTACACATTTGGTCCACAATGTTTAATTAATTTGGCAAGAGAATTATGGAAATAGTAAAATTACTTCCAAATTTCAAGGAACACTTCATTTTTAAATGCCTAATTAAATGTATCTTTGTAATAAAAGAAATCATTCTGAAGCAATGTAATAGTATTTTAATTTCCAAGTAATAAGTATGCTGAATATTAATTTTTTCCTATATTGAACATCCACAGAAGACAAAGGCATTGACTCCTCAGTGCCAAAACAAGCAGTACATGCACACAACCTGAAAAATAAACTAAAATCAAAGTTGTTTGGCAAATAATACAAAGGGATGAGTTGAAAAACTGTGTGTTTCAATTTTTAAAAAACCTACTTGTTATAGCATGGTTATTTTTTATTTATAGGCCTCTCTTCTGTCAAGAGGCCTATAAAGAACAGTGACATTAAAAAGTTCAGCATTTAGTTACTTGTTTCTTCATTTATTTATGTATTGATACTGCTTTTTTCTGATGGGGCACTGCTTCTCACTGACCTCAAGAATAGCCCCAAAATGTTTTCATTCTTTGATGTTAGTAGTAAAGTTGGATAATGAAAAAAAGTTGAAAACTGGACAGCCACATGCAAAAGAATGAAATTTACACCATACACAAAAATTAACTCAAAATGGATTAAAGACTCAAATGTAAGATTTGAAACCATACAACTCCTAGAAGGAAACCTTGGTGGCAAGCTTGTTGACATAGATCTTGGCAATGAGTTATCTGGATCTGATTCCAAAAGCGCAGGCACCAAAAGCAAAACTAGACAAGGGAAGCTACATAAAACTAAAATGCTCTACACAGCAAAGGAGATCATCAACAACATAAAAAGGCAACCTACTGAATTCGAGAAAATATTTTCAAATTATACATCCAATAAGGGATAGCCTACAGGCACATGAAAAGATTCTCAGCATCACTAATCAGGGAAATGCAAATCAAAAGCACAATGAGATACCACCTCACACCTGTTAGAATAGCTATTCTCAAGTTTTGGTGAGAATGTGGAGAAAAGGGAACACTTGTGCTCTGTTGGTGGGAATGTAAATTGGTACAGTTACTATGGAAAACAGTATGTAAATTACTCAAAAAATTAAAAATAGAACTATCATATAACAGCAACTCAACTTCTGAGCATTTATCTGAAGAAAAATAAAACACTAATTTAAAAAGATATATGCACCCCCATGTTCACTACAGCATTATTTGTAATAACCAAGATATAGAAACCAACTACATAAATACATACATTGTGTGTGTGTGTATGTGTGTACACAATGAAATACTATTCGGCCATAAAAAAGAATGGAATCTTGCCATTTGCAGCAACATAGATGGACCCTGAGGGCATCTTGCTAAGTGAAATAAGTTAGACAGAGAAAGACAAATACCATATGATCTTGCTTATATGTGGACTCTAAAAGCAAAACAAGAAAAAACAACCATGCTCATAAGTAGAACAGTAGTTGCCAGATGGGGAGGTGGGTGAGAGGTGATAGGAAAAATGGGTAAAGTGGTCAAAAGGTACAAACTTCCAATTATAAAATAAATAATTCATGAGAATGTAATACACAGCATAGTGACTGTAGTTACTACTGTATTTCATATTTCAAAGTTGCTGAGAGTAAATCTTAAATATCTTCATCACAAGGAAAAAAGAGAAAATAATACATAATTTTGTACATGACCAGTGGGAACTAGTCTTCCTGTAGTGCTCATTTCACAATGTATACGAATATGAATCACTATGCTGTACACCTGAAACTAACATGTCGATTGCACCTCAATAACAAATATCATTTTTAAATATTCTTTTCAATTACAGTTGACATACATTACATTTCACGTGTGCAGCATAGTGGCTAGACATTTATAAAACTTACAAAGTGATCACCGCAGTAAGTGTAGCACCCATGTGACACCATACATAGTTATTACAATATTTATTACTATGTTCCCATGCTATACTTTACACCCCCATGACTATATTTATAACTCACAATCTGTATAGCTTAATCTCTTTCCTTTTTTTCTTCTATCTTGATATAAATGAATAACTTCAAGTACAGACACTGTTTTATTTACATATATGTATGTATGCATACATATTTACAGCAAATGTCCATCAATGGCTAAGACTCATTTAATAATCCTCTAATCAATATCTGTGCATTTGTTGACACACCTGCCTACATTCCCTAATGGCCTATTCCTTATTTAACTATTAATCATAAAACTACTTAGTACCACAACGACGAGTCTTTCCATTTCTGCTGGAGAGTATTTCTGCTATCCTGCCTGCTCCTTTTATCCACTTTATTTCAAATGAAAAAATCAATTTACACCCTAATTTCTCCAGTGAATGGTACATAATCATCCCATTTTCTTCTTTCTCTAATTATGTGATTTGGTACTTCTCATTTCTCTATTAAAATCAGTCCAAAATCACCTAATTTCCCTTTTCTCTAACTTTTGAGCTCAATGTTATTTAAAAACTATACCAATAATATACCCTGTGTTACAAAAATAAGATAAAATTTAAGAAATATGTGATTTTTCTAAATACCAAATATAGTTTTAAAAAAACAAATGTAATTTCAACACCAATATGGTTCAAGTCAGATGCTCCTGGATTAAGGCTATGACAGATCTCGATATTAGTAAACATTACAACTATGAGAGATTGCCAAATAAGTAAGCATTACAATAATTCTAAAGCATATGGAAATTATTAGAAGAAAAATCAGTATGTCAGTATATTAAATAAATGCACACATTAACCTACTAGGTATCTGGAAACAACTTATCTGCAAGTTATTATTCCTTGTTATATTTTACATTCAGATATAAAGAGCCTGTGGCTTATGTTTCAAATTTTATCCTTCTTCAGAACAGAAAGAAAACATTCAAAAACCTGAAGCAGAATCAAACTATGTCGTTTGGAAACATCTTCATCCCTGTGTCTGGTCAGAAGACTACATTCCCCTTGCCTTGTCCTGCCAGAGAAGCTCAGAGTATCACTGGTTAATATTAGGTTTCAGGCTCCTGCCGTTTTCCAGGGAGATGAAAGGTCAGTAATGATGCTACCTGCTGGCTCCAGACTGGCAACTTTGCCTACCAATGCAGCATTTCTCAAGGTGTCTCTGCTGTAGTTACAGTGGGTATCCCAATGGTGCTTACAGCTTGTTCCCTATTCATTCCAGCATAATCCTCCCACTTGCTGACCATTAGCACTGTAATTAATGAGCATTTTCTGATCGATATACCCTTGCAGATAAGTGTTATAATAAAAGGTGATTATAGTGAAGAATAATATAGTTGAAAATCAGTACCTACTCGTCACCACTCATTGGCAGTGCCATAACAGAATCAGACAGTGAGACCAGACTGCATAGAAATTATATCAAATAAAGTAATTCTTTCAATTTATTGCACTTTTAATTACACCATCTTTAATTTAAAAACTACCTTGCCCCGCACAATGCAGTCTCCAAGCTAAAGGGAATTAATCTAAGGCTAACTAATATTCACTCCCCCAGCACATTTAAAATCAATTTTACCCTAAGCAAAATGTTTTATGAGTCTTAAGTTTACCCTGGGCATTATGCATCTTCATAATTTTCTAACGAGCTTAAGATATCCATGAGCAGAAGCCATGAATCATATTTGGTAGCCTGAAAAATAATTTTTTCCAATCTACTGTAAATTAAAAGAGATATGAGAAAATTAGAATAAAATCTCATTATCACTGATAACCTCACAGCTCAATAAACCTGTTTTAAATCTTATTTAAGGGTCAGTTATTTGTCATTTTTAGTAACCTTTATCGTTACAGCCAATACCATGCCATCAGATCTCTCTTTAAAATACCAGGGCACAGAGGGAACATAAAGAGGCAAGGCCTGGGAAATCATCCCTGAGAGGGAGCGTAAGGGAATGCATTGCTATCCAGAGGCTTCAGTTTACACACCGACACCCACTGAGCTGTGTGTGGTGTTACACCTAAGGGTCAGGAGCAAAGGTCCCATGAACAACGCCTGAGAAGCCCTGCCATGCTCTGCAGTGTCCTCATGGCCGGAATCAGAGGGGACGTGATGGTTATTTTACAGGGTAAGCCACAAGGAACACTAAACCAAGATGAGGCTTAATTATTGTTTATTGGATAAAAAACGGGAAATGGGAAAAAATAAGATGCCAAGTAGCTACAGGTTTTACATATAAGCAATTTCCTACATGCAAGTTAAACTCATTGTGGATTCTCCTAGGCTGAATTTGAATAACAACAGATCGACTTCTATCATTGGCCAGCAGTTTCTAAAACTAGTTTTTTTCCCCTGATCCTAGGTATAGTCATGGGAAGACAGAAAATTTTAATACAATTTAAACAAGTTGGATGAAACAGATATGTATGCCACCAAAAATGAAGTTAACAATTATTCCTAAGTCAAACGACATATGAGTCATTTTTCAAAATCCTGTGGTCGGTTTAGCCATAATCATTCTGTTTCATTTGGTAAGTAATGAAGGTGATCATAAATAGAGGAGAGTCCCTTACTTCAAAATCCTGTAGATTTTTCTTGATTTCTGCTTGTGATAAGATAATTTGTGTGCTGCTGGGAGGAAATAATGGAGGAATTTAAATGAAGAAAGTTACGTGGCCTAGAAGGGATGTGAAGTGGCATCCTCGGGCTCGTGGCTGGGGAGGCGGAACTCCCCACAGCATTGCTCTCCGAGCTCCACTTACGCCCACTGTTCTTCAGTTTTGCCCCCTTGACAGTACATCCGATGTGACACACTTTATCCTCATCTAACATTCACGGGTTCGAAACAAGAGGAAGTTAATAACAAAATCAAAGGCATCAAACAAAATTTTACTTACAGTCCATTAGATGTAATTATTAATTCTCCATCAGCTTGCTACTCTGATTCATTTGGAGAATATCAATCATAGCTTGAGTTTTATCCTTAATGATTTCAGATGACTGGTAGCTTACCCCTGAGGACACTCTGATAAGAACAGAGTTTACTACAAATCCATCTACATTGATTTCCCTGAGACATTATGTATTAGTCTGCTCAGGCTGCTGTAACAAAATACCACAACTAGGTGTCCTAGACAACTGACATTTCTTCTCTCACAATTCTGGGGACTGGTCTAGAGATCAGGGTGCCAGCATAATCAGTTTCTGGTGAGTTCTCTCTTCCTGGCTTGGAGAAAGCCACCTTCTTGCTGTGTCCTCACATGGCAGAGAAGGAGAGCTGTGGTGTCTCTTCCTCCTCTTACTAGGGCACCAGACCTATGGGATTAAGGCCCCACTCCACAATCTCACTCAATCTTTCTTTCCTCCTCACGATCCCTTTCCTCAAGTGTAGTCACATTGCGGGTCTGGCTTCAATACATGGATTTCAGAGGCACACAATTTAGTCCATAGCACTTTATATGACAAAAATGTCAAAATTCTTTTATGTCATTTAAGATTGTCTTTATAAGTCACTAAGACAACCAGCTGACATACAAAGAAGAAGTTAAACTTGATGTTTTAAATAATATATACAGTGGATGCAATATTTTAGCTGTGATTTCATGTTCCTCTATTAATATTTGTTTCCATTTCTGTCTCATAGCACACAGGCAAATACAATTGGTTCAAGGATTTTTCCTTCCCCTCCATTTCCATGGAGCAGCATGAACATTCTGCCAAATTTAGGCAAGACCAAGACCTCAAGGAGTCTAGTGGGGCATCTGACTCTAGGTCAGTCTTCTACAAAGCTCCTCATCCTCTCAGGTTCTCAGCCCTGATGCAAACCCCGCTTGGACCTAGGCTTGAAGAGGAAAGAAGAAAAAGAAATATGAAGGAAAACATAATTTAATATCTCAAAGAGCACCGCATGAAGCAGAGGTGATGTTTGATCTTATTTATCCATCAAATGTCAGAGTCAGAAAGGCTCATGGTGTTTTACTACTTCATTGTCATAATTCTGTGGATGAAGACAGTGAGACTCAGAGAGGTGACAGCTCATGCCAGGTCCCATAACAACTTAATGGTGAGTCACAGACTAGAAGCCAGTGATTTTCATGATACCGTGTTGTCTCTTAGGAACATAATTCAGTTAAACCAACACCAAATGCATGCCTACTAAGTGTATGGAACTATGCCAGGCCCACAAGTATCCTGAAAGAAATTTTTAAAATGGTATCTGAAGTTTGTAAGAGCCTCTGGGGCTCAATGAAAGGGAAACTCCTGATGTTGCTGTTGCTTTTTGCTGCCCTGTTGTCAAAACTGTGTCCTGAGAACCAGCACAGAAAGAGAGTTTTGGTGACCCAAGGATACCCTAAAAGCTATTTAATTTGAAACATTTTGATTAATGAAAAATATACATTTTTATTCCCTGTTTCAAGTCACACAGAGTAAAAAAGCCCATCTGGACACTGTGATAAAATCTTGTTAAACATTGTTATGTGAGCTCTGCGAATATTAGGCAGGTCTAAGATTCAGGGACACTTTGAAGTGAAAGAAGAGGTATCTCTTTGTCACTTTAATGAGAAAATTCTTCTCAAGCACTCAATTTTGAAGATGAGGGTTTCCTTTCCTTGATGTTTTTTTAATTAAACAAAATAACTAATACATACACATAGACTGCAGACTAAGTGCTTTATAATAGAAACCTTATTAATTCTTAGTTTATTTCCTCTAACAAAAACCAGGGTTAGTATGGTTCTAGTACACT
Source organism: Phyllostomus hastatus (assembly GCF_019186645.2). Classification (NCBI taxonomy): domain Eukaryota; kingdom Metazoa; phylum Chordata; class Mammalia; order Chiroptera; family Phyllostomidae; genus Phyllostomus; species Phyllostomus hastatus. The sequence continues at coordinate 34,408,529 of NW_025333709.1, read as the reverse complement.
GAGAAATCACATATTTTATCTCTGTGCCATAGTAGAAAATAGCCACTAACTTTTAAGTTCCAAGATTCCATAAAAAGTCAAATGATTTTGACAAAAGAACATTTTAAATGCATTAATTTTCAAACATAAACACGTAAAGTATAAAAATGAACTCTATTATCCTGTTGCAACAATTATCAACTAAGAGCTGCTTTGTTTTTTTCTATACCTCTCCTACTAGCCCTCCATACACAAATTATTCTGAAGCAAATCACAGCCATTATTTATGTTGAAATGTATTCATATACATTTCAATATGAATCTCTTTAAGAACTCTTTTTAAAAATATAAACCAAATAAACATTGCATTCAAAACATTAAGTTATTCTGTAATATTATCAAATATTTTCAACTCTACAACAAGTTTCTTTTGCTTTTTATAGTTTTTGATCTTACTGCTATTGTTCAATAACGATCCAAATAAAGCCTATTTAACAAGTGGATAAAAAAGCTGTGGTACACGTATATTGTGGAATATTACTCAACCATAAATAAGAATAAAGTCTTGCCATTTGCAGTAGCATGGATGGATCTAGGGGGTATTATGCTAAGTGAAATAAGGCAGATAGATAAAGACCAATATTGTATGATCTCATTTACATATGAAATCTAAAGAACAAAATTGATAAACAAATGTCACTGAAACAGATTCATAGATACAAAGAACAGATTGGTGGTTCCCAGAGGGGAGGGAACTTGGGTGTCTAGGTGGAAAATGTGAAGGAATTAATAATTACAAATTGGTAGTCACAACATGGTCATGAGGATGTAAAGTACAACCTAGGGACCATAGTCAATAACATTGCAATAACTGTGTATGGTGTTGGGTGGGAACTAGAAATGTTGGGGGGGACACTTGTAAAGTATAGGGTTATCTAACCTCTATGCTGTACATCTGAAACGAATATAAAATAATACTGAATGTAAACTGTATTTGAAAAATAAATTTAAAAAGACTCAACCATCACAATCTCCAAATACTGACATAGAAAAAAGATTCCCTCTCTCTCTATCCCCCCATATATATGTGTGTGTGTATGTGTGTGTATATATATACACATATACATATATATGAATATGTATCAGAGGTTTATAATATAGTAAGTAAAATAAAGTTCTTGCCAGTCAACCTTTGCAAAGGAAGAAAAGGGAAGGGAAATGTGATGATGGTAAATAGCTCCATCAATGAGCTTTTAAGAAAGAAATTAAATGAATTTTCTAGTGTAAACAAAGTACAATAAAGCAGGCTATTTGACCTTCTCCAGTGATTTTTAATTGAATAACTGTAATCCTAGGGGACAATGTTCAGGGCAAACTGTACATCAAGATGCTGGCATTCATTATATTCACCCAGGTATGCCTGGGGCCCGACTAGATCATGACCCATGCAAAGCAGCTCCTCCCACATCCTCTCCCGGAATGAAAGCTGGCTGGTTTGAAAACCAAATGTCATAAATTATGATAATAATTTCAATTTCAAGATATGGGGACAGTTTACAATTCCTCAAGTATGCTGTTATATACATATAAAATATGTGTTCATATACATAAACATAGTACACACACACCTTCTTCTTTCCTTCCTTTTATCCTGAAGTGCCTAGACTGGCTATTATTGATGAAACCTGCTATTATTGATGAAACTTACTCTTTTCAATTGTTCATAAATTTCTCATCTTGAATGAGGTTATTCTGAATGATTTTTTTGTAGGCTGTGCACTGTAGCAGTTAAGGGCACTTCCGAGCTTTACAGACATGGATTTGACTCCAGTCACAACACAACATAGTTGTGAGACCTCATTCAAGTTATTTAACTTTTTAAGATAGTTTCCTCTTCTATGAAATAGACTTGCTGTGAATATCAAATTACATGTTATTGTCAAGCGTGTAGCAGAGGTTAGGACATATAAGAAGTGTTCAAAACTGGTAGCTATGACTAAGTTCTGAATATTGTTAACATGAACCCATCTAACCTTGGCAAAGGAAATATACAGTAGTCTTCTCAAGTGTTTCCACAGAGATATCTTTAACAACAAAGACTACTAACTTATGTCCCACACTTCACATGCCCAAGGAATGTGAGTTCATAGGCTTAACACATAGAGAAATAGACATTAATCCTTTAGAGTGAATTTCCATCACCTAAAACCATGTACATTTTGTTTACATTCAATAATATACCCTAGTTTATTTTAACATAAAAATATTTTCAAATTACTTACCACTAAGAAAAATTAATGGTTGAGGAAGACACCAGACAACAAATAACCATGTGTGAGAAGCACAAGTTTGACAAGCCAGTGTTAGGCCATACGATCAGTGTGTTATTAACTCTCATTCACTATAAGCTTAGAATATTACTGCTTGGGGTGCAACCTGTAATTTTTTTATTTTTATGTATTGGCTGATTTTACAGAGCGAGGAAGGGTGGGGGAGATGGGAAGAGAGAGAACATTGATTTGTTGTTCCACTTATTTAGCCATTCATTGGCTGATTCTTGTATGTGCCCTGACTGGGAACCCAACTACCAACCTTGGTGTATTGGGATGACAATTTAACCAATGGACCTACCCAGCCAGAGCCTTGTAATTTCTTTTTTTTATTGTTTTGTTATTCTTTTTTAAAATATATTTTATTGATTATGCTATTACAGTTGTCCCATTTTCCCCCCTTCACTCCCCTCCACCCTGTACACCCTCTCCCACCCATATCCCCCCCTTTAGTCATGTCCACATGTCATACTTAGCTTCTACATTTCCCATACTATTCTTACCCTACCCCTATCTATTTTCAATCTACATTCTATGCTACTTATTCTCTGTACCTTTTCCCCCTCTCTCCTCCTCCCACCTCCCTGTTGCTAACCCTCCATGTGATCTCCATTTCTGTGGTTTTGTTCCGGTTCTAGTTGTTTGCTTAGTTTCTTTTGGTTTTGCTTTAGGTGTGGTTGTTAATAATGGTGAGTTTGCTGTCCTTTTACTATACATGTTTTTTCTTTATCTTCTTTTCTTAGATAAGTCCCTTTAACATTTCATAAAATAAGGGCTTGGTGATGATGAACTCCTTTAACTTGACCTTATCTGAGAAGCACTTTATCTGCCCTTCCATTCTAAATGAAAGCTTTGCTGGATAGAGCAATCTGGGATGTAGGTCCTTGTCTTTCATGACTTGGAATATTTCTTTCCAACCCCTTCTTGCCTGTATGGTCTCTTTTGAGAAAGCAGCTGACAGTCTGATGGGAACTCCTTTGTAGGTTACTGTCCCCTTACCTCTTGCTACTTCTAAGATTCTCTCCTTCATTTTTACCTTGGCTAATGTAATTATGATGTGCCTTGGTGTGTTTCTTCTTGGGCCCAACTTCTTTGGGGCCCTCTGAGCTTCCTCGATTTCTTGGAAGTCTATTTCCTTTGCCAGAATGGGGAAGTTCTCCTTTATTATTTGTTCAAATATGTGCTCAATCTGTTGCTTTTCCCCTTCCCTTTCTGGCACCCTTATAATTCAGATGTTGGAACGTTTAAAGATGTCCTGGAGGTTCCTAAGCTTCTCCTCGTTTTTTTGAATTCTTATTTCTTCATGCTTTCCTGCTTGATTGTTTTTTTCTTCCTTCTGGTCCACTCTATTGTTTTGAGTCCCAGTTTCCTTCCTTTCACTTTTGTTTCTCCATGCATCTTCCTTCATCTCTTTTATGGTAACCTGCATTTTTTTCATCTAATTTGTGCCCAGAATCAACCAATTCTGTGAGCTTCCTGATCACCAGTGTTTTGAACTGTGCATCTGATAGATTGGCTATTTCTTAGTCACTCAAAAGGATGAGTCCTGGGGGACTGATCTGTTCTTCTGTTGGACACATGCCTCTCTCTCTCTCCTTTTTTCAATTTTTTTAATTTTTTTTCTGGGCCTGGTCACTCTTCTTATGGTGAGGGGCAGAGCCTTAGGAGTTTCCCTGGGCTGGGCACCCCAGTTGCTAGATTGTGACATTGTATGTGGGTGCAAGTGTGGGCACGGGGGCAGGAGGGAACAATGGCAGTAGCTTCATTCTCCTGGGATCTCAGTCCCCCCTCTGGGATCCTGGGCCACGAGCTCTGCCCTGGTCCACAATACCACCTCACTGGGTCCACCAGCCACCACCTGCATACTCAGGGTCCACCGCTGCATCCCAGAAGGCCTCCCAGTTGCCCCATGTACCCAGTTCTCCCCAATCTCCGTGCTGCGTGACCCACACCTGCTCTTCCTCTCAGCCCCTCCTACCGGCCTGGATGAACGGGTCTACTTCAGCTTCTTGGCTGTCTGACTTCCATTCAACTAAATTCTCTATCAGTTCTGGGTGTTATTCTAGCTCTAAATTGTTGTTGTTCTAATCTTGGTTGTGTGTGGAGGTACGGTGCATCCACCTATGCCTCCATCTTGCCAGAAGTCTGTAATTTCTTAATTATAAATATTTATTAAATGCCACCCTGACCCTGTTCAGGGCTTGGGTAAACCCAGTGAGAGCCCTTCTCATTAAGTGTTTTGGCAAGAGGGGTGATGGGTTGAAATAGCATCAAAAAAGTAGAATAAAAATCATAGTTGAGAAGGAAAAAAGGACAGTGAAATGAGATCCTTCAGTCAAGTACAAATTAATGAGGTCAAAAGAGAAGTTAAGTGCACCAAGAAATGGATCAAGGTAAGCAAGTCATGAAGGAGGCTGTGAATGATGGTTCTTTATATTGACTAAGTGCTATGGGAACAGGTAAAACAGAGCAATGCTTACTGTAAACATGAGATTGTGCTAGGAGCCATTATCTCTGCAAGCCAAGAAGGTAAGGGCTTTATCCTTCAAAATCTAACAATTTTAACTTTCACAATAAAGACAAACACAAATATTTTTATCTTTTCTCTATAACTAATACCTACTGAAACAGTTTCGGGTCCCAGTTCCTTTCTTAAACACTTTACATGCAATAACATTTAATCTTTACAAAAAGTGGGTATAATTAACTATCTCACTAAGCCCAAAAGCTTAAGGAACTTGTCCAAGATTATATAGCTAATGGGTTGAAGAGCCAAGAATCAAGCTTAGGTAGTCTGATTCGGTGTCTTCATGCTTAACCACCAAACCATCATGCAATTAGGAAGTGGAATAGAGCCAGTAAAGAGAATGAGGTTAGAACACTTTCAGGTGCAAGGAAAGGAAACCAACTAAAAATAGTTTAACAAAAACAAGTATGAGTTAATTCATGTAACTAATAAGTTCAGAAGTTGTTAAATTAAGACTGCATCCGATCAGGTAATGCAAATCATGTCATTAGCTGTATCTCTCCCCTCTGCTCCCCTTCTCCCCTCTCCTTTTCCTCACATCCCCTTCTCCCCCCTCTCTTTCCCTCACATCCCCTCCCCTTCCCTTCCTCCTCTCTCTCTTTCTCTCTCTCCTGCCACATCTTTCAGCTTTGATTTTCCCTGTGTACTATTGCAATTCTCATTACAAAATTATCTATGGATTTTCTCAGTGCAGGCAAGGAAAATGGCCAGAGGCCACTCAAAAAAAAAAAAACAAACCATCAAATGGCTATAGTGCCCCATTTTTAAAACCCATAGAAAAGAGAATGTTTCTCTCCAACATCCATCTATCCATCTCAGGAAAGGATTATGATTGGCTCTACTTGGATCACCTCAAACAAGTTATCCTGATCAACAAAATAGAGAATCAAATTTGGCCAGGCCTCAGTTATATTTATAGTCAGAGGTATGGTCTGTTTAAAAAAGAAGGGAAGGGAAGAAGAGAGGTAAGAGAAAAAGCAACCCTATTAGCTAGAAACAAAAGCTCCTAGAGCTGCTAGAGTCCATTACAAATGACATATGGAATTAGTCTGTCTTGAGTCATGAGACACTATGGCAGACCTAATAGTCTGACTGAGCTGAGACAGACAATTGGCTTTCAAATTGGCCCTAATAACAATCATAGTGATTCAAAAGTAAACAACTATGCACTACTTTACACTTGAAAAGCACATTCCACATATTACTTCCTTTATAAAATGAATCTTTTTTTCACTTGCCAGAAGGTAGCCTCTCACTTCAAAGATTTACTCTAAGAAATATTGATTAGAATGTTTTACTTCTCCAAAACCAGTTATATAGGACATGGATAATATAATATAAATACCTCAGGAGCTACACAATTTAGCCTTGATCTCAGCAACTGCCCTTCAGCACAATATAGCGGACCTCTCACATCGGAAGCTACTCTCTAAGAGACATTGGCAAATGTTTGAGAAGCCATCATGGCAAGACCCTAGTGATAAAATTTAAGTACAATTTTTTAAATGTCTGAAATGGGACCCATTAGTCTCAGCATATAAACTCATGTGTGCTGTAAATGTAAAGTCAAGGTTATTTTTTAAAAAGTGATATCAAAATTGTTTTATATTTATAATGTTTTCATGAACTATCTCAACACAGAAAATTAAAATAAACCATGGGCATAGAGATCAGCAAAGTGTTCAGGATGTTTTGGGTGGTTAACAGAGATTAACATCGTGAGTAAAATAGCATGTTTAATTAGTTTAATAACATATTTTTGAGCGCCTGCTATAAAACAGGCTCTGTACTTGTTCCTAGGCATAAAAATATAAATTATATCATCTCTGTACTTGAGGCACTTAATATTTAGAGGAGAAGAACAACATACATAGTGGCGATATAATAGGGTACTTCCTGAGCTAGAGTATTCAGGGTACCAAATGACAATCGGGGTACTAAGGGAGAGAGAAAAACAAATTGATCCAGTTTGGAGGTTAAGCATAGGCTTCCTAGAAATTATAATGTCAGAGTTGAGTTCTGAAAGAGAGGTAAAAATATCCATATAAAGGAAAGTGAGGATGAACATCCAAGGCAGAAAGCAAAACATAAACAAATGAAACAGCATGAGGTATGTTAAGACAAACACACAGTTCTGAACTTTCTGTGTGTAAATCACAAGGCATGGTAAAGTATGAAGTTGTGGGAGATAAAGCTGAAGAGATAGGACAGAATGTTGTGTCGCCCCAGTATTCATACACTGAAGCCCTAACTCCCAATGTGATGGTATTAGGATGTGGAGACTTCTAAAGGTAAGTTTAGTTGAGGTCATCAGCAAAAAGGCCTTGGATCAGATCAGTGCCCCTACAAGAAAAGGAAGAGATGCCAGAGTTTCCTCTTCTCACCATGTGAGAACACAGCAAAAAGGTGGCCATCTGCAAGCCAGAATGGGGCTCTTACCGGGAACCAAATGTGGTGGCACCCTGATCTTGGAACTTCCCACCTCCAGAACTGTGAGAAATAAATGCCTGTTGTTTAAGACACCCAGACTATGGTATTTTGTTATAGTAGCCCAAGCTGGCTGAGAAGAGAGGCAGAAATAAGTTCATGGAAGGCTCCAAATGCCTTATTGAGGAGCTTCCATTTTACTTTGTAAGTCACTGAAGGGTTGTAAGCAGAGACCAAGGTCAGAGTTATATTTAAATAATAACTCTGGTAACATTGCTGGGAGTGAGCACAAGTCATACAGCAGAGTAACCCGTGAGGGGAAGCTGTTGCACTTAGTCAAGGAGAGGGGTGTTTATAGCTGGTAATGGTAAACACCAGAAGAGACAAAAATTAAACAAATTTGTAGAAAGAGATAAAAAATGATCAGATTGTGGTGATTACTGTTTGTGCAATGAAGGGGCTCCGGGAGAATCTAGCATGAAACCTAAGAACTACACCTAAAGCAATGGGTAGATGGCTGTGAAAATACAGGGTATCATGAATACAGGAAGAGGAGATAGGATGGGGAGCAAGGAGACATGTCTTTGACACATAATGTTTAACCTGCCTGTGGAACTCTTACATAAGAATAAAGCTCTTATGTAAATAATCAGGACTCTTAATGGCTTTAGATCTCTCACAAACACTGGAAGTCTGAAGACAATGAACCTAAGGCTGTGGTCCCACACAAGCCTTACCTGACACTACCTGTAATAAAATCTAGAGGGAGATGCAGGTCTAAAAAATAATTATGGGTGCAGTTTTTGTCATGTGGACTAAAATAAAATAAAATACATAAAAGTCAAATTGAGTGTTTGTGAAAGCTGAATGGGCAAGATACCCACACCCTAGACTGAAAAAGGAAAGAGACTAGTCAAGATGTAAAAGCAACTTGGGGGTCCCGACTTTGTAGAGGCAGGAGGCAAGCTGAGAAGGCTGTACAGACACCAAAATGGCATATTCTAATGCTCTCTTCAGAAATAGCTGAGGATAGAAATGAAAAAGGAAGAATGACTCCAAAGGCAAAGAAAATCTTACATAGGTAAAAAGGGAATAACAAAAATATTTAAAAACAAGAGGGAGAAAATATTAGAAAATTACAAAACAAGTACAATGTAATAAAAGTTTCCAAAAAAAGGGAAGCTGGAAAAAATGGAGAGGAAAAAATCATCAAATAATAATTCAAGAACATTTCTCAGAAGTCAAGGACATGAGTTTTTTTTATTTAAAGGGCTCACCACATACACAGACTCATACTGAGGCATATCATCATGCAATTTCAAAACATGAAGAAAGAGACAAGTCTATAAGCTTTCTGGGAGAAAAAGCAACATACATGAAATGGATAAAAATCAGAATGCCTCAGACCTCTCACAACAACAGCGGAAACTAGATATTTCTAGGGGAAATGTCTTCAAGATTATGCAAGAAAATTGTTTCCAGTCTTTATTCTATACCATGGCAAACTATCAATCAAATGTGAGAATAGAATAAGATTACTTTTAGATATTCAAGGTCTGAAAAAACATTTACTTCCCACACACCACTTCTCAGAGAGCTACTAGAGAATACTCCACCAAAAAACTGAGGGAGTAATCCTAGAAAAAAGGAAGTTACAGAACACAGGAAACAGAAAAGTTAACACCAACGAGAGGCAAAGGGAATCTCAGGACATTGGTGAAGAAAGACCCCAGGAAGATGGCAGCACACCAGCTCCATAGAGGCGACCCAGCAAGGCTTGAGGAGTGTACTGCAAATATAAGCTTGCTGAGTGTTGTGCTGTCGTTACCAAGAGGACTTCAGTAAACCATGTTCTGAGGATACTCACTGCATCTTCTAAGAAGTTCTGCAAACTGAAAGCTAGACAAGGTGAACATGAGTCAGAAAACACATACCAGATTACCACCACAACCATATTCCTACTGAACAACCAGTGTTTGGCTCAATACAAGCCTGCTAATAGCCCACTGTGGTGAGCCTTACATCTCCTAAGACTAATTCATGGTTTGCCCACTTACCTTTCCCAGGAATACCTACAAATTCTTAGAAAAGTAGAAGCCAGAATTTGAGCTGGAAACTCAGTTCAGCTTTTCCTTTTCTAGAAGCCCACATCTATCAGTGTCAGTATCATCCTTTCCTCCACAGCGAGGCTTGTACTTGTTACTTTTTTTATATTACCACCTTTCATGTTCTTATATGAAAATAATCATTAATTAAAAATAAAATATTAAGTTGAGAATAAAAGAGAAAAGGAAAGCATCTGTAGGGATATAGATCAATCTGATCATAGTGGTATATCTTTCAGAGTCCAGTCAGCAAAATAAAAAAAAAACAATTTATTACACTGTAAACAGAGGAGTTATTTAACACAAGACTTAGAAGTCTAAGAAAATGCAGAGGAAACAGTGAAGGAAACCAGAAATAATAACTGCACGACAGCACTACCATCTTCAGTCTGGGAAAACAAAAAAAGAGACAGGATTATAAGAACCCAAGCACAGGAAGGAGGGTCCTGGGGAAATATGTGCAGACATTGTGGAGAGCCCTGCGCATCTTGCTGGACTTCTCAGGAGTCCCTGAGGTCAGTCCCGGAGTTGCCAAAAGAACATGGAGAACGGGGCAAATTGCCACTGGTGGGACTAATACTGAAAGGAATGGGAAAAAACTGAGAAGGCTCTTCTCCCTCCTCCCACCCTCTAGGGATAAAACCTTCTAGGAAACTATCTGGTAAAGCAGTCTGGGAGATACTGGCGGAGTCATGGGCCCAGCTGCAGCATTGAAGAGTAAAGGAAGGCAATTAGTCGCTGAGAATCTAGATAATAACTAGCTTAGGTGCCTACATCTGGAGACGCGACCAAAAATGGGGGAGAGCTTTGCTTTCTTATCATTTGATTATTTTATAGGAATATACCTGTACCTTACTTAAAATTTTATAACTTAAAAAAAAGCCAGGGAAGCTTTAGTTTATCAAATGAAGTAAATTTATAATATATTAGTCACATACATTTATGAAAGGAATAAAAGTGTTTCTTAAGAAAGATATCATGTTCTTTCACATCATGCAGTGCCCCGCACAGTGTTATACAGCAAGAAGAAATTTCTAAATAATTTTAGTGTAAAACAGAAACTTTTTATTCAAATATGTTTAAGGTAAATAACTAAAATTAGGAAATACCAAGTCCCAATTGTAGAAGTTTTTCAAAGGATTAGGAATTTGCTCCGCTCTGGTGCCGAGGAGATGAGGCCAAGACACGGAGCCAGAAATTCCGTGCCAGCTCCTATTGGCTGGGCAAGTCACTCCATCTTTCAAAGACTCTGTTTCCTCATCTATAAAGTATAGGAAAGAGTTCCAGGTGAAAATATGACAGCATCTTAAGTGAGAACAGATTAAATGATTGTCATTGAAGAGAGCACAAAATATCAGGATTTTAGAAATAATTGGTTGAAAAAGGTGGAATATTATTCAAACACAAAAATTTCATGTACGACATGTATTTCTCTAGATCTGGGTTGACATTAGCACTTTTCCTAAACTGAGTACACGAGAAGTGGCAGTAGAGCATTTGCTCATTAGAGATTTGATGCTGTTATTGGACTACATCTAATTTATGGAAAGTATAAGATGCTGTGCTAATCTCTGTCTGAGAAAAGTCTAGCTGGTAAACTCAGCCATAAACCCACGACGCCACCGGCACACACACAAGCAAAGTGTGTTCTTGGCTTTGGAGCTGCCATAGCTATTTGCAGAGACTAGTGATGTTTGCCTGATTCCAAGACAACAGGAATGACTTCAGTCTTTGTTCAAATTTCAGCTTGGATTGCTGTACGTAAATCAAGTTTTTTGGTTTGCTGACATTGTTTTCTGGCCCTGCATAACTCTATAATGTCACTTGAGAGTGGGTTTGTATTTGTCCTCACACTTTCTCTTCCACTTTGTAGCTTACTCCGATGTCTCCCTTAGTTAGGGTGTATTCACAAATATCACTAGCAGTGTTGGTAAACCTAGGCATTGGTTTTAGTCATTCACCCATACATTCTTTAATTCAAACACTTCCTTCTTTTTTTTGGAGCTCTATGCTTGATGCTTTATGTATAAAAATAAATAAGGCAAGTTCCTTTCCCTCAGAGATGTCTAGAAAAAGAAAGTCACAGAAGCAAGAAACTAAAATGCAGTAGAAAAAGGTTTTAAAGCAAAGAGGCTTTGAGGAGGTAAGTAGCAAGAACATATCTGGAGGAGCTTAATTTTACATTCATAACAAATACAAAAATTTTAGCAGTATAAATGTTAGATGCTATCCACTTCAGGATCTGAGGGCATATTTAGTTAATTTCACACCCTCCCTAAAAGCCTCACCCATATCTCTTTGGCTTTTGTGTGTGAGTGTATGTATGTATGCAGAAACGTCTGCCTACAACTTCTTGTTACCTTACTGGTGATTTTGTGTTCTTATTAATATTTTCCTTTTTTTTCTTTGATATATAGATTCATGAGTTTGGTAACACCTCTTCACCCTGTACTGTCAAAGAAATCCTGGGGTATATGAAAAGTTCCCCATGAATCAGACCTTAGTCACCAACTTACAACCAACATCGGGTTACTAACTCAGTGAACAGTACCATTCACAATAACTTTTTGAAAGAAACAGTTTCAAAATCAACTGAATTTGAAACATATAAGAGGTTTAATGACAAAGTTCAGGATTTTTCAAGCTCAGCACCACTGAAATTTTGGGCCAGGTAATTGTCATAGGCGTTTTCCTGTGTGGTATACTTAACAGCATCTCTGGCTTCTACCCATTGAACACCAGTAGCATTTTGCCCTTTGTGTTGTGTCAGTCAAAAGTGTCTCCAGGTATTGACACAGGTATGTGAGTCAGTAACTCTCAAAACAACTGTGACTTGAAGATTACAGAGATATTCAAATAGTTCTGGCATTATTTGCTAGGACTTTTCAACTCTTGATAAGGTTCCCAATGGTGAATGGATCTGAGATGAGCACACATGCAAATCACAAGTGATTATAGGTTAAAGCAGTAATTATCAAGTATCCTAAATTTGACAGGAAGAGCAGCAGCTGATTTATACTGTAGTGGTATACACTGAAAAAGTAATGTGTCTAGTAAATAAGTGTTTTACATTCATTATCTCATTTAATTCTTACAACAACCCTACAATGCAGATGCTATCTTCATTCTAGTGTTGCAGATCAGAAAACTGAGGTTTAGAATAGTTAAATTGGACCTTCTAATCAAAATGGTAAGTGAACTGACATAGGAAACCAACACCATCTAGCCATACAAAACATAGAAATGCTAGATTTAGGAAAAATCAGCTTTTAATTTAATCATAAAAATTCAAAGTAAGACATGTAATTCTTCAAGTGCCAGAAATGAAAAGGAAATACATAGTTGTAATGGGATATTGAAATCAGATGTTTGTGATGAAATCGTTGGGGTCTGCAGTATTAATACTCCAACAGGAAACTGAAATTAGAGTTTCTGATTAAAGTCAGAAAAATCCCTTTGGCAAAGCTCCACCTACTAATGAAATAACATGGATATGAGCCATCTACCCTGAAGTTGGAATGGAAAAAAATCTACCTCAAGAAATATAGTGCCCCAGCCTACATCTAGCAAATGCATGATCCAAATTTTCTCATTAATTACATGGAGACCTTGAGCTAAATAATACACCCAAAACATGCCTAGAATAAATGAAAATATAGGACTACATCACAAGCAACCATGAAATTATCAACAGGATCACTTTCACAAATCAAAGGAAAGATGAAACCCCAACAATATACAGTTGCATCTAAAGTGAGCTGACAAAAATCATAAAGTGCATGAGAAAATACATAGTCGTGGGTAGTCAGCAGAGGTTGAAGAATCTCAGTAAACAAAGAAATTAACATAATGTAATTGTTACTTTATAATATCCAATGAGAAAAAGAAACAAACGTATAAAGAAAAGAAAGAGTATGATTAAAGGCAGATGTGTAAAACAGAAAATTTTTAAGTGAAAAGTATAGTTAGTAAAATTTAAAAGGAAAAAAAAACACTCAGCTAAGATAAACAGAAGACTTCCCTGAGAAGAGAAACTGTAAGTGGAAGATAACTCTGCAATAGCCATCCAGAACACAGTAGAGGGGGCACAGAGAGAAAAATATGAAAGGTTAAGAAATGTGGAAACTAGAAAAAGAAATTTTGGCATACATTTAGTAGGCATGCCAGAAGGAGAAAAAATGAGAGAACTTAAGAAAGTGTTTGAAAAGATGCTGGTTGAGAACTTTTCAGAACTGAGAAAAACCACAATCTTATGTATTGCATCCCCACAAAAACTTATAATGTATAATTACTATTTAGTATCATCTATTATTAGCAGGTCACTTTACATCAGTGCTTCTCAACTGATGACAATTTTGACACCCAGGAGACATTTGGCAATGTCTGGAGACCACTTTTTGAATGTCACAAGCAGGAGTGAGTGTGGCCTAGAGAAGGGGGTGCCACTTGCATCAGTGGATAGGAGCCACGGATGCTACTAAACATCCTACCATGCACTGCACAACCTTCCAAAGGAAGAAGTATTTGGCACACAATGTCAATAGTGCTGAGACCGAGAAACCCTGCCTTACATATACTGACATTACTATAATCCAACAGTAGATATTTTTCCTGATAAAGAAACTGAGATAAAAGAGTTTGAGTAACTTACCCAAGCCATGCATCTAGTAAAGAGTAGAGCTGGGATTCAAATCCATGTTGGTCTCTAAAACTCATGGCCTTCAAATTGTATTTTTTTTTTCACAAGAGTCCAAATCAACAGAGACTGTTATTGTAAATGTGTTAAGTAGATGTTATAGCACAGAATGCACAAGAAATAACTGCTCTCCAACATGGTAGCCCTGAGGATTAGCCCGCCACTTGTTTCTCTTATGCCTCCTCCTGCTCCAGTTTTGTGTGTATTCATATCCCACAATGGCATAGACGTAGAGGTAGTTTTGTGCTTCTTTAAAATATCAGTGCCTATAATGAATGCTCACTACTACTCCGATGCCCCCTGCTAGTACACTAACCACTGGTGGCCTAAAATTTGAAACACACTATGCTTTTTAAGGAGTTTCTGGGCCACCTAGACTTAAATCCCTTCTCAGTGTGACTGCATTGGGTTGTGAATATTTTGTGCTCACATTTTTACATCAAAAGTGCCCTCCATATGGTCTATTTCTTGTTGGCTCAGCCCAAACACACATGCATAAATCAGCAGCAAATTTGGTAATAGGACTCAACATTTGGAATAAAAATGATCAGCTGACATGGTCATGCTGTTTCCCGGCCACACTTTGATCTCTTAAATCACAGTGAAACTCACTTCAAAATAAAAACAAGCCCAACTATGCCATTCCAATAATATTCTAAACATTTGATTCATAAACACTTTTCAACCAAACTATTTTATTATTCTGTGTAGAAAGTGCATGTGTTACTGTCATTATAGATAGCTCACGATTCTCACAAGAAATGTAAGTTCACCCTAATGTGATTCTTTTAAAATTAGAAATGTGCCTCTTAATTGATGGGGCTGCTGTAATCTTCGCAAATTTTTTTAAATGCAGTTTATCTTATTCTATAATTTTTCTTAGTACTGTTTTTAGATATGGGTTTCCTTGGAAACTGGACTTCTAATGGATGTTAGCCACAAATAGGCTAAAAATGCCTTTATTCATTTATCATTTCATTGTAATTAAATCTTCTATATGATGTGGCTTGTTCTCATGTATGATACCCTGTTTCCATGGCAACCAAGATTTTCTACTATCCATAGTTTGAAATGCCTTCACAGTATTTCTTGATTAACTCATGAGACCAAAATTGCATTTTGTAAAGTTACATGTAGGAAAACTTATAAAGAAAAGGCTGCAAAATATTATCTTGTTGTCTCTTTCTTTGAGATTTGCTTTTGTTTTTATGATTCTTTTTCTTGATATGCTGCCCTCCTAGAGCAACATAATTTTGTGCTGCTAGAAAAGCAAACTCCATGACTAAATTTAGCAAACATGATCATTTTTGTGGTTGGATTGCCATCTACAGTTCTTAACACCCAGTGGCTAAGAGAAAAGGAGATCAACTATGACATTTCTGTAAAATGGATATAGCAAAAAGGATTTGAGTAGCAATTTTTATTTTCTTTGCTAATATTTTAAATAATTAATGATATACTAATCTAACAACAAAGGAAATACCACACTAGCAGTTTTTGCTATAAACACAAGCCCTTGTTTATTCTAAAATTGCAGGACAATTTAGAAGGGCTTTAGGTACTGATCATATCCAGCATACAGGAGTAAAGCTGTAACTCTGTAAATCCTACTATTATGTTAATGGCATTATAAAATTACCAAGACTCTTATTCTTGCTATAGAGTAATGATAAATAATAATGAGCTATACTTAGAGTGAGTCAAATGTTCAATAAATATTTATCAGTTACTCACCATAGCCAATACTATCTTAATCCAGGCTTCAGCTCATCTTAAATCCTAATAGCATCCAATTCGACAAGCTCATGGTTTTAAAGATTCTGTTAGCCTGGGATGCCATAAGAGCTAAGCTCAAGAAATATCTGCATGGAAAAGTTGTTTCTGAAACCACTAACTGAAGTAATTCAAAACTAATCATATTTTAAAAATGGGTAGACAGGAACCTGTCCAGGATCGTACTGTGCTACTGAGTGCCATTTATGAGTACTATAATAGAACTTGAGCCACAGAAGAATCACGTGCATGCACAAGTTTTGCATGCCTTCCCTTATTTTCTGAATATATAGATGTAACTAAAATGTGCTTCAGAGTCATTAATAAAATCAGAAATCCCTGATGGTTCTAACTATAGAGCCAAATTGTGAGGAACCAAACTACTTATGGAAGACATATTCTATGGGAAAGACCTTTAATCTCTTTAAATCTCAATTTCATAACATTAAAAAAAATAAAATAAACTTATAACACTTACTTTACAAAGTCATCCTAATAAATAATGAGATAAAATAGGGAGATGGATTTTACAGACTATAAAAGCACAATAACAAATGTTCAGTACTAATATTATATTAATATTGTCAAGGTTCTTGATGATACATGGGGCAACCAGGATTTGAATCTGCCTGGGATTTAATATGGGAACCAGGAGTTCTGCAATGAGGACTAAAAGAAGTCAGAACTGGGAGGCAAATAAGCCTCAACCCTGGCCGCTGTAACCCCACCACTCCTGCTACCAGGTTATCTCATTCCTTGGTGGGACCCCAGGGAGATGCTTGAATCACCTCTACAAAGGCCCACTAACGCAATACTCACTTCATTCTCTCCTGTGTGTCTGAGTAGACTTTAAAAGTTTAATGTTGCCAACTACAAACAAAATAAATCCAAAGAAAAA
This sequence comes from Phyllostomus hastatus, assembly GCF_019186645.2. Taxonomy (NCBI): domain Eukaryota; kingdom Metazoa; phylum Chordata; class Mammalia; order Chiroptera; family Phyllostomidae; genus Phyllostomus; species Phyllostomus hastatus. The sequence continues at coordinate 34,391,794 of NW_025333709.1, read as the reverse complement.
GCTGGTGGAATTGAGTCCCTCTCCAGAGACTAAACAATAACATAAACTGTGTGAATGAGAAAAATTTCCACCAATGAGTAAATGGAAAAGTATATTATCCTTTCATACATATAAGCAGTATTTCAGAAATCCCTTTAAAAAATCTACCTCTCTATTAATAACTTAATAAGGGACAAGGAGAAATATTCAGCCCTAGAGATGCTTTCAGCAAGAACTATTAAGTAACAAAACTCACAATGTTCAATGGCCATGTTCTACCCTATTCATTGGGAGAATAATCTGAAAGAGAAATTTTAAAGATTCTGTAATGACCAAAAAAAATAGAAGGGAAAATAGACAATAAACATAAACAGTCAATCATTTTTATTTAAAAAATAATCATGTCTGTTACTCCTCTGCAGAGGTAGGGATGGGCCTAAAGATGGGAGAGGGATGAGGGATCCTTTTGGGAGTGAGAAATATTCTATATTTGATCACGGTCATAAAATTTCATCAAGCTGCACATCTAAAATTAGGCTTTACCTAAGCTACTTCTCAATTTTTTAAAAATGAAAAAAATGATTTTCCCATTCAGAAATATGGGGCATAAAAATAATCATGTTGAATCCATAATTAATCTCAATGATTTGTTTGAAGAAGAACTGAAATGTCTTATATTTCTAGGGGGTAAAATGTGCTAGAAATCTGCAACATCATAACCTTTGGTTTCCTACAACATCATTGAGGGAACTACTCAATTTATTTGATCAAACCCATACAGAGATACTTCATTATGGAGCTGATGTGTTATCTCTCACTATTACAATCAATTGTCGTATTTGACTTTTCTTATTCTTTAGAGACAAAAAAATTGTTTTTCACTGTCAATGTGTGTGACTTTCTATGCCATAACCACAAAGCCCAAAAGCCCCAGACTGTGCAGCAATGACAATGAGGGTTGGGTTAGTAGAAATGGACCTGAATAAAAAGGTTTGGCACTTGATAAATGTAGCGGGGGCATGGGTTGGGGGAAGGTTGTTTATGAAAAAAGGAAGCACAATTCTAATGAAACCCACTACATCCAAATGCTGTTGATGGTAATGCCAACGTGGTTTAGATAATGTACGGCCTTTTTGGAGCATGATTTGACCCTAAAGGATTTTGTGTTGGCATAAACTAGATTAATAATGTTAGTCTGGTTTTAATATCAATAATCCACGCCTTAGACCTTAAAACAAAAAAATTAAAAACCCAGAAATGTGTGCAAATACGAGGCACTAGAGAGACTATGTGTAAAGGCACGTGGATTCCCAGAAAATGTCAGCACCTTGTGTGATGAGCTCTGGCAGCCATCTCAGTGTTGACAATATGCTGGAGAGCCTCAGAACATAAATCAATCTACATTTGTTCTCACAGGAACGAGGAGCTGGAATTGCTGTTCCTGAAACTTGAGCCAACATTGTCACAGCAATATAAATGATGGAAATTTTACCACTATGGTTTGTTTCACCCATTGCATGAACCCCCTGGCAAACAGTGCCCTGGAATTTCATTAATTAATGCTAACTATGATTGGCACTGCCAGAGAGAACAATAAAACAACCACAGTGTTTTTATGAACATATGGGTGGCAGAGTCTCTAGCTGGGTGATACAAGATTGGTTTCCAACTTATTAAAGCCCATTTATACTGCATATAATTTACCTAATTTTGCCTTTTGAAATTAAGTTATTGTAATTTTTATTTTGCAGATTTAATTATTGAAGTATAAACTGCTTAATTAGTAGAAGTCATAATCTATGTCTCAGTGAAAAACATAGATTTTAAATTGAAAAAGATCCTCTGAAATTATATAGTTCAACATCTTATTTTACAAACAAAGAAATTAAATCCCAGAAAAGTTATGTCTTTCCCAACCTCATAAAGTCAGTAGTGACTGACTTTAAACCTAGGCCTGAGGCTAAAACCTAGGTATTCTGAATCCAGGATTTCTCTATCTCACATTGTTTCTTAATTAATAAGTGTTCTCACTAGACTGACTTTGAGTTGACATGGAAGTTTTTGTTGACATTTAGCTGCTTCCTTTATGCCTTTTTATGAAACAAATTACATGAAGTTTTCAATTTTCATACAAAATTCCTTCAACTAAGTTATTAATATAGATTCCTTCATAGGTTCAAGGAAAATACCCATTAGCTTCACTCTACTCTACCGTGTTTGTCACAGTTGAGATGACAATTTGGAATCTTTCCTATTTAATTTATCTTTCTATTGGGGAAACCATTACCAGGGAAAAGCTCTATCTCGCCTCTCTTCATGTCAGTAAGCAGAATGGAACTTAGTGAACCTTTCTGGAAAGGGTTCATAAAAGATTCCTCCCAGACACTTATCTATTCTATTTGAGAAAAATAAAGATAAATCATAAAGTCCTAGATTTATAGAATCAGGAGTATAGAAGTCTGATGGATTTCCAAATCATGCTCATTCTTATATATTTCTTTAAAAAGGAAAATGTATATTAAAATTAGACTGAGAGCTTATTTCTCTAGCAATTTCATGTCATTTAAGCCACATCTACCCTTCTTATTAAACAAATTAACCCCTCTACTTGTTTAAGCCTCTGAAGGTCATAGCAGCAAGAAATACCTTCTGATGAGTCTTCCGATCCCATTCCTTCTTCCTTGGACACACAGACAGATGGCTTTGGTATTGTGTTTGGATGGAGAAGAAACTGGTAGAAGGACACTTAAGTTGTTATTTTAATTTTGGAGGACACACACACACACACACACACAAAGAAAAGTCCTAATTTTGAGTCCCATTTGCCTAACACACTTCTAGATTCCATTGCATGGGAGATGCCACATAGACAACAGAATCTCTCAAGTTGATGTCTATTTTAATTGAAACCAGAAATTTAAGGGCCTGAATTAGGATATATATTGTAATGCCAAACAAATAGTAAAATAATGAATCTTCCAGCTGGTCAGAACAATACAGATCCTGATAGTTAACATGGAACTAGGTATTCAGTTCAAACGGCCATCAGGGAGTTACAAATTCCAAAGCACCATGTTTTTATTCTATCTTAAAACTGCTTTTATATCATCAGACCACATTAAGAAACCCTATAGGAAACAGCTCTATAATTCAGTCACTGTGGACATGTCCTCATACTAGTTGTCTGCTATGTCACACAGTATCCCCTCATGAAGATTGATCTAGGTCTCAGCTCAGGAAAATCAACTGCCTGGAAGCAGTAGGTTTTGTTTTTCTCCTGGGCACATGAAACTATAGAAAGGTGTGTAGTTAAGAGAAATTTATCTATTTATTTGTTTAAAGTAGGATGGATTTGCTAAAGGTCACATACTGAAGGAGAAAAACTAGATATAGGAGAAAGAAAAGGAGATGGCACAAATAATCTACATGGGGGAAAACGTGCCAAAACTGAAGTTGTTTATATACTCCCTCCAACCAACCTTTCCACTGCTTAAGAGGTGATTTAGGACATCATTTGGAGCTTGGACTTTGGAGCCAAACCATCTGAGCCAGACCAGATTTATCACCTCTTAAATAAATAAACCTAGGTTAATTAGCCTCAGGCTCCTCCTGTGTAAAATGGAGGAAACAGTAACCTAGTTTATAGGCTTATTGCTCAAATAACTGTGTGTGTATATATGTATACATATACACATATATAATATATATTATATGCACACACACACACACAGTTGGAATAGCACCTACAGCATAGCAAGCATTCAACATCATCATCATCTCTGCCTCTGCTCCATCTTCTCAAGGAATGGGGTGTGAGATAAATTTAATTCAATAAAATTACTAATCATCTTTTGGTACCAAGCACTATAGTATGTTGTGAAAAGACAAAGATGAATCAATGCCTGTTTTCAAGATACTCTCAGTCTATTAAATAAATAATTGCACTGCATATGTTAACACCAAAAACAGTAATACATGCATCCCAGTAACAGGTTGTGCAGGACAGGTGGCAGACACTGGGGTGAAAACCTCCTGGAAATGTCTTGGATGTTTTTGGAACCCTTGGATCATTCCCTAGAGGCTGGAAGAGCTAGACGTGAAGACAACTTCCTCCCACCCTATCCTGGCCATAGAAAATGACCATCCGTCCCTACTCCTCAAGAGTTGTGGTATGTGAAACTGGGACAAGAAGAGGGAAACAGAGATAGGGTTATAATTCTAAGACCCAGAAGATTAGGGTTATAAAATTTGCATATATGGAAAATATCAGCCAGATGAGTGGTGATAATAGAGCCAGCACATGCACTAACCATGTCCAGGAACAACACATTAGGGTTCACCAAAAATAAGAACTCTGGGCTTTCATGGCTGTCTCTCTGCTCTCCAAATGCTTGTAGGTCAAGTCTGGGGACAGAGGCTCTCAGCCTTACTCTAACATGTCTCTTAGCAGATTTCCTCCATTGTGATGTCCATAGCAACCATACTGACATGGCAACTAACGGACCATTGCAAATACCCACTTAGATAGGTGGTCCCTTAATTTTAAACTGTCTTACTCCCAAAGAAACCTGAAAGTGTATGTGTGTTTAGTGTTGGCATGAACAGGAAGGTTGGGTGCAGCTAGATTTGATAGCTGGTATTGTAATATGCTGTGATTTGTTAAATAGTTCTATAACAAATCAAAGTACTTTGGAAAGGCTATTTTGGTTTGTTTTACTCAGTAAGTCAAAACCAGTGGAGTAAGGACAACGCAGTTCATGGTAGGCCTTAGGATGCTTCTGATCACCCCACTTTGACAGAGGTTGTGTTCCTGGAGAAGCTTTCCTCCAGCTCTCTTCCCAATACCCATTGGCCTCTCGCCTCTCCAAGGTTCTGGCTCCCCGTTACCCAACCATGGCCCATGCCCTACTTAGCCAAACCTACCCATTTCCTCCTCACTAAGGACAAAAGAGGCAGCTTTTTGTTGTGTATGTACAATGATAAAGAACCACATTAATTTTTCATCAACCATTTTTACTACCTCTGCCACTGAGTATTAGAAAACACAAATGGAATAATTGAGATTTCTGACACTGCTTTGGTTGATGTTGCTTTGTCACTGGAACTTTCAGTCTTGAAACCTTAGAAGAAGAGAAAAAGTAATACTTTATTTTATTGAAAAAATACACCTTCTTTTATTCCTTCTTTTCCTTTCATATCAATATACTGTTCAGCTTTGTGACTTTTTGAAAGACAAGGTAAGTTCAAGACTTTCAGCTCTCCCAAATAAACTAAAGATCCAGTTAGAAGATACTGTCTAAGCAGGAATTGCAGAGGGGTATTCAAAGCCCTCAAGTATTGAGTCAGTGGCTTTAGAGCATAATGTTAATGGAATACCAAGTGTTTCCAACAATAAATTTCAGGATTATCCCAGATTTTCTTACAGATGGGACGTTTTGGTCAAGAAGTCTAGTTGAGCTGAAATACCCTCTAAAGAGAAATGCGCATCAGTCTCCCTCTCAGCTTTGCCACCTAGGGGAATGATATTAAAAGGTATTTACCTGTGAACTGGTATTTTTCTATACAGAAATAAAAATTTTAATTTCTCCTGAAACCACCCACTTTTCCGGATGTCATGTGTAAATCCATGATTTGTCCTGCCCTTACCTTTTTCTGGTCTATTGTGTTTCACTTATTGTAGCCAAACAAAACAGCCAGAGTAAGAATTTTTAGTTACCTAAAGAGTTGTTAAATTATAAATTGAAGCAGTGATACAGAAAAGAGAAGTTCTTTTCTGCCTTTCCTGCTCTAGCCACCAGCCGAAGCCTGTGACATCAGATTATACTATGCTTTTTCCAAACTCATCATTCACTGACATCCCACACACATCATTCCCTTGCATTCTCTAAGGACCACAGTTATCTTTTCTACTCAATTTCCTGCTCTCACCCTGAGTGAGTTCAACATATATTTTCATGAACCAACACCCTGGACCCATCATTTCATGACATCTTCCACTTTAAACCCTTACTTCTCCTCCAGAATCCATTGCTATTGATCTTGTAATCAATTCCTTCATCCCCACCAATCTTTAGAAACTCTGCTCTTTGATTTCTTCAGGGTCTCTATTGACTTCCTACCTCATTTCCTCAAGTCAGCCAGTCTCTTCTCTTCACATCATTCCCTTTCCTTCTTGGACTCAAGGGCAACCATGTTCAATAAATATTCAGCATCACTTCAATTTCTCCATCCCCTGCTCCCAGACCCTTGTGCTGATCCACAGTCATTCCTTGACTTCCCTTGCCCCTAGTTAGCCAGAGTCACATATGGTTTTGCCAGGTGTGCCCTGGACAAGATTGTTTTGTCAAGGAGGAGAGGAAAGTTCTGTTTGCCAAGCTTTAAGAGTTGCCTTCAACTAAGGAAGGAGTTCATTTGTCTAATGCACAGAAAGGTAGCTTGCTTCCCAAGCCCCCTTTTTTTTTAATTTTACTGGTATAAACAGTATGGCCATTGGGTAAGTAAGCACAGCTTCAAAACAAAAAATTTAAAGATGCTTTATCCAATATGATTTCTCTGCAATATCTGTCATTAAGGCAATGTTCTTGACACTCTTTTCTATTTTCCTCTCCAAAACTACTTTATTCTGGTTTTTTAATTGCCTTTCTGGCTTTTTTAAATCTCCTTCCTTGGTTTTTCTTCCTTAAATTGCCCAGAAAATGCCGGGTGCTCATCAGGGTCCCTCCCTGATGCACTTCCTGTTTCCTCTCCATACCCTCTCTCCAGGTGGTTTCATTCTGCCTCTCTGTCAACTGTATCTTATGTCAGTGAAACCCAAACCTATTTCTCCCCTCTAATTTCCCCTGGGTTCCAAATCCACTTTCCATGTGCCTACTGAACATTTTCACCTAACCGTCCCATAAGAATCAAAAATTCTTGTCCAAAATTGAATTCACCATTTTCCTAAATCCCTGTTTCCCTCCACTTATGTTAACCGTGTCTTTGTTAACAGCATACACCCCAGACCTCCAAGACAGAAACCTCAGTATCATTTTAGATTCATTTCTTTAACTCCCTTTTCATATCCAGTCAATTACCAAGTCCTACTGATTATTCCACTAAAATGTTTTCTAATTCATCTCCTTCTCCCACTTCACTGTGCCTTCATATTATTTTATGTAATCTATAACAATAAGCTTTATAATCCCTTTCTCTAGATTTCATTATCTCAGATGTATCCTATACTCTGCAGAGACTGACCATAGAACTACCGCGAAACCTTTTGAGTGTTTAATGAAATCTGAAACCAACAGTGTGACTTACTTACAAAAACCTTTTACAATATAACTCCTACTTACCTTCTAACTGTTATATCACTAGCCCCTTTCCCTACTCATGTACTCTACCCTAGCCAGCCTGACCTACTTAGTTTTCTCAAAACATGTCATAAATGTTCACAACCTATTGTCCCTACTTATTTTGGTCCCTCTCCCAGAATGTTTGTCAATTCTTTTCTTTCAAAAAAAAAAAAAAAACAGAATCATACTCATTGTTAATTGTCCAGATTTAATATCTTCTATATGCAGTTTTTCCTGTTATCCTTTCCTCCAGCTAAAAATTAACTGCTCCATCCTCTTTTTATATATAGTACTCTGGGCTTTTTTTCAGCCTGTATTGTCTTAGCTCTAAATTACTTGCTCCATAAGACATGAGACAATTTTTCAGGGCTTGAGACTCAATTTTACCTGTTATATAGTGAGCAAATAAACCATTTCCACCTCCATATTTTGGTTTTGAAAATCATTATAAATTGTATATTATTGTATTTTTGGTGTTTGTTTGCTTAATTGTTAATTTAATGAGAGAGGATCACTTTGGTGACAAGAAGAAAAATTTTTACCCACTTTGTGAACTTTGATATTTAACTTCTGTTTCTATGAATGTTGCACAGATTGGCTCAATCTCTGGGAAATAAAACAAATACATGGGGAAAACACAGTTCCCATTATTCAAGAAGGTTCAGTGTAGAACAGAATGCAATGTTCATGCAATGCCAACACCAATTGCCTGACGTGAAAGTAGGAGCCACCATCTCCGCAGGCAGGAAACAGACTCTTTCAGCCTCAATGTTTTTCATTCCAATGTCCCTTTTCCCAGTGGAATTAACTGATGGCTTTTTGGGTATCACCATCCTAAATCAAACTCTTTTTGCCATGCATTGGGGTGTATCATATGTCTTATGTACAATGCATCCCAGCCCCACAGAACTGATCTCATAAATGCAGAGGAAGACACCTGTATTTCTTCTTTTGTTGTATCCACTTCCTGTATCCCCCATCTTCAAAGTGTACACTGTGATTGTCAATTCATCTTTGACATTCCATACTCATGACTCTGCTCCCTTAACAGTTAGTGTGCATTTGTTAAGAAACACAGAGCTATCTAACACAAGAAAGGTTTCGGTCCTGAGTATCACTTATCAGCCATCTGAGAAGAGACACATCCTTACTGGCTCTGTGAATACAGGTGGGTTTTTTTCTAATTAATAGTTTCTAGATAAAAATGAATGCATGGCCCCAGGAATGTGGTAGCAGGTCCCTGGTTCCCCAATAAAAGCTTCAATTCCCTGCAGGTCGGATTCTCCTCCCCCAAAGCTCAAGGAATCAGAGATCACCTGCTGGGTAAAAAGGCTACAAGGGTCTGTGTTGAGCAGATAATTACACTCTTTTCTGCCAGAGAAATTTCCACTTCCAGTAGCTACATTTCAAAACTTACTCATCATTTTTCAAGTAACATGTGTAAGGTACCTTCTTTTCATTTCAGGAGAGCTTTGAATTGGCGATGGTATCGGAACTATACTGATTTCCAGGCCCTTCTATCAAGAGTAAACTCCCACTCCTGACTTCAAGCAGGGAGCCAGAGCTGTGGAAAGTTGGGAGACATCACTCTTCACTACCACAAATAAATTACTAGCTTTGTCATGCCATGGCATTCCCCAGATTTTATGCAAATGAGAGGGCTCTAATTTTCACAATGTTAATTCAATCTTTCCAGAAATCATATCTCTGAGCTCATAATTTTATGTTATGACTATGTTGCATACAAATGAGAGCTATGTTTTGCTTCTTGCCATTCCTGCAGATATTCAGCATTTCTTCAACAAATAGAAACATTACCAAATTATGCTGCAGCTATACAAACTGTTTTGTTCACTCAAAAAAAATGCATAGAAATTCTGTTTTTAATCATATCTTTTTGGTCCTTAGGTGGCTGATTTTGGAAAGAATAACTCAACAGGCTAAATTCAGGGACTTCACTTGTTCTTTGTTGAATAGAAAACACCACTTCATGCCCATATTTCATTAAACATTTGTATAACCAGAAGGTAGCTTTTTATATTAGCAAAAATTCTGTTATATTGAAAATTACAGTTGCCACTCAACCATCAACCTCACGCTGATTCTTCTTCCTCTTCCCGATGTTCTGAGGCCATAATAAGCTGAAACTAAAAGATATATTTAAGAACCTAGGTGCATTATAACCATGAAGAGAATAGTAGTTGCCATAATTTCAACAATTTTATTGGCTTTATTTTTGAGGAAACGACATGGCATTTTTTTTTCAGGAGCCTACAAAGGCTCTGCTGATGAACCAACTGGATATCCTTTCCCAAATTAACAAGCTTGATGAAAACTATTTGAATCTCTGCAGCCACTGATAATTGTACTTAACATATATACTGCTTCTTTGGATCCTGAAAACACCCCTGCCAGGGGACATCTTTGTAATCCCCATGTTATAGATGAAAAAAATTAAAGCTAGGGAAAGTAAAGTAATTGGCTTGAGATGATGCAACTAGAAAATGACAGAATATATGCACCCCTATGTTCAGTGCAGCATTATTTACGATGGCCAAGACTTGGAAACAGCCCAAGTGCCCATCAGTAGATGAGTGGATAAAAAAGCTTTCATACATTTGAAACAGAGAATAGAGCATGTTTCCCCACAATTCATGGTTGGGGGAAGGGGAGAAGTGGATGATGTGGCTTAATATACTTTTGATAACAATGGCAAGTGATAGCTGTATGCTTCCTAAAAGGAAGCTGTGCTGCCACCCAGGTAAAGGCCTATGTGACCTTCAGTATGTATAGTGCCAAGTATGAAGTCATGTAGCGACCTCCGGGTCAGAATTTAAACTAAGAGCAGGAAGCCATGAGAGAGAGAGAGACATGTTGCCGGCAGTGAGAGGGCTGCCACATGGTTTGGAAAGGGTGTAGTAAGCGTGGAGCCATGAGGAAGGAAAGCAATGATGTGGCAGCCATGTTAAGGGAGGAGTAAGCAAGCTGCTACGCAGTTTGTTGTCAGGATCCCGCCATGCAGCCCGGTGTGGGAAGGAAGGAGGCATACTGCTGCTCTGATTGCGCCTGCTCTAGCTGACTCTGAAGCCCTCAAGAACTATGCCTTGCAAGATACTGCCTCTTAGGACTCGGGACATACAGAAAGGCCACTCTCTTGGGACTTTCACCTTTCCTGGACTTCTCCATGATCCAGCGTAGCACAGCACCTGCTTTCCTGGACCAAAGCATGGAGGCTGATGACAACGTACCCCAGATTCTGAAGAAGAGAACTACTGTGCAAAGATGGCAATTTTAGTACCTTTCCAGAGGGACTAGAGAACTGTTTGTGCAGCTGGCTTAAATTCAGGTAAGGAAATGAGGAACTTCTGGTTTGGGGGCTTTTGGCTCATAGCCTTTTGGGGAGCAAGGGAAGTACTGGGTCTCGTGGGAGAACATGGCTCCAAGCTGAAGTGCTCCCGGCTCCCCACCAAGGTTGGAATATTGTAAATAAAAACCTGTTTCTTCCAATAGTGATTGTTGGGTCATGCACCAAGGTGCCCCATGAACCGGCCCACATCTGCTCAGTTACAAAATGGAATACTACTCAGGCATAAAAAAAGAGGAAATCGTATCTTATGTGTTAGCATGGATAGACCTGGAGAGTATTATGCTAAGAAAATAAGCCAGTCAAAGAAAGAGAAATACCACATGATCTTACTTATATGTGGAATCTAATGAACAAAATAAACTAACAAACACAACAGAAACAGATTCATAGATACAGACAACAGACTGACAGTTCTTAGAGTGGAGAGAAGTTAGAGGGAAAAGGTGAAGGGATTAAGCAAAAAAAAAAAAACTTAGACACAGACAACAGTATGGTGATTATCAGAAGGAAAATGGAGGTAGGGGGTAGGTAGGAGAGGGTAAAGGGGGAATAAGTGATAGAAGAAGACTTGACTTGGGGTGGTGAATACTCAATACAATATACAGATGATGTATTACAGGACTGTACACCCAGAACCTATGTAATGTTATTACCCAATGTCACCCCAATAAATTCAATAGTTTTTTTAAGAAAGTGATGGAGCTAGGAAAAGGAGTTCTGATTGTTTGCACCACCATGCCAAAGATTCCCTTGAGAGTAAGTTGTATGGAATGTTTCTGCTTCTTCCCACTTGCAGAGTATAATAACCAACTAATCTTTCTCAGACCAGCTTAATACACCAACCCTGCAGAGGGCCAGGTGCATAATCACCACCAAGGCAGCCTTGCAATGAATGAAAAGCACTTCCTGAAAGGACAGGCATCTCTGAGCCAGCTCAGGTCCTGCGATCTGCCTCTGCAAACAAGGAGAAGAAACTTGGTGAAATTTCCATCAAGAGTTTCAATTTAAGCCTCTAGCATTTACATGTTTGACTACAAGCTAGAAGAGTGTGCCAGGTGAGAAACTCCATAGAAAAGGCCCACTTATCTTATTCTCTTTTCAGTCCTTACTAGAGCCATGAAAAAAAAAATTCTTCTGTGAAAGAAGGACCTGGTTCAGTATTTCTGCACAAAATATTTCTTCCTCCATGTTTTTCCTAGGAGAGTTCATTTGTTCTACAGTGCCCCATCTCCAAAGGTCTTAGCTAACCTGTCATATTACAGTGGCACTTGGTCAGATTGGTCATTTGTTCTGTGTCTTCCCAGGAAGACATCCTTTTACTTAGCAAGGCTAATTTCTTACTTGTTGATTGTGGATAAAACTTAGGATAATAAGTTGTATAAGCTCAATTTCACCACCTTAAATGCTGATGAAGAACTCCACTACGAATTCTCATTTTTTAGTTTTTGATGATGGGTGGAAATTGGGAAAGGTTCTCAAGTCCTCCAATACCTGTATTATAAGTGGATTCCACATTCTTGCTCTAAAAGCCCTTCTGTACCCTGTTTATGGCCTTGAATTGTGGCCACACAACCAAAATCAGGAAAACCCTCCCTATCTCACATATACACAGAACAGTAAGTTCAAACAGGTTAGCACTCACAGAATTAAAGCTAAAGCTCTAAACTAATGCCCCCAAAACAGCTAGGGATAAAGTGACCATAAATGCTGTGCTAGAGGCAGATCTTTGCAGAAAACTCCACGAATGGTGAAACAAGCATTGTGAACACTACTTTCTGTTACTAACACCAAGACTTCAGAGATGTGACAATGTATACCCATTTGCAAGTAAACCTGTAATCCAGTTAACTTCAACAGAAAATTATTGTTATTAAACCCTCCCATAAGCTATGATTAAGGCATGTTCTACTTTAGCTTGAAGGGGAACATAAGTTATACATGCCAGAAAACCAGTTGTAAGGACCTCAAACTGTAGATTTGATACTACTGGGCCCTGTTTGTTTCCAGCCACAGTGCTATACATACATGGGCTCGTCAAGTTGGAAGTCAATATAAACAACCTGGCAAAGGATGTAGATATAAGACTGGTATTTATAATCATAGGAATTTTGAAGCTTAAAGAAACATTAAACATTATATGGTTAAGAGTTTCTGAAAATTGTTTCATAAACCACTAGTTTGCTAGTATGTTAAAATGTGTTACCCCCACCATCCTTCTCCGAAAGGTCATCCCTCGGTCAAAAGTTTAGGAAGAATTGGGTGGGAGTTGGGTGTCTACTGCAGGACTTTTTGGAACACTGTGACTTTCTAAGAGAAGAATATACTTTACAGGATTCCTTAAGTTTATTTATTTTTAAAGATCATGTCTAGGAATATACTTAATGAAAATATCAATAAAATCCAATCCTTCAACTTAGTTATAAACCAAGGCAAATGGCATGTTGATGGAGAATTGGTATAAGAGCTCAGGTCAGTCAATGCCAGAAACTATCTTCTCAACACCAGAAAACTGTCCTGAGTTAGGCGGCTATGATAGGGATAGAGCATAGTATTTACCAGTATGGATCTCAGAGCCTAGGTTTGAATCCTTCTGTTTGGTCACTTACCAGCTGTGGCCTCAGTAACCTCATCCATGAGATGGAGCTAATGACAAAGTTGCTCCAAAGGTTAATGAGCTAGTATGTGTAAAACAGTTATAACTTAGCACTGTTAAGAGCTTAGCTATTTATCACTACCACTACTGCTGTTGTTATATTAAATATTATCACCCATGCTTAGGTATAAGTAATCAGAGTAATAACAATTTCTAGAAACCTGCCCACACATTATGATACTTCACTAGCCTCTCAACTATCTAGTCTAGTGATCATCCTGGGGAGAGTGTAAGAAATGTTCCTCAAATGTAACTGGAAAAAAGTATCTAAGGGAAGCCTAATAAAAACTTTGAGTTAACAGAATTTTTTTTAAAGAAATGCAAGTTCACTACACACAGCAACATAAAACTAACCAGTATTACCTTTAACAAAAGATACTATTTTAATTGATAGTTAATAGCATCAAAGCATCAAGACATGATTATACTGTCTAGTTATCATTTTACCATTCTTGGATGCTTTTAAGTACTTACCTAGTCATTTAGAAAGTATATTGGCATTTATAGAAATAAAAATTGAACTAGTGAAAGTCCCAATGAAAAAGTGATTATATAATTACTAATGAACTAGAAAAAATACCTATTAATTCCTGGAATGTGCTTTCACAGTCCCCTACAATAATTTTCTTTCTTTATTGTCTGTCTCCCTTGTGACACCATAAGCTCCATGATCTACTTATCAGAGTTACATTCCCAGTATCTTGCTCAGAACCTGTCACATAATTATTTGTGGGGGAGAAAAGAAGAGAGCGAAGAGTGAGGAAGGGACAGAGGGGAGAGGGAAGGGAGGCTGGCAGGAAGAAGGGAAGGGAGGAGGGGGAAGGAAGGGATGGAAGTGGTGCAAAGTCAAGAAGAGTAAGCTGGTAGCTAATAAACTAAATGAAGCTACAGTGAGCCTCTCAGTCCTGACTGGACTGAAGATGAAGTCCATGAGCACATTCCATACTCAATAGATTTTCAATTTCAACCTTTTGATAAATTTACTAATGTACACTTTGTTCTCATTATAAAGTTCTCCCCATCATAAATTTCTCCTGCCATGAGGCTCTTGTACCTTGACCCACTACTTCATTACTTCCCTTTATATTAATTACCCACCTACTGCTGACAGCATATTTCTCAGCAGACAAGTTCTGAACTCTCAGTGGCTGTGTTACAGGGAGGCTCTAATCCTGATGATACCCATGACCAGACACTGCCGGATGTCATCCCGCAGCAGAGGCTGCATGCATGACAGACTAATGCACTGCATTACTTTGTAGACTGAGTGAGACCTGAGATGAGTAACCTCAATCTAACAAAGAATTTCTATATCAGAATCACCTCTCATGTTTTAAGGAAAATGTAAAGAACAAAATAGAGAGGATGGAGATATTTAAATGAGAAAAAGCAAAAGGATATCACTGCTTCAGCCACAGGTGACACACCCATTTTGAAAATAATCTAAACACCATGATAATACAGCTCAATAAAAATGGAACAAGTCAAGTGGAAAATGGTCAGAAGCAAGAAAACAGCAATTCAAACAGATAACACAACAAAATGATTGCTTGAATTACCCATGGCCTACAAAAGACCAGAAGGTAAAAACAGGACATAACAAAAGGTATGAAGGTCATTTTAATGACTGTGAAATCTCTTCTGTAAGTTCCTAAGGACACTGAACTAGGAATGCAATGAGTGCCTCCTTGTATGAGTACATTGTGTTATATGGAGCTACCCCAGAAAGAACTGAAAACCAATGCAGATAACAAACAGATCATTTGCCCTGTCAGGCATCCTAAAAAGAAGTAGGAATCACCCCAAAACTGTATACTTGCTCCAAGAGGATGGAGACCTTGCATGTCTTGATCTCTATCATATCACCAACATCTAGAACAGTGGTTGGCCACACGATAAACATCCTAGGCTTCCAGAACATACCATTTCCGTCACAACTACTTAACTCTGCTGTTTTGATACAAAAGCATCCACAGACAATATGCAAATTAATGGGTGTTACTGTATTGTGATAAAACTTTATTTACAAAAACAGGTGGCTGGTCAGATTTAGCTCTGGTCTAGAATATTGCCTGACACCTGGGTGCTTAATAGTGCATGTGTTAAATGAATGAATGCTATCCTTTCCTAGAACCTGACCCTCCGCTCTAGCTGTGGCCTCCCTGGGCAATGTACCAGGGACACAAAAAGTTGTGCCTACTTCTTGGAGATTATATTAATCTTGATGCTTAGGAAATATAGACACACAGCCATTGGTAACCACATGTCCTGCCTGGGTCCTATAACAGAATAGAGTGAAGCCCTTTGGTACAGAACAGAGAAAAGTACAAAAACGGAACCTTGACTGTGGTCCAGAGTTGCTGCTCATGTGGTAAAGATGCAATTTGTCCATCCTTACTGTCCTTTTTCCCATTCTTCCTTTGGATGACAGAACCCTCTAGTTGTAGTGGGGCGCACACTTACCAGCTAAACATTGTATGAGGGGTACTCAAAGAAACAGAATTTAATTATAAAAAATTGTGTATTTATTCTTACATGTTTAAACTTCAGTCACCTTCAAAGTACTCTCCATTTGATGCAATACACCTGAGACATTTTTCTCCACTGTTCAAAACAGTTTTTTAACTTATCTATTTTGATGCCTTTTAGTGCTTCTGCCATGTTTGTTTCTTTGTTTCATCTCTCCCACATCAGCAAAATGTTTCCCTTTGAGGACTTTGAGGACTTTTTCCATTCAGGAAAATTAAAAAAAAAAAAAGTCGACGCAAGATAGAATGAATAGGGAATATGGGACATTAGAGTCAAAACCCCATTTTTGGTTAAAACTGCTGAATACTCCACACAGTGTGGGCAGGTGTGCTCATAAATCACTCATCGTGAAATGGGCAAATGTACTGAAGAGTCTTCAGAAAAATTCACTGAAGCTGAACACAGCCTCTCACAACAATGCCAGCTGGTACACTGATACAGATGGGTTCCCAGAACACTCACCTAGCATGGGAAGCCTGTTTTACAAGGGGTCTGCCCTCCAGAAGATAATTCTGATTTTTTTGGAGGGTCTGCCCTCATATTTCCTAGTCTCTCTTGCAGCAACATGACTAATTCAGACAGACATGTCAGCAGCAGTGATGTGAGCAACTTCCGTGTCACATTCTTGGAAGGAAACAGCTTGCTCTGTCTCCTGTTTTCCTGATCCCAGAAGCTAGAGCTTAGACCTGACAGGAATTATTAATCTAGGATAAATTATGCAGAAACTGTATCAGATAGAAGAACCCTTGGATTTTGGATGATATGAATCAGACGACCTCCTCCCCGTAGCCTATCTACTCTCTCATGCTTTTGTGTAAGAGATAAATAAGCCTTACTCTTGTTTCCACACTATGAAAAGAGCTGATTGATAACATAACTAATAAAATCCCTGATGGAGTTTCCCAAATTCTCGCCTTCCAAAGCTTGCCTGTTCTTCAATTACAACAGCTCTAAGAATTAGATCAGGATTTTTAAAAAATAAATCATCAATTAGCTTAGTTTATTTCTACCTGAGTTTCTGTCATTTTCAACCAAAAGATTCCTGAATGATATGAGATATAATATTAGCATCCACTTGTTCTTCCCATAAAGAGATATTTTCCTCCATTTTCAGGCTCACAAATTTAAGCTTTTATTATATCAGTGAATATGGCAATTTGCTAACAAAGTAATTCAACAAACTAAGAATAATTTCCCAATTCCAATAGAAGACACCATCTAAGCCAATGATCTATTAAGAACAGAGGAGTAAATAATTCTATAAGACTGTTAAATGAGTCCATTTCCTAAAGCAACAATTTTCAAACTATTCATGAACATTCTTCTAAGTATTTTCAAGGAGTTTCTTCAAATAAAATAAGGCCATGATGGATGCATTTAATTTATATGTGCTTCATGACCTTTAGAAAACATCTATCACAAGATTATGTTGGTAAATGGAGGTTGCAAGCTACACAAACACATATACACAGAGAAATGAAGGCTGATTTCATGGACCCTTATGGAGCTCCATAAACATTTAACTAATGTTGTACCATATACCTTGACAAAAATAAAAACAATGCATAATTGTTTCCTGAGGGAAACATTCGATATTGAGTAGAAATGAAAATTCTCTACTGGAAACAAAAACTAAGAACAGATAAAACCCGTAATTTTTGATAGGGAGAAAATAACATCAGTAACAAGGCAGTTTGACCCAAAGGTATCAAAGAACATCTAAGAAAATTTAAAGAGTGTATCCAAAACACAAGAGAGACAAGCCAAGAGAAAAAGGAATAGTGCTGAATAAAATAAAGTTGGGATTGTTTAGCAATGAGGTAGAGTATGGAGAAGTCACAGAAATCTAGCTATTACTTGCATATTGAGCCCCTTATTTAAATTATGCATATTGAGCCCCTTATTTAAATTATGCAACCTCTCCTATTCCCCACCACACCAAAAAAGAAAAAGAAAGAAAAGAAAAGGAACTTGAACAATTGGAAAATTATTAAAATTCAGGTGAAGTCATAAAATTAGATCAGGAAAACTCTTATAACAATTACAAGCTGATGGCTCAGCAAATCCTGATGATGCACAGCATGTCGTGAGATAAGAATTTATGTTATTTGTCAGTGCATCCACATCATGTAGCACAATGCCTGTGCCTGGCACATTCCAGGCACTGAATTCACATGCATGAATAATTGATGAATAAATAGTATGATTCCAGAAAGCAACAATGCATGTAAGATTTTTATTAATATCTCATTATAACTTCTTTATTTTAAGCCCTTTATTTTATATTCAACATCCCATGCTTTACATAAGAAATGAGTAGACCTGTGAGATGTATAGACCAACAATTATTGTTGCCCAATGACTTTTTAACAAGAAAAAAAACAAGTACCAGGCAGAACCAGAAATAAAATCCCAAGTTTCCAGATTCCTGGCCTATCACTATGAATTAACAAGATGATACAAAGTATCCTTATTGTTCATAAATGCTATCATACCATCCCCCAACATTGGGAAAGAAAACAAATCATAAAGCAAATTGTGTTTAAAATATAAATAAGTTTCCTTCATTAAAAAAAATTCCTCACAGGAGCAAATTAAAAAAAATAACTGAAATATGGGAAGAAAGTAGTCTAGCAGACAGTATCTATGGACAAGAAAAACTAGAAGACTTTTAGAAACAGTTAGAGGGCTTTTTTCAATGACAGCAATACGATGTTGCCAATAAAGCAAGCTAGTTTTCTTCTGAGTAGCACATAAAGAGAAAACAATGTGGAAACTTTCCCTCCTACATAACTCTATTAAGAATAGATATGAAATAATGCTTTTTACCATTGTTAATCCTCTTCTTGTAAAATGAAATGAGAGACCAGCACCTGTGTCTTAAATTTTCTATACATAACCTATTATCTCTCCAACACTGCACTCCCTCTCTCACAGCTTCCCTACTGAAGTTGCAGTACAAGTCACATCAATCAGGAGCACAGTTCAAGGAGGCAAAGAAGATTGGAGGGAGGAGAAGAAGAAGAATAGAAGAAAGGAAGAAGAGAGGGGGAGGGGAGACAGAAAAAGAAAATAAAGTTTACTGGTTTTCTAGACCTTAATACTTATGTTCATAGAAATATTAAAATAATTTTAATATTTTTTGATAGGAGAATCAACAGTCAGCCCACCTTTTCCTTGTGAGCTTGTTGTTGCCATCCTATAAGGCAAACAGGAGAGGTAAGTTAATTATTTGATCATTTCTGTCACCATCTCTCTAGAGAAAAAATAAAAAATGCTGAATTGTCAAACCAGTGACTACCCCCACCAGAAAATCACTGACTTTTAACTAACTGACTGCCAGTAGAATAAAATTGAGTTAGAGGAAGTTCAAAAGATAGCAGAATTGACTTTCATATTGATTTAAGAGAATAAAGAAGCAAAACCAACCCTTTATGTATAGATTCCTACAGTAGTTTTCCCTACTACAGCACAAATAGGTTTCAAATAGCAGAACGTAAACCTTCATAAGCAATTACTCCCACAACCACTCAAGGCTCATAATGTGGTTGAAAAGATCCCTCGGGAGGGAAAAAAAATCTGAGATGAGTACAGCATTAGAAGGGAAGAGATTTATTTCTTTGTGGGTTTGGGAAGGTTAGCAACAAGGTAAGGCCCATCATTAAGATGACTATTTCATGACAGCTCTGGAAGTAGTTTGGGTATGATGGTAAGGCCCAGGAAAGCATGAAATTTTAATTGAGACATCATGCAAAAACCAGTAACGGATCAGGAATTTTTATTGGCAGTTATTCTCATGTAAAAGACCAAACTAATCCAATTTACATAATCATGTCATTTTTATATTTTCATATTTATATTTCTTCTTTTGTGGGAAGATAGAAGCATGTGATGACCAACAAGGATAATCCAGACCAGCATTCTTGAAGTGTGCTCTCTGAGACATCAGTTCTGTAAATACACCATGGTGGTGGAGTGGGGTGGGGGTAGTTAAAGTCAAGTTTAGGAAACACTGTATACAGTACGCCCCTACTGGAGACCTGTAGCCCACAAGAGTATCCTAAAGATTCTGAGAAGTCCTCTGGTAAAAACCCTATTTAGCCCTAGCTGGTGTGGCTCAGTGGATTGAGTGCCAGCCTGTGAACCAAAGGGTTTCATTCCTGTTTGATCACAGGTTTGATTCCCAGTCAGGGTGCATGCCTGGGTTGTGGGCCAGGTCCCCAGTAGGGGGTGCATGAGAGGCAACCACACATGGAATAAATAGGGTTTCTCTCCCTCTCTTTCTCCCTCCCTTCCTCTCTCTCTAAAAATAAATGAATAATTTTTTAAAAAAAACCTTATTTAAATATGTTCAATCTAATACACTGATTTTTTTTACAAAGATCCTCCTTTATATGTAAAACTTATATCCTATGAATCTAGTATTCTGTAGCACACAGTTTGAGAAATACTGAACTAAAGTGTTCTGAAATAGATACAGATCTTGCCAAGGTTTGCAAGGGAGAATTCATCTGGTTTTTGCTCTTTCCAGTGTCTAGCTTCATGATTTTTATGGTTTGATGGGCTAGAAAAAGTGAATGTCAATGTAATCAATTGCAAGTCATGTTAGAAACAAATTGCAACCTTTTTAATGCCCCCTGGATAATGTTAACTTGATTATAAAGCAATATGGCATTATAATATGAGAAAATATAGGCTTATTTTATTATATTTGGAATAAACTACAGGAAATTTATATTTTTACATAAACTATGTTAATACAAAACTTTCATCAGAAGAAAGAAACAGCACTCATAGCATCATTTATTAGTCCTGAGGCAATAGCACTTGACTCCTCATTTATTAATGAGGAACTGATGACAGTGAATTCTCCACTACACTTCTTGACTCTCAATTGCTCACTATCCTCCTTTGGTTGTACTTGTATTATAGGACTTAGAGAAATCCAGAAGGTCCATAAAACCTACCAAGAGGTGCTAGCCATTGTGCCTGGGAATCTATATGGCGAGGTAGTGATTCTGTTCCCAAAGAGTAGGGACAGAATGTTTCATGTAACAGATGAAACTGGCACAGTTACTTACCAATTTGGAAGAAAATGAAGCTGAGACCCAACCATGCATCATGTACATACACAAAATCTTAATACAGTAAGCATCTAAATCTAAAAATGAAACAACAACTTTAGGAGAAATTTTAGGATAATACCTGAATAATCTTGAGGTAGGAAAAAATTTCTTAAGTGAGGGAATAAACCTAAAAGTCATAGAGGGAAAATTAAAACATTTGACTACGTAAAGAATTTAGAGTTTTACATGAAAAAACATAGGTCAAGAAAAAAGTGAAAAGACAAATGATGAATTTAGGGAAATATTGGCAACACAGAGAAGGCACACAGGGCTAATATCTCTTATTCATATATTTATATGACATATTATATATATAATATATATATATATAATAAAGGAAACAAAAATCCAATAAGAATCTAGAGGAATGCAAATGGCTAATAAAAAAAAGTTCCATCTCATTAGTAACTAGGAAAATGTAAACTATATTCAAAACAGCACTTCTCTA
This sequence comes from Phyllostomus hastatus, assembly GCF_019186645.2. NCBI lineage: Eukaryota > Metazoa > Chordata > Mammalia > Chiroptera > Phyllostomidae > Phyllostomus > Phyllostomus hastatus. Next base: position 34,370,358 of record NW_025333709.1, on the reverse strand, counting down.
CTCACAAGTGATAAGTTGTGAATTGTAAGAGGGCTATTATCCAGCATGAAAGAAAATAAACAGTCCTCTATATTTTTGATGAATGGGTGGATGGATCGTGGACACCCTGCACCTAAGGATACTACGACCTTTTGGAAAGGTATTGGCCATGTTCATTAAAATTAAAAGCATGTATTTATTTTTCCTATATATTCCAGTTTTGAAAAATCTACCCTATTAAAAAAACATTGGTAAATTTGAAAATATGTACAAATATGCTTAGTATAGCATTGTTGTAAATAATGAGTGGAAAATACATAAATGTCTATCAGTAGAAAAAAATTTACAAGATTATGAAGCCATTTGTTAAACCATCTGATTCTGTGTCTATTGGCCTGAGAAATAGCCATGATTCACTAACACATAAGCTTTATGGGGGCAGGAAGTTATCTTGCTGACCGTCATATTTCCAGAGTCTAGAACATTGCCAGGCACATAGAGATATGTCATAACTGCTTTTGAACAGATATACACACATACGCTTTTATGTATGTATGTATCATGGAATATAAACATACATCCTTAGCTATTAGCATTGTCATTCTATTTAAGGAGATGGGAAGCACAGAATTATTAACTTTCCCTTTACAATGTCTTTTGTCTTTTTTTTTACTTATTGTAACAAGAGTGCATTTATATTAGTGTTTTACAATATAATAAGAAAATCTATAAAGGTTAAAAGTCTAGGAGATTTATTAAAGACAAGTAATAAAAGATAATATACAAAGGACAGTTCAAATTATATTCTTCATGGCCTTTCTGCGAGCCCCCGTTTGATCTAGCAGCATCTCACACGCTAGTGCCAGCAATGATCTGTACCATAGAGATGATTAGCAAATGTCTGGCTGCAACTACACATTTATCAGGGCACCCTATTAAGGTAAGCAAATGTGCAAGAAAATAGAGATATAGATCATCCATTCTAGATAATACACAAAGAGAGCCACCAAGGCTGTGCAAATGAATCCTTGTTCTGTCTATTCATCTTTGCCCTTAATTACAAGGCTGAAGATTGGAAATGAGTTGTTGGTGTCTCACAGGCTGGCGGCACTCTAGCCACCGTGGAGAAAGGAAACATAGCACACTGAGATGGCCTTCGCACAGAGAAAGGGGATAAGGTCGGACAGACGGTCTTAGCTGGTAATTGTTTGCTCACTGCAGAGATGAAAGACACATGTTTGGAAGAAAGTCAAAGAAAGGCAGGAAAAGTAGGCAACTCAGAGAGTTGGAACCTCCTTTAAAAAGAAGGGGTTTGGTGACACTGCTCTTAGATAGAATATCAATTAAATAGAGAAATGTTCATTGTCCCATAGAATATTGAATCATCTCAAGAAAAACTGAAAGTAATGCAATGTATCCACCTCAGAAAGAATGTGGGCAGACTTTTAAGTATTTAGGAGATAATGTCTTTGGGAGTCCAATTTTTTTGTCTTCTTAATGCCAAAGGGATGGAATTAATCTGTTCTAATTAGAGATCTCCTCAAAAAGATCGCCACCACATTACTCCAAATTTTTATAAGTTTGTCATAAAAATACAAGCCACATAAAAAGTTGAAGAACATTGTCCCCTTATAATGTCTCCCTTATAATGTTTCCTTATTTTATCAATAAATTACTATTGTTAATGTTGTTCATTTTCCAAGAAGATGACATGAGGATTTATGCTGCACTTCGAAACATTCTGCTTTCATCTAAGGAGGAACCCAGTTTAAGCTTTGAAATATGTAGGCTTGATCGCAGGCTCCTAGCCAAGGTGCACCTAATTAATCGGAAGATCAAATGTGTGCTCGGTGGGAGGCACAACGACAGAACCACAGGTGGTAGCCAACGGCTCCATTTAATAAAGGTTGCACAAACAGAGTGTTGTGTGAGGCTCCTGCCACCCGCCTGTGATCCCCTGCCACTTTGTCATTGACACGAGAACAGTTACCGTGTCATAAAAAGGTCCCAAGCTTCTTGTTCCACTGAAGTTTAGCTCTCTATTCTTTAGAGTAATTTCATAACATGAGGAGAATATAAAATCTGTTTGTTTAGTTTTCTGTTGTAGTTGCTATTGTTGAGTTTATTACCTACTTACCCTGAGAACATAAAAACCTATGAGTCTCTTGGATAAGGCAGTGTTGGTTGTTAAGGGCAGAGATTTGAGAGTGAGATGGAACTGGAGTCCATAATTATAATTAGCTCTGCTAATTATTGGAGAAGTTAGTCACTCTGAGCTTCTTTTTGTTTGTCTGTAAAAGGGGAAGAGTAACATCTACCTTGTAGGTTGCTGAAAGGATTAAATAGGCGAGCATATAGCAAGTAATTGTATACAGAAAGCACTTAACAAATGGCAATGAAAAAACTTGAAATGAGGCACTGGAGGGAAGACTCATGAATTTCTCTCTAGATGAAAGTTTAAGAAAGTCCAAGCACTATAAACACATTTTTCCTGTGGATTAATTACCCAAGATCATAATCCCCTAACAGTCCCAAAGCATCTTTTTCTCAATCCTAAATCCTAAGTGCACAGAAAGTTTTGACAGATCTTGAAAAATGAGCAAGTACTTTTAAGTGATTACTCTTTCAAGTGTTTGCTTTGATGTACACTTATTTAATATCTATTTTCTTTTTTTAATATATTTTATTGATTATGCTATTACAGTTGTCCCATTTCCTCCCTTCTCTCCCCCCACCCTGTACCCCCTCTCCCACCCATGTTTCCCCCCTTTAGTTCATGTCCATGTGTCATACTTATGAGTTCTTTAGCTTCTACATTTCCCATACTATTCTTGACCTCCCCCTATCTATTTTCAACCTACATTCTATGCTACTCATTCTCTATACCTTTTCCCCCTCTCTCCTCCTCCCACCCCCCTGCTGCTAACCCTCCATGTGCACTCCATTTCTGTGGTTCTGTTCCTGTTCTAATTGTTTACTTAGTTTCTTTTGGTTTTGCTTTAGGTGTGGTTGTTAATAATTGTGAGTTTGCTGTCCTTTTACTATACATGTCTTTTTCTTTATCTTCTTTTCTTAGATAAGTCCCTTTAGCATTTCATAAAATAAGGGCTTGGTGATGATGAACTCCTTTAACTTGGCCTTATCTGAAAAGCACTTTATCTGCCCTTCCATTCTAAATGAGAGCTTTGCTGGATAGAGCAATCTGGGATGTAGGTCCTTGTCTTTCATGACTTGGAATATTTCTTTCCAACCCCTTCTTGCCTGTATGGTCTCTTTTGAGAAAGCAGCTGACAGTCTGATGGGAACTCCTTTGTAGGTTACTGTCCCCTTATCTCTTGCTGTTTCTAGGATTCTCTCCTTCGTTTTTACCTTGGCTAATGTAATTATGATGTGCCTTGGTGTGTTTCTTCTTGGGTCCAACTTCTTTGGGGCTCTCTGAGCTTCTTGGATTTCTTGGAAGACTGTTTCCTTTGCCAGATTGGGGGAGTTCTCCTTTGTTATTTGTTCAAATACGTGCTCAATTTGTTGCTTTTCCCCTTCCCGTTCTGGTACCCCTATAATTCGGATGTTGGAATGTTTAAAGGTGTCCTGGATGCTCTTAAGCTTTTCCTCGATTTTTCAATTCTTATTTCATCATGCTTTCCTGCTTGGTTGATTCTATCTTCCTTCTGGTCCACTGTATTGTTTTGAGACTCAGATTCCTTCCTTTCACTATTGGCTCTCCTCTGCATATCTTCCTGCATCTCTTTTATGGTAACCTGCATCCTTTCATCTAAATTGCGCCCAAAATCAACGAATTCTGTGAGCTTTCTGATCACCAGTGTTTTGAACTGTGCATCTGATAGATTGGCTATTTCTTGGTCGCTCAAAAGGATGAGTCCTGGGGGACTGATCTACTCTGTTGGAAACATGTCTTTCCCTGTCTCTCCTTTTTTTTTCCCGGTCTGGTCGCTCTTGTTACTGTGGGGGGCGGAGCCTTAGGTGTTCACCGGGGCTGGGCACCCCAGTCGCTAGATTGTGACGTTATGTGATGGGGCAGGGGCGGGAGCGGGGATGGGAGGGAACAATGGCGGTAGTTCCATTCTCCTGGGCTCAGACCCTTCTCTGGGATCCTGGGCTGCGAGCTCTGCCCTGGTCCACAATCGCTGCCTCACTGGGTCCGCCAGCCGCAGCTTGCGTACTCAGGGACCACTGCTGCGTTCTTGCCCCAGATGGCTGTCATGCCGATTTCGCGCCAGGTTTTCCCCGACCTCCCCGCGCCAGCCCCATGCCAGCCCCGTGCCCACCCAGCTCGTCTTCTCCTACCAGTCTGGATGTATGGGTCTACTTCAACTTCTTGGCTGTCCGACTTCCATTCAGATAAATCCTCTATCGGTTCTGGGTGTTATTCTATCTGTAAATTATTGTTGTAAATTATTGTTGTTCTAATCTTGGTTGTGCGAGGAGGTATGGTGCGTCCACCTATTCCTCCATCTTGCCGGAAGTCCTAATATCTATTTTCATTCAACTGGGAAAAGGTATAGTAGTAGAAAAAATAGAAATGAGAGAATGCATTGTCAACCCCTATTGAAAACTAGTAAAAACCTAATTGCAAGCAAAAAGACAACAACAAATTCTACCTGGGTCACTGGACTAAAAAAAAAAAAAGATACTAAAACTCATCTTGTTCTTAGCTGTCCATCAGAGGGCATATACTCTCCTGTTTTTCCCTCTGGATGAAGGAGTCAGGATAAGAAATACCTGGGATCAAATTCTGACTCCCGGAATGACTGCAGCCAGTCCTTTAACCTTTCTGTGCCTGTTTCCATATTGTAGAAGCAAAGTGTAATAATATTCACCTCATTTGAGTGGGCCACAGAATCTGCAAGTTTAGTGATCTTCTTCATGATTTTTATGTACACTAAAGTTTAAAAACCACTGCTCTGAAGTAATGCTTTTAAGAATAGCAATAAAACAGCAAATAAAATATTTCTAATACCCAAAGTAGGTGAGTTAATGTGCCTTTACTGAATCATTATCCTGGGCCCACTTAGTAGCTAGATCCTTCGTCATAAATAGGAGAGCTCGGCATATACTATATGCCCTATGGGTGTGTGTGTCTGCATGTGTGTTCAACAATATGAAAGAAGAAAATAGGGAGGAAAGAAAGAAAACACCCACCTGATTCAAAGTGAATTTTCCCATTAAGTGACTTGGGCTGGAACTGCATGATAAGACTTGTGAATATGATACTAATGATGCAGTTACCTAATGGGCTCGACACAAATAATGCAGAAAATTACAATAATACAGACTCAATTACCATTGTGTGCAGGCAAAAGGCAGTAGAAGGTGTAACATGTTTCATTCTATGTTATCCCAATCCCCTCTACTCAGTGAGGATAAGCTTAGAGACAGAGGAATCCCCTTTTCCGCTTTCCACATCCTCTCAAAGCCACCTCTCTCCCCCAGGTCCTTTGGCTCCTCCCAATGGCAAGGCAAATAGTTATTTGCCTAATAATTATATAGCCCAATCCCTATCACAAAGAAGGTAAGGATAACCATACTGGTTTGGAGAGAGGAAATTAACCTGTCCTGAATGTATATTAGAGCTGAGATTCAGTGATAGGCATTTTTATACAGATTTTTATACAAATTAAACTGAGTGAGATATCACTCAGTTTACCTTTATGATTACCCTATAGAGTAAATATTATCTCCATTTACAGACAGGAAACTGGAAGCTCAAAGAGTTTAAGAAATCTGAACAAGTTACTTAGGCTGGTAATTGACACAGTAGGATTCAAACCAGATTTGTCTGATTCTAAAATTCAAGTATTTTTGACCACCCAGAATAAAGCCAGGCCCATTAAAGTAGCAAAAGTTCCTACTTCCGAGCAACAAAAATCAGACTTGGCAGACACGGCAGACCAGGACTATACAAGGCTACGTGGCAGTTCACAGAATCACTGGGGAGGCTGGAGAACCCCACCCCAGGGCTTCCCATACAGAGGCAGCCCCTCATTACACCACAGAATTCATCCAGTGGGGAAACCATCACCCCAGGAGCTGGCATGGCCACAGGTCACTGGGCTGACACCATGGCTACAGATGTGCTAAAACTCAGGCTGGTGGAGCCATTATTCCCAAAGAGTGTCCCTACAATCCCTGTTTGTCTGCATAGCTAAGCTCCCAATTACTTAATCCTGGATTTACACATTGTCTTATTTAATGTATTTTGTATGCATTACCAATTTACCCCTCACAGGGGCTCTATGAAGGTACACTCTTATTATCCTCAATTTCCAAACAAGAAGCTGGGGTTCGGATAGGTTAAGTAAGTGACTTGCCCAGTTACTTCACCACAAAGCCAGTAGGTGGTGAAGTAACTTAACTCCCATTTGTTAGTGACATGCCTTAGTCAGAGTCATCACAGGTTTGGAATCACAGAAATTGAAGTTCATATCCTGTCTCTTCAAATCCCCACTCTCAGGGGAAAGAAAGGGACCTGGTGCTGTGCACCTAACTGGTGCCTAGGTCATGCGGTCATGACATCGGTTTGAGAGATGCTTGGAAAAGCTATTATCCAGTATTTTCAGCTTTCTTGGTGAGAGACTAGCTCTGCCTCTCAATTATGTCCATGGAAATTATAAATATACTAAGTGCATTCAGATAATGGACAACTGAAAAAATGGCAAATGTCTACCACAGTCTATTGGTTTGGTTGCCCAACATCAATATACTCATATACCGTTCTTTCAGTATACATACCCACCTCCTAAAAACTTCCACGCTAGCATACTACAACTATTATATAACCAAAAGATATACTCATCAGCTATCTACACCAGCAATATCAGTTACCATATCCAGTATCAAGTCCAGAATCACTGGGTGACACCCATTCCTCATCTGGGCACATTTGGTCCAGTTTCATTATTCTATGAGCTTTACTGCATAGTTAACCAGTACTGATGCACTCTTGATAGATGATTGGGAGAAAAGATAAGAAATAACAGGAAATTTTGTTAATATTAGTAAAAATATACTATATACACCAGGAGAGCCTAGGTTTCACTACATTAACAATCCCCAAAAGTCAGTGGTTCCGACAACAAAGATCTCACTTGCACCACCGTTCAACTATGGGTTAGCTACAACTCACTCATAGTCTATACTTTGAAACTCATGTTAGTGGAGCAACCTCTCTCTGATTTCATGGCTAAATGAACAGAAAATACAGAGAACTATTCAGCAGCACTGACTAAATTTCTGTGAGTATTAATTCATATCACTTCTGCTAATTTTTCACTGGTCAAAGATATTAATAGTTAAAGAAAGGTAGGAAGGATTTGGGAACAATAATACAATCTGCCATACTTACAGTTTTAAATCCTGGTCACAGCAAGGAAGATGAAATGGATGTTTCTGCATATAATCCTAAGATCACAGTTTGTATTTACACTTCTTTTCCCACTCCCCATCCCATTGTTTTTCCCACAACCAACACTTCAGATTGTTCAGATTCTTTAAATGGTAGACTTGATGTGATGGTAATGACAAGAACCATAGTAGAAGGTATCGGTTCCTCCATTGTTCCCTTATTTCCACTGGGTAGATTTCAACTTCACAATCAGAATCAGCCATCATAGCCAATGATCTCTTTTCCATCTATTTACCAGTGGCACCAGTGACTAATGTCTTAGCTTCCAAATTATTTAAACCACAGTAATAACCCCAAATGGAAAGATTCCCTGCATGGGTAGAAAATCTCTAAACCAGCAAGACCCAAAGTCTTGAAACAATTAGGACATTGCTTATAAATGAATCAATAACCATAATTGGAGGCACAACCCCTCCCTTTTATTCCTTATGTCTAGATCTGGGTATTCTGGCTACTGAAGAAACAACTCCATGGTAGATTCAATGGAAAAAACATAATCTAAGGAAGAGTATGTTAAACTTATGCTATCTCCTAGATGATGCTGTAACTGAGTCTCCAACAGGCTATTTCATTGTGCTAGATGATGGGGAAACACACCAAGACTAATGAATATCACAGGCATTCGCCTATCATCTTACTTCTTTCACTATGAATAATTACTGAAAAAAGTATGCCTTTGTTCTTTCACTATGATGGAGTTCCCTGGTGATAAGCATTATTATTATAATAATGCTGTATAAAGTTTTAAGGAAGTCTATGGGTGTTTGTTGGAAGAACATATCATAGTAGGAAGAAAAATTAAAATCTACAGTGTATGTCTATTTGAAAGAGACATATAACTTCTCCTTAATGATATAATAGGGCCACTGGGACATATCTTATCGAGGAATTGAACTCTGACACTAGCAGTTGGAGTAGCCAAGTCAGATTTGATGAAGGGCAATCAATCTTGTTGATTTCATACATAGGCACTATCCTCTACTCATGGCAACTTTTTTTCAAGATCCCATTAAAAATGTATATCCAAGTGGCTAAGGGAAAAAGGCTGCTGACAAGCACAAGGTAAATCATCTTGTCCTGATTATTAAGAGCCTTCTTTTCAATGTGGTTTTTTTTATAAGCATTCACATGAGAGATTAGCTAGATAGATATGAATAGATATTATTAACCAATTTGAAGAGGTTCATCTATATACCTCTTCAAAACTCCTTGTCACCAGTCCTCCAATTTCTTCTTTCCAAATCTCTGATCATCTGCTGTCATTTGCTACTGTCTATGGATATATATATGAATATATATATTCATAGATTTTATATATAAAACCTCAGGGCATCTTCCCTTTCAGATAAATTAGATAATGATGTGCATTACTAAACTCTATTCCCTAAGAAATTTCCCCTTTTTGTTATCTTTCAAAGCTATCACTACACATGAATATCACAACAGTACATATAGTGCCAGCATATTTATTCCAGTCATCTAAAACATAGGCTCAAATATTTCCTTTCTCAATCAATTGATCATAGAAACCTACAATGATGGTATAAATATACAGGGTTCAAAAGAAGTAATACCACTGAGTGTGGTTGGTAGGGTACATGAATGTCTCACATGAGATGGACAGCAATTTGAACATTTCACCTAAAATGTCATCTGGCATGCTTGAGTGTGATATTGTTATGTTACAGAATTACATGCTTGTGATTTTGTAATAATAAGTGTAGTCATTTGTGCCAGACCCTGTAGATTGAGAAAAAAAAGGCTGAGGGAGCAAATGAACACACTGTAATCCACCTGATCATGCATCTTAGGTTGCTCTCACTACTTGCTGAGGCCCACTTCTCTAAGCAACCCAGATTAATGGTTTGTGAATCAGGTAACACGTAGTTCAAACTGGGCAGCTTGTGTGACTTGGTCATCTTGTGGTTTTGGTCAGAATATAGTCTTATCAAGGTCCATTAACAAGGCAAGATCAGTTTTTCAACAAGAGAATACTTACTTACTGAAAAGAGCATGGCTTTGCTCCAAAACCCTCGGTATTTCCATTCTAATTCACCTATCTGCCTGAGGTTCCAATAAACATTTCAATTTGTTTCAGACACTTTGGCCACTACTGACTGGGCCCACTAACTAGTAAGAGTTGAAAGAGTTGCTTTTACTGCAGTTACGGACACCTGGGGAAGCATCTTTTGCTTCATTGACCACAAAAAAAGCTAGCAGCTTTGTAAATGGGACATATGTGGCATATACTGTATTGATCCAAAATGCAAAGAAGCCCTATTACCTCTGCCTTTGTGATAGAGAGGGAAAAGTCTAGCAACATGTCTTTCTAATAAGAAAGTATTTCCAAATATTTCTCAGACCACTGAAGCTTCAAAAATGCCACTCGAATTGTGGACCCCTGTACTTGAGAGATTTAACTCCCACCCTCTGACAATTATGTATCTTCTTAAGGCAGCTGCTCTACAGATCCTACCAACATAATGCCATCAATACACTGTACCAAGGTGATTGCCTGTGGATAGTGGGGATAATGAAAGTCCCCGAAAACTAAATGGTGGAGAGCTGACAAACTCTAAAGTAAAGGTAATGAGGTCATATAGTTACTAGGTAAAAGCAAACATTTTCCAGGTACTAATTGTGTATTGATATAGAGAAAACTATCCAGATAAAACCTTCCAACTCTTGCCATCCTCTCACGCAGACCAGACACCTAGTGTAAGGCACCTAAAGTAGGGAGGAAAATGTTGTCAGATCTTTCTCTTTTGTAACTCTAACATGCCTTGGAGGGCAGATGGAAATGCAACAACTTCTAAAAGTCCTCTTTCCTCTCCCAGGTTTAATCTCTCACATGGCTGGCTCAGGGAAAAGGATGAGTATAAAAAGCAAATGCTCCCATACTTAATCTCCTGTAGTGAGAGGTCTTTCCTTGGTGCTGCAGCTCCCCTTAGTCAAGACCTCCATGTATATGCGGGCATCCAGATACTGGTTCACTTGTGGGACACATATACATTCTTCAGTGAGTCCCACAGGGCTGCCTCACCTCACAGTTCCCTAGTGTTTGAGACCAGAGTCTGGCTGAATCTCTTTCAGTCAACCTCAGCATCCTCCATGTGTGGCCCAATCCACCTCACTTGCTGATAAGCTCCCTTAAATATGCCTCAAGTGGTCCAAACTCAGGAATCTCCTGTGTGGTTTGCTTGGTACATGGGAAACTAAAGTATCATTGCACCATCAAATCTGGGGAATGTAGTTCTCCTCAAAGTGCCTATGGGAACTCTGTCAAGGCGCTTAATGCCAATGTCCTCAAATTCTACAAGTGATTCCCTTGGACTTCCTTCACTTGACCTGAGACAGATATAAGCACTCAATCCTACTCCCATATTGCAAACCCTGTTCCAAGTCTGACCCTAAAGACTCTTTATCCCCTCCCCAATTTTTTTATGTGGACTGAGAAAGTGGTGATTATAATGACAGCTCATGGTAATTCTATACCCATTAGCAAGTAAGCCCTGTAGACATAAATCTGGCCCCAAACGTGGTAGGGTTTTGTTTCAATGTGAAATACTTAATACCTATTATTTGCATCTGAGGGCCATATTGCAAATTCCTGGGCAACAGGAAATACCTTCCTACAGAGAAAGACAGACAACTGGCAGACAGAAGAAAGAACTATAAAGGTTTTATTGCAAAACAGTAGCAAACTCGAACAGAATACTTAGAAGAAAGTTAAAACTGTAATTGCTTGAATTTTTATTACATTATTTTAGCACTATTATTAACCAACATTTAATTTGTTCCAGATATATTCTGTTAAGACATCATTTCACTCCATCCAATTACATGCTATTAATTTTACTACCTCTATTTTACAGATGAGAAAACTGAGATTTAGAGGAATTAAAGTAATTGGCCAACGTCAGCCAGCCCTTCCTGACAACAAATCACTATATGGTAACTAAATCGCTCCATTATACTACCTACTGACTGTCTTTATTATAGTAGCTCTTTTACTTGTTTAGCAACATAGATATTTTTAACTCCAGAATGCAAAATGCTATAGAAGCAATAAAGGGACAGGATTCCCACCAATGTCCCCAACTTCTTGCTTATTACAATCGATAGTTTGAATAATTTTTTCTTCTCTATTCCTAAACAAAAACACACATATCCACACAATTTATATAATAGGAAAGAATTGGAAAGTTTTGACACACAGGCTTACCATGGACATATTTTCTTCCTCTTTATTTTCACATATTAATAAATCTGACCACACTGACTCCATTGCCTCTCTCTACTATGGGAGAAAAGGGAGAGACATGTCTTTGTAGCCAGAACTCCCATTGTCTCCTTAACCAACAGCCTGAGACTAAATGCTAAACAAACTTGACCTGATTTCCCTGAGGCCCTCATCTTCCCCCACAGCCTTCCCGGGTGAGAGGAGACGGCTGCAGCAGCAGGCTCAATGACAGGACACTTGGTACACATTCCAAGACTCTTTGATTGCCCAAGGGCATACAGCACGGCCTTGAATAAATGCAGATTGAACTAAGGACTGTACTTGCTTAGCTCCTTGCCAAAACTTGCTCTTTTGAAAAAGATTGTAAATGTAGGAACTTGCAGTTCCAATTACCAATAAATCTTCCACAAAGGTTACCTTTAACCACACGGCTTGCTGAGGATGTCATTTCTTAATAATCTGGTTGCCAATTTGGAAGGAGGAGAGAGGAAAAATAGAAATGGGAATTGATGAAAAGATTCCGAGTGGGGAAAGTAGAAGAGGAGGAAAACCTTGATGAGTAATGACATAATTAATACACTTCAGTCTTTATTTTCTCCAGTGAAGATCCTATGTTATCCACTGTTTATCTTTGGGTGAAATTTTAATTAAATAGAGCCTAGTCTTTAACTATTGTAAGGGTTGCCATGAGCGTAATTCTGCCCCCAAAGTTCACATAGCGCAGGCAGCTGGGTACTATTTTGAAAGTCATAAAAAATGTGGAGAATAAAATACTTAAAACCATCTATTTTGTTGATTTAAGCTTATTCAACCTTTTGCTAGTGGGAGCTTTTACTGTACACTTGAGTTGCTCGCTTGATAGTATTTGCCTCCAGTGAAATCCTGTTTGGGAACTCATATTCTTTTATATGCTGAGACCCGAACTGTTTTGCACAGGACTAGCTTCATTAAAATGATTTCCTACTGTCACACAATGACCTAAATGACAATTGACTTCTGCCTTCCATTAGCAGAATATACTCAGATTTCATTTTCATGTATGAATGGAATTCATGCTTCACATCATGTTATTTTAAACAATACCACAATGTGAATTCATGAACACTACTTTAAAATCTATTTCCAATGTTAGTATCTTTTAAAGGACAAACTTTGAGGAGTCCTATGCCCTTATATGTTCTACTTCTGTGCATATGCAGTGCAGCATTTAAAGCTGATTAGCCTCATACACTCTTAGTGCACCATGAGCTTCTACTAGAATGTGTTATATAATCAGAAACAAAGGCTCACTCCCTCAAATGTATAATGCCTGTTACTGCCAGGCATTATACAACACACAGGAGCAAGACCTGAACTGGGATTAAAATATCTTTCAAACACTGATTAAATAGCAGCCAATCTTCAAAATTATTTCCCAATAGTGTTACACATTTTGGTTTATCCTATCTCCTACAGTAATTAATAACAACAAACCACTCATATCTGCCAGATGGATGACTCTAAGATTAGTCTGAAGTTTTACTTCAATTATAGAACTAGAAGATGGATTTGGGAAATAAATAAAAAACATTCCTTGACTCTCCAGGTCCTTCATTTCTCCCCGTGTTTTTTAGTTCAGATTTTCTTTCTTCACAGCTTTGGAACAGAACGTGTGACTGCTTCTGAACTCTTAAAGAATACAAAAACCCACAATGGGTGCTTATTTGATCTAACAAATGATCAAATGATTAATGCGGTGAATTGCATGGAGTCCCAACTGTTTAAATCTCTCTGAAGAATACATTTCTGTCCACAAGCACGTCACTGTTAAAAAAAAATGAGCCACCTAATAAAATAACACACAGTATATTAATATGTAATTTCATTCCCAGTATGAATGCTAATTACTGACAGTGCAGACCTTATGCTTGCTCCTTGATATAGATTGACTTTCTAGCTGCCTGGGTTTGCGTCATCGCTCTTTCTACTCTCATTCACCCACATTACCATTTTAAAGCCTCCTGAAGATAGGCAGGGGGCTATTTAGTGGTCTTCTAGATCAAACTCAATTTAGCTTGAAAACTTGTAAAAGGGGGGGATGAGTATATCCTAATGTACTTTCAGAAATTAATTTGGTTTGTATGAAAAGAAATGTCATTATGTTAAATAATTCCCCTCTTAAAAGTACTTTCTCAGTTGCTTGCTGGCAGTCTTATTAACCTGTAAAGATAATTCAGTTGCCTAATGTTTTTTCTTCTTGTTAGCTTCCAATTGAGCATTATGTAAATGTGGGGTTTCTACAAATTACAGAAGCTTCAAATGTTCATTTCTGTAGTTTTGTTTGTTTTTTTTAATAGCACAGTCGTGTAGGAAAAAAATGATTCTCACAAGAGGTATATATATAGCTTTTTTGTTGACTTACCTTTATCTCTCTCTTCTTCATCAAGCCCTTATATTTACTCCACAGTCTGTATCCCACAAATTCTCATATCTCACTGGGAAGAGATTTTTGCAATATATGAAAGTTCAAAAAAGCAAGCCTGTGGTCACTTATTAGTCCTTTAAACTATTTGATATCAAAATATATTCGAAGTTCTTTGAGAACTTACCTTGTTATAATTGAGTCAAATTCACTTTTACTTCTCCAGTGCCTAGCATGGTGTATGAGATATATAAAAAGTAAAATTATCTTGGCCTCTGTCTCATTCAACACTGAACTTTGAACTGTTCAGAAATGCTTATGATCAAGTGTGTGGCCATCAATTTAATGGATACTCAAGTTAAACCAGGTGTCCATTGTAAGTGCTTTAAAAAGTGAACTTTATGCTGCTTTGACTAACAGGTACCTTTAGGGGCAGAGAGTGAAACTGGCCTCATCTATTTCTAAGATTAAGAAAAGTGATGACTGTAACACCTTGACCTTTCAAAACTAAAATGTTAAGTTAATGGGATCAGCGAGTTCAGCAAATTATATCAGGGTTTTCTTTTAGGGTCAGAAAAAGAAGAAAACCCATTACGAGAATGCCCACCATTCAAAGCAATACCAATGAAGAATAAAAAGGCACAACACGATGCCTGGAAGCTGAGGAGCCATCCACGGAGCCTGTGTGAGGGCACTCCACAGTAGTGCTTGCTGGACCAAGAATACAACACCGAGAAGGGAAAAAGTGCATAAACTGAAGAAACTTGCCTTTGAGTAACTTCACTTTCCAGATAAGCAAGTAAACGGCCACAGCAGAAGACAACTAAAGTCATGCATTCATTGAAGTTACTTTCTGTGATTTGTTCAACTCTGCCCAAGGTCCTCCACCCAAGGTGCACAGGTTGCTTCCCTCCAATGCAGGACAGTGGCACAGAGCAGACAAGCATGTAAATATTTGTTATTGAATGACTGTGCCTGCTCTCATGTAACTAAACTTTCACTTGTCATCTACTAGCTTAGATAATGTGCAAAACGCAGCCCTTATAATATGAAAGGCCACTGGCCTTACCTTGATTATTAACCATGGTAGAAAAGAACTCAAATGTGGATATAACCTATCAGAAGTTAATCGGCTGATTTCAGTGTTCGTTATTTGTTTGTTTTTTCTCCCAGCCCCCCGTTTTTTTTTTTTAATATTCTTAGGCAGTAGTTCAACTTCCAAGGGAGCTCTTGGCCTGCCAGCTTTCCTGCTCCCTGTGTTCTCGTTTATGCTGGGAGGACTGGTCCTGAGCATCTCCGGGGCCCCTGCAGGCCCTCACATCATGGCTGAGAGTCCTGCCAGACTCATCCCCACTGGTCCCAGAATAACCACAACTTCCCTCCCACCCTTCAACGTGACCTGGGTGACTCTCTTCCTTAAAATCCCAAGTTCCTTGAAACCAACCAACATACATAGAGAAAACTTTATATTTTAAATTCAGATAGGCTAAAAAATAATAAGATGCTGTTTTACATCAATCATTAGTGCTCTGCCTTGCTTTATAAAATTGAACATTTTTCGATAAACACTGTCTGCCGAAAATATTTTATTCCTAAACTTCAACAGTTCACCAAGTAATGTCTACTGCTAATCCATTTTAAAATGTTATCACATGTGCAAAATATAATAAAATCCTCCCCCTAAAATTATCCACTTGATATAACATCCCAGTAATTAGCCTCGCCAACTCCCCTTGAACAACACATTTTAAAGATTCAGAACATCCTGCCCTGTCCAACACTGGCCTAGCATGAACCCCCGTTGGCCTGATTCGCTTATTCCCCTTGCTTTATACTCACACAACAAAGGAATGTTCTGTAAAGCAATAACTATTGATCTCTGACTCTGCTGTATGAAATCAAAAGAAAGTTGGGAAAGGAGGGGGACAAATCAAAAATGGGGAGGAAAGATACATCTGAACCAGAAGTGGACATTTTGTAAAAGCTGGGTCCATGTCATTATGTTGCCATTCTACCTCTTTTCCTCAGCACCAGCCTTTACATATTCTCTTACAATTTTTACCAGGCACGCATGGCTACCTGCACATTGAGAAAGAAAATATTCTACCTGTAAGGGTGGCCATGTTGTCTCTGAAGACCCTCACAGGTTTGTTTGTGTTTATTCTGTCTGCTGTAAAACAGGTAACACAGAGCATCTGTGAGCTGTTGTTCTCCTAATATGTCTTTTTTTCTTAGTCTGTGGCTAAAATATTTTCCTTTACCACTGTGTGGGTACAGAATTAAAGAATGTGTCTTCTACAAATAGCTTTTTTATTTAATTATTTTACTTGCTGATAGGTTGATTAATGTCTAGTAGTCCTGGCCTAAAAGTGTTTCTCTTACTATCTTTTTTTTTAAGCTTGGTAGACCTAAACATCTATATATCTTGGCCTGCTTTGAGGTAACATTCCAGGAATTTTTAATGATTATCATAAACACATATGTGTATGTATGTATGTTTGCATGTATTTATTAAATGAGGTTACTTTCTGTGATTTCTGTGATTTGTTTAATTCTGTTCCAGGTATAGTGTGCATACACCTGATTTCAGCTATTTCACTTGTCCTGTCTCCTAAACCCTGTCCATGTTATGGGTCTCTCCATGTCATAGTATTTCAAATAATTAAAGTCAAGATTTTTTTAAAGGCCTTAATACACTCAATTCTTGGTTACTCAGCCATAGGTTAGCCTTATCTGTTAGGATGTGGTGGTGCTAAATGTGGGAGAAAATCCAAACACTCAGTTTAAATGTTTTACATTTGAAAACATTAAAGGACCACTGTATTCCTCCAGCAAAAAGAACGGGTATAATCGCCAAACGGTGACATTCGTTGGCAGTGCACTTGTGCCTGGGATGCATTCCCAGTGATGCATTTATGCGCTGCCCTTTGTGGGAGAATGCTGTAGATGTGGAGGGACTCTTCACGCAGAGAAGCCTATTGTGCCGACTGTTATCAGCCAACCTCCTGTCTACAGACCATGACCATCCACCCTGAAACACATGGCTCCGGGCCTGGGCTCTGGCTGGTGACTCAATGGCCACAGCACATCCAGTGGCAACTCTCTGGAGGTCTTCAGGACATCTTTCAGAGAGCAGGGAACACTTGTGTGGCTTCATTATCTTTGGCTCTCAAAAGTGCGTTCTCTCTCTTAGTGCTTCTCACTGACTGGGTTTAGCTCCAGAAGTCACCTTGATTCTCTGGAAATAAAAATATGCACTTTTCATGCCATCTAATGTTTTTTTTAAGATTTTATTTATTTATTTTTTAGAGAGGGAAGGAAGAGAGAGAGAAACATCAATGTGTGGTTGCTGGGGGTCATAGCCTGCAACCCAGGCATGTACCCTGACTGGGAATCGAACCTGCGACACTTTGGTTCACAGCCCACACTCAATCCACTGAGCTACGCCAGCCAGAGCTCCATCTAATTGTTTTAAGACATTAGTGGAATCTCTCTTTTTAATGGTGTTTACTTCCATATTCAGGACCCCAAGTACCCAGATGATGACAATTCACCATTTCGAAAAAAATAATAAAACTAGTTTTGTTTGTCGCACTATCTACCACAGCCCTCAGTGCTTTATACCTAATACATTTCTTAACACAGAATGTCTACAACTATGAAATGAAACTTATTGAAATAGAAAAAAATTATTTCATATTTCATAGTAGAACAGAACTTCTTTTTCCTTTCCAGCAACTGCTCTGTTTACATTGCATAGAACTGAGAATATCAAGTTTCTCTCTTTCCTTTGGCTGCTAGGAAATTCAGAGCCAAATTTGCAACCCACCTCAAGTGAATGATTTAGATTTCAGACCATTTATTATATATACTCCTTTTCCAAGGCTCTACCTTATTCCTCTACCATTATTTTTCCTTCATTCTGATTTTATTTTTATTCCCCCTTGTGGATAAAATCTTGGGGCCATATATACTCATGCATTTTAAGTTTAGGTTTGTGTAATGATATGTTATGCACATAGAATTACAAACATATACACATGCATGTACAAATTGGGGAAAACTGCACAGAGCATATTGACATTCTTCTTGTAATGCCCCTTTATAAAACAATGGCACTCAAGGTAGGGCAGACTCACAAGCCAAAACAAGACTGTGTATGCGTGGCTGCAGGCAGTGTTGTTACATGAGATAACACGGGAGGCTGCAACGCTCCTCTCCACCGCACCGGATCCTACCTGCAGGGAATCTCACTGCCTGCTGTTGGATTATCTCTGTTCAATCAGTCACTACAACCCTGAGAGATTTCAGGTGTCCCCAAGTAATCGATATTCCTAATAAAAAGGATTAGAAAGGAGAGCTAAATGGGTAAGGGGCACTGAGACTAACAAGCATAACATTAATTGCCCAAATATTGACTTCCTATTGATTAACATAATGATGAGTAAATTTTTCGCTTCCCTAGTGTTTCTGCATTAGGGTCCGTCCCCCCCAGGGGTACATTTCTCATGCATTTTTGTTTAAAAGGGCTGCAGAGAACTCTGGGGTTTTGGCTTTAAGCATTACTTTTGTTTTCTCTTTGCTGGCATAATATGGTCATGCTTCGGAATACACTTTTCTCCTCTTCCCTTGAGTGACAGTGACTAATTCATTTGGCTCTCAAGCCATTATTAAAACAAATCACCCAGCATCACCAGTTCACAAAACATATTCCAGCCACCGTCCTAGGCCTACAAATTGAGAAGATTGTCCCTGGAAAACACCGAAGGACTGAACAGAGTCACTGACATTAGTATCAGTTCCCTGACAGTAGTAATTTTTACTTTGATTCTGCACATCAGCTAGTGTGCCCAGCCACCATACAACAATGAAATAATGAGATGGCAACGGCTCCTCTGTCCAACCCATGGCTCAAGCCTGTCTCTGGGAACCCTGCCAACTACCTTTACTTGGCAGCTGCCTGCTCCATGCTAAGAAAGAGGGAGAAATATTTGTCTTTTCTTTACAGGATGCACTGTTTTGTCTTTGCAGCACTGGTTGGGAAGACTTTGTTGGGAATGCAGCAATATCCCATGGGATTTGCCACAGACTTCAGTGGAACTTAGTTCAAATGAGGGACTTCCCCTTGTGCGTTGTTCATGATAAGAGAATACATATTGTCCAGATTTTCTACCCTGATGTTTTAAATATGTGTTCTATGCAAGGTAGGAGAAACAAGGGGGAATTTTGTTGATAAGTTAATACCTTAAAGAAGCAGTTTACAGATTGGCAGACATTCACCCTCCCAGATTTTCAATGACTCCAAAATTGTGAGAACAAAACTTGTTCAAGTACTGAAAACAATCTCTCTTTTTTTATACTCAAGATTGTATCCAATATCCCTTCAGTTAAAGTGTAATTAGAATCACATTTCAGCTTTCTGGGGAAAGTAACTCATCAAGAACTTCAGCCATCCTTCTGAGAAAGCAACAGAGGAAGAATTGAATTGTATGTGTCTTTCTAAACCACAAACAGAAATTAGTGGACAGGAAATAGTTAGAAACGGCCCTGGAATACTCAAAAGAACATCAGCTTCTGACTTTGAATGTAGAATAATCTTTCTGGACTACTATAATTCCTTGGTTATTATGGTCAACCATGTAGGTTGGGCTCCCTCAGTATACTTTCCCTTGCCTGCCTCTTCAGCAGACACCTATAAAACCTAAATAGTTACTTCTCCAGCCTCATGGACAGATAAAGGTGATCATTTAACACTTTCTAGTCAATGAAATGTGAGCAAAAGCAAAAATAAAACAAACAAACAAACAAACAAAACCTTGAGAGTAAGTTGGGGGAAGCAAGAGGTGTGTTTTAAGGAGAAATTGTTTCTTTTCTAATAAAAGACAGCAGATGCTACTGGCCTAGTCCATTTTCTTCATATTCCCTTCCTCCTGCATCAACTGAAGTTTCCACCTATGAATTGTGGCAACCATCTTGCAACCATGAGGCAATAAGCATGGAGCTTCAAGCCAGAATGCCAAGGATGTTAGAGTGGAAAGACAGAAAAGGAAGACCTGTGTTCTTCACCGTATCATTGAGCAGCTGAATCAATGCCAGAAACTATGATTCTAGGATTTCTGTCAGAGTGACATAATAAATATTTATTGGCTTTAGCCACCCTTAGTTGGATATACTGTTATCTGCAGCCAAATACATTCCTAATTGATTTCATAAGCTTGAACAAAGATTTATACATTTACTGTATAAATTAGTATAGATAAATTAGTATATAAATTAGTATAATTAGTAGATAAATTAGTATGTATCAATATTTAATTCTGGAATCTGGAACTTGAAGAATAAATTCTGTTCTGCCCAGTTCTTATCAGATCAAAGACCTTGAGTTGGGAAAGTAGGGCAGAATGTGAACAGCTAGCTCTCTCCATCATTCACGTCCTTCCCTCAGCAAAGCCATCATTGGTTATGTAGATCTGAGACTGAAAAAAAAACTAAAACAATTCTTAGGAAATAGCCCCCTTAGACTGATACACTCTCCACATCTATGTAGCTATGGGGCCAGAATGTCTCGCAAACTTAAAGTCCTAATAAAAATGTACCTAAGTTTCCACCAAACACCCCCCAACACTTACTCTTTCTTAGAAGGACGGTACGTCGTGAGCTGTCATGTTATACCACTAAAAATAAGCTCCTTGTTTTGCAGCTATGTAAAACAGCTGAAATTTCCTATTTGGTCCAAGGGAAATGGTGCATATGAGAAAGAGACAATCTGGCACTTAACACGAGTCTTGCTGACATTTTTACTTGGTTGTTGTGGCAAGAAAATTCACAGCCAGTGGCTGTCAAATCCCAACCTGCAGGAGTTAACACAATCTAGTAGTTGACAGATACACTCATTTTTACCTTCATGAAAGAAAACAAAACAGGATAGTGAGTAAGAGAGTTCAGGAATGACCAAATCTAACTCTTCTCGATATCCATGGTGATAAGCTGGGAGCAATGTACCTATTAACCCCTAAAGAAGCACAGGCTTCAAAGAATGGGGAAAGGTCAAAAAGTGCTGAAAGGAGTCCTAGAGCTATACATTCACCCCTCTTTTCATTCCACTCCAACTTCTGCCTTTCACCTTTGCCAAGTCTTATCAGATGAGTGCTATAAGCAATGTAATTTATGTAAATAGAATCCATTATGCAAATGCTTCCAACTTGCTTGCTACTTAGAAATTTTGTTCTTTTGTGTTTAAGAAACATAGCCTTTATCCCCCAGAATAGACAGATTGGTTATGTTTATGTTCTTAAAGCCTTCTGCTACTGTTCTGGGCTTTAAGGAAAAGTCATTTTTTATTTAAAAAAAATGTTTTGCCATGCCTCCCACTCCCTTCTGTAAAAATAGCCTCTTTGTTTAATTTGGTGGTTTGCACACTAGCTTGATGGTTGCAGTGATTTAATAGAACTTTGGTGCAAAGGGTAGTATACAGAAATGAATGCATAGATTATACCCTCTACCCCACAGGGGTTCTGTTGTTTCCTTGGGTTGTATTAAACTGAATCATTTAATTAATTCAGAGATCTCTGTAAGCTTTATTCACTGATTTGTCTCAGTCATAGTTCCAAACAGAAACTCGATGAAATTCTTGTATGGAGCTATAAATTGGAGGCGAAAAAAGTATACCCTTTTTGTTTCCATATTCTTGCCACACATAAAATTACAAGCTCTACTCTATACATAAAAATATTCAAACTGCTTTTTCTACTAACATAAACTACATTTCATAATTTCTTATATGTATACACATGCATGTATAAAGTATGCAAAAGGAGAGGAAAAAGGTCTAATGTCACAAAAAGAAAGAGTATAAGAGAATATGGCTGTGTTTTTATAAATGAGCATTGCAAGCTATGAATTATGAATTTAAAACTCTCCTCCCACCCTGGAGAAACACAACTTTAAGGTTAATGAGTCATTTTAGCAGAACTGTAAGCTTCAAGTCATTTAAAAATACTGCTGCTTTAATAAAAGAGAACACAACATACTAAAACCTCCAATCCAACTGATATTTACTTTGCTATTTGATGACTAACCCAATCTAACCAGCCATGATTTAAGCTCACTCACTCTTTGTGCAAAATAAATCCTCCTTGTTTCATTAGAACCAATCATTTCATCAAAACATCTTGCTTTCACAGACTGTACTATGTTTTCTTCATTATTTCTAAATGACATCTGATGACTCATTCTAATAGTTTGTGGCTGTACAAATGAAGCTGACATGACTGCTGGTCCTTCAAATTCAACAAATATTTATTGAACACTAAGTGACAGGCATTGTTCTAGACTCTGGAATTGCAACAATAACCAAGAAAGCCAAGGTCCCTGCTCTCATAAAGCACATGATGGGGTGGAAAAAAAAAACAAGCAATAAACAAAGTAAATAAGCAGGTGAATGAGGTGATTTCAGACAGGAATAATGCTCTGAAAATAAAATGAATGATGAGGTAGACTCAGTGGGAGATGGTGGAAAGGCTGGGTCAGAGAAAACCTCTCTGACAAGGGAACACTGAACTGAAACATAAGTCCTAAGAAAGAGGGAATCACATGAAGAGCTGAGGAAAGGGTAGCCCAGGTAGGGCAGACAACTGGCACAAAGGCCTTGAGCTAGAAATAAACTTTTCTTGTTTAGATACGAGCGGGGTGCGGGGGGGAAGCTACTGTGGCCCAAATTCAGGGGATGAGGGGAGGGGATAGCAGAAGGTGAGATCAGCAAGAAAATCTGGGACAAATCACTTAGGACCTGTTGGATCTTGGAAAGGACTTTGTATTTCACCTTAATTGGATTTGGGAGCCATTGAGGGTTTTAAACAGGGAGTGATGTGACCTGAATTATGTTTTGAGCCCATTACTCTGGTTGCTGAATAAAGAATTGAGTAGAGTGTAGGTAGGAACCAATATGGAAGCAGAGAGAATTATTAGGAGACTGAAGCAGTATTCCAGGTAGGAAATTACATTTTCTTCAACTAAGGTTTGAACTATGGATTTGCTGAGGAATGGTAAAATACAGGATCTATTTTGGAAGTAGCACTTATAGATCCAGTGACTAATAAGATGTAGCTAACAAGGGAAACACCTTCCATGGAGGCGTTTCATTTCTTCTTGGTGGCATTTCCTCTCATTCAACCATATTGGACTTCAAAAACAAGCCAGGTCAACATAAAACCACATAACTTAAGTTTCTTAATGATCAACCCATAAGATCATTAGTGGGAAAATAATAAGTTCATTTTAATAAGAAATTTTTTTAAAAGTATATATTTTGTAAGTGGGGCTATCTTAATAAAAACAGTGATTTGGAGTGAATAGTGTTAGAATCACTGCAAAAATTCTGCCTGTCTTGCTTTGGAGACAATTGCAAGCACATGAGAAAGAGGGTGGTCATAATTTAAACATTGTCAACAATTTACCTTAGAGTTAGTGAGTTTA
The DNA here is from genome assembly GCF_019186645.2 of Phyllostomus hastatus. Lineage (NCBI taxonomy): Eukaryota > Metazoa > Chordata > Mammalia > Chiroptera > Phyllostomidae > Phyllostomus > Phyllostomus hastatus. The sequence continues at coordinate 34,346,838 of NW_025333709.1, read as the reverse complement.
CCAGATCTTTATCTGTGAATATGTGTGTGTGTGTGTGTGTGTGTGTGTATTTGTAAAGAAGGAAGAGAGAGGATGGAGCCAGGACTCCTGGGGATAAGATAGGAAATGCTTACCATCAGAGCAAGTGCAAAAACTGGAGCAGAACTTGAAATTCCAAACATGCAATTCACCTGAAATGTCCCACTCTGGCCCCACTCCACAGCAGAGAGAAAGGGAGGAGGTTAAAGTCAGCCTTTAACAATAGATTGGATTTTCACTCACTATTTTCCTTTCTTTTACACAGTCAGGAGCCAACCATAGGGGATGGAAGGAGCTGCATTGCCAAGGATCATGTTTTGGCTCCAAGGAGAGGTGCCAGGGATCTGGCATTGGCTATGGCACTGCTGTGATTATTCAAAATTAGCAGCAACAGCAGCTCAAAATTAAAACACACACTGGGTCTCCAGTACCTGGGTCCTCAAAAGTGACCCATCCATTTCCATGGGCACCTGTGGTGACAGTGAAGAAAATACTCTCAAACATTCTCACTATGCCCATTCTGGTGGCTCCCCGTGTATGTGTGCTTTAAAAAGATATGGAGAGAATATGCCTCTGAAACATTATTCTTTCTCAATATTTTGCTGGTAGCACCTTGTCTCTTGCCCTAACATTCCTGATTTTACAGTTTGAAACAATTGTCTTTACATTCCTTATCAGTGAGTGACCTAGTATCCAATTTATGTGACATTCCTATTTGTGTATCAGATCATTATGAATCTTTGTGCAGCTAATTTGTCTTTTTCTCATCCTTCTTATTTTTCTAATATAAAAAGGTTGTATTCTTTTTTCTCAGGCTAATTTTCAACTATAGTATTATTCTTCCTTTGTGTTAAATTATTAACATCCTTGCTGGAATTTCCATGCCATTTGAGAAATACTAAGGTGGAAAAAGAAATGCAGAATATAAATCAGAGGCAGTTTCTACATCAAACAGGGGCGCGGGGGAAGGCTCCGGGGGTTGATCTAGTCTGCAACTGTTATTTTTAAAGCAAACAGCTGCTGATTGTTTTATTTCTGGATCTTTCCTTCTGAATGTTAAACATAAAAGAATTCTAATCATATTATACTAGCTGTGGGAGGGAAAAGAGAGGAGAGAATAACCCTTAGTCTCATGACCTAAAATAACCATTACTGTTTTTGAGTAACCATTACTGTTTTTGAGTATTTTGTTCTTCTACTTCTTAATGTTTTATCTGTTGTTCTTGTTATTTTGAAAATAATATGGTTAGGAGTAAATTCAAACATTTAGATTTTACTGAGGAGGGTTTTCCAACCAGTTTATGTGTGAAATCTCCAAAAATATTTCCTGCAAAGGTGGTAAATTATTTAACCATTATTAGATGCCAGAATGTAGTGGAGACAACACAGAGAACATTAAGGTAGCTGGAATCATCTTTATGCAGTCAGCGGTTAGCTTAAATTAAACTAACAAATCAGAAAGTAAAAATTATGGGGAAAAGAAGTGCTATATATAATGGATATGAGAAAAGTATATGTCATAGCCATTTCCAGAGGGTCCAAAGCAATACAAAAAGATTTTCCAGGGTAGTAACGGTTTGAAAATAAACACCAAAGCAGACAGGAGAAAGAGAACTTGACAAGTTCACTCATGGGATATGCACACAGATTTATTATTCATGCATACTATAAACCCTTCATTTTTTCAATACTTGTACAGTTGTCTGCATGTCCTTTTTTTATAACCATCTGTGTCACATGTCATCTATCTTAGATGGTTAGTTCTTAAAGCAGGGGTCCCCCCAGATCAGGGACCTTTAGAGAATATACTAGTTGTTTGTTATATGACAACTGCCTTATCCCAACCTCTCCTCCCACAAAAAAAAAAAATTAATTAATTAAAAATAGAAAGGATTGGGGAATTTAAAATTATGTGAATTTTCACTTTACTTAAATTAAAATTCTTGTGATTTAGAGGAATTGTACAATTCCAGCGAAAATAACCAAAGATTTTGCTCCACCTTCTTCCCACCAGATGTTATAAAATCCAGGGAACAAGCCATTTTCTCAGGAGAAAAGTCATGTCTAATGAAAACATTCTTTCTGAATTTTAAATATGAACAGTCTAACCATATTATAATAGTTGTAGGAATTCTTACGACCTACAATAACAAGTACTTTTCTTGAATATTTTGCTATTTTACTTTGTAATGTTTTAGCTTTTGTTCTTACATTATTTTAAACATTATACAAGCAATACATTATTATAAGCCAATTATTTTTAAATTTTTCAATGCAGAAGTGTCTAGAGAGTAATAAATGAAAGTTCCCATCATTCTCTTCCCTCGGTCCCACTGCCACACCCTTCCAAGGTCAGAACCATTAACGTCTCAGTGTGTGCTATTCTCAGATGCCTTCTATGGATATATATATATATAGCCATGTGTTTGAACTATACTTATATCACTTATTTCAATAAGATTTTATCATATTTACATATATTACTTGGCAACTTAATTTTTTAACTTACTGTATTTTAGAATTTTTCCATGCTGGCACATCATTCTTTTGACTAGCTATATAACATTCCATCACACTAAAATAAAAAATTAATTTAACCACACCCTCATTGCTAGATACTTAAGTTATTTCCACTTTTTGCTTTAAAATCGATACCACTCCAAGCACTGCACATGTTGTACATACATCACTGTGCACAGGCCCCATAGAACAGGTATCTGGAAATGAAAGCATGGGGCTAGGGAATCTTTTACATTATAGATGTGGCCCCATTACCTTTCAAAGATAAACTCTTTTATTAAATCTATGTTAACTTAAAATTATGTCTCCTGCCTTTTTCATAGTGGCATAACATTGGCCACATAAAATACATTTTGTTGTTAAATTGTATATGACTTCTAGTTTTCTACCAAAAAGGAAAAAGTGCTGTGTTAAAATTCTCTGGGAATATGGGTTTTCAATGTTTTAAATGACTATTTCTTAGTGTAGTTGTGCATACTTCTGAACTCTTTTCCAATTTTACTGTAGTATTCACAATTATATTTTAATTTTTCCTATTCATTAAACTTAAAGGTGGATCTATGGACATTGAAATTTTTTTCTATATGTCTTTTATAGAATATCTGCTTTTGCACATTATGTCTATGGCGTCTTTTGCCCATTTATTAATAAGATGAATTCTTCAAAAAAGCTATTAACTTCATACTTTATCATATATTCTGTTTAAGAAAAGTTCTTACAGATTATTGTTTTATTTTGGCTATATCCTTTTGTCATAATAAAACTAATAATAACTAACATTTGGGGACATTTCCTGTATGTCAGCCATGTTAATATTTTGCTGACAAGGAAACTAAGATTTCATCAGAAAAAATCTATAGGTCTGTTCTTTATTTCTTCTCTCACTTCAAAGCAGAAAAAGTTAATCACTTTTGCAGAACTTTAACAAATACTCAATTCTACTTCTCTCTGCCTTTATATATATGTCTTTGTGAACTCTATCTATTTCATCTTAGTCTATAATATCAATCATCACATGGATATTTTCCCCCAAATTGTTAGTTACTTTTCAAATCACCTGCCACAACACTGTATAGAATGACCAGAATAAAAGCAAAGAAGTTGTAGTGATGAGAAGAGTAAAAAAGGAAGAAGATAATACAGTTGTGTTCATTATAGGTCCAAAGAAGAGAACAGAATATGACAAAATAATGTAAAACAATAGGTTGTAGAAATTTGTCTACAGACTTGATAAACATTCTGCTCTTTATTATTGCATTTCTATTAGTAAGCATTAACATTACTCTATTAATTCTTATGATTTTTGAAAAAGTGCAATTAAAAAAATCAATGCACTTAAATTTAAAAATCACAAGACAGGTCTCTGATGAACCAGCTTTCCCAAAACCCATTGTAAACTTTTGGGGAATATGATCCATGTTTCTGCTCCTTTTAAATTCCCTAGAGGGCCCAGAACTCAATATAGGGCTTTCAGTGAATACTGGTTAATAAGTGCAATGCAGCATTTTGTTGACTCCTTCCATTAAAATTTCTGGAGCCTACAATGTGGAAGGCACTGCTGTAGACGCTGGGTTGTCAGTGGCCACAGAACAGGGCAGTTTCTGACCTCATGGAATCTGTATTCTTGTAGGGAAGACTGTGTGTTTCTTAATATTCTAAGCATAAGTACTCTGAAAGAAAAATACAGGGTTGGGTGGTAGTGGTGTCAAAGAAGCCTTCCCTAAAGAAATGGCATTTGAAATGAGATCCAAAGCATGAGTAGTGTTGACGAGGTGAAGAGGGAGATGGGTGAGCTGCTGGAAGAAAGTTTAAATAAAAGCCTCTTTGTACTCCAGAAGCCTCTTTGTACTCATCTTTCAAATGATCATCACACTGCCTCAAAAAAAAAAAAAAAAAGGACAGGAAAAAGCAATGGAGAAAGTGTGGGAGTGGTGGGGAGTGGAAGGAATGGTGATACAACTCCATGATATCAAAGAAATTTGCTGAAAAGAGCTTATTTTGTTATTAGTTGTTCTATGCAAAAGATACCAAGTAACTGCCTTATCTGTATTCTTATTCTTAAGAGTTGCTCCAGTCCTTAACTTTGGTAGCTTTAGCTACTCTGGAATCGCAGACTAGCCATATGGCTTGCCAATGATTAGCATATCTTACTGATCCCAAGATGCCTGCTGGCAACATGGGTGCAGGTAATGCAATGTCTTAAGCTCAGCACCAAGAGTAAATTCTGACAAAGTTGTGCAAATGAAACCCTTCCCCAAACTTTCCCAATTCCACGCCCATTCAGCACTTTTACCTCTGTCCCAATGATGACACCTATCCAAAACAAATAGGGAAAGTATCACTATCTTTATTTTTTCACCTACGAAAAAAGGTAAGAATGGGCTAAACGAATGTTACCTTAAGCCCAAATGGGGAATTCTTATCTCCAGAGGTGATGCGCCTATTCCTGTCATTGTCATATAGGCTCTGGGCATGCTTGTCATGCGGTACCCACACAGGAGCACCACCAAAGTCTCAGGTGGATGGGTGCACTCAGGAGCGCCTGAGAAGTTGGTATCCTTAGATTTCTAGTGTTTTCCCAGTGTCCCATATCCACCAACAAAAAAAAGAATGTAAATTATCTAATTATTATACATTTATCACCAGGTAGCTCTTTTTATTTACAAGAAGAAAGAGATATTAGAACTTAAAGCATTGACCAGGAAGAAAAATAATTAGGAAATACAGGCCAGGAAAGGCTGAATCCATATCTCTGCTGCATTCAAATATCTTCCTTTTCAGACCTACCCTCAACAGTAGTTGAGATGAAGGGTGGGGTTTTTTTTAATGTATTAAAATATGAATGGTTACTTTTGTTTGTCAAAGTCCAAAATGAAAGGATCTTTCAAAGTTTCTGATACATGTAACACCCAAGTTGCATCTCCTGCTGTGAAAAAATCAAGGCAACTTTTTCATGCCCTTGTTTTCAGCTGTAATGAAAGCCCTTTCTCCAGTGAAAAGATGGATAGAAATCCTCCACACAGAGGTGATGTGCCATCAGGCAGGCACACTCTCATTGGAGTGGCATCTTTAGTCCCCAGCGGGGTGTTCAGTGTCAGAGGCTCCAGGCTTGATCCACATCCTACACATTTTCTTGACAGATGGATGTCTTTGGCACCTCAGCTAGTAAACAGCAGCACCAGTGCCCACGATTACTTCCACAGTTCTCCTGCCAAGCTGTAAGGAAGAGGATTCTTTGACCTTAAAAATGACTTAAACATAATTCCCTGTTTTTAATGTTCTAAAAGACATGTAAAGAGGCCATATTTAAGTTTTGATTATGGTCGTATTTGCTTTGATAAACATTATGTAGAAAACATCCACAGAAGACTCAAAACCCACTAAGAAGGACATAATGTTGTGTTAGGTTTGCAAGTTGTTGTGATGGCCAAAGTACAGTTAGTTGATGCCTCCCCCTCTCCAGACTGGGAAGTGGACGCAGCAGAATCCCAGCATCTCTGCCTCCAGGATACTCAAGGATTACAGGTCAAGATTCTCACCTAGAGAAGGGCTTCTCAGAATTATTGGGGGAAATTTTTCAAACCACCCATATGAACCCCTAGAATGATCCAGATATACTCCTTTCCCCAGTTAAGAACCACAGAGGTAGACAATATGGTTTAATAGTAATGGCCAAAGTGACCTGAATGGCAACTGATGCCGCTCATTCATTATCTGTGTGATATCAGACGAATCAATATCCTTTCGTTACCTTAGTCCCTCATGGACTGTAAAATGGAACATTGATATCGTACAGGATAATCATGAGATTGAGAAAAATTACAGTATTTTCAGACTATAAGACGCACCCCCCAAAATTTGGGAGGAATAATGGTTGTTAATGCAGCTGTTGAGTTCTGTTTACATTTACATTGGTGAAATATTCTGTTATTTATGTTATTAAATATTTTACCACATTGCTTGCTTCAAATTTTTTTTCCTCTTTTCCTCCTCTAAAACCTAGGTGCATCTTATGGTCTGAAAAATATGGTAGATGCACACTGTACCTGGGACAACATAAGTACTCCACAAACACTATTTCTCTCTCTGCCTATCACAGAAAATAATAGAACGTGAGAGTCAGACAAAACTGACTGCTTAGTTTTGCTAGTCTACTGAGGCAACATTATCATTCTCTTAAAATATTATGTCATTTGACACAGAAAATACATCCCCTTTTGACATATATGAGTCAGATGTATCTTTTATTTTATGAAAACTGGGCATGAAAAGAAAGAGAGAAAGGGGGAGATTATGGGGGAAAGAGAAACAGGAAGACAAAGAGAATTAAACCATCCTGGGCTAAGCTAAGCTGGGTATCTTTCAGATAATTGTATCCACTTAATTATTCACATTCCCATGAAAGGTAAGTCTTGTTATCTATCCTGGCTTAGAGATGAAGAACCTGAGACTCAGAGCGGGTAAGCAACTGACCCAGTTCAGAGCTGCAGTGTGTCGGACCCAGTTCTCTTCCTTAGGGATCCTTTCGGCATCTTCCCCGCCAGGGCACACTGCCTTCCTTGTCCCTTTTCCCCATGTAACTCTTCTCTGTTGGGGGAGGTTATTGTTTGCTTGTTTCCTACCTGCACTCAACTGGAATCAACAATCTATTGCCTAAAATAACAAGAGAAACATATGTATTTCTTGAAGGAAAAATCCATGTAAGCCAAAAGCAAGGCTTCACCAGTAGATAATGAATATCAAGATTCTATAATAATTAATATTGTTGCTAACAACACAGGGGACTGAGGGTACAGGGAGATATAGAAAATAAATCAACAATGAGTGTAACAAGTGTTACTTTGCCTGTCAAGTATTAATAAGGTATATGGAAACTCATTCTAATAAAATTGTTTTCTTTCAACGGATTATTGATGTGATCCACATATTGAAAATCAATGTTACATATATCCATGCTTTCAAAATATTTGATTTGCTGGCTAATTAGCACATTTAGTACAAGATGCTGGACAGAATGATTGATCACTTGCAACACACATGAATGTATAACATTTTAGTAAAAAAACAAGCCTTTAGACTGACTGATAAATTTACTTTTTAGGGGTTCCTAAAATGTTCTTGCCATAACCTCTATGAAAAAATCTATAACAAAAAATCATATGGCTTTTGACATGTAATATCCTTTTGCTCATCAAAGAACTTCAAGAACCTTCTGGACTAAGGCTGTGGATCCAGAGAAAAGCCAGGTAAAATTTTAGTGACAGGGAATTTCATGGACAAGGTCCACAGGTCACCCAGAAGTGCCTGGAAAGCTGAGTCCCTAGTCTCTCAGTCCATTCCTTACAAGGCATGTTATGTAGAAGAGGCATCATCTCCAGAGAAGGATTTCTCCCCCAAAATGTCTTGAGCATTTTGAATATACCAGAGTACCCAAAAATGGGGAAAGGCTTGAAAGAATAAAACCCAATCCCCAAAAGTTATTGTTTTCCACACTAGACAGCTCTAAGAATTATTCCCTATCAACACCATAGTGAGTAACATAGTAATTCGCAAGTCTTCCCCTTGCTTAGTATCCATCTCCTAGTCAAACAAGTGGATGAAAGACATTACAGTGGGGCACCCCTATGTTCATTGCAGTATTATTTGCAATCACCAAGTATGGAAGCAGCCCAAGTGTCCATCAGTAGATGACTAGATAAAACAACTATGGGATATTTACAGAATGGAATACCACTTGCCCCTAAAAAATAAGAAAATTTTAGCCTTTCAACAATATGGATAGACCTGAAAAACATTATGCTAAGTGAAATAAGCCAGTCAGAGAAAGACAAATACCATATGATTTCACTCAAATGTGGAATCTAATGAACAAACTGAATGAACAAGAAAAATGGGGACAGACACATAAATGGAAAGCAGGATGATGGTTGGCAGAGGGAGGTTAGTGCATGGAGGGATTGGGCAAAAAGGGAAAAGGACTCATGGACATGGACAACAGTGTGGTGATTGCTGGAGGGAGGGTATAAGGGGACTAAATGGTAATAGAAAAAATAAAATAAAGATTAAATTAAAAAAGAAAAACGAAAGACATCATTACAATGGGCATGACCCCACCTTTTCAGGATCATACCTCTGGAAGATTATAGGCTTATTCCTAAATGTGCTAAGTACTGGGATGGGAACAACCTTAAAAAGTATGTACAAAGAACACTGGCATATTCAGCACAATATTTGAACCACATCAAAACCATATTCAGCCAGTCAAGTTGGCAGTGGAGGTAAACACGGCTCACTTTCTCACACAACCACATCAAAATTACAACTAACCTGTAGAACAACAATCACTCGGAACTATCAGAAATAGAGCTGAATGGAATTCCTACAACTACAGAATTAAAGAAGAAACTATGTTGTGAATGGCAGGAGGGGTGGAGACATAGAACAGCTGGTCCCACACACATGTGGTTAATAAAAATCAGGAGGGATACCTCAGGAGCAAACAGTCCCAGCCCCACACCAGGTTCCCCAAACCAGGGTCCCAGTGCCAGGAAGAGAAGCTACCATAACTTCTGGCTATAAAAACTAGTGGTGATTGAGGCTGTGAAAGACAGAAACTGCTGGACTCTCTGGCACAGACTACTCAGACTCATTGCCTCTGAGCTCCAACATGGGGGCAGCAGATTGAAAGGCACCAGAGACACATGGATAGGAACTGAATTGTCCAGCACCTGGGCAAGAGCTGGGGGGCAGCTTTCTCCCTAACAGAAATTCTGGCAGAGGCCACTGTTGCTTTTTGGAGCCATCCCCTCACAGAGCCACAGAACCAGCTAGTGTGGGACATATGTGAGACTCCATTAACTGGCTCACACTGTTTGCCCCACCCTGGTAATTCCCTGAGGCCCTGCCCCACCCAAATTTCAGGCCCAGGATGGGCCTGAAAGATGTTTCCAGGAGCTTTTTTATACAAATGGCTTTCTTAGCCCATGCCTTAGATTTTTTAAAACTCCCTCAAACAAGCAGCATCTGGCTTTGGCAAGCCCTGTACCTCTTGCTAAGTTGCCCCAGGCCCAGTACTAACAGGAGCTGGCCTTGGTTCACAACTTGGCCTCTCCTGGGCACTTCCAAGCCCAGCACAAGTAGCAACCATCTGCAGGTCCCTTTTTGGCTTATGCTGTGTGACCCTTGGATGTGCCAACAGCAATCAAGGCTCAACTACAACAGGAGGTTTGCACCTTGAGTACCCAGCTTGGGTAATAGGGAAAGCTGTGCCACTAGACCCTATAGGACACCTACTACATTAGGCCACTCTACCAAGCCTGGGAGACATAGAAGCTCTACCTAATACATAGACACAAACATAGGGAGACTAGCAAAATGAGGAGACAAAGAAACATGGCCCAAATAAAAGAACAGAACAAAACTCCAGAAAAAGGACTAAACAAAATGTAGACAAGCCTGCTACTAGATGCAGAGTTCAAAACACTGCTTATAAAGCTGCTCCATAAACTTAGTGAGAAGTTCAACAGCATAGTTCCACAGGTCATGGAAACCATAAATACTTACCTGTCAGAAGTGAAGAACACTAATTAAAGAACAATCATAGGGAATCAATAGTAGATTGTTTAAAGCTAAGAATCAAATCAGCAATTTGGAATATAAGGAAGCAAAAAAAAAATAGCCAGTCAGAAGAGAAAAAAAAATCCAAAAAAATGAAAATAGTGTAAGGACCCTCTGGGACAATTTCAAGTGTTCCAGCATTCACATCATGGAGGTGCCAGAAGGAGAAGAGAGAGAGCAAGAAACTGGAAACCTATGTGAAGAAATAATGACAGAAAATTTCTCTACTCTGGTGAAGGAAATAGACATACAAGTCCAGGAAGCACAGACAGTTCCAAACAAGATGAACCCAAAGAGGCCCACACAAGATACATCATAATTAAAATGCCAAAGGTTAAAGATAAAGAGAGAATCTTAAAAACAGTAAGAGAAAAACAGTTAGTTACCTACAAGGAACCCCCCCCCATAAGATTATCAGCTGATTTCTCAAAAGGAACTTTGCAGGCAAGAAGGGATTGTCAAGAAATATTCAAAGTGATAAAAAGCAAGAACCTATAACCAAGATTACTCTACCCAGCAAAGCTATCCTTTAGAATCAAAGGAAAGATAAAGAGCTTCCCAGACAAGAAAAAAACTAAAGGAATATGTTACCACTAAACTAGCATTATATGAAATGTTCAAGGGTCTTCTTTATGAAGATGAAGATCAAAAATACGAACAATAACCCTGGCTGGTGTAGCTCAGTGGATTGAGCGCGGGCTGCAAACCAAAGTGTTGCAGGTTCAATTCCCAGTCACGGCACATGCCTGGGTTGCAGGCCATGACCCCCAGCAACCGCACATTGATGTTTCTCTCTCTCTTTCTCCCTCCATTCCCTCTCTAAAAATAAATAAATAAAATCTTAAATATATTGTTTTATTGTTCATATTAAAAAATATATGAACAATAAAACAGCAACAAATTCATATCTATAAACAATGGAATCTAAAAAACAAAATAAATAAACAAGAGAATCATAGATATAGAAAACATTTTGATGGTTGCCAGATGGTAGGGGGTCCAGGGAATGGGTAAGAAAGGTAAAGGGACTAAGTACAAATTGGTCATTACAGAATAATGATGGGGATGTAAGTATAGCACAGGAAAGGGAGTAGCAAAAGAGCACAAATGCATGACCCATGGACATGGTCAATGGTGTAGAGATTGCCTGAGGGAGTCAAGGGGGATGGGCTGAGTGGAGAGATGCAAAGAGGGGGAAGTTGGGACAACTATAATAGCATAATCAATAAAACATAATTTTTAAAAATATTTGAATAAAATTATGGTATAAAAAATGGAATCTGATATTCCAAACCAGTCTAATTAGTTTCATCATAACCTCATTCTAACTGTTCCCCACTTAAAATGTCCTTCATAGGACTCTCCCCCTATGAAAATCTTACTCACCTATATCAAAGTCCAACTAAAAATGTTACTTTTTCCTCAAAGTCCTCTTTACCATCTGGTGCCATACCTTACCATTTAATGAATGTATTTATTAAACAAATAAGTATTAAGTTTCTACTGTGTTTTATAATAATCATTTACTCCTATGGCTCTAATTTGTTACTGATTCATTCAACAAGCATTTAATTCATAACTATCATGTGTAGCCACCATGGTAAATATACAAGGTACAAATATAAATTGTATATAATGACCTCAAGGTTTTAAATTTTAACTGGATCTAGTAGATTCTTAATTCTTAATCATACTATAATAGCTGAATTATAACATATGGGTTCATAGATACATGGGTTTGCAGAACATATATCTAACTCATAGGTGGTACACTAATTTGGCCTCAAGGTTGGGGACTAGGGAGTCTTGATTTACAGATTGCCTCACTTTGAGTTTACACAGTAATTTAAGCTGCTAGTTGTTTTCATATGTGGTTTCATATTACCCAAACAGACTGAAAGCTTATTGTAAGCTTAAACATGCCATTAATTCCTATAGGTTCCCTTAAGTATCCTGAATAATGTTTGACACACACATATACAAAGTACCCCCAAATTATTGCTGGTATATTGGTTAGTTTGTATATCTGATAACTAGAAGCAAGTTTCTGGAACTTATAAAGTCAGAAATTACAAGCTCACAGGACTTAAATCAGTCTATAAGAGTGTTTTGCTTGTTTACATATTTGTTGCACTGAGTTTTGAACTTTTAAAGCCATGGTCATTAATTCAAATTTCACATAGTTCACATAAAAATCCAGATTTCTGCACTGTGTTGAAATATCAGACAGCATGGTAGAACTCATACAAATTCTCTTATGGCAACAAAAGATTGGAGTTGACAAAGCTATTGTGTCAGCAGGTATTCATTCACTGTCTAGGTCACCAGTCTCTACCCAGCCACCTTTCTTCATTTGCATTAGCTGTGTGTCCTCCGTGTTGTATGGAGTTTGCAACCTGTTTTAAGCATTAAGCTGTTAGTAAAGGATCTGTCATCTCCTAATTCCCATGTGTCCCTTGTCAGACACATATTAGCATTCTGCCTGGCCTCCACCCTTTACACCAAATTTAAAGATACCACGATGGGCTTTATCATTTATGGGAAAATAAGGGAGAGGAGAGATGGCCTGTAAAGGCAGGCAGTAGGTTCTGAGGGCACTCATGACTTAGCAAGAATTGTTTCTTATTCTCCACCTGAGAACTGGTCCACCTCCGCTATGTTCTCAGGAGAGGAAAAAAATCCCTAATATAATTAGCAGGTGCTATTACATTGAAAGCTTGACCTCATCTTGGGGCTCAAATATTTTATAAACTTTGGTGAGCTTTCTCACAGGAAGAAAACAAAGCATATTAATCTGGCCTTTCATTATTAGCAAAAAGTGGTATTAATAAACAATATTCATCTTTCAATCCTCAAAGAATCCCATCACCTCTTAAACTATAATAACAGGAAGATGTTTCTTTAATAAAGCCACAGATATCTAATTTATCATTGATTATACAAAATTCCCCTTGCTGAATAACTACAAGGATAATAAACTGAAAGCTGGGAAACCTAAGAAGACATTCATTTCTCTGGGTCTCAAGTTCTTCATTTATTGAATAAAAAGGATAGAAGGATCTCTGAGGTTCCTTCCAACTCTAAGACTCAGGATTTTTTCAAAGTGCTTTCTTAGATGCTACAGATTTAAATAAATATACATATTTCCCTACCCTTCAGGAGTTTTGTGGGAAAGAAGAGTTATAGAGAAAAAGAATAAATCACACTACAAGTGGTATATATTCTACTCCCAGTGAGAGATCAGTCAGGAAGTGGAGAATTTCAAAGGCAGAGGCAGTTTCTGGGAATGATGAAGAGAGGGTCCACAAAAGGAGGTGGGATTTGGGCTGGGCACTGAAATATGGTTGTGCACCCACGGGCACAGATGCGGGGAGGCTCGTGGGCAGGCACTCCCATCAGGGGGATCTCTTCCCCACTGTGCCTGCCACTGAGGAAGAGATACAGCTTCTCCTGAAAGTCCTGTTCATTTCCATTCCATCACATCCCTTTCCCACACTGCTGATCCAACTAAATGGTAAAACCCTCTGGTTTTTCTTTTGAGACCCCTCAATGACTTTTACCTACAGGACAGATTGCATACCCCCCAAAATAGCACCTGAGAGCTCCTGGGATCAGAGGCGTGCCCAGCAGTCCTGCCCCAAGTCTTGTACCTCCCTGACTTGCTTTCACGGTCCAGTGACATGCAAACACCAAAGTCCCCAAAGGGATCACATGTATTTTTGCTGAACATATTCAGCATCAATGCACTTGATAAAGCTGCCCTCAACCCTTCGAATGCCTCCTCCACCCTCTTCACCTGGGTAATTTCCACTCATTCATTAAGGCTCAGCTCACTCCCTCCTGCTTTTACTGTACTTACTTGCAATTCCTTGCTCAGTGCCTGTTTTCCCCACTAGATGGTAAAGTCGGAGAGTACGCTGTTTATGCAGAGAAACAGTTTATGCTGTTTGCCTCTGTATCTCCAGCACCTATTTAAATGCTTAGCACTTATCTGTTTCTCAAGAAGTATTTATCCAAAGAATGAATGAATGGGTCAGGAAATAGCAAAAGGACTAATGGGACAGAAGTGCAGAGAGCACAAATGGTACTCAAACTCAGAGGTCAGGATAAATGTGAGCATCTTACGTTGTTGCTACCTAACTTTAAGGAGTTCGTTGGCATAAGGCAACTATACCTAAGCCCTGTGATAGTCTGAAGTACAGAAGTCAGGAAGGATCAGATGCTGCACAGCACCACACAGCATGCTCACTCTTACGATGGCATTAGAGTTGCAGTGCTTGGGCATTTAAATATAAATGCTTTCAAGTTCAGACTTCACTATAAAGCCCAAACATGTTGCTATGGAAAAACAAAATCCACTTTTGCTCTCACAACATAAAACTTGAATCTCTTGTTATGCTATTTTAGCTATAATGGAAAATCAGGCTTAGATGGATAACTCACAGTTACGGCAGGGGCACCGACAATGAGCTAAGAATTCAGTATTTTAAATGCCAGAGCATTTTTTTATCTTATAAATCATTGTCAATTCTGTTTTTAAAGGAAGATGGGGGCATATTCCAGGTGATGGGCACTTACAGAGAGAATGCAGATGGCCTTAAATATTTTAGACTGGTTGGCTTAAAATGTTTTTGACTTTTGTTTGTTCCTTCCCTTGGTAGAATAGGAATATAGGCTCAAAATTCCCTCTAATGCCAAACAGCTGCTATTTTGCTTTGTTTCAATTAAAACTGAATGTAGCTGCCCCAGATGCCCTGCCCATGAGGAGCTGCATAAGATGTCACTGAACATCACCAGAAGGCCCTGGAATAATGATGTTGTGCATGTATATTAATGAGCCCTTGGGTATTGGGGGAGAAGGAGGGAGAAGAGGGGGGATTCTGACATTTACTGTACTGCAGCAGCAATGTGCAGTAGTCCCCCCACCCTCACCTGGGTTTTGCTTTTCCCAGTTTCAGTTACCCGTTGTCAACCATGGTCCAAAAATATTACATGGAAAAGTTCAGAAATAAACAATTCATCAGTATTACATTACATGCCATTCTGAGTAACATGATGAAATTTCTTGTGTCCCTGGCCCTGCCCGACCCAGACACAAATCATGCTTTTGTCCAGTGTGTCCATGCTGTGTATGCCTGTTGGTCGCTTAGACGCCATCTCAGTTATCAGATGCAATGTGTTGATACTGTACTGCTTGGTTTCAAGTAAGCATTAATAATGCCACATCAATATAACTTTTATTACAGTATATTGTTATAACTGTTCTACTCTATTATTAGTTAATATGAATTGCTTACTATGCTTAATTTGTAAATTAAACTTTATCATAGGTACGTATGTATACAAGAAAGCATATATGCAGGGTTTGGTGCCATCCTCAGTTTCGGGCATCTCAGAATGTTTGCCTCTCTCCCCCGATCCACAGATAAAGGGAGGTGGGGTTACTGTAAGGCACATTAAATCCTCACTTTTATGACTTGGAATCAAATGTTTAGAGTTAAAATAACTTGAAAATCATCTGGTCAGATCCTTTCTCATGATTAAAAAACTGGAACCCAGAGAATCTTACTGACTTGCCAAGGTCACGTGTCTGACCTGTGACGAGGCTGTACTCTCCCCCTCGACAGTGCACCCCACACTCGCTATCACGGAAGCAGTTTTTTAATGCCTTGACTTCTCTTCAGTTGTTATTACCTTAGCAGAAGACAACAGTGAACTTTCACCAAATCTCTCTCCCTTTCTCTTCATTACTTTTCCCCTCAGCCAGAAATTCTACTTTGCTATTGGTAACTGTTCTTTATATCCTGAAAAATAGGCAAAAGCTACCACAATGGTAATTTTCACATATAGGAATAATTTTGTCAGTTCTGTACCAGGCACAAAGGGAAACAATCTGAATGAAACTGAAAATAAGTCTTAACATTATGAATAGTGTCAGCTGAGAAAACATGGTCATGAAGTATCTTAAATATCCTTTTATGTCTCTTTCCATCTTTCCTCAATCTTGATTTCTTCATGAAACTCAGTAGGCATCTTCTTATTGGCAGAGGCATAATATTTGGATAGATGAAACTTCAAGTCATTTCCATGGAAGTTCCAGTTCACAGTAATAGAATAGGTGTAATAATTAGGGTAGGCTAGCTGTTATAAAAGAGCCCAAAATTGCGTACTGGCTCTAATATAACAAAAGTTTATTTTTTGTTCTTTTAATAGTATCAGGCAATGTATAAATTAGTGAACTGGCCTTCTTCTAAACCACAGGTGGCAAACACAAGGCCCATGGGCCGAATCCAGCCCTCCACTTTGTTTTATCTGACCCGGCACCTTGTTTCTACCCGGCAGTAGTGCCAAGCTGTCGCTTAACTGTTAAGGAGTAGTTACATTTACACAGCCCTAAAATTGCATTCAGCCCTTTGAAGGCAACCTCAAGGCTGATGTGGCCCCTGGTGGAAATGAGTTTGACACTCCTGTTAAATAGTTCTTCAGAGAGCAGATTGATAGCTTTGACTTAATCTTATTTTTGCACAAATTCTTCCATGGTTATAAGGCTGGAAAATCAGAGAACCACAATGGTCTTTCAAGCCAACTAAGGACTTCTGAAATTAATGAGGTAGCTAATGACACAAGTTAATAAATGAGAAATATAACCCCTAACCAAGTATTTGTGGTGAACATTATACCTCATGGTGGCAAATCATTGCTTCGACTGACATTTTCCTCTAAAGTTGCATATCTATACATATCCAATCAGGCTTTTAATCAAACTTTCCAATTAGTTCAGCTTTAAAATTAAACATACTTGCATAGACCAAGAGCAGAGTGAACTTTTTTAATACTTTTCACAATCTGATATGGAGGCACTGCCAGCCGAGTGCTATGTCAAGTGAGGTGATGACTTATAGGAATGCCTTTAGGGAGGATCTGGAACACCCCAAACCACAAGTCTGGACACTTGAATAAAGACTCAACCTGGACATTGATGAACGTGGGACCTCAACACACTATGGGCTACAGGAACTCAGAAATCTGAACACCCACCGCTGGAACTCGGCTGTATCATGGGTCACGCTGGAGCCCTGCCAGACATCCACTCCACCTGCCACCTGCTGCCACCATAGCCACCTGGCTTAAGACCAATGCCCACCTCTCTACCTGCCGATGCTGCCAATGACCAGGACTTTCCACCAGATGCTTGTTCTGCTCGCCTCTGTCGTGAAAGCCCACCCGCCCACCGCCCACCATCTCTGTGTGTACTCTATTGGTTTATTGGGGGTAGTCTCCCCTAACAAACCTGGCATTATAGAAAAACACAAATGTGTATGAGTGACTCCTTTTGGGGATGCTACCTTGCTCACGATGATATTCAGTTAGTCATTGAAACCACCCTATTTGATTGAATTGATCACTTCCTTAAAATTTTCCATTTACCAAGCATCCATACTTTTAATCAGACATAGACCCTATGAAACATGTACTTCCTTCCTGATTATGTCTCCCATTTTGCAGATGAAAAAACAGAGGCTAAAAGGTTAATAATTTGTTCAAGGTAAGTTACAGGGCTCAGAGCAAACCCAGGTCCCCCTGTCTCCAAAGCTCCAGGATTTCCACTGTGATGAACTGCTTCCCACTCAGTCCTTTCAGATGTTTAAAGGAAATGCATGGAGATTGAGTCGCAGTATTGAAAGATTCCAAAAACGAGCTCAAAAGAGTGTGCCAGACTTAAGTGTAAAGAGCACAGTCACGACCAGATTTCCCTCTTTGCCCACCGACGACTTAGCAACAAGGGGAAGGACTAAGGCACAGGCGGGAATCTGACTTGAGGTGTTACTTCTGACAGTTTACTCTTTCAACCAATTTCATGTCTTTCCAGCCTCAGCTTTGGGGAAATACAGACTGGAAAAGAAGGATCAAGCCTATTCAGAAATACAAGCTGAGGTATTATCCCAGCAACTCCCTAAAGCAATTGTAAGCATTGTTTGCTTAAGTCTTAAGTGCTTCTGCCTGGCAGTGTACAATGCAAAGTTCAAAGGTTTGCTCATTACTATAATGGGATAAAGCCTTTCCCGTTGGCTGTAGAATAATGAAGATGATGATTCTTGGGGGTTGTTCTTTCAAGCTGTATTTATGAAAGTTAAAGAAGTTTGTTGTGTAGCTGTTTTCTTTTTTAATTTCTCTGGAAAACCTCTCCTTTCTATGATCAGTTCTAAGATTAATATTCAACAAGTTCCTTCAGAAAGGGTAAAAGACTATAAGTTGAGTTTTGTCCCCCCCACAAAAAAAAAATCTTATCCCTTAACTTTTCATGGTCAATAAAAATCACATTACTGTAGTATTTCCTTATTTGCCAATAATGAGAGAATTGCTAGCCTGACAAAGGCAGATGTAATTAAAACACACACAACAAATGTGTTCACAATATTGCAAAAAATTGGCAGGAAACAAATGAGAACATGTTGAAAAAAATAGAGCATCTCTCTCTCCTACATGATCACTAACTACAACTGTGATAACAATTACACAAAGCAAAATAATGATTTTCCAATAGCACACTTTTAGTGTTAACTTTTGAGCATATATCAAAGACAGACTCAGAACCTATAAAGCATCTACTATTAGTACCATTCATGCCACATACTCATTCGAGAGACGCACATTCCAAAAGTGGCAATGTTTTCCCTTTGGGAACACTGACCTAAAGAGAGATTAGGGGGTGTCACCACATTCTTCCTTGTGCTTTGGATTATTCGTGGCCACTCATAGTCCCTCCTATGCTAACAGCAAGGGCTTGCTCCAGAAACTGTTCTGGGTAATTTCTCCTAGGAATTCCCAGAGTTGGAGGGTGAGGGGAAAGGAAGAAGACAAGGGAGAGGGCAATTAGATGAAGCCAGCCCTTCAGCCCTGTCCCTCCTGACTTCCTACAAAATGACTGGGAAGCATTCCAGTAGCGTCACCTTCCTGAGCACCTTCCACCTCACCTACTCAGGTTCGCCTGGCTCCATGGAGATGCACAGAATCCATACTTGCTCTCTCTCCAAAGAGCAAGACAATTTGGGAGGATCTTTCCCTCATCCTAGTTTCATCTTTCCTGTGCCCCTAGAAAGAAGGCTTACGGTCTTGGACTTCTAAAAATAGACTATACAGTACAAGAAAGTTCTCCTTCTTTCAAACCCTTTTCTCTCTCAAGTAACCCCTCCCTTCATCAAGCCAGCCTGTGATCTCCTGACTTTCCTCAGGAAACTCCTCTGCCTCTCTGGGAAAAGGGGACTTTTTAGTAGTTTCTTGTCTGGCTTAAACACTATGGTCCTCAGCCCTTCACTAGGTGCCTAATGAGGTGTTCAGCTACAAACTTGGGAAAGGAGAGGGAAGGTGAGATTTAGTGCCACAAGTAAAAGCCAAGATTGTTGCTCCAATTATGTTTCCTTCACTCCATCAGGGAGGTCTGTAACTTCTTTTCTCACGATTTTATCTAAGAAATAAGCAATGTCAAGGGAAGCACTAATGTTTCTCTGAGGATAATCAAATCAATCAGTTATCAAGAAAAGACATTCCTCCTATTAACATGACTTGGGATGCTGCCCTTCTGAAACAAGAATCCTGCTATTTCACAACGAGGCAGTTTGGCTCTTTCCTGAGCCAAGTTACCCTTATAGAAGCCATTGTTGTACTGGGCTGGCCAAAGAGTCCTTTTAGTTTTCTCTATAAAATAAAAGAAACATTTTTCATTTTTACCAATAACTTTATTGATTTGGATATTTGGAGTATGTCAGCTATCTTCCACATGGTATAACATCAATTGTTCTCAATTAATGTCTTGATTTGATCGCTATCAACTTCAACTGGTCTCCCCAGTCATGGAGCATCATCCAGCAAGAAATCTCCAGCACAAAAGTTCAGAAACCACTTTTGACACATTCAGTCAGTCATAGTACCTTCTCCATATACCGCACAAATCCTTTTTAGTGTTTCAATTGCATTTTTACCTTTCTTTTTTTTTAAAGATTTCATTTATTTATTTTTAGTGAGGGAAGGAAGGGAGAAACAGAGAGAGAGAAACATCAATGTGCAGTTGCTGGGGGCCGTGGCCTGCAACCCCGGCATGTGCCCTGACTGGGAATCGAACCTGCAATGCTTTGGTTTGCAGCTTGCGCTCAATCCACTGAGCTATGCCAGCCAGGGCCATTTTTACCTTTCTTTAAATACTGAAGTATAATATGCTAAAAATGATGTGCATTTTCTTCCATCTTCAGTATTAAAATGGCTATACAGAAATTCACCAATTTTGATAATTTTTTAATGCATGCTGATATGACAGCTGTCACAATGCAATCTAACAAAACCATTTCAACTGAAGTTAAAGACAACTTAAGAGCTACTAGAGCCCTCTTACAAACCAAATGAACTTTTTGGCCAACCCAATAATTGTGACAAGCTCTTTGTTTGCAATCCAGGAGGAATGGTATCAATTCCAATAAGACCTTTTATTTATTCCAAATTCTCCTCACCAATACCTAAAACCTGAGAGAGGACTTTCCTCCTGCCACTGATGTAAAATGTCCTGCTTGATGATACAGATGAAAGACAAAAAAGAGGCCTGTTATCCAAGCAATTTATAGTCTAGTAGGACCATGTTGGTAATATTGATAATACATTATAATATATATTTTATAATATAATAAATATAATATAGCCCCAACATGCAGTGGCTTAAAACAACAAATATTTATTGCACTGACATTTTGGAGGTCAGGATCTGGGTACAGCTTAGCTGGGCACCTCTGCCTCAAAGTCTTTTGTAAGGTTGCAGTCAAGCTGTCAGCTGGGGCTACAGTCTCACCTGAAGTCTTGACTGAGGGGAATCCATTCACATGGGACTCACATGGACCTTGATCCATTCCCACATGGACCTCTCTACCTGGCAGCTTGCTTTCTCTGGAGCAAGAGAGTCAAAAGAGAGTAAAAGAGTATTTTAAAAAAAAGTCAAAACCTTTCATTAGCAGTATCAATAGTGACATCCCATCAGTTCTACCATATTCTGTTTATTAGAAGAGAATCAATAAATCCAACCCAAGTTCAAGGAGGGGTGACTATACAAAGGTATGAATAGTAGGAAGTAAAGACACTTGGGGGCCACCTTAGAGGCTGCCTGACACAAAGCCACAAAGACAAGCGCAAAAACAGACAACTTATATCAATTGAGAAGCCCAAGTTTTCAGGAAGGAGAAATCACTCCTGTTAGAAAAACAAGGGGTTTCATCATCACAAAAGAGACAGCAGTTAAACTATCCCTAGCAAATGGGCAGTGCCATAGTAAGTGGAAATGACTGGAAAGGCAAAGGAACATGGAATGTTCAGGGAATGAGAGACCAGTTTGACTATCACGTAGGTCTAAGAGGACCACTAGTGGATGTGGTTTGTTAATTCTGTTGTTACAGGTAGAAGATTAACCCATTGCAACAAAAAAGCAACCTCATGCAGAGGAAAGATGGACTTGGACCCCATGATACCTGAGTTCAAATCCCAGTTCCTCCATTTAACTTCCTATGTGATCTTAAGCACATTATATAAATTCTCTGAAAGTCGTTATCTGAGAAATGATAAGAATGCTGCTTTGCAGAGTGGGTATGAGAATTAAATGCATAGGACTTACCTAGCATAGACCTTGGCACATTAGTAGACATTCAATTGTTTTATTCTCTGCATCCATTCTATTTCTCCCTTACAACAGGGCCTCAGAAAACATTTATTAAAATCAATAAATAATTAATTAATGCAAACATGCATTAGTAAACAGATACAGCGCTCACCAAATGATGAGTTTCAGCAGTACAGTGTTATTCCTTGGACACCCATTCCCTGCTAAAATAACAATGCACATTTCATCTACCTGACAGGAAAAAAAAGAATGGGGATCAATGAGTGATATTCAAATAAGTGATCTGTACATATTAGTGTTATTACTTGCTAAGAGTATCTAATACTGAAAAATGACAAATAGTAAGAAACTGGGTTCTTAGGGCAACTCTATTTTATTTATCTATCAATATCCTTACTTCAGACTTCAGGTATATTACAAAAATAAGAATAACACTTCAAGGCTGCTCAAGAGATAAATAAATCAGGGCTAAGCACAAACAAGTGCCCAGAAAAGTGAGCAGAATGAGTGCACAGAAACACAGGCTGTAGGATTCTGCATTCTTAGGAACATGACATAGCATTGAAATATAGAGAAAATCTTTCTTTTTCCTCCTCTTTCATCATCCTTTGTCTTTTCTCTCCTTCCATTTTCTGAGTTTTCTCCCTCTCAGACTTTTCATCTACACGTTCTTTTCTTTCTCAAAGCCCTTCCCCTTCCAAATAAAAATCCATCGGTTCTATTCCTCTTCTTCTCAACCTCATCATATATTTGCCACCAGTGAGAGGAACAAAAGGTCATTCATTATCTTCTAGGATCAATGAAAGATAGTAAGGACACTGTCTCACCCAGATCAAACATTTCCTGCATGGCCAGTCCGACTCAGGTATGTTCTTACTGGCTCTCAGTAAGAGAACTAGGAATGTCAGAGCCTGTGCATCTGAAATACTCTCCTAAAATATACCCCAATATCCTGACTCCTGGGACCACTTTAGATGAGGAAATATGTGAGACTTTGTCTTGTCCCCAGAAAAATCCACTTTGTTAAAGCAGACAGAAACTCTGTAAAAAATAATCTACGCCACTGAAAGCAGGAGACGCCACTATCTATAATTATCAAGGTTTTAAAAATTGGCTTGAGTCTCAAGAGAGAGTCAGATCATCAGTCATCAGAATTGTGCACCAGCACTACCACTTGAAGAGTATTCCTGCAAATGTGCTTCATTATCAACGGAGGAGATGTGGTGAGGACTCTAGCCGCTCACCAAAATCCTTTGTTTCTGCTACTCAGACACAACTGGACTGTATCCCCCAGCTTCCAATGCAACCTTTACTTTTGAGTAACTGAGCTCATTTGAATGTGGGAGTAGGTAATATGTACCATTTTCGGGTTCCATTCTTAAAAGCATCTTCATGCACTGGCACTCTTCCATTTCTGGCTGTGATGCTGACCTCCAAGATGACACTGAAAGCCGTACATTGAAGGTGGCAGAGACACAGAAGTCCTGGTCCCTCAATGACTGCCACAGACCAGGAACACTGACTTGGATTATTATTTGAGCAAGGGATAATCTTCTATTGCATATGACATCTATTTGAACCAAAGTACATTTCTGAGGTCAATTCATTACAATAACTGGTACTGTGCTAACTAACAGAGGAGGCAGCTGTTTGATGGGGGACCCAGAAACTTGTATAGAGTTCGGATCATAGCAATTGAAAAGCTGTAGCCAGAACAGTGGCTAAATTGTGTAGGGGCCACTAATCCTCTTTAGAAAAATCTGTTGAAAGCTAAAGTCCCTCCTCCCTGAAAAATTAACATGAGCCCAGACATAAACACCCACACAACACACACAGCAACTAAATAAAATCTTGGACGTTTTCCATAAATGACAGTACCTTTGGTTGAAAGTGATTGAAATATCTTTACTAACCACTTACCATAGGTAGCTGACTTGTTACTAGGCACCTGGGTTAAACAATGAACTAGGCCAGCACTCCTTGCACTTCTGGAGCTCACTGTCTACTGGATCTAGACAATGAGTTACTTTCGTCTACACTCAGTCCACATAACTTAATCTGTTTAAGAACTACAAGTAGCTTAACCACAAATTCCCATTAAGCCCTATTGCCCTCCAAAAATCACCAAGGGTATTCCTCTTCTCCCACAGATCTCCTCTTTCCTCTTTCACCCCTGGCACACCCTCCCACTATTGCCAGCACCCTCCCTTACCCCACCCTGATCCCTGGCTTCTCTCCTGCATTACAGCCCCAGAAGTAGAGGAGGCTGAGCACTGTGAGGCTGGATCTCTGTTGCCCCCTGGTGTTGGGAACTGCCCTGACTGGTATCAGCAGCTGAAACCCCCGCCTAGCTAAGGCTAAGGGAACGCCCTTGGAACTGTAAGCCAGCAAGGAGACAAAAGCTTATCTTCCTGGCAGGAATGCTGCTTCTGCTGCTTTATTCATGACTGAACCCCAAAAAGCTTGGTCGGTTAGCCAAAGACAGGTAAGATTCCCCACGGGGGGAACGACCTAAGACAGGCACGATCACTTTTGGGAGGCCCCCCCAAAAGAAGGACTTGGGGGGGCTGCAGCAAAAAGGGGGTGATGGACCCTCGCTCCTCGGCTTTGACATAGCCTGAGTTCTCAGCGTCTGGGAGAAAACCTCCTTGTCTCTCGGTTGCCTTAGTTCCCTTGCTCCACCTAAGCCTGAAACAATGACAGGGTGGTGCAGCTCTGTACTGAGAGGTGCGGATTCCCCGGGGTGATCAGGCCTAAGAAAGAACAGGTAAATTACTGTGAAACCTTCTTTGTTTAGAATGCTCTCAGTTGAATGAGAAGGGTCTTAGGAGGAAGTTATTTTGTTCCTCAGTCTTACAGCTCTTTGACCCCCCAACTCAATAGACTGGCAGAGTTCTTTGTTTTCTATGGTTCCTTACTTCCCCCTAATGAGTACTGTACTTTACCTGAATTATTATGCAGAATGAGCCCAATAAAAGCAGGTATGGACGGTAAATCAGCGCACTGCCCCTAGGGGGGGTGGCCATTCCGTCCCTACTTCCCCACAGAAACTAGTTTGTCTCTGTGCATGTGTGTTTTTTCTCGCGTGTTTATCGTCGAGCCATCCACAGCGTTCCGTGGTCACTGCTGGCCGGTGACCCACGCGCAACACCCTGGTAGGCACACCCAGCACTGGCCTGAAGAGCATGCCATCCTGGAAGCCCTGCAGCCTCCATGTTGCATCACATTCACCCCACAGGGGCCTGCCCTGCCCCAGAAGAAGGTTGGAGCGGGTCGTGATCTACATTGCAGAATATTGGCAGGCGAGGAAACACTCTGACATGATCCTGCTCTTTTCAGGTCTGCATCCTTCTTCCATCCTTTTCCTGCATATTTTCCTCCCTTTGACCCCTTCTTTTGTCTTGAATTGCTTTACTTGTTACATACTCCTACCTGTGTGTTGAGCCTACCTCCTGGATTCTATTTAAAGACACAAATTCAGCTTACAGCTATATCTATAAACTGAGTGAGCCACTGCCGAGAGGGTGTGATTTCAGGGGTTTGAGAAAACAATACACCCAGTTATGCATTCCTCTAGCTCTGAAAATTTCTCCCAAACTACTTCAGATGACTGAAACTGCTTTAACTGATTCAATAAAGACATACTGATTATGAACTACAGGAAAAGCACAGGTCTAGGCACTGGGGATAGAGTAATGAACGAAACATAAAAATATGTAACAAATATTGTTATTCCACAATTAGTACTCCCTTTAAATGCAAACATTGCAGAGCAGTAACACACAGATTTATAAAAACATTGAATTATTCATGCATGTCATCAAATTTCTCTGTCAAAGTCATGCATCAATAGGCAGAGAGGAGGGAACTATTTAAGGAGTAGGGGCCTCTTTCTGTTTCTCCTATGATCAAACCACAAAAGCTTTTATGACAACATAATTTTATAGAAAGAAGACACCCTTTGCAGTTACATAGACACAGATTTCATTATGGCTCCATTATTTGCAAGCTGCGTGTTCATCAGTCCCATTATTAACCTCTCTCAATCTATATTCTTCCATCCACAAAAGTAGAGGAATCTGTCAGTGTACCATGATTGTGGTGCAAGATCACGTGAGTAACACCCAGAGCAAGATCTGGCATAGAATGAACCCCACAAACATTAGCTCCCTTGCCATTCCCAAAGTGGCCCAGTACATAGCCCGAGACCAGTGAGCTGGGGTGACGCTAATGGCATCACAGAGTCTGGCATAGCACATAACGGCTGAAATAGCTTCAATAAAGGATCAAGTCTTTGATTTCACACTTGGGGTTGTTACTGTAATTAGCAAAATTGCTGCCCCTCATTTGAGATCTGACTGTACCTACTCCTTTTAGGCTCACAGGTTGCCCTGGCAATCATGGCACCAGACCTAGGAGGACAGGCTCCCACGGAGCCCTGGAATCTGCTCAGGGTATGGGCCTTTCATGAATGGCCCGGCACAAAGGCCTCCCCGGGGGTATGTGAGAGGGAAGTGTTGTCAGGTCTCAGGGAATCCAGGGAGGGGAAGAAGAAAAACACCTACCTAGTGTCATTTCCCCCTCTTTGATGGCATTTTGTGTCATTTTATTGACTGCCTCTAGGGAATCCATTAAAACAGCGCTAATTTATGGGTCTTAATGAACAAGGTATTATGCAAACTGTTTGTAAACTTGGCAGGCTTCTTGAATGGAGAACTCTCAAAGCACAATTGCCTGATGTGACATTCTCTTACAGCCCTCCCTTCCAGGTTCCAAAACAGCACAGGAATGAACTTGAGTACCTTCATGTGTGTTGGATGCACATTACATATAGCAATGTACTTACTACCCACCCCCACCCATGCCCCTCCTTCTCTCCTCTCTAAGAATGGCAGGATATTGACTGAAAACCACGAAGATTGTCTTCGTAATCCAAATGGTGCTTTGGTTTACGTAATCACTTTTGGACTAACCAACACACCTATTCCTTAATCAATTCATGTAATAATTACTTGTATTTTGAAGTCCCTAATACCAGAGAGACACCATCCCAGGCTCTGGAAATGTTAAGGTGAATAAAATCCAGTCATCTGCTTTAGAATTCACAGGCTAGCTAAGGAGACAGACACAGTAACTGAGGTACCTTATTGTACCACAGAGAACAGATCCTTACCTTGGGGAGCAGGGGGCATAAGGAAGTCAGGATGAGCTTCACTGGATCATTGGGGGGGGGGGTCCCTTCCCTCATCCCCTGTGCTGATCAGCCTGCTGGTGCCTTAGAGCCCAGCTCTTGAGTCCAGCGCTGTGTGGCTCTGTGAGCTCCGAGCTCCTATTCTAAATCCCATTCCCTATCTGCACAGAGGCTCCTGGTAGGATCTGTGTGTGAGCCCTTTATGTCCTAGACTCCCCTGGCCTGAAACAGGAGTTGTCCCAGTCTGATGTGCTTAAAGCCATTAGACCTGGTCACAGCCAAGTCCCACTCACCTAGGATCCAAGAATACCTGCCTGCTTCCCAACCAGCTGGCCACCCCAGCATTTGGTCAAATTTGAAGCTGGACATTGAAGCAGCAGACCAAATCATTATCCACTGCCTTCACAAAAATGTTCTCCTGAAGAACATTCCACGTCACTGCACAGAGTAATGTTTTACTTCCAGAGGCAGGGTGGTGTGAGGCTAGGAGCACACTCTACAGCCAGGGCTGCTGGGGCCAAGTCCTAGTTTTGCTACCTGCTATATGTGACCCTGGAAAAATCACTTAGCCACTCTGTGCCTCAGTTTGCTCATCTTTGAGGTGAGGATGATCACAGTTTCCCCCTTCCGGGCTTGCTGTAAACGGAGCATGAGGCTTCAGAGCAGCTCGGGGGCAGAGTCCCACGAGGTCAGTTTCCATCACAGTTCCTCGTGCGACTCCACCTTCTCTCCCAGTGTCCTCACTTTGACCTCCATGTTCAAATCCAGTGGTGCTGTCTTTTCTTTCCTTCTCTTCCTTCTTTTTGGCATATTTGAGCTGTGATAGAACAATGAGGTGCACGTTCCTCAAAATGTCACAACTCCGAACTGGGGAAAAGATTTCTACTTACAAGATGGGGCTAATGGCACTTCAATGTAGCAGGAATATTTTGTGGAGACACTTTCTGGGTAGTGTTAATGAACGAGCAGTGGGTGATGCTTCTGAAATTAAAGCTCCACCTATCTGGTCTAGGCATGGGTCATAGGTCGCTCTCCTCACTCAGTCAGGGGTTTACAGTGAGGTGGAGTTTGCTATGTCCCAGGTGGCTTCCTCACAGAGAGCGGTAGTTCCTCTAGTCTAGAAGTTAGGGTCCTGCTTACTAAGATTCTGGGTCACACCCCAGTTATGAGAAACCTGCAGAGGGCCCTTGCATCCACCTCCCTCAGTGTGGCTGTAGGGTGGGGAGACGGGCTTCACGGCATTGCTGACTTATCTGTTCCCCTCCAGACAGTGAGATACCAGATGGCAAAACTATGTCTTATGAATCCTCATACCCCCAGAACTGAGCTAGTGCTGGCATGTAGTAGACACACAATCAGTCTTTGAGTATTTAATTAACTTAAAGGTAAGGACTTGGCTCTTTGAAGCACTGTGGCAGCCCCCAGGGACGGCTGAGTATGCACATTTTTGTTTCCGATGATGAACCGATGACACAATGTACGTGGCGGTCATTGGCACGCACTGAGACTCCCCCAGGAAGTCGAGGGGGTCCTGCTGAAAGAGGCAGCTGACAACTCCGGTGTGGATGGTGACCTGCAGCAGTTAATCCACTTTGCCTCCCATACAGATCATGTTGGAGAAACTGAGGCAGCACAACATTCTCATACTTTCTCAAAGGTAAATTGTCCTCTCTGCTCATAAAACGTGAGCTCACTGCTCTCTCTCTGGAAAAACAGGGAAGGAAGCCAGACAGCCTGGGTTGGCAGCACAGCCCCACTCTGCCAATTGCTAGGCACATGACCTTGAATGAGGTATTTAACCTTTCTGTGTCTCCATATCCTGATCCCTCAAAAGAGTGCAGGGAGATGAGGAGTAAAGGAACTAATACGTGTACAGCACATAGGGCAGGCTAGGCACTTAGGATATGCTAGCTGAGTGTTTGATAACAGTATTATCCGGGTATGATGCTGGATGAGAAGAAAAAAACAGCTATGAATACCACTCTTACTGATGAAGAAAGTTCCCTGTACCTCTGGTCATTGTGAGAGAGGCCTGGGCAGGAACAGTAATGACCATAATTAACAGCAAGTTTGTAGCCCTGAAGGGTGTGGCTCAGTGGGTTGGGCATCATCCCAAAAAGCAAAAGGTCACCAGTTCAATTCCCCGGTCAGGGTACAAGCCTGAGTTACAGGCTCAGCCCTGGTTGGGGTGCATATAAGAGCAAACTGATTGATATTTCTGTCTCACACCAATGTTTCTCTCTCTCTCTATCTATCTATCTATCTATCTCTCCCTCTCTCTCTCTTTCTCCCTCCCCTTCTCTCTAAAAATCAATAAATAAAATCTTTTTTTTTTTAAGTAAGTTTCCATGTCTCAGAGACCCTGGTAAATAGAACCACCTGTTAGTTTGCGCCTTGAGAAAAAGCAGCACTGTAAAAGGCCATAAAATTGTTCTAACCTCCCTTCCCTGAGTTGTCGTGTGCTGCCAGATCAATGCCTCCCTGGCAGCGCTGGTCATTTGGGAGCACTGTCAGCCACACCTCTTGGCCGCTGCATCTGAGCCAAAAACAGCTCAGGGGACTGAAAAAGAGACCTAAGTGCCAGAGGCACCGCAAAGGGGCCGAAAGGAAGGCAGTGGAAGGCACAGTGGCAGGCAGGGGCCAAAGGAGAAATGGAAGAAGAAACATCAGCCTGCCCGGGAGAGCACCAATCTTAAGAGAAATGACAGTGGGAAAAACTTGTTAATAGCACAGGACACAAAGCCAATTCTTTCTTTTCCTCTAATTTCCACAAGACCCAGGTGACACGGAAACCTGATTTGTGTTCTCTCTGCTGCCTGGTATTTAGCCTACAGGTCTCTGCATTTTCTCTTTAATCTTTTCAAGTATTATAACTGCCCTTGCCTTCCTGCAGCATGTGTTGGAGACAAAGAACACAGGAATATGTCATCGTCTATAAAGGCCAGAAAGGGTGTAGTGACCAGCGAAGTGCTAAAATGACATTTGCACTTCAGTGACAAACAAGCCCATTCCATTCCATGCAAAGGCCAAGGATATTTCCTGCAACAGTAAAACACGGGAAAGTAAAGGCTGCCCTCTGCAGGACACTGTGGGAATGACAACTGCTCAAGGACCACTCAGGAGGGAGAATCAGAGTTGGAAAGTCACATCTGCTTTGAGGTAGACGTCACCTGAGAGCTTGGCCTTGACCAATATCCTACCAGCCCCGGCATGATAGGAAATAAGCACCCAATCAGGAGAGAGCATCCTTGTTCTTGCTAGTCAATTCGGCTACCTTCTCATATAAACGAGGGCTTTTTTAAAATATGATTTCAAACAAACTGAACTTGAGGGACAAGCTTTTTAACACCAAAAGAATTTTAAAATACATGAATTCAACCAATGCACAAACTGTAGCTACTTCTACTGCACTACTGGACGAGAGAGAGAGCAGCCTGTCTTCACAACACTAGAGAAGAAAAACAAGAGTGACCATCGAGAGCCCTGAGGACACTCCTAGCTCCACCACATGACTCGCTGCCAGGAATTGAGCAGTGCTCTTTCCACCACTGGACTCAGCTTCTTCAACCGTAAAAGGAGGTGTGTGCAGGGAAGGGTACCTGAGATTCCTCCCAGCTGAGACATGTTATGATCCATGACTTCTATTTTGTACCCTGAGCCAGCAGTGGAAGTGCGCCCAAAGAAATAAATGGAGCAAAGGAAAAAATAAGGATGTCGTGCCAGCCCATCCATTTTCTACAGCTCACGGCTTCGCCCCCAGAGGGTCCTTAGACTTAGGACAAAAGAGTCTGCAATCCTGCCTCACGCATCTTTGCGCCATTTTTAACTGCTGGCATGATCTTTTGAAATTATTTACCAACATAGTGAAATCTTGATGCCGTGACTTTGTATTTTCTTAGTTAACAGAAAAGTAATTGTTAGCAGGTTATGATTGAAGGAAAGTTTCGGTTGTAAAAAAAGAAAAATCCTTAGCTGAACAACGAATTCTACAGTGCAGGAAGGTGCGCGTGTGGGGGCGCAGCAGCGGGGCTGCCTGAGGAGGGCAGACCAGCACGCAGCACCAGTGGGCAGGGGTAGCTCGTGCGTCTTTTGCCACCGGCAGCAGCACTGGGCAGCCCAAAGTGACACGTGTCAAGGAGTCGGTCATCCTTCAGACTCGGGCTGGTGCTGCCTCTTCTCAAACCTTTAGCCCATTTCCACTGGGTTGTTTTGTCCTTACTGAATTGTGAGCATTTTTTACATATTTTAAATGTCTTTGGATACATTCTTTGTCAATATTTTTCTCTGAGTCCTTGGTTTGTCTTTTCATTTTCTTAATAGTGTCTTTGAAGAGCAGAAGCTCCTAAGTTTGTGGAATCCAATTTAGGATTTTTTTTTCATTTTATGGTTAGTGCTTTTTAATCCTAAGAATACTCTGTTTAACCCATCATCGCAGAGATGGTCTCCTCTGTTTTCTTCTTGTATTTGCCTAGTTTAAGTTTCATGCTTTAGGTCTGTGAACCATTTTGAACTGATTTTTGTATGTGGTGTTAGGTACGAGTCTAAGGGCATGTACATGCCGACGTTCAATTCCCTCAGCACCATTTGTTGAAAATGGTACACTTTCCCCACTGAATTACCTTGGCACCTTTGTAGAAAATCAATTGACCATGTAAGTGTGCGCTATTTCTGGACTCTCTCTTCTACTCCATTGATCTTTATGCCTATTCTTTCACCAATGCCAGAGATGCTTCGCCAAAAAAAAAAAAATATGGGTGAAAATAACCACAAGAAAATATGCCCAACATCATTACTCATTAGGGAAACAAATCTACAATGTGATATTACAACACACCTATTGTAATGACTGCAATAAAAACATTGAAAACACAGAGTGCTGGTTAGAACGAGAAGCACGTGGAACCCTTGCACATTGCTGGTTGCAGTGCCACCACTTACGAAAGGAAGTTGGAAGTTTCTTAGGGAGTTAAACGTGCACTGGTCCATATGACTCCCCAATCCCACTTCTAGACCATCAAGAAAAACAGATGCATATGTCCTGACAAAAAAATCTGCAGGTACCTTTTTAGAGCAACTGTCATAATCAGATGCAAGGAACAGCCCAAATGTTGATTAGATAGTGACTGGATAAATAAATCCAAGCTCATCCACACAATGGAAACCACTCAGCAATACAGGAACAAAAGGGTACATTCAATAACATAGACGAACCTGGGAAGCAGATTATGCCCAGTGGAAGAAGCCACATGCACGGGGCGCTGAGGAAACAGCAAAAGAGCAGAAAGTCAAAACTGCAGAAACAGAAACAGTGGCTGCCAGGGGCCGGCGTGAGGGGCAGAGTTGACTAGAAGGGGACACACGGAGATTTGGGGGCAACAGAAATACTCCCCATCCTGACTGTGGTAATTGCATAACTTTATACATGTTATAGACTCATAGACACTCATAGGAAAAGGGAGAGATTTCACCATATGTAAATTACACCTGGATAAACCTGACTTTTAAAAAAAAACACTACTTGGCAGATGCAAGATTGGCAGTTTGGTGGCGTGAGAGAGGCAAAGGCTCTCTAGCCTCAGGTGCCAGGCATTGGATTAATGTTGCTTTATGTTAATTAAATTTATTAATATAACTCTATGATAAGAGTATCTGTCTTCCAGTTTCCACAGTCCCAGGAGTGATGGGAGCAAGGGAAATATGCCAACCTAGCAATATTCTATGAAATTAATTACCTCCGGAATTTGTGTAAGAATGAACCAACACAGGTGTTACACTCAAATAACAAATTAAAAACACCAGTCTACAGAGAGATTTTATAATATACCCACAAGAGTTTGTTGCTTTGCTTCAATCTCATAGATAAGCCGGGTTTGAGGTTATTCTGAGATTTTTACCACCTCTATTCACTATCCAGTATGGGAACCGAGCCCTTGTTTTCAGCTGCATTTCCTTGGGTCTAAGTCTTCCTGTGGGGGTTTTCCCCCCCTTTTTGATCCTCAGGCCATGGTCCCTGAGTGGTGGCTCCGGTCCTTAGCACACGGGACAATGTCCAGGAGAGCCTGCCAGGTTACCCCAGTGGAACCCGGGAGCGGCACAGACCTGAAGATCCCAGGCCACGTGGAGGCTCCAGAGAATCGCAAGTTCTCAACCTTTCAGTTCTGCCCCAGTCACGGCCCACCATCCTAGGCAGCGCTGGTCGGCTGTGCTGGCTTTGTGTTTCAATTTCCCCAGACCACAGTGTTTTAAATTACAAGCATTTAGAGTTCCTCAGCTCCGCTCCGGCTCCAGCCTTCCTTTCTGATATGATCTCCTGCCCGCCCCTCCCCGTGCCATCGCACCTCGCCCCACCCTGCGTCCATTCCTCCACCTCCGCTGGAGTCCACCTAGTCCATCCTAGGACCGTGGGGCTGCTGCGCTGCCCGTCAACCCAGAGCCTTTCCTCACTTTTGCTCCTTTATCCTCATGTCCTTCCCATGCCCTTGCTCAAATGCCCTTCCCATGAAAAATCTCCATGAATGGAAAATGTCCATGTATGGAAAATCATGGTCTTTCTTTGAGTCCAGGGCAAAGGCTGGCTCCTGTAGAAAACCCTCCTCACTCCTCCAACCAAACTCTTCTCGATGTCTCCTGCTTCCTCACGCACTGCTCCTCGCCCCACGCCTCTTCCCACCCTCAGGGGAAGCCCACTGAGTGCCCTCCATGCCGTAAGGGCACAGTAGACCTTCGTTAAGCTGGACTGGAGGTACCCCTATCACATGGTGTCCCTTGCTTAAACATCCCCTTGGATGTTTCCACATAAATAATGCCTTAAAGCTGACTCGCAAGACTATGGAGAGTTTCTGTGAGAAAATTTTCACCCTCATATTGAGACTGTGAACAGATCTCCAAAATAAAGGGCAAAAGAAATTCGGTCAATCCAAACAGTAAGTCTTGTTGAACAGACAAATAATTTCCTTGCTGAAGTCAACTGCTTTTAAAAAAAAAAATTATATGCTAGAGGGCATTACCGTATTTTGGGACCATAAGACACACCTAGGTTTTACAGGAAGAAAATAGGGGAAAAATTTTTGAAGCAAAAAATGTGGTATAATATTTAATAACATAAATAACATAATATTTCACCAATGTAAATGTAAACAGAACTCAACAGCAGCTTTAACAACCATTATTCCTCCCAAATTTTAGCACAGGAAAGTGCATCTTATAGTCTAAAAAATACAGTTAAATGAAAGAAGTCAGAGGAAGACAAATGCTGTATGATTTCACATATAATGTGAACTCTAAAAAACATGAACAAACAGACTCATAGACACCAAGAACCATTGGTTTTCATGGGGACAGGGGGGAGGGGTGGGTGAAAGGGGTGAACGGGAAGAAGAGGCGCCAACTCTCAGTTACACAATAAATAAGCCACGGGGATGTGGTGTCCGGCACAGGGGACATAGCAAAAGTGTTGTGAGTGCTCAGCACAGTGACACTTGGTGACTAGACTCACCGGGTGGTCACAACATAACGTCCATACACTTCCAGTCACCATGTTGTACACCCGAAACTAAGATAATGTTGTAGGTCAGCAATATTTTACTTTTAAAAATGTAAAAAAGACTTCCCAAACAGGTTTCTCTTTCTTCGTGTGAAGCAAGCCTACACTCAGCAGCCACGCTGAGCTGCACGCGGAGACCGGCACGTGTTCCTGTCTTCAGGGCGTCACGTCAGCTTTGGGGGCATTTCTGTGTGCCCTAAAAAGCCAACAGGCTATGGAGATGATGAGAGACAGTTTTTTATCGGAGAACATATAGGGCCTTTATTTTGTCTATAATCTTGTCTTCCTCCAAACCTCCACCTGCTGGTTAGAGAAAAATAAATTAACTAAACGTCTAACCTGGTTTAAATTTAGTCTGATCCAATAATTTAAACAGTCGCTTTGGGGAATACCCAGTCTCTCCCGAATAAAATTTCTCCGTCTTTCAAACAGCCTTGCTCTCCCGCTACTTCTCTCCCTGTAGTGGGGATGAGGGTGATGAGTGGGGGTGGGCAGCTGGCGTGGGGGCAGGGGGTGAGCAGCGGCACCACATCAGGCCTCTGGGCTACAGAGAACCATGCATCCTTACGAACAGAAAATGAGAGACCCTCACCAGTGCCAACAGATCTCTCTTCTCCTAACTACGGCCCTCCCACATTGGTGTTGGCCCCTCCCAGAGTCTCAAAATAGAAAGCATGATTTTTTACAGGGAGTCATATATGCCTTCCTATTCCCAAGCCGAGTGAGAGAGAAAGAGGGGGCGAGGGAGAGAAATGCATGATTGATCCCCTCACTTCTTTCTCTCTTCTGTCCTGCCTCTTCCTCTCTGGGAATGACAAGACTTAAGTGAACTGCTAAACCAGCCCCCCCTTTAACCCCCTCCCTAACCTACCATGCCTTTATTAACTTTCACTCATCCTCCTATCAATATAGAAGCCATGTAGTGATATTGTGAAAATTTGGGGCTTCGTGAACCCCGGGAGGCTGTGGCCATCGTTTCAGATCCCTGATTAGAAGCAGCTCTTCCTTGTTTTAATTTGCTGTCGGTCCAGGCTGATGGGCAAACGCCTCGGCCACGTCTACTGAATATGAATGCGCCACAACAGAACCCCAAGGTCCAGTGACAAGCTGTCAATTTCCCCAAGAGAAGCTTCAGTTATATGGACACTTTGTTAAAATGCATTTGAGTCAAATGCACATCTAACCTTTCGTCTCCTGTCTATCACAAATTCTTCCAGAACTGTCTCCCAATCTGCTCTTTCTGACCACTGGCTGGCTTCATCCAAGCACAATCCTCCTTGACCTTCACCTTTACCCTCTGCACTATGGTACTTAAAGCACTTAAAGTTTGTACTTCTTATGCCCCTTCACCTTTTTCACCCATCTCCCCACACCCTCTTCCTATGGCAACCATCACATTGTTCTCTGCACTATGAGTCTATTTCTGTTTTGTTTGTTCATTTGTTTTTTTTTTCTTTTCAGGTTCCACATATACATGAAATCACATGGCATTTGTCTTTCTTGGACTTATTTCACTTAACGTAATATTCTCTAGAATATAGTGTTTTCAAAGCAGTTGAATTCAGCAAAGCAATTGTTTTATTGTTCAATAAGACAAACATTTAGTGTGAGTTTGTAAATTTAATATTTTATATTTTTAATAGGTGGAGCTTTTAAAAATTCCTTTTTTTACAATTCTTTTATCTCCAAAAACAACAATTCTCATACCCTACTTTGCGACTGGCTCCACTATCAATGCAAATTCCAAGCCCAGAAGTTTGTTTCAATGTTCCCCTCTCTGTTCCTGGGTGTCTCTCCCTCTCAGGTCAGTCACAGGCACCTCCAGGACCAATTACTCTCAGGGACACTGGGAGGCCCATTCAGATGGTGCTTTACAGATGGTTGTGACATTAACTCCTGCAGCCTGAAAAGGGCACTCTGAGCTGGCCTCAACCCTCATAGGTTTCAGTATGAGCCCTTCACTCTACTATTCAAATGCAGTTCTTCAATGAACTCATTCCTTTTCTTCTAACTTGTAAAAAATTCACCCTGCTAGTTTATCTGTGACACACACAAAGCATTCCTTGACCTGAGAGTCAGGAAATCTGGAAGCTTTTTCTGCCTCCAGCACAAACCAGCCACCTGACCTTGAATGGGTGTTCTAGCCTTCAGCAGCCTCAGTGGATTCATCTGTAAGTTAAGAAGGTGGTTGGAGTAACTGATCCCCAGGGCTCATTTCTGCCCATGGTGCCATTAGTTTCAATAAATGTGTATCTTCCTTAACCATGATTCTTCGCATTCCACTGAGGCAAATAACAATGAGAACTTTCCTTTTCTCTTCGCACACCTGCTGCACCTTTAAATTAGGACAAATAAGAAGCAAAGCTCCCTAAAATATAACTTAATTTCTTCCCTTTCCAAATGTTAATGTACTCTTTAACAGGTATGTTTCACCCAATTCCCCACTCCAAAATTTTAAAGAACAATAGTTTCCATCACATTAGCCAGAGCCTGCCAGCATTATGAAAAGAAAGCAATCAAAGTTAACAGAAATAAATGAATACAGAAACTATTTTTATTCAATGTTCAATTGTATTAGGCCAGTGTATACATCTCTATACCAGCCAAGAGCAGATATTTTTTCTTGAATCTCCTTTTTTTTTCTTTTACTTGCACACCTGTTTTCCAAAGTCAACACTGACCCTTCCAGCTCTCCAAACATGCTTCCAAATTCCTCATTTGTTCACTACTTGCACTGGACTCTGAAACTTCTTCCATCTCCATGGGAACTACGTTACTTTGTTGTTGTCACTATTGTTGCCAATGTTCTTCTCTTTTTCTTTATACTATATATACTCTGTAGTCATTGTATTCTGGTGAACTTCAGATTCCTGTCTCTCTTTTTTTTAAGATTTTATTTATTTATTTTTAGAGAAGGAAGGGAGGGAGACAGAGAGAGACAGAGAGAAACATCAGTGTGTGGTTGCTGGGCATCATGGCCTGCAACCCAGGCATGTACCCTGACTGGAAATCGAACCTGCAACACTTTGGTTCGCAGCCTGCACTCAATCCACTGAGCTACGCCAGCCAGGGCCCCCTCTGTCTCTTTTTCCCAAAAATGAATTAATTACTTAAAAGAGGCCCTTTGCATTACTTGTCATGATATTAAAAGTACTACCTACATTTTGAAACAAAGGTTTTGTCCAAACCAGCCAAAGTGTGGAATAATTCTAACTTTCTTACGTAGATACTGCAGTTGAATCCTTGCTTATATGTATCTATAGGGATGGCAGAAGGGTTGATATGGAAATGCTTTGCAACATCACATAAAGAGTCAGTACACACTCTGGTTGTATCAAACAACTGGTTAATTCAATAAAGATGCCAAAAAATAGCAATCAATTCAGCGAAAAGAAAATCAATCCCAGAGGTTGTTTGGTTGTTTTGTAGATAAAACAGTCAGTGAAGTGATTGAGTTTTTCACTTTTCAATGAGTTGTTTTGGCCTTGTGTGGCTGCCGCCATTAACTCATTAATCACCCAGAACTCCTGAGCAGCTGAGAGAGGGAAATCATTATTTTCCAAGTATAGATCGAATATTAACAATATGCAAAAGGCCTGCCAGGGTAAATGTGCTCAATGACCCCATGTGAGAAAAATGAGTTTCCCAAATATTTTATAGCATATGGAGGTACACTGACTTATCATTTCACTTTCGAATGGTAAAACTCTGTCCTTTAGTATAAGTTTACGGAGAAATTAATGGATTTTAAATGTATTAATTTCATCCATAAATTGAAGTGAATTTTAATTCATAGAGTGCTATAAAATGATCCTTGCCACACACTGGGATTCCCCACCTCGATTTCATGCAGGATCAACATGAAGGAACTTCGCACACACCGCAGTGAGCTCCCATCCATGCTGTATACATGTATACACCAGTCTGATAAATATGTATGTTTTCCCATATGGTGTTGAATGCTGGCTTCTAATTTACCTCTTAATTTTTAATTAATTTCAAATTACATTCTAAATGAAGCCGACAGGAATCTAATTCATATGCTCATTTGCATATCTGTAAACACACTGTTTGCATTGTTTATTCAGCCCCTGTCCCTGTGACATACAGAGGCTTTCCTCACCCCATGCGTGCAGTGAGCTGAGGCCACAGAAACACCAAGGTGCCCTCTAAGGCTTACAGAGATGCTTCTGATGCAGAATGGACGATGCTGGCTCTCTTTTCCCCACAGTGGCCACAGAGGATTCTGAGAGGCCAAGGTCAATGATAGTAGTTAAGCCCTGTTCTCTCAGAGGGCTAGCAGTAGATGTGCTACATCTTTAAAAAAATAAAACTATACACTTTTTTCACACTTCAGGTTTTGAAACATATAATGCCCAGAACCCCTGAAATATTAATACCAAATCAGACACGTCCTACTTATGTCTCTGGATGGATGGGTTCCTAACCCAACCAGAAGATGGCAGCACAGAGTGAAGGCAGTTTCCCCTGCCACAAGCACTGAATAATGATTTTCTTGGTCTGATAGGCTGTCCTCTGGCACCTCTAACAGCAGCTGTGCTCTCTTGGTGCCTTGCCTTTTATCACAAAACACCACCCATGCAACTCCATTGGATCAAAAACCCATCGGAGGCTGGCAAACAGTTCGGGATTCAAAGAGATTTGTTGCCTTCCTGCACATGAGCTGCACCACCACACAGGACTTCAGGGGGATCCCTCCCACCTTCTCCCACCTGGAAGTATGTGAGTTTCCTCCTTATTAGCAACTTCAATATGCCATGGTATTGTAAGAATCTTAACAATCATGTCCTGCTAGTAGAAAAGCAAGCACCATACTGAACACTGATAGGAGCTTGGTGATCATGGGTTTAGGGTTAAACCCAGCCATTCCTAATCCCAGCTTTTCTACAGTACAGCTGTGTGGCTTTTGGGCAAGTTCCTCAACCTCTCTGAAGTTCTACTATCTATCTCCATATGACAAATAAACATAATAAAAATGATTATCTTTTAGGGTAGTTATAAAGACTAAACAAGATAAAATCTCCTGAAACATTTTCTTCCTTTTTTCCTTTCCTCTCTAGTGGAAATAGATATCAAGTCCCACCCTGACAGATGTTAAATGTGGTACCTCACAGCACAGACTAGACCTGTGGGAAGCATATGCAGTTCACCTGATCTTTACTCCATGAAGACCACCTGCTTTCTTGTTTCTATAAACTTCCACAACTGCCCTATCAAGAGACAGACTTTCCCTTTCAGCTAAGTGTTTATCAAAATCAACCCAGCCCTCAGTGGACCAAATGTAACATTAAATGTGTCAGGATGATGGGCTTTCAGCTGGACTGTCACCATACAACCAATCAATCAGCCACGGAACAGCAACATTTCCCTGGAAAAGAGCAGAAAAATATTCTTCCTTCTGAAATAGTCAGGGCTCATTTACATTGAACATCGCCTGGGGCTCGGAGAATTTCCCTTCCTCCTGGGTTCTGGGGTTTACCGCTGATCAAGCCCATGAGGTACTTTACATTGAAAATTTTTTTAAGGTATCACAATTGCTTTATTCATTTAAAGAAAGACTTTCTCCCTAATATGTCTGTCTCTACCATCAAGATAGAAGATGTGCAAGTAAATACTATGTTTATCTGAGCATCACTGTACCCGTGTTGTAAAATCTAATACCTACAGGGTCAGGGGAAATGTAAAGATTGTGCAATAAAGACAAAACCTGGGGTAATAGAATAAGTATCGACTCAGAAACCAAATATAAGTGGGCTTTACTCCAGCTCTGCACACCTCTGTGTCCACCGCTTCACCTCACCTTTGTCGTCTATAAAACTGAAGCAATAACCAGCCTGAAAATCCAAGACATGGGGTTGCCGTGCACAGAGTGCCTGCCCTACCCAGGTGCTCCATAAATTATCTGTTCCCCCATTACCCCAACCCCGTGATTTTCTTGCTTACGCACCCCTTTGGGAGTGCTGGGTCATGAAGAGTGACCGATGGCTGAAGGACAATACTTTCTCCGAAGGTGCTGACGGCCTCCTATATGGAGCCCAGTGCTCACCCACGAGGATGCAGAAGAGAACAAACTCCACGAGGTTCCCGTTTGCAGAGCCTCCATTCCAGGTGGGAAGACATAGATAAACAAGTAGACTAATGAGGTGGTAGGATTACAAATTGTTATTAGTACTCTGAAATAATAAATGCATACAAGATATTAGGAATAGAGAATGGGAAGTCCATAAAGTGTTTTAAGCACAGGAGTCATTACCTAACTGGAACTTCTAACAGATCACTGCAACCGTTTGGAGGAACCAGATTAGATGGTTGCAAATGTGAACATAGGCAAGCAAAAGTCACTTTGCTCTGCTACAAGGGGACAACAGTAGCCTTCAAGATAGTCTTCAAAATGATAAATTGACAACTTCTGTGTGTAAGGGGTGTGTCTTTCAGATGCTTTGGGGACAAAAACAGTTCTGGATGATGGGAACTGATAAGCTAATGAAACTGTTCTCATCTCCAGCCTGCACCACCAAGTAATACAACAGAAGACTCCAAAGTTGCAGATGAAGGCAGGCCGTGCCAAATTAGGAATAAAGAGCTTCAGAAAGCTGCCAGCAGGCTCAGAGAACAAATTTCAGATGGCACAGGAGGGGAAGATAGCGAACGACGCCAGCTAGGTTTTTTGTAAGGAAGGAGCCAGGACAAGCTCTAACCAGAGCACTGAGTGTGGCCACTGGATTTCTGTGTGTGGAGCACATCAGTCTCTCCACCTCAGAGGCAATTTGACACAGTCTGAGAAGGTCCCTGCTGTCTGTGAGTTGGGCTTTTGTGGAAGAGATGTGGCAGAGAGAAAAACTGTGTTAGCCCTGGGAATGTGTGTGCGCACATATATTGATAAATATGCGATACATAGACCTGATCAAATTACTTTGGTTCATTAGTTTTATTCCTGCCCTCCAGTCTTATGGGGATGTAACTGACATATGACATAGTATAAGTTTCAGGTGTACAACATAATGATTTGATATATCATATATTGCTAACTGAACACCACAGTAACTTTACTTAATATCCATCACCTCACCTAGTTGTACGTTTCTCTTTCTTGTGATGAGAACTTTTAAGATCTGCTCTCTTAGCAGTTTTTAAGTTCATTAGTTCTATAAAGGATTTTTCTACGACACAAATTTCTTGCAAAAATAATATCATATGCCATGACGAAGTTAACAGATGAGAGTCTTTTCACAGAGAGCCCCATCTCTCAATTTCTGGGATTATCAGTGCTTTGAATGCAAATTCAGTGTGTTCCTTTGTCAGGATATTTCTGCACAATAATGTTAAAAGACTGAATTCTTTCACCAGACTAGTTTTAGTGAATTAGAAGGGCCCTAAAGGGATGTATCTAGGATGAGTTCAGCTCTGATGAGAGGACAACAAGGAGCAGGCGAGGGCAGGTGACACTGAGGTCTGAGCACTGATGTCCAAGCAGCACAGGCCCAGTTGGTGCCAGAAGGTCACAGAAAGAGACCGCCACCAAGAGAGAAAGGGCAGGGGACACTGAGAATGAAACTCACCTCCATAACATTTTGTTCAGAGGCAGTCCCACCCCTTTTCTTGTTTTCTGTGGTGTCTCTTTGTTGTTTTTGTTTTGTTTTGTTTTTTTGTCTGTTTCCAGTCAGAGAGTTAGCCTAGACAGGCAGCAGACAGGCTCTATCTCATTTTTCACTCTAATGCCCTCCTTCAGATGTAAGGAGCCACAGGCAAAATATGTCCTTGAAGGGTCAAATTTAGACTGGAATAAAATGTGGGGAGAAATTAAAAGCTAAAGTGACTAGCTTTTCTGTAGCTTCTATGAAGTCACAAGCAAGAACTAGGGACATACACGTACTGGACAGAACATGAAGTCTTGGACTCTGTGCTCTCTGCAGGGAGAGCTGAGGGGAGCCCTCCAGGGTGATCCAAGTTCCCCACCTCCCTGAGGGTAGCAAGACATGGGAACCAAAGGAATGCTGCGCCCTCTTGTGGGAAAATGAGGGACAGCAGCATTCATTTGCACAGGTTTCCCCCACAAACGTGCGCACGCGCGCACACACACACACCCTGGCTTTTTCAAGGAAGACTTAAGAATAAAATCCAATGCTGAATTGACAACAAAAAAAGTACTGTCGGTCAAAATATTCTCCAGGACATTTTACAATAATGATTTATAAGGTAAAAGGACTAAAATGTGATGTCTCCTAATGCCTTAATTTTTCAGAAAGAAATATAATACTAATGGCTGATGGTTCTTGAATGTGCACTTTGTGCCAGGCAGGCAGCGATCCAGGAGCTTTATGTGGACATGCCATCCTCACAACCACTCCAGGACACATGCCCTTACCATCCTCTTGCACAGGTGAGGAAGGGGAACACAGCGGACCGAGGACTCGCCCCCAGTAACACAGCGGGGAGGGAGGTGGCAGAGCAGGAGTACAACCGCGTTGTCGAGCTCTCAAGCACAATGTTAGGCTGCTTCCTGACACGCTCATGCAGCGCAACAAGACTGATGCCATTAAGTAAGGTCAGGGACACAGGACTTTGAAAAACATGTTCCTAGAGCATAAGACTTGGATTCCAAATTGCTTCCCAAGAAGAGAAAATACAACTCTCCAAGGTTCCTATGAGACATAACTTTACAAGAAATAACTTTCTGAAAATCACTTTTATAACAAATAAAGTCCCCTTGTCAGAGTCACAGAACCCGGAACCAAAGGGCAGGCTCCCTTGATAATCATAATCACTGTACCACCATCTCCATTGCCACCGTCGTCACCGCTGCCACTGTCAAAACCGTCCTCGTCAGCGTGACTAGCATGTACTGTTTACTC
This sequence comes from Phyllostomus hastatus, assembly GCF_019186645.2. Taxonomy (NCBI): domain Eukaryota; kingdom Metazoa; phylum Chordata; class Mammalia; order Chiroptera; family Phyllostomidae; genus Phyllostomus; species Phyllostomus hastatus. The sequence continues at coordinate 34,303,423 of NW_025333709.1, read as the reverse complement.
TGTGTCGGGTACTGGGTTCACTGTTTTGAGGTTATGTGGGTACAAACTGTTACTTTACAGGTGAGTGAACGGAGGCGCAGCACACTCTGGAGACTTGCCTACGACTCCGCCAACGGTCTCGGGGGCACAGCGCATGGCGTGGCCGCACCCAGCCCGGGCACTCCCCACCCCTAGAGGAAACAGCCACCAGCAAGCAACATTTGGAGGAACAATGTTATGTTTTTTCCATTTGCAACTATCTTATTAACACTAATTTTCTCCTAAAATGCTCTGTCGTTCCTTTGAAAACCATTATCTTTGTTCTTTTCCGGATGACATGTTGTCATTTCAGCTTGGTTACTTTTGATGCAATTTAATCTGATTTTGCCAGAAACCAGTTATTCTTCTTACATCTGTTTAATCATTCAGCAGCTAATAGGCACTTTCCACAACTGCTGATATGGGAAAGATGAGAAGAAGTACAGCTCACCTCACATACCCTAATTCGAGTGAGCTAGGCATGATTCATGTACTATGAATTTGGAACATGTGTAGGTCTCCAGAAATATCCCCAGTCCTTCTGGGGGGGACCTGGGGACTCAGGCACCGGGAGATAAGCCAGGGCACAAAGCAGCTGAGGTGGTGCGCAGGCAGAACTGGCTGCCAGGGACACAGAAGGTGAGAGGCCAGCACAGCTCCTAGCTCCCCACAACTTCCAAAGCAAAAGCCAACACTCAGGAACCCAACTGCTCTATTAAAACACATGAAGCAGCTTAACTTGTGAAATTCAAATGATGGTTTTCTTTGAACAGGAGTAAACCTCTTTTTACCCAGAAACCTACAAAGCTATAGCTAAGTGATCTGTGCCGTACCCACCCCTGAACCCCAACGTGTTCACCGGACTTGTGGTCCCAGCAGCAGAACCACTTGGTCCACGATGAGGTCAGACCTTGGACAGACCGCTTTGAAGAGATGAGCCCTCTGGGATGATAAGAGAACTTGCAGGAAATGCCAGATAAATAAAAGTAGATTGTAGACTCTCTGCCAGGAACCATAATATTTCCCCAGCCATTTTCAGGAAGAGCTGGAGAAGGAGGTCGCTGGGCCATTACAGGTCATTTTCTCTCCTGAGTTGCACCACCCCATGCTCCTTTTTCATTCCAATTGCTGCATTTCTAGAGAATCATATGGCCATTTTTCTCCTCCTTGTCTAACACCAATCGCACTTCTGGGCTGCTGTTCTCAACACTGACGGTGTTAATCTCCACAGGAACCAATGTGACTCGGAGGGTCAGTGTGTGCTTGGCAAGTCTTGTTACAATCATTGCCAGCATGTTGCTAGCAAGGCAACATAATCCACGGTGATCACATTTTTGTTTTGTGAATTTGCAGGTGAGTCATACAGCTTAAAGGCGGCAGACTCAAAGGAAATCTTAGCTTAGCACTTTGGAATAAATCTTATCACAGCCACCTTCTATGCAAGCCACAATCCAGCATCACTCATTTTGAAAGTCATGGAGTGCACACTACTTGCTAAGGATAAGGCTTTCCTGGATGTTTTCTCTGTATCCATTACCCTGGATGGGGTCATGCATTCTAGCTGCAGATGATAAGAGCCATTTAATGAGATAGCGATGGTGATGGAAATAATGGCTCTCTTTTTCATTAGAGCCATCTCATTTTTCTGCAGTGTTTTCATTTGATAACATGAAATCTTCCCTGTGTATTCCTGTTAGATGACTCCAACGAAAGAAAGCTGTTTGGTCAATTGAGAAATGTATCACAAAGTCTGGATGGCTAAAGGCAAGTTAGAGATTACATAATCCAACCCCCCAGCTGGTGCTGGTATCCAACAGATATGTCCAGAGTCATTTGGATTAGTACACAGCACACAGGACCTCCCTCTCCTTCCTGAGGTGCACCATTCAATGGTGGAGTGCTCTAATCATAAGAAAGCCTTTTCTCGTATATTGAGCCCAATCAACCCTCTGTGCCATTTACCAACATATTATTGTTCTCCTCTCTGGGGAAGCACAAAACACGTTCTTCCCTTTGTACTTCCACTATGTCTTTGCCAGGGTCCTCTAGTACACAACGCTTCTTGCCTCAACATTAGGACTCTTCACATGTTTTCAGTGTGCCTGGCTCCTCCGCCAGGCGAGTTTCTTAAAGACAAAAAGCATGTCTCATTCTTCTTGTATTGTGACTGCCTACATTTGATGGCACCCATCCAACACTCCACACTGGCTTTTATTTCTCCCATGGTGGGGCTACTCCACACTAAGCATTTTTGATTCCTTCAAGTATTCCTCAAATCAGCAAGTAGATATTGTCCTCTTCTCGCCTTCTCCCTCCAACTGAAGTACTAATGGGGTGAAAGAAAGCAGATTAGATCATATAATGTCTCTGTGACAAAAACTATACTTTAAACTCGCATGCTGTGTGGTAAGGGTAATGAAGTAGTTCAAAAATTCTACAAAGGATGCTCTGGGTCCTTCACACAGCCTTGAAATCCTACAGTAAATGAGAATTTTACAACAGGAAGAGACCATAGACATCACCTCATTCAATCAGGACCAAGGAGGGACCCAAGAATCAAAGTGAATTGCCCAAGGTCACAGCCTATTATTGGCAGAGCTAAGACGAAAAATATGTCTTCTTTTTCTCTATATCATGTTCTTTACAACATACTACACTAGCTGAAAGGAAATAGCATACAAAGCACTTTGTATCCTCCTGAATAGTTAGCTGGTGATTTTGAACATGAAAAGTGCCTTCTTAAATCTTGGGACCTAAATTTCAGCACTCTCTCTCCTCCTGATAGCATTTATGTGGTACTAAATATTCCAGCAGAGTTTTAAGGCTTACAGTTACTGTCCTTGGCCATTAGATCATGTCAACAGAATTTCTAGAATCTGATAGAGTCTTTCTTCTTTGTGCTGATCATCCTGCAGTGCTTAGCACAGTGCCTGGCAAATGCTAGACATTTAAACAATAGTTGCTGAATAATTAATAACTCTCTAATTATTCATTGATGAATTCATGGCAAAAATTCAAACCCAGACTAAATTCTCTCACCATTGGACCTTTTTCCTATTTCTGGATCACATGCCCAATAATCAATTGATTTATATTCAGGGAACTTAAACACTAATGTTCATCCAAACAAAATATAATTTGAAACTCAAATATGCAAAAAATATATATATACATACATACAAGACTATTGCAACTTGAAAATGGGTAGCATTTTGAAAAAGGATATGTAAACTAGGAATTAGAACCTGAAACATAATCTCAAGAAAAAATAAAAGGAAGTAGAAAAGGAGAAGAAAAGAGAAAAAATAAAATCTAGGAGAGGTGGTCTGGGATGGGGGTAAAAGGCAAAAGATTGTACTTGAACAACGATTAAAATAACATAAAAGGAAAGAAAAGAAAAAAGAAAAGAAAAGAAAAGAAAATTTAAAAAAAATCTTGTTTCCACTAAAAAGTAACTGGCATAATATTCCCTATGTGTCAGTGAGGCACATTGTGAAGAACATGATATAGAGTAAAAGCAGCACCTACTTCTATTTCTGACTCTACTGTAATGGCATCTATGACCTTGAATTAAATAGATTCCCAGGCCTGAGAAATAAGACATCATTTATGAGATTATTTATATAGGGACCATCAGTCCCACTTCAAAATGCAGGGCATCAGGAACTCAAATTCCAGTTCCTAAACCAGCCATTTGCCAGGTTAAAAGGAAATTATCTCTGTACTCATTGTGATTGAAAGAAAGCTCTTGGTGACCCTGAAGCCAGCACCTGCTGGCATGTCCAAGTCACGTTGCCAATGTGCAGTAGGAACTTTCTTAGCCAATGTGATCAGGAAAATTAGGTATAAAAGTTGGTTCAAGCAGAAAACTAATATCTTCAATATTTTAACTTAAGCTTCAAACACACAAGTGTATCATGTGTCCATCTCTGATATATAAACACTACCTGAATTTGAGTCAAAGTTCTTTTTCTATAAACCACTCCCAAAATGCCACCTCTACAACTGGTAGCTTTGGTTGTTTAACATGTACAACATTAAGGTACTTGAAAAGCAATCTGACTGCATAAGTCCTCTTCATTTTTACCATGTTTTCAATCTTTCCAAAACATATCATTGTTTTTCAAAGAAACAATAACTCTCCTTCCATATTTATAATTTACTCACTATATATACATAACAATATTGTTGCATAATTACAAGTACAATGGACAGAAATGGACTTGGAAACAAATGAACTGAGTTTTGGTAAGCATACTGCTCAACTCTTGAGAGCAGAAGGAACTGGGTAAACTACAGAGGAACCTTCTAACCCGAAGTGCCCAGCCAAGCATCCTGTGCAGGGGGTGTGGAGAGTGCCAGCCCATCTGGCGAAACAGTTTTTGAAAGTTCCTTCCATATATGTATCAGTGAAGCCTTTGTGAGTCTCATGATTGCTGACCCTTCTCCCCAACTCTCCTGACTGTACTTTGATAAGGCCCCTTTATATTAGTGTCCTAGGAAAGTCATAACCAATTATCACAAAATGGGCTGCTTAAACCAACATAGATTTATCCTCTCTCTGTTCTAGAGATTACAAGTCCAAAATCAAAGTGTCAATAGGACCATGCTCCCTCTGAAAACTCAAGGACAAAATCCTTCCTTGACTCTTTTAACTTCTGGATTCCCGGCAGCCTTGAGTTCCTTAGCTCATGACACCACGACTCCAAGCTCTGCCTCTGTCTTCACGTGGTCATCTTCCCTCTGTGTATGTGTGTATGTCTTCCCACAGCCTTCTTATACAGACACTAATCAGTGGGTTTAGGGACCACCTTAATGCCATATGACTTCATTTTAACCTAACAAATTACTTCTGCAAAGACCCTATTTCCAAAAAAATTCACATTCTTAGGTTCCTGGAAGACACGAATTTTTGGTGGACACTGTTCAACCTGGTACACCATACTCTGACAATTCCCCTCACTGCTAGGCCTGAAACATGTCCTTCCTCTAGAAATCCCCCTCCCCCATTCTCTAACACAGTACATTCTCACATCCTTCAATACTCAGCTCAGATGCCACCTCTTCTCAACTCTCTTCCTGGGCTGGGTTAGGTGCCCTCCTGGCTGCTCCCTCAGAGCCCAGTCACTGCCTCCTTGATATGCCATCCATGTCACTGTGCCAACGATGCCTTTTTCATCTTCTGTCTCCACCATCACACCTACTCATTCAGCAACCACCAACCAAGCACTTGCTAAGTGCCTGCACTACACTAACTGCTGGGGACACAATAAAGGCTAAGACAAGTTCCTGATTTCTGAAGGGCAGAATGCTTTGAGGGTTTAAAGGCAAGGAGAACGAATGCATTTGATCTTGAATCTCCAGAGCCCAGCACACTATCAGATGTACCTTAGATACTCAATAAACATCTCTTGAGTGAATTAATTAGTAAAAACTTCAGAAGGCAGAGAAAATACTAATGGGTAGAATGGGACAGCTGGAAATCTGAGCATATGGATTTTTACCTGGAATAGAGATTTTCAGGTAACTCGAGATATAATGAGGAAATGCAGTGCCTCCTTTTCACTTAGTCATCAAACACTTCACCTAAAGAGCCCACCTCCCAACTGATAATGTCTTTGCATCCAACTCTAAGATTCTTTTAATCTCTGATGGATTAAATAATGAAGTGACTACTGATCTCTTAATTTTTCTTCTTTTAACAGAATCAAAAGCACTTAAATATTCAACGTGGTAGTATTTTCTAGCTAGATTACATTTCCTCCTCCCTTCCCGTATGATTAGGAGTGACCACATGCATAACTGAGTTCTAGCCCATGGACTAGAAATGGATGTGATGTGTGGCATTTCCAGGCCTGGCCCAGAAAAGTCTCCCAAGGCTGCCCCTGCATTCTCCTTTCCCCTTCTCGCATACAGTATTGCTCCCAGGAAGGGGAAAAAAAGCATTGCTTGGGGTAGCGAACCACTCTTAGACATAATAATTGGTGGTTCTTCAAAGAACAAACCTTACCCAATAAAAATCTTATTTCTCAGTATTTAATTCCTCTTGTTAGGGGGAAGTTACATTTAATTAAATTAGTTTTAGTTAATTGGGTTTAATTAATTTCATTTTTCTCCTGAGGGGGGAAATGAAAAAACACTTGAGGAAACAGTGCTCTGAAGCAACCTTGGAAGCTGCATTTTGAAGACAGCAGAACTTCTCAGACTAGGTCTCTGAATGACTGCCTGGAAGAGAGGTGCCCTGGTCACTAGCAAGAACCACTGATGAACAAAAGTCATACTTTAATTTTGTCTGAACCATTAAACATTCGCAATCTAACTGATACAGCCATTAGCCCATCCTGATACTGTACTACCACTTTACCCACTTTACACCTGGGGGAAACTGAGCTCAAAGAACACAAGTCCAAGGTCAAGACTACTGGTAAATGTTAGAGCAGAGACTTGAAACTTGTCTGAATCCAATGCCTAAATTATTGATCCTCATGCTCTGTTGCTACCCTAACTGTCAAAAGCTACTTGTTTCCACTGTATTTGATGATTTCCAGTCTGACTTACTGCTGTATGCAACCTCTAGTTTGGGGGTTAAAGTTACAGTGGTGAAAAATGCCTTCAGAAAAGCCAATAATGATTTCAGAAAAGTTGAAAAATTGCTTTCAGAAATCTTAGCTTTAATTCAGGGTTACAAAGCTGCCCTACAGCAAGTCCCTTACAATCAAATGCGGGCAGTAATGCGATATGAAAGGCAACATGCAGAAATAAATTAATATTTCTTTTGATAGACACCAAAAACAAGATGCATCAAATCAGGATAAAACCCACACAAGATTCAAGCACAGATGAGCCATTCTCAAAGGGCTGTGGAATTTGGTTTCACGTGTACTAGGAAACATCAGAGTTTCCCCAGCTGACCATGCAAAGTCAGGCTGAAATTTTCATGAAAAATCTTATCAGAATTATTTCAGAGCTTATGCTCTTCTAAATGTTTTACCAGGTGAGATCACATTCCAGACAGTGATAGCCTGTGTCCCAAATCTGTGAATCTGTTGTTCTCCCATAGAAATTGCGTATGATGTGCCCATGTAGAAACTATTTAACTTGCATCATCTGAACACAAAGTATTATCAATTCACATAGAAGGTTTAAGAAAACTTTCATTATCTATATAAGTTCACGCATCTTTAATGTAGTATAAGTCTTAGAATTGCTGAATAAAAAAAGACAGTAATAAAAAAAGTTGGCTACACAGCCTACCGTGGTGATAAATGGGAAGAGCATTGCTCAAACCCTTTTAATTTTCTATATGAGTTTTATTATGCACCCTTTTCTGATGGCCTAGATACACAATTGAACAGAGGTCTCCAGAGAATTTTCCTCCTTTTTGCTGCATTTTATTCCATTGCTACTAAAATAAGTTAATTCACTGCTCTGGGACTTAAATGCATCACATTCCAACCTGAAATATAGTAAATGGGGAGAAAAAAACAGAGTTATTGAATGCTAGATGGAGATTATAGGCTCTTTTAGATGAGCTTTGGGGAGGAATTGTCTTTTATTCTTATGTATGTAAAAGGGTGCTACCACTTTGGAACACATTTCCAGATGCAAAATTAACATCACAGAGAAACAACAGGCTCACAACTTTTATATTTAATGCCAACTCTTCTGCATGCCGTGAGTAGCCCTGCCTTTTAGCATTTAAGAGATAAAGCTCTGTGTTAAATTTTCCAATTATTACCTGTCTGGTACAGTTGCAACAGGACCATATCAAGTATTTGAATTTTACTAGGGAAACGTAATTACAGTTTGAAAAATAGTAGAAAATGCATTCCCATCACATCCTTAGTGGCAGTTTATATGCTAAAAAGAAAAACGCTTGGGGTCTAATTCATAAGAGCTTTAAGCTTCATTTACATTTTTTCTGTGCAGTTTACTTGGAAAAGAGCACAATGCATGGTTTTCAAGTAAAATATGCCATTTTGGGATTCATTCAACCTGCCCTCCATTGTCCTCATGGAGGGTGCAGCGTTCTTTTCTATGACCCTAAAGGATGCAGGTAAATGAAGTGGGTGGAAAGCCCTCAATATTAACTATAAGAAATGCCAAAAACCATTGTGCAGATTATTTAGAAAATTTACAGCAGTCTCTGGCAGTCAAATCTGTGGAAAGCCTATTGTGTCTTTACTGTGCAGACTGTTTTCCAAGCCTTTGTACAGAATATTGAACAAATTACACGACAATACAGATATTTGTGAGGGCTGCTCAGAATTCACAAGATTCTGACCATTTCCCAGCCAATCCACATTCTTTTACTGAGTTCGGTGTTTCTCAAAACATGGCCTGTATGTTAGCAAGCATCAGAATCGACTGAGATTTCTGTTAAAAATATAATTTCTTAGGCTCTGCAACACTGACTCAAAAGTTTTGAGAGTGAAGACCTGGAAGTTGAATTTTACAAGTTCCGCGGGTGGTTCTCACACACACCTTGCAGTGATAAGCACCAGATATAAAACCCTATCCCTGTGTTTTGGACTAAGGCACCCAAACAGTTCAGATTTAGGTAAGGCCATACACAATGTTGCTTAGTGGCCAGTAATTTGTTAAACCAAGTTAACTAGCTGGTATAAGATCAACACAGGAGAGGAAGAAAATCATATGTGCAGGAGACCACAATCTGGTCCTAAGCACAAAGTGGTGACCTGTGACAGTACAATGTGATCCTCAGTCTTTACTGCCTCTACTGTTTTCTAGGAGCTCCAAAACAGCATAAAGAAAAGGCCGGGACCAAAAAACACTTCTCACAGTGCTCACTGACATATTAGAAATTATACTGCAGACAATCAACCAGTTATTAATTCTACACACTATCAAAGCTACCAGGTCCACTGACTTTCCCCACTGAATTCGTTGAACTCATTGGGTGGTTTGGCATCATGTTGAGCCTGTCCCAGCCTGATGGCAGGGACGCTCTGGGGCCCGATTTAAGTATTCTAAGAAGCAGCTGTTGCTGTCACTAGCGTCGCAGCTGTAATACATTTAGTGGAAGAAGGCCACAGGCCTTGATGGGTTTGGCTAAATATACTCCAGGTTAGAACTGGAAACTCTACTTCTTTTACCTAGGTACTTCCTTGTTGATTGGTAAAAGAAAAATCTTATGTAGTAGAAACTCCTAATCACATCCGGTTTTCCTCTCTTTCTGCACACAGGTGAAGGTCACAGGGAAACAGAAGTGATATATGTCACTTTTAGAGCAAAACATTTGTTTGCCAGTATGACTGCGCTAGCAGAGTCTGTCCCTGCCACAATGACCATGAAGGTGCATAATTCCAATGGTGCAATCACAGGATGGTGACCGCTGTCATCTTCCTGGACCACTGGGTCATCCCAGAGAGTGACCTGGAATGCAGTCATCTTTGTAAGCACTGAGGTATGGGAGCTCTTTGTTACCACATCCTAACTTATCCTATCCTGATTAACATAACACCGTGTAGTATAACATTCCACATGTCAGCCTTAGCAAATAGAACATTCTAGACTGATACCTAGCAGAAAAGTTACAATGACCAAAGAGCTCCCTCTTAAAGAACATTTCATCTTCATGTTCTGAAATAGTATCAGTCTCTGGGTGGCAAGAAATACTTTGAAAACTTTTCTGGGCCTGGAAAGGCTTGGGGGATCTAATTCAGGAGAGACCATTTTGAGGATCAAATAAGATAATGTATGCCAAAGTGTTCTGTTTACTGCACAGAGCTATACAAACAGGAATCAGGCTTGACAAAGAGCCCATTTAGAGTATACTTAAATTCACACCGATTCTAAAGTAAGCAGTCCATCATTTTGCTTTGCCTTGTAGGGATTTATTTTTAGTATTTTATTTATTTATTTTTAGAGAGAGGGGAAGGGAGGGAGAAAGAGAGGAAGACAAATATCAATGTGTGGTTGCCTCTTACACAGCCCCCAAGTGGGGTCCTGGCCCACAACCCAGGCATGTGCCCTGACTGGGAATCGAACTGGCAACCCCTTGGTTCACAGTCTGGCACTCAATCCACTGAGCCACACCAGCCAGGAGCCTTGTAGGGATTTTTAATTTAATATTTAAAACAGAGTAAAATTTGTTGGATAAAAGAGGTCCATATGTTATGAAATCAATTACATTTTCTATTTTGCCACTATTGTCCTCATTTATAGTGATGTCTTTTTTTTGAAGCTATGTGAATTGAAGCACTTGCTTGAAGCCTGGTAGGTGTGCTGTGAGAAGTGGAAAAGTAGAGAAAGTGTTCTTAATGGGTCTCCAATGTCATCATCTGCACAATACAATTAAAAGCTTCTAACCTACTTTATGTTTCCACCCAGAAATACTCTAAGTAAGAGTGCTATCATTTCTATTAAGTGCTATGGATGGGAAAAGGTCTCAGTAACAATGGTTGGTCTCTTTAAAATTCAATTTTTATGCATGTAAATTTGTTTGAATAAAGTTGTTTTTCTTCTAGGAAGTAGTAGGGATTAATTAAGCACAGGCATCTGGATAAGAAAAGGTTAATAGAAATATTAGAACCCTTAACTCACTCCTAGAGCTTGAAGACAAAGAGAAAAAGGAGAGAGAAGACTCTTTTTTTAGGCATTTCTAAGAGAAATGCCTAAGAGAGAGAAACCATTACACTGTTTTCTTCTATGTCAGTTTGCCCTAAAGGGATGCTGTTTCCTGAGCTTAATGAGGGCCCTATTTCTTCTTAGCCCTTCCAGTCTATTAATTACTGTGGCAGGTGCTTAGAGACATTTCAGCAATCATTTGTAAAGTGATAGGAGCCCTCGTCATTCTGAGATGTGGATTTTAGCCATGTAAAATTAGCCAAATGAAACAGATGTTGCAAATATGAGACCTTATTAGAATGTTTTCTTCTCATTACCCAGCAGAAAGCTGTGTTCCTCACACCCCAGCCACGTATGGAGGGGGTGTCTAAGAAAGCCAGGGCTGAGCCTGCTGCCTGTGCTCCTTTCTGCCACATCTGCGGGCACCCAAGGAGCTCTGGTTTGCATAACCAACACAACACAAAAAGCCAGACAGAAGCAGCCCACCAGGACACAAGAATAAGACTGCCCAGAACTACCCCTCCTACACGTTACTCAGAATAAATTCCCTGACCTCTCTTTGCAAGGAGGAGGCCAGTGACACACAAGGCCATTTAATGAAGACTTAGGGAGGGAAACTGACTTTTTAAGAATGCTGTAAGCACTCTCTGATTGGTGTTTGTACAGTGGAAATGTCTTCTGTTTGTGGTGAGTAGGTCTTTTTATAATACAAAAGACAGAAAGAAGAAGAAAGCTATCGAGATATATTCTGATAAATGATACATACCATTTCCCTTCCTTCTTTCTCTATCCTTCTGGAATGTACACTTCATGTTCCAGAATTAATTCGCTCAGTAAATACTGAATGCTTACTGTGGGCATTATTGTGGTTACTGAGGAAACAGCAATGAAAAAGACAAAGTCCCAGTTCCCATGGAGCTAACACTCTAGTGGGAGACAGACAATCGTGAAAACAGATAATATAACATAATGTTGGGTATATACATACTTAGAAGAAAATAAAGCAGGGTAAAGGGAAAGAAAATGAAAATGTCTCCAGTTTTCCACAGGATAGTCAGGAAAAAGTCTCACTAAAGAAGTGATCGGAAAGAGACAAAGAAATAAGTGAAGTGAGGGAATGAGCCATGGGGAAATCGAAAGTGAGAATTCCAGGCAGCAGGAAGAGCATGTGTGAAGATGTAACATAGGGAGCAAGGCCGGTACATCTGAAGGACAGCAAGGTGTGAGGATGGAGAAGAATGAGGTAGAGAGTCACAGGAGTGGAAGTTAGGGCGGTGTTTTCACATTGACCTGTAGGCCACAAGAGGACTTTGGGTTTTGTTCTACATGTAATTGAAAACTATTAGAAGGTTTGAGCATCATCTATTAGAATAGATGATCTGATTTCTTTTTAAAGATCATTCTGGCTGCTATTGGCTGACTAGGCAAAGCTAAGGAAACTAGTTGGGGGAGGGGAAAGAAATCAGAGTTCTGCTTTGGAAAGTGCATTGCATCACTCACCTTGTGCATCTTCTCAGATTCCTGTCACTGCCTATTTCTTTCTTTCTCTAGGTTGGACCCACCTGTGTCAGGTGGCCCCCTACTCTAGAATGCAAGTAAAATTCCACATCGAAGGTCATGGAACCTGTCTTCCCAGGCAGCACAAATGGAGCCACACAATAACCCAGAAGGGCAGGGTAAGTTCTCCATGGGGTCAACCTTGATCAACCTTGACCAATGAAAAACACAAGATGGGAGGAAAAGAGGCAAATCAAATTTTGTCTTTGCTCTCTCTTGTAGACCACTCCAAGGTACAGTACTTTCTTACAACCCTTCAGGAGACCTAAGTACCGAGTAAGCAAGCCTGTAGGTAACCTGCTGTGTTCCTTCATAGCTCAGTGCACAGCCATGGCCCGGGCAGTAATGCACCTCACTCATAGCATAGCATCTCCCTGTGCTTCACTTCCCCTTTTTCCTCACCTCCAGAACCAGAACTTGCACTTTTAAAATAAATTGATAGTATCACATGGTTACCTCAAGCTCTGTGCTCTAGAGGGCCTGCCTTAAGATATGAATGTGAGGTTGAAGATGTTCTTATTATATAACCAAGTAAAAGTTGGGTATACAAATCAGTGTTTCAAGAAAATGATTAAGACTAGAGATATACATTTTGGAGCTAGGTATAGATGATATTTAGAGCCACAACACTGGATAGGCTCACCAAAGGACAGTCAATAGTGAAGAGAACTGAGGGGCACTCCAGCACTTAGGAGTAGAAATGAGAGGTCCAAAAAGAAGTCTTGGAATCAGGTAGAAAGATAAGGAGGAAAAGGTGGAATTCTGAAAACCAACAAGAAAAACATGCTTCAAAAAGGATTGTCAGTAGTAGCTGGTACATGAAAACAAAGACTCAAAACTGACCATAGAGTTTAGCAACATGGAGGTCACTGGTGACTAGACAAGAGCAGTTGGGGTGCTAAGGGTACAAGCTTGATGGAGAGGGTCCAAGGGAGGAGCAGCAGGAGAGAATGGGCAGACAACTCCTCTGAGCAATTTTGTAATGGCAGAAAGGAGAGAGACTGGGAAGGTGTGCTTGCCTGGGTGATTCACAAAGCACACTCCAAACCTGTATTAAACATGTAAATATTTTCTTAGGGGGAAGGCCTCTGTGAAAGGGGGCAGAGAGGGACCTGGAGGAGACGGATACAGCTGACAGACAAGGCAAATCTAACACTGAGTGAAGAAGAAAGGATGAAAGGGTTGAGTGGCAGTATTCTAAACTGTTTAAGGAAAGTTCAACCAAGCCATCAGTTCTTGAGCCAGAGTTGGCCAGCAAAGGAGTTCTGTGTCGACCAAGAAGGAAACTGGATTAGTAAGTATTCCTGCCACACTCAGTCATTGGTGGGGAGCAGTCTACAGGAAGCAGTGTCTCAGCACAAAGACAGGATAGATTCCAAATCTCAGCAGCTGGGGCCTTCGGTCAAGAACACTTACTTCAGTTGGATATCTGCAGACACATTCTCAAGGCTGCCAGAAAAAGTTAATAGAGAAAATGAAGGGTCAAGGGAGAGTTTTGGGGGGAATGGTAGATAACCGAGTAGAGAGAATCCACAGAAGCTAAAGAGAGAAGGCAGAGGCAGAAGCAAGTCCCTGAAATGACAGAGAGGGCAGAGGCTGTGGCCTTAGCTGGGATGGTACCAAAGGAAGGAAAACAGAGTCTGCAGCAAGAATTCAGGAACCAATAAACTGCCTGGTGAGAAAGTGAGGAAGTCCTTTCCTGATCCCTGTACTTTCTCAGGGGAGTCGGAAGCAAGGTCATCAGCCAAGAGTGAGGAGTTGGGAGTGGGTAATGAAAGTCTGAGGAGAAAAAAAAATGTGGAGAAATAGTCATCAGGAACTGTGGAGAGTGAATCAATCAGGAAATGTGGTAGAATTGTGGGCTTCACTGTTAGTATGCAAACAAAAGAAAAACAAAAGGATTTATTACAACATAAAAAAGTGCTAACAAACAATAAAATAACTGTAGGGTTATTAAATTACAGATGGTGAACAACAAAACACTGTAGCAAGAACTTTCAGACTAATGTCCACAGGCTTTACGGCAGGACTGCTCAGTTTCTGCATGTCACGCACATTTCCCCGTAGATTCCTGTTTCCCGCTCGTCCCACTGACTGGTGGCCGGAGGTGTCATGCACCGCACAGATAGCTCACGACACAAGCCATGCTCACCTGGCTGTTGCAGCAGAGGCAGGTACGGGCAGCTGCACTGAAGACTCCTCTCACCACCACCAGATCAAAGGGACTGAGTGGCTCCCATTCACACACATCTGAACCTACTCTGCACATCCACAGGTGTCTTCATGTTTCCCTCAAAAGGAGATATTAGCCACAAATGTCTAAAGGGTGAGGAAGGAGCAAAAGATTATTGCTAGTCACCAGAATTTGGTACACAGAATGGAGGTGTGAAGGAATACCCAGGTATCAGTATATTTTTTAATTCTATTTATTGATTTGACAGAAAAAAAAGGGAAACATCAATTTGTTGTTCCACTTATTTATGCATCCATTGGGTGCTTATTGTATGTGCCCTGACTAGAGATCAAACCTGCAATCTTGATGTATCAGCATGATGCTCTAACCAACTGAGCTACCCAGCCAGGGTCAGACATCACAATTTTTTTTAACTCTCCCATGATTCTAATGTGTAGCCAGAACACAGAGCCAGCATGCTAAAAGAGTGCAGGAGAGGAAACAATTCATTCCAAGTAGAAAAATAGATCATATTTTTAGTGATAGACTTGAGTTGGGTTTTAAAGAAGGATTTTAGAAGGAGAAATGGAGCAAAAGGAGCTTCTAAGGATGAAGGAAAAACATGAAAAAATTTTTAAATGCACACTCTAAGAGAGGAACGTGAATAGTAAGCTTAGAAAATGCTGTGTCCCTTGAGGTTAAGATGCCAAGTGCAAAAAGCAGTATAATAACGGGTAACTAGAGAGAGGGTCAGATGAACAATGGGAGGTTCACCTGTTCCAGGCAATGGGGAGCCATTACAGGTATCTGAGCAGAGAAATGACATATAAGGACAAATGACATTTTACAAAGCCACAAAATGAAACACCAACTAGAATTCTGATCCTATGAAATCATGAGGAGTCTTGTCTAAATAATCTTTCATCTCGTAAAAACACATTTTGTCCTGCCTCACTGTCTCACTAATTCAGCACATGAAGAGATTTCTTAACTCTTCACTTTGAGTCATTTCCCTAAGATAATTAATTGAATTGGAATAACACATTGGGAGTAAATGGGGTCAATAATCTTGTATGCCAAGAGTCTCTAGGTGCAACAGACTGTTAACTATCATTAGAAAGTGTGCTTCTGGTTCATCTTTACCAAATTAGTTGAGATCATTGAAGAAAAAACATGAAATACCCAATTTTAAAATATACAGGGGTTAGCAAAAGTAGGTTTCCAGTTGGGAGCACATGAAACACAGTGTGCCTGAGTAGAGCAAGCAGACTACAAGAATGGATCAGTGATGAAGGCCAGCAATCTGAACACTTACAAGATTGTGCCTAGGGTATGCTGGGCCACTGTGACATTCTTTTGAGTTAATCATAACCATAATCTGCATGCCTTTTTCCACACAAATAACTGCAAGCCTACTTTTGCCCACCCCTGTATAAATTTCTGGGTCCTCATATGCTTTTTAACATCATTGAAGAGCAATCCAAGTTCAGGTAACCCTAACCTTGGAAAAGCTTATATATATACACACACACAGATACATACATATATACAGACACACACATATACACATTCATAACCCTTCAGGAATGATTTTCAGTTTTTGCATAGAATTTATCTGTCTGCTTATAACTTTTCTGCAATTAATATTAAAGTCAGTTTGCATTTTCCTTGAATATATAGCATAATGATGGGGAGATTGCAGACTGATGGTACCCCCATGGAAAATGAAGGGCAATCTGGCTTATCTTTGCCCCAGTTAATCCATGAAGTGAATATTTCACAGGTGACTATAATGGAGCTGAATATATGTGGTGGACCATGAGGACTGTGTTCTAACATCGTAAGACAGAATAAGAAACAAAAGAATGGGCTCAGATTTCTTTGCAAAGAACCAGTGGAATTTTTTTTTCAGCTTAATGTATGGCAGGAACACTCAGAAGGCACTTCACATTTCCACATCAGTGGTGAGTGAAAGAGAGTCTCACTCTGAGCTCAGTTAGTCATGGACATTATGAAAATAGAAGCTCATTTAAATGATGCCTACCTATTGTTAATGTACGGTTCTCGTGGTGTGTATAAATGCATTATGATTATTTTCCTAAGGGTGTCTTTAATATTACTCATTGACCAAGAAAACATAAAGAGTAATTCAATGGCATCTCTTGGAAATGGATTTGCTGTACAGAAGGCAATGGAAATGCACTCGGAAAAAAAACACTGATAGCTCAGGACTTCTTAGCAATAACACCTGAAGGAAGAAAATCACTGTGGGTTTCCAGGTTGATTCTACTGGACATTAACAGGCCTCTCCTGCCTGCTGCCTCCCATCGTTATCCCACGTGTGTTCTACATCCTTCCCCAGGTTCTGAATCTGGCCTGCCTAGTAGCGAGCAGGGCTACCGGACAGGGAATGTGAAATTCTGCCTCAACATGCACCGAAGATGGTGCTGACAGCTCCAAATGGGATGAAGCTTCAGAATCCCCAGAGAAAGACGACTAAGGAGGGCAGACCTGGGGAAGCTCCTCTGAGAAAACCATTTCTGTCTCTTTCCTGAGGCTCCCCACTGTGGAAGCCGCTTATCCTGCAACACCTGGAGCCATGTCTAATGTGTTCTGTTGCTTGTGTTTCTCAAAAGGCAAATTTAGCCCTCTGCCTCCAGTTCCCTTCCACTGTCCTCTCCCTAGGTAAGATGGAGGTCAAAAATGTTTCTCTCTCTCTCTCTTTCTCTCCCTCTCTCTGTCTCTCTCCCTCCTTCCTTCCCTCTCTCTATTTCTCCTCCTCCTCCTCCTCTACCTCTCCCCACCCCCATCTCCCTCGCTCTCAATTTTCCTTTTTAAATCGAGAAGGAGGAACCCACAGGGCTTAGAGGTCCATTAAGATCTCCAGCAGCCCATTGAGTCAATAACACACAAAGCAATTTTGATTTATGCATGCCCAGAGATGTCGCATTGAGAAAACACTGTGTTCAGAAAATTTAAAAAATTACAAAAATACGTACTGGCAAATATATCTTCACCATCTTTGCTGATGTCTCGAAACACACACACGCCAAAAGAGATAGGAAAGTGGAGAAGAACAACCAAGTGAAAGAGGTGCTTTGCAGTCCTGGAATGGATATGGCACTTGGTAACCAAACGTCATAATTTAGACTTTATGAGCATTCCCTTGATTAGACTTTTTTCATGTTTAGAATAACAAATGCTTTGTCTCATCCAAATCTCTTTTTAATTAACTTGAAACTATGTTACAAAAGCTTTGAATTCTGTCAATTTATCTTAGAAGTGTTCCGCTCTTTCATTAACTGCACCCGAGCAAACTGTTTTTTACATGTATTAGGCCATATAAGGCGACCTGTTGGTTGCTGAGTCCCTTGGAACAAAAGGGAGTGGAAAATGCTGGGGACAATGGAAGGGCATGCATTAAGATTGCTGGAGCATCGACTCATAGCACCCAGGAGACCCAAAAGAATACAGTTGCCTACCAGAGATCCTGCCTGATGGCTCCCAAGGCATAGCTCACATGCCCCAGGATTTATTTTAGAGGAAGCCCGCAGCCCAGTGCCTGTCCTCATGGGCTCCTGGGAGCCTGTGCACGTGTTTATGGGAGCTGTGATCCTGTAGTGCACATTTTCATTTCCATGATCTTTCTTACGCAATGTAAGCGCACTCTGCATTGTCTGGATGACCCTTACGTTTGAGTACTGTCAAGTGAGGATAACCTGACGTGGCAGCAGGGAATTTTCCGTGCAGTGCTTCTGAAACCCAGTGTCCACATGTGTGTGGAGGAATCTGAGCTCAGGCGTGGGGTTGCTCCTCTGGTCAAAAGCTAAGGATCGAAGGACAGCCTTTTTCTTCTTACTCCCCAATCTTGGTATGTTCCAAACTACTATATTTCCTCTTCTAAACATTATTCCAAGGCCAATGAGAATTTCTCTCGAGGGTCTATGTTCACGAATTCATTTGCCTCTATACTGCATTTGAAGCCCAGATCAACATCCCTTCACACTTCTTCCCTGGTTCTTCTACTCCTCATTTCAGGTGGGCTCTGTCATCTGTATTAACAGGCCGGAGCTTCTGGACTGGCAGAACCACATGCTGTGACTTGGAAGGTACTGAGAATCTTTGCTAGTGCCCAGAAAAAAACTCACAGGAGTCCCAGGCTATCAGATATGTCCCAGCAACCCCTACTGGTCATCAGTATTCAGGGAATATGGGATGAAATTCCAGTCAGAGAAAATTCTTCCTGATTTATGGACTTTCTGGAGCTGATTAGGATGAACCAAAATGAGAAGAGGTGATTAGGAAAAAAACTTCTAATATTCCCCCCACAAGAATAAAACGTGTAGGCCAAGTGAAAACACGGAGTTGATTTCCCAGACGATTCCTTGGATTGATTTAGATGCAGCCATCCCAAAGCTCATACAGTTCTGATTAATACCCACTTTATCTCCTCTGTTGCTCACTTTCTCACAGATGAGTTAATAATGCCTCCCTGGGCCACCCCAAGTCCTGCAGGAGCATGGCGTTGTTGCTCAGAAGTGGTCTATTATGGTAAGTATGGAAAGCAATCATAATAAATTACCACTTCTCTCTTTCTCTCTCCCTCCTGCCCCCTTCCCACCTCCCCCCCAACACACACGCACCTTCCCCTTTCCCACTGTTGTCTTACAGCAGTCCTCACACTTCAATAGGTTGATTAAGTTACACGATATAACATGCAGGTTGAAAATGAGCCATCTTCTTAGAGCCTGAGCAAATAGAACACAATTTTATTTCACGTGGTGTGAGGGCAGTTAACACAGGTACTGTTGATACCTGACACCTTCCTAACCTTCAACACGGCAGGTAAAACCACTCTTTCCTGACCCTTCTCCCTCTGGCATCTCTTCCTGTGTTAGCTGTCCTGCATTCCCTCCAGGTATTTCTCTTTAACCAAATCAGTCCTTTGATGCATATCTCTCATTGCTCTCTCTGTTTCTGACTCTCGTGAGGCAGGAGAGAGGAGGCAACGCTGTTTCCAAGAAAGGAAGAGAAAAGGAGGGGCTGCATTGTCTTCTAATCACCAGCTCAATCAGAAACTTGGCAGCCTGGAAATGTCATGCATAATATATGGAGCAAGCACTTTTAAAAGTGGATTATGGGATTTTTTTCTGATATAAAGCCAGGTGATTTTTCACTGATGCAGCGAAATGAAATAATCCTTTCTTTGGTCCTTCCCTGATAGCCATTTACATATTATTTTATGTTATGTGTTCTTTTTTCACCCTGGGTTTATTTCTCCCCTATTTATTTAACAGATACACATCCTTGAAATGTTCCTTGTAACTTTTTTGTGTATTGTCCTGCCACTTTCATGAATACACTGAATATTCATTCATTTTCTTTCACCAGCTTCTGTTTTGTTGGACAAATGAAGTTGTTATTAAAAATATGCCTGGATCTAAAGAAGAGATGCTAAGCTTTAGATACAGAAAGAATAAAGTTTAACTGCTGCTGATAAAATAGGTGAGCATTGTTATATCTCAGAAAGCGTGTAGTAAATGTGATTAAAATCACTATGTTAAAGAAATAGAACATGGGTACCATGAAGCCAATCCACTCTTTTGTACGCAAGTCTGCTAAGTAATAAGATCATTTGTACAGCAGATTAATATTGAAACAGACTTGGCTCATACCACACAGTGAATCCATCAACAAGGCTCCCTCACTGCTAACTTCAAAATATAAACCAGATCCAAAAATTCTCACCAGCTGTGCTGCTACCCAGCCTGCCCAAGCCAACATCACTTCTCACCTGGATGGCTGTAATAGCTTCAGATTTACTCTCCCTGCTTCCACACTTGCTCCCAAGTGACAGTTCTCTTACAGCAGCCAAGGCGGTCCTGTAACATGTGAGGCAACCCATGTTATTCTCCCACTCAAAACACTCCAAGGTCTTCCCATCACAAAATCCAAAGTCATTAACCAAAGAAAGACCCTAGGTCACCTGTCCCTGGCTGTGACTGATTTCGCAACCCTCCTTTCTGCACCCTGCTCACTTCATTCCACCACGCTGTTCCTTAAGCACACAGAGCACACTCCCAACTCAGGGCTTTGATTCATATGGTTCCTACCTAGAAGGTTCTCTCCACAGATCATCTCGGGGCTCACTCCCTTACTGTACACAAGTCTGTGCTTACATGTCACCTGCTCGAGAGAAGCTTTCTCTGATTACTGATGTTAATAGTCACCTCAGTCACATCTTTCCTGTCTCCTTCCTTTTCCCAACTCAAATGTGGTCACAGAATTTTGATCTCTAAATGACATTCCATCATATATTTGTATATTCACTTATGTCTGTACGGACCATAGCCCTTGGTGTAAAATAGGTGAGCAGAGTCTTTGTCTCTCACTCAGAGTTGTGCTCCCAGAGTCGCAGAGTCAGGCAGGGGGCCCCAGCCTTCAGGCCCGCGGCACAGCGACAGCTCTCTGTGCACAGGGATGTAGACAGAAACAGTAAAGAATGTCTGTCTTCCTTTCCGTGGTTTGTAGAATATCCGACTTGGAATATTTGAGGTTTGATATGAGCCAACCAAGCATCTGGTTTTGGGCCAGTTTGAAATATTAAAGGACAAAAATAAGATCTCCTGGGAAGAAGATCTTACCCTGTAATAGCAAACCTTTTCTTAGTAAGGGCTCCTTAGAGGGTGGCATGTGGTTTGCAGTAAGAAGCTGGGTATTTGTAATTTTTAAATTATAAAACCCTTGTGAAAGCCAAAGCAGGGGCATTGCTGGAATGTCATGTTCAGTAGGTGACAGTAAACATCACTGAGGCCCTGATAAGGGGTGACAAGCAGAGGCCAAAAGTATGTGCTCTGGACCCAAATCTTGGCTCAGTCTCTTGCATGCTGTGATGGTTTGTTTTATGCGTCAACTTGACTGAGCCACCAGATCTTCAGCCATTGGTCAAACATTATTCTAGGTGTGCCTAAAAAGGTGTTGGGTCACATTACCATTGGAATCAGACCAAGTAAAGCAGATTGCTCTCCCTAATGTCGGGGGCCTCATCCAATCAGTTGAAGATCTAAACAGAACAAAAAGGCTGCTCCTCCCATCAGTAGGAAGGAAATCCTCCTGCCATATCCCTTCAAGCTGGGACATCAGTTTTTTCCAGCCTTTGGAGGAGAACTTAAACAGAAGCTCCTTCTGGGTCTTGAGCCTGTCAGCCTTCGGACTGGAGCTCCATTGTCGGCTCCCCAGGCCTGCAGATCTTGAGACTTGTCAGCCTTCATAATCACATAAGTCAAGTCCTTCCACTGAACACGTGCATGTCCTTGCTGTTCTTTTTCTCTGGAGAGCCCTGACTACTAACACACATGCCATTGGTATCCTTGTCAAATTACTTAAGTTTTCTATCCCTGTCTATAAAATGGGACTAATAAAATTCCTAGCATCCACCATAGGGAATTGCTGTGAGCCATAAATAATTACTGTATCAGTTGTTTAAGTAGTCACTGGCACATAGTAAGCATTCTGGCACAATCAGCTACTATAATCATTCTTCCAGCCAGGAGATTTTTTTTAAAATAGTGTTTTTGTATTGAATGATTTACCCTAGGCACAATTATGGAAGGGGCATAGCAACTTCTGTCTTAATGTACTTTAATTTACCTTACACCAGGACCCTAGAAGATAGGATGGGATATGGGTTACCCTTAACAAAATAATCACTCTCATCTTTACCTAAATAGATGCAACAACTGAAGTATCCCCAGTATGGTTATTTAACATTTATAACCAAAGAAAAAAATATGGGGCAGGGCATGGTGGTCAAGGTTTAAAAAGTCATTTTCTAAACAATGACAGAATTTAAGGTTTGTATTCAAAATCCACTCTACAGATAAGAAAATGGGCAGAAAAGATAGTACCATTGCCAAGGTCACACAAAAGAGAGGACTGTAAACTTTCCAGCCCACCACTGACCTCACTGAATTCATGCATCCAGCAACAAGGCAAATCTCTCTTCTAATGCACTTGGTCTCTGACACCTTGAAGCCACGAGAATCCCAGGCTCATTCTGAACAATGATACATCTCATACTACTTCAGCCTCCCTGGACTAGTCTGGGACTTAAGCTTTAATTAAATCCTGTAGAGTTGCATTTTTGAAGGAGGTATTATCTTCAAGTGATTTTGGTTTATGAGTGTCTAGGAAAAGAGGAGGGAGAGGGATGGAAGAAGGAGAGCGAGAGGTGACAGCGATGAGGAAGAATGAGTACAAATCAAGTATCTTTGATCTAAGTTGATTAGTTATGCGTTTTTGCCAATGGTAATTGAAAGACACAAGGAGAATGTGAATTACTGGCAGAGAGCAATCGTGTGTGGTAGATGCTCTTTCTCCTTCACCTATGTCAGTGGCAGAACCCAAGTGCTGACAGTGCATCACGGTTTTCCAAAGGCGATTTTGGATGTCACATAACACCGTTCTTCACCCTTACAATTTACATTTAGATGCTGCTGGAATAAGTTACGGAAGCAAATCTAAGTTGAGTTTCCAGTTTCAATCAAAATTTCTCTTTTTTGTGATGTTTATTTTTCATCCTGTACAATGTCATTACACAGTGAGGGAATTTTCAAGGACAGTGTTTTTGCACTTCCCAGTTTGCTCTGAGGTGTGGTTAAGACAGGGGTACAGCTCCTTCTAGAAAATAAAAATTAACTATTCTTTGACTTTCAAAGAGCAATTTTGGGTGGACAGTTATTTGGGGGGTTCAGAAAATGGTCCAAGCTATCAAAAATGGTGCTCCTACCCGGATATTTTTATTCCTGCAGTACAGAAACAAGGAAACAGCACCTTTCTATACAAATACAATGGACCCAGGCTTTTCTTTGCAATATTTATGATCATATTATATTCTTAATGTCTTTGGAACTCTAGAAACAATTGGAACTACATAATTAGCTGACAGTGCTATGTTTTTAATACACACAATAAATCCAGGTGTAAACTACATTTCAATATTGTAGCCTCTGAGGTTGCTAGCCGATTGATGTTTAAATGTCCACATGTGGTGCGATCTCATTCAACAAATGGTGATTGCCTGCTGCAGATGGGGCACTGTGTTAGGCACTGTGGCGGTTAAAAATGAGACCACAGTTCTTGCACCTAATGAACTCAGAGTGTAGTGAGGAGATGGAGCTTGTAAAACAGAATAAATGCACAGACTGAAACAAAACGTGGAAATAAGATAGTATTGTGAAGCTATATACAAGGTGCCCTGTGAGGTTCAAATGTTTCTCACTCAGCCCATGAATCCCTTTGAGGTCATGCTGTCAGCCTCCCATCATCCTGCTCCTCCTCCCTGGTAGACTTACCTTCAGATCCACAGGCCACTCCTCTTCACTCCTTAAAGATGCAGCACCTGACTCACTGTCACTCTCTACCGCCGCTCTTGGTGATTTCGGCATCTACTTAGAATCCCTTCCAAAATCTTGGCTTTTTAGTTCCATTGCCCTCTCAGCTAGGATGACCTAATCTTCCACCCACCTCGGCTTCCCTCTTTGCTATACACACTGTCATTACAGATGACTGCACCGCTGCCATTGGCTCAATTTCAAGCATCCGCTTCTCCAAGCTCCATCTGCTATCCTGGCTCACTCCCTCTGGTACCCCAACTCCAACAATTCATTGAATCCATCCATGTTTACACTGGCCCTCAGTCTAAATCCCACAACCCATCCTTATTGCTCACTGCATTGCACATGTTCTAACCTCCCTCAGACCCAACCCTGATTAATTACAGACCACACTCTGCACCTGCACCTGCATCACAGGCACCCAAGCCACTGGGTAGGGGAACACATAATTATCCTGATTAGTCACACTTCAAATTTACAACTACAAACTCCAAGAGGGACCCTGCTGCTTCCTCGCACACATGTTACATTTCCCTGACCCACTCACAGCCTCCCACTCACCAAACGAATGTTCCATATCTTCTCTCTCCCAAACTCCCAACACTTCCCCTGCTATCCTTTCTCTAAGTTATGAGCTCAGACAACAGAGGCAGTCAGAAGAGATCCCACATCTTCCCACAGCTATAAATTTGCCCGCATCTATACCTGTATACTGTTGCTTCCCTCCTATTAAAATGGATGAACTGTTTATGCTCTTACAGAAGCCCACCCCTTAACTCGTAAATTGGATCTCTTCTGCTCTTGCCTCCCCAAAGATTTTGTGCATCCTCACTCCTACATCATTGAATTTTCCCTCTGGATCATTCCCATCAGTATACAAACACATATGATAAGATCACCTATTTTTTTAAAATATCAGCCCTGGCTGGCATAGCTCAGTGGATTGAGCGCAGGCTGTGAACCAAAGTGTCACAGGTTCGATTCCCAGTCAGGGTACATGCCTGGGTTGCAGGCCATAACCCCCAACAACCGTACATTGATGTTTCTCTCTCTCTCTATCTCCCTCCCTTTCCTCTCTAAAAATAAATAAATAAAATCTTAAAAAATAAATAAAAAATAAATAAAATATCCCTCCCAGATCTCATATTCCATCCCCCATTACCATTTTGTTGCTCTGTTTTCTAGCAAGCCCACTTTTTGTTATGTATACCTGCAATGTCAGATTCCTTTCTGTCAATCCTCTGTTGACCCGGGCTTTTGTCCCCACCTTTCCACTGCAATTGCTCTTAATCTCCAGCATGGCAATGGTCACTCCTCAGCTCTCATCTAAGCTCTCATACTGGCAGGATAAGATGGGGTTTATTATTCTTTTCTCCCTAAAATACTTTCTTTACTTGGCCTCCAGGACAAGGATCTATAAACTGACAACTTCAAAGTTGATATTGCCAGCCATGACCTCTCCCCAAGTCTTGCTCTGTGACTCCAACTGCTGACTCGACACTCCCCTTGCACACCTAACAGGCACCTCCAACCTCACATATACAGAAACTACACTGAAACTGTCCCTTCTAATCCATTTCTCCTATAGTCAAGCCCCTCTCCAAAAAGGTATCCATGCCATCTGTCCAGTTCTTACATAGAAAGTTCGAAATCATCTTAGTCCTCTTTCTTCTTGCATCCAACCCAACAGTACATCTTCTTGGTTGCTGCCTTCAAAATATAGCTGAATCCAGCCACCTCCTACCACCTCCACTGTTACCCTAGCCCAAGCCACTATCAAACCTCATCTGGATTTTTGCAATGGCCTTCTAATGAGACTCCCCTCACAGAGCCACTAGAGTAGGTTTTTTTTTAATGTTAATTATTTTGTGTCATTAGCTACTCAAAATATTCCAGGAGATCCATATTTCATTCAAAATAAAAGCCACAGTTTTTTACAGACCCACATGAATCGGACCTTGCAGCCTCTCCGAGATCACCTCCCACCACTCACTCGCCCCTGGCTCCCTCTGCTCCAACAACCCTGTCTCCCTTGCTCTCCCAGAAATGTGCCACACGCAGGCCTGCTTTGGGACCTTCGCCCCTGCTGTTTCCTTTTCCTTGGCCTGGAACACTCTTGCCCTGGATATCTAGAAGGTAGACTTCCTCCCTTAATTCAGGTCTCTGCTTGAATGTCACTGAGTCAGATTTCCCCAAATACTTTACAAGTTATCTTGTGCCTTGTCACACACTGTCACTTTACTGTGCTTCCTTTCCCATTTTAGTACTTACCATCACCTGAAATATTACATATTTATTTGTTTGTCTGAAATGACAATGAGTGCCTTGAGAACCAGATTTTTTTTTGTTCCCTGCTATATTCTGTGTCTATAAAGATGCCTGGTGCACAGCACAGGTACCAAATAAATATGCATTAAATGAATAAAAAATGCCTGCCATATTTCTGCACCTAGTAGCAGCACCAAGAGAAGCAGGAGTGAAGGATAAGCCCTTCTCCACGATTTTCATCAGTTCCCTCAACTCTGATTGACATGCAGGTCAATAAAAGCACTGTGTTTTCTCTGTGGCTGCAATCCAGGTAAAAGCTTCTGGCTCCTTTACAGCTGTATTGCAGCCCTGAAGCCTTGCCTGCTAAAGAAACTTCCGTGTGCCCACTGCCGTACTGTCCCACCCTTTCCACCCCTCCAAACTCATAACCCTCTCCAACATTTCTGTTATCTCTCTGGCCACTCCTTTTTTATCTTTTTTGTGGGTTTCTCTTTCTCTTCTCCTCACCTTAAATGTTATTTCTTCTTGGATTTTGTTTTCTGCTTTCACTGCTCATTCACCTTGGTTGACCTCATTCATTCACATCAACCACCACACATGTGTGAGTGGCTCACTGATCTATGTCCGCATTCCAGACCTGTCCTGTTCTCCAGCCCTACTGAGCAACTCCACCTGAGCAACTCCACCCAGTGATCCCAGGGACATAAAGCCTAACATGCATATATTCACCAGAGTAGACTAGTTTATGTTGTAGTAATACACAACTCCAAAATCTCCGAGGTTTAACATACAGAAGTTTATTTCTAGCTCACTCAAAATCCACCTCAAACCCAGGTATCTCCACAGAGTAACTTCTTCCATATCCATAAACTCGGGGTGCTTGAATCTTTTTAGGTCCACCACTTCAACACAAAGCTTCCCCCATGGTCCATATAGCAAGATAAGAGACTGAGCAAAAGATCTCACATTAATAATTAAGTGCCTTAGCCCTGACTGGTGTGGCTCAGTGGGTTGGGTGTTGTCCCACAAAGCGGAAGTTTGCCAGTTTGATTCCCAGTCAGATGTCTGAGTTGTGGACCAGGTTCCCAGGCAGGGGCATGCAGGAGGCAACCGATCCTTGTTTCTCTCGCACATCAATGTTTCTCTCCCTCTCTTTCTTCCTCCCTTCTCCTTACTCTAAAAATAAATAAAAATAAAATCTTAAAGGAAGTAATTAAGTGCCTTCACCAGAAACAACATGTGTCACTTCCACTCACAACTTATTAGCCAAAACGATTTACATGACTCCATGCAACCAGGAGAGGGCTAGGAAATGCAGTCTTCCAAGTGCCTTGAAGGAAAGAACAACCACCCATGAGCACCACTATGCTTTCCAAAATGTTCAAGACTGACAGGCCCCTGCTGAGCACCAAATTATTATGAAGAATGTGGTCATGAAGCAGAAGACAGGGCTCAGTATGGAGGCCAGCACCATCACCATTGGAACCCCCAAGACCCTGACGGGGCAAGTGGCCATGACGTTGACCGGGGCCTTCAGTGAGTGAACCATACTCATAGCTAGCTGAGGCACAGATGGCACCACACAGGCCACCATGACAATGGTGTAATCAGAGGACACTGAGATTCTGGAGCACTTGGTTGAGGTGGTCATCACCTCTCCAGAAAGCCAGTTCAAGGTGCAGTCATCATCCAGCATGGGTTACCACAGGGTCCCACTGGGCTGGACTGGCACAGTGGTAAGAACCCAGAGTGCCTGCCTATACCTGCCTGACCTGGTACAAAGAAAATGGGGCACAGAATTTAGGCATTCACAGAATATGTGGGAATGTAAATATACCATTTTTGTTTTATAATAAAACATGAACTCCCCCCCTTAAAAAAATGTCCCAGGCTGATCTCATCAATCTATCAAGCTATCCTCCTTTTCTACTCACGCTGGCTCTTCTGCTTCTCTCTCAGTAAATGGTATCAATATCCACCCAGGTATTCAAGCCAAAAACATATCAGATCCTAACATTTGTCTGTCATCTTTCATATCTAATTATTCTTCACATCTTATAGGTTCTACCTCCATAAATATTGCTGTAATTGCAACCCTCTTCTCCACTGCTGCCATCACTACCTTACGTTAGCTTCTTGTCACCTCCCATTTGCAAGCCTATAGACTCCTGACTGGTTTCCACACTCTCAGTCTTCTAATAGGTATCACATCCCAGGGAGGCATTTTCTGATCTTTCAGTTCAGGTATTCCCCTGACCCCGGCCTCCTTCTACTGCCCTGTTCTATGTTTTTTCCAGATCCCTCATCACTATCTGATGTTACAAGTATGTAGGCTTGTCCCAACCTGCTGCTGCCACCATACACATAAACGTACCCTGGAATGTGAACTCCTTGAGAAGAGGGACTTGGACTATCCAGACCTTTCGATCCAGCTCCAGGAAGACTGTCTAGCACAATGCAGATCCTCAGTGTATATTTGTGGAATGAATAAATCTTCCATCATGAAGCCTATGGGATCTTTCTAAAATGAATCTGACCATGTAATTTCCCAGCTTAAAACACTCCAATGACTCTTTATTGTATTTCCAGGTAAAGTTCCTGCTCCTTAGCAAATTTCTCAGAAATCCCATTAACTGTATTTATTTCTCTGGTATCATCTTAAACTACAATCCTCTAATTCTCAAGGGGTGTTCCTCCCCTTGTGGAGTTTGTCACTGATTTTTTTCTCTGGGTAAAGTACTTCTCAGGCAACTGCTTTCTTTGCCTGGTTAACTCCAAATTGTTCTTCAGGATTCAGGTCAAACAATGACTCCCCTTGGGGTCAGAGCCCCTCCTATGTACAGTGCACTGTACTAGTCCCTAGGTTACAAATAGGGACCATGACAGACAGGCCCTAGGCTAGATCCATCGACATAACTATGAACATGACCTTGCACATACTGGTAGTACTACTAGTTCTAAAATCTAACTCCCAAATCTAACTTAAAGTATTGTTCATGTAAAATATTGTTACTAATATTATTATTTTATTAATACCCCCACTATTGTTATGCTTCTTTTATCCAATAACTTTAATTATCCAGAATGACCTGAAACTCTAAAATAAGCAAACAAGGTCTCTGAGTAGCCAAACTGATGTCACAAATATGATACACTTTATTTATAACCTGGCCCCCTGGGGCCTCCCTCAGAACTTAGTTATTATACAATATATTCTGATTAAAACGCATTTCAAACAACCTTCACTCTTTGGTTCCTCAGCCCACAATATGATAAAACCAACCAAATACTCTTTTATTAAGGGTCTACAAACAAAAGACACTCTGCTAAATTGTGGAAGATATAAGAACATATAAAAAGTCCCCACTCCAAAGGGTACATGGGAACTCTCTATACTTCCCACTCCACTTTGCTGTGAACCTAAAACTGCTCTAAAAGAGTTTATTGATTTTTTAAAAAATTAGGCCTCCACTCCTGCCACCATCAACATCCACTTTAAAGAGGCATCCCAAATAAGAAGACAGGATCGAGGTGAATACATCATGAAAGCAAGAAATGAAAACTGACTTTTTCAACTAGAGAGAATACAAGAAAAAAAAATATGAACATCAGGAATAACAACTTAAAAATACAGAAGTTTAGAACTACTCATTAAAGAGATGAAAAGCCCTAAAGAACTTCTGATCCAGGACAGTGGGAAAGGTGAGCAGCTGAGAGGTGAAGTCTGAATTTTCATCTAGGTTGCTCTTTGCCGTGCTGTGCAGTCTTCCAAAGGTCCTAGCAGCTCTCTGGGCTGCATTTGCTTCTGCCTGCTGTGAGGGAGCTGCACCAGACAGCCTTCGTCAAGGCCCACCAAGCTCTAAAATCCCATGATCTGTGTTCAAAGTTCTGACCTTGAACCACCAAAGTAAAAGTGAACTATACTCACTGTACTCTGATTTTAAAGGTAGGCAGGGAAGGGTACTCATGTATTTTAGAAGGCTTTATATAAATGGTAATTTCTGTTAAGTTTGTTATTTAGCAGGAATAGTTTCAGTTATCTGGAAAATCTACTTATGCGGAACACCACAATCCCCTATAGCGCCCAGTAAGTGAGGATTTCACAGTGTTATTTACACAGCCCCACATGGGCTGACCAAAATAGTACAAGGCCAGAGAAACAGAGAAAACTTGCAGAGGATTCTTCTCTCTCTGCAGTTTCTATAGAAAGGACTGACCAGTGGGGGTAAATTTGTCATTCCCAAAGAGGACCCCATTAAGAAGGTAGTGTGTCAAGGTGTAGCAGTCAGCTCCTAAGGCTGGACAGGCACCACTGCTCTCTCTGTAATCACATCCCCCCATACCTCGCACCACTCTGAGCAAGGCACAGACATGCTCTGCTGAGAGCCAGGCTTGTGCTGTCTCCTAGGGCCTTCTACCAGGAAGTTATCAGTAGCCAGCAGAGGGTGTCCAGATGAACCCCTGTCCAAGTGACTGCTGTTTTGCTGTCTTAAAACTTAAATACGGCTTTCCCTTCATGTGGATGCATCACAGGAGAAGACTGCCAACGTGAGAAAGGCTGCTCACATCAGTGCCCTGCTGAGGTACAGGAGGGCTGACTCCTCAGGAAGCTCATACTTTCCTTTATTTGTTCATTTACCGAACAGTTTCAGGCCCGCCCCTGTTATGTGTCAGGTAATCTGTTGGATCCAGAAATTCAATGGTGGGAGAAAAACACTAGACATCATCTTTGCCTTTACATAATTTACTGTTTGCAAAATTACAACAGTCTTGTGAGCTATTGAGGATGAGAAATATTTAAGAAAAATAATATATTGGAATAATCCCTATTAAACTGACATTTTCATTCTTTTTTGCTACTATAAGTAATGCTGCATCTAATAACCTTGCAATAGGTCATATTGCACATTAGTAAATTACTGTAAGATGAAATTTTAACTTAGAATTACTAGGTCAAAAGATTTGTGTGTTATTATTTTTGTTGGTACATTGCTGTCTACAAAGACTGTGCCAATTTACAGTCCCACCAGCAACATGTGAGAATCAAATATTTTTATCTTTGCTGAACTGTTGGTCAAATAATGGTATTTTAATCTCTGTGGAGATTAAATCACAGTGGAATTTTCTATTTTCACTTAAGAATGAGGTTGTGTATCTGCTTGAGCCATTTGTATATCTTTCTCTGTGAATTATGTCATTTAAACATTAAAACAAATAAAAAGAAGAAAAAGTGGGTTCTGTGGAGGGAAGCAAGGAATGGGGGGATTGATCTTGTTGTGGGAACAAGGGACAGCAGGAAAGCCTTTCTTTTACAGAGATGGCATTTGAACTGAGAACTCAAGGTTGAGCTGGCATTAACTTCTAGCCCATTGTTTATGGCATCCAGTCAGTTATTTGCCATTGGGTATCAATATTTCTCAACTAGTACGCCTAAACTCACACACCCAAGTACACCGGGAACGCACAGACTCACTAGATCACTGCACACTGCTCCATTCTGTCCATTCCACTCAAAATCTATTAGAGAAAATGTTTATTACATTAAAACCAACACAGTTTTACTAAGGTAGAAAAACCAGTATCTTATGGTATTTTTTACCAAAAAAAAATCTAGAGAATTCTAATCTCTTGTAGAGTTATCTTGGGCCACACCCAGCTCCTCTATTCACTTTCATCTGTCATGAGGGCTCCTCTTAGAAAGGTATGAGAAGTTTCTGATGTATCATTAACAGAGCTTCAGATATGATTCAGAATTATTTTTCTCACTGAACTTGGAGTGATGTGATGGATATGTGTTTATTTCTAGCAGGAGCAGAAGTAGTAATACAATAGTAGTAGCTCTTGCTGTTGTAACTATTGCAGTAGTAGTAGCTGCCGTTGTAGTTACAGTAATAGAAATAAGTAGTAGTGGTTGTTAACATACTCCTAGTAGTAGTGGCAGAGGCTGCAGTTAAGAGCTGAGTTGGATCTGAACTCTACCATTTACTAGCTAATAAGATTGGACAAGTTATTTAAATTCCCTACATCAATAGAATGGGTTAATCAAAAACATCCAACTCTTAAGAGTGTTGCAAGAAATAAATGAAATTTATAAAAAGGCAGGTACTAGCATAAAACAAGCACTCCACAAGTCTGAGCCAGTTTAATGTGTTATCTTTATTATTATTGTTATTAACATTATCACATATCTCTCCATCCTGCAAGAGGAAGTTGGAGGAAAGGGAAAGCAAGGCCAAGTAGGTCTGGGGTTGAGGAGCAGGACTAATAAAATACTCCCCCTCCAATCTGAATCAAACCCACAACATCAATTTCGTAAGGGAAGGAACACTTTCCATACAGGGTTGTCTTCATAATTTCCTTTTGAAGTACCTTTTAATCTCACTTTATGCACTAATACAAGTCAAACTCATTCATGTTGTGTTTTAAAAGAAAATATTATACCAAACCCCAAACAGGGAAGAGGGTACTTCGTGTCTTTGAGGAGGTGGACCTAGCATGGCTTTTGTGTTCATAGTTACCTGCTTCTGATTTTTTTTTTCACCTCTCTGGAGTAGATAGATTACCACAGAGGTAATTACTCCCTGGTTTCTACAACCCATTCTTTCAGAGAAAAGCAAATCATCCTTAGCCATTGAATTCTCACTGCAGAACCCAAAGGACCAATGTACGCCTTAGAGCTGCTTAGAGCTGCTGTCGCTTAGGGTTTCCTATAGCCTTGCTGTATAAGGGCCTTTTTCCTCTTTAAAGACTAGTTAGAACCCCATGATTTAAGGACCCAAGCAGCTGGACACTTATCTTCCTAGCCGGAAGCACCATAGCTTATTCACAGACCTGATAGAAAAAAAATATATAAACATTTTGCCCTAAAGACAAACTTAGCATTTAGTTCAACTGCATGCAAATAACTTAATCCTTTCTTTTATTTTTCTTAGCTGCTCAAAAGGCAGTCACATTCTCTTTGGAGATTAGGCAGAATGTGATGACTTAATTCACATTTACTTACATGCCTGGCTTAACATTCTTGTGAATGTGCTTTTGAACATTCTTCCTAAAAGCACTGCTGTCACTTTTGCTGAGAAAAGTGCCTGCAAGTCCATTCATTATAGCAGAGGCCCAGTGTACTAAAATGTGTGCAGGTGAAAGGCTGGGTTCCTGGTCCCAACCCCACTCAAGGAGTAGCAACAGAGATCATTGCGGACTCCGGCTTTGACGGACACCATGAATCGCAGCCCAGTGGTTTGTTGGCATTTTCTTGATGGATGGTGATAAACTTTAGCAGAAAGTCTGGGAGTAGCAGGGGTTTGGGGTTCAGGGTCACTGTTCTATAAATTTGGGGGGTTGGGGAGGTTAGTCCTGATGCTCCCTCTATGCATGAAGTCCTGCCCTAAAACCAGTGAATTCAGTATAGCATGCCTTCCTTTCTTTCTTTCTTGTTCCTCAATTTTTTAAACTCACACTTATCGAGCACTTGCTAGGTGTCAAGCACTTTGCAGGTACTAATAATATCCAACATATTTTGAGTGCTTCTATGGGCCAGGCACTATTCTAAATGTTTTGAATAGATCGACTCATTCATTGCTCACAACAGCCCAGCACAGTAGGGATTGTTATTATCCTCATTTACAGATGGAATGGGAGCCCAGAAGGTTAAGTACCTGGTTATGAAACTACACAGCCAGGGAGCACAATCTGCATAATTTTGGAAAATGCTATCTGTAAGTATCTATGGGACTTATTTTAATATCAGTAGTGGATAGGAGGGACAAGCAAGACCTTCTAAACCATCACTATCTTTTTAAAAACTACAAAGGTTTACAATAACAAAGAGAATATGCTTTAAATACATCATCCAAGAGTTAATGATAGAAAAAAAGCACCATTACCAAGGGGGTGGATGGGAGAGGAATAAAGTGCTATTTGGGGACACGTGAGCCTATCAGTGACCCTGCCCCTGAAAGCTTATCTTATAGGTGGTCACAAATATGCAGCCACAGCACTTCAGTGTTCAGAAGATCTGATTTTGGAATCATAGGACCTGAGTTCTGTGTCTGAATATGTAACCCTGGACAAGCCATACTTTGTACATCTCCATTTTCTCACCAGGTAATGGGACTCATGCTAATACCTGCCATACCTACCTAAACGGACTGCTGTCGAGCTCAGGGGCAGACTCTACAAGACAATGTTTCACAAACTGAAGAGTTTTGAGCGAATGTGCTATTATTGTGTTAGGTGGAAATGCACTTATTTGGTGGGAACATTTTTCTATACAGATACAGGATTCATCGCTGTCACTTCCTAAGAAACAGAAGCTTTAGCTACTTTTTTCACGTTGCTTCTGTTACACTTTAAGACACCTTAGAGTAGTGATGGTGTCAGCTATTCACTCTGTCCTTGGCTAGAGACCTCTAGCAATTTTAATCTTTGATATCCCACAGAAATTTTTAGTCTGACTCTCTAATCCAGACCTTGACACCTCTGTATCGTCAAAATGGCTTGAAAGGGCCCACCTTTCCCAGGAAAGTAAATAAACCTCCAGTAAGTGAGTGGACTAAGCTAAATAAACCTGGGAAGAAGAAAAACTATTTTTCTAAACTTCACATGGTTCAAAAATATATAACCAATGCAAATCATGGATAGCAAGAAATAAAACTGGATTTGAAATTTGAGATATTACAGATGGCATTGTAAAGTAACAGATGACCCAAAATGGATTTTACAGAAGGCAAAGCAAACCTGAAGCTGCCCACAGGCTCATCAGAAAGCAGAGTGACCCCAGAGGTCCAACAATGTTTTTCCTCAGATCAAAAGTACTGTATGTCTATAGACTTAGAGCAACAAGGTCAAAAGATAAAGCTTTGAAGGTCCTTGGAAAATGACAGGAAAGTATATTAAGATACTAGCACTTACTAAAATCTTGATTCTATTTCTCCATTATTCCATCTTTTCCCCTCTCTTAACCAAGTGATCCAAGGAGGTCTTACTTACCTCCCCCCATAGGTCAGCTTTAAAGATGAGCTATATTTTAGTTTATCTCTGAAGCCCCTATAAATTTAGGAATCATAAATTTGGTGAACATATTTCAATTCATTTATGATTTCCAACAGAGTCATCCCTTTGTGAAATGAATGCTATAAAGGTAGAACTTTCTAGAGGAGTAGTAATGACAGATATTATCAACATATTCCCCTGCTTTCATTTAATTTTCAGAATTGTTTTAAACATGATCAGTTAAACCTTTCCACACTTAACTCATTTATTTGTGTGTTTTGTTGTGGTTGTTACCATTTACTTGCCTTGTCTATGCAGTGTTACCACAAAAAGGGACAAACATGATGTTAACAGTCACATGTTGAAAGAAACAGACAAAAATAGCCAAAAAAATGAAAAAGAAAAATGAGGAAGATTAACCCTCAGATATTATAAAAAGCCAGTAAGCACAGAAATTTTAAAATCTTGTGAATTCACTTAACCCTTTCCTGTTTTCAGAAAAGATGAGAGTGCAACAGATCCAATGTTAAGAGTCACAGGCAAGCAAGTCACTTTGCTCAGGAAGGTGCTTTGCTGTAGAATAAATGTTACTGCTGTCCCTTGCAATCACAGCGGCGGTGGGGGCGGGGGGAGAACAAGCAAGAGAACAGGCATAAACATCTCTTCCCATAATAGGTCTGCAAAAAGCTATCTTTATTGTTTGATATGAAATATCATGAATCACACCACCAGCACAGTTATTTGAATATATGTTGCAATAGTAGGTCTAAAGCCAAATTATCATCCTCACTGGAAATCTTCTCACTGAGTCTCATCCAAAAGAAGCAAGGGCATCTGTATGTTCCTACACAAGAGGATGAGCACTTGGAATAGTCATTAATGCTGTTTGTCATTCATTTCCAGCTCTGGGTAGCACTGCACCTGGTACAT
The DNA here is from genome assembly GCF_019186645.2 of Phyllostomus hastatus. NCBI lineage: Eukaryota > Metazoa > Chordata > Mammalia > Chiroptera > Phyllostomidae > Phyllostomus > Phyllostomus hastatus. Next base: position 34,267,501 of record NW_025333709.1, on the reverse strand, counting down.
TTGCACTTCCTAATTGGGTGAGGCCCTGTGATTCTCTGGAGCTTAAGTTATAGTGGAAGTTACTTGGCATTTCTAGGCTGAACATCTAATTGCCAGTGTGATTAGAAATGCTTGGGTACCCTTTTCTCTCCAAAAGAAAGCAGCAGCAGCAGCAGAGATGGAGAAAGATGTGTCACCCTGGTCGCTGCATGACTCCATGATTCCAGTGAGCAGAGGCTCTCTGCCAACCCATGGTGATGCTTAGCATATTCTCCCTGAGCTCTAACTTTTTGATCTCCCCTACCAGGTTGTAAGCTCCCTGAAGATAAGAGCCATGACTAATTCACTTTTATATTCTTCATTAAGTATAGCACCCACACATACAGCAGAAACTCAATACTGTTTGCTAAATGTATTTACAACTGATTCATCCTACAAAGTAATGAAATATATTTTTATATTCTGCAAAATACACAGTCTGCTCTTATTAAACTATTATCTCTGTGTAAGATAATCACTAAACTTGTCATTCTATGCAAACCAAGTATTTTCATCATGGGCGGAAAGTATGCAAATTTTTCCACTATAAAAAGGGCAAAACTAAAAAGATAAATATCATATAGATGATATTTCCCATGTTAGGAAAGACATACTAACTTCCCATGATGCAAATTATTTTCCAATATTAGTAAAAGGCCTAAAGTCAAGCCTGCTACTTGTGATAATGATAATATATATTTATTCTGACACAGGGTAAGCTAGCTAGCCAAAATGATAATAATATCAAATGATGACCTGGACAAAAACAATTATTTCCAACAGCTATTGGTTCATTTTCCTTAATGGCTGTTTTTGTTTTGACAAACACTGTCTCTTTATGTTGTGAGGGAAACCTCTAAACGTGAATGTTGCTTTCAAAGACACACATCTTTATTCCCTAGTCTGCTTGTGTTTACTGTTTCATAATGTTAATAGATTCAGCAACTCCTCAGGGTTAAATCTCTTCTAAAGACTTGGATCTGTAAAACATACTCCTTGTATTCTTAATTGAGCATTAGACTGAAATATCTTTGGTTAAGATACCCTTTCCAAGTAATTTGTTGATGTGTTTGATTAGCTGTCTCCCCTCCTCCCACAGAATTTCTATAGCAAACACAGATGCAGGAGTCATTTTATTTCCCCAAACATGATACTAATTCTAGTACAGTTGGTCAATATTTATAAACAAACTCTTCCAAAACATTTTTGTGCATTTATTTTTATAGCCTCTTAATTATTCATCATTATTACTTTCCATAACTACTATTTTATTATATTTAGCTCATAAAAATTTACATAATAAAAACCATGCAAAACCATTTTTCAAATATGTATGATTCCTCAAAGTTCACTTAAATATTGCCTACAATGATAGTTAAAATAACTGACTACAACATATACTATGTCCAAATTCTCCTCTTTGTACATCTATTCTTGAGCAAACAAATGCTACTTCATTACCCACCCTTCCTTTTCTTCCTCAGAGGAAGCAAAAATCTATCTCCCTGTTTAATACAGAATTTTTATTTTAATGGGTACCTATAACAAGAGTGTTAAAAAAAAACTTTTCTTCTCCTTACATCTTGAAACTTTAATTAAAATGTCTCAGCTGATCTACCTGCTAATGATTATTTGGACAATGATGCAGAGAATCCTTTTTCTCAAAGGAACGAACACCTTCTAAGCCAAGAACAGCTTTGGGTCCAGATGTTGCTGTTGTTCGTTCTCACCATTAATCACCAAACATTGCAGTAGGACCCACCATGGTTATTATTCAAACAGAGACTCAATTAAATTCTGAGGCAGTCCATTTAATCTTCATCAGCTCAAACAATGGCAACTTCATTTTTCTCAAACAAATGTTGGGTCAGAGAAGAGAAACTTCAGAGGTTTTCATTTCATTGAATATTGTTATAAAGTAAATGGATTTACAGTTTGACTTTCGAAAAGGACAGTCACCGCACTTTGCTGGGAGGCAATGCAGCGGGGAAGATAGACCATCCTGTGTCAGCAGGCACACGTTGTAGTAATTTTGTGACTTTAAAGAAAAAAGATTCATTTGCTCCCTTAAAAGCTGTGATAACTTCAGAAGGAAATAAAACATTCTGTGTCGACTCTGCTGCGTGAAGATGGATGTGAAGCAGGGAAAGGAGGGAGGGAACTAGAAGTGGAGGAGGAACGGGGGATACGTCCAATGTGTATTATTCACTTCATCTAGACTGAGGAGGAAAATAGCTCCTTGGAAGGATCTTGTCAGAAAGTAGCCTGTGGGCATGATGGAAGAGGCATTTCTAATTAAAAGTGGCATCAAATTGCTGAAGACCTTTCCTACTATGATCCTGACATTGACATTTTTTTTAAAGTAAGGAAAATGCAGAGGAAGCGCTACCTAGGTATCTTCAGCCATCAGTTTGGATCATGACTGCCTACTCCAACAGACTCCACTGGTATAATACAAGTTTATTTAGGAACTCTTTCTTCATCATCTCTGTATTAGTCAGGATTCTCCAGAGAAAGCAGACAGATAGACATTGTAAGGAAGTGACTCACACGATTACGGAGGCGGACACATCCTAAGACCTCCTGGGCAAGCTGCAGATGCAGAACAGAAGTTGTAGTTCCTATTGAAAGCTGACGGGCTTGAGACCCAAGAAGAAACAGTGTTTTAGTTCAAGTTCAGAGGCAGGAAAAGATTGACTTTCAAGTCCAAAGTCGAGACATCAATATTCCCTCTTAGCCTTTTTGTTCTATTTAGTCCTTCAACTGATTGGACGAGGGCCACCCACATTAGGGAGAGCAATCTGCCTTACTCGGTCCACTAATTTAAATGATAATCTCATCTAAAAATACCTTCACAGGCACATCCAGAACAATGTTTGACCAAATATCTGGATATATCCATGGCCAAGTCGACACAAAAAAAATTAACCATCACAATTTCTTACACTTAGAGCAAGTTGGACATAGTTAGAAAGTTTCCCTACACAAGTACCCCAAAGATCAGAAGAGAGGAATTTGATGAAAATTTGAGAGTTTTAGTAATTCCTTTCAAGCCCATCCCTAAAGCAACCAGATCCTGGCAAAATAAGATGAGATCATGATGATGATGATGAGATGATGATGATGACGATGACAACAATGACGACAAAGATGAAGGTGGTAATAGCAAACACAATACAGCACCTTTCATGTGCCGGGTGCTGTTGAAGCACACTTTACAAACTCCTTCAATCCTTACAACAACCCTCTGAGGTGGATGAGAAAATGGAGGCACAGACACACTAGTTAATCTGCCCAGGTCACAAAGCTAGAAAGTGGGGGAGCTGGGAGTCCCTTCCAAGTTGTCTGGCTCTAGAAGTCCACATGCTATTTCTCGTGTCAGTGAGCATTCATTGAGTGTTCCTTGTATAAAATGGGCAGGACAGGTTTCTGCTTTCCTGAAATGAAACAGTGGTCCAGTGTAGCAGTGTTATAAACAAGGGCTGTGATACTTACAGAATGCACCACTCATCCTGTCCCAGAAATCAGGAAGACCTCATCCTCTGGGGAATTTGTAATGTAGGAATGAAATCGACAGACTGTCTAATCCAACTTGCACCCTTGCTGTTCTCTAACTCTGGCTGAGCTCCACCTCAAAGAGAAGACATAAGAGCAGGGCACATATCTCTGGCCTGGACTACCAACTAACTACCACCTGACCCATCCACATCAACAGTTCTGGGCTAATCTCCAACCAGAATCTGGAGGCATCGTCTCAAAAAAAAAAAAAAGAAAGAAAGAAAGAAAAAAAGAAAAATGCACTGGATCCCCTTGCAGAAAAACTCTTCAATTGTTTCTTATTGCTCTTAGGACAAAATTACTTAGACTAGGATGTTGGGCCCTATACAACCTGCCCTGTTTCCTCTGGCCCATCTCATACCACCATGCTCTCCTTTGCTCTATCTTGTCAGGATACCCAGCCTGTGTTCTTGCCATGTCCCTCCTGCCACAGGGCCTTTGCTCATGCCATGCCCTCTTCTGGACAATTCATCCTAGAAGAATTTGCTACAATTATGCTCTTTCTTTCCTTTCTAAGATGAGAAACCTAATTTTATTTCTTCATCTATTAGATCCCCTAAGAAATCTCTAGCATCTCCTCCTCAGGAGAGACCTCTGACCTCTCTAAGTACATCAGATTCCCCTATTCTAAGCCCTCACAACAGTTTATGCCTCTGCTTTATAGCACCTGTCACAGTAGCAATTGCACAATTGTGGCAGGTCTAGAAGATCTAAGAGGCCAAGAATAGCATCTGCTTTGCTCACCATTGTGTCTCCATTGCCTGACAGTGTGTCTGAACATAGCAAACAGTAAAAATACTATCTGGGTCGATGAATGACAGTATAGCAAACCTAGGAGGAAAAATAAAACACATGACCAAGAGCACTGAGGCAAGAAAGGGCATTGCATGTATAAGGAATGGTAAGTCAAGACAGTAAGTTAGAACTAGAACTGAAATGATGCAGACATAGGACTGAAAATAGTTTAGAGACAGATCACAAAGGGCTAGAAATTCTAAGAAACACAAGCTTTCAATTCTACAGACAATGGGTGGCCACTGAAGGATTTTCAAGCAAGAGAAACAGAAATGATTAATGATTTCAGACATGACCACACATTGGGTCCATTCAGAGAGTTACAAAAAATGCTGATGCCAGAGTCTAGCCCCAAGAGAGTCTGCTTTAATTGGTGTAGGGTATGGTCTGGACATCAGTTTTAAAAGCTCCCTGATGATTCAGATACGCAAAAAAGTTTGAGAATCACCACTTTAGAAAAATTATTCTGGGATCTGTTTTTGGTAAATTAGAGGGCCACATTCATGGCACAGAAACTGGTTAGGAAGCTCTCTTAATGCAAGCAACCCACGCTAAGAATCTGATCTAAGACAGACCTCAATAATGGAAGGGATGGTCTCTTCTGAAAGAATGTTGTAAAAGTCAAATTTCACACTAAGGTGGATAAATGGACATGGGAAACATAAATAAATAACTGGAAAATGACTCCAGGGTTCCCAGCTGGGACTACAGCATAGATGTGCTGGGACAAATTAACAAATTTAACAGGAAAAGATACACAAGAGGAGAAACAGGGGTTGGAAACAAGGGAAAAGGAGAGGATGCTGAGCCCACTCCCCAGTCAATTTGACCTTCACCTTCCTCCCCTGGCCCCAGAGCTGACACCACTAAATTAAGCCAATGTTAGTGCCCAACAACCCTGCCTATTGCCAGTGAAAGTCAACAGATTTTGGCTGCCACAGGATAATAGGACGCTTATTCTACCTCTGATGGCCCTCTCCTGAAGCCTCCCTGTCAGAGGAGTCCCGATATAGATTTTTTTCCCAAGAGGACTCCAGCATTTCAGCTGTCACTGGCCCCTACCAAGAAGGAGAGGGCACAGTTCAGGAGTGAGGATCCAATCGCCATGAGCCCACACAGATCACAGTCTCCACCTTGACTCCGTGAATTGCGTCCCCAAGCAGATGGGAAGCCAGCGCGGAACCCAGAGCACAGATGCCTGTGCTCCTGCAGAGCATGAGCGAGCTGTGTGGGTCTTCCTGCTCATTTCTTATCCGATAACAAGCCTCCAGTCCCGAGATCCAGGCAGCCGGCACACTGCTGCACGCCCCACGGGGCAGAATTTGTTGTCTCTATTACTCTTTTTAAGTTAATAATTAACAGTGTATACACCTCCATAAAAATTATTTATAGTTTATTCTCTCTCCCCAAATGAAACAATTAAAGGAAATACTTTTAAAAACATGTTTGTCTCTGCCCTGCACAGTAAAAGCTTGTTGAGAAAAGTCGTAGTTTTTTAAAAGTAAGGTTTGATCCTTAGGGTATATAAACAGAGGCTGTGAAAGTGGAGAGGATGTTAACAGAGAGGGTGCAAGTCAGTAATTCCTGTCTATAGCATGACTTGAGGACAAAGTACACCATCACATGTCGGGCAACCTCCAGAATGGCCAGCTTTAGCAAAAGTGCTACCCAATTTGCCTTTTGTCTGCCTGCAGAGGCAGAAACAAGAGGAGCACCAGAGCACCTGGCAATCCTCTCTGAGCCCTAAACTGGAAAAAAGGTCCCTGCCGCATTTCCTATGGGGGTGAGGGATTTACTATGCTAATGCTGGCCACAGGTAACTCAGGGACCGTCCCCCTATTCACAAATTATTTTGGGTGCCTCTTATTAGGAGTATATGTGAGAGATTCTTTGCAGTGGCCTTGTCTGCTTCTCTCCTTTACTTTCCTTTACATATGGGATACCAATGTCTCCCAGAACCACAGAGTGGAGTCTGCCCTCCCATTGCCAGGCTTGTCACCAAAGCATTTTTCCTCAAGCAAGCTGGAGAACTGGGGAGATTCTTTTACAAAGCAGTGGGCTCAGGTTCCGCCACTGACAAGTGGCAGGCCTTGGGCACGTACCTAACCTCCCCGTATTTTGATCACACCACCTATGAAGCAAGTTAATAATGGTCTCCAGCATAGGACTGCTGTGAAGGTAAAATATATAAAATAGGCATGTGTTTGTGCCTGGCACACAGTAATTGCCACCAGTGTGTTAACTGCTCTCATGATTTTTCTAAGAAGCGGTACAGCCTAGCAACTAAGAGCATGCTCTCCACAGCCCCCATGCTTGGGTTCAAACGCTGGCTCTCCCACTTCTCAGCTGTGTGATTTAGGACAAGTTATTAACTTTCCTGTGCCTCTATGTTATTTAACCTATAGAAAAGGAATAATAATTGCATCTACCATAAATAGGTTATGGTGAAAATTTATATATATAAATACTTATGACCCCCCAAATTCCCATGTTAAAACTATTTCCCATGTGATGGTATTTGGAGGTGGGGACTTTGGAAGGTGATTAGGTCATAGGAGTGAAACCCTCCTGAATGGGATTAGTGTCCCTATAAAAGAGACCCCAGAGAGCTCCTTTGTCCCCTCTGCTATGTGAAGACACAGGGCAAAGACGGCTGTCCATGAACAAGGAAGCAGGCTCTTAACGGACATTGAATCTGCCTGTGCCTTGATCTTGGACTTCTCAGCCTCCAGAATGGTAAGAAAAAAATTTCGGCTTCTATAAGCCACAGACTCTGTGGTATTTTGTTATAGCAGCCCAAACAGACACTCCCTCTCTCTCTCTCTCTCTCTCTCTCTCTCTCTCTCTCTCACACACACACACATACACACACACGCACTCTAACTTAGAACAGTTCTTGGCATAGTAAATACTATGCTAGCCATTTCGTTATTGTAGGGATGATGATGATGATGATGATGATGATGATGATGATGATGATGATGATGATGATGATTACTACCATGGGTTAGGAGGATTACATAAGCAGTAAGTAGTAAAGCATCAGTTCACACCACTGGAAGTCTTAGGGCATCTCACTTACATGCAGAAAGAGCCCTGAATTTTAGGTCTGATAACTCTTCCCCTCAAAACATCTGAGCCTCATATTCCTCATCTATAAAGTGGGATAGTAAAATAATCCTTACTCTGCAACATTATCATAAAGATTTAAAATCATATTCGTAGAGATCCGTTTCAAGGGACTGAGGCTGACGCTCTTCCCCTCTACAGTCTGGCCAAGGGAAGTGTGTACAAGGAGTCAAGTCAGACCGGTAAGTAAGTGCTATTCTCTAAGCTGCCCGCGCCTCCAGATAACTCCCTAGAATAACCCAATGGATTTAGGAAAGTGCTTTACATATGATTAAAGTTTATTACAAAGGATACAAATTGGGACCAGCCAAATGAAGAGATACACAGGGCCAGGTCTAGGAGGATCCCAAACACGAAGCTTCTGTGTCTTGAGGACACAGTGCTCTCCCAGCACATCATATATGGTTAACAACCAGGGCTCACCCAAGCCTTGGTGTAAAAACCTTTGACCACATGACTAGGTCAATCTCGAGCCCCTCTCCCCTCCCCAGAGGTCAGGAGGCTGGACTAATATTATATGGCTTAAAGCCTTAACCTTCTAATCACATGATTGGTCTTTCTGGCCTGGTCAGCCTCTCTGCTGACACTGCCTGGAGGCTCACCAGTGTCACCTCATTAGCATAAACTCAGGTGAGATCCCAGGGACTTACCATGAATAACACAGACACTGCTACCACTTGGGAAATTCCAAGAGTGAGAAAATCCTTCCCAAGAACCCAGGATGAAGATCAAAAGGACCCTTTATTGTACAATGGATGGAAAGCTTATAAAACTGGATTTCAATCAACTACTTAACTTGATAAGGCAAACTCAAAAAAAAGGGGATAAACTGAAACCTTTTCTTTTGACTATCATCATATTAGACTAAAATATATACCATTACAGCACATGGGCCTCCACTTACTAATGTTAATAATAATTATTATAATAATAACTACAATTTACTGAGCAGCTAATAGATGGTAAGACTTCACCTAACTGAAACACCCACCAGCCCAACTCACAGGCAAAGAGCTGAGGGCAGGAGACAAACTCCCGACCTGAGATGAGCTCCAGCAAACCACCGCCCACGAGCCAAAGCCAGCTCACCATCCGTGTCTGTGTGGCCTGGGACCAAAGAACCGCTTTTACATCTCTAAGTAATTGAAAAACATCCAAAGAATAATAAAGGTTTGTGACATGTAAAAATTATACACAATTTAAATTTCAAGTCTGTAAATAAAGGTTGTTGAGGACACAGTCATGCCCATTTGTTTCCATGAGGACCACAGCTGCTTTCACCCCCCTCCCCCACCAGCACAAAGAGTTACAAGAGAGACTGCGTAGTCTTCGAAGCCTGAAATGTTTCCTAGCTGGACCTTTGCAGAAAGCTGACTGACTCCCGGCAGAAGATCACATGGCTTGTGAGTGGCAGAGGTAGGATATAAAGCTAGTTTTCTCTGGCCCCAAAGTGCCTAGTAATAGTGGCAATATCTCCTCATTATTTTGAGCCTACTCTATGCTCCAAATGGACAGAACCATGCTCAAACATGTCAGCTCAGCCTCAAAACTATTCCACAGACAAGAGAAATTTAGTTCGGAGGCTTCCAAAGCCACCTCCCTAAGGTCACCGAGTCGGCTCTGTGCAGCTCCAGGCCCCTGCTCCTACGATAACCATGACTGAATCCAACTCTATCCAGAACAGAACAGACAGCTTTCTAAATTTCACACTTTCACTCTGCCCAAGAGAAAAAACGAAAAGATTAGTTCCCTTCCCTTAGGGGCCACAGTGTTGTTCTTTCTGGTATAGAAAGAACAGGAAAACCTTCACTGAGGTTCGGACCTGCTGAAGGGGCCCAGGGTAGAGTTCAGCCGGCAGGACACCATCACTGCTTGTGGCTGCAACACTGAGGCCATTTGCCCAAAGGCTTTTACTTTCTTTCTCCACTCTGGGAGCCAGACTCGAGAAACCTCCTGCTGTCATACATACACTTGGAAGAGAACTCAGACTAGCAAAACTGATGCGATTGAAGGGCTGAAGATAAATACCCTAGGTTCACGCCAAAAAAAAAAAGGCAGGAAAAACATCTATGAATATTTGAAAGATCATACATCAAAGGAAGAAGGAAATGAGAAATTGCTTGCTGCTATCCGAGGAAAATGAATAAATGGAGCATCAAGAAGCTTAACCGTTCAGAAGCACAGAGAAATGTGTGGCGCGCCCAGCCCAGAACTAGCTTTGCTCAGCCCCTTCTGGACGGAGTGGGAACCTGCCAAACTGACCAGCCGGCTCGAGAAGCAGAATGTTCCTTTTAATGTCCAGTTAGGGTTTATTCAGTTTGTTTCATTACAATGTAGATTCTTTTCTTGAGAACGTAATAATGACAATGAAACTGACATTGAGAATGGCTGATCCTTATGCTGTGGCGTGAACAAGACCCTTCTTAAGAGCTAAGTTAAGCAGTCTCATACCCATCTAGTAAGATTTGGTCTGTAGACCACACTCCAGGCACACACAGTATCATTGGTCTCCTGAAGCAGCCTGAAGGGCTGCTTTGGGATGAGAAGGGGAAGGGAAATGGTTACACTTAGGGGACGAAAAGGATATTCTGATGGAAAGAGGGAACTGTAAAGGAAGACACAGAAGATACATTGACCAGAGCTGGGTTATTATTGCCCATTGCGGTCCTTGGACGGGCTTTGGGACAGTCACTGGGCTCCAGCACATCTACTTCAGGGACCTGAAAGGGTATGGCTGAGATGAGAAGGAGGCCCTTTGCCCACCCTCTGCTGGGACCCAGCTTAGTTCTGGGGCCGCAGAGACATCACCCTCCCTGCGGTCACTGGATTCTCATGATGTTACTGCAGCAAAAGTGCCTCTGCCAGTGGGTTGTAGGCAGCAGGTGTGAACAGGTGGGAACCAGCACTATAGAGAAAGATGTTGAATAGAAGTTAATGCTAATGAGTTAGGTCAACTGACTGCCATTCTGCAAAAACTCCCAGAAATAAGAGAGAAGATGCACTGGGCATGAGAGAGGCCTAAAGTCTTGTTACTTCTTGGGCAGGGGTAATAATGAGATACTAGATATGAAGGCTGTGGATATACAGAATAAATTATAAACACCTTGCTGCACTGCTCATTCCCAGTTCTCATCACTGCACAAAATTAGAGAAACCTCTTCCTGGCAGGTGTTGCCTACTGTGTTTCTGACTTGGACTTATCTGAGTCTCTTGCTCTGTGCTCCAAGCTTTTCCTGGGTCACACACATAGGCTTCTTGTTAGTATCAGAACATTTCTCTCGGTCTCTCTGTCCTCAGTTGTTTAATATTCACATTTTATGTGCAGCAGCTTCATCAGTCGCAGCTCTCTAACTCTGACTTGCTACAGCAGGAATCTGTACAACAGATTGGGTTCTCTTCCTGTGTGTGCTCCTCTAGGGGAATGCACCTGTTACCCAAGGAATAGATTTTCTTGTTCTGCATGACACCTCTCGCTTCTGTCTCCTGCTTAGTCTGTCTCCCTCTGTTCTGCAGGAATTTTATGTTCCATGCTGCAAAATCCAGTATGGATTTTTGGTGGAAAGAAAAAAAGTCCAAGTTGCCTATTACCTGAAAAAGAACATTCCCTGTTATATAGAAGCGACTTCCAGCATCACTGTCAGGTGTCTCATAGCACAAGCAACCTGGGGTTTGTTGATGAGACAGTTCCTACCCAGCACTTGTACCTAATGCAACTTCTGAATCATCAAGTCTTTTACATTACAAAATATGAATATTGAGATGTTGTGCTTGAAACCACAGAAACTAGTCTAAAACCACAGAACAGGCACTATTTATTAGGCAGCTACTTTTTGCCATAAGTGTTTCTGGTTTCACAATAAGTCTGCAAATTAGGCATAAGCTCCATTTTACAGAAGAAATAGAAGAAGCTCAGAGGGTTTAAAAAACTGGCAGCCTCTTTAGGTTCGAACTGTACATAGGAGCTTTGGGACTCTAACCTAGAGTGTGTGAGCCCAAACCTTGGTCTCATTCACAATTGCCCCCTTGCCCAGGAAGGAAATAATAGCATGTTACAGCATTCTAAAATCTCAGGGCCATCCTGAAGGTGCTAACATAGCCATTTGTATTGAATAAATGATTAAGAATAAAATACTATCTTTTTAAATCTTTTCCAATTTGATCAAAAGGAATGCTGTTTGATTTTAGCTCATATTTCTTTGATTACTAATGAAACTTGACTTTTTTCATTATCGTTGGCCATTAATTTTCTTCTTTCATGAACAGCCTCTTCATGTCTTTTGTTCTTTTTTTCCATTGTGATTTCAAAGTTTTTCTTACCCATTTTTAAGACTTCTTCATACACTGAGGCCATTAATCATTTCACCATCATATTCATGATGTCATAAACATTTTAGCCCAATTTATCATCTTCCTTTAAATTTTCATTATGATGATCATTCTTTTTAATTTTGATTATGATGATCATTTATGGATAAAAGTTTCAAATACTCATATAATTAACTCTAAGTCTTTAGATTTATCTTTACATATATGTGCCTTTACCTTTGCACCAAATTTCCCCAAGAGTGGTCAGGTCCAAGTAGGATTATGCTACATTATCCAAACCTCCATAAATGGGTTGACAAAATACTAGCATATTGATTTACAATGAGAACTATCTTTCAGCAGCAACTCACACACCACATAGGTAATTTGCTGAGTACGAATCACTTTGCCCCATTCTCCTCTATCTTGGAGTCGACATTCTATCCAGACCCGCAGAACTTAGTATTATTATTCCTTTATAACAGAGAAAGAAACTCAGAAAGAACTCACTTAATTAATGGCATAACAGAATGAGTACACAAGTCTCCTCTTCACTATTTGTTTTTTTAAAAAAGTAAAATGTATGTTTTGATAAGAACATAGTCCTTATCTGTGTCAAGCATGAGAAAGCAACACAAACATTTTACTTTGCCAAACACATAGATCACTTAAAACGTTAAAAAAAATGAGAAAAACAGATGCAAAATTGTCTAGGAAAATGGACAACCCAATGATTTGTTTGTCATCACCTCCCTCCTAGACTTAACATAATACCATAGCATATCCCACGACAGCTCATAAAGTGTGCCACCGCCACCAAGTCACTAGCTGTTATGGAGACAGCATGAACATGAGACACTTTAGTAGGGGTTATAAAAATGCAGATTCTTCTATCATTAAAGAAACAAGCGGAAGTGTTTTGTAAACCAAAAATATTCAGCTGCCTTGAGAAGCAGCAATGTTTGGAACTAAAACTACTGCATAAATATCTGCAGTTTTACCCAGGCACTGCTTCTCTGGAATTTACATCTATTCACCACGTTCAAGTCTCTAGCTCCGACTTGTTTAAAAATCGTTTGCAAGGGCTTATAAGTCTCAGCTGACTTTGCGGGGTAAGTGTTGGAGGCACTGAAGAAAGCTGTGCAGGCAAACAGACAAGACTGCCCTCAACCAGCAGCTGTCTGCCAGTCTTTCTGCTCCGTGTTTCCCGGCTCCGCGTGCCCTTGAACAGGCAAGTTCTGCTAGTGTAAAAGTGAAGATGTTCTCTCCTCCTGCCTCTTCCCCATTGGAAGGATTAAGATATTTCCATCTCCTCCGAGTTCTGTAACTGTGAAGGCCCCTTGGCATCTCAGACATTAATATGGCTCGCACTGATGTGACTTAAACAGCCTTTTTAAAATCGATTCTATAATACTATGCTTATTTACTATTCCTTGACAGGTACCAGATCTGATTGAAAAGGAGTTTCTCCAAACATTAAGTATTTGGAACAGTCAGGTAAAGATAAGAAGAATGTATTAAGGGATTAAGGGCAAACAGAAAATGAAGATGAGGGCAGGACTGGGAAAATTAAAATAGCAATGAAGTGAGATTTTGAAAAATGACATTTGTGAGGACAAATGAAATTAGGCAAATTTAACTCTGTCTGCCGTGGAGCACATTTTCAGCAGTGTTTAAAGCATGATCTCCTCCTGCTGTGTAGTGGCAAGTTTTGCCCAATTTTTTCTCATTCTGGTTAGCACAATTGTGGTTAGCACTTACCATTTCTATGCTATTCACCATGTTATTTGTTGCTGTTCAGGATAAAATGTGTGTACATTTCTCCGAAAGAAGAAACGGAGCAGGTGGCTTTGGGCCCTGTTCCTCAGTAAAAAATACAAAATACAAATACAAATGGTACTTACATTTCAATTCCTCACTCCCTGTTCACTACCGATGTAAACATCTTCAAAAAAGTACTTATTTCCAAAAGCCTCTTTCCTCTTTCAAAAGAAAATGTATTTTCAAATTCTTGAAAAGGCTTTACAGAGAGCCCTGTGACTTCCCAATTAAAGGGCCCATTCAGCCCATATGGCAGCCATTGCCAGTTCCTGGGCTGGAGACAGCAAGGCTCTTACTCTGCCACTTTGTGAGATTAGCAGGGAAGTGGCGGGCATATTGTCAGATGGAATACTGCACTATTTTGGCCCCCAAAAGAGATGTTAAGAGCTGTAGAGTCGTGGCATGCTGCTCAAGAAAGAAGACAGTCAGCTTTAGTAATGAATTCACAGCTACTGCCCAAAATGCAAAAAAACTTATTTTTCTTTCCAACAAAGAAATCCAAAGTAGAGACCGCTCCCTGAAAAAGCAAAGCTTCCCCAAAAAACCTGACTACTAAATATCTATAGAGCTTGTCTGTACTGTATGCCAGTGACTCTCAAAATGTAGGCCAGCAGCAGCACCTGGGAACTTACTAGAAATGCAGATTCACAGTCTCCACCTCACACCTACTGCATCAGAAACACTGGGCATGGACTCCACAGTCGAGTAAATCCTCCAGGTGATTCTGATGTGCGCTAAAGTTTGGGAACCAGTACTTCATGTAATGCTATTTTTCACCCTCATCTGAGGACAGAAAACATTATTGTGATTTAGGGATAGCACACCTGGCCACAGCAAATCATTTCAACTCTACTATCTCTGATGCTGCTTTTCAGCAATGTTGTCATAAAACCCTTTGAGAATCAAATGACAAATCTTTAAGAATCGAGGGAGGACATGCAAAAATGCATAAAGGCAAACTTCACATTCAGTTTCAGGAGGTTGCTGAACACCCTGAAGCGTGTCCATGTATCTCCATGTAGATCCAAGGAGCATCTGCTTTATCTTTTTCTAAGCATTTTTGTCTGCTCTTTGCAATAATCTGCAAAATTAACAGAACAAGTATTATTATAATTTATAGCACAGGACTGTGAAGCTCAGAAACCTAAGGATCTTACCCCCAAATCTCAGAGCTGGTTATGAGCAGAGGGAGCTCATACCTGGGGCTCAGCTCCACCTACAAATTCTTCATTTTACAATTTACTCCTCTTCCCATCTCTGTCCCCAATTTAGAATGTTGTAAACAATATAGTGATTGGTCTGATTTGCTAAAATGAAATAGAAATGTTCTGTTACTCAGTAATAAGAGTGCATTATTTCCACTGAAACAAAGAAGCTGGAAAGAGGCCTCCAAATCCTCTTTGGTAAATGGTTGAGGGATCTGCCAAAGGTCATTTGATGTGCAGCTGCTCATCAAGCCTCATTTCCGTCTTGAGACAGCTAAGCTGGTCAATGTGGTCGAATTCAGTCACATACGTTAATTGGAAAGAAATCAGTCATAAGTGTTGTTGATGACTGAAAGTCTCAATTTCCCACTTTTCAATTTGTTACTTTGACCAAATATAAACTTATTTTTAGTTCTGAGAAGTATCTTCAATTCAATTTTCAGTTATGTGGCAGCCACTGTGCACAAAGAGCTGTAGGAGTAATAGAAAGGTTAGATTAGATAGATGATATAGATATAGATAGATATAGATATAGATAGATATAGATGATAGCTATAGGGAGATATAGATATAGATAGATATAGATATTTCCCTGCTCTCAGGAAACTTACAAATAGGTAATGAACTCTTTAAGAGTGAAAAATATGTGACCTGTCCAAGAGGGTGTTGTTGCATTATCAGTATGGCAGCAAGAATCCAGAAAGCATCTACCTGCTCGCCCCTGCATTCCTGACTATAATGAAATATTCCATGCTGCCTTATCTCCTGGACCTCCCAAGATGCTGTATTCCATAGTAGCTTCTATATCAAAGGTAGAAAGCTTCTGTAGCTGTTGCAGTCTTGATTCTGTGTCTGTGGTTCCTTCTTTATCTTTGTTCACATGGCTTCTTTTAATAGATCCCTGATTCCCACCATCTGATCAGCTCCCTGAAGCCTATCCAGACCATCACCTCTCATCTAGCCAGGGACATCATGAATTAGTTTGTCTCTCTCTATCATCATCACCACCACCATCATCATCATCATCATCAATTTTTACTCTCAATCATATCATTCCATCACCATACAACATATTACATATAGCATCTCCAATATATGCCTCCAACTGCACCCTCCCCCCAATCTCTACTCCTCTTAACAGTAAAACTCCTCAAAAAAAGTTCTACACATTATTTCCTCACATTCTCTCTCGAATCTATCTGGTCCAATCAGAATTTAAGCCTTAATATGCAGCCACCATGTGAAAGCTCTCCATTTGCATAGTCAAAACTATGCAACCATGTTGCGAAATCCAGTGGTCATTTCCCACTCCTCATTTTACTCAATGTATCTCCTCCCTGAAACACTTGCTTTGCTTAGCTCCCAAGCTGCTGCCTCTCAGGTCTCCCCCGACTTCATTGGTTGGTCCTTGTCAGACTTTGTTCCTTTTTATCTTTCCAACACCCTAGCATTGGCATGTCCCAGGGCTCAGTCCTCGAACTTCTCTATTGACACTCACTTCCTGGATAACCTCAGTCCATTCCAAATCTCTAAATACCATCAATATGCTGATGTCTCCCACATTTTTATCTCTACACCACCCTGAACTTTAGACCATTTATTCAACTCCTTCCTTGGCATCTCCATTTGGATATCTCAGTAAGTTTCTCAAACTTGACATCCACAAACTTAAGTATTGATTTCTAACCCACCACCACCACTAAACTTACTCCTTCCCATATATTCTCCTTACTGCATCTTTCTAGTTGCTTAGGCCAAAATCTTGGTGTCATCCTTGACCCTTCACCCCCTCTCATGTACTACCACTAATTTATCAGCAAATCATCTCAGCTGTGCCTTGGAAATTTTCCAGGATCCACCAACTTCTTACCACTTCCACAGCTGTTATGTCATTAAAACCATCTAAATTATTACATTATTGTAAAATTTTAAAAGTTTTAATAATCTCCTAACTTGTCTCCTTTCTTCCACTATTGCCTGCCTGCAGTCTATTCCCAATACTGCTGCCAGAGTTAAATTTTTAAATATGTCAGATTATGTCAGATTAGATATCTCTCTAATGGATTCCTATATCACTCAGAGGCTAAGCCAAAAAACTTGTTATAGCCTAATTACCCAATATGATTGGCTCTTGCGCTCTTGCTGATAACATCTCTTTAGATACATTAACTACCTTGCTCTTCTTTAAGTATTGAAGCACATTTCTACCTCAGAGTCTTAGCACATGCTCTTCCCTTTGCCTGCAAAGTTCCTCAGATGTTCACATCACTTGCTCCTTTATTCCCCTTAGGTCTTTCCTCAGTTGTTATCTGAGCAGTGCATGCACCTCTAACCACTCTCTGTATTAAAAGTTTCCTACATAGAAACTCATAGTCTCTCTACTTACCTTGCTTTATTCTTCATCATTGCTCTCATCGCTAATGACATAATTGATATTTATTTTATTTCTGCCATGCCCACTAAAATGTTGTTCTGTGACCACAGAAACTTTTTTTGCTTACTATTAAAGCTATACTTTAAAATTGCAACACAGTCATAAATTAGGTGTTCAATTAATATTTGAATGAGTAAATAATTATACTCAACTACTATTGTCTATCCACTCAGTTCTAACCCAGTATTTTTATTGTAAATCAATTCTCCAATTCAGACCCCTTTTTGAATAAATATCAAAGGAAACCATAGCAAGTTTCTCTTTTTTCTATCATTAACATTGAGAACCCACAACATTACTTTTATTGTTGTTCTATTACAGTTGTCCCAATTTCCCCCTTTGTTCTCCCTCACCTCACTCCCCCACAGTCAATCCTCACCCTGTTTGTCCATGTCCATGGGTCATTTATACCTGATTAGACCCTTCCCCTCTTGGCCCCCTTACCCTCCTCCCAACATTAATGATAGAATAAGAGGAACTTGTCATGGTTTCTCATCAATGACAACCTAAAAATAAACATTATCTCTAATTTTCATACAACTCTGCAAGTTATTTATCATTATCTCAGTTTTACAGATAAGAAAATCGGAATTCAGAAATGTTATGTGGTTCATTTAATCAGTGTCCAAGCTAGGATCTGCATCCAGCTCCCTCGAGCTCCAATGCCTGCACTGTTTAAAATCCCCATCCTTATCACTCACTACTGGCCCATTCAACAGCCTTAATTCCTTATTGCTGCCTATGGGAAAAAAAGGGGGGTTCTGAAAACCAAATATAAAAAATATATAATGATAAAATATAGTTATTTAATAATACTATTGCTCACAAGTGACAACGTCTAAGACCAATGACCAAATATCTGAGTTAGAATGTTTAGAGATAATTAGTTTAACTTTTCTAGCAAGTCTAATTTCTAGGTTTTCTAGAAAACTGCAATCTACAGAGGTTAATATGCCTGAAGTTAGCTTTCTAGAGTGGGAAGGGTTGAGCGACATGGTTAGAGACAGTGTTTTAAAAGTCAGACAAACTGGTTCAAAGCTAGATTCTATCTCTTGTGTATGACTTTGAGACAAGATTCTTAATCCTCACTTTGGAATAGAGATAATACCGACTTCATAGAGTTGTTTTGCAAATTATAATTTTATATATATGTGTAAGAATAATGTATTGTGCTAGGAGATATATATATATCTATATGTATAGAGATATATAGAGATAGAAATGTGTGTGTGTATTTATTTATCTCCTAGCACAATACATTATAGCTATTATTACACAGTAAAGCTATTATAAGAGCTCTAGTCCTCTAACACATACTTAAATTTATCTTACAAATCATTCTTTTCCTCAAACAGAACAAAACATTAGCCTCCACAGGAAGGTACCTACTGTTGAGTCATTGTTCAATCCCAAAATCCAATTTTTCAATCTTCTTTAAGAGTATAGTTTGCTCCGGCTGGCGTAGCTCAGTGGATTGAGCATGGGCTGGGAACCAAAGTGTCCCAGGTTTGATTCCCAGCCAGAGTACATTCCTGGGTTGCAGGCCATAACCCCAGCAACCGCACACTGATGTTTTTCTCTCTCTCTCTCCCTCCCTCTCTCTCTCTCTCTCCCTCTCTCTCCCTGCCCCCTTCCCTCTCTAAAAATAATAAATAAATAAAATCTTTAAAAAAAAATTCCCACTTGCTATTTAAAAAAAAAAAAGTATAGTTTAAAACACTGTGAACCCTAATGATAATACCAGAGATATTTTTGCTGCTTTCTAATTTTGGTATAGCACTGACTTTAATTGCTACTTTCTAAGAAGGAGATGGAGAAGGAAAGAAGGAGAAATAGAGTCTTCTAAGGTGATGGAATGAACACTCTCAAACACTTAAACGTGGATGCACCAAGTTCTTAAATAGTTGAAAAGTACATTTGAAAATATAAATATATATTTTTCAGGGCTTATCAAATTTGTCCAATAACAATAGAAACTATGCTCAGAAGGAAAAAAAACATTACCTTGTTATGTCTACTAATATGCTTCAGGGTTGAGTTCAAAATGCCCTCTCACACAGTAAACACAGTTTCTCATGAAATTTATAGGACAAGAGGTTTAAAAATTCAAAGACACTTGAAAAATAATCAAAGGAACTAAGTAAATTGGTCCATGCCCTGCTTAGAGCCTTTCCACAGCTCCCCTTCAACCTATGGAAAAAGCTTACACTCCCTGGCATGGTACAAATGCCCCCCAGATCAGCCCCCTATGTACCACTCAGTCCTCATCTTTTGTCTCCCTACCCCTTCACTGTCTAAGTGGCAGCCCCTATGCCTCCATAAATGCTGTTCCCCCTGCCTAGGATAGGTCTTAATGGAAGGAAACAAAATGAAGAAGCAAATGCTTCAAGCTCTGGCAGGAACAAGATGAGCTTTTAGAAGTGAGGGGATTGTTTTACAAGTGGAAATTGTACTAATGGTTTGGAGCAAGAAAACCTGCATTTGACAACTGAACCATTTAGCAACTTATGGCATATAAAGTTAATTAAAAATACACAAAGGTGAAGTTGACTGACGCCATGCAAAATATGGGGTAATTCAAAAAGAACAGCATACTTTTAAAACTATATTACTCAGTCAACCAGATTATAGAAACATGTGGTTTGAATGTAGGTTATGTCAAGAACTTCATTTTGTAGCTCTCTTCCTCATAGCCATGAGAATGTAAAGAACTGTATTGAGGCTGCCATTTACCCTATAAAGATGATATGCTAAAAAGTACTTGGAATGAACTGGACCACAGGATTGACATCTTCCTTGTGATATGAGGGGCACATTTTGAATATTTGTATAGAAATTACTGTCATGATTCCTTTATAAATTGGTTTGGAGCAAATGTTAAAGCACAATAAACTTTTGAAAGAGTTTAATTCTTTCTGGATTACCACACACACACATGTATACATATACATACACAAGGACTGACAGAAGTTATGGGAAAATAATATTTTTGTGGTAGTAGAATTGTAGGTTTCATCTAAATCCTCTCATTTTCTTTGCCATAGTAAAATTATCCTTGCAATATAAGCCCTGAGCCTAAGTCCTGCCACACTCACTAATAATCTGAGGAAGTCACTTAAACTTTTGCAGCTTCCTTAAAAAAACTGAGATCATAATTCTAATCTCACAACATTGATGTGATCATTAAATGATGTATTTTATTTGAAAGTACCCAGTAAACTCTAAAGCATGATGCTAAATACATTTTTATTATCATTGCATTAATATGCAAATGTCTTCTCTAATGCCCTCTCCCCAGAGAGAGACCTGGTGTCCCTGATGTCTCTATCTAAAATAGCACAACTGACACCCAAAATAAGTCACCCCCAATGCCCTTATCAGTGTTGTATTCCTCACAGCACTTCTCACTCTCTGAAATTATTATTTACAGTTGGTTTAGATGGTTATTGTTCTCCTTCTAGAATGTAGGCTTCATGGGGGCAGAAGCTTTGTCTGTTAGTTGCTGGATCCCCAGCTCCTAAGAAAGTACCCAGCTCAAAACAGGTACCCAGTGAATATCTACAAAAGGAAGGAAAGCAGGGAGCAATGAAAGGTAGTGTCCATGCAGGTGTAATTCCCTCATCTCATCAAGAAGAAATCGACACAAATGGCCAAAGGAGAGCAAATGCATAGTAGGTAAGCTAAAAAGAGTAACTGGGTAGCTCTATGGTTAATGATTTAGTTCACACTCAGTCTTTAGAACTCAGTACTAAATCCAAGAGAAAACCATATAGTCTATTTAAGGGAAGTGATTTTTAGTGCTCTCTCCTATGACACAAACCCATTCTCTTATCAGTAAGGTGAACTGTGAACTCTACTCTTAAGCCGTTGCTTTGTGCAATTGTCAGATCCTGATATTCTCTTTTTCTGGTTTAAGTGTTTGTGTTTGCTCATTCCTCTCTAGTGGATTTTAAAATCCAAATCACTGCAGTAATTCATTTTTTATTGTTCTCTTGCTCAGCCTCAACACATGTACAGTAGTAGTGTTCACTCTTCAGGGGGATAATGGCATTTTTGGAGATTTTACTGTAGTCATTACTCTTGCTTCTTTATTAAGAGACTTGACTTTAATCTTCTGCTTTAGCTATGTGGTTTATCTTATGAATATTAATATACAACCCAAAGGAATCTATCCAGTGAATATGAATTAGAGAGGGCTTTTTTATACTGAAGAAAGAGAAAGCCATTTTCTGGTACGCACATCTTTCTGGGGTGTACGAGCTCTAATTTAATCAGCATGTAGTCATCATGTATGCCACCAGCACTCCAGGCCACGAAGTAATTGAAATGATTCAAGCTTGTTTAATAAAGTAATTTCAATTATAGCAGGAGTTGAGTCAGAAAATGTCAGCCATACAAAGTTTATGCTGCTTGGAATCAGCAATAGGGCACCCGGTGCTCATAGGGAAAGTGCCATTGTGGAAATGAGTTGTACTTTTTCAGGTTTTGAAATACCAGTGTTTGTGGGAAGCCAGTTTCTCTTGGAGTGATCTGTTGATCAGCAAAGCCAAACTCCATTTTGTCTTGATCATAGTGTAAAGAAATTTACTTGTAGCCCTGGTCAGTGTGGCTCAGTGGTTGGAGCGTTCCCCTATAACAGAGAGGTTGCAGGTTCGATTCCTGGTTAAGGCATATACCTAGATCATGAGTTCATCCCTGGCCTTAATGCGTATGATACCTGGTCCCAGCACAGATCTCCAGTCTGGGTGCATAGGAAGGAAACCAATCGATGCATCTTTCACATCAATGCTTCTCTTTCTCCTTTCCTTCTCTCCCTTCCTCTCTCTCTCTAAAAAAGCAAATGAAAAGGTCCTCAGATGAGGTTTAAAAAAAAAAGAAATTTACTTATAGCCAAGAACTCATAACTGAACAAGTCAGAAAGTCTACCCTCTTTCCTCTAAACATAACCAGAAGCTGACACTTCACCACAGTCTCTACCACTCCCTAATGTCCCAAGCCAAGTCATCATTTATGTTTGGAGTTGTTGATGCCCAA
The DNA here is from genome assembly GCF_019186645.2 of Phyllostomus hastatus. NCBI lineage: Eukaryota > Metazoa > Chordata > Mammalia > Chiroptera > Phyllostomidae > Phyllostomus > Phyllostomus hastatus. Next base: position 34,245,202 of record NW_025333709.1, on the reverse strand, counting down.
GACAGCTCTACATCCTCTTCTTAAAAATATTAGAAAGAAAATTCCACAACTTTTCATTATAATATATGATTGCATATTGTACATATTTAAAGTCACATTTTCCATCACCAAGTAACAAAAAATATTCCAAAAGTTTTCAATATGGTGATGTTAGTATTTCATAAATTATAAACTCTACTATGTTTTCCATTTTCTTTCTTCCCCTTCTTCTTCTCCCTACTTTGTTTTATCCTTTTAGCCAGTACTTCTTTTGGCACATTCTACGCATTTAAAGTCTTGGGTGATCTACTACCATCAAGATCTTTAGTTCCCAAATTAAATTCTATTGTTCTTTTTGTTTTGTTTACTCTTTTCTTTAAAGACTTCTTTTTATATACAGATGGTTTGCATTTTACTTACCACCATCCCAATACCTGGTACTATTACCTACACATACTCTTAAGTAAATAGATACTTGGACCATTTGCAAGTCACTGTCATAAAACCAAGAGGCCTTACTAAATTCTCTTTATGTACGTTCATCCATTCTCTTCCGAATAACAACTCTCTCACCTTGATCACACTTAGTTTAGGTCAATTTATTAATGTAAAAAAAAATGATCCATTTTAGATATGAAGTCACAGTTGCCTCCAACAATAACAGAATTCTTGCTGATTTGATCAGCACTGCTATTGTTTGAATCTTCTTTTGGTCCAGTTCTGGACCAATCATCCATGGACATTAGAGAGGTCTGTTATTATGTCCAATGAAGATAATGAACATCTCCTCTGTAAATACATCTTCCTATGCTTCCTCCTACTAGGGACATCTACTAATCAACTACGGCAGTCTCATTGCTCATAACTTCAGCTGAGACAGTCAGGACATGCAGTGAGATAATAATTAGTGTCTCATGTATTTTTCAAATATATGTGTAGCCCACAGGATAGATGTCTAACATCTTACCAGAGTAAGTAGGTAAATTAAGTATTATCAGGCTATACATTTTACAAAGGCTAAATATTCCATAAAGTTGAGTATTAGGATTCTCAAGTGAGATTTCTTCTTAGGAGTTGGAACCATTCATTTTTTCCTACAGAAACATTTCCAAACATATTGAAAGCCCATGGAATGACATAAATTAATATATAAATATTTGCTCTCAGTAAAACTTTTAGTTCAACCTTTCTTTAAAAATCCTACTTCCTAGCTCCTCATTGATCTGTTCTCAACCCTCGCTAAGTCATACTCTCAGTTGAAAACTATAAAGAATAAAAAGCTCCTGGTTTATGTAGTACCTTCCCTTTATAATCCTCAAAGGAGTGTGTAAATGCAAGATCATTATGAGTCCAACTTTATAAATAGGGAACTTGAGGCTCAGAGAGGGTTAACAGCATTACCAAGGTCAGGTAATAGGGAGCATTGAAAGAAACTAGTCCCCATATGTTCTAATTTGCCTCATAACCCAGAAGGCCATGCTACTGCTTTAAGTAAGGAAAATGTGCTTTCATATGTATTGCCAGTAAACTGTCCCTGCTTAGTCCTTCAGAAAAAGAGAAATAAGAAATTAAAGGTTCAAATACCATATTATTTCACTCATATGTTGAATCTAACAAACAAACTGAACTAACAAGCAAAACAGAGACGGACTCATAGATAACAGCTGGTGGAGGGGTGTTAGGTGGAGGAGGCATCGAACAGATAAGGAGAAGGGACTTGAGGACGTGGACAACAGTGAGGTGATTGCTGGGGGAGGGGGGTAAAAAAGGACTAGATAATAATAAAAATATATAATAAACACTATATTTTAAAAAGAAATAAAGGTTCAAATTCTTTTTTGGAGTGAAATGATTACAACAATGGAATTCTATGCTAAATACTCTAATTTTTATATCATTTCATAAGAAATCCTTCTCTACCAGAGGATTTCTGATATTCTGATTAATGATACCCACTCCTTACTGAATAGCAATACCTACTTCTGCTCTTTTTATGGCTATAAAAAAGAGGTTTTTATTTTTAACATGACATATAAAGTTTCTAAAGAGTAATAGTTGAATTCAGAATAGAATTCAGACAAATTGCTAAAATTGTGAACAGATAAGCCATGTACAAAGAGGCCTTTCAATGTTAATCTTCCCAAGAGAGAAAATGTAACAAAATTAAAAGGTAAAAAATTGTTTCATTCTGATGCAATCATCCCTGAAATTCTAAGAAGTGTGCAGAAATGGGTGCCCTGCTCAATTCTTATGGGACAATGGGAGAAAGAAGAGTGATGTGTGGCAATAGGAGGTGTCAGCCTCTCCTGTCCTCCATCTGGCTTCTCAGAGTTAATGAGAATTCGTGAGGCCCAGGAGGTCTTTGTCCACACCTTCCAATGGCAGGTAATATTAGGGCCTATGCATCCCAATGCTACATTAAATGTTTTCAAAATGACATCTCAATTGCAGACAGTTCTCTGCCTTTCTGTAAAGCATACACACTGACTGATGAAGTCAAAGACCCAGAGAATTTATCATAATAATGATGGGGAATAAAATTAAGTTTTGTAATTTACTAAAATTTGCATTAGTTGTAGTTTAAAGACACCTGATGACCTACAGACTAGTCTGAGTAATAACCACACTCTCTAAGCCCCCACTTTTGCCCACTCTCAGTAGAAAACTTCTACTTTAGAGAGAATAGTGTCAATGCCATCCAGCTGAAATTATTTTCTATTCTTCATCTCCCATGCACACTTTACATGAAACCATGACAACTGTGTCTGCATCCACACCCAGCTTTACCTCCCACTCTCACTTCTGGTAGAAAATTTTCCTTTCAACCAGTGGTCATCAAACCCTGTCTTTCTGAGAAAAGCACTAAACATTATCTTGCCTCCCTAGTGTCAGAACCTCTAATTAAGCTTTCAACAATTGTTACTGTTATTGTAGCTATTATTATTTTATGAAATGGGCAGTCTAGAGAAGTTTATGGATGATGGTAGTGGTGAGTACTCGCCTAGAGCAAAAACTGGACTAGCTTCTCTGTTTTGGAGTATCCGTTCCTTAAAATTGGGAGAAGGCAGGTCCTCTGGGGACACTGGCCAAAAAACTCTATATACTTTCACAGAAGTAAAATAAAATTTAACTTACTATTAAGAGACCTTTGAGGAAAAAACTGAGTAAGTTGAAGGCAGTGCAGAAAAGGTGGATATAAAGAGAGATGTACAGCCCCGCCTTTTCCTTGTCCCTAGGGAAGAGAGAAGGGTGTGTTTTAGACTAGCTGTTTGAAACATCAAAGAATTTTAAGCACCATCAGGATCTCTTCCTTCCCCTCTAGCTATCTTCTTGAGTCACGCTGTCCAGATTCTCCCAAATGAAGGTGACTCTTCCACCTCTGCCAGCAATCACAATGACCACCAAATCCTACCTCAGCAGCGCAGGCATATTTGTTCGTCTTTTTAAATCCACACCTGATATAAATACCAAGGCTATCAAACTCCACACAACACAAGAATGAAGCCTCCCTCCTCTCAGTGAATGGATGCAACCATAAATGATATACCTAACTTTAGGGACACTAGACAGAGGTGACCCTCAGTGGTATTTCTGCGCCATCCCAGAACAGATTTCAAGGCTTCTCATGCTCTCCATCTGGCAACATATGGGATTTGTCCATTTATTAGGCTTGTAATTACCAGGCTCATGTAGGTGCAGCTAAAGGCATTTTTCTTGCATTTATCACTTTAAGAAAAGGGACCTTTATTGATATTGTTCTTTCTTTTACAATCCAATCCAAAATCCACTAATTTCCTCTTTCCATTCATCTTCCAGAAATCCTATACCCAAGACAAATGGGATTTATTATAGCCTTCTTTCAGTAATACCACAATGAGAAAGAGTATTTCAAGAATTCTATTCATCATCTCTAAATAAATATTATGGTACTAGCACTTAGGCAATCTAAAGTGACTTTCCTGAGCACATCTCAAGCTCTATAGTAACACAAATGCATTAAACCTCCTAATTTCCTTGCAAAACAAGCTAAGTAGCCAGAGCTAAAACATGATTTCTGTACTTCAACTACTTGGCAGGTCACCCAGAAATGGCCCATCTGTTAGAAGAAAAAAGTAGTGTGGAGGGGATTATGGTAACAACAAATTAATTGGAATATTAACACTGTCTCATCTGTTTCCAAGTCCAGTTTCCCAGGAAATGTTCGGTAACAGTGAAGGATTCACTTGTTCATCATATAATTATTTAAGAACTATTTATTAGGTGGCTACAGGGTGATATGCACTGGGTTAGACCTTGGGGATATAATGAAGAAAAGCTCTTTCTTTGTGGAGTGTGCAGTCCAGTGGAGCAGAAATAGCTGTTAAAAAAAATAATAAAATACCATGTAATAGATAAAATAATGGATGTATATCCAGAATTTATCAGAGGTGTCCAACCTTTTGGTGTCTCTGGGTCATACTGGAAGAAGAGCTGTCTTGGGCCACACATTAAATACACTGCAACAAGCAATCACAAAAAAAATCTCATAATCTTTTAAGTGAATTTATGACTTTGTGTTTAGCCACATTCATAGCCATTCTAGGCTGAAGGCTGGACACCCCTGAAAGTAGTAGATAACTTTCTTTGTGTAAGAAAATGAAAAGATATTTAAGAAAAGGCTGCCTTAAGATGCAATATCCAACATGGAAGGTTGAGTAAGAGTTTGACAGTGTTGTGTGTATTCTCTTTCTAAAGAAGAGGTGTCTTTGTCAATAGTAATGAATGTGTTGTAACAAATTTTCATGGCTACTCTGAAGACAGACTAAAAGATTGATGTGTGATTTAGAAGACAATGGTACTTCCTGCCTCTATCTGCTACTTAAAGACTAGTGCTGGGAGGGCCTAGCCAGTAAGTCTTATAAAAGTACCTCTTCTTATAAAGATATGAATGTCCTATGGTCTGTTTCTTCTTCTGTCATAGCTGCTTATAAAACAGAAATAGAGTTAGAGTGAAAAATGGGCAGCACTCTCTTTTCACAAATGAGGAAATTACAGCTCTGAGAAGTTGTGGTTTTCCTCAAGCTAGAAGATTGTTAAGGAAAAGTCCATGCATGTCAACTGTAGTTGAAAAATAAAATTTACCACCAACTTTTAAATACCAGTGACTATAGTTGTAAAATATATTTCTAAAACTTCTTTGCCCTGGCTGGCGTAGCTCAGTGGATTGAGCGCGGGCTGGGAACCAAAGTGTTCCAGATTCGATTCCCAGCCAGGGTACATGCCTGGGTTGCAGGCCATAACCCCCAGCAACCGCACATTGATGTTTCTCTCTCTCTCTCTCTCTCTCTCTCTCTCTCTCTCTCTCTCTCTCTCTCTCTCTCTCTCTCTCTCCCTCCCCCCCACCTTCCTTCCCTCTCTAAAAATAAATAAATAAAATCTTAAAAAAAAAAGATTTAAAAAAAAGGTCTAAAAAATGAGAAAGAAATTTTTTAAAAAGAGTCCAAAATCCAGAGAAACAAATCATTTTGACCTCTTATTCTACACAGAAGCTCCAAGTCCACAGGTCACTCTATTTCCCAGCCACATACTCAAACGTTAATCATACGTGTCCTTACTTCACATAGAATATGAGCTATTTAAGGGCAGTATCTCAAGATAGAACTGGTTTCACTGCAGAAACAGGTAAACCCCAAAATCACATTGGTTTAAAGCAACAAAAGGTTATTTTTCACTCACACAGAATTGGTGTACAAGAAGGGGACATCTAGCTCTCCTCTATTAAGTGACTTGGGGATTGAAATTGGGGATCTTCTGAGGCCATTATCTCAATATTGGGCATCCAAAGGTTGCCACATCAGGGTCTTAACTGTAGTAGCCCAGTTAATGTCCAAATTCCATTGGTCACAACTTGTCACATGGTCCCAATTCAACTGCAACAAAAGCTGGAAGGATACAGGGAATTATATAAATATTTGAGGAGCACTGAGATTACGTCTTCTCATAGAATCTCCAGAAATAATAGTATAGTGTGTGGCACAGAATACATGTGACAAGGCTGTACGAAACAAAGAAATATATGAAGAAATCACTCTACTCATGGTACTTTTTAACACTACTAAGGGATACAAAGATATACAAGAAATAATTCCTGTATTCAAGAAGCTGAAACCTGAATTTGAAATTAAACACAAATACATGTGCAAGGCAGATAAAATTAACTATCCACAGCAGTGGAACCTAAATGACACATGAGTGATCTTCAAGATAAAAGAGATGTCAAGATATAGAACAGCTTGGAAATCCAGTCCTCTATTTTTTTTATATCCTGAACTGAAATCATTTCTCTCAAAAGATCAAAGTCCATTTGCCTTAGAATATTATTTTAAACTGAAGGACAAGGAAAATTATGAAGTAATAAAATGTAGCTTCAAATATTTAGGAATCCAGTTGTGAACATGGGTATAGTGTTAGCAATCATTTCTAATATTTTTTTTGCTCTATAGAAACAGAGTATTTCCAGAGCTGCGCATTTTCTATGTCATATTCATATATGATACCCCCACACCAGGGCAACAGATCTGACTCCCACTGATATATCCAGACTTCCTAAGTGTACTAGCAATAGGAAGTGACTGCCAAATGACAGCAGGAGACATTCTTCATGGAAATTCTAGAGAATGTTCAATAATATATGAATCATTCAAAAGTATTCATCATTTTCTGGCAAAATTCTGGCCCTCTTTTTACAATGTATTATTAACCTTAAGTAAAGGAAATTATGAACCAACAATAACATTTTATAGCAACCTTTCTCAAGCCCTATCTCAAGGTCAGAAGTTTGACCAGCTGTGTAAACTGATATAATTTTGAAAAATCAATTTAGCTATATGAATGGTCTTTAAAATGGTCATATGTTATGACAATTAATTTCCTTTATAAAAATCAATCCTAAGGTAATGCTGACAAAGATATCATCATGAATATATTCAGGCAGCATTATTTATCATTGAGAAAAACTTCTGACAACCTAAATGTCAAATTCTGGGGAAATTATTAAGCAAATTAAATCACATCCAGACTTCTGGTCAAGATGGCAGCATAGAGGACTTCCAGCCAAGATGGAGGCATGGTAGACACACTGTGCCTCCTTGCAAAACCAAAATAAGGACAACAATTTAGAAACAAAAAACAACTAGTACTGACAGTAAATTGAACTGTATGGAAGTCTGACAACCAAGGAGTTAAAGTAGACGTATTCATCCAGACCGGCAGGAGGGACAGAGTTGGGCAGCCAGGTAAAGAGGGGTTGCGATAAAGCAGTAGCTGGCAGATCCTGGGTGAGCAAGACAACAGCAGGCAAACCAAGTGAGGCAGTGGATTGTGGAGGGGCATGGCACACAAGGCAGCTGGCAGACCAGGTAGTCCCACATTCGTGTGCAGATAAACCAGGCAAAACTGGAGAGTGAGAGAGACCGCTCAACCCAGGGTCCCAGTGTGGGAAAATAAAGCCTCAAAACACTGATTGAAAACACCTGTGGGGGTTCAGATGCTGGAAGAAACTCTCAGCTTCACAGGGGAGTTCGTTGGAGAGACCTGCAGGGTCCTAGAACATACACAAATCCACCCACACAGGAATCAGCACCAGAAGGGCCCAGTTTGCTTGTGGGAAGCAGGGGAAGTGACTGAAAGCCAGCAGAGAGAGGAGCAAGTGACATTGTTCCCTCTCAGACCCCTCCCCAACATACAGCGTCACAACCCAGCAAAGTGGGTTGCCTCACCGGGGGGAACATCTCAGACTCCGCCCCTCACTACTAACAGGCACGCTAAGACAAAAAAAAATGGCCCAAATGAAAAAACACATCAAAGCTCCAGAAAAAATACAACTAAATGATGAAGACATAGCCAACCTATCACATGCACAGTTCAAAACACTAGTATCTGGATGCTCAAAGAATTGGTTGAATTTGGTCGCAAATTAGATGGAAAAATGAAGGCTATGCTAAGTGAAATAAAGGAAAATGTACAGGGAACCAATAGTGATGGGAAGGAAACTGGAACTCAAATCAATGGAGTGGACCAGAAGGAAGAAAGAAACATCCAATCAGAAAAGAATGAAGAAATAAGAATTCAAAAAGATGAGGAGAGGCTTAGGAACCTCCAGGACATCTTTAAACATTTGAACATCCAAATTATAGGGATACCAGAAGGAGAAGAGGAAGAACAACAAGTAGAAAAGTTATTTGAACAAATAATAAAGGAGAACTTCCCCAATCTGGCAAAGGAAATAGACTTCCAGGAAGTCCAAGAAGCTCAGAGAGTCCCAAAGAAGTTGGACCCAAGGAAGAACACACCAAAGCACATCATAATTACATTACCCAAGATGAAAGATAAGGAGAGAATCTTAAAAACAGCAAGAGAAAAGGAGACAGTTACCTACAAAGGAGTTCCCATCAGACTGTCAGCTGATTTCTTCTTACAGGCAAGAAGGGGCCAGAAATAAGTATTCCAAGTCATGAAAGTCAAGGACCTACACCCAAGATTTCTCTATCCAGAAAAGCTTTCATTTAGAATGGAAGGGCAGATAAAGTGCTTCTCAGATAAGGTCAAGTTAAAGGAGTTCATCATCACCAAGCCCTTATTATATGACATGTTAAAGGGACTTATCTAAGAAAAAGAAAAAACATGTACAGTAAAATGAGAGCAAACTCACAGTTATTAACAAGCACACATAAAATAAAAACAAAAACTAACTAAACAAACAACTAGAACAGGAACAGAACCACAGAAATGGAGATCACATGGAGGGTTAGCAACAAGGCAATTGGAGGAGGAGAGAGGGGGAAAAGGTACAGAAAATAAGTAGCATGGATGGTAGGTACAAAATAGACAGGAGGGCAAAAATAGTACGGGAAATGTAGAAGCTAAAGAACTTATGACACATGGACATGAACTAAAGGGGGGAATGTGGGTGGGATGGGGGTACAGGGTGGGGAGAAGTGAAGGGGGAAAATGGGACAACAAAATAACATAATCAGTAAAATATATTTTTTAAAAAGATGGCAGCATAGATAAACACAGCTCGCCTCCTCTCACAAACCCAACACAAGTAGCAGCTATCTCAGATTGCTTTATAGCTCAGGCAGGGTGGCCCCGGGCAAAATACAACTGGGGCCTGACTTTGGAGTTCACCACCTGAGAAAACCCCAGAACCTGCATACCCGGTGGACAACTACAGACCACGTCAGAGTACCACTGTGCCGCTGCACAGCTGATCCTCCACAGACAGTGGTGGTTGGTCAGTGTTCAGAGCCAGTCCTTGCAGCTCACTCACCTACACATATCCCTCCCATTTACCTGTCAACAACAGTCAAGGCTCAACTACAAGAGGAGGGCATACTCAAAGAGTGCACATCAAGTACCCAGCTTGGGTGATAGGGAAGGCTGTGCCACAGGACCCTACAGGACACCTACCACATTAGGCCATGCTACCAAGACTGGGAGTCATAGCAGCTCTGCCTAATATGTAGAAACAAACACAGGGAGGCTGCCAAAATGAGGAGAAAAAAAAAAACATGGCCCAAATAAAAGAACAGGTCAAAACTCCAGAAAAAGAACTAAACAAAATGGAGATCAGCAATCTGTCAAATGCAGAGTTCAAAACACTGGTTATAAGGATGCTCAAGGAACTTAGTAAGGACTTCAATAGCATAAAAAAGATCCAGTCAGAAATTAAGGATACACTAACTGAAATAAAGAACAATTTACAGGGAAACAGCAGTAGAGTGGATGAAGCCAAGAATCAAATCAATGATTTGAAACATAAGGGGAAAAAATCAAAACAACAAGAAGAAAAAAGAATCCAAAAAATCATGGATAGTGTAAACAGCCTCTGGGACAACATCAAGTATTCCAACATTCACATCATAGGAGTACCAGAATGAGAAGAGAAAAAGCAAGAAATTGGAAATGTATTTGAAAAAATAATGAAAGAAAACTTCCCTAGGTGAAGGAAGTGGACCTGCAAGTCCAGAAAGTGCAGAGAGTCCCATACAAAATGTATGCAAAGATGCCCACTCCAAAGCACATCATAATTAAAATGCCAAAGTTTAAGATAAAGAGAGAATCTTAAAAGCAGCCAGAGAAAAGCAGTTAGTTATCTACAGGGGAGTTACCATCAGACAATCAGCTGATTTCTCAAAAGAAACTTTGCAGGCTAGAAGGGACTGGCAAGAAATATTCAAAGTCATGAAAACTTGTGACCTACAGTCAAGATTGCTCTACCCAGCAAAGCTATCATTTAGAATTGAAGGGCAGATAAAGAGCTTCCCAGACAAGAAAAAAATAAAGGATTTCATCATTACCAAACCATTACTATAAGAAATGTTAAATGAACTTGTTTAAGAAAAAGAAAATCAAAACTATGAACAATAAGATGGCAATGAATACATAACTATCCACAACTAAATCTAAAAAACTAAGCAAACAAGAACAGAGACAGAATCATAGAATACAGAGAGTGTTTTGATGGTTGCCAGATGGAAGGGGCATATGGGGGAATGGGTGAAGAGGTGAGGGGATTAAGTACTACAAATAGGTAGTTACAGAACAGCCATGGGGATATAAAGTACAGTATAGCAAATGGAGTAGACAAAGTACACACATGGAAATAACTCAAGTGTCCTTTGACAGATAATCAGATGAAGAAGATGTGGTACACATACATAGTACAACACTACTCAGCCATAAGAAAAGATACTGCCATTTGCAAAATACTGCCATTTGCAATAACACAGATGGCTCTTGAGATTATCATGCTAAGTAAAATAAGTTAGATGAAAAGAGTCAAGAACCATATGTGGAGTATAAAACAAACCAAAAAAAAAGACAAACAAAAACTCATAGATGCAGATAACAGTATGGTGGTTACCAGAGAGAAAGGGGGTTGGAGGATAGAAAAGGGTAAAGAGGGTCAAATATACGGTGATATAGGAGACTAGACTTTGGATGAACACCCAATTCAATACACAGATGATGCATTATAGAATTATATACTTAAAACCTATATAGCTTATTAACCAATTTTATCCAATAAACTTAATGAAATTTATTAAAAAATAAATAAAGTAAGTAAGTTGTGAGAGAAATGTTAAGTAACTTATGTGGGCAAATGGCAAAGCCAGAATTCAACCCAGGTAGTTTCTAGCCAGAACCTCTGCTATAAAACACTGCACTGAAGTCCCTCTCTTCCTCTCCTGCTTGACATCCACATAAGCTGCCAAGAAACTCACTTCCCAAAGCTAGCTGTGGACATACACCAATAGTCTCATAGCTTTGCCAACTGAAGGCTAGATCAGGTTGCTATTTTACTACTATTTCTTGTGAAAAAAGACAAAAATGAAATTCAGAGGTCTGAAGCTACATAAACTAAAGGATAACAAAGAAAATAACAGAAGCAAAAAGTGGAGTTGGAGCCCTTATGCATGGACCCAAGTGAGCAAGCAACAATTTCCAGAATGAGGGATTCTATTCGTAAGTCTGTTTCAAAGGATTTATTTAAATAATTTTTAATTTATTTTATTGTCCTATTACAGTTGTCCAAGTTTTCCCCCATTGGTCTCCACTGCCCCACTCACCCCCTTCTTCAGTCAATCCCCACCCTGTTGTCCATTTCCATGGGTCCTTTATACATGTTCCTTAACTAGACCCTTCCACTTCTTTCCCACTTACCCCCCTTCCTCCTCCCCTCTGGTTACTGCCAGCCTGTTCCTTGTTTCCATGTCTCTGGTTCTATTTTGCTCATTTGCTTGTTTTGTTCATTAGGTTCCTCTTACAGGTGAGATCATATGGTATTCACCTTTTGCCACCTGGCTTATTTCACTTAGCATAATACTCTCCAGTTCCATCCATGCTGTTGCGAAAGGTAGGAGTTCCATCTTTCTTTCTGCTGCATAATATTCCATTGTGTAAATACCTCAGACAAGAGTTTGAGCTCCAAAATATATAAAGAACTCACACAACTCAACACCATGAAGACAAATAGTCCAATTAAAAATAGGCAAAGAACCCGAACAGACACTTCTCCAAGGAGGACATACAGAAGGCCCAGAGGCATATGAAAAGATGCTCAGCATCAGTAGCCATTAGAGAGATGCAAATTAAAACCACAATAAGATACCACCTCACACCAGTCAGAATGGCCATCATAAACAAATTGACAAACAACAAGTGCTGGTGAAGTTGTGGAGAAAGGGGAACCCTAGTGCACTGTCAGTGGGAATGCAGGCTGGTGCAGCCACTGTGGAAAATAGTATTGAGTTTCCTCAAAAAACTAAAAATGAAATTGCCTTTTTTTTAACAAAAGTAATTTGTTTTTTATTTTAATTGTTGTTCAAGTACAGTTTTTTGCCTTTTACTCCCATCCCAGCCCACCCCCCAACCCTTCCCACCTCCCTCCCATTTCCACGCCCCCCCACCTTGTTTTTGTCCATGTGTCCTCTATACTTGTTCCTGCAAACCCTTCCCTTTTCCCCTGAAATTCCCTCCCCTCTCCCTTCTGGTCACTGTCAGACTATTCTCTATTTCAGTGTCTTTGGTTATGTTTAACAGGAACCTAGTCAACAAAACAAACAAACAAGCAAAATATAATAAAACACACTGAAACTGCCTTTTGATCCACTGCTGGGATTATACCCTAAGAATCCCAAAACACCAATTCAAAAGAACCTATGCACCCCAGTGTTCATAGCAGTGTTATTTACAATAGCCAAGTGCTGGTAACAGCCGAAGTATCCATCAGTAAATGAGTGGAGCATTTATTTAAATAATTTTTTAAAAGAAGCAAGAAAAAGGGAGGGAGGAGAAGAGGAAAAGAAGGAAGAATGGAAAGCAATAAATTTAGTAACAATGAAATAGTCAAAGAGATTCAAAGTCATTGTGTGTAAGGGAGGACAAGAAAATTAAAAAATAAATAGCTGAGCCCTGGCTGGCATAGCTCAGTGGATTGAGTGCGGGCTGCGAACCAAAGTGTTGCAGGTTCGATTCCCAGTCAGGGCACATGCCTGGGTTGCAGGCCATGGCCCCCAGCAACCGCACATTGATGTTTCTCTCTCTCTCTCTTTCTCCCTCCCTTCCCTCTCTAAAAATAAATAAATAAAATCTTTTTAAAAAATAAATAAATAAATAGTTGAAAATAGGAAACCAATTATAAATCCAGTTTGGGGGCTTAAAAAGGACTTCAAAAAAGGGGTATAAGTAAGAGGGCTCCACCACTGAACAAATTCAGATCATGAACAAATTTCTATTCAGTTAGTTTCAGTGAGGAGAAACGCTCTGCCGCAGTGAGCAGAAAAGGAGCGTGTGTGCATCTGGGAATCTGACAGGACTAAGTTGAGAGCTGGTTATTTAATAATCTGTCACCCAATTATATCTAAATCTACTTCAGATTCTGTGTGCAGTGAAGGAACTAGCATGGCAAATTAGATGGAGAGGGGTAGAATGCATTAACATTTAAGGAAATATAATTTCAACATGAATAATGTTGATTTATTTAGGAAAGAGGAAGTTAATCTTTTAAAGGAACATGAAAAGTAAGTCAAACAAATTTAAGAAAACTAATAATAGGAAAAATACAGAATTTTACAGAAAAATATAAAGTCCTTGAGGAAGCTATATTTTAAAAACACAATGCAATAGTCATCAAACATAAATTTCTACTCTTTTATCGTTAACTTGTATAAGAAAGTACCACTTTAAAACATTTTTAATGACAACCAAAAGAATAGACTTCTAGAAATATTGCTTCTTTTGGAAGTGTTAATGAATTAAAATGAAGGGCTTTGCAATATAATCAGAAATTACCCCAAATATTCAACCATTTCTTAAATATTTATTGAGAACTTATTATGTATCAGGCACACTATTAAGGGACTGGGAATCTAACAAATAACTGACTTAAATCTACCTCAAAAATGTCTTTAAAAATTATAATAGGTGAAAAAAATTTCTAATGCACCAATCCTTTGTTTAATGTATAAAAAGTGTGGGTTCGTTTTCCAGTGCCCCCCTCTTACATCTAATACTAAATGGGTTTTTTTCTGCCATGGAAGAAACATTCATTAATGATCCACAATCAATTCCATTTTATCCATGTGATTTCCAAAGGCTGTGGAGAATGTCAGTCCAATAGCATAATAGGCTGCTAGTCCCAGAGAAATAATCTTGTGAACAAAGCCCTAGAGTGAGAATACAGGTCGGCTGCCCGGTGCAGGACAATGCTGGAACTAGCTGCATGGCATGTCATCTTTAAATCCCCAATAAAATAACTAACATTTATAAAACTAAGTTTAATTCCAAAGGTAAAGAAGGAAATTGCTTAGTGATTAAACTGGGGCTAAAAGAATCTCCTTGGCTCCCTTCTCTGGCAGTGTCTCCCCTCAGTCACACACAGGACCTCCCGCTGGACTACCAAAATCCCTGGGGGGGTTCTTACTGGATCAGCTTGGAACATGTGGCAATTCTCCATATCTGGAAAGTAGAGTCAACCCCAACCAAACCACACAGAATGAGGGACGGTTCTACCCAAGGAAGGTCAGGACGCTGATCAGAAAACTGGAAAATGGATGCCGGGCAGGCAAAAAATTCAACATCCATGTTATCTTTAAATCTATATATGTTTGTCCTTATATCAAGATTTCTTTCATTTTATGTCTTTTTTTCTGGAGTCACAGCTTTGCTTTGCTCTGTAGGATTCACTTTGGGAAAGTTCCAATTAAAAATGTGTACATGACTATAAACATAACTAAGCGACTATTTTTAAGTATAAATTCTCTGAGTTACAAAGGAAGTAATCTTAAAGAAAAGCTTTTACACACTTTCCATGCTGTCTAAAAAGACAGAAAAGTAGAGCTTATCCAGGATGACAAGGCCTGAAAACTGGTATGAACCAGGTCAGGACTGGGAAAACAAAGACAAGAAACGACTGTTATCACTTTGAAAAGACAACAATAACTTGCCACCACAGACTTTTTGTGAGCATCCTTACACCCAGGTGGCAAGAACTACGAGGCAATCAGCTCAGCATCCTGTGCATTTACCAAAAAACACACCACCCATATAGACCAAAAGTAAAGAAACTTGAACAAGCTAGCAATAGATCCGTCCTGGATCCCAATGATACGTTACTTCCTTAAACTACCTATCTAAGAAAACTCAGATAACTATAAAAACTTCAGGTTGCTTTTCACCATGGTTACCATTCAACTATTTGTCATTTGCCTTCTTAGGTTATTTTTGACATTGAATTTCAGGCATTTCTGTATGCAAAAATAAACCATTTTAGAGGACACATGAAGCTAGTCCAGTAACATAAGACTATAGTTGACAGTTTGAGTTAACAAATGTCTACATTAAGTTTTTTGCTTTGACTCACTTTAAAATAATGTTGAAGATTTTGACATTGTCAGTTACATACTTCACACTATGAATTTGGAACCAGTTGAGAAATAGAGTGGTCAACAAGATATCAAAATATCAGCTTAATTGCTGGTAGTACCAGATTCAAGACTGTCCCTGGACCTGCCCCATATGGTTTTCCTAACACTTCCCCTACAGAATAAACCCATGTACCCTTTACAACACTGAGTCTTACTGCAGAGGCAAACTTAACACATACACATGAGGAAGGAAAACACAAATGTACAAAGCACAGGCTGAGAGAATGAAGCAGACCACAGAAGAAGACTCACTACCTACACCTCACCCAGAAGGATGTAGACAGTAAGTGTCCAGTCTTGCCCACTATGTGAAAAGCAAATTACTCCTGGAGAGATAAGTAATAGACAGAGAACAGAGATTGTAAGAGGATCTGGCTTTACATGCTAAGAAACACATATAGACCTGTAGAATACTGTTCCTTTCTGAGCAATGAAATAAAAATTTCCCCAGTAAAAATTAAGTCAGAAAAAATGGGTTGCCTACTTTATAAAAAGGCCTACCATTTATTCAGATCAAATGTGTCAAGTGCTTAAATTCTATTGTTCAAAAAAACTTTATGGTTATTTTTATCCCTATGTGAGAGATGGGGAAACTAAGTTTCAGGACATTTAAGTAACTTGCCCTAAACCCTTTCTCTTTCTATTATATCACAATGCTTCTTGAAAAAAATTTTTTTCTGCCCAGTATCTAAATCCCCTTCCTAAAGTGAGGGAGTCCTTCCATTGTCCAAAACTTGTCAGTAGGCAGAATGCTCCTCCCAATATGAAAGCTGAGAAAGCTAGGCAATTTCTCTCCCTGACTCATAAGCTAAACTTGGCCACTCAAATATTTGTATCTCGTACATTAACTCTAGATCAAGTGACTTATTAAAAAAAACAGTAGGAGGCAGTTTAGAGTTCATTAAATGGTAAAGACAGCACCTTGTGCCCAGCGGGCAGCAGCAGTACCTAATATCTATTATCTATTACCAGGCTCTTCCTCTCATGTGTGGATCACCTTGGCTGTCATTCAGCCAACAGATTCACTTAATCCCTGCCCATGATGGACTGGATTATAGTTCAGCAAATATTTACTCCACCCACCCCTGCATTCCACTGTAGGCAGAGTATACCTCCAGCCCCATGAATGTTGGACTTGGCCACATGTCATGTTTTGGTCAAAGGAACATTAGCCTACATGATGCACAGAGGCTTACACGTGCTTGTGTGGTTTGGCTTGATACTTATGCTCCAGGGATTTGCCATGAGAAGAGCATGCCCCAGGAAGCCCCTTACCTTTCCCTGAGCCTAAGGAAGGACAGACATGTAGCACATCAGAACCCAGGTCAGGGCCTGGTGCTGAGCCCAGCCAACCTGCAACCCAAAGCAGCACTACCAGTTGTATTGGATTGGCCAAAAATGTGTTGTTGTTGTTGTTGTTTTTTCCATAAAATGGTTCTAGTAGTGCTAATTGTCTAACTTGATTCAAAACAATTTTGTTAGATTGTATTGTGACAGCTGTCATATCAGCATGCATTTTAAAAATACATTATCAAAATCAATAAATTTTTGTGTAGCCATTTTTTGTTGAAGATAGAAGAAAATACACATTTTAGCATATTATACTTTATTATTTTAAGAAAGATAAAAAACACAACAGAAAGGCAAAAAAAAATTGTACAGTGTATAGAGAAGGTGCTGTGACTGATTGAACATGTCAAAAGTGGTTCATGAAGTTTTGTACTGGAGATTTTATGCTGGACAATGCTCCATGGTTGGGTAGACCAGTTGAAGTTGATAGAGATCAAATCAAGACATTAATTGAGAACCATCAACATTATACCATGCAGGAGATAGCCAACATTCTCAAAATATCCAAATCAATAAAGTTAGTGGTGAAAATGAAAAATGTACCTTTTATTTTACAGAAAAAATTAAATGGACTTTTTGGCCAACCCAATATGTATTTGTTTCCTGGATCTGCAGTAGCACATTATCACAAAGCTGGTAGCTTAAAAGAACAAAAATGGATTCTCTCACCATTTGGGAGGCCCAAAAGCAATTTCACTGAGCCGAATCCAAGGTGTCAGGAGGGCTCGCTTCTTACACAGAGTCTGCTTCCTTGCCATTTCCAGCTTCTAGATCTGCACTCCTTGGCTCAAGGCCCCTTCCTCCATCTTCAAAGTCAGAGCACAGCATCCTCAAATCTCTTTCTATTGCCATCACATGTCTCCTTCTGCCTTCTATGTCAATTGTCCCCCTGCGTGCCTTTTATAAGGATGCATATTATTGCTTTTGGAATCCATTATTGTAATCTACCCATCTTAAGAACCTTAACTCAATCACACCTGCAAGGCCTCTTTTGCCACATAAGGTAACAATCACAGGTTGTGGGAATTAGGACGTGGATATCTTGAAGAGGCCATTACTCAGCCCAACACACCACCCAAGCCCATCCAGGACCCATCAAACCACAGCCAACTTGCAGGCCCCTGAGAGTGATAAATAAATACTCAATGTTTTAAATGCCTGAGCTTTGGAGTGATTCATTGTGCAACATTATTGTGGCAATAGCTGATTTAACACATCATCCACTTTCTGGAGCCTTCCCCTCAATTTTCTGAGCTACTAGGCATCTCCAATAAATTCCTATTGTGCCTAAATGAATTAGAATCTGTTTCTATTCCTTGCAATCCAAACAAGTTACCTGACATACACTAACCATAAAAACTGGAATAGCAAATGATAATACTGAGAATATAAATCACAAACTGGATATTTTTCTTAGTACTTGTACCATAACGATCTGTTTGGAGAAAATTGAAAAAAATAGAGAAATCTGAAGATGGGGAAACTTTGACATGAAGTACATTAAGCTGATAACACTTCTGTTCTAAACAAAGTAAACTAAATCAAAACTCTAACCTTCAAATGAGGAGATAAGTAATTAAGACACATGTTTTGACACAGAGAGCAGTTGTTAAAATGATCACAATAGTGAATACTATCCCAAAGAGACAAGGACAAGAACTCTGACAAGACTACTGACTCAAATTGGCATTTTTTAAAAAGTTTGTTTTAACTCCTGGTTATTCTATCCAAAAGAGATTCTACAGGTCAGACAAGTGGCAATGAATTAATGTCATAAAAAAGGTATAGAGACAGCAGGAAATTGCAAACCATTAGTTAAGTCCTGTGATTCTTTGCCCTCATTTTACATCTTAAACAAAGTAAAAGAGGACAGTGGATGGAAGGTAACTTAAAAATGTGGTGTTCCGTAAAGGCCAGCCAAAAGAGCTTCAGGACATTTATTTGAAGTCAGGACATTAGTGCCAGGGTGAGTAAAGGGAATGTAATAGTTTTCCATTTTTACAAAGAGTCCTGACAGATCTATATCAAAGGAAAAATGTCCAAGAGACAGCATGATGGGATAATAGAAACTGGAATTAAAACTTGGCTTCCAGAGAGACAAAGAGCAATGATAACTTGGATTGCTTCCAAGGTAACTCGGGAGGAATGTGTGGGGGTGAGGTGCATGCAAGAACAAAGATACCTCAATATTAGGTGGATATAAGCAAAGATGACTCCTGCATTAGGAGGCCAATGTCTGCCTTCTTGGAAACAAAGATCCCATGCTGCATTTCACTGGAGGAATCAGGGCTCTTCCTTCCTGTGCCAATTAGTCGGAATAGAAAGGTCTTCTAGAGGACTTCTGAAAAACGAACTAAGTTAATGTGACTGAGTCCCCTCCTACACAAAAAGATGGATATCCTGGATGAAATATGACCCCCAAAATGCATAAATGAGTTTTAAATGCAGAAATAGAAATACATGGGTGCTTTAAATAAAGAAAGACAGAGGGAGACAGAGAAAGAGAGAGCGGTTTCATAGAACAGGAAATGTGAGCTAATCCCATAGCCTTCCATCCAAATTGCACTCCTGGTGTGGGTCCTAGGGCCAGGGTGAGGGATGTGGCAAGGATCCCAAGAGGCAGGGAAGCTGGAACTAACCAGGCCTCCTGGATTAGGCCACAAGCCCCAAAGAACATCAGTAGGAAAAAGCCTATTTTAAAAAATCATCTGTTAAATGGCCCCCACTTAACCATCTGGCCAGATGGTTGATGCTTCATTACCTTTGCAAACCTCCCAAAGCCATCCTTTTGGCCAGTAGGTAATTCCTCAGCATGCCCACATACTTCTGCTTTCATTAGTTACTATTCTTACCAGGAGTCAATAATATTGGATCCTAGACATGTCATTGCCTGGGTACTTGTAATTGTAACTCCATAATTTAATTAAATATTAAGAAAATTGATGAAATGTGAGCATGCAAGACAGGGATTTACTGTTTCTATAGAAACAGCTTGAATTCTTTGAAAAGACTGGAGGTGAGATGCTAAAAATATTGCTATCAAATTAGCTATAAATTAAAAAACTGATTGTTTGGGAGTCTTAAAATTTTAGAACTCTGCAGTCAGACTGATAAACAATGTCTTTAAGTTTCTTTCCACTACAAGTTCTTTAAAGAGAGTAGCATCAAAGACGATACATTACAGGTGTCATAAAACTTCAATAGCTGGCAAATGATGCATATTTGAACATTTTTAAGGTAAAATAAACATTTAAGATATTTATATATTTTTAAATTCCCTACATTAACTCATAATGAAAATCTTTACTTAAAATTAAATTTCAAAAATAGTCATGATTGAATCAGTTTTTGAATGAAAGTCCGTGGACTCTATTGTAGTAAATAGATTTCTGACTTGGGAAACTCATTGAAATATAAATATAAACCTATAAAATGAGGAGAGTAAAACGATAATTTCTGAGGATGCTTCCATTTGGTATATTCCACAGAGTTACTATTCCCCTATAAGAGTTAGCCTGTGTTGAGATTGGGGTTAAATTTAAGCAAAGAACCTAGTACTCCTGGCAAAGGAACTTACTTCCCTTTGGTTGTCAGAATACACAGCACTGCAAATAACAGAGGAGGCACCTGGGAATAAAAGATAGTCAAGTAAATAAAAGAACAAATTTAAAACTCACTAATCCAAGAAATGCAGAGTTAAGATTGAAAACCTAGCCTGGTACCAGCATTAAGTAAGCTTTTTGTCTTTTCCCCCACTACAACAGTGCCAATTAAGAACAGAGTGTCAGCTGAGAGAGGTGTATAATAGAAAATGCTGACAGAATCTTAACTCTAACAGGCAGAAGAGAGTAGCTTTAATAAGGTGTCTGAAAGCAAAGACATTTTTTAAGGAATGAGGAAAAGGGGAAATTACTAAGCAAGATGAGAGGGGCCGGAGGTAGGAATGAGAAGCTGTTACGGGAGCCCTGAGAGGGGCAGAGCTGAATCCAATCTGTGCTAAGCCAGGCCCCTTCCCTTGCCTCAGGCCCCTCTCCATCCCCAGCTGGCCTGTTCGCACTCATTCCTGGCCGAACTCGGTCCTACCCCAGAAGCCAGGGACCTAACCATGAGTCTGCACCGCCACCCCCTCCCTAGGACTTTGCCCTGTCTGCAAACAGAACAAATGTCCAAGTGATAAAGACATTTTAAAATAAACGTCATATTTGATGCAGTATCTTCTAAAGTCTCTTCAGTATGAGTCGGGGCAAATTAAGTTAAGAAGGCATTTCAAGTGGAATATCAAACCAAAGGAAACTTTGAATGTTATTGTGCAATATGATCACCCTGAAATATAGTAGGACTCCTCCCTGATACTGATTTGAGGACTGCCTTTTACTTCTTATTTTGGGAAAAAAAATTTAAGTGTAGGTAATAGGAAAATGAACCTCCGTGTAGCCATGATCTGCTTTAATAATTATCAGTGTATGGCCAATCTTGTTTCATCCTCACACCTTCCCATTTTCCCCATTCCTCCAATGGATTATTTTAAAGCAAATCCATGCAGCAAATCATTTCATCCATAAGTATTTGGGCATGTATCTCTAAGAGACCCCTGTATTTCTTACAATATCACTATCAAACCTCAAAAAATAACAGTAGTTCCTTAATCCTAAAATATTCAGTCAGTGTTTAAATTCTTTGGGGTATTTTTAAAACTGTAAGTCATGCAACAGAGCACAAAGCTGAGAGCACTACCAATTATTCTACTAGTAGAACACTACTACTAGGAAGAGTGGGGTAAAATCGAACCACCAACCCTGAGACACACAAACTCACGTCATACACGCTCCCTAAGCCAAAAGCCTGCAGTCAGCAGCCAGACCACACCAACTCCTGCCTCGTCCTGCACACGCCCCCACCCCTCACCCCTGCTTTACTCTGCCGTGGCGTATCTATTCCTTTGAGGACACTGCATATGACACTCATTTTACAACCAATTGCTTAAAAAGTGGAGGGGAATTATTAATTCCCACAGCAACTGTAGCAAGGCCTAGACTGTGACACAGAAAGGCTGGTAGTAAACAATCACAGAGCACTAAGTAGGGCTGCTGGAGAGGGCCCACTTGCAGAAATGAAGATGAAAGAATGACTCTTGGCGGATGGATAACGGTGAAGAAAAGGGGTTCTTGGGTTGGACAGTCTGGGTTCTAATTCCAGCTCTCAGTTTACATGCTGTGTACCCTTAAACGAACTGCTTATTTTATTTGTACCTTAGTTTCCATGTTAAGTGAGACCAGTAGCAAGATCTATCTCAGAGCCTGATGTTGAAAATGAAAAGGGATAATGCATAAAAAATATCTGTATGATCAACTGCCCTCGATACAGGACTTCTAGTGCTAACACAGGGACAGTACTGGGCAAACTGGGCTGGTTGGTTACTGAAGAAAAGAGTATCTGGTCAAAAGAGTATTGAGTACAGAAAGTACTCAATAAATATTAACACTTGCCAGTGATAGTAGCATTTGAGGTAAAAGTAGTGTTGTAGTTCCTAATCAAAGGAGATAATAGCTTATTTCCCAAACCACTCCAAAATAGAACCTGCTCTCTCTATATCTAGTGATCTCCCTAAATCTGGAAGCATTCAAACACACTGAAAGGGCATATGTACCCAATTTAGTGGACTTGATCCATGGTTGCAAAACCTAACTGGACCAATGGACTTTCCTTAAAATGAGCATCTGCCTGGGTCCCTTGACTTAATATATTTTATTTGGGACAGAGAGCTCTATATCCTTGTTAAAGTTCCTTGGTTGATTCCAATCAGCAGCCAACTTAATTACTTCCAAAATTTCTTCTAATCCTCAAATTTTATGCTTCAAAAAATTTCTAAAGTTCTCTTGTTTCAAATGCAAAAATATATATTAGATTCCTAGGAGGACCAGACATGTAAGTCTTAAAACTTGCCCCGAATGAAACAAAACCTTGCCCATATGTTTTGGGGATGTTTTATGGGTTTTGAGGTGAGTTGTTGTCGGGAGGGGGTTCCAACATTTAGAGGGGATTCCATTTTATATTTTTTAACTGGATAAAGTAAAAAATCTCACCATCTGCTTCTGAGCCCCTGGTGGGTTTATACAAGGAGATTCAATCATATCAGACAAAAATGAGTAACTGACTGTCTGATTCCTCTGACAAGTGACACAACTCTGTCCTGTTATCAAGCCTGTAGCAAGAGACTGGCTGTGACATTGGAGACAGTGGTGAATGTTTCAGGAGCTGTCTTGCCTTCGGGGAATGGGAGGGGTGTAAGTTATTTATACCAGGTAATACAGCAAGCCAGCAGGCATGCCAGAAATGGGATCTGCATCTCCCACTTGCCAGTCCACGGTCCATGTAGTACAACCTCAGGCAGGATATGCAAGAGCCCTTTACCTGAGCCAAGAAGCAGACAGAGGAGAGGGACTTCCATTTAGAGGTTCATAAATGCTACTCTGAGAAAAGGAAGAAAATTTCCCTTCCATGCTCAATCAAACCTAAACCAAGGTGAGGGCATGAGAAAGAGTTATTTATTTCTGTAAGATGAAAGACCACTGTACGTTTACTCACTTCCTGTCAGCACCACAGAAGGGCTTGTTTTCCCAATCGTTCTCCATGCCTGGTCTCACACAGTGCTGCTGGCAAGGCAGATTGGCACAAGAAGATCGGGGGGATTCCTATAGCTGGCCTAGAAAAAGGAGAGATTGTCCATTTTCTTTATGAAGTCATATAGTGTTTGAGCTGATTAATTTCTGAGTGCATGACTCAATGCAGAAACTTCAAAGGTATAACAAGTGAAGTATTAAATGTCACTGGAGGGCCTGAAAAAAAAAATAATTTCTTGTACCCCAAATCTTAACCTATTCCTAGGAAATAATTCAATCTCTTTAGGCTGAAACTGTTTGTATGTAGTTATATATTTCTTTTCAAAATATTTTCATCTTTTTTCACTTCTATTCTCTGACATGTGGTCATCTGACTCCTCAAGGGTAGGAATCAAGCCTGCCTTCACACACACACAGAGCTTCAAGACACTGGCTGCAGCGTTCTGCACTCAGGGTACTGGATTAATATTTTGGTATTATTCAATTATAAAAATAAATAAATGTACTAAATAATCTATATAATTAACTATAATTCTAAAATTTCTAGACTGTATGACAATAAGTAGGTATTTTGAACTAAGGGCATGTGTGCAGGAAGAAAACATGCATTTATTTACTTTTTATACCTCAAAAACTAGATAAAATGGTCTAATTATTTATGGGTTTTTATGTTTTTCTATATTTTTTAATATGTACAAAATTACTCCATGTTTATTTAAGCATATCTATTTTGTAGTTCTAATTATTTTTCATTGTGTTATAACAGCGATCTTCATAATGCAAATATAACAGTGCCTTTTCCAGAACGTAATAGCATATATACACGTAAAAGGTATTTTTTATTATCATTGTTAAGCACATACATAATGAACATCTGTTTGCTTCAAAATCCAAAAAAAAAAATGTTTACAAAGCCAACAAGTATGAATCAAAGTCTACACACACAGTGTGCAAGAACTAGAAATTTCTTTTTTTATAACTCACCTTGCATTCTGACTCCAAGGGACCTTTTTCTCTGAACAGGTGAAAACCTCAACCCTTCCACCAGGGCCAAGAAAACAGGGAAGGTAAAGAGACACCAGTTCAAGCCAGTTGGATCTACATTTATTTCTTTTTTAAAGTATATTATATTGCTTATGCTATTATAGCTGTCCCAATTTGTCCCCCTTTTCCAGGTACCCTCTTTCCTCCAGTGATACCCACCCCCCTTAGTTCATGTCCATGGGCTGTGCATGCAAGTTCTTTGGCTCCCCTATTGTCTTTACTGT
The DNA here is from genome assembly GCF_019186645.2 of Phyllostomus hastatus. NCBI lineage: Eukaryota > Metazoa > Chordata > Mammalia > Chiroptera > Phyllostomidae > Phyllostomus > Phyllostomus hastatus. The sequence goes on along the minus strand of NW_025333709.1, from coordinate 34,220,515 downwards.
TCTTAACATCCCTGTCTATTTTGTACCTACCAGTTATGCCTCTAAAGCCCTGTACCTTGTCCCCCATTCCCCCCTTCCTCCTCCCAGCTTATAGCCCTCCAAATGATCTCCATATCTATTATTGTATTCCTGTTCTAGTTGTTTGCTTAGTTTGTTTTTGGTTTTTAGATTCAGTTGTTGATAGTTGTGTGTTTGTTGTCATTTTAATATTCACAGTTTTGATGTTCTTTTTCTCAAGACCCTTTAACATTCCATATAATAAGAGCTTGTTGATGATGAATTCCTTTAGCTTTACCTTGTCTGGAAGCACTGTATCTGCCCTTCCATTCTAAATGATAGCTTTTCTGGATAGAGCAATCTTGGACCTACATTTATTGTTTATAGCACAGCAGTGATCATCTTTCACCAAGTCAGGGTTGAGCCTTAAAGATGGAATTGAGACTCTAAGGGTAACAAGGGGTGTAGAAAAGACAAAGAAAGACTTGGGTACTGTGGGTGCAGGGGAAAGAAGAAAGAACACTGAAAAGGAAAACTCCCAAACTTTCATATAAAGCATAGTCCATTAAAACAATCTCATTTTATGTTTTTATTGAACTTACTAGGGTGACATTGGTTCATAAAATTATATAGGTTTCAGGGATACAATTCTATAGCACACCATCTGCATATTGTATTGGGTGTTCACTACCCCAAGTCAAGTCTCCTTTTATCACCATGTATCCCCCCTTTACCCTCTTTTACCTCCCCTACCCCCTTTCCCTCTTGTCATCACCATACTGTTGTCTGTGTCAATGAGGATTTTTTTTCTGTGCTTAACCCCTTCATCTTTTTCACTCAGACTCCCAGGCCTCTTCCCCCCTGAAAGAAGTCAGTCTGTTCTCTGTTATCTATGAATCTGCTTCTATTTTATTTGTTATTTTGTTCATTAGATTCCACATATAATTTAAATCATATGGCACTTGTCTTTCTCTGACTGGCTTATTTCACTTAACATAATACTCTCCAAGTCTACCCATGCTGTCACAAAATGTAAGATTCCCTTCTTTTTCATGGCTGAGTAATATTCCATTTTGTAAATGTACTATGAACCCATAAAGTCCTAAAGATTGTACAAAGGATTTATTTGATCTTTTCTTCTGAGTTCTTCTGAGTTGTCTTTCCTTCCACATGGGGATCTCATCAGAAGAAATTCTAGGAATTTCTGCTTTCTCTGGATCCCCTCTATGATCTTGAAACCATGAATGCCAATCAAGGCTCTGTCTTTGCTGGGTAGAGGAAGAAGCTTGAAGCTCACTGAAGTTGAAAAAGTACGTCTTTAACATCTTTTAGCATTGAACGAGACATCTTTATCTTGGTAAGACTGACTATCTTTTATATCTCCACTTGGATGCATGTTATGCAAAGCCAGTGTTTACTTACTGTAATTAACAAAGCCCTTCTTTCCACCAAGAAGAAGCCGAAGAAAAAAATCCTATCCTGACACACACAAGCAGAAAGGAAATGGAAGATAAGGAAGTTAGTTGCCTACTTTGTACTCAGTGATTTATGAAACAAAGTTGACTAACATAGTCGTTTGTTCTCAAAGAGTTCACAATCTAGTGGAAAAGACAGACACAAATATCTTGCTACAATATGAGTACTCTCTAAAAAGAATTTTTAAATTGCAGTGGAATTACAGATTGAGACTGAATGCAGTTATTTCTGCCTGAAGGTATCTGAAAAGACTTCATAAAGGAGTGATATTTCAACAAACCTTTAAGTGTGACTTAGAGATGGCAAGTAAAGACAGTGGATGGCAAACCACAGGTGCAACGCATAAAAGGATTAAACTGCACGACCTAAATGCTCTTCTTGAGCGTTTACAGATGCTCAAGAAGAACAGTGAGACTAAAATACAGGGGCGATCAGGGAGAGGAATGGCAACATGGAAAGATAGGTCATGACCAGATTTCATGTAAGTGATCCCTGTACAATTGGGCAATTCTGACACCTTAGAAAATAGTCCATCATAAAAGGCTCGCCTGGTCCTAAAGTAGAAATATCTAGAGCTAAGATATGAACTGGAGTTCTGTCCCAAAGTCACAGAGCAAAGAAATAATTATGAATATATGTACCTAAATTGCTGACCTGCCTCCTGGTCTATGCATATTAAAGAACACACTGTCTCTTCCTAGGTCCTCTTTCCATACTTTTTCCATTAAAGCCTACAAGCTTTGTGACCCTCTCACTAAACTGAAGAACATCTTTCCACCTCACTCTCCAACTCCTCTCAAGCCAACTATCCCTCCTCCAATGGATGAATTTAAATTCAGCATCCCTATCCTTATTAGAAAAGGTAGAAATTAGGTCTTTCATTTTTATTTTTCCCCTCAATTTGACAGCAATGAGATTGGAAGAAACTGTTCTTACAATAGATATTGATGCCTCATCTTCCTTTATATTCAGTTTCTAACAATTTCAGTCAAAACCCAATAGCCAGAAAGCAAGGACTGGAATAGCCAAACATCCAGTTGTATGAATGTTTATGCCAGTTCAATATCTGATATTCTTATTTTTTTCCAAGATAAAGGAATGATTGCCCCCAAAAAATCAATAAGCTTTTTTGAAGGGAAAAAGCTAAACACATTACAGAGTTAGGTACTAATTGGAGGGGGCAAACTGCTGTTGATGGCAAGATTCTCCCAAGAAAACAGGGTGTTCCTCTTGTAAAGTCCAAACACTGCTAGTTTCTCATATGCATTTGTGTTTGTGTGCTGTAAGCACAGATGTTTAAAGTGTGGGGTTAGAGGAACTACTTTTTCATGATTTTGTATATTTGGGTTTTTTTTCATGAGTTTATTATTTTATCGAGCTGTGTCCTGCTCTCTATTTGAACTTCTTCTGGACAAAGTAGGAGGAATACGAAGGAAGCTACATGTAGCTTTGTTATCTCAACTTCCGGACATTTCCACAACTGATAACCTAGGACCCATGACATTTTCATCTGCTTGCTGTTGTAAGCTGAATTAACTTACCCAGGTTTGGGTGCATTCTCATTTTCTTTACACAAGAAACTATCTACATAATAATTGAAGTAATTTTTATCAAGAAAACTAAGTAGTTTTTTAAAAGATTAAAACAAAAATTATATATTATTAAAACTAAGAAAAGATTTTAAGGGCTATTGATCGAAGTTTTATAAATAGCTTCTAACCATCCCTTATTATAAGCAGAGCTGGAAAAAATTTTTGGAGAGAGCAGCAGTGAAAATCTTAAAAATAAAAAAGGCTTTATCCACCATAACAATTGTTGAACACAGAAACACCTTCCCTAATGTAACCAACTCAGCTAAGCATATTTCCATTTTATCTGTGATTGTGCCGCAAATGGGTAAACAAAATCCTGAACATAAAGGGTTCCTGATTTTTTTTTTCCTGGTAATTTGTTTTTGTATAAAATACATCTTTGTTGAAATGTAAAGTAACAATTTTAACAATAGGCAAAACTGGTCATATCAACACGCCACTTCTCTGATACATTCAGATGTGACAAAGTGTCCAGCTCGCTCTGGAGAGTGGCTGACAACTGCCAACAATCCTAAAATAGTCCAGACACTGCCACCATTACAAAACAAGTAGTAATTCAGAAAGCATTGGAGCGATATAAAATAAAATCCTTGACGTGCAGAAAGCAGTGGATTTAATCGTGAGTGATCCTTGCACAACTGGGTAGTTCTGAAGTCTCATAAAAAAGTCCTAAAAGGTTTGCCTGATCCTAAATGTGGGACAGCTAGGGGTAAAAAGTGTCCTGGAATTATAAGATCAGAATTGGCTGCTACCCTGGCTGCCTGACAGACTTTGACTTGTATAATCAAATACAAAATTTTTCAGTTTCTAGAGTCCACCATAGAGATGACAGTTCAAGCCTTTGTTTTATAGGAGAGGAAACTGATTCCCAGAGAGTCTGGCAGACTTGTTAAAAAATCACCAAAAGCTAAAATCCCCCATTCATTCAATGCTCTAATTGGATGTAGCAAATACAATGGTAAATAATACACACTCCCTATTCTCATTCATTCAATATTATATGTTGAGTGTCCACTATATGCCAAATACAATGCTTAAAGTGTATGTCTACTGGGAAAAACAGATGATACAATAAATAATATTGGTATCTAGTTTCTCCCTTTTGAAATAAAATACTGATAGTTCTCACTGTAAAAGTAATATATGCCATTGATAGAAATTTAGAAAACTACAGAAAAGTTGAAAGGAGGAAAAAGATCACCTACTACCATTGAAAACCACTTTCAACATTTAGTGTATTTCTTGTCAATCTTTTCCTCAAGTATAATTTTCATTCAATCTTCCTTTATTTCCTTTCAAGTAGCTGTGATCGTCCTGCATGTACAATCATGTATCTTACCGTGTAGCATTTCCTCATGTTATTACAGACTCTTTGTAGTCATCACTCATAGCAGCTGCAAAATATCCTAAAATGGGTATAATCATATAACCAGTACTATCTCCACTTTGGGGAAGTTATGTATTTATGAATTATTAGCATAATTTTTAAATATTTCCATATTTTAGAATGCTACCTTTGGAAATCAATTTATGATTGATATCTCAATTTGCTCCATGGGAATTTAAGGTTGTTTCCTAAAATTTCCAGAATTGTGATGGGAGTCAGAAAGTATGACCCTCCTGGTAACATGTCATCTAATGGTGTTCTGACAGGACACTTTTACTGCCACTAAGGCTGTGATAATTGTACAGAGTCTTTGTCACTTAGACACCACTGGCCTGCCCACTGCCTTCTCACCATTCTCAAGGTTCAGTATTCTCAACCATTGATTAGATTAGGGTAGCTTATCCTGCCTGGTGAAATTATCTGTCATGAGTATAGGAGAAAGTTCCCCACCTTTTTGAGTTCCTTAATTTTATACTGGGACACCCAGTTAAATTTAAATTTCAAGTAAACAATAATTTAAAAATTATTCATTTTAACTGTAAAATTCAAATGTAACTTGGTATCATATACATTTATGTTATAAATCTGGCAGTCCTACCAACTCTGCCCCTTGCTAATTGTTAGACTTGAGTAATTTCTTACACCGCTCAACGTCTTCTGGAAAATGAAGAGACTCTCACAGGATATATGAAACTCACAGAGAGACAGAAAAATGCCTTCTTCCATTCCTCCACTCTGAAGGAGTTTCACTCCTCGTCTTCCTTATCTACCCCTCCCCTACTCAGCTCTGGGGCACACGGGATTTTATCCCACTTCACTATAGATCTGGGACTGCGAACCCAGTCCCCCACCCCTTATCCCAGCACTCTTGAGTTTGAGGCTGGTTCCATGAAGTGACTCACAACAAAATTTGGCTCCAGGGCAGCTGGGATAACACAGTTCACTGTGATAGTAAGTGCTAAGGTGACAGGGCTACATATAGTAGAGAGACCTAACCCAGACTATGGAATCAGGGAAGGTCTTCAGAAGAATGTAATACCTGAATTGAGAATTAAAGGATGAGAAGGAGTTGGCAAGGAATGGGGGAAGGACAGGTGTATGCAGTCTTCAAGGCAAAGAGAATAGCATGTGCAAAGACTCAAAGGTACCAAACTGTCATGGAATTGACAAAGAACAAAAAAGTGCTGAAAGGTGACTAGCTCATCCAAGGGCCTGTGGGCCATGTTGGATCATTGGATTTACCCCAAGAACAGTAGTAACCAGGAGCTAGAGGGGCAAAAGATTAAGCAGAGGGGTTATATGATCTATTTTACAAATAAGAACAATCCTTCTGGTTGTATGGCGAAGACTATAGGGAGGACAAAATTGATAACAGAGAGATGAGTGTTAAGGATTGTTGCATTAATTCAGTCAAAAGATAAGAGCCATGGTGGATAGATTACACATCCCTCCTGCCTTGATAAAGGGAAAAAGGAAAAGATTAAAGTGGGTGCCTGAAATGAGGCAGGACAGGAAGGGGCAGCAAGAACATCCTGGACTATTTATAATCCTGCCTCCGTGTATCAGCAGAATCTTACACTTGCTTATAAGAAGAAACCTATTCCATGGTTGAAACAAAGGGAGAAATTTATACAGTACCTATAAACTCCAGGGGACTTATGCCCACACAAAAACCTGCACATAAATGTTTATAGTAGCTATATTCAAAATTTCCAAACTTTGGAAGCAACCAAGAAGCCCATCAGTGGGCGAATGGACAAAAGGTGGTACCTCCAGACTGTGGGATGTTATTCAGAGGTAAAGAGAAATGAGCTGTCAAGACTCAAAAAGACACAGAGGAAACTTAAACGCATATTCCTGAGTGAAAGAAGACAACCTGAAATGGCAACATACTGTATGATTCCAACTATATGACCTTCTAGAAAAGGCTAAACTATGGAGACAGTGAAAAAATGTCAGTGGTTACCAGGAGTTAAGGAGAAGGGAAGGATAAATAAGTAGAACACAGGAGATTTTGAGCACAGTGAAACCACTCCGTGTGATACTATGGTGGTAGTTACAGGTCCTCACACATTTGTCAAAACCTATAGAATGTATAACACAATAAATAAACCCTAGTGTAAACTATACATTTTAGGTGAAAATGATTTGTCAAGGTAGGTTCATCCATTGCAACAACTGTACCACTCTGGGTACATGAGAGATGACGGTGGGAGAAGTTGTGAATGCGTGGGTGCAGGGGATGTATGGAAACTCTGTACTTCTTGCTCCATTTTACTGTGCCCCTAACACTGCTCTAAAAGTAGTCTACTCATTAAACACACACACACACACACACACACACACACACACACACACAGAAGCACAGAGTGGGCTTTAGGTATAGCTAGATACAGAGTTTAGACCAGTGCTTTAAGGACCAGGTTTCTCTCACTCTCCATCCCTGGTTCTAAAGCCTCTGTGTACACTGCATTCTCAGACTCCACTTGCTACTACGGTGGCTGTAGCATGCCCAGACCCTCCATCCTTAACACTCTAAAACCAATGGAAATGAAGACCTCCTTCTAGTCCTTAGTGGTCCTGGTAAATAATTTAGAGCATCTAACAAGCATGATGGGATCATATCCTGAATCAATGCAGCCAGGTCTGGAACATGTATTGAGGATAGAGTCAGTTCTATGGGGACCTCATGAACTGAGATGAGGAGGAATGAGCCCCAAACAAAATTTGGGGGTTGTTACAAAGCAGGGTCAATCCACGCTGGATAGGTAAGAACAATAAAGATCCACTATACCTTTGTTCATCTTGAATTTTGGAAACCCAAAGTAAGGCTGAAGAGAATGCCTCAGCAAGAACATGGTGATAGAAGAGAACCCAAATATGAAGCCAGCCCATATCATGTATGGCAAGAGATGAATGATAGTCAAAATCTTTAACTGGTATGGTATAAGGACTGACAACTCAGAACGGATGTCAACTGTCAGGTCTGTCAGTGGGAGCTGGCCCACACCAGTCCTGCCTGGAGAGGATGCACAATTCGTCAGGCTGGGGTTGATGGAATCGATCCTTAGGAGTCTCCAAACCAAAGAAAATGGAACGCTCTGGAGGCTTAGAGAAGAAAAGAAAAAAGCAGAGGTGGGAAGCTCAGGGATCGTCTTACACAACTAATCCTTTTCAAATGACTTCAGAACAATTCAGACTGAGGATTCAATTCCGTTATCCTTTCCTTCATTTCCCTTTCATACCTGGAACTCACACAGGCCAGACACATTTAATTAAAAAAGAAATTTAACATTAGAACTGACAAGGGATGGTGATGCCTTACACAGTTCCAGTTTTCCTAGCAAATATTCACAGGGAGCATAGAACACATTTTCTATCATTTTTTTATGTGAGCAAATGATCCTCATGTAAAAAATTACCACACCAAGGTAATTACTCCATATACCACCCCTGTTGAATGTGTACACATGAAATCATGTCAAAATTGAATTTTGTTAAATCTAGCCATATTTCAAAAGTAGTCCAAACACAGATCCCTCTTGGTAAAAAGTATAATTTAATTTCATAAAGTGAATTGGAATCCTGTGTTTGGGACACCTAATTTACAAAGTATCATAAATAAGGGATCATAGAGCAGTAAGTATTGACTGAGGGTTGGCCCACATGCCTAGCATTAGGCTGATAAAGAGAGAAGATACCAAAAGAAATATAAAAGCATATTTCCTGCTGTTGCAGAGCTCACAACTTTATTAGGGACTAAAGTCCTTTACACAAATGGAACATTTAAAGAAGAAAATAGAAACATAGAAGAGCAATATAGGTGCTGAGTGGTGTAATACATCCCGTCAGGGCCAGAGAGACCGGAAGGAAAAAGATGCTGTTCATAAAATGCTTCAGCAACCTCAGATAAAAGTCTGTGATGAACACACAGCCAGGATCCACTCAAGAGGGGGTGCAATCCAAATCACCCGCCTGGGACTACGGGCTCTCATCTCAGGCCTGCTACCAGCTCACTCTTCTGCCTTTGGCAAATTACCTCACCTTCCCTGCAAAATGAGAGAAGCAATCAAGCCCTATTCTTCAGGGCTGGTAAAGAATAAATAATAAAGAAATGGGAGACTCAGTAAAAGATGAGGGGCTAATAAATCCTGACTAGTTAGTGTCCGGCCCCAAACAGAATGCTACATGGAACATATGGCATCTCAGTTTGTAGGCGGTTATGTATCACCGATTCAGTTGCATTTGTCAGAGAGGTGAAAGGGTCTGCTTACACAATCTGTTATTAATTACTGTGAAGGATATTTGCAACATGGAAATGCAGATAATTTCTCAGATTAAGTACAGACGTCTGCCCCTATTGTAATGTGAAAGCATAATTGTCATTAGCTTTCTATGTTTCCATGTTTTTCTCACACTGAAAAGGAAGAATAAAGGGCTGCAATTAAATATTTTGACTAACACCATGATTAAAAGGCTATTTATGCTGCAGGAGTGGTTTCTAAAACACTTCTGTGCACTTTCAACTTATCATACAAATTATATGGGGGTAAGGTAGTTGTTTTTCTAAACACGCATCTACTTTTTTTTAACTTTTTTATTAAAGAAGGTGCCTGCACCCTCTGATTGGCTCACCTCTTGCTGATCCTGCTGTCCAGTCCCTCCTCCTCCACTTTACTCACATAGCCCCTCGGTATTTTCGTATCTTTGATAAAGTGTTAACAGTTCCTCATGTCCAAAGACTGTATATACCACAGGTTAATTCACCAGGCTCTGGAGCCAGACTGCAGAGTACTGATTCTTGTGTCATTGGTTCCTGGCCATTTACACATACAACCTGTGCCTCGGTTTCCTTACCTGGACAGTGGGAATAACGGCATCTCTTTCATGTGGTTGCTGTGAGAAAAGATGAGTGCTATGGTAAGTGATAACTCAGCCATTCCCTACATTTTATATTCTCCAAGTAATGAGAAGGAAAACAAGATATTTTAAAATTTGGCCTTCCGGGACCACATCATAAACTTTTTAACGGATCTTTCAGCGAGGGCTGGGTCCATTCCAATCTATATTTCACATAACCACCAGGTGGAATGTAGATAAAATGCACATTTGATTATTTAAGTCTTTTAAAGGAAACTTTTCAAAGACTCCCATTACTTACAATAGATTTTGAGTTCCTTAGTGCTGCATAAGATGCCTTCTATGACCTGGCCCTGTCCACCTCAATGGCTAGTGTCTCCTGACTGCCAGCCTGGAGCTTGACCCACTGACATCAAACCACTTACAGGTCCTGCAGTGCACCAAGATATCTGTCACTGCTCAATCTTCATCCACCCTATTTCCTCTACTAGAATTCTTCCCACCTTGAAACTGTATTAACTCCAACTTGACCATTAAACTTCAGCTCAGGGATTGCCTACTGCAGAAAACCTTTCCCTAATTCCACAACCAACAGGGTCTTTCCTGTAGTACCCTAAGATCCTATGTATCTCTTCTTTATTGTAGTACAATGTAATGATTAAGTGTTCAAATTATGGAGATAGACTACATAGGTTTGAATCCTGGCTTGGCCACTTATTTGTAGTGTGACCCTGAGCAAGTTTCTTAAAATGTTGTGCCTCAGTTTTCTTATCTACGAAATGGGGGTAATAAAAGTATCTACCTTATGGGAATGGTGGAATGAATAAATGAATTAAGGGCCATAGTATTAAAGGCTTAATATAGTGCGTGGAAGAAAGTATATACTTGATACTGTTAATGTCATATTATATTTAATTTTCCATTTATGTGCATTTGACCACCTGAACTATGAGCTCCTGCTATTAAGCATTGTTTCTTATTCATTTCCTTAAATTTCCAGTACTTAGAAAAAATTCTAGTATTATGTTCATCAGTTCTCCTCTCCTTCCTGGATATAAAATTAAAATACATTTCTACACCACTCTTGCATCTACCTACTCCTGGCCTAGAACACATGTGACTGAGTTCCATCTAATAGAACATGAGTTCATATAAGATACAGCATTACCAAACCTGGCTATAATAAGCCCAAATAATCTTTCGAAGGACACTTCTCTATTGATGTGGCTAGAAACAAAGAACTCTTATACCTCTGAATATGGTGGTGCCACGAGATGGAAGAAATCAAATCCTTGGGTCACCCTCATAAGGTCAGCAGTCTCAGCAGGAACATTCACATTGGACTTAGTGAGCAAGAAACAAACCCCTGTGTTCAGCTATTTAGACTTTTGTTCCATAAATAGCATCACTTACCCTAATTAATACAGAGGGGGTTCAATTAAATTTTGTTGACATGAGTGAATGAATGGCTGACTCAAAACTCAACTAAGAAATATTTGAATATGATGAACTCATGAGCAGTAAAGGTAACACTAAGAATAGAACAAGATGGCTTTAAGAGTTATAAAAGCCTAGAGACAAGACAGGATAGGAAAACACGAACTATGTGAACCATCCCTACTACTTCTGCCCCCACCCCAGTCAAAAGCAGAATTCACTTTACCTGCTGTTCTCTGGCCATCTTTTACCAAACAGACATTTTTCTAAAAAATTCATAAACAGAGAAGAGTCTAAGATGAAGTTTTCCTTCTGCTGAACAACTTTATGACCCCTAGGATTAGACAATATAGCACTGGGGATTTCAGGTGAAATGATTGAGGCTCTTTAATAGGTATATATAGGTAGCTTCTCAGAGGGAATAGAAAATGTAGCCCTGGAGTTTAATCTCATCTATTTTCAGAGACTATTGAAAATTGGATTGCCAGTAATGGACCGTGACTACCTACTATTCTCAAGTGCTCACATTACTTACCTATTTTCCCAGAGGCATCAAAAATTATAAAGGGGAAAAAAAGAGAAAAAGACTTCTCCAAAATGGAGACAGCAAAGGACTCTCCATAGGGTCGAAGAGTTGTTGAGTGTAACAGTCTTGAAGAAGATGAAATTTTGTGTTTATCCAGGATGTTAGGGAGGAGGAGAGGAGAAGTGATGAGAAGGACAATATGGCAAGGACCCCTAAGGGATGTTCATCCAGTCCAGAATCAGAACACCAACCCAGACATGCCCTTTTTATGCTTTTCCAATTGTTGGGCTGGGCTGCCCTCCTTTTGCACTTGTTCAGATAGTGCACAAACTGTGGCGATGGTCCTAAAGGCAGTCCAACGGTGGGGATTCTCTACATGCTGACGAGAACTACAATGTTGGAACTAGACTTATCAGAAGGGTTGGTCTAGCCCTGGCTGGCATAGCTCAGTGGATTGAGCACGGGCTACAAACCAGAGTGTCGCAGGTTCGATTCCCAGTCAGGGTACATGTCTGGGTTGCAGGCCATGACCTCCAGCAACTGCACATTGATGTTTTTCTCTCTCTCTCTATCTCCCTCTCTTCCCTCTCTAAAAATAAACAAAATCTTTAAAAAAAAATAAGGGTTGGTCTGAAAAGAAAAAAGAAGACAGTGAAAAAAAGTTTTTACTTCTTCACCATCTTATCTTGAGCTATTTCAATGAGCAATGGCTATAGAATTGGTTTTAGTGACAATTCAATTCATCTCAACAAACACCAGAATTTTGTCATGTGACAAGCATTATCCTAAATGCTGTAAATAAAGAGGTAAATATTGCAAGTTCCTGGCCTTTAAAGAGTTCAAAATGCAGCAGGAAAAAAAATAAAAATGTACAAGTAATTAAAATGAAATATGATATGGATGTAATACTGATATGGTTGGCAATTTACTGAGAGGTAGAGGAAGGGATAGGAATGTCAGAGGAACTTAGAAAGGGGAGGACATTTGAATTGAGACTTGGAGAATATCTTGATAGATAGCAAACAGACCAAATGAGGAAAGGGTATCCTAGACAGAGAACAGTAAAACCAAAGTCAGAAAAAAAAAGAAGAAGAAATTACATGCTCTGTTTAGGTAAAGTCAGTAATCTGGTATGTCTAGATTTGGGGGTACCTAAGGATGATTGAATAAAGAAAAACTTAAAGTTAGACTGAGCTGGTTTATTGAGTAGACAATCTTGGTTCATGTCAAAGACTTAGATTCTATTCTGAAGGTGATGGAAATCTACCACATTTTCAAGTAGCAAGATGGCTCAGGCATTAACTACACATAAGGATGGAGCAAAAAGGTGCCAATTAAGAGTCAGGCAGCTGGGTTAATAGGCTATTGCCTCATTTAGAGAAGTAGTAATGAAAAGGAGGGGAGAAATATAAAAAATATTTCATCAATAGGATTTGAGGGTTTTGGTGTCCAGGTGGATATAAGTGGGGTGATTTCTAATCTTGGAAAATTGGGTGAATTCTCACACTGCACTGTTTTCTTTACCACTTTGCTTCCATATTGCTTATGGGGCCTACATGTTAGTTTCCCCTTGTCTCTCTGATATGGGAAGATGATTATAACTGTGTCCTTCCCTTTACTACAGAACAGTAACTGAATACCACATTTTTACAAAATCTGACTGTAGATAATTTCTCATGAGTCTTGTTTGTGAACCAAGGGGTTAAAATAAAAAGACAAAGAAATTCAGCAAGGAAATCTTAGTTTATAAAGCTCTGGGATTCATTTGAACCAATTGTTACCATGGTTTTGAGGGTCTAAAATCAACATTTCAAGGTAACGTGAACATCTAGATATCACCGCAGCATTCGGTTATCAAGGAACAATCAGAATGCCATACCCCATTAGGGACCGAACTCCGTTAAGACTGTGCAAATGCCTCAAATTGGTATTCAGCTGAATCACTGATGCTGTATTACTAATTATAGCATGACACCATGCAAAAGCAGGACTTTTTTAAAGGCTAGAAAATGGCATTATTTTAATAAGTTCTTAGGAAATTGCTTTTTGAGGATGCAATGAAAGTACAAGTTTCTCAATTAGGGGAATTATGTGGAATTGATGAGATATTTGAGCATGCATGATCTTCAGCTAGCAATCCCACGCCATTGGAAGGGCTAGCTAATGAGAAAGAGGATGATCTGACTCATTACATGAGAAAAATGATAATGGAGGCTACAAACGAAGGACAATGAAAGACTGCTTGTCTCACAGCTGCACCCACCAAGTTCTTGTTAGCCCTTCACCTTGTTTAGACCTAAAATAAAGATGTCAAGATGGACCTAATCTTTAAGAGAATTATAGCCAACCTTATCTAGCAATATTTATGGGCAAGAAAAATAAGTAATTTGTTTGTTGGATGACCCAAAAATATCAGTGTAGTATTTGGCTCTTATCTTTAAGTTGGGTAAGAATTGTTTGAGATAGGAAACCAGATGAGAGAAGGTGACAAGTTTGAGAACAAAAGATCTTGCAATTCTTTCCATGGCCAGGTAGAATATTTTTATTCTAAAACTTTCATACATAGAAATGCATACCTAAGTTTTAAAAAGTATCACCCTGGCTGGTGTGGCTCAGTGGCTTGAGCACCAGCCTGCAAACCAAAGGGTGGTCAGTTCAATTCCCAGTTAGGACACATGCCTGGGTTGTGGGGCCAGGTCCCCAGTAGGGGGCGTGCAAGAGGCAACCACACATTGATGTTTCTCCCCCTTTCTCCCTCTCTTCCTCTCTCTAAAACTAAATAAAATCTTTTAAAAAATTAATAAGCATCATGTGGTCCCACATATACATGTGTATTCTCTCTCTCTCTCCCCACCCAAACCCCTGTATGAGTGTATAAGAAGGGGGGAGGGAGAGGTATGAGGAGGGAGTAAAAGAGAATATGTTTTCTTCTTTATTTCCAGTACAATAAAGAGTATCCATGTTACATCTCAGCTTACCAGATATACCACTTGGAAAGGCTCAGGAATGTTTTCTTTAACCATTTTTGAAATTTCCTATGAGAAACTGCCTTTTTGTAAGCCTCCAGTGACTGACTATTGTCAGAAATGGGTTTCTATATTTAATAGGGCAACACAATCCTTTAATATTAAGTTTTTCACCTGGAAATTGGTACAGCCCTGCTTGAGCTCCCCTAGCTCAATAAGCCTATTGTTTGCTGTGATTATCTCTCTCAGCAGATTTGGAAGTGCTGGCTCAACTCTAATGTCCTGAAAGTTCTTCAGAATCTTTTAAAAAGATCTTTACTTTTGACTTTGTAAAAGAACTTGGTTTGACAAATGTGCTCCAGAAGTCCCCAATTTGTCGTCTGTGGGCAAGATTAATTGAAGTCAAGCAGGAACAACACTCATTAACAAAGTGGGGTTTGATGAACAACTCCTAGAGTGGAGGGGGTTTTATATAGACACATAAATGCATACACCCACATATGTAGCATAACTCTGCAGAGTACCTGGAAGAAAAATGACTGGTGACATTAAAAGGGAAGCATAAGTGGCTTGGGGCCTGTAGACTAAACCTACTCTCTGAAACTTCAGGACAAATTTTACATTATCTACTTGAGTTACCAAAGGCACGAAGCTCAACTCTGTTCCGTAGGGCATTACACTATGAAATAATAGTCTTAAAAATATAAAGACATTAATGCTGCTTAGCCATTTTGTTAGAGGTTTGACGTAATTTGTAGTCTGAAGTCATTGCACCTTCAGTCTTTTATATCAGAGCAAAATTCAAGGAATAAGTCAGGTGTTCTCAGCAGGAAGGAGAACACATTTTTCAAAAGCAGCAATAGACTAGTTAAAATTTTGACATATCACGAACATTTTGATTTTGTGACCAGACTGGATGGTGATTTACTTACCCCCTGACTTTACTGTCAGGTAACTTATAAGTTTACTTCTCAGCCAAAAATGGTGGAAAATCTTAGGAGGAATTGGTAGGGCAAAGAGGAGGGAAATACAAAGATAAAATAAAGCTATACTGGTGCCCAAAATGACAAGAAAAACAAATGGAAATAATATGATTTGTAGTGCACCTGTGAGAGAGGAAATTATGGCCCTTTTTTGCATCTGAACCTCACAGGTTTATTTTGAGAGTTGAGAACTCCGTGCCAGCTACTCATTCACTCCTCTAAAACAGCCTTTATTTTAAAAGAAATTTATAGAAATTCTTTCTGAAGCTAAGAAAAAAGTTTTAATTCCTTAGCTTTTGACTATTTCACTAAACTCTTCTAGAATCTAGAGAAATGATGTGATTTGGTATGGTTAAGATATGCCAATTCCTAGGTTGCCATAATAAGTGAAATCTTGGTTATACAATGCTTGTTTCCAAGGAACAGTGTCCCTTTATCAATCATTCAACTCATCTTCCCAGAAAGCAGGACTATGTGTTATTTTTCTTATTCCCCCAAAGATTCCCAGACTTAAGGCACTAAGAGACAAAGCAAAATGACAGAGGAACTGTTATTAATGGCTCCTGGCCATCTACTTCACTGAAGGTATTGCACAATTAGTTTACACTGGTGAAAGTCTTCAAATAAGGAAGCCATTGATTGAGGAGGTTCTAATGTCTTATAAGCAAAGGCAAATCTAAGCCGGAGTCTGTCAATGCACTGGAAACTGAGAAAGTAAAACTTAAGTACAACCAATCACAAATAGCCAGCTAGACTTTCTCAAACAAGGGAACTGCTTGGAAAGTTCTAACCAATCAAATAATGTATTTGTTTTGCTGCCATGTCTTCTCTATAAAATCTGTCCTCAGTTCCTGTGGGTGACGTACTCCTAACAATTTTAAGTTTGGTACTACTCAATTCAAATCCATGTATGTACAGATAAACTAGTGAACATTTTCATTTGCCTCAGTTCATCTTTTAGTATACCAAAACATCAAACTGGTTACTCTAGTGTTTAGCCTTCACAATAACAGTAATCTTTCATCTGATGTTCAATTTTATGATCCTCAATAAAGTAATATATTAAATTAATTCATTCAACAAGTATATCTTAAATATCAACTATGTACCAGTCACCATATTAGGCACCAGGAACCCAAAAATAAATGACACATGGTGTCTAACTGCAGAGTTGAGTCTCACATGATGGAGACGAAGATGAAAGTTAATAAACACAACACTTGAAAGGGCTGAGAGAGCCCTACACTCCAACACAGTGTAGGAGCTTGGTGAAAGATATCATTAATGTCAATAAACCATGATTTTGTTTTAATGCCTTTCTAATCCCATTTCCTAGGATGGTACTAGACACATATGGGCACTTGATAAATGTTGAGTAGATGGATGGATGGATAGATGGACGAGTGTGTGGAAAGAGGGAGTGAATAAGTGAATAAAATAAAAATAAATAGACAACTTAGGGAAAAAATCCTTTAATATGTCATGTGTTCTCATTTTAGGTTTGGGAAAGCTGATCAGGGCAATTGGAAAGTATGATAGAAAGCCACTGCCATGTGTAAATATTCAGAAAAACTGGATAGAGCACTACAGATAATTAAATATAGAGCTAGAGGGCCAACTAATTGCTTTTCTATGGGTGCACAGACCCAGTTAACTTTATTTCACTTATTTATTT
This sequence comes from Phyllostomus hastatus, assembly GCF_019186645.2. NCBI lineage: Eukaryota > Metazoa > Chordata > Mammalia > Chiroptera > Phyllostomidae > Phyllostomus > Phyllostomus hastatus. Next base: position 34,203,616 of record NW_025333709.1, on the reverse strand, counting down.
ATTCGTTCTCATCCTTAGCTTAAGCATTATTCTTCAGAGATAAGTTAGCAGATCTCCAATCCCACACACAGTTCAAGTCAGGGTGTCTCTTAAACCCTTTCACAGGCTCATGCACTATAATTTCATACCATTGGTCTCAGCTTGTTCTTAAATACACAATGATTTGTATGACTTATTTTTTTTAATTCGTGCCTACCTCCCACAGTAGAATATAAGCCAACAAGAAGAGGTGCCATCTGTTTTGTTTTCCAGCGAAAGCTCCAACACCTAAGATAGTGCTTTGTGTGTAGAAGGTGCTAAATAAATATTTGTTGAATAAGTAAAGAGAAACACACCTGTCTCACTAATCGACACACTGAGGATATGCAAGAAATAATTCTTTTTAAGAGTTCTGTAAATGATTGCTTGTAAAAAGAAAAGTTTTTTTACTACTCATATATAGACACTAGAGAAATAAATATTTCCTTCACAAAAAAAATGGAGATGAGTTTATTTCAATCATTCAAGCAATCCCAGCTAAGTGTGGATTGGAAAATGTCACTGTTTGGGTTTTTCAGGGTTCGATAAATAATATTCACTTCTTCTTCCTCCTAATTTAGGGCCAATGAATAAATAAAGATGATACGGTGATCATTACATCATCAGTGCTGACAGGCCCACTGAAAGATGGGTCTGAGCCCTGGCTGGCATAGCTCAGTGGACTGAGCATGGTCTGCGAACCAAAGCATCGCAGGTTTGATTCCCAGTCAGGGCACATGCCTGGGCTGCAGGCCATGACCCCCAGCAACCGCACATTGATGTTTCTCTCTCTTTCTCCCTCCCTTCCCTCTCTAAAAATAAATAAATGAAATCTTAAAAAAAAAAAAAAAGAACAAACTGACAGAGTATGTTAAAAAAGAAAAGATGTGTCTGTCAATCTGTAACCTAAATAATTTATGACCCTTTCCTGCCTCTCACCCCACACTAGACTTTGGGGAAGCCCACCTGAAGGAAGAATTGGTTCTGTAGGACACATACAGAGGGGTTTCCTCATTGTATCTATGGTAGTGCAAAAAGTAAAAAAACATATCCCCAGTGTTTGGGGCCCTGAGAATCAGGAAACTCACAAGAATAATGGGTGGGAAAGAGGCCAGAAAGGTTACTCAACCCCCTGCACATGGAAACAATGAGGCCAGAGAAAAAGAGTACCCCTACCCCGTGACAGGTAAACCCTTGGTAAGTATTCCCTTTCCAACCATTGGTCACAGCACAGTGTGTGCAAATGAATGTGGGAAATGGGAGAAAATGCAATATGAAAGTTTGTTTTTCCAGTGGTGTAACTCATGCAAATCACCAACTTTCATTTCTGATAAGTATCTGATACCTAACACAATATCTTTCTCTGGTAGGAGTCATGGGATAATATAAAAGAATACCAAAACCACAGGCTCACATCATTCAAGAAGTTCTGATATCATAACGTCTAGGTAGAGACCATGGGAACCCGGACCTTTGTGTTCCTGGCTTGTTTCCATTCAATGCTACCAGTCTCCACCTGGTCCCAGCCCCCTTTCAACACCAAAACAACTCTCATCACATGAATTGGCAGCAGAGAGCATAAAATGCGGCATATGCATAAGAAAAAGAAATAGGAGACCCATTGTTGCAGTGACATTTGCTCTTAACTCAAAGATGTTTGGCTTAGACGATTTCCTCCTATCTTATTGCAACTGCTCATCAACTTGTGACTCTATGCCCAACTCCTTGGTGCTCAGGTTCTCTCCTCTGCCCCTTATTACATGAGAACAATAGCTACAACTTTGAGAGCACTCACTGCATTCTGGGCACCATGCTAAGCACTTTATGTATTATCTCAATTCTCACAGGCCATGAAGTTAAATAAATCCCCCATTATAAAGATGAGCAAACTGAGGCTCACAAGTACCAATCTCCTCCCCAGATTCACACAGCTAGTATTAACTGAAGAAGCTAAAACTTATACCAAAGAAACTTGACTCCAAAGCTTGTATTCAACTATCCCAGCCACAGCAGCTAGAAAAAAGAGAAATATCTGGGAAAAAACTTTTTAGATAAAGAAAGTGTAGATTGTCACATTTTGGGTTCTGTTTAGTATATAAGAAAATCAATTGAGTGGTAACATTGCTTCGTCTTGGGACAACTTTTACCTCAAATCCATTCCTCTTAAAGAGACAGCCCTGAATATCCACTACTTAGTCCAATTGTAGTCATCCTCGGTCATGACTGACAAAGATGGCCGGAAAGAAGGCAAGATAGAGCTTTTCAAGAACGCTTGAATGAAACATCACCTTTGCTTCCACTCTAGATGTTTGTGGGTAGCTAGTCTCTCAAGATGGCCCTGCCATCCCTCTGCAGATATCCTAGTTTGACCACTCTGAACCTGGACTGGCCCCGTGGATCACTCTAATAGAATGTGGCACAGTCACTGGGTAACTTCCAAGGCTGGGCCTTGAAAGACCAGCACCTTCTCTCTCTCCTCTTCTTGAAGCCCACTTATCATGCTTTAAGAAACCCACATAGAGAAAACTGAGGTTCCCTTGTCAACTGCTGAGCTCCCAGCAGATGACTAGCACCCTATTGCAGCCATAAGTACACCACCTTGGGTGCTACAACCCAGTCGAGTCCCAGATGACTGCAGCCCAGATCACATCATGAGAAACAGAAGAATGGCTCCAGATGAGCCCATTCAACCCACAGAGTTGGTACAGCTAATAAAATGCTTGTTGTTTTGTGCCATTAGGCTTCGGGATGTTTTGCTGCACATGGTGACTGGAACACAGCCTTTCTCTGGCCCCTGGGTTTCTGGAACAGAAAAGTCATTATTCTTGTCATCCACTAGGGAACACTTTGCTTGCAACATCATTTGTTTAAATGAGAAATGTTTCTTTTGTTCTATTTTCCTTGATGAAAAAGTAAAGCTAGAAAAATCATAAAGCAAAATGTAATTACTATGTTGACTGACCATTCCACAAAGAGCTTATATATGAATATTATGTTTCAGATGGTAGCTATTTGGAATTAGCCTCAATTCTTTAACACACAAAAACTCCCAAAGATCAGTTGAGAGTGAGACTGAAAAGCTGGCAGGTAATCAGGAATTTAGAGAAAGAAAATGTTTATCTTGTGGTCCTTGTCACAGCTTAAAACTCAATTTGGGGTAATGTCTGTAAATGGAGAATAGCTATTAGCAAATCAGTTAATTAGGGTCTTGTTGGCCTTTCCAGTGTCAGCTCTAATTATTTGTATGTCTGATCTGAAGTATCCTTAGATTATTTACAATCATTCCCGCCAACCAACAAAAGATAGGAAGGTTGCATCTCACAAGTATGTGGGAATTAGAGGATAGCTTTTATCCTAGGTGCTCAGTCCCAGGCAATATTTTCAGAGCCTGAGCCTTTTCTTCAAGACAAAGTCTCTTTCTGAAGTTAATAAATGATTTTCATAAAAATTTTTCAAAGAGGGCAATAATTAATCAATTTGCTTCGAGAAAAACATTCCCTAGATCCACAGACATTGTTCAGAATCAAGAGACAGGGGTATTTTTTATGTTCTGTTTTGTTCCAGAAGTTATTTTCTTGCATAAGTTCTAAAAAAAATCCTCTTCTGGAGGGGAACTGAGGCAGGGGACAAATAATCACTCTGCTCAAAAGTGATAACTACCCAGTGGCTGTACTAACTCCTGTCATCGTTTCTCAGCAGGACACTGTCTCTTAGCAATGTGTAAGTCAAGGTTATTTTTCTTCATTCTACAGTTCAATTTCACTCTAATTCTATGTCTGATCATTTTTATTCCATTTTGTTATAAAATAAAAGAATCCAGTTTTCATATTTGGTTTGAGAAAAATAGAAATTTTCCTTTCTCTGGCAAGCTGAAAAGTGGTTCCTATAACAAAATAATTACCTAATTAAAGTGCTCAGTTCAGTAAGTTACCACAAGTCCAATTAAATCAAGCTGCCAACAGGAATATATTATACCTGATAAGAAGAGTTAGTGAATAGATCAACACAAGACATGAAGATCATGCTCTCCATTAAACTTAGTGAAGAAGTTATTTATTCTTTCCTTTAAAAGATGCTATATCTTCCCAATGAAATATTTTCTTAATGTGCCAATGAAGCTACAGATCTGGCAGTGAGAATGCTAATATCCACATGCTAATTCAGGAGCTCAATTAAATGTTTCCTTTGTCAGTGAACCTCTAGTCATGGATTCAGGAAAATGAAAGGCATAAAACTACCTTGGCCCTTTCCCTCATGGTGGGGTCGTGGTGGCAGTGGCCATTCTGTGTGAATGAACATACGAACAATGAAAAGAACGCCAAACTCTGAGCATGACAGCAGTGATAGATCTCTTTGACCAAAGAAAGATTCCTGTCTACTTCCTAATTAAAGAACCCCATTTCTTTCCCTGTTTGAGTTCTATGACTTTTTTTTATCATGCTCACAAAATTCTTTCTATAGGCTGGACTCCTGGGCTTTTTCCCTCATGTCTACTTTCAATTTCCTCTACTATATTTGCCTCTGCATTGAGAGGAACATTCGAGACACCTATAATGTCTGCCCTACTCTGCCAGAGGTGCCGTTCCAGTAGAGGAAGTGAAAATGCTGGAAAACAGGAAAAAAGGTTATTGCACTGGATGTGCAGGTATGGTGTCTACGACTAGCCAGTTGGGGGGGGGGGGGGGTGGTGGCAGGGAATTCCACTGGAAAATAAAACAAAAAGAAAAAAGCACTAGAAAGGTTTCTGAGGTCAAAAAAATGAGGCTGAAAGAATCAATTCCCAGAGGTTTACAGATCTTATTTCCAGTTCCTGTCAGCATTTACCATTCTATCTTTACAATGTTTTCTTTTTTCTGAAGGTGCCTAAGTGAGTCATATACAGATGTGGGATATTCTCCAGCTTGTGAAATATTACAGACACAACTATTCCCTGTCTAGATCCTACTTGAAATTTAAAACAGCTATGCCTGAGAAATTTGGAAAATTTACAGAAGTTCAGAAAATATCTACTTTCAATTGTATTAGCATACTGTTTACATTTCTCAAAATAGTTTATAATTTTTATACTCACTTTATTAATATAGGTATGGTAGATATTTGACACCTGAAAAATACAGACTTGACTTAAAGAATTCTACCTTTATGCTTTTGAAACCACAACAGAACCTAAAGATTCTCCCCAGAAGGATGAATACATTTGCCAAGTATTATGAATTTATAAGAGCTTTTTTTCCTACTATCAAAGAGAATTTCTTAACTTTGTCTGACTGGTATTCATAATATCCATTCATTTTTCAGGACTAATATTCATATCTTTTCTAAATATACCAATGCATTTTTGTGAATCCAAATTATCTTTGGAAAGTTTCTGTGAGATTATTTCTTACTTTACTAGAGAGCCCTTTGAAGTCAGTGGGAGCTCTGAGCATGAATCAGCCCCATGGAGCAAGAAACCCAATGAGAAATGGGGCCAATACAAAAATATCCAAGTATATAGAGCAATGCTTTCCTATCTATGGTGCATTCTAAAAGGATGAGCTCAGAAACTGTTCTAATGACAGAATTCTTCAAGGGAAAAAAATAGTTCCAAAAAGTGGCCAACAGCTAGTCAAAAAGAGAAGATCTGCATTTAAAATGAATTTTAATAAATGCTGATTATAAAGTTGGTTGGAAAGAGGAAGACAATCTTCATTATAGTTAAAATACAAAGTTATCACACCCTCCTTTTTGAGAACTTCTCAAGTCTATTCACACCATGGGCCTGTCCACAATTTTGTAGAAAGCTCACAAAACCCTTGGAATTTCCTAAGCGACAGGTGTCTTTTGTATGTTAATGACATGACACTTGGTAGAGAAGCCCCCAGATGGCTTCAAGATGGCAGCTGGTCAGGAAAACAGCCAACCAGATAATTAAAGGGTTAAAATATTCAGCTCTAACCCCCAACCTCTAGGGAAGAGGAGTCAGGCTTGAAATTGAGTTTAATCACTAATAGCCATTGGTTTAATCAATCATATGATAAGGAAATCTGGGTTAAAAATCCTTATGCAATAGAGTACAGGGAGATTCCCAGCTGGTGAGCAAATCCATGTACCCGGAAGGTAACACAGACTAACTCTACTGGAACAGAGCTTCCTAAATTTAGAAGCCTTCCAGATCTTGCCCATCCTATCACTTCATCTGGCTATTCATTTGTATTCTTTAAAATAAACTATAATAGTAAGAACAGCTCTTTCCTGAGTTCTGTAAGTCATCTTAGTGAATTATTGAAACTGATGGGGATTATAGGAACCACCCCAAATGGTTGTTGTCCTGGAAAAAGTGTAGATAGCTAGGAAACCTTATTATCACATGGTGTGTAAAGTTGGAGCAGTCTTGTGAGGCAAGCCCTTAACCTATGGGGTCTCCGCTAATTCTGGGAGTTAGTGTCAGAATTCAATTGAGTTGCTGGGTACACAGTTGGTGTCAGAGATTAGGCAGTGTGTGGAAAAATCACACAGAAGGCCCTTGTGACATGTGACAGTCCCACTTTGGCAACAGATTGCACCAGGAATACACACCTGACTCAAGCTGGGTCAATCAGATTTCCTGTCAAAATTTTGAAATATGCATCTTTAGTGACTGCCTAAAAATACTAGATAGATGTCCTTAATTGGTCTTGTGAAATGAGGACATAAAGATTCAGAGTTGTCCCATCTCTTTGCTCTAATCTATGCATGCAGCACCAAAACCAAAATTAGTTTATAGTCAGAAAGTAATAAAACAAATATATGGAAGGAAGACCCTGTGGCTACAGACAGAAAGAAGGAAACACAAGGCATGGTTGTCTTGAATCCTGCCAGCTTGAACCCTGACTGCCTTGAATCTGTCCCTCCTGAGGCATGAGACCTGACTGCAGTGCCAGGTCTTGAGTTTCCTGAGTCCTTGTGAATTCTAATAGTAAATCCTTCCTTTTATGTTGAAGTTTATAAAGGCTGATTTATGTCCTTTTAAACAAAGTCCTAAGGTAATGATTAGAATTATAATAATAGTGATGATGATGATGATGATGATGATGACAACTAATGTCTGATAAGTCATTACTATGTTCTAAACACTCTAAAAAACACTTTATTTCTATATTTAATTTTCACACCAAACCTATGAAGTTTGGTATCATTATTACTCCAATATTAATATAAAACATGTAGCACTTAAATGCTTGAAAATACACATAACTTGTTCCAGATACATTTTCTGAATTGGTAGACTTTATGTGACAATCTTGGTCAAGAATCCAGTAAACAAATTGAACAAAAACAAAAAAACACATTTTACAATCTCCTGTTTTAACATAGCTCACCAAATATCATCAAATTTAAAATGGTCTCAATGATCAGAAAGAATCCATCATTATTTTTTATTTATTTGCCCATTTTGTTTTGAAAAATTTCAAACATAAAAAGTTAAAAGTATAATACAACACATTCTCATTCTCTTTACCTAAATTCATGTTAGCTAAATTCAGTCTTTAACATTTTGCCACATCTGCTATATGCATATGTGATATGTATTTATATCACACTTATCAGCACACCAATAGACTTTTTGTCCTAATCTGAAAGTAATTTGCAAGATGACTATGCTCTTAAACACTCTAGCAGGCATCTCAAAAGAACAAGGAGTCCCAACCAGTATAGCTCATTTGGTTGGGCATTGCCCTGCTAAATGAGGGATTGCTGGTTTGTTTCCCAGTCAGAACACATGTCTAGGTTATGGGTTCGGTCCCCAGTCAGGATGTGTACAGTAGGTAATCAAAAGATGTTTGTCCCTCACATCAATGTTCCTCTTCCTCTTTTTTCCCCTCCCTTCCCCTCTCTCTAAAAATAAATAAACAAAATCTTTTTTAAAAAAAACAAGAAGCTGGTGCATAACCACAATAATATTGTCACAGCCAACAAATTTAACATTATACTATAATTTTATCTAATATGTAGATCATATTTATATTCCTCCAGTTATCAAAAAATAAAACACTTCTGACTGTGGACCAAAATAGTAACATGAAATGCCCCTGAATTTTCCTCCTCCCCCAGACACACTCAATTTACAGCTACACAAAGAGCAATTCCCTTTAAGAGAAATCCAGAAATTAGATGAGTGACTCCTATGTCAAAGAAAACATGTAAGAAAAGCTGAGACACACTCTCACTATTAAATCCCCCCCTCAGCACCACACCACACAACCTGGGGAGAACATACAACGTCTCCCGAAGGAGTAAAGCATTTAGACCATACAACTAGTGCCCCATCTGGCTGTTTAAAGATCCCACCCAAGGGAAAGGACCCAAATATATAGCTCTGAAAGCCTATAGGGCTTGTATTCATGAGTCCCACATGCTTATAGCAAACAAAGAAGCAGTTTTAAGTGGGTGTAGGAGGACTACCCCACAGCTACATACCCAGGCTAACTACTGAAGAAAGAGGGGAAAATGTCCATCTTTCAGTTTCCCCCAGAAAGAACTTAAGTACATAGTTTTCCAGCTGCTGCCTGAGAGTCCATTTTCTAATCAACCTGACTCTAAATGCTGACTGATATTTTATCCTTTCAGACACTGATGGATCTTGGCAAAGCCTCAACTCCTAGGAGTCACTGAGAACACAGATTGCAGCTTAGGTGATCACAGAGGTTTGAGATGCAACCAGGAACTTGAACCAGCCTGTTTGATGAGGTTCATATTCTACATGAGAGCAGTTTGTCAAGAATGGAAAAGGTAGCTGTTTCACCTAATGCACAGAAACCAACAATCATTAGGGAAAAATGAAGAAATAAGAAAATATGTTCCAAAATTTAAAAAATATTTCCAAAAACAGATTTTAATTAAATGAAAATAAGTGATTTACACAGGATAGAATTGAAAATAATGGTACTAAAAATGCTCAACAAGTCATGAGAGAGAAAAATAAAGTGAAATTTTCACCAAAGAGATAGAAGATATGAAAAAGAATAAAACAGAAATCATAAGCTTAAGAATACCATTACTGAGATGAAAAAAAAGTTCAAGAGAGATTTAACAACAGACTAAATGAATCAGAAGAAAGGATCGGCATACTTGAAAACAAGGTAGTGGAAGTCACCCAATCAGAATATCAAAAACAAAATAAAACTAAAGATAGCTTAGCATATGCATTATAAAGCCCCCAGAAATAGAAGAAAATGAGAAGTTTCAGAAAGCTTATTCAAAGAAATCTTCTCTAACCTGTGAAAAGAAACAGACATCCAGATCCAAGAAGCCCCATAAGAACCAAATTAGATAAATCCAAGTAGACTCTCACTGAGACACATTATAATTAAAAGGTGACAAGTTAAAGACAAAAAGAGAATCTTAAAAGCAGCAAGAGAAAAGGAACTTGTTACACACAAGAAAAGCCCCATTGGACTATCAGTGGATTTTTTTCAACAGAAACCTTATAGATCAGAAGAGAATGAGTTGATATATTCAAAGTGCTGGGGAATAAAAACTGCCCATCAAGAATATTCTACCAAGCAAAGTTGCCCTTCAGAATTGAAGGAGAGAAAGTTTCCTAGACAAACAAAAGTTGATGAGGTTCATCACAACTAGACAGCCTTACAAGAAGTATTACAAGGAGTTCTTCCAGCTGCAATAAAAGGATGCTAACTGGTAACATGGAAATATTTGACAGTAAAAAAGTTGATTAAAAGTAAATATAGTCAAATTTAGAATCCTCTAATATTGTAATGGTAGTCAGTAAATCACTTACAACTCTAATATAAAGGTTAGAAAACAAAAGTATTCAAAATAATTATACGTACAAAAATTTGTTAATGGATAGACAGTGAAAAAAATATAAACTGTGATATCAAAATAAATGGGGGTATAAAAATGTAGAGCTTTTGCCCTGGCATGTGTGACTCAGTGGGTTGAGCATCACCTGCAAACTGAAAAGCTGTTGGCTCAATTCCCAGTCAGGACACATGCCTGAGGTGTGAGTCAGGTTCCCAGCTGGGAGAGTGTAAGAGACAACCAGTCGATATTTTTCTCACACATTGGATGTTTCTCTCCCTCTCTTTTTCCCTCCCTCTCCTCTCACTAAAAATAAGTAAGTAAAATTTTTTTTTAAATGTCGAGTTTTTGTATGCATTTGAACTTAAGTTGTTATCAGCTTAAAATAGACTATTATCAGTATAATATTTTTAGGTAAATCTCATGGTAATGATGAAGCAAAAACCTGTAGTAGATACACAAACAACAAAGAGAAGGAATCAAAGCATACATTAGAGAAAATCATCAAATCACAAAGGAAGAGAGCAAGGGAGCAATAAAATAAGGAACAAAGGATCGATTAAAACAGCCAAAAAACAATTAACAAAATGGCAAGAGTAAGTACTTACCAATTAATAATTACTTTAAATATAAATGGACTAAATACTCCAATCAAAAGATGCAAAATGGCTAAATGAATTTTATTCCAAAACTATATGCTGTCTATAAGAGACTCACTTTAGCTTTAAGTACACACATATAATAAAAGTCAAGGGACAGAAAAGGTATTTCATATGAATGAAAACCAAAAAAATAAGGAGTTGCTATTTTTTTATCAGACAAAACACACTTTAAGCCAAAACTGTAAGAAGGGGCAAAAAAAGTCATTATATAACAAAAGTGTCAATCCATCAAGAGGGTATAACAATTGTAAGTATTTATGCACACAACATTAGAGCAACTAATATATAAAGTAAATATTAACACATCTGAAGGGAAAATAGATAGCAATAGGATAATAGCAGGAGACTTCAATACCCCACTTTCAAGAATAGATCATCCAGACAGAAAATCAATAAAGAACTGTTGGATTTAGGGAACTTCCAGCCAAGATGGAGGCATAGGTAGACACACTGTGCCTCCTCGCACAACCAAAAGAAGGACAACAACAATTTAAAAACAAAAAAACAATCAGAATGGACAAAAAAAATTTAACTGTATGTAATTCCAACAACCAAGGAGTTAAAGAAGACACATTCATCCAGACCGGTAGGAGGGTCAGAGATGGGCAGCCCGGTGGTGAGGACTCACGGCGAGGCAGTGGCTGGAAGACCAGGGCAGGCAAGGCTGCAGCTGGCAGACCCAGTGAGGCAGCAGATTATGGACTGGGCACACCCACATTCGTGAGCAGAAAAACTGGGAGAAACAACTGGGGAGAAATAAATCAATGGTGTGGACCAGAAGGAAGATAAAAACATCCAACCAGAAAAAAAATGAAGAAACAAGAATTCAAAAAAATGAGGAGAGGCTTAGGAACCTCCAGGACACCTGTAAATGTTCCAACATCCGAATTATAGGGGTACCAGAAGGAGAAGAAGAAGAGCAACAAGTAGAAAAGTTATTTGAACAAATAATGAAGGAGAACTTCCCCAATCTGGCAAAGGAAATAGACTTCTAGGAAGTCCAAGAAGCTCAGAGAGTCCCAAAGAAGTTGGACCCAAGGAGGAACACACCAAGGCACATCATAATTACATTACCCAAGATTAAAATGAAGGAGAAAATCCTAGAAGCAGCAAAAGAAAAGGAGACAGTTACCTACAAAGGAGCTCCCATAAGACTGTCAGCTGATTTCTCAAAAGAGACCTTGCAGGCAAGAAAGGGCTGGAAAAAAGTATTCGAAGTCATGAAAGGCAAGGACCTGCATCCAAGATTGCTCTACCCAGCAAAACTTTCATTTAGAATGGAAGGGCAGATAAAGTGCTTCCCAGATAAGGACAAGTTAAAGGAGTTCATCATCACCAAGCCCTCATTTTATGAAATGTTAAAGGGACTTATCTAAGAAAAAGAAGATAAAAAACATGTATAGTAAAATGACAGCAAACTCACAATTATTAACAACCACACTTAAAACAAAAAGAAAAACAAACTAAGCAAACTAGAACAGGAACAGAACCACAGAAATGGAGATCACATGGAGGGTTAGCAACAGGGGAGTGGGAGGGGGAGAGAGGGAGAAAAGGTATGGAGAATAAGTAGCATAGATGGTAGGTAGAAAATAGACAGGGGAAGGGCAAGAACAGTATAGGAAATGTAGAAGCCAAAGAAATTATATGTATGACCCATGGACATGAACTAAAGGAGGGGAATGTGGGTGGGAAGGTGTGTGTGGGGTGGAGGGGGGTAAAGGAGGGAAAATGGGACAACTATAATGGCACAATCAATAAAATATATTTTTTAAAAAACTGTTGGATTTAAACTATACATTAAATCTGATTAACCTAACAGATAGATACGGAGCATTCTTGGATGCTCTGTATCTAGAGGAGCAGAATATACATTCTTCTCAAGCACATATGGAATATTTTCCAGGCTATATTATATGTTAGGAAACAAAATGAATCTTAATAAATTTGTGAAGATTGAAATCATATTAAGCACCTCTACCAAACACAATGGTATGGAACTGGTAATCAATTAAAAGAAAAAAACTGGAAAATTCACAAATATGGTAAGATTCAACAACATGTTCCTGGACAATCAATAAATTATAGAATAAAAAGGGAAATAAAAAAATGTCTTAAAAGACTTTGCCTCAATACTATAATGTCATCTCTATTTATTAGAATAGCTATCATCAACAAGATAATAGACAACAAGTGTTGGTGAGAGTGTGGAGAAAAGGGAAGTTCTTGCACTGTTGGTAGGAACATAAATGGGGCGGCCACTGTTTACTGTGGAAAACAGTAAACAGGATCCTCAAAACTTAAAAATGGAACTACTATGTGACCTACCAATACCATTTCTGGATATATATCTGAAGACAACAAAACCAGAATCTCTAAGAGATAGCTGCATTCCTGTATTCATTGTAGCATTATTCACAATAGCCAAGATATCAAAACAACCTAAGTATCCACTGACAAGTTAATGAATGAGGAAAATCTGGTATATATAAATATACATATATTCCACTGTTTACATGTATACACAGTGGAATGTTATTCAGTCTTTAAAAAGAAGGATCCTGCCATTTGTAACAAAATGGACAAAACAGGAAGTCATTATGCTAAGTGAGGGAAGCCAAATGGAGAAAGATAAATACTGCAGGGAATCACTTAAATGCGGAATCTTAAAAACTTGAACACATAGAAACAGAAAGTAGAGAGTAGAATGGTAGTTACCAAAAGCTGGGGGTTGCGGGGAGGAAATAAGAGAGAGGTTGATAAAAGGGTACAAACTTTCAGATATGACATGATAAGTTCTGAGGATCTGATACACAACATGGAATTGTGGTTGAAAATACTGTACTGTAAAACTTAAATTTTCTAAGAAAGTAAAATCTAAGTGTTCTCAACAACAAAAAAAGTCAATATATGAGATGAATATATTAATTAAGTCGATGGTAAGAATCCTTTCATATGTATACATATATCAAATCATCATATTATGAACTTTAAATATATTATAATTTTAGTTGTTAATTATACTTCAATAAAGCCAATTTTCAATTAATAAAACTTTAATTGATCTTGATTTTTTAATCCAAGATCTCATCAAAATATTACACATTGCATTTGGTTGTCATTTTTCTTCAATCTTCTTTAATCTAGACTAATTTCCCTTGCCTTTTTTAATCATTCAAGATATTGCTTCATTTTAATTATCACCAAGAAAAAAGTACTGCCCTTAATAATTATAAAATGTCATCATTATAAAATGAATCCTGTTATATGTTGAAATTTGATGTTAAAATGTGAGAAAAAAGGTGCCTTTTAGAAAAAATGAAATATTATATTTCTGTCTGAATTTGATATGAAGGGAAAGTTGCAGGTAATAATCAAGTTTGTAAAACATGTCCAGTAAGAAAGGAGTAAAAAAAAAAACTATAATATTTACCTGAAAGAATAGATTAAAAGGCAATTTTATAACAAACTTCAAATTTATAAAGAACTCTTAAATGGAAAAGAGTGACAAGATTTTGTCATATTCTAAGAAAACAAAATAAGAAAAAAGAAAGTATATGTATTTAAAGCATAAAGGCTTTAATTTAGACAAAGTAATTTTTTGCTCAGAAATATCTTTAAAAAATTATTAAGAATGACTGGTGAGTCAGCCCTAGGCAGAAGCTTAGTTCATTAGGGCATCATCCTGATATGTCAAGGTTGCAGATTCAATCTCTGGCCAGGACATATAGGAGAAGCAACCAATGAAAGCATATAAGCAAAATAACAAATAGATGTCTGTCTGTCTCTCCCTCAAAATCAAATACATACATATATAAATGGTGAATCTTTTCCTCCAGATATGTAAGCAGAATATGCTAAGCTGGGAAGTAAACTTTTAGACAAATTTTTTTTTAGCAAATATACGGGGCCTGGTAGAGAGGCGACAAAAGGCATTTTGGAGGTGAAATGTCAAGGGCTGAAGCACAGAAGCCACAATAAGCAAGTCTGAGATATGACAATAATTTGTTTGGATGAAAAAAGAAAGTCCAGGGAAACATGAAAAATGTGTTTGCTAGGAATCAAAATGGAAGAACCCAAAGGTCACTGACAGAGGAAGGAAAATGTAAGGGTCAGTGAAGGACTGTGGGAACCAGACAGATGTGTCTACGATGGTGACAACATATAATAGGAAGTCACTCTTGATTTGAGAATTGTTGTGACAAAAACCAAATTTAATGAAGCTTTTTTTTCCCCCTAGCACTTAGTGTAGGTTGGCTTGGCATAAATAAAGAGCAGGGTTAGGGAGACCCGCCAGAGTCATTGCAGTGAGCAGTCCTTACCATGGGCTCCTGATGCAACGTCCACCTCCCACACCGCCCACACTGGCAGGAGTCTGAAAATCTGCCTTTAGGACATTTTTCTCTGGCTTGCTGTAAGCCCACTAACCCATAACCCTCTTTTAAAATAGGATGCTTCTGTTCCTTCCTAAGGAAAGATTAAGATAGAGGGAGTGGTTGAGATCTTTTAGACACAGAGAGCCCAAGGAGAGTGGACGCTGTAGATTCCAAAGCTGGGCTTTACCTACCTGACACTTTTGCATACTTCTGGGCACCACTGTGGAAAAATAAAAACAAAGGAGTTTTTTCTTGTTTTTCTCATACTCATGAAAACAAGGTATTGGAACTGAGATTCTACGCCTACTAGAAACCTTTATTAGTTCTAAGGTCAGGTCAATCTTAACAATACAAAGCATGTTCCAAAATCTATTATCTAAAATATAATTCAAATCTCAGCATGATGCTTCTTTAACTTTTGATAATAAGCACTTGGTGTTCAAGAGTACATAGTGTTATAAATTGAGACAGCTAATAACCCTAAGAATTAGCTCCTTTGAAATCAGTGACAGGAGTGCCCTCTTGGGCTTCTTTTTTCCTCCTGACCTTGACATTCTACAACTGCTAATGTTGCTGATGCTTTTAATTTTGTAGATTATAGTTGTCCTGTAAGTGATTCTGAAGAACAGACACCTGTCTCTGGAAACAGCCTCTAATATGCCACCTAAATCAATTCAGCAAAATCACTGAATCATTCTGCCCTTGACCCCAGAACCTAGATTCACCCACACAAATAATAAAAGAGAGAAAAGAGAGGATTCATTTCTACGGTTAAAGTTGCCGCAACACTGCAACCACCATCAGCAGTTCCTTAGTTTATCAACTCTTAACAGATGGGGCCGGGCCTTCATGGCGTTTTGTACACCTGTGCCTCTCTCATTGGAGGTATTTGGTAAATGTGTATTGGCCTAAAGAAAAATATCTAAGTCTCTGGGGAAGGCATTGAGTAATTTTAAGAAGGTGTATTCCAAAATGCAGTCCATGCTGACAGTCTCTTTTTTCTGATGAGCACTCCTAGGAAGTTGCCACCAGCCCCCTCCGAGGTACCTCGGTCAGGTGTGTAGAACTTGCTGCCCGCACTGTGCAAGTATGGGCTTGAACACAATCTGCTTGGGGTCTTGGCGTTCTTCTCCAGGGCAGAGCATGTCATCCACTCACAAAAAGAATACTTTCTTCATTCCAAATCTGAAAATGAAATGCATCCTCCCATTTCACTCTTCAGGGCCTTCCTTATGACCCCAAAGTAATTTTGAGGCATTCTATTTGGTTTCCGTGATGGCAGATTTATGAATATTTACTGATCGTAAGCAATGACTATAGGGAAGCCCCAGGAAAAAGCACAACTTCACTGTGTTAGTTTTAATAATAATAAAAGTTTCAAAGGAGCCAATGTGCCTTCCATAGCTCATTACAAATAACATGCCACAGCTTAAAGATCTCAAAGCAAATGACTGAAACAATAAAACATAGTGAAGTAAAGAAAGGGTGAAAAGGTTAGAAAGTGCCAGGAAGGAAGCTAAGATTGCAAACCTGGGCCCATTTTAGTCCTTTGATCTGGGTCTTTAATGCATTTTTCATTTACATATAGATTTTTTCAGCATGAAGATTTTCACTTTTAGTTGGTTTTGCAACAACCCTCATATTCTGAGTTATTTGGAATCCCAGATAGACTTCTGCTACTTTCTGATTATTTTGAATAATAGCTTTTTAGTACCCTAGATGGAAAAGTGTCCAAGAACCTCTAAATTCCTATACAGCTGTAAGATACTGTTGTTGTTCTGTCTAAACACCATAATAGAATTTAACTAAAATTAAAGAATCTATCCATACTCATTCTTAAATTTCACATGTATCTATTGAGTGCCTACTACACCCCAGGTGCCTTATGATTCAACAAGAAAGTAAGTGGTTTGTGACAGGGACATAAGTGCTAAGATGAAAAACGAAGCAGGGAAAGGAGTTAAGGGATTCCAAGGAAAGGTCAGAGAGAGTAGGACAGCAGGAATGGCATCACTGATAAACTGAAGTGCAAGCAGAGACCTAAAGATCAACCTGTGCCAGAAATATCCTCAGTGTAACTGAGATGATCAGTTGCAGAAAAGCTGCTGTGCCTGGACCAAAGTGGGCGAGGGGAGGCTGGCAGGAAATGGAGTCAGAGAGAGCAAAGGGCCAGATAGGATTGGGCTCTACAAATACAGTCTGGCTCTGTCTGGCTGGAACTCAGAGTGAGGTGGAAGCCACTGGACGCTATTGATTTCAGGAGAGAAGGAATATTCCATGCTAGTAACTCAAATCATCTTCAAGTAGTAACTATTGCTTACCCTTAGGTTTTGTAGGGGATTTTTTAAAGCTTTATTCTCAAAACAAGATTGTTTCAAGTCTCATTCTGTACTCTTTTATGAACTTGGAAAGAGAGAGATTGGCTTCCATTCTGTTTCAGAGAACACACACAGAAGCCCAAATTCTACACATTGATCTTCAAACAGAATTAACTACTTTGGGAAAAAAGGGTAACTCAGGCCTATTGCATATACACACTTTGCATAGACAGAAGGATGGATGGACGAGATGGTCCATGAATGCTAATAGAAAATCTATTAAATGAATCACATTAGATTAGCCAAGTAGTGTTACTGAAGGCATCTAAAAAACCTGAACTGCTAACATCAGTGGACTATACATTAAACAGAAGTGAGATACTAATACGTAGAAGGACAAATGGAAATTCTTTCATTACTTGAAATAAATTTATCCATATTTTCTAAGCAACTACCCCTTCCTTTGATCTTGCAAGAGAAAAGCTGCTTATCTGTCAGATAAAGGCAGTTACTAAAGCAAAGAGGCAGGCAGATACCTGATGGTTTGATGTGCAAGTCCCTTGCAAAAAAAAGACCTTCATTTGAGTCTGCCATTGTGCCCAGAACTAGGTATTCCTTTGGGCTGAGTCATTATCTCACTAAAAGACCTTGACAAAAGCACATTAACTTCCCAGGCCCTAGTGATACACACTAACTAGCTAAAAACCTTAGCAAACAGGGCCCTAAGGAAACATAATATAAATGGGCATTGGCCCAAAAATAGCACTTTATCCTTTCATTAATAATACCATTTATTGAGCTCTTACTATGTGCCAGCTTCTAATATTTCAATAGCACAGAGGTAACTACTATTCTCATTAAAGAGGTTGAATAAATCTCCCAAGGTCCATAGATGTAAGTAGTGATTCTGGAATTCAAACTTTGCATTTAACACAATGCTTAGTACATAGTCAGTGTTCAATAAACAATCTACAAATGAATGAGTGAATGAATAAATGAATGAGTGAGTGAAACTCAGATCTGTCTGGTTCCAAAGCTCAGAGTCTTAACTATGTGTATTTATGCAGTGATATATGGTCCTTAAGAACTTCCCCATATGCCATGGAGACTTGGAGTTAGAAATAGCTCGTAATAGTATTTTATCCAATAAAGCAGTCTTGTAGAATACTTCCTCCTCTTCCCCCAGCTAATTCTATATGACTACAGTGCAACCTGAAGAGAATCTGGAACATGAGAATGCACAGGGCAGGATGTTTCCTTGTGAATGGAGAGGGAAAAGAGGAGGGCCAATAAGCCATCACAGGAAGTTGTAGGAGGGCTTTGCAGACAAAGGGCTAAGAGGACACACAAAGATGAATGAATGCTGTAGTGACTAAAAGAGCAGGCCCAAGAGTCATTCAGGATTGGGTTAGCAGGCAACGTCATCTCTTAATAGTTGTGTGACTTAACCTTTCCATACCTCATTTTCAGCATCTGTAAAACAAAGATAATTAATTGTACCTCCCTTACTAGATAGTTATGAAATCACGTGGGAAAATGTGTAGAAAGCACAGTATGTGGCACATAGTAAGTGTTCAAATAAAGTTACTTATCTTCACTATTAGAGTAAGATGCTGACCTATGACCTAGGTCAAAATATGACCTATGATCCTCACTAGAGTCATAAACCACCATAGTTTCCACCCTTGAAGATCTTCATAAAATAATATATATATATGACCTAAAGGATCTGAAAATACTCACCTTTCTGAAAGCAGGCACACCCTCCAATGCTAAGGTGTCCCAGTTTCCAGACCACTGTATGGGGGAGGTTGAAGCAAGCCTTCCTCCAGTAGTTTCCCCTTTAAGAGATTCTGTTTCATGCCAGCGTTAATTTCACAGCCCTTAGTGTTCTTTCTATTATGCATGAGTTCTCTGCAATTCAATTTTACAAAGTAAAGGAGGGAAAACACAGATAGGTCTTCTCTTTCTGAAACAAAACAGTTTTAGTCCCTGTGGAATGGAGGGCCTGCTGATCAGATGAGTTTCATGTAGCCACAGCAATTGGGTCTCAGCACATTTCTTAAAGAGAGCCCAAAGACAAACTCCATGCTTTGCCTTTACGTCTGGGGGACACTTTACACTGTATTCCTCTTTGTAAGAGTGCATCAGTTCTCTGAAATTTACTCTGCTGTCCTCTGAAACTCAGCTTCCCTCTCTTTACTAGACAACCATGAACACTAAAAACAAAAGGAAGTGGGGGATGTAAAGGAGAGTCCCCCATTCTCCCTCCATTTGTCCTGCTTCCAGTAGGTCCTCCCACAACACCATGATGTTCCTTCATAGTCTGGTGTGTCAGATGCTTTGGTGCTAACAGGATACCTTGACCAAATGGATTGCCATTAAATTTTCTTTCAGTCCCTGTGCTGGCTGTGCAACATGCAATGGGACTTGTGGCATGCCAGACACCAGAGGGCCACAGCATATGTGGGATCTTTGTGCAACAAAGAAAAAAATCACTCCTCTGATATTGCAGAGATTGGCAAGCAGATAGTGTCCTTTTGCAAATTGAAAAAGAAGTGGCACCCCTTCCTCAATATTGTCTGGAAGCACAAGCTGGATTTTAGCTCCAACTCACCTATAGAGCTATGCGGTGGCTGTGTCCTCAAGCACAGAAGACAACAGCACTCTGCCACCCTTCGCACAGTATCTTCTCAACTCTACCCAGTCTGGCCAGGGGCTTTGTTGAGGGAAGCGAGGAGGCAGATGCCAAACTTAGGGCCTAGTTTGTAAATTCCTCATTTCACTCTGAAAGTGAAAACAATTACCCAGCCTACTTTGCTGGAAGAAGGGTTGATTAGCTCAGATTAAAGCATAACAGACGCAGTGTGATTTAAGCCTGGCATCCCTCCGCTCTGGAACGTGTTTGCTGCCACTGACTAATATATAAATATCCAGTCCCTCAGCTCCTATTTCCAGGGACATGAGACTGGAGAGAGATGTTGAGATTTTAACTGCCATACTCAAATACTTATATGGACCAGAGTGTTTCACCAGGGGACTCAGGAGCTACCGTATTCAGGTTATCATGTCTCACCCTGTGATCCAGATAAGCCACTACGGTTGCCTCTTCACAGAGATATTAGTAGTGATGTGGCCATTAGCTAATCACAGAGAAGGAGCATTTGCTATTCCCTCACCATGGCGGAGAGCAAGAAAAATAAAGGAATATATCAGATGTGTCCACCCCCAATTAGCCAGGAGATGTCACAGACTCAGAAAAGAACTATCAGGAAAATAAAAAAAAAAAAAACCTGTGTAGCTCACCTGAATTAGATACCATCTTAATATGAAGCAGAGAGCTTTGTCTCACATGCCATTAGCTGGACACCCTCATATCACTTCCATGTGTAAGGCCATCTGGACCCGGTTTCCTGGGACAGACCTCCCTGGGCCTGAAAGGCTAGTTGGGCCTTTGAACACCCATCAGTAAGCAGGCAATGTATTGCTACAGAGACAAGCAGTGAAGGGAATACTATCTCTTCAAAAGCCTCCAATGACACGAAGGGAGACATTCTCCTGCTGGCAAGCTCTCCTTGACCGGGAACAATCTCTACTCTGTCGCTAAAACTCATGAACTATCTTCCATTCTATGTTGATGGCAAATAGTGGTCTCCACCTTTCTCATCACAAACAACCCTGATTTCAGGGCCTTCATCCCCAAGGTGAAATAAGTCAACTCTCTTCCCCTGTCCTGCCTAGCCCTAGCCTCCTGTCTTAGATTTGTGGATGTACTGTCAATTCCATTTAAGTTACTGAGTTAACAAATTGGAAAGATATGTGCAGAAAAATGAAACTAGACCACTTCTTACACCACACACAAGAATAAATTCAAAATGGATTAAAGACTTAAATGTTAGACCCGAAACCATAAAAACTGTAGAGAAAAAAACACAAGCAGCAAAATCTCGGACGTAGCTTGTAGCAATATTTTATCAGATATATCTCTCTAGGCAAGGCAAACAAAAGAAAAAATAAACAAATGGGACTATATCAAACTAAAAAGTTTTGCACAGCAAAGGAAAATATCAACAACATAAAAAGACAACCCACAGAATGGGAGAATGCTTTCTCCAAAACATCTAATAAGGGGTTAATATCTAAAATTTATAAAAAACTCAACATCAAAAAAAGCAAACAACCCAATTAAAAAATAGGTGAAGGACCTGAATAGATACCTCTCCAAAGAGGACATACGGATGGCCAATAGACATATGAAAAGATGCTCAATGTCACTAGTCATCAGGGAAATGCAAATTAAAACCACAATGAGATATCATCTCACATCTGTCAGAATGGCTGTCATCAGTAAATAAACAACAAGTGCTGACAAGGTTGCAGAGAAAGGGAAACCCTAGTGCACTGTTGGTGGAAATGCACACTGGTGCAGCCACTGTGGAAAATAGTATTGTGATAACTCAAAAAATTAAAAATGGATCCTTTTGACCCAGTGACCCTACTTCTGGGAATTATCCAAAGGAACCCAAAACACTGATTCGAAAGAACATAAGCACCCCTATGTTCATTACAGTATTATTTATAGTCACCAAAATATGGAAATAGCCCAAGTGTCCATGATTAGATAAGTGGATAAAACAACTATGGGATATTTATACAATGGAATACTTCCTCGATGTAAAAAAGAAGAAAGGTTTACTCTTCGCAACAGCATGGGTGGAACTGGAAAACATTATGCTAAGTGAAATAAGCCAGCCAGAGAAAGACAAATACCATATGATTTCACTAATATGTGGAATCTAATGAACTAACTGAACGAACAAGCAAAATAGAGACAGATGCATAGACAGAAAGCAGGATGACAGCTAATGGGGGGAGGCTGAGGGATGGAGAGATTGAACAAAAAAGAAAAGGACTCATGAACACGGACAACAGTGTGGGGATTGCAGTGGGGCAGGGGTATAAAGGCACTAAATGGTAATGGAAAAGAATACAATAAAAAACTATTTGAAAAAACAACTCAATAGAGCTCTCAGCAAGGACTGAAAGCAGCACTGAACATAATGTTGATTAGGTTAAATGCTGACTATTCAGCTAAGTCTAAGAAAGGAGGTAAAATTAAGTTGAATGATTTTTTAAAGAATTGAAATTTAGACTTCAGAGTCAAATATTAGGCCCTGGTGATTTAAAAAAGGGCAGATGGCCCCCTTGCCATCTCTCATCTTTTTCAGCACTCTTCCTCCACACACCCGTTTCTCCTTCCTAGTACGCACTGCTGGGATTTGGCACCACGGAACACACACAGGAACAAAACTCAGGTGACTAAGAATACATATGTGTTCCTGCCTATTTTTCAGATTCTTCCTACATAGCCTTCTCCCATTCCTCCCCTGCCCCCACAGCACGCATAAACGTGCACATACTCACACGCACACGCACATGCCCGCAGGCACACACATACACACACAAATAGCCAGTGAGCACAAAAGTGGTATTCAAGTCCCTTTCCACGGTCTGGGAGAATGGGATTGCTAATTCAAAATGCATTTTCAGATCTAGTCTTGTTCTACAGAAACAAATGTGAAAAACACCCTGTAATCCATTCTGCATTATTACCACTGGATAAATGAGAGGTTGTGATTTCAGCTCTCCTCTGACTGTCCTATTAGGCAGCTTCCTCACGGATGTTCCAGCTACCCTGTTATTCTCAGAATGCTCAAACCACTCTCCTCGCCCCCTTTTGGAAAATGGTCATTGAGAAGCAAATAAAATGACTTTAAGACTTGACATTCCAAAATATAGTTCTTGTGCTTTGTGGAAATTAACTGCCTCTTCATGTAGGAAAAACAAACAAATGAATAAATAAAATAAAACCAAAAACATGTAATTAAGACACCCATTTTCTCTGGATCTGAAAGGCTTCAACAAAGAGAGACTCAGCCTCATTGTCTTTGCTCACTCACACCCCTCTCAGTGACTCTCTCAGCAACACTCTGCAGTGCCAGTCACGTGGTCTTGGCGCTCCTGCCTAGACCCCCCCAAAGAGGAAGGCAGTGAGCCACTGAAACCTGACCCCGTCCACCTTTTGCAAGAATCTTCTGATTGGCAGTAAAGCACAGACTGTTAATAAAGCTAAAAATTATTAAATTGGAGTTATTAATTGGTCTACAGCCAAGAAACAGTTACGAAAGGAAAAAATGAAAAGCTGTTTTTCTCAGGACTAATCTAAGAATTAAAACACATCTTGAATAAGTAAAAATTAACATCAAATTAAAAAGCCCCCATATAGCAAAGGAAAAAATCAACAAAATGAAAAGGCAACCTACGGAATGGGGAAAAAATGTGCAAACCATGTATCTGATAAGGGATTAATACCCAAACTATATCAGGGCCTTACACAATTCAAAAGCAATAAAGAAATGACCTGATTTAAAAATGGGCAATGGATCCAAATAGACATTTTTCCAAAGACATCCCAATGGCTAACGTATATACCAAAAGGTATCCATCAATGGGTAAATGGATAAAAAAAGATGTGAGAGATATAAACTATATAGTTACACATAATGAATATTATATAGAGTATTATTTAGTCATGAGAATAAAATCCTCCCATTTACAACAACGTGGATGAGACTAGAAAACATTACATTAAGTGAAATTACCCACGAAAGACAAATATTGTATAAACTCATTTATATCTGAACTCTAAAAATAAAACCTAAAGTCAAACTCACAGAAACAGAGAGTAGAATGGTGGTGAGCAGGGCTGGGGGCTGGGGAGACAGGGAGAGGCCAGTCAAAGGCCACAAGGCTTCAGTTACGAGACGAACTGGTTCTGAGATCTAATGCATGGCACGGGAGTGCCCACGTCCGTAATAATGTGGGTGTACTCACAATCTGCTAAGAGAGGAGATCATGAGTATTCTTAGTGCACACACAAAAACAGGTAACTACATGAGGTGATAGATGTGCTAATTAGCCTGATTATGGCAATCATTTCACAAAGTATCCATATGTTCCATCATCATATTGTACTTTAAATGTGTACAATTTTATGTGTCAAGTATACCTCAATAAAGCTGGGGAAAAAAGACAAGTGTTGGAGAGGATGTGGAGAAAAGGGAACCCTTGTATCCTGCTGCTGGAAATGTAAAATGGCGTAGCCACTATGAGAAACAGTGCAGAGGTTCCTCAAAAAAATTAAAAATAGGACTCACATATGATCCACTAATCCCACTTCTGGATATGCAATATATCCAAAAGCAACGAAATTAGTATCTCAAAGAGCTATCTGCACTCCCGGGTTCACTGCAGCATTATTCACAATAGCCAAGTTATAGAAACAACCGTGATGTCCATCAACACATGACTGGCCCTGTAGAAAAGCTATGACTCAGTTCACTTCCACTTTCAGGGAACATTTAAAGTTAGAAAAATGCATTGGATAGGATTCCCCCTGCCCTCTGCTCCTGGGCCACAACCATAGTGGTCAGCCTGGAATGACGGGACTGGGGATCGTGAGCCGTAGTGCATGTTCCCCTCAGCCAAACCCCTGGGTTCAGCCTGGGATTTCCTGTGGGGCACAGAGAACTCACCTTCCAGTCTCCCTCTCTTCTATACCAGCTGCTCTTTGGATGGTGGAAATAAAAATCACCAAATGTCCTCTGGTCATCCTCAGGAGACCCACATGATGCAAAGACATGGTAGTAAGTTATACTCTCCTCATGTCTGACAGGAACAGAAAAATAGTCCAGAGCCTTTGTCTACTGTACCTAGTCTTCTGACCCCTCCTACACCTTGGTTCCTAAGGCCTCAGGCTAAGAGGAATTGCTCTGACCCACAATTATTTCCAGACATCTTATGAATCCCAGGAAGAAATTAAAGTACACAGGGTAGAGATTAAGCCCAGAGTCACTGATATTCTTTCCAGTACAATCAAGAAATAGAACTTCTTGTAAAGGAAAAAAAAGTTTAGGAGAATGGAAAGGATGTAGAAAATGAAGCTGTTTTCTGCCAAGATAAGAAATCATTCTAAGTTGCCCCTGGCTTAGGTCTAAACTGTACAGTGTGCTCGAATATGTGCCCAAACCCCATCACCTTCATTGAAGCCCTCACTAAAACTTTAAATGAGTTATTATACACATTAAATTGTCATTTAATCGTACCCAAGCACTGTCATAAAAGCAAATGAAGCAAGCCAAGCAGCACTGGAATAAAAAAATACTACACTAGTTACATTCAGAGAGCACAAGCTGAAAAATGCTTACTGTCACCTCATACAAGAGGAGGGGAGGCCTGCCATCGTAGATAACAAATGGCTTAGGAGGAGCTGGCTTCTCACTTTCTCACTTGTAGCTGGGGAGCTGATGGCTGTCAACCAGCAGCCAGACAGGCTCTGACCCAATGGACTGTGGTTGCACCCACCTTGATTGGAGGCTGTTCGCTCTGAAGGCCCAGTTCAGAAAGAGGCTGTCAGGCACCATCCCCAAAGTAGGCTCTCCTGTGATCTTTTCTAATTAGGAAGCGATGGCAATTCCCTGTATGAGAAGTCCTTAGTAACACATGCTTTCAGGGCTTCTTAATGGGGACTTCAAATGCTCTAAACAGCTTCTAAAAGTGGGGGGAGGGGAGAAACAAAACTGTCCAACTCGCATCCACCCACAGGAATTGTGGCATGCCCAGCCCATCAACCCTTGAGTTTTTGTGACTCTTCTGGGGGCCAAGAGAGGGAGGAACGGACAAACCCAAGGAGATAGCTGGATGTATACTGGCGATAGCAGAAAGAAGGAGCTAGGGAGGCAGGAACCCTGCTGAAGCTGGGTGGGACAGTGGACGTGCTCATGTAGGCAAGGCACAGGCCCTCAGAGACATTTTTAATGAGAAACATGGAGAAAAATGATTTTTTAAAGTTATACTAAACATTGTACAGGTAAATCCTTTTTGTTTGGTGTTGTGTTTGTTGCTTGTTCATTGTTGTTATATTTTTGAGATTGCTTTTTTTTAGATTAAAATCGCTTTTTCTAGGATTTTTGGAATTCCAGACTGTTGTTTGTTTTTTTTTAAAGCCTGGGTTGAAACCAATCTACATGGTAACTTGATTTTACATTGTTTTGTTTAGATATTTATGTCTGTCTGACATTTTCTGATAGTAATTTTTCAATTTATTTGTTGAGGGCAAAACATTCAATCTGGCCTGTAGAAAACTCAGAGACACCAGACAAGGACCCTGTTTCCAAGGAGCTTAACCTGGTATAATTACCACATAATGGCTGTGATAATTATGTTTGGTTCACAAGCAGATACTGGCTGAAAGAGAGGCAAAGATCAGGTTCTGTAGAAGATCAAAACTGGGAAAGAACATTTCTGGCTGGGGAGGAATTCATGGGAGCAGAGCCCTCATGAATTGCAGAGTGCTTCGTGGAGGAGAAAGTATGGTAGTTGAGCCTTAAAAGATGGGTAGCCTTTGGGCATGCAGGGAGGTGAGGAGAAGGTCTTCTAGGAGAGGGAAAGGAATTTCAAAGGGAAACAAAGCCTAAGCAAATAGCAGGAGGAAGAAGATACAGAGATCATTGAGTAAACAGTGAAAAATTCTGTTTAACCAAAGAAAGCAAAGATTCTCTCAGGGCAACTAATGGGAGATGAAGTTAGAAGGCAGGTTATGTGCAAGCCGTGGAGAGCCAGGGATGCCATGCTAGACAGTTTGGATTCGAGTCAAGTGATTGTGCAGGATGCAGATGGACAATCACCATGTTCCTCAGATGGAGCCTCAGGAACACCGTGTTCCTGAAATGCAGCA
This sequence comes from Phyllostomus hastatus, assembly GCF_019186645.2. Taxonomy (NCBI): domain Eukaryota; kingdom Metazoa; phylum Chordata; class Mammalia; order Chiroptera; family Phyllostomidae; genus Phyllostomus; species Phyllostomus hastatus. Next base: position 34,176,663 of record NW_025333709.1, on the reverse strand, counting down.
TGTTTCATGACTTAGTATTCGGGCTCAGCCTGCTCCTCGGCGGTACTGCTCTCCATTCATATTCGCTCCGACTTTCCTGAATTCCTCCTTCAGAAAAATAAGTTTTAAACCATGTATGAGCTGAAGCTTTGGAGAAAGGAATTGCCTCTGTTAATCACAATAAAACTCCCCAGGAGGCTGGAACACAAGGCAGAGTTTCCAAACATGACAGGTCATTTCTGCTTTTTGTACCCAACCAGGAAAAAAAGAACAAGTGTCATCTCCTGCCCTCATTCCCAGGACCATCCAGGAGCCCAGTTGCTCTGAAGGTGAGTGTGGCCTTGGGCACAGGTAAGTTCCCACATGCTGGTAGTTTCAGATGTTAAATGTGGCAGAAACTGAGTTCAAGGCGAGGACCAGGTGACTGACGGAAGGTAGCCTCTTCTAAACAGAGATCCTAGAGCAATGTGGCAGGACACGTGAAAAAACATGTCAGGGAAAACTGGTGCTGGTATCATTAGAGAGGGGGTTTCCTTTCCCAGAAAAAGGTTGCCAGAGCTGAGAGTTGGTAGAGTGCACCAGCTGTCACACATAGTCCCTCCCAGAAACTGACGATGCTCCAGCTGAAACAACGGGCTTCCTGGTACAGGAACTGTATCTCTGTGATTCACGACTGCATCCTGGAATCACTCCTGTACTTGGGAGACATTCAATAAATATTCATGAAATGAGTAACTGCTCCAACTAGTGAAGTCTGCTGAGCAGCCTCCTAGGATATTGTAGAGAGGATTTCTGCATTGGCAGAGAGGCTAGAAACGACCTCTAAGGTTCCTCCAACACTAGAATTCCATGATCCTTCTCAGAATATTGAAATTCAGTCAGTATTTACTGAGCTCCTACTGTGTACCAGACAATGCACTAAGTACACAGGAAGCCAGGATGAATGAGAGAGAGCCCTTGTCCTCAAGGAGCTCATGGTCTGGCTCACATGACTGTCAGTGGCTTAGCCATACCCTTCCTCAAAGAGATCAGATAGTCTCCAGATCTCTGAATGATCTATTTCATTTCTTCCAGAGATCCCTTACGTGTTAGGGTGCATATTTACTAATAACCACCTTCTTAGGTTACACAGTTCAGAATTTCCTCTCCAACTGAAGAGGTAGGTAAGGATGATAAAGCTCAGTTTCAAAATGCTTCCAGAAGACAACTGATTGCCTAGAACAGTGGCATTTTAACCTAATGGCTTATCTTTCTCTGCCTCCTGAGTACTCCTATATTGGAGTTCACGAAAGAATCATAGGACCCTAGGGCTGGAAGGGAACTTAGAGCTAATTTTCTACAATACCCTGAGGAAACCGAAGTCCGTAGCATCAAATAGCCTCTAGTTAATGACACAGCCGAGACTGGAACTGTGGCTTGTGACTCGCAGCTAACATTCCCCATACCACACCAAACTAACACACTTCTTAAGTGCTAGAAAACTTATGATTTACTCCATGGATCTGTATTATAGCTTTAAGGCCTTATTTCCAATGAGATGTAATGAAATAATTGCCTTGCTTTAATTCTCTGAGGGAAATTTATAGAGGCTGCTTGGTGTAATGGAAAAATACTGAAGTGGACCTGTGAAACTAGGGTTCTAGGCTGAGCTCTACTAGTAATTTAACGGGTGCCTTCGAACTTCAGTCCTCTAGGTCTTCATTTTCTAGCGGAAAGTGAGGGCATTGAACTAAAATCAGGTGTAACAAACTCAAGTGCCTCAAAAAGTCAGAAAGGTAATTTAAATATATGTAAAGCAGAATGAATACGAGACTACAGGGCAGAGGTAGGGAACTGGACAGCTCATGTCCCTTTTGAAGGCATTCCAAATTTTAAAAAAATTAAACTGTGCAGACCTCAGAAAGCAGGTCTGTGAGTCAAATGCAGCCCACAGTCAGGCCAGTTAAAACCTCTGAACTAGATGCTTGGGTCTCTTCCTTCTAAAATGTCTTGGGTGTGTAAATAAAATAAACAGTCATCAGCAGTCAATGTTTAGATCATAGTCCAGTATATTGTGATTATCTTCAAAAATAATTTATTTTAATGCTTCCACAATCCAGAAACACCTGATCATTTTTCTTTTGGCTTGCTAAGCAGCTTCCTCTAGTTTGTATAGTTTTTCTGTGCCACAGTTTGTCATTAACTAAATGAAAAATAAAATTGCAGACCATTCCTATGGAATGCATTATGAATTAATTAGTTAATGTTTCGCATAAATGCTAAGGATGTTCATTAATAAAATATATCTCGTGGGTATATATTTTTTGTGATCATTTGCCTCAATAGTCCTTTTGTTGGCACCAACTTTTATTGACTGTCGTACATAATTAAAACCTTGAGAAATTGATTTAAAAAGATCAGGAAGGGTGTGTAATACAGGATTGTCAACACTAATGAAATAATTTAAGTCAGAATTAGACAAAAGGACAAATTGAACCCAGCAAATTACTCAAGGACTAAGAAAGGCTGATTGTTCAAGTGTAATTAAAATATACAGCTGGAATAGTTAACTGCTAACAGAGTGATCTGATCAATGAACACAGTAGCTATAAAAATTTAATGAGCAGTCTATTTTTTTAAATGCAAATAGTCAACTCAAAATGTAGCCGTCTATTATGAGGGCAACATGCAAAATCTAACAAGCTCAGGGAAACTGAACTGATGACTCAGAAGAAAGAGGCTGCTATAAGATATTAAGGACCTTGCTCTGGACAGCAACACTACCACTTAATCATAAAGACTAATTCCCCTGAAAGGACGGGTGGAACTCATAATCAGAGCTCTAAGAATATTTATTTCCTCCAGCCTATTCTTTACTTAGTGCCTGGGCTGAACGGTGACATAATGTCACATCTCTCCCATCGTAGCCACTGTACGTCCAGACCACTTTGCCCACATGGTATTTAGACTTTCAGATCTAAGGCCTTGAATTTGCATAAAAACAAGATAAAACTGGGCTCTATAGATGTATCAGCAGAGAGCAGGTAGAATTCTAGGTCTTTTGTTTTTCATTTTTTCTATTATTTTTATTTTAAGCATGTGCAATTAGCATTTGTAACTTGAATGTCTTAGACCTCACCAGGTGGTAGGTATGAACAAGGTCATAGCAATATTAACTGCACACATTTCCTTAGTTCCAATGCTCTCTCCACTTGCTAACATAGGAATACCAGTTCTTGGCAGAGCTCCCACCCCTTTTGCAGGATCTCTGAGAATCCTCTTCTCAGGCTATATGAACTCCTGTGGGCATGGACATGAGCCACCCAGATCCCCTTCAGGGGCAGACTTGTCCCAGCCACCAGCTGCAAAGAGCCACATCACCCAAAGGCACAGCCCTCCCAGGGTGGCCCATACCCAGTGGCTGGCAGAAGAGGGATGCAAAGGCCCAACCACTTCAGCCCACTTGGACAATTCTGACAGGCCACATGCAACCCTGAGCTCCCCATGGGGTGGGCCAAAGCTCTGTCTGTTCTGCGTCACAGTTGAACTTCTCTATCTTCCCAATCTTGCTTCTTTCCCCTTCTCTCCACTGGTACTAATTCCTACTAAATATCTTGCACATCAAACTCCACTTCAGTGCCTGCTTTCAGAGAACATAGCCTGTGGTATGAGTTCATCCTGGCCGCCACTAGCAGCTGACTTAGCACGGAGAACCACAAGTGCTCAGCATGATCATCTTCTACCCCTGCTCAGATCCACACCTCTGCTGGTCACCCTGGAAACCAGTCTCTCAGTCCTCAATGCCCTCCCTTCCTCTGTGCTATGCCCATCAGAGGGTGACGTGTCTCTTAAGTTCACAAACACAATTTGTTTTCTTCCCAAGGTAAGAAGACACTCTCACAACAGGCAGGCAGGATAGGTTTGATAACCAGCCACCATCCTCTACCTGGAATCTGCTCCTCTCCAAACTTCAGAAGTGCATCTTCCTAGTTAAGCCAGACACAAGCTTTTTTGTGCTAAATTCTCAACTTTCTACACCCAACCCCATAGTCCCTTCCTGAAATGTGGCTTTAGTTTACACACACAGAAACACATTTAACCTACCAAAGGGTCTGAATCCAACTGTGGTCAGTGCTGAAGGGTTTGCAGGCTCCTTCTGTTCACTAAAAATAATAAATACTGCTATGAAGTATGGTGAGAAAGGGAGGAAAATTGTTTTTGAGTTCTACACATATATGCATATCTAACAATCATTTATATAACAATTACCATTGGCACAGTTCTAAGGCATATATATAGAACTGTGCCAATTACCATTGGGATGTATATATATGTATATATATATGTATATATGTCATACAATCTAAAAACACCCCTATGAGGTAATTAGGACCACCATACACACAAGGAAACCGAGGAACCTAGAGATTTGGTGACTGGAGGTTGTAAACAAGTTTAAGTTGTGAGGATGCTCTGGCTCTGAGGCTCTGATCTTTTTTTTATCCTAACCCGAGGATATTTTTTCATTACTCTTAGAGAGAGAGGACAGAAGACGGAGAAAGAGAGAGAAATATCAATTGGCTGCCTCCATATACACCCCAAATGGGATCTAACCCTCAACCTAGGTATGCACCCTGACCAGGGATCAAACCCACAGTCACTTGGTTCACAGAATGGTGCTCCAACTGACTGAGCCACACCAGATAGGGCTAAAGCCCTAATCTTAATCACTAATCCACATAATCCCTCATTCCAGGCTGGATCCCTACTCTGGTATGACAGTGGTAACATTCCACTGGGGAAGAACTAAAGACACAAGAACAATAATCAAGTGAAATGTCTACATCCCTTGGTCTGCTTTTCTCCATCTTGCCCTGGCAAATGACCATGGCTAAAATCTTACTTCCCAAAGTGCCTAAGAAGCTGTAGGCATCAGAATAAATCTATACTGATTGGCATTATCTATGACATACTTTAGGCCATTCTCTTGATATTGGATTTCCCCTAAACCCTCTCTTCTCATTCCAATGTCCAGTAGCCTTTGGGGGAGACTGAAGTGGATCAGGCTGGGGCAGCTCTGGCCTGAGCCCTGCCTGCTGCTTCTGGCCTTTCCTGTGATAAAGCAGCTATTGCTTGCTCTGACACAATTCTCAGAGGTCATCTCAGGCAGTTGCAAGCTTGGCTGGAGTTAACACAACTTGTTAAATAGACAGAGTACTCTAGAACAGAGGGAACACCTGCACAGTCAACTTATTGAAGCTATCCCAAGGGTTTCCTTCTGTCCTGGTCTGTGCTGTACGTAGGAGTTCACACTCTTAATTAAACTAATGCAATGCTGTTAAGATTTGCTGTTCAATTCAGCTATATGTTTTTAAAAACCAACTAAAGGAATATCACCGTGAAAGAGAAAAGGCAACAACATTAATATTTATTGAGCATCTATTATATGTAGATCATGACAGAAAATTTCAAATATGCTACCTCAATTATCCTTACTAAAACATTATTTAGTATTTCCACTGTTTTTAAGATGAGGAACTGAAGAGAAGTGAGGAAAGTGACTTGATCAAGATCTCACAACTAAAAAGTAGCAAAGCTGATTTAAACCCAGGCCTCTGTGCTCTTTTGCCACACGATGGTAGTTTGCTAAAGCAGTTTACAGTTAAGTGAGTGAGGCCAATAGGTAAAGAAACTAAACACCAATCAAAATCCCACCGTGTTAGCTAACAGATATTCACAAACTGAGAGTCTATGTGGAAAGGCAGAAGACCCAAGCTGGCCAACACAAGATTGAAGGTAAAGGACAAAGTGAGTTGGAGGACTGACTACTACCCAACTTCAAGATTTACTATAAAGCTACAGTAATCAAGACAGTGTTGTATTGGCAAAAGAATAGACAAATAAATCAAGTGAAGAAAACATAGAGCCCAGCAATAGACCCCTATAAATACAGTCAGCTGATCTTTGACAAAGAAGCAAAGGCAATACAATGGAGCAAAGACAGCCTCTTCAACAAACGGTACTAGAACACTGGAAATCCACATGCAAAGAAAATGAATCTAGATACAGACTTCACTGTGAGTATGCGAACCTGAGAATTTATTCTGCTTTTATTATTTATTAATTATTACATTATTTTCCACATGAACAACTGTAAACCTACCTTTGCACCACCCTGTACTATATGATTGCAAACTTATGACATTTTGAAGAAGGCAAATATGGTGACAATAAAAAAATTATGGTTTCCATAGGTAGAATGGGGGAAAGGGATGAATAGGCAGAGCACAAAGGATTTTTTACAGCAATGAAATACTCTGTATGATATTATAATGATAGATGCATCATTATAAATTCATCCAAACCTATAGAATGTGCAACACCCAGGATGAACCCTAATGTAAACTATGGACTTTGGGTGGTTGTGATGTGTCAACAGAGGTTCACCGTCGGTAAATAGTACACCATTCCAGGGAGCAATGTTGATGAGGGAGGAGGCTGTTCATCTCTGGGGGCAGGAGATATATGGAAAATTTCTGTACCTCCTCTCAATTTTGTTATAAAACCAAAGTCTGCTCCTAAAAAAAAGTCTTAAAAAAATCAGAACACAGGGTAGAATTCCATAAAGGCTACAACAGAGATTCAGAATGGAAGGCAGAGAAAGGAACAAGTCATTGTAACTAGGGGCCTGGGACAATGAAGTTGTTTTTAACTGGATCTTGAAAACTAAGATTTTTAATAAGCTAAAGAACAGAAGGATGAAGTCATAGAAGGGCATGTGGCAGAGACTACCAGCCGTGCAAAAATATCCATTCCTTCTTCCTCCTGGACTTGGCCAGATTATATTCCCAAACTCTTATGTGGTTCAGAGTGGGCACGTGATGAAAAACTCTAGCTAACCGAATATAAACAGATGTGATGACTGATAGTCCTGGCCCACAGAAACCTCTCACTTGAGCTTCTCCACCCTCTCCCTCTCCAGCTGGCTGGAACACAGACAACCTGGGCAACTCGGGAAGACGACTGATAAAAAGAGGGCACAGCCTTCATCAGTCCAACTCCATGATGCCTTCAGGAGGAGAGCCCTCCTGTGCGCCGGGAGCACTCGCTTTGTTCAGAAAGTGAGGAATATATAAACTTCTATTGTGTTTGAACTCATTATACATTTTGGGTCTATACATTTAGAAGACCTTGTGTACCCCAATTAATACAGGTGGTGTAACCAGGCAAAGGTGGACAGAGAAGCATGAGGTGGATACAGTGGTAGTTAACTGGAAACCTAAACGGTGGCAAAATTAATGATTTGAGGTTTCTCCTGATAACAGCAAGTCAAAGTAAATCCATACTCTGACTAAATTAAACTACATGCAAGCAAATTGTTTTAAAGACCACTTTATGAACATTTGACATCTAAAACTGTACTTTGGGCTTTAACATGAGTACCTCTTTACACTGTCACTCTTTTATTTTTCAGAGAAGTAAGCCTTTAGAAATGATACCCATCCTTCAGGTTCTGCCCTTGCCATTCTATTATTGAGCATTCACTGATTTGTTATGTGTTTTAGTTCAATTCCACCAACACATGGTACACTCAGCACCTGACAATAGCAGAGGACACCCGAGTTAGTGATACACAAGTGCTCTTCCTCTAAGGACAATTGAAGAACAAACAAAGAAACAAAGATTGCAGCTGGCATTATGCTGTCAAAGAAGTGGGAATGTTATAAAAGCTACTTCTGTGCTCTTTCAGGCACACTTTTTCTAAGGCCAGAAATATGGCACATAGCCCAAGAAAAACTGGAAATAAGAAGTGTGTAAAAACAATGCTGCAGGAAGAAACAAAAAAAAAAACATTAATTTGAAACAGAAAGCAACCACATTAGTGTGACCTTACTTTTCTGAATCAACAGTTTCATTCTAAATGGAACCTGCGAGATGAATGTTGGACGTGTTTGGGATATTATGACAGGGTGAGAGAAGGCGGAAGAAAAAGAAGGCTTTCCAATCCACAGGAAGCACACGGTAGGGGACACAGAGTTGGGTAGGCTCCAAGGGGAAGGTAGCCTGAGTAGGGCAGGAGGAAACAGGAATGGAAGTTGGAGTGACAAGCAGTGTGAAGGCAGGCAGGAGATTTAAAGATATTACACAATGATATAACAGAGAGTGAATCGAGAATTAGTCATGTAACCATGCCTAACTCCTGCAAAAGGGGAGATGTAATCCAACTGTGTGTTCCAGAAAAAGAGAATGTGGATTTTCATGAACAAGTGTCAGTCTCGGTCACAGGATTCTATCACTTTGCTAATGCAGTTGTCTCGGAAAGAAAGTCTATCCTTTTTTTTCTATTCTGAGTATAGGAAGACTCTCACTGATCAACATACAGCTATTGAGTAAGTAGGTGTTGCTGTCATTGCCAGACTTTCGGAATTAGAAAAAATGCATGAGACTTCATCTCAGTCATGGAAAGACTTGTGTTGTGCCATAGATAATAAAAGAAATGAGATCCGGGGAATCCAGTGTTATAATTTAGATGTGATCAGCCTAGCATAACTGTTGAAGTGCTATAATAAAGGACAAAAATACAGGGTCTTAAAAAATGTAAAATTTATTTCTCTGTCTTGTAATAGTCTGGATCAGAGTTGGCATGGTGGCTCTCCAGCAGAAAGAGAAAAAAAAAGAAGACAAATTTCTTTCCTTTTAAAGGCATGATCCAAATTTATATTGGCCAGAACTCATTGGCCAAAACCAAGTCACATGGCCAAACCATATTGCAAAGAAGCCTGGTTTCTGGAATTGTGGTCTTTGCTGAGCAGCCTTGTGTAACAACAGAAACTTCTATTATGATGAAAAAGATGGGATAATACTGGAAGCCAATAACTGTTCAGTTCAAAAAAGACACTATATGTTCCCATTTATAAGTTGAAACTCCTAATACTAATAACTTACCAGTCTAGAAGAAAAACAGAGGGATGTTTATGATGGTGTGACACTTTCACAAAAATAAGAGACTCAAATTCACATCCATGGGAAACGGACTCTAGAAATACTGTCAAGGAATAAAAAGTATATTATCCAGAGCAACTGTCCCCACCATCACTGAATGCCACAGCATCACCTGTGATCAATGTCACTGAATGTCAGGATCACCATGAAAATCCATTTAAAATAGCAATTCCCAAGTCCTCGACATTCTGCATCGGTAAATCTGAGTAGGGACTTAGGCATATACAATTTTTTTAAGTCTCACAATGAAGAGAATGCACTGTCAGAGCTAAAACCAATGACAAAGCAAATTCCAAAGATAAATGTTCAAACATGCCTAAGGTTAAACTGAAAAGACTTAAAATAAACAAATATTAGTAGACTTTCCTTGGAAGCCTCAATCAAAAGGATTTTAGATTATAAATGATGGACCATGGAAGTACAGGGCTGGGGGGTCTCAGCTCTGCCACTGTCAGCCCTTGCATCCTGAGCTCGAGGCCCCTCATCTACAAAATGAGGGGTGTAGCCAGAATGATTGTAGGTAGTAGCATTCTATGACCCCACGTGTTTTCATTTCACTTACTAGCCTATTCTCTTCATTCACCAGCATAGTTTGAGTAATATAAGATTAATGTAAAAATAAGGAACATACAGCAAATATTGACAGAGGTTTTACTTTGTGCTAGGCTCTGTTAGGAATACAAATGGAACAAAGAAAAATGCAGGTTAGCTTTCTCTTTTGTTTATGGAGCTTACAGGCTCTCAGCTGCAAAACATTGTACTGAGTCCTATTTCCACTGATCGGAAGACTATCGATGGCCACCTTTCGGTGGCAGGAACGTAGTGATCTCTCTCCTGTTATTGCTCTCTCTCACTCTTCTCCCCCCACCCTTTTCCATTTTCCCCTTTCACCTTTCCACTCTTTTAGTTTAAATTCAAAATTTCCATTACACATATGCAATACCCTCAAAATGAAAAAAAGAAACCCTATTCAAAAGACCTATTTAAAAATTATTTTGAAATTTATTTTCAAATTCTTGCACTCTCTTGGAACAGAGAGCAAAAATGAGCAAAGTGGAGACAGAGATTTGACAAGACAGAGCTCATCCAAGCAGAGAGAACGTGTCTGAAGGCTGAGTACTCCTCGCATTTCCATAGCTTTCAGGAAAGGAAATGCAGGTCCCGCAGAAATGTCACTGTGTGTGCTTAATGCGTGTGTGTACACATGTGCACGCACCTGTTTAGTACAGCAAAGGGACAAAAGAAAGTACAAATAAAAGACACTGAGCAAGGAACAATGAAAGAAAGAAAATAGCACTGCTCCAAAACAATTAGTTCCTTTTCCTGTAAGCCACACAGCCTTGATAATTGAGGTTTCACTACAGTATTTTCTCAGCTTTCTCTGGGAACCTTCACATCATTGTGGCCATTAAATGCTGAGAAGCTAACTACTGTTTGTTTCTAGGATACAAAAGACGTTCCACTCTCTCTGAGTGATTCTCTGCTTCTCTGAAGGCCAGCAAGCGCCCTCCCCAGCCAGCTCACAATAGCTCCTCTACAGGAGGGGCACCATAGCAGGGATTATTCAAAAAGCTTTACAACATGTGGTATGATTATTATTTTCCCAGTTGCTTTCCTCTCCTCCCTTATGTTTTGTTTAGGTTCAAGTATTTTGCATTTCCTTTTCCTAGTACACATTGTTTGGGAGGAAGAAAGAAAGCTAGCCAGCTGCAGGGCAAACTGACACTAAACTGACAGTGTACAGTGAATAATACTAAATGGACTTCTCTGTATTTCATTCCTCAAAGGGCTCACTGTGGACTCTATTATTAACTGTACCTCAGAAATACCTAAGATTTATTAACATGTTATTTTTGATGCTTATTTATTAATAAGGGGTAGAGTTAATCATGAGACCTGCTGTCAAACCATTGCTCTTTAATCAATATCCAGTAGAACCTCCATTTTTCATTACCTTGTAAGACTTTCTAACAATACTCTCCCTGGTAACCCTATTGATCAAAGAAAAGGGGGAAAATAGTTATGACTCATTTATTACAAGCTTTGTAGTGGTCTACAGCATTTTTGATGGACACTCTAAAAATATGTCAAACATCTCTATGCGGAAATGTAATTTGCACATAATTGATAACAAGTAGAAATATCATTGTTTGGCATTATTATGTGTTCAAAGTACAGGTGTTATGATGCTTTAACCAAAATTAATAAATAAATAACATAACATAACATAACATAATGTGGATGCCGGAAAGCACGAATGACATCTAGGTTCCACCCAAAGGGGAGTTCTCATCTGAGGATGGTTTTGGCCCCCAGGGGACATTTTGCAATGTCTGGAGACAGTTTTGATTGTCACACCTGCAAGGTGGGTGCTACTGGCATCTGGTGAATAGAGGCCAAAAATGCTGTTGAGCATTTATGATGAATAGGAGAGGTCCCCACAACAAAGAATTATGTGGCCCACAGTGTCAGGAGTGCCAAGACTGAGATACATATTTCCCAGGAACCTCCTCAAAGCACTTAAGTGGCAGAACTTTTTTTCAAAACCCCAGTTTTGCTTATGAATATTTCCCTACCCACCCTTATCAAAGCCCCATGGTTTTCCACATTCTGCATCATAGCTACATTCTCAGGCCAGCTGCAGAGTACAAGAGGTTCCCTCCCATTTCAGATACTGAGGAGGTTTTATTGTGGTTGGACAACAGTCTTATCCTCAGGGTGTGAAGAAGCACAAAACAAAGATACCGGCTGAGCTTTTTCAAAACACCCCCTCCCACCAGTTCTGATATGTCTCAGTTTCGGTGGGCAGGGAATGTGTGGGCCCCAACATATATGTCTGGCACCATGCAAAGTAAAAACAAACTAGGATTGATAAGGAGAAGACTGATAAGCACAGAAAAAGCAGTGTACATAAGATCACCACACTCTCGTCATCCTCCTGAGTTGACTGGACTGGATATATGCAGCAAGTGAATCAGAAGATTGTCCCACACATACCTATATCAAGGCAACGTGTAACAGCAGGGGCTTCCTGCTTCAGGAAGTGACAGGGACACTCCGGAGCTCAGCCCTGTTGTTCCTACTGAGACCTACCAAGCCACCAGCTCTCTACTAAGCAAAGAGGAAAGAAAATGAGCCTCTGTAGACATTCAGATTAGTCTCTTCTTGGATATGGAATGGAATGGAATGGAGAATTGGAATGGAATGGAATGGAATGGAGAATAGGAATGGAATAGAATGGAATGGAATGGAATGGAATGGGATGGGATGGAATGGAATGAAGAATAGGAGTGGAATGGAATGGAGAATAGGGATGGGATGGGATGGGATGGGATGGGATGGAGAGGAGAATAGGAATGGAATGGAATGGAGAATAGGAGTGGAATGGAATAGAATGGAACAGAACAGAACGGAATGGAATGGAACGGAACAGAACAGAATGGAACAGAATGGAACGGAATGGAATGGAGAATAGGAGTAGAACAGAATGGAATGGAACAGAATGGAATGGAACAGAATGGAGAATAGGAGTGGAATGGAGTGGAGTGGAGTGGAATGGAATGGAATGAAATGGAGTAGAGTGGAATGGAATGGAATGGAATGGAATGGAATGGAATGGAATGGAATGGAATGGAATGGAGAACAGGAGTGGAATGGAATGGAGAAAAGAAAAATGGAAGGGAATGGAACAAAATGGGCATGGAATGAAGCTGGAATGGCATGGCATGGAATAGATAGTAAAGAAGAGATCATAGTGTACTGCACATAGAAAAGTATACATTAGTTTCAGAAACTTAATTTTTATTGTGTGTGTGCACATGTGTATATCAGGTAGTGAAGTAAAATGTACTTCCCAATGAAGGTCAAATTCAAAGGGTTTGAAAGTCACAAACCTAGATCTGTCTCTCTCCCCTTCCCTTTCTCCCTACTGCAAACCATTACGAATTTATATTGGAAAATGAAAATAGAAGATGTATCTATTTTTAAAATATATGTATAATGTGCATGTGTATGTGTATTAAAAATTGATAGGAATGTTAGCACAAACCAAGCTCAGAAAACTCCCATGAAGCCTGGCCATGAAGCAAAGCTGTTGGGACTGGCAAACACGACTGCGGTTCTCATGCTAAAAGGGTGGACAGCACTGCTTAGGCCATGGCCCTCTCGCATCTACCTAACTGACCTTCACCAGAGAACAAACCCTGTAGCTTCTCTCTTTCCTAGGCACCTCCTGCTGAGATTGAAAAGCCAAACAATTAGTATATTTGTCCCTAAACAGTGTTAACTGGGGGCCAGCCATGGACAACACATTCCATACATCTACCTTACTTAGTCCTAGCAATCACTCTGGAATAGCATTTCCATTGAACAGATGGTAAAAGTGAGGCTCAGGAAGGTAATAGAGCGAACCCAAGATCTTATGGCTACAGAGCAAGCAGTGGAGCCAGGAGGAAAATTCGAGTCTCCAGGCTCCAAAGCCCATACTCTGTCTGCCACACTGATGCCTTAGATCAGGAATAGACTCCGAGCTGCAGGTATGTATGCAGAAGATTTTTGGAGGGAACCCTCACTTCAATACCTGTGTGGGAGAGAAGAAAGTTATGATGGGAAAATTTTGATCCCAAAATTTTGTGTAGGGTTCCGGAGCTGACCTGGCCTTGAGAAAGTGTCTGACCTTAAGGCAACGGGGCCAGGCCTTCATAGCCCATTCACCCCATAGACTGGTCTTTAGGTTCTGGCTGCCCCAGGGAAAGGGTACGAGCTTAGGTGAAGTGGCTCTCTTCTGCTGAGGGCAATGACAGAGAAAGACTTAGCAAGAGGCATCAGCTGCCAACACTGCCAGAAGCTGGGGGATGAGCGCCTTAGTCCCACAAAAGAGATCTGGGCAGGGTCCTGCAGCATTTGCCACATGAGGGAGCACAAGTGCCCCTTCAGAAATTCACTCCATGCTTGATATTTCCAGCTCTACTGCCAAAGCTGAATCCTCTGCACTTGGAAGATACTGTTGCCTGTTTCAGCTCCACCACTTACTGTGTGACCTTGAATCAGTAAATTAATCTCTCAGAGTTCTGGTTTCTTTACCTGAAAAATGAAAATAATAATCATAACATGGGATCTTCAGAATATAGTTCTAGTACCTATGCACCTGGCAAATGTTTCTTGTTGCTAAAGCTGTTGTTATACTTTTGCTTTGCTGCCTCGTTGACCAGCCCTTTCTCTGCATAAAAAGTGCTTTGAAGTGAGATACCAACAGGTGTAAGTTACAGAAATTTGCCCACATCTCAGACCAGTATTTGGCCCAACATTTACTTCAGTCCTACAACTGCTGCTGCCACTTCACCTCCCTCACTACCACTGAGAGAATGATTCCTTAAGGGAAGTTTCAAAGAGTCTTCTTTATGAAGCACTGCTAGGCTCACTCCAGAAGAGCAGGAGTTTAAATACGCGATAATTCGTGAGAGTTCTGTCTGCAATTGGCAAGGAGAAGGCACACTGCACGAGAGCAGCTTATTCCTTGCATCTTATTCCTTGTATGCCTTTACATGGTCTTTTACAACACAGGCAGCTGGCATGGAATTCAGTAATGCTAAAAAAAAATTTTCTGAGTTCTGCAAAGAAGGCATGACAAATATTTAAAGGATAGTTAAGGCCAAAGCAATGTGAAGGTGATAGCCACCAGGGGATAAAAATAAGAGGTACTACATTTTTTAACCAGGTTTGGAGTTGGTCGCTTTGAGAATCAGACCATTTTCATGTTCAAGAGAATACTAAAAACACAAAGCAGTTTCCTCCACATAGAAGCTTTGAAGAATTTTTTTTAACGCTGCTGACACTTGATGCTGTTGAATAATGAAGATGTTAGCTATTTCTCTAATGCAGCTAGAAAGCACAGCATTACACAGATAAAAGTTCTGTGACTACAATGAGTCGGTGAAAAAGACAAGATATTGTTGGAATGACAGTTATATCCCTAAAATGCGTTCTACTGCCATAAAGATGATGATGAGTTTGTCTCAGAAGATGAGCACGCTCCAGAAGCCTAATGCCCAAGCATGTAACCTATCTGGGCTGTCATAATTTTGTTGTTGATAAAGTCATGAGCCCGTTGCCTCCTCTTTCAACACAATTGCTCACTGTCCAGCAAAGGGGACCATCCAATTTCATCCCCAAAGCCCACATTTTCCCATCTCCAGGCCACAGCTCATGCATCTTCCTCTCCCAGCTTTCCCTTCCCTCCATTTTCATTGGGCAAACTCCTCTCCATCCTTTAGGGTTCATTCCAAATGTCATCTTTCAGTGAAAGTTTTTCCGGGTCCACCCTCTTTAAACTAGATATGACCACTCCGTGTAGACTGTAACAACAGCTGCTCTGAATCTTTCTTGTGACCATAATTATAACCTGCCCTGGCTCAGCTTATTTTATTGATCAACACTTATTTTTCCTCTGTCTTACAAGCATTTTTCAGGCAGTGACTATATCTTAATTCTCTCTGCACATTCTGCAATACCTGGCACTGTTCCCTGCCCTTAAATGGGTTGAATTTATCAATAACACTTTTCTGTTGGCAGTTTGAGTCTCGCTATTCATCCCTTTGTCATCCCTGCACTTCCTCCCTCACCCCTGCTCACAGGAGTCAGCACAAAGTGACCTCACTTATGCCTTGAAAATACCAGAAGATCAGAGGTTAGAAATTTGACACTTCATTCATAAAAGGTTGCTGCCCCTCCGTCTCCCCAGGAGTTCTGGGACTCTAGATCTCAAATGCTCTTTAGATAATACCCAAGTCTGGGGTTACGGGAAAGGCCCAATGTTGCATACAGGGCAGACCTGGGACTAAAATTTCATGTGAGGGTAAGATCTTTTGTTGTTCACTGCTGTTGTCATAGATGGGGTTAGAGTTTTTCACTTTTGGGGTCTTGAGCTGATTCATACCAGGAATGTCATGTTTTTAAGATATAAGCCAAAGAATACTAATTTGCCAATACAAAAATATTTATAAGAAACCTTGGGTTTACTTATAAATTTACTTATACAGCCAGCATGCTCTACCCCGACCCAAAGTTGCAATGATGAGTGTATCAGAATTGAGTAGCTACAAGCATGTACTTGCTTGTGACAAAAATGCTCCAGGTTCTGTTAGTTCTAAGAACAGCCAAAAGAAAAATGAAGTTCAAGTAGAGAGGTTTTGCTGATTTTATTCTCAGAACTCAACCACAGACCAAAGTCATAGATGAATAATGCTTTAAATGAAGTGAGAATAATGAATCAATAACATGACTAGCGAATTCTGGAGAGTGGATCAGAGTTCTGAAAAATCTTCATAGAAGATTTTCTTCCAGGGAGCAATCACAGCATCCAAATGCATTTATTATTGGCTGTGATTTCTATGGAGCAGAAACTAAGCAAGACCCTTCTGGCTTACTTCCATTTTTCATGTGGTTGGCTGTAACCTCACATTCCCTTGTTCAAGCACAACCTAAAATCTGTCTTCATCAGGCTAAATTAACAAATTTTTTTTAGACCCCAGGAATTGCTGACTTTATAGTTTTTTCATACCCCAAAGTTTAGATGGCCTTATGCCCCAAGGCTGTTTTTGAAAAGGTACTTATGAAGGTTGTTTCTTTATGATGCCTCAGTGTCATCCTCCTTAAGATGACGATCACGTAGAGGAGCATGACAAAGTTCCACGCAGCACTTCTCCCATGCCGTGAGGTTCAATACCAAACTCCTGGTGATTGTACCTAATTATAGTGAAGGCCTCAGGAGCTATTGAACACAAACTCTCATGGGCCTATACAGCCAAAGAGAAGTAAATACTTGTGGTAAATTCAGAGCCCCGAACAGAAGAAATCCAGGAAATTTCCATAAAGGAAAATTTATCTTTTCAGATCTCTGTAGGTAAGGAGAGGTCACAGCTAAGATTTGCTGCATAATAAAAGCGGCTTCAGTAACCTAAAGTCCATGCATGATAGAACATCAAAGGGTTATATAAAGTGTATGAACGAATGTGGCTTACGAGGAAAATTCCTTTCGTTTTGGAACTGATAAAAATTTGACCACAAAATAATATGACTGGTTTTGAACAGCTTGATATGATGTAAATTTTGGTTGAAACATGTATTGTCCTTTCAAAATGATCATTTTGGGACACTAAACATATTGCAACCATGCTGCTTTGGTTCCAAAAATGTCATCTTTTAATTTGGTTTCAGGGACACATTCTGTCAAGATTTTAGGAAACTTTGGTTGATTTTAGGAAACAACCTGCAGCAGACAGACTCTCGGGTGCCCCCAGGACTCTGCCTCCTAGGGTCCATGCCCTCGTGGGTTCCCTTCCCCTCAGGTGTGGGTGGAGTCTGTGACTTGCTCGTAGACAATGGAACATGGCAGGGATGCAGTGATATACGAAATTACATGCACATGATTACACTAGCTAAGACAGTGACCCACCTTGCTGGCAGAGTCTCCCTTGCTGCTTTGAGGAAGAAAATGGTTGTGTTAGGAAAGTCCACACAGCAAGGAGCTGAGGGTGGCCTAGAACTGACAGACAGCAAGAAACTGGCGCCCTGAGTCAACAGCCTGAAAGGAACTGAAGGCTGCCAACAACCATGTGAACTTGGAAGTAAAGCCCTGCCCAGCCAAGTGTCAGATTCAACACCAGCTCTGGCTAATCCTTTGCGACATGATAGAGGATTCAAGCAAGCCATGACCATACTCCCGACTCAAAAACTGTGTGTGTTGCTTTATGCCACTAAGCTTGTGGTAATATTATTTCACAGCAGTAGATACTGACACATAAACTTTAGTCATTCTGAGACAGAACTAATCAATATGCAACTTTTTCACCCAAGACATCTTTCTTCCATCTTTTCTTCTTAATTATATCTTCCATACCTTGCTTTACCACATATTTACTTCTAACAAAATCAAGAATTCCCTTGAAAGGGAACTGCTTTTGAATCTATCTGATACTTTACAGGTTAGATTAATAACACCCAGCATTTACAGGACATTCGCTATGCTTCAGGCATTATGCTAAACACTTTACATGTATTTTTTCTTAATCCACACAAACCTATAATGTAGAAATTTTTACATTCCCATTCTAAAAGGAAGGAAACAGTAAAATAACTTTCCCAAGGTCAAAAAGCTAATATACAGCAGAGCTGAAAATCTAACTCAAGCAGTCAGCTTCCAGAGCCAACACAATTAATATCTCTCCTATAAAAGATGCTCAGTCCACATGCATTGTCTCATTTAGCTACATGGGGTAGCTATTCTAATGACCAGGCTTACAGAAGAAGGAACTGGGGCTCAGAGACTTTAAGAGAGAAAGCCATTTAACTTGTTGATGGTCAAGGGGAGATTAAAAGAACCAAAGTGTCCTTGATGCTCTAATCCAGTGCTCTTCTACTCGGAGAGCACCAGGCAGTGGTTGCTCTGCAGTCCCGAGCAGATGGTCTTGTGGGCAGGTCTGGTACCCTGAGTGTGACAAAACCCAAAGGCAAAAACCTGAAACTGATGAAAACACCATCATCAGGACACTGAACACAAACACACTCAAAGGTTCCATTTTGAAAGATACCACTCACCTCCAAGCAACATTTCTATGGTTATAAAATTATAATCATAACACTTTACAGTTGTCACCTCATAAGCAGACAAAAAATAAGATATTTTAATAGAAGGTACATAACTCCGTGAAATGCAATTTCCTGAACTATAAAATGAGGAGGGTCAGAGACTTCCAGTACTTCTCTAAATATTTTCCAGAAGACACCAACCCCACAAGATGTTAAAAATGTTCAGGAAAAAAAACATAGCAGGGCGGCGCAGTCCAATAAGCCCATGCTGTTTGCAGCCCTCCAGGAGGCTCAGAGTCCAAAATAGCCCTTAGAGGCTCTGAGAAGTCCTGCACCGAAGGAATCTATAAAACTCTGCTAACCCAGTGGCTTCAAAACTTTCTAAGTACATAACCATTGTCTTTTCTGAGAGCATATATTAACATCTGCTGGGACTCTAATTTCTAACTTGGAAAATTCTATGAATTTGTTTCAAGGTTAATTTTCATTTCACAAGAGGTTAAAAATTGTTTGACCTATAAAGTGAGTTAGAGGTAGTTTGTTTAAATTATACAGAACATAGGAGACAATGGCAAATGTCCCCAAGAGCAAACATTTCCCCAGGCTTCCAGTCCATCAATTTTAGTTGCACAGTGTCCACTCATTCTTTTCAAGATACCTTCAGTTAGTGATTTTGGTGCATCTGAGAATCTAAAAGAACATTGACAGATAATCAACGCATTTCCAGAACACAATTTTTTTGGTGTAACCATTTCTTCTACCAGCTTGCTTCGTGTAATCAACATCTTCACCACAAGAGAAGAGGAAAAGGGCAAGCACATCGCATTTCTATTACACAAGTAGTCTGTGAAGTTTCCTCATTTAAGCTAAAATAACCATGTACAGAGGGTATATTAATCCTATTGACCTTTGTGAAGCTATTTAGAGGGCTCTCACCTCTTTTTCTTTTCTTTTTCACCATATTAAAGTTTTTGTTGGAATTTTACTCTCACCCAAGTAGTTTCATGGTCTGTAAAGTAGAAACAATAAAGTGGAAGCTTAACGACTCAGTTCCTGTGTCTTTCTAAAGTCGCTGCCCACACAGCCGAGCCATCAGTACCGAACACGACAAAGACACCTTTGGAAAAGTTGTGGGTGATGCTCTGGGGCAGTACTTTTCATCTGTGAGTCATCTTGGCTCCAGTTCCAACTTTAGACAACTTATTTAACTTTCTTACAGTTTGTAGATAAGCCTCTGTTTCCTCATATACAAACTGAGCTTATAATAGCTCCTACCTCACAGAGTTGTTAAAAAGAGAAAATGAGATAACGCATGGAATTATCTCACTCAATCTACTTAATGCAAAAAAGCATCTGTGTGCCTGGAAACTCTGCTTTTAGAAATGTTGCCACATTTAATCCTTATAATGAAATGTACATGGTGGTTTTGGTCATTCTAATTCTTATTCATGAGAGAACAGAAAAGTTAAGAAATTTGCCCAAGGTCAGTCAACTAGTAAGTGAAGGACCATGGATTTGAACTCTTCTCTATTTGTGTCTTTGAACTTTCAAATGCACCATACTGATGCTCAAGAAAGTGTGTTGCCTGTCTCTTAAAGCATACGTTTGCCAAGATGTAGAAGAAGAAGAAAAAAAACACACATGCACACAACTTAAGTCAAGCTTAATCCTTAGGCCAAGTTGTAAGTGCTCATATTCTAGAGGGAGAGATATTAAATAAAGGAGGGAGGGAGGAAGAAGGGGGCTTTAAGAAGTTGGAGTTGGGCCCTAGCTGGTATAGCTCAGTGAATTGAGTACCCACCTATAAACCAAAGGGTTGTGGGTTTGATTCCCAGTCAGGGCATATGCCTGGGTTGTGGGCCAGGTTCCTAGTAGGGGACACGTGAGGGGCAACCACACATTGCTGTTTTTCTCCCTATCTTTCTCCTTCCCTTCCCTCTCTCTAAAAATAAATAAAATCTAAAAAAAAAGTAGAAGAAGTTGGAATTGGGGCAAAAGGAGAAAAACGCAGATTAAATGTGCATTGACTACTCTGCGTTTTCTTTCTCTTGACCATATCTAGAAATTTGTGGAACCACAATAGTTCTATGGCAGGCCTAACTTTGCATATTTAAATGGCTCCAAGAGGCAGCTGAGCTGTGTTTAAGGAAAAACTTTCTTACTGGGATAGATTGCCATGAAAAGGTACAAATTCCCTTTGAGTTTTTAAGACAAAATAAATAGACCCAAAAGTGACTAAAATCCAACCCTTACTAGGAACCATGAGTAGAATATAGAACACTGGCCAGGAAACCTGAGTCCCTACTGTGCCATTTATAAGGTGAGTGACCTTGGCCAAGTCACCCCACTTCTACAACCTTCGGTGTCTTCAACTGCAGAAAGACAAGGAAAAACTTGCTGATTTCTGAGATGGCTTCCAATCTTGTAACTTCAGTGACAATAAATTTTTCCAGTCTCTTCAAGTCCTTTTCATCTATATTTTTATTATATTTTTTCATTGGAAAAACAGGGTCCATTACTTTTGAAAGTATAGCGTTATCCTCAAGATTTTTCAAAACATATAACCCGCTGCTGGGACTACAATCACAAAGAGTCTGAGAACAATGAGGGGATGGGGAAAAAGAGACAGACAAGAGAGAGAGAATGGGAGGCAGGGAGAGATTAACTGAGAGAAGACTCACAATCACTCTATCATGTCTGCAAGTGGGCAGAACAATGTGGTCCTTCCTGTCCTGTGGTGCCCTATCGTAGTCATCACACAGGTAAACCAACCTTTATACAGTCTAGAGCCGAAAAGCAGTCTGTAACCCAACTTCAGTCAGTTAATGTATACATCAGTGCACTAGGGAAACTGCTATTAAAGACAGTCTTAATATCTTTTGTGATGCAAATGAACACCACACATCTGTTTTTTTCGAAAATCTCAGTTTAAATGAAGTTATATTTAAAAATTACAGCCAATATTCACTAAGGATCCACTCCGTGTCAGGTTCCATGTCAAAAGGTTTACATACAATGTTGCATCTAATACTAACAACAACCTTATGAAATTAGTACTATAACTATCACCATCTTATAGAAGGGAAAATGCAGCTCAGAAAGGCTAAGCGTTAATCCAAAGTCACACAGCCGGTAGGAATGACAAATGGAAGGCACAGCTACCTGGATGTGATCCAAGAGCTCAGGCTCTTACCACTCCCCTAGTGTGCCTGCGAAAACCAAGCAGAGGTCTGCCCCGGGTACACTGGAATCTGGGGACTCTCTTTGTCTGTGGCTTCTATTTTCTTTGCCCCAGAGTCCCCACCCCCATTTCTTAACTACTAAACCTTGTTTCCAGTTCTGACAAACGGCAGGGGGGTTCCAGACAGAGAAGCTGCTCTCAGAAGTCCAGGTCTGTGAGCAGGGACAGACCCTGGGAGGCTCAGTGGGGAGTGGCCAGGCCTAGAGCAGCCTCAAGGCCATGTTACCTGTTGACAGATGGAAGAAGTGGACAGTTTTGGACTGAAGAGGAGAAAACTCAGGGGAAACATGTGCTAACGCAGTCTTTTCACAGTTCAGTGGTCTCATTTGAAGAAGTTGCTTCAGTCAGAAACAGCAGACTTTCAGTGCAGAAGAAACAAAATGTGTTCTATATGGCACAATGCCATCTATTTAAATTAAAAATCTATGACAAAAGAACAATGCCTATTTTACAAGAACTCAGACAGAAGGATACAAACACATATTAGGATGGTTGCCTATGAGGAGTGAGCAAGGGATATCAAAGGGAAGATTTGTCCTATTTTTACTTTAGTCCGAATATGTAAAAGGGGACTACATGCATTAAATAAACCCAGGGGATAATGCTAGGATCAGCAGGTGACACTTGAGGAGCACCATGTAAACTACATCCAGAACCCAAGCATTTTTCACACCTCTCCTCATGCAAGACACCATCATCTCTGGTCCGAACTCAGGCCCCAGCCTCATAACCGCTCTCCCTAAGTCCACTCTTCTCTCTGTACAGTCTATTTGCAAAGCAAATCTTTTAAAACTTAGTCAGATCATATCAGTCCCTACCTCAACACCCTCCAATGACTCCCACCATATTCAGAAGAAAACCCAGTATCTTCATAGTGCTCTATCATGGCCCCACTTCATCTGGTTCCCATTCCTTTTCTAATCTTATATCCCACCACTCACTGCTACGCATTCCCCACTCCAACCACACAAGCTTGCTTACTCCTCCATGAACACACAAAGCACACTGCTGCTTCTGGGCCTTTGCACTTAACTGTTTCCACTGTCTGGAATGCTCTTCCCCCAAACACTCATGGCTCAGTCAGGACTCCACTTGAAAGCCACTGTCAGTAAGGCCTTTCCTGACCACCTCAGTTAAAATTGCATGTGCCCCTTCCTGGCACTATCGTCCTTACTTATTTATCTCCTGTCATGCTCTTCATTTTACTTGCCTTATTCACTGTCTCCTTCTTGCAGAAAGCAAGCTTTAAGAGCACAGAGATTTCCATCTATTTTGTTCACTGCTGTATCCTCAGAGCATTAATAGTATCTGGAACATTGTATGCACTCAATAAATATATTTGAATTGATTTTTGTTCCACATAAAAAACTTCCTAAAGAACTGTCCAATGATGAAATGAGATCCCTAACAGATAATGAGCTTCCCATGCCTGGAGGTATTTGAGCAGAGGCTAAGTGACATTTGGTAGAGATATTAAAGAAGGAATTCAGGCACTGGGTATTGGATCAGACTAGATATTAATCGAAGCTCTGCAAACCCTGAAATATTGTAGCTCTGTGAACCACCACAAAGATACTAAGAGAAGATGCTCAGACTCCTACAACAAAACCTAAGGAGGTCAGCAAGCGCTGAAGAAACCAGGGTCGTATTTCCAGTCTCATATGCCTAGTGTACTTAGCACCAATACTTTGGATTTTCCATGTGGTTTCATTTTTAATGTAAATCTTTTAAACTGGGTTTGCTGTTTTATTTTTAATGTAAATCTTTTAAACCTCAGGAGCCTACTTGGTAACTTTTTCTCTTGAGCATACACCTAATTGCAAATGAGAAGTTTTAGGAAAAGCTTCTGTTACCAAATAACTATATTATCTGAAAAAAAAAATCATCATCTCACATAATTTAAATTCTTGCCCTTTGCTCCCTTGTATATACTTTTGAATTATAAAGTCTGCCTAAATTAGTTTGATTCTTCCCTTTGGGGTAGATTTTACAACTATAACCACGGGAGAATTACAAAGAGGAAGGGAATAGCTGATAGGTGAGATTTCTGCCATAGAGTCTCTTCGTTTGTGTATGATAAGATTGGTTGAAAGTATATATGAAAATACCAAAAAGAAGAGAATTCATGTTCTAGGAATGCACAAATTAGTGATGTTCCCGCCCTCCAAGGAAGAAAATATTTTCATTATAATTTTTATAGTGAGGAGAAAATTGCAGGGCCCAAGACATAGAGACCCATGCTTTAGACTTTATTAAATTGGGGCTAACATAAGATCCAGACATTTCCTTCACTCCCTTTGCTAGAAGATGGGGATGGTTCAGCTGTGTGAACAGTCCAGGGGTCCAACAGGTAACTGGGTGACAGCCACGAGCGTAGTTCTCTGCTCTTTGAAGTGAAATTCTGAAGCCAGCCTGGAAATTCTTCAGTGTTCCCTCCCTGTTTACCATGTTCCTCAGCACAGAGACGGGCCCCATGGGGATATCCGATTACAACATTGGATTTCATCCAACACGGGAGGGGGTAGGCTCACCCCACTACTTTCATAGAAATCCATCCTTTCTACACAAAGAAGGGGTTTGACTTTGAGACTTTCAGGTGATAGATGTTCTTTTCCCTGTTACCAATACGAAGCCGATTTCTGGAAAGAAGCCCACACATGCACCACAACAAAGAACAGGTGGCCTTTGTGCGTCCGGCTCCCTGCTGGTACAGAGGTATCTCGGGGACTTGAAAAAGGAGTTCCCCGACAATGGGCTTCGCAGTGGTCTATAAGGTCACCGTTTCTCTGCCTGACATTTTCTTTTTCATGATCCTCACACCCAATCCCCCCGCCCCGCCCCAATAACAAATCCTTTCTTCATTCTACAGAGCAAGGGCTTTATGACAGAAATTGACGCTCTAAAGGAAAAAACTGTAATAGTCATTCAACAACAGATTCTGAGCGCCCTCTATGTTACTAGCGGAGGTAGAGTAGGGGGTGGGGCAATGAGGGAAGGCAGGCACAGTAAAGAGAGAGCTTTTCATACCCACGTGGAGCTCACAATCTATTATGCAGGTAATACTATTACTATAAAATAAAATAATTTAAGAGTAACAATAGGGTGCTTTGAGCATGTTTAGCACTGGAGGAGACAAGATTCCATGTGGTTTAACTTGGACTGGGCCTTCGGTGGTAGAAGAAAGAAATAGAGAAGCTAGCGGGGTCAATCCCTAGACCGGCGTGGCCCAAGCCCATCATCCTGTCCTTCCTGCTGGCTTCCCCTCCCTCCGCAGTGCAACCACACGGCGCAGTGCAGGCCGCAGGTAACCACGGGGAATCAAACAAGCCACACGTTTTGGTCCCACTTTGATGCTGTCTCTCCCTTTGGGATGTTCAACACATAGGATCTAATCCTCAGAAAACACGAAATCAAAAAGCTCCAACTAAATAAATTCTTCCTTTTCTCCAGAGAACCAGATGATTCTCTGCATATATTTGTAATCGGCTTTTCCAAAAGGGAGAATTTTAAACAGAAAACAATTAGGAAAAAATTCTGAAAGCAAGTACAAGATCAGGGCAAAAAGACTGGGCCCCAGGCCCTGGCCAGGTGGGATCAGTTGGTTAGAGCACCATCCCAATCCCTGGTCGGGGCACATGTAAGAATCAACCAATGAATACATAAATAAATTGAACAACAAATTGGTGTCTCTCTTTATTCTCTTTAAAAAAAATTAAATTAAATTAAGAAAAACCTAAGTCCTAGAAAAGCAGGGAAGGATTTAGTGCATAAATCCATTCGGTAGGCAGAATAAATCAATTCTCCAAGCTTGCTGCTGCCCCATCCCAGGAGAGGCCCTCTTTGTCACGTTAAAGGCCTTGATGCTCACCCTAAATACAACCTTCGGGCCAGAGGACAGGCCCTGGCTGTGTGACCATAGACACATCACTTCCAGTATAGAGAACAAGGCGACCCCACCAACCTCCAAGGCTACAGATATAGACATAATATAGACAAGGGTTTAGTACAGGGTCTAGGACGGACACCGAAGGTATTTATTAATAGCATTGTTAATACTTTTATTATCACCCTCCCTCTCTATCAAAACTTATTTCTTTCTTTCTGACTTTTTCTCTTTTTTGCTACACTCAAATAACTATGAAGTTACAAGCTCAGATCCCCACAGGGCTTTCTTCTCCTGGTAGTGCTGTGGGTCATCCCGGTTTAATCAGTCCGTTTAAAGAATCACCAGCCATTCTTCTGGCTGACATTTTAATCAGGTTTTCCCAAGAATCCCAAAGGAGGGAGGAAAATGGAATTGCAATGAAAAAACTCCACTTTTCTCTATATGCCACTAAATTATAACTTCGCAGCCGCCTTAGAAAAGAACAAAAGTTACATGGCAGACCATTTTTCTGGCTGAAAAAAAATTGACAAAGCAGTAGAACTAAATTCCTTGCAGTACTGGCGATGGGGTGGGGAGCTGGGTGGGGGTGGCACACAAGTGCAGTTCCGCAGAAACACGTCCTCACAGTCGCTCTAGCTCCACACTGAAAGTGTTCACAGGACACTTCCGGGATAGGAGCGAAACATCTCCTTTTCTCCACATATCCTCACAAAGATAGAAAATGGGACTTTAAATACCCCCAAATAGAAGATAACGCTCAAATAATCCGTTTGGGGCTTTGTGCTCTGATGATGCATAACACTCTGTGCTCAGTGTTTCTTCTTGAGAAACCCCTTCCACCCCTGTGCATCAGGTCCTCTCTGCAGCACTGCCGACTGGTCCTTAGGATGGCTCTAAAATAGACATGTTTCATGGGCGTGGGTCAGTCTGGCTGCTGCAATGGGGGAGGTGGTGTGACAAGAGTCAGACAGCCTGGCTTTGCATCCAACCTCACTCTGTGTCCTTGGACAAGTCACTTAACCTCTCTGAATCCACAGTTGCCTCAGCTGTAAAACAGAGATATCAATATTCCCTTCTGGTTCTCTGTGGAGCTTAAATTGAGTAATGCATGTAGAGTTCAGCACACTCAAACGTTTGATGGTGAGGAGGAAGAGAAAACGTAGACAGAGACATGCAAAAAGGAAGCAAGAAGGACCATGACAGTCTGACAGTGCCAGCTAACTGCCGTCTTCCTCCTACTTCTCCCGACATCACGTTCATTGTACCCACAGACTGGAGCTGGAAATCGTAACCAGCAAGTGACAACTGACACATGCATTCATTTGCAAGGGCTGCCTTGTCAAAGTACCACTAACTGGATGGCTTAAACAACAGAAATTTACTGTCTTGCAGTTCTGGAAGCTGCAGATCTGAGAGCAAGGTGTCAGCAAGGTTGGCTCCTCCTGAGGGCGGTAAGGGAGAACCTGTTCCATCCCTCTCCCCTGGCTTCTGCGGTTTGCTGGCAATCTTTGGTGTGCCTTGGCTTGTAGAAGCCCCATCCTGATCTCGCTGCCTTCATCTTTACTTGGCATTATCCCTGTATGTGTGTTTCCAAACTTCCCCTTTTCTTAAGAACAACAGTCAAATTGGATTAGGGCCCACCTCCAATGACCTCATCTTAACTAATTACATCTGAAACAATCCAACTTTCAAATTAGGTAGTACTCTGATGCACCAGGGGTTAGTTCTTCTGTATATGAATGGGGTGGGGACATAATTCAATCCATTATACCCCTGGACAAGTCACTTAGCCTCTGCACCATGGGTTCCTCAGGGAAGGTGCAAGGACTGTAGCCTTGTTGGTGCTCTCCTCACCCGCCCTTGGGGCTTGCCATTGTGGGGCTAGCTGCCCAACCTTCAGCCAACCACCTGAGAGCTGTCTCTATGAGCTAGTCATCCTGGCTCTGCCACAGCAGGCCGGTACTGCCCAGGAGAGGCCCTCAGCCAGTCCCCTACACAAGTTGCTGTGTTGGTACCCTTGCCCCCTTGACCTCCTTCCTAGGCACACTTCTCTGCAGTTCCCAGAGGCCCCAGCTGCATCAGTCTCCAGTTGCCCTTTCATCATTGGTGGTCTTCCCCTTCCCATCTCACTTCCCCATTTCCCTGCAGGGGTTTTCTCACCTCCCAAACAAGCTGCTTATACTGAAATCCTAGTCTTGGTGTAGGAGTCTAAGGACCCCAAACTAAGACTGGCATTTGTTGCTGTGATAGTTAAATAAATTAGTATTTCAAATAGAACTTAGTGAGCGCTGAATAATTATTGATTGTTAGTATTCTTATCAACATTATATTTGAAAGCGTGGCTGGGCCACAAAGGTATCAGTCCCAAGTAGCAAAGGCATCCGATGAGGCCATTTTACTCACAAGCCCCATTTGGCATGTAGGTGAATGAAAAGGCAGCAGGCACTTGTTCTTCCACATCTGATGGTGCTGTCCTCTCACTGTGGGGACCAGCATGACTTCTTAGCATCTCCTCTTCCCTTAGGGATGAGAACAGAGATCACAGACTTTGAGGCCTCAGCTGCATGACTGAGAGGCTGCAAAGCATGGTGTTCAAGATCATGGGCTCTGAACTAAAGAAGCCCAGATTCTGATCGTGGTTCTGCCACTTTCTGGTGGCATGATCTTGGGCAAGTTGCTTGATTTCCCTAAGTCTCAGCTTTTACCTCTGGAAAATGGGCATAATGGTAGTTGTTCACAATGACTGAAGACAGTAAAGCATGCATAGTCAATACTAAGAACTCGATAAAGGTTAATTACTACCCTTATTCATTTGTTCATTCTTTTTTACACTGCAGAGGTGAGTCTGGGCATTCATGTAACATCTTTCTCTTCCCCTAAGCCTTCTCATCATCACCTCCACTTCCTTCCGGTGTGCCTGGCATGTAATAGGTACTCAATAAATACTTCAAATAGTGAATGAATAAATGAATAATGCCAGGAAGATTTAAGCTATTATTAATAGCTTTTTATATTCTGCTTCCAGAAAGGATTTGAGGACATTGAGGAATTAATTATATGAGTCAGAGTTTATATGTTCTGACAATCACCATGGAAGGTAAAACATACAAAGATTCCAAATAGCCTAGATTGGGAGCATTAGTTAATTAATGCTAACCTTTCCTGACTGAGCAAAGGCCTCGGGCTGATAACATTCTGAAATTACTTAAAAGCAGTTATAGTCACAAATTCAGGATGCACCGGGAATCCACTGGGAGCTTTAATAACATTACACCTGAGCTCTTTATGTCAGGAGGGAGCTCAAGAGACCATTCACAGACTGAAGCAAGACAGGAAAAAGCCTCCGTCAGCAAATGGCATGCCATTAACTGGGTGTGTGGAGATGGTACTCAGGGAGGCCGTAATTGAGTTAATAAAAAATCAGAGTGGATAAACAGGCCGATACGGGGTTCTGGGGAGAAGGGAGATTCAAAATTGCCAGTTCCTGAGAAAACACAGAGTGAGAAAAGTTGGAATATGTAGGTTGCTATATCATAATCTTAAATATGATATGCATTGAATAAATGGTAGTAGGAATATTGTAACGACATCACAGGCATGGTAGTCGTTAGAAAAATAATAGCTGAAGGGGCTCGTGTTCCCACTGTGCTCATGGCACTGCGCTTACCTGTCTAATGCTCACTTAATCCTCACAGAACTGTCCACAAGGTCGGCCCCATCATTATCCCCATTTGGCATTTGAGAAAACTGAGGCACAGAGGGGTTGTGACTTTATGTGCTATCTCATTTAATCCTCATCGCAATGATTTGGGGGAGTTATTATTCTTTGTCCCCACTTAACAGGAAAACTGAAGCACAGAGAGGTGAATAATTTGGTCAAGGTCACACGTCTAGTAAGTACTAAACCAGGGCTCAGAGTCACCCAACTGACCCCAGAGCCAGTACTAACATGCTGGTCACTACATGAAGTATATCTATATATACCACGAAGACTATCTAGCACGTGAAGTTCAGTTACGTATTCATAGCAAAAATAATAGAGAACCCGATACAGAACTCACTGTGAGTCAGTAACTGTTTTCAACAATTAACTTATCCTTACCATAGCCCTCTGGGGCAAGGAGAATATTATACCCATTTTACAGATGTGGAGACTGAAGCAGGGAGGTAAAAGGCCTGGCCCAGAGTCACATGGTCAGTCGTGGAGCCAGGGCATTTGGAGTCTGTTTTTAACCTGCCTGCTCTCCTGCCCAAGAAAGATGTTTTGAATCCATGTGATGGATGATGTGATGGTCAAAAAAAAAAAATCGGTAACAGCAGTGAACTTTCCTCCAAAGCCTCATCCTATCACATAAGGGTAGTCACAGAATCATTATGTTCCAATGCCAAAAATTCTTTTTAAAACCACAGTCTGATTTGGGAGAAAATGTTCTTGTTTCCAAGAAAGAGAAAGAATGAACACAAGCACCGTGTTGTGTTGCAGACCTCGACCAGACGCAGAGACGAGGACACGCTGTACCCCATATACCTGTCATTTCTGTCTGGAGCAGCAAAGCCCCCGGCAGCCCGCCATGTGGGGGGCAGCCGGCACGGTCACTGCTGTCCATAAAAACCGGAACTAAGGTTCCACTCCAGTGTCCTCTCTGCCTCTGGAGAGAGCAGGCCATGACTTTATTTTATTTTGTCTATACCCTGCCGTTTCTTTTCTGTAAATGCTATTGTAAGGAGAGACTCCTAGGGAGATAAAGGTGGGAGAGCTGGTCTGTTGAAATGACTTTTGTAGCCTCCACAAAACGTGCCTACGCCTGCCACGACTAACCGTGCCACGGTGAGGCCTTCTGAGTTGTGAGCACCGCCGGCCCTCCCGCTGCTCAAACTTCCCCGTCTGCGCGTGTGTGCACAGAGAGGCAGTCACAGAAGATCTAAGAAAATGGCTGGGAAGGATTAGTTTCCATTGTATTCATGTTTTACACTCAAAGAAGGCCTGTGGGCTCTAGTGGTGGTGTCTGTTCCACAAGGCAAAGCTTCTGACCTGTGGGACGACCCATACTTTGGAGACCATCCATTTCTCAGTTCCTTCCAGCTAAACCTGGTGAGAGGGAGGCCTGTGCAGTGTGCCTGGATCTGCACCAGGGTCCAGATTTGGGGAGTGTTGATTGGATGCCTCATTCTGGGTCTCTGTACCTCCTCCAATTACCTTATCTTAACAACACATCAATCACACTGAAATGAAATTGCCCAGCAATAAATACAATGGCACGTCTCACCCAATAGGCAGTAGGCAGTAATATTTCTGTGATCAGAAAATAGATTTAGTTTACTTTTGTTTCCACAAAACTTGGCACTGTGCCTAGCTGATATAAACACTCAGTAAATACAGTAAGTCAGGAGGCAGACTGTAGGAGTAGCACCAGTCCCGACTAATGTGAAAAACAAAACAAAGCAAATCAAAACAAAACAAAATCTGGGCCTTGGTTTCATCCTTCACTGGGTGCTTCACTGTACCTGACATTTTGATATGAATTGTCTCATGTCTCATTCTGTACTCACAAGCAACCCTATTATGTAAGTCAGATAATTATCCTTATTTTACAGATGACGAGAGGCTCAGAGGGGTTAAGCAACTTGCCCAAGATCACAGTTAGTGGTTTGACCTGGTATTCAGAAACAGGAAATTTGATTCCAGTTCTCATGAAATTAAACACACCTTTCCCTTCCACACATCCCCTCGAGTTACAAGTTCCACTTTGTAATTTCATCCTCTTCACCTCACCCCAGCCCTCTTTTCCCCTTGGAGTCTTTTTATACTAACTTGACCTAGATAAAAATGGCTGGAAGGTAGAATACACAGCACCCTTAGTACTGACCCATGTCAGTGCCTGGACCCAAGTCTTATATTTCAGATCACACCAGATGGGCCTAGGTTGGAACACTGTGGTCCTGATCAGACTCCATCTCTGCGGTGGACGGAAGGGCCCCTCAGTGGAAACATATGCTCTGGCCTTGACTCTGCCTCCAGCCCACTGCCTAGCTGACCTTGGGCAAGTGTCCAACCTCCCCCGCTCCCAAGACTTACCTACTTAAAACAGAAGGACAATTTCTGCCCTGCATTTTCCCATGAAGATTGCTTAAGGCCATCGAAGATGAGAGCATTCTGAAGATTGTGGCATACGCTGCCGGTGTGAGCAGAGGGTATCAGGATCCAGCATCTCTTATTTAGGCGATGGCAGTGGATTGCTCTTATTCACTTACTCTTGGTGTAGCTAATAAAAAGGAGTGAGTAAGAAAACCTCCTTCCTCTGAGAAAAAAGAAGGCACCGAGACAAAGACAAAGAAGGGCTGAGAGAAGAAAGAGCAAGGCAGCAAAGAGAGGAGGCACAGGCAGAGACAGGGAGAGGGGAACCCTGACTGAGAGCAAAGCAGACGCAAGGAGACAGAGAGCTAAAGGTCGACACAAAGTCAGAGAGAGAGCACAACACTAAGAAAAGTTTCACCTCTCTTCTATTAGATACAACAAGTAGGATGCCTCCAATTTGGGGAAATTTTAATAACAACCTAATTTAACAACTTGAATAACCTAATTTAATTGAATAACTTTAACAGCCTAATTTTACTAATTTAAATCCTTTCTTCCCCCACTGGTTGTTCCTTCTCCTTAGCTTCTCCTTTGACCTCCCTCTCCTGTACCACAGTCTCAACCCACACCAAATGCTCACTTACATGTGTACAGGGTGGGAGGAGGTTCTGTTCAGAAGAATCATATTGTCAAGCGAAGAAGCTGCTTTGGTTGCACAGCAGCACCTGCCCCTAGCACCTGGGTTGCAATTCATCATTTTCCCAAAAGAGTTAACAGAAGAGTTCACCGCTGAGCATCTTACCAGCCCCTGGGTAAAGAAGAGCGTTGGCTACCTTCCGGCTCATTGAATTGGCTGATGCTGGACAACTCCAGGTGAATCAGGGATAGGAGCCCAAATGCTCCAGCTAGTGTTCAGGTGAAGTGAGGACTACCAACCTGTCACAGGCCCAAAATAATATACCCACTTCTGAGGAACAATAGTAATGTCCCCTTCTGCTGCGGACCCTATAAAAAGTAGGGCCCACATTTGTAATAGGAACATTAGTCCTTAAGCCCAGGTCCTAATGACCAACTCTTCTGGTCACCTGGCTCCTCATTGTTAAACAGGTTGCATCAAAGATGTTGATTTAGGGCACCCTCTTCTCACTCCCTACCTGGAAGCGAACAGTCACATGCCTTATGTTTGTCTCTTGCATCACAGTTTCCCCATCACACACATCTGATCCTCACAGCCTCCTGATGTGATGACAAAGATACAAAAGGTAAGGCTGAGAGGAATATGTAGGTTGTTAATTAACACCCACAAAGCATCTACTCCATGCTAGTTACCATCTAAGGCTACCACACAAACCACCTCATGCCAGCCTGTGATCATAGCTACAAGGAAGCTATTATTTACCCCCAATTTGGAGATGTGGAAAGTGAGACTCAACACGTTCAGTGGCACATCATGTAGCAGTCAGAGCCCTGGCTGGGACTGAAAACTGAGTCCACATTCAGGCACATCAGCAGATCTCCCTACATTTACCCCTACAAGATTTCAGGGGCAGATATATTTCTGAAGGGAGAAAAAATCTCATAGTGGGTAGATCAGGTTTGTGCTGACTGACAAGAACTTGCAAAACAAAGTTCTGGAGTCCTATTTGTCTACCACAAACAATCCCTTTACTTGCAACTTCCCCCTCCTTGCACACAGTAAAATGGAAGTGCAAGCGGCTTTAAAGAGGTTTCTAAGAAATCTAAAACCTCACTTGTAGTAGTATCCTTACTACAGTGTCTTGAACAATGAAAATTGCTTTCCTAAGTGAAACTAGACTCAAGTGGTTTGTTCTGCACCGTTATAGTCATCCAGTCAGTAGAAGTATTTATGTGATTTTTTTCAAAGTTACGAAAACAACCTGAGGAGATAATAAAATACCATCCTCTTTATTGAAGTCTGAGATTCCCTAAAGCTGAAGACTGCAAATTGTGGTGTTGATTGCCCTAAATGAAAATGTTGGAAGATAAAGAATCCCCTTGGCTCTAACCTTCAAGAAACAAACCATGCCTGGAGGCAAGGAAACGAGCCAGTCTAATATATTCTCCCTCTGCTCAATGCCTAGTTCTGCAAAAATCCTCTCTTCTTCCTAACTACATTAGTGCAGAAAAGGCAATCGATTTTAAAAAGCTGCAGGTTCATCCTAAGGGATCCTAATTGTAGAACAAAAACTCTAAGCACCTCAGTTCTGAAACTTAAATGGCTGACCCCTTGATCTTTGTGAGGCGCCCTCTCAGAGATACTCATGCACCTTGGTTTTCAGGGTGAAAGCTTATTCTAATGAACCATGGACTGTGTTGTTATAGAGGGATATAAGGCAAAGCCGTTTTAACCAATTGGAGGGCCTGTGTTTCGGGAATCTCTGGAGAGCTGATTAGGTACATAGCACCCTCTGATAAGACCATCACCTCCCTACAACACCTAAATACAGTGATGACTCTACGTGTACTCTTCTTCTTCTTAACTGATTCATCGTTCATGCTCTGGGTTGATTACAAGCAGGTGCGCCATACTTTCTCCAGAGCTCGCCAGAGGAAAGCCACTTCATAACAGTCATAATAAACCAAACTCCACATCCGTCCCACTTCCCTTCCTGTCACCACTGCAAGATGTCCAGAGAAAATTGGTAAATGAGAAATGCTGCTTATAGCGTGACTCCACTTAGAATGGAGAACAAATTCTAGGAGTAAATCATGATAGGCAGGAAGGGTTGGATTGGGACTTTATTTAGAAAGGTGAAAGTATGTATTAAGAGAACATGTGGCCCTGGCCGTGTGCATCAGGTTGGTTGAAGCTATGACCTGCACACCAAAAGGTTGTGGGTTCGACCCCAGTCAGGACACATACCTAGGCTGCATGTTCAATTCCCAGTTGAGGAGCATACAGGAGGCAACCAATAGATGCCTCCCTCTCACATTGATGTTTCTCTCTCTCCCTTCCAACCTCTCTCTAAAATCAATAAACATATCCTTGGATGAAGATTTCTAAAAACTGTGTATTATCTCCTATATAACAGAATGTAAGTTCTAAACATCTTCAAACAGTAAGTTAATGTGGGGTGTGGATATTTTTACTTATTTTCCCACAAAGAACTGGATGACAACACAGTTTAAGATCCATCACTTCCTGTTTAACTTTCACAGAAAGATCACAAAGAATGTTGTTTTTGCAAAAATATTCAAATGTTTCTTCAGTTTTCTCATGGGTCTCTATTGTTCTTTGATATTCATATCATTGTATTTTGAGGCATTGTTCTCCTTATGACAGATGTGTAACTTAGTGGCTTAAAATAACACCTATCCTGCTCACAAATCGGCAATTTGAGCAGGGAACAGTGGGGACAGCTTATCACTGTTGCACTTGTCATCAGCTGGGGCAGTCAAAGTCTGGGCTGGGTCACCTGCTAGCCTGCTCATTCTCAGGTCTGGCACCTGGGCTAAGAAGACAAAGCTGGACACCACCAGAATGGCCTCCTCAGTCTAATATCTCATTGTCATTCTCATTCATTCCCTCTCTGCCTCCCTCCCCGCCCCACCCCACCCATCCCAATGCATGGTCTTTCCAGCATAGTGCCTTCATGTGGCTGGATATGTTTCCATGACACTTCAGGGCCCCTAACAGAGAAGACGAAATATCACTTTTTATGATCTGACTAGCCTGGGAAGTCACACAGCATCACTTTTATCTCATTCTATTCCCTAGGTGCAAATCTTTATCTTTTTTAAATATGTTTACTGATTTTCAGAGAGAGAGAGAATATTTATTGATTTGAGAGAGACATCAAAGTAAAAGAGAAACATTGATTGATTGCCTACCATATGCACCCTGACCAGTGACAGAATCCACAGCATAGGTATATGCCCTGACCAGGAATCAAACCTGAAACCTTTTGGTATACAGGATGACGTTCCAATCAACTGAGCCACATCAGCCAGGGTTTAGATGCAAAGCTTTATAGCCAACCCATTTTTAAGGGGAGAAGGATTAGGCTCTACCTTTTGGGGACATGCTTTAAAATTACCAAAAATGTCTATTATGTCAACTTCTTTGTTAATTTTTCTCTTCTGATCATTGACTGATTCAACTCTGCCAGACCCATTTGTCATTGGTTCTGAGTATATTCGGCATGTCGGGCCCATGAAGGCTGGGATTTTCATCCATCTTATTCAAGGCTAGTTTCCAATACCTGATACCTACTGCATAGGAGATGCCCAATAAATATTTGTTGAATTAATGACTAATTCAACAGTTCTCCAATACCACTTTAGTCACCTTCACAAAATTCTGCATCCTTTACAAGATTTGCAATTTTTTCTTTTTATTGTATTGCCTGACATTAACAACTTAGAGCAACCAACAAGAGACTAGTTTTAAAAGAAGTTGATAAGACAAAAAGGGGTGGAAGCTAGTATTACTCAAGAACATTTAAATGGGGATTAATATTGTGAAGTGGTCACTTTACTGGGGGTGGGGAGTATAATGGTGACATAAGAAGCTCTG
Organism: Phyllostomus hastatus; assembly: GCF_019186645.2. Classification (NCBI taxonomy): domain Eukaryota; kingdom Metazoa; phylum Chordata; class Mammalia; order Chiroptera; family Phyllostomidae; genus Phyllostomus; species Phyllostomus hastatus. The sequence continues at coordinate 34,140,377 of NW_025333709.1, read as the reverse complement.
TTCCCAGATAATAAAAATTTCAATAAGGACTCCCAGAACACCTTTGAGCATATCAGAACCTATTCTAACTTCAGGTTTTCCAATTGTGGAAGGCCATTACTTCTCAACTTCTAACTTCTTGACAATTTTAAAACTTAAAAATTAGGTCAGGGTCATAGATATAGATAGGCAGATATTTAGCATCCATGAAATAAATTTACAATTAATAATAATAGGCATCACATTTCCCTGGCTTCAAACTATAACGCAAAACTATAGTAATCAAAACAGTATGGTATTGGCATAAAAGCAGATAGATAGGTCAATGAAACAAAATAGAGAGCCCAGAAATAAACCCAAATATATATGGTCAATTAATTTATGACAAAGGAGTCAAGAATATGCAGTAAGAGAAGGACAATCTTTTAATAAATGATCTTGGGAAAGCTGAACACCAACACAAAAAAGAATGAAGCTGGACCACTATCTTATACCACGCACAAAAGTTAACTCAGAATGGATTAAAGACTCAAGTGTAAGACTTGAAACCAATAAACTAGAAGAAAAGCATAGGCAGTTAGTGTCTTGACATCAGTCTTGGTGATAATTTTTTGGAATTGACACTATAAGCAAAGGAAACAAAAGCAAAAAGAAAAATAAACAAGTGAGGCTACATCAAACTAAAAGGCTTCTGCACAACAAAGGAAACCACCAACAAAATGAAAAGGCAACCCACTAAATGGGAGAAAATATTTGCAAGTCATATACCTGATGAGAGGTTAGTATCCAAAATAATATAAAGAACTCATATAACTCAATAGCAAAAAACAAACAATCCAATTAAAGATGAGCAGAAGATCTGAATAGAAATTTTTTTCAAAAAACTATCATGTGACCCAGCAATCCCACCTCTGGCTATTTATCCAAAGAAAACAAAAACTCTAATTCAAAAAGATATACGTAACCCCATGCTCATCGCAGCATTACTTACTATAGCCATGACATGGAAGCAGCCCAAGTGTCCAAGGATAGATGACTGGATAAAGAAATATGGCATATATATATATATATATATATATATATATATATATGAATATTCTTAAACCATACAGAAGAATAAAATCTTGCCATTTGTGACAACATGGATGGCCCTTGAGGGCATTACACTAGAATGAAGAGTTAGAGAAAGACAAACACCATATGATCTCACTCATATGTGGAATCCAAAGAACAAAACAAAGCTCCCGGATATAGAGCACAGCTTGGCGGTTGCCGGAAGCAGAGGGTCAAGGGTGGGTGAAATGGGTGAAGGGGATCAAAAGGTACAAATTTCCAGTTATAAAATGAATAAATCACGAGGATATAATGTACAGTATTGTGACTATAGTTAATAATAACATATTGCATATTTGAAAGTAGGTAAATCTTGCAAGTTCATGAGGAGAAAAAAATGTAACCATGTATGGTGACAGATGGTAACTGGAGTTACCTTGGTGATTATTTCACAAAATGTACAAATATCAAATCATTATACTGTACACCGAAAATTAAGATGTCATGTCGATTATGCCACAATAGAAAACGAATTAAAATAATAATGGTGATAATGTTTAAATAGTTGCTACCTAATTATCATTTACTATGTAACAGGCATTTGTGTTTTCCATGTATTGTATCATGTAATCTTTGCAGCAAAGATTACCTTTGAAATAGAATGGTATTATTTCCATTCTTCCCATGCTCATATAAGTTACAGACTTTCCTCTGCTAATGCAATAGAAACAGTACCCACTCAAGTCTAACAACAGAGCCCGCGCTATTAACAGCCATGCCTTCTCACCCCCTATTAGCGCAGAGCAGAGTGACTACATTAGGCCCAGCTGTGAAACTAGTCATATTGGAACAGGGACTCTGTAGTGAGGGTTGGTCTCAGGCTTCAGCAAAGGGCATTAATTACAGAAAAGACCAGAATGACCAAGTTATAACCCAGCTTCATAACCACCTCTCTGCAGATGCTGTCACACAGCCCTCTCTCTCCTGGGCTCCCAGCAGACTTTCTCAATAACTCTTATTCAAAAATCTGTCTTCTCAATTAATCAGAGCATATTTTTTTCTTTAATGAAGTCACTGTTTGCATCCTGTCCTAAGATTACACAGAATAATGGTCTGACCCATTCATTAGTGTTTGAACACACAAGCTAGAAATTAAAGACGGCAAAGGCCTTTGTCTCTAAAGCTGATCTCTAAAGGCTCAAAATAGTGTAGACATTATCTAATTCACTGTCATAACAAAGCTGGCATTATCTTCTTCATTTCGCTCATGGAGAAACTGAAATAAGAAAATTATAGCCTGACTTTGACACCGCCCATAAGTCCTCCTGTTAACCCTGGTGCGGGCACTGGCACGGGTTGCGGGGGTGTGGTCTGGAAGGAGCCGATTGGCCGGGGTCTGGAACAGTTTTCAAACGAACTTCTTCCAGCCCATCTCGACGCCCTGGAGCTAAGAGGGCGGCCACAGGAGCCAGACCCTCTTCAACTACAGAAGCTCCACTTTGCACAGATTTTTATCCGCTTTACAAAGTAGGATTTTGTGGAAAAAAAAATTTTAACAAAGGGATTGACTTCCAGAAATCTGATAAAAACCACCTTAAAAAAGTAAACAGTTAGTAATCTTCAACGGCTATGCAAAATTCCAAAAGTGACCATTAATAGCAAACCTCAAGTTTCTCCTATGAGCCCAGCCCTATGCTAAGCACAATACAGGCATTAACTTATTTTGTCATGATAAGCCACCATTTTACTGATGAGAAAATTGAAGTTCAGAAAAAGTAAACAACTTGCCTAAGGATCATCAAGCTGGAGAGTGGCAGAACCAGGATGAAGCCAAGCAGACCAACCTCCATTTGGCTTGGGGGCCACCGGCACAGGTTCCTGGAGCGCAAAGCAACTTCTGCCGAAGTCTGAGGCTGCAGGAGCCGAGAACACATTGTTTCATCGACCAGGGGCCAACTATTCCTCCCAGCAGGGCTGGTAGCTGGGAGGGGCCCAGAAGCCCTCTCTTTCCACCAAGGAACAGCCTCAGGGCATTGCTCTCATTCTGACCTGGCCCAAGAGCTAGCACCCAGCAGTGGGGCAGCTGGCTTCTTCACCTGAGGCCCTCAGTCAGTGCATGTGCTCTCTTGTAAGCACCGCTGAGGAGGAGTGCGGGCCCAGTCTGGGTGAGCGAAATGCGGGGTTTCCCAGGAAAGAAAGACAGCACAGCTGGAGCTTTCAGAGTGTACTTTGTAGCAATGGATAGGAAGGGGAAATAAGACTGAGTCCAGATTTGGGGGTGGGAACAGGATGAGCTCAGCCGCCGCTGAATGAGGATCTCTGTTAGGTTACGGAAGCAGGGCCAAGACGCTGCTACCGATTATCCTACTCTCCTGGATTGAATCTCCCGAGATCTCATGAGTTCTGTCAGATGGGTGGAGACTCCTGTGATAAGAAACACCCCATTGCCAGAGGCACTTAGTTGCTTTACTGCAACATTAGTGTGGGTTCTGGCTCATGCCACCTTTCAAGGAAAGCCCAGTACTCACAGGCACCTCCCCACACACGCCACACCCAGAGTCACAGAGCTTCAACCTCCCGCCCCTAGCGCTAGTTTGGGTGTGGGGGATTCTGCTCTCGTGCAACAGAGGTGCAGGGGCAGGACCGTGGGAGATGCAGTTAGGAAAGTGAATCTCACAGGTGTGGCCACAAGTCTACAGGCCTACAGAGGCCCTGGCTATTGTGCAGCTGGGGTTCTCCTGATACCAATCCCCTTTGGGCCAAGGTCCAAGAACACAGCAATCCAAACCTGTCCATGCTGTTAAATTAACCATTCTGCTGCTTGGTCTCTAATGCAATCAATGGCCTCAATCCAGTCCTGAAGTCTCTGTTAGAGAAAAACAGAACTAGCAACTTGTACTCTTTACAAAGACTACAGAACAGAGAAAAGCAAAAGCAAGGGGACATATAATAAAGAATTTGGATGGTCTTTGTCCTGAGTTCCTGGAAGGAAGCCTCTAAACCCTTGCAATTCCCAGAGTAATAGGAGCTGCCTTCGTGACTCTCAGTGGGCCCTGATAGTTTATGCTATCAGGATCACTCAAGGCAGGCCCTACATAAGCTATGCTAATGACATCACTCAGGATGGGGGCTGGGCACACTAGAAAGAAAAACCTGTGAGTAGAGGCCTCGGGCTTTGCACCACCTGATACAAGTCCCACTTCCGAGGAAGGGGGCTGGAGATTGAATTCAACCTTTTAGCCAATAATTCAACCAACCACACCTATGTGATGAAGCCCCAGTAAAATCCCAAGCACAGAAGCCCAGGTGACCTTCACAGGTTGGCAGTACTCTATATATATCGTTACACATCCGTGAACTGGAAGAGGGATGCCTCCCGACTCCACAGGGAGAAGACGCCTCAGAATACGCGTGTCTTCTTCTGGTTGGTTCTGATCTTTCTCCATTTTTGCTATAATAAAATGGTAATCATAAGTATAGTGCTTTCCTGAGTTCTGTGAGTCATTTTAGCAAATTATCCCAAATTAACGGAAACCCCCTAATGTGTAGCCAATGGGCCATAAATGGGCATGGCCTGGGAACCCCTGAGCTTGTGGCTGCAGTCTGAAGTAAAGCCGTCCTGTGGAAGGCTGTGCCCGCGACCTATGGGGTTTGGCCTAGGCCTGAGTAGTTAGTGTGGGAACTCATTGCTCAAGGCTCTATGGAAAGTTGTATACTCGGCTCCACTCGGCTAAAAGAGATTTTCGGGAATCGAAACTGACCACAGCATGGCTCTCACCAGCCGCAGTTCTCTAAGGGGTGTTGCTTCCAAGTCCATGTTTCACGGTGCCTCCTCACCAGATGGTCTTACTTGAACCCACAGGCACAGGGCTCATTCAGGGTAATGATGAGCCACCACAGCTGCTTCAAGAGCTTCGCCAGAGGGGAGCCTCTGCTCATTGGCTCTCTGTTTTCCTCCCTTACGCTTTTATTCCTTGTGCACCTCCACTGGGTAACGGTCTAAGAGTTTGTTCCTCATTACAATAGAAAAAGAAGAACAGTATCTAGGTACACCTGACATTCTTTTGCACTAGACTTCAGACCTCTATCTGGCTATAAGTCTGGACACAGGCTTTGTAAACCCTAAATAAGTATATTTATAAGGTGAGAAGATAAAGGATAGAATAAATTAACTAGTGATTTAATGTAGGATTTGAATTAAGCCAAGGAAAGGGGATAGAATCTCAGAATCATAGAGTTTCTGTTACTCCATAAAACACTAGGTATCAGATGTGGGAGCTATGAAAGGCTTCAGAAATTATCTAGTCCAAAACCTTCATTTCAGATAAATGAACTAGACTTATGGTGATCATTTCACAATATATACAAATATTGAATCATTATGTTGTACACCTGAAACTAATACAATATAATGTTATGTGTCAATTATTTCCATTTTTTAAAAAACCTTTAGTTTGAGCCCCAGGCAATGTAGCTCGCTTGGCTGTGAATTGTCCCACACACTGAAGGTGGCCGGTTCCATTCCCGGTCGGGCACTTCCCTGGGCTATGGTTCTGTCCCCAGCCGGGGTGCCTACGAGATGCGACCAATCGATGTGTCTCTCACATCAATCTTTCCCTCCCTCTCTTTCTCCTGCCCTTCTCCTCCCTCTGAAATAAAAAATAAAAATTAAAAAACATTAAGTATCTCAAAACAAGCAAACAAAAATAAATAAAAACTTTTTAGTGTGCAGGTTAGGAAGCTAAGGCTCAGAAAGTTTTCTGTGAAATGTCTTCCCCTAAATTGCAAACTAGGGAATCTGAAGACAGTATTGTCTAAGAATGTATTTTATTTTTAGAAGTCAAACTTGCTAAAATTCTTTGTTCCAAAGCAGAAAAAAGCATACCATCAATGTGATATCTTATCCACAACACGGTTTGAAAATGTCACCATGAGTAGTACAATAACCTTACAATTATGTCGTGACTTAATGCAGAAATCTTCCAGGTTTTTGGAAAGAAAGGTACCAGTTCTTTATTTTCATGGAAGCTATTCTCTTATCCTAGGAGAGTAAGAGAATGAAAATAAGCTGCCCTACATCCTCTTACTAGAGCTACACAAAGTTTCTATGACTTTTTCCGAATTATTCCCAGTTCTTCAGTTATAAAATTGGATGACATAAAACACGGCTTGTTTTTATGGTGGATGTATTTCTGAGAGAGAGTTTCAGTCACATCTTTAACCCAGTAAGGGATTTTGCTATTTAAAGAAATCCTAATGTGAATCCTTTTGTAAAACCAAAAAGAAAAAAAATTAATGTAAATAATCTCCTCACAATTTTCTGTTTTGGAAATTCAGATTTCTGTATGTAGACGTTTCTTTTAAATGAGGTCCCCCTGTATTCTGGGATGATTTGAGAAAAAGGCAGGTGAATGCGGCAAAGCGCTTGCATAACCTCAGGAAAAGAGGCATCTGATTCAAACAAAGCATGCAAAACCACAAAGGCTTTGTTTCCTTTACCCTGAACTAACAGGTCTGTTTTATAAGATCCTGTCAGAAGGTACAGCAGCAAGTAGCTCACAAATGTTTAATACATGACCAACTGCACCTCACAATTTTACCCAAACACCTAATGTATTATTCCAGTTGGCTATGAGAGACAAGCATCAATCAACATTCAGGCTACCTCATCCTTTCTCAAGGTGAAAGAACTAAAACAACTGTATTATCTGTGTGACAATCACTCCTGTTTTATTTGCAGCTACGTTCCACTCTGACCATCAGAGAAGCAATGACATAGTTTTACTGCGGCTCTTATTAAATATTATTACTGTGGTGCAAGCTTGACGGTCGAGGGAGGAGAAAAAAGAGGCAGCTTCATTGCCCAGAGGAGACCTGGTAATCAGATGGTCTGCAGCCTGAGAAGGACATCAATCTTCTGAATCCAATTCTGATTCTACACTTTAGCAGCAACTGTATGGTCTCAGTGTAAAATGTTGGCAGTATTAAGGCAACTGCTAACCTAAAAAGTGTGTGTTTAAGAAAGAGAACAAAAGGGAAGGTTATAGAAATTGAGAACAGTGTTAAGAATACTAATTGAGACTAAGAAATAACAGTCCTGAAGAAATATATGGGACTAGCCATGAGATATTTACTCTCCCATCAAAGTCCTTTGACTTGTCTTTCTTTTTCCTTTTTTTTTTTTTTTGGATGACAGTCTAGCATCCAATCCACCTCCTTCCTGGTTTTGAAGAATTCCTTGAGCATACATTAGAGGGTTCCCACGAGCTCCCACAGAGGAAGCTACAGAGACTCAATCCTTCTCTCCACACACCCTGGTAGGCAATGCTGGCTCACAGTCAAGGATCAGCCTGGCAGATGCTCACCACACACCTGAATTCTGAGCAGGCCAAGCAATGATCAAGGGTTGGTTAAGTGTACTTGTGACAGCAGCATTACCACAACAGCGGCATGGCCAGATTCTCCTGCTTCTTGACTCTCTGGTTCATGTTTGTTTCCAAACATGATCTCCTGACCTCCACTATGCTGTCCACATGTCTTTTCTTTGTGTTAAGAGTCAGACTTGATCTCTGTTACTTGCAACCCAGAACATCATAACTGATATGCCTCATTCTAAGGTCCCAAGGATGTGAGACTGAGGCACACAATGGGGGACATCCTAAAGAGGAAAAGCATGCTTTCCAACAAGCTCATTATTTTTCCAGGTCCTGATTTTACATCTTATAATAATATGAGAAAGGCATACGGAAAATAAAAACTCTTTCTCTCATATATTTATTTTTCCACTCTATGTGTGAAATATTTTTCTGCTGTTAACTAGTCCTCTGGTTGGGTGAATGCCCAAGGGTAGCTAGGGAAGTGGAATGATCGATAACATGGTAGGGTTCTGTTGAGAATTACAGCTCTGAAAATGAGCTCAAGAAATATCCCTTAAAACTGAAGTAGAAACATAGCAAGAAATCCAACAGGAGATGCAAAGTCATGAAACTAGAAGAAAACTGGGCTTTGCCTATATTGGCAGGAAGTTGAACTTGGGTGAAGAAGCTCCCAGGATGGATTCTTCAACTGTAGAGGCTCCAGAAACTTAAGAAAAAGCAAGCCCAGCCACACTCTACCCTAGTGGGTAAAGAAGCTGAGCATCGCTGAAAGCTACCCACGGAAGATGTATAAGAAAAAAAAAAGGAAAGCAAGATCAGAGCCTTGTATCATGACCTGTATTCCAGAAAGGGATTATGAAACTACAGAGAGAAAAGCCTTCTGCTTTAGGTAAGACTTGCCTAGGAAGCAAAGGGACTGTACGGAGGACAAAGAGCCCACCCAGGGACAAAAGGGATGGACATAGGCTCATATGCAGCATTAAAAGCTCAAAAGCAAGTTTCGGCAAGGCCAACAAGAAACTATTAGTCTACCTCGCCCCAGATAAACAGCTGTGCTCTGAAATGCATCTCCATCTATGTTACATGTACTGTTGGGGTGCATGCATATAGGTGTTTGGGGATTGGTGCTGATTGTTTTCTCCTTTATTTTCTTAAATATTCTACTTGTTTTTACAGAGTTAAGAGGAAAGAATCTCTCGGAGAACTATTGTACTCTACTTGACCTTCAAATAAAGGGACACTAAGAAGTCTTCCTAAGAGGATATGAGGGGAACTCTGATCATCAGTAATGGCTGACTTTCCAAGCCACAGAACACATGTACTCACACACTCATACATTCACACACACACACACATCTGCACACACAAACCAGGAGGTCTGGGGCCAGATCAGAACTCTCCAAAGCCACACTGGGCACATAAAAATCAAGCCCACAGAACGCCTGAGCCATTACCACCATTCCCTAGAAAGTTACAAAAATTCTAAGTGCCAGTGGCCCCTTTAAGAACCCATCTTCAGGGTGGTGCATCTACAAGAACACTAAAAAGGTTCAGCTCTGCAAGACCATAGACTGTTAAACTTTGCTGTCAGGGGCATGGAGCATCCTGATTAGAAACATGGGCCCTGGAGTCAGCCAGACCTGGCCATGCCGCCCAGCTGAGTGACATTGGCCCATCACTTAAACCAGGTATTGCCATCTATGGGTAATAACATCCACTTTGTAGGGCTGTTTTGAGATTAAAGGAGATATTGTATGTATTGTGGACTACACTTTTGTGTTCCCTCAAAATTCATATGTTGAAACCCTACCCCAGTGGGATGCTATTAGGAGGTGGAGCCTTTGGGGGTAATTAGATTTAGAGGAGGTCATCAGAGTGGATCCTCCACGATGAAATCAGTGTCCTGATAAGCAGAGAAAGAGACCAGGGCTCACTCTCTCCACGTGTGAGGACAGAATGGGAAGACGGAAGCCTGCAAGCCAGGAAGAGGGCCTCACCTGACGCTGCATCTACTGACACCCTGACCTTGGACCTCCCAGCTTCCAGAGCTGTTATCTTGGTATAGCGGCCCCAACTGATCCGGAGAGCATATAAACTCTTTACACAGTGCCTGGTGTATCAAAAATGTTCATAAAAATCAGAAAACTATATAAATAATATAGGTAAATAAAAACAAATAAATGAAGCCACTGACCAGGCAAATCTGGATTTCGATGAGGTTCAGGAAATATTTCACTTACACAGCTACTCTGATTCTGCTGAGAAAACAGCTGGGAAGATGAACTAGGATGGACACACTTTTTAAATACACTTCTTTGCAGTTTTTGGTTTGAAGAAGCGGAAGCAGCAGCTGCCACCCTCCCCGCGACAAGCCAAGCGGCTGACAAGGATGGGCGGAGCCTGCACGAGGCTCTGTCAGGGGAACAGTGACTCTCCAGCCAGGTTCAAGGGGGAAATCAGGGAGGACAGGTTTTCGTAGGTGCTTTTCTCATTCATTCTGGTTTCCGCTTGGCTAGAAAGAGTACATAAGCTGTTTGTCTCAAATGAACGCTCCAGCAGATAAAACACCAAAAGGGGTTTTGAGAAACATAACAAAATAAGAACTGCCGTACTAGCTTAGACCAACTGTCTGACAGTATCACCAAGAGACATTTTGTGGAAAAGAGTTGCAACTTCCTCCACAAGCCTGGCCTCACAAGCCTAGAAGCAACTTCCTAAATGTCCATAAGCTCTTATTACAGTTTTATCATCCACAACTTTACTTCAACCCTCCTTGAGTTTTATACTAGCATTTTCAACTAACGCTGTGTTTAGGTCAATGAGTTTATTTATTCAACCTACTCTTATTCCTGTTTTGTTCCTCTTGTCAACTATCTTGATTCAGTATAACCTGGAGCAAGTGCCAAGCTGGTTCTGTCTTAATATCTCCATCTCTAAAATAGAAAAACAGTATTGGCTCCTTAGTGAGATTACAGATGAAGAGATTCTTGAAGCTACACTTGTCTCTGCTGTGAGCCCTACAAGGGAAGGAAGGGGCTTCAAACAGGACACTTGACTTCCATTTTTGTGCTAATTGATATCAATCACACGAGAACAAAATAAAGGAATAGTGGAAGAGAGAAGTGTAAGAGGGATGGGAAATACAAAGAAGCTGGGGATCCAGTTGAATTGAAAGCCACGAACCAGCAAAAATGTGTGTGCCTGTGCACTGTGGAAAGGTGTCAGAACTACATTACTCGCCTGGATTAAAATACTGCAGCATCTATGGACTTCTACTAAATGGTCACTTAGAAGTAGAAATGTTTGGTAAGAATAGGAATAAAAATGGCATGTTTCCCTTCTGAATGAGAGGAAACCCAAAATAGTGCTGAGTCATCGAAGTGGAGAAAGTCACGAACAGCCTACCCCTATCTGTACATCTACGTCAGCCACCGGAACTAGACAAGAGACTTATTGTCAGATTGGTTCTGCATATGACTTACTGTAATTGCTGTTTTATGTCACATAGAAATAATAATCGGAGCAAAGATTTACAGACGATATTTGATAGTTTCTTTCCAGGAGGAGAGGCTGTAAGATAGTGCAACTACAGAGAAGGTGCGATGCTAGGTAGGACAGCGTGAGTGATTAAATGACACTGCAGCTTCTCCCTTTCTCCATTATTAAAGGCAAAAGAAATTTTTAATAAAGTAATATAGTCACTCCCATAAAGCTGAAATGAGTCCAGTGTGAAACATTTCCATGCAATGAAGTCACCTTAGTTGCTTTGGAATTGCATTTTAGAAATTATGAAGAAAATAATAATTAAAAGTAAGTACTCTCTAAATAATTCATTATGATCTTATGATGCTCACATTTGTTAACTATGTAAAGAGAGAAAATTTTGCTGCTAGAAGAATATATATTAGAGCTAAGGTAGTTGTTCTATTTGTTATAATGCTAAAAAATGTTTTTAATTAAGTGATATCCATATAAGTGCAAATAGAATTCTTTGGGGTGGCTTCCTCTTATAAAGAAGTTTTAAATATTAAATGAAGGAAAATGCAAACTACCTTAGTTTGTCCATCTTAACGATGAAAGTTGGATGACCTTGTATCAAGGGAATGCAGTGCAGATTAATTAGCTAATTAGATCTTTGTTATATTAAAGGCAAAGATGCCAGTGGCCCTGGCTCAAGCCAGCCTTTTTATCTGAAACACCAAGGCAGTTAAGTCAGCACAAGGGACTGTCACCAGATCGGGGAAAACCAATGAATATACCTTAATTAAAGATGTGGTTTATGCCTGGAGAATCAGGGGAACTCACTCCTTTCTAGTTTCATGGCCTCATCAAGTCACTTGACCCCTTTGGGACTCAGTTTCCTAATCAATAAATTGAGAAACCTTGATCTTAAAGGAGTTTTCCAGCACAAAAATTCTGTGACACACAGTTTTTAATACCTAAGACAAGCAAACAAATCACTCTCCACACCAGAGAAAGGTGCCAACATGTTGTGGAAGATGGAACCCCAACACGTGCCCTACCAGACAGGTCCAAGGAGAGGCTGGGTGTCCAGGGGTCCTCCTGCCTCCTGCCTCCACCATTGAAATGCCTTCTGCTTCTCCAACCACCGGGAGGCCCAGGAAGCCCAGGAAAATCTGTAGCATCCAAACACCTGGTAACAAATGTCCGAGATCTCCAACAAAGCAAGTTTCTATACGTACCTCTTCATCAGTTTCTCTGACCCCTGCAACTCCCTTTGCGATCTGCTCCTGCAGATAACCGAGTTACCCCTTTGGTTTAGAACTCTCATCATGTCACCTCCTTTCTCCGCTCACACAAGTGGCATGTTAGGTTGCGCTCACTCTTCCAGTCTTTACTCACACATTCATCCACTGGTCCAGCATTTCCTGAGCACCTACAATGGGCTGCTGTCTTGGCTAAGCCTTAATCTCCTCTGACCAGAATGCCGTGAACAGGGAAGCCAGTGCGTTGGTTTGTGCTGGCCACCAGCATCTTTCATGGAGTTAGCCTGCTTGTGCCAATTCCAGCTCTTCCACTTACTGTGTTATCTTGAATAGAAGTCTTAACTTCTCTGTGCCTTAGTGTTCTCATGTGTAAAATATGGTTAATAAGATAAACCACCTCATACAGTTTTGTGGAGGGTGAAATAAGCCAGCCTGGGTTTAGAGCTTCAAAAAGCACTTCGTAAGACCTGATAAGCACTCAATAAATGTTAGTTCTTCTTATTATCCCCCAACTGTCTGAATCAGTCAGAGACCAGCAGCCCCATGGCTGAGGTGCTGATGACATTTGACACAGTGCCATCTATTTAAAACATGATATTTCATGGCTTTGGAGTTGTCTGTCCTCTTCAGAGGGCCATTGGGACTGAGTTGGAGTCCATTTGTCACTGACAAGGATTAGCAGAGCCAGCAGAGTGGCCACCTCAGAGCCCAGGGCCATGACAGCTACTTTGTCTGAGCCTGAGCAGTAGCAAGAGGAGGGCAATGGCCCAAAGCAAAGAACCAGATGGGGAAGTATTGCCAGACAAAGTATTGCCAGGCTCAGGATGACCTGAGGGTTTGCCCCAGCCACATCTTTTTGAAAGTACAGAAGTCTGTGTTGCATATTTGTAATAATGGAGGCATTTGTCATGCCTGCATATTGACAACAGTCGTAATGGTAGTGATCGTAGTAATTCTTGTAGTAACAGCAGTAGTGATAGTGGCAGTAATGGTAGTAGTAGAAATAATAGTGATGGTAGCAAAGACAGTCCATGGTAATAGTGATAAAAGAAACTGCAATAGTAGTAGTAATCATAGCAGTGACAGGAGTAGTAATGGAGCAATGGTTCTAGCGGTGGTTGGTAGTAATTGTAGCAGCAATGTGGCAGTAACAGAGCAGTGGTCGTAGCCATGGTGTGGTAGTCACAGAGGAATGATTGTAGCCCTGGTGTAACAGCAACTGCAGCAGCGGCAGTAATCAGAGCATCACTGGTAGCAGCAGGAGTTGCAGCGGTGGGTGCAGTGGAGCTAGAGCTATGCTTTTATAACACCATTCAAAGCACTTTACATCTATTAACTCAATTCATACAACTACCCTATGAAGTAGGGATTATGATAAATGTCCATTTTACAACAGTGCCTATAACATTTGAATCATTTCAGTTCTGACTGATACAAAATTCAGTTTTGCTAGTTTCAGCAGTGTCTCGTTAAGGCTGTGGTGCTCACATCTCACATTCTCTGTCCCACTGGTTGAAGGCCTCTCCCCACTCCCATAAGCTGAAGCCACAGGGCCTCTGCATTGCAGTCGATCACCAAGAGGATGTGACCACTGGTTGAACCCAGAGCTGGACCCAGGCAATCCAGGGCTGCTCACCCCTTTCTCTGCCCTTGGAATGTATGTTCTGCCCATTGGTCCTGCAACTGGAGACACTTTCAAGGACACAGCATGGAAAGAGCAATGTGCTGTTGAAACCATCTGGACAGTACATGTGACTCAACCCAGTCAGAAGCTCTATGTAAACTTTTCAGATTCCTGCAGGCGGGTGTGGAAATCTACTCATCTTGCAGTCACTCAAGAAAAACCCTCTATGTAAGTTCCCTCGCATATTAAACCTGCCCCCTTCCCATCTGGAGTTGTCTACCTTTCTCCATTCTCTCCTTGCCCTCCATGTATGGGGAGCCAGTTTCAAATTTCACCTAGGCAGCTCCCAAAGATTCAAACTAACACTCTGCAACCTGGTAGTGGCCTCCAGGGGGAAGACACTCATCGTGCAATGCAAAATTGCCTGCTTGCTTGCAACAGAGCTGTCACTCTCGGCAAAAAAGAGTGGGGGAAAGGCGTCGCCCCCTGATGGTGGGCCCTTTATAAAGTGGTCGGCTAGAGCAGCAGAAAGAAAAGAAGGAAAGAAGGGAGCCCTCACCTCCTTCCTGACTGAGGCAGAGCCATCACACATCCTCAGTGCCAGCGGGAAGCTGGCCCTCAGCTTTCTGTCACAATCTGCCTTCACAAAGGGCTCACTCTTCTCCTTCAGTGAATTAAAAAGTCTCTAGAAAAGTCTTTTCATGTAGTGGTTCAGAGTCAGATATGCTGATGTGCAAATGCCAGCTCCCTCACTAAATGCATGGCTCTCTCACATTCAGTTTCCTCCTCTGTAAAATGAGGATCGTTATTCCCTCAGAGAGCTGTTATGAGAAACCAGAGAGGAGGCACATCAAGAACCTGATGCAGCACTTGGGGCACAGTAAGCCTCAATAATTATTACCCATTACCATTACTGTGGTTATAGGCATTATTCCTGCAAACCATTAAATCTATTATTGTCAAGTAATTCTTGCCCCCTCCCCCCAAAAAATCGCCTTCAATTGTAATACTCAAGTAACTCAGAAAACGAAATTTCAGATTTTAGTGTCAGGGAATCATCCAGATCTCTGCTTGTCAAAGAAGTGGCATTATTCTCCTGTTGCTGCCATAGCAAATGGCCACAAACTTAAGGGCTTCCAACAACCCAAAGTTATTATCTTCCAGTTCTGGAAGTCAAAGACTGAACTGAGTTGTCATGAGGCTCCAGGGGAGAACATTCCTTTCCTTTCCAGCTTCTAGGAGCTGCCCACATTCCTGGTTCACGGCCTCCCATCACTCCAGTCTCTGCTTCCATCACCACATCTCCTTCTTGGACTCTCCCACCTTCCTCTCTCCCTTACAGAGACCTTGGTGATGACACCAGGCCCTCCCAGATAATTCAGGATACTCTCCCCATCTAAACATCCTTAACTTAATCACACCTGCAAAGTCTCCCGCACCATGTTAAGTAACATATTCATGGGTTCCAGGCACTAGAACGTGGACATCTTTGGAGGGCTGTTATTCTGCCCACCACAGATGCCACAAAGAACTAGCCAGAGGAAAGACTGGGTCATGCCCACAGAGTTCCCCATTTCTTACTCAGTGTTCACACATTCATTTCTGATCTCCTATCCTCCCCAATCCTCGATATGTTACTCAACTTTTCTGAGGGTGAATTTCCACACAAATTCCATACAATAACAAAAATGGCCACAATGTGATAAGATTATTTGGGGAATAACCAATCTACTTGGGATGTAACATGCTTAGCAAATTTTAGAATAAAATGCAGCATAGAAGGGAAAAAGTAATAATTTAACTGTCTCACAAGTCAATTAATAGACTCAAGCTGCTTTGAGATCTTTGGATAAAAAGACTTTCTTCCAATGCCAAGCATAGGCTGGTGTTATGCCTTTGTTCTCACTTTGAGCCATATATCAAAGGCAGGCGTTAGTTCATTTTCCCGGTTTCAGATAAACTATCTAATTTTCTGTCCCTGTGGTTTTCCTGAATGTCTCCTCCCTTCAAGCTCTCCAGTGGGAAAAGTATAGACCATTTTCTTCACCAGGCATTCCATGTGTGGGTAGATGTGGCCTCTTTGACTAGTCTTTTCTCTCCCTTTGTTCTCAAGCTACAGCTTTTGCTCCCTCTGACTTGGTGTTCTGCTGTGTAGTTCTGAGTCTGCCACCTCTCTTTTGAGTCTTATCAAGGGCCTCTCTGGCCTGATATGCGGGTTTCTTTCTAGTTTCTCGGTCCCTAGGGGAAATGGGGTTGATATGGTTGTTTGCCTGCTGAGTTAAGAGTTTGCCCTCATATGTATGCCACATTATTTTATCCTAGTTACAGGAAGCACACAGCGATTGTCCTTTTATGGACTTACATGAGCAAATGGAGAGGAAGCCGTGTGTGTCCTTCAGAATCCCTTGTGCATTGCCTTTGCTGCCCGCAGGTGGGAGGGGATGTACACCGACTACACCCGGGAAGAAGGTACAGATGACTCCACCTTCTGAAGCTGACCTTCCCCCAGAAACTAAGGCCTGCAGAGAAGCCATCCTCTGTTCGCTTTAAATATAAAAACTAAAATTGCACCACATTTTTAACATCTAAAAGGACACGACTGCGTTTTGAATAATGTGATGTTTTCCTTTATCTCCTTCCCAGGAAAAATAGTTATGCAGCTGTATCAGGCACCATTCAGATATTTCAGACACAGGGGATTTCATGCAGCAAACGAGTGACACAGGTATTTAAAACTTGGGTAAAAGGAAGGTGGCTTTACCTCGAGATCAGTAACTACAGTTGTGATTGCTCCTATAGTAGGAGGGGGAAATGGGTGAGTGTGGTGTTCCCCAGAGCCCACCAGCACATACTTGCTGCTGATGTTGGAGCTGATCAAACTGCCATTGTATTAGTTATCAATTCCAGTTGTGCAACAATTTATTTTAAAACATAATTTCTTGAGCCCTGGCTGGTGTGGCTCAGTGGATTGAGTGCCCACATGAGAACCAAAGGGTTCAATTCACAGTCAGGGCACACACATGGGTTGCAGGCCAGGTCCCCAGTAGGGGGCGCATGAGAGGCAACCACACACTGATGTTTCCCTATCTTTCTGCCTCCCTTCCCCTCTCTCTAAAAATAAATAAATAAAATCTTTTAAAAAAACATAACATAGTGGCTTGAAACAACACACATTTACTGTCTCACAGTTTCTGTAAGTCAGGAATCTGGGCATGGTTTGGCCGAGTCCTTTCTCTGCCGCAAGGTGTCTGACGGGATGCAATCAAGGAGTCAGTTAGGCTATACTCATCCAAAGGTTCAAAGGGAGGAGGGTACACTTTCAGGCTCATGTAGGTGTTGGCAGGATTCAGTGCCTTGGAGGGTTGGACCTCAGTTCCTTTCCAGCACTTGGCCAGAGTCCATCCTCAGTTCCTTGCCACATGGGTCTCATGAACATGCCAGGTTACTTCATCAAAGCAGGTAAGGCAAGAAGGCAATAGAAAGAGTCTTCTAGCAAGACAGTTGTCAAAATCTTTTGTAACCAATCACAGAAGTGGCACCCCTTAACACTGTGTTATTCTACTGCTTAGCAGTAAGTTACTCAAGGGCAGAGGATTACACAAGGCTATGAACACCAAGAAGCAAGGATTATTGAAGACCATCTTGGAGGCTATGGATCATAGCTACTTAACAGAAAACCAAGCACACAAGCTCCCACTGATGATGCTGAAACTACCACCAATGCTATTGGAGTCTCAGTCACCCGTGGCACCATGCATGGCTACCACTGTCACAGTCAAATGAATGACCGCCCCTTCTGACCACTTTCCAATCTCCGATGAGTGCTTCCATGGACAAATTCTATCTAGAGTCCAGCTACTAAGGGAGTCTTGAATGGTTTCCAGCAGCCTGTAATTCAGAGTGGAAGAAGATGGGAACAGGCTAACAACAGACAACAGCTGGTACAATGGATAAAGGGTGTTTCTAGTCATTTCCATACTTCCGTACCCCACCTGCTCTTTTAGATAACATTTCAGGCCCCCTCATTTTAATCTCCTGGTGCCCTAATGTTGTCTGCTCATCATGTAAAGGCCCACTCGCTCCCATCCACTGGGACCCCCCACCTAGACGTGCTGACTCAGACGGCACTCCACGTTCCTGCCCTTTCCTGCCTGTTTGCCTTTCCATTTCCTCCAGAGCTGAGCCAACCTATGTTTCCTGCCCTTGTCTCCTCAAGGCTCTTATTTTTGTCAAGTAGCACTGGATGATAATAAGAAGCTTTTAAATTGATTTGATTCAACAAAGTCTATTATGGAGATGCTATGTTTCAGGCATTATGCTAGGGACTAAAGATGCAAAGACAAAAAAGAAATACTTCCTGCCCTTGAAGAGTGTGCAGTTATGCCAGGGACACAGCTGTCTATAAAACAAAGTGACAAGTGTTACATTATGGGTACATTCCGACAGATTGATTGACAAATCATACAGATCTCTCCTCAATTACCTGTGGGTTATCTGCATTCTTGGTTCTTACTGGGAAAAAATGTAACCTTGAACTATCAGTTATATATTCCTTATCAAATATACTTACAATAAATAATTTATGGAGGTTTACCTAAAAGAAAAATAGCCCATATATTATTTTAGATATCCTCAAATTTACTATTCATGTACACAGAAGCATAATTCAGTTAAAAAAAAACTATGAAGAACTAAAACAACATGATCCACAGTCTTGTTTCCACACCTCAGCGGAACTGCTTTACTCAGCTGAACTTTGCTTTCTCATCATCTGCCTAGACTGAGCAACATTTTTTAAATGGCTGAATGAAATTGAATACGTACCTGCCCTGGCTGGTGTGGCTCAGTGGATTGAGCACCAGCCTGTGAACCAAAGGGTTACCAGTTCAATTCCCAGTCAGGGCACATGCCTGGGTTGCAGGCCAGGTCCCCAGTAGGAGGCACATGAGAGGCAACCACACATTGATGTTTCTCTCCCTCTCTTTCTTCCTCCCCACCCCTCTCTAAAAATAAATAAATGAATAAAATATGTTTAAAAAGAAAAAGAAATTAAATACATACCCAAAGTAGGAACTCTGGGAGTGTCCTCCCCTACATTACACTGCGCTCATTTTCTAAAGACCCCATGGAGAATTTCCTCTCAGATCTCAGATTCAGGAAGAACTTTCTCAGAACAGCTCATTTCCTTCTGTAATATGTAGTATCTTATGGATACTACAAAATACTATAATTCATTGTTTCCATTTTCACTTTAGCTGCCAGAAGCTTGGGACCAAATTTGCAGTCCTCTTTTAGCAACTTTCTGAGAGTGGGGGATGGGCATTTATTTTGTGGCCCTTGTTTCCCCTCGACCCCCAACCTCCCTTCTTCCTTTCAGAGGTATGTTACCAAGATATCTCAAACACTCTGTAGAACAAGGAGGCTTACAAAGGAATTGCACAGGTGTATATATGTGCAGTTTCTACTTGGAAGGAAGGATCAAGAAAATCATAGAAAGAAGTGATATTTAACCTGAGTCTTGGAAAACTGACATTTATCTAGGGTGAAAAGATCTTTCCAGGTCAAGAAAATAATATGAGCAAAGACTAAGAGGCGTAAAAATGAATGTGGGTTTATGAGACCAGGCATAGGGGAAGGGAGGCTATAACACAGGTTTATTTTCCTAATTAATACATTATCCTTCCCAGTTAGAAGAATACTTAGCCCATTAAAATGCATCTTTACACTGATAATCCCTTAAAGAGGGACTCTAATGATAGCAGTTTCTATCAGGAGAAATAAGCATCCTTTAATCAAGTAAGCACTTTTCTGCTCATCCAAATTATAAGGGCTTCTGGCTCTGTCTACAG
The DNA here is from genome assembly GCF_019186645.2 of Phyllostomus hastatus. Taxonomy (NCBI): domain Eukaryota; kingdom Metazoa; phylum Chordata; class Mammalia; order Chiroptera; family Phyllostomidae; genus Phyllostomus; species Phyllostomus hastatus. The sequence continues at coordinate 34,120,768 of NW_025333709.1, read as the reverse complement.
GTTGGCAAACCTAGATGCTAAGCCACTGAAAATGACCATAGCTGTCATAGGCCTCTCCCAGAGTGGGTACACCCAGAGTAAAACCAGAGAGCCCATCCCCCAAAGCCCAGTCCTGTATTCCTACAAAGCCACTGCCTGGCCTTCCTGCACCTGAGATGAGGGCAAAAAGAACTGTATGTGGGTGAGAGCAGATCCAAGACACAGGGAGAATACTGCTCTACTGCTTGGTACCCACGAGACTGAACAGATATTTCACCCTCGCTAGCCTTCATTTTCTTCTTACAATTTGGATATGTGAGATCCGATGTTTTTAGCTTATCTCATTATTTTATAATCACACCTCCTATCTTAATAACCTGTGATATCCATTGATTCTCCCAATCTTTAAACCATCTATATATTTCACCATGGACTCCCAGGAGCTACAGACAACTTTAAAAATGAGTTATTCATCATGCTTCAGGCAGGAAATTAAGGCTTGTAATGTTGAGATATGAATAATTGCAGGTACCTTTCATTATTTTGATTGCTTTTTTTCTGGTACATATTACAATCATTCAGGCAACAGAAAACATTATGTTAAAATGTCAGTAAATAAAGTAACAAATCTAGTTCTTAAGTGAGTCCCCACCAAGGTATCATGCAAAGAGCAATTTGCTGGAATCATACATGAAAAACACTGGGCCATTTGAGGATTTGGGGTAATTTCCAGTCTAAAAAGTAGCCTATTTAAGAAGAAATAACCATCTCCAGGAAGGAATTAATGGAGCAAAGGCTTTTGTTGTTAGTTAAGTAAATTTTAAGGTTTTTTTACGTGTTGCTTTATTAATACCAAAGGAGGAAAATTGGGTTAACTCTAACTGTGGTTTTACCATTAGCTTTTAAGGAGAGCTTTAGGCCAGACTGAGGCCCAAAATGAGGGAAAGTATCATGTGGGGACCACACAGAGCACTCAAAAGAAAATCCGCCTTTTATCTCCAAGAGAGCCTCATGCTGGCCTGAACAAGCATCTCTCTGAATGCAAGCAAAGCACTAGCCTGGAAAGGCATTGGTAGCAAAGGGGACCCACAGGAAACTAAGTGTACTCCGTGCAAAAGCAAGAAGCAGTAAGGCAAAATTGGTACAGCAGGCATCCAGTCAGATATTAATGAATAGGAAGGGTGCAAACGTAACCAGACATCTGGTTAAGCTGAATTAACTAGGAAAGGACAGTTTCACAGTCACTCCAGGCATCCGAGCAGGCAGGAAATGTGCTTCTCAGTCACCCCAGGGAGCAACTGGTGCCATTGCACCCAAGTAATGGAAGGCAAAGGGAAATCCCTCTCAGTGAATGCACATAATAGAAGCCAAGAAGGCACAAGGGATAAGCACGTGCACAATAGAAGCCAAATGACTGAGCAGAACTATGAAGCATGTGCAGAAGCCAAAATGGCAACCATAAAAGAGGGAGTAGACTAGCCTGAAAAACCCTGGGGAAAAGATCAGATAGGGGAAGGGCACAGGCCCTGGAAGATCCAGGAAAGCGATTGCCTAGAGAATGGGCACCAGCAAGGACCTGGAAAAAGCTAGAAAAGAGATTCAATAGTTGAAAGAAAGCCTGTTCTTTCCCTGAATCCAAGGAAGTATATGGAACCTAGACTACAAACCCAACACATGACCTTCTCACAGGCATGTGCTTTTTGCCTTTTTTCTCCTAAATTCTAAAGGTCCCCATGAGATTTGCAACCAGGGGAGCAGCAAGCAATGCAGAGGACTCTCCTTTAGCCTCTGTAAGTTCCTTTCCTGAATCCACACAGCCTGCCTGTAGCCTGCCTGCTCTCTGCCTCTCCAAGGGCATACATACTATCTCTTATCAAGCTAATAAATCTTGCCACTCTTGCTTAAAACCATCCAACATGTGTGTCCCCAAAATTCTTTTCCACAACACTGCAGAAGGACCTGCTTCCTCCAGTAACAAAATGACTGTTCTTGAATCAGAATAAGAAGAAGCCCTGTGATGAGAGTTCCAGCTCTGAGATGCCCACATGCATGTAACTCCACCAATCCCACTTCAGACCTAGCCCTGTCCTCCCCACCCAGCACACACTCACCCGCCACCTCCAACCACCGTCCCCCATGCTCATGGCACTGCACTAAGCACTCAGGAAACTGTGGCCAGATGGCGTTAAGATGCTATCTTGCTTTATAGATTTTCACGTGCAGGTGCTAACCTGGCATAGGAAGCTAGGTTAGCCCCTGTGTCACTTCACCGGGCAGGTAGATGTCTGTAGCTATTGTCTAGACTTTCCTCAGATTTTGGCTGAGACTATGAACACTTAGAATATTTATTTTTTAAACCAACATTATGTGACAAAAGGCTAAATTGTTTAATATATAAATATAAAGAGATATTTTACTGAAAATGAAATGTATACATCTTTAAAATATGAAAGGGTGTTCAAACTCTCATAATGAAAGAAAAACAAATGAGAACAATAAAATGCTATTTTTATAACAAATTGGACAAGATTAGAAATTGTATAATATGTAGTAAGACAGAGGGGAAATCAGCAATTTTATAAACTATTATTGGAAATGATTTATCCTTCAAAAATACTATCTCACATATAAGCAAAAATGTATTGCTAAGAGAGTTATTACAACATTATCAGAGCAAAAACAGAATATACCATTCATGACAACCAATATTTGGAGACCTCCAAATGTTTCCAGGGACTCTATGCAGTTAGTAAAAGGGATGAGGTAGATCTCTCCCAAAAGATGTCCAAAATTGGTAAACAGCAAAAAAGGCTTGACTGCGTCATAAGCAACACCCTATTCTTTACCCCTAGTGCAAAGCTAATCAAGCCATCTCTTCAGCCCAGAACTCTTCATACAATCAAAGAGGCTCACCTTCAGGCAGCATGCTGAGGCAGTAAAGGTAATGTCTGGAAATTTGATAAGGATTAAAGGGAGAGTAAAATTCCTCAGGCAAGTATCTGTCGGTTGGTGTTCTAAAATTTCCATCCCATTGCATTGAAAACACACCAAACTATGTATGATCTTGCCTGGATAAAAAAGACTGCCTAAGTCTGGCCAACCCTAGAACAATGTCTTGTTGTTATAATAAAAAATAAAGTTAGTTAGCTTCAATTAAATAAAATAAAATATAAAAGACTCATATTAATTTATTAGTATAAATACACAACAAAATACTAATTACTAATAGTTTTCCAATACATTTAAGTAAAGATACAATTTAAAACAACAATTCTCATCCACAAAATTTTAACTCTCCTTTCTAATTGCTTAATACAACATCCCCCCCACCACCCGCGTTAAGAAAAAGCTTTAACTTTTCTTCACTAAAATTCAGGTATCAAATAGTTTGTCCACAGTTCCCTGGATGCTAGCTTAAAGCAGCAGCTGTTGAAGTTCATTGATTTGCCTGCTGCTAGCAAACTGGAAGATTTAATGGTGTGACTTCCGTATGTTGCTAGTTGGTGATCAAGTCTCACTGGGGTCTCTCTGAATGGGAAAAGAGTTGCTTCCTGAGAATCTCTGGCAGCCACATTGCATCCGCACCCATTTCCTCGCTGATCTTAAACAGAAAGAATACAGAGAAAGATTAGTTTCATTCCCCGCTGCATCTACATAAAACCCAATTGCCATCCTTTTCTATCAGCAAGATGTAACCTTGGCAACTACTTTGTACAGCTCTTATTCCTCCTTCTTTAGAAGCTCATCATTTGTGTAAAAGTTATTTTGCCCCCAAATAACCAAGACGAGACAGCCAGCCTTACTGGTCCCCTGGCTATAAAACTGGCAGTCTAGGGGCCAAACTCAACACTTGGGCATGTTTGACCACACAAAGCTTTTTGGTCTTTTTTACTTTTTTTTTAAGCCCATCTGTGCAAACCAGAAGATTTTACATGAAATTCCAAATTCAGTTCTCTTTAAAAACATTTAGACCTGAAAACACTCGGCCCACATTCTCAGCAACTAGCTGTATTGCTTCACATTTCATTGGTGAAAACTAATCACAAAACCATATCTAGATTCAAGGCATGCTGGGAAACATAGTCCCTGGAGGGGCAACAACTTCCCAATAACAATTTTATAAAGTGAAAGGCAGAACACACATTTCTGTGCACACTGTCACCTCAGCAGTCGTAATTATGGCTCCCTCCTCCTCTTCCTCTGTTAACTTCTTTTCTGATTACCAGAAGGCTCTTCTCCCTTTTTGTTGCCCATCCAAACCTTAACACCCCTCTGGTTATATTTCAACTACACTAGAATTCCAATAAAAAAATTTCCAGTCTTTTATCTTGGTAAGTAGCTAAAGTAATTTTCACCGAAGTGTTTGGTTTTTTTTCCATGAGGATATTGTAAGCATTACAACTTTAAAGGGCAAGATTCATTCTTCTCTAGATAATCAAAGGAAAATATAAGCTGCATTCTGAAAGTTTTTGAGTTAAAGATTTACTGAATTCAAGTATCACATCAAATTATCTGTTTCCAAAAACCAGCAAATAAGTAAGGGAAGTAAATAATGAAAAATGTCTAAAATAATTAGCATTGTGACATTATAACCTAACTACCCTCCTTGTGGTGAATTAATGTTTTCTAAAGTCATCTCTAGTTCCTGGGATCTAATGTGAATTATAGAGGTGATCTGCTGGCTTCTAAAATCAGTTAAAACTAGCAATGTAAAGATAATACACAGAGAGGCTCATTTACCCATTGCAAGTAGCATAACATTAACCCAAACTTAGGCAAAGATCAAACTTATTGTTTCACTTAGGATGAAAAGTCCAAAGATGTAATTAGCTTCAGTCACGGCTGAATCCTGAGCGAACCCAATGTTATCAGGACCATTTTTTCTCCATCTCTCAGCTTCATGTCGGGATGAAATGGCAGCAATGGTTCTAACCCCTCCACCCTCTTTATGTCCAGCAGATAAGATCAGGAGTTTCTCAATGAGGAAGACATCACTGTGGCTCATTGGATCTGCCTGGGTCATATGTCATACTTAAACTAACCATCGTAGGTGTGGGGTGTTAACTGTGGGTCTCATGTGGGGTCAGTTTTACTTAATACAAACTAACTATGACCTGAAGAAGGTGGTTCTTTAAAGAGCAATTAGGGTATGGTTACCACTGGGGTCTGAGAAGGCTAAGGCTTCTTGGAACTAATTAGTTGAAAGCTAACACCCTTGGAACTGGTTGAAAGAAAAACTAAAAGCCAGGCAAAAAGGCACAAAATCTCACCTCTATTATATATATGGTTTTAGGTCTATTAACCAAGTGAGCTGGCTAATTCCTGCACCCTCACAGGCATTCAGTCTTGCAGGAGGCCTGTTGCTGGCAGGTTATGGCATGGGGAAGCTCTCTGCAAACGGATAGGTGACAAAAGGGAAAGTCAGAGAAGGGAGGTGAGCTTAACATGCTCAGCCACTGCACCACAGCTCTTCCAGCTGATAAGTCACTCTTTCTCCTTTGGGGCAAAGGGAAAAGAGGGGTACCGGGAGTAGAGAAACGAAGTGTTACTCTGAAGCAGTCTCTACATATAACAATGGAGGACTGGAGAATAAACCTCCCCTCCCAAATTTAACAGGTGAGTAAATGAATGGTGATAGCAACTAGAGATGTCCACTACAGATAGAAAGTGAGACTGACTTTTAAATACATACGGCAACATGCAGGCATCCAAATGGCTAGATTCCTTAACCTTTTTGGTTATAAAAGAATACTCATGCCCCTTGCTTTGGAGACACCATAATACCCTTTACATACTGTATTTCCCAATTTTTATTTCTTATCTGATAGAGTGTTCTTCTACCAATGAAAGATAACCAATGCTAAAAGCAGATTTCATATTGCTGCCCTGGGATGAAGTGGAGATGAGTAGCCAGAAGACTATGGTTGAAAGATTAAGAAAAAGATTCTTTTCTTTTTTCTAGTCAGGCCTAGAATGGTAATGTTTGTACTAAACACACATAGACTTCTTTTTCTTGTCATTATTCCTTATACAATACAGTATAGCAACTATTTACATATTGTTTACATTGTATTGGGCATCATAAGTAATCTAGAGGTGATTCAAAGTATATAAGAGGATGTGTGCACATTATATGCAAATACTACACCATTTTATACAAGGGGCTTGAGCATCCATGGATTTTGGTAACCAAGGGGGGTCCTGGAACCAATCTCCCACGAATACTGAGGGACAGCTGTAATATTTATTGACTGCTTACTGTGCACCAAGCTCTGTTCTGTTTGACTATTGTAAATAATAGAAGTTGCCCCCATTTTACAAAAGAAAATTGAGTCACAAGGAGATTAAACGATTGTCCTAGGTCAAAGTACGCATCGGCTGTTTGGAGCAGATCACTCCAGGACATGAAAAAAATTGTGTGTAAGAAAAAAGATTCAAATAAGATAAAAAAGAAGAGTCGTATTGATATGGACCTGATTTTAGAACGTAAGTTCTATGAGAACAGACCCCTTGTCTGTCTGCTCACCATTGTATCTTCCCCCAAGGCCTAGAATGGGGCTTATGGTAGGCACTCAAGAAACATTTGTAGAGTGGATGAACGAGGAAAGTGATTTTGAAATCAGAGGAAAAGACAATTTTGTTTGGGGTTATAGTGGCCATGAAAAAATGGGATCATTTTGGATCTAAGATTATAATTTGACCCTAAAAGGATCCTCCTTCATGCTAGCTAAGAAAGAAGTAGTCAGCTGACATAGAAGAGTTCAAGAATTAAGGAACCAAAAAAATATATCAAAAATGATAGGGGTCTTAGAAGTAATTGAATAAAGAAACTCCCAACACTGCTGCACATCTGAATTACCTGTGGAGCTGTTTAAAAATTCCAATACCCAGATGCTACCTTGAAAGATCTCAACTCAGGCATCCATAATTTGCTACAATTCCCAAATGATTCCAACATGCAGCGGAGAACCACCATCTGACTTCAACTCCCTCATCTCACAGCACAGGCTGAGCTTGAAAGGGTAATGAATTCAGAATATAACTTGATTATCGATGTCAGTGTTTAGATATAATTTGAAATCATAAATCGTGAAGAGGAAATAACAAGTCCTTAATGTCAACCCTGGTGGACTCCTGAAATGAATGTTTGAATCTTTCAAAATATTACCAGAAAAAAACTATTTTTATAGGAAGCACGCGGACATTTGTTCCAGCCCCACACTCTACTCTGAAAGCCACGGAACCATTGACAGGCTTTGCAAAAGCAAATGTTACGATGAAAAAGTGGAGCAAAGATGAACCTGGTGATGGTAGAAGGATGGGTTACAAGGAATAAGTCTACAAACAGGCAAGTCACAAAATAGCAATTATCCAAGACTGATCATCTAATGAGATGGGGGCAGTGAACATGAGCAGTATTTAGAAAAGCATCAACAGGGCTACAGGCGCTATAAGACTGACAGGCTGGAGAATCAAGGGAAAGCTGGAGCCCACAGCAAGCTACCGTCTTTTGCCATGTATAATGCACACCACGTTTCTGTGCTCATTATACAGAGATTATCACACCCATTATTGTGCCCATACTGTATGTAATCACTATACCCATGTATAATGCGCATTCTTATTTCTCCCGCAAAAATTTGGGCAAAAAAGTGCACGTTGTTTGGGGCAAAATGCAGTATTTTCTTAGTGTAGTTTTTCATTCATTCTAAACAGCTGCCTGGCCAGGAGCTTCCAGAGGCCCCTCTGAAGGAAGAGAAGGAAGAGTATAAGAAAAGCATGCAAAGCCCTGGAGATCTGGGCCCGAGTTTAGTTCAATTAGTCTCCCTAGGGTGCCTAACACACTACTATGTTTCATGAACACAATGAAGTAAAGAAAAAGAACTGTGAGGGTTATCTCAGGAGAAGCTACCTCCTTATCACTTGGTGACCCCCCCAAATTCCCCAGGACTCTGGGGCCATCAGGGAGAGATAATGGAAGAGTGACACTTTTATTTGATTGGACCCAAACCCTCACTTTGTTTTAAAATTTAAGTCTGCTGGGTGAGTAAATCTATCCAGCTTAAACAAGTCTCCTTCCAAATATTTCACAAACTTTCACCCAGCCAGTGAAAATTTTGTTCTCAAAATTTCTCTTACCAACCCAAGAGTCCCTCCCCACCTGAGTGGCCGGAGGACGTGCTGGGTGTATTTATAGATGTGCCTACTCTGCACCTTCCCTTTGCAGGGGCAGAAATCTCTCCAAGGTGGAGTGATCCCGCTGCAGCAGCTTGTGTTAAGTGGCCCTTCCAACAACAATGAAGGTGTAAGAGTCGAGCAATTAGCCTCAAGCGGACTCCAGTAGGGCCCCGGCCCATAGAAGGAGCAATGCAATTTCCAGCAGGCCACTGCCATCAGTGTTACTGGGCCCCCCTCAAATGCCTCCAGTAATGGGTCTTTCACACTTCCCTTAGGAGAGGATGCTGTCGGCTAATAGACATCACTGTCAGGAAGTTTTTATGCTGCTCCGCTTACATTTTCTTTTCCACAGTTTCAGCTCATTCCTAATTACCTCCCCTTAGACCACCCCCAAGTACAGGGTCACAGCCTGGCCTGCCTTCGCACCTCTCTGCCAGAGATCCTTCACTCAGAATTCACTTCAAATGCAGTCCCATACAATCTGACTCCAACTCAGTGACAGGTCCCTGGAATTGGCCCCCTTTCCCTCGGACTCTGTGCTTTGCTTGGGGCCTGCTAGTGGCTAAACTGGGAGTCCTAGCAGGTGACAGCACACCACCACTTGCTTTCCCCTCTCTGCCCACTGGAGCTTTCTCACGAAGGGGGGTCACTATTCCTACAGCTTTGGGGGCATGGCTAGTGGAAGCAAGGCTCTGAGTACCATGCCAAAAAGACGCAGAATTAATTCTTCGCTCTTCCACAAACAAAGGTGTGACAGGCTGTGCCCTGTGAGGAACATGGCCTTGGAGTAAAGTCAGCCACATTACATCTCCAGGCTGAAAACCAGGGTTGTTTTCATCCAATTCCCTCACTCCTCCTGTGCCTTTTAACTAACTTTGAAATTCCTCCGGCTGCTGCAGGTGCCTCCGTGCTGTTTCCAAGGGCTGGACCCCCGCACAGGCTTATTTGGTAAGCACAGCAGGAATTTCAGAAAATGAGAACCAGAGGAGAAAGCCAGGCCTGAAGTAATTAAGATGATTTGTTTCACGTGGTTCAAGTAGGCACAAAGGGGGACCTGAGCACAGAGAATAGAAGATCAAAGGCATGGCAATCAGCACATGGGAGCTCAACTCGGAAGGAAAATGGGCCATCATCGGAAGCTACCCAGTTCACCACCAAATGAAAACCCCTCTCAGCGTTTTTAGCTCCTCCCAGAGAGAAGAGAGAGGGAGATCTTTTATTAACTTCTACGTTCAACAGTTACCTTTTGGAATAAAAAATTCAAATGTGAGTGCGCGTGCCTTATGTCACAAGATCTCCCCTCCTGAAACCATTTGTCAGTGGAAAGCAGTATGCTATTTGAGCCCCAGGAATCAGGCTGCAAAATACATTTCCTTTGCAACCTGGTTGGTGGCTCCAGAAAATCCTCTGTGATGATCCCCCTCCTGTCCACAGGCACTCTACCCAGCTAAGGGGCATGAGGGTAGGTAGGTCCAAGCAGGGGAGAGGCAGAGCCCAGTGCGGGGTGTGCATCTGAGCATGCCACCTTTCAGAACCACAACATGGTATTTCTAATGCACGGCATGGTATCAGCTGGGGGGGGGACAACTGTAATAGCAATAAACAATAAAATACAATAATAAAAAACAATGTGCTATTTCTCCTCCCCAGAAATATTGAGTTTCAAGAATCAGCCAGGGGGCACCTGTGCGGCTTCTGGCCCCGACACCGTGAATGGCCAAGTGTAATTTACACGTATGTCTTTCTCAGGGCTGACACCTCGATGTCACGTTTGGACAAAGATGTTCTACGGACACTAGAGGCCCTGGTCTGGCCTCACTGCTCTGAGTTGGAGCGAGGCTTTCCTCTGAAGTGAAAAACATTCCCCAAGGCAGTCACCCAGAAAAGGGACCTTCCGACCATTCAAAAAGGAAACGCCTCACCCTCCGCCAGGCCACGTGTCCAAAGCTGAGGCTTGAACGGTCCCTCGGGGCGGAGGGATCCTGCCCCTCTTTCCCACAGGCTGACGTATGGGGCCGTACTGGAAGGGGCCGACAAGGCCCTCTGCCTTGTCACTCTACCTGCATGCAGCTCGTTTGTGTTCAACCAGACTCAACTGCGAACCCAAGGCATTAAAAGAAGGGTCAAGATTCCCCTCTAGCACCAGAGTGTTAAAACCGAATCAACACTGGCCACAGCCCTGGCCAGTGTGGCTCAGTGGTTGGAGCATCATATTGTAACCAAAAGTTCGCAGGTCCAGTTCCGGGCCAGGGCACGCACTTAGGTTGTGGGGTCTTCCCTTGTCCAAGTGCGAGCACATGCGACCCCCGGCCCAGATGCATACGATCCCTGGTCCAGCACAGATCCCCAGTATGGGTGCACACAAAGACAGGCCGTTGATGCTTCTCTCGCATGGATGTTTCTCTCCCTCTCTCCCTCTAAAAAAGAAAATGGAAATGTCTTCAGATGAGGAAAAAAAAGAATCAGCACCCTGAAACCAGCTTTGTAGGGCCTGCTGAAATTAGCTAGAGACACCCCCCAACCCAAGGGAAGATAAACCTTGAGGAGTGAGACCTGGATCTTTAAGTTCCAGCTGCAATTCTTACGTGGAGATTTCCCCTGTGCTGCCAAATATGAAGGATCTAGGTTGGATTATTAAAAAGGATGAGAGAAGTTTCCAATGTGTGGCTATCACATGAAGCTCAAAAAAAAGAAAAAAGATTTAAGTCTCAGAAACTTGGCTCCTCGATGCTGCTGGTGGACAGGAGGCTGAGGTCCGGGGCAACACAACTCAAGAAAGGGGGACGGTGGAGGAAGCCCAGCACAGGCAGGCACTCCCCAGCGGGAGAGGGCAGGGTTCACAGCCCCTGCTTCTGATTAGCTAAGGCACCTGACCACTGGGATTGCTTGAAAGGTCATTGCTCTAAGCAGGAATCAACCCGAGCTCGGATATGCCCTAATAGCATAATGTTTGATGCACATGTAGCCCACTATTAAATAATGCTGTTTCCAAGGGGAGAGAGGCCATGACCAGACCAGCCTTTAATGAGCATCCCAGGGCCTGGCCGGTCTTTCAAGGAAGGAGCCTATTGAGATACTAGCTGAAGCTCAAAAACAATAGGTGGCTGCACCCTCTAAGTAGCTCATGTGTTACAGATCTGACAACTCTCATTGATTTAAATGGCTGGAGCACTGCTTGGATTTTAATCTCCTTCACCCTTATGCCAAGGAGGTCACTGTTTAAAGGCTTTTACTTAATAATGTAAACACCTGTCACACGCCAGGGGCAAAGCTATTAAGGAGAAGGATTATTTAAAGCAAGGGTCTTGAATACAACACTGCTGCTATTGTCTTATCCGCAGTTGCCAGGGTCTGAGCAAGATTTTTTTATCCTAGGACCAGAGTCAACAGCCAAGTCACCTCTGTCCCCCAGAGAGGTCTGCAGAGGGTCCTCTAACCTGCAAACAGAATGGACTTCTGCCCACATGTTGTCATCTGAAGACTCCCATTTGGGAGTCATCTGACCTGCCAAGACTATCATTATAGTGAAAGCATGTGTCTACCAAAGTCCCTTGTTAAAGTGGAAAGCTGTTTCAGTAAAGGAGTATTAGGTCATTTTCTTGGTAACTACAAGGCCCAGGGGCTAGACTCCTTACAAGTATCATCTCTTTTATACCAGCAACAATCCTATGATGGAGTGCTATTGCTGTCCCCATAATCTGAAGTACAGAGTGGTTAAGTAACTTTCTTAAGGACACACAGTATTTAGCAAGAATAAGATTAGAATGCAGGACTGACTTCAAGGAACGTACTGTCAATCACTGCACCGTGCCGTCTCTCCCACTCTCAGGGACCCAGCAGTTTGCCACAGTTTGTGATGAGATGAAAGCCTGGAGGAATAGTTCAGAAGGGACTAGAAGAGGAAGGGCCAGAACAGGGAGGGCTGCTGGGGGTGTACCTAAAGCCTGGACGGGGGCCTTTGGAGCATCAGGAGGCCCAGGAGTTCAGACCAGAAGGGGAAGGACACTAAGACAATTAAGAAGATGCCAGGACTGGAGACTCGGAGCACTAGCGTTGCTTAGAGGAAGGGTGGCCCCTGCTCCAGACTCCCTCTGTTCCTTTACCCAAGCTGCTTTGTCTGGCAGACACACCTGAGGCCGAAGCACAAGCCCACAAGCCCCTCCCCCACCCTCACCTGCTAGTCTAGCAGAACCCAGGTCAGCTGGGGCCCTGCCCAAGTCCTGCTGTTATCTAACGTTAACCAACTACAGGTGAGTGACACTGGCCCTAGGGAGGAGGGCACACTCATGGGACAGCACAGGCCCCAGCAGTCACTGATGAGACTGTTTATCAGGGTGGTTTATCAAGACCATTCCTTCCTTCACCAACTCAGTGATGGAAACCAACCCTCTGGCTTAATCTCGGCATTTGAACCCAGCAAGGCGTTTGGTGAAACCCTCTCTTTAAAAATACAGAACAAGAAGGGAGAAAGTGGTTTGTTTATTCATTCAACAAATATTGAGTTTTTTGTAAACCAGACGTTGTCCTTAGTACTCTGGGTAAAGCAGAGAATGGGAGGGTCTGTGTTCCTCCCCAGCTGGAACTTTCTTTCAGTTGTATAGGGAACAAAGGGCAAACCAGTAAAAGGAAGAAAGATAATGTTATATTTTGAGAAAGAAAAAATCAAAGCATTGTTTCTTCAAGAGTGACACCCAAACCAGCAGCAGCAGCAGCACCATAGAACTTGTGAAAACACGGATCCTCGCGCCCTTCCTCAGACCTACTGAATCAAAAACTCTGGCCTTGGGTCCCAGCCTTGTATCTTAGCAAGCCTTCAAGGGATTCACAACTGTGCTAAGATTTAAGAGCCGCTGGGTTAGAAAGTAAGGGTGGGGAGGAAAGCATCTTTAGATAAGGTAAGATAATGAGGAGAGGCCTTCCTGATGTTTAAACCAAGTCCTGAGAGATGAAAGCAGGAGGGAAGGAGGGAGGGAGGGAGGGAGGGAGGAAGGAAGGAGCCACACAGAAACCAAGAAAAAAAATGCCAGGCACAGAGAACAGCAGGTGCAAAGTCTCTGAGTCAGGAAAGAACTCTTGATGGTCAAGGAGCAGAAAAGTATGAGCAGAGCATAATTATTGGAGGGAACACTGGTGAGAACAGGGGCTAGGCTGTGCAAGGATTCATAGATCTCAGTAAGGAGCATGAATTATAAACTGAATAAATGCTCTAATGAAAGAAGCATGCTCCAACAAGGACATGTAACACATGACCCTGACCTAGCTAGGGGGCCAGGGAGGAATTCTGAGAGGTAATGATGTTTGAGATAAGATCTCAAAAGTTAGTACAAGATAACTAAGGAGGTGGAAGAACCATCATGTGCAAAGGCCCTGAGACAGGACAGAGTAAGGACATAGTTAGGAGAAATTGTGAAAGATTTTAAAATAGGCAGAAACAATTACTGGGCGTTGCATCTAACACACGCTTCCTGGTTATCTGTGCCTTCCATTACCTTTGACCTACTTTACAACTATTGCCAAGTTGCAGAAAACTGAGAGTGATGCAGGTGTCTCTTGTCCATAGAAATTCAAATTAATCTTGCCAAAAGGAATGCAATTGATTACTGCCCTGTAAAATGGGGCTAGTTTTGCATCTATTAACAAATTCACTTCAGCATTTCCCAATTGTGTGTGTGTGTGTGTGTTCTTAATTCTCCTTTGTGCCAGTTGTACCGCCATACTGCATCGATGAATTAAAAAATCTTTGACATGAATTCATTTTATGTTCGCATAAGAGTTATAATTTTACCTTTTTTAGAAATTATTTTGAGCAACATATACAAGGAACTGCAGAAAGCTAGTTTGCCAGACGATATACAAAACACTCAGTTAAACTCGAATTCAGATAAACAATAATTTTTGTGTAAATATGTCCCAAATATCACATGGAACGCATTCCTACTAAAAAAAGTACTCATTGTTCATCAGAAAGTCAAACTTAACTGGGTGTCTTGTTTTGTTTTTTTGTTTTTTGTTTTTTGCTAAATCCAGCAACGCTATAGCACAGTCACCGCCGCTGCGTCCCCACCGCAGCCCCTCTGTGCTCCCAGGGTCAGGAGCCGAAGAAGCGCCTTTCATTCAGTCTTGGACTTCTGCTCAGAAGCCACATCAATGCATCTCCTCCCCAAATCCCAAAGCAAAGTTTCACTTTGTGCCATAAAAAAAGGTAGCTTAAATCATCCCCTTTTATAGGAGCAGGCACAGAGGGCTTTCCCGGGCTTTCACCTTGACTTGCTGTACTCCTGGAAAATTGCTGTGTTATTTCCTACTTGCCTATAAAAGGCTTCCTTTGTGCCCCACAAGAGTGTGTGAGGTGCCATATGCTCTGAGGATAGGAGACAAAAAGAAAGAGGAGGAGGGGGAGAGATGGGCTAATCCCGTGGAATATAAAGAGTAGGATTTGATGGCGTCCAGTTCTCGCACACACACGCTTGTCCCCACCCAAAACTGCCTGCCACTTCCCCAGTGAGGCTTCCCTGCTTTAGGCAGAAGCTTTTCCACTTTCAAGCCTCCTATTAAAATGCAAATATCTCCCCATGAGCATATCCTCACTCCCGGCTAACATTTTAGCAGAAATCAGCAGGCAGTACAGGATACACAAACACACTCTGGGAGGAGGCAGAATAGGAGCCTAGTGAGGGGCATGGGGCGCAGGCGGGGAGGAGGAGGATATCCCAGGAGAGGAGGAGGATATTGCAAGTGGAGTCCCTCTTTAGGCCCGGGCCAATCTTGCAGGCAAAGTCTATAATATAAAAACTAGGGAAGGATCACTTTTATATGGGGCAAAATACTCTTGTCATTTTATCTGCCTTTCCCTACAATGTGAAATAAGATACCCCCAAAAGGAGTCCCTTCATGGTAATATGTTTTTGACTTAGCGGGCATTCCCGCAGGCAGATCATAGAAAGATACCTGCAAAACGGACTCCTCCCACTCCCAACACTCACGCACATGACACTCTCTCACACACACAGCAGTTCTGATCATCAGGAGAACTATCTCTGAGGAATTATTATCACTTTTCAAATGCAGAGGACAATGAATGAGCCTGGTTCTTCCTGGAATGCAGGCGTGGGAGCCTGGCAGGCAAATCCTCTCCAGACTGGATAAATGCTGGGGGGCCTGGGGGGAGGGTCACTGTCCCCAGGAAGCATCCATCACTTTTTAAGCAACGGCTGTGCACGCCAACTTTGGCTCCCAACTTCTGTAATATTTCTCCGTTATAAATTGGGCGACACAGCATGTGGTCAAGGAGCCATTAGCAACCCTCTCAAAAGGAATTTTCTTCCCCCAGGGCCTTAATTTCTTAAAATCTTGGAGCAGTGGTTCTCTTGGAAAGTAGGGCAGTCTGTCTTTGAGCCTGCCAGACAAAAACAAAACTAAACAAAACAAAAAAGCAAAGTCTCCGAAAGGATAACACACGAGCAGGCATCCTTCTGAGCACCTGGAGGCCGCTCTCTCCTAAGCTGAAGCTGCTAGATCACTCTAATGAGAACAGATGGCACTCGTCAGGAGATGGGCTCGATGTTATATGCCTCCCATGTCCTCCTTCTGAAACCAGATTTTAGCAAATTTTTTTTAAACTGAGAATAGGAGCCGATTGTTTCCGTGGAAGCCTAGACGTATGCCAGGAAAGGAGGATGTTAATTGCACTAATACATTCACTGTAGACTTTTGGGGTGTTCAAAGCACTTGCAACAGAGAGGGTGGAGTCTTCAGAGGCCCTGTTGCAAGGATGGAGAA
The DNA here is from genome assembly GCF_019186645.2 of Phyllostomus hastatus. Taxonomy (NCBI): domain Eukaryota; kingdom Metazoa; phylum Chordata; class Mammalia; order Chiroptera; family Phyllostomidae; genus Phyllostomus; species Phyllostomus hastatus. The sequence continues at coordinate 34,104,832 of NW_025333709.1, read as the reverse complement.
AGAAGTGGCCATGAATAGGTCATTCACCTCGTCACTGGCAGAGAAGAAATCGCACCCTTCCAGCCTCCCACTCCATGATTCCAGCTACCTGATACCTCCATGCAGCTGGAGCAGGGGGAAGTCCCATTGCAGGGTACAGAGTGTGGGAGGGCAGCAATTCCACAGGGGAGTTAGGAAGGTCATAGCAGGAAGAAGAGGCCAGGCTGAACCTGGGAACTTGAGTTGACCACACCCCTAACCTCACTCCTCCAAAGCGGTAGAAGTCACCTGCCTGCCTGTGGTGGCTATTTCTCATTCTACAGTACTCGGCTGCCAGGTCCAGGGTGAAGAGAGACACACAACCATGGGGACATCCACAAAATAAAGGCAAAGAAAGAGTTAGGTTTCAACAAGAGAAGACTCCTGAATTTTAAGCTCTGCTTTTCTGCAAAAGTTGTTTCATTGTCGTCGTAATTACCAAATTTACATTATCTCTATTTTCAGGTCTCAGGAAGCCATAAAGAGAGAAAGAAGAGATTTTTCAGGGTGAGAAATAAGAAATGATGAGGGGAAGAGAGTGGCCTGGGGAGCAGGCTTGAAGAGGAAAAATGTTTCTGGAGTCAGGTGCAGCCAAGGCGGAAAGGAAGGAGCAATGGCACCAGGTGAGTGGACAGGGAAAGTGGGAAAGGCGGGATTCTGCGCAATGAGTTTGAATCAGGTCAGAGGTGAGGACCACAGATGGAGTTCTAGGAAGGACTTTTTCAATGATGGCCATTGAAGATGAATACTAAAGTGAATGCCGAAAATGAAATCATATTGCTTTCTGTGCCTGTGAGCAGTGTTCGCAAAGGATGGGGATTATACACTCAGACTCTGGATTTCTTCTGTGTATTTAAAAAAATAACAATAAAGCAAAAACACAGGAGACATGACAATGATAATCAACTGATGGATCCTTGCTACCTCCCCAGGGAACATTTGTCAACAAAGGCTGGAGTCCCTGTTCCCTTGATGGTCTGTGCATGGGTGCATTTCTCAGTAATTTTTAAAGGCTTTATTTTTGCAAAGTGGGTGGACTCCACTTTGGTTTCTAAATATATGATACCTCTAAGTAATATCCAGAAACATAAGGAATGGTCACCTTTTGGTAATTATGAAAAATTTTAGAAATGATGGAACTATTTCTATAGGTAACACCTAATTTTGATCAAGTACACATTACATGCACACACATTATGTAATGTAATTTTCACAACCCGCTGAGCGTGCAGTATCCTCCCAGTTTAACAATGAAGAAACAAAGGCTCTGCAATGTTAAGTAAATTACCAAGTTGCTGCTGTGGACTGAATGTGTCCCCCAGAATGTTGAAGCCGTAACCCCCAATGTGATGGTGGGAGGAGGTGGGACCTTTGGAAGGGAATTAGATCATGAGGATGAAGCCCTGGTGAATGGCATTAGTGCCCTTATCAGAAGAGACATGAGAGAGAAGATCTCTCTCGGTCATATGAGGTCACAGCAGCAAGGGGGCCATCTGCAAACCAGGAAGAGAGTCCCCACCAAGAACCACATCAGCCAGCACCTTGATCTTGTCTGCCCAGCCTCTAGAACTGTGAGAAATGTCTGCCACTTAAGACAACCAGTCCATGGTATTTTCTATAAGAGCTCAAGCTGACTAAGATAGTTACACATCCAGTAAGCAATGGAGCAAGGACATGATATGAAGTCAGTACTCATTTTATTGTACCAGACTGCATATCAGTAGCTTGACCAACCTCTGGGCGTGACAATCACAGTCACACCCTTATGTCTGTGTGGCTCACAGAGTTGACAAAGCACTTTCTCATCCATCACTTACTTTAGAGAGTGTTGTAAAAGGCAAGGTCTAGAATCTTCAGACCTCTGTTCCTAGATCCCATTACCCACTGCACACACACATCATTGTATATTATTTCTAACAGAAACAAACTGGTGAAACAAACTTTACACTCATAACATGCGGTGTTTCTGAGGATGCAGGGACATTAACATTATTTTACCCCCTCACTGAACATGCCACATGGCATAAACTTTCTGGAGAATAATTTAGTAACAAAAGTTTTAGAAGTCCACAATTTTACACCCAGTAACTCTGCTTCTGGTACTATGTTTTAAGAAAAGGGTGATAAATGTATAGAAAGATTAATAAAAGGGATATTTACTATATGATATCAAATAAGAGTAAAAACTTGGAAACAACCTAAAAATCCATAAAATCATTAATTGACTAAATAGATCATATGTACATATATATGTATGTATAACACAATATCATGTGTCCATTACATATGTCATCAAAGAATGTGGAAAGATATGTGGAACGCTCCTAATATAGCTTAAGTGAAAAAGCAAGTCACAAAATAGTATATGAAGCATGATTCCTGATTTTAAATTGTACCTACATAGAAATGTGATCAGACACAAACACACCTACCGTTAACCGTGGCTTCCTCTGGATGGGAGAGTGACAGATGATCTTTGATTCCCTTAACATTCTTTTGTATTGTCTATATGTCTGTATCTTTTCTAGTGAGAGAAAAAGAAAATAGAATGTCATGTTTAATTTATAATAATTGTACAGGAAGGCCTCCCCACTAATCACTTCTTTGCGAAGGAACCCCAAAACACCCATTCCCACCCACCCCACTCCTCCAGCCACAGATCTGTCTGCATTATTAATACCATCACTCCCATTCTTCTTGAAAAATTAAGTCTCTTCAAGGGCATTTAAAATTTCTGTAGTGTCTTGCGCTAGCTGGTGTGGCTCAGTGGATTGAGCACTGGCCTTTGAGCCAAAGGGTCACCCATTTCGATTCCTAGTCAGGGCACATGCCTGGGTCGCAGGCCAGGTCCCGAGTAGGCGGAGCATGAGAGGCAACCACACATTAATCTTTCTCTCCCTCTCTTACTCCCTCCCTTCCCCTCTTTGAAAATAAATAAATAAAATCTTTTTTTAAAAAATTTCTTCAAAGGTAGGGGCTCTGTCTTAGTTGTTTCCATGCCCCCAGAGCCAAGGTAGTGCCTAACACAAAGTGACAGCTGAGTAAGTGTTCATAATTAAATAAATAAATCACCAGCCTTCTGGTCCCCAAGTTAGATGACCACATTTACTCCTTAGCCCTTCTCGTGTTAATTAGATCAAGAGAAATATCACAGCAGCCATACCCAGCACTCGGTCTCTGCATCCTATAAATCATCACATCCACACCTACTCCATTCATTCCCCATGTCACTTGGCAAAGACATGAGAGCCAAGGAAAAAAATCCCATGTCAACGAGCCTTCAGAGAACCTGGACAAATTCAGGAGTGAAGCCACATGTCCACTCTCTTGACCGCTCGTGCCGTCGTATCCTCAGTGTAACAACGGGCAAGTGAGATCAGATCAAGGTGCTTACCCAGGGTCATCTGACCCCTGTGCACCAAACTCCACATAAAGTGTCTGTTCAGGATCCCCATCAGGCTTGCCAGTCTACTGTTCGCAAAGAGCTGGCCCTGGGAAAAGAAAGGGAAATGCTGCTGCCACATGAGTCGCAGAGGGCACGGCTCAACCGCGTGGGCCCTGGGTAGAGATGCTACTGGGCGTGCATGCAACCAGTCATGTGTTCAGCTTCAGATCTGCTCGGCCCACCATTGCTCGGCCTGTAGCACAGCATGCTTTAGCAGGAAGAGCTCTGGGGCAGGGTCAGAAGCCCTGCATTGGAATCCCAGCTCTAGTTCTCACAAACTACATAACCTTGGCCCACTCAGCTCTTTGGGCCTCAGCTCCCTCTTCTGTAAAATGTAAATAATAACAACTCCTTCACAATGTTGGTCTGAGATTAACCGAGATGTGTTGTGTCAAGTTCAGTGCCCATCATTGCCTCAGTATGCAATCGATGCAAGTGGAAAATGACTACATGGGTCCTATTTGCTCAGGTCTGTGCTTGGATCGGAAGAGGCAGAGTCAGACAAGGTCAGGCCACATCCACAAGAGGCCATGTTCAAAATGTCCTTGGACTTGTGCTCTGCAGACCTCCCACTCATGGTTAACTTGAAGATTTTTCTTTTTTTTCTTTTTTTAAATATATTTTATTGATTATTCTATTACAGTTGTCCCATTACCCTCCCTTCATTCCTCTCCACCCTGCACACCCTCTCCCACTCACACTCCCCGCTTTAGTTCATATCCATGTGTCATAAGTTCTTTAGCTTCTACATTTCCCATACTATTCTTACCCTCCCCTGTCTATTTTCTACCTACAATCTATGCTACTTATTCTCGGTAACTTTTTCCCCTCTATCCTCCTCCCACTCCCCTGTTGCTAACCCTCCATGTGATCTCCATTTCTATGGTTCTGTTCCTGTTCTAGTTGTTTGCTTAGTTTCTTTTTCTTTTTGTTTTAGGTGTGATTGTTAATAATTGTGAGTTTGCTATCATTTTACTGTACATGTTTTTTATCTTCTTTTTCTTAAATAAGTCCCTTTAACATTTCATAAAATAAGGGCTTGGTGATGATGAACTCTTTCACTTGACCTTATCTGAGAAGCACTTTATCTGCCCTTCCATTCTAAATGAAAGCTTTTCTGAATAGAGCAATCTTGGGTGTAGGTCCTTGACTTTCATGACTTTAAATACTTCTTTCCAGCCCCTTCTTGCCTGTAAGATCTCTTTTGAGAAATCAGCTGACAGTCTGATGGGAACTCCTTTATAGGTAACTGTCTCCTTTTCTCTTGCTGCTTTTAAGATTCTCTCCTTATATTTTATCTTGGGTAATGTAATTATGATGTGCCTTGGTGTGTTCCTCCTTGAGTCCAATTTCTTTGGGACTCTCTGAGCTTCCTGGACTTCCTGGAAGTCTATTTCCTTTGCCAGATTGGGGAAGTTCTCATTTATTATTTGTTCAAATAACTTTTCCACTTGTTGTTCTTCCTCTTCCCCTTCTGGTACTCCTATAATTTGGATGTTGGAACATTTAAAGATGTCCTGGAGGTTTGTAAGCCTCTCCTTATTTTTTTTAATTCTTATTTTTTCATTCTTTTCTGTTTGATTGTTTCTTTCTTCCTTCTGGTCCACTCCATTGACTTGAGTCCCAGTTTTCTTCCCAGCACTATTGGTTCCCTGTGCATTTTCCTTCATTTCACTTAGCATAGCCTTCATTTTTTCATCTAATTTGAATGCAAATTCAAATAGTTCTGTGAGCATCCTGATCACCAATGCTTTGAACTGTGCATCTGATAGGTTGGCTATCTCTTGGTTGCTTAGTTGTATTTTCTGTGGAGCTTTGATCTGTTCTTCCATATGGGCCATTTTTTTGGTCTTGTCCCACCTGTTATATATGAGGGGTGTAGCCTTAGGTGTTCACCAGGGCAGGGCAACCCTCGTCGTTGGGTTGTGATCCTGTATGTGGGGGCAGGGTCCAAGAGAACTGTGGCATCCGCTCTGCTCTCCGTCAGACTTCAGTCCCTTCCACTACTTCCCCAAGCAAACTGGGCCCTTCTGGTGCTGATTTCCATGTGGGTGGGCTTGTGCACATTCTAGGACCCCCATGGGTCTCTCCAGTGAACTTTCCTATGAGGCTGGGAGTCTCTCCCTGTACCTCAACCCCCATGGGTGTTTTCAATCAGTGCCCCGAGGCCCTATTTTCTGGCGCTGGGACCCTGGGTTACAAGTAGTGCCTTGCTTCACAGTCGCTGCCTCATTGGGTCTGCCGGTTGTCACCCTGCACCTGGGGTCTGCCAGCCACCGCCTGTGTGCCCAGCGCCCATCCACTGCAGTCTTGTGTGCCCAGGATGCCTTACGCACCTGGTGCTACCGCTCTTTGTGCTGTGACCCCTCTCCACCCAGCTGCCTGATTCCACCCCTCCTACCGGTCTGGTGAACGTGTCTATTTTAACTCCTTGGTTGTCCGACTTCCATACAGTTCAATTTTCTGTGAGTTCTGGTTGTTATTCTATTTCTAAATTGCTGTTGTCCCTATCTTGGTTGTGCGAGGAGGCACAGTGTGTCTACCTACACGCCTCCATCTTGGCCAGAAGTCCCTGATCTAAAGATTTTTCTTGAAAGGAACTACAGCACCTACCAAGGAACCTCATGACCAAGCTCTTTCCAGTTGTCTCACTGTGCCACATGGCTTCGTCACATAACATTGCCCAAGCCCCTTAATCTTTCTGTCTCAATTTCCTCATCCACAACAGGAGGATACATAATCTCTGTCTCCTTTCAAAGAGGTTTTTGAGAGGATCAAATGACACAATGGAGATAAACATCTATGGAAGAGACTGCCAATTATTCACCATTCTCCCCACTTTCCCTTGGCAATAACAACCCAAACTCCAGCTAAACACACACTGCCGAGCCAGAGACTAGAGGGCCCAGCCTTTGCTGCAGCCGATGTAGCCAAGCAACCATGGCTTGCCAATGCAATACAAAGAGAAATGATATCTGCAACTCTCAGACCATGCCTTGAAAAAGGAGCTGTTTGCTCTATTTTCCCCTCGCCTTCTTTCTGCAAATGTTATTTGGACTTGGTGGTGATGAGTCATATCTGCCCTTAAAGGATGGTGGATGAACAAAAGAAAAGACATCTGGGTCCTGCACAACCTCATGAAGCAGAGCTCCCTACCACCCCTGGGCCACCTACCAGCTCATTTTTCTAAAGGACAAAGAAATAATCTATTTTATTACATACACTATTATTTTATTCTCTAATGCACCAGCAGAACCAATGTCCTAACTATTGCAACATCCTTTTAATGTATAACTGTCATGCCAAGACATGATATTGTTCCTATTGTTAATTACATCTGCTGTCTTGACTGGACAACCCTGTTGTCACATAACAGTCACCATCTTACCCTAGGATCCCAGTTTCTGCTTCTGCAGGTCTGGAAGGCTGCACAACCTCACCTGTGGTTGTCCCACGTCCACATGTGAGGGCTGCTCCTAGCATCCCTCTGGCACGGCTCCTTCTGTCTCTGCACCAACACTCCCTGGTAACTTTCTTCCTTACAACACTTCATTTCCAGTTGAGAATTTGGAAGCTCAGCAAATACCAGGCTCAGCTCCTGTGATAACCGGACTCTCAGGTGATGTTTTCCTCAACCTGGCTTGGAACAAGCAAAGAGGCCATCATCCTACTTCTAAATAAACTTCAGCCAAGCAAGCTAAACATTTCAATTAAAAAGGTTACTTAAGGGTTTTCGCTTGTTTGTTTTTGTATCTTTTCATTACATTCACTGGGATGTCATTGGTTAATGAGATTATATAGGTTTCAAGGGTACATTTCTACAATTCATGATCTGTACATTGCACTGTCTACACCTAACGCCAAACCATCCTCTGTCACCATATATTTGGCCCCCTTTACCCTTTACCACCCCTCATCCTCCTTCCCTCTGGGAACCACCATGCGGTTGTCTGTGTCTATGAGTTTCAGTTTTGTATTCCACATATGAGTGAGATCATATGGTTCTTAGCTTTTTCTAACTGACTTGTTTCACTTAGCATAATATTCTCAAGGTCCATCCATGTTGTTGCAAGTGGCAGTATTTCATCTTTTCTTGCGGCTGAGTAGTTTGCCATTGTGTGTGTGTACCGCATCTTCTTTATCCAATCATCAATCAAAGGATGATTTTGTTGTTCCATGTCTTGGCCACTGTGAATAATGCTACATAAACATAAGGATGCACATGTCTTTGTGAATTAATGTTTTCAAATTTTTTGGTTAGATACTCAGAAGAGGGCTTGCTGGGTCATTTGGTAACTTTATTCTCAATTTTTTGAAGAACCTCCATACTGCTTTCCAAAATGGCTGTACCAGTTTAAATTTCCAATAGCACTGAATACATGTTCCTTTCTCTCCACAGCCTATCGAATACTTGTTATTAAGTGTCTTATTAATAATAGCCATTCTAACAGGTGTGAGATAGTATCTCATTGTAATTTTGATTTGCATTTCCCTAGTAGTACCTTTTCATGTATTTTGAGCATCTTTTCATATATTTGTTGGTCATTTATATGTCTTCTTAGGAGAAGTGTTATTTTTTAATTGGTATGTTTGTTTGGTGATGAATTTGTGAGTTCTTTATATATTTTGGATATTAATCCCTTGTTGGAGCTGTTATTTGCAAATATCCTCTCTCATTCATTTGATTGCCTTTTTGTTCTGTTGGCAGTTTCTTTTTTGCCTCACAGAAGCTTTTTAGTTTGATATTATCCCATTCACTTATTTTTGCCTCTACTTCTCTTGCCTTTGGGGTCAAATTCTTAAAACCTTCTGTAGAACCAAGGTCCATAAGTTTAGTACCTATGTTTTCTTCTACATAATTTATTGTTTCAGATCTTATATTTAGGTCTTAATCAATTTTAAATTAATTTATATACATGGGAACAAACTGTAGTTTAGTTTCATTCTCTTGCATGTGGCTTTCTAATTCTCCCAGAACAATTTATTGAAGAGGCTTTCTTTTCTCCATTTGTTTTTTTATCCTCACCCAAGGACCTTTTTTCATTGCTTTTTAGAGAGAGGGGAAGGGAGAAAGAGAGAGACAGGGAGAAAGAATGAGAGGTAGAGAGAGACATCAGTGTGAGAAAGGAACATCAGCTGGTGGCCTTCTCATACACATCCCAACTGGGAATTGAATCCACAACCTGGGGAAGTGCTCTGACAGGGAATTGAACCCATTACCTTTGGGTCTATGCAACGATGCTCCAACCAAGTGAGCCACACCAGCCAGGTCTTGTTTTTGTGTTTTAATGTGTGCACAAAGAGATGAACCTGCCATGTCTGCTGTGGGGAAAGAGTACAGGGGGAAATAACTAAGAGGCAATACTATCAAGCACGTTTACTTCTCCCATCTCATTTACCCTCACACCATCTTGCACACTCTATGACCAGCTATCCTGGAATACATGTACTTCCCAAATTGACATGCTCTCCCACACCTGAGGGCTTGTAACTTCACCTTCCCCTTGGGAAGGACTGTTAACTCCCATACATCTTCCACGACTCAGTAGAACATCCACCCTCCAGCAAACCTTTTCTGACCCTCCAAGACTGGGTCCAGCAGCCTGCATCACTCTGACTGCCCTGTATTAGAATCACCTCTTTATTTGTCAGTGCCCCACTTGGACTATAAGCATTATAAGGTAGGGACTGTGTCTTATCCACCTCTGTGTGCCTGGCTTCTAGTGTGGGGTCTGGCACCAAGGAGATAATAAATATTGATTAATAAATGGAGGCATCATGCCCCCACCACCAACAACAAAGGCCCTAGCTGTTCTTGCTCCACACAGAGAAAGAGACAGCAGGCCCTGAGAAAGAAGGACCACACTATCTTCTATAATGCCCACATTTGATGCAGTTTAGAAACCTGTAAAGGTCTGGCTCCAGGCCTGGAAGCTTGAAAAACAAAACCTTGCCCTACTGGATGTGATACTAACAATCCAAAAACCTTACCCAGCTAGGCTGAGTGATCCTCTGTCCACATCTATCTGTTAGAATACTTAAAAAAGAAATCTCTCCCTTAAAGCAAAGTGTGCCCTGCCTATTAGTCCAGCAGCAGGAGAGCAGCAGGGTGCCAGCCCTGTTAGAGGTTTACTCGGACCTGTTAAGCGTCACACTCTAGATCTCACTGACTGCATTGCAATTGGATGCCGATGGTTAGGCATTTTTAGCAGGAACTGTTTCAGTGGGTGGTGGGTTTGCAAATGTGCTATTTTAATGGCTATTCGTATTAGCTCTGTTTTACAGGTCCCAGGTTATATCTCCACTCAGTCTGGTGTTTATTTAGTGCTCTTAGAACGAGTAATCAGCCTCTTAGCTTTGTGACAGATTGTTCTTTAAACATGAGACTCATCAGCCAGCACGCTGCCCTGGAGCTCCTGCTAAGCAGAGAAGAATCCTAGGGTATAACCCCTCGGTCTGCAGGAGCTTGTGAAACTGGAGATCTGCGGCAGGGCAAACAAACCTGGAAAAAAGCTCTGCAACATAGAATCCGTTTCCTCCCACTGAGACTAGTGGGGGGTGGGGGGGCGCCCATAGGAAAACATGGATTATGCATTTGCAGTTGACTTGGAAGCACCAAATTTGGGTACAAGTAATTCTTTGCAGGTTTTTTAAAATTCCAGGTTTTCTTTTTCTACCCCTCTGAGAGGACAGAAATAGATACTCTGACCTTCTTTACTGATGGAGAAAACAAAGCGTAGAGCTGTGGACAGCCTGAGCCATGCAGGAAGTGCTACCCGGTCAGTCAGTACAGCAGCTAGGATTCTGGGGCCTAGAGCGCATCCTGACCACTTGCTCACATGAATGACAGAGCCTGGTACATGACATGCAGGCAAACAACAAGTGCTTACTGAATGAATGCGTGAAATCAACCAAGCGTGTGTGTCAAACTTGAGTAACATAAGGACCTCTTTTGAAGAAAAAAATTGTCTCTTAACCCAAGAGATTATTTATAAAACCATTTATGTCATACAGTCTTTAAAAAGTTCATTCCTATTCTTTGAAAATATCTCTCAGTAGCCAATTATCATTGTAAAATATAATTTCAATCCTTATAACTGATACAGATGTTTTTATTATTGAAAGGGGAACATAATATATGAAGTTCTCACAGAATTCACAGGCCCCAGGTAATACCAGTTGGAAAAAGACTGGACCAGGCTGCGCGCCGTTGGCAGAGGGGGGACAGAGGGTTGTCCTCGGCCCCGTGACCAAGTAGACTTTCTGCCACTCTCTGAGAGTGATGCCGGGGATGGGATCGTGGCCAGCCTCCCACACTCTCAACAGAAAGGGACAACTGGCAGTGCCATCTAGCCAACACACGGTGGAGCTCCGGAGCAGGATGGTTGGTTAAAGGCACGGCAGTGGAGCGGTACTCCAGTCAGCTGTGTGCTCGGAGATGGTAGGAGGTGGATGGGGCCTGGGAACACGAAAAGGACTTGGTCACACAGAGGTGGGAGAGGAGGAGAAGGGCTTTGGCCAGAAGGAAAGGGAGTCCTTCCTTTCCTGTTGATTCATGGCCTCCTCTTAAATTGGATTTGCCAGCAAAGACAGGCCCTGAGGATTTGCATCAGAAGCCTGCCCAAACCCCAAAGGATGGACTGGGTTTTGAGTGATTCCCAACCAGGAAGGACACACTAGAAATACAATTAAAAACCTAAGGATTTTTATGCCCCAGTGAAGAAAGCATTCCAGCAAGGTGGAAGAAAATTATTCTTTTCAAACACTCTGTCTCCTTTCTCCCTACTCCTGAGTATAAAAACTAATACAGGCCACTCAGATCCTGTTCTTCCCAAAATGCGAAGTTTGTCTTTTAGACTCTGAAACTTCCATTTGTTTTCCGGTGTGTTTTCACCCACAGCCCTGCACCCCTGCACAGAGTGTCCTTGAGGTCAACTGGAGTGTCTTTTTCATGTTTATTTCCGTGTCTAACTGCCAAACCCTACTCAGGCATTCAATAAATGTTTGCTAAAAGAGTATTGTTTAGCCAAATCGATGCCCAGAGTTCTCCTATGGCCCTGTCTCTCTGCCACACCAAAGTTACTCCCGTGACATTCAGACACAGGAAAGTCTGACTGCCACCACTCAGCATGTTGCCCTGCTCCTGTGGCATTTTAGATCCCCCATAAGGACTTTTTGTATGTACACAAACTGGTTTTTTGTGTATTCACAAACCGATTTGGGAGAGAGTTCAAGGCTAAAGAAGAAGTGTCCCTGAGCAAGCAGGTATATTTTAGTAATGCTATCCTTGAAGCGAGCTGTTATCAAAAAGACAGAGTGAGAGTTTGGCAAACTTAGAGAAGGACAGTCAAGTTCTGTGATGACAAATATGAATGGCAAAGAGCAGCCCTTAAAAAAAAAAAAAAGAAAAACACCTACAGTCTATAGCCTAGCAACACTTATTAAGATGAGATTTAACCAAAGACTATAAAATCTTAAATGGTAGATAAAAAGGTCAAGTCAAGTTACTATTTTCAGCTCAGAACAGATGACAAGACAGGACATAAATGGAAATTAAAAGGGATTCAGAACCGATCAGAAGGTTACCCACAATAATCAATGGCTGAAATGATTTGCTGGACTCCTTCACTTGTGCTGAAAATATTGGGTCATTGAAAAAGTAATGAGATGTATGTTCTTGGGAAACGGAATGGTTAACATGAATGAGTCCAGATGGACCCAAAGATTTTAATCCTTCTGAAGAGAAAGGCTTGCTGGAACACTCTTAAACCAAGCTGACATTTCATTCTGCGGGGATAACGAGGTGGAGAAGAGGACTTCACTTTCCACGTCCCCGGAGTTGCAGCAGGATGCAGAGCTCCCCTTCAGAGTCGCAGTGGGATTTAACATCAAGGGACTCTAGGAGAGGCGCCTCCTACTGGGTCTTCACAACAAAAACGGGCAAGACAACCACTAGGGACATGATGCCCTGGAGTTCATCCTCAGCCAGGCTCCCAACCAAGGTGGACATCTTCTCCGTGTCCCCCCAAGTCACACACCTGCCAGGGCATAAGCTCCGGAACAGCACAGTTCAGGGGCAGCGGAATGGACTGTCTCCCGCCCCAATCATTAGGTGGCTAGAATGTTTCCGGCAGTGCAGTGCCTCCCGGGGGTCCCCTGTCTGATTACGTTCTTCACAGCTATACCCTGTGTGTCTACTTCTACATGGTGACTCAGCAAATATCTAAAGGCAGAAAAAGTAAAGTGCTCTCTTTTCCAAGTTAAATATCCCATTTCCTTCATATGATAAGTTTTCCAGACTCTTTGCCTTCTCAACCAGCATCCTTGAACAGACTCTAAATGTTGAGTAGTCACACATGCCCAAATGCACATGTGCGCACACACCTCCTGAAGTGGGTGCCCACAACTGAGCGTGTGCCCCCAGACAAAGCTGAGAAGGACATCAACTACTGTCTCTTATCTAGAAACACCTCCTCTGCCAATACAGCCAAATAACATTAGCAGTAGCTACTCTTCACCACAGCCCACTGCAGGCCAGATACTGGGCTAGCCAGCTGCATACATCATTTCCAATCATAACCATGGCCTATTTTAACATTTCCACTTTACAGATGAAAAAATTTAAACTCAGAGAGAAAATAACATGCTCAAGTTTGCAGAACTAAAAAATAAATAAGCAGGGATTCACACTCGGATCTGTTCGACTCTGAAGCTGCCACTCTATGCAATAGTCCGTACTGCCTAATACTTTCCTAATGACTGCATCCTGTTCTTTCATTAAAACTGGTGGTGAAGTCAATATAAACAAACAAGCCAAACAGAAACGGGCTCATAGATACAGGCAGTAGAACTGGTGGTTGTCGGAGGGGAGCAGGGTTGGGGGACTGGATAGAAGAGAAGGGAGAAAGAAATACAAACTGGTAGTTATAGAGTAGTCATGGTGATATAAAGAAGGCAAGGAGAATACAGTCAATACTACTGAAACAACTATTTGGCGTGCCAGGTGGTTACTAGACTTGGTAGAGGGATCATTTCATAAATTATATAAATATCTAACCACTATGCTGTACACCTAAACTAATATAAAATAATATTGCAAGTCAACTGTAATTAGAAAAACAAAAAAACTATGGCTAACTACCATCCCCAGAACTCTTGCACCTTCACATATTTCAGGATGTTTGCTCAGCAAGAAGTATAGGATTTGCAGGTAGAGCATTTGTCGCAAGGCACTCTGGGAGAAAGAGGCTGGACCAAGCAGGGAGAAGTTCAGGGCTGTGTGGGCAGAGCTATGACCCAAAGATAGGCCATCTATTGTCCAAATCCCATTCCAAGCAGACACATAGCCAGTGCAGCCCACTTCCAGGGTCTCCACGGTACGGAGACCAGGTCAGGGCCACGGCTCCAGAAGGATGAAGTAGTGACTATGAGAATGGCAAGCTACCCAACGTCCTACACAAAACTCTGCCTCCAACAGGGCCTCAGAGAACAATGTATGAGCCATGAGGGCTTAAATCAGGGTTTTGACCACCTGGCTCAGGCCCCATGATGTAGAAAAAGGTGAAAAACAAAAATTCTAATCACCCAAGAGATATTGGGAGCTTAGAAGGGAATCAGGCCCTGCTTGCAGAGCCCAACCTCCTCCACAGTCAAGGTCAACTTGCAGGCTTGGGATGTTCAGACCCAGCACACCCCAGAGAAAGGACTAATCCTCGCCAGTTACTAGGAGGTGACCTGTAACCCTTGGAGTAATGTGGCTGAGAAGAGCATCTTTGTATACCTGGAGTCCTGGGCCACGACAGGTGGTTCGTGCTAGCAGTGTGATATATGGTAAATGACTACTTTTGTTTGCCTGGGGCCTTGGGCCAGACTCAGTCAGTTTGATGGTGGGGAGGCTGGTGACCAAGTAGCTAGGTCAGTCGCAGGGTCACTCCACACTTACATGGCAGACCCGTCATGCAAAGCCTGGACACCAGGGCTCACGTGAGCAACACTTGTGTGCACTGTCCATGTGCCCTCACTGGATGAGGACAAAAGCTCGTGCCTGGCTGCTCCTGGACTCTGCTCTCTACACCTTTTCCTTTGCTGTCACAAACTGTAACTGTATCCTTTCCAACTGTATCCTTTCCATCTGTATCCTTTCACTGCAATAAACCATAACTGTGACTATAACGTTTTTTCTGAGTTCAGTGAGTTCTAGCAAATTATCGAATCTGAGGGTAACCCGGGGCCCCCACACAGACTTCCCAATGGCAGAATCTGTGAGGGGGTGGCTGTTGGAAGGCTCAGAACTCAGACATGGAACCCACCACAAAGGCTAATTCCAAACCTCCATATGGGAGTCAGATGGGACTTTTTTTTTCCATACAGGACTCTTACATAACAGGCCCACTGGCGGGTCACTGGTAGGAGGGGAGAGCCAGCAGAAAATAGGCTATCATTTAGAATAAGTGGGATGGATCTAGGACAGGGGCAAAAATCCACCCAGCTATCTCCATCTGGTATTCATTCATATGAGTGGCGGTTTTTTAAATAAATTTATCAGCAGGCTCCATGGTTCTAATTGTGAAAGGAATACATATTCACTGTTGAAAATCTGGAAAATGAAACAAAACACACAGAGAAGGAAACAGCCCCCTGGAATCCCACCCCCCGGAGGTAAGCATGGCTGACTCTGCAGTCTAGCTCTTCCCGGCCAATCTCCTTTTCACGAACATGCATTGGTGTCCCTGAGGAGACCGAATTTTAAAATGTTTTGTTAGCACGGAAATCTGCGAGTTGAAAGTTGACAGCCACGTCCACGTCCATGTCTAACAAGACATCTTGGGACGCACTTTCGTCCTGAAAACAGTCACGTGGGCAGTCTCCCTGCGCTTCGCAGACGCAGGCGCGGCACCCACCGTCCAGAGGCAGGGGACAACGGGACACAGTCACGGGACAACGCTTCCCTTGACAAAGGCTGTCCATCTCGTCCTGGCGCTGCAGCCCAGTGCCACGGGGACGCGAGTGAGGCCAGTGTGAGAGGGCCTAGAAGCTTCCTAAGAGGAAAGCAATCAGGCCCCCAACTACCTCTGAGGCTCACTCAGTTTCGGCACGTCTGACGAGTTCGGTGGGCCTCACCCAGGAGCCTGGATCGCTGGGTGGTTGGCGCTACAGGGCAGGCGGCTTAGGCGTGGCCCGGGATGGACACAGGAACCTGCCACAGCCACGGGGGCGGGCTGGGGGGGGGACCAGGGAGAGTCATGGTTTGACAAAAACGTGTGTGAGGGCAAACTAAGAAGCTGAAACATTGGGAGTCCAGGCCTTTGTCGGTACAGAAGAAATCGCCTCTTTCTGGCACCACAAAAACCAGGCAACGACCAGGTGTGGCGGCATGGCCGGGGTGGCCCACTGCTTTCCCAGGCGCGAGGGCCGGGAGCCGGGAGCCACGGGGACAGTGCAGCGCGGACTGGCCAGGCCCCCCACCCGGCGCTCTCTCCCTCCGCAGGCACGGGGGACTGCCCCGGGTCCTCTGGTCTGAAAAAGCTGGAACCGAGGAGCCTTACCTCTGCCGCGAGAAGGGGCCCACCGGGAAAGAGAAGGGCATTCTCTTCTACTCTCCTGAGACATGTGACCATGTCTTCTACCCCAAGCGGAGGAAATAGACCATCTAAACTATACAAAAACACAAACCCAGGTAATCTGTAACAAAAGGGAATTAAACTGCATAATATGTATTTTTCCTCAATTAACGTTATCTCCTGAGCATTTTCTAATGCCAGTAAACATGTTTGGAAACAGCGTTAGTAGGTAACAACAGTAGCTAGCACTTGTGTAGGGCTTGGTGTATCACTCACTACGGGAGGTAGTATGAGTTACTCTGTATTCTAGATAAGAAAACTGAGGCACACAGAGGTTAGGTAACTTGTCCAATCAGGTGGCTTTGTTAGTAAATGCAGAAGCTAGCATTTGAACCCAATTTTGTACACGTAGGATATTCAATCATTTCCTAGGGCTGAGTATTTCATCTTTTCCATTTATTCACTATTATAAATGTGCAGTGATAAACATAAATCTTTGACAGTCTATTAAAATTTTCAACCCAAGTGCAGAACGTCACATTGGTTGAACTCCATCACTTCTAATTACACCTGTGAGATGTTCTTGGATCTCAGCTCTGTAATTCACGCTTCCCACTTTCCTCCCAGCTTTGTATTACTCAGATTTAAGTGGTCGGTCCTCTCCAAATGCTTTATACAAAGCGTGACCCGGGCGAGACAGGGTCCTGGGCTCGGTTCCCGTCTCCCTCACCAGTTCCCCACCGGCCCAGCTTCCGGTTCCTCAGCCACACGTGCTCTCTCAGCCCCGGGGCCTTGACACCCTCTGCTCCGCACAGAAACCCCCTCCCTGCTCCTCTGCGTCTCAGCCCAAGCTGAGATCTGAGTGACTTCTTTAAACTCACAGAACCACCTTTTTTTTCTTCCAAGTAGAAAATTTATGCACATTGTCACTAAATTACCTGATTAATGGCTCTCTCCCCCCACTCAACAATAGATTCTATGACAGAAGGAGCCATACCTACTTTCCCACTGTGGTATCCCCAGCACCAGGCAGTATACTTGGCCTTAAGTGGTATTCAATGAATATTTTTTGCTAAATAAATGAATACAGCACCCCATGGTAGAGCCACTGACCATCTGTGTTGACGATAGCATGCACGAACTCATCAGCCTTCCCTGAGCACAGGCTCCCATCAGTTACAATTTGTGACTTCCCACAGCTCTTATCTTAGCCTCGGGCTATTTCTAGAGAGTTTGTCAGATACAGCTGAGATCTAGCCTGCGGGATGGACCTCCTCCCCTCCCCTCTCTCCAAGCATCCTCTATTCAGCCTCCAGTCATCCTTCCAAAAGCAGCTCTGATTACCCAGACTCCCCGATTAAAAACCTCTGGGGCTCCACAGTGTCCTCAGGATGTCAAGTCCAAGCTCCATGACAGGCCC
This sequence comes from Phyllostomus hastatus, assembly GCF_019186645.2. Taxonomy (NCBI): domain Eukaryota; kingdom Metazoa; phylum Chordata; class Mammalia; order Chiroptera; family Phyllostomidae; genus Phyllostomus; species Phyllostomus hastatus. The sequence goes on along the minus strand of NW_025333709.1, from coordinate 34,087,389 downwards.
TTCACATTCCAGCCCCAGTCGGCCATTCTCCTGTCATCTTCCCCTGCCACTGACCTCCACCCCCTTCCCTCCCACTCACACTGCGTAAAACTACAGGTCATCGCCTGCACCACGTGTTTATGTATCTTTCGGCCTTTTCTCTCTCCCTAGAATGCAAACCCCTCTATTCTGTCTGGCAAACTCCCTTTGTCCTTCAAGGTCCAGGTCAAAAGTCACCTGCACCTTTGGAAGTCTCCCTATCTGCTTCCCACGCCCATCAAAGGCAGAGCTAAGGACTCCTTCTCTTGTATTCCTGTGGCATTTTGTACACAGTTCTGGTCTGCTGTCTTCACTGTGTGACAGAAGGACGGTGGGCTCCTTGGAGCCAGGACCCATATCTTACTGACTCTATTTCCCCAGAAACCTCCTTAGTTCCCGACATAAAACAGGCAGCCAGTAAGTACTTCATGTGGCTATGCCTTTGGCTATGTTCCCATCCACAGATCTCATGACACTTTTAAAACACATCCAACTTTTAGAGCCATGGCTGCCCAGCCTGCTAAGACCCCGAGGTAGGTGGGACGTGGAGCTTCCCGGTAATACATGGGGTGAGGGTGGAATCTCTGCTTCCTCCACCACCGCAGGCTGTTGCCCCCACCCCGTCCGCCACCCGTCAGTCCAGTGGGGGTGTCTGCTCCACCGTGCCTGTCCTCTCTGCTGCCTGCATTTCTAGTGCTCTGTCCTCCTTCATAAATGAACCTCAATCCTGGGCTGGCTCCAGGTGAAGAGGCTACAGGCAGAATATAGGAAAACCTTCAGAATCCAAGGGAAGAGAGTACTGTGGGTGTCCTGAGACACTGGAAATGGAGGCACTCCAGGACTAGCTAACCCTCACCTCTTTCTCCTTCCTCCTCCTCCTCAGCTAGTTGCCTCAGTTCACTCATCTTTTACATACTGTCCCCCTCCCCGCTACATGACTTTTCAGCTCAGCTCTCCAAATTTCAACTTAGACCATTCTTTTCGGTCTCAGAATCTCAAAAGAAGACTCTGCCATCATGTTGCCACCCCATTTTTGTAGCTTTGGCTCAGGGGTCCTGCCCTGGCCCAAGCAGCCAGGGCTAGGAGAGAAGTTCAGATGGAGCGGCCAGGTGTGATGCCCTCGGCAGAGGGCGGAGGAGGAGAGGACGGTTCAGCGACTGCATCCCCAGCTGAGCACTAGGCAAGGACAAGTTTTGATCCCGAGCAAGCCTTGAAAGAGGACACCAGCTATTTGGGGTGAAGCTATTTGGGTTGTTATTCAGGCATTGCTGTGCACAAGACGAGCACTGCCGACCACCCCCACTCGGTGGCATAGCCCAGGTGCTACTTCCCACACATTATTTCCAGGCAGCCCCTCGTAGCCTGGCAAAACGAAGAAATGGGTCTGTACCTCAAGAGAGAAATTTGAACTGGAGGTAATAATGTGGTCATCGTCAGGATAAAGGATCCGCAGAGGCTGCTGGGAAGGCAGTGCAGGGGTGGGCTCTGTGGACATAAACAGGGTCTGAGGGAGGATGAGGAGCCATGAGAGGGGACAGAGAACAGGATGCTGGGGCCACCAACATTTGAAGGGTTGGCAAAGGAAGAAAATTCCTATGGAAAAGAAAGGAACAATCAAAGCGGTGAAACTCTCAGAACCAAAATCCAGGCGGGGTGGGATAGAGTATGGAGGAAAGGAGAGGCTGTCAGTTGTAAAGAGATTAAAGAGATAAGGATGGACTTCTGAGAAGTGGAGGGGAGGGGGTGCAATAATTGTGAGGGGGATGCAGGAGGCAGACCAACTAAAAGCAAGGTTGCTGGATGGGGAGTGCCCTGAGAGAGAGGTCAGAGGGGAACTTAGTGACACGGAGAATCTTTTTCCCAAGATGAGTTTTACCTGAAGCTGTTTAAAAGCTGTTGGGAAAAGCCAACATATTCAGACAGGTTGAGAAACAGTTAAGAGTGGAAGATGGGTGAAATGATACTCCTGAGCTTATGGGAGCTGAAGCACTCGGTGAAAGATCACACATAGTCAGGGACAGGGAATGCCTCCACCAAAGGCGATTGCCGGTCCCAAGGTCACGCCTAGGACAGGGACGGCGCTGAAAGGCCCGCTGCCTGCCTGAGCCGGACTCCAGCGCAGCATGTGACGATGGTGCCCTCTAGTGGCGACAGTTGGCATCGCAGGGCATGCAAAGCCCCTGTTGACAGGGGACAGAGCAAAAGACAAGCACCTCGGGACCCTGAGATGGGGGAGGATGAAGCGGCTTCGAATAATAAAGCTTATAGCGCAAAAGAAATGGGGGGAGAAGCTATTTGTTTGCGTGACGTTTATCAGCTTTCCCTGCACTTCTACTTCGTGAAGGTAAAAAAAAAAAAAAAAAATCAAGCAAGCTGGGCCAATTAGCCAAAGCAACGGTTATGCCTGGAAGCACAAAAACACCCGAGTCTGAGTGAGCCTCATACTGTGGACTCAGACCTGTTACCCGCCAAGCTCAGCTAGCTGCAGACGGTGTGGCACAGCAGGCGCTGCCACCTTCGCCTCGCAGCCCAGCGCCGGGAACAACACAGGGGAAAAGCCAGGCTTGCTCCGGGAGCGGGGGCATCGGCTGCACAATGCTGCCATCTAGTGGACATGTCCGGGAATGCTCGGCCTCCCGGAGCTCGCCCAGGTGGCCAAGGCACTTCTACACAGTGGGAGCCTGTCCAGCTCAACAGTAGCACCAGATCTGTTATTAGTGGGCGGATTTCAGGCTTAGCAACACAGGGACTCACTGGCTTGCATAGCAGCTCGGGAAAAATATGCAAACAACAACACTCCCATGACCAAACCATATAAAAATCTCCAATAAGTGTATATAAAACAAAACATGTCTGTCTCTGGGGTCAGGAATGGTGTGTGTGGTGGTCCAAGGTCATTCTCAGCCTTACAGGTCTGTGTAGCACATGGAAAAGGGGTTTTACTTACGTCTGTTAGTTTCTCTGGGCTCAGTTTCTTCATCTGTAACATGGCAATAAATCTGGTCTCAGAAATGCTCTGAAGATCAGATACCCTGATCCCTGGAGAGAGTGTGGGAAGTGTAAAGCTGAATGTCATCACTGGATGAGATCAAGTGCAAATTCTTTCTCCAGATCTCATTAGCAGTGGCTGGTGCTGACGGGTGAAGCTGAGTATCTCCATTCCACTTTCCCCGATAAAACCTGGCTCTCCTGAGTGGTTCTCCCATAGCATCTCTAGGGCTGTTGTAAGGAAGAATTAAATGGCTTTCATAAAAAGCATACCTCTGTCCCTGGAGCACAGTTACCAGAGACTGCAGAGGACATTTGTTTCTTGGGGTTGTATTTGTCCACTCAAAATGTATGTAAGTCTTATTTTTTAGCAGCTAAACAAAATAAATGCTAGACATCTCTGCAGTGAGCATGACTTTCTCTCCAAGAGAAAACTGAGATTCATAGAGGCTAATTGCCCGAGGTCACAAAGCAAGTAAGCGATAAGTATAAGACTCGTTATTGGGAGAGAGAAGATCGAGAAACTTTGAACAAAGCTAGCCTTGGCCTTAGGCAGTATAAGGGACCATCCACAACATCATTTTAGATGCAACGTGCAGACTTCCCCGCCTGCAAAAAGCACTTTCCCTGCCTGCTTCTAGAGAAAATGTTCCCATTAGAGAATAATTACTCAAGTTGAAGGCAGTTTTGTTCCCTTTTTTGAAAAGCAAATTCTCTTGAGAATGGTAATAACTTTAAGCTTTTTAGTCATTTATACCTAAGTTTTCAAAAAAAAAGTTTATTCTTCTCCAGAGAGCAGCTTTTGCTAAAAAGATGGATAGAAACCACGGGGAGAGCCTGAATGCCCACAGGGAAGAAAAAGAAAAGGGATAGAGAAAAGGAGACAGGTTGCCCAAAATTACCTATTTCACTGTTTTACCTCGAGTTTTGGCTTTGACGAGGGGATGTGGTTTTGGTGCCAAAATATCATTTACTGAAAAAGAACAAAGCTGGAGAAGTCACATTCCTGATTCCCACTCACTGTGGAGCTGCAGTGGTCACGGCATAAGTGTGGAACTGGTGCGAGGACTGGCCGAAACGGAGCAAAACTGAGAGTCAGGAATAAACCTTAACATTATGGTCAATTGATTTTTGACCAAGATGCCAAGAAAATTCAATGGAGGGGGAAATAGCCTTCTCAACAAACGGTGCTAAGAAAACTGACATCCACATGTAAAGAATGAGGTTGGGCCCTTCACTCGCACTATGTACAAAAATTAACCCAGTGTGGCTTATACACCTGAATGCCAGAGCAAAAACTAGAAAGGTCTTAAAAGTAAATATAGGAGTAAAATCTTCATAAACTCAGGTTAGGCAAATCCTTCTTGGATATGATATCAAAAGCACAAACAACAGAAGTAAAAAAAATAATAAATTGGACTAAAAATTTAAACATTGGACGTCAAAGGACTGCGTAAGACATTCTCTAGAAAGTGAAAAGAACCCACAGAACGGGAGAAAATACTTGAAAATCGAACATCTGATGAGGAAATTGTCTAAAATGTATTAAAAATACATGTAAGTTTAATAATAAAAAGACAACTCACTTTAAAAACGGGCAAAGAGATGAGGTCAGCGCATTCAGGGTAACATGGCCTGAAGAAGACCACAGCAAGACAGGTCGTCACTAAAATGCCGAAGGTCAAAGATAAGGAGAGAATCCTTGAAGCAGCAAGAGAAAATCAGAGTTACCTACAAAGGAGTTCCCATCAGACTGTCAGCTGATTTCTCAAAAGAGATCTTACAGGCAAGAAGGGGCCAGAAATAAGTATTCCAAGTCATGAAAGGCAAGGACCTACACCCAAGATTGCTCTATTCAGAAAAGCTTTCATTTAGAATGGAAGGGCAGATAAAGTGCTTCTCAGATAAGGTCAAGTTAAAGGAGTTCATCATTACCAAACCATTATACCTGAAACATTAAAGGGACTTATCTAAGAAAAAGAAGATTAAAACTATGAACATTAAAAGGGCAAAAAAATCACCATTATAAACCACTGAATCTAAGAAAGCAAACTAAGCAAACAACCAGAACAGGAACAGAATCACAAAAATGAAGATCATTTGGAGGCTTACCAGCTGGGAAGGGGGAGAGGAAGAATGGGAGAAAAGGTGCACAGATTAAAAAGCATAATGGGTAGGTACAAAATAGACAGGGGGGTGTTAAGAATAGTATAGGAAATGGGGAAGCCAAAGAACGTAAATGTACAACACATGGACATGAACTAAGTAGGGGGATTTGCTGGAGGGAATGGGGGTACCAGGTGGAAGGGGGGCAAAAGGGGAAAATTGGGACAACTGTAATAGTGTAATCAATAAAGTATATTTAATAAACGGGCCAAGAACTCAAGTAGATATTTCCCTAAAGAAGGTACACAAATGTCCAGAAGGCACATGAAAAGATCCTCAGCGATGTAAGCCACTGGGGCAACGCTAATTAAAACCACAGTCAGGTATCACTTCAGCCCCGGCCAGATGTGTGTGAAGAGCCTTGTGGATGGGTCTAGCCTCCAGTCATTCAAGTGTTCCCATGAGGACCGAGACACAGCAGGGCAGACAAGTCATCCCCGCGTGTGCAGCCCAAATCCCTGACCCACGGACCCATGCGCATGACCAAATGGCTGCTGTGTTGCACCGTAAATTTGGGATGCTGTGGAATGCCACCGTAGATAACCAGAATGTTGTTCTGACATCAGTGCTCAGACTCCGTCCCTCTGTCAACCTGAGCAACACAGGACCAACACACGGGAGAAGAGTATAGGGGTCTCAGTGTGAAATTACCCACCACCACCACCAATGGAAACCGTGAACTGGGCACGTGTTAAATGCTAGGGTGCTCCAGGGGCCTTCTACAGTTCATCACGTACTCTCCTGGAAACCCACCCGGTGGGTGGCATGAGCCCCGTGGTACACAAGGAAGCTGGGGTCAAGCAACGACTTCCCCATGGTCACATCAGCAGTCGGCAGCCTGGAATGACATCCACCTGACCGCACTGCTACCACAGCCGAAACCCATGTTTCCCCCCCAACCCTGGAGCACCCACTGCCCCACCCCACCCCCAGACGATCCACCAGGATGCAAGATTATTCCTAAAACCACAAGCAAAGCATTGAGGTATGTAAAGAATGGTGCCATCTTTAGTTTCACTGTCAAAACTTCACAAGATATGCAGAAAGTCAAGTGGCAGAGGCGTTCAAAATGTTTATTTTCATTAATTCATCTTACCGAAAGAAATTTAAATAATACAAGCCTTTCCGTTCTACACCAGCTTTAGGGTATCGACCTGGCTGGATCATTGCATGCCCTGTGGACACAGGAGGTGGCCAACTGTGGGGGGTGGGGGGCGTGATCCAGAGGTCCCGGACCCTTCGGGAAAGGCCAGAGCCTGCAGGGTGCCTGGCCAGACAGAGACTCAGCCCCACACCACGCCCGCAAGCAGTTACAGAATTATTCAGTATGTCAACTGTTTAATGTCTGAATTAACCATTGTGCTCCAAACAAAGATTGTAGATTATATATATGCATGTATCTCTCTCTACATATGTATGTGTGTCCAGGAATAATCCAACTATTGTTAATATAATGAGAACAGTTTGAACAACATCGATGTAACCCGGCAGCCAAGGAGAGTGGACTGGAATGCACATGTGTGAACAATGACGACTTCACTGTACTAGTCAGTGGGAGTGGTAGACACCATTCAGTGAGCATGTGTGCTGTGTGGCCACTGCATTCAAAATGACTGAGTGAGTACAGCAACAAATCTGATCAAATTTTGTGTTAAGCTTGAACATTCCTCCAAGGAAATTATCTGGCTGATTCAGAAGGCTGACACTGTGGGCAACTGGTGATTGGCAGCTTCATCATCACAACGTGTCCACTCACACATCAAGTCTCACATCTTGTGCCAAGGCTTTTGGTGGAACGTCAAATCACCCAGGTGACTCAGCCCCACTACAGCCCAGATTCGGTGCCCTGTGACATCTGGCTTTTCCCAAAACTAAAATCACCATTGAAAGTGAACAGATTTCAGACTGTTGATGAGATTCAGGAAAATACAACAGGGCAGATGATGGCAATTAGGAGAACTGTGTGAGGTCCCAAGGTGCCTATTTTAAAGGGGACTGAGGTGTCATTGTCCTGTGTACAATGTTTCTTGTATCTCATAGCTTCTTCCATAAATGTCTCTATTTTTCACATTGCAAGCTGGATACTTTCTGGACAGACTATATCTATATCTATACCTATATCCATATCTATCTGGAGAGAGAGAGAGACAGATTTATCGCAAGGAATTAGCTCACATGACTGTGGAGGCTGAAAAGCCCCGACATCGGGAGTCGGCAGGCTGGGGCCTTGGGAGAGCTGACGGCATAGTTCCAGTCCACGTCTGAAAGGAGGAAAAGACCAATGTCCCACGCAAGCAGTCAGGGCACTGAAGCTCCCTTTTACTCAGCCTTTTAGTTCTTCAGGCCTTCAGCTCATTGGATAAGGCCTGCCCACAGTGGGGAGGGCAACCTGCTTTACTCAGTCTACGGATTCAATAACAATCTCATCCAAAACACCCTCCCAGAATACCTAGAGTGATGCTAGACCGAACATCTGGGCACTGCATGGCTCAGTCAAGCTGACAAATGAAATGAGCCATCAGTGTCCCTTGCACCTCCCAGACTGCAATCTCCCCAAGACCAGTGACTATTTCTTGTTCCCATAGTCTCAGAAGCTGGCATAGTAGTCTGTCTTCAAGACGCAGCTGCATAAATATTTGTTGAATGAACGACAAGGCATGACCCGTAGGAGGCTGCTTCACTGACACCAAACTACCGAGTCCTCTCTGAGTGCCTGGTTATGACCATGCGTACCCAAGTGTGAAATAACACTCATGCAGTGAACTACCTTTTACGTTTTAAGGTCCAATGCAAATGACCTATCCAGTTCTCACCAGTAACAGTGATGTCAAATGAAGAAGGCAGAGGTTAAAAACAGAGTAAAGGGCCCTGGCTGGTGTGGCTCAGTGGACTGAGTACGGGCCTGTGAACCAAAGGGTCACTGGTTCAATTCCCAGTCAGGGCACATGCCTGCATTGTGAGGCCAGGTCCCCAGCAGGGGGCATGCAAGAGGCAACCACGCAGAAATGTTTCTCTCCCTCTCTTTCTCCTTCCCTTCCCCTCTCTAGAAATAAATAAATAAAACCTTTTAAAAATAGAATAAAGGTATTTAGGGGTGCAGATGAACCTAAAGTAATCCAGTAAAAATGTAATGTGAACCACGTGGGTATTTTCAACATTTTAGTGGCCACAATTTTTAAAAGTAAGAAGCAATAGGTAAAGTATTTTAATAAAATATTTATATGGTTATAAATATAAATTATCAGTTTTACATATAATTATTTCACCCAATATATTCAAACTGTAATTTCAGCATGATCCACATAAAAGTTATTACAGGGATAGCTCACCTTCTTTCACACTCAGCCTTTGAAACTCACACAGCACACCTCAGTTCGGACTAGCCAGATTTCAAGTGCTCAGTAGTCAGTGCAGCAGGCGGCCAGTGCAGCCTAGAGGACGGCAACGCAATGCCCAGGTACTTCTAAGTAAGGACCTGTGACATCGCCAAAGCGCTGCTTACTTAGTGAGCCTGACTGGCGTCTCCCTGGGACTCAAAGTCAATGCTCCCCTGTCTTCTCTGATCTGAGAAAAGTCAGAAGCAGGCTCACTGTGTACCTGAATAAAGTCTATGGAGCCCGATAGGGCTAGAACTAGGCACCTGCCCTGCTCTGAGGGCCCCGGCCTCACAAATCACATGGAGCACCGCTGGCATCATTGAGTCTCAAACCCTGCACGACTCTCCTCCCGCACAGGGCACGTCAGGTCCCAGGCTGACCTCCCCAGACATGAAGCTAAATGGGGGCCTGCTATTGGCTGCTTCTGCAGAACAGCAGGCACTTGACTTAAAAAAAGAAGGAAATTCTGTAATGTGCAACACTATTAGAATAAGTAATACAAGCCCAGACACAGAGAACAAGTACTACATGTTTCCACGTATGTGAGGTTTCTAAAATATTCAGATTCATATAATCTATAATATTGTAACAACTATGTGTAGTACCAGGTGGGTACTTCAAATATAGAGGCTTCACTGCAAAATGCATGCTTGTCTAACCACGGTGCTGTACACCTGAAACTAATACAAAACAACCTTGACTGTCAACTGTAGTTGAAAAACAAAATTTTAATTAATAAATAAATAAAATACCGTAACATAGATTTGTAAAATCCCAGACTGGAAGGACGGTTGCCAGGGGCTGGGAGGAGGGGAAAACAGGGGGTTACTCGCCAACGGCCATGAAGTTTCCGTTAAATAAGATGAATACGCTCTGGAGCTCTGCCCTACAACGCAGTACCTGTAGTCCACAGTAACACAGTGTGCCCTTAAAGTAGATCTCATGTTAAGCATTTTTACCAAGATAAATTTTTAACAAGAATGGCTGACGCTTGAACAGAGTCTGAAAGAAGTTCCCACCTCCCTGGGACCAGGTGGGACCCTGAAGGAAGAGAGCCTGTGAGTGGCCACCGCCCACGGAGGCACCTGGTGGTCTTTCCCAGCCCCTGACACATGCTTCTAGCCAAGACACAGGAGATTCGAGTAGAGCGAATCGCCTGTCAGATCCCAGAATCACTGACATTCGCTACAGTGTGAGCAAAGACGCACACTCCCTCACTCTCTCCGCCACTTTGGAATCATCCCAGGAGCTCAGAGGCGCATGGACTGGGGCGCCCAGGGATGCCGGCATCTCCAGGGAATGATGCCGGGATCAGTCACGTTAGGACGACAGTCACAAACCCACCTGTGGCCATCACAGCTGCCTCCAATCCCCCGCCCGTGCTCTGCTCTCCCACCGTGCACACACCTTCAAACTCCCCATAAGAGCAGCTTCTGGACGTCATAGGTATTTAGAAATCTGCCACCTTCTCCTATGCTCTAATTTCTGTGCTGGCTTCCTAGCTCCCTCCACATTAACCTCCTACCAAATGTTATCAAATACATGTCCCCATTGATGATGTGTCAGCCTTGTAATCTTTTAGAACGGTGACACGGAGAGAAGACACGAGCCCAGATGGCTTTTTGACTGCCCATGGAGTTCTTGCAGATCCGTTAGCGAGACTTCCAATGCCTTCTTCCCTACGGGTAGCCCCAGCCGCAGGCCTCGGGCTGACAATGCCCTTGCCGGCAGTGGGGTTGCTCCAGTCTGGTCTAGAATAAAGCCCAGCTGTTCTCTTCTCTATCCCACAGTAAAAAGGGAGTTGTGAGTAGCTCATATATTATCTCAAAGCAAAAAATGTTTAAGACACTTCCTGCTTAAATAGAACTGTGTGGAGAAGCAGCTGGAGCATGCACCACGTGTAAGCTCCTGCTGGGAGCACACGCCGGCAGGGCTGCTGGGGAGGACCGGCCCTCCTGAGGACGCCGGGGCAAGGGGAGCAGGGAGATGGGAAAGAAGGGGGAGAAAAGGTAAAAAAGAGGGTGGTTTTAGTGACGGGGAGGAGGCGTGTTGGTTGAATGCCTGCGTGGTAGACGTGAAAATAAGCTGCCTGCCCGACACAGCCTCCAGACGCCAGCTCAGGGTGAGCCTCTGCTGTGGGAGCCGCCTCGCCCAGGGCTTGCCCTTCCCGGCGGCTGAGTGAGGTGGGGAGGCGAAAGGCTCACTGTGTGGGCCCCGCATGGGACAACTCCCGTGGACAGTACTCACTCCGGGCTCCGGGGTTGGCCGAGGGTCCACAGGACCTGCAGCTCATTCCGCCCCCCCCCCAACCCCGTCCAGTCCTGCGCCCTTGCCTTTCTGCTCACAGCAGCTGATCCCCGATTAAGGTCTTGCACCCCAAACTCCATTTCAGCATCTGCTTCTGAAAACCCAACCTGCAATGACCTAGATTCAATTATACTGGATATTTTACATACTTTGCCCCTCTTACCCTGAACTATTGTGTGGTATATATATTATTAGTACATAATTGAGGAAACCAAGGCTCTTGGGTCACGCGGTGGCGGATGCGGGGTTGCTCCACCAGGAACGTAAGCCACCTTCCTGGGCTCGCTGGCCGGAAGCCCCTCTGAATGAATTGCTGCTGACCCACAACGTGCCAGAAAGTCGGGGCTGGAGCGAGCCCCTTTGAGGAAAGAGCAGAGATGGAAGAAAAACTGCAGTCACCTTTTGATGAGATTTCAGGTTTCTTGGAAGGTCCCTTGCACACAAAATACTCTGCCCACCTGTCCAACTGCTCACTACAATCCCTTTCCTTCCCAAATTGGAGAGAAAAGTTAATATATAAATCCTGAGGAGAAGATCTCATCCACAGGGTCAGGTCAGCAACAGCCAGCACCCCCTTCCTTTATTCCTATCCAGCACAGCCCGCTTTGCCCCCTTGCTCCTGTGCTGCCCCAGATCCCTCCTGTCGTGAGAGAAGCAACCCCATAAACTAACTCCTTCAGAGAGACATGCAAAAATCTATGGGTGTACATTTTGCAAGATGACTCGGGAAGTGGCTAATGTTTAACCCAAGCACTGGGGTTCCACGTGCGGCAGGTATTTTAAGGCAGGAGGATCGTGACATGTGCTATCTATCACTTTATAGATTTGCATTTGCAAGTGCGTTTTATTTCTTCCCAGCTACCTTGCCCTTAATTGAGATATGGTGGATAATAGTCCTTTAGTAATTGTTTAGTGGTAAAAATAGCTTTTCTTTGCACAGCGTGGTTGACACAGATATTTTCTAACAGCCCAAATAGAATTCTTCATTAAGCAACACAATTAAATACTAGTCTCTAAAATATAACACATAATTAAGGGAAGGCTTTTTTTAAATAAAAATAATTGAAATCTAATTCTACTAGCCCTTTCGATAAGCGTTTCATCCCAGCATAGCCGCCCTCCACGGGATGACTGCGCCCCCACTCTCTTACCCGCCAATAAATAAAACGCCGCAATGACGCTGCTCTTGCGCGCGCGCACGTCCGAGTGTCACCAGCCCTGACTTTGGCAAGTCTCTGAATCCTCTGCCCCATGAAGGGGCCCAGAATATGCCACCCCAAAATACGCTACCTTGGCACAAAGATTAGTTTGAGCTAAAGGCAATTGAGGGTCAACAGATGCGGAGAGAGTTCTCTGACCTCCTCTTTCTTACCTTCCTAAAATCAGGGCATTGATGTCCCTGGGTGAAGGCACTCCCCTCCCCATCCCATTCCATGAAGAGGAGAGCATTCTTATCACACTGGGAAGACCTTACATAGACATACCTTACTAAATAGCCTTTCTGTTCCATGTGTTGCCCTACGTATTAGTCACTTCCCCGTGATGTGTCATCTCTTGACGCCCAAACCCTCAGAGTTCAACCACTCTTCTGAGTTTCTGTAAACTCTGGGGCAAATAAAATATTGATTAAATTGTATCCTTTTTTTTCTTTTGTGAATCGGTATTTTGCTGGTTTAATTCACAGGCCCCAGTCACTGAACACAAGAGAAGAGAAAGCTTTTCCTCTGTGACATCAGCTACTGGCATCTTTTTTCTCAAGACAGAGAGCCTTTGGGTCACTGTGGAGTTTCCCTCCACGGGGCGGGGAGGGGGGGGCGGGGCTCAGGATTCATTCTACCTAACAAGGCAAGATCTCCTTGTTGCCCACTTTGAAGGAAAACACTTTCTGAGTAATCTAGCTACTGAAGGGAAATCACATCATCTCCTGATGCACCACTTCTCTAGGCGCAGAAACCCTTGAGACGCACGGAGGTAGTGCATACCTGCAGTCTGGGTTCTGTGCTAACTGTTCTGTGACTGGGCAGGGACCCACCTAGGGCTCAGTTTCCTCACAAAGGGAGGAAAGGGGAGGGGGCGAGGTGAGGAGAGTTGATTTTAACTCCAGCTCCTCTGCTTATTCTCCGACTGGCCTTGAGCCAGCCCCCCACCTCTCCAAGTTTTAACTTCCCCTAATCATTGCTTCTCAAGGTGTGGCTCCCCCCATCCCAGCAGAATCAGCAGCACTGGGGCCTCATTAGAGGAAATTATTAGAAATGCAAACATATGGGCCTTACCCAGACCTACTGAATCAGAATCTCTGGGGCACAGTGTATTAACAAATCAGAAATCTGTGTGTGAACAACTTCTCCAGGTGATTTTCACTCAAATGATCTCACAGGTCTCTTCCAGATTAAAAGCTTCACTCTTTTTGCCCCGGCCTTAAGACTTTCTTTCTTTCTCTAAAAAACAAACAGAAAACTGCTCCAAACTACTTCTTTCCTCCCTTAAGATTGCTATCTTCAAAAAAAAACTTATAATAAAATTTGCATTCAGTCATTTCCATAGCAACTTAAACAAAACCATTAAGATTCTTTTGTTCTTTAATACCTCTGCTCCTTCTTTTAAAGGGACTGCTCCTTCTTTTTCTTTTCTGCTTTCTTTTAAAGGGACTGGTTTGTTTTCTGGTTTTTGTTTCTTTTAATTATAAAGCCAACCTTATCTAACAATACCTCTTAAAGACATTTCAGTGGTACATAATTATAGTCCCAACCAGCAATGCAAAGAATGTCATTTGAATGATCTTCTACATTGATTTTCTACCTAAATTGATCTTCTATATCAATTCTCAAGATAGAACGAATTCTAAGCTCCTAAATCCACACGGAAGAATCTGTCTCCATAGTAATACTCCATACATCTTTCTTGATTTCACACTCCATCCATTGACCCTACTTCTAGATATAACTGCCAACTCCAATCAGTGAGCCTCCCTGCCCCACTCAGACCATGAAGTCCTGGTGCAGCTGACTCCACCCCCAGCTCCAGGTTTGGCCAATCAAAGCCTTCACGGTCCTGAGCACTCTAACTGGTTCAGAGACGGACACAGAACCCATCAGAATCAATGAGACATTGACGGAAACTTCTGGGATATAAACCCGTGATGTTTCTCATTAGACTAGAACTTGCAGTGATGAAGCCCATAACTCCACAGCTGTTTTAATCCCATGAAGGAAGATTTGTCTGAGATGGAGTCTCCAAAGAGAAGGTAGAGCCGAGAGGCCAAGAGAGAGAAAATACAGCCAGATGACATCATTTCTGAGCCTGTATCCAACCATGCTTAAAAATAGTCCCTGCTGGACCTTTTAGGACAAGGTTCATTAAACTTCCTTTTTCCATTTTGGGTTGACTTTTCTATCACCTGACACCAAAAATATTTTAATGCATTCAGAGTATAAATCAATACAGCTTTTGGTAGGCAACTTATCAGTGTCTATTAAAAATTTGTTCATGTGCATAACTCTTGTCCTAGTGAGTTTACTTCCAGAAATATACTCTTTAGAAATGTTCTCAGAAGTATGGAATATACATATATATTCCATCTTGAAGTTCATCGAAGTATATTATTTGCCACAGCAAAGAGCTGGAAACAACCTAGTGTCGTTCAATATAAACCTACCTCATTTTTACTCATTTATGATGTTAATGAAGAGGAAAACACAACCCTGATCTTAAAATCAAAGACTCTCAGAGCTAGAAGGCACTTCAGGTCAGATATTCAACATTTATCTCCTGATAGATGCAAAATCTGAATCCCACAAAGGTAATGTGACTTGGCTAATTCACCCAGCTAGTTCTTCAGAGCCAAGACAAGATCCCTTATTTTCTGGCAACCTTTCCTCCTCTCTCATGCTGGGTTTGAAATTTCAATTGTGCTGGTCATTGTTAGACAATGGCTGGAATCTGGCATTTCACTGGAAAATCAATAACCCCAGTGCAAAAGTTAAATCAACATTACACTCAGTGTCAATGATAACAAATCACACAGCTTCAAGCTAACTGTAATGCAAGAAACGTTCAAACCTGGAGAGAATTTTTGTGAGTCTATCTGAACCAAACTGACAGCAATTGCCAGGAAATAAAATCTGGAGCATTGAGGAAATGCTCCAGAGAATGGCAGTTTGACAGTTTATTTTATACATGCAAATCAAAGGAGGAGACATAGGGGAGTTACGTGAAACTCATTGGTGGTAGATGAGGGAGGCAGGAAAAAGCAGAGCAGGGAAATGTCCGAGATTGGATAAAGATCAAAACAGAGAGACATGTACTTCTTTTGATTGGTGGGCACTGGATAATTAACAGTTAACATTTACAGCACCTACAGACAGTGTGTGGGGAACAAGACAACACTGAGAAGTCCTTTGGTCTTGTGCTCTGGTGCTAGGTCGTACATCCAGGAATCTGGAAAAGGAGATTACTCTGACATTTCAAAGGTTTACTATCTTAGATGCAAAAAGACAAACCCAGACTTCCTTAAGATAAAGATTGACCTTTGTCAAGGAAGCTACAGGCCTAGGATATGACTACCCACCATGCTCAGCTTTCAGCTAGGAATGTTCAGACTACCCTATGTGGTAACTTTCTGCCTCTGAGTGTGTAAGGCCCATCATGCAGACTTCCCCTGAGCTTGGCGGGTTTAGTAAGTGGCCTTTTTTCCATCCACATGACAAAAATAGCTTTTTCCCTACAGACAACTTATTCTTTTTCTCTCTTCCCCTTCCCATCCCCCGAAAACTTATACTTGCTTTCGATACTCCAACACAAACGACAGTTCAGAAAACTTCAGTGGCTAAATGCCAATCTCAGCAAAGCTCTCTTCCCTGCCACAGTGGCAGAGCAGTTGAAAGTACTGTGCATTCAAGTCACAAGAGAGATCATTTCTGCCTGAGATTCTCCAATAACAGAAAATGAGTGATGGTTCTTTGCCTGAAAATACATATTGATTGTTGGCTGTGAATTTCGCCATGGATAACGTGGAAGTCACCATCCTTCAAGTGTGTGTGAACTGAAGGTGCTGTTGCCTACTCTTTGCAGGATGATTTGTAGCAAAAGACAAGACAAGGCAGGAGAAATGTCCACATCCAGGTCAGGCTGGATGTTCTCCAGCCAATCTTCCATCCTGGATTATCTGATCTTCGCTTCTAAGGTCCCCGTGTATGGCATGCAAAAGGCAGATTGATTGCCTTCATTTGACTAAGATGAAAACACTTTCATATTCTTTAATCTTTTTCCAAACTGAATTCCTCAAAACTCACCCCATCATCCCAAGCCCAGCCACCATTTAACAACTTCTACCTCCAATGGCCTGACCTACCCTGGGCTGTACACACCGTACGCTTGCTGGTGAACGGGACCCATCGGAAACCAGCAGGTATAGTGTCATTGCCTCACCCCAGGCCAGACCAGATGTCACCTTTGCTGCTCAGACACAGCATCATTGGTTCATTTTTATCACTTTCTGATATGTAAAAGCATCCAGCATGACTGGCTAAGTTGGTGCCAGGATACTTTTACATCCTGCAGAGGTGGCTGTTTGCTCGTTGGTGGTCAACAGAGGAACAAACAAAAGTATCTGTCTGAGCGTCAGCCTTGTGCTACTCACAACCTTTCGCATGTGCTACTCATAATCCCAGAGTCTGGTGAGCTCAGAGATTCTATGTACAAAGTTTATCACAGGATAAGAATCACAGAATTCAGGAGTTCCCAAAAGTTTCCCCTAACCCAAAAATCTTCCCTCAGTGACCTATGATACCTAAAATGTCACCATTACAAATTTGTTGCATTGGAGTTCAACCAAATCAGGATTTCTAACTGGCCCTTAGAAAAATTCTAATACCACTGAGAAGGCTAAATATCATCTCCACCTCTGCAGACAGGCCTTCTAAGTCGACAGGCATTGACCACGGGGCTTTATGGGAACATGAAACACCCCCATCAGGGAGAGACGTGAGGGGGAAGAAGAGTCATGGGAAGAAAAGGCAGGCAGGCACCGCAGACACCTACCTTCCAATTTAGCCCAGGATCAGCTCGAGCAAAGCTCTGAGCCAGTTTGTAAGAGAAACTAGTCCCAGCAAAATGTCCTATAGATAGAAGGACAAAATTGCACAAGCCATTCCTGGAACCTCAGTAAGTCCCAGAGGGGCTTTTTCATGCCTTTCCAGCTCTGTAACTCACTTCCCTGGTTGCTCCCAGATGACTAATGAGGAAAACAGGACCACCCAGGAGACACACTCCCAGCAGGGAGGATTTGAAGAGGAGAACCACACCATTCAATATAACCAAGTGTCATTAAATAGGTTTTTAATGCTTCATATAATCAGCAAGACAAATCAGTTGACTTCACCTTTCTTAAAGTATAAAATATTGCAGTTATAGCAGCACCAGAAAAATTTCCTTAGATATTCCAATGCTTTATCATTGTTGTCAGCTCTTGCTTTGTCTAACTAATGACTTAATCATCTTTCTCCTTCCCCCAAGGAAGAGCAGAGGCAGTTCCTCCGCACACTCCCAGTTGGTACTTAGACTGTGCAGGTAACCATGGCCTCATCATCATTTCTCTTCAGGAAGGTCTCTACTGACCTGAAATTCTTCCCCTCTAAATGGATCCTACCATTGCCCTGAGACCCAGATTCACTTTCTGTTCTGGCTTGTGTTAGGTGACGACTATAGGTATAGGTTGAGGGGGTACTGAACATGTAGATGCCCCCACCCCACCTACTGCATGTATGTCAGTGTACCTCTTGTGTTTAGGACAAACTCACATGAGATTATCCAATGTCACCGTCATCACAGCACCTGCTGGCCTCTGAGAAAACCTGCCTGGGGACAAATCCTCTGAAGCCTCTACACTCAGTCTTTGAATGTACTCATCTCATCATCCATCATTCCTCCTTCCAGCTCACCTCAGGATAAATGCTGTACCGACTCGCTTAGGAGAAAAGCACCTTCACTTTCTCTTCATCTTGTCCATTTCTCTTCTGCTGAGTCTTGAAATATTAACTTTCTACCCTCAGCCATCACTTCATCATAAATGCTCCCTTTCCTCCACCCTCTTACTCTTTTTCTCTAAATTTGGACCTAAGCCCTGACCAGCATGGCTCAGTGGGTTGGGCAGCATCCCACAAACCAAAAGGTCATCAGTTCCATTCCCAGTCAGGGCACATAGCCTGGGCTGTGGGCCAGGCCCCCAACTGGGGTCATGCGATAGACAACTAATTGATGTTTCTTTTGCATATGAATTGTTCTCTCCCCTTCTCCCTCCTTTCCTCTCTCTCAAAAAATAAACAAAAAAATTTTTTAATATGCACCTGGCTCCTTCAATTATAAAACATCACAATCTTCTCTCCACATAAAAAGTGCAAAGACTAGTTCAATGGCTAAGCTTTCTTTCCTTTAAACCATATATCTAAAGTGCTAGCCACACAGAGGATTTTCCAAAAACTGCAGTTCTCTTTGCCCAAATTGTGATGATTTGCTCCTCAGCCTTCCAGACAAGTCTGGGGCAGTGAAGCACAGTGTAAAGGGCACAGACAGATCGTTAGGGTCAGGCCAATCTAGGTGTCCTTCCCAGCCCCTGCACTTACTGTCATGTCTGTATGACAGTGAGGGTTGTTGACAGTTTGGTGGGACTGGGCATAGAGAATCAGTGCAGGATTTTTCCCTCTCCCAGCATCGAGGGCAGGAACCATGACCTCAGTGATCTTCACATCTATCTCCAGTCCCGAGAGACACACCTGGCAATGGGAGCTGTTCAATACCTATCTGTTGAACTAACATGCAACAGAGACAACTCAAGATGATATTAAAGGTAACATCAGATGCCATGGAGCTATGGGAGGGAAAAAATACAGGTTTTCAGGTAAAAATTCCCTGCAAGTCAAGAGTAGCTGTTGAGAAATGGACAAGAGGAGAAGGGGTAACCACAGAAAAAAAAAAAGGTAAGAAACTAAAGATTGCCAGAACAAACATTTAGTTCTCTACTCCTTTCTTAAAAAAAAATAAAAATAATAATATTTACCTGGCTGGGGGAGACACTATGATCACGATTGTGGTTTTCCCGGGATGAGGCTTATCCATTGCACTTTGGGTGTCCTGACCCCTGCGATTTCCCCAAATGTGGGAGACTTGACTGCATAATTTGTGGTTGTGGGGGACTGTGTTCATGGTCTCCCCTAAAAAAAAAGCCCTGTCTGGTGTGGCTCAGTAGATTGAGCACCAGCCTGTGAACCAAAGGGTCAGGGCACATTCCCAGTCAGGGCACATGCCTGGGTCGCAGGTCAGGTCCCCAGTAGGGTGTGTGTGAGAGGCAACCACACACTGATGTTTCTCTCCCTCTCTTTCTCCCTCCCTTCCCCTCGCTCATTAAATAAATAAATAAATAATAACAATAAATTTCTATTAAAATTTTTGAAGGACTCTACAATATTTCTATGGGCATTTTCAGTCATAAAATGTTTTTTGTGTCAATTTTCCCTCTTGTCAAAAACAGCAAGAATTTAAAATTTACTTGGGTGCAGGATCAAGAGGAGAAAGAAACTTGAGGGAGGGTTAATCATCTAAAAGACATCAAGGAAATATTTTGGCATAGACCTCCAGAAACCAAAAGGTCCAGGTAGAAGAAAGATGTGAGCTTCTCTAAGGAAGGTTCCTTTCAACTCTTTTGAAAAGGTATCTTGAGTGAGGCTCTGCCCTTATTTAGCCTTGGATGTTTTGAAATCATGTAGCATTTTATAGTCAAAGATTTTTGCCATTTATTTGTTTTCGTGAAAGTGTATCCAGGGTTACAGAAGGGAATCCATGTTTTATTTGGAACTAGAAGCTCCATGTAATCATTTAAGCTAAAGGTGATTGGTCAACTATTTTCTATGTGGAAGAGAATTCTCTATCACAGGAGAAAAAGGGGTTGGTGTCTCAGGTCCTCAGAGATTGCTCCTAAAGCCCTGGCCACGAGGTCCAACAGCTGGAAGGCCTTTATCAGAAAGAAGCACAGTGGAGACAGCCAGTGATGACACTAGGGTCCCGTTATCCAGAGAAGCCAGTGGATAGTAAGTTTCTACCTTGACATATTTTCTGAAGTGCTTGCTTTCCTTGGAGGAATAAAAGATAATAAATGTGAAATTACCATGTTTTCAAAACCTAATCGATTCTGAAGATGGGATTATGAATTTTTTATATTCTCTTCTTTGTTCTTTCTCTTTGTAACCCAAAGAGAACTGGGTATTTCACAGTCTCATCGCAGTTTTGCATGCAAAAGCATCCAAAAGAACACATTGAAAAGCAATTTAAGCCTGTATAGGAACCTTTAGAAGAAGACGGGAAAGGGGTTTTAGATGCGATGAAATCTGGGGAGACTTCCTTCAATGTGCAATTTAATGTTGCTCCTTGGCAGTTCCACACAGAACTCCAGTCTTCTTCCTCTCCTTCCCACCCCAAACACTCATTCTGAAATCCGTTCCATTCTTCCAATAGGTCAGCACTCTCTCCACTAGAAACCAGTCTAGTCTTTCTCTTTCTTCCAGTTCTGCAGCCTCACATTCCTCAATTAGCACAGAAAACACTAGATCCTAACCTCCGTCTTTCCTGAGGTGAGGCTGCAGAGCCAGAAGAAAGAGACTAGACTAGTGGTGGGGAAAGCTGCTATTACTTCTACATTAATACCGTACAATGTCACCAACTCTATCATATCTGTATTTTCTAATATTATAATGAGCATGTGTAACTTTAATTGTGTAAAAATTTATTTTTTTCCTTCACTTTTATGTTGTGTTGATTTCAGGTGTACAACTTAGTGGTTAGACAATCATATACTTCACAAAGTGTTCCCTCTGATATTTCCAGTACCTACTTGGCACCATACATAGTTAGTACAACACCATTGACTATATTCCCTATGCTTTCCTTTATATCCCCGTGACTATTTTCTAATTACCAGTTTGTGCTTAATCCCTTCACCTCTCTTGCCCAGTCCCTCCAACCCCCCTCCCCTCTGGCAGACATCTGACCACTCTCTGTGTCTATGAGTCTGGTTCAATTTTGTTTGTTTTTATAGCTCTTTAGATTCCACATATAGGTGAAATCATATGGTATTTGTCTTTCTCTGACTGACCTATTTCACTGAGTATAATACCCTCTAGATAAATCCATGCTGTTGCAAATGGTGGATTTCCTTCTTTGTATGGCTGAGTCCATTGTGTATACACACCACAGCTTTTTTATCCATTTGTCTATTGATGGACACTTGGGCTGCTTCCAAATCTTGGCTGCTATAAATAATGGTGCAATGAGCATAGGAATGTATATACTCTTTCCAATTAGTGTTTTGGGTTTCTTTGAATAAATCCCCAGCAGTAGAATCACTGGATCATAAGGAAGTTTCCATTTTAACTTAAGAAAACTCTATACTGCTTTCTGTAGTGGCTGTACCAATCTGCCTTCCCACCAACAGTGCACAATGGTTCTTTTTCTCCACATCCTCACCAGTGCTTGTTGTTTGTTGATTTATTGATGATGGCCATTCTGACAGCTGTGAGGTGATATCTCACTGTGGTTTTTATATGTATTTCTCTGATGATTAGTGACATGAGCATCTTTTCATGTCTATTGACCATCTTTATGTCTTCTTTGGAAAAGTGTTCAGTCAGGTCCTCTGCCCATTTTTAATTGTGTGGGTTGGTTTTGTTTTTTGGAGGGGTTTTTGGTGTTAAGTGGTATAAGTTTTATTTTGGATATTAACCCCTTATCAGATGTAAACATGTGTAACTTTGTAATCGGGGAAAAATACATGTTTCTATTTTTTCAATAAAACATAGAGAATCTTTAAAATGTACCTTATCTTCTGGTCAAGATGACAGCATAGATAAACATGGCTCACCTCCTCACACAATCACATCAAAACCACAACTAAAACATAGAACAACCATTACTAAGAACCATCAGAAATCAAGCTTAATGGAAGTCTGACAACTACGGAATTGCAGAAACCACATCTGTCCAGACTGGTAGCGGGGCAGAGACACAGAACAGGTTGGTCCCACATACATGTGTGGTGGATAAAAATTTGTGAAGGACGTCTCAGGAGTGAAAAGTCCCAGCCCCACACTAGGCCCAGGGTTCCAGTGCCAGGAACTTTCCCACAACTTCTGGCTATAAAAAGCAGTAGGAACTGAGTTAGTGGAAAGAACTTCTCAAGTCCCCAGCAGTTCCTCTTAAAGAACTCACACATGAACTTACTCAGACTCACACCCTCTGAGCTCTAGTACTGGGGTAGCAGCTTGAAAGGCACCAGTGGCAAACAGGGAGTAACTAAAGTACCTGGCATCAAGGCAAGAGCTGGGGGACAGCTTTTTCCCAGACAGAAAGGCAGACAGAGCTCACTATCTCTTTTCTGAACCCTCCCCGCACAGAGCCACAGGGCTAACAGGCAGATGCTATTTCTGAGACTCCATCAACTTGGCTAACACTGTTTGACCCACCCCGGAGGTCCTCTGAGACTCCGTCCCACCAATATGGCCTCCCCCAAGTTGTTAACCATCACTTTTCCATGTGGATGGCTGGTCTTGGTTCATGTTTTACAACTTTCTAAATCCTCTCAAACAAGCAAAAGCCAGTCTCACCAAGGACCCAGCCCCTGTGCTACTCAATAAGGGGCCCTAGGCCTGGCACTAGCAGCAGTCAGCCTAGATTCACAGCTTGGCTTTGCCTAGGAATCTCCAAGCCCAGCACAAGTAGCAGACATGTCAGATTGCTTTATAGCTCAGGCAGTATGGTCCCAGACAAAACACAGGTGAGGGCTTTCCTTGGCCTGCACCACCTGGGAAACCTCAGAGTCTGAGCACCCAGTTGACAGCTACAGGCCACATTGGAGCACCACTATGTTGCCCCCACACAGCTGATCTTCCACAGAGGGTGGAGGTTGGTGGTCAGTGGTCACAGCCAGTCCTTGAAGCTGACTGGCCTGGGTTATCCCTCCCATTGACCTGCAAACAGCAATGGAGTGTCAACTACATGAGGAAGGTGTACTCAGACCACATGAAGGGCACACATCAGGTACCCAGCTTGGGTGATAAGAGAGGCTGTGCCACTGAACCCTAAAGGGCACCTACTACATTGGGCCACACTACCAAGATGAAGAGTCAAACAAGTTCTACCTAACACATAGAAACAAACACAGGGAGGCTACCAAAGTGAGGAGATAAAGAAACATGGCACAAATAAAAGAACAGATCAAAACACCAGAAAAAGTACTAAATGAAATGGAGATAAGCAATCTATCAGATGCAGAGTTCAAAACAGTGGTTATAAGGTTGCTTGAAGAATTTAGTGAGGATCTCAACTGTACAAAAAAGATCCAATTAAAATCGAAGGACACACTAATTGAAATAAAGAACAATTTACAGGAAAACAACAGTAGAGTGGATGAAGCCAAGAATCAAATCAATAATTTGAAACATAAGGAAGCATAATCAATAAAATATATTTTAAAAAAAGAAAGAAACATAAGGAAGCAAAAAACAACCAATCAGAGCAACAAAAAGAAAAAAGAATCCAAAAAACAAGGATAGCGTAAGCAGACTCTGGGATAATTTCAAGCAACCCAATATTTGCATCATAGGGGTACCAGATAGAGAAAAGAAAAAGCAAGAAATTGGAAATCAATTTGAAAAAATAATGAAAGGAAACTTCCTTAATTTGGTGAAGGAAATAGACATGCAAGTCCAGGAAGTACAGGGAATCCCAAACAAGATCAATACGAAGAGGCTCACTCCAAGACACATCATAATTAAAGGTTAAAGATAAAGAAAGAATTTTGAAAGCAGCTAGTTACCTACAGGGGAATTCCCAAAAGACTGATTTCTCTAAAGGAACTTTTCAGGTTACAAGGGACTGGCAAGAAATATCCAAAGTCATGAAAAGCAGGAAACTACAGCCAGGATTGCTCTACCCAGCAAAGCTATCATTTAGAATAAACAGCTTCCCAGACAAGACTAAAGGACTTCATCATTACCAAACCATTATTATATGAAATGTTAAAGGGATTGTTTAATACAAATAAGAAGATCAAAACTATGAACAATAAAATGAAAATAAATACATATCTGTCAACAACTGAATCTAAAAAACAAACTAAGCAAACAGGAGGAACAGACACAGAATCATGGATATGGACAGCATTTTGATGGTTGCCAGATGGCAGAAGGTTGTGGGGGGATGTGTGAAGAGGTGAGGGGATTAAGAAGTACAAATAGGTAGTTACAGAACAGCCATGGGGTTGTAAAGTACAGAGTAGCCAGAGAACCTGTGCATGACCCATGGATGTGAATAACGGTGGGGGTACTGCCTAAAGGAGTGGGTGGTGCTGGGTGGAGGAGGGCAAAGGGGTATAAATCAGGACAACTATAATAGTATAATCAATAAAATAAAATTAAAATTAAAAATGTACCTTAAAACAGTGGTACCCAGATTTTAGAATTCTATAAACATATATAATTTTAATAAAAATCTTGAGGACGAACGCAGAACTAATAACTTCACATTTTGCCCAAAAAATAGGAGTACTTTTTAAATCTGTTATCTTCATCATTTCGTTTTTTTTAAAAAGAGTATTTTAACAGCCATATAAGCAGGGTAGACATTACTTCATAATGAATGAAAATCTCTTAAACTGGGTGATTTGGTTTTAAAAACTCACTAAACTTTGGTTCTATCTTCTTTCACCACTCAAGGTACAGTGTGAACTTTGCTCAGAACTTCTCTGAGCGCAGGCATTTGAAATCTACCAGTATAGACATGATGGAAAAACAAGAATGAAGTCAGGGGAGACTAGGGAATGTAGAGAAAAAAGATTAGGAACCGTCAAGCAATGATTCAGCAGGGCAGCTGCAGGGAAGGAGAAGAATAACAAAGGCTCCCACTTCAGCCAAAGACACTTCAGTGGGAGTCCACCCAGTCAGGCCAGTCTGGGATGCAGTGGTTCTCCCAACGGGCTAGTGGTTCAGACCAATTCTTTAAATATCAAGTGATAGCAAATAGTGACAGTAGAAAAGATTGATTTCTGTTGATAAAAATCACACACCCTTTTATGTTCAGAACAAGGGACAATCATATACACTAATCATTACCGTATCTTTAAACTTATTTGTCTTTTATTTTACTGATTTTCCAATATTCCTAACTACGACGCACTACTCACTCACACCCAGACCGTCAAACTCGCAGGGATGGAAGCAGCCTGTGTGGCTATTTCTACATGCCTTTGTCCTGTTTTGCTGTGTCGTTCCTTTTCTGAAATGTGTTCTCACTTAGGATGTAAATCTGGATATATCCAAACCAGATACACTTTAGGAGACATTAAAGGGCTTAAAATTTATATGATGAGATATATCATTCATTCTCAGCAAGTGGAGCTAAGTGATATATTGTTGGATTTTAGAATTTCGACTGATTGTGGCTGCCAACTCCTGGCTACGCTAGGCTGGCTGGCCAGGGTTGGCTGGGGCCGCTGAACTTCACACACACTGGAGTCATAAAAGCATTCCGAAAACATTGGCCACTGCCACCAAGAGTGTTCTGTGTTTTTGTTTTTATTTCCACATGAGGGCCTCTCCTTCATCAATAATAGGAACAATACACATTTGGACACAATTGGAACAATACACACTTTTTGAAAATAATAGCAGGTGGAAACATGAGTTTAAAAGTATCATACTTCTGACTTCTTCCAGAATCCCTTAAAGTTGCCTCCTTAGGAAGAAGCTCAGTTGACCTGCTTCTGAATCCAGCTCTACAGAATTCACCAGGGTTTGGCTTTTACATAAACTTTAAAACCCATGAAAGAGTAGGTGTGCACATCGGGGCACACCAGAGGGCTACAATGTGTAGTTGAAAACAAAGAGTGTTTCTAGGGCTTCATGTAGTTACTGACTCTGTTTCCCTCATCTAGCCCAAACTGGTAACAATTGCCCTACCTCTGAAGGTCAGCTTTGATTGCTGCCAGATGTAGGACGGAAAGGGAGAATGAAGGGAAGGAGACACCAGGTGATGCTGACAGTGTATCCTCCCAAAGGGAGGAGGAGAGGAGTCTCTTCTGCCTCCTCTCCCCAGCCCCCCACCATACTTGGCCAACATCCATGGAAAATATGTGCAACAACAGCAGTCACTTCCCCTCTCACCATCACCCTACAAATTTGCACCTTCCCCCACCCCCCTGACTGATGCAGAAAGGAGCCAACACAGCGGGAGAGAATCAAGCCCAAATTCCTGTCCAACAAACTGAGCAGCAGCCTGGCTCTGTGGTCCCAATGGTAGTGTGCCCACAGGGATGGGAGATCCGCGCAGGTAGGACTTGGCACTCGCTGGAGCTGCCCTCTGAAGCACATCCAGTAATCCACCCCTCTGGATGCAGGAGGTGTGGAGACAATGACTATTTCCTGAATGTCATGCTGTTTAAATAGCTCTGCTGTGGTGTTTGGAGAAAGTCAGGATGTTTTTGCACCAGGTGCTGTTGGAGCTGCCTAGCTAAGCTAAATACTACTCACAGGCATTGAGAACAGGTGGTGGCTGGCCAGATTGCTGGTAGTCAGGGCGGTGGTGGTTGTTTTTCTTGTTCCAGCAGTTGGCAGAGGAATGCATGCTTCAGTGTTATCAGTAGCTTCTCATCCTTGAAAAAGGAGTGTTTTCCCTGACACCAGAACAAGAAGACACACTCTACACTGCTAAGAAGCCCTTCCTAAGACCACGCCGAGTCCAAAACTGCAGGCTGCTATTCAGAATAGTCCTCAATTTATCCCTGTTTTTAGTTAAAGTACTTTGGCTTGCAAAACCGGAGACCCGCTTCAAGCTAGTGCCAAAGAGGGTGGGGTGTGTGTGTGTGTGTGTGTCTGTTATGGAAGAATCCAAGGGAGGATATAGCTCTGGGGCTCAAAGGAACCAGAAGCCCACCAGGAATCACCGATATCTCCCTAAATCTCTGGGACCACACAACCTCCCACCTCTAGTTTCCTCACTACCTGTCCCCTGGCAATGATTCCCCTCCTGGCTGCCATGGCCTACGTGCCCACCAGGCTCTGTCACCGTTTTGGAAAGGCCTTCCCTGACCCTCCCATTTGATGATATCTGTCTCTCCCATTTATACTCATATTGGATGACCCTGCTTATCCTTCCATTGCCTTTATCGCTGCGATGGACCAAATATTTGTGTCCCCCCCACCACCAAACTCACATGTTGAAACCAAATCCCCACTGTGATGTTATTAGGAGTTGGGGCTTTCGGGACATAATTAGGTCCTGAGGTGGAGCAGTGCCCTTATAAGAAGAAGCAAGACAGCTACCTGGCCCTCCTCCTGCCATGGAGGGCACAACAAAAGGATGGCTGTCTGCAAACCAGGAAGCAGGCCTTGCCCAGGACCCAAGCATGCTGGCACTCTGACCTTGAACCTCCAGCCCCTAGAACTAAGTTTCTGCTTTTTATAAGCCACCCAGTCTATGGTACTGACTAAGACAATTACCACGTGAAATTTATGTGTTTATTTGCTTGTTCATGGCTCCACTTTAAGGTAAGCTCCATGAGAACAGGACTTCCTCCTGCATATCCCCACAGCCGCAGGCCCTAAAGCAGCACAAGGCAGAGAGCACTCTCCGTGATCTTTCACGCCCAGTGCCCTCTGTAATGAGATTTCTGGGACTGCTGGCTTACATTCCCCAAAGAGATCATCTCACTGTTCTCCAGCCAACAAGTGTACTTGTGCGTTTAGTTCTGGAAACCATCCTTGGCCCACCATCCAGGTCAAGGGGGGAGGGTGTGGTCATAGACTGCCCTTTCCATGGAAATAGGAAGTGCTGGGCCTCTGGAGGGTTGCCTGGGGGAAGAAGATACTGAAGCTTGTCCCAGAGGTGACTCCCCAGCTTTGCAGAGTCACCTCCCCCTACAAAGGGGTGCACACAGTGTGCGCACAACCCATTCTGCACCCCATTCCCTTGGGCCTCTCGCTTCCCATGAAGACCCCTGGCTCTTGTTAGGCACTCAGAACCTTCTAGGTCACCTTGGGTTTCTTGCTTCTAGGTCTTGCCTCAAGCTGTTCCCTGTCTTCCAGAAAGGCTCACCCCCACCAGGCCCAACAGCCTCCCTCAGTCTATAGATGTTATGACCTCCTTTCAGAATTCTCAGATTCCACCACTTCCCAGATTCTGTCATTCCGAATTAGTCACTCCTTTCCCCGACCCCAGGAATCGCCTTGTTAGAGACTTGCTCCAGGCTTCCTTCCAAGAGAAAGGTTAAGAATCAGATAAAAAAAATGCCACACAAAAACCCTTTGCAGTTTTACTCACAGTAAGATGGAGCTAAAGGGTGACACCCGTGTCTGATACAAGAGGCTGCCGTGAGTGCATTCGCACGGAGGGCAAAGCCCCTGAAGGAGGCCCTTAGAGGGGAGGTGGCGACGCAAAATGACAAGGAAAGAATCAGCGAAGGCCATGAGGATAAATTTGCCCATTTAACAACTAGCATAAGCCCAGCCTTTACCCAAATACAGGCTATCGCTAGATTTTACTCTGGGGATCAGTGGTTATCAACTTTGGCTGT
Organism: Phyllostomus hastatus; assembly: GCF_019186645.2. NCBI lineage: Eukaryota > Metazoa > Chordata > Mammalia > Chiroptera > Phyllostomidae > Phyllostomus > Phyllostomus hastatus. The sequence continues at coordinate 34,058,922 of NW_025333709.1, read as the reverse complement.
ATGTTAATGTCACGTGGGGTGTTTTTGAAAAATATCCACATCCAGACCCTACTCTGGAGATTGTGATGTAATTGTGCTGAGGTGGGACGTGGCTATTGAGAACCACTGGCCGAGAGCTATACCAAAACATGCACCCTAAGAGAAAGACAGGGCTTTGGTTCCCGAGTGGGCTGAGCGCGGAGTCCCAGCTCCACCCTCTACAGTTTCACCATCTCCTGCAACTCATTGAAACTCTCTGGACCTCCCTTTCCATACAAATAAAATGGTGCTAATAATTCCTACCTCATATGATTATCATAAGGATCAGATAGAACATGTTGGAACCTCCTAGACCATAAGAGACCCTCAGTAAGATGGCAGGTATAAATGTTATTAATGCCCCCAACAAGCTGTTGCAGAGTGTGATTTAATACTTTATCATTTAAACATGTAAGGCAATGTTGCCTACATGACAAAACAATCAAGCATGAAGGAAAAGGATGGCTTTGTTTCTGCAGGGGCCACCTGAGCCCAGTCACATAAGAAAGTTGCTTGGCAGGCTCCACGTACGCCTCTCTGAAAATGAACACTGTCCAGACTCTGACTTCTCACTGAGGCAGTGTGCCCTTACTAAGTACCATTCGTGTCAGCCGCTGCAGACCAGGAGGCAGCTATTCTGCACAAAGCAAGTCACAGAGTATTCAGTAACTGCTCTTGAATAAGAATGCTGCACCAACAGAAAGCACTGGGGGAAAAGGCACTGTGGGAACAGCACGTGTGTCTGGGCCAGGCATGTCTCGTGTGTTTCAGGCATATTGTTATGTGAGGAGAAAAAGCACCATCATGCTCAGAAGACAAGGAGAAATGTCTTTCCTGTTTGTTTTTGTTTTACCAAAATCATAGTATCCATTTCCCAAATTCCAGTAAAGAAACACTTCCTGGCTTTTTCACTGTACTTGACCCTCTTCCCACCCAAAACTAATCTAAAATACAATGGCATGAAGCTGAGAGTCTGCAAAGTCTGGCCTGATTGAGGCCAAGTTTGTGTGCAAGATAACATGTTGTACGTACAGTCTGAACCACTGGAGAAAATAGCACATTTTATTCAGGATAATTATTTGTTAATTTAATTTATGCTTGTGAAAATATTGATGAGTCTCGATTCCCTCTTGAAGAAGATATGGGGAGAAATTCCAATGTGGGAATCAACAGATTAAATTTAGACAAACTCTTGCAAGACAAACAAAAAAAAATCTGAGAAAACAAAAGTATCCTAATCAGGACCCTAATTCAGGAACTGACCTATTGGTTTTTTCTCAGCTGTCAACCTTAGCCAGTGTCTACTCACTATCCTTGATGGCAGAGGCCACCAAACTATAGCCCAGGACTCAAACCTGGCTCACTACCTGTTTCTGTAAATAAAGTCTTATTGGAACATCTCCATGTTTACTTGTTTGCATATCGTGTATGGCTGCTTTCATGCTACAAAAGCACAATTATACAGTTTCAAGATCATATAACCTGTCAAGTTGAAAATATTTATTATGTGGCCCTTTAACCAAAAGTTTGTTGAGCTCTGATCCACAGAAATATGCCATAATATCCTTTCCTCATCCAAAATACTTAGACTAAATATGACATAATAAGCATGACATAATAAAAATATATTAAAATATGGGCTTGAAGATTTATGCTTTATATTGAAGTACATGGAATAGCAATAATGTGTTTATTATTTGTTACATACCACTTGGGAAAAATTAATAAGTAAAATTATTTCATATCACTAACTATTTTAATACATGTATGAGTTATGCTAATGGTAAAGATTTCACTTCAGTCTTTATTACTAATTACTAGGTGGCTAGTTATTTTCACCTATCAGAGTAACTTGGAAAAGAAATACAGTTCAAGCCCTGGCTGGTGTAGCTCAGTGGATTGAGCGTGGGCTGGGAACCAACATGTCCCAGGTTCGATTCCCAGCCAGGGTACATTCCTGGGTTGCAGGCCATAACCCCCAGCAACCACACATTGATGTTTCTCTCCCTCTCTCGCTCTCTCTCTCTCTCTCTCTCTCTCTCTCTCCCCCCTCCCTCCCTCCCTTCCCTCTCTAAAAATAAAAAAAAAAGAAATACAGTTCATATTATTTCTGTCTTTTACACAGATTAAATGTAAGAGGAAATGAAACTGGTATATTTAATTCAACTCAGCACTTTCTAACAAGGATGAAATAGTGTCAATTATATGCACTGCAGTTCTTTTAAAGCAAACAGAAACATAAAATATACTCAATTTAATTAAAGCATGAAAATAAAATGAGGTATCAATAGTAAGAGAGTGAGAACAGCAGTACTGGTATGGTAATCTTATTTATGCTTCTAGATTTACTGTATCTAAAATTGTGTTTGTTTTAAACAGTCATTAATGGGAATCTGGTTAAAATAGAGCAACAAAGAAGGCAAAAAACAATTTAGATAAGTGACTTTTTTTTTTGCATTTAGCCATCTTCTAAATAAGGAGGCTGGTACATTTTTAAATCCACTCCTAATCAAAGTTTAGTGGTATAATATTTCATTGAAAACAACACCAGATGTTCTTTATCAAAACATCTTTCAAGGCCTGAGAAGTTATGTAATGAGATAATTGTCGGTCTATGAATACAGCGGCAATGTCTTATTTACTCATGGCATGAGAACACTCAGGTTTGGAGGCTGGTCAGAGTTCTGTCTGCTGCTATCTACTTCTCATTTCTCTCCTTGCGAAGTTCAAGCAAAGACGGGTGCTTGGAACACCAACCTCACAGTCCAAATCCCACAGACGAAACCAGGGATCGATGCCCTGGAAGACTGGCACCCCTCTCTGAACCACAGGGAGAATTATATTGATTGAGTTACAGAACCTAGGCAGCAAACTCTGAGGTGCGAGGCACACAAACGTGAGAAAGGGAGCCACAAAGCTTGGCTTCAGAGAAGAATTAATCTCAGAAGACAGCATTTGGCACTCATAATAAGCAGAATTCTGAACTGACCATCCAGGATTTCCTCCCCTAATTTCCTGGACTGTAAATATGATGAGATATCATGTCCATGATTATGCTGCATTGGGGGCAAAAAAAGATTTTATTTATTTATTTATTTTTTATTCTATTAATCAATTTTGTCAAACATTGTTGCTTTAGTTACCCTGTGAAAATACCACGGAAAACAGAGGCAATAATTAAATAATAACATTTATTGAGAGTTATGTCCCAAACACTGTTCCAAGTACTCTATGTGCATTAGCTCATTTATTGCCCCCGTAACCTTGTGAGGTAAGTACTACTCTTATCTTCATATCATATCATAGATGAGAAAATTGATGCACAGAGAACTTTAGTTACTTACTCAAGGTCATACAGTTAGAAAGTGCTGGAAACTGGAATAAGAAAAGAAAGGGATTCCCCTTCCCCCCAACGCATGCCCCCAAAACTCTAAAGATTATATGGCAATTAAGATGCCTTAGGCAACAGAGCTAACCTGTAGAAGATAGAGAAATTATTCTTTCTTTCTTCCTTCCTTCCTTCCTTTCATTCCTCCCTTCCTTTTTCTTTTCTTCTCTTTTCTCTTTTCCTTCATGCATACATGCACCCATTGTGCTGAGTGCTAGAGATACAGCAATAGTAAATCACTTTTTAAATCTAGTCATTACCCTGAGATCGCACAGTCCAGGGATTAGTCAGACAAAATGCTGTAAATCTAGGGGAGAAAATGCACCCAGGGGGCTCCTCCAGCAGACCTGAGGAATAGAGAAGGCCCCTCCCGCAGACAGCAACGTCTGGGCTAAAGGACGAGCAAGAACGCTCTGGGCGGCAGAGAGGAGATAACAAGGGGCTCTGCAGTCTTTGCTCTGGTGTGCGGACTGTGTCACGAGCAGTCTGGAAAAGATTATTCTGACATTTCGAAGGTTATCTTAGATGCGGAAAATGCTGGACAGGCTCTTTAAGGCAAACGCTGACCTTTGTCAAGGAAGCTACAGGCCTAGGACGTGGCTACCTGCCATAACCTGCTTTTAGTTGGGAATTTTTAGGTTCAGAACATCCTGTGTGGTTACTTTCAGTCTCTGAGTTTGTAAGGCCACCGTGCAGGCCTCCCCTGAGCTTTTTGGGTTCAGGATGTGGCCCCTTTTTCATCCACACCTGGCAACAAACTGCAGGAGTCCAGACTGCGCTGGGGTTCAGAAGCAAGACAACTGCCCACAGGGAAACGGGCAGAGGCAAAGGCCCACCTCGGGGGGAGCAAACAGGGCTTAAGGATGAGGGAAATGCCCAGCTTCCCCAGAGAGTTCTAAAGAGAATAAATACCACATAAGAAGCCTAGTGAGAACATCACATCCAGGGAACCAGAAGTGTTTTTTGGTTTGGCAGTTCAGGGAGGTCAAAGGGGAAAAGTCAAGGATGCAGCTGGAGTACAGGTTTTAAATCGTTTTGTAAAGAAAATTTTAGGGGGTACAAGGGGACTACATGGTAATGGAAAAATACAATAAAGATTATTTTTTTTTTAAAAAAAGGTTTTAAAGTCTGTCATTCTTATCAAACTGGGGTGGTAAATCAAGAGTATTTATTTAGGAATAAACCCTCAACTAACCAGAGCTGCCTCAAAAGGCCCAGATTAAGAATTCTCTACGTTCTCATTGGTTTGGTGCAGTTATACTTGGGCATAACTTTTCTTCAGTCCCCAATGAGCCTCCTGCAAATGCTATTGCTATAGAATTACCTTAAGAATGTGGGAAGAAAAGATTCTTAGCAAGATGGTTTCTGAGAGGCATATGAAGCTGGAAAGCATCACTTTCCCCTAATAAGCCAGTTTTCTGGACTTGTGAATGTCTATCACCTCATTGCCACGGCTAAAGAGGTAGCAGGTTTCCCACACAGGCACTATTGCCACCACAAAGCCCCTCCAAACACTCCCACTGCACACCTACCAGCTCATCTCAGTTGAGTCTACTTCCCACCCTGAAGGCGTGCAAGCCTCCCCTGGGCTCCCCAGCCGTGTGCTAGCTGGCCCCATGAATTCCTGAGACCTGGGACCACACAGAGCTGTGAGAGATCTCACTGTGGGCCAAGGACACACCAGTTCCTTTCTCCTGCAGCTGTATCCTCTCTCCCCTCTCTCACTTTTCCCACAGGAAGAGTATCACTGGGGAGCCTGCCCTGCCCCTGAAGGCCCTGACTTGCACGCCAACCACCAGTGCATCTCATGGTCTTCCAGGACACAAGGTCAAGTGACATGAGGACAAAAATTTCACCTCTGAACCTTAGAGAAAACCTAAATATGTTACTTCTCAATAGGGTGTAAGAATGACCTGAGAGAATTCCACACAAAAAGAATCAAAAAAAAAGAGGAACTTAAATTTTTCCAGCATTCCCACTTGTCTGGCACATCATCATTCCTTGTAAAAAGCAAGCATTTCTATTAAACGTTAATGCTATTAGAAGGCACTCATGGGGGGCGTGGCTTGGATTTCTATCTGAGGCTTGATGGCTATAGATGTGACAACGCTGGGATGAGCTGTTGTTCTTTAAAGAGGCGGACACACCAGCCAGGGTTAATAAAGCAACAATCGTGTCATTCAGTTATGGCCTTTACAAAAGTAAATCTTTAGCATCAGTGAAAGGAATAGTCATTATATGAATCCCCTAACAACCTTTGTTTTATCCGTTTGTTACTCCACACCTTAACATCTTAGCCAACGATCTGCTCAGAAGGGAAGGAATCAGCGCTCTCGGGATAAGCACGCAGACAGTCAGACACCCGTGGAACCCACCCTTCATGACCACAGAGTTTCACACTCAGTTAAGTTTGTGACGACAACTTATTCCCTGAAAATATCTTATTTGCCCTACTTTGTCCTTCTAGGCCTCTTCTAACGGTGAGGAGTAATGTTTTATTTTTATTTTTCTCCTTTGCCAAGGTGAATTATGCAATCAGGCAACTGGAAGATTAATATGGGGCACTGCATCATTTCCCACCCAATGATCACATCATTTCCCCCATAACAAAAAAGGATGGGGCCTAATTATGGAATAGCCCAAAGAGATTTCTTCCTATTTGTTGTCACAAAAAGCAATGCTCTCTATTGTATAGGGAAATGTAAAAGTCTGTGTTAATTCAAAGTTAAAGTGAAAAGATAATGATTTTAAGCCAGGAAATGAAGCTCCTAGAGGTTTAACAGCCTCCTATGATATATATATGGCAGAGTGAGGATTAGAGTTTAAATTTCATTGCAACTGTGTATATTTGGAAGTTGGCTTATTATTCCATGACCTTCAGAAATCTTGAAAGGCTGTCAAATAATAGAGCGGAATACAAGAGAGACCATCTTCCTTGATGATCTCTAAGAGTTCTTCGGGTATCGGTGAGCCCCGATGACTAATGATCAGGGCTAACAGCATGCTCCAGTGCCATCCAGCTTTAAATGACCCCCAGACAGTCCTTCAAATCCTGTGTCTCTAAATATTGAATTTTATAGGCTATTAATGCCTTTTCAATTATATCATTAGCTATTTCCCTGCACAGCCATAACTCTTCTAGAAGATCAGATAAGAATGCTGTTAAGAAATCAGTTCCTATCCTTTATTACACAATGAGATTTTATCACTGAGGGACTTCACATATATAGAGAGAACAAATATCAAGGACTTACTCTAAGTCAAATGGCCAGCAAGGTCTCTACAACAATGTGCAATCATCACTAAGAAGCCCCCTTCTCTTTCTAGAAGTATCCAAAAGGAACAGACCTGGTTTTGTAAAGAAATTAGCACGTCCAAAATCCAGCTTGGCACCCTCCCCCAACACAAACCTGCTTTAACAGTTGCCTTCACCCAGGCCCCCATGCAAAAAAAAAAAAAAATGTCAAGGTCTCTCTCGACTTCTCTCAGATACTTTCCAAGGCCTGTATATTTTATTTCTCAAAGATCTCTCATCTGCCCTTCCCCCTTCTATTTAGGGTGATCATATGTCCCTGCTGTCCAGGACAATCTTGATTTATGCCGGTTATCCCAGGATAATTATGAACAAAAGTGTCCATCATGGACAACAACTAACATGGCCCATTTCCCCCATTCCCACAGCCAACTTCCTCCAAGCCCTCATTGATCCCCATAGATGGTAGCAGTTGTTGGCAATAGTGACCTGAAGTACCTGTCCAACTGATATTCCCTTTCATCCATTTACTTTTTCAAAATTTTAATTGAGTGCTAATTCTGTACCAGACACTGTGTTGGCACCAGGTTGGGCCCCCCCATAAGGCTGTATGGTTTGCGCAGTGCCCTGGAGCACCCACCCCAGGCACCAAGTGAGGCTGAAATTTAGCCCTCCCTTCACCCACTAAGCCGTGCTAGGCTCGGTTTTCCTCCTAGACGGAAGAAGCACATTTTTCTTGGCATGAAAGCACCATCTCCTTGCCCTGTATCTGCCCAGTGAGGGGTGCTTTTTTCTAACTCACATAAAAACACTGCATAGGCTATGAGTATCTCCTGCATTGTGAGAATTACATTCTGTCCCTATTAGAATCCGTTCCCCTCTTCTGTATTTACCTTCCTACATTGCAAACCTGATCTTGCCTCTCTCCTGCATCCTTCAATAGCTGACTGCCACCTATATCTCTGGGCCAAAATCCTGGGTGTGGCGTCCAAAGTCTTTGGCATCTGGCACCTGCCCTACCTCTAGTCTCATTTCTCCCCATACAAACCTTACTTCACCTGTGCAGGCCTTTTTCTGGCTGCTGGAATGTACCAAAATGATTTCCCCTGGCTTCATTCCTTTCCACAGGCTATTCATTGGAGCTTGGATGATCATCCACACCCCACCCCACCACCCAACAATCTACTTACAGATAATGATGAAGGAGGAGGGAGAAGAGGGAAAAATGTAGTGATGCTAAAGATGATAAATGACTACCGTAATAACTTTTGAATAGAACCATTTTTCCCTTGCCTGGAACTGGCACTAGGATACACAGCCCCAAGTTAGAGGTGCTACATGTGCCCACCTTCTAAAAAAGAGCCATCAAGAACTGGAGCAGAGTGTTCCTCAGTGTTAACGGGCCCCACCACAATCAACCCGCCTGGCACACTACGCCCCACTCTGTACAAGCAGGTTGGGGTGAGTGACAACCCAGGGGAGGATGCATGGAGTTTCTCCTCCCCAACCATGCCTGTCCTCCCACCCCACCCAAAAAAAAGCCAAAAGAACAGGAAGAAACCAACATATGTGTAATGTCAGCATCACAAACATTGATAAAGGGAGACAAGCATTCCATTCTCCAGGCAGACATCTGCCGGAGAGGCAGGGCACCAAGGAACACAGCAGGGCAGGTTGCCTGAAACCATGGGTTTTCCACAAATGCCACTGAAGTTCACAGATGTCATGAGAAGTCTTGGAGGTGTCCCACCAGGAAGGCTGCCTGCCAGGTCCAAGGACCATCAGCAAAGGGTTCTGGAGGGTACTGTGGGTTGGAGCAGGGGAATGCTAAGCTGAAGTAGTACAGAAAAGAAGGAGCTGGAAAGGACATCGCTCATGGGTCATTGCCCTTCACCCAAAGACCACCAGGAATACACCTAATAAGTCAAATAATTGGGTTTACTACTCATCATAGCAAGAGGGAATGGACTGCATATGGAACTGTGGGGTGTCTCAGGAAGAGGGTGTTAGAAAGAACAGATTATGGGTTTGGGGCTTTGACTGAGTAATTTGGGGGAAGGAGTTCACTCTAGATGGGGTCAATTCTATGATTATCTCCATAAATCTTACCTGTAGTAAAGGCAGACTCAAGCAATATAAACCTATGATTGGTAAAGCAGCAGTCTTGTCTAGTGGGAGACAGAGGTGCTTAGTGTTTTGTGGCGGCACCATGCCTGAACTGGGAGAGGATCTTGCCGTTGCGGCCCTCAGAGGAAATCAACTCTATGGCACCTTGTTCTTGCACTCTCAGCCTTCAGAGCTGTGGGAAAATAAACATCTGTGATGTAAGCCACCCAGTCTGTGCTTTTTTTCTTATGCATTCCTAGCAAACCAATACAGACCTAGAACAAGTAAAAAGATTGAAGTGGGCACCAAAACACTTCCCATGAAGAAAAGCCCAGGCCCAGTTGGCATCACTGGTAAACTCTAGTAAACATTAAAAGAAGAATTAATACCAATTCTTCACAAACTCGTCCCCTAAAAAAAAGGAAATGAGGGAACACTTCCTAACTCATTCTATGAGGCTACTATTATCTTGATACCCAAAACCAAAGACGTCACAAGGAATCTCCAATCCAATACCTCCTTTAGACACCAAAGTCCTCAACTAAATATTAGCAAATAAAACCCAGAAACACATAAAAAAGGATTATACATCATGACAAGTGTGATTTATCCCAGGAATACAAATTTGGTTTAACATTCAAAAGTCAATTACTGTAATATACCCTAACAACAGAACAGAATACATCATATTAATAGTTACCAAAAAAGGCATTTATCAAAATTCAATACCGCTTCATGGTAAAAGCACATCAGTGGGATAGAAAGGCATTTCCTCAACCTCATAAGACCTCATTCATAAAGGACCCACAGCTAACATCATGCTTAATGGTGCAAGACTGAAAGCTTTCCCTCTAAGGTTGGGAATAAGACAAGGATACCCACTCTTGCCACTTCTATTCCACATTACACTGGAGGTTCTAACCACTGCAATGAGGCAAGAAAGAGAAATAAAGGCCATCTAGATTAAACAGGAAGAAGTCAAATTCTTTGTGCAGACAACATAATCCTGTCTCCATATCCAGGACCTTTGTCTCACTAGAACTGAAGCTGAATGGGTGGCAATGTCTTCTTTCTTGGAAGAAAGGCGTTGTCAAAGAACTCCTCTCTTGGAAGCAAGGCATTCTCTTCCAATTTTCAAGTCCTCCAGACAGGTATCATCGCATAGCCCAGTGTCCCCTTCAGTGATGAGGACCCTGCTTACTCTTCTGCTTGCTGCTCAGTGAGGCCCCCGCAAAGGGACTCTCCTGCCCCAACTGCCTGTGTTCTTACTGCTGACTTCCACGCAGCGTTTAAAAACACTGTGGGGGCAGCTGTTAGTGGGGCAGCTGCTGACAGTGCCTCTATGCCCCCTACACACACACACACACACACACACCACACACACACACTCAGTTTGTAGAGCCTGGGGTCTTGTCTGGCAGCACAGCCCGATACCCAAACTGATACCCGCCCTGACTTGATAACCATCTTTTTTCTCTCTCTTTTTTTACATTGTTGTTCAAGTACAGTCGTCTCCGTTTTCCCCCCACCACTCCTCCACCTCAGCCATCCCCACCTCCCACCTTCGATCCTACCCCCTTGGCTTTGTCCATTTGTCCTTTATACGTGTTCCTTGACAATCCGCCCTTTTTTGATAAGCATCTTCACTGGCGCTCTTCCCTTCCTGCTCACTCCCTACCTCACCTCCCCCTCTCCCCCACCCCGTGCCCTCCCAACAAACTGGTATGTCCTGACCTGGCCTCTCAGACACACGAACTACTTGCACCAAGGTCTTTGTCTAACAGTTGGCTGCTGGGGAACCTAGTAAATCATGAAATCAGTTTGGTGGACTTTGACCAGCAAATTAATAAAATTGAAATAGAATAGAATAGAATAGAACAGAATAGGAAATACCAGAGTATGCTCTGCACGTGTTTCAACTTGGTACTGTAAACCGTATCTCTTACTGCGGGTCAAAGGCAAAAATATTCAGGAAAATTCTACTGTAAAGACTTTTCATTGTTTTTAAACAATTGTCATATTAACAAATGACCCTTTTAAAAAAGTACCACTTTCCTAGGACATGTTAAGAGGCCAAAAAGCAGTACCAGGTTTTCTTAATAGGAGGGTGCTTGGTTTTGATTTTTTCCTTCAATATTGTTATTTAATTTTCAAGAAGTTTACAGTAATAATCCTAGAAAGACTGTTGTTAAGAGCGACATCTATATATTGCTGATGACATTGTGAACCACACACTCCGAGTTAGCTCAAAATCCTATAAATCCCTGGATTTATGCTAAGAAAAAAAGAACTAAAATGTGACACAGAATCACACACACACTGCAGTGTTTTATGTTCAATTAAAAAATGGAAGCAACTTAAATCCTGAATAAGAGGAGTTTGAAGGACCGATTTCTTGGAAAAAGAGACTTTCAAGTTGAATTTGTAGAGTCCTTTACCAAAACATCGAGGAGGAATTGTCAGGCGTATACATCAAAAACCTCACAAAATTGATAGTGAAAACTGGGGGTGCTTTACGTCTTCAGTGGCACCCCCAGCTCAGCTCAGTTCTCCGGAGAGGTTTGACGGAGGTCCAGCACGGTTTAGTACGAACTTAAAACATTGGCACAGCTCTCACATGGATGGATTCCAGTATTCACACTCCAAACTTGACTTGGCATAAGAAAGCAGAGGGAGAGGAGGCAGTTGCGGTTCCAAAGAGAGTAGGGGTTGGCAAGATTATCCCCCTTTGGCCTGGCACCCAAGACCACATGGGGTCTGTGGCCAACGGGACTCAAAATCCCCAGGTGGCGTCGTAAAACGACCACAGGGTAATGAATACCCTGGTTTCTCGGGCCCACGGAGAAGTTAATACATTAAACACTTGTACAGATATCTGTACATTAAGTACAAATATCTGGACTGGGAAAGACGAGGGTCCAGAGGGTAAGAGAGGCGATCTACTAGGGGTTGGGGCGCAGCCCACGAGGCAAAGGGCAGGAGGCTTAGCCGGAGCCGGCGGGGTGCGCTCCGAGGCCCCTGCCGATCGCAGCAGGCCTGAGCCCGAGCGCCCTGGGCTCCCGCGGATGCCCCACCCTTCCCCGCCTGCTGGAGCGCGCTTGAGCCCGCGGGCCCGGGCGGGGCGACGGAGCACTCGCCGCCCCGGGGTGTGGTTCCCGCGGCCGGGACGGGTGGGGCACTGCGTTTAAGGCGCCGGCCAGCAGGTCGCGGCTCACTCGCTCTCCCTCACCGCCGCCGCCGCGCCCCACAATGGAGCGGCCGCCGCTACGCGCCTTGCTCTTCGGCGCCGCCGGGCTGCTGCTCCTGCTCCTACCCCTCCCCTCTTCCTCCTCTTCCGACGTCTGCGGTCCGTGCGAGCCGGCCTCCTGCCCGCCCCTGCCCCCGCGGGGCTGTCGGCTGGGCGAGACCCGCGACGCGTGCGGCTGCTGCCCGATGTGCGCCCGTGGCGAGGGCGAGCCGTGCGGGGGCAGCGGCGCCGGCAGGGGGTACTGCGCGCCGGGCATGGAGTGCGTGAAGAGCCGCAAGAGGAGGAAGGGTAAAGCTGGGGCAGCAGCGGGCGGCGCTGTGGTGAGCGGCGTGTGCATGTGCAAAAACCGCTACCCGGTGTGCGGCAGCGACGGCAACACCTACCCCAGCGGGTGCCAGCTGCGTGCCGCCAGCCTGAGGGCCGAGAGCCGCGGGGAGAAGGCCATCACCCAGGTCAGCAAGGGCACCTGCGATCAAGGTGGGCACGAGCGCTTTCCTCTCCCACCCCGCTCCCCTCGCCCAAGTCCTCAAGGCTGGACAGCCGGGCGCCCCCTGGCGGGTCAGACCCGACCAGGCAGGCGACCGTGGCGGGTGAGCCCCGCGCTGGTTCCCGCGACGACTCAGTTGGGCATCCCAGGAAACACTTGGGAGGGGAGAAACTCGCAGCCACGGGGATGCTGGCAGAAATTGGTGACGCCTCCCTTCTCTCTCTCTCTCTCTCTCTCTCTCTCTCTCTCTCTCTCTCTCTCTCTCTCTCTCTCTCTCTCTCTCTCTCTCTCTCTCTCCCTCTCTCCCTCTCTCCTCTCTCCTCTCTCCTCTCTCCTCTCTCTCCTCTCTCTCCTCTCTCTCCTCTCTCTCCTCTCTCTTTGTGTGTGTGTGTGTGTGTGTGTGGTTCTATTTTAAAAGTTTGCTGCGTGCGCCAAGAAAGTGAGGACTCGAAGGGCCAGTGTATGTACGTATAGAAAAGATTTTGAGATAGCTCAGACTACCGCATCCCAAAAGCTCACCTAAGTGATGCGAACAGTTGGAAAGTCTATTGCAAAAGTGGTCCCCATTCTTTTGGGACACCAGAGAAATCATGTTGTCATCATTTTTTCTCGGTTGGGGAGTACAAATAAAGGTGAAGTCAAGAAATAGGGAAAAGAAGTTTGACCATGAAATGCGAAGTAAGGACTTACAGAGAATTGTTTGTTTCACCTTTAATTGGCTAGATTGTTAGAATTAAAACCAGGATTTCATGGTTTCTTAATATATAGAAAAATACTTCACTTATGGGAAATTATGGATTCTTAAACACTAATCTAGCTAATTGTTTGTGAGCAAAAAATATATACAGACTTTGACAAATGTCTTTATTATGTAGTTTATGTTATGAACCTCATGGACATATTGTGGTTTTTTTTCTTGTTCCTTTTTTGTATAATCTGTCCCCAGGATGCACTGTTCAGCAAGAATGGCTTTGAGGTTATTTTGCAATGGTTTATTCCGAACAAGTGCAATCTTACCATAAATCAAAGTGGAAAATAAGTAGAGTCCTAACTTGGGGAGGGAGGGGAACAGATTTTAACTCTAATGCCTGAAATAACATTTTCCATAGGCAGTAGTTTCAAGGGAAGGTTAGAAATCCATCCTTGGCAGTCGGTCCCCTGGTCCCAGCCAAAGTAGAAAAAGGGAGCGAGGCAGTTCTGAAATGACAGAAGCAGTTGCTTCTTTCACAGCGCAGATTTTCACTGAACTTTCCAAATAATTCACTTTTACAGCTTTTCCCAGAAGTCCCTCTGCTAACAGGTCATGTATTATTAATTTCAGAGTTCACTACTGAAAGCCTTAAATCATATAACTTAACTGGTAACTATATTATGGTCACCTGAAACTTACAAAGTCACAGCCCAAAGTAATGCACATACTTTTCCAACAGAAACAGTCATTTGTTCCTTTGGATCTAATTTATCAGTCACATCATGAAAGAGAAATGTGCATAGCTGAAGAGTTCATTTCAAATACTGAGACTTCCTTAAATGCCCCAAGGGGCATTTTTCTCCATAGTCTTTCCAGGTCATAGTCTTTCCAGATCAGTCTTTCCAGATCAGTCTTTCCAGTGGCTGAGACTGGTAGTCGTATGAACCTACTGCTTATCTCAGAGGTGATGAGGTTAGGTTCCAGACCTCTGAATCAGAGTCGTAATCACTTTTTTTTTTTAGGTGGAAGGCCTTGTAGTCAATTTGTCTTTGAAGCACTGACACTTATGAAATGCATGCAATAAAGCGAAATGTGATAATGAGGAATACCTGTGGTTGTGTGACCGTTACCATGCACACCGAGCTTCTCAGCCTCTTTCCAGGCTGCAAACCCCATGAGGGCAAAGACCTGGTTTTTCTTTATGTTTGGATAAATGTTAAGAGAAATCACATCTGAAACTGGAAACCTAGAAATAAATGAGCCATTTCTTCCCAACCTAAATTTAGAGATGGAGTCTAGTGCCTGGGACCAGTTATAGGAGAATTCCAGAGAGCACAGAAGACACTGTGAGGTCCACCAGAGTGCTTTTCCACAGCAGATACAATTAGGGCAAAAAACAGATTTTCTGATATACTACTCTGACTCCTAAATGTATTTTGATAATTATAGAAGCAAACCCGATATAGTGCCATTTACTTCTGTGCCATTTACTATTGGGCCTTTGCAGAAAGTAAGAAATGCATTTTCTAGGTTTCTGCAGCCATTTCTACCCTCAGAAGGAACACGAGTTATGTTTGCTCCTTTATTGAGAGGGAGGGGACATTGTAGGACTCAGCCACAATGGTGCGGTCCAATCTATATTCTTTTGTATTGGTCTCACATAACCCACACTTACTGAGCATCCAAAGTGTGTCAGCACTATGCTAGGTGCATACAGCAATGGATGCACAAAACAGAACTGGTGCTGCTGATTAGGAAAGTATCTATACAAGTTGCAAACTCAACTCCCTGGGTGCTTTTACGGGAGCCCTGGAGATACTCCCAAACCTTGCCCTCATTTTTTGAGGGCACTTACCCACCTTCAGGAGACAGAGATTGGTCTGTTTGTTTTCTGTACCTCTGGTGATAAGAGGCAAAGCCATCTTCTTGAAAATCTGTTTGAAAGGTAATAAGCTAATAATCTCACATCTTAGAACTGTCATCATGAATTTACTGCCACTAAATCTTATTGAGGTCCCTGAAGGCATGAGTAACTAGAAGAGGGGATTTGACAATTCAGTTTCATAAAAAGTGAATATAGAAAAGCAGCGATGTTTAATAAAATCTCGCAGTTGGAAGAGACCATGGTGCTCCTTTATTCCAGTTCTTGGTTACGCTTCTTGTTCGTGGCCCTTTAAATCTGGTTAGTTACTTTGGTAATCCCAGTTCAGCCCTTGGTCCCTTGGTCCCTTTTGGGTCCCATATTCTCATTTTCTCCCTCAGAATTAATTTTAACATGTGGTATCAGAATACATTCTTTAAGAGTCTCCCTTGTTAGTACCTTTAGGACCAAGTTCAAACAACCTAGCAGGGCACACAGACCATTCACAATAACTCTTCTGTTATTTTGGCCTCTTCTCTGCAGCCCCCTTATAGACCAGCTGCGGTGTTTGCTGTTTGCAGTCCCACCCGCGCTCTCGCCCTCACTTACCCTTCCATGCTCTGCACTCTTAGCTTTCAAGGATCAGCACGTGTCACTTTCTCTGTGAAGCTCTTGACTCTCCCAGCCCCGCAGCTCCTCAGTGATGTCCCTGTCCTTCAGCCCTTCCAGCCATTTTTTCAATAATGTTTATTGCACACCTACTGTGCATATCAAACCAAGAGGTATTCTAGAAGAATAGTTCAGATACTGAGCTACAGAACCAGACTCCTGGAAGGTGAATCGTTACTTTTTCATTTACTTAGCCTTGAGCAAATTTCTTGACCTCTCTGGGCCTGGATTTTCTCACCTGTCATGCAAGGACTGTAATCATACTTGTCCCACAGAGTTGTAAAGAGTCAATGTTGTGAAGGTTTTCATAGAAAGCCCTCAAAGAACATTCATCATCGTCATCATTCAACCTTCAAGTAAACTCCATGAGGGAGGGGGAGTTTTGCTCCCCGATCCATCCCCAAGGGCCCAGATCAGTGCCTGGTACCAGTAGATGCTTTAAATACATGTTGAATAATGAATATATGAATTTTCCAAGTATTATACTAGTACTGGAAAATTTTCCAAGACTGTACTAGTCTCAGCCTTGAATAAGATAGACAAGATATATCCCTGTCTTATGGCATTTACTGTAAGATTTGCACAGAAATAACTGAACAAATAGTTTCGTGTAGTCCTATGGGCTGTGAAGAATGTGCCCCAGGAAATGGGACAGAGACTGGAGATGGATGAGCAGTATTTAGTGGGGTGGGCCAAGCAATGCGGAGGACCCACGCATGGATTTCAGCAAAGGGAACAGAGCTTCTGAGGGGAAAACGAGCTCTGCTGGTTAGTGTAGTACCTCCCAGCAGCCTCCAAGGGTCTCTCTGAACATTTGTCTCCCCCCGGGACTGGGAGCATCCTAAAAGAGGGGCTTCATCTTCTAATTCTTTATAAACACAGTGGCTGGCTAATAGTTGGACACTTTGTAAATATTTGTTGATTAAACACAGGACTCTCTTAAGAAAGTGCCTTCCTATTTGGAAACGCAGGCAATGGACTCTGCTGCCTGTCTGCTCTCTCTTCTCCTTGCAGCCTCTGCCTTCTTAAAATCCAGGCTGGGGAATACATTTGACATCGACTCACCTTCCCATCCTCTACTATCTGGAAATCTGACATCAGGTGGCCACTCTCCCCACTCCTGCCCTCACCGACAAATCTCAGCATTTCCACATCCCACTGCGGGTTAGAATTTGGTTCAGAGCAACAGAAACTGCTGAAACTGTTCTGTAAATGGAGAAAGCTTCAGTGAGTGTTTTTATTCATAGAAACTCATTTTGATGGATTTTAAACATTCATTCTTTAAGAAGCTCATTTTGCGCTCATTTTTGTGTTGATAACATATTACTTAAATGCCCATGTTTAATTACTGTTTTTCAATGAATTTATGAACTTGTGATATTGTGATTTATAATAGGAAATATATATATTTGATCTTCACCCCATATAGCTCCTCGAACCTTTGACAATTGTCCAATTGTCTCAATTCTCCAATTGAGAGCAACAAGGTGTCTTGTTAAATTAACAAGGTGACTTTCAGAAAGCCCCTAAGTCCGCTAAGGATGCCCATCAATTGCCAGTGCAGCCAACCATGTGATTAGTGGGTTGGAACTTTCAGTGCCGCCCCTCTGACCTCCTGGGAGGAAGAGGGGCTGGAATTTGAGTTCAGTCACCAATGACTGTATGATTCAATGACTTGATCGACCATGCCTACGTAGTGAGGCCTCCCTAAAAGCCCAAGAGGATGGGTTTAGAGAACTTCTGGGCTCTCCAGGTGATGGAAAAGTGGCTCGCACAGTGCACGTGGAGGCCACTTGCACTGTCCTTTCTTCATACCTTGCCCTGTGCATCTCTTCCATCTGGCTGTTCCTGAGTTACAGCCTTTTATAGTACACTGGTAACCTAATAACCACGTAAAATGTTTTTGACTCCTGTGAGTCACTCTAGCAAACTAATAGAACCAGGGAAGGGGTTGTTGGAACCTCCAATCTATGACCAGTCGGTCAGAAGCACAGATGACAACCTGGACCTGTGGCTGGCACATGACGTGGGGGATGGGGTGATCTTTTTGGACTGAGCCCTGAACTTGTGCAATCTGATGCTGTCCCAGGTAGATAGTGTCAGAATTAGTTGAATTGGAGGACACCCAGCTGGTGTTGGAGAATTGTTCGGTGATGTAAACAAAGACACACATGCAACGGGTGTCAGAATGGTAGCACTCATTGAAAGTTGAGACAGAGTGTTTCAAAGTTAAATGAAATTATTGAAGCCTGGCTTACCTTGTGGCAAAGGGTTGGGGTGGCGGACAATGCAAGTCAGGTTAGTACTTTGTTAAACTGCCACTGCCATACCACAAAGATGGCCAGGGAGCCCATTTAATTCAGATTTACGAAGAGCTAGGGATGACCTCCTAAAAGAGTCATATCCTGACTGAGACAGGGATGAGAAGGAATTGGCTGGAGAAGAGCTAGCATGAAGCTTGTAGGGAGTTAGAAGGAAGTGAGAGGAGCATTACGAGCAGAAGGAACAGAGCCAAAGGAACAGCACGTGGCTCCTTGGGGCTGTCTGACAGAGAGGGAGAGCCACGGGGGCAGCTGGACACTTAACAGAGCTTAGTAATCCAGGGCCTCATGGCCCATTAAGGAGTTCAGACACTCTCAGAAGAGGGTGGGCCACTGAATGATGTGATTTGATTTGTGCTTTTAAAAATATCTGTTGTCGGCCCTTAAGAGGATGGCTTGGAAGGGGCAAGACTGTGGTCAGGGACTCCCATTAGGAAGCTGTTACAATAATCCCAGCGACAGATGCCTACCTGCTTCTTCACAGGACCTTCAGTTTCTCTCTCAGACCTCAGAAGCATTGCTGAATCCAGGGTCCTAACCTGCCGTAGCAAGCTGTTCGTTACTTGGAAGTGAAAAGTCTGTACTGTGCTTTTTTCTTAACTAAATGACTCCCCACAAAGCACACTGGCATTGCTCTCTCATGAGCCAGCGCTGCGCCCAAATGACAGCCACTTGCTAATTTTATTTCAGGAAGATTTTCCCCCTATAATCTCCACTCCTCTCTCTCTCTCTCTCCATTTTCGGATCCAAAACAGAAAAAGTCACATCCTGAAGAGTCTACCACAGCTCCATAGAAATGCTTTAAATTTTTTCTAGCTTCAGTTGCCCTTCTTGAGTACAGAAACTTCTAGAAAACTGAGTGAATCACTAGTTCTTTCCTATCACTTTACCCAGTTTTAATCACTGCATCTTAGGACAGATTTGAAAACCTGAAGAAACCCTTAGAAAAGAAAGCAGGCAGCCTTGTTCTCCAATCCTGCTTGTCAGGAACTGACACCATTAGCAGTTGTGTAAACTTCCAGACCTTTTCCTATTCACATATAAATGTATTTTTGTGTGCACATGTAACATATATAGCAAAGGTATAACATACTTATGTGTGGCCACACATTTATTCACAATTAACTTGGTTTTTTACTGTACACCCTACACGTGCATTTTTGTGAATTTATAATAGTATTTGATTGATAGTTTACTATCAGTAGAATTGATAGAATAAAGGTTGTTCACATTTTAAATGTTATAAGCCAGTTGCCTCCCTAAAAGATTTATACTCCCTCCAACTGTATACATGAGCATCCTTTTTCTCACACCCTTGCCAGCATGGGTACCATCCATCTCTCTAATTCTTGCCAAGCTGAGAAGCAGTATCTCCATGTTCAGTTTGCAACTTCCCGGTCTCCAGTGAGGTTGAACACCTTGTATGTCTTCTGTGAATTGCCTGTATATGCTTTGCCATTTTTTTCTGTGTGTTATTTTGTATTTTTCATATTTGTTTGTAGAAGATTTTGAATTATTAAAGGTATTAACATTTTATAAAATATTTATTTTTTCTCTTAAAAGAAAATAGGCGGCCTTAAAGAAGGGTTTTAGAGGACTTAAGATTCTTTTCGAGGAAAGTAACCCAAAGAACAAATCAATGTTTCTTCATGGTTTGGAAATTAGTTATTAAATGGAAAGTGCCTGACCTGCTTTTCTATAATTCTTCAAGAGATGGAATTAGAAAGGCCTGGAATTAAATAGCCCCTCTCAACCAATGGTCATTGGCATTAATTCAATGTCAATAGGACTCCCCAGTTTGGGGCGTGGTAAAGAAGGAAACTTTATTCAGTGAAAGCAGCTCAATTGTGATACAGCCCAGCTGTGGAACAGCTCAGTCGTGTTACAGCTCAATTATGAAGCAGCAAGGCTCTAAAGAGGCCCTGGAGAGAGGCCCGTCTTCAGCTAGGCACCTCCGGCCTGCTCTGCATGCTCCAGTCGCATGCTCCAGTCCACCCCCGTCTGCGTCTGTCTGCCTCACTCTGCTCCTTTGCTCCTCCTGCAGGATGTGTTTGGTTTTGAGCTCCAGCCGGGGAAATGAACTCTTCGGTCTTGGGTGGAAAGAGAAAGAAAGTGTGCTTGGCGGAGCTGGCTTATATAGACAGAAGCCCCTGTCCCTGGTGCGGATTGATCCATCTTCATGCAAATAAGAACTCCAAATCTTCCCAGTTTGATTAGTCCAAAAGGCACTGTCCTGATTGGTCAGAATGGAGCTGCTCTGATTGCTTGGTGAAGATGCTGATGGGGATTTAGCTGTGCAGCTCCAATTGGATGGGGAAAGTCACAGCCCTATTGGTTGAAATAGGATTCCAGGAACTCTTTATAAGGGCTGGCTCAGGTGGCAGAATACAGTGCAGGTAGGCAGTTCAGTGCAGAGGTGGGTAGCTTAGTTGCAGGCTTCTTCTCCCTGAAGTGCAGTGGGAGTGACAGACCCCTGTGTAGAAATGTCTGCTAGGCAGTTTTTCAAATTTGAGCCCAATTAAGCCACTGAGGGCCCTTCTTAGTAGGTATTTTCTTTCTCAGGGTCCACACCACAAAGCATAGTTAGCTTACACACCAGGAAGAATTTGCAGGTTAAAAACTGTTGAACACTGTTACATGCTCATACGGGAGTGAGGAGTGTTCTGTTCTGCAGATTCTCTACTGGAGAGCTGAGAGGTAACCTAAGTGAGAAGGGGAAGCTGGGAGAGCATGCTATCACCATTTAGATCTTTTATACTCCAGATATGAGATGGAATGATTAAGCTGACCAGGCATCTGTTATCATCTTTAAATATGACTTCCATCCTGTCCCTAGAGCCTGCCCTCGGGGTTTACCAAAGACTCGCCTTCTGGAAGAAACTGCCTTATAAGTATCTCTTGGATATTTTAATGACAGAACTCCCTTGGGTAGAGTCCAAGGCCAGCCGGCCTTCCCTTGTTCTAAATTCCTCCCCCACAGTGGATAAGATGATGGTGCTTTCTTTAACCTCAAGACACTCCCCAAACGATTTGACCTCATCTGTGTTTTTAATTGTGAGATGAAGAACATCTTATTCTTAGCAACTATTGAAAGGAGGCCCTGAATTAGTGTCAAAAGAACTTTTAGGGTGGAGAATATGTGAGTATAAGCTTTTTTGTCATTTAAATCCAGGAATGGCACCTTTTGACAGCTTTGAGATGGAAGGAGGCTTAAAAGTATATAAATTAATGAGTCTGCTTGTTTCAGGCAATTTTAAAGATTTCTCAGTGAATCCTTTTTATGAGGATTCATTTATGAGGGCATAGAAAGGTGGGAAGGACTAGAAATGTCAAAGGAAAACCTTCCCAAGCCTGTTCTAGGTGGATTTTCCAGGTCAATCAAGACCATCACCCAACAGCACCTCACCACCCCCACGAAGCCTCAAAGAGAAAATAAGGAGGTTGGGAGAAGAAAACCGTGGTTGATAATGTGGGGAGACAATGTTTATTTCTGACTTACAGTTGATGTGTTAAATAGTTGAATTAATGGCAAATTAATGGTGGGATTCATTAGAAACAGCTGGAGCTAGCAATAAGCCCACCCCCTCAAGACCTCCACCAAGCAGTAGGTTACTGAGAGAGGCACTGTCTGTGAATCAGCTGGGCCCCAAATCAGGCCAGGGCTGCAGAGAAAGTTTGTGTCTGAAAAGCAAGAAAGGTTCAGACCAGGTAAAGCAGACCTAGTATCCCCATGCTGACAAAGCCGCATTCATTTGGTATGAAGTTTCTTACTTGCACTAGGAGTGTTGACAAGGCTAAGCACAAGCTGACACGTTCAAAGTAGAGTTTACCACTATGAGAAAGCAACCGCCCCCCAAAAAAACTTAAGAAAAATATTTATTATAAAGGTAGTTTTAGTTTACCTCCTTCACAGGATTATTGCAGTCACATTATAGAACAGATATGAAATCACAGTGTAAACAGCACAGCACCACATACATATAAAGTATTATTGACTGCCTGTTAACTCCCTTGAGCAAGAATTCCATGTAGTGCCTTGTAGGTGGTGATAATGACGACTGAGGTTTGTGGTACTTCCCAGGTTACTGGGGGCTTCTGTGGATGTTTCCTCATTGTTACAATGATTTCGGAAAGTAAGGGAAGTTACTGTCCCAGTTTCCAAATAAGGAAACTGAAAGCCAGCTATCACATAACCAAGTGAACAGCAGTTCTGGTATGTAAATCTAGATACCCTGCTACAGCCTTGCTGCTCAGAGTATGACCTGTAGGCCAGCACTGGCCCTCTGTACAGTCTTTCTCTTCTGTAACCCTAGCACTGTTTCAAAATAAACAGTTTAAAACAGAAGTAGCCTTGACCGAGTAGCTCAGTTGGTTAGAGCATCATCCAGACACGTCATCCATCCAAAGTTGCAGGTTCAATCCCCAGTCAGGGCACATACAAGAAGCAACCAATGACTGCATAAATAAGTGGAACAATAATATCATGGTTTCTCTCTCTCCCTTCTCTCTCTCCAAAATGAATCAATCAATAAAAAAATTAAGTGATTCATGGGAGTCAAACTCTTGGATGTGAAAAACTTTAGGAAGACCTTAGTGAATTTATCTTGCTTATATTTTCTTTTTTGATGAATTGTTAAGGGGGATGCATGGTACATTCCTGTCTAAGTAGCTTTAAAAGAGCTCTTTCAATTAGCATAGAGTAGAAATTCTATATGCTAAAAAAGTTTATGTCATATTTAGGTCACTTTTTTGTGGTAATTTGGTACACCCTATAATAAATGTCATATCACATTCTGGGAAAGATGGAATTTCTTACATGAATGACCGTCTCTGAGGGGACATATTTTGTACCGATCCCTGAGCCCAGTCCAGCATCAGTGCCTCCAGGGCCCAATTGGAAACCCGAGGGCCAGTCTCCTCATCAGCAACCAACAGGCTCCGGAAGGGCCAGTGGATTGGGGGCAGCAGGCCCGGATATTTTCCCAGGCAGGCCTTCTTGGGGCATAACGTTCGTGTGTGGCGTTTGATCATTTGCCAGGCCTTCCTGGTAACTCCAAGTAGGGTAAAGGAGGAGAAAAATCACTAAGAACCGACAACATGCTCAAGTGCTCATTTCCACTGGAGGTTTTAGCGTGCGCGCCGACTGAGCCCTGTCTGCAGCACCACTCTGCCCTCAACTCTCCCAGCCAGGATAACAGTGTTCGCCCCCCGCATCTCAGCCGTGGTTCACTGGGGGGGGCTACTCTTTTCTGGGAATCTGCATTTTTAGGGACTGAAGCATATTTTTGGTCAGGTGACATCTTCCAGAAGAAGGAAAACCCATGTGAGAACTCAAGCATAATCCATTTTGACTTTCTGAAGAGAGTGAGGGGAGAGCATTTTAGTATTCTCACTCAGCTGACTCCAATCACCCTGTTCTTCCATGTTGTTTTTCTTGAAGAACAGTCTCCAGCTTTTTTTGGAGACTTGTCTTTTTCCCGGAGTGAGTGGGCCAGTGGTCAAGTGCTTGAATCAGGAAAGCCTTAGATCTAACATCTGTTCTGCTCTCCTCTGGCCCGACCCCAAGCAAGGGAAAAAATTTTATCAAGAAATAGATCTCCTGGAACTTTCAGAAGGCTTTGAAAGAGACCACACAGAAATGAGGCTTTAGGAATTTGTCAGGGGGAGCCTGGGCCTACAGGCCACAAAGCCTGCTCCTCCTCCCTGTGAGCTTTCAGAGCTTTCAGGAACCAAAATCCAAAAGTGAATTTCAATAGCAGCTGCAGCAATTACATTGCAGTCGGCACCCCCCCACACACACCTCCAACCTCAGGAAGCCACAGAGCCTGTGATAGAAAATGAAATGCTTAGGCAACAGTGCCGCTCAGAATTTGAGAAGGCTGGCTGAGGGGATCCATGCGGTGAGGCTGCTTATTAGAGATGCTCAGCCCAGCTGGAAGGGGCAGGCTAGGGCAGAGATCAAGATGCTACTGCGTGTTGACAGGCCAGGGCTGTGGAGCCAGAGGCTGTTCTCCACTCAGGTGTGTCTCAGATGAGAGCTGCAGGGCGGGAGGGAGAAACTGGTCCAGCGAGGCTCCGTCTGCACCATGGAGCCTTTGGTTCACTAGAAGATAACCGTCAGGGCAGGAGCAGGCTGTCCAGGACCAGTCACGATGTGGAAAAGTTAGCGGCCCCCTACCTCGTTTCTGTCTCATCTGAGCCCTCTTGCTTTCCACCTGCTCTGCCTGGGCTCTCATGGCATGCTGCCCCTTTTTCCTGCCTAACTGAGCACAAGTGTGGTTTTCTTTTTCCACCCCCAACCCTTTCTCAGTAACAGGGCTTGGCCAGCAACTTGATAAATTGAGCTCTGCTCAATCTGCTCCCCCACCCCCATTTCATGCCTGAACTCATGAGCCACCTCTGGCATTCCCCCCAAACTTGGCATGCCACCCCTGAGGGGTAGCCAACACAGTCCGAGTCATCCAGGAAATGGTTGTCCCTTCTTTTCTTGATGCTACTTTGGGATGAAGTTTTTACAGATGTCTTAGGATCCTAATCTACTCCATGCATCAGCCCAAAACTTATGGCCCCTCTTCCAGTCCAAGGAGGTAAGGGAGACAGCCAAAACCCTATGGCATGAAACATTGTAGCTAGCACATAGTAAAGTCTCAGTGGATGTTGTCTCACTTCCATTTTTATTGTTATTGGCATTATAAACCCTGGTATGAGTTCACTGTAACAGCCTTGATTGTGATATGTTGATGTCTTATTTTGACCAATCCAAACATAATACTGCCTTATGTATCTCCAGGTTAGATCTGAAACCTGTTTTGGATCTATGCAAACAAAATGGCAGGATAAAGTTCTTATAACAAGTCCCTAGGAACTTCCATCTAGCTCTTGTTCTTGCTCTTCAGGGATTCCAGGACAAGCAGTCCTGTTCCATCTCAGAGAGACCTCAGAGTCCAAATGCAGTCACATGGGAAGCACCCTAGGTGCTGGTCAGAGGGTTTGCTTTGCTTTATAGCATGAAATATTTCCATCTTCAAGTTCAGAGTCACACACACGATTTTCTAATGACAATTTTAGGTAAATAGGACATTTTGGAGTCAAAAGACACTCAAATTCAGTAATTATTGGTCCCTTTCTGCCCTATATGTATAAGAAATATTTTGGTGTTTTGTTGGTTGGTTCATTTTTTTAAAAGATGGAGATATTGGCTTCACAGAGGAATGTGAACCAAAATCACAGAGTTTGGCAGAGAAAGAATATTATTAATGTCCATTGGGCACATATTAAACATTATCCTTGACTTTTAGAGCTTATTGGTGCAAATAATAAAACTCTTTGCTCACAATTTATGTCTATCTTCTTTCACTTTCACGTGTATCCTCAGCTTAGCAGGAACTCATTTAAAAAATTGAAGCATTTAACTATAAATGGGCATATTTAGACTCCGGAAGATACTCACTAAGGTGGTTCTCAGCATCTATCAGAAAAGTGGTAACATCCACCCCACCCCCAGCACAAGGTGGAGAGAAGTAATAAAGCTGTGCAGACGAGATTTAAGGATCTGGATAACTTTTCAGGTCCACCAGGATCAGTAATTGTGCGTGAAATTGACAGAATATTGGGACTACGAACCCTCTATGCACAGGGTACTCTATCACCTCCCAAAGCAGAGGCTCTTGACCTTGGCTGGACATCAGAACTACCTGGGGAGTTTTACAAAGATCCAATGCCTGAGTTCAACTCCAAGATTCTGACTTCACTGGTTTGCTTGTGACCTGGACAGCAGGAGTTTTAAAAGATTCCCAGATGATTTAATATCCAGACCAAGTTCAGGACATTGTCCTAAAAAGACTTCAAGTGGCTTTGGAGGTGCATTTTTTCCTTGGTATAATTATCATAATGATGGGCCAATTTTTGCTTAGTTTATCCAGCATCTAGTGTTTTACAGCAAGATGACATTTCAGAATGTCTCTAATACACCACAGGAAGTAGAAACCCTGGAAAACATGAGCACTTGGTACAGTGCAAGCAGCAGAGTGAGTTGGCTGCTTCTTGTCCTCTTGGCTACTTCACTGCCATTATCTGAGTCAGATATAACATTTCTGCATCTATCAGTATTATTGGTATTAATAGAAGTTTGAATGCCACAATACTTTAAGAAAAGTATTCACCTAAAGCCACAAGAGTCTAGTATTTCAGTTATGCTACTAGAATGTAAGTCCCATGAACTTAGTGCTTTTATCTGTTTCGTTAATTGTTGAGTACCCAGAGTCTAAAGAGTCCTTGGGATGTAGTAGGTACTCAATACATACTTGTTGAATAATTGAACAAATAACAGTGGATTACAGGGTCCTTGCCAACAGCTACCACAGCTTCCTCCTTCAACAGTGCTTCAACAGAACCTGGCACTTGATCCGCATCCCAGCCCCCAACCCAGATCCATCCTTCCACCACCTCCTCACAGTTCCCCGTGACTGCCCTAAAGCCCCCACCACCGCTCCAGCACCACGAAGCCACCCCTCCTCAGCTGACCATCATGACCACCGCGTCCACCTTGTAGGTGCGCCAGAACTACCACCAGGACTCAGAAGCCACCATCCACCTGGAGCTCTATGCTTCCCACATCTACCTGTCCATGTCTTATTACTTTGACCACAATGATGTGGCTTTGAAGAACTTTACCTAATATTTTCTTCACCAATCTCATGAAGAGAGGGAACATGCTGAGAAACTGATGAAGCTGCAGAACCAACGAGATGGCCAGATCTTCTTTCCGGATATCAAGAAACCAGCCCGTGGTGACTGGCAGAATGGGCTGAATGCAATGGAGTGTGCATTACACTTGGAAACAAGTGTGAATCAGTCCCTGCTGGACTTGCACAAACTGGCCACTGAAAAACACGATCTTCATTTATGTGACTTCACTAAGACTCACTTCCTGGATGAGCAGATGAAATCCATCAAAGAATTGGGTGACCACGTAACCAACTCGTGCCTGTTGGGGTCCCCTGGGTCTGGCACAGCAGAACGTCTCCTTGACAAACACACTCTGGGAGACAGTGGAGAGAGCTAAGCCTTAGGCTGGCTTCCCACAGCCACAGGGGACTTCCCTGGTCACCAAAGCAGTAGGTGCATGTTGGAGTTACCTTTACCTTTCCTGTAACTTGTAGCAAATCATCCACATATGTCTTTCATTTGTACCATTCCTTCAAATAAAGTAATTTGGCAACCCCCCACCAAAAAGAGTAGATTATGGTATGCCCCATTGGAGTGGGGAACCTGGTAGAAGCCTCCCTTTGTCGCCCAGTCTGGGATCTCTAATAAGAGAGGAGACTCTGTCCGGCTTATAGGTCTCCCACCCTAGAGGAGAATCAAAGCCAACAGCCTCTAAGTAATGCTCAAACAAAGATTATCTAACACACATATTTTCTCTAGGACACAAAACAGCCATTTTTTTCCTCAGGAACACTAGACAGCACTTCCATACTACACTTGGGGACCATTTAAACAACAAGATCACCAACAGAAAGCACAGAAATGCAAAAAATATGTGGCATTAAGTAGACTGTGAAAGGGACACTTGTTTATAGTGTGAAAGCTGAAACAAGAAGGCAGAGTGTTGTCCCTCAGCTGGGACCTCAAATGTTTGCCACTCCGTGAATGTCTAAGAATGGTTTTATTTAGGGGTGACAAATAAATCTCAGCAAGTAGGTAGATTCACAGATATGGGATCTGTGAATAATGAGGATCGATGTGTTGGAAATGGTCAGATCAGTGACAAGCATTAGGGAACTCCCAGGATTTCTGAGGTTGGAGGGCATGCATGAGATATGCTCCCTTTGAATGCCCCAAAGCACTCAACATAGTTCTGGGCACAGAGAGGGTGCTTAGTAGATCATTTTTGGACTCTTGGTCCCATTTAATAAGCACATGTACTGTTCCTGTGTAGACTCTCCATGAGGAGCCTCTGTTTTTGCCTTGTACCCATCTGCTAGCAGGATGCCCATTCCACAGGCGTTAATGAGAAGGGGAGATTTTTCTAAGTTTCCGAAGGGGCAACAGTAAAGCCCCTCCCATTTCTCTCCAGTCTTCCCACCAGCTGGAGACTCCTGTATGGCCATTCCCTCGCACAGAGCCAGCCTGGCCTTCACTCTGCCTGCAACCAGGCCTCTCATCCCTCTCCAGGTTTATGCTTATAAATTAGTCTCTGTGCAGGCTCCTCCAAGCTCACCTATCATGTAGCTCAGGAAACAAAGGTTACCTGGATTCTCACTATCACTAGAAGTGGAAAATTATGATTCCCTGTCACTCATGTCCAGTGC
This sequence comes from Phyllostomus hastatus, assembly GCF_019186645.2. Lineage (NCBI taxonomy): Eukaryota > Metazoa > Chordata > Mammalia > Chiroptera > Phyllostomidae > Phyllostomus > Phyllostomus hastatus. The sequence continues at coordinate 34,030,568 of NW_025333709.1, read as the reverse complement.
TCGCTTTTTGTAAACGCTGTGCTGGCGCCATAAGGAAAGTTGCAGTGATGAGACAGATAATGCCCCTTCTCTAAGGAGCCACAAACCTGTGGTCCATCTGGTGGGTTCTGAAGCATGGGAAGACAGAAGAGGCAATTAGACTAAAATAGAAGAGCCCCGTGTAAGTCAAGTCAACAAAAATGCAGACAAGCAAAGAATGCATACACATATGTACACTCCCCTACTATTTTAATCATGGCAATCATGTACTTTCTGTGCAGTTTCTACTGGAAGGGAAAAACAAACAAAGGTACATTCACATTTGTGGCCTACGAATACATTATAATTTAATTATAGACTGCATGAGCTTATAAATAATGTAACTATGACTAGATGTGTAGTATATAAGTTAATGAATTAGTTATTAGCTTGCCCAAAGTGACATTCTGGAGTGGAGATGAATGAATGTTGTTTTGTTTGCTCAGAATTGAGCTAAGGATAGAATATTGATCCAAAAGGATATTAGAGGTTGTATTTAACTTGGTAAACACTAAGGAAAAAATACACAGTAAATTCACTTTCCTTTTCATCATTCCCTGCAAATGTGTAAAAGCAAAATTTTAAATTGGCACAGTGACCTATTGAGACGAGTAGGATGCTGTTTTGCAGTAAGTGATCCATTGTCATACATTTAGCCATTTGCACAAACCACAGTGGGTTTTCAATTCTAGACATACGTGTCCTTGTCAGTTAATTTCAGCTGCCGTGCAAGTATGGTAATATGTTTTGTGGGAGTATGAGCTAATTTAACCTCCCTTTCAATAAAGATTTTTTTGTTGTTGTTGGAGAAGAACATAAACATTGAAATTTGAAGGACTCATTGAAATCAGGGACAGTCATTAGTATTTTCGGTATACCCCCTCCATGTTTTATTGTTTCTTATTCTAGTGTTTTGATAGACACATGTAATTGATAGTGGTATTCATATCTTTTTAGACATCTTGTTTTCACTTTACAAATATTTTCTATGTGTTTAAAATATTTTATAAATATCATTTATGCTGCATAATCATCTGAAGGAACCATGATTTACTACCATTTTTCTCTGTCACAAATAATGCTTAAATACTCATCTTTGGACATAAAGACCTTATTTATTCAGCATTTTTTTAGAATAGGTCTCTGAACATATTTTTAATTTTATATATGCAGACAATGGTAATTCCATTTTAAAAATTAGCCTCTTCTAAATAATTTAGGCACACTTTCTCTAGAAAACACAAAGCCAAAGCAAAGCATTCCAATGTGCAGTTGAAATTACTTTTTAATTATCTTCAGACTTGATTATACTCATGACTGTCCCTCCCCAATGGCATAGAGACCATTGCGAGTAGTATTTCACCCCAATTTCTGTGTACGAAATTTGTAATGATGGGCCAAAAAAAAAGGAAAAAAAAAGCCCTGCCAATTGTCTAGTTTGCGCCCAAAGCATCGGGAGCAGTCCAGATCAGCTACAACCCTTCCAGCCAGGACAAAAAGGCTGTATGCTTGCTAGCATGCTTTTCTTTTGTTAAAGTCCATTTTGCCAATAAAGTATTTCAAAATAATGGGGAAATGGAAAGAATATGCCTTTGTACATCATTGCATTTGGGGCTCATCCCTGATAGAGGAGCTTGAATATGTCTGGTAAAGGCAGCCACTTACATGAGATGTGAACAGTAAAAAGGTTGTGAAATTTGGAGGTCTGTCTTTAGTATTTTCTCACAGCAGGAAAAAATGGCCTTCACAACTCTATTTGACTACAGTCAAATACCCGTACAATTGATTCCCAGCATCTCTGCGCACGACACGGAGACCACAGCTCGACCACCAGTTTCATCTCAGAGCGAGCTGAGCTGTTACTCTCCAGCTCTCAGGGAGCCTCTGGCCTGCTCCACTTGTTAAAACTGGAAAGGAATCTGCTCACAGCATTTTAATGCCTGTGTCTCTGGGTCCTTAAAGAGATCGACAAAGCCCCATTTCTCTCTTCCTCAGATCCTTTCATTTCCAGCACCTTCAGCAACAATAGTTCTTTGTTAGGCAGTTATTCCCACTAATGCAGTAACTAGACAGTGTCGAGGGTGTATTTATAAAGTGAAGAAGCTGCTTGTGATTTTTCTGGCAGAATTTTTCCCATATTTGTCCAGGAGATAGGAATACAACAATGACTTACATTAACATAGCACAGTATGGTTTATAAAAATGGTCACATACTTTCATGTGGAGATCACCTTTTTAATCCTCATAAGAATGCTGTGTTGTAAGTATTAGCCCCACATTATATAATCAGCAACCAAGATGCAGTGCATTTGAGTGTCCGAGCAGAATCCTAAATAATGGGATTCAAGTGAAGCCAGAGCAGATCTGAGGTGAGCTGCCGTGAACACAGGCGCACACACATGTGTGCTCACATTTAAAGCCATGGGAAGGTAAAACTGAGTTTCAGAGCCAGTTAAATGTGACACACCTTATTCCAATTCTTTTTTGTTAAGTCCTCGCCCAAGGACATCCTTTCATTGCTTTTAAAGGGAGAGAAAGGAGGAAAGAGAAACACTGATGGAGAGAAACATGAACTGGTTGCCTCTTGCATGCACCCTGACTGGGGATGGAACCCACAACCTGGGTATGTGCCCTGACCAGGAATCGAACCTGCAACCCTTCATTCTGCAGGACGACATTCCAACCAACTGAGCCACACCAGCCAGGGCCTCGTTCCAATTCTTGTTTTGTATTTTTTTATTGTTTATGCTATACAATTGTCCCAGTTTTTCCTCGCTTTGCACCCCCAACCACTCCCCCCACTTCCGTAGTCAATCCCCACACCATTGATATGTACAAAGGTCCATGTCCATGGGTCCTTCTTATATGTTCTTGGACTTCAGTCTCCACTCCTAAATCCATGTCTCCTTCATTAAATTCCCTGTATTGTTAATACACTACGTGTTCACAATCTCCAGTTACCCTGATTGTTACCAGGGTATGGAAATGCACATGCTTGTGCTTGTCTTGTTAAACCAGGCAGGTATGTTTGAAGAAAAATATCCAGAGAATCTAAAGATGTTGTTTTAGTTAATTAACATAACTTAAATTCAAGGTTTCAGTAATGGCAGTTGTCTAATATGGCGTGATAAAATTATTCTCCAAGTGCCCATGATTAACTTGGTTAATTAGAGATGGTTCAACTCCCAAAGCACACACACAGCCTGGGTCCGTTCATTTTATTAGCTTTGCTCAATAAAATAACCAATGTGACATACATTCTGAGTAAAATGTAAAATAAGTTAGAAAATCAGATAAGTTGCTGCTTTCATATATATTTTCTAAAAATCAAACATAACTGAAGAGTATAAAAAGAACTTTATGAAAAACAAATTAAATTTTAATCAATTTGAATAAAATTGAGTTTGGGGGAGATTTCATTTTGGATGTGCTTCTCTGTGAAATGAGAATGTGACCCACTGCAAAGTCCTTAAAACCAATAGCCTGTGTCATAGAACTAGGAAGCCTAACTCTGGACACTGCCAAAGACAGCAGGAAATAGTAGGTTTTTCATGGAAGCCTGAGCTTATCTCAAACTCAGCAGATTCTTGGGCAAAGAGGTGAAGAAACATGTCTCAGCAATCAGTCATGTAATTTAGTTTGGAGGTACTTTGGATTATATTTTAGTTTGTAAATACTGTTAGGTATGTCTTCACCTGACGGAAGCTGCCATTCTGTACTAGTTCCTTCAGCTTAGAAGAAGATGGGTGAGTTTTGGGGAAGGGAAAAAGAAGAATGATCACCCAGAGACAACAGCTATTCTATCAGTAAGGAATGTGTTTGGCTGCAAGTAATAGGAAACCTGGCTACAGTAGCTCACCCAAAAAGCAGTAAAAGGGGTTTCCAGTCATCCTTAACTACCTGAGAGGGATTGAGTCTAGGACCCCCCTCATATAAAATGGTGTAGTATTTGCATATAACTTATGCACATTCCTCCATATGCTTTAAATCAACTCTAGATTATTTACAATACCTTATATAATGTAAATAGTTGTTACACTGTATTGCTTAGGGAATAATGACAATAAAAAAGTCTGTACATGTTTAGTACAGACTCGACCATCATAAGCCTAATACATGATACACATCAGCAACAATGTTAACTTTTTTTCAAATACAGAGTCTGGCACAAATAACGCCCCTTTTATTACAACATCTTTTATTACAAAATCATAAACACGTAATTCTGTAACATAATATCACACTCAAGCACACCATATGGCATTTTAGGTGAAATGTCCAAATTAAAACTATAAATTATTACACCCATATTATCACCCTACCAACCACACTCAAGCAGGCGTGACTTCTGCCAGACCCCTGTTCTTTCGTTCTGCAACTGGTTGAATCTGCAGGTCCAGAACCCACAGATATGGAGGGCCAGCTGTACTTGCATGCAGAACAAGGAGTCCAGGTGTAGATGCTGCTGGTGTGAGTTTAACCACCCAACAATGCTGTCCAGAGCTCAAGCCTAATGGTCAAAAGTAGGGCGCTGCACCTCCCAATATTGAGTCCTAAGTCAAAGCTGTTAGAAGGAACAGAGAAAAAGGTTGTTCCGGCCTTACATCCAAAATTATCAGATGAGCAAATGTTGCTCAGAAGTGCTTCTCTCAGCAAATGTCTGCCTAATCTCACTGGCCAGAAATGGTCATTTAGCCACCTCTAGCAGCAAGACGGACTGGGGAGGAGGGCAGGGGTTAGGCGGCATCAGCCTGCCGTTGCTGGGCAGCAGTTCCTGGTTTTAGTTACATTTCAGAAACAGTTGCTGAAGGCAGTTTTAAAAGATGACTGACTGGAAGTGTAGTGTCAGAGAATCCACAGACCCCTTCAGAGTAGTAATCAATCACTTTTGAAACCCAAATGATAAAATAGATCATGGCTGGCGAAAAAAAAAAGAGACAAGCTTTGAAGCAAAATATGCCATGCCCAAAAATCAGTGGGAAGAGAGAAGTCCTTTCTAAAAACTGCCAAAGGTCTTCACAGAGACAATTTTGAGAGAAGTGATATTTCCTCCTTAACAGTTTCCTCTGCAGAAATGATGGTCAACACATTTGAGAGTTCCTGCCTGATTTGCTCTACTGTGTGAAAAGGAATCATTTGAAATTAATTCAAACAATAAGAAAAAATGTTTTAACTGTTTGTATGCAGATTTGTGTTATAAAACTCTTAGAAAACAAGCATACTTTGATTTTCATTAATTGCATAAAGATAAGCTTCAATTCACCCTCAGATCTAAGTATGCTCAATTTCTAACTGTAATTTTTTATGCTTATTTAAGTCATACATATTACAGAGATTAATGTTTAGGACAACATGGAGTTCAAATCCCCACCCTCCCACTTACTAAATGCATGACCTTGGGCAAGTTACTTAACTTCTCCGAGACTCGGTTTTGTCATCTGTAAAGTGGGGACCATAATGCCCACCGTGCAGGGTTGGTAATAGGACTACCTCTGTGTGAGGCTTCCAGCGTGGTGCCTGTCGGTCTCACACGGTAGGGGCTCCGCCTGGTCACTCCCCTTATCGTAAGTCGTAGTCCTAATGCTTCTAGAACTGTCATACCACAGTATTTGACCTTTGTTCTTCCCTCTTTTTTGTCTCTCCGCAACTAGAGATGTGCTGATCAGGGATGGAGGCAGAAACTGGGTGGTAGCAGTTGTTTTGAAGGTTGTATGAAGACAACAAAGCCTATTTTTGCCCAGACTAGTCCAGCACCTCTTTGTTTTTATATATTTATAATTTATACCTGCCTTCTTCCAACGTGGGATATGAGGTGGTCTATACCACCTCACTCTTCTGGTAATAACAGTAGTGTAATAAACACTGGACTTAGAAGAACAGTCAGAGTGCTGACTGTGCCCTGACCAAATGTGTGCCTGTGAGCACATCACTTAGTCTCTCAGGCACCCTCATTTCCTCACCCGAGAAGCGGAGCTAGCAGGACCTGTATTAAAGCCTGAGGGTAGGCTTATGGGAATAAACGAGGTAATGGGTTTGAAAGCCCTTGTAACTATAAGGACTCTATGAAGGCAAGATTTTTTCCCTTTGATTTCACCAATTATTTATAACTCTCAAATATGCCCAATTAGTTAATTACATAGTGTGCATCTGTGTCAAATGTTCACTTTTTAATAGGCCGCTCATGTATACCTGGGCCATGTGCCTCCCTCCCTTCAAATCACTACCAGAAGTAGTGCCCAGAGACGGCTTATGTTGTGATGTGAGCCTGAACCAAGCACAATTAGTAAGGAAATGTGCCACAACAAATTCATACATGGCAGAATGTGAAGTACTTTAAAATCAGCATCCATTTGAGATGGACTGCCCTTCAGTTGGGTAATCAAGAGTTGGCAGCATCCTCCCATCTAGAAACTCCTGTTGCATATTGACCTGGAAAGGTATTAGTCCAGGTAACGATGGCAACTTTTATGTTAACCATCAATCACTTTAATGACTACAAGAAAGCATCCTATCATCCTGCCAGAAACAGGAATTAGGGGTGACTCACTCATCAGTTGAATATGTGCATGTTTTCCACGTGTCGGGTGCTACACTGGAGCCGTGGGCACGGCGCGCAGACTCGTCTCCAGGAGTTTCAGATTAGCCTGGGGGCCCTGGCAGCAGCAGAGACTGATAATGTCCCTGAATTCAATCCTGTCATAGAAACAGAGCCACTAGAAGGGTGGTTGCCAGGGCTGGGGAAAAAAGGAAGGGGGAATTATTTAATGAGTACAGCATTCCATTTTGCAGGATGAAGAACATTCTGGAAATTGGGTTGCACAGCTGAATGTACTATACACTTAAAAAGAGTTTAAGATGGTTAATCTTATACAATGTGTATTTCACCATAATTTTTAAACATTAAAAAAATAAGAATAAAGCCACTGGATACCAAAACCCCCTGGACAGCACTTACCACAGAAAAAGTGATAAGTTATTCCCTCAAATCCCAATAAAAAGGGTTGAAACAACCCACCCACCCATGCCATAAGGCCTTTGTAAAGTCGGCTTTGTGGGAATCTGCTCACTATGTTCTTAACACCAAGTGAAAACAACACAAAATGGAGCTCTGAGGAGTTAGAAAAGGTACCTTGGACAATACCTCCTTGTACAAGTTCAAGAAAACTAATTTTCCATAAAGGCAAGCACAGAAAAGGAATAAGTTCAATGTCATACTAGAAAGAAATCCCATATAAGAACGAGAGAGACAGAGAATGGATATAACATCCCTACAGATAGTGAAAGCAAGTCAAAAGACATACCTACAAAGCAGGTGGAAACTATAACCTACTATTCAAAATGAGCTACAAGACATTTTTTTAAATACAAGATATTAAATAATAATAGAAATCAGAAGAATTAAAAAATGAGGTGAGCTCAAGAAATAATTACAAATAAAAAGTAAAATTATTTTAGAACTATAGTGAAAAGACAAAAAAACACAATAGCATATAAACACAACAGATAGTTCCTCAAAAGAAATAGGTCAGAAGGAGAAAATTGTTAAAATTAAAAAGAAATTAAAAAAATGAAAGAAATCAAAATCAGCCACTGAAAATATGCAAAGCAGATATAGCACAGAAAACTATAGCAAGAGAACAGATTAAATACTTAAAACCGTATTCTAGAACTGTATTCTAAAACTATATCCTACAAAACTGTCATATATATATATATATATATATATATATATAATTGGAGAAGTAGAGAGTATACCTAAGAATAATTGATCTAGAATGACAGACACCAAATCATATTCTTGTAAAATTAGTGAACTTTTAAAGGGAAAAAAAACCATTTCAACATCTGAGTAAAAAGAGAAAATTACTTATAAGGTAAAAAACTTATTGTCAGACCTCTTGACAGAAGCTCTTTATGCTGGAAAAAAAATGGAGTAACCATTGAATAATGGAGGCAGCTTAGGTTTGCTCGCAAGCCACCTTGTGAGCAGTGCCCCGGGCAGGGGTGGTGGAAAAAAGAATCCCCAGACAAGTCCAGACACAGAAGGCACGACTCTCAAGCAGCAAGACTTCATGGAGGAGGGTGGAAGTGTTTTCTCATTAAAGAAAGCCTTGAAAATTTTTAAGCTGCTAACATATTTCAGAATTATAATGTATAAATGTAATGTATTCTCAAAATGTTTAACTATGTGCAATATTGGGTTCATTGCATACCACCCTGTGTCCATATTTTTCCTTTGTTTTTACAAAGCGTACATTATTTCTAGCTAAAAGGATTTTTAATATTTGAATGTGAGTGATTTATTCTGTAAATCCAGGATATGTTGCTATTAAATAAATTATATACAATTCAGTGATTTTATTAGAGTAGATGTGATTTAAGCAACATACTTAAATTTTTTATGTGTAAATAGAACCCTTGATAATCCAGCCTCTGAGTTGGTTGGTAATTGAGACAAAAGTGATTGTATGTAATTAAAGAGAAATCTAACCAAAATTGTTTATAAAGCACTCTCCATCTTTATTTATTTGGGGGCTAATTATTTTTAGATATTTTAATAATATATAAGATGGATAATAGGGTATAATTACATTTTAATGCACAGAACACCTTAAACTAATTTCTAAAAAGAATTTGCATCTTATGTAATGCTTTTTGTACAAAGTAGTGGCCAAAGTTCAGAGTCAGACAGTTTACCCTGCTTCACACCATATGCAGAACAAATTCAAGATGAATTAGGATTCCAAATAGAAAAAAAATTAATAAAGAATTCAAGATGGATTCAAGAACTAATTGCAAAATAAAATAAAATAAAATAGAGCTATTCTTTTTTAAAAATTTTTATTTATTTATTTTTAGAGAGGGAAGGGAGGAAGAAAGAGAGAGAGAGAGAAACATCAATGTGCGGTTGCAGGGGGCTGTGGCCTGCAACCCAGGCAAGTGCCCTGACTGGGAATCGAACCTGCGATGCTTAGGTTCGCAGCCCATGCTCAGTCCACTGAGCTACGCCAGCCAGGGATTAAAATAGAGCTATTCTGATAGCCCGGAAACCATAGAGGAAAAAAATTGACAGCTACATGAAAATGTTAAGCTTATATGTTCATTCATTCGTTCATTCATGAGTCCTTGTTTTTTTGGAGAAGGCTGTTCTCAGTGCTGAGGACAGGATGCAGCAGTGTACTACACAGCCATCATCACCACTCTGCTAGAGCTTACATGCCATATGGCAACCAACACCACAAACAAGTGGCTGTAGACAAAACTGAAAGACAGTGATTCCTGGAGAATTATTTACAAATGTATGATAAGGAGTAAATATCTGTTAAAAAAAAAAAAGAGCTCATATAAATTGATAAACAAACCAAGTGGAAAATGAGCAGAAGTTACAAATAGTAAATTAGAAGGAAAGCAACTACGCATGGCTAATAAACACACGAAGAGTTGCTCAACCTCACAGCAGTCCCAGAAGAGCAATTAGAACAACAATGACAAACAGTGTTTCCCCTTCTGCTTGACCTAACTTTTAAAAATTTCTAAGTTCTGCTGCTGGGAAATGTGTGTGGAAATGAGCACCCTCATACACTATTGGCAAGTCCAAGAATTCCTAACAACCTTTTTGAAAGTAGGAGTATCTATTAAAATTAAACATTCTCATACCCTTTGCCCCAGGCACCACATTGCTGGAAACCTAACCCACAGAAACAAAAGCATTAATACATAGGACATTTGTATAAGGATCTTTATCATATCATAGTTTGTATATAGAAAAAAACTTGAAACATCCTGAATGTTCTTAGCGGTATGCCCATGTTATAGAATATTTTACAGCTTTTGAAAGAACAAATTTGATTTATGTGTATTGACCTAATATGATCAATATGTGGTATATTGATTGTTCACTGACAAGGCAGTTCATAGGGTAGTTGGTATGAATTTTTTAATTAGAAAAGGAAAGTAAAAAATGTATGTGTAAGTATAAACTGCTAATGTAGGTTATTTGGGGGTGAGGATTATCATAAGGTTAAAGAGGACAATCTACTACCTCTCATAACATGCTTGTATAAGAGTGTTGTTTGAATTGTTACGATGAACAGGTACTTTTTGAACATCATATGGAAAAACAATTTATTTCACGATATTTTGGAGGATGGAACTGTAATCAATGGCGGAAGTTCAGGAAGGCTGATTTTTAGTTCATCTAAGGAGAAACTTTATAACAATAACAGCGATTCAACAATGGATTCCAGAACCTCGGGTGCGGGTTTCTGGATGTGTTCAGGCTGAGACCTGCAGCTGGGGGAGAGAAGGCTTCGTGTCTAATTTGAAAGCTGGACTACAGGACTCTGAGATCCCTCCCAACCCCCCCCCCCACCCAGTTTTTGTAATAGCTTAATCACATTACATAACAAGATGTGTAACTATCTTTATTAAGGTTTTTATTGAGATATAATTGGCATATTACATTAGTTTCAGATGTACAATATAATGATTTGATATTTGTATATATTGCAAAATGACCACAATAAGTTTAGTTAACATCCTTCACCACACAGCTACGAATTTTTTCCTTGTGATAAAAACTTTTAAGATCTACCCCTCTTAGCAAATTTTAAATAGACAATACAGCATTATTAACTGTAGTCACTATGCCGCACCTTACATCCCCATGGCTTATTTATTTATAACTGGATTGTGTGCCTTTGACACCCTTCACCCATTTTTCCCTCCTGTTGTCCCTCCCCCACCCTCCCCCTGCTTCTGGAAACCTCTGTTCTCTATGAGTTCGGTTTGTTTGTTGGTTGGTTGGTTTGTTTGTTTGTTCTAGATTCCACATATAAATGAAATCATACAGTATTTGCTTTTCTCTTGCTGACTTATTTCACTTAATATAATACCTTCAAGTCCATCCATGTTATTGTAAAAGGCAGGATTTCCTTCCTTTTAATGGCTGCATTGTATATGTATATCACATTTATCCATTCATCCCAATCCTTCTAGGGATGAATGGATAGTCAGAAGTGATTGATGCACATTTAGATTTGTTTTCGTGTTTGGGCTGTTGTCAATAATGTTGCAATGACCATGGTAGTACAGATAACTTTTCTAGTTAGTGTTATTTCCTTCAGACAAATAGACAGGAGTGGAATTGCTAGATCATATGGTAGTTCTTGTTTTAATTTTTTTAAGAACCTCCATTCTGTTTTCTAATTAACCATCCCCAGCTCGCATTTCTATTTTATTCCAATCTAAGAGATTTCAAACACGACAACTCCAAAGACACTAGCACCAGAAGAGCTCTCTCAGACCACAAATGGGGACCCACATTGGTCCAGAAAGAAAATCCCAGAGTATCCTTTGCAAACAGGTTTACTCTTAGGAAAGTCTTTCCTATTGTGATTGATACCCTTTGTGCTGAAACTTATACTCATTTCCCCCACCTCAGATATTAAAGAAGCAGAAATGATGTATTGGCCTCAAAAGGACCTCCTAGGTGATTGCTTCCACCTCCCCCTTTTAGAGATGGAAAGAAAACAGAACCCAGGAGAATGTGGCACCGCCTGTGGTGAGAACTGGTGCCAAAACCCACTCACCTCCCTCCTACATGAGTATACTTCCTGTTGTCCCAGGCATTCCTTTCTCTCAGATACACACTAGCTCCCCTAGCTGGTTCTACATACAATGTCTTTTACTCATTAGATTTACTCATTAGATACAGAACATCCAAAGTATAAACTAATTTATCAATGTCAAAGGCCCAGATAGGCAAAGTAGGAGTGTTTCAGAGCCAGGATAAAACTGAATGGCTCCTAATGTTGTTGTAAGGATCTAGAACCTCCACTTTCCCCTCTCCAGTTCCAGACTCCATGCTGGGGCTTTGTTTTAAGATCAAGGTCCCACAGGATAAGGAACCAAGGTGATTTTCCCCCCCAAACCTATTCAAAACTGAAGCCCTGCCACCATCAAGAAGCTCAAGTTCTTTGCTCAGCGTCTGCTTGTGTCTGGGCTAAGTGAAAATCCCTGAGGAGCAGTGGATGCTTCCAGCACCAAATGATTTCTGCATGAGGTCCAAGCATTCCTCTTTTTCTGATATGAGGCTCACACCACACACCAAGGAGGATGTGACTAATAAAAATGTGACTTCAGAGACTCTGCAAGTCCAGACAACTTCTGATAAACATTTAGACAGACGTTAAGAATGTTTTCCTTTCTGAGGGGAAACTATGTGGTCTATGGTGTGAGTGGGAGGAGGCAGAAGAGACTAAGTCTAAATATCAGCTTCCTCCTTTCATAATTCTTACACAGTGTAGCAGCCATTTTTAACTCCTTGACAAGCTTTCATATGCATACCCCTCACCTGGGTGCAAGTCACAGAAAAGAGGGACAGGATCTGTGAAGAATGAGCGATTCCAAAGTGATTACCAAGCAAGTTTCAAACTAAACTGGACACTGGGGCCAGTGTCCCTGGTTCCCACCGAGGCCAGGAATGCTTCAAAAGGTGTCCACTTGCCCTGGCTGGCATAGCTCTGTGGATTGAGCGCAGGCTGTGAGCCAAAGTGTCGCAGGATCGATTCCCAGTCAGGGCACATGCCTGGGTTGCAGGCCATGGCCCCCAGCAACCGCACATTGATGTTTCTCTCTCTCTCTCTTTCTCTCTCCCTTCCCTCTCTAAAAATAAATGAATAAAATCTTTAAAAAAAAAAGGTGTCCACTCAAGGCACAGTAGAAGTACCGACATTGAGATTCTCATGAGTTCTCATTTCCTGTGCTGACAAAAGGGAAAGGCTCGGTGGAGGAAATGGGTGTTGACTTCCAGGGGAAGAAAGGTGAGGTGGAGTAGATGGCACCTCTCAGCATTCTCAACCCACCCAAGGAATTCCAGGAACATGGGGCCAGGACAGGGAGGAGAGACTGAAGAGCAGAGAGCCAGCAGAGACATCCCTTGGCAGGGGAAAGGAAAGCAGCAGAGTTTTTGAGATCCAAAGCGCTTTCATTGGTAGTACTGATCCAACTTATGTCTTTGAGCACCTTCCTTCCCATTGGCTGTTTGGTTTGTCCCCCCACATTTCCTGGACCATTGCGTGTTATGGGGCATGAGGGTGTTGGGTGGGGGTAGATAAGACTGGCATTCTCTCTAACCAATTCTAATAAAAAAGTAAGGAAAATAAATGCGTTGCAAGAAAAGACATGGATGTTAACTTTAGTAAAAAACCCTTCATGTATCCAGAATCTCATGTCTGAATGAGAAACATATTTGAAAGAAATTTTTGACTATCTGTTATTTTAGCCACGACCCCCGTGGCCAGGAGCGCTCGGACAGAATGCAGTTCTGCCACTTCTAGTCCTTTGACTTTTAAGCAGGTGGAGAAATGATTGCATTTTGAAATCATAAGGATTCCCATACTCAGTTTTAGTTATTTCTTGCTTTTCTGAGAGAGTACTTTATTTTAAAAAGCTAGTGTTCAGAAACAGTCACTTGTTTTTGTTCGTTCATATGTTCATTTATTCATTCATTCATTTGTTCGACCATTCATGGGGATGGAAAGCGCCATATCAGTGGCTCATTACTCAAAGACTTGAGAATCATAATCAGGATGAAAGCTCCGAAGTTAAATGTACCATAGAATCCTGGCCGTGCTACTGATAAGTTCTGTGACTCTGTTCAGAGCCTCTGCCTTCTCATCTGTAAAATGGGGTTAAGACAAGCATCACCACCTCATTGGATTCTTGTGAAAATTATCTGATAACATAAGGAAGAGCCTGCACTGAGCCTAGCATATAATAAGCTCAGTAAATGGTAGTAGCAGAAGTATTCGTGGTGATGGCAAGGACAGTAGTAATTTTTATTATTAACAATTATTATTAATGAGACCAGTAGCGTAAGAGTGATTGGGCAAACCACCGTTAGATGTCAGTTGGGGGAAGAGATTGCGGGACGGGAAGATTTCACATAGACCTTGACTTGCTAGGTTTCTTTCCTTTGAGCTCTATTTTTTTCAATCACATCTTAGTGGAGAAATTGGGAAAGTCCTTTCCCTTTGCATTACATTTTCTATTACATTCCTGAGGACTGCAGCTTTGGTACCAAATTCAATTGAAGGCCACATTCCAGCATTTGCATTGACCTTGGAGTGCCAGAATAATTATTCTGTCAATTATTTGACTTGTTAAACTGTGCTTACCTTGGAGAACCTCTGCAAAGGAGGACTGTGTTAATGTGTAACACAGAGATAAGCCGGGTGCTGCTTTTTTTTTCATGGCCGTTCAACTGGAAAACTGAAATGGTTTCTATTTGCATCTCATCGAGCAGTGTTGGACGGTGGGGAGGGCTTTTACTAATGAAGTACAGTGGGGTATGAATTTAAGCAACACAAAATGCAATTTGTTTTTTTTTAGAAGAAAAGTAAATTACAAGACCGTGTAATACCTCACATGAGGAAGTGATGATATTCAGCAAGAAGACAGCCAAGAGGAGTACACTGAGTTGGTCAAATCAAGTAGCTTTGTGCTTTTCTCATAGATAGAATGAATGGTTCCCACTTGCATGGATGGCAAGGTCATTTTTCTCACCTTAAATAGAAAGCATTAATCACTGGGGCTGGATGACAAGATTTGGGACAGGAAGAAATAAGCAACTGCAGCAGGCAGCGTTGAGTTAAGCCAGGAGGGTGGAGGACCCTGTGGGCAGGAGCCAGCTCTGCCCTGCTGGCAGCTCCCAGGCTGCAGGGGGGACCCTGGGAGGAACAGTGGGGTGGTAAAGCTGGTCTTCTAGAGCCCTGAAAGCTCCGTTGGTAACTTTCTGTTGTTAGAGAAACCTCCTACTCATCATACAAGTGCGTTTCTGAAATGCCTGACTGCTCAGGGCTCGGTAAGCTGTGGATTAGCCAGCCCTCCATGCCCCCAGCCTGCCAATATTTTTTAACTCACCACACAGGTGAATAGGAAATGCATATTTGTATCACTGGGCCATCAAGGCTAAGGGTGTTTGAGAGAAGAGAGAAAGAAATTGATAATTAGGAATAAAACGCTGGCATTTTGAGGTAGAAGAACAATGTTGAAGACTGAAGAACTTGAAAGCAAACACTGGATCTGTAACCACTTTTCTGTCAACTGCAACAAGTAGTTTACTCAGATGTTGGTTAATTGATGTGTCGAGGCAGAATTTTTGGTTACCGATAAGGTAACATGGCATAGTGGTTAGGCGCCTGGGTTCTAGAACCAATTTGCCTAGTTTTGAATCCCAGCTCTGCCATCCTTTAGCCTTGTGAGTTTAAGGCTAGTCACTCAACCTTTCTGTGCCTCAGTTCCCCCCCCCCCCCCGTAAAATGGGAGGTAGCTCCAACTGCACAAGGTTGTAGAGAGGGTTAGTTATACATCTGGATGCCGTCAGTGAGCAGTCAATGAATAGCTGTTGCTGTTGTTTTTGTTAATGGCCTCTAGTGGGGAGGTGGTGGGCGGGAGTGAGTTCAGGCAGAAAAAGTAATGTGGAATAGGATCTTACAGTATGGTGGTGGGCAGGAACTCTGCAAGTCATTTAGTTCAGCCTCTTCCTTAACCAGGGAAACAAATTCCATCACATTTTTAAATAATAATAAATCATAAATAACAGTGACCATTTATTGAGTGGTCACTATGTGCCAGACAGCCTAGGAAGTCCTGTGCATATATCACAACAATCTCACAAGGCCTGGGTACTGTTATTACTCCATTTTATAGATGAGAAGACTGAGGCTCAAAATGTTAATTGACTTACCCAAAGTCACTTAGATTAGAATTGAGATCTGTCTGAATCCAGAGATTATATGAACACAGCCATTCCTTTGCCTTTGCATTCCCTTTTCTATTACATTCCTGAAGACTAAAGCCTTGGTGCAGGACTCACCTGAAGGCTCCTACCTCCCAACATTTGCATTGGGCTGTCAGTCATTTGGCTTTTTAAAATTTGCTTACCTTGAAGAACCTCTGGGAAGGGAGGACTGATTTATTGTGTCCTGTGGTCTCATAGAAGCAATTATACAATATCTATGCTTTGTTCCTTGCATATAAATCCAGGGCACCGTATTTTGAAAATTAATTCTATTCATCTTGAATGAAGCATTTCCCAATGCTATTGAGGTTAGCTACGTAAAAGACATGGTAATATTAAGTAATAAAAATTTTTCTTTGGAATCACTTGAGTGTATTTAATTAAAGAAAATGAAGACTCCATCCTTGACAACCCTAAGCCATTGCTCATATACACACAACTGCCTTTAAGGAAGTCTTGTTTATTGTTGGACAGCTTTGTCTGCCCACACTTTGTTCCCTTGACCTTAAATATGCAATGCATCTTTGATCTTAGTGCTTTCTTCTGGAGAAACTAAAATCCAGACTTCTCATTCCATGACATGGCTTTCCTTCAGATGTTGGAAGATATTTAACAGGTACTTCCTTCCCTCAGGCCTCTCTCCTTTAGTTAAATACTCACATGCTATCTGTGTTGGTTTTCAGACCCCACAACATCCTTTAATGGGTCAGTTCTGCTTTTAACCCCTTGAATGGGACCCAGAGCTATAGGGCTGATGGATGGGTACAGAGCACAGTGCGGCCACAGGCGTGTGCAAATACCGACCAAGAGGGCTGGCCTCTAGCTCTCTGCCTCACTGATGTGACGGTGGGCTCCACAGTTAAATAGTGAAGACACAGTGACGAGCGGAACCAAGGGAAGAACCAGTCTAACAAACCAGTCTAACAAAGAGAGCCTTGGTCGTCAAGACTTTTTACACACTATTTCTAAATTCTGAGGAACAGGTTCTAAAAATGAAGGGAGGTTTCTTCTTTTCATAATAGGGGACATTTGTAGCTATGTTTATCACAGATCCGCATTACAAATAGACAAGGATGCATAGAAAGGGAGATATTTGAAGTCAGATGTTGAGATATTCGGGTGGCTCCCTTGTAATCTAACTACTATACTGCTTCATGTCCACTCTTTCTCTCAGGTGTGACATTACTGGACTTTATTTTTCCACTTGTCAAATTCTCTAGCTTTTTAACTGCTGTGTTGAACTCTTCTTTCCCTTAAAGGCATTTAGTTATTTTTGTTTAATGTTTTTGCTTCACTGAAGCTTATTATGTTTGTTATGGTTTTATAGTTACCTTGCAGAAATCTCATTAGAAAAGCACTTTAATATATTACTTGGCAACCAGACATCTGACAGTGTCCTAGTTCATTAGTTAGGAAACCTCCCCCAGCTCAGAGGAATGGACATTCCTCTGTGAGTTGGGAAGCTCTGATCACTGCTTCGAGAGCCAGGACTTTTTATATGCATTTTTCAAGGAGGGGAAGAGCTACTCTAAATCTGGCCAAATAAAAATAGCACCGACTAAGAAAACACTGAAACATTCTTGAAGAAGGAAGACAGAACTCATTTCAGAAAACAGGTCTCCTTTCATGGGCAAAAGGCTCATCAAACAGCCTCACACCAGACCACAGATCACATTGAAATGATGCTAATGAGGATAGACTTTTCAAAGCTATGTTCACTTTACCATGAATAACTGGATTCAAGTCTTATTCGTGGGCTTTTAATTTTCAACTTTGAATTTGCAAACTATCAAATTCCTTCAAAGCTATGGTGTGCAGAGAAGGCTCCGAGTAATAGGATTGCTTATTTTTTAAAGGAAGATGCCCTTTAGCAAAGCACTAGGCTTTGAAATGTGATCAGTCAAGGGTCCAATCGGCATGGACTTCCCCACGTGTCAGTTTCTTGTTGAATTCCAACCAGGTTTAATATCTTACACGAAGTACGCTACCCTGAGGGCTTCCAGTGCTTTCAAAGTAGATGATGCTGTATTGTTTAACACCGATTATAGCAAATGAAGGAACATTTTAGTCCCTAAAGCATGACAGTCCTTGGGTGCTGGTGACTTTTTTTTTTAATTTAAGATCTGTATCTTTTTAAATTGAAGGACTTAAAAGAAGCAAGCCATCAGAAAATGTGTTTTAAAAAAAAGAAAAAGAGGGCTCGTTGTTAGAATGGTATAAATAGGACAGAACACAGGCCTGCTGTGAAAGACAGGCGTTCCTCCAGCTTCAAGAGATAAAGGAGGAGGAACAGACAGCTTTGCAAGAGCGAGTTAAGCCCCTGAACTAAGTGAAGCTGGACAGTAAACACCAGCATCTCCCGTGATGAGATAGGTAGGTGAAGCCCGCAGTACTTTCAGATTTGCCTGAATGAAAAACGGAACCCAGATGCCAGTTAGGGCTCACTTTTACCTTTTCACATTTTCAGAGACAACAGGAGACAGGAAGGAAGGATAGAAGGAAAGGGCAGAAACAATAGAATGATTTTGTTCTGGGTTAGAGGCATTTTCCAAAGAGGAAACAGGCCAGCAGTGTTGGGACTCATAAAAGGAGAGCAGCTGTGTGAGCTCCTGGCCTCAGGCAGGTGACTCAATCCGTCTCCCTCACCCCCGGGTCCTCACCTCTGTCTGACAGGGGTCACGGGGCCTCTGCTGATGGCTGAGTGACATACACGCTTCAGAGAGCGCTCCACAAACGGTCGGGGGGTGGGGCGGGGCGGGGTAGTTAGAGCTGATGATGCTGACGGTGGTGTTGTACTGGGTGGATTTGTAGCCCAGCCAGTTACTGAGTAGTCGTGGAAGTTGATGAGGCTACCCAGAAGACCCACCCAAGTCTCACCCCCATGATTCAGAGACCCCAGTAATCTTGGGCAGTTCTGGAACATTCTTTATAACCACCTCCCTCCCTCCCTCCAGCCAGGGTTCCCAATACCCAAGGAAAAGCTGTTCAAGCCTCTTAAGCAGACCAAAATTTTGAAAGTCAGAGTGGACCTGCCTTCCTGAGTACCCTGATATCCTCCATG
This sequence comes from Phyllostomus hastatus, assembly GCF_019186645.2. Taxonomy (NCBI): domain Eukaryota; kingdom Metazoa; phylum Chordata; class Mammalia; order Chiroptera; family Phyllostomidae; genus Phyllostomus; species Phyllostomus hastatus. Next base: position 34,011,684 of record NW_025333709.1, on the reverse strand, counting down.
CCGAGTACAGCACAATACCAGTGTGACTTCCTTAGACATGTCACACGCTGACCGAGGCCCAACGCCTCTGCTGGGCTGAACACCGAGACTGTGGGTCGGGGCCTGAGGGCCCAGTGCATGCTGTCAGAGGACCCCGTCTACCCAGTGACCATCCAGGGAAAACCAAAGAGAGGCCGTCTTACCTGGTGCGTGTTAGAACTCGCCAGCGTTGGAGATCTGGGACTGCTCAAAGTCTGAGTAATCAAGAACTGGGTTCAGTGCCAGAATGAACACAGGTTTTTTGTTTTGGTTTGGTTTGGTTTGGTTTTTGTCAGCACAGATGGAAAAAAGAAAAAGGCATGCTAGGCATGTGAGAGTCCCACATGGACCCTTTACGGACCACCTCTCCCCTTACGCACGCAGAACTCCCCTGATGTGTAGAGTCACATTCTCAGTGATGACGTGGGATGCAGCGCTGGACCGCAGGAAGAGGCTTCCCAAGGCGGCGGCAGGGGGAGCAGCCTGTGTAAATTCCAAGCTAATGTTGCGTGCCCCAGATACATCAAAAACAGCGCCTTCCGTTGGACCTAGCGTTACGCGTTGGTGGGCATCGCTTTCCGCCAAAATGTGCTTACACTGCACTTTGTACCAGTTTTCATAATTCTTCCAGCCAGGCTTCACCACCACCATATATGCACATGAACCACAGTGACTCTGTGAACCTGGTGGGCCAGGTATGTTCAGAGCAAACGGAATAGGACAGAGTATAAAATGAACACATGTGCAGAGAATGCATCTACAGATAAACTGGCTTTTTTAATTAGCCACTTTATTTCAATCAGTTATTTAGTACATTGAAATGTGTGCATTGGATCATTCACCATTGATCAACAAGATTGATAGAATTTGTTTTTCAGGATCAAATAGAAAGTGCACTGAGGTTTCCCTGTGTTCGTCGCCCATTACCCCTCTGCCCAGTTTGTGAGCTGGCTTGGGTTATCTTAGACACTGAAAAGAAAAAACAAAGGTGTTTTTATTTAAGCCTTTGATTTTACATTTTGCATGTTTTGATTTGAGAACGATTTTCGTCTCAGGTTGAGGCCTGCAGTGAGAGACTGAGAACCTTCCATTATTATAAATGTGGCCTGGGGCATCCACCTCATTGTACAGCATAATGGGGAGGAGTGATTTGGGACTGACTCCTTCCTCCTACAAATTAATCTTTTTAAATGGTTTGCACTTTTTCGTTTCCCTAAAGGGATTTGTTAAATGTGATTTTTTTTAGCGAGCAATGTGCTTTCATCACATTTGTTATCCATAATGGAAGTGCACAGACAACAGGACCTGTGCTACTATAATAAGTCAGTCAGACCTGCAGGGGTGGGGGGGCACCATGGAGGAGACAAAGCTAGAAAGGCCCTGTCAAACATGAAATGGGTCTTTCTTTGCTTTTCATTGTTATTTAAACCAGCCTCCTCTGTATAAAATTAACTTCTTAATAAGACAACATTATACAGTGAGTCTGATCAACATTTTGAGGGAAAAACATCTCCCTCTGGGAGGACTCCTAGAAGAAAGAGAGAAAGACTCACACCTGGACACCTGTAGGAACTCTAGAGAGGATCCCCGCTGCTGAGGGGCTCCTGCTGAGGAACCGCGTTTGTGCTGTGCTGTGAGGGACCTAGAGAGACAGAAACCTCAATGACTGGACATGCGTGGTTCCTGCCCAACCACTGTCTGCTTAGTTGCTGTCTTTATCCTTCTCTTCCTCTCCCTCCAGCCCCACAGATGGCCCAAGAGGCTCTGGTGGGCATCCCAGCTTCCACACCAACTTGTTCTCTTACTGAGCAAGTCAGTGTGCCTTGATAATATTATCTTGAAACAATACAAGGGGAGGGTATTGTTCTCCTTCATTTGACTCTTGGAAGCACACTTAGAGGAAGGCGTAAGAGCCATAGGTTTGGTGGGAGCCAGCCCAGATTCGGTCTCCTGACTTTGACCCCCACCCCTCAATGTCTGGGCGAGGAAGGGGTTCAGAACATTGCTCTAGTCTTGGCCGGAAAGCCTTCCTAGAGAAGCCTTGGCTCCTCTCTCATGTTCTTCAGAAGGGGCCTGCACCTGAGAGTGGTCATTGAAAAGCTTCACAAAATTAGCTTTTAATGTAAAAAAATAAATAAAATAAAAGCAGGTGGAAGAATCAGTAAAGAGAAAGCACGCTTCAACTGTCAATCAGCTTTGAGAGCATTGGTATATGTTCTAAAGTTAATCAGAACTCTCCCCTTTCTCCTTGTCCTGATAATATCCACAGTTTCTTTTCAATTCCCCTCATGCCTTCCATTAGTTGCATCCCGGGTTCACTATGTGGCAATGATAATTAGATAGATACACCATGAAAATTCCACCCCTCGTGTGCCCTTTCCCCTCTTTTGCTAATTTTGTTCCTTCTTTTCGTGGAAAATGATACAGCAGAAACTTGCCATCCATAGGATCTTCACTGTTGGCCCAATTGTGTATTAATGAATAGAGAGCATTTCCATCTTCTTTCTTTTTCTCTGTCAATACAGATGTAACGCATGGCCCCTCTGAGCTGTGCACAAGCTCATTGCTTATCTGAGTCTTCACTGGTTTCTGTTTTGCCCTCTGCCCTTTTCCTTGGGTATTATGTTTACACAATCTTTGCTGTAAGGACAATTAGAAAGTAAACTGGTGATGTCAGTGCTTTGATTAGACCTTATCTTTCAAATGCCTCTGTATTTTTTTCTTAGGCCCACTTATTTTGAAACTTCAAATCTAGATCAGTGATTCCCAGACTTCTTGGATTTACAACATCCCATCCTTCTGTTTGGTTACATGGCATCCTACCTTCCTTCCCACCCTGCCGATCCTCTAGGAAGAAGGGAGAAACATTTTGTTTTATTGTAAAAACAAGTAAATTTTATTTTTTATTTTTTTATTTTTTTCTTTTGAGGTATTTTTTGAAACAGTATGACACTCAGTTCTGGAGTATTGCAAAAAAAGAAATTACTGCTGTGAATCTGGAATTCTTAGAAGGTCATTTTAATCTCATTATTTCTGTTTATTGTGGTTAAAAACCATAACATGAAATTTCTTCTCTTAAATTTAAGTGCACGATATAGTATTGCTAGCTATGTACACATTGTTTTATAGCAGATCTCCAGAACTTTCTCATCTTACACTGAAACTCTATACTCACTGAACAGTGACTCCCCCATTTCGTCTTCCGCTAATCTCTGGTAACCACCATTCAACTCTCTGCTTTATGACTCATCTCGATACCATGTGGAAGCACACAGTGTTTGTCCTTCTTTGACTGGCTTGCTTCACTTAGTATAATGTCCTCAAGGTTTATCCACATAGTATCTAGCAGGTTAATCTCACTCACTATTCTTAAATACAAGACTCTTTTTTAAGAGTCTTGCTCTTAAAAAATGCTCATAGTCGAGGCTTATGTCTTGGGGATTCTGAGAAATGTAAGTTTCAATCCTTTTTTATGTGATGATGAAATAATATAAAAGATTCTAGGTTAGCAGGTACAAAGAACATGTTAAGAGTAGTCCTTGACAACTCTAATAGCATAATCAATAAAATATAATTTAAAAAATAAAATAAAGGAAAATCTGGGAAGATGGGGTAAACTGGAACAGGAGCTGGCAAACTATTATCTGTGCCTATTTTTGTAAATAAAATTTTATGGAGATGCACTCACATGAAAAAAATAAGTCCTTGAAAATGCGTATTATCATCATGCAGCCATGTCCTCAGGGTTGGGCCACAATGGCCTCAAATCAAAAAACCTCCATCCATGAGGACTCTGTATAAATGTGGGTTTTTTTTTTTTACCCTAGCCCTTGGGAAGAGAACATTATGACAAAAAACAACCAAGGAAAAAAAAACTCTCATTCTCCAAAAAGAGATAACTTAATTAAGGGAAAACTCAGTTAGTGCTGGAGGAAGTTCAAAGATGTTGTTTTAGTTATTTATTGCTACATAGTAAATTAGCCTAAAACTTAGAGGCCTAAAACAACAGTGAACATTTATTATCTCATGCAATTTTTGTGGGTCAGACATTTTTGGGGGGTAGTTCTGGCGTGAGGTCTCTCGCAAGGCTGCAGTTAAGATGTCAGAGGGGACTGCGGTCATCCGCAAGCTTGACTGGGTGGTAGGTAGGGTCCCTTTCCACACTGGCCCACTCACATGGCTGTAGTCGTGAGGATTTAGTGCCTCCTCGCACGGACCTCTCCGTTGCTCTGCTGGAGCATCCTGACAACACGGCACCTGCCTTCTCCCAGAGCCCGTGAAGCAAGAAAAGGCAAGAAAAAGCAAGAAGGAAGCTGCAGCCCATGCTGGGTAGCTCAGTTGGTTAGAGTGTTGTCCCATAGGCCAAGGTTGCAGGTTTGATCCCTGGTCAGGGCACAAACAAGAACCAACCAAATAAGTAGAACAAGTCGATGTTTATCTCTCTCTTCCTCTCTCCTTCCTTCATTCCCTGCATCCCTCCCTCCTTCCCTACCCTCTACCTCCCTTCCTTCCTCTCTGTTCAAAATCAATAAATAAAATTTAACTTTAAAAAGAAGGAAGTTGCAATGCCTTTAACAACCTGTCCTTTTACCATAGTCTGTTCAGTAGAAGTGAGTTACTAAGCCCAGCCCACACTCAAGGGGAGCAGAATTAGGTTCTCCCTAAAAAGAGAGGATTTGATAAGGGGATGGGAGACCCATGCAGAGGAAGGGATGAACAGGACCTGGACCAGATTCTCTACTGACACTGGGAGACAAGGAGAGACAGTGAGAATGTGGACTCAAGCTCACACCTGTGGTAGGTGGGGGGCTTGGGTAGGAGGTGGGTGGGGGCAGAATGAGGGGAACAACTGGCCAGCCAAGCCAGAGAAGGGATACAGGTAAGGGCAGTGTCGACCAGGGGGAAAAGTAGATGCTCCAGCCCACCCCAGGAGCTTGGCACTCCTGGAAGGAGGAAGTACTATTCACCACCAGACAATCATTCGCAGCTGTTACAGTGCCATCGGGCCCTGTTCTCACTGGAGAGGCTCTTTCAGCTCAGCGAGCAGCTGGCTCAGAATCCAGATTCCACATTTCTATGGAGTGGGCAGAAGGCTAACAGCTTGGTGCTATTTGCCTCTGGACTTGCTTCTTTGAACCAGTTCATCTGTTGGCGTTTTCAGAGCTCCATGCCTTAAGAGTGAGCCCTTTTCTTACTGTGCAGTCAGATTCCAGGGATGGCTTCCGTGTTTTCCCCAAAGCCAAACTTGTGTTTACTTCCTAAATTGGCCTCCTAACCTCCATAGACTTGAGTTTATTTGTCTTGATGGATGAATCAGCATCTCAAAATCATCTCTTGGTCTCCAGCTCTCTTGGCAGAGAACACAGGAAGATAGTTTTTGCTGATGTGTGTGTTTTGGGAGGATTTTTTCTGTGTTTTTCTCTCTGCCACAGCCCGTGGGCGAGCCAGCACCTGGGGCCTTGACAAGCCTCCATGCGTGGGCTGAGGTCCCATGGGGAGTTCTACCCGGTACCATGTGTGATGGTCCTGAATTCCAGAGCAGGCTGCGGTTTTCCAATCCAAGGCTCAGGGGAACTAGGGAAATTACGTTTCTGGAGCCAGCCTTATCTTATTTGTCCCCGTTCCATTCACGCCAATTGGAAATACTCCCACAGCTAAGCTACATCTCTGCCTGGGAACTGTAGCTGTGGACGCTTAGTGGCTTTGCTCAGCGCCTTCCTAATCTCTCCGTTTCACACTGTTTAAATGGTGACCCGCTGATGAGGAGAGATAATGATTTTTTTCTGTGTTATTTATAAAGCACAAGGACATGAATTTTTATATATTCTGTCATCATCCAGGAATGAGCTTAGGCAAATGTTTAACCCACACGAGTCTCATCTGTAAAATAAGAATTTGGACAAGATGGTTCTTAGGGTTATTCCAAAAGAGTTCATTGGTTATGTGATAATTTAGGAATATGGAAGTATTAACAGGGAGGGATTTGTATACTATGGGGGGAGGACCTCAATGTGGGCTCCTATCACCCATGTCCCTCAGTGGGAGTTTTTCCTCTACGTATGGGATCAGCAATTCTTCTTTCGAGTCTGGAAACAGATTGTAGGTTGACTTTTTTCACTTAAAACCTCATATAAATGTTTTGAACATCTTTGGAGAACTAGGGCTTATGCTTAGGTGGTTTTCTTTTAAATCCATTTTTTCCAATATAATTTTATTGTTTGGCAACAGAATTGCATGGCAACAGAATTGCACTTTTGCACATCTAAGTAGTTACCCCAAACTTCATTGTAATTTCTGCCACCAGAAGTCTGACCAAACCCCCAATTTTAAAATCTTATAAATTTATGAATGAGGGACATTTTGCTATAGAGTCTGTCTTTACTTTTTGTCTCCTGGGTCTTACCTATATTGTTTAGTGGGATGACTATCTCTTTATAGGTTTCTAACATATGATGTATGTTAGTATAGGTGTGAAAATACGGAATCAGCACCCTTGGCTATTTTACTGCTCTAGTTGAGCAGCTGAGCCAGGTACGTAAGAAGGGCGCACCTAAACATGGACCTGTTGGTACCTAGGCACAGCTGAGGCCAACCAATTCTTAACTCGGCCACAGTGAATCATAATCCCCATAATTCAACCTTTCCTGTGTGCTAAAACCTTTAGCATGTGTGCTAAAACATGCCCTTGTGCAAACTCTGGAATAAAAGTACAGCTGACCCGTGAACAACACGGCTTTGAACGGTGCAGATCCACTGTACATGGATTTTTTCTCAATTGACTTGTACAGTTCAATTGACCCACGCAGTTCAAACCCATGTTACTCAAGGGTCAACCTTGCATATATGGAGGGCGGACTGGAGTTATATGCGCATTTCCCACTGTGCAGAGGTCAGCTCCCCTAAGCCCCACATTGTTCAAGGATTAACTGCCATTATAGCTAGCTAGACCCCAAAGTCTTTTTAATAATCAACAACAAAGAAAGACAGTTTCTTAGAACGGTTCCCAAGCTCCTACTATTTAAACCTTCCTATGAAAATACTTAACCTGGTGTATATTTTGGTAGTGACATTGATTTTCTCAACTTCCCAGCAATTTGTTGACCATCCACTCAAGTGCTAGCCCTCGGCACACGGGGAAGAAGTAGAGAGAATAAACTGATGGGTCCTTACCGACATGGAGCCCATAATCTAGTGGGATGTGCAGACACGAATATGATGCATTGTGAAAGTGCTGTGAAAGGGATAAATACACAAAGCCACAGAAGCAGAAAGGAAGCCCCCATTCTAAAGGGGGTGGGTGGCAACAAGGGATGAAGAAAGAGAGCAATGAAGAGGGAAGGTTGTCGAAGGAGGCTTGTCAAACAAAAAGATGACTAAACCCAGACCTGAAGGATATCTAGGAGATAACCAGGCAGAGGTGTGGAGAAATGGGAAAAGAGGGATGAGAGTCCAGAAAGAGCAGGAACGCAGGAGTTTATTAGGGCTGGAGCCCAGGGTTCAGGAGCGATGTGGCAAGAAATGAGGCTGGGAAGATCCTCAGGGCCAGATCTTACTTGTTCTGGATTTCTTAGTTTAGTAAATGTATTCGTTTAGGACGCTCATTTCCTTTCTGGCAGTTATGAATTTTTTCTCAAGATGCAGATGTAAATCTACAGCATTTCTTAGAGAGGAAACATGGTCACTATTATAAAGATTGCTTGGCTGTGCCCAGGAATGTTTACTCAGGGCTATCAATGACTTCTAAAGCTCTCATTGGATTCCTGCCTATATGAGGTACTTTCTAAGAATATGGCATCATCTTAGTCATTTTCAAGAAAAAAGTATGAAGGATTATTTTCAAATACTGATTTTTGCCATTAAACATTCATTGAAACCATTAAAATCCAACAACAAAAAAAGTGCTGGAGTTCCCAGATTGTGTTATTCTAAGATATGGGTAGGACCCTAGCCATATGGTCATACTAGGGTTAACACCCACCCAGCATTATATATAAGGAGAATAACTCTAACCTATTTGGAGTCACAAGTCCAAATTACCCAGAACCAGTAAGATAACACCCCTGAAACTTCTCGGGCCAGAGTGTGAGTGGTGAGCCAAGACCTCTATTTTATGCTTCTAGCATGTGTGTGGCATGCTCTCCAAAATATGTTAATGTTTTAATTCTCTTGTTTTTCCTTTCACTATGATAACTTGTAGACATAACTAAACTCGTTGGCTTGACATTGAAAACCAACTAGTCTGGACTCTAGTGCCCAAGATTTCTTTTCCTTCTCTTGAAATACCTCACCCTCCAACAAAACAAAGCAAGGCAGAATGCCTCAGCCTTCTAGAGAGAGGCTCCACTAGGTAGCCCAGAGAAAGCTCTGAGTTAGACTCAAAACCTAGATTCCTGTCCCGGTCATACCACCCCCCAGTCTAGGTGACTCTGCACAAGACACTTAACCTTACTGAACCTCAGTTTCTGTGTCTGCAAAATGACCAGCTTAGCTCACAAGATTGTTGGGAAATTCAAAGGAAGTAGTGGATATAAAAACTCTTTGTGGAGTGTAAAGCCCAATTCCAATATTAAGTAGTATTGTTTCTCCTGCAAGGGACACCCCAGGTGACATCTCACCTCTTTGAGCATGCTGATCCCCTTGCCTGGAATTTCCTTACCTGCTTCACCCACCATCTTTAACTTTTGATAGCCCTTTTTCCTCTTCCACGAATTCAGTTCTGACCCACTCAGTCAAAATAGTTTTTATATTTACATATATGCCACAGGGCGAGTCATACTTTGTCCATATTATAATTGCTTCTGTACTTGTATATGTGTCTGTGCTTCCTGGGGTGTACACCCTCACCAGGCCAGGAGTCCGGCCACCTTATCTTCCCACCCTCACGTCACCCAGCACTGCACTCAGTTCACAAGGGACCTGAGTGAATTAATCTGCTCCGCGCTTCTATCTGCTTCGTGCCATGCAGTGCTGAAATTTGGTTTATTTAATATCACTGTGGGTCTTTCTCAGCTTTTATACCATTTCCAACAGGGACTTTCCTTTAAAGGATAAATTCGGCTGGGCCACAGTGGAAGTTAACACTCTTATTAAGGGTTGGATATTAAAGTTAATGACGAATGGATGGCATTTTTCTTTTGATATCCCCTAAGTATTAGGAATTAAACGTCTGGCCAGCCCAGTTTTACCTGGTGATCAGTAGGTCCCAGGCCATTTTTTAATCAGCTTTTGAGCATATTGCATGAGCCTGGGAAAGCTCTCCAGTGCTGGCACTGTGGAATACTGGTGGAGTTGTCATTCCTCATGACTATAGTGTAGGTAAAAATACTGCTTTCTCATTTCAAAAAAGTGCTTAGAACTGTCTGTGAATGGGATTCATCTCAGCTCCAGCGATCGTGACCCTCAGTTCTCATACAGGCCAAGCTCCCATGGATGTGTGGGTGGAATTTGGAGACAGGTTGCATGTTTAGCCAATGTCATACTTGCCCCAAGGGGCTTGTTCTTATTATTCCTACTTGAGTCTCCTTTGAGTTTTCCTCTCTTCAAGTGACCGTTTAACTGGCTTATGGTCCCAGAGACCATAATCCTTTCCCATGGACAGATGAGTCTGGACCTTTTCCTTTTCCATCGCTCCTCCCTCATTCACAAGCAGCACAGCATCTTGTCCCCTGTGAAAAGCATCATCTTCGAAGCTCCCCGCTTCCTAAAGGAGTCACCCATTTGCTAAAGAGATTCCCTGAAAAATGTACCCAAAAGGAGTGAGGAGACGTAAGCTGCAGCTTCCAAGTCAATTTCAGGAAGATCGAGGACATTTTCTTCCCAGTTCTCTAAAGAACACATTTCCTACTTTTATGTATGGCTGCTCTGAAGAGGTGCCAACTCTGAAATTCCAGCTGCTCTCTGAGGAAGTTATCAAACAAAAGAATAAAATCTCTAGGGCCAGAGCTGGTGGCTGCTCTAAGGAAGACCCCTGGCGGGAAAGGGTGCTGCTACGGGGGCCCAGGCTTCTCCCTGAGGCTCACCTCACCTGTAGGGCCCTTTGTGTACAGTTGCTCCCAGTTCTTGCAAAGAAGCAACATCCTCACCTTTCAAAACCAATCCACTTGAAACCATGGAAACCCCTTTCCTTGTTTCTTCTTGCACTGTAAAAGGAATTAACAACTCAAGGAAAACAAAATCAAAACAAACCCAAAAAAGCACCACTAATTACAGAAAAATAATCACTGCCTAAAATTAGTCACAGTGCCAGAGTAAAGCTGTCTGGTCCTATAAATCCCAGTAAAAGCAGGAACGAACAAACCCACGCCCCCAGGACCCCTACTTCTAGGGTAGCTACTCCTCTGTACATTGGCACAGCTCTTCCCCATCTGCTTCTCATTCTCAGAGTTTATTCCCATCAGGTTGGGCTCCAGGTGGTTCCCCACCCGATAAGAACAAGTGGGACTTGCCTCACTAATGAAACATAGAGTATCCTATTCAAAGCCCCCCAGTTCCCCCTAGATAGGCCCTGTGGTCAGAGAGACACACCAACCCATTTTCCCTGGTCTCGCATTGTTTGGCACTTCTGAGCCACCTTGAACAATCTAGCTCTTCCGGTCCAGACGGTCCAGTGCACCCACAACTAGCATCTTCTGTGATGTGAATTTCCCCCCAGAAAGAATGCCTTGTAGTTGCGCTGGAACACGGTGTGTTCACAGTGATTGGCGACGCAAGTACACAGTCGTAAGCAAAGGAAGTACCCAGGACACATGTACCCACAGGGTAAGAGGAGTGTTCTGTTCCAATGTGAGCCTGGGGGACAGCACTAGAAAATACAGAACAGGGGGAAAGACATGATAAATCCTACCAGGAAGCTGGAAGGAAATCTGAGAACACTCAACAAAGCCGAGATAAACAAAGGATGAGACTTGGGGTAAACAGCGGAGAGCTTTCCAGTCTGTGGACCTCACAAAGGAGCACAGAAAATAACCAGAGGGCACAAGTGAGAGAGGGAAAAACACTGAGAAAGAACAGGGGGGGAGCTGTTATGCTGGCTGATTAATGTCTGGGGTTGTCGGCCAAGGAGGCAACTGTAACCCAGAAAGAAGTGAAAAGAAGGCCGGGCCCTAAAGGCAAAAAACATCACCGAGTAAAAATGCCAGGCGCAAGCACAGCAGGCCCCAGCGCTGCTGCTGGCCTCCACTGCCGTTTCCTTGCACACAGACCCCTTGTGTTTCCCCCTGCTCCTGGCCTCTCAAGGCCAAGTCCAATGTGTCCTGACAGGCGATCTGACACAAAACGAGCAAAGGCAAAGGGTCCTGATTTGGTGGGATTTTATTTAAGCCCCACAGACTCCTGCCCCTTCTCTTCACACTGCCAGTCAGGGTAGGGACTAGGACAGCAGGAGAGGGCAGGGGCAGGGCTGGGGCTGTGAACCAAATGCTTTATTTTAGGAAAAGGGAAAATAACACAGGAGAACTGTTAAACTCTGAGACCAGGCAACTCAGAGCTTTGACAAAAAAGGGGGGTAAGTCAGACACTACCCACCGTTCCCTGACATGGCTTAAAACAGTGATGATAAAAACAATACAGTGTCGTTCTTTCCATCAGGTGTCTATACCCTTCCCCCTTCAGTCCAGCTCCCGGGCTTTTTCTCTCTTCTCCTTGAGCACTTGCATCTCTGGGTGTCCTGGCCTCTCCCTGAAAAGACTTGGGAGCCTTATGTCTTCAAATCTGTCCTCCTGTCCTCCTCCCTTACTTCCCACCTTCCTGTCTTTCTCATCATCTGACTAACTGCTGTTCTGAAGGCATGTTTGAACTGAGTGGTTCCTTCTATGGAGTTTTTCAAAAGTCCCAGTGCCAGACTCCACGCCCAGCCCCAGGGGAGACTCTGGGAGTGCCGCCCAGGCCTGGGTACTATGAAAATCCACCGGAGGAGCCCGGCGTGCAGCCAGGGCTGGCAACCACTGCAACAGAGAACCCGTCTTAGAGCCGGTTTCCGGGTGTCTGGAGCTTGCCTTGTTGGCTCAGCTTGTCCGGTGGCTGTTGTTCCTGCTGACTCCCCTCTGCGAGATCTTTTCCAGCATGCATAACCTTCCTGAGACTGAACAACCCTATTCCTGTTGATAACTCCTGGTCTGAAAGGGTGACCTGTGTGCTGCACTGACTGAGCCCTTCCGCAGGCTGTCTCCAGAGCTGTCAGCCCAGCCTGCGGGTTTGCTGGGACTGCTACAATGGAAAGCTCTTCCTCGGTCAGACAGTGGAACTGAGGGCTTCTCTAGTTCTCAGGGAGCTGAAGAACTTTAGTCTTCCACTAAAGACCCAGCTGGGAGGCTCCCTGGTAACCGGGCTTTCCCCCGGACAGGGAACAGCAGAGGTGACTCTGTGGTAGTATCTTCCCAAGGCCTCCTGGGAGTCCAGGCCCCAGCCTTCTTCAGCTTTCCACAGAGTTCTAGGCACTAGGCTTAGCAAGACCAACGCTCCTGAAGTTGAAGGCCATGGGGAAGTTCCTCACATCCTTCTCCCCAGGGGCAGGGTTCAAGAACACCGATTTCTTTGGGACCCCACAGACTGCAACTCTTGTGATTCAGGACAGAGCCCGCAGGCCAAGACTAAGCGTTGAGGGTGGGTGAGCCTGCAGGCTCTGGAAGACTGCCCCTCACAGCTCGGTTCAGGAAACGCCTCCTGATGCCTGACATGCCGGCGCTGGGTGTGCATGTAGGGGAGAGGGCAGGGGAGAGGGTGGGGGAGAGGGTGGGCAGGATCTCCGAGAGGAAGTGTGCTGGGGGAGCCCACTGTCCAAGTTCCTAGGAACTCCAGAATTAGGTGGCAGTAAGTGCCTTCCTGTGGAAACTTCCTCACTTGATTCAGTGCGTGTGGAAGAGGGAAAGGTGACCCCGGGTTTTAATTCTTTGAATTTAAGATGTGTCATAGTCCAGACAGGACAGGCCCATGAAATGTGGAAAGTATTTCCGAGACTACAGTAACATGAACAAGATACACCCCCACCCCTAGGGCATTTCCCTTCATAAAGGTATGCTGTATACAGTCAGTCCTTTCATCGCACTCACACCAAATAAAAATCTAGCCTGCTGATTTAATTTGTGTGGACATCAGTCAGCCTGGTATTATGATGGTAGCCATGGTATTTCAGCTTCCATGGAGCTCAGTGAATGAGCTCACCCCTCTGCAGGGTCGCTGGCACAGCCCCACGGAGCTTGCCCACCACGTGGCTACCAGAGAGATCTCTCCACCTTACACATCTGACCTTGCCCTTCATGGATCTATCTTTCCTAATGCAGGCTTCCTCCAAAAATGGCCCTTGCCAACCAGAACTGCCCGTGGGGGAGGAGGCCTCACACCCTGGAGTCAGATGCTTGGTCAGAACCCTACTTTTTCTTGTGCTAGAGCCACACAAGTTTGGGGGAAAGAATAAAAACACATAGTCAAGGAACAAATTTGTTTGCAGGCAACAAATCATTAAAAATCAACTTTCTGTTTATGTTCCATGGCAAGTTCAAACTTAGAGTGATCATTTAGAGACACCGTGAGATTCACAATCATCATAGAAAGACATATGAATACTGTGACATCTACTACAGAAGAAATAGTCTAACACACTCCAGGAAGATTTCCAGTATCAGAGAGAGGAGCCAGCACAGGGTGTCTCATTAACCCAGAGGCGCCTAGGAGTCGGGAAGTGTAATTTACAGGGCCTGTGTGTGCCATCACCAGGTTGGTATCATAATGGAAAGTCTGCTTCCAGATGGGCTGCTCCCATAAATAAGTGGCTGGTGGCTAAGCAATGCCTTAGCTGTCTACTTCTCTGCCTTAGCTGGGGTGGGGTGAGGATAGGTTGGGGGTCACCAGAGAGAGCTGCCAAGGGAAGGAAAGCCAGAGCTGTCTTCCTTGCGTATGAAGGAACCCACCTAACCTACCCAGAGCTAAAACATAAACTAGACAGAGTTTACCTTAGCGCCCCTGGTCTGCCCCAGTCTGTATCCTTTTCCCTTTCTCCATGGGGCTGAGCACGTCCGCATTGCCCAGATGATAGCTCCAATGTAGCTCATGTAAACCCAGATCCACCCTTTCCCCCTGCCCCAATCCAGTGCCTTCCTCACACTGACATCCCTGCTTCTGTCTGTCGGGTGGCAGCCTCCTCTTGCCCAGGCCCACAGCTTTTGACTCATTCCCGTCTTCCCCACGTTCCATCAGTTACTGGATAGTGTCCGTTCTTCCTGAATAGCCTCAAGTCTGCCTCCTCCCTCTCTGTTCCATTGCCACAAGCTTGATTGAGGCCCCTAAACCCCACCCTGTCTCAATCCTGCTGCAAAAGCCTCTAAAATCATCTCCTGAAATGCTACTTCAGTCCCATTGCTCCAGCATCCAGAGACCCGGGAATCTCAGCTTCTCCCATTTGCCCAGGGCTCTCCCAGAGCTGGGTTGGTGTGCTCACTCTCTGTTCCTTGGGCAGGGTGGTGTTTCCCTGCCTCCACACCTCTGCTCTCTGAAGGGGAAAACCATCCTTGGGAGAAGGCCGACTTCTGGACTTCCAGGCCCACTCAGATGCCGTCTCCTTTCCCTAGCCACCCCAGGTTCAAGTGATGTGTTCCCTCCATCCCCTGAATAAGCGACTTGTATCAGCTCTAATCACAAGGAATTTACTTTGAAATAAAAACAATGGCTAATACTTATTGAGTATTTGCCACAGGCCAGGCACTGTGCTACTTCCTGTATCGTATGTAATCTTTCTGATAGTATAATGACTTAGGTGTCATTACCCCATTTCACAGATGGGCAAACTGAGATGTTAAATAACATGTGCAGTGCCACATAACTCAGTGTGGAAGAGCAGAGCTCCTGCTTCCAAAGTCCATGCTCCAAATTCACCACAGACCATTACCTTCCCAGCATTTTGTTCTCAGTCTAAACGCATTGAACCTCCCCCATCCCATCCCAGTGGATTATATTTAGAAAAGAGGAAGCAATTCTTACACACTTTTCTCTGGCAGTGCTTGGCAGGGCCCCATCACTATAAACTATTGGCTTTTCATTCACGCTAAAGTGTAAATGACTAACAGTAGCTACCATGAATGGATAACTTCTTAAACTAATACCCTGAAGTTAAACCTAAACTATGCTGCTTAAGGTTTAGTACTTTTATCTCCTACCCTTGCTGTCCTCAGCTGATACCCTTGAGTCTGTGAGTGAGATTCCTGTACCAAGGTCCAGATGCTAAGACACCCCACCTCTGGAAGTTCCCGAAATGACTTGCCTTGGCAAGTGGCTTCACTCTTTAATTAGCCATACAGTTACTGCTTCCCCTTATTTAATATCAGGAAGTTTACACATGTTTCATCCCCTTCCCCGTCTTGGCCATAGTGCTTTCCTACCATTCTTTTCCCATGCTGTACTTTTGTTTAGTGCTTTTCCCTTCAATGTGTTATCGGAATTCAATCTGCAGATTTTTGCCAAGTTGTCTGAACTCTTTATCTCCATATGTGGTACCTCAGGTCTTTCCTAAACCCTCCTTTTTTGGTATGAATGCACAAATTTTGCGTGAGCTATTCCAGGACTCAGCATCATTGAGAGTCAAGGTGGATGAGGGTTGCCCTGACTGGTGTGGCTCAGTGGGTTAGGTGTCATCCCAAAAAGCAAAAGGTCTCTGGTTGGATTCCCAATCAGAGCACATGCCTGGGTTGTGGGCCAGGTCCCTGGTTGGGGGCATGCAAGAGGCAACCGATCGATGTTTCTCTTGCACATCAACGTTTCTGTCCCTCTCTTGCTCCCTCCCTTCTCTTCTCTCTGAAGAAAGACAAATAAAATCTTTAAAAAAAATGAAATAAAAAGATGAGTGTGGATTGCCCACCTACCAAAACTTACAGAAGTCTTTACACTTAGCTGTCTTAGACATATTAATAAATACTCAGGGAGGGCTTCGTGGCAGTCACAGACGCCCTGTGACTGCTCTGGGACACATTCATGAGAGGGCCGGTCACTTCCGGGCCCAGAGAGATCCTCAGACCCGGTTTCCTCTTCTGTGAAAATAGGTGAGTGGCTTATTCAAGGTCTCTGGGCTATAAATGGCAGACAAGATTCCAGAGCCAAGTTTTCTGTCCCCAAGAGTGCTTTCTTTTTAGTGGTAACATGGTAAGGACATCTTAGGTCATGTCTGGGGACTGTTTTGTGCTGAAGGAGACAAGGAAATTGTTCACTCACATACTTCTTTTACATCCCCCCCCCATGCTTTTTAGAGCATGATAAGTTTTAACTCTGTTTTCTTTACTACAACTTGATGAAAAAGCAGCTTGAATGAATTGCTTGTCAGATTCAAAGTTAATTCTATTTCAGGGTCTTCTTCTCATGACATTTGTGTATTTTGTGAGAACTGTCCTTCTTAGCTTCTTCAGAACCAAGTCAAAATATTCCAGATTTAAATCCATTCACCCACATTAACCAATGTCACCCCAATAAATGTAATTGAAAATAAATAATCAAATCCATCTATCCATAATTCTTCCTTTTCTATAGCTTTAGTGATTTCACAGAACATTGTTATTTCAAGGTTATCATCGAATTTTCCTCAACTGATCTGCTAGTCAGTGGGCCATTTATCTAGAACTTAATGAAAAGGGGCTAAGGAGGACGAGACAGACAGGTAGAGTGTCTCAGGGAGACACCCAACTCCTTCTAGGTACTTTTAAGGTGACACTGATCCATTAAATTGAATTTTAGTTTTTCTTCCAAATTTACAACTTTCTTCTTCCTCACTACAACTTCATTTAGGGTCTGGCTGTCTTTCTTTTCACTTTTTCCCTTTTCCTCCTTCTCTTCTACTTCCTCTCTCCCCTCTTTTTTCTTCCTCTTTCCTTTTAAAGAATGATTTTTGAAAAGACACCATCCATGATGGAAGGAGACTTGACTTGGGGGGTGAACACACAACACAGTGTACAGATGATGTCTTGGGGAATTGTGTTCCTGAAACCTGTATGATTTTGTTAACCAAAGTCACCTCAATAAATTCGATAGAAAGGAGAAATTATAATGATAAACAAACAAACAAAAAGACACCATGCATGGTTACTGGCAAGAGTTATGAATAAGAGATCAAGAAATGGACTTAAAGAATTGAGAAAATCAAGAGATTGAATGAGAACAGAGTCGTGAAAGGTAAGAAAGGAAACGGAGTAGCCTGGTTTGGGTCCAGCCATTTGAGACAGAAAGACACGGGTGGGTTTGGGTTGGGGAACCGTGGGGAAGACGGTCTCCACCAGCCAGCAGGCAGCACTGTGGGCAGCTTGGTTACTGCCTGGAGTTGCCCAGGGTGGGGAAGGGGTGCGGAAAGGTAGTGGCCGTCATTTAATCCTATACACAGGATGTTTGCCAGACAGGTGTGTGTGAGCAGCCTGAGGTCCTTACCAAAACAATGGCAAGAATAAATAAATAAGTGGACCTGTCCTGACGTTTGTCCCTGTACATTTACATATTCTGTGACTTGCTTTAAGTGGAATCCGAACACCATGCATGATTTAGATGGCAGTGTTGTTGTTATCCTTGGCCTGGCCTCCGGGACTGATTTTGAGCTTTCTGCCTGAAAATGAGCTCAGAGTAGACTAAAAGGTCCTTTATTCTTAAAAACAGAAATAAATTCTGGATCTGCTTTGGCGTTCTTGGAAAGAAGGCGCAGTGGAGAGATTTAGAAGTTACTTGGTAAGGAGTCATTTTGCTGAGCACTCTTCTGAGGTAGAATTGAGTTGCATGGAATTGAGGGATTCCATGCAGCTCCTCAGTAGGAATTGCGTTGCATGATAGACAGGCAATTTGCAGTGATTGTGTGCAGGGAAATTGCTTATCAGTGGAAATTGGGGGAAGAGAGTGCAGTGTTGTTGGATCTGCCATCCTGTTATCCCCAAATATTTCCACCATCCGTCGCTTCCATGCAAGACTCGTCCACCTGCTATCTCCGTGGGTCACCATTCAGTCCCTTCCTTACTTTTTTTCATTACTCAACTTCCTATAATGCTGCTGCTTTATGCCTTTATCAAGAATTTCTCCATTCCATCTTTATATTGTGAGGGAATTTCCAATTTCCAGCCCAGTGAGTGGCAAGTCACTAGGCAGAGTTTAGTGAGTGCATGATCCTGTGGGTGTCGGTGCTGAACGAAGTAAACAGGAAGAATCTGAAACCTGTGGGTTCTTCCAACCCTGGGAAGTCAGGTGGAAGCCAGTCCAGCCTCTAACTACTCAGGAAGTTCGGCTGATCACTCGAATATTAGTCTAATCATTGATCTGACTTTCCTTTGCAAGAGACCACATATCAAGCATTAGCTCTTTCCAGTTTAGATACTGTTACTGAATCCAACATTGTCCAAGGACTTTTGAAATAGCCGTGGGTTTTTGTAAGCATTGTGCAGCAAACTAGTGCAAATGGCCCCTCCTCGGCTCCTCCATCCATCAACTCAACAGGAGTCAGTGAGTAAAACAGAGTGTTGTTGCTCGGAAATCTGGTGGAATTCCTGGGATAGCCTGGTGGCAGAATTGATGAAATCATTTATATTTTTCAGATGGTCCAAATATATACTCAGCTCATTAACCTAAAGTATGATATGTATTCCAAGGGTTGGGAGAAAGGAGGAGAAACCTGCAGTATAACTTGTCCTAGCCTTGAACCCCTGGTGATGGATCTCATTGAAAGTGTTTTAGGGTTCACATTTGTTAAAGAATTCTTGCTCCTCCTTGTATGTTCTACTTCCTGAAACAAGAAGAGGACTGGAGGGAGATGGAAATAATGGATCCACCCTCTGTTCAGTGCTTCAGTTATAATACAGTTAATTCTGAATTATACTGTGGTCGCTGGTCAGGGACAGACACACAGATCAACGGGACAAAACAGAGAATCCCGCCAGTAATTCTTGACAGAAGCTCCCACGTGTATGGCTAATGGATTCACCACAAAGCCGTCATTACGGTTCAGGAGGGAAAAGATGGTCTTTTCAACAAATGGTGCCAAGGCAAGTGGATGTCCTTTGGGGGACGTGGGTGAACTTTGACCTCTACTTCATAACATACACAAAAATTAATTAAAGATGGACCACAGCCTAAAATGTGCAAGGTGAAACCATAAAGCTTAGAGAAGAAAACAGGAGATTTTTACAGACTTGGGCTAGGCAAAAATGTCTTTACCAGGACACAAAATGCACTAATCATAAAAGAAAACTTGATCAAATGGACTATATTAAAACTAAGAATAGCTTAGTTCTTATATTACGCCGTGGGAAGGTCCCATAGCAGGTCTTGACAGAAGATCGGGCGGGAATCCCGCGTGCGCTCCTGAATCTGTCCCGAACAAAGAGGAACGGCCGCCACTCGGAGCCCTCGCAGTGAAAGTGCCTCACGTTCCTCATGAGGTTTGGGCACATGAGCTTTGCTCCTGAGCCCCTGCACATATCTGAAGACTCGTGTACTCTTCCCAGACAGTCCCTTGAGGTCCCCTGAGCTTTGATGTCATCCTGCTAAGTCCATGTGTGGGGAGGAGGACAAAGCCACATGGGGGCCCTCAGAGAGGTGAGTGAAAGTAGTTCAAAGTCCAGCCAGATCCGGTCGTGTGGTGTCCAAGGCCTTGTGGTCCCAGAGCCCCGGAGGAAGCCTGGGATGGGGCGAGGCCCAGCGCGGCCCTTTGCGGGGTCCTGGGTCGCTGCAGCCAGACCAGGAAGCATCTGAGACAGGGCCAGAAACACAGACAAACACAGCCCCACCGTGCTCACCACGTCCGCATCTACAACAGAAAAGTCCAGACCCCCAGCCAAGACAGGCTTCCTCTGCAACCCCGTGGTGTACAGGGAGGGGAGCGCGAAATATACTTAGAGCTTTCAAAACTTTGATTGTTTTGCACATTCTTGCAAAGGAAAAAAAATTAAAATACCCCAGGGACTTCTAAAAAATCAGCATCTAACCCTTTAGATGAGTGGGAAAAATCTTACATGGTAGGATCATTTCCTTTCTGTTTCTGGAAATTAATGGTGTGCTGGAAATAGCCCGTTGCAAGAGGGGAGACTTCGTGTCCTTCAAATGCTGATTATGCGAGAAAACTTTCCAGGCCTAAAGGGGAGAGTGTCCTTTTCCCAGGACTCTGATGCAGGATGACCCTGCAGTTAGACATGTGGCTGAAACCCCAGGGCAGAGGGGAGCTGCAGTTCAGCGGGAAGACTTAACTCATTCATCCAAGAAACAGCACTGAGCCTGAGGACTGAGCCTGAGGCCAGGCCTGGTTCTGGAGTAGTGCACTGTCCTGGAGTGGGGAACCCAGCTCCCAGCTCCCACCTCCACTCCCCTCCTCTGTGGGCTGTCCCTGGTCTCTCTGAAGGTCCCTGGTGCCTGGAACCTGGCATTCGGAATTAGCAGAAGTGAAATTCTGATTTCCACCTATTAAAAAGTAGGTATACGTGTCTCTTCTGCTGCAGATGCTAGGGAGCTGGCACCTCAGCAGGAAAGAGCTGTTAGCAAGTCCTGATCCTCCAGTATCTGTTGGCTTCAAAAGGGCTGCATTTCAGGGCTGGAGCAGAAATCACGCCCTGAGTGCACTTGCATCTGCTCTGGGTCATGTGAAACACACTGAAGTCCGGAGACTCTCCCGTGATGTCTTATCTCAGTATGGGTTCCCCTCAGTTGATCAGAGCAGGGATCTGTACCTCTCCTGTGTAGAGACAAACAGAAAATACTTTAGGCCATATAGTCTTCACCACAACTGCTCCACTCGGGGCATGGCTGTGTTCCAATAAAACTTTATTTTATGGATACTGAAATGTGAATTTCCTAAATTTTTCACATTATAAAATATTCTTTTAATTTTTTTCCAACCACTTACAAATGCAAATACTACATAAGCCACATGGAAGCAAGCAGCCCACAGGCTGTAGTTTGCCAACCTCAGGACCTCTTTAGTAACAAAAAGAATGCATATCTGCCCTGGCTGGTGTTGCTCAGTGGATTGAGTTCCAACCTGTGAACCAAAGGGTCACAAGATCGATTCCCAGTCAGGGCACATGCCTGGGATGCAGGCCAGGTCCCCAGTGGGGGGCGTGTGAGAGGCAACCACACAGTGATGTTTCTCTCCTTTTCTTTCTCCCTCCCCCTCCTTCGCTCTAAAAATAAATAAATAAAATCTTTAAAAAGAAAAGGAGACATATCATTTACATTGGTGCTAAGGACCTTCTTACTGGAGGGGATATGATAGAGAAGACCTGTGTTCCAGGATTGAGGGGACAGGGAAGTGTCACTCTGGGCTCTCCCTGGCTGGTCCCATACCGGTGACTCTTCAGACAGTTCTTTGACAGGTGCCCTCACTTGCCAGCGTGCACTGCCAGGGACCTGGACACTGAGAATCCTGGGGAAGAGCCCTCTCCTTGGTGGCCCTGGTCACATACCACAGACCTGTCACTGCTTCTTTTTTACCCACTGCTCCCCCAACCTAGGAAGCTGGGAAGAAAGACCCTTCTTTCCACCTTTTTCCTTGACACCCGGGCCACTCTGTTCAAAAGTGTCTCCTTCCAGTCTCCGAGGTCACATGCCCTTCATGCCAATCTCTTTGATGAAAGTTTCCATCCCTGCTCTATCGCCCCTGACTCGTCAGCCTGAGATCCTAAGCTTCTTAAGGCAGGGACTACCGTCTTTTCAGGGTACTCAATGCGTTTTCATATACCTTCTTAGGTTCGTTTTGTTTATTAATCAAGGAGTGGTTTCATGTTGTCACCCCCCCACCCCTTGAAGTAAAAACAGCTGGTAAATTCAAACTCCTTTAAGCATGATTTGAGAGAGAAGAAAATCTTATAAACAATAAATTTTTCTTCCTCATTATCATTTTTGTGTAGATGTGTGCATTCTCAAAGCATAGCTTAAAGCCATGCTCGTGGCAGGAGGAAGCCCATCTGGTCTTTGAAATTCACTTCGGACAATTCACTGAGGGACGGCCTCATAAACATAATCAAGTATTTATTTCCTATCATGCTGACTGACATTAAAGCCTTTGAAAATATGTTTGTCTTTGTGCCCTCTCTTGTAGGTCCTTCCATTGTGACCTCCCCCAAGGACATCTGGAATGTCACTGGTGCCAAGGTGTACTTGAGCTGTGAGGTCATCGGAATCCCAACCCCTGTCCTCATCTGGAACAAGGTCAGTGACACAGATTTCAGAAAGACATCCTAGACTGGCAAGCTCCTCTCTTTCTGCCCAAGGGCGGTAATAACCTAAAATCCTCAGCCTGTTCCATTGCCTGCCCCTCCTCAAAGGTGAAGCCTTATGCCAGTCTTCCACCCACCTCCCCGAGATCCAGCCAATGATTTTACAGGGAGCCTTAGGAACTGGAGAACTATAATGCTGAACACCCAAACCCACCCTCTGAGCATGTACATGTGTGCACATGGGAGCATGCATGTGCTTCAGTGTGTGAGGAGCATGTGTATGCACGGATGTGTGTGTGTGTGTGTGTGTGTCCCCATTGAAGGCTGAAGCATGTGATTTAAGAATAGTGGTTAATGCCCCAGCCAGGTGGCTCAGTTGGTTGAAGCATCATCCTGTGCACCACAAGGTTGTAGGTTTGACTCCCAGTCAGGGCACATACCTAGGTTGTGGGTTTGGTTCCCAGTCAGGATGTGTATGGGAGGCAACAGGTCAATGCTTCTCTCTCACATCACTATTTCTCTCTCTCTCCCCCCTTCCCCTCTCTTTAAAATCAATAAACATATCTTCAGGTGAGTATTTAAAAAAAAACAGAATAGTGGTTAAGAATGTGAGTTCTTACTCAGGTTGGCTGAGTTCTCCCTAAGCCAGGGTTTCATAGCCTCAGCACTGTTGACATTTGGAGGCAGATAATTCTTTGTCGTGCCCTGCAAGATGTTTAGCGGCATCCCTGGCCTCTACCCACTAGATGCTAGTGCCCGCCCCCCTCCCAGCTGTGACCATCAAACACGTCTCCAGGCACTGCCAAATGTCCCCTAGGGCAAAAATTACCTAGATTGAGAACCACAGCTCTAGGTCTCCCCTGCATGATGAAAGTAGCATGTAATTCTTGTAAAAATTACATGAAATAAAGCAGGTAAAATCAATTGGCTTGGTGTCAGATGCATTATTTGCACTGTTTGTTAGGTGCTGTTCCTGGAAATGCTTCCTTTCCAGTGGCATTATCTTGTACCACTGTCTTGACTTCGAAGGCCAGCATAGTCTCAGCCTGTCCGTAGAAGGGAAAACATTTGCTGGGTCAAATAATACTTAACGATTGTACTGTACGTTATTGTATATTTCCTTTTTTATACATTTTGACGCGTTTAGATGCTGCAACAATCCTGCTGAGCAAATATCATCAGACTCATGCTAACAAAAAGGAAATCCGTTTAAGTAAAAAGGCAGAGCCACATTCTCTGTGGCAGGTTCCTTCCCCCGTGAGCTCTAAGACGGACATGGTCTCTTGGCTATTTTGTTTGCTTGGTGTCTGACTACAGGAGCAACTTTTGGAGCTCTAGGAAGGATTTTGGCACCAGAACTCTTTTTGTTGCAAGTTGGAGAAACTCACTTCAAATTAATTTAGGCAAAAAAAAGGGGGAGGTAAGGGGAACGGGGGCGGGGGCGAAGGCGGAGTGGTGACGATTCCTCAAGGGCAGCGGATCCCGGTACAGTGTGGTCAGGTTCTTTGCTCTTGACTCTGCTTCCACTGGTGGTGGTGTTTTTTTCCTTCCACCTCAGAAAGCTTCCTCTACACTGTAGGCGATATTGTCACTGGCAGCTCCAATTTCACGTTATTGCCACAGATTAATGACCCCAGAGGAAATTTCTTTCTGCTCTCTATGTAGGACATTGTAAAATTTCCACTGATCACCTGCCAGCCTCTAGCGCCCCCATGTGGCCAGAGGGATGCATCGCCCCCACGGGGTCCTCTGGTGGGAGTGAACGCAGGGTTTTTCCAGAAAATGCCTGCGGGTGAGGGTGGATAGAGACAGCAACAACCATTCTTTACAGCTGGAATTTTTGTTAAAGAAAGCAGTGAAATCTCACCTCAATAGGTTATTTTTTAAAGGGGAGAGGGGAGCCATGAAGAGCAAAAACGCAGCCAGTGGGCATGTACCTCGCGGCCTCTGGCGAAAACTGCCGAGGATCCTCACTGATTATTTGGAAGTTATTGGTTGGGGGGCTGAGGGCGGGTGGGGAAGAGGCGGAGGAACAACATCTGCAAAGATCATCCATACAGGGCTCTGTTGCAGTGCTCTAGGGACTGCACAGTGGGAAGTCAGGGTGACCCAAGTGTCCCTGGACTGTGACTTCATTGTCGAATCTGGCCACGAATAATTTCTTCAGCCCTCTCTCTGCCCCATCCCAGCTAACGGACAAAAATATCAGGGGAATAAATCTCCCTGGGGAACCTTTTCCTTTAGGTTTCTTGAATTGCTTGGGGCAGGTCCCATGGGCTTTCCTGGGGCTTGTCAACTGGGGGGTGGGGGTAAAGGAAATGACTTGGGGGGAGGGGGACAAGAAAAAAATAATGTTCTACATACTTGCCAGAAACAAGCAAAAATCCAGCCGCTAGACTCTTGACTTTCCTACACCTTCATAACCTACTCGCCACACTCATAACATGAAGCACCTTTTTCAACCTGCAGATCACGACTCATCAGTGAGTCCTGAATGCAATACAGGGCTCACAACCAGCATTTTCATTAAAAATAAAAAATAGGACAGAAGCCCTGGCTGGTGTGGCTCAGTGAACTGAGCATGGGCTGCAAACCAGAGGGTTGTCGGTTGGATTCCCAGTTGGGGTGCATGCTTGGGTTATGGGCCAGGTCCCCAGTGTGGGTCACGTGACAGGCAACCACATATTGATGTTTCTCTCCCTCTCTTTCTCCTGCTCTTCCCCTCTCTAAAAACGAATAAATAAAATCTTTTTTTAAAAAAAAAAGCTTCCAAGGGCAGTTTTAAAATGGAAAAATGAACTGAAATAGCCTTATTTACATAAACCAAATAAGTCAGAGGTGATGCTTACAGGGAAGATAAAACACCCAAAATTCCTTCCTTCCAAACACTTGGATGTTTCTGAGATGGGGAGGTTCCCTATTCCGTTCTTTTTTTCCTGCCTGAACATTTCTTCAGATGTAGGCTTTTACGACTTCTAAGAATATTCTTTTTTTAATTACAAATACACAGTTAAGTTATAATGATGATAAGGAGAAACTACCCAAAGATGTATAAAGAAGAGTTCATAGTCTCCAGTGTGAACTGCCCTGGTTTGTATCTTTCATCCCCTCGTTTATGTCCAAACACATACAAGTAAATACCCTTTGTATGCGGAGTGAGGTGAGAATATAGTGTGCATATGACTCTGAAACTTGTTTTGCTCGATAAATACTTCATGGGCATCCCTCCAGGTCTGCTTCCAGTAACTACATAATATTCCAAGTACAAGTGTGCCATAACCATTAAAGAATGCCACCCTAAACACCCAAGTACACATATCCTATGTGAACTTTTTTTCCCCTATAGGATAGAGTTCCCTATAGGAAAGTTCTGTGAGTACGTCAAAAGATTTTAGTTTCACGGATATTGCAGATTACTCTCCACGTGGACTGGAGCAGTCCGCATGTCCCAGCAGTGTGGGAGGCCATGTCCCTGCATCCTCTCCAGCACAGAGTATTACCCCTCCTTTTAGTTTTTGTTAAAGATGGGTGAAAGTACCATCACATTATTGCTTTTATTTCCTTGACTACATTGAGAATATCTTCATATTTGGACTTTCTCTTTTGTAAGTTACCTGTTCATATCCTTTATCCATTTTTCCATTGGATTGTTTCTTGTTATCAGTCTGTGGCTTTGTAAATTAAAGGTATGGACCCTTTCTCCTGTATTATAAATATTTTTTCCTAGACAGTCATTTTATCATTTGTTTACAGTGGCTGGGGATCTGAAAGTTTTAATGGACACATATTCTATTTCGTCATAAACTCTACTGAAACTTGCCATAAAGGTACAACAATATGTTCTGGGCCCAGGCTGGGTATCTTCACTGGTTAGAGCATCAACCTGATATACCGAGGTTGTGGGTTCAATCCCTGGTCCATACACATACAGGGGTCAACTAATGAATGCATAAATAAGTGGAACAACAAATGGATGTTTTTCTCTGTCTCTCTCTGTCTCTTTCTCTGTTTTCCCTCCCCCACCCTCCCTTTTCCCCTCTCTGTCTAAAATCAAGAAATAAAATTTCTAAAAAATATGTTCTGGACTGTATAAATGTCCTTTAAAGTTTCCATGAAATTTAGTAAACCCTTAAAATGCATTAACCCGTAGGAATCCGACTAAGTCATCCTGCTTCTGTAATCACTGGCACTTTAAAAAAAAAAAGTTGAGGTATAATTAACATATAACATTATGTTAGTTTCAGGTATAGAATATAATTGATATTTGTATACATGGTGAAATCACCACACTATGTCTCCCTAGTTAATATCTGTCACTTGAGGTAGTTACAAAAAAATTTTTTTCTTGCAGTGAGAACTTTTAAGATCTTTCTTAGCAACTTTCAAACATGCAATACAGTATTGATTATACTCACCATGCTGTACATTACATCCTCATCACTAACGTATTATAATTGGAAGCTCGTACCTTTGACCCCCTTCATCCACTTCTTGACCCCATACCCATCTCTGGCAACCACCAATCTGTTCTCTGTATCTATGAGCTTGGGGTTAGTTTGCTTTTGTTTTTGTTCTTGTGTTTTATATTCTACATATAACTGAGATCATACATTTGTCTTTCTCTTTCTGACTTATTTCACTTAGTGTAATGCCCTGAAGGTCCATCCATGTTTTTGCAAATGGCAAGATTTTCTTCTTCTTACAGCTAAATAATATTCCCCTCTATGTAGTTATACCACACTGTCTTCATCTATTTATCTTCCCATGGACACTCAGGTTATTGCCATGTCTTGGCTATTATAATCAATGCTTCAATGAATATAAGGGTGCAGGTATCTTTTCAAGATGGTGATTTTGTTTCCTGCAGGTAAGTACCCAGAACTGGCATTGCTGGATTACATGCTAGTTCTATTTTTATTTTTTGAGGAGTCTCCACACTGTTTTTCATGATAGCTGCGCCAATTTACATTCCCACCAACAGTGCACAACAGTTCCCTTTTCTCCATATCCTCGCCAACACTATCTCTTGTGTTTTTGGTGATAGTCATTCTGACAGGTGTGAGACAGCTGCTTGTAGTTTTGATTTGTATATCTCTGATGATCAATGGTATTGAACATCTTTTCATGGGCCTGTTGGACATCTGTATGCCTTCTTTGGAAAAATGTCTGTTCAGATCCTCTGCCCACTTACTCTGATTGTGTGTGTGTGTGTGTGTGTGTGTGTGTGTGTGCATGTGCTGTTGGATTGTACAAGTCCTTTATATATTCTGGATACTAACTTCATATGAAATTTGCTAATTCTCCATTCAGTGGGTTGCCTTTCCACTTTGCATATGATCTCCTTTGCCATTCAGAAACTTTTTAGTTCAATGTAGTCCAACTTGTTTATTTTAGCTTTTGTCACCTTTGCTCTGAGTCACATCCAGAAAATCATCACCAAGACTGATGCTGAAGAGCTTACCACCTATGTTTTTTCTTCCAGGAGTCTTTTGATTTCAGGTCTTACGTTCATATCTTTATTCCATTTTGAGTTATTGTTTGTGTATGGTATAAGATAGTGGTCCAATTTCACTTCTGCATGTGGCTACGCAGTTTTGCCACCACTGTTTGTGGCACTTTTCTTTTTCTTATTATTTGCTTATCTGCAATAATAGGATTCAGGGAGATTTTGCGGCTTTTGAGATTTCAGGGAGGATGCAGCTCAAATACAAACAGAGGGGCCTGAAATGATTTCCTGGTCTCCCTCTGATTCTCTCCGTTTGGCCCTGTATGGTCAGCTGTCACTACTAGGCAGTTTTTTCTGCACTACAGATATCTCAAGTTCAGACTTTGAGGCACTTCCAGCCAGTTACATATTTGTACAATCACCTTAGAAGCCACTTTTATCCAGCTTCATCTTGTAAAAAAATAAATTTTAAAAAACCCTCCCCTTACACAAGCAAGCAGGTATTTGCCATGTAAAAATTCTTGACACCTTTTTCTGTATTTTTTACATAGTGTACTAACTTTTTACAATATGTTAAAATGACTTCTGTTAAATGTAAGTATTCATTTTCCAATCAAAACAGTTGATAAGAACAACTTCTCTGCGCATAGTGGATTAGGTTAACGGGCACCGAAAGGTCTTTATAAAGAGCTGCAGACCTGAGGAGCAATGGCCCGGATGCTCAGACGCTCGGTTTCTCTGCTGCAGTGTTTTTCTGCTTTGGTCACACACAGAACCCTTCAAGAATCCTGAATTCCATAAATAAAGACCAAAGATGTATTCCTTTAGCCATTGAATCAAATTAATACTTACACATGAGAAACCATTTTTAAACAGCTATTTCAAAATCAGCACTAGCATAAACCATTTCTGCCAGCAACTGGGGGAACTGAAGAAAAAAGATGCATGTTGAGTCTATCAGTTCTGTCTTATAACATTCATGGGAAAAACACAAAGATACCAGGTTTCCTCTGTTAGTGACAATGTGGGGGAACCCTAGGAGAGAAAAGCAAAGCAGCAAAAACCAGGCATTCCAAACCAGTGATGCTAGATCTTTTTTATAGAGGAGTTGGCCTGATCCTACTTTTTTATAGAGGAGTTGGCCTGAGGTTCTCAGTCTCAGCCTTGGCATCAGAAAGCAGAGAAAACAGAGTGGGTTTGAAGCTGAGACAATGGCTTAGCCACACCGTGTGGTGAGGGTGGGGTTACGTGTAAGACGGCCAACACTGATGCAGGGTGTCAAAAAAAATGTATATACTATGGTCTGACCTTTTTAACTGAAGATTTGCTTCATTATAAAAAAAAAAGGAAACTACCTGTTTGAAATTGTTTTTTCTAATTACAAAGGTACTATCCATAATCATCAGCTTATCTTTTAAAGAACCTGGGATGGAATAAACATCGCTTCATGTACCCTTTAAAAAAAAACCCATCATTATAACAAGCCTTAAAATATATTTATCCTCTGTGACTCAATTCCACTTCTAGAAACTTATGCTAAAGGTGTATTATGGAGGAGTTACAAGTAAATTTTATTCTATAAATTTTGGTATCTTTTCCGAAGTTTACATAATGAGCAGTTTGCCTTTTCAAATGAAGGGGAAAGTTAGTGTTCGCTATTGGCCTACAATCCAGGAAACAATTTTCTTAACCCACCCTGATCCTCATGGTGAGATGTACAGGGGTAGGCAGCAAGTGTTGTCATGAGAACAATGACAGAGGTGTGTGCTTGACAGGCATTTTTTGTTCTCAGGACTTTAGTAAATATTTGATGAATCCTTCGCCCTCAGGACAAAGGGCTGGCATTGGCCATGGACTCAACCTACTTTCCATGGATGAGTGTGTTGAAGGAAGAACCCTGGATCTGGACTCCTACACAAAATCCCAAGCATCAAACCTACCTAGCACTGGGGGATGCAGTTTGTCAGTCAGGTACACTTGGCAAGCAAGAGAAGGCCCAGCACTGAGGAGAATTTACAAGGGCATGAATGAATGGTGAGAGCCAGTGGCAGGAGAGTGTGACGTATTCCCCAAGCATGCAGAAAAATACATTAATTTAAAACATGTAAGCTTACAGGGAAACCAACAGGAATATTTTTATAAGTATTCAGGAAACAGGAATGTGAAAATTGCTAGTTTTCATTTCATTAAAGTTTGATGTACCCCTTGTGCAATTACAGAAATGTGGCCACTTCCAAGCTCATGATTCAGTGCAGAGAACATAGTGACTATTTCCCCCCCTTTTTTGCAGGTAAAAAGGGATGAGGATGGATTTCAGAGGATAGAACTCTTGCCTGGTGACCGGGAAAACCTGGCCATTCAGACCAGAGGCGGCCCAGAAAAGCATGAAGTAACTGGCTGGGTGCTGGTGAGTACCAAGAGTCGGCACGAATTTCTTTGTTGGGATTAGATTCAGCGGACCTGGCAAAGATGCCTGATGCACACCAGGCTGAACGTACTTACATGGTGCTGCTGCTCCGCTTTCAGAGGAAACTAAACAAACAGCGGAGGTTTATTGGGTATTTTGAAACTGAACAACAAATAAACAAGAACTACAAAATTTTTTTTCCTAAGAGTTCAAAGCAAAATTCTCACAGCCAACTAAATGATCCAAGCCATTAATTACTTTAGTCAACTATTATTACTTTCTTTCTTTTACTTGATCTCTGATAGCCGTGAATACTCATGGATAGTACTTCGATCATAACCCTATCACAGATTTCCTCAAACCTATACATGCACCTCTCCAGTTTTTAACCTTTGCAATGTGACCAAAAGTTGTCCACATTTCCTCAGAGTATGAATCTTCCCAGCAGACCAAATATGGTAGCTGTATGATTCTCCTAGCACAGGACTTGCACTGTTTCTAGCAGTATCTTTGCTGAATTCCCTGGTCATCTTAGGGAAATTATGAAATAATGACTTAATTGAACCCGCTAGAAAAAGAGAGGAGCAGCACAGAGGCACTAATGGTCCTTTTTCCCCCACAGTTATCCCCTCTCAGTAAGGAGGACGCAGGCGAGTATGAGTGCCATGCCTCCAATTCCCAAGGACAGGCTTCAGCATCAGCAAAAATTACAGTGGTTAATAGCTTACATGAAATACCAGTGAAAAAAGGTAGGTAATAAATCTCACAACCACTTAAAAATGACTAGTGTTTCTGCTTAATAAAGGACAGAACCAATTTGAAGTTATCAAACATAGCTCTTAATGAAATTCTAACGGTAGGACTCCACAGGGCATTAAGTATGTAATCAAAATGTGGAGCGCGTAGGCTCTGAAAGTCCCCTTCAGACAGTTGATGGAATGCTATTATGATGACTTAGATGATTTCACCTTATCTCATACGTAAGAGACAAAACCTCAAACTTGACTGGAATGACTTATATTGGGTTGGCCAAAAAGTTCATTTGGTCTTTTCTGTAAGATCGCTCTAGTAGCGCTTAGTTGTCTTTAACTTCAAAACAATTTTGTTATTGTACTGTGATAGCTGTCGTATCAGCATTCATTTTTTTTAAACATCAAAATTCATGAATTCTTGTGTAACCATGTTAATACTGAAGATGGAAGAAAATATGCAACATTTTAGGCATATTATACTTTATTAGTTCAAGAAAGGTAAAAACACAACTGAAATGCAAAAAAAGATTTGTGCAGTGTCTGAAGAAAGTGCTGTGACTGACCAAATGTGTCAGAAGTGGTTCATGAGGTTTTGTGCCACAAATTTCTCGCTGGACGATGCTCCATGCTTGGGTAGACCAGTTGAAGTTGACAGTGATCAAATTGAGACATTAATTGAGAATAATTAATGTTATACCACATGGGAGATAGCCAATATACTCAAAATGTCCAAATCAATGAAGTTATTGGTGAAAATGAAAAATGTGTCTTTTATTTTACGGAAAAAACCATACAGACTTTTTGGCCAACACAGTATTTCCCATAACTTTCTATCTACATTTTTCCTTAGTGTTGTGATTATTATATTAAACTCTCATGTAAAAGGAAACAATTGTGGGTCCATCACCATGAGCTTTTATAAAAGCCAGAAAGGAGAGTACAATGGCAGGTACCCAACTCTGTTCTGCCTACACCCACACTCCACTGTCAAAAGCTTCCTCGTAAGCACCCGTCCTGGTGGTGTCATAATAATGCAGCTTTGTATTTACAGTATATAGTTCTATTAGGATGATGTCTGGATTGGCTTGCCCTTAAACCAAAAATACAAAATTTACTGTCAGCATTTGTCAAACCATTCCTGTATGCGGATCACTCAGCTGTGGTATCAAAGGAAGAAACATCAAGTAAAGGTGTTTCATCAGACTCTCTTCAGCCAAGATGTGTAAAGCCAGGAGATGAAACAGAGCAGTAGCTAAGAGTTATGTGTTTGAGCCTCAGCTCTGCCAGTCATCATTCCACTTTAAATTTTCGATAAGAGCCGGGTGACAAAGGAAAATTCTTAGCCTCTCTGGATCTCAGCACGCTCGTTTGCGAAATGTGTTCTGCCATTCCATAAGGTCCATGCTTAGACACAGACCAGTTCAACAAATTTGCCTTCCACATCTAAAATGGTATATAGCTCAACCTCCAAAGAGCACTCCCCCAAGTCATGCATACAGTGTATCCTTTTTCCCCACATTTTAACATCATTTACTTGGAAACACTAAAATAGCTAAAAATCAGAAAGTCAACCATGTACAAACATGTAACTAGGTTTTTCATCTTTTTTTTTAAACAGGTGAAGGTGCCAAGCTATAAACCTGAAGAATATATTAGTCTGCACAGCTAAAAATAATCATGGATACCTACAATACCTGTTCTTGCCTAATAATCAGTTTTTTTTCATCCAGTCCACTAACACCTTACTTATACTCACTGGTTTTACATAATGAAATACAAAATAAAGACAACACATCAAGATTATCTACAAAAATTTATTATCTATTTACAGAAGAAAAGCATGCATATCATCAAACGAAACAAATAAAATGCTTTTTCTCACAATGTAGCTCGTATTTGTTATTTTTAAAGCCACTTCATAAAGACAAGACACAAAAGATATTTAAAAGTATCTTACGATGAATCTTTTAAGCTAAACACTCATCATTCGAGGAGCAATACTCATAGACATAAGCTCCTGAAACAACAGTTTGCACGCATAAGGCATTCGCACCAAAGAAATCTGAAAGGAAAAAAAAAAAGTAATTAGCAAAGTTGTACTGAAATGAGCCTACTTCCCTACCCCAGAAAGAGGTAAAGACTTGGTACTTGAGATGATGATCAATAAATGAGTAGGAAGATAACATCCTACAAAGTTGACCTTCATTGGTCCTTTCTCTTAATAGGCTTTAGTGTTTCACCCTTTGTGCCAGACCATTTATATTCACCCTTCTTAAAAAAAGATTTTATTTTCTTATTTTTAGGCACAGAGGAAGGCAGGGAGAGAAACATCAATGTGTGGTTCCCTCTCGTGCACCCCCTACTGGAGACCTCACCCGCAACCCAGGCATGTGCCCTGATTAGGAATTGAACCAGTGGCCCTTTGGTTCACAGGCCAGCACTCAATCCACTGAGCACAGCAGCCAGGGCTATATTCACCCTTCTTAAGTAATAGGTTTTTTAACTGTACCTGAACAACAATTTAAAAAAATAGCATGAAAAACATTGACTGTAAATGTAATTGAAAAATAAATAAAATAAATGATAAGAAATAAAATAAAATTCCTTCTACAAGGCCTTTTCCAAAAGATGAACAGCTTAGAGACAATACTATGGTAAAATTTAAACAGATTTTTAGAAAAATCTAATTTTGGGTTGTTTTTTTTTCCATTTAAAACTAGGTATCTTATAAAGGTACGCCATTGAAAATTGTGAAAATGCCAATCTGTTCCGCCACACTAAATCTGCCGGGGTGATTAGACCAACATGGTTACATACTAAACTGGTATCAACAGCCCCAAAAGTCTATACACACCTGGGTTTTATTTCGACAGCCCCTGCACTCATACGTGTGCGTCCTGGTGTTAGCGATCGCCATTATTCCACAAAGATTGCAAACATGAACCTGATAGGGATCTGATGCCTCAAACAATCTTTCCCTTAAAAACTGGGCTGCCCCATGGGCAATCTGACAATCTCGTTCCATTTCTCCAAAACGCAGGCCACCATCACTGTTAAAGGAAAAACAACAGATTACTTTGTATTTTTCTATGTTAACACCACCTTCACTGATGGCAAAGGTAAAGAAGGATATTAGCAATGGAGAACTAGATTCTAATTTGTATACCCTAGCATTCTCTCTCCATGGTGGGGAGGGGAGAAATCTACCAACTATTTGATGTCCATTAGAAGGTCCCCAAAGAGAATAAACACATTAGATCCTCACGTGTAGCATATAATTTTCCTCATAAAATACAATGAGGTACAGAGTAGAGCCTCATATTAATTCAACTTACTAGAATTCAACTCTATGCTCTAAAATAAATAACAAAATTTGATCTAAATAAAGTAGCTTCTCCATGAGTAGGTCTCCCAGGCAATCACGCCTGCAGTAATAAATGCATGCTGGCAGAAGTAGTGGGAAGAACAAGTGAACAATAACTGGTTTCCCCAGATTGGAAGTGAAATAAAACATGCTCTTCAGATGGCCAGGCAGGTGAATGGTGATGGCTTTCTTAACATTCTTAATACACAAAAACATCAAGTCAGTTGAGTTTCTAATGTTATTACCAAAAAATCAATCACTAGTCAACTTTGAAGGTTGCTAGACAACCAATTCATAAACTGGAAAATAAAGGGAGAGAATGAAGCATTTATCTGCCTTTACTATACAAACTATGTCACCAGGTAACCAGTTGATGAAACCAAGTTTCTCTTCCATAAAAGTATTCTAGCAAATAAATGAAAAAGGAATAATAAGGTTAGAATCTCATCAGTCTGCAATCCTTATCTGATTAATGGCTTTAGGTAATGATCATTAGTTAATAGCTGCTGAAGTCGAGAGAGACAACCAAATATCAGAAGTATACAATCACCTATGAAGTATTACTGAACACAATCACATCATCTCATCAAGGCTCTAGATGTGACTAGCTAATCACAAGAAAAACAGGAACACACAGCCCTCAAATGCAAAAATCCAAACTGCAAAGGAATGCAATCTATACAGCAAAATCTGGACTGGGAGAAACCCTCCAGGATAAACAACCCAGTTTCTTCAACAAACAAATTACGAGGGAAAAAAGGCTGCAAAGCTGCCTATAGATTTAAAAAGCTTAAGAGAAGTATCAACTGCAAAGCACAGACCTTATTTGTATTCTGAAGGTTTTAAAACCAACAAACCTTCTGAAAATTTATTCAAGGAATAGGTAAATCTGAACACTGCATATTTAATAATATTAAGGAACTACTGTGGTTAGTTTTTGGTTTTTCATGTTCTAATCTTTTAAAGCAAAGGTTGTCTGTGGACCCTGTGAATGTGAAAACTATTTTTACAATAATACTAACAACACATCTGCTTCTTTCACTCTGCTGACACTGCACTGATGGTTGCAAAGCAACGGAATAAAAACTGCTGGCACCTGAACACACATCAAGGCAGTGCAACCAAACCTGACCAGCTGTCTTGTTTGCTACTGTGAGTGAAGGAGGGGAAAAGCCCATTTGATTTAAGAGCATCAGTAATAAAGCAGTAAAAATGGTTGGTTTTATTAAAACCTGACTCTTGAATACACATCTTTTTAATATTTATGACAAAATGGGAAGTTCTCATAAAGTACTTCTGTTGAATACTGAACAGCACGGTCTTGAAGAAAAGCACTTGAACTAGTCACTTTGACCATGGAATATCTTTTCTACTTAAAAAAATAGCTGACTCCAACCATGTTAATCCTCCAATGATAACACCAAATTATGTTAATTCAGACTTATATGGCAGAATATTTTCTGAAAAGGAACAATGCAAGCCTTTTACTTCCAAGAAAACAATTTGAAGTATTTGCTGAAAATGATTAAAAATTTGAGTTTTTGATCCATAATTAGAATTTGAGAAAACCTCTATCCAACACTATGGGCTTGATACTTCCCAATATTTTAAGACTATTCTGATGACCTCAGTGGTGATATTCACAAATGTGAATTTTTTTCTGGTATAATGAAATATGTCAACATTTAAAAATCTGCGTAACTCAGTGAACCAATATTTTCCAAATGACTAACTATGATGCTACAAAATCATGCATGTGTAAAAGATACATTCGAAGTGCAAAAACAGGTCAACAAATTTTAATATAATAAACATAAAAATTCACTTAATATGGTTTCAGACTCTACATTATAACTAGCCTATGAGAGAAACTACAACTTGTCACTTTGGTGTAACATCCAAAGAAACATATCCACAATCGCCTGAAAACGCTATTAAAATATTCTTCCCTTGTCCAACCACTTATCTATCTATATGAGGACAATTATCCTCATATACTTAAATATAGATATAATTCATAAACAAAAGCTCTTTGGGGTCCTGGAATCAAGAAATTCGAGAACCACTCTTTTATAAATATTTGATGAAATATTTACAGAAGAAATTGTATGTTTGGGCTGTGCTTAAAGATAACCAGTGGCTGGTGACAATGCCTTGAGTTCATAATTACTGAAGTGGGGTGACAAGAACATGGAGGTTCATTATACCATCATCTCTATTTTTCTGTGTTTCACATTTTTCATCAAAGAAAAAAAAGCTAATTAATAATAACAATGACAATGGTGCAGTTCTCTTACCGGGATCTGCCCTCCATGGGTTGTCTGTTAAGAATCTGAATAGGCCCCCTAGCACGAGAATGAATCTTGTCATCCACCATATGCTTCAAACGCTGGTAATAAGTGGGACCAATGAAAATCTGTGATGTGATTTTTCTGCCAGTGAATCCATTGTACAGGACCTGAAACAGATTTTGAAGCACAGACTTAAAAATATTAAACAAGTTCAAAGAATATATATGCATATACTGTATGATTGTATTCTCATTAAAAATCAAAACACACAAAACTAATCCATACTGTTAAAAGTCAAGAAATGGTTACCCTGGAGAGGGGGAGTGAGGTACGAGGGGACACGAGAGTAGGTCTAGGCATAACAGAGTTCTGGAGCCAGTAACACACACATGCTCTGTGAAACTTCACCAAGCTCTACATTTGTAATTTATGAACATACTTGAAGTATATGTTATACCTCAATAAAAGGCTTAATTTTTTAAGGATGAAACTACACACATACAAAAAAGAATATACATAACAAATGTAAGCAACTTAGTAAATGTAAAAGCAAGCATACCTCATTTCCTCTGAGATGGTAGCCATAATCAGATAAAAGGTTAGAAATCTTCTGTACATTAACAGCATCATTAAATGGAGTGGCATCACCAATTTCACCCTTGTTAGCGGAAACCTTTTAAAAAAAAGTAGTCTTTAAAAGGATGCTTCCTTCATTCTCCCTTTAGAAATCTACATCAGTAATATATTCAATTAAAAGTCCTTCCTAGAAAAGGAAAGATTTTTGAACCTAAAAAAAAAATCTGTTCTGAAAAGCTATATTATAAGGTAACTTTATAAACACAGTATTTGTAACTACTTATTAACATAGTATTTATAACTAAATTTACCAAAAAAAAAAAAAAACCCTCAATGATAACACTTGAAATAGGAACCTATCCATAGGAACAGTTACCAAAAAGAGACTCCCAAATACTTCCTATGGCTCAAGAAAAACATTTTAATGCCCTAAAACTAAGTCATCCAATTGTTAGGCTGCAGCCATTGTACCTTAAGACACTTAAAAACAGAAAACCTCCATTGAAAAATGCACACACAACTAATAAAATTAAGCTGACAATTAATTAACCATCAATGAATTAACACTTCATCTATAGAAAGAAACAAAAGTATAACCAACATATACAGAGGTGGGTAACAGTAGGTTCACAGTTGTGAGTACACAAAAGAGTTTATTCTTGTATTATTTATTAATGATTGTATTATTTTCCACATGCACAACTATGCACCTACTTTTGCCCACCCCTGTATATGTACAGGTTGGGTGTAGTAAATTTTATAAAAATTGTGATGTAGCCATAACTGCAAATTTTGGAGGGGAGAAAAGGCATAATTATAACCAATTTAGAAGCAGGAACATATCATACTAGCCTTTTCCAAGGTACCCTGGCTCAAACATGAGAAAATACACCTATCATTCTGGAAGGAACATTAGCTTGGAACCCATATTGTTAAAGAAAACCTCTTACCTTCCCTTGAAGACATTCAATCAAGTGACCAATAGTCATACGAGAGGGGATGGCATGGGGATTTATGATGATGTCAGGGGTGATACCTTCACAGGTGAAAGGCATATCCTATAAAGAAATGTTTAGAAAGAAACTTAAATCTCTTAGCTATGGAACTAGGTCCCCCCTCACCTAAGTTTTTCTATGTCCTAAATTCTGTTCAATATAGTATGTTCATATTATTCAACACTAAAATTAAATGTCAAGCATTTACCACCTTTCAATTCTTAAGTTGAAACCAATTTTGATCTAATGAAATGTCCAACAAAACTGGGTTAGGAGTGAGGGAGATTAGAAAAACAACTTACCTCTTGTCTATACTGAATACCACAAGTACCCTTCTGACCATGTCGACTGGCAAATTTGTCTCCAATCTGTGGGATTCTAACAGAGCGTACCTGAATTCATATAAAAATAAGTTATTTAAGTCAACCTGGTTTATTTCCTATAAACAGTGGTATGACAAAACTATACTCACCCTTATCTTACAAAATTTATATCCTTCCTGGTTGAGGGTTACCATAACCTGATCCACAATGCCTGTCTCACTAGTTCTGAGAAAAGTGCTACAGTCTCTCTTGGTATAGCGTCTATTAGTGCTCTCCAACTCATCTTCATTTTCAGGCAAGGTGACTGTTTTGCCTATAATAACATCATCTCCTGATACACGAACCCCAGGAGCTATCAAGCCATCATCATCCAGCTTGTCGTAAATGGCATGCCTCATACCTACAAGGAAAAAGACGTGGAATTTTCTGAAATGGCACTACCACATAGAAGAATATTTAAAATGTCACTTAATCCCCCCTAAAGATTAAAAACCAAATACATAAATCAATTCCAAGTCAGAGAAGTTCACAGGACTCTCTCACACACCATGACCCTATGTGTAGTAATACTAGAATGCCCTTACTCCAAATATTACAAGTTATTCTAAACTCCATAAAAAAGCTCTGGACTAAGCCCTGGAAAATGAGATTCTCCATTTGCTGGCCAACTCTGGGTAAGTGTGTCACCATCTTCTGATCTCTACCTTACATGAGAAAATATCTATGCCCTCTACACACATCCACCCACAGCAATTTTAAATTCTGTCTTATGTAATCTTAACTCTACTGGACAGAAATTCTCTACTACACAGAACCAGCCCAGAAAATGAAGAAATAGGAAGATGCCTAGGGAACAAAACACATTTTTACTTCATGTAATACTACTGGAAGTCAAAACTGAAACAGAGATACCCTGTTTCCCTGGGACATTCTATCCATACTACTGTACACACATTTTCTAAGTGTCTACGAAAATAGTAACAACTAGAAATAAGTTTGAGTTTTTTAGAAGATACAAAAAATGTTAAGATACCCTATCATTTATTTGGTAAATGTACAGAAATACTGTGACTAGACAAATACGGTCACACCACAACGTTAAGGAGGGAGGGAGTTCCGTGCAAATACACAAACTAAGGGACAGGACATTGCACAAGTGAAAACGAAGCTGAGGTGCATCCCGTGAAATCACCTGACCTCTCTGATTTACAAACACCCTCCTCAAAGCACAATCTACCAGGACAGGAGAACTGACACCAAGCCCACTCCTAGATACAAAAACTTTTGGTAAACACACATATTTTCTTAAATATGACCTCTAAATGACATAAAACCATACTCCTACACAGCAGGAAAAAAAAGGGGGGGAGAAACAAAACCCAGAAAAATTAATTAGGAAAACCATGGTAAATTAAGTATGAATTCCATAATTTAAATGTTGTTATCACTTACCCTGGCATGTTTCACGTGTAGGCTTCTCAAAAACTTCTTCTTGATCAAATCCTTTTTTAGACTCCTGTTCTTTGTATGATCGATAGAAAACAGACCTAAAAAACACATGGTTCTGAAGGCAACTTCTATTTTCCTCTAGTAAAAGGACTTAGAACATACCAATAATTTTTACTTGCTTGGTATTTGGGAAATAATTTAAATCATGAATTTAGGGTAAGAGTTAACTGTGTTAAGGGTCATAATTAAGTCCTAAGTGGTATTACGTGGGCCACACATGCAGCATTTGGCCCATAACTTTAACACAGCTGGAATTATATGTGAGAACAGGAAGGACCTAATGTCACTGAGTCCACCCTCCTACCCAAAACGGGCATCCTCCCATTGCTACCCCAGAGCTACCCCTATGTCCTAGTGCTAGCCTCTGAACTACACCAAAAAAAAATCCATCCTCTTCTAATTTTCCAGTTTTTTAACCAGTCAGCATATGCCCAAGATTTGAAACTGTTTTAATAAATAGCATAACAGAAAAGAAAACTGAAAAGAAAACACATTATAATTTTACCGGTCATATATGGGTCTTACGATTACAGGGTTATTTTTATTTCTTACATGTTTCTCTATTATCTAAACACAAACACACATTTGCTTACAAAAAAGGTGGTGGTGGGGCTCAAAATATTAGCATCTGAAAATCCTGAGATACAGGAAGCAGTGTCTTCAGCAGTTCAAGGCCATCAACCAGGCCTTCTGCTTTCTGGAGTAAGGGAATGGTTTCACCACACTAAGCTCTACACAGGCACCCACAGCAGCATGTGCCTGCCAGACAGCCACAAGCTTCGTGAATGGAGGTAAAGGATTAAGTATCTTAACGGAAAAATTTCTCTGTTACCAGATCAGAATTTCTCCCAGTCAGACCTTCAAGACCACCAAAAAGTTTGACATATAAATCAAACCTATTTTTAGAGAGTTTTTCTGATTAACACATTAATATTTCCATCATTTCTGTATTCAACAACTTTTATAAAGTGCTGACCTGAAAAAGCCTCGATCTACAGCTGAACGATTCA
Source organism: Phyllostomus hastatus (assembly GCF_019186645.2). Lineage (NCBI taxonomy): Eukaryota > Metazoa > Chordata > Mammalia > Chiroptera > Phyllostomidae > Phyllostomus > Phyllostomus hastatus. Next base: position 33,970,842 of record NW_025333709.1, on the reverse strand, counting down.
TGATGACAGAGTCCTCTTGATTGTATCCGGTATATGATGCAATGGCCACAATTGAGTTGATACCTGTGGTGCATGGAAGAGCATACATTAAAGCATCACGTGGGAAACAAAGACAAATTGCCCCTTTCTTTCACATCAATTTTATTTCACTGTATCTGCCACAGCTTTTTTCACCACGGCAACTGTCAACATCTACTCCTCCTGGAATAGCAGTCTGTGAGGCAACTACTCCAAACGGCTTAACATTTAATACAAGCAAATCCTAAGAGCAGTCATTCCCAATGTATTCTTTCTTGGGACTAGTGATTATATATGCAGGCTACCTCAGATTTGTAAAGCACCTCCCCAAGCCAAGTTTCATGAATCTCATAGTAACCCCGTGTCATAAACAAGACTGTACTATTATTATTCTCATTATCAGAAAGAGCTAATTAAGTAATTTATCCATGATCCCAAAGTTAAAAAGCAATGGGCTGATTTCTCAGGTCAGAACCTGGTACTACCTCTTCCCAGCCCTGCTGTGTTCCCAGATCCTCTTCCTATGCCACCAAAAAAGTGGTATTATTTCTTCACCACCACAATTTTACTCCCAGTTGCTCCAGACCTCCCCAGCTGCCGAAACTACTTTTGATGAGACTGTAAAAAAAAAATACCAAGTATTCAAGAGAAAAGTCGAAAACACACTACATTACAATATAAGAAATGACTTTTGAATGCAAGTATGGTTTCAATGAACATAATCCACATATTTGTGAATCATCAGATTTTTCCAAAAATTAAAATCTGTTATACTCTAAATGTACAGTTAACAAAATACCTTGATTTAAAATATTTCAAATGTGGAACAATAACTATGACTACAGAATATAAAGGAACCAAAATCTGGATTACTGAATGTTCTGGCTATCTGAATTCTGAACAAATCTTTTATATCTGCTTCCTTAAAGCAAAATTCAATTTTCAAAACACAACCCACCCTTCATAAAGACACACCCTTCATTTACTCCTTTGTGAATTCAAAGGAATTCACACAGGAATATAACAGTTTTAACAAGGGGAGTGTAGGTAGAGGGTGGCCGTGCTGCTGGCCTGGGACACTTAGGCACACTGCTCCAAGTCCCACTCACCCCCACCCAAAGGACAAGCAGATTTGGAGAAAGGGTGCACACGAAGGGCAGCCCCTGCTCCCTAACAACTGCATTTGCCCCTTGAAAGCTCTGCTGTGCCGCAGGAAGCTTTCTGCCAGCTGTTTTAAACACACTGGCCCAAGGCAGCTGATTCCAGAGTCTGTTTTTAACCTGAATTCATTCCTAACATTTAAAAAAGAAATTTCACACAAAAGCTTAGGTTTCAAACTTTTCTTGAAAAATATATCTGACATCACTGGGTCTGCACATACACATCACAACCACAGCTCAAGCTAAATCAGGCCAAACTCAAGAGACAGGCAAACCTCTCTCCACTTACCAACTACTCACCAGCCCAGCCTAGTCCTGCAAGAATCTGAGATAGCGGGCCCCTTTAAAACATAGCACGAAATGCTTGTGCTAACTATAAATGTGACTGCTCTCTAGGGATGAAGGATCATAGAAAGAAGGCACTTGTTTTTCTGAGCACCTGCATGCGTTGGAGTATTTACCCTGAGAGTGGAAAAAGCTAGAATGCTCTGCTTAGGGAAGGAGAGTGTGAAATTCTCCAAGGGCAGGACAGCATGAGGGAAGCTGAGCCCTTCCTGGGAAGGGCCAGAGATAAAGCCCCCAGTAGCAAGCAGTCAAGAAGAGATCAGGAAAGTCAGAGTCACTTCTCAGGTGTGCAATAAAAACTCCTCTTGAAATCAAAATGATTTCCTCTAAGAACTCTTTAGTAACACCCACATTGGTCATCATCCTTTTGTGTGCATTCTTTGGGAGAGCTAGAAGAATTTTAAGTTTCACACAGCCAAGCAGCATAATGCAGGATTTTGAAGGCAGAGAGACCTGAAAAGAACTGAGAATTTGCAGAAACCTCAGGGTCTTGGGAGATGTGATGTGATCCTAGGACGTAAGTGACATTTGTGATACATGGACTGGGAAGAGCTCCTAGCATGTCCTCACCTTTCCATGGAGCACTGCTATGGCCCCACTCTTCTCCAGGTATGCAGCCCACAGGTGCTCAACTTGTCTTGGCCCTTGTGCGGCAATCCCTGGATCGCCCACGTACGTCACATCCACTAATGCCCAGGAGGCAACCTCCTCCATCCTACAACCTTACCCACAGTATTTTGGCAGGTATGAGAGGTCAGCTGAATTTAGCTGAAAACAGTACACTTCTGAATTGTTTCTTTAATTGTTTCCTTAGCTTAATAGTCCAAAATCAGGAAGCAACGTGGTGAAAAGAACACAAGAAAGGGAAAGGCGGTGGGTGGGGGGGTGGAGGTCAAGGCCTGTATCTGGTCAAAAAGGCAAACATACACAAGAGTTTAAATTCTGGATTTATCTATTTAAGTTATGTAGCTTTAGGCAAATAACCCTTCTGACCCTATCTCCACATGTGTAAAACAGAGATGGTATAACCCCACCACTGTTACTGATATTTATTCCTCCCTTACTGAGAGGCACTAAACCATGACTTTTAAGTGGATTTAACCATTTAATCATCACAAAGGTACTATTATCATTCTCATTTTGCAGGTGAAGAAACACCACAAAGCTTTTATGAGGTTTAGAAATGGTGTGTAAAGCACCTTGGACAGTGTTTCACATACAATGAATGCTCGATAAATAGTAATAACTTTGTTAAAAATGTCTGCCAGTTCAAGAACTACATACATGTGCAATCACGTCAGCCCGGCTCAAAGCCTTCCTGCCACTTTGTCCTCACCCACTTTAAGCCTCGGCTCAGCACTGAGGAGGCTCAAAGCCCAGACCCACTTTAAGTCAAGGTGAACTTTTGTCACAAGGACCTTTGCTCCCAGAAAGATGTCAAACAAGGTAACAGTACTCCACAGAAACAGGAATGATACTAATCAGAATGACTTTCCTTAAGATAGCCTAATTAGCCCACTGCGCTCAGTCAGCACTCGGAAGTTAGCCAATGTGGCTGGTGTGTTACGCAGGGCTCAGGGCCAGTAATTCATCCAGGATGGCCAGGAGATTGGTTCCAGCAACAGACTGAGCAAAGCAAATATACTAAGAACAACGGGGTCCAGGCTTCTCACTGTGAGAGATTGCAGTTCTAAAATAAACACTGTGGTGTGAACTCACGATTCTTTCCTATACAGAGATAGAAAATTAGATAAGAGGGTGTGTTTGGATATACACATATATATTTTTCTTAGCGCTGTCAACTGAGAGAAACTAGAAGACATTCTAATAGCATGGAGCATACCTAGTAACTTGCCTGAACTCTCCAAAAGTGTCAAAGTCATGAGAGACAAGGAAAGACTAAGGAACTGTTCCAGATTAAGACTCAATGAGACATGCAACCAAATGCAATGCACAGTCCTAAGTTAGATCCTGGACCCAACAAGACACTTTGAGGACAACTGGCAAAATCTGAACCAGGGACTACTGACTAGATGGGTACCAATGTTAACCTCCTGATTTTGATGACTGTAGTATGGAGCTGTGCTTGTTTTGGGGGAACATACGCTGAGGAACTAAAGAGTGATGCAGCTTCATGTCTGCAACTTATTCTCAAATGGTTCAGAGAGAGAGAGAGAAGGGAAAAATGAGGCAAATGTAGCAAAATAGAAACTAGGATATCTGGATGAAGAGTACACAGGAGTTATTTGTACTAGTCTTACAACTTTTCTTTAAGTTTGAAATTATCTCAAAGTTTCTAAAATAGGTAACATGATTAAGACATGAAACCGTAACAGAACTGCAAGGCCCGCAGACCCCACCACCAAGCTCTCACCACTTCCCATCAGCACCAGAGGACATTTTACTTCAAACCCAATCCTTCAGTTATCTTTATTTTCTTCTCTAGCTATAAAGAAACCAGTATCTATATGCTGAAGAACACACAGCACTGTAAGCATAGCCCAAAGATATGAGCATACTGTTGAAAACTTAACAGATTTTGTTTTTCTAGACAAGAGTAACCCCTTGTGGAGGACTTTAAAAATAAATCATTCTAACCTGTGAGAATCTGCTATCCAAATGTTAAGTCCCTTATTATAGCTAACAATTTAAAGCCTCTACTTACAAAGCACACTTTACTAAATAAATAATGTTACCCACAGTAAAAGCCAAAATACATTAATGATACAAGAAAACAACTGTAGCAAAGAACATGCTGTCTCCTTTTATATTCGACATTCTCATACCCTTAGACTACTCTGCACCCTTCTGCCTACTGTCCAGTCTCCTTGAGAATCTCCTCCTACCAACTCCTGATTCTCCTCATCAACTATGTCCCAAATCCCCTCTCCTGATTTCTTGTCCTGGTGCCTAAAGTTCTGTCTATCTCTGGCTATAGTCTAGATCTGAACTTAACCTCAGCAATTTTATAGTCATCTATAGCTACCATTAATATATCAGAAACTTCAGAGCTCTAGATTTGACTTTCTTTCAAACCATACTTGTAACTCACTATTGGAAAATAATTTCTTAGATGTTCTGGCAGCAACTCAAAATCAACAGGTCAAAAACAGAATTTATCTTACCTCCAAAACCTCTTCCTTCTTCCAATGTGCTCCCAATCTTATTAATAGTACCTCTCTCTCCCTGATCACCCAAGCCAGGCACACCACAAATATTTCCAATTCCTTTCTTCCCTCTCTTCAGCGTTCCACGTCCAATCAGTCATCAAGTCCTATCAAGTGTATTCTAACACATACCTCCCCTTTACTCTTTTTCAATTTTCTCAGACCTTACCACATCTCACTTACACCAATGCAAAAACCTCTAAATTATCTCTGTGCTAATATTGTATCTGACTCCAATTTATTCCTCAGACAACTACCACAAGAATATTCCTAAAATAAATTTCTAATTCTATTATTTTCCTGCTCAAAAGGACTAAATGGGTCTTCATTCTCAAAATGAAATTCAAGCTGCTCTCCTCCACACAAGGAGATGAAGTTTTACTCACATGCATTTATACTCCAGTCATCAAACTGACATGACTATTGACCATTCTCGTATCTCGTGTGTTCCTAGATCTAGGCCCTGATGAAACTTTCTCTCAAACTCAAATACCCTTTCATCAATGTTAGTCTAAAATGCTGCTACCTCCCCCATGCAACTGGCTCTAGTCTCCCAACAAGAATCAATCATTTCCTTCACTCTGTGCTATCAAAGGACCGTGTGCCCCCATCATAACAGTTTTAACATGTCTACCTTTTTATTCAATTGTGTTCATGTTTCCCAGCACAGTATCAATTCCATGGAATAGAGACTGTCATATGCATTTTATTAACCTTCCCAAGAACCCAGAGAAGTGCCTTAAGCATGACAGATCTAAAAAAATGTAGAACAAAACTGAACATACCTGCTGGCAGCTCTCTAAACCGTAGATATTCCATAGACCGTGTGGTCACAAGTGGTTTTTGAGGATAATAAAGAACGTGAGCCAGTGTATCCATACGAACATGAAAGTTGGTGATATAAACCCCCATAGCCTGCTTACCCATAGCAGACTGGTATGTGTTTCTAGGGGACTAGGGACAGAAATTAAAAAGAAGAATCAATAAAAATTTAATTATTTCTAAAGGAATAGACTCTACAGGTTACTACATAAACCAAAATATGATTGGTAAAGTTTCTCTTTTTTTTCCCTCAGAGATAAGTGATAACCCTTTGGAATAATTAATTATGGCTCTTAACAGTGAAACTCAAGAATAAGCATGTTAAATTCTGATTCTATAGGAGCTCACAGCCTTTTCATAAAAAGGCTCCTCTTTAAAAACGACACACTAATCTCTAACTTCTATTCTACTTCCCCCAATTCCTCGCAAATGAGAAGTTACGAATGGCTACCAACCTGGTTATGATCAGGAAATGGAATAATTGATGCACAGACACCAAGAATCATCGACGGGTGAATCTCACAATGTGTGTACGTGGAACAATAAGCTACTTCTTTCTCCTGCAAGTCATCTGGAGTCATTGCAAGCATCACTGTTTCTTCTTCTAGAGTATCAATGTATTCTACTACTCCACTGGCCACGAGATCCTGCCAACTAAAAAAGAATTCTTAGTTTCCTTATTTTCTGAACTCTTTTAACGAGACATTTTACCTAATCGAGAGTATTCCTATACATATATTTACTCATATACAGTTACAAAATAAGCACATTACTGTTAACAGTGGAAAAAATGCAAGTTACTAGACATTATTATTAGTTTTGTTTTGTTCTAAAGAAAGGAATATATTTGTGGGGGTAAGGAGTAAGTATATAATACACAGATTAAGGTCTGGAGGAATACATACCCAATGGTTACAGTACTTACTTTTGAAGAGGAGAGTATGAATCAGGGGCTTTTATTACACATACTGTCTGATTTTTTTTACAATAAAATTATACAAACTCATTATTACTAAAAATAAATTTTAAAGCAGGTCCATCTTTTTATTTATTTACATATTGTTCATACTATATGTTATTTGTAATATATGTTACTATTATTATTACTAGACTTTAACATGTCACAAAGACTTTTATGCTTAAACAAAACCTGTTAAGTCCCTTACTTGGTAACAAAAATTAAAATTAAAAAAAAAACAAGTGTGACTGCTAATGAGTACAGAGTTTCTTGTTGGGGCGATGAAAATGTTCTAGCATTAGATGGTGGAGGTGGTTACACAATCTTGTGAATATACTAAAAATCACTGAACTGTCTACATTAAAATCATTAACTTCATGGTATGTGAATTATAGCTCAATTCTTTCTCACTGCGTGTACTCACCTGTAGTTGTTGTATTCTCTCTCTTTCAGTTGATCAATGTGTCTCTTCTTCAACAGCAGCTTTTGTTTTTCCACAATCAGAAGTGGTCTACAAATACGACCTGCATCTGTATAGATCCGAATCTCCCTCTCTCGAATATCTCTGATCATAGAAACCTAGACATTAAAAAAAATCTTATGGACTTTTATTTTCTCTGTATCATCAAGGTTTAGCTAAAAATACAATAAAATTTCTAATGAATTTCTGGAACACCCAATTTTCAAACAAAATGGACAAATTTTAATTTATCATTGGTTAATATACTAAAAACCTAGGTATAAATTTAAATTTTATCAAGATTATCTAACCGTGGTAATTATAGAGCAGAACAGCAACATCCAGTAATAATGTCATGCAAGATAAAGCAAACTGAAAAACTATTTTTGGTATCACAAACACTAGTAAATGGCAATTTCTTACTTTGCCTCTTTGATGATCACATATACTTCACTCTGTAACCTTCTGACAACCTGCCCTATTATCACTCTGACTTGACAATACTTTCCCAGTAATAAGCCTGACTTCTCCCACTCACCTAATAGACAAACAGCTTATAGCCTAGCTGTCCAATATAGTAGTTGTTAACCACATCACTACTGAGCACCTAAAATGTGGCCAATGCAAACTGACATACACCGTAAGTATAAAGTACACACTGGATTTCAAAGACAGTACCACAAAAAAAAAGTTTTTCACAATATTTATTTTGATTGTATGTTAAAGTTGTAATATTTTAGATGCATCAGGTCAAATAAGATATATCATTAAAATTATTTTCTTTTGTTTTTTACTTTTTAAGATGGCAACTAGAAAAATTTTAATTGAATATGTAGCCCACACTATATTTCTCCCAGATAGTGCTAAAAAATATATTCCTAGAATATATCAAAAATATAAAAAATTTGCAATAAAAAGCATAATTATTAAAAGCACTGCAGAATCTGAAGTACCTATATATAAAAAAGTAAAAAAAACACAAGAATTTCAAGTTAATTGTCTAGATCTAATATATAATCTCGGAAGTCAGCTAGGAAATGAACTGCCAGTGAATTGGGAAATGAAAAAATAGGCTGCTATTTCTCTACAAAAATACTTTTAAAAAGTAAAATCACATCTGGATACTTTTATTATAAAAAAAAGACTACTGAGTCTATTTAAGAAAGGAAAAAATATGAATTACTCAGTTTAAAAACAGTAGTAAACCAGCCCTGACCAGTTGGGTTTCATCCAGCAAAGTGAAAGTTCTCCAGTTTGAATCCCAGTCAGGGCACATGCCTAGGTTGCTGGTTCAGTCCCCTGCTGGGGCACGTATTAGAGACACCAATCAACGGTTTTCTCTCATACTGATGTTTCTCTCCTTCTCTTTCTCCCTCTCTTCTCCTCTCTTTAAAATTAAATAAGTAAATCTTTAAAAAAAAATAGTAAGGCATAAAAGGTTTACCAGAAACAGTAAGTTCTCCAAAACTAAAGTGCCAAAGCCAGTAAGAAGAAAGCATTCCAAGTTCTTAGCCCACTTCCTATCCTTGAAAAACAGCATGAGAAGCAGTGTCTGTGAGCAAAAACCTGAGTGGCATTCTCAAGTCACAGAAAAGACACTGCTTTCAAATGCTTTGCCTTGAATCCTTAGAGAGTTCCTAGTAGAATACAGCTCTAGTAACTTAACAGAAGGACATAAATTGAGTTGTGCCTCTCAAAGGCCAAATAGTATCCTTATGTTCCAAAGGAAACAGGTGTTCTCTAGTATGTTTAGAGGACTATTGACAGGAAAGCCTAAAGAGCCCAATATACGACTCAAGTAAGATATGCGGAAAAGAGAACTTCTGATAATCAGAAATTATGAAGGAAAAGAAAAAGTACAGACTACTTCTGGAAAATAGACACAATTCCCCCACAGAAAGGCTCCCAACATCACTCTCCAACAGGAGATTAAACTGCCTGGTCCAAGGACACAGGTCCATTTATAATGTTCAACAAACATTCAGGGTCTACTGTATGTCAGCACCATGTTCAGTGCAGAAAATCCAGTCACAGTAAGACACGTTCCCTGTCTCTGAGGAGTTAACAATGTAGTGAGTGAGTCAGGCAAATGAATCAATAGTTACTATATGGTATAAGCATTCTGTCAGAAGTAGTTAAGTAAATATGCTATCTACAATAACAATAATCTAAATATGGGGGTCACTGAACAGTCTACAGACCAAATCTGCCCTTGCCTATCAAATGTTTTTATACATAAAGTTTTATTGGTTCACATACTGTCTATGGCTGCTTTTCACTACACCAGGGTTGAAAGCACAAGACACTGCATAGTGAACAAAGCCTGAAATATCTAATAGAAAGGCCCTTTATAGAAAATGCTTGCCATCCTGGTTGATGTGGCTCAACGGATTGAGCGCTGGCCTGCGAACCAAAGGGTCTCCAGTTTGATTCCCAGTCAGGGCACATGCCTAGGTTGAGGGCCAGGTCCCCACTAGGGGGTGCGTGAGAAGCAACCATGCAGTGATGTTTCCCTCCTTCTCTTTCACCCTCCCTTCCCCTCTAAAAATAAATAAATAAAATAAATGAAAAAATAAATCTTAAAAAAAAAAAAAGAAAGAAAATGATTGCCAACCTCTTATCTAAACCAAACTGGGAGGTTAGATAAGGTATCCTGAAGAAGATGAGTGTTAATATGCATTTTGCAGAATAAGTGAGATTTACCTGGAAAAAGTAATAAGCACACCCTTCTCCCTACTGCCTGTTTTTAAGGAGGTATTGGGCCACAGGGAGCAAAAATATTCCAGGTAAGGGAATGGGCCATGAAAAGGTAAAAAGACCTAAAACAGCATGAAGAATTTAGTTTTACTTTACCTCAGAGAATACAGAAAAGCTGAAGACGGCTCTCAGCAGAAAAACATGGCATTAACAGTTCTTACTCATAAAAAATACAGCCAATTTTGGTTCCTAGGTTTTTTCTTAGCCCTGCCTGCCCTCAAATGAAACAGCTCTTCCTGCCTTCAAGCTGTGAAAACACTGGGTCAAAAACTAGGCTGTCTGCCTGCTGGAGTAAGGTCTGGAGCAACCAAACTGTCTCTCTGCTCTGCTAGGTAGAAAGGAAGCCAGCTACTGGCTTAAGTGTATTACAGTTTCCCTCCCAATCCACTTTCACCTAGATAGACCCCAACAGTTTTGGAAGAATCAAAAGACTTAATACAGTACTAAAAGCAAAAGCCCTATCTTAGGAAGTAATAAAGCTTGTGTTATATTTTAGTAATTTGTTAAAAATCCAACCTTATCCCAAAGCATTTCAATATCCACCTAAATATTAGAATTAATTAGAGGTGTATCACACTTTGCGAATGAATCTCTGGATTCAGAAGGTTCAAAGACAATCATTTCCTTTTTAAAAGCATTGTTGTCAGCCCTGACCAGTGTGGCTCAGATGGCTGGGCACTGTCTGCAAAGCAAAATGTCAGAGGCTCCATTATGGGTCAGGGCACATGCTTGGGTTGCAGTTAGGTCCCAGATGGGACACGTTCAAGAGATTAACAGATAGATGTTTCTCTAATCAATATTTCTCTCCCTCTCTTTCTCCCCTCCTTCCCCTCTCTCTAAAAAAATAAAATAAAAGCATTGTTGTCAGCCTTAAAAAAAGATCCTCAAAAAAATTCCTTTTACTTTAAAATATAATTTAAGGTCTAAAATATAATTTAATAACTTAAATTACATATCAATTTTTAGGAGCATATATCTGAAGCATTAGGGCAAACAATATCTTATACTAATTGAATTTAGCTCAAAATATCACCTGCACTTTTGATAATTCAAGAAACCAGTTAAAGATGCCAATACAAAGATAATTTCCTCCCACCTTACGCCTTATTTAGAAATCCCACAGATCATGCCCTCTTAGTTAATTAAAGACTCTTACCTCAGACACAATGATGTCCATCTGACGCCGCAGTTTCCTCAGGGTGTTCATAAGCTGTTCAGGATCTTTATGTATGCCAACCCAGCAGCCATTAACAAAAATTTTGGTTGCACTAAAATACAAAACCAAAAGCAGTTTGCACTTAGTAACTCTACATTAAGCTATAACCAAAAATTAACAAAAGCTTTTTTTTTAATTGCATCTATACACACTCAGCAATAGCTGCAGGAGAAATTTCTTCTAAATTTTCCATACTCCATTCTTCTAAAAATTCCAGAATTGGAGAAGGTTGAGATCCAACTGAAATATAAGCCATCAGGGCTAAATTCTTCACAAGTCCTACAGCATGGCCCTTGGAATAATGAACGAAGTATTAGCCATACTGATTTAGCCTATCAAAATTCTCTTTCACAAACACTTTTCCTTCAATTGGATTTTAGGATTTACTCTTACTTTCAAAGAACAAAATTAAAAATAATATCATAGTTCTAAACCACACTACATAATTAAATAAAAACTCACTCTGAAAGTAATTATATCCTACGTAATTACTGGCAGACTTTTTGTTCCAAACATAAATTCTCACGCATTACCTCCGGGGTCTCAGCAGGACACACCATTCCCCACAGTGTATTATGCAACTGTCTTGGTTTGGCCAATTTGCCATCTCTACCAATAGGAGAATTCAAACGTCGCAGGTGAGAAAGAGTAGATGCAAAAGTCAGGCGGTTTAGCACCTAGAACACAATAACAAAGTTTTAAAGTTCAGGCATTTGTTACACTATCACATTTTTGGCAAATACTAGAATGAGGCAAAGTCATATTTTTACATATAACCCATTATGTGTCAAACTGACCCCATCCGGCCTTTCTCCATCCTTTCCCAGTATAATCTTGTTCACTTGCATAACTTCCATAATTTAACTGCCCCTCTGAACAGGGATGGCAAATATGTAATGTAAAGTTCTAATACACCACCACAAAACATAAATGTTTTCTTTATGGTGGGGATTTTTTATTTGTTTTGTTCTCTGTTGCATCCCGGTGCCTAGAACAATACTTGGCATACATCAGGCACTCAGTAAGCATTAAATAGTACCAACTCACATTCCTTTGACCATAACAGACATCACTAATCCATCCCAGTACTTCTTCCAGGTGAGATCTCTGAATCCAACAAGGACATTCAATACTTACAGGATATCCAGCAAGGCAATATTTACAAGGTAACATTTAGAGGAAATAGAGCAAGCAATACAAGCTCAATATAGCTAATAACAAATCACCACCTTTCCCAGCTCTACTAAAACTCTAACCTCCTTCCTCTTCCTAAGTCTCTCATCACAGTTAATGGCATCACCCTTCCCTTAATCTTCCAATCCAGAAATCTCAAAATAGTTTTTGCCTCTGACTTCCTCATATCACATATCAACAAACATATCTGATCAACTCTACTTTCAAATTTTCTCAGAAACTCAACCCCTCCATTCCCAATGGCACAGCAATACACCAACCCCTCACCTCTTACCTATACTACTATCATCACCTCGTAAGTTCCTGCAATGTCCCCTCCAGTCTACCCTCCTCAATTACCAGATTAAAACACAAGTATGTCACATCTCTCACCCATTTAAAAAATTTTAAAACAACTCCCCACCAACTACTGAGGAGCATACTTTTAAAACTCTTCTCCATGAAGTCCCAAACAACCTTCCCGTACCAGCCTCCTAAACTCCTGAACTCCATCAGCACTGCCAAACACCCTCTCACAGAGACACCTTTGACCATGCTGCTGCCACGGAATGGAACACATTTCCCCATGCTGCTCTGCCTGCTCTGTAAAAGCCATCTGACCCACCTCCAGGAAGATCTGTTCTCTTTGCTATACTCTATGGAGTTTTCCATCACTTAACTAGTCAATCACAAAATCTTACAAAACATACTTCCTAAATAGTTCTGAAATTTGACTCCACTCTCCGTCTCTACAAGACTGCTCTACTCCAAGCCCTAATTATTTCTCACTCAGCCTGTTGCAACAATCTTCCTCCCACCAACTTTACCCTTCTCAAATCTTTTCTTCACACTGCCAATTACTGTGAAACTACCTAAAAACAAAAATGACCACGTCTGCTCCCCTCTCCAACCCCGCCTTCCTAACCCTCCCACTTTGAAAGTCCTAGACTGCTCTAGCTCCTCCCACAAACACTAGTTACCTTCTCTCCATCCCTTTGTTCAGGATATCAAGAAATCTCCAATTTTCCTGTGAACCACTGGTTCTCCACTCCTCCCAGGCATGGACTATTTTCCAATTGCCCTTCAAGATTCAGCTCAGGTGTCACCTCCTGAAGAATGCCTTTCACCTTCTCGGCTGTGTTAAATGCTTTTTCCAGCATTCCCACAAAGCAGCTGTGCACATCTCTCCTTATATATCCTGTACCGTGTTATAACTATCTATTTGCATCTATCTGTGAGTACACATGGTAAGCTACTGGAGATGAGCAATGATGTTTTATTCATCTTTGCATCTCCAATGTGTGGCAGAGTCCCTGGCTCATCAAAAGTCCCAATAAGCAACCATTCACTGAACTGAACAGGCAACACGGCATTTATCATAATGCAGCTCATAGCCTCCAGAGCTGTACTCGGATGAATCTGCTTCCTCTAGTAGATGGTGAGCTCCTCGAGGGCTGGAACGGTATCCCACTCATGTTTGTGAATCCCACATCACAAACACTGCATATATTCAATAAATCCTTACTAAATTAAGTGGAACTAGAAATTTAACTTTGCTATCAGAAAGCCTCCCAGAATTTCTCAGAGCTTCTAGGTTTCCAGGAATTAAGCACCTGAAGTTGGTGTCTGAATGCCAAGTTAACCAGGTGGTACTGGTACAGGCAAATAGGCCAAGATCCAAAAAAAGAAAAAGCATAAAGTTAGACATTACATTACAGATTCTCAATCTTCAATGAAAACGAAATAGAAAAAAATTAAAACGCCTGATGAGACATTCCCCATCATTCCATCTGAGAGTAGGTACTGCTATCACTGTAAACACAGCCAGCAGACAGAGAAATCAGCATTAGAAGTTCTATATTTTGCAACAAAGTGGATTTATATTTTCAGTCAGCTTCTAATATGAAGCTTTTAAGACACAAAAATTTCACTAACATGGACTGTCTCACCTCCCAAATAGCTACGCTAATTTATTAACTATCTTGATGAAAGCCAAAACCTTAAGTCTCTCTTAGTAACAGTAATAGCTAATTCAAGAAAAATTACATTTTCATAATTCAAAACCCTCTAGTGCTTTTACACCTGACCAAGGGGGGTGGAATGCAAAATAATTAGCATTCAATGAATGAAAGAATCTATTAGTCCCATAGCATTTTCCTGTCAAGCCTGTAGTCATAGTCAACATCCCTACCTGAGATACTCCAGCTCTGGCTTGATGAGCTTTCTTTTGGTCACCCCAGTTTCCAGTAGCTAAAGAATATTTTAGGCCATCAGATATAATCCTTGTTTTAATTGCCAACTCCAAGTTAAAATCCTTTCCTCGATCAATAAACTTCTGTGCATAGATCCGCACTTCTTTAAGCAAATTCTTAAACATGCTGCCAAATAAAATGGTACTGTTTTACACAAGTAAAAGTCTACATCATGCATCCTCAATAAGAACAATACTGCCCACAAGGGGACAAAAAGTGGCTGGAGTAGAGAAAGAGAGGTGTTACTACTCTTTTTACGTATAAAGTACAGATGTACATAGAGTACATAAACATATATGGAGAGAGCAATTAGGGGCAAAAAATGTCAAAAGAGGTTATTTAGTGGGGTGATTAAAAAAAGTTAAAATTAACACTAATCTATAACACAATAAAAGAATATGTATAAAACACTGCTAATATTATATTTATTAAATTGCCTACATATTTTATTTTTAAAAATAATTTTTCTAATTTTAAAAATATGTTTACCATAAAAGGAAAATATAAAAACGTAACAAAAATAAAATAAAAATGATATACAACCCCAATACAGTGAGACAACCACTGCTAATATTTTGATAGAGTTCCCTCCACTTTTGTGTTTTTATAAACTGCAAAGGCAGGACTAATAAAAGTTCTAATATCAACTCTTAGAAAATCAAGGCAATAATTCAACTTTTCCAAATGCCTTGCAAAGCTATCAGAGAAATACAGAAAATGTAAACAAGGACCATAATAAATTGTTTTCACAAAGTTAAAATTCTCAGACATGAAACAAAACTAAATCTGAGCAAGTGGCAAAGAGAACACAGTTAACTTCATATGCACCCAGTATGGATGCCGAGATGGTTTAGTACCTCTACATGCAATGACCAACCTAAAATGAAATCTCTCTACTTGTAATAATGTCATTTTATAATTGTTTACCCTCTAAATAAGAATGCAAGTAGTGGTCCAGCAAGATCCAATCTTTTGTTTCCATAGTGATCTCTGTCATCTAATTCTCTTCTACCCAAAGCTGCTAGAAGCAACCTATGAACCATGTACCTTAAAAAAGAAAAAAAAGAAAACACATGGTTTTTAGCATTTTGAAAAGTTTACATATTAAAAATCATTTTTGACATTTTGAGCTTTAAGAAAAGCTTTATCTCAACTACACATTTTATAAAGAACTTAAAACAATGAAATTTAACATACCCCAAGAAATAAGCTTTTTTGGTCTCACAAAAATCGCTGACACCAACATGAGGGAGCATTTCCTTTTGTAAGACTTCCTTTGCATATTTAATTCTTTTCTCTTTGGTGACACCAGGTTTTGCCCCTCTTGAGCCAATGAAATTTAGTGCAACATTCTGTTCTTGGATGACAAAAGCTTCATCAAGAGAAGGTTTAACCTATCAGAGAATTTACATAAAAGTTATTTTAAAATTCATATTTTTACCTTAAAAATGAGTTAACTGTTAACTTATAATATGCTAACTATCCTGATAAACTTAATCAATTATGCAAATACTTTTAGAAAATCAAGGAATCAAAAAATCTTTGAAGATGAAGATACTTGAGGGATCTAGAGATCTCTAACAAAAACCACTGATCAGAACTTTCCAGAAAAATACAAATAATTCCATTATAAAAACAATAGTTTCTTTTTTTACATTTTAATAAATAATGGTAAAACGAAGTTTCCTAAAAATATTTATAATCAATTTAGAGAGGTTTAACAGTCATATTAAAATTTACTAACCTACGTACAAATAAATGTGCCAGATTGTTTTAAACCTTGGTTTAAGAGGTTTTTTATCCTGTAAATAAAACCACTCCCTCTTTTGTAAAGGAGAATATTTTAAAGGCACATTGCTAGGGAGACCTGCATTCCACACCTGCCACTAACTGTTGCAGCTATGGTGTCTCAGCAGCCATGTACTCAGTTTCCTCGTCCACAAAGAAGCTAAACAAAATCATGTCTAAATCCCATTTCAGTTCTAACACTGTAAAGTTCCAATTTTACAAAATAATGAATGTGAGAATGAGGGACAACATTTAGTAAATGCTGACCCCTGTAAATACACTTTAAGTCCTATCACAGCTACTGACATGCCCTTCCTGTCTTTGATTTCCTATGTCCATGTATCACTGATCCACAAGTTTACACATCCCAATTCCAATCACAGAACCAAAGGTCATAAACATGTCAGTCAACCAAAGTGAGGCTACGGTATGGTAAACAAAAGTAATCTTTTTAAAGGTAATTGTTGTTATGAAACTGTTCCTTAAGGTTAATATGGATTTGAAAAAAGGAGAATAACAATGTATTTTCAGGAAAAGAAAATAAAGCACTTTTACACAGTGAATGCTTAACTCACAGATGTAAAATTTGACTTAGGTTTGCCCTGGCTGGTGTAGCTCAGTGGATTGAGCGCGGGCTGTGAACCAAAGTGTCGCAGGTTCAATTCCCAGCCAGGGTACATGCCTGGGTTGCAGGTCATAACCCCCAGCAACCACACATTGATGTTTCTCTCTATCTCCCTCCCTTCCCTCTCTAAAAATAAATAAAATCTTTTTAAAAAAATTTGACTTAGGCTTCATAAGAGATATAGAAACAAACGGTAATTTTCAGAAAGGTAATATGCATATATATATATATATATATATATATATATATATATATATATATATACACACACACACACATAAAAAAGGCAAAAAGACAATCTACATAAAGCAAATCAGGTCTTTCACTTTACTAAGAAAATTCCAGTACTAACTGAACCCAGTTCAAATCATTTGGGATGCCTTTTGGATAAAAGATAACATGTATTACTTTTTTAAAAATAATTAAATACTAGCCTGGCTGGCGTAGCTCAGTGGATTGAGCGCGGGCTGGGAACCAAAGTGTCCCAGGTTCAATTCCCAGCCAGGGTACATTCCTGGGTTGCAGGCCATAACCCCCAGCAACCGCACATTGATGTTTCTCTCTCTCTCTCTCTATCTCCCTCCCTTCCCTCTCTAAAAATAAATAAATAAAATATTTTTTAAAAATGATAATTAAATACTTATTATTTTTAAGTATTAAAAAAAAGCATATGGCTAAAAGTGAAAGCTCAAACCAGTAAAATCTCACCAGAACCCATTTTACTCATGTAACCGTATCAATAAATATTCTAATAACTAAATGCATTCCCCCTTCTAACCTTGTGACCAATGCTTAGCCTGAACTTTACCTTATCTCTCTGTAGTCTTAAAGTCTCTGGACAATTCAGAACAATTTTAAGACTCAACTACTATTTATTGAGACAAGGATCATTAATAGAAAAGACTGATAAGGAAATGAGTATTTATCTGGACTCAAAGGACCTTCCCACAAAAAGTGTAACTTTATAGAAGAGGAACCTAAAGACACCACACTATACAGTTAACATTACAAATAAACAGACAAAATGACATCATGTGATTCCTGATGCAATGTCCTGGGAAGCACACAGTATTATTTCTGTATTTTTCCTGCCCCCAAATGCATAAATTTAATCACATCATGAAGAAATATCAGAAAACCCAAATTGAAGGAAATCATACAAAATAAATGGCCTATCCTCTCCAAAACTTTCAATGCTATTAAACACTGAGGGAAAAGAAGAGGGAAAGAGACAGAAAACAATATGCAGTTCATGATCCTGGACTGGATTCTCAACCACGAAACAGAAATACCATTAAGAACATTATCAGGACAACTGGCAAAAACCTGAGTAAGATCTGTGGGTTACCAGAGTTGTAGGTAAGTTACCGTATCTTTAGGACCATAAAATGCACCTAGGTTTTAGAGGAGGAAAATAGGAAAAAAAATTTTGAAGCAAAAAATGAGGTAAAATATTTAAAGACCTGTGACCCTACTCCACCACCACCCCCCCCAACAGTGAGCCAGGTATGCTACATTCAGACTGTAAAACACACCCCCATTCTCCTCCCAAATGTGGGGGAGGGAGTATGTCTTATAATTCGTTTTATAATCCATTTTATAATCCATTTTATAGTCCAAAAATACGGTAAATGTCCTGATTATGTAAGTGAATGTCCCGGTTCTTAGGCAATATACCCTGAAGTTTTTAGGAGTAAAGGGGCATGACCCCTGAAGTGCACTCTCTAATGTTCCAGAAAAAAGGTGCATATAAAGAGAATGCTAAAGCAAATGCGCCAAAGGTTACCACAGATGAATCTGAGTAAAGAGCATACAAGAGTTCTTCCAAACTTTCTGTAACTTTGAAATTACTTCAAAATAAAAAGTAAAAAAAAAGATATAAACTACTAATTTTCCCATTTTTCTAAATTATACCAGACTGGAATGCTTCTAAGATTTTCCTTACTACTGTTCTTTCCTGCAGCTGTCAATGAACCCTGGCGCATCTAGTTTTCACATCTATTTTATTGAGAATTACCAGGAAAGAACCCAAGGCTAAAGGCTTGCGCTACACAATAAATGGCATGAAATTTGTAACAAGTAAATTGCTCTTTAGAGCAGCTTTCTATTTGTTTTAAGATTAGCAACACTCAGTAACTTTGAACATATTGTAAAACACAATATATTTTGTTTACACATTACCATTTCCATCATCTCTGGATCTTCAAAATCATAAATAATATGCTCTAAAATATCTCTGTCAGACACAAAACCTAATGCTCTGAACACAATAATGATGGGAACTTCTTGCTTGATATATGGTAAAGTTGCCACAATGCGCTGACCAATAGCACTCTTTTTTGCACCCTAGGAAAATAAAATATTAGCATATGAGTATACAGATATCACAGCCATATGAAAACATCGTAAGAACCATTTTATATACATGTTAATTACTGTACATATTTCAAAAGAAGCATGCCTCTCACACTATAAGGCATGTCCTATGGCTACTTTTCAAAACCACTGGAACAGATTCATTAATTTTATGGACAGATTTGTCATTTAGATCTAAGAAAACATCCTTTCTCTACTACTGCCTGCCAAAATTCTCTCAGAATCACCCAACACTGTACTTGGAAATGACTTTTTGGCTGCAAAAAATGTATGAACACTGACCCCTCAGCTTCTCACCCACAAAATCAATCAATCAATCAATCAATCAATCAATCCTCTGAAAGAAAAGAGAACATGAAAAAGTGTGAGAGAATACGGACAGACATATGTTGAAAAATGCTGAAAAATAAGTATTAGCTCAGAGCTGGTCTATGTAGTATCATCTCCTTGTTTGAATAAACAACCTATTTCACAACCTTCATTTTTTCCAATTTCTCTTCTTTTTAATTGTACACACAAAAAAAACAAAACGAAAATTACTAGCCTAAACTGCCATACAAATATGCGTTTTCTCAGTTTTCATCATATTTCTTTCCTTCAATAGCAAATTCTACCTTCTCTTGGCCTCAAAACCGCACATTATCATGATCCCTCTAACAGCAGTTTGTCATCTTCCTCTTCCTACTGCAGGCCTCCTTCCTCAGAAGCCTCATCCCATCTCCTGGCTGTTCAGTGACAACTTTTCATAAATGATCCCCAAATCCTCATCTTGATCTTTTTTCTATACTCAGCCCTCAGATGTCCAACTACCATTTGGTTATTTCTATCAATTATTCCATTCAGTCTATTTGTTTCATCATAGATCTTTTTCCAAATAAGCAAAACATTAAAAAATAATGCCCACATCACTACTCCCCCTAAAAAATCTTTTGTCTCAAAATGAAATCAATAGATTCTCTCTAAAAATAAATTCTTGAAAGTTATTTTATATAGAACATCAGGATAGAAATCACAGAATCTTAAATGGCTCATCTTCATACTCTATCAAACCTATCACTAAATCCAGATGATTCTCCTTTCTCTGCCTCTAATTCATTTTGCCCATTTGTTGCCATGATAATCTCTGCAATATATGTTGTGTTCATAGCTCTGCCCTCCACAACCCAGGCCAGTGCTTCTCAAAAATAAATGCACATCACAACCACCTGGGGATCTTCTCCAAACACTTATACTTGGGCCTCATCCCACTCTCATTTACAAGTAAAAACCTTTTAAATTAACATGTATTCTACATGTGTGTTTAACTTTAGGCAGTTAAAACTCTCTAATCTTTAAGGTTTGATCTTTGCAAGACTTATACAAAGTGAAGTTAGACTGCAGAACTATTTGTAAGAGCACAGGACTGGAAACTTAAATGACCACCTTAAGAGAAGCAGTTAAATTATGCTACATCTACATATGGAATATCACAGCCCAAAAAGAATGATAGAGTGAGGATGTAAACATGACTTTAAAGGATACCAGTAAAGTGTGTATGGTAAGCTCTCACTTGTATTTTCTGCATTAAGACTATTTCTGGACTGATTCACAAGAAATTTTCAAAAGCAGCTGCCTATAGGGAAAAGAACTGGGGGTCAAAGACTACTTTCTATGGATACCCTTTATTGTACTTCTTGAACTATTTTATCATGCACGTATGACTTATTCAAAAAAAATTTTAGCCCTGGCTGGTGTGGCTCAGTGGATTGAGTGCCAGCCTGCAAACCAAAGGGTTGCCAATTTCAATTTCTAGTCTAGGGCACATGCCTGGGTTGTGGGCCTGGTCCCCAGTAGGAGGCATATGAGAGGCAACCACACACTGATGTTTCTCTCCCTCTCTTTCTCCTTCCTCTCTCTAAATAAATAAATGAATGAATGAATGAATAAATGAATAAATAAAATCTTTTTAAAAATTTTAATAGAAAACATACGTAAAATTAAAGAGGTAATTACAACTACTTTCCAAGATAGCTGTAAAGATTAAAACAAGCAATCCAAATAACTTAATTGGCACACAGCAAATATTCAAGAAATACTACCTATTATTAGATTACATTACTTTAAGTAACATGCCTATGGTAGGAAGCTTCAAAGATTGTGCCTGACAATCCCTGCCTACTACTATTATCACCTATGTAATTCCCTCGCATGGAGTAGGGAGCTGAGCATACTGACTTACATCTAACAAAAACAGTGTGGCAAAAATGTAAGATGTCACTTCCAATATTAAGTTATAAAAGACTGTGCTTTCCACCTTGTACACTCTATGGCTCTTCAATTACTCTCTCTGATGAGGCAAGCTACCATATTGTCAGCTGCTGTATAGAGAGCTTAAGATGACTGCAGTCTAGGCAAACACACTGATTGCAGCTTTGTGAGAGATGCTCAACTAGAGGACCCAACTAAGCCTCACCAAGATTTTGGATACAGAAACTGTGAAAAGATGTATGTTGCTATTGGAGTAATTTGTTACACAGCAATAAGTAAATAATACAATGCCTGTCATGTAACACTGATAATATGTTCAAGAAAAGCTTTCTAAGAACCCAGTCTATAAATTACAAAAGGAATAAACCTAAACAACATCATATTCCAGTCCATACCTGTCCTCCTCTTGCCAGCATGCTAACCCAAATTGTGCTGGTGGGTCGGGAAGAATTCTCCAGACATGATCTGCACTCTCCTGTGTAGGCATATTTAGAATCCTTTTTGGCAAACACATAGACTGTGTTTGTTGCCATTTTCTCTTGAGCAATCAGAACCTATATGGACAATAAAAAAAGTTACAGCCAGAAATCCCATAAGATCCCTGAAATGGAAGAGTGAAATCTGTATCTTAATTTAATCTGATCATATAGGCTCACTGAAACATCAATTCTTGAACATCACGAATTCCATTTTGCATAAACACTTCATAGAAACAAGTAAGCTTAAACAACAGACCTTATATCTAGTGCATATTATATAATACAGCTACATAAAATTTTGGTTCACATAACTACAACTCTCACACTTCTATAAATATTTCAATTGTCACTTCCAGGTTATTCTGCATAAAAGTTTACTTTTTAATTTCAATTTTCATAATTTAAATCTTAATCTTCATTGTGTAATTTTTTTTAAATAATGCTACTATACCTTTTCCGATCCATTAATAATGAAATAGCCACCAGGATCCAAGGGGCATTCATTTAATTCACAAAGATCACGATCTGTTAAGCCATTCAATAGGCAGTAAGTTGAACGCAACATAATTGGAATTTTTCCTATAAAAGTTTTCTGATGCTGAGTCTGAAGCTGTTCTTCGCCTTCTTTAATAACTGTTTTTGTTATATCAACATAAAGTGGAGCAGAATACCTTTGAAAATAAAAATAGAACATAATAAGTAATAGTAAGGTATTTGCTAAAACTCTCAACTCATTAAACTTAAGTTTTCTGAATTGTATTTCACTACCAGCTACTAGAAAAAAATCTTTTCTTACGTGAGATTTCTTAATCTGGCCTCATTTGGCATCATTGGTGAAGGAGCACCATCTCTTTCCCAGTGGGTAGGCTTGGAGAGATAAATTTGTTCAAACTTCAGCAAATATCTTGGCTGAAATAAAACCAAAAAAACAAAGAAGGTAAATAATTTTTTTCCATAAAAATTTTAATGATTCCATTTCAATCCACATTAACATTTTGAGAAGAAGCTATAGAAACTGACGAAATTCATCCACGTTACCAACAGGGATGTTCCAAAGTCAACATTCTTATTCCATAGATGTCAAATTTTATACTTAATCACTTTCTTAAGGCAGAAGAAACAAAAAAACACTTAATATATCAAAAGTAAATAAAAACTATGCACATCTCATGTGCTCTAAGTTTACAACAGTTAAAATGCATTTGTATTAAAAATCTATATAGTTCCACGTGCCCTCTCCTTAGTCAGGGTCAAAAGTACAAAGTTATCAGGAAACAAAGAAAAGGTAACCCATACAATTAAGAGCTTCCCTCTAATCTAATCAATGGAATACCCGAAAAAAACACACCTAATTCTTATATGAAACATACAAAAAGATACTAATTATTCTATGTAAGGTAGTAGAACTTCCAACCCTAGTTGACCATAGCTCAACCAACAGTAGGAGAAAAAAAGAAGGGTCTCAATTAAATATCTATTTGTGTCCTGGCTGGTGTGGCTCAGTGGTTTGAGTGCTGGCCTACAAACCAAGGGTTGCTGGTTCAATTCCCAGTCATGACACATGCCTGGGTTACAGGCCAGATCCCCAGTTGGGGACACAAAAGAGGAAACCACACATCGATGTTTCTCTCCCCCTTCTCTCTCTAAAAATATATAAGATCTTTAAACTTGTGTGTGTATTTGCTGCCCAATAACAAGATCCATGAGAGCTTCCCAGAGATAAATGGATAGTGAGTTTCTCTCTAAATCCAATCTCAGAGAAAGAGAAGACGGGACTAAATAGACCACTGAAGGTAAACTGACACTCTAGTTTCCCAAAATGGAGTAGATAAGGGCAAAGAGAACTGGTGATGACAATGAAGCAAAGGGAAGCCTTCCATCTACTCCTTATTTCCACCATCACTCTAGCCTAGGACATTATTATTTTAAACTTAGGCTATTCCAAGATTTTTCAATAATTCCCCATGACACCCAAAGATATCCAAAGCTTGGGACCATCTGGTTCCATCTCACATTCCATTAGCAGCTACCAAAACCAGATCAAACCAAAAATCATATACTGAATGTTGTGGTCCCCATTCCATCCCCAAGCCAAACACACCAAGCATTTTCTTGCTGAAATGCCTAAGTATCTTTTCTCTACTAAGATAAGTTCCACCCTGCCCTCCACAGTCCTTCAAATACTTTTACTTTTAAGATTCCTTATACTGTCAAAGAAACAAGTGGGTTTTTCTGAAGGAATTTTTGACTTGCTTCATCTTATTTCTGAGTTCCCTCTTCCCAACCATTAAATACCTACTATCTGAATAGGATTAGGGTTTTGGATTACAGTTGACCCTTGAACAACTTGGGGGTTGGGGTGCCAACCCACATCCCCAATCTCATGTAGTCAAAAATCTGCATGTAACTTTAGACACCCCCAAACCTTAACTACTAACAGCCTACTGTTGACCGAAAGCCTTACTTACTGATAACATAAACAGTCAATTAACACTCTGAATGTTAAATGTATTATACACAATATTCTCACAATAAAGCCAGATAACAGAGTGTTATTAACAGAATCATAGGGAAAATACATTTTTAGTACTACACTGTATTTATCAAGACTATAAGTTTACACAATCTGTGTCCAAGATGAGTAATACCCACATGTATAGGGACCCAAGCAGTTCAAATCCGTGTTGTTCAAAGGTCAACTGTACTCGCAAAAATGCATCTCTCCATTTGTAAAAATAAAGTAGGAGCTGACTGAAGACCCATAAGTACTCTGCTAAACACACCAACTGACTTTTTTTTAACCTTTAAGTCAGGTGAGAGAATTGAGATTTCAAATCCATATTCTTCTTTTACTTATGTTACTTTATTAGCATAACCATCTTACCGGTTCTTCAACTTCTCCACTCGCATGCTGAGCCTCAGCTTGCAGGTCTATAGGTGGAGCATCTTCCACAATTCTTTGAACAGACATCTGAATAAACTCATCAAAAGAATCCAGCTGTTGTCTGACCAAGCCTTTCTCATCAAAATAGGAACTGGGAAAATATTTGAGTTCATAATCAGTTACAACCTAGTGATGTTTTCTAGTACATTTCCCCATTTTCATTATAATTAAATTCAATAAACAATCATTAAATACCAACCACTACATGACCACCACTACACAAGACACTATGAGGTATCCAAAAAAGGGGTGAGACTAGGAAAACTTTCTTTGTAGAACTTCTTAAGCTTATAGAAACAAGACTTATAGGTAAAATAATTAAAATACAACATAAGAACTATACAGGAGGACTAATTTACAAATGTCCTTTATAGACAGATTTCATCCAACCTCTAAGAAACATTTCTTGAAAAAAAATGTCAGGAGAGAAAACTAAAAAATTGCAATCAAAGACAAAAACAAGAACTCTAATTTCAATAGGAAGTAAGATAATATTAGTGACCTTTAAAATATGTATGCATTAAGAATTTCAATTTTAGATTAAAGATTATTAGTTCTATTTTGAATATGTTAAAGGGGAGATGAGAGTAAGGCATTTAAGCTGCATAGCTGGGCTTTATTGAGACTTGAAGAGCTCCGAGATCCAACACGATTCTAAGGACAAGACTATTTCATCACCCCTCAGCAGCAGGAACTGCCCAGACAGCACACCTCTGTAATTCAACTCCTCCACGTTGTGACCTCTGCATCTTCTATCTTGGTACCTCCCCTTAGCTTCTGCTCACTTCTCCCTAGTAACTACTGACTCCATCCTCACATCAATTTTCTAAGACAACATGCATAGCCCAACTCACCACCAGCCTCCCCATTTGGCATTATCAGGTCACCTCAAAGATCACTGGCACGCCTACATACTGCCTTTGGGTTAAGGTCCCACCCTAATTTAATCAACTGCGACCACCAATGTCAGAAGTCTGATCCTATGGTAAGTAACAGCACATAATGCTTGTGTAAGGTAAGACTTAATGATGACTGGGGCAATTTCCTTTATAGAGACTATGAGCTAACAGGAGAGAAATGTCTCATAACCATTTGAGTCAGCCATTGATATTTAAGAAACACATGGAAAGCTCTGTCTGTTAATATAAATAGTAATGGTTTTTATGGACAATTAATGATTTTTAAAAATCTTTACAAAACAATGGACAAGTTCCAGTCCCCCCGGAAGCTAAGCCATAGCTACTTTCCCCAAAATCATCAGAACAGTGCTTCACTGGAATGTAATCCTTTAAATGCCTAAATTATGTATTTTATATTTATATCTAATATTACGATTATTTTACCATAAGTCATCTTACTGAAGTCACTAGTGATATTGCTATCACATTCACACTGCTTGGGAAAGATCACTGGATGTTAAAAACCAAAAGAACAAAACATCATCTCACAATAACCACTGCATCTACAATTAAAATGTAAAGTCTAGTCACTTATTTTGCAAAAAATATTAAATGGGGTGACCATTCACAATATAGTATCTTATCCTTCAGCAATCTACCACATATGTTGAAAACAATTCATTTTCACCTAAGACCAAAATATTCTTTGAATATAGGCATATCTCGCAGAACATCTACCTGATTTTTATTTCCTAGTAAAAGGCCTCTTGGTGGTTATTATTCAAACATAATAGAAAATCCAAATGTCTCAATACAAAATCTTTTTAACCCACATTTAATAGGAAAAATATGTATTAACATCCTAAAAACTCCATACATTTTCAATAAAACAATGTTGAAGAAATGTTCAGTTATATTACAAATACAAATGGCACAATGTCAGAAACATGCGTTCTTTGGAAAGGGAGCAAAGGGAGAAAATGTCAACCAGAGGATGTACATCCTGGAGCTGGTGGAGATCAAAGAGGCTCCATCATGTTACATACAGAAAGCATGGTGTAAGTTTATTACTTAAAAGTTACTTTTCTGTCTGTGGCCAAACCACCCAGAGCGCACCTGATCTCATCTGGTCTCAGAAAAGGTACTTTTCTTACCTATATATAAGGCTTCTTCCTGAGTTTTATTACATTTTAATTATACTTAGAATTAGGAGAATTTGGGTTGAAATACTACCTATTGTAACATTATCCATTTAAAATAAATCAAATTAATTTCACCAGTAATGAAACAAATGGGCATTTGTACCTCCTAATATGATGCCCCAAGAACAGAACATCACTACTGCCTAAAGTAACCTTCTGAATCTAATTAAGAAAACATCAGACAAATCCTAAACTGAGGGGCACTCTAAAAAGTAACTGGCTTGCCCTGACTGGTGTAGCTCTGTGAAATGGGTATCGTCCCACAAACCGAAAGGTCACCGGTTCGATTCCCTGTCAGGGCACATGCCTGGGATGCTACCCAGGTCCTCACTGGGGGTGCGTGAAGCAACTGACTGATGTTTTTCTCTCGCATCAATATTTCTCTCCTTCCCTTCCTATCTCTCTAAAAATAAATAAAATTTTGAAAAAAATAAAAAATAACTGGCCTATACTCTTCAAGACTGTCAAGGTCAAAAACAAAAAGAGAAAGACTGAGGAACTATTCTAGATTACAGGAGATAAAAAAATAAATCCTGAAAACCAAACACATTTTATGATCCTAGGTTGGATCCAGAATCAGAAAAAATAATTTATTTTGCTATAAACATTAGTGAGACAAGTGGCAAAATTTGGATAAGGTCTATAAGATTAAATAAAATTAATACTGGATTGGCCCAAAAGTCCATATGGTTTTTTCTGTAAAGTAAAAGACATTTTTCATTTTCGCCAATAACTTTATTGACTTGGATATTTTGAGTATGTTGGCCACCTCCCACAATTGGCTTCTAGTGGGTAGAGGCCAGGGGTGCTGCTAAACATCTTCCAATGCA
Organism: Phyllostomus hastatus; assembly: GCF_019186645.2. Taxonomy (NCBI): domain Eukaryota; kingdom Metazoa; phylum Chordata; class Mammalia; order Chiroptera; family Phyllostomidae; genus Phyllostomus; species Phyllostomus hastatus. The sequence continues at coordinate 33,943,124 of NW_025333709.1, read as the reverse complement.
TAAAACAGCTTCATAACAAAGAGTTATTTGGCCAAGATGTCAATAGTACCAAGACACTTGGCAAACCACTTCTGACACGTTCCATCAGTCACAACACCTTCTCCTTACACTATACAAATCTTTTTTTTTGCATTTCTGTTGTGTTTTTACCTTTCCTCATACAATAAAGCATAATATGCCATATTTTCTTCCATCTTCAATATTAAAATGGCTGCACAAAAATTCACCAATTTTGATAAGTTTTTTTTAACAAACGCTGATATGACAGTTGTCACAACACAATCTAACAAAATTATTTCAAATGAAGTTAAAGACAACTAACAACTGCTAGAGCAATAGTACAGAAAACATTAAATTAACTTTTTGGCCAACCCACTATATTAATATTAATTTCCTGATTTTGATGACTTATGTTACATAAAAAGAATGTCCTTATGTCTGCAACTTATTCTCAAATGGTTCAGAAAAAAATATAGAGAAAGACAAATATACAGTAAAAGGTTAACTAACATTTAGGTAAAGTTATACATGAATTCTGTGCATAACCTTTCTATAAGTCCGAAATACTTAAAATATATATAAACAAACTGGCTCTCATGTGACACATTCACATTAGAACATCTAATTTTCAAGAACAGAATAAACAGGAAATCCCTTTATAGGTTATAGTTCCTTTTAAAGCTTATTCAGTTTAGTCTAAAAAGTTACCTGATTACAATCCAACATGCTTCTTGCCACAAATCTGGGGTGATTTCATCATCGTCCTCATCATATTGCATATCTGCAAAAAAACAAAAACATTGCACTAGTTTAAAATAAAATGCTACTAATTAACAACACCTTGCTCCAAAGACACTAAGTAGCAGAAACATATTTACTCTCTGCTAAATAAAAAGCAATTCTTTCACCTCACTTTTCTCAAATTTCAATTACATTAATTGAATAACATACATAAGTGGTTATATGTCTATGTATAGGTCTACAACACAGAGGTATTCTCCCCATGCACAAAGAGACCTCATTACAAAGGTTCAACGTAAGTGTGAATCTGTAGTTTTTCATTTTCTCCAGAAAATCCATCTAATTCTCATCAACAGCTAACTATGAAGGTAACCAGGAGCAAGCTCACAGTCCTCTGATCATTAAGCTCCTCAGAGACTGGAGTCAGGGATTAGGGTAAGAGTGTAGAGACGGAAAAGGGTTCCAATAGCTAGATAATACCTTAAGGTTGGGTGATCCATTACAGCAATATTTCATGAATGTACATGTATGTACAGATGGTATTTTCCAACTACATCTTATATTTCACAAGCCTTTTTACTTGTGATCTTGAATTTCCTACCATCAAGACACAGGGGTCTACATTTCCTTCCTTTGAATCTAGGCAGGTTTTTTATTCCCCCATAACTAAGACAATGCTGCTAAAGCAACGTTATATGACTTCAGAAGCTAAGTCAGGAAAGGCAATGCTGTTTCACCTTGCTTGTAGAAACACTTGATTTTGGAACCCTGAACTGCCATTAAGAAGTCCTACTACTCTAAAACTGTCTACCATGAGGGAGCCCCAATCATATGGAGAAGCTACTTATCAACACGCCGGTCTGCAACCCTAGTCCTTGAGCCCTCCTAAACTGCACGCCAGCCACGGGAGTAAACACTCCAGATCATGCATCCCCCAGCTGTCAACACCCAGTCTTTGAGTCTTTCCAGGTGAACTACTGACGTGGAGCAGATAAGTCATTCCTACTACAATATATCCGAATTCCCGACCACTTAAATCCATGAACACATTAAATTAATTTTTAGGCAACCAAATTTTGGAGTAGTTATGCAGCAATAGTAATTTGAACAACAGAGCATTCAAAAAACCAGTGTGTACTGATCATCTAATATTATTCTCATCTTATGTTAAGAAATAAATGTGCTGTATTTTTGTTTTTATATTCTGACACACACACACACACACACACACACACACACACACACACATATATATGGTCTGTAAAACTTAAGAACTCTGGATTCAAAATCTGATATACATCCAAAATAAATTATTTAATAAGTTCTTGAATAGACTAGAATTACTGATAACTACACATGGGGCAAGGGGTAAGAAAAAGCTATCTAAAATAACTCAGAGATTTCTAGCTTTGATGACAGACTCTGATCATTAGAGGTTAATTTCAAAGCCACACAGGAAAAGCAAGTAAGAAGGTGGGAAAAGGAAAGAAAATGATGAGGTCGGCTTTAGGTATACTTACAAAACATGTATCCCTTTAAATACTTATAGTAGGCAACCAAAGATAAAATGAAACTCGGGGGATATAAATTACAAAAAGCCGAGAACATCTACATGGGGTTTGTAGGATACAGAGAGTTTCCAAAGAGAAGGAAGACTGAAGGCAGAATACTAGAGAACACTGCTGTTAGCCATGTGAAAGAAAATGAACCCCATGAAAGTTACTCATTCATCCATCCATTCTTCAAATATTTATTGAATGTGATTGCTTACTATGTCCCAGGCATTGGAGACACCACCTGCAACAAGATAAAAAAAAAAAGAGCTGCATCCTCACAGAGGGTATCACCTACCGAGGAGATATCTGAGTAAGAACAAAGTGATATAAATAGTCCTAACCTGGACCTGAGGAGGTTAGGAAAGACTCCCCAAAAGCTGAGCTAGGCAGACCTCACGTATGAATAAACAGGAATAAATTAGGCAAAAGAAGAGGGTGGAGGTGAAAGGGATAGAGAAGTATTCCAAACAGAAAATATAAATGGTGCAAAAGACTCCACAATGAAAGATATTCAAGAAATGAAAGAAGGCCAATGTAGCTGAAACACAGAGTATGAAGTTAGGAGTGGCCAAAGAGCTTGGTGTTCACTAACAGAGCTTTGAAGAACTTGTGTAAGATTTAAGCAAGGATATAGCTAGATCAAATTTTCATTTCTGAAAAATCACTATGTCCACCCTGTAGAAAGTGGATAGGAGAGGCAAGAAAACTAGACACACACAAAACAGTAAGGAGTCTGAGGAAACAGTCCAAGCAAGAGATGGTGATGGTCTGAATTAGAACTGTGGCAGAGGGGACAAAGAAGTGACTAGGTTTGAGATAGTTAGGAGAGAGAACCCCCGGGGCTTGATGACTGATTAGATATAGGGGCGAAGGAGAGGAATTAAGAATGAGGCCTAGGCTCTGGTTTCACAACAGAAGAAGGTGATACCATTCTCTGAGTTGGAAAGCACAGGCAGAAGCATCTTTGGAAGAAGGATTGCTAATAGAAAATGCTCAGTTTGGGCAGTAAGTTTGAGGGACCTGGGAGACAACCATGTGAAACTGTCTAGCAGCAGTTAGACATACAAAACATATGGCCTGGAAATATATTTCCAGAAGTCATCCACATATTGATGGTAACTAAAGTCATGGAGAATGAATGAAATCATCCAGGAAGAATGTGAACAGTATAAGAGAAAAGAAGGAAAGTCACATAGATAAGAATTAAGTGACAGTGGTGTGGCAAAAGGGCAGGAGTGAGTTTCCAGAGGTAAGTCATCAATAGTGTTGAATACAACAGGGTTTGGGTAAGGTTTAAAAATGTCAGTGCTAGCCAGGTGGCTTAGTTGGTTAGAGCACTGTCCCCAATATGCGAAGGTTGTGGTTTAGATCCCTGCTCAGGGCACATACAAGAAGCAACCAATGAATGTCTAAGTGGAACAACAAATTGATCTTCTCGCTCTTTCTCAAACCAATAAACACATACAAAAAAATTTTTAATGTCTACCTGACTTATCAATTGAGAAATCACTGATATTCTTAATAAAAGCTCTTTAATGTGTTGGCATGAGCATAATCAGACTGCAGCGGATTGAGAAAAACCTGAAAATGGGTATCAGATACAAGAATAGCCTATTCTTTTTAGAAGCTTGAGGTTATGGAAGGAGAAAAGCAAAATGTTAGAAGAAAAAGGAAAAAATAAAGAGCTTAATTTATTTCTTGCAGACAAGAGATTTAATATTTGACATTAAATCTCCATCAGTTTTCAGAAAAGGAGTATCTAAAAACTGATGAAGGCATATCTAAGATACCAAAGGATACTGGCAGGAATGAAATGTAAACTCAATCCTGAAGCAAACTTGATAAACAGGATAACTTGTAACTCTTTTTTCCATAGGATTATGATACAATGTCAATGAGAAGGCAAATTAAAGCAATCACTATGGTCACTTGGCATCACCTAACAAAATGTTAAACGTGTGTTATCATTTGACCTGACAATTCTACATCTAGAAATTATCCTACAGACACACTTGTCCTGGACAAAATGACAGGTATAAGATTATTCATTCCAGCACTGTCTGAACCAGAAAAAAAGTGGAAATCCACCAAATGTCCATCAATAAGACACTACTTCAGTTATGGTATCCACTCAAACTAGATAGCTGTGGGGGTGGGAGAGGGAAGGACACTCTATGTACTGATATGAAAATCTAGATGTACATAAAGCAAAAAATTTAAAATACAGAGAAGTGTAAATGTTCATCTGGAGGGAAACTGAATCCATTTGCTTGAATATGCATGCAGAATTATGAAGTGATAAGAATCGAAGAACAGCAATTACCTGCTGTGGGGGGACTTCACACTGAACAGCTGGTGAACAAGAAAGAGACCTGACACTTTAATAAATTCTGGCTGTGAGATATATTACCTACTTGAAAGATAAAACTAAAAAAAATTTTTTAATCTCTTTTCCACTGATAGGAGTTAAGAATGTAATAATGCTAATAAATTTCTAGACTCAGATACGAGACAGGAAAGTTTAAACAGCAGAGTTTAAGCATTTGTTTTTCTATTTTTTCCATGAAGTAGCTGACATAAAGAAAGAAATGTGAAGGGTGGCCACGGGATTGAGAGATAGAAAAAAATGAAGTTTGAAATAGTAGCTGTGGAGAATGGAAGTGGGAGCTTTAAAAATGCACAATGAAAATACACTAGATATGACTAATCATATATGTGAAAAGAAAAAATAAAAACGTATTGATTGGCCCAATTAACCGTCATTTTTGGAAAGAGAAAATTTAACGGTCATCTTTTAAGACGACTTACTTTCACATATGACAGCATGAAGAATTGCCAAACTAGACCAATCCCCACCCCCTGCCACAACTACATTCTCTGTCCCTGGTGTATTTCCAGAGCCTACTTCAATGCCTCGCACAGGCTGACGCTCAAAAACTCTACCATTCAATAAATCCACTAACTCTGGCCTTAAGGGAAACGAAAAATAAAAGTGCCCTTTACTTCAAAGGACCAAACAAAGTAATTTGTCTTATGGTTCTGCACGCTTTTTAAAATGCGGGAAGGTAGTACTGATTCATCAAGGAGCAAGCAGAGGAGAGAACAATATCACTCTGATCGGGAACATTACTGCTCCACTCCCTGCACCCTCCACCTCTCGCAATCCCGGCTTCATTCCGGTCTGGAGTAAGGGGGAACACGACTGGGGACACTATCGTGGCGGGATTGGGGGAAGGCCGCAAATCTTCAATTCGTCCAGCTCCCCACATTTCCCTCTTTAGATGGGTCTCCGCGGTGTGTTTTGAGTGGCCACCTACCCTCGTCTGCGTCATACATATTGGCAAACGGTTCCCGAACTCCTAACTCTTGAAATCGCAGACAGAAAGATACACCGCGACCACCGGCACCTGGAACGTGAGATAAAGTGATTTCCGGCTCCGGCGTTCCCAGAATACTCTGCGTCTTCCGCCAGAGGCCACCCACAAAGAAGCTAACGTAAGGTCTGCGCCTGCGCGAACGGTAGGCCGAGGGTTGATCGCGGTTAGAATTGCGCAGGCGCAAATTGTGGGCTACCGCCTCTTAACGCTGATTGCGGGTACTATTACAGTTCGAGAGTCGGATCCAGCCAAGGAAGGTTTTTTTTTTTTTTTTGCTTTCCAACGGTATTACACAAACGATGACATCTGAAAAAAAAAGCCAATACTTATAAATAAAAAGTTTTAGTTGCGGCTCGTGAGTCCGCGGCATTTAATGTTCTCGTTTGTGCGCCTTTAAAGACAAGAAACAACGCTTTTAAAGCGCTGCTAAGGGCGGGTTGTGCCAGCACTGGCGTATTGAAGATGCCTGAAAGTGACAAACCCTCACTTGCCCTTTCAGTACACGCGGCACAACCTAGGTCCTGACACCTTTGCCGCTTGCCGCAGCGTTAAGCGGACTCTCAAACCTCGGAGCCTTCATCGCGAGAATTTACGGGATTAGACTCGGGAGGGGAAGACGACTTTTGGCGGCTGACAAATAGCTTTCAGAAGTACTGGGCTTTAGTCTCCGGTTTAAAGCGCCTCTCGGACCCCATTGCGCGTGCGCGCACGTGGCTCCACCCTCTTTGTCCGGCACCTTGTTCCCAATGCTTCCTGCACGCTGGACGGCTGGACTCCTCTGGCCCTCAGTTAGGAGGTCCACTCCCACCGTAGTGCGCCACGGCCTCCGAGAGCCGCTCTTCCAGAGACGATGCGCGGTCGCCACCTCCTCCCAGCACCCAGCGGGCCTGGGACCTGGGCTTCCTCGTGGCCCGACGGCGAGTGGGGTTTACAAAGGAAGGGATGACTTGGAGGAGAGTTTTTTATTTCCCGAGTATTTCCCGGAGCCGGAGCCCGCACCGGCTCTAGAAGAGCAGCTGCGGGAGCTGCGGCAGCGTCAGGAAGAGGAGGAACGACAAAAGCAACAGCAGCGAGAGGAGCGGCGGCAGCAGAAGCTACGGGACAGCCTCCGGGTGCACCGGGTCGTGGGACACCCTGACCCGACGGTGCCGCCCAGCGGCCTGAACTGCTCGGGCTGCGGGGCGGAGCTGCACTGCCAGGACCCTGGCGTGCCCGGCTACCTGCCCAGCGAGAAGTTCCTTAGCGCCGCGGCGCAGGCCGACGGCGGGCTTGTGCGGACCGTGTGCCAGCGGTGCTGGCTACTGGTGCACCACCGGCGCGCCTTGCGCCTGCAGGTGAGCCGCGAGCAGTACCTAGAGTTGGTGAGCGCTGCGCTGCGGCAGCCTGAGCCCGCCCTGGTCCTTTACATGGTGGACTTGCTCGATTTGCCTGACGCCTTGCTTCCCGATCTGCCCGCGCTGGTAGGCCCAAAGCAGCTGATCGTGCTGGGGAACAAGGTGGACCTACTGCCCCAGGACGCGCCCGGCTACCTACATCGGCTCCGGGAGCGGCTGTGGGAAGACTGTGCCCGCGCCGGGCTCCTGCGATCCCCGGGCCACAGAGGACCACTGCACCCCGGCAGGGGCGGGCCACCAGATGGGGAGGAGAATTCAGATCATTCGGCCAGGTCCCGTACTGTACTCCGGGACGTGCGGCTTATCAGCGCCAAGACTGGCTATGGAGTGGAAGAGTTGATCTCTGCGCTTCAGCGTTCCTGGCGATATCGCGGCAACGTCTACCTCGTTGGTGCTACCAACGCTGGCAAGTCCACTCTCTTCAACACGCTCCTGGAGTCAGATTACTGCATCGCCAAGGGATCTGAGGCTATTGACCGAGCCACTATCTCCTCCTGGCCTGGTGAGCCTTAGGAGGTCCGCCCCCTTCGTGTTTTTGTTTTTGTTTTCACACAATTGTATATCAAGTGTTTACTAAAAACCTTTCGTTTTCTGAGATGTCAGGAACCGTTTGGAGCCTTCGCCTTAACAGTTCTCTCTACTGTGGTCACACCAGTCTTCCGGCGTCAGCTTAGTGCTTGGAATAATAATAGAAATATTTATGGAGCAGTTCTGTGTTCCAGTCACGGTTCGAGGCATTGGAGATAGCTAAGCCAGGCAACAAAACAGTTCCTGCCCTCATGGAGGTTTCCCTTTAGCTTTACTGTATGTTTTCCTGGAATGTCCTTTGACTTTCTAAACCTACCTCCACTATCTTAAGTTTACCCATGAGATCAGTATACTATAGACATTTAACATTGTAATAATTCACTGGCACAGTATGATATGTAGCTTTCTTGAGAAGAAATGTCAATTTTGGGGGTTTAAGATGCAAATCGGGTCCTTCTGTGACCCTGTCTTTATTTAACATGTGGCAAAACTACCTCATTTGTTTCTCTGAAACCAGTGTTTAACTTAGTTTTGTACACTGTTCTCTGCCCTGGACTTTGCTCGGATTATACACAGCAGTTCTTTTATATAGAGTGGTAGTTTGGTGAAGATAAAAAGAATCAGGCCTGCAGATTTAGGATTCACATCCTGGTTGAGCCTGTGAGCCAGTCCCTGAACCCATTTCCTCATATGTGAAGTAAGGGTAGTTTTGTAGAGAGTTGTCATAAAGGTTAAGTAAAATAAATCACAGTACCCAAAGACAGTGTGTAGCTCTTCGAAAAATGTTACTTGTCCTCCCCTTACTCCATTGTGCAATTTTGTTAAAATACATTGTTTGGTATTTCAGGTACTACATTAAACCTACTGAAGTTCCCTATTTGCAACCCAACTCCTTACAGAATGTTTGAAAGGCAAAAAAGGCTTAAAAAATATGCAGCTGAAGCTGAAGAAGATCTTAGTCAGCTAGAACAAAATCAACTTCATCTCTTAAAAAAGCATGGTTATGTAGTAGGTAAGCATCTCCTGCAGGAAAACTCTTGAGGGGGTCTACACTGAAATTCTTTTTCTTTTTTTTTTTTTTTAATCTTCACCAGAAGACATGCTCTCAGACCTTAGAGAGAAGGGCAGGGATGGGGAGAGAGAGGGAGGGTCACACGAGGACATGCTCACTGACCTTAGAGAGAGGGGAAGACGGAGAGAAACATCGATTTGCCGCCTCCGGTCCAATCAGGACCAACCCCACAACCTAGGCTTGTGTGTCCTGACTGGAATTGAACCTGCGACCTTTTGGTCTATGGGGCCAGCCCGCAACCAACTGAGTCACACTGGCGAGGCCTCTATGCTAAAAGTCTTTGTGAAGCAACCTGAAATACTGCTGTCTGGGCTAGCCAGTTTTTGCGGGGACAGACTACTTTCCTCATTCTGGAAGATCAGGGCCCTTGAGAGGCAAACCCAGAGTTCATGGTGCTGAGAAAATTGAGAAAGTAGATACTTGGGGAAACCCAGGAAAGGAATCGTATAGTAACTGCCCGCCTAGGCAGTGTCAGCAGTAAAAGCATTCCCACTGAGATGCAGCCCCACTCCTTGCAGACCAGTGCAGGTGGTCGACTCTAAGCAGCAGCTTTACGTCAGATGGTCCCCTTTCTTTGGTATTTCCTTTCAACCTTCATTTACTAAAAACAGTTTGATTTCCAATACTTCCCCCCATGCCTGATATACACAGCCAGCCACACACTTGATCCTTACAAGAGTCTGACTCCTGCTGCCTTTTTTTAAAAAATAAATACATAAAGCTATTATCATTGTATCTCACTTTCATAGCTCATAGTCTTAGTAACTTATTTGACACAAACATAAGAATTATCTGTCTAGAGTCAAAGGCTTTAAAGGAGTGACTAATAACTTCAATATAACTTGTTCTAGGAAGAGTTGGAAGAACATTCGTGTATTCAGAAGAACAGAAGGATGAAGCTCCCTTTGAGTTTGATGCTGATTCGCTTGCCTTTGACATGGAAAATGAACCTGTTAGAGCTGCAGATAAATCCACCAAAAAAGTAGATCTGACCCCACAAGATGTGAAAGATGCCCACTGGTTTTATGACACCCCTGGAATTACAAAGGAAAATTGTGTATGTATTTGATGTGTTTTAGAAACAACTTTGAACTACACAAATACTGTCTACCTATTAAGATAGAACACAGGAAGAGAGGTACACTTTCATTCTAGACTCAGTTTTGACTCATTCATAGAAGTGGTTCAAGGATGACTATATTCCATCAAGTTCTGTATTTCATTTGTTGGGCTTCACTGCTAACACCCTACTTACATTATTATTATGCTTCTTGCCTTAATCAGGGAGACATTTATAGAATCAGATTTTTGAGGTTGAAAGAAAGCATACCATATTTTGCTGTGGATAATGCGCACCCACAGTTTTATGTTCATTATCTATGGGATTATTTTACCCATGGTACGTGATCATTATACCCATGTATAATGCACATCCTTATATTTCCCTCAAAAATCTGGGCAAAAAAGTGCACATCATACACAACGGTATACCGTAAATTGCACTGCAGCCCAGCTGCCTATGCACATTCGAAGTCCCTCTATAACCTGTTCATCGGAGGGCATCCAGCCTGAACTAAAAAGTAAGGAGTGACTCATCAACTGCAGCAGTGATGCCTTGCCTCCCAAGGTAACCTGTTTGGTTTTCATCTGCTCTTTGTATTGAGCTGAACAGTCTCCCTGTACCTTGTACTCATTGTTTCTCAAAGTTGTGTGGAATGAATGTAACACCTATTTTTCTTGTCAGATTTTGAAATATTTTAAAGTATAGTGTCCTATCTCTCCCTCATCCTGCCTTTTTCTTTCATTAGTTCATCCAGCAAACAGTGAGTACTTACTATGCTAACATAATCCAGATTATTTGTTCTTATTTCGTACACATGTTCTCTCTGAGCGACAGACTATACATCAACCCAGGTCCTTTTCGGAATGTTTTCTTCTTTTTTCTTTTGCTTTTAAAATATAGCATTCTTTACTGGCAATTCTTTATTAGAATTAGTGGGGTTTTTAAATTATGTTTTATTGTTTATGCGATTACAATTGTCCCAGTTTTCCCCTCTTTGTACCCCCTCCACCCACCCACCCACCCACTCCCACGCCCTCAGGCGATCCACACACGGTTGTCCATGACCATGGGCCACGCATATATGTTCTTTGCAGGATGTTTTCAAATTTGTTTTTGTTCTTGGAGTATAACACTAAGAACTAAATTTCTTGTATAAGTGCCCTCCTACGAGAATAATTTAGAATAGGATTAGTGCCTTTTTAATCCAATAGCAGTATCTCCTGGACAGCTTTCATTCAATCTTGTTAAATTTAGCCTATATCCTGCATACTCATTAAATCTCACAACTTTTTATTTGCAGTTTCGATCATCATCCAAGTCATTCATTGACTCAAGTGTGCGTCCAGAATACAGCCTAACCGCAGGTCCATTAATCAGCTTCCTTTGAATCTGGTTACTGACCAGTCTGTAATTCACCTAATTGTCTCTGTATCTCCCTGTGAAACAACATTGGTTTCTTAAGTGCTTTCCTTGCTTTGTCTCATGGGGATTAGAGTGCCAGTCTCAGAATTGTGTTCTATTTAGTGACCCATAACATAGAATCATATGAATCTTTTTTTTTTCCCTTCTAGAATTAGTGCCATGTCCGGTCTTCCTTAGCAATCAAAAACTTCAGAGTAATTGGACTGTTTTCTAATAATGTTCTATCACCTTAACTTCAACTCATTTTCCCATTTTAGACTTAGGTCAGGGATAACAGTTACTTTAGTCATATATACCCTCTTGTCAGATAGTCAGAAAGGCAAGAATTTGCTAAATATTCCAGCCAGAAGAATGAGACCTCAAGATATTGGATATAAAGGGTCTTCAAGATTTTTAAGATAGTTTGCATCTAGTGTCAGATTATCGATATATTTATTTGAGGCCTTAAATCAGTGTTTCCCAAACCAAACCAAGAAATTCTGTTGTAAAATGGAAGTATTAGGGTCTAAAAAGTGTTAAGGTGGTTTCTTTACCGCAGTTTCTTTACTGTGCTTTTTCAAACACATGTCCTGGGGAAAACTACTTGCAGCCCCCTTATGTATTTTCTTGTGAGCCTCTCTAGGTATCACATGTTTTTATTGTTATTATAATAATTTCCTTACTATTTTTCTATTTTTTATGTTTTCAACACGAATTATATTTCATTTTAATGCTTTTTTATTTTTTTATTGTTCTATTACAGTTGTCCTAATTTTTCCCCATTGCTCTGTCTCTCCTGCCCCGCCCACCATACCCTACAGTCAGTCCCGACACTGTTGTCCCTGTCCATGGGTCATTTATACCCATTCATTGAGTAGACCCTACCCCTTCTTTCCCCGCTTCACCCCTCCAGTTGCTGTCAGTGTGTTCCCTGTTTCCATGCCTCTGGTTCTATTTTGTTTGAAATGTAAATGTACCACAGTTTTTTGATCCAGTCATTTACTGATAGGCACTTAAGCTGTTCCAGCACTTGGCTGTTGTCAATTGTCCTGTTATGAACATTGGAGTGCATAGGTTCTTTTGGATTGGTGTTTCAGGATTCTTAGGGTAGAATCCCAGCATTGGAATCACTGGGTCAAAAGGCAGTTCTATTTTTAGTTTTTTGAGGAAATTCTGTGCTGTTTTCCACAGTGGCTGCACCCATCTGCATTCCCACCAACAGTGCACTAGGTTTCCCTTTTCTCCGCATCCTAACACTTGTTTGTTGATTTGTTAATGATAGCCATTCTGACCAGTGTGAGGTGATATCTCATTGCAGTTTTAATTTGCATTTCTCTGATGGCTAATGATGCTGAGCATCCTTTCATATACCTCTGGGCCTTCTGTATGTCCTCCTTGCAGAAGTGTCTGTTCAGGTCCTTTGCCCATTTTTTAATTGGATTGTTTGTCTTCCTGGTGTGGAGTCCTATGAGTTTTTTATATATTTTGGAGATCAAACCCTTGTCCCAGGTGTCATTGGAAAATGTTTTCCCATATGTTTGGTTCCCTTTTCATTTTTGATGTTTTCTTTGGCTGTGCAGAAGCTTTTTATATTGATGTAGTCCTATTTGTTTAGTCTTTCCTTTATGTCCCTTGCCCTGGCAAGTGTGCCCAACCTGTGGCACATAGGACACATGGATCCCAGGATGGCTATGAATGCAGCCCAACACAAAATCGTAAATTTATTTCAAACCTTTTTTTTTTTTGCTCATCAGTTTTCATTAGTGTTTGTGTATTTAATGTGTGGCCCAAGACAACTCTTCTCTTCCAGTGTGGCCCAGGGACGCCAAAAGGTTGGATGCCCCTGCGAGGATACACAGGCGACAATATTGCTGCATGGGGTGTCTGAATTTTACTGCCTGTTTTCCTTTCCTCTAGGACTTTTATGATGTCACAGCTCATGTTTAAATTTTTTCCATTTTGACTTTATTCTTATAGTGGTGTAAGTTGGTGATCTAGTTTCATTCTTATTATTTTTCTTAAGAGCCAAGTTCACAAAAATTTTGTTTTCCCTTTTTTTACCTTCTCTATTCTCTTCCTTTTTAAATCAGATGTCAGTTCCTTAGATCTTACCAAAATCTTATACTTTCTGACTTTCGTTTCTATTTTCTCTAATCTATTAATCCTTCTTCATCCTTAGACGCCAAAGGATTCATAACTTTCTCATTTTTGTTGAGTATTTGGGGGAAATAGGGAAACTAAAGACCAGAATTTAGGAAGGCGTTCTTTAAGCTCTTTACCTGATCCTAGAATGCTGTGACCATTTTGCATTTAATGCAGGCACACTGGCCACTAGGATATAAGATAGTTTATTGCCTCTCCTTTAACTGAAAACCGCTGCCCTCTAGAAGCTTTGATGGTGAGGACATATATTTCCATCTTGAGACTGGAACATCAGTGTTTTCAGCTCATGCCAATTTTGACATTCGGGGGATGCTGCTGACATAAGAAAGTTTCATACTTCTATAAATATTTTGTCATTACTCAAGATTAACTTGTGAAACAAGCATAGAGCATTTGTAAATTGATTCATTTAGACAGAAACAATGAATAAATTTTATGTGCAACGAAGTTCAACATATTTTGGTTTATTGTGAAATATGGAATATATTTTCATCACTTTATCTTACAGGTAAATCCAGTATATCTTCAATAAAAGTAATTCTGTAAAAATAAAATCTGCCCTTTGCTTCACAGATTTTAAATCTTCTAACAGAAAAAGAAGTAAATACTGTTTTGCCAACACATGCCATTGTTCCAAGAACTTTTGTGCTTAAACCAGGAATGGTTTTATTTTTGGGTGCCATAGGCCGCATAGATTTCCTGCAGGTAAGAGAAGTCTGTATGTACCATTAAAAAATGACTTAGTATTGGGATTTATTTTAGGGAAGCAGGTTTATGAACACTGGGAAAATGTTGATAACTAGGTCATGACTATGTGGAGCACTGAGTACTATTCTTTTTGTTTTCTTTTCAAAATGCCCATTGTAAAAACCTAGGACAAATTAATGGGGGGAGAATACAGTAGTAGGGCTTAAAACCCTATCTTCACTAGTATGTCGAGTACCCTATACAGCTGGCATTAAGAAAAGATACTTCCACTACCCCGTGGTATTGTTCCCCATGGAAATCATCAGTCAGACCTTTTAAGTACAGGCTTAATATGCATTAAATAGATTCCACATTTCTTTACATCCCAGGATTTGTATACTTTTGTATATGTGGTTTTTGTCTGGAATTCTCTGAGATAGCATCATCCTGGGGGTTAGACTATCTGGAGAATTGCTCCCGTCTTGCCAAGTGAGGAGAAGAAGATAAACAAAACATGGTCGTGTCCGACAACACTTTTTGCTACTTGCAGGCTGTTGCTTCAGCACACTTCTTGGGTTTTGTGTTTGTCCACAATTGTTCGGAAATTTAGCCTTACACACCTAAACCCTTATATATTTCTTTAAAGCTCACAGAAGGTTAATTTTTTAAAACCTAACTTTACCCAGAGACAGTTGAAGCGACAGTATTTCCTTTTTTTTTTTTTTTTTAAGAAAAGTATCTTTAAATGAAATGAAACAAGACTAGGTAAGGAATCATAGTTTTACATAAATTGTGGAAATGCACTGCTTCTAACATATTGTGCCCTTGTTTTTGGGCATCAATATAGTTTAATTACAGCTGCCATGCCAGTACTTACAAAGGGAGCTTGATTTTTTTTTAATTATATCATGTAATGTGCTGCTTTTGCAACTGTTTCATTGTGCCAAATAACTTCTTTCTTTCTGAAGGGAAGTCAGTCAGCTTGGTTTACAGTTGTGGCTTCCAACTTCCTTCCTGTGCACATCACTTCCTTGGACAAGGCAGATGCTATATACCAGAAGCATGCAGGTCACACATTACTCAAGGTGAGGTGACACATTTTGGTGATTGCATAGTTAGGTTAACATACACCATGATGCTAGACACCCCACAGCTCTGCTAAGAAAGCAGAACCCCCTCTGTCATACCGTCAGCTGGCTCTCCCCTCACCTTGTTCTCCTTGAGGATCTGACTGTAAAGTGAAGTGGGCCCTATTGAAAAAGGGGATGTTGGACGGACCCTAGAATAACTACGGAGCTATGTTTTCTCTAGACTGTACTTTCCAATGTGGTAGCTGCATTTGGCTGTTTAAATTCATTAATTTAATATTAAATAAAATGTCACATTTTGTTCATTATTTGCACTAGCCACTTTCCAACGGCTCAGCAGTCACATCACTGCAGAGAGTTGTACTGGATAACGCCGAGTGAAGAGAAGTGACAGATTTTCTCAGAACTGGGAGATGCTACTGGCGTCTTAATAGGTGGAGGTCCAGGGTGATGCTAAACATTCTACAGGGCACAGGATAGCCCCTCACGACAAAGAATTGTCTGGTCCAAAATGTCATACTGCCAGTGCTGAGAAGCCCTAGTCTGGGCAGAAAAACTCTCTTCCCAGCTTCTTAATCCCAGATACCTATAGACTACATCTCACCTTTTGTCCGCTGTTCCACGAGCTACTTTCTTCAACCTGTAAATATGTTAAGGTTTCTTTCATCTCTAAAAACAAAACTCAGGGTCCTCTTTATTTCTTTTCTTTACAATCGAGATCACTCCTGCTCCTCATGCCCCTTCCTCTGAAGCCCCTGTTTGGCCCTTATGTGCCACTGACATTGTTCTTACCAAATGTGCCAAAGACTGAGTGGGTACTACTTTCAGCTCCTTAGCAAGACATGCTGTAGACACTGTTGGCTAGTGAGTATTGTAAAATGGTTAAGGTCACAGGAGCCAGACTGCCATCAAATTCCACTGCATTCCACCACTGAACAACGCTGTGTGACTTTAGGCAAAAGTCACCTTTACCTCTCTGTGTTGAACCTATGTCATGAGGTGGAGGTCAGCGCACTGAGCTAAGTAAGTGCTGTGTGAGCGTCTGTGGTGGTGCTGGAACGTGACAGTTGCAGAAGTACCAGGTACATCCAGTGAGAGGTAGCTTAACATTAATTCATGCTCATGCAACCAAAAATAAGTCAAAACACAAAACATACGTCTGCCCTTCAAAGATGGTAAAAACTAACCTGGCTTGAGATACAAATACTTCTCTCTGGATTTCCTAAGAAAGCTAGGCTGAAACTAAAACTCCATTGAAAGAACTGCCCTACAATTAATATTCCAGAGACTTGTAGGATTTGCCAAGTGGGTGGGGACATAAAGGCAATTGGCAATATAGGATCTGTTGCTTTTTCTGCAACAAGACTTCCTTAGTTTATGTGACATGGCTCTCAGGAACATGAACTCTGTGTTGCTCTACCCCAGGTATCTGTGTAGTTTTGGGGATGGACCCCACTGACATTTTCCAAAGCAGCGATTCCAGTCTTCTCTCCCAGTGTGGCATAAACAGTTTCTCTCTGAATCTAGCCCTGGAGTTCAAGCTATGATCTGCTTTCATTAGGCTGTTTTTGAGATCCTTAAATATTTTCTCAGCTTCCAGTTTTTGCTGCCCTCCTCAGTTTTTACCCCCACCACAAGAGCAGTGGTTCTCAACCAGCACAAACTTTGCCTCCAGAGGACATTGGGCAATGACTAGAGACGTTTTTGGCTTTTACAGCTTGGTAGGTGCCGTGTAGATGCCAAGGATGCTGCTGAGAATCATACACTGCACAGGATGGCCTCCCCACCCCCTGACAAAGATCCATTCAGTCCAGAATGTCAGCAGTGCTGAGGTCAAAAACCCTGCACTGCAGAGATCTTCCCCAAGTACAAACACAGCAGGTCACAGTGTTGGTGGTGGTGGTTGTCGTCATCTCTGTTCTCTTTCCTCTTTATGATCCCTTGGTAGTTTCACATTACTGAGGAGTTTGCACTGATAGCCTCATCACTAATGCACAGACACACAGCGTACCCTGGACAGTTAAACTACAGTTCCTGAACTCATCCCTTCTCCAGTTTTGTATCTATACATGAATGCTAACCCAGCATAACTTTCCACTAACTTCTACCTGCTTCTCAAAATACTGCTGAGATACTGCTTCTTCATTGATGTTTTCCTTGACCAAAACCCATTCATTACTTCTTCTTCCACAGCCATAGCACATAGTATATGCCTCTCATCACATTCCTTGCTTAATATGTTTACATGTTATTTCCACTTTCTGATCTTCCTAGGAGATGAGACCATATTGTAAAATCTATCTTTGTGTCCCTAGTACTAAACACAGACATCTGTTAATGAATAGTTATTATCTAGTCACTTCCAACTCATGGAAACATCTTTAAACATAGAAGTTGTATCTTATATATGTATTCTTGGCTTGTCGTGAGGCAGGGGTTAATCTTTGTGGGATGCCAGGCTTATAAGAGCTAAGGTATTTGGAAAGATGTTCCTTTAATCGCCCAACAGTACTCAGTGTAAGGCTTTATGGAGGGCTGTAAAAACAGTGCAAACTCATAAAGCAAGATTCTGCTATCAGGAGGTTACCGCCCACACGTGGCCCCTGGCACTGGGAACTGAATGCTTGCTGTGCTTCTCATTCGACCCAGAAGTGCTTTGGGGTTTTTCCAACAGTTAATGATTAAAAGGATTTTACTCTTGATCCCTATATGGAATTATCAGTGTTTTAATTAATATTAGAGTTATGGGGAATTTAATTTGAATTTCCATTTCCAAACATCTTCGTTTTATCCCCATGGAAGGTTCCAATGGGTGGAAAAGAACGAATGGCGGAATTTCCTCCTCTTGTTGCTGAAGACATTACCTTAGAAGGAGGACTTGGGGAATCTGAAGCAGTGGCTGACATCAAGTTTTCCTCTGCAGGTAAGTTCACACCAGGCACTTCTTTAAAGGTGAATAAAGTAGACTTCTTATATTTTTGTAGGAGTCTGCCTTAACCAACACAAGGTGAGTATTTTAAGGTATATATACTAGTTTATTCATAAATGCAACCTACTCTGAAAACAAATTTGTACCTTTTCACAAATGCATCATATGCTCTTTTAAAAAATAGAATGAAGGAGAACAGTAGCCTTCTTCAGTGCTCCATTTTAAGCTTTAATTCAGTGGTTTTCTTTTTTTTTTTTTAGAATTTTTTATTTATCAATTTTAGAGCAAGAGAAAGAGCAAAGGGAGAGAAACATCAATTTGTTGTTCCATTTATTTCTGTATCCATTGGTTGATTTTTGTATGTGCCCTGACTGGGGATCAAACTTGCAGCCTTCGCATATCAGGAAAACCCTTTAATCCACTGATGTACCTTTCTAGGGCAGGTTTAGTGTTTTCAGTAAGACAGTTGCTAACATACGTACCTGGCAGGAGAGACACTGATCATGAAGGAGGTTTTCCCAGGGCGAGGCTTATCCACTGCACTCCAGATGAGCTGACCCCTGTGATTTCCCCCACTGTGGGAAACCCCGCTGCACGATGTGTGGTAGTGGGGAGAGGGGGGCAGGGAGTTGCTGATACCATTTGTGTTCTGTCACATGCCTGCATAGGTTGGGTTGCTGTAACGCCTCAGCTTAAGGACAGGCTACATCTCCGAGGCTATACACCTCAAGGAACAGCGCTGACAGTCCGGCCCCCCCTCTTGCCCCATATTGTTAACGTCAAAGGAGAGCGCATCAAGAGGAGCGTGGCCTATAAAACCAAGAAGCTTCCTTCCCTGGTGTATAATCTGCAGAAGAAGAAACAACAGATGAAGATATAAAGCTGACCTTGCTCGTGCTGAATATTTTAGCTAAACTACAAAGCTAAATTTGTTACTGCTCAGAACTGTGCATATTTGTAATGTACTCAGTTTGTAAATACAAGTTTTCTTGTAGGGTGTGTACATATGTGTGACCCAAATATTTGTATACCTAAAAAGGAGTTCTGCTACATTCAAGTGCCTCACTACTGTCTTTTTTTATTGAGAACAGATGTCATTTCTTATTTGCAGTCTACTTGAGAGGACAGTTTAGCGATTGGCCTATGAAAAAGTGGCAGGAAATCAATTTCTCCAAATAAGAGAGACATGAGTAGGTGGCTCTGCACCGTGTGGTCGCCCAGGGTTCCCGCTGGTGGAACATTCCATGGCTTCGCTCTCCAGTCGGGTGTTTGCTCAAGTGGCCATCCTTTCCCAGTGAGGGGGGAGAGGCGAGGCGATGAAGTGCAAGCAGCTTCCCCGTTTAAAAGAAGGGGCAGAACCTGAAGGTGCATACATCATTTCACACAGTCCATTGGTCAGCAGTCACATGGCCAGACCCACCCACAAAAAGCTGGGAGATTGGGGGGCCAGTAGGGACCATTTCAGATCTTTAGCACTTAAGACAAGGGGAGAATGAACACTGGAGAACAAAAAGAAGTTTACCTTACAGGAGTTAAAAGTGTTTGAAATTTTAGGTAAAAAGGTTTCAAGTTACATCTTGTTAGCATCCATAGTCTATTCTGCAACTACCAGAGAGTTTAATTAACCATTTTCACATTTGTATACACTGTGTAACATTACATCAATCAGAAATGTTTACCTTTTGTTATTTCTAGATGAATACATACAACGAGCAATTGGCAGGTCAAGTCCCAGGCGCCTTGCCATAAGTTGAGAAAAGTGCTAGCAGGATAAGCTGGCCTGAAATGCAGTCAGGTCCAAGAAGTTCCTATAGACTCAGGTTTAACATAAAGTACTTCGAATTGTTTTATTTCATTTTACTGATTTTAGAGAGAGAGAAGGAAGGGAGAGAGAGAAACGTCGATTTGGTGTTCCACTATTTATTTAAAGGATCGGAAGACACTCTAGCCCACTGAGCTACTCAGCCTGGGCAGCATAAACTTTTGTTCTCTGTCAATGTGTACCCTCTAGCCCCCCTTCTCACTAAGTCCTCTTAGAATAAATGCAACTTGTAAAAACTTTGTAGATCTCGCTTTCATCGTGCTTCAAAGTGAATGCTATTGGCATATTGGGGAAGGTAGTTTTTTATGTTTAAAACTGCACTTAAGTGTGTCGGGGCGTCCCTCTTCCCAGATAATAAAGGCCGGTCGCCCCTCCCCCACTCCGGCAGTCACTGTGGCAACCTAACAGTACTGCTAACGTTTCTCAACTCACCCTCTAGAGGGCAGTAGCTTCCCAACTTCAAATTGGTAACTGATTTCCAGGTTTTCATTATGGACAATGAAGTACCATTATTTTTACAAAGTTAAATTGTGGCCACTATATTTTTCTCTGCTGTTCCTAGTTTGGAGCTTAGGCCTACTCTTTAGAAAAAAAATGAAGGAAATATGGTAAACTTGGCATTTGTACAGAAAATACAGAACCTAAAAACTGATGCTGTCAGTACCCCAGTAACTTCTCAATACATATTCTAGGAAGAAGAGCTCTCCCTAGTCTCTGTAGGCTTTTAGGCCTCTTGCCTAACAAAGATTCCATGTTTTAACATTCACCACTTATATTCCCAGGTCTCTTTTACCTCTAAAATTCAATGTTTCGGTTTCATACATCTTGACTGAGGCATATCTAAAAATGTTCCAAGGTGCCTTGCTAGGAGTTTTAAACAGCGCAGTTTACTAAGTTTCAGTTTCCCTAGTTACATTAATCATTTCTTCGGGTCTTCATTTTCTCACCAATAAAGTGAGGAAATGGCAGATTTTTCTCAGCCCTAACCTTTTACGATTCTCAGTAAAAAAGCAGGAAAGCAAGGAAAGGGTGGTTCCAACACCTCTCTCACAAAAAAGACACTGCATGCTTAGACAGCCGAGGACTTCTGCTAGGCTCTGGTATTAATTTACTTCATATTCTGCTAACATAATGCAGCCCAGGATCACTGCTGGCCTATTCAACTGTTCCACAGTGGGTTTTGCTTTAAGAAAGTTGGTTTCTGAGTCTTAGTTTACTGACACTCCTTACTCCATTAATCTGAGTATAAAGACTTCCCTTGAATCAGTAATCAGTTACACATGGCAGCTTACAGGAGCTGGTAAAGAGGACAAATTAATGGCTAAGTGGCAGGACAGCCCCCTCACTTCCACAGAACAAGTTGTTCTGAATGGTGAGAAAACAATTAAGCAAGTTTATACTAGATTGTTTACTTGGCTCTACAGCCTTGTGGTGGTCGGTATGTCACTTCTTTTGTATTCATGACACCTACAAAGACAAAGCATGTGCCCTTAAAGGGCTTTTTACTTTCTATGTGATACTAGGTTTTATTTTTAAAAGTTACACCTTCTTTCTCTTTAAAACAGCACCATTTTTTTCCAAAGTTGCTGAGACGAAGTTCAGTTTAACACACTTTGTATTTTTAGTCACCATAAACAGCAAGCTGTACCCATCACCAGGGCTTTACTGTGTAGTTCCCCAGAGTCTGCATTTATGTTACTTGCAACACTTCCCATGACCAAGGAGAAGTGGCGTGCAGATGCAATCTTGTGCGCTTGTGTGTTTTGATCATTCAGACACTTCTTGCAAAAGGGAGCTCGAGACATTTCCTGCAGATGACTAACTTGGAGCTTCAGCTGTCCCGGCCATGGCAGGGTTGTTGTTGCTTCACTGGGTAGGCACCCAGCGCCGAGGCAAGCTGTTTCGTAGACAGCCTCTGATCATTTACCCTGGCTGCCCTCCCACTTGGCTCTGCCTCATGGAGCAATAGAATCATTTCCATTCTTTCTCAGACTGTTCCATTTTCTCTTGGCTGCTTTCCTCCTCCCAGGGGGATTGTTTTCCCTCAACTGTCAAAGAGTAATGCTTAAACATTAAAAACAAGACTCCAGAGTCATGTGAATTGAATAGATAGCACCTCTGCGGGCTCTTAATGTCTGTCATTGTTGTCTGCCCCATTAGTGACCTGTAGTGGCAAGGGACTGGTTCAAGATTAGTACTTGAACATCATATAGAAATGATGCCTCACTTGTCCCCTTCCTGTCAAAGAGCATCCATTTAGTCAAGGAATTTCACTCTCTGAATATTTCTAAGTCTATGCTTAGACCATCCTTAAAACACCCATGGCTTGAAACTCTGTTTTTCTAAAGCTTCCTTTTACTTCCCAAATAATTCTCAGAATTTATCTTCTGGGTAATGAACCTAGTAGAAGAATGTACTGGGACTTAACATTATTATTGATAGATTCAGTAGGTATGATGCTTAATCACAGACATCATCAGTACCTTTGGCCTATAGCTACAGTAAATTTAAGAAAACTGAGGCCACCCCCCCCCAAAAAAGAGACACACATGTGCTCGAGAACACGTCATCAGGTGATCTGGGAAGTGAAAAACTGCCAAGATAATTTCTTTTCAGTAGGTCCCTGGAAAATAGACATTCAATTAGGAGAATGAATTAGAAGAATGAGGGAATTTGTTTGGTTGGTTGGTTGGTTGATTAGTTTATGTCCTCCCTGGATAATAGCAACAGAGCAGACTTAAATATGCTTAGCAGAATTTACACTTTTCTTGAGTTTCTTCCTTGCTTGCATAATGGCAGTGGTGCCCCACGTTAGGTGTGTTTCAGACTACTCATAGTTGCTCTAGTCATACAATAGCCCATGTACCTTATCATTTCTTTACAGTCCTGTAACAGTAGCTAACTCTTGCACTGAGCCAGGCACTATTTGGAGTGCTGTATGTATATTAAATGAATCCTTACAACAACCCCATGCAGGAAGAACTGTTACCTGCATTTACAGGTGAGGAGACTGATGCCCAAGCAAC
This sequence comes from Phyllostomus hastatus, assembly GCF_019186645.2. Lineage (NCBI taxonomy): Eukaryota > Metazoa > Chordata > Mammalia > Chiroptera > Phyllostomidae > Phyllostomus > Phyllostomus hastatus. The sequence continues at coordinate 33,920,277 of NW_025333709.1, read as the reverse complement.
TTGTCCAGGGTTACACAGCTAGTAAGTGATGGAGCCCTGATTCAAACCCAATCAGTCTAGCTCCAACACCCATGTGGGGTTTTTTTAATAATATAGTGAAACTGGCTTGTTTACCTTTTGATATACAGTTTTACAGATTATAATATTGGTATAGGTTCATTTAACCACCACCATAATCAGGATACAGAACTAGCCCACCAGCACCCATGTATTTAATCACTATACATACTTCCTCCATGTACTAAAGCCCATCATAAGTCTAAGCACCAGAACTTTTCAACCTCAGCAGGGAAACATGTTATCTCAGGAAAAAAAAAAAAAAAAAGCACAATAACTTACCTTGAAGACCTCCAAAAGAAATGACAGTTTCTTGTTAACTCTGTGTAACTGCTACTTAATTGTCTTTCTAGCTTTCTTTGATTCCTACCATATACAATTCTACCTTTAAAATATTTAAGAGCTGGGAGGGGTGAAATGTATGAGATGCTACATCCTTGCAGTCTTACTTTACCAATGCTACCCAAACCTAAACAAATGTCCCAGTGTGATTTTCACGCTGTCTTACCATCTCAGGTAGCTTTAAATTGACTGTGTTTACCCTGACTGGTGTGGCTCAGTGGGTTGGGCATCATCCTGCAAACTGAAAGATTACTGGTTTGACTCCCCATCAGGGTACATGCCTGGGTTGTGAGCCAGGTCCCTGGTTGGGGGCCGCTGAGAGACAACCTACCTTGCACATCAATCTCTTTTCTCTCTTAGCATAATAAAATCTTTTAAAAGAACAAAAATAAGCTAAATAAATTCACTGTGCTTTTATGGCTCTCTGGGAAGCTTTTCACATTGCTAGTGAGCTTTTCCAAGTACCACGGACAGATCACAGCATGAGTGGAGATCCTGACCCACAATTCTGATTAAGAAAATAGTAAATAAGGTACACAGGAAATCTGGAATGCAAGCATCTAAAGAATTACACCACCAAACTATCAGAGAACAGAATCTGATTTTTAACCCTGGCCCTACCAGTGACATAGGATCAGAACAAGTGGTCCCCATTCACTCACAAATCACATAGCCTGAAAAACAAAATTAGTTTAGCTCTGAATCTGTTTAAATGGCCTTGTCTTCTACTTCTGTAGCACTCATCCTGTTTCCTGTTCCTTTTAACATCTTTGACTAAAAGAGCATTCTGGTTTTCTAATTAAAAACTTTCTATTATCTCCAGTTTTAACATCTGGCCTAAAAAAAGATTTATCTTCTTTTACTGCCTTTGACTTTAAACTCTATGGTTACTCAACAGGATGGAAAATTAGAAAAATGGGGACTACTTTCCTTTAAAGGGGCACATAAAAGGTGTGTTTTATTGAAGCACTAAGGAAAATGTCTTTTTCATGGAATAAAGCTATTACATAAAGCTAATTCTGAGAAATGTGTTGAAAGTTTTCAGCATGGGAACTTGAATGAAACTGTTCAACAAAGGAAAATAATGCTTAACAGTCCCATTTACCCATGAACTCTCCCATTTGGCATGGAGCAAGTCACTTCTGGGCAGTTCTCGTTTAATTGGAAATGCTTCTTTTCCATTAACTAGATTGAGGGCATGATTAAGCGTGCATCCATGTCTATTGCTGAGTAACGAACCACTCCAAAACTTGGTGACTTTCAGTGAACATTATTTGCTCCCATTCTTTAGTTTGGCAGTGTAACCTGGGCTTAGCTTAATAGTTCTGCTGAGGACATGCATTTGGAGATCTCGCTCCATGTCAGGGGCTTCAGTTGAGATGGTTGTTAACAGCTGGGCCTTTTTCCATTAGCCACTCTACCTAGCAGGGGCGTCCACCCTTTTAGTGTCTCTGGGATACACTGGAAGAAGAGTTGTCTTGGGCCACACATTAGATACATTGCAACCATAATCACAAAAAAAAAACTCATACTGTTTTAAGTAAATTTACAATTTGGGGTTGGGTGGCATGCATAGCCGTGGGTTGAACACTCCTGATTGGGTCTCACCCTCAAGTAACTAGTTGAGGCCGATAGGCTTGTTCACAAGGTGGCGTGTTCAGAAAGTCCAGAGTGTGAGAGTAGAAGCTGCAAGGCCTTTGGAAGCCAAAGCTCAGAAGCCAGATATTGTCACTTTCTACGGGTCAAAGCAAGTCCTAATGTCAGCACAGATTCAAGCTAATTGGAAGGGCTGCAAAGAACTTGTGGCCATTTCTATCCACCTTGAGGAAAATGCAGTATAACATGTTATCTGTTCTAATGATCTTACATGAAGAGAACCCACTGTAAATCAAGTAAGAAATATGATGCTAAATTTACCTCAGGAGACAGATGCATAAAGCAGCTATGTGACGAGAAAAGGAAGAAGGGAGAGGCTGTGAAATTTCTATTCCATTATAAATCTTTTTGGAATATTTTGTTTTTAGCTGTGCAATTTTTACTGGGTTGGCCAGAAAAAACCCATTACGTTTTTTCAGTACAATGGCTCTAGTAGTGCTTAATTGTCTTTAACTTCATTTCAAAGTTTTGTTAGGTTGTATTGTGACAGTTGTCATATCAGTGTCCATTTAAAAAAAAATCAAAACTGCCAAATTTTTGTACAGCCATTTTAATATTGAAGATGGGGGAAAATATGAAGCATTTTCATATTATGCTTTACCATTTCAAGAAAGATAAATACACAACTGAAATGCAAAGAAAGATTTGTGCGTTGTATAGAGAAGGTGCCATGACTGATCAAACTTGATCAGTCAAAAGTGATTTGTGAAGTCTCTTGGTACAATTGACATTTTGGCCAAATAATTCTTTGCTGTGGGACTGCCTGATGCACTGGAAGATGTTTAGCAGGCCACTGGCCTCTACCCACTAGAAGCCAATTGCAGGAGATAGCCCACATACTCAAAATATCCAAATCAATAAACGTATTGGTAAAAATGAAAAGTGTCTTATTTTATAGAAAAATATAACAGACTTGTTGGCCAACCCAATACTTTGGTAAATTTAAAATGGAATAAAGTTTACTCTTCAAGGAAAAAAGTTGGGGGTTTGAGGAAGACTCCAAGCTAAAGATCCTGAGGCCCTAGGAACTGGCTCGAACCACGGAGAGGGGTTAGAAGTGATTTCAGAGACCCTTTTAGCACTGGCCACCTGCCAGCATTTTTCCTATCCATCCCTATCCCCACCTACATCTATTCCAGTCCTGTCAGAGGACGCTGGGTCCAGGCTTAGTTTTGGAGGAGGGGACCTTGTGGAGCAGGGACTGGGGAGAATAATTGCAGTCCCACTTCCTCCTAAACCAGTCTTCAAATCAGTGTTTTATTAGAATTTTACAATGGGGATCTAGAGATACAGTACTAATTTCTGACTGTTACAGCTCCCCTCTGGAACTCCTGAAGTAGTATTATTTATTGGCAGGGCAGAGTTTGGGCATTCCTAGGTTGCTGCCCTCAATTCAATCACACCAAAGAATAATAAAACCTCTCCACTTTAAAACTCTAACAAGATATGCAAAACACACAAAACCACTTCATCTTCTAAATAGCTGAAATTCTCCAAGAGGCAAGAGTGGCTTACCCTGTGTCAAGACCTTGGAGGGTGGAAGGAAGACAGGTTAAAAATGGTGCCAGATGAGAGGGGGGTTGAGTGGAAAAGGTGAAGGGATTAAGAGGTACAAATTGGTAGTTACAGAACAGTCACAGAGTTGTAAATTATAGTACAGGGACCATAGTCAGTAATGTAGTAACCACGTCTAGGGCCAGGTGGGTACTGGAAGTATCAGGGGACCACTCTGTAGGGTACATGATTGTCTCTACCTCCTACACTCTACATCTGAAACCAGCACAGAACAATGTTGAATCAGGGCTGTAACTGAAGGATACAAAATGTAAATAAATGCAATCAAGTTTCAGATCTTTTTAAAAATAAAAAACCAGAAAACCCCCCAGCACATGCACGTTTCTCAACTACATTCCAGAAAGAGTAGCACACATTTCCCTTAATATCCATTCAAACCTAAATGTATATTCATCTAGCTTCCTCAGCCACCACTATCCTATTTACTGACACATTCAAAACTTTTTTCAGACTCAAAAAATATTGAAACCCAAAAAGAAACTATTTGAATTATCCCCACCAGTTAATGTGAAAACCATCATAAAAATGAAAAGCAAAAAAAGGTACAAAGTTGTAACATAATTTTAAAAGCTTTATGAATTTCGTTTTACAGAATTGTTAACTTTGTTAAGGCCACTTAACTGACAGTGTTTGAGCAAGATTTGGGATCTGGGGACCTGCAAAAGCCTTAGGGTATACACTCTATGACTTCCCAGACGCTACCGTAAAGGACATTTCCATTCATTCGACCCAAGTCCAGGAGATCTATCTCCATGAGGGGTCCTTCTTCTGGAGTTCACTGACTTGAGACCAAGGCCCTAAAATAAATTTGTGCCTCTTTTTCTGCATGGGGTGAGCTGACCTGGGGCTGCTTGCCAGCAAGCCCTCAACTTATCAGCCCAAACTCCAGCATCGTTAGTGCAGTTTACAGGCTGGTGGGTGTGTTTGTCTCTGCCCGCTGGATACCACACAAGCAGATATGCATTCATGTCAAGGGTATTTGCTGCTCTCACCTTTCCTTGTGTCTAGATGTCCTGTTAAAGTAGGTCTCTACCACAGCCTATCAATTCTGAGAGACTGAGTCATGAACCTCCTGCAAGTATCTGCAACTCAAGTGATATTCTAATGGATCAGACGGGACAAATACCAAGGCTTACAATATAGCAGGCTCAGAAGGTCCAAGGGCCAAGGACATTTTCAAGTAAATCCAATTCTTAATGTTTTCAAATAGTTACCTACATAATGAACAAGGCAGCTTATCTAAAAATGCAAGCTTATACTCAGTTGTAGGCATAAATAGAATCAGGGCAATTGTTTTACATGTACTTTTATATCAAAAGGTACAATTAATCTTACTGCTGGCAAACTTCTTAAGGTCTTTAGTAAATATAAACTAGTTAGCAGAATGCCCTCCATATCATGTCAATGCATTAACCTTGTTAAGAACATTCAGATTAGACTTAAACCCATCCTATTATTTTAGCATCCATTTCCCCACATTATATCCTTCACTTAATCAGAAAAACAGTATGCATGTGGCACAGACCTATCACTTACTACTTGTGTGACATCAGGCAACTAACTCATCTTTAGAATGCAGCCTACTTCTTAGGCGTGTTAAGGGGATTAATAGTTAATCTAATGTGGTTAAAATAATGCTTGGTTCTGTACATCTAGAATTACTCATAATGCTAATGCAGGATCTCCAGTCTCATGCAAAATGTTCGGATTACTTCTGGGGATCCCCAGATGGCTCATGAGTAAAGCCTGCCCACTCTTACATGAGCCACTTTCTTCCTCCCTAACAGCTCACTTTAATGGAATTTCCCACTTCTGTGCATAAGGCACAGAGCAGCCAAAGGCAATGTCTCCTCACACAACTGCTGCTGCTACTGACCAGTGAAATTATCACGTTCATCAGTGTCCCTACCAAGGGCTCTCTGTGCTTCTCATACTGCTTGACCATTACTGCCCTTGCCTTTCTCTGGACTCTAGGTACTGCAATCACCATAGTTACCTTGGCTAGTTCTAACTCCAAGGACCCATGCTTGCTGAGTAAACTTGCCTCATTCTCACTTTTAAGGTAAGCTATATCTTGTCAGAAAAATCTTCTCTCATGCAAACAAGGATCCCACTGAACTTCCCACACTGGTCCACTAGACACGACTGAATTCCAGCTATGGGTGTAGCTTATGCTCATGTAGGGACCTATAAAAGTTATTAAATTGTAATTTAATGTACCATTATGTGGATAATTCATTCACTCCAGTAATGTTAGTTAAGTGACAGAGTGCTATTCCCCTACTGCAGTATTTTGCCATGTATAATGAGCACCCACGCTTTTGGTCCAAACTTTTAGAAAAAAAATCTTTTTTTTTAATTCAATTTTTATTTATATTTAGAAACAAAACCAATTATCATATTCCACGGTGTTATTTTGCATATGGATATCGTTATTGCTTTCTAGAGTTACACTTTTAACACACAAGCATAAATAAAAGAACTAAAACATTTATATAAATAGGGAATTAGTACTGCCCATGTATAGGGCACATCCTTATTTTTCCCTCAAAAAAACTGGGCAAAAAAGTGCACATTATACACAGAAAAATGCTGTATATTTATGCTAAACATTAGTTATTGGACATGTTACTCATCATTATTGTAAACAACACTAAATTAAATATTCCAAATACATAATCTCCCATGTTAAGAAAAACTTTAAAGAGTGTTAAGACTTGACTACTATTGGCAAATCTGAAAGATTTGCAAATCTTAAGAAACTAAGTATAAACTTGTAAAGTTTAAGAAATTATGGTCCTCTGAAACACTTCATAGTTTCCACTCCCATATACATCCACACTGTCAACAAATTCTGGCAATAAGTATATCAGAAAAAGAAATTAATTAAACCATAATAATCCACAACTATAGAGAACATCATGCAGTAGCTATAAAGAATGAGGAAGGTCCTTAACTACTGACAAAGACCTTCAAATTATGAGTTTTGCAAATTGCAGGGTATTGGTAATCTTATTTACAGTAAAAGCAAGAAATAATGCATTTTGATATGCACACATATGGAGGTAAACAGTAACCAGTAAACCATCAACAGCAGTTAACTCTAAAGAAACAAATGAATAAGAGGGGGGAAAATGAGTTAAGCAGATCAGTAGGAAAAAGCTAGTTATGATGGATTTTTATTAAGTTTTATGAGAATGTAGTTGTATATGCATCATGTGATTTTAAATGTAATTAGAGTGCACAGAAAAAGGTGTGATGTCTCAAAATCATTAAATTAGGTTATTGTTCTCAAAAATTGCCCCTTCTGGTAGTATAAACTTGACCTCTAATAAATTTCCACTTGCAGTTTACTCCTCAAGAAATTCCATCAAGCTTTCATAAATTTTATAATACTGTTATGACTTAAGCAGAGAAAAATTTTGATATGTCTCAGCTCCAAAGTACTTGGTCCTGAGTAAGAATCCTTCAGTTTATTAAGTGACTTGAAGAAGTCTCATATAGGAAGCTGGAAAGGGCAGCCCCCACCGGCTGAACTGGCATAAAGTGAATGAATTACTGTCAGATCACATACGAGAAGAATTTGAGTCCCCAGGAGAAGGTAATGGGCAGAATATCACCTCATCCAGAGGGTGTAATAGAGTCAAGCAAAAATCAAGAGATGCCAAAGTCTTTGTGTTTGTTGGGGAATAAGAGTTTCAATATATCCTCCCACAGAATATTAATTATAAAGGGAAAAATCAACTTTACAGTGCAGAAATCTGGTGGACACCTTAACTAAATAAAATACAGGCAATAATGGGACTAACCTGACATGTGCCTTCCTATGTAACTGATGCAGTTTAGTATTTCTGACAAAATGCATAACAAAAAGCATGAGGAAACAATTAGAATAATCCAAATTAAGGATCATTCTTTAAACAGCTGACATGTACTCTTCTTAATGACAAAAAGGAATTTTTCCAAATTGAACTGAAGAAATGAGGACAGCTCAATGTTGTGGGTGATTAGGAACAGGGAGATTGGTACAGCATTTTGACATGTGGCTCAATTCACACAGACTGCTATTAGATGCTACCCCAACCTTAAAAGTCCTGAATTTGATTAATTACAGTATGGGTGTACAAGAGAATACCCTTATCCTTAGGGAGACCCAAACTAAAATAAATATTCAAAGATGAAGGGGTATTCTTGGAATTTATTCTTGGTATTCTTATGGTTCAGCAAGTAATACTTAATACATATAGAAAGCAAATGAGTGGTGAATCCAAGTTAGGGGTACACAAGATCTTCAGGATAGCATTCCTGCATCTTCTCTAGAAGTTTGAAACCTCCTCAATAAATGTTTCTTAAGTCTCTTTCTTAAGATCTATTTCCTACTACTTGGGTTGACTCTCCTTGACTATAAATGTTAAGGCATCCAGAAAAATACCCTAATCTGTCCGTGAACCAGAAGATTTCTGCATTATAAGAATTTTTTAAGTTCAGTAAAACTGTCTACTGATTAGCGAAAACAAAGACAAACACACCTCACACACAGTTCTTGGACTAAGCAATGAACAACTGTTTGCCCTACTAAGGACCACATAATGTTTTAGATGCTTGAATAAAACAGTGAACATAAAAGCATCCTCACTCTGAAGATTATAATACAGACACAAAGCCCATATACTACTTTAAAAGCTCACTATTTTGAGCCCTGACCGGGGAACTCAGTTGGTTAGGCCATCATCCTAACACACCAAGGTTGCAGGTTTAACCCCCAGTCAGGGTGCAACCAATAGACACAAAGAAGCAACCAATAAAGGCATAAATGAGTGGAGCAGCAAATTTATGTTTCCCTCTCTCTGAAGTCAATAAATTTTTAAAAACTTTTTTTACTTAAAAAAATAAATAAATAAAAGCTCACTATTTTGCATGCAGGACAGCCAGGCAAATTATACAACTTCATCGCACTCTGACAGTGGAAGCACTTTATATATTTAAGGACACTTAATTTGGTTATCTAGTAAAAGAGATCTTAAAATTGTAGGCCAACCACTAGACTAAATGTTTAGTAAGCATTTAACATTCACAGCCACTCTATAGATATAGGTCCCCATTTTATAGAGGAAGAAACAGGTTTATTAAAAGTTAAAATGATTTGTCCAACTATAGTAAGAAAGATAGCTCTATTGTGAACCCCTCTAACTAGGCCCTGCAGACTACATAATACAGTGAGCATCAAAATCCTTTGAAAAAGCTATTTCTTAACATTAAAAATTTCCCTGATTAGCCAACATCAGCACATTGTTCTTAGCACTTTCACCACACTGCCTTCCTGAAGCTGATGATAAGAGCTATAAAGTATCCCTGGGAGTAGCTCATACTATCAATACTAATACTACTATACTAGGGCCAAGCCCTGACTGAGACATTAGGGAGAAAAAGGTTAATAATAAATGTATGACACAGGTAAAAATCCTAACGGGGGTAAACCTCTGGGAAAATAGCAGCAAGGGACAAAAGAAAGACACTAAAATCATTCTGATTCATTAAAGGTAACAAAACTAATCAGACATCAATAGCATGTATGTCTTCAGCTATCTACTGAGCTACACCTGTAGCTCAGTAGACTCAGTGGACCGAAGCAAAGGTTGCTGGTTAGATTTCCAGTCACAGAACATGCCTGGGTTATGGGCCAGGTCACCAGTAAGGGGCATGCAAGAGGCAACCACACATTGATGTTTCTCTTTCTCCTTCCCTTCCCCTTTCTCTAAAAATAAATAAATAAAATCTTTTTTAAAAAAAAGCAGTATGTATTCACAGTAAATTCCCCGTATTCCCCCATATATCCTTGATCAGGCAGAAACTTCCCAGATCATTGTCACTTGTTCTACCATGCCAATAAAATGAATGCTTAGAAATTCATTTTGTCTTGTTGCTTATGAGGAATCTTAAAGTAAGGGAAAGAGTGAATCACTCTCATCAATTCAAATACGAAATATCCATTCTTTAAGATTCACGATATTCCAGGTCTCTTCACTGCATCAGGACAGAATGCAAACCCAGTTGTTTTGATGCTTACATAGCCAAAGAGATTTCTCCGATTCCTCCTTTTTCTCAACTTCACAAAAACATAAGCTCAACTGTATATTTCCATCAACAAAAGAAGCAAAACCTAACAAAAAGGTTTATCACTTTCCCTTGAGTTCCAATTTCTTCTGAGTTCCATTAAATACAGTAAAAATCCTTTAACACTCTGTAACTCAACTTACCTTCCCTTCAATCACCTTTTTCTATTTATGAGTCCAAATTTACTACCACCATACCTGCCAAGGGACTTACACATTAAGACTGGTAAGGGGACCTGCAGCTGGGAAGTAATTACCATATACAAAATCTTCTGTGGATTGAGCTCTCATTGTTTCTCCCTCCTCTCCACCTCCCAGAAAGCAGGCAACAGGAAGATATGCTTTGGACTACTATACAATGGTTTATTTCCCCAAGCAATAGGTTGTCATGACCTTTTTATCTACTATGAGTTACCTGGAGAAAAAACTTTATTAAAATTACTGATATACTTGCAATTCCAGCAAAATAAATTTAGCTTCCTTGGTACTTGATATACCAATAATAAACAAAGGCACAATATGCTTTTTAAAACTTTATTTCAACATAACTATGCTTACAGAAATACACTCATAATGGTTAATAGAATGCAATTTAACTTATTTTACATGATTTTGGACCAACATCTTGGTACATGGTTTAAGCATTAAAAAAAAAGGATTTGCAATCTGGTTTATTTTTCATCTATTACAAATGTATATAAAAGATCATCCATCAAATGCTGCTAAAGCAGGCAGCAAGAACCTTGAGAAATTAACCTTTGGTTTGTCTCTGAAAAATAACACGTATTGCACTGTAAAAGTTTATAAAACTGGTGCAACAAAATAGTGTTGCAATGTTTCCATGCCAGTTTACAAAGTTCAATAACTAATGGATGCTGAAAAGGGTGGTGAGAGCCTATGTACACGGGTGAAACTGTAAAAGCTATTTGATTTAGTTAATATTGCATGTAGATTGCAAATCTACACAAACCAAGATTCAGATAACTTCCTGAATCTGAATAACACTATCAGCTCAGTTTATCTGCTGAGGTCAACAAGGAAACTCCATATACTAGCTATTTTTCTGATTTATGCAAAAAAGCAAATTACATTTCTTCCCCAGCTTTTCGGTCCAGAACTGATACTGATACTACAGGCAAGGTAGTCCTTCCATCCTCAACATTCAGAGGGTGACACGTGATGAGGTCTACTTGGGTTTAAATATGTATTAGCACTTAAATGCAAAACAGTCCCCAAAGTTAAAGACCACAGGACTTTAGAAGTGACTCTAAAAAATAAAATGGCCCTTCTTGGAAGACTAGAAAAAACATCCAGCCATAGTTATAAGAAGCCTTGTCAAAAATTGTTACCCCTTGTAAATTACACTTCAATTAAAAAAAAAAAAAAGCCCCAAAGCAGCTCTGAAAAGAGGAAAAATATATAACTTAAAATATCTTGAAAACATTACAGATGCAAAAAGATAGTTAAGAGATACATTTTCATAAAACTACCTATGATTAGGCTTATAATGTCTTCTAGGATTTCAAGTTTATCTCTAGTTACTAAACATCAATTTACATATAACATGTTTCACTTTTTATTCCTTTATCAAAAGGGAAAATTCTAGTTTCAATTCTATCCAGTGGAGGGGAAACTGAAAAAGCAAAGATTCAAACAGTTCCATGCAAATATCACATTCTGCAAATGGAAGAACTCCCAACTAGACTAGAAGTTCATATTACTAATATACTTTTCACTGAAACAATTTTTAGTAAGTACAAATACATGGCATTAAGGTTCAGAACCTAATATAGGCCTGACAATCAAGTCCTTGTTTTCTGGAATAAAGGCCTCAAGTCCTACTCAATTTCTAGTAAAAATTTTTCCAGATAATTAAACAATAAAGGGTTTTAATTTCCTTTATATTTTTGTTTTTGGTGTTCTGGTCTTTAAAACTAAATAAGAAAATCAATCCAATTCCACAGAGGTCAATTTTTTTCTTTTTTTGTAGTATGAAAAAATCCACAAAAACCTATCCCCAAAACTGATTCCCAGACTCTAATCTGTACTTAACAGGAATCTTTTCACATATAAAGTAAAAGACAACTTATATAAAATGTACCCATGAACATCAAAACTAGTTGTTAGAAAGATTTAACTAGCTTTATAATTTAAGTTTTAAAACATAAATATTTGCAGCTTGATCTTCTGTTGACAATGATTGTCGGAGCTGAGAATTCACCTAGAATTCAATTCAACATCATTTACAAATTCCCATTCATGCACACAAAACACACACCATGAACACACAACTTACTCCTCACGTCTTGAGAGAATCATCTTTCAATCTTTGGCCTCCCAGTCAATTCAAAGTTCAATTCAAACGTCTTTCAACTCAAACTTCACTCTCAGATTTTTAGCAAGTTTTCCACCCACACTTCATCAATGCTTTTCCTAATCTTCTTCATGTTGCACTGCCAAACTCTGAAACCTGTGCCCCAAAGAGATCACCAGATTAAAATGATAATAAGTGAAACATAAAGTGGTTATTTCAGAACAGAAAATGAAAAATCAGAATTGTTCAAGACTCCCTACTGGGACCATAGTTTATTTTTACTGCAATGAATACTACCAGCAAGAAAAATCCTATGTTGGATTTCCATATTCTTTAGCACCTGGCCAAAGAACCTACCAAAATAGTTTGGGAATACACACTCCTTTGCCCATACAAAGTATTCCCATAGGAACACCAGGATAGCTGCAATTCATTTGAGGCCTCACCTGTATAAAGAGGCTGTCACAGGAACAGCCAGGAAACCCACTAATTTGTGGAGATCCCTGAGAAAGTGTGATTTTTTAAATCTGAACTGTAATTAAGGTTCACCAGCCTTTTTCATTATACTCATAGGAAGTAGCAGCTGGTCAATCAGCACTCATACTGCATTTATCATCCTAGGTTTTCAGTATAATTGCTATGGCTTTGGAATCTCACAACTGACATTCTGTGTAAGTTGCAGGTGGTATATGTCTTTTAATTCCAGGTTTGCAATTTCCCAATGTCACACAGTTCTTTACTCAGCTGAGTAGTCATATGGACACCAACCATCTACGAAAAAAAGTTTTCCTCAAAGATGACTTAATACTGTACATTTAAGCAGTAGCTGTACTAAAACAAGCCAATAAACTTTACTTATGGTTGGTATTTGAGAGAAAAATCCATTCAATATAGAGCCTAGTGGTTCATTTATTGCAAAGTTCAAATTGAGAGCTGTGAATTTACTACATCCACTTAAAATAAATAACTTACATGAAATACAGATCTGGCATAGATATAAGATGTGAAAATCAAAATCGATGACTTGAACCTGCATGTTTCATTTGCTCACAAACTTGCACACACTAATATTCTGCAAAAAAGACAATTGCAGCAAAAGAAAAACTGCCCTTTTGCAAACAAGACTAAAAGCATCCTTCCAAAGAGGACAAAATAAACATGCATATATATGTATAAAGTGTTACTGCTCAACACAAATGCTATATCTAGGAAAAATTTAACTGCATAGGTTAAAAAAAAAACACAATGTGCAATATAGCCATTAAAGCACCAAAATAAAAAAATAAAATAAAAAAACAAAATCAATGTTCTTATGACGATTAACATACAAATAAGAAATATTGATCAAAACTCGGGAGTAAATACCTGGACTGAAACAATATCCACTGTTGGGAGATTTTTTTCAATTTAAATGTCTCTTCTCACCTCTAAAAAAATTTTAAAGTGCTAACTTTATATAAAGCAGGCAAATTCTTCAAGTAATTTGCTATTTAAGTATGCCAATTTTAATAGAGCTAAACAAAAAATTAAGAATAAACTAAATTGTAACAGGAAGACAGACATGGGGAGGAAACTGACAAGTCATAGCTAGAAAAAGCAACAGAATGCTGTAATACCACCTTGGCCTTCTAGTTCCAATTAAATGCACAAGCTAAAAGATTTAGGAGTCTGCAGGTTTAGTACACTAACTCCCTTGGATTTGCTAAAATTTACACACTAGGTATACAGAGTCCTAAGAAAAAGAGTGCCACTTAAAAATCAACATCAGACACTAATTAAAGCAATTCTAAAAATAAAAGGTGGTCTACCAGTATAAATGAATATAAAATGTAGACCTTACGAACTAAGAACTGAAGCCGTTTCCAAAGTTTAATTACTCCTGCCCTTTAGCTGCTTTTTCAAGGAAGTATACATTAACCAAGTGGCGATTGAGGTGTTTGCTATAATCTTTTTCCTTTCTAAAAGAACGATCACAGAAAATACAAACAAAATCTCCCTCAGCCACCTTGACTGGCAAGGCTTCCTTTGCATTCTTCCTACTAGTTTCCTGTGGAACTGGCCGGGCCCCATTTAATCCAGAATCATCACTACCCTCTGACATGTTGTCGCTTAGGTCACTTCCATCATGACTGTGGATGCCTTCATCTTCATCCATTTCCTGAGACTCGTTGACTGCAATGGTAACAGGAGGTGATGCCACGCCAGTTTTGAACACTGCTTCACCTTTTTCTGTTGGTAGGGGAAGAAGCAGTGGTGAAACTGGCTCGACTGCTGAGTCTTTTCCAGAGGGATTCTCTGTTTTGTTCTCACTAGTATCCATTTCACAAAGCCCAGTGTCAGCCTGATGTTTACCATCTGAAGTTTCCCCCTCTGGCATATTCAAGTTCTGTTCAGAGGATGAAGTATCGGCAGATTCCTTGACAACAGCAGCAAGACCAGCTAGACTCTTATCTGCCTCTTCTGCTTCTACTTTTTGAAGGGGAGCTTCTTTATTTTCTTCGCATTCAGTGAGTGATTTTTGGTCTGCTGACTCCTCTTCTTCTAAGTTTTCCTTTGGCAATGGTGGTGATGGTGGTAAGAAATCCTGTGCCCCTCCACTTTCCTTCCGAAGCTGGCTATCTTTAACAGGCACTAAGCCAACTTCAATAAGGACTTGCTCCTTCCTAGCCATTTCATTCTGTATGTTCAACTTTTCCTTTCTCTTATCTTTTTGAGGAGACCTTTTGGAAACTGGAGGCTCCGGAACAGGAGCAGGCTCCACCACAGGAACAGGCTCCTCCATGGGGGGAGGAGGCTCCACCACAGGGGGCTCCACCAGAGAAGGAGGTGCCACAGGAGGGGGCTCCTCCATGTGGACAGGCTCCTTCTGAACAACTTCCATCAGAGAAGGCTGGGGAGGAGGAGGCTCTGTGTGAACAGGCTGCATCTGAGCAGGCTCCACGGGAGGGTCCACGGGAGGCTCCACGGAAGACTCCACGGAAGGCTCCACGGGAGGCGGTGGCTCTGTCTGAGCAGGCCCCCTCTGAACAGTCTCCTTCGGAGCAGGCTTGCTGCTTTTTTTACTTGATTTATTATTTTTCAAAGTTTTCTTCTTTGTATTTTTTTTCCCAGAAGTATTTTGCTTCTTATTCTCCTCTACTTTGTTCTCAGCCTTTGGCACTTCCTGGCTATTTTTGGATTTGCTTTCTGTCTTCTTTTTCTTTTTTGTCACAGGTTCCTCATCATTAACAGAATCTTGTAAGGAATGGGCTTCCACTTCTACCTTCCTTTTACTTTTCTTGGTTTTACAGGTTTTTTCTGAATTGTTTCCTGTACGCACATCTGCGTCTTTAGCTTCCATTGCTGATTTGCGAGTTCTGGTAGTCACTTGGATCGAAGCATTACTACAAGGCTTTTTCTCCTTTGAAACATTATCTTTTTTCTCTGCTTTTACAGACTTCTCATTTTTCTTTCCAGCCACATCCCCCTTTGTTTTTATCTGCTCTGTTTCTGTTTTTTCCTTGGTATTGTTATCAGGCAAGTCAGCCTCCCGCTTTTTGGTTTTCTTTAGTTTCACTTTTGAGACATCCATTGTTTTATTAGGACAAGTAGGATGCTTAGATTTGAAGTGATACTGCAGATTACACTTCTTGGAAGCTGCATAGTCACATACAGGACAATTGAACTGCCGTGGATTAACATGTAGCTCTACATGTTTTTTGAAGTTACTTCTATCTGCTGTTTTGTAGTCACAGTGTGGGCAGTTAAGAGGTTTAGGCCCGTTGTGAACCTGTCTTGCATGGCGAGTTACTTCATGTTGATTAGAGGCCACATAACTGCACTGATCACATTTAAATGGCTTCTCACCTGAAAGTAAACGAGACATTAAAGACATATTAAAAAATAAATTCAAGATCTTACTAAAATACTAAGGAACTGGACTATGTAAACAAAAAACCCACAAAAAATTATTTGTGAAAAGTGTTTCATGCACTTAACATTTACCATATTTATTTGTATATCTTCTCCTATCCTTTGACATTGATTCTCAAGCCAAACAAAAATATCATCTCACAGTCATGACTATCTAACTAGTTCATCAAGCTAGGCTCTCAAGGATTACCAAAAAGCAGAGATTTGTTAGTACACAAATACTGGCAAAACTGACCTCTGGATACTAATTTTGGGGCAAGGGCTCTCAAAAAAAAATAACTTTTAAGTGTTTTATGTTTAGTTAAACAAATGTGCAATGGAGCAAAATATAAAATTCATACATATTTAAGATAAAACTTGAAACCTCAAAGAAATATTTTATACTCTAAGCTACACTCCCAGACTTTCAGTACAGAAGTTTTAAACACTGCTTTAACATCAGGGAGCAAAGGCTTTTTCTTTAAATTTAACCCTTTTATCCATCTAGGCAAGAGCTGAGTCAACCTTTATTGGGCACATTTTTCCAATGCCAAAATTGCTATTTTAAAGCAAAAATATAGTCTGATCAGAAATCTTTTCTTGATTTTTACCCATCTTCTTCTTTAAAACATGGGCCAAGAACCTAGGTAAATGAGAAGCAGCATACAAATAGATATGGTATGTAAAATAAGCAAACAAAGTCATAATCACAGGTATGTACAGAACCAGAACTCCCACCCCCAAATTAAAGGTACAAGAGTAACACATTCTACCTGAATACATACCCATCTAGATCACACTCTAGTAAATATTACCAAATGGCATCCATACCCCACTGGTCCAATGGAATGCATAGCAGAAAAACGGAAATTGACATTTATGAAAATTCATCTCTCAAACAATCTCAATTCATAGCAAATGTTAATTTTTTCATAAAGCAAAGCTATTCAGACATTAAATAAAACCATGTAGATGGTAAGTTCTACATGATTAAAAAATGTCTGATAATAAAAGACTCAATCACAAAAACAAACACTTATCCAGGTATGTCAGACTGGATACGTAGGTAAGTGGACAACTCTTTTCCATGTTCGTTCACTAATAAATTGGTAAATACAGGTTTCTATCACACGCTGTATTACACCATAGTACTTGGCCCTGTCCTGTCCTCTGCGCAGTGAATCACCTCAGTGGAGAAAAGCATTTAACATATACAAAGAACAGGCAAAGACAGGTGGCATCACAGTTAGGAACTGTTTTGGAGTAATCGTGTCTGTCTGGGTGATCAATATGGCGCCCTGCAACTTACTGTAAGATCTTGAGCAAGGTACTGAAAACTCTCTAAGGTTCAATTTCCTTATCTGTAAAATATTCTTTTTTAAAAAGTTTTTATTGAATTTATCAGGGTAACACTGGTTAATCAAATTAAAGGTTTTAGGTATACAGTTCTATATGTAAAATATTGTTGAGTGTCATGAGCTATAAATAATCTAATCATATAAAATACTTAGCATAGGCAGGTAAACAGGAAATCATTAAGCATCACTTTTCATCACTTTTGGAACAAACTGGTTAATTTTTAGTATGGGTTAAAAAAAATTGGAGGTAAGATCCATGTGTTGAGTTTATCCTGCCTTTCCACATAAACCCAACCTGAGTAACATCTGATTAATGCAGTTTGCCTCCTTATGAAAATATCTGTGCTAATAAAAGAGTTATAATGTAAACAGCGCCATTTAAAAAAACCCAGTGGATAAGGGCACCATATTTACACAGCAAGCATCAATCAAGTTACAGAAAGATGTAGGAATCTGTTCAAAATTTGATGGCAGCATAATTTGCCTGCTCCATTCATTCGCTGCCCCCATATTCCTTCTAGTGCCATAAAAATCCTGCTTGTATTAGAATATCTGTTCATCCAATTGTATAGCTTATTAGTACCTAGCTGAATATAAATCCTTTTGCCCTGTACCAACGGTTTTAACTCTCTTTTTCAATTCTAGTAATATAGGGTGAGGAAAAAGTAGGTTTACAGTTCATGTAAAAAAATAATACAGCCTGGCTGGCATAGCTCAGCGGATTGAGCGTGGGCTGCAAACCAAAGTGTCGCAGGTTCGAGTCCCAGTCAGGGCACATGCCTGGGTTGCAGGCCACGGCCCCCAGCAACCGCACACTGATGTTTCTCTCTCTCTCTTTCTCCCTCCCTTTCCTCTCTAAAAATAAATAAATAAAAATCTTTGGAAATAATAATAATAATACAATATAATAAATAATACAAGAATAAAATATTTTGCATCCGCACCACTATAAACCTACTTTGTTTTTGCCCCACCCTGTTATTTACCTATATTTTTCATCTTTATAAGCATGTCACATATCCATTTTATTCTTCCCAAATTAATTTATAGATGTATGGCAAATTCAAAAGGGAACTTTTTTTAACAAGCTTTACACATTCCTATCAAGAATAATCTAGAAAGAGCAGCAAGGACAATTTCTAAGTAAAAGAATAATAAGGACATACAACTGATTACTACTTAGCAATAAAAACAAAGTTCTGATCACAAAACAGGATGAATTGTCAAAAACATTTTATACGAGAATGTTCTTTCTGACAGGAAAAGTTAGAGAACTGGCTGGGCGAGACTATGGGAGTACTGACTGGAAAGGGTAATGAGGCAACTTTCCGAAGGTGGTGAAAATGTTCCACATCTTCAATCAATCTGGACAGTAGTCAAATAGGTGAAAACAAACGTAAGGTCACTCACTATATACCTAAGATGTGTGCATTTTCATGTGTGTAAATTAAACCTTAATAAAATACTGTTTAGCCCTGGCTGGTGTAGCTCAGCAGATTTAGTGCAGGCTGCGAACCAAAGGTCAAAGGTTCAATTCCCACTCAGGGCACATGCTTGGGTTGCAGGCCAGATCCCCAGCAGGGGGCACACGAGAGGCAACCACACATTGATGTTTCTCCCTTTCTCCTTCCTTTCACCTCTCTCTAAAAATAAATAAATAAAATCTTTAAAAAAAATAGTTTAATACTATTACAGAATTCATGACGAGAGTCTCAAACATCTTTCAAATAAGCCCAGCTATTAAAATAATGCCCCAATAATAATAATAATAATCAAGTACTCAGTGAGAGGAAAATAAACTTATTGCTAAATAAAATAATTTTCTATCTTAAAAAGAGTACTAAATGGAGGTGGTAGTTGGGAAGTTTTAAAATTCCCTTTAACATCCATTATGCTCATGATTGGAAAATCTTAAAAATGAACTTCATTTTTAAGAGAGAAGGGAAGGGAGGGAGAAAGGGAAACATCGATGTGAGAAAAATCAATCAGCTACCCCTTATACGCACCCCAATCAGGGACTGAACTCACAACCTAGGCATGTACCCTGACCAAGAATCAAACTGATGAGCTTTCACTTTGCGGGACACCATCCAACCAACTGAGCCACACATGTCAGGGTAAAAATGAACTCTTACACGAGCAGGATGGGGAACTGAATAAATACAAACAATGTATTTCACCCAACAAGAAATATTTCATCCAGGATGAAATGGATACTGAGAATATGAAAGGGAAAGCTGAGGATAATGTCAGTGTCTCTAGGACTACCCAGGTGAGGATACTCTAACAAACATTACATAGTAACACCAATAAAAGAGAAAAACACCAGATTAGATTAGTGTGTGTATTTTCATCAATATTCAATTTTCTTTTTCCAAGAGACGAAATCAACATTCTGGTCCCTTCCCTATTTGGCCTGACATTCTACCCTATGGATGGAAGTGCTCCAAGTAAATACCCAATGTGTTTTTGCCTCAAAAACCAATCTCTTTGTCAGTTTAGCTAAAATGTACCAACTCAACAAAGACTGATCTCTTCCAGAAATAAGACAGTGAGCACACACTTCTCTTATGTATAATATATTCACATGAGCAAGGAACCAAAATGCCGAAGATGACCTGTAAAGATCAGACTGCACTCCACAGAGAAGGCACCCATGACAGTCACTCCATGCAACCCCTTCCGAAACACTAGCTACTCAATTTGACTGAATTTAGCTTTACTTTATTCCAAGTGTTATCAGCAACATCTATTAAAAATATTAAAATACAGTATCTGCTGAAAATAATTCAGCATACTCATACACAAAACAGACTGGCCATGTTTTTTTCCAGTTTGCAACTCAAACGGTTGGCATCCAACATAAGACAATGGCTCTACTCTCTCAGTACATCCTGGTTCCAATTTCATTACGCAGTAGCTTCTTCAGCCATTCTCTGAGCCATATAATGTTCTTTCAAGGATGTTGATAAAAATGGAAGGGTAAGGGAGTCTGAGGCCAAATCCTAGCTCTTCCTAGCTCTTCTAATTTGGAGGAATGACAACCTTACATGGAACATTTGTCTTCTCTAAACCTGTGTCCTAATCTACAAATTGGGATTAAGTTATTTGAAGAGTACTAAATTTGGAGATAACAAAAAGCCCCGATTTCTCAGCACCCAGCATGCATACAATAAATAAATAGTATCCTCTATTCATTATTAACAGACTTTAAAATTGATTTTAGAGAGGAGGGGAGAGACAGAGGTGGATTGATTTGTTGTTCCACTTATTGATGAATTCATTGATTACTTCTTGTATGTGCCCTGACCTGGCATGACACCCACAACCTAGGTGTACAGCAACAATGCTCTAACCAACTGAGCTACCCAGCAGGACTATTAACAGACTTTTGAAAGACTTGCTGTATCATTAACAAACCACTAAAAATCACCTTTAAAATATAGCAAAGAAAATCCAAGACAACAGCACACTCAAAATTGTTCAGGCAAAGATTACTGACTAGTATAAAACACCACAGATAAATGCTTATACCATGACAAAAGTATTATGAATTTAATGAAAAAGATACAAGTACTGTCATTCTAATCCAGTGACCTAGCCAACACCAGTAACAGTCAACCAGATATGACTTCAAATGAAACACCCTGAAGTTAATGATCAAGCATATAATTTCCAGTGTGCAAGTAATACAAGGCACAGGGACAGAGGAAAAACTAAATGACACCAGGAGAAAGCAAGTTAAGACAAATCCGGAAGGGTGATATTCTACAAGAAAAATTACCACATTTCTTCAATGCCTTAGTTTCCCCATTTGTAAAATAGGAGAACTTCCACATTGTAGGACAGTTACAAAGACCAAAATGAGTTAACTCATGTAAGGTTCTTAAATGTTTTGTTGAAGAGCAAGAGCACAGCTGCCAACAAGACATATGCCTACCTTCAACAAAGCCTTAGAAAGCATCCAAGTTCCCTCAGAAAATGAAACTAGGAAGTGCAGAAAAAATAACTAGGTTCTGGTTAAGTGACCCAACTCAGTAACTTTGGAGACTTAGAAGGTGCATTCAATGTATATTAACATGACAAGCACGTATCAAGAAAGGCTAGCAGGCACACTATGCAATCCCTTCATTACTACTTAAATCAGAATCTGTACTGTAATCACGCCTTATCATCACTGATTCAAAACAGCTATATTCAATAGCAATAAAATGCAAGTATTTAATTTTAAATTTTCTAGTAGTCGCATTACAAAGGCAAAAAAAGAACCAGATACAAAATAAATTTACTACTTATGTAACCCAATATATCCAACAGTATGTCGACTCAAAAAATCAGTATTTAAAAAATAGGTTATTTACATTTTCTTTACATTGTTTTTGTTTAGAGTTGAAGATGGGAGAAGGGGAGAGGGCAAGGGGAAGAGAAGGGAGAGAGATTTGCTGTTACACTTATTTATGTATCCATTGCTTGATTCTTATATGTGCCCAGACCAGGGATCAAACTTATAACCTTGGTGAATTGGGAGGGCACTTTAACCAAATGAGCTGCATGGCCAGAGCTCTTCATACTGTTTGAATTTCAGTTATTTTATACATCTCAATTCCAACCAACCACATTTCACAAGCTCAATAAGCACATGGGGCTAGTGGCTACCCAACTGGACACACAGATGTAAGCTCCTTATTAACTTATGGAGATGGGTATACACAGACTTTTGTAAACAGCAAGACTTTATTTAGCATAGTTTGCCCACACGAGGTACATGCACATTCTAAACCTGGAAGGAGAGTGCTCTGGTCAGACATGCAGTTCACCAAGGGTCAATCATGGCCAAAATGAAAAAATGACCCATTCAAGACCACTTCTATTAATTATTTACTCCTTAACTTGGCCACCTTGATAATGGAGACCAATTCTGGTTGGTGATCCTGATTCTTTCACTGGAGTAGATAAATCTCCCACCTGTTATAGTCCTGCATTTTATCTATTACAGACTAGTAAATTAGTATCTCAGATTATATATAATTCTTTAAAGTTTACCTTTTGTAAATCATTCCTCAAAGAAGTCCTATCAACTTGCAAAAGAGAACAAATCCAAATTTCAAGACCTGAGAAGCTAAGAAGGGATCCCTGGAGCCGTGCAACCACACACTATGAAACTCAGTATCATACTGTGTTGAGGAAGGAGTGCAAGAAGGTAGTTGTTCCAAAAGGATTAACCAGCCTTGGTCTATGAAATTAGTTCAACTTTTGTTAGTGTCATGAAACTTGTTGAAGAACTAATGAAAATTAAGGACCTGCCTTCCAGAAAAGTACAAACACGTTTACATTTACAGAAGCTCCACCTATGGACTCATTAACAATCTCCATTTAAATACAGCTCCATAATAATAGAACATTTATTTTTAACTCTGATTTCTAAATTGTATTAAAAATATAATCATAAAGAATGTTCCAGGTCCAAGTCTAGAAGAACATCTTTATAATGGTAATTTACTAAAAATGACAGGAAAATTCCCGTTTCTTACCAACCTGAGTGAGTACGCATATGTCTAGTTAGATGAGTCTTCTGAGAACTTGAGTAAGGGCAAAGTTCACATTTATATGGGCGTTCTCCTGCAAAAATATAATGACTAATGGTTAAACACAATAAAAATATAATCCTTACTAATATTATATATAACCAATACTGAGTATTTTTACTATACATGTTTTTCCTACACCTAGTAAATAATTTATGTAAATATTAGAAATGTTAGTTATTTCACTTAGAATTTAAATAACATTTTAACTTTGCTGACAATATCATTGGCTTTCTTGAAAAATTTATTTTAGAGAGAAAGTGAAAGAGAAAGAAACATCAATTTGTTGTTCCACTTATTTATGCATTCACTGGTTGATTCTTGTATGTGCCTTGAGGGGAGAATCGAACCCACAACCTTGGCCTACCAGGACAACCCTCTAACCAACTGAGCTAGCTACTTGGCCAGAGGTACATTAAATACTAAGACCTGAAAAATTATCTTGATAAGGCATCAAGAAGCATTTTTTTAATTAGAATTACCCTTAAAGAAAAATCTACCCAAATTTTCTGAGTTACAACTTAGGTAACTTCTTAAAAAAATCCTTGTAAATGATAAATCTACCATTTGAAATTGTTCTACTTAAAGCAAGAATGCTTTTAGTGGGGATTATGTTGTTTTAAAACTTTCAAGTGGCAGATATAACTGTTATGAAGTATTAAAACAAATTTTATTCATAAAATCATAGAGACAGAGCAATTGAAGATGAGAGGCCAGTGATTTAGTATACTGTACAGAAGAATTTAAGGCAGAAAAATACGTGTTCTGTTTTTGTTTGAGTGTGGGTTGTCAACCAAAGTGTTGGGTTTTTTTTTAAGCTTGAAAATTTGTTTCATCTAGTCCTTGGCCACAAGGTAATAACTATGACCTTGAGCAAGTTTCTGTGTCTAGAAAAGTAACAGTATCTTCGCTTCTTAGAATTGTGAGAATTTAAGTTAACACATACAGAGTACTTAACATTGTGCCTGGCACATATTAGGCCCTCAATAAACATCAGTTATTTTGTCTACATAGTAAAATACAGCAACACATGCGTCTAATAAAATGAGACAAAAGAAAGAATGAAAAAAGAAAAAAGGATGTGGTGATGAGTGAGAAATGTGTTCCCAGTAACTGCTCAGCTGTAATTGGCTGGTAGCTATAGATTAGCTGTAAATAATTCATAGCATAGAATGACTACTATTAACTGCAAGAACTTTAAGAAAGTTTTAAAGGCTTTAAAAGTAGTTCTTTACAAAAGATCCACAAATGGCCAATTAGCACATGAAAAGATGCACAATATCTACAGCCATAAGGGAAATGAAAATCAAAATAAGATGAAGACTTCACACCTGATTATGTTGGCTATAACCAAAACAACAGATAAGACATTCTAAAAAAGAAAAGACAGATAGTAACAAGTATTGGTTAGGATATGGAACAACTAGAACCCTTATACACTGCTGGGATTGCAAAATAATGCAGCAAATTTAGAAAACATTTTGGCAATTCCTCAAATGATTAAACTTAATTATTAGGCCCAGCAATTCCACTCCCAGCTATATATATATAGCCAAAGGAGATTTAAAAGAAAAAAATTGTCCACACAAAAACTCGTACAAGAAATGTTCAGAGCAATATTATTCATTGACAAAAAAGTGGGAACAACCTAAACACCCATTAACTGATGAATGGATAAACAAAATGTTGTGCATGTATACAAGACATTATATGACAAGGAAAGGAAAGTAAGTACTGCACATACAACATGAGCAAACCTTGAAAACACTATGCTAAGGGAAAGCAGTCACACAGGACACATTTTGTGTGATTCCATAGATATGAAACGTCCAGAACAGGCCAATACATAGTGAATTGTATGCTATGTACCTCAACTAAGCTGTTATTTTAAAAAGTTAATGAAATAAAAATTAAATAAAATACTGCTATAGAGTAACATGAAGAATCAATAAAGCATAATTTACTTTTAAGTTCTTTGTAACAAAGTAGATTGCTTTATCTGTGCAATTCTACACTATAAGCACAATCTAGAAAACAGTGATTTTTCAGTCACACAAACAGGCAAGAATGTCATCTTTTAAAGTAGAATTCATGAACTGGTTAAATATCTAAACCACAAAATTAAAAACCTTTGATTGAAGACTTGAATGAAAACAGTCTTCAACCCCACCATGATAATTACCTATAAAAAGAAATTAGAAGCCCTGGCTGGTGTGGCACAGTGGACTGAGTGCAGGCCTATGAACTGAAAGGAGGCTGGTTGGATTCTGTGTCAGGGCACATGCCTAGGTTGCTGGCCAGGTCCCCAATATGGTGCACACAAGGGGCAACCAACCACACATTGATGTTTCTCTCCCTCTCATTCTCCCTCTCTTCCCCTCTCTAAAAGTAAATAAATAAAAAAAAATCTTATTTAAAAAAAATGAAATTAGGAACTTTGAATCTGCTGTATGTGACCTTGGGAACCTCCTCTAAGTAAACAAAGGCTACTGTCGGGCATACTCATTTCATCAACGGATAATTCTGAAGATTAGCATAGAATAGAAGAAAGTACCTCCCACTGGTCACTCAAAAGAAACCCATTAACTGACTCTGAAAACTAGGCTACCTAATAAGAAATAAGTGATTCTGCTATCAATCCTTTTCTCTACTCTTCAGCACTAGATGAATTTATTTTACCATAAATACAATTTTTTGCACCATGCATTAATACCAGACACTCTCAGAATTTAAATAATTAAATTATCCTTTAATTTATACATCATGAAATTGTTTTTTAAAAAATCATAAATATCACAAATAGGGTAAAAGAAGGGGGGAATCTCCTTTAAAAGCATAAAGACCAAATAGGTCTAACAATAAAATGTAAAATGAGGCACATACAACTAATATTAGTATGTAAATCATAACCTTATGGTGAAAATACCAACCTCAAATTAATGTGAAGAAAATGTTAAGAAATAGTATAATCTATATAAAATATAGCCATTAAAAATTAGTCACCTAGACTGTAATTAAGTTAAAATAAATCACTATATAAAAAAATTAATAAATGAAAAAGTCCTTATTTTAAACCTTTCACATAAAAAATTGGAAATACAAAAACAAATTTTTCCAGTTGTCTTTTTTTCTTCTAAAAAATGCTTTCATTTTTAAGATTTTATTTATTTTTAGAGAGAGGAAAAGGAAAAAGAGAGGGAGACAACATTGATCAGTTCCCTCTCGCGAGCCCCCACCAGGGACCTGCCCAAAACCGAGGCACCTGCCCTGACAGGGAATTGAACTGGTGACCTTTCACTCTGCAGGCCGATGTTCAACCAACTGAGCCATGCCAGTCAAGGCTAAAAATGTTCTTAAATCAACAATTTAGATTTATTGTTGAAAACATTTTTAATTTTGTTAGCCTGTGTCACCCCAATAAATTCAACAGAAAGGAAATAAAAATATTTTTAGCTTTTAGGGAAAATTTTTAAACTGTTCAGTGACCCAACAGTTCCAAAGTTATCAACTAAAATGATAAAAATAAAAAATTAATGTAACAAAGGCAATGAAGTGCTGGTAACATTCTCTGTTGACTTTCAGGGTGGTTATGAGTATATATATTTGTAAAACTACATCAAGGTGTATACATAAAAGTCATGCACTTTACTACATGTTATAGTTACTACCTGAAAGCTCTACATTATAGCCAGTTCTAAATTAGACCCCAAGGTTTTCAAAAGCTGTTAAATGAATATTAAGTACCTAAGAATGAAGTACATATGGTCTTTGGGATTAGTATTAAGACATTGTTGGTGAGGTTTAGTCTTTAACAATCTAACTCAAAAAACTGAGTTTTTGAGTCTTGCTCCAGAAATCTTTCATTTAATGGAATTTCACCTGCAAATTTGACGTCTACCACTTAAGCAAAGCAGTATCAATTTATCTCCCCACTGTGTCCCACACTTTACCTGTGGGGTTCAGTCCTACATAGCAACAACTCCTGCAAAAGGGAACTGACCAAACAGCACCCAGTACATCCCCCTTACACTTGTGGTGCAAGAGCACAGCACTAGATTACTCTGTTTTGTTCAGACTAGCAATCAGACCTGAGAGTACCAACTTTTAACAGTAAAATGTAAATTAAAATTACCCGTCAAGAGTTACAAACATTTCTTTGGGGGAAAAAAAATGAGACCACTAATTACAAAGATTTGAAAGTAAATTTAAAAGTGAATAATTAGGAAGTGTTGGGGACAAAGGGGGAGCGACCACTGATATGAGTTTCTTTTTGAAGCAAAAAGAACCTAAAATTGATAGTGGTGATGGCTGTACAACACTGTGACTGTATCATTTTTTAACTGAATTTGTTGGGGTGACATTGGCTAATAAAAACTGTATTAGGCATACAATTCTATATAATACATCAACTGTATAATGTACTGCTGTTCACCACTCCAAGTCAAGTCTTGCATCACCATTTATCCCCCTATAATTTCTTCTACCTTCCCCAACCCACCCCACTCTGGTAATCACCATGCTGTTGTCTGCATCTATGAGCTGTAGTTTTTTGTTTTGTTTTCTGCCTAATCCCTTCACCTTTTAACCCAGCCCAAAACTCCCCTCCCCTCTCAGAGCTGTCAGTCTATTCTCTACCTATGGGTCTGTTTCTATTTTGTTTGTTTGTTTTGGTCATTAGAGTCCACACATGAGTGAAATCATATGGTTCTTATCTCTCTGACTGTCTTATTTCACTTAGCACAATGCTCTCCAGCACTGTGAATATATTAAAACCACTGAATTGTAACTTTAAATGGACAAGCTCTGTGATAGTATAGTACAGTGTATCTCAATAAACCTATTATTTTAAAAAAGGAATTGCAAAATGTGACAAAATATTCATAACTGTTGGATATAGGTGATGGGTATATTTTGGAACAATGTAGCATTCTCTTTACTTTTAAGATGTTTGAAATTGTTCATTCTTTTAAGACTGTTCCTTTTTTTTTTTTTTGATAGACTGTACTTATAAATTAGGAAGGTCCTCTTACCTGTATGAGTTCAAACATGCTGAACATCATTTTTTGTCTGCAAAATAGTTGCATTTTCCATGTGTTTGCTTTCTGAGGAAAATGGGTTTCAAGTGTGGTGATCCCACCCATCCTTTAAAAACTAACTTCTCACCTTTCTATGCCTGGGGGACAAAACAAGTTAGGTTGTCCTATTTGGGAGCTCAATACCGCAAGTTAAATGTTTTAAATAGTTTGAGGCTGTGTTAAATGGGGTGATACAAATGTTAATCAATGGATTTTTTTCCTTTTTGTCTAAGCCCTTAATTCCTTTGGGAAACTACTGTATGCATTTTAGGATGTATTCACTGCCAGATAAATCTTCTAAAAGAGTTGTCTAATCTGGCCATTTAGCCAGATAAGACAACTGGCTGCTGATAAACTGAGGAGCAACCAATTCAGCTTTGGAGATATGTATTTTACATATCAGCTTTAAAATATGTATTTTAGAAAGAACACTGATAACATTTCTAATGGCTATTCTTCAATATAACACTCAGTACTTGTGTTCCTGCACTGAATCATTTAATCCTATGGTATACTGTGACCTCCACTGAGAATCTGAAGCATGTATAGAATAAATAATAAGTTCAAGGTCACAAAGACAGCATATAATGAAACCAGGGTTTGAATTCAGGGTCCCCCTTCCCCCTTTTTAACATTATTTTTAACTGCCCACTCACAATTAACTACCAAAAATGAGCTGAACTTACGGACTGCAAGAGCCTCTTACCTGTATGGGTTCGAACATGTTGAACATAATTGTTTTTTCTGTCTGAAAAATAGTTGCATTTTCCACATGTGTATACTTTCCTTGGAAAATGGTTTCTCAAGTGTTTTCTCCAGTGATATTCGCTTACTGTGGTGTACGTGCAAATGATGCACTTATAGACTCGCTCATTATCCCCTGCTCTGGTGTGGTGTTTCAGGTGAGCAGTATAGTGATCATATCGATTGGTATTGTAGCCACAGCGATCACAGCGAATGGGGCCCTTGGAGAAATCTCCCTCTTCTGCAGTGGAAGAGCCAGATTCCCTGGCTTTTGCTTGCTTCTCTGCACTTTCTTCCACAAAAAACTTCTTGGCACTATGAACTCTGATATGGTGCACAAACTGTTCTTCAGATTCTGCTTCATACTGGCATGGCTTACAGCGAAAGGGTTTGGTCTTCAAGTTTTTGCATTTGTCCTCTGCTCCAGGTGTTTCAGGAGGAAGATCCTTATTTGAGCTATAAATTTCTGGGGCAGCTGGTACCTCAAACACAGGCTGTGGCTCTGCAACACTGAGTTCCAAACTTTCCAGTTCCATGTTTTCCAGTCCATTGGGTTCGCCTTTTACTTCAGGAGACTCCTCAAGTCCTTCTCCATCACTATCTGAAAAGTTGTTATCCCCAACAGGCATCAATTCTGCCATCTGTCTTTCTTCACCAACTAGGTAATCACAGCAGCTGCCATTTACTTCCCCAGTTAAGGCCACATTTGCCAACATGATAAGCTGAGGAGCAGCCAATTCAGCTTTGGAGAGGTCGTGCAAGTCATACATATCGTTAGGCAAGGCCATGCCAATGTTGCCACTGCCGTTGAATAGCCCTCCTCCTCCAGAAGACTGCCCCATTACCTGGGTGGCCATAACTGTATTCTGAATTCAAAATGAAACAAAAAACACAAAAGCACCAGTTTAAATACAATTCTTAATACAATTCTTACTGGTCTAAAACCAAAACATCACTGTAATTCTTCGTAACTTTTTAAAAATACATTTTTCAATACAATTTTGAAGCTCAATGAACTTGGTTAACTAATAAAAATAAGCCTTTAAAATCTTTTTGTAATTTCAAATTCTCTTTACTGCATCACCCCAAAAATTTCTATTATCCCTCAGAAAAATTTTATTAACTGTTTGACACAACTCATCCATCAACTAGGTCTACTACTGGTACACACTTTTTAATTTTTTCTGGTGAAAAAAATCAATGGCCTTCACTTTTAATGTTAATTTAAATTATTTTTAAAATTCAATGTATGAGTAGTAGTAAATTGCCAGCCTCTCAAGTATCCCTTCAACTTTTACTGGTCTGAATCTGAAAGACAAGAAATCCAAAAGCCAGACAAACATGTCTAGAAAGTCGAAGCTGTAATAAGTGGTCAACTGAACAGAAATTCACATTACCTCAACTAATACCAGAGAAGTAAACTACTGTGAAAAAGTACCACTTACGGTAGTTTCTTTTTTTTTCTGATTTGTCCTGTTTGAAAGGGGGAAACAAAAATACGAGCCTTCTTTTCCTGTGAAAAAGTTTGGTGTACTCAAAATTTCACAAATGAAGATAAAGAATCTTTTTGCACACCTAATAAAATAAAATAATCATACAACTCAACTCAACAATCAGCAACTTTTTTGCATCGTGTTTGACTTGGCCTACTTGCCTAGTGGGAAGCCATTACAAGATCACCTTCTTGAAAACATGCTGGGCTTTTTAAAATCCTCTTAACCAGGTTGCTCTCCAACCTTTGGGTACTATTCTCAAAGTAGATGTTCTCTTGCAAATTACATAAAGTACTAAAAAAGTTAGATCCAAAATACAAAAGTAATCCGTTTCACCAAAATGTATAAACACAAACCGGTTGAGTTATATGTACCAACAAAAGTTGGAATCAAATGCCATCACAGAGAACAAACCGAGGGCAAAAGCTGTCCCAAGGTTTAATAGCCCGAGTTACTTGCTTATTTAACCAAACAAACACCGACTCTTCCAATACTCCCCAAAAACCCTAACTACCATCCCTAAAGGAATTTTAACGTTTGTTAGTAAGACTATCCAAGTAAAGTTCCAAAGCCCAATGTGTTGCACGAATTCCTATGTGCTCCTGCCACCAGCGCCTGCCTCGGCGGCGGCATTCCTGGCTGAAATAGGCATTCGGCCATTTTCTCAAAATACCAAACACAAAGCAGCTCTTTGCAAACTCGGGCGCTCTCGCTTCCTCTCGGCTCGGCTCGCTCACTGCACACATTTACAAACCAATTCATGGGAATTGCCCCGACACTCTTCCTGAAGTTTTCCTGTGCTCCCCAACACTAAAAAAGGCAAGAGGGGCCAACTCGGGGTGCAGTTGGGCCAGACCAAGTCTTCCCCAGTCCAGCCTCGTCTCTGGCCCTCGGGCCCGCGACTGGGAAGAGGGCAAAGTTACCGCGTCGCCCGAGTCCCGACTCCTCTCACCGTCCCCGGGCCAGCCCTCCACAGAGGGCATGGAGGCTGCGCGGGCGCCCTCCGGAGGCGTCGAGCCCTGAACGCCAGCGGGACCCCCACGAGCTCCCACTGCCCCCGGAAGTTTGCGAACTCACTCCCCCACGGCGCCACGCGGGACGTGCGCCCCAGCCCTGCCAGCTCGGGCGGCAAGGTGGCCAGGCGCGGAGGGCCGCGGCGGCGAAACGGCCCAAGTGCAGAAATCGCTGTCCAGCCCCATTGGCGGAAACGCCCGGGCCCCAGGGCTGACTCAACCCGCCCGGCCGCACTCAACGGCGCCTTCCGGCGAAAGGGAGAGGCCGGAGAGGGAGGGGGACGGGAGGGCCGCAAGCAGGCGAGGGGCTGCGGCGGGACTGGGGAGCAGCAGGAGGGCGAGAAGGAAGTTTCAGGACTAGGGCCCCAAGCAGCTCCGTTCCTCCGCCCCAGGAACCCGCTGCAAGACGCGTAGGGACCGCGCGGAGGCGGAGGCCCGGCCTGGACTGAGGAAGGGGTCCAGGCGCCGCGCAGCTCCCTACGGACGCCCCCGGCCCATCCCCCGGGCCCCGCCAGTGTAACCCGATCCCGCTCGGCCACCCGCCCCCGCCCGGCGCGGTCGCCGCCGCCGGAGCCACAGTATCTGCAAATCAGCCCTGGACAGCGCCTCGCTCCGCGTCCTTCCGCGCCCTCCCCCTCCCGCAGGCGCCGCCGCCACCACTACCGCCCGGCCAGCCCTCCCCCACCCCCTCAACCGAGCCCTCAGCCTCGCACCACACTTACCGGCCTTCCTCTGCGAAGAGGGACTGGAGACCCGGCGTCGCCGCTCCTTCTCCGACTACTTTTCTTTGTTGCTGGAGTTTCGGGGGAGGGGAGAGGGAGAGTGGAAAAGTTAGGCGCTGGGGCAGTCAAGGCCCGCGAAGGCCCGGGAGTGGAGCTGCAGAGAGTACTGACCGCTGGCTATCGCCCTGCTCTCCCGGCCGCCGCCACTGCCGCCAGCGTCTGGGGCCCCGGGCCTCGGCGGCGCTTGCTCTGTTGCTGCGCCGCGAGCTCGCGGGAGCCGCACATTCCAGCACAGCGTTGCGCACCCGGCCCGCGCTGCCGCTGCCTCCCGCGGGACACGCCTCCTCCTCCGCCTGCGCGCGCCCGCGGGACACGCCCATTCTACCCCCCCCCCCCGCGCGCGTGGCCGCCTGGTATGCCCCGCCCCTTGGCGAATTGGGTTGCGCGGGGCCGGGGCTGCGGTCCGGCACGCCTAGAGGCACCCTCACCTAATCGTCCCGGCCCCTCACTCTAGACCTTAGGTCAAAAAAAAAAAAAAAAAAAAAGGCGAGCCCTGCTCCCTTTCTGGATATCTTATTAAATAAGCTACAGAAAAGTTAGCCCCCAGCCCAGGCGAGAATGCATGAGAATAGAGCTGTTCAAAGAAAAATCTCCAGGCTTTAACCGTACTCTTGAGAACTAGTGTCACCCGCTTTTCATGGCAAAAGCGCTGGAAGATACCCTTCAGAATCTCTTCGAGGCTCCACCCATAGCCAACCCTTAACTAATGAAACTTGGTTTTAAGCTTGTACGTAAAAATGCATTCTAAATTTGAAACATAAACGAGGAAAATGCAAGCTGTTCTTGAGTAGCGAGAAGAAAACGTTTCGGGAAATCGAGGACTCAAAACAGAATGAGTGAGGAGGGAACAAGTCCCTAGACGTAGCTGGTAGCAGGTCATTGCTGAGCCTTCAAAGCACGACTTCAGTGGAGCAATTACCCTCAGATTACAGAGTGTAAAAATGGTGATGAGGACATAAAGGCTGCCTGGTGACCATGTGTTGGAGAATAACCTGGCTTCCCACGTTCCACGGGGTAACCTCGCATAATGCCTAGCACTTTGTAACGTGCTGAGAGAGAGAAAGAGGGGGGAGGGGTGAAGATTGTGCACCTCTTTACTTCAGTATGCACCAGAACTGCGTTCTTAGTCTGTCTTTGATCATTGAAATCACGCCAGTCCTCAGAAACTTTGTGGCTCCCATAAACCTAGTGTTGCATTCAAGGCCCTAACTAACCTTATCTAAATAAATTGGACTATCACCAGTAATACAATAGAAGTAGTGAAAAGTAGACGAAAGAACATTATACAAAATGAAAACAGCAAGCTCAAAAACCCACCTAATTGAGACTTCCTCCTTCGGCTCTCCGGGTTCCTTTTGTTTTAAGTTCCTTCACTTGTTTCTCTGACTAAAGAGCTGCCAGCCAGTCTGTTGTTTTCTGGTCTAGTACTCAGTATGACCTTTGTTTTCCTGTATCTGGACAATATATTATTAATTAATGAAGCATCTTGATTACTACTTACTATCAAATGCAAGCTTTTCCCATGAATCAAACTTGAGAAATATTACTTTTCATTGAACCAAAGAAGGGCAGGCCCTGGCTGGTATGGTTCAGTCGATTGGGGGTGGTCCATTTAAGCAAAAGGTTGCTAGTTCAATTCCCAGTCAGGGCACAGGCCTGGATTGTGGTTCAGTCCCCGATTGTGGTGTGTGCAAGAGGCAAACAGTTGGATGTTTCTCTCTCACATCAATATTTCTCTCCCTTTCTCTCTGTCTAGAATCAATAAAAGAAAAAAATTTTAAAGAAAAGAAAGAAGGAAGGAAATGCAGAAAGGAAGAAGGAAAAATAAAAAAGAAGGAAACATTTTTAGGTCTGGTACAAACTTTTCAACATTCATTCTCTTGTAAAATTTCTGGTTTGTTTGTTTGTTTGTTTGTTTGTTTGTTTGTTTTTAACTAAAATCTAGTTTGAGGCTTCATTGGTTTTTTAGATGCCCTAGCCCAGGGAGCAATTCTGGCCTCTATCACAAAACCCTCAGAGACATAAATTGTTTTCTCTCCCCCTTTTATGTCCAAAAAGGCAAAAATGAAACATCTCTTTTTAAACTTACTAGATAAACTGTCCTTCCTTCATTTCTTCAATCTGACTGCTTGCTGGAAATGTTTTATTAATTGCAAATTTATTCCCACATATGGTGATGCAAATAGAAGAATGGCAAATTGGCAGCTGTGTTCATTTAAAATTAGCAGAGGCCCTTGTTCAAGAAATGGCATATTCAGAGTGACCCAAATTATCATGACATGAATGCCAAGGTCAAATTCCAGGCCAGGTTACAAATCAATAGACAATTTCCTTGGGGGAAGCTGGTGTTATGAACATGAAATCTTAGTTGTTTTTCAAGAGACTGTATTTTATTCTGCTGCATCAAAATTTAAGATCTTCTGCAAGATAAAGACTCTGAAATGTGAATGAGTTGTTTTTTTTATTTTGAGAATATGGGTTCTTTCCTATATATTTAATTTGTCTATTTTAAATTTTAATTTTTCATATGTTCTTAGTATTGTTTTTCTCTAGAGACTTATTTTTAAAGTTCGATAAAATGCAGTTTTGGAGTTTCATGTGCTTTTTATTCCTTAGCATGTTTGATTTTTTTTCTTTAGACAACAGCATATTTTCTGTAGACGCACATCATAGAATACCTAAATATGTTGTTTCCTTTATTCGCAGAATTATTTGTTAGATCTGTAAACTATTTGTTAGCTACTAAAACTATAAAGCTCTAATATTCAAGTGTTTTTACTCTTAGGTTGACATAGCCCAATAATCTGCACTATTCTAGAGTATGATAGTTTAGGAGTGAAAATGATTTAAACTTACTCATGTTTAAAGGATGCCTGAAATTGAAAACCAGGCAGATACATGTACTCTGACCCTAACTGTGGCCCTGAACTAAACTACTAGAAGAAACGTGGTCCCAACAATTAGAGGCGGGGGATTTTTTAAGTATGCCATATTCAAGTGGAGATCAAAGAAGCCCCACTGAAAGAAGTGTGGATGACTGACATGACAACTGTGGATTGAGCAAAAATTATTTTTAAAAGGGATTAAGACTCAAAATCAGGAGGAATTAAGGCAGTGGAAGGAATCACATGTGAAATTCTTTAGATAAAAATTTATTAACTCAGAATAATTGTGCCTATGTTATACATAATAGAAAAAAACCTTTACACTTAAAAAAAAAGAAAAGAGGTTAATTGGACTGAACCACATTAATGTTACATTGAAGTTAAATTATCTGTGTGAAATGTTACATCTGACTCAAGGTTTGTGTAGATTAAAAGCTGAGATACACGTCTTCATCCTGATGTTGAAAGATTTCAGTTCCACTAGCTGTCACCAGACGAAAAGAAGACATTAGCGTGTCTAGGACCAATGCATGGGGCTTTTCTCCCATTCTCTCTACATTTCCGGTGGAACCTGTCACTGCTCACACCTCCAGGAATCTCATCCCAATGTAACTGATCCCGTGGGGTGGATCTCTGGCTCTGAAATTTTGCGCAATTTCTATTCCTCACTTAGTTAACAGTGAACTTAAAACACAACTTACAATATTGCTGCTCTTTCTCTATAATCTTACTCTGAAACTTACAGTAAGGGTAAAAAGGGTAGTGATAGAAAATGCACTGGCCATGTAAGCTAGAGGCCTCTTTCTCCTTTCCTGTGTTGCTTTAACAAATCACTTCTGTTGAGTTTTTTCTGTAGGATGCAAAGCTTGGACCAGTGATGACTAAAATTCTCAGGAGCCTAGAAATCTAGGGGGATTTTTATTCCATTTGAAATTTCGAATCATGTGCAGTTATTTCCTAGTACAATCATATGTATTTAAAGTTCAGTATATCTGGCCTCCCTAGTTTCTTTTCTAGAGCTCTCTTCTGCCCTCTCTGGAGACCCAGCAGTAGGCCTTGAGCCACACTGGCCTCAAAATGGATGGTGTCTGAAGACAGGGGGATTTAAGGCCTGGTTTAGGTCTATTTTAAATGCAGCATCATCTACCCTTACTGCTGGTTGGCCCCTGACCTTTTGCTCTGGGTTATGATAACTGGAACACTGTATCACATTCACTACGATATCTGCAGCTTAAGCCACGGAGGTGGTTCCTAAATCCTGAGAGGAGGGAGGTGAGCAAGGAAACTTCAGAATGAGCT
Source organism: Phyllostomus hastatus (assembly GCF_019186645.2). Classification (NCBI taxonomy): domain Eukaryota; kingdom Metazoa; phylum Chordata; class Mammalia; order Chiroptera; family Phyllostomidae; genus Phyllostomus; species Phyllostomus hastatus. The sequence goes on along the minus strand of NW_025333709.1, from coordinate 33,884,095 downwards.
GGGCTCCTTCCTGCCTTCTCCCAGAGCCCAGGCCATACTGTGAACCACTCTCCCCTTACTCCTCTTGCCTTCAGCCCCATGGGCCTCCTAGAACCCTGGCTATTCTCCCAACCTAGGTGCCTTGTTCTGTTTACTGTTTCCTCTCTGAAAGACTATCCAATACATCTCTATCCATGCTGCTTGCTCATTCCCTCCCTTCCTTGACTCAGGTTGTCATCTTTTCAGTGGCCACGCTATTTAGAATTACAGCCTTATTAGCATTTTTCTTATTAGAGTTTTATACTAGACACATTATGAATTTTATTTATTTACCCTATTTAATATTTATTTTCCCTTACTAGAACTTAACCTCCAGAAGGGCAGAAAAATGGATCCATATCTCCAGTGGCTATAACTTGGTAGATGGTGAACAAGTGTTTGTTAAGTTGTACAGGATCCTAGCTTGGTATCGCCATCTTTCGAAGAGGGGACTCCCATCCCCATACCAGTACCCCCAGTGAGCACCCATCACAGACCTCCCTTGTGCTAAATGTTAGCCAGCCCCCTTGAATTTTCTTCTAAAATACCCCACTTCTAGTACTGTTTGTTGAATGAAGAAATAAATGCTCCTGAATCTCTGGTCCCTGTGCTCTGCCTTCCTGTTGAAAAATCTTCTCGCCAGCTCCTCTGCATATCATATTTCTACCACACTCCTAGTTTCACACTCAGTCTCTTATTGGACTTTCCTTGGTGGCCCTTCACACTCTATCTGTGCCTGCCTTTTCATTTCCCTGTGTTTACTTTTTTTTTTTTTAATTTATTGATTTTGGAGAGAGAGGAAAGGGGAGGGGAAGAGAGAGAGAGAAATACTGATTTGTCATTCCACTTATTTTTGCATTGATTGGTTGATTCTTATATGTGCGCTGACAGAGGATCTAATCTGCAACCTTGGCATATCAGGATGATGCTCTTACCAACTGAGCTACCAGGCCAGGGCCATTACCCTGTGTTTAAATACAAGTCACACCCCTCTACTGGCACAGCCTGCATTGCCTTGTCCCTTTCCTGAATTGTAACTCTTTGCTCTGGCCTTTATCATTGTCCTTCTTCCAAAAAATTTCCCTCCATGTGGTGTACAGAACACAAAATGTCACAACTAAAAGAGACCTTAGGGGTCCAAGCTCTTCTTTTAAAGAAGAAAGGAGTTGGCTTGTCCAGGTTTGTACAGCTAAGTAGGGCACACCTGGAAATAGGATCCAGAGGCTCTGGTTTCCATACAGTCTGGTGTTTTTACCATCTCTCTCAGACTTCCCTCTGTTTTTCTACGGCCCCCGTAGCCCCCTTCCTGAAAATGTATTTTACTCTTGAGGGCCTGGTGGACTACTTTGTTCAATGGCTCTACAGTGTGTATTTGAGGTAAAAATTTTCTTCACATCTATATTGCCTTAACTCTTAAACCTATTTTCATATTAAGATTAATTGCCTTCTGGGTAGGGAAGGCCTTATTGTCTTCTGTTGCAAGTAAAATACTCAAGACCCAGCATTGACATGTTATTAATCTACAAAGCTTAACATCAAGTTTATGAAAAAGGGGACGTGACTTAAAAGACACCTTCTAGCAGCCTTGCCTTTTCTCCCAGGGTGAGGTAAAAAGCTTGCTCTGAAAGTGCCATGAGAAGTATACTCTTGTTCCACTTATTTATGCACTTATTGGTTGTTCCTTGTACATGCCCTGACCAGGGATTGAACCCACAACCTTGATGTATAGAGACAACATTCTAACCAACTGAGGTGTCCCACCAGGGCAAGAAGTATATCAGCTCTGTCCAGAAGGTTTAAAGTCGTGTAATAAGAAAAATAGAGACATGTGTTGAAAAAGATACAAACAAGATACAAGAAACATTGTGGGTAGGACAATAATGTCTCAGTATCCTTCAAATAGGTACCTTGGATCCTCACACAGTTCTCCCAATCACTATCAGCTGCTTCATTGTATTTTCTTGAATCTCACTGATGGTCTGAAATCTCTTCCCTTTCAAAGGTGATTTTAGTTCTGGAAAAAGCCAGAAGTCACAGGGCACCAAATCTGGTTTGTAGCAGGGTGTCACCTGGGTGATCTGATGTTTTGCCAAAAATCTCTGCACTAAATGTGATTTATGAGCAGGTGCATTGTCGTGATGAAGCTGCCTATTACCAGTTGCCCACTTCTGCAGACTTCTGTATCATTCCAATAGTTTCCATGGAGGAATGTTCAAGCTTAATGCAAAATCTGATGCAAACTCATTGCTTTACTTGCTCAGTCATTTTGAATGCAATGGTCACACAGTACACATGGTCACTCAATGGCATCTACCCCTACCCACCCCCACTGACTAAGACCATGAAGTCATTGTTCATGCATGTGCATTCCAGTCCACTCTCCCTGGCTGCCAGATTACACTGATGTCACAGAAACCATTATTATATTAACAATGGCTGGACTTTTTCTGGACAGACCTTGTATTCATACATATTTTCTTTCCCATGTCCTTCTTGCCTGACTGTGAGGACCTGAAGATAAGGAACTGTGTTAAATGTTCTCAACATGATCATATTTCTGACAGTCAACAAAATCAAACACTGACAAAGTGTATTAGCCTAGGCAAAGGTATAAACGGCACTGGTTTCATCAATGAATGTTTCAAAGATGAGTGAACCTATACATTTTCCTCATCCGTCTTCAAATTATCACTTCATTTACTGGAATATGTGAAAGTAAAACAGCTGACAATGTGAAGTGCTGAGCAACTGGAACTCCCATATATTTCTGATGAACATGCAAACTTGTATAACCACTTTGGAAACAGTCTTGCAGTTTCTTATAGAGATGTTTAGCATATAATTGTGGTATCCCATTCCTAGATATCAACCCAAGAGAATTGAAAATATATACCACACAAAAACACTGTAGGGAAGTGTCCAAAAGCTGGGAACAACCCAAAAGTCCAACTGGTGCACTGGTAAACCAATACAGTAGAATAACAGTGTCAGGGAGTTAAAACTTTCCCTGTACTCTTAGTGTAAGTGACTGGTATCCTGGAATTAAACTACAAAAGACATTAGCAAAAGATAAAATTAAGTCACCATGTTTTTGTAAAAGCATATGGAGGGTACACAGTAAAATGTGACTCATAGGGGCACATAGAATTTGGGGTTATATACCATTTAGATAAGGTCAGCAGAGGCAGGGAGGGACCTTTATGGAAAAATAAAGAACTTCTTAATAAGTGAAAGGAAAAGGAGAAAGAACATTTATGGAAAACGAAATGACTGCTTGGAAAGATAACTGTGTCTCAGGAGAATAGATGGGAGATATTATCTTTTTTAAGTATATTTTATTGATTACACTATTACAGTTGTCCCAATTTTTCCTTTTGGCCCCCCTCTGCCAGGTACTCCCTTCCCTCCACAATCCTCCCCCTTAGTTCATGTCTATGGGTCGTACATATAAGTTCTTTGGTTTCTCTGTTCCCTATACTATTCTTAACCTCCCCCTGTCTATTTTGTACCTACCATCTGTGCTTCTTATTCTCTGTACCTTTTTTCCCCATCCTCCCCACCTCCTCCCTGCTGATAACCCTCCAAGTAATCTCCATTTCTGTGATTCTGTTCCTGTTTTAGTTGTTTGCTTAGTTTGTTTTGTTTTGTTTTTAAGATTCAGTTGTTGATAGTTGTGAGTTTGTTGTCATTTTACTGTTCATAGTTTTGATCAACTTCTTTTTCTTAGATAAGTTCCTTTAACATTCCATATAATAAGGGTTTGGCAATGATAAACTCCTTTAACTTGACCTTATCTGGGAAGCACTTTATTTGCCTTTCCATTCTAAATGATAGCTTTACTGGATGGAGTAATCTAGATTGTAAATCCTTGCCTTTCTTTCCAGCCCCTTCTTGCCTGTAAGGTTTCTTTGAGAAATCAGCTCATAGTTTTATGGAAACTCCTTTGTAGGTAAAAGTCTCCTTTTCTCTGGCTGCTTTTAAGATTCTCTCCTTATCTTGGGTAATTTGATTATATCTCTTGGTATGCTCTCTCCTTGGATTCAAATTCCTTGAGGTTTCTTTGAGCTTCCTGGACTTGCATGTCTAGTTCCTTTGCTAGACTGGGAAAGTTTTCCTTTATTATTTTTTCAAATACGTTTTCAATTTATTGCTCTTCCTCTTCTCCTCTTGCACACTGTGATTTGGATGTTGGAATGTTCAAAATTGTCCCAGAGTTTCCTAAGCTTCTTCTCATTTTTTTGAATTCTTGTTTCTTCCTTCTGTTCCAGTTCAATGTTTATTTCTTCCTTCTGTTCCAAATCTTTGATTTGAGTCCTAGTTTACTTCCCTTCACTGTTGGTTCCCTGAATATTTTTCTTTATTTTACTATTCATAGCCCATACTTCTTCCTCTATTTTGTGACCATACTTAACCATTTCTTTGAATATCCTGATTACCAGTGTTTTGAACTCTGCATTTGATAGGTTGGCTATCTCCTCGTCACTTAATTCTTTTTCTGCAGTTTTGACCTGTTCTTTCATTTGGGCCATATTTCTTTGTCTCAGTGGACCTGTTACATTGTAGGGGGTGTTAAAGGAGTTTATTATCACCAAGCCCTTATTATATGGAATGTTAAAGGGATTTATCTAATAAAAAGAAGATGATCAAAACTATGAATAGGAAAATGACAACAAACACAACTATCAACAGCTGAACCTAAAAACACAAAACAAACTAAGCAAACAACTAGAACAGGAATAGAATCACAGAAATGGAGATCACAAGGAAGGTTAGCAGAGAGTAGATGGGTGGGAGGATGGGGAAAAGATATAGAGAATAAGAAGCATAAATGGTAGATACAAAATAGAAAGGGGAAGGTTAAGAATAGTATGGGAAATGTAGAAGCCAAAGAACTTATATATAACCCATGAACACGTACTAAGGTGGGGGAATGCTGGTGGGAGAGAGTGCAAGGTGGAGGGGAATAAAGGAGAGGAAAAAAATGGGACAACTATAATCACATAATCAATAAAATATATTTAAAAAATAAAAGCATATAAAGACAGGAAAAAATTATTATTGTAGGGTATTCTGAATATGAGGGATCTTTGAAGTTATATTAAATTTTACTTCATAAATTTTTTTAAAGACTTTTTATTTATTTACTTTTAGACAGAGGGAAAGGGAGGGAGAAAAAGAGGGAGAGAAACATTACTGTATGGTTGCCTTTTGGGCACCCCCCAGCTGGGGACCTGGCCTGCAACCCAGGCATGTGCCCTGACTGGGGATCCAACCAGTGACACTTTGGTTCAGGGCCAGTGCTCAATTCACTGAGCCACAGCAGCAAGGGCCAATAAAATATCTTTTAGAAATTCATAGTAATAAACAATTTAAAAGAGCAAATTTTACTGCATGTAAGGTATACTTCCACAAGCCTGACTTTAAAAATATAGCTGTAGACAACAGAAAGTCATTCTTGGCGGGGGATGGGGGGGCGGGAATTATTTACACAATTTTTGTAAGTCTTCAAAATCTTTTTACAAAATGTTATATCTGCAAATGATTATTTTTCTTCTGATAGAGTCTCTACCATTTTATACTAAAAAGTTACTTCCTGTTCTTAAAACTGTTCTACTTAGCAGATATTTATTAACTGCCTTTTCTGTTTAGGTCACAGGGTGATGCAGGAGTGCAAGACAGATAAAGAAGTATAAAATAGGTTTTGGCTGGTATGGATCAGTGGCTTGAGTGTCAGCCTGCAAACCAAAAGGTCACTGGTTCAATTCCCAGTCAGGGCACATGCCTGGGTTGCAGACCAGGTCCCCAGTTAGGGGCGTGCAAGAGGCAACCATATATTTCTCACACATCAATGTTTCTCTCCCCCTCTTTGTTCCTCCCCCCTCTCTAAAAGTTAAATAAATAGAATGTTAAAAAAAAGAAGTATAAAATAGGTTTTGACCTTAACCAGTTTATAATCTAGCTGGGGGAAAATACATACCCTACTTAATAAAAGCACAGTCAGTAAGAGCTTTTAGAATTTGGTGGGAAAATCATACCCAGCCAGGCAAAGCTTCAAGGAAACGGAGTATGTCTTCCAGGAAACTAAGCAGCCCATAGGCACACTATACAAGGAAAGAGTTCAAAACCTAGAGATCAGTTATCTTAAGGTTATTCTTAATGTGTCATTTAGGAGGGGAGTGTGGTCCTTTGCTGAAAGATAAAGAGGCAGGAGAAGGGATGCAGGGAAGAGAGTCTGATAAAGCAGAAATCCAAAGCAGCTGGGGTTGGAGCAAAACAGGGCTGAAGAGGAAGCAGAGCACAGTCTGGGGCAGACACCCTTAAAACTGGGCGTGGCTTGCTCCCAGAGGTCTGAAATGAGCAATGATGAATTCTCTCAGAAACAAAAAACCATAGCACTACAGTCTGTTCACAACTGTGATCATCACACAGTCGACCCTGAACCAAGTCAAGTATGCTGATTGTGAGAAAGATAAAAATCTAAATTTCTGTATTGTGCTTAAAAGAATGTATGTGTTCCATAAGAAGCTAATCTGTGTATAATCTAGAAATGAGGAAAATGAAGGGGAAAAAAATCACTTTGCCCAGAGATGACCGAGACACTGAATCTGACGGGCAGAAATGCAAACTCTAGGTTTCAGACACGGATAGCATACTCAGATTTTCCATGGTCTAGAATAGATGTCAAGATTATTTCATCTCTCCTGACTGTGAACATAAGAATGTCCAAAACTACAGAGAAATCTTACGAGTTTATTTGAGTCAGAACTGACAGTAACTGCTGGGAAGCAAGATCTCAAATGCCTCCAATAGTAACAGTTCTGCAGTTTCTTTCATACTTTTGAAATGAAGGGTGGTAAGGGAGATTACCCTGGAGGTGGGAAACAGCAGGCCGCGATCAGATTACAGGCTATCAAGGTTATGCGTTCTCCTGAGGACAGTCACGCCTTTGCCTTTGAGCAGTATTACCTCTGGCATTTCAAAGGTGTGTTAATCTAGATGCATAAGAACAATGGACAGGGTTTCTTTAAAAAACTTTTACTAAAGAAGCTATCGGCCTGAGGCATAGCTATCCACCAAGACCTGTCCAGGAATGTATGATTTATTACAGCACCCCATTTTCAGTCCTGTGACATTAAGTCCATGCTCACAAAGCAACTTAATTGTCAATAGTGTACACCCCCAAGTCATTTATCAACTGGTATTTTAACTTTTTCATCTATAATTTTCCCCTAACACCTCCCACAATATTTCTTCCTTCTCTTGCCTTCACTCACTGGGCTCAAGCCACACATGTCAGGTACAACCTAATCTCAAGGCTTTTGCAGATGTAATGAAATTAAGGATCTTGAAATTAGATCATCCAGGATTATTTGACTGTGTCCTAAATCAAAACACAAGTGTATTTTATAAGATTCACTGAGGAGAAAAATGACAGAGGAGAAGGCAATAATGTGAAGACTGAGGTAGGGATTGGAATGATATGACCACAAGCCAAAGAAGCTGGCAACCATCGGAAACCAGACGAGACGTGGAATGGATCTTTCCCTAGACGTCATTCAGAGGGAGCCCGGACTTGCCGACACCTTGATTTTGGCTTCCTAGTCTCCTGTGAGATAGTAAGTTTCTGCTGTTTTAAGCCATCCAGTTTGAGGTAAGATAAGCAGCCTTCGGAGATGAATGCACTGCATGATTCCATCTATGTATCATTTTAAATAGACACAATTGTAGACATGGAGAATACATGAGAAAAGGCCAAGTTGTTAAAAATGTGATGTGGTGACCCAGCAATACCACCTCTGGGAATATATTCAAAGGAACCCAAAACACTAATCCAAAAGAATACATGTACCCCTGTTTTCATAGCAGTATTACTTATAGTAACCAAGATTTGGAAGCAGCTCAAGTGCCCATAAAAAGATAATTGGATAAAAAAAGCCATGGGACATTTACACAATGGAATACTACTTGGCTATAAAAAAGCTGGAAATCTTACCTTTTATAACAGCATGGATGGACCTGGAGAGTATTATGCTAAGTGAAATAAACCAGTCAGAGAAAGACAAATACTGTATGACTTCAATTATGTGTGGAATCTAATGAACAAAATAAACTAACAAAATAGAAACACACTCATAGACACAGAGAACAGATTGACAGCTGTCAGAGGGAAGGGGGTTAAGAACAGGGTGAAAAAAGTGAAGAGATTAAGAAAAAAAAAAAATCCTTGCCCTGACTCCTGTGGCTCAATTGTTTGGATTTCATTCTGCAAAGTGAAAGGTCGCCCATTTGATTCTGGGGTCAGGGCACATGCCTGGGTTGTGGATTTGGTCTCCGGTTGGGGCACATGCAAGAGGCAACTGATCGATATTTCTCTCTCATGTTGATGCTTTTCTCCCTCTCTTTCTCTCTCACTTCCCCTCTCTCTAAAAATAAATAAATAAAAATCTTTATAAAATATGAATTTAAAAATATCCTCATAGAAAGACCACAGTATACTGATGACCAGAGGGAAAGGGAGTTGGGGGGGGGCGGGTAGAAGAGGGTAAAGGAAGGGATAAATGGTGATAGAAGGAGACTTGGCTTGTGGTGGTGAACACACAATGCAATACACAGATGACATACTACAGAACCGCACACCTGAAACATATAATTTGTTTAACCAATGTCACTCCAATCTGTTCAATTAAAAAAAGAATGAGATATAAGTTAGTGGCTTGTGAGTATAACGAGGTACCACAAGGACCATCTCTGTTGTAAAGGAAGTTTTGTGTGCATGCAAATCTGATGAAATCAGAACAAGGTCTGTGGACTGCATCACAGTCAATTTCTTGTTTTGACATTATAATTATATAAGATGTTCTCTCTGCAGGAAAGTGAAAAGGGAAACAGAGGATCCCTCTGTACTATTTTGCAGCTTCCTGTGAATCTAAAATTACTTTAAAAAGAAAAGTTTGAAGAATTAATTTCACTTGTTTCTTTTTTACTATTTTCAGTTGTAGCTGCTGGAAAATTCACAATTACATACGTGGCTTGCAATACATTTCTATTTGAATTGGTATAGGATGTTATTTTCCACTGTAGGGTTCTATATAAACAGCACCCTGCCTTGAAATCTCAACTTCACCTTCTGTAATTGCAGTGAAAACAATATAAGTCTGAGAAGTAAAGTGATAACAGAGGAGAAAGTACAAGCTGAGTCAGACAGTCCTGGGTGGAATCCTGGCTTTGCATTCAAGTTAGACCTCAGGCAAATTCCTTAGCCTCTCTCAGCCTGCCTTTCTTAGTGTGGAGATTAAGAATAATGTCATTTTGAAAGGGTTAAAGTGAGACAACAGGAGACCACAGATGGAGAACACCTAGCAAAGTGTCAGTTCTTTGCTTTTCTAAGTTTCTCAAGTCATATTAGGCCTTGATATCTCAAGAAAAGGGAAGAGGAGGGAAGTGATCATTGTGGGCCATGTTACAGGCTGCCTACCATGCATTGGAAAGAACATTATTGTTTAGAAATGCTTTCAGGTACTTAATTTCTTTCACTGCTCATGATAATCCTGTGATGTAAATTATTGCTGTTAATCATTAACCTTCCAAAAGACCACCAAAAAAACTTATTGTTCAAGCAATACTAAGTCTGTTAGAATACTTCAAAAAGAGGGAACAAGATCTTGACAGAATCTTAGTACTCCGAGGAGGATATTTATAGGGTTTGAGGCTCAAGTTGGCTGACTTAAGCAAGTCTGGCAAGACAGGAAACTGGTTGGGATGATCAGGGTTTATAATATAATAGTTTAGGATGAAGGAGCAGAACAAGGTAAAGGGCTTTTTAAATATACATTTTTAAAGATTTTATTTATTTATTTATTTTCAGAGAGAAGGGAAGGGAGGAAGAAAGAGAGGGAGAGAAACATCCATGTACGAAGAGAAACATTAATTGGTCACCTCTCATGCCCCAACCTGGGTACCTGGCCCGCAGCCCAGGCATGTGACTCGACAGGGATTCAAATCAGAGACCTGTTGTTTCGTTCACAGGGCACTGCTCAGTCCACCGAGCCACACCAGCCAAGGTGGTGAAGGTTTTGAAACAAGTATTAATAAGCAAGTTATTAATTTTCATAAATAAACTATTTGAATTGATTCATAGAGGTATCTTCTAGGGGCAAGATTTCATAGACCAAGTAGCTATTTTTACCTGACCCCAGAATTCTTTAGCCCAGGAATAAGAAAGTAAGCTGGTTTCAGTTCTAATGGCAAGTAACCTCAAAATGATTAATGTTCATGATACAGCAACAAAAAAAGACACATATTTAATGCAGCCATTAAATATGGTAATTATTAAAAGTACTAAAAATATGTTATCTTATATGTTTATGATATAATAATGTTAAATGAAGGAATCAGAAGACAAAATATTAACATAGTTATGACAATGTAAAACTATGTAACCCACTAAAACACTACTAGAACGGATAAACAAATTCAGTGAAGGATAGAAAATAAACATCCAGAAATCAGTTGCATTTTTATGTCAATAATAAACTATCAGAAAGTGAAACTAAGAAAAAATCCCATTTCTAACTGTATCAAAAAAAAATAAAATACCCCAGAATAACTTAACCAAGGATGCAAAAGACCTATACTCAGAAAATGAGAAGACACTGAAGAAAGAAACTAAAGAATGTAAAAAGAAGGGGAAGCACATACTGTGTTCATGGATATAAAGAATTCACATCATTAAAAATGTCCATACTACCCAAAGCAATCTATAGATCCAACATAATTTCTATCAAGATACCAATGACATATTTCACAAAACTAGAACAAATATTCCAAAAACGTGTATGGAACCATAAAAGACCCCAAATAGCCACAGCAATCTTGAGAAAGAAGAACAAAGTTGGAGGAATCATGCTACCTGATATTGTTACAGAACACAACAAGGGGGGCGCCTGAGACAATATACTATTATTTAAAAGGCCCCCAGGTCCGTCATGTCCGCCGCCAGAGGAAAGACGTCTCTCAATGCCAGAGATTCGTGAAAAGGAAAGGAAATGTTTATTTAATGCTATACAAACTTAAAGTAGTGACCTAATGTCTTTATCAAAAATCCTAAAGTCCCCCAAAACACCCACAAACAGACACAGTCCTTCCTTCCTTCCCCCTTTGCCCAGTCCAGAGTACCGTATCTCAGGAAAGGAAATAGAAGTCCATGGCTCAGGCAGTCCTCTGGTTCTTCCCAGTTAGCACTCGGTCTCAACTGGGAGACCTCCCTGGGTTCCCGGCAGCCTCGGCTGAGTCGCTGGGATCTCTGCTAAAACCAGGTGGTGGTTCCCCTTCTAAAGCTGTGGGGGTCCCTGCTCTGTCCAGGCCTCGTGGTTCTCCCTCTCAGGGCTGCAAGAGTCTCCACTCTGTCAAGGCCGCGTGGTTCTCTCTCCTAAAGCAGCACGGTTCTCCCTCAATGGTTGAGGTCCTCCCTATTTTGCTAAAGCCGCATGGTTCTCTCCCCCCAGGGCTGTGCATGGCTCTCCTTCCTAAAGCAGCATGGTTCTCCCTTCCTAATGGCCGCCAAGTCTGGGTTTTAAATCCCCGAGGCCAATCTTCCTCTGCAGCCTCATTTCCGACTCCTCCCACACTCGGCTTCACATGCCAGAACTGTATCCTTCCAGCTTTACTGGGCTGCCATCTTGAGTCTGGGCAGGTGTGGCCCATGTCCTGGAGCCAATCTTCTCCGAGCTCCCACGCAGGCGCTGTAGCTTGGGGGATCTGCCCCCGCCCAGTCACGTCTTGGTGGGGAAGTTACTTCCATTCCCCTGGCTCAGAGATGATCACAGCTATTTAACATATCTAAGCAACCAGCCAAAGGCTATAGATATGTTAAACGACCACACCAGAGGGTAGCTGCAAGACTGTTGCTATGCAAAACAGATCTCAATGGCCCTGCTCCATTTGTCCCTTCCCCCAACCCACACCCTGCGGGGGCGGGGGGTGGGGGGCGTGGAGACATCTTAAAATCTCCTGGACACCTTAAGTTCTGGACCCCATTTCAAATGCCCATTTGGGGTCTCCCCTCTTGGCTGCACCCTGTAACAATATCAAACTATACTATAAGGCCATAGTAAGCAAAACAGCAAAACTCATAAAACTCAACACCCCCCCAAAAATCCAATTGAAAAATGGGCAAAGGACCCGAATAGACACTTCTCCAAAGAGGACATTCAGATGCCAGTAGACATATAAAAAGATACTCAATGTCACTAATCGTCAGGGAAATGGAAATTAAAACTATAATGAAATATCACCTTATGCCTGTCAGAATGGTTATCATCAATAAATCAATAAACAACAAGTTTTGGCAAGGATGTAGAGAAAAGGGACCCCTTGTGCACTGTTGGTGGGAGTGCAGACTGGTGCAGCCACTGTGGAAAGCAATATGGAGTTACATCCAAAAACTAAAAATGGAACTGCCTTATGACCTCACAATTCCACTTCTGGGAATATATTCAAAGAAAGCCAAAACATGAATTCAAAAGAATATATGCACCCCTGTGTTTATTGCAGCATTATTTACAGTTTCCAAGATTTCAAAGCAGTCCAAGTGTCCATCAGTAGATGAGTGGATAAAAAAACTGTGATACATTTACCCAATGGAATACTACTCAGCCACAAAAAGAAGGAAATCTTAACCTTTGTGACAGCATGGATAAATCTGGAGAATGTTATGTTAAGTAAATTAAGTCAATCAGAAAAAGACAGGTACTATATGATTTCAGTCATGTGGAATTTAATGAACAAAATAAACTAACAAGGAAAAATTTGTGAGTGTGTGGAAGAAAATATGCTAAGAAAAGTATTCTAGGCTATGCAAGGTGGTGAGTATATGGGTCCTATCAGGAAGGGTCCTGGTCCTATCCGGTCCAGTCAGGGTCCTATCAGGAAGTAAAATCCATTTCTAAGTTTTAAAACAAAGGGAATCTGAAGTAAGGGATTGTTTACAGCAGGGGTGGAAAAACTGAGGCTCCAAATAGGGCAGCTAAAGAGTTAGGAAGGTATAACAGGAGCTGGAACGACGTGAGGCTAGTGTAGCAAGAAGTGGGGCCATGGAGATGCTGGAGCATAGGAAGAGATAACTGCCCTTGCAAAGATACTTTCCAAATCAGAAAGAGAGGGAAACAGCCAACTTCTCCCTTCCTCACCTACTGCAGGGGCTTCCCATTAGCCAACCGCACATGAGGCAGAGACTAGGAAATGAAGCTGGAGAAGGCCGGCCCCCATCAGAGGCGGAGGAGTACACGTGAGCTGGTAATATTGTTACAGGGTGCAGCCAAGAGGGGGGACCCCAAATAGGCATTTAAAATGGGGTCCAGAACTCAAGGTGTCCAGGGGATTTTTGGATGTCCTCACTCCCACTCCCCAGGTGTGGGTTGGGGGAAGGGACAAATGGAGCAGGGCCATTGAGATCTGTTTTGCATAGCAACAGCCTTGCAGCTAACCTCTGGTGTGGTCATTTAACATATCTATAGCCTTTGGCTGGTCGCTTAGATATGTTAAATAGCTGTGGCCATGCTCTGAGCCAGGGGAATGGAAATAACTACCCCACCGAGATGTAACTGGAGGGCAGGTCCCCCGAGCTACAGCGCCTGCGCCTGCGTGGGAGTTTGGACAAGATTGGCTCCAGGACATGGGGCCACACCTGCCCAGACTCATGATGGCAGCCCAGTAAAGCTGGAAGGATATGAGTTCTGGCATGTGAAGCCGAGTGTGGGAGGAGTCGGAAATGGGGCTGCAGAGGAAGACTGGCACGGGGATTAAAACCGAGATGCGGCAGCCATTGGAGGGAGAACCATGCGCAGCCCTGAGAGGGAGAACCATGCAGCTGTGGAAGTGGAGAGAACCACAGAGCTTTAGCAGAGTGGAGACTCCCGCAGCCCTGAGAGGGGGAGAATCAGGCGCAGCCCTAAGAGGGAGAACCTTGCGGCCTGGACAGAGTGGAGACTCCCGCAGCCCTGAGAGAGAGGGAGAACCATGCGGCTGTGGAATTGCAGAGAGGATCACAGCCCTGAGAGAGAGAACCACGCGGCCTCGACAGAGTGGAGACTCCCGCAGCATTGAAGAGGGAACCATGTGGCTTTGGCAGAGTGGGGACTCCCGTGGCCCTGAGGGAGAGGACCACGTGCCTTTGCCAGAGTGGGGACCCCCGCAGCTTTAGAAGGGGAACCACCACCTGGTTTTAGCAGAGATCCCAGCGACTCAGCCGAGGCTGCCGGGAACCCAGGGAGGTCTCCCAGTTGAGACCGAGTGCTAACTGGGAAGAACCAGAGGACTGCCTGAGCCATGAACTTCTGTTTCCTTTCCTGAGATACGGTACTCTGGACTGGGCAAAGGGGGAAGGAAGGAAGGACTGTGTCTGTTTGTGGGTGTTTTGGGGGACTTTAGGATTTTTGATAAAGACATTAGGTCACTACTTTAAGTTTGTATAGCATTAAATAAACATTTCCTTTCCTTTTCACAAATCTCTGGCATTGAGAGACGTCTTTCCTCTGGCGGCGGACATAGCGGACCTGGGGGCTTCTTTCAGTAATAGTATATTGTCCCAGGCCCCCCTTTTTTGTTCTGTAACAATATGTCCAAAGCTACAAGAAGAGTTCTCTGTTTGCTTGAAGAAAAAAATATACATATATGTGTGTATATATATGTATGTATGTATATATATATGTATATATATATACTGACATATTGCTTTTTCAATTCCAATGGGGAAAAATGTAAATAAATTAATAATTTATGAGAAAAAAACTTGAAGTGCTTGTCTAATACTAAGTCACCGTGTAAATTTGTGTCAGCTCTTGGGAGGGTAATGTGGCTACAGCACTTGAAAAGTTCATTGTACATATTCTTTGCCCCAGCAATTCTACTTCTAAGAATTTACAGAAATACTTGCAAAAATCTGCTAAGATATATGTGTAATGATGGCAATTGCAGCACCATTTGCAACTACAAGAAAACTGAAAATAGCCCAAATGTCCATCAATAGGGAATTGGTTTGGGATATAGTCATAACATATAGTTTCTAAAAAGGACAAAATACAATATATTGAAGGCACATTGTGCAATTTTTTCAAAAGCAGGTTTCATAACATAACATGTAGTATAAGCCAGTATTTAATATGTATCATCTCAAACTGACAAAATTATATGCTTGGAGACTAGGATGGATGTGGCTAATGTAATACTGTGACTCAGCTTAAAAGAGTGTATGTTGGTATGCAAAAATATTTGAAATAACATTTCAAACTATTTATGGTGATTTAGGAAGTAGGCTGAGAGGAGACTTCTGCTTTCAAATAGTACTTTTCTTGATGTTTTAATTTTTTATTACATTAAATATTATTATTGTATAACCTGAAATATACACATTCAATCCAGTAAATGCCTTATATCAGTTAGCCTAGGTCAGAGTGTCTCAACTGTGGCACTGATATTTTGGCTGGATGATCCTTCATTGTGGGCGTGCTGTCCTTGCATTTCAGGACAGTAGTATCCTGGCCTCCACCCCCTGGATGCCAGTAGCATCCCATCCCCCACCTCCCAGTTGTGGCCCCAGACCTTGGGAATGTTTTCCAGTAATGTGGTTGTCTTACATAAAGACCCAGTTAAATCTGAATTTCAGATAAGCAGCCAAATAATTTTTTTAAAGTATGTCTCATGTACATAGTGATACAAAACTGTATTTTTTTATAAGTATGGTACATCCCATATTTTTATTTACTAAATCTGGCAACCCTACCTGGGGACCAAATTGCCCTGGGTGAGACCCATTAACACTGCAGTTTTGTACAGAAAATTCCACTTCTTTGTCCCTCTTTTCACCATGAAATGGGCATGGCCAATAGGCTGATTAGAAGCCTGCAAAGAGCCAATCACTTTTCTGTTCCATTCTTTTGCACTGTCTGCCACTAAACAATCAATAATATAATCTAGAAAACTCTCTCATCCTGACTGAGTCTCACAATGTTTTCAAAAAGAATCTGCTGGGCCAGTTTTGTGTAGAAAATATAAATCATGTCCTTCTCCTCTAATGTGATCATTTCTAAGCCAATCAGCCATGCCTACAAAGGTTCATGCTCTGAAGTTTGAAAAATACATTATATGACAAATTGACAAAGGTTTAGTGAAATGGTTACAAATACATAATGTCAACTTAATTCATAAATTTAACATTTATTAAATGTCATTATATTTAAACAACTGATAGCCTAGATTTTCTCATTTCCCAAGAAATCATGTATGCAGAGAAATTATTGAGAAACCATAACTGATAAATAAGTTACTTATAATAACCAAGTACATTTAAAAGAAAAAAATGTTAAATTACCACCCTTTTATATATTATGTATGTAATATTATATTATATTAAATTATATACGTTACATTATAGAATAGAATGGTTTAGTACATTTGATGTGGGTGCATTTGAAGATGATTGGTAGGATGTAAGGTAGGGCCCTAAAAGGTAAGAATGCCTAAGGCCTCAAAGGCCTAGGCAGTTTTCTAGCCAGAATTCCTTAGCAGTGACATAAGTTGGTTACACATGTTGGGGAGAAGAGAAGAAAAACTAAAATTGGTTTTGGAAGTTTATTATATTGACCTTATCATAATCTCATTCTAAAATAATCCCCCAATTTGATAGAGGATAGGAAATACTGTAATTCCCTGGTTTGTATGCTCCAAAATTTTTCTAACTTTTTAAAAGGAATTATTACTTTCATAATTTAGAAAATAAAAATTTTTAAAGTACAACCATGGACAATCTCACAACACTGTGTTTGGGGGAGTGTTAACTGTTACAACCTTCTTGAAGAATAAATGGGTACTGTAATAAAAAGCATGCACACACACACATAAGCACAAAGCTTGGGTCCCAACATACCCTCCCATGTGCATAGGGTTTATACGGGAATGTTCAGTCCAGTGGCTTTAGCAAAGCTATTGGTCAAAATATTTACCAGGATTATTTTGCAGAATGGGTGTGTGGGAGGGCACTTTCACTTTCTACAACATGCATTTTATTTTTAAAGATTTTATATATTTATTTTTAGAGAGAGGGGCAGGGAGGAAGAAATAAAGAGAGAACATCAATGTGTGGTTGCTTCTCATGTTCCCTGTCCTGGGGACCTGGCCTGCAATCCAGGCGTGTGCCCTGACTGGGAATTGAATTGACAACCCTTTGGTTCTCAGGTCTGTGCTCAATCCACTGAACTACACCAGCCATGCCTCTGCAATATGCATTTCTATAGCATGCACCTTATAATGTTATACTTCAATTATGAGTCTTAAATTTGCTTAATAATTGCTTCATTTCTTCAACAAATATTCATATAATTTGCCAGATTTGTTCCTTTGACTCTGACCTCATCAATGTAAGATTGGGGTAAAAAATTATTTTATTTATTTACTTTTTAAATTTGTTTATTTATTGATTTTAGGGAGTGAGAGGAAGGAAAAGAAAGAGATCAATTTGTTCCACTTATTTATGCATTAATTGGTTGATTTTTATATGTGCCCTGACCAGGGATTGAACCCACAACCTGGGTTTATGGGGATGATGTTCTAACCAACTGAGCTACCCCGCCAGGGCATAAAATTAAAAAAAAGAGAGAGAGAGAGGGAGAGAAAATAGAGATGAGTAAGAAATGCTTTCTGGATACGAGAGAATCTAGGTGGTGCAGAAAGACTGGGAAGAAGATAAAACAGAGGATGCTAATTGAAGCTTTCCTAGATCACATCCTCCTAGAAAGGCCCACCACACTAGCCATTTTGAAAACCACACTGATAGCTTCCAAAGAAGGAAATATTACCCTTTGCGACAGTATGGATGGACCTGGAGAACATCATACTAAGTGAAATAAGCCAGTCAAACCCATGTGATTTCACTCATATGTGGAATCCAATGAACAAACTGAACTAACAACTGAAACAGAGACAGACTCATCGATGGAGAGCAGATGACAGCTAGTGGGGTGGGAGGAGGGTAGGTGGTGGAGGGACTGAGCAAAAAGTAAAAAGGACTCTTGGACATGGGCAACAGTGTGGTGATTGCTGGGGGGAGGGGGATATAAGGGGAATAAATGGTAATGGAAACAATGCAATAAAGATTAAATTTTTTAAAAAAGAGAGACTGATAGCTAAAGTTGATCCCTTTAACTGCCAACCATTACCCTCCAAGACCCAGAAATTTCAGATTGAAATCAAATAAGTTTACTTCACCACTATCCCATCTTCTATATAATTGTTTTAGTGAATGTAAATGGTTACATTTGCTTTCTATGTTCTGAGGCTATTAAATAATTAACAAACCCTGGTGTAAATAAAGCAAATCTGGACCTTCTTCAAGTTTATATTTAACATTGTAACATAAATCATAAATAGACAACTATGGTCATTCTTGATGGCTTATGTTGTGGTGACATTGATTACTCAACTTCAAGAAGAAATTTAAAAAATAACATTCATTGATCAGAGAAAGTGGGACAGGCAGGGACTTCTATATACATGAATTCACTTTGGTCTCACAACATCTCCTGTATGATAAGTATTGATAAAGGGAACTCGTATATTAGGACCCATAGAGTGGAGGTCGCCCCAGTGGCCTGGGCCACGTCACAAATCTAAACTTAAGTCAGCCTGCACTTACAGGAAACACCTTGAGGTGACCTAATATGACACCAATCATAATCCTTTAACTTAGCTTTAGCCAGTTTGCCTTACCCCAGAAAACAGGACCTGCTGGCCTTATCGGGAGATTCCTGACCTCCTAGTCAATCATGCTGTTTCCCATTTGCCTCTTTTAACGCCCTATAAAACTCATGCTTGCCCAAAACCCCTGGGGAGGAGCGCTTCCCAGCTTGTTAGGCCCTCTTCTTCCCCAATCCATGGATTTCCTCCCCCCCGCCACCGTGAATAAAGGACATCAAATTCATCACTAAATTGTATTGTTTTTGGCATTACAACATGGACTCCAGTTTCACAGAAGAACCGAACAGAGCTTGTGTCTTGCCCCATGCAAGAGCCACGGAGACCAGCAATTTGGAGTTATCTGTGACTATGGCTGTCAGTCCAACTACTGCCCTGCTGAGTCTAGCAGGTGGGGAACCCCAGGGTGCTGTGAATGACCAGAGCCCCGGGAAGCTCTGGACCAGTTTCCTTTGCAAAATTTTCAAAGGCCTTGAGTTTATACCTATGTCCCAACAGTTTTAAAGCATTGCTTCCTATAAATATTTATTATAAACATTTTCAAACATAATCAAAGTAGAGAATAATGCAATGAACTCTACAGATCTATTGTTTAGTATTGTGTTTTTATTTTTTAAATTTTAAAAGGAATTTTAAGCATTGCTTCTTTAAAAATTTAAAAACTTGTCATGTCGCATGAAGTGGTCTGTGAAAAATGATGGAAAGAGACAGAATGCACAACTGGTTTGTCATCCTAGCTCCCTATGACTAAGCTACGTGACACTGAATAATTTATAGTGCCACCTGGGACTCGGTTTCCTCATTAACTGAGATGTAAAACCTAGATGGAATTTCTGGGGACTTCCAGGTCTTATACCCTGCACTTTGATTCTAAAGTTCAATCATTCACTCAACTCCCACTCAACAAGACACCATTATCTCTTGTTTCAATCTCCCTTTGTCCTTTCTTGTTCCTCTACATTCCATTCTTCATCCAATGGCTTTCAAAATTCAACTTTTAAAATATAAATCAGATCATATGATCACATCATCCCTCTGCTAAAATTGTCTCTGCACCTTCACGTTTCTTTTAGGGCAATGGTCAAGCTGCTTAACAAGGCCTAGCAGGAGCTGCCGGAGCTGGCTGGGGCCCCGGCTGCTAAGGCTCCTTCTTTCACCAGCTGCACCACATGGGCCATCTCCAGTTTCAGGCTCCCGCTTGTGTTGTTCCACCTCAGCACCCATACCCTTCCCCGCACAGACATGCCCTGCTTGGGCAACTTTTTTTTCGTTCTTCAGAAATCCACGTAAATGTCACATCCTCCAGGAAGCCTTCACTAGAATTAGATCAAGTCCTACTAAGCCTATATGTGCTCCGTTAGTACCTGATACTTGGCTGTAATGGCCCTAAATACATTTTAATAAATTACTTACTTGTATATTTATTTAACAACTGATTTCCCCTACCAGACTATAAATTCTATAATATCTGTTTTTACTCTTTTTGGCCATTATTGTAATTCCAGCACCCAGCATGGTGCGTGGCACAGAATAAGTATGCAAATAAATATTTGTGGACAAACAACCAATTCCTTGCTAGGCCTTGGGGATAAAAAAACTCACAGTTTAGTGGGGAGAACAGACAGAGAATTGATAGTAAAATGATAATGTGTTTCTAGACATGCTAGGGTGAAAGAACAGATGCACAGCACTCATAGAGATCCATCAACCTAACCTCG
Organism: Phyllostomus hastatus; assembly: GCF_019186645.2. Classification (NCBI taxonomy): domain Eukaryota; kingdom Metazoa; phylum Chordata; class Mammalia; order Chiroptera; family Phyllostomidae; genus Phyllostomus; species Phyllostomus hastatus. The sequence continues at coordinate 33,863,615 of NW_025333709.1, read as the reverse complement.
TCTAAGCCAAGATAGATCTACTGCAGGGGAAGTGGCTAGGAGGAAATTTATTCAACGAGCTTCAGATAGAGAGTTTTCTATGTGGGGAGGAATACAGTGAGAAACAGACTCTGTGACCTTTTAGGAGTGTTCAGATGCTGACATTCCCACTTGTTTTCCCCCGATTAACTTGACCTGTGCTCAGGTGCACCCATGTTTTCCCACTCACAGAATGGGGTGTGAACAGAGCAACTATTGGTCTTAAGTTGAGCTGGTTAGTAAATGGGTACGAACTAGAAGCTCTTTTTTTTTTTTTAAGAGAGGAGTGGTAATGACACTTAAGAAGGTAGACTTTCCCTTAATTTAAGCTGTGAAATGGCAACATAACTTTTTAAAATTATAGTTGATATTCAATAACTTAAAAAAAAAGAATCACCACTTTTAATATGTCAGCAAATATAAAGTCATCTTGAACTGAAAGTCCAAACGAAACGGGTCATTTGCACCCAGAGAAAAGTTTTAGTCCAATCATTGGCTATTATTTTATGATAGTCTTATAATTTACTCCTTATTAGTTTCTATAAACATAAATTTAAATACTAAATAACTATATACTTTATAAATATTAGAGTCTGTAAATTTTGTGATTTACAACTAATCAGAAACAAGGTTGTAGAAAGTAGCGAACATTTTAGAAATAGACAATCTAAAAATTAAAACCTTATATATTAACCAAGTGAAATGTATTTATTTAGCACTTGTACTGGGTTGTGTCTCCTAGAAACATTTTAGCAAAATTATCTCAAGCATAAAACCTGCCAAATTGTGCTATATGTAAAAAGGTTAAATTTAATTTCTTGGAGGAAATCGACCCAGAGTAGAATTCTAGGAGGACAGAAGGGTAGAAAAGGTCAGTAGCGGAGAAGGAAAGAGGATGCTTCACAATCTATGTATTTGGCGTATTTGTGGTGTGCAGTTTTAGGAGTACAATGAGACTTTTTTTTTAATATATAGGAGGGCTGTCTTTAAGTGGAGATAAGAGATTAGTAGAATAGATAAACTAAAGAACAATGGTTTGCCTGTGCACTCACTTCAGAGTGACCTCGAAGGTTCCTCTGGGACCTGGTTTAATCCACAGAGGCATTTTTTTCACCCTTTCATCACTGTAGGTAAAATGCTGTTTGAAAAAAAAAAATCAGACACATTTTCTTTCCAGGTGGACATATTTTGCTGAAATTTCTTTAGTGCTTAGTTTCCTGAAGTGTTTTAGGTGTTTGGATTCCTACTGCTGTGCAAGGTGAAACAATGGAGGATCTAAAGCAGAGTGACCCCTTCTGATTATGTTTGCATGAGGTCACTTTGGCTGCTGTGGGGAAATGGATCATAGAGATGAGTAGCAGCCTAAGAGAGGTTTTATAAATAATGCGTGAAGGTCAAGCCATTTCTTCTTCAAAACTCTCTCTATCACGGAGTAAGGCCTTTCAGGGCTCAGGCTCCCTCCCTGTCTTCTCTCAGCACCACTCTGCCCTCTCCAGCCACCGCAGGCTGCCTGAGGGCAGGGCTTTACCGCTTGTTCCTTGCCGCAGGGCCAGTGCTTAGCAGAGCTTCCTGGCTAGTAGTGCTGATAATATTGGTTATGGAGTGAATGGTTCTCCTTTGACTTTATAAATAATTTAGAAACTTTTTTAAAAAAACATATAATCTGTATTATATTTTTTAGCATTACCATGTAGTCCCCCTTTTACCCTCCTCCCACCATAAAAATTCTTAAGTCAGTATCCAAGGTTTATCTGAGGCAGTCAACAGATTCATTTTATCTTTTTTGCCTCAAGCTCCTGTAGCCACACTGAACTGGTTTTCAATTTCTCACAGTCTTAGAATTCCCTGTGACCTCTGCCTACAAGAATCTCGACTTTCCCTTTCCTTGGCCAACTCCTTGTCAAACCTGAAGTTTCAGCTTTTGTCTGATTCTTCGGGATGGCCTTTCCTTGAGAGTTTTTATAGACTCTAACAATGAACATCCCATTTTTCACCTTTTTCATGTTGATCACAATAATTTTTGTTTTTATTTACAGGGAAAGTATTTAAAATTTTTTCTAGACTATTTTTGAGAACACTTAGATTTACAGAAAAATGGAGCAAATGGTGCAAAAGTCCCATATACCTTTCCCCCAAATGCAACTTCTCTACTATTAACATTTTATATTAACAAGGCACATTTGTTACAGTTCATGAACCCATGCGGGTTCATCACCTTCAACACATTATTGTGAACTGAAGTCCATAGTTAGTAAGTCCCTTCAGATTTCTGGAGTTTTTACTGATTGCCCCTTTTCTGTTCCAGAATCCAACCCAGGATACTGTATCATATTTAGTCGGCATGCCTCCTTAGGCTATGACTGTATCTGAGGTTTTCCTTACTTTTGATGGATTTGACAGTTTTGAGGAGTATTGGTCAAGTTTATTTAGGGTGTTACTTTACATAAAATTTGTATGTCAGTATAATTTCATAATAGTAATTTAATTCTCTTTGTGAAATTAGTATCTGTCTTCCCCAATACACTTTAATCTTCATGAAGCTCAGGGCCTGTCTGATCTCCTCATAGCTGTATCCCCAGTGTTTGCACGTAGCAGATGGCCAGCATAGATCGCTGAATGAATGAATGACTCACGCACAAAACGATGGCTCCTCCGGCAGGTAGCACTGATGACTCCCACTCTCAGGAATTCTCTTTGGGGCTAAGCATGGTCTTCTTAGTCTATCCGTTTAAATCGTATTCCTTCTTCTGGTCAAATTTCATATTCCTTTGTTCCATCAAGTTTTCCATATTATTTTACTTTACAATATGCCTCTTTTATCTCAATTTCATTAGTATTCATTTTGTCACCTATATGTGGCCTCATTTCTCACTAATCCTTACTGAGCCATGCAGAGCTTATTCAAGGGGCTAAAGGAAAGAAAACCTTTCGAGAGGCTTACAACCTACTTGTGGAGGCTAGGCATATATATAAAGATAAATAACGCTAAAGAAAACATTGGGTACACTGGCAAATGAATGGTACAATATAAACCTAAAGTACTTACTAAGTCTCTGGGAACAGCAAACTCAAGGGGATGAACAGAGCAGACTCCGAGGAAATCTAGCAACAAGGCTCAACTGTGTAAGAGCTCTCGGTTCTCTAAAGGACATTCAGTTGTCAGCCCTAGAGCATGAGAATCTCCATGGCACCCCTCCCAAATCAAAGATACTTCGTGTTGATGAAATATAGTAGAAGGAATATGAGCTTTGGGGTCAAAAATCCCAGCTCTGTCTATTATAAACTATGTGCTCAAGAAAAAAAGTGGGTAAAGATTATGATACTTGTTAAGAAAAATTATCCAAAGCATGGAAAAAAAGGCAAAAAGAAGGCCAGAAACCTTTTTAATATTGTAGTTCAGTTGTGTCTTAATAGGCCCGCCCAAGGATGATTTAATTCTCTAAGGAAATGACCACTCTTATTATGTACTATCAATTAGGCCCAGACTCTTTGAAGCTGCATGTTAACTTGTAGGTTTTTGTTTGATAGAAAGGTACATGGTTTCTCCGCAGCAGAGCAGGTACTTCCAAACGGCTGTCATCTGACTGTCCCGTAAGACATGAACTCGTTTTGTCTCTCACCTAGCACATTCACTTCAGCATGACTTTCTAGGCAGCCTTTATGAATCTCAGCTCTTCAAATGGTCTTTGAACCACTTTACTATTTGCCAGTTCTCTCATTGATAAGTTAAACAAATCTTTCACACACACACACACACACACACACACACACACACACACACACACTGTTTTTGGGGAAGCCATGTTTTAACGTTGGGCAAGTCACTAAAAATATCATTTTACTTACCCCATATTTCCTCTTTGTAGTCAGTGTCATGTGGCAAAACAACTTTTTTTTGGCAAGAGATTTGTCCAGTTTCCACACCTTGTGGAGCTTATTTTTTCTGCTTATACCTTGCAGTCATGTTTAGGTTTGAATATATGAGTTTTAAGATGCCCACGAAACACGCCGGTGAAGAGGTCAAGAAAGAACTGAGCTTGGAGCTAGGGAAGAGTCATGGACTGACAATATAAATCTGGGAGCCGTTAGCATCATCAAGAAACATCAGACATCAGAGAAGAAAAAAAAACACGGAAAAAGCAGAAACCAGAGGGCTAATGTGGGCTCAGTATGCTGAGAGGCTGGGTCAGATAAAGATTAGAAAGTACGTGTTAGACATGGCAACGTAGAAGACAGTAGTGAGATCACAGTAGAAAGATCACTGTGTGGAGTAATGAGCACAGATGCCTGGCTGGGTCTGAGTGGGTTGAAGGGTAGCCAAAGACGTGGTGGCGACACAAGTAGAAAACTTAAACCACGGGTATACCTGGGACTTCTGGAGGAGAGTTAGACTACAGGCGTTTATCTCATTCCTAGCAGGATCCTGATGATTTCACCAATGAGAAATCCAGCAAGACTGGATGCCTACTACATAGCACACTGTGTTGTATTACGGAATTATTGGCAGGAATACCTGAGGAAGCTTCCGCTCAAGTGGAATGTGGGTTCTAGAGCTGACTGCCTGGGCCCAAATCCCAGCCCTTTCACTCAATGTGCTTGGGCAATTACTACAAGTCTGAGTCTCAGTTTCTTCATCTATAAAATGGGAATAGACAGCAGCACCTAATTCATATGGCCGTGGTAGAGATAAAAAATGTTTAGAATATGTCTGGCACATAGCAAGTGCTCACTAAATGTTACCTTTAGCATTCATTTTTCCCCCCAAGAAGCTAGTTTAAGTAAGAAAATTATTTAAGAAACTTATAAATACAAGGTATTATGTCATGATCGAAGCACGAACACAGGTTATGAGAACCCAGAGGATTGCTTGGCCCAGAAAGGTCCAGGGAAGATCCCCATTGAGGTGACTCTCAATTAAAAAATAAGATTTTTTTTAAAAATGTATTGATTTGAGAGAGAGGGGGGAGGGAGAGATATTTTTTGTTTCACTTATTTATGTACTCATTGGTTGGTTCTTGTACATGTCCTGAACAAAGATCGAACCCACAACCTTGGCAAATTAGGACGCTGCTCTAACCAACTGAGCTACCCGCCAGGACCAAGGTTTCTGCTGATCTGTGTGTCTGGACTGTATGATTGTTTTTTTTCTCACGATGACCCATGAGGATATACTGCACTTTTCTGATTTCTTCAGACAGAATCAGAGAACAGATGTTGTAGTTTGTTATGGAAGCCAGAAAGCGCCCTTAAATAATTTTTCTTGTATTCTGCAAAACTGTAAAGGCCTGGGAATGTGTAGCTTTGAGATCATATGTATCTTGAGCAAAGACCGTATCTCCTATCAGATGCCTAATGGAATTTCTTGATGTAAACTTGCACTTAACTGCCGGGCGAGGGCAGGAGGGAGCTGCAGAGATAAAGACTTGTCTAGCGCTTTGTTGTTCTGTTATTTGGTGACTTTCCCTCATGGTAGCTTGTGTACTGTTAATATCCACCCTGGGACTAAAGTTTAATGCTTACTTAGCAAGAAAAGAGTGATAGTAAACCAATTTGACCAAGTCCCTTTTTGTTGAAAACCCATCAGTATTCCTCCTTGGTAAAGCCCTCAACAAGACCTGTTTTAGGATAGTTTCTATTCATATTCTTTTCATTTTTAATGTCTTCTTATGAAAAGTCTTCCTGCACAAACCCATTTAGTCCTTGCTTTGGAGACCTGGTGCCACTGAGTGTTCAGAATTCTGTGAATCAGCAACACTGTCATCATCTGAGAGATTGTGAAAAATGCAGAAAATGAGGCCCAAGCCCAGACCTCCTGAATCAGGAATTGCATTTTGACAAGTTGTCCATGCACATTAAAATTTAAGAAACAATTTTATAAAAGAGATGAAAGGAATTCAGGAAAACTTAAAGGATCCAACAGATTTTTGCACAGAAGTAGGACAAATCTACCATGGAAATGGTTTCCAAACTCAGATTTACAAGTTCAAAATAAAATTTGTGACATTTAGTATAATCATTCCAGTGACTTGCTACAAAGTGTTAGCTCCTTTTTAAGTTTTTAACTTTTTTCAGACAGTGGGAATTTCGTATTGATAGGTTTGACTTAAATAATGACAATGGAAAAGACACATTGTTGTATACTCACCGTAGGACAAAGTCATGTCCAAGAACATGGGTCAGACAGAAGAGGTTAGTTAAATGAATTCTCCTCCTGCATCTTTTTCTCCTTCTAGAATCAATTGTAGCCACTTTTAAAAATCTTCTTTTTCTATTTCTAAAGAACTCATCTGGCATTGTAGACAACTTAGCATTCTCTGTGATATATGTTCTTCCACCATTCCACATAAATAATTTGATACTTTTTTATTATTATTATTATGAGAAACCACTTTTTAGTCTCTGTGAACTTCTTGGATTTCCAGAAATTTTTAAACTACTTCTACCTACAACTCTACCAGTCAGGTTTGCAAGTGCATTTGAATATCATTTGTAGGAAACAATTTGTCAGTTTTAAATAATGTTAGGACTGGGCTTAGAAAAACATTGAGAAGTTCAAAGATGATGAGCATAACTTACACTATTTTGGTGTATTTGAAATGTGATTAGTTATGAAAGACAGTGGAAACCCAAGGTATGACTTCATTCAGTATGGCTGACATCTTTAGTTTACCTCACTGGGAAGCAGCCAATAGTAGAAACCTGGAGAACGAGAGTCTGAGAAGGGAGCCTCGGGTCCTTGAGTGCTTGTCAAAGGTGTGATGGGCTGGGAGTCAGGACACCTACTAAACTGTTAAAAATTTCTTAATGAAGTACTTTCAATAGTTTTCAAATTTCAGTTATTTCCCCCAAATCAGGATGCATTAAAGGTGAGCATTTTGCTCCAACTAATTAAACTAATATGTTGGGTTAGACTATTCTATGCCCAATCCCTGTGAAGCATAGTCCTAGTGTCATTACTGAGCACACAGCCCCTAACAAGTCAGTAATCTTGAATCCCATCCCCCACTCTCTCATAGTTCCTTGAGTCAAGAGATGAGAGTTTAGACCCTTAAGAGAGCCTCATTTTTCTCATCAGCAAATGGGACTGGTAATACCTCTTAAATGTGATAGGATTAAGATGGATCTGTACAGACCATAATTGTTACTCAATTAGTGTTAGTTCTTCCTCTGGCACTGCTTAAAATATCTTAATCCTTCAAGAAAGGTTTCTAGATGTGGAAGGTAGAAATGATTTATACAAGACAGCCTGTAGGGCAGTGCCATAACACTAGCCAGGATCTCCTCCTCTCCCTACCAGTTCTCTGAATTTCCCAACTACAGCCTTGCACTATTAAGAATCACTTTGCCACCCTGGCTTGGTGGCTCAGTTGGTTGGAGCATTGTCCAGTGAACCAAAAGTCTGCAGGTTTGATCCTGGTTGGGGCATGGACCAGAGGCAACCAACTGATGTTTCTCTCTCACATCAGTATTTTGCTCTCTCTCCCTTTTTCTCTCTACTCCTCCCTTTCCATCTCTCTAAAACTAAATAAGTAAAGTTTTTAAAAAATCAATAAACATATCCTAGGGTGAGGATTAAGAAAAAAGAAAAAAAAAAGAACCACTTTGCCCACAGCAGAGGCACCTTGGGGATCCAGTGGGGAGCCTCGGGCAGAGCTGCAGCTCAGAACCATGTGACAGTGGGCATGCCCTGTGGAAATGAAAATCGTCCGTTTCAGGGTGAGCAAACCCTTGGAAGTTGGCTTAGCTCTCTGTGCAGCCTTCAGCAGTACCGCTGATACTGCTGTTACTGAGGCAATAGTCTCCATTGTGTGGGCAGCCTCCCAGGGTAATTGACAGCGACAGAGGTTAGGAGAGGGAGAAAGGCCACAGAACAGACATCAAAGGCAATTATCACAAAACCCAGCTTGCTGTGAATGGAGGCAGTCACTCAGAATGTCATTTTGGAAATAAAGTCCCTAGACAGATTAAAATTTTTATAGTCACCAAAGTAAAAACAAGACCCCAGAGCTTTCTATGAAAAAGATGTTTTGACCAACAGCATACCAGCATCTGCTTCCTGGGGCTGGGTATTTCCTGGTTTGCAAACACGCCTTTCTAGTACCTCAAAAGCTCTTTGATTACATTTCCAAAGTAGTCACATCTGTTTTCCATTTCACAGTAACTTTATACACTCCTTCCTGACAGCTTGCAGTAAACAGTTAACATAGCACCTACTATGTGCAAATCATTGCTTCAGGTAATATGAAAAGTTGACCACGGAGGTGGACAGAGGAGCACATTAACGCAAACCAGAGATCTTACATTAATTATCACCCTGTCAATTATTTTTGTCGGTACTGGCTCCATGCCATCAGGAAAAATTCCTCTCCAGTTGGCCATAAAATCTGATAAAGCTGATGTTTTGATGGCCCCAGAGAATTAAGCTCACACAATGTTTTTTTGTTCTTAATATTGGAAAGTAGATCCTCAATTCAAAATCCCATTTTGTGTTATTATTTTATATACTCATATTTTAGTGTATATATTTCTCAACTTTGTTTTTTTGGAAATACACCTAGGTAGCCATAAAATTGAGGTCTCTGTCTTTACTCTTTTGCAACCCTCACTTCATTTAACAATCTACTACAAAGATCTTTTAATATTAATGAACATCCAAATTTGTATTTTTTTTCTTCATAACACATATCACTAGCTAAAATGAAATATTTTACTATATTACTTATTCATCCTCTTCTTATCTCCGGTGGTTGCCATGATCTCGCACCTTCATGCAAGCTCCAGAATGCAGAAGCCTTGTCTGCTGTGTTCCTGTGTCTGAAACAATGCCTGCACCTAGTAGGACGTTCATGGATATTCATTAAATAAATGTTTGAATGAATAACAAAAATCGGTTTCCTCGTCCACATCACCAGCAGGGGACCTGGACCACAACCCAGGCATGTGCCCTGACCGGGACTCGAACTGCAACCCTTTCGTTTGGGGGACAATGCCCAACCCACTGAGCCACACCAGTCAGGGCAAACATAATGTGCTTTAAATGCTAAGATATAACTACTCCTTTATTAAATTTTTACTATTTTATGTTTCTGGATTTGTGGTTTACACTGTTTTAAAGTAACCGTAGAAGAACAAACCCTCCTCCCCAAAGAAAGGAAAGCAAAAAACTATATATATAAAATAAATAAATATAAATAAACACTTATTTATAATATAAATTATATATATTTATAAACATATAAATATAAAATATATAAAATAAAGTGATGAGAATAAAAGCATAAAATTTTTAAGAAATAATATAAAAATTGCCAAACATTTCTTTTACCATTTTGGGGGCAAGGCTTAAATTTAGCACAGGTGGCAAACACAAGGCCTGCAGGCCGAATTCGGCCCTCCACCTTGTTTTATCCAGCCTGGCACCTTGTTTCTACTCGGTGGCAGCGCCAAGCTCCTTGCCCCTAGTTAAGGAGTAGTTACACTTATACAGTCCTAACATTACACTCAGCCCTTTGAAGGCAACCACGAGGCTGATGTGGCCCCCAGTGAAAATGAGTTTGACACTCCTGGTTAAAGGATGGTCTGAACTACCTCCAAATATAAATTCAAAAAAGTAGGGAATTTGATTTTAAATAAGCCATTCTAAAAAGTTAATCAGAACAACCTGAAATCTAATTGTTCTTTTCAAGAAGTCATGGTAATCTTCTCATGACTGAAACTCAAGGAACATTAAACACCTGCAATGGCCAGGAGAATAATCACTGGCTGAAGTATGAACAGAAGAAAAAATATTAAATATAATGATATGCTCCATTATATATTCACTTGCTCCTACTGACTGCTTGCCTGAAAACATGAACTTCTTTATGCCTGGCTCACAATCCTTCTTTGGGCACAGATAGTATTGAAACATGGAACTTACAGACTGCAAGAGGCTAGAGTTGTTGCTTCTTGACAATGTGTTTCTAGATCTCCCTAAATGAGAAACAAAGAACAGCATTCTTCCTGTGCCCCTTGCACAGAACAAAGGAAGCTCAGAGTAACATGCAAAAATCAGAGAGAAAATGAGGCTTAGCCATAATAAGAAGAACTCTGGATTATTCTGTTTGTTGATTATCATTGAAGATATCTGTGTATGACTTCACAAAACAAAACAAAAGAGAACCCCTCAGAGATAAGAAATGTTCTCTTCGTGCTAATAAGTGTTTCCTGTGGACACATTCAAAGGTGTCCAGGACAGGGTCACTGCCATGGGCCCCTGTCTTTAGAAGCTTGTGGAAGATGAATTTGAAAACCAGTCCCAGTATAAATGAAAACATGGGGTCCCTTGTTAAAATGTTTTTTTTTTTTTTAAGAATTTCTAGACAGTGACAACAGAGCATTAAATCAAAGGATCCTTCTAATCTCAGGGCCCCATGTGACCACGCAGGTTGCATCCCCATGAAACTGTCCCTGAAGGAAACAACAAACCACTAAGACAAAATAGAATGAAATAAATGCTGGAGAAACACGTAAGGTGCTGAGGAAATAAAAAAGGAAGCAGCTACAGGCACTCATGCAGCAGAAAAGGAGCTGAAAGATTATACACAAAAATGTCAATTCCTCCCCCGGGGCAGTGGACATGGGGCAGAGGAGGGTAGGGAGATGATGCAGGGAAATTTTCTTGTTTCGTTTCTGTATTTCTCTTTTGTTTGACTCTTTTAGAAAAAGTTTGTATTTATCTATTTGTTATTCAAATAAATGACTTACCAAAGAACCTAGGCTATAGCCTACTGTTTTTTTTTTTTTAAAGAAGTGTTTTCAAAAATTTTTTGTTTGTTTTTTATTTTGTTTTGGCTTTTAAAAATATTTTATTTATTTACTTTTTTCATTTATTTTTAGAGAGAGAGGAAGCAAGAGAGAAAGAGAGGGAAACATTAATGTGCAAGAGAAACATTGATCAGTTGCCTCTTATACACTCCCAACTGGGAACCTGGCCCACAACCCAGGCATGTGCCCTGACCGAGAATCGAACCAGCAGCCCTTTGATTCACAGGCCAGCACTCAATCTGCTGAGCCACGCCAGCCAGGGTCCCTACTGTTTCTCAACGCTTATCTTAGGAGTCAGGAGGAAGACAAATCTTTGGTATTAGTTCTTTATTTCTGAACTAAGTCAAACTGAGTGGCTTAAAACAACAATAAACACCAGCTCAGACAATACCAGGAATTTGGGAGCACCTTAGCTAGGTGCTTCTGGCTTGGGGTGTCTCATAAAGTTGTGGTCAAGATGTCAGCTGCAGCCACACCTGAAGTCTTGATGTGGTGAAAGGATCCACTGAGAAGGTAGTTCACTCATATGACCAGCCCACTTGGTGCTAGCCGTTGGTTGACAGAGGCCCTGGTTTCTCACCGTGGTGACCTCTTCATAGGACTCAAATGTCCTTATGACATGGCAGTTTACTTTCCCCAGACCAAGTGATTTAAGCACACAGGTCAAAAACTGCAATGTCTTGTATGACCTAGGCCAGGAACAGGCAAATTATGAGTGGCCGATAAAGCCAGACTGCCACCTGTTTTTGTACATAAAGTCTTATTGGAACACAGCTATACTCATTCATTTACTTATTGGTAGCTTTCATGCTACATGGATAGAGTTAAGTAGTTGCAATAGAAACCATATAGCCTGCAAAGCTTAAAATATTTATTAACTGGCCTTTTACGAAAAAAGTTTGCCAACCCTGACCTAGCCTTGGAAGTCACACACTAATGCTTCCATGGTGTTCTATTGGTTACAGAGTTAAAGCCTGATACAATGTGGGAAGAGACTACATAGAGCATGAATACCAGGATGCGGGGATTATCGGGGACCATCCTGGTCACCAGCTGCCACACGCTTCCCCTCCTAGGGGCTCTCTAATATCTCTATTGTTGCACTTGCCACTTCATATGTGTCAGTTGCCCCCACTGCAATACTAAAGCACCTGGAAGCCAAGATTGCACACTGTTTTATCTTTGGGCCTCAGAGCTAGTATAGCAGCAGCTACAAGCATAACGACAGAAAGAGTTCAGTAATGTTTGTGGACTGAATGTGTGTAAACTGGGAGTGGCTGAAAAGTTTTACTTCATTGGGCAGGGGGCATTGGAACAGATCATGAAGGAAGGGTTAGATCTGATTAAGGTGAGAAAATGAGGTAACAGAAGAGAACACAAAAATAGAAGAAAGAAAAGCCATTAAATAGAAGCGACAGTACAACTGTTGATTCTTTGCCTGGTGAATTATCATCATCTACTCTTCTTAAAAGCCTGTGCATTACTCAGGACCCTTTAGGCTGCAAACTGCAGAAGCCCAACTGTAGGAGAACCAGGCAAGGGCGGAGGTGCAAATGGGTCTCAGGGCTGTCCTGCATCCAGACTATAATGTCACAAGAGTCCTTTTCTCCGTATTTCCCCTGCTCTTCTGCCTGTCTATGGGCTACAAGGACTCTAGTAGGCCCCAGGAAAGGACTCTTTTTCTCTTTAGTGCTGAGTAGAAAAATTATAAGAAAGGATTCTGATTGGTCTATTTGAGTCACAGGTCCATTCCTGTGATGGTGGTTGAAAGCTGGCAGAGAATAGGTACTAAATTGGAGGAAGCCACAAGAACCCCTGACTCGAGTAGGAGGTGTACTGCATCCCCAAAAGGAAGCAGGATGCTGTTAATATTGGAAGAGAGGAGCACTGGGTGGACACAAGTAGTATCTACTCTACCAGTGGCTTCCGTATCTTTTTTACCTTAATGCCCAAAAAGGAAATGTATATTTTTAAAAGATTTATTTTTAGAGAAAGAAAGCAGGAGAAACACTGATGTGTGAGAGTACAGCCTTTCGCACACCTCCAACTGGGGATCTGGCCTACAACCCAGGCCTGTGCTCTGACTGGGAATTGAATTGGCGACCTTTTGGTTCACAGGCTGGCACTCAATCCACAGAGCCACACAAACCAGGGCAAAAAGGCATTTTATCATTATCATTGGGACCCATTGCATATATATATTACACTGAGTTCTCTGGGAAGCAGACTCTAGTGGGAGAATGCCATGTTGCTTGTTTATTGGGGAGTGCTCTAGGATCAGCATGTGTGAAAGAATAAGGCACACAGGATTGAGCAGAGGCAGAAGTTGGGCTGTGATGCCCTTGAAGCCTAGGGGAAGCTTCGATTGATTCCACAGAGAGTTCTGGAGTTGGCTCATCAGTGGTGCCCTAAATTGTGGCAAGAGTAGGATGACCAACCATTCCAGTTTGTCCAGGAGAGAGCAGGCGCTTCACAAAAGAAGATACTCAAATAGCCAATAAACATATGAAAAGGTCCTCAGCTTTAACATTCAACAGGAAAATGCTAATTTAAATCATACTGCAATACCACTGCATATCTAACCAAATGGTTAAAATGAGAAAAACAATGCCAATTATTAGTAAGGATATGGAGCAACTGGAGCTTCTATACATTATTTACAGGATTACAAATTGGCACAAGCTAAAAAAAATAACATTTTCTATTGAAGCTTTGCATACACATACACTTTGACCCAACAATTGCATTCCAGCACACGTATCCAACAGAAATGTGCATATGGTCACAATAAATGTGTGAGAATGGTCATAGCAGCTGGACAGATTCTATTTCTCCAAAGATGGCTGCAACTTAGGAAAGCATGTCTGACATGCTTTCCTATAATGTAACCTAGGGACTCCTCACTAGGAGGGGTAGGACCTGTGTGCCCTTCCTTTGGATGGAGGTAAGCCTGTGATTCACTTGCACCAAATAAAATGCTGTGGAAATGATGCTGTGTGACTTTTAAAGTTAAGTCAGTGTGGGGTAACAGAATATACCACCCCAAGATAAGTCATTTTGACATTAGGGTTCTTTTGAGGGGAAGCTAACTGAGAAAAAGGAAGCTATAATAAAAGCTCTCTGCCTTCCCTCTACTTAGCTAAATGCAGGACATACATAAAGGTGCTCTGTCTCCTCTCTATCAGGAAGGAGGGTAGTGAATCATCAGAGACAACTCCAGACCTTATCAGCCCGGAGATGGCACCATAACAAACCTCGCTAAAACTAGCCCTTATCTTCCATTAGTTCCCCCATATATTTACCTTCCCACAATTTGCTTCCCTAATAACTTGAAGTTCCTTTTATTTGTCTTATCACTTCTCTAAAAATTTGTAGTTCTTTTGTGAAGAGGTTATACAAGCCCAAGTTCTAACAGTCTCTTGAGTTGCTCAGTACAGTGTTCCCATGTGTATGTGTTACTCACATGTTAACAAACTTGTTTGTTTTTCTCGTTTTTTATTAAAGTATAAAACACAAGTACAGTTAGCATACAATATTATATTAGTTGTAGGAGTATAACATAGTGATTTTATATTTATATACCCTACCATATGATTACCATAAGTCTAGTGACCATCTGTCACAGTACAAAGTCACTGCATTATGGACCATGCTCTCTGTGCTGTAGACTACATCCCCATGACTTCCTTATTTTATGACAACTGCAATTTTGTACCTCTTATCCCCCTTCACCCGTTGACCCCTCCCCCTCCCCTCTGGCAATCATCAGTTTGTTCTCTGAATTTATAAGTCTGTTCCTATTTTGTTCTGCTTTTTTAATTCCACATCTAAGTGAAATCATATGATATTTGTCTTTCTTTGTCTGACTTATCTCACTTGGCATAATACCTGGTCCATCCACGTTTTCACAAATGGCAATTCTGTTCTTTTTTATAAATGAATAATATTCTATACAGTCTAACATTTTATTGTATATATCTCACATCTTGTTTATCCATTCACCTACAAAATGACACGTAGGTTGCTTCCATATCTTGGCTATTGTAAATAATGCTGCATGTTTTCTTCTTATTAATCTGGTTTGTTGGTTTTTTTTTTTTTGTCAGTCTAATTTGTAGGCTCTAGCCAATGATCCTAAAATGGGTAGAGGGAAGCTATTTTTTATCCTCTACATCAGAAAAAAAAAACCGAGTAGCTTCTACCTTGTTCCTGGGGACACACATCCTTGCAGCTTTGAGTCACCATGTGGGAAGGCCAGCTGCCCTGAGGCCACCATGCTGGGAAGAAGCCAAACTACCGGAGAGTCCACAATTGGCAGTACTTAGTCTCAGAGTCCTCTCAGCTCCGGTGCCAGGTACGTGAGTCACCATCAATTAACTTCCTTCTTCCCCCTCCTCCCCCTGCTACCCTGTTATTGAGTCTTTTCAGCCCGGGCCCCCGACCTCAGGCCACATTAAAGTAGAGATAAGCCATCTCCACATGGCCTTTTCCAAATTCCAGACTCATAAAATCTGTGAGCATGAGAATATGGTTGTTCTTTCACACTACTTTCTATAATCACCAAATACTGAAAACAACCCAAATGTCCACTAATAGCAGAATGGATAAATTGCAGCATAATCGTATAATAAAATATTCTATGGCAATGAGAGCTATTGATACACACAATAATATGGATGAATTTCACAATATAGTGCTGGACAAAAGAAGCAAATACAAAAGAATGCATATCATATGATTCTATTTATATAAAATCACAAAAGGGCAAAACTTACCTCTAGTGCTAGAAAGCAAGCTCGTGGTTAGCCTGATTTCTCTGGTGGGAGGGTGTATGTGTAGAGTTTCTGAAACGTTAGCCTTGTTCTGTTTCTTCATGTCAGTCTGGTTCCATGGGTGTGTTCATTCTGTAAAAAATTATTGAACTGTACACTTCTGATGTGTACACTCTTCTGCTTTTAGGTTGAGCTTCAAAAAATGTTTTAAAAGGTGCTGGCTATGACCCGCAGATTGATTTCTCAACCCACAAATAGATCATGCCTTTCAGTTCCACGTGAATGGTGCCCTGAGGAGTTGCACAGGACTGTGGCCACTGGTGATCTTGCCCCAGGCAGCCAGGTGCGTATTTCAGGTCAACTGCTCATGAGCGAGCACAGAGCATACTGCCTCCCAGAGGCAACTGCTCTGCATGGGAAGACTGTTCTTCCCTTTCAGATCCAGATTGAATTGAAGTGTGCCCCTGAAGAAGGCACCTGAACAAAAATGTTTCTTTAGCACCTACTCTGTACTAGCGCTTTATGTGTACAATCGTACAATCTCATATATCATCAGGACAAACCTATGCAGCAACTTAGTTCCAATTTAGAGATAAAGAAATTAAGAACAGAAGATGTTAAATAATCTCCTGGAGTTCCCACAGTCAGATTCATGTAGATAGTATTTATAAGTGTTCAAAGATAGAATCTGACATGTTACTACATTTATTGAGTTGCCTGAATACACGCACACACTTCAGACTGAAGGACTGAGAAGTGTAGAACTAGCCAGCCAAAAGTGGAAGGAAGAGTTTACCGATAACGCTAAAGACTCCTGGCCAAGAGCAAAGTGAGGTTAGGAATAACCTCTAGTGTGAGTCCATCTCCTTGACTCATCTTTGACTCAGTTGAGTCATTTGTTTTTGTGTGTGTGTGTGTGTGCTGTTAAGTTTGTTTTCCTTCTACAGATCATTGCTTTTAGACAAATGATTGTTAAGACTTTTTGGACTCTTCAGATCCTTGTTTGATTATCTTATTTCTATCACTCAGATCTTTGGCCAAAAGTCCACCTCCTCAGAAAGGTCTTTTCTAACCGACTTGTCTAAAAGATCCTCCTTGTCATTCTCTGGCTCCTTTTATTCTTTCTTTAGTTTTCTTCTGAGCAATTGTCAGTGCTTAGAGCCATATTATTTATTTGTTAATTGCCTGTTGCCCCCAAAGAGTTGTCTGTTTTGTTCACCCAACATCCCTGGTGCCTAGAGTAGTGCCTAGAAGGAATGTATCATTGTTGGTACTGGGGATGGAAGAAAGAAAGAAAGGGAGGGAGGGAAGGAGGAAGAGAGAGAGGGAGAGAGCAGAAGAAGGGGAATTGTATAAAGATACCTGAGGACTTTGAGATGGCATTTTGTGTAAGATTGCATTGGTAATACTAGCTGCTATGAGAGATAAACCACCCTACATCTCAGTACCTTCATATAAAACAGCTTATTACTAACTCACAAAATAGTCCAATGCAGATGTTCCTGGTTGGACAGTTCTCCACCAAGTAGTTCAGAGATCCAGGCTCCTTCCATGCAAAAACATGGCCCCCAAGGTTGCCCTGGCAGTCATCTCCCTACCTGTCAGTGGGGAGGGCTCAAGGGCATGGACGATGATGAGTGGGAGTTTTAATGGGCCAGGGCTGGAATTGGTACATGTCACTTTTAACCACATTCCACTGGACACACCTAAGTGCAAGGTTGGAAAATACAGTGTAGCTGCATGCCTGGGAGGAAAAGGAAACAGGTTTGATGAAAAGCTAACCAATCTCTGCCACTGTGGTTAAATAAGTTGGTGCCTGTAAGATATCTATAGAGAGTTTAGAGTGAAATAATTTGCTATTGTATATTTGTATTAAAAATTTTTTTAAAGCTCTGGCTGGGTAGCTCCATTAGTTAGAATATCATCCCATAAACCAAGGTTGCACGTTCAATCCCTCATCAGGGCACGTACAAGAATCAACCAATGAATGCATAAATAAGTGGAACAACAAATCTCTCCCTTCCTCTGTCTTTCTCTCTCTCTCTCTCCCCCTCTCTTTCTTTCTCCCCTACCTCTCTCTCTCTCTCAAATCGAGAAATTAAAAAAAAATTTTAGTGCTTATCTGAGGATATGTTTGAGGGAGAGAGAGAGAGAGAGAGACTGCCTCTCAAATGCACCTCAACTGGGGATTGAACCTGCAGTCTAGGCACATGCCCTGATGGGGATCGAACCCACAAACTTTCAGTGTATGGGACGATGCTTCAACCAGCTGAGCCACCTGGCCAGAGCTATATTTGCACTTATAAAATCTGGAAACCATTAGCTTCAGAGACTTGAGACTTTCCAAAGTCCATCTACAATAAAATCATTCCTTATTTTTGAGAGCTGCCTTTTATAAGCTCTGGGGAGAGGAAAAAAGAAGATAAATCAATTAATTTATTATAAAAACTCCAATTGTATCTAAATTGCTTTGCAAGGTGGTGTAATATTTAAATATAAGCTACAGTTTCGACTTTATTCAACACCTCCCAGAACTGCCCACAAAGGTATGGATTTTCTAACAGTGTGGGTGTCATCGCTGCAAAATTCACTTCTGAGACTTTGAAATCTTACCGCCTAGCAAGGAGTGGATATTTTTTTAATTTCCAAATTCTAATTTAGGCATAAGTAAAGCCTGATATTTCTACTCAAATTGCCTTACCATAGTGTTTCTTTATTTTATTTTATTTTATTTTATTTTTACTGTATTTTTTCCACTATCATTTAGTGCTTCCTTTCTAACTTAATACTGGTCAGGACTATAAGCTCTAGAAGAATGAGTTTAGGCCACTGGTCAGAGGTGTAGAAAAATGGTAACACAGAAAGATGGTAATAGGAAAGAAACTAACATTTACTGAGGCTTATTTGTCAAGACTGTGTTATGCACTCTGTCCATACACTTGATTTCTTTCAATCCTCACATCAGTCCACAGTTTTATTGGTGAGGACCCTTTGCCTCTGAGAGGTTAACTTACCTGCCATTCCAAGCCAGTAGGGGGCAAAACTTAGGTGTGAACTGAGGTGCCCCAAAGCCCACACCCTTGACTAGCCCAGACTGGGAAAGAGAATGAAAACGAGGAACTTGGGAAACGAGCTGGAGACCAACACTGAAGAGTTCGGTTCTTTGGAATTTGATTACTCAGTCTCCTCATTCCTAAGAAATCCCTGTAGATGATTAATAACTTTGTGTCTCTTAACCACTAGCACTGTACAACGACTGAAGTCACACGTACAGTGATAGCTTCAGATACCAGCACTGGCCCTCTGATGTTTCCAGTCCCTTCTTGAAATCTCCTTGCAAGGAGTTTTTCCAAACCAGCTGTCTGTGGGAGCAATCACGTTCCAGCCCCCGTTCCGACTGGGGAGGTTTGGGCTCCCTGATCACGCCTCCATGGGAAAAATGAAACTGACAGATTAAGGGAGCAATTCCAAGAATAATTTTGGCACTCGATTTAAGACTGGAAAATAATTTTCCTTCTTATTTGGGCAAGGAAAATGCCTCAAGAACAGAAAAGCCTGCAGGAGAGGCCAACTGAGAGCCCTTTTTCCTCTTCCCCTCTGCCAGAGCTTATGTCTGTACAACAGCTGAACTATTTGCTACCCTTCTGAGTTTGTACTTAGTTGTTTATAGCAGATCTGGAAATACGTGCATCATTAAAGTAAAAAAATTCAGCCAACTAGCAAGACTTCAGAATGGGAGGAACAACAGACTTTACAAGTACAAGAATTAAACCAAAATTCTAGCTTTATCCTAAGGCTAGAATTTTGCAACATGGAATGTATCATTTTTTGGAAAAGCCACTCTGTTAGAATCTTCTTGGTTAACACTATTTTCAAATTTCCTTTCTCAGAGCTATCACAAAGGCGATAAAGGACATTTGTGCTAAAATGCAGTCTTTGTAAATTGGTACAGTCTCTGTGGAATCTTGAAGAAGGGTACATTGACAACATTTATCAAAATTATAGCACAAAATTACAAACTTTTTGACTCAGAAATGTCACATCCAGGAATTCACATGATAAACATATGTGCACATGCACTGATGTATGGACATGGTTATTCTGCACCATGGTTTATATAAAGGCAAGAAAGAATAGAAACAACTTAAATGTCAATAGATGACAGTTGACTATAAATCACAGTACATGTATGCAATGAAATACTATTCATTCATCAGAATGAATGACACTAATATTTAATGTATTGGTCTTTAATGATCTCCATGACATATTGTTAAACTAAAGAAGCCAAGTGCAGAACAGTGTGGAAAGTACAGAAAAATCAATTTGAATGGGGTGGGGGTGGGGATATATATGTTTTTTATTTATATGTGCAGAAACTATATATGCAGAAGCTGATGTAAATCTGGGCTTTCTGGCTTTAACTATTCTCCGTAACTAAGGGTGGAGCAGGGTGAAAGTGTTACAGAGCAGGTGTGTGTGTGTGTGTGTGTGTGCGTGCAGGCGCGTGTGTTTTAGGGCACACAGGGCAAGTTCATTTGGTGAATGCTGATGGCAGACATCATCCAAGAGAGACAAGCTGGGGAAAGTCCTGTGACAGGAGGAGCACCCAGGAAGCCTTGGGGGTCTCAGACTTAGTCTCTCACAGGGGAGGGCACAGGACCCTGGTCACACTGGGAATGTGTTCAGACACTCAGCACCATGCAGGTGGGCTCTCCATCCTTGATACAACCATTGCTGTCCTTGTGCCCTGCCACCCACCAGCATCTTTACTTCTCCCTCTGTCGTCTTCTCACCCAGTGTGGCCAGAACATGCTGGCAATGCCATTCCCTTCCTTGTCAAACACTCTAAGGCCTTCGACATAGTCCTCATAGGTGCCCTGGTCCTTGCTCTTGGCCAGAGTCTGCAGCATGGGCGGGAAGTACTCAAAGTCCAATACCTTCACATTCATCCCATCACTCTTGGGGTTCCCCAGGACTTTGGACACCTCGGCATTGGTGGGGTACTGGTCCAGGCCCTCATCATGTCCTCACACTGGCTGTACAGAATTTTGCCACCCCCTGTTCAGTTAAACAGCCGCAAGTCTCCTTGAACTGCATGGTCTGGTCCTTGGGGAAGTCACACACCTTGACTGTTCAGCTCCATTGGAACTTTTCCTGCTGTAATGGCACCAGAGCGGTATTTTTTAAACTGTATGGTTCATGAAATCTATGTAGTGGATCCTGACCAGAACTTTGAAATTGCATATAATAGAATCTAAGAGTTTGAGCGCACAGCACGTAATAAAGATAAAGATTGTTTTCATAAAACTTGTACTTGCATGTCTGAGTGTGTACACATTAGTTACGTGTACAATGTACTATGTAAAATGCATTTCTTACTCGTTGTCCAGGTCAAAAGGATTTGAAAGCTATGAGTGCACAGATCTCAGGATACATGGAAAGTAATCCGTACACTCACATGGCTCCCCCAAACATCTTTAATTGTGAGCCTTAACTCCCAAACAGAAGGGTACAATGTTTCTCCATTGAAACGAGTGCCGCAACCTCCGGGGCTTCCGACTCTGACTCATCTTTTCCAGGGGTTAGCTCTCCTTTCTCTACCTGTAGAATATCACTGACAATTTCCATCTGGTCTGATGATCTTGTATTTCATGGCAACTCTTAGACTTCCTCAGTTTTATCCATTTTAAAATTACACCTGCATGTTTTTCATATTGAGAATTTGTTCATTTCTTGCTACATGGTGGATTCCTGAACTTTGACTATGGTATTTTTCCTTTAGTTTTAAGTTATAATTTGTTTCCACATGGAATCTGTCTGCCTAACATATGGAAAAACAAAGAAAAGCATTGATGATTAAGCCATTTCACCAGTCCTTTGGGTTGCCTTTGGCTCCTACCTTAACTTCTTCTTTCTGCTTTTTTCTACTCTTTTTTTAAGTGTTGCACTGAGAAGGCGTTTGACCTTCTTCTTCTCCTCCTCCTCCTTCTTCGTCGTCTTCTTTCTCCTCTTCCTCTTCTTCTCTGTCTTTTTTCTCTCTCTTCCTCCCTTCCTCCCCCACAATGGGCGAAGCCAGCTGCCGTGCTGTAAGTAGCCCCCTGGAGAGGCCTATGTGGCAAGGGAATGATGACTCTGGCTAACAGCCAGCAAAGGCCTGAGGCCTGACAACAGCCCCATGAGTGAATTTAGAGCCACGTCCTCACCCAAATGAGGATCCACCTCCTAGCTGAGCCTTGAGGTGACTGTACTCCTGACCGATGACTGATTGCTTCCTCCTGAGAGACCCGGATCCAAAGGACCCAGCCAAACTGTATCCAGCCTCCTAACCCACAGAAACTGTAAAATAACATTTATTGTTTTAAGTCGCTGTGATTTGGGGTAATTTGTCACACGGCAATAATAACGAACACAGGGGCAAGCCACCCATTGTTTGTACTTTGGTTGAAGGTATGGCTCAGCCCCCATCATGGGTGTTGAAACAAGCCAAGAAAGGTCTGTCCTCAATTCCTGACGAATGTGGGCCCATGTGAGCACATGACCAGGGCTCAGCCTGTCCGGGAATGGCCTGGGATTTAATGACCTAAATCAGTAAGTGTGATTGAGAAAGAGTTCTTCACAGTGGCTGCCCTGAGTGTCCTGCAGCAGAGGTGCCAATGGCAGCTTCCAAGCCAGACTGCTCCTGCAGGGAACCTTTGTCTCTGGTCCTCAATTTTCCCATCTATAAAATGGACATAATAACAGTTCCTATATTTTAGGGTGGTTGTGAGGATTATATGGACTCAAATGTGGGAAGTGCTTAGGTCAACACCTGGCAAACAGTAAGTGCTCTTTAGTGTTCACTTTTTAAAACAATTATTTTATACATGAGGAAACTAAGGCCCAGAGAAGTATAAAGCAATTTTCCAGGATTAAAAAAACTCTTACTAAAAACTGAGAAGAGGAAATACGAAAAAGGGGGTTCCTTTTCTTCTTTGCTCTTAGGGAACTTGTAGAAAGATGATCTAAAACTGGAAGATGTTGATACTGAAGACATAGGTTTAATGGGAGAGGGTGTTTTTAAAGATGTATTTATTTATCTTTATAGAGAGGGGAAGGCAGGAAGAAGAAAAGAGGAGAAACATCTATCACTCTATTGCCTTTTGCACATCAGCAACCCAGACATGTGCCCTGACCAGGAATCAGACCAGCAATGGTTCAGTTTGCAGGACAATGCCCAGCCCACTGAGCCACACCAGTCAGGGCACAATAGGAGAGTTTTCAGTAGTCCTGCCTCACCACCCCCAAGTCATTTTCTCCCCTGCACAATGTACACCTGAGAATCCTACCATCACACCGCTGTGTCTGTGCCGAGACGGGCTGGGGCCTCAGGGTTTCACTTCCCACTGGGAAGGGCCCTGGGCCCTGGTTTGCTAATATCAAGTACTACCGTGGGGGTGGGATGGAGGAAGGGACTTCCCAGTGCCAGTGGTCATATGTCCTAACCGATCTGGACCTGCATTGCACTACAATGACACCACTGGCCAGTGTCCTTGTTCTTAAACAAAGGGCACAGATCCACAGTGACTTTTGCTCCATGTCAATCCCTGAGTTAAGAGGTCACCAGGTTATTGTCCTATTCTCTCCAGGGACAAGGGGTGCTCTGAAACTGAGAGTGGATTTTCTGGTCCAGGAAGAGGAGGAGGAGGGGCCTCTAACTGCGTGGAATTAGGGCGGGAGCTGGGGGAGGAGCAGATTTTGCTCTAGACGGGGAGGTCAGGTTGGCAGGGAAGGGATGAGACCTAGACCACCATGAGGGAGACTTCGGACTCCCAGTATAGTTTGCTTCTTCAGGGCTGACACAAGCTCACATGGAGAGGTGAGATTAGGGCATCCCCAGCTTTTCTCTGTGAGCAATCCCAAATGATTAACACTTCCTGAGGGTTTACTGTGCGACTGCCACTAGTCTGTTACAGGCTTTTTATGCATTAATGCATCCCAGCAACCGTAAGGTGCTGTTATTATTATCCCCATTATAAAGATGAGGAAAATGGAGGCACAGAAAGGTTAAGTAACTTACCCAAGGTCACACAGCTAGTGAGTAGCAGAACTTTGAATTTGGGCAGTCTGGATCCAGATTGAGCTCCTAAACACTGTGCTTCCCTGCTTCTTAGGTGAAGATGTTCAGTCCTATTAATATCAAACAGGCTGACTTAGATACCCAGCAACCACCTCAAGTGCTGGTCACTGCAGTAGGCTGACTAATGGGCCCCAAAGATACCCATGTCCTAGGGTCCCGAACCTGTGAATGTCACCATATATGGCAAAAGGGACTTTGCAGCTGTGATTAAAAAGAAAATTAAAATGAAAAAAAAAACCACATCTTTTTCTAATTACTGTCGACATTCAATGTAAGTAGAAAATTTTGAAAGGCAGAGATTATCCTGGATTATCCAGCTGGGCACTAAATGTAGTCACAGGTGCCCCAAGTGAGAGCCCGAGGGGGATCTGAGCACAGGAGAGCCAAGAGGAGACCTGAGGAAGGAAGCAGGGGTTGGAGGATTTGAGAAAGGAGTCAGGAGTCAAGGAATGCAGGTGCCTCAAGAAGTTGGGAAAGGCAAGAAAATGGATTCTCTCCTCTGTCCCCAGAAAGATCCAGCCCTGAAGACACCTTGCCTTTAGCTCAGGAAAACTAATTTTGGACTTCTGACCTCCAGGAGTATAAGAGAACACATCTGAGTTCTTTTAAGCTACTAATTTTGTGGTAATTTGTCACTACAGCAATAGGGAACTAATATACTCACCAAACCCTAGGGTGCTTCATTTCAGGGGTCACAGCATTAAAGATTACAGGCAAATTCTGCCTCCCTCTACCCACACCACCCCCATCCCCTCCCTGCCAAATCATCACCTATCACATCGTGTGCCAGCTGCTTTCATTCCTTCATTCACATATTTATTGAGTGCCTCTTGGGATCTAAGCACTATTATAAACCCTGTGCAGTAAACAAGACAGAAATTCCATCTCACAGTGCCCATTCTAATGAAGGAGAGAGACCAGACATACAAAAATGAAGACATACTCTGAAGACAGTCACCTGTTTAGCTTCTGTCTCAGTCACCTGCCACCTGAGTAACCTCACAGCCCAGGTGACCTCTAGCTGCCTCCTCATGAAAGACTTCCTCATCCATTTCCTACACATGTCAGACCCTGGGTGAGGCACCTTCATTCTTCCAATCCCCTCGCCCCAACCAGCGCATTCACCACATTACAGAAAAATTTTCTTCAATGGCCCGTCTGCCTGGGAGATCAAGGACAAACCCCTTAGCATGGCTCAAAAGGTCCTTCATGCTCTGGTGCCTGCACTCCACGCCAGCCTCATCCCACCTTCCCCTGGCTCCACCCAACTTGCCCTCCAGCCCCGCTGACTCCCTGGCGCTCCTTCCCTAGGCCAGAACCCTCTCTAGGCCTTTGCCTATATACACACCTGCCTGAAGTACCTCTCCCCATGCACCTTCCAGAGAGCCTTTCCAGGACCCCCAAGCCTGGGTTGATTTTCCATGGTATTTGGGGAACACCCTAAACATAGCATCTACCACATAGTAATGTGTTCACATGTCCTCTTCCCTGACTGAACTGTGAGCTCCTTGGGAATAGGACTGCCCACTTTATCCATCCTGAAAGTGTTAGTGCACCTTACAGAATCTCCTGGCATGCGGGAAACCTTCATAAATATTTTCTGAATGAGGGTGTGAGCGAGAACGTTTTACAAGTTTAATCATAGAAGTGCAGAGAAAGAAGTTATTCATGAGGGCTAGGCGTGTCTTCTGGAGGATGTGAAATTTCAGACATGCTTCTTGGAAGGGACAGGCTTGGCAGGGGTTTTGCATATTGGCAAGCAGGTTTTTGGAGATGGAGGTGAGCTTAGTAGGTGAGCTTACCCAGACTGAGGTCAGAACTGTAGGCAGGCAAGTCTCAAGAAAACAGAAAAGTTTTTTAAACCATCTTGCTGAGGTGCATGAGCCTTAATTATCAAGGTGTCAGAAAACTGTTGAAGGCCGGTAAGCATTGGGTTGGCCAAAAAGTCCATTTAGTTTTTTCTATAAAATAAAAGACACGCATTATTATTTTCGCCAATAACTTTATTGATTTGGATATTTTGAGTATGTTGGCTATCACCCACATGGTGTAATGTTGACTCATCTCAATTAATGTTTCAATTTGATTGTTATCAATTTCAGCAGGTCTACCCGACTGTGGAGCATCATTCAGGGAGAAATCTCCAGCATGAAACTTCACAAACCACTTTTGACACGTACTATCAGCCATACCATCTTTTCCCTACACTGCACGAATGCTTTTGTTGCTTTTCAAGTACATTTTTACCTTTCTTTAAATAATATGCCAAACGTGTTGTATATTTCCTTCCATCTTCAATATTAAAGTGGTTACACAAAAATTCACCTAATTTGATAAGTGTTTTTTAAAAATGCGGGCTGATATGACAGCTGTCACAATACAATCTAACAAAATTGTTTCAAATGAAGTTAAAGACAACTAAGCACTACTAGAGCCAGCTTAGGAAAAAAAAAACCCACACAAACTTTTTGGCCAACCCAGTATTTGGGTTTCTTATATGGGTTGTACTGAAATAAGTGAAATGGTTCTTCCTTTGTTGGGGCCAGGCCACTTTAAGAAGGCTCAGACTGCCCCAGGAAGGACGAAGGACCCTGAAACAGAGGTCTGGGTGGTGGGTGGCAGGGAACCTCCAGAATTCCATGTGGCTGGAGACACTTCTGAATCTCCCAACAGCTCCAGGATTCTGTGAGCTTGTAGGCCCTTTCAAAGCTGGGATGGGAGTGAGCATCTTCAGTGCCTCTCTTCAGCTTGTTTACTTTCCAGGGCTTCTTTGATTGCTGCACTTCAGAATATTTGCATATGAATGAGGCACCAGGGGACAATAGTTACCTTTCAGGACCAGAACTGGGGGAGGATTGACCTTCAATTCTTCCAGAACTCTCTACGGCAACTTAATGGACTGCTGAGTTCATTCAGAAGAGGAGCTGGGTGGGGCTCAAATACTTTTATTCTCTTTTAACTGTTTTAGGGCTGAGAGGAGATAGGGGAGGGTGGAATTTCCTTTTTGCATCAGCATCCCCTTTATTCCTGCCCTGTGCATGGTCACTTTGCTCCCCAGTGGACCTGGGCTCCCACTAAACCCGCAGCCCTGGTCCTCCAGTTGTCACCAGATGTAGAACTTTTCGAAGAGCCAGAATTTTTGTAACTGTTCTGGTCTGTGACGGCATTCTGATGCCAAATGTCTTCCCTGCCTCCGTGCCTAACCCCTTCACCAACCCCATGTGGTGTCATCTCACTCAACATCTCTTCAAAGCCTGGATCTTGTCACCTTATTCTGCAGCAGATGCCAGACGTGATGTTGTTTGTGGAATTTTAGCCTAAAAATGGAGCCCTTCAGTGATACAAGGAATGGTTAAATATAATTGAAAACTGGGGACCACATACACATGTCTTCCCTGGATTGGACCTCACGTAGAAAAGATCCTCATCACTAACCCATGCTCTCTCTACTACCTTCTCAAAGTTTCACAGGAGAGGCACACAGGCCCCTCCGTGCTAAAGACTGTGAGATCCTTGAAGGTGGAGAACATGTCGTATTTATTCTTGCAGTGACCACACAGTTGCCATTCAGTATACACATTTGTATATTTAGAAGAGAAGTTGCTTGTGTTTTCTGAGCCAACTTTCCCCTCACACCCCTCCTTTACTGCATAAATCATGCACTTGGCTCTCACCCCTGCAAAACCAAACCTAGCGAGTGTGCCCATAATCTGTCCCTGTCCCCGCCTCACTGTCTCTTACTGGCCATTGGCCTTAGCTACTGCTCTTTTTCCCCTCTGTCTTTCTAGAAAAAGAAGAATAACTAGTTCCACCTCTATCCTCCTGCATTATGAAATCTGCTTTGAGTTTTCCATTATGCACAAATATTGCACTCACTACTTTCATCAGCAGCCTCATCCCTGCGGAACCAGCTGGGCCTTCTTTAGTCTCTCAGGATGGGTTGCTGTTGATTTTTTTGCCTCGACATGTTTCCATCATGTCTTCAGCAACACGTAAAAAGATGAATACTGTATGATTGCACTTGTCAGTAGGATCTGAAAGAAGTTCAACTCATAGAAACAGAAAATAGAATGGTGTTTGCCAGGGGCTGGGGGACCTGGGGAAATGGGAAGATGCTGGCCAAAGGGTACACACTTCCAGTTATAAGATGAACAGGTTCTGAGGACCTAATGGACAGTATGGTGACTATAAGTAACAATATGTATTATACACCAGAAAGTTGTTATGAGAGTGGTTCTTACCACACACACACACACACACACACACACACACAAACACAGAAAGCATAATTATGTGAGGTGATAACATGTAAACTAACCTTATAACCTTTTTTGTAAAGATGTTATTTATTAATTTTTAGAGGAAGGGGAAAGGAAAGAGAAAGAGAAGGAGAAAAACATCAATGTGTGGTTGCCTCTTACATGCCCCCCAGCTGGGGACCCAGTCCACAACCCAGGCATGTGCCCTGACTGGGAATCGAACCAACAACCTTTTGGTTCACAGGCCAGTGCCCAATCCACTGAGCCACACCAGCCAGGGCCTTTATAAATTTATTCTGGTAATCATTTTGCATTATGTATGTGTCTCAAATCATCACATCATATACTTCAGCTTGCACAATGTTATGTATCAGTTAGATCTCAATAAAGCTGGAAGACAAAATAAGAAACAAGGAAAAAAAGATTCTCTTTATAGATTTCAGAGAACTAAATTGAATTTTATTTTCATTAAATGAAATATTTAAAAATGTCCTGGGTTCCAATTTTAGCTAAGCTTTTTCCTAGCCGATGACCTTGGATAACTTCCCTCACTGCTGTGTGCCTTGATTTCCTCATCTATAAAATGGGAATAATAATTACTCTTACCTCACTGGAGTTTTTATGTGGATTAAATTATTATAATACTTGTAAAGGGCTTAGGAAAGTGCCTGACATATAATCACAATGCTTTGTGATACTGAAGATGATAATGAAGAAGAAAAAGATGATGATGATGATTGATATTAGTGATAGGTGCCTGAGTTTAAATCCTGATCTGTAAGCTGTACGACTTCGAATGTGTTTCTTGAATTCTCTAAGCCTTACCTTCCTCGTCTGTGAATGGAATAATGGCATAGGCAGTACATGTGCATCACTTTAGACTGTTATGAGGGGTGAATCAGATCCTATGGTGTCTGTATCACAGTAATCTCAATGATGTGAAGTTTCTTAAAAAATTAAAACAAACTGGAATAACAATTTCTATTTATAGGTTACAATGAAGATAAAATGAGAGCACCCTGAAAATGATCGTATAAATGAGTCACTCATTATAATGTCAATTCACTTACAGTGGATGGCAGTAGACACCAGCAAATACAGTTTAGCTCAACCAAAAAGCATATAGGGAGAACCAACACAGCACCGTTCTCATGAAATTACTTACCATGCCTAGTCTCACTTCTGTGACTATACTGAGCGAACAACCTGCTTGGGCTCAGGAATTTCTTTGTTTGATGTTAAAAAAATGATTACTTTTATTAGAAAGCCTGTTCTTGTTCCACATTAATTTCCCTCAGTTTCCATCTTCATCTCTGGACATCCCTTCCTGCACCTATGCTCTGGGCTATCCCTTGTTACTCGCAGTGGGTCCATGGACCAGCAGCATCAGCTTCACCCAGGAGCTTGTAGAAATGGAGGATCTTGGTCCGCACCTTACAGTTACAAAATCCAAGTGGTTCACACTCTTACCAAAGTTTGAGAAGCACTGCTTCAGCCACAGTGAACCCACTGGAATTCTCTCGAGGAGCCATGCTGGCCTTTGCACCTGCTGGTCTTCCCGAATCAGAAACACCCCTTCCCCATCTGCTAAGCAAACTGGTCTCTTATGTACTCTTCTTACCTCCTTGGTGAGGGAACCAGCAGCAGGACATGAACCCATCTCAAAGGAGAATAGAGCGGACTGGTAAATATTGTCTATGAAAAAAAAGAATGTTGGAATAAGACTGCAAAATTAAATGTAACACTGCATTATACTGATGGAACAATAAAATGGTAACTTTTGGAGCTATCTTTTCTTTTTTAAAAAAGATTTTATTTATTTATTTTTAGAGAGAAGGGAAGGGAAGGAGAAAG
Organism: Phyllostomus hastatus; assembly: GCF_019186645.2. Classification (NCBI taxonomy): domain Eukaryota; kingdom Metazoa; phylum Chordata; class Mammalia; order Chiroptera; family Phyllostomidae; genus Phyllostomus; species Phyllostomus hastatus. Next base: position 33,833,787 of record NW_025333709.1, on the reverse strand, counting down.
AGAGGGAGAGAAACATCAGTGTGTGGTTTCCTCTCACACACCCCATACTGGGGTCCTGGCCTGGCATGTGCCCTGACTGGGAATTGAACCAGTGATCCTTTGGTTCCCAGGCCTGTGCTCTATCCACTGAGCTACACCAGCCAGGGCTGGAACTATCTTTTCTATCTGACAAAGTCATTTGCAACTTCTCTTCTATAAGTTCATATCTAATTTACAGAGTCTAGGCCCTGTCAGCTGTGAACAAAATCCGAATGAGACGACATCCTTGGAATCAGATGACCCCCAGGCAGGCTTCTCTGTGCTCGGGCTACAAGGACTTGGAAAAGGCACATAGTGATATTTTGCCTTATTTCCAAGCTTTGGATAATTTTTCTTAAAAGTTTAAACTTGATGACAGGAGCCATAAGGAATACACATATTGGATTGCCAAACTTGACTTTACACAATTCCAGTTATGTTAGTGTCAGAGGATAAAGAGACTACCTCTCTCGCAGAGGTGTAGGGAAAGGGAGACAGGACCAGACTAGGCCTGTCTTTTAAAAGACATCTTCCTGCACTTATCTGAGCCCCATTATACTCACCAGAACTTGGGGATAACATCTATTTAATTCCAAGACCAAATTTGTATAGTCTTGTGAATTACTGAAGACCCCCCAAAGAGTGTTTTCTGTTAGGTCTATCAGTATTTAATATTAGAAATTAAAAGTGTCGCAGGTTCAATTCCCAGCCAGGGTACATTCCTGGGTTGCAGGCCAGAACCCCCAGCAACCGCACATTGATGTCTCTCTCTCTCTCTCTCCCCCTCCCTTCCCTCCCTAAAAATAAATAAATAAAATCCTTAAAAAAAAAAAAAAAGCCAAGTCGCTAAGTGTTTAAAAAAAAAAAGAAATTAAAACTGAGAATTTAGAAAATATCAAGGTATTTAATAGTAATAAAAACTCATCACTGACATAAATAACATCATTTTTATGACAAGGAATTATATTTTACAGAACCCCCAAAGGTTTGGCTTTGATTCAGAGGGCCCAGTTAAAGTTTTCCAGTGTCTCCTATAACTTATGTTTAGATGAGATTTGATAATAGGCTGGTTGAAGTTAAGCCTGGTAGTGATAACATATATCTTTGGTATGTGTGTATCTGTGTGTGTGTATATCCTGATTTAAAGAGCCTTCTGATCCATAGATCTTGTATAATCAATTAAGAGTAGGTCATACATTGATTAGGACCATTATTCAAATACTTTTTAGTAGCTGTGGGTACTGAGCTTTTCCTCGTGGTAATATCACTAGAATGACATCACTTCTCAAGGGCAGCGAGTTTTAGTCTGTCTAGTCTCCTGTCTTCCTAGGAGAGTGCATATATAGCATTTTGTAGTTATTTGTGGAATAGATGAATAAGTAAAATTTATAGGATCATGTATCCTTCTGGATAGTAGGGATGATTTATTTAAAAATAATGATGTTTCTTTGCCTTGTTTTTCTGTTAACTTCTAAATTGTGACCCTGCAAAATACCTACTGATATTTCAAAGAGGGTTCTTTTGGGAAGGAAAAATTTTTCCTCTCCCCTTTTAGTTTCTTTTGGCTTGTCTGATAATTACACATAAGGCAGATTAACAGGAGAAAAACAAATTTAATTACATACATACAGGAGTCCTATAAAAAATATGAGAAAGTCAGTCCTGGATGGTGTGCTTCAGTGGATTGAGTTCTGGCCTATGAACCAAAGGGTCACCGGTTCAATTCCCAGTCAAGGCACATGCCTGGGCTGCGGGCTGTGTCCCTGGTTGGCGGCATGTGATAGGCAACCACACGTCAATGTTTCTCTCCCTCTCTTTCTCCCTCCCTTGCCCTCTCTCTAAAAATAAATAAACAAAATCTTTTTAAAAATATGAGAATCATGAGCAAGTTGTTCACTTCAGGCTTATATGACACCCTGAAGTAAAGAATGGGACAGGAGCGTGGACTTCCGCGGGAGGAGGGACACTTACAGGACATTAAGAAAAGCAACTATTGACAGATGTTTGCCCTGCCACACAGATAGGTCACTCGGATATCAGTGATCCCTGGTAATCTCAAGAGACTCACTGGCACCTGTAATCACAGGCAGACCAGCAGCAAGTGACAGAAGACTGAAGTTAAAAGTCAGACCTTCATAGGCACAGTCAGTAAGATAACTCTGCATAAAAGAATAATGATTTTGAATGAATTGGCCAGATAATAGGCCTGAAAAAAATGGTTTTGCCTAAATTTCCTAGACACTTAATGAAATTTTTATTCATTTGGAGGTGTGGAGACCTAAGGCAGCAGTGCACACCTAAAAAAAGACTGAAAGCCCAACCATAAGGACTAAGCACAGAAATATCTCCTGCTCACTCTTGGTACTCCCTTTAACGAGTGTGCTGGTGATTGGCTTTGGTCATTTTTGTTTGGCATATTTGACCAGGGGTCAGTAAACCACGGCCCCTCATCTAGATGTGGCCTGCTGCCTGTTTTGTAAAGTTTTCCTGGAACAAAACCATGCCTATTCATATAGACTGGTGGTCCATGGCTGCTTTTGCACTACAGTGACTCAGTTGACAAGTTGTGACAGACCATATGACTCTCGAAGTCTGTACTTATTTGCTGGCCCTTTACAGGTTTAACATTTGTTAACCGTTGTTCTTGGCTAACAACTGCTGAGACAACTACGTGGGAAGCATCATGGCACAAAATATTTCTAACATCAACTGTTTGGAACAAACTAACATAAAGGCAGCAGCAATAACAATGCATTTATAACCAATCTACCTTGAGGAGTATATGGCTTTCTCTTTGAAGTGTTAACACAGCTCTAAGCTTTGTTCCTGAGTCTGTGTCAGATTTCAGTTTGTATTCCTGAAGCATCAGAGGTGAAGATGTTTATAAGCAAAGGGTATACGAGGTCTGTCCAGAAGGTATCCAGTCATGTACTATGAAAAATAGAGACATTTATTGAAGAAGATACAAGATACAAGAAACATTGCACATAGGACAGGATGCCTCAGTCTTCTTTAAAGTAGGCACCTTGGGACCTCACACAGTTCTTCCAATCGGCATCAGCTCGTCTCTTGTATTTTCCTGAATCTAAATGATGGTCTGAAATCTTTTCTCTTTCAAAGGTGATTTTAGTTTTGGGAAAAGCCAGAAGTTGCAGGGCACCAAATATGGGCTGTAGGGCGGCTGAGTCACGAAAAAGCTCTGCACGAGACATGATGCAAGGGCAGGCTCATTATCGTGATGAAGCTGCGGACTTCTGAATCACCCAAATAGTTTCTGCTGAGGAATGTTCAAGCTTAAGACAAAATTTGATGCTCATCCGTTGCTCTACTCACTCAATACGGCCACACTGTACACATGCTCACTCAGTTGCACCTACCACCCCAACCGACCAGGACAGTGAAGTCGCCATTCTCCACGCATGTGCATTCCAGTCCACGCTCCCTGGCTGTCAGTTTACATCGATGTCACATAAACCATTCTCATTATATCAGTAATGGCTGGATTTTTTTTTCCAGACAGAACTTGTATGTTAGTTGTTAACAGCAATCCAACAAAGTTGAGAAAACACTTTTGTATATTTATATATCAACCCTTGATGAAAGTCTTGAACAGAATAAGCCATCTGTATTTTATGACCTTTGTTCAAAGAACTTATACTAAGTGACTCAGAAAAGCATTAACACTCATTCCAAATTTACCCTTTGGCTTCAAACAGGACACTAGCCAGAATTCAGCTGTGCATGGTGCCAGATGGAGTTAAAACTGCACGCTGTCTTCTTGTCCCAGTTTTTGTGGTTGCTAAAGTCGAGGGGTGGGGTATGTGACCAGGCCAGTCATTAGGTTATTGTATGTCAGCTCTAAAGCCACCCTTCCAGACTCTGTGATGCTAGATCTTTTCTACTTGCCCAGCTGGCTTCCCAAAGGTCTGCCAATAGGATGCATTAGGAAGACACTGCAAGGCGAGGACAGGGAGGAGGACCTACTCCTATGTGCTTGTTGTTCCTTTCGGCAGCACCTCAGGTGACAGCAGCTGACGGCAGTCCCCACTTTGTCATACATTCTCAGAACTGCCTCACTGTGCTCCCTCAGACCCACCAGCCCCAGGCAGAGAGCACCCCTTCTCAGAGGTTTGATCCCCAGCTCTCCAGGGCCTCTCCTCCAAATTTCTAGCTTCTAACAATGCTGGTCCTTTGTTCTCCCCAACCGGGGGGGTGGTGGTGATACCTACATCCTGAAGTTAACCATCTCTGTGCGTGACCTCATTGTTCCCTTTCTGCTTTTTGCAGTTTTCCAATATTGGTTTGGCCAATTTCTTATATTAAATTCTCTTTGGTGCACTTCCTAGTGGGTCTTGTGTTTTCCAGGTGAGACCCTGACTCATACAGGGAGTACGTCACAGAATCAACATTAGAAAGAAAATGGACCTGCCACTGCGCGAACTTGCTCTGCTTCTTTGGCAAGATTACTTTTCTTCTCTAACCCTCTCATTAAGGTTTGCTGAATAGCTACCAAAACTCATACTCAGGATTAGTAAATATGTTGAAGGATGCTTGTTAAAAATAAAGAATCAGTAAGTGAATATTCTCAAATGCTATATGAGGTACTGTTGGAGGACATTGATGTTTGTGTCATAGAATAATTTTGTTAAATTTCATTTATTTATTTATTTATTTATTTATTATGTACTTATTTTTAGAGAGAGGGGAAGGGAGGGAGAAAGAGGCAGAGAAACATTGATGTGTGACAGAAACATTGATTCGTTGCCTCTGTGTGCCCTCAGCTGGGGGCCTGGCCCACAACCCAGCATGTTTTCTGACAAGGAATAGAACAGGGCACCTTTCAGTTTGCAGGATGACACCCAACCCACTGAGCCACACCAGTCAGGGCTATTTGCTAAATTTTTCAAAATTTAATTATTTTAATAAAAAACAATACATTCATATAACGCTAATGTTTTTAAATCACTGGTATGTGCTGTATTAGTTCACTTAGCTGCCTTAACAGAGTACCACAGACCAGGTGGCTAATGCTGTGGAAGTGCATTTCCTCATAGTCCTGGAGGCCTGGAGTCTAAGGCCAGTGTGTCAGCAGGCATTTGTTTTTTTCCCCTGAGGCTCCTCTCCTGGGGTTTCAGATGGCCATTTTCCCTCTGACTCCACTGTAACTTAACTACCTTCTTAAAGTCCCTATCTCAAAATACAGTTACACTCAGAGGTCCCAGTGGTTAGAACTTCAACACAAGTTTAGTAGGGGGGGGACACAATTCAGCCCCTGACACATGCAAAGCTTGTTAAGAGGAAACGCAGTGGGCGGTTCCTGCTTTCTCCCTCCTGTCTGGTCTCCCAATTTCCAGAGGAAACCAACTTGCACTGTTTTAATTCTTTGGATGTTTATCTTCACATCTCTAAATAATATGTATAAACCTCTCGGTTTTTCAGGTTAGATGTTCATCCCTTGTATTTCACCAGGAAAGATTTAACTCTTTCTCACCTCCTCTCCCTCTCACTACCCATGTGTACATTTCCTCCCTGTTCTCCCCAAAGAGTTCATCACAATTTTGGTTGGACCAGTGACCGATATTTACATTAGTGAACAACTTTGTTTTTCCTGAAGCCAATGACTGTCTTTTTCATTTTTTTTAGTTTTCTTTTTCCCCTTAATATTATTATATATTGGCAATACAAATAATCAAGACTGGTGAATAAGGAACTTAAAAAAATCACACTGTGCTTATTAAGGTTTAAGGGTTTTCCTCTGTGAAGCACAATACCACTCCTTAACTTTTTCACTTCTTCGATACAAAATCACTTTGCTGTGATAACCACGTGGCTCTCCTTCCCAGTCAAGACTTAGCACTCCTGACCCTCCATTTCTAAGTGACAAGACTTATTGTCCTTGCCTGCTATAATCAATAATAAAACCACCAGTCTGCAAGAATGTAGGTAAGAAGGAGTTTAAAGACAGTAAAGACATTCCTTAAAAACCTGAGCCTACTATAAGTTGTTCACTATTTTCTAGCGAAGTGGCTGGCATGGGCTGAATACGGTCTCTTTTCCTTTTCTGTTTCTTTTTCCAATCAGTAGCTCAAAGAAAAGATGGAGTGATTGTGTTTTAAAATCCAGCCAGACGTTCTATGGTAACTATTTTAGATGAACAATCTAGGGTCCTACTGAAGTCATTCAAACCTCATGCAAAATGCCTCATCACATTAGACAATTCAGTCACTTTCCATATTTAAACCATCTCGCACTGAAGTGGCAGTGGTCACTCTTCATTATTTTAGCATCCGACCTTAGGGACTTAGACATAAAATCGCTGTTGAGTAGTACCAAGCATTTTCTGAATGAGCAGTTTGGGTGTGTGTGTGCCTTTTGTTTTTCTGTTTTTTAATAAACTTATTTACCTTGTGCACAAACAATTTTTAAATGTTTTTAACTATTTGAATAATATCACTAACACACTATTTGGTATTAGCTCATCACTCAGTGTGAAGAATTAAAGAGCCCTAGATACTATAAATGTTTTACTTCACAAAGTGTAATTATAACGGAAGGATATACTGTATCTCTGAAAGAAAAGGAATTACACAGCAACTTTTATCCAACAACAACTACTACATAGAAAAGGAATGATAAGGGGAAAACTCAACTTCAAAAAAATATACTAAAAAATTTGACAGTCTTATGCAGGACCCATCAAAGTTTTAGTGTTCAATATTTAATAGCACAACTGACCAATGTCCAAGATGTGAAGTTACCATGTGGAAGAAACTGGTGGGAAAATCACTCTATAAGCTAACTACATAGTATGTGATAAGAAAAACGCACACTTTGTAATACAAAATCTGCCTGTACATAGTAGGTACATGCAAAAAGCTATCTGGTCTTCTCTTGGCTTGTGAAAACAATGTCCTTGGTTTCAGTGTAACTTAGCAGCCTTCAGCTCTTCCATGTAGCAGGTGTCTTGTGTCCCCCTTCCAGGTGTCCTCCCGTCCCCAGCCTGTGTCATGGGGCCTGCAATGTTTTTCTCCAGGTCATCAGTACAGCTACTCGTGTCATCAGCTCTTCCAATGACCTGTTTGTTGGACATAGTCTGAAATTTACCTGCGTCTGTCGCAGGCATGTCTGCCCCACTGAGGTGAGACCCTGCCTGGGGTCAGGCTCTGCCATGTCCCCGGTTCCCGGCCTGGCTGTAGAGTCTCAGACCATCACCTACACTTCTGTTTGTCACTGCACACACCCCCAGCCTACTTAGTTTTCTTTGTACTTGTTACTAATCAATCCCCAAAGTTACCCCTTTGGTGAAAATCTCACCCCAATTACTGTAGGACACATTTCCTATTCTATCTGTGTCACCCTCTAGAAATGGTCCCCCAGGGCCCACTGGTTGTTCCAGTCTGGATGGGCTGAGCTGTAGGACTACTATACTGTCGTCTGCTTCCTGGGTCCCGAGTCTTCCTCATTTTTGCTCTACTTTTTTCTTGTGATGTCAGTTTAACATTTTAAAAGTTCACTTATTCAGCCAGCATTTATTTATTGAGCATGTGGTAGGCACTAGGGACACAGAAGCCAGAGAAACAGACAATATCACTGCCTATAGGCTGGAGTGTTCGGCTCTGTGACAACACAACAGCCACTGTGACCCGAGTTAGGACTATGCCTAGTTGCTTAAGAACAGAATAACTGCCCTCTATACATGTCCTCATCTCTCACCTGGATCGTGGCAAAAGTCACCTAATTTGTCTCTCTGATAAATCTCCTCTCTCCTATCCATTCTTCATCCAATCTATCAAAATGTAATTCAGATTGGAGGCATTCCCTGGCTTAAAATCCTCCACTGGCTTATCACTGCAACCAGAAAAAAGATCCAAACCCCTTATCATGGCCCACCCAGCCACACGTGCTCTGGGCCCTGCAGTTCCCTCTCCTCCAGGCAGGGCTCCAGCTGACACACTGGGCCGACTCCTTCCCCTGGATGTCTGCACTTGCTTTTCTTTGAGCCTGGAATACTTGTCCCAAGGCCTTCACCAAGCTTCCTTCTCCTCATGCCTCAGCTTTGAGCTCAAATGTCACCTCTAAAAGGCCTATTTTCCACCCCCCAAACTCCCAATGGAAAGTCTTCCCTCCCCCTGCCCCCCGTTTTCTAACGCTTAATTTTAGAAATTGTTGTATTTATTCAGTTGTTTTAGAGTTCCCTGTGTCACCCCATCCACAACCCCTACAACAGAAACTTTTTGAAAGCAGGGATTCTTTTGCTGAGTTCAGCCCCCAAAACACTGGGACAGAGTAGATGCTGAAGAAGTAGGGGTTGACTGACAGAGCCCACAGGGTTGTTTCCCACGGCACTTACAGGGTCCTTGTTTGCTGCAGGAGGAGACCCTCCTCTTAATCATTTACTCCCATCGTCGTAGGGGTGGGGAAGGAGTGGGGGAGTGGACTAGTAGAGGACTAAGGTAGGTGCAACATCTACTTTCCTCTTCACCCTTTCTCCCCTGCTCCCCCCTCAACCCATCCGCTCCAGCCCCTCCCCTTCCTACCTTACCCTTTCTTAACACCTCTCTTAGCCCGCCCCTTCCCCGCCCCGCCCTCAGCCCAGCCTGCCTGACCTTTGCACGTCCGGAGTCTCGCGGGCACCAGTGCGTTCAGTCACCCATCGCCGGGAGAGGAGGGAGGATGGCTCTCTTGGGGGTGAGCGTGCTGCTGTTATTCCTGTCCCGGGACTTGACAGGTAACGCTCACCCGCCACCCTGGTCGGCCCAGGAACCCTGGAGGAGTAATGAGTGGGAGTCTCACTGGTGACCATCCGGATCCCAGCATCCCTGGCGTCCCTCCTCGCACTGTTAGTGGCAGTTCCTGGTAGAGGAACGTCGGAGTTTGGGGGGTGGCTGAGAAGCCGGGGACCCTGTAGTTCTTGCTTGGGCTTCACTCCCAGCTTGTTCTTAGTGACAGCCTGCTGTCTGCTCTTTCTCCCTTAAAGCAGATTTTCTGGAGCCCTTGTCTGGAGCCCAAGATAAGGAGTAGAGTTTTTTATATGCACAGTGGCCCTGGTGTATGGGAACTAGGAATAGTGAACGCCAAGTGCATTGGGAACTCAGAGGCGTATGAGAAAGGGGCTTCAGTCCAGCCAGACTTGACACCTTTTAAAAATGGAGTTAAAATGGTAACGCCTGAAGTTTTGCGTTCATTACCCTGAGCTGCAGAAGAAAAAAATATGGTGAATTATCAGGAGTTACTACTCTGACTTTTATTTTATAGCTCCATAGTCCTTGCTCAAGCAAACCTATTGGGCAGTCAGTTATGGAGCCCATACCAAATGTTCTTTGTGTGGGCCTGCTAGGAGAACTGCCAAAAAATAGCTGAGTGTCCTTTGGAGGAGAGTGTGGGGATCAGAGGGGTGGTTCAAAGAAGCTAGGCATTCCAGGGAAAGGAGGAGTGGCCTGGAAAAGTGATGGGCTGATTTTAAAAGCCCCTTGTGAACAATAATTGACCTTAATCACATACTTTAAAATGTCTTGTCTTCTTCTTGCAGCCTCTACAGACAGTCAATTTGATGAACCTTCAGAATATAAAACAGTAAGTAGGGAACCACTGGTCCTGTTTCTATAATACACTGAATCCCTCAACGGTTTGGGTTGGGGGCTAGCTTTCAGCCCTGACTGGCCACATTTGAAACTAAGGACTGCTTTAGAAGCCAGAATCTCCGGGAGGCTTTGGATGAAAATAGCTCATGGCTTGAAGGCCTCAGGGCTTTGTTTCCTTTAATATTTCCTTAAATGATTCAGAAAGTCCTTGGCTTAATAGTTACACTTTGTACTAAACATTTTTTGCACAGTACCTTATCAAATGAAATCCAGTGGAAGCAAAGACCAACCACATGAGAACAAAGAGAAGCTATTTATTCAGAACTTGCTGTAACAAGGGAGTCAGCCTGGCCACTTGTGTTTTGGCAGAAACTCAAAATGCAGGTTGGGGAGTGGGAAAGCTCTGTAGTGGGGGAAAGGAAGGCCTCAGGTGGGCCCTGATGCGAGGCTGCTGGCCTGGGGAGGCTGGAGACTGGCTCCTGAAACCAAGTAGTGTGTGGGTTGGACGTGTGATGGTCAGGAGTGCATGTTAGGTGTTCTCCAACTTGTCCTAAGTTGGAAGCAGGAACAAAAATTAGAGAAAGTGTCAGCTGTTAAGTCCTGACCATTTGGGGCCTATTATTATAGAGGTTATTATTTGGCTTCCTGGACCGTCACCAGAGCTAGCCATCTGTCTTCTTAGGAGTCTGACTTATGGTAGGCTGGCTTCCTGGGCTGGCTATTCCAAATAATGAATTAGTTTCCTGGGAAGGTTGCTGCAGGTTGTGGGTCAGATTTCTATTTTAATGCCAGGTCTGACATTGTCCATTTGTATATTCAGTCAATTCTCATAATGACCTTGTAAGATAAATAGATGTTTTTATTTTACATATAGGGATATTGACCTCTGGAGTTACATAACTTTGAGTGTCCAATTCAGATTAGACCTCTTCCAGGAAACCTTCCCACCCCATTTCCTCCTTCCAAAGTAGATAGAAATGCACCTTCTGCTTCCATTTGACCTATACTGCATCATCATCACTATAATAGTGTATGGGAGGGAAAAAATCTCTCTACCCTTCTGAGTTCTTAGCTGGGGTCCCTATGACAAAAGACAGATTAACAAGAGAAAAACAAACAAGTGTATTAACATGTGCATTACACGGCCACATAGGAGCGCTCAGAGATGAGGAACTCAAAGAGGTAGCTTAGAACTCCAGTTTACATGCCTTCTTTATTGAAGAACAGCAAATCTGTAGAGAAATGACTGGAAAGTGGTTTATGCTTCCGAGGTGCATCAAACAATGGCCCAGTAAATGAAAGAAAACTAGTGTGACAAGGTCTGTTTGCAGATGCCTCCGGGCTGATGAGATTCTAGATTCTGTCCAGTTAAGGAGAATTTATATTCAGCCTTTAGGCAGAAAAGGGGGTGCTAGAGAGAGCTTCTTCTGGGTTTGCTGGGTGTTTTTAGAATTTTACTATATTTTTCTTTATTTTATTTAAATATCTTATTGTGTATGCTATTACAGTTGTCCCAATTTTCTCCTTTTGTCCCCCCCTACCCAGCCCACCCCCACTTTGCTGCTTTTAAACTCCCTTTAGGTCAAAATTATTTTTATGTCAAAGAGCCATCTTTTAGAGGTAACATATTTTGGTTTTCTTCAACAAGGAATGCTTACTGTGTGCCAATCCCTGTGTGCCAAGCAGTGTTCTGGGCATTTTATATGTAATAACTATGAAGTAGGTATCACTGTTATCCCTTCTGGCCACGGTCAGTTGGAAATGAGGGAACTACGGTTCCAACCCAAGGGATCTGACTCCAGACCCAGGGCTCTTCAGGGCCCCGTCATAGCACTGGGTTGTAATTGCCTGTCTCCCCCCAGTAAACTGTACACTTCTGTAATCAAGGATAATGTCTTATTTGTTATTTAGCGTCCAATATTCAGCACTCAGTAGGAGCTCAGGAATACTTTTTGATCAAATGACTCAATTTTCTTGGGTTTGATTTTTCTGCCAGAAAATTGGGATAATCCCACCTCCATCTCAGAGCTGGGATTAGGTAGGGTAAGGTAAATGAGGTGCCTAGGCTGCAAACTTTAAGGAAACCTTCACTCTCAGGAGGCAGTTACCACAGAAACCTACTCTATTTGTATAGGATTATTAAGCAGATCAATCGTGCAAGAGATCCTTGTTTTTCCTTCCCCATTTCCATTGCCACCGCTCCAGTTTAGGGCCCTATTACCTCTTAACCTAGACTCGCGTAACAGCCCCGTAAGTGGGTCCTCAATCTTTAGCATCTCCACTTTCCAGCTCCTGCCACATGTTGCTGCTGCAATTACTCTTCAAAATCTTTACTCCGAGTAGAGCACATCCCTGTGCAGAGCCTAGAGACTTCCCAGTGCCCACGGAGAATGTTTCATGTCCTTACCGCAGCCTACCTTTCTCTGCTTCTCTGAGCCTTTCTCTGCTTTCTCATAGCTTACGCTCCTCTCTTCTTCCTGAGACAGTCTTCTGAAGGTCTGAGGAACGGTCTACCAGGTGTGACTCCCTATAGCTGGCATCCTGGGTATAATTTAAAGCCTCCCTAGATGATGAACCTATCCCAATTTTTTTTCCTTTGGCATAAATTTGGGGAAATGAGTAAAATTAAGGGCTTATGGGGGAATAATTTATTCATGAAATTCTGTGACCTCATCAATAAGGTTAAAAAGTCTTTGTTCATACAGCCCTATATCTCAGATCAGAGGAAATCCAGCAAGTGAGTAACCCAAATGTCGTAAAGTCACCTGGTAAGTAGCCAAACTGAGCTTTGAAATCAGGAGAATCAGGCAGGCTGGAAACAGACTGGAACACCATCACTTCCTTCTAGCCAGGCCGGCTCCCCGAAGATCTGAGGGACGTCAAAAGTCTTCTGCTTAAAAAAAAAATTCTTTACCTCAGCTCTTCAAAAGTCATGTATGAGTCATCCTCTGAGATGAAAGCATTTGAAAACTCCTGTTGAATATAAAAATACCTAACACTCTCAGGCTTAGATTGATTTTGAGTAGCTAGTTGTTTACCTCGTCATCTCTGAGAGACTGGGATGCAGGCGAGATATGTCTTGATTATAAAGGGGAGACAGTACAGGTCTAGAGCAGAGGGTTCTCTGAAATCGTGCATCAAATTCAGTGTCTTTGTGCATTTTCCTTAGCATTCACCAAGTAGTCAGAGTGGACTGAATGCTGAGATGGGTGGGAGCAGCCGTTCCCAAACCCAGTCCTCGCTGACTCAGAATTCAGAGGACTCTAGACACACAGATCCCAACCCTGGAGATTCTCTGATTGACTAGGTCTTGGGTGAGGCCCCCAGATCTGTGTTTTTAACAAGCTGCCACCAGGATGTGCCCGCCCATTCAGCCCCATGTGGGTCCACCATGTGCTACTTATTAGCAGTCAAAAACTCATGCAACCACCCTCCACTTTAGTACCTCACAAGCGAATGACCCCCTCCCTTCTCCGTGAGTAATTCTCACAGCACATGCATCACTGGATGTTTGTAGACAGACCGCTCTCTTGTCTGCCAGCAGCGGAGCTACTGCGGCACCAAGACTCACGTGTGTGTGATCAGAAGCCGGTTAGGCCAGCCGCCAGACTTATTTTAATTAAAAACGTAAAGACAACATAAACATGAGTGTAAAGAAGGAAAGTTGTAGCTCAGGTGAGAACTGTGTTGAATGCTTTTAAAAGACTTGCTAAAAGACAAATTGCTAAATAAAAAAAGAATTGCTGTTGAATTAGGTGAAGGTAAAACAACTATAAAAATTTTTAAAAATTGTATATTAGGTTGTTTTGCAATTGCCTTTAAATCTCACTGTGCTGTAAAACAGTGGCTCCCAACTGGGGGTGCTTTCACCCCCAGATGACATTATGACAGATATTTTTGACTAGGAAAGAGAGAACAAGGATGAGACCAGACATTCTACAAGATGAAGAACAGCCTCCCACAGCGAAGACTCCCCTGGTTCCCACATGTGAATAGGAGTTGAGAAATCCTTTTTTAAAGAAACCGAGACAGGAATTCCTAAGTGATTTATGAGTTTTGCAGTGATAACACACAGAACTCTAATTAGTTGAAACATTCAAAGGAAAGGTCTTATCTCCTGTGTTAGTTAAGATTAGATTCAGCTGCAAGGAACAAAGGCTCAAAATAACAGTGCACAGTGGTGCCCTCCTGGGACGTGGCCTTGGTCCTCCTGGTCCTCCATGCGCCCAGCAGCAGGATGGAGGAGTGGGCCAACAACAACACAAATTGAGGGAAGTGGAAGACAGGTAGTGGGTTTTTTGTGTTTGTTTGGTTTTCAATGAGGTTCCCAGAAGCTACTGCACAATAATTCCACATATATCCCGTTGGATTCTTCTTCATCACATGGTCATACCTAGCAGGACAAATGCCCAAATGCATCGCTATTCATTCTCTTACATCAGAAGATTGGCAGTTTTGTCTCCAGTTACGTTTTAGGATAAAATGTTTAGAGTCTGTATTATTTTTTTTATTGTTTCCTTGCTTCAATTTACTTTTTCCATAAATGACTAACCACCACTTGTCCCAGTCACTGGATAAGAGGGTGAGCAGCCCCACGTGGCACCATAGCCGGGAGCCTGGCGCAGCAAGAACACAGCGTGCCCCTGAGTGGGCGCAGAGTGCAGGACAGAGAGGATGGAAAGGGCCGGCAAAACCTGTTTGGCTACAGAGTTTGGCCCACAGCCAGCCCTGCTTAGGTCTTTTTAAACCCAGAAACTATCAATAAAAAGGTGTATTTCATTTATTCAGAGTGTTAAAATGGCTGACTCCATTTACTCTGAAGTGAAGAAAAGTGATCACCATTTACTAAGATAAACAAATGCCTTAAGTTTGGGGGGAATCAGCAGTTACAAGTGGATTTTTGACTGCTTCGGGGGTTTGTGCTCCTAACCCTCTTGCATTGTTCAAGGGAACTGTGTATGTAAATGTATGACTATAAGACAGACACGCAGCAGGCCATGTATTTAACCTTTTGTTAATGTGGCACTCTGCACACTCTGTGACCCGTCCTAGTCCAGGCCTTGCTGGACACTAGTGTCTAAGAGCAAGACATACTACCTTTCTGGTCTCCATTCCATCAAGTCAGATGCTTGAGTTCTATGACCGCATATCAGCTTCTTCAGGCCGCTGTCATAGAATACCACAAAGTGGGGTGATAGACCAACAGAAATTGATTGCCTCACAGTTCCGGAGGCTAGAAGTCCAAAATCAAGGTGTTGGCAGGGTTGGCTCCTTCTAAGGGGTGCGAGGGAGAATTGGTTCCATGCCTCTCTCCTAGCTTCTGGTTGGCCTCAGGCATCTTTTTGCTTGTAAAAAATGTGTTTTGTCTTCACATGATCCTTCCCTTAGTGTGTCACTTAGTGTCCAAATTTTCCCTTTTTGTAAGGACATCAGTCATATTGGTTTAGGGCTTACTCTGTAACCTCATTGAACTTGATTACTACATAAAGATCCTATTCCCAAATAAGGTCACATTCTGAGGTACTGGGGGTTAAGACATTAATGTACCTTTTGGGGGCAGAAACAATTAAACCCATAGCAACTCCTAAGGTCCAGTTCTGAACTTGCTGCTTTCTTTAGTGCTGGTGGTTAAATGCCAGTATCTTTAAAAGTCCAGACTAAAAACTTAGGTTCCCAAGTGTGTCTTAGCATTATGCCAAGGGGTTAAGGTGGAATGTAATAGAACATCCATGTAGAGATAGTCGGAAGTACAAATTATGATGCTAGAGAATAATTAAGTAGGCATGGTGGCATGCTTTGGGCTTTCATTAGAAAATCAGAACGAACCTTCCCAGGGAATCTTTTATTATGTAGTAGGTATTGAACCAATGCATCTGAATTCTGCAATAAAAAGCCATTTGTGTGTGTGTGCATGTGCGTGTATGTGTAAGATAAATATTTTTCTAGCATGTTTCTAGGAAATCTAAGGATACTTGGGAATTTGTCTGCCCTCAGCTATTTTGTGATGAGAATGTTTCAAGTTGTTCTCTAATTGTTGTCTTCCTTTTTCTTTTCTAGCCAAACTGTAATCACTATATATTGCCAGGATGTCCCAGAGACTTTAACCCTGTATGTGGAAGTGACATGTCCACTTATCCCAACGAGTGTACTCTGTGCTTGAAAATCAGGTAACATTTTTACAGTATAGAATAGCCATGTTTTCTTTAAAAAAAAGATTTTATTTATTTATTTTTAGAGAGAAGGGAAGGGGAGGAGAAAGAGAGGGAGAGAAACATCAATGTGTGGTTGCCTCTCACGTGCTCCCTGCTGGCGACCTGGACTGCAACCCAGGCACGTGCCCTGACCAGGAATCAAACCAGCGACCCTTTGATTCACAGGCCGGCACTCTGTCCACTGAGCCACACCAGTCAGGACAGAATAGCCATGTTTTCTTTAGTCTTTCTTGAATTTTGATTCCTTAAGAGGTAGTGGCTCTTTTCTTGGATATAAGATTCACACACAACATAAGTAGTTCTGTTTTCAGACTGATGTTCAAAAGTACACGGGCTCCTACAGTGCATTTTCCAGGTTGGAGTTGGAGTAGGACGTGTGCAGCGGTAGACCAGATAATCAAGTTCTGTTACTTTCCATGGATGGGTGACTTTCCAAAGTTAAGAATATATTTAATAGTTAAACTCTGTGGAATATTAAATGTTCTTTGAAATTCAGAGGGCATGTGCCGGTGACTTGATACCCCGCGGCATTATGTATTTTGCCATGTGTAATGCACACTTTCTTGCCCAAATTTTTGAGGGAAAGATAAGGATGCAAGTTATACATGGGCAGCACTAAAACATGGGTGCACACTATTCACGGCAAAATACAGTAGTTGGCAAACAGATCTGAATAACTGTGCCCACAGAACTCTAAGTAGTAAATGCATTACACCTGATGCCCTTCATATAACACACCTGGCCAAGTGACTGTGACTGGTTCTCCAGGTATGTATTTCAGGGGCCCATTCTCTGACTTCCATCTTCAGGGAGCTACCTAGGTCTTCTCAGAGTGATTCTTTTGGGGTTAGTGCCCTGTGCCCTACAGTTAGAGAAAAAAACATAGCAGAGTTGGGGCTGTCGCCCTCATTGTTTTCTTTGTTTAGCTTCAAAAATGATTACATAAACATCGCTCAAGAAGGAATGTAATCTACAATGGCATGGGTCTTTTTAATAATACCAGGACAGTGTCAGTATGGTAGGTGGTAAATGTGTTTTTATGGTTGTCCAATTTGCAGAGAAGATGGCCACAATATTAAAATAATCCGAGATGGACCATGCTGATGGAGCAGTTTACAGAAGAGAAGCTGGAGAAACCACCTTCACCTGCACACTAGATAAATTTCATTTCCCCTTTTTCTCTTTTCTTGTGTTTCTTTGCTTGAGATTTGTTAACCTACATTTTCCGAGAGGAGGTGTGGAAGACAGCCATGTGCAGGAACTGATAATTAAAGCAAAAAAAAAAAATCTTATTTCTTGAGCTAAGCTTGTTGCTCGGATGACTTGTGCATTGCTTTGTTTAGCTGGAATAAAATCAGCATGTATTCAACTACTGCTGTTCTCTGGTGAATATTTATTCTCACTCAGCAGCCTCTGGGTGGCTCTTTGCCTGTGAGGCAAAGGTGAATTTCCCTGTGGGCGAAGTGGAGTCACTGTGGAGAGCCAAGGTTTATGCTAATTAACTACTTCCCTGAATCTTGGATAGTAATATGTAACTAGTCCAGTTATTTGCACATGGTGAATAACTGTGAAATAGATGGAGCTGACTTTAGCCCGAGCTGGTCAGAACAAAGAATTATGCAAGGCAAATATTCACTAGATTCAATAACTTCTTTTAATACAGTTTTCCTTCCAGGTTAATGCAGGTATTTGGCTTTGTCCTCCTTTTAGAGCAGTGGTTCTTAACCCCAGGGTGACTTTTCCCCTAGGGGACCCTTGGCAGAGTGTTTGGAGGTACTTGTGGTGTCACACCTGGAGAGTGGGTGCTGCTGACATCTAGTGGTTAGAGGCCACCACTGCCGCTGAACATCCTGCAGTGCCCAGGACAGCTCTGAAGAATTCTTCTAAAATGTCAATAGTGTTAATGTGGAGACACCTTGTTTTAGAATTTGATACAACATAAAGAATACATGTGACCAGAGAATAATTTAGAATAATATTGTGTTCTAGATAGAGGATTTTGAGTCAATTCCGAGGTTTAAGTGTGTTGTACTGTATATAGCACCAGGAAACCATGAGACATGGCTTAGGAGGTGTCTGGGAGAGTGTGCAGTGGAAAGAATGTGGCATTTGGGGGTCATCTAAACCTGAATTCAAATTCTGATTCCAATACCTACTTGTACTTGAGTTTTCTTCTTTAGAAAATGGGACTAATGCTCAATTTATGGAGCTATTGCCAAGACACAGCTTAGCACAGTGCTTGAGACATAGAAACCACAGAGACAGTAGCTACTATTATTTCAAGCACCCTTCTTAGCAAGAAACTGAGGCCCACAGAAGCAAACCAACTTGCACAGGGTTATATTACACATTCGAAGTACGCTGGACTAGAAGCCCGGGTCTCCAAATTTCCAGTCCTCTGTTCTTATAAGGAATAGAAGCAATGGAGTGAGAAGTTGTATAACATAAATGTGCCAAATTAATGTTCCACAGTTACTTTTTTAATTTTCATTTTTCAATTACAGTTTACTTTCAATATCATTTTGTATTGGTTCCAGGTTCTTGTAGTTATTTTTGGCCTAGAAGTTCTATAAAGTAGGATATGCTTTTAAGAAAATTAAAAAACACACAGAAGTATATAAACAGAAAAAGTGAAAGTCTTGACCATCTGCTTTTATGGAAGCACTATGTTTCAATTGTTTTTTTCTTAAGGTATAAAATTATTTTGACACATTAGGTTTTTTTTAAATCTTGGCTAGACCATGCACCCTTTCTGTATGTGCGCCCAGTGATAACACACATGCAGACTCCTAGCGACTGAATTGGGACAGACTTGGGTATAACTAGTCCAACATCACTCTACAGATGAATGAACTCAGTGAGGAAGGAACAACCGGGTGGAGACTTGCCCAAAATGACATTGTCTCTCTGGGTCTGATTAGTAACAACCAAGATGATAATTACCACTAATCACTGGCTTGGCTTTAGCTTTCATAATTTCTTTCATCCCCCTTTAGAAACAAGCAAAGATGGCAGAGAGCTTGAGTGGATATATGGGAGGTACAGCTGCCAAATTTCTTCGCAGCATGATGCATTCTTTCTAACAGTCTCTGCCAGAGTGGAGGTGCTCAGCTGAGATGGCGAGAGAAACCACCACTTGGAACAATTAGAGCCGTAAGCTTGACACAGGTGTGTGTCTGTGGCCCTGGCTGGCTTTCCAAATCCTTGGCTCTGCTGAGCTGCCTGTTGAGAAAGGGGGGCCCCATCTTCTTCTCTGCCCTCACATGTCCTAGAACAGAGCACTCTCTGTTACGACATTTATAAAAGGCTGGCAAAGTAGATCTCTTTGGGCCCTTCAGGTCACCTCCATAGACTGGTCTAAAATAAAAATCCCATGAAATATATGGGATGCATATTTTCTACCACAACAGAGATTTGAATCTTACATATTTCAAAGAATAAAAACCGATTAATAAAATACAGTACAAAAATAGGGCACAGACTGTAATTACGTTAACAAACAGAAATGTGTAATAATGATCAGAGATTTTAAGGTATTATAATTAACAGTTGGATATTCAATAGATTTTTGTGGGGTCAAGTTGTTTAAGTTTATACAGCATTATTTTGAATGCATATATATATATATATATATATATATATATATATATATATATATATATAATGGCCATTTGCAATTGCTAATAACTCGATCATTTAAATGACCAAATTATTTAACTCCCATAGGACATCTTTACAGTAGGAAGTTTTATTTTTCCGTGGTGAAAATGGTAAAATGTCCATATCCATTTTTAAAAAGTGATATTCAGAAGTAGGTGGACTATGGAACTTTTTTCATGTAAAATTAAGGTGATTTTGAGGATCAACAATTGAGAACTCCTTTCTCCTGTTGCTCCCCAAACCCCCAATCAGGATCAGATCCGGGCCGGCACAGAAATACCCTTTTAGTCATGTGTTTTCCAAAGAAAATAACAAATCAGATAAAGCAATTAATGCTACATGAAACTTCCTTCCAGCCCATTGAGGCCTTTGTCCATAGATCCTCTGTGACACCACACACCCTTATTTATATTGTATTAAATACACATCCAGATGATGCAGACAACAAACAAGATACAGAAGAAAAGGAACTTGAAGAAAGATATGACTGATTCTCAGCTCCTCCTATAATACCCACATCTTTGTTTCTGTATTCTCCATGGTTTGGGGCAGGGGGTCAACATATTTATACAACATTTAGAAATAGGACTAATCACATTTGAAAGCAGTTGACAATGAGTACATCATTGAAAGATTTTATTTATTTATTTTGAGAGAGAGGAAGGGAGGGAGAAAAAGAGGGAGTGTACCCTGACCAGGAATCCGATTGGTGACCTACCACTTTGCAGGACGTTGCCTAACCTACTGACCCACACAGGTCAAGGTATAAATGTATCACTTAGACTGCCCCATTTCCTAACTCCCCCAGGCCGTCTTTTTATTTTTCTGTCTTGAAAATGAGATATTCAATTTAATGTGTCTAACAGTTGCATTCGCTACAGTATTCCTAATCCACAGAATTGAAATACAGGCACATTTTATGAGGTTCTATGCTCTAAAGTGTTACCCTTTACGTTTTATATTTCTTATGAGAAAAAGGCCAACTCTGTTTCTTAGTACTCTTAAAAATTCAAAAGTTAATTTTTCTATTGTGGAGATCATGTTTACATGACATTTATGATAAAATTAGATTTCATAGTTCTTGTGGCTTTTTTTCTGACCCCAAGCAAAATTAGTTTTCCTTATATGGAGAAAAAAATAGGGAGGAAATACATCAAGACATTAACGAAATTAAATAATTGTATACACATTTTTCTTCAAGAACTATACATTTTTGACAATTAAAATAGGCCTTTTTAGAAATCGGTGGGAAGAAAAGTTATACTTTAAAAAGCCGTGAGATGAAAGGAAGTCTTATTTGAACCAACAAATCTAAGAGCCAGAAATAGCCCACCGGTAATCTTTCGCAGACCGTTGCCAGAAGTTCTTCCCCGTCACGGCGTAGTTCTGCGCCGCCTCTGAGACGCCAGGGGGCAGTGGCTTCTTGGGGACTCGGCCGCCGCCGCTCCAGCCGCCCGGCCGGAAACCGGCCAAGTGCTGCGTCTCTAACTCATCCGCACGGTTCGGAACCTGGGAGAGTCCCATTTCACTTGCAAACAGCTTCTTAAGTAAAGGCTCTTACGCTTTCATGCGTTGAAGACATCGTTTCTGTGAATAAAACTGAATGAATGGTTCTGCTGCAGTTAATGTGGAGTCAAGGACCTAGGCGAAAATATGGGAAATGAAGAAATAGAAACAAGTTTACCCTCTGGAGTGGGGGTTATAGGAAAACGCTCCGATGGTGGCTGGAAAAGCCAGAATTTGAAAGGCTGCCAGCGAAGGAGGGTTCAGGCTTCGCTGGCCTGAGCAAACAGCTCTGATGCAGGGACCAGCGACTAGCCTGAGACCGCTTGTCTGTAGAGGGCACGTTCAGGAGGAAGCTTCCAACTTGCCATCTCTAGCTTTTCTGCCTCCCACTTCCCCTCTGGTCCATTGCCTTTCCTCCTAAAACGTCTGCCCTGGTGAATATATACATTACTTGAGATAATGCATGATATCCAATATTAGCTTGGCTATTTACAGTTTAAAAAGTCGTTTAATACTTTATAAAGCACTCTCATGCATACTTTTTATCCATGACTTGAAATAGTACTTTGACTTCTGACCCTCACTTTTTATTTTATTTTATTTTACATCTTATTTTTAGGATATATTATGTTTGATATTTTGAATTCAAATTAGAGCTCACATTAGATATAAAAAGCAGTCATTCTACCTCAAAAAGCAAAAATTTGATTCCCAATTTCATGACCATCATTGCTGACAATAAGACACCACCATAGAGACCAAAGCTAATATGATAAACCCACGAATAACTGGGACCAAGTGCCAAGGACATGGCATTGGCCTGGCAACGTGGACCAAGCTGCTGGTTAAAGGTCCTGATATAGGCAGAGTGGAAGTTTCAGCATCTCGGTTATCCAGCTCAGCAATGAACTCCTTTCTGAAAAGGAAACGCAAGGTGACACTGGAGAAGAATTTGCCACTCAAAGACTTTCAGAGGCTTCCTTGCACATGAAGTCAACAATTAATATTTGTGAGACAGGTAACCCTAATTTTCAGTGTGATGTGTTAGTCTTTGGAGGAGTAAAAAAAAAAAACTTTGTTAGCCAGAAGGTGATTTATTAAGAAAAGTTGTCTTCATAAACCATATATTTTTATAAACTGCAACAAGGCACAGCCAGGCAGAAAAATCTCTCTACCGGAGCCTTTGCTACATTGTTTTTAGGGCTGTATTATTTTTACAATGCTTAATGCTTGTAAATGTATTTGGAATTTTTGGTTCTACTTTTTGTGATCAGTGTTATAATTTTTGTAACATTGAAGTACTGAAACAGCATTGTGCTCGTAGGAAATCAGGATTCAACTCATGACGGCCTTTCTTTGGACCATCTACCAAGAATGATCTGTTTGTAAGCTGGGGACAGCTGTGTCTGTATTTTACTGTTTAGGAAACAGTCTGAAATCAGTGACCTTGTGAGGCTGGCAGCCTATACAGGCAGATCAAAGTTGGCACATGAGTCGGCATTTGGCCGCCCGATCTTGGCCCTGTAATCTGAATGAGGCGATAGTATCCCCTTGGTCAGGGTTCTACAAACCAGGAAAACTGGATGATCTGGGCACAAGGAGAGGAACTATTAAGGTCAAGCTTGTTCTACATCACATTTTCAGTTCCAACTCCTTGCCAACCGTATTTTAATGACAGAAATAAGAAATTAGGGTGGCTGGTAACAAAATGATACTTTTAGGAACATTTACCTTACAGTAGTGGAATAGTTTCAGACCTCTCTAAATGGGTACTACCCATCTCCAAATAGTTCCTTCATCAAGCCTTGCATACAGATATATTCCTATTTCTAAGCCAAGGGAAGCCCACACATAATGGACTTGAAATTGTTAATGGAAAGTGTTGAGCAGCTACTGAAAAGGGGGGTTTGATAGTGTCACCCAGAAAATAACTATTACATCAGTGTTTCTTTCCTGCACACTGGGGGAGACTGTCCAGGTTCTTGGTGTTGTTTAGAGAACTCTCTAGAATTGTTCTCTTGCTAAACAAAAGTCAGGTGACATGACACCCTCCCCCCATAATATAAAAGCAGAATAAAAATCATACAGAAAGATGGAAGTTATTCTAAGAGAGTGGCAGCTGTAGCTGGCATATTACAGAAAGCACCTTGGAAGTGAACAAAGCTCCTAATAGTAAATAATGGCAGCTGTAGTTAGGCTGTGAGGGTATCGTCAGTTCTGTTCTTGGCCTGACGCTTGCCCTATTGCAGAGAGTCAAAATTTTCAGTCGTAAGCATAAGTCTGTAATTGTTCCTTCTGAAAAAGATCGATGGAGCCACTGAAGAGTATTAGCAGAAAATACAGACTGAACTGACAGAATATGCGAGGGTGTGTTGTCCATCTTAAACCAGGGCGGAAATATTTCCATTAACTTCACCTAACTAAGAATTGATCAAGTGAGCAGAAGGCCGACTGGACGGAGAGATGGACAGACAGACACGTTCAACAGGTCATTTGGGTCAGGTCATTGGAACCTGGCACGTGAGGTCAGGCAACACCATCCTCTTCAAGTTCCCTATGTGGTCCAGACAGGCCGGTCCCTGATTCTCAGAACATCCTTAGAGCTTATCAACCATTTCTGCCACGTTCAGGGACACTGACTAACTCAGATACCCAAACATACCCTTTGCTCACCTAAGTTCCAGAAACTATGTGACAAAGAAGTAGAACCCAGCCTTGAGCTGCAGATCAGATGTGTAGAAATTGGACTTATGGACTGTGACCCTTAAAGAAAGGGTTAAGTAGAGACAAAAGGACCTTCTAGTAGAGCCAGCTGGATAGAGCATTGGGGTTTGAGATTGTCCCTATGATGCAGTGTTCTAGGGGCAGCTGATCTTGGTGACCTTGACCTCCAGTTCCTCGAGAGACAGCATGTGTGACAGATAGAACACTAGCTGACACATCATATGTGTTTTATAAATGTTGTCATGTAAATGCTGCAGTCCTTGTTTTTCAGAAGCTCACAGTGCTGGAAGGTAAAGAGTGATACACAGCGAAAGCAAATTGCAATAAATTGTAATGAATGCTATGAAATAGGTATCAGAGAGCTGGACTTTCTCTGCAGCATGGTGGAATACAGTAAATTCTTGGAGGCTGGCTGGCATGTGCTTGCCGCATATAGCTTCCCTCTGTAGAACCAAGCTGGAGAAAATCCAGCAAGCTTTTATCCTTCTTTTTTATGGCTCTGCTATGAAAACAGCCTCCAGGATGCTAACATATAACTACCATAAATGGCTTTCAAAGGCCTTCCTATCAAATTTAAATGATAGTGAAACTCATAGAATACCACCTGTTTAACTTTACAGGGTGCAGGAGCAATTTATGTGAAAGTAAGATTGGGCAACTCTTCTGCAGTTTCTGCAGTTGAAGCCCCGGGCGGGGCACCAAGTGAATTAGATGTGGCAAGAACCCATGGAGGCTGGGTGACCAGCATATTCCCGTTTGCATGAGACTGTCCCAGTTTTAAAACCAAAGGTTCCATTTCACAGGAATCCCCTCAGTCTCAAACAGAAGTTTTAAAAAATATTATAAAACAAATATTATGTTATAAGCCAATTATATTTCAAAAAATTTTAAGTACATGTTGCAAATGCACTATTTTAGGCTTCATAAAAAAGTACAGTTTTTGGGCCCGTTGGATTGGAGATTGCTAGAAAGTAAAGTAGAAATTAACAATGTTTACTAATTTTCTGTTAAGGGGACACACGTGTTCCTGTACTTAAGAGACAATCTGATTCAGGGAATAAGAAATAAACCACTATAAAATTAAATCAAAATGCATTTACTGCATTTTGATTTTACTGCATTTATCATTCAACACAATAAGAAAAATCATGTTACGAGACAGCCAATGGCCAAATCCATGCTCCATTCTAGACTTGCTCCAGGAATGGGGTTCTGAGACAGGGAACAGCCCTCAGGCCAGGGCCTTCGGGGGAAACTTTATAAAGTGGTTCTGCTTTGCAACGGTTCGGAAGAAGTGGGATTTCGATACACAGAGATGAAGGGAGGAGCCAGGTGGACGGTGCAGCCACCAAAATGAGAGAAGCTAAACAAATTCAGGGGACAGAGGGAAGTGGAGGAGGAGAAGATGTCCAGTGAGACAAAGTTAGTATTCACACGAAGCTCTGTGGTAGCACACACACTCTCAAGCATGGGTTGGAGGGTTGTCTGTCAAAAAGATCTCTTTCTTTCCCTTGTGTGAAGAAGTACTACCTTCCTGCCTAAATCTATTTCCAATCTTAAGTATAATGCAGTATTAGTAGCTCTTTGTTTTGGTTATTTGTGTTGGATATATCCACCCTAGTTTTCTCATGGGCTTCCTCCTTGCACGGTGGCTGGCTTCACCTGGAGTGTGGAGTGCAAAAACAGAAGCTTCCAGGCCTTCCTAAGTCCTAGGCCCCAAACTGGCCCAATATCACTTCTGCCTTATTCTGCTGGTTAAAGCAAGACACAGAGCCATGGAGAATCAGGGAGAGTGGACGACAGGAAGGTATGAATGCCAGGATGCAAGGGGGTTACCAATGCCCCAGCTTCTCACCCTCCTCTTTAGGCTTTCATTACCAGCCTCTTCAATCAAAACCCTCTTTCACAACACAGAGGTTTGCTTAACATTTAATGTTATGCACCTCTGTTTAGAGGAAGAAGGCAGCCAGCAATCTCCCCACAGGGAGAGCAGAACCTAAACAGGAAGTTAGGTCTGTTGAGTTCTAAAAGGGACAGCTGTGTAAAGACTGACCAAGGCCTGAGGCTGAGTGAGGTCCAAGCCCAGGACAGAGAATCTGGAAAGGGAATCCAGTGTTTGGAGTTGAGATATAAGGGCTGGCCAGCAGCCTGCTGCCTTTCGGCAGGAGCGCCCAGAGTTTGTGCTCACATGTGCAGGGAAAGGTAGTGGAAGCAGAGAATTTGCCTCAGGCATCCACGGAGGACTGGCTGCCGAACCACGGTACATTTGAGAACTCCCAGGAGTGAAGTCAGACTCTGGCAAGATCAGAAAGATTTAAGGCTAGGAGAGTTGTCATGGTTTCCTGAGTCAGTTGATGCCAGATGAATTTTTCCATGTGTTATACTGCAGAGTTTCGTAGGGTTATTGATAATAATTTTGCACTGGCTTTCCTTTGTCTTCTTCCTCCCTCCCCCTTTCTTCAAGACACCAGGTGCAGAGTTGAGTTTTTAAACAAGCACCTCTCCAGAACACATTCTCATCAATGCTCTGTGCAAAGCCCTTCTCTTTTTTAAAATGTGCTGCCCCCATCCACACCAGCCACACATTCCCATTGCCTGCCCTGTACAGGCATCTCACTCTGATGTGGCTGAGATGTGCTCTTGAATAGGTGCACCCTTGTGCTGCATGCAGTGTTGTCGTGTGATTGCACTGACCATACATAAGCAAGAAAAGGGAAGGGGAAAGTGTGAAGGCGTTAGCTGTTTCCCCTTTTGAGGAGTTTTGCAGATATCCCACTCAACGACTTCTGCTCCCAGCTTGTCAGCCAAAACTTTGCCACTTACCCACCCCTTTCTACCTGGGAGGCTGGAAAAAGTAACTGACCACAAGTACTGAACCGAACACATTGACATTTGCAGTAAAATAAAGATTTATTAGTGAGGAAGATGGGGGAAGTGGCTGTGGGTAGACATCTAGCTCCCTCTGTCACCTGTAAGCATGAAGAAGGGACTGGCAGAGGTTTCCTGGTTCCTGGGGTCTCTACGCAGGGACAGAGGCAAGGGAACAGAAAGGCTGGAGAGAGAAGGCTGGCGTGGCTCCAACCCATCTGGATCCACTTCCTCAGGAGCAGGGATCACAGAAAGTGACCACAAGGGACATTCCCTGTAAATGTGTTTTTTATCCTAGAGGGAACAGGGCCAGGTGGTCTTGGGATAATTGTGGAAGCAGAGAAGAGCAGGGACGGACAATTTGTGCACACAGACTGCACATGAGAAGGTGGGGATCTACCCTTCACGTCCTTTCTACTTTCTTTCCCAGTGCAACTTGTAGTCACTTGAAAAATATCCTCAGCATGCTGTTTAAATGAAAATGTTTATAAAATAAAGCCAAATTCAAAGATAATTAAGAAACATTTGATGAGCACTTTGCAAAACTCACCACATAAACTCCAGTGAAGGAGACAACAGGTAAACATTTCAAGGTGCTGAACTAAAAAATAAAAGAAAGAAAAATTCTCACTTGGGTGACACATTTCAAGATTGTGATTGTGATGGCTAATATAGTGTGTCCACTTGACTGGCCAGAGGGCGCTGACATTAAACATTGAGTCTGGGTATGTCCAGGAGGGTGCTTCTGGATGAGATTAGCATTTGAACTGTAGACTCAGTAGATTGCCCATCTCAATGTGCGTGGGCTTCATCCAATCTGCTGAGGTCCTGAATAAAACAAAAGGTGGAGGAAGGAGGAATTTACCACATTTTGGGGTGTTATCTTTCTGCCTCACTGTTGAGATGGGACATGTCATTTCATCTCCTCCTGCCCATGGACTGAGACTTACACAACCAGCCCCGCTGGCTCTCAGGCCTTCGGACTCAGACAAGATCACAGCACTGGTCTCCCTGCGTCCCCAGCTTGTGGATGGCAGCTCATGGGACTCCTCAGCCTCCACAATCATGCGAGCCAATTCCTCGTAAGAAGTCACCACAAATGCACATCTGTGTATGTATGTCTATATCTATACCTTTATATTTATCTTATTGGTTCTGTTTCTTCAGAGAACCATGACTAATACAGTGATACTGTATATGAAGGACACTGTTGCTATTTTCATTATCCAGATTCTAAGACTCCAATCACAGCATTGCACAAGACTCAATTTCTTTTTTAAAAAATTAAAAAGATATATTTATTGATTTTAGAGAGAAAGGAAGGGAGAGAGAGGGAGAAAGAGAGAAACATCAATCAGTTGCTTTCCATACGCAGCTGGACCAGGGGTTGAACCCGCCACCTAGGTGTGTGCCCTGACCAGGCTCCCCAACAGCCTGGTGTACGGGACAGCACTCCAACCAATGGAGCCACATCAGCCAGAGCAAGACTAGGTTTCTTTTCAATATTTTTTCAGTCTAGACATTAGTGTTGATTTATTTTTACACACTTATTTATTCCTGTGCTTGCAGTTGTGTCTCCGGCTCAGTGAAGGGTTGCTTCACCCCAAGCCAGCTTCTCCCCTGTGAAAACCCTGGGTCATACTTACCCACTACATTTCAAGCTGTAGTACTAAAGTTCTACTAACCCTCTATTGAGATGAACTACTGATAGAGTTGTTTTCCTGATGTAAGTCAACAAGCATTTCCTGGACTCCTGACCAGCGCTTCCTCCAACCTGGAACTTGGCAGAGCCATTGGCAGAAAGGGTAAAGATCAAAGAGGAAGTAGAAGTAAGAAGTTAGATTCCTTAAATCTTCTTTCTGGCTCCATTTCATTTTGAGGTGATGTTTCCAAAGACACTTAAGTTACAATCAGTGACTGCATTTGTATCTAAGCTATTCCACGGCATCCGTGCCTTGTTCAGTAACTGGGACAGAAGCACAGCTGATGTGAACTCAGAGACTGGGGTCTTCTTCACCCCATTGGAGAAGACCCGAGAGGATAACGGCAGGTTTCTCTGGCAGTCAATATTTTCAGAAAATTCTGGCCACACCTTCAGATCCTGCCTGTCACGGCCTTGCCAGAGCTACTACTGTTCTTGGCTTTGGAGAGTGAGAGCTATCAGTTCTTGTAGTAATTGAATTTAGTTCAGCAGTACCTTCTCATCAGAACATCCAGACCTCCACACAATCCATTTCCTTCCGACAGATCTGTCTCTTCTCAATGCTCTTAGCAACTGGGTGTGTGTGTCTAATTTCCTCAAGCCAACTTATATATATTACAGTGTCATAATTATAGAGTTCTCTGCATCACAAGCCCAGGAAACAATTTGGGGAGTTGGCTTATGCTCCAGGGTTTCCTTCTACTGTTGTACATCTTAGCTATCTTCTGCCTTAGAAAAACACCAACTAATCCAGGACAGAAAACCATTGCCAACAGGCCAGCACAATTCCCTTAATGCCATTGACGACTACAAGGAACGGAGAGGGTGAGGGGAGGGCCTCTCTGTTCTCTTTCTTCTGTCTTCCCAGGTCCAGGCCAGATCCTGTTTTTGCACAGGTGTGGTAGGCCCTTGGCAGAGCTGCAAAGTCCACAGAGCACCTGGACTCCAGGCTTCTCCATTTGCTTTCCTCTTCAGAGGGAGCCCCACCCCCCAATCTCCAGGTACTTGTTATTGTCTTCTATTCCACCTTACCACTTTTTATTTAAAAAATTTCTCAGCTCTCTGGTCACCCAAGCATTGACAACAAGTCAAAATATTATTTCTCTCAAATGTGCCTCCATTTTGGCAAGGATCAAACTTTCAGGTTAAAGGAATGGGGTATTGACAATGGGTATCAGGTATCACCCAGCAGGGGCAGATGAGAAGGACCTGCAGGGAATTCCTTGGGCCCCTAAAAATCACACCATGGAGGCAAAGCAATAATTCACCTGTCCTCAGACCAGACTTATCTGTAGGCTTTGGGGCTAAAATGTCTGACCTTTTTTGGAATTCAACACAGATTCCTCAGTCCTTAAAGGAATTCTCTGTGCTCTTATAACATTATAATTTTTAGTGATTAATGAACAAAGGTGGGTTTTTCCAAAGGTTACCTTCCCTTCCCCCATTATCTCTTCTCTGTCCCAAACATATGAAACCCTGACTAAATGGATTGGGCTCAGGGATTAGCTCACCCCTCCCAGGTTTTGTGATCATTGAATATGAAGCTCAAAATGGAATCAAATGGATGAATCCATTGGACATATATTGAGACTCTCTGTATTTTGGGCTCTATGATAAGAGCCAGAGATAAAAATACATGGTTCTTATCACAAGTAGTGGAGAGTCTAGTGGGTAGACAGCCATGTGAACAGGTGAAAGCTACGGTAGATTGTGACAGCTAATTTTACATGTCAGTTTGACTGGGCCATGGGATACACAAATGCTTGGTTAAACGTTATTTCTGTGTCTGTGAGGGTGTTTCTGGATAAAATTAGAATTGGAGTTGGTAGACCGGGTAAAGCAGATTGCTCTCTCGAATGTTGGTGGACGCCATCCAATCCAGTGAAGGTCTGGATAGACTAAAAAGTAGAAGAAGAGAGAATTTTCTCTCTCTGCCTGGCTGTCTTCAGGCTAGAATGTAGGTCTTCTCTTGCCTCTTGACTTGGGCCTGAAGTGGAACTTACACCATGAGCTCTCCTGGTTCTCAGGCCGACTGCACATCTTGGATTTCTCAACCTCCATAACCACATGAGCCAATTCTTTTATAGTAAGTATTTTTTATATCTCTATTGGTTCTATTTCTCAGGAGAACCCAGACTAATATATAGCCCAAACAAATTCCAGTGCACATTCTTGGGTGTGTGAGAAACAGAACTTTTCTAATTTTTGCTATAAATAATTTTAATTTTTAATTTTTAGCTTGATCCCCCATTCTGCCTAGTGGTAGAAATGTAATTTTAATCAATGAAGCTTTCTCAGCCAATCAGATTGTGTTTCTCTCCTCTTCGCTCTAAGGTTGCATCTCTATTTTGAAGGCTGTCAGGACATCCTGGTGAAAAGTGGGGAGACTAGTTGCTGCCTGGGACTCAATGGCCGTGTTCCACCTGGTTCTTGGTTGTCCTTTTTTTTCTCACTGGAATTCCCTGAGGTGATTTTATTTTCTTATCAGATTGTTGGTAGGAGGTCCAAGTAATTATCTGAGGCTATGTTTCTTCTTTCTAATCATAAGACTTGCTCGGGCTCATCTGCCCTCTTGGTCCCTTCACATCTCTCTGAGGACATGGGAAATGCTGTGCTCTTGTTAGCTGGCTATAAGGCGCTGGGAAAGTCAATGGGGCTGTTTCAGGTGCTTTTGGCTTTGACGCACCTTCAAGCCATTTATACCCTGTGCCCATTCTGCACTGTGTGTGGACAAATCCTACGGCACTGGTGTTCAGGAGCAGGTCCCTCTATGCAAGGAGACCCCAGCCAACCTGGAGATTCTATTATTTCCCCAACTGCACCCTCAGATTTGATTTAGAGCAGGACATTCATCAGAATTGTTCTTGCTCTTCTTCTCTGCTCAGAGGCTCTTTACCTCCTCTAGAGTGGGAAAACTCAGTCTTACATGAACATGCATTGGTAATAGAAGTCCCTTACTGCCTAAATTCCTTTGGATTTTATTTACTGGTATTCAAAATGCAGATACTGATGCTCCAAAAAGTGGGGAGAGGTGGCATTTCTTAGAGTAAAACACTTCTGTCAAGCAATTGCCTCTGGCATGAGTTTTAGTTTTTTTTTTAGGAGTTGATTCTATTCCTTCTTGTCTGCCTTTCTGCTTTACCAATGCTATGCTGAAGACAGTGAATGCAGAATATTGTTATTCCTGCCCAAAAAGGAGAAGGGTGGAGGTGTCAGGAGATCCTGGGAATAGAAAATTCCACAGCAAGTCAGATACATAATATCCCCACTGTAGGAGATAAAATTTTAAAAAGTGACAGTAATGAGTTGCTGAGGTTGTGGTACACCTGTAGCAACTCTAGATAGATGATAGATAGATATTAGAAACATGAGATCTATCTATCATATCTATTCATTTATCTTTATGTATCTACCTACATATCTTGATTTTGGGGATATAAATGGAAAAACTGCTTGTTTTACTAAAGCTAAGCAGAAGCATTTTTTATGAACCAGCAATTCTACTCTTAGGTATATAAATAGTTTTTAGACTCACCAAAAGATTCACTAACAGTATTACTAATAATAGTAAAAGAAAAAAAACCCTGGAAAAGTCCTAGTGCCCATCAACAGTAGAATTAATAAATTGCGGTAGTTACAAAATGGAGTATTATTCAGCAATTTAAGAAAAAAACAACATTTACATGTAATAACATACTGTATTTTTCAGACCATAAGATACACCTAGCTTTTAGAGGAGGAAAATAGGAAAAAAAATTTTGAAGCAAAAAATGTGGCAAAATATTTAATAACATAAATAACATAATATTGCACCAATGTAAATGTAAACAGAACTGAACAGCAGCATTAACAACCATCATTCCTTCCAGATTGGGAGGGAGTTGTATCTTATAGTCCAAAAAATATGGTAGATAAAGCTTAAAGACATAATGTTGAAAAAAAGAGCCAGACATAAAAAAATGTTTTATATGCTTCCATTTATATGAAGTTCAAAAGCAGGCAAAATTACTCGACGGCAATAAAAGATTGATGGTTGTCTTTAAGGGGTGTTATCCGGGCAGGAGGGGCCATAAGAGATGCTAGGAACTGTCAGCAGTGCTGGACAGGTGCCGCAGCAGTGCCCTGTCTTCATTCAGTTGCACACTTTAAGATTTGTGTACTTTGCTATCTGTAAGTTATACTTTGCTGTCAAAGAAAGAAATAGATAATTTGATATGTAAAAATGTAATCCGACTTCAAAATCTATGTTGTCAATGCTCTAATAGTAGTGCATGGATGGTGAAATGGACATAAAGAAAGAAAGGCACAGACTGCCTTGGAGAATCAGGGAAGGCTTTCACTGAGAGGAGGGGCTTGAACTGGGAGGGTTGGTAGGCATTGCCAGCTAGACATCAGGGTAGGGCAAAGATAATAGAGCATGCAAAGGCAGGGAGGCCTAGCTTATTTGGGGAGTTACAAAGAGTGTGGTATTTCTGGAGCATAAAATGCAACAAGGAAGGATTTATACAAGTGTGAAACTGGTGTAAGATAAGGCAGTTTAGATAGAGAGGGACCACGTCATGTTGTCTGCATAGGGATCCATCGGAGGTTAAAAGAGATTGATACACACAGCTGCTTTGGGGGCATGGTGGTGAGTGGGAGGCCAGGGGCTGTCTGAAGTCAGGGAGACCAGCAAAAAGACTGGTGTTTTGTTCATGAGGGCAGTGATGAAAACTTGTAAAAAAAGAAGGCAGCAACAATAGGAATGGATAAGTAAAGGCAGAACTGAGGAAGATTTCTGAGGCTGATGACCAGAACTTGACTGTTTGGCTCTAGGGTCTGTGAGAGAGAGGAATCTTTGAAGATTCCCAGTTTTCTGGCTTCAACACTTGAGCTGATGGTATGACATCCACTGAGATAGGGGAAAATGAAGAAGAGCAGGTCTTCAGGGACTGATGCTGATCTCCGGGTAGAAGACACCCATTTGGAAACACTCAGAAGACAGGCACGTAGGTTTATAGCTCAGGAGAGAGGTTGATATTGGAAATTAAAGTTGAAACTCATCTGCACCTGGATGATAGGTGAAGACATGAGAGAGGAAATTTTATTCAGGGGGAATGAGTAGCATTAAAAAGGAAAAAAGAGCCAAAGAAGGACCAATAGCTGCAAGGCTTAGAAGGTATCTATTGGAAGAGGTGCCTACAAAATGTCTGAGAAGTGACCAAAGAGATAGAAAGAAAATAAAAAATGGGAGGTGACGCAGAAACCAGGGGGAGATGGAAAAGATATATTCCTACCAGAGAGGAGCTCACAGCGCATTGAACCAGTTAGACCGGGAAGAAAATGCATCTCAAGTTACAAAGAGGATGTAGTCTGTAGTCTGAGCCAGAGTTAGAAGATCTAGGGGTTTCTTTCCTGTCTTCCCACCTTTGCAGAGTTCTTCTTCCAAAGCCTAATTTCTCCTTCCATGAAACAGGCAACCATGAGATTAGCTTATTATATATAATAATATAATTACATGTAATGTAATTAGCAGGGTTGTTTTCTTAGATGTATGAAGCTGTGTCTATAGGATTCTTTGAAGTCGTAGGGAAATAGCAGTCTCATTTTCTTTCTCATCATTTTTCCATCATCTGTGAAATTAATAGCTTTCAACATTTGTTAACTGTACTCTGGACTGAAAAACAAAACTAGATCTTAAATTTCTTTAGCCCTAGATATAGCCTTTGAGGGAAAAGTTTCAAATGACAACTATCATTCGGCTACCCACATCAAATGTGTTCAAATTATTTTTCAGACATGGAAATAGATAACCAAATTTTAGCAAATATAATGTTAATGCCCACATTTTATATATGAGAAATATATGCTACCCATTGAATATTTTTTATTTTAAGTCCTTTAGCTTCTAGAATTCACCTATTTTTAGAAAATATTGCCATGTGTTCAAAACGCTTTTCTTGTGTAATGAAATATTTAATGTTATCATTTGTCTGGGTTTATTCAATAATTTAGCAGTTCCACCTAAGGCAATTTGGACATTGTCCAAATAAGGCATGAAATAGGAAACTGTCCCACCACTTTGTGGGAAAAATGCTGAGAAATACTCACAAACTGGAGAGAAACATGTGAGTTTAGCTCCCTTCCCCTCACGTTTCACCCAAGTGCAGTACAAAGTAACGTGTATTTTAAAGTACTTATTATTAGAGCATATTGCTCATTCATTTTTCTGTGTCAGCGTGTGTCATTTCTGTTATTGAGAGGTGCACTTAGTTTTCAAGAGCATTGTATTATTGATAAAGTGCTGATTTTGCAAAGGCATCACCACCTACATTTATGACCACTTACGGATAAGAAATTCTACTAGGCCTCTATCTGCAGAAATATCACTAGCGTTCTTTGTGTTAGGAATCACCCAGGGCCACAGGAACTCTCATTCAATTGTGCTGAATTTATGAAAACAACTTCCAATCCAGAGATAAGTAGGTGGAATTATCCTTATCTTCGTTGAGAGACTTAAGTGCTTGATGACCAATTTAATATAGTAGAGGTTGTAACGTGTTTGGTATATTTTGTAGACTATAAAATGTTTTGTAATTATTGCAGAAACTAAAACTGAGTTTTTGCCTTGTTTGGAGTGCTTTGAAGAGTACCTATCCTACATTCATTGGATGTTTGATGAATGAATGGATGATTGAATGAATAGATATGAGCTGTCTTGCTATAGACCTTGTGAACTGTGGGCCAAGAGTAGAATGCCCTTATGAAGATCAAGATAATGGGCCTGGGGATGAGGAGAGGAAGCTTATTGGCAGAAGGTGATTTATCAGCAGCATATGATATACCCTCAATATTGCTGTTGGGTAATTAAGAAGGGGTTATACTTGTGTTTATTTGCATAAGTGGAGATAAAATACTATCGTCTTGCTCTATGTTACAAGAACATATTTTGTGTACTATAGCCACACAATGTAACCAATGCCACACTAACAACTCCCTTAGGTTGTGGTCAAGGTGGACTTGCCTTATACCATGTTGTGAAATCAGATTAGAATAAAATTTTAATTTAAATCAAGGTGTACAATATAATCCATCATGCTACATTTACATTTTATTTCATACCCATATCTCTAGCTTAATATTTTTAATATTTCATGTGTGTGTTTCTTTTCTTTCTTTTTATGTTTGCAAAACTTAAAAAGAAACTCCATCCACCGTGTTTATGCATGAGGAGCCCGTTTCCCTCGCCAACACTGTGCATGATCTGCCTTTTGAATCTCTGCCAACGTGTTATGTGAAAAATGATCTGGATATTTTCATATGCACACTTTGTTATCAGTGAGACGGAGCATTTTGTATATGTTATTGCATCAATTCCTTTTTATTATTCATTTATTTAATTTTCTCCTCACTATTTATGCCCCTTGTCCCCTCTTCTACCTCTACCTCCATCCCATCCCAATCACCCTGATTCCTTTTTTACATTGAGGTGTAATTGACATATAATGTTAGTCTCAACATAATGATTCATCATTTGTATGTACTGCTAAATGATCACTACCAGTAAGTCTAGTTAACATCCATCATCACACATAGTTATAACATTTTTTTCTTATGAGGAGAACGTTTAAGATCTACTCTCTTAGCAACTTTCAAATATACAACACAGTTATTATTAACTATAGTTAAGCTGTATACTACGAATATTACTGGTGAACATACCTGAAAAATTTTTTTACAATAATGAGTAATAAATTTTATTTCAGAATGTAAACATCACTAAACACGCATACACATCAAAACAATCAAATTTATGATTGGGGTCATGTTTTTCCTTTTGCATAGGACATCATTACAATGTAGAACCATAGGCATAAAAAATACATACAAAGTTGTATCCAAGAAGCCAAGGCCAGACTGGGAGCTGTGCAACTGTAGTACTTCAATGGAGTGATCCAGGGAAGATGAAGTGTGGGCTTTGGAAGCATGGTGTCGTGCTGGTTACAAAACAGAAAAGAAAGTTCCTACGGAAAAGGAAAATGTGTGCTCTGTGGAAACAGTCTTGGGCCCTTGGATTCTGCCTTGGAAATTTGGCGAATGATTCCAGAGACACCCCATCAGTGGCTTTGGATGGGGGAGGGCTCGTTTGCGTGGCGGGTCTGGAGACAGCTGAGAACCCCATGCATGTACCTCACACACCCACACAAGCAATTTCCACTTGCAAAACTTTTCATGGAACACATGCTGTTTCCTAAGGCTTCTTTAATTGAATCAACTCTCTCACTGTAATAGAGAAAGGCCATGACCCTTGGAGTTAAGCACAGAAGGAAAAAAGAGATCTCCCTGTGCCCTCCTTTCAGGGCCATGCTCTCCTGCGGAGGCTCTGAGCTGTACAGAAGCTGGTAAGGGATAAGAAAACCATGATTCTTTGAGCTGGAACTTTAACTATAAACCGACCCTAATGTATTTGAAATATCAAAAGGGAAACAATTTTACGACTCTAAGCAGGTAAGAGATGAAAGGTAGAAAATTCTCCTCTGGGGTAGATTATTTTCCTTTGAATTCCATGCAGGACACAGGCTCTGTTTCAGCTACCTATAGTTGCAGAACAGTGTATGTCAAAATGTAGTGGTCTGGGGCCTCTTGAGCAGCTGCAGTGAAACAGTGGCCTGGCTGGGGCCGTCTGAATGGCATCATTCATATATCCGGAGTACGGATGGTTGGAAGCCTGGGACCCCTTTGTTTCTTTTTTCCTTTTTAATTTTTTTAAAATTTTATTGATTGATTTCTAGTGAGAGAAAGTAAGGTGGGGGGGGAGAGAGAGAGAAACATTGATTTGTTGTTCCATTTATTCATGCATTCATTGGTTGATTCTTGTATGTGCCCAGGCTGGGGATCCAGCCTACAACCTTGGTGTATCCAATGACAATCTAACCAATTGGGCTAC
This sequence comes from Phyllostomus hastatus, assembly GCF_019186645.2. NCBI lineage: Eukaryota > Metazoa > Chordata > Mammalia > Chiroptera > Phyllostomidae > Phyllostomus > Phyllostomus hastatus. The sequence continues at coordinate 33,796,590 of NW_025333709.1, read as the reverse complement.
CTGGCCAGGGCTTGGGACCTTTTTATATGTGGCCTTTCCCATATGTAGTCTGTTTAGTAGGGTAGCCTGACTTCTTAAATGCCAGCTCAGGGGTCCAAAAGTTTAAAAGTAGACGCTTCGAGGCCTTCTTTAGGTTTAAGCCTAGAACTGGCACACTGTCACTTCTGCCACATTCTATTGGATAAGTGAGCGATGAGACTAGCCCAGATTGTGTGTGAGAGAGGACTACTGAAGGGCTTAGTCCCAGGAGCCAGGGTTCACTGGGGGGGTAGCTTCAGAGACCAGATACCACACCCCCTTCTAGAATAGATGAGTTTGACATGTATGGTGCAGGGGGCTGAAGTGACCTGAAAAGTATGTGTAAAGTGTAGAGTACCTTCCCCCTCTTCATCCACTCCCCCCTCCAGCCACTGGCAACCACAAATATGTCCTCTATGTCTATTTAAGTTCTTTTTTTTTAAAAGAGTACACATATAAGTGTAATCAATTGTATTTCTCTGTCTTACTTATTTCACTTGGCATGATGCCCTCAAGTTCCATCTGTGTTAGATGGCAGAATTTCCTTCTTTTTATGGCTCAATTATCCATTCAGCTGTCTGTGGGCACTTCTGTTGTTTCCATGTCTTGCCTATCGTAAATAATGCTGCGGTAGACATAGGACTGCAGATATCTCTTTGAAATAGTGATTCATTGTCTTTGGGTAAATACCCAGAAGTGGAATTGCTGAATCATATAGTAGTTCCACTTTCAATGTTTTGAGGATCCTTTATGCTGTTTTTCAAAGTAGCCATGCCAATTGACATTCCCACCAACAGTGCACAAGGGTTCCCTTTACTCCATGTTCTTGCCAGCCCCTGTTTTCTCTTACCTTTTTGATGATGGCCATTCTGACAGGTGTGAGGTGATATCACCTGTGGTTTTAATTTGCATTTCCCTGATGACCAGTGGTGCTGAGTACCTTTCATGCACCTCTTAGCCATTTATATGTCTTCTTTGGAAAAATGTCCCTTCAGATCCCCTGTGCATTTTTAATTAAATTGTTTGAGGTTTTGTTTGTTTGTTTTCTATTGAGTTGTATTGTTCTTTATGTATTTTATATTTTAATCTTTTTCTCAGATATGTGATTTGCAAATGTTATCTTTTATTTTATAGGCTAGCTTTTCCTTTTGTTGAAGTACCGGCTCTTTCTGAGCTGCGTAGCCCCAGGGGCCCCTTGCTGTAGGTTCTTTTCTCTGCTTGTTCCCACTTGTGCCTTTACTTGATTCTCCCTGCTTTTGGCAACTCTTCTAACTAACTGGGGACTCGGGATTTTAGCTACCTCCTGCTATCTAGGAAAAAGAAATTTGAGTCTTTGTTTCTCTATCTCTTTGTTGTTTGGGGCTGATTTCAATGCAGGGAAGAAGAGAAATGCTACCTTTATACCACCACGTTCAAACCAGAGATAGAAATTCATGGGTTTTCAAGTGCAACAGACCTGGATTTGAATCTTGGCTCCACTACTTGGGTTACCTTGGGCAAGCTACTTAAGCCTTTTGCTCCTAAATGTCCTAATCTGTACAATGGAGTTTTAAATGGCCATCTCGAAGAGGACTGTGAAGACAGTTAAGTGAGGTGATGCTTGGAAAGCTCTCCGGACAATGCTCAACACTGACAGGTGCCCAGTAAAGACAGGCTGCGACGTTAGTGCCACGCTACATGCTGGCCATCAGAAAGCTCCGATTAACTTCCAGTCCACTGTTATTTATGTGGAAAACATCCTCATAAATTACAATAATCACCCTGAAGAGATTAGAGTTTCCAAAAATGTATTCTACAGAACACTACTCAAGAAATACTTAAGTATGATTTAAAAACAAAGGGAGGGAGTGGGTTTCATGGAAAAATAAGCCTCAGAGACACCATGTACCACAATCTACCCCTTTGAAGATGCACAAGGCACAGACTCTATGATGGTGTTGCAATGGGTCCCATCGTGGAAGAACGTAACAGGCACAGAGAGCACAGAGAGTGCTCAGATGCCTTTATGGGAGCGAGCTTCCCACACATGCAGGCAAATGTCTCCAAAGAAGATGAAAGAATTGGCAACCCTCCTTCCACAGATGGAAAGTGCAGAATCTTAACCATTAGGTCTAGGAGTGGTTCTGGGGCAACAAAGCAAGCTGCTATTCAGAAGTACTCTCATTGCTTTGTTATTCTGGTAAACACAGCACTCACCACATGCTGGGCACCCTTCTAGATGCCTCACACACACTAACTCATTGAACCCACAAATGTTTCAAGAGGTTATTTATTCTCCTTTACAGATGAGGAAAGAATTCTTTTCCAAAGAATGAGGAAAGTGTTTCTCTCCTGATAAGAAGGATCTAGATGAGGAGAGTTGTTGAAAGAGGAATGTTTCCTTTGTAGTACAGGTGTAAACATTACTGGTTTAAGTTAATGTATTCACTGGTAAAGGCACTAGTGTGTATAACAATTTTGGTCTCCACTGGCTTTGGGGACCTAGCAGCCGCACCTCCCTACCCCTTAAGGCTCTTCATGTTTTGCAATAGGGGCAAGGAGCCTCCCTGGCCATGTGTTAAAGCTGTGTGTGTGTGTGTGTGTGTGTGTGTGTGTGTGTGTAGCACCACAGTGCTTAGGGGACCAACACCTGTGAAAGGGAAGTAGGGGAAGCAGGATCAAATAAAGGGAGAGGTCGAATTGTGATGCAAACCCAGCAAAAGACTTCAACTGACCCCTCAGGGAGATCTGAATGTGAGATGGTCCTACAGAGTGCCCCAAATTTAAATGATGGTTTGGTCCCTTACACTCCTGTTCTGGTCAGTCATTAAATGTGGGCTACCCCCAGAGAGAGGTTGGGCACGGCAGTTTATATTATCAAAGGCAGTCACCAGTGAGGGCTGACAGTTGAGAGCAGTCAGAATTTCCAGCAGCTGGGAGGCTAGGTGCATCATTGCAGGAGGGGACCCAGGTGGCACACTGCATCATCCACTGCAAGGTGCATTTTGAGACAGGAAGTTATTATATACTTAATGTGGAGAAGTAAACCAGTCCAAGGGGTGAGCTCCCTCCCTCTGGTTGTCCTAAGGAAGAATAGAACTTTTAGAGTTTGGGGTAGACATGATTCAAAGGAGACACTTAGAGGAAGGTGCATCCTTATCAATATTTGATATCGTCTCTTGGACGCTGGTCATCCTCTCGGGTGTGAAGTGGTACCTCACTGTGGTTTTGATTCTCATCTCCCCAATGGCTAATGATATTGAGCGTCTTTTTGTGTGCACGTGGGCCATCTGTGTATCTTCTTTGGAGAAATGTCCATTCAAACCCTTTGACTATGTTTAAATAGAGACATCTGTCTTCTGTTGATGTTGAGTTGTAAGGATTCTTTCTGTATTCTAGATATAAGTCCCTTATCAGATATATGGTTTGTGAATATTTTCTCTCATTCTGTGAGTTTTCTTTTCACTTTATTGATACTGTCCTTTGACTCATTGAAGGAGTTTTTAATTTATCTATTTTTTTCTTTTGTCATTTGTGTTTTTCAGGGCCATATGTGAGAAACCATTGCCAAATCTAAGGTCATGAAGTCCAATTTATCTATGTTTTTCTTTTGTCATTTGTGTTTTGGGGGACCATGTATAGAAATCATTGCTAAGAATATTTGCACCTGTTTTCTTTTAAAAGTTACTTTAGTTTTAGTTCTTACATTTAGGCCTTTGATCAGTTTTGAACTAGTATTTATATATAGTGTGATCCTGGGGTCCAATTTGATTATTTGCATGTGGATATCCATTTGTCCCAACACCATCTTTTGGTTTATGCGTGGTGCGGGCAAAAGAGTGGGGTCATTTTTACCAAGGTGGTGAGTGATGAGGGCATCGTAGGGGTTGTTACCTGTAGATGTATCTCCATCTCTCACTCAGAGAAGGGGTGGTCTTAGCCCCACTTGAAATGATGTCAGGTGCTTGAAACCTCAGAAAAGAATGAGACAGGGACAGATCCAATCTTTATTTAAAATTTTGATAATTTGTTCATTATAGATTTTTACATTAATTCTCATCTGTCCAAATTGCATTAACATATTATTCATCTTGGCTGCTGAGTTTTTGGGTGTCCCTTACTTGCCTCGCCTTAGTCCTGGCCCTGCAGGGGCCTTGCTCTGTAAAACTTTCTGGGAAGGGTCCTTCACTGAGCTCACCTATTGCATTGTGAACAGGAATCAGTTTAGACATTTTTCATACTAGTACTTAGGAACATAACTAGTATATATCAAAGGGTACAAAAGGTTTTCTTTCTTGGACTCTTAAAGCCCATAGATCCCATCAAATGCCTCCAGTCCCACAGGGTTGGACCTCCAATTGCCATTTCTCCTCCAGTTTAGAAATTCCCTCTCAGCCAATGGACATTCGTGAATCTGAAGGGAACTTTGTTTAACCCTGAGTGGGAATGAAATCCAAGTTACATAAAAACAAAGTATTTTTTTTTGTCTCCCTGTTTTACTTTCACCCTGGCCTCTGGTATTTACTCAAAGTGCTTTTTAAACAAACTGGTCTGACAGAAACTGATACTGCTGGAAGCTGGAGCCCAAAACAAACAACCACATTAAAAAAAAAAAAAAAAAGAGCTTAGGTTCAGCCCTAAGCGAAGAGCTGAACAGGCTCCCAGCAAGTAAAACCCAGTTCTCTGACATAAGCCCACTCATCTCCTTACCTTATTACTGACAGACAGGTCAACCCTGGCAGTGAGCCCCTGAGCCCTCACCCCAGGCCTTCCATTGCAGTGCTTTCTGCCACTTGAATGCCAAGCCCAAGGCTCCAGAGATGGCTTCACTCTGTGCTCCACCCCTCACTCGCCATTGCCTGAGCAGGGGTCTCACACAAACAGGGCAACAGAGTGGGTGAGGTGGCAGGACACTCTCAGCTACCTGAGTGTTTGGGGGAGGTATATTGGGTTTTATTAAGTGGTGAATTAGTAAGGAAGGCCAGCAGGAAAAAAGACAATGACATAATTTGTACTTGTACTTAAGTAAAAACAAAGCAAAACAAAAACAAAGCTCAGCTTCTGTTTAGAGATCTCAGGACTTGCCCCCAGATACTCAGCTAAGTGTTTAACAATGCCCAGGTCCTGTCCAGCCCTGTCTGCATTCTCTCCCCTGCCATAGCTCTCGGGTTGTTTGAAATGCTGGAGCTGCCTGCAAGCCCTTGATACAGGAGACCTTGCTGGACTATGCCTTAGTATGTGCCTACTGTGTACCCCTGAAATGCCAGGATTCTGCCTCTGGCCTTGAGTATATCCTGGCACTTTGACCATTGCCACCCCGTATTTCCCAGAGCCTAAGCTGATTTGAGATACCACAGGGGTGACCTTTGAAACTGGCCCCAGGCTAGGCCTGGATCAAGCCATCCAGACCCAGAACCAGCCTGAGGAATTAAGTGGCCTGGAGTTGAGTGGTGAAGCCTTGACAAGTGCTGGGCTGGCTGTCACCCCGGAGGCGGAACACACAGCACCACCACAGGCTGGCAGTTGGGTCCCTCAGAATGGGTTGACCTGTCAGACTATCAGCTGCAACAGAGGCTACAGAGAGCCTCTTCAGAGCTCTTCCAAGCCAGCCCCAGGCTTTGTGCACTGGTCTTGTGACGTGCAAAGCTGTTCAGAGAGGTGAGAGAATATTCCTGCCTCCTCTCCTAATGGAGGGTCCCACCCCTTGCAAAGCCCTCTGCTCTCCCTATTAACTCGGGATGCCCGCAGGCAGTTTCTCTTGGGTTCTTACGATTAAGTGAGTTCAATGACAGTGTTCTGTCCCTGGATTCCGCTGCCAGCATCCTGCGCTCTCACCCTATGCTGCTGAAGTGCAGGGCAGAGTAGGGGAGCACCTCTTCCCCGCTTTTAGGTTTTACTCTGTTATTAGGGTATAAGGGTCATGTCATAGGTCAAAAAATGACCCCCCAAAACATGTCCCCATCAAATCCCTGGCATCTGTGGATGTGACCTAATTGGGGAAGAAGGTCTTTGCAGAGGCGACCAAGTTTAGGATTTGGAGAGGAGGCTCTTGTGCTACACTGTTCTAGTGACCTAAATGCAATCACATGTGTCCTCACACTATAGACACACGGGGCGGAGGGACAAAGACCTACAGAGGAGAAGGCAGAGTGAAGACAGATTTGGAATGATGTGGCCACCAGCCCAGAAACGCCAGGGCAGTCATCAGGAGATGGAGTAGGCGAGGAGTGAGTCGTCCCCACGCGTCTCCAGAGGGCGCACAGGCCTGCTGACGTCTTCATCGCAGGCTTCTGGCTGCCAGACCGTGAGACAAGGAATTTCTGTTGTGCTGAGCCACCGGGTTTGTGGTGATTTTTTACGGCAGCCTCAGGAAACTATGCAAATAGTGTTGCTTGTATTCTTCCACTATCCCACAGAGGTTTCGTTTTGTTTTAACTGGGTGAGTGTTCCCTAATGAAAAACTCTTTTTGCTGTGGGCAACATCGGACTCAGACATGAATATATGGGGTGGAACCCCAAGCTGAGTGGCGGCCCCCAAACTCTGCTTGAGATCATGTCTCTTCTCTGCACAAACTTGTTCAGTCTGGTTCCCTCCCCTTTTGGAAGAGTTGTCTCCAAGAGGTTCCTCAGCCCCCCATGGAAGTCATGGGGACTTCAGATGCACCACTCCACGAAGTCACGTGGCACGTGATGACTTGGATGATGGCAGGAGCTTCAACTCAAACTGGGAATAACGTGACCCAAGGCATTCGTGTACATGATGTGGGAAACATGTCTGCCAAGGCTCCTAACAGATTCAAATGCACATGGTGAGCAGGACAAGCTTTTCTTCAGAGAGGGCATAAAATGAAATTCCATGACAAACCGCATCCCAATTGCTCTTCAGCTTTTTGAAACGGTCTTCGTTGCCTAAAACACTCTCTTCCTCACCTTCAAACAAGACGCTGAAGACTGCTGTGAAAAGCTTTTTTACATTGACAATTCACATTGTAGTATAGCCTTCATCTGGAGAATCGGTTACCTCGGAGTGCAGCAATTTGTGAATGAAGGTACCCAAAGGTACAGTTTATGATGATGCACTTCCAGGTATGACAGAAAAATTTCTAAGTAAAATATTGTATTTATAAAAACACGATTGCTGTGGGCAGCATGCCCAGTGCAAACTTACTCTTAAAAATGATTTTAAAAACACAGTCAGAACAAAGTTAGTTTCTTAAATTGGTAATACATTCAAATGGTTCAAAAGTCACAGAGTATAAGAGAGTATCATGTGGAAATGTCCTCCTGTTTCTGTCCTCCAGCCGCCCGGCCTTTCTCCCCACTGTGCAGCTGGCCTATGGACAGGAAACAGGTGATCTGTTTCTTCTTATACTTGCAGAAGTGTGCACACATGGTAGCACCCTCTGTGCACTTAAAATCTGTTTGATCGAAATATAACATGCGTAAAAAAACACACTTCAATTAATTTTCATATGCTGAATGCATTTATGCCACCAACACTCAAATCAACAAACAGCATTACCTGACCCCAGGGCTGCCCTCCATGTCCCCTTCACTGACTACAGCCCCCTAGAGCCTTTGCTCTTCAGACAGCACACTTTTGCTGTCTTCATATTTTCTATCAGTGGGGAACGCTTGGCTCTTCACAGCACAGGTGGCTTCTGCAGTCTGTATCCCTTCTGTAAATGAAATGATTTAATACGTCTGTGTCTGCTTCTTTTGCTCAACATTGTGTCTGCGAGATTCTTCCATATTGACAGGTGTAGTTGTAATTGATTCAGTCTCATTGATACTTAATATTCTATTATTAAACACATGGTTTTTGCAACTTGATTATTTTGTTGTTTTATAATATATCTTAGAGGGGCTTTTGTATTTGTATATTGAGTGTCTTTGTCCTTTCTTTGCGTATTAGTAAAATTTAACAACTTTTTAAAATTTGTTTCTAAGACGAACATTTAGCAGCTAAAACTAATTTTTATTTTTAAATAAAAATTAAAATATTTTTTCAATTTTTAAAACTAATTTTTAAAAAAAAATTTAAAAAATTTATTTTTAAAACTAATACTTGCTTTTAAAAAAGCAGGGATTAATTTCTTTTAAAAAAGATTTTACTTATTTATTTTTAGAGCAATAGGAAGGAAGGGGGAAAGAGAGGGACAGAAATATCCATGTACAAGAGAAACATCGATCGGTTGCCTCTTCCACACTCCAACCTGAGGACCTGGCCAGAAACCTGGGCATGTGCCCTGAGAGTCAAACCAGTGACCTTTCGGTTTGTGGGACGACGCCCAACCCGCTGTGTCACACCAGTCAGGGTGGGATTAATTTCATAGTACTTTCAGTACACATAAAATATAGGTGTGGGCAAAAATAGGTTTGCAGTTATGAGTACATGAAACAGAGTTTATTCTTTTATCATTATTTATTACTTATTGTATTATTTATTATTAATATCTACTTTTGCCCACTCTTTTGCTTTTTAATGACAAAATTATTTTTAAATATATCTTACTTTAAAATATATATACATTTATTTATAATAATAAATATATCTATTTTACAGAGAGAACAAATTCTGTAGACCCCCGAGTGCTCCACAGGATGGGACCGCTAGGGCAGAGAAGCAGTGTGAATGGTCCCAGGATCTTGGGGAAGAGTGGACGGACAGGGTGGTACAGGGCCTGAAGAACAAGTCAGCCCTTCTGACTCCATGACTGACCATTACCTTGGACCAGTTCCAAGGCTATTTGCTTTGCCTGCCAAGCCTAATGGTTTTCAAGTTTCTGTCATAGAAAAACTAGAGAAATTTGTTGAAGCTACGTCCAGTTAATGAGGAAAAGTTGAAAGTCTTCTTCTGTAGCTGGGCCATAAGCACCTCAGCAGCAATGTGTGTGACTGTCTTTGGCGATGTCGATAACACATTCTAGCTCTTTGATGTCAGTGTGGGAAACAACTGGGTAATTTAACAGTGAGCTTATGCTTTAAGGACAAAGAACTATTGTGGAATAAAATGTTCACTTCTGAATTTAGTTGTCAGTTGCTCATGAAGTGATTCTTAAAATTCATTAACAATGTGTTCTAAATTTTTTCTTGAGCTCATGTATAAACAATATGATTAACACTGACCAAGCACTTCTCACTTACTATGTCTTGCACACATAAAAATAAGCCACTACTTCTAGCACTTTTTCATTCTCTTTCCAGGTCACAGAAAAATGGTCTGTGATTTGTTTCATTCTACCAAATAAAGAATGACTTTTGAACATACACTTTCCCCCTTCCTTTGATAGCATGTAGAAACATAAAGAGAAAAATCTTTTGTTCCTGACTCATGACTCCTTCCTAACCATAACCTTCACATTTGTTTGGAGCAAGGCCTGATGCAGCAAACAGCTGAGGCCCGTGTGCCTCAGTCTAAGAGAGAACTTGGGTGTGGAAGAAGCCTTAATTCTACTCTCCAAGCTGTGGGAGTTAAGTTATCCTGGCCAGCCAGATTCATTTTAATTGTGCTCCTGTTTTGAAAGGGGAGTTGTGATTTATTCCCCCACTTCCATGAACTCAGTGGGTCTCCACAAGGCACAGAAACCCAGTTAGCCGAGGCATTAGTCCCATAATGAGGTTATGTAAAATGCTATGGGAAAGCGACTGTCCAATTCTCAACGTCTTTCAGACTGTCTGACTATTTCCAATTCTGAAATAGAGAGTCTACTGTTCGTAGTGGCTGCCAACTCTTCTTGTGAGTGCTACAAATCAAATCATGTGATGTGAATTTTTTATTGTAAACTCATCTTCAGTGGAAATTGTTTTTGCTGTGCATCTCTCATGATCTCTGGGAAGTGTCACTACTGAGCAGTTTTCTGTTTGTTTTTATCAGACCCCTGAGTGTTTTGGTGGTCCTGAACAGTTTTTATATGAAGTCATTACCTTATATGCATGGGGTTCCTTTAGCACACAGGTACTGCAAAGCCTGAGTCCTGGGCTTTGATTTTTTCACAGGTGATACATTTTTCAACACCCACAATCTCAGACAGAAGGCAGGCTGCCACGTCAACCTCCCCAGGCCAGTGGGAAGAGTTTTCTGGGTCATGATTTGTGGACAGAGCAGCTCTTAATGTTCTAAGACTTATCCAGAGGCTAAATTCCAGTTCTCTTATTCCACATGTGCAAAAATGGTTATTTTTTATGTCTCCTGACTAGTTTGTAGAGTTTATATAATCCACTTGAGTCTACAATCGATCCAGAAATGATTTTGGATGGAAACTGTGATAAATAGTGAACTCAAAAGGAATATTTAAGAAGTCTTTATTTTATTTTATTTTATTTTATTTTGTATTGTGATTCTTTATGTAGATGATGTGTGAATTTATGTATATATATATATTTTTTTAATTATTTTATTGTTGTTCAATTACAGTTGTCTGTATTTCCCCCCCACCCTTCCCATACCCCCTCCTTTATTTTATTTTTAAATGCTAATTTTGAGGTGGTATATGAACTTGGTTTCATGAAAAAAGACTATTAAATGATTTAAAATTTCTGCATGGAAAAATACTTTAACAAAGTAAAAGACCTCTGAAAAATACTTAAAACAGTTATGATAGACAATATGCTGGTTTCCTTCAAATAAAAGAACTCTTACAAAACAATAAAAAAAATAACAGCAACATTAAAAAATGGACGAAGGATGTGGCTAGGCAGTCCACAGAAAAGGCTTTAAAATGCTGAAGAGATGCTCAAGTTTATCTGTCATTAAGGAAGTACAAGTACAAGTGAAAAATGATACCTCATTTTTCACCCATCATAATGACTAAGAATTGTACTGCTGGATTTTTTTTACCTTGTATATATTTCTTTTTCAATAAAATAATCATATTATTTTTCAATAAAATAACAGTGTAAGCAAATCTACAAGTTAAAATTAATAGAGACATAAGTTGATTTTGAAATCAGAAATCTGGTTTCAGATTAAGACAAATTTTCTAGTTTATTTAAAGTTTACAAAAAATCACGTTTTATTTCAACCCCTCTGACATCCTTAGGTAAACAAATTCTTCCTGCTACAATGACATGATGACTATTACACAGCCTAGGCTTTAGGGGAGCCAAAGTTTCCCTATCATTTATCTTTCTGCTGTCCTCTCAAGAAGAAAAGTTGCCATGGATTGTTCAAGTTCTTGGACATTTATTGGGTCAAATTTACTAGTGATGAATGTGCATTAGAATGTCGCTCATTTTGGGTGTGGAAAGATGGGCGCTCTTTCAGGATTCTCTTCTTTCTCCGTGCCGTGGGAGTGGGAGGCGTCAGGCCCACTTCTTTCTGTCTCTCTCACGGCAGAAGACGTATGTGGACACAGGGCCTGCTTCTCTCAACACTAACCAAGGCCAGTCCAGCCAGCCCTCTTCTAGGTTCTCCCTTCAATCACTGATGGGTCAGAGTCTGCTCCCTTTCTTCAGGCACACACAGGCCTCACCACCCCAGCAGCAGTCCAAGCCAGCTCAGCACTAGGGAGTGAAAACAAGTACTCTCTCTCTCTGTCTCTTTCTCTTGCTGCTTTTATGCTCTCTCTGGACACATTCTCTGTGTCCTGGTATATGTGTCAATCTGGCTTTTGGCCTGAAGTTTCTTACTCCTAACCAGATTGACAAAAAGGACTGATCCACATGGTTCAGTTCAGGTCACCCAAGTTCTTAGTGAGCTCCAAACTCAAGCCCAGCAACAAAGGCACACCAGCTACTAGGCACAACAGCTACTCCTGGGAGTAAGGCATCAATATGACTTCCAGACCTTACTTGCTAACTGGGGAAGAGGCTTGCTTAGACTTGGCTCAAGGGTCAAGAGCTGAGCCTGTAGCTAAGGGGACTGAGGAACAGAGAAGTAGACTTGGATTTGAAAGGTTCCAGAGCATAGGAAGGACTCAATGTCAACTGAGGTCATGAATAAGGCTAGAAAGACAGAAGAAACACATAGGGTATACTTTTCTTTCACAGTGTAAGAAAATTGATAGGCTATGAAATAGTACATTGTGAGACATCACCAAAATTATGTAGGAGATTGTACTAATTAGGATAAAGGCTATGCTACTTCAGAACCCCCAATTTTACTTAAGAGGATCAAAGTTATTTCTCTATGTTATAACAATCTGCTTAGTCTAGGCTATCAAAACAGTGCTACTCCTCCAGGCCATTCAGAATCAAGCACTTCTTCCATGACTGCTTAGGGCTGCGGCTCCTAAGCCGCGCCCAAGTTTGTCCCAGGGGACTTCAGTGAGCTCAGCAGAGGACCACAGGAAATGTCAAATTTCTGAGGAAAACACGGCGATTCTCAACATCTGACAGACACCACGTAAACTACTAGCTTGAGGTAGTTCACAGTTCCAACACTGGATAGCACTACTTTTTGATGACATCATAACTTTGTGAAACTAGTTTTTTGTGGCTGCTGTGACAAAAGACAAGTACTAGGAGAAAATGAATGTGGAACAGAGAAAGAGTTGGTGATATTCAATCCGATTCCAAGGATTGAGTTGTGCAGTGCCCAACAAATACACACATCCCATTACCAAGTGATTGCAGTTGTTTAAAAGTGAAATAAAATATTTTTCTTTCAAATTATGCATAATAAGTTTTGCAAGTGGCTATTAAATGTTGGGGGACAATTCTCCATGGAGCTCTCATGCTTTTGCATAGGTTGCAGGCAGAGGCACTGACTGCCTTTGATTAGCTATCTTTTCTAGGATATTTGGATAGCTAATAGCCTTGGAAAACAGAGATGGGACTCTCTCTGGCAAAAAGAGCAGGTCTGCTTACTGCCCAGCATGATAGAAATAATGTCTGTCTCTAGAGCAATGACCAGGCAGGTTTGCTGCCCATTATAAAAGCTCCAGGTTGCCATAGCTTGGTAACCTGATATTCAGGTTACCCATCCTGTAACACAACCCACCATGTGTGCGGGTGTCACACAGCCCTCTTCACAGAGATCCATGGGAACTGGGGCTCAGGAAACCAGAGCGAAGGCTGGTGCTCTCTGACTATTGCTACTGCCATGAGTAATGCATTCCTTCGCCTCTGACCCAAGAGTCTCATGTATTTTGCCAACATCCATGAAACTGTGGCAGGTTAATTCATTAGCTTACAAATAGGATAAAAACTCAGACCTTCACAGCTCTTGATTGACACTAAGGTGTTAGGACATAAGTACTTATTAGGTTGTTTGTACAAAACTACTTAATAAACAGAACTATGAGTTATTTCTTTTGATCTAGGAACACTGTGATAAAATTGCTGAGACACTACTGTGCTATAAACTGAAAAGTCCAGTCTCTGTGCATTGCCACTTTCCAGTTGTCAGGGCAGGGAAAAGAAAAAGTCTAGAAAAGCAATTTCTTTTCTTTTTTTTTTAAAGCAAGCTGGGTACAAATTTCTTCTGCTCACAGCCCATTGTTGAACTTAGTCACGTGGCCACAGACAGCTACAGAGAAGCCTGGGAAGTGGAATCTCTGATGAGTGTCCATAGCTTGGCTTAAAATCTACACTATGGAAGGAGAGGAGATGGATTTTGGCAAGCAACCACCAGTTGCCACTACAGATGTTTCCCTATGGTTAGCTATTGTTGCTTGAAATAGTCCTGTGGGGTGCAATGTGCAAACAATCTTTCAATATCTCCACTGTGAGCTAGCTCTGTACAGCTTTCTCTGAGAGGCATTTGCCTTAGTAACCTCTACAGTTTCCCTCCTTCCTTACCCTTTCATGGCATCCTATTCTAATCTGAACTTCCAGGTACCCATTAATGAGAATCTTTTCATTGGCAGACTTTGGGATGCTCTGTTTCTTGTCCTAGGTGGCAGGCCCTGGGATCTGCAATGTGGACTCTTGGGCTCAGAGCTCTTGGTGAAGAGTGGAGCAGTGATTGGAGCAGGGATCCTGGACTCATGTTTACAGCAGGGCGGGGTAACCATATTTTGCATTGAATCAGGCAGAGTGGATCCAGGCTTTGATGGACCTGAAGCTTATACAATTTGGAGGCTCCCTTTAAGAAAAAGAGTACATTGGGGTGCATAGGCTCTTTTAGATTGGTGTTTCGGGATTCTTAGGATATAATCCTAGCAGTGGAATCACTGGGTGAAAAGGCAGATCCATTTTTAGTTTTCTGAGAAAAATTCCATAGCAGCACAATTTACAATAGCCAAGTGCTGGAAGCAACCTAGGTGCCCATCAGTAAATGATGGATCAAAAAACTATGGTACATTTACACAATGGAATTCTACGCAGCAGAGAGAAAGAGGGAGCTTATACCCTTTGTGAAAACATCGATGGAACTGGAAAGCATTATGCTAAGTGAAATAAGCCAGGCAGTGAAAGACAAATACCATACAATCTCACCTTTAACAGGAACCTAATCAACAAAACAAACAAACAAACAAACAAACAAGCAAAATATAACCAAAGACACTGAAATTGAGAACAGGCTGACAGTGACCAGAGGGGAGAGGGGAGGGAATGTCAGGGGGAGGGGGGAAGGGTTTGCAGGAACAAGTATAAAGGACACATGGACAATAACAAGGGTGGTGGTGGAAATGGGAGGGAGGTGCGGGGAAAAAAAGAACTGTGGAGGACATTTTGCTAAGAATAAAAAGTAAAAACAGCAAAAAGACAAAGAAAAAGCATATAAAACTAAGTATATATAAAGAACACACAATGAATACTTATTTAACAAGAAAAGAAATAGTTATTTTTAAATATAAAAAAGCTGGCAAATATTACAAATATCACAAAATAAAAAATAGCTTGTTGTTTTTATTCATTAACTGTCCTACATGCCTCTTTAAAGTTTTGGGGTAATTTTTATGTGATCATTAATTCTAAACAATGTACAAAATCAATATGAAATTAAGGCACACAGAAGAGCAAATTTTAATTGTTTCTTAAATTGGTTTATATAATAAGGTAATCAAATTACTTTTATACTAACACTGATTTATTAATGAATATGCATGGGAGTTTCGACACAGGAGCACTTGTTTCTCCAGACCAGTTTGCTGTGTTTGTGGCAACGTTGGTTTCATTTTCATTGAGAACAGACTTTGTCAGCACAAAAAGCATAGATATGTTAAGAGGTGATTTGATCTGATCTGATGCATAAACATGGGACTTCACACAGGGATGGGCTTTCCTCTGCTACAGGTTTAAACCCTATAAACCCAGGAATTGTGATTAATTCTATTTCCCATCAAAAAGAAGAAAATATGTGATGTGTTAATAATTGTGTATGATCGAGCATAATTTTTGATAGTAGCAAACTTTTATTTTAAATTAGGGGTCAATGGGAACTGAATCTTCCACTTACAATTGTATGTATCTGATGGTTGAAGGAACTTTCTGAAGACTAGCTTTCGATCCCATATGTTTCAAACCTTATTTCTCCTCCATTACTCCCACCAATTTCTTATGCTCGGTACTCTGGGATACGTGCATATCACAATCCTACTGTTAGCCTTGCACTTTTGTGTTATGGTGCCAGATGAGTTGGCACTGTAGGGAAAGGAGTACTTCTGAAAGCCATTAGTATACTAACAGGTATAGTAATAACTTAGCTAAATATGGAAGTGACTACAAACCACAGAAATATACACTACTGAATCCAAACTTCATGTATCCTCAATTTAACTTCTCTTTAGCCAGATACCAAAAATGCCTAAAGTCACTCATAAGAAAAGATTGACGGTGAGAAAGTAGGAGATGAAAGACGTAGTGGTCTAAACCACTTGCTATTAAAATGTTTTTACTTCCCAAGCTTTTTAAAGACATATGGCTTTTAGAATACATTGTTAGGGCTATTCAATGGACCTTCGAAGGGGCATGTGCAAGTAAAGCTTAACCTCCGTTAGCTTCTCTTGGCTAGAGGTTGTGAATGACCAAAAGGAGATCCATCTTAAAATACAATACCCTCAAAAACCAACTAGCATTTGAAGCACTTTATAATTTTCAGAACTTTCATGCTCACAACTATATTTATCCCTCAGAGCAGCCTTTAGGTTGCCAAAGAGATACCAAAGTTTA
This sequence comes from Phyllostomus hastatus, assembly GCF_019186645.2. NCBI lineage: Eukaryota > Metazoa > Chordata > Mammalia > Chiroptera > Phyllostomidae > Phyllostomus > Phyllostomus hastatus. The sequence goes on along the minus strand of NW_025333709.1, from coordinate 33,780,534 downwards.
TGGAAGTACAAGTATTTGCTCCAGGCAAGCAAAACTGCCTGAACTCAAAACTGCAGGCTTCTGACTTCAGAATCCATGCCCTTTCCACGACATCACACCAGAAAAGATTCATGCACATAAAAAGACACTGTTGCATGACATATATTAACTGCTCAATAAATATTTGTGGAACAAATGAAAGAAAAGAAAAAAGAGCAGGATTCAGGTATCATTTAAGTGACCTAGAAAAGACAATATTCAGTGGGAAGGCAAACGGGCCAGAATCCCATCCTTCCAGCTGGGACACATAGTTTCCCTGCATCTCTTCCAGCTGTCAACCTGCTGTCCATGCCCCATAGCCCAGTCCTGTGTTATGGGGAGCAGCACATAGATAATCTTTTGTAAGAGGGCTCTGTGTCCATGTGTTCCTATGAAACAATTTCTGCTCTTCTGGATCACAGGTGGGGAGTGGGTTGGGTTTTCCTCTGTGGGTGGGTGGGGGCATTGAGGAGGATATGGGTGTGCCTCAATTAGAGTTAATTGTAGTCTTAGTAAATAATGAAAATATGCCCAGATGGATTTCTGATCGATGTGTCATCCACCAGTTCAATGCCTATTGCTTAACTTTAGTTGTTCAGTGAGAGGAGGCAGGAAAGGAAATCTGCACTTTTAATTTACAGATTAGCTGGCCTGATCTTTATTCCAGATGGAGTGAGATTGGTGATTTGCTCTTGAACTTCTCTTCTATGTTGTCAGGCTTCAGACAGGAGAAGGCTCTTAATGCTGAATTCCAACACCTTAAAAGCAGACAAAGAAATGGAAATTTATGAAAGTTGATTTAACATGGCCCAGTTCATTTGGGAATCTCATGGACCTCTGAATTTCTGACAGTATAATTGCTGCCCTTTAGCATGTGGGCAGAGGAAGGCATATTTAAAACTGGGGCCTAGGAGTTTGGAAAGAATGGTCAGAGCAGGGAGGTCTCAGCCAAGGGGGTGAGTAGGGAGGTCTCAGCCAAGGGGGTGAGGTCTGTTCAGAATCATTTCCATGTATGTTTAAACCTTCAGGGGCTTCCTTGCTGCCCTTAGAGTAAAAGCTAAACTCACTACTGTGGCCCACCAGGACCCTTGTGTTCTGGCCTCTCATCTCTCCTTCACTCCCCATTCTCCAGACTCACCAGAGGCCCCTCCGGTCCTCACAAATGCCAGCCACCCCACCCACTCTCTGTCTTGTAGCCTTTGCATATGCCGTTCCCCTTGTGTTTTATATACTTGACTTACTTTTCATAGCTCAGTTTAGAGTCACGTTTTCAATGTGGCTTTCTCTAACCACCTCATTTAACGAACCAGCGTAACTGCTAATTACCTGTTCTCATCTCACTGTTTCCTCCCTAGACCTCACAGTCTATAAGGTTCTTGTTTATTTAGTTGTTTTCTTACTTATAATCTGCTTCCCTCTCTAGACTATAAGCTCCATGAAGACTTCTTTCTCTCGCTTACTAGCCTATCCCCAGCTCCTAACACAGTGTCTAGTCCATGGCAGATGCTCAATACATATTTGTTAACTAAAGATTGCAAAAACTGTCTCCCTTCAGATCACTTGCTGATCTATTAGCTCTCAGACTGGTTTCAAACACTTAGCACCTTTTTCCTGCCTTCCTACCCTAGGCTAAGCCTTTGGTCCATCAGGATCCAAAGACCAAATCACAGCTCGACTTGCGCCTCCCTGAGGCCTTTCCCCTGGTATGCTGCGTGCGCTGAGGGAGCAGATGTTTTGCAGCAAGTGAAACAACCTGTTTCCCAAGGGCGTGTCCTCTCTCAGGTTGGGCAGGATGTGCCCTCCAAGCTTGCCAGGGCATGCTGCTCCCATAATGGAGGCACCGCTCAAGCCCAACAGGCAGAGCCCCAGGAGCAAAGCAACCAGCAGCGTCCACGGGAGATGACCAGCAAGTTCAGAGAGATGCACGCGGGAAAACAAATCTCCTGCATGAGGAGCCAGAGTAGGGCTGGAAATTCCACTTGGAATGAAATCCCAACAGCTAAGAGCCGAGAGAACTGGAAAAAACAGAAAAACACCCATCTACATACCCATGTTCCACTGGAGCCCATTCCATCTGCGGTCGATTTTCCAGGGCCTTGCCATGAGGACTTACCTGCTTTGATCATACAGAGCATTTAGTTCAGGGAGAAAAAGAAGAGGAAAGTGGGATGAAGGCAGCAAGGCTACCTTCAGGAGGAGGTAGCCTACCTCTAGGTGGCCTTGTCCCGAAGGCTACCTTCGGACAAGGGGGAAAGGCTGCTGAAGAAACACTTTCTGACTCTGGAGGGTGATGATCTCCGGAGCTTCCCTGGGGCTTCTTCTGAACCCTCCGACCCAGGGAGCAGGGAGTATGTGACCACCGGGAGTGTGTGACCACAGGGAGCCCTGGGTTCACAATTCCCAGTTTGCTACTCACTTTGCTGAGAGACTTAAACAAGCCATTTCACCTTGAAACTCAGGTTTCTCTTCTGTTAAATGAGAAACTGAACTTACTCAAAAAATGTGCTAAAATATACATAATATAAAATGTACCATCTTAACCATATTTAAATGTATGGTTCAGTGGCATTAAATACATTTACATTGTTATACAACCATCATCACCATCCATACCCCCACCAAACTGAAATTTTATACCCATTAAACAGAACTTTTCATCCCCCCCAAATTGAAATTGTATACCCATTAAGCAAAAACTCCTCATTCCCTCCCCCCACCCAGCCCCCTGACTCACCATTCTGCTTTCTGTCTCTGTGATTTTGACAAATCCCAGAGGAATCATACAGTGTTTGTTCTTTTGTGACTGGCTTATTTTACTTGGCATAATATCTTCAAGGTTCACCCATGTTGTAGCATGTGTCAGAATATCTTGCTTTTTAAGTCTAAATAATATCCCATTGTATGTGTATACCATGTTTTTGTTTGTTCACTGATGGACTCTTGAGTTGCCTCCACCTTTCAGCTACTGTGAATAAGGAAGGCCACCATGAACTGGGTGTGCAAATCTCTGTTTGAATCTCTGCTTTCACGTCTTTTGGGTATTGCTCAGAAGAGAAATTGCTGGAATATTTCTACATCACATCATTTTCCACAGTGGCTGCACCATTTTATAATTCCATCAGCAATGCACAAGGGTTCTGATGAGAAATCAAATTTTTATTAGAGAACATGTTCCATATAAAAAAATATCTCTATGCAAGAAATAATAGAGTGGAGTGTTCCAGAAGCAGTGGGGGCAAGGAGCCCGACAAGCCCAACTGGCACCTCCGTGGAGCAAATCAAAAACTGGAAGGGACATTCCTAAGTCTCCTTCACACGTTCAGGATCTATTATTCTACATTCATGTGACATATTGAGCAGTCAAGAGGTGCAAGCCTTATTTGATTTTCTTATGCATTATCTGTTCCACAAAGGATTTGAGGGGATTTGCAAAAACTCATACAATAGAAAAAGATAAAACACAGAGTGGAGAATTATCAGGGCAGAAAAGCATGGGAGAAATATCTTTAAGATGTATGAGCATATGCTGCCTTTGCCCATAGGTTACTTTAGTGTGAGTGCTGTAGGTGAAGGAATGTTGGGGAAATCCAGAAGAGATGCTTTATGAACACACAGAATCTCCAGAGGCAAAGGAAGGCAAAATTGTTTGTCCTGTTCATACTTCACCCAAGGCCACATCACAAGACTCAGAAAATAAAGGGAGCAAGAATCTGTTTTGAGCAGAACAAAAACTTGTTGAGGAAGCAAAGCTAGTGCTTCTAAGAATGGATTCAAGTTATAAACCCTAGGTTTAAATTCTAGCTTCACTGCCTGCTAATTCAGGGCAAAATTCTTAACTCCTTTAAGTCTTCACGCTCCCATCCATAAAATGAGGGTGACGATAGTGATTGCTGTGAGGATTAAGTGAGATAATGCATGTAGACACTGAATCCAGGGCCTGGTACAGGAAACTGACAGTACATGGCAACTAACTCTTACAGGAATTATATTTTGGAAGTGTTCATGTCACATCTTTCTGTTTATTCCTCCATCTCTAGCACTTAGCAGAGTGCCTGGCTCATAGTAGGTGGCGAAGGGGTGTTTGTAGACTTCAATTGATGTAACTGTCTCTCCTATTGGATATATGCCCTGGGTCACAGTCCCTCTGACAGTGGCAGGTGACAAGGTTGAAAAGCATGAGGTCAGGCTGGTTGAAGGCGTTGCCTGCTAGGTAACACCCAGAGATTGAAAGCTGTTGGGTTTTGATGAAATTCAAGCTGTGGCATGTACCGCCCAGGTCAAGGGCCTCTGCTGTGCTTTCCTTCACATCCTTCTTCTTCAAAGGAATGTGTCTTACCTCTTCTAGCCAAAGATGGAAAGTGAAAAACTAGATAACCAATGAGGACAAGAGATATATCAGCCTTGCCACTTCATTTGAATTCAACTACTACATATTGAATGTTTAACATGCAAATGTTCAAGGCTCTTTGCTGGGCACTGTTGGATTAGTCCAAGTTTGGCAAGAAAACACTTCTCAGAGCATGTGCCTCCTAATAAATGGGTGGCATATGGATACTGTAGTATAAGAAAAATGTCATAAAGAATATAGAATGAATGATACACGAAATGAAAGAAGGGAGAAATCATACTCAGTTATAACTATTTGAATGTGTTTCTCAGGGGAGGTGGCTTTTCAGGTGGCCTTTGGATTTGGTAACATGGGGGGCAGGGGAGCAGAGGAAAATGGGTGATTTTAGAGGCAGGGGGCATGATGGGAGTAAGAAGCATGGAGTAGAAAGGTGTAGAGAGCTCAGCAATCAGTGAGTCAGCTGTTAGATGGGTCATACAATACCTGTAGGAGGATATGTCTAGAAAGAGAGCTGTGAGGGTCTTGAATGTCAGGCAAAGGTTTACAGGGAAAGGAGAGTAACTGAGATTTTGAACAGAGAAGCGGTGTGATCAGATTGGCACTGGGGAAGATTAAACTGGCAGTGGTATGGGAAGTGGATGGAGACCGAGAAAGACCAGAAGTGTGAAATGACTTAGGGGACAGTCAAAGTGGATCAGGGCAGAAATGGAGAAGAGGGACTTATTGGAGAGGCTTTGCTGAGGTAGCTATTACAGGATTTAAGGGTCCGTTCCCTTGGTTTCCCTGGAGAGAAAATGAAGTGTGGCTACTTCATCTTTCTTGAACCAGCTCTCACTATTCCCAGTAAACAGACCCCAGGCTTGGAAGCAAAGTATGAACCCCTGGGGGGCAGGAGGGCTTGCAGGACTGGAAGCATCTCTTATTCCCTCTGGTTCTCCTTGTGCTTCATCCCAATTCACAGCAGAGAATTCAATTCAATCCCAATTCAATTGAGAGAAAAGAGTGAGGTGAGGGAGACTGAGAAGGAAGCTTCCCCACCACGCCCCAGGGCCTCATTCTGCGGGTGATCTCATCTGTGATAATAAGGACAAGGCACACAGTCATGCATCTCCTGAAATGTGACAAAAAAACAGGATTATTAGCTTATGTGTTCCTAACCTGCTCTACTTTCGCTCCTCCACACCTCCCATCAGCTAAAGAGAATTTCCTCTTCTCAGCTTCTCCCTCTCCCAATCTCTCTAAGGCATATTCTGTTTACAGGGTCTGTGTTTTTCTTAAAACAATTTCACTGATATGTGGAATCTAATGAACAAACTGAACTAACAAGTAAAATGGGAACAGAATCCCAAAGGGAGAGCAGGATACAACTAGTGTTGGGGGCAGGTTAGGGAGTGGAGAGATTGAACTAAAAGGAGAACTCATGGACATGGACAGCAGTGTGGTGATTGCTGGGGGATGGGGCATATTAGGGGACTAAAGGGTAATGTAAAAATTATAATAAATATTAAATTAAACAATTAAAAGAAAAACAGATATACAAATAGGAGGAGAGAAACTAGACTGGACAGTTCGGAAGAAAAGGAATAAAATTCTTCATAGCTGAGTTAATTACAGAATTACCCGTCACTCTGTAAAATTCAGGTCATGGACCAAATAGACAAGATATTAAAGAATGAAGGCAGAAGACCAAGTCAACCTATATGATGAGGAGCTAAGAGAGAAGTAGGGAAAACAGAAAATGAAAAATAGCCTGGGCTGGGTTTCAGGGAACATTTGAAAGCGAGACTTGGCAAATAAAGGGCTCTGAGATGCAAAATATGTTGTGTAGGGTGTGGATCAAATCTGTTTTAATGTAATAAAATGTTGGAAATATTGTTTTGGTTGCTCAATGTTTTATGTGTTGAATGTTTTGTTTTAATGTCATACCACGCCAACATTGAACAGCACTGTATTCCAGCTTACATTTGGGCTTTATAATAGGATAATGGCTAACAGCAGGAATTCTGGAACCAAACCATTGGATCTCAAATCCCATTTCTACCACTTAATATTGTGTGACCTTTGGCAAAATATTTACTTCTCTCTAACTTAGTTGCTTTGTCTGTAAAGTGAGTTCATAAGAGTATCCACTTCAGAGAGCTGCTGTGAGGACTTAATAAGTTAATATTTCTAAAGCTCGTATAAAGCTCTTCTGAAGCCTGGCATGTAGTTAGCACTATATAAGCATTAGCCATTATTAGTGCAGGAAATTTAAGGTCATGAGATTTTTTTTTTTATCGTGGTTCAGCCAAGAGTGTGAAGGTGGCTGTCAGAGGAGGACTATTCTCACCAAAACAGATCTTGAGTTTTGGGAGAGAGCAGGGATTCTAGGCAGTTGTGACAGGCAGATTTCTAAAAGAAACCCCAGTGATTCCCACCTCTGGATGTTCACACCCTGTGTGATCTGCAACCCTTGAATGTGGGCTGGACCTGGTGACTTGCCTGTAACTCACAAAATAGAGCAACCATGACAGAATGTCCCTTTTCTGATTAATTACAAAAGGCTGTGTCTTTGGTCTTGCTAGCAGACTCTCTGTCTCTTGATGATGGAAACTGCCTTTTTGGAAGGCCCATATGTCAAGGAACCGAGGGAGCCTGTGGCCAGCAGCCTGTAGAGAACTGAGGCCCTGAATCCAACATCCCACGAGGAACTGCCAGCAACCACTGAATGAGTGGGAAATGAATCCTGCTTCAGCTGAAATTTGATTGCAGCCTTTTGCGAGATCCTGAGGCACAAATCTTGGCTAAGCCACATCTGGATTCCTAACTCTAGAAACTGTTGGATAATAGATGTGTATTTTTTTAACAGCAATGTACCAAACTGAGTTAAGGGCAGTGACCCGGCTGTAAGATATCAGGGTGGAAATTGGGGAGGGCTTGAGTATGAGAGCTATGAGAGAAGAAGCATCTTATGGTCACACTGGGCAAACCTATTTATGTGGGGAGGAGAGCGACTCAGGCTGAGCCCTTCAGGTAGGGGTGGCGGAGGCTGTCTTAGCGCTCTCTGTTTCAAGTGCAGGTCATTGTGGGAACACTTAGTTCTCATCTTGCATCATTGACTTCTTTGCAGCATCTGAGTGTGCACTGTCTTGGAAATACCTCCTTATCTTTACGACACACTCTGTTTATTTGTTCATGCAACAACTATGAGCTGGACACTTCTAAGTGGTATGAATACATCATGAACAAGAAGAAATGGTCCTCGCACACTCTGTAATTTCTTCTGGCCTCGTTCCCATTTTTTTCAACGATTCCTCTGTCTCCTTCACTGGGCAGGGTTGGCAGGATTGGCGGGGGTCGGGGCGGGGGGCAGCACTTTTGTTCACAGAGCCCTACAGCCTGGTATTCTCTATAGCATTGTCCTTGTCCCTCTTTTCTTCTCCCCTTCATGTCCCTCTGAATGATTCTACACATTATCTATTACCTGAGTACTGGTTGACTTAAAAATAAGAGACTGAAGTGAGAGGCAACAGCATTTATCTGAGACTGCAAAGACTAGCTATTTGAGAAACACTGATTCAGGCAGAAACACAAATAATGTTCTGAACAGGGGGTGAAGGCAAGGAAAGGGGCATAATTACATGAATAGAAGGAGGGAATTTCTATTGGTGTTAAGAAGTCAAGGAAGGAATTTCAGTATGTGCAAATAAGCTAAGTTATTCTTTTTCTTTAAGTATATTTTATTGATTATGCTATTACAGTTGTCCCATTTTTTCCCCTTTATTCCCTTCTGCCCTGCACCCCCTCCTGCTAGCATTCCTCCACCTTAGTTCATGTCCATGGGTCATGCATATAAGTTCCTTGGCCTCTCCATTTCCTACACTATTCTTAATCTCCCCCTGTCTATTCTGTACCTATCATTTATGCTTCTTATTCCCTGTACCTTTTCCCCCTCTCTCTACCGCCCCCCGCACTGATAACCATCCATATGATCTCCATTTCTGTGATTCTGTTCCTGTTCTGGTTGTTTGCTTAGTTTGTTTTTGTTTTTGTTGTTTTTAGGTTCAGTTGTTGATAGTTGTGAGCTTGTTGTCATTTTATTTTATTTATTTATTTATTTATAAAATATTTTATTTATTTATTTTTAGAGAGGGAAGGGAGGGAGATAGAGAGAGAGAGAGAGAAACATCAATGTGCAGTTGCTGGGGGTTATGGCCTGCAACCCATGCATGTGCCCTGACTGGGAATCAAACCTGCGACACTTTGGTTCGCAGCCCGCGCTCAATCCACTGAGCTATGCTAGTCAGGGCTGTTGTCATTTTATTGGTCATAATTTTGATCATATCCTTTTTCTTAGATAAGTTCCTTTAACATTTCATATAACAAGGGCTTGGTGATAATGAACTCCTTTAACTTTACCTCATCTGGGAAGTACTTTATCTACCCTTCCATTCTAAATGAGAGCTTTGCTGGATAGAATAATCTTGGATGCAGGTCCTTGCCTTTCATGACTTTGAATACTTCTTGCCAGCCCCTTCTTGCCTGTGAGGTTTCTTTTGAGAAATCCCCTGATAGTCTTATGGGTTCTCCTTTGTAGGTAACTGTCTCCTTTTCTCTTGCTGCTTTTAAGATCTATCCTTATCTTTAATCTTGGGGAATGTAATTATTATGTACCTTGGTGTATACTTCCTTAGGTCCAACTTCTTTGGGACCCTCTAAGCTTCCTGGACTTCCTGGAAATCTATTTCCTTTGCCAGATTAGGGAAGTTCTCCATTATTTTTTCAAATAAGTTTCAATTTCTTGCTCTTCCTCTTCTCCTTCTAGTACTCCTATGATTCAGATGTTGGGACATTTAAAGTTGTCCTGGAGGTTCCTAAGCCTCTCCTCATTTTTTTGAATTCGCGTTTTTTCATTCTGTTCTGCCTGAATGTTTATTTCTTCCTTTTGCTCCAAACCATTGCTTTGAGTCCTGGTTTCCTTCCCATCACTTTTGGTTCCCTGTACATTTCTTTTCATTTCATTTTGCATAACCTTCACTTTTTCCTTCATTTTGTGACCATACTCAACCATTTCTGTGAGCATCCTGATTACTAGTGTTTTGAACTCTGCATATGATAGGTTGGCTATCTCTTCATCACTTAGTTGTGTTTTTGGAGCTTTGATCTGTTCTTTCATTTGGGCCATATTTTTTTGTCTTGGCCCTCCTGCTAACGTAATAAGTTGTGGAGCCTTAGGTGTTCACCAGGACAGGGCAACCAACTTCCCTGCATTGTGGTGTTGTAAGTGAGGGAGAGGTCAGATAGGGAACAATGCCACTTGCTCTGCTTTTGGCTGGTTTTCAGTCACTTCCTCTACTACCCACAAGTAAATTGTGTCCTTCTGGTGCTGATTCCCTGGTTTTGTGTATGTTCTAGGACCCTGTGGGTCTCTCCAGTGAACTCTCCTATGAGGCTGGGAGTTTCTCCCACTGCAACCCTCACAGGTTTTTTTTACTTAGAGGTTTTGGGGCTTTATGTCCCTGCATTGGAACCCTGGGTTGCATGGTCTGGCTCGCTCCCCAGTTCTTCCCCCAAGTTTATCTGCATGCAAATGGGGGACAACCAGCCACAGCCTTGCCTGCCCAGTCCTCCAGCCACCACCTTGCTGTGCATCCTCTCCACCCCTGCTGCCTGTCTCTGCCCCCTCCTACCAGTCTGGATGAACGTTTCTTCTTTAACTCCTTGGTTGTCAGACTTTCATACAGTTCAATTTTATGGCAGTTCTGGTTGATTTTTGTTTTTGAATTTGTTGTTGTAGTTCTTTTGGTTGTGTGAGCAGGCAGTGTATCTACCTATGCCTCCATCTTGGCTGGAAGTTCTCACTAAGTATTCTTTAGCTCTACATGGTGGTGCTAATTCTAAAGAATGTCTTCAATTTTTAGTCCAGTACTCAGAATGTCTGCTTTCCTGTTAGCTTTTCAAACAGTTATTTGGGATGAATACAATATTGCTTTGGTCCAATCCAGAGGTTATTTTTCCCAGTTTAAACATTTCAAAGGTTTGAGAAATAAGATGTAAAGGCAGTTCCTCTGGGGTAGCAGTTGTGACTCTATTTTGAAGTGGCTCTGTATTGTTATTTTTCACAGTACTGGTGATCCTAAGTCTACCTCTCTAGTTCAGAACTCAGTGCCAGACTGTACATTCAACTCTACATGCTACTTATATCCCATAGGCACTTCAAGCTCAAAATGAGCAAAATTAAACTCATTTTCTCTACATCTTCCCTCTCCTGTCCTGCCCAAATCTTCCAATTCTCCATCCTTTCCTCTCTTAAATAACAGTGCCATCATCCACCCAAACAGAATATGAGGCTCATCCAAATCCTTTTCTTCTGACTCCCACTTCCTCTTCCATTCTCACTAAGTCTTACAGATTTTACCTCCTAAATGCCTGCTTTCTTTTCTTTTGTAATAAGCCTATTTTAATCTTGTATATTTTTCTAGTAGGTCTGACTCAATAACCTTTATATTGATTTTCCTATCCTGATGTTCATTTCCTCTGCTTCATCCTTCACACTGGTACCAGTGTGATTTTCTAATTGCTGGACTACATAGTTCTGACTCAAACCCTACAGTAGCTCCCCATTTTCCACAAGGTAAAGTCATTATTCATTAGCTTGGTGTTTGCAGCCTTTCATGATGTGACTCTGGCTACTTCTCAGCCTCATCTCCAGTTACTTCTGCACACAAACTCTATGCTCTAGCCACATATTTTATAATCTTTCTGCCAAGCTGTGGCTTATTCTCTTTTCCTTGGAAGACCCTCTCCAGATCTTGTCAGCTAAGTAAATGCCAAGTTATCCTTCAAGATTCAGCTCCAATACTTACTTGGCAGGGGAGATACCGTGATCACCAAGATTCAGCTTCAAACATTTCTTTGACTTCCTAAAGGTAGAATTGAGGTCCTGTACTGTCCTCTGCATTACCTTTATTGTAGCTTTTTCCTACCATATTTGCATTCAGTTGTTTCATGTCAGTGTTCCCTGCTGGCCTGTGAGCTTCTTGAAGACAGAACCCTGTGCTTTTGTCTTCAGTTCCACTCCTCAGCCCTCACTGAGCATCCAGTGAAAGTTTGTTGAAAGAACAACTGAAGAAATGAACAAATGAATCAGCTGGTCAGTGCAAGGCCCACTCAGGGCAGGGAGATAAATGGGCCCAGCCATGGGGAGTGCTAGAAGCAGGGCAGGGGAAGTGGAGCTGGTCCTTTCCATTCTCAGGGCCGGTAGCCTGTGTTTGTCACTTTATACAGATGCACCTGCTACAAGCCTCCTAATTTAGTGAAGCCACCCCATAAGGTATAAATCATATGAAGTCGAAATTAGCCCCTTGAGGATCTCTTATAAAATGCCTCTAAAATATAGTATGCACATACACCATTTCTCAATCTAGTACATCTGTTTTTTTCTCAGGCGCAGGAATAGATCTATTTCTTCCATTGAGAATCAGATGAAGTAGTTGGCTTGCAGTCAGGGGCCCTGTTGAAAGAAAAATGATTATCACACTCATCATGGTGAGATGCTTTTCACTGTGAGAAACAGGAGTAACCTGGACTGAATAAGAGACCAGCTGACTCTCATTTAATACATTTCACTTCCACTCAGGGTTATACATACTCAGTAACACCTCATCATCCTCCCTTGCTCCAGTCACCCAAATCCTAAGCTCACTTTCTGACTTCAAAGGCCCCTGCCCAAGCCTGGCCCCTCCTTACCAATCCAACTACAAGTCCTGTTCCTCTCCAGAAATACTTTTTGTTCGAGTGAGGTCAGCTTTCTCCCGGATTTCTACCCCAAGTTCTATCTTTGCTCAAGCTGTGCACTCTACAGGATGTGTTCCTTATTCCACCCCCCACCTTTTTTAAAAAAGGTTTTATTTATTTATTTTTAGAGAGAGGAGAAGGGAAGGAGAAAGAGAAAGAGAGAAACATTAATGTGTGGCTGCCTCTTGAGCATCCCCAACTGGGGACCTGGTCCAAAACCCAGGCACATGCTCTGACTAGGAATAGAACTGGCAACCCTTTGGTTCACAGGCCCACACTCAATCCACTGAGCTATGCCAGCCTTGTTCCCCCTTTTTAATTAAAATCCCAATAACAGATCAAAGCCCCACACCTTTCAGTCTCTCCAAAGCTTCATGTCTCTCCATGTTCACGCTGATCCCTCCCATTTCTGAGTTCCTGTTGTCCTTAGGGTTAGGACCATGCACTTAGGTTCACACTTTAACCGTTAGTCTGTGGAACCTTTCTGAGGGCTGGGAGTTTTTCAGTCCACTCACACACAACTGGATCTTTTTGTAGAAGGGTATCTGACAAATCAAGGTGAGTAGGTAATTAGAAGGACTGACAAAACCTAGGGCTGGTAAGACTATAGAGCAACTGAAACTCTCATACACTGCTGGTGGGAGTGAAAACTGTTTGGCAGTACCTATTAAAGCTAAATATTTATATATCCTTTGACCCAACTGTTCCATTCTTGGATATACACCCAAGATAAATGAGTGATTATGTCTACCAAAAGACACATATAAGCATGTTCATACTAGCTTTATTCATAATAGCCCAAACTTGGGAACAATTCAAATGTCCATCAATAGTACAATGGATAATAGTCTATCTGACAGAATGTGTCACAGCAATGAAAAAGAATACATTATTACTCAGTGTCGGTTGCACTTGCCATTAGTAATTTCTGCAGTACCCCGGTGAGGTGTTAGCCATAAGCTCCCCTTTACAGCCAAGGAAGCAGGAAGCTCAGAGAGCCTTGGTGACATCATGAACTCAAGGTCACAAAATAAGCACACAGAGAAAGTAGATATCTGAGTGCAGATCCAATATGCCATCCTGGTATATCCCTAAGTAGGGGCGTCTGTGGGAAGGAGAAGGGGAATGGGTGTCCCACAAATGAATCAGGAGATCAGAGAACCTAGATTTGGACTCTCTGAGGAACCTTAGAGGCCATCTCGTCTACAACTGCAGACTGAACACAATTCCCTCCTGCAGGGTACAGCCAGGTCAAGGATCAGGGGAAGGAATCTGACCAGGATGTGGGGTCACACCTGTGTGCTGGGCATGTGGTGGTGACAGAGTGGGAAAGCAATTATGTGATAAAAGGACACCTGTGCCTACTTTTCTCTCTAGCCTTGAGTCTGGTGTGTACACATCAGCAGTACAATACACATAACACAAAATTCACCATTTTAACCATGTCAAGTGCACAGTGAAGTGGCACTTAGCACATTCCCAATGTTGTGCAACCGTCACCACTGTCTAGTCCCAGAACATTTTCATCATCCCCAAAGGAATCCTTATACCCATTAAGAAGTCACTGTCCATTCCCCTCTTCCCCCAGCCCCTGGGAACCACTGCTTTCTCTCTATGGATTTGCCTATTCAGGACATTTCATGTAAATGAAGTTCTGCAAGATGTGGCCTTTCTCGTTGGGCTCTTTTCACTTGACATAATATTTTCAAGGTTTGCCAATGCTGTAGCATATATCAGTACATCATTTCGCTCCATGTTCACAGGCTTGTCTTGATACTGCTCTTTTGAACATATCTTCTTATAGTCTTATAGTGATTAGCACAGTATATTATTGATTCTAAAATAAAGAGGTAGTTCAGTGGAAGCATCTAGAGTAGAAACAGACAAACTCGTGGCCATTCTTTCAGCACAGTCTCCTATCCTTCCGTCTCCTTTAGTTATCCCTGTGGAGCTATTTCTTCAACCTTAGCAAAACCTTGAATCCCCAACCTCTCTGCTTCTTACTATCTGTCCCTAGCTATTCATCTTGTCTTTGCTTTCTTCCCAATCTGTTGGGAAGACTTTCTTCCCAGTCTGTTGGGAAGACTTTCTTCCCAGTCTATGAGAGTCCGTGTTTCATTATCTCAACAATTACCCACTCATACTTTCGACTTCCTTGCTCTGTTTCTCTTCCATTATATCCTATGGCAAAACAAAACAAAACAAAATAAATTGGAATAAAGAAACAAACTTGGCTCTAGTGACTGGAAAAGGACACAAAGAGGGTATACTAAGTTGAAAAGTTTCCTCTTAAAATTCATGTCCATCCAGAACCTCAGAAAGTTCCTTATTTGGAAATAGGGTCTTTGCACATACAATTAGTTATAAAATAAGATCATACTGGTGTCCCAGTAAGAAGGCTAAGTGAAGACAGAGAGACACAAAGACAAAGGCAGACACAGAGGGAACAAGCCCATGTGAAGACAGAGGCAGAAATTGGGGAGAAATTGGCATCTATAAGCCAACGAGATCCAGCGATTGCTGGGAACCACTGGCAGCCAGGAAGAGGCAAGGAAGAATTCTCCCCTAGAGCTGACACCTCGATTTCAGACTTCTGGCCTCCAAATTGTGAGAGAATAAATTCCTGCTCTTTTAAGCCACCCAGCTTGTGGTAATTTGTTACAGGAGCCCTGGAAAACTAACACAGGATGGATGTTCTAGGATGTTAGGTATACAGGTGCTTTTACTGTGTGAATTCATCACGCTATACATGATCTATGCACGCTTCTATATGTATGTTATACTTCAATTAAAAGTGAAAAAATATATAAATCAATCAATAAATCATCACTCTTCCTTACCCGAGTCCACACCTGTGCTGTTGAGCACTGCTGGAGAAAACCTCCCAACCTCAGGGAGCGGTGCCAACCTCTGTGAAGTGCCCAGGCTGCCAGCGACCCTCCCCCGTGTCCCTGGAAAGGCCTGCCTTTGCTCTTCATGAGACTGTTTCAAAGTTCTCTTCTCAAAATTCTTTCCATGAGAGTATTCCTTCCTTCACTCTCATGAATTGACCTTGACTCCAACTTCTCAGAAAAAGATGCCACTTAGAGGAGACCCCATAGGGTCCTGCCATACCTGCTACGCACCTCCTACTACTCTTTCCCCCAGTTCCCTCCTCCCATCCAGCATCATTCTGTTCCCTGGATTCCATCTCCTCTGGCCTCTGGAAAGACCTAACTCTTCTGTTCTCAAATGTATAAATAAATTCATGCTTCCTTCAGCTAAATATAAAGATCTCGCAATTTTGTTTCACTCCATCCCCCAGAGAATTTGAAATGTTTCCATTCTGGTGCCTTCTGAGAATCCCTCTTTCTTCTGTGTCCTCAGAAGGTTAGAAGAATCTGCGGAGCATCATGTGAACATTAGGTGCACATATTGTATTGTTTTCCAAATGTGGCAGGTAATATGTTGAATCTTTGTTTCCTCTTCTCCCGTCCAGCCCCACATTTAGGCAGCTAGGCATGTTGCTTTGTTGTCTCAGGGAAGAGATGACACAACAGAATGTGGATAATAAAGGAGGTTCAAAATCCCAGGCCTCAGGGCAAACACAATGAACTAAGCAGAATATAAAAAAGCCAGGTTACCCTTTCAGAATAAAGATTCTGGGGCGTGAAGAGTGAAGAGAGAGTTAGGAGGGCCAGGGGCTCAAAGAAGCTCATAGGCCAGTGGGCTACAGCAGCAGGTGCTGTGGCCAGGCTGCGCACTTCCTCTCAGGACTGAACGCTCGTTTGCTCCAGCTTCCAAGAGCGTTGACAGTTAATGACTCTCAGCTGAGTCAACTGAGTCCCTCCCTGGGAACTGCAAGGGACTGTCCTGTCCGAGATTATGCCCCCTCCCCAGAGACAACCAGTAATAAGGATTCTTCTATGTGGAAGAACAAAGGTCCTGCCCCCTTGCCTCAATTTTGGATAACTCTGAGGGGCCATCCAGGTTCAACACTCCCTGAGAATTGGTGGCAGCCCCTGCTGGAACACCAGCTTCAACCTTTCCCACTGCATCATTGTTGCTGTTGTTCCCCAAAGCACCCCACCCCACCTCCATTACTTGCACACAAATATTCGTCTTCCTGAGAAAGCTGCTCAGGTGGGGCCCTGCTACCTCCTGGGATGTTACATCTAAAAATTGGAGGAACCTGGAGAGGCCCCAGAATTCTCGAAGCTCAGCCTAGTGCAGGAGACTACACGAGAAAGGAGGTTGGCTTCTGTATGGAAGCAGAGAAGACCCGACTCAGCCTCAGCCCGTCCCACAAGCCTGAGCGGCTGGCTGGCGGCACAGCACGGCATCGTCAGGGTGGCGCTGGCAGACAAGGGAAGTGAAGAGGCCTCAGGGCTGGGACCCGGAGGGACCCATGCTGATGACCACGTGGGAGTGAGGGAATCTCAAAAGTGCCGGGATCCAGCCTTGGCGGGGCCTCAGGGTCCATGAAGGATGCACAGCTAAGGTGAAGAGACTGAATCGAGACACCGGGTGGGGTGCCGGAGGACAGCCAGGCTTTTTGGGCCCGACTGACTCACTGAGAAAAATCAATCTTTATTTTTATAGGGGAGGTTATACAACATTCAATGCATAGTGTGATTATTACAACAGAAACGGTTACCACAGAAATAATTTCTAAAAACAGAAGATTTTACAGATTAATCATGTTAAACAAAGAAATAACCGAAAAGTACAGGAAGTCCCACAGATCAACCATATTAAACAAAGGATATTTTAACCAAGAGGGTCATTAGTCAGCTAGCCAACAAAGCTATACAGGCACAAACTTTCAGGTGTCAATTAGTAACTAGGTATCTAAAAAATTCTAGGAATTGGTCTAAATTAAAAGGGTGCAAGGGGTGATTTATAGGTATATAGAAATCAACTATTATCCATTAAAATTAAATTTATCTCAATCAAATAACTAATTTTTAGCCTATATTTTTTTATTTATACATTTTGGGGAGGGGCCATGTCTTGTGTTCGTTTCCATGTATTGAGATTATTATTCACAACTAGAACTCCTTATTTCTATACACTCCTGTCCAGGGTATGGGAGGGGTAGTGGCTCTAATGAATCTTAAGCTCTCAGGTGGTGACTCCCTAAGAAACATTCCTAGCAACAACTCCCTTCAGCGTTCTGGCAGTTGGTCTGCCCATAGTTTAATTTTGTCCTTAACTTCCCAGGTTAGGGAAACAGGCAACATTAGGGTTACTAGTGGGTCTTTATTCTGTGGTCAACAAGTCATTTTGCGCAGAATCAGAGGCATTGTGCAGATTTTCTGTTATAAAGCACAGGTGTCCAAAAATCTCACCACCTGATGCTAATAGGGACAAGCATATGGGAAGAGATAGACAGGAGGTCCCACCACAGTCGCTTCTGCTGTGCAGATGCATCTCACCCGACCCGACTGTGTCAAAGGTCAGTTGTTGGTTGGCTCCTGACACAAAAGGCGGCACCACAGTGGACGGTGACACTGAGCACAAATCTCAGGCCCTGTCCTTGAAGTCTTAGGGCCATCCATATACCCCTACACTTCCTCAAGAAAAGGGAATTGGTCTGGGATTGGGAAAAACTTTATTCCCATAGGATACGAAATCATGTTTATCAAACCTTCATGTGACCTCCACAGCAATAATCAAAACAAAAAATAAGCAATAGATGGGGGAAAATATTCAGCAAACATGAAGACAAAGAACTACTATTTTTAACATGTAGAGTCCATACAAATGAAC
The DNA here is from genome assembly GCF_019186645.2 of Phyllostomus hastatus. NCBI lineage: Eukaryota > Metazoa > Chordata > Mammalia > Chiroptera > Phyllostomidae > Phyllostomus > Phyllostomus hastatus. The sequence goes on along the minus strand of NW_025333709.1, from coordinate 33,762,641 downwards.
AAGAAAATAAATGAAAAACCCACAAAGACCTCAAATGGGAGGGGGGAGAGGAGAAATACCTACCAAACTATTATACTGGGTCTCTTGGGTAATATGGGTGGAATTATAAGGGATGTTCACATTTCTGTAATTTTAAAATTATTACAAGCTATGAAAATTTAGTTATAATAAAAGTCAATATTTTACTGAGTGTTTACAGCAGCTATCTCCATTGTGTTTTAAGCAAGCTTTATTGTTTCCCCGTGTGAGGAAAATGAGACACAGGAGAGGACGAGCCCTACACAGTAAATGGTAGAGTTAGGATTCGAACCCAAAACCTAGTTCTGTTGCTATAATCCTGACAAGTATGTTATGTTGGCATGTATGTTATACATGCCGAAGCAGCACTTATTTTAGATATATGTATATGTTTTATACACATGTACTTATAATATATTTTATACATAAATGTATACATAAATGTATTTATATAGAACATATGTATATATGTTTTGATTTGCATTGACAATGTTTATGAGGACAATTACAAACATTAAAAAATGCCAGTGAGATGATGTTACCTGAAAGGCAACCCACAAAATGGGTATGCTGTGTGGGATGTGATTTTCTACATTACACATACCTCTGAAGAAGCTTCAAAGGTATGCTGCAGTAAGCTGCAGGATGCATGATGGAGATTTTTTTTTTCTGTTTATTTGTCAAAGTGCAAAAAGTAAGTACCACATGCCAAATGTGGGGCCAGCTCCTCACCTCCCTACAACATCACCCTGGCTCACCATGCCATGCTGTCATTGCCAGGGGCATTGTTCACCTTCCAAACTGCACTATGAATTTGTGAGGGAGTTGGACATCCGAAGGTGAAGTGTCTTGGCCAAGGCTATACGGCTAGGTAAGAAGCCAGCATGGACTTGAGCCAAGGCTCTCCAGATTTGACCTTGGTATTTTGAATTCTATTACAATTGTTGTTTCCATTCCATCATTCTATCTAGGAATTGAAACATATTTTTAAAATATACTTTTTATTTGGGAATCAGATTAGACCTACAGAAATATTGCAAAGATAGTACAGAGAGTTCTATATACTCTTTACCTAATTTGCCCTAATGTTACTATCTTCCATAACCATGCTACAGTGTTAAAATTAAGAAATTATTATTACTATTATTATTAACCAAACTTCAGACTTTATTCAGATTTGACAATTTTTACCACCAATCCTTTTCCTGTTCTAGGATCCAATGAAAGAAACTACCTTTAGTTGAAACTATTTTTCTTTCATATACTAAAACATCAAAACCCACTCTTTAATTCCAGTGGAAAACACCACAACCACTCTGGCTGGGCTTTTCCAGGTCTGCTCGAAGAAGCTTTTGCTTTTTCAATGACCATCCTCAGGAATATTCAGTCTAGTCAGCTCTTTCAAGTACAAGGAACAGAGAACCTCTCAAACTAGCTTAAGTAAGGCCACAGGGAGAACCCACAGGAAGAATCCAGGATGAAAACTGGAATTGCTGTCAGGAATGGAGGCGATGCTTTCAGGCTTGTTTCTGAGTCTCTCTCTCTCCCTCTCTCTCCCTCTCTCTCCCCCTGCCCCTTTCTCTTTCAATCTTCTTCCCCTCCCTCCTCTTGGCTTCCTTTTATACCTGTCTTTTTTCTTATTTCTCCTAACCTGCTTTCTCTACTTAAATACCCTACACATGGCCACACTAGCACCCTGGCCCACAATCCACACAGTTGAGCAGGTGCCGCCATCTGTAACTTCCCTCTGCTTAAAGCCCAGCTGCTTTATCCAACCAACCCCTGCTCACATGAGTGCTAGTCAGTCTATGGGTGGTGGTAAAACTTGGGTCTATTTTCCTTCCCAATCAACCTGGAAATATATTTATCACAATGTTTTATGTTATTGTGGCAGAAAAATCAATTTATTTTGAAGTAAGTTATCACTGATTTTTGACAATAGCATTATTAGAATCTACTCATAAAAAAGGGAGGAAGGAAACCTTCAAAACTGCATTTGTAATTGTTGAGGGGGAGCTAGAGGAGAATAGAATCTCTAGGCATTATTGACACAGAGTTGCAGAGACTTTATCTCAAAGGGTTTTGGTCAAACTGTATAAGATTCAAACATTTCCCAGAATTTCAGTGGAAACAGAATTTAGCTGAAGTCCTAAAAAAGAAACTAAACAGCTATTCCAAATCTGCTAATTAATAGAACACACTGGCTCTTCATGGCTTTCCTCCCTTTGGGAGTGGAAAAAATAACCCTGCTTGTTTCCTGAAACAGAAAGACTGAAATGTAGTACAGTTCTTCAGGGATTTCAGGCTTTGAGTAACCAATGGGAAAGTTCTTCCCTGCATGCACATACCCATCCTCTTCTTCCACCCACGCTTCCCACCCTTCCTCCCCTCTTTCTCCTTCCTTCATTCCCATCATAAATACTTACTGAACACGTGCTACACACCACACACTTTTAGGTCCTGGCGAAACAGCAGTTAACAGGAAGTAGTGAAGGGGTTCAGAACACATCATCCCAAAATATGCTGCTTTGGCACATTGATTATTTTGAGCTGAAGTCGCTTGAAAGCAACAGGTACAAGAATGACGCTCTGATAGCCCCTGTTCTTTCTGAAGACAGGAAATCAAACTCCCATGTGAAGATGCTCTCCCTGTACCAGAAGAAAGACAACACTCTGATCCCCAGAGAGGAGGAGTTGAGGCCGAGGGAAGTGTGTACAAGAAGACCCTGTTAAAATAACTCTTATCTTCCTTTAATCCCCCCATACACTTCAGTCACAAAATATTTGCCACTCTTTTTTCAACCTAGCATATAAGCACTTAGGCTAGGCATTTCTTTGAGGCTTCCCTTTCCTCTGAAGATGTCCATGTGTGTGTAAGTTTTTACTAAAATAAAATGTGTATGCTTTCTCCTCTTAATGTGTTAAGACAGTTTTAAGCAGGAACCCTAAGAATGTAGAGGAGACATTTTACCTCCGTTAAGTAGTAAATAAATAAAATAGAGTGTTAGATGTGTTTGGGGGAAATATAAAGCCAGCTGGCGGGAGAGGGAGTCAGGGAGTGCTGGTGAGGGGCATTACATTTTAAGTAAAGTGTCAGGGAAGGCTCATTGGGAAGGTAGTATTTGGGCCAAGACTGAAGCAGCTGAGGCAGGAAGCCTTGCAGATCTCTGGGGCGAAAACAGACGGGGAAGTGCTGCTGGTGGAGTGATGTACCTGGAAGTTCAAGAGCACCAAGGTTCGGGGCTGGATCAGGGGCAGGTGAGTTGTGCTAAGGCAGAGCTGGATCCCACTTTCTTCCAAATTTTTATACTTTGTGTATCGTGATTTTTGGTCTCAATTTTGATGTTATATTACAATATTATTTATCTTGATTACTAAGTTTTTTGGTATTTCAAGGCTAATGCCTCACGAGCTTTATTCTAGTCCCAGCCATGGAGTTTACGTAGGGAGTGAAGGGGTGACTCGAGAGAGTAGCAGGAAGTGACGTCAGAAAGGGAGGCGGTGATTCTGGGGAGTTCAGTTTATTCTCTGATTCAGATGGAAAGTTGCTGAAGGGCCGTATCCATTTTCTGTTGCTGCCGTAACAATTGTCACAAGTTCAGTGGCTTAACCAACATAAATGTGACCTCACAGTCCTGTAGATCAGAAGTCCAACACAAGTCTCACCAGACTAGAAGTACAAAGTATATGGTAGTACTTCTAGTCCCATGGCAGGGTGGCATTCCTTGCCGAAGCTCGGGAAGAATCTGTTCCCTTGCTCATCGGTTTGTTAGCAGAATTCAGTTTCATGCAGTTGTAGGACCAACGTCCCCTTCTCTTTGCTTTTGACTTGTGGCCCCTTTCTCTTCTTTCAAAGCCAGCAGTGGAGAGTCAAGTCCTCACAGCACATTTCTCTGGCCCACTCTTCTGCTTTCCTCTTCCATATTTAAGGACTCACGTGTTTCAATTATGCCCTCTTGGATAATCCAGGACCATCTCCCCATCTCAAGATCCATGCCCTAGGCATATCTGCAAAATCCTTTTGCAGTAAGGTAACTATTCAGAGGTTCTGGAGATTAAGATGCTGACAGCTTTAGGAGATCATCTTTCTGTGTGCCCTGAGGGCTTGGAGCAAGGGAGCAATGGTCACTCTAGCTGCTCTGTTGAAAATAGTTGGATGAAACAACTATGGGACATTTACACAATGGCATTCTACTCGGCCATAAAAAAGAAGACAATTTTACCCTTTGCGACAGTATGGGTGGACCTGGAAAACATTATACTAAGTGAAATAAGGCAGTCAGAAAAAGGCAAATACCATATGATTTCACTCATATGTGGAATCTAATAAATAAACTGAACTAATAAACAAATAAAGACAGACTCATAGAGTCAATGCCAGCTAGTGAGGGTGGGGGGAAGTTGGCGGGTAGAGGGATTGGGCAAAAAGGAAAAAGGGACATGGACATGGACAACAGGGTGGTGACTGCTGGGGGGAGGAGACTGTAAGGGGACTAATTGGTAATGGAAAAAATACAATAAAGATTAAATCGAAAGAAAACATAAACACACACACACACCAAAAATAGTTGTGGGGAGGGTGAAGAAGGGGTAATGAGAACAAGAGAAGAAATGGGGAGTGTGCTAAGAGGCTATAGCAATGGGGGGAAACAATGCTGACTCCGACCAGAGGAGGGGACGTGAAGGAGAGAGATGAGGTTAGGTAATGTGATGATACGTTTTATAGCTCAACTTGGCTAGGCTACAGTCCCCTATTCAGTTAAACATTAATCTAGGTGTCGCAATGAAGATATTTTGTGGATGCGATTAAAGCCTCTAACTGGCTAAGTGGAGAAAATTATCCTTGATCCAGGGTAGGCCTGACTCAATCAGTCGAAAAGCCTTACAAGCAGAGCTGGTGGCGGTGGGGTGGTGGTGGGGGCGGTGGTTAAGGAGAAAATCCATGTTCTGAAAGCAGCTTCAGCTGTGCTCAGAGTTCCTGCCTGCCTTTCCTGAGCACCCACCCTATGCATTTCAGAATTGCCTAACCAGCCCACATAATTATATAAGCTGACTCCTTACAAGAAATCTCCTAATATATATACATCCTACTGGTTCTGTTTCTCTTGTTGAACCCTATACAGGCATACTGAATGAGTCTTGTGATTTAAATTGCTATAGACACTGACTGATTCAGACACTGAATACATTTTAAATGCAGAGCCAACAGGATATGCTGGTGGGCTGGCAGTGGGATGTGAGGAAGAGAGGAGTCGAGGATGACTCCAAGGTTTTCACACTGCACAGTTAAGGTAGAGATCGCTCTACCGTGAAAGCCCCCAAAGGAGCCCATTCAAGTGACAGTGAGTGAAGAGGAGCTTCTTCTTACCCTTGAAGAAGCTCCTCTCAGAGGGAGGACATGCCAGGCAGGAATGGCTGGGTTAGCCTGCCAGGCCTGAGGTCGGTGACCGCCAATCAAGGGGGAGATAGAGAATAAAGTCACCGCTGTGCTCCATGCCACTCATCCAGAACTATTTGGTTTTCCATTACATCTGGAAAAGCAGAACTTTTCACTGTTCTCTACTGTGAGCCTCTCCTCCCCTTCCCCTCCTCCCATTGAACCCTGAGCCAAAATCAAGCAAGGACAGACAGCTTAATAGAGGCTTTATGAATAAATTTGCTCTGTGGACTTTCTTCCTTGTGAAGGAACAGGGTGTGCTTGAAAGTAGAAAGTGAGGTTGTTCTTTTGTTTTGGGTGAGTTGTTTTTTTGGGTGTTTTTTTTTTCATTTCTTAAAATCTTGCTGGAAGGCAGAAAAGAAAAAGAAAGAAAAGGAAAGCACAGCATTTGTCACTTGTACCGCTCTGATTAACACAATGGTTGGGCCCCTGACCCTTCTTTAGGCCTCCCAACCTGGCACTGAATAAAAACCGAAGAAATGAAAGGAACTTTTCCACAATTCTGGCAGCTCAGACACATGCTGAGGTGGCAAAGATGTGTGGTAGCAACCCTCCATGTGGAGGCCTACACTTCCTTGTACCTTCCCGAATGCAGCAACCAGAGCTCCACAGACCTGCAGTCCTATTCAGGCAAACCTCAGAGGCACATCAGCTCCACACAGAGAATCTCAAACCTCCACCCCGGCAGGGGACAGCGCGAGCTCCTCAGTTTCTAGCCTAGTCATTTCTAATGTAAGGTTTTGAGTGGCTCTTGGATAAATAAATCAATAGAGAGCATCTGTAATCTGAAGGGGACTGAATATTGTGCTTTTTGGTCTATGTCAACAAAAGTTCCCCACTTGAGATGCAATAAGAGGAGAAACTTTATTCAGGTGAACAGTTTGTAACCTAGGAGCCTCAGCCTCCTGTGGAAACTGAAAGTTGCTCCACCCAGACAAAGGGGAGGTTGCTTTTATGAAGTTCCCACCCTGGTTCCTGTTTGGTCCATTTTTATGCAAATGAGGATCCCAAATCACACAACTTGTATGGTCCTGATTAGTTGGCTGCCTGCAGTCTGATTAGTTGTTATGGAGCCAATCTGATTTGTCAGTACAGATGCAAATGAGCATATAGCTGCACAGTTCCAATTGGACAGGGTAGGTCTCAGGCCATTGGTTGAAATACAGTAAAGAAATTCCCTTATAAAGGCTAACTAAGATGGCAGGAGTACTGTTTAGGAGGTTTAAAGCTCAGTCGGGCTTTTCCTTAAAATACAACATGCATGAAAGGCCTTTGTCAGCAATGGCTGAGAGCTTCTGGTTATGGATTTGGGCCCAGTTAATCACAACAAATCCTTCTTGACAGGTATACTCCTTTTTGAGGTTCACACATACCAATGACAAAAGTTTTCATACCAGGGGGTACTTTGTTAAGCAAACTAGTTTCCAGAGCTCTCTTCCTTTCCTGTCCTATTCTATGCTGGACCACCAGTTAGAAGCCATACCCAGAGAAGTATCCGGTGTTTGTTCTTCCTTCAAAAGCCAAGCCCTCAAGTTTCAGGTGGACTTTTGGTGATTTCTGCAGGGTCTTTGCTCTCCTGCCACCTGAAATACTTACTCACGGGTGAGGTCAAATAAGACAAAGTCCTTATCGCCTCAATCCATATTGTAAAGAAAGTGAAGTATTTTTGTCCCTCTGCCCTTGATCTCTACAGGAAGGGAAAAAAGCCTCAAGGAGTCTGGTTTGGAATAAAAACATGTACCACACAAGATTTTTGTGAAGATTAAATAACTTAGGTCAAAGTATTTTGAGAGCTGCCAAGGGCCCCAAAGATAAAATATACAGAAGTATTGGCTGAAAGCCGACCTACATTGACAAGCATAATGCAGATGTAAGAAGTCGAAATAGCCTCTGCAGTCTCTGTGGGTGGTAGCCAGGCAAGGCTGTACAATCATCATTGATGGGAAAAGGAATCTCCCAAGAGAAGAAGACAAAAAAGATTCTTGGCCCAACAAAACACTAAAGAAACAGAGAAATGGTAGGCAGCAAAATAATAAGTGAGAAGGATGTAAGAGGACCTGTGGGGTTGTCCCATTCCTGTTCACCAGGGTTACAGATGTCTGAGGGACACACCCAGTGCTAAGGGCACACCCCAGAAACCTGAGAAAACCAGCCCCAAGGAATCCTTGTCACCTCTGTCCTCATGCATGAGATGAAGGACATCTAGAGTGTGGGATTTGGGGAGTGTAGGGAATTTTGGCTTCTATATGGTGCTTTCAGACACATTTGTTATTTTCTGTTAGTTAAACTTCTCTTCTGATAATCTTGTGCTATGCATGCTAGGAAGGGAACTGAGCTGGCCATGCTTGTTCTGCATTTCAGCTATTCCCAGAAGTGCTTGGCAAAGGGAGATGTGGGTGGAAAGTGTGGCAGCAAAAATGCTTGGAAACACGCAGAAGAGCGCACTGCTGGAGAGGATGAAAATAAAGCTGGTGTAAATTGATTGATGACTTGCTATAGGCCAGGCACTATTCTAAGTATTTTATATGCATTAGCTCATTTGATCCTCAGTATAATCCTATGAGGCATGATGCTTGTTTCCCTCATTTAATGGGTAAGAAAATTGAAGTACAGGGAAGTTAAGTAATTGCCCAAGGTCACACAGGGAAAGTCAGTTTTCAAACTCAGATTACCTAGCTGCATAATCTTTAATTAAGTGGATATAGCATATCTCCCTAGCCTGTCTTCAATTAGGAAATGGGAAAATAACATGCTAGCAAGGTCAAGAATCATTTGTGTTGACTAGGGTGGCCTTCTAAAGATACAGCATTACAGCTTAGAATGTTAAAATGCTTTGGTCACTGCATCAGTAAGGAGGTTTTTGGCTATGAGGAACAGAATATCTAACCAAAAGTAATTAAACAAATAAGGACATTATTTCACATATCAATAAGCTGGATCCACTCCAACTGAATTGGACCAATGCTGTCATCAAGGATCCAGAATCTGTCTTGGCTCTGCCATCCTCAGCGTATCAGCAATGTCTCCCTCCTACTAACAAGATGGCGGCAGCAATTGCAGGCACCACATGTCAACAAGATTCAACTCCATGAAGAAGGAATCTTCCATGAGACCCTCAGCAGACTTTACAGGTCAGTTGGATTATATTAGGTCTCATATCTAAGCCTTAGCTTTAAGGGAATCTGAGGGTGAGTAGCTAGAATTCACAGCTCTGTTGAAAGGACAAGCTCCTCCAGCAAAAAGGGGGTGGGATGAGAGGTGTTGTACCACTGATTCACCCTCTACTTAGTGCTTTCATTTTTACTTTTCTTTATCTCTAAATGCACGAAGGATAGGCCAAGGTTATGACTGAATGCAAATTGCTAAATCATGACCCAAAAAACCCTAAAAAACAAAAAACCCTATACCTATCTCTAGACATGTTTCTGACTTGAGGTTGAGCTTAAAATCTACGCAGCTCAAAACATCCATTTCTGATGCCAGCTACATGGCTCTCTGAAGAGACTGTGCCAACAGTGAGGCTCCACCTGCCCCAGCATCCCCAGAGTGTTATGGGTGGTGGCAGCCTAGGGTCCCCAGGCTCAGTCCTGTCCTGCTTCCTCCCCACCTGTAGAAAGGATCTGTATCTGTTTCTCTCGTTCTCTCTTATTCTTCAATCTCATATCCTCCTTCGCATTCCACAGAGAGAGCTTATCAGTGTGGCCAAGATTTAAATTGAGTCATTCTCTGTTAATAGAATTTGTGTAAAATACTAGAAATGAAGTTCCTAATGACTGCTAGAGAAAAGTGCTACTATTTCCAGCACCAGAATGACAAGAATCGTGCCTGTTAGAATTGAGTTCAGCTGCAACAGGGATGTTAAACATGGCTTTAAGGTGACTGGGGTGTCCTTCTCTCTCATGTAAAAGTCCTGATTTAGCAGTTCAGGGCTGGTCAGAGGGCTCCACAGCCAGGGCATCCTATTACCTCATCGAGTTGTCATACCAGTTAAATAAGGTAATTTATGTGCTGTCTAGACATCATAAACTCTCTCTTTTTATTTGATAATGAAGGTAATAATAACTAATATTAACTGAGCTTTATTTATGTCCCAGGTCCTGGGTAAGAGCTTCTATATATGAACTCATTGAATATTCACAACAGCCAGAGAGGAAGGGACAGTCATTATCCCCATTTTGCAGATGGGGACACTGAGAAATGAAATGTCCTGGTAAACATTGCCTAGTTAGTTAGTGCAGAGCTGTGATTCAAACCAAGCCTGGAGTCCAAGGGCCTAACCACCAAGCTATTCTACCACCTCCCATGTCCAAGTCCTCCCATCACCTGTCCCCTTCACTCCTTCGTCTCTAGAATAGTCACAATGTATCCAGGAAAGCAGAGCATATATCAAAAAGAAAGGTGAATTTATAATACAAGGCAGTGGCGGGTACATGTCAAATGAATAGTGTAATTCAGGTAAGGGAGAAGTGGGGGAGGAGGGTGTCACAGCAGGGAGGGTGACCAAGCTGGGTTACAATGAACATACAGGGTTTTGAAGACTGCAGGAGGGTGTGCCGGGCATGAGGAATGGCGTAGGCAAAGGTGGGGAGGTGGGACAGGAAATAGCATGGTTAAGGAATAACAAGGAAACAACCCTGGCTAAACCTTAGATTCTCACAGAAGAGTCCTGAGAGAGCAGTGTGTCAGTGAAGACTGGAATTAGATTAGGAAGGAGTCTGAACGTCATTCTAAAAAGCTGAACTGCATTCGGTAGTCACTGGGTGGTTTTAACAGTGAAATCATTAGATGGAAGTACTTTCTTTAGGAATGATGTGGTGGTTACGGGAGGGGTAGCTTAGCAACATGCTGGCTGAGAGACAAGAGGCTTTTGAAATGATCGAGACATGAGGCAATGAGAACTTAAAATGAGGTGTTAGCACCAGGCATGCCCAGAATGGTAGGGATGTGAGAGGCATCACTACAGCAGAACTGAGGTGCCTCGTGACTAGATCTGGGAGCGAGGGAACAGGAGGAGTCAGGGACGGTGGCCAAAGCCTGGTGACTGGAGAATATTGTTACAAACAATCTCTGACTGCCCATCCAGTGAGCGACCTCATGTACTCACCATTCTCCAAAAGGACTTGTACCAGGTGGCCGTCTTCTCTTCCTTCTTTGCTGCAAAGTGCTGCTTCCACAGGAGAAGACTCTAGAATGGAGGGGAAAACAAGGACTTTGGGTCCAAGAGAGAGGAATTTAAATCTGCTCTGTCACCAGCACAGCAACAACATTGGGCACATTTCTTAATCTCTTCCAAGATCCAGTTCTCTTTAAAATAAGGTTGGTAATACCACCTGAGGGGGTATTTGGGGAATTAGATAATAAACACAACACAAAGCACTTAGTTCAGTGCCTGGTACAGAGTAGATGCTCAATAATAATGACTAAGTGGTTGCGCTTACCATACACGCTGTTCTAACTGTTTTACCTACATTCACTCATTCATTCCTCAGAACAATCCTGTGAGGAAGATACTACCACTACCTCCAACTCACAGAGGAAGGAAGGAGGCATAGAGAAGAGACAGAACTCACTAAGCTCACAGGCACCGTGTGAGGCTGAACCAGGGCTTGACCCCACAGAGTCCAGCTTCAGAATCTGCATTCTTCACCACTATCCTGCCCTTATATTAATAATCAGAGCTATTGTTTGCACTAAAAGGAGGCAAGAGTAGCACAAACGTTTTCTCTACGGAGGATATCAAAGTACATAACCAGAATGGATGGATCACTACCTGAGAGAATGGCTACAGGCCATACTCATAGCTGGTTGTGTGGGGTCCCTTTGGTTGCTGATGGTAGACAAGGTGTGTGACAGAGTGGCCCCAGGTGAGGGGAGGAGTTAAGAGACTGTGGCAGGTCCTCTTGAGGCTCATAGCAGTGGCTTTAAACAATTCATACAGAGAACTTTCAATGTTAACTTCCAGTATGGCAGTGTGGGTGTATTCCAGAAAAACAGCAGAACAAGTTACTCTTACCAGGGTTCTCTGATCAATCTGTGGACAAAACAAACTATGATCTTTAAGGACATTCTCAGTTTTTATATTATATTATTTTTAATAAATAAAATGTATTTATTTATTATTAATACCATGCTTACATTATCTTTTAAAAGATTTGAGGTACCTTGTAGTGAAACAACTCTTTAAGAAATGAAGTCATTAAGATATGGGTAAATAATAAACAGTGTGAATGTAAACATCCTATACCCGGAAACCTAAAATAAGAATACAAAGTACAACCGAGCTCCAAAGTTGCCTCTGTGATTCCTAGAAGCCAAGATGAAATGAGAACTAGAATGAGTTTCTTAGAACTGATATGAAAATAGGCCTAAAAGTGTAGATCCCTGTGCTTAGAATTTAGGTATGCAGGACCACGATGGTATTCTGATATGAAAAGAGAAGCTTCGACTGGTATTCTTGCCCGAGAGCTATTCCACATGAGTGTTATAGAATCAAAGTGAAACCTGCCTTACTGGATAAAGTTACACCAAGTACAAAGCCAGTCGTAGCTTTAAAGTGAATAACTAAAGAAAAAGGCAAAGGAAGGGGTATGCTTGGTATCTCAGGAGAGGAGAATGTGATTTGGATTTGATTTTTGCTTCAGTGGCCTGCCTAAGAGTACAATGCTGTTCAGGATGGTATCTTAAATTATAGTAAATAAAATAATTTGCATGCCACTGATTTCCCTCCACTCAAGGGTAGGACTAGCCAGTTACATGCAATCATCTCTCACCAGAGGAAAAAGGGAGAACTCCCATTCTTCCTGGGGAGGCCGCGACAGAAGCTGTCTGGGACTCTTTCCTGTAGCATCTTCCTAGGATTAAGGGAAGACCTAAAGGGTTGCAATGATTGTTTATTGCCTTAAGAGTACACCAAATTTCAGGGGGCTTTTTTCCAATGGATCCTATGACCACGAAGATCAGTTTCTTAGGAACTAGAAGAAACACTTTCCATACCTTTTCCACTATTGTTCATGTGACCTGAATGTCCCAGATCTCACCACCCAGTGTATACAAAAGAGATCATACTGCGATGCCCAGCTGCTGACTCGGGGCTTCAGATTCCAAAGGTTCTCCCTAAGATTTCTGGGACTCTCCAGGGAGTGATTTACAAACACTAACACACGGCTGCTCCCAGTGGGCATCTGTCTGCTAGGTATCATCCTCGCTCTCTGGGCATCTGCTAACTCCTGCCTTTCCTGCTGCTCCCGTTGCAGAGCAAAGGGAAATGTAGATGTCCACTTCTGGAACAGGGAGAAAGGAGTATGGCTTGCACTGGACAAAGTTTTGTTCATGAGACAACTGACTCCTGGGCCTGCTTCTCATTTATTACATCACCTTGCATGGGTCACCTTCGTGCTTTAATGATTGGACAGTATTTTGAAAGTATCAAGTTCAAGATAAGTGCTGGGGCCAGAAAGCCAAAGAGCTGTGGCTTCCTGGATGAGGCAGCGGGATGTGCCAGTCTTTTTCTCATCACTTTAAACCTCCTTCAGAGCGAGAATGATCCTGAATCCTCAGAGTCAATAAATAAATTGTTCTTTGAGCCTGCTCAGTGAACCAGGGTGCTGGAGAGGTAAAGTCTTGGAAAATCCTAAGCAACTTGAAGTTATTTAACTGAGGGCATAGGACTGCAGAAAATTTGGGAAGGAATGAGACTCCACAACCAACATCTGTTCATTACATTTAAATAAGAAGGACATTTAATCTTAAACTACTCTGGCTTTAATACCCTTAATGAAAATATGTGCTTAAATTTTAAAGAAGGTGTTTAATAAGTAAGAGAGAATGACAAGTACCATGGAAAGGAGAAGACAGACATAAATTTTGAAAATTTTAGTGGAGATTGGGCCCTGCTCCCCCATTCCTACTCTCAGAAGCCATATCGAAAGCAGCCCCTTCCTTCAGAAAATCAGAGACATGTTATGGGTTGAATTGTGTCCCCTCAAGATTCCTGTGTTGAAGTCCTAACCCTCAGTCCCTCAGAATGTGACCTTATTTGGAAGCAGGGTCATTGCAGATGTAATTAGTTAAACTGAGGTCATACTGGAGAGGAGAGCATGCCTTGATCCAGTAGGACTGGTGTTCGTACAAAAAGGAAATCTGAAACAGACCCAGGCACTCTGGCAGAATGACATGTGAAGGTAAAGGCGGAGATCAGACCGGTGCTTCTGTGAGACAAGGAACAGCAAAGTCTGGCACAAACCACCAGAAGCCGGGGGAGAGGCGTGGAACAGGTTCTCCCTCACCACCCTCAGGAAGAATCCATGCAGCTGAGACCTTCATCTCAGATTTCTAGCCTCCAGAATTGGGAGGCAATCAATGTCCATTGTTTAAACCACTTAGTTTGTGGCCCTTTGTTATGGCAGCCCTAACAACTAATACAGCACATCGTACCCTAATGAATCAGAGGTAATATGGAGAAGAAGAGATTAAAGATGGTTAACACAAGATTCTTCAGTACCTGTTCTACTAATTTAGAGACTTATTTACCTTAATATAATAATTTCTTAAAATACAGAAATTTCCTTTGGGCCTTGGCCAGGTAGCTCAGTTGGTTAGAGCGCTGTCCCAGTAGGCCAAGGGCGTGGGTTTGATCCCCAGTCAGGGCACATACAAGAATCAACCAATGAACGCATAAATAAATAGAACAACACTTTTCTCTTTCTCTCTCTCCCTTCCTCTCTCTGCAAAATCAATAATTTTTAAAAAGCCTTTTAAAAATGTTCTTTAAAGGGTATGATTATCAGTTATTTATACCTTATGGCATACTGTACTTTCCAAAGCTGGCTACAGTGTCTCCCATCCCACACCACTCTGCTAGAATCTCACCATTTCTCTATTAAGAAGTAAAACTAATTCCCCTTGAATGTAGGTGGGCTTGTGACTCACTGGTAACCAACAGAATGCAGTAGAAGTGATGCCACATGGCTTCTGAGGTCACATTGTAAGAGCTGATGCAGCAGCTGCCTTGGGAACTGAAATGCTTGCACTGAAGCACCTGACTACCCTGTGGCCGCCATGTTGGGAGGAAGCTCAAACCAACTCTCGTGGAGAGACACCCAGCAAGACTGCAACTCCCCAGCCCTTCTGCTGTTCCAGCTCCCACAGAAGGGACTCCAGACCAGAATCTCTCCCCAGCTCAGGCTTCCTAAGTTCCTGTCCACTGACACAGGGACACACAATAAAATGATTGTGGTTGGTTTAAGTCCTGAAGCTTTGGGGTGATTTGTCATGCAGCAATGGCTAATAGGCATGCCTTAATGCATTACTTTGATAATCAAATTTCTTGACTTGTAAATGAACTGTTCCAGAATTCAATTTTCTTTTAAAAAGAGTGGGCAGCACAGGAGAAAAGATGATTTGGTAACCTAGAAACATCTACTTTGCAAATTTCCCCAGAGTCTGGAGAGCAGTTTTGTGTGCCGCCAAAAGCCAGGAACGTCACAGTCCTTGGCATTCCGCCCCTCCATGAATGTAGAATGGAAATAGGATTGGAAACCACTGATCACACTAATGTTTATGTAAATCAGTGACTCTGATGGAGAGTCCTCTCTGCTCTCTGCTCTCAGAGGTGTCCTAATTATGTAAAATTGTGCATCACTTGCCTCAAACATGAGCTAGTCTGTTATCACTGGCACCAGGGGCTTGCATGCTGAATTTTCCAACTTTTGAAGACTTCTACTTTCAATCAGAATCTGGCACTAATTTTAGCAGATTCTTACTTTATTTGTGATGAGGGTGGGAAGGCTGGAATGGTGAAGATATTTGCACTTTGCATAATCCCCAGCCCTTGGTATCTTCCCACTTAGAGCTCCCGCCTGTTGTGTGTGCTGACATAGCTCTGCTCAATTGTGAAGGACCATTTCACCTTGTCGTTTCATTCCTTAGAAAAGGCTGGATCCCTTTGACACCCTCATGTTCCAAATACTCCCTATCAGCCTGCAGCTTGTTTTCTATGGTGTCTTTGATTAAGGCCTTCTTCTATCAGGGCATTCGAATAAGTAACTCCCACCCCTCTCTTATTGTTATCGGAGTTCTTGCTCGCTGCTTCTGGTCTCCAAGACAGCCCTCAGCCTGTCCTGCCAGGGATTAAAATGCTTGTGAAATCTACCCTTGCACTGCAAATGTCTTGCAAAGGAATCTTTTGAAAACATTGACTTCTTGTCCTTTTTCAGCCCTGAAACAGTAGTTACTACCAAATAGTCATTCAGAACGTGGCTATTAGTTAAGCATCTCTGTGGACAATGGCTGAAGGGCAACAAAAACACTGAAAAGAAAAGGCTCCATAATCCCTTATTCTGACTCCCAAGTAGTAGCTGCTAAAAGTGACTTCAGCAAGCAGGCAGCTGACTGCTTCTGCCATTTATCCACATCTGATAATCACAGGACCAGTAGATTCCTTAATCCACTCTCCTGGGTAAATCAGGGCATGCTAGGCTTTCTGGAAACTGTGTTTGGATCCTCAAGCACTGCCCTCACACCTACATTTGGAAAAGTCGAAATATATTGGGAAGAGGAGACAGCTACTCCTTTTCGGAACAGAGACAGAAAGACATTATTTTTTGTCACCCTATCCTCTCATTTCTTTCGCAAAAAAATCTTTGGATTGATATCAACCCTACTTCTAAAATACCCTATGAGATTATCATTATCCTTATTTCACATGTGAAGAAATTAAGGTTCACAGAGGTTCAGTTACTGGCTAGGAAGTGACAGAACTAGGAGGGTGTGACCGCCCACCTGGGACCCGGGGACATGGGCAGATGCAGCACCTTCAGCACTAAAACTGGGACAGTTCTTGGGAAGCCAGGAAGGTTGGTCACCCTGAGTTTGAACCATGTCTACACTGTCTCCAAAGCTTTTTCTCTGAGCCCTGACCCCATCCTATCTTGTCCTTAGCATGAGATCTGGCCCCAGGACAGAGGGTGCATCTACTAGGAGTATCATGAAGAATGCAGAGTTCATTTCCCTCTGAGTCAGAGAACAAAGTCAGAGTCATCAGCCCTGGCCAATTAGCCAGGACACCAGGGCCTCTTACAGGTTGCTCAGAACTCATTGGAAAGACTAGTCTGTGAGCTGACTCTCCAGAGAGGTTAAAGTCAGATGCAGGAGTGCATGCCACCCACCATTTTTATAATTCGCCACATCAGAAGACACTTTACAAGACAACTCAAATCATTACCCACCACACTGCCAGGGCCTCACGACGGAAACCACGAAGAAGGCAGGGTTTTGCTGAAATGCACAGAGCAGAACTGTCCTGAATTAGTTAACAAAATCAGACCATGGCATATTTTTGCTGAAAGAAGAAATCAAGACCTCTGGACATTTTTTTTTTCAGGAATGATCTACAGTTCCTCCCTCCTTCCCTCTCACCTTCCCTCCTTTCCTCCCATCCTTCCTTTCTTCCTTTTCTTCCTCCTACCCCTCCCTTCAAAGGTTTTCTCTTTCACGTTGTCTCCCTGGATTGCAGTGGAGGGCTGGGAACTGACCAAACTCCTGGTAAAAGCCTTGTAGCTGGAGCAGGATCCCAGTCGCTCCGCCTACACACACACACAGTGCCAGGTGTTACCTTTTTGTTGCTGGACCCTAGGAGGACTAAGGAGGCCCAAATCTTTGGAGAGAAGGACTTGGGACCCTTGTGGGTAGCTGCTGACCAAGGGAGTGGAGTGTTTCAAGTTTCTAACAAGTGAAGTGGTACCTGTGCACTGAAACTTTCTCTCAGTCCTAGTGGGGTAGCTGATGACCTCCCCCTATGGCTGCATGGGGTCCTTCCTCTCCATCAGTCTGCTCCTGACTCTCCCCTTAGAGGACAGAAGATTAAAACAGGAAGGACCTCAAGAGAGATCAGCTAGTTCTACTCCTTCCTCATAGAGAGGCACGGAGAGATATGAGCTTCCAAAGTCACACAGCAACTCTGCCTTGGTGTCTCTGAGGTGGGGGACAGGAGGGAGGGAAGAAAGGCCTGTAGCTTCTAATTAAACCTCCTTCTTTCCCTTCAGCCTATCCACAATTTTATCCTAAATTATTTTCAACGCTTTCTTTATTGTGCCAAACATGATTATATAGATAGTCTTCAAACTTTATATTTTTTTGTTAGCTCCAGTCTCCCTTATTCCTCCCTCTTCCCAAGTAAAAACATTTACAAAAATCAAGTGTCATATAAATGGTGCTCAGGTTGGGCGCACCCCATGGGGTGGGGGTCGACCCTGCTCTCCTCTCCTGCCTGGGCTCCGTGAGTCTTGGTAGCAAAGGTCGAGCCACGCAGGAGATGGGAGCAGGAACTGTGCCTGCATTTGACACCCAGTCCAGCAAGCTTTCCACCAGAGAGCTCCCCACCCATTGCTTTCTAAAAGCACAGGGCCCATCCCTGAAAGTTCAGTAGTGGGTGTGGTGGTGCTCTGTCCTCACCCTGTATGTTAGGGGATTACAGTCAAGCTGAGGTGGCCCCAACCTGCAATATCTTCCCATCATTCATGACAGAGGCAGCCACTGGGGTGAGGCTCCACCCCCACCCCTCTTGAGAATGTCATTGTGCTGCTTCTGGCGCTGCTCCACTAGCAACAGCAAGTCCTCATGCTGAGAGAGAGAGAGAGAGAGGGAGAGAGGGAGAGAGAGAGAGGGAGAGAGGGAGAGAGGGAGTGAGAGGGAGAGAGGGAGAGGGAGAGGGAGAGGGAGAGGGAGAGGGAGAGGGAGAGGGAGAGGGAGAGGGAGAGGGAGAGGGAGAGGGAGAGGGAGAGGGAGAGAAATGCAGCATTCATGGGGAAGAAAGATGCCTCCCCCATTCCTCCTTGCACAAACAGGGTGATGCTCCCTGTTACCAAAGACCTTCTCCAACCAATAGTGTGAGTGGGTTTTCGAAGGAAAACAATGCTCATGACCTCCCTCTTCATTAGACTCTGGGTGAAACAAAATGGAACAAAGAAGAAACTGTGATTCTTAAGTCAAAGAGCAAAGGCAACATGGGTCACACCAGATAGAACAGCCTTCCCCAGGCACCTTCTGTGATGGGCGTTGCTATGGGTGTAAGTATCCTACCTTCCAGTCATCAGCTGGCTCAGGCCTCCACGAGGACAGCACATGAATTAAGACATTGGAATGCATGCTTAGAATGAAAAACCGAAAGGATGATCTAATCATTATTATGTATGCAAAAAACAACAAAGAGTACAGAGAGTGGTGATGTTAAGATTCCAGTCCCTCTCCACCAGGGAACCTGTGAAACCCTCCACCAGGAGCAGCCACGGGAAACACCTGCAGCCTAGGCCAGCCTGCATCCCCTTCTGTGTCCCAGTGCTCTGTCATCTGCTGGTCTTCTGTCTCCACACTGTTCCTCACCCAGCCAGGCTGGGCCAGGCCAGGCACGCGGGGAGTCAGAATTTCCACACCATCTGCAGAGAATTCTCAGTCTTTCTTTCTGTAATTTCCTATCTTGGGGCAGAATTTTCAGCAAGTATGTTTCTATATCTGGCTAATTTGCTTCTTTACAAGTCTAACCCTATTGGGGGGTTTATATCCTTCACAGTAAATTTTCTTAAATGCCCTTGGTAGTTTTCTGTTCACCAAGGAATGGACCTTTCTCTCTCTGCACCACTGCTCGGTTCCCTGCGCTCCCCTTTCATAAAGTGGCTCTCTGCACTTCCACGACCTCTGGCTTTTGGCGGGAAGAAAATAGCTCCCCCCACTGTGCAGATAACACTGTCTTCTAGGTAGCTCTACCAAATACACTGCTTGCTGTAGCACTTGAGGGGTTTAGGTTTAACCATTTCATGCCTACTATATGTGCACTTCACAAAGATGACTTAGGAAAATCTGGCTTGCTCTTGTAACTGTCAGCAGTAGCTACCACTTCTTGGGCATATACTGTGTTCTAGGCATTATGCTAACTGATTAACATATACTATCTTTAGTCCTTACGGCAAAACTGTAAGATAAGCATCATGATCCCCATTTTACAGATGAGGATACTGAGTCTGAGAGAAGTCACATAACTTGCCCTGGATCACATAGGTGGTAAGTGGCGGAGGTGAGATTCGGATCCAAGTCTGCATGATTCAGAAGCCCTCACTCTTTTTCTTTCCACCACTCTTCCAGTCACTCAGCAAATGCTTACCGAGCACCTGCCATCTCCCAGATATTGTTATTTGCTTGTGGAGCATAACATCTAGCTCACTTCACCTGTGATGACAGAGAACGGAGTTCCTGAAGCGCATCGCAAGGGAAAGGTCCAGAACAGCAAAGAGAAGGAAAACAACTACCTCACTGCAGGTGTTCATTTAAAGCTCGCTAAACACCAGGAGAGAAAGAACTGTGTGAGAATTACCGTATCAGCCCATATGTTTTTAGTTTACACACCCCAGGCAGCAGCTGGAGTTTCCAGGCAAAGGCAGATGCGAACATGTGGGATTATGGAATTCCACTGAAATGTAATAGACAAGAGGAGAAGTGGGAAAATAAGCCTTAAAGCCTAGAGGCAGTTTTGCAATCTTTATAATTGGCTGCAGTATTGGAATTGATATTTCTAAGAAATCAGCATCATCATCAATCCCATCTGACATCGGAGAAGACAAGATGCTGATAGATTGTGTTACTCCCTGCACATGCAGAAAGTAAGTAGTGATACAAAGACCTAGGGTCTAAACCTGTAGGAAAAAAATCACTGTGGCCAGCTACTTACCTTAATTGTGGGTTGCTGAAATAGTTTAAAAGTTTTAATTTTGCTCAGAGCCAAAGAAAACTTATTAAAAACAAACTGCACAGTCCTGGCCGAGTGGCTGAGTTGGCTGGAACATTGTCTGTATAACAGAAGTTTATGAGTTCAATCCCTGGTCAGGGCACATATGGGAGGGAAACAATTGATATTTCTCTCTCTCTCTCTCTTTCAAATCAATAGAAACATGTCCTTGGGTGAGGATTAAAAAAAAAAAAACCAAAGTGCACAGAAACAGAGGACTATTATAGTGAGACCTCATAGCCATGGCTGAGACTGGTGCTCAAGCTATAAAGCACTTTGGGTTTTCATACTTTAGAGGACTTCTTGGATTGGCCGTTGGCACACTTTTCTACTTTTTCCTTGTTATCTGAATCCGGATTTTGTTCAGCTATCATGGAAATTTGTATGGGGAAGGTGGGTCCTTCCCTTGGCCCCTTGAAATGTCCCATGCTCAACCCGCTTCATTTCCTCTTTGCAGGTGATGGGTGTAGCCAATGTGGAGGTCATTTGGCCCAGTTTTCAGCCAGGAGCCATAACTGGAATTCTTTTAGTGGCTTCTGCAAAGATTTTTCTCTCTAACAACCAAAAAGAGATACTAAGGAGGAAGCCCATGTCCTTTCCTGCCTGCTCTGAATGTTTCTATTTCAGGACATGATGTACGGAGCCACAGCAGCAATCTGGCCACAGTGAGAGGAGTCCACACCATCACACCAAGGGCTACAGCGTGAAAAACAGAAAACGTGTGGGTTCTTGGTGACTTCACTGTACCTCTGAACAACCTGAAACCACATACCTGCAGAATTCTCAAGTGATGTAAAACTGCTATATGGTTTTGGCCACTTTTAGTTTCATCTCCATGATACACTGGATAAAGGGAAATAGCTTGAAGCCAACACATTATACAAGAGCAAAAGAAATGCGTCAGAATCAAGATGAGACTCTGATAACACTAGGCCCTCTGTCTGTTGGGTTACATGGCCTTAAAGGAATTTAGAAACTGAGTAAATAGCACATATTTATTGAGCACCTACTACGTGTCAGACACTGCTGGGTGCTGGGGTCACAGGAATGGACGAGGTAGGCAAGGTCACTGAGGTCATATAAGTCACATTCTGGAAGACAGATGATAAACAAGTAAAGAAATAAGGATAAGTGGAAACATTCTTAGGCAACATTTTAAGTATTGGTTCAAGCCAGTCCTGAGCATAAACCCAGACTCTGGAATCAAAAATTCTGGAATCAAAAATTCTGGATTCAAATTCCACCTCTACCACTTGCTGTAGCCTTGGGGAAGTGATTTAATCTTTCTAAGCATCAGTTTCCTCGTCTGTAAAATTATAATAATAAAAAATTAACTCACAGAGTTGTGAGGAGTAAATAAAGAAACTAACTGTAAAGTGTTTTACATGGAAACTGGCAGATAGTCCATTTCTCTAGATTCTAGACCATGAGGAGGAGGATGATCATCCTCATCATTATCCTCATTTTCATTGTCATAATAATTTGTGCCAGGCACTGTGGATGTCAAAAGATGAACAAGATATAGACCCCACTTTCAAGAAATCTGGGAGGCAAGAATTCTGATTTGGCCATACAATGGTCAAAAATTAGGCAATGAATTAGGCAGAAAACAAAAGAATTCCTCTGGTAACCAGGGATGGGGCAGGCAAGGCCCCCTGTCTCTCCTTTTCTCCCACACATGTTTTATTACCATTATCCCCTTTCCCAAGAAGGAAAGAAATATTCTGAATGATTGCTGCTCTTCTTTCACAGACAGCCACTGTTCCCAAGAGAATCAAGTGGGCCTTTTCTTTCTCCAGTGAAGTGAAAAACATAAGACGTGTGTATCTGGGTGGCACTTACCAGTCTGTGCTATGTATCAGCAAATGCATGCAAGTAGATACTCCTATAAATGATCTCACCAAACCCTCTCTCCCTTCCTTTATCCTCGCAAAATCACTTCCACTTAATGCATTTAGCATTCCACATTTGAGTATTACCTGCCGTATCTAGCTATAAACTGCAGATAAACATTGACTAATTGCGTCTCCACTCCCACACACATACCCTCACACTTAGGAACATTTCCACTATAGTCACACGAGTGAACACTCTCTCACACTTGGAGATCATCTTCCCACAGGCTTGCTTACACACTGGCTTTTTATTTGTGCTCTCAACTCTGAGATAGGAATTTTATTAACAAAGGAAAGGGAGGGGACATCAGGAGGGAAGTACAGATGCAGGGGGAAAAAAGTGACAATTGTTTTTTAAAGGGACCTAAAATTGTACCATCCTAGCCCAAACCTCCCTTATAACTCTTCTTTGTTTGTACATTCTGTGCCTGAAAACAAAAAAACTTTTCATTGATTGGGCAATTGTCCAGGCTCGTAGCCTGGCACCCAGCCCCCAGAACTGTGAAATCAGCCTCACCAAGCCTATGCTTTGAAATGAGAAAACATCTAACTGGAAGCCCAGTCAAAATAAGGGACTTGGCACAAGGCTCCAGGATCCTGTGTGTGTCTTCCTTTTCTCAGCTGCATCTTTCTCATCCAGTCTTGGTGAAGAGTCTTACTTGGCTAAGAAGGAGATCAGGAACAAGAAGGCAGTGCCGAGAAAGTTCCATCAGAGTCACATTAAGTCACCACCTGAATAGCAAACCTGAATAACCAGGAGAGATGTAACCTCGGCATACTTTCAGTTGTTTTCTTCCTGCCCACGCTGCAGGCTTTTCAGGTCCTTGCTTGAGCGTCAACTCACGGGCATAAATATCGTGCTGTCAACAGCCTGGGTCAGGCAGCCCAGCTATTTAAGCAGGCTGGCATCTGAGAACTCAGCTTCCAAAGCAGCCTGTGCCACTTCCACGTAAGTAGATTTCAGGGGTTTTGCCTTTAACGCAGAGGAAGTGAACTTTGTCTAGAAGTGACTGCAATGCTATAGTTATGATATTTGCTATTCTGTTGGGAAAAGGTGGAGGTAAAAGGGAGAATGTAAGTTAAGAGCTGGTCCAAAGCAGGGAGCCAGAGAATGCTGCTGGATGTAAGATGTCAGATCCGTACAAGTGTTGGGGTGGATTTGAAGCAAACCCACAGAGGGGAGGTGAATTTGAGCGAGAGGCTATCTATGTTGGCCTTTTGGCCAGTAGGTAGGGTGTTTTTCTCACTCTCTCCTATCTCTGAAAGATACTTTGAAACCAGCACTGGTAGGACTGTGCCAGATTGCATATGAATTTGTCATTTAGAAACCAATATTGCTGTTCTACATCTCAGTCTAAAATCAGACATAATGTCATTTCAAAGTATTTTTTGTGTTCAGTGTAGCAGGGAAGGGGAGGTATTTCTGGACTGAGTACAGGTGGCTCGACTATTAATTTGCATTGCTATTTATTGTTATTTTTGGTTCTCATTATACTTACCAGTTTTGAAAATGAAAATATTGATCTTGACTAAGATGAAAAGAAATCCCATGCTCTGGGGTTTTGAAGAAATGTAGGTTTGCTATATTTGAGCACAATGGTATCCAGATAAAGTGCTAAGTAAAGTAGAATAAGAATTATTGAATAAAAAGACATAACATACCACATAGCTTAGGTGAGATGGTCTTAAAGAGAAGAGGAATGCAAAACATTTTCATGAAGTAGCACTTCACTCGGCAGGGTCTGAAGTGTATTTAGTCAAGAAGGGTCAGAGAATGAAGTAAAAAAACTGGGGAGGAGGAAGGGCGGGGAGAAGCACGAGTAGATAGCAGAGGATTTATAATTAGACATCATATTCACAAAATGCATATATGAATATAATTAGGAATAAAGCATGACATTAGTTCCACAGTGTCTCCCTTGGGCCAAGAACCCTGGGATGAAGAGTAGGAATCTGGTGAAAGCCAAGAGGCCTTCCCAGGCAGTTTCCTCACCCCTTTGACCCAACACACACCTTGATGTTCATTTTCTGGATCATTAGAAGGCCAACTCCTAAATGAAGACCTCTGGTTGCAGCCAGTGCATTATTATTATTATTATTATTATTATTATTTTAACTAAACTGAAGCTGAGGACTAGGAACCTACAGAGAAGTTGTGGGAAGTTGAGACCCTTAACATAGCAGGCACTTCTCAGCCACCGGACTGAAGCTCAATTGTAAGGTCATTAAGGTCTGATTTCAATCAAGCAAATAATAATTAAGGGGCTTCTCTGTGCAGAGATAAGTTGGGGACCAGGAAGAAGAAGAAAAGAAATGAAAGGTGGCTCCTGTTCTCAAAGCTCTTGACATCTAAAGTACAAGGACAAAACTAATAAGAGGCCAGGGAAAAAACAGTACATACTGTATGATTCCACTGGTAAAAAATGATAGAAAATGCAAACTAATTGATAGGAAGAGAAACTGGATCAGTGATTACCTGGGAAAGGAGGGCAGGGAGAAGAGGTTGGGAGGATTGCCAAGGATCATGGAAAACTTGGCAATGGTAGGTATGTTCACTATCGTGATTGTGATAACCACTTCATATTGAGTGACAATTTATCAGATTGTACACTATAAAGATTACAATATTATATGCTAAGTATGCCCCAACAAACAATACTTGAACAATATATATTTTTTAAAATAATGAAAAGCATCTCTAAAAATCAGCCTATGTGAAATACTGGAAAAAATAAAAAAGTATGTCTCCCTGACTGTGGTAGCTCAGTGGGTTGGTCATTTTCCCACAAAGCGAAAAGTCGCCAGTTTAATTCCTAGTCAGGGCACATGCCTGGGTTGCCCCGGTTGGGGGTGTGCAAGAGGCAATGAATCAATGTTTCTCTCACACGTCGATGTTTCTCATCCTCTCTTTCTCCTTCCCTTCCCCTCTCTCTAAAAAAAAATAAATAAAATCTTTTTAAAAATTATTATATCTGGAAAAAATTAGTTCAGTAAGTAAAGCAGAGGAGCAGACTGTCAGGATTGTGGACTTTTGTAGAACTGGGAGGGTCTCAGAGATCCTCTAACTCAGTGTCAAACCTGGGACTGGGCCCTACCCTGACCAATTCAATCAGAGCCCCTGGGTGTGTAGCCTGACGCTGTTTTCTGAAACTCCTCAAGTGATTCTGATGTGAAATCCAAACCCCTCACTTCACATGTGAGAACGATGAGGCCCAGAGAGAGGATAAGGTCTGCCCTTGCCACTGGACCATGAACCCCGGGGTACAGGGAGGACAGCAATAGGATCTCAAGGAGGAGGGACCCAAGAGGCCATGGCTCCTGGGTCCTCAAAACCACGCTTCCAGCCCTCGCTAGGACAGGGCGTGTGGCGTGCTTCAAGCATTCTTGGAACGCAGGCATGCTCTGGGGCGGCCACCGGAAGCATTACTCAGAGTCTCAACGGTGCATTATTTCAGGACTGTGCTAACATGTGAGAAGGGTTGGTGAGAAGGGATGTTTCAAAACTAATAGCTTCCTTTTGTTCTCTGCATAATATCTAGCATGAGCCAGAGGATTATAATTATTAAAAAGAATCATGGCAGACGCACCAGACACTCTGTCCTGGCGGACGGCCAGGTTGTTCTTTCAGAAATTGGCCTGAGTTGTCAGCATCAGGACGAGTCTATCTGGCACCCCAGGGTCTTTTCAAAGTGATTTCCAGGGCAACATTGGGCAAAAGCTCGAGTGGGTGAAGTTTGTCTCTGTGGCTTCTGCGCTTCCTGCCCGTCCCTCACCTGGGCACCTGTTTTGGTGCCGGGTGCCCACGGCTGGCTCGGCTGGCCAGGTTGTAGGTGGTTTCCTGTCTGTCCTCCAATGTAAACATACCTGATTTCCAGGGTCTCATCTCTTCAAGGCTTTGCTTACCCATTTCTGAAAGCTAATTAAAGTTTTGATGTTAATAGACAATAATTGTTTAATGAGTTATGTTTCTCCTTGGCATATTAAATAGGTTCCAGCAAGATAAGGTATCTGGGAGTTCTTTGAAATGTGATATAATTACTCTTCATGACAATCAGGAAAATGAAAGTTTCAGGCAAAATTTATAATCTCTACTGGTCAGAATTCCAAGCAACTTGTTGGGGCAAAATATACCAAGATTGAGGGTTTTCAGTAGAATTCCTCTAATCACATCCCATAGAGAATTCCCTACGGACTGTGGGCCCTGAGAGGTTTCTTTTTTGTTACATGTATTCATCCTCATCAGAGATGGCTGTTGTGTATCTTTCTGAAAAAATGGAGAGCTACCTTAAGGCCATTAAAATGTCAAGAAATTCTGCTCACAGGGCTTTATAAATTTTACCTGGTTCCTTCTCTGGAGCAGAAGGCTGTTCCTGGCAGAACAGTGTGCCCTGCCTTAGTGACAAGGAACCCCCGCTTCCTGCAGTTCCTGTGACTTTGGGCCCTTGACAGCCCTTTCTTCCACTGGACGGCTGAGATTGCGCAGTGGCAGCTGCATATGGCACCTCCTGCCTCTGAAGAGGGGTGTGGCCAGGTGTGTAATTACCCTCCCTCTGGGCTGAAGCCCAGTCTCAGACCGCTGGGAGCCCAGGGCAGCTGGGCAGAGGGCACATCTTTGCTGGTGAGAACAGCAGCAAGGAGGGGAGGGGAAGGTAAGCACCATCCTGAGCCCCAGGGGACCAGGAAACAGAAGATTCAAGCTCTGGGGAAAAGGATTAGTCTGTTGGCATGGGGTGGAGCCAACTCTGGTTTCTCGCTGCTGTTTGGATTTGTCATTCCAGTGCTATTGACTCTGAACACATGTGGGGTTTGGGGTTTGGGGTTTTTGAGTACATGAGCAAGCAGGTACAGGTCAGGCTGTCCTTTTTATTCACTGGGAAAGGGCCTTCGTGGGTCCTGTCATTGAACACCCTTCCGCAGAACTCCAGTGTAGATTAAGTCCTGGCAGAAGACAGCCTAGCCTGGGGAACAGAGTACCAGCCCAGCCTGGGGAGCAGAGTATGGGCCTGATGATCAGGAACCTGGGTTTTTTTTTCAGCTGTAATTCAGCTGTAATGGAATTTTAATATAGGAAGTATCCCAGAAGTTTCCTTGCCCCAGTGGGTTATTAATAGCACCCCCGTTTATTCTCAAAAATACCTGGCCTGAGCAATGAACTATATGGTGTCCTATGAATACAATTCACAAAGGTACAAGAAATTAAAGTGACCTTGCCTTAAATTTTAGAATTAGTTGGTGGCTGAGCTAACTATGAACTTGAGCCTGCCCGAGCCTCGTTCTGGCCTCTCTGCCAAGTCACTCTCTCCCACTGTGACTCCGTTTCCCTACGGGAAGCATTGCATCTGTCCTGCCCAGACAGAGAGCTGTATATTTATACTGGCTTGCCAAAAAGAAGTTCGGTATGAATGGGGGTTCGAGGAATTGTTCGTCACGAGGCAAGTGACACTTTGCTTCATGTTCAATGTTAGCTGACGGTCATGTTTGTAGAGCAATAGCCGCTCTTTTGAAAGCAGAGAAGTTAATTTTTACCCATCCTCAAATAATTTCCTGTAATTTGCTTCAGTCATTCTGATAAACTGTGACCAAACATGAAAACCCTGTCAGACCTTTCAGAACTGCTTTTATGTGAAAAACAAAAAACAAAACCAAAAGCAACCTAGGGCAGACATCCATCAGCTCTAATCTCGTGGTGCAGACTGGGCAGGCACGAATGGCAGGCAGAACGTTCTAGCTATTAGATCTAGACGGATTACGATGGGAGTTTCCTAGAATTCTTCAGGACATGACAAATCTGCTTAGATAGTTCAGTCTTTGTTGATGTGTTTTCGTTTCCTTCCTGTGTGGTTTCTCCCTAAGGAAATTTACATAAAGGATCTTCCCTAGCTCTTACATCTCCTCACTCCTTTCCAACATCTAGTCTTGGTGCCCAGGAGTGAAATTTGTTTTAGAAAAAGACTTTCATTCAGTAACTTACACCTGGAAGTGTTTATCACTTTATTATGTAGTCCTCACGCTCTCCCTGGGGACTGAGAGACAGACAGAGCTGGGGTTTACCACGCAGGAGTGAAGAAAGCAGCAGGTCATCTCCTGCTTCTATTAGCATTGTACCTGGTTCAGGTTCTTCAATTTAAAAGAAAGGAGAGTCCTTGGAACTAGCTCAGAAGGGTTCCTAGATGACTAAATAATAATAAAAATCCAATCTGTAAGGAGCAGCAAGAGGACCTGATGTTATTTTACCTGGAGGAGAGAAGGCTAGAAAGCCATTTGACGATGGTGTGGAAGAGCATGCAGAGTGGTCATGGAGGTCAATCGCCAGCCATTCACTTTGCACTTTGCAAAACAAGAAAGGCCTAAGGTTTGCTGTACGCTGCAGCGCGAAGGCTGTTAAGCGAGCTGTGAGGTATTCCCACATCATGCAAAAAACACACAGGAAAGACTTACATAGGCTAGCACTGAAAGATGGGGCAGTCCAACAGTTTTTTTGTTTTTTAAGTCTTTTGGCTCATGTTGAATTAGTTAACATATTCCTTAATTTCCCTTACATAAGGCCTTGCTTAAATTTTACATCTAGATCTACTTCATCAGCTCTCCTCTCTCCCTCTTGCTCTTTCAACTCAACACCATATTTTTAAAATGTACCTATATGGCTGGTCATATTTCAAGTGTTTCTAGTGCATTATTTCTAACTGCTTTTAAATAATCTGCTATTTATATACACTCTTTGCTTACCTAATCCTCTCCTGTTGGACATTTCTGTTGCCTCCAATTCCCATAAATGATTCTGTAATGAATATCCTCATCTGTATACTCAACCGCCCTTCAGATCTGGTTGGTGGGAGACAGGGGCAGGGGAAGGGGTGGGCTAGATGGCCCACGTTTTCTCTAAGTGATATGGAATACTGAATTGTCCATGAGAAATGGAGACACAGATATCACGAGTTGTAGTCTAGTATTTGGAATGTTTGGAAGTTTCGCTGAGTTCTTTGGTACTTTACTAGGACTTTAATAGTGACTGAAATGATTTTCTGGAACTTAAAGAGTGTGGTCTCAATGATCTCCCCTTCTCGATGCCATTTTCTTACATTTGGGCTAGTCCATTTTAGAGGCATTTCATTTTTCCATATTTGTCATTGATTACCCTGGCAAAGCAAATAAAATGTATTAAGAAATCTTATTAGGGCCTCCCAGTGCTCACCACAGGCTGTGTTCCTACACTGCCTGTACAGAAAGAGGAGGCAGAGTAAACCCACCCCATATACACCTCAGCCCAGGCCCTTTGCCTGGTCCGTATTGTGAATGGGGGGACATGGAAAAAAAAAGAAATCTTATTAGTTATAAGGTTGAGGTTTCTAAAATGTGTTTACCTCTTTCAATGATTATAAAACCTGATGTCATTCGGTTGCCCAACATTATATTCTGAGTCACCGGGAAATCTGGTTTAGTACCTTAATAATGGTACTTTGTGTTTACATAGTGTTTATAATTTAAGGTGTTACTCATTAACATAATCTACCTTAGTGAACCCTGCAGCAACCCTGTGAGACAGGTGGGGTTAGGGTTAAAGCTTCAATTGTAGATGAAGAAATGGAGGTTCCAAGCAATTAGGTGAGTTGTCCAAAGCCACGTGGAGATTGGGGTGATATTGCCGGAAGCAGAGTGCAGGCCTTCTGAGGCTCCATCCTGCCTCCTGCTGCAGCACTGTGTCTGATGTTCAGAGGGACAATCTCCTACTGTGGGTTCAGAGTCTTCCCAGGAGCTGGACTTGCTGGTGTGGCCGTCTGTTTCAATGATTTTGTGAAGTTAATGAGTGGGTGAGAGCGGCACAGCCTGCTTGTCTCATTAGTTTGAACACCTGTTCCTGGAAACAATCAATTAGACCCATGTAACTGACTCACATGGCAACAAGCAACACGGATGGCTGGACTTTGGCATAATCGTGGGCTCTATAAAGCACCGGGTGCACATCATTTTATCCATTACCTAATTGCAATCATAAAATAAGAGTGGTCATTAGACCATAAAAAATAATAATTGATTCAAGTATATTTGTGTAAAGAGATAACTTCATGTTTCTCAAAGAGTCTTTTTCATACGTTTCACAACATACAAGCAGCCTGAGGAAGTCATGCCTGTCTGCGCTGGGCAGGTCACAACGGCCTCAGAGAGGGCAGCCTGCACACCTGCGGACGGCGCACAGGGGACACAATGCAGGCCTCTGACTGCTGCTTCTTCCGAAGTAATTAGGGCTCGGGCAAAAATATGGTAGAACCCAGCATACATTTTTTTAAAGAAATCAGGAAGACATATCCCCAGACTTAAAATGAAAGCCCTACTCACAATCAGGCACTGGGAGTGAGAACATTTTTAGAAAGAAACTCTCTTTTTTAACATTCTGAAGTGACTGAATGGCCACGGAGCATTTCAACAGTTCTAACTACTTGATTTCCAATGATCTCTGTGTGGTAGGTATATCTGTATGAGATTTTTTAAATACCAGACTGATTTCTATCACCAGCACTTCAGTTTTTCAGCATTCCTCCTCTTCTCTGCAACAAACACATACATCTCCCTACTCTACAGTCTATTGATCTAATTAATCTGATTAGCGCTTTCCTAAACAAAATATAATTAGGAAGCTAAATGAGTTACCAAAAATTAACAACATACTCTAAAACAGAAAAAGAATATATATTACCTGTCACTTTGACTTATGTGTGCCATTTTTTCTCTACAAACTCTTTAGAAAGTTGATCTTTTTGTTATTTGCTTCTAAGCTTAGTAGTGCTAGTTTCTTTTCATTTAATGGCTTTCTCTTGAAAATATGAAATTTCTATCTCCTCCCATAGCAGAAGTCTATTTGTCAAATTTGTTGCTGTATTAGAGCATCAGACATTTTCAAAGAGGAGTTCTGATCATATAATCTACTAAACAAGTCTCAGCTCTCCTGTATTATCTGGTCTGAAAAGCCCTGAGCACATGGCTGTGCCCCATGGAAATCTCTAGTACAAGCGGTTTGTGTTCCTTTGTTTGTATTTGATCATAGGACTGAACCGTGTTTGAGAGGTAATGGATGTTTGCACTTACTAGGCATTAGCACAGCCTTACGAACAATAGGGCAGGTGGAGGTCCAAACATGATTTATGCCACCAGACAAATTTCTGCCCTACCTATTCCAACAGCAATAAAAATGGAAGGTCAGGAAATTTGAGGCCATCCTAAATTCTCCTTAACTTTAACCATGCAGAGTTGTCACAACATGCTTTCTTAAGAGTAAAAACCAACTTCCCATCTGTTACTGTGATCCTATTCTCTAACGGATGAGAATGAGTCTACCAAGACATGACCCACTTGGGGAAGGAAGGCTGACCAGTGTCTCGCAGGAGAAAGGCCTCAGGCACCTCTTTCCCTGCATATTTATTGAGTTCCGCTCACAGAGATACATAGTATGCACATAAAGCTCATTAACTGATGTCCAAAAAGCTACAGTCATGAAAAACTGACATCATCTACAATAATAATTGATGAAACACAGGGATTATTTCTGATCAGGGTCAGTGAGACATGCTGACCCAGGGAAGGTTGTTGAGACAATATCATGAAGCAGGGAGTTTCACTCCCTATGCTTTGAGCTCAAATGTCTAGTTCATATCAACAGGGCAGAGCAAGCCTCAAAGGAAACAATGTACATTCTTTCTCAGGCCAGATTTGCCCCTGGGAGCTGTCTGTTCCACTACAAGGCCACAGCTGCCTCTGGCATTGTTTTCAGTCTGAGTCAGGTGGGGGGAGCAAAGCAGCCAAGAACATTAGGAGACTTCTTACAGACAGAATGAAGATTTAGGCTTTGAGGACAAAGCCAAGGGGCGAGGGTCTTTCTGCCCCTTCTCTATAGTTCCCTAAATCATTCCCTGATGGCCCTTTTTGTGGCTGTGCCTGGCTTAGGTTGTCCCTCCCTTGAGGGATCTTACCAGTCATTGACTAACCAGCCATCTTTCGGGACCAAGGAGGGTGAAGTGAGAGAGGCAGGGGTGCAGGAGGAGAGATTCTGTCTCCTCAGTGGTTCACGGCCCCAAGGCCTCTTCATTCGGCCCTAGCCACGGGACCCTTCTGTCCATCAATGAGGCTACAGTCCCTGAAACCAGGCAGGATGGCTCCCAACACCAGGCCGTTTCAATCGTCAGAACTGTAGAGGAGAAATGATCTCGGACGTCATCTGGCCCAACATCTTTACTTTTCTGAATGAAGAAATAACGTAACACTTTTGGAATGTGTATATCATTTTAGTTTTCTAAGTTGTTTCATGAGTATAATCTCACTGGACCCCAACTACAGCAAATAGGCAAGGAAGGACGTTCTTGGCCACCTTTTACAGAGAAGAGAACTACCTTCAAATAAGCTTTAAAACCTCAGCCGTTGTTGTGTGACTAGTAAGTAGAGGAGTTAAAACTGAAATCCAGGTCTGACTCCTTGCCTAGTGCTCTTTTTGTTACTCCATACCACTTTAAGATTTTAATTTAGTAATGGGGACTTACAATGTATCCCCTACATACAATCTATCCATTAAAGATGTACAAACATTCCCTTTGAATTAATCCTGTATATTAAAAAATAAAAACCTTATTTCTGCTTCTTTCCTGCCCTACCTACAAAGAGCTCTGGCCAACACAACTAAACTGTTCTTGCCTGACAGCGCTGCTTGGTGGCTGGCTCAGGAAGCGCAAGGCATAAAATCCATCACCTTCCTTGACCCTTGGGTAGAAGGATGAGGAAGAGAGGAGCATGCAAAGAAACCTCTGACTTTCTCTTTACTGTGTATTAATTCTGTCTCAAACAACCTAATTTTCACATTAATACTTTGCAACATTCCTCTCCTTCCTCTTTCCCCTCTTTATTTTAGCTATGATACAAACACAGCTCTAATTATTATGCCTTTATAAGATAAAGACAATCCATACTTTTGCAGTGAAAATAAAAAGTTCGGTCTACATCCATTCCATAGGGATTCAATGCACACACAACCATGTGTCAGAGACTATTCTAAGATCATTAAAAGGTCCCTGAAAACTTCTTCAATATCTGCACCAAAACCCCATTTTTCTAAGCCCAATTTTTGTTAAACTTTTTCTTACACATTTGCTTTCAAAATGAAATGAATTTTTATTAAATTTTACTAGGATATTTGAATGGGATTATTTTCTACTTTTTTCTTCAACAACAAACATGTAGCATTTTTAGTTACATTCCCTTTGGTGGTTTAGCCTGGGATTCTACCTACAATGTATAATGTTTTTTCTAGAGAAAACTTTTTTTGAATTCCAAACAATCATGGCAGAGACAGACCTTTGGAAAAGCAACCTGTTTAAAACAGGGAGATCTCTTATGAGGAGATCATGGAGACGAGATGGCCCACTTTTATCTGCCCATTTATTTCTAAGGAGGTAGACTAAATCCTCCATTTATATCACAGCCCACACAGAGAAGAAGGCTAAGGTTTTATTGTCATCTTTCCTTATTTCCTTTTGTTTCCACATACAAAACTTTGGATTAGAACATAATCCAAAAATTATTTGCTTTGGGCTATCAATAAAAAGAGGTCAGTGTATATACAAAGAATTTTATGTCCGGGATTAATTGTTAATTCACTGCTGGAAGTCATTCACAGGCACTCTCCCCTCCAATGGCTTTTGTAACATCTTGCTACTTTCTGTAAGTGGATGTAGAAAGTCTGGACCTCCGGGAGACTTGTTCCAACTACAGTTTTAGGAAGCTCCTTAATCCATTCAACCAGACTCTGTGCATGTAGGGATTAAGTAGTGGAACGAGTTATGAAGATCCATCTGGTCTGGTTGAAGCCCACCTTTCTATTCCATTCTGTTGGATGCTGTACCTTTTTCTCATTTGGATACTATATTATTCACAAAATGGTATCTTTCAGTTGTGTCTGTACCAATTAAAGAAGAGCATGTAGGGAAAGAAAACCAGCCTAGCTAGTGGTGCTGGTGATATTCACTGAAATCACTGGCTGGGTCAGAGCTGCGTCTGGTCACCAACCACGAGAAACATGCCGTAGGGAGGGGGACGCTGCTCCCAGACGAGCCCCACCCCACAGGGGAGCCAGAGCAGACACAGGACAGACAGCACATTAGTCTTGTCGCAGGTGGCACCACATTGTTTTATGGTCCCCCTGTCCACAACTACCCCTTAAGGCACTTCTGTCTACAGAGCTACTCAATACAAGGAAGAAATATAGTGTAGTGGTTAACAACGTGGGCTTGCTGGACTTGAAACTTTGCTCTGCTACTCACTAGATTTGCATTTGGGCAAAGTTATACACCTCTCCTTGAGAAAGTTATATAAGTGTTCATCTATATCCATTTCCATGTGTGTAAAATGGAGACATTGTGAGTGCCTATTCCTCAGATAATTAAATGAGTTAATGCATTTAAGACATTTTGGGTTGTGCCTGGTGCATCTTAATCACTCGATAAATATTTTCCTGCTATCGTGATGAGAGGGGTGAGGTTTCTGTATGCAGTTCAGAAACATGGATCTGCTCTGTGCTATCAGGGGCAGTGAGGACCAAAGATGTTAGAAGGCTGGAAAGGTGTTTTTTTCCAGTGTTACATTTTGGCTATGGCCAGTCCTGGCTGTTGGAAACACAGAGCAGTGTCTTCCTAACTTACGACCTAAGTCAAGTTGTGCCAGATAGCATCGGTTGAGTTCAGTTTAACAGGCATTTAATGCATGCCTATTAAGTGCCAGACACCTCTAATGAGTGCTGGCGAGATATAAATGTAGAAGAGATGGCTTATCCCCCACAGGAGAGCGTATAATTTAGTGGGGAAGACAGGCCCATGAACAAATTATTTCAAAATTTCAATTTGGTCATTATTCTCATAGGCCAACACAGCCTAGAAAAAATCTATTCATCAATTCATAGATTATTCATGTTTCCTCATTAATAGATAAAAGGATAGATTAGAGATTGATGTGGAGGAATGAGCAACGAAACCACTATTTTAGTGAAAATGCCAATAACTAGGTTAAATTAATGCACAATGTAGAAGTGCTAATGAGGAAACAAGCTTAAGATTGACCCCACCCCCTACCCCCAGCCTTATTAGTCTTGGGAACTTCTACCCAGACACACATCTTTTGATGAAGCAATATATACAGCATTTGATGTCTTTAAAAAGGTTCTGATTTCAATCATTGTGCTTTACCATTCCAGAAAGCTTTAAAAAAGGGGACTGTAACCCAGAAAGAGGGAAACTTACAAGCTGTTCTGACCAGTTTGCCACTCGGGGGACGCTGCCCTGAACGCCTGGCTCCCCCTCATTTAAAGAACAATGATATCTTCTGTCAGCAGGCACTTCACAGTTTAGAAACACTGTCCCTACAATAATATATGAACTTAACAACCAATCTGTGAGTTGGGCAAAGGTGTGTATTATTATCTTCCGTTTTCACACGAGAAAAATGGAAGCTCAGCAGTGACATTTTGAGTGATTAGTACTCAGGACTTCTAATTGTTTGACCTTTTCACTCCATTAACTTAAATTTCATTTTACTCTTAATTCTGCTGGGTTTCCCGAAACAGGGAGGCCTCTAGGCAAGAGGAAAGAGAATCTAAAGAGGAGGACCTGGACAGCAGTAAGCTGAATTAGCAACTACACAGAGCACATATGGACACACGGAGCTTAGAAAAAGGCGGCCCTTCTACTGAGCAATGCAATCCCAGAGCAGGGCTGAGACATCGAAAACCAAACCTTATGGCACCTTTGCCTGACACAAGTTGGGGCAGCGAGAGGTACTTGGGATGGGATAGTCCCTGGCGACCAGTTGGAATGGCATGAATTCAAGCACGAGTTGGCATCTCAGTCTTCCTGCCTCCCTGCATCAAGTGCAGCATCGTGCTTGTCAGTGTGCGCTGGCCAGCGGTTCTGTGTGTGCCTGGAGCTGTTACACTGGATCAAAGGGTCAGAGCTCAGATCTCACTGGAGAGACTTGAAAAGATGTCCCCAATTTATCTGCACCTCAAAAAATGGAGTCAGAACAAAAATTGAAAGGGGCGATTCCATCGTCTCTGTTGCCTTGGTGTCTAGCAGACACTAAGGCTTTCCCAGGGGTGTGTGGAGGTCTGCAAGAAGGCCACAGTCACAACTAAGGGAGTGCAGCTGGAGAGACCACAGTAGATCAGCAATACACTGGACACACCAGAAAGACCAGACCCCAGTCCCAATTCATCGCTAAAAGTGATGGTGACAAAATTAGAGCTAAACAATCCAAATAGGTGATCAGAGATATTTTTGAATTTCTTTAATTTTATTAATCCCCACTCAAGGATATGTTTACTGATTTTAGAGAAAGAGAAAGGGGATTGGGGGGAGAGAGAGAGAGACACGTACACACACACATTGATTGGTTGCCTCCTGTGTGCGCCCTGACTGGGTATCAAATCCTCAAACTTTTGGTGTACAGGACAGTGCTCCAACCCACTGAGCAGCCCAGCCAGGGCCCTTTGAATTTCTGTCATCGATAGAGCATAAGGAGAATATACAGTATTTTAAAAGCCCAAATTAATCTTGGTGCTAATGACATCACAAGCTGCCTTTACTGCTGTTGCCAGAATAGAACTCTGAGCCTTCCTCCGACTCTGTGGACAAGTTAGTTAGCCCTTCCTGATTGCAAAACAGGACTAATTCCATCCTAATTTCTCAGAAAGCATTGTGAAGGAAAGTACAAACAGTCATACCAGCCTGCTTCTGGAATGTAGCTCAGCACCCGTGGTCATGGTACTGCAGTTCCACCACTTGAGTGCATTGTTGGATTTCACATGTTTATGTCCCATTTCAAACTCACAGTCTGGTAGTCTCTCTCTTTTACACCTCCTGTCCATCCCCACATTCTTTCTCCTTCTTTATTCAATCATTTGAAATTCATCTCGTGGTTTTTATTTAGAGACTTGACATTCGCTTTTTTGGAGAGGGAAATAATTAATATGGTTAACACAGTTTTAAAGGGCAGAATCAAATTCTGACTCCCAGGAGCTCTGTAGAGGAGAAAATACCGCATTTTCCCATGTGTATAATGCACACCCATGTTTTTAGCCCAAACTTTCAGGAAAAAAATCTTTCATTTCAATTTTTAAGCCGATTTTTAAAATTTACTTATATTTAGAAATGAAACAGATCATCATATTTCAGGGGATTATTTTGCCTACAGATAGCCTTATTGCTTTCTAGAGTTATACTTTTAATGCATAAGCATAAATAAAAAATTAAAAACATTTATATAGTTATAGAATAAGTAGTACTCATGTATAATGCACACCCTTATTTTTCCTGCAAAAATTTGGGCATTGTACACAGCAAAATATGGTAGTAACATTTCAAACACCATACAGACAAGGTCTGCTGTAATTAGCTTTCCATACATCTTCCGTATTGTCCTTGGTCACCAATGGAAATAACAAGCTGGCCTGGAGACAAGAGTCAAAATTCTCAAAAAACCTCAAATCTCCTCTGAGCTGGAACAGGAAATACTTGTAAAAGTAAACAGTAAACATTTGGAAACTTTCAGCCCCAAGATGTTAAGCAGGCTGAAAATATAAATAGCTTCAAAAAGGTTTAGATATTATTCATGGATAAAAAGAATGTATAAAAATAATAGCAAAAATATTAAAAGTTTGCCAATACAAGTGTTTGTGAGGATGTGGAACAAAGGAAATACTGTACATTGCTGGTACAAACGTAGTTTTGTCCAGCAACTTTGAAAAACAAGTTAATATTATGCTATAAAGTTAATGGCCACATACAGTTCCACTCTCTGTGTATGTCCTAACCCTCCTAGACGTGCTTTGGAAGGTGTATATGAAAATGTTCAGAAAGGTGGTGTCCACCACAGAAAAAAAAAGAAAAAATGGAAAACCCCAAATAGTCACAGAAGGAAAACAGCAGTGGATATGAATGCACTTCTCTACATGAAGAAATATGGATGAATTTTGGAAGCATATTGATGAAAAAAGCAATCTGTGGAAGAGTTATGTGTACTGACACCATTTTTACACATCTCAAAAACATAAAAAACTTTTAGGTTTTCTTTTAGGGAACCATACATATGCCATAGAACTAATTTTAAAAGCAAAAGGAGGATTAAAAAAGAAAATAAAAGCAAAAGAATGATTAATACAAAAATTAGAACCTTGGTTTCCTCCGGAGGCAGATAAACCAGAGGGTGGGACTAGGAAGGAAATACAAGTATCTTCCTTAGGCCTGGTAATGCTTTAATTTGTAAACTGGGTGGGGTTCACTAGTGTTTGTTTAATTTAGGTTCATAACTTACATGTTCACTACATATAGCCTTGGACACTTAATAATCTTCCAGTGGAAATGAAAATGTTTACTTTCCTAGTCATCTAGGTAGACTTGATGGAAAACAACTCCCACGCTCATTCTGAAAATGTAATTTGGTGCCAACAATCAGATGAAATGGAAGGAAAACCATGGGTCCGATCAAGGATATCTTTTAAAAAATAGATAAGTAAATAAATGTTCTAATTTCAAAGTAATAAATGTGAAAAACCAGAAAACTATAAAGAAAACATTTTAGGCCATCTGTAGTTCCACAATCTACATATAAACAGTTAACATTTTATCATATTTTCATCTAGTTCTTCTTCCTACCTAAAACGAATCAGTACAGCACTGAGAAAGGCGTTTTCCCACACAGGCTGGGAACCTTGTTTCCCTGCAGACAGCAGTGATGCTGTGTGTACACGGTACAGTCCTTGTCTCATGCTCAGTTTTAAGTTCTGTTATATAAGCTGTCTATATAAATGACAACTAAGTTTTAGTATTTCCTTCACTGGAAATTTTAAGGAATTAGAGAAGGACAATCAAACTCAAGGTTGCCAAATCTTTTCCACTGTCATCGTTAGCTTCTAACTCAATTATGGAAATTTATATGATGGGGTGGAAGAAAATTTTCTTCTATGACCTGCTTTCTTAAACTCTGATCTCAAATAAGAACACATTTTCTTGGAAGGTTTTAGAAAGGGTTTGACATTATTTCTAATTTTTGAAACCATGGGAAATTGTCTTTTTGGTCATTCATAATTTTAAAGGCAATTTCCCTGTTCCTGATCGTATATACAAAAGATTAATAGCATGCTGTTTACATCTTTATCCAATGTATTTTTTAAAAGCTTATTCCTTAAAAACTATCCCAACCTACCTTCTAATCAACTGTTGAGAGATTATACAGTGTCAGAATTAGAAGATATTTTAATGAATCTCTGTAGGTTTAAGGTATGAGTTCTAAATATTTATAGCTGATTTTTAAGGATTAAACACCAAAATCTTACATGTGCTGGAAAGCTTTTCGTGCCTCTCCCATGCTGGATTCCTAAAATGTGGTTCTGATTCAGGAGACCTGGGGTGGTCTTGGGCATTTCTACAGGGGAGGCTGAGGCCCAGCCAGGCTTGAGAACTACTACCCTAAGCTTAAGGATGTTAACCAATCAAAAACCAAAACAAAACTCTTCTTTAACCAGACCTGTGTTAGCCTGGGGAGGGAGATCAATCAATATTCCACTCTTGTGTGTCAATTTCTGAAAGACATGGCTTGAGCAATCCCCCTCCCAGCCAGTGCAGAGTAGTTCAGTAAGTGATGAGTGGGCAAATCTGCCCAGTCCCGAAGACCCACCGCTTTTCTTGAGGAAATGGCAGCACATTATTTTTTTTTCACTTAAGAAAATACAAAATGCTGCAAGAGCCCATTGCCTCCAGGAACTTCACAGTGAACATAAAGGAAATTCAAGCTAAAGAAAATTGGGAGAAGGCCCTCAAAATGATTCATCTGTTTGTTTTGTTTTGTTTGCTTTTGGCCAGCTCTCCATGAGATTCTTGTTTATGAGGAGTGTCTGCCACTGATAATCTTGTTTTCTTGGTTTGATATTAGTGGCTTTACAAAGAGGTCAGAAAGGCTGGGAGAGGGAGGAGAAGATGGTAAATGTGAATCAACAGCAATCTCTACAGGTTGCCAGTTGTAGCACTTCCTGTGAGCTAGTGCATAGAGGTAAATACCTTTAAAATAAACAGCTATAGGATTCGGGGACAAGGGTAAAGCTGTCTGCCCAGGCCTTGGAATTAATTTAGAAAAAAGCCAGCACTTTTCATTTAACCACTTTGGAAATGTTTATGCATTATCTTCCCTTATCCACTAAAGAAAACACGGCCACAGGACACGCTCGTCCTTGAACATTTCATAAGACATTAACAACCGCGGCAACAATAGAACTTAGGCTAAAATTAAAGTTTAAGGAGCTTCAAAATATTTTTAGTGCTTTTCATCTGAAATTGTTTAGACTACCTTTAGAGAAACTTTTCAACAGTTTCCTTACTGGAAAGAGCTGAGAAGTTTTATAAGGCCAAGGTCACTAGAATGATTTGCTTTATAAGTTTCCTTTAAAAGAAAGAGAGAAGAAACAAAGCAGCAGCAGCAGCAGCCCCTGTCGACCACAGAAAAAACAGCGCTGAAAAAATAGAGTTCTGTGAAGTAAAGTAGACCTGACTGCAGAGGTTAGATCTTTATCTTAATTTCTAGAAATCAGGCCTGTTTGTTTGATGTACCTTGGAGAAGTAGGTGCTTTCAAATGGTCCTCCCACAGATCTCCTTAGCAGCCAGCCAAGTCCAAGGGTCCTCAGCCAACGAACCCAGGCAATACTTTCAAGTCAGTCAGGGCCCACCCATAAAACTTCATACAAATCCTATAACAGGAAGCCACAAAAATATAGTGAGGGAAAATATACCTGATTAAGTGGAAAAACATTAGCTGTCCTTGAATTATATAATAGCAATTAAATAATACAAAGAGGGGAAGTGCATGCATAACAGTCTTTGAATCTGAGTCCAGTTTAGAAATCTGTACATTTGATTAATATTTCTGAAGGACTGGGGATTCCACAAAGAAGTAGCAAAAGTTTTCAAGGGAGAGCCAGCATAACTGTGTCAACAGAATTAGATGGAAACTTTCTAGGGCAAGAAATAAAATCAGAGGCAGCAGTTTCCCCTGTTCTATGTTCTTTTAGGCAAAAGGAGCAGTGCTGGGTGGTTCCAGTGGGTGGCTGTGGCTTGGAGGGTGATCCCAGGGATATCAATGGCATTGAGGGCAGTCAGTGCCCATCGAAATGGCAGTGAGCCCCTGTCTGCATTTAGACTGTTGCCCTCCTGATTTTTTTTCTGCTAAACTAAAGGCAGAATGGCCTGTTGAAAAGGATCTAGCGAAGCATGGGACGGAAACTGAAGCTAAGGCTTTCCAGTCTAGGGTACTGGTCACTAACTGGGCAACATCGGGAAAGCAAGTCTTCCTGGGCCTCACTCTTCTGCTCTGTTACAGGAGAAAACTGGAGTTAATCTCCAAAATTCTTTCCAGCTCTGAAGTTTTGTGTCAAAGAAAAGGGGTAGACAGGTGCCAACAGAAGAAGAAGCATCTCTGACCTGGCTGGTCCCGGTCCTAGCTCAGCACTGTGACAGGAATCACTGCTACAGAATTTTAGGGGGTGGGTATTGAGCTCCCTAAAAACACAGGGAGATTTTTCTGTGACCTGATGAATGGCTTGAGTCCAAGACTCTCTCACAGTAGAATGGCTTCCTGTCTTACCTGAAAGCCCCTTCAAATGACCTAGAGGAGAGAGGTAAAGACATTCAGCTAGAGAGGCAGGGGTCCAAGTCACTATAGCAAAGGTAACAGCATCGCACAGTAGAAAAAGTGACATCATGCAGGCAGATCAGTGGAAGGTGGCTCTTCCCAGGCACAAACCACATCAAAGCATGCTCAGGAGTGTACTGGATGGTTTTGCAGTTGTTTGTTACAACAACAAACCAATGCGATTCCCACACTTGCACTTGTCTTTTAAGGTCAGCAATGTCAAGTCCTGACCTGTTGGTACCAAATCCATGGCCAAGATCTTGAAGACTCTAACTTATATTTGGATATATCTTGAATTGGGAAGAGGGAGTGGAGGGGTGCACAGCTGTCTCCCCCCCCCCCACCCCTGTTTAGGGTCTACTTAGGGATGGAGAAGACGCAGCCGAAGTCGCCTTGCTCTAGACTCTGCTGGAGCAATGTCTGGCTCTAAAGCAGGAACCACAAGAGACCCTGGAGCTTATCATGGACCCGTTGTCTTAACTTTACAGTGTAGTTTAATACAATTACAGGGGAAATCTGCGATTTTAAAGCACAGG
Organism: Phyllostomus hastatus; assembly: GCF_019186645.2. Classification (NCBI taxonomy): domain Eukaryota; kingdom Metazoa; phylum Chordata; class Mammalia; order Chiroptera; family Phyllostomidae; genus Phyllostomus; species Phyllostomus hastatus. Next base: position 33,720,277 of record NW_025333709.1, on the reverse strand, counting down.
TGCTGTAGATTCTCCTCATTTGGGTTTTGGCTCTATCTTGGAAGTCCTCACCTAGAGCGGACACATAGTGAAGTGGCCCCCTCCGTGCCCTGTGGAACAATGGCCAGGGCACGCGGGGCAGTGAACAGCCAGGTTGGCCAGAGGCCTCAGACTCCTGCCTAAAACTCGGGGTGGAGGGGTGGAGGAGGAGGGTGCAGATTGCAGCGTGACTCACCAGCCCTCAGGTGAAGATCTCTCCTGATGCTCAGTTCCCAGCCTGGGGCACTGCGGGGTAAATGACATCTCTGTGGACCTATCTCCACCTCTTCGCACCGGAGAGATTAAAAGCGCCGCCCCACCTTCCCCAACTTGGAGAAGTCTCTTCTGTCCTGTGGGCCGTTGCTTCGGAAGAGGCGCGGGGTGTGCAGCCAGCCCTCCCTGGCGAGGTCCCCTTTACAGGCAGGACGACGCGAACTGGTGAGGCGTCCCCGCGGCTGACTCGGGTTGTACCCTCTCCCGACCGCCATCTGTCAAGCCAGTCCGGTCCCCCCACCCTCCCCGCGGCCCCCTCTCCCCCGATGCTTTAAAGGGAGGTTTTCAAAATCACCTCGCGCCTCCTTCCCTCTTTCCTGAGAGCCGTGGGGCCGGCAGGGCGCGCGGCCTCATCTTGCTCCCAACCGCCCCAGACCGGGGCCCGCGGAAAATCGCTGTCAGGCTCCGGGGCAGGTCCTGCCGCAGCCCGCAGTCGCGGGGGACCCGCGCCGCCGCCAGGCTGCGGGAGGGGACAACGCAGTGGGCCGAGGGCGCCCCGCCGCGCCCCACCCCCGTCCCCTGCGCGTCCCGCCCGCCGCAGCCCCGCTTGCTCACCGCCCGGCTTCTCCTCCTCCCGCAGCCGCGCCGGGACCATGTCCGCAGAGACCGCGAGCGGCCCCACGGAGGACCAGGTGGAGATCCTGGAGTACAACTTCAGCAAGGTCAACAAGCACCCGGACCCCACCACGCTGTGCCTGATTGCGGCCGAGGCCGGCCTTTCCGAGGAGGAGACCCAGGTGAGCCCCGGCACGCGCCCCGCACGCACCCCGCCTTTCCAGGTCCTGCCCCCCACACCGCCGCGCAACCCTCGCCTGGGCCGTCTCGCTAAGGTGAGGGTGCCCCTCGCCCTCGCCTGGCCTCGCCGCCCTCCCCGGATAGTTCGTCGCTTCTGCCCGCACCCCGGGAGCCCAGATCCCGCATCGCGGCCCTGGCCGCGCCCCCACCTCTCGGCTCCCGGCTCCAGGGGCTGCCCGTGCGCACCTCCAACCCTCCTTGCCCGCCGGGGCTCCCCCAGGAGTCGCTTAGAAACCTCACGTTCATCCTTCCTCCTCCACGCTTTTCCAGTCTCCACTACAGCCCGGGATAAACGCTCTCCTCCCTCCAGATGGGAGCGGCGTCCCCGACCCGCTCTTGCCTGGCTTTCCCGGCTCAGTTTCTCCCCTGGGCTCTGGCCGAAGCCTTTCCGAGACGAACCGCGCGCGCTCCGAGCCCAGCGCTCTCAAACCTATTATCCGCGGGAATGTCAGAGCTGGAGCGGACTTTAGCGATCGGCTGTAAATCCAGTCAGTCCTCAGGTTTGGTAAAAGGGAAAACTGAGGCCAGAGGAAGGGAATTGCCAGAATGGCACGGGTCGTTAAGCACGCTTTTCCCACCCTATCTCATTCCAGCCTCCCTTTACCTGCAGAGCTGAAATTGCATATAGCCGGGGAGATTTGGTTCGGATATTTAAAACTTCGCCAGCTGTCATCAGATTTAGCCTTTTTCTGGACTTTTCCAAGAAGGTAGACATCTGACATTACAGGTGAAAGGAGTGGAAGCAGATGTGCCCTTAAGTGCATTGATTGATTTATCTACTTTTTTAAAAAGATTTTATTTGTCTATTTTTAGAGAGGGAAGGGAGGGAGGGAGAAAGAGAGAGAGAGAAACATCAATGTGCAGTTGCTGGGGGTTATGGCCTGCAACCCAGGCATGTACCCTGGCTGGGAATCGAACCTGCGACATTTTGGTTCGCAGCGCCCCTGTCCCCCAATCCACTGAGCTACACAAGCCAGGGCTCGATTTACCTACTTTTAAAAGCTTGTGTTATCCTGGAAATTGTTTAGGGTAGAGAATGAAACACTATCTATGACTATTAACCTCCAAGTGCAGTGTTGGCTTCTCCAACCAACTTTTTAAATTTTATTTATTTAGTAACCCTGCCTAAACTCTTTTACTTTCCCTTTGGTCATGGAAAGACAGGTATGCATGATAATACCACTTGGAGCTGCTCTAGCATCTTTCCCACAGGAGCCCAAAGCACTTCACGCTTCTAGTCTCAGCTCCAGCGCAGGATATCCTCATTCTTTCCATTGCATAGACCAGAGCATCCCACGCTTTGTCCCCTCCTCCCCACCAGCCACGCTCAGGTGAGACTTGAAAGTTTGTAATGGGTGCTCCGGTGGATCCTAGAACTAAGACCCTGGACCCCAGTCCACAATGATTTTTACTAATTAGCCAGGCACACTTTGGGTAACTTGCCTCTAGAAACTCCTCGTTCCTAGGCTAAATAGAAAGTCACACATGCCTGTTTTTAGCAAAGGGAACAGCAGAACTTAGTAGAAGGTGATTTGCTGTAACCCAAGTCTTACAGCTCATGTTTCTTGGAACCCTCTGAGGAGGCAGCTTGCTGAAGTTTTATCATTTAATAGCCCATACTATATTTAGAAAAGAAGAGGGATCACAGAGACAATCATTACTCATCTTTTAAATGGAGGGTGCAAATTTATTGCGGGCACTGCACCAAGTAGGGGTCTAAGCTCTCCTCCGCCTCTGATTCTCCCATGGTGAATCACCACCATTCCCTTGCCTGTAAGGCAGAATAAATGTTGATCTTTGTCATGGCTGATACTTGCCAGGCATTTTTCCAGGCACCCTCCAAGTGTTAAGTCACTTATTTGCCACAACAATGCTGTGTGGTATGCACTATTAGCCCCATTGTATAGATAAGCCCACTGAGGCACAGAAAGGTTAAATAACTTGCTCAAGAACACAACTAAGGCCCTGGCTGGTGTGGCTCAGTGGATTGAGCGATGGCCTGTGAACCTAAAGGTCACAGCACACGCCTGGGTAGCAGGCCGGTTCCCCAGTTGGGTGTGTACGTGTGCAAGAGGCAACTGATTGATGTTTCTCTCCCTCGCTTCCTCCTTTCCCCTCTCTTTAAAAATAAATAGATAAAATCTTAAAAAAAAATCTAAGAAGTAACAGAACTAGGATTTGAACCCTTATAGCTTGGACACAAGCCAGACTCCTAACCAGTATGCTACATTATCTCCACAGAGAAGAAATGTGAACAACTTAGTGGGCTGTGAGGAAAACACTGAAAATTTAACTTATATTTCTTCCTGAAAAAAATCTATGCATTAGATGACAGTCATCTCGGGCTGTATGCAATCTTTCCTCAAGATGGACCTTCTATTAGAGAACTGAGATGAAATCACGTGAGGGGCAGGCAGAAAGGGCACCTGCTTCTTTCTGTGATGGAGGTCAGCCACGTCAGAGCCCTGCACAGAGGGGCATCTGCCCTTCTCAGCCAGCCCTTCTCCCGTTTCCCCTCTTCTCCCTTCCTCGAATAAGACCCAGCCCTGAAATGAGTGGGCGTGGGGGTGAGTCAGCCTCATGGCAGGGCCCCTGGCTTCCTTTTCCTGCCATGGGGGCCAACACCTCCTTCCTCCCTGAGGTTGCCACAGCTGGGCTTGCCTCTCCGTCTTCCTGCATAGACCCGCAGGGAAGCAACTGAAACCTTGGGGCTCAGAGAGAGGCAACATTTAGCAGGTTTAGGGAAAGAGGATTCCAAGGTAACCCTCTGTCATCCCCACTGATTGGGTCTCATCTTCCAACTGCCCATTCTTTCCACCCCCACCCTCCTGCCTGCTTCCACCCCTTCCCAACCCCTCCCACCCCAGCTTGTGCTGGTGAATGAGAATGGTTTCTTCTTTAATCTTCTCAAACAACACTTACATTTTTTAAAAAATGTTTTCTTTAAAACAAGCATCTTCTGGAGACATTGTGTCAATAATAAAATTATTTTTCTTTATAGCAGGCTTTGCAGGGACCCTTTAAATAATTTAGGGAGGCCAGGATGTGCTGGGCCTACACATAAGCAGTGCCTGGTATCAGCACACCCCCTGTTTCTAGTCTTCATTGTAGTGTTGTCCCTTGGCACAAGGAAAGGTCATGAAAACAATTTTTACTTCCTATACCCAATTCCCTCATTCCTAACAGCCCCACCTCCAGAATTGGCATCATATTCTTCATTTTCCTAGAACAGGTAATAGTTAGTAGAAGAAAAAGCAGCACAAGATGCTCCTGTGAGATAATAAACTAGAGTTGATTCACATCTCTGGTACTTTGGCAGGGGCGAGAGGGACTGAAAAGGTGAAATGTTCTGTGACTGGGGGCTTTGATGACCCCTTTCTAACTGTCCCAGTGTAGAACCCTGTTCTCTGCTCTGGGGGGGCGGGGGGCGGACCTGGAGGAACCTAGAGTGACGTGAAGGGTGATGTGAGTGGTGATCTAATGGAAATAACTTTTTAAGTTGCTTTTGCTGGGATCCTAGAATAGGTTTTTCTCAGGACAGTAATTTGACATCTCCTACATTTAAATTAGATAAACTGGACAGAATGCCAACCCCTGTATCTTTTTTTGTTTTGAAGTCAGTGTTAGAAGCCTCTGGGAAAGCTCTTTCATCAGCCCCCGGGGAGGCTGAGGTGATCTGGCGTTTTCTACTGTCGCTGACTCGAGCCCAGTGTACCTGGCACTGGTTCTTAGAGAGGTCCTCTCAGCGTCCTGGGACTGTTCCCAGAACTCAGTGGTTTTAGTTATTCGATGTTTTATCAGTGGAATAAAGACCTCTAAAGGTCTCCCCCTGAAAAGGATGAAATGTTAGTTAGTAAAGAAAAGGACAGGAACAATGTGATTTTGCCTCAACCCCTCCCCACCGCAGTGTCTAATTATCATCTGTTCACCGGGAGTAAATAAATCTCCATCAATGGGCGAGGGTCAGGAGGGCGTTCAGTTGTAAGCAAGCGAGGGATGAATGTCTTTCCCAGGGGGCGACAGGAACAAAGAGGAGGGAGATCGTGCCAGGTGGAACATTAGTACTGATGTGAGTGAGTTGCAGTAAGATTCAGCTCTGGGGAGGGGAGAAGCAAGCAGGGTGTCGCATGGTTTTCGTTGGACAACAACTGGTTTGCTAATTTATTCTATATATGTACTTGATTTCAAGTATGTGTCTTTAGAAAACAGTGGAGCTTTTCTTGAACTTTGTCCCATCCCCCCAGGGCTAGGGTTCAATTCGTGAAGCATCGGGATGCCAGGTCACCGATTCAGAAGTGCGGTCCTGGCGGAAGTTATTTGCAGTAACTGTACATTAATATTCTGCTTCACTAACAGCGTAAAGATGTGGGTGGCTCTTCTGAATGAGGCCAGCTCAATCATTTTGTCTTGAATGAATCCTGATAGTAAAAAGAGACTGTCCTCTTCCAAGTTTTAATTAGTCAGTCTTTAAAACTCTGCCTTTTATTCAGCTTTGGTAACTGGAAATCCCACTGAATCAGACCTTGTGGCCATGCAAGCCCCCCACAGAGCTGCCTCATTAGTGAAACGGGAGCCATGCTGCTCTCGCACCAGGTTTCAGAGTTAACTGAACACACACATGGCCTGCAGAAGAAAACGGTGCCCACCTTTAGCAGTAGAACTTTGGCTAAAGCCATCCATCAAGGTTATATGAGGTCTCTCTCCTTCAGGTAAGTTAACCCCAGGAGTGAAACATGGCACCCGGAGAGCAACCCCCAAAGAGAAGGCTTCCCAAAGGGTAGTCAGCTGTCTCTGGCTTTAGGGTACTTTCCTCTGTGGCCACCCCCCAGTGCAAAGATATGAAAGACAACTGATCTTAACAGCTATGTACGGCATTTCAGAGTGTAAACTTGTTGTACAGTTAGGGTGAGTTGTGGGTATGGTCCCATGCTGTGCAGCCAGCTTAGCCTTGGTGCAGAGCCCTAACCTGTCTTATGGCCTGACTTGCTGCTAACTCCATAGGCCTTTCTCCTTGGAAACACTCCTTCTTCTACTGTGGCTCTCATCCTTTCTTCTGATCTTGAGCTTATGCCAAACTGCCTTTCAGCTCGCTGGATCTCTGTAGAGATGACGTCTTCCCCAGCATGGCCCTAGAGCCAGCCTATTTGTTCTTAGGTTAAATGTGCAGCTGGGCAGGTGTCCATCTATGCTAAGTCAGAGCCCTCTCGATGTTCTTTATTGCACTGTCTCCACCAGCACCCCCAGGTCTGGCATCCTATAGCTGTGCTCTTTCTGCCCCCTCATCTGCTTACCCCTAGAATAGGTAAATTTTAGAAAACCCAGAAGGGACAATGGAGCACCGTGCTCCCCCCTCGACCCCTACCACCAGCTAACATCTTCATTCACAGTGGAGCTGACTGGTGCTCTATTTTAAGGGACTTCCTCAAGGTCTCATCGTCAGTTGGTTACAATAGAGCTTCCTGTTGGCATGGCCCAGGTCTGCAGAGCCCCTAGTGGTCACCTGCCCAAGCAGCTGGCCTGTGTGCACCAGTGGGACTCGAAATACCAGCATTCTCGGCGTACACCAGCACGTGTGAAGTTTGGGAAGCCCAGGGAGAGTAGAGCCTGCAGGTCCCATAGATCCTCTCACTCATCCTTTCCCAGGCGGACCACGCTTGCTGCGTCATTTCTCAGTAGGCCCTCTTCCAAGTCTCTTTCTCTTTTTTTTTTTTAATCAGTTTCCTCCTGGCAAACCTGGTTCATGCCCTAGTCTTTTTCCCAGTGTGGGTCTCCTTAGCTCCTCTTTGCAAGACTCCCCACCCCTTTGGGAGCATAGTAAAGGCAGCCCCTGCCTTTCCTTTTTTTTTTAATTTTTTAAAAATTTCTATTCTTGATTATAGAGAGACAGAAGAGAGGGAGCAGGAGAGGGAGAGAAACATAGATGTGAGAGAGAAATATCAATCAGTTGCCCCTCATACATGCCCCAACTGGGGACCAAACCCACAGCCCAGGCCTGTGCCCTGACTGGGAAACAGACGGGCCACCTTTCGGTTTGCAAGACAACACCCAGCCAGCTGAGCCACACAGGAGGGGCACTGCCTTTCAACATGTAAAAATGTTTTTGCCTTCATCTGACACCATGTGTATAAGCATCTCATCTGGGGCCTTCCTTAAATCCATGACCGCTTTCGTGAGGTGTCAGTATTTGGGTCACCAACAGCTGGAAGATTCACAGTAAACTGGGAGGCCCCACTTCATCTTCTCTCATCGCTCAGCAGCCTCGGAGCAGGGGAGAGTGAGCCAGCCTACTCCCTGGGTCCCCAGGAGGAGTTCTCTGAGGATGTCCTGTGCTTGGCTGTCCATGTTCTTCAACAAATACTTGCTAAGCATTACGGATGCCCAAGGCCCTTGGTGACATCACCACACATTGATAGGACATAGCAGTTGTTGGCCTCTATCTGAGGCACTGAGGAGATGCTTTGATTTCTTTTAGTCATTCAGTAAACACTGATTGCTCTCTAACTGGTAAGCCCTTGTGCAAGGGGCTAAGAATGTAACGATGATAAGATGAATGCAGTTTCTGCTTTCATAAATCTTATATTCTAGAAGGAAATGCAGATTAAAAAGGAATACACAGGTAAACAATTACAGATATTTTACAAAGTCCTAAGATGGATAGAGAACCTACTTTAAGTAAAGTGGTCAGGGAAGGCTTCAGACAAATTTCTATTTAAACTGACACCTGAGATGAGAGGGACATCCTGCGTGGTGAGGGGAGGGACGGGGAAATGGAGACAACTGTACTTGAACAACAATAAAAGTATATATATATAAATCTCAAAAAAGGAAGGAAGATAGAACTTTCTAAGCATAAGAAATAGTATGTGCAAAGGTCCTGACGCAAGAAAATAAGTGTCACAGTGATAACCAGCACCCCCCCCCCCCCGATACATTCTTTTCTCTCTTTTTCCATTTGGACTGCCGAGCCTCCCTTTTAGAAGGGAATGGGCATTTTTTTTCTCTCTTTTTTCAGTATGTGACCGGTAATTTTGCTCATTTTCCTCCTGCAGAAATGGTTCAAGCAGCGCCTGGCGCAGTGGCGGCAGTCCGAAGGCCTCCCCTCAGAATGCAGATCCGTCACGGACTGAGAAGATGCCGGGCACCCACAGCTTCCCTCCGTGAAGACCATCTGCTGTTTCTCTCCTCGGCTTAACCCAGCTGTTTTGTTTCTTCAGTGTAGTGTTGTATGTTCCATTGGCAGCTGTCCTGCTATTTAACATGATGTTGTATTTTTTTAATGTATATAACTAGAAAAAAAATAACGATAGGAAGCTTTGTGCAGCTTCTGTGTAAAGCAGTGGCTTGGCTGGGAAAGTGGTGTGGCTTGCATTTCCCTTGGGTCATGATGACGGATGGTGTGAAAACCACCTAAGTTCGCTTTTGATCATCACCTCCCAATAACGATCTACTTTCAACATCCATCTCAGAGCAGGCAAGGCCTCTGTTGAGAAAATAACATGGCCAAGAGGGAGAAACATTTCCTTCTGAATCTACTTCCCTAAGTTGTTTTCCTTATGGTTCATTTAATACATTGAGGGTGAATGAGAATACAGAGGAATATTTGAGTCATTCAGATTTCATAAAGTAGTTCCTTGGATTAAAGATACATTAACTTAGAAAGAACCCAGTTAAGCTAAAAGAAACTCCGCAAGTAGCAAGACAGAAGCAAGTAACTAACCAAAAAAATCCACTAAAGTCTTTAACTTACTTTATTTAAGTGTGTTTGTTAAATTTATTTTGCTAAACAAGATGAACTCTTTGTCTCTAAAATGATATTCTAAATAAAACCTTAACTTTTTGTTGAAAATGCACTGAGTGACTCCTCTGAGGATTTTTACTGAATAATACACATATCAAAGAAAAACAGAATAGCTTCAACACAGAAGCAGACTGACAAAGGAGCTGTTATTTTCCAAATTCACCCTGTACAAAGCGTGGTCCAGAAATGGCGACATCAGCGTTAGCTGCAAGCGTGTGAGAAGCACAGAACCGCGGACTCCAGTCGGGACCTACCAAAGCAGAGTCTGCATCTTTAGCAAGGCCCCCGGTTGGGGTTCCACATGGAAGTCTGAGCAGCGCTGTTTGTTCTCCAGGACTCTGCAGTCCATTTGCACCCATTTTCTATCGTAGCACATCAAACATCTTAATAGTCTATCAATTAAGGTTGTTTGATCACATGGAACAGTAACTTGATTACAATGGATTAACCAAATAGACTTTTGGTCTGTGTGCTCAATTGATAATATTGTTCTTACATAGGATGTCAGCAGGTAGGGGGCTACCTAATGTAGTCAAGGACTGTGGTCATTCTGTCTTCCTGCCTTGCTGTCTTCAGCATGTGGCTCCTGTGTTCATGGATGCCAGAGGAATGCCTGGGCCTGGAGTCTGCCTTTCAAGGGACGGGGCGGGGGGCGGGGGGTGAAGAGAAAAAGAAAAAGGCAAATGCCAGCTAAGACTCTCTCTTTTAAAAAAGGTTTCCTGGCAACCACCCACCCATCAACTTCTACCTGCATATCATTGGCCAGAATTGAGTCATATGACCACACTTAACTCAAGGGAGTATAAGTAAGGTAAATATTTTAAATTGTGCATGTTGCTGCCTTGAGCAAAATCGGGGTTCTGTTGGTGAGAAAGAAGGCGGTGGGGTAGACATCGGAAAAGCCACCACAAGTGTCTGCTAGCCGAGCCAGGAATGACGCTGGTGTGCACTTCTGAACTCTTACCTACTCAGTCTTCTCAGTTAACGTAAAGAGGCCAACAGGGAAAAACGTGGGACAACTGTAATTGAACGATTCAAAACAAAAGATAAAAAAATGAAGAGTCCAAAATAAGAAACACTAAGTTATTCACCATGCAAATGTTTACAGGATCCCCTTAAACATCCTTGACAAGCTTCCTCTTCCTGTACCTTAAAGCATTCCTTCTGTAAACAATACACATGAACTGGGGTCTGAACAGAACAGCCTCATCTGGTGGCCTGAGCATCTGTCAGCACACAGGGCTGGATGCTGACATCACGTTCTGGAAGGAAAGAAGGGAAAAGGTGCGGATTCGCTGGGAATGTGTGCACACACTAGACAGTGGCTGACAGGGAGGAAGAACTGTGCTGCCAATATGACTGCGGGCAAAGTGGGCGCAGAGCACTGTGATGTGTCCATCCTAGCAATGAGAGAGATGCTAACCCAGGTCTAAGACCCAAGTCAGAAGTCTTTCTAGCATAACAGATGCATAATTCAAGAGCAATCCATCCAGGACAAGAAGAGCTGACCAACTAGGCAGAGAGTGTGCCCTTAGTTTCATGCTCTTTATGACAGCACGGAGTGCTTATGACAAAGGATCACTTCCTGTGCTTATCAGGCTGGAGAGTCATGAATCCTTGAATGGCATGTGCTTGGAGGAAATGAGGATTCCTGTCCATTCATTCATTCATTCATTCATTGTAACAAGAGCCAAGTTTTTTATTCATTCATTTCTTGTGTTTGAACTACTCTTTGATGTCATTCTTAGCCTGCTAGTCTTTACCATAGCCCTTAACTACCACGTGAGTACAACTAACTTGAAGTGGTTTTCCCTCTATCAGTTTTACAGAGGGCTCTCTTAGCTTTATAGTCAGGAGTCGCTTCTGGACCCTCAGGGCCATACACCACAGTGAGAACAACCACCCCAGACTGAGAAAAACTCTGCACACTCTCTTTCTTTGCCTTGTGTTGCCCCAATTTTGCCATTGCAGACACCATTGCTTAAACTGACATTTATTCCTACCCCTTTCTCTTTCACCACCTTTGTCTGTTTAAGGCCATAGAGGCCAAAAAGCTGGAATACTCCCTCCCCCATCCTCACATGGAAGCTGTGGAGGTCATGTGACATGATCTGGCCAAGGACATTTCGGTGAAAACTTGGGGGGCAGAAGACTTTTGGGAAAGATTTTGCCTTTTTTGATAAAAGATACAGAGGTACCAGCCTCTGTCCTTTGCTCCTTTCTTTCCTTAAAGCAGTGTCACTTGTTCATTATAGAACTAGAGACAAGCAAAAAAATGAGACATGCAATAAAACCCATAAAAATTACCCATGATTCCACCACCCGGAATTAACCTTAATATTACTATTATATGATCACATGGAGGGGAGGCATGTTTTATTATTATTTTTATTTATTATTATTATTTTTTAGATCAGAGGGTCCCATGATCCCCTCCTTAGGTTTGATTGATTTACTGGAACAGCTCACAGAATTTAGGAAAAACAGTTTACTTATTATAAAGGATATAATTCAGGAACAGCCAGATAGAAGATTTTGGGGGAACGGTATGGAGCTTTCCTGCCCTCTCTGGGCACCGCCCCCCCTTCAGCACCTCCACCTGTTCACAACCCCGGAAATTCTCTGAATCCTATACGTTGGGGGATTGTTGTGGAGTCATCATTGTGTGGGCAATTGATTAAGTCATTGGCCATTCAGGATTAAACTCAATTTCCAGCCCTGGGTCCCCTCTTTGGAGGTCCAGGGTGATGGGGGTGGGGTCGAGAGTGCCAGTGCTCTAATCCAGCGATTTTCAGCTGGGGTGCAGCAGCACCCTGGTGCACCACAAGAATTTGTAAAACATGCAGTACCTGACTGTTTAGTCAGGGTTCTGACCTCTTTCCCCTCAGATTGTCAAATTAAAAAATGACAACAGCCAACACAACAATAGTCATCCAGTGTGAATGAATCAAAATTACACCAACTTTTTTTTATCAGATCAGCAAGAAATATACCTTTTTGGTATGCCACAGAATTTTAGTAATTACATTATGTGTACCATGAGATGAAAAAGTTTGAAAATCACTGCTCTAATCATGTGGTTTGTTTCCTTGGCAACAAGTTCCCATCCTGTCTAGGGGCTTTCCAAAAATCATCGCATTAACATGAACTCAAGTATGGCCGAGAGGACTTGCTATGCATAACATACACACCTTCTGCCTTCATCATTCTGGACCTACTTCAGAAACTGGAGCTATTTGAGGACAACATACCAAATATTAAAACAATTAATACTCCAGTGCTCGTATTACTTATAAAATCACATGGGTTTTAGGAGCTGTGTGCCAGGGGCAGAATTCAGACCAAATATTCTGGTTCTAAATCACAATATTACAGGATGGAAAGATCATTCCTGAGGAGAAATCTGCTCTTTTGTTTATAAAAACACCTTGATGTGTTGGGGTTTTTATTTGTTTGTTTGTTTGTTTCGGGCTTTGGGGTTTTTTGGGGGGGCATCTCTGAAGCATGCCTAGTAAGAGAAAAAATAAATAATTCAGTGGCCATGAACAAAAGGTGGTAGGAACTTAGGGATTTAGAGTGTGTTCCATGGCAGCTGGGATAGGAGGTTCCTTGGGCGCTTAGGGGAGGGATGGAGGAGAATGACCCAGAAAGGTCATGGGTCAAGATGTCAGCTGCCCCAGAAGGCTGGGGGAGTTGGCTCCAGGACTGCACAATGTCAGACATTCTATTTTAAATTAACATGTGCTGTTGTCATGTTGCCATGGTTCTTTGTTATCCTCAGCCTCCAGGAAAGTTCTGTGACACAAAGTGGCCTAGCACTGGTGATCTTTGTGGGAAGGGGAAGGAGCTGCTTGAGCCATGCCGTGGTCTGCAGGAGCACTTGTTTCTGCCGGCTGTCTTGTTATTGTAAGAGGGTAACAGCACCCCTTTCCATTTAGGGAACTTCTCCTATTTCATGTGCCCTGGAAGGGCAGTTAACCACAGCCCCATTCCCCACATTAGTCACATGACCCAGGTTGGCCAATCACAATGCCGTATCCCTTCGCACACAGGGACTGAGCCAAGGTATGGGCCCTTGACCTCAGCGGGGTCCAAGTCCTTCACCAGCATTTCTCTAATTGGACCAGGAAGGGTTAGGGTTAATTCTTATCATTGTCTTGCACAGAAGGTTGTGAGGATGGAGGCTGGGGGTTGCAGGCAGCCATCTACCCAGCCACATAGAGAATGTAGGTGAGAGCATGAAGCCAGGCCGAGATGGGAGTTGGAAAGAAAGCCAGGTTTTGGGGCCCTGCTTCCCACTCTTCCCTTGGGCTGCCCCAGCCTTCCTGACTCTGTGAACTAACGAATTCCCTTCTCGGTGTATTCTGTCCTTTTCAGCAAGAAGAGTCCTGACTAATGGCAGAGTGAAAAAAAAGAAGAGAAGAGTTCAGGCAAGGAGGAATATCAGCCACTAGAGTAATTAAGAGTCCAGGAGAAACAGGAATTCAGAGTAAAAGATAGCCAGGAATATATAAGCCAACAAACCTTGAAAATAATTGCATAGACTTTTCTCAGTTCATCGAGACTGAGAAAAAAATTAGTTTTGCCTCTGAAAGAAAAAGATGACAAGAAGATAATTTATGGATGTCAAGTGCATACTTTTTTGAACTAAGTGCAAATGTACGGTAGATAGGAGTCTGTCACACTCTTGGGGACATTTTGCTACTCTCTCTCAAGGCTTGCCATCTCCATTTAGAAATCTTGCTCCACGTTATTCTACTCTCCACTAAAAAGTCATTTAAAAAACCTCATGCCAACTCTTTCAAATGCATCCCTGTCCCAACTCAATGCCAAAGTAACTAGTAATAACAATGATAATAAGAAAAATAATTTGAAACTTCATGTTCTTTTCCCATGATGGAAGAACTAAGAGGTAGTGAAGTGAACGTAAGTCAGGCAAGGCTCTGGGACATCAGCCACTGCTGTGCCGGCAAGGCCAGAGAATAAGATTCCTTGGTTTTGTAAAGCCCGGTGCCACGATGCTGTGGTATACAGTGTAAATAGTTGCAGGCATGCGGAAGTGGAGGTTTCTGGAGACCACCATCTCCCTTTGCCTTTGCTGTCAGCTGTGCTCTGCATTTCAGCACTGGGGACATGCCCCGGGAAACACACGTTTCACCGCAGTTTCTTCTAAGAGTTTGCCACTGACACTTAGAACAACTTAAACATTGGATTTGACTCTCAGTCTAACGACTACATACAGTGGCAAACTGACTCATGGTTCTTGTGACTCATGCCTTGAGCTACAGATTAGCAATGCAGAAGGATTTTTTTTCTCTGTCCTCCAGATGGAAGCTCCCTCTACCCACTCCTTTTTTAAAAGTTTTTTTTGTTGTTGTTTTTTAAATATGGGAACTTGACATTGGGAATAAAGAAGGCAAATTTCTGGAGATAGTGATCTTTAGGATAAGAATCCTCAGGGGCACAGGAACTATAATCTAGAAGCACAGACTCTTTTCAGGACACAGAAGCATATTTGCCTGTGAGAAGGGAAGTGCCCCTGTGATTACGCGGCCAGAGGGAGGGCTGAGGCAGAGAATCATATTTGTATTTCGGCACTGTCTCAGCCGTCTCTCCTCCTTCCTGTAGTTTTATCTGAGGAGATAGATGGATGCCTAGATAACGACTACATTTTCTCACCTCTCATACAGGTATGTTGTTAAAGCCAGCCTCCAATAATCTCTGCCCCCTGCTAGTCACACCTTTCCATAGTCCCTGCTCACATTGTACTAGGGTTGGTCTGTGTGACTAGTAAAAAAGGGCAGGAATGTTATTTCTGAGATTAAGTTCTAAAAGACACTGTAGCTTTTCCCTCCCCCTCCCGCTCTCTTTCTCTCTCTCTTTAAAATTAGTTGCTCTGGGGGAGACTAGCTACTAGCCACTGTTCGGAACAGCCCTATGGAGAGACCCACATAGCAAGAACTGAGGCCTTCTGACAACAGCCAGTGAGGGCAAAGGTCTCTCAGGAGCCATGTAAGTGAACTTGGAAGTGCATCCTCCAGCAAGTCTTCCCCCACCCCAGCCTTCAGATAAGTCAAGCCCCAAAGCCACAACCATCCAGCTAAATGGCTCTTCTGGGTCATGCCCCTAAAAAGAGCAAGCATGCTCTCTTGTTTCTTCTCCCACACCTTATGAAGTAGTAGACTGTGACCATGGCAATGAGCTGCCTTAGAGCGTATAGATGACAGCAACACCTAAGCGTCTGAAGTGCAACAAAACAGAAGAAGACCAGGTCTCTGTATCAGTCAGGAAATACCAGGTTTAGCGGCACTACCAACCAATCTCAAATACACAATGCAATATACAGATGATGTACTATAGAATTGTATACTTGAAACCTATATAATTTCTATTAACCATTGTCACGCCAGTAAAATTTAATTAAAAATAAAAAGGGGGAAGGCAATGCTTTATTTTTCACTCCCACAGACCTACTTTGAGAACTTTCTCAGCACGGCTGACCTTCATGTCCAGAGCGCTTCCATGAAGTTCAGTGGAAGAGAAAACGAGAGCAAGAAGGCCTTGCATTAGCCACTAAATGCTTCTGTGACACACCTCACACTCACATTTCACTGGCCAAAGCAAGTTGCAAGACCATACCTAACTCCAAGGGGACAGAAAAGAACAACCCTCCCTTATTTCCGGAGGAAGGCGACTGGAACTACTTTTTCAGTCGAACTAATTTCTACGAGAGCACGTGGCGCCATCAAGTCATCACGCCAACCCTGGACTTTTATGCGGGAAGATACTCAAGACAGAAATAAACTTCCATCTTGGTTAAGGTGTAGTGTTTGGGGGTCTCTTATTACAGAGCCAAGTCTGTATTCCAAGAAATAAAGGCATGTAGATTAAAGAACAGATTTAGGACCTGCCTACCTACTAACTGATTCCAGAGTTATTGAGAAGGAGAATGAAGGCACACGAATGAATAGTCCCGTTCACCCTTCCATATCCACTCTCCATCCTTTTCTGCCCTCCTCTGTGGCCAAGGAAGGTGACATGTACAGATTGCCTTAGCCAGGCTCCCTTGTTCTCTGACTTCTAGCTGGGTTTAGCCAATTATAGTCACGAGCAGATCAAGGGATAAGGCCAGAGTTAGGTCAGGGTATTTTTTTTCCATGTCCATGTCCATCCAGAATCACAGTCTGATAGTAACATCCAGCCAAAGCACAGCATCTGCCAGGACCTCTCCACAGCTATAGGTCTCTCCAGCTTCCAGTAGCCTTTCTCTCCTCGACCCATCCTAAGACGAGAAGTAGTAACTGTGATTAGCCCCATTGTTTCCCCATCCTATGTTGGTTTCCCTTAATACACCCCACATCTCTGTAGAGTCCTTCCGTTAAATTGTCTTCAGTTACCTCTGCCATCTATTTCCTGTCGTACTCTGACCAATACAGTACCTGTCCCTCAAATTATAGCTATGGCCTTAGAAATGGATAGACACAAAAGTCCCGAAAGGACAATGATGATCTTCTAGATCAACAATGTAAAGATCAGAGTAAATAGGCACTAGCACCCAAATCTCATAGTGCATGGGAAAGACATGCCCTTTGTTTGCATCATTAAGACGGGAAGAAGCCAAGTAGCATCTTAAATATTTGTAACTTTATGTCAAGTCATTCCAGCAAAAGCTAGTTGACCTAAAGCTTATCCCCAAATATCTCCATTATTCATTTCAAATAACACTGGTTTACCAGCTTCTTAGCTGGAGTTCCACTGAGTTCAGCCAGGAAGCTCTGAATTAGAGCATAAAGTTTGCCAAGTTTCTGTTTGAGCAAGAGTCAGGGAGCCTCCAAAAATTTCACAAGCCACAAAGAGTACAGCTTACAGCTCAACTCATTTCATGGTGAAAGAGGGAAAAAAAGTAGAGAGAGAGAGAGGATAAGGGTGAGGGCAGCATGGGGGGAGGGAGGGAGGAAGCTGCCTCTGAAATTCATAAAAAGAAATAATTTTTCAAGTGAGGAGCTGCTGCTTCTGCATTGAAAAGCAATCCCCCCAACCCCCTCATTTGGGAGTGCTCCCCATGGGACCCACAGGTAGGGGACCTAGAAGAAAATGTGGCTTTGCTTCCAAACACAAATGGGGGATCTGCAGTGGCCAAAGGAGGAACCAATACGATCATGGAAGAGGATTTTTATTCACAGAGATGTCTGGGAAAGAAATTCCCCTAAGATCAAACAACATAGCTGAGACAAAAATGAAAAATAACAGATGCTTCATCCATTTACTAAAATATTCACTCATTCTAATTCAAAACAAAACAATGCCAATAAAAATCATGTACATTTGGATACTTTTGGCTACAAGTGACTGGATATCCAACAGAAAGTGGCTTTTTATTTCTCATATAGCAAAGGTAGGTAATTCCAGGTTTGGCCAATTCCACCACCTAACTAGGCTAGAGCTCTTGGTCATCTTCCCCAAGATTCTCCTCTCTGTCTCCTCATGGTCACAAGATTACTGTTCCAGTTCCAAGCATCACATCCCACATAATATTATCCAAATGCAGGAGGGAAAAGCTCTGATTTCCTTTGTAGGCAACTATTGTATTTTATCAGGGAGGAAAAACCTTTCCCCAGAATCCCCCAGCAGTCTTCCCTTACCCCTCATTGTCTAGAACTGGGTGACATGCCCTACTCCTTGCCTAGGATGGGCAAAGATAGCACTTGGAATAGACTGACACATAGCAGGAGCTCATTAAATATTTGTTGAATGAAAAAAAGGTGAATTAGATTACTATGGTTGCCTTAGACTAATTACAGTCCATTTCCTAGAATCCATTTTTCTAGAATGCATTGTCAGTTGATGGCTCAAGAAAATTGGCGTTTTCTTGTCAAGGGAGTGAGAAGGAATGGCTGCTGGACAGCCAGCCACCAGTGTGCCACATTACACTACTTCTTCTTAAAGCAGAAGATGAGAGCAACCAGAGAAAGGGTTTATTATTTTTTAATAGTAACTCTGAGAAAAATGTGCTGAGATTTAAACAAATTATTCATGCAAGAGGGTATCTCATTAATGGGCAAGTTACTATATTCTAAAAAGAAATGAACCTCTTTTTTTTTTTGCTCCAGCTCAGGCATAAGTTCCTTCAGGATATTCTCTCTCTGACCAAACCCCATCTTGATTGGGTGTCTTTCCTGTGTACTACGCACCCTTTACCTCCCTATGGTATAACACTTAACCATACAGAGTTACACTTCCCTGTTTATTCTTAACCCCTGCGGTAGAGGCTGTTACTTGTTCACCAAACTGTTCCCTTCTTTTTCCTTGTGCTCATATACATTACCCGACCTCCTCTGCAGTTAGGCGTGACCATCTGACTCAGTCTGGTCAATGCAATGTGGGTTAAGTGATGCACACCATCAAACTCGCCGTGCAATCTCCTAGCTTTCTCTTTACAATCTTCTGGCTGAGTAGAAGGCTGTGTAGACAGAGGAAAATGTGGAAGGAGCTTGGGACCCGGAATGACTCCTTGGAGCAGAATATCTGTTCTCTTACCAACCTGAATGGAACTGAAATGAAATGCAAGAAGAGTACATTTTTTATTGTGCTAAGCCACTGAGAATTAGGTGTGTGTATGTGTTTTACAACAGTTACCCCACCCTAACACCCTACCCCATCAGAATGAACACCTCTGGAAACCAGAAGTCTCTTCTATCTTATTCACCATGGTATCCCTTGCTTTAGTATAGTGTCACATAATAGGCACTTATTTTTAATGAAATAAATGTAATTCTCTCAAGTTGTACCTGCTATGTCCCAAAATACCTTTAGCTTTGTAATGCTATAGTGGTTATTTTTTATATCTTTTCATAGCTCAACATTGAAACAAACAGTAAATCCCTTTAAAAGGTGGCTGGGTTTGCAGGCAAGAAGGGGCTGGAAAGAAGTATTCCAAGTCATGAAAGGCAAGGACCTGCATCCAAGATTGCTCTATCCAGCAAAGCTCTCATTTAGAATGGAAAGGCAGATAAAGTGCTTCCCAGATAAGGTCAAGTTCAAGGAGTTCATCATCACCAAGCCCTTATTATATGAAATGTTAAAGGGACTCATCTAAGAAAAAGATAAAAAATATAAACAGTAAAATGACAACAAACTCATAATTATCAACAACCAAACCTAAAAAAAATTCAAAAACAAAAACAAACTAAGCAAACAACTAGAACAAAAACAGAATCACAGAAACAGAGATCACATGGAGGGTTATCAGTGGGGGAGTGGGAGGGGGAGAAAGGGAGAAAAGGTACAAGGAATAAGAAGCATAAATGGTAGGTACAAATTAGACAGGGGGAGGGTAAGAATAGTATAGGAAATGGAGAAGCCAAAGAACTTACATGTATGACCCATGGACATGAACTAAAGGGGGGGAATGCAGGTGGGAGGGGATGTGCAGGGCAGAGGGGAATAAGGGGGAGGGGAATGGGACAACTGTAACAGCATAATCAATAAAATATATATTTTTTAAAAGGTGGCTGGGTTACCTGTGGTGATTGTCCTGCTCAGCAACAAGAAAGGGAGAGAAAAGCTGCCTCTCACTTTGGAACCCCAGGGGACGAAGTGAATGGTGGAAGCTTTCTCCCAATTTTTATGTGTTTAGAAGGACACTCCAGCCAATCATTTAAAGGTAAAAAAGGGCAGGATCAACAAGGGGCTCTGACATAAAGTCTTGCTAGTATCCCAGCACACATTCTGTGCAAGCATGGCCAACTTCCAATCTAAACAGTGTTTCTTGGTGGTTTTTCAAGCACCAGTAACATCACCTGGGCTATCTCTTTAGAAATGCAAATTCTCTATTTTTAACCAATTCTTTCTTTCTCAGTAAAGTGTGAGAAACACTGCTACCCACACTGCTTTTTTTTGTATTACTGTTTTTCAGTAAGTTAACTGGAAACAACTTCAGCATTCCCATTGCATCGGATCCCTCTCCCTTTTAACTAGCTAATGACCAAACTAGGAAACAACCCAAAAATAGTTTCAGGGTTTCCTTCCTGCTGGCACCGGTTGGGGTGGGACAGTTACAGGTGCTCTTTCTGGCCTGATTTTATTATTTGTTTGTTCGTTTTCCCATCACTAAGCTGCAAAGCGTTACTGGTTCCCTATCTTACTGATCCTTGCAAATTTCATGGTGCCGAAAGCTTGGCCTGTGTTAAGGGAATTGCTGACTTGCTTTTTATCTCAAAATGACCACTGGAATTCTCATTGTGGGTGTAAGAGTAAAATGATACAACCACTTTGGAATCACTATTTGGCAGTGTCTACTGAAGTCAAACGTATACCAAACTCGTGACCCAGCAAGTTCACTCATAGATATGTCCCTATGAAAAATGAACGTGCATGTCCACAAAAAGGTGTGTGCACTGATACTCATAGCAGCTTTATTTATAACAGCTCCAAACTTGAAACCATCCAAATGTCCATTAACAGGAAAATGGATAAGCCTGATGGCACCTTTATATCATGAAATACTACAGAGCAATAAGTAAAGAACAAACTGCTGATACATATGACAATATGGACAGACCTCGAAAATATTATGTCATACACAAATGAATTTTTGCTGTATGATTCCACTCATATGAAGTTCGAGAACAGGCAAAACTAATCTGCAGTAATATTAATAAGAACAGGGCTACTTCTACATGAGGGGTGGGGGTATTAACCTAGAAAGGGCATGAGAGAATTTTGGGGGAAAATGGAAATGTTCTAAGTATTGATTTGGCTGGTGGTTTCACAGGTATATACATGTAAAATTGAGTTACATACCTAAGACTTGTGCATTCTACTTTAATGCTAGAAAGATGAGTGGTGCCCACTGCTCTCAGGGGGCAGATCCACATGCCTCTGCTTGCAACTTCCCTACCCCGTCTCACTGGGTTTCCTGCACTCCACAGGCCTCTGCAATTTTTTTGTGTTCTTGCCTACCAGAAGTTTCCTGAAGCTGTCAGTCCTTGCTTCATCTCCCCTCTCGAGTTCTGTCTCATTGCTGTCGCTGTGTGTGAGGCCAGAGCTGATCCTGCGTGTGGACTCCCATCACCCACCACCACTGGGGGAGGTGCCCACCTAGAACCTTGCAGGCGGGGCCCTTCTATAGCCCAATGCAGCTGTTACTAGTCCTTGCTTAGGGTTCTTCTAAATCTTCTCATTTCTATTTCTTCATCCATTTCTATCTTCTCCACAAATTGTCTCCAGCTTCTGGGGATGAATGAAAAAAAAAGGTATTACTTGGCTGGTGGATTTAATTAGGACCACCGCGGTCTGGGACACAAGCCCAGATAGGTTTGCTGAAGAGAGTGAATGTGGTGCCAAAGCCACTTGGTGATCTGCTCGCAGTCGAGTGTTTACAACATTAGAGGGTGCGTCTCCGAAGGCCAAGATTACAGACGGTGAAACAAGCCCAGGTGTAGTTAGGTGATGACCACAAAAGAGAGAGCGCAGGCCCAGTGTAAAAGTCCTCACATTTCTAGCTCCTTGTACGTTAATTTTTTTTCTCAGAACTTTACAAACTATGAAATCCAGATTTTTCAGGGCAAAAGCGCCAACCCATTTGGGCAGAATCCAACTTTTGTTCCAAAGTGAGACAAATGATCCTCTGCCCACAGTGGAATCACAGAAATCTCATCCAAAATGAGGGGGGCAGGAAAGTGGAAAGCATAACATATGCCCTCTTTAAAGTACTGAACATTCTGAATCACCCACAGAAAGGAAAACAGTGGTGAGTTAGAAGAAATTAAGGAGCCATCTGGACTTGGAGGAGGGGTCTGTGCTTGACTACTGATGATGAACACAAAATAGGCTGTGAGAATGGTTGCTTCCCGAGTGAATCTAACTCGCTGAGGAGTCATAAGGCTCTAGGCCAGTGGTCACCTTGGCTGCGACCTGGAGTTATGTGCGGAGCTTTAAAAACCACAGGAGCCTGGGTCCCACCCCAGAGATTCTGATCTCATTCTGAACCACTCAGGGGTGTGGCCTGGGTGTCAGGATTTTTTTAAGTTTTCACACGATTTTAACATGCAACCAAGGCTGAAAACCCCTAATTGAGGTTCTAGAACCCCAGCAGAGTATGTAGCAGACTACCAAACATTCAATAAATATTTGTTGCTGTAAGATACTATAAACTAGAAAAAGATTTTTTATGGGATATAATCTGCACATAAAATGCATCATCTTAGGTGTAAAACTTGGTAGTTTGTAGTATATTCAGAGCTGTGTAACCAGCACCTCTGTGTAGTTTCAGAGCATGTCCATCACCCCCACAAACAATCTCCATATGTGTTAGCAGTCAGTCCGTATTCCCCCTCCCCCCAAGCCACTAACAAACGTTAATCTACTTCATGTCTTTATGGATTTACCTATTCTGGACATTTCATATAGATGAAGTCATACTATACCTTTTGTGTCAGACTTTTTCCACTCAGCATAATGTTTCTAAGGTCCATGTATGTTGTAGCATATAACATTACTTTGTTTTCATGGCTGAACAACATTCCATTGTATGGAGGTACCACATCTTTTGTTTTTCTATTCATCAATTGATAGACATTTGCCTTATTTCCACTTTTTGGCTATTATGACCAACACAGCTACAAACATGCACATACAAGGTTTTTTGTGAATGTATAGCTTCATTTTTCTTGGGTATATACCTAGGAATGGCATTGCTGGGTCATGTGGCAATGCTGTCTTTAACTTTTTCAGGAAATGCCAAACTCTTTTCACAGTGATCGAACCATTTTACACCAGCAAGTACAAGAGAATTCTGATTTTTTTCTATTCTTTTTTTATTTTAATCCTCACCAGATGACTTTTTTTTTTTTTCAGTGTTTTAGTGAGACAGGAAGCAAGAAAGGAAGAGAGAGAACCATCATGGATGCAAGAGAGAAGCATTGATTGGTTGGCTCTCATAGGCACCCAGACCAGCGATCATTGGATTCCTAGACTGGGGATCGAACCTACAACCTAAGTATGTGCCCTGACTGGAAATTGAACCTGTAGTCCTTCATTTACAGGATGACACTCTCACCAACTGAGCCATATTATCCAGGGCTTAATTTTTCCTTATTCTTGCCAATGCTTGTTATTTCTATTTTTAAAATTTATTTACTTATTTGTTTGTTTATTTATTTATTTATTTATTTATTTCATCACCAGTTATCCCCTCCTACACCCTTCCACCTCCACTCACCTCTCTCCCCTTGCTATTTTTATTTTTAGAAAATTATCGTGTATATGGAGTGGTACTCATTGTGGTTTCCATTTGCATGTTCCTAATAATTAATGACGTTGAGCACCTTTTCATTTGTATACCTCCTTTGGAGAAATGTCTACTTAAGTCCTTTGCCTATTTTTCAATTGGGTTACTTGTTTGTTTATTATTGAGCTGTAAGCACTCTTTATGTATTCTGGATACTAGACTCTATCATTTATGTAGTGTGCAATTTTTTTCTCCTGTTTCACATTCTTGATAGTTTCACTTGATACAGTAACATCTTAATTTGATGAGTCTAATTTGCCTATTTTTCTTCAATTGCATATTTGGTGTCATACCTAGGTCATATTAAGCTTGATAACAAACACAAAGGTCACTTTTTCTAGTTAGCTGTGGCCGGCAGCACCTAAGATGGTTCCAGTGACCCCTACCACCTGACATTCATGCTTTTGTGGAATCCGCTTCCCTTGACTGTGAGCTAGACTCTAAGACAAAAGGGATGGGATGTCAATTCCAAGACTTCGTCGCCAAAAGACTGGGAGTTCTGTCTAGCGCGCATGCTCACTCTCTCACTCACTCGGAGGGAGGCTGCTTCCATGCTGTGAGCTGCCCCAGGGGGAGGCCCGCATGCCAGAGACCTGAGGGAAGCCTCTGGCCAGCGGCCAGCGGCCAGCGAGGAGCTACACGCCGGCCTGAGCTGCACCCAGATTCCAGACCCACAGAAACCGAGACAAACACTTACTACTTTAAGCCACTGAGTTTTAGGGCAGTTTGTTACAAAGCAATAGATACCTCACAGAAGAACTTTTTGCAAAGGCAAAATGAGGAAATGTAATTAGCTAAACTAAAGCCTGGGCAGCAAAGCGCTCTTGCCTCTAAAGGTGAAAGGACTGGAATTCAGCAGGTTAACCAAATGGTATCTACTGAGCCATCACAGCACAAGTTGTTTTATTTACTAAAGGAATTTCTAGTCAAATACATATATATTTAACATAACCTTTATAATATTTAATATATAGTATATAAATAAGTATATTTCCGTTATGGACATGATATATAAATCTACTATATATGTTATAAATTTATATATTATATGTAATAGAAACATTATAAACTACATGATTAATTGTAGGTTAATAACACCTGTGTCTCTGAAGCACTCATTCAGAGCATCTGAACCAGTTTCTCTCTTCCCTGCTTCTCTTCACCCACAGCTGTTTGCAAACTGGTATGAGGTTACAGCATACAAGTAATTGTAATACTAGTCTAAGCAAAACAAGGTTAGGAAAATGACTTAGTTATCCATGCAATATGCAATATAGATGAAGTTCTCAGGACAGTCTTGATATCAAAACTTCTTTCTCCTGGTCCTCATGTGTCTTGTTTGGGGCTCAGGAAACAGGGTTGCCACATATACACCACAAGGTCACACAGTAACCATTTGGAATTTTTTGCAGGTTTAGATAATTCAATACCATTTCAATGAGATTATTCCACTGGCTCCAGCAATTGGGAGTTGTGGGAATTAATAGATGCAAACCTTACCAGTAGTTTAGTTTTCTGCAATTAATAAAAGTCATAAACCATCTCCAAAGCCAAGAAAGTTCCAAAAACAATAGCAGCAACCTAAGAGGCCCTGTTGGATTTAGCTGAGTGTAAACAGGGATAATAGCCAAGGCACTTGCCTGACACTGTCTGGAGGAAAAGCCACAGCAGGGTCAAGTCTAACACACATCCCAGATGAAGGATTGTTTTGCTCCAAGGAGCCGGAGCCGAGCAGCTGGCGGGAGAGAAGAGAGAACCTTTGGCATTCCTGCCCTGGCCAAGGTTGTCATTCCTTTCATCTTCTCTCATGAGGAATCTGCTGTGTTGTCCAGTCCTGGTACAAAATACTTATTCCATAAAAGCACATGGGTGTCTGGTCTGACAATAAGAAGGGGCCGTTCCCTTCACTTTTTACTCCTTTGCACCATGCACTCCTTAATGCTTGGCAGGGAGGGGTGTAGAGAGCAGTTTTTGAAAAGCAAAGGCATAATAAGAATCTGCTGTGTCAGTTAATACAATTAAGTCACCATTTTTTAAAGCCTGAGAGTTATTTGGGGATATGAAAAATTTGGGTAATATGGACCCAGATTCCATAAATGTGGACTGAACACAACTTCATTTTAATATGATAAACACTGACTGGGTGGCCCAAGGTGACAGACGGGGAGGCTGGGCCCTGGGTTCAGGAATGGATGAGGTCTGGACTCCGCTCACTAGATTGCTTAGCATCCAGCCTCAGCATTTCAGCTGAGCTCCTAAGAGCCAGGTACTGCCGCCTTGTACAGTACTACTGCACCCCGCGTCTGCGTGCACCTTCAGAGCGGAAGTCAGGTTAACCCGGGTTAAGGTAGACTGGGTTTGAATAAGGGTATTTGCCTTCCTTGTCTTTGAAAGAAGCTAAGACAGAAGACTCTAAGCTCACCTTGTTGTGAGACGTCCCAGAGGGGCCTCCTTTTCGCCCCATTTGGGGATCAGAGCATACCCTAGAGCCATTTAAGTGGGAAATGAAGAAGGGAGGTGATCCAACTACTCTGTTCTCCAGTCCCGGCACACAACAGCCCCAAAATAGCTTGTCTTCGTCCAGCTGTGAGGTATGGACTTTTCTTTCAAGAGGAAATGCTAGAGAAATAAAAAGGTTTAGAATAAAATAATTAATGGCCTTGACAAAGTTTAGGGCTGCGGGGGGCGGTGGCTGGGGGGGGTGGGTGGCAGTCTGTGGGGAACACCGTCAGCCCTGGGTGGTTGAAGCACGAGAGGAAGGCTGAGCAGTTGATACGGAGTTTCTTCGTCGGCATGGCGCCCCCTAGTGGTGAGACGCCGACCTGGGGCCCGGGTACTCAAGCCCATGCAGCAGAAACTCGAGGGAAATGAGTAACATTGAGCGGAGAATGAATGCAGCTCTCACAGACAACTCGGAAAAAAAGAAAGTGGACTAGCTCACCCCATCCCCTTTCCATAAAAGCAGGGCCTACCTATCCTAGACAAAATTACAAACTTGCGGACTGGTTTCTGAGACCCTTCATGTTCCATTTCCGATTCCAGTCTCCCAAGGGAGACTATGGCTTCTTCCTTTCCCAGTCTCCACCTTCTTCAGTCAAAACCAACCGGTCCTGTGTCTCAGTCCCTCAGGGTTTGCACTCTGCTGAGTAACCGCCGAGGTAATCGAAGAGCATCACCAAACAGCACGTTTACATTTTGAGATTAGGCCTTCCCTGCCTCAGCTTAAAGGAATATTGGATGTCCGAATTTTAGCTAAGCACTGCGACATTTGGGGGTAGGAGACTCAGTGTCTTAAGATTTATACCCCTCCCCCCCAATCATGATAATACGATGATTCATATTCACCACCCTCTTTAATGATTTGGACCAAAACCTTTCCATTTGACAAAAACTTGAAATTCCATCCATTCTGGTGAATGGTGTTCAAAGATATCCAGTGTCCCTTAGGTGACCAAAAATGGGAAAAGAAGTCTTATGATCTAGCAGCAGGACCCCACAGGATAGCTCCAAAGCAGGCCAGGGCTTAAGGGCGTACAACCAGAAACTGTTAGCCTTAATGAAACCAGAAAAGACACCAGCGTTTGGGCTGCCTGTCACTACCAAACCCAATATGCAACGATAGTGATTGAATCTTTATGGGAGCTTTATTCAGATGGCCAGCAATCTGAGAAGATGGCAAGTTCATACCCTAGCAGACCATCTTCTCTTTTCTTTCCAGGCCAAGGTTTTTATAGCAGGGAATAAACAAGGTGCTATGAGGGGTTTTGAAATTCTGGGAAAAGTTAACTGGATTAAAAAAAAGCAGCTTCAGCATTCTCCCCTGGACGGTGGTCTTTAGCTGTGTCCTGGTTGGTGGGCATCTCACCCTGGGGCACAATGGCTCAGATATCATCCTGAGCTGCTTGCAGTCTTCTTGAGGAACAAAGGTGGAACTGCTGATGGTCTCCTGGAGTCAGGGTGTGTCACACCTTCAGTTCCTGGAACAAAAGCTTTTATGTGCATTGATTACTAAGCTTATTAGTTATTACTTAAACTAAAATTTCCAACTCTTAAGTCCCCTATCATTAACACTTCTTCCTCCACAGGTACCAGGCAGCTTAAAATATACCAGGGGAGATCAGACCTTCATACAAATAAAACATACAGCCAAGTAACATTTTGAAATGTGAATTTCTGCCTTTTTTTCTGTGTAGGGCCCTTTTCTCTTTTTTTCCCTCCTAGCAGGCTCTGGCTTCACTGCCTTAAGGGAGGGATGTAGCAAAAGAGAAAACAGATACAGTTTAAAGTAATTTTGCTCCTTGTTCCAAAAGCTTAAGCTCTTAGGGAAACCTAGGGATGAGTCACTGCTAAGGACATTAAAGAGAATTTTTGTCATTCCCAGATTGGAAAGAGTTTTCCATGGGTGGGAGTACAAGGAGGGGGCAGGAGAGGTCGTGGACTCCAGGAGCGGAAAAGATCTGTGCCTGAGGTTGCAACACGGCCACAGCTAAGGGCAGAAAACCACAGAGAGAACATGGCCGCTGTGTCTAAGTAGATAAGATCTAAGGCGGCCCCAGCAAAGACTACCACGTTCCAGTCAAGGCAGAAAAGCAGCTAGAGGACCTGCAGGGAACACGCAGGAGAGAGATAACAAGTCTTAGCAGTAACCTGTATGGACCAAGGCGCAGAGGATCTTCCCCACCTTACCCTCAAGCCCCACCACTCAACATCTTGGCATTTGGGAGAATCCTGGAACCCCAAAGGGTATGAGGTTGTTTTTCCACTGGCTCAAGGTTATAAAACAAGCTGAGTTGTGGAGAATAAAGGCATGTCTTTCATAGACCCAAGTTTATGACCTGAGTTTAGATCTGAGTTAAGATTCAAGGCAGAGAGAAGGAGATAATGGGGGGGTGGGGGGAGGGTGAAGGGTTTACAGGAACAACTATAAGGAACACATGGACAAAAACAAGGGGGGTGGAAACAGGGGAGGGAGGTGGGGATGGCTGGGGTGGTGGGGAGGGGTGGGGGGGAAAGGCAGAAAACAGTATGCAAACAATAAAATTCAAAAGTATTTAATAATAATAATAAAAAAAAGATTCAAGGCAGAGAAGGTGGTGCGTGGCAGGAGGGAGAGAATGTAGGTGGCCCCAGGGCTGCAGGAGATCGGGGCGTGGTTGGGCAGAGAGAGTAGGAATTCACCTGGATTACCAACTTCCCTCGCCCCAGGGGAGTGAAAGACCCTGAACTCTAAGCAAAAGCTGTGTGTTATGAAGACATTCAATGGGCGCTTACTGATCAACAAGATACTGGCAATAAAGCACTTGGTTAAACACCTTCATATATGTTTGTTGACAGTATGAAGTCTGTAGTGACAACTGCTTAGATAGTGTTTACTCACTACATAAACTGAGGAAAATTTGGAACTTTTCCTATGAAAGGTAAAATTTATTCCTCTGAGTAGACTGATTTAATGTTCATGACAGTCAACCAAGTAAGAGTCTTGGCAATGATGTGAGACATTTTATTGCTCTCATTTTGTTCTTAATCCTTATGCCCTTGCAAAATAAACAATGCACCTGAATGCAAAGTAAACACAGAGCCGAAGGCATGTTTTAGCCTGATTTACGTTGGATGATTCAAGGTTTCCCCAAGAAAATAGCATGCCGCAATCTCTTCTCCATCAATTTACCTTTTTCTTTAATTAGTAGATTATAGTATTTTTAACCAGTTTTAGGTTTTCATAAAAATTAACTGAAAAATAGAGAGTCTCCGTATACCTTCTTACTCCCTACCCTCACCCAATTTATCCTATTACTAATATCTTGCATTAGTGTGGTACCTTTGTTTTAACTGATGAGCCAATACTGATACGTATTATCAGGTAAAGTCCATAGATGACATCAGGGTTCATTCTTTGTGTTGTGAAGCCCACAGGCCTTGACAATGTGTAAATGATACACGTTCATCATTACAGTATCATGCAGAAGTTCCACTGCCCAAAAAATCCCCTGTGCTCCACCAATTCATCCCTCCCTCCTTCCTCCTCCCAAACCTGGCAACCGCTCCAATTTTTTTTTTTAATTCTTTACACAAACAACTCTGGAGAAAATGAGGGATCCAATGAATACAAATGCCATTTACATCAGTTTAAATTAAGTCCCTATCTTTATTAGTAGACAAGCTTGTGTTTTTTCCATAGCTGTAATAACTGTGCATACTATCTTGAATTCTAGTTGTTCTCAGTCAACATTATTTCATAGATCTATTTCCATGTGCAAGCAGAGACCACACACTTATCACCTCTAATCTTGTCTTAATTCTTAAGGATGGATTACCTTATAGTTACCATAATATTTCAGGATGAACTGCCCTACAGTTTTGAGATGTTTGTTCCATTCTAGCTCTTTTACACAAGCAATTGTAAAAGTTGCAATTTGATTCTTTACTTGTGAACAAAATGGTGTCTAGCTTTCACCCACCCTGTTATACAGAGGGCCATATTTTACTTGTTTAGGAATACATGTTTTGGAGATTTCTTATAATTCAAGACTCATTTTCCCATAGAAACAAGTAGAGTCTGAGGGGCTCATTCCCGAAGTACAAAAATCTATACCTATTGACCACAGCTCAGTTGTACTTTGAAGTGGTTATTGATTTTTTAAAGCATGACTTCAAAATTCCTCCTTAGGGCTGTCTCCTAAATTAATAGCACAGTCTTAATTTGGTTGACTGGCCCTTGTTTATGACATTTCTATCATATCTAGCTTTTATTCTGAACTTTTTGATTTAAGGTTGCATTTTTTCAAGCTCTAGTTTTAGCAATATCATCACTTGAACCATATTTTTACAGGATTCATTAACTGAGTTCTAGTAATACTAAATATTAGAATAACAATGTGATAAATGCTAAAGTCACTCGTTGCATCAGGTGTCTTTGAATATTGACGATGCTCCTGACAGCATGGAGAGCACCGTGGTTTGCCGGAGAAAGGGGCGCCGCCAGGAGCCAGGCAGCAGTAGACGGCAGGTTCCGAGTCACTCCCTTATACAGCAAGGCGGTATTTCCGGACAGTACTACTGCGGGACCCAGGGTTGTTTGGATTGTTTTAAGCTGAAGACTTTTGAAGTTCAACAGATGCAGAAAGAAGCCTCCTCAGAGCTTCCCTTATCTCACTGAGAGCAGCAACTTCTCAGAGAGGAGGCTGCTGTAAATCCCCTCTCTGGGGAGTGTCATGGCCCTGAAGACCTCAGAAAGACCTTGGCACCTGCATAAACAGACATTATCACAAGTTTCTTATCTCCCATGTGCCCCTGTAAAACCCCATTTGTCTTTCCTAAAGAAAGGATTCGTTCTTCCCATAGTCTTTCTCCTCCCTCACTTGTTCCTACAAAGGTTTGGTCTATCGCCTCGAACATCAACCATTTAAAGAGGCAGCTACTTCTTGCTGGCTTCCACATACATAGTAATAAACCTTTTTTTGCCTGTCAACTTGGCCTTTGCTGATTTAACTCGCAGTCCCCAGATACTAACAGGGTAGAGAGGAAAAGTTCCTCTCTCACACTTTGAATTCACAAAAAATCAAGTTTGCTTACATTGCATTTCCACAGCTGAATGCAGCCCTCCGCCTGCCTTGTTTGAATTTAATGCACCTTAAGAACACTAGCACTCAGGCCCTGACTGGTGTGGCTCAGTGGATTGAGTGCCAGCTTCTGAACCAAAGGAATGCTGGTTCAATTCCCAGTCAGGGCACATGCCTAGAAGAGGCAATCAAACATTGATGTTTCTCTCCATGTCTTTCTCCCTTCTTTTCCCTCTCTAAAAATAAATAAAATCATTTTTTTTAAAAAGCCCACAAACCAAGGTGTTGTGGGTTCAATTCCCAGTCAGGGCACATGCCTGGGTTGCAAGCCAGGTCCCTAGTGGAGAGCGTGCAAGAGGCAACCACACATTGATGTTTCTCTCCCTCTCTGTCTCCCTTCCTTTACCCTCTCTAACGATAAATAAAATCTTAAGGAAAAAAACAAAATGCTAGTGTTTGGGGTTCTTCCCCTTTAAGCTACAACTCATTTATCTTATCATCAATTTTGTTTCTTTTGAAATGTAACCTTAGGATTTTTCTTTTTTTTTTTTTCAACATGAAAAACTTCCAAGGAGTTGGACAACAGCTCCATTTAAAGAGGTTTCATCCTGGCTGTGCAAGCATCTGATTCTTGGGCTGTGACTTTCATTTCCTTGAGAAATTGCTTGGTCTACAGCTCCCCTGCAAGACTTAGAACCTGCTGCAGGAGGAAGGCCGGCAAGAGGGTTTGAAACAGCCACTGTCCCACCAACTTCTTGGATTCATCTGTGTAAATGTGGATGCTGCAGAATCCCCATCCTCCAGGCGTGGCTCTGATCCCGCAGCGCTGCCTAGTGCTGCCTAGCATGACCCCTCTAGGCAGCCCTGCGGCCACTCCATCCACTGAATCAAACCCTGTAGACTGGTTTTCTGTTGCTACGGTTGTCATTTTACTGTGGAGTTGTAGGCATTCCTCACACTTTTTGGATATTGACCCTTATCAGGTATATTTTCTTCCATTCTGTGGATTGGGCCTTTCACTCTGCCGGTTGTTTCCTTTGTTGTGCAGAAGAGTTTTAGTTCCACTTGTTATTTTTGTTTTTGTTGCCTGGGCTTTCAGTGTCATACAGCCAAATGTGGACACAACATAAGAGTTTGCCGACAGATGAATGGAAAAAGAAGATGAGGTATTTACATTCAATGGAACTCTATTCAGCTTTAAAAAGGGAAAATTGTACCATTACATGAAACCTTGAAAAAACCTTGAGGACTTCATGCTAAGTGAAATCAGCCAGTCACAACAAGACAAATACTGCAAATACTTCCACTCACACGATGCGTCTAAGCAGTCAAATTGGTGGGAACAAAGAGTGGAAAGGCGGCGCCAGCGGCTAAGGGGAGGAGAAGGGGGAGTTACTAATAACAGGCTTACACTGTCAATCAAAGAGGTTGAGTACCTATAGCCAACAATAATGTATTGTGCACATAAAATTTTTAAGAGATTAGATTTCATGTTAAGTGTTCTTGCCAAAATAAAATATATTTTCAAAAAAACTGTGCAGATTAAAACAGGGACATGGACAAAGGAACACACAGACACACACCTTGTCATTGAACATCTCAGTGGGCTGATGAAGGCTGGTGAAGAAATATCATGAACTATGAAGACCTCCCGCCTCTTGGAATATTCGGCAGAGGGTCTGAGATAGAGAGCCCTTGTTGGCTTCTTGCCAGTCCTTCTCACAACAGCCTACAGAGCCCTGGCTCCTGGCTATTTCTCCGACCTCCAGCTTCTCCTGTCTCTGTCTACCTCTCTCCCCTTGATCACTTTGCTCCAGAGGCATGGGCAAAGAGAACTCAGAGACCTCAATAATATCAAAGTAGTACATAAAAGAAGCCATAATAGGCCACACTTCCTATAAATGACTGTTAACTGGTGAATGGAATCTACAGCCTAGCTACTCAGCAGGTAGAATGTTAGGGTCTGAACTGTGTCCTCCTGCAAAAATCCTATGTTGACGTTCTAACCCCTAGTACCCAAGAAAATGACTGTTTGGAGATAGGGTCTTTAAAGAGATAATTAAGTAAATAATGAGTTCATTAGGATAGGCTTTAATCCAGGATGACTGGTATTCTTTTAAGAAGAGGAAGTTTGGACACAGACATGTATGATGTGAAGATACAGGGAAAAGGCTGATACCTGTAAGCCAACGAGTGAGGCTTCAGAAGAAACCAACCTTGCTAACACCTTGATCTTGGACAGAATTCTAGCCTCCAGAATTGTGAGAAAATAAATTTCTGTTGCTTAAGCCACCCAGTCTATGGGACTTTGGTATGGCAGCCCTGGCAACTAATCTATAGCATCAGCATCACCCAGGAGCATCTTAGAAGTGTTCGTTCTGAAGCCCCAACCCAGACTTGCTGAATCAGAAATTCTGGGGGGATGAAAGCCCAGAATCTGTGTTTTAACAAGTCCTTTGAGTGACTCTTGTGCAGCTAACATTTGAGTAGCACTGACCTGGGGCAATGGTTCTCCAGATGCCCGTTAGCATCACCTGGGCAACTGTTGAGAAAGAGCAGTGCTTGGGCCTCACCTTGACATTTTGATGCAGTTGGTTGAGGGCTGGATGGTCAGGGGATGGTCAGGTATTAAAAAATGCCTTCGATGTTTTTAAAAATCTTCTTTATTGACTGTACGGTACAGCCAGTTTGAGATCCCCAGGTCTAAAGCCTGTTGGCTTAATGTAGAAACCTGCAGAAAAAAATGACTGATCACAGGTACTTCGGAATAAACTGAGGCAGTTTCCTAACTCTTTAGCCTAAGGAATTTCATCAGTAGTGGGTGATTTCAAGAACAAACTGGATTCCTTCTCTAGAAATAATGAAGTGCTGTTCTTCAACCTGCAAATGCCCAGCTCCCTTCTGTGTCTGCACATAATGGCAATGTTGCGTTCATTTCACTGGCCATGGGGTGCTGAGATTAGACATTAGTTCTTGGTGTATCTGTGAGAGTGTTTTCAGAAGAAATTAGCCACTTAGATCTGTGAACTTAACAGATGGCCATCCCCCACATGAGTGGGCATGATCCAATCCTCTGAGGGCCTGCATAAAACAAAAAGCAGAGGAAGAATTTACTTTTTTTTTTTTGCTTGCTTCACTGCCTGAGCTGGGACATCTTGTCTCATCTTCTCTGGCCCTCGAGCTGGGATTTAGACTACTGGCTCCTCTGGCTCTCAGGTCTTCAACTCTGGCTGAATTACACCAGCAACTTTCCTGGTCATCCTCCACTTTGCAGGCCATGGGACTTCTCAGCCTCTATAATCACGTGAGCCAATCTCTCATAATAAATCTTATTGAGAAAGATAGAGACAATAGATAGATGGATATATAGATAGATAGACAGATAGTTGATAGACAGGTGATCTGCTACTGCTTCTGTTTCTCTGAAGAACCCTAACTGATATACTGGGCAAGCCCAAACACCGAGGAGGTAAGGATATCTTCATAGTTTAGTGTAGCCTGACCTACCAGATTGAGAGAGAGATTTAGCACATCTGTACCTAGAGCTGAGGTTTTATCCTCCATGGAACTTGGCATGTGCAAGATCCCTCCGGGATAGATTAAGAATATATGGTGCCATTCTTCCTAAGGGGTTAGTAAAGCATATGTTCTAAGTTCAAGCTCCCTGTTTAGGGTTTTGCAAACTCCTCCATGCTGATTAGGTTTAATGAGGTACCATTTCTGCCTGTGTTTGCATTTTAAAGAGAGATAAAGCTTTGGATTATAAGAAAAGAATTCTGGAGGTGGAATTTTATGCGCTAGCAAACTGGTAGGAGAGATAGAGCCTGGACTGGAAAATACTACTACTAATGGTAATAATCATGGAGTGTTTAGCATGTACCAGGACTGTACTTACAGCACTTTATCCATTGTATCAATTAACCTTCACAGCAATGCTGGAACTAAGTTGGGAAAACTTGAACCTATACCATCTACACCCACACAGCTTGTTGTCTGCATTAATACAACTTTTACTATTCCTGTACCACCAGTAACATGGCTTTAGGAAGCTCTTGCCCAGGAAGATAAGGTTACAAATAACTTCTGTTATTGTTTTGAATGTACTCCACTGGTCTTATCAATTCCCAAAGGTCCCTTTAAAAGTCCTTGCCTGGCTGTGTCTATAAATCCCTTGCCCAATCCTAATCCTAATTTATGAGTTTTGAGCCCAACCCTTGCTCAAAACTCATAAATCCCCCGCCACTGCCCTCCTCTCACTAAAGGCCACTAAAACTGACAAGAGTGAGAGCTGCCTTATCTCAGTAAGCTATAAGCTCAGCTTTGCTTTGTCCACAAGCTATTTGGGCAGCATTATTTGACAGTACAATTCTTACCTCCATTTTGCATGTGAGGAATTTGAGGCCCAGAAAAGTTAGTTAATTTATCCAAAAACACACAGCTAGCAAGTAGTGAGTCCAGGGACCAAATCTTGCCATTCTGAATGCAGAAAGTACACATGTCCCAGTGCCTCCTTGTGCATTTGCAATCATACACTACAGTCACTTATCCTTTCTCCACCTATGGTCACCCATGTGGTAATAATGCCAGGGAAGCTGGAACTTGGAATGGCTCCCTGCCCTAGGCTGTGCTGTGAGGTTCCTGAGGCCAGGACTCCAGTGCTTTCCAACTATCTAAGCCCCAGGGCACTCCTGCCCTCTATGTTCATTTCCAGAAAGAGGTGTGCTAGTGGTATCCTTTGATGTCCACCTGCCTGAGCCACAGCCACCCTCACCCTATGCATTAGAGCAACTGTCTGCCCAGAACCACTGTGTCCCTGGGTGACTTTTCTCCTCACCTCACACAGATCAGCTGCTTCTTTCTGCTCCCCTGATCCCCACAGCTGCCTTTCTCAGGCCCCAGCCTTATACCTGCCCTATTTTGCAATTCACCTCAGGATGCCCATCATCCTGGAAGTGCCGGCAGACCACACCCTGGCAACAGAGGGCAGGCAGATGCATGCAGCTATGGGTGGGGAAGTTTTGCTACCTAGCAGTCCTTCCAGATGGAAAACAAACATCAATACAAAGTATGAAAGAACGTGTGTCTTCAAGCTCCCTCTCTTACTGCCTGTGTCTCCGCTGCCAAGAGTGGCCATGGGCCAGGGCCTCTTCAGATAGGTCCTTAGGAAGCGAAGCCCTCTGAAAGAATCAACGTACTCCTCTGCTTCAGTTCATGCAAGTTCTTACTGGCCAGTCATGGGTCACTGAAGTTGAGGTCCGCTGTGGGTTGGTTCACACAGGGTGACAAAGGGGCTTTAAAAACACCGAATTGAGGGAGAAGTATGTACCTGCTCATTTAGCAGCCCCAAACCAGGGACATGATCCTAAGCCTACGGAAATTAGCCAGCTGAAGTCAGAACCATTACCCTTGCTCCCCTCTCTGCCCTGCCACTGCCTTCAGTTAGCTGTTCCGCCAGCTTAATACAATTTCGTTTAACTGTGGCTGAACGACAAACCAGTCCAAAACCTAGTAGCTTCAACAATAGCCATTTTGTCTGACAGTTCAGTGGGTTAGCTGGGCGGTTCTTCTGCTGGTTTTGCTGGATCGCTTATGCGGGTGCATTCAGCAGAAAGTGAGCTACAGGCTGGGCTCCGAGGTGAGGTCTCGGAGGACTGGGCCCCTCTTTCCACATGGTCTCTCAAGGAGGTTGGGTCTCTTCCCATGTCATCCTAGAGCAGCATTCCAAGGAGGCAAAAGCAGAAGCCACAAGGCTTCATGGGACCTGGGCTTAGAGGTCAGACAATGTCTCTTCCACCTCATTCCCTTGGTCTAATCAAGTCACAGGCCAGCCCAGACTCATGGACTGGGAAGTCAGCTCCACCTCTTGATAGGAGGATTGTGTTTTAGTGGGACTGTAACTGGACTCACCAGAGGAAGTAAACCCCATTAACCAGAAAGACACTGGAAGCTTCTTGATATCCACTAACAAAGAATAAAAGACAAAACCCACTTACTATGTACTGGATATCGTGTTAAGTACTTGACAAGAACCCAATGAGGTGGATGTTAGAGAAGAACATTTGTTTCTCAGGCTCCTGCTTCACGGGCGAGGCAGAATTCTCTGAAGACGAACTCCCTGCCTTCCTCCCCTATTTCCTCCTTCTCATGGGAGCAGTGTTAAGGCACTAAAAATTTATGTTACCATTTTCCTTCCTTCAACCAAATTCAGGTTAATAAACAAATCTTCATATATCGCGTGTCAAGCACTTGCAACCCAGAAATCAATGGGGACACTCTCACCTTTGAAAATTCAGTTAGAATTGACTCGAAACCCCTCTCCTGCCATAGTGTGGTGAGTCCTGAGTTCCCCTCCATTCCCCTGGGTTTGCAGTAGGAGCACCACTTAATCTTACTTTGCCTTATTCCTAGTGGGTTGTAATTCCATGATCCTCCTTCCACCAAATTATAAATTATCTCAGCATCTTATATGTGTTACTTCTCCTCCACACTGTCCCCAGATTTGGAATATGGGCACGTGCCTTTATTTCCTCCCTTAGACAGCCCCTACACCAGGCATCTGGGAGTGAAGCAGGCCTGTTTGAAGGTGCAGAGTGTGTGTGTGGGGGGGGTGCTTTGCACTGTTCAGGCCCCTCCAGCCTCTGCTGAGACCTGCAATTGTCTATCCTTGCTCCACTCCCACTGTGCACTTCACCATGTAAAACACCAAACATATCTAACAGAAGAGAGAATATTATAATGAACCCCCATGTCCCCATCCCTTAGTTTCAACAATCACCAACTCACAATGAGTCCTTTCTTCTCTACCTCATCCACTTCCCTGCCAGGATTATTTATTGCAAAGCAAACTCCAGATATCTCTTCATCCACAAATGTTCAGCGTGCATTCCTAAAGAACGTCTTTTAAAAGCATAACCACCATGCCAATACCCTCTTAAATATATAATTAACAGCAATTCCTCAGGATCAGTAAATATCAAGCCAGTTTTCACACTCTGTTGGTCCTTCCTCTTTCACATCGCATCTTCCCACCGAACCCCCACACCCCACCTCTGGGGCTTCATCTTACAGCGGCAATACAGACCCATGTAACAAGTGGCCCATGGGGCACAGCAGGCACACTACAGCCCACAATATTTTTAGAAGCTCACCAAAATGTTTTCATTCTTTTTAAGTGACAAGAAAAAAACTGAACTTTTAGTTTAAAATGTTTTAATATATAACGTGTCTGTCTTTATACCAATGCAGTCACAAAAATATAATTTTTAATGTTATTTAAAAAGAGAGAAGACCCAGAAAGGCAAAAGGGCCAAGTCTCCATGAATGTCCCGGCGCAGCCCTGTACCCGAGACATCTCCTCGTAGATGTCTCAAAGGCGTCCCCTCATCTACGTGTTCAGAATTGAACACAGAAGTCTCCACTGTCCTCTTCTGTTCCTCTCCCAGTGTTCCCTACATCAGCAAAGGGCTCACTAGTGTGTAAAGAAGGGTCGCCCAAATGAGAACACACCAGGCTACTTATTCAGAACTTGCCACAGCAGGAGGGTCAGTTACCGTCACTTGCACTGGGCAGAGGCTCAATGGCAGACAGGGGAGTGGGAAAGCCTTATGGTGGAGGTGAGGAGGGGAGGATTTGGGATGCTCTGATTAGAGGCTGTTGATGGGGAAGTGGGGGATAGGCTTAACGGAGGCAGGGAATCTTATGTGATTGGCTTAAGGAGTCTATTTGGCTTTTTGTTGAAACTGGGAGCAAAAAAATAAGCGCTAGTAAGGACCACTGACCAAATCCTGGTCATTCAGGAATGACCATTATAGAGGATGAGTCAGAGTTCTACCATCATATGTGGCCTGGCCACTGTCCACTTATATACTCAGACATTCGCTATCAATCTAGTTTCATAAGCTAGAAATCCAGGAGTTACCGTGAACGCTTCCCTCTTCCTCACCCCATATCCAGTCCATTACCAAATCCTACTCACCACCAAATCCTTATCTTTCAAGTCTATCACTTCTTTCCATCTCCACCATAGTACCACAAAACTACCTTCATCTTTCATCTGATCTGCTGACTGGCCTCCTAATTTGTCTACCTACCTCCACAGCTGCCTCCTCCCCAACTTATTTCCCACAGTAATATTTTCAAAAAGCAACTCTACTTACATTATTCCTGGCTTAGATTACATTAACAACTCCCATTGGTTTTAAGATAAAGACTAAAACCTTTAAAGTGGCCTCCAGGGCCTCGCTCAGTCTGGCTCCCATCCTTCTGCCTCCCCCTGCACCACAAAAGCCCGTTTGTCTTTCATTCTGAGTCACACCAGCCATCTTCCAGTCCCTGACACATCCTCTTACCTGCCAGAGGATTTACTGGAAGGCCTGGGCAGCTCCTGAGTCAAAAGCATAGGTGAAGGGCCAGGGTAGCTCCAGAGGCACAGGTAGCAGGAGCGAATGAAGTAGCATCGGGGCACCGCTACTTGGTATATCAGCTCCAACCACCCCCTGTCCCTTGCACCACTCTGCTTGACCCAAAGCATGGAGGACAGGCAGTTCAAAGGGCTTGGCTGGCTTGGGTCATGTGCCCAACCTTCAGCCGGGACACCTTAAACAGAAGTCTCAATAAAGCATTAAACAATGAAGAAAAAGTTCTTCCCCAAAAGAAAATTGGGAGTTATTCCCAGAAAGAGGAGGAATGAATACAGGGTGGAACCCCTGAATCAACAAATGTCCACTAAACACATGTTCCCACTACCTGGACTGACTTCTTGTCCCCTCTTTGCTTCATTAACCCTACTCAGTTTTTAGATTACAGCCCAATTGTCCTTCATTAGAAATGCCTCTTCTCACTTTCCTAAGGGAGTCAAAGTTCTCTATTCTGTTATTTCTTAGTACAATAATCTCTCCTTTATAGCACTTGCCACTGTTGTAGTTTTACATGTATTTGTTATTGTTTGAATTATATACATCTCTCCCAATTGGCTAAATAATCCCCGAGAGAAAAGTCCATATTTGTTTGACTCTCTGTGGCATCTCCAGTGCCTAGCACAGTACCTGGCAAAGCAAAGATATTCAAAAACATTTATTTAATGAATGAATCAAGCCAGAAAGATATTTGTTTTCCTAGTGAAATAAAGTATGCCACTTCCCTCTCAGAAGCCAAAAGCCACTACATTTTTGAACAATTACTTCCAATTCATACTTTATTAGATAACATTCTTCATTAATCTATAGAATAATGCAGTAGGAACCCACTTTACACATAAAGAAACAGGCACAAGTAGTTAGGGAATTTGTTCAAAATCACATATCTGATAAATGATCCATAGGGGATACAAACTCAGGTCTGTCCAATACCAAAACTCAAGTTCAAGACTACTAGGTAGTATTGTCTCACCATAACAATAGTTATCTCCTAAACACAGAAGCCTGAGAGACAGAGCTGATTCATCTGTAAAATCGGTTTTCAAATAAGTTCATTTTCATGTAAATCCAGATATGTCATAAAACTTAGTTTAATTTGTAAAATACTGATCCACGGAGAAAATAAATATATGAAATTTTTAAACTTTGGGGCAGATGCAATTTGACAGGGAATTATAACACCAAATGCCTTGCTTTTTCTATCATTCATGATCAGTAACACTGAGCATGAGTAAAGGAATGGAAATTGGTGGAGGTGTGATCGTTTAAGGTAACCTGTTCCCTGAATTTCATCTACAGATTATAAAAAGCTTTTAGATTTATCCAAAAAGGTTTCACTCTTTCAGTGTTATTTCTTGAGAAGGAGGGGAGATTGGAAAAGTAATACAAAGTCTGTTTTTGATTCTTAGGACTCATGAGAGAAGGCACTGAGCCCAGATCAGCTACTGGGGAACACGGACCTCACTGGGATAAGAAAAGTGAAACCAGCCAATATAAGGAAGAATGTTCTTCAGGTCAGTCACAGCCAAGACGCTTGTGAGGCAATAGTAAGAATAGGACAAGCTATTGTTTTCTCTTTTATTCCATCCTAGAGTCCCCAAACCTGCTAAACACATGATGACAGGGTCACAGCAGCAATTGCTCATTGATGGTCACAGTGGCGTCCCCTGGAGGTCCTGTATGTTTTTGACATTGTGGGGGGAATACAAACCAAACAGTACCGGAGTAGGGAACTAAGATGTCTAGTATGTCTTCTAGATACATAACTAGAGTTTGTGATGTAGCTCTCTGTGTTTAACGTGTAAGAGGTTCTGCCAACTCCTTGATCCTCTGAGAACATTTTGATTTCAAAGCAGCTGGCTTGACTTTAAAGACCTGTGGATCGTAGTATACAATATGCATAGGAGACCTGAAATGGGAGGAAAAGAATTCAACTTGAAATAAGGTGAGCAGACAATGGAGCTAACATCCCCCAAGCACCCACCCTGTGGCAGGCACAATGGTAGGATCCCACTGATTTTCACAAGCGCCCACGAGAGAGGAATCACGACTTCCACCACACAGATGAGGAAATGAAGGCTCTGGGAAGTTCTAAGGCTGATCTGTGGTCAAATTCAGATTGGTGTATCTGTCAGATTCCAAAGCATTTGCTCTTTCCACAGAAAGTAAGTTCTGGGAGCTTCTCAATAAGTTGGCAATGTTAAAACAAGCCAGACAGTCCTCTGGTAGGCTTAAAGAAATCAGATTTTTGAAGTTTCCACCCTTAGCACCTTACTGCCAAGTAAGAACTTTAGAGAAGGGACCTTGAGCACTCAACCTGACTCCTCCCTCCCCTTTGTCAATGCACAGGGAATACTTTTCATTTCCTTTGGTGCTGAACTTCATTTTTTAAGGAAAGACATCTTACAATTTTTTTTAATTTTATATTACATAAGAACGAACATATTTCCTGTTCCCTGGGTTCAAGGGTTCTACAACTTTTTCTGTGTCTCCAGGTTTTCCTGATGATGCTTAAAAAGAGAGGTCAGGTATTATCCCTCAAAGGCTACAAAATGAACTGAGGTTCAGGCAGGTTAAGAGGTCTTTTCAAAAGTAAACAGGAATTAGAGACATTTTCTCCTTTGTTGAAGGATTTTCTCATTTATTTGGAATAGGTCATATATGTACATGGTACACAAACATTGAAAAATACAAAAGCCTATTTAGTGAAAAAATAATTCTTACTCCCATCTCAGGTCCCCAGGCTTCCAAAAGGAACCATCGTTACTGCCTCCTTATATACCCTTCTTAGACACCGCGGGCATGTGCAAGCAAATGTATGGCACATATGCATTTTTTCCTTGCACAAACTGTAACATTTATGTGCTTTTTTGGTAACTTGTTTCACTTTGATAATATATATTAGATAGATAATCCAATATCCATAATTACAGAGTTGTCTCCTAAATCTGTTTCAGTACTGGTCCACTAACCCTTAATTATAGCCTTATATTTATTTGTCACAACAAATGTAACAAATGAGTGAG
This sequence comes from Phyllostomus hastatus, assembly GCF_019186645.2. Taxonomy (NCBI): domain Eukaryota; kingdom Metazoa; phylum Chordata; class Mammalia; order Chiroptera; family Phyllostomidae; genus Phyllostomus; species Phyllostomus hastatus. The sequence continues at coordinate 33,678,104 of NW_025333709.1, read as the reverse complement.
ATGTTTTTACATTTTTCTCATACTTCTACAGTTCTTTTCACTGGCCTCATTAGGTCAACTTTCCTCTGTCCCTAGCACCGCCATCCATTCCTGTCCCACCCTAGCCCTAAGTTGACATACCTTGTGCTTGGATTAGCCAGTTCTTGGACTCTGGGAGAAGCTTTGGAATGCAGAGCAGCATACGAGACTGGCCAGTAGGGGTCACGGGGAGGTAAATAACCTTCATGAAGAGACTTGGCCTGAGCTAGAGCTATTATTCGAGAGCTGGCTTTAGCTAGCAGGGCAGCTTGGGATATCTATTGTGGAAACAAAAAGACACAAAAATATATCCAAAACTTTTACCACATATCCCTCTCTTTACAGCTATATCCCTAATCAAGTCACCATCATTTCTTTCCTGGATTCCTAGAACAGACTCCTGGTTTCCCTGCTTCCATTCTTGCCCATGTACAATCCAGTATTCACACAGCAGTTACTGAGGGAGAGAATGAGCATTTTAATGAGTGCATTCCATGAGCCAGACAGTGTTCTAAGTCATTTACCTATGTCACTGCTAGTTAATCATGGTAACAACCCCATGAGGTAAGTACTTTCTGAACCCCAAGACAAATCATGTCACTTCCAGAGTTTAAACCTCCAGTGGCTTCTTGTTTGGCTAAGAATAACATTTTGGCTCCTTACTGTGGCCTAGATGGAAGGCTCAGAGTGACCGGGCCGCCACACCACCCCCACCTTGGTCACTATGAGCACCCCGCCTCCGTGATGACACAAGGCCCTTCCGGCCCAGGTCTTGCCATCTCAGGACCTTTGCACTTGCTAACTCTGCTTGGATTCCTCTGTCCTCAATCTTGTCATGGCTGCCTCTTCATTACTTAAGTCTCTTGGCTCAAACATCACATCCTCAAGGACTTCTTCTTCCCTAACTGTATAAAAATAAATCAGCTTTTCTAATTACCCACTTCCACAGTACTAAGGGCACTTTCCAACTCCTGACTGAGCTCATTTATCTCATTGTTGATATTTTATTGTGTGTTTCTTCCCTCTAGAACAGTAAATTTAAACCTTTTTCATATCATGATGCATATAAACTAATTACCAAAATTATGTGGCACACCGAAAAATATATTGTATTTTTTCCCTATCTGACAAAAAATAGGTATACTTTTGATTCATTCACACCAGACGACTATCATTGTATTGGCTATTGTTAATTTTATTTGACAATCTAAGGAAAAAGAGGTCACCACCCCTGAATAAATAGTCAGGTATTTCATGTTTTTAAAATTCTTGCAGCACACCAGTTGAAAATTGCTGCATTAGAATATAAGCTGCTTGTGAGAAGTACAGCAGGTCCTCAGATAATGTTGTTTCATTATAACATTGGTGAGATGCCTAGGAAATTATCTCTTGTTTATATCAATTAGCCTATGGTAACATTGGTTTGGTTATATGTTGTTTGCTTATGATCACAGAACTTACCAACGATGTTAAGTAAGAACTTATTGTACTTGTTTGCCAAAAGCTAGAATAGGTTCTGGTGCATAATTGGCATACAATAAATACAAAATGACTGACTGATTGATCAATTCCTTTTGGTCTTACTTGGAAAATCACAATTTCCAGGTTGCCTTTCTATTGTGCTGCTTTACTGATGATAAAACAGGAAGGATGGTGTATAGCCATTATTCTCTCTCTTAAGTGACCACTGGAAAGAACTAAGACAGATAACAAACACCACTCAGCACCCCTGAAAGTGTTCTGTGTTGCAGTGGTACAGATTTATTCTGGTTCTAAGTGTATGATTATCTGCAGTGGTATCACTTTTTAAAAAGATTTTTAAGCGCCCCCCCACTGCCCAACAGTTCTAGCAATTAAAGAAAAATGCCTGTAATTCTCCTTTGAAAACCAAAACACTGAGAATAAAGTGATTTGCTTGAGGGACAGAAAGCAAGTCACTTCAGCAAACTTAAGACCCTCTTTCAAGTGTTTTTAATTCCCAGATTAGTTTTCTTTCGAAACAGAATTCCATATCAAATCCTCAGATTCTGAGAAGGAGGGCAAAATTGGTCCCACCTTCTTTGACAACATAATCATTAGATATTTATTGAAAACTCAGCTGGGATTGGGCACCAAGGTGCCCCTACAATGAATGGAGGGACGTGTCAGGAGGAAGAGCAAGAGAGACACTGAATGTGCCAGGCTCTGTGCCCAGCACAGCCCTTCTCTATTATTACACACTGTTAACACTTATCCAAGTGGGAACTTTTATCTCTACAGTTCCCTTGCTCCCCCCATTTTCAAGGTCATCCCAGCTTCAGGACCCTGGCATGTACTCTTCCCTTTACTAAAATATTCTCTTCTCAGATCTTCGTGTAGCTAACTCCATCTCCTTATTTAGGTTTCATCTCAAATATCCCTTCCTCAGAGAGGTTTTCCCTAACAACCAAATGCAAAGAAGCTTATCTCCATAATCATTCATTTCCTATTATATATTCTTCATAGCACCTATCATTGCTTCATATTATCTTATCTGTTTACCTATATATGTTTTTGTTTCTCTTCATCTTATTCACTGGCAATGGTGTCTGGCACACAGTAGGCATTCTAATACTGGTTGAATGAGCAAGGCTCAGGAAGGTTGTTATAACATGGATCTAGAGCGGCAAGGCTATAATTTGAAACCAGCTATTACTGACTCCAAACTTCATGCTCTTCACCCTCTACCCACCAGTCCCTCTCCATATGTAGCAGGTAGGTCTTCCTGCCTGTCCCAGACTTTCTTTCAAGACTCCTTTTTTCAATGACTTTGGCCAATGCCTTGTAGAGGAAAAATAGCACCTTAGGAACAACCAGATCATGAGCTGAAGGACACCAAGGCAGTATGGCTTACAGGACGGATAGGCACTTCACTTCTTTGTCTTGGATAGCACAAACCCTCTATCTTGATCCTTGGATGGGCAAGGTCTACAATTCTTGGACTTGCAACAGCATTCAGGGCAGAGATTGAAATCCTGTTTTCACTCTAGTGGAGAAAAATAAAATACTACCTGTAAGTATTGAATAATAAACACTATCTTGATCAAGGTTAAAGGGTAGGTCTGACCTCTGGACCAGACTCTTCAGCAAACCCAGCAGGAAGAATGAGAATCTTGCGGGAACTCACAATCATAACTGAAAGAATCAATCCCTATCTTTCTCAAACCAGGTTGTAAGGATTCCAACTCAACTTTTCAGGAACTTACTGCTAAACTATAGCTGATTTATGGAGTAATGGCTGATTTATGAAAACTCAGCCAAGAGGAAGGTCCAGCCCTACCACATGCAAGCACTTTAAGGGGCAGAGCTCTACTTTGTTCTTAACTATTTGTGCCCTTCAGACATTGGGACTCATACCATCCCAAATCCTCGTGCTTCCAGGAAATTTTAGTGGCTCTCTTATAAGTCGAATGGATATCAAATAGAAACCAAAGCAAAGAAGAAGAAAGGCAAAACCACATATCTCCATAGAGAATGTTGTTCTGGTCCTCCAGGTCACTTCTCACTATCTTAATTGTGGAAATATGTTCAAATTCATGGTCTTCTATTTAAATTACTGCTATCTGAACTCAAAATTGACCATAAGACTTTGAGGGTAAATATAGTCATTAACTAGAAATAAAGTACGGTTTTAACTATGGGTGGAAAAATAATATAAAAGTATGTTCCTAATCCCTTCTTTTGTTGTTTAAAATGATGATGGTGATGATGATGATGATGAAGATGATATTAACACTGACAGTGTTCTACATGTATTAATTTATTTATTCCTCACCTGGAGTATCATTTTTATTTCATTTTACTGCTGGAGAAACTGAGATAATTTGAAGGTCAGTAGTTTATTTAAGTTTATATAGTTAGTGTGTGGCAGAACTGGGCTTCAAACGGAAGATTCTACCTGTTGGTGCAACACCCTGAAGTACCAAATAAGAATCTTAAGTATTTACTATGAGTTAAGTTTTGTCTCTTATCAGGCTCTGGGAAAATCAGAGAAATATATGATAACCATTGCCCTCAATTAAGACTTATAATTAAAAAGGAAATAAAACAATCATTTATTAATTCAGTTCATTAGACAAATATTTTTTAATAGATTATGTTATGTGAGACACAACAAAGAATAATAAAACAATCTCTTTCCTTAAAGTAATTTTCAACTTAGAAGAAACCATAGCCCAACAGGAAAATCTTTAAGATTATTTGATACCCATAAAAGAGAATAAATAAAACTTAGAAAGACATTGGAGAAAGAGTGGGAAAATCCAGGATTCCCTTTTTAGGAATAAAGGAATATGAGATTGGACCTTGAAGGAAGGATCAGATTTTGACAACTAGAGGGAAGAGGAAAGATAGGAAGGATAAAGAAAGGATGATGAAGTGGAAGATATAAGGGGGATAAATAGTAATGCAAAAATACAACAAAAATAAAATAATAGAAGAAAGGATGATGAAAAGAAAAAGAAAGGAAGATGGAAAGGAAAGTCAGACCATAGAGGCAAAGAAGCATGGAGCAGCTTGTCTCTGGTTGTGCAGGGAGACCAGGCCTGTAGATGCATTTGTGACCAGATTATATGTGAGGAGGGGGCATTCTTCAGCGCCAGCCAAGAACCATCAAATCTTTACTTTAGAGAGTAGGCGGGGTCAGAGCTGGAGGTAACCTGTCAGGCCGGTGAGAGAAGGACTGGAGCAGGGACGTAGGGAGCTGGAAGGATAAGAGGAATGTTACGGCCAAAAGAAGACAACAAGGGTATATATACCCTACCCCATCCTAAAATATTTTTAATGTTGCAATATTTTAAGCAAAATGATACTTGTACAATGTATCAGTGTAACCAAATAGAAAATTCAGAAATATGATCTAGTACAGTGACTCAATTATTTTTGGTCGAGAACCCCTTTAAGTTACTCTTAAAAATGATGGTTTCCAAAGACTGAGACACTTGAGAAAATTTATCATTTAATCTTCCAAAAGTAATTTCAGTACATGTTCCTCTAAATTTTTTATGACATACAACTATATTTCCCAAAACAAAAAAATGAGAAAATGGATATGTTTCAATTCTTGTAAATCTCTATAATACCTGGCTTAAAAGGACATTGTTGTTTTGGTTGAACTATAAGAAAATCCAGCCTCACACAGTAGTTAGAAATGCATATTTTAACAACTTTTTAACTGTCGATATTCTTTGACACTACAGGAAAACTTAACAAATGGTAGTTTCTCAAATATTAGTTGCAATCTGAAACTATGTCAAGGAACTTTTCATATTTTATTACCTTAAATTCCATTGGTTTATCTTTCAAATTGAAGGAAACTCTTAATCATGCATGATTCTGAACTTGCAGATTACTTGAAAGGGTCTGGAGAACCTTTATACATACCCGGGTTACATTTTTACAAACTGTTACCCCATTATAGATAATATTATGGTATATAATAATTCTGGCAGGGAATAAATGAAGGGTAGGGCAATAGTGAAAGGGGATTCTTGCCATTTTATATAAAAATACTTCAAACAGATTGAGGAATTAGCTATTTTTTTTGGTTTATTTATTTATTTATTTATCTATTTATTTTTGTCAGGTAATTATATACTTTACAAAGTGTTCTCCCTGATATTTCCAATACCCAATTGGCACCACACATAATTATTGCAATATTACTGACTATATTTCCTGGGCTATACATTACATCCCCATGACTATTCTGTAACTACTAATCTGTACCTCTCCATCCCTTCACCTCTCTCACCCAGTCCCCAAACCCTCCTCCCCTTGGGCAACCATCTGTCCATTCTCTGTATCTATGACTCTGTTTCTGCTAAGATGTTTTAATTACAATATTAATATTATGTAAAATAAATAATATGTAATGTTGGCAAGAATGCAGTGAGAAAGGCAGCCCAGGTAATGTAAGTAGATATGTGCATCAAAATCACTTTTGTTGGAACACATTTTGGGATTTTATATGAACCTCCTCAAAAATGTTCAGACATTTGATGGAGTCATTTTACTTCTAGAATTTTTATCTCAGAAAATAATCAGAGATTGAGAATGATGAGGGAAGGACGTGTTGGTAGAATGACCTCATAAATTAGTGCAGCAAGTCAGACAAAGCCATGTAAGATATCCAGAGCACGTGTGGGTGACACTCAAAAGTATCTGCTGGATACAAAACTGAGCCTTAAAAGTTAAAATCTATTGAGTTGAGGATTTAAAAAATCCAAACAGGTTGATTAGTCTGAATAGGAGCTTCTGATATATGTAAGTAGACCCTAAGTAAACGAGCTATGAAACCAACCCCTTTTCTAAGTTTTGTAGTCCTGGCAAAGTGACTACAAAAAGAAACTTGGTGTGACATTCATGGGGGTAAAGGGACTTCCTACAGTTCATCTGTTCAAAGTCTGGCACCAAGCAACCTTAGGTGCCTGCGATAGTAACTTGGCTCCCTTTCTGGGCATGTGTTATTTTTAAACTCTGGGAAGATTTAGAATTAACTGTAAAAAGCTAAGAGAATCAAAACATAGAATTAATAGTTGTGTTAAGAATAAGTATGTGCAAGCCAGCCAAGGTACTGAAATTTGAATATGGGCCATGAAGTAGGTATAGTATTATATTAATGTTAAATATCCTGATTTTGATATTAGTATTGTAGTTCTTAGGATATACACACTGAAGTATTTAGAAAAAAGGGTCTATAATGTCTATAACTTATTCTAAAAAATGAGTCTGTTTCAAAAAACAAGCACGTACACACACACAAACACCATAAAGGAGAGAATGATAAAGCCAATGAAATGAAATGTGAATTTTTGCAACTATTCAGTGCATTTGAAATTATTATTAAAACAAAAGTATGCATATACTATTAAAATAAAAAGCATGTACATATTTAAGAGAATTGACCTATTCCAGTGATAATCTTACATTCCTAAAGTACAATTTGATATGTATAACTGAGTAACTGATTTAGAATTATGACATTAAGTTGAAATCTTAAGTTTATGTCATTCTTACGACATTAAAAAACTTCAGGTTCACCATATTTGTAAGTTTAATGTATTAGATTGAAAATAATTATTTAATATTTGAGAAGGTTTTGTTTGTTAAAGTAGATGGTTAAAGTAAAATGCCTATAAAAGAAATCAACCCTGACTGGTGTAGCTTAGTGGACTGAGCACAGACCTGTGAACTAAAGGGTTGCCCACTAGGGTCCCCACTAGGGGGTGCATGAGAGGCAACCACACATTGATGTTTCTCTCCATCTCTTTCTCCTTCCCTTTCTCTAAAAATAAATAAAATATATTAAATATAAAATATTTAAAAATAAATAAATAAATCAAATTTAATGTATTTGTAAATATAAAGTATTTGTTACTATAAAGTATTTAAAGTTATTTAAGTTTGAAACCAAATAAAACATTCAGGACTCTTAAAAGTCACTATTAAAAATGGTTAGAATTTTAAACAGAATAATAAAACTCCCAAGATAAACTTAAATGTATAGCTAAAAAAGAATAGATTTTTTTTAGCTTGGAATTTAAAAAATTGACTATTAATTATTTAAACCAAAAGCATACCTCTGAACAGTTTTTTCTGCATATGAAGACCATGCTCAGTATACCAAAAGACTCACATCATTGGGTGTGGCAGTTTTTTTTCTCATGACTGTAAATTCCTTGCCACTTCTCTCATTGAAAGGTGGGGTTTGTGTCCCTGCCCCCTTGAATCTGGCCAAACGTGTAACCACATCAATCAACAGAGTATGACTGCAGTGACATTATGTGGCTTCCAAGGCCAAATCATAAAAGACTGTGCAGCTTCCACCTGGTTCTTTTGGAATTCTCATCGGTGGGAACTCTAGTTTAGGATATTCCTTCTCAGAATACAGCTGCTCTGCTGAGGGTGGTCTAAGCCACATGGAGAGGCCGTATGTAGGTGCTCCTATACATGAGCACCCACTGAGACTAGCCTTTCAAGTCTCCCAACTGAGACTTGAAACTTGAGACTTTCAAGCCTCCCAACTGAGTCTAGCCTTCAAGTCATCCCAGCAGAGGTACCACAAATAGGTATTGTTATGCAGCGAATGTTTTTGTCCTCCCGTCCAACCCAAAATTCAGTTGGAGCCCTATCTCACAATGTGATGACACTAGGAGGGGCCTCTGGGGGGTCATTAGGTTTAGGTAAGATCGTGAAGGTGGAACCCTCATAATGGGTTTAGTGTTGTTTTAAGAGGAAGAAGAGAGATCAGAACTCTCTCTGCATGCTCACAAAGCAGAGGTCATGTGAGCACACAGCAAGGCAGTTTCTGTGTCTACACCTGGGAATGGGGCCCTCATCAAGAAGAGAATCCACTGGCACCTTGATCTTGGATTTCTCAGCCTCCAGAACTGTTGTTTAAGCTACCTAGTCTATGGTATTTTGTTACGAAGCCTGCAATGACTAAGACAGGGGTGAAGGAACCTTCAGATGATCCCAGCCCCCTGGCATTTCAGGCACTTGAGCTATTGGAAAGATCCCAGCAGAGACTCCAGACATTCTGGAGTGAGCAGAGACAAGCCTGATTGCCCTGTCAGACTTTCTGACTCACAAAATCCTTGAGCATAATAAAATGGTGGTTGTTTTAAGTCACAAAGTTTGGGTGTGGTTTGGTACAAAGCGACAGATAGCCAGATCAGAACTTTAAAGATGGGGTCTCTGTATTGTTTTTAGATGATCTGGAATTTGTTTTCTGAGCTGATTAGATTTAAAGGTATTAATAATCCTCTCTACCAGTGATCAAAAAAAAAAAAAAGACACTGGTAGTCCATGGCATGTAGTGGCAAAACAGAAAGCAAGGCTTTGTGTGACAAAGGAGCAGAGTACATTTTAGTAAAATAAAAAGTATAGTGGGGCCAGCTAATTGCTTCTAAGTGCACCAGAGAACTTGAGGACAAGAAATGATCAGCTGAAGCCTTTAAATTCCCACCTTAAGGTTGGGAGTAAGTGGTCAGAAAGTTTTTGTGGCTTACTTAAAAGAATCCCTTATCTTTTCTGGTCACATGGCTGAAAGTTCTGAAAACTAACTCAAAATCTAATTCTGCACGTGGGTGAATTACAGGGAAAATTGAATTCCTAAGCTTGTATGGTCTTCTGTATTAAAGTTAGAGCACTGATCAGGAAGAAATGCAACCTCGAAAAAATTGGACTAGGGATATGTGTGCAGGTCCAGTGAGTCTGGGGACTTTAAACCCCTAAATACTCCTGAGCCTTTTTTATGGATAGAATCAAGCCTTCCTGCCCTGCCAGAGGTTAGAGGCCCCTTGCTTGAGAAGAAACTGTAATGGTTTCCCTTGAAGTAAATACTTTGCAGGGAACTACTGACCTACCCTTTCTATCTCTCATTGCTTCTACATCTATAACCAGACCCAAGTTCCAGGGGCCATAACAGCCTTTCACTGATTTCTCCATCAGCTCCCACAATGGCTTAAGGTCTAATTCTATTTATATTACTCATAGTAGTTCTGCTTCTCTGATAAAATCCTGACTGATACATGAGATGCAGGGGAGGTCGTCAGAAAAGTTTATTTGATGAGAGAAGAATATAAGTAGGAAGAAAAGGAAAATACACACCTAGAAATAAAAGGGGAGCATGTTACATTTACAAACATGTTACATGTTACAAAGTCAACCAGGAACTGTCTCTTTCACATGGACCCACTTACGCCTTTTGGAGGAACATAGTTTGGATGTATGGATTTGGCTATTGAGAGTCGAATTATCCTGGGAGAAGGACCAGAGAGGTGAACAGGCTCTTTTGTTATGTAATCAGTGAATGACCTATATGCAAATGAAACAAAATATTATAATCACTAGAGGACCAATAGCATTTTTCATTGCTACAATCAACCTCCACACAATTATATATATTGTTTCTATCTTTGGAACATCTTTTCCCATAATCATTAGTGCTCTTTCTACCAGGCTGGTATTTCTCAAAATTTTTCCTTTGGTCCACAGTAAGAGGTACATTTTACATTGTGATACAGTACATGTAAATCTATGTGCGCATCTGAAACAAAATTATCATGAAACTATGTTTGTCCTAGGCAATATATTCTGATTTTTTAAGTTTTATTTTGATTGCATTAAAAGAAAAGCTGAAATTGATTTCATAATCCATTGATGGAGACTTGCTGTTTTTAAAACATTATTATTAACGGTAGTAATCATATGTGGATTCTTAGGATTTCCTATGTCACAAACCACGCCATCTATGTCCTGGCTGGTGTGGCTCAGTTAGTTGGAGCGTCATCCCGTACACCAAAAGGTTGCAGGTTCCATCCCTGGCCGGGACATGTATGGGAGAGAACCAATTAATGTTTCTCTCTCTCTCTGAAATCAATAAACATTTCAAAAATTTTAAAAAATCATGACATCTATAAGTAGAAATAGTTTTACTTCTTCCTTTCCAACCTGAATGTATTTCTTTCTTTTTCTTGCCTAATTTCCCTGACTATAATCACCAGTATGATGTTGAACAGAAGTGGTGAGAACTGACATCCTTGTTTTATTACTGATCTTAGGAGGAAAACATTTAATTTTTCACCATTAATTATGATGTTAGCTGTGAGTTTTTTGTAGATGCCCTTTACCAAGTTATAGAAGTTTACTTCTATACCTAATTTGTTGAGCATTTTTATCATGAAAGTGCGTTGAATCCTGTCAAATGCTTTTTCTGAGTGTATTGAGATGATTATGTAGTCTGAGCTGGTTTTTTAGTCTCCTAATTTGGTGTATATTACATTGATTTTAGTATGCTGTACCAAGCAAATTACAATCCTGGGATAAATCCAACTTGGTCATGGTGTATAGTTATTTTTATATGTTGTTGGATTTGGTTTGCTAGTAGTTTGGTATAGATTGTTGCATGTACATTTGATTTGGTTTGGTATGGACTGTTATATATATACTCATGAGAAATACTGTTTGTATTCTCTTCTCCTATAATGGCCTTTTCTGATTTTGGTGTCAGGGTAATACAGACATTATGGAATGGAATGTGTTAGCAAGTGTCCTATTTTTGGAAGAGTCTAAAGGGTTGTTGTTAGCTCTTCTTTAAACATATCATAGAATTCATCAATGAAGATATCTGGTCCTGAGTTGTTCATGGGAAGTTTGTAAGAAATTATTAATTCAATTTCTTTATTTGTTATAGGTCTGATAAGATTTTTTTATTATTATTATCAAGTCAACTTCAGTAGTTTTTCTTTCTAGGAGTTTGTCCATTTCATTTATATCATCTTATTTGTTGGCTATGCAGTTGCTCATAGTAACCCCTTAAAGTCCTTTTCTATTTCTATAAGGTCAGTAGTAATGACTCTTCTTTTGTAAATGATCCTTAGAAATGTCCCTGTTTCTTTTCATGATTTTAGTAATTTGAGTCTTCTCTCTTTTTGTCTTGGTTAGTCTAGCCAAAGGTTTGTTTTGTTGATCTTTTCAAAGAACCATCTTTTGGATTTATTGATATTCTTTATTTTTCCAATTTCTACTTCATTTACTTCCACTCTAATCTTTATTCTTTGCTTTGTTCTGTTAGTTTTAAATTAATTTGCTTTTATATTGTAATTTCCTAAGATAAGAGATTAGATTATAATTTGAGATCTCTTTTCTTTTTTAATGCAGGCATTTGGAGCTAAGCACTACTTTAGGTGTGTACCATAACTTCTGATATGTTGTGTTTTTGTTTTTACTGTATGTAGAAAATACAAAGTGATGGCCCTGGCTGGCGTAGCTCAGTGGATTGAGTGCGGACTGGGAACCAAAGTGTCCCAGGTTCGATTCCCAGCCAGGCTACATGCCTGGGTTGCAGGCCATAACCCCCAGCAACCACACATTGATGTTTCTCTCTCTCTGTCTATCTCCCTCCCTTCCCCTCTAAAAATAAACAAATAAAATCTAAAAAAAAAAAAGAAAAGAAAATACAAAGTGATTTCTTCTTTGACCTATCGTTTACTTAGGTATGTATTTAGTTGCACATATTTCTTTAATTTTCCAATTTCCCTTCTGCTATTGGTTTTTTTATTTCATTCTATTGTGGTCAGAGAACTAATTATGTACAATTCAATTATTTTAAATTTATTAAGACTCATTTTATGACTTAAAATATGACCTGTCATAGAGAATGTTTTATTTGAAAAGAACGTGCATTCTGCAGTTGTTGGGTGGAGTGTTCTATGAATGTCTGTCAGGTAGAGCTGACTTACGGTGTTGATCAAGCCTTCTGTTTCCTTGTTGATTTCCTACTTCTTTTTCCCATTACTGGGAGTGTGGTATTGAAGAATCCAACTATTAGTATTTACTTGTCTATTTCTCTTCAATCCTGTCAGGTTTTTTTTTTTAAGATTTTATTTATTTATTTTCAGAGAGAGGGGAAGGGAGGGAGAAACAGAGGGAGAGAAACATCAGTGTGTGGTTGCCTCTCACATGGCCCCCACTGGGGAGCTGGCCTGCAACACAGACATGTGTCCTGACTGGGAATCGAACCGGCAACCCTTTTAGTTCACAGCCTGCTCTCAATCCACTGAGCTACACCAGCCAGGGTGGTTAGAGTGTCTAATTCTGTCAGGTTTTGCTTTATTTATTTTAGAGCTCTGTTGTTAGTTGCACATATATTTATAATTATTATATTCTCCTAATGGACTGATCATTTTATTATTATAAATTGTCCTTCTTTGTCTCTAGTAACAATGTTTATCTTAAAGTATATATTGTCTGATGTGCATATTGCCACTCCAGCTCTTCCTTGGCTGGTTTTCATAGTATATCTCTTCCCATTCTGTTACCTGCAGCCCATTTGTTCCTTTGAATCTAAAGTATGTGTCTTAATGGCGACATACTCTTGAGTATGTTTTTTATCTATTCTGTCAATCCCTGCCTTTTGGTTGGAGTGTTCAATTAATTTATATTTAATGTAATTACTGATAACATAGGGTTTATGCCCACCATTTTATTTGTTGTTACGTGTAACATCTTTTTGCTCCTTTTTTGTTCCTGTAAAATATTAGCTAGTTTTAGTATATCATTTTAATTCCCTTATTTATTTTACCATATTTTAAAAATGATATTCTTACTTGTTGCCCTGTACATCTTAACTTATAACAATCTAGTTCAAGTTAATATCACTCCATGTTCTCCCTCTCCTTTGTGCTTTTTTAAAAAACACACTGTATGCTCATCAACACAAGTTTATAATTATTGCTTTATGCAGTTGTCTTTTATATCAGGTAGGAGAATAAAAGTTACAAACAGAAAAAAAAACATTTATGTTGTCTTTTATATGTGCCTATAATAGTTAACTCTTAATGCCCTTTATTTCTTCATGTGGATTCAAGTTAGTTTCTAGGGCTCTTTCATTTTAGCTTGAAGGACTCCTTATATTGTAAAGCAAGTCTGTTGGCAATTAATTTTGTCAGTTTTTATTTACTTGGGAATGTCTTAATTTCTCCTTCATTTTTGAAGGATGGCTAGTATATTCTTGGCTAATTTTTTTCTCCATTCCTGAAATATGTCATCCCACTGTTTTCTGGCATCTATGGCTTCTGGTGAGAAATCACCTGTTAATATTATTGCAGAACATTTGTATGTGATGAGTCACTTCTCTCCTGCTGTTTTCAAGATTCTGTTTGTCTTTGGGTGCGGAGAGTTTGATTATGATGTGTCAGTTATGGATCTCTGTGTTTATCATACTTGAAGTTTGTTGATGGGTAGATTCATATTTTTCATCTTGCTTTGGAAGCTTTGGGCTATTGGTTCTTCAGACATTCTTTCTGCCCCATTATCTCCCCTCTCTCTTTTATGAAATGCCCATTATGGTTATGTTAATACTCTCAGTGACATCCCACAGGTTTATGAGGCTTTGTTTATTCTATTGCATTCTTTTTTTCTTCTGTTCCTCAGACTTGATCATCTCAATTAACCTATTTTAAGTTGGCTGATTGTGTCATCTGACTGCTCAAATCTGATGTTGAGTCCTTCTAGCGAATCAGCTAAAATATACCACAAAATCCAACCTCACGTTGTACACATTGACAAGCCCTGTGTGTTTTCATTAAACACTTGCTTTCCTACCTCCACACAGTTCTAATAAGCTGATATCTATTTCCAGTGCAGGGAAGATCAGAAAAGAGGCTGGTTAGAGACTATTCCCCCAATAAAACAAGAAATTACAAGAAAATTATGAGAAGGAAACATCTCCTACTGTTAAACCACAGAGGTCAGACCATTTCACTTAAAGACAAACTATGCTTCATACTCATCAGCTCCTAAGAGGTTTTCTGTGTTAAAGTGTTATGTAGTAGTTGATGTTCATAATGAAGATCTCAAGCCAGTGAACAAAGGTTACATGTTTGCTCAGTAGCTGAAGAATCTGCTTAGGAGAGCAGGGAGACATAAACCTTTAAAAATGCAAAAAGTTTTAACATTCAAGGAGGTTTCACTAGCATGAAACATCAAACTTAGGTGTCTCAAAAAGTGGTGACAGATAAAGAAAGTATCCCTTTGGTTTATAAATGTAAATATATAACTATAAATTTATATGTATATTTCAACTAAATTAGCAGATTTTGTCAAATGAACTGATAAATAAGCAAATGAAGAAATTCTGTGAGAAGAATTGGGCCTCTTTTGGTAGATTCTGTGATGGAAGAAGACTTAAGTTGCCCAGTTCAACTTCGCTCTGAATGCAGGAATCTTTACTAAAATCAATGTAAAGTGATCATCCCAGACTATGATTGAACACTTTCAGAAATCAGGGTGGAAATGACAGTTGGCTTTTCCTGATAAACCTTTCCATTACTGGATAGCTAATCAGAAAAATTTTCCTAAACTTAGCTGACATCTGCTGTTCTGTAAATTCCTGTTCAACTTCTAGTTCCAGGATGAACATAAAGTAATGTTACTTCTACCTCCTCTTCCTCTTTCAGATGTTGACCCTTTAAACAAGGAAGCAGGTATACTGCTTCCTTAGTCTCTTCTCTAAGCTACACATTTCATTTTCCTTAACTATTTTCATATAATATAGTTTCCAAAAGCCTCAACATCTCATTTATCTCCTCCTGAATAGTCTCAAATGTATTATCACTTTATTTTTTTATTTTTCAGTTATAGTTTACTTTCAACATCATTTTGTATTAGTTTCAGGTGTACAGCATAGTGGTTAGAAAATTGTATACTTTACAAGGCGGTCCTGTGATATTTCAGGTGCCCACCTGGCACCATACATACTTATTATAATGTTATTGACTATATTCCCTGTGCTGTATTTTACATCCCCATGACTATTTTGTGAGTACCAGTTAGTACTCCTTAATCCCCTTACCTTTTTCGCCCAGCCCCGAACCCTAAGGTATAACATCCATAATTGGAGATATACACCAAATGTGTTCTGACTAGTGTACAGTAGTACTACCACTTTCCTGTAATTGTGCACTGTATATATTCCATTAATGTAACCTAGCATATTCCAGCAGACACATCACAATCTTAGCTTCCTTGTGGAAGGTATCACTAAGCTGTCTTTTAAAGACAAGGAGAAATTCAGCATTCAAAGCAAAAGGGAGATCATGTGCAAAGTCACAGAGGCATAAGAAAACATTAAATTCTATAAATTGCAAAAACCTATAACATTTCATTGCACATTTCCTTTTAATTGGCTGACAGTGGTTAAGGTTAGCATGTCAAATGTAATTAATGATGAAGATCTGATTATCTAGAGTTGCTGAAAATATTTTTTTACAATGGTCCTTTGAAACACAAGATGACTTAGTTTAGGCAACTGTATGCACTAAAATAAGAACAACAATATTGTGACATTTAACCAGATTAGATTAGAACTTATGGAGGGTCTCGAGGTATTCTACCTATCTGTTAGATGCATTATCTTGAATCTGTTGGGCTGTGCTAGCTTCTGGATCCTTTTGGAAGGTTTACTTAACAGCACAGGAGGAGGTATATCCCAGATTACAGATTCTCTACCGCAGCTATAGTAATATTGAACCCTGCAAGTTGTAGAGAGAAAAGAAGTGAAACAAGCATGAATTCAAATTACCACTTGAATTCAAACACTGACACTCTCAGCTCTAGGGAAAGGGGCCTGACAGCTTATCCCTTTACTGCTGAGCTATTTTCTACGTGGGAAGAAATTAGAAATGGTTGCAGCCATCCCATTTTCAGCTGCCTTGTAATACCCTATTCCAAAACAGACAATTTACCATAATAAATAAATTGCATCTTTTAAACAGACCAAAAAATATACTAACATGGTTACCCCCATTAAGTTTTCAGCTGGTTTCTAATATCCTGTTCCAAAACAGATAACTTTATGTAATAAACAAATTGCATCTTCTAAACAAACAAAAAAGTATATTGATAAAGAGAACATTTACTGCTTTCAAACCAAATGATTTAACTTCTATATAGATACTTTAAATATATTTCCTATATTTTTAGTTAATAGCATGAATTACATTGATGTTTTTCTTTGTGAAAAGGAATTCTGATTTCAGGAATAAATTCTACTTTATTATGGTATATAGGTTATTTCATCATAATTGGGTTTTGTTAACTAAGATTTTATTTAGGATAAATAACAATACTGTTCTTTTCACTCCTGCCTCTCAATCTTTTCTTAATCAAGATACAGTACATCGTCAATGGGAAAGGAAGTGACATGGACTACTTTGGACCTGGGGTTAGATCAGATTGCAGGCCCACTTATATTATTTTCCTAGGAACTTCTGCTCCTTTAACATTTTCATGGATGTAGATCTGCATCCATATGTTCAGGCCTCAGTCTTCTGGTTGGTAATGTAAGTCTGGGAGTGTTTAAGCCCATATCTCCCTCCTGTGCTTGTGACCATCCAATCTGGAGGCCTGTCCACATACCACACATCTGCTCTCAGAGGGCTTGCGCCTGCCCAGCCCACGCGCCACTGCCTGACTGGACTGACGCAGCCACCCTCACCCACATACACAGCCAAACTCAGACAGGCAGGGAACCTCCTGTACTTCCCTGGGATTAGGTGATTTTGACCAATGAGGCAACTTCAGGTAGACCAGACCCTGGTAAGGAGTGTGGGAGGAGTGGGAGGAATGGAAGGAAGACGTTATTAGGCAGCCAATGAGCACAAGAGCAAGATGTGTTGCAGAATAGGGAAAAGGGTAGAAGCCCAGGGAGCAGGTGAGAAACACAAAAAGGAAGATGGGAGGACACCAGAGACATAACTCAATGATTCAACATTCTCTCAGCTGGGAACAGCAAACACCAAATGCCGTGAATATATGTACTGACCATAATACTTATGCTTTATGCTGTGGGCACCTAGAAGTGCATGAGTGAGATGGAGGAAATAATACATTTTATGGTGATTATGAAGATTTAGTGAGAGGTGTACATCATTTTATAAGTTAAAAAGCACTATTCAAATAAGATTTTATCGTTAACCAACTGTGTATTAATTTTACATTTCATGTGTGCATATCTTTTCTCCTTATAGATACTGCATATGGATAGAATACAGCGCTGCTGTCTTTCTATGCATCTCCACTCCAGTCATCCACACCCGAGTCTCACAATTCCATCAAGGTAGCAGGCACACTCAGCTTCCACCTTAAGAAACTACAAAAAAGAGAGAACCCTCCCCCCACAGTAATCAGAGTGAAGGAAATAATAAAGAACACAGCAGAAATAAAAAAATAATAAACAGCAAAATAATAGAAAAAATTGATGAAACCAAAAATTGATAAACTTCCAGCCAGAATGATTGGCAAAAAAGAAAGAAGGCACAATTTCTAATATCAGGAATGAGAGAAGGGGACCATCACTTGAGATTGGACGATATTAAAAGGACAATAAGAGACTATATGAACAACTTTATGCCAGCACATTTTAAAACAGATGACATGGATAAATTCTTTGAAAAACATATACTACCAAAGCTCATTCAGAAAGAAATAACTTGAACAGCCCTTGTCAAAAGTTTAGTTAAGCTTCTTCATGGTACCATTGCCTTGAATCCATTCTGCTTGGTCAAGCAGCCTACAGTGACAAAAAATCAGTCCCTCATGCAAGCACATGCCCTAGACAGCAGCCCACCAAGTCACAAAGTAAATGCAAGTTCCATTTACCCAATGGCCCTTGGTCTGTCTCCCCTGACTCCTAATGCCTTGTCCTCATGCTCAACTCCCAGAAGATTCCTGGGGAGCTTACCAAAGTCCCACTCTTTTGGTTTGAATTGGCCAATCTGGCTTTAGCCTGGAAATCCCAAAGCATTCTATCCACGGACCCCAATAAAAACATGTGCCCCAGGTTCTGCCTTTCTTTGTCTGGACTCTGCCTTGACCTCCCTGTGTGACCCCTTGAGGCATGCCAGGTACTTCTCTAGGACCTGTGAGCAATAAGCTTCTCTATTTCAATTTCCTCTATGACCTGCCATTGAACTGCAGTTCACCATCTGGCACCCTGTGCTCCACTTAGCAAGTGTTAATTTGACAAATTCATAAGAGCCTTATATCTATTAAATAAATTAAGTTTATAGTTAAAAATCTTCCCACCAAAAACCTCTAAGCCTAGATGACTTCATTGGTGTATTCTATCAAATATTTAAAGAAGAAATAAATACCAATTTTATACATTTTCCAACTCAATGGTAACAGCATTACCATGAAAAAGATGTTATAAAAAACAAAGAAATTACCATGAAGACATTACAAGAAAACTACAGACCAATATCCTTCATGGACATGGATGCAAACATGTTCTTCATTGGAACATGGACATGCAGTATGTGCATGTCTAAGGCAGCTTTCCCACTACAATGGCAGAGTTGGGCAGCTGCAACAGAGACTTTGGCCTACTTTATATCTTGTGCCTACCAGAAAAATTGCTGACTTTTGACTAAAGTTGTATATTGAAAAAGATGGAAAAATGGCCACCTCAATTGCTCTGAAAACCAAGCTTTAGATGAATAATAGTGTCTGCACCTTTTTTTTTTACTTTAACCTCCCTCACTGCTTACATCTGTCCCCACTCCCCACCACAGTAGTTCCTTAAAGAGACAACCAGCAAAAAGTCTAGTCATTTAACAAACATGTGCTAAAAGCAAATTGGCAATGGGCATCAAAAGCTTTGACAACATTTTTCTCTTCAGATGTCCTAATTAACTTGTGGTAATCAAGCATGTGGGGGGTTTACAAAATTCATAAAATTCCATGCACAAATAAGTTTATCCACAGCAATGTTACATTTGGTGCCTATCCTTGTACGATGCCCTTACTTTACTAAAATATAGAAATCCTGATAAATTAAAACATTATAAGATATAGTACACATCTGTAGTAGCTAAATATTAGATCTTGCTCTGGAAAAGTTTTACTGTAGCATCAGATTGGAAACATATAGACTCCCTAATCCTTAATAAATTTTGACTACAAGACTATTTATGACTTTTGGATAAAAAGGGATGGGTTCTGTGTTCATTTTTTCTAGAGACTCCTGATGAAATAACCTGATAACATACAATACTAACCTGTTGGGTATATATCTGTAGGAGACTTCCTTGGGCAAGGCAAGGTTCTCAAGTCTTTTGGTAATCTGAGTCTTCAAAGCACCATGGCGAACAGGGCGAATAGGGTCTTGATTTCCCCAAAATAGTATTCTGTTTAAAAAAAAAAGAAAGAAAAAATGTTTAATAAAATAAGCAAAAAAAGGAAAGAAATTCACTGTTAATGAACATCTTAGACTACTTCTCTACTAATTTTACTTCAGCTTAAGAACTATCTCTATTACAAAACTTTACAATTTCCAGGCATCAGAAGCAGATAAACTACTTTATGTAAGTTGAAATTAAAATAAGATTAGATGGTTTTATCTACAACCTTAACATGTGGTGATCAAAATGAACCTATTAGAGGTAGATAGTTCTGCTTCTGCCATCAGGTAGTTAACATGGCAATTTACAGTCAGTTTATCATAAAGTGGTCATGCCACCTCTCTATGCTGTGCTCTCACTTTGGGTGATGAACTGTGCCAGGCGGTCATACAATAAAACAGTAAGAGAGTAATATTAATATCTATTGTTTATAGAATACTTACTGAGGGCCAGGCACTGGGCTAAGTGCTGTACAGACATCAGGTCATTTAGTCTCTACAGCCCTGTGAAACAGGTATGATTACTGGGCAGGGTGTGAAAAGAGAGGGAGAAATCTGTCCCAGATTAACCTGACAAGGTGTCATAGAAGTAAGTAGAAGACACAGACTGCCAGAAAAAAAGACACCTTTCAGGTTGGGGTACCTATGAGAAATGGGAATAAGCAAGGATTGGGCAAAGCGTGTGCTGGCAGAAGCAGAAAGTCATGTTGGGAGTAATTAAGTCACCTTGCTAGAATCAATGGGGAAGGCCTTAGAGACCTGGCCAAGAAAAGGTAAAAAGTTACCTCAGTAACCTGACTCTGCACATACCTGAATTTGTCAACTAATTGAGCTTATCCCTTTAAAGGCCCCAGCCATTTTTTTATTTCTAATTTTTGTCTATATTATATATATTCCTCTGTCTCCAGTTCACAAGCATCAGCCAGACTCACTATTAGAAATGTTTATTAATAAATTAATATCTCCATGTACTACATTCTGCTGATTCCTTTTCCTAAGTATGACTCAACTCTGTTGATTTCTCACCATCCCCGTGGTTATCTCCCTTGTCCAGATCTCATTATCCATGTTCCTTTCTCCACAGCATTGTCAGAGTGATCTTTCTCTAGTCCAATCTGATCAAGTCATCTCCTTGTTTTAGACACTTCAAAGGTTTCCATTTGCTCTAGAATACAGTTCCAACTCCTCACTGTGGCTTACAAGGCCCTCCACAATTTTGACAAGGAGCCCCTTCCTCTCCACCCTACATATTCTTCCAGGAGAGAAATTATGTCTTAACCTTTTGAAGATTTCCCCTTCCACAGTTTAGTGTTGTGCACAACAGGTGCTCAATCAGGGTTTGGTGAGTGAATGAATGGTGAAAACTGGGGACTCACCTAGTGGTGATATGAAACAGAGATTAGAGAAGAGAGAATGACTTCAGGGAGAATAAGAGGCTAAAGCAGAAGCTTGTGTCCTCACCTGGTGGAAGGGGTCAGGGTGCTCTCCAGAATCTCTTATATAAGGGCACTAATCCCATTCATGAGGACTCCATGCTCTTGACCTAATCACCTTCCAAAGACCCACCTCCTAATCCCATTGGGGATTAGATTTGAAAATATGAATTTTGAGGGGACATAAAGATTTAGTTGATAGCATCTGGTAGAGAACTGGTATTCAAAAAAGTACAAAGAACTCTTAAAATTCAACAGTAGAAAACAAACAACCCAATTAAAAGATAGACAAAATATCTGAACAGATACTTTACCAAAGAGGATATAAAGATGGCAAATAAACATAAAATAGGCTAACATCTCATTAGGGAATTGCAAACAAAAACAATGAGATATTATTACATACTTATTACAATGGCTAAAATACAAGAGACTAACAACACTAAATGCTGGTGAAGATATGGAGCGACAGGAACTCTCATTAATTACTGGTGAAAATGGCACAGACACACTGGAAGAGAGTTTAGCAGTTTCTTACAAAACTAAATATGTTCTTACCATATGACCCAGCACTTCTAGGTATTTACCCAAATGAGTTGAAAACTTCTATCTATACAAAAACCTGCACACAAATGT
This sequence comes from Phyllostomus hastatus, assembly GCF_019186645.2. NCBI lineage: Eukaryota > Metazoa > Chordata > Mammalia > Chiroptera > Phyllostomidae > Phyllostomus > Phyllostomus hastatus. The sequence continues at coordinate 33,656,312 of NW_025333709.1, read as the reverse complement.
TTATAGCAGCTTTATTCATGATTGCCAAAAACTTGAAGCAACCAACATGTCCTTTAACATATGAATGGATAAATGTGGTACACCTAGACAATGGAATATTATTCAGCACTAAAAAGAAGTAAGTTATCAAGTCATGAAAAGACACAGAGGAACCTGTTGCTAAGTGAATGAAGTCAGAAAAGGTTACACATTGTTTGACTACAACTACATAATATTCTGGGAAAGGCAAAACTATACATACAGTGAACAAGATCAGTGGTTGCTAGGAGTTTGGAGAGGGGAGAGAGAAGGAAATAAATGAATAGATGGGGCAGAGGTAATTCTTAGAGCAGTGAAAATATTCTGTATAACACTGTAATGGTGGATACGTGACTACGCATTTGTCAAAACACATAAAACTGTACAACTTAAAAAGTGAACTCTAATGTAAACTATAGGCTTTATTAATAATAATGTGGTGATTTTTGTCCATCAACTATAACTAATGTACCACACTAATGCAAGCTGTTAATGATAGTGGAAACTAGAGGAGTGGGTGGTAATATAGAAATTCTATTGTACTTTTGCTCAATTTTCCTGTACACCTAAAACTACTTTAAAAATAAAGTCTACCAATTTTTAAAAAAAAGCAGTAGAAGAACAGAAAAGAAGTGAAAATATTCAGGCTTTACTCAAGAGCTAAACAATAAAAAGGGAGTCCTGTAGCTAAGAGTGGCAGGATGGTGGGTTCAGCCTGCTGGAGATTTAGAGAACAGGTGTGCTCTAGACGGAGGCTCAGAGGCAGCAGAACCAGATGTTAGAAGGAGCAACCTGGAGGATGGACACAAGAGTTTCAAAGGAGTATGGAGTAACACCCTGGGATGGCAGTTTTCAAACCTGTCTGCCTACTAGAATTACTGGGGGAACTTTTAACAGTCCTAAAATCTAGGCTGCACCCCAAACCAGGCAGTTGGGATTTCTGGGCATGAGACCCAAACATTAATGCATTTTAAAGGTCTCCATGTGATTCTAATGCACAAGTTTGAAACCCACTGACTGAGGGGTTTGCTTTCCATGTGTTGACTCAACTGAGGTGATAATATTCACTCAGTGGATCCAGTTGAGCAGTGAGGTGGATACACCTAGGATGCAAGGTTAGTGGGCAGGTAAGAATAATACTTACCTATTTAATGTAAGGAATACATAATTACAAACAAAACTATATAATATTTTCTTACCTATCTGGGGTTCCCCATTGTTTTTTAGGCTTAGAAAGATCGTGCATTCTCTTCCTGGAAAAAACACTAATAAATACCAGCTGATTAATTCAAAGAGAACACTTATAAATATGGTTATATCAGATGACTTCTACTCAAACAAACCGCATGTGAGGGGGAAAAAAAAACCACAATATCTAGAAACAAGTATACAGGACACATGGACAAAAACTAGGAGGGGGTAGAAATGGGAAGGAGGTGGGGAGGGCTGGGGGTGGACTGGGATGGGAGTAAAAGACAGAAAACTGTACTTGAACAGTTAAAATTAAATTAAATTAAAAAATAAAATAAAATAAAAATAAATAAATAAATGAATAAATACCTATTTTCTCAAAAAAAAAAACAACAACACCATATCTTATTTGATGTGATTTGAAGAATTCTAAAGAGCTTAAAGTATTCAAAAATATTGTAGACCCAAAATTCTCACTTCTATATATAGTCAGAAAGATCCAAGATGGTGGAGGAATAAGTAGAAGCTACACTAATCTCCTCCCAGTTTCAATCTAGAATTACAACTAAATTGTAGAGAAATCATCTGGAATAACCAACCGAATGACAGCTGGGAGAAGTCTTATAACCGTGGAAAGACAGACAGAATAAAGCACTTTACCACAGCGTGACAGGTATGAAGTGCAGAGGAGACGTGAGAGGGCTGGTGGGCTCTCATGGGCGGCAGCTGAAGTTCCAGAGGGATAGTTCAGTGGCTCGGGGGTTCCCCCTGAGAAGTGTGGGGTCTAAACCCCAAGCTGGATTCCCCAGCCTGCATCACCAGAGCCAGAAAGGAACCCAGATAACATCCAGCTGTGAAAATTGGCAGGGTTTCTGTCTGCCAGAGAGAGAGGACTGGAGACACAGAGAGCCTCTTAAAGGGCCAATGCACAAATTTCATTTGCAACCATTTACCCTAGCTCTGGCAGAGCTGGGGTGGGGGCTGGGGAAGTGGTGGACAGAGTGAGAGAATTTTTTTAGTTTCTTTTAAACCTAATACTATACGCTTCTCGTCTCTTACTCCATTCTACCTTATTCCCTCCCTTTTTTATTTATAATGTAAGTTTTACTTTCTTTCTCTCTTCACCTTGTCTCTATTCTCTAATCTTATTGCTCCTACCCTTACCCTCTCAAAATATTTTTTCTTTCAGTTATTCATCTCATATTCATTTTTACTTTCTTATATAATAACTTTAATCTCTGTATACCTTTATTAATATTGGCTCATTTGCTGTTGATAGTGTGATTGTGGGTGGGGTTATTTTTGCAGGTGTGAGTTTGTTTCCTGGGCTGTTTGGTTTTGTTCTGGCAGCACCTGTACAATGGCATACATGACATGGTGGGCAGAGTGACTCTGTCAGCCAGCTGGAGGGAAGGACCCAGAATGACCCAGCAACAACCAAAACCCAATTACAACTAGAGAGCCCATGTAAATGGCATAAAGCCTGTCCTATCAAGTTCAAGAGATCAAGGAGCATGCACCACTGAATCCCACAGGTCTTCTACCACAGAAGGTCAGTCACATCATGAAGACAGGAAGTCAAAGCAGATCAATCTAAGAAGTGGAAACAAACAAGAAGAGTAACCTAAAATGGGGAGACAAAGGAACAAACCCCAATTGAAAGAAAAGGAGGAGTCCCCAGAAGAGTGCTAAAGGAAGGAAACAAGCAAACTATCAGACATTCCACTCAAAATAAGGGTTATAAGGATGCTCAATAAGCTCAGTGAGAACTACAAAGAACTAAAGGAAAACTATAAGGAACTTACTGTGAACTCCATCAGCATGAAAGAGGGCCCATAAACTATCAATAAGAGCCAGGAGGAAATGAAAAATACAATATCTGAAATGAAGAACACAGTAGAAGGAATTAAAAACAGGCTAGATGAATCAGAAGATCAAATCAGTAAGCTGGAGGAAGGTAGAAAACAAGTCCCAGACGGAGTCACAAAACAAAACAAAAGACTCAAAAAGAACAAAGAGTGTTTAAGGGAGCTGCAGGACAACATGAAACATAATAATATCCATACAAAAGGGATACCAGAAGGAGAAGAAGAGGATCAAGAGATAGAAAACCTGTTTGAAAGAGTAATGACAGAAAGCTTCCCTAACTTGATGAGAGAAAAAGTCACACAAGCCCAGGAAGCACAGAGGGTCCCAATCAAGATGAACCCAAAGAGGCCCACTCCAGCACATCATTATTAAAATGGCAAAATTCAAAGACAAAGAGAGACTTTTGGGAGAGACTCTCCCAAAGAAGGAAGAAGCAGCTAACAACATGCAAGGGAGCCCCAATAAGACTATCAGCTGATTACTCAACAGAAACACTACACATCAGAAAGGAATGGCAAGAAGCATTCCAAGTAATGAAAAGCAAAAGCCTGAAACCAAGGCTACTCCACTCAGCAAGGCTCTCATTTAAAATGGAAGGCAAAATAAGGCATTTCCCAAACCAAAAAAAAAAAATTCTAAAAGAATACATCTCCACCAAATCAGCATTGAAAGAGATGCTAAAGGTAAAAGGGGGAAAAATGGCAATGAATAAGTACCTACCAATAATAACCTTAAATGTAAATGGATTAAATGCTCCAGTCAAAAGACATAGGGTAGCCCTGGCTGGTATAGCTCGGTGGATTGAGCACAGCCTGCAAACCAAAGGGTCGCCAGTTCAATTCCCCATCAGGGCACATGTCTGTGTTGCAGGCCAGGTCCCCAGTGGGGGCCACATGAGAGGCAACCACACATTGATGTTTCTGTCCCTCTCTTTCTCCTTCCCTTTCCCTCTCTCTAAAAATAAAATCTTAAAAAAAAGACATAGGGTAGCGGAATGGATAAGAAAACATGACCCATGAATATGCTGCTACAAGAGACCCAACTCAGAACAAAAAAATTTACACAGACTGAAAATGAAGGGTTGGGAAAGAAATATTCCAAGCAAATGGACATGAAAAACAAGTTGGAGTAGCAATACTGATATCAATACTGATGTTTTATATTTTCAGTATTGATGTTTTGAAAATAGATTTCAAAACAAAGGCCATAAAAAGAGACAAGGAAGGACATTCATAATACTTAAGGGAATAAACCATCAAGAAGAGGGATAATATAATAAGAACCCCCAAGACTGCAATCTACAAAAGTGGGCCACCCACTCTGAAGATGAAGCTAAAATGTTTCAATCAGATTATCTATTTCCATATCACTCTCTGTATGTCACCTACATTGTCCCTCAGCCTTTAGTAATGACTTTTTTTCCCCTTAACAAATTGCCTTAGCTATGTTAGGAAAGTAATCCAAGTAAGCATTCCGCGCACACAACCACACAGCCAGACCACAGTATTAACAATGGGACACTTCACCTGATGCCAGTGTGATGGTGGCAGCAATCAGTCTTGGGAACAAGGAGCATTTGATACGACAATTATTTTCACCTAAGAGATTATTATTCCAGTACTAACACTGGGGTTCTGGGATTTATTATTTTAAAAGGAAATGTCATTTTCTTATCCCTGGGAAAGTTACTTAATTCTCTGAGCTTTAGTTCACTTGTTCAATAAGAGAACTTACTATGTACCAAGCAGTGATCTAGGGCTGAGGGTGCCTTGGTGAATAAAACAGTCAAAAGTCCTTACCCTCATGTAAGGACAGAAAGACAGTAAATGAAATAAAGTAAATATTGGAAGTAAAGTAAACAAAGTATATTGGATGTGAATAAGAGCTATTAAGAAAGCAAGTAAATGAGATATAAGGAGTATGTGGTGGGGAGAAGGTTAGAATTTTAAGTAGGGTGATCAAAGAAGGTATTATTGATCAGGCTCTATTTGAACTATGACTAGATACACAAAATTTCCAGGGGAAGAGCAGTGCATGCCAACAGCAATGGCAAGCACAAAGGCCCTGGGGCAGAGGCATGCCCATATGTTTGAAAAATAACAGGAGGCAAATGTAGTTAACCTCATCAATAAATGAAAATAACCATATCCATCTCAAAGAGCTGTGTGTCCAGCACATTATAACCACAGAGTAGGTACTTGTTAATGTCCCTTCCTTTTTCCTTTTCCTCCCCAGCAGCAGGTAGTATGATAGTTTGGTTAAAATAGATAGCTTGTTTAAAATAGTTTGTGTCTTATATAGGAAAATCCTGGAACTATCAGTAAACAGGTAAAGTGATACATTAAGATTGTTTTAGTGCTTGAGGAGGTTGCTAGCTAAAATACAGGTTTGAAGGTAGTAAGAATAATATTCCAACTCCACACCCTCCTCCCCCCACTGCATACTCTGGACTCTTCTAACTCCCCCCTTTCCAATTGCAACTAATCTATTTGCATTTTTTTTTCCCTCAGGACTCTGCTTTGTAATTCAAGATTTCTCAGCCTAAAATTCCCAAATCTTTGTGGGATCTATGAAGATAATAATGGGAGCTCACAATCTTTAGAACCTTTCAAAAAGTCAAATGGAATTCCACACCATCAACAGTCAGGCTTGTAGAGACTACACAAAATACCAAATTTGTTTCTGAAGTATATCATCTCCATACGTTACCTCATGCTGACAGAAGACTGATTAATACTTATAGGTGCCCTTAATTAAAAAAAATTAACTAGTGTAGTTTGTTTTGTAAAGAACAACAAAAAATCTTTCAAAACTTGAGATTGTACTAATGGGTAGAGACAATCAAAAGATTATTTGGTGGTAAAACATTTGGAGATCTGCTATGCAATTGACATAATGCAATCCCCAAGTCATGTTTGTTAGTATCTAGGAACAGTGAAGATACTGTCAATTGCAGGAAAAACAAAATCCTCATTCAATAGAGGAATGGTTTTACCATGCAGGTACCTCATGGGCTCTTCTGGGATAGCCTGAGCCAACTTTCCGGGGAGGTGACTAGGTACAGGAGAAAGAAACTCACAGTTACAGACAAACCATCTTATTACATAAAAATCTTTTCAAGCAAATTAGACTCTGGCTTACATCATCACCTCCAACTCAAGATTTCCTTCATCACCTTTTCTTTACCCGCTAAATAATGTTTTTTATTGTATCATTTTATACAAGACCATCGAAAGTTTCCTAGTTTCCAATAGATATTTAAATTGGATTGTTATTTCAGTAAGAAATAATCTCACTAACATTTGTTAATTCTGTGTGGAGATCTAACACCTCTCCTTTTCATTCACCTATTGTGCATTATGTCACCATAGCTACATCTCCAGCCTGCATCGCTTCATGTTAACACAGGCTTCCCTTGCCTGTAGTACTGCATTACCTCACAGTGTCTAGCCATGATCCTGTGCAGAAATAAAAGAATGTGGCTGAAAGATTTCAACTCTCAAAGGAACATATTTTAAAAATAAGGATTACATTGCTGTCATGTGTTTTCACTGATAATTATTATTCTCCTATAGTTTGCCAATAGCTAAGAAAGTTTTTAAAATCTTTACCTTGGGTGTAAAGCAATAAATATACATTTATATAGCAATAATTATGGAAACGATTTCACATCTGAATTGATGGGATAGTTCAAATAATTCTTTCATTCAAGATGGTGTTTTACACTGAACTATTTTGTTTATGGTCAGAAAATATTTCATAACAATAAGGCACAGCACAATTCTTCAACAAAAAGTTTTCAGAGAATGGGGACAGAGATAGGTAATGGAGATAGCACAATTTTGTCATAGAATCAAACCAAATCAACCAAACAAAAGCAAGAATCAGTATAATAATTACAATTAAAATAATAACAAAGATATTTAAAAGACACTCTCTAAACAATATTAAAAAAAAAAGTATAGCTGGTGTGGCTCAGTGGATTGAGTGCCAGCCCGCAAACCACAGGTTGCCACGTCAATCAGGGCACATGCCTGGGTTGCAGGCCAGGTCCTCAGCTGGGGATGTGGGAGAGGCAACCCACATTGATGTTTCTCCCCTTCTGTTTCTCTCTCCCTTCCTCTATCTAGAAATAAATAAATGAAATCTTTAAAAAATATAAAAATAGTTTTAAAAATGTAAAAAGTATAAACACTTACTAGGTAAACCATGGCTCTATTTAGCCACAGGAGAGTTTGCTCACTCAGCATATGTTTATTTTAGTGATGTGGTATTTTAAATGGATACTTCTCTGAATTTCATTTTCTCAAAAATTTAGTTGATTATATCTGCACTATTGACGTCTCAGGATTCTTGTAAGAAAAAAATTTTTTTAACTGCCAAGCATTACATGAAAATAAAGTAGCAGTTCGATCTGACCTTTAACAGGATCCTAAACAATAAAACAAACAAACAAGCAAAATATAACCAAAGACACTGAAATAGAGAATAGACTGACAGTGACCAGAGGGGAGAGGGGAGGGAATTTCAGGGGAATTTCAGGGGAATTTCAGGGGAAAAGGGGAAGGGTTTACAGGAACAAGTACAAAGGACACAAGGATAAAAACTAGAGGGGGTGGAAATGGGAGGGAGGTGGGGAGGGATGGGAAGGTGGGCTGGGATGGGAGTAAAGAACAGAAAACTGCACTTGAACAACGATTAAAATAAAGTTTTTTAAAATTTTATTTACAGCATAAATAAATAAATAAATAAATAAATAAAGTAGCAGTTTAACTGCCTGAAAGGAGAAAAAAAAAATTGAAAGCAAAATACATAGAAAATGCAAAATAAGTCTAAATAATAACAATATATGTAAATGTTAAAAATAACAATAAATATGAATGGTTTAACCCACTTATAAAAAGAGTGGATAAAAATTAAATCTGATTATTTATTTCTCATCTATATGAACCACTGATAAGAATGCTTGGTATTTGGTATTTCTCTTTAATGATTCTATTCTGAAACCTCTTGTAACCATATCTTAGCCAAACCAAGAGTAAACATCTATTTTTCAGAAGATACCTATTTTGTACATTGTATGTGCATACATGTACACAGAAACATGTTTTTTATAAAGGGCATTTTCTTGAAATGTCACTAATCATTGTACTTGAATTAGAGTCGGGGGGAGTGGAAAACATTGACATGGAGCTTCACAAAATCTATGATATGGGGTCATCAATGCAGAATCCCAAGTCCCATGAAGGTTCATACCTACTATGTGACACCTAGTATTTAGCAAATAAGTAAAACACTGCAAACAGAAGAGTTTTCATGCATCTCCTCTCCCCTTCTCATTTCGTAATCTCTATCTTTCTCTACTTTCTTTTTCCCAAAGGAACTGTCATTAGAAAAGGGCTTTATGATGAAGGGAAAGCACAGGAACCTTCTCAAAAACCCCTAGTTAGGCTTTCGCATCAAATGCCCCCAATTGAATTTGTTCCATTCAGCTAGGCTGGTCCACTGAAGTCTGGAAGAATGGTACTGTAACTATGGCCTTACCATTTCCTTAAAAACTCACGGGGAACAGCATCTGCAAAAATGAAAAGCAAATGTAAAAATTAGCTTCAATAAGAACCAAAGATATATAGGGATAGTATCACAAATCAATAGCGAAAGGAGCTAGGGAAAAAGAACTATAGGGGAATGGCCAAGTTAAATGTGACACATTACCGAAATAAACCACAGTTCATAAGCCACCATTGAGGAGTTAAATATTTTTCTAAGTTGAATTAAAGCAAAAATAATAGAATATCTACCCAATCACTGGATTTTAATCTGAGTTGAAGGTGACAAAAGACATAGAAGAGCCCTGGCTGTCGTGGCCCAGTGGCACATGCCTGAGTTGCAGGTCAGGTCCTGGGGACGTGCAAGAGGCAACCAATTGATGTTTCTCTCACACATTAAAGTTTCTCTCACTCTCTTTCTCCCTCCCCTCCCCCATCTCTGAAAATAAATAAATGAAATATTTTTTTAAAAGACAGAGGAAAAATAATAATACATTAAAATATTTAAAAGTTAAAACTTTTGTATGTCAAAAATTAAAACTTGAAGAGTTTAAGAATTTGGAGAAATATTTGGCAGTAAGTATGATAATTGCTAACAGTCTTAATATTTGAAGAATATAAAAGTATAGATAAATAAGAAAAACACTAAGGTAGATGTTAACAGTTAAATGGACAAAGGATAGAATTGAATTCATGTATAAAGACATATAAAGGGCTAATAAACATAAAGTTCAAATTTGCTTGTAATCAAAACTGCAAATAAAAATGAGGTATTTTTTAAACTATCAAACTAGCAAAAAAAATTTTTTTGCAAAGATAATTATGCTGAAAGGATAACAAGAGGCAAGTACTCTTGGTACTGCAGATGAAAATTTAAATTAGTACACTTCATAAAAAATAACTTGGCAGAATGAGTCAGCAGTGCTTACATTCCTTAATCCAATTCTACTTCTAGAAATGTACCCTAAAGAAATAATGCCAAGTGTGGACAAAGATTTATGTGCGAAATTGTTCATTGCAGTATCTTTAACAGTGGAAAACTGGATACGCCTGAAATGTCTCAAACAGAGTAAGTGGTTGGTTAAGCAAATTAAAACTCACATTTAGAAGGGGTTTTTTAATGTAGGAAAATGTACAAAATCATGCAGGCCAAGTTGTGCAAATGCTTATTCTAATGGGCCTCATAATGATAGATTTTTCTCCATCATTTCTGTTTGGGAGTTTTTCGTTACATCTGAAATAACATTTTCTACCCTCTGGAATGTTTTGGGTAAAGGAGAGTGGGTGTGCTCTGGCATCAAACAGACATTGCTCAACCCCTAGTTTTGTTAGTTACTCAGCTAACTAAAAATCTTGGGCAAATTACTTAACTTCTCTGAGACTCAGTTTCCCCTTCTCAGATAGAAGGATCATAAGTAGGTCTGTGTAAAGGTCTGTGGCATATATGAAAAGCACCTTGCATAACGTAGATGCACATAGATGAATGGCAGTTAGAATTATTAGTTACAACCTCATTGTACCAAAGGAGATGTAGGAAGCACTCCCAATATCAATTGGGCTTCTATGTGCAACTTGGTGTCAGCTGCTGAGAGAATAAAAATGAGTAAGATGACTCTCTCCTCTCAAGGAATTTACAGCCTGGTAAGAGATAGGCTATGAACTTCTTTTTAAAAGCACATGTAATTTTTGAAATTGGATATTTTCTATTATTCTACTTTTTAAGGCTAAACTGGCTCAGACCTCAGGAAAAGATGAGAGTTGCCTATGAAAATGCCCCCGTGTCCAGCCTGGCTGACATCCATGAAAGTCGCACACTTGTTCTGTGGGTTTTCATGTGTTATTCCCACATGTGGCTGCAGCTCTATCTGTACAGGTCAGAGAGTCAGGATAACACTGAATCAATCCTTAAACATCCTCTGCAAATACTGCTGACATGAACCACTGATGCTCCTTCCTCTTGCCCTTCCATGCTACCATTTCTCCCACAGGTTGGACTTTCCCTGTGTATTTCAGAGACACACTTTTTATGTTATCTCAGCTCTTAAGTGGCTACTGTTAGCTAATGTTCCAAGAAAAGCAGTGGCACAATGACTTCCATATTTGTCTATACATTAGAATCACCTGGAGGATCTTTTAAAAATTGCCGGTCTCAGGCTAAACCCTAAGCCCATTAAATCTGACCTCTGAGGGTGTGATGGGCACCAGTAATTTTTGAAGGAGACAAGTTTGAGGACTACTTCAATACTGTTTAGTGGCTAGGACACGAGCTCTGGAATCAGACTGCCTAGAACCAAATCCTGGCTCTGACCTCCGATCTCACAAGTTCACCTAAGCTCTCTGTACCTTACTTTCCTCATGTTCTTACCTCAAAAGGCTGTTGTGTGAAAGTTAAACAAGGTAATACATGTAAAGCACTCTGCCTAGTGCCCAACACATAGTACACACACAATAACTGGTAGCTTTCATTAATCCTAAAAATTCAATAATTAAGATTTTGTTTAAATTCCTATGAATTAAAAAAAAGTGTTTAACTGTTAAGTATAAGTAACTGGGGCTTCCAGGCAAGGTGGAGGCATAGGTAGACACGCTTCACCTCCTCATGCAACCACAGAAAGAATTACAACCAGATCTCAAAACAACACCCAGAACTGTCAGAAAATTGAGCTTTATGGAAGTCCAGTGTCCAAGGATTTAAAGAGGCCGCATTCATCCAGATGGGTGGGAGGTGGAATCAAGGAGGTAGGAGGAGGGGTGGTGTGGTATGGACTAGAGGCAGCCATGTCCAAGCCCATGGTCCCATGTTCCTGTGTGGTGGATAAAAATCAGGAGGGTTTACTCCAGGAGTGAGTGATCCCAGCCCCAGGCCAGCCCACACAGCCCAGGGTTCCAGCACCAGGGAGATAAACCCCCAGTACCTCTGGCTCTAAAAACCAGTGAGGGTTGGGCGGTGGAAGAAACTGTTGGATTTTCGCAGCTTAAAGGGTCTGCATAGACTTAGAACACATGCAAACCCCAGGGCAGCAGCTGGAGGGTCACCAAGTGCATACAGAAAGTCGGTGATGTGACTAGAAATGGGGCAAGTGCCAGGAGGCACTCTGACCTCTGGAGGCCAGACCACAGCATTGTCCCCTCTCTCTGGCCTGCCCCCAACAAGTGGAGCTGCGGAGCAGTGAAGTGGGTTGCCAAGAACTGGCAATTACCTAAGGCTCCATCTCACACAATTTACAGGTGCCTTTGCTACACAGGCCACACTACTAAGACAGGGAGTAGAAGCAGCTCTACCCAATACTCGGAAACTAACATAGGGAGATTGCTGAATTGAGGAGGCAAGGAAATACAGCCCAAATGAAAGAATAGAACAAAACCCTAGAAAAAGAAATAAATGAAATGGAGATAGTCAACCTGTCAGATGCAGAGTTTAAAACTGGTAATAAGGATGCTCAGATAACTCATTGAGTACAGCAAAAAAAAAAAAATGAAGAAATTAAGGTTATACAAAGTGACATAAAGAAAAATGTACAGGGAACCAACAGTGAAGGGAAGGAAGCCAGGATTCAAACCAATGATTTGGAACAAAAGGAAGAGACAAGAATTCAAAACAAAAACAAAAGCAAGGAGAGGCCTAGGAACCTCTGGGACAACTTTAAATATACCAACATCTGAATCATAAGGATGCCAGAAGGAGAAGAGAAAGAGCAAAAAATTGAAAACTTATTTGAAAAAATAATTAAAGAAAACTTTCCTATTTGGCAAAAGAAATAGTCATACAAGTCCAGGAAGCACAGAGAGTCCCAAACAAGTTGGACTCATAGAGGACCACACCAAGACACATCATATTTAAAATGCCAAATGTTAAAGATAAAGATAGAAAGTTAAAAGCAGCAGGGGAAAAACAAATAGTTATCTATGAAGGAGTTCCTATAAGACTATTAGCTGATTTCTCAAAAGAAACTTTGTAGGCAAGAAGGGACTGGTAAGAAGTATTCAAAGTGATGAAAAGTAAGGATCTACAACCCAGATTACTCTATCCAGCAAAGCTATCATTTAGAATAGAAGGGCAGATAAAATGCTTCCCAGATAAGGTCAAGTGAAAGGAGTTCATCACCACCCAGCCCTTATTATATGAAATGTTAAAGGGACTATTTAAGAAAAAGATAAAAATATGAACAGTAAAATGACAACAAACTCACAGCTATTAACAACTGAACCTAAAACAAAAACAAAAACTAAGCAAATGACTAGAACAGGAACAGAATCACAGAAATGGAGATCATGTGGATGGTTATCAGTGGGGGAGTGGGACAGGGAGAGAGGGGGGAAAAGGTACTGGGAATAAGTAGCATAAATGGTAGGTAGAAAATAGAGAGGGGGAGGCTAAGAATAGTATGGGAAATGTAGAAGCCAAAGAACTTATATGTATGACCCATGAACATGAGCCAAAGAGGGGGAGGAATGTAGGTGGGAGGGAATGTGCAGGGCAGAGGGGAATGAAGGGGAGAAAATGGGACAACTGTAATAGCATAATCAATAAAATATATTTTTAAAAAAGTTTAAGTAATTGTTAAGGACCCATTTACTACTAAGGGTCCTAACTATGAAAATAAGTATTAGTGAGATGACAACCTCCTTGTGAACATGTATTCACATGTAGTTTTATTGGTTTCTATATGTATTTATACCTTCCCCTCATTTCTAAAAAGATTTGAGGTTGCTTACTACATAAACACATATACTACAATAGAATATTATCTGTTTCAAGATGAAAAATTCAAAGACAGAAGTAGACAAATAGTAGAAGGAGAAGAGAAAGGAAAATAAAATTAAACAAAGAAAGAATGTGCAACGAAGCCCAGTATAGTTGCAACTGAGCATTCTATCATTGGAAGCAAAACACACCAACTTTTTCTAATATTGAAATCTGAGAGAAATTTCTCTTGTGAAGTCTCATTGGTATCATACAGGCATAAAATAATCAGGCAATAATAGAAAATGAAAGAATTTTATTTTCTTATTTTTCCCTTCTTCAAACTTGACTCTTCATGAAACCATGAAAGTGTTTCATGAAACAAAATTAAATTAAAAATATAAGAATGTTTCCAGTAAAATGCCACAAGTGACTGAATATAAGGCAAAATTCTTCCAAGTATTATTCCTCAGAAAAGATGAGGTTACCTTATATGCAATTTCTTACAAGAAACCCATCTTATGAAGCACTTTCCCAATTAACTGATTTCCCCACAAAGTACTGGTCAAGGGGAATGTGTTTGCCTGAAACAACTTCAGTAAATGCTAGAATGGAAAATGTACAGAGATGATATTGTTCTGATATTAGAGAAAAGCTTTCAGGCTTTTCATTATTAAGCTCTTAGCTGAGGTTTTGCCATAGATGGCCTGTATTATGTTGAGGTACTTTCCTTCTATACCCATTCTACTGAGTGTTTTCACCGCAAGTGGATGTTGTATCTAATCAAATGCCTTTTCTGCATCTATTGATAAAATCATATGATTTGTATCCTTTATTTTTAATACGGTGTATTGCCTTGATCAATTTGTGTATGTTGAACCACCCTCGTGCCCCTGAATGAACCCCACTTGATCATGATGTATTGTTTTTAATGAACTGTTATATTCGATTTGCTAGTATTTTGTTTAGGATTTTTGCATCTGTGCTCATCAGAGATATTGGACTGTAGTTTTGGTTTTTTGTGTGTGTTCTATCATGCCTTTTAAATGTTTGTGTTTTATTCGATAAGCACATAAACCACATTGCTCCTGTCGCCCTCTGGAGTGAGCGAGCGGGATGACCGGGTCTGTGCTCCACACCGTGTGACGGAGAGGGCTGCCATCTGCTGGGAGAACGCTCCCTCAGACAAAGCCCCATCCGCTCCTGGCGGTGCTGAGGCTCTCCCACCCTGGGAGACCCACGTGTAAAAATAAAGCATTTTGTAACATGATATGAGTGAATACAAAGTATAACTATTCTCCACCTTGCCCTCTACCCTGCCTCCTAAGGAGCCCACACTTGAGCTGCTCAGCCTCTAGTCCTTGTGCCGAATGGGGTACCAGTAATCTACAAGCAGCTCTCAGAACAGATCTAAAGGGCACAGAGGAGTGAGGAACTGAGGCAAGCTGGAGCTTGAGAGACACAGAAAGGTATTGGGGGGAGTTGCTGTGATAGTGACAGGGACTTGGGAAAAAAAACGCCTCTAGAACATTTTAGCAGGTTTTGCTTTGTTAGGTGGTATAATTTCTTCGAGAATACTTCAGTAAGACCTACGGTACCTTTCAAGGCTTTTTGAAGTAAAATTCATGTTTGTTTTAGGTGTACTGTTGTTTTGAAGACTGGTCTTAAAGTAGTCCAGTTCTCTGTTGGGTGTGACTATGTAAACAAACATTGGGATGCTCTATGATGTGGTATATTAAGCTGTATGGTCTGACAGTGCTATTCATTCTTCCTTGCCCCTCTCCTAGGTAGGCACAGCTCCCTACACTGTGCTCCCACTGCTGAAGCTCAGGGTCAGGTGGACAAGAAATGCAAGAATATAGGGAAGGATTTTGCTTGAGGATGAGAAGGCAGCAGCACTAAGAGGGCAAGCCCTTCCTTCTTACTAAACAACAACAAAAACGTGTACTTCTACACAAACTAAAGCTCTAAAATATCACATCCCCAAGTAACTATTAAGGTACTCTCACACCCCTAAGTCTGCACTTTTGTGACTGTTTTATAATTTCAAATCTAATTTTCATGTTCATTCACCTGGGTGAAGGTGGCACTGGGTAGGCACTAGGAACTGGATTTATAAGTCACACCATACACCAGGATAAATTCCAAATGGATCGAAGATCTAAATGTTTTTTTAAAAGTTGATAAAAGAAAACACATAGGTGAATTCCTTTGTAACTTAAGAGTAGAAAAAGGCCTTTCTAATGATGATTCAATACAGAACCATGAAAGAAATGACTGATAAATTTTACTATAAAATGTTTTTAGGGAAAAACAAAATAAAAATAAGCAAAGACAAGCAGAACACCAGCAAAGTGAAAAAAATGTCATACATACCCCAGACAAAGGGCTAATCTCCCTGGATACAAGGAGAAAACCTAGCAAGTGAAGGAAAGTAGGTGAAGGACATGGAAAAATATATACCAAAAATGACACTTAATAACACTCATAAAATAAGATAATTACAAATGAAAACTTAATTGACATACTACTTGTTTTTCATGTATTAGATTTTCAAAAAGCCAAAAGTTTGAGCACACACTCCAGTGGTGAGGCTACAGAGAAATAAAAGCTTCCATTGCTAGTGGGCATCCCAAGTGAATCAACTCCCATATACAAAGTTGTTTGTTTTTCTGTTCTCATCATCTGTTTTTCAAGTGCAGACAAGAATTGGCAAGAATGATAGAGGGAGAGGCAAGGGACTTCAGGATATTTGCAAGGGAGTGATTCTATTGGTGTAACGTGGACTGCAAAGTGAGTGGGGAGGGACAGAAAGACATAAGGTAGTGACATGTAATGAAAGGCTAATAACATCAGTTAGTTAGAACTCCCTTTGAGGCTGAAGAATTGATGGAGGGGATACGAGGAAGAGTGAGTGAGGTGGAAAGATAGGGCATGGTTAGAGATTAGAGTGCTTAAAATAGAGATTTTAGAAGTGGTACAACAGTTGACATTATCAAAGACTAGGCCAGTCCATGCCCAAGATGGAGTGAAGTACAAGATCACTCGAAGAGAGCAGGTCAAAGAACTGAGAGGCCAAGTGGATCGTCCATATGGACATTGAAATTTCTGTACATGCTGACAGGTTTGGCGATGGAGAGAAAGGCTGTAAACTAGAATAATTTCAATGGAGTGGAGGGGAAAGAAGCCTAACTAGGTGGGTAGAGGAGGGAATGATAGATGATAAAAGGTAATCAGTGATTAGATGACTCTTCTAACAACTTTTTCAGTGAAGGGACAGAAAAATAGTGGAAGCAGGAGGGGTCTGAAAAAGACACAGGGATCAAGGGTTAGTTCAAGATGGAAGGTCCTGGAGAATGTATACTCATGGGACTGACTGATTAGAAAGGGAGAAATTGATGCCATAGGAAAGAGAAGAAATAACTGTGGCAATTTCTTTAGGAGGCAAGAGTGAATCCATAGCAGAAGTGCAGGATATTTCTTTTCACAGAAAGAGGCACCATTCTTTCCTGCAATACGAAAAAATACAGAAGCCATGGGTGCAGATTTGGGAATAGATCAGTGTTGAGAAAGTAAGGCAGTTTGTGACCGATTGCTTCTATTTTCTCAATAAAGGGTGAGGCTGTTTGGGGTCAAAGGTGTGAGGCTGGAGGAGTGGGAATGAACTAGGTGAATAAAGTGGGCTTCCTAGGCAGTGCCACGTGACCAACTGAGATTAGTGGTCATGAACCTGAAATAAGAGCACTCAGTACGAATGTGGGATTTTATACAGCAGCTGGTTGTATAAGCAGAAGGTGGGTAGTTGGGTTTCACCAGAGTTGAGGTTTTGCTAGGAGAAGTATGGTGGTTAACCAAAAAGCCAATGTGGTGGTAGATTACTTGAGCAACTGAAATGACAGACCATAAAATCGAGGCTGATAAAGAGGAGTCAAGGAATATATAAGATTTAAAAAATAGTCAACTAAGGGATCGGAAGTCCAATGTGGACAAACACTTGTGAGTTGGGTTATCATTGAAAAGTTAGAAGTGAGCTGGTGTGGTCAGAATAAAAGATGTTCATACCCAAGTCCCATTAGCCCTGTTGTCCCCATGAACTTGGTGTGGACTGAGTATACAGTAAGCACTTAGTAAATGTATCCTTTTAATACTTGCTCAGTGAATGTTTTGTTACTACAACTTTAACAATATAATAACTAGCATTTCTTGAGTGTCACCATGAGCTGATCAAACACTGACAAAAAATATCCTACCTTCAATGATCCTCCCTTTAGCTGAGGAGAAAGATAACAATGAAATGCAAAATCTTAATATGACAGAGGCAACCCAGAGGAATGCAATAACTAACTGTAAAGAAAAATTAAGAAGGGCTTCAAAAAGAAGTGACAATGGATAATCAAAGACAGCCAGGAGGTCATCAGGTGAAGGGAGGAGAGAGTGAAGACATTCAGTTTCTCTCATTACTAGAGTCTCAATTTCCCATCAGACTCCCTTCAGGTCCCAAAAGAGGTGACTGCAAGGCAGCAGGTAAGTGACACATGAGCCATCTTCCTTTAAAACGAAGTGAGCATGCAAACCTTCACAGAAGGACACCAAGGTTTAGGTGGGACTGGTTGTTCAGTACTGTGGAGGGACCCCAACACCCACCTTTCGGAGAACACCAGGGAATCCATGGCGGGAATCTGATCACGAGAGATGGAGAGATCATCAAGGCGGAGCTGGGAAGCAGCTCAGCTTCGTGGGACTTGTGGGCCTCTCGGGGAGCTTGGGGCCTACGGGGTTTACGCCTCGCGCGGAGCTTGTGTGGTTCACGGGGCGCATTTGGCTCCTGAGGCTTGGGGGGCACATGGACTTCATAGGGATCGTAGGGCTCGTAGTGGTCGCAGGATTCACGGGGTTCATGGGGCTCCCTGGGCACACAGGATTCGTAGGATTCGTAGACTTCACAGGATTCGTAGGATTTGTTGCGTTCGTGGAGCCCCTGGAGAGCACGGGGAGCATAGGGCTTACAGTGTTTGTGGGGGTCAGAAAGTGAATATGACTTATAGCGTTTGTGGGGCTCGGAGATCTCTTTGTCCTCGTCTCGCTGGCTTTGCTCGAGGGCTTCCTCGGATACCTGGAGCTCTTCCTGCTCCTCAGGCTCGGTGGGCTCGTCGTGCAGGTTGGGGATCCT
The DNA here is from genome assembly GCF_019186645.2 of Phyllostomus hastatus. NCBI lineage: Eukaryota > Metazoa > Chordata > Mammalia > Chiroptera > Phyllostomidae > Phyllostomus > Phyllostomus hastatus. Next base: position 33,637,831 of record NW_025333709.1, on the reverse strand, counting down.
GTGTACTAAGGGCGCCTGGAGAACTTCCAAAGAAGCAGACACTTCTGTCGTATTATGCCCATCTAACAGCTCTAATGAACCCAAAAACTCTTGTCTCTCCATGAGGGTCCGGGGAGCTCCGCTGCACCAGGCACCGAGCCTAGCTGGGTCGCTGATGGCCTTGGGTGCTATGGGAGCGAGATGAGGAGCCACCCGCACCGGACCCCAGCCCACCCCTACCTAACACAGAGGCTGCTAGTCTCCATGCGTCCCCGCCCACTCCCCCGACTGTTCTCCGGTTGCCAAGGCGACGTGACTTGCTCCAGGGGCCCACAAGCCAGCTCCCCTGTGGGTCAAATGGAGCCGGAGACGCATGTCCGCGGAGAGTTGGGCCGCGCTGCTGACCAGCTGTTGGCTTGCGTGGAGGGTGAGTACTTTCATTTGCTCTCTCGGTTGCTGAGGCCCTGGTGCAGGACGTCCCAGCTTCCAGACTAGTTACCACGCCACTCAGCACAGCCAGGTCTCTGTTAGGTTCCCTGACACAGATTCTGCATAGGCTTTCGTCCTCTAATCATGCTCGGAAGGGATGCTGAGATTGACGGTCCAGGCCACCATTAGACCTCTGGATTCCTTAATGCCTTCCAAACTGGTGTTCTGACTTGGTAGACCTCCAATTATGACACTCCAAAGTGTTTACAATAAATCCCAAGCTTTGCACCACAAGGTGCCTCATGAGTGATCTAGTCCTTCCTTTCTCTCTCTCTCACTCTCTCTCTCTCTCTCAGCTACTGTGGGCTGCCCTGCTTTTCTGGCTACATTCCAGCCTTCCAGGTCCTCTCTAACATGTCCAGCAATTTCCTATTTCAGTTTCTTCCTAAACCTGGAGCCCACTTCTCCCCTTGTTCACATGCCAGCGCTTTTCTATCCTCGGGGGCTCAGCTTAAATATCCACCTACTCAGAGAGACCTTTCGGAACCCATAGTAATATTTAAAAGGTTCTACCATTATTTTCTATCTCAAATCCTTGTTTATACACAATTTTTAATTATTTTTCTGCTTTAAAAAATTTTTGTGTTTGCCTCCCCAGCCAGAATATAAACACCTTAACGACATTCTCTGTCCTGGCAGCTGGTATATATATGCCCAGTAGTGAGCACAGTGAATGACTGCAGATGCCTGTCATTTCTAGTGTGTCCCCCCCCGCCGCCAGCATCCCTTCACTTTCCTTCTAAAAGTTGAACCCCTTCTTTCTTTGGGGAAACTTCTTCCAGATGGCTTGAGGGGGCTAATGCAGCCCCCCTCCCTGGTCTGGGCAAAATGACCACAAAGATTAGTTAAAAGATGAATATGTGACCCTGGCAGAGCCCATCAGTGCCCCTCTCTGATATCTGCTGGGTGGTTGCCTTAAAAGGAGGGGGTCCATTTTATTCTGGGATCATGAGCTATGTGTGAATGCTGTAGGCTTGGTGTTGACAGCTGTCCCTTGGCGAGAGAATCTGAGAATGAAGCCAAGTAGGATTAGCAGGGCCAAGCGATGGAGAGAAAGTTTTGTTAACTCTGAACCCCTGAATCCACCCATGCCCCTGCCCAGATTCCCCAGTATGATGAGCCCCCCTCCCAAATCCCCTTTTCTCGGCACAAAAAAAATCTAACTTGAATTTCCATAATTTTTAACTAAAAGAGTTCTGACACATTTTTTTGGCACATAGTTGGTGCTCAATAAATGCTGATTAAATGAATACAAATACAGATCTACACTTAGTGTACTTACTGAACTTGTATTTTCTGAGCCTGGAAGGCTGGCAAGAGATGCCAGTTTGCGGTAAGTTCTCCAAAGTAATGAATGCCACCCCCAAGAGGTCTATGGGGAAGACCTCTTCTCTGACAGGCTCTTTGACAACACTCTGACCTGTCCTGGCTGAGGGCCATTTCCATTAGTAACCCTGGGGTATGTACCTCCCTTGGCAGCCTGAGAGCATGTCTTGAGTGCAAGTCTTTGGTTTAATCATCCCCAGCATCAAGCAGTAACTACCACATTGGCATTCAATAGCTGTCCACTGAAGGGAAAACACCAGCCACAACATTTATTGCCAAAATGCAAAATCTAAAGTCAAGACATGAGAAAATCAAGGCTAAACAAGGAAGAACAGAGATAGCACTTCCTATCTGAAAGGTTTGGGCATCATCTTTGAAATCAGCATCCAGGAACTTATGTTATAAGTTCCCACGACCGCCCTAGAAAACATGATAAAAAGATGCCTCGTAGAATCAGAGTTCGGGGATGGAAGTAGTCTGCATCTGATTTAGTTCTTTTCCAGAGTGAAGACTAGGAGACAAGATGGTTGAGGGATTTGTTCAGGGGCCGGGGCCAGTTGGCATGGCCATCCTTGCGGCAGAGGCTGAAAATCCAGGGTTCAATCTCCAGAGGCCAGATGAAAGGAGGTCTGACATTAGACACTGGAATGGCTGTTGTTACATCACACTGTTAAACATGATCTTGCAGCTCTGGCTGTGAGAAAGCTAGTGACCTTAAAGGCACACGCTCTAACATCTCCTCTCAGAGGGCAGGCCTTGTTAAGAAGGATAGAGTACTGTGGCATATTTAAAAATGGTTCTTTTTCTCCAACCCTGGAAACACAAGGGCTTTTCCCTTTGATGTTTATCATGGGGATCTGATCAAGCTCCTAGAGGTAAATCTCACAAGATTGTGGGGACCCTGGTATGCCTGGGTCACCCTGGAGTTTTTAACTCTCAGAGTGTCCATGCTAAGCCTCCAGCAATTTGTGAATTACAGCTCTGGTTACCCTACCCTGGCACTGGTCCCCGAGCATGTTTCCCATTGTGAGTCTCTGTGGTGAATTGTGGTGGTAAACTGTCCTTCTCTGCATTCCGTTGTTGGTTTCTCTACTCCCGGCAGCAGCGGTTTGCCCTGTGCTCCCATCTCTGTTATGGATCCTAGAAGGGTTGTTGATTTTTCAGACATCTTATTACTTGCTTTTAGAACAGTGGAGGTTTCCAAGCTTCTCACATACTAGACTAGAAACTGAAAGTCCCTTTTTTTAAAAAAAAAAAAATCAAGACAGTAGGCTAAAAGTTGGATTTATATGGTATGTAGGCAAACAGTTACTTCTCTTACAAAATATTTCTAGCGAAGAAAGCTTATATATAAAAGACAAGTGTCAAAAATTTCAAAAACGAATCCCAACAATGTTCCTTATCTACTATAATAGGCTCCTAAAAGAGAAGCTTTTCCACCCCAGTGGGTGTGGCTCAGAGGACTGAGCACCCGCCTGCAGACTGAAAGGTTGCTGTTTTGACACCCTGTCAGGGCACCTGGCAGGACCCGGCAGGACAGGTCCCCAGTTGGGGGTGTGTGAGAGGCAACTGGTCGATGTATCTCTCGCGCATCATTGATGTTTCTCTCCTTCTCCCTCCTTTCCCCTCTCTCTAAAAATAAGTAAATAAAATCTTTCTTTTTTAAAGAGAAGCCTTTCTTAAATTTTTCTGAAGGCTGTTAATTTATATTTTTATGAGGTTTAATAGTGATTACATTTTTTGTCATTGCAGTATCCCAATATTTCTTTCTCTACAGTGTTAAACACATTTACTTAAAGGAAAGACACTTGGATTTTTACTTGAAAAGAGAAAAATTTATTTAAATGTTTTAATATAAATATCATGTCATTGAAAAACTACAAATGGGATAAATGCTTGCTAATGTTCACTTTAATTTTGTTGCTTAAAACTCAAAATTTTGCCCTGGCTGGTGTGGCTCAGTGGATTGAGTGCTGGCCTGTGAACCAAAGGGTTACCAGTTCAATTCCCAGTCAGGACACATGCCTGGGTGGTGGGCCAGGTCCCCATTAGGGAGTACGCAAGAGGCAACCACACATTGATGTTTCTCTCCTCTTTCTCCCTCCCGTCCTCTCTCTCTAAAAATACATAAATAAAATCCTTTTAAAAATTTTAAATTTTTTTAAAAGCCTTGAAATTTCTATAAATACATTGTGTTACCAATACTTTTAAAGTTCAAAATCTAAATAAAGAAATGCTCTTAACCAATTAACATTCTCTTTGTATATATGCCATGCATTGAGAAAATAGGAAATGGCTTATTTTTTATTTGAAAGTGTAAACCTTTGGTTCCAAGCCTGCCACTCATCCCTCCCTGATGACATTTGGATTGTGAGCTGCACAGTGGGCCTGGCCTGGTCACTGCATACCTGCTGCCAGGTGTGCAATCAGGTCTTTCGCATCCTGCATGGTGGAGGGTATCTCTGAGCCATTCTCAGTCACTTGAGTCCCAAACAAGAACATCTTCCTGTCATTTCCCACTTCAGATAATGCCAAAGCTTCATGGATGTCAGTAATGTGATAGGCTGTTTTGAGATCCTTCACCAAGAATAAAAAAAGAAAAAAGAAAAAAAGTTGGTTATTTTGCATTTATTGCTCTGAAAAACTCCCCATTCATTTTAATACAGAGGACATTGAGACACCATTACTATGACCTTAGTGGTTGTTTGAACATAAAGCTTTTTATCAGAATTAAACCAGTATTCGAGTTATCATCAAAAATATATTTTTTGGAATGAAGTTAAACCAATATAATACCTTAATCAATTTTCTAAATGGTGCAGTCAACCTGCTTATAACTTTTTATATTTTCCTTTTTGTTTCCTTGGAATTACATTGAATAGGATCAGAGAAGACAGGAGACTTCCAGTGCAGATGGAGGCAGAAGTAAACACAGGCACATCCTCACACAGCCACAGCGAAAACTACAGCTAGACTACAAAACAAACATCACCCAGAATCATCAGAAAATCAAGCTGTATGGAAGTCTGACCACTAAGGTATGAAAGAAGTCACATTCAGCCCCAGCTGGTGTGGTTTAGTGGATTAAGCACTGGCCTGCAAACCAAAGAGTCACTGGTTCAATTCCCAGTCAGGGCACATGCCTGGGTTGCTGGCCAAGTCCCAAGTAGGGGGTGCATGAGCAGCAACCACACATTGATGTTTCTATCCCTCTCTTTCTCCCTCCCTCCCCCTCTCTAAAAATAAATGAATAAAATCTTAAAAAAAAAACCCAGAAGTTTTCTGGTTAGTGCCTTGGTTAAACCTGGTGTCCATAATATCTAATAATAATTTGTAGAAATTTTTTTCCAAGTAGGTTTCAGGAGAATTCTAGTGGTTGGGAGGCATCAAATTCCTTGTGCCCAGGGTATTTCCACATGACGTGGTGAGCATGGGAAGAGTAGCATGATTTTAGAGTTTGGTTTCTTCTCTCATGTCCTTTTAATAAAAACAACAAGCTACCTTGGTAGAGGGGGAAAAAGAATTATATTTAATAGGATCAATTATTTTAAATTTATCTTTAACTGAAATTTCCTTCATTCATTGGTTTTTGTCCATATCATGTTTTATTGATTATAGCATTTGCCATTGTGAGTTTTCTTTTGTGGCCATTGTTTCTACTGAACCAAAAAAAATGTGGATCAAATTTTGGGAGGGTGGTAGAGAAAGGAGCAGGGGGACACTGGATTCAGAAAATAAAGTTGTAGGAGGAGGAAGCCAAGAAAGGAGGACAGAGGGAGAGAACCAGCGCAAGACGGAGAGAGCGGAAAGGCCTAAAAGAGGGAGCCCCACACGGGGAGTCAGCACGAGGTGAGATTAAACTGAGAGAGAAAGCCTGTGCCTCTGCTGCATGGCAAGGTCAAAGCTTCGTGAGGTCAAAACATACTACTTTGCCTCTCACACATCAATAATTATTTATGCAAATGACTTCTGATAGAGGCCCCTTTTTAAATACACAGATTTCAGCAATTGTTTTCAAGTCCTTTGCAAAAGTTTTAGCATTTTCACTTTTAAACTACATTTGTAATTGGCTTTTTGTTTTTTCACAGTGTTCTCCCTAAGCTTTAGAGGATCATTTTTAAATCTCTAGAAATAATCCAACATTGTGTTATTTTTTCTTTTTCCAGTATGAACCAATCAGATTCCATCATCACTGGGAGCCCATGAGGCTTTTCCTGATGTGTTTGTTGTACTTGGTATCTGGCTGGAGTTGATCACCTCCCTGGATGTCGGTCATCCCAATACACTGTCTTTCTGACTCCTGAATTCATTTAGGCTTCGAGTCTGCAGTGACTTTTGTAACAGTGTTAATGGATCCAGCAACATGTGGATGATGTTTCAAGTTAATAAATTCACTGATGGAATTGGGGAGGAATTAAATAGGAGAAGGAGGGTGTTGGATGGGAGGAGGGTAATGATAAAAGTCGATAAGGGATAATTCTGCTATGAACTTGGGTGTACAAATACCTGTTTGAGTCCCTGCTTTCAATTTTTTTCAATTGGTGAATCATATGGAAATTGTATTTTTAATTTGTTAAGGAACTGCCATGCTGTTTTCCATAGCAGCTAGGTCATTTCACACTCCCACCAACAGTGCACAGCATTGCACTTCTCCATGTATGTTTAACATTTTTAATGTATGTGTATGAAGTACATTCAGATCTGCTCTAATTGATATAAAACAGTTTCTTTAAAGTGGCAGACACAAATACTTTGTTGAAATCGACAATCAGTAAATGCTTATTGAATTAAATCTAATTTTATTAGATTCCTGCTATGCCCAAGGCAGTTACAAGGTATTATAAGGGACAGAAAGATAAATACTAGTCTCTACTCTCAAGGTGTTTATAATCCAGTAGATCTGATAAATATAAATTGAACTGATTATACAGCATATTTTAAATATCTACTCATTAAAAGTAGGTATTTCTATTTCTTGTGTTAATGATAAAACTATGGAGTACAAATTATATTTGTACAGATTTTTACCTGTTTGTTTGCAAACACAACCAGAGGGATGAATGGGTTTGTTTCAATTAGTTGATGAAGGTATTTCTTGGCTTCAGGTAATCTGTTGTGATCTGCTGAATCCACCACAAAGATCAGCAGTATCCCCCTGGACATGTACGTTTCCCAATAGGACCGGAAAGGCTCGCTGCCACCAACTACAAAGAGGAGCAGGAAAAGAAGAAACACCAAAAACGTCACAGGCGTATCCCCCAAGGGGGAGGGAAAAGGCACATTCACATAACTTCCGAACACTAGACAGATGTGCTAATGCCACTGGGTTAGAACGTACCAGTTGAGAACCACTAGAGAGATGTGTATTTTAACTTTTGTATCTACCTAAAATTATCTAAATAGACAATTTTATATTGTCCAATAGATTGAACTTGCTGGTCATGTTCAAATTTTATGTGCCTTTACAAATTTTTTCTCCTGGATCCTGTTAATAATTGACAAAGATGTGTTGAAATCCCTCACTCCAGTTGTAGATCTGTCCATTTCTCCCCTAGTTGGGTCTGTCCTTCCTTCCTCCCTTCCTTCTTCCTTTTCACTTTTTATATTTTGAAGGTATTTTGGGGGGCTATCTATTTGGTCAAAATAATTATTTATTCTATAACTTCTGGGAAAGCTGAAACCTCTATTCCTAATAATGTTTTTTCTTAAAGATTTACTTTTAGGTTTACCAATTTCTCTGCTCACCATTTTCTCTTCTTAACTGGAGAGAAGCAAAATTAAAAAGCTGATTGCAGTAATCTAAATAGGTAATAGAGGTTCAGATTCAAATAGGGATAGTGGGAAAGGACATAACTGACGAATTCAAGATTTGTTTCAGAGGTAGAAAAATTGTTTTTCTGGAGGTGGGGATATAGAAGGAGGAAACAAGGTGACTCCTGGTTTTCCATCTTGGGAAACTTGATGGGTACTGACCAGTGGGTTATAAGGAAAGGAACTGATATGGAGATAAATCAAGCATTTTGTTTTGTCCATGTTAGGTCCAAGAGGCCAATTAGACAACCAGGTGGAGAAGTCAGGTGACATTTGAGTATGTTTGGGCTGGACAGATAAATTTGGGAGTAGCACACAGATGGTACTTCATGCCAAGAGGATGGATGAAATCCTCCAAGGAAAGAGTGTACAGAGAAGACAGGAGGATCTGGTGAATTTGGGGGGAACAGCAATATTTAGGGTGTGGTGTCTCCAGAATTCCTATAGAGTAGAGGCTTCTGGACTGCCTTCTGCTTACAAGATCGGGTTTGGGGTTTTTCTGTGAGTGCAGCTGCAGAGAAGGAAGATTCCTTTATTTACTTAGAATGCATATTTATTTGGGGTAGTAAGGGAGGAGGGACGCTGTTATAGAAAGGAATATAAAGCCTTCTTCTCAACTCCCTTTATTGCCACCACTGTAAAAAGGAGAAAATCAAAAGAAAATAAAGTGATTTTCCCCACAGTACACCGTAGTATAAACTACACATGCTTTCTAAATATCTAGGAAAGTCTGACCCACTGTTACTTTTTGCAAGGACCCAGTGTTGATCATGTTAAGTCTAGCTCAAGGTCTGACAAAATGAGGCTATCCTGTAACTAATGAGGAAGAGGGCTTACTCTCCAGGAAGTCCATCTGGCTGTCTTCAGTGCTGATACACACTTCATTGAAACCTTGGGTGGGTGCCTCGCTGTGCTGGACTCTGTTTAAAGCTAGGGAGTGGAGAACACTGGTCTTTCCTGCTCCATCCAGGCCCAGCACTAGGATATGATTATTTTTCTCCTGTGAAACAAAAGATAAATCAATAAACCTATGCTCTCAGGGTCATGTGTTCCTGGTCCTTGGCAGTGTGCCCGCCTGTGGTAAGACCCAGTAATACTTGTGGGATTGTAAACCAGAATAAAACTTCACAAAACATTTAATTGGCCTAAAACAAGCTGTACCAAACAACTCATATCTTATTAGTTATGTGATGTTAATTGCACATTCCTTCTCCATCCCTCAGCTCCTGGCCAGTCTATCAAATATATATGATATATATCATGCATATATGCCTATATATACATATATCTATAGTTTATATATCTAGATATCTATATATCCAGATATATAGATATAGATACAGATGTATGTAGAAAGAGATCTACAGGTATATCTATATAGATATATATACCTATATCTTTATCTAGATGTATAGATATAGATATATACATATTTTATTTATATATATATCAAGATTTTTGAGAGATGCCAGAGATCACAGGGCCACTGGGCAATTTTCAGACTTCAATTTGCTTCCTGAGTGCATGTCCATTGGAGATTGCACCAGAATTCATTGTGTTGTCTGGGATCTTGGTACCTCCATGGTGCTTTCAGTATTGACTACGCCATTCAGTATGTAAGCATCTAACGTCTCATTAATCAGTCTTGTCTTCCCAACTAGATCATTAGATTAAAATGCAAGATTCCCCTTTTATACTTTTAAATATAAGTGTCACAGTTAAATGAAAAGGCTAAGATTATAGAAATGTTTAAACCAGTTCCAATCACAAATGAGCATTTATTTTTTAATTTTAAAAATATTTTATTTATTTATTTTTAGAGGGGAAGGGAGGGAGGAAGAGAAGGAGAGAACCATCAATGTGTGGTTGCCTCTCGTATGCCTCCCACCGAGGACCTGGCCCAAAACCCAGGCATGTGCCCTGACTGAGAATTGAACCGGCAACCCTTTGGTTTGCAGCCTGCGCTCAGTCCACTGAGCCACACCAACCAGGGTCTATCTTATTTTATTTTTATTATTTACACTATTATAAATGTCCCCCATTACCGCCCCCCCAACTTTGCCCACCTCCACCCAGACCCTGCCATCCCACTCCCCAGGTTTTCATCACACTGTTGTTTGTCTCCATGGGTCATGTGTATATGTTCTTTGGCTATTCTCATCACCTTCTTTTATCCAGTCCCCACCCCCAACCCCTTCCCCCTGAGATCTGTTGGTCTGGTCCATGCATCTATGCCTCTGGTTTTCTTTTGTTTGTCAGTTTATTCTGTTCAGTAGATTCCACATATAAGTGAGATCTTGTGGTATCTGTCTTTCTCTGATTGGCTTATCTCACTTTATGTGATCATTTCCAGGCAAACGAACATTTATTTTAAAGTCTGATGTTAAAACCTTTTGAAATAGATGTAAACTTTAGATAGAAACATTCCACCAACATACCAGCCTTAGGAATTTTTATGACAAATGAGAAACAATAAGGGCAGGCTGGTATGAAGAAAGAAATAGAAAGTTTAGGGTGCACAGAAGGGTGGCTTTTAGGATATAAACTTCAATGTAAATAGTAATAAACGAGCAATAATACAGCCAGACTGCTCACAGAAAGTAAACTGTTTTTCCAAATAGCCTACTGAAGGGGTTTCTCATGCACAAAACAGACTGGGTTTAAAAATAACAATAATCTGCCCTGGCTGGCATAGCTCAGTGGATTGAGCTCGGGCTGTGAACCAAAGTGTCACAGGTTCGATTCCCAGTCAGGGTACATGCCTGGGTTGTAGGCCATGACCCCCAGCAAACACACATTGATGTTTCTCTCTCTCTCTCTCTCTCTCTCTCTCTCTCTCTCTCTCTCTCTATCTCTATCTCTATCTCCCTTCCTTTCCTCTCTAAAAATAAATAAATAAAATCTTTTTAAAAACCCTGCTCTTAAAAAAATAACAATAATCTTATACATTTCTTCTTGAACACTAAATGTTGACATGAGATTTAGACCAGATTTCTGGCTAAAAAAAAAGGGGGGGGATCCAAATAGCATTAGAATGCCTATCCCACCTCTTTTTTTAAAAATAAGACCTATGTGCAAGTAAAATGTTTTAAGGGCTGATCCAATAGATACTTGTGAGGAGAGCATGCTTTATGAAGACTATCTAGAGAATAAAATAATTTGAAAAAGTATATGTTTTTAGAGTGAATTCTTGATCGCTCTTAAAGCAAATGGTATTTCCATAAATGTTTCCTATCTCTATCCCAACCTCCTTCCCCAGTGCCTCCCACCTACATCTAAATGTTAGTTACAGTGTCATCCTGGGCTGGTAAGGAGGAGTGACTTGGTGTACAAAGGAGACGTTGAAGCAATACTGTAAAGCAATGCTGGCACCAAGAAATGGCTGCAGGGTGTGGACTGTGTCTCCCTCATTATTGCTACCAATGGCCCTACTCAGGCTACCCCAATATCTCATCAATTCCAGATAAAACTTTTTTTCACATTTTAATGTGTCTAAAATGAGATTTTACCATGCATGGTATGTCTTACTTTCATTGTAAAGATTTTTTTTTCTTCTTTTCTTTCTTAGTGGTATCCAAAATAATGGCCTCTTAGATCCTGTGAAATATTGTGAGTACAAACAGTTCCTGCCCTGGCCAGTGTGACTCAGTCGGTTGGGCATGTCCCACAGAGCAAAGGGTCATGGGTTTGGTTCCTGGTTGGGCACATGTCTGGGTTGTGGGTTCAGTCCCCATTTGGGGTGCCTATGAGAGGCAACCGATTGTACAAGAGGCAACTGTTTCTGTCACATTGATATTTCTCTCCCTCCCTTTCTCCTTCTCTTCCCCTTCTCTAAAAATAAATAAAATCTTAAACAAAAAAACACTTCCTTACTCCCTTTCCAACCACAATGCTCACCCTAAGTTCACCTATCTAGAAATTTGGCAGGCACCAACGCTTCACATTTTGCTTACTTTTTAGTCTAAAATACATGCTTGCTTCATGTCCATAATCTCTTAAGGAAATCCGGGATTACTGTAAAGCAAGTGTTCAGACATAAACTATGATTCCAAACACAACTGTTCCTTGTCAAAAATTATTCCTTTAACTATATGTGGATCCATGTAGTCTGTGTTTTTCCAGAGGTCAAATCTACCTGAATAATTCACATTGTTTAGAACCAGAAAGTAGCTCTGAGCCCAGGAACTCCAGGAGCACAGGGCCCACTAAGCTGATCCAAACAATGCCTGATTTTTCTTTCCTCCCCCAACCCAACTCTAATTTTTAAATTGTGTTAAAATACACATAACAAAATTTATCATCTTAACCATTTCTAAGTGTACAGTTCGGTGGTATGAAACCCATTCATTCATAATGTTGTGCGAACATCACCACTATCCCTCTCCAGAACTCTTTTCATCTTGTAAAACAAACTCTGTACCCATTAAACACTAACTCTTTCCTACCTTTCTCCAGGCACTGGCAACCACCATTCTACTCTGTCTCTACGATTTTGCTTACTCTAGGTATCTCATATAAATGGACTCATAGGTATTTGTCTTTTTGTGACTACAATGCCTGGTCTGCAAGACCTCAGTTAAACCTTTGGACCCTTCTGGACGCTGGTGGTCTGAAAACAATGGAAGCAGTAACCACGGTGCCTACAGAAAAGGTCCAGACAACTCAAAAACACATTCGGCACACATTCAGGAACGCTGCACCTCCCACCAAAGAACTTATTTTCAACAGAAAGGGCTCGGATCGAGAGCCTGCGTGCAGCGAGGGCTCAGGGCGGGTTTCTGTGTTGTGGGCGGTCTTCGACCTCGCTCTGAGTGCTGGACAGAGATGGGGCTGGAGACGGGCTACAACCTGCGCCTCTTCTTCAACACTAGATCTGAGGGGGGTTAGGGGTGAAGGGCAGGCGGCCAGAGAGAAGGGTCCGGCAATCAATCTGTCATTGGAAGCTTGACACGTTTCCTTCCAGCCACAGATAAAAAGTCCTGGAAAGAGACCTAACTCCCTCCGGTAGGGGCCTGGGACGTAACAGAGCTGGCACTCACGCCTGAAGTCCCGACAATGGCCTTGGGCAGAGGGTCCGAGGCACCAGTCTCTTACCGGCAGTTCCAGCAGGGGCTTTGCTAAGGCGCTGTTGTTCTTCTCTTTCTCTTCTTTTCCCTTAAATTGTTCCTTCTCTCTCTCCTTTTCCTCTTCCTTCCCTTTCTCATTCCCCTTCTCCACCTCCTTCCCTTTCTCATTCCCCTTCTCCACCTCCTTCCTTTTGTCTTTTTCCTCCTTTCCTCTTCCCCGAATTTTCTCTCTTTCTGGTTCCTTTCCCTTCTCTTTCTTTTTCACTTTTCCCCTCTCCATCTTCACAGCTCTGTTTCCTTCCCTCCTGCGCGCCCTGCACGCTGGAGCAGCCGCCCTGCGTCCCGGCAGGAGTGGTCCCTGCGTGGGACCCAGGCAGAGACGTAGATCCACGTGGCGCAGACCTCACTCACAGTCACTGTGGCTGAGGCCAGTCCTAGGGCGTGTAGGCTGCCACCGGGCATCTCCTGCTAGCGCACTGGGGCTGCGGGCGGCACATTCGCCAAACCTGAGGGCCGAAGGCGGAGTGACCAGGGTTAGGCAGGGGTGCTAGAGGAAGGGTCGAGCCCAGCCAAAGGGAACCTTGAAAGCCCAGAGAGGCACATCGTCAGTGCAGGCAAGTGTCTCCAGGCGCCACTTAGGAACGTATGGCTCGCTTTCCTTGTGCTAGGAAGGGTAGCTCAGAAAGGACTTCCACGCAAGACCAGATCTAAGCGTCTTTCCTCTCCCCAATCATTCCCACACCCACCCAAGCTCACCCGTTTTCCCACTGGGGAAACCCCGAAGGACCCCCGCCCCCGCCCCCGCCCCAGTTTCCCCGTTAGTAATCACAAGCTCTGCAAGTGAAGTTGGGTACCTCCCGGCCCTCCAGCCAGTGTCAGCTAGTAGTGTCTCCAGACTGTCCAGGATGCTTAGGAGAAAACAGTAAAGGAACCTCAATGGTACCCTTATTTTAAATTCTTATAGTTCACTTTAAAAATTTCTCAATTAGACACCAGTTCCACTCCCAGTCTGGGCACATGCCTGGTTGCAGGCCAGATACCCAGTGAGGGGGCACAAGAGGCAACCACACAGTGATGTTTCTCTCCCTCTTCCCCTCTAAAAATAAATCTTTAAAATTTGTTCTCAATTAAATTAGTACTCTGCCAGGATCATGGCTACTAGTAATGCAGGGTATTAAAAACAAAAAAAAAAAACTAAAGAAAAATCATTTGCTGCCCCCAATGATCTAATATACAAATCAGGAAACCCACAGGGCTTTTCACAGGTTATGTAACATTGCTTAAACTGACAAGTATGTGGATGGCTTTTTTTATTTTGTTAAATTGTACCCTAGTATATTAACAAACAAAACTACCTTACTGCAATAAACTGACTTTTCTCCATCAGATCTGTTTCAAATAGGCCTGTACAGAACCCTGGCAAGACCCAGAGAGACTAAGTGATGCAACGGTTTTTAAGGTTAGCAATTCCCAAGAAGTAAGAAAATGTTATGCTGAAAATGTTATGTTGAAAATGTTATGCTTAGTAACTTAATAAAATGTTTACTCAATTTATTTATATACATGCATCAACACGATGAATTTTCAGTGATGTTAAACCTGGGCTTTCTCAATCCTTTAGATTAGTTTTATGGCTTTGACAGGAGGGGCTGAAGATTATTTTAGATACTTACGTTTAAAAAATTCTGATATATTAACCAGGAATTCCCCATAAAATGTCAACACCCAAAACACCTTAATCCACACTCACTGCTAGAATCTTTTATTTTAAAATGTGCCACAGTGAATGGATGTATCCATATGGTTTTATAAAGGTAGACACAAACATATATACAAAGTGTATATATCACTGATTAAAGACCTACCCAAAAGAAAAAATAATTACTAGAAAGTTAATGTAGATGTTTACACTTCATCTGACAATGACTTATGTGAAGTGAGGTTTCAGGTGCTTATTTATGACTGGTAATAACAAAGACTGGCAATTATAATGACTTGAGAACTGTGAATTTCACTTTGTGCCTTATGTCAAAATTCTCAATGATAATTTTCACCAAAATTCTGTAGCTTGGTGAAACCTAAAAATAATTGTTTCACCACAGAAATTTAATGGTATCCTAAATAACAAATTTACTAACAATTATTCTTGTAATGGGGTATATATTCAGGAGAAATGAGTTATCTGTCACTTTTACCAAAGACTGTTCTCAGAGAGCTCAAAAAAGTTATGCCATAATAAATCATTCATATATGAGGGTCTCGTTTAGATGCCACTGCAGATTCTGCTTACGTCAAACAGAAGGGCAGCACCACAATCCTTACTCTTGTAAAGGAGGATAGCCTTTTAAAAACTCTTTGAAGAAGTCAGTAGATATGTTCAGAGTCAAACACAGCAGCACTTTATTGAGAAGGATGGAGTAATGTAAAAAGGAAGTAACTCAGGTCTAAATTCAATGCTATCCTGGGCAACATAAAACGATTACTCACCAGGGTGGGCATCCCAGTGTGTCTGTCTTATAGCTGTTCATCAGGAAAGTGGCGTGTAAGCCAGGGAAGCCCAGAGCAACAGTGACAGCGCAGACTGACTGCACAATACTCCATTGCTTTGGGAAGGGTAATGAATAGCCACACCCTTAACTAGAAAGAGGAGCCATTTGAGTATTTATTAATGAGCTAACCAGTTCTGTGAGGTTTTAATACTGCCTGCTACTGAACTCTGGTACTGATTTCCTCTCTACATAGGAAGTCAATGCTCATGCTTTCAATAGGGTCCATTAAATCTGACTGAGACAGTCTACACCCACCTGACCTCAGGACACTGAGTCTATGAGTCAAATTCTGACAACAATGATATGTTTTCCTTGAGTTCTTTATAGTACTAAGTCAGCATAATGCTATCATAATCTGAAAATGATATGGAGGCATCAAAGGGTCCTAATTTACATATATTTATATGTATATGGATATATGTATATACATATACACATTTTTCATTACTCTACACACATACGTGTGTGTGTGTGTGTGTGTGTGTGTGTGTGTGTGTGTGTGTACAGTATCGCATGACAGAGAATTTGTGGTAAAAATTAATGAAGACATTTAGTTTTCCTGTGGCCAATCATGTAATGAAAAACACCAGTGTATTAATTAACAAAGTCCCTTTTCTATCACACAATATTTCTAAGCAGATATTTGGAATGCTCAGTAGATTTCACTTTCAGTCTTCCAAGATCTCCTAAGACGTAATTTAAAGTGGGATTTAACAGAACAAGTATCTTCAGACTCTAGTTAAATAAAACAGCATAAGTAATTTCTGTTTATATCCTAGGAAACATTAGATAACATGTCTTGTCTGTCAAACTGAGAAAACCATCACCAGATCAGCACATAAAGAAACAGATATTAAGATGGGTAAATGACCGATTATTTTGAGTCTTCATCATCTGTACAAAGCTAGGTGGTACAAGCAGGCCAAGTCTGACCAGGCAGAGTTTGAGGAAGGTCTTTTCCTTTTTGATGCACAGGAAAATAATTTTATGAAAATGTGGGGATGAGAGAGGGAGCAGCTCTGTGCTTCTCACTGTGTTATCTTTATTATGTTCCTAGTGTCACTAAGACTAGTTTAGAAATAGCCTGCAACAAGAATGTTCTAATCACCAGCCACCTTTTCCACCTTTCTTCTTTTTCTGTTGTTGTTTCTTTTTTGTTGCTGGAGCCCCTGCAGGTTTCTGGTGTCTTGGGGGTATGATGTTACTCGTAGATGTAGATGCTGTTGCTGCACTGCCAGGTCTTGGGGAGGTGGGTGGGCTGCTCACAGTTTTACTGGCATCCCTGAAACCATCAGATCAGGAAATTATTGGTCATTCATATATTCAACAAAGAAAAAGACTATAGAAATGTACACATAAGGATTTCATTTCCACCCTTAACAATCTCCCACTCACATTCTATTTATTTCAAGGTGGGTGTACGCCAATCCCTATCCATTTTACTTTTGAATAAAATTTTTACTGCTTTATAAATAAAAGATAATATACGGTACATGCCAAGTCTTAGAAAGCTTAGAAAATAAAAATTTTAATGATTTATAATTCTACCATGTACAAATTACTTAATTAGTAACATTATAATACTTCTTTCTAGTCATAGTATTTATTTATATCTTTATCTAGATATTTAATTCGTTGAATAACTCGGTGTATTTAGTTTCCTTTGGAAGGTACTGGAATCCTATTATTTATGATATAATCCTACAATCCAGGAACTTACAATACAACCAAACCAGAAATACCACACTTTCTTTCCTTTATAATAGCATATTGCACAACATCAAAGATATGTGACTGTATTTACCACACTTAAAATACATTGAAAAAAGTCTCACTAATGACCCTGAGTCAGTATCAGAAAGATCCAACCTATGCTCTGAGTGACCATGGGAAGCAATGACTTACAGTTCCGATGAAGTTCCTGCAGTTGCTCCCTGGGTCCCCTTTCCAATCTGATCCTTCTTTTTACCCTTCTTTCTTCCCCGGTAGTAAGACCGTTCACGCATTGGTAGCCACCTTTCTGGATCTGGGGTAACTTTTGGGTCATAATTCTTAGGCAGTTTTCCTGTGTAACAATTGATGAAGAAATGAGAAATCTGCCCTGGCTGGTGTAGCTCAGTAGATTGAGCGCGGGCTGTGAACCATAGGGTTGCCGGTTCGATTCCCAGTCTAGGGCACATGCCTGGGTTGCGAGCCAGGTCCCTAGTGGGGGGCCACGTGAGAGGCAACCACACATTTCTCTCCTTCTCCTTCCCCCGCCGCTAAATAAATAAATAATTTTTTTTTTTTTAAGAGAGAAATCTGTCCGAAATGTTTTCAAGATAGTTTTTTTAAACAATATGTCCAAGACTGGGAATAAATAACATTAAAACTAAAATAAGTTTATCTAAGAAAGTTTCAGTTGTATAATCTAGCAGGAGAAAAGGCCTTATTTCTAAGCATGACACAATATCCAGGAGCCATAAAGGAAAAGATTTCACAGATGTATCTATATAAAAAAGTTAAATTTCATTTGGTAAAAGATATATTATTAAGAGAAATAATAAAACAAAAAAATGCACATTATATAAAAGGGTGCACTAATATTCTTAATATAAAACAAGTTCTTGGTAATCAGGAGGTAAATCACACAAAGAAAAATGGGCATAGCTGTAATTAGGGTAAGCCAAGAGAAAGAAAAGTTGTTAAGCATGTGAAAAGATGGTCAACCTCACTTAATAAAAGTGAAAAAGGTAAAAACTTCTATGAAACTAACAAATATTAAAAGCAGTAATAATACCTAGTGTTAGTGAGATAACGGAAAACACTCAAAAACCACTAGCAGAAAGGTTTACTGGGATAGCTTTTGTGGAGAGCAAGGTAACTAGCAGTACCAGTCAAAATTTATACTTCTAGAAATTTGTCCTGCAGAAATCCATAAGTCTCAAAATTATGTGTGTAAGAATATTGCCTGTGATAGTCTCTAAAAATAGCAAACTAACTTAAATGGCTATCAATAAGAGAATAAATAAATTACCGTATATCCCTACTATAGCAAGCTATATGAGTTAAAAAAAGAAGTACATCTATATTTAATAACTTGGAAAAATGTACAATATGGTCTAAAATAGAAGATTAAAAAATTATCCTGATATATTCATATCAGTAAAAACTTTTACTGACTGATCATGTACATGTATATGTATGTTCTGTATACAAAAAAAGTTATGTAATTAACTCTGGGAGCATGAATTTGGAGTAGGGAATTTTTATTCATTATGCCATTCTATAATAATATAAGTCTATTACTTTTGTTTATTATTATTTTATAAATAATAAAAAATATTTATACTTTATATGCTTGTAAGAATAAGCATATATCACTTGTAAGTTTTAAAATATGCTTATTTGGAAACCACAAAATATAGAAAAAAGTGAAACCACAAGTCATGGCTACCTATAGTTACCACTTGTTCCCTTAAAGTGTTACTAATACATAAAACAACACAAAACAAATACTTGGTTGTTACCAATTTACAAGCACTGTGACAAAAGTGAGAACTAATAAAATTTCTAACTAAACATAGTGGATTAAATGCAAAGATTAGCTTCTGCATTGTCCCAAAACTCCACTAAAATGGTAATAAATACATTAGAATAGGAGAAAAGATATTAACATAATTTTGGAAGCTGGAAAACAGATGGAAGAGTAGTAATAAACCTAAGAGATTTGGGAAAACTGAATCCTAAGATGGCAGTGGGCAAAACCAAGCAGCAACCTGAACGGGATCCCAGATTTCCCGAAGACCTAGGAACAGATAACCTCCGACTAGGTGAAGCCAAGCCTGGTAATTCTACCCACTCCTGCCACACAGATGAGGACAGCCTAAGCCAATCAATGCATGGTGTTCCTCTGGTTAATGGTTCAGGGCTGGACACTGACCTATGCTGGCCAATCAGATAGATGGGAAAGACTGCCCAAATGTAGAGGGGTTCTCTTTGTCCTGTTGGATGTAAATGACAAGTGTGTGGCCCTATTTCCAACAAACCACCTAAGACGCTAGTGGGATTCAGTTCTGTGTACAGAAGAACAAAGAGATACTGGCTCAACCAACTGTGATGCTAATTCCAATGCCAGTTTCATAAACTGAATTTTCTTAAGCTGGTTTGATGAAATTCTATGGTACCTGAAGGCAAAAGCACCCTAATATATCAGGGCTTACTGTAGTCAGGCACTGTTCTAAGAACTTTACATGTAGCATCTTATTTAATCCTAAGAGGTACATACCATCATATTCCATCTTAAAGATAAAAAACTCAGGCAAGTATGTTAAGTAACTTGTTCATAGTCACAGTGAAAGAGCAATGTTACTAGAACAATGATTTGAATTTATGCAAACTCCAGAGCTGTATTCTTTAATGTAATAAAATTAACTGTTAGCAATAGTCAAGACAAAACTCAAAGTGTTCAAAGACACAAAAAGAGAGGACAGTATATTTGAAGATTTTTTTATAAGGCTAAACTCAAAGTTTTATTTTACAGAAAGAAATCTAAAGACTAATAAAAAAAAAGCCTTACCCTTCTTTTTTTTCTTCTTCTTTTTCAAATCTCCCTGTCTACAAAGAGAAGGAAAATCATTACCATCAACGTGATAAAACACAGAGTATTAAATGTGTGCAAAAGAGTGAGCTGAATAATTTATCATAAAGGTGTTCAAGATTTGCTGAGTATGGGCTCACCAAACCTAAAAGACTAGCTGGTATATTTATTTAGGTTAAATTTGATCAAGCTCCATATACTTGGCCTTGGGAGGGAGGAGGGCAGAGAGCAGTGGAAGACATTTTATTCTGCAATTTTTTATTTTTCAGGTTTTGAACCTTGTAAATTTATCTTAAAATTTTTAATAAAATCTTTATTAAATATACTGACTCACTCCCTGAAAGGACACTAAAAAGAGTGTAAGAAGTAAACACTTCAAAATAATTATTAAGTACTCTGAGAGCTACAGTAAAAAGAGGAAGATATTCTCTGTACACACTCATGTAATATAATTCCATGGATCTATAAAATAGTGAACTAAAAAGATGAGACAGCAAGAATTTCTGCCAAATATTCATTCTACTAAGTTGTTCAATTGTGAAAGTTCTTTCAGGGTACCCTGAAGAATAAGAAATGAAATGTCCACTGCCTTACTTTAAAGCTTCATCTTTCACCCAGACGTATGCATTGTCTCCCTACAAATCATACTCCACGGCCATACCTGCAATTTCCTGAAGATTCTCTGCCATTTCTCCTTTACCTTTGCTCACACTTTGCCATCTCATTCTCCTCATCTTCTTCAAGAGTCAACCCAATCTCCTCCATGAAGTGTTTCCTAACCTCTCAGAGTCACCAGGAAGCACTGTCCCCTCTAGTGTATTCCCGAATGCCCTGCTCAATCATAGCATGTGCAATCTTTGTTGCAAGTACTGCTTAGGTGTATTTCCTTCTGCTAGACTTAAGTTCTGTTGAGGGTAAGGACCACGATTTATATTTTGTCAACAACACAATGTATCTTGAAAAGAAACTAAATCTTTGTATCCAAAAGTTAGGATAAAATGAAAGACACTAATAATGCCTAATGAAAATATTGTGCTGAAATTTAAAAGCCTGAAAGTCAATGTACCTCTCAGTAATTGTATAAGATTAGAAATGAACTGTAACTATACGGTCTTACTAATTATTACCCAACCCTGTTTGGAAGAGGGGAAAATACTGAAAATATTTAAATAGGAATCATTTGAAAATCCTCTTAAGATCTAGCTTGGATTTATTTCATGCTAGGATTCTTTATAAAGCTTGGAATAAGAATCATATGATAAAATGGAACAATGCCAATTCCTTATTTAAATTTTTCAAATTCTATTATGAGGATGATATCTTTTGTTACCAAACAGAGTTCATAATGAAGTCAATCATATAATTGGTGCTGGTATTGTTTCAAAGTTAGGAAAAAATTTAGATGCCCAAAGTATTCAAAAGGAAGAAAACAGTGAAAAACTAAGAGAGCCACAAAACTGAGAAAGTGTCAAAAATATCATCTTAAACATTTACCATAGGCATCTGCTGTTTCTGAGATGGCAATGTAGAACAAAGAAAGAAATGGAATTTGACTTCTTGTAAGTTAATGAAGTCAGCTAATTTTCCTCCAAATCAACAAAATATAGCTTATCAGAACTTTGGTTTAGAATCACTAAATGATATAATAAATGCATATCAGTAACTTGCAGGTTAATAAAGTAGTGCATATATCCAGCCTACACATAAAAGAGCATAAGTCTATCTTTAGAGCATGAAAAATCTCCAAGACTTATTAAATGAAAGAAAGCAAGTCTGAAAAAAGTGTAATAGAATTCCACTTCTATAAAAAATAAAAATAATCCAATCTAAGGACAATATTTCTGCATCATCTCTGTGTAAACACAAAGAAAAAGATCTGGAAGGATATACACTAAATTAATACCAGCAGTTAATTCTGGGCCAGGGGGAGGGAGGAAATGAGGACTATGAGTTGGGCACAGCAAAAAAGAAGGGAAAAGAAACAAGGGGGACTTAAACCTTATTCACATGGAATTTTTATAAGAATCTATTTTTATTTCTTACACAATTTAAAATCATCATCAGTGAATGTTACAATGAAAAACATTACCCTTGCTCCTTTGGTTGACTATCTCCAGCAACTTTTCCACCCTTCTTCCGAATGTATGTAGCACCAGGAGAATTTTCAAGAGCTTCAACGTCTACTTTTAGGGACATGCTATCTGATGAGGGCAAGTGTTTACTAAGACTGGGATAGAACAGGAGTTCAGGAACATAATATATATTATTTCTAATAATATATCTATGCCAATAGTGAAGCACACTGTCTTTTTTGATGCCTTTTGTCAAAAGCAAAAACAAGTTCTTAATCTTCTACAGAGCAACAAATCAGGTCACAATGTCAATTATACATCATATATTATGAAAGGAAAACCTGAGGAAGGAGCCATAACCTAATCATCTATTTATTCCTTAACTCAGTGACATATTTGTAGCTGGTGGCTTGATAAAAACACCATTCCAAAACAGCTATCACATTTAGAAAACACAGACTTATTGCAAAGTTTTTGACTTGTGGCTGCTTAGCATCTCAGTTTGGGGAACATACGCATACTGGAGTAGCACACATGATACAAACTCAGCCAATCAGGTGACCAATTCCCCTGTTTAAAATGAGCACATGACCCAAGACAGTCAATCAGAATGACATTTCAGAGTCATGTACTACTATCCAAATAATTTTTTTTTTTATTGGATTTGAACCTGGGGAAATATAAGCTGTATTTTAATGGACTTCACTTTTGCTTGTGATCAAGCTATACCCAAAACTGGATCTTTTGCTGTATTTTTTAGTCATATCAATCAAAAAATTCTCATTTTTGCTTTTACTACTTAGAAGGGGGGTTTTGTTTGTTTGTTGAAATTTCCAAAAAAAAAAAAAAAAGTCCTAGTCAAACATGTACTGGAAGAGATCTAGTATACTTCTTAGAACAACCAGAAGGATACGCTTTTGCTTTCTCAGGATCTACAAGTGAGTAAGCAGAAATAAGCTGCGCCAGGGTGTGAATATCTTTTGGATTCTGTCTAAAAGAAGAAATAAAATTACTCAATAATTTACAAAATTGTAGAAAATAACATAAACAAGCAAAATAATTATCTCATCTCAAATAAAATTTGGATCTCTACATCTCCACCTTTCAGAGCTTACTTCCACAGCTGCTCTAGGTCACTAATTGCCTCCTTCTTCCGCCCATATTTGAGTTTGAAGTTTGCAGCTTCTCTTATCAAGGACAGATGAGCAGGAGATTTGGGCTACAGTTTGAATAAAAAGAAAAAAAGTTTTAAGCTAAACATCTAGCCAAGTCAATGAAGTTATATTCATTAGACCTTTAAAATGGACCTATCCAGTAAATTCCTCATCTTCAGTTTTACAGAATGCGTGAAAAATCATAAACAAATTTGCACACACAAACAGGAGGTGGGTAGACAAATTAGTACAAGTGATGACTAGTTTACGAATCAGGAAAACCATCTATCTCCATTTAAATTGTCAAAATTAGAAATAATCCCATAAATCAAATATATGTCAACCATAGCTCTCAAACATTAACTTAATAGTTCCCAGAACACTGATATCTTTCTACCGCTAACAGTGCTAACAGCAGTCCTGACCAGTGTGGCTAAGTTGGTTGGACGTCATCCTGCAAACCAAAAGGTTGCCAATTTGATTCCTGGTCTGGGGACATGCTTGGGTAGCAGGTTTGATCCCCAGTCGAGGTGTTCATGAGTGGCAATGGATCAATTTCTCTCTTTCACACTGATGTTTATCTCTCTTTCTCCCTCCCTTCCTCTCAAAATAAATAAATAAATAATCTAAAAATGTACTAAAAAAACAGTGCTAACAGTATAAATGCCACCTAGGCTGAGTATTACCTATGCAGAGAGCCACACTGGAAAAAATAAAGATGTTCCTACTAGATGGAGGCATCGTGTACAATTACTCCAGGTAGAGTTGACCCTTGAACAACACTGGAATTAGGAGCATTGACCCCTCCATAGTTGAAAATCTTAGTATAACTTTTGATGCCCTAAAAACTAAACCACTAATAGCTTACCACTGACCAGAACCCTTACTGATGAAATAGTCGATTAACACACATTTTGTATGTTATATATATTATATACTATATTCTTACAATAAAGCTGGAGAAAAGAAAATGTTACTAAGACAATCATAAAAAAATACATTCATAGTACTTATTTTTTAAAAAATCTACATACAAATAAACCTGTGTAGTGCAAACCCATGTTGTCAAGGGTCACCTGTACTACTACTATTTACTGATTACTACTATCTATGCACTCTCTGGCCACTAGAGATGAGTTCTCTTAAATGTGATCATGCACTACTATTCTTCTGTCTTTTGTTTTTTCTTTTTTTTTTTAAGATTTAATTTATTTTTATAGAGAGGGGAAGGGAGGGAGAAAGAGAAGGAGAGAAACATCAATGTGGGGTTGCCTCTCACGTGGCTCCCACTGGGGACCTGGCCTGCGACCCAGGCATGTGGCCTGATTAGGAATCGAACCAGCAACCCCTTAGTTTGTAGCCTGCACTCAATCCACTGAGCTACCCCAGCCAGGGCTATTCTTATTTCTTGAGATTACACACTCAAAAACACATACACATGAAGGATAGAAATTTAGAAACATAACTGAGCAATTTCCCCCCCTTTTCCAGCCATTTCTTACTTCTAATAACTCAACTTGGATTTGGTATACTTAAAAAAATAGAATATGACAGTAATAGCATTTCATCTTTTAAATAGAAAAGTAAGAATGTTTCAATTCTCCTAAATTCTGAGTTCAAAAAGTACAGCTTTTTATTTTTATGTGAAAACATGCCCTTAAAACATTCTACTCCGTTTATTTACCTGATGGTTTTGATACCACTGGATAGCTTGTGTGAAGACCTCAATAGCGCTATCAATATCTTCTTCATGGCTGTACATGGTCACTAATGCAGATACCTGCCCAGCCAAAGGTATAAATCAGTAAGTACAAATAAACACCAAACATACCAATGGACTATTAATGCCATTACTTTTGCAGTCTTACAAAATTTTAAGTTTAACTCACCATGCCTGGTTTATGCTTTAACTCCTCTATGCTTCTCAGAATTAGACATGCTTTGGAAACGTTACCTTAAGAAATTAAAGACAAAACCAGCCATCACAATGAAGAAAGCATACTATGGAAAATAAAAAAAGAGACAAGAAATTTAAAAGCCATATTGTAACATCTCTAAATACTTACGCTATGGGATCCTGGGAAGAATGTATTCTTATTTAGCCCTGGCCAGTGTGGCTCAGTGTGCTGGAGTATCTTTTTGTGAACCGAAAGGTCAATGGTGCAATTCCTGGCCAGGGTAAATGTCTAGGTTGTGGGTTTAGCCCCCAGTCAGGGGGTGTATAGAGGCAACTGGGTGTTTCTCCCTTTTTCCCTTTTCCTCTATCTCTGGATCAATAAATATATCCTCGGATGAGGATTAAAAAAAAAAAAGAATGTACTCTACTCATTTTATAGATAAGGAAACTGAGTCGTGAAGAAACAACATACCTTGCTTACATCCACAAAGAAAGATAATGGCAAATGATCAGAAAAGTCATCTCCTAATTCCCAGTCTATGAGTTCTATTTCTCCTTTTCAGACTGTAACTTAAAGGTGGGAGTCCTTCGCTAAAGGCCTTGAAATATGTTACTGCAGATGAATATAATGGAAACTTTCCTATGGTGTCAGAATTCTAATTTTCTACTCACTGCAAACCTAAACAACTAAACCTTTGTAAGTCTTTAAAAACGAAACAAAAACCATGACAGGCTCTCTCTCAGTAATTTTTATTATGATAAATAGTCCTTAAAAAAACAGTAACAACAAACCCTGAAAACCTAATGAGGAAAGAAGATAGAGAAGAGAACAAGAAAAAGAAAGGTGGGAAAAAGAAAAAGAAACAAACAGGGTCATAGGGGGACCAGCAGTGCTTCTCAACCTTGTTTTCATTACTACCCCATTAAGGAGCCTTTTTACACATTTTTTTCCCTTATTGCCAACTCCCTCTCCCCATAAAACTTTCACTTTAGCCATCATAATATACAAAAATTTTCTCAATACCCCCAAACCAATTATCATCCCCACTGAGGATGATACTACACACCAGAGCTGTCTGACAGAACTTTCTGTGGTGATGGAAACATCCTGTATCTTATTCTGTCCAACTAGCCACATGTGACTATAAAGCTTCTGAAATGTGGCAGCACAAACCAATTTAAATGAGTTTTAAATTTCATTCAATTTTAACTTAAAATAGCTACATGTAGATAGTGGCTACCAAATATGGTCAACACAGCTCTAGATAATCACTCAAGGCTGGTTGAAAATCATGGACAAAAACACAAGCAGTTTTCTGTAATATCCAAAAACATCAGTTCTCATTAAATTTTCTTGCCCCTCTCCTCCAAAGATATGAGTTGTAAAGCATAATGGATAAAGGGTTAGGTTAAGAAATTCTGAAAATTGGGAGGTAAAGTAACCCTTATTTCATGCAAATACTACCAAGTGACAGATACAAGCATTTCTACACATGACATACCCAGGAAATCTGAGTTAAGTACATTCTTTTGGAACAGAAACCTTTCGCTTCTATAGACTTTCAAGGCACAGACTGAGAATCATTCTAACAATTCAGTAATAACCCAAGAAAAGGCCAACTCACTACTAAGTCTGTTGGAGCTCACACCATCTAGCTTCATGTTTGAAATAATAATGAGGTCTCACCATTATGCAAAAATTTAAAACTCACATAGTCAACTACTTCAGAATCATTCCAACTATATGTTTCCATTAAAATGATATATTAGTCATGATGAAATGATCATTAATACCTTGGGAAATTTTCAGCTGTGCCATGGTCAACTTAATTTCAGCTGCATTTTCTGGATGCTGGTCTGAAAATTCCTAAAATTTTTTTAATTGGAAAAAACACACATTTTATTTACACAATTAACTGCACACATCCCAATTACCTAGCTACATAAAAATGTAAATCCACTTCTGATTAAACTTCTGGTCTTACTTCAAATTTTTACTTTGGAAAAATTTTATCCAACACCCACTGTACTTCAAAATTATGCTCTGAAAATAAGTGCAATAAATGTCAAGTTTCTAGAAAGTCACTAAGAAATAATAAGATTACTACCCTCCCCCCCTCACCCCCTGCAAAAGATGCTCAAACAAATGACAACTCCTTACTGACGTTCCCTGTCAGGCAACTCTGCCCCTCAGGATGGTCCTAATTTTACCCTGCCCAACTTTCCAATGTACTGTACCCTCAGGAAATTAAAAAATAACCTAATAGCTGACTTAGGCTGATAAAAACCAAGTCAGCAGCTCTGTAATTATTTGGACTGGACTTACTGGAGAATACATTCTTGAAAAAAGGGTTAAGCATGTTCTGGTATTATAAGCATAAAACAAACCCTTGACTCATTAATTAGACCTCAAAATGAAAAGCACTCTTTAAAGTTTAGAACAAACACGTACTGATGCAAATTTATATAAAACAAAGGTATAGCCCAAGAATTAACTAAAGTGACCCTCTAGAATTTGTCTATGTTATATTACCTATTAGTTTGTCCTTGACATGTGTAAGTTTTTATATATAATGAAAATGAAACAAGGGTGAAACTATTTGACACTTCATTAAGTACTCAAGTAATTCCTTTACCTGAAGGAGCTCTATCGCTTTTGTGTGCTGCTTTTCACGGCAGAGCTGGGCAGCTTGGATTAACACAGGCAGGAGATGCTCGGGACTTTGGGACTGTAAACTGGCAGATATCTTTCGGCATTGTTCTGCCTAAAAAGACAGTATTCCCCCCAACCCCAACAAAAATAAGCTGGTTAATGAAATTAAACATGAGTGACCAAAAAGGAAAAAAGGATGGGGGGAGGAGGAAGAAAATCAGTGGAAACAAAATAGTAAGTAAAAATCTGCCTAGGGTAAGAGAATTGGTTTATAATATGCATTCTTAATTTTTTCCTATTTAAAAAAAGATTTCCATTTACTGAATTTACACTATGCGTTCTAAAAAACATTTAGGAAAGGATGAGTTATAAACATCCATTTGAATGCTTAAAACCCATAATTTTGTTTTAAAAAATATATCAAGTATCAGCCTTTACTTCAAAACAACAAAACATATAGGTATTGCTTGTTAAACTATTTTAGCATAACTTGATTCCTTTCTAAATAATAAAAATGTTATTGCCTCTCACCCTCCCACTGAAAACCTCTGCTCTACAAGAATATGAAATCATAATTGACTTAGAATTAATGCACATTAGGGTTAGAACTGACCTCCTTAATATTTGTAATGCTACATTATGCATAATTATTTTCTTTAATTCAGAGAAATTAGAACTAATGTAATGAGATGATCTCATCTACAGATGTGAATAGTGTTTTCTACCAACAGCATACTTTTACACAGAATTGGGAAATTACTTGTTTAACCAATAAAATCTATTACATATGACATCCTGAAAAACACATGGATATAAGACAAAATACAAATAGACTGCAATGATACAGCCATTATGCTTCAGGTGCCATACTATATAAAGGTTTAGCCAGAGGAACCAGAGACCTGTCACCTACCTGGTTCGTGTACATAGCAAGCAAAGCTTTGTTAAATTCTATGGCTTGCAGCTGTTTTTTGGAAAGCTTAAATTCTACTCCTTCGGCATTGGTTAATTTCACCTTCTTCTTGGAGTCAAAGACATTTTGGTCCTGACAAAGAAAAGTTCATCCATCATTAAGAGCAATCTCAGACTTCAGTTCTTTTATGCTTATTCCTTTCATTTATTTTATATGAAAACAAGAGACTTGGAAGATAATACATCTGCCTGGTTGGGGTGCCTATGCTTCTAAGATCCATATAAATTTGTCTTGGGTTCTTAGTTTTATTTTATCTTTCCACTATTAAAGCTTGTTTTATAAAAGGTTGTTTTGAGCTTTTTGATGAAAAGTACACAGGGAGAGCATAAATCTTACAGTGGAAATTAGGATTAAAAAGATTAAAATTCACAAATTCTATGAATTATGCCGTTCAGAATTTAGATGACAAATGAGGAAAGTAACTCATTCCTCTCTGAAATACTTGCTATTATGTACGGATATCATTAACATTCAGAAATATATTCACCTCTTGAACACATTTTTAGCAAAAAATAATAATGTAACATGGCTACTGTTTTTCCTTTCATTATTTTATTATTAATAATATTATTATTTACCTCACCCAAACACATTTTTTTAATTGCTTTTACAGAGAAAGGAGGGGAGAGAGAAACTTCAACGAGCGAGAGATACATCAACTGGTTGCTCATGTACGTGCCCCAGACCAGGGATGGGACCCACAATCTAGGTATGTGCCCGGACTGGGAATCAAACCTGCAACCTTTTGGTTACAGGACCATGCTCTAACCAATTGAGCCACACCAGCTAGGGCTGTTTTTCCTTTTCTTTAAGGCCCTTCTCACCTAGGCAGGGGTACAAATAAGTTCAACTTCTAAAATCTGTGTGGGGCAAACACAGTATTACCTGCCTAAAGAAAGTCCTGTTAAAAATTATAGAAAGTCACATATCTTTCACAGAAGGAAGAGAATTAAATCACACTGCACCCTAAGAGGACAAGCTGAACATAAGAGTGTCTTCTATGTGCACAGTATTTTAGCTTTGCAAATAATTGATACCACTATGCTTTTTAAAGCAGGTCTTCTACCATGTTGAAGACTTAGAGGCGGCAAGGAAAAAATTTAAAATAAATTTTACTTTTTTTGAGTGTGAAGCTCCGAACCAATGTGAAATTATTTTAATGTACAGCAAGAAACAGGCTTTCATATAAATCAATCCTCAAAACCCGTATTTCTAGTTGGTACTTCTTTGTCACTATTTTAATACTTCATTGTACATGCCACTGCCAGACTTCTCTTAAACTTTGCTATCTGTAATTTATTATCCAAAAATTTATAATTTTTGGGCCCTGGCTGGCGTAGCTCAGTGGATTGAGCGCGGGCTGCGAACCAAAGTGTTGCAAGTTCGATTCCCAGTCAGGGTACATGCCTGGGTTGCAGGCCATGACCCCCAGCAACCACACATTGATGTTTCTCTCTCTCTTCCTCCTTCCCTTCCCTCTCTAAAAAAATAAATAAATAAAATCTTTTTTAAAATTTATAATTTTCAAGGTCTCCCATAACTTTGGTATCATTCAATCTGACCTATTTTTTTAACTAGTTAATATATATATATATATATCCTCTTATCTTCTGTTCTCTCATTTCCTGCCTCCTACAGGCCATAAATATTTCTTCATAATTCATTTGCTTAGACTGGTGCTTAACCTTCAAACTGTATCTCTCTTTCAAGGGTAAGCTCAAATTCCCCAACCTAGGGATCTTTTCTTTCACCAAACACTGTAGTTATA
Source organism: Phyllostomus hastatus (assembly GCF_019186645.2). Lineage (NCBI taxonomy): Eukaryota > Metazoa > Chordata > Mammalia > Chiroptera > Phyllostomidae > Phyllostomus > Phyllostomus hastatus. The sequence goes on along the minus strand of NW_025333709.1, from coordinate 33,607,515 downwards.
AAGTATAAGACAAGAAATTTAAACATGCACATTTTTTTTCAAAACCAGAATGAGATTTTAAAACTGTAATGAGTAAGACCATGTTTCATCATTCCCTATTACACCCAGCAATAGGTAATAAATACCTGTTGACTGAAGAAAGTTCAATTTATAATTAATTGCATTAAGATTGAGTATTTAGTATTTTGCACACTCTCCTCCTCACAATTATAAAACAGATAAAAAAAATTTGTCCTCAATGGCATTTCAAGTTATTCATAAATGTAAGTAGGTATATATTGTTGCTAAGATTCAAAAGCTTGCATCAATTTTTGGAAACCTAAACCATGTCAATGGCCTTTAACATCCTGTAACTAATACCTCCCTTAATGCCATTATACCACTTCTGGGGACTCTGAATTTCTGCTGTTGGCAGAGAGAGGTACTACGAAGGAGAAGGAGCAAGACTTGGAGTCAGAGACTGGAATCTAAATCCAAGTGCTACCCCTTACTAGTTGTGACCTTATACAAATTTCTTAACTCCTTTCAGCCTCAGATTATACTCTTATAAATTGGAAATAAGTACTGCAACCTAAAAAGATAATTGTGAGGATAAAATAAGATGGCATTTGAAAAAAAATTACATGGCATATCAAAGAAAACCAAAAATGCTATTTTTATTTTCTACTGACCTGAATTTCCAATCTGAACATGAGAAAGAGAACCTGTCCCCATTTCCCCTTCAAAATAAAAACCACTGGAAAGAAAAAAATTATCTACGGACAACTTTGAGACTCACTGGATGAAAATATTATGTAACACATGCACATACAAAGTTTAAAAGTTCAAACACTTTAGTTTCCTAACAGATATTCTCCACATTATTATACATGAAGAAAACAGTAAGATTTTAAAGTCCAGGATCTGTAACTACATGTTTCATTGCATGTGATCTGTTACAATTTTGGACTCTGTTATGGAAAACAAGAAACAAAAAACCCCACTTATCCTAGAACAAAGCCAGGTGATATGCTGTCAGCATAAAATATAAGTGTGAGAAAGCCATCGGTGACTCATACCTTATTAATGGTAATGATGTTATTTGCAATCACAGCTAGCAATCCCACATCTGTTGGCCTGTGAACAAGCAAGTAAAAAGGGATCAACCTTTTAAAAAGAAATTTCCTTCCCTATAAAAGACATTTCATTTTAATAACTCACTTTAGTTTTATTATCTGGTTGTAAAGTTGCAAAGCCTCCTCTGTACGACCCTGAAGCTGCAGAATATAGGCCATCTGCCCATGAATGATGGCCAGTTCTGCCTGGGGGTCTTCCTCCGTCCCATCCTAAGCAGAAGAAGAAACATTTTTTTTCCCTGTAAATTCTCCAAGTTGCTCCATATATTACCAAGTAATCCAAACATTCAAAAGGTACAGAATCCTAAGACATACACATTTACAGGAATTTGCCTCAGATTCTTTTTGTTAAAATTAAGGAATTGCCACCAAAAGAGGCAAGTTCACAAAATCCTAATTATCACCACACAAAGAACTTCAAAAGCTGGAACTAATTCTATAATTAAAGCAGCCCTCTTAACTGACACCCCAGATTAATCCATATTCTCCATTCCTCTGGAATAGTTGACCGATGCCCACGTACCCACATAAAAAGAACGCTCAAGGCTAGGGGCTGTTCTCTTTTACCACGCCCAGCTCTCCTGTTCTCACCTGGTGAAAATATGCTGACTAGGGGTCAGATGTGCTTGCTTCCAACTCCATTATGCCAGTTATGTTTGACAAGCAAATGATAAAACTTAATTATCACAGTAAGAGAAGTACTATGAGTACAAAGAGATTTATTTCAATAAAAACTATGCTGAATGCTCAGAAATATTTGATAAAGGTGAGTTAACTAAAGAAAATTACCAATTAGGTACAAGCCAGAAAACAGTAAGAGATGAATGAAAAAGTTAACATCTAAAAGGACTATAATGAAACTACTTCACAACTGTCTTTCAGATAGTGTTGCACTTTACAAAAACATAAACAAAACTGGAAATGATATCACAAATGCTAGATTACGTAAGATATATGCATGGAATTCCTATGAACAGACCCATCCTCAAAGACCTGAGCCCTATATCTAAAATAGAAGACTGATTTTATATTTATATGAATTTAAAATAGAATACATCAGGTATATAAAAACTTTTGTATTGTAATTTCTCACCTTAAGCAATGCCTTCAAATAAGTGATCAAGAGGTTTTTCTACTATCATTCCTATTCAGTGAATCACCATCTATTTCGAAATGTCAATAAAAAGTATAATAAAGCCCCTTACAAATTTGTATTAGTCAGAAGTGTAAAATTTGGGTTTAATAACAGTAGAATACTTACAGAATCTTCTGATAATGAATGGCGGCAAAGATCTAAAGGAAAAAATGGTTTTAAAATTAACAACTGTTGGATAACTCCCATTCCTTTCACCATTCAGAGAGCAACATTTCAAGATAATTTCAATAACAAGTAAATCTGAAATATATCACTAGCATTAACTATACTAGATAATATTATCAGTTCCTGATTATTCTAGCTCTTTGACATTTGTAATCTCTACATTAAAAAAATCTTTCAAGGGCATTTAAAGATATAAATGTTGATTGTAAAAAGTCAATTTTAGAAAAGTATAAAAATAAAAACAATCCCACCACCCCAAGATAACAACTATTAGCATTTCAGTTATTGTTTCTATTAACATGAATATCCAGCTGCATTTAAAATGGAAGTGGGATATTCTACACACTATTTTGAATAGTATGTAGAATACTATTCAATTTTGAATAGTTTGTAGAATACCTTCCTCCATTTAATATAGTATGAACATCTTTATGATGTGTATCTTTATTTTTAGCATTCATGTTATAATTTTAAATGACAGCATAGTAATCTATTGGGGTATTATAGTAAAATTTAGCCAACTGCCTAACAGAACAGAAACACAAGATGTTTCTACAATTTTTTCTAAAAGCTTCAATACATGTAAATATTGTATTGGGTTGGCCAAAGAGTCTGCCCGTTTTTTTTGTTTTTCATAAAACAGAAGACACATTTTTCATTTTCACCAATAACTACTGATTTGGATATTTTGAGTATATCAGTTATCTCCCGCTATAACATTGACTGTTCTCAAATAATGCCTCACTTTGATTGCTATCAACTTCAACTGGTCTGCATGACTGTGGAGCATCATCCATCAAGAAATCTCCCGAGCTAAACTTCACAAACCACTTTTGACACGTTTGATCAGTCACAGCACCTTCTCCATACACCGAACAATTCTGTTTTGTTTTTGGGGTTTTTTTTGCATTTCAGCTGTTTTTACCTTTCTTGAAATAGTAAAGCATAATATGCCAAAAATGACGCTTATTTTCTTCCATCTTCAATATTAAAATGGCTAAATGAAAATTTACCAATGTTGATAAGTTTTTTAGGTGCATGCTGATATGACAGCTGTCACAATACAATCTAACAAAATTATTTTGAATCAAGTTAAACACAACTAAGTGCTACTAAAGCCATGTTACAGAAAAAAAAAAATCAAACTTTTTGGCCAACCCAATATATGGACACATACCAAATGGAGTAAAAATGTCCTTGAATAGTGTTATCAATGTATAAATATAGTGTGTGTGCACATACATGGACACATATAGGTATACCACATTATTACTATACTTGAGTACCTGTATAGTAAATATAACTAATATTTACTGAATGTTTATATTATATGCCATGTGCTAATGCAACTGCTTAATGTTGATGAACTCTATTTAAATTTAACATGTACTATAACTTGTCCAAAAACCTACTTTGCAAAATTCATACTTTAAGGTCCTGTGTGGCTGAAAATGAACTAGTATGACTCATCAATTAGACAGAAATGGAGGACAGATACTGTAAAGACTTCAAAAGAAAGGCTAGATTAATTTTGAGAGATTCCCACTGAATTAATCATTTCCCCTTAAAAACTTCAGAAAGTCAAATGCAGATTTTGGAAATACTTTGCAAAGTTATATGTACACCATAATCACACATAATTTTAATAAATTTCCAACCTTCAGCTTTCTGTAGGATTTTCATTGCCTGACTCAGCTGGCCTTGTCCTATCAGTGCACATGCAGCATTGTAGCACAGTTCATGCGTGCCTTCTTGGAGGCCCAAGTTCTCCTGTCATGGAACAAAATACTAGTCAAACACTAAACAGGCATATCCTCTCATGGCTATGTGATACTCAATGATACTTACTGGAGGCACTTTTTCCCAATTGCTTTGAGCTGCAACAACTGCTGAAAGGTTTGTTTTTCTCTCCTCCTCATAATCATCTTGGGAGTTTCGGACGAGATCTCTGTACACAGCTAAGCATTCATCATAGCGTTCTAGCCGGTATAACTAAAGACAAATAGCAAGTAAAAAAGTCAGGGAACAGAAGAAATACAGTGTTATGCCTTTAACATTATACAAACCCTTTTTAGAACCACTAAGAAGGAAAACATACAGCATAACATGGGCAATCAACCATTTTTCCTTTATAATTTTTCATTTAGTTCTGCATGCTACTAATTCTTTCAAAATGTTACTTGCGATGAATCTACTATATTGCAGATTTGTAGGCATTATTCATTTAAAAAAGTCATTGTATTTACCTCTTCTTGAATTTAGGTAAATGCCTAAGTGGAATGTGAAGCAAAACTTTTCTTTAATAGAAAACACCATTCCCTAAATCTGACTTACAATGAAAACGTTATCCAATAACACACAGCAACTACTAAACTCCAGTAAACAGGAACAAAATCAGAAGTTAGCGAAGAGTTAATACTTCTAGGAGTTTGCTATATTTAATGTTCATTTTTGTCTTTTCCAGAAACTAGCGATTGTATAGGGTAGTATGAAGTACACACACCATGATTCCAAAAGGGTAATCAGAACCGTCACTGTGGGTCAGTCAGTTCTCTACGTATGTCAGAGACTGGTACCCTTCATGAATCCCAAAATGCTAGAATTTACCCTGAACTTATCCAGCTTACTTTTAGCTTTTTATAGACCTACAATCTGTGAACTTGCCCAAATCTTTCTTCAATTCATTTATATTGTTAAACTCATACTACTTCTTGGGAACAATACAGTCAATACAACATTATTTGCCCTAGATTGACATTTTGAAAATCTTAAAGAGGGTTTTCCTAGTTCTAACAATATTTCTGTCCTTTCCTCATTAGTAGCTCTATTTTACATCACACTTCATTATATGTCTCAAAACACTTTTAGAATAAGGTATTTTCAAGGATTTCATGAACTAGCTGAATTCATCCAAATTATCTCCATGATTTTATTTGAGATTTAATATAATTTCAAAATTCTTTAGGTATATAAGCTCCTTTCCAATTTTCATAGGATAGTTCATAATTTTAAATTACCCCAAGGAAGTCATTTGTTCACAGACTATTATAAATGCAGCTTTTCCAAGAAGATCAAGAACAGAAAATATGTTTGAATCCCAAAGACTGGTTTGGTGGCAAGTTTTGTGGAGCATCAGGTTCCTCATCCATGCTCTTTGCTACAGGTAGAGTCATGCTCTCTCAGGATGATTGTTAACAGGTATTTTAAAGCAGTAATTACCACTTGTCCATAAAGTTCCTTTAGTTTGTCAGTCTGCTGGTTGGCACTTTCTATTGTCTTCAAGGCATTCTCAATTCTGTTCAGCCTATACTCGCAATACGCCTTTTCAAAAGAAAGAGAGTTACTGAAAAAGGAAAAAAACAATATCTGATTATTAGCTCACACAGCAGAGCACTCACTATATGCCAGATACTGCTATAAGCACTTGATATATATTGTTATTTAATCTCCATTAATAACAGACGAGGAAGCTGACAAAGGTTAGTGACTTGTTTAGATGCCAGACAGCTCATTAGTGGTAGAAAATATTATATCCATGCCCTTAGCCTCTTATTTTCATGAATATGCTTATGAAAATTATTGGTCTTTTGAAACAAATGCTTAAGAATGAAATCATGAATTAGCTAAACAACTATCTTAGGTACAAAGACAGTGTGAACATCATTTTAAATAAATTACTACAGAAATTCCTTAAATTTACTAATCTAATAAGCCATATAATGCTGCTTTTAACTTGTTCAAGAGGTAAATAATTAGCAAAAAAAAAAAAAAAAGCAACTAGATATCTTAACATAGTATTTGTATCCAAACTGGTAAACATACAAATACATATACACCACTTTATATAGACCTAAACCTTTACCTACATTAATGTGACACCTAAAACTCAACCCATGAGGGAAATATTTATCAAAGTGAACGGCAATATCTTTTATTTACTTGCCTGACAAAAATTGCAAAATTTCCTTAACTCACAAAATGGTCAAAATTCAAAATAGTGAATTTCAGCACAAACATATTTACTAGTAGAAAGCAGCAGTCTCTTTATTTTTTTTATTTTTAAAAGAGTTTTTAAAGTAAGTTTTCAATCTGTATTACATGTTTATGGCTCAAATAAAAAACAAAAAAGTATACACTAAGAAGTTTTACTCCCACTGCTTTTCAAATCTACCCTCTTCCTCCCTGCCTCCTACAAGTGACTATTTTAATATACTGTTTCATTGGATAGTGTTTGTTTTGTACATATAGTAAAATACACATATACATGTTTATACCTTCCTTTTCTTATACAAAAGGAAGTATACTGTATACTGCTCTGTACTTTATAAACCAGAATCTTTCATTAAAGAATAAATATGCTGCAAACTTCATTTTAATTCACATTTCTTCTGAGGTTTAGACATAACTGTAAAAAAAAAATAAAAATTAAAGTAACAATTTAGAATACAAGTCCAAATTTCATGAAAAGACAAATGAAATAGCCCTGGCTGGTGTGGCTCTGTGGATTGAGTGCCAGCCTGCAAACCAAAAGGTTTGCTGGTTTGATTCCCAGTCAGGGCACATGCCTGAGTCGCAGGCCAGGTCCCCTGTTGGGGGTGTGTGAGAGGCAACCTATAGGCAACCTGTATCTCTCACACATCTATGTTTCTCTCTCTCTTTTTCTCCTGTATCTCTCACACATCTATGTTTCTCTCCCACCTTTTCTCCTTCCCTTCACCTCTCTCTAAAAATAAACAAATAAAATCTTAAATGAAAAATATTAACAACAAAAATACTGCCAAGTTTCAAGACTGCTAAAGAACTCTGGCAGTGAAAGATCTTGGCCTAAAATCAACCTCACCTAAATCATTCTCAAAGGAGGAAGGCACAGAAGTCATGCTAAAACAGATCTCTACTTATACTGCCCTACTACACCTTCTGTGAAATTGTTCTCCCTACATCCCTCTGAGAACTCCTGTTACATTTATGCTCCACCTCCCTCCATAATTTACCTCCTTCTTAGTGGTTCAAACGGGAAAAGGGGGAAAGAAAAGGCCCCTAAAGCAGAAAAAAACAAAGTTACTATCATTCCAACCAGTTTTAAAAACACTACTGGGAAGCAACAGAAAAAAAAAGTAAAGAAACAGATCAAATATAACAATAGTGGTGAAAAAGTTACTATGGTTATGGTAAAAGTGTTTCTAATAACTACACAAACAACCAATTGAATCACTTACTTGACTAACACTTTGGTGTGAGTATTGATGACATTCAAGGCTTCCTTGAAGCTTCCATTCTGGATAAGGCATACCACTTTACAGTGCAGGGCAGTAACATCATCCTTGTCGATCTGCAGTACTACCGAACAATTTTATGAAAATATTTTTTAAATCCACTTCCTTTTCACATTTTTACTAAATTTTCCCACCCCGTCTCAGGAAACTAGTTTCCAATTACATTGCAGCAGGAATGATTTGTCGAACCATTAAAAAAAAGTGGATCTTCATTTTTAACCTAATAAGTGGTAATAAGGAGAGTTATAATTTAACAAGTTAGAGTTTCATTGAGATAGATTCCCAAGATGCATGTTCCCAAAAAGGAGAGTGAAATAAAGAAGCAAGAAAGAAGCTGTGTTCTTCAGCTTTTTCATCTTGAGATGAATGTTACATCCTGCATATTCCATTACTTCACAGGGAAAAGTTCAGGTAGAGTTTGGAAACAAATTTAGTTTTGAATACAAGATTGTCATTAGATGACTTGAGATCTTAGGCAAGTCATCTCACAGCAAATCTTAATTTTCTGAGCTGCAAGATGACTATGAAAGCATTACCTATTTTATTTACAAGGTTATCAAGAAGATGAAATGAGAATATTTCGGTAATACCTATAGGCTGGCAAAGTATACAGATGCAATTAATCTTACTGGCAATACTTCTAAAAACCATTCAGAATTTCCCTTTTCACCTAAAATGACCAAAGTACAAGGAAGGACTCAGGTAGCCAACTTTCAATGCTAAATAGCTGTTCAGTGTCAAAATGACCAGGATCACTCCTCTTCCTCCTGGGCAACTATCAGGAGCCCAATTCTAAGAATCAAAGGCATTCTGACACAGAAAACAACACATACGGTACTTGAGAACTGAGAGATATTGATGAAATAGTTCTTGCAACTTACTACATTGCCACTGAGTAGTAATGGCTGCAGGACTAGCCAAACGCTAACTTTAATTCAAAACAAGTTTAGGAACAAAGTAAGTTTAATTAGTATCTATTTTCCTCCATGCCTGAAATCACCAAAAATGCATTGTGAGCACAATCACTTATTTTCACGTTAACCCAACTACAGGTTGTTGAAAATTATTTATACAATTTTGTATGTTACATAACTTTTATGTTATTACTGCTTTAAATAGCCAAATCCTGTACTGGTAATTACATTTACAATTTTACCAAATATAGGTGGCATCTTCAGTAAAGAATTTAGCACGAAAGAGAGCATTAAAAAAGCATAGCCATATTACAGTTACATAGTAAAGGATAAAGGAATATAATGAGTAAACCTCACACTTAAGTAGTTTATTGGAAATTACAAGTTATGGGGCAAAAAACAGGCCAAGCTTTTCCTTCGAACGTGATTTCAGTTGTTAGTGCTTCGCACACACATTTTCTGGTCTAATAACACTGGAGAGATTACACATGGGAACGCAGGCCTGGCATGCAGATCCAACCCTTCCCTCTCTCCCGAGTTCGTATGTTCTTCACCTCGTCAGCACCAGCTTCTAAATACGTGTCACAAGCGGGTTTCACCCCTCCCCCTTCCCCGAGGCTCAAGAGAACAAACTCCCTCAGCAATAGTCTCCACCATTCCGTTAAATGGAAGGAGAAAAGAAAGCAATGTGGAATATTTGTAACATAAGGTGTGAAAACAGAGGAATCAAATGAGAGAAGTCTGGACCAGGGATAGGCCACAGAGGTCTCTTTAAATCCCTCCCTCGCTTCCGGCAGGGTGTAAGGAAGAAAGTACACGTGGCTCTAAACAACCCCAGTCCCAGAGCTAGCTTGGCGGTTAGGGGCTTCGACCACGCCCACCACGCTCTCCAGGCGTTCGCATCCTAAAAGCAGGCAGCTCGGATCTTCTCTCCCCAAGCCTACGGAAAGACTCTCGCGCACCGGAAACAGACCGCGTCCTTCCGCTGGCCCTGGCAGGATCCAGCACCCTCCCTGATACTTACTCTTGTTGACGGTCTTGAGAGCGCGCGTGAAGTCACCGTTTTGGCCGTAACGGTTCACTTCGCTCCAGAGCGCAGGCACCGAAACCCCACCGCTGCCGCCGCTCGCCATCTTGGAGGAAACTCGGAAGGGACCCGACGATCGCTGCCCCGGAAGAGGATCTCTGAAGTGACCAAGCGGAGGAGGAAGCCGCTGGTTGCTAAGCGTTTGGGGTCGGAAGCGCTCTTATTCCGGAATCAACGTCAGAGACTGTTTTACACTGTCGTTGCTAGAAATTTGTGTAGAGTCGCTACACCTTAACTGAAGTGGGTCTGGAGGAATGAGGCTTCGGATCTCGGGAGGTGGTTGAAAATGGTTTACCAGTTTCGGCTCAGAGCTTCATGGTTTTCTGGGGTGGCCGCTGCCGGCGAAGCAGTATCCTGCACGCCAGGTGGGCGACGATCCATAGAAGATAAATAAAAGGTCGATAGGGTGGTAAAATACCAACTAGAAACCTTAAGGAGTCGTTTGAAGAAGGGGGATAGGGAGAGAGACGGTTTCTTGCCGCCTGGGAATATTTCATACAGGAATTGACATTTGTAGGGGGTCTTGAAAGAGAATAGGAAAATCTGGGGTTGGTTATGAGTAATGTGGTAGAGAATCGAATCTGAGAAAACGCACGGAAGAACCTCCAAGTGCAAAGCATGTTTGGTGACACCCTTTGGCTGCCCTTTTAGTTCAGGAGCAGATGGCAGTATGACTGGAAAAGTGTTTTCAGGTGAGAATGTCCAGGTTAGTTCCTAGCTTTTCAACTCACTAGATGTCTGTGAAGAAATTACTTAATTTATCGAAGTATCGAAGCCTCAGTTTTACCGAATGCAAAACAGCGATAATATATAATTGTCCTGGGGAGAAAAGATAATTCAAGCATCCTCGCATAGCAAGGACTCAAGTAACAAATAGGCAGGAGGGTTAGGGGATTTTAAGCTCTAAAGTATCAAGATGTGTTTGAATGTCAGAAGAGGGTGAGTACCTATTGCGTACTCTTGAGGAAAAGACAGGCCATTTTAGTCCGGACTGGCGTCGCTAAGTGGATTGGGTGATATCCAGCAAACCGAAAGGTCACCCTGTCAAGGCACATAGCTGGGCCAGGTCCCATATTGGGGGCGTGAGAGAGGCAATCTATGGATGTTTCCCTTTCTCCTCCCTTCCCCTCTTTCTAAAAATAAATAAAATCTTAAAAAAAAAAAAAAAGGCAGGGCATGTCATTGAGCTGCTACTCTAGACTCCTGTCTTAGGTGAGGACCCTGCCACCTCCTGCCACTTTCCCTCTCCTGTTTTTCCCAGCAACCTGGCTAACTCCTTCCATCCTTCCCTATTTCTGCATCCTGGTTCTAGGTTTAAAATTACTACTTTGACATTCGTAGAGCTCTATGTTTCTGAGCATTGATCATTGTTTAACGCCTGTCTCTAGATGGACTATAATTTCTATGAGACCAGGGGACTGACTACATTTACCTTGGCTCAAGGATTTATCCCTAGGATCTAGCATATGGGCTGGAAGATAGTTGGTCCTCCACTTTTTTTTTCGTTTTGTGTCTGATACTAAACTTTTTAACTGAATGAGTTTTTCCTTCTATTTTCCCCCTAATCTGTGAGCTCCTTGAAGGCAGAAACTATGTCTGGCTCATGTTTTTTTCCAACAGTGCCTGGCACATTTCATGTCTGGTCAATATAATACAATGCAAAAACACGCATGGTAGAGGAAACTCTAACTCATGAGGATGTAATCTCTGTGAACTAATAAAAATCATGGGAAGAGCTGTGGACTTTTCACTGGCTGTGGAATTCACAGGTTTCAAGCCAATTATGCATAGACTTCAGCGGGTTAAGGGAGTTCTTGGCATATCCAAAATATTGTGTGAATATTTGAGAAAAGATTTTGTAGCTTCCATCGGCTACTCCAAAGGTGTTTCTACCTCTTTGAAGATTAAGAATCACTGCCTTAGTAGTGCTTTTCTAACTTTTAAGATCATTGACTTTAAGGATGTACAATTTTGGTTTCTCTTATCAGTCTGATCCCATATACTTTGTAGCTTCTATAAATTCCTCAGAATTCCTCTACCATGGATTCCCATGTTTCTGTTCTGTCATTTAAAAGAGTTTTCTGGCAAAAGGGATACAAATATACAGGTTTAATCTATTTTTGAAACAGAAGCTTTCCAAACCAGAGTGATCTTTTAAAGCATAATGCCACTCTCTGGGATAAAATCCAAACTACAAAGCCAAGCAATGTGAGCCCGGACCTGTGTGGTGCAGTTGGTTGGGCTGTGTCCTGCAAAGTGAAAGTTCGCCAGTTAAATCCGAGTCAGGGCACATGTCAGTGTTGTGGCACATACCAGCTTGGGGTACGTGCAAGAGATAACCCATCAATGTTTTTCTCCCTTTCTCCATCCCTTCCCCTCTCTCTAAAAGTAAATACCTTAAAAAAAAAAAGCCTAGTAATGTGAAGTCCTTTCTATGCTTGCCAACCCCTCACCCCACATAGGTCTTTTGTTACTTCCTATTCCCCTTACATATTATAGTCCTCTAATGTATGTGTAGTTCCATGTTCTACTTCTGTAAATTTGCACATTTATTTGTGCAACAAATATTTGAGTTCCTTATATGTGTTGGTGTCAGGCATTTTACTTGTTGCTAGGGATACAATTAAAAAGACAACACAGTGCACTCAATTTATCTTCTACTTGGGAGAGGCAGTAAATATGTACTATATTTGGTGGTTGTAAGTTCTACGAAGGAACTTAAGGTAAGAGAGATTGAGAATAGAATGCAAAGAGTTAAGAGTACCTCCTTTTCACTCACAATATACACTTAATTCTTTATACCCCCTCCTGCTTTGTGTGTTCAGAATACCCTATCCTTTACTCCATGTTATTGCAATAGTATTTTGAAATTGCCCAGGAAGACTCCCAACATTCACTGATGGCAGAAACTGGATGTTGTCCATTGTTGCATCCCCAGGATCAAAAACTTACTTTTGTATTAAACGGATTTAGCAATTTGATTTCTGAGAGGCTTTCGTGTAGTTATCATTTTTTCCAGAGGTAGGCAGAAAAAGTTATTTATAGTACACTTTACAAATGAGACTTGAAGCTCAAGAGGGATATGCCCAAGGGAATCTTTTTATTCCCATTCCACTGTTATATTCACAGTCCCACAATGCTTAACAATTCCACTGCAAGTATTTGAGGTTGTGAGCAGTTCCATGCAATAAATACCATTAAAAAGTCCAAACATTTTTGGACTTTTGGCCAAGATGGAGACATAGGTAGACACATTGTGCCTCGCTCAACCAAAACAAGGACAAAAAATTTAAAACCAAGAAATAACCAGAACTGACAGAAAAACCAAACAGTATGGAAGTCCAACAACCAAGGAGTTGAAGAAGAAACATTCATCCAGACTGGTCGGAGGGGCGGAGTCCAGCAGCCAGGTAGAGAGGACTCATGGCAAAGCAGCAGATGGCGGACTGGGGCAGGCAAGGCGGTGGCTTGTAGACTGGGCAGTCCCACATTTGCATGCAGATAAACTAGGAGGAACAACTGGGGAGCGAGACAGCACAACCCAGCGCCCCAGTGCAGGGAAATAAAGCCTCAAAACCTCTGACTGAAAACACCTGTGGGGGCTGAGGCGGTAGCAGAAGAAACTCCCAGCCTCACAGAAGAGTTTATTGGAGAGACCCACAAGGTCATAGAAAATACACAAACCCACCCACCCGGGAATCAGCACCAGATGGCCCTGGTTTGATTGTGGGAAGTGGGGGAAGTGACTGAAAGCCAGCAGAGAGCAGAGCAAGTAGCAATGCTCCCTATTAGACCCCTCCCTGACATACAGCACCACAAGGTAGCAACGTGAGTAGCCCAGCCTGGTGAACACTTAAGGCTCCACCCCTTACTACGTAATGGACAGACCGAGACCAAAGGTCCAAAGGAAAGAACAGTTCAAAGCTCCAGGAAAAAATACAACTAAGCGACAAATATACAGCCAACCTAACAGATACACAGTTCAGAACACTGCTTATCAGGATGCTCCGGGAACTCACTGGGTACTTCAACAGCATAAAAAAACACACAGGCAACAATGAAGGTCACATTATGTGAAATAAAGAAAAATCTACAGGGAACCAACGGTGACAGGAAGGAAACCAGGACTCAAATAAACAGTATGGAGCAGAAGGAAGAAAGAAACATTCAATCAGAACAAAATTAGGAAACAAGAATTTTAAAAAATGAGCTTAGGAACCTCTAGGATGTCTTTAAACTTTCCAACATCCGAATCATAGGGGTGCCAGAAGGAGAAGAGTAAGAGCAAGAAATCAAAAACTTATTTGAAAAAAATAATGAAGGAGAAATTCCCCAAACTGGCAAAGAAAATAGACTTTCAGGAAGTCCAGGAAGCTTAGAGTCCCAAAGTTGGACCCAAGGAGGAACACACCAAGGCACAGCAGATTTACATTACCCAAGATTAAAACTAAGGAAAGAATCTTAAAAGCAGCAAGAGAAAAGGAGACAGTTACCTACAAAGGAGTTCCCATCAGACTGTCAGCTGATTTCTCAAAAGAAACCTTACAGGCAAGAAGGGGCTGGAAAGAAGTATTCTAAGTCATGAAAGGCAAGGATTTACATCCAAGAATACTCTATCCAGCAAAATTATCATTTAGAATGGAAGTGCAGATAAAGTGCTTCCCAGATAAGGTCAAGTTCAAGGAGTTCATCATCACCAAGCCCTTATTATATGAAGTGTTAGAAGAACTCATCTAAGAAAAAGAAGATAAAAATTAAGAACACTGAAATGACAACAAACCCACAGCTATTAACAACCGAACCTAAAAAAAATAATAATAAAATGAACTAAGCAAACAACTAGAACAGGAACAGCATCACAGAAATGGAGATCACATGGATGATTATCAGTGGGGGAGTGGGATGGGGAGAGAGGAGGAAAAGGTACAGAGAATAAGTAGCATAGATGGTAGGTAGAAAATAGACAGGGGGAGGGTAAGAATAGTATAGGAAATGGAGAAGCCAAAGAACTTATATGTACAATCCATGAACATGAACTAAAGGGGGGAAATGTGGGTGGGAGGGGGTGTACAGGGCAGAGGGGAGTAAAGAGAGGAGAATGGGACAACTGTAATAGCATAATCAGTAAAGTATATTTTTTAAAAAGTAAACATGTTCATTGGCTTTCCAAGCACTGCTGGGCTGAAGATGGTGGGAAGAGGCTGTATGTTCCATGGCAAGTCATGCTTAATGCAAAGTATGCTTACCCTGCCCTCTCCCTCTATTTTTAAAAATAAGTAAGCTGAAGGGACTATCAAATTCAAGATAATTTTCATGGTGAATCAATTCCAGTCATTCCACCCACTAGTCTGCCAAATGGATATTACATAGTGGATTCATGTGTCAGGGTATAACTACATAGACTCATTTAGTTCTTATAACCACATGAGGTAGGTATTCGTCCCATTTTATGCATGAGAAAATTGAGGCACAAAAAAATAACTTGCTTAAGGTCACATCATTCCTTACCTGAGCTATAACAATCTCTGAACCAATCTCCTAGTTTCTTCTCTTGCCCAAACAATAGCCAGAGAGAACTTTGGAACATGTTAAATACATCATATCATGCCCTTGCTCCAACTTTCCAATGGTTATTCCTTTTACACTTTAGTGTGGCCTATAAGCAGTAACCTTTGCTTATGTCAACGTAGTCTCTCCTTCCACACTTACCCTTTCTCAGAGCTCCAGCGGTACAGCTGTTTGCTGGCCTCCAAAAAGGCAAAGCTGTTTTACTTCCTGTTCATCTAGAAAGTTAATTTCCTGTATCTTTACATGACTTGCTTGCTTTTATATCATAGCTGCTCTCTGAAAAACCTTATGCCCATCATTATCCTCTCACCTTGGTTATTCTTCATATGCACTTACACTTCCAGGAATCCATCCAATTTATCCTTTACAATTTGTTATCTCTGGTACAATGTAACTTTTGGGAGGTTGGGGGCCTTGTCTCTGTTCAGTGCTGCATTCTTAGGGCCTATATTATCAGGCAAGACAGGTATTTCTCAAATGGATGAATGAAGCTTCATACAGAGCTTATCTTTGTCTTTTATTTGGCTGCAATGTTTAAACCTAAGAAGGCAATAAAGCAACAGCAATCCTATGCATGGCTTTATGACACAGTTTTAGGTTCTGCAGTATTGGGCACAATTTATTTTTTCTTGTTTAGCTTTAAGTCCATAGAAAGCATAAACACCCAAAGATGGCAAACCAGTTAGGTTTAGGTGAGTTATTGTTTTACAAGTTAAAATACTTTCAAAAAAGTATTTACTCTAGCACTGATGAACTACTGAGGATGTATGTACTCTACTAAGAAACAGAAATGACAGTGGATAATGGTGAGTCCTATCCACCAGTCTCTATCAGTGATATTCCACCATTGTGCCACCAGATTTTTGTTTAATCCTCACCCGAGGACAATTATTTCATTGTTTTTCAGAGAGGAAAGGAGAAATATTGATTGGGTGCGTCCTGTATGTGGCCCAGACCAAGGATGGAACCTACAACCTTTTGGTTATGGGATGATGCTCCAACCGAGCCATACTGGCAGAGCACACAGTAATTTTTAAAATATGCAATAAGTCTGAATCACTGACCTTTTTTCCCCTTAGATTGTCAAATAAAAAAATGACAACAGCCAACACAATAGCCCTCTGGTGAGAATGAACCAAAATTGTACCTACTTTGTCAGATCAGCAAAAAAATAATTTTGATCTGCTGCAGAATTTGTGTGTGCCATAAGCTGAAAAAGTTTGAAAACCAATGGTCTACATCAATAAATTTTTTCATCTACTGCACAGAAACAGATGCAGTTTTTGCTAGATAGGGATAGAAGAGCTGAAATAGCAGCCATGACCACTGAGAGACCATGCAGCCAACGTTTAAAGATGTTAAACCAAAGTGTTTTTAATTTTCTGTGGAACACAGGAAATTAAAGAGTACATGATTTTTATAATTTCCCCATCTCAGTTAGGCATAGCATAGCAGATCATATGGCAGTTTGAGGGAAATAAAGTTTAAAATTATTTTCTCCAGAGCTTACAATCCAACAGAAGGAACTACTTGTAGCCATTGTAGCTAGAGGTCATTAGGGAATGTTTTGTAGAGACAGTGGAAATATAACTCTAGTAACTATGAATAGATTTTAATGCAGAAATAAGGACAATTTAAAAACTGAAGGTACAAAAAAGTACTAGTCCAAAAAGCACAAGGAAATAAAATTCCCTTGATGGCTTACATCAGCAATTCTTGACCCACAGACCATGGACAGGCTTCAGGGGAACCCAAGAACCAAAGGGTTCTATTGGTAACTTCTCAGGGTTCACTCTTCTAGAAAGAGGGGAAACAGCACTCATCATTTTCAAAGGTCAAAAAAGGTCTTTTTTGCAGTCAATGTTGCAAAAAAGATTTTAAGAGTTTATATTTTAAGTCCTTGGACAATCAACCTCTAAAAGGTTGGGTTGAGAATGAAGACCTTCTACATCAGGCCAATAATGTAGATTTTTTTTGACCTCTAATTGAGGCTTTTGTACAGACTTGGTAGACAGGGTAAATGCAAAACTTTGCGATGAGTTAGATGTGAAAGGTCAAGAAAAACATTGAGGATGAAATCAAGGTTTTGATTTGGAACAGTGAATATAGCCAGTTACAGTATTGGTGGAAGATGAAATAAGTTTGGAGCATTCAGAGACAAATGGACAGTTGAAAATACAGGTTTAGACATAGCTGGGAGTCAGTAATGCTAATTTTAGGTGAAAGAGTTAAGATGATCCAACCATTATTTGTAAATAATGGAGAGACACAATAGCAGAAAACATCAATATTTAAGAAGAGAAATATAAGAGGAATAATCAAAAAAGGTTGGAATATCTTGGTGTCTAGCCCAAAAAAGGAGTGGTAAGGTCAAGCACCCCCCTTCCAGGGATCAGCTGAAAGTAGTGGTAAGAAATGCCAGCTTGTTAGCGTTAGAGAGGTGAAAAAGTGCAAAGAATGTAGGCCACTGGTAAGGGTCTTGCCAAGATTTTATTTGTAGCAGATTGTTAACATTTTTAAAAAAATTAAATCACCCCCTTTTCATAAAAGTAAGGATATGCATCAAGTTTAAGGGGTTACAAGGATACCTGGATGAAAGCTTAGTGATCTATAAAATCCCCAGGGCTGAAAAATATTAACAGTGATTTCCAATCTATAAGGGTTTATAGATTGATGATGAACTATAACACCTCTCAGTAACAACTCCTTTAGAAAGGAATCTTAACTACTGTTAAGAAACTAATTATGGTTATCATTTGGCAGATTCCAATTTCTCAAAATGATGGTACACTGGGATTGTTAGTATGGCTAAAGTATGTATTATCAGAATTGAAAGAATTTTAAGATCCACAGAGACATACACCATAGCCAAGTAAGATTCACCGAATCTTTTATTTGGAAGCCAGTGGTGGCTCGACCCCATTACAAATTGCCCTCGCAGCCATCTGAAGTTCTTGCAGAAGTCACCCCTCCAAGGCTTCCACAATGTCCCTTCATCTTATGTTGTCTTTTCCCTACCCTTACCATCAATCTTAACTTTTCTTTAAAAAAAAATCAAAATCAAAACAAAACATCTCTATCAATAGCTAGAGATATACACCACTTTTTGAGATATTGACTGCAAATAAAAAACCATGTTGTTAGAATTTTGTAAAGATCATATTAAGAACTATATTGCTCTATCACCCTTTCTAAGATAAAATGATTTTAACTTTTTAGAACTTATGGGTTGAGATATAGTTCAAGTAGTAACTTCAGAGCTCTATAGTAGGACGTTATTGGCATTTAAGAAATATATTTGTTACCTACCTAACAATGACCATATAGTGCTAAGAGGTTCATTTAACCATGTCCTTAAGTTTGTATATATATTCTACTAATCCATGAATCCAGAGAAGCATTTATTCACTAATGGATTTTGTTTTCTCTGATTAAAAATCTTTTCATCTTATTTTTTCTGCAGCTAAACTAGAAAGTTATAATTTTTCTCCTAAAAAATGCAATGATGTTCTTTCTTAAATATTGCCATCTCGGATTTTCTTGTCAGCCTGCTTCAGGGAAATCCATGTGTTCAATATACTTGCTCGCAGTTTGGCCCACACCAAGTGGTTGTTTAATCCAAATATCTGAGCTGCAAACTGAGCTGATCCTTCTGGAGAAAGTATGGTTGAACAGCCAAGACCTATTGGTTCAGAAAGAGAAAATTGAGCTGTCAATTAATACTGAAAATACTACTTAAGCAAACTATTTTTAAAAAAACATTTTATTAATTTATTTTTAGAGAGAGGGAAAAGGAGAGAGGGAAACAAGATGTGCGGTTGCCTCTTGCACACCCCCAACTGGGGACCTGGCCAGAAACCCAGACATGTGTCCTGACTGGGAACCGAACCAGTGACACTTTGGTCCACAGGCCAGCATTCAATCCACTAAGCCACATCAGCCAGGGCTTAAGCAAACTATTTTATACTCAGAGAAGTCCTGTTAGCCAGATAATAAAAAGCTACTGCACTAGTCTTATTTCAAGTAGTTACCTGCAGAAGGAGTTACTACCCTTGCTATTGGAGTCATGAGGCAACTACAAGAGGAAAGTAATGTTTATATCTTTACTGCCATGATCAGGTGTTTTATACACATCGTCTATCACTCTGCTTTCTGAATCCACTGGCAAAGAAATTCACCTTTTTCAAAGTTCTTTTTACATACACAATCCCTTTAAACCCCTGGTGAAAGAAAAGAAAAATAAAGCAAGGGACAAGGTTAAGTGGGCAGAAGCACCTGTTTTTAGACAAACTTGAGGTATGCTAATTGCTTTTGATAATATCCTCGCTACTAATTTTGTCTTTACACTCAAACTATTGTAACATTTTTAAGTGGTAAAAAAGCCAAATCCAAGGGATAATCTTAATAAATATCAGGTTAGAAATAAATTCAATAGCAATAAGATCTAAAAGACCATAGAACAAAAAAGTAACTTCCTTAAGGGCCACATAATTTCCCAGGTAGAGTTTCATCAGGTGGTACTATTATGTCTGTCACTAAAGTCAAAGACTATAGTTTTAGTTTATGGATCCAAAAGCTCCACTTTTGTAATATTCGTCAAATTCATCAGGCTCTTTACTCTCAATATACTACTCCCAATAAGAACAGATTAAAGTACAAATCACAAAGTTAATTTATTTTGTATGAATACATTAATTTTTGCAGCTCTACCACTTATGTCACAATAGTCACTTTACTTAATGTTAATTTTAATGTCACTATCCCAAAGATAATGACACTAAAGATGGAATGATAATGTCGACATAAGAAACATCCAAACCTACAGAAAATTTGTATGAGTTTATTTGAGCCAAACTGACAATTGCCAGGAAGCAAAATCTCAATAGATGGAGAAAATGATCCAGATAATGGCAGTTTTACCTTTTACTTTATATATTGCACACCAGAATCAAAAGGGAAGACATAAGGGGGTTCCACAAAATCCACTGGTGACAGATTAGGGAGGTGGGAGGAAGCAAAGAGGGGGAAATCTCTGAGACTGGATAAAAAGTAAAATGAATAGACACATACTTCTTTTACATTGGTGGGTATAGGAGAGTTAACAATATTTACAGCACATAGAGATGACAGAATAAGATAAAGAGTTTCAGTGGTCTCAGGTTCTGGTGGGAGACTGTGCCCTGAGGGGTCAGGACAAGGGAGATTACTCTGACATTCCAAAGGTATGTTAATCATAGGTGCAAAAAGACAACAGGCAGGCTAAGTTAAGGTAAAGACTGATCTTTATCAAGAAAGATACCAGCCTAGGACATGACTACCATCATGACTCTCAGGAAGTTTTAATTTCAGACCATCCTATGTGGTTACTTTAGTTCTCTGAGTCTGTAAGGCCGCCATGCAGGCCTCCTCTGAGCTTGTCAGGTATAGTGTGTGGACCTTTTCATTGACAGTAACTAGTAGCTATCTTACTGAGGATTCAATGAGTTAACCCAGATATAGTGCTTGCAGCAGTGCTGGCACATAGTAAGTATTCAATGAATGTCAGCCTTTAATAGGAGTAGACTAAATAGAGTGTTCTACTCTAGCAACTGAAATACCTGTGCCTACCACACAGGACTCCCTTTCTGATACCAGGAAATCTTAATTAGCAAAATATTAGATTATCTAGAGAGCATGCCATAAGAGAAGAGAAATGGAGTTTTCGGGATTTTACTCAGGCCACTGCAATACTACTCCTCAAAAATCCCCAATTCTAGTTATCACAATGTACAATCCTTTGAATCCCTATTTCTCCCTAGCAGTAATAGATAAAAACTGCCTAATTTTACCACATTCCTATGGATAGCTTTTTCTAAGCTCCATGGATGACACCCACACTATATCTCTAGTATAGATTTGCTATTCTAGAGGAATATAAGCTTTGTTTATAGCTATAGATTTTAAACTTGAAAAGTTAATAAGATCTCTCTCTGAAATTGTTTAAAAAGTAGTAAAGGGAACAAAGAAAATAGACACAAGCACAGCTGAAAGGCAAAGAAGTGGTCACTACTTGGCATGACAAGAAAATTTAACGCTAAACCGGAAGCAGGGAAAGATGGGAAGCAGCCTGACTGACATTAGAGAACCAACTCAGAGGTCAAGGAATCAGTGGTACCAGACACATTAGGAGGGCGGAGTGGGGGGTGAAAATGGGGCTAACACGAAAACTGAAAGTCAAGAAGTAGTTTGGCTCACTAGTCCCCTTCCCCAGTCTACATACCTAAGCAATTGCCTCTTCTGGGTCACGACAGTTTTAAATTTTTCTGAAGGCAAAACAGACTTGTCCTGACTTCTATGGACTAGGGAACGCCAGGGACAGCAGAGGCAAGGAATGCCATTGTAAAATGAAGGGTTTAAGTTTACAGACAAATATTAAGATCCTCAGCTTCCCGAATGCCAGCAGCCAGGTTTACACAAGATAGGAGACTAAGACTAGAAAGGTACTGAGTCATTTTGGTCAAAGCACAAGAACAGACTGAAAGACACTGATGCGAGGGGCTATTCAAAGGACAACCCTATCAGATCACCCTGCAATGGAGCCCACTTTTGACAAGCCTCACCCACCTGCACAGAGCTTCTGACTGGTTTGTTCCAGTGCCCAACTCTAGGCACTGTAAAGAACCAAGGCAAGGAACCAATGTGAAAGACACAATAATAATCTCAGATAAAAGATGTTATGGCCAAGATTAAATAAGAGGATGCTTGGGGGATGGAGGAAGACCATAGAACAAAAAAGAGCTCCTGGAAGTTAAAAATACCATAACCAAAATTAAAAACTCAATAGAAAGGTTGGAATGTAAACTTGAGAAAATATTCCAGAAAGTACAGCAGCAAGAGAAAGAAAATAGAATAATATCAAGAAGGTCTAAATTTGAATCATAAATCTAAAATGACAGAGAAAATGGAAGAGGAAGGAAATTAAGTAATTCAAGAAAACTTCCCAGGCTTTCCTGTGGTGCCCTGGAGGCAGTCAGCTGCTTTGGGATGAAGCTGAACATCTCTTTCCCAGCCACCGGCTGCCAGATATTCACTGAAGTGGATGATAAACACAAACTCTGTACCTTTTATGAGAAGCGTATGGCCACAGAATTGCCACTGGTGTTCTGGGTGAAGAATGGGAGGTTGTATGTTTCGAATTAGTGGTGGGAATAACAAAATTTTCCCAGACAGCAGGGTGTTCTGACCCATGGTTGTGCCCGCCTGCTACTGAGTAAGGGGCATTCCTGTTATGGACCAAAGAAGGCTGGAGAAGGAAAGCGAAAATCTGTTCGGGGTTGCAGTGTGGATGCCTATCTCAGTGTTCTCAACTTGGTCATTATAAAAAAAGGGAGAAAGACATTCCTGGTCTCAATGATACTACCTTGTCTTGTTGCCTGAGGCCCAAAAGAGCTAGCAGAATCCACAAACTTTTCAACCTCTCTAAAGATCATGATGTCCACCAATACGCTGTGAGAAGGCCCCTAAACAAAGAAGGGGAGCAACCTAGGACCAAAGCACCCAAATTTCAGCATGTTACTCCACGTGTCCTGCAGCACAAACCTCGGCGTATTGCTCTGAAGAAACAGTGTACTGAGAAAAGGAAGAGGCCACAGAGTATGCTAAACTTTAGGCTAAGAGAATAAAGGAGACCAAAGAAAAATGCCAGGAACACATTGCCAAGAGATGTAGGCTTTCCTCTCAGAGCTTCTACCTCTAAGTCTGAGTCCAGTCAAAAATGAGATTTTCTTAGCGTAGCAAATAAGAACAGGCACCCAATTTAAAAGAAGAAGAGAAAGAAGTCTTCCCAGGACTAAAGAATCGGAGTTCTCTACATCAGAATGTGGAGTTCTACATTAAAAGCTCTCACTAAAAGCCCAGAATGAAAACAGACTCACCAAGACACATCTTTGAGAGATTTAAGGATGCATAAGCAAAATATCCTATAAGTGTCCCAAGGGAAAATTCATAAACAAATGAGAAGACTGGAAGAACCTGAACACTAACTGGAAATCAGATGATTTTAACAAAGTACCATTAATTTTTCTTAGGTGTCATAATTATGATTTAAAAACTCGAGTCCTTACCACTTAGAGGCCAATTTAAATATTTAAGTATGAAATATCTAAGATCTGCTTTAAAATAATCCAGAAGAGGGCTACTGATGCAACAAGACGTTAATTGCTGAAGCTAGGTAATGGGTATATGAGATTTTATTATTCTATTATTGTGCATGTTTATAACTTTTTAATGCAAGATAAGAAAAAATTTCAGTGTATATGCTCTGGCTGGTGTGGCTCAGTGGACTGAGTGCTGGACTGAGAACCGAAGAGTCACCAGTTCAATTCCCGGTCAGGGTACACACCTGAGTTGTGGGCCAGGTTCCCAGTAGGGGGTGCAAGAGAGGCAACCACACATTGATGTTTCTCTTCTTCTCTTTCTCCCTTCCCTTCCCCTATCTAAAAATAAGTAAAAATCTTAAAAAAAAATTTCAGTGTTTCTTACCACTGGGTAGTCGAAGAGAAGACCACACATCCTGAGCTCCCCAGTCTGGAGTGAGGGGAGGACAGCTGATAACTGGATACGCAGTGTTACCAGACATCACTGGTCCCAAACCATTGCTTCTGCCGGCCACAGCCACAAATACCGTAGGAATGCCATCCCCTAGGGAAATCACAAGTTTACAATCATGCTAAATATTTAAAAGCTATTTAAAGACAGGTTAAAAATAAAGGGGCTATGCTCAGCTCCTTCAGTTCTTTATCAGTTTCCAGAAAATGCATAAATAAGACATTATTAAATACATTTTCAAAGTACAAGGTTCACCCTGTCACTTATTGTATGTGAAGTAATGAAGAAGCATGAATGGGTTTGGCCATCTTCAAGGTCTAGAGCATAGAAGAGAGGAAGGGGGTACCAAGGTGCCAGTGAGAGAATGGCTCAAAGGCCCCTTCTACTGTTGCCATTTAGGCTCACCGAAACGCAAAATGACAATAGCCGAACCACCGTCGTTCAACTGGAGATTTAAGAGCACTTCTTTAAATAAGAGTTCAAGACAAACTCAATATAGTTCCCAAATATTTAAAACCATTCAATGTATTTTCTAACATTCTCTCTTAAAACATCTTATGATAAAACTTATAAATCGTTCCTTTGCATTTTTCTAGAGAGTTCTGGCTTTTATTACCTTATCAGAGGGTTCTGGAGACCCTCCCCAACCCTCCCAAAATTAGTAATTTTGCTCCTGTAGCTTCAACCTCAGGCCTCCTGTAATTGATATGGGCCCTATTTTCTGTTGGAACAGGTAAGAAATAGTATTTGAAGGGCTTCTTATTAGGCAAAGACTAATTCTAGTTTTTATCTTTCTTCTGTGCTTGAATTTTCAAATCATTCCCTTTGATCCATTCTTTTATGAGCTCCTACAACACCTTCAGCTCTTTGGAGGTGAGTACCATAAAAGCCTAGAATATCATATTCCACCCCACCTTGGAAATGTGGTAGAGCTCTTTTTCAGGATTATTAGTCTAAACATAAAATTCTTTGGCAAAATCAGAAGAACATAGTGAAATGCTCTAGTTATGTGAGGTTTACCTTCATACTCTGCTTTAATCCTCAGAGTTTCATCTGGTCCTTTATGAGCAGAGGTTACTCGAAGTTCACATGGAATGCCGAAATTTTCACAAGCTCTCCTGATTTTTTCACTGTGACTGATATCAGAAATTGATCCCATCAACACTACAACCCTGCATTGACTTTCTGGTTTTAGAAGCAACTGGAAAAGAAAAACATGGATACAGCAAAAGACAATAAGGACAAAAAAGCATATGAGTCAGTTTACAGAACTACATTTTTTTTTTAAATTTTCACATTTTTCACATTTTTTCATTGCTTTCAAGAGAAAAGAAGGGAGAGAAACCTCAATGCAAGAGAGAAGCGTCAACTGGTTGACTCCCATATGCTCCTGGATCAGAAATGGAACTCACAACCTACATATGTGCCCTGATGAGGAGTTGAACCTGCAACCTTTTGACTGTGGGATGATGCTCCAACCAACCAAGCCATACCAGCCAGGGCCAGAGCTACAGTTTACAGTAAAATTATATCTATCAGAATATTTTCTTCCTATATAGGCCAAATTTAAGATACATAGAACAAAATGATGAGATATTATTTTTCAAAATAATCTATAAAGTTCTTCATAATTAACTTAATGATTCTTAACCAGATAAATGTTTATTGTCATAATAAAAGGGGTAAATATATTTTATTCTAGGAATTTTAGTATATTGTTTAATGAAGGATTTAAGGCATAATCAGCCAAAATACAGAGGTCATTTATAAATCTTTTGTATGTTACTTGCATGGAATTCAAATGCATAGTCCTAGACATGATGTTCTTTCTAAAAGGAAGTTATGACCCTTGGGTAACCACAAACCCTATTCAATTTCCACAGAATTATAGTTATCAAAATACGATAAATGAAACGACATTTAATGTCCAATGGAGCTCCAATTCTAAACTCTGCTGATGGAACTCATGTTAATGAAACTCCAAGGAGCAGTGGAGAGATGGGTGGGAAATGTGAGCCTTCTCCTGCAGTGGCTGGGTAGAAACCCTTGTTTTTGGGAGGTGGGTACCGGCAAGCTTGACAGCAGGGAATCCAGTATGCCAATGAGGATAGCTCAGCTGGTACATATCATAAAGGTGCTCTTTCTTTAAAATTACTGAAAAAAGAAAAACACTGTACTCGCCCTTTTTGAATCAGAGAGTTCTTGGAGAAATACATAATACAATGTGGATGTACTACGCAAGGCTTACCTCTACTCTTTCAGCAACCCACTCAAAATTTTTCTTAACCATCTGGAGCCCTTCGGGAGTTACTTCCTTGAGGTCACGATATGACTAGAAAATAAGGTAGAAAGTTTAGAATGTAAGTATTCGATTAGTAATAGCCTTGCTATCTGAAATTTGGTTTCTGAGTTGTGGGTTACAGATTAGGATGAGCTTGAATAGCAAAGGATATATCTGAAAATGTATCCGAGCCTACAAATTCATTTCCTGAATTAGACTAAACAAAGTTTAGATAGTGAAGTATACTTATATTTTTATTTAAGGATAAGTGCTTTCTGCAATAGCAACTACAACTAACTCTCATGACAATTCTCATCTACAGTAAGTATAGAGAATCTTGTCCTTATTTGTTTTTCATTGGAAAGAACAGAAATAGAACCCAGTAAGATGCAGAAGACTTGGGACAGATTTCCAGATCTGCCACTTAATTGTAATTGTAAAGATATCTATCCTTTCAGAACCTCATCTTAAATTAGTCCAACAAGGATAACCCTTGCTCTGTTAGTCTACTGAAATAATAAGAAATCTGCATTGTATATGTAAAGTATTATTCCTACCTTTTTTTCAGGATATAAGAAACATAAGAAATATTTTTCTTTAAAATAAAAATAAATAGTAACCAACAACTCAGGTTCATACCATAAGAAATAATAATTGCCATCTTTTCGTCCCATTTTCCCTTTCTTCTGTACCCCAGCCTTACCTTACAAAGAACAAAAGACCCTTAAATATCACCTACCTGTTTGTCTTTTTGTTGGCTTCTATCTCCTGATGGCCAGAGTCTCCAAGAGTCATTATCAATAACATCAGCAAGAACAATTTCTTTGGTGGTGACATCAACACCAAATTCAATCTAGAAACAGATCACCAAAAAAAGTTTATCAAAACTATACTACTAAAGATATTTCTCAGTTGTAATTTTTTACTTTCAAATCTCCTTTTATTATTTGTACCTTCATATCAACCAGTGTACAGTCCTGGGGCAACCAGGACTTCTCCAGTATCTCGAAAATAGCCTGTGTAGCATGACTCATGATGTCCACCTCAGTCTGGCCTATATCAAGTCCAGCAAAGCAAAATTTTGCAGCAATGAGCTGCTCCTCGGACCACTGTGGATCATTATTGGCATCATCCTGAAAATAAAGTACAGAATTAAAATCAATTTAAATATAAGATTTTTGAACTTTTCTGATAATCTGAAGTCTTTTTTTTGAGCACGAGTGCCTCAGAAATATTCATTTCCTCCGCAGATTTAATTTTTATTTAAAATACCCTTTAATTCACAGCAATTATTTTTAATTTGTCTATTTGCAGTAGTTACTTTTAAATTCAAAATATATAGGTAACTTATTCTAGGTCATAAAGTATTGAATTTGCTCTCTATAAACTAATTTAAATAGTTTGGAAAGAGAAAAGCAGTATGAATAAAGAAAACCAATATAAATTTATAACTATGGATTCCTACATCCTTTATTTCATGCTTTCATTTATAAGAAACATTGCTAATAGTTTTTCTGTATTAGAATATAAAAAGATCCCTCATATTAACCTTTATTCCAAACTCTTCCACAGTAAATTAAAAAATTTTTTTGAATTGTTACTTTTCTTCCTAGTAACTGCTAATTTTAGTTTGTTCATTTTGTTAGTCAACTTGGTCAAAAGTTAGATAAATAGATTTTCACAAGTGTTTTCTTTCAAAAAGCTGAACTGTCATTGCTAATGGAAGTATACATTATTAACATTTCTGGAATGATAATTGCAATATAAAAAACTTTAATGCTTACATTTTTTACTTGGTAATTATGTTTGTCGCTACATTATAGTTAAGACACAGTCACATAAAATAAATACCTTAAAAAACATCTCCACTTTAGGAGGGTAAAATTTGTACCCTTCCTTGACACCAGGATTTCTTTTGAGGAAAGAACCAGTTGCTATTCTTCTACAAACCCATTCAATTGGAATCATTTCACACTTTGGTGCAATGAAAGCTGTCTCCCCACATTTTTTGGTGAAAGCAGTTTTGATACCTATATATTAATGATAAAAGGTAAAAAAGCAGCCATTAAAATTATATTTTAAGACTTAAAGTAGGTCTGAGGCATAATAAAACTCAAGCCTTTACAAAAAATCAAAACAATAACCCTATGTAGCTAAATGCACTACCCTTAAGTGGCCCTACCAAAAATAAATGTAATTTGGCTTTCTCCAACTTATCAAAATCTCAGGACTATTTCACTTTAATGTCACATGGAAAAATATACACTGGATCAGAAAATCTGAGTCCCTCAATGTCTTTACCATGCATTCATTAATCTATTCATTCAAAAAATATTTACTGAGTACCTCCTCTGCCAATGCATACTTAACTTTACACAAAGCACATAGGTTATCTAAGTAGCACTAAATTACCCCTAAATCAGTTCTGGTTGCAGGATTCTCATATTCTATGGCACATTATTATACAGGCCTTGTAAAATATCGATCTACTAGTCATAATCAGATATAACCTTAAATTTTGGGTAGTCCTTTTTCTATTAATATTGGAAGCAAGTAATCCTTGAAAAACCGTCCAACATGTAGCAATAGGAACATAATGGCCCATTTGGCCAAGAGCAAATAAAAGTATTTGTCCTTCCTCTCCCTTCTCTTTGAAAAGCTAGAAGGGAGTTTTGTTACTTAGTTTTGTTACTGAAAAACTAAGACAAAGAGCTGACTTATGATGTTTAGAATGGGAACTATTTTATGTGGTAGCCTTGGAAAATAACCATTTCTCTAAAAACAGTTACAATGTTTAATTATCAACCATATGATCCAGCATTCCACTTCTAGGCATTCTAGGTGCTAACTAATATTACAGCCTGAAAATGATTATGTTAAACACACCCAGATGTTTTATTTACCATTAGTGCTACGGTATTACTTTACACTGTGGTGTAGTAACACTTCCAGGAGAGGTAGTACCAAGAAGAATCGAAAGGAGGGACTCAAACAAGTAACTTGTATACCAATGTTCACAAGATCATAATTCATAGTAGCCCAAAGAGAGAAACTGCCTAAGTGTCCATCAAGAGGTGAATGGGTAAAGTGCAGTATATATACACAATGATTATTCAGTCACAAGGAGGAATGAAATTCTGACACATAGTACAACGATTAAACTTGGAAACACTACACTAAATGAAATAAAGAACAAATATTGTATAATTCATTTCACTTATGAGGTACCTAAAATAGGCAAATCTGTAGGGGAATAGAAAATTATTATTTAATAGGTCAGGGTTTCTGTCTGGGACCATGAATGTTATCAAAATGGACAGTGGTGATGGCTAAAGTACTGTATACTTAAACACGGTTAAAATGATCAATTTTATGCATTTATATTTCATCACAAATTAATTTTAAAGAGTCCTGACCTAATTTATGTCAGGAACTGTCAATTCATTTTCTTCTTGTTTAGTCCTCATTAACACCTGATAAGGTAGATAGTATGATCACCCAACAAAATAGGCAAGGACACCAGTTATGTCAGGCACAGAGGTTATGTCAGCTAATAGCAGGTACAGCAGCGTTTCCAACCCACACTGACCTCTGTGGGCTGCCTACAGGTTTATAGTTTGTTCTTGAGCGACAGCGAGAAAACTAGAATTCTGATTTACTGGTGCTCATGCTGGTGCTCTTCCCATTCTAATTTCCAGAAATACCTTAATTTGGAACATAAAAGCTGGTTGTAAAGACAGCAATTTTAAATAGACTACTGGTGATTAACTAGACATAGCATTTATTCAACTATTAGCAAACGAAAATTACACAAGGCTTTTAAAAGAACTCCTAATCTGTCACCTAAAACTGACTTAACAATTTTTAAAAACCTAGGTCTTCCTTAATTTCACAACATATATAAAACCAAGAAAACTTTGTTTCAACGTATCTTGTGAGCCAAATAAGTTTAAGCTATGCTAAATGTGCCAAAGACAGTACACTAAAGAGTACTTCTTTCAGGGTAATGAACTTCCCTGGTCACCTCAGATGCAGGACTTTCAAAGTCAAGACCAGGAGACTTCCTAAACAACTTGGAGCACCCTAGCCCCAGAAAGTACACTAAATAGTGCTTTACTGAACAAGCAAATAAAACCCTGAGCCTGCACTTACCCTCCATTACTATGAAGTATACGATAAAATCCCACAGCTATGTACAACTACCATGGGTACACAGAAACAAATTTATTAACAATTTATAGTGTTAAGTAACTTTTTAAGATTTTAATGTATATGGGGAGAAGGAAATAACTTAGGAGGTTAAAAATGGTTCACTTATCTGAACTGTGCAAGGAACTTAAAATTAGTTGATGCTCTTTAGAAATTTCCTCAGTCACTGGGAAACCACCAATCAAGGAGGCCTTAAAGTAAGAATATTGGATTGTACTACTTAGGAACTATGGGAAGTTCCTAAAATACTTACTCTGAATACACAATGGGATTTATTACGTGGATGACAATTTAAGTTGGTAATTAAACATTTTTTTTTACTTCTAAGTGTGAAATGGTACTTTAGAAGAGGCAAAACCATCAAAAAACTATTCTGTACTGACTAAGTGGATTTAATTTGAATTACATTATTTTGTGCAAGGCACTTAATCTATCTTGACTGGAAACAAAAGTAATAAATTTCCCTTTGGATTTCAGAAAGATTAATGTTTACTGGAAGCTCTAATAAATGAAAGGGCTGAGACTTCGGGTCAAGATGGAGGTATAGGTAAACATGGCTCACTTCCTCACACAACCACATCCAATTACAACTAAACTCTAGAACAATCACCACTCAGAACTGTCAGAACTTAAGTTGAGTGGAAATCCAACTACAGCGTTAAAGAAATCCAGCCAACCAGACAGGCAGCGGGCAAGATGTGGAACGGGCTGGTCCCACACCCATGTGTGGTGGTTAAAAACTCAGGACGGTTATCTTAGGAGTGGAGTCACGGCCCCACACCAGGCCCCCAAACCAGGGTTCCAGTGCCAAGAAGGTAAGACCCTATAACTTCTAGTTTCCAAAACTGGCAGGGATTGAATTGGTGGAAGAAACTGCTTTTCTTAAAGAACCCATACCTGGACTTCCTCAGACTCACTCCCTCCGAGCTCCAGCACTGAGATAGCAGCTTGAAAGGCATCAGTGGCTTACAGGAACCAAAGGTCTAGCCTCAAGGCATGAGCCGGGGGACAGTTTTCTCCCAGACAGAAAGATATAGAGAGGCCACTGTCCCTTTTCTGAACCCTCCCCACACAGTAACAGAGCTGACCAGCTTGGGGCCATTTCTGGAGACTCCATCAACCTGGCTGACACTGTTGGTCCTACTTTGGAGACTGCCTGAGGTTCTGTCCTACTCAATTCAGGGGCCCACCCAAGCTGCTAACTGATTTTTTCATACGAATGGCTGGTCTTGGCTCAGGCTTTACAAATTTCCTAAATCCTCTCAAACAAGCAACCACTGGCCTCAGTAAGCCCCAGCCCCAGTATCTCTTGCTAAGTGGGCCCAGGCCCTGCCCTAGCAGCAGCCAGCCTAACTTCACAGCCTGGCCTGAGAATCTCAAATCCCAGCACAATTAGCAGCCTTATGCTTTATAGCTCATGCAGGTGGCCCAGGCAGAACACAGGTGGGGACTGATCTTAGTTTGCACTACCCAGGAAACCCCAGAGTCTGTATACCGAGCGGACAGCTACAGACTACATTGGAGCACCACCACCCTATCCCTGCACAGCTCATCTTCTAGTGGGCAGAGGTCGTTAGTCAGTGATCACCGCCTGGCCTAGGCAAATCCCTCCCATGGCTCTGCCAACAACAAATAAGGCTCAACTACAAGAGGAGGGTATACCCAGCTGGGGTGATGGGGGAGGCTGTGCCACTGGACCCTACAGTACACCTACTACAGTAGGCCACACTACCAAGATAGGGAGTCATTGCAGCTCTACCTAATACATAAAAACAAACACAGGCAGGCTGTCAAAACCAGGAAACAAGGAAACATGACCCAAATGAAAGATCAAAGATCTAACAAAATGGAGATAAGCAATTACCAGATGCAGAGTTCAAAACAACGGTTATAAAGATGCTCAAGGAACTTAGTGAGGACTTCAACAGTATTAAGAAAGATCCATTTAGAAACGAAGGACACACTAATTGAAATAAAGAACAATTTACAGGGAGACAACAGTAGAGTAGATGAACCTGCAATCAAAGCAATGATTTGGAACATAAGGACCCAAAAAACAACCAATCAGAACAAGAAGAAGAAAAGAATCCAAAAAAATGAGGCCATGATCTGGAAAAACTTCAAGCATTCCAACATTTGCATCATAGGGGTGCCATAAGGGGAAGAGAAAAAGCAAGAAATTAGAAATCTATCTGAAAAAATAATGAAAGAAAACTTTAAAAAGAGGCCCACTCCAAGGCACACCATAATAAAATGCCAATGCTTAAAGATAAAGAAAGAATCTGAAAAGCAACAAGAGAAAAGAAGTTATCTACAGGGGAGTTCTCAGAAGACTGTCAGCTGATTTCTCAAAAGAAACTTTGCAGGCTAGAAGGGGTTGGCAAGGCTTTTCAAAGTCATGAAAAGCAGGGACCTGCAGCCAAGATTGCTCTACCCAGCAGAGCTATCATTTAGAATCAAAGAGCAGATAAAGAGTTCCCAGACAGAAAAAACTAAAGGAGTTCACCATCACCAAACCATTACTATATGAAATGTTAAAAGGACTTATTTGAGAAAGAAAAGCAAAACTATGAATAAAATGGCAAAAAATACGTATCTTACAACTACTGAATCTAAAAACCAAACTAAAGAAATAAAAAGAACAGAGAATCATTGATACAGAAAATTTTTTGATGGTTTCCACATAGGAGGTGTGGTGTGAGGAATGGGTGAAGAGGTGAGGGGATTAAGAAGTACAAACTGGTAGGTACAGAATAGCCATGGGGATGTAAAGTACAGTATAGGAAGTGGAGTAGCCAATGAACTTATAGGCATGACCCATGGACATCAACAACGGTGTGGGGCTGCCTCAGGGAGTGGGGGGTGCAGGGTAGAGGGGGCAAAATCGTGACAACTGAAATAGCATGATTAATAAAATATAAATTTGCCCTGGGTGGCGTGGCTCAGTGGATTGATAGAAGATTGTGAACCAGAGGGTCACCAGTTTGATCCCCGGTCAGGGCACATATCTGGGTTGCAGCCCAGGTCCCCAGTGAGGGCTTTGTGAGAGGCAACCACACATTGCTGTTTCTCTTCTTCTCTTTCTCCCTCCCTTCCCCTCTCTCTCTGAAAATGAATAAATAAAATCTTTAAAAAACAAGAAAATAAAAATTTAAAATATAATTACAAAAAAATGACAGGACAACTGGGAATACTGGAAATAAAAGGTGACAAAGTCATTAAATTATGAAATTAGAACTGAGATGATAAAGAACAAAGCTTTTATTTTACAGATAAAGAACTAGAGACATCAAAAGCTGAGTGATCTAAGGAAAGGAGGCCACTGAAGGGAAAAGCTTAAATGTTTTACTAGCTGAAATTTCACAGACAGACCAATCAGCTATCAACTGAATCCTGGCAGAAAACCCCATTATCCTAATTCCCCTTCCTTCACTTAAAATATTCTCCAAAGAATGTTCTGATCTTGGTTTTATCTTTCTAATAAATTTCTCTATTGAAAATAGTGTTTATTCAGTTTTGGAGTAGGAGGTAGCCCTGAAGATCTTTGATCTAGTCCAAATCCCTTAGTTGGGAAATGGCAGGATGAGGTGTGGTTAGTCTTCAAACACTTTTCAGAGCTTTCTGTATTAGCTCAAAGGAGTAGTATAAAGAATAGTTGCATAGAATTCCAGGGACTGAATTTCATTAATTAGAGCTGTCTAACACCAGAATCTGCTTTCTTCATAGGTACGTTCCTTAAGCTCCTTCATAGGTAAGTCTCTTAGGAAAATGTTATAGGAGAGAGAAGTTGCAGGGAAGATACATGTGTTAGGCAAAAACTATAGCAAATTGTTAAGATTCCTCTAAACTAACTAAATGACAGTACTTGCTAATTTCAAACCAAGTAAAGTGTTATAGTCAAATTTAAGAGTTTCTGGTTCAATTTAACTAAGCTTACTAGTGAGACGCCTCCAAACAAAACGTTGTTAATCCAAATAATGTCACCATTCTATGAAAAGAGATCAGAGTGTGTTGAAAGGAAGAGTTGGGGGTGGGGGGAGCCACTTACTTGCTTCATGTAATAAACTAAATAAATAAATAACATGCTAATACAATGTGTCATTTCCTCCTAAAAAGGACCAATATGTGTATGTGAGAGAGAAGGGGGAGGCAACTGGGAAAGGTACTTACCTGCTTCCTGTAACAACTGGAAAATACAACTAGTAATTTTATTTGATATTGCAGCTTTTCCTTCCAGGTGATTCTTTCTGGCTGCATTTCCTGCTGTAATCTGGTCCTTGGACTGCAGGAGGACTTTTCCAGGACTATCTACCAACTCATAGACTTCTTTTGTTTTACCCTCATAGAGTTTTTTACCAATGTTCAGTACTGTGGAGACAAAATGGAAACATCAAATTTCAGGAGGAAATTTCCCGAATATTAAAAACTAAATACTTAGGATGATGAATCAGTGAACATAGAAAGTGGTTAAGTAAAAACTCCATAGAATCTTATACTCTACAAAGTACTTTCGCATGCATCATCCCATTTCATTCACACGGTTTTGTGAAAAATTATTACATAAATAATTACAGAGCTTAAGAAACAAAGTTATCAAAAACATGGAGGTCACACAATTAGAAAATGGCAGAGTCAGACGAAATAAATCTGAGATCAAATTTTATGGTCTTTCCACTATCAACCTGACTCTCATGGAAGAACTTAAACACAATTAAGATCCATTAAAATTATATAGACTAGTTTTTCACATACATACTTACAACATAACTAAACTAGCTTGCATGGGGGGGGGGGGGTTTGCTTTCTTCCAGATGGGTTCTTTATTCCAAGTTAATGTGCAAGAGGAGGCACCTCCACCCACCATTAGCCCATTTGCAAGCAACTTTCCCTTATTTTTCAATCCTGTATCCCAATCCCACACCCTTAACCCTTTCTCTTAACAGTTGGCAGTATACTATGAGGATGTAAGGACGAGTATCCAATTTTGATGCAGGTTTTCAGCCCTAAAGAAAAGTAGACCCTCATCATTAGAAAAAATAACTTAGATGAAGATTAGAGGTAACAGAAGTTTAAGTACTTCAAATTTTCAAAGGCAGAAATCATTCTACATTTTCCCAGAACACTGACTCATTCCCAGTATCAGCATTTTTTAGTGTCCATGTGTCGGATAGTAGGGATATATACCAGTAAAAGGAGACTAAGTTCCTTCTATCAAGCGACTTGAGCCTGAGAGAAGGTAAAATTTTAGAATAAGGTATCATAATGTAAAACGTGAGAAACATACAGACTATGAGATCACAAGTTGCTAGCAGAGCCTAATTTAGTCCAGATATCACAAAAAAAGTCTAGAACATCTGAAGAATGATCAAAAAATTTAATCAGAAGAGGAAAAGGACCGATAACAACTAATGAAATTAAAGCAGCATAAATGGCACATTCTTTCCTGAGGATCTAATCACTTACTTGTGA
Source organism: Phyllostomus hastatus (assembly GCF_019186645.2). NCBI lineage: Eukaryota > Metazoa > Chordata > Mammalia > Chiroptera > Phyllostomidae > Phyllostomus > Phyllostomus hastatus. The sequence continues at coordinate 33,571,692 of NW_025333709.1, read as the reverse complement.
ACAAAATGATTATGTAAATATGACAAATGCAAGGTGAAGCAAGTAAATATTCTGCCTGGTGGTTTCGGAGCAGTCCAAAGGCCACCATGGCATCAAAATACTACTTTAAGAACACATACCCAAAGTCTGGAGAGAAAACAGCAAAATTTTCAGAAGGCTCAATTATTAAATTTCTGGCAAGACTTGGGTTTGAAGAGTCAACACTAGATGTTCCTGTGTTTTTCAGTGCCCATTGATTACAAAATTGATTCCCAGGCACCTCTCCAACCCCTGGCCACTTCTCGTTCCAATTATCCTCTTTCTCCATTTTGTTCCCTTTCCACATCTCAAGGGCAGTTCTGCGAGTTTCAAAAAGTTTGGGGAGGCCTGGGTGCGCTTTGTTTTCAACGCACCATTTGGCAGCGCCTGGGCCACGTGTCCACCCGCCCCCAGGTTTGCAGGGGTGGGGCACTGCCCCGGGAAGCTTACCGTCAGGCCCACGGGGCGCGCACGTGTCCGCGCCGAGCCTAGGAGCTCAGGGCCGGGGAGGCGGGAAGGCAGTGGAGAGCAGGGTTGCCCGGGGGACTCCTGGGCATGCCCGTTACTCACCCTGTGCTGTCGCCATTATCCTGGTGGGCTGGGGTCAGCCGTAGCGCTAGGACTACGTAAAAGAGGAGTGGTCAGAGAGACTGACGAGGCGAGGGGAGACGCGGCCCACAGACACTTCCCCGGCGGGGCGAGGTAACCTAGAGCGCGCGCTCTGGTCAATAACCACAGCAGACCCACGCGGTCTCTGCCCACCCGCAAGGACAGCGACTGCCGGGGCGAACGCTTCTACACAGGATTCCCGCCGCGCAGGCGCAGCGACGCAAACTGTCTGCTCCCGCCCTCGCCCCGCCTCCGCCCCGCCCGCGGGAAAGAGGGAGGAAAGTGGCGGGCACCGACGGCCCCCTCCAGTCCCAGCTAGACAGAATCTAGCTGAGCGTGTTCCCTTCTCCGCAAGGAGAGCAGTTCAGAGGTTGGAGTATACCAAGTAGTGACGGACGGGGGAAAACATGTAAGGAAGGGCATACAAAGTTTAAATCCTCTGGGAAAGAAATGAAGTTAACCCAGTCTCAAGCCTTTGGTGCTGAAAAATAACGGTGACTTCTACGTGCTGAGAAATTATCTTCCCTCCAGGATCCAGTGAAAGACTAGCTCCACCCCGCAGTGTCCGTGACACCGCCCCTCAGCCGCGGAGTGTGTGTGTTTGTGTGTGTGTCTCTCTCTCTCTTTCTCTCTTTCCCTCTCTCTCTCTCTCTCTCTCTCGCTCATTGGCAAGATCATCACGCCTGTTTAGTTGGGGAAAGCACGCGCCGCCGCAGTAGCGCGGGCTGAGCTCCTCGGAAGGAAGTTTAGGAGGCGTACAGGCCTTGCGGACCTCTGGTTGGCGCTTAGACCCCGGCGGCGGGAGTTCCCTCCACGTGCTTCCTCTGGCAACATGGAGCTGGAGGAGTTAGGGATCCGAGAGGAATGTGGCGTGTTCGGGTGCATCAGCTCAGGAGAGTGGCCCACGCAGCTAGATGTGCCACATGTGATCGCTCTGGGACTCGTGGGGCTGCAGCACCGGTGAGCTACCCGGTGAGGGGTGGGGGCGGCGTGGCGCGTGCTTCTCCATCAGCCCAGGTTGCTTTCTGCGGCCCGAGTTGGCGATCTCGCTTACGCCTGATAACCCCGGGGGCCAGACCTTTCTAACCTGAACCAGTACCTGCCTGCCTCTCCACCTTTCCCTTAGTGCTCTTTAGGGACTCTCCCGTCTCTGCGGTGTGTGCACTGCGAGTGCAGGCCCGTTTTAATTTCTCTGCGCCGAGAGCAGCACTTGTGATAGGCTTGTATCGGTGGCTGCTAGTGTTGGCGCAAAGCCTGTCTGCGAAGGCTTTTGATACGAAGGCAGTCATAGCTATAGGAACTTAGGAAGCCTTAGTTCAAACCCGAGGCCATAGGACTTACCGGTGTTCAAAACGACCGGTTCCAGTTCCTTTTAGATGTCATATAAATTATCTGGGGGGGGGGGGGGACGATTACAGGGAATAGTGCATCCGCAAGATTTATTGGTTTACGTTCTAGATACTGAAAAGGCTAGTGGTAAAAAAGGATACCAAAAAGTAACTGCCTTCTTTAAAATGAGGGAGTAGTTCTTGTGTGGCAAGATCAACATTCTGAAAAACTGGTAGATCCTTTTGAGTAAAGTAATTTTGCTTCCATGATCTTTTTCTTATATACTGTCTGACCTAACTGGAAGTTGATATAAATAGGTCTGATGGATTAAGAAATATAACGTAGGTTCGACTTCAACATTGAAATTATTCCGAAGTTTCAATAAGGCAAATACCACACCAACAACTTATAGAAGATCCTGGCAATAACACTTGTCAGCAATAGGGGTGCAACATGTATAAAGGCATTTCAAATGATTATGGTAGCTTTCCTTCAACAAGCTTGGAAGTTGTGTTTTTCCTCTTTCAGGGACCCACATACTTGAGCATGAGTTTCACATCTTGTATTCTATGTTTACTAAGAGACACTTAGAATCCTGGATGAATCAAAATTGATTATTTTTAACTTGAATGACTCTAATCTTGGCTAACTGGGTTGACTGTAATAAAGATCTTTTTTTAAAATACATTTATGGAGAGGACTAGCTATGTAATGCAACATCTACATGGTAATTCATTGCAACATTAATTTATAATATTCTTAGTAGTTATATTGGGTATTCTGTCATGGAAGAGGTGTGTAAAATATAGGGATCTATAGAGTTGCATGGTGGTCTGTGAAAAATATGAACTGACTTTGAACTTTTTTTTAATATTTACTTTTTAGCTAAAATAACTCAAAGTTTATTCCCATTATCTCCTCATTAAATATGAGGGGTGACCCCTCCAAAAATCGGAATTATGGTAGGTGAGCCCCTTGTAATACAGGCTTCCCCCCAGGTGAGTGTTCCAGGAACCCATCTGTATCAGGGTAGCAGCTGCCATTGTTGACAGAGGATGCATTTGGCTTCACTGAAATTTTTTTTTGAAGAATCTTTCAGTGCATTTGCCCATTTCATGATGGGTGATTTATGAGCTCACCTGCCCACTTGTTCAGCAGTTTTTGACCAAAAACAGCATGACCTCTGTGCTCCACTCTCCCTATTCACATGTCATCTCATGCACCCCAAGCGACATTTTGTTGTTTCTCCCAATGAAAAAAGCTCTCAAAGGGAAATGTTTTGCCAGAAACACTAAAAGATACCAAAATTGATGAGTTCAAAAACTGTTTTGAGCAGTGAAAAAAACATCCTGATAGGCATATTGCACCAAATGGAGAGTACTTTGAAGTTGACTGAAGTTTAAATACATAAAAATAAATATACAAATTTTTAAAAAATAAATTAGAGTTTTTGTGGATCCCCTCTGAAGGGGGCTGATTGTTTTTTTAATGATTACAGCTTAATGCCTAGTTACATGCACTTTTTACCTGTGCTTTTTTTAAAAAGATTTTTTATTTATTTTTGGACAGAAGGGAAGGGAGGAAGAAAGAGGGAAACATCAATGTGTGGTTGCCGCTGGCACATCCCCCCTGGGGACCTGGCCTGCAACCCAGGCATGTGCCCCAACTGGGAATTGAACAGGCGACTCTGGTTTGCAGGCCTGTGCTCAATCCACTGAGCCACACCAGCCAGGGCTCTACATGAGCTTTTATGTGAAATAATTATGAAATGAGATAATACAGGATAAGGACAATACATATGTGATTGTATGATTATACAAGATTTTCCTTGTGTGGGCATAGAATAATTAAGAGTGCCCTGAGAGGGCTAGTTCTCACCCATAATTTTAAGTCAGAATTTTAAATTAGCAAAGTCCTCACCCTTTATGGGAACTGACTCTGATTAGAACAATTAAATTGTTCCCTTAGGTCTGGAAGAAAATATCTGTCTACGCTGATAGGTAGGGTGTTAAAAATTAAGAACTAATTGAGTCAAGGAATGTCAAAACTATAAGCTTAGATAGGTTGTCATAGTTTAATATATAGTGGTTAGTTACACCATACATTGATAAATCATCTGTTGCCTACCTTCTGACCGCCCTACACTCAATGGTTAGTTTTAAAACAACAGCAACAAAATTTGATGTTTTTTTCCCTTTATTGATGCAGGAATTTCTCTCATACATTATCTTCCTAAAACATGGGAATCTAGAAGGTGATATTTCTACTGCTTTTGCATTATATATGGTTCTGTTTTTGTCTTAGGCATAATTCGACTTAAAATAGTCTCAGGGATAACAATCCATGAAAGTTATACTATTATGTATTTCACATAAAAACAGATGGATTATCAGTTGCTAAACAGTCATATTCTGGATACTTAAATCTATATAGGTTCATCCAGAAATACTTCTTTTTAGTAGTTTTGCTATTTGCAGATTTATTCCTTAGCTTTACTTTTCTGGGGGGCAATGTTAGTTTTTAACATTGGAAATTAAATTGTCCTCTTCAGCTGTGTAAGTTGTGTGCCGGTTTGTGCCAGATTTCATATAATCATCAAATGCTTTTTTTGGTCTTGAAAACATCAGTAGTTTGCAAAGCTCTGGACAAACCACACCCCCCTCTCAAAGAACAGTCTTAATCTTTAAACCATAGTCATATTTTATGGAGACTAGAATGATCTGGACATATTTGAAGATTCCATGAAAGGAATTACCAAAACTTCATAGATTTATAGCCCATCAATCAACTACTTGGTCTTTCTTTGGTTAGGAGATGAAAATGCCCTTCAGTAAATTATTGCTTCCCTGGATTAGGAAATGAACCCTATAGTTGGTAAATATTTTGATACCTCTCCTAAAAACTTATGAGATTTACCTGATGAAGCTGGGTCACGGAGGGGTTCTCCTGTCTACAGAAATAGTTTACGGGATCTTTTGGTTCTGTTATGCTTTGAGGAAACTGATTTGCGATGATCTCAGGAGCAGTTTTCTTAAGAGATACAGACACTGGCTCTGCAAACAGTGTATAACATCATCACAGAAAGACCATTGTCAGAAAGATGCGTTCAGATAAATCTTCATGGAATTAGTATCTGTTTTTTTTGTTGTTGGTTTTTTTTTTTTTTCATTTAGTTTGTTGGAGAACACAGCGTAAGTAGAGAATTTTCTTTGAGTTGCCAAATTAATGTTGGGGATAACTTTATTTTGACTTTAATCTTTTAGTAATAATGGCCAAATGTCACATTTCTATAGTGTTTTACATCCCCTAAGTTGGGAAAGTGACTTATTTTATTTTTTTAATATTTTATTGATGATGCTATTACAGTTGTTCTGATTTTCCCCCCCTTGCCCCTGCACATCCCACTCCCTCAGGCAATTCTCCCCACCATTGTTCCATGTCCAGGGGTCATGCTTGTAAATTCTTTGGCTACTCCATTTCCTACATTGTAGGTTTCATCCCCATGGCTATTCTGTAACTACCAATTTGTACCTTTTTTTTTTAAGATTGTATTTATTTATTTTTAGACAGAGGGGAAGGGATGGAGAAAGAGAGGGAGAGAAACATCAATGTGTGGTTGCCTCTCACACACTCCCTACCCGGGACCTGTCTGGCAACCCAGGCATGTGCCCTGACCGGGTATCAAGCCAGCCACCCTTTGGCTCACAGGCCTGCGCTCAATCCACTGAGCTACACCAACTGGGGCCCAATTTGTACTTCTTAATCCCCTTACCTCTTTACCCATTCCCTCACACCACACCTCCCATTCAGCAACCATCAAAACACTCTCTGTATCACTGATTCTGTTCTTGTTTCCTTGGTTTGTTTTTTAGATTCGATCGTTGAAAAATATGTATTTTTTTGCCATTTTATTGTTCATAGTTTTGATCTTCTTTCTCTTAAATAATTCCCTTTAACATTTCATATAATAATGGTTTGGTGATGATCAACTCCTTTGTCTGGGAAGCTCTTTATCTGCTCTTCAATTCTAAATGATAGCTTTGCTGGGTAGAGCAATCTTGGCTGCAGGTCCCTGCTTTTCATGACTTTGAAAAGTCTTGCCAACCCCTTCTAGCCTGTAAAGTTTCTTTTGAGAAATCAGCTGACAGTCTTCTGAGAACTCCCCTGTAGATAACTAACTTCTTTTCTCTTGTTGCTTTTCAGATTCCCTCTTTATCTTTAAGCATTGGCATTTTATTATGGTGTGCCTTGGAGTGGGCCTCTTTAGACCCATCTTGTTTGGGACTCTGTGCTTCCTAGACTTGCATGTCTTATTTCCTTCACCAAATTAGGGAAAGTTTTCTTTCATTATTTTTTCAAATAGATTTCCAAATTCTTGCTCTTTCTCTTCCCCTTATGGCACCCCTATGATGCAAATGTTGGAATGCTTGAAGTTTTCCCAGAGGCTGCTTATACTGTTCTCATTTTGGGGGGTTCTTTGTTCTGACTGGTTTGTTGTTGGTTTTTTGTTTGTGTGTGTGTGTGTGTGTGTGTTTTGCTTCCTTGTTTCCAAATTATTTGATTGTGGCTTCATCCACTCTACTGTTGTTTTCCTGTAAATTGTTCTTTACTTCAATTAGTGTGTCTTTCCTTTCTGACTGGATCTTATATGCTGTTGAGGTCCTCACTAAGTTCCTTGAGCATTCTTATAACCATTGTTTTGAACTCTGCATCTGAGAAATTGTTTATACCCATTTTCTTTAGGTTTTCTGGAGTTTTGATCTGCCCTTTCATTTGGGCCACGTTTCTTTGTCTCCTGCTTTTGGCAGCCTCCCTGTATTTGTTTTTATGTATTAGGTAGAGTTGCGTTGACTCCCTGTCTTGGTAGTGTGGCCTACTGTAGTAGGTGTCCTATAGGGTCCAGTCGCACAGCATCCACTATCACCCAAGCTGGATACTCACAGTGCATCCTTTATGTGGACTGAGTATACCCTCCTCATGTAGTTGAGCCTTGGTTGCTGTTAGTATCAATGGGAGGGATTACCCAGGCCAGTCAGGTACAAGGATTGATTGTGACCACTGACTACCATCCTCCACCCTCCATGGAGGATTAGCTATGCAGGGGCACGGTGACATCATCTGTATCCATTCACTGGGTACCCTGGCCCTGGGGATTTCTGAGGTGGTGCAGGCCAAGGTCAGGCATTCTCCTCCCTCCACCCCCGTGTTTGTTTTGCCTGGGGCCACCCTGCCTGAGCTATAAAGTAATCTGAGATGCCTGCTACTTGTGCCAGACTTGGAGATTCCCAGGCAAAGCCAAGCTGTGATTCTAATCTTTGGCTGCTAGTGCCCAGCCTGGGGCTCACTGAGGCCAGCTATTGATTTTTGATAGGATTTAGGAAGTTGTGTAGCATGAACCAAGACCAGCCTTTCATACAGAAAAGCAGCTTGGGTGGGCCCATAAGTTGTGTGGAGCTGAATCTCTGGGGATCTCTCGTGTGGATCAAACAGTATTAACCAGGTTGATGGAATGTCAGACATGGCATCAACCTGCCAGCTCTGTGGGGGGAAGGTTTAGCAAAGGGACAATGGCCTCTGTTCACCTTGATGCCAGACACGTCAGTTTCTCCCTGTATACCACTCGTGCCTTTCAAGCTGTTACTCCAGTGCTGGAGCTCAGAGGGAGTGAGTCTGAGTGTAGGTTCTTCGAGAGGAACTGCTTGGGGCTCCAGCAGTTTTTTCCACTGGACTACTCAATCCCCACTAGGTTTTGGAGCCAGAAGTGTGGGGACTTATCTTCCTGCTTACAGCAACCAAGGCTCTACTACAAGACGGGGGTGTACTCAGACCACAGGAAGAGTGCACATTGAGTACCCAGCTTGGGCGATAGGGGAGGCTGTGCCACTGGACCCTACAGGACACCCACTACATTAGGCCACATTACCAAGACATAGAGTCAAAGCAGCTCTACCTAATACATAGAAGGAAACAAGGGAGGCTGCAAAAATGAGGAGACTAAGAAACATGGCCCAAATGAAATAATGGATCAAAACTCCAGAAAAAGAGCTAAACAAAATGGAGATAAGTAATCTATCAGACACAGAGTTCAAAACACTTGTTATAAGGATGCTCAAGGAACTCAGCGAGGATCTCAGCAGCATAAAAAAGATACAGTCAGAAACAAAGGACACACTAATTGAAATGAAGAACAATTTATAGGGAAATAACAGTAGAATGGATAAAGCCAAGAATCAAATTAATGATTTGGAACATAAGGAAACAAAAAACAACCAGTGAGAACAACAAGAAGAAAATGTTCCCCCCAAAATGAGGATAGTATAAGCAGCCTCTGGGACAACTTCAAGAGATCTGACATTCGCACCATAGGGGTGTCAGATGGAGAAGAGAAAGAGTAAGAAATTGGAAATCTACCTGAAAAAATAATGCCAGGAAACATCCCTAATTTGGTGAAGGAAATAAGACATGCAAGTCCAAGAAGCACAGAGAGTCCCAAACAAGATGGATGCATGTAGGGTGGCCCACTCCAACATATCATAATTAAAATGCCAAATGTTAAAGAGAAAAGAAGTTAGTTACCAGACGTTAGTTACCAGGAAGAGAAAAGTTACCAGATGGTTGCCAAGTGGAAGGGGGTGTGGGAGAATGGGTGAAGAGGTGAGGGGATTAAGAAGTATAAATAGGGCCCAGGCTGGAGTGGCTCAGTTGATTGAGTGTCGGCCTGAAAACCGAAAGGTCGCCAGTTCAATTCCTAGTCAGGGCACATGCCTGGGTTGTGGGCCTGGTCCCCAGTTGGGGACGTGTGAGAGGCAACTGATGATATATCTCACACATCAGTGTTTCTCTTCCTATGTTTTTCCCTCCCTTTAAAAATAAATGAATACAATATTTTAAAATTTTTTACAAAAATGAAGTATAAATAGGTAGTTACAGAATTGCCATGGGGATCTAAAATAAAATATAGGAGATGGAGTAGTCAAAGATCTTATACACATGACCCATGGACATGGACAATGGTAGGGACAGTGGGGGCGGGGAGCGCCAATCAAAGGGGAAAAAGTCAAGACAAGCGTAATAACAATAAAATATAATTATAAAAAAATCCTAAGTTGACATAAAGCACTGAGAATTACAAAAATTTCAATATGAGGGTCAAGATATTTTTCATATATTTGCATTTGTAGAATATATTTTTAAAATTATAAGGCAGACTAATCCCCAATATTAATGAGGATTATTTAGCTGCATTTCATCAATAGGGAATCTTCACTGAGTATTTATAAATATGGAGAGTCTCAATGTTTACTAATTTCTTTTACTAAAAAGAATAGACATTTTCTTTCCTTCCCTGCCATATTCTCTATCAGCTCAGGTATAATGAGGCAATATACATTTATAGAGAGCTTCTCCATAAGTACTTAAACAGGTATATAGTAGACTTTAAATATCAAACGAACATTTAAAATTAAACAATTTAAATCCTGTACCTAGCCCAGTGGTCTTTTGTGATACTTTGGGGCCACCAAGTTCTGAAGCAGTACTTACGTTATCTTCTCTGTCAGAAAACAAAGAGAATAGTTTAAATTTGTTTACAAAACTAATATTTTGCAGTTGAAGAATGTGCTGAAAAACTAGCAAGGCACTGGGTCCCACAATCAAAACTAACCTTGAAGATAACATTTGCCACCTATAACTGAACTTTCAAATGGCCATGTAGGATTCACCACCATCAAAATCTTAGAATATTCTGCCTGAAAAGTCACAAGGCAGTACACTGTATACTCTATTTGGGAGTATGACAGCACTTGTAGACCCAGTTTGGTAACATCTTTCATTGTTACATTTTAATGCTTGACAAAGAGCGCTTACATGTGTTTTCTCATTTGATGTTCATTTTAAATAAGAGTGATCCTTATTGCAATGCAGGTAAAGGAGAATAGAGTAAGTGGTTTTAGCACCTTTCCCATTTAGACATTACAGCAGCCAGGTGATAAACATTTTAAGAAACTGATGGTGCTTAGCCCAGAAAATATAACATGGATTTATTCTAGTGTGCCAGTGTATGAATAGGATGTTTACAAGTCAGCTGTTTGTAATTTGGGGAGAGCTCCTCCTCAGACGCATATTTCTGTGTTGTATAACAATGAAATATTACTGTATAAATAGTATTCTTTTATGCCAGCTGTACTTAAACTCTGGGACATTATTTTTAAAAATTCTGTGTACAGGTGTCTATGCAGTTGCTTGTAATGTTTATTGTAAAACTAGGCAATGGTTTGTATTGACACACCAGTGAGGCCAAAGGTGGTTAGGGCCTTATTTGCATGGACAGCAATAGGTTTGTGGAGACTTACCTCAGGATAGGACCAGATTTTATTTAGGACATGTTTGCATGGTGAGACTGGGGTGAGTTTTAGCTTCTCAAGAAATATCAAGGTCTCAGGTGACAAGTTTTACTCTGGAGCCACATAGGGCTACCCAGTGAGTTAGTTTTTCTCTTGATTGAAATTTTTAGTAAGATAATTGTAGATTCACATGCAATTGTAAGAAATAACAGATCCCTTTTACACTTGGGCCAGTTTTATCCATTGGTGACATTTTGTACAATTGAAATATATACTGGTACATCAAGGAGTTTGATGTAATCCATTATTCTGATTCAGATTTCTCCAGTTTCACTGGTCATCATTTGTGAGAGTGTGCATGTGCACACACACACTTGCATGTGTGTGGTGCATAACAGTTTTGTTAGCTTTGTAGATTCAGGCTTCCACTATCAAGGTCAAGATAATTCCCAGTACCGTAAGGATTCCTCTGATTGCCCTTTTATAACTACACCTATCACCTCCATCCATGCCCAAACCCTTTCCACCCTTGCCCCAGTGGCTGCTTTTTGGAGAGGACAAGTCCAAGGTAAACTTTAATCTCAAACCTTATTTCAGCAGAATATGAATTTATAATTTATATAATTTTATTTAAGTGACTTAGAACTATCAGTTCTAGGCTCAGGTTCATGCCCTACCCCTGGGAAATAGAAACATTTATGGAGATTAGTTTAAGCACTGTGTAGAAATTTTGAATTAGTCAAAGAAAATAAGATGTTCTGTGGGGTGGGGAATCCTCAAATTTAACATCTTACATGGAAAGAGAATTTCGTCTCTTACTATGTTTCTGCCCCAACTGTGTGTACCGTGATTTAATTCTCACACTAACACACTAGCTACCCACAGTTAGCATCAGACTCGGGATCTTTATGGGCACCATCTTGAACAGGACTGCCCTTCAGTCAGATGCTGGCCACGCTGGCTACAAATTCGGGAGGGTGCCATGAGCCCCTGAAGTTCTGTAATTTGCTAAAACTATTCAAAGAACTCAGGAAAGTGCTATACTTAGGATTACAGTTTTATTATAAAAGAAAGAACTCAGAAACAGTCAAATGAAAAGATATGTAGGGCAAAGTCTGGGAGGGTTCTGGATACAGAGCTTCCATGTCCTCTTTCCATGGAGTCAGCCTATCTTCCTCCCAGAACATCAGTGTGTTCACCAGCCGAGAAGCTCCTCTGAGCCAGAGCTTTTACTGATGTGATTGATAATGACATGCTAAATTAAATCATTGGCCACACGGTTGAATTCAATCTCCAAATTCACTCCTGTGCTGTAGGTCAGGCTGGCCAAAAATTCCAGCCCTCTAATCACAAGGCTGACCTTTCTGGTGACCAGTCTAATCCTGAAGCTACCTAGAAATCCACCCTGGGTCACCTTATTAGAATAAAAAGATACTTCTGGCAGTAGCAATTCCAAAGGTTTTTGAAGCTTTGCCAGGAACTAGAGACAAAGACTAGATGTATTCTTTAATATATCGCAACTTCTTGAAAGTTAAAGTGAAAGCAGTAAGAATTTAAAATTCACACCTTTGTATTTAAAATGTTGCCTGTATTTGAATTTATCAGTTCACCTATGTCCGAGCTTTCCTTTTTCACATTTATAGTGTTTGGGTTTTTCTGAAATTTTAACATGTCTTTTTATTAGGTCTTCTATTGGCTTAATAATATTACAAGTTCTTAAATGTTTCCTGTGTGAATTTGTTTATATAATAAGTTTATTAGTAAGATTATCCAAATTATATGTAAAATGTACAAATGTGTTTAAATATTCTATTTTAAAGAAAATATTTCCAATTATTGGTCTATTAAAAAATAAATTAGTCAGTCCTGGCTTGTGTGGCTCACTGGATTGAGTACCGGCCTGCAAGCCAAAGGGTTGCCAGTTTGATTCCCAGTCAGGGCACATGTCTGGGTTGTGGGCCAGGTCCCCAATAGGGGGCACATGAGAGGCAACCGCACATTGATGTTTCCCTCTTTTCCTCTGTCTAAAAATGAATAAATAAAATCTTTAAAAAGAACATACCACTTTAACACTGAATTAACAATAAGAAAAATTAATAAATATAATATTTTAAAAAATGAATTAGAGACAAAAAAATGCTTGGCATACCTTCTGATACTAACAATACTTTAATAGATGCCCTCTGCTGGCTATCATATTGCTAAATTTTGTTAAATTATAGGGAGAGTGGAAATTTTATTTTTGGAAATAGCTTTTACTACAGCCAAAGAAAAATAGTTAATTTTTAAGATTATTCTTTTTTTATGATTTATTTTATTGTATTTTTCCATTACCATTTACCCCTTATACCCTCTTCCATTTCCACTTACCCCTCCTCCCCTCTGCAGTCACCACACTGTTGCCTGTGTTCATGAGTCTTTTTTCTTTTTTGCTCGATCCCTACACCCCCTCCAGAGTTTTAAGATTTTTTTTTTAAGATTTTATTTATTTATTTTTACAGAGATAGGGGAAGGGAGGGAGAGAAACATCACTGTGTGGTTGCCTCTCACACACACCCTACTGGGGACCTGGCCTGCAACCCAGGCATGTGCCCTGACTGGGAATTGAACCAGTGACACTTTGCTTCACAGTCCAGCACTCAATCCAGTGAGCCACCCCAGCCAGGGCAAGATTATTCTTTTTTTAAAGATTTATTTATTTATTTTTAGAGAGGGAAGGGAGGGAGAAAGAGAGAAACAGGAATGTACGGTTGCTGGGGGCCATGGCCTGCAACCCTGGCATGTGCCCTGGCTGGGAATCGAACCTGCAACACTATTATTCTTAAAAGAACAACATAGTCTTTCATTTGTGATTTTTAGGCTGAAGGTAAGAAAAACCCCCTTAAATGGGATATATTTAGTTCCTATAGAACTGTGTTACTTATGTCCAGCTTCACCCTTCTGAGCCCAAATTAACCTACCTGTGGCTGTCCTATACTAGAAGCAGTGACATGCAAGAATACCAAGATATTGAGACATTTCACCTCATATAAATGGCAACTGATATTGGAGATGATTAAGTCAATTTTGTTTCTCCTACCAGAAGAGATAAGTAGTTAAATAATCAAACAGAAGTTTCTAGGCAAATGGTCCTTCCTTCTCTGATTTAACACTCTAATAACACTCTAATTTATTTTTCCTGTTTATGCCTCACTCTACGAAGAAAAGTATATTTATTTTATTTTTTTAAAGATTTTACACATCATCGATCGGATGCCTCTTGCATGCCCCCAACTGGGGACCTGGCCCGCAACCCAGGCATGTGCTCTGACGAGGAATTGAACCAGTGACCTTCCTGTTTGTAGGCTGGCGCTCCATCCATTGAGCCACACCAGCCAGGGCAAAAAATACATTTACTTTAAACCCAAAGTAGTTTTGCATTTTTCATGAGCCTTTTTTTCTTACTTGTTGTACTAGGTATAGCCTAAGAATTCTATGATTTTTCCCAGTGGTTAACCCCCTTCATATTGCATTAGTCATGTACTTTTTAAAAAGATTTTATTTATTTACTTTTAGGGAGAGGGGAAGGAAGAGACAAAGGGAGGGAGAGACACATTAATGTGGGAATTTCCTCTCACATGCCTCCAGCTGGGGACCTGGCCCACAACCCAGGCATGTGCCCTGACTGGGAATCTAGCCAGTGACCTTTTGGTTCACAGGCTGGTGCTCAATTCACTGAGCCACACCAGCCAGGGCTAGTCATGCATTTTTAAGTGACAGTATATTAGAATTAGATCATTTTTCTCCACTGATTGGAATCAAATTGGAGTTTATACGTTACTCTTTTCAGCTCTCTACTAGTCTTACTCTCTAAACATGATGACCTAGCTGTGGTTTTCAACCCTGGCTGTGCTTGATGATCTTCTATTAAAATACAGTTGCCTGAATCCACTCCATTACCTATACTAGACCAAAATCTCCCAAGAGTTCTAAATTGGGAACTAAGTAGTTGTCCAGAATCCAGGGGGTCCATAGCTCTAGCTGAACTTTCTTTTCTGGGGCAGGGCTAGGGGGCATGGATTGAAAAAGAAGCCCCTACCACACATTTAAGATAGGAAAGAAATTACTTTGGGAGATCAGTTTTATGACCAAATGTCAATGTTAACAATAAGGAACAATGGCAATTCCAGGTACAACATCTCATTAGTAAAATATATAAAATGAAAATGAGGTAAACTCTACCTATTTTTACCTGAAAATATCCATCACTTTAATATGTTTTTGTTTTTAAAGAACATTTGATGTGAATTTTTTTTTCCTGAAGATAAATATTCCTATCTTTCTACCTCAACAAAACAACTTTCTAAATAGTGGAGTGACAATTTGTCCATCAATAGGTATATATTGCAGGTGTGCCTAAAATCCTTGCCTGTTTAATTTTTTTCATATGTATTTAGCCCCTAGGAGCCTTATGGGTTTATACCTTTGTTTCTATTTTCATGTAAAAGTTTAAAATAACAATTTTTAGATTGATTGTAAGTATGTCCCATGTCGCTTTCTGAATATACTCCATGTCAACATGAAAATCATTGGCGGTTAGGGCTGACTGAATTGGGATGACACCATTCAGTCCCTGGCAAGTTCTTAAACTAATATCTTACATATTTTGTCACACATACAAAAAAAAGAATGTTGTTAGGACTTCATTTTATATCTGTCTCTCTTAGTTCTTTTGACATATTACTGAGCAAGTCATTTTCAGTTGCATCTCTAGCACTGACTGTATAAACATAATGAGATATATAATGGGTTTTTTAAAATTCACTTTCAGTATTGTGTTTTAAACTCTATTATTGTTTTTCCACTTTAGAGTGAACCTGATACTAAATACTGTGATTATTTTTGCTTTCCTGTAGTTTAAATTCCCCATCCATAAACATCTTTTAGGCTTAGGTGGCTGTAGCTATCTGGTGTTACATCAACTAATTAGGTCTTCTGACATAGAAACTGATGAAATATCTTCAGCTGCATCTTCAGCAGTTACTATATAAACATAATTGTTGGGCTCCTTTATGTCTAGTCATTTTAACTTTAATGGGGCAGATGTGTTAAGTTCTCTAGCAGACCAGTATCTTTCTTGTCTACCAGTGAAAAACATCTTAGGACTTCCACCTCTACTTCCCAGTCCTAATTCTCTACCATTCCCCTCTCTCTCTGCTAGACACATGCTCATACTCTGAGAATTAGGACTACATCATTTAAGGCAGGTGTTGAGATCTAGAAACATTACGATTAGAAGAGATCTTTTAAACCGTCTTGTCCTGCCCTCTATTTTACAGTCAGGTCTAGAGGAGGCATTTGGTTGATTCAGCAATCCGAAGAGACTTAGAATTTGGATTTCCTGACTCCTGGTCTAGAAGTCATCCAGTGTATTTCATGCTGCCAAGTCCTTATGTGCATTGTACCTCAATCCTTTGGGATTAAACTCATTTTAAAAACCTTTATGATGTGTCCCAGAAGAACATACACTTCAAAAACATTCTCATGGGTTTTATACTCTTCTAAGTTCTTCAGTTTACCTGCCCTTTTCTGTTTACTTGCAGTTTTACCACACTTAGTATGGAGACTTCTTTTCACTTTTGCCATGTAGAGTTGAAGTTTTGCTTTATCAAAATTGATCTATCTTTAAACTCCACTGTGGAAATCAAATTTTACTTCCTCCTTTTGTATACTTTGTACTATTTTCTATGTTTTAGAGATCACATTAAATACTGTTTCATGATAAATTCAGCATTAGTTTACTGAATAGCTTGTAATGAAACCAATTTAACTTAGACTATATTTATGTTGTCATGCTATATTGGACATAAAAAAATTTTTGTAATCATTACTCAAGGATATATTAATTTTAGACAGCTGTGCTCTCTAAAATTAATATAAGTGTGCTGCCTGCAGCCTATGTATGTGTCCTGACTAGGAATTGAACCCACAACCTTTTGGATGATGCTCCAACCAACTGACCCATCTGGCCAGGGCCACGCTACTAGATATTTTATATAGTGCAGTATGATGTTAAGGTTACTTTTCTTTGCCTTCCTGCCTTTCTGGTTATCTTACATTTTTTCATTGTTACATTTGGTGACTTGTTCTCCATCATGGGATTCCTGTTCTTGTGATTTTTCTATTTTATTGTGTCCCAGAATAGCATCCAGTTCAGTAAAAAATTTCGTATTCTTAGTCATGCCTATGTCTTGAGCCATTCTTGTGATCTTACATTCATGTTTTAAGTTTTGGTACTTTGTTCTGCACTGCTTCTCGTCTCTATTCCAACTTCTGAAGCTTGGCAGCAATTTGTTCAAATATCCTTTTATTTCTCACTGTTCCCTCTAGTTGTATGCTTTTATCAGGTCAGGTGCCTATTATCAGGTCAGGTACAGTCCAGTGTTCCTCCTTCGTTTGCTACAGTTGGAATAAAAGGGGTTCCATGATTGATGTAGAGTTATCTGTATCAGGTAGGGAGACAAAGGGAGATATACATGGATTGCTTCCATCAGGTAACATTAGAAAGGAAAGTAATTTTCTTCATAGGAGATGGAATAACAAATCACAGCTTAGCTTTTTTCTTAAACTAATGGGGAAAAGAGCCTGAATGTGTTCCTTATCATGACAGCCACATCTTGAACATCTTTTTGTCTTTCATTTCTTTTTCATCCCACTTCTTTAGTATGTGGGGTATATGTTAGTATATAGTAAAAACTGAATGTATAATTATGTAATATTTACTTGGAGAAAACAATATAGTTAAATAGGAAAATGGCTCATCAAAGACAATTTTTGTTTTGTGATAGAACAGGTGCGAGCAGTGTATCTCCTTTCCTCCTTTTCCTTTAATGATTTCCAGTGCCTGCACATCAGAATCTCCTGGGGAGTTTTTAAAAACCTCTATTCTGGTGCCATCCCCCACCTGCAACTCCTCACCCCCAGATTATGATTCTACTTTGTGGTCAAGGTTGGGAACCAACAGTATTCATAAGTGAAAGGCTTGGATGAACTCCATTATAACAATTGGTGTATTTTACTTCTTGTGAAAATAAAAGCTATCCCATTGGTCAGACCAAATGTCATTTTGTGAAGTATTGTGTTCTTTTAATGCAAAGAAATGTGCCAGAAATGCCTTGCTCCTATACAGAATCTCCAGTTAAAAGTCCTTTAATGTAGCATGGTACCTTCATATTAGATTTCTAGCACAGTTTTTGAAACTCATTTTATGTGAATGATGTTACTTGACACTACATTGGTTATTTTACATAACCATACTATCCTGTGGTTTTCTTAGGTTTCATGTTCATGTTTAATAAAAATGTAGTTTGGACCCCAGCATATATAATGTAAGTCATTAAAAAACACGTTGTAGTATTTTTCTGAGGTAGGGAATTGTATTTATTTGTAGCTTATTTAATGTCTTTGTTTTGAAGTGCTTTTCAGTATTTTTCTTCATTTTGTTTAAACTTTGGTAAGAATTTAGAAGTAAAAAGGGGATTTATGTTGACTTTAATTGGGTGAAAAAATCATTGTTGACCTCTTTATGGATTTGATATTATTTACTTTCAAATGTAAAATTCTGTTTGTATCTTATACTCCCCAGAATGCTAAGTGATATTTAGCACCTACTACATGTAACTTTGGCCATCAGATTTCTTATTATACTTAAAGAATAAAGGTTAGAAATTTGAAGGCTAATCTTTCTAGGTAATTTATACTTCTAAAAGAAAACATTTGTTTTAAAAATGGTTTTTTTAGTATAGATTGGTAAAAATGAGGGAAACAAATTAATTCTAGACTGAGTCCCATTGGTCTGACATGAGAAACCGAAGGTAAAGGATTTCCTGAGACGTCTTCCTTATCTTCTAATGTAACTGGCATTTGGCCTGAAAAGAGAACAGAATTCCTTTTAGAAATAAGTACTAAGAAAAATAAAAATTAGACAAACATAACTAGTAATGCTAGTAGCTTGAGCTGAATATGATCATATCCATGAAGTTTTATAGATTTGTGACAGATGTGTATTGTAAGTTATGCTTAAATGGACAAAGAACGTGTCATTTAAAAGAACATGCCATCCTTGAAAAATGAAGTCTGTCCCTGATTTCCTTGTTTATAGTTTGGGGTTTTTATACAGGATTTTATAAAGTGAGGAATTGGCTACTTTTTCAGTTAATTAAAGGAGGAGGGTAATGTTGAGGGAAAAAGTAAACATTTCAAAGGAAGCCAGCAGGCAGAATTTGGAATTCGATTGGCACAGAGGTTGAAGATGATTATAATCAGAATGAGGTTGCCTACTGATCAGGAGGTAGCTAAGTACATTTTGATTGCTCTTTGTGATTTCTGAATTAAAGATTTATTCATCTTGTCCTGGCCCAGTGAATCAGTTGGTTGGAAAGTCTACACACACACACACACACACACACACACACACACACTCACTCACTTGCAGGATTGATTCCCAGTCAGGACACACACCTAGGCTGTGCATCTGATCCTGGGTTGGGTCTCATACTGGAGGCAACAGGTCCATGTTTCTGTCTCATATTGATGTTTCTCTTTCTCTCCTTCCCTCTTTTTCTCCCCCACTCCTTCCTTTCTCTCTAAAATCAGTAAACATGTCTTTGGTTGAGGATTTTTTAAAAAAGATTTATTTCATATCTTTTCATATATTTTTACAGTTTTGCTTACTGTGCAACAGAAATAGCATTACCTTTTACATTAGATCAACTGTTAGGTGTGGTTTTAAATGGCATGAACATTCATGTAAAATCAGGATTCACCATTTAGAGACATTCCATTAAAGAATAAAAAGAAGAATGTTGGTTGTCATTTCAAAAATTATATTAGGGATTTCTATATTGAAATAGAAAAACAAATGGAAAATAAAGGGAAGTACCATGATTTTCAAATGTCACAATTATATCAATTTAAAACTCTCAAACTAAAAGTTGTCAAAAACTTTAAATCAGGTTTTATAATTATTTGAGTCTAATTGTCAGTTAGGGAGTGTTTTGGGTTTAATTGAGAATATGAAAACTAAAAATCTGAAATGACATAAGAATTCTCTTTAGAGAGAATTATAGAAGACACAGATACACCCAGGTCACTTCACATCTTGGTGTGATGATGAGACCAGTAAGGAAAAAGGTAGGGTTTGCCTCGGTCTGGTTTGGGGCCTGGTTTTTACATCAGTAGAAAAGGGCCTGGAGCTTAACATACAGGTGGCCAGTGTAAAAGAACAACTCACCTTGGGATTTTTGTTTTTCCTTAAGTTAAATCATTTCTAGCATGAATCCCAAAAGTGTATGCAGAAGTCCCATGCCCTGGAGATGTTAAACTGAAACTCTTAATTATTATTCCCGATGTATTTGTATCAAGGTAAGAGGAGGGAGTTAGAGTGGAAACTTGGTCACTGGAGGAATGTGGCAGCAGTAGCCAAAGGTATTCTGAGGTTGAGGATGATTATAAGTTCCAGAGCGTGAAATGCCTCTTAGACTTTGTGTTTGGACCCTTTGCCAAAGCTCAGCCAGGCTACCTGCTGCCTAGAAAAGAGGACCAGCCCTGGCTGTTGTAGCTCAGTGGATTAAGTGCTGGCCTGCGAACCAACAGGTTGCTGGTTTGATTCCCAGTCAGGGCACATTGACTGGGTTGCAGGCTAGGTCCCCAGTTGGGGGTGTGCAAGAGGCAACCACACATTGATGTTTCTCTCCCTCTCTTTCTCCTTCCCTTCCCCTCTCTCTAAAAATACATAAATAAAATCTTTTTTAAAAAAAGAAGTATGATAAAACAACATAATAGACTCTACCAAAATACAAATTATTTTAAAAAAAAAAGGAAAGAGGACCAGATTCTTTGCCCTTACCACTTGCACGAGGTTGATCCCAACAGCATGTTTTCTTCTTTTCTTTAGTTTATCATACACCAATATAAATTTTGCTGGTTATGCAAAAAAAAAAAAAAAACAGAAGACATTGAAATTAATCAGATCTAGGTAAAGGGAAGCTTTCTATGCCTTATAAAAGGCCCTAACTGATTACATCAAAAACTTCTGAATTCTTTAGGTCACATAAAAATCAGCCAAAATTGTAAGGCAACAGAGGTCATGCATATTTCTTATATCTCAATTGACATGAAGTCAGGTTTTTTTTTTAAAGACTTAGTGACTGACCAAAGGTCAAAGATACCTCAAATGTTTCTATTGAAGTGATCAGGAATACAGTGATACTAAGGTGGAAACAATATGTAGCAGGATCAATTTTGATGGGAGAAGAGAGTTTGGTTTTTAAGCTGGGGGATTGAGATACCTTGGACATACATGGTTAAGCTGTAGTTATGGGCCATCTGCTCCTGAGTAAAACTGGGGAGTTTGCAGCCATGCAGGCAGCGGAATAGACTAGATGAAGACTCTGTTAAGAAGTAGAGATATTAGCACACACATCTTCAGTAGGCTAACCTCCTATAAAAATCAAGGCCTTTTTGAGAAGCTGAGTGATTTCTTATCAGTAGTCAATATTGAAAGTATTTAAATGATGGAAAGTGCAAGGTCATTAACTGAATAAAATAATGTAATTGCTGTATAACATGGTATTGACTGCAGAGCTTTCTCAGAATTTGGTATAGCATCAGGAATGTAAGGGGACTGACATCCAGCCAAGATAGAGACGTATGTAGATACACTTTGCCTCCTCACATAACTGAAAGAAGGATGACAACAAATTTAAAAACAAAAATCAACCAGAACAGCCACAAATTTGAAATGTATGGAAGTTGGACAACTAAGGAGTTACAGAACATTCATCTAGACCAGTAGGAGGGGCGGGTAGAGAAGACACGCAGCAAGGCAGTGGCTGGCACACCAGGCATTCCCACATTTGTGTGCGTACAAACTGGGAGGAACAACTAGGGAACGAGACAGATGGTGCAACCCAGGGTTCCAGCGCTTCAAAACCTCTGGCTGTAAGAATCTGTTGGGGTTGTGGTGGTGACAGAAACTCCTAGCCTCACAGGAGAGTTTGTTGGAGCAACCCACAGGGTTCTAGAACATACACAAACCCACCCACCAAGGAATCAGCACCAGAAGAGCCCAATTTGCTTGTGGGTAGCAGGGGAAGTGACCGAAAGCCAGCAGAGAGCCGAGCAAGTGGCATTGTTCCCTCCCTGACCCCTCTGCCACAATGCAGAGACGTGGGTTGCCCAACCCTGGTGAATACCTAAGGCTCTGCCCCTTACTATGTGACAGGTATGCTGAGACAAAGAAATATGGCCCAAATGAAAGAATAGATCAAAGCTCCAGAAAAAATACCTAACAAATGCAGAGTTCAAAACACTGGTAATCAGGATGCTCACAGAAATGGTTGAGTATGGTTGCAAAATAGAGGAAAAAGTAAAGGCTATGCAAAGTGAAATAAAGAAATATATACAGGGAACCAACAGTGAGGGGAAGGAAACTGGGTCTCAAAGGAACAGTTTGGAGCAGAAGGAAGAAATAAATATTCAACCAGAACAGAATTAAGAAACAAGAATTCAGAAAACTGAGGAGAGGCTTAGAAACCTCTGGCACAACTTTAAATGTTCCAACATCTGAATCATAGGGGTACCAGAAAGACAGGAGGAAGACCAAGAAATTGAAAACTTATTTGAAAAAATAATGAGAACTTCCCCAAACTGGCAAAGGATATAGACTTCTAGGAAGTCCAGGAAGCTCAGAGTCCCAAAGAAGTTGGACCCAAGGAGGAACCCACCAAGGCACATCATAATTATACCACCTAAGAATAAAGATAAGGAGAGAATCTTAAAAGCAGCGAGAGAAAAGGAGACAGTTACCTACAAATGAGTTTCCATAAGACTGTCAGCTGATTTCTCAAAAGAAACTTTGCAGGGAAGAAGGGGCAGGAAAGTAGTATTCAAAGTTATGCAAGGCAAGGACCTACATCCAAGATTACTTTATCCAGCAAAGGTAACATTTAGAATGGAAGGGCAGACAAAGTGCTTCCCAGATAAGGTCAAGTTAAAGGAGTTCATTATCACCAAGTCCTTGTTATATGAAATGTTAAAGGGACTTATGTAAGAAACAGATGATGAAAAATATCAAAAGTAAAATGACAACAAACTCACAACTAGCAACTGAACCAAAAACTAAGCAAACAACTAGAACAGGAACAGAATCACAGAAATGGAGATCACACAGAGGGTTATCAGTGGAGAAGGGGAGGGAGAGAATGGAGGAAAAGGTACAGGGAGTAAGAAACATAAATGGTAGGTACAAAATAGACATGGGGAGGTTAAGAATAGATGAGAAATGGAAAAGCCAAAGAACTTATATGCACATCCCATGGACATGAACTAAATTAAGAGGGGAGAATGCTGGTAGTAGGGTGCAGGGGAGAGGGAAATAAAGGGGAAAACATGGAACAATTGTAATATCAATCAGTAAAATATACTTTTAAAAAATGTAAAGGGAGTATGTAAGTGGAGTGGGGTTTTTTAACAAAATGACTTATTAATAAACTTTAAACAAGATGTCCAGATAACCCAGGTTAACCCAAATGCAACCACAATCTCTCATTTTAACCACCTTCTTTCTCATTTGGTACCTTTATTATAAGTTACCATATTCTCTTGGGTATTACATTTCTTCATGGTTCCCTCCGTTCTGTGGTTAGATTGCATACAATGGTGTACACACAAAGTAGGTATTATAGATTTTTAATTGAATTGAACATTTCTGCTCTTAAAAATAACATCTGTAAGACTTGGGCTGGGGGGAAATGTCATTACTGCTTTTGATTTCTCCACTTTGCCTAGTTATGTATTTGGTTTCTGCAGACAGTGAGCAATTTCTCTGTTAATAGTGCTGGATGTAACAATACAGCATGTTGGAACCTTGTTTTAATATCTAAATCATTTAACCTATGAAGTCTATTTTTATTTTATCTATTGTTAAAATGGAGCTGTTCTTCCAAACAAGTAATGAAGTTGTTTATCACGTCTTAGTATTGTAGTGCTTTTTAAATAACTTTTAAAAAATCCCTACCTGAGGATATGTTTGATTATGGAGAGAGAGGGAGAGCAAGGGAGGGAGGAGAGAAGAAGGAGAGGAGAAGGGAAGGAGAGGGGAGGGGGAGGGGGAGGGGAGGGGGAGGGGAGGGGGAGGGGAGGGGAGATATCAATGTGAGAAAAACATTGATTGGTTGCCTCCTAAACACACCCAGACCCGGGATGGAACCACAACCTTTTGGTGTACCAGACGGTTCCAAACACCTGACCCGCCTGGCCAGGGGTTTAGTGCTTTTCCTTATAAATTTAGGAAGATGGGAATGTTAATATAAAGCAGAAAGTTCTGTCTTTTTGGAGCTGTGGGAAAACAATAGTCAAACAATATATCAGATTTTTTTTTTTTTGCCACTCTTACAGGATTTAAACCTAAAATATTTTCAGAAACCATTCTGTTTTCCAAAAACATATCAGACATACATAAAGAGCAGTTGACAGTAGCAGTTAGTGTTATTTTAGTGCCTTTTTCCTCTGTTTTACAGATTTTAAAAATAGTGGTATTTTGGCCATTTTTGGAAATTAATTTTTACCTTATACAAAATAGCATGACAGGTCAATTGTTTCAATCATCTTTGACATTTCAGTCTGTATTTATCAAATGGACTCAGAAGTCCTGTATTTTGCAGCTGGCTGAGTAAAAACAAAAGAATGGCACTTTTCCTTTTTACCTTCCTGGTCTCTGGGGATGTACTTTGGCTCAGCGTTGCCAGGCACCTGCCATTTGCCTCTTCCTCTTTTAATTGAATGGCAGGCTCGTACTGCAGGATTGCATCCAAATCACAGAAGAATTTCACAGTTTTAGAGCTGTCTCCAGAGTTGTGAGCATATTTAACTGTTCTATATGTATATTTGAGATTTTTGTACTTTCCCAGGCATTGCTTTCAATCTCTGTATACTCCTAGAGCTTGCAGCCTCTTAGCAATGTAAATAAGTATTCCTTTATTTCTCAGTGTTCCGTGAAGTTTTCTTCATATGTTTTTTCCTGCCTAGACACATAGCAAGCAAAGCTTTAACCTCTTCAGTCCAGTGCTTTCCTGCTCCACTCTCCATGTTGAAAGTGACCTGGAAATGATTCACTATTTCTAGCCAAGGTTTTGTTACCTAGGAAACCAGACAGCTCATTTTCAATAAGCTCTAAATGGCTGGAAGGATCTAGTTTAACTGGTACAAGCTGCCTGAGGGGAGTAACGAGAAATTGCCAAATAAGCAGGCTGTGTGATTAAAGAAAACTGGACCTAAATGATCCCTGACCTTATTCATTCCAGCTTTTAAGGGAAAAAATTGCCCTCGAGACAAAAGGGAAAGAAAACCATTTTTAAAATAAGATTTATTTTCTTACATAATTTAGTCTGGTTTACTAAATGATTGTTGATTTTTTAAATTGGTCTGGAAATGGTTTGGTAGAGGATCTTCTTTCTGCCCTAAGGTTTATCACTAAGGTTAATTTTTTTTCCTCTGATATGAATCTCTCAGTCAGTCTTTTATTATCATTAACTCAAAGACCACATCATTTCACTAAGTAAATCCTGAGTCATAAATAATTCAGTCTGTTAGGGTGTGTAATATTTTCAGCATAGTATTTAATGCATCGATAATTTAGTAAAATCATTTCAATAATTTTTTAGATTTTTTTACTTTGCCAAGTACATTTAATGTTGTAGTTTTTCTTTTACTGAAATGCCTAAACAATTATAATATGTAATTTTGATAGAGATTCTTTTTACAAATAAATCAATGTATTATTAATGTATATGTACATATATGGTAGAGATTTACTTTATTTCTCTGTTGATATATATTTGGAACACAATTTTATTAATAGACATCTAATACTTATAGCTCTTGTTGAGAACAATTAAAAACTGCTGAACAATTAGAACCTTTACTTTATCATTTGAGTTTGTACTCCACAGTAGTGCACACCCTCTGAACCTTACCATGTGTCACCCTACCTCTGGGCTAGCTTTTGGTTTTCTTCTCTGTGTCATCACCTGAAATTACGAACGCAGGAAATGAGATACAGATTGCCTGATCAGCTTAAGGTTTTTAAATGCAGCATTTTTTTTTCTGATAGCAAAAGTGTCATTTGTTGGAGAAAATTTGAAAAGTGCAAGAAAGCAAAATCAAAATAAGTTTTGCTTATAATTCTAGTACTACAAGTAAGCATTTTAACTGCTATTTTATTTGGAGATTTTCATGTATAGCCATGTACTTATCTACATATTCAGCTTAGTTTAAGAGGTCACCCAGTATGCAGTGAGAAGCACAAATTCTGAGGGTTAGATTGTCTGTTCTAATCCTGGTTGTTCCACTTCTGTGTGATCTTGGACAAGTTATTTGACTTTCATTTCTTTAGTGTCCTCATCTGTAAAATGGGAATGGTAATCAGAGTAACTACTTCATAGGATTATTGTGAAAGCCTATAACTGAAATTATTCATGTAAATGTTTAAGGCAGTGCCTGGCACATGAGAAGTCAGACAATATCATCTACTGCTACTGCAAATTATTGTCATGAGTAGAATACTCAATGTTGTCAGAGTGAACTCATCAATTCTTTTGAGAAAAGGATGTTTCCTAAAGTTGATTAACTCAATGGGGTAAGTTTAAGTTGATATCTTCTTATATTTGCAGGGGCCAGGAGAGTGCTGGTATTGTCACCAGTGATGGGAATTCAGTACCAACATACAGAACACACAAGGTATATTTGAATATAAAAAAAGTTGATTATAAAAGTAACAATAGCCAGATGTTAACTGATATATGAGGGTGGGAGAAGGAAATCTGAATAAATAATTTGCACATAAAAGTTAATCTTTGTATCAACCATTTCTATTTGTCAAATTAGGGTGCATTTCTTTCCCAGTGATTGTTTGCTAGACTGATGCAAGCAGGTCATATATTTAAATACTTTAACATGCTTTGAATTTTTAAAATGCAAATAACTTAGTTTATGGTATTTGACAAATTTTATGCTTAATACACCAGCCCTTCAAATTCAACATTGTGAATGTATTAAATGCCACTGAACGGTTTTCTTTACAATGGTTAGTTTATTATGTGAATTTCACCTCAATTTTTAAAAAATGCTTTACAGTCCTTACAATTAAGTCCTTTTTTAAGATTAGCATTCTGAAGCACAGAGAAATTAAGTGAACTGCTCTAATTTGTGAGTGCCTGAGCAGAGCCTCATTAAAGCCTTTACTCACTAGCCACTAGTTTGTTTTTTTTTCTAAGATGAGTTTTTACTTTGACTTTGCAAGGGAATGGGTCTCATAAATCATGTCTTTACTGAAGACAATTTGAAGAAATTATATACTTCAAATCTTGGGATTGGACACACGAGGTATGCTACAACAGGAAACTGTGAATTAGAAAACTGTCAGCCCTTTGTTGTTGAAACACTTCATGGGAAAATAGCTGTGGCGCACAATGGTGAATTGGTCAATGCTGCTCGATTAAGGAAAAAGGTAAGTTTCTTTAAAACATTTTTTTAAAAAAGATTTATTTTTGGACAGAGGAGAAGGGAGGGAGACAGAGAGGGAGAGAAACATCAACGTGTGGTTGCCTGATGTGAACACCCCGCCCCCACTGCCCCCTCCCCCCCCCTCCCCGCACTGGGAACCCAGCCCGCAACCCAGATTTGGAAAAAGTTGATTTATGGTTGCTATTAGAAGCACAAAGTCAGGGTTCATAGTTTATGTACTCTTAACTATCACCTTAGCTTTGCCCCTGTGTTAAAAGCATAAGAAGAAAATGGAATGTAAACTTGCAGATGATAAATAGAAGAAGAGGTGATATGGAAACAATTACAGGACACAGCCTGAGAAAGGGGCATAGCAAGTTATATTCTGTTTTGTTCATATCGTGGGTTTTGGAGCTTTGTGTTTCATTTATTTATTTTTAAGATTTTGTTTATTTTTAGAGAGAAGGGAGGGTCAAAGAGAGGGAGACAAACATTAATATGTGGTTTCCTCTCGTGTACTCCCCACTGGGGACCTGGCTGCAACCCAGGTACCTGCCCTAGACTGGGGATTGAACTGCCAACCCTTTGGTTCGCAGGCTGGCACTCAGTCCACTAAGCCACATCAGCCAGGGCTGGAGCTTTTTGTTTTTATTGTGACTATCTTTTCGTCTATCATTTTGTTCCCTCCCCCTCTATTTAAACTACCTGGTATTTTTATATTCCTGGTAGCTTCTTACTTATCCATTGTTGCCATTCATTAATACATGCCAAGTTTCTTCAGTTCATTAGGGTCCAATAATCTTCATTTGGTAACCTCAGATAAAAACCTCAGGCAGTATTTAATAATAGGTAACACAGACACGCACATTCTCTCTGCCACCTCCACCCCCCAACCCCCGCCATTATCTCTTTAGCATTCCAGAGCCAGGCATTTCATGCTGGATTAATAGTTAAAGAAGTTGATCATGAATTGATGGGTGAAAAATATTTAGAAGCCACGTTTCTGTACAACTTGTCCTATTTTCAATTCTAGCTTAAGTTATTTCCCAAAGCTCTGTCCTTCCTGCCCTCTTCTTAGGCTCTGGCATTCTAAATAACAATAATATGTAGGGGGGTTTTGTCCCCAAATTAATTTTTTTTTAAATTGAGATAGGAGAATATAAAAATGAAATAAAATTAATTTTAAAACTCACCACTTGCAGATAACCACTACAAGTTCAGTTCAATTGCTAGACATAACACTTTAACCCAGGTGCTGGACTTCATCTGTACACATTCAGCATTCAGCTGCCCCCTGAAAATGTTCTGTGGTGTCTGTTTAACCTCATCCTCTGCGTGACAGTGGCGATGCCCATGTCCTGGTCAGACTTTCTCAGAACCTGCTCATCATCACAGAGTGTACTCATCCAAATTTTATTACATCTTTTATACGTTATCGTTCAGTACACTTGATTCCTTTCTTCCCCTCCATCAGTTAGTAACCAGTGAGCCAACAAACCCGGCTTGCGAGCCCCCCCTCTAGAGTGCCAGTCTCAGGGGACTGTGTCCTCTTTGTCAGCGATGTCAGGGGCCGAGGAAGCGAGAGCCACATTCCCAATCCTTGTGCCTTCTCAGCCCTTCCCTCCCCCTTTGCAGCTCTACATTCCTTCATACTTGGCTCTCAAAAGCTTTCCTGTACACTTCCTGAAGCACTTTCTTTCCTGCCTGAGAGCCTTCAGAGACTAACTTCCCGCAGCTGTTGTTCTCTGTTATCATATGCACATGCCATTAACAGAAGGCAGGATTTCCATAACGCGTCATCCACACAGTGCCTTATCTTTTCCCATTACAGTGGGCTACTGGGTGAGGAGTGCAGTGCAGCTCTAATGGTTACACTTTTCTTTCTTCTAACTAGCTTCTGCGCCATGGTATTGGTCTGTCAACAAGTTCTGACAGTGAGATGATCACCCAGTTACTGGCATATACCCCTCCACAGGAACGAGATGATACTCCAGACTGGGTAGCAAGGTAAATGTAGTAAATTTAAGCTTGCAGCTCTGATAATGAAAGCTTTGCCTAGCATGTGTTTATAAATGAAATTATTCATTCAATTATTTAATTAATTCTAGGATTAAAAACTTAATGAAGGAAGCACCCACAGCATATTCCCTACTTATTATGCACAGAGATGTTATTTATGCAGTACGAGATCCCTATGGAAATCGTCCTCTATGCATTGGTCGTCTCATTCCTGTATCTGATATAAATAAAGGTAATGAACTTCAGAAGGAATATACTTTCCTAATGCTTTTGTAGTTCCTGGTTCTGTTGGCACACCCTGAAATTGTTATGTATGTTGGAAGCATATGACTGAGAAGGGGCTGGGTGAAAAAGAAAAAAAATGCTACTTATTTTTAAAGTACATTTCCCTGAGTATTTCAGACAATGAGCCACTTTTAATATATTTAACATTCGTATTTTTTTGTATCTAAGTTGTCTATTCATATCCTTTGTCTAGCTTTTTCATTTGTGAAGTATGATTTCAGTGATTTTTCTTACTGATTTATCAGATGTCTTGTTTGAGCCATGAAATGCTTGAAGGAATCTTGGGATCATTAATTTTTACCTTTGGCTCAAGGCAAATGAGGATCCATGTGCTCTTAAAGTCATGGAAATGGATATTGTGTGGATTTTTAAAAATTATGTATCTATTTGGTATTTAATTGTCTTAAAATAAGTGGCCTCTTTTAAAATTTCTTGAATCCATTAACTGAATTGTCTTGTGATTTACAGAGAAAAAATCTTTAGAAACGGAAGGATGGGTGGTGTCTTCAGAATCATGTAGCTTTTTATCTATTGGTGCAAGGTAAGTTTTCTTACTTAGTATATTAGGTTTTTTTACATCAACAAAAATTTGTAAAAGCCTTTACATAAAAGTTTATTTTGATGTCTCCTAGAAGACATATTTATAAATGCAGGGTTTTCTGTACATGGTGCTCAGCGTTTACACTGACTTTAAAGTTCCAGTAGTATCTTCTAATTCTGAAACTGGCATTTTGCTTTCAAAATGCCATGAGACATTTTAGAAGGGAAGAATTCTTCTCAACAAGGAATAGCTACGATAAAAAAAAAAAATTAAGCCAGCATAAAAATGTTTTCTAGCCTTTATTCTTTGAAAAATCAATAAAAGTTAGGGCCTTTTCTGTTCCACCCCCCTCGTGTACAAAGAGGTTTTTTTGTTTTTTGGGGTTTTTTTTTATTAGAATTTAGGGGTAATATATTTACAGAAATTACTGCTAGAGGAGTATTATTTATTTTATAAAGCTATCTCTAGACTTTATATTAAATTGAACCATCTTTCCTTTATAAGGGAAGGGACTCTGTGTATACTTTATAATAAATGTTATTATCAGCTTTGAGTTTATTTAAAGTCTTTTTTAACACTGTTTCCTAAGATATTACCGTGAAGTCTTACCTGGAGAAATCGTGGAAATATCTAGACATAAAGTCCAAAGTCTTGCTGTCATACCAAGGTCTGGAGGAAACCCAATGGCTTTTTGTATCTTTGAGTATGTTTATTTTGCAAGACCAGATAGTATATTTGAAGGTGAGTAAAATTCCTTTATTAATATGAATCTGTTATCTCATTACACAAAGGCATCCTTTGGCTCTTTGAAGGCACATTGTAGATACGACACTGGGTCTCCAAGTCATAAGATCACAATTTTTACCTTTTATGTGACTCTTGAGTGTTGTTTTCCTTTAAGGAGTAAGTATTATGATCTTCAATATATGTATTGATGTCACTTTTTCAAAAATAGTGAATTTCCAAGTTTATGTATTTACACTTTAGTGCTTTTATATGTCTTTTTCCACTCAATCTGTAGAGTTCTAATAAGGTAGTTTCTTAGAATAGTGATATTATTCTATGTTATATTATACTATGTAAAAATAATCAATTTCCTTTTCAAACATTACAGACCAAATGGTTTACACAGTGAGGTACCGGTGTGGGCAGCAGCTGGCAATCGAAGCCCCTGTGGATGCGGATTTGGTTAGCACTGTGCCAGAATCGGCTACACCCGCTGCTCTTGGTTATGCTGGAAAGGTATTTTCTCTTAATGCTCAGTGAGTTGTTCTTCTAGCACTGGAATTGGGATTCCTTGTATATGGAGAGAAACTCAGTTTTTTTGTGAGTAAAAAGAAAATGTTGGTTCCTTTACAAGAGTTATTTATTTTCCAGCCTTTTCATTTCATGGTATTGTTTTAGTGGAGCCCGCAGAAAGGTTTACCTGAAGACTAGGAGAATAATCTTCATTTTGAAAAAATTACATCATGAGCCCTGGCTGGTGAAGCTCAGTGGATTGAGCGTGGGCTGAGAACCAAAGGGTCGTAGTTCAATTCCCAGTCAGGGCACATGCCTGGGTTGCAGGCCAGGTCCCCAGTGGGGGGGTATGTGAGAGGCAACTACACATTGTAGTTCCTTTCTCTCTCTTTCTCCTTCCCTTATCCTCTCTCTAAAAGTAAATAAATAAAGTCTTAAAAAAAGATAACATCATGAGTATATATAGACATTACTCAACATTCACTATATTGAAAAGTTTGGCTTACTAATTTTTAAAAGAAATAATGTGTGCTAATTTTAGTGAAGTATAGCCTTGAGATGGATAAATCACCTCCTAGACTGCATTTCCTTAGTCTCCTGGTTTTAAATAGGTTACTTTTTCTGACAGTAATTTATTCTTTGTCATGTCTTTACATGCTTAGTGTTCTCTTCCATTACAGAGAAATAATATTTAAGAGAGAAACATTACAAACTCTAGCAAAGTGAATTGGTTTTCCCACCAAGTATATTACTGCAGTGAATTTTATTTTTGCCTTTTCACCCTACAGTTTAAATAATGAAGGAAAATTGTAATTGCATAACAGAGAGTGCAGAATAACAACACTTTAAATTTTTACATACATACTGAAAATGACCTAGAGAAAATAGGAACCTAAAGTTCTCTGTATATTGCTGCTCATTGTCCTTTTATTTATTCTCTGTCAGTGTGGGCTCCCGTATGTGGAGGTGCTGTGTAAAAACCGGTATGTAGGAAGAACCTTCATTCAGCCAAACATGAGATTAAGACAGCTTGGTGTTGCAAAAAAATTCGGAGTATTGTCAGACAACTTTAAAGGCAAAAGAATTGTTCTTATAGATGATTCAATTGTGAGAGGCAATACCATCTCACCTATCATCAAGTTGCTCAAAGAATCTGGTGCAAAAGAGGTAAGTAATATTAAAACATATCCCAAAGCACCAATAATTAACAATATGGTACTGGCATAAAAATTGCAACTCAGGACAGTGAATGAAAATGCATAGTTCAATATAATAAACTGACATTTTTCAAGTTAAGTGTGTTTAGAAATAACTGCAACAATGTGGAAAACATGTAATAACCACTTTTAAACTAAATTAATTCTTAATAGATTACAAAGCTCAGTAGAAAAGCTTAAAGTTTTTTAAGCTTTTGGTTGCACTGTTGGTTGGAATGCAGACTGAAATCAATGTGCAAAGCAGTATAGAATTACCTAAAAATTCAAAATAGAACTGCCTTATGACCCAGAAATTCCATTTCTGGGAATTTATCCAAAGAAACTCAAAATACTGATTCAAAGGAATATATGCACCCTATGTTCATTTCAGTTTTATTTACATTAGCCAGGATTTGGAAGCAAGCCAAGTGTCTGTCAGTACATGAGTAGATTAAAAAAAAGCTTTGGTACTTGGGTATAAATAGAAGGAAATCTTACCCTTTGCAGCAGCATCGATGGACCTGGAGAGCATTATGCTAAATGAAATAAGCCAGTCAGAGAAAGACAAGTGTTGTAACAAAATGAACTGACAAGCAAAAGAAACACAGACTTATAGATAGAGAACAGTCTGGCAGCTGTCTCGGGTATATTAGTGAGGAAGGTGGAGGAGTTGAGCAAAGAGGAAAACAACTCATGGACACAGACAGCAGTGTGATGATTAAAGGAGGGAGGAGGGGCTGGGGGTGGTGGAGAAGGGTATGTGGGAATAAACAGTAATGGACAGAGATTTGGGGAAGTGAACACACAGTACAGTGTACAGATGATGTATTTTAAAATCGTGCACCTAAATCTTGTATAATTTTGTTAGCCAGTATGACTCCAATAAATTCAATGAAAAGGAAGAGGAGGAAAAAAAGAAAAGCTTAAAGTTTTTAAAAATTAATTTAAAAACTAACTAAAGCTACAAAACAGTACTTTAAATTTTGAGTATTAATTACTTTCTTTGAAGATGTAGAACCAATCCTACTGTAATAAATTTGACACACTAGGTTATATTTTTAAATTGCAAAGCTTATTCTAAGTCTAAATATTTCAGTAATTCAAATTACAGAAGTGAGATCATTTACAATTAATAGTTGGATGGATTTAAAAGTCAAATCTAGTGTAGGAGAAAGTGATATGGAAATGCTGTATGGCTATATTTAGAAAGCTTCAAAGATAATTATGATTTTTCATCCTTTTTTATGACTGATTATAATCTGGAATTCTATGAAAACTAATGTAATAAAAACAAAGAGGTATAAAGCAAATTCAGCATCTATTACAGTAATAAGAAAAAATAGACAAAGACAAAAGGAGAAATGGCTTATATATCTACCAGTAGGAAATAGTTTAGTAAACTGATACATCAATATGATGAAATATAATGCAACAATTAAAAAGACTTCATAATGAAGACTTCATAACTTGGGAAAGTCTTTGTTGTAACAATGATAAAAATTTAATGTGGACATTGATTGCAGCCATGTAAATATACCTGATAAAAAGCTGACAATAACACAAAATAATAGACAAAGACAGCTCTTTATAATAGGAAGGATTTTTTTATATCCTCATAATTGGTTATTATTCTTTTTAAAAAGGTAAAATAAGAGGTGGGGAAAGGGAACATTTAAGTGGTAAAATAGAGATGGTCCTAGAAAACTAAAGTTGTCATGTGATGAAAAATCGGAGAACAGAAGGGATGTCCTCGTTAACAGGTGACAGAAGGAAACAGTGGGCAGCTCTGTAACAGGAGTCCTCCTTTATCAGTGGCTGACATTTTTAAGTTCTTGACCCAGACACTGTGGAATGTAGAGCAAGGCTATTCAAGAAGGATTCGTTGGTAATGAATGAATTTTGAAAGTAGTTTTGACTGAATGTTGGAGTTCTGTATGTACGCCAAATGATTTTTCAGGATTCCTTTGCGTCTATCATTCAACAACAGAAATTTTGTAGTTTGCTTTATTTCCCATTATGTTGTTATTAAATATTCTGTAAAAATGATTTTATGTTACAATTTTCAATGACAGCATTTTGTATAATATTTTAACAATGAGTGTGTAAAATGATTTCTTTCCAAGGTACATATTCGAGTAGCTTCACCACCAATTAGATACCCATGCTTCATGGGAATAAACATACCAACAAAAGAAGAGCTTATTGCCAATAAACCAGAATTTGAGCAGCTTGCTGAGTATCTTGGTGGGTATTAAAGTTTCTGTAAACTTTGTTTTCAATCTTTACACTTTTTAAATAAAAAAGTGTCAAGTTTTAGTTAAAAGTAGATGCTGTCTATGTTGAGCAGATATTGAACATTATTCTGAATCGCGAGGGTGCCTGGTGTACATACACACCACACTGGGGTGCTGTGTTGGTGAGCTAGATCAAGGTGAGATCAGAGAAAAGGGATGAAAGGCTGTTCAGGCAGAGGAAACCGCATGCATATATCAGTTAATGTTTCCCAAAAGTCAGATCCTAAGAAAAACAAAAACGACTTCACCACAGATTCTAGTAGAATAATTTGGATGTGGACACAAATAAAATGAAGAGCTTATGTCAGCTTATCTTTAATAATGAGGTCAGAAGACTTGGAGAGCTAGGTTATCCTGCATAAGACATGTGCCTTTTAAATTCAGGTGAAGTATAAACTATTCCAATGGCACATAGATGTTCAGCCAGTGTTTCTTTTGACTGGTTATGCTTATGCCATGCCAGTTAAAATATTTTGAACATCACCCAATTGATACATTGTGAGCACTCACCCTTCTAGGAACGTTATCTGTATTATTGTAATAACATATCTGTATTATCACCAAACTCTACAGTGAGTCAGTGTTTCCCTTATCTTAGAGATAAAAAAGTAGACTTAT
This sequence comes from Phyllostomus hastatus, assembly GCF_019186645.2. Lineage (NCBI taxonomy): Eukaryota > Metazoa > Chordata > Mammalia > Chiroptera > Phyllostomidae > Phyllostomus > Phyllostomus hastatus. Next base: position 33,536,660 of record NW_025333709.1, on the reverse strand, counting down.
GGAAAGAACCCAGATTTTCTTGACTTTAAAATCTACTTTCTTAATCATTAAAATTATTCCTGAAGCCTTATGAATCTGTTCTAGATTTGAAGCATTCACTGCTTTTTAAATCATCTCTTAAATTCCAATTTAAAATTTAAAAAAATAAAGGCCTCAAGTTTCATTGATTTTTCCCATACACACTTATTTTTTAAATTTATTTTTAGTTCTTTATTTATGTATTTTTTAAGAGAGGTAAAGGAGAAATTTTTAAACTGGCTTAAGTTTTTCTTTGTAAGTATTCTCTTTTTAACTTTTATTTTTTATTTTTATTTTTAACTCCTTATTTTATTTTTTTGGAATGAGACCTACAGTCTTATCTTTACAATTTAGAGGGAGAAAAAGAACCATTGATTTGGTGTTCCACTTATTTATACCTTCATTGATTGAGTCACCTTATGTGCCCTGACCAGGGATCGAACCTGCAACCTTGGTTTATTAACCTTGGTGTATTGTTTCAGTGATCTAACTAACTGAGCTACCCAGCCAGGGCCAGTCTTCCATTCCAAAAGAAGTCTCACATCCTTTTTCTTTTTCCCTCTTTTCTCCTACAGGAGCAAACAGTGTCGTATATCTGTCAGTAGAAGGACTGGTTTCATCTGTACAAGAAGGGATAACATTTAAAAAACAGAAAGTGAAAAAGCAAGATATTATGATTCAGGAAAATGGGAATGGTGTGGAATGCTTTGAAAAGAATGGTCATTGTACAGCTTGTCTCACTGGAAAATACCCTGTGGAATTGGATTGGTAGCTCGTAGCAATAGATGTGATGTTTCAAGATATGAAATTGGTCAAGGAGTTAGAGTGGTTACATCTTATCCATTAGTGTTACCCAGTTGGTCAATGTAAATGACACATGATTATGTTCACCTTTGTAAGTTTTGAGATCTTTTTTTTCCCTGAAAAGGGTACCAAAGTGCTTTGCTCTCTTTAGTAAACCTAAATATTTTGGTGTTATTTAGGAACTTGGATTATCTTCTCAGTTTTATTTTAGTAGTTTAGTACTTTGAGGCTATCCATTATGAGATCATCAACAGTAATATAAAGGTTGGGTAAATTTTCAATTTTAGAGGGGATTGCCACATACTATATACCTTACCACAAATTCTTATAGAATTTTGTGGAATGTTTCTTAGGTGTTATTGAAATTCAGTTATGGAATATTTTCATAATTGAACCTTGCTAGTTTCATATAATACAACAATATTGGCATTTTTTTTTTTTACACAGGCAACAGCTAGCCATTTTCACCTGGTCAGAAAAGGCAGGTGGTAAGTGGCACTTGCCAGGTCCGTGATTTAAAGAGTTTGCAAGCAGTTAGAATGAGATGATGTGACACAAACAAGACACATTAAGTATAACATTTCATGCAAATTTTGAATCTATTTTACCCCAAATGTGTCAAATCTGTAGAGTTCTGATTGTAAGCATGACTTTGGCATTCTTGTCTAACTTTAGACAAATCTTTTTTTAATGCCTTTTTGTGCCTCACTTTTCCCCCACGTGTGCAATGGGCTACTTACCATTTCTAAATTAAATAATAGGAATTTGAATATGTCACACCTTTGGTGGTTAGAGCCGTCATGTCACACCTGTGTGTTTTAAGATAGTGTGTGGTTATTACCTTTTGTAATGTTGGCTATTAGTCTGCCATTGAGATTTCATTATGACGAAGGGATAAACAGTTTAGCAGTGTTTCGCCCACCTGCCTTTGAGATGCCCTAACAATGATTATAAAAATATGTCTGTGGGAAGTTTTCCTGCATTTGACTAGGACGTGTGAATCATACTACTTAGTGTCCTGATAGTACAAAGCCCAGTGAACAACCCAGTACATTTGAAGTAAAAAATAAAATTTTAAATTCTAGAAAACCTTTCATTTTTACTTGATCATTTGCAAGCATGAGGTTTGTCCAGAAAAAGTCCAGCCATTGTTAATATGAGAACAGTTTGTGTGGCATCGATCTAAACCGGCAGCCAGAGAATGGGCTGGAATGCACATGCATGAACAACAATGACCTCACTGTACAAGTCAGTGGGGGTGGTAGACGCCCTTGAGTGAGCATGTGTGCTGTGTGGCTGTGTGTTCAAAATGACTGAGCGAGTAGAGCAACAAATCTGCATCAGATTTTGCGTTAAGCTTGAACACTTCTTCGCAGAAACTATTTGGATGATTCAGAAGGTCTTTGGGGACAATGCAATGAGTGCAGAGCAAATAAAAGTGTGGCACAAATGCTTCAGAGATTGTCAAGAATCTTTTGAAAGTGATCCACGTTCTGGAAGGCCTGCAACAAGCAGAACATCTGTGAATGTTCAACGTGTATGGACCGCAATCAATAAGGTGCTGACTTTGAAGACAACTGAGCCTTCATTTTGCTCTGTACAGTGTTTCTTGTAAATTGTATCTTCCTCAGTAAATGTCTGTTACCACGTGGCTGGGTAACTTCTGGACAGGCCTCATATACCTACATGTATATACACATGCATATCATTGCAGTTAAATGATCAAGTTCGAAATATTGTAGGGACCAATTTTATTTAAAGATCAAGGAGACAACTACTTTTTTGGAATTATCGTACCCATCTAATTTCAGACATCAACTTACGACTTTTTTCTGCTTAGTTTTATTGAGACTAATGGATTTGAATTTTTGAAGCTTTTTTCTTGTACTATCTAAAGATTTAAAATTTGACAGCTTTCCCCCAATTATTGTTTTTGTAAGATCTTTAAAACATAAAGTGTTTCTGTGTTACTGTTACCATAATTTGATGTATATAGTTTCTAAATCCATTTGCAAATTTAGTATTTATTAATAACTGAACTCTTTTGTTTTCATTTGGCATGTAGTCTCACATGTTGTATTATGGTAGGCCAAGATAAAACCCTGACAGCCCTTTAAGCCCAAGTGCATCCAGGCGGCAGGCGGTCGGGTAACCTTGTGGCAGTGACACAAGCGAACTGGCAATTAAATAAAGCCCTGGGACACTTGAGTATATATAGCCTCTTGTCTCAAGTGTATTTCTCACAGTGGTCTGAAGGAGGCAAGACTTATGGGTCAGTTTTGAGCAGCCTTACTTACATTTGATTTTTAAAAACAGGAGACTCAGGGAGAGTACTAAACCAAAATCGCTTATTTGACTTTTGTGTTTTCCATAGTTTTTGTTTTATTCAAATGTTTTTATAATGGAATATGATACTGTGACAGTTTGGTAATTCTTCAAATTTTTCCATCGTGGCCTTTTATTTCACAAGTTTCTGAAGTCTGAATTACAATTTTTTTAACCAACTTAATCTAAAAGGATTAACTGCTTTAAATTTATACAAGTAGAATATTGTAAACCAGAGAAGATGAAAAGTGTGTTTTCACAGGATCTATATTGTTGTAAATGAAACTAAGCCTACTTTTTTGTGACTTCATTGTGATGTGTCGGTGACAAATATATGTAATTAAGTATGTTTAAATGTGTGTGTGTTTTTAAAAAAAAAAAAGTGACTTAGTGAATTATGGTAAGCAGTGCCATGACAGTCATGTCACATCCAGGCTCCACACTTGACACCAGCTAGTCAGATCTTATTTCTCTGATCTAGGCCCTTAATAACTGGGCCATCTCTTAGGGAACACTGCTGGCTGAGTAGGAGGGACAAAGAAAGGAAAGTACTATTATCGTGGCGAGTTCTGTGGAAATATGAACGGGAACAGGGAGAGTGTCACAGAAGAGGCTTATATTTGCAAAGTGTGTGTGTGTGTGTGTGTTGGGGGAGCATTTTTTAAATCAAGTTAGGTAAATGAATAAACTGTGGCATATCCCACAATGGAATATCATTCAGCCCTAAAAAGAAATGGGGTATCAGCCATGAAAAGACTTGGAGGAAACTTAAATGCATATTACTGAGTCAAAGAAGCCAAGGTGAGAAGGCTGCACACTGTATGATTCCAACTATATGATATTCCGGAAAAGGTGAAACTATGGAAACAATAAAAAGACCAATGATTGTCAGGAGCTAGGGGACAGAGAAGGATGAATAGATGGAGCACAGAATTTTTAGGGCAGTGAAACTACTACAGTTGACCCTTGAGCAACTGGAGTTTGAACTCCACTCAGACACAGTTATTTTTTCAATGAAGACAGTAAAAGTATTTTATGATTTTCTTAACTTTTTCTTTCTAGCTTACTTTAAGAATACAGCACATATAACATACAAAATATATGTTAATAAACATTGGTAAGGCTTCTGGTCAACAGTAGACTATTAGTAAAGTTTTGGGGGAGTCCAAAGTTAATGCAGATTTTTGACTGGGGGGTGGTGCCCCTACACTCAGTGATATTCAAGGATCAATTGTCAATATACATTTATCCAAGCCCACAGAATTTGTAACACCAAGAGTGAACCCTAATGTAAACTATAGCCTTTGGGTGATACTAGTGCATCCACTTTTAAATACTTTTCTGTTTTAATCTGTATGCTTTAAATAGTTAACTTGTATTATTTCTTACTGTACCAATTTTAGATATCTTTCTCCTGCCCTAGAATTTAGCAAAATCTGCTTTAACAGGTAGGCTTAAACCATTCCATTATTTTAATATTGTTGCCTCAGAAAATCTTGCTCTAGAAGGGGTGTCCAACCCGAGGTCCAGGATGGCTATGAACGTGGCTCAAGACAAAATCGTAAAACATTAAAACATTATGAGATATTTTTATGATTATATGTCACAGTGTATTTAATGTGTGGCCCAGAGATGCCAAAAGTGGACAGCCCTGCTAGACCGTCACTTGAATCTCTAATGCCTTTTTCCTTTGTATTTCAAATACAGGCATACCTCAGAGATATCGAAGGTTCGGTTCCAGACCACCATCTAAAGAGAGTATCACAATAAAGTGAATCATATTTTTTTTTTTGCTGGTGGAGGGTCTTGCCTTCAATTTGCAAAAACAAAAACAAAAACAAAAAACACCTGTGAAGTGCAATAAAACAAAACAATAAAATGAGGTATGCCTGTAGAGCTTAGTCAACTCCGAGGAAAACTGGCTTCACGTTTCTTGAAGAGGTCAAAATGAAAATCCAGGACTCTCAGAAAAAGCTTCATGCTCCTTAGAGAGACATTGTAAACTGCAGTATACAGTGTAAATTTATGTTTCTATGTGCAGAAATACTCTTAAGTAGCTCAGAAGCTGTCGGATGGCGGGAGCCAATGCTTTTAACCTGGAAAGTACTCACAGGATTTACCAAACACTGAACTCCCTGCAGTGTGACTGAATGGAAAATGACTGCACAAAAGAGACCCACTTGGGCCCTTGTACTCTTCCTTGGTCCTTGAATTTGCTGTGTTGAAAATTACATTTCCTGTCACGACCGACATACCGATGGATATGTTAGATGTGATGGTTAATTTTATGTGTCAACTTGGCTAGTTTATGGTGCCCAGGTGTTTGTTCAAACACCAGTCTAAATGTTTTGAAGGTACTTTTGGATGAGATTAACATTTAGATCAGTAGACTTGAGTAAAGCAGATTAATCTTCATAATTAATGAAGGGTGGGCCTCATCCAGTCAGTCGAAGGCCTCAAGAATAGAGAGGTTTCTTGAAGAAGAAAGAATTCTCAAAATTGCAGCATGGAACCCCTGCCACAGTTGCCAACCTGCTGGATTGCCCTACAGATTTCAGACTTGCCAGCCTTCACGACAGTGTGAGCCAGTTTCTTAAAATCAATATATACGTACAAACACATGCATATATATTTTTTCTGTTGCTTCTTTTTCTTGAAAGAACCCTAATAGGCTTATTTTTCTTGCAAACAGAATGACCTCCCTCATCCCTTTATTCTTACCATTAGCCACCCACTAATTTTCTCTCTGCCTTCATTCAGGTGGGCAGCATTCCTTCAAATGAGGGCTCTAGATCCTCACCGTTTGATTGGTCCAAAGGCACTCTCCTGATTTGTCAGAACAGAGCCACTCTGGTTGCTCAGAGCTGTGCAAGTTCCCACTGACAGGGGAAGCCTCAGTCCTGTTGGTTGGAATAGGACCTCAGGAACTGGTGAGCTGGTTCAGATGGCAGAAACATGGTGCAGGCATGCCGCCCAGTGTGGAGTCAGGCTGTCCAGCACAGAGGCTTTTCCATGCAGTGCAGTTTGGGTGAGAGGCCCCTGTGCAGAAATGGCTGCTAAGCTTTGCTTTTTAATTTATTATTACATTTTTAATTTGACCCCAGTTAGCCCCCAGGAACCCTTCTTAGTCCTCCTTTTTTCTCCTTTAGTCCTTCACAAATTTCCCCTTTCATTCAGAACCTATCAACAGACAGCACTGATGACAGATCAGGTCATTGTGTCCTGTGTCTGCTTGCCACCTGCTCCGGCCCCATCTAGTCCCTAGGTGGGGCTCCTAGGTGGCAGGGCAGTAGCCAGTAGACCAGCTAGAGCCATTTGCTCTCAGGGATCCGCAAACTCCAAACTTCGGTCTCTTGCAAAAGCAGCTAGAACAACTTTGGAAAGGTTAAAGAACAACAAAAGCTCCCTGGCAGGTGTGGCTCAGTAGGTTAGAGCGTCATCCCGTGGACTAAAGGCTCATGGGGTTGATACCCAGTCAGGGCACATGCTTGGGTTGCAGATTTGGTCCTCAGTCAGTGCATGCAAGAAGCAACCAGTCGATGTTTCTAAAATCAATGTCTCCCCCTGCCCCACTGTCTCATCTCCTTCCTCTCCAAAACAATGAAAAAAATGTCCTCAGGTAAGGATAAAGACAACAACAAAAACAACAAAGGCATTTAATTTGTTAAGAAAAAATCATGGGTAATTGACAAAAGGTATTTGGCACCAGGAGTACAGAGGATTTCTGCCATCCTGAATTCCACACATGCAAGGCTCACAGTGGCTTGATGGATCATTTCCTACCCTTTATGTAACCATTACTTGAGTTTTTGTAGGTTTCAACATTTGGTTACACAAGGCATCAATAACTTGATAATGAAATTTATTGAACAGATTAGAATAACAATAAGGAAAAAAAAGTTTGCAACCCAGGCCTTAAAATAGCTCCAAGCCCAGTTGGGAACCAACTGAAAATGTCAAAAAATTTAAATCCTAACCAGCCATTGACACAAACAGTAAAACTGTAATGCCTCCTCAAGGGGTCTGGCAAGGTTTTTGGTTTCTAATTCCGCCTGGGAAGTATTTATCCAGATACAGCAGGAGGTACTGGCTATGGCACGAACTCCTTGCGCTGCAAACACGTAATCTAGGGTGACTCTGTTGAGGGCTACTCCTCAGGAGTTTAAAGATGTTTGCTGGGCTCAAATGGCTCTGGCAGTTGAGCGAACAATTTGGTCGATGGTTCTCATTAGCTTTCACATTATATCTAATTAAGCTGTGTCTAGGCCAGGCCCTGGAAACACAATTCTGCGAGAGCGATTACCCTCACCTGAAAAACCTTCCGGCAAGTCCACACCCCACAGAAAAGCCATAGGGGTTGCCTTCCTAAACGCAGGGATCCTTATCAGGGCAGTACTCTACTATTGATAAGGCCCTCTTTTTTCCTTTGATAAGAACTTGGCTGTTGTGGTTTTAAGGACAGTAAAAAAGAATGTCAATTGACCCAATGCTAAGGCTGATTTACACACAGACAAAAATATAACCTGTGGGGGCACAAAGGGTGCCCGGAAAACCTCTGCTCATTTTAGGGATTCGTTAACAGGAAGGGAGGTGAAAACATTTTCCAACCACGGCTCAGCATGGTTTGAACATCCCTCTAGGAGTTCTTCCCAGGATGTTTGTACATCGTGGGGTGGACATTTAGGTTCTTGACAGCGTGGGCTCTTTCCACTCTTGAAGGCCTTAGGGTTATTTCACAGCAATCACAACGAAATAGATGCAACCATATTCAAGGTATTTAAGATACAGGAAGTAATGTGATAAGGGTTGGCTAGTGACCAATTCAACTGTGGGAGATGGTTGGTTCCTACTTGGGAAGAGCGTGGCCAACGCAGAAGGTGGGTTTAGGTAGACACGAAAGCTGGAACTCCCTCTTGCAATTTAACCTGATAAGTTTCAGCAGAAAGAGGTTTAATGGAATCAATAGTAAGGTTAAGGACAGCTGAGAAATTGCTAACAAATGACTATGGGTTGTTGCGCGTGGGTCCCCGGCCAGCAGTGACCACGGAATGCTGCGGATGGCTCGACGATAAACACGCGAGAAAAAACGACATGCACAGAGACAGACTCGTTTCTGTGGGGAAGTAGGGACGGAATGGCCACCCCTTTTAGTGAGGAGCGCGCCAATTTACAGTCCATACCTGCTTTTATTGGGCTCATTCTGCATAATAATTCAGGTAAACTACAGAAGTCACTAGGGGAAGTAAGGAACTATAGAAAACAAAGAACTCTGCTGGTCTATTGAGTCAGGGTCAAAGAGCTGTAAGACTGAGGAACAAAATAACTTCCTCCTAAGACCCTTCTCATTCAACTGAGAGCATTCTAAACAAAGAAGGTTTCACAGTAATTTACATGTTCTTTCTTAGGCCTGATCACCCCGGGGAATCCGCACTTCCCAGTATAGAGCTGCACCACCCTGTCATTGTTTCAGGCTTAGGTGGAGCAAGGGAACTAAGGCAACTGGGAGACAAGGAGGTTTTTTTTCCCCAGACGCTGAGAACTCAGGCTATGTCAAAGCCGAGGAGTGAGGGTCCATCACCCCCTTTTGCTGCAGCCCCCCAAGTCCTTCTTTTGGGGGGCCTCCCAAAGTGATCGTGCCTGTCTTAGGTCGTTCCCCCCGTGGGGAATCTTACCCATCTTTGGCTAACCGACGAAGCTTTTTGGGGTTCAGTTATGAATAAAGCAGCAGAAGCAGCATTCCTGCCAGGAAGACAAGCTTTTGTCTCCTTGCTGGCTTACAGTTCCAAGGGCGTTCCCTTAGCCTTAGCCTAGGCAGGGGTTTCAGCTTCTGATACCAGTCAGGGCGGTTCCCAACAATGGGTCATCAGTTTTACTAGAGGTAGAAACTGGCATTGGATGACAATCCTGAAAGCATTGTATAACATACATCTATGCCCAAGGTTTGCCATTTTGTTTGCTAGCTCCAAAGCTAAAGAGCAGTGGACTAATGCACGTGCTTAATTAAACCAACATCCTTAGGCTACTTTTTATTTACTAAAGACAAATTCTAAATCATCTGCACTTCAAAAGCAATTGTATCAGTTTGTGTTACTTCTCCAATTTGTATAAAAAGTCTTTTGTTTTAAGCCAACTGAATGAGGCCCTTTCACAATCTAAATTTGAATTTACAAATCAATTTTTGGCAATATCATCCAGCCATAGGAACATACATTATCCATAACATAGACACACATAAAGGCACAGATAGCACAATAATACAAAACCAAAAAGAAAAATAATGGATCCAAAAGTAAAGAGAATGACTCCTAATTGACTTAAAAGCGACCAGTTTTCCTGGGGGGGAAGCTTGAACATCAGATGGCTGCTGCCCAACTAGAGACAACGATGGGGAAGGGAAAGTAGGCAGGGTGGTGGGCAAGGTGGGGGGCTGGAAAGTGAGGAATTTTCTGGGATTGTTTCAGTAAACCAGCTTTCTGAATCACAAGCACAAGGGCAAAGGAAAAGTTTTCCAACAATCCCACTTTTGTTCCAGTTTCCCTTTTAATTTAGCAAATGGTGACTGATCGGCATGTGAAAATTTAGAGCATGGGTTACCCATTTTGCACTCTTCCTTCTGGGTGGCATTCCCCTCGCCCCTGAATGCCTTTTAGTATGAGCATCCTCACAAACCTTAATGGACAAGGCCTAGTCCTAACCTGAAGGATACTCGCCCTAGGCACCAAACATGATGGAGGAAAGCCTTCCCTCCAGGATGCCTTCGCTGATGCCAAGTGCAAATTAGCGATACCCTTCCTAGGCATGAAACCCAAATCGTAAGAAGGGGTTCCCTGAGTCCAAACATACAAACTAAGGTCACCAAATAATGGTCCCCTATCTAAACTGAATGAAGTCTCTGAGACTTCGGTTGCAGACATGGGAGATCTAGGATTTGAAGAGACTTACCCGAGACCCTCAGGTGCCTCTGGGGAGATTACTGGAGCATGTTGGGAACAAGGAAATTAAGAACTAAATTTAACCTTAATAGACAAGAACCACATTGTAGCTAAAAAGAAATGATAAAAGAGACAAAGTACAGTTAAAGCAAACATCCTGTGTCTAGCAGACGCTCTCCCCTGGGTAGGCTAGATAAGCAGTGCTTTGTAGTTTTTAATGAGAAAATAGAAAACTAGCTAGCTAGAGCCAGGAGATTACTAGGTTAATGAACAAACATCCTGCCTTCCTGCCGTATGAAAGAATGCTTGGTTTGAAATTCCCGCGCGCGGTCTTTGTAAGTGAATTACTAACTGCCACGTCTGCTTCTGTATAACGCTTGCTTGCCCGCCCATATATAAGAACGTAGTTGTAAGCGCTCGGCACGGCTCTCGCTTTGCAGCTCCTTGTGGGCACTGTGTCGCTGGACACTTTGAGAGTTCGCCCCTGCGCAGGTTAAACTTGGCCAATAAAGTAACATCTTTGATACCCTGAAAGTCTCCGATATTTGTTCTCAAGTTTGCTGGATGCTACAGAGCACAGGGGTCGTTCAGGCTTCGGACAAGTTGGTTTCAGGATGGCGTCAGGAGATGCGGTCATCACTTCAGAGCCCCACAATAGGCTCCAAGGAATGTCAACTGATGGTCATTGGCCAACAAGAATTCCCAATTTGGATTTGGGGTACCATAAAGAAGGAAACTCTTCAATACAAACAGCGATACAACAGGATTGGGCTGTGAAAACGGCACAGGCATGGAACAAACACTAGGCCTAGGCAGCTCTGGAGCAAGGCTGCTTTTGCAGCCAGACAGCTTCAGTGTTCAGTTCCAGCCCAGCATTGCCAGCCCAGAAAGAGTTCAGCGGTAGGCTTTCATGGAAAGTAATCTCCCTGAACTGCACTGGAGCTGGCTTATATAGACACAAGTCCACACACCTGGTTCCTAATTGGTCCATTGTCATGCAAATTGTTCAGAATAGAGTCACCCTGGTCACAGCTGGGCAGCTCTTTGAAAGGGAAAGCCACAGTCCTATTGATTGAAGTGAGCCTCCTGGAAGTGGAAAGCTGGCCCAGGCTGCAGAAACCTAGTGCAGGCAGGCAGTTTAGTGTCAGGCACAAAGTACAGTACAGAGGCTTCTCCACGAGGTTCACATGAGAGGCCCCTGTGCAGAAATGCCTGTTAGATTCTGCTTTTCTTTTCTTTAAATTTGAGCTCAGTTGGCCACAAGGAGCCCTTCTTAATCCTCAGGGTTCACAGTGTACATTTCCAAGTATAGAAACAAAGATAAGTTACACCAGAGAGACCCTTCCCATACCCCACCCCTCACCCCTGCCCTCCTCCAAAAGACGTGATAGTTTAAGTGACTTGTACATTCTGGAGAAGGTCTTATGGGCAGGTGAGACCTTAGATTGCTGCTGCAGGTTCTTACCAGCAATACCTAGGGACACCAGAACACACTATGCGTTCTTCGTATATTGCTATCCATGCTGGGCTGCGTTCTCAGTCCGGCCAAAACAGAAAAACCCTCATCATTTTCTGTCTGCTACCTCACAGTAGCTTCAAATTATCACATTATGGCCCTTGCCACTTGCAGCAATTAATATGTCTCAAAGTACAATAACTCTCTTGGAAGCAGATCATTATTTACGTGTATAGGCTTTGTAAGTCCCCCTCAAAACTTTATTTCCTTCTACGTCCTACTGAAAGCTGAAGTTTTGTTACTGAAATCCGTCTCTTCTAATTAAAATGTCAGCCTAATTATGATAGGGATTTCATCTGCAGGTTTCATCGCTGCAGTCGAGGGCAAGTTCTCAGAAAATGTCAACGGGTGACGTTTACGCACTCTCACATTACACTGTGATTTCATCTTATTCACATCTAGGAAGTCTTATCTCCACTTATTGAACATAGAGACTGCAAATCAGAATTGAAGTATCTTGCCCAGAGTTTCTCGGCAAGTAAGAACGGGTACGGCTTCAAGCCAGTAAGCTCCAAAGTCCTCACGAGCCTATTCAAAACCCAGCACGACCACAGCAGGCCTCTGAGTTGAGAGCCCTCAGCGAGAACACGGTCAGCATAGCGGGCGGACCGGCTCCCTAACTTCGGCAGGGGGCAGGGCAACACCGCCAGTCCCGGGTCGCTCGCGTGACGTCAACGCAGCGACTCGGAAGATTTCCCAGAGAGCTAGAGCTTCCCAGATCCCCGCGGGCGGCGCAGTGGGCTAATCTTTAAGGCCTTGTGGGTGACCGACTGCTCTTTAGCAGTGTGTGGCTAGGTGTCTTGGGTGGGCTGCCAGGAGGTTTGGACGGGCTCGGATCTCCTGCCCACCCCTCAAGGCCTTCAGAATGGGGGGTGGCAGGAGCTTGAGTCCGGCAGGGGATTGTGTGAAGGAGGCAGGGCACCCCGAGACCTGGGGCTGGTTGTGCACCGGTTGTCCCAGCTTCAGGGCGACCGCTTGGCCTCTGATTTGAATCAGTGGTGTCTGGCGGGTTGGTGTCGTGCAAAGACTAAACCGATCTGTGTGATGTCCCCTGAGTCGTCCAGCCTTGGATCCCCTGCTCCTCCTTTGGAAATAATCCTGCCCTGCCTACTTGGTAGCTGGTTTCAAAGAGCGAATGAGAAATTGTTTGGGAAGCTATAAAGTGCATTGTTTTTAAACGTAATTAATAATGTAAGTTAAGAAGTTGGTGGGTACAGGGTTACGAGTTTCTAGATTACTTAACTTTCTTTAAAATACCAAGTAACCTTGGAAGAATCCCCAAAGCAAGAGAATTTGATGACACTCCTGTGATGACTAAGTAGCAGCTTCTGCAGTTGTAAAGAAAATAGTATCTTAAACTTAATGATCTCATTACTTACGAAATCTGTTTACCAGATTTTGCTTTTGTTTTTTCTTCTTGAAAGATCCAAGTCAGGCATCCAATAAGTATAGAATTCTTTGTTGGAGAGAATGTATTTGATTTAGTTAATGAAAATGAGAACCTTAAACAATAGATTTTGCATTAATTCTCTGGGGCAACCACTGGGAAACTCAAAAGTAGAAAAACATCTTAATCGAGTAGTTTTGTGTGGTGAGTGCTGTAATTTGTCATAAAAATGGCATTGTTAAAAATTCTCATCTGAGGATATGTTTATGAGGAGAGAGAGGTGAAAGGTGGAGACAGGTGAACGATGTGAGAGAGGTTACCACCTGAATGAGCACCCAACCAGGATAGAATCCACAGACCTTTTGGTGTATGGGAGGATACTGCAACCAACTTAGCCACCTAGTCAGGTGGCATTAAAAAAAACACTTCACTTTATAATTTTGCTCCTTACTTTGATGTTGAGTAATTTTAGAGTATAATCTATTGAGTAGATTGTCCTCAAATGAGAAATTAACTGCTATATGTGTTTTGGCATTAAATTTTTTTTTTGCATGTAAAACTACAAACATTTTGTAAACTACAAACTTTTGTAAAAATGCTTTAGTATAATACATTCTATAGTTTAGGCAGTTTGTTTTTTAGATTTGGCAGAGAGTAGCAGAAGGTATCCTTAGGCCCTGTTGCTTGGAAAGAGGTTCTTCCTCATAATCTGAGTGCATGCTATGGTAAGTCTTCCTAATATTTTACAATGATCATTTGTATGTGTAAAGGAAGCTTAAAATTTTTACCCTGTGCATCACAAAATCGTATTTGTAGAAATGCTTACTAAAAGGAATACTGTTAAGTACTAAAGATACCTTAAAATTTTAAGCATAACATTTCCTAACCTTATGGGTCTCAGCAGTTGTAGAATCATTTTGCTCTCTGTAGGAATATTTTATCAATGTTCTCTAATTGATAGTAAATGACATGGATGAAAATGTATTTTGAATCAGGAGGAAAATCAATAAGTATGAAAACTTTAAAAACTCGAATAACTAAAATCTTATTTACCTTGAAACCTGGAAAGTAGGCTTTAAAAAAATCACTTTTACCTTCAAGGAAATACTAGTAATTTTGAGTTTTTAAAAAGTTAGTGGTTCCTAAAATTTCTTTGATGAGTTTCAAATATTTTTATTTAATCTGCATTGAGAAGCCCTGAGAACATTGTATTGATATGGTGTTTTATTGAGTTGTGGTACTACATTTAGAGTCTAAATTTAAGTAAATTTATTGGCAATTTAAATATCAAATAGAATATAAAAACTTACTTCTTAACAATTATAAAGTGACTAGATGTGACTTGTGTAAAGTATTATATTAAATAGTAATTAGCATAGTTTATATATAGTGGATTAAAAATGGATGGATTGTGGGTAGAATTTTTTTCTATCAAAGGTTGATTTTGTTTCCTCCTAAATTCAGTTACTAAACCCAGACTTTATTTGCATTAGTCTTTTCAAAGTAACCATACAGGTTTTTAACCACTTTATCTGAGTCAACTTGTAACAATACTGAAGACAAAAATTAAGCATGTGGTGCTTTAATTTGGTTTTATTGGTTAACTTTATATATATGTATATATATATAATATGTATATTTTTACATTGTTGTCAATTGATAGAGAATTCTACATTTCTACCTGTTTTTGTCCTCATCTGTGTATATTACCACCCCCCTCCCAGATTTTCTTCCAGCTCTGACCCAGCATTGAGGTGATTGTATCATTAATTTTCAACATCATTTTTCTCAGCGAAGTTACCATAGACAGTTCATAAGTTCAGAGATTCATTAATTGTATGCCTTTGACACAGTTATTTTTATGAAGAGTGACTGTACGGAAGTTTCTCTTTCTCCGTCTCTCTCTACCAGGCTCCCTGAAACTCCCTATCTTCGTAACACTTCTCCTACCAGTGATGTTTAGATCAACTTCAGTGAAATGACTCTTCAGGAATTGGTGCATGAGGCTGCCTCCATTTATTCCAATAAAGTAGCTGTATGTTTTGATGACTGTAACAACCAACCTCCAGTTTATTACACCTACAAGACTCTGGTTAATACTGCTTCTGAATTATCAGATTTCCTGCAATTACACTGTGACTTCCAAGGAATTCGAGAAATTGGTCTCTACTGCCATCCTGGGATAAACGTACCCTCTTGGATTTTAGGGTAATATGTTTTAGAACAAAAAATTAGATGTTATTCTAACCTACTTTATGATGCTTTAATACATAGAATATATTGCAGGTTATTTTTCTCTTTACTATTGGATTTTTTGGTATTAGTTTGTATATTCTAGAGAGGCTAAAGGAGATCATATTTCCCCTAGGATTACTTTAAATTAATTCATCTGGGCTTATTTAGGAGAGACTAGAAGTTTTCACTAATAGTAGAACATTTAAATATTTCCAAAATATAAGGTCTTCATTTGTCTGCTAAAGGAAAAGTTACAAATTCTATTGCTAGATAAAACAAAACACGTATTTCAGAAATATTATGACTTTTTTTTCCCTTCTAAGACTGAAGGCTTAAGTATTCAAGTATTCAATAAGTGAATGAATAAATAATTGAGAGTTTTGCATAATACTCCCTAAAAATTGAGATATCAGTTGAGGAAGGTGCTAATTCAAACAAGTATTTGCAAAATGTTCAATTATTTAAGTTGTTCTAAAATATTATTCTTATGTAGTGATTTCTATATTAGGGTTCTGCAGTAAATACAAGCTGTAAAGAATTAGACAAGTTGATACTCCTCTCATAGTATGTGTGTTAATAGTTTAACTGTATAAATGTAAGATAAAAAAAGTTTAAAAATTTTTCATTAATGTTCTTTTCCCTTTTAAGGTATACTGGTTTTGGTGAAATATGTCTTTTTAGTATGCAGATTACTAGAGTCCCTCTGCATACTAATAAGTTACATGTGGACATTCAGTTTATTTTATGTTAGTCTACACAGATGAGTAAATAAGAGTCTGCTACCTGTTTGGTATCTAGTAGTGGCCAGTTAACCTAATTTATTTTACTGTGATACATTAGCTTTTAAAATCTTAGATTTCTCTGTATAGTAATGAGAATTTAATGTAGCAAACACTCAGGATATTCACTTTCAAGAGTTAGATAAAAAATAACTACTTATAAATAAAAATGTATCAACAAAAACATTGGGAATTTCCGTTTATGGCAATAGTAAAGTACGTAGAAAAATAGAAATGCTTAAAGATTATTTTCAATATACACTGTATGCTAACTGTATACTTTGTCTCTTTAGAATTCTCCAACTCCCTGCTGCTTATGCTCCCATTGATCCAGATTCACCACCAGCATTATCAACTCATTTTATGAAAAAATGTAATCTAAAGTATATCCTTGTTGAAAAACAGCAAATTAATGTAAGTATATATATTTAAGTGTTCTTCATGTGTTATATTTATCTTTCATTTGAAGGGTCTCCCCTTAATCCCCTCTTGATTTCTAAAAACACTAACTCTGCAGGGTTTTTCAGTCTCAGCACTGTTGACACGTTGAGTTGGGTAATTGTTTTTTTGTGAGGAGTCTCCTGTACATTGTAGGATGTTTAGCAACATCCCTGGCCTCCAGCCACCAGATGCCAGTAGCACCCCCTAGTTCTGACAGCCAAAACTGTCTCCAGACATTACTTAATGTCTGCTGGAAGTGCTCTCCACACCCCCCCACCCCCCCGCCGTCTGTTGAGAAACGCTGCTCTGTGGCATGAACATATCTTCTGGCTTTATTATAATAATGTATTGTGCTTTGTTTTGAATTTCCTTTCTCTCTCCAAAGTTGTTTTTATCCTAGGAAAGTTTTATACTACTTGAAACTTTTATTTTTATATATTTATGGTAATTTACAGTGGTCAGAACCATTAAAGAATTATAAGCAAGCTTAGATTTTGAAAAAGAGGTTGGTACTTAAGTCAGACCTTTCTGGAAGATTACATTTATTACATTTAAAAACTTTCTGACTGCCAACCAAAGAGCTAGCCAAGAAACACAGCTGTAGGGGCAAGTGTTGGTGTTATATGTTCAGCAAGATGCAGCCCATATTGCATTTCTTATTTAGAGTCAGGTCACCTGGGAGGGCACTGGTGTGTGAAAGAAGCCCATGACAGGATTCTTGCCCTTCAGCTGTCTGTCATTTAGTTGGAGGGAAAAGGATAATACTCCCAAACCTGTAAGGTCTGCATAGTGTGATATTGTCCTAAGTGAAGTAAATGTAACCTGGTAGAGATAGAAAAATTTTAATAGTAGATGATGGTTTTTGAGCTAAGTCTTTAGAATATGTAGTTTCCTAGTTGTTTGACTATTAGAGGCCACATTACACCCTACCTGTAATATATATATACTAAACAAACAGAGAACACCGCAGACTTCTGGGTTTTGATGTTTTTTCTCTCATTTATACTGAATGAAGACTTAAGTTATATTTCATTAAGCTGCTTCTTATCAAAATAAAAAGGTATATTCAGAGGAACCTCACTTTGGACATGTACAAACTGAATTTAGCATCTTTTCATCCAAACTTAGTTCTGTAGTTCTATATTAATCTATGTCTACCAAATACCTAACTCAGAAACTCAATCTTCTTGGGGCTCACTCTTTCCAGAAAGTTACCAAGCCCTATTGATTCTTTGGTCATAGACCCTTTCTGTTCACTCTGGTGGCAACACATTAGTTCAGGCTCATATAGCATATCTGAATTGTTGCAAACAGTTCATTAAGTGGCTCTCACTTATCAGAGTCTTGACAGAATAAAGTGTAGTCTATGTGGTTTCCATCTTCAATTGGACCCCATCACTCACACATTAAGGTCTTAACTCCTTAGTGCTGACTATGCAGAGTTATTCAGGATTAGCATTTCCTGTTAACGGCACTACTCACCTTCCCCTTGCCCAATTCTGCAGCTTGTTGGAATGCTTAATATTCTCCACAACACCAGTTTTCTTGGGTTTTATACTCTGTATTGGCTCTTTATTTGAAGAAGAGCTACTTATAAACACAAATATTACATATGAAGCAGCAATCTCTGACCTAGGCAGTTAAGTTCAACTTCCTTTGTTCCCATTAACATTTTAAGCATATTTCCTTGTCGTACTTAGCACATTATACTGCAGTTGTATGTTTTTATATGTCTTTATTTTGAAAATAAAGACAGCACTTTACTCTTGGAGGTTTGCAATTTATTTTTTTTTTTAATCCCTGGGTGTATAGCGAGTTCTCAAAAAAAAATTTAAAAAGCCATAATGAAGCCCTGGCTGGTGTAGCTCAGTGGATTGAGCGCGGGCTGGGAACCAAAGTGTCCCAGGTTCGATTCCCAGCCAGGGTACATTCCTGGGTTGCAGGCCATAACCCCCAGCAACCGCACATTGATGTTTCTCTCTCTCTCTCTCTCTCTCTCTCTCTCTCTCTCTCTCTCTCTCTCTCTCCCCCTCCCTCCCTTCCCTCCCCAAAAATAAATAAATAAAATCTTTAAAAAAAAAAAAGCCATAATGAATGAGTAAATGAACACTTCTTATTACTTCTAGGTAAAAAAGAATGTCTTTTAACATATTGGAAAATTTTGTTCTTCCTTGAACAGAAATTCAGATCTTCCTATGAAACATTATTGAATACATCTGAAACATCTACAGTAGAACATAATGACCTAGTACTCTTCAGACTTCACTGGAAAAATGCTGAGGTGAGCTGGATGCTTAATATTAGCAAGGAAGAATCTGAAAAAGAAAAAATGGCAAACAGCATGAGCTCTGAGAACAGCAATGAAGGAAAGTCAGAGGAGCTCATGGATGCGAGGCTGAAGCATTGTTTAGCCTATGTTCTCCATACATCAGGCACCACGGGGATACCTAAGATTGTCAGAGTCCCTCATGCGTGCATAGTGCCGAACATCCAGCATTTTCGGTAAGTTCTGGCCTCAGAGTCCTTCTTCAGTACTTGTAGCCCCAGTGTTATTCAACCATACACGTTTTATGTGACAGCCCTTCATAAGGAGTGAAGACTCAGAGATGGCAGAACCTGTGCTTGCTTTTGTATCAGGTTGAACAAAGTTGTGTTCAAAAAGTGACTAAGCTATGTGGGTAGGCCATGGGAAGATAAGAATTATTTTATCAAGGTCTGTTTGTGTAGAATTCTCTGAGTCTCAACTTCTGTTCCTTAATGATAAGAATGTTACTTTCCTTCTGGTGGAGAGAGGACAGTCTTTCATATGGGAATTTCAGCTCCTGCTTTTAAGGGGGGCGGGGGGGGGGGAAGAAGATCAGATTGTTTTTCTTTTATATGCTGTTTTTCCAAGTGCCCTTAACTCAACTCCATCATGAAAAGGTTAAAGTTAGAGGGCTTATATACCTAATTTGTTAGAGAGAGGGGAGGGGAAGAAAAGGCTTCTGTGGGAAGAACAAGTATGCTGCTTTAGGAAAGACAGACAGATAAGAAACTTTGTAATAATGTTGGTTTGTGCTGATGAGAATAGTCTTTCCTGCCGTGGGCCATAAAACTCCCCTGCAGAGGGGATTATGGTAGTTTACTCTTTGTGTCCTTACTGGAAGTAAAAGCCACTCTGAAGGGAATTTATGGCAGCCTCGTTTCCCAAAAGCTGCTGCTATAGTCAGATAAGGGATGCTGGAAGAAGGCTTTGTTCCTGCATCTGTTGAATCTAAAATGTCTTGAGCTTAAAATACTCATACCAACTCTGGGCTTCTGAATGGGTCCCCACATCACCATACTTGAAGATATTTTGAAGGTAAGGTAATCCCTGCTTTTAGATAGGTTAGGTTTTATGTGTTCAAATTGAAGTAGTGCCACAGGCTCAACAATGACTGTCCATGCTCTGTATTATCCTAGGTACATACGTTCTGTGCTGCTTTTTGTTTAGCTACTAAGAAAATGTGCCAGATAGTCAGAGAAGGGAGTCAGAGGTCTCTACTAAGCATCACTGAATAAGTAGGATAGAATAGGCCCAGATTCCTCCCAGAAGGGAAGAACCAGGAGGATATATCAGAGATTTATTGCAAGGAATTTGTTTATGGTTGTACGGGCTGGCTAAGCAACACTGAAGTCCGCAGGGTAGACAGAAAGGGATGGTCTTGAGTAGGTGGAACCTCATGGGCATGCGCTTGTCCACATGCAACTTAGGAAAGAAGATCCACGGGGTAGGGAGAGTAATTGCAGACTCAGCTGCTGTTTTAGAGACTCTTCTCCAGAAGAGACCTAAACATAAAGGCCTTCCAACTGACCAAGTCCAGCCAACCCAGTATGAGATCTCTTTTGATTAAAGTCAAGCTGATCAGGAACTTTAATCATCAACAAAAATCCCTTCACAGCAGCACCTAGAATAGTGTTTCATTGAATAACTGGCCAAAAGTGGGTGTGCTACCAAATGCAACTGCCTCCCTCTGTCTTCTAGCTTTCAAAAGAGAATGAATACCCTTGTCTTCTACCCAAATGGAAAACATACTAGAAAGGGAATTCTGGGGACTGTAGTTCAGTCCAGCCAAGTTGGCACATCAGAAAGCTATCACAGATGATAGAATAAGTCATAGTAAAAAAATAATATATTGCTTTAAGTGGCTGTTAATCCTTACATTTATAAAGAAGAGTTCTAGAATTAATAGCACTTTTGTTGAATCTTAAGAGAGAGAGTAAAAATCTGGCTTTTATCCAAAAACTTACTGATCATAAATTCTTTGTTAGGATATGTGGTTCCCAAATGTTAGACGTTTCTTATAACTGCACTCTGTTTTGCCTTAGGGTACTTTTTGAGATCACACAAGAGGATGTTTTGTTTCTGGCTTCACCGCTGACCTTTGATCCTTCAGTTGTGGAAATATTTGTTGCTCTATCAAGTGGTGCCTCTCTGCTGATTGTACCAACTGCTGTCAAGGTGTTCCCATCAAAATTAGCTGCTGTTCTCTTTTCCCATCACAGAGTGACTATTTTGCAGGTACATTTCAGAAGCAAATGAAATGTTTAGTTCTCCATGATTCAATGCTTTAAGTGTTTTAGAAAATATTTTGCACTCCTGTAGTTCTTTATAATGGATTCATGATAATGTAGTTCGATTATCAAAGACTGTCCCTGATGAGCTCACTTTTCTTTTCATTTGTTTGCAAATGAAAAAAATATCAGTTAATTCTGCCTACAAAATTACTTTATTGTGCATTTTGTGTATACTGTAATAACTAGAGGAACCCGGCTTTCACTCAGACTTGTTGGGATAGGCTGCCTTGCCTGTCTTAGAGTTTAAGTTTATTGTATTTCACACTAAAACCTCAGTCAGTTAAATTATAATTGAGTTAGAAATTTAGATTTTCTAATTTTTACATTAGCATATTTAACCTACAGAAACATATTAAGTTTGGCATTTTTAAAAATTAAAAAAAATATATTTGAAAGTATGTTACTGGTACATAAGCCTTAAGATATTAATTGCAAGTAGTTAGATACTAGAGAGAAATAATAAAATTATGTGTCTATCATGATAAACTAAAAACACCAGGATTATATATAGCATAATGAGACTCAAGAGGATGTTAAATTTCTGCCCCAAAGACAAAATTTGATACCAAGTTTGTTTTTTTGGCAGTGTATTTTTCATCCTGAAAAATAAATAAACACACATACACACACATATATACATACACATACCTATACGTGTGTACATGTATACATATATACACACACACCTACACTTACACATTCACAGAATGACTCACCAACAGATAAGAATTTATTGATACTTAGCAGGCCATATTGCTATACTCAATTCATATATATATATAAACATATCTGTTGGTGAGTCATTTTGTGAATCTGGGCAAGATTTTAATATAGCTTTTATTTTCATATAAAATTAGAGGAACATATTTTTCAGGCAATGTTTGCAAAGTGCCATAATAGATTTGAGTGATAGTTACCAAAGGAATCAGGAGACTTTACTTCTATGTCAAGTCAGTGAACTATACCTCTTTATTCCAATCCTCTTGCTTAATGTTTTAGCATAATCTCAAATATATTTACCTTAGCAGTGGTTTTTAACTTTTTTGACATCATTGCTCTTTTTGAGAAACTGATACACGTTCACTAACTCTGTTCCCAGAACACAGCAAATTTGCATATAGTTTCATGGTGATTTTATTTAACTGACAATACTTATTTTGGAATATTATCCACAGATCACATTTGACTTTGAGTAAGAAACTACAGAAACTGACAGGTTCTTCTTTCCTTTGTATAAAACACATGATCTTTAATTAATTAATTAACTAATTAATTTTATTGTTCAAGTACAGTTGTTTCCATTTTCCCCTCACCACTAACCCCGCCCCCTCATGTTGTCAGGGTTCATCTTTTACTTCCAAAGTCAGATTTCTTATTAAATGATATGTAAGTCCTCAAGAATTTGTGTGTGTTTAAAAAGAGCTCCCTGTACAGATTTTGTTTATAAATAATAACCTTACCCAAATATAATTTGATACTAAGCAAGGATCACAGAAGCTTAAAGAGAACACATGCTACTAAGATTTTGAAAGTTGGAAAAAATAGAACATGTTGAGTTATTGTGGAGGAGAAAGGCCCCAAAGTGAAATGGATTGAGCTTTTGAGGAAATTAAGGATCTGTTCTATTTGTTTCAGGAGTAAGGAGTTTCTTCTCTTGGGAAGAAAGGCCCAATTTTTCGTTCCTTACAAACCTAAAATATATTTGGGTATGTTTTGTTTACTTTGGGTAACAAAAGTTGTATTATTTATACCTTTTAAAAATATTTTTATTTATTTGTAGAGAGAAGGAAAGGGAGGGAGAAAAAGAGGGAGAGAAATATTAATGTGTGAGATGATCAGTTGTCTCTTGCACGCCCCCAACTGGGGACCAGGCCTGCAACCCAGGCATGTGCCCTGACTGGGAATCAAACCAGTGACCTTTCAGTTCACAGGTCCGAGCTCAATCCACTGCACCACACCAGCGAGGGCTATTTGTACCGTTTAATTAGAGAGGCAACTACGAGAACTAACAAGTTGGCCAAGATTGGAGGATATAGGCTCAATATACAGAATCAACGGTATTTCTACATAATAGAAAGAAAACCCCCAAAATTAAAATAATAAAATAATTATATTCACAATAGCATAAGAATAATAAAACAGGAATAAATTTAAAGAAGAGCAAAACTTGAACAGTGCAAACTATAAAATATTGTTGATGGATATTGAAGAGCTAGTTGGTGGCATGCAAGAAGTTGCCAACTAATGTTTCTCTCACATTGGTGTTTCTCTCCCTCTCTTTCCCCCTCCCTTCCCCTCTCTCTGAAAATAAATAAATAAATAAATAAATAAATCTTTATTAAAAAATTGAGGGGCTAAATACATGAAGAGATGTTTTATGTTTATGGATAAGAAGTCTCAATAATGTCAAGATTACAGTTCTTCCCCACATTGATCCATACATTAAATATGGTCCCTATCAAAATCCTGGCAGACTTTTTTGGGTAGAAATTGATAAGCTGATCCTAAATTTTATGTGGAAATGTAAAAGCCATTCATAAACCATGCCATGGAATACAACTCAGCAATAAAAAGTCATATGATCTGAGTGTATCTATCCACCACTCCTAAATTCACATTAGTGTGATGGTATTAGGAGGTGGGACCTTTGGGAGAGCTTCGGTCAGGAGGATGGAGCCTTATGAATGGGATTAGTGCCCTTGCAAAAGAGATCCCACAGAGCTCCCTAGCCTCTTCTACTTTGTGAGGACACAGCAAGAAGGCTGTCACTAGAACCCACCCATGCTGACACCCTGGTTTTGGAATTCCAGTGTCCAAGAACTGTGAGAAATAAATGCCTGTTGTTCATCATCTATCCAATCTGTGGTATTTTGTTACAGTAGCCTGAACAGAGTAAGTAAGACAAAAAGGAGTAAACTATTGATACACACAAATTAGAATAATCATGAAGTATTTGAGTGAAAGAAGCCAGATCAAAACAGAATACATGTTGTATGATCAAATTTTTAGAAAATCTAGAAAATTCCAGCTGATCATAAGTGACAGAAAATAGATCAGCACGTGTCTAGAGAAGGGGTTCAGTTGGAGGGAAGAATTGCAATGGTGTATAGGTAATTTTAAGGGTGATGAGTATGTTTATTTGGATTGTGATGGTCTCACAGATTATATTGTAAAATTTATATTCTATACCTTAAATATGTACAGTTTATTGTATGTCAGTTGTACCTCTATAAAGCTGTTTTTAAAAATATTCATATTGTTTTCTTTAAGCATCTTTTTTACCCCTTTTATGTACTTTTTACATAGAGATAACGGGAGAGGGGGTGTAAATTCTAGATTTTGTCATTTTTATCTTGAA
This sequence comes from Phyllostomus hastatus, assembly GCF_019186645.2. Lineage (NCBI taxonomy): Eukaryota > Metazoa > Chordata > Mammalia > Chiroptera > Phyllostomidae > Phyllostomus > Phyllostomus hastatus. The sequence continues at coordinate 33,512,269 of NW_025333709.1, read as the reverse complement.
ACCTTTTTGTCTAGACTATATAATGAAACATAACTAATATTTTTCTCAAGTTTTTTGCTAAAGCAAAGTTGATACTCACTTTCAGAAGATAATGTTGCTCCAGGAGTTTTCAAAATATGATTTGCCATTTAATAAACATAGTCTTAATTTCCTTGTGGGCTCCCAATGTTAAGCTTTGAACCAATTATTGCAGTGTTTACCTTTTAAAGAAATGAAGGGGAAAAATAAATTATTTTTAATGTTTCTACAGGCAACCCCGACATTGCTTAGAAGATTTGGATCTCAGCTTATTAAGTCAACTGTTCTATCAACCAGTACTTCTCTTCGAGTACTAGCCCTTGGTGGTGAAGCATTTCCATCACTGACTGTCCTCAGAGGCTGGAGGGAAGAGGGCAATAGAACACAAATATTTAATGTTTATGGTATCACAGAGGTATCAAGTTGGGCGACTTTTTACAGGATTCCAGAGAAGATTCTTAACTCTACTTTGAAGTAAGAGTTTTAATAACTAAATAGGGGAGAATGAAACTATTTTTCCAGTATCTTAACACTAATAGAGCTTTTGATAGTCACTGGGGTAATAATTTTAGAACACTATTTAATCTAGAATTTTAAGCTGAGAATCCAGAACCTTTCTTATTATAACTGGTGCTACAGATCCTGCTAGAACTTTTTGTGACTTAACAGCAACAAATAACATGATAACTTTTTCATCTGACCTTTTCCTCTTGGTAATCTTTGAATTATAGCATAACAAAAAATATTTTGTTTATTTGATACAATGTGATTTAAATACATTGGAAAATATTCTATTCAAATGAAAGATGTTACATCTGGTTTGGATTGTTGTGTTTTCATAGATGTGAATTGCCTGTACAACTGGGATGTCCATTGCTTGGAACAGTAGTTGAAGTCAGAGATACTGATGGTTTCAGAATTCAAGAAGGCAATGGCCAAGTATATTTAGGTTGTTTTCTATTCATTGATTGGGATTTTTTTTTCAAGAAAAAATGAATGTTAATTTTATTTTTCCCTAGTTTTTCTTCTATCTAGTGTTCTTTTCAGTGATGATAATTTTAATCTCATCTTCACAGTGAGGAAACATTTAATAAGTTACTGTAATTGTTAGAGATAACAGAGGCTAACACTCTAAGGAAGTTGGACCTTTATATTTGTAGCCAAAACTCTATTTAATCAGTGTTCTAAGAATTTTTAAAATCACATTTGTTTTTAGAAATTTTTTTACCCTTATTTTACTTGAGGTTAGTATATCTAATTTTCTAATATTTAAAAGTGAGCCCACCTTTCTTATAAATCTGAAACTGAGTAACTGAACATTTGGAGATATTTTGATTTGAAGGTTTTTAATATGTTTTCCATGGATTTTTTTTATTACACTGATGTTTATATCTTGTGCAGGTGGCAGAAACAGAGTATGTTTTCTCGATGGTGAGATGACAGTAGCACTCGGCACCATGCGAGCCACAGGAGACTTCGTGACTGTGAAGGATGGCGAGTTATTTTTCTTGGGACGAAAGGACAGTCAGATCAAACGTCATGGCAAACGTCTGAACGTTGAACTTGTGCAACAGGTAGAAGTATTTAAATTAAATACTAAAATATCTATTCACATATGTGTGTATTAGAGGCAGCCACCACCAGTTTTCTATGCCAAGATTCTCTATCAGTGTCTTTGAAGCCTAAGATTTGGATATTAGTGATGAATTATAATATAAGGTAGGGATAATTCAGTGTGCTCTTTATTCCTAGCACGAAGAGATAGTTTTTTTAAAAACAAGTAACAAAATGGATTTTGATAACTGAAAATTGGTTTATTTTGCTGTAAAAGCAATTATTTTTGAAAAATATTAACCTGTGTATTGGCAAAAAGAACAGTCTTTTGAAATATTTAGTGTATTGCACAATATAATTTGACTGTGTTGATTTCAGACATAATGAGTTTGAGCATTTAGGAAGTTTGTTTTTAAATGTCCTCACTGGCAAATTGGGATGATCTCTCTCATAGGTTGCTGAAGGACTTCAGCAAGTGGAGTCCTGTGCAGTCATATGGTATAATCAGGAAAAAGTCATTCTGTTCATCGTGTCCAAAACTGAGTTAGTAAAGGATGACATCTTTAAAGAACTGGAGAAACAGCTTCCAAGTCATGCAGTCCCAGATGAGCTTGTGCCGGTTGATTCTCTGCCATTCACATCTCATGGTAAAATAATTTGAAGCAGATATGTTTTAGTGTCAAATGATACTAATTGTATTCATAAATAGTGTAAAGGACATGCAGATCCTTCTTATAAGTACTGTATTTTGCCGTGTATAATGTGCACCCACAGTTTTCTGCACATTATACACAGTATTGTTATACCCATGGTATGTAATCATCATACCCATATATAACACATACCCTTATTTTTCCCTCAAAATTTTGGGCAAAAAGTGACATTATACATGTTAAAATACAGTAATATGGAATATATTGTGGTAGACACTCTGTTAAATGCTTTGTGTGATTAACTCAGTTTATCTCCAGAAGATCTTGTGAGTAGGTATTATTATTCCTATTTGAAGATGTGGAAAGTAAGGTTTAAAGAGATTAAGTAATTTTTCTAAGATTACATTGCTGGTTAGTGGTAGAGCTGCAATTCTGTTTAGGATTGTTTGACTTCAAAACATTTGCTCTTAGGCCCTGGCTGGGTCGCTCAGTTAGAGCATCGTCCTGACATGCCAAGGTTGTGGGTTCAGTCCCTGTCAGGGCACATGAACATACAGCAGCCCGTGAATGCATAAATAAGTAGAACAACAAGTCAGTGTTTCTCTTTCTCTCTCACTTCCTCTGTATTAAAAAAAATCAGCCCTGGCTGGCATAGCTCAATGGATTGAGCGCGGGCTACAAACCAAAATGCCACAGGTTTGATTCCCACTCAGGGTACATGCCTGGGTTGCAGGCCATGACCCCCAGCAACCGCACATTGATGTTTCTCTCTCTCTCTCTTTCTCCCTCCCTTCCCTCTCTGAAAATAAATAAATAAAATCTAAAAAAAAAAGATCTTTAAAAAAATCAATAAAATTTTCTCTTAATTACCATATTATATTGCTTTCCCAATTTCATCTTTATTTAATATTTACTTCAAAATGTAATAATTTCCTTAACTCTTAATAGTACCATGTCTTTAACTCTTTAATTAGAAACATTAGCTAATCCTCTTTTCTTATCTGTATCTGTATAATTATTACCCATTACATTCTTGGTAGGATGGGACTGCTTTCTTTAGAATTGATTATCTATGACAAACTATGTAATAGATTTTCTAACCCTTACACTGAAAAATGTGTGTATTCTTGTGACTAACAAAAATAGAAACGGTTTGAGCTGAAATTTAAAAGTTATTTCTTTTTTATATTAAGGCAAAATTGATGTTTCTGAGTTAAGCAGAATTTATTTAAACTACACAAACTTGAAGTCTGAGCATAAGCTCAATGGAAAAGAGGAACTTTGGGAAAAATTACAGCATTTGTGGAAGGTACAACTTTTAAGATATAAACTTATTATTGTAAAGAGGTCGTTTAATATCTTTAGGGAATGATATCATCCTAATAAGTCCAATAAAATTTTCATAGAATGGTACTGCTGCCCATGTGATAAGGGGTACAGCTTCGTTTATTCAATTTCTATTAAAATAAGGGTTAAGTTCTCTGCTGTGAGATTAAATTAAGCTCCCTATAAAGCAATTTACTGGAAGTGAGGTAGTCAAAAAAGGCACAAGTGCACAAAACCTGTCTTGACGTAACTTATCCCTAAGAGGGCCAGTGGAGTGTAGTAATGCCCTTGTCACAGTTAGGAAAATAGCCAAATCTCGCTGTACCATAATCTGTGGTATAAGGGGGTACATCATTATTCCAGAAGAACTTTCAGCTACAACACATATTTCTGCTTAAGGGAATTTATATATTATATGATATACATCTCAAACAATTTTTAGAATTTATTTTGAAATATATATGTGTTTTTTATCATAACCATAGGTCAGTACAATTTTTCTTAGATAAAATGTGGAGTTTTTTAAAGGGTCCTGAAAAGAGGGTATAATTGTACAGTCTTGTCTGAAAATAAAGGGTATCCAGATAAAAGTCTTAATCTACTTCATTTTTGAATTTTCGAAAATGATTTTGGTTTGTATGAAGCAAATGAAGATAAATATTATTCCCATATTATAGAAATACCAGAAATTAGTAACTTGAGGGCTTTATAATTAGGAAATCAAATGTTTTTATAATTCCATTCCCTACTTTATGGTTAGGAAAACTGCTCTCTAAAGAGAAGTGTAATGTGAATTTTACAGTGAGTTCGTGGCAAAATTGGTAGCATAGAGATGGTTTCCTTTATTATAAAGAAAATAATTTTAAAATGTATTTTAATTATTAAAAACTTTTTTGTCTTATGTTTATATCATTACTGTAGGTGCTGTTATCTCTCCATATACTCCCTGTAAATGTTGAATCTAAATATTTTGATTTTAGGCCTTTATTTCACCATATTTCTCCCTTTTCTTATCTGTAGTCTATTCTGAGTCTCTCAGAAGATTCTTTGAAGGTTCCAGATGAGTCCCTCTTCTTAAACAGTGGTGGAGATTCCTTAAAGTCTGTACGGCTCCTCAACGAGATTGAAAAACTTGTTGGCATGTCGGTACCTGGGCTCCTGGAAATTATTCTCAGCAGTTCCATTTTAGAGATTTACAGTCACATCCTTCAAGCAGTGTTTCCAGACGAAGATCAGACGTTTAGCAAGAATTATGCCACAAAAAGAAAATACAGCGACATTAATCAAGAAGAAACTAGTGGAGAATCTTTACATCAGAAATCAGTTGTGCCTTTAAATTTAGACAACAAGATAAATGCTTTTATTGCACTGAGCAGAGGGAGTCAGATATTGCCTCTGAATGCTGCTGGGTTTTTATCTAAGTTAGGACATTGCCCTTCAGCCTGTTCTTCTGATTTAATTTCACAGCCTAATGTTCAAAAAGTGCAAAGCTTAAGTCCTCCAGCTTGTATTGGGATGTCAAAAGATTCAACCTGTGCTGAAAAAGTTTATGAAGATGAAACTCCTGTGATAGGGGCTGAGACAATGGAGTTACGTGTGAGGTGGAGGTCAGACACAGGCAAATGTGTAGACGCTTCGCCTCTGGTTGTAATACCTGCTGTTGAAATGTCATCTGCAACTGTGTACATCGGCTCCCATTCTCATAGAATGATGGCGATTGACCTTTACTCCGGGAAGGTGAAATGGGAACAGATTTTGGGAGATCGAATTGAATCCTCGGCATGTGTATCTAAGTGTGGAAACTTTATTGTAGTAGGTAAGTTTCTGAATTTGAGGTTTACAAAGTTATATTTAATTATTATACAATAATGTAGTTAAGACTAAGTTAAATAAAAAATAAAAACTTGCATATGGTGGATTGGGCTGTCAAAGAATAATGGTTAACCATGTGATTCTCAGTGTGAGCCATGGGGTAGAGTCTCTGGACCTGACCTTAGCTCTAAAGCTGTTACCAGCTCTGCGACCTTTGACAAGTTGCTGAATCTCTTAGAACTTCAGTTTTCTCTTGAATTTGTGGACACAGTAAATTAAACATGTTGCTGCCTCACAAATTATCCCAAAATGTAATGGTTTAGAGTAGCATATTTATTAAATCTCACAGCTTCTGTGAGTCAGGAATTCAGGAGCAGCTTAGCTGGAAGTTCCAGCTCAGGGTCTTTCATGTGGCTGCAGCCCTCTGAAAGCTTGACTGGGGCTCACTCACACTGCTGCTAGCAGGAGGCTGTAGTTCTTTGCTGGATCTTGGCAGGAAGCTTCAGTTTCTGCCCACATGGGCCTTTCCTTAAGCTGCTTGAATACCCTCACGCACGGCAGCAAACTTTCCTCAAGAGTAAGAGATTCAAGAGAGAAAGGAGGGATGCAGTGGTTTTATGACTTAGTCTCTAGAATTGCATACCATAATTTTTGCTTTATTCTGTTCATTGGAAGTATCTCATTAAATCTGGCCCACACTCAAGTGGGGCTCGGGGAGAGGGGAGGGGAGTGGGGGTGGAGGGATTAGGCTCTTGAAAGGAAGAGTATCAGATAATTTGTGGACAAAATTTAAAACCACCACAATCATAATAGAGCTTTTGAGAGGACTAAATGAGATCAGTGCTTGTGAACGTCTTAGTACATTGCTAGGCACAGACTGAGTGCTCATTAGGTATTAGCTGCTACGCAGTTTCATTAAGAGTGGGTGACTTTTACTTAACTAGGGCTGGGGGGGTTCAAGTGTGGTGCCTCTCCGTTTTACTTCCCCAACTGCATTAGGTTTCATTTTGCATGTTACAGAATCTTTTCATCAAAACTTTTCAACCTAAGTGTGTAGAAATACACCTCCCTGCTTGTGCTATTCTAGCTGGGATCTACTTGAATCTGTGTTTGATCCTTCCCTTTCAAACACCTACATTTTGAAAATTAAACTATAGGAAACTTGCAGTTACACATGTGAGTGATCATGAGTAATCCCCATCCAGGGAAGTCGGCTCATTGAGGTTACTGTCAGCATCCCATGTCTACACTGAAAACTTATGGTACATGGTGGTCGCTTAGTACTTTAAACAAGACATTTCTCTTTGCAAACTGCTCTCTGGCTACAAGCAGTAACTGCTAGGAAAAAAACAAAACGAAACAAAACAACCCAGCACAGCAAGTGTTCTGGAAATTGGGCTTCAAGTGAGCAGCAGTGGTTAAAACCATAGGTGGAAACAGCTAGTAGGGGTGTGCTGCCCACGGCCCACAGGCTGCATGCAGCCCAGGATGGCAATGAATGTGGCCCAACACAAAATTGTAAATTTACTTAAAACCTTTTTATTTATTTATTTTTGGCTTCTCAGTTTTCCTCAGTGTTTGTGTATTTAATGTGTGGCCCAAGACAACCCTTTTTCTTCCAGTGCGGCCCAGAGACACCGAAAGGTTGGACACCCCTGGTAGAGAGTGATGGGCCAACGCCCAAATTCAGCTTCCCCAGGGAACTTGAGTGATCCTTGCTTTCTGGATTTTGGCCGTCCCCACTTCCACCTGGGATATTTTGGCTACGCCAAGTCAGGGGCTCCTCATCCGTACCAGCAGTGTGGGAGAGGCAGTCCAGTGTCGCTGGAAGAGCACAGGCTCTGGAGCTGGATTTCTTAGATTCAGAGTCTTCTCTGCCACGTGTTAGCTGAGTGGTTCTGCCCTAGTAACTCACTCTCTGTGCTGCAATTTTGTCATCTATAAAATGTTGCTGTAATGACACTTGCTTCACTGTGAGGGTTAAATGAGTTAATAGATATGAAATTCTTAGAATAGCACCCTTCACAAGGTGAACACCATTTTTGCACTGGGCGTTTATCTTGATTTTCACAACAACCCCGAAAGTAGGTAAATCTGCATCAGCAGAAAAATAATCTGAGGCTTAGCAACGCTGGCTAATTTGCTCAAGGGTAGCCATGACTAGATTTGAGTCCTGCTCTGTCAGAGCTTCTCTCCGCTGCAGCAGGCTTCACTGTTTCCTCATCGGTGGAACACTCCACAGTATTTTTTAAAATAAGGTAAGCCTACTAAGTAGGTATTTTACATAAGTGATGACTGTTCGGTTTCTGCTTTGCGTTGATGCAGTTTGAACCCGAGCTGCACGTAGACCCTAAGTACACATGAAGAGCATCGAATATCAATTGTCATGATTTAGGCTAAAGAATTATTTCCTAGAGACATCTAAATGTCACCTTTTATATTTTGTTTCCCAACAGGCTGTTATAATGGGTTGGTTTATGTTCTGAAAAGTAATAATGGAGAAAAATACTGGACGTTTACTACTGAGGATGCTGTCAAAAGCTCTGCCACCATGGACCCAGCCACAGGACTCTTTCACCTTGGCTCTCATGACCAGCACGCGTACGCTTTGGACATTTATGTAAGAATTTGCCTCATCAGTCGCTTACCTGGCAGAGTGTGAAACTGTCCCATGCACTTGGCGAGGGATACAGGTGTTAGCTATTTTCCAAGTTTAGCATGGTGATCTGGGAAGAATAAGGAGTTAAACAGTCATATCTTATGACATTTTTTTACTTCCTTGCCAAATCTTCACAAATAAATTTGCTACTCAAAGTTTTGGAATATAAAGAACTTAGAATTACTCTCCTGATAATAGCAAAGAGTCACAAAGAAAAATATCAGTAAGACCTGATTACATAAAAATTTAAAAAGTTAGAATTACAAAATTTAAAAGAAGTTGGGGGAAAAAATTGAAACTCATGTGACAGTTAAAGCTAACTTATATTTATGAGTGGAAAAGCAAATACAAGTTAAAATGAAAAACATAAAGACCTAGAAGATGATCTGACTTTGGGTGGTAGGCACACAATGCAGTATACAGATCATGAAAAAAAAAAGGAAAGAAAAAGGAAAATTAAACAAGGGACTCCAAAGAAGAAATGGTAGTAAATGTATTTAAATATTTCAATCCTTTAATAATCAGAGGAACGAATATTAAAAACTGTAGGAGAAACAAAGAGCATTAGATTAGAATGATGACGTTAAGTGCTGAAGGGAGTGATGGAAGGCTGTGACCAGTGAAGCGCCTGAGGAGAACAGTTTGGCCAGAGGTGACTATCGCATACCCTTTGATTCAGTAAGATTCTTCTTCTCGGAATCTGTCCTGGCAAAATAATCAGAAACATGGACAGATATGTGCACCAGGACGTTTCTTTCCAAGTTGTTTATAATTCCAAGGAACTAGATGCAAACAGTTTCCAATGATGAGGTAGAGAGATAAATTATTTTTTGTTCATATGGGGTATTATGTATTAAAGTAATATTTAAAGAGTTTTACCAAATAAGTGAGCCAGATTAGACACCAAGTATATATTCTAAATGATCTCGGCTATATTAAGCTCTGTGTGTATGTGCATATACCATTTATTACTTTTATATTAAAAATAAAAACTTATATTAGTTAAATGGACATAGCATGTATGAGACAGGATGTGTGAATTTGTTAACCACCAGCAGAAACCAATGAATTTGCTTGCTTATTTGCAGGAAAAGAAGTGTGTTTGGAAGTTAAATTGTGGAGGAACTGTATTTTCTTCGCCTTGTTTGAACTTGATTCCACATCACTTGTATTTTGCTACACTGGGAGGACTTTTACTGGCTGTAGATCCTGTAGGTATAAAATAGTGTATATTGATTCTATTACCTGTTTTTATTTAATATTCTTTTATTTTTACTTCGAATTGTGAACATCAGAGGTAGTTTCAGTTACATAGAACCCAGATATCATTGATCTCATTAAGAATATGGCATGAAGGCTAGAAAGATGAGTAAAATCAACTAAGCTGTACATGGCTTTTATCTCATTTTTAAGTTTACAGAATTTTCTCATTCACATTAGAAATTCGAATGGTCTAAGGATGGAAATTATGTGCTAGTTATTTCTTACCTGGTTGTGCTGCAAGTTTTTACCTTAGCTCTCATAAATAGCACTGGTTGATTTAATAGCTGTGCGTATGCACACCAGCTCCGCTGATAATCTCGGCCTGTCAGTAATGTCAGCATGTCACTGTAGCATTTCCTGACTTTTATAACTTTGCCTCCAGGAGACTTAGGAGTTTGTTTTGTACAGGGTAATTGAGTACAGTGATTGAAATGGGAGGAATTGCTTTCTGCCCATGACAGGCCACTGGGAACAGAGTCTGGAGACATTCCTGTGGGAAACCACTCTTCTCTTCTCCTCGGTGTTGCCTGCAGTATGTGTGCATTGGCTGTGTGGATGGGAATTTACTGTGTTTTACTCATTCTGGAGAACAGGTAAAATTTTCTAGTTCAGTTTCATGTATCTTTCTCAAAGCAGTAGGAATTGATGACAACTGAAGTCAAATTTTAAATGTCATTATTCAAGCTGTGTCAAAAACTAGTTCTGTTTTGTCAGGCCATGGGTTTCTTAATTTGTAAATGGTGCAATAGTAGATTCAAAAGATTCTATCCAAACATTGTTATACTTGTGCCATTCTCCTTTCCCCAATCTTGAAAAACTTTGCAGTTTTAAGCCAGTCTTATTTTAACTTCTGTTGAGGTTATGAAAATTTGAAGAAGCCCCTGTTTTTCCTATGAAAACAAAAATCTGTTGTGTAACTCACATTCCGTGGCAGAGATCCCATCTTTAGCTTCATGACTGGCAGGGCAGGCCCCTTCCGGGCCGTAGCCGATCTTTTGTTGGGAGCAGTGCCTGCGCTCCTTTAAGTAACCGCAAGTGACTGTCACTGGTGGCACACGTGCAGCCAGGGGTTTGATTTGGGGGATTGCCTTATGGACTTACAGGTGCCCTAGCTCCAACATAAGTTAGCCCATGGATGGCTAGATTCGATTCTGTGTGCTTTCATTCCACACTCACCCCTCATTGCCTAGCAGTTTCCTTTGCTCTGTGTGACAATCACTTTTTGATGAAATCTTTTATTTTGTTCGTATAATGTTTTTATTTTCAAAGTTCTTACTAAGAAGTAAGAGGTGGCAAATGCAATTACTCCTGTTTGTGTGGATGAACCATAGACAGAGTAGTGACTTTGTCCACGTCAGGGTCAGAAATGAGATTATAAGTCATATTTCATGAATATGCCCATTCTTTATTACATTTGTTTTTTATTATGCTGCTGTTAACAGTGTGCGTTTGTAAACACTACCTTAGACTTGTGCCTTTTCTTCAAAATATTGGCCAACAGGTTTTTCTCTAGTAGAAGCTTTGAAATAAGCAAATAGTATATATCCACACGTCAGACACACATCTCATAGCTTCTTATTTAAAGCTTTAAGTTATTGAATATGAATTCTTCCTTTCAGTCCACTTACTTCCTTCTCCCTGCATTAGGAGACTACAATGAGATATAGTTTTTGATAATATACATTGAAAACTCAGTGCAGTTTTATTTTTAAACTCAGTGTCTCTAAAAATGCTAGTAATAACTCTTGAATGGGGTTCAAATTAATTTTATTTAATATTGTGCGTAGCAACGACTCATGCAATAAGTATACATGGTGTATTTTGTGCTGGATTTTAACACTGGACAGAGGGTGCTACTTTCAGAAATACCCATGTTTTCTGTGTGTAGTTACCATTCAATAGCCTCCATCCCTTACATTTTATTAAGAATTGCATGAAGCCTTAACATACAGAATTGTTGAAATGAAATAAATGAGTTATTTTTGCCTTTTCACCCTTCAGGTTTGGCAGTTCTCTACCAGTGAGCCAATCTTTTCATCCCCATGTACCTCCGCATCAGAGCAAGAAATATTTTTCGGTTCCCATGATTGCTTTGTCTACTGTTGCAGTATGAAAGGTCACCTCCAATGGAAATTCCAAACTACCTCCAGGGTGTATTCAACACCATTTGCTTTCCATAACCACGATCGTAGCGATGACATGTTGCTGGCAGCAGCATCTACTGATGGGAAACTGTGGATACTGGAATCCAAGAGTGGACAGTTGCGAAGTGTGTATGAACTTCCCGGGGAAGTGTTCTCCTCTCCTGTGGTCTGGGAATCAATGCTTATTATTGGATGTAGAAATAATTATGTTTATTGTCTGGATATGTTGGGGAGCAACAAAAATAATCAAGTACAGTCTTTAACAGAATATAGCTGAGGTGTTTGAAAGTATTTATCATTATAAAAAGCATGTGGATAGTTTTATTGCATGATAAAGATTATATTTTGTTTAAGAAACTTGTCTATTACACTTTATTGGAGAAAAACCATGTTTTATTTCCTGTAGGAACAACAGATACTTTTTAAAGGAGTTATAAAACAAAACACATCAGTATATTTAATAGCACTTTTTAAAAATCAGGCTAGAGCTATTTGCTTTTTTATAGAAGCTCTCTGTGGAAAAAAGATCAGAATACACTTGGTGACTTAAAAACTTAGTCTCTGAGGTAATACACCATTCACTTATTTATACTGAGATTCACAACAAAAGATTAAAAAAAAAAGATTTTATTTATTCATTTACAGAGAGCGGGAAAGGGAGAGAGAAAGATGGAAACATCAATGTGTGGTTGTCTCTCGTGCACCCCCTACTAGGGACCTGACCTGCAACCCAGGCGTGTGTCCTCACTGGGAATCAAACCTGTGACCCTTTGGTTTGCAGGTCTGCACTCAATCCACTGAGCCACACCAGCCAGGGCCATAACACAACATTTTTAAAGGTAGGATCTATTCATCAAATCACATTCCTTATTGAGTAATTTTAATTTTTTAAATTGAATTGTTTTGGATAACATTGGTAAATAACATACATTTCAGCTGTACAACTTTATAATATGACATCTGTATAGTCTGTTGTGTGCTTACCACCTGAAACCTATTCTCCTCTCACCATATATTTGACCCCCTTTACTCTCTTCATCCTACCCTAAACCCCTTCCACTCTGAGAACCACCATTCTGTTGTCTATGAGTTTGTTTGTGTGTTGGCTTTGCTAGTTCATTTGTTGCTTTTGGTTTTATATCCCATATATGAGTGAAATCATAGAGTTCTTGTCTTTTTCTACTTGACTCATTTCACTTAGGATAATACTCTCAACTTTCATCCATGTTTGGTCAAATGGGACTATCCCATCTTTTTTTATGGCTCAGTAGTATTCCATTGTGTATATACACCACATTTTTTTTCAAATATAAGAGAGTTTATTTAGGAAGTTACAGAGGTAGGAAACGTGAGCTCTAGAAGAAACGGGCTGAGGAAACAAGTTGCAGAGGCAAAAGAAGGGCCCTTGGAACTTAGGAAAGTGTACTCCAAAAGAAGATTTGAGCGGGCATGCGCTGGGGGAGAGGAGGAGAGAGAGCACTATACGTACTGCATTTTTATCCAGACATCCTTCGAAGGAACCTTAGGTTGTTTTCACACCTTGGCTATTGTGAATCATACTGCAATGAACATAGGGTACATACGTCTTTACAAGTGTTTGCAAACTTTCTGGGAAGATACCCTGAAGAGGGATTGCTGGGTCATATGGTATCTATCTTAATTTTTTAAGGACCCTTCACACTGTTTTCAATTGTGGCTGCATCAATTTACATTCCCACCAGCAATGTGCAAGTATTCCATTTTCTCCACATCCTCCCAACAATTGTGATTTCTTATTGATAATAGCCATTCTAAAGGGTGTGAGTTGTGGTGCTGATTTGCATTTCCCTTACAACTGGTGATGTTGAACGTCTCTTCATGTATCTGTTGGCCCTCTGTATGTTTTCCTTAGAAAAGTGTCTATTTAGGTCCTCCACCCATTTTTGAATTGGATTGTTTTTTGTTGTTATTGAGTTGGATGAGTTCTTTATATTGGATATTAGCCCCTTATTGGAGGTGTCGTTTGCAAATATATCCTATTCAGTTGGTGGCCTTTTTGTTTTGTTGATGGTTTCTTTTGCTGTGCAGAAGTTTTTTAGTTTAATGTAGTCCCATTCATTTGTTTTTGCTTTTACTTCCTTGCCTTTGGGGGTCAAGTTCACAAAAGTCCCTCTGAGACCAATATCCATAAAGTTAGTGCCTGTTTTTTCTTCTATGTATTTTGTTGTTTTAGGTCACACATTTAAGTTTTAATCCATTTTGAGTTACTTTTTGTGTGTGGTGACAGATAATAGTCTAATTTCATTATTTTGCATGTGGCTTTCCAGTTTTCCCAACACCATTTATTGAAGAGGCTTTCCTTTCTGCATTGTATGTTTTTGGTTCCTTTGTCAAAAATTAGTTGCTGTTCTATGTGTGGGTTTATTTCTGGGCTTTCAATTCTGTTCCATTGGTCTGTGTGGGTTTCTGCCAGTGACATACTGTTTTAATTATTGTAGCTTGTAGTAAAATTTGAAGTCAGGGAGTATGATATCTCTGCTTTGTTTTTCTTAGGATTTCTTTGGCTATTTGGCATCTTTTGTGGTTCCATAAAAATTTGAGAATTTTTAAAAACTTTTTGAACAATGCCATTGCAATTTTGATAGGGATTTCATTAAATCTGTATACTGCTTTAGGTAACATGGTCATTTTAACTATGTTTTTCCTTCCAATTCATGAACATGAAATATATTTGTATTTCTTTGTGTCATCTTCAATTTCTTTCAACAATATCTTATAGTTTTCAGTGTATAGGTCCTTCATTTCCTTTTTTAAATTAAAAAAATGTTTTTAAACTTTTTTTCAAGATTTTATTTATTTATTTTTAGAGAGAGGGGAAGGGAGGGAGGGAAACATCACTGTGTGGTTACCTCTCACACCCCCCCACCAAGGACCTGGCCCACAACCCAGGCATGTGCCATGGCTGGGAATTGAAACAGCAACTCTTGGGTTCCCAGGCTGGCACTCAATCTACCGAGCCACACAAGCCAGGGCCATTTTGCTGTTTTGATTGGGTGCTTTCCACTGTTCTGTATTCTAGGTTGCTAATCCATTCGTATGTATTAACTAATCCGATATTGATTCTAATGTATTCTTCACTTTGGGTAATATATTCTTCATCTCTGATTGGTTCTTTGTGTCCTAATTCTTCTCTCTTAATTTCTCTATTCTATTCTCAAGTTTGTTGAGCATCCTTATGACCACTTATTTGAATTCTTTATCAGCACATTACTTATCTACATTGAGGTTTTTTTTCTTGTTTTTTCATTTGGGGCATTTTTGTTTTGTTTTCCCATTCTGTTTGATGCTGTTCCTATGAGTTAGATGAAATAGTTATCTTTCCCAATCTTGAAAAAGTGGCCTCGGTGTAGACTGTTGCGGGATGGTTGGGGCAGGCCTGTTGTAGTTGGGAACTGTGGTTCCCAGGGTGCCACCTGACCAGGCGTTGGTTCCAGGTGGGGCAGCCTGGTGTGTGCTCACTTCCTTACCCTTCTGATCTGGGGCAGGCTTCCCGGGTGCCCTCAGTGCACCCTGTCGCTTATTTGTTGCCTGAGCCTGGTCTGGGTGGGGCTGCTGAGTTCGCGTGTTGCAGTGCCTACTAATTTCACACTTACCCTGGATGAGGCAGCCCCGTATGCACACACAACAGCACTTTGCTGGTTTCACCCTTGCTCCAGGCAGGGCAGCCCTACATGCTCGCATAGCATTGCCACACCAGTTCTGCACCCTCCAGGAAGGCAGCCCTGTGTGTGGGCACTGCAGCGTTTTGCTGGTTCATCGCTCTCTCCAGGCAGGGAGGCCCAGTTTGTGTAGTCCAGTGGGTGCCTGCGTCGGCACTCTGCTGTGCACACTCTATCAGTCTCCAGGGGAAAGGGCCCAGGTGTAAGGGCTGTAGCCCCCTCCTGATCCTGCTGGGTCTGCTCCAGGAAGCATGGCTGGGGACATGCCAAAGTGGCCCTGCAGGTCAGCCAGAGAACCTGGACAGAACTCCTGCCTGCTGTCCAAGGGCAGGGGAAACGTAAACAATGGTGCTCACCAGTTCTTCTGGTCCTAGACAGTCTCCTCAGCTCCCGGAGAGCTCCTGTGCTTCCCCCACCTTCTGTGCAGGCTCTCCTGTGTGCAGAAGCTGTTCAGTTGTCCCTCAGTTGTCTCTCAGAAGAAACTGCTTTCCATGAAGATACACATTTGATGTATCCTTAGGAGGGGGTAACTTCTTCATCCTCCTCCACCTCCACCTTGGAACTGCCTCCAAAACAGTGTCTGGGGTTGTTTTGCACCGGAGGTAAGTACCTCACTCACATTACCACTTCGACCTCATCCAGCTGCACAGGTCGGTAGGTCTGGCCCAGGGCTGTAAGCTCTCCACGTACGCCCGTGCTGCTGTTCTGTGACCCACGCTTTGGGGGAGGAGGTTGTCGGATCATATTCTCTGAGACACAGACCCTTGATTCCAACTTAGGATTGAGATAAACATTTTTATTTGACCCTATTCAGTATTCTTCTCCAAAAACACCTAGTAAAAAAAGTATAATAAAGTACCACATAAAATACTTTGAAATTTTTCTTTCTCAACAAGAGCTATGTAAATAGGAGGTCCCTTGAAATTGGTAAAAATGTCAACTTGCAAAGGAGATTCTGTCAGTGCTAGAGATCTTGTGGGTATTTTTTATTGAAAGATGATTTTCCTTCAACAATGGACATTTTACATTGAAACTTTATACAACCAAAATCTCAAAATAATATTAAAATCACACTAAGGTATTTTCATGGTTAAGCCTCTACTTAATTTTATTGTTGGTAAAAATATTGCAAGACGCTTGTAACTCTAATATTTCTGCTTTAAAATAAGCAATTAAACGTCACAAGAAGAGACAATGAATACATACTACAGTTTGCTGATAACTGGCTAAAATGATAATTTAATAGTGATTAATGTATAAGGAACAATTGCACTTGAAAAATTTAAAAAGTAAACAAAAAAATTCTAGTTTTATATATAGGTGTCTATGAATGGAGGTTAATCATCTATAACCTTGCCGGGACAAGTGTTTGCTTTAATTTTTTTAAAAAGCTGTATATGTAACATAGCAATGAGATTTTTTTGTCTTGAATCTTTTATGTTTTTACAGAATTTCCCCCAAAGTTTGTTGATGTGAAAAAGACTGCAACACAACTAAAGCAAAATAACACTTCACTGGTATTTAGTGCAAATCTGGAGTATTTTTATGTGAAATATTAAACATGTAGCCTTTAGGAGTTTTGGGAAGTCAGTGCTGTGACCGTGCCTTCCGCAGTATGCTCTCCTGTCAAGACTGGGAGGAAACTTCCACTGTGGCATTTCTCTTACTTTGTATGGGCCTTGCCAGAGGTGAGCCAGGGCAGTGGACTCGTCCACCATTCTTGGTTAATACGTCCGACTGCTTTGCTTGTTCTCTGTCATTACTCTGATATTATCTAAGGCTGATAGGATGAATGAAAAGGTCAATTCAGAAGAATTACTGTAGCACAGGACTCTAGGTGGAAAATTCCTATTAAAAAGTGTTATATTAGTGAGGAAATCATCGAAACTAACAAATGCTTACATATTTGATTTGGAAATGAACATCAGTTGGAAAATGTGCATGGACTATTGCTCTCCATAGCAACACAAAATTAGTTACACTGATTCTTAACAAACTGGAGGTCCAGTATATATCTATAAAAATCCAACTTGTAAGAGTACAGCTATCCGTACGACCCCACATCCTAGCTGCTACTATAAGGCTGAGCCATTGTTTGCAGAAAGAAAATGCCTTCTGTATGGTAAATAAGTTTGCTGTCATTCTTTCTTTAAGGTAAATGATAGAATAACAGCACAGAATAACAGCACATTGTCTATTGAGTAAACATAAAGGAAAATAACAATACATATAATAAAATGTGTTCTTGTAGGGGAGGAAAAAAAGGATGTATTTCTCCCTGGACTGGGCAAAAGATTTGTACTTATACTTTGGGGTCAGACGCGAAGGAAACGGGAATATGCCAACACCGTGGAATGTCAAGTTAGTAGCAGCAATGTGTGGGCTTGCCGTGTGACTATGTTTCACATAAAGCAAATTTCGGGAAATGAGAGAATGTATGTGGCTTTTAAATTGCCAGGTCCCTTCTGTGTATCGCATGTGTATGATAACAAGGCCACTTAAAACTCCAAGATGTTTTTCAAAGGTAGCGTGGTGAATGCTCTAAATTACAAATGCTATCGAATAGTTGACTCTAAGTATGGGTTACTCGATTATGGGAAAGAAAGGAACTTCTGCAGGAGGTTCTCAGTACAAAGGCTCCAAATCTCACCTTCCTGTTAACTTTCCCTACAGACTTAGGGGCTTTTCAGAGGCACGTAATGTCAATAGCCTCTTGTACCTTGTAATAAAGAGCTGGTTGGAGGAGGGGGCGTTATTATTTTTCTTGTCTCACTTTTGCTTCTCTGGGTGAAATGAGTCTCCCCTTCAGAGTTTTAAGAACTAGATTACACTAGAAGCAGTGTGTCCCGAGGTTCTCGGCCTTTGGGGTGTAACAGGATTCGTGTGAAGAGTTTTCGCCAGAATATGCATTTCTGGCCCTCTCCTCACAGTAGGCCTCAGGTGGAGCCTGGACGTCTTAAGAACAACTGCACTAGGTGGGGCTTCTCAGAAAGAGAATTTGTAGCTTCCTTTATCATATTAAAAATGTTCCCTAGGGGCCAAATGGGCCAAATGTTTAACGCGTCCTTAAAGGAGAGTACTGGTACTGTGGGGCCCGTGGATCAACGGTGCGGTGGAAGTGTGGACGGATTCGCTTTCTGTATCGCAGTGTCAGGTGGGCGAAATTCATGGAAACCAGACGCGAGCAGAGCTGGGAGGCAGACTGTGACTCGCAATTCCTAGTTAGTCGCTATGTTCCGGAGAATGGGAGTCCTTATTTCTATCTCTGTATGATCCTCCCACCATTACTGTAGAAAAAGGTAGAAATCCCGACATATGGCAGGGTAAATGTTTTGGATAAAAGAAATTGGAGTATAGAGTCAAAAAACCAGTACAAAGATTGGCAAAAGGACGTGTTCGAGGGAGCGTGGGCGAGTGTGGGAGGCTGCGGAGTGGGCATGGCAGGCTCTCCTGAGGGGTTCTGCGTCTGCAGGTTTTGCCTCGTGTGGTCCCTTGGACAGAACTGTCTCTTTAGAACGAGGAGGAGCTCAAGGCACCAGGACCTAGGGTTGTGCAAATACACTCTTTATAAGGAACACCACCAGTTCTGTTTCTAAACATTATTTCAGAGCCTATAAAACATGCTGCTTTTCCCTAGCTTGGTTTCTTTACCTCATATAAAAAATAAATAAATAAAAAGGGCAAGAGAGGAGCCAAGAACCAGGAACAGGATGGACAAGAGTCACTCTTTACTTAATGATCTGCGGGCAGTCGCTCCAGGCCTTGGCTTTCCTTTTGGCCAAAGCTAGCCAGGCCGGTTCTGTGGACGCGGGGGCGGCGTCCGGGGTGGAGAACCTCTTGGTGACTTCTTTCACCAGCGGCGCTGGGGCTGTCGAATCTGAGATCTCCACTGGGTTACATTTGGAAGGAAAAGGAGAAAGGTGTAAGTCAGAGCCATATTTTGATTTATCATACATAGGGGATTCAGAAAGGAAAACTCATTGAAACATGGGCATCTTCTGTGACAAGAATCAGAGAAGAAAGCTGGGTGAACGTTACTTTTACACGCATCATTACAGTGGCCACAGGGCAGTCAATTCTAATTTCAGAGGATTTCTAGAGGCACATTTTTCTCTGTGCACAGAAGTTATGCCTGCATGATAATAAAATGTAAGAGGTAAATTTTGTGGTTTTAGTCACATAGCCAATCAATTTCATGAAGAAAAAGATCAAACCAGCAGTTTGAATTTACCAAGCTGGTGAAGTCAAAAGTACTGCTCCACCAAGCATGCTCTGGGGTCTCTTCTTCCTCAGGCCCACAGATCCTGCCAACTCTTAGGACTCTCAGTCTTGTCTAACAATTGCTTTGCATCATTATCACGTCTTTACCACACCACAAAGGCTTCTGAAGGTGAGGGCTTCCATCTTACCTTTGGGTCATATTTAGTGCCTGGGGCAATGGCCCACACACAGCAGACTCAGGAAATACTGATGGAAAAGAAATGTTTCATCCTTGTGCAGGGGCCATGCTAATCTCTGTTTCATTCCAGTTTTAGTGTGTGTGCTGCCGAAGCAAGCACAGAAAAGAAATACTTCAGAACAAAGGCTTGCTCTATTAACCTGAGCTGCTCTGAAGTGCATGAACCCTTTGGAGCTTCCAAGAAATCAGGCAGGGAAAGGTGTAATCTCTTAGACTTTGCAGCGTTCACTTTGCTTTGAACTAATTCTCTCTGGCACACCCATGTAATGTATGGAACTCTCAATTCTTGGGTATAAAAGTCAAGGGAAATAGTACCCACAGAGGTTCTTGAGAAATGAGAAGTGCTCCAAAGCGGTTTTCAAAAAGGATTTTTTTCTTCACACCAAATAGTAAATATAGCTTTAATGGTGAGGCCTTGGTACATTTCCAGAAGTCAGCAAGCAGGTAACCAAGGCACACAAAACTCCAGGGTCTGGAGGTCAGGTGCCCTCCAGGAACAGGGCTGCCCGGTGGGGAAAACAGATGCCCTATGAGCCCCTGGAGGAAATTAATTTAGATTCATCCGTCCTCCAGGTGATTTGTAATAAGCAAATAGTTGGAAACATTCCTGGATTATTTTTCCTTTTATCAGAATAAAGAATTTTTTACAAATGTGTGTGTGTCTTTTACGTGTCGCGAACATGCAAACACTGCTGTTGTTCATCACCATCGAGGACTCCAGGCTGAACAGCCTGGCCTCTCCCAGTCACAGCCGGGTCAGACACTTGCCCTTTGACATCCAGTCCATGAAAGGGACCACCCACCCCACTTCTGCCGGGGGCATCTGAGCCGCCAGGTCACTGATTCAGAAACTCAGCTCCTATTTCTGCCCCGGGTGCCGGGCTCCAGCAGGGGTTCTCAGACAGGACCTCCGCACATCTGTTTTAACTTCCTAGTGTCAGAGGAAACAGGGCTCTGGGTGCACTTTTCTGCTCAGGCTTGACGCCAACCCCTTTATGTACACCTGCGCCCTTGCTTCGCTTTAAGCCTATCAAAACACTGCTCCATTTAAGTTTTACCTAAACTTCGCCCTTTCCCCAAATCCTACTGTAATCTTTTGCTTTGTGTAGAGGCCCTTATGGTCCATAGTCTCCCTTATTACAGCAAGTTCATAAACCTAATTTTATTGGACTATAGGCAGGGGGGCATAGGAGATGGCTCACATCACCTTGCCAGCAGTTCAGGAGTTTAGCACACTACCCTGGTAGCTTGCACCTGGCCATGGAGGGAATATTTACACCACAGTAAATGGCAAATACTACAAATCAGAGGTTCTAGCCCCTGAAGAGTGGATTGTTAAACACGTGCCATCACACCACTGACAGGGTGACTATCTGGTGATCATTACTGGGTGAGCTTTATCGGTGGCCCACTTTATGAATGGGGCTGTGAAACAGCCTGTGCTTTGAAATGCCTAAAGTGCTGCACCGTTACTACCCTGGGGGAATGAAAGCATGCTCTAAGAAGAAACACCTCTAACTCTGGTTAAGTTCAAACGGTCCTGCTCTCACTACCTGTCACAGATGTCGGGAGGGTGTTGGCCTTTTTCAGCTGGTCTCTGCGCTCCAGCCTGGACCCTGCTGTCTCCGGTTTCTTCTCTTCTGGCTGAGCCGAGGCCTTGTGCAGGGACCCAGATCTGCTCACACTGCTGCTTCCTGGCGGTGGACCGACGCCGGCCTGGGCGGGCAGAGAAAGGCAGGGAAAGTGTGTTTTGCACCCAAGCACATGGAGAGACTGACTGCACAGGGCCCTGGGGCTTCTGCCTGTCAGCCCCCATCCTCTGCTCCCAAAGGAGCAGCTGAATTGCATTTGGGACCAATGTGTACTCAACCCCAGCCCCAATCATGAAGCAGCTCAGTACGGAAGTCCCAAAGAGGGAAAGCCACTTCCCTAGAAGAGCCCCATCAAATTCACTATAAAAGCAGGAGCATGGAACAAGACATTCTTGCCAACTCCCTGCTCAAATACAATTATTTTCATATTTACCTAACTATTCACTTAACTAATCACTTAACTATTGTGTGTGTGTGGATTGCTGCTACTAATTACATCGTGAATTTGGCCAAATGAAATTACCCTAACAGCACAAGGAAACAATCAAATTTCTAACTGAAAATGCCTTCCTGGGCTAATGGTGGTTAATTTGTTTATTGCTCTACCCTTTTTCTCAATGTTCTATGCTATTCCCAGCTAGCCTTCTTTCTTCTTTTTTAAGTCCTTGCAACCACACACACAAAAAAAGAGCCAAGCTCAGAAAGGCAAAGTTTAAGCTGAAGACCGGGCAACTCACGGGATCCTTGGAGAGCTTTTCTGCCTGTTTGGCCTCCCTGGCTTGCTTCCTCTCCTCCCGAGTAGCTTGCTGCTCCCGAAAGCCCTTCTGTTTTTGCAGCGCTAACGTTATCCACAGTGGCTGCGCCGTTTCAGCTTTCTCCACAAGTTTGGAGCCATCTAAAGAGTGTCTGCTCTGAAGCACTGGCTTTTCTGTGGGAGGAAAAGACTGACATCGTGACTTATGATAACAAACATATACTTGGTCTTCACTCCATTTCTGGCACGGAGCGCCTATGAGATGGGAGCATAAAGGTGTCTCATGTTATGTTAATGAGGTTATCGTGGGACCACACTTAAGGAT
The DNA here is from genome assembly GCF_019186645.2 of Phyllostomus hastatus. NCBI lineage: Eukaryota > Metazoa > Chordata > Mammalia > Chiroptera > Phyllostomidae > Phyllostomus > Phyllostomus hastatus. The sequence goes on along the minus strand of NW_025333709.1, from coordinate 33,490,012 downwards.
GGGGCCTGGTTGCCAGGGGAACCAGCTATGTGACAAGAGGGTTGGGGCTTTCAATTCCACCCTCCAACCTCCTGTGGGGGGAGAAGGCTGGAGGTGATATAATCAGTCAGGCCTATGTAATGAAGTCTCCATAAAAACCCGAAAGGACGGGGTTTGGAGAGCTAGCTTCTGGGGTGGTGAACACGTGGAGGTGCTGGGAGAGTGGCCGCCCAGAGAGAGAGGGCACGGAACCTCTGAGCCCTTTCCACACCTCGTCCTGTACATCTCTTCCATCTGGCTGTTCACGAGTTATAGCATTTATAACGAACCAATGCTCCAGAAAGTCAGATGTTTCTCAGAGTTCTGTGAGCTGCTCTAGCAAATTAATCAAACCCAAGGAGGGGGTTCATAGGAACCTCTGATTTTAAGCAGTCAGAAGCACCTGGGTCCTAAGGGACAGATGATGGGACTGAGGCCTTAAACTGGAGAATCTGGCCTATCTTGAGTTGAACTGTAAGACACCCAGCTGGTTTCTGAGAATTGCTTGGTGGTGAGGGAACCCCTCCCTCCCAACACGCACCTTGGAACTGTGATCAGAATCAGTAAAACAAAAGCTGGCTGGCAGTGAGACTATTCTCTTCTCTCAGTACTTCACCCCTTAAAACTGGTACCTTACTAATCAGCCCACTAAACATTCAACTGCCCCTTCCTAATTCAACTCTGTGCTGATGCCTGAGTGCCTCCTCTGAGTAGGAAAGTGCTACCTTTGATCAACAGAAAACAAGAGCATTTCTCTTCCCTGGACACAGAAAAAAAATTTTTTTCCAGGGTCATCAAATCTCAGACCTATAAGGAACCCAGGCAGTTATTTGACTCATTGTTCTTTTTTTAAATTAATTGCTTTTAAAATTTCTTTTTGCCAGAACATTTCCCCCCAACAAAGAATATCCTGTGTGGTACCCCAAAATATGCAAGAGGAAAATGGGGCTCCACTCTGCCTTGTGGAGCTGCTGAGGGTGGGGGCGGGGGGGGGGCGCTCTGAGGAACGCAATGGGCAACCGCAATCTGGATTCAGTGCCCGCCTTTGATAGATGGGAGTACTGGGGTCCACAGTGATCAAGTGTCGTGCCCAAGGTCAGCCAGCAGTTAGTGTCTGGACGGCAGTTTCCGACTTCCAGTCTCTTTCTCTTGCGGTTGACTGCCCCGCCTTCGCAGGGGGTCACCAGGCTTCACAGGTGGTGGCGGCAGAGGCGGGCTCTGGAACTGAGAGACCTGGGTTTGACCTTATGTGACCTTAGGAAAGCTACTTAACCCTACAAGCTTGAGTTTTCTAATCCACAAAGTGGGGAGGTATAACAGCCCAGTCCTCATCAGGAGACTGAAGATCCTGAATATCAGCACATTTAGAACAGTGCTCGGCATATTGAAACCACTCTACAAAAGTGAGTATTCTTATTGCTTATGTTTGAGACAATGATCCCCTTCTCCCTCAAGTAAAAGTTAAGTGCTTTTGCAGATAATCATTCTGGCATTTGAATCCTTTACCACCTTGAAGGAAAAGGGCTCACTATAGTCCTGTTCTTTTGAAACCCAATGGAAGGTTCCACTCCAACCATCCAGGACCTTACCGAACAGGGCTCTCAGTCAACGGAACTTTGTATTGAGGAGAAAGAAAAATAATAAATTTGAATTAGGAATTCAAGCACAAAAAAAGCACATGCTGCTTAATTTTCTATATACTTTAGATTCACAATGCTGTACAAAGAAAATGCATATTTATAATGAGGCTTTGGCAGTGTAATATCCCTAATCATCAAATAAAGATTCAGTTATGATCCAACACAGAAAGGAAAGGTTTGAAAAAACAAAACAAAATAAAAACAAACAATGGAACTCAAAGGAACTCCACTCAATCCAGAAGTTTTGCATGCACTGGAACTGATGAGTTTCAGGTATTTTTAGTCTAGGGCCGTGTAACACCTGTTTGTAAAATGCCTAAAAACCAAATTGTCAAGATCTCAATGATATTTGTTGAAGCTATTATGTAAAAGGATACCCTACACTAAACATTCCGTCTGAACTTGCTGAGGAAGGTCATGAAAGCAGCTGGCCAGTTTCCTGCCTACAACTCTGAACGGCAGTTATCACAAGAGTCAAAATACCTTTAAATCATAACTGCCTAAGCTTGTGATTGACTCAGATCATTTGAAAAGACAAATCTGTGGCCAGATTTTAATTTCCATAGGACTGTAGCTTGAATAGCTCATCCTAGAGTTATGCACCAGGCGCTAATAAGGTTATAACACAATATGTAAAGGGCCTAACAGGTCTGGGTTGTGGTTGGGGACTGTAGAAGGGAACCCTTGTTTTAGTTGCAGTCAAGGAAGTCCAAATGGCCTGCAACAAAATAATCAATGGCACCTACTCCCATGTGGTAAAGTAAAGGGCTACATCACCTAAGACAACCCAGATGCCACTGCCTCTTGCTTCCGCGTGAACTTCCAGGCTGTTGCCCACAGCCAATCCTCAGGGACTCTGCACCTATCCCAGTACTGGCTTGGCTCTCCCCTTTCACCTTATCCATAGTCAGCGTAAAGTCTTTGAAAACCAGCTCACATCTCTCTTCCCCACATCCATTATGTAAAAAGCTCCACCAGCTCCAGAACCAGCTTGTCATCTCCATCGAGGCCTGCCTGCTGCTTCAGACTGCCTGCCCCGGGACCTGGTCCTTTCTCTGGCTACCACGTGGCTCAATAAACTTTTTATTTCAGAAAAGCTTTGATCTGCAAAGGTTTTCTTTTAACACAAATGAAGAGCCTCACTGAGACTCACTGCCCCCGGGAATGGCAAATGGGTCGCAAAGGAAGGGAAGTGCTCCAACGCCAGCTCCACTGGCTCCTTCCAGTCTTGGGCGATGAGCTGGACAGAGGCAGAGTTTTCCTGCCTACGGCTACCTACCTTTCCTCCCGGCCTCGGGAGTCTGGGGAGGCTTCTCTTGCGGGGCAGCAGGCAGAACTAGGGACGCAGGTTTCCTCTCTGTTTCCATCTCTTCCTCCTTATCCCTCCTCTGGGCCTTCCTCTCCTCAGGGGGTGGCGGTGAGGGTGGCCAAGGGTCACCGCTCTCCTGGCTCTCCTTGCATGGCTCACTGGACCCCAGGTCAGGTTTCCCCGGCCTCGGAGCCAGCAGCTCCCCCAGGTAGGGCCTGCTCAGTTTGCAGAGTGGGGAGGGCGGTGGGGTCTTATCGGCTGGCTTGGGTGCCAGGGCTGGCTTCTGCACCACTGGCATTCTGTTTGCTGCCTTGTGCTCTGGAGCCGGGGTCTGGAGGCTGACTGGTGGGGGCCCAGGCGGGGCTGCAGGGGAGTGGCTGGAAGGGCTTTCAGCAGAGTCCTTCCAGGTGGGCGGGGCTTGCTTCCTCTCCAGGGGAAGGGATGGGCCGTGCTTGAGGGCCACACCTTCTGCCTCTTTCTCTCCATTTGTGCTCCCTGGAGCAGGCAGCACCCCGTCGACGCTGTCCCCAATGCTGCTGTGCCTTTTCTTCTTCTTCTGTTCTGTCTGTTGGTCACAGTGGAAGCGCAAGGAGTAGTTGGTCCTTCTCAACTTTATTCCAAAAGGTGAGGCTTTTTCCTCCCCACCTGGCATCATGGCGTCTGGCTTTCCTACGCCACTGGTGGTCTCATTATCCGACAAGGTCGCAGGCTCTGTGTGGGCCACTGCTTTCTGCAGAGGGTAAGGAGGGCTTGGAACAAGGAAAGATGGAAGGTCTTTGGCAAATTTGCATCCCTCAGTGGTGTCCGCTGGCTCCTGGTGCACCCCCAGATTCTCTGTGCCCTTCTGGTGCTCACTGCTATCAGCAGCCAGGGGCAGGGGCGCTGTCTCATCACTGGCTCCCAACACAGGTCTTTTTCGAATGCCTTCAGCTTCCGTGCTCTGTTTGGAGGTCTCTGTGCCCCCATCAGAGAATTTCTGCCAGGCGGGCATAATAGAGAACTTTGCATTCACTGGTGGAGTCTTCCGGAGGTTCCCCCGGGAGTCACATCGGCCCCTGGGGGTGTGCTCATCACCAGGCTGAGACTGGTCTCTCTTGCTGCACTGGTCACTCTCTGAGTTCTTCAGGATTCTGGAGCGAATGGAAGCCCATTCAGCCAGTGCGGCTACACTGCTCGGGGACTCCTGGGGGGGCCTAGCCTTTCTGCTGCCTGCCTTGGGGTCAGTGGGGGCTCGGGGTGCGTTCTCCAGAGTGGGGACATCCACATGCTTCTTTTCTTCTGACAAACCCAGGAGAGACTTGCAGGCTGTGTCCTTGATCTGGCTCAGGTTGACAGCTGGGCCGCACAGCTGTGCTCCCGTGACCAGAATGGCCGTGTGAGGGATGCTCAGTGATGAGGGCAGAGTGTGGGAGGCAGGGCTGGCTTTGGCAGCCTTTGGCTCGTGGGGAGGAGAGGAAACTCCTGCATCTTTCACGGGTGTCACAGGGCTCAGGTTGACTTTGGGGAAGAGAATTTGTTTCCCACCTGATGACACCTGGAAGGTATAGGGTCTGGGCATGGTCTGCCTCTCGTCCACTTCCTGCCACCTGAGTTCCTCCCCCTTTCTGTCTTTTTCTAGGGTGGCAGCTTCTTTCTTCTCCAGGGCACCCAGCATCTCTCTCACTTGCACCCCTCGTTTCTGGTGAGGGGATATGTTAGCTTCTCCTTCCTTTTCCTGATGGACACAACCATCTTGCCCGTGAACATCCCTCTGCTTTCCCTGCTGCTCTCCTGATGGTTCAGCCTCCTGGCTCTGCTTCTCGCAAACACCTGGTTCCTCAGCCTTTTCTCTTTGCCTCTCAGGTTTCGGGTGTTCTTGTTCTGGATTTTCAGCAAAGTCAATCTGAAGTGGGCTCCTGCTGTCTGACTGCAGCTGACTCTCCTCTTCCACACTCAGGGCTTCCCGAGGCTCCTTTCCCACTTCCCGCAGCCTCTGTGCCTCCATCTCCTCCTGCCTTTTTCTCAGCTCTTCCCTTCTCTTCGCCTCCTCCTCCCGCTGTTTCTGCTCCTCCAGCTCCTCCTGCCTTCTGAGCTCCTTCATCCGTTTCTCTTCTTCCTCCTGCTGCCTCTGCTCCTCCAGTCTCCTCTTCCTCTCCTCTTCCTCCAGCTGCTGCTTCTCAGCTTCCTGCCTCCTTTGCTCCTCCAGCCTCCTCTTCCTCTCCTCTTCCTCCAGCCTCTGCTTCTCAGCTTCCTGCTGCCTCTGCTCCTCCAGCCTCCTCTTCCTCTCCTCTTCCTCCAGCCTCTGCTTCTCAGCTTCCTGCTGCCTCTGCTCCTCCAGTCTTCGGAATTCCTTCAACTCTCTTTTCTCTTCTTCCTGCCGTTGCTTCTCTGCCTCTTGCCTGCTCTGCACCTCCAGCTCTTCCTGCTGGGGCTCAACCTGTTTCTCCAGATGCCTCTGCACCTGTACTTCCTGGGGCCTTCTTTCCTCTTGCTCCCTCTGCTCCTGGCCTCTGCCACCTTGCTCTTCCAGCCTCTGTCTCTCTTCCATGCATTGCCTCTTTCCGGCATGTAGCTGTGGTTCTCTCTCCTCTCCCTCCTCTTCCTCTTCCTCCTCTAAGAGCTCCTGCCTTCTGTTCTCTTCCCAAAGCCTCCTCTCCAGGGCCTGAAGCCTTTGCTCTTCCAGGCGTCTCCTCTCAGCCGCTTCAGCCTTCTGCCGTTTGCACTTGGCCTCCAGGTCTCGCCAGTATTCTTCCTGGCGTCTCTTTTCTTCCTCGGAGTCCAGTGGTTCTGGCTCCTCTTCATGCCACACTGGCTTGTCTTCTCCAGGGTGTCCGTTCTGGTCCAGGGGCAGCTGACTCAGAAGGCCACCTTGTTCATTTGATCGATCCTAATATTGGCAAGGGAAACACAATTAGCCTTCTTTTGCATAGGCAGCCATTACTCATCCTAATCACAAGGTAGGCAGTCCTCTTAATCTCTAAAGAAGGGGCAGTTCTCTTGGTTTGGGGATAGATTTTTAAATGCCCTTGTGTACCCCCTGGCAGCCCTGTGCACTGACCTTCTGCCCTAGGACTGTGGCAAAGGGAGCCCTTTCCTTTTCTGGACATGGGTCAGGGAGCTCAACAGGGCCCTGCTTTTTCAGGTGACTCCTTAGGGTTTTCATTGCTTCTTCCTCACTTAAACAGTGGGAAACCCCTTTTGTTACTGCCCAAAGGAGTCGGTTTGGGACTCAAAACTTGCTCATTTTCTCCATGGGTTTTCTTGATTTCACTGGACTGTAAGCTCCAGGAGTTCTATAAGGGCAAGAGTTTTAGTCTGTTTTATATGCTGCTGTTATCGCCAGCATCTAGATCAGTGTCTGGTGTATACAGTAGGTGCTCAATGAAAATGTGCTCAATGAGAAAAAAGAAAAGGGAAGAAGGGGCAACTCTGAGTGCAAGCTAGGTACACTCCGGCTGTCACGCCAAGAGTACATTGTGGGGTGGGGGGAGGAAAGAACTGCATGTTTACTCTCTAGTCTCTTTATCCTTCTCAAACTCCTTTTTCTTAACATGAATTATTGTAGGAAAACCAATAATCCAGGTTTAGAAAGAAGAGGAAAAAATTAGATTTACCCTTTGTATATGTCCCCTGAAATGTGTACCTTAGAAGTCCACCCTAAGCAAAGTGAAGAACCTTTGGTTGAGCCACGGCAGAGGAAGGCTGGGCCACCTTCCTGCGGCAAAGCAAATGCAAGGTTGCGGCAGCCCCTCGAAAGGCAGCCTCTCTGAGGCCCCCCTGGAAGGGCAACGTATTGGAAAGGGCGATGGGGAGCAAACGGGCTTGCGTACGCCCGTGCCCTGCCACACACCAAGTCCCTGCAGGTCCCTTTCGCCACTACCTGGCTTGGTAGCAGTGGTACCCAGGAAGCAAGAGCAGCTGCCTGGTCTGCCAGGCTAGGTTCCACGTACCCTGGCAAGTCCAAGTCGCCTGTGCTTCTTTGACACCCTCTGGTTTTTTGGCTTGACGGACAGTTTGTGCTTGGCAGCACTGTTGTCTAGGCGAGCGATGGCCAGGGGGATGGCATCCAGGTTGACACTTTCGATGGTGCCAGCAGAAGAGAAGTGCCTTTTTGGCCGAGACGGTTTAACTGGAGCTGCCTATGGTGGAGATTAAAATATATAATCAGTGTGGATGAGAAGGCAACCTATGGGGAATCTGGGAAGGGGAACACTTCTTGGCGCCTGCGCCGCGGTGAGCAGAGGCGGCACAAGGCTACCGGGAAGTGAGCACTGCTTTTGGAATCAGAAGACAGGACGTTGACTACTTGTCCTGCCGATGCCGTTCGGTTAGCTTGTACTGAGTAACCTTTCAGGGGCTAATTTTCCTACTCTGAATAATATGGAGATTAGACTAAGGGGTGACAAAACCGGAGTCCTGCCCGAAGTCTGTTCTGGTAAAGTTTCGCTGGCACATAGCCACACCCATCGTCACTGCCCTGGGCTGCTTTCACGCTACAACGGAAGAGCAGAACAGAGAGTCTCGTAGTGGGACCTTCTGGCCACAAGTCCTAACATAGATAGTAGTCTGCTGAGCCCTGGACAACCTTACCTCTACTACCTGTTCTCCTACCTTAGCAAGGAATGTGTCTTTTTCATCTTTGTATCAGTCCTCTTTGTGCCCAATAGCAAAGCTCATTTGTCAAGTGCTCAGTAAATATTTGTTGAAGGAATGAAGGAACAATAGTATAACATCTCTGACTAGGGCATGAAATTTCTCACCTGCAAAAATGTTTTAGCACCATCACTCCAAAGTCACAGGGCACTGGGGGCCCTGAGACGTTAAAGGGGGACCAGAAATGTGGCACACACGGGGGAGACGGCAATTCTTCAAAGGATGAATTGCAGCACCGCTTGCTTGCATTCTGTGATACGGTCGTGATCACCTTAAGCACCACACCTCAGATGAATTGCACAGATTTAGACAGACTGTGGCTCAGCCTGGACCCAGAGGCTGCAATGAATCAGATGTAAAAAGCCACATCTGAAACTACATATAGAGTGTTCATAGGCAGGCAGCAAAGGGCCGGTTCCTGGCTGTGACACACACCACGCCGACTTGCGGCAGGGGGTGCTCACAGCCCCACTGCCTGTGCTGGCGCTCTCAGGCACGGGGGCTACAATAGAGGAGGCCACGGTTCAGCTGACTGTCCGAGTTCTAATGGCAGTATCAGCGGGGTTTAACCGAAGGCTTTGCTTTTTGCAATGACCTTCCATATTTACCCAAGAAAGCTGAAGCACCGAGCTAGCTCCAAAAGCAAGAGGGATGCTCAGTAAATAACAATTTATGACAAGAAGTACAGAAGTAAGGAAAAATAATTCCAGCCGTTGGTCCCTAGCTTTTACTCATTTATGGTTATCTTTGAATACATATCAAAGTCTGAACTATTGTTGAAAAGAGATGAATTAAACATATATTTCCACCACCTAATAGATGCATGAGTAGAAGGAGCTGGAACCAAATGTAACAGATTGAAGATACAGATTAGGACTAGAAGCTGAGGTTTAAATGCAATGTTTCAATTCTAGTTATTCCAGCTGGGCCTCTTCACTGTCGGGGCAATACCACTGTCTCGGGCCACCTCCCTCAGAAGACCCGGGGACGTGCCCTGCTCCTGGTGCCGTCTGCCAGACCCTGGGCCACTCTGCAGGGGAAAGTCCTCACAGGAGTGGACTGGCCTCTCCAGGAGAGGTGCCCACGAGGCTCCACAGGGTTCCCTCCACTCCTGTGGGGAAGACGCAGGTTTCAATGGCACACAGAAAAGTTAAAAAACAAAAATACATACAAGTAGAAAACTGATAGGGTTCCTTTTTAGGCATCTCTAAAGAGATGGAAACTTTTTTCCTTACAGACTCGGGGACCTTCAGGAATGTCTTTTTCAGCAACTTAACAGTCCTGAAGTACGCAATATGCTTAGGAAAACTACCAATGCTTATAGAGCTCCGAACGTAGGCAGGCTGGGCAGGTGGCTATTGTTCAGAGCAGGACTCAGTCCCGGCATTTGCACAGCCATGGAAACAGACACTCCAATACCCGCCACTGGTTGCATTTTGAAGAAATTTGAAGTAATGGAAGAAGACAGCACTGATGAATGGGAAAACAAGGCAGAAGATAGTAAGGAAAAAAGGGGGGTAGACATAAGGAAGCTAAATAAATATACAAGCTCAAATCACATTACCTTCTCTTCCATCTCACTTCTGGCTCCAGGCAGATTCAGAGGACTCAGAGAACCTGGTGTGTCACTAGACTGGAACAGTGAAGAGAACAATTTGGTCAAACGCCAGGACAGGAAGTTTGGGGCAGCTAACCAGACGCCGTCTGGGCCTGGAACCACCCCCTCCTCCACACAGGGGGGCAGCTGGCTTCAAAGGGCCGGCCGGAGTCACGGTGGGGACTTTGCTAATGTCCAGACTCCACAAGGACGGCTGAGGCACAGAGTGTGCACTCCCTGTCCCCTGAGTCCTACACATTTCCGTCGGGGCCATCTCCAGCCGCAGTCCTTGGTGTGTTTCCCCACTGCTGAGAGAGTCTGGGGGTGGGGGCCGCACTACCTGGGAAGCAGGGCTCCAACCTCAGAGCTTTCACTTTGCTGGCTGCTTGCCACCCCCCTCCCCGGCCAAACCTCTCACCTGTATGCCAGGCCTCTTCTCTGTGAGACGAAGGGAAGCCCCTACCAATGCCGCATGCAAAGGACTGAGCGGGGAAGGTGAATGACCAGAAATGAAACAACCCAGGAAAGAAGGAAGGAAAAAACAAAAAAAGGCTGAAGATTCCCACCCTGGTCACGTCGGCCTGCCCCAGGAACACCCACACTCCATCACTTGCACCTTGCTTTTTTTTTTTTAAGATTCAATTTATTTATTTTAAAGAGAGAAGAAGGGAGGGAGAGAGAGAGGGGAAAGGAGGTAGAGAGAGAGGGAGAGAAACCCTGATGGGAGAGACAAACACGGATCTGTTGCCTCTCATCTGTGCCCTGACCAGGGACCGAACCCTCCACCCAGGCATGTGACTTGGCCAGGAATCATACTGGTGGCCTTTCACTTCACAGGACAATGCCCAACCCACTGAGCCACACCGGTCAGGGCTGCCCCTTTCTGATGACCCCTTCCACCTTCCACCTGGTATTGCCCATCTTCACAAAAGGGTCTTATTGTCCCTGCCAGAGTGGTAGTGGCGGCGTGCCCTCCCGCAAGTGTTTCCTGCACCGCACTTACAGCCTCTTAGGAAACACAAACCAGACTATGCCACTGTCCTGCTTCACAGGACTCTGAGGCTTCGAAGTCACCCACTTCCAGCGGTCTTCAGGGTCCAGCCCCTGGGCCACACTCCACCCTCCCATCATCCTCCACCAGAGTCCACTGGTCCAGCCTGGCCTGCTCCGCCTTCAGGACAAGCTCAGCCCCTTCTCTGGGCCCAGGCCTTGCTCCCCGCTCTGTCTAGAACACATCCCACCCCCAGGTCTGCTCAGGGCAGCTCTGACCTCTTTGTCTTTCCACTTGTCCCCAACAAGTCACTCACTTTTCCATTACCCTGTTCTATTTCCTGTGTAGCACTTTTAAAAAAGTTTTATTTATTTATTTTGAGAGAGAGGGGAGGGGAGGGAGAAAGAAGGAGAGGAAGATCACTGTGTGGTTGCCTCTCATGTGCCCCCTACTGGACACCTGGCCTGCAACCCAGGCATGTGCCCTGACTGAGAATCGAACGAGCAACTCTTTGGTTCTCAATCCGGTACTCAATCCACTGAGCCACACCAGCCAGGGCCTGTGTAGTACTTTTCTTGATCTGAAATTACTATATTTATCTACTTGTTGACTTATATGTCATCTGACTCTTCTCGTTACAATACCGACAAACTGAAACAGCCCCTTGTCTAATCTTGTTCGTCTCTGTCACACCCACAGCCGGGGTAGCGGCTGGCTGAACAGATGACCCTCCTCCTGCCCTCTGGACCACAGCACCTTGCGGGTATTAGGTTACCAGTAAGAGTGAAGACGCTCGTCTCCGGGAGATCCGTGCCGCAAGTGCTGCTGCACTGCAGAGGCTGCAGAGAGCATTTCTGGCCAAAGTGGGAGGAGTGGGCCCGTCCCCGCTCCGTCCACCCCCTACGTGTGTGAGCGCCGGGAGTCATCAGGGCAGGCCCAGACAGAGACAGATGACAGGCGGGACAGCCCTTTTTTTTCCTTTCTCACTTTGCTCTGAACATTGCTCATCTTTCTTCCTATCCTTAGGACATATTAGCCAATAACCAGCATGACTGCTGGCGGGGCACGCCCATTTCAGTAACACTCAACGAAATTTTGGCCACCTTGGTAGGCAGAGCACAGACGACGCTGTGAGACTGGAAGACTCAGTGCTTTACTTAGAGAACTCCTCCAGCTCCTTTTCCACAAGAGGCCTGAGGGTGTCCCTTTTGTTGCTAGAAGGAGTCTCATTTCAGGATAGGCTCATAGTGTTTTTTTTCAGTGTCAAAGGACCAAATCTGGAGAGGACAGTGCTGGGCCAATGTGACTTTCTTTCTACACTAAGTAGACAACATGCTGGTCTGTTTGATGTATTCTGTCTTGTTGACCTACTCCTGTCTTTTCTGATTTCCCTTTAAGTTGGTCCAGTCCAACAGATAATTACTCTGTGCTACTAAGTAATCACTAGCAAAGTCCTGGGGAGACAGAGATGTGTAAGATACAGTTTTATCCTTGAGGAACTCAACGTTTAGAAATGGAGGAAACAGTTAGGTGACACAGATACAGATGGGCTCCGGGTGTGTGAGGGCTGAGGATGCACAGCCAAGGCGTGGGGGAGATAGCACAGCCTCGGCGTGAGGCCAGGCGGGGCTTCCCAGAAGAGCGGGCCGACCTGCAGACCTGCATTGCGAAGGGTAACTGGAAGACACCGGGAGGAGCATGTGCAAAGGGTATGTCTCCTCCTCTGCCCCTCCTCCAAGGTGGACCCCTGCAGACCCAGGCCCTGCCCACAAAGTACCCTCCAGCCCCAGGCCACTCATCAGGAAAGCTTCTCCCACCTTCCCCCCTTGCACTGCAGCCCCCCGAGTTCCTGGATGCCTGTCTGGTGCCCGGGATCCTCCGGGGCTCATGAGCAGTCAAGGCATTGCCTGGAGGAGCCTTACTTTGTTCTCGGAGTCGGAGAGGACGATGTCCTGCTGAGTGACAATCTCCATGGGACTGGCCAGGAACAGGTCCTCTTCTAAGCTAGCCTCTCCACTGTCCGCCTTCTTCATGGGAGTGGCACTGGGTGGCGGCTGCCCAAACTTGATGTTCTTGCCCAACTGTCGCTGGAGGGAAACAGAAGAAAGATGTTCTGAAGCAGCAAAGCGGTTTCCAGTAACCACAATCAGGTCCTCCCACTTGTCTAGTAGGCACTGAGGCACGTTCTGATCACAGATGCTTCTAAACACCGTGCCGGTCCGAGCCCGCTGCCGTCCATCACAAGTGAGTGTGTCTCCCACCTTCTGCTCACTTTCCTTCCCACCTTCGAGCCATGAGCTTTCTCATCCGGCCACGTCTTCCGTGGAGCCGTCTGTTTCCCAGGGGTAGAGAGACCCACTTCCGAACCAAAAGCTGGGATATGTGTTATGACAAAAAAATTTTGATTGACCTCTAAGTTAATTTATTCAAAAAGTCTTTTTAAAGTATAAGCACTGCACAGAAAACAGTTTCATGAAATACAGGAGCCCCCGGGGAAATCCAGTCCCCTGTGATGGCTGCAACAAGGGAGCCCGGCAGGCCCCTCTGGACACATCCCCCTTGAGTATTTTTACTTCCACTACCTTCCGCACCAGCCTGAACATCACGTTCTAGTCACAGTGGGTGCCACTGCCAAGGTGATGAAGGCCCCAGGGCCAGCACATCTTTCCATGACCAACGCTGAAACCACAGGAGGGACAGAATCTTGTCCTGCCACCAGGACCTCCTCTTTGCCTCGCTGATGCTGCCCACTGTGCACTAGGGGACAGATGACACCACGTGGAGGAGGGACGGAGGAGTAGGCAGGAAAAAGCATCAAGGAGGGACTGCTTGCCCATGGGTGGTAGCTCACAGGATAGGAAGACGGGATGGAAAAACAGGGGGTAGAAATCAGGAGGAAAAATAGTGTTTGGAATTAGAGAAAAGCCAGATTAGAAAAGGAAATACTTGTATATTCTCTGAAGAAAATACATAAACACGATAGCTAAAGACGGGGCAAAATATTTCAAGGGCTGTGTCAGAGAAAACAAACGGCGTTCAGGAAGGAAAACAGGCGTGCCGTGCGTGGTGACCTGAGAGACCATGGAACTGAGTGCACCGTACAAGCCGCCTACTGCCTTGGGCTGGAGCGGGGTTTCTCCAGCCCGGTCCTGCCCACCTTTTGCGCCAAATAATTCTTTGCTGTGGAGGGGCTGTCCTGTGCATGACAGGGTATTTGGCAGCACCCATGGCCTATGGACACTAGATGGCAGCAGCAATCCCTCTTCCCCCAGTTGAGACTACCGAAATTGTCTTTAGATGTGGCCCAATGTCCCCAGGGTGGGGGTGGGGAGTGGAACTGCTTGCAGTTCAGAGCTGCTGCTCTAGATCTAGGTACTTGGATTTCATAGTCTTTTTATGCCTCAAAAAAAAAAAAAAAAAGAAAGAAAGAGTACACTATCTGATATTTGTCTTTAATTGGGCTAATATGTAATCCCACAGAGCTGCCGAGAGCCTTAGCGATCATGTAGTTCAACCCCTCAGTTTGCAAACAAGTCAGAGGCCCAGCAGGGAGAGGTGGCTGGCCCAGGCTTATGAAAAGAATGAGTGGCCCCGAAGGACTATGGATCTAGGTTTGCTAAACCCACATTCAGTGTTGTTTTCATTGTACTCCACCGGTTCTTACACATTTGACAGCACACCTCCTTCTTACAGGGGCAGGAATGAAAACCTGGTGCGGCATTTTATACCTTACTGAGGTTTCCTGTCCGAGAACCCCTCAGGGGAAATGCCCCTGCTCCCTCTGAATCCACCCACCTGCACCCAGCTCCCCCTCAGCCTTGCACGGTGGATGGTGAGATTGCAGAGACAGGAAAGAGATGAGCCTAAGACTCCCCTGCCCGCACCCCCCACCCCGGCACCCCAGCATGCCAAGTCAGGAGCACAGAACGACAGGGACTTGTGTTTGCTCAGCTGGGATTTCAGTCCCAGCCCGTCTCCCCCAACACCAGCCACAGGGAAGGCACACATATCAAAAGCCTGAGGCCAGCCAGTGAAGTACAGCTCCAGCAGCCTAAGAGCATTTTAGGGAACAGAAGGCTGAAAAAGGGCGTCTCTGAAAACAGGTTCAGCAGGAAGCGGCAGTTAGTATCTACTCTAAGCAGGTCCATAAGCAGGCACAGTTAGAACAGCAGATGGAGTTAGACAAGAGGACAACGTCACAGGCCCTTCTCACTCTGCTGCCCTGTGGGGAGGGGATGGGAACCTGGGAAGCAGGGGTGGGAATGGCTCCCAGCCCAGCCTCGGGTGTACCAGTTGGCCCTTCTCTAGGAGTGTGGGCTGAGAGCTGAAAACTGTGCTAAATGCCCGGAGATGGAGACCTCTCGTAGTCAGGCTCCGCCCTCTACTACTGCTCCTGAATGACTAAATGAGGGGGTTTCTTCTATGTACAATGGAAAGAATAATTCTGTAACAAGCTTCCAGGGAGAACCTGGCCTAATGCTATCATGCCATTTAGTTAGGATTTTTGCCACCATCACAAAACAGAATGAATGTGCCGATATTTTACTTCATTAGGGCCTTTTTCAGAATGCTGCTGTTGGTCCATCCTGATGCTTAGGGGACAGACGAGGATGTGGCAAAATGTCATCATGGTAATCACGACTACCAATGGAAAAATGAAAGATAAAATAGAAAAAAAAACCAACAAAAAAACAAAACTCTGAGTAAGTGAAGGAGAAATAAGGTCCATGGGACAAAGCTGGGAAATGGGAGGAGTAATGCAAAGAAGTGAAGTAGAATGTTAAGGACCAGAGATGAACAGAGAGGAAGGTGCAGGCTCAGAGGAAATGCATGCAGAGGAGATGCATGGAGAGGAAGAGTGGCCAGCCCAGGAAGAGCAGTGGGCCGGACTGGAGGTGAGGCAGCTGAAGTCTGGGTGAGGGGAGGAAGGATGTGCAGAAAGCAAAGGGCTGATTTATGTCACAGATACGTTCAATCTGGCAACAGAAACACATGCCGTTGCTGTTGTGCACGACAATGTGCACCTCTGTGAAACAGCTGATTTAAATTCCCTCCAGAGAAAATAAATTCAGGCTGGTAGCTACAGGCCTTAGGAGGAGGAAGTGGGATTGCGGGAGGGGAGGAATGAAGGGGAGGAACCAGGTCATCAAAGAAATGACAGCCACCGTTTAGGGACAGGGCTGCAAACTTCTGTCCAGACAAAGGACTGTCTTCACAGACATATCCTGCCACTATCAGAAAGGAGACCCTAAGTGGCCTGGGGACAGGACTCAGAGTTCAAGGCCATGGGGACTGATCCCTAGGCTCTTGAGGTCAAGGCTCCTGCACCTGCACATTTTCCCTTCTCCGTGGTTCCCGCTCCATCCAAATGCTTCCTTCAGCTGACGGGAAGATTGGGCCCTCACCACACTCTGTGATTTACTGACAATGAAAATGTTATTGTGAAAGCCTATTTGGCAGTCTCAGGTATTGTGTGAATTGAATACAGGGATAAATGTGGCTTTTTGGTGATTTTAATTCTGCCCACTATTCAAGCATTGTTACAGAGAAACTTTCATATAAGCAATCACTGAAAAAACAGATTGCTAAATGAACTTTCCCTTCAGTTTTCAGAGGAAAAAATAATTACTACTAAAAAAAATGCTCATGGATCCTTATACACATGAGTATAACCAGAGGGGAGAGTGGAAAGTTGTGCCTATATGGGGAGTCTGTGCTGCTTGCAGCTATGAATGGTGTATCTGTTGAGACTGGAATGTGAGCTGAAAGGGACTATATTTTATTCATTCAAACTGGGCCATTTTGTCATAATATGGAATGTTGGAGAGTGATGCTATAGGAATGTGCATCCATATTTATGAGGCTTTTTTTGTGCTGTGGAAATTCCAAGCATGTCATATTCTGCAGCTCTCACACTGCCAGTCTTTAGAGTCCCCCAGATGTTTCATTCTTCAGACTACGTCTGAAAGAATAAAACAGAGGAAAAATAAAATTGCCATCTTCTTGAGTGAACTGCAGACACTCCCACAGTGAAAACACGTTGAAAAGCAAAAGAAAAGGCATACAGGTTGGAAGACAGCTACTCTGCGAAGAAGTGAGTAAGAGCAGGTATCTATTCTTCGTGTCCTCGACAGCAGCATGAGGTGTCCAAATCCTCAAGCACCTGACACTGGGGCATTTTCAAGTGAAATCCAGCTCAGCAGGAGACAGCAGCTACTAAGGATGGAGGTTTTTCCTCTTGAGCTAAATAGTTTGTGGATTAATACGCTAAGGACTTTATGACAAAGGTGTGGTACAATTCTAAAAATTACCTGCAGGCTTAGACTGTGGCGTTCCTGAGTTTTATCATGGGCTGGTAGATACTTCACAGCCTGGTCTGATCTAAAATAAACGGGTACCTCCCTGATCCGTGCCCTGGGCGGCTGTGGGAAATGTCAAGGTCACTATAGTCCAAAGGCAATGAAGTGCACATCTTAACAAAGTTACTCATGCTATACCAGATGAACAGAGACTCAGTCGTTTGCCACAGAAATTTTCGCAGGTGGTAGGTTCACGTTATTCAGAAAAGTGTAGGCTTATTTATGCTGTATTCAGTCACTCTGTACCCCACAGAGAGATACTAACCGCTGCATGTGCAACAGACAACAGTTTTAGCAGAGATGACTACATAGGGCCACTAGGGGGCAACCTTTTCAAATACACTCATTACAGGCACAGTTCCGTGGGTTTCCGGGGGTTGGGAAGTTTCTTAACTCAGAGAAAAATGTTTGTTTTGTTTTGTTCTAAATGGCATTTCAGTAGAAATCTCATTTCAAAGGAATGCCTTAATAATGGTGGCTAATCAGCTTGCTAGGACATTTACTGTCAAATAGGTTTTATCCATTACTTCTCTCTTTTTAAAATAAACATACACAGATACACAAAGACAATTTCAGACACTAAAAGAAAAACATACATGCCTCTGACATAACTAAACACCCTCATTCCATGCTGGAGTCTGCGAAGGGCGGTCTGTTATGCTGCTTACTAAGCATTAATACCAGCATAATGTCATGGAAAAATGCAAAGCATTCATGCAATTTAATAGAGTTAACTACTATTTCTACGACTTACCAGGAACATACTGCTTAGTCGACTGAAAAATAAAGCACAGCCTTTTGGGGATGATACAGTTATATCTTAAGTCACTCCAAAAATTACATTTTCTATGATAATGGTCCCCATTTCCCTCTTCAAAAAGCAAAGCTTTTTATTTATTTTTAAAATAACTACTGAGCTGTAAGGAAGCTTATAAATCTGTCTCACAGAAACAAAATTAGGAAAAACTTCATATGAACAGATATTGTCAAAAGAGAGCCCTCAAATTAGATAGTTATTCTGCTTTCCTCACAGTGTTAATAGAAAGAATTGTTGCTTCAGGGAAGTTGGTTGTTTTATGTTTATTAATTATGAGATTGGATTCTCTAAAACTGTGCCTTCCCGTTCATGGGAATGACAGGCAGTCACACACCTTACTGAGTTTCTATATTTTCAATACTGTAGGATTACATATCACTTACCACTCCAAAGCCACTCCTCTTGGAGGAGTGGCATGTGTTGTGATGTTACAGAGCAGGTATCACTTAAGATAATAGATTCTTAAAGAAGTCCTAGAAAGCCCTCCTAAAATACAGCTGTTTCAGGGACTAAAATCTGTAAGTCACTCCTCTTAGAAAGCAGATGTTATAAGCCAGGGGTTCAGAGCTTCTGAGGAACAATATTCCAGGAATCAAAAGATTTCAAGATGGAAGGGTAATTTTTCAACCTGTGAGAAGTGACAGCTTGCTTTTTCTTCTGAGTCTATAGATAACAGCACAGCCGGCAAGCACAAGAGCGCAGCCTGGCTCGGAAAAGCCAGCATCTGAGGGCAGTGCCTCCTTGGCTCGGGGACAGGACTGTGGCCTTGGGCAGTGGTGCTAGTAGGTGCCAAGATCTAGACAAGTTTGGGTGCAGTTCCAGGGTGCTGGCTATTTTCCTGCTTGCCATATGCTATGTTCAGCTGAGTGTGTGTGTGTGTAATGTGCAACAAAACACCAATCACAAAATACATAGCTAATGTTCGGTAGAAACAAGAACATTTCAGAAAAACAGAAAAATCTGAGTATAACCCTTCATCGTGTCAGCACCTACTCGAGCCAGCTGTTCCTTTCTTTGTCTTGCTCATTCACTCACTGGCTCACCCACTGCTGGGGACTAGAGACAGATGGAAGCCAGTGGACCAGAGTTCCCTGTTCCTAATTTGGATCGCCTCCAGGCACTCCTGTCTCAGAGATGAGCCAGCTCAGGCACTTGTGCCTCATGAGCGAGCTCTCCAAAGCAATCGAGCAAACAAACCTGCATAGTCAGATCCCAGGTGCCTTCACTCCCTTGCTCTCCCTGGAATCCCCATTTATCTGAATCACATTCACAGAAGAATTATTTTATTATACAGTTGAGCCTTGAACAATGCAGGCGTTAGGGGCACCAACCCCTGGGGCAACTGAAAATCCACATACAACTTCTGACTCGCCCAAAACTTAACTACTAATAGCCTACTGTTGACCAGAATAGCCTTACCAAGAATGTAAACAGCTTATGAACACACATTTTGTCTGTTATACATATCACATACTGTATTCTTACGATAAAGTACTCTAGAGAAAAGACACTGTTATTAAGAGAATCCTAAGGGAGAGAAAATATATATATAGTCTTTATTGAAAAAAATCTACATATAAGTGGATCCGTGCATTTCAAACCCGTGCTGCTCAAGGGTCAACTGTATTTTCATTACTAAGGAGTTACCACCCAAGTCAATTTTTTTGTAGGAAAACTGCCCAGTTCTGCAGCCGGACGGAGGGAAGTTAAGAGCTTCATGGCAGTGCTCTGAGCCAAGGGGGCTCAGGCCGGGGCAGATTTATAACCACGGCTCCGTTCACTGTCCAAGCAGGGAGCCCCGGAGAGTGAGCACTTGCTGTGCATGCCCTCCGCCGACAGCCAGCCTGTGCTTGGGGATCACAGCACCACTTTAGGGGCCAGGAACTCCTTCCTCCCGTCCAAGTCATGGAGCTTGTCTCGCGTACTTGTCCTCATGATGTCCACTTAAAAATGAGGGAACAGTTTGAGAGAAAAAGAGCGGGGCTGTGATGAAGGTGGGTGCAGTGGTGACAGGGCCCCTCTCACAGGTGGAGGGAAGGAGTAGAGACTCAGGTTCAAATAAGCAAAAATTCTCACTGGGAGCTCTCCCTGGACCTCCCCAAACATTACTCAAGGCCAAGCTGGGGGTTTCCCCCACTTCCCTCCATAGCCAGGCCCCCTCTTGGCTCTAACCTTCCAGTCTCAAGCTGTCTTACCTGAAGAGTTTTGACTTTGCCCAGGATGTTGTCCTGTGACATTGCTTGAACTGTCTGCTCACTTTCTGCTCCCCCATCAGGGATAAAAATACTGTCATGGGAAAACGCCCGGGTTCCCATAGAATAGTTGAAGGACCTGGAATGCAAACCATGTGCTTCATTTTATTAGGATGATAAAATTTCTTTTGGCAATTAGTTTCCTGCTCCTCCAGATTTGGGAGCTCCACCCACATCCCCAGTCTCGCCCAGCGCGTGTCCTTTTCTGCTGCGGGTCAGCCAAGTGGCCGGGCAGACGGAGGGGCCCCACAGGGGTGAGGGACCGTGTCTCCACCACCACAACGTGTCCGAGCCACTGGCTGAGAGCTCAGGCAGTTCTGCACCTGCAGGGGACCCGGGACAGAAGGCCCTGCAGGACTTCTGACAGGGGGAGCCTTTCTCCTGACGAGCTGTCACCACCAGTTCTACCCCACCAGGTCTTGCCACTCACCCCTTTTTAAGTAACATTTGGATCTAGAGTATGAGGCAAGAGTTTTCTTCTTTCAGATTACAATTGAATTGGAAGAAAGATATATATATTTGAAACGAGAAGTAGAATTGCGGATAGGGACTATGGGAATAAATAATCTCTCGAGACTCCATAGGAAACAGGAGAAAGGGCCATTCTGATGGGCTTCATGCACATTGGTCGGCTTCCTGGTGCAGGTGCCCAACAATTAACATGTCAGTTGGAGGCCTGGACTGCGCGAGAGGTCCGGACTTCTACCTGACAGGGAGGCACAGGCAGGGTGAACTGCAGGAAGAAGCAGCAGCAGCAGAAGCCAACTGGTCTGACCTGATCTGGGAAACAAACGTATTTCTGGGAAGGAAGACACATCCAGGCTGTTCGAGGGGCAAGCAGATCTCACACCCTCCCGAGGTGAGGGAGGCCCCTCCCCCGGGGTGGGCACACAGGCAGCACCCGTGGGTGACAGAGCACCACTGCTCCCTCTCCATGCCCCAGAAAGGTTGTACCAGTGACCACCTGCAGGTTCATCAGTGACCATGTGCCAAATGCAATGGGCCGAGGCCCAGCCAAGTCTAGGCTGAGTTGGACAGACTGAGTACCAAATCTAATTTGCCAAATTATAGGCAGTACAGTTAAAAAAAAAAAAGGCCCACGTGGTTAAGAAACAAAAGGCTTGGATGTGAGCCTCCTGGCTATGTGATTTCAGGCAACAACAACAATGACAACACCACCACCACCCTGTACACTTTGATGAACGCACTGTGCCGAGTTTTACTTTCACCATCTCATCGCCAGCAGCTGGCTGCGGATGACACTCAGGGAGCAAACAACCTTATCTTGAGTCATCCAACCGGCTGCTCTAAGTGGAGTGAGAAACTGAATTCAGATCTGGTGTCTCAGCTTAGTGGAAGGCCTTAGGGCATCCCTCCCACGAGTGATGCTCTTAATAGACTACGAGAAGTCTATACGCTAAGAAGTCTATTTTATAGATGAGGAAACAGACTAAGGCTTAAAGACAGCAAGAGGCTTGCCATAAATTAAGTGACTGTGATTGCAGCGTGGATCTGTTTCTGGCCTCTGTCCCACTGGCTGACTTGTGTTGGTGCGCAAGTTCGTTTTTTTTGCTTTTCTTTTTTTTTTTTTAGAAATTATCCACACTATCTTAATTAGCAGAGCATTTTTTTAGTATAGAATGCTCTTTATTTTTGTTTTTTCTATTTTTTGAGATATAACTCAATAAAGTGCTAAAACCACAAGTATACAGCTTGATAAATTTTTACTCACGTATGCAACTGTGTAACCCCCACGAAGATCAAAATATAGCTATTTGCTTCACCCTGGAGGTTTCCTTGTGCTTTTTTCTAGACAAAAAAGTCCTCTACCGTTATTCTGGTAATCACTGTTCTGAGGTCTACCACCACAGATTACACTATAGCTTGTTAATGAGCCTCTGTACTTAGTAGTTTAAATTCTCCAGCTTTGATTTTTTTTTTTCAAGACGGCTACCCTTATCTCTGTATTTCTATGATCAGGTTGCCTGTGACAAAGGACAAGTTTTGTTTCTTCATTTTTAATCTTACTTTTTCTGTTGGCCACATTGCATTAGCTAGGATCTTCATAAAAAGCTGAACAGAAGTGGTGATGGTAGACTTTGTCATGTTCCCAAAATGGGCAAGAACACATTCACTATTTTACCATCAGTTATGATGTTGCCCTATAGGATTTCTGTAGATTATAGTACTGCTTCTTTGAAAAGATGGGTAGTCTAGCTTTTATTTATAGCTGATTTTAAGATGTTATTCTTTCTCATTGCTTTCTGGCAGTTGTGGGTAGGTGTGTAATTCTTCAGACTTACTCAGGTGGGGGTGTATAACACTTCTTAAACCTGTGGCTTGGTGTCTTTCCCCAGTTTTGGAAAACTCTCAGCCATTACCTACTTGAATATTGCTTCTGCCCCATTTTTCCTTTATTCCCCCTCTGACTCTTCACTGTTAGAACCTTTCATCATGAGCCATACGTCTATGCTGGTTTCTGTATCTGTCATTCTTTTTACTTAATGTGATTCAGTCTGGATTTTTCTACCAACTTAGCCTTCAGCCTATCGATTCCCTTTTGTCGTGTGCAGTCTGCTGTTAAAACTACCAACTGAGTTCTTAATTTCAGTAGTGTTTTTCAGATATAAAATTTCCATTTGACTCTTTTTAATAGATTCTAATTCTCTGGTGAAATTCTCCATCTTGCCAACTGTTTTTGGAATATATTAATCACAATTATTTAAAAGTCTCTGTCTGAAACTGTAGTATCTTAGGCCCCTTTGGGTATATTTGTATTATCTTGTTTTCCTCATAACCTCCTTCTTAGCTGCCTAGTAAGTTTTTAATTGAATTCCCCACATCATGCATGAAAAATTGTACAGGCTGGGTTGTTTTCTTCTTCCAGAGAGGATTCACTGGCTTCTCTAGCTGACCTCAACCCAATGACCTCAATCCAATCGGGGACTGAACTCATCATCGAGGCTGGCTAGCAACCCTGTCAGGCCCAGACGACCTCTACTTTGTCCCCTCTTCTAGGGTGTACGTCTCCTGGAGCCTCAGCTAAGGACCTGCATTATTTCCTGAGGTCTTCCTCCTTGGTGGGCCCCAAAGTCCACTTTTTGTCTTTCCAGTACCACTGACTGCCCCAAACCTTTCAGCCCCTAACCTGTGCTGCTTTATCAACAAATGCCTCAAAATAGTTGTTGTCTAGGGTTATGTTCATTCTTCTGGTCTTGTCTGCTCTTGGGGATTTTAGTGTCTCAAGTCCTAGTTGTCAGGGCCACCTCTACTTCTAACTTTCCTGTTGCTGGCCCCATGAGAGGGACTGCAGTGTTGCTGCCCTCTCCACCCTTGACAGCCATCCTCAGCTGGAGTCAACTAACGCCCACAGGAAAGAAGCCATATGCAGCTGGGCTCAACGTAATGGGCTTCCTTTCTCTCCAGGATCTCATCGCTCAAGTCTGGTTCCTCAGCAGCAATCTGATGCCTTCGAACAGATGTCTTTAATATTCTATCCGTTTTTCCCAGTTGTACTTGGAGGCAGCACTGATATGCTCTAAGCTACTTCATTACAGCCTTAAGTGAAAGGGATCGAATAACTTTTTGGCATCTATAATGTTTCTACACATTAGAACATACTTGTCAATATGGCCATTGCTCTTAAGAGGATTACTTTGCAAAGTGACCCAAAACATTTGTACCTTTTTCTCCTTAAATCTGGTTTTTGTCCCATTTTAAGAAGAAAGAGTGGAGGAGTACGCTTATTGTTTTATTAATTATAAGAATGAACAATCTTTCCTAATAATCCAGTTTCCATAATGCAAGTCAACATTAGATGCTTGTCAATTTGGTTAATATAAATTTGTTTGGTAATCATGGGTACCAGTTCTGGCTCCAAACGGCCCCACAACACAGTTCACTTCCTAGTCTCAGAAGGGAAGGCTGAGACAAAGAGCGGGAGGAAACGTTGCCCCAAGTTCCAGAGTCTGAAGCAGGGCTGGAACTGAAGCTGGATAGTCCACATGCAGAGATCTCAGTGTGAAACTGTGTTATTGCTTAAACACCAAATCTGTCAATGCCAAATAGGATTCCAGCATCCATGAATTTTTTCATATTTACATAATATTGACTGAGATGTTTTTACTGTGGTAAAATATATCTAACATAGAATTTACCATTTTAATTCTTTTTAAGCATACAGTTTAGCACCATTAGGTACCTTCATATTGTTCTACAGCTGTTTCCACCATCTGTCATCCCAAAACAAAACTCCACACTCACTCCACAGTAACTCTTCATCCTCCCTCTCCCTAGTCCCTGTAATCACTATTCTCCTTTTTGTCTTTATGAATTTGACTATTCCATGTACCACATATAAGTGGAATCATAATATAATTGTCCTTTTGTGTCTGGCTTATTTCACTTAGCATAATACCCTCAAGGTTCATCTGTGTGGTAGCATGTGTCAGAACTTCATTCCTTTTTAAGGCTGAATAATATTCCATTGCATGTACATAGCACATTTCACTTATGCATTCATCTGTTAAGGGCATTTGAGTTGTTTCTATCTTTTGGCTATTGTGAATAATGCTGCTGTGAACACTCGTGTGTTAATGAAGATTTAAAAAATGCATGAATGTAGCATTATGACTCAAAACTAGGTGTAGACATGGCTAAAAGACACTACGGTACACTACACACTAATGCACAGTAAGTACGTGTCCCATAAGTCCTCATTCCACACCAAAGATCTGACGTCACTTCCATATCCTCTACCTGAATTAAACAGTGACTCTCTGGAAAGATTAGTAGAGTCTACACCACAAGAGAAGGAAGAGAAGAATGAGGAGGAAGAGAAAGAAGAAAAGAAGGAGGGAGGTGATGGGAGGTGGAGAAAAATGAGAAGAAGAGAGAGGGAGAAGAGGAAGAGGATTCCTTCATGTTTGCCTGAAGTCATGGGAAATTTTGAGGTGCAATGCTTGAAAAGCTGATCCTGGTGTCTGATTCACAGGGCAACAGCCCCTGGGTTCCATCCTGACCCCTCCCACCACAGAAGGTTTAAACACCATGAACAGGACCTCTTAACAGGAGACCAGAAGCTTCTAATTCTAAGAGAAGGTGTCTTCTAGTAGCACTAAGATTGACTTGGAGTGGCTTAGGGGTCCTACATTGTATTACATTTAAGCCCTAGCACCTAAGTCATTACGGTGTTGGAAGAACAGGAAGAAAGAGATGCTACTGCTTCTCCCCTACTCCACCTCCTTCCCTTTCCCATAACCAAGGGCAGCTGCACTGACTGTCATAATTCTGCCTAAAAGTGCTAAGAAGCTGCTTAATCAATAACGTGGTATGGTATATGTGGGCACACTGTAGCAGCAATAGATCAAGATGCAGGGTTGTTTTGAATGGCCTTAAAAGTTGTGAATGATTTCGGAAAACTCAGCTGAGGCCTGGATGGGTTACCCCACTGTGCTCTAATACATACAAGGTTTGTCCAGAAAAGTCCAGCCATTGTCAATATAATGAGAATGGTTTGTGCAACATCAGTGTAACCAGGCAGCCAAAGAGAGTGGAATGGAATGCGCATGAGTGAATAATGATTACTTCACTTTATAAGTCAGTGGGGGCAGTAGATGACATTGAGTGAGCATGTGTACTGTGTGGCTGTCGCATTCAAATGACTGAGTAGAGCAATAAATACACATCAAATTTTG
The DNA here is from genome assembly GCF_019186645.2 of Phyllostomus hastatus. Classification (NCBI taxonomy): domain Eukaryota; kingdom Metazoa; phylum Chordata; class Mammalia; order Chiroptera; family Phyllostomidae; genus Phyllostomus; species Phyllostomus hastatus. Next base: position 33,464,701 of record NW_025333709.1, on the reverse strand, counting down.
CGTTAAGCTTGAACAGTCCTCTGAAGAAACTATTCGGATGATTCAGAAGGCTTTCAGGGATGATGCAGTGAGTGGCAACACAACACAAATAAAAGTACGACACAAATGCTTCTAAGATGGTTGAGAATCTGTTGAAAATGATCCAAGTTCTGGAAGGCCTGTACCGAGCAGAACACCTGAGAATGTTGAATGTGAATGGGCTGCAATCAACAAAGACTGACAACTGACTGTGAGAACTAGGAGATTCCAAAAACTACTGTGTCTGAGATTTTGACGCAGGATCCTGGCATGAAACGCGTCACAGCAGTCTGTTTGTGGCTTCTGCTACCACAGTAGAAGGAACATTTTGCTGCAGTTGCTAATGACTTGATTCAAACCGCTATCAATGAACCAGGTTTCCTCAAGAAGATCATAACCAGAGATGAATTGTTGGTCTATGACTATGATCCAGAAACAAAGGCCCAGTCATCCCAATGCAAGTCTCCTGGTTCTCCACACCCAGAGAAGGCTCGGCAAAATCACAGCAAGATCAAGACCATGTTAATGTGTTCTTTGATTGGGAAGGTGTTGTCCATCACTAGTATGCCCTTCCAGGCCAAACAATCAATAAGGAGTACTACCTCAATGTTCTTCATCAGTTGAGAGATGTCATATGACAAAAATGGCCACACTTATGGGCAACTGGTGATCAGCAGCTTCATCACGACAACACGCCTACTCATGCATCATGTCTTATGCAGTTTTTTTGAGAAACGTCAAATCACCCAGGTAGCTCAGACCCCTTACAGCCTGGATTTGGTACCCCATGACTTCTGGCTTTTCCCAAAATTAAAGTCACCTTTGGAAGGGAAGATATTTCAGACCATTGACGAGATTCAGGAAAATGTGACAGGACAGCTGATGGCGATAACATCAAAGAATTTTGCAGTGTTTTGAACAGTGGAACAGACACTGGGAGAACTGTGTGATGTCCCAAGGTGCCTACTTTGAAGGGGACTGAGATGTCATTGTCCTATGTACAGTGTTTCTTCTTCAATAAATACCTGTGTTTTTCATGTTATATGGCTGGATACTTTCTGGACATGCCTCATAGGCTGGATTATGACGCTAATGACCTTGCCAAAAGCAATATAAAGGTCACACTTTTTATGTTTTGCTCAGAGGAGGTTTTTATTTTCATTACTATTTTTTATGTTGAAAGTATTTAAGACTTACACAAACACTGCGAGTGTGGTGTGATGAGCCTTTTGTTTTCCTGGACCACTGAGAGTAAGTTGCTGGCACGATGCTCTGACCCCTGAGCCAGGCAGGCAGTAGAGGCTCTCACAGTTTGTTCTTAAACACATAGGAAGATGTGAGTGAGAAACCTCAGGAAAAGTGGGGGGGCTTCTGAGGGCAGTGGAGGGCCAGTGAGTGTGCCATTGTCCCTGTTGCCTGGGTTTCACCTCCAGCCTCCTGTAAGATGACAGATACCTGTAGATGATCTCCACCTGAAGTCCTCTCCACTTCTGTTCTCTCTAACCATCTGTTAACCTTAGAGCAGTGAATTTGCTAGCTCAGAAACCTCCAGTGGTTCCCTTTTGCCTAAATCCTACCAGGTGAAGCTGCAATAGTTGCTTAACATTTAAGGCTCTTCATGGTGGGGCCCTAAACTCCTCTGGACAGGCCTTGGTTACTCATTTGTTAATAAGGATGGCAAGAGGACCTACCTCATGGAGCTTTTTTGGGAGTTCAATGAGCAGTGTAAGTGCTCGTGTAAGTGTTACCCATTGTTATCAAATGTTCGCCTACTTCAAACCCAACCACTCAGTTCCCCAAATATCCTCTCTGGGCTCTATCGGCTCTTCCTGTCCAGGGACAGCCCAAGGCCAATCTCTCAGTTCAGGTCCTACTCACTCTTCATGGTCCAGCTCAAACTTATCAACTCCACACAGCCCTTCCTGCTTCCCTGGGAGAAAGGGGTCATGTACCAAAGATGCATGGACAAGGACAATGGGGTGGGGATTATCTTTGAGAGTGGAGGGTTGAACAGGGCAGGGGAGAGCAATGGGGGGAAAGGAGACAACTGTAACTGAACAATTAAAAGAAAAAGAAAAGGGTCTCTTTTTTCACTGAGAGCCCTATGCACGTATCTCTTGCTGTTTCATGCTATGCTGACTATAATCATCCCTTAAATGAGAGGGGGAATAAAAGTTGCTCTGGTATTGTAAAAAGCTACACAGATGCGATTCCAATAATTACGGTATCTTCTTATCTCCACCGCAGTCCTATGAGTTGTACGATGGCAGGGATCACATGTATTATCTTTGTTTCTTGAAAGGTGCTTTATATGATAAATTTTTGAGTAAACTTTTTCAGTGGATGAATAAATGATTAATATTGTAGGGTGGGTAGTTTGTCAGCTGGGTTCTCCGTGGAGAGGTCTCTGAGGGAATGCAACGCATGATGCAAACATGGTGAGGGGGGAGGGGGATATTCCCAGGTCATGGGCCTCTTTCTGGGAGGGGAGGCCTACACAGGACGCCACTGTGGAAAGGTCTGAGAAGCCAGTGGATGCCAATTCAGGAGGATGTTCAGCATCTCTTTTTTAAAGGTTCCTTCTGAGCTTTCTTTTCAACTCAAACCGGGAAATTGCTCTAGACTTTGCTTCCCACCTTCTATTTCAAACCTCCCTCTCACCAAGTTTTCCTGGTTTCATTCTGCCTCAGTTACAGTTCTTAGCCACAAGCGACAGAACTATGTCTAACTCAACCAAAGAAAAATTTACCGGAAGAACAGCGGAGAAGCTACTGATGAGGCTTGGGAAAAGACAGGACTGAAGAGAGCTCTAGCAGCCTAGACATCAGGGCCCACAGCAGTAGTCACTGGGCAGGAAGAGCCTGGCTCCAGAAGGCTCTCCTAGTTATCTCCCTTACCTCCTCGATCCGCCTGCCAAGTCAAAGCCCAGGAAGGAGAGATTGATTGGCTAGGCTAGGGGTCATGTGCTCATGCCAGGCTATAGTGGGACAGGGAGTGGCCCTTTTGGCGTCTGTCATAGGAAGCTGGTACTATGTCCTATCAGCGGTAGATACAGCAAGACAAACTTGATTCCCTGAAAGGAAATTTGGGTGCTACTGAGAAGGGGAACTAGATGCTCACAGCTCAATTACCCAAAGCGGCCATCACACTGTGCTTTTGGAACTGTGGCTTGATTCTCCTTTCCAACCTAGCCCATTTGATTGACAACTAGGAGTGCAGCTCTCTGGTGTTTCGATTATACTTCTCTTTTAAGAGGTTGCCCCTCTTCCCTGGTGGCATGTGATGCTGCCTGAGAGCAAAGGGTGCCATGCTCCATGCTACTGGGATGCCCGAGACCAGGTCCAGCGTCCAAGCCCATGCTTATTCACAGGAGTGCTTGAAATTAGACAGGGTGCTTGATGGCCTGTGGCCTAGAGCTCAGGGCACTAGAAGGTCACAGTAGAGAGAAGGTGAGAAGCAAAGCAAAGCAAACGAAGTCAGCCCTGTAGTCACGCTGTTCCATCCCTCACCCACGACATACTTAGTGCTAAGGAGAGCAGGGAGGAGTCGAGAAGAGCCAGGTCCATGTTAAGTTCTCTCATCTGGAACTAATGTCTGCAGCAGGGCCTGGTGTGAGAGGAACAATGGAAAACTGGGGAGGCGTTCCTTGGAAAGTTCTCCTCATTCACAAACCATGACACAAGACAGGGACAGTCCCCTTTCTGTCACTGGTTTTTGTCATCTGCATGTGACACCTGGAACTGTGTTGAAGATACTAGTTGTGTTTTCTGTTATAGCTGAGATCATCCTCCCCGACACAGCCTTCTGGCCACTAGTCTAGGTGCTGGGCACATTCTAAGACTCACTGACATCATCTAACCTTGAAGCCTATAAAGGGACATTCTCCCCACCCAAAGAAGGAGAAGCTTCTGGCAGCTGCATAGTTAACATGTGTCTCAGGTCAGTCCCCCTCCTCCTCCTCCTTATTCTTTGTCTTCTTCTTTTTTTTTTTTTTGGATAAGTATCATGTAATTTGGGGCCATAGATATTGGGTAATTACCACAGCAATGATTAGGGATTCACTTCAGGAATAAGGAAATATAATTATAGTCCCGTTGCAGCTTGTTTCCATGACAACAGGGGCAACTGCAATTGATCAGCAGTTTTTTTCCTAAACAGATCCGTGAGTCTCATTCAAATGAAATGCTGAACAGCAATTAACTAGCCTCATCAAACAAACTAGAATTGCTGGAAGAGACTGGAGTCAGATTATATTTTGTGTGGCATCTTGGAGTCTCACCCCCCAACTTGAGTATTCTAATGAATTTATACGGTACCCCCTAGGCTACAGAGTACCCAATTACCTAATATAATTACAGTAGAAACATCATAAAAAATTCAAGGAAGAGGAGAAAAACCTAGAATCTTAAAACACAAACACTTAGAACTGGAAGTCCAAGGTTCATCTACTCCAGCCTCTGGGTCTAGACCTGCATCACACAGAACGAGCAATCAGTAGGGACTCTGGGGGCCTCGTATTAACTCTCCCACTCCTCAGCTGCCCCACCTGGAGAAAGGTCTTTTCTTTTTTCTTTTTTTTTTTTAAAGATTTTATTTATTTATTTTTTAGAGAGGGAAGGGAGGGAGATAGAGAGAGAGAGAAACATCAATGTGCGGTTGCTGGGGGTCATGGCCTGCAACCCAGGCATGTACCCTGACTGGGAATCAAACCTACGACACTTTGGTTCACAGCCTGAGCTCAATCCACTGAGCTACGCCAGCCAGGGCCAAGAGAAAGGTCTTTTCTTTTTTTTTTTTTTTAAGATTTTATTTATTTATTTTTAGAGAAGGAAGGGAGAGAGAGAGAAACATCAATGTGTGGTTGCTGGGGGTCATGGCCTGCAACCCAGGCATGTACCCTGACTGGGAATCGAACCTGCGACACTTTGGTTCGCAGCCCGCGCTCAGTCCACTGAGCTATGCCAGCCAGGGCTGAAAGGTCTTTTCATGTACACATTTTTATCCATTATCTGAATCAGCTGGGTCTTGCTCTGCACTCTGGAAGTAGAAAACTCCCATATTTTGCTGTGTATAATGTGCACCCAAGTTTTTGTGCACATTATACACGGATTATGGTGCCCATGGTGTGTACTCATTATACCCATGTATAATGGACACCCTTATTTTTCCCTCAAAGATTTGGGCAACCAAGTGCACATTATACATGGCAAAGTACAGTAGTTATCAACCTCCCCTTTATCTCAGTAATAATATTACCCTGTATTTGTAAAGTGCTATCTTAGAGCAGATAGTATAATGCCACATACATTTTTTTTGTCCTCATAATAATCCTAGGAGATAGCATATCCATGTAACAGATAAAGGAGCTGGCTTGGCGAAGGGCACACAGCTCATGAGTGAAAGCACCACATTCAAAAGAGGACCCTGGCCCCTGATCTGTTCTCTCCCACAAATTGTCTCCAATAACTGCTGTAACCAATTCATCAACTTTCTTCCCCACTAGACTTATTCAGCCCAGCTTTATTAATGTCCCTGCATCGTACCCAATTTTTATTCATCTAATTGTTTTGTACCTCTTTTCTAATCTCTGTTCAATTTCAGCACATGCCAAGTTTCTATGAGCAGAGGATAAATGACCAAGTAAAACAAGTCTATCCTGACTTCATCTTCTGCAATGCAGAAGGCCCAGTGACCGAAGGCACATGCCGGTAATTGGGATGCCTGAGCTTCACTCTCAGTTCATTACACCAGCTGTGTAATCTCCCTTTTCCAGCAGGTCAGAGGCACAGCGATGCTCTTCACCACAGTGAGAAGCTGAAGGATAAATCAGACGTACAAGGACTGTCTAATGCGAAGAGTCCAGTGGTAAAAAGAACAGCATTCACGTACTCATTCATCCAACAAATAATAAATGAACGCCTGCTGTGTGCCAGGCACCGTTCTAGAGGCCAGCAGTGAAAGGCCAGTTACACAGGCCCATCCTTCGGGAAAGGGAAAGGAGGCTGTGAGAACAATGGCAGCGGGCCTCACCTAGGCTGGGGGGTCAGAGAAAGCATGCTCTCCTGAGGAAGGCACCTTTGTACAAAAGAATGAAGGATGAAGGGGAATTAGCTGGAGGAGGGATGTAAGGATGGGGTTGTTCCAGACAAAAGGATTGTCACATGCAAAATCAGCGGACTTGGATTCTAGTCCCACCTCTAACACTAACACCACTGTGATCTCGTTGTGCCGCAGTTTCCCCATTTGTAAAGTGAAGGTAGTAGAGCAGGACTAAAAATTACTTTAAACCTTTGACATTAATATGTATGTATGTGTGTCGATGGAAGAAGTGTATCATGTAAGTAGAGAGCAGGATTTATATTAGCTTTTGGGGGTGGTGGCGTGCATAGGGTCAGCCAGAGCCATATAGTTTAAGTAGGCAGTTTTGAACATGACCTGTGTCTCTTTCCCCATCTCCTCTCCCTCATGAAGTCCCCACCCCCACCCCACCACACAGGGGCTCAAAACCTCAAGCAAACAGGACCAGCTGTTGGCCCTTCCGAGCTGGCCTGCTCTACTCTGCTACGATGTCCTGCTTCAAAGTGATCTCTTCTGGTTCATCCTAAATTTCAAATTCCTATTTTAGGGTTTTAGGGGAGGAAAATAAGCCCCTACGCTTCCCTGCCAGCATGAACTTATCACCTCAGCCAGACATGACCTTTTCAATGCCGCCTTCATTCCCTTTTTAAAAACGTCTTCATTGAGAGTCACATCCATTAAATTCAGCCTTTTAAAAGTACACTTCAGTGATTTTTAGTCTATTCAAAGAATTGTGTGACCATCAGCCCCACCTAAGTTGAGAAGATTTTTATCACCCCCGAAAGAAACCCCATGCCTGGCAACCATGAATCTTTCTATCTCTACAAACATGCCTATTTGGTATTTGTATGAATGGAATCATATAATAGGTGATCATTTTTAACTGGCATCTTTCAATTAGCAAAATGTTTTCAAAGTTTATTCATGTCAGAACATAGGTATTTCATTATTTTTTTGTTCCCAAATAATATCTCTTGATGGACATTTGGGCTCTTTCAGCTCTTTAGCTATTATGAATAATGCTGCTATGAACATTTCTGTACAAGTCTTTGCGTGGACAAATGCTTTCATTTCTTTTGGGTTCACATGTAGGAGTCGAATTGCTGGGTCACATGGTAAGGCTACGTTTTCTGTTTTGAGGACCTGTCAAACTGTTTCCCAAGGCAGCTGCGCCGTTTTCCGTTTTCCACTGCCACCAGCAATGCCTGAGGGTTCCAGTTTCTCCACCTCCTCACCAGCGCTTGCTGTTGTTGCTTTTTTATTACAGCCTTCCTAATGGGTGTGATGTGATTATCTCATTGTGGCTTTGACATGCCTTTCTCTGATGGCTACTGATGCTGAGCAAGTGTGTTAATGGATATTTTTATATCTCTGGAGAAATGTCTATACAAATCCTTTGCCCATTTTTAAAACTGCTCTTTTTTTTTATCTTTTTATATTGTTATAAGAGTACTTTACTTATTCTGAATATAGTCTTGTCAGATAAGTGTTATAAAAATGTTTTCTTCCATTCTGAGAATTGTCTTTTCACTTTCTTGATGGTATTACAGCACAAAGGTTATTTTTTCATTAACTCTACTGGAGTGACATCAGCTAGTACAGGTTTCAAGTGTACACTTCTGTGACACGTGACCTGCGCATTGCATCGTGTGCCCACCACCCAAAGTCAGATCACCTTCCAAAATAACTTCCAAGAAAATTTATTTTTGGTGAAGACCAATTTCTCGATTTTTCTTTTTTCACTTATGCTTTTTGGTACCTAAGAAATCATTGCCTAATCCAGGGTTATGGATTTACTCCCTTGTTTTCTCACGAGTTTCATAATTTTACATCTTCCATTTAGATCTGCTACCCACTTGGAGCTCGTTTTTGTGACTGGTATAAGAAAGGGGTCCAAATTTATTCTCTTGCACGTGGCTGTCCATTGTCCCAGCACCATTGGTTCAAGTTCTGTTATGAAAATCGTCTGACCACGACATATAAGGCTTTATTTCTGGACTCTCTCAAATCCATTGATCTCTATAGCCAATACCACATTGTGTTGATGACTGTGGTTGTGTAGCAAGTTTTTAACTCAGAAAATGTGAGCCCTTCAAGATAGCTCCAGCTATTCTGGGTCCCTTGCATTTCCATATGAATTTTAGAAGACTCTTGTCAACTTCTACAGAAAAGGCGGGTAAGTCTTGTCAGGGATTGCAATGAATCTGTAGGTCGATTTGGGGAGTACTGCCATCTTCACATTACGTTTTCTTGTACATAAATACAGGATGTCTTTCCATCTATTTGGAACTTCTTAAATTCCTTTTATTTTTGAGTATGTGCTTAAGTAACTTATTTATTGGGGTAACACTGGTTAATAAAATTTATAGGTTTCAAGCACATAATTCCTAATACATCACTCATACGCTGCATTGTGTGTCCACCATCCAAAGTCAAGCCCCCGTCACTGTTTATCCCCCCCGGTACCCTCTTCCACATCCCCCACCCCCTCCCTCCTGCAGCCACCATACTGCTGTCTGTGTTCATGAGTCCCCTTTTATTTTTTTGCTCAGTCCTTCACTTTTTTCACCCAGCCATCCAACCCACCTCCCCTCTGACAGCTTTCAGTCTGTTGTCTCTATCTATGACTCTGTCTCTATTTTGTCTGTTTATTTTGTTCATTAGATTCCACACATAAGTGAAATCATATGGTATCTGTCCTTCTCTGACTGGCTCACTTCATGCAGCATAACATTTTTCAGGTCCATCCATGCCATCATAAAAGGCAAGACTCCCCTCTTTTTCATGGCCAAGTAGTATTCCATTGCAAAAACTCACCCCAGCTCCCCCACCCACTCATCTACTGATGGGCACCAGGGCTGCCCCCAAATCCTGGCCGTTGTAAATAATACTGCAATGAATGTTGGTGTCATCACTGTGCTTCTTTAACTTCTTTCAATGATATTGTGACATTTCCGGAGAATAGGCCTTACATTTCATTTGTTAAATTTATTCCTAGGTAGTTTATTCCATTTGATGCTATTGTAAATGATATTGTTTTCCTATGTTCATTTTTGGATTGTTCATTGCTAGTGTGCAGAAATATCACTGAAATACAACAATTCCCATCTTGTATCCTGCAACCTTGACCACCCTTGCTTATTAGTCCAATAGTTCTTTTTGTAGATTCTTTAGGGTTTCCTACATATAAGATTGTGGCATCTGCAAACAGAGATAGTTTTACTTTTTCTTTGGCAAGGCTGATGGTTTTTATTTCTTTTTCTTGCCTAATTGTCCCAGATTTAACCTGTGCTATAGTGAAATACAGTGTTGAGTAAACACCTTGTCTTGTTCCTGATCTTGAGGAGAACACAGTTATTCTTTCACCATTAAGTAAGTTATTAGCTATGGATTTTTTGAAGTTGCCCTTTATTAAGCTAAAGAAGTTCCCTTTGATTCTATTCAGGTGCTTTTGTTATGAGAGGTTGTTGGCTTCTGTTGAATGCTTTTTCTGCTTCTCTTGACATGATCATGTGTTTTGTTCTTCATGTGTTTTATATTGATATAGTGTATTAATATTGAAGGATTTTTGTATATTAAATTAACCTTGCACTCCTGGGCTAAACCCCCCTTGATCATGGTGTATAATTCATCTGAATTCAGCTGAATTATGTGTGGCTGAATTCAGTTGCTAGTATTTTGTTGAGGACTTTTATGTCTATATTCGTAAGTGATATTGATCTGTAGCCTTTTGTCTTTGCCCAGTTTTTGTGTTAGGGTAACACTGGCTTCATAGAGTGAGTTGGAAAGTTCCCTCCTATTCTATTTGCCATAGTCATTCTTGTGTGGAAGTCTCTGCTCCTGCCATTCCAGATCTGAAATGTTTATGCCTTGTCTCTTAGCTGCTCCAAACCCTGCCCATCCTCTGGAGCCAGCTCCAGGGCTCCTCACTCCGGACCCCTCCCTGACAGCTGCAGTCCCAGAGTGAGCTCACCCTCATGGAGCCCCTTCAGTTCTCACTGTGGCATAGAGCTGACACTCACTAGACAGTGCTGTAGCTGTGCGTGACATAGTGGATGCTGGGTGTGAGGCAGAAAACTGCACGCAGAACAAGAGTCCCAGCGAGTAGGAGAGCCCCAGTCAAGTAGCAACAAGCAGGAAGACAAACACCCGAGTCTGGTGACTCAGGACCAGCAGGACAACTCAGGGCCACGTAACTAGCTTCCTTAGGGAGGCTGCCATAAAACAGTGGAGGGTTAAGAAGGTCTTCCTCACTGTTTGAATTGTGATTCAGTAACTTACCAGCAAGTCACTCTCCGGCCTTAGCTTTCTCATCTTTCAAATGGGGATAGTAATGTTAATCTCAGATGTCTTGGCAAATATTATGAGTTCATCTATACACAACACATTGTAACAAATTCAATAAGTGGCAGCTTTAATATATCCTACAGGATACTCTCTATGAAAAAAGCATTTGTGGTTAAAGCAATCTTGGAAATGCTCCATATTACATCCTCCCTCTTGCAGATTCCCTGGGCACATTAGCATAGGGAAGGCTCTCAAAAGTCCTATGTAAAGGATCCTGTTTAATTTGTTTTGGCCTGGTATTTCCAAAACCTATTTACCAAAATGACCCTCTCTCCCTTTTTAAATTTAACATCCATTTCACACACTTCAGGAAACATAATATTAGTTGTATTTAATTAATAAAGGAAGTTACATTAAGTTGTTAAAAACTGATCCTGTTTTACTGCTTAGCTTTTCCCACAGGCATGTATAATTTAAAAGCAGCAGCCAAGGAAAAATGAAGGCTTCTAACCTAGAGAAAGAACAGAATGCTTTAAAGGCCCAAAGGAAATGAGAGATTTCAGGCAGAGGGAGCAGATCAATAATGAGCTATTTTCGGCCATGGAGACATTTCTAGAATTACAAATTTTTGGAGTTAAAGTTCATTTCCTTTAAATTCTCACCAGCACCAGAATCCCCTACATCAGTCCCCACCCATGCTGACACACCCAGCCTCCCCATTTTCAGGCAGCTCTAGTAATTAGTAAATTCTCCCTCGCACTGGACTGAAATCTGCCTCCTTGGAACCTCTGCCCAAGATCATGTGAACGGAATCTTGTGTTTTAATGAGCGCTGTCCATTTTGGACATAGCAAGTAAAAGGTACCGAAATGTTGCGAATCATTACACAACGTAAAGTAACACGTCAACCGATGGAGCTGGAATTGAAACTAAGAATGGTTGGAAACATCTTTCTTTCTCTCCATCTGTAAATAGGACACATAATCAGAAGTTCAGCTATACTGTAAGCAGGGAATGTAATATTTACTTTGTGGGTGAATTTATATAGCAATTGCCGATTTCCAAGAAGAAAAGGGGAACATGTGTTTTAAGTGACTTGTATATTCCCATCTTTTTTATTTAAAAAATATTTAAAGACATGATGTTTGTTTGTTTGTTTGTTGTTATCCTCATCTGAGGACATGCTTATTGATTCTAGAGATAGGGGAAGGGATGGAGAGAAACATTGATCTGAGAGAGAAACATCATCAGTTGCCTCTCATATATACCCTGACTGGGATTGAACCCACAATCTAGGTATGTGCCCTGACTGGGAACTGAACCCATGACCTTTCAGTTTACAGGACAACACTCCAGCCAACCGAGACAGACCAGCTAGGGCTAAAGAGACACTTAAAAAAACCCTGCACCCAAAGCTTATCCTTCCAACTTCATTATAAAGACAGGATAAAATACAGCATCTGTCACATAAATGTAGGCTTATCAACAAGAGCCGACAGTAAGACCGCTGAGGAGCACTTGTAGAGCTTAGATGCACTGCTTGCCTAAGGATTTTGTAATTTGTGCTCAACTGTGGTGTCTACGAGAATTTGCTTACTGATACACACCACAGAGGATGTTTTTGTCCCTGTACTTGAAATACAGTAAAAATGTCATAGATTACATCATCTATCCCTTCAACGGACAGGAGGACAGCACTCAGAAACAGGTTCTCAGAAACTGCAACTTTAAGCAAAACAACACATAATGAAACCAATTTTACTATAGGCTGATATAAATAAGAGTTAAGATCTATATTTCTGGTCACAAGAACATCACTAAATGTCTAAAATAAAGACCCCCAATACTTCTAATATTAAACATTGAAATAAATGTGAGCTACGCACACATTTTTAAAAGATTAATAAAAATGAGCAAAATCCCTTATTCCCAACCCACTTGTTGCAGTTTGGGGTGGCGGGTGGCTGGAGTCTGTTCCTGCAGCTGAGCGCACGAGGGGAGACCCAACCCTGGACAGGACGCCCTCCCATGGCAGGGGTGCTCCCCCGCATGCTCACTCTGCCTGGGACGCTGCAGACAAGCCAGCTCACCTCGCACACACAGCTTGGGGGTGGGGAGGAAACACATGCCGACCACTGCCTGGTGGGGGTGTCGCTTTTTTTATCCTCATCAATGTTATAATTAAATGGTGTTGAAGCAAATGTTATTCAAGGACCCCCTGTACTACATTGGGGCAATTTATGCAGTGCCAGGCATTCTCAGGAAACAGTTTTTGATCACTTAAGATGAGGCTGAATAGAACCTGGTTCCTGACTTCATAGAACTAGTAGTCGAGTGAGAGAGACAGACAAGCAAATCGATGATTTCCATACAAAGTGACAAGAGCCAGCTGGAGCCAGGCGCGTGGTATTAAGGGAACGCAGGCAAGGGCAAGCGAATCAGATAGGGCAGTGGGACCGGGCAGTGGGCACGGCTTCTTGGAGGAGCGGACTTCTAAGCTGTCAGCAGCAGAATTTAACCAACTCTGAGTCCACCTTCAACTCTCAGCACTCAGGTGAGAGAGTACCCTCTGACCCTGCTTTTTTGCATTCTTTACACTGCCATGGCCAGGTTTAGTGCCTGTGTTTGCTCTCAGAGAGGGAGAGGGGGAGAGGAATAGAAAACAGAGAAGAATTTGATATGTTATTGCAGACAGGTTCTGGTAGTCACCAGAGATGGCCAGGGGCATGAAGGGTGACCACCCTGTGCCCAAGCAGTCTGTGTCCTTGATATGGGTGTAAAAGCTAATCTATGACCACCCCTTCTCTTTGCCAAACAAGGAGACATGGAAACAAGGTCCTTTTCAATCCAAGGAACCCTGTTGAGCTAAGCCAGTGACACGCAGCCTCCTAGCGCTGAGAGGGCAGCGGAATGAAGGTTCGGACCTCTGTGCTCTCCCAGGGAGTGAGGCCACACCTGCCTACCAACTCCCCCGGGTGACTTCTCCACAGAACACACCAGGCACCCTGGAGTCGTCCACCTTCCCAGAGAGGGAACACATCTGCGATTCTGCTCCTGCCTCCTTTGGGATCCCTCTGCCCACCCCGGCACTCTGCCCAAGATCCTCCCCCTCAAAAAGTGTGAGTTATTACCTTAGATTGTCCTCCAGGGTCTCCTCGTCGGAAGAGAAGGTTCCATTGCTGATGCTCGGAGGAGAGTGACTCTTCTTTCCTGCTGACGCCTCCCGGGAAAACGAAGTGTCTTTCTTTTTCCTTTTGCCGAACAATTTCTTAAAAGGCTGGAACTTGCCTCCCTTCTTCTTGTCTGTGGATTGCAAGACAAACACCTGCTGCAGTCGGACAGGGCTGTGCCTCGGAGCCTAGGAGCAAACTACAGCTGAGCTGCCTCCGGCCCGGGGAGCTGGGGCAAAGGGCAGCCATCAGAGGGAATGAGCGACGGAGCCCTGTGCCAGGAATGCCAGGGCCTGCCCCTGTTCACCCACAGTCAGGTGGACACAAGCCAAGAGCACAGCAAGTCTTCTGCTTCCCAGCTCCCAAGAAGCACCTGGAGGCAGACCCAAGGGGTTCCAGGCTTCATGGTGGCCGGCGCAGCTCCCCCTTGCACATGCCGGACAGAGATGGTGGTGTCTGCTTTCTTTAACAAAGCAGATGGCCCCTGCCCTTTGCCACGGAAGAAAAACACGTAAGCCAGACAGTTGTTTAAGAAAACTTACATGCGTATATAGTGTCTCCTGAGAATCACTCTGGTTTAGCTTTTAGACACAGAAGGAAACTGCTACCTCTCGGTGTAAGCTTTACCCCCCAGTTCTCTCCATGCCCATATATTTCTGGTTTATCTCTCATCTCCTTTAAAACTACAATGAAGAGCCCCCAAAAGAATTGCTACAAACATCTTTCCCTATATTATTACTTCATCTAGTCAGGACCGAGGCTCCTGGCCAGCATCTCCTACAGATATTTCAGGGAATACCTTTCAGTTCTGCTTCTTCAGATACAAACTCCTCCACATCACTCCACTCCTGTCTCAGAAGAGGAAGTATAAATCGTCCCATACCAGAAGCATCTTCGCAGGCCTTTCCTTTTTTTTTTAAAGAAGATTAAAGAACCACTTATCCAGTGGTCAGGCGATCTTTTCTTAAATTATTTAACTCTTACTATGCATCACTGTTCTAAGAACTTTTCAAATATTAGCTCGATCCTCACCACAATTCTATAAGGTAGACACCATTAAGACCCCTGTTTTACAGACGAGGGGCCCTGAGGCACAGCGAGATGAAATAACTTCTCTATGTTATGGGAAACATATCTTTGAAGCTGGAGCCAGGGAAAAGGAAACTTGAAAATGTACAACGTGAACAGAAAAACACCTGCATAGAACACAAAGGTAGGAACCCCCAACTTAGTATCAGAGGTCGCAAAGCTGGCTGGAGTCTTTAGAGAGATCTAGGTATAACAATGAGGTTAAAGATGTTTAAAGTGGTCGCCTCATTTCCTCTGGTGATCTTCAGTCCCAGCCTTTCTGAAATAAAATTTGCAGTGAGGAGGAAGTGTTTTAGGCTCCATTGCTCTAAGCAGTGGCATGAGACAGCGAGGAAGCAGGTAGTCGTCAATTACAAAGAGACGTACACTAGGATCCTTAGTACGGGTGCAGGACAGACCTCACACTCCAGAGGTCCCTGAAACAGTGCTGTATTAGATCACATTTAAAAGGAAAGCAGATTTCTGACATGCGAGATGCCTCCCATACCTCAGGCTTTGTGCCAGGCATGTAGTCCTCAAGAAAATTCAATTTTCACTGTGTGTTACTTAAAAGACAATGTATGCAGTGCAACTGAGACAATATCATTAAAAAATGGTAAAAATAAAAAAAATGGGAAGGTTTGATTTCAGAGTGTTTGTTTGCTTCCAGTGGTGACTTATTCAGGAGTACGGGCCCGAGATTTTCATGATATCTACTTCTGGTTCCCATGAGCAAAATCTCCAATGAGTAATTTTCTTAAATTATCATCAGTGGATTTTGAAGACCACCAAAGAACATCAGGCAAGTGCTAAAAGAATTGACCTTACCTAAAATGAGTCCATTAAAATTTTTAAATTAAAAAATTTCTATAAGGCATTATAGCTATCATTACATTATTATAATGGTCTTTGGCACTGACTGATGAAATAAGTGAATCTTTTCTCTGTGACAGTTCAAGGCTCAAAATACGTAAATGACACATTATAAATGGGCATCATTATAAATGGTCAAACAGCAATTTATGCTACATTTCACCTATTTCTGAGATAAATTCTTCCTCTTTCCCTTTATATCAATCGTCTTTTTCCCACTGCAGAAATAGGTAACCCCAAATTCTCTAATCGGGAATATTCTAAAAGAACATAGTGAAATTCTAAAAACATTAGTTATGACATCATTACTCCAAGTCTGGGCCCACTAATCCAGCTTTTAAGCTACCTAGAGAATTTTAGGTTACTTCAGAATTTATTATAGGAAAAAACTGCTCTAAACTCAAGGCAGAGTTGGTAATGTTCAGTTGAGCTGGAATCAAGGGAGTTAACTATTATTAGAGACAGATTACAGTTTCTCGAACAGGTTATTGTATGTTTAACTAATGGGTGGCTTGGTCCATTGTATTGCCTCATGTCCAGAATGGTGGCAGCCACCACATTAAATATTTGTTGCAGTGGTCATATTGGGGGGGGGGTGGTGGATAAAGTGAAGACAGCCTGGGAAGACTGAACACAAACACAAGGCCGGGACAAAAACGGCCTTGAGGAGGGTGCCAGGATATGGAAGCCTTGGCTTGGAGACCTGGTGGGCTGCCTGCAAGCACAGGGCGGCCTCCTGCAGGTGGCCCCATCCTTCAGGTGCAGAGCTGGCCCGTCTGAGGACTGCTGGTGAACCAGGTACTCTGGCGCTCTGCGCTGCACATTACGGGGCAGTGCCCTGGCATGAGTGCACACTTATCATCCTGGAAGACGTGCCAAAGTCCAAACGTCAGAGAGCATACTGCTCAGAAGTGCTTGGGGAAGGCTGGTTCAGCAATGCCTTGATTGTTATCAGGAAGATAAAAGACCAGTAAAACCTACCTGCACTCCCCATCTAACAGCCCCTTCATCTTACCATGAGAAACACCAATGTCTCTTTGGAGGAGGGGTCAGAAGGCAGAAGCTTACAAGTCTGCTCCAAAATCTTGGTGTTTGGTCAGATCTTGGTTATAAAAAGTAACTTCCCCCTTCCTCATTTTCAAAATTAATAATATGTTTTGTTATAAGTACCTTTATATTTTAAATAAAATTTAAAAGTTTGTTTTTATGATATTTTTACTATCAACTGTGGCAATTAATTTGCCAGCACTAACTTTATGAAAAGCCCCAGTAACTACGTTGAGGCCCACCCTACATTCACACAGCAAATTGTGACTGAGCAACATCCACAGGGAAGGAAACTTTATAAACCAGATTAGGAGTTATACTCGTATTTACTTGATCCCCCAGTTTTATTCTCTAAGTTCATCATAACATCTCTCACATCATACAAACAAGTACCTCATTTTTACAAAACATTTGCAATTCTGTGCCACAACAACCACTATGAAAACTTGAGCTGTGTCTAGAAATATGCATTAAATAAACTATTTTAAGGTCAATTTATAATTTGGGACTATATTAACAGTCTGTCTCCACAGAATCAACTGGATGAAGTGCATGGTCATCACTAGAAGCCATATCCTTGTCAAGAAACACCAACTGTTACTGTGAGTATATTTGTACTGATGGGGCCTAAAAGATCAAAGCAACTTTAACAGTGTAGTAAAACAGAGCACTTCTGCAATGTTAATGTGATATATTTCCCAAAACAACTGCCACAGAGAGGAAGTCTAGCTTAGCTAAGTGTTCTCCGACATTAAAGATGGCATTTTGGAACTTAACAACACAAATTTACTTTTGTTGGGTGGTTAGGGTAGTGGGGAGAAGCAGAGAGGGAGAAGGAAGAAATGTTCTATTAAACTGTTGTTTTAATTGGCTGCAGCTCTAGTTAGGGGTTAAGTACACGGGCCCCAGAGATAGGAATAGTTGGCCCAAATCCTGATCCCATCTCTTACTAGCTATGAAACATCTGCTTACCAGCCTCTCTGGAAATGTACCATCTTAAGATGTAAGAGTGAATTTATTGGAGAAAAGACAGTGGGTGCCACATTGTCTTAATATTTCACCGTCTTTGTCTTGTAATTTTTCACATGAAAGAACCTATATATGAATATATACCGCTTTCAGGGAGATGGCAATTATCATTCTTTAAGTATTGAAATGAATTAATTTATTTTCATCATCCAATAATGACTTTAGGGAATTTTTTTTTCATTTAAAAAAGTGCTCATTATCCATTATTTCATGGACATAATTACCATTTTCTGGCTGCATCATCATAATTGCTAGATTACATAGAAGATTCTGAAAATTAAAAATCACTGGGCAAGTCAAGCAAATGTGATTCATTTTCCATTTGTCATAAGGATGCAATTCTTACATTTTCCTTTCTAAACCTAAAATAATAAAGGCACACAATTTCTCTGCATTGGATTATTTATATGGTATGCTTTTAAATGAGAAGCAGAGTTTCCTATCACAGTTCATTTGGAGCATCACAAATGTTTGAGTCTGGGGTTTCTCAGACTGTGCTCTGTGGGTCGGTCCCAGGTTCTTATTCCAAGACCAGTACACTGGAGACTTCAGGTAAAATAAAGTTAAATATGTTTCTTCACCGTGAGACCTTCCAGAGTCTGTAATACGCTGATATCACTACTGCTCTTCAAAAGAGCAAAGGTTGTGTAGTGCTTCCCAAACCTGTCTGGTCATGGAGACTCGACTTTCTAGACTTCCTTCATGACTCGTGTTCCTCTGGACATACTCTGGAAACACTTGCCTTCACCGTTGCTTTCAAACATCACTCGGTTTCTTTAGGCACCATGCATTTCATACACACACCACCCCTACATGCCAGACCACCCTGCTCAGTGAACCTGAGGGAGTTGACAAAAACATTTTGGTTAAATAAACCTAACATTTTAGGTCAAGTTCTGATTTAAAATGTGTATACTTAACATATGTGAATAGCGTACATTAAAACACAGCAAATAGCAACTATCCGAATTTGTATACTTTCACTACTTAAGGGGAATTTTGCAATGCCTTTCTTAGCTTTGGAACTTTGGAATACTTCTGAGAAGGAACCGTCTAGTTAAAAAAAGACTGCTCACTAGAAATACCTTGTAATACACGAATTCTCGGTGACCGTCACATTTTTTACGGGACTCGACAATCCCTGCACATTTCAACAAAGAACTGGGGAGTTGGCAACATGCCAGATGGGCCGTCCTCTTCGGTGCCGGGAGATGACAAGATGGAGGACCGAGAGGAAGGCAGGGGTATCGCGGCAGCCTGTCAAGTCACACAGGCGAAGAAGGGACAGTTCTTTTCTGGGGAAGCACGGAGAGGGGAAGATATCTGCTGCTGTGTGAACTCTGACAACAAGAGACAGGATCAATAACACTCTCTTAGAAAAGGGCAGGGGTCCCAGGAACAAATGGTGAGAGGCCTGGGGTGGTAGTGACTGCAGTTGTCACAAGCCATGGGTCACAGTCACAGGCAGAGAACAGGGTGACCAGCCCGTATCTGGAATGCCAGATCCTGGGCACGTGGGTGGATGGGCTATGGCATGTGTCGTAGTCTTCTAAGAAAGGACTAGAGCTTGGATTTGTGTCGTTTCCTCACCCAGAAATGTCATTTTCATTCTTCTCAGTGTGATGAAATTCTATTTAAAGACCTAGATCCTTGAAGCTTTCCCAAGTCCCCAAGCCCAGTGATAATTCATCACACCTCCCTCTGGCTTCTGTGTACCTTGTTCATACTTCTGTGTGCCACACCAGGTGTCAGGAGCTGAACGGTGTCCCCCCAAATTCATGTGCCGAAGCCCTAACCCCCAGATACCTCAGAATGTGACTGTACTTGGAGAGAGGGTCTTTAAAGAGAACATTAAGGTAAAATGAGGCTGTTAGGTGGGCCCTAATCCAATATGACTGGTGTCCTCATAAGAAGAGATTAGGACACAGGCACATACAGAGGCACAGCCACTTGGTGACATGGGGAGAAGATGGCCATCTACAAGTCAGAAGACACCGATGACACCTTGATCTTGGACTTCTAGCCTCCAGAACCCTGAGAAAACAGTTGTGTTGTTTGAGCCGCCCAGTCTGTGGTGCTTTGTTATGGAGCCCCAGCAAATGAAGGCACCACGTGATAGTTGCATGGCATCAATGAGATCACTTTGGATCTGCCGATTTACGATTTTGTGCCTTCACACCTTTAATCATGTTCTCCTACCTGGAATGCCTTTCTCCATTTGCCTAGGGAACTCCTAACCATCTCCCCAAACACATTGCAGCTGTCACATTCCCTTGAAAGCCCTCCTTGAACACTCCAGCCAGGGAGAAGGACACCTCCTTGGCTCTCTGTCTGTGCACGTGCTGATGCCTATTACAATACCGCAAAGAGCACTGTTGCTCCCAGACCAAAAGTGCCCTGGAGATAGGGATGACCAAGCCTTGTTTATTCGGCCTCTCCAGCACCCACGGTGATGCCTGACACAGGGCAACACACACTGATGTGGATCCTTGTGCCCTGCTCCCTTAAGGCGAGACATATCTTAGAAGTCACAATTTTTCAGATAATACAAAGGTATATTTAGACTCCAGGGGGGCCCATGGCAGCACTTTATAACCAAATGCAATATTTCTCCAAGACATCTATACTCACCTTGAGTTTTGCTACCAGATAAACTTGCGCCAAACTCACAAAGAGCTGTGGGAGTGGCGATCTCTCTACACAGTATAGACAGCCATGCAGTCACACACTTGCTTTCATGCAGACCTGTTCCAAAGTGACTGACCTATGCTATCTCATCCACCAGAAACACGAGGGGAAGGCAGCAAACTGCACCCAGCTGAACCGAGGTGTGTAGAAATACATGAAACTCACCCACACATACACCCCAGATACCCACCAGTCACCACAGACTGCCATCTGTGTGATGAGGCACCCATACACAGCTTTCTTTCCAATTCCGGGTGACCCCCCTCCCACTGCCTCTCAGTAACTCACAAGCTGTCGTCCTCCAATGATTCCTCAGTTCCCAAGCAAACTTCAGCTCATTTTCAAGGTAAAATGTTATATTTATTGTAGTATTTATAGACTTTGTTACCATTTAACATGTGGAAACTGCCACATTTTTTAAAGTTAGGTTCCTATCATTTTAAAATGTCACTGGTATATTTTTTTGTGTTGTGTTACTATCCCATTTTTTTCCCCATCAGCCCTTGGTTTCATTTTGTGGTTTTGCATAACATGTGTTGATTTCAGCAATGCATATGTCACATTCTAGCTGAACTGACTGTACATGTCTAAAGAGAGCCTCCTGAAGTGTGTTTGTACTGCCCTAGGTCTGTGCAAGGATCTATCAATGAGCATGACTTGGCTCTGTCTTGGGCCCCCTGTTTCTTGAAACCACATCAATCTTCAATTTTTCTAGTTTTCCCCATTGGTCTGTCTCCGAACCCCCTTTTATGTTTCACGACAATTCAAAAGAAACAGTATTTATAAATAGTAACAGAGGCAGATTATGATTTTTAACGTGAAGTCTCAGTGTTGGGCCACATTGCTCCCACACACTGGAAGATGTGTGGGTGCTGAATCTTTTCACTGCCAATCTCTGCTGCTCCAGTTTCAGAGGGTGCTGTGGATCAGTGGCCAACTCTGGGTGGAAAATGATGGCAGGGGGAGCTGCCTGCTACCTTGACATGCACGCTTACTTAGTGTAGCAGCAAGCTACCTCAACAAAGGGTACCTCCACAGGAGGGCTGAACACGTGACATTCCTTCAGTCCCACACACTGAACACCCAACCCCTGCAGGACTGGTGCGGGCCCAGCTGACAGCACCGGTGGATAAAACAAAAGCTGTAGGGACACCGGAGGCTGTTTTGATCAGGGTTTCATCCGAGGAGTGGGACCAGTAGGAGATCGTGTGTGTGTATGTGTGTGTGAGACATATTAGGAGATTTATTGCAAGGAATTGGTTAAGCCAGGTGGGGGCTGGCTAAGCAAGTCTGAAATCCTCAGGGCAAGTCATCAGGAAAGGCACCTGGAATTCGCAGGCACAGGGGGAAGCTACTCTTCCCAGGGGGAATTTCTCTTCTTAGAGAAGCCTTGGCCCTGTTCTTAAGGCTTTTCAGCTCCCAGGCCCACCCAGACTATCTGGAAAAATCTCCCTTACTTAAATCAACTAATTACGGACTTTAATTACATCTACCAAATACCTTCAGAGCAAAAGCTCAATTAAACAATACTTGTGTTTAATTAAATCACTGGGGACTACAGTCTAGCCAAGTCAACACATCCAAATATCATCACACTCCATCCTTTGTTGACTTGGTGCCCATACACATCTCCTTAAACTATACTTAATCTCCAAATAGAGTCAATAACAAAATAATGGAACTTTCACTGACATGATACCAATGTCTCACATGCCTCTGAAGACACACTAACATGTTTCCCAGATGAGAAGGGCAAGTCCTTGGGCAATGTTCACCCTTATCCTGTAACTTATATACTGAGATATGTACGAAGTTCATATTTAATACATCTTGTGTCAGGTTATAAGAAGATAAGAGAAGGAAGAAATAAAATATGTGTTATATACACACCCCCCCAAGATATTTATAACAAAATGAAGAAGAAATACCCATAACTGCTAGAGTCCCTGTGTCTGCAGCTGGTCTTGTGGTCGTAGCTGGGCTGTATAGCCGTCTTCTCCCAACACCTATTCCACATTCCTGTTGACCTCAGCAAGGACCTCAGCAGGCTGTGGCTCTCTGCCTGGTGAGGGGAGCCCAATGTAGATTCCTGAAGAACCTGGCCATGAGCTGTCCTGAATTAGGCTGTTGTAGCTTTTGATTACCCCATAGCATATGAGAGTACTAGAGATGCCCTAAGGGATCACCTGTATTCTAGACACACTCCTCTTTACCTCCACTGTGTAGGAGCAGCCCGATTTTCCCTTGGTAGTTAGGATCAATCACTGTGATAAGAATAGTAACCCCCTTCTTTGCCTGTGGATTGAGAGACACAAGGAGCTCAAAGGGACTTTTTGGCAGTCCCAACCACCAGTTCAATGGAGTGAATCTCTGCTGTGTCTCCTGGTGAAAACTTTCTTCCCATTGGAACTAAGAACTCTAGACAAGCAGAACCTAAAGTCAAGGGGATGGAGAGCAAAAGTTTTCCTAAGCGGTCACTAAGGGTAATAGTGAATGGAGCCACTCCCATTTCTAACCCTTGACTCCTGGACCAATGAAGCCCGGGTATGAAACAGCACCACAGATTGGATACTGACTTATACTACATCCTAGAGGACACAGTCCCAGCCCTACAAAGTATTGCCACCTAGCCAGCACCATAACTGAGTCATCCAAAGGCCGTTCCACCATTTGGCCAAGCCAGCAGCTTCAAGATGATGGAGAATGTAGTGAGACCAGTGAATTCCATGAACATGGCCTATTAATTTCTTCAGTCAGAAGTGATGTCTGTATAGAGTGCCATTATAGCAAATAGGGCATCCCATAAGTCCTGGATGACAGTTTTGGCAGAAGCACTGTATACAGAAAAGGCAAATCCATATCTGGAGTATCTACTTTAGTAAGAACAAAGCACTGTTTCTTTCACAATGGAAGTGGTCCAATGTAATGAATCTGCATCAGCTAGGGAGCTCATCACCCCAGGAAATGGTGCTATGTTGAGGACTCAGTATTGGTCTCTGTCAGCCTTGATGAGCGGGTCAATGAAGCTGAGCTCACGAATAACTCCTATCCCTGACACCATGGCCATTTTTCACAGGTCCATTGACAAGTGGCTGGGTAAAGAGGCTGACAAATATTCAGAGAATGGCTCCTTCAATGGACTTGATTAATAAAAACCTTCTGAAGTTATCCTTGGGTGAGCAGTCACACGAGACCAAATACATTCAAATCCTCTGCCCATTCAGAGAGGTCTATCCTCATACCCCTTCCCCAGACCTCTGTGCCACCAGATTATCTAATCACATTCCTTCCAAGTCCACCACCATCCAGCCAAAACACTGGCACTACCCAAGAATTGTTATAGACTTGTACCTCTGGCCATTTCTCCTTACAAGTAAAATGAAAAATCACGTGCATTGACTGAAGTTCTGGCCACTGGGAGAGTTTCCCATCACCACTGTCTTTCAGGGCTGTCCCAGAATGGGGCTAAAGCAGTACAGCTTTCAAGTGGTGCCTGAAGATCATGCAAAACCATCCATGAGCCAGGCCTGCGTTTTCTCTTCCTCAGTCAGCTAGTTGTGGGGAGCTCTCCATGAGGTCATCAGAGCAGACTGGGAGAGGGAACGGGGGTGTGGTAGGTGTGGGGACCATGGGTATTTGAGCCACTTCTTACATTTGTATAAGGTATTTGTGCCTTCGAGGCCTGCTTGAACCTCATATCATACATACCACTTCCTCTTTTTTGTCATAAACTTCATCTAAAAAACTTCAGTGTATAACCCAGAATGAGAATGAGGTATCTTTGTCATAATTCAGATAAAAAAAAAAGACTTGGGATTATAGCTAAACCCAGGGTATTGGTTTCCTGGAGTTGCCGTTAAAAACAACACAAATGGCTTACAACAACAGAAATGTATTCTCTTGCAGGTCTGGAGTCTGGAAGTCCAAAGTCAAGCTCTCAGCTGGGCCACACTAGTTCTGCGGGCTCTAGGAGAGAAGCTTCCTCTCCTGTTCTCGTTTCTGGTGTTCCTGGTATGCCACTTCCCTTTGATAGGGAGTGCCGCTGCGCACACCCAGTTTTATAGCTGGTGGGTCAGGCAACACCCAGTTCATAGTGGGCAGCTCTTAACCATAGGTGACGTATGGTTAGGCCTTCAGTATTTACTAATGCCCATTAGCAAGACAAAGGCTGTTTCTCAAAAGGTTCACTGTTATCTGCAGAGGATGGCAAGGTTTTGCTTCAACATGGTAAGGGCCTGTGCTGTGATTCCCCAAGAGATCTGCCAAAGGCTCCCAACAGCATCCCTCTCTGTCAGTGGCACTTCAAGCACCACTGGATCTGCTGGATCCTGCAGCCCGAATGGCAGGGCAGTCTGCACAGCAGACTGGACCTGCTGCAGAACCTTCTCTAATTCTGGACACTATTTCTTAACAACAAGGAGTAATGCTCATTTCAAGCAGTTGTGTGAAGGTGAAGAATCATGCCCCAGAATCTTAAAGATCTATGTTTATATGGTCATCTGCGCCATTTTCTAGCTCCTTAAGACCTCAGTTTTCACATCTGTAAAATGGGGTGACTAAACTGTATATTATGATCAAAAGTCCCTCCTGTTCTGAAATTCTATAAACAGTTCCTTTAAAAAGCTAGGCAAGTTTAGACTATATATTCTTGCTCATGAAACTTACTACTCTTTTCATAAATTATCTATTAACTATATTCATTATGCTTTCTCCATTCCTTTTTTGGTCTCCAAATTACACTGGTTTTGTTACCATTGTACTTATTTAGTAAAAGTAAGGAACTTCAGGGCTTGGGAGAAGAAAAAGCATAGTCTGTAAGTCAGTGAAAGAGAGCCCAGTCATTCCATCTGTTCGTGGCAGGACCCAGGTCCCTATTCCTAGGATGGGCAATGCCGAAGGAGAAGGAATGGTGTCCCAGAACCTCCACCCTCAATGCCCACCACCCCACTGCCATCCTGCGATCTGTCTCAGTAAGATGTTCTGAGAAAGGTGACTAATGTGTTGACTCACACATTAAATGTTTGCCTCAGATCTGGGCAAAACAAGTGAACCTGCCTTCAGACACACTTCTAAGATATCCGAGATGACATGAGCCACTCAGGGCTCCTCTAAAGTTCTGAGGGACAAAGTCAGATGGGCCCCAGAGAGCCTCTGACTTATGGGCCAATGATACAAATAAAGGCAGCTTTAGTTGCTGGACCAATTCTGCCCCAGCAGATTCAGATTTTGCTAGCCCTGCATTTTGCCTGCCTGCTTTTCTTGGTGTCTTGTATATTCAGGAATGTATGCCCCACCCAGACTCTTACTCCACCTAACAATCCTACAACTTTATATCCTGTCTGCAAACTCAGCCCATCCATGGCGAAGCCGTGTTATTCTGTCTAGCACAGATCAGCGCTACCTCTGCAAGAGCCCTGTTTCCACGGGTGCATAATTGGGACTGCTAGGACTGATGAACAAATGTTGACTGTGGTCCTACTGTGTGCAGAGCACTGAGCTAGCACTGACATATCACAGGAGTTAGTAAGTTTCTGATACCAGCTAATAGGGGGAATTAGTAAATTTAGCAGACAGAAATTAGTAAGTTGTTTTTCAATTCATACAGTTTTTAGGATTCCGGCCCCCTATGAGAAAAAGTGGAGTCTTACTAGGGGTAAAAGCCCTGTGAGCAGCAGATGGCACTCTGTCTACCTGAGTGCCTAAAGGGTTTATTGATAGGGGCAATGGTGTGATGATGAGGGTGGGGTGAGCTAGAAAGAGTGTGTAAGTCTTTCCTCAAGGGTATGTGAAGTCCAAGGAGGTTTCGACTAAGGGGAATCCCAGGCCAGTTTTCTTTAATTAGTGGGTGACAGCCCATTTAATGGATCCTGCAATCGATTTAGTGGGCTATGACCAAGAGTCCTTGGAAACTAAGTGAAAGAGAATAGAGTGGAATACAAAATTGAATGAGTACTATTTTATGAAGTTTTTGTTTCCAGATTATATGAGGTCTGTCTGGAAAAAGTGTAGCCACTGTTAATACAATGAGGATGGTTTGCGTGACATAGACGTAACCAGGAAGCCAAGGAGAATGGACTGGAATGCTCATGTGTGAGCAGTGACAGCTTCACTGTACTAGTCAGTGTAGGTGGCAGATGCCGTTGAGTGAGCATGTGTACTGTGTGGCCGTTCCATTCAAAATGACTGAGCAGAGCAATGAATGTGCATCAAATTTTGTGTGAAGCTTGAACATGCCTCCACAAAAACTATACAGGTGATTCAGAAGGCTTTCAGGAATGATGCAATGAGTGACTGGCAGCTTCATCACAATAACATGCCTGCTCATGCATCATGTCTTGTGCAGGGTTTTCTGAAGAAACATCAAATCACCTAGGTGACTTGGTGACTCAGCTCCCCTACAGCCCAGATATGGCACCCTGTGACTTCTGGCTTTTCCCAAAACTAAAATCACCTTTGAAAGGGAATAGATTTCAGACCATCAATGAGATTCAGGAAAATACGATGGGGCAGCTGACGGTGATTGGGAGAACTATGTGAGGTCCCAAGGTGCCTACTTTGAAGGGGACTGAAGCATTTATGTACATTTCTTGTATCCCATCTTCTTCAATAAATGTCTCTATTTTTCATACCACATGGCTGGATACCTTCTGAACAGACCTTGTATGTGTGTTTGTGTGTGTGTATACACAACTTTATACACACATACGTTCTGATATAAAGCATATTTCTTGCTTTAGATCCAAGTCAAAAATATTTGAGAAAGGCTAATCAAGAAAAATCACCATACTTCCAAGTAAGTGAGGCATTTCCACGCAAGAGTCAACAACTATTTATCAACACAAGCCACTGCATATGTGGCAGTCAATTTGGCTAAATGAAGATGAGAAAGCACTGCATACAAAAACAAGCTGAGAGCTGCCAAAGCCATTAACTGAGCTCCCAGACACCACCAGAGCTGGAGCCGACGTGCGGACTGCTGACATCTCCGCTTGGCTTTGATTATGTTGCTTCGCAAGTATTGAAACTTTATCTCGGGATCAACAAAATCTTCCATTTCCTAACTGAAGAAGGAAGAAAGCTTCATTAAACTTAAGACCTTGTGGCTGCTGAGCTTGGTTTTGGAACATAACAACTTATAACTTGGGGCATAACTTTACAAAAGAATTATGCCTTCTTTACCTTTTGTATATGCTGCACTTTCAATAGGAAATTCCTTCAATATGAAATTTCATGCAGGAAATCAAATCTGCATGCACCGGATTCATTTCTGCTGAATCGTATCACTTGGTATTTTTCAAGTGCCCTTCACAGGACAATTTTAAAGAGTTGGGAGTGACGGTGAAATCACTGCTTGCCTTGCACGTCAGACTACAGAAGCTAAGTTAGCTGAACAAGGTCAGAGGGTCGGTGAAGACACCGGGTCTCTGAACTGGGAGCTCGATGTCCAGCTGTCTAGGTGCTCAAATCAGAAGACACATGGTTGAGGAATACTCTATTCCATTCCATCAGTTTTTCAGGGATCCTTCCCTAGACGAATATCCAAAGTACTAACGAAGCCCGAGGGTATTAGGCAAAAGGCTGAAAAAAGACCATTCAGGAACCGTTAAATGGAAGTGCTACATAATGCTCCTTCACACATCTTATGGAACATTTCAGAACTTGTTATTAACCTCTAGAACTGTACAGAATGAAGACATTGACGGATTCGAGAAATCTTCAGACACAGTCATTAATGATAAATTCCCAATGGTTATGAAGGATATAAAGATATTTTGTAATATGTTTGTAATTAAATGAAGCTGATAGCAGAGGGGCAAATGCTATTTTCCCCATAAATAATATTATCAGTAAACTTTATTAAACTTTGGGTATGTGCCAGGCTTAAAATTTTACACATACTGTCTCACAATAACTCTGTAAATTCTTTCCCACATTTTACAGATAAGGAAACTGAGGCTCAGAGGGGAAATGCTTTTGCCTAGAGTTGCATGGCAGTAAGTGGCAGTGCTGAAATTCAATCTAAGTCTGTTTAAATCCAAACACCAAGCCCTTGCCATTGTGCCACACCTGAAAGTGTGTCTTGGTGACACTATCTGACTGAGAGCTCACTCTCTGCAAGTCCCCTGAGCTCTGGAGTCAGACACTGGGTTTGAGTCTCAATTCACTGACTAGCCATTAGACTTTGGGCAAGTTCCATAATCTCTTAAGCCTTTTGCCTGTAACATAGGGATAATAGTAATATTCAGCTTATTGACTTGGAAGGATTAAATTAAATACTGTGTATAAAGCATTTAGCAGAATGACTAGCATATAGTAAGTAGGCAAAAAAAGCTGCTATAATGCTAGTATTTAGAAATTAATTGACTGGTAAAGTACCTGATTGATTGTTTGACTACAATGCTATATACCTGAAACTAATACAAAATAATACTGAATGTAAACTGTAATTGAAAAATAAAAATAAATTAATTAAAAAGAAAAGAAATTCATTGAATTAACAAATGGGTGTGTGTTGACCATTATGTGGCCTTTCTTAGTTATTGTGAAAAAGAGAAAAGAGATGAGGAAAGGAGACAAGGAAAGGAAATGTGGAGGCAAAATGGGGAAAGAAGAGAACAAAGAGGAACAAAGAAAGTTAAGGAGCTTTAGATATTTTTCAGAGTAACTCAGATTTTCTCAAACATGCAAAAAAAGTTTCACTATCTTATTTCACCTCAATCTCAGAACGTTAAACCTCACTGGGATGTGACAGTATTCTGAGTAGCGAGAAAATAATATTAACCCTCTTTCAAGTTGCCTATGATTCTGGATAAACAAGTAATGTTTGTAATATGTCAGGTACTCAGGCCATAATGGATACATAGACAATTTAAAATGAGAGATCAAGGAAGTGCACCAGATAGAGTATTTTCCTTTTTTCTAGGAGGGCTAGAAACCAACCTATATCCTGATAATGGCACTGAACTCCACAGACAGGCTGCAAGGCTCTGGGTAAAGGACAAATAGACACGTTCTGAGGGGCATCATTCTCCCTCTAAAATGCTCCAAGGGGTCTTTGCGGAGATGGAGACTTTAGCAGACTCGGAACGACGACTGCCACGGTAGGTGCCTGGTATTTCAGTGAAATTTAGTGCCTCTAAAGAGTTCATTCAGCCTTGATTGCACCTTCCTATTTAAAAATCCATGCGTATGTTCCCACTCCAAGCTGAGCTGAGTGTGAGCTCCATGAGGGCAGCGCTCCTGTCCCCTGCTTGCTTGCACCTTTATGTGGCCAACCTAACTGTGGGGGGAGCAGAGAGCCACTTACTGACTACTGCCTGGCTGAGCTGTGGTTTCGGCTCATTGCAAGTGAGTGGACTGGCAAAAGTGGAAAACACAGCCTTTTGTATCTGAGCAACACCAGTTCCCTCAAAATGTGCAATTTTCCTCAGAAGACGCCAGGTCTGACTCGGTACGAGTTATTTCAGGCAATGTTTTTTCTTTTTTACAGCCAAGTAGTTTTCTACCATGTAAATGTCCCATAGTTGTTTCATCCACTCATCTACTGATGGACACTTGGGCTGCTTCTAAATCTTGGCAATTGTAAATGATGCTGCAGTGAATATAAGGTATTTATGTTTTTTCAAATATAGTAATTCAGGTTTCTTCAGATAAATTCCGAGAAGTGGAATCACTGGGTCATTAGCAGTGCCATTTTTCATTTTTGAGGTAACTCCATACTGCTTTCCACAGTGGCTGCAGCAGTTTGCATTCCCACCAATAGCACAAAATGGTTCCCCTTTCCCCACATCCTGGCCAGCACTTATTTTTTGACTTACTGATGACAGCCATTCTGGCAGGTGTGAGATATCTCACTGCGGTTTTGTGTGTGGGTGTGCGTTTACAGTTGTATGTGAAACAGAGTTTATCTTTGTATTATTTTAAAATTTTATTTTATTGCTTATGCTGTTATAGTTGTCCCAATTTGCCCTGCTTTGCCCTCCTCCACCCAGCATCCCCCACTAGCCACACCTTTGTTCATGTCCATAGGTCATGCGTCTAAGTTCTTTGGCTACTCCATATCCTATCCTGTACTTTATAACCCCATGGCTATTCTGTAACTACATATTGTACTTCTTTTAAAAAAATCTTTATTATATTTTCCCATTACCATTTAGTCCCCTTATATCCCCCTCCCCCCAGTTCATTGTGGTTTTAATTTGCATTTCTCTGATGATTAGTGACGTTGAACATATTTTCATTTGCCTATTGGCCATCTGTATGTCCTCTTTGGAAAAGTGTCCATTCAGGTCCTTTGACCATTTTTTTTAACTGGATTTTTTTTTTGGTGGGAGGGGCTGTTGGGTTTTGTAAGTTCTTTATAAGTTTTGGATATTGATCCCTCACCAGATGTATCAGGCAATATGTCTTCCATTCAGTAGGCTGTCTTTTCATTTTGTTGATGGTTTCCTTTGCTGAGCAAAACCTTTTTAGTTTGTTATAGTCCCATTTGTTTATTTTTTTCTCTTGGTTCCCTTGTCTGAAGGGGAATATCAGAAAAAAATACTGCTACGAGCAATGTCTGAGATTTTACCACCTATGTTTTCTTCCAGGATTTTTATGTTTCAGACCTAATAGTTAAGACTTTAATCCATTGTGCTAAGTGAAATAAGCCAGTCAGAGAAAGACAAATATCATATGATTTCACTCATGTGTGGAATCTAATGAACAAACTGAACTAACAAGCAAAGTACAGACAGACTCCCAGACAGAAAGCAGGCTCACAGCTCTGGGGTTGGAGGACTAGGGGGTGGAGGGATCAAGCAAAAAGGAAAAAGGACTCATGGACATGGACAATGGTGTGGTGACTATGGTGGGGAGGGGAAAAGGGGAGAGGCAGGAGAGGGTACAAGAGAGATAAATGGTAATGGAAAAAATACAATGAAAAAATAAATTTGTAATGTTAAAAGAAATATTTTCTAATAACTTGCATGAAGGAGGTACTCTGAAAACAAACTGCAGTGCACCGTTCTCTGCGACGCTCTGACTTTCCAGTGGGAAACAAACAAATCATGCTCCTGGTCTGTCTACACAAAGAACCTGCATCAGGACGATAAGCTGAGTGGCCTCCAATTGGATCCCGCAGCCCTGCCACTAAAAGATTAATCCACCTTCGGCGCTGCTGAGATGTTTTATTCATTTACTTATGTATTCTGGGGGTCTACCACATAGAGTCCTCAGCCTCACATGTTATTTATCTTGATAAAATCCTGTGGCACACTTTAAGTACAAAGTGTCTCATGCCAAACCCAGCAGAACTCTCTAGGTGTCTCCCCTTCCCAGTTATTAACTGGAAGGCTTCAGACTATGGGGGAAGAGCAACTGAGTTGAGATCCCTCTATAACTCTGACAGCCAAAACAGGCTTTTCTTTAGATTACAGAGTTACTGCCAGCTGCCACTCAACAACTGCTAGGTCACACAACAGCAAACCTAGCTGATGTATTACCAGTCACTCACAACACTGGAGCCCGGTGAGAAAAGGCTATTCTCATGTAGGATGGATCTAGCAGGAGCTTCAAAAGGTCCTGATGACATCTGGGCCCCCACTCTTAGCTTATGAG
The DNA here is from genome assembly GCF_019186645.2 of Phyllostomus hastatus. Classification (NCBI taxonomy): domain Eukaryota; kingdom Metazoa; phylum Chordata; class Mammalia; order Chiroptera; family Phyllostomidae; genus Phyllostomus; species Phyllostomus hastatus. The sequence continues at coordinate 33,432,843 of NW_025333709.1, read as the reverse complement.
GCAGAAAGAGAAAACATAGTTTGTGAAAGGGTCTCACGCCCCAGTGGTTTTTAGCCTTATTTGTCCCACACGCTCCCATGACGGATGATCGCCACAGCCCACAAAGCTTGGATTACATGCAGTTCCCTTGCCCTAGTGACAACGCATCCCTTTCTCTCACATTCAACAGCGCTTGTTAAAAGGCAGGTAAATGGGAAGGACTTCCAGAGGGCCACCTCTGCTTGCATTCTAATTGTTTGAGAACTAAGGTACTTTACTAATAATAACAGAGTGCTTGAAGGATACACCTTTGTAGAATACGCTGCCATAGGGGCCAGAAGCGGGAGGCCATTCTCTGATGTCAGTAAGGGTAACAATGACTGCTTATCTCCCTTCACCCCCCACCCCCCCGCCCCACTTCCCAATTTCAGATGATGTGTCCAGGGCCTTCTCTTCACATGCCACACGCTTACCTTCGGCGCTGACTGAAGCCTAAAGTTTCCCAATCAAACAACAGATTCTTCCATCTAGTCAATTGTCCTAGCTGAAGACACTGCAGGGTGGCCCACTGGATGAGCTCAGGAGGGCATTCAATATGTTACAATAAAAAGTCTGCAGTCTGACTCAGGGGAGGTCCAAGCGCAGCTGGGCTGACTCTTGCCATAGTTCTAATTCCAGTAAGGAGGAAAACGGCCAGTGGAGTCTTCCACTCAGGATTCTGCCTCCGACAGTTGCTCTGAGAAACAGTGTGTACAACAGAATAACTGCCCTCCACACCACGGCGCCTGCTTTCCTTCCTGCCCCATGAGTTATCTATGCCTCAATGACCGTATTTCGCTGTGTATAATGGGCACTTTTTTGCCCAAATTTTTGAGGGAAAAATAAGGATGTGCATTATACATGGGTAGTACTAATTCCATATCTATACAAATGTTTTTAATTCTTTGATTTATGCTTATGTATTAAGAATATAACTCTAGAAAGCAAGAATGATATCTGTATGCAAAATAATACCCTGGGATATGATAACCGGCTTTGTTTCTAAATATAGATAAATAAAAAATTGAATTAAAAAAATTAAAAGATTTTTTTTCTTGAAAATTTGGACTCAAAATGTGGGTGCACAGTATACATGGGAGCACATTATACACAGCAAAATATAGCAGCTTCATTTACCCTCACCTCCCACATACAGCCCCATGTGAAGATATAAATGACCTTTTCATGAAAAGGTATCAATGAAAAAGGAGGAGAAGTGAGAGGAAAGACATTAGATACTTTCATTCCAGTCAGCGTTTTCTAGCTTTAGAGGAAGAAAATAACATCTCAGGGAAGTTTTATTTCCCCTCTATCTGACAAAGCTTTGCCAAGAAACTGCATTGCAGAGCAGGAGATCTTGCTGGGTGCTGAGGCCAACAGGGTGGGGCTGGCAATCAGAGCCTCCTGAACCCGGCAGGACTTGGCCATCGTCTCCTGCCCACACCCTTCTCCATCACAATCTACCTTGGGCAAACTAGATCAAGTCAGAGTCATCATGTGAGGAACCTATCAGGGCCAATATTTTGCCTGTATCTTATTTAAAAGAAGAGAAAAAGCAATTAGACGTATGCTAGGGGAAAGAAAACCTGTCTAGATACCAAGGACGTTAAGTGCACATTATTTGCAACCACGACCCAATACTGGAAGTTTGATTTTTAACTTCACTTCTGTGAAGGGCAATAGGAGAGTGAGGGGTAGAGAGAGATTATTGGGAGCAAGGTACCATTGGTATTCTGCTCTTGAATCTGACCTCAGGCAACGTTTGTCCCAGCCAAAGCAATGACTCATCCTCTGCTGCCAGTGTCACAACAGGAGCTTGAATTGCTGCAGTCCAGCAAACAGTGCAACACTCCTTAGAAGAAAAAGCTCTGCTCTAGCATTTCAGAAAAACTAATTAAATTCAAATCAGTGCAGAAAATGGAAAATTCCCATCACCATTTTATATCAGAGAGAGGCGACCAAAACACAACTTGAGAGTACCAGAAGCTTTACTTTAAACATCAACAAACATATCTGCATTTGTTTGTTTTTGGTTGTTTCAGTTATTTATTTATTTTTGGCATGCAGTAACATTATATTATAAAAATCAGACCCAGAGAGACTTTTGGGGAATGTAAGATTATTCCACATAGCCATACTAAAGAAGTGATGAAACTGCTGGCAACTAGATGCCAAAGATAATGGCTAGAGTCCTTTAATTTGGATTCATACTTTCATTTATGCAGCAATTAATTATCCCCTATCTACTATGAAAAAGACTATAGAAAATACTAAGATATTGTCAATGTAAGATGGGATGTAGTATGTTCTATGAGAAAGGGGTGGTTGTTTCAAGAAGGGATTTACCATTTCAAGAGAGGAAGGCTTCCTGGTAGAAGGAGAAAACGAACCGGGCCCTGGAAGCATGAATAAAACTCCTAAGTCAGGGAAAACTCTTTCTGAATAATGAGCACAAAGACATGACGGGAGAATATGGAGGGAGTCAGGGTGCCGTGCGCAGATCAGATTGCCAGAGCGATGTGCCAGGGACTCAGAAAGGAGGGGTACTAGGTTTGTGATGGTGACAATGTAGACTAAGCACGTGGATATGCAGAAAATGTGTTTGGCCTTCAGGAACCGTAAGCAGGAGTTAAATGGAAGGTTTTGACAATTAGAGCAGACAGGACAGCTAGGGGCTGGGACGGGGTTCTGGAGGCCCACTTCCGGGTGGTGTGTCAACCTGTCAGTTGCCGGGCTGCGGGGTGGTGTGAGCATGTCAAGGAAGGCTTACTACGGTAGGATGCTGGGGGAGGCACGGCATTTAGGGGGTGGGGAGTCTGAAGTATTTACCAATGGTCGCGGAGTATTTCTGAATTTTACCAGCCAGTACAGCCAAACCAACGTATAGTCGCTGAATCTCAGTTCTGTCTATGGTTAAAAAAATTGTCAAAAGCTAATAAAAGCTTGTGTTTTTCAGATCTATAGACTAAACATTTACTTTGATGTCAAATGCAGTATGTTAAAACTAAACCCACCATATTCTTTACTTAAACATGTGGCATCTTATGATTACATCAGGAATTGGCACAGTAAGTTACTCAGGCACTCATTTCAGAAATCTGGGAATCATTCGCAGGCCCACAACACCAGAGCCATCACGTGAACCCCCTTCCCAGTTTTCAGGAATTGTTACTGGGTGAATTGTGATGGCAGCCAGGGCTACTCTCTCTTCCTGACCCCACCTTTTGACTTTTTCATCAACTTATATTTTAGGGATTTAGTTGAATTACAGAAAAATGTGTTGTTAAAATATATTAATTTAAGCCCTGGCTGGTTAGCTCAGTGGATTGAGCGCGGGCTGTGAACCAAAGTGTCGCAGGTTCGATTCCCAGTCAGGGTACATGCCTGGGTTGCAGGCCATGACCCCCAGCAACCACACATTGATGTTTCTCTCTCTCTCTCTATCTCCCTCCCTTCCCTCTCTAAAAATAAATAAACAAAATCTTTGAAATATATATATATTAATTTAAAATACTATAATTTAATTATGCCTATATATTTGATTAAATAATATATCAATCTGAAAATACCGTATTATTCAACTCTGACATTTTATAAATCAATAATATAGAAATTGTTTTTGATGATTTTTGATAATTATGCTTGCTATTTTTTCTTCTCACTCTTTCCGAAACTCACATTAGTAATATGTCAGACTTAATGCATTATTCTCCACTTTCCTGATTTTTCTCACCATTGCCCATCCTTTTGTTCTTAATTCACTTTTTGGGAATTTTCTGAAACTTTATCTGGCAACCATTTATTGAACTATCTGACTCAAATGATTAATTTCCAAGCGTTCTTTTTTATTCCCTGAATGAATACCATCCTGCTCTTTTTCTTGTAGGCCAGGTCTCTCTCTTATCTCTGAGCATTTGGCTACATTTCCTTTGAAGCCTTCTTCCGCTCCGCTCCCCGCATTGCTTCTGATTCCTCTGAATTCCCTTTTCCTGTTTCTTCACTTGGGTTGCTGCCTTTCATGCTGGATGCTTTAATCACAAGGCTACTGATTCTTAGCTGTCCATTCATATATTAATAACGAAGCACTAAAAAGCTGTTTTGAAGCTAGCACATGTTATGAACTGGCAGGCTTCACTGTAGAGTATTCAGACAAAAAGCCAAGTGTTTGTCTGTTGTTTTTTAAATATACACAGCACAGTAGTTAGGTTACAGGCTAAGTTGCTACAACAAAGAGGCCCCCAGATAGAGTGATGCAAACAAGGTAGGATTTCATTTCTTTCTCTTTTAACATTCCACAGTTGATGGGTGGTGCGGGACAAATTGGTGCTACTGGGCTTTCTGTGCTATTTGCTGCTCCACTGTCCTCAGGGTCCTGTCCTTGCCTCTAGCACCACACTCCCAACTCACCCTGGCAGGGAATGGGAAAAGCAGGAACACAAGCTAGTTCTTTTTAAGAGGGTGAAGTGGAAGCTGCTCATACCATTGATAAGAATTTAGTTAGTGTTCACACCTCACTGCAGGGGAACCTGGGAAATGTGGCAGCCAGGGGAACCTATCTAGGCAGCCAGGTTCCTTGCCAAAACTTGGGGGCATTCTTTCAGTAAAAAGGACCAGGGGCAGAATAGATACTGGTGGACATTAGAGTCTTCTCTACTTAGGGGCTCTCAAGTGTTAGAATCTCCAGGTTTTTCTCTGGGGTGGTTCATTTTCTCTAGATGTGGGTCCTTCAGCGTCTGTATATCCAGGCTGCTGGAATTCACTGTCAAGTGTAGAAATTAGGGCTCCCCACTCCAGACCTCCACTGTGCCTGAGATCTCAGAGTCTGGTTGTCCTCTGGTTTACTTTCTCCAAAGAATAACTTTCTGATTTTATGTGGGGGAGGAGGAGGCCTTGTTACCTGTCTGTATGGAATGGTGTAAAACTGCTCCTCCTGAAATCTGTGTTCTCAGCTCCCTGACCCCCCTCCCATGACTGTCTCCTGTGGTCCCCAGTGCCTTTATTTCTAAGCTTTTCATGGGTTCTTTGGGCTCATGTACTGTGGGCACTTAGATTTGACCTTTTTGCTTTCTCGCCATTCCTCCATCAATTTTCAGTCTTCACAAATCCTAGTTCAGGGTCACACACCTCTCCTAGCAGCCTCGAAAATGACTTCTGCCTTTCTGTTTCTTGTTCTCCTTATTCTTTGCGGGATTTGAAAAAGGAGAAGGAAGTGAAAATGGCTGTTACTCTACTACCTTGAAACTAAAAAATTCATCTGTACATGATGCTATCATTGGAAATTTTATCTCAGGCCACAAACATCCATTTGCTTAAAATAAGAACAGTTTTATTTTTCAGTTCATCCTGTGGGAGTATACTCATGATTCTCCACAAAGTGACCACTAATTGTACTTCATTTTAAAGTGATTTTTAAAAGGCTTATTTGCAATGATATCTTAGACTTGCAATTGTGAAGTCATTTCTCACTCCCACCTCCCCAAATATTTACAAATCTATATTGAATTTCTTTGCTTCTTTTTTAAAAAATATTTTTCAAGTTGACTTTAGAGAGAGAAGAGGGAGAGAAAGAAAGAGAAACATCGATTTGTTGTTCCACACATCTATACATTCATTGGTTGATTCTTGTATGTGCCTTGACTGGGATCAAACCCACAGCCTTGGAGTATGGGGATGACACTCTAACCAGCTGAGATCCCCAGCAAGGGCTCTTTGCTTCTTTTATCAAATGATCTCTATGAACATACAAACCAGCAGTGACAGAGGCTACCGTGTCTTTCCTAAACAATTCTATATGGTACAAAATAAAATAATTGAGAGAGTGCTCTGTAATATAAAAGGTCTTTAAAGGCCTGCAGATAAGTCAACTAACTCTCTTTGTTCTGAAAGATAATTTTGGGGAGCAAAACTTTATACAAAAACTGTAATTTGCCATGAAGAACCTAGACTCTCACTTTCTTGTTTTTGCCCATTAGGCCATGTACACGGCACATGTACATGGCACGGCACATTCTTCTTCAGCCTTTTCCTCTGGCTGCCTCCTACTCATCCTTCCAGACTCAGTTCCCCTGTCAGCTCCTGCAAAAAGCCTTCCTTGTCCACCTCCCAGAGATATCCCCCAGGCTGATTGGGGGCTGCGCCTGTGTACTTCCATGGCACCCTGCGTTGCCCCTAAATAGCATTTACTTCATTGTAATCACTAGTTTATCTGTCAGTCTCCCCCACCTAACTGTGGGCTCTGAGAGGCCAAGGTCCATGTCCTATTTATCTTTATATTCCTGGCACCTATAAACCATGCCTGGAACACATGTTGCTAGTTACATATTCACTTACTGAGTGAATAAGACAAATGCTGGTTGTCAATTGGAAATTAAAATTCCTCAGTGAAATTAGAAGCAGACAAATCAGGAGGAATAACTCACTTTGGTTACTTTCAATCACTCATTCCCTCAGTGGCTAAATATTAACTGAGCCAAGAATAGAAAATTTCTCCTATAATACTCAAGTAAATGGGATTTCAGAAATAGATATACCTGAGGGATTTAAGCCATTGGCTTCCTGGCCAGATAAAAAGATGCATAAACTTGTACTTCTGGTATTTGTTTTAGTCCAGGCCCTTTGGTTGTAATGGAGAGAAAATCACCCTGGTTAGAAATGGGGGTTAATGCAACCAGAAAGCATACCACTTCTGTGATGAGCCGTCACAGTGGGGAGAAGAGCTGGAGAGGGTGAGCACTTCGGGTTATAGTCTGCCCCTTTCCACATGTCAGCTGGACACATGGGAGAAAACGGCAACTGCTCTTAGACTTGAACTTGCAGATTGCTTTGTTTTTTGTTTTGGGGAGGCAGCAAAAGTTATACTCAGAGACTATTTCTGTCATTGCCAGTAATGTATTTTGCACAAGTTCACTGTGGGAATTATAATTTCACAAGCCAATAGCATACACAATAATCTCACTTAATAAGCCAAATAAAGATATAACATGCTCCACATGAATGACAGCTTAATCACACTGTTCCAGGCAAGGGGAGGTGAAGGAATAAAGTCCAAATTTAATGAGGTGTACCTTTTCAGACAAGGAGGCACTCAGGAGACTCGGTGACCAACCAAAGAGCTGGGTTCCAGTGTTGGTAGGTGGGCAGATGAGGAGGGCCTCGCCAAGACAGGAACCGATGCCCCAAGGGTCTTCAGAGAGTTTTTAGGTTGATGAAGAGTCACCTTACCCAAACTGAAAATCTAAGTAGTCCTCACAAACTCTCAGTATTTGTAGTCCAAATGTTCCTCCCTTGCCATAGCTGCTTCTCCACAAGTTCCTATTGATAAGCCCCCAGCCGGGCTGCTCTGCAGCTGGGCTGCTGGCTGCTTGCTTATCAATGACAGCAGATGCAGAATGATGACATCCGGGCATGACTTACTCTGTTCTTGTACCAAGGCAACTTTCCTTCTGAAAAAACTTTTTCTTCAGTCTTTGTCATTGTTGTAATAAACAAATAGATTCAAGCAACTAAAGTCATGAACAAGTGGATTTGAAATCGCATGAAACCTATACACGATACAGGCTGAACAGCTGACCAGGAGACCCCTGCCATGAAGGGGCCCACCCACCATGCCGACAGGGCAGCCAGATGCCTCCAGAACCACGGTGGCCTTGCAAACAGACTTGATCACTGCTGCACTAACGGGACTCTCGGGGGCGGGCAACGTATGAGTAAGTTTCTAAAATGCAGGAGAATTGTTGAAGGAGCAGAAGACACACCTAAGAATCCCCTTTTTCTTTTTTTAAGATTTATTTATTTTTAGAGAGAGGGGAAGGGAAGAAAAGAGGGAGAGGAATATCCCAATTGGTTGTCTTTCACAAGACCCCAACTGGGGATCTGGTCTGCAACCCAGGCATGTGCCCTGACAGGAATCAAGCTGGTGCCCTTTTGGTTTGCAGGCTAGTGCTCAATCCACTGGGCCACACCAGCCAAGGCATTTAAAGATCATAGCTAAACGGAAGAGCAACTCTGTGGCTGAGCCCATCCACATATACTGTGCTTGAATTGTGGTGTGTCTCCTAGGACCAAGTTAGCAAGAAAAGAGGCCAGCAGAGCAAAACCTGAACACATATTGAGCAAGACTGTGTTGACAGTTTTGGTGTAGCCTATTGATTCGTCTCTGGGGGTGCCCCACTCCCCCACCCCAATCTGTGTTAGGTGTCCCCGTCCTCATCCACTCTGTGTCATGGCAGATCTTTGGCATAGCTCTACCAGGGTGTTTATCGTCAGCATCCTTGTCAATCTTCTCCACCTTGAGGTTGGGAATGATGTCATTTATTATAAACCATTTCATATACCTTTTAGTATGAGGAAGGGTACACATATTTAGTAAATGAATAAATGCCTTATAGTTCTGTATTCTTAGAGCCTAGCATGTGCCCAGATCATGTTAGACAGATGAATAATAATCATAATAAAAGAATGAATGAAATTAAAATATCTGGAATTTAATTGCTTCTAAAAAGCTCTGTAGTAAGAAGCATAGGCTTAATTTCTATGGCTTGCGTCTAATTTTATCTCACATATAAACACTAGAAGAGCAGATGTTCGCTGTCCTGTTTGAAATGCTTGTGTTCCAGAAGTCTGTAAGTTTTGATGTAAGTACGAGAAAAGCTTTTTATTTTGGTGTAGTGTTCTTAACACACTGGAGACTGGGAAAGGGCGTGGGGGTGGGGCCCACAGCTACCTGAGGCTGAGTGCTAACTGACTCTGCTGGTGGCAGTGTCTCACCACAGTCAATTTAACCCGACAACATCTATCCTATTTCTACATTTTGACACTTGCTTTAGGTGCAAGGATGACTTGAATTCGTTCCAGGTTCTGTCCTGTTTAAATGCACTTAGATGGCATTTAAGCCATTGCTCATTTCAGCTAAACTAGGGGAGAAGTGAAGTTTTGATGACTCTCTTCATCATTCTTCTATGAAAACAGAGAGTAGATAATGATGTTTCACATGAAAGATCAATTTCTGTATCTGTGAATTGAGCATGAGAACACCCATCTCACAGAGGCACGGTGAGGGATAAACGAGAGATGTCAGTTCCCCACAGTGCCCGGTGCGCACACAGCAGGTTCTTGGTATCTATTTGCAGATCTGAATCAATTTAATATGATAAGACTTCTAGTTCAAAGATGCTTCTTTTTTTTACCTCCTCATGGAAGACAACTTTTCTTATAAAGGATTTCTTTCTCAGGAGACTGCAGCCAAAAAATCGGAAGTTTTGATAAAACAATGGGGACCATCAAGCCTGCAACACAGAGGAACCCCCTCTCATTCCCATTTCCCTCTGAACTGCTCCAGCCCCACTCTGTTGTATTCTGCTGGGAAAGCCTCCGCTGCCTCCCTGCTCTTCCTCCTCTGCCTCAGGCGTGGAGCGATAAGAAGGCAGAGAGGAGTCAGGGGGCATCTTGCCCTCCCTGGCCTGTTGGAGCATCAGATCAGAAAACCACCTCTCACTCTGGACAGCCTCGGCACCACACCACCATGCTGAAGCCACTCTGCTGTCTTAGTGACAGATTTAGAAGGGGACACTGTCAGTAAGGGTTAAACACTCCAGTGCCCTGTGATACACAAAGAACCAAGGACTAGACTGAAATACCAAGTGAAAGTCCAGTAACTCTGTGCCCATCCACCACCAGCACCCTTGTCCAAGACACTCTCATTTTTGCCTGGATGACTAGTCCATTTACTCAGTACATGCTTACCTAACTCTAGCCCTTTCTCTGCATAGCAGCCAAGGGATCTCTAAACAAGGTGGTCAGAGGAGGTCCAGAATCTTTTTACTATTGCCTCACTTGCCCTGGCCTTGCCTGCCTCTCCAGCCTCATCTCTGCCCACAGGTCACACTGATTTCCTTTCAGTTCCTCAAACACACCAACTTTCCCCCTTTCTTTGGGTCTTTGTAGCCTCAGTGAAAACCCTTCCCCTAACTCTTGCCTAGATATCTCCTCTCTATCTTTCAGGTTTCAGCTGCCATGTCACTTCCTCAATGATATTTAAGTAGATATTTAAACAGACCCCCCTGCTCTGTGCTTCATGCACCCCGCAGTTTCCTTCACAACACTCACTGTGACTCACAGTTTCGTATTTATATTTTTTACTGTTTAACGTCCAGGGCTCCTAGCAGTGGAAAAGCTCCATGAGCGCAGACGGGCTGTTTGCATCCCACTGCGTGTGCAGACTCAACACGGAGCTAGACTCACACTGAGTTAGTGCAAGCAAAAAGGAGTTTGTTAATCATATACCATTTTGTTGGGGATATACTTTGGAACTGTACTGAAAACTTTTCTAGGAGATGTTATATAGGTAGGATCCTCTCCACAGACACAGGGTTCCTTTTTACATTTCTACAATAATGTTATTTTCAATCCACTATAGTCCTGAATGGGAAATTATTTTTAATCACTTGCCACATCTACCCAAAGTGTTGACTATCAATTCGAAGTGCTGAGTTACCTGACATAAGCTTTGTATGAGCTTATAGAACTTTGAACTTCGGGCTCTTCATGACCGAATTTCCCTATCAGTAAAAGGGGGTGGGGGGGGTAGGAACTAACTGCTCTCTGACTCTAATTCAGAATTTCAGCTATTATGGCTATCTTATTTTTCTGAAAGACATGAACCAGCAGCTCACAAAAGAAATAAAAATGTCCAATAAGCTTTAGTAGTAACCAAAAGTGTAAATTAAAAACAATGAGATCATCTTTGCAGATCAGAGTGGCAAATTTGGGAATGAATAATACCCTTGTGTAACAGTTTCAAGAAGAATCATTTTCATCACTGTACAGTATTTGGAGTGGCTATTTGGTGGTATGTATCAAAAGTCTTAACGAGTGAAGTGGACTGCATTTTCCAAAGATGACCGCACAAATGCAGCCCCTCAATCCCATTCCCGCGTCCTACAGGGTTGACGCTTCCCCCCTGACAGGTGGGAGTCACTGTGCCCTCCTCAGCCTGGGTGGGCCTGTAAACTGAAAGTGGTGTCTCATGGTTTCCAGGGCTAAGTTAGAAAAGGTGACAGTGCTCCACGTGGTTCTCTATTGGGACGCCCTTGGTGCCGTGTAAGAAGTCTAGCTCTCCTGAAGTCGACATGCTAGCGAACCCACATCCAAATGCAGGAAGATGCCTGAGGAGGCCCAGCTGTTCCAGCTTCCAGCTGTTTGGCTCCTTCCAGCCCTAGCACCAGCCATGGGAGTGAAGGAGCCTTCAGAGACTCCAGCCTCTCACCTTTGAGTCACCCAGTCTGTATCAAGTGATAAGCTATTGTAACTGAGCCCTGCCCAGGCTGCAGATTCATTAGTAAAATAAATACTGTTGTTTGATGTGCGAGGTTTAGGGGAGTTTGTGATGTGGCACTAGATAAATAGAACACTATATATACTGCTGGGTTAAAAGGTATCTATATATCTGTTCATACATATACATATACAGCTATAAAGTGTTCTGAGGTAGTTTGTTACGTAATACCAGATAACTAGATTATTATATATAACATATAAAAATATATATTGCTGGTCCTGGCTGGTGTGGCTCAGTGGATTGAGTGCTGACCTTTGAACCAAAGGGTCACTGGTTTGATTCCCAGTCAGGGCACATACCTGCATTGCAGGCCAGGTCCCCAGTTGGAGGCATGTAAGAGGCATTCATACACTGATGTTTCTCTTTCTGTCTTTCTCCCTCCCTTCCCACCTTTCTAAAATTAAATAAATAAAATATTTTTAAAAAAGTCCTGGCAGGTGTGGCTCAGTGGATTGAGTGCCGATCTGTGAACCAAAGGGTTGCTGGTTCAATTCCCAATCAGGTAACATGCCTGGGTTGCAGGCCAGGTCCCCAGTAGGGGGCATGTGAGAGGCAACCACACATTGATGCTTCCCTCTGTCCCTTCCCATCTCTCTAAAAATAAATAAAATATTTAAAAATAAAAAATATATTGCTGGGTTAAAAGATATCTATATCTCTACAAATTTTTGTATGTACATCTGTGTACATACATATAGGTATAGATAGAGGTATTTCTTTAACCTAGCAATTTCAGTTCTAGGAATTTGTGCTAAGAAAATATTTGGAAAGTATACAAAAATAGCTACCTAGCATTATTAACCAAATAAAATATTTTGAAACCATATAAAATGTTCAGCAACAGGCAACTGATTAAATATATTATTTTATATTCATAGAATCAATGACTAGGCTGCCACACAAAAATGTGTTTACTGTCCAGATAGTGAGTTATGAATAAAAAATTATAATTAATCCTATTCTTTGCACCTAAGGTCTATTTTTCTTATAATTTTTATAGGACTTTATGTGCAAATAAATGTATATTAGGTACAAAAAAAACACAAACTAATCATACTCATCATTGGTTCATGCCTGGCTCTCATTATTTATTTATTCATACAAAGGTATTAATGCATAATAATTGATATTTTGTTTTTAAAAATATTTTAAACAGATTTCATTTATTTATTTTTAGAGAGAGGAAAGGAAAGGAGGGAGAAAGAGAGGGAGTGAAACATCAGTGTGTGGTTGCCTCTTGCACAACCCCCACTGGGGACCTGGCCCACAACCAAGGGATGTGTCCCAACTGGGAATCGAACCAGCAACCCTTTGGTTTGCAGGCTGGCACTCAATCCGCTGAGCTACACCAGCCAAGGCTATTATTTTCTTTTTTAACAAAAAGGCATTAGACTCTACAAGTTATTCTGCAATTTGCTCCTTTATTTCATAATATATTATAAATATATTTAACATATCATAACCCTCCAGGTCATAGGTTTGGATTTAACTCATTCTAATAAATGTACCATAATTTATTTAACCTCTCTCCCATTAATGGACATTCGAGTTGTTCCATTTTTTCTTTTACATAACTACAAGCAATGCTAAAGTAAATATTTTGGTCCATTTATCTTCAGGCACTGATACTTTTATTTTAATAAAACAAATTCCAAAGAATGGTATTGCTGGGTCAATGTGAACTTAAACTTTGATGTACACTGCTAGATTACTTTCCAAAAAGGTTATAGCAATTCACATTCCCACAGCAATGTGTGAGATTCCCCTGAACCCTGAACAGTGACACATTCTCTTTCTTTCTCATTCTTTAAAATGGGTAGAAAATGGTGTCAAGGTTATACACTTTTTACATATTTAAGATGCAAACCCTGTCATCTGTTGAAAGCTTTTATTTTTTTGTCTTGGCATATTTTGCAGCACAAAAGTTTTAAATTTTATGTGGTCCAATCTATCAATCTTATCCTTTATGGCTGTTTGAACCTTTGTTTTAAAAGCTGAATATACTGTCAAATGAATTAGCAGCTGTGGGCATGGGAGTGGTTGAACAGGCTCATCTGGACAGGCTTTTCCTTTCAACACTGAACCCTGAAGTCTGACCTTCAGTTAGTACTTTGCTGCCACTACCCAGGGAGACCGTACACTAGCGTGACTGAATTCTAGAAATGGTTTGTCTGATATCTTTGTTCAAAATGAGCAATTCTATTCCACAAAGAACTCAGTTTTACTGATGGAGATGTGAACTGGTGTTTAATGAGTCTGCAGCACTACATGCTCATAGAACATGCTAATCTATTTCTTGTTCTTCTGAGGCAATAAAAATTATCTTCAAAATAATCTTTTCATAGACATCTCACAAAATGCAAGTTTCTAAGTCCTATAATATTTCATTTTTCTTAACAGAATCCTTTAGTGGTCTATGCAAATCCAAGCAGCTCCAGCTTTAGATATCTTATCGGTTTTTGATGAAAGCCTTGACTTGACAAATACTCCGAGATTTATTGCTTTATGGCATGTGGTCAGATATGAGTTAACAAAAACATTTACAATTTCTTACCCTGCTCCCACTGTACCTTCTGAAGCCCAGAACCTTGCATTTTTCTCTATCTGATGGAAACAAGGTGAGGCATTTAAATTATTTTAAAACTCACAGTTTGTAGACACCTTAAAAGTCTATTTTATCATAATAAGTATACAAATGTTAATGAATCGTTGAAAAACACTTTCTTAAACACAACAGGACTCTCCCCTGTAAGTAAGATTGGAGTGTGAAATGGAGGGCAGTGTGTGCTTAACTCCCTGATAGCGCCTGAGAAGAAACCAGAGAGCTCTCTTGGCTTTAACAGTACTGCTACGGCACTTTCTTACATTTTCATGCTTAACATTTCACCCAAGTTTTAATGTCCACCAGAACTTTCACTCTAGTCATGTCGTGTAATTACATCATATGAAAGCAAATTAATCAAAGTCTCTACCACTTCCTGATCTCTGTCAACGGCTTTAAAACTTCCCTGCTACCTTTCCTTTACCTTCTCATATTCTGTCGACTTTTTAAGCATTTATTTAGTCAACAAACATTTATTGCACATCTACTATATTTTTATGATGATAGAATTACATAACATAAAATTTAACATTTTAAGCATTTCTAAGGGTACATTCGCACTGTTGTGAAACCACCACCACCATCAATTTCCAGAACCTTTTCACTATACCAAACCAAAATTCTATATCTACTAAATGATAACTCCCCAGTCCCATCTCCCTCCCACCCAGGGCCTGGCAACTAACATGCTACTCTCTGTCTTCAAGAATTTGACTACTCTGGGTACATCATGTGAGTAGAATCATACAATACTTATCCTTTTGTGGCTGGCTTCTTTTGCTTAGCATAATGCTATGAAGGTTCATCCATGTCACGCCATATATGAGAATTTCTTTCCTTTTAAAGACTAAATAACATCCCATGTATGTATAAAGCACATTAAGTTGACCCAGACCCTTGACAATGGGGTTCTGGGTTGCTCCCACATTCTAGCTACTGTGAATCACGCTGTTATGAACATAAGCATACAACAAACACATATTTATATTCCTGCTCTCATTTCAGACGGGGGGAGTAAATATCCAGAGGTGGAATTACTCAATCATATGGTACTTTTATTTTTAATTTTGATGAATTGCCGTGGCCATTTTCCACAGCAGTTTCATCATTATACATTGCTACCCACATACACAAGGGTTCCAATTTCTCCACATTCTCACTAACACCTTTTATTATTTTCTATAACAGTCATCCTAGTGGGTGTGAAATAGTATTTCATTGTTGTTTTGATTTGCATTACTCTAATTATTAGTGATGTTGAACACTGTTTCATGTGCTTAATGACCACTTATATATCTTTTTGGAGAAATGTTTATTTAAGTCTTTTGCCCATTTTCTAATCAGGTTTTTGTTATTGAGTTGTAGTTATTTATATATTCTGGATATCAATCCCTTATCAGACATATGACTTGCAAAATATTTTTTCCTCTTCTGCTCACTACCTTTTCACTTAATAGTATCCTTTGCTGCTTCAAAGTTTTTAATTTTGATGAAGTCTAATTTTGGGTGTCATACTAAGAAATCATTGCTAAATCCAATATCATGAAACTTTTCCTTATGTTTTCCTCTAAGTTTTATAGTTTTAACTCTTACATTTAGATCTTTGATCTATGTTGAATTTAGATATGATGTGAGGTAACAGTCCTCATTTTTTAAATTTTGCATGTGGATATCCAGTTTTCTCAGCATCATTGGTTGAAAAGATTATCCTTTCTCCATTGAATAGTCTTGGCACCCCTGTTAAAAATCATTTTAGCATTTATACAAGGGATTACTTCTGGACCCTCTATTCTATTCTGTTGGCCCATATGTCTGTCTTTATGCCAGTACCACACTATTTTGATTACTATAACTTTGTAGTATGTTCTTTCCAGTGTTATTGAGAAATAATTAATATGCATCACTGTATAAGTTTAAGGCAGACAGCACCATGGTTTGACTAATATATACTGTGAAATGATTTCAGTAAGTTTAGTTAATATCATATGATTGTAATATAAGAAAAAGAAAAAAATTCTCCTTGTGATGAGAACTATTAGGATCTATTACCTGAACCATTTTCTTATATATCATATAGCAGTTTAACTATAATCATCATGTGCATTACATCCCTAATACTTACTTATCTTATAACTGAAAATTTATACCTTTTGACCGTCTCCTTCCAAATCACCTCCCCTATACTAAGTTTTGAACTCAGGAAGTATGAGACCTCCAACTTTGCTCTCTTTCAAGACTGTTTGGCTATTCTGAGACTCTTGAGATTCCATGTTAATTTTAGGATGGATTTTTCTACTTTTGTTGGGATTGCACATCTACTATACTTGAGGCAGTGTTACTTTCATTTATTCCTTTATTTCCACTTTACTGGACACAATGGCCTCCTTTCTGGTACAGGAGGCCCTGGAATAATGTTGTTTCATTATAATGTTGATGAGATGCTGTAGAAATTTAACACTAGTTTATATTAATTACCCTATGGTAAGATTGATTTTCTTATAGTCATTTCACTTAGAAGTTACAGAACCTATTGATAGTGTTAAGTGAGGACTTACTGAATTTCTTTCACAAATCCTCCACATTTTATGTAATACATTGTATCCACTACTATGAGATAAATATCCCTAAAACATCACATTATTATATTACTCATTGGAACAAAGACTTATAGTGCTTCCTAGTGCCTGAATACTCATGTCCATGCACCTTTGCTTGGTGTTTAAGACCCTCCATCGTGCCCTTGATCTGCCTATAATATTTATTCTCTACCCCTTCCTGGCACCAAGCCTGGGCTCCAGGCAATGTCCTTTCCTTCCCTCACATTCCCCTTCAGTTTTCTACAATAACCTGACCCATCCTATAAGGCCATTTCTAGTTTCATTTCTTCTTTTAAATCTTCAGTGACAGTGCTATTTACCATGATTGTTTCTTCTCCTCCACCCACCACTGTTTTTCCTTTTTGCAAAAAGAAATATTTTTGTTGTAACAAACTGAGTTTAAAATTAATGGAATCACCATACAAAAACTTGTATACAAATATTCATAGCAGCATTACAAATAATAGTTTAAAAGTAGAAACAATCAAATTGTCCATCAACTGAGCAATGAATAGAAGAATCCATATAATATAATGTTATTCATCCATAAAAAAGAATGCTACAACATGGATAAGCCTCGAAAGCGTCATGTTAAGAGAAAGAAGGCAGTAGCAAAAGGCCACATATTGTATGATCCCATGTAAATGATGTTCTGGTAAAGACAAAACTGAAGGCACAGAAAATGTATCAGTTATTGCCAGGGGCTATTGAGACGGGAGAAATGGGGAGGGATTGCTAATGGGTATTGATTTGTTTTGGAGGGTGATAAAAATGTTCTAAAACTAGAGAGGGGCGATGGTTGCATGACACTGAATGCACCCAAAACCATTGAATTGTATACTTTAAAAGAGTGAACTTCATTATCTGTGAACTGCATCTCCATAAAACTTATAAAAAATTATGAAAACTACAAATAAGCTATCAGAACTAGTAAGTAAGTATAGCAAGACTGCAGGATACAAGACCAATATATTAAAATAAAATGTATTTTTATGTGATAGTGACACTGTTGGAAATTAAAAAGGTGAAAACAATATCATGAGTAAAATACAACATACTTAAGATAAATCTGGCAAAAGATGTGAAAGACCCATACACTGAAAAACTACAGAACACCGATACAATATCTTTAAGCTATTAAAGATAGCTTAAATAAGGAGAAAGATATTCCATATCCACATATTGGAAGACTTGGTCTTGTCAAATTTTCCTTTATAGACTCAACATAATCCCAAATTCTCATCAGGCTTTTTTCTTGAAACTGACTGACTGTAAAATTCATATGAAACTGTAAAGTATCTGGAGCTGTTAAAACAATTTTTAAAAGATGAGCAAAAGTGGAGAAATAACACTGTTTGGTTTCCAGACTTATAAAGATACAACAATCAATGCGGCATGGTATTGGCATAAATATAAACAAATAGATAAAAGACAAACTAGAAGGTTTATGTGATAAACAAAATAGTCCAGCACACATATAAATATATAGATGACTGATTTTTGATAAGGATGTAAAACCAATTTAGTTAGAAATGTTAGTCTTTTCAAACAATGATGCTAGAAAACTTGGATATTCATATGCAAATAACTAGCTTTGACCCACATCTCATACCATATATAAAAATGAACTCAAAATGGAACAGAGGCCTAACTATAAAACCCCAAACTGGGAACCTCCAGAAGAAAAGTTAAGAGAAAAGTTTTGAGAATTTGGATTAGGCAAAGATGTCTTTATGTACAACACCAATACCATGATCAATAAAAGAACATATTGTTAAAATGGTCTTCATCAAAATTAAAAACTGTTCTTCAAAAGATACCATTATCAGAACAAAATAAGCCATAGGTGGGAGAAAATATGTCTAAATCATGTATCCGATAAAGGATTTGTGTCTAAAAGATAAAAAAAATTCTTGCAACTAAACAATAAGAAAATAATTCACTCAAATAAAATGGGGAAAGAATTGAACAAACATTTCACCAAAGTAAATATGCAAGTGCTAACTAAGCACATGAAAAGATGTGCAATAAAATTAGTTATGAGAGAATTACATATTTTAAGCGACAGTGAGATACCATTACACACCTATTGACATTCGCTAAAATTAAAATTATTGACTAAACATACCAACTGTTGGCAGGTAGAGGACCTGGAATTCATATACTGTTGGTGGGAAGGCAACTTTTTGAAAAATACTGGCAATTTCTTAAAATGTTAAGCACACAACTACCATGTGATCAGCCATTTCATGCTTAGGAATTTCCCCAAGACAAATGAAAACATACCCAAGAGACATAGAAGACTTGTACTAGAATGTTCGTTCACAGCCACTCCAGCAGGGAAACAGCCTAAATGTCCATCAACAGGTGAACTGGTAAGCAAACATGGGTATATCCACACAGCGGCACACCCTTGGCCACAAAAAGGATGAACTATGGATACATGCTGCAACAGGTGAATCTGAGTTATTCGAAATAATTATGCTGAGTTAAAGAAGCCAGACAAAAAGAACATACAGTGTGATTCTATAACACTATAAAATTTTAGAAAATGTGAACTATATATTGTGACAGAAAGCACTGTAGTGGTTGCTCAGGGGTGGGAATGGGGAAAGAAGCAGGAAGGAGGGATTACATATGCCCCTACTGTTCAAAGTTGTGTTGGTTTCCATTTTTCTCCAGGCCAATAACTTATAACTGCAATAAATACCATTACACACTAATATTTTTTGCATATAAGTATTTTTGAAATCCTCATTTGAGGACAGGTTTGCATTGATTTGAGAGACAGAGAAAAAGAAACATCTATGTGAAAGAGAAATATCAATTGGGTGCCTTCCACACATGCCCCAAATTGGGATTGAACCTGCAACCTAGGTATGTGCCCTGACCAGGAATCAAACTGGCAACCAGAATCAAATCAGTGTACAGGATGATGTTCCAACAAACTGAGCCACATGGCCAGGGCTGCGCATAAGTATTTTTTAATGGTGCACAGTATATATTCAATAAATGTCTTTTAGTAAATTAAACATTGGAAGATCAATTTTATATCTGCTTTAACGTAAAGTCTAAAAAGCTAAATTGCTGGGTCAAAGAATAGCCAGATTTTAATACTTTTTATACACTGGCAAATGTTACTCTAAAAAATGCCAATTGTTGGGTGGGTGGGCTGGAATGGGAGTAAAAGGGAGAAAACTGTACTTGAACAATGATTAAAATAAAATAAAAAAAATGCCAATTGTTAAGAGATTATATTTTCTATACCATACCATGGTTTTTATCCATACAAACCAGTTGCTGATTCATAAGTAAAAATGTTTACCCTTGTTTTTTTTTAAATTAAACTTATTGGGGTGACATTTGTTAATAAAATTATATAGGTTTCAAGTATATCATTCTATGATTTGTCATCTGGATATTGCATTGTGTGCCCACCACCCAAAGCCAAATCTTCTACTGTCACCATATATTTGACTCCCTTGACCCTTTACTACACCCCAACTCTTGTTCCTTCTATGTTTACCCTTGTTTTAATCTACTGTTATTTATATATTAATGAGTTTGATTATTTTTCATTGTTCATTTGCTTATTAGACATTTTCATTCCTTCTTCCAGCTCTTTTTGCACCAAATTTGTATAGCACACAATTAGCACTGCATTATATATTTTCATTTGTATTGGACAACTCAGTTATCATCTTAATATGCGATGTGGTTATATATGTTGCTGTTCTTGTTTCTGTGGCTTACATGGAAGCTTGACAGGGACTCTTAGGAGAAGCAACTGTTAGTCTTACAATCCTAGCATGCTTTATTATTATTTGCCGATTGTTTTTTTCCATGTACATATAGAATATATTTTTTTCTTTTTTCCCCTCTATATTTTTATGTAGATTTTAAGGTAACTGATATAAGGCCCATACTAATTATACATTACCAATATAAAGGCAGATTATATAATTGAGTTATAGATAATTAGTAGATGAGCTGATTCAGAAATAGAAGATTATCAAAGGATAGGGTGGAGTATTGGTCTGATGATTCCAACTGCAGTTCTTACAGCACCATTTTTTAATGTGACTTGGAGCATATTCTTTTATCTGCAGTTTTCTTCCCTATAAACTGCGCAAACTCGGGAGAGCATCAGCTTGGCAGAACATCAGAAATAAAACACAAGAATGGCCACCAGGAACCCGGGACAGTGTAAGAGTGATCGTCTTCAAGTGTAGGATCTACTAGCATCTTTTTTCCTATTTTCTATATTTTCTAGGAGTTCTAACCTTTTATATTAGACATACATTTTCATCTGAATCCAAAGAGTGCCTAACTGAAGATACCTATGATGTTCAGCAGCTATAATATTCTCCAATCTGCAAGGAAGTTAGTGAATGTTTGTTGAGTGACCGGTAACAGAATCCTATGTCACACATCTGGTACATGCTTACATATGTTCTTATATTTTGTTGCAAAGTCTTAGGCTCACATAAAATCAGAACTGGAAGAGATGTTAGGACTCGTTTTGTCTACTTGCTTTCAAATACCTTTAGTTCTGGAAGATTTTATTTGAACATTTATATAGAAACTAATATATAAAAGTAAGAGACTCAGAGCATTGAGAAGAGGCCTTGCGAACCATAGCCCTAAAGGTAAGCAGGTCCCAAATGTCAAAAATCTTTAAGAGACACTTTGAAAACCATTGATTCAATCCAATCCAATCATTTGCCAGAAAAAGAAACTCAAGCAAAGCCATAAAGCAAGTTAACTACAGAATCAGATCTTCTGACTTGGAGTCTAATCCTTTCTAACACAACACTGCTTTTCAGGTGGACTCGATGCTCTCTTATGGGAACAATGCCTTATGCCTCTGTCTCCCTTCTGGGCCAGCACAGAGAGCAGTGCTAAGGGCATCTTTTTAAATCAAACAATTGATGTATACCTGTTATTCAACTGGAAAAGGATAGATTGCCACCCAAGGTTAATTAGATACAGAAAAAACTATGCATGCTTTTTTAAAAAAAGGAGCTAAGGATCTTTTCAGTCTCCATACCTAACCTCCTCTGTAGCACCAAGGACATTGCCCAATACCAATGCAAGGAAGATTAAGAAGTTGAACAATAGAGTGGACAAGGTATGTAATAGACTTACAACCAAAAGCAGGAAGGAGATCTATACTGAAGAAACTTCTTCCTGCCCAGAGCAATTAATGTGGTGAACAGATGGGAAGGCAAGCGAATTATTTTCAAGCTTTACAGGGAAGATAAAAGACATGAAGAAATAATAAGCAGTAAGCCTACAGGGCAGGGACAAACAGGAAGGTATGTTTTTCTTCCTTCCAAAATTTTTTTTTTACTGTTGGCAGTAATTGCTCAAAGTTTTACCCTGTTACTTGTTATCCATTGATTATGGAGAGACAGAATAAAACTTCCAGAGAGAAATCGCATACCAGAGCAATGGGGATGAAAACGAGCTCCCCAAATCCGGTACATGCCTTACTCCTAGCTGAATTTATAAAAAGGCAAGCTCCCCTTTGTTCAGAGGGGAACATACAGTTCTGTTAGAACTGATGATTATAATGATCATGAAGTGGTGTTTGTATTAGTGAAGAAACCACATGGTACATGTTCACTTAAGTTTGATTGGGGATTTCCAATTGTGGAAATCTACAACCCACACACAACATAGTACAGGTCCTCTTCTGTCCATTCATGTGCCACTGGAACAAGCTCATCTCCTACCTACAGATGTATTCATCCTGATTCGCCCATGTCATAATATCCCTGCAATTTCTGACATATGCAGAGAACTTTACGATTTTCAAAACATGTTTCACAGCTATTTTCTCATTTACCTTCATGACATCTTTGTGATGGGTACCTGCATGTGACAAATAAAGAAACTTAAACTCCAAGACTATAAATGATGACTCCAAGGCTGCATAGTTAATAGTAGCAGGGCCAAAATGGGAACCTTGAATTTCTGGTTGTTAGTACCTCATTCTCCTATTACAACTTACTTCCCACTAAACCACAGAAAACACCATCAGATGTTCTTTATTGCCCTCGATAAACTCCACAGCCTCAGTGTGGCTTCCCAGTTCCTCCCCATCTGGCACCTGTCCCATCCTAACCTTCTCTCCCACTTCTCTCCAACATGCACTAGCTGCTTGTTCATAATAATACTTTCACCTGGAATGTCCTCCCTTCTTTCCTTTCTTTTTATTTATTTTAATTTTTATTTTCTCCATTACCATTTATCCCCATTATACCCTCTTCTACCTCCACTGTCCCCCTCCTACCACAATCCTCCCTCCTTGTCATTTTACTAAATTCTACACAGTCTTTAAGGTTAAACAGAAGGGTCAAGTACATATAATCTTCCAACAAAAGCAATTTATGTCTGAATTACATATTTTGACATTTTATTATACAGTCAATATCATTTTCAGTAAAACATAGCTATAAATCACTTCTTATACCACATGAGCTAAATTATTTCATATTTAGTTGTTTAATGTGTCAAAGTCTTGTTTCTGTTAAACACCAAAATCTTTGGTGGTAAGGGAGGTATCATACACTTTTATTCATGAACTTGTATCAGTATTTAGAACAGAGTAGGTACTCAATAACAGAAATTAATGTTTTTTTGGTTTGGTTTCAATGTGGTTTCTATCATTATATGACAATATTGTCACTGAAATGACTGGAGTAAAGGGGGGATAAGGCAGAATTTTAGTTTACAGGAATTGGGGTCCCCGGAGAGCTTGGAAGTAGGGACTCAAACCTGAAACTGGGTACACAATGAAAGCAGAGAAGCAGCAAGACTGACTTGATACTCTGCATATATCTCCTGCTTAAGGAAGAAGACTAACTTCAGTACTGGGCTAGAACTGAACTGTGTGTGGAGGTTACGTAGTCCCTAAGAGACACAGAGAAAGAGGGAGATAAAAAGAGAGAGACAGTGACTAGCCAGATTATCAGTGGACTGTGTCCTAGGAAATAGTTACCTTGTATAGGATAGTTTGTAGTTATATTACACCTGTTGCTGATCATGAGAAATGGCACTCATTTCGAAATTCCACATTTGATTTTTCAAATATCCATACTACCCAAAGCAATTTATAGATTCAACTCAATGACATATTAAATAGATATGCCACTGGCTATTAAAATAGATTGGCTATTAAGATACCAATGACATATTTCAAAGATACAGAACAAACATTTCAAAATTTATATGAAAACATAA
This sequence comes from Phyllostomus hastatus, assembly GCF_019186645.2. Lineage (NCBI taxonomy): Eukaryota > Metazoa > Chordata > Mammalia > Chiroptera > Phyllostomidae > Phyllostomus > Phyllostomus hastatus. Next base: position 33,409,043 of record NW_025333709.1, on the reverse strand, counting down.
ACAACCCTGAACAGCCTCAGCAATCTTGAGAAAGAAGAACAAAGTAGGAGGGCTCATGATACCTGGTGTCAAACTATATTACAAGGCCACGGTAATCAAAACAGTCTGGTATTGGCGTAAGAACAGATACATAGATCAATGTAACAGAATAGAGGGCCCAGAAATAAACCCAAGTCTCTATGGTCAATTAATATTTGACAAAGGGGGCAGAAGCATAAAATGGAGTAAAATTAGCCTCTTCAACAAATGGTGTTGAGAGATCTGGACAGCTACATGCAAAAAAATCAAACTTGACCACCAACTTACACCATACACAAAAATAAACTCAAGGTGGATAAAAGACTTAAATATAAGTCACAACACCATAAAAGTCCTCGGGGAGAACATAGGTAAGAAAATCTCAGATATTCCATGCAACAATATTTTTACCGATATATCCCCAAGAGCAAGGGACATAAATGAAAGAATAAATGAATGGGACTTCATCAAAATAAAAAGCTTCTGCATGGCTAAAGAAAACATCAGCAAAATGAAAAGGGAACCAATTGTGTAAGAAAACATATTTGCAAAAATACCTCAGACAAGGGTTTGATCTCCAAAATATGTAAAGAACTCATACAACTCCACTCCAGGAAGACAAACAACCCAATTAAGAAATGGGCAAAGGACCTGAATGGAACTTCTCCAAGGAGGACATACAGAGGGCCCAGAGACAGGTGAAAGGAAGCTCAGCATCACTAGCCATCAGAGAGGTGCAAATTAAAAGAACAATGAGATACTACTTCACACCAGTCAGAATGGCCATCATAACCAAATCAGCAAACAAGTGCTGGCGAGGTTGTAGAGAAAAGGGAACCCTAGTGCACTATTGGTGGGAATGCAGACTGGTAAAGCCACTGGGGAAAACAGTATGGAATTTCCTCACAAAACTGAAAACAGAATTGCCTTTTGACCTGGCAATTCCACTGCTGGGACTATACCCTAAGAATCCTGAAACACTAATTCAAAAGCACCTGTGCACCCCAATGTTCACAGCAGCACAATTTATAATAGTCAAGTGTTGGAAGCAACCTAAGTGTCCATCAGTAAGTGAATGGATCAAAAAACTGTGGTACATTTACACAATAGAACACTATGCAGCAGAAAGAAAGAAAGGAGCTCCTACCCTTCATGACAGCATGGATGGATCTGGAGAGCATTAAGCTAAGTGAAATAAACCAGGCAGTGAAAGACAAATACCATATGATCTCACCTATAAGTGGAACCTGATCAACAAAACAAGAACCCAATCAACAAAATAAACAAGCAAGCAAAATAGAAACAGAGACACTGAAATAAAGAACAGACTGACAATAATCAGAGGGGAGGTGGGAAGGGATAATAGGAAAAATAGAGGAAGGGTCATCAAGGAACATGTGTAAAGGACACATGGACAAAGCCACAGGGGGTAGGACCTAGGGTGGGAGGTGGAGGTGGGTGAGTGGAGGAGTGGAGGAGGCAAAATGGAGACAACTGTACTTGAAAAAACCATAAAAAAAATCCCACACTTGATTTCTCAAATAAAGTGTTATTGGGACACAGCCACACCTATTTCTGCGAGCACTGTCTATGGCTACTTTTACACGACAAGGATGGAGTTGTTGCAGCAGACCTTAAAATATCTGGCCCCATACAGATGTTTGCTGACTTCTGCTCTAAAATCTAGTCCTGCTTTCCATAAGGAGATCAGGAAGCAATTTTTGGCAAGGAATACCCAGAAGCTGTCAGTAGATTCAGAAAGGCCAGAATGTTTCCTTCTGTTACTAAAAATCCATTTGCTCTGGCCTATGAACTCATCATTTGGCTATTCTGTCTTACAGCATCTATTTGTGATGCTGAGATTATTCTACCCTTTCCTGTGTCTTGGGTCTAAAGTTTTCTAGCAGTTGTGCAGTGTGTCTAGCTATGATTATTCCCTAACGCTCATCATCACATGAAATATTAGGGCAGAAAAAGAATGTGTTGTTTATACAGTGGTCAGTAAAAGGAGTTACAACAACAACTTGCTTATTTGCCCATAAGGAAGGAGCACATTTTGAGTTGACAAAATGTATATCCTTGTCATTATGTTTACCATTCTCACTGGAATCATTTCTTGAATAGATTTCATGGATTTTGTCTTAGCAAGAGTGAGAAAATATAATTTAACCATTTTTTTTTACTTCTTGCTGACTCAGGATCATCATAATGAAATTTTGCATTATAACCTCTGGGGCCACAAAGGAATGGAGGCTAACTGAGCTAACACCAAAAAGCTGAGCAACTGGTTTCATAGTTCTTTCATCTGCTTTTCTCTCTCTCTCACCTTCAGGAGCCATTCTGCTGTGGATTGCCAAGACGGGAAAGGATCTACAGCAACCACCAATCTCATGCCAAAATACCTAGATTAAAAAAAAAAGCCTATCTAATAGAATGGTCTTTGTCTTGGCCTGCTCAGGCTGCTATAATAAAATGCCATAGGCTGGGTGACTTATAAACAACATAAACCTATTTCTCACAGCCCTAGAGACTGGAAGTTCCATATTAGGGTGCCAGCATGGCCGGTTGATGGCCCTTTCATTATATTCTCTCTGGAAGGGGGCAAGGGATCTCGCTAGGGCCTCTTTTATGAAGCTACTAATAATGCCATTCATGAAGGCTCTGTTTCATGCCCTAATCACCCCCCAAAGACCTTACTTCCCCAAACCATCGCAGTGGGCATTAGGATTTCAACATCAGATTTTGGGAGAAGACACAAACATTCAAACCATAGCAGTCTGATCTAGTTTAATTCACCAAATCATCAAATATATACAATATGCCTTTTCTGGGCCAGCCATAATCTTATTCAAAGATGATTAAGACATAGTTTCTGCCTTTATGAAGCAAAAGATCCCAACCTTGCTAGAAAGCCCAATGCTCTTATATACGATTGTATGTGAATAAGAAGGGCCCACTTTTGAGAGCTTCACACTGTGCTCATTCAATGCTACCTGATAAAGCTGTTTTGCTTCCAGGGCTTCATTCACACATTAGTTAGATTTTCTAATGACATTGAGCAATCTCTAAATAGATAAGAAGAAAGTTCATGAGCAATCAGTGCACTTGCTTTCCACAATCAAGATTTTGCCTCACAAGAGTTTTAAAATGTGGTTTCTAAGAATAAATACTATGTAAAACTGAAGGGTTCTTTGTATCATCAAGTAATACCTCAAAGAATCATTTCTACAACAACTAATATTCCGATCCTAAATTTCTTGCAAAAGGTCCAAGGTAGAATTCAACATGATGCTCCCACTACACTAATTTAAAATTCCTGTCTGTTTCACAATGATGAGCTAAATGAAATAAAGTCCTAAATATTTATACCAAATAAAGCATGGTAAGTCCAGCTGTAAGATTTTTCTTTTATAAAAAGATTTTAACCATAGCATGACTCAAAATCAATTGTAATACAAAGAAAATGGGTTACCTGGGAAAGAAAAAGATGGAAGAGAGGGAAGAGAGAACTAAATGAAAGAGAGGTAAGAAGAAAGGGTTCAGGAAAGCAGGGGAAATGGAGGCAACAAAAAAGACAAGATCAAGAAGAAAAGACAAAAAAAGATAAATATTTAATCAAAATGTCTTTATTCAAAAAATTGCAATGTTGTGAGAAGATCACAAATAGAGAGCGATTTACCTAATACCCTTACAAGGGTCAGGGTGTAAAGAGCATAAAGTTTAGACTGAGGGGCACGGCCCAAGGCTTGCGTCTTCTGACGCCAACCCTCTCTAGATCTGATTCCAGTTGATCACAATTGGCCCTCAGATGCAGGGCAAAGGAAGCAGGTATGTCACCTCCTGCCAACGAGTCCTGGAAAAGCTGGATTTAAGCCAAAAACATCTATGTGGTAAAACAGTTCTACAACTGAGGAAAATAAGAGGTTTGAACGAGGATTAAGTGGAAGGTTTAGCCAATGCAATAGAAAGGAATTAGATGGACAAAGAGTGGAACAGAGTAGGTTAAATCGTCACTACTTATAGATGACATGATGAAAAACCCAAGTCAACAAAAAACTACGAAAACAGAAGAGAATTTAGTGAGTCTGATGGAGAATGAAACAAGGCCACTCATAAACAACAAACAGAAGATGTAATGGATAAAAAGACCTCAATGATAATAACAGCCAAAACAACAAAACACCTAGGAATAAACTTAACAGGAACGTGAAGGAAATACATGAAGGAAACTTCAAGACACTTCTAAAGGCCAGATAAGCGACCAAAAGAAAAGGCATGGCATGGTCTTGGGAAGAAAGCCTGACGTTATGAAGATATCATTCTCCTTAATTTAACCTAGAAGTCAAATGCCAATTTCAATAAAAAAGAACAGTAAGGGGAGCTCTGGGGGGAAAAAAGAGTAATAAAGGGAAAGTAGCCCTATCAGATATTAAGATGTTTTATAGATCCCCAGTAATGAAACCAGTATGACATCATTGCATGAATATACAGATAGATCAATAGAACAGAATAGAAAGCCCCTAAAATGGATCCAAATGCATTTGGGGATTTACTATATGATATGACTGGCATCTTCAATCAGTGAGGCAGACAGACCATTCAAATATGCTGTTGGGCTAGCTGGATAGACAACCGGAAGAAGGTAAATTTGGAGCCACACTCACACTACACACCAAGATAAACTCCAAGTGGAGCAAAGATTAAAATGTTAAAAATGGAAGAACACACCACTTATGAAGTAATGTTGAGAAAAAAAAATAATCTAAATTTGATAGCACCTGGCTTGGTACAACTACCAACTTAAAGAAAATGCAGAGGACGGAGGAACCGAGGTATCAACCACACTGTAGGAAGACGAAGAGCTAAGTCCAGACTGTGGGAGACTCCACAGGACACCCACGGTGCAGTACTCCAGTGAGAAAGCACGTAAAGTGAGTCTGACATACAGATTCATTTTAAGGGGCAAAAGAATATAGATTAATAAATTCCTGGATTTTCATAAAAAATTTCTACAGAGACTCACAGAAAACTAAAAACTGTGGTATCTTGGAGCAATTGGTATGAGAAATAGGGTGGAAAGAAGAGTTCACTTTATGCCATTTAAACTTCTGAATTTTTGATCTATGGAAATTCATTACCTATTCTAAAATTAAATTAAAGGAAGAAAGAAAGAAAGAAAAATTAAAGGACCAGTGAACTTAAAAAAAAAAAAAAGTAGCAGCTTTTAAACTCGTAATGACCATGATGAAAGCTCCCATGTAGAAGTTACGGGAAGGGTTCACAGCAGGCCAGGAACAGCGAGCACCTGAACTGGGCAATGCGTCTTGCTCCTTTCACCGGAGTGTGGCAACAGTGTTCCAACATGTTTTTCTGACTGCAGTCTTGCACTTTCCAAGCCATGCTCCATGTGTCTATCAGAATGCTATCCCTAAAATGCAGGTCTAATCATGTTTAAAAACATCCAGGGATTTCCTCAAAAATCTAAAAATAGAACTACCACATGATCCAGCAATTCCATTTCTGAAACTGAAAACAAAATTCCAATTCTGAAGCAAATGAAAACACGAACCCCAAAAGTTACCAGCGCTCTCATATTTATTGCAGCGTTACTTCCAATAGTCACGATGTGGAAACGACTTAAGTGTCCATGGATGGTGAACGGATAAAGAAAATGTGGTTGTGCACACACACACACACACATATACAACAGAATATTACTCAGACAAAAAAAGGAGAAAATCTTGCCATTTGCAACAGCATGGATTAAACTCGAAAGTATTATGCTAGGTGAAATAAATCAGACAGAGAAAGACAAATACTGTGTGATCTCACTTATACGTAGAATCTAAAAAGAAACTAAAAGCCCCAGGCTCATAGGTACAGGGTACAGACTGGTGGTTGCCAGAGGCAGGGGGCGGGGGGGAGAAGTGAAATGGGTGAAGGGGGTCGAAGGTACAAACTTTTAGTTATAAAACAAGTAAGTCATTAGGATGGAACACACTGCATGGTGACTATAGTTAATACTGTATCGCATATTTGTAAGTTGCCGTGAGAGTAGATCTTAAAAATTCTCATCACAAAAAAATTATAACTATGGTGACAGATATTAATCAGACTTACTGTGGTGATCATTTCATATTATATGCAAATATTGAATCATTATGCTGTACACCTGAAACTAATATAATGTTATATGCCAATTATTCCTCAATAAAAAAAATTTTCAGTGTCTCTCTTTCTCTCTCTCTCTCAGGATCACGTTCAACTCCCTAGCATGGCACAACATTCACATCTTTCATAATCTAGCCTTGACTTACAGGCTTTCCAGAGGTTGGCCCTATAACTTCTTACTACAAACCTCCCCGCTCCCTCTCACTAATTACAGGTACTGATCAAACTAAAATGCTACATTCTTCAGGAAGCCTGCCCTCACTTACCCCTGCATAAGTTCCAGGGACCATGCTCCCCTAGTACAAGTAATTCCCCCCTTCCACTAGGCTCACAGATTGCTTTGCTCAAACCTATAATACAGTGCGTGTCACAGCATGTTGTAACTATTATTTGTTCTACTCAGTATTTAATAAATGAATAATCATGCCTTACGGCCAACCCAACTCCTTTCCCAAAGGTCCTAAGTTCAATGAAAATGATTCCAAAAGAGAGTACCAAAAGCCAGGCTTGCAAAAATAATTTACTAGCCCACTGAAATGAATTTATTGGCTTATCTTCATTCCAGATGGTCCCTGAAATCAACATTCCGTACTACTCACACGGCATACCAAGAGCTGCAGCCAGGCTTGTGTTCTTTTCTGACAGGCTCCAGCAGGCTATCTGACCAGGGGCATTTACCAAGTAAACCCCCACCATCTGTTTCTTAGGGAGCAGAGTGAGGCTCAAAGAGCTTGTTTATAAAGTGCCGAGTGGCTCATAAGTGCAGAAACTAGACATTATAAGTGCTCCTAATTAGATCCCTGTGCTAATCTAGAAAGCAAAGGAAGCCTGCAATCTTACTACTTTTTTCTTATGGGGAAAGTAAGAATTTGGCTGCAGAAACACTCTTGAAAGGTGGTAAAGGCACTCGTGTGGCTGCCGATCAAAGCGCTGGAGTAGAGGAGGCCCCTCCCGACCAGTACCTGCCTACGGTCCCCATGTGTAGGTTTCTGAACACTTTGGCTCCTTTTCTTTCTTTTATTCAGATGTGATCTTTTGGTATCCTTTCTCATATTTTTTACAATCAAATTTCCCTAATTAGTTTTTTTATTGTACTTCCCTGCAGCACTATACTGTAAGCCTCAATGTCCTGAGTAATCATTTGTTTTCACAGATTATGTTGAGTCTCTTACCCACACCTTCTAAGATTTCACCCAACACATATATTTGGGTATTGATCTAAGTCATTACTATCAGCCTGAAGAAGAGTCTCACGCAATAGTAACCCTGGAATCACAGGGCTTTAGGCTGGAAGCTATCTGAGAAATCACCTAGTGATCCAAAGCCCACACTGTTCAGTTAGTAAACAGAAAGAGGAATTTACTTGCCCAAGATCACATTAGTTCATTGCAGAATGTTGATTAATCTGTTTTCCTACTATCTAGCTCATTTATTTCTATCACATCAAGCAATCCCAGTTCCTTCCATTTTATTTCCTTAACTTTAGATATGGTTTTCAAAGTTCTGTTTCATAATAAACTGTGGTCTAGACACCGGAATCTTCAGAGGAATTTTCTGATACCAGGAACATCCTCTTGAATTATATTCAAGAAGTGGATAGCAGAAGCAGGGGCAGGGAAAGAACTGAGGTTGGGGCTGAGACTCACGTAATATGCATCTCCAACTGCATGAATTCATCTTCAATTCATCTACCAGTTAAACAGTTCTGAGGGGACCTGACATTACTGATTTTTTCCCTAGTATCTTGTACTCAGTAAGCTGTATTCAGGGCAGTGAAGGTCAAACACATCAGGCTCTGCCGCAAGTACGTGGCCCTGTGTGAGGAAAGACTGTAGATTTAATTGTTCTGTGTTACAGCCCAAAAATAAATGAAAGAAACAATATCATTATAAAATAAATAATTCTTGTGAGAGTCTTTCTGTAATTATCCAAAAGCATTTTAGGGCACAAATTGTTTGCAACCATTATGAGAAAAAAAAATCCTGCCTAGTCAAGTGCATATCTGTTATGGGTTGAATTTTGTCCCTGTTGAAAAGAAATGTTGGAGTACCAACCCCCAGCACCTCAAAATGGAACCTTATTTGAAGATAGAGCCTTTACAGAAGTAATCAAGTTAAAATGAGGTCATTAGGGTGGGCCCCAATCTAATATGACTGATATCCTTATAAAAAGGGAACATTTGGACAGAGACGCATACACAGAGGGAAGACAATGTGAAGACACAGGAAAAACATCATGTTCGAGCCAAGGATCACCTGAGGTTATCAGAAGCCAGGAAAGAGGAATGACACATATTCCCCCCCAACAGCACTCAGAAGGCATCAACCCTGCCAACACCTTGATTTTGAACTTCAGTCTCCAGAACAGTGGGACAATCAATTTCTGTGGTTTATGCCACCCACTCCATGGTACTTTCTCATGAAAGCCCTGGCAAACTAATACAACATCCGATGACCAGTGGGTCTCCAATACTCCCCAGGCGATGCTGGCAGGAATCAAGCTCATGTTAACAGAGAGACTGCCTCTGAAAGTTAACAGAAGTTATATTGCTTATTGCAGAAAACAAATCCAAGAGTTTTTCCACTTCAGAATAATTGACTAATGTCTATAAAGGCCAATAAACACCACCCTGCCACTTTTGGCAAACCAGGGTACAAAAAGTAGCTATATACACACACCTACACACATAGGAAGAATATCCCTATATTTGGCCTTGGATAGATCGGAAGTTCCCACAGTTGCTGGGACTATGATTCCAATAATTCCTGTCAGTTTTTACCAGATGAGACTGAGCAGCTGCGTCTTCAATACACATCATTGTCTTAAAAAGATGCTCAGAGTGAATTACAATTAAATTACAGAGCTGTCAAAAAGGGTTATAATTATAGCATTTATTCACCACATTTACAAGGCCAGACATACACAAAAAGAACTAAAAGCTGAAGAAAAAAACACACAGAAAACCCAGTCTATATTACTTACCTCAGCAGGAAATCTGGATGAGGGAAGAGGAGTTAGTTATCATGCAAAGAGCCCATTTATTGCAAAACAAAAAAACCCAAAAACCCCACAATGCTTTGTGTTTCCAGAGGGTCTTCCATTCCAGCAGTCAGAGGCACTTTAAGACATCATCTGGTAGCAACTCATTTCCCTTTTACAACTGTAAAAAGGAGGGCTAGCAAGGTGGCAGTGACTCACCCAGTTACAGACAAGCAAGGGGGAGGGTGCTGGGACCTGAACCAAGAGCAAGGGAGACTCCGTCAGTGGGCTGAACACGGAAAGCAAAACCAGGACAGCCAGACCCCCCCCTGGTTGTGCTCTCATCTAGAAGAGGATATTAATTTATCCCGAAATTATTTATCATGCAGCTCTTGGAGAGGCCTGAAAACTGTCTTTCACTTCTCCTGCCAAAACAACACAAGGGAAAAGAGAGGAAGAAAATCTTCAACTGACATTTATGCTAGTCAATTCTGCACCTAATCAATAATGCATTCAGAATTGCTGGGAGAATGGTACAATTCACTTAGTCACCTTCAACCTCAGCGCTGGAAAAATAAATTGAGGCTAGTAATGCTCATGCAGTCAGCAAACTCTTTGAATACAAAAAAAAACCCCACAACCAACCCAAAACCCAACACCAAACAAACACTAATTTGATCACCATGCACAGTTTAAATCCAGCAATGAACAAATATCTATTGTGCGTTCTCTTCGTGTAAGGTGTTGTGCTAGAGACTGTCAGGGACACAGAGAGGTGTCACATTTTGACTTGTATCTCAAGAGCTCGTAGTAAAAGAGACATACAAGAGAGATAAAGCAAAACAAGGCAATAGATATCCAGTATTTTAAACTATCAGTTCAGAGGGGAGAGGAGAGGGAATTTCAGGAGAAACAGGAAAGGGTTTACAGGAACAAGTATAAAGGACACATGGATAAACTATCAGTTCAGTCACATAAACAAGTTCAGAACAAGGAGAAAACCAATTCTTTCTGATCTGTTTTTCACCCTTTCTTCCCTGAATACAATCATATAATGGTGGTTTGCTTGGTGCCTTTGGATGTATCTGAGTGTTCAAAATGTTTGCTCCGATTGGCCAATTAAACTTTCCTTTCCACTGTGTGTGCTACATACCATTGAATCGGTTCCGACTCCTGACAACCCTCTGAAGGAGTGACGTCCACAATATCCCGTCCTCAGCAGCCCTGCCCAGTTCCTACGGCCTCTTTTATGGAGTCAGTCCGTCTCTTGGTCTGTGTCCCTCATGTCCCGCCGCCTTCCATTTGCCCAGCATTACTGTGTTTTCCAAAGAACCCTGCCCTCTCTTCATGTGCCCAAAGTAGGGCAGCTTCAGTTTTGTCATTTTTGCTTCTGGTGATGTTTCAGGCTTAAATTCAGCTTTCTGGCGGCCCATGTATCCATGCAGCTCTCCTCCAACACTCCACTTCAAATGAATCAATCTGTTTCCCATCAGCCTCCGTCACTGTCCAACTTGCACATCCGTATGTAGTAACTGAGAATACAAGGGTGTAGGTGACCTGAGCCTTCCTTGGTCTCTAGTGACACATCTTTGCTTGTAGCCATCTTTCCTAATGCCTCCATTACTGTGCTACTGAGTCTCAGCCTTCTCTCATTTTTTTTGGTTGCAGCCTCCATTTCAATTGATGACTGAACCAAGGTAAGCAAAATCTTTAACAATTTCAATGTTTTCATTGTTCAAGTTGTGTATTTCTTCTGTAGTCATGACTTTTGTTTTCTAGATGTTCAAATGCAGCCCAGCTTTGGCACTTTGTTCCTTCACTTTCATCAGAAGTCATTTCGAATCATTGCTACTTTCTGCCAGTGCGATGGTGTCATGTGTGTATCGTAAGGTACTGAAACTTTTCTTCCACCAATTTTCACTCCTTCTCCTCTGTGTCTCAGAGGACAGTTTTTCATATGATATATTCTACGTACAGATGAAACAAACAGAGATGACATGCACCCCTGTCTGATTCCTTCGCCTAGAGGAGACCAGTCTCTCTATCTTCTGTCCTGACAGTGGCTTCCTGCCCAGAGCACAGGTTACTCACCAGGACAATCCAAAGCCGAGGCAGTCAAGCCTAGTCCAGAGCGCCCACAGCACTCCCTGACCCAGTCAAAGGTTTTACCGTAGTCTATGAAACACAGACTATATGTCTTCTGAAATTCTTTGGTACTTCCATACTATAGAAATCCTCAATGTGTCCCTCAATTTAAACCCTTTTGGTGGCGGTGAAATGAATCACTGGGGAAAAACAAAAATGTCTCTAACAGAAAGGCTGATGATAAAATCTGTAACTTTATAGAAGTTCTTCTCTGAATTAAGATTAAATATAGCAAATACATGACGTTATTCTTTTACCCTGTGCCCAGGGCAGGTATCTCTTATTGATCATGTAATTAGTTCCCTGCTCAGTCTGAGTGCAGCCCCACTGTCCCTCTTAGTACCATGGCAGCCACTGGCAAAGGGCCACAACTGACCTGTGAAAATGGAAGCTATTTGCAATTAAAGTCATATTTTTGTGTCTAACTTCTTAATAAGGTAATCATGTCATACGTTTAGTGATCTGGGTTCAAAATGTAATGAGCAGAATATGACCTCAAAGAAAATTGTGACAAAGATAGCTGTGTCCCGGTATCCATTGTCCTTTTCTGCAATGATGTTAATTAAACTCTATGATTTTCATTGGGTGCCTGGCTGTCCACTGGAAAGTTTATGGCTAAGCTCTGGCTAGTGGGATACAGGCAATTTCCAGAATGTGTGTTGAAAGGAAAGGCATAGGTTGTTTTCCTTCCCCTTCCTCCATTCTGGACCACATGGGTGGACACACACGAGGGATGACCAAGCAGGAAGTACAAGGAACTTAGGTCCCATATGTCCTTATGGAGTAGAGCCACTCCTCCTGTACTGTCCCTAACTGTCAAGCCCTGAGCAGTTATAAGAGACTGAAATAAATTTCTGTCATATTTAAGTTATAGTTATTTTGGGCCCTGCTCTTCATGGCTAAGCTTACATCCTAACTAGTAAAATAAGCATGTATTAATTTACGCCAACCTGGAGATCCAATTCTCTTATCAGCAACAAAACAATATGGAAAGAAAAAGGCAGTTTCTAAGTATAAATCAAAGAAAATATTCTTCTAGTTTGCCTTAAATATTTTTAATGTAAGAATCTCATGTTCCTATAAATTCTAGATTTATCTAGAGGAAAGATGAGCAAGCACACATGCATACATATTATATATCTTAATTTATAAATCTGCATACATATAGTATCTCTAAGTTCATAGGCACAATGCTGAACCACAGGGTACTGAATTCTGTTTCAAAGCCCTAGACCCTGAGGTTTTGCCACCAAAAATGACAGGAAAATCTGAGACAAATCTGAGGATCTAAGCAAGTAAACAAAACAAGGTATTTGTTTTCTATAATGGGCATTGGACTTTTAATTTCTAACCCTCTCCCCAACACACACACATAACACACACAGCTCGCACATTCACATGCTTGCACACTCAAAAACATTTAAATGTGTTATAAAAGAGTTTAGAAAAGTTCATGGGGGCTTATTTGTCAGTTTTGTATAATTTTGGCTTCTTTAACGTACATCCCCATAGTCCCTGACCCTCCGCAATCTACTCCTTGGTGCTACTGCAGCCTGAACACCAGGCTCGATGGTCATGTAGCCACTCAGCATGCCCCTTCCGCTACTCCAATATCATTTCATGGTAGGAATGTATGTGCAGTTTAGAAGCCAATATAAACAGAATTCCATCTCCCGTAGCTGCTTCTGAGTGTGTGTGTACATTTATTTATTTTTGGTGGGTGTGAAAAGGGAAGGGAATCTGATGTCCCTTCAATTTTTAATGTCAAAACTCAGTTATAAAAGACTTTCAAGAGCCTGACCTTGCTTGCCCTTTTTTTCTTAGTTCAGTCCTCACCTCTCCCTGGCTTACTTTCAGGTAAAGCTAGCCAAGAATTACAGATGCTATAAAGATTATAATAATTCATTTTTCTCTTTTTACATTTCATTAATTTATTTCCTTTTTTTAATACATATATCATTTTAGGAATGAGATGTAAAACTCTACCCACTTAGAATAGAAAGCTGAAGAAACATTCTAATGGACCTGTCTGCCCGCCACTAAAGGAACCCATTTTGTGACCCAGGCAGATGGGTTGCCAGATTCCAGTAATAGACTGTTTTCCATCACAAGAAAAGGAGTTTTAAAAATAAGTGAGCAAAAACAACCAATAAAAAGGATGAAGAGTACAGCATCAAGTGCAACCAGAGAAGCCTAAGTACTCACAAACCCCACATCAAGGGATTTGGGTTGTCATGTGGGAACTATTAAGGAGAAAGGACAGTCTAGCCTGGTGATCTTGCCATTCTGTGGGCAAGGAAGCAGCCAGATTGTCCCCTAAGCAAGCCAACTGTAGAGGATTTATGCAGGCTGTTCCTCACATGAGGATGCCCAGGCAGGCATGCTAGAGGTGAATGAAATCCAGCCTGCCAGGATACTTTCACTGAGTGCCAGGCTAGGTGCCCTAGCATAGGACTGTGTCTACTCGAAGGAAGGGTAGTCTTTTTTTCACTATGCACAGGGTTTCAAGTCATGGGCCCATGGGACTGTATCTGCCCAGAGAGGACACTGTAGGATAACAGAGAATGTATCCCAGAATATGCCCCTTTAGCATAAGGATGATTTTGAGCGGAAGGCAATTGAGAAAAAGGAGATTCACGAAAAACTCTCTGCCCTCTTCTCATATGCCTAAAAGCAGGACATAATTTACAAAGGTGTCCCACCACACCACCAAAAGGACATAAGTTAACTATTGGTGACAACTTTAGACCCTCATCAGCCTGGAGATGGCACTGGGAGAATCTATATAATGAACATTACCAACTAGCTCTTATCTTCCATAAGCATCCCCTTATATTTGCCTTCCAACAGTTTGCTGCCCCTGGAAACTCAAAGTCTTTTTCCATTGTCTTCTTCTGTAAACAGTTACTGGTCCTTTGCTAAGATGCTTTAGAAGCCCACATCCTAACCACCTCTTAGAGTTACTCATATCTGGGTACTCCCATATGTAAGCACAGTACACGTGGTAATAAACTCCTGTTTGTTTTCACTTGTTAATATGTCTTTTGTTAGTCTCATTTAGAAGGCCCCAGAGAGAGAACTTAGGAGGGTAGTAGGAAAAAGCATTTTGTTACTCCCCTGCAACACCCGTCCTTCCTTCTCAAAGAGTAGGTTTAGAAAGCCAGTGGCCCTATTAAGAGGTAAATAGTAGATGACCTCAAAAAAGGAAAGGAGGAGGATTGGGATACTATCTGCATGCCCTCTCTCAGTAACAGGATGCCCCTGGTCAGGAGGTGAGGCTAAGGTGACTAGAGCCGAATTCTTGAGCATGCAAGGTGTATAGCCCCCAAGGGCCCCACACTAGTGTTAGTGCTTTGCTTGTGTTGTCTTACAATTCTTAATTTTTGAACAGGGGGGACTGCATTTCCATTTTGCACCAGATCCACAAATGACATAGCCATTCCTTAAGGTGAAGGTGGCATAGCAAAATGCTGAGGAGTTAGAAACTACTCAGTGCTGCACAGAATTCAATATGCAATTCTGGACTTGGGGGTGAAGGAAGAAAGGGACCTCAAGAAGGTACTGACCAGACCCACCTGTAATCTAAGAATGGATGATGATAGAGTACCCAGAGTCTATTATGGAAAAGGGGGGACTTTTAAATCGTAATGGCAGGGGTGAGGAGTTTAGGATGGTTAACTTTGTAATCCAGTCACTCATCCTATAACTCTGAGTATTTGGTGAGGATTTGAATCCCTCAGTGAATTACTTTCCACCAAATAATATAGGCATTCCGGGCTAGTGATGGTCCTTCCCACTGTCACCAGCCTCTGACAATTACTGGCAGGCTGCCTATCAGAGCAGGACAGCTGGAGAGAAGCAGCAAAGATAAATTTCTTCACTGGTTGGTTTGGTCACAGACACTTTTACTCCCTTCTTTAATTAGTAATGTGAAAATTTAGGATTTGGTTGTCATACTTGTTTGCCCTCGTAGTTCCTTCTTTTTACCATTCCACATAATTATCCTTCTCTTTGATTTCTTATTAACAATGTGCAATGTCACCAAAGCTAATTTTTGATAGGTAAAATTCAGGAAATTTCATTAAGATTGTATGTAATCCCCTCCCCAAATATTTCAGCAATTAAACAAATGACTAGAGTGAAGCATACTCTCACTGTGAGAATAAAATCTTTCTGAAATTTCAAAGAAACAGAGGAAATGAGTTTT
Source organism: Phyllostomus hastatus (assembly GCF_019186645.2). Classification (NCBI taxonomy): domain Eukaryota; kingdom Metazoa; phylum Chordata; class Mammalia; order Chiroptera; family Phyllostomidae; genus Phyllostomus; species Phyllostomus hastatus. The sequence continues at coordinate 33,393,523 of NW_025333709.1, read as the reverse complement.
AAAACTCAGCCTACTGTGATCTCTAGGTGATAGAATCAGAGGTAATTTTATTATCTTATTTATAGCCTTGTTTTTGCAAACTGTTTTATAATGATATTTTACCTTTATGATTAGAAAAAAATAAAAATTATTTCAAAAGATTTAACCTGAGTAAAAGCTTTTTCCATATACTTTAGACACATCCTTTTCCATATAAACTGTTGATATACTAATTAGGAATCATTTTTATATGTTCATTAAAGTTAGTTTCTAAAAGCTTGATATTTCAGCTCAAATTGCTGTATTTTTTCCTCTTTGAAAGCCTTAGGAACAGCACCTAATTTTTCAAATTTTGGGTTTTAAGAACACAGAAAGGAAAAAAGTAAAAGTCACTTACAATTCAATCCATTAAAAATCATATAAAATAAGAAGTGAGTTATGTCCCAATCCCAGTTTTCCTACAAAAAAACAGTTATCTACAAATGCACTCTTTTTTAAAAGAAAGGGGGATTATAATATTTCTACTTTTTTCACATACAAGTGCATCACACACGTCTTCACTGGGAAGCTCACATCTACATCTACGTGTCTTACCCTCCTTTATGACAGCCTGGGCCGTGACTTCTTTGGCCAGGTTTCCTGTTGCTGAGCCGCAGATTGTTTCCAACTTCTCATTATTGCAAACAAGGCTTCTGTGACTGTCTTTGCACATGTGTTCTTTATCTAATGCTATCCTATCACTTCTACAAAATTCTTAATAGTACAATTCTTCAAAGAAGACAGACATTTCAAATTTTAATAAGTACCATCAAATTAGCTTCTTAAAAGTTGATCAATTACATGCTTAGAGCATATAAATATCCCATTTTCCACTTAACATTAACGATTTTTTCAAACATTCTTAATGTGATTCTCAGGGGAAAAATGCTTTCCTTCACATCTCCAGAGCATCTTTCCACATGTTCTTGGCCATGTGTGACACTTCTATACATGTGTTCGAGTTCCACTGTCCATGTTTCTACTGGCTGGTGTTCTCTTGTTCACTCTTATTTACTCATTGCTCGGTCCCTCCCACTGATGCTAGTTCAAATCACTCCTTCAAAATGTCCAACGTTTGCTCTCAGTTTGAGGGAACAGCATCATCCAAGGACACACCAGCTTTATTAATTAACGTAAGCTTTCAATGTTTTCACACCTTGGCACGAAGGAATAAAAGACATCATCTATCCATTCCTAATGATCGGAAGTCTGAAGCTGTAGCAGTACTCTGGAATGCCCAAATACCAGCAGAGATGACTTAGTGGAAAGCATCACACCACAGCATATACAGCCATGAAGTTATTTTCTTCACTTGAATAATTTCATGTGTACACACAGCAATAGGAATCACAGCACACCTCATCACACTGTGAGCAGCGTTAAAGAGACAGAGCCGTAAATTCTCACGAGAAAATTTAAAAATAAGCGCAGAGAACACTCTCATCATTCTCTGTAAAGTTCTCTGCACATAAAGAAAACTAAAGTAAGATGTACAAAAAGTGATAAGCGTTTGTTTAGAATGGTGAATTTGGGAGATATTTCTCTAAATTCTCTAAATGGCATTTTAATTTTGTCATCTAAAAGTAAATTTTAATTCTGAAATTAGAGAACAGTGATGGTTATATAACTCCATGAATATACTAAAATACAGAATTGTACACTTTAAAACCGCAATTTTGTGATATGTGTATTATATCTCAATAAGGTTATTTTTATAAAAGTAAAAATTAAAAGTTAAAGTATTACACTGCAGGGACAGGAAGTAAATGGGAATTGTACTCAGTTTGGCTGTGAACCTACAACTACTCTAAAAAATAAAGTTTATTTTTTTAAACTACAGTTCACTCTTTGTTAATTTTTGATGAGTTTTATGTTGACGATTCTGGAAGGCAGCAGCACACCCAGGCGCTACAGTAAGGCAAGCCTGTCCACAACCCTGTGTTCTTAGCTTCGATATCTGATGAGCAGTTGAAAGTAGCTCCTTATAGTACAGTGAAAGGAGTGTCCAAAACCTTCTGGGTGATTTTTTTATTCTGGAACAATTCCAGACCCTGTGTAGGGGGATCTACACTCCCACTGTGATTATTAGAATGAACAGTGTTAACACTGGAAGAGAAATATCCATTTCTTTTCTTTCTGTTCTGGCTCAGCTCTGGGGGCCCAGCTGATAATTAATGAAAATTTCATTGTGTAGAACTATTTCACAGAAAAAAATGTTCTAGGTTAATTAAAAACCCACAGAAGAGAAATGAGGTCCATTTCTCACCAGTGTGATGTGATGGATGAGAGCACTCGGGGCTGGCTGTTCTTTCAGAACTTTCCATTTAAGTGCTTGGCCAGAAAGACAGGGCTTGCAGCAAATATTGCCTCTAGAATGCTAACAAGAAGCCAGAGGAACATCAAGATGTTAAGTAACACACTTTCATTATAATGAATTTGGTAAAAATAGACTTCTGAATATTTTACAGTTTCTACTCTTTGAAAGGAAAGAAAAATACAATCCACCTTTATTCCTAAGTGATGAATGGGAAGAGAAGGATATTCCTGTGTCAGAGGGGTCTGGTCTATGGGAAGAGCTACTACCCCCAACTCGGGATCATACAAGTAGGAAGTTCAGCTTTCAGTGATGCGAAATCTGTTCCTGGAAGCTCAGGGAAGACAACACTTCTTTTTGGAAGGAAACTTAAGGAGTTTTTAGGCCTGAGGCGTAAAACATACCTGTGTTAGACTGGAAAGGAAGGACATAAAGAAATGTCAAGGAATCTCCAACCAAGCCTGTTGCTCACACCTACACCAACGTGCTGCTAAAAGCATAAAAAAGACCTAAACAATATCTGTGACAAAATTTCAGCATTTCTTTGACTTTTAGTCTGCTACCTTGATGGTAGTTTTTTTGGCTATTTCTCCTCACTCAAGGGGCTGCTTTTTCAGGTCATCTTCCCTGAAAAGGACAGTGTAACTTAGGGGGAGCATCTATGACTAGAGACAAATATCTTTAGGATTTGTTGTGCATGCGATGCCTCAAGCTGTGGGGGCTGACCTCCCCAAAATGCCACTCTGCTCTGAAAAAGCTGAGAGGGAGCCCAGCGAAACACAAACGAAAACCCAGAAGCTGATAAAATATAAGGGGATCCGTCTGAATGAAAAGCATAGGAAACATATTACTGAACTCAAGCAATCAGGTTCAGGCTACTCAGATTATACTCAATTTGAATTATCAATCATCAAGACAAAAACTGGTACCCTAAAGTTAATACTTTGGTCTCATTCTAAGGTATATTATTTTTTCTATGCCATTTATTTTCCCCTTCAACTTTAAGGGCGCAAATCTATTCTGCCTTTTTTTTTCTTTAGAGTCAACATTGGGAAAGGACAAATGGTTTTTTCTATCCCGTGGATACTAAAGAACATGGCTCTAAGGAAAATAATACTTGTGAAGGAACATTAGAGCACAGTGCCTGGCACACTGTAGGTAATAAATGCTCGTAAGTAGAGAAACAGACCTCTGCTGATGAAGGTTTCATATACCCACTTCTTCACAGATACTAAGTAGTTCAGCCCTTCCTTCCTTCCTTCCTTCCTTCCTTCCTTCCTTCGTTCCTTCCTTCCTTTTCTTCCATCCTTCTTCCCTCCCTCCCTTCCTATTTCCAGTCTAAATACTACCTCCTACCCCATCCAAGAAACAAATAGGAATCTCTTGCTGTATTATAGGAGAGTAGGAATGAGATCATTATGAATCTGTTTCTTCCCAGATTAAATACTAGAGTCAACTTCTATCACCAAAGACCTATGATAACACAAATTCCCTCACGAGAAAGTGGTCAATGGGCTGCAAAATTTCTCGTGCCTCAAATAAATAACAACTTAAAATATATGGCAGGTGTACTATTATGTATATGGCAGTATGCATACTTTTTTTCCTAACCCAAAATGAAATCTGGTTGCCTTGGAGTTTAGATAAGAGAAACTTGAGGAATCAACTCCTTTATACCCCAAACAACAAATAACTGTAGAAGTGTATAGATGAATCACAGAGCAAAGTAAAATTGTGATTTCCAGTGAGGAACGATAAGAAATAATATAGTCAAGGGAATCATCTGAACAAGGCAAATAAAATACATTTCTTTAAAAAATTCAACCTACACAATAAGGAAACAAGGAGAACAAATAGATTTTGTAACCTCCCTAGAGACATAGTAAAATCCTCACAGTATGAGTCACACAGATTACTGGCCCAGGGCGTGTATTGGTGAGCTGTGGGTGAGGAGGGGGAAGGGAAGCTTACTGCAACCATAGTGCAGAATGCCTTCCAAAGCTCTCACGTACCCTAACTTTGATATGTACTTTCCAAAAGAGAAAAGTGTGTAACATCTAAATAAGTTAATTTTAAGCTATTATTTTATTTTTTCCTTCTATAGAATTTATTGGGGTGACACTGGTTATCAAAATTATACAGGTGCAGGTGTGCAATTCCGCAACACATCATGTGTGTTCACCACCCTAACCTACTATTTTTTTAAGGGAGAAAAACTGCTCTGCCTAAAATAAAACAAAAGCATTGACCCTAGGAAATTGAACCAGTATACACGAATCTCTTCACCTCTGCCAAGAAAGTGGGGTAAATCCAATCACTGATAGTTTCCATGTAACTCATTTGGAGGAATTTTGAAAAAAAAAATTGAAATGGGAATTTAAAATCAAAATGTTCTGATCAGTAATGATAAGAATATGTATTTTAGGGCTTATTCAATGTACTGTGTTATGACAATTCTCATTTATATGATATTGTTAAAGGATGAGGCTAACGAACTGTTATCCCTACCAGTATCAAAATTTTAAAAAACAAAAAAGCATTTTATTTATTCTTGTATTATTATTTATTTATTTAAACCATATTTTTATTGTTTACACTAGTACAGATATTCCCATTTCCCCCACCTTTACCTGCCTCCCCTTTCTATACTAGATTACACAGTGAGTAGAATCTAAACTGTTCTTGATGTTTCAGGGCTATTATTATGAAGCTTAGATGAGATAAAATGGTATCTTGAGGGGAAACTGAAGTAGACAGGATAGTCTGTTCCAATGAATGGCCCTTCTGCCTCAAAGCCTGTTTGTGTCTATTTTAAAATAAGTATTCTGAGAGGGGCATGGGAAGATCTGGGTGCTGGCCCATTACAGAGGCCACCCAGTCTCAGACGTGTGCACACTTATCACTGGTCCAGTATGACCACCCCCTGCCTTCACACGCATCACCGCCATCAGCCTTTCCCCACATCACTGACCCTTCCATAAAACAAAACAAAACAAAACAAAAATAATAAATAAATAAAATAAGCATTCTGCCTCCTTTTTTCATGTCTTTAACTGTTACTACTTATTAGGTTGGTGAGTCTAATTCTCATAATTCCTTCTTTCTAGTTTAGCATAAGCTTATTGTGCCTGTGACATAGGAAAATAGATAATCAAACTGATGGAATTATTTGTATACAGAGAATCTCCAAGTGCAGAGCGAAAGCCTAATATGCTTCCCCGCTGGGTTAGGATGAATGGTATCTGTCCTAGCTGCCTCTGCTTTGCTTTGCTTACTTCTGGATGTCTTTGCTGCCCCCAGACAGTGGAAGTTAATGCACAAGTTATTTATGGTTAAATCCAGGTATTTCTGTACACTAAAAACAAACAGGGAAAAGACGGCTTCTGTCTCTTTAATGTGCAACTCAGAGTTTGTACCATACCTGCAACATCAGCACCCAGAGCCTCATTATGGACATTCTGTGTAAGTTTAATTTCCTCCATGGCCATGGTTTTGTTAAATGTTACTGAAATAAAAAGCACAGCATGCAATCTATGAGCACAAAGCTTAGGAAAATGGCGGGGGGAGTGCCCCACACTTACACGATCAATCCTGCCCTACACGTTCCACTTCAGTAAAAGAAAGCACTTTATCCTTCAGCATGTTGATGCATATAATATGTCATAAAATGGAAGAGATGGAGGAAACAAAGTGATACCTGTAATAAAACACTGAAATTATTATTACATTTCACAGTCTATAAAAACTGCACATTAACTGAATTATAGTCTCCACCAAAATCGCTGACCCCGGCAGTGGAAAGAGGTTGACTGTATTCCTCAGGCCTGAAAAGGAAAGGCAGGATTAGCTCAGTGTTAACAGAGTCGAGGTTTATACCGGATGCAACTGCATAATTCCCAAACCGTGCACACGAAAAATGTATCTTGCCAAATTGACAACCCTTTCACATCTCATCGCTTCTGCTTCAAAACACTCTCAAATATCCAAAGATTTGTACTCTGTTACTGCAATCTAATTTTCATAATATTTAGGATAGCATAATAGGTTTACATCATCATAATGAGAATTCTTTTTTTTTTCCTGCATTATTTTTCAAGTAATTCTAAGTTCTGTTCAGCTATTTATTCTCACAGAGGTTTTTGTGTGTTTTTTGTTGTTTTTGTTGTTGTTTTGTTTTAGAGAAAGAATATCCTGCATTGACAAGCTAAGGCAAAAAGAACTTTTGAAACATTCAATTTATATAAGGTCCATTTTTATTCTCCTGTTTTGCCAGATATAACACATTTCCATTATAAGTTCTGTTTCTTTAGAAAAATTAAATTCCATGTGCTTTCTAGCATATGCCCAGAGGTTCCTCTGGGATCCATCTTCCTACTCGGTATAATCACCTAAGTTGTCTTAATACCATGATGTCACTATTTTTAACCTTTTTCTACCTTTTCAAGTTATATTTTTGAAGTATCCATTTCTCTGCATTTCTGTAAATTTTCACATTTTGATTTCTGTAACCTGTATAGTTTTTAATCAGCTATACAATATCTTGCCATGAAATGTTTGTGTATCTTTTCCCTACATATTTATCACCACGTGTTGAATACGTTCCCTTCCGTGCCTTGAAACACCCACATTCTGCCACAGTGGCCGCATTAAGGAAGCTGTGTGTCCTCCCTACTTCCGCATCACAGAATGAAATATTTCCTTGAACTCAGAATATCCTTCTCATGACCTCTTCCTTTCCAAGGTCTTATCCTTGGAATCATATCACTCACAAAAAATCTCAAAACAGAAAGATGAAAATGATTACTTTTCTTATGTTTTATTAGCATTATAATAAAAAGTCTCTTTCTTTAAAAATTCCTGTTTATTACTTCCATCCTCCTAATGTTATTAAATTTACTGCTATGACAATTCACACAGTCGCAACACAAATGTCCTCTCTCCACTTAGACTTGGCCAGATCTATCTGAGAGGCTCAAGCCACTGGAAGAGGCCAATCAACCCTCGGAGAATGATCTGTTTTCCCCATGTTTTCACTTCTCATTTTGAAACATAAGCTACAATATTATAAGCTTATAATATCATAAGAAGGAATGGATCCTTCTTTAATTTTGATTCCTTTTACATATCTCTTAGCTGATTCCTTAGCTTCATTACTCTGTGAGTGGTAACCTGAAATTCCATTATCGCTGAAGAACTGGAGCTTTTGAAGCTTCACTACTCTTTTATGAATTGGTTACCACCGTCATATTGCTGTGAATGTCACGATATTACTTCTGAAAGCGATTTCCCAGGCCTGACTTACAAACGTCCTTTATTAGACTGGTCTGAAATCAGTTACGTGTTTTTTATTATAGGATCTATTGCCACTGTATTCTGCAAAGTACTGCCTATAAATCTGTCTTTTATAATGTATCCATCTGATCATGGAATGTTAGCAAAGAGTTGGGAAAATACAATATATCAATAGAGTTCATTGTATACAGGAATGTGTTTCATTTTATGCCTCTCCACACTGACTTTTACAGTGCTTATATTGGTCTGTGTTTCCCTCTAATCCAAGCCATCAACTACTTACCGTGTGCCCAGAAAGTCCCCTGTAAGTCATCATCTGTCCTCAGCAAATTTATAATCTCAACAGATGCAGCAAAGAATATAAAAAATAGAAATTCTTCTTCCTGTTTTTCTAAATAAAACACAGTAACCTATAAGCATTCTTGATTTAGGATTGGCCAATCTGATTATTTGCAAGTGACTCCCTGAGATGATGTATACAGTAGTGGGCAGACAAGAAGTAGCAATTTGCAATTTAGTTGAAGAATGATTCTCATTACTTAAAAGGAACATCTGAATCTCAATATACATTTTTTCTTCTCTACTCTTAGTGCATATGTTGCTTTGGTGGAAAATTACATGATGTAGTGAGTGAAATGAATGATTTGGGAATGAAGAAAATACTGACACGTGTCCTTTGAATTCGATAGTGTACTTCATATCGCACTGTTTAATCATCTTTTCTTATTATACCCCTTCTCTTGTCAGTTTCTTTTAAATAATTTCTTTCAAATGAATCAGTGCTGTGGTGGGCAGGAAGGGACTAATTCTGCAATCATTTTACCTGGTGTTCAAGGAACATGATGGCAACATGCCAAACTATGTGCTATGTATGGTTGGGGACTCCAAGATTAATCAGATGTTGTCCCTGCTCTGGAGGAATTCGGTTTTCTGAGATAGTGTTGTCTGTGTCTCATGAAGGGAGGCTGATACTCTCAATCTTATACCACTCCTTGTTACTGTCCGATACCATAATTCTCTGTGGCATTTCAGAGATCTTTTATGCTTAAATCTTGTAAGCTAAAGTTCACTGTTTTTGAGACTGGCAAAAAGTTTTCTCACTCGACTTATTTGAAATCAAGTATCTTTCTTAGGTTATTTGGTTTCCTCTGCATAGGACAATGTTCACATTTTTAATTTTTCCTAAAGTCTTTTAAAACATGACACCTGTCAGACATTGAGGCATTTTTCTATCCCTTGGTCAGCTTTCTTCTCTTGTTCATTTCTCTATTCTTCCCCTTAGTCAACCTCTTTCCACAAGTCTTCGCATTATTAGCCTCCTCATACATTGTGCTTTGTTTCCATGTTAACACTTGTCTCGTGGCCTCCTCACAGACTCCGCCGCTGGAGAATGTTGTGGAAGTCCACGGGTCAGTGGGCATGACATGGTGGAAAGTGAGACTGCCAGCACAGCACGGCTTCTTGAACAATGAGTAAAAACTCATTACAAAATGATGAGTTTGCTCTTCTTCCAATGTATAGTAGGTTAACATTTATATAGACTTTAAAAAGTCTTGAAAAACTGACAGGAAAAAAAAAATCTTACCGGGCATTTCTACCACATGATTTGTCTGGAGTATTGTGAAAACAGGACTGTACGCCCGAGGCCGTGAGAGAAGCGAGGTGAAGCAGATTCGTGTGCAGGAAGGCCATTAGTGATCTTTACTGTTAGGACTGCTGAGGTTGCCATAAAAAAGTTTACAGTTATCCATGGTTGTGTATCAGATGTACATTTGTTTTGCCGCACAGATTAGAATTATTTGCCCTTAGAAATAATGTTAATAATGTTAATAATAATAAGTGGGGGTTGTGCTGTTCTACCCGGATCTCCACTGAGGAATGAGGGAAGGGCTTCCTTACCTGACTGCTACAGAATGCATGTCCTGGGGTAGGTAGAATACTGGTCCCCCCGAGTTGACCACTTTCTAATCCCTGGAAACTGTGACTACATTACTTGCCATGACAAAAGGACTTTGCAGATTCAATTACATTAAGAATGCTGAGATGGGAAGATTATCCTGGATTTTCAAGGTAGACCCAGTGGAATCACAACCATCCTTTTAAAAGGGTGGCACTCATGCCAAGAGTCACAGGAAGAGATGCAATGACAGAAGCAGAGGTCAGAGAAAGAGAGAGATTAGAAAATGCTACCTTGTTGGCTTTGAAGATGGAGGAAGGGGCCAAAAACCAAGGAAAACAGTGGCCTCCAGAAGCTGGAGAAGGCAAAGAAAGGGATTCTCACCTCAAGTGTATAGGAGGAAACCAGCCATGCTGACTCATTTTAGACTTCTAGCCTCCAGAACTATAAGATGATAAACGTGTGTTGTTTTGAGCCACTAACTCTATGGTAATTTGTTATAGCAGCAAACAAAAGACTAATACACACCCTGAAAATAATTGTCAAGGTTTCTGTGGTCAAACAATTCTGGGAAGCATTATTCACTATATCGCCTTCTCAATGCCTACAGTTTGAAGAGTCCTATAGTAAAGAATCCTGTTTCACTTGTTTAAATCAAACCATTGATATTTTAAGGACTATCTTTTAACATTCCTCAGAATTACTGTTCATGGAGCCTACTTTAGGAAACAACGGTTTAAGGCTTTATGTTATGGATGTCAGAAATGAATTACAAAAGAGTTGGCATTTGAATTCATCCTTTATGCACAACTAGGCCTTGATGAGAAGAGAGGGAGGGCAGTCTGAAACGACAGCAGCAGGACGAACAGCCTTATCTATTAAGGCACTACCTAACTCAAGAACTAAGTTTTTCCCAGGGCTCTAAATTGGGATTCCAGTTTTAGAAAATTATTAAGTCCCAGAAAAAACACCAATATTCATCACAAATAAAAACAAAATGATACACAGATGCTTTTTGAAATAACCTAAGTATATATAACCAAATACTTAATATTCAGTCCTTAAATAGTATTAATGCTCCTTTTGGGGGTATTTTTCTGCATGGAAAGGATTTTCAAAGGTGTTTTTTCCTTTTCCTGGTAAATCTTCCAGTGGTAAGTACAGCTTTCTTCATAAATCCTTGGACCTCTGAACTTCAGTTCGGAAACAGAATGGTCTATTTTAAAATGTTTCAGTGCCAATTCTATGTGCATGGCTGGACCTAAAGACTTGGCTTTAATAGTAAATGGCCGAGGAGCTGTGCTGACATGCGCTTCCTGTTTGGTGTCAGCTGAGCTTCCAGCGGGGCAGAAACCATCTCTCTGTTCGGACACCCAGCCTCCGGAGCACTGCCTTTTCTGTGGGAGGCACTCATTGCATGCTTGTCGAAATGACGAAAGAACCATGGAAGAGGATGGGATTTGGGCAGGCGGCCCCAGAATGTACCACATTGGCATGTGGATTATTTCAAGCTGAAGACAATTAAGGCCCAGCAGACTCATGGAGAATTTTTTACCTTCCCCTTAACTGTCTAAGAGAATTTAGATAGGGGCCTGTATCAGGAAGAGACCTATTAGCAGAGAAAACTTGTTATATCAGAAAGAATTCTCTTCATGACACGGCAAACATTTGTTTACCAAACATTTGCTCTTCCCATCTTCCCATGAACCATCTTCCTCCCTTTTGAAGTCTCAGACCCCACCCCCTGCTCCTGAGCACAGGATGGCATGTGAGCCTCCATTGCCATATGGCTGTCTATGAGCCTTTTATGTCTCTGAGGGGCTCCTGTATGTATGAAATTAAATTTTCTTTTCTCCTATTAATATTTTTATGTCAATTTAATTCTTAGGCCAGTCAAAGAACCTAGAAAGGAAAGAGGGAAAAGGTTTCCTCCCCATCAAAGTGAAATCTTGGCTCCACTTAAGCCAAATCAGAAAAGGAAATAGTGTTTTTTTTTTCCTATTTATTTCAACAAGGAAAAGGAAAATTAGGGTAGGTGGCATTTTAGGGGTAAAGAATCCAGCAGAACTTTTCGGTGTGGGAGGGGCTTTCAGGCCTAAGAAGAAACTAGGCTATGGCTTTCTGGAAGAGATGCCTATATTGTCCCTGGGCTTGATCCAAAGCTACTGGTGGAGCAAACAGTCACTTCCTGAAGTTTCATTAAAGAAAGAAAGGGAAGGATTTAGAGGATCAAAGGGCCCCTCCCCCAAAACCTCCACGTGGTGTGACCTACGGAGATTGTGCGCCCCCCTTGCTTGTCTGGCAAACACCTTCTCGTCTTTCAAGACAGCTCCAATGACACCGCTGGGAGGCCCCCCAGCTCCCTTTGGCAGTTGTTTACTCTACCCTTTGTGCTTCCCGGGCACTCTGAGTAAAACTCTCTCAAATATCACTAATCACATTTTATCCGGTATCTGTTTACATATCTGAATTCAATTCAATAAAGTTCTGCTAGGGCAAGGCTAGATCCAATGGCTCAAAGGCAGGAAGGACTCTGGCCTTTAGAAGCGACTTCCTATTCTGGAAGACAGACAACTACACAGCTATGATTCTCTGTAATAGCAGGAGAACATAATGCAGAGAACAGAGAACAGGAAGGACAGAGTGACCATGAACTCCTGGATGGCAGGATCTTACTGCATATCTTTAACCCTTGGCAAGGTGTCTGGCACAGAACAAGTTCCATAGGTGCTAGTGGCAAGAGGGAGAGATAAGAGAAGAAAGGAGGGAGGGAAGGAGGGAGGGAGGGAGGGAGGGACGAAGGGGAAAGGAATCAACAAAAACATCCCCCATTTCATCTCCTCCATTCTGTTCTAAATTGTCAAACCAATCAATTAAGCTAAAGGTGTTATTTTCAGGCTCCTGGAAGATGTATTTTAGAGCAGATACTTGATGATTAAGTCACATCTAGCACATAATACAGTACCTGATAACCACCATTTGAAGGAGACAAGCCATAATCTGTCCTGTACTTAAGTCCCACAGCACATGTCACTAACACTCATAGGGGGTCTAAAGAGACTTACTGAGGTTGTATTGGCTGAAACCACTAGCACTGCACCGATTTAATTCTTGGGTTTTGCATTATTAGACCAGCAGACTCTTTTGCTCCTGTAAAAGGCTTCAGCTAGAATTTTGGTCCCCTCTGAACCTCGTTTGCCATCCAGGTCTCTATTTCTCTGCCAGCTTCATCTGTGCAACTCATCTTGGGTTACGTCTGGCAGATGGAGAGAGGAATCTTATTTCAAGCCTCTGCTGTCTGCATCCCAGAGCCCTCCCTGAGTAGCCTATATTTCACCGGGCAGAGAAGAGAAGAGGGGGGATGATCAGCCTCCCCAAGAGATGAGAGTGTAAAGTATTTCTCAAATTTTCATCTTCAACGGCTGGTATCATTTAACTCCCTGTGGGGGAGACTATGCTTTGTTGCTTAGGCTAGCAATATAATCTCTAGCTATCCCAATGCCAAAATATCAATTACAGGTTCATTTGGATGATGGGATAAACTGGTGTTCAGACCACTAGACAATGACATAAATTAGGGTGGGGGGAGAAGGTGCTGGAGGAGGTTGAGTCTCAAGAGAGAGATGAAGCTAGGTAAAGTTGAACTCTTCATATCCTTGCAGACTAGGTAGCTGAATTCCAAACTGCTATCTGCCTTCTGAAGAGAAATGCCTGCCCCTCCCTGCCCCCCGCCAGCGCCAGGAACGAACCTGAAGCAGGTATTCCTGAAGAGGTTTTCTTCTTGGAGGTTGTAATTAAAAGAGATGTTAACATGCCCATAGCACCCCTTTTTTCTGTCTTCCACAGACAGAAAGCAGATGGGTAATCACCAGGGTCATTGAAGGGAAGGGGAAATGAAGAGTTAACTGCTTAATGGGTACTGTGTTTTATTTTGGGGTGATGGAAATGTTTTGGGATGAAATAGAGGTGGTGGTTGCACAACATTATGAATGCACTAAGCACCAATGAACTGTTCACGTTTATAATGGTTAATTTCATGCTATGTGAATTTCACCCAAACAAAAAAAAATTAATAAATACTTTATAATAAAATGTTTTCCAACTAAAGGCCTCATTGTTTCTCATTGCTCAACAGTCTACCACTATTGGGAAATAAGGACGATTTTATTCCTATTCCACAGTGATAAGAGGGATTAAATAGGTTTCTAAGTTCTAATATTTGTCACCGTTTGGCCTTGCCTGTGAAAAGCCTAGTTTTTTCCCAGAATGCCTGTAGCTGTGAAGTAATTCAAACCACTGACCCCTGACTTGCTTGGCCATTCACAATCAGCAGCAGCAGCAACTGTTTCTCTGCGGTTGCAAAGTGCCGACTACACAATCAAAAGTCAGTGGGGTGCACCTGTGTTTATTAGACTGTGAGTCCCCTGGCAGACCCTTGGGATCCAGCGAGTTCTGGGGAGCGGTGGTGACATCGGACAATGACTGGAGGTCATTTTAATTCAGTAGAAAAATAGAAAGACCTTGCTCTTTCCACACTCTTTAAGGATCTAAAAGGAAACTTGATTTCAACAAAGAGTAGAAGCATCTTTGGAAGACAGGCAGCTTTTCCCCCTTCCTTTTGATACTAAGAAAAACACAGGCTTCAACACACAGATCCAAAGCAGTCAGCCCAAGGACTTAGGGGGAATAAAAACATACTGAGAAAAGAGTTTTTTTTTTTTTTTAAGGAACCTTGAAAAGAAACTATAAGACTATGTAACACAACAAAAAATGACTAACAACCATAGTTACAGTCACACTGTACAGTAAGGGCCATGGACAAACAGGCCTTCCAAACCCTCACCCCATTTTCAGAACCACTCAGTTTGTCTACTACACTACTTATTGATAGAGCTCTGATCTTCCCAGTTTTGACCATGTAATATTTTTTTCCAACCATGGTTTTGTCTCATCTCCCAGACTTAAGGTTTGGCTTTAAGCGTCTGCTTTTCTTGACTGAGATTTAGACACTCCTGTGGGGACTATAGCTTTTGGTGGCTGCACAGCATTTAGCCTGGTCCAGGGATGTCACACGTCACTGTGACTCATGGAAAAGCATTCCATTGTGTTTTAGTGTGCCCTTCCTTTTCTCAGGTGTATTCCGCAAGACTAAGCCTGAAATAAGGCTTTAGAGTTGACTTCAGACTCACAAGTGGTTAGACAAATTCCAAGTTAAGAAGGAATTGTTAAATGTAATGAGAAAGGAAACCATATTCAATGTTTTCGAATCCCCTATTTCCACTGGTATATTCCACCTGACTCGGAGAGCCATATGTTTTTTCTTATGTTGTGTGAGGAAAAAACACAAAACTGGTCCTGTCACAAAATGTTCACACACCACAGACACTGCAGTATTGGTCTTCCGGAAAAGTTCCTAAAGGAGGGAAAAAGCATCCGAGTCCTACGTTTGTCACGCTATGGAATGAGATGTGAAATGGGGAGTGGTGTATGGAAGGGACATCTATTTCTCACCGACAGGAATGCTGAAATAGAGCATCAATTTTGAGCTACGTATTAGGCAGCGCCATACAGATGGGGACTGCCATGTTGTATGTGTGCGATTCCCTGTCCCCTGCGACCTCATCTCCCTGCCACAGTGGCGCGAGAGCAGCGTGGTAAAGGTGCACCGACCTGGATCTTCTGCTTATTGACTCTGACCTTGTACATGTCATTTAAGTGTTCTGGGCCTGTGTCCCCACTTATAAGATGGAACCAGTAATACTTATTGTTTACTATTAAAAGTGGCTGTTATAGGTTGAGTTGTGTTTCCTCAAAAAAAACATTGAAGTCCTAACTCCCAGTGTCTATAGGGTTGCTGTAGATAGAATAGTTAAAGTGAGGTCATACTGAAGTAGGGTGGGCCCTTAATCCAATATGTCTGGTATCTCTATAAAAACAGAAAAGATGGCCACGTGAAGACAAACACACGGAGATAATGCCATGTGATGAGACAGGCAGAGATTAGAGCAATGCAGCTGCAGACCAAGGAACACCAAGGATTGGTGGCCACCGCCAGAAGCCAAGAAGAGGCAAGGAAGGATTCCTTCCTACATGTGTCAGGGGGAGCATGGCCCCACCTTGACTTTGGACTTCGAGCCTGCATAACTGTGAGATGATAAACTTCTGTTGTTTTAAGCCCCCCAGCTTGTGGTAGTGTGTTACAGCAGCCATAGGACACTAACACAGTGGTTGTTTTGTAATTTATTTAGTGTGTGTGCACTTGTGTGCTTTAATTGCAGAGAAAACAGACTGAGAATAAACAAAGTAGATAAAAAGTAAAAAAGGTAATTTTTCTTACATATCTAAAACAAGGAAATAGCATTTCCTTTAGAGCCAAAACTGCTTCTCCAAACTCATCTCCTAATACCTACCTCCACCGCAGCCCCATTTAATCTGCTCCAGGACACTGGCCCTCTGTCTGTGCCTGTAATGCCCCACCATGTTCCTTCCTTAGGCAGGGCCTTTGCATCCGCTTCTTCTTCTGCCTGGCACATGCCCAGGGCTAACCCCTGACTGCCTGTCTTTCCTCAAGGAGGCCAACCCTGGCCCCTCCATTTACAGCAGCAGTTTGTACTCCTGTCCCACCCAGCACCCCAAAATCCTCTTACTTGTCTACTTTTTCTCTTTTCCATGTTCTTATTGGCTTCTAATATCTTAGTAACTTACTTCTTTCTCTAGTGTGTACATCATTTGTGATCTGTCTCCCTCCTTGCTAGAACATAGGCTCCATGAAGGAACAAGTACCTACCACAGCACCTAGGTCATAATATGTGCTCAACAAGGATTTTTAAAAATCCATTTTTTATTTTTAATTAACCAGTGCTTGCCAAAACAACTAACACAGATGTTTTCTTTCCCTTGATACTTGTCTTTCACGTCTATCTTTTCCCCTACCTCCCAAAAGCAGTTAGTAGATATCTGCAGCCAAAGGAACAGTACGACGCTGTGCTTGCAGGGGAAGGAGGCAGGTGGGGAACAGGACGAAATTCCCAAGTTCACGGTACCAGGCTCTACGGTCCACACACACCACGGGACACGAGGCCTCTAACTACTCCATAGGATTTTTAGCAGCAGCAAAACAATAAACAATGATAATTACATGTTATTGTAATTTCTGCCATTACCATTGATACCCCTATACCCTCTTTCACCTCCACCTGTTCCCTCCCCCCCAGATAAACTGCATTTTATATTACTCTCTCCCATTTGCAAAACATTTTCATATGAAATTTTCCTTTATAGAGGAAAGAACTGGGGCTCAGAGAATTTAAGTGACTTGTCCAAGTTTGCTCAGCTGGTAGTAGAAGGGCTGGGGATTAAATCTAGAATTAGAAGATCATCAGCAACAGGATCTTTAATTTGGTATTCAGTGAAATGCGTGCTAACCATTTCTAAAGTCCCACTCACAGTACTCACAGTACAGGAAATGCAGGTTAGCATTTTCTCCATAAGCTACTTCCCACCCTCCCCATCTTCTAAACAAATGACTTACCTACCTTAATAGCCACGTGTGCTTTCCCTGTTGGGTAGCCTCCACCAAAATTTTCTTGTCAAAAGGAGAATTCACCTTCAGTGGTGAGTGCGCCAGAAAATGAGGTACATTTCTCGAAAGCCTGGGAATCACGGCTCTTGTGAACTGTTGGCAAAAAACACAAAACATCAAGAGTTAATATATCTCCAGTCTGCTCTCGGAATACCTTCAAAATGAATCTCTTTTCCATTCCTTGGCACAAGCCAGTACAAAAGAGTTTTTTTTTTTTTTGCTGAGATTTCCAATTAAATTTAATAATATTAAACTTGCATTCCTTAGCTTAAATTTATTCTAGGGCCTTAATAACATTTATTATAAACTGTTTCCACTTTTGAAGGGACTGAAAGAATCACATCCATGAATATTGAGGCTCCCATCCTTCTTGCACACAGAACTCTTACTCCTCATGGCAGTTTAGCTAAAATTCAAGGAGCTCGAAGACACAAATGAAACCCAGCAGAAGTGATGGCGGTAATCATTAGATTATTTCTTCCTCCTGAGATATCGAAAGCATCTTTTTCTTCAAATACCAATCACCGAGTTAACTAGGTTAATGGGATCCCTCTGGGGAGGGCATGCATGATACCTTCTAAAAATGGCCAGAGTGAAAACCATGACTGAAGGACTAGATTTTAACTGGAATGGAAGTGGAAATGTCTGGGCACCAACCCCAGATTCAAATACACCCTTTGCAAAGCCCAGGAAAAGAAGACAACTTTCTGGGGCAGTGATACAGGAAGAAACCTAATCTCAGGCTGACGATGGCTGTCTGGCCCTTGTGGGGAGATCGCTGTGTGGATTTAGAGGAGTCCCAGTTCTGGCTCTGAGAGGCTAGCTTGTGTCAGACTACCACCTTCCCACTGAACACAATGAGAAACACTAGATAAAAAATATTTGGAAAACCCATTTAAAGACATTGGAGAGCTACTAAGGTGGCCAGGGCATGAGAGGCCAAGGTCTTAGGGAGAAGAGAAATAAAATTAAGTCACGGTACCACTTGTCTTCTTAGGGCGCCCACTGATCTTGAAGGGGCACACTCCAGAACTGCTGAGAAGCCAAGCAGAAAGCAGCTGCTCAGAGGCACACAAAGTGAGCCAACCTCCTGGCAGACGAAGGAAATCGCAGAGAGAAGGGACATGCAGAGAAGCGAACTGGACATTCTGCCTCCCTAAGCACTTGCTAATTGATAAATGAGGCAAACTGAGCAGAAAGCAGCGCCAGGAGGCTGGGGAATTCAACAGAGCTTTTGACAGTTTCATGATGTTGGAGGAATTAATATCAGAGTTCAGGGCCCACCCAAAAAAGGAAAAGCCCAGGTGAATAGTCCCTGCTTTTATTTGGGGCCCCTGAAGGGCTGGCTCCTACCATGAAAGCCTGAAATAATACCCCAACTGAGCCTTTGATCGGTTCAGTCCCTCATCGGATTAAGGCAGTCTGCCCTACTGTGTCTTTCAGAAGCAAAAGGATCCCATGGAGAAGGATGCCATCATCTAAAGCAGGGGTATCAAACTCATGTTCATTGGGGGGCCACATCAGCCTCGCGGTTGCCTTTAAAGGGCCAAATGTAATTTCAGCTCCTTAACAGTTAAGGGGTAATTACATTTATACAGTCCTCGAATTATTTCAGCCCTTTGAAGGCAACTGTCAGGCTGATGTGGTACCCAGCGAAAATGATTCTGACACCCCTGATCTAGAGTATTTATGATTCTTTATACAAAATGTCTGCATTCAATCAACAATTACTAGGTATACCAGGGCACAAGTCCAAGAAAGAAAGAGACAATAAAAACAGATCCAGACATGATCCAAATAGAGTCATAGGATATGGTCTTTAAAATAACTGTAATTCATATGCTCAAAGTTGTAAAGATTGTAAAATATTTTAACTCACAGAACAAGCCCCCCAAATTAAGTAAAGATACAAAAGATTTGAAGAACACGATTAATGAACTCAACTGAAGTAATTGCTCTAGAATACTGTACCCAACACTTACACGAAACACAGAAATTAATCACATTGGGTCATAAAGTTAAGTCCCCAAATATTTAAACAAATGGTAATCATAGTGTACTTTTTGAACCTACGATTTTGAAATAAAACAGATTCATAGGACATTACAAAAATACTATTGTTTTCTACTAAAAATGTTTTTCTTTCATTGATTCCAGAGAGAGGAGAAAAGAGGGAGAAAGAGAGGGAGAGAAACACCAACGTGAGAGAGAAACATCAGTGGGTTGTCTCCTGCACGCACCCTGACTGGGGAACTGAACCTGCAACCCAGGCATGTGACTGAACTGGGAATCAAACCTTTGCCTCTTTAGTTTGTGGGACAACACCCAACCAACTGAGCCACATTGGCCAGGGCCAAAAATACTACAGTTTTTTAAATTGAGGGGAAATTTACATAGAGTAAAATACAGACTGCTCTTAGGTATACAATTTGACACATTTTGATAAAGAAATCCAACTATGTGACTGCCAACAGAATACAAACACAGAGCATTTCCATCACTCCAGAAAGCTCCCTCATGCCCCCTTCAGTCAATTTCCACATCTCAAACACAACACTGTTCTCATTTCTACCACCACAGATTGATTTGGTCTGTTCCTGAGCTTCACACAAATTGGCTCATGTAGTATATGTACCCTTGTGTCTGGTTTTACTCACTCAGTGTGTCTCTGAGATTCATCTGCACTGTTGAGTTTATCAGTAGTTTACTCCTCATCAATAAATAATCCATTATATAAAAATACCACAACTTATTGTATATTCTCCTATGGATAAATTTGGTTGTTTCCATTTAGAGATATTATGAAAAAAATACTATAAATATTCTTATACAAGTCTAATATATTGTGAATATATTATTTTTCTTTGGTAAATAGGAGTGGAACTACCAGATTACAGGATTGATAAGCATTTAACTTTATAAGAGATTGACACACATTTTTCCAAAATGGCTATATCACTTTATATCCCCATCCGTCATACCTGAGAGTTCTAGTTTACACTGCCTGGTCAGCATGTGGTGTGGGCAGACTTTTAGTTTGAGCCATTCTAGTGTGAGGTTTTGATTTGCATTTCCCTGGGGACTAATGATGGTCGTTTTTTGTGTATCTCCTTCTGTGTAATGTCTGTTCAGATCTTTTGTCCATTTTTAAAATTGTAGGTAGGTTCAGTATTGATTTATAGAAGATTTTTACATATTCTGATCACAGTCCTTTTGTTAGATATATGTATTACATACATTTTTTCCCAGTCTGTGGTTTATCTTTTCAATTTCTTTTTTCTAAAATATTTTATTTATTTATTTTTAGAGGGAGGGGAAGGGAAGGAGAAAGAAAGAGAGAGAAACATCAATGTGTGGTTGCCTCTCTCATGCCCCCTACTGGACACCTGGCCCACAACCCAGGCATGTGCCCTGACTGGGAATCAAACCAGCAACCCTTTGGTTCACAGACCAGTGCTCAATCCACTGAGCTACACTAGACAGGGATATCTTTTCAATTTCTAACAGTCTTTTGGTGACAGACGTTTTTAATGTTGATGAGTACCAACATCATTTTTTCTTTATGTAAAGAAAAATACACTCTGCTTTGGGTGTCCTTCAAGAAATCTCTGCCTATGTCAAAGTCTAGAAGATCTTCCTATGTTTTTCCTAGAAGTTCTATAGTTTTAGCCTTACATTTAGGTCTGTGATCTCTTTCAAATTAATTTTTGTGTACTATGTAAGGTAGGGGTAAGAGGTCAATTTTACTCCCATTTGTTCCAGCAACATTTATTGAAAAGATTTTTCCTTCCACACCGCATCGTCATAGCACCTTCACTGATAAATGGAAATATAGCCTAGTTTGTTTTCAGTTAAGCTACATATTAATGCAAAATTATAACCAGAGAATCCTCAAATGTTGACAATTATGCAGTGCACCTCTAAACATGGGTCAAGAAATAAATCACAAGGGTAACAGGAAAAAGTTCTTGACTTAAGTAATGATGTGGTGATGACAAATAAAAAATGAAATGTAGCTAAAGCTATATTCAAAAAAGTTTGGACATTAATTATTTATATATTCATCTCAAGAAAATAGAAAAATAGGGAAATAAATCCAAAGAAAGGAGGAGAAAGCGCCGAATAACAGTAGGAGTAGAAATAAATGAACTAACTGGCAGTATCCAGAGGGGAGAAGAGAGGGGATAACGGGGGAAAGGAGGGAAGGGTCATCAAGGCACATGTATAAAGGTCACATGGACAAAGCCAAAGTGGGGTAGGATTGAGGGTGAGGAGGGGAGCGGCCAGGGCTGGGGGTGGGGGAATGGAGACAACTGTACTTAAACAACAACAAAAAAACAATTTATTATCAGTAAAAAAAAAAACAAAAAAGAGAAAAAGACATGAACTAGAAAACCACCATAAGTAGAAAAAAATCAACAAAGGCAAAAGTGGGTTCCTTGAAAAAGACCAATAACACTGATAAGCCTTGCAGAGCCCTCGAAGGCAGAGCCGAAGCTTCTGGTCTCACTCTAGGACCCCAATTCTTCTCCCACTGCTTTCATACAGAGTCTCCTCAGTTCCCCTACTGCTGTTGCCGAAGACAAGCACAGGGTCTATTTCACTTGTAAGAGTTTTGCTTTTCTTCTTTACAGAGAAACAAATACAGAATAACAAATAAAGAGGGGAACATTGCCAAGCTTCCAGAATCTTGAAAATTAGCTCTTTGTCAGCAACTTTATGAGGTTTAAACAATGCTGACCTTATACTTGACAAGCCATTAGCCCCCAATATGTGAAACTGACTTTAAGACTATCTGAAATACTGATTTACATCCACTATTATTATGAGTGGCTTCATGCTGGATGGATAAGGTGCTTTAAAAGGGCAACTAACAATACTCACTATAAAGCCAATGTGATTAGCAAGACATTTTAAAATTAAGCCTCGAAGAAAAAAGAACCCTCATACACTGCCATGGGAATGTAAACTGATACAGCCACTAATGGAAAACAGTATGGAGGATCCTCAAAAAAAATTAAGAATAGAGTTATCATATGACCCAACAATCCTGCTTCTGGATATCTACTCCAAAAATTTGAAAACATTTATTAGTAAAAATATATGAAGTCTGTCCAGACAGTATCCAGCCATGTAATATGAAAAATAAAGACATTTGTTGAACAAGATACAAGGTACAATAAACATTATACATAGGACAAATGACACCTCAGTCCCCTTCAAAGTAGGCACTGTGGGACCTCACACAGTTCTCCCAGCATTTCTTCCACTGTTCAAAACACTCTGCAAAATCCTTTGTTGGAATTGCCATCAGCTGCCCCATCATATTTTCCTTAATTTTGACGGTCAGAAATCTCTTCCCTTTCAAAGGTGATTTTAGGTTTAGAAAAAGCCAGAAGTCACAGGGTGCCAAATCTGGGCTGTAGAGGGGCTGAGTCACCTGGGAGATTTGATGTTTCTCCAAAAAATTCTGTGAGAGGTGATGCATTATCGGGTGTGTTGTCCTGATAAAGCTGCCAATCACCAGTTGCCCACAGTTGTGGCCGATTTCATCGTTTCCATCTCTCTACTGATGAAGAACAGTGAGGGTAGTACTCCTTATTAATTGTTTGGCCTGGAGGGGCGTATTTGTGATCAACAACACTTGTGATCAAAAACCACAGTTACCATGGTCTTGATCTTGCTGCAACTTTGCCACTCTTTCAGACATGGAGAACCAGGTGACTTCCTTTGGGGTGACTGAGCCTTCATTCCCAGATCATAGCCGTAGACCCACCATTCATCTCCAGTTATGACCTTCTGGCTCATTGGTAGTGGTTTGAATCAAGTTGTTAGCATATGCAGCAAGATGTCTCTTCTGCTCTGGCAGCAGAAGCCACAAATGAATTTTGCCCTGACACGTTTCATGCCAAGATCCTGCATCAAAATCTCAGACACAGTAATTTTTAGAATCTCCAAATTAGCTTCTAGTTCTCACACTGTCAGTTGCCAATCTTTGTTGACTGCAGCCTGTACATGTTTAAAATTCTCAGGTGTTCTGCTTGTTGCAGGCATTCCAGGACATGGATCACTTTCAACAAATTCTTGACCATCTTTGCAGCATTTGTGCCACAATGTTATTTGTGCTACATTCATTGAATTGTCCCCAGAAGCCTTCTCAATGATCCAAATAGTTTCTGTGGAGGAATGTTCAAGCTTAACACAAAATTTGATGCAGATTTGTTGCTCTACTTACACAGTCATTTTGAATGTGATGGCCACACAGTACGCATGCTCACTCAGTGGCATATACTGCCCCCACTGACTAGTACAGTGAAGTCATCATTGTTCATGCATGTGAATTCCAGCCCTCTTTCCATGGCTGCCAGTTTCCTCTGATATTGCGAAAACTGTCCTCGTTATATTAACAATGGCTGATTTTTTTCTGGACAGACCTGGCATTTATCCCTATGTTCATTGCAGCATTATTCATGGTGGCCAAGACATGGAAACAACCTAGGTGTCCTTCAATGGATGACTGGCTAAAGAAGACATGGTACACATATATAATGGAATACTACCGAGCCATAAGAAAAGATAAAATATTGCCATTTGTGACAACATGGATGGATCTTGAGAATATCATGCTAAGCAAAATAAATGGGACAGAAAAGGACAAGAACTATATGATTTCAGACATAAGTGGGATATGAAATAGGAAGCAACAAATAAACAAAACTCGTAGAAAGAGACAACAGTATGGTGGTTACTTGGGGAGAGGGGTTTGAGGGGAGGTTGAGAGGGTAAAGGGGTCAAATATGTGGTGACAGAAGGATCTGTTTTGGGTTGGTGAGCATGCAATACAATACAGAGATGATACATTACACAATTGTACTTTATCTTTTATTTAATCTATACTTTAAATGTATTGATACAATCTTACTCATGAATGTCACCCCAATAAATTTAATTTTTTAAAAAATTAAGTTTTTTTAATTTAAAAACTTAGGATGTGCATACAAATCTCTATAGTTTCTAATGATCTTAAGTCCTGGTATGTAATACAATACTTAATAAGTATTTTCAAACAGAAGATAAAAAGCCACACACCAGCTGTGAAATATCTGTTCTCCTGCCACTGTAAAAATGATTTAAATAATACACAAAACCAACTACTTGTATTAATAATTTATCGACAATTAAATAATGCACAGATAAAATATGGCAATCAGTCAAATACATTCCTTAATTAATAGTTAAAGAAAATGTGTTGGAGGTTTGAGGAAATAAATATTTAAAAATTACTCAACATGCAAAATTTATAATACTGTTCAATGAAAGTACAGATGTTTCTGTCTCAATAATGAAATACATGAAGGACTATTTTTTTAGTGAGCCACTGAAGAAGGAAGTAGAGTGGAAGAATACATGTTCTAATAAATGACTTCTTCAATACAAACAATGTTTTATGGAGAGCCTATGCACATTGATCAAGTAAAGAGTCCAGGAAAAGAAAATAACACACCTGAAATGCATGCATTGCACCATTCATAGGCAAGCTATTATAGAAAGGAAATTGACTCCAGAAGAGCACCAAGTGCTACAGAATGTCAAGGGCACAGTTAATTTAGTGGAATCATTATAAATCCTTGTAATGAGATGGGCAGTGATCATGAAAGTTTTCATGCTACACGGTGGCTCCTTGGTTATTTCATACCAGAGCACCAAGAAGAGCTGTCAAATTTTAAGCTGCCTCACATTTTTCTTTTGCAGATAGAGAAGTGTTCTAAAATATCCTCACTGCTTCAGTGGCGGCAACTGAACATCAGTTGTATGCTTCAGGAAGAGGTATTTTTGGTTAAAAATAAAAAGTGAGCATCTTTATTTTTTCCAAAATATTTTCTAAATAGCAATACTGCAGATACCCCATTGTTATTCACTTGTCCGATAAAGTTAATGCTTTAACAAAGAGTGATAAAGTAACTACTTTTCAAGGAAATTCACTCTATGGGAAAGAATATCTGAAAAGGTGCGTTTGAAGAGGTTTTGATCATGTGATTTCACTGTTACTGAAAAGGATGGAAGTCATCACCTTGAGGAGTCATCTTTGAATTCTCTCTTTGTCACACTAATTGTCAGCAAGGCTGGTGTGATCTCCCTTCAAAATACATCAAGAACACAACCAGTGCTGAAAGAACCAGTAGACTACAAGAACCTTGATATCTGCACTACTGCTCATCTTCCACGCTGCTATCGCACGAGTCCTGGCCACTTCCTTGTCATTCCTAGATTATAGCAACAGCTTCCCAGGGAATCTTCCTGTGCATACTCCTCCCCCAACTTTTCTACCACACCACTGCCCCCAGCAGCCAGACTCACCTTATTAACACCTAAGTATGTATATTGTAGATCATGCCACTCATCTGCTCAGAGCCATCGATTAGTTTCCCCAATACCTCAGAGTAAAAGCCAAATTCTCTACTACGGCCTACAAGTCCCTATATGATTTGGCCAGTGCCTCACTGACATCATTTCCTGTTTAATTCTTCTTCACTTGATCCCCTCTGTCCTCTATGGTGCCGAACATCAAAGAGGCCAGGCACACTCTGCCTCAGGGCCTTTGCACTGGCTGTTCCCTTTGCCTGGACTATTTCCCCAGATATTTACCCTCCCCTTCTTCAAGTCTGTACTTAAATATCACTTTTGCATGAGTCACTCCCTGGCCTCCCTATCTGAAAGAGCAATTACTCCCAACACTTCCCATTCGCCCCTTTTGCTTTATTTTTCTCTTTAATGCCTGGCACCATCAAACATATTTTACCATAACTATAAATATTTGTTTATCTGTTTATTACCTATCTCTCTCCCCCACAGAATGAGGGAAGAATTTTAGTCATGTGTTCACTGTTCTACCTCCAAAGTCTAGGACAATGACTAGCATTCATACTTGAATAAGTGAATGTTGAAAGGGCCAGTAGACTATAAAAACCTTAATGTTTTCACACTTTAAAAACTTGGAAACAGTTTTCTGTATCTCTCAAATTATGAATTTTAATGGGTTTTGAACTGTTTTTCAGAAATACAAAAACATAACACCTTAAAAATAATTTGTAAAAATAACTGAATGACATGAGAAAATAAAACTTATTAGCTGAACTGAAACAAAAATCTTGGCAAAACTGGTGGATGGTACTGAAAAACATATATTATGATTTACTAAGTATAGCCAATTATGTATATGAACATTCTTGTATTTGAATCAACATCTCTTATGAGTTATCTTTTTTTAGCTATTAAAATCAATTAGCAAAATAAAGTGAACTTATAACCACACCATCAAATGTCTGTATCACACAGGGTTAAACCAAAATAATGCAGAGCAAAAAATAATGACATATTCAATTACTGTGCTCTCATGGAGCAAAGGAATTTTTGTACTGTTAATCAATAAAAGTTTTAAATATTTTATCTTTATCTCAGCCTTGAAACCTTCAACTTTGTAAATGTTTTAGGATACTCAAAATATTCATATATTCAATATTTAGAAACAAACATTTGTAGGAAGTGAATCTTCATTTACAGCTTGGTAACCACTGTGCTGGCTACTTGGGAAAGATGGAGGAGGCACAACTTGCCCTCGTTGATAGTAACAGAAAAGTAATCACATAATCACCACAATGTGACAGGTATTATGATAAAAGGTCCTTTACGACTTGGCCTCTGCCCTCCTCTGGGGCCTAATTACTCAAACTCTACAAAGTCCACGCTCCAACAACACCTAACCTCTGGCAATTTATCACGCACAACTTGTGATTTTGGACCCCTGTGCTTAGATCACCAGGTGAACAACAAATAATTTTAGTGTAAGTACAGTCAGTGCAGTATCTGAGTGTTCTGTATTTTATCTGGCACCTCTATGCCACAGAAACCCTTAAGTAGGGCCCCTAACTCAGAATTGGAAATGCTCCCCAAAAGAGGTGATACTTGAGAACTCTTTTTTCCTCTTCCTTTTCTTAGATGAATGAACCCTTAAAGGATTCAAAACACTGATGGCAACTTAACATTAATAATTTGGGGGGATACATTTGGCTACTTTACTAAAATTTTGGAATAAAAATGGAATGAGAAAACTTAAGATAGATAATATGGTAGCATACTATACTTGTTAGGATTCATTTAGCTGCAAGTAACAAAAATCAACTTAAGTACGTGTGAGGAAAAAATAAAATCTATTATAATTATATTTCAGTATTTAAACAGAAACTTGAGAACAGGTGTATAGCCCGGCTGCGGAAAAACATTTTAAACAGGAACTACAGACCTTGTCTCATATCTGCTTCCCTCTTGGTGTATACTTTTTCCCCCCTCTCTCTACACGTCTTCCCCCCAACCCCCGTTCTCAGTTCATAGGACAGGCAAAAGAGGGTCATGCCATATCTTTTAGATCTCTTCTGTTCAATGCTACAGTCCAGATTAAAGTTTAATCTCTTAATTTCAATTCAAAATTTCCACAAGAAGGACCGTAATTAGGCCCAGCTTGGGTCAGTACAATTTACTATGGTCTGAGACATAATTGTATGATATAGTAATGGGTGCCAGGGAATCATTCCTGAAGGCTTGAGATGGGGAGACTATAATTCCCAAAGAAAAAGGAATTGAAGGTATTGAAACGTTAGGAACTACAAAAGGGCAGCCAGCACCTATATCCAACTGTGGGTTACAAAGAACCCTCACATACACCAGTATCACCTTCACCATTACCATCCTTTGCCGCTGCCATGGCCACCACCACCACCACCACCACCTCCTTCTGCTACCTTCTCTACCTTTTCCACCTCTTCCACCACCTACAACCGTGACCTCTCCCCACTACCACCACCACCACCATTTAACACAACCACCTTCAAAGTGCACATTCTTCTCTCAACCTCTGCTGTTTTTATCAAGGAGATAAGGCTTTAAGGAAGAGATTAGGCAACAAAACACTGTGGCATTTGCCCCTGGCTATGTCTTCCTGACCTAAACTGGATGTTAGTCTACCCTGAAGGATTACTATAAAAGGACAGAGAAAAGTATCTAGAATCTTTGCTTTTAAAATCAGCTGAACACGAAAAGGCTACAAATGATTCATGGTGTTTAATGATTTAAAATAAATTCCAATAAAAATAAACACAGGCATTATTGCTTACCCCTTTCAGTTTATCTTTGTTTCAGGTTTGCTACAATAAGAGTAGAAAACAAACAACATCCTTCTCAACCCCACTCCAAAAAGGAAGCACAAAAAAGGAAGTCAACTCAGAAGACATTTTCTGGTGACTGGGATCAAAATAATGAGCAACATCGATTTTCCTAATGAAACATTAAAGGCAGTGGTAGAAACAGAAGTGAAAGAAAGGTAAAAAAAAGATAGTCATCAAAAAATTATTCTTCCTGCTCTTCTTCCCAATAGTGTCCAGAGGTGACCTCTGAAAATAGTTCACTATTCACTTGACCCAGAAAAACCCACAAAATCAAGAGGCTCAAATCTTCGTGTTCACTTTACGAACACTTGTGAAACCACTCACGTTGCCAAGGGTATGCATATTTGAAAAGCCACCAAGTAGCTGAAGGGTGTCACTTTACAGAAGCAATGTGTGTTACTCCGTCATTACAACGGTGGAGTTGGTAGGTGTGCCCAGGCCAAGCAGTGGGGTCAGTGGCCCAAAAAGCATGCTGAATTGTTGCTGCACATGCTTGCAAATGCAGAGAGTAATGCTGAACCTTAAAAGTTTAGATGTAGATTCTCTGGTTATGGAGCACATTCAGGTTAATAAAGCTCCCAAGATACGGCGTAGAACTTACAGAGCTCATGGGCAGATTTATACATACACGAGCTCTTCCTGCCACACTGAGATGATCCTACTAAAAAAGGGCAGATTGTTCCTAAGTCAGAGAAGGAAGTTGCACAGAAGAAAAGATATCCCTGAAGAAATAAAAGCTAATGTCCTGGGAGTAAATTCAGCATAAAGTAAATACTAATGAAAGCAAACAAAACGAAACAAAACAAAACAAAATTCTTCCTCCTCTCAACTCTTTAACCTCCTGTTAATGGCAACTAAGAAAAAAATTAGCATGAAATCACTGAGCAGAACCTTCTAGAGAGTCTCCCACAATGAACCAGGTGCTGAATAAGCTCCTCCTCCTTTCACAGGGCTCAAGCACCTAGCAATACCTAGGCTTCTCAGGCTTTTAAAGACTAGATCAAATCTTGCAATGTTTATACTTTTCATTAGCTATTTGGGATGATATTTAATATTCACTAATAACCCAACATTATTAGTGAAATAAATATATCTCATTCTAAAGGAAGCACTTGCTTATATACAGTTGACTCTCATTAATTGCAGCAGGTATGTTTTAAAGTAGCCGCAGATACTGAATTAAGGAATGCGGGACCAGAGCTGCCAGGGGAAATACAGGGCTAGGTGCCTGAGAACCTCTGGTCCCCTGTTCTCATCAAGCAGTCCATACATATACATAATCTTATTTTATGTGTGTTTCTGTTTAATGACACCTTATTTAATATATATGGTCAGCCCTGAACTCACAGCCAAGGGCACTATAACACATGCCTAAATGAAGCTCATCTAACACGCGTATTTCTCCATAAAGCACATCACAGCCTTCCTGAACGTAGGGAACACTAAACAGCACTTTGCCACTATACCGGGGGGCCATATTAAACAGAAAAATAGCCAACAAAAAATACAAAAATGCAAAAACCATAGCACTAAATCAGCTGGGAGAAGGACACTTGCTTACAGTGGAAGAGCAGGAAAAAGATGGCAGTGTTGCCTTGTTTGACATCAGCTGAGAACATGCATGTCAGGCAGCTCAAATCTTTCACCTCTCTGTGCATGTCTGCAAATGGCCACTCAAGGGTTGCAAGCATTCTTGGGGTAGTGAGCACACAGTATAATATACAGATGATTATACAGATGTATTGCAGAACTGTACACCTGAAACCTGCATCATTTTATTAACCAATGTCACCCCAATAAATTCAATAAAAAATAAAAAGAGAAAAACAAAATTACCAAAAGGATTGCATGAAACTGTACATCCATATTAAAAACAAATTAAATGATAATCATGAGTATTACATAAAAATATTAAAGTGAGTAGCTGCTTGAAGTAAACTATCAGGCATATTTTTATGTTTATTCTTTAATTAATTGCTCTATAATCTGAAAGCTTTTCTGCCTCTTCCTATGCTTCTCAGTGTAATATTATATATCCTTCCCCAGAACTCACTAACAGCTAAATACTTTGTACAGTACAGCATGGCATGAAAGAAACACATATTGGGTTGGCCAAAAAGTCTGTATGTTGTTTTTTTTTTTCTTCATAAAATAAAAGACACATTTTTCATTTTCACCAATAACTTTACTGATTTGGATATTTTGAGTATGTTTGCTACCTCCTGCATGGTGTAATGTTGACTGTTCTCAATTAATGTCTTGATTTGATCCCTATCAACTTCAACTGGTCTACTCAACCATGGAGCATCATCCAGCGAGAAATCTCTAGCAGGAAACTTCACAAACTACTTTTGACACATTTGACCAGTCACAGCACCTTCTCCATACACTGCACAAATCTGTTTTTGCCTTTCAATTACATTTTGACCTTTCTTGAAATAATAAAGCATAATACACCTAAAATGTTGGTTATTTTCTTTCATCTTCAATACTAAAATGGCTACACAAGAATTTACCAATTTTGATAAGTTTTTTTAAAAATGCATGCTGATATGACAGTGGTCACAATACAATCTAACAAAATTGTTTTGAATGAAATTAAACACATCTAAGCACTACTAGAGCCATCTTACAGAAAAAACAAATGAGGTTTTTGGCCAACCTAATGGTTATGTAGGAAAACAACCTATGTGTGGCTGCTACTTGGACTTCAGTATTGAATTAATATAAAGTCCATTGTCTGAATGACCACTGTTCCTCTGGGAGCCATAAATGTCCCCCTGCACTCACTGGGTAGGGAGTTCGGGCACAGAAGCCAGATAAGGCCACTCCAGAACTCCAAGGAAGGCAGCTCTGATCTCTGCCCCGTAGAGCATCTCAGAGATGCTGATCCAGGTGGTGGCCCATCCCAGTAACAGCCAAGAGGAAATGCAATCACAGCTGACTTTTCATTCTTCAGAAGTGTCAATTACACAGTCATTCATCAATAAACACTTTTAAAGCATAAATAAATAAAGTGTTACAAGCATTGATTTTAGGGTTATAAATGAATATAGCCAGTAGGCAAACTGGCAAATACAGAATCTCAGAATGAGAACTGACTGTACACATGGTTCTAAGTCTGAAATCTGGTTTTCCTCTTTCAAATTTCTTTCCACTCAGACAAGAGGCCTGGTGAAGCCCCAAGTGAATTTCATGACGCTCAGCAGTGTTTTAGCCCAACTAAACTAGCTTCATGGAAGCTCACTCACTGTTGAGGTATGAGTTTAAAATACTTTGTCCATCTCTATTCATTTCTTTTCTCACATCCTCAGGGGGTACTTTACAGAACACCTGAAATGTTAACAGTTTGTAATTCAAGAATAACTATAACCAGAGAGGAGGGGGAAGGGGACAGTAGGGTAGGGGGAAGAAGGGGAAAGATCCTTAAGGAACATGTATAAAGGACCCAGAACAAAGCCAAAGGGGAAAAGGATTGAGGGTGGCAGGGTTGGGGGAGTGACGGGCGAAAATGAGGACAATTGTTGTTAAACAATTAAAAAAAAGAGTGACTATATCTGGACACATTTTTCAGATATAAAACACAATCAGCAATAATGGGGCCATCTATGGTGCTACACCCTGGAGACGAACGGGAAGAGGAAGGAGATGGAAGAAAACTGTGACCCTTCAGTGGACCCAGAGTACGCACATCCAGATAAACTCCTATGAATACATCAACCAGTGGACTTTTCCCATTTGCCATGGCCATGTACAGGACGTTGCACAGCCCCTGCTCTCTGAGGGGTCCACCCTAAAAACAAGGGCTGAGAATGAGTCTCCCGTGTTCCAAGCTCTCAGCCCAGCAGTTGGGAAGAGTGGCTGTGAGGACCCCACCTCCAGGATTCATTTACTTCTGCGAGTTGGGATGCCGTGACCTGCCACTTGAGAACAGATTGTAACAGAGAAACCACAGCTGAGTTACTCAGAAGGTTTCTGTCTGGAGTAGTAATTGTGCTGCTGGTTCTGGCCAGCTGGAATTAGGTTTCTATCTGGGTGGCTTTGGCTTTGCAGACCCACAAAACATGGTCACTTTGAGCAGTGCATTCTCTGCCCATTCTCAATAGCAATTGGCAAGAGAAGCTGTGACACCAGTTTTAGTGTCTCCCAGTGGACAGCAGGACCCGAGTAGTGATGCTGTCCTCTTTCCCCTCCTCTAAGGCCCCCAATCTGACAGCAGCATGCAGTAGGAATGGTCTGCACTTTGGGCCAGGAGACCCATATTCCAGTCTTGGCTGGATGTGAAATTATACTGTGATATTGGAGGGGGAAAATATAAATCATCTCCTTCTCTTTCTCTTCTACTTCCATGGGCTAGCAGAAGGAGTATTGAAAATCTGCTTCTTCACCTCCTGCTTTCCCAGCCTCTTACCCAACAGAACTTCTGAGACCATGTAAGTGCAAAAGATCTAACTAAAACTGTGTGGCTGCATCAATAAAAGAGGAAAATCTAAAGCCATTAATATGTAGAAACATCTTCACAGTGTCTTATACATAGGAGTCCAGCTCAGGGGTTGAAATCTACCCCTATTCACCTCATGCAACCCCAACTCCAGATTGTATAATTTTCCACTATTCCTCTACACACACACACACACACACACACACACACACACACACACTTAGCCAAACTACAAGTTCTGGTTTTCTGTAAAGTTGCTGCTCTGAATTTCATTTCTTACCATTCTACTCAAATTGCATTTCTGACAGTTGCCAATGACCTCTGAATCCCAAAAAAAAAGTCTTGCTCAACTAGTTCATATTTGTCTTGATACCACCCTCCCCTCCACAGAGCCCTGATATGTGATGCTGCTAATAGGATACCACTATCTGAAATTGTCTATTACTTTAGTTTCCTTGATAACTCTCTTCCTGGTTGCTTTTAACCCTCTACAAACTCTTTTTCACCTCCACACATAAATCTTTAGAGCAAAGCAGATATCTATTCCTCACCAGCTGTAATAATAACAGTCTTTCTAAGATGGACACCTGTCTTTTTTTTTTCATTCTTATTTTCCATGCCTGATTAGTTTTTAAATTTTATTTGTTTGTTTCCTTGACCACCTCTTTAATCTGTTCTCGCTGTCACCATCCTGATCGAGGCTCTCATCTACTCATGCCTGACGTGCTGCAATAGCATATTATCCAGTTAGTCTGCCTCTGCTGTGCCCTACACATGAACACCAGGGTAATTCAGCCACTTCTGCTTGCAGTAAGTTACTCCCTTTCTATAAAGCATGCAGTCACTCCCCATTATTCACAGGGTAAATTTCTAGCTGAGCCTGGCAATCAAGGCCCCCCAAATCTGGCCCCACTCAACCCAGCCAAGCCTTTTCTATTATCTAACATCTACCACCCCCAATACAAATTGTCTACTCTGGACAGATCAGTGGCCTTGCACCCCATCACTATCCAGGATGAGTCTCAACTCTAAGCCTTCCTTATTTTCTATCAACAACATAGAATAAAACTTGCTTTTCCTTGGACATTGCACTTAATATCCCCATTACCACTGTGATCCACATTCCCAACAGAGCAACAGGAGATGCATGATCCCCACAAAGAGCCTGCACTCTTCAGAGCCAAGTGGATTCTACCAGGAACACTTACTCCACTGAAACAAGAAAGCATGTGGCTGGTAGGGAGCTTCAAGTCAAGAAATGAAGGGTCCTCTGTGTTTGTAAAGTTGGTATAGGGAGGTTATTCCAGTACAGAGGGTGGAGGAGGAAGAGCAGGGAAAAGGAGGGTGTTTTGTTCTGCTGGTCAGTGAAAGTAAAAACAGAACCTGAGCACCATAGACTGAACTCATTCAATTCCTTGCAGTAAAGTAGCTCACCCGATAAATACCTCTGCTTGTTGTTTGAATTACAAATGAGTAAACTAATCTGTTTCTTTATTTTCAACTTCTCAAAGGCAACTGTTCACAAACACATCTTAGGAAATAAATTGCATCTCCCCGATACTTGGCTGGAGAATAAATGGCTATTAATTTTTTATATTCTCAAAGGAAAATCTAAGTTTCAGGCATGAAAGGATAGGCATGATATAGGGTCACGAATCTGTTCACCTACTGAGACAGATGGACCACAATCCTCACCTTTTGGGAGTACTATGACTGAGCCAACGCTGGGAACACACGGTTCTTGGTGAGATGATAAAAATTATTCATACTTTAGACGTGATGCTCAGACAACAGCACTCTAATCTGTAAATTTCTTGAAGGCTCTTCTGAATTTCCTTTCTCCTATTTTCATTTTTCCATCTCTTTACCACCTTGTTTTATCTTGTAAAATATTTTTTGACTCAACTCAGGTCTGGTCTTCTTTGCTGACATTTGAGAATACAGTAGAGAAGCCTCGTGATTTAGCTAAAAAGAAACAGCTTAACTCCCTTCTCTGTTTGTTTGCTCTCTAGCAGTAGGCACAGACTTCCACTATTCCATGAACACTCTAGCCCCTGGTGACTCTTACCAGTGTCAGTAATGCCTGTGTGTATTGTCAACACAGGTAGTCTTCAACCTTAAAAATGTGGTTTGTTTTATGTGCTGGTTTGTAAAGTCAGTTGTTGAAATGCTGATGGTCTTTTCCTAAAGAAACTATGTGATAAATGGTGATTTATTTATTATAAATGCTTAGGTCCCCAGGCTAGCTCTCACTCCTAATTACCCTTAACACTGCAGGAGTAAGGGATCCAAAGTCTTTGTTCCTAGAAAGGGGAAAAGGATGGTCCAGTTTCTCTGTGTCTTTCCAGGGATCCTTTGTGCACACATATACAGCCATACATGCACATGTCTTCACCCCTTTCTCCCTTTCTGTTCCTTAAAGTGAAAATTAGATACAACACACACTGTCCTACACATTTCTGTTTTTCCTTAACAAGAGAGCTGGGAGATCATTGCATATCAGTACAGTAGTGGGTCATGTTCCTTTTAATAACTCTACAAATGTAACAACATATACTTTTTACAAATAAAAATAATTTATAAATTTATTCATAATGTAATAAAATGGGTTATTATTAAGGTAAATATAAAAATCTCCTTTCTTCATTGTAAAATCAGTAAATAACCACCACCACCAAAGAAAAATGAAGAAGTGAAAAAAACTTATCCACAATCCCATTAAAACTATGTTCTTCAAAAAATAAAAATACCACTTTGTAAAACAAAAGCTCCCAAATAATACCAATACTACTGCTTGTGGACCATACCAAAGGAACAAGAGGGACTCTCCCATATGTGCCAAGGAAGCAAAGATAAGAACATTTGCTGCAGCCCTGGCTTGTATAGCTTAGTGGAGTGAGCACTGGCTGCGAACCAAAGTGTCATCAGCTCGATTCCCAGTCACAGCACATGCCTGGGTTGCAGACCAGGTCCCCAGTAGGGGGTGCATGAGAGGCAACCACACACTGATATTTCTCTCCCTCTCTTCCTCCCTCTTTTCCCCTTTCTCTATAAAAATAAATAAAATCTTAAAAAAAGGAATGTTTGCTGCCAAGTTGTATTAGCAAATCTTTAGATAAAGCTTTAATACCATCTTGAGAAGAATTGATAAATTGTAGCATATCTTAAAACAGAAAACTATAGAACATGGAAAATTAATAAAATGAAGCTACATATATCAACATTATTAAATCACACAAAACTGTGTTAAGCATAAAAATAAAGTTCCAGGATGTTGTATACAGTATGATAGCATTTTTTGTTTCTTTCTCTACTTCCATTATTAGAGTTAACTGTGGTTCCCATTAATGCTTTAATGCTTTGTTTCTGTATGTAAATACAAGAAAGTATCTCATGAACTCATTTCTATTTTCAGTGTATGTATTTGGGCTAAGGTGAATACTTTTAAATCTTTTTATTGCTTATGTTATTATAGTTGTCCCAGTTTTCCCCCTTTGCTCCCCTCCCCACAGCCTGCCCCCCATTCTGATAGTCAATCCCCACACCACTGTTCATGTCCAAGGGTGATGCATATATGTTCTTTGTCTAGTCCCTTCACATGTTTTCAGTTAGCCCCATGTCCCTCCTCCCCTCCCACAGGTGTCAGTATGTTCCATGTTGCTATGTCTCTGATTCTATTTTGCTCGTTAGTTTATTTTGTTCCTTAGATTCCTCTTACAAGTGAGATCATATGGTATTTGTCTTTCATTGACTGGCTTATTTCACTTAGCATCATATCCAGTTCCATCCATGCTGTCGAAAAAAGTAAGTCTTCCTTCTTTTTCACTGCTGCACTATATTCCATTGTGTAAATGTACCACAGCTTTTTTTTATCCACTCACCTACTGACAGGCACTTACATTGTTTCCAAATCTTGACTATAGTAAATAACACTGCTATGAACATAGGGGTGCATATACTTTTTTGAATTGGAGTTTTGGGATTCTTTGGATATATTCCCAGCAGTGGAATCGCTGAGTTAAAAGGCAGTTTAATTTTTAATTTTGTGCAGAAACTCCATACTGTTTCCCAGAGTGGCTGCACCAGTCTGCATTCCCACCAACAGAGTGCACTAGGGTTCCCTTTTCTTCACATCCTTGCCAGCTTTTTGTTTGTTGATAGGTTAATGATCACCATTTTGGCAGGTGTGAGGTGATATCTCATTGTGGTTTTAATTTGCATCTCTCTGATGGCCAGTGATGAGCATTTTTTCATGTGTATCTGGGCCATCTGTATGTCCTCCTTAGAGAAGGTCCTTTGCCCATTTTTTAATGGGATTGTCTTCCTGGTGTTGAGTCATATGAGTTCTTTATATATTTTGGCGATTAATTCCTTGTCTGATGTACCTTGGCATAATAGCATTTAAATAAAATTTAAAACATGTAAAGTAATTTTAAATATTGCTTAGGTATTAGCACATGTGTTTTAAAAGCATTAAATCATGCTAGCAAATGATAACACCAAATTCAGAACACTTTTTTCAAAAGGAACAGAGAACATAAGGCAAAATGTTACTACTTTGCAAAGATAGACTGGTGGGTCCATGGATGTTTAAAATATGCTTATGCAACTTAGCAATTTCAAATATATATGTGTTAAAATGAAGTCATACTTGCAAAATTTCTGGATAAAAGTAAGATCTCTGAATTTTAAAAAAAAATTAAACAATTTCCATTTCATTTTACATTCAATGTTATTTTGTATTAGTTTCAAATGTACATCATAGTTGGTAGATAATCATATACTTTACAAAGTGATCCCCCTAATGTTTCCAGGACCCACTTGGCACCAGAAATAGTTGTTATAATACTATTGATTGTATTTCCTACGCTGTACTTTACATCCCTATGACTATTCTGTAACTACCAATCTGTACTTTTCAATCCCTTCACCTTTTTCACCCAGTCCCTCAACCTCCCTCCCCTCTGGCAAGTATTAGTCTGTTCTCTGTATCTATGAGTCTGTTTCTGTTTTGTTTGTTCTTTTATATTGTTCTTTAGGTTCCACACATAAGTGGAATAATGTGGTATTTGTCTTTCTCTGACTGATTTACTTCAACTAGCACAAAACCCTCTAGGTCCATTCATGTTGTCACAAATGGTGAGATTTCATTCTTTTTATGGCCAAGTAATATTCCATTATATATATGTACCACAGCTTTTTTTTATCTGCTCGTCTATCTATGGGCACTTGGACTTGGGCTGCTTCCAGAGCTTGGCAATTATAAATAACACTGCGATGAGGACATGAGTATATTCTTTTGAATTAGTGTTTTGGGTTTCTTCAGATACACTGATACAGTTTTTTTAAGACTGTGTTCTTAAAATCTGGTGGTTTGGAGAGTTCACACCAGAATCACCTTTGGTGCCTATTAAACAGGCAGATTCCAGGGCATAGTCCCACACATTAAATCACAATTTCTAAGTATGGGGCTTTGGCACTGCAAGATTTATAGGTGAAATTTGAAAGCTAATGTTTTATACATATGTTACTAAATTGTCTTCACTATCATTTTAATTGTCTGCATGATATACCACTGAATAAGTTAACTTATCTTTTCAACTGTTGTTGGACATTTAGGATCACTCATATTTCATCTTCATAATTCTTGGTCTTTCAAATTGTCCTTTGAAATCAAGTACGGGGTTAACAGCCAAGGCTAATACTTTTAGGAAAATTAGTCAAGTAGTGCCCAACTAACACAACTTTACTTTCACTTAAGACATGTATGTATACCAAAGCCCACCATTTCCAAGATACACTGGGGGACAACTAAGATGAGAAATTAAAGAGTCTACTTGTCAAGGAGTTTAAAACTTACTAGTTACTTTGCAATTTACAAATACTCAACCATGGTTCTGTTTACTGTCTTGGTCTGGGGCAGGGTGGGGGTGGTCAACTTTTGATGCCTCCAAGGCAGTGGCTCTGATGATCTCTGTTTTGCAGATGAAGAAACTGAGGCTTCGAATAATCAAGCAGCTTGCTCAGCATCACACAGTTAAGTGGAAGAGTTGAGATTTGAACCTGGACAGTGTGAGTCTAAGTCAGGGGTTACAAAATTTTTTCTGTAAAGGGCCAGATAGTATGTATTTTGGGCTTTGGGGCCAGATGATCCCTGATGCAAATACTCAGCTCTGCTGCTGTAGAGTAAAAGCATCCATAGACAAAACTTTAAGGAATGGGCATGGCTGTCTTCCAACAGAACTTCACTTGCAAGAACAGGCTCCTGCTCCAAGGCATAAACTCTTTACTTCCAGGCTACTGTGCTGCCTCATTCAGCCAGATATACTGAGCATCTTCTCTGAACTCGATAGACAAAGTTCTACAGAAAGAATGAAATGAATCTCTGCCCTCAAGAAGTGTTAAGAGAAAAAGATCATGTGATTTGAAGTAAGATTAATCCACACCAATGACTCAAATTTAAAGCTACAAACATTGAAAAATAGTATTTTTTCCTTACACAACACAGACGTTGTGAAGATTAATGGACAGTTTGTGTACGGGGATTGCCTCAGCTGAATTTTTTAAAGGTTAAATTGATGCTTGCTCTTTAGCAGTACCAAAGGAGATGAGTAACTAAAGCAATGTATCTTTTGCTTGCATAGGAGTCCTTATATGTTAATAAACCAGCAATTTTTATCCAGTTTGATTGCTATATAGTTTATATTTATGAAGCACTTTTTAAATTTGTTATATTAAATTTTTTATTGGGGCCAAATAGCTTTTAAAATTTTATTTAATACAATGGGAAAGAAAGAAATCTTTATCATTCAGAAACACTGCAATATGTGCTCAGCAACTTATATATCCACAATATCTCCCTGTTATTTAGATTTTCTGAGTTACCAAAGTTCTTTACCTATATCTCATGGGCATTCTGACACTCACAGAGCTTCTGCAAAAACAGGCAGGAAGAGTCAGACATTTATTGTTAGGAGGTAAAGAGGATGGTTTTTCAATTGCTCCAAAAATCATATACTCAGGGATAAGAGGAAATGAACTCCTGATCTGTGCAACAACATGAATGAATCTCAAAAGCATTATGGTGAAGGAAAGAAGTACAGAAGACTAGGTACTGTATGATTCCATTGATATGACATTTGGGAAAGCACAAAACTATAAGGATGTATTTCAAACTGGTGGTTGCCAGGGATTGGGGACAGGAAGAAGGGACTAATGGAAAATGGATACAAGGGACTTTTGTTCCTTTTTATGGAATTTGGGGTGACACTTGTTAACAAAATCATATGGGTTTCAGGTGCACAGTTCTACAACACATCATCGCTACACTGTATTGTGTGTTCACTACCCAGCAAGGGACTGTTTGGAGTGATGGAAATGTTCTATACTTTGTGATATAGTCACATAACTATACATATGTCTAAACTATCTTAATAAGTTTAAATGTAAATTAGACCTTAATCAACCTGTCCAGAACTGTTATAAAGAGCTCCTTGGGCAAAGATAAATGAAGAATAGCTTAATAGGTTCCAATGAATAGTTAATACTGAGATTTGGGTCAGAAGCATGCCATTTGTTTACTTTCAAGGCTGACCCCTCGAGGACTTGGGGCAGAGCTGGTCTCTGAAAGCAAGTGGGAGGAAGAGACACAGCTCGGGCAGCTGGAATGTCCTGACCCAGATGGCAGCTTCTGGCCATCCTTCACAGATTCCTGAGAAGCTCGTTTCACTGTGTTAAAGAAGTTGAGATAAATTATATCACTTTCTACTGTGTTCAGTCTGACCCACATTTTGACCTGAAACTGTCCCAGAAAGTGCAAAGTGCCGACTGCAGACACTCTAGCGGTCCTGTTACTGCTTCCCATAATGTTTCTAGGGCTGGTCATTTAAAGAATAGCCACTGAGAGCCTTACTGGCACCGACACAGCAGCAAACAAAGCCGAAATCTCTGCTTCCCTGGAACCTTACAAGAAGGATGGCAGGGAGTTGCTTCCTGTACCCCCCCTGCAGGTGGTCAAATAAACCGGAGCACCTTGTGTACATTTCCTCATTAAATAATGAAATAAAAATACATTGTTATACAGTTTAAAAATCCAAGCTTAGAAATAAAATAAAACATAAACACCTTTGTTTCAAAATTATACTTTTCAACAAAGTAGGTATTTGTAGTCTCACCTGCCCCAGCTGTGCTGCGGTTAATATCAGCTAGAAAGTATGCATATGTAGAAATGTGTCAAAACACAAAAGATGTATCACGGGTTTAAAAAGCAAGAGATTTCATTTGTCAGAAATGTGAAGATCTGGTGGGCATATGGAGCAAAACCATTTTCAGGCCCCAAATTACATCAATCTGTGTGGCTCTTTTATTTTTCCATTCTCTTCCCCAAATGCCAGAAGAAATTGGTTTTCCCTTCCACAGTCCCTCCTAATTTTGCAGACTGCCTAAACACGTGAGTTTATGCAAAAGCAAAATGCTATTTTAGTCCTGAGAGACTCACTCTCATTCAGTGATCTTCCTATAGAAAAGAAGCATCTCACGTTGCGTTACACCTACCAACCTAAAAGACTGAGAACTAGTCGTTACAATTACCAGGAACAATGAACATTTTTCAGCTAATTATTTTCTTTGTAGACATTAATGGGATTTTTTAAGCTATAGACCTCACTTAGGATGGGGGATACCTCCGTAGTTTTCTTACAGAGATATTTTTCTACCCAGAATCCCCAGGTAAAGGCTTCGTCTGGAGTCCTTTGTCTTCCTCTACATCTTTTTCCAGCACTAGTGCGCATCTTCAGGATAACAGACAATGAGGAAACATGTATAAGGTATTCTGATCTATTCGACACATTGCAAGAGGGTGAAGTGACAGGAACACA
Organism: Phyllostomus hastatus; assembly: GCF_019186645.2. Lineage (NCBI taxonomy): Eukaryota > Metazoa > Chordata > Mammalia > Chiroptera > Phyllostomidae > Phyllostomus > Phyllostomus hastatus. Next base: position 33,351,884 of record NW_025333709.1, on the reverse strand, counting down.
GTGGGCAATGAGTACCGAGAATGAAGCCAGACAGGTAGGCAGAGGTGAACAGACTCAAACTTATGGAGCAGATGCATGTGTGTGCGCCAAATCACTTCACTTACAGAGTGTTCAGAGTGCCTGGAAAGGGTAGGCATAATTGTCCCCCTTTTACTGAAGAAACTGAGGCTTCCAAGGTTTAAGCATCTTGTCCAAGTCACACCACTGACAAGGGGCAAAAGCAGAAATCCAATCCTGATTCAGGGCACAGTCTCTTTATCTGGTGTCCTTAATGATCCCTCAGTGCGGCACCTGTCTTCCGCAGAAGGGGGTGTGTCTTCCATAGAGTCTGTTCATGTTAGTGTGAACTTTATAAGTAGCTTTCTTGAAAAAGCAGGTATTGAGACAGTATAAGCCTTTCCCCCCATCAAAATACAGGATGGTTAACATACCAAAATATGAGAGTGACTTAGCTATGAGTTTTCTAGTATGGCTGCTTTTGCTGGATTTTCTGCAATAAACATGTATAAACTTTTATACAAAGAAAAATTCCAATAAAAATTATTTTTATTTTTTTCATATTGTGAAAGTCCAGGATAAGAGCAAGGTATTATGGAGCACTGTGCCCAGCAGGGTAGAGAAGAGGCTGCTAGGGTTGGCGAGCATGGTGATGATAGCATTTGCACAGTGTGAGTACATTTAGAAAGACTTTGTTTTGTGTAAGCTTTACTAAAGAGACTCTCTCAGAAACCAGGGGAAAATGTACTACAGATATGGCAGCAAGTGCTAGAATATTTTTCTCCCCTATGAATGCTAATGATAAACTTTTCCCCCTTTGCGTGATAACTTCGAAACAGGACTTGAAGAGTGATTCGTCCCCAGAGGGGTGAGGTGCCACAACACCACAGAGTGACAACGGCCATCATCTAACATACAGTATGCAACAGTTTCTGCGTAGAGGAGCTGGGAAGTGTTCTGCAGAGAGAATGACTCAGGACTGAATAGAAAAAGTCAGAGTTTTGCCAGATAGGAAAGCAAGAAAGAAAAGAGCATTTGGTTCAAGGGAGCAAAAGTGTAAGCTTGTGTGTCTCTGGAGTTCAGAAAACAATACTGAAAAAAAGCTCAGTGTGGTAATTGTGGTGGGGAGGTGGAGGGAGGTGGAAGAGGGTATAAGGGGGATAAATGGTGATGGACAGAGACTTGATTTGGGGTGGTGAACACACACTACAGTGTACCAATGATGTGTTGTAAAGCTGTGCACCTGAAACCTGTATAATTCTGTTAATCAGTGTTACCCAACGATTTCAATAAGAAGGAAAAACCTGTGCTCTAAGACTTGTCCTGAAATACTGGGTTGGCCAAAAGTTCATGGAGTTTTTTCCATATGATGGCTCTAGCAGTGCTTAGTTGTTTTAACTTTATTTGAAACCATTTTGTTAGATTGTATTGTGACAGCTATCATATCAGTGTGCATTTTAAAAAACTTTATCAAAATTGGTGAATTTTTGTGTAGCAATTTTAATACTGAAGATGGAAGAAAATATGCAACATTTTCAGCATATTATGCTTTATTATTTCAAAAAAGGTAAAAACGCAACTGAAGGGCAAAAAAAGATTTGTGCAGTATATGGAGAAGGTACTGTGACTAATCAAAAGTGCTTTGTGAAGTTTCTTGGTACCACTGACATTCTGGCCAAATAGTATTTTGCTATGGGGCTGCGTTATGCATTGGAAGCTGTTTAGCAGCACCCCTGGCCTCTACCACTGGAAGCCAATATAGGAGATAGCCAACATATAATATCCAAATCAATAAAGTTATTGGTGAAAATGAAAAATGTGTCTTGTATTTTATGGAAAAAACTAAACAGACTTTTTGGCCAACCCTGTAGTTCTCTATCTTCCATCAATATATGAGTTTAGAATTCAGCCAGAATCCTTAAAGAGCTGACCGAGGGCAGTGCCAGCTCAGTGACATCGCCCTGATGGATGTGGCAGTTTGCTGTCACCTCGTGATGCACATTCTTCTCTCTCCATCTTGACATATCATTGCACAGGTGACAGCCAGCCACAAAGATAAGGCATTATTTTCTCCTAAAACAAATACCAAGTAGACAAGCTGTGGGTTCTATGCAAAGACACTCTTGTGGCAAGCTAAAAGAACACAAAAATGGGCTGCTCATTTTCTGAAAGCTACATGTGTGTAGTCCAAACATTTTAAAGCCCATATTTATGCCATAGAAGGCTTGGGGGCAGCAGAGACACAGCGCCGGGTGTTTTTACTTGGCCTGTGGCAGGGAGGTTCTTCCTCCTAAGTGTCGGCAACCAAATTCAGAGGCCCTTCTGCAAATTGTCTTAGAACTGTAGGAATGCAAGCATGCATGTGTGTTTATTTATAATGTGCCTTGTTCCATAGGCATCCAAGATGGCTTTAAATAAGTACGTGCCTAACCAAATATTAACAGATATGTTGAAGTCCAGACACAGAAAATATAAGTGGGAATAGAAATTCAAGACCACTGAAATGAAAGACACAAATATGCATGCCGTAATTAAATTTCCACTTTGGCTTTGAGGCTCCAGGCAGTCCAAATAAAAAAGGCTCAGCCAGTCACATCACACTCATGAGCAGAAAGAAGGAGACAGGCAACACCTCGGGCAAGCAGAGAGTTCCTGGTCCGGGTTTGAAAAGGAAATTCTCAAAAAGGAGCCTTCTTTGGGGAGCACTAAATTAAGACAGCAGACACTGTCATCAAAACTTCCCTAGTAATTGTAGTTATTGATTTCATGTTATTTTTTCCTCTTCTATCATCCTTCGACTAAATTTAAAAAAAAAAAAACAAACAGAACCTAACAGGACAAAACATTAAAACCCAACTTTATGAAGGGAATTCTTTAAGATGCTAATGCAATTTTGCTCAGCAAAGAAAGATGGATGGGAGATATTTCTTATGATCAATCCTCCACAGAACAGGCACTCATGATTCAGTTATTTGTTCCTTTTGAGCTTCTACTAGGAGATGCTAGGAATCAAGATGGGTACTGTAGATTCAAAGCCATAGTAACACATGGTCCCAATCCTTGAAGAATTCAGTTTGGTAAACTCTGATTTCCAAAGATATTTTTTGTCAGTGACCTTATTTCCACACATTTTTACTGTAACTGGTCATGGAAACTTGGAATGGATGATACAAACAACAGTGTTTTCACCATGTTTCACTAAAAGAACTTATGACATGATTTCACACTTAATTCTCTAAAAAAATTGTTTTCTCCACAATTCATGTTGACATATTCACTCAGTCACTTAAAAAATATGTACTGAGTGTCTATTACGTCCAGGCACTGTTCTTAGCACCAGGTGATAGCCATGAAAAACACAAACAAAACCTCCCTGCCCTGTGGAGAGCACACATTCTATTGGGAAATACTGGGTGGGCCAAAAAAGTTCATTTGTCTTTTTTTCTGTAAAATGGCTCTAGCAGCACTTAGTTGTATTTAACTTCATTAGAAAGAATTTTGTTAGATTGTATTGTGACAGTTGTCATATCAACATGCATGTAAAAAAACATCAAAATCGGTGTGTTTGTGTAGCCAGTTTAATACTGAAGATAGAAGAAAATAAGCAACATTTTTGGCATAATATGCTTTATTATTTCAAGAAAGGTAAAGACACAACTGAAACACAAAAAAATATTTGTTCAGTGTATGGAGAAAGTGCTGTGACTGATTGAGTGTGTCAAAAGTGGTTTGTGAAGTTTCGTGCTAAAGATTTCTCACTTGATGATGCTCCATGGTCAGGTAGACCAGCTGAAGTTGATAGAGATCCAATCAAGACATTAATTGAGAACAATCAATATTATACCACATGGGAGATAGCCAACATACTCAAAATATCCAAATCAAGAAAGTTAGTGGTGAAAATGAAGAATGTGTATTTTATAGAAAAAAAAAACTAAATGGACTTTTTGGCCAACTCAATAAGTAATATGTACCAGAAAGAGTTCTAAGCTAACTCTGTATATCAATTCATTTGATCCTCACAAAAGGCCAAGGATAAAGTACTATCACTATTTCCATTTTACAGATTACGGACTGGGTAAGGTTCAATACCAAGGGTACACAGCTGGGAAGAGGTAGAGCAAGGATTTAAACTCAGGCAGTCTGGCCCCAAAGTGCAAGTCTCAACACACTGCAGTGACTGTCACTAAGAGCAGGTGCCCAGGAAGTATCTGCTGAGTGGATGAACAGAAGAGAGGAGGACAGAAAGGTCAGAGAAGAAGTCAGGAAGGATGCTGTAAAGATGAATCAAATCCTTACACTTTGCAGAAATCCTTAATGGTCCCAATGTTCAAATGAAATGTCCCTGAAGTTTTATGACCACCCTGTGAGGTATGTATTCGGATCCTCCTTATTCAGAGGAGACAGAGCCTGCCCCAGGTCATGCAGTTGCCAAGTGGTGAAGCTGTGTCTCCTGTGCCCTTTCTAAGGCGCCTCAGAGGCGGGAGAGGCGAACTCAGCTTGAAGTGCCAAGTAAGCTTCCCAGAGGAACAGGCATGGAGCTACCTTTAAGTGAGCAAGCAGAATTTTAAAGTCACACTTCCAGAAGATTAAGGAAATTAAACAAACAAACAAACAAACAAATAAATAAATAAGACTAGGCTTATAGTAATCACTCAATAAATATTTGAGCCAAAATGTCTGCCGATGTGGTGCACTGAACCAAAATGAACCTAGTGTTTGCCAATGCATTACATTGTACTACTGTTTCCAAATACTCAGTCCCCTTCCTGGTTCCTCAGGTATCCCCAGGATATCCCTGGTGCCTTCATGAATTCCACTGGGTTTGCAGGATCCTGAGGAAGGATTATTTACCCCCAACTCATTGACAGTAGGCTTGGCCCTGTTATCTGTCTTGGCCTTTAGCCTGTGAGTAGACATGACACACATAGTATCTGAGACGTTTCAACAGCCAGTGTATGCTTCCACTTGCAGCCTCTGCTCTCTGCTACAAGTACACCCTGCCCCAAATAGGGGCTGCCCTTCGGCCTGCATTATGGAATGAAAAGAACAGGGAGCAGAAGATCCAATGCCAGTCTGCCAAAGACACAGAATGCGTGCAAGAAATAACCTTCTCCCAAAAGAATTTTGAAAAACTTTTAAAAGTTAATCAAAATTCCAACTTGTCACAAGAGATTTCTCACAACAGATTGGAGTGTGTCTGATTTTAATAAATATGTCACAGAAATATTCTGTATTCCTATTCTGAAAGGTCCTTCTTTTTTTCCCTTACCTGCGAACCCTGTCTCCTGACAAACCTTACAGGTAATGACAGCACCTCTCTCTAGCTCATTTTCCACTCTCCGTTCACATTCTCTCTGGGAGACGTAATTTACAAAATGAAGTCAGGACACTGGCTTTTGAAGGCCTTTCTTATAAGCTCTATAGCCTTGTCAAATAAGCTATTTTTCATTTGAAGATAAAATAATTCACTGATGCAGGTTTCCTCATCATTTATTAATAGATTCTCACCTATTTTCTTTTCCTAGCTCAGTCTTTTGTAGTTTTTAGGAAAATTAGCTTCTAAAAATTATTTTATTGTTTTATATCAACAAGAGCATGTATGCTTCTTTTAGGCAAATGCTCTGTGTTCAGTTCCAGCAGTGTTGAGCACTGAGCCACTGCCACTCTCCTCTGACACTCTGTCATGTTAGCGCACGGGCACAAGCCGCTCTTCTCAGGAGCCTTAAGTCTAACGGGGAAAACAGGACAATAAGCAAGTAAGTAACCAAATGCCTTCAATCCTGTAAGGACTGTGAAGAAGAGAGGGTTTTAGTCCCATTATGACTCCCTTCCCCCCAGGATAAAGAAAAATAAAACAAAACAGAAAGCTGACAAATCTCCCATACAGAATAATTCAAAATAATGTATGTGCCTACTCTGCCCCCAAGGAGGTGAGGCATCACTCCCTACGCCTTAAGTGTGGGGTGTGCAGAGTAACTTCCTTCCACAGAATACGGTGTAGAAGGGAAGAGGAGTGAGTAACTTTACAGTGGAGACACCTGACCGGTGCCTCAGCCAGACGATCAAAGTCAGCATCACAAGTCATACTAATAATATAGACCCTTGATGTGATATAATGAGAATGATACTCATCTGAGAATGGTCTCCCTTCCAAAATACATACCACCTAAGTGTCATCATCATGAGAAAAACTCTCACAGAGGGACAGGCTGCAACATGCATGACCAATACTCCCCCAAACTGTCAAGGACACCAAAAACAAAGGAACCTGGGAAATTGCCACAACTAAGGAGACACAACTAAATGTGTGTGGTATCCTCGATAGACTCCTGAAACAGAAAAAGGCATTAGGAAAAAACTAAAGAAATGTGAATAAAATATGGAATTCAGTTAATGATGATATATCAACATTTGTTCATCAGCTGTGACAAGTGTACCACATTACATTAAGATGTTAATAACAGGGAAATCAGGTATATAGAAACTACCTTGAACTGTCCTCATACTTTTCCTATAAATATGAAACTGTCTTAATAAAAAGTCCATTTGAAATTTTAAAAAAAGAAAAGAGAGGGTTTTAAGAGAGAACAATGAGGTATGGGATGAGATGAACTTAACTGCTAACAGGGAAGACCCACCTGAGTGAGGGGCAGTTTCCTTTCACATCCTGAGCAGGGCAGGAAGACAAGTGTTCCCATGAGTCCCTGAGGTAGAAAGGGCCTCCAAATGGTTAAGAACTGAAAGGAGTCAGTGCCTCCCTTGCTCTCCACATTGTAGCAAGAGGAAGAGGTTGAGGAATGTGAGGTGGAACTGAAGAGCAAAGCATAGGTCGGGTCGGGCGGAGCATTGTTGGTCTGGATCTTATTGTGAGAGGAATGAGAAGACAGAGCAGGGTGTTCAGCAAGGATGTGATGCGGTATGATCTGCACTGATAAGAGATGTGTGGGAACAGACTACAGGGAAGCAGGAGGGAAAGTGCAGAATCCCATGAAGAGGTCGCTGCAAACATCCAAGAGGAAGGAGAGAGTGAGCCAAGAGGAACTGGAGAGAAGTAGAAAGACAGGAGGTCTATTTTGGAGGCGAATGTACAAAATTTTCTGACAGGCTGGAGCTGGGCATGGGGAAGAGAACAGATACTGAAGGCTGACATCTAGGTTTCCGGCCTGAGGAGGGAGGTAGAGGGTGATGCAACTGAATGAGGTGGAGAACACAAGGGGTAGAATCCACTTAATGGATGAGGTCAGAAATTCTGTTTTGAACAACTAAAACATAGGATGCCTGTGAGATATCCAACTGGATATCAGATAGCTTTTTCTGATTTCCCCAAATCTGGAATAGGAGCTCCTCCTATTTTTAACCCATACCCTTATTTCAGCATTTACAACACTGTGTTTTAATATCTTGTTTTCTTAACTCCATCCTTTAACAGACTAAGGCTCCAAGATGGCAGAGATTTTATTGTCTTGTCCACCAATTAATGCCTAGTACCCAACAGTATTCTGGGTACATAATAGAAATTCAATATAAGTTTATTGAAGAAATTAATTTTGTCATTGACACCAAAGATAAAAATGAAAGCACCCATAATAAAACTATTAGTCCATCTCATCTATGAATATGAATGTAAAATTTGAAGTAAAATATTAGTAAGTCAAATCCTGCAGTCTAATAAAAGAATAATGCATCAGGTCAATTAGGATGAGATTACAATAATAAGAGATTTATATATAAACTTCATCCTTGAAAATAGATACAAAATAAACAATTCTAAGACTTTAACGACAACTCAGCATTAGGAAATCTCAGAAGAAAAATTATATAATTCTTTGGATAAATGATAAAGAACACTTGATAGACTTTAAAGTTCATCATGACAACCATTTAGTAAATTTAAAATAAAAAGATGTTTAAACTGTTTATTAGAAAATTCAATCTTGATGAATCTACAGAGGAAAAAAACAAGTAAGACAGGAGGAGGCCTGTGTAAACTATTATTGCTTTGAACACTTTAGTTAAAAGTCAGTTAAGACCAAAAAAAGAAAGTGTAAAAGTTTTGGAAAAGAGACAAAAATTATCATTCTCTTCAGCTTATGACTATCTGCCTTGATACTACTTAGGATTAACTGGAAATTTTACTGTTTTCCAGATATAAGATAACAACTTTCCCACATTAATTAGTAGAAAATATGATGGAGAAAAAAAGTACCATTCATGAAAGCACCAAAAATATAAAATTCCTGGGACTAAACGTAACAAAAAAATACAAAACTTAAGTAAAGAAAAAAATCCCCAAGTTAATTTCTAATATAACTCCAGTCCAACCAAGTCAATAAAAATTTTGTGTTTACAACTGGATGTTATAATCTAAAATTCTTCTAATAAAAGAAGTGACTTATAATATGTACAAAAAAAGTGAAAAAGAAAATCAACAAAAAGGGGAATGCCTTACCAGATAGTGAAATGGAATATGATACTGAAATGTAAATACTGTGCTACTAGAATTAAAAATATCAAAAATAATAACGGAACCATGCTAAAATACATATGGATTAAAAAATTTACTGGAACTTAGGGTAAGTCTCATTTGAATTGATAAGTTAGTGTGGAAAAATGTATTATTTAATAATTTCTCTTCTGACAACCAAATACACATTTGGGAAAAATTAAGATAGATGACTACTTTATAAGTTATACCTAAGTATATCCCAGGTAGATTAAAAGAGCAGATGTTTTGAAAACGCATTAGAATACTCAAAGACATCATTATACTGCTGAAAGATGAAGGCTTTTATAAGCATCAAAACATAAGAGACTGGTAGATATAATTACACAAAAATTTCAATTCCAGTCTTGGCTCATGTGGCTCAGTTGGTTGGATGTCATTCCACAAAGCAAAGGGTCACTAGTTCAATTCCAGGTCAGGGTACATGCCTAAGCTACAGGTTCAGTCCCTGGTTGGGGTGCATGTGGGAGGCAACAGATCGATATTTCTCTCTCACATCTATGTTTCTCTCTCTCTCCCTTTCCTTCTTTCTAAATCGATATCCTCAAGTGAGGATAAAAAACAAATCTCAACTAGCATAAAATACCTAGCATAAAAGTTCTTTTTAAAGGTATTGGGAAAAGATTTGATAATTTCAAAATTTCTCCAGGATACGGGGAAAGGAATTTTTTTTTACAAGGTTGATAGTACAAATAATATAACCTTTCAGAAGGGTACTCTGGAAGTTTTTCTACCAAAAAAAAAATGAAGAAATGAAATAAGCCTAAATACCATAATTAGAGAAGTAGTTCATTAAATTGTGGTATGCAACAGAATACTATCTAACTAGTAAATATCATAGTGCAGGTCTATATTTTTTGATATGGAAAGATACCCATGATATATTTAAAAACATTTAGGAAATAATCTGTGTAGCATAATCCCTTTGTTGTTAAAATTTACATATATAAGCACAGATAATAAAATGGTAACAATGGTTATTTCTGAGTATAGGAAAATGGAAGATTTTTATATTTTTAAAAAATTTTTTTATGTTCTCATTTTTTTCAATGAATACCTATTACTTTCATAATGATTGAAGGGTATTTAAGCAAACTCAATCAAAACAAGAGAAGTTGAAATTTGTAACATAACTCATAAGTGAAAGTAAATAACTAAACTAAAAAAGAACAATCTTTATGGAACTTTTATTCCAAGTGCTGGGGTATCTCTTGAAAGCTTTAGTGACAGGTAAATCACTGTTAGATGACAGGTAATCACAACGAAATATTTCCAATATGTTTTGCAATCCTCTGTCAAGCATTTCAAGATCTTGCATCACCTGGCTCAACTTTATCTTCCAGCCTCCTGCTACTCCCTATATAAACTCTCTGTCAAGCCAGTCTTTTTTTCTTCAGTGCAAGACACAAAAAAAATCTGTTTGGTGTTTACCTCTGGTAAGTAGGATTTAAACAATTTTAGTTTTGTTGTTAAATGTTTGGGCTTGGCTCTCCATAAAATCCCACTTGGTGGGATTACCAGAAATAATAATAGAAAAGTGAAGAGAAGTTAAACCTTATCCCTTCTCTGATTATCCTGATCCAGAATGATCTCCCCTCTCCCTGACTTCTAGAACAATTATGCTGTGCCACCACAACTTTTTAGTTGTATGTATACGGGTGAATACTACTTTCTTTACATTCGTTTGTTCGTTTGTTCGTTCATTCATTCATTCATTCATTCATGCTTGGTTGTATGACTTTTTGTTTTCCAATGACCTCAGCAGCCTGAGAACAGGTACAGAAAAAGCAAACAGTTGGAATTCATCCACGGTTTAATTTTTGCTGGGCTTCCATTTGGGAACAGCAAGAAAGTTCACAATATTGCCAAGAGAGTAGCTGTTAGAATGGACTACGGATTCAATATGGATGGAACAAAAAAGAGGACAAGAGAACTGACAGATAAAGTGGATATTTCAGAGAACTAGCCCTGTGAAATGCTAACTAGGCTTTTCAGAATTGTTTTTCATTTATCTTTCATTACCTGGGACTACCAATACACATTTTTCAGATAATAAGAATGTGTGCACAACTGTTATATAATGTAGAATATTTATGTCATTCTATGTGGAATAAAAAATGTAGAAATCCAATAGTAGAGGGAAGTCCCTTCAATCAAACTCATTAAGGAAATATTTGTCTCTCACTGATGTGTAAGTGTATTCTTCAGAGACTGAGGTTATTAAAATGGCAAACAAACACAAATACCAAAGGACAGCTGTAGTAGAAGGTGCACAGGACAAGAAAAAGAGCATGCTAATAAATAACGTTCCATCCCCAAACCCACTCGGAATCATCTGCAGCCTCTGCTGTGACCCAGAGTAAATACTGAAGAATGAGGCAAGTCTGATGCTCAGTGACAGTACCTGAGAGACTTCCAGCCCTTCCTGAGCTCAGGTAACATGAACCTTGGAGAGTATCTCTGCACAGAAGGGATAAAGGGCAGCAGAGGAAAAATGATTCTGTCTTCTGTGACCATACTTTATAAATATGTGTAGTGAGAAAAAATACTAAACAAATTTACAGTAATGCATAAAAAATTGTTGAACACATACAAAATTTATACTATGTGAAGTTAACTTAAAAAACCTGAATACTAGGTTGTATTTGTTACCATTTTTTATTTCAAAATCATTATGTGGATGGGCAAATATTGAAAGGGAATACCAAAGTTAAAATATATGGGGGTGGTTATGGACATTTTCCTTTTTTACATGTAAATATATTTGTGCAAAAAAGAAAAATGCGAAAACACCATTTTTTCTCTTATGTAAAAATGTCCACCTGCACTGTATCCTCAGGGACGTGTTCCACCTATACCGTCAATCATCCCAGCACACCGAAGCACATCCCTTCCTCTTAGGGAGTCACTGTCTCATTTGCAAGCATTCCTTCTGAGGTAGTTAAGGCACTCAGGGGCTATGAAATAAAATGAAAGCTGAGCAGGCAATGCCTCAGCATCCTCTCAGAACCTTCTCTTTCTTTCATTATCTATTCAAAAACAAAGGGCAGCTCTAAACTTTTCAGATACAAGATTTAAAGAGGATCACTTTTCTCCTCTACATCCTTGCCTATGAAGATGATGTAAAAAGGAAAAAACAAGGCTCTTTCCCAAGTATCAAGATAGCAGAGAGACATGGGGGGAGGGGAGAGAACTTTATCTCCAGACTCAAAAAAAAAAAGAGAAAAAGGTAAAGCAAGGTCATTTTTTTCCTTGCTTGTAAGAAAGCTTTAGAGGCATGACTATAATATTATGACAAATGATGATTACTAAATATTGAAGCAATTTCACAAGTCATGTACCATAAAGGAAAAAATGATCACTTAAAGACATTTGTAATTGAATATATGGAAGCACCTTTTGATGAAAACAAATGTAAAAATAAATTTTCCAGCTTAATTTGGACCCACTGATAAATAGACACCAGCAACAATTTCATTAGTACTTTTCTTCATATCATCAGTAGGCCTTTTATCAGAAGAATTATTATACACACAGCCTAATTCTGACATCTACTAAAGTTATACTTATTATTGGAGACTCTAATAATCAGAGCTTTTTGAAATCTTATGAGAAAATGGAAGATACCTTTAGGAAAGGATGGGGAATAAGAATCATCAAATGTGTTTTCTTTGTTGATTAAAAGGAGAAGCTATTTCCAGTTCCTAGGTTAAAGGGCTTAAAGTTAGTAAAGGCATTTCTAGTCTTCAGTAGGGTCAAACCATTTCAAATCTCCTATTTCAGACTCTTCTGACAGGATGGTAAACTGTCCTTTTATACACAGAGTTCAAGTGCAGTCACAGGGTACAGGACAGTTAATAGATTAAGTCTGAATTTAGAATCAGAGAACTGGATTATTAGTGATTTAATATCATTCCCTTATCAACCCACCTATCTTTTAAGTCAATGATTTAAACCTTTAGATTATAATCTCAGAGAAAGTCACCAAGAACAAATGTAGGACAATCAGGGGTCACTGTCACCCAAACTTAGACTGTCTAATCCTCTGAAACATAATCAAAGGAAACACTTAATCAGGTAGAATAGGCTAATACAAAACCTTTCCATTGAAGTTCAGTGGAGAAAGGGGCCTCATCCAATTTGTTACCCCTTCCCGTAAGGCAAAAAGATCAGAATACCTGAAGTAATACTGTATAAATCCATATTGTTGTTTTAATTAAAAAACATTTTTAATGTTACCTGAACTATGGCCATGATGAAGTAAGAGGGACCCTATTGTCCTTCTCAGAGTAAACAACTAAAAAACTGGACAAAATATACGAAGTAATGTTTTTCTGACACTAGATGACAGTCAATGCAGGACAGTGCCCAAGAAAAGGAATAATAAAAGAGAAATAAAAGAGGTGAGCCCCATTTGTTGCCTGGAGAGAATGTACAGCCTATAGTGCAGGTGGAAGGAGGCCAAGGGCAGCCCCGTGATTTCTCTTGAGTTGAGGAGATAGAGTTGAGAGTTAGGGAAACAAGCAGCTGGAATTCAGGGACAGGGTAATAATAAAGAGAGAGCTACTACACAGAGACAAAGGTCTAAAGATTTGCAGAGGATTACCCCTGAGGCTTTAGCTGAGTACTGACTGGCACAAGACAGTGAGGAAACTACCTAAACTGTGCATTAGAGGGCACAGTAAGTGGAGTTCACACAAGACCATGAATCATTCATGTTCCCACCAGCCAGATGGGAAAGACTTTCTAGCACATGGCAAGAAGTATAATCTTTAAAGGAAAGGTAGTGCCTGAGTATTGGGAATAATTGAACACCAGACAAAAGACTTAATTAGTTTCTATGAAAAAGGCTAATGGGAAAACTTGAACACATCAACTGTTTCCCAAGAAGATCAAGCTGTTCCCCAGTTAACTATATCCTAGTACAAAGTCTAATCTTATTTCAAGGAACTTTTCACAAATTCCAGGACTCAATAACACAAGATTCACCCTGCTCAATATCCAATTAAAATTCTAGACATGCAAACGAGCAAAAATATGAGCAATAATTAGAAGAAAAATCAATCATTAGAAAGGGACTCAGAAATGACATAGTTGAGAAACTTAGTAGACAAAGTGTTAAAACAACTATCAACCAGAAGGTTTGTTTATCAGATCCTGAGAATATATAAAATATTCCCCATCTGTTCCAGAAGGCAGAGGAAAGTAGGAGCATGATAGGGAAATAAAAGATAAGGAAGACCAAGTCAAACTTCTAGAGATGAAAAATATGCTGGATGGGATTAACAGTAGTTAAGATAGTACAGAAGAAAAAAATTATTAAATGTGAAGGCAATAAAAACTCTCCAAAATGCAATACAAAGAGCAAAATTACTGAAATGAAGTAAATGAACAGATCAACAGCAAGCTGTGGGACAACATTAGGCGGCCCAACATAAGTATAATTGGAGTTTCAGAGGGAGAAGATAGAGGTGAGAAGAGAAAAAAAAATTTGAAGAACGAGTATTGTCTGAAAATTTCCTGTTTCCTGAAAACTACAAATTCAGGTCCAGTTAGCTAAACAAAAACTCAGGCAGAGGAATATGAATAAGACCATTCCAACATACAACAAAATCAAGTTACTGAAAGCTAGTGGTAAAGAGGAAAGTCTTTAAAGAACCACAGGGGAAAAAGGCACAGTATACTCAGAAGAATAAAAATAAGAATAACAACAAAAAAACAAACCCACAACCACCAACTCACACCATACGCAACTATAAACTCAAGATGTATAAAAGACACTGCTGGGAATATGCCCTAAGAATCCTGAAACACTAATTCAAAAGAACCTATGCACCCCAATATTCATAGCAGCACGATTTACAATAGCCAAGTGTTGGAAGCAACCTAGGTGCCCATCAGTAAATGAGTGGATCAAAAAACTGTGGTTCATTTTACACAATGGAATGCTACAGCAGCAGAGAGAAAGAAGGAGCTTCTACTCTTCACAACAGCATGGATGCATCTGGAGAGCATTATGTAAGTGAAATAAGACAGGCAGTGAAAGACAAATCCCATATGATCTCATCTCTAAGTGGAGCCTAATTAACAAAACAAACAAGCAAGCAAAATATAACCTGAGACATTGAAATAAAGAACAAACTGACAGTAACCAGAGGGGAGAGGAGAGGGAGATAACAGGGAAAGAAAGGGAAGAGTTGCCAAGGAACACATGTAAAGGACCCATGGACAAAGCCAAAGGGGGTAAGGATGGAGGGTGGGAGGTGGGGGTGGGTGGGTGGGGGAGTGGTGGCAGGAAAATGGAGACAATTGTATTCAAACAACAATAAAAATAAATAAATGATTTTTAAAGAAAGATATATATTCTTTTTTATATATTATGTATATATATAATATAAAAGAATGACAGATTTCAATAGGGGCCAGAAAACTAGGGCACATGTGTAAAGTCTAAAAGAAAGAAAGAAAAAAAACCCCAATGCACTATTAACTGAGAATTCTCTATTCCATAAAAATATCTTTCAAAACCAAACATAAAATAAAACAGCCCTGGCAGAACAGCACTACAAGAAATTTTAAAGAAAGTTCTGTAGGTAGAAGAAAAGTGATACCATGTGGAAATCTGTATCTAGAAAAGCATGAAGAGCCCCCAAAATGGTAAATATGGGTGTAAATACAAAATACTTGTTTTTCTTAAACTTGAAGTGTCCTTAAAAATAATTAAAATGTTTAAAACAATAATAATAATAACTTATAGAGTTTATAACCAAAAATCATATACAAGCAAAATGTATGACAACAACATACAAAAGTTGGTAGGGGGAAATGGAAATTCTATATACTATTGTAATATTCTTACAGTAGATGTGAAGTAGTATAATGTTACTTGGATATGGAATTTGATAAGTTAAAAAAGTACACTGTAAATTCTAGAATAACCACAAAAAATATAAATAATAAGCCAAGAGTGGAAATAACTGGAATCATAAAAAAGACTATTCCTGCCCAAAAAGAGGGGAAAAGGACAAAGAACAAACAAAAAAACAAATAGATGGTAGCTTTAAATTCAACCATATCAGTAATCAAATTAATTCCAACTAAAAACAGGAGAGATTGTCAGGTTATATAAAAAAGAAAAGAAACTCATTTCAAATATAAAGACAAAGATAGGCTAAAAGTAAAAGAGTGGGGAAATATATACCATAATAACACTAACCAAAAGAAAGCTAGAATGGCTATGTTGGTACCAAAGTAAAATTCAGAGCAATATGTATGACCAGAGGTAAAGGGGATCATTTCAGCCCTGACCAGGTGGTTCAGGTCGTTGGCATTTTGTCCCATGCACTAGAATGTTGAGGATTTGATTCCAGTCAGGGCACATACCTAGGTTGTAGGTTCCATCCCCAGTTGGGGCATGTACAGGAGGCAACCCATCAATGTTTCTCTCTTACATCAGTGTTTCTCTTTCTCTCTTTCAATGTATCTCCCTTCCTTTCTCTTTAAAATCAATAAACATACCTCCTCAGGTGAAGATTTTAAAAAAGGGTCATTTCATAAAGAAAAATATTTATGTACTTAATAACAATGTTTCAAAATATATGAAGCAAAAACTGATCAAAGTGAAAGGAGGAATAAACAAACTGACAACAAGAATCAGAGATATTAATACTGCTTTTAATAATTAATAGAATGAGCAGAAAGAAAGAACATAGAAAACTTGTACAACACTACCAACAATCTAGCCTAATTGGCATTTGTAGGACAATCGACCTAAAATTCTTCTCAGATGACCACAAAACCAAGGCCAAATGAATTCAAACGTATTAAAATTATACAAAGTATTTTCACAGAACACAGTGAAATTAGATATCAATAGGAGAAAGATGTCTGGAATATCTAAAAGGTAAAAAAAATAAACCTCTACTAACAAACCCCTGAGGCAAAGAGGAAATCAACAGGGAAATTAGAAAATGTTTTGAATGGCATAAAAATGAAAAGATGACATATCAAAATTTGGGAGATGCTGCTAAAGCCATAGAGAGGGAAATTTCAGGTGACTGAAATGTCAAAGCTCATCAAATTACACACTTTAAATATGTGCAAGGTGCCATATGCTAATTTTACCTCAATAGAATTGTGAAAAAGTACCCTGAGCATTCAACTGTTCCCTGCTCCTTTAATTCACAACTTCACATTTCTTCATTCCCAGCCCACTCAGCAACACCTACTAAAGAGTTCCGGAAGTCTGTCTTCACAGTGTTGGCATCATCCATGAAATGTATTTAAAATAAGAGATCTATTTTCCCTTACCAAAAAAGCAGGTGGAGGTGAAGGGATCAGGAAACAATAGAATGGATAGTTGAGCCACAATAATTTGGAGAATGCAGGGAGCCTGGAAAGCAACTGACATCCTTTGCTCCCTTTTATGCCACCTGGGTACCCCCTTTACCTGGAATTGCTTTGGAGCTTGGTACTCCCAAAGTCAATCTGTTTTCTTGGACAAATAATGTGTTGTTAAACAACAACAACAACAACAACAACAAAAACTGCTTGAGTTGCCACATGGTTCTTAGAACCAAAAACAAAGAAACCCACACATAAAAATCAGCTTTTCTACTGATGTACATGCTACTCAGAAAAGAACAACCAGGATGCATCTGTTCTTTCCATTTGAGTCACAGGTACCGCTCAAGTTCTACTCCCTCAAAGGCAACCAGCCTTCTTGGACAACTCTGAGACCTGCTGACTTGCTTCTCCCTGACCTCTGATCTCTGTAGAATTCTCAGATTGAATCATGCAATTTATCATTAAAACTGTTTTCTTAACCTAGTGTATGGTGGGTGATTTCTTCAATTCTCCCCACCCCCAAATTTCAGCTTTGCCTATGAGAACTTCTGCCCATACTTCTGCACTCTTAGGGAAGTAATGAGGGAGAAACTTTCACTCTTACCATTATTCTTATCTCCTCCTCTCAAGAGACATAAACAGCCTGGTTGGGGAGGTCAGCACCCCTGCAAAACCTGCTTATGGACCTTCCCTTCTCATGGGCAGAACTGCTGGCCCATCAGCAGAGCATATCCCCCGCTTGAAGGCAGCTTGCAGTTTTCCAACTGTCCTGCCTCCAGCGGAGTTGACCCATTAATTTAAGGAAAAAGGAGAAATGCTGTGGGCCTCATTTTGACCTGGGGTCCAAGCCACATTTCTCAATCCAGCTTGATCAGCAAAACAGCTGATGATACCCGGACATCAACAGGAGTGGAGGAGTGGTATGATCAATACCACCAACATCCTTTCTTTATTGGACTGTCAAAATGTCTGCCATTCTAGAATGACTTTTTAGCCATGGAGTCTCTCATAATTCTCAAGGACCTGATACATCATTTCCTAGCCTTTGCCCCCAAGTACTATCTTTGTGTCCTTTCTACAATATTTATTCTGCTGGGCACTCTAGTTAGTTGTATACATCTCTTGACAGTTGAATTATAAGCTCTTAGAAGAGGCTGGTTATATCATAGTGATCTTCATATCAATTCGATTTAACTTTTAAAGACATTTAATTTGGATCGCCTTTGTAATTCTTTGTTTACTGTTTGTTTTTAGGCAGACTGTGAATTCAATGAGGCAGGGAGTCACTTCCTGGAACTGCTGTATCTCTTCCACCAGCACAGGGCTTGACACAGATTAAATGCTCTACAAATATTTGTTGAATTGTACATTTTCTCTTACACATTCATATCAATGCCTAATAAATATTTGTTGGCTGATCAATTTATTAATTGATAGGGGAAGGTGAGATGTGGAAGATGAATCTAAAAATCAAAGTGCCATCTTATTTAATTTCAGAATAACTGATGTTAAAACATTACCAACAAATACGTACCTTTGAAGGTAACGGTAAAATGATGAAAATCATTCCTTTACCCACCTTTGGAATTTTCACAACTATAAATTGCTATGCTACTTAGTGTACTCAATACAAAGGGCAAAATCCAATTTGCGTAATCACATTGCTCTTGTTTCTAAATGATAACTCCCTAATGAAAAATAGGTTTTCACATTGCAGATATAAGGAAATTTGGGACATAGAATCCAGACAATCTAATAGTTCTGAAATAGTGACTCAGCAAAAGAGTGCAAGCTACAAGGGCAGTCTGACCTCCAAAAGCTTTTTGCTATTGCAAAATGGACCAGATATTCAAGTTCTCTGCCATACAGGGCCAATGGCAACCGGTGAGTCTTGGCCTCACAAAGGTCCCTTGATTTTCTTTCTTTCTTTTTTAAATGGTTTGTTTGTTTTTAAATACTTTATTTTTATGGAGAGGGGAAGGTAGGGAGAAGGACAGGGAGAGAAACATCAATTGGTTGCCTCTGTATGTGGCCCTACTGGGGACCAAACCCGCAACCCAGGCATGTTCCCTGATCAGGAATCAAACCTTTCACTTTGCAGGATGATGCCCAATGAACTAAGCCACACCAGTCAGGGCCCATGACTTTCTTTCAATAGCTCAGTAGCACTAGAACAAATATTTATTTTAGATATTTAAATTTAGATTTATTATTTCTAATTGATTAGAAAGGGGAAAAAATAAAGTCTAAGAAAGTGTCCAATAACTTAAACAAAAAACACATGCATACAGAAAGTGACTACTCATTGTCCAGTCTTAGGCTGGGGCCTTGACAAGAACGTGTCTGTCCTTTAGAAGTATATACTGTGTTTGATTCATACTGAAATAGTATAGCCTACAATATGACTGATTTGTACTGAGGCCAATACAGAAGAATGTAAAGTGGAATATAAGGAAGTGTGAAAGTGTGTGATTTCGCCAATCAGAACAGAGAAGAATGATAAGAAGGATGCTCCACAGTGAGCTTTAAAGAAAAAAAAATGTAGCAGGTAAAATGGAGATGAGTAGAGATGAATAGGGATGTTCAAGAAAGGGGGCAAATCTCAAGAGTTACAGTCTATTTGCCATAAGAATGCATTCAAAAGTCTATGTTGAATCTGATCTCCCTCAGAGAAGGTAATAATCCATTGACTGATCTGGGCGGCAAACTCAAACCTGATTAAGACTCTCCTGCGGGGCCTCTGAGTGGGTCCCATTTTCCAAGATGCCCTGAAAGTTCTGCAACCACTAAAGGCCAGGAAAGGGACATCACACAGTTAACACATATCTAATAGGACATTAATTACGACCATCCAATGATTATTATTTACTGCCATTTTTCTGGAGGAAGATGTCAATAACTTCACTGGCAAACCAGGTGGCCCTGGGTGACAGGTCCACATTAGATAGCTGAGCTGGTTATCTAGTGCAGTAGTTCCCAATTTGTGGGAAATATGAAGTTATTCCAAGGATCCCAGTGAATTCGTAGGAGCACCAAGCATTGTCTGAACACCATATAAATGTTTCACAAAAAGATACTGTAATGTTCCAAATATAAATAATTACTATGGTTTTAACTTTAAAATAGATATTTTAAAATGTAATTGAACTCAAAAAAATTTTTCCAGAAGGAACTGTCTGAGGGATCATGAGGATTTCTAAACATGGGAAAGGGAAGATTAAATCACTTGTTGAAAAATCATGTATTTTTTCCAGGTCTAAAGACAGAACAAAACATGTATAATGAAATCCAACTCTTTGAAGACATCAAAAAAGGAATTTTCAAAAAATTTCTTGTACAATTGAGCTGTTCAAATTTGTACATAATCATTTCATTTAAAAAATATTTTATTTATTTATTTTTAGAGAGAGGGTAAGGGAAGGAGAAAGAGAGGGAATGAAACATCAATGTGTGGTTGCCTCTCATATCCCATCACTAGAGACCTGGCCCGCAACCCAGGCATGTGCCCTGACTGGGAATCGAACCGGTGACATTTAGGTTTGCAGGCCCACACTCAATCCACTGAGCTACACCAGCCAGGGCTGCACAGAATCATTTCAGTCTTTACAAATAAATACATTTTTTTTAGCCTTCAGAAAAATGCAATTAAATTCATAGCCAGTTTCTTTACCACTATCATTTAGGACTCCTCAAGGAACTTAAAGATAATTACCCAACAAATGATGAATCGTAAGGAAAGAAGCACAGAAAAGAGGTTCATCTCACAGAGGGCAGTGGGGTGTAGAGGTGCCAGCAAGGGCTTCTCAGAGAGATGCTTGAGTTAGTATTTTTTAAAGAGGGAAGGTCTCAGAAGTCTGAACATTTTATGAAAGAATAATTTAGCTTATGTTTTTTCTCTAGTAGCATTCTTAAACACACACACACACACACACACACACACACACACACACACACATTCTGGATCATCTGGATGCCCTCCCACCTTGTAACTGAGCATGGTAGCAAGGTAAATGGGGATTTGCGGTTACGAAGTAGTCAGGTGCCTGATCTCCTGAGCTGAATTATATACTAGGCCACTGATAGGTTTAAAATAAAAGTGACACAATCTGAATTATATTTCTAAGAGATGATTCTTGTGAATGTATGCAGAATGGATAATGCAGACAGGCAGCAGTAGTAGCAGAAATACCAGTTAGGGAGCTTTTAGAGAAGTCCTGACATGTAATAATGGTTGTTTAGACTAGAGGTGCTGAAACGGAGATCGAAGGAAAGATTAAAAGGAAAACCTGAGTCTAAACTCAGGACTAAAGGATGAGTAGTTTGCCAGCAAAGGGGAAGAGAAAGGAAGACAGTGGGCAGAGCAAGTCCTGGAGGTAAGAAACATCACGGTACATTCGAAATACGGAGAGAAGGTCAGTTGTCTGGGATCTGCACAATGAGTGGAGGAGCGTGGTAAGAGATAAGTCTCCAGGCATGAGTGGGGTCAGATGGGGCCACATTAAGAAGTCTGAACTTCATCCTAAAAACAATGGGGAAACAATGGTTTTAAGCAAAGAAGTGACGACCTTTTCAAGGAAAGATGTGCACTGAGAAATGCCTGTGAGATTTAGTGACAAGGAGTAACCTGGTGAAAGGAGCCTCACAGGATGGAGTGCAAGTCCAGTTGGCAGGCATCCAATTTTGTCTCAGGCAAGGAAACAGAAAACAGCCATGTGATTATGGCATATTCTGCACTATCCAACTAGAGAATGAGAACATTAACAAGAATACATATTTTTTTTTCATTCCAACCTACCTAGAAGTCACAGATTAGACAGACAGATAAATAGCAACTAAAATAGACCAAAAGAAGTAGGGAAGGGAGGATCCACTGAGTTTTGATCTTAATGGATTTAGGCTAATTTTAAGATGGTTTTAAATCAAGATTAGAATAAAATTGGTTGTCAACAATGAGAGATTAATCAGAAGATAATGAAATATATTAATCTATATTCTTTTAAATCTTGCCCTAAGTAATTTTCCTACATGTATTCTATTTATGATTATTTTTAGTAACTGGAGATTTAGAAGTGTTTTTTATTTTTTAATTTGAGCTTTTTAAATTTTAGTTTATGGTCACAGTTTTACAGAAAAACACAACTTACATAAGTCTTAGAATCAGTTACCTGCGAGACTATCCTCACCTTAACCTAATTCATAAGTCAACCCTCAAGATGCCGCTCAGACGGAAGTTCCCTTACGGACAGCTTCCATAACATAAAGATTAGTCATGGTTTTTTCTTTGTCCTTCTGTTACCCTGTATGCATAACTCTATCACTTTATTGGTTTTGGGTCTGTCTCTCACAGGCAGGGATTCTGTCTTACTCTCCTGTGCATCCCCAGCATCTAGCACAGTGCTTGAGGCACAGGAAGGTCAATAAAGGCTTGCTGAACTAGCAAATGACGGGGATGCCCTTCAGTTTGGACTAAGTAATTATGCTGAGGCCCCAGCATCCACCTGGTGGCGGCAGCCCCACAGTGCAGCATGCCCAGGAGAGAGTGGGCAGTTGGTGGAGAGTTCCTCTAATAAGCCCAAAACATCTATAAAGTAGCAGCAAATGTACCTATACTCCCTACTCCCCTACTTCTTCTCCACCTCTTCTTCCACCTAAATGTCTAAACCCATCAGCAAAAGAGCAAGTTCAAAGTTTTAATGCTCTATCTTTGTTTTCTCAGAATCAATCAGCAACTTATGATGAATATTAAAAGAAAAAAAGGTTTATAAGTAGGTAAAAATCCAGTAGTACTGCTAGTAGTACTGCTAGCAGATTCCCACAATACTACTTCAAGAAATTTTACCTTAGAAACATTTTCTTGTTGGTTCAAACAATATTAATCAATACAGCCAAATCTAATACTTATTTTAAAGTATCTTTAGCATTTGTCCAGTTATCACAAAATATGGTCTTTGATTTTTAAAAATGTAGAAGAGAACATTTTATGGGGGAGGTTCAAAAACAAGAAATATTTTATTGGCATCTTATTTGAACTATTATTTTTATTCATCCAATTCATAAAAATCAAAATTGAAACATTTCTCTAATTGCTTTCCAGTTTGGCTGCATCTTGAAATAGCAGAAACTGACCCAGTCACCCTTGTTTAAAGGCATTTACAGCGATGGAATGAGGGATCTCCCCGGCAAACAAATTAATTACAAGGCCAGGCACCAGACTCCAGAATGCCAAAGTCAGCAGTGACCGAGGATTCCTTTACACAGGAGGAGAGGAAAACAGGAACTGTTTCATCCTAACAAAACTCTGCTGTGTTTGCAGAAGTCTTAGGGCTCTGAAAAGCACTAAGTTAAAATCATCTGTTATTTTACAGACTCTCAGACTAGCCAGTTTGGTTTGCCTACATTTTAATGGCTATATTTTCCAGGATTATTTAACATCCAGACCCCTCTACACACCACCACTACTCCTACACACACACACACACACACACACACGCACGCACACCAGAAACTGTTGATAATATAGGACATAGTGATGACTCCCATCTTATTTTGCTTGAATTGTAGAGCCTCCTTGTACTATCTCTTCCACTACAAGGAAACACTAGAGAGAAAATAGTAACATTTCCCTCTTCCACTCATTATGATCCAAGGACAATGTAATAGAAGCAGCCCTCTGTGCAAACAGAGCCTACACTCAGCTTTGAGATGTGCTGCCTTGGAGCTGGCCTTGGCTCTCTGGAACAAGGTGGAGATTTGATGAGGCTTTCCAGACCGAAGGTCACGGTGTGCTGAATAACAGTTTCTGCAAAGAGCCATACATTCTTCCTCAAGAGTTGCAGACAGCTCACAGACAACTAACAGATGACACTGAACGACTGATGACAGTTTCATAAAGCCAGCCACACGTGCACAGTGATCTATCTGGTGAGACCCCACGGTTACAGGTACTGTGCTAGAGGTACTGTACTGTACTACCCATGAACACCTCCTGTTCATCGGTAGAAAATTTCCATAATCTATGCACTTCCCAAAACTCCATGTTTGGCCTCTGCCTTGAAAATCATCACCCACTTTTCACATTAAATATTAGGGAAAGAAATTCTGGAAAACATTGATTTCAATAACAAAGAATTCTATTCTTCTTACACTGGAAAACTTAGGTGCCCTGCTTCTGTGGACTTTTGTTCTTAAAATAAAAATATTCTCCTCCTCTCTTCACAAGGCCATTCTCTTCGTTTGAAGGTCTTTTTCTCACTACATTCCAGAACTATTAGGAAATATAAGTGGGAATAGACCAGTTCTTTTTCATGAGAATAAAAACCAAACAAAAAACCCAAGGATTTTAGTTTGTTTCTGCTAACGTGTGACCTTAAGGAAATCACTTAAACCTTCACTGATCCCAAACTTCCTTACATCTAACACAGGGTTGAAGCATTGCCTGGGATCATAAGGAAGGTTTCTTATAGATGACTGGGCTTTAGAAATCCAAGAACCAAAAAAAAAAAAACTGTATGTAAGAAAATTTGTGTATGAGCAGTTTTCCAGGGCTAGAGTCCACTTTCATCAAATTTTTAAAATGGGCTGAGATTCAAAACTGGTAGAGAACTACTGGCTAAGACAATTTCTCAGTAAAAAGTTATTAACTCCAAAGAGTCTACAACTCCCTGATTTTCTGAGAACAAAAGACAAGGTAAAACTTTAAGTCAGTGAGAAAAGAGCCTACAAGTGTTCATCCTCAGAGAACAGAAAAACTAGAAATACTCCTTATCCAACCACTGACAATCCTAATGGATCTTGGGGCTGTCTGAGCAGGGATGAAGGATCTGGTACCTCCTCCCCATCCCCGACCGAACACCTAAGGCCATATCAAAAGGGGCATGGAAAGAAGCAGTCAGTACACCTAGCGCCCAGATCTTGGGTTCTGAACACCATTTTTCACTACAGAGGTGGGGATGCTTAAAGAAATGGCTAAGTTATCATCGGGGGTGAAAAACATAGGAGTTTCTTGGGGAAGAGAGCAAGGAATTACTCAAAGAGTAATCGATTAGGTTCAAAATTGACAGGAACTGGTTTGAGGGAGATCCCACTGGCCAAATTTGGGCAATATAAGTATTGAAAAGAATGACAGTAAAAGATTATAAATACTCAAAACTTAAAATCCATGAGTACAAAATAATTAAAGAGAGGGAGTGTAATCAGAGAGCAACTAAAAAAGAAAAATAAGAAAAGTTTTTCTTTATAAAAGAAATGCCAACTAATAAATGTAGAAGAAACAATCAAATTGGGAAAAAAATCACCATTTTCAACCCCATATAATAACTTATTTAGACAAGAATCAACAATGTATGTAAAGAATCCCCCAATATATTCTTACTACCAAGATTTCCATTCCCTGGATCTAGATTTTAAGAACAAACATAGGACTGGATATTCTAATTAAATGACATCCTGGTTAATTGAGATTAATTTTATCAAACACCTGTAAACTTACCAGTTTTCACAGAATTAGAACATATCACTTAATATACACACCGCATCATTTGGTAAGTATTTGAGAATTTATTAGGTACTGCTAGTACCTTACTACACTGCTTCATTATCAGTATGAACATAAAAGATAAAAGAATCACTGCACAGAAAGAGGTCCCCAACAGCACACTGGGGTTGTCAAGCCGGCTGTTATCCCTCGTGGCTTCCCAGTGGCCAGTGGTTCCACTTAGGGATATCACAGTCCACAATTGTTCTACTATCCTCTCCTTGGCTTTAGAAAAATAAACAGCAACTCTTTCTCAACCAAAGGTAGGGTGAGACAACATAGAAAATTCTACCAAACAAATGACCATGTTTCTTCAACAAATGGTAATAGAGAAAGAAAAGGGAGAGAAAATGCTTAGGGATTAAAAGAGACTTAAGAAACATATCACCCAAATAAATGCAATTTTATTTGGATCCTGATTCAAATAAACCAACTATAAAAATATATTTATGAAATGGGAAAACTTGAACACCGACTAGACATTAGATATTAATTTTAATTTTTAGGTGTAATAATGTAATTGAGGTTATATTTCTAAGAGTGCTTTTTGATAAGACACATAATGAAGAATCTACAGATAAAATATTATGATGACTGGAATTTGCCTTAAAACATTTCATTAGGGGTGGTAGTGGGAGGATATAGAGAAAATGATATTGGTCATGTGTTAATTGTCAAATCTGGGTGATGGGTTGCAAGGGTTCATTATACTATCCCCTCTAGTTTTGCTTATGTTTAGAAGTTTCCATCATGGAAGAATTTCTTTAAAGTAAGGAAGCCCTATTGGTTACAGGTATGGACAAATTGTTCCTAGTCAGGATGTGCCATTTTTCAAATTTCAGATTTATGTAGAATAGATTTTATTTCAGTAATCATTTATTGTATGCCTGCTAGCTTCCGGCATTTCTAGAACTCAGTGACATCCAATGGTCCTTTTAAGGACCATGGAGAGTGCAGTGGCTCACAGCACAGTCCCCGGAGCCAGACTGTCCACACTGGAATTCCAGGTCTGCCACTACTACCTGTGTGTCATGGAGAAAATTGCTTGATCTCTCTATGCCTCAGTTTCCTCATCTATAAAATGGGAATAATGAATCCCTAAGTCAGCAAACCCACATGAAGTAGTTAGAAGTGTCTCACACATAACAAGCACTCGATAGAAGTTAGCTATTATTATTAACATTCATCAGTTAATCATACGAAAAGGAAATCTATTATTTCTACTCTTGGGCCATTAAATCTCATATAAAACACTTTAATACCATTCCAGAGTGTCTAAAATTTAATGGATATGGCATTTGGCTGTGACACATCTATGCTTATAACAGTTTGAGAAAACAGTATGTTCCTTCATCTTAATTGACAGAAAAATATACCAGGATGCAGAATAATAAGAAGCCACCCCAGCTGCCCTTTAGTGAACCAATTTATTTGGGAACACATTTTGTCCTCAGGCAATGCATCACTGATATTCATCTGTGGATTTAAGGTCACACCAGCATCAGCAGGGCTCGAAAATGCATATCAGGTTGATTTACCAATAACCATTTCTACTATTGAGATTTTGAAGTGCAATAAAGCCAGAGCTCAGTTAAGAGGGATGAGACGTCCTGCTTCTTCTCTGACAACAAACATTTGGTGAAATTGGTAACGTTACTGGGGATGGGGAGTGAAGGTCAGAAGAGAAGGCAGCGGAAGACTGCTGAGTCCAAAACAGAGATCAGATGCCAGCTAAGCAGATAATGTATGTTTATCAGAGCAGGTTATAATAAATGGACACGTGGAAGAGAAGTCAAAACAATAATTCAAGACTGATCAGTGGTGTCTCAAGCGCCGGGCGGTGAGCGTGGTCTGCGCCAGGTGTAGACAACAAGGGATGTCAAGTCTGTGGACTATTTCAAAGCCTGGGTAAGCTGCCTGAACACAGTCTGCTTTTTCTTATCATCATGCATTGCTAATTCAAAATCGTGTCAGTGATAAAATATTCCTCCCCCCAAAAAATCTTTTGTTAGTCTAAATTCTAAACTGTCAAGTCACTGTCAAGTTTTAATAGCACATATGTAAGCTTCAGGACAGCACATTTTAAATTTTGTATCTCTAATAAACATTTATTCTATAGAGAAGTTGTTTTGGAGAATGCCCATTTATCCATCTGTGGAAGTAGTTCAGACTCACAGACTCATTTTCAGAAAAATTTGTGACAGTTCCGAATTGTTACATCTGGGCTCGCAGTCCATGTAAACCCTGCCATGCCACAGATCCCCACACTTCAACAGCATGTTCAAATAGACGACAATAGTCTAGTAATTATAAGAAGAAAAAATAGAATTTTAGTTCCTTTATTTCTGTCATTTAGATGACCATTTTAAGTTTTTAATTTGCATTTAAAACTGTGAAACAGTATGAATTGCAAAATGTATTATTTTGCTTGGTAAGTGCAAATTTTATTTTATACAGCAAATATTTTACTATTTGAAATTGATTATTGTTTATTACTTTGTTTAAACTAAAGAACACTGTAAGTGTTTTATAAAATAATGACTACTTACTAATATTACAGTGATCATTATATAGAAAATAATGACTTATTGAAAATAAATTATTATTAGCAAACATAACTATGTTGTACAGAAGAGGGAGTGCTAAAAATGACCTTCCCAGGTTAAATACATTAGGTACACCACTTTCTGTGATACTCTTCTGTTCTGCAATTAATCCCTTAATAGCACATGTTAAAAAACCCAAGACCTTGAAGATAAGCATCAGACCTAGTTGTGTTGACTGGTACTGCATTCTAGCTGTGAAATGCAAGGACAGGCTAATCTCTGTTATTTTGTGATATCACATGTATGAGTCAACACATTTCTTCAAAGGCCAGGACAACTCAGGTCAAATAGATAATTGTCTTTCACAAAAGAAGCATGAAACAAGACCCGAACGGCTGACTGCTGGTCTGAAGGGTACTGAGTTATGGTTCACACACAGGTGTTCACAAACATTCTCCTAGTTACTTGGCACACTGTCTATCTCATTTTCACATCCGATTTTTAGATCCTTCAGGTAAGAAATCATACACTGGGGCTCTATAATCAGAGCTGAAAAGACATTTGGTTAGTAGGTAATGAATAGCCACTCAAGATTTTTAAGTAGAAAACTGTATGATCTGACATTTAACTAATTTTACTGTGTGAATTAATGTAAATAAGGCTAAGATTTTCTAAAATTATTTGATCGGCTGCTTATTAATAGAGAACAATATGGTAACATCTTAGAAAATTAAATTATGCATGCCTACCCTAGTTGGAGTTCATTTTTGATGTTAAAATTATGTGAATTGTTCCTCTAACCTTCCAACATTAGTAAATGGTTGCCCTGTGTCTGGCACTGTGCTTGCTGGTGGAGACTGGGCTTCAGAGACATACAGGACTGGAGTCCGCTACTCAACAGAATGATAAATATAAGCAAATAATTATGAAAATGTAACTAGCGAGAAAGAAATATACAAAGTGCCACAGGAGCAAAAAGAAGTAGCTCACAGTAAGCTCCAAATTTCAACTACTTTGAGATCAAGACAATTCTGACAGGTATGTCAGAATTAAACTGTAATCAGTGAAAGTTGACTTAGCATAAACTTTTTCTTCACATCCAAGCAATCTGATCATGTTGACTAGTCTCAATATCATGAGACCTATTAAATTAACTTCACCACCAAATCCCCAAATCAGAATATTTTAGATAAATGACTGGAAGCAATGAACCATAGATGAGAGCAGAGTCAGCTATGGGGCGGCAGGAGAAACAAAGGGCAACATCTGGAAGCTTATGTTTTGGGGAAGGGCAGAGACAGCGATTCCTTAACGAATTCTGGAACAGAATGAGCAGATGCCATGAGCAGCTCTTAAGTTCATCTTTAGACACACTGTGTATGAGGTGCCCACAGAACAACTGTGCGCAGATGTCCCACAGACGTTGGAAAAGCAGGTTTGAGGTCATAAGAGAGATGGGGTCTGCTGGTAAAGTTTTAGAAGTCACCCATCGAGAGACAGAGATTAGAATCACGGGGCTGGAGGAGAATGGTGAGGGAGTGTGGGACAGAAAAGAATGGGAATGGAACTTGATTATATATGGTGGCTCCCTGGTGGCCTAGTGGCTAGGATTATATATGGTGTCATATTATTCCTTAACATTTTACTTTGCAATAAAAAGTATAAACTTTCCTAAATGACAGGTCCCTCTCCTTTCCTTCTTTTATCCAGAGCAGTTGTTAGGAGCCTGGGCTCAGAGACTGGCAGTCCTGACTCTGCCACAAAGGAGCCAGGTGATCATGGGTAACATGATCTCTCTGTGCCTTGGTTTCCTTATCCACACAATGGGGACATCCCAGTAACCACCTGTATGGTTTTTGTGAAGATTAGATGAGGTGATGCATTTAAAGTTCTTAGTACAGTGTCTGACACAGAGAAAACTATAATTGTTAGCTACTATTATGGTGACAATGATGAATTTTACTACAGTTCTAGCTGTATGGCAGGAACTTAATAAATACTAGCTGTATTGTTGTAGTTGTTTTTAAAATCTATGTTCATCTCTCAGTAGATGTTCTATATAGAGAGTATTTTGTTGCTATGAGTAAAAAATAATTCAGTATATAGTAAATAAAGACTGAGGCCATTCTCTAATTATGTACATACAACTGTCACTACATAATCAAGAACTTGACTGAGAAGTAATTGCATTCTTATATTCCTTCCATGTTGATATTAAGTAACAATCTGCTGCCTCTGATCTGTTTCTGCTTTAAACATTCTAAGTATCCATGAGCAAAAAAAAAAAAAACAAAACCCTGAATTTCCTAATCATTCATTACAACAAAGGATGAAAATGTTTAGGCAGAATGAACCCTATTGGTCCTCAAAGCTCTCATAGTTTACGGCAACATTACTGCACTTATTATATTGTATTGTAGCCATATGTGAGTCTGTTTATTCCTAGATTCATAGGTACTGTGAAGTCAAAGAAGGTTTTATATTCATCACTGTAGCCTCAGTATCCAACCCAGTACTTAGCACGGTGGTAGATACTCAGTAAGTGTCATGAATGGATGGATGGCCTCACTCACTCATTCATTCATTCACTCAGGAGCATGTGGAACAGGGAAAGAGATAGTTTAGATTGTACCAAGTAAGGAGGGTGGGCCAAATACACCGTGGTTCCTTCTAGTTCAGTTGATGATCAGTCTATGGTTGATGTATCTTATTATAATATTATCACATATATTACACTGTCATTGATGGTAAAAATCTGTCATTTGAAAAATAAATAATGTGAAAGAGGGACTTGGTTTTTTAGCAGTTTCAATATTGGAAAAGTAATTTTAAAACAAAAAAACCACCCTGGCTGGCGTAGCTCAGTGGATTGAGCAAGGACTGCTAACCAAAGCATCACAGGTTCGATTTCCAGTCAGGGCACATGACTGGGTTGCAGGCCACAACCCCCAGCAACTGTACATTGATGTTTCTCTTTCTCTCTCTTTCTCCCTCCCTTCCCTCTCTAAAAATAAAAATAAAATCTTTTAAAAAAAACTAAAAAACCCAGTCACTTGGGAAAAAACAAAAAGAAGCTATATTATGTCACTTGTTTAAATTGCATGAGTTTACTTACAATAAGGAAGCTAAAAAGAGATAGGACAGAGGTATGATAGATAAATTTGATGAGAACTGGAATTGTGACAGCAAAGCCTGTGAATATTCAGTCCTTTTAAGAAATCTATTAAGCAAAGCTCCCTTTCTAAAGTCCTATATGATCACCATGGTGCAGTACTAAGTGGAATGAAAAGGATCTGGGATTGAATTACAGCTCCATTATTTACTCTGACCTTGTAAAATGAAGACAAGAATGTCCACCCCATAGAAATGAAGACAATAATGCCGACAATGACTGCACAAAGGGTCCACCCTGCCACATCTAGGCTCTAGGTAAAATGTGTTTGATTTATTTTTTTCTTAAAAAATTCCTTGTCCCCTGTGCTATTATGAAACCGGAACATCGGTGCTATGCTTCCTGAGAAAAAGAGCAGGAGTTGTGTCATTCACGGAACTGGATAATACCTACGTGTGCAAAACCATGAAGAAAATTTATTACAATCTCTTACAGGATAGGACTGTTACAACTTACAATCTTCCACACTCCACAGAGAAGATGACTAAGCTTGTCGATTAAAGCAATTATTGAAGAGCGCAGGCAGAGGAAAACAAGGAGCAGCAAACACCTAACACTGACTGGCAAGGAGACAGATTGGCTGATCTTTTGATTCTGAAAATGGGTCACTGTATCCTCAGCAGTAACCTCAGAATTCTAATGACTGCAGAACCCAGGGAATGCTGACCAAGGAACAGGGCAGTGGGGATGAAAACAACTCACTTTGGTAGTTCTGACTGCGTTAGTATCAAATAACTTACAAGGTGTGAAATCATTCTTTTCTAGCAAGAATAGAAGGTCCTGAAATAGCATTCCCCTGGGTTCTCACTTCCTATTACTAAGTGGAGACAGTGAAAAAGCAGCAGTGGGCTAGGAAGCCGCTGACCCAGGTTGGGTTGCTGGCTTATACTTCATTACTTTAATCGCTTTGACTCCCCACTTCCTCAGTGTGAGCTACGTGAGACTGGACCACATGTATCTGAAACATCTTCCAACATTAAAACTCTGTGAGTCTTGGAGCACTTGGATTTTTAAAAGACTTTTGTTTTACTCTGTTGGCAGCACCAATCTTATAGTTCTATATAGCTTTGCCATTATCTCACCGGTAAAATAATGCAGCACATACATGACCCTATTTTTCCAGTAAGATAAGAATGCCAATTATTATTTGAGAAATGGTGGTAAAGATGATTTGCCCAAAAATCACTCTGATATCCTGGGATTTAGACAATGCAGTCATTTTTAGAAGAGACAAAAATAAACAGGTCTAGAATAAAATCAAGATATTCTTAGTTTTTATAATTCTAAAACATCTTGAATGTGAGGTAACTTAGGGTTCTGAGATGGGCACAATCAGCTAGCTCTAACACAGATGTGAATGGTCATTACAGGGGTAGAGGAAGAGGAGGACCCTCCAAGTCTCAGTCAAATGCCACCCCCTTCACAGACCTCTCCAAACCTTTGCTCCCTGTTAGAATTACTATAAACCCAGCTCCACTGACCTTCCATAGCACTTTTTATTGGTATTCTCTATAGATTTCTTCCTGTATTACAACACGTATTGCACATGTTTTTTTCCTCTATTATAAGTTTGCCATTTACTTCCAAATTGAAAGAATAAATATGTATAAAATCAATGGTTCTCCAGAACAATGGCTTTCAAAGTTTTTAGCTAGAATGCATAAGAAATATTTTACATTGTGACCCAGTACCCATCTACTACATATAAATATAAATACATAAATGAAACAAGTGTTTCACAAAATATTTGCATAATAAATTAAAATATACTCATAATTGATTTTACTCTATTTCATTCTTTTTAATAATGGCAGCAACTGATTAGGATGATGTTTATCAACCTCCAAGCCTCATTCTACAGCTTGAAAAACAGTACTCCAGAAGAGCTATTTAAAAAGGAAAAAAAAACATTAAAGGGAGATCTATTTCCTGAAATTCATTTTATAGTTTGATTACCCAAAAGTCATTCACAATCTACTTACTCCTCGCCTTCCCACAGATGCTAAAAAGCTATATATTTATCAGCCTAGGCTCCCTTGCAGCTAGGCACAGCCAGGCCCTACTTCTGGCCAATGAAAGGTAAGCAGAAGTCGTGGGAGTATTTTCTAGGAAAGTTTCTTTTAAAGGAGCTGGATTTTCCTGACATGACCTTCTGCCTTTGTCCTTCTTTCCCTTCTTCTTGCCTCAAATGTAGAGATAACACCTGAAGGCACAACAGGCATCTACTGACAAGCATGAGAACAAGGCCTCCCAGGAAGAATGAAAGACTAGAAGCCTAAGTCCATCATGACTTCATGGAGCCCCCAGGTCAGCCATGGGCTGCCTACCCCAGGCATTTTATTATATGAGACAAAGCCCTCACTTGGCTTAAACCACTGTTAGGTTTTCAATTACTTATAGTTGAATATATTGATCAAACTGACCTTATGCTAAATAAACATGTTTAGACTCAGTGATCCTCCATGAGAGGTAAATTTTTTAAAAAGAAAGAGCAGCTCTTTTTGAATTTATTTTGGAAGGGCATAGATTCTTCTATTTATTTTATTTTATTTTTTTATACTTTATATTTTTATTGGCAAGAAACTTTATTTTAATTATTTTTTATTATTTTTTTTTAATCATTGTTCAAATACAGTTTTCTCCTTTTTACTCCCAATCCAGTCCCCCCTCCCACCCAGATTCTTCTATTTATACAAGAAAGGCTCCGGTGACCTCCAGAATGGAAAATGCCTCCAGTGATCAGTTCACAGAAAAGAGCCCTCTTTGTAAAAATTTTAATCATGAGTTCATTTAATTTCATCCCCAGGCACAGTACTAGTCACTGAAGACACCACAGAAAGAATCCAACGCCTGTTCCTCAGAGGCTTATAAACTGGTGCGAGCAGCAAAGAAGTAACAGGCTTGTCCCACACTGTGAGATGGGTGCTACGGGAGGGTGCGGTCAGCGCTCTCGGGGAGAACAGATATGAGGTGGAAGGGATTCACATGCCTTTTAAAGAGTCACGGGCAATAAAAACTAGGAAATTTCTCTCTTCTTTCAAAGATTTTATTTATATATATATATATATATTTTAGAGAGAGGGGAAGGGAGGGAGAAAGAGAGGGCGAGAAACATCGATCTGTTGCCTCTTGCATGGGTCCCAACCAAGGACTAGGCCCACAACCCAGGCATGTGCCCTGACCAGGAACTGAATGGGAGACCTTTTGGTTCCAGGAAGATGCCTAGCCTAGCCACACCAGTCAAGGCAAAACTAAAACTAGGAAATTGTCTTCAATCATCTTAGCAAAATAATTTCTCCTCTAAAAGTGTATTTAAAAGGATCATTTTTAAAAATGGAATAATGCAGAAAAATATCTTCCCCTGGCCTCCAATGAAACCCTTCTATGATCACTAGAAATATCCCATGGGAAAGAATTTCATTTTTTTTCAATTAAGTCTTGAAATAGCTTCTGCAAACTATAAAACTTACTGCTTGTCATCTTGCATTACATTTATTTTTCATTTGTCAGTTAAACTGGTGCAGTTGTGGGTGTTAATTGACTTCTATTTTAGCACTTTGAAAAGAACAACAAAGATAATTTTTATTGATTTTTATTCATCAACACGCACTAAAATAAAGAAAATAGTCTAGAACAATCAGACAGTAAACTGTGTCAGATAAAGAAGACAAAAATTCAAAACAACAGATACTGACTAGGTTGATTTTTATTAATATGGAGATTTAATTAATCGAGTCAAACTACTGGAGCCAAGTCCATGTGTAGATGAGGTTGACCACAATGCAGAGGTTTCACATGAGCACCAGACAGACAGACAGGCCTACTATAGGGGAATTAAAGTATTTTAGTTACTTATTTTCTGATCTAGGATACAACACTTTTAAATGCAGTGACCATATTTGCAAACCAAAAATTAATACTTTAATTGCTGAAATTGAAACTAACCTAAAAAATCCAATAACCCAGTACAAATAACTACCACTGCCTGACCCCCACCTAGCCAGAAGAAATGGTTGAGAGAGAGAGAGAGAGAGAGAAAAGGACTGTGTTAAACACATATTGGGAGTAATATGGTCTAGGTACAATTTCAGCCCATGAGCATCTTTTTTTCCTTGAAGAAAACAAAAGGCTCTTAAGAAGCCTCAGATAACCAGGACAACTGGGAAAATGTCTTGTGTGCAAAGGTGGTGCTTCCTCTAACCGTAAATCCTTCAGTTGCTTTTTTATCACTCTGTCTCTTACCTGGTAGGGTCCATAAAAAATTCACTTCTCAGCTTAAATCAAATACTTAAGACTTTTCCAATGACTTACATTTGGGGAATTAGCTTCCACTTTTTTATTTACTCACTTTCATTTTTCATATTTATGTTATGTTTCCTTTAACACCAAAGTTGTACAGACAAGTAGTTTAAATAATCAAATAGTTCTACGTGGCTCATTATACCAAACAGTAGTGACTTCCCACTTCCCAGAGGGAGCCACATTATAGTCTTTTTAGTTATTTCTTTTGGCGTTCACCCCCATATCTTCAAATGGAATGTTGCTATATATTTATTTTTAGACAGAGGGGAAGGGAGGGAGAAAGAGAGGGAGAGAAACATCAATGTGTGGTTGCCTCTCATGTACCCCCAATGGGGGACCTGGCCCACAACCCAGGTATGTGCCCTGACTGGGAGTTGAACTGGTGACCCTTTGGTTCACAGGCTGGTGCTCAATCCACTAAGCCACACCAGCCAGGGTTATGTTGCTACTATTGAGTTTTTAGTTAGAAAGGTTTATCTTTTCACTTCCCATTATGAAAGTCACCACGTCCCCAACCCATACCCACATGCCCACACTTCCCATCCTCCCACTATAGTGAGATCATCATTTTGTGTGGTTCTATATCCAGTGTCTATCTTGTTACTGCTTAAATGCTATTTATAGCTCAGCCATGTCATATATTAAGGATTATTTTTCTTTTCTTGAACAATCGTATCATCACCGTAACCCCATCCTGAGTGACTAATTGCCTTATACATTTCTTTTAGTTTTTTATGTCTTTAACACCAATTATTTTGAAAAAAATTCCACAAATTGTTTAATCCTTCTCTTAAATTAAATTAAAAATTCTGTCAATTTCATCTTCTTAGACAAAGGGTCTCTGAAAATTTCTAACCTCAAAGTTGGACTATCTTGCTCCCAAGACTACTGCAAAGCTGTCACCTTGAGGTTTTCCTTCACCATCATCTTGGGGATTTCCTTTACCTTACTTTTGTGTTACATTTACTATTTCCTGCTTTCCATGTTTGCTCTGTCTTTCTTTTTTACATTCTCTGATGAGGCATATCTCCAAGTACCTTCCTGAGAAGTAAAATTTTTGAGACCCTGGATGTCTGGAAGTATATTTATTTCTCCCTCATATACTATTGGTCTGAAGATAGAATCTGAGGTTGAAAATACTTCCCTCAGAATTTCAAAAACATTGCCTCATTTCCTTCCTGTATTCTTCTAGTGCTTTACTGTGTCTATGTTTTTCAAGTTTGATGCCATCTGGCCTATTGTCAACAAGACAGGTAACAGTGGAGAAAAATGAACGCTCATTCACTGCTGGTAAGAATGTAAACTGGTACAGCTACCATGGGAAATAGAATGGCAGTTCTTCAAAAAATTAATAGAGTTAC
The DNA here is from genome assembly GCF_019186645.2 of Phyllostomus hastatus. NCBI lineage: Eukaryota > Metazoa > Chordata > Mammalia > Chiroptera > Phyllostomidae > Phyllostomus > Phyllostomus hastatus. The sequence continues at coordinate 33,315,121 of NW_025333709.1, read as the reverse complement.
CAAATGACCCACAACCCCTCTTCTGGGTATCCACCTAAAAAACTCAAAAACATTTATTCACAAAGATATATGCACTCTTATTATGTTCATTGCAGTATTATTTACAGTGGGCAAGACATGGAGACAACCAAAGTGTCCTTCAACAGAAGATTGGATAAAGAAGGTATTATATATATAAATACATATACATACATATATATATACACACACACACACACACACACACACATACACACACACACAATGGAACACTACTCAGCCATAAAAAAGATAAAATACTGTCATTTGTGACAAAATGGATGGACCTTGAGAATATTATGCTATGCGAAATGAGTCATTCAGAAAAACAAACAGCCATATAATTTTACTTATGTGTGGGATATGAAACTGAAACTCATAGACACAGACAATGGAATGGTGGTTACCAGAGGGAAGAGGATGGGGTAAGTAAAGGGTAAGGGGGCCAAATATATGGCAATGGAAGATGATCTGACTTTGGGTGGTGGGCACACAATGCAATGTACAGATCATGTATCATGTATACTTGAAACCTACATGATCAGATTAACCAATATCACCACAATAAATTTAATTAAAAATTTTTTTAAAGTTTGATGCCATTTTGATTCTTAGCTTTGGATGTGTAACCTGTTTATTATCTCCCTTTTCTCTGAAAACTTTTTATCTCACATATTTTGCAATGCCACACCACTAAGCTTCAGTATGGGTCTATTTGCATATATTGTGCTAAGAGCTTAATGGGCCTTTTCAACATGGAAACTCATGCCTACAGTTCTGTGACTGTACTGACTGATTTCTTCGATAATGTTCTCCCTCCCATTTCTCCTTCGTGGATTTCCTGTGATTGAGATGTCGGTCCTCCAGTACTGATACTCTAATTTTCTTGTATTTTCTATCTGTCTTCTTTCCTCCACTTCCTGGGAGTTTTCCTCAACATTATCTTCCAAACCTTTTTATTACATTTAAAAATTTGCCTATGGTATTTTAATTCCTTCTTTTTTAATATTTAATTTTAAATTTATATTAAAGTTGCAAAAATTTTACCAGGTTAATATATACCTTTCACTCAGCTTTCCCTAATTTTAATAACCTATATAACCATAATTATTGAAACCAGCAAATTAACAATGATATATACTATTAGCTAAACTACAGACCTTACTCCAATTTCACCAGTTATTAATGACCCTCTTCAGCTCTAAGATCCAAACCAGGACCCCTCACTGCATTTAGTTGTTATGGCTCCTTAATCTCCTCCAATCTGTGACAAGTCCTCAATCTTATCTTGCATGACCTTGACACTTCGGATGAATGTTGGCCATTTATTAGTATCATGAATATTCTCTCCATTGAACTTGTCTGATGTTTTCTCATGATTGTATTGAGGCTATGCATTCTTATATACTGTGATGCTGTCTCCTTCACAGTACATCATAGGGGCATATTAACATACTGGATTGTTGGCAGTGTTAATTTTGGCTGCTTAATTAAGGTGATGTCTGCCATGTTTCTCAACTGTAAATATGTTTTTCCCTTTGTAATTGAAAAAAAGGAAACAGGCAGGCAGGCAACTAAGCTAACTGCCCCATTTTTAACCAAAAATAATTGCTGTGGGTTAACTAGTTACTGCTTTTCATGCACTTCATCCAAAACAAAAGAAAAAGACTTTTTCCCCTATGAAAACTTCAGAAATAAGTAGATCTCCAGGGCAACAAGACTCTCAGCATCTTCAGATCTGACACAGTCTGGACATCTACGTACACATTCTTTATGTTTATTGTCCCCTTTGCCAAATGACACTGAAAACTTGGCAAGCAGCTAGCAATGGCCTAATATTTGAATCCCAACTTAGACAGAAGTGTAGGTGCCTCCCCAAGGAGAAAAGAGTTCCTATACAAATGTGTCATCCCCGTGGCCTGTAATATGATCTACATCTGAATAACACTTCTTGCCTCCCACTAATAAATGCCCATCTCAGCTAGGGCACTACATATGGTGAAAGCTAAATGCCAAACTCAAGATACACTTACCTCTGGGGGACAGAAGGGAAATATGACCAAGGAAGGGGTTTTAAAATAATTTGTAATATTTTAATAGCTTAAAGTGGATGGTGAGTGCTCAGGTAACTATTACGTTATTCTTTACGCCTTTTTGTATGTGAAAAATATTCTTAACGTTAAAAGGAAGGAGGGAGGGGAAGAAATACAGGTTGCTTTTCTAAATTAATTTTGCCAAAACAACAGAACCTAATTACATATAGATACAGCCCTGGGAAGAAAAAGGGCTGGGTCCAACCTCAAAGCAGAAAGAGAGAGACCTGGTTTCTAGGTAGAGATGTGCCAATAACTAACCATGAGCCCCTGGATGACTCCTCGAAGCACTCCAGGGGTCAGTTTCCTCCTCTATAAATAAGGAGGTGCAATAGATGATGTCTAAGGTCCTTCCAGGTCTAAGGGTGCCTGGTTTCCTCCTGTAGCCCACTTCCTTACTGGCAACTGTCAATAGAGGGGCTAAATCATGGTTGGGTAAACTCATTTGTAATTCCATGAAGTTTTCAAAATTTGCATTTACCTTTACCTATAAAATAAATATCTTTTTATTCTCTTGCTCACAGTTGGTTCCTGTACTAGTTTGCCAGGGCTTCTATAACAGAATACCACCAGGCTATGTGGCTTAAATGAGACATTTATTGTCTCACAAGTCTGTAGGCTGAAGTCAAGATCCAGATGTTGGGAGTATTAGTTTCTTTGGCTTGTAGATGGCCATCTTTTCCATGTGTTTTTATAGTATCTTTCATTTGTGTGTCTCTGTGTCCAAAATTTCCTCTTTTTACAAGGATACCTGTCATATCGGAGTGGGGCCCACCCACATAACTTCACTTTAAATTAAGTGCCTCTGTGAAGACCCTCTCTCCAAATACAGTCACATTCTGAGAAACAAGGGGGTAGGACTTCAACTTATCCATTTTGATGGGGGATGTAATTCAACCCATAACATAGGAAAACCCTAAGTCTTTGTACCGATAGGCTTATGGAAGGAGGTGGCAAAATTAATCACTAATTTAAATTTATTACTCACTCTAACTCTGTTTACTTCTTATCACTAACTGTCATGTCTTTTCATAATTAACCTAGGGACAATTTATATGTAAGGCTGGTTAAAACTGAGTAAATCAATGATTAGATTTAGCTATTTATGCTATTCAAGCAAGGCTAATGCTTTCTGACATTGAAATTAAATTATGATGCTTTTTCCTTTAACAAAAACTCATTCATTTTCTAGAAATAATCTGGTTGGAAAAACACCACGCAACTGGTTCCTGAGGACAAACATCTGGTGCCAGAGTGGCACATACATGATTTCTCCAGGCTCTGCTCATGGAGCGACATGGCCGTTTTGGAGTTAGTTGGCAGCAACACATAAGGTATAGTATGATGTACAGTTGGCCAGTCTGTCCCACTTCCAGCACGCTACTCACTCAATTTAGCCCAGTGAGTGACAAATTGAACGGTGCTGGCTTGGCCTGCGGAAGTCCCAGTGACTGCTAACCCACACAGAGCTGCCTTTCTTGAGCCTGAAAGTCATAGGAAAGACAGCCAGGTCTCATTAGCGCAAAACTATCAAAGGACACTGGGAATCATGGAAACTGGCCATTTCGGAACAGTCAATATGCCAAAACCTAAAATGTCCTGCAAGGGCAGCTGACGGATACTGTTCCTTAAGCCAGAAACGCATCTATTTTTAACTTGGGGAAACCTGTGGTATTGGCCAAATCACACCTTTCTCCAAAGGCAGGCGAGCACATTGTCAAGACATGTCCCCAAAGCATGGGTATTTATAAGGTCCAACTCCATTTGAAAAAAGTAAAGGAGCCAGAGGAAACAGAGAACATCAAATATTAATGTCGGATCCTAGCCCTAAGAAAGGCACTGACTTGCATAGCATAGTCACCAGCAGACAGACACAAGTCCAGCCTACCCAGAGTTTTCTGTGTTGACTCTAAAGGCACCTACAATGCTCCTGAAAGATAGTCCAAGTTCTTAAAACAAACTTTGATGCTTCAGACAGAGGTCCACAATTACCTGTCCTTTCAAGTGAAACTAAATAGCCACTGCTCCTTAAGGAATAGTCAGCAAAATCTACCCAAATGCTGTCTCTAATGTAATTAACACTCAGGAATTCAACAGAGTCTGGTGCTGTTCACCTCGTTGAAGCACAGCTGCTGGGGGCAGGGTCAAGTTGAAACTCGGAGACCTCCTGGGAAACAGTTTGTTCACTCCTGGGAATTATCCTACTGACACCTCAAGTTCTCGTTATTAAGTGGAAGAAGTGCTAATTATATCAGTTATTAAAAATTAAGTGACATGCTCTAAATCAGTGACAACTAAAATTATTCTTAAAGAGTAAGTCAGGATAAGCCTCAATATTTTTTAAAAGTTGACCACATTTTGCAAAATTTCCCAAGACTATAATATTTACTTACATTTTTTACCAAAGTAGCATAAATATATGCACATATAAGGAGTTTGCATTGTCATCATATGTGAAAATTAAAAAAACAAATTTTTTAAAATTTCAATATGAAAAATCAAGGCAGATTTTACAAACGGCCCATAGCAGCACCTAACGCACTGCTCCACCAGAAAACCTTAAGTCCTTCACACTTTTCACAATATGCTTTATGTGCCAGCTACTGCCACTTCAATTTCACAGTAACTTTACTATGCAGCCTCATGTGCTGCAGTAAAACATTCAAGTCAGTGTGCAAAGCTAGCTTAAAGCACCAGAACTCTACACAAGAAAGTCTAAATTCATTGGATTTGCCAGAGGCATTTTGAAAAATGTCTTAAAGGACCAGCAAAACACATTTATGGTTTTTAAAAAACTTTTTTTTGAAAACTAAACAAGCATACAAATTTTTTTTTCATTTTAGAGTTCCTTTAGAGAAATTTAAGTGTTGATTCATAGAGTATCAACAACTGGGGTGAGAATAGGTTAGACAAACACACTTCTTTAAAGTAACCACCAAGTAAAAATCAGATTAAATACAAAAATGCTACTTCTCTAAAATTATCAATAACAGCAACTCCTGCATCCAACTCTCTGTATGTAGCTTCCTTTTCTCCCTCCCAGTATCTCGAAGAATTCCTTGACCCCACTGCACCTGCAAGCCATTGACCTATAATGTTTTCATCTGTCACTATTTTCCTGTACTCAAATTTCTTCTTAGCCAGCTGAGACCCAGGGTCCATCATAATAATCACTTCCTGGTACACACCTTCACCTCCCTAGCCCCTCTTCTCATTTCATCCTATTCACCAACCAAAACACTAACCCTAGCTAAACCCAATCCTTACCTCTTCCACAACAGTACCAATGTTTGAACTTGGCTAGAGAAACACACTCAACTAGACTAATTGGTCACATTTTCAATTCATGATCATGAACCTCAACAGCAGAGCCCCTAGTGTGGTCAGACAATGCTGAAATTGGATATATATTACCATATTGTCCATTCTTCCACCATCCTGGACAGCTGTTCCATACCTTGCCCCTCTTTCCTCAAACCTCCAACATGGGCTCCCACACCCTCATTCTTAGCTAATGGAACAGAGGGAATCGGAACAGAGGGAATCAGAAGAGAACTTCCAAGGCCTTCACACTGCATCAACTTACCTACCTGTAGCTGGGTCCACATATGGTATTCTCTCTTTCCTCCTATTACTACGGATGTCTACTTCCACAAAGCCAACCCTTCCACTCTGTGCACTAGATTCCATCCACTCTTATCCACTCACATGGAAGGCTCCAGCAATTCTCCCCGCTTCTCCTACATCATTGACTCCCCATTCTACTGAAGCATCCATTGGTATATATGCGATCATATAAACATGCTATCTTTCCCTTTAAAAAAAAAACCTCTTGAACCTTGTTTCTCTTTACAGTTTCTGTCCCATTCCTCTGCTCCACATGATGGTGAAACTCAAAAAGTTATCTCTAGTTGCTGTCCCCAGTTCAACTCTTTCTACTATCCTTTAAATTTATTCTAATCAATCTGTCACCACCACCATTCCACTAAACTTCTCTGGCCGGTGTCACTGATGATCACACCTGTAAACCCAACAGCCAATTCTCAGTCCTCCTCATCACTGGCCTCTCAGCAGCATCGAAGATGGTGGATTACTCCCCCTTCTTGAAATACTGTCTTCTCTTGGCTCCAGAACTTCATCATCATGACCTCACTGGAGAATCTCTCAGTCTCTGCTGAGACTCAGTCTCCTCATACCCCAAGCCTCTAAAGATAGAAGTGCTCCCAAGATCAGTCCTTGAACCTCTTCTTTTTGTGATTTATACTCACTTTCTGGGTAACTTCACCCAGTCTCATAGCTTTAAATACCAATGATACGCTGATGTTTCCCATTTGTATATTGCCAACCCAGATCTCTCTCCTGAACTCCAGCCTTGCATATCCCTCTGCCTCTTCTACATGTCCACTCGGATGTTAAATAGCAGTCCAAACTTATAAGTCCTAAACTGAACCTCTGGTCTTCCTCTCCACATCTGCTCCTTCCACATCTTCTGCAGAAAACAGACATCAGTTCTATCCTTCCAATGGCTCAGACAGGAAACTTCTCAGATGGAAGAGTCATCTTGACTCCTCTTTCTCTCACCTCCCACATCCAATTCATTATCCAATCCTGTTGGTTCTACTTTTGAAAAAATATGAAATCTATCAAAACTATTTAAAGCCTGACCACTTCTCACTACTCCATCATGAACAGCAAGAGTCTCCTACCTGGTCTCTCGGCCCCTTCACTGTTATTCTGCACAAAGATGCCAGAGGGACCCCTATAAGTGAGATTATATCACTCCCCTGTCAGAACACTCCAGTGACTTTCCATCCCTCTGAGGTAAAAGTCAAGGTCTTGAATAAGGGTACCAGGTTTTCTCATCTCCCACTGCTCTTCCTCCAACTCACTCCACTCCTGCCACACAGGTCCTGCTGTTCCTTGAACAAGCCAGGCACACCCCCCACTCGGAGCCCTCCCTCGGGCTCTGTCCCCAGATTGATTCACTCTTTCCTATAATAGCCACAGGCCGCCACCTCTGTTCTGTGCTCAAATGTTACCTTCTGAGTGCTTTTCTCCTGCTTTTTCTCAATGGAGGTCATTGCATATTTCTCCAATACAATACTAATTGTCCTAGTATTGATAGTACTAATAACCTGCATGTACTTGATTTTTAGTTTATTATCTGTCTCAATCACTGAAATGTAAATGCAGGAAAGCAGGGATTTTTTTAACATAGTACATCTTCAGAGCATAGAAGAGCTCCTGGCACACTGTAAGCAATAAATATTGTTGAATGAATGAAGGAAAGAATGAACATATATGATTCAAACTATATATTGTTTTAAATTTTAATGTAACTTACTATATCAATATTTTTGTTTATTAGGTATGCATTTAACATCTTGTTTTAAAAACCCTTCTTGTCTCAGATATAGCTTTATGCCATTTCTTTGAAAAGAAACAAAAAGTACAAGTCATGAAGGAAGGAATTAATAAGTTTCCTTATTTCTTCCTGACTAAAGACAATATAAATAAAAGTAAAAGGCAAAGGGCAGATGGAGAGAAGATCCAAAATATGTAAAGATCTCCTTGAAATAGGAAAGAAGACAAAAACAAAACATAATTAAGTAACTGGCAACACTGGATGAGGAAGTAGTGCACAGAAGAGAAGGTTCAATAGGACATTGATCCTAAGATGCCAGCCACACTGCTGTCCAGAAAATGGAAGTTAAACCAACTCTGAAATACCATTTTATACAAATAAAATGGACAAAAAACATTGAGCTATCTGTCAACAGTGAGTGGTGATTAAGAATAGTGATAAATTATAACTCGTACTTTTCCAGTGGGTGTGTAAACTGGTATACAAAATAAATTACATCTCTTTGCTTTTATTACAAAAATGTAATTTTAAGATTCCTGATAGATATTTCTGATAAATGTATATAGATCATTGTACACGGAACTATGGAATCCATGTAAATGAAATCATGTATGTCACTCTACAAATTCCTTCTGTAATTTCCTATGCCTACATTTGCAAGTGAACGACTGCAGTAGCCATGGACTAGTCTCCATCATCATCATGACTTACCAGGGAAGAAGGTGAATACGCTTGAGATGCAGGATTCAAAAGAAGTAGCTACTGGAAGAAAATATATGTAAACCAACCCAGCTTTCATTGTATTTTGAACAGTTTTCTTTTAAACATGACTTTAAAATCCCTCAGATATTTAATAAAACATCAAACAATTTTCCAACATGGGACTCAATAAATGTTCTCTGAATTAAATTAAAATTCAAGCAAACTTCTCCATGCTATCATGTCGACTTCTGGTGACCATCTGAACAGGGAGCCAAAATCAGTCCTGCAAATACTTTAAAGTTTCCTTATTTAAACCAAATGATCAAGACTCCCAGTGTCCCAGTTTGAAACCCAGGAACTGCCAGCCACGGTGCACACCTCAGAAGGAAAGACCTTTGTGCTTCTGCCAAAATGAAAAGCATCAGTATTTTCTTCCAACCAATCACTATCTCAAATGGCCTTGGGCCAGAGGGCCTCTAATTACCCAATCTCTTAAACCATAAACAAGTTCTTCAGGACTCTGATATTGTCACTTTTGTAGAACAAGAGTATCAAAAACATTCAGAAGATAAGGCATCAATCAGTTTGGCATGAAACCTGGCACCAGAATTCCTATTCAGGGCTTCCAAGGGAAGGACTCACCTACCTTGTGGAGAAAGACTATAACGTTTAAAGGAAGGGAAGTTAGCCTGGAGGCAGGAAACAGAAGGCCAGGCTCTGTGTGCCCAGGGAACTCTACAGAACCACTCAGGATACAATGCAATCTCTTTATTTGTAAAATGGAAATGACTAGCCTTAGCAGAGTAGCTCAGTTGGTTCCAGTGTTGTCCCAATACGCAAGGTTGCAGGTTCGATCTCAGGTCAGGATACATACAAGAATCAATCAATCAATGCATAAATGAGTGGAACAACAAATCAATCTCTCTCTCTCTGTCTAAAATTAATAAATTTTAAAATAGGCATAATTATTTTCACTTTAAAATAAAGACCTCAGAAACTCCACTTGAAGAGAATTAAGGCAAGAATGCAAATTAACATAGTGTCATGAACCTGCACAGCAATTTCTGAACACAGTCACTCTCTTCATTCCAAATACATTCCCAGGCATGACTAACTTATGTCACATAAGGAAGTGACATTTCTAAATGAGAGGCTAGCATGATTTTCCAGAGCCTAGCATACAACAGGCACTGTACCATATCTGATTTAATCCTCAAAACAGCGTGCAAGGTAGTACGATTAGCCCTCTTTGATGGATGGAAACAAAACAAACAAACAAACAAACAAAACTGAGGAGAATTAAGTAAACTGTCCATAGTAAAACAAATTCAGAGACTACAACAAAACCCGGTAAGTACTCCAAGCCCCATCAGTCTGAGTGTAGCTCTAGCTAATTCATCTCCACCAGCACTGTCCAACATTACATAACACGAGTCACAGGCACAGTTTTTAATTTTCTAGTAGTTACAAATGAAAAGAAAAAGAGCCCTTGCAGTGTGACTCAGTTGGAGTGTCGTCTGGTACACTAAAAGCTTTGCAGGTTCGATTCCCAGTCGGGGCATATACCTAAATTGTTGGCCCAAGCCTCACTTGGGGCAAATGGGAATAATCAATCAATGTTTCTCACATTGGTGTTTCTCTCTCTCTCTCCTTTCTCCCCCACCTCCCTCCCTCTCTAAAATCAATTAAAAATATATATCCTTGGATAAGGATTTTAAAAAATTAAAAAGAAACCAGTGAGTATTTTAATCATGTATTTTATATAACCAACATATCAAAATATTATCAATTCATTGTATAATCTATATAAAGTTATTGAAAATGTATACTTTTTATTTCCAATTTGGTGTGGCCACCTTTAGTGCTCAACTGCCACTACAGCTACTGGCCACGGTGAGAAGCTGGTGCAGGTCTCCACCTGATGACCCCCATAAGCAGAGAGACTGTTCCTCGAGCTCCAATTCTAATGGGAGCTTTCCACCTCAGAGCTGGAGGCGTGGAGAGGCACAATCCTGGAGGCACCGTGTCTCCTCCTTTCCCTGGTGAGGTGCATCTCACCTGGAAAGCTCTCTCCTCAGCGATGCCTTCCTTGACCCTGAACTCACTCTCCTCCCCTCATATCCCCAGTCACCCTCCTCCCCAGTATCCTTTTATTTTTCTTCATGGCCTGTATCATTAAATAAATTATCTGTTCATTTATTTTTTTCATGGTTCATTGCCAATCTTACCCCCTAAAATTTAAGAACCATGACAACAGAACCTTTTCTGTGTCTTTCATCACTGTTTCAAACCTTAGAACAGTACCTGAAATGAAAAGAAGGTGTTCTAAGACTATTTGTTGTATTAATAAACTGCTATATCTAAAGGGCAAAAACTATCTTCTCCACCAACTGGGAAATGCATTTGCCATAGAAACAATGTTATATGGAAATTAGTTTCCCAGACTGAATCCCCAAAGTCTACTCAATCCATAATGTAGCTGAAAGCTAGGAACAGCTAACAGCACATGACAATGTCAGCAAGTGGTTTAGTAGAAAGCAGGGGCTCCTCGAAGGCCCCGTGCATCGTAATCACCTTCATTTCCCCAGTGCCTAGTACAACCCCAGGAACATGGCGGGCCTTCAATATGAATGGAAGAATCCATTCTGAGGAGACACAGAAATCGATTCCAACTACACTGCAGGTTAAATGATCATTTGTGGGCTATTCTGGGAATCCAACCAACAATTACAATACTGTGTAAAACCATTACAACTTTTCCTGATTCTTTAATTTAGGTCAGGTCCTTGTGCTATACCTGTCTGTGTTAGAAAATAACTGCTCTGGGGTCATACAACAGACATTCAACCCAAACTACCTTAATCCAAACTGAATGAATGAATGAGAAATGTATTGCAAAGGTTCTGGGTACAGTATACTGGTTGGGTCTCATGAAGTTCTCTAACCAGAAGCCCAAATGCTGCCAGAACTGTCTCTCCATCTCTGGTACCCACAGCTCTGAGTACCAAATTTGTTGCCACCATTCTCTTTTTGGGGCTTCCTCCCCTGCTCCAGGTCTATGGTGGTGACCCTAACAGCTCCCATGCTTTCACACCACTTTTTAGACACCTAAAAATTCCTTGACTTTCCTGCCTCTGTTCCACTTCAAAAATTCTTAAAATCTGGACAGGTGCCCACCTTTGAACCAATCACCTGTGATCTCAGCACTGGTTCAAGTTATACTAACAATAACCATGTGGACAGCTGGGGTAAAAGCGGTGATTCCTAGAAAAGGGGAGCCAGGCAGAGGACCCCACTGCAGTCCATCACAGCTCCCCTAAACTGTGTCTTTCCAGTTTCATTATATTCCTCACCTGTGAGTGTAACTACCTGTTTGAAGTTTACCTTTCAGATTAAGCCATAAGATCAAGGGAGGAAGAATATGTTTCTTTTGGTCTCTATTCTAACCTCTCACAGGGAGTAGTTTCTGGCTCATTAGATGCCCTTCAAGATACTTCTGTTAAACAAGTGGAAACTATTTTAAAATGAAATTTTAAGGTGAAGACACATAGTAAATGTAAAACTCATCAAGAACTTTTTAATACATTAATGATAGACTGAAACTCTATCAGCCCATGAAATAAATCCTCCTTAAGAGGTAGGCACCTGGAGAATTCAACTGGAGATCCAGTATTGCAAACCATAAAATCCTAAAATACCCTCACCAAACGACTTTGTCCGATGACCCCTGCACACACAATAGCGAGGTCCCCTCCGGGAAGTGATGCCCATAGGCGGCAACTTAACAGCAGACATTCTATCAAGAAAAGTGATAGGGCTCAGAAAAAAAAAATCTGCAAAGTGAACCCTCGGGTAACAAAAGCAGCAGCAGAGCAGAGAGGGAGAGGGAAGCATCGTGTTTACAGCTTCACAAAAGGAAGGATAAGAAGCCCTCTGACAGGAGCAACACAAGCTCCTTTCACGCAGAACATGACCCAGTTTAGCTGGCACAGGAAATCCCACTTCGGGTTAAGGTAGGAACTCTTCAAAGTACTCCCCAACTTTTATAGGGCATTCTAAAGAGTACACGTCACGGGTACATTACATATTAATTCATTTACTCAAATTTAAAGGAAAATATCTCTGGTTTGTAAAGAAACTGAGGCATAATACTGTGAAAAAAAAAAAACTAAAAGAATTGCTGGAATCTGGTCTCTGAGGTGTACCCACATACATAAACTGAAATGAGAAATGAAGTAATAAGTCGTTAGTACAGCCGTTACAAAAAGCACTTCCATAGGCAGCATATGGTTTGTTCAGTTATTATTATGCCCCTTTGGAAAACAAGAAAGGCTAAGAGGGCATAAGTAACTTAGCACACATCACTTTACTAGTAATGGCCAAAAGAACACTCCAACCCAGGACTTTGAAACTAAATTCATTGTTCTTTCTACTGCCTCACACGAAAACATTGTTTGGGTAAAAATGAGTATTTCTTAAATTTACAACTGTAAATTATTGTTTCATTCTCGATATATAACTAGAGGTGTCAATACTGACAAAACCCCAGCTCTCTTGCTACACTAGCTACATAACATTGCGCAAGAGGTTTATTCAGCTCCTTTTGAGCTTCAGTTTCCTCACCCATTGACTAAGTATAACAATGGCAACTGCACGGGGCATCATAAGAGTTAAATTAGGGGAGGCTTTTGGATTCGGTGAGAAACAGACAAGACTCCTTCCTCTTGGAGGAGTGCACCGTGCATAAGGGAGGCAGATAACAAACAAACAAAAGCGGTGAAAGAAAGGGATGCACGATTCGTGACAGCAAACCTGCTCTGAGTTTGAAGCACACGTAGAGTGAGCCAGGACCACAGAAATGGCACAGGGAAGGGCGCAGAAGCAGGAAGGAGCAGGGGCTGCTCCAGGAACTCAAGAACATGGTGTTACCAGAAGGCAGAGTGGACAAAGAGGGCCAGGAAACAGGTCTGGAGAGGTGGAGGGCCAGATCAGAAAGAGGCATGTAGGCACTACGGAAGTTGGGTTTCATTCTGTTAGCAACGGGTTGTCACTGAAGAATCTGACAGCATGTGACATGTCACAGGTTTGATTTGGCTATGGCTACAGAGTGAAGGATGGATTTACAGACAGAGGTAGAGGAAAAGATAGCAGAGAGGGATGATGAGGGCCTGAATTAATGATGTGGCAGCAGAGTGTGCATCTAAAACTAATACAGAACAATACTGAATGGGAACTGTAATTGAAAAAATAAATTCTAAAAAATGACATGGTAGCAGAGGAGAGATACAGAAGAGACAGGGTTGTACAGTAAAACCAACAGAACTTGGTAAGTGACTGGGTGGGGAGGGCGTAGACAACAGAGAAACTTCAGGGTGTAGGAAGATGCTCATGCTTCTGGGCTTGGGTAACTTGTGTAACTGAGCTGGGAAAAGAGGAACTTTAGGTTTTGGGGGAGAAGTATTGAGGTCAGTTTCGTATATACTGATTTTTGTGTGTCTCTGGGGCATCCGTCTAGTCGCCCAGCAGGCATTCAGGAGAAGGAGTGTGAAGTTAGGAGGAAAGGTCAGGTTTGAGATGCCCAAACAGTTAAGCAGCCACAAACACAGAGATGACAGTTAACACTTCAAGAATGAATGGACCCAGCTGAAGAGAGCATGAAGAAGAAGAGGGTTTTGGAAACGCAGTGGGCAGAGGGCGAACTCACAGAGGAGATGACACAAGGGGGCCGTGAGAAGCACTGGAAGGATCCAAGAAACCCCCATAATCGAGCATTTCGGCGCGTCAATGGCCAACAGTGTCTCTGCAACAAAGATGTTCAGTTAGGAAGGGAAGGAAAAAGTGTCCCTTCCATTTATCAAGGCCAAAATCAGCAGTAAGCCTCCTGAAAGGAAAAAGAGGCAGAGAGAGCAAGTTTGTGGAGTGGAAGAGGCTAGTGCCACATTTTTTTGTGGCAGGGAAGTGAAGAGAAGGTGGAAAAGTGGAGTGTAGGCTTCTTTTGCAAATGTGCCTGTCTGAGGACAGAAGGCAAGTGTGCAAAGTGGCTCTGGAATCAAAGCCCCAAAGTAACGAGACCCCAAGGCATTCAGGGGGCCAGGCCTATTCGCCAACTATACCAGCCAGCAGGAAAGGGGAACAGGTAGGAAGAAACCCATGGGGCAGTGCTGGAAAAGTGATGTGGATGGACAGTTCCTGACTGCCACGGAAGTCAGACAAGAGGGGCGGAGAAGAGGAGAAACACAGGAGGAGGCACGGGACCTGGGTGTCTAGGTGGGGGAAGACCTGGGCGGGGTCCACAGCACCCTCTTCTGGGTCCAGTCCTCCAGGTAACCAAAATGGCTGCACATTCCAACACTGGCTAAGAAGACTCTTTAAGTAGAGCTGTGGGCCATTTGTTTGGTGTGGATAACGGGATTCAACACTATCCGAAAGGAAAGACTGAGGTATTTCTTACCATTCGCTCCCCATCTCCCCCTAACATTCCCTGCTGCCTCCCAGAATTCAGAGTTCCTGAGGTCAGCCTGTTTAATGATCATTTCTTTGCTTAGGGCTCCAAGGGCAATAAAATGACTATTTCTCTTTTTTTGTAAGTGAAAGGTCACATATCCAACCGTAAAGAAAGCCATTCCTCCCTGTTTGCTTCTGGTGGCAATTTGTTTGGGGCTAGGATTGGTAAAGAGCAGTATACTTGGGAGAGTTGAAGATGAACAGGAGATAAGAGTGAAATACAATTTAAAATAGGAAATTATAAAAGGAAACTATATATCATGAATAGGCAATACTTAAAATAAAACAAAACACAAACGAACAAAACCCTTGCCTCCAGGATCTGCCCTTTAGCCTGGTGTTCCTCAGAGGACATCACAGTCCTAGGTCTAAAAACTGTCGGTTCGAATGTACCCTTTATTTTTGTCTCTCCTTTTTTGCTCTGTAGATCAGAGGTCATCAGACTAAGGCAAGGGGGCCAAATCCAGCCCACAACTTGCATCTGTGTGGCCCAGGAGCTCAGAATGATTTTTCTGCTTCTTAAGGGTTATAACAAACATGTAAAACCAAAGGAGACTATTCCACAGAGAACACACGAGGCCTGGGAAGTCTGAAGGGTTCGATTTCTGGTCCATTCCAGAAACAGGTTGTCAACTCCTGGTACAGATGAAGACTTTGGTGACCAGCAGGGTCCAGACTTTCTGGAGGCCACACAGCAGATTAGCGGGGGAGGGGTGGGAGGTGGCACTCACACAAGAATCACTGCCTCGGCTCTGGGTCCAGGGTGCCCTCCCCGCCGCCACACTCAGCACTGATGACTGTCAGCCAAACACAGACTTGCGATGGTTCCCACTTGAAGGTGGGTGGGTAGCAGGGGGAGTCTTTAAGGTTTCTGAGGCAGCCACATTAATAAACTAATATTTTATTTATTTTATTTTAATCATTGTTCAAGTACAGTTTTCTCCCTTTTTAAACTAATATTTTTAAGAACTCCTGGCTGAGTAACATGAAATGGAAGAAAATACTTAGTGATGATGGGCTACACACATCTCAAACTCTCCCTTTCTACTCTTTTCCTCTTAAAGTGCCTCCTGAAATCTACTCTTTGTCACCTGGATGGGGATGTTTGTAGAGAAGGCACGTCAGGAAGTATGGTTTGTCTTGGCCCAGAACCCACACTCACACACAAAAGCAAATTGTGCAGCTGTGTGGCAACCTACAGGCATGGCCTGCAGTGAAGGTTATGCCCGAAAAAGACTTTCACGTGGTTAAGTGCTAATCCAGGTCGAAATGTTTCTTCTAATACTTAAAACACTTTCACATGTAATCCATTCACCCAACCCTTTGAAGAAGTTAGAAGTAATAATCAAAACTCACCTTGAAACCTCCAAGGAAAATTCAAAGGGTAATACTTCCTGCAAAAAGCTTGCCATGCTAACCGGGCTATTTTCCGTCTCAGCTCTCTATCCTGAATGGCCAATCATAAACAGCTCCTCTTGTGGCAGCTATTTAGTATCAATCACTAAGAAAGACCAGCGGTAATTTTTCTGTCTTTATAAATCACAACACATCCCTGGTCATTTTATCAGACATTTCTCAGGGCCCGTGGCCTCGTTCTGCCCTGGAGTCAGCAAGGGCTTACCCTGGCGGGAAACAGCGTGATGAGCAGCATCGTAAGTAGCCTGAAAGGCAAGAAGCCAGGACAAATGCAAATTTCATATAAGAATTATTATTAGGATGTTAAATTACAATAGATTTTAGTAATCTAGTCTAGTTTTTCACGGAAGTACTAGGGCATAATCATAAATAACAGAACCGAGGTGTGATGTCTTAATTGAGTGTTCTTTCCATGTCCTTTTAAGGAAATGTTGTATAAGAATTTAAAAATAAAAATAAAAAAGGAAGGAGGAGGAAGAAAGGGAAGAGGGAGGGAGAAGAGGGGAGGGGATAAAAAGAAAAATCCTCAACCAAATGTTGGTCCTGACTTCTCAGCCCAATGTAGTTCCATAGCTTTTAAACTTTCTTAATTATTTTTTAAAATTTATTTTTACTATTTGTGCCAGAGTTTCACTGGCCTTTTGGAGTAAAAGAGAGTGGAGGCCCCCAAAACATACCCCTCTTACAGTGCAACAGTAATCTTCTTGGTCTTCTAATAATACATTTATCTAAAATCTTGTTCCTCATATTTCCCTGTTACATTGATTTATTTGTAGGTTCTTATGTATTTCTAGCAATCACATTTTAAACCAATAACCAACTTTTAAGAAAATTAATGGTTCTAGGATAGATGTAGATCTAATAATAATAATTTTTAAAACACCCTCAAAGTGTTTTTCCATTCTAAATGGAGCCTATTTATTATGTCAAAAAATTCAGGTGGATTTAGGGTATTGTATAGTATGGTATGGAGTGTATGAATGTATTTGTTCATGTGTTTATTCCTGCAACTCAACTTTACCTATTAACGGATGGTTCATTTCTCACTCTTTCCATTAAGGAGTGAGAACCATTTTTAAAGAGCCAATTTTGGGATCCTCTTTTCTTTTTCTTTGTTATTATGTTTATTGATTTTAGAAAGAGGGAAGGGAGAGAGAGACACACACACACATATCAATGTGAGAAAGAAGCATCGATTGGTTACCTACAATACACAATCCATCTGGGGATTGAATCTGCAACCTAGGTATGTGCCCTGACTAGGAATCAAACCTTTGATGCACGGGACAACACTCCAACCAACTGATCCACACTGGCAAGATCAAGAGCATCTTTTCTTTACAAAATGAATAACTGTACACTGCTACTGATATATTTTTCAGGTCATTTTTGAACCTACTGCTTAGCTAATAACAAATTGAAAAAAACATTTCATCCTGGAAATATTTCAGGGTGCAAGATCATTCGCTGATAGTTGAAAAAAAAAACAACAAGGCAATTTTCCTACTTCTGAAATGATTTGGTCTCATTTGCCTTTGGTTGGTCTCTTGGTATGACTTCCACAGTTAATTACAATAAAGAAAAAAAATGTTCTGGCCTCCTTACAACTGCCTCTAGCATCTCTCTCTTTAGTTCTAAGTGCAGCATGCAGGGGAATACTCATTCTGTATGTCTTGTGTCTCAATTTTCAGTGTTTCTTATTTCTGTAACTTTCCTTTCTGTATCTCTCCATCACTGTGTCTTTCTCTGACTTGCTCATTCCTCTTGTTTCTATTTTACACTCTTTCATTTCCCCAAATTTCCTGGTTTACTTCTTCTCCTAACAGCCCATCATGTAGGAAAGTAGTATTTATTTATAATGGTTTTAATTTATTGAATACTGAAAAGTCTCTGTTTTTTTTTAAGATTTTATTTATTTAATTTTAGAGAGAGGGGAAGAAGAAAGAGAGGGAAACATCAATGTATGGTTGCCTCTCACACGCCCCCTACTGGGGACCAGGCCCACAACCCAGGCGTGTACCCAGACTGGGAATCGAACCAGCAACCCTTCGGTTTTCAGGCCCATGCTCAATCCACTGAGCTACACCAGCCAGGGCAAAAAGTCTTTGTTTTTACAAAATCTTAAAAGCCTACCACATAAGCCATATCTTTTCCTACCTCTATAATTAAGATTCCTGGCTCCTTTTATCCAAATCATATTTTTTTCTTCAGAGATCACCATCATTTGTCCAGTTGCTTAAACTAGAAATTTATAGTCATCTTCGATTTCTATTTCTCTCACATCCCATTTCAAATCCAGGTCCTGTAGGATCTATACCCAAAACACATCCCAAATCTATGCATCTCACCCCATCCACCTTACTATCCTCCTTGGAAAAGACACTGTAATTTCTTGCATGGCCTTCTATAGTCTCTCCCTCATTTGTATCTCTGCTTCTGCTCCTGCCATGCTTCAATCTATTCTTTACACAGAGACCAGAATAAAATTTTAAAACTGAAATCAGCTCATGGCCTTCTTTTGCTTAAAGCTGTCCCATGGCTTACCACTGCGATCGGCATTGAATCCAAACTATCAAAAAACCCCAACAAGTCTTACATGATTTCATTTCTCCAACCTTTCCGATTTCAACTTTTTGTTCCCGTGAACACATCAGGCTCCTTCCCGCCTGAGGGTCTGGGCCCGGTGTGCCCAGGTCACTGCAGGGCTGGCTCCTTCTCATCAATTCAGGTCTCAGCTTAAATGTCACACTTGCAAAGCAGACTACGTGGACCAGCAATCTCAAATATCCTCTCCAGGCACTCTATCATAGCGCCCTACACTAAAGTTCTGCAGAGTCATTATCAGATATTTCTCATTAAATAGATTTTTAAAAAATTTACTGTCTTCTCCCACCAGAAAGTAAACACTTTAAGAGCAGAAAACTGGCCAGTCTTGTCCACTGCTGCATGCCCCATACCTAGAGGGGTTCCAGGAACTTAGTAAGCTTTAAACAAATTTTTCATAAAAGAATGAACAAAAATCCTAGTTTTCCCAAAGCTCTCTCTTCCTACTCTGGCCTATGATATTATTTTTCCTTTATGACTTCACAGCATCATTTTGGCTCCTAATGTCTTGCTACATCTCTTATGCTGATGCTTTAAGTATCTTATTTACTTTTTCCCAATGTCATCATTATCAGCCAAAAACATTAAATACATACCTCCTATTGTTGAATGAAAAAAAGACAGGAAACAAAAAAATTATTTTATCAGAAAATTAATCAGCCCTTTTACCTGAGCATTATATCTCAGTCAGATCCTTATATTTCTGGGTGTCATTCTGTTCAGGTACCTAGATCACTAAAAATAAAGCTGTATGTGTCACATTATCTGTCAGACTTCCAGCTAGGTCTCAGGCAAAGTGGTGCTAAAAACAAAGTGTTGTTGATGTTAAAGAGTCTGGAGACTTCTGGCCAAGATGGAAGTGTAGGTAGATACACTTTGCCTCCTCACAAAACCAAAAAGCACATACCAAGGCACAAAACCAAAAGAAGGACAACAAAAAATTTAAAAACAAAAACTAACCAGAACTTCCAGAAAATCAAACTGTATGGAAGCCTGACAACCAAGGAGTTAAAGAAGAAACATTCATCCAGACCAGTAGGAGGGGTGGAGACAGGCAGCCAGGCGGAGAGGACTCGAGGCAGGGCAGCAGCTGGAGGACTGGTGCAGGCAAGGCGGCAGCTGGCTGAATGGGTAGTAGTGCATTTTCGTGGGGATAAACCAGGAAGAACAACTGGAGACAGAGATGGACCAAGCAACCCAGAGTTCTAGATAGGGGAAACAGAGCCTCAAAACCTCTGACTGAAAACAGTCAGGGGGTTGAGGCAGTGAGAGAGACTCCCAGTCTCACAGGAGAGTTCACTGGAGAGACCCACAGGGTCCTAGAATGTACACAAACCCACCCAGAATCAGTGCCAGAAGGGCCCAATTTGCTTGTGGGTAGCAGAGGAAGTGACCGAAAGCCAGCTGACAGCTGAACAAGCAGCATTGTTCCCTCTTGGACCTCTCCCCCACTTATAGCACAACAACACAGCTACGTGGGTTGCCCTACCCTGACGAATACCTAAGGCTCCGCCGCTTACAATATAATAGACACACTGAGACAAAAAATATGGCTCAAATGAAAGAACAGATCAAAGCTCCAGAAAAAATACAACTAAGAGATGAAGAGATAGCCAACCTATCAGATGCACAGTTCAAAACACTGGTGATCAGGATGCTCACAGAAATGGTTGAGTATGGTTGTAAAATAGAGGAAAAAGTGAAGGCTCTGAAAAGTGAAATAAAGGGAACCAATAGTGAGGGGAAGGAAACTGGGACTTAAGTCAATGTTCTGGATCAGAAAGAAGAAATAAACATTCAACTAGAATAGAATGAGGAAACAAGAATTCAAAAAAAAAATGAGGAAAGGCTCAGGAACCTCCAGGACAACTTTAAACGTTCCAACATCCAAATCATAGGGGTGCCAGAAGGAGAAGAGGAAGAACAAGAAATTGAAAACTTATTTGAAAGCATAATGAAGGAGAACTTCCCTAACCTGGCAAAGAAAATAGACTTCCAGGAAGTCCCAGAAGCTCAAAGAGTCCCAAAGAAGTTGGACTCAAGGAAGCACACACCAAGGTACATCATAATTACATTACTCAAGGTAAAAATGAAGGAGAGAATCCTAGAAGCAGCAAGAGAAAAGGAGACAGTTACCTACAAAGGAGAACCCATAAGACTATCAGCTGATTTCTCAAAAGAAATCTTACAGGCAAGAAGGGGCTGGAAAGAAGTACTCAAAGTCATGAAAGGCAAGGACCTACATCCAAGATCACTCTATCCAGCAAAGCTATCATTTAGAATGGAAATGCAGATAAAGTGCTTCCCAGATAAAATAAAGGAGTTCCTCATCACCAAGCCCTTATCTAATGAAATGTTAAAGGAACTTATCTAAGAAAAGAAGAAAATAAAAAATATGAACAGTAAAATGGCAACAAACTCACAACTATCAACAATGGAACCTAAAAAAACAAAAACAAAAACAAAAAAATGAACTAAGCAAACAACTAGAATGGGAACAGAATCACAGAAATGGAGATCACATGGAGGGTTATTAGTGGGGAAACGGGGAGGCTGTGAGGGGGGGGAGAATGGGGGAAAAGATACAGGGAATAAGAAGCATAAATGGTAGGTACAAAATAAATTAGACAGGGGGAAGTTAAGAAAGTATGGGAAATGGAGAAGCCGAAGAACTTCTATGTGTGACCCATGGACATTAACTAAGGTGGGAGAATGATGGTGGGAGGGAGTATAGGGCAGAAGGAAATAAAGGGTAGAAACAAATGGGACAACTGCAATAGCATACTCAATAAAATGTATTTTAAAAAAAGGAAAAAAATAATCTGAAACAAGGACTATCAAGCAAGTGTCTAATTTGGTTTAAAGTAACAAGATAATTGGGGTAAGAGAAAATGAGTGGATAGATCTAATGCAGCTTCAAAATTATACATTTTGCTAATTTTATTAAATGTATTGAGGTGACACTGGCTAATGAATGAGATTATATAGGTTTCGAGTGTATAATTCTACAGTGGATCACTGTGTACTGTACTGTATCGTGTGCATTTTAGAATTTCTTCTTTTAGAGAGAAGGCCATCACGACTCCAAACACACCCGTTGTCTTTGTTAATGAAGGTCTGGTGCCTGGGTTGCTGGTCTCTGAAGGGTAGATGCCTTTGAAAGTCATAAATATTTTAAGTCTTGTCACCTTGGCTTTGCCACTTAAACTATCTGTTGATGAGAGAGGGGCCTTTATTTTGTAACTATATCTTCTAGAAAACTGACCTTACTAATGAGCAGGCAAGCTACCACCATTTGCCACGCATATGTACTACTCAAGTTCAAAGGAAGGCCCATAAAAGTGGGAGCCACCCTTTAGTTTATAATCAGAGACTGTGTGACAAACAAGAATTCTTTAGCCACCCATACAGTCATGTGTGTGTATGTGTGTTGAGATAGCAGTGAAAAGGATTAAAAAATTATGTAGGACCCCCTTAGGCAGAGGTGATATTTGATCTTTGGACTTAAGCCATACCAGGCCCCAAGAGGAGTGAAAATCTGGTGCAATTTAATATCAGATCCAGTGTACTTGGCTGCCTGCAAATAACCTACTAAGATGATTTATACACATCAAATTTACAATCGTTTACACCATCTCTGAAGAAAAAAAAAAGTATTTTATGGGCCAGAACACATAATCGTATTTCCAGCAAATGTTACCACTTTGGATAATTTCTTCTCATTTTTTTACCACCATTTAAAAAATATTTTATTTTTTAAGTATAGTTGGTAGACAACATTGTATCAGTTATAGTCATTTCCAGTGTACAATACAGTGATTTGACATTTTTAATACCTTACAATGTGATCACCCCACTATTTCTAGCAATCATCTGTCACCAGGCAAGCTTACCATGATGTTATTACCACCGTTTTTAACACAGTTCTGGATGGTATTTTAATATATTAAATACTCAGCTAATGACACAAATTAAAGGCCACTAGAACACGGTGTTTCTAAGTCAGTTTCCCTCGTCCCGTCCCATGCAGGACCCCATGCCCCCCTTCCGGTACTCACTTCTCATCATTCGGATGACGAAACTCTCCTAGTGGAAATCCTCTGCTTGCCTTGCATCGGTGCGAAAAGGTTAATCTGTTATTGCACAAAGTTGAAGTTTTTATATTTTTAAAGAAGAGAAAATTTTTTTTTAATTATTAGGAAGACATTAGGAATAAGATTGGTTTTGACCCAGATCAAATAAAAAATTGTTTGGCAAAAGAGACAAAGAAAAACAGTCTTTGGAGAGGAAAAATGTGATAATTCAAATAATTTAAAAGTAATTTTAAATCTTTTTTAAAAAACCTTCCTTCCACAAGTCAAGTCAGAGAAGAGACATCTTTGCTTGTACACCTTTAGAGCTGGTCATAACCTTCGCTGTATCACAGTGAACAGAGAAGCCTATTCAGCCTCTAAAGTTGTTTTGGGAAAACCTCCAAAGCCTGGTGTCTGGGCCGGCGGGGTGCCTTTCAGTGGCTTCCCCTGCCCTGGCAAGCAAGACGTGCTGGACTCCACATAAAAAGGGCCTTCCACCACCAGCCAAGTGTCTGCCGACTTGGTTTCCTGTACAGCCCGACTTCACCTGCCGTGTTTCCTGCTCCTCCATCCTCGGACCTGAGGTGCCCTCTGAGCGTTCCACCTGTGGATTCTTCCCTTTTAACTAAAACAGTCCACTGTCTCCAGGGTCCCTCCCAGCCACCCTGTGGTCTCACCTTCTCAGCTGAGCGCACACCACTAATCGCATGCAGGGTAAACGAACTCTGCTCAACCAGGTTAAAAGACGCCGGTATGCTTCAGCAAGGGGTAAACTCCCACCAGGCCTATCCTGGCCTCCCAGATGAGAATCAGTGAACGGAAACTCGGAAACTCAAGGGAAAAGGAAACTCGGGTCTGTTTATCAAAAAAGGAACCAAGTCGTATCCTGTTCTGTGCCCTCTACTAAAAAAAAAAAAAAAAACCTAACAATTTAGTCAATTAGGCAATGCTAGTTTAAGCTGGATGTTAAATTAAGTACAAATAAGGTCCTGGCTGGCGTAGCTCAGTGGATTGAGCACAGGATGCAAACCAAAGCATCGCAGGTTTGATTCCCAGCCAGGGCACACACCTGGGTTGCAGGCCACTGCCCCCAGCAACCACACATTGATGTTTCTCTCTCTCTCTCTCTCTTTCTCCCTCCCTTTCCTCTCTAAAAATAAATAAATAAATCTTAAAAAAATTAAGTACAAATATAGGCAATAAGAAATAAATCAATTCATTGATAAAATAGTCACAAGCTTTTATTTAATTTTTAGTTATAAAAAATATGGCAACAATATTTTTTTAAAATTTCTGAAAAAAGCCCTGGCTGGTATGATTTAGTGGCTTGAGTACCAGCCTGTAAACCAAAGAGTCACCAGTTCGATTCCCAGTTAGGGTGCATGCCTGGGTTGGGGGCCACGTCCCCTGTAGGGGGCGCACAAGAGGCAACCACACATTGATGTTTCTCTCCCTCTCTTTCTCCCTCCCTTCCTCTCTCTCTAAAAATAAATAAATAAAAGCTTTTAAAAATTTCTGGAAGAAAAATCTACCTATAATTCTACAACCATAAAACACCAACAATTCAACTATTCATTCGGGGATATTCCTTTTCCGTTTTTTTTTTTTTGCCATATACATACTCATTTTTAAACCAGATATTCCATAGATTGGTTCCCTTGTGCATTTCTTTCCCACTTTTCATCTGGCAAATTCCTACTCTCCTTTCAAAGTCCAGCTCACACACGATGCCTTCCCAAAATACCTCCAGGCAGAGAGCAGCTGCTGAGCTTGTCAGGCCTCGCAGCGTCCTGTTCCTATCTCTGTTATAACGCTAATGCTAACCCTGCTGCAGGAGAATTCATCTGTTCCCATGGCTCATCTTCAATAAAACTGTATACTTCATGCAAGCAGAGGCCTTGCTGAATCACCTTTATATCCCAGGACCTAACACACTACCAGCAGGGTCTATGTGAAAAGAAGGAACAAAACAATTACAGTTGTGGTGTGCATTTAATTTGGATTCAGCTTTGTTAACTTCAGGATACACACTAAACATTGTCCAATGCCCATCTCTGGCAACTGCCAAAAAGGAGAAGGAATCTGTATCCCAATCTCCAATAGGAGGTTACTGGGACACTACAAAAGGACTAGCAGGAGGTGTTTGGAATGTGGTAGGAAGCGTGAAATCCTTTCAGGAACCAGTCAAGCTTGAGTCCATTATGCACAAACATACACATGGACTCATACATGCACGCATACATGCCACGCTGCCTGAATGTGAGAGGGGCCTGCAGCACGGTGCAGACAGCAGACCCCACTAGCATCCTTTCATACCCAGAGACAAAACCACGCCCATTAGGACAAATCAGATGAATTATTGAGAAGCATCATGGTATCACTGAGAAAACTGATTGCAGATGCTAAAAAACTAAGTTCAAGTTATTAGCTATAGGATCTGATTCATTGATAACAACATATCCTGGCACTCTGCCGGGTGCTGGAAGTTCGGTTTTGAAAGGAAGAGTTCCTCCTCACCAGGCTGCCCAGGTGGGAGAGGAAATGGACAATAACCAGACAACTGTTTATTGTGCAGGACGACTGGCACCACCATGGGGAGCCACTGAGTGCTAAGGCAGTGTGTCGGAGGACCACAGAAGGCCTCCTGAGGGAAGCTGTGTGCTGCAAGAAGTTAGCAGAGAAAAGGGATGCCGTGTGAGGAGTAGAACGTGTCTTTCTAGGCAGGGAAAGGGCAATGTGTGTATAAATGTCCAGAGGCATCTACACAATAGGAAACTTAATACCTAATCACCATATAAAGCAATTTTGAGGTTTAAATTAGATATTGATGTGGAAGGTGCTCAGTAATAAGATTATAGAATTGAAAACCAATTTTGCAATTCTCAGTAATACAGAGAATCAGAAAGAAACAGACCTGAAGTGAACATGACATAAAAGGGAGTAAGTTTTTCTGCATCAGTGTTTCTCAACCTTCCTGTCATTATCAGCCCCGCTAGTAGTTCGGTAGGGCTGCCATAAGGAACTACCACAGACTGGCTGGCTTACACAACAGAATCTTATTTCTCCAGAGACCTAGAGGCTGGAAGTCCTAAATCATGGTGTTAGCAGGGCTGGTTTCTTCTGAGGCCTCCTTCCTTGGCTGCAGATGGCCGCCTTCTCCCTTTGTTTCCTCATGGTCTCTCCACTACGCTTGTCTTTGTGCCAATCTTGTCTTCTCACAAGGGCACCAGTCCTGCTGGGTTAGGGCCCATCTCAAGACCTCATTTTATCTATAAGACCCCATCTCCAAATGCAGTCACACGCTGGGGTACCAGGGTGTTAGACCACGACATGTGAATCTGAGGGAGAAGCACCCCCCAAAAGGAGCCTTGTTAGGTATTTTTTCCTAGTGACCTCCCTCCCCCGTGACATTTAAATATCTGTTTATGCACTGTGGCCCTTTGGAGGAGTGTATTCTGTCAAAGATTCTGCCGCCCACCCCGCCAGCAATCCATTTTTGTCCCCCGTGCAGGCACCATCACCTCTGTTGAGAAGGTGTGCTCCACATTTAGAAGCGAACCAGATCAGCTTCTGGGTCAAGGGCATGAGATAGTAAATAACTCTGAACTAAAATTTCATGTGACCCCAATGTGGCTAATGGAATAATTTTTCATTTCTTTTAATACTTTTCTGAGTTTCATAGTTTTACAATGATTCAATTGCATTCTTTTCTATCGGGAAAATAATCAAACATGCTTTTAAAAAAAATTATTACTTATTTGTCCCTCCATCTACCACGAGCCTGCGATCTTCTGGCAGACCTTGGTAATCTGATGCCAGCACGGTAGTGACCAAACTGAACTAAGTGTTAGGAAACTGCTCAAGTAAAGAAGATTGCTTACTAGCTGCTCGCAAGGGCTGTGTTCAGAGAGCGGTCACACTGCACACTCCTGCCCCTGCCCTACCCTCTCCAAGACCAATGCAGAAGGCCACTGACTGGTAAGAAGTCACCCAAAGGCAGATGGGGAGATGCATGTGGGATTGGAGAAGGGCAATCCCTCATTAGCACATCGTGTGTGTGTGTGTGTGTGTGTGTGTGCGCGCGCGCGCGCACGCGTGCGTGCAGGTCCTAAGGTTTGTTTCTTTAACAGCACCAGATGGTCAGTTAATCACCTCCCCCACCCCGGCCAGCAGCAGCTGCGACCCTCAGAAGTATCCCCTACAGGCTAAAGTCATGTCCAACTGCTTGCTACAAAGACACATTAAATGTTAAAATCAAAACTATCAGAGACAAAGGTCGGTTCATTTTGTATACAGTTTAATTTGGGGTTATAATAAGTCATATCGCAGCCACAGGAAGATACAGAAATTCAGCAAAGTGTACTGGAGGATGGGAGGGGAACCAAAAGAAAGAGGGAGGAGAAAAAAAGGAAGAAAGAGGAGGGAAGGAAGAAGGGGGCAGACGGGGGCGGGGGGGGGGGTGGGGAGAGGGAGAGGGAAGCGGAAAGGGGCAGAAGAAAGACGGGAGAGAGTAGGAGAGAGGGGAGGAAGGGACAATAGAAATGAATGACGAGCAATTCTGAGAGCCTCCAGTCAGCGGGCATATGTGCAGTGCGGGCTTGGCAAAGGCATGTGAATCAGTTTGGACCCAATTTCTGTGCACACTGAAATTCTTGTGTTTCCAGGTAAGTATTTTTCAAATAGCAGAGGCTATTTCAACTCCTCAGAAGGAGTTGAAAGTCAACTCCTTCAGTTGGTCTCCAAACACAGAAACGACTAGGTGAAAACTGTCAGTACTGAACCAATTAAAATCCGTGCTTCCTCTCCAACACTGCACCTTCCTAAGGATTTTCGGGGGTAACTGCACCTGGGTTTGTTTTGTGTCTTTCCAACTGGCTTTAATGCCGTATCCAGTAAGAGACAACTCCACTGTCCACAATTTAATATGCCTTTTTTTTTTTTTTGTAATGGGAGTATTAAAAGAAGGGGAGTAAAGCCACACTAAGACAATGTGGCACTGGCATAAGGATACGTATATAGGGCAAATGAAATAAAATTTCACAGTCCAGAAATAAACCCTCACATTTGCAGTCAATTGATTTTCAACAAGGGTGTCAAGACAATCCCATGAGGGAAAGAGCTGTCTTTTCAACAGACGGTGCTGGGACAACTGCACAGCCACGTGCAAAGGAATGAAGCTGGAGCGCTCACCTGCACCACATACAAAATGAACCCAAGTGGATCAACGACCTAAATGTGAAGGTTCAACGATAAAGGTCTTAGAAGGAAACATAGGTGTAAGCCTTCATGACCATGGATTAGGCAGTGGTTTCTTACATGCGACATCAAAAGCACAAATGACAAAAGAAAACAAAAGAAATTGTTCTATGTCACAATTTAAAACTTGTATGCTTAAAGAATACCATCAAGAAAGAAAGAAGACAACCCACAGCATGAAAAAAAATTTGCAAATCATATCTGTTAAGGAAATTTGTATCTATCATATATCTTACAAAACATTTTAAAAAAACAACCCTATATAAAATTGACCAAGGATCTTTTTTTTAATTTTAATTGTTCAAAAATTGACCAAGGATCTTAATAAACATTTCTCCAAAGAAGATCTACAAATGGCTCCTAAGCACATGAAATATGCTCTACATCATTAGCCATCAGGGAAATGCAAATCACAATCACACTGAGACACCACTTCACAGCCACTAAGATAGTTATAACCCAAAACACTCATAATAACACTCATAAATGTGTTGGCAAGGATGTGGAGAAAACAGAACCCTCATACACTGCCGGTGGGAACAAAAACTGGTGCAGCCACTTTGGAAAAAGGTCTGGCAGCGCCTCAAATTTTAAGCATACAGTTACCATATGATCCAGAAATTCCACTCCTAGGAATATATCCAAGAGATTGAAAACATACATCCACTCAAAAACTTGTACACATGTTCATTATATAAAAATATAAAATTATGTATCCATTTACTCAAAGTTTTAATGAACAGCTTTATGGAACACAAGATAAAATGTCTGATATAAAAAGAATTTATGAGAGTGAAACTATAAACAGAAGTATAATTTATGTTTCTTATACTATGAACCTTAGTCAGAGTTCAGACTTTAATTTGGGCCCAGATATTCCAATTCTGCAGCTTTTGATAAGAATTTAAAAAATAGGCCCTGGCTGGGTGACTCCCTTGCTTAGAGTATCATCCTGATACTCCAAGGTTGCAGGTTCGATCCCTAGTCAGGACACATACAAGAATCAACCAATGAATGCATAACTAAGCAGAACAATAAATCACTCTCTCTCTTCCCCGCTCCCTCCCTCCCTTGTTCCTTCTCCCTTTCCCTCTCCCTACCTCCCTCTTTAAAATCAATAAATAAAAATAAATAAGTACAACTTGTCCTAACATTAATTGTTACTATCACACATTTTAAGGTAGAGGAAAATAATTTAGATTGTCTAATGACAAGGTAAATACAATTTTAGAGAGAAGAGCAAAGGTAAATACGAGGGGATAAATTCTTCATTACTGTCACCAAGGCTGATTTGGTATTTCTCTGCCCTTGAAGGAAGAAAGCATCTACACAAAAAGATTCTGGTTACTGTGCATATCACTGTTATCAGTACCTTTCTTGCAAGAAATCAATTTTCTCTTTTCCTGGGTTATCTTAAGTTTATCCTAGTGCAAAAACTTCAGGAGAATATAAGTCCTATCAAAAGAAGCAAGCTATTTGATTATTAGAAATTATCCTTTAAAAAAGGGCTATTATGGTAGCTATTTTAATTCTGGTAATATTCTGAGAGGGGTCCAAGTTTAAAGCCTTATGAGGTATTTTTACAACAAGGTAATAAATGATGGCAAAATGTCACACAGGCCATGCCAGACACAACACAAACTTCTGTTAGCAGAATGTTATCAGGGCAGCAGCCAAGCAAAAAAAACGATGGTTCTTTTCTTCTGTCCAAGACCCCAAAGGTGTACACACGCACACTGCACAGCCCCTGGGCTGCTTCTCTCTCTCTCTCTCTCTCTCTCTCTCTCTCACACACACACACACACACACACACACACACACTGCACAGCCCCTGCAGCACCCAGTTTGTGTCCTGGGAATCATGCTAGAGAATTTCAAAGAAGAGAATAACATAGCTAGATAGGTCAGGAAAGAATTCACAGGGGTTGTTAGAGCTGTGAAAATGAGCACAGATCTGTGCTACCTCCCTCAGGGAGGGAGGAAGTAGAAGGGACTGCAGGCAAAGTACACATGGGAAAAGCGTGGAATCCAGAGGGACTGGTGCTATTCACAGACAACAGCAGGGGCACTGGAGGCACTGAGCGGACGGGCACGGAGTTGGAACCAGATGGCAGAGGGCTTGGCGTGGCAAACTAAGAACTTTTCGCTGTGTTCCCTTTCATTCTGTGCAGCTTAAGGGAATTACTTTTGGTTCCTGAATATTTGGATCTCAATTTCCTCATTTGTAAAATGAAAGCTTAGGATTAGAAAATAGCTATTAACTAATAACAATTACATTAAGTTGCTCACCTATTTTATGTAGAGCTGTATGCTAAGCCTGTACACACACTAGCACATTAATTAAGCCCCTTCCAGTCTCAACCTGCTATGACTATTTGAAAGGACTGTGTATCTCTAATTGATTCTAATTCCTCCTTTGATCTGGTATATTCCCTCTTCTGGAGTGAGTAAAGGACTGAAGACATAGCTTCTTTGCTGCTCCAGTAATATGCTGGCAGCTTTCCACACATTCTTGAACAGGACAGAAGGTCCTCCCTATCCTTTTGTCCTCCCCTGATACAAAATGTCCCCTGGTGGAAGATATCTGAATTTAGCATAGAACTAATGCTAAGTGAACATCTTAGAAGTAGGAGGTCTCTAATTCAATATATCATTTCCTCCCTTGATACTCAGAAAGGGAGAAAGATTCAGGGTCCCCTCCCCACCCCCAGGCCCACCCATACTTCTGCCCAAATGAGCTTACCAGCTGCTCTTCCTAAATCCTCTGCACCTGCCCAACCTCTGAACCTGAGAGAGCCCTGGGGCTTGGTCCTTGGACCTGCTCTCTTCTCAAGATACTTTCTCTCTGGGATCTCATCCACTCTCCTTTTAAACATTACCTCCATACTGAAGGCTCACAGTTTTATATCTCCAAGCCAGATCTTTCCCCTGAAATCCAAATTCATTGGTCACTTCATCTCCACTCTGATGTCTAATAGGCATTAGTATGAGTTTCTTAGAGCTACCACAGCAACTACACAAAACCTTTCTGCTTTAAAACAACAGAAATTTATTCTCTCACAGTTCTGAAGCCAGAAGTCTGAACTTGAGGTGTCAGAAAGGCCATGGCTTCCTCCCAAAGCTCTGGGGGAAGACCCTACGCTGCCCCTCCCAGCTACAGTAGCTCCTAGCATTCCTCAGATTGTGGCAGCATCACTCTGATCCCTGCCTCCACCTCCATATGCTCTTCTCCCTTGTGCAGTGTCCTCTCCCTCCAAAAAATATCCAGGATCTGACACGTCTCCATCACTCCCACTCCAGCCCAAGCTATGACTGACCTTTCCGACGGTCTCCCTGCTGTTATCCTTTTTCTCCTAAAGTCATGCCACTCTGATGCTTAAGCCCCTCCAATGTTTTCCTATCTCGACTGGAATAAAAGCCAAAGGCCTTCCAATGGTTCCCAAGGCCATGCAGAGTCCACTCCAACTTTCCTCAGACCCTTTCTCCTGCTACTCTCTCCCTTCCTTCAGCAAGGGCTGCAGGGACTCCTCGCTTTCTTCCCTCAGACATGCCCGGCAGGCTCTGCCTCAGGCCCACGGCACTTGTTCCCTCTGTATGAAATCCTTTTCCTCCAGATAACCGCATGGCTCCTTGCTCCCTCACCTCCTTCAAGTGGCAGCTTCTCAGAGGGGCTGTCCCTGACCACCCTTTCTAAAAGTGCCACCACCACCATCTCCCCATCCTCCTTCCTGGCTTTTTTTCCTCCAAACTTAAACCATGAACTGAAATATGATATGTTTCACTTATTCATTTGTTTACTGCCTGCCCTGTTCACATGCACACTAGAATGAGAGCTCTACAAGGGCAGGGTGTCTAGTGTTTTGCTCACTTTTGTTGCTCCAGGATCTAAAACAATGTCTAGCACATAGCAGCCACTCAACGACTATTCGTGAATGTATGAAGGAATCCAGTTCAACTATCTGATCTGAACCACGAGGGGGAGAGAACTAAATTTGCCACACAGTGAGTTGCAGAATCAGGACCTGTTTTTCTGTTAAACAATTTATGCTAATTAAATACATTAATCCATGTTAATAACAGGCTACCCCTCCCACACAAAGAACTTCATTTTTAAGAGGACCCCTTTAGATCAGGAATGCAGATCCAAAGAAGTAAAGCAAATGATAGAAATTTGAGATATGACAAGACACATTTGGAGACAGGCCAGATTTCTTCAGCAAACCAAGTCACTGCAGGCTTGAAAAGGGTAGGGGGTTGGCTCCCGGTCCACAAGACTCATCCCCTTCCCTTCCCCATGGATGGAGACCCAATCTTTCCTCAAAAGCCAACCATCCTATCTAATCTTGTGACCCAGGCAATCCTTATTCTATGGTATTTTGCAACTTTCCACCTGAACCACTTTGGCTAATTCGAAATTCCTTATTACATTTCTTTTCAGTGCATCTGGCTCTAATTTTTACTGTTTCTTTTTTGTCTCACTCCATTTACTTTTCTCTATTTATCACCATCTCCTTTCCTCCCCTATGCTGTTTTCCAGTCGCCTGTAACACTCAGGCACTCCCAGTCCTCATGGGCTCGTTTATTTTTATGCACTAACTCAATGAGCTACTTACTTATTTTCTTCACTGCATACAGAGCACCATAACAGGCCTTCCCCATAGTGTGTGAGAGTGTGTGTGTGTGTGTGTGTGTATTCCATCTACACGTGGAGGAAGGACCAGAGCAAAACAATCCTGTTTACCAAGAGAGTAACCATCACTGTTAGCCACCTGCCTCTGAGCCACACCACTAGGAATGATGACAGCAGTGAAAATTTTAGACACACTACTGATCCCCACATGAGGTGTAAAATTCCTCAGGCAAAATCTTGGTGCTTTGATATGTATTGAACAATGTTCCCAAGACAACTTAAAGATGGAGGTAAAAATACAATAGTCTAATTTCTTATATCTAGATGGAGTGTTCAAAATGAACCGACTGCAGTGGCTGCCTTCTGGTATTTGTGGAGGATTGCAGTCCCTGGTCTGCATCTTATGATGCCTTCAAACCTCTGAGCCCAGCATAGGCCAGCACACGCTCAGAGCGAAGATGAACTGGCTGAGCTTTAGCTCCCTGGGAATTGTAGGTGTTACAGAGAAGTTGGAGCTCACTTGTAGGCACAGGAGGAAAAGGCAGAGGTATTTTTGCCAGTGGCCTCATCCCATCAGCAAGTAACTACAGAAGGAAGGCTATGAATCACAGAAAATGATGGTTCCCTGTCACCTGTGTGGTCATAAAGACTCACATCAAGAGGTTCCAGAGGCACTTCATCACCTTCTTCAGGAACTGAGAGCTCCTGACAGCCTACGTACTGCATTTGGCTGTCTCCTTCACCCACAGCCCAAGACCCGCCGCTAGGTGTCCTGAACTGCAATGCCAAAACCTCAGATGACTTCAGGGTGAAGAATTATTTCATATGTCTGTGACTAGCCTGAGATCAGACATAGATTATAAAATGGGCTCTTTGGGGTACTGTGGTTGATATTTTTGGTGAGTCAGTAAAAGGTAGTCTAGTTCAAGATGGGAATAGGAAGCCAGAATTCACAAGACAAGGAATGAGTAGAACATTTAAAAGTTAAAGTTGAGACGTGAGGCTATACTTATGAAAATCTCTGAGTGAGTAGAAGAAAAAAGATAGAATGGCTCGAGGATGGAGTAAGCCCTGGGAGCTTTTTTTGTATGTATGTTTTTAAATAACAGCCCCCCTGCCAAAGGTATTTATATCAGGAAGCAAAAGAACTAATGGGAGGAAGGAGATCATCTAAGACCGAAGTTCCTGAGGAGAAGGGAAATAAGATTAAAAGAACAAATAGGAGGTTTGGTTTTGGAAAAAGGAAGCTTTATTTCTGAAACATTATAGAAGGTGAGCTTGGATAATGATTTTGTGAGAGAATGTATATGCAAGTACCTAGTAATGTGTACTGATCCATTCTAATATAAGTTATTATTATGCAGCACCTACCAAGTATCAATGTGCAGGCACTGAAAAAAATATCTGTGAAGCCCTGGCCAGGTAGTCCAGTTGGTTAGAGCGTGATCCCAATACACCAAGGTCACAGGTTTGATCCCAGTCAGCTTACACGCAAGAATCAAACAATGAATGCGTAAATAAGTGGAACAACAAATCAATCAATCAATCTGTCTTTTTTCTCTCTTTCTCCACCCCCTACCTATCTCCCCTCCAGCTTCTCTCTAAAAACTCAATACGTTAAAAAAATATATATGTTAAAATAACTGAGTTGTAGAGAAAACCTAACATAGTGAAGTAGCTATAGGAACTGAAATACTTGAGAGAAGGAAGAAAAGCAAGTTCTTGCTGACTTTGCTAAGAAAAGCAAGAGATTAAGTCATTCAGAAATGAAGGCGGATTTGAAGTGTGTGGAAAAGCTTTGAAATAACTGCTTTGAAAATGTTGCTGAGGAGTGAAGGACAATAAAATAATACGTCATTGTCATTTTAATTGGTATTTTATTGGAAACCTTGTAGTCCTAACAAACAGTGACGGCTCCCTCAAGGACAGGCGGTATAAAGGTGTAACAGGGCCGGTGAAGAGGGCTGGAGGCAGAGGGAAGTGCACGGTGTGCAGCAGCGGGGCTTGGGCGGGTGTTTAAGGGTGCTAGAAAGGCACTGACGATTACTGAAATGATGGCTCATGGGGTCTAGGCTGGACGTGAGGGTAGATAAAACTGGAAAACTGATATTCTAGGAAAACGGGAAGGGGGAGAAAAGAGGCATAAGTCATAAACAAGGCAGAAAAGACAGATTATGACTCTGAGCAAATGGTGGAACTGAAAGGCAAGAAGAGTGTGGTCCGAGAGGAGAGCTGCAGTCTGTCAGGTTTGGAGCGAGAAGTCCACAGCATCCGGGTAGGTGGCCATGAGACCTATGAGCTCATAGTTCAATCAGGAATCCTGGCTGTCTCCACCCTTTAAACAGCACAGAGATATTTAAAGATGTTGGGTGAAATAAAACCTGCCAAGGCCAGGGTCTGCAAGTTTCACTCTACTGAAAAAGGGAAAATCCTTATTTATTTCTTCTCTTGTTGCAAGGATGGTGGTGGTAGGGAATTAACTATTCTTAGCTCTGGAACAAATGCGAACACATTCGTTGTAGCTGAAGCAAGGGGGCCAAAAATACTGCAAGAGTATAACCTGAAGCTATGTACAGAAATGGCTCGTTTCTTTTATACTGAAACATTACTCAGTACAGTAAACTCTGAAACATCCTGAGGAAATACTTCTTCCCTTATTACCTTTCTAAAGATACTGTCTCTCTAACCAATCAAGTTCAAATACTACATTTTGAGAAACTATTTATAAATAAGATTGCACAAAAACTAAGTCATAGGTATATATCCACACATTTATATACCTCAGAAGTTCAGTTGCCATAAAATTATTCCAGCAGAGCAGCTTTGTAATATTATTAGTCCACTAATAAAAATAAAGATTCAACTATATCTAGAAGAACTCTTGTTCTTTTATAAGAAGACAAAAGTCCCCAATCTTCCAATTCTCTATTGACTAAACCTATTAGTGCAATATTGGGGTCATAAAATTTACCCATTCTCCAGAACTGATACGGTACCCTGGGAGTGGAAACAGGACATGATTAAAAGCTCTATTTTTGGTGTATGTCAACCTATTTGTCAATGATAATTCCAGAGCTCGCCATACTTGGAGTTAATCTCATGCACAAAAAGTGGGCTCTTCTACTAACCCCTCTTATCAATTAAAGACAGAAGTGTGGAGGTTAGTACCTTTGCACCTGTGCAGAGACATGTCAGAAAACTTCACTATTTCTGAACGTTTTAATGACCTTCATTCTCTAAAGAGTTTGTTCTGTTTTGTTTTGATTTTACTTACTGGAATTAAAGACAAAGAACCATGTACTAAATTCTTATCCTGTTCCTTCGTGCTGTTTCTCCATTGACCACATTGCAGAGATGATTTCCTGAAAGTATGTATAGCAAGTTTTTTGCTTACTTACTCAGCTTCATGTATCACCACAAAGAAGTATTTGCCACACTGAGAGAGCCAGTAAGGATACACTGGTATTTTCTCCCCATTGTCCTAAGTATGGGTTTGAGGAGAGTAGTCAAGGCAATTTTCTTCAACTTGACAGTGAAAAGCATAAGCATACCACTGAAGCTTCAAGTTGTAAACAAGCAAGAACAATTTCGGTAAAAAAAGAAAATTTCTTGAGAAAGTTGGAGATAGTAGTTGCAAACATAAGACTTATAATGAAAAACATCTTTAAGATGGAACTGTAATGCATAATCCCATCCCCAAAAGAACTAACCAGAGTAAAGTTTATCTGGCTACTCACTGAACTAGTAAGTAGTGCACCAATGAACTATGGGCATGTCAGGACAAAGGTGCAGTTAGCAAAATGTGTATTTTGCACAGAGGGAGCTTTGACAGGGAAAAGCAGGTGAATGGCATGGACAGAAT
This sequence comes from Phyllostomus hastatus, assembly GCF_019186645.2. Taxonomy (NCBI): domain Eukaryota; kingdom Metazoa; phylum Chordata; class Mammalia; order Chiroptera; family Phyllostomidae; genus Phyllostomus; species Phyllostomus hastatus. Next base: position 33,278,598 of record NW_025333709.1, on the reverse strand, counting down.
ATCAGTGCTGATCAAAGAGGATAGAGATATACAATATAAGAAAACCAAAATATGAGGGCTATCAGCAATGTCTGGGAAGGAACGTGGAAGAAAAATACATAAATAACCTATACCTGACTCCACTCTGTGTCAGAGCCATGACTTGAAGGAGTTCTACATTTTCTCAGGGTTCACTCATGGCCTTGCCCGCTGGCTTCCCAGGGGCAGCAGGTATAAACTCTCAGGGAAGCTGAGATCAGACTGTAACTAAGAAACTGTGGTCATCTTGTCTTCTCCTGGGAGCCTTCGTCATACAGCACCAGCATTCACATTACTTAAACAGCTAGGTTTGTGTTTGCTGCTTGATTTTTATGTTAATTTCCTTTTCCCATTCATGTGTAACTATTATAGTAAAGAAAGCACATGAACACTATCACGAGAGTTAAAAGACAACCAAGAGAATGAAAGAAAATATTGTAAATCACATATCTGATAAGTGCTTAATATCCAGAATATATAAAGAATCCCTACAACTCAACAACAAAAAGCCAGCATCCAACTTCAAAAATGGGCTAAGAGGACAGAACTCTGGGGAAGAAAGCAGAGTTGGAAGTACCAGGAATCTGCCTCCCCATCTAGAAAACAACTGCGTAACAGAATCTGCCTGATATAACTATTTTGGAACTCTGCAGTCTGTTGAAGGATTACAGCTTCCAGGGGGAGACTTGGAAGACTGTAAATTGTGATTAATTTCAGCCAATTTCAGCTCTTAGCACAGAGGCAGCTATACCTCCCCATACCTCTGCCAAATGGCAGGCAGCTGTGCTGGGTTCCTGGCACAGCACGCACACAATCTGAGGAAACCAGGGTGGGAAAAAGAACTCTGTCTTCCAAATACTAGGGATGTTTGCTCTGATTACAGTGTCTTATCACAGAAGTACAGTCAAAGAAGCTAAATAGCCAATGTTCTTGCACCTCCCCCACTGTAGCAAGCCCCACCTCCTCTGTTAAAATGATTTCCAGGGCATTTAAAAGACCAAAGCCCTTCTTCCACCCTCCATTTTTCCCTCTTTCTTCTTTGGGGATCTAGACATTACAGACTAAGATATGTAAAAAACGACAGCATATGCAAAGAAATCAGAAAATAACCATGCATGCCCAAGGGAAGTCTCACAAAAGAGCTGAGAAGATATTAAATTTGCATTTCAGGCTAATCCTCAGCACAGAGACAAATACAACAATCAAAAAGACAAAAACAATAACAAAAAAGCCCCCAGCAAAACTGGGGAGGAGGAAAAATCTGTTTTCCAGAATTATCACATTATTAGATTCAAAGATCCAGTGTTTAACAACAAAAATGTCACAACACACACAAAGAAACAGGAAAGTATGACACATTCAAAGAAAAAGAATAAACCAACAAACTGTCCCTGAAAAAAGACCTAATGGCAGGGATACTAGACAATGACTTTAAAACAACTGTCTCAAAGATGCTAAAAGAACTAAAGGGAGATGTGGAGAAAGTCAAGAGAACAATGTGTGAGCAAAATAAAACTATTCATATAAAGTTTGAAAACCTAAAAAAAAAAAACAAAAATTCTAGAACTTTAAAAGTACAACAGAAATTTTAAAAATCACTACATAGAATCAAAGGCAAATTTGAGCAGGGAGAAAAAAAGAATCAGTGAACTTTAAAACAGGACTATGGAAATTATTGATGCTGAGAAGTAGAAAAAAGGTATTGAAGAAAAGTGAACAGAGCTTAAGAACCCCATTAAGTGGACCAACACATGCCTCATGGAAATCCAAGAATAAAAAAGAGAGAAAGCAGCAGGGAGAATATTCGAAGAAATAATAGCTGAAACTTCCCAAATTTGATGAGATACATTAATATAAACATACAAGAAATTCAACAAACTCAGGGAGAACACACTGAACTCAGGGAGATACACACTGAAACACTTTACAGCCAAACTTTAAAAAGACATGGAGAGAATCTTGAACACACCAACAGAGAAGTGAATCATCAGCAGCAGATTTCTCAGAAACTTTGGAGGTCAGAAGACAGTGGGCTGATATAGTCAAAGCAATAAAAGAAAAAACTGTCAACCAAGAATCTTATAACTGGTAAAACTGCCTTTCAAAAGTGAAAGAGAAATTAAAACATTCCCAGCAAACGAAAGCTTAGGCAATTTATGACCACTAGATCAGCCCTGCAAAAAAATGCTAAAGAGAATCCTGCAAGGTAAAATGAAAGGACGCTACACAGAAATTCAACACTGTATGGAGAAATTTCTATCTCAAAGTTAAATACATGAGCAATTATTAAAAGTTAGTATTATTGTAACTATGATTTGTAATTGTCTTTTGTTTGCTTTCTACATGATTTAAGAGACCAATACATTTAAAGAAAAAATTAGTGTAAAAGCTAGAATTACTACATCTTTGGCATATAACCCCAAATATTGTTTTCTATACAATTTGGGAAACAATGCATTTAAAAGAATTATTAGTTCATACTTCTGGGCACATATGTATAAAATTATAATTTTGTGACAACAACCAAAAGGGGTGGGGGTAGACCTGTAAAGGAGCAGAGTTTTTGCATGAACCAGTATAAAAGCATGTAATATACAAATAATTTATACAAATTAGTGTGTAATAACTTTAGGATGTTAAATGTAATCCCCATGGTAACCACTAAAGGTAACTACTGAATATACACAAAAGGAAATGAGAAAGAAAAGTAAACATTTCACCAAAAAACATCAACTAAACACAAAAATACAGTAATGCAGGAAATGAGGGACAAAAAAGGCTACCGAGCATAAAGAAAATAAATAGTACAATGACAAAAGTAAATCCCTCATTAACAGTAATTACTTAAAATGTAATTCAATTAAATTCTCCAATCAAAAGACAGCAATTGGCAGAGTTGATAAAAAATACATGACCCAACTATATGCTATCGACAAGATCCAAAGATACAAACAGGGTAAAAGTAAGGACCCATGGACAAAGACAATAGGGAAAGGGAAAGAACTGAATGTGGGAGGTGGGGGTGGGTACGGTGGGGGAGAGTAATGGGAGAAAAAATGTGGACAACTGTGATTGAACAACAATAAAAAATAGTAATAAATCTTAAAAAAAACACATCTAATGAGAGACCATCAAATATATGTAGTAAAACTGACAGACCAAAGGAAGACATATCTACAGTAATAGTTGGAGATTTCAATACTCCACTCACAATAATGCATAAAACAACTGGACAGAGGTTAAATAAAGAAATAGAAAGCAAGCCCTGGCTGGCATAGCTCAGTGGATTGAGCGCGGGCTGGGAACCAAAGTGTCGCAGGTTTGATTCCCAGTCAGGGTACATGCCTGGGTTGCAGGCCATGACCCCCAGCAACCACACATTGATCTCTCTCTCTCTCTCTCTCTTTCTCTCTCCCACTCCCTCCCTTCCCTCCCTAAAAATAAATAAATAAAATATTAAAAAAAAAAGAAATAGAAAGCTTAAACAGGATAATGAAACAACCAGATCTTAAAGACATATAGGACACTCTACCCAAAAATAGCATACACATTCTCCTTAACTGCACATGGAACATTTTCCAGGATAGAACATATGTTAGACCACAAATTAAGTCTCAGTAAATTTTAAAAAACAGACTGATCATACAAAGTATCTTCTCTGACCATAATAGGATGAAGTTATGAATTAATTAAAAAAATAAGACTAGAAAATTCACAAAATTCTGTAAATTAGACAATACATTTTTAAACAACCAATGGATCAAAGAAGAAATCACAAGGGAAATTAGGAAATATTTGGAGACAAATGAAAATGAAAACAAAACATACCAAAACATATGGGATACAGCAGAACATATGCTAAGGGGAAAATTTATAGCTATAAACATTTATATTGAAAATAAGAAAGATCTCAAATCAACAACTTTACAACTTAGGGAGGAAAAAGAACAAATGAAACTCAAAGCTAGCAGAGAAAGTAGATAATAAAGATTAGAGCAGAAATAAACAAAATAGAGAATAGAGAAAAAATAAAGAATATAAGTGAATCTGGAAGTTGATTCTTTGAAAAGGTGAACAAAATTGACAAACCTTTAGCTAGATGGACTAAGAAATAAAAGAGAGAAGATTCAAATTACTACAATCAGAAATGAAAGTGGGAACATAACTAATGATTCTATAGAAGTAAAAAGGAGAAATAGAAGACAGTACTATGAGCAATTATATGCCAAAAAATTGGATAGCCTAGATGAGCTGAACAAATTCCTTGAAACACAAAACATACCAAAATTAAATCACAAAGAAATGAAAAATAGAAAATCTGAATAGAAAAGAAAATAGAATCAGTGATCTAAAATCTCCCAAAGAAAGCTTTACTAGTAAATTCTACTAAACATTTAAAGAGGAGCACAATCCTCAAACTTTTTCACACCAAAAAAAAAAAAAGAAGAGAGAACACTTCCTAGGACTCAATCTATAAGGCCAGCATAACACTGATACAAAGCAAGACAAATACACCACGAGAAAAGGAAACTACAGACCAATATCACTTAGAAACATTGATGTAAAAATACTCAGTAAAATAATAGCAAACATAATTCATCAGCATACTAAAATAATTAATACCATGGCCAAGTGGAATCTATTCCTGAAATCCAGTGATGATTTAACACACAAAAATTGATCAATGTAACTCATCATATCAACAGGATGAAGGAAAATACCCCATGTCCACTTCAACTGACGCAGAAAAATACATGACAAAATTCAACACTCTTCCATAATAAAAATACTTAACAAAATAGGAATAGAAGAAAACTACCTCAACATAATACCAACCATATATTAAAAACTCACAGCAAACATCATACTCAATGATGAATGACTGAAAGCTTTTCCTTTCAGATCAGGAAAAAGGCAAAGATACCTGGTTTCACCACTTCTATTGAAAACAGTACTGAAAGTTGTAGCCAGAGCAAGTAGGAAAGAAAATGAAATAAAAGGCATTCAAATTGGAAAGAAAGAAGTAAAATCATCTTTGTCTGCAGATGATGATGATCTTATACGTGGAAAACCACAAGGACTCCACAAAGAAGCTGACAAAACAAATGAATTCACCAAGGCAGCAATATTCCAAGTAAACATACAAAATCAGTTTTATTTCTATATACAAACAATAAGCAACCTGAAAAGAAAATTATAAAATAGTTCAATTTTTAACAGCATAAAAAAGAATAAAATACTTAGGAATTAACTAAGAAAGTGAAAGACCTATGCCATGAGAACTACAAAATACTGCTGAAAGAAAGTAAAGAAGACATAAATAAATGGAAACATATCCCATGTTCATGGATTAGAAGACTGAACATTGTTAAAATATCAATACTATACAAAGCAATCTACAGATTCAATGCTATCCCTATCAAAGTCCTGATGACTTGTATTGCAGAAACAGAAAAACTTGCCCTAACATTCACATGGACTATCAGGGAGCCCCTGAGAGCCAAAACAATCTTGAAGAAGAACAAAAGTGAAGGACTCACACCTCCTGATTTCAAAACTTAGTACAAAGGTACAGTAATCAAAAAAGTATAGGGTTCTGGCCAAGATGGAGGTGTAGGCAGAAACACTTCACTTCCTCACACAACCAAAAGAAGGATAACAACCAATTTAAAAACAAAGAACAACCAGAACTGCCAGAAAATCATTTGCATGTCAATCCAACAACCAAGGAGTTAAAGAAACATTCATCAAGGCTGATGTGCCAAGGCAAAATATGGCCCACATGAAAGAACAGATCAAAACTCCAGAAAAATAACTAAGCAACAAGGAGATAGCCAACCTACCTGATGCAGAGTTCAAAACACTAGTAATCAGGATGCTCACAGAATTGATTGAGCCTGGTTGCAAAATGAAGAAGAAGTGAAGGATACACAAAGTGAAATAAAGGAAAATATACAGAGAACCAACAGTGAAGGGAAGGAAACTGGGGCTCAAATCAATGATTTGGAACAAAAGGAAGAAATAAGCATCCAGCCAGAACAGAATGAAAAACAACAACGCAAAAAAATGAGGAGAAGATTAGGAACCTCTGGGACAACTTTAAACATTCCAACATCTGAATCATGGGGGTGCTGGAATGAGAAGAGGAAGAGCAAGAAATTGAAAACTTATTTGAACAAATAATGAAGGAAAACTTCCCCAAACTGGCAAAGGAAATAGACTTCCAGGAAGTCCAAGAAGTTCAGAGTCCCAAAGAAATTGGACCCAAGGAGGAACACACCAAAACATATTATAATTAAGTTAACCAAGATTAAAATAAGGAGAGAATCTTAAAAGCAGCAAAAGAAAAGGAAACAGTTACCTACAAAGGAGTTCCCATAAGGCTATCAGCTGATTTCTCAAAAGAGACCTTATAGGCAAGAAGGGGCTGGAAAGAAGTACTCAAAATCATGAAAGGCAAGGACCTACTTCCAAGATTACTCTATCCAGCAAAGCTATCATTTAGAATGGAAGTGCAGATAAAGTGCTTCCCAGGCAAGGTATAGTTAAAGGAGTTCATCATCACCAAGCCTTTATTATATGACATTTTAATGGGACTTATCTAAGAAAGAGAAGATAAAAAATCACGAGCAGTAAAATGGCAACAAACTCACAACTATCAACAACTGAATCTAAAAAACAAAACAAAAAACTAAGCAAAGAACTTGAAAAGGAACAGAATCACAGAAATGTATATAATATGGAGGGTCATCAGCAGGGAGGGGGCGGGAGAGAAGGGAAGGAAATGGTGTAGGGAATAAGAAGCATAATAGGTAGACACTAAATAGACAGGGGGAGATTAAGAATAGTATAGGAAATGTAGAAGCCAAAGAACTTATATGCACAACTCATGGAAGTGAACTAAGGGGGGGAGGGGAATGGTGGAGGGTGGGGGACGGTTTAGGGAGAACGGGAATAAAAGGGAGAAAAATTGGGACAACTGTAATAGCATAACCAATAAAATATACTTAAAAACAGCATAGTACTAGCATAAAGACACACATGTTTTCTGATGGAGGAAAACAGTCCTTAAATAAACTCTCGCATATACGGTCAAATGATTTTTGACAAGGGTGCTATGACCACTCAATGGCGAAAGGACAGTCTTTTCAACAAATGGCACTAAGAAAAATGGATATCAACATGTAAAAAACTGAAGTGGGACCTTTACCTAACACCACATCTGAAAATTAATTCAAAATGGGTGAAGGACCAAAATGCAAAACCTAAAACAATAAAACTCTGAAGAAAATGTAGGACAAATGCTTCTCAACATTGGATTTGGCAATCATTTCTTGGAAATGACACCAAAGGCAGAGATGATAAGAGAAAAGAATAGACAAATTGAAATTTATAAAAATTTTATGCATCAAAACACCACCCATGGAGTAACCCACAGAATGAAAGAAAATTATTTGCAAATCACTATCAGAAAGGGATTAATACCCAGAATACACAGAGAACTTCTAAAACTCAATAACAAAAAAAAACCCCAAACAATCCAATTTAAAAGAGGAGAAAGGACTTGAATAGACATTTCTACAAAGATGACATAAAAGTGGCCAATCAGTACATAAAAATATGCTCCACATCACTAATCATCAGGGAAATGCAAATCAAAGCCACAGTGAGATACCAATTCACACCTGTCAGGGTGGCTATTATGGAAAGAAAAAAAGACAAGTGTTGGAGAGGATGTAGAGAAATTGGAACCCTTGTGCACTGTTGGTGGGAGTGTAAAATATAAAACAGCCACTGCAGAATGCAGTATGGCAGTTCCTGGAAAAACTAAAAATAGCATTACTGTATGATCCGGCCACCTCTCTTCTTTTCAATACTCAAAAGAATTGAAAGCAGGGTCTTGAAGAGGTATTTGTACACCTTTGTTCAGAGTAGCATTATTTACAACATCTAAAACATGGAAGCAACCCAAGTGTCCATCAACAGATAAATGGATTTTTAAAAAATGTTATATACATAAAATGGGATCTTATTCAGCCATAAAATGGAATAAAGGTCTAACATATGCTACAACATGAATGAACCTTGAAGACATTATACTAAGTGAAATAAGTCAGCCACGAAAGGACAAATACTGTATGATCCCACTTACATAAGGTACCTAGAATAGGCAAATTCATAGAAAATAGAATCAGGACTGGGGGAATGAGTATTTTTTAAACAGCTACAGAGTTTCTGTTTGGAATGGTGAAAAAGTTCTGGAAATGGGTTGTGGCTGGTGATGGTTGTGTGACTTTGAATGTAGTTAATGCCAGCAAACTGTACACTTAAAATGGTTAAAACAGTAAATTTTATGTTATTTTTTAAAAATTTTTAAGAGATTATTTATTTATTTATTTTTAGAGAGGGAAGGGAGGGAGAAAGAGAGAGAGAAAGAAAAACATCAATGTGTGGTTGCTGGGGGCCATGGCCTGCAACCAAGGCATATGCCCTGACTGGGAATCGAACCTATGATACTTTGGTTCATGGCCCGCGCTCATCCACTGAGCTACGCCAGCCAGGGCATTTTATGGTATTAATATATAAATTTTTCTATAATAAAAATTTTAATATTTGAGGAAAAACAGTATTAAAAATTCAGATATAAGTAAATCAAATACTAACATGACCTGTTAGTGTCTCAACAGACTTCTTCCTCCCTCTCTCCTTTTCTCCTTTCTTTCCTTCTGTTCTATACCAAATAATTAAACATGCTGAGTAAGACAGATGCATGAGGGAATTATAGTGAGAATTTAATTTTTAAAAGATAAATCATATAACAACAGGGACTGGCAGAATGAAGTAATCTAGGGCAGGGATTATAAAAAACCAGAAGGCAGAACCAAAGACACAGGAGATACTTTTATATTCAGCAAAAGGAAAAGTGAAGAAAGAACAAAAATACATGGGTAAACCCCAAATATGTAAGTCACTTAGTTCTATAACAACCCCCTGTAAGTCCCATAGAATGATTTACATAATTTAGGCAGGGCCAGCTCCACTGGCTGTAAACTACTAGGCATGGAAACACAGCAACGTAGCTTGGATTCCATGCCAGCATAAGGTCAGGGATCACATCTTACACTATCTCTAAAAGTATAGCATTCCACTGTAGCTTCCCAACCTGCAGATACAATTTGTGGGACATCAATTTCAAACTCTATGGGAATGGTCCTCAATAAACGGTAAGTCCAGATTTAGTGTCTCAGATATAGAACAAGTCAGTTTTAGGCATACTCTCCTACTGATTACCATCTCCAAGAAAACGGTTTAGGGCCAAAGAAGAATGTTTGCATTCTTCAGCCTTTCACTTGATTTGACAAGAATCATCTACACGCCAAACTTGGAGAGCTCAGGAAAGACCCAGCTTATTAATGATTCTTTTAAAAAATCATAATGCCACTGTTACGATTTTAACTGGCAGAAATGGTCTCCTAAGACACATTCCAACTCTAATTAAAGCAGGGCTATCCCAGAGCTCCCACTTAACTTTAATTTATATTAAAATAACTTAGAAGAGCTATTCAATATATTGAACAACTACCCAAATCTGGTTAGGTAAAGGTTAGCATCTTCCCCCTTCCAAAGCCACAAAGCTTTGAGATGGAAAATGTACTGAGGGAGACAGGCAGGATTCAAATTACCAACACGAGTGGCATTTTTCCAAAATGCCAAAGAAGCTGTTTTCTAAAATGAGATTCTGTGGTACCTAGCCAAATCACATATAAAAGGTGGAGTGCTAAAAACATTCTGCCCCATCAATAACCATATTGGTGGAATTAATCGAAACTATAAGAACATCTATACGGAAATCAATTTAAATCAATGTTGAAGAACTTGAACTCCCATAGCTTTTCAGTTAATTATGCCTATGATTTGAGATCTGGAAGAGATTCCCAATATTTCCAAGGCTTCTTCTTCCACCTCATCCAAAGTTCCCTAGGCGACTCCATCTGTAAGAAGCACTACTTTTTACTCCACTCACTCAGTTTTACTTTCCTCACAGCACTTCTCACGACCTGACATGCTCTTACACACTTATTTCTTCACTGTTAATTGTCTGCCTCTCCCACCAGAAGATCACCTCCACAGTACAGGGGGCCTGCGTTTGCTCCCATACTCCAGTGCCAACAGCCACACCTGGCACAGACGAGGCCCTTAGTAACTACAGTATTTGTTTGCTGACAGACTGAGCAACTCTTGCCCAAACCTTTCATCGTACACATGAGATTATTTGAGGCTCAGAGAAGTGAACTGACTTGCCCAAGCTCATGAGGCTAGAGGGAGAGCTGACCTTAGAACCAAGCCTCTTAACTCCCAGTCATCCTTCCAGAGTAGACTCAGTTATGCCACTCCCTGCTTTTGATAGTTCCCCGTTGCCTATAAAACGTCAGCCTTCTCTGCCTTTTAAGCTCTCCAAATTTTGCCTTACTTTTCTAGTCTTGTCTCCTGCCACTCCCTTCTATGCCCCATGTTCCTGCCACCTCAGCACCTCAGCAAGGCTTTCATGCTTCCAGATCTTTGCTCACTCTGTTCCCTACCTCTAGAATACCTTTCCACCTGCCAAAATTCTACCCATCTGTCAAGACCCAGCGCAAATGTCACTTCCTCTGTGAGCTTCCTTCCTATCTGTCTTCATTCTACCCTTCTTCACCAGAATATTCCTTCCTGTGAGTTCCCACAGCACTTTGACCCTCTATCACAGCACACTACATTCTGCTGTGTCTTTCTTCTTTACTAGACTCTGAGTCCTTCATTCTCATATTCACTGACAGCCCCACGGTGCCTGGTACAAACAGCTGGAACCAGAAGAGAAGGAGGGAAAACAGGGGACAGGTGCTGCCCTGCTATGTTCAGTGAGATTCCCAATGGGATGGCCAGCATCCCAGTCTCCCAGCTCACTGTCCCAGTGACCCGAAGGGAAAAATCAGTGAGTGCTAGAAATGGGACATGACATTTAACGTGACAGCACATGAAATCACTAGTGAATTACAGAATATTAATCAAAATGCATTTGTTGTACGACAATGCTTCTGTAAAATTTGTTCTATAAAAATGCTACATTCTTTTTCCAGATTAGAAATGACAACAAGAGTTTTGAGTGTTCTGGTCTGAGGTCTACTATTGTCGTATTCAAATGCTCTGTATTGCCTCCACCCTTGTTCTTTTCGCACCGCGCCCATGGTGCCCAGCACATGTGTGTGCTCGGTACATGTGCAATGACACGCCATAAACTGGGTTCATGCCGACTCGGTTGAGTGGGATGTGGGTGGTCATGGTACCTCGCATTAAACTTCACACCACAGGGGGCAATTACTTTTTTGGCCTACTAACTTTGTAGGAATCTTCAAATTGCTATCTTGTTTTGTTTCTCTGTACCTAGGATCAATGGGGGTTGTTTGTGACAGACAAAAAGCATAGAAAAATGATAATCTGGAAATGTTTTTATAAGCCACTATTCTGGAATTAGTCACTTGTTTTCTTTGAACCTCTAAAATACCCTTCCTAAAAGGTGAATTTATACATATTGCTATCTGGTATGGATGATGAAATTAACTGAAGTACCAGAGGCTGCCTTACAAAGTCCTTGTTCGTTAGTTGTCATTGGGTCACTGACAATAGACTCAGAATGACTTAAAACTCTGTGTGGGCCAGAAAAGAAAGGCTAGATCTGAAGCCACATAAAGAAAATATCTTTAAGATGTTAATTTGAAATGGGAGAAAGGTACAGGGAGTAAGAAGCATAAACGGTAGGTACAAAATAGACAGGGGGAGGTTAAGAAAGTATGGGAAATGGAGAAGCCAAAGAACTTGTATGTATGACCCATGGACATGAACTAAAGTGGGGGAATGATGGTGGAAGGAAGGGGATGCAGGATGAAGAGAAAAAATGGGACAACTGTAATAGCATAATCAATAAAACATATTTTTAAAAGATGTTCATTTGAGCTACCTTTATTGATTTGGAAAACAAAACTCTCAGCTAAAAACAACAAACAACAAATCTGGTCCTGGGGTTTTCTTCCTTCTTATCTTTGCCAAGTAAAGACCATTACTCTCACAAAACTGAAAACACTCTGGGTTTACACGAGCTCAGTACTGGAACACCCAGAGCATCCAAGGATAAGAGATAGTAGCTAATTGCTCATAATCTCTTTCTTCAGAACACAGGCTAAGCAATCTCTCTTCACTCAACTCTCCTTCATCCAAAAGACATACAGCCAGAAAATCTTGCTGCTTTTCTATCAAGGTTCATTTAAAATCATATGAAATCTTCTTTGTAATAAGAAATACATATTAAAAGTATCCATTAAAATGAGCAGCATATATTATTTATCCCAGAGTTACAACTATTAGTGTCTAATATTTTAATGTGCTTTTCTTAGAAGTAAATAAAGCTGTAGGGCCTCTGACCTATATAGGGAGGTAAAACTGCACCTAAACATCAATATTATAAACAAAACAAACTCCCACTTCTATATATGCCCACACACACAAACACATACACACACACACACCCCGACCGGCATCACACCTAATATGTAATGACTCAGGCACAGATCTTGCAACATATGGTGACTGCCATGCACTAAATGGTCCTTAATGGTTCAGAGATCCATCTTCCTGAGCACCCAACCTATTAGCAGGGAGAGATTACAGGCGATGGAAAGAACTCAACTCAGTTACTTAACCTCTGAACGTTAGCTTTCTTATCTGTAAAATGAGGGGTTGGTCTAGGACAGCACTGCCCAGCAAAAATACAATGCAAACCACAAATGTGAGCCACATACATTATTTTTTATTTTCTAGTAGGCATATTTGAAAGAGTTCAAGGTAAAATAAATTTAAAAATTTTTTTATTCAATCTAACACAGTTAAAACACTATTTTAATATGTAATCAATATTTTAATATAATTAATGACATATTTTACATTTCTTTTCATACCAAATGTTTGAAACTTATGGCACATCTCAATGTGCACAAGCTGTATTTCAATGAGGCTTTGAGCTGCCTGCCTCCCTTGAGCCGGGGCCTGGGGGCTTGGGAGCTGGAGCCAGAGCCGGAGCTGGTTCCCCTGAGGTAGAGCGTCCGCCATGGCCAAGTGCCTGGCCCAGAGCATTGTGATGAGGGTACAGGTGGTGGGCAGGGCTTTTGCCGGGACCCGTGGCAGGAGCTTGCAGCCAGCCGGGCCGCAAGGGGGATGTGTCCGACACCAGTCTGCAGCTGCCTCTAACCTCTCTGGCCTCAGCCTCCAGGAGGCACCGCAGATCCTCAATGTCTCCAAGCTGAACCCCAGGGATATTCAGAAGAATTATGAATATCTATTCAAGGTGAATGATAAATCTGTGGGCAGCCCCTTCTACCTGCAGTCAAAGGTGGTCTGAGCAAAGGAGCACCTTGAGAAGGAACTCTGAATCCAGGCCCAGGAGGACAGAGAGAAAGAGCAGAAGCCCCAGACGTGACCACTTGGCTCCTCCTGCCCCACTCTGCCCACCATCTCTAATTTATAGTTTGGTAATAAATGTCTTTTCCATGTTTCTCAAGTACAAAAAAATATATATATATATATATACCATATATATATATATATAAACCATATATATATGGTTTATATGGAACCAGTGGCTACCGTAGGAGACAGCACAGGTCTAGATGACCTCTGACACTTCTCTCAACAATAAAAATAATTTTAATGAAGGGAACATGAGATTTGTAGACCAGGAATAGTTAGAAAAACTATAAAATGCATCCCAGAAGATTCTAAGTGTGCCTATTCTCATTCAAAATGGCCCTTTGCTTTTTTTGTTTTCACTTTTAAAAAATTCAGTGGCGTTGGGTCTGTGAACAGCTGAGTAGGTGGTTTGATCTCCGACCTGCAGACTCACCCTGGTCTCCCCACCACAGCTAGCGCCCTACAAACCTCGAGGGAGGTTAAGACCATTCAGGAGAATGTGCAACTGCTGAATGAATGAGACTTCTAAAAAATCCTGACTTGAAAAACAACTGTCAAAATGAGAGTTTAACACAACTGACAAAAATATTTGACAACTATGTTATCTTCTACATGTTAAGATAATGTAAGAAGCACAATTTGCACATGATTTTGGAATTATTTTCCCAGTTACTCGACATCTACTGAGAAAGATTCATGCTGCTCCCCCACAGTGTCTCACTTATTAGTCCCTTTGTGATCAGTGACCTGCCCACGCCAGATGGCTGGTCTGGGTGAAGAGTACCATATGAGACGAGAGAACAAAGCTAAGTTAACTGTCTTTCCCGGGCATTGAACCTGTGACCCTGATCTCATTAACTCTAGATCACAGTCAACACATCACAAATATGGTTGGGGCAGCTTCATCGCAAGTGCCAAGAAAGTTCATTGTGTCTGTCACAATGATACTCGGGCCGACGAAAAGTCACTAAACATATTTAAAACTTTTCACAATGAAGAAAATCCAAAATGCAATCATTTAGGGCAGCCTAGAATTCATCAGCAGTATCTTATCAGCTCTGTTCAATCTGTCACAAGGTTCCCCAAGAACATCAGCTGTGGTCCCCACCTGAGACCATATACAGCTTTGACAATGGAGTTGTGATGTCTTCTCTTCTCAAAATAGGGATCTTGGGACCATGACCTTTCCTTTTGACTTCTCCCAAGTGAAGAAACCATGGGCTACTTACCAACTGTATACAAGAATCATCACTGATTATTTATTGAATCCAGCTTATCCTAGCTTTCAATAATAACTAAGTTACTGTGTTGCACCCCCTCCCCTCTCCCTCTTAGAGCCAGCCAATCCCTCACCAGGTGAGGGGGGCCCAGACAGTGGGCTCTGTGTGGGTTGTTCTTCCCTTCCCTGGTAAAAAGCCAACACCTTTTTGAGCAAGTCGTCCTTCCTCCCTTGTTATTGGAAATAATCCTCTTAGCAGCTGCTATATGCTCTTGAATTCTATTCTCACAATCTGCCTCTACTGAGCTGAGTGCTTACTTCTGATTTAAATATCTCCCAAAGTGTTTCAGGGGTGTAGTTTCTCTATCTTTTCCTAAAATGCTTAATAATTAATACCATGCTGTTTTCAGAAATAACTTTATTAAAGAACTGGTCAAGATTTTAAAATCTGAAAATAGCCCCGGCTGGTGTGGCTCAGTGGATTAAGAACTAACCTGTGAACTGATATGTTGCTGGTTCGAGTCCCAGTCAGGACACATGCCTGGGTTACAGGCCAGGTGCCCAGTTGGGGCAGGCAAGAGGCAACCACACATTGATGTTTCTCTCCCTCTCTTTCTCTCTCCCTGTCTCTCTCTCTCAAAATAAATAAAAAATAAAAATAAATAAAATAAAATCTAAAAATATTTCCACTTTTCATTTTTGACAATTTAAGTGAAATCACTTTTCTACATACAGACTTACTAGGACATAAAAGCTATTACATATGGTTGTGCTATTTGGCTTCTTGAATATTTCCGATAACATGTGGCTATAAGGCATTCAACATCTCTTTGAGATATTTACTGTTATTTTTATTTCCACACAGTTACTTAAAATAATTTTTTAACTTATGGATTAAGAGTTTGTGATCTTGCACTTCTCATATATCTGTAGAAATCATACCTATATACAAACCTAAAATATTTGTACATATCTGCCTCAAAGTCACTTGTACAAATAAATACCTAAATTGATTTTGTTCTTATCTCTAAGAATTTCCACATCAAGAATAACAGTAGTACAGAATGTAATGGTAACTGAGTTTAGTATCTGCCTGAATATACAAATTACAGTAAACAATTACTGAAATGTTCCTTAGTGCTCACAAAAACCATACCAATCCACTAAGGGTTAAATGTTAGGCAAAAGGAGTAAAAGAATAAAATAAACATAAAATGTAAGCTTACTACATTTGTACACATAATTTCATTAGGGGCAAAACGATTTTTTGAGGGCTAACCTAAGCATGAAATCTGTTAACAATAAAGAAAACTACATTCATTCTTATCTAATCTTAACACAAAATGATGATGATTAACAGAAATAAAGATTTTCAAACCACATTTTTAAACCATGAAACTGCTGTTTGTCTAAAATATCATCATGATCTACCCAAACCCTGATTTCAAAATTAACAGTTTGAAAAGACTAACCTTAACTCAACAAATAAACTCTTTTAACACATGGCAAGTGTAAAGTTCCGTGCCATAGAAGCTGCAAGCAAAAGCGAGCACCTGATAATCATCTTCTGTGTATGGCACACCCTACATGTCACGGCAACACACACACCACACAGCGTGAGAGTCAGCTTGTAAGATACAGTTGGAAAGAAACAGTGAAATTCGTCTTTCCATTATCAGTTAAACTCATCTATCTGTATATACTAAGTACTTTTTATAATAAAATATATTTCCTTAACAGTCTCTAATTATTTCTCAATATTTTTTAAATAGGAGGAAAGTCCAAGAAATGCCCTAAATTTAAAATTAAAATAGTGCTGAAAATTTAAGAAACACTTGCAAAAACTGAAATACAAAAAAAAATTAGTAGGACAGTTAGTGGTGGTTTCTTACAAGTATTTTACACAATAATGCTGCCTGGTGACTCTGTGACAAATCGGGACACCATAAAGTACCCTCTGTAGCTCTGAGGTCTTCACGCTGAGCCTTACCAAAAGCTGGCAATCATTCCTAATGAAGTCTTTTTATAGTTACATAGTTTTCATGTCTCTTCTGAAGATATATTAGACCTTTGGGTGCTCAATAAAGCCAACCAATTAATTGACTCTACCATCAAAACCTGAGAAGTTATTTTAAAATATTTACATTAAAGACCAGCGAAGTCAAAATAAGTTACTACTCTACCTGCTATACTCTTTCACTTTATTTACTAAGTTCACATTTTTTTTCCAAGTGGGTTCTTTCAAAGGAAACAGTAAAAGAGATATCATAATAGGTAATTTCTGAATATTGCCACTCAAATTTACCTAAACTAAGAAATGACACATCAGAAGTTACTGAGAGAGAACATCAGAACAGAGTGTGGAGGAAAGAGGAGAGCTTCGGGGTCAAACAGAACTCATGAATTCCTGATTCACCTCTCATGAACTTCATGATGTTGGGCAAGTTCGCAAAGCCTCTTTCAGTCTTACTTTCAATTATCAAATGGAAACACAAGGCCAAACTACAGGCTGCTATGAGCACTGAATTAGAAAACATGTAATAGTAGCACAGTACCTAGACCATCATAAACACTCAATAAATGGCTATAATTACTAAGAAGTGTTTAATAACTCATACTCAGTATAATTTAATATTCAAATTCCAACTGAAGTTGTAAATCATTAGAAGGAAAAATATAAAAATTCAGTAACATTTTTCTTTAATGAACTTAACCGTATTATCCTTTACATTAGTGTTTTTCAAACTGCAGGTGATGATCCTTAATAGGATTGAAATCATTTAGTGGATCTCAAGCAGCTTTTCTAAATAAAATAGAATAATATAAGAATGCATTGCACAGAGAAAATTCCAGCATTGATTCACAATATTTTTTTAATTAAACACATTTGTAATGTATCTATATACTGGATAGAAAAATAAAATGTATCACTTATTGTGCAAAAAAAATTTAAAACCAGTACTTTATATTATAATAAAAATAAAAATAATTAGCTGACACTGAATGCTTAGTTTCTACTAGACACTGTGCTAAGCACATACACTATTTCATTTCATCTTCCCCCAAATCCTATAAGATAGATACTATAATTTCCCCAATTTTCCTGATGAGGAAACCGGGACGTAGAGAGATTAAGTCACTTGCCGAGGATGCACAGCTAGTAACTGGTAAATCCAGGGTTCAAATTTAATCACCTGACTAAAGAACCTGCACATTTAACCACTTCACAAGTGTTAGATTATAGAATATAACTTCTCTTTACGTAAAAGTTATTCAAAAAATAGATGTTTTCATGAAGCCTAATTGGAGAGCGCTGCTTCTGGAGGTACGGCCTATCCGGGAGAAGGCAGTGTGATTCAGAGGTGAAAGCGTTGGGCGTGAGAGCCAGCTTCGGTCCCTGGCATTGTTGCTTCAGTGGCGAGGAACTGGCAAGTCATTTAATCTCTCTGTGTCTGGATTTCCTCACCTACAAAACAGGAATGATAATATCTGCCCTGCCTCCCCACAGGCCACTGTGAGCAAGTATATGTACATATTACAAGTGAAATGTTCCTTTGTGCTACTCAGTTATATGAGATGATCATTAATACCACCCAAGAGGCCCCATCCGTCACAGACACACACATCAAATATGATCAAAACAGGAAGGCCAGCGGGCCTTTATAAACTATGTGGAAACACTCCACACAGTTCTTGGCACACAGGAGGCCTCCATTAAACTAAAAGAAGTAAACCCACTTGATTTTTATACATGTTTTATCCATTTGTATTTTATTTTTAATTGATTCATCCTTTTGTACTGAATACCTACTATACACCAGATTAGAAATGTGGGCTACAAAACAAACCAACCTGAAGGGCCATCCCTTGCTCTGGAAAATCTCATATTAATTTCAATTAACTTTTCCAAAATTGTGTAAGAGAAAATCGTAAAATGCAGCTTCCTCCTCTAGTAACAATAATAACTTAGGTTTATTATAGTGCTTTAGACTTCAGAAAGAACTACAGGCATACCTTGGAGATACTGTAGGTTCGGTTCCAGACCACCGCTTCCTTTTGTAAGTGGAGGGCCTTGCTTTCAATTTGTTTAAAAAAAAAAAAAGCAACACCTGTGAGGTGCAATAAAACCAAGTTCAATAAAACGAGGTATACTTGTGTATGGCAGCTTTTGTTTCTCACACTAATTGCCTAAATAAGTCAAGTCTGTATTATGTTCCTGACTCCAAATCCAGAGCCAAGTATGCTAAGTCTTTAGAGGGAAAGTTTCTCGATGTCAGAGGTGACTGTAAAAACAGGGTTCTGAAGAATATACATTCTTCAGTAACGCTGGGGCGGGGTGATGCAGCAGCATGATTGTTCTCCCTTCGCATTCCTGAGTTGATCTGTAGTCTATAGTGCGACCATGTCGTCTATATAAGAGGCATTTTCCCAAATGTTTTTTTTTTAAACCTGCCTTTGAATTTATTTTCTTACAGGCAATTTTCTGTCGAATATCTTGAACTAGGATTCAGTCTTCTCACAGAGTAAAGGTGGTAGCAGAGAAGGTGTCCTTCCTTTGTTGACTTTTTTAAATTACTCAAAACTGATTGTTCTATTCAGACTCCTAAGTCACATAACAATGCCAAATAATTGTTAGCCATTTTATATATAATTCAACAACTGCTGTAGGTGATTTTTACAGGGACACAATGATTTGATGACAACTTAATGAATTGAAAATTTGCTACAGGAAATTTACTGAGAATCTTACTAAAATTGCCTTATCCTTTGTATTCTAACCACTCCCTCTCCATCAGCCCCCCCAACACACACACACACACACACACACACACACACACACACGCTCCCTCACCTACACGAGATCAGTTTCCTGGCTATTATTCATAAAACCATATTAAAATTTCACAACACATGGCCATAGTTCCTAGGTTTTGTCCCCCCCCCTCCCCGCACCCAAGGAACCAAAATATCTTTAAATATGCACATTCTCTCTTAAAATCCAGAATCCAGTTAATGATTCTGATGTCTCTATGCTGAGAATATCTAGTATCAAATGTGAACGTCAGCCCTTCTGTTTACTGATAACCATGAATAAAGGCCGTACCCCACCCACCGTATCCATAGGGTTAGGGGGTGCAATCTCGCCACTACAGAGCTCTGCAAGAAAGGACGATTATAGAACCAGGAAAACCATAGCCAGACCTCTGGGAGAAGATAAGAAAAACACATTTTACACTACTGGCAACGTGTAATCTCCTGGCTCCAGCCCTCGGTAAACAGGGAAAACCTTTGTCTGGTTCCAGCCATCCAACTGGGGCTCATCGGAATTGGGGCAACAAGGGTTTGTGCGAAATGACTTAGCAGAGGTGAAACAAAGCAATGCAGCCCCGGCAGGGGAGAGGGCTGACCCTGGTCAGCGTCTCATATCCCAGACGGCGAGGTCTCGCTCTGTCCTGCGCCGCCACCCGGACTGGAGCAGGGGACCCCAGGACAGGCACCCGCAGCGCAGCGCGGGAAGGAAAGAGGGAATTGAAAGGTCCCACGCTCTCGGCAAGTTCCCGTAGTGCTGCCCGTTCGCAGGTTCCCTCGAGTGGGATCCTAAACGGCGCACGCCACGCGCGGGTTGCTCGGGGAGTGTCCACAGCCGGCCACGCCAAGCCCACGCTCCCAGGGCAAGGGCAAAGTCAAGGTCGGAAATCCCCGAGCGCCTCGGGGACCCCGCCTGGTGACCCCGCCCGGGATCGCGAGTGGAGGGGAGAAGCCCGCCCGCTGCCCCCATTGTCTGGCTCCGGCCGCGGCCCGAGAGGGCGCTCACCTGAGGTCCCCGCCCGGCGCCGAGGCTGGAAGAGCGGCTGGACAGTGACGAGCGGTCCCGCGCGGGCGGCAGACGCGACTGCCCAGCCCGCTGCGGCCCCGCAACACCAGGAGCCCGCCCAGCAGTCCCAGGAGCGCACCCGCCTCTCAGGCGGCCGCGGCCTCCATTGCTCTCCCCGCCGCCGCCACCGCGCGGCACTGCTCGCCCGGCCCCGCGCGGCGTGGTCACATGCTCCGCCGGCGCTTCGGGCGCTCGGACCCGCGCCGCGGCCCCGCCCGGCTTCACCCCTGGACCGCCGGGCGCCGCCACGAGGCACTGGACGCTCGGAGTTTCCGCTGGCTTCCACCCGGAGTGGCGCGCACCAGACGGCCCCCGAGTAGAAGGTGCCCAGAAACCAGGAGCCGTCCACAGGGAAGGGCGTGGGATTGATCACTGCCCAACCCACCACTGCAAGGGACCGCCAGAGGGACATCCGAACGCGTGGGTTCTGAAGTTATTGCCACGGGTTCACTGCGAGGCTTTCATGGTACAAGAACCCTGGACTATTCAGTCACCACCCCACGGGATGCACATCCGGCCCTTGGTACCTGGATGAGTCAGAGACTAACGGGATCGATGTGGGCTCCGGAGGGAGTTTCGACCTGCAAAGCCCCTAGGGTGGGAAATGGCACTGGGACTCCTGAAAGTCAACAAGTTGAAAGATACCACACAGAAATAGAAAAGCTCGAAATTGCTTTGCTGAGTCGCTCTACATCAGAACTAAGTGACAGTGACATTCAGCATTATTGTCCGCAGCCACAATGAAATTAGATATTGACTTTGATGTTTTAGAGAAAACATGTATCCTTTCCTTTTTTGGCCTCACTGGAAATACTGAGATTTTTTCTCCATAGTTTTTGTTATGAAACTCAAGGGTTTTGGGGCTTGGAGTGTTCTAGTCAAGAACCAGATGTGGTCGTCCTTAGGTAGTTTCATTTGCTTGCAGCAAGTAAAGGAGACAGGGCATTCACATCCAAAGCTCTGTCTCTGAGAAGGGAGGTTTAGTGTCTGCTTTCACACTGTTTGGTTAATTACATGTTAATTTCATCTTTGTAGTTGGCTATACTTGTCAAATTGGGTTCCTAAGTTCAGGTCAAGTTCATCCTGTTAACATCTGCTTCTGCAAAATTTTGTGCTATATTTTAACATTTAGCAAGAATAGTTTTTAGAAAGAGCTGCCCAGACCTTGAGACTTGTCCTATCTAAATAGAAATCAGTTTCTGGTGATCTTTTCCTTCACTATTCATTCAAAGATGCTAAAAATAATTTAACATCATTATTAAGAAGGAAATTTAAAACAAAGAAAAAATCTCAATGACAAAGATGCAAAAGATGAAAGGTAACCCCAAAATGTACTCAATCTTGAGCCAGATGTCTCAATGCCAAAAACAGGACTAATAATTTTAAGATAGATGCATGACTTAGAAGAAGCAACTTTGATACTGCAAAGAGGTAATGCATCTTACCTTATCCAACTGGGTCTAAATAAACACTTAAATTAATACTAGCATAAAACATGGTTGTGTATTTTTATGAATATAGATATCATTCAGTTGTTCAATGCTTACACATTCTAAAGTATGTCTGCTTTATTCCTAATAAGAATAATGAAGAATTTTATAAAGGTTAGGCAAGTCACTTTTGATTTAATACAAAGCACTAGACGTTCCCCAAAGCCCAAAATTAAATCCGTGTAGATCATATAACCGGGGTCTTTTTCTTGATGTAGATTTGTCAACTACAAGAGAACACAGTCTACAAAAATTAAAATTTACATAAATCAAGTTTGGGTCTACTGTCTTTTGATTTTGCAGGGCAAGGTATCCCAAATTATACACCCTTGAAATATTGAAAGAGTTCTGGAGAACTCATATTAGAGCTTTCTAGCTAGACTTTGTGTCCACAGGCCTCAGAAGTCAGAGCACCACTATAGATAGGGGCTGTTTTTCCCTCACTTTTCAAACACATTGGTTCATCATTACTACAGATGGGGCTATAAAAACTGTGGCTCATCAAACCAGGTACCAGTCCACTGTTGAAATAGCTAACTGCCTTTCAGTTAAGACATTTTCAGAGACCGTAATACAATGCAAAAGAAAAATGCAGAACATTGGGCATGTTAAAAATATTTAACCATTCATTTGTTTTGTGAGGATGATAGAAAGGATGTGAGAAAGAAACTATATAGCTAAAACAGTCATTCTCAAGTATGGGTAATTTTGTCCTCTAAAAGCTGTTTGGCAACGTCTAGAGACATTTTTGATTGTCATGACTGGTTGGCAGATGCTACTACTGGCATCTAGTGGGTAGAGGCCAGAGATGCTGCTAAACATCGTATAGTGCATAGGACAGTCTCCACAACAAAGAACAAACTGATCAAAACATCAATAATGACAAGGAAGAGAGACCCCAAGTCAGACCACGGACTAACAAAGCCTCTTGAGTCTACCCTGCACCAGGTTTGCTTGGCATCCCTTTCTCTGTGTATTCGCAGGGCATATTTTCAGAGCTCTGGAAAGGAGTACAGCAGTAAAAACTCACACTCAGAAAAGAGAGTAATACACTGAGTGGGCAAAAAAAAGCATATGGATAATAAAGAGAAAAAGATAGGGAAAAGCTAAAGTAGTAGAAATATTGTGGTATAAGATGTGTTTCAATTGTCCCTTGCAGCTTCTTCAGAATCCTGTTGTGCCTTCCCAAAAGCTCTGACTTCCAAATGAGAAAATTGTAGTATACCATCATTTTCAAAGTTTCCGTTAGTCAGTCATAAGGTTAGTAATTCCCTCCTGGCTACTCTGGGCAACAGGCTGTTGTGAATAAGCAGAGTTCAAGGTGAGCGAGGTGGGCTTATTTAAGTGGCTCATAGGTGAGGCTGTATGTAGCTCCTGGGATGGGGTGAGAAAGAACGAGAACAACTTTCCTATCTATAGTGCTACCTTTCTGTCCCTAGGCAAGGGTCCCTGGATAATTCACCACGGACTTTTCCTCAAATCTGGAAAATGGGGATAACTGTTGCATCTCACATATCTTACTTCTAAATTACAAAGTTATGCTGGCATCTAAAACTAAAGTAATGGGAAAGCATTCTAGGCAAATACTAACAAAAAGAAAACATATGGGACAACTGGATATCCATATAAAAAACGGAGCTTGGGGAAAATGCTATGAAACTGGACCAGTATATCACACCAAATAAAACAATTACTTCAAAATCAATCATTGATCTAAAGGTGAGAGCTGAAACTCTTAAAAGAAAACACAGGAGTAAGCCTTCACATCCTTGGGTGAGACAACAGTTTCTTAGATATGACATCAAAAGTACAAACAACAAAAGAAAAACTAAATGAAATTAGACTACATCAAAATGAAAAACTTTTTTTTTGCTGCAATGATACCACAAAGGGAGTGAAACTATGACCCACAGAATGGGAAAAGATATTTGCAAATCCTGTATCTGACAAGAGACTTGTAAACAGAGTACACAAAGGACTTTTACAACTTAGTAATTAAAGGGACAAACATCCCAATTTTAAAATGGACAAAAGATCTCAATAGATGTTTCTTCAGTGAAGATGTGCAAATGGCCAAGAAGCAAATGATAGATATGTGACACTATTAACCAACCATGATGGAAAGGTAAATCAGAAGTATAACGAAATACCACTCTCTGCCCGCTGGGACAGCTACAATAAAAAGGACAATAGCAAGTCTGGTAAGGACGCAGAAAAACTGGAGCCCTCAAACATTGCCGGTGATAATGTAAAATGGTGCAGCCCCTTTGGGAAACAGCTGGCACTTCTAAAAATTGTTAAATATGGAGTTACCGTATGACCCAGAACTTCTACTCCGTATACATCCAAGAGGAATGGAAACATATATCCACACAAATACATACGTGAACATTTATAGTAGCATTATTTATAATGGCCAAAAAGTAGAAACAATCCAAATGTCCCTCAACTGATGGATGATTAAACAAAATGTGGTGTACCCATATAATGAAATATTATTGGCAATAAAAGAGAATGAAGTACTGATACACGCTATTGTATGGGTAAACCTTGGAATGTTCTGCTAAGTGAAAGAAGCCAAAACAAAAGACTACATGTTATATGATTCCATTTATAGCAAATGTCTAGACAGGCAAATCTGTAGAGACAGTTGGATTCATGCTTGGCGGAGAGGAGCCGGGGGAAAATGGTGGGCAGCTCTATGTGAGTATGGGGTTTCTTTGTGGGATGATGAAATGTCCAAAAACTGATGGAGGTAATAGCTGAACAACTGTCTGAATATATTAATGATAATCAAATTATACAATTCAAATGTGTGATTATATAGAGAAATATAAGTGATATCTTAAGGCTGTTACAAGAGAAGAAAGTGTAAGTAGCAACATTAATATCTGATGAAGAGATTTGAAGGTAAAAAGTATCAGATGCTAAAAGGTACAAGCTAATAAAATACCCTTAAGAGTCCTGAAACTTTACATATCTAATGATAGAGTTTTTTAATTACTTAAGCCAAAGAGTGAAATACAATGAAAAGTTAAATATCTATTCTCATAATGGGAAACTTTTTCACTTTTCTTAGAAATTGATATATTACTTAGACAAAGATAACTAAATGGAGCATTAGCAACTGAAAGGTGTTTGTCTAGAAAAGACCATGTGAAGAGGCAGGAGAGGGGCCATCTGCAAGCCAAGGAGGGAGTCCTCAGCAGAAAGCAAACCTGCCAAGCCAGCACCTTAATCTTGGACTTCCAGCCTGTGGAGCCGTGAAAAAATAAATCTCTGTTGCTCTATCAAAAAAAAAGAGATGTTTATCTAAAAGATATCAAGAAATGTATACTGAACAAATAGAAAATATTTATTCTATACAAAACCATTTGGAACAGTCAGAAAAATTAACCAAGTTTTAGACAAAAAACAAGTCATACAACCTCAATAGATTTCAAAAAACAACACCCATGCAAACTACAGTTTTTATCAAAATTCACTAAATTAGTTATTTCCAACAAAATCTTATGTGAAAAATTTAAATTCCCTTCTAAATAACTTGTGTTAAAAGTAGGGCGACCATACTTGCTGATTTAACCAGAACGGTCCTGGTTTACACCTGTTTTCCTGACCTAAAAGATACAGTTAATTGACAAAAGTGCCCAGTTTAGATGATGAATCATATAGTGATTCCATCTAAGAAATAATCCACAGACACAGCCAGAATCCAGTTAGAAAGCAATGACAGAAGTATGACAAAAACCCCGGCATAGCCCAAGTTTCTCAGAGGAAGTTTTGTAGCCTCTGTTGCATACATTAGTAAATTAAAAAACAACTAATTTTATAACTCCAGAGGGAAAACAAAAACAAAGGAAGCAGAAAGAGGAAAGGAGTAAAGCAGAAGTTAATGAAAGAGAAAACAAAGCAAACAGCAGATTTGATCAACAAAATAAGAAGTTGATTCTTAGGAGAAAAAAGTGGCCAGTTGTAGTCAAGCAGTGAAGAAACAAAAATCAAAATTTCTCAAGAGACGTGACTAAGGTATAGATTTTTAAAAATCTAGATGAAATCAATTTTCCAGAAAAACGGAATTACCAAAACTGACTTCAGAAGGGGGAGATGCTCTGAACAGATCAATATTTGTAACAGAAATTGAAAAAGTGGTCAAAGATTTTCCTCTTAAAAATATACCTTACCCAGGTGATTTCATGAGTCAGTGATAAACTTTCAAAGAGCCAGGAGTTCCCATGTAATGCAAAAGGTTTCAGCATCTGGGAAAGGAGAAGTTTCAGTCCGCCTTCCAGGAGCTGGGTCAGAGCCACACGGCGCTGCTGCTGCTTTCCACGAAACAGGACCATGGCCATCCTGCCTATGAGCACAGATAAAAAAATCTGAATAAAATTCTAGAAAATTCCAACCAGCAGTGCATTTAAAATAATATTACAGCTCTGGAAATGGGTAACTGATAGTTGTGAATGTATTTACTGTCAATGCATTGTACATCAGAAAGTTGTTAAAATGGTAAATTTTATGTAGAAACATAAATATCTCAATTTAAAAAAATTACTTTTTTATTTACTCATCTACAGGTGGGCATTTGAGCTGTTTCCAGATCTTGGCTACTATAAATAATGCTAATATAAACATAAAAAAGCATATATTTTTTTGTATTGGTGTTTCAGGATCCTTGGTTTATATTCTCAGAAGTAGAATCACTGGGTCATAAGGCAGTTCCATTTTTAATTTTTAAAGGATACCCCATACTGCTTTCCACAGTGGCTGCACCAGTCTGCATTCCCACCAACAGTGCCCTAGGGTCACTTTTCTTCCACATCCTCACCAGCACTTGTCTGTTGAGAGAAGTAACAAAGAAGAAACTCTTATGTTTTGCAACAGCATGAACGGACCTAAAGAAAATTATGCTAAGTTAATTAAACCAATCAGTGAAAGACAAATACCACATGATCTCACTTATATGTGGAATCTAATGAACACAATAAACTAATAAACAAAATAGTAACAGAAGCTTAGATACATTAAACAGACTGACAGCTGTCGGAAAGGAGGCTGCAGGGACGGGGTGAAAGATGGTGGAGGGATTAACATTTGTGTGCAACCGATGGACACAAACAGCAGTCTGGGGGTTGGCCAGGGGTAGGGAGAAGAGGGGTAAGAGAAAAAGTGAGCAAGAACAATGGTAACTGCATAAATGATAAAAATAAAATTTAAAAAATTACTAGTGTTAGAAGACAATTCTCTACAGAGCTCTTATTTCTGTGTGTCTTTTTAGCAAAGGCACTGACAGTTTACATTCTGGACTATCTGTTCAAGGATGTTTGCCAGCTTTGAGAGATACAGGGTCACCCCAGAGCAGGGGGCAGATTTGTTTGCCGTCCAATATAAGAAAGGTAACATCTCCCTCTAAGGCAAAGGTTGGCAGGTTTGCAGGAAGTCCCTTACACAGGAGCATCCAGTTCCTCAGCTGTGATGTAAACCCACTGCACACACAGCATCCATCTAGGCCTACCTGCATGGTCCCCACGGGATTTGGGGACATGAGGGACAGGTGCAAAACTCATGCTGCCTGCTTGCAGTAATAGTTTTGTTTCTGACCCAGAAGTCTCTTGTCTTCTGCTCGCACTCATGAACCCGTGGCAGGCTAACTTGCCAGGTTGGGAGTGGGGCAAACATCTCACACTGCTCACAGTTCCTCAGAGTTTGGACAGCAAGAATAGGCTGCTGACAAGATCGGCTATCTGGAAGAGAGGGGATGAGGTTAGGAGGTATGAGAAGGTGTGTGGGAAGTAGTGAATGCCTTCGCCCAAGTGTGAGGTGGAGGGAAATAGGGATCCCTGACTGTCCTACTTGTTCATGAATACAATGAGAGGGGGGATTAAAAGGAACTGTTTGAATGGCTTTCTCCTCTGCACATGGGATAAGAAAAGGGTATCATCATGATAATTGGACAGTAATCCCCGAGTCCCCTGTGAAAAGATGATTTAACTATGGCTACTGAGTCAGGGGGTCTCCAAAGGTGACATAAATGGTGCCAGCAGTAAGGATACAGAATTTTGGCTTTGTTGAGTCTGGGCCACCATCAGCCACTTGAAAGTGAAAGTCAATGCAAAGCCTTGCTCACTGGGGAGGAAGTTCTGCCTCTCTCCCTCTGCATTCTCTGCTATCCCTTCCTCCTCTTTCCTGCACTCAAGAAAATCCTTTTGTTTGTGTCTGCCTTGATTTCTTTCTTCAGTGTTGTGCAGTTTTCTGAGTACAGGTTTTTTTTCTCCTTGGTTAGGTTTATTCCTAGGTATTTTATTTTTCTTGTTGCTGTATCAAGTGGGATTTTATCCAGAGACACATGAAAAGATGCTCAGTATCGCTAGCTATCAGAAAGGTGAAAATTAAAACCACAATGGGATACCACTTCACACCGGTCAGAATGGCCATCATAAACAAAACAACAAACAGCAAGGTTGTGGAGAAAAGGAAACCCTAGTGCACTGTTGGTGGGACTGCAGACTGGTACAACCACTATGGAAAGCAGTATGAAACTTCCTCAGAAAAGTAAAAATGGATCTGCCTTTTGACCCAGGAATTCCACTGCTAGGATTATATCCTAAGAACACAGAAACACCAGTCCAGAAGAACCTATGCACCCCAATGTTCATAGCAGCACAATTTACAATAGCCAAGTGCTGGGAGCAACCTAGGTGCCCATCAGTAAATGAATCCCAAAACTATGGTACATTTACATAATGGAATACTATGCAGCAGAAAGAAAGAAGGAAATCCTACCCTTCATGACAGTATGGTTGCTGGAAAGCATTATGCTAAGCTAAATAAGCCAGGCGGTGAAAGGCAAATACCATATGATCTCACCTTTAACAGGAACCTAATCAACAAAACAAACAAACAGGCAAAATATAACCAAAGACCCTGAAATTGAGAATAGGATGATGGTGACCAGAGGGGAGAGGGGAGGGAATTTTAGAGGAAAAGGGGAAGGGTTTGCAGGAACAAGTATAAAGGACACATGGACAATAACAAGGGAGGGGTGGAAATGGGAGAGAGGTGGAGAAGGCGGGGTGGCTGGGCTGGGATGGGGGTAAAAGGCAGAAAACTGTACCAGAATAACAATAAAATAAAAATAAAAATTAAAATTAAAAAAATATATAAAATACTTCAAAAAAAAGAAGAAAGACCTGATACTTTAAGGAACCAAGTGACTGGGTCAAGTTCTTTCTGTCCCCAAGGAAGACTGAAGGCCATACACACTCTGTATGAATATACTAACTTCAGGGAGAGAGGGAACTCAACTTTCTATAGTTCCCAAGGATCTAAGCACCTAATCACCATCCTCCCTGGTCTAATGATGGGGACTGGACAAGGTTCTGAATGGGGCAACAAAGTTAACATTGCCTTATGAGGAGGCCTTTTGGACTAATCCGAAGCAGCATTGTTGCTCGTACATCTGAATGAGGCATAGGAATTGCAGTATTAGATGCTTACACCCCATCCTGTGTCAGAGGGGACTATCACCATCAGGGAGGGTCTGAAGTAGAGATCGCTAGTAGGATGGACAGACTCTCTGTCTTTTGTCACTAATGAGTGAGCCAGGATTCAGTGTGTGACTCTATCCTCTGACTTCAAAGTTTTCACCCTACAGATGATGTCCTGTTAGTTGGCAAGTAGGAAACATCCATCTCAAAACTCCTGACCATCACACTTGGAGCGGCAGGGGTGGCTGTTAAAACCCCAGCAAAATTCAGTGTCCTGCTTGTCAACTGAAGTTTCTTGGAACTATGTGGGCAGATTCACAAGATTCAATTCCTCTGGCACCCCAGGAAAAGTGCTGTATCTCTGGGACCACACCACCCAAAAAGAGGTTCAGCTCCTTGTTGGACTTTTGGGAACTGGAGACAGTCTGCACCTCACTTGGGCATTCAGTTTGGTCCTTGATAACAGCTAATCCACAAATCAGCATTCTCTGAGTGGGGCCCAAACCAATAGCAGTGAATGTTCTCTTTGTCTCCTACAATGAGCCTGTACTGCAGCTGGCCAAAAATCATATGGTCTGCTGCAGTCTAGAAACTGCAGCGGCTGGCATTTTGACTGCTCTGTCATTCCCATCCATTTACTATGGAAACAGAAAAACTCATGTGGGCATGGCCTCTTGGAACCATTTTGCTATGCTTAATGCCATCAAGGGCAGCTCCTGAACATGGACTCTGCCTTGCACATGTAGAAACACAAAGACCAGCACGCACTTTAAAAACTCGATTGATGTTGTACAAATGCACACGCTTCTGGCTGCTGAGCAGTCTTTGGTATGCCATGTGTAGCTCTCCAGGCTGCAACTACTCAGCAACATGACCCAGGTTTCTTTAACCAACCAATGTAATGATGATCCAAGTCAAGTTTGACAACAACTCCCAAGCTGGAGGGACTTGTGACCCCTTGGCCTACCCATTTGTATGTGGGAGAGATAGTCACGGACTATTCCTGCATCATGGATGAGCGATGCTTTGGGCAATGACACCAGAGGTAGCAGGCCAGTCTAAACTGCATGACTAATAATGGATAGCAGGCTGACTCTAGCCCTGGCTGCTGTGGCTCAGTGGAATGCGTGCCAGCCTGTGAACCAAAAGGTTGCTGGTTTAATTTCTGGTCAGGGTACAGGCCTGGTTATGGTCCAGGTCCCGATGCAGGCATGTGAGAGGCAACCGATTGATGATTCTTTCCCTATCTCCTTCTCTTCCTCTCTCTCTAAAAATAAAATAATAATAGAATTTTTAAGAAAGATTGGCTTTAGACTACATCCTGGATGTCTAAAATAACACCCAGTACTACCCTTGACAGTCACAACTGGCTGGCTGGGAACCTAGAAGTCATGATTGAGGTCAATACTGCTGGTTGACCTCTTCCTGCTTTTTGGAACCCTATTGATATTAGCCTTAACTAATGCTATATGAAACAAGTTGAACAGGTTTGGTCCCAGCATCTGTTGATCAGATTAAGCAGGGTGGTCAATATATGAAAACTCAAGTCTGGCTAAGAATGTTATAGGGTCAAAGGGTGGATTATCCTTGGAAAAGACAATTTACTACAGACCCTTGAGTATCCCTGTATATTTCTGTTGTAGGTATGCCAAGAATGCAAGACCCTGATCAATCTTTACCCAGGTTATTTCTCAGCATTGTGTTTGTAGTGAGCGGCCTTGAGGGATAAGGCAGTGCCTCCTTCTGGAACAGAGAGCGGGCTTACTGGTTGCTTGCTGTAGCAGAGGCAGATTCCTTAAACTCGATGTTCCTAGGTTTGTGACGTGAACGTGTCTGCATGCACACTCATCTAGGTGCCCCCATATTGTCCCTGTGGGGTTTGGGAGATTAGGAAGAACCGATGCAAACATGTTTATGCTGCTTACTGTGCCATGAGAAATCGAGAGCTTTGTCTCTGACCCTGTAGTCTCACATCTTCTGCAGGTATATAGGAAGCAGTGAGGTTGACTAGTACAAGGAATGGGTACTGGTCACTAGATGGAATAACTGGAGGGTAGAGATGGTTCATCTTATAATAGGAGGGAAGGAAGTTATATGGATACAGATGTGTTGTTAATAAGTCCAAAGGTTGAGAAAGTTCTTTTCTTATTGTTTCCATTTTCTCAGTGAAAAAATAAACAAGCTGAGAATGAGGAGGATAGGCAGCCTGGGTAAAGAGGAGGTGTGAAATGCTTGGGGAGAAGGTGTGAAATACTTGGATAAGGTCTGAGCAGAGAAGGTGTGAAATACTTGGGGAGAGGTTAAAATGTATGACTGTCACAGTGCTGTGGACACTTGATTTTCAGGGCTATAAATTTTAAGTGAAAAGATGCAGCAGGTTAGATCCCTCTCCCCACACCCAAGTTCATTTGGCTGTTTAGGGGCAGATGCAGAGCAGGTGAAGTAGTTGGAAACGAGCAAGATTTGAATGTTCAGTTCAGAGGACAAGATTATCCAGGGTACATGCAAGGAAAGGGAGGTCTCTGCTAGATGAAGAGGAAAGGGAGAGTGATGGAGTGACAGGCAAGGGATAGGTGATGAAATCAACTGGAGATCCTGCTAGTCAAGAATTGTTGGACTAGGCATTAATATACAGTGTGACTTAGAAAGAGGGGTGAGTAGGATTTCGGAAGTTGAGATATTGGAGGTAATTTTAAGATTTACAGCCTTGTTTTCATTATTGAGTCATGACATTAATTTGGTGGGTCAGTTTCTCAATTAGCATTTTAAATCCTTGCTACACATTAGAATCATCTAGAGAGAGAAAACAACCCACACCTAACTCCCAGAGTTTGATTTATTTGGATGATGTAGATTTCAGAAATCAGTTTTTCATTAAATTTGTCCAGGTAACTCCAATGTGCAGGCCTGCCAATAACCATTGTTCCAAGAAAATACTGACATAAAAAGAATGATACAATTAATGGTAGGAAGTCAGTATACCAGGTACTAAATTATTCTAATAATTGGAAGGGATATGAGATCAGATGTGTGATAAATTGTAACAGGTGAGGGAGCAGGGGGCATAGTGGATGGTAATTCTAGTTCTCAACAAAAAACATCTGCAAGAGAGAAAAATGTGCACACACGAAGCTATTTAACCATTTTGTAGATGAGTTTCAAACAGAAACTATAACTTAATTTCTTATATTTTGAACTGATTGAAAATAAATTAAAGTCAGTAAAAAAAAAAACCTCAAAACTGCCTGGCACCTAAGTTCAGATAATTCCCCACATCTCACCATGATAAAGTTTGATTTGAATAGACTACTTAATTTTATAATTACAAATATTGCCAAAATTATTGAAAAGCTAGCTGTAAGAAAGAGAAAATAAATTGACTGGAATGTTTACTGGAAAATCTATGTCAAGCTTCATAATTTAAAACAAATTAAAAACATCTACAAAAGTTCGGAACATTCGGTATTTTAAGATAAAACTAATTTTAGAAAACTGGAGTGTCATGGTTATAAAAGCAACGTTTATGGCAAGAAATACATTTTTAATTACAGAAAACATTAAAAATAAAATACATCTAACAAATATGTACAGCTGTTGCTTTGGGGGACAAGTTGGAAAATATTTTTATTTTATTCACATATATTTATTTATTAAGAGATTTTCCATTAGACATTGCAAATAGTCCATTTTTCTTGTATGTTGCTATAATACATGGATTCACACAAAGGACATGGAATACATAAAATCACAAAGATGGTGGCAAAGTAAGGCACATCACACTCAATACAGACTGAATTACTGCAAAGGGTGTAACTCAGACAGAGAAGGCACAGTAGTTTTGGAGAAGGAGCACCACCTACCTCCAGGTACACACAAATGCACACACACAACCTCCCCTTTATTAAACCACAAGAGGAAACAGAAGGTATCATAAATAATTGACCTTCCACTTCCTATGTTAAAAGTTTTTTTTTCAATCATAATGAAATTTATTAGAGAATAGGATTTTCTTCAAATGTATATAGTTCAAACACGATTAGTTTTTGTATCCAATTTTCTATTTTATACTACTGTTATTTTATTAATATATGCATATATCTATATTCTTTAAAATTAAAACTTTAAAATTTAATTGTAAAAAGCTGTTTTCTAATTAATATGCCATAGTTCAGTGCTTACATACCATTCTGGAAGGCTGATTAAATTACAACATATCAGTTTAGAAACAAAAATCTAATGTTATTAAATGTATTTGGAATTTTAGAAAAATATTTTACTATATTCACCCCAAATACTTTATATTATGAAATTTTAGATTAATACAAGTGAAGAATTTTATTTACTGAAAAAAGTCCCAAATTTCTGTTCTATGGTTTTACGAAGTTTTGAATGCAGCTTTAGTTTGATTTTGATAACATTTGTATTTTGTGAAGAGTCCACATGACGGCGAAAATTATGTTGTGTTTAATATATGAATGTGTCCATTGCAGTTCTTCTAGTTGGCAGTAACAAATTATATATAGTAATCGTTATCTTTCAAGACCTCTGCTATTGTAAGAACAGACCTGAATATATTCCCCTCAATGATAGACAGCAAATTGGCAAGTAATTTTACATTCAGAACAAAAAAGCTAAGCGTGACTGCATGACATCAAAGTTGATAATCCTTTGGGCATGTGTTGAAGTTATGGCTTATAAACATATGAAAACTAATAACATGTTAAAACAAGTACTATAAGACTATTTATATACAAATATCATGGCTCATAAAAAGATTATTAAGCATAATGTGAACAATACATTATATTATTTCACAGTATAAACACACTTTGAGGAGTAATTTAAGTCAGGAATAATAAAAATACAGATATAACATCAGTAAGCACTATTAATATATATTTTGTTCTGTCATATGTATGAAAATATACATAGGTATAGCTCTTTTACACCAATTTTTAACATAAATATTCACTGATTTAAATAAAAGTTGACAGAGGTAGAATTTGTATCAATGTTCATGATTTTCAGGAACTTCAAACACATCATTACTGTTCTGTCCTCTCACAAGTCCATACAGCCACTCATTGAAAGTCGTCATTCTGAAAAGGCAGGGAGGGGACAGGTGGGTTAAGAGAAAAATGAACAACCAAGTTACTCAGTACAGCATGGAAAACTGAAATTCAGTAATGTTTTCATTAAAACTAGAGTCTCTAATAAAACTTCTGCTTACAATTAAATTATATTTAAGGTTTAAGAAGCACTGTTC
Source organism: Phyllostomus hastatus (assembly GCF_019186645.2). Taxonomy (NCBI): domain Eukaryota; kingdom Metazoa; phylum Chordata; class Mammalia; order Chiroptera; family Phyllostomidae; genus Phyllostomus; species Phyllostomus hastatus. The sequence goes on along the minus strand of NW_025333709.1, from coordinate 33,243,752 downwards.
TCTGCTTCAAGAAGATGTTCCCTTCAAACTACCACAGCACATCAAAACGCACAAGGACTAAGAGAAGGACACGTGGTAACAGATCGGAATAAGGGCATGTTAACTGAGAAAAATCACTCAGAATCAGGGGTAACATGATGTCTAAGTTAAATAAAATTGTAGACAAATACTGGAAATTATGTTGTTTAAGTCTTTGAATGTTACGGAAAGCAAATATTTTTCAAAAGATTTTCACCTTATGTGCTATCTAATCATCCTCCCAAATGAAAACACACATATTAAAATGTGAAAAATCCCACATTGGCAACATTGGAAAGCAATGATATTTTCTGTACTGAGGAAGACATACTTCAGAGGATGTTACCAGACACGCTCTCTAATACTGATGTAAAACATTATTGATAAGAGAAAAAATGGGAAACAAGTATGTCCTGTAAGAGGAGAATGATAAATAAATCCCAGAATATCCATGTGATAAACTATTAGTTCACTGTTTTAAAATGGCATTTTTGAAAATGCTTTTAATGATATCCATAAATCCTCACAACAGTATTGGGAGGTGGGGAGGAACCACAAAGAACAAAACAGAACAAAAAAAACAGGGTAAAAACTGACTCAAGTATGATCTCTGTTAGAATTATATATGGGTGTCTATGCATGTGTGCATATGTTAACTACAGATTAAATACAAGAAGGAAGTGTATCAAAATGCTGATTGCTATTTTCTCTGGGTTGTAGGATTAAAAGCGATTTTGATTTGTATATCCATGTTAGTAGCAGTGTTTTCATAACAGCAACCCAAGTGTCCATCAACTGATGAATGGATACACAAAATGTGGTGTGTATGTACACTGGCATATTCTTCAGCCTTAACAAGAAAGGGAATTCCGGGAGAAGCTCCAACGTGGGTGAACCCTGAAAACGTTATGCTAAGTACCATCAGCCAGTCACAAAGGACAAACACTGCAGGGTTCCATGTATGTGAGGTGCACAGGACAGGCAAGTTCATAGAGACAAACTGTAATGGCGCTGGGTTAGGGGCTGGGGCCACGGGAGAATGGGGAATTAGCAGCTGCTGAAGATAAAGTTCTGAGGTTGGATAATAAAAATCATTTGTGTAACAATGGAAATGTACTCACTGCCAGAGAAGTTTACGCTTGCAAATGGTTAAAATGATAAATTTAATGTTATATGTATTTTCCATATAAAAGTGTAAAGAAACTGATTTTGATTTATACTTCGTTATACTTTTGTATTTTGTTTTTTTTCAGTGAGCATGTATTAGATATAATGATCAAAAAAGTAAAAACCAAACTGGGTTATATATTTTAACCATTATAGACACTGTAAATATGAGCTGATATGACTATTTCATATTCATTTTTTAGTACTTATGGGGAAATTCCTTAAAACTAGTTTTGGTGACAGTATTTAGAAAATATGAATGGAAATGGGTTCCAATTAACAACATCAGTAGGATACCTTGGGACTTGCTAATGGTTGTATAAGAGTCTAATTCACCTCCACCATGATGTTTATAATAAAAAAATAAAAAATAACAAGGGTTGACAAGATCTGAAAAACCAGAGCCCTTGCACTGCTGATGGAAATGTATAATGGTACAGCTGTGTGAAAAAGCTTGTCAGGTACCCAAGAAGTTAAACATAGAATTTTCACACGACCCATATGATAGCAATTTCTACATGGTAACAATGTTTTCAGCAGCATTATTCACAACAGCTAAGCAGTGAAAACAATCCAGGTGTCCATCAACTGATGAATAAATAAACAAAATGTGGTGTAAGCATACAAAGGAATATTCTCCAGGCATAAAAAAGAACGAAGTTCTAAGACACTCTATGACATAGATTGAACCTTGAAAGCATTATCTGAGGTGAAATGAGGCAGACACAAAAGGGCAAATGCTGTATGATTTCACTTACATGAGAACCTAAATAGGCAAATTCATAGGGACAGAAAAGTACATTCGAGGTTACCAGGGGCTGGGGAAGGGAGGCCAGGGGACTGAAGCTTTCTTGCTTCCTAGATGCAGAGTGTCTGTTTGGGATGATGAAAAAGTTTTAGAAATAGTGGTGATGGCTATACAACACGGAGTTTTAGGCCACTGAGTTTTCACTTAAAAATAGTTAAGATGGCAAAGTTCATGTTATATACATTTTATTGCAATTAAAAAATGTTTTCTAATTCATCACATCTTTAGAGATTGCTAGAATCCACTAAGTTCTGTATCAGTGATTCTTAAAATATAGTCTGGGGATTCCTGGAAGTCCCCGAGACTCTTTCACGGGATCCTCACTCATTCCTTCCCAGGAGCACTGTGGGGTTTCCCGCAGGCTACGTGATGCAACAGGCCAAGCGGTAAGTATTTTAGATTTGTGTGCCACCAGGTCTCTGTCACAACTACATACATACTTTTCAGACCATAAGATGCCCTAGGTTTTAGAGGAAAATAAGATAAAAAGAGTTTGAAGCAAAAAATGTGGTAAAACATTTAATAACATAAATAACATAATATTTCACCAATGTAAATGTAAACAGAACTCAACAGCAGCATTAATAACCATTATTCCTCCCAAATTTGGGGGGGAAAAAGTGCATCTTATAGTCTGAAAAATACAGTAATTCTGCCACTGTAGAAAAGCCGTCTCACACAGTATGTATACAATGGGTGTGACTATGCTCCAATAAAGCTTAATTTACAGAAACAGGGAGTAGGAAGACTTGTCCCACAGGCCTACCTTACCACCCCTGAGGTAAAATGCAGCTGCGGATCAGACATGAGAAAATGTTAGTCACAACTGTTACGCAGCTTCATAACAAGAAATTGAACCTCCACCTAATCACATTCAAATTAATGCAGCAGGCAGAAGTTGTGAGGACACAGTGATTGCAGCCCGCACTGAGAAGTGGTCCTCAAAGTGACGAGGAAAGTAAATGTTTTACTCAAACAAACAAACAAAAAAGCAAAAGCACAGCAATCAGAAATCATTTAAACACAGACCCTTCAAATACCAATAAGCCCTGGGAGCATCTGTATGTTAAAGCAGAGCACATAGCTAATGTTATAAGGAGATTCTGAGGCATCGAGGAAATGCTTATCTCCTATGTACTTCTATGAAAAGAAGCAAAAAAATGCATATTTTTTTGAAAAACTGACTTTACCATTTCTGTAAATGAGCTTGTACTTTTCACAGTCACCTACCTCTGAAACCCTGACATGCTTCTTTCCCATTTGCTCCTGTCTCCACTGAATGGGCACACTCTTTGATTCCCTCAGTCTAATGTGTCCCAGCACTCTGGAAAACCATCCTGCCATGCCCACTCAGGGCCAAACATGTGCATGTCCCATGACCTGACAAGCCCTGAACATGTATGTTCAGTGACCTGACAATTTCACTCTGAAGTATATACCCAAAAGAAATGCACGCTTCTGTTCACCAGCATACAGGTGCCAGAATGATCATAACTCTTTGTCGTAGCCTGGACTAGAAACTACCAGTGTCCATCAACAACAGAATGAGAATAAGGGTTGCGGTAAATTAATGTAATGGAAATGCAATGCAGCAGCAAGACTGAGCAATCTACAAATGCACCCAATAATGGGATGAATCTCAGAAATGTACTGTTGAGGCAAAGAAGCCATAAATATATCATCTCACTTTTAAAATGTCCAAAAAGAGGCCAAACAATGTATGCTCTTAATAGAACGGTTACTTTTAGAGCAGAGCTTATGACCAGAAGGGAGCCCCAATGAGATGCTTTGTTTCTTGCCCTTAGTACAGGTTGCATAGGAGTGTGTGCCCAGTTTGTAAAAATCACTGAGCTGTGTATCATGACACGACACTTTTCTGTGTATGTAAGTTATTTTTAAAGTCTGCCCTGGCCAAGCCGCTCAGTTTTCAGAGTGTGGTCCTGCCACACCAACGTTATGGGTTTGATCCCCAGTCGGGGCACAATCAAGAATCAACCAACAAATGTATGGTAAGTAGAACAACAAATTGATGTTTCCGTGTCTCTCTCTAAAATCAATTTTTTAAAAAATCTGCCCTAGCTTTCGATATTATTATACTGATCCTGAGCTGACTACACTGTTCATTTCATATCTCTTTCTGGTCTCCCTGCCTCTGGCTTCTACCCTCCTCAATAAAACCCAAATACAATTTTGAAGTTAATCTGCCAAGAACAGTTCTTTCATCTTAATGCCTCCCTTGCTTGCATCCTGTACACAGGAAGACCTTCAAAGGCTCCCCCTGACTTACACAATAGTAAGTCTACAATCTCTAATATAGTTTCACATTAAATCATTATAAACATCCCGCTCCGTCTCCACACCTTTATCTCTCATTATTCCCCAACAACCTGCCATTCCAACCAGATTCAGTCTATTGTGTCACATACATTCCTAACCTTGAACCTGGCACTCCATAAACCATTTCTCTGTGATGTCTCACATTGTCATGGAGGTTTTACAGTCATATATACCCATGTAACCATTACCACCAAACAGAACGTTCCATCATTCCCACCAAAGGTGGTCAGAAATTCCCCCTGACCACTACTGTACACAATCTCCCTGCCTCCCCCGGAATGCTACATCCTGATTTTTTATAACCACAGATTCATTTTGCTTGTCCATGGTGTTACATACACACCTTTCTGATAATTGTCAGTTCATGTGTTCAGGAGAATGTAAAGGAGACTTCAGAGTAGAACTAAGAGGTGGCGTGGGAAGACCATGTCGACGCATCTCTTGGATTGCTCGTTCTCTGCCAAATAGATCAAATAAGGGATTATACCAAAAAGGATTACACAAATATAAGGCACTGTTATTGTTGTTAATTAATAATTTCTACTCCATTTCTACTTCTACTAAATTTAAATCCCATGTCTTTATGTGATTTTTAAGTAGCAGATAAAAAAGACTTCAATGAAAGGAACTGTACTATTATAGAAGACTGTTCAAAGCCCCTCTGAATACAGGTTTCCAAAGTTGTATGGTTCCCCCTCTTCCCCTTCCTTTCCCACCTCTTCTTGAATACAAATCTAGCCTTCTTCCTGCCTCAAAACTCCCAAATGTCAGAAGTAAAGTAACCCGTTCTTTGTTATGCTTTCCTTCCCTGTGTCTGTGTATGCCCCATGAAGCATGGGGACTGCATTGCCACCTTCTTTGGGAGCTATGCATACCTCTGGCCTGGACTTCTTCTGTCTCGAGTTCCTCAGTATCCAAGATTTCTTCCTAGTTGGGGGATTTGCAATCTAACTCCTTCCACTATTATTTCCCTAAAGAAACTTTTATACGTATTCCACCCCCCCTCCAAATTATCTCCACACTCTATGAAATTTTAACACATTGGTACATTGCTTACACACTGTGGCCCTCTGGAGGGCCATCAAATACTGTAATACCTCAGGGCTTTTGCTACTCAAAGAACCAATTTTTCCCATGGGGTGGCAGCAATATTGTCCTTTTAAGAATGCACCATCTAGTTGAATGGTGAGAAGGAAAGACATGGTCATGTAGGTCAAGATTTTTTGGGGACTGGGGTAAGGAAAAAGGAGAGAAATTAAGGGGGCCTATAACCGCAGGCAATAGAGAACTTGACTTAGGAGCCTTGAATTGAAAGAATTTATCATGAAGAAATGGAAATCATTATATATACAGTTTAACATTTTAAGAACCTAGGTCTTCCAAATTACGAGATAAAAAACACACCTTTCATGACACTTATGCCATCTCAGGCTTCATTTCCCACTAAATCATATTGAATTCCTAGCAAATTCTGTCTGTACTTCAAATAGCACATCACTGATGCCAATGGATAAGAATGAGAACTCAAAAACTGACCTAATAAGCTATTTGAACATTATTTGAGAATCAAATCTCAGAAATGTTGATATCCATGGCATTAATCTAATAGGAAAAAATAATGGAAGAAAAGAAATGTGACAGGTAACTTGCAAATTAGACTTTGATTTTAACTGTTAAAACAGGTATCATTCCTGATTGTAACACTTGGGGATCAAAATTTTTAACATAACGAAGGATATGAACTAAAGTTTAAGTGAGTATGAAAATTACTAAGGTGTACCCTGACTGGTGTGGCTCAGTTGGTTGGGCATCGGACTGCAAACTGAAGGGTCACTGGTTCAATTCCCAGTCAAGGCACTTGCCTGTATTGCACATTCGGTCCCTAGTTCGGGTGCCTATAAGAGGCAGTCAACTGATGTTTCTCTCCTTTTTCCCTTCCCCTCTCTCTAAACATAAATAAATAAAATCTTAAAAAAAAATTACTAACGTGTAGCCCTGGCTGGTGTGGCTCAGTGGATTGAGTGTTGGCCTGCAAACCAAAGGATCACCAGTTCGATTCCCAGTCAGGCACATGCCCAGTCAGGCACATTGCAGGGCACATGTGGCACGAGAGAGGCAACCACGAATTGATGTTTCTTTCCCTCTCTTCCTCCCTCCCTTCCCCTCTGTCTAAAAGTAAATAAATAAAATCTTTTAAAAAATTACTAAGGTGTAGAGAATATATTGTAGAAGTTAGGAGAATAGGCTTTAAAATTACCTGCCTGAATTTCATTCTTCACTCTGCTATTTACTATTTGTGTGACCCCAGTTTCCTATAATATAGGCATAATAATAAACTGTTTTGACTCTTGTGGAATCCTTACTAGCTTGTTCATTTGCTAACTATATCCTCTAAAATAATGCCCTAATTTTGCCTTGAGAAACACTATGGGAAACATTAAAATAATACTTGCTACTTTATTTACTATAAGGTATATTATCTTCCACAACACTTGTTGCCTCTTTAAGAAGAAGTACTAAAGAAATTTATTTTGAGTATTAATGCTAAAAGAAAAAGTTTGCTATTTGTAAACCACATTAAATCCTTTTTAGACTGGGATAGGAAATAAATAAAAACACTGTCTAATGCTAAAAATTTTTCTTACCGTTCGTATCTTTCTGTTGCAATCTGCCTTTTCAGGGTGTCGTGATCGGTTTGTAACTGTACCACTGTAGCCCGAAGCATGGTGTTCTCCCGGCTCTGACTAGTTCTTAGAAACAAATTTTAAAAGTCAAAGAAATAAATAACGAATGTTTTGTTTTATACAGTTAAGTGCTACAGATTTTTGTTTTTGTTATTAATAAATATAGAGGAGATAACACTTAAGGGGGAAAAAAAGAGAAGGTCCAGACTTTCAACTGTAATTCTCTAAACTTCTGGAGCTTCTATTATAAAGTTTACTTTTTGTGCACGTCACTTATCTAATAAACATTTACTGAGCCTGCACCATGTGCTAGGTGTGGTAGCAATGCTGTGGTAGCAATCTGAGTAAGACACGGACTGGAACATCTAGTTGAAGGAAAGTATCTTCACTGGCTCTTTCTTGACCCTTGCCTCAGAAAGAAATATTTCTAACTCTTTTTAAAAATGTGTTATTCCAGCTCTGGCTGAGTGGCGCAGTTGGTTGGAACGTCCTCCCGTGCAACAAAAGGTGCAGGTTCCATCCCCGGTCAGGGCACATACATAAGTTTCAGGTTCAGTCCCAGGGTAGAGAGCATATGGGAGGGAACTGATCAATGTCTCTCTCTCACACTGATATCTCTCTCTCCCTCTCTCCTGCCCCCTCTTCTCTCTCTCTAAAGTCAACTAAAAAAAATATCCTGGTATGAGGATTTGAACAAAAAAACAAAAAAAATGGTTAATTACTCCATTTGTACTATCGACTCAGGTTTCCTCTCTTCTTCCAACAAATATGCTTAAAACATCTCCATTCTAAAAAGATACCATCATCAATCTCCTAAAAGGTAATCAATACACACTAGGGTCAAATTGCACAGCTTTTCTGAAGTCTTTTTCCCAGCCCACAGGGTGAGACACTGCTAACACTCCCTCGTTAAATGCTCTCTCCTTGGCTGACTCCTCTCTTCCTTGCTGAAATGGAGGCATTTTCCCAAAGTTCACTCCCTGACTTCCATGGGAACCACCTCTGTGGTGAAGATACATAAACCAGCACCTCCAAACATGATGTCTCTTCTGAACTAAACCCCTAAACTTCGAAAGCAGCAGCCACATGAGCCATATTTTGGTTTTTATTACACTTCATATACCCATTATCCTCTCCCTCCAAAAGTTGAAAATATTATGGGTCCACCAGTGTTTTTTAATTATTTGTTTTATGCTACAAATCTACAAAAAATTTACTCATATTAAAAAGTATTTTTGAGAAGCTATTTTCCTCACATGGATTGATTTATGACACTTACAATTTGCTTTCTGAAAGGGTTAACTTCTCTTTAAGTAGCTGAATTTCTGTATCCTTCTCATGGGAGTTTAAGTGAGAATGAAATTCTTTATCCCTATTTGTAGCCAACAATGATTCAAGGTTTTTAATTGTATGTCTCTCACTCGACAGTTGTTTTTTTAACAGCTCTGATTCTGATTTTATATTTTCTAATTCCACCACAACCTGCAAGAAAAACAAAGTAAGATTGCTTCAGTACAATTTCAGACTTACTCTGAAAAATTACCTGCAGGGCTATGAACACAGACATCAGTTCCTTCATTTTGGGTATTGGTTAAAGATTCCTGAACCACTGTTTCAGTATAAGAAAAGCATCTTATTTCCAAAATCATCTTTGCTATTTTAGAAAAGACTTGTTTGGCTATTTTAAAAAGGACTCCAAACTTCAAACAGTTTTTTCTAGTACTATCTTGTCAGGACAGGGTCATTGCCATAAAATTTTAAAATACGGCCACCCTATCAGCAAGGAGGCCCTTCTGCTCTATTAAATCTGAGTCCTCTGACTACAGAGTCAAGCCAGTACCTGAAAACTAGTATGTTAAACGAGTAAAACCTAAAAACACTGATGTTTGAAAACACACACTGTGTTGTTTAAAGTAATGCTTCAGTTTGGGAACGAGAAATTCCAGCTAACTAGACTTTCAGAGATTAAAATTCCTTGAGATTTTTATTAGAAAAAATATTCTACTTAAGAAGCAGTGAAGTGCTCATTCTTCCATTTAAGTCTTACTTTTAAACAGAGAAAGAATGTATTGGGATATGCCCCTGTTCTATGATGAGAAGACTAATATTCTCCTAAACATGCATCTACTCTAAAATAGCACCTAATTTCATCACCATGTTTACCAAAGAAATCTTGGCAAAGAATCTAGTAGTCAAATTTAGTTCTCGAAATCCTGCAGTCTAAAGTAGTTCCTCCAGCCCTGATCAGGGCGGATTAGATGGTTGGGTGATGTCCCGCAAACTGAAAGGACACTGGTTTGCTCCCAGTCAGGGCACGGGCCTGTGTTGCGGTTCAGTCCCCGAGTCGGAGCGCATACAAGAGACAATAGATCCATGTGTCTCTCACACTGATGTTTCCCTCTCTTTCTTCCTCTCTTACCCTCTCTCTAAAAATAAATAAATCTTTTTAAATAAGTAACTACTCCAAAGAGGAACAAATATATTAGGTACTAAATGATAAAGTAAGATAATTAGTGTAGGGCTGAATAAAACCATGTGTTAGGACAATAACTTATAAATGCTTACCCTCTCTAATTCAAGGTTTTTAGCATTCAATTGCTGGGTCAGAATGTCTTTGCCCGAATCAAGCTTAATACAGAGTTCTCTGAGAGATGACAGATCACTGAATACTGCTGCTTTCTCATCCTCTTGCTGTCTCAGCTCTTCTTCCAATCTAGATATGGCTTTTGTCATTGACGAGATCTGAGCTTCATAAGCATGATGTGCATTTATGTGCTGAAAATAAAAACAGAAACAGGTAAAAGTTAAAGTAACCCAATAATTTTAAAGGCTTGGATCTGTGCAGCTACAACCTCACTTTATAAAAACATAAGCCAATGTCTACATATTTTAAGACACTCTAAAGAAGTTGCCTGCTATTTAAAGATAGCATATTTCATGCGTAACAAAATAAACTGTATATAATTATTCATCATGGTACTAAGTACTTCCTGTTATAGATTTAGAAAACACAAAAATAAAAATTATTATTGTAGGGCTTCCAGCCAAAATGGAGGTGTAGGTAGACACACTGTGCCTCCTCACACAACCAAAATAAGGACAGCAACAATTCAGAAACAAGATAACAACCAGAACTGACAGAAAATTGAACTGTATGGAAGTCGGACAACCAAGGAGTTAAAACAGACACGTTCATCCAGACTGGTAGGAGGGGCAGAGTCGGGCAGCTGGGAGGAGAGGGGTCGTGGCACAAAAAGCGGTGAGACCGGGGGCATTAAGGCATCCGGAGCCTGCAAGACTGCAGCGGGCAAACCCTGGGCATGCAGGCCACGGCTGGCAGACCTCGGGCCCAGAGTGGCAACAGGGCAGACCCAGCGAGGTGGTGATTGTGAAGCAAGGCACTGCTCACAACCCAGGGTCTCAGCGCTGGGAAATAGAGCTTCGGGGCACTGATTGAAAACACCTGTGGGGGGTTGAAGCGCAGGGAGAGACTCGTAGCCTCACAGGAGAGTTCGTTGGAGAGACCCACAGGGTCCTAGAACATGCACAAACCCACCCACATGGGAATCAGCACCAGAAAGGCCCAGTTTGCTTGGGGGAAGTGGCAGAAGGGACTCAAATCCGGCAGAGAGTGGAGCAAGAGCCATAGTTCTATTTCGAACCCCGCCCCCACATACAGCGTCACAACCCAGTGCTGGGTTGCCCCACCCTGGTGAACACCTAAGGCTCTGCCCCTCATACGTAACAGGTGTGTCAAGACAAAAAAAAAATGGCCCAAATGGAAGAACAAATCAAAGCTCCACAGCAAATACAAATAAGTGACTAAGAGATAGCCAACCTATCAGATGCACAGTTCAAAACACTGGTGATCAGGATGCTCACAGAATTGGTTGAATTTGGTCACAAATTAGATGAAAAAATGAAGGCTTCGCTAAGTGAAATGAAGAAAAATGCACAGGGAACCAATAGTAATGGGAAGAAAACTGGGACCCAAATCAATGGAGTGGACCAGAAGGAAGAAAGAAACAACCAAACAGAAAAGAACAAAGAAAGAATTCAAAAAAATGAAGAGAGGCTTAGGAACCTCCAGGACATCTTTTAAATGTCCCCACATCCGAATCATAGGGGTACCAGAAAGGGGAAGAAGAAGAGCAGCAAGTGGAAAAGTTATTTAAACAAATAATAAAAGAGAACTTCCCCAATCTGGCAAAGGAAATAGACTTCCAGGAAGTCCAGGAAGCTCAGAGAGTCCCAAAGAAGTTGGACCCAAGGAGGAACACACCAAGGTACATCATAATTACATTAGCCAAGGTAAAAATGAAGGAGAGAATCCTAGAAGCAGCGAGAGATAAGGAGACAGTAACCTATAAAGGAGTTCCCATCAGACTGTCAGCTGATTTCTCAAAAGAGACCTTGCAGGCAAGAAGGGGCTGGAAAGAAGTACTCAAAATCATGAAAGGCAAGGGCTACATCCAGGATTGCTCTATCCAGCAAAGCTGTCATTTAGAATGGAAGGGCAGATAAAGTGCTTCTCAGATAAGGTCAAGTTAAAGGAGTTCATCATCACCAAGCCCTTATTTTATGAAATGTTAAAGAAACTTAACTAAGAAAAAGAAGATAAAAAACATGTATAGTAAAATGACAGCAAACTCACAATTATTAAAAACACACCTAAAACAAAAACAAAAACTAGCTAAGTAAACAACTAGAACAGGAACAGAACCATAGAAATGGAGATCACATGGAGGGTTAGCAATGGGAGAGTGGGAGGAGGAGAGAGGGGGAAAAGATACAGAAAATAAGTAGCATAGATGGTAGGTAGAAAATAGACAGGGGGAGGGCAAGAATAGTATGGGAAATGTAGAAGCTAAAGAACTTATGACACATGGACATGAACTAAAGGGGGGGATGTAGGTGAGAGAGGGTGGAGGGGAATGAAGGGGGGAAATGGGACAACTGTAATAGCATAATCAATGAAATATATTAAAAAATAAAAGCATATAAAGACAGGAAAAAAATCATTATTGTAGGGTATTGTGAATATAAGAGATCTTTGAAGTTATATTAAATTTTACTTCATAAATTCTTTGTTATAATAATGCCTTTTCAAGAAAACATATATACAGGGTGGGGCAAAAGTAAGTTCACAGTTGTTCATATGGAAAATAATATAATAATTAATAATAGTACTAGAATAAGCTGTATTTCGTGTACTCAAAACTGTACACCTACTTCTGAATTTTAAAAATGGAGTTTGCTTTAAAACCAAATACCTAAAGTTATATTTATATTTAATTTAATAACATACTACTTTATAAGATATTAATAACTGAAATAATAAGCAAATTTTGAAATACTGATATTTTTTCTTGGAAATACATGCAATTTAAATTTCTTACCATTTAAATTTTCAGTATTAAACAAAAACTGACTTAAACTCTACTTCTAGAGTTTATGAACAAGTCCATACTTGAAAACGAATTCAGAATGACTCTACTGAAATGAATCAACATTAAAAATCAAATACTATGTGTACAGATTTAATAAATGTCAACAGTTGAAGAAAAACTAAATTTTGGATTTTCCAAATATTAATGAATTAATAAAATCAAAGGTTTCCGCAAACTCAATATAAATATGTAAATCAATTTCATGCACCACACACATGAACAATGACAGAGAACGAAAGGAAGTTTCTCCTGAGAGCTCTTTTGGAGGTTCGGAAGCATGCTTTTAGTTATACTCTTAATAGAAAGCTTACAGAAATGGTGTATCCGCTTCCTAGGACTGCTGTAACAAATTACTGCAAATTATTCGGTGTTCTAAAACACTGAAAACGTATGCCCTTCTAATTCTGGAGGTTAGAAATCTAAAATTTAGACGTCAACAGAGTTGGCTTTTTCTGGAGGTTCTGAGGGTGAATTTGTTCTGTGCCTCTCCCCATCTTCTAGTGGCTGCTGACAATCTTCGGGGCTCCTTGCCTTGAAGATGCATCGCTTGGATCTCTGCCTCCATCTTTCCCTGCCATTCTCCCTGTGTCTTCTGTGTCCAGATTTCTTGTATCTTATAAGGTAGTGATTTTCAACCCTTTTCATCTTGTGGCACACGTAAAGTAATTACTATAATTCTGTGCCACACCAAAAAATATGTTTTTTGCCAACTGGACAAATAAAAATAGGTATAATATTGATTCATTCATACCAGATGGCTATTGTGTTGGCTGCTGTCATTTTTCTATTTGACAATCTAAGGGAAAAGAGATTAGTGCCCCTAATTAAATAGTCAGGTATTGCAATGTTTTAAAAATTCTGTGGCACCCCGGCTGAAAATCACTGTTACGAGGACACAAGGCATTGGTTATGGCCTGCCCTAATCTAGTGTAACCTCATTTTAACCTACTTATAACTGCAAAGACACCGTTTTCAAAAAAGATTATATTCACAGACAGGTACTTGGGGCTAGGACTTAAATATATGTTTTGGAGGGCTTAAGTCTACCTATTATAAAAAACTCAGAAAAATAACAAGTGGAGAAACTGAAATCCTTACATGGCTAGTGGGAATGTAAAATGGTGTAGTTCTTGTAGAAAATTGTATAAGAGTTCCTCAAAAAATTAAACATAAAATAATCATATGCTCCAGCAATTCCCCTTGTAGGTATGTTCTACAGAAACCGAGGACTCACAGAGATACTCTGCAACCATGTTCACAGCGGCATTACTGTCAATGGTCAAAGATGGAAACAACCATATGTCCACTGATGAATGAATGAACAAACAAAATGTGGTTTCTACATACAATGCAGTATTATTCAGCCTTAAAAAGAAATGAAATTCTGACACATGCTAAAACATTCATAAACTTGAGGTTAAGTGAATTTTATGGTCAAGTAAAACAAACCAGTCACAAAAACCAAATATTGTATGATTCTACTTATAGGAGATACTACACAGAGTAGTCACATGCACAGACAGAGAAAGCAGAACGGTGGCTGCCAGAAGCTGGGGGTGTGGATAATGAGGAGCTAGTGTTTAGTGGTAGAGTTCTGGTTGCAGAAGGTGAAAACGTTCTGGAGACAGACTGGGCAGTGACAGCTGCCCAATAATGTAAATGTAGGGATTGCCACAGAACTGTACACTTAAAAATGGATAAAATGGTAAATTTCATGTTGGGTATATTTCACTACATTAAAAAAAGTAATGGGGCTCCTAAGCAAACTATCAGAACTAATGACGAAAGATCAGCATTAAACTTGATTTTACCAATGCTCGATCCTCATTTCAAATGAAGTACTTTTGAACACTTTCTATTAAATAAAGTCTTCACAGGACAAACAAAAATTTACCTCCTGGATTTCTTTTTCTAATAGTTCCACTCTTTCACGAAGGTGCCTCCTCTCGGTGTCGATAGAAAGAAGTTCTAGTCGAACGGAGCTGCTTTCTCCCTCAGCTTGATGGGCTTTGACCTCCCAGTCTTCAGCACGGTTATGAAGCATCTGAAATCTGTCTAACAAATCTTGATTTTCTTTTTCCTGGTTCAAGCATAATTAAATTGTTTCAAAATTAGTAATTCTTACTTTCTGGAATACCTATGTCAGAAACACATACACACATTAGGATTTTTGTTTTAATTTAGGAAGCATAAGCCATCTGTTCAGACACTAAAGTAACATATGTGGGGAAATACAAAGAGACAGGAGGCGAGGTCTCCAATCTCACATGTTAGTAACAGAGGAGGCAGAATAAAGAAATATAACATAGTGAAAAAAAAAATCAGTCTTAAATCCAACCTAAACAATGTTATTTTACCTTAGCGGACATTAGGCTCTCCCATCGTGACACCTCAGTTATGTAATTATGAACTCTACTCTTCATTTCTTCTTTTTCCTGCACTGCTGCTTCCAATTCCAATGAGATTTCCTATAAATCAGAATATTGAAGACAAATCTAAAATGAACAGAGCACCTAATGACTTCTATTTCTATTTGAACAGCTACTTTTGAATTTGGGGAACAAGAGAGAGTAGGATTAAAGGAAAACTGTTCCTAAGTGTTACTTGCACTTGTTTTTCCTAGCTGATCTTGACTTTCTTCTAATCCTCACCAGAGGACATGCCCACCGATTTTAGAGAGGGTAGGAGGGAGGGAGGGAGAGAGAAACATTAACTGGCTGCCTCCTGAACACACCCCAACAGGGCACCAAACCCACAACCCAGGCAAGTACCCTGATGGAGAACTGAACCCATGACCATTCCATTTGACAGGACGACACTTCAACCAACTGAGCCATACTGGCCAGGGCTGCTCTTGACTTTTTAACTAAATGTTACCACACATCTTCCACAATAGTCCTAACCATGTATCTGGCTCAAGGGTTGGCATTTTTAGAAATTCATATATCAGCAATATGCTTTACATGGAATAATGTTGAAAGTAATTTTAAAAAAGCCAAAATATTAAAAATAGGAAAATTACTGGTTTTCTGGGTACCAGCACAAACAAAACTAATACCTTTAAGTATCTGACACTTAAAATGTTCATTAATTGGCCTTGGCCAAGTGGCTCAGTTGGTTGGAGTATCATCCCATACACCAAAAGGATGTGGGTTAGATTTCCGATCAGGGCACATACCTAGGCTGTGGGTTCCATGTTCAGCTGGGGCACAGATGGGAAACAACTGATCAATGTTTTTCTCTCCTTTCTCTTTATCTCTTTCTAAAATCAATAAACATATCCTCAGGTGAGGATTATATATATATGTGTGTGTGTGTACTGTATATATATATATATATATATATATATATATATATATATATATATATATATTCATTAATTTCCTTATACCCCTAAGTAAAGTAAGCCACTGGAAGTAAGTACAGGTAATTAAAATCTGCCATGTAATTAAAACAGGTAATCTACAGGTAATTAAAACACAGCAACTTTGCCCTGGAAGTGATGCTGAGGTCCTCATCCAGTAGGGTGATGACAATTTCTGCCTCAAGGGATAAATACCGTGCTACCAGCTTTAGAAGGCCTTACAGCACAGGTGGCAAACGCAAGGCCCGCAGGCTGAATCCGGCCCTCCACCTCGTTTTATCCGGCCCGGCACCTTGTTTCTACCTGGTGGCAATGCCAAGCTCTCGCTTAACTGTTAAGGAGTAGTTACACTTATATAGTCTTAAAATCATATTTGGTCCTTTGAAGGCAACCACGAGGCTGATGTGGCCTCCCATGAAAATGAGTTTGACACCCGTGCCTTACAGTAAAGACGAAAATGATGAGGGGACCACAGCTGTATCCATTAGATACCCTATAATATACAGCGGCATTTTAAACTACATTTTAAAATACCATTTAATGGTGTATAAACACCATTACCCTTAAAGAATTATTTTTGTTGTTATTATTAAAATAAAAAGAACTTAGAGTTTAAGGTTTAACAAAAATACACTGTAAAACTGTATAATATAAAGCTATCAAAATTTATGCATTGTACTCATACCTGGTTTTCTCTTGCCATTGTAGCCAGATCATCCTGTAATCTTCTATTTTCCTTAAAAGATATTTCTTTAGCTCTTCCTACTTCTTCAAGTTCTTTGTTAGTTGCATCAAGCTGGCGCCGGAGGCTGGCTATCTCACGGTCCCGATTTGTCAGTGTTTCCTTCAGCTGGCTGTTACATGAATAATGTAAAAATAAAAAAGAAAGCTTTTTGAAAAATTTCGTTCATTGAAAAGAAAACTGTTCACAGACAACAGTGTGGTAATTGTGGGGGCAGGGACGGGGTAGAGGTGAAAAAGGGCATGGGGGAGATAAATGGTGATAGAAAATAAAACTGTTGTCCTCTGAATTAAGTATACTAAGAATATAAGAAATTATAACTACTGCATTAAGACACTGATTAATTAGGTAAAGCAGGTATTTTTAGCTTTCTACCAATCATTATGAGCAAAGGAAGTCATAAAATAATTTTATTATTCTAAAAGTCTAGTAAAAACAGAAGACATTCAAGTGTTAGGAGATTCATTTAGCAAATAATAGAATAATAACAGATTCTATTGGCAAATATTTACTTAATATTTCAGTCCCCACTATGACATAATATCAAAGGGTATACAGAATAAATATGAGTAGTGACTTTGTCTCGAAGTAGAGAGACGAGATATAAAATGTAAAATTTTGTTCAAGATGGGGTTAGATGTAGAATAAATTTAAGGCTGGCTACTACCTAAATTTTAATAATTAGGGCCTGCATAGGGTAGTTCCAGTAGAAACAAAGAGCGAGTAGGCATGTAAAAGAATAATTAGTAAGTATTTAGATGTGGACGACGGAAGATAGCAGAAAGTTAAAGAGAATAACACTTTCATGCAGAAGACTGAGAAAATAATGCTACTGCCATTGGCAAAAATAGAAAAATTGAAAATGGAAATTAAACTATGGACAGATGCTACTTAAATAAAGCTGCATTCAAGGAAACCTTCTAAAAAAAGCTGGATGCCATTACATTGATTACTTACTTCAGAGAAGATTCATACTCAGAGAACGTTATCTTCATCTGAGCAATAGCTTTTTCCTGTAGAAGAAATATATATGATTCGAAACAATTCATATAGAAATGTCTTAAGTTGAATTTATACAATTTAGCACATTCATGCAATTCAAGTCTAATTACATAACTTAGGCTATAAATGAAAGCTTCACATACTACCATGTTCCTACTCACTCTAAGAACTTACACTATTTCCTCGAGTTTGCTGTAATCACATCTGATGAAATTACATTCAAGAAACAGAACTTTTTGAAGATCCAAATTATCGAGGTAAAATGAAATTTAAATATATTACAAGATACAGCCTAGGTGTTAACTTGTACACAGGTAATAACTGCATATTTGAAACAGAATGAAATAATCTTTTCTGTTCAGATGCTGGATAACCATATGTGACAGTGACATACTTTATTAGCAAGGTTTTCCTGCAAGTTTGCAATCTGTTCTGTCTTCTCATCTACAGCTTCCTGAAGAAAGTCTTTTTCTTTATCAATAACACCAATGGTCTTTTTCATTACATGAGCCTCTTGATCCTGTGAAGTCATTTTAAGGTGTAGTTTACCTATAAATGAGTAGAAATGTTTGTTAGCCAAAGTAAATTAGGGTTAGCAAAAACAAAACTTGAAAACACTTACCTATATTTTCCTCCAGTATTTTTATTTGTGCTTGGGCTGATTCAAGTTCACTTGTTTTTATGGAAAGTCGGTGCTGATAATCATCAAGTGACTGCTGTAGCTGCTCATTTACTATCCTAAAGAATCAGTGGACAAAAACAAATGGTATTCTTTATCTCTAGCAGAAATAATTTTTAAAAAGTGAGAGATCTCAAAAAATCTTTTTCTTATTTTTAAGGTTTCTTTTATTTCTTATTTTAAAGCTCTTCCAGTATAATCAATGGTATATTATATATTATTTCTTGCCGTCCACCTTCCTTCTTCAAAACGTTTCATCTTCCTAAAAATAATACAGTATAAAAATCAAATTAATTGTGCGCTCCTTTCTAGAGTCTTCCTGGTAGTTTTAAAGCTCTTCTCAGTTTCCTAATATCAACCCTCTTTCTCCTAAAGTCTGTTTCCAACAGTGGAGGCAAAAAGAAAGTCCTGTTTTTCAGCGTGGCCTGGCACTCAAAGGATTATCCTTAAATCCTGACCATCCAGACCAGTGAGCTTTTAAATTTGTTTCCTCTTCTAACTTTGTTGGCGTGTAATCAACTGGAGGCCGTAGTAAACTGGGAAATTAGGCATTAATTGTAGTGCAATAAGGATTTAAGACTAAAGATTGGTTTTAGGGAGCAAAAGAAAGAATGGACAAAGGAAATAAAGACAATTTCAGAGTAATCTCTTACTGATTAGTAAGACTATTTTTCAGAAGTAACAAGAATTTGTTCTCCTGTCATCTGGAGACTTTGGAATGCTTTCAGCCCTGACCTACAAGTTCTTAACCCTGCCTCGCTGGAAAGACAAAGCTTTCACCTAGGGTAGTTATTGGGAACTCCCACAGGGATGTAACCACAAGAAGTAGTCATTGCATTGATACTTTATATATATTAGCTCATTTATTCCTAGAGCAGTTCTATAATTAGAACTATTATTTCAGTGTTATTGAAACAAATAAATAATAATTTGTCCAAGGTAACAAAGCAAAGAAAAAATATAAATCCAGGCTAGCTGCACTTGATGTCGACGTTTTTCTACCACACCAAGTTGCCTTTTATGAAGAACACAGGGAGACCGACATCCTCTATGTGGGAGGGAGAATGTCCACCAGTAAGCTACACAGTGGCCCCCAGAGTCCCAAGTAGTTGGCTGTGCTTGAAATCTTAAGTAGAAATGTAAAGATCCCTTTACATCTAAATTCATTAGCAGGGTTAATTCCCCACGAAAGTAGGGTTGGTAAAGTAACGTCTTGACTGATTACACATATGAGGGGGTCCTAAAAATAGCTTTGTCTTTTCATATTCTAGTATAGAGAGGGAAGGTGACAACAGAGATTTCTATGCCAGGCCTTGGACATAACTTTTGAGACATAAGTACTGCTGCTAAGATAAAGGTCTTCTTAATAAAAGAATTGAGGTATGGTATAGAGTTCATTGTGAGGAATAGCCGATGACTATCAGATTATTTGTTCATGGTAGTCTCTGGAAAGAGAATTCTGAGAATTTTTTAAAAAGGTAAATGTATTTGGGTGATGCTCTGACCAGTGTGGCTCAGTTGGTAGAGCGTTTTCCTACAATGCAAAAGGTCACAGATTCAATTCCGAGTCAGGGCACAAGCCTGGGTGGCAGGTTCGGTCCCTGGTCGAGGCACCTATACAAGAGGCACCTGATTGATGTTTTTCACATCACTGTTTCTCTCCCTCTCTTCCCTTCTCTCTAAAAATAAAATCTTTAAAAAAATTAATCGGGGTGACACTGCTTAATAAGATCATATAGGTTTCAAGTGTACATTTCTGTGATACAAGATCTATACATTGCATTGCATGCTCACAACCCAAAGTCAAACCATCTTTTCAGAGAACCTATTGAGAACTAAGTTATTAGGAAAATTGAAGCAATTTCTTAGCTTTGAAAGTGCTATAAACATAGCAAAGGGAAGTGATGACTTCTCACCAGAAAGTAAATCGATGAAACTTCACTTAGAATCAAAGTCCTAGCTCTCTACTACCCATGTGGCTGTACCTCAAATTCCTCAGTTATATTACTTTACTTTACATGAAGGCATACATGTTTTCATTTTAGGGAGCAAAGTAATTACTTTCTTTCATAATGGACAGTATCTTAAAGAGTCTGTTCGTTTTTCATAAAAAGTGTTCAAGTTCTAAAACTTGAATGGAGCTGAAGCTCCATCTAAGAGGAGTAGGCTAGGAATTTTAATGTCCTATTAGAGGAAACAGACTGATATGATATCCCTATTTTGGATGTCTCTAAAAGTCCATAGTCATGGCCCGCCATTAACTGAAAGGCTACTATTAAGTATCATCCTTTGGTGAGCCAGAGAGAGGAAAATGATCAGGATGGGCTTTCCTTTCACCTTTCTGTAAAGGGATAATGATTTGTCTCTGGGGGCCCTAGTTCCCTTGGCCCTTTTGAGTCCAGCTACATGAGCTCAGCTATGGTCCCTTAGGGCCCTGCCTTCTCTCCCCGTCTTGGTAGAAAAATGTTCGACATGCCCAGAAGACAGTTTTTAGGCATCCTAAGAAATCTATGAGCATTCTTTTCCATATCTACAATGGTTTTCAATTCTCTTAACAAATAAATACTTCTCAAGGGAAAACAGTTATATTTGGTTTTCTGAATACACCTAAATCCTACGGTAACAACTGATACCTACTGCCGTAATATTAACTCTAACGAGAGTTTATGAGCCCTTCCAAGGAAAGTCTGCTAACGCATTTCTTTGATCCTCGGTTAATTATATAACCCTGTAGTTTTGAAGAACGTTCACAAATAACTAAAGACTAAGGTGAAATGAAAACAGTCTGAAAGTGTTCTCAGCTGCAGGACTCTAACCATTTGGAGACTCATAGCTGGCAATGGTGAGGACTAGGACTGTTAACAGTGGGGTTAACTGAGAAACGTTAGCTCTCTAACTGGGCTGGAAACTATTTATTCTCAAGCAGGTCATGGCGAACTATGGCCTACTACCAATTTTTATAAATCCTAAGTGCAAGGAATGGCTTTTACTTGTTTAAATCACTGAAAAAAATTACAATAGAAGATCAGTATTTTGTGACATAAAAATTATATGAAGTTTAACTGCAGTGTCCATAAAGGTGTACTGAACCACAGCCATACTCCCTTGTTCGAACATCGTCTGCAGCTGAGTTTGCACTACAAAGGCAGGACTGAGTATGGGCAACAGGGACTACCTGGCCCGCAAGTCTAAAATACTCACTCTGTCCTTTTCAGAATAAGTTCACTGACCCCCAGCTCCAGAGGATGGCTAGCAAGCATCCTCTGAGGGGCTAAGACCATCTTTTTTGGGTAGAGTAAAGTTGCTTTATAGCATTTTTTTCTACGAAGTTTTGATTTGGGACATAAAATGCCAGGTCTTATTAAATGCTAAAATTCAAGGAAGACAATAGTCATTCGTTTAACTTCAATGGGTGGTTACAAAGTGGGATTTTGTATTATGCCCTCCGGTGCTGCATCAAAAGACCAGACCACAGACCCTGTATTTGGACAATTAGAGATGACGCTTGAAATAGTCTGCTTGGTTTAAATACAAAAACAGGAAGAAAAAAAAACAAGTCTTTCTCAAAAAGAAAAGACTGTTTGGTGGCACTGAAATTTGGTGGAAAGCAAAGGGAAAGGAAAGAGAAGGGAAGGGAAAGAAGATGGGTTCACCAAGTAGATGGAAAGGAATATACGATTCATCTGAGTATCAGATTCTTAAGTGTCTTCATGACAGGGGAAAGAGAACTTGATGTGACTGAAGGGGTAGCAAGATCTCTACTGACCATATTGAAAGTGGCATGAGGGCCCTTGCCAGTGTGGCTCAGTGGACTGAGTGCTGGCCTGCAAACCAATGGGTTGCTGGTTCAATTCCCAGTCAGGGCACATGCCTGGGTTGTGGGCAAGGTCCCCAACAGGGGACATATGAGAAGCAACCACACACTGATGCTTCTCCCCCTTTCTTTCTCCTTCCCTTCTCCTCTCTAAAAATAAATAAATAAAATAAAATAAAACAAAATAAAGAACGTGGCATGAGGTTTGAATAACATGGCTTTGCCTCTACAGAGTGCTTGGCATTACAATTTGTACCGAGTTTAGCTTTGGATTTGGACCTGACGGTTTGAACTCATGGTTCTGCCAACCCATGCTGATATGAAGAACATGAATGACATACTTTCCTCGGAAGCAAGGTACGTCAGATTTTCCTGCCAGGGCAAAACAAAGGTATAGAACCACTCTTAGGTGAGGGAAGCACCAGACTGAGCTCACAGGAGAAAAGGGTATTAGTATAACAAAGAAAACAGCAAAGGAGCTGTATGCTGGGGTGTCCAAGAGAGCCCTGCCTTAAGTGCCTGAGACTATGGAGGGCCTCCTGCAAGGAGAGGAAAGGAGAGTGTGGTCTAGTCTGAAGAAGAAAAGTAAAATGGATTAAATACCAGATCCAGTTAGCTGCTGGACAAAAAAGAAAAGGGAAGACTAATAATTCTGTGTGTCAAAATACACCACAGTGCCTGTACTATGGAGTTGAATATGGACATGAACCAGAAGAAGTGGGGCTGGTCCATTCAGTTAGCTCTCCTTCACAGGATGTATGTAGTGCTTGCAAAAATACGAAGAAAGAAAAAAGGAGGAGGGGAAAAGCAGCTTCTAATTTAGTTCTTTATCTAACATTTGACTTATCAAAGACTTGTAGTCAGAGAGCAGCAAAGGAGCAAAATTAAAGATACCCTATGAAAATGAGAGAAAAAAAAAAAGATACCCTATGAGTCCCTGAAAGAGCATTCCTTAATTAAATGGACACATCCAGCTCTTGGTCTTATTTCATCAAGTTTTGTTTGATAATCAGGAACCGCTTATGAATATGACCTCAGGCTGTTTCCTAATTATTCCTTTGATTGTCAATTCTGTTTATGTTATATATTTTTACAATTATGAGTGTTTATATGTTAGATCTGTGTCTTTTTTTGCTTATTTCTTTTTAACCTTGAGTTTTGAATTCTAGGGAATTTCTTGAGTCTGTTTTCTATTTGGGCAACTCAGTTTTCTGACAGTATATCCATCCTGTTCACTAACACTTTCAGTTTTAATTTATCAGTCTTTTTCTCTAACCATCACTAACCATCTGATCTCAGGTTGTGACTACACTCCAGGACTGACTTAGTTTCACATGTGCAATGTCATGCTGACATCTGAAAAGCTTTTCCTATTTCTTACTGCAAATGTATTTAGGGAGAAATATTTCCTTGATTCTTCAGAGTGTTGCCCTCTTCTGACTTTCAGTATCTTTTACTTATCGCAGCTGCTCAGTCCAGAAAAAAACCAACTTTGTTGACCTTTTCCCTCCAGTCTTCTGTATTCTAAATTGATTAATGGTTAACCAACACAAGATCCTAAGGTAAACATTCTGCATTACTGTATATTTTTCTCATTTCCATATAAGTCATGCAGTCCTTTTGATTTTATGTAAGAAGTGTTTCCTAAATCTGGCCTCTGTTCTCCAAGTTCACTGTCACTGTTTCAGTCCAGACACATGGTCTCTATTGTTTGCCATCAGCCTATTAAGACTCTAAGTCCATCTTTCCTATTTCTGCCAGAATTCACTTTTTAAAAAGCATGCTACGCGTGTCAGCCCCTGGGTGAAAAATTTCTGTTTCTTCTCTATGTTTATAAGGTAAAATCCAGACACTCTAGGTTACCATACTAACTTCTTCATAACCTGACTCCCACCTGTAGATACACCCTCTTTTTACATACTGACCTTCTTACCATTTTTCAGACTCTGTATAAAAATACTTTGATTTTACATTTCTTTGAAAGAAGAAAGATAAGAACAATGATGTAAGTAGCAAAAAATTCTGTAACTTTCAGCAACCCTAGGCTATGGAGTACAAATGATCTGAAGCATCCGTTAGGGGGATTTTTGAAAGAGGTAGGTACAAAAACTTGCCGGCAATCATATCAGTCTACGAAAGTCTTTAAAAATACAGATACGCAAAACCTACCCAGATTCACTCGGTAAATAAGAACTTCCAGGGATCATCCCTAAATCCATAATTTTCAAAAGCTCCCCAGGTGACTCCACTCACTGCAAGGCCAACTCTGGGGACCACCGCTCAAAGGCCTAGGCCAAAGATGCCACCGTAACGGGCCTCACAGAGTCACTTCCCAGAGGTGAGAGAAATAAGGAAACATTGAATGAACTTACCTAAGTGAGTTCATCTCTGTCTTCTGAAGAGATGAGTCACCGGCCACATGGCTGAGTTTCTGAGCTTGGAGCTTTGCTTTGTTCTCTAATGACTCCATCGATTCTTTCATTACTAACATTTTAGACTTTAATTCACAGTTCTCGTTTTCAAGCTACAATTCAAATTTTAAAAATTAATAGGTAATGTCTCAGTTTTTTTCCCTTAAGCATATTTTAACATTTCTGAAAGAAAACTAAGGAAATAAATAAGATTTATTTAAAAGTCCTTTACAAGTCATGTGTATACTTTAGGTTCTACACATCAGGGTAGGCATATACATTTAGCTCTCCTTTTCAATATCACTGAAATGAAAGAAAAGATAGAAAAAAGAAAGAAAGAAAAGAGAATAATATATCCATAACAACAATAAAAACAGAAAGGGAAACAATTAGCAGAGCAAAAATTTTAAGGAATTTCTCAAGAACAGTAAGCAGGTAGGCCTGATTGAAAGAAAAATTCTTAACAGAAAATACAGTAACCCAAACACAAACAGGCAAGATATATGGAAAAAGATGTAAAAATTTTCTGGAGGGCATAACATAACCCAACTTAATGTAAAGACACACCATGTTTCTGAATGAGAACACAGTATTGGAAATGTAATAAAATTTCCTGAAATAACTGTGAATTCAATGAAATTTCAGTAAGAATCCTAACAGAACCTTTTAAAAATAAGAGGAGTAGTTTAGATTTCATTCTAAAATTCATTTAGGAAAAAAGAAATTTAAGAAGAAACAGGTCTTTCCCACGGTGCCTCAATGGTGGCTGGTTATTTCAGGATGAAGCTGAACCTCTCTTTCCCAGCCACTGGCTGCCAGAAACGCACTGAAGTGAATGAGGAATGCAAACTTCGTACCTTTAATGAGAAGTGGATGGCAACAGAAGTTGATGCTGATGCTCTGGGTGAAGAATGGAAGGTTATGTGTTTCAAATCAGAGGTGGAAATGACAAAGTTTTCCCAGACAGCCTGGTGCCCTGACCTATGGTTGTGTCTGCCTGCTACTGAGTAAGGAGTGTTCCTTTTATGGACCATGGAGGACTGAAGAAGGAAAGCAAAAATCTGTTTGGGGTTGCAGTATGGATGCCATTCTCAGTGTCCTCAACTTGGTCATTGCAAAAAAAGGGAGAAAGACATTCCTGGTCTCACTGATACTACCATGTCTTGTTGCCTGGGGCCCAAAAGAGCTAGCAGAATCCACAAACTTTTCAACCTCTCTAAAGATTATGATGTCCACCAATATGCTGTGAGAAGGCCCCTAAACAAAGAAGGGGAGCAACCTAGGACCAAAGCACCCAAATTTCAGCATCTTGTTACTCCACGTGTCCTGCAGCACAAACCTCGGCATATTGCTCTGAAGAAACAGTGTACTGAGAAAAGGAAGAGGCCACAGAATGTGCTAAACTTTAGGCTAAGAGAATAAAGGAGACCAAAGAAAAATGCCAGGAACACATTGCCAAGAGATGTAGGTTTTCCTCTCTGAGAGATTCTACCTCTAAGTCTGAGCCCAGTCAAAAATGAGATTTTCTACAAGGAACAAATAAATAAGATCTGACATTTAAAAAAGAAAAAAAAACAGGAAAAACTGAGGGTGGGGGAAGAATGCAAGTAGATTTGCCTTGTGAGATATGAATCAATTAGAAAGCTACCATGATTAACACTGTGGATTTCACATAGAAATGGACAAGCAACTATGTGTATGCAGATTTCAATTTGGAAAAGGTAGCACATTAGGGAAGTGGGAAAAGAATAAACTCTTTATAAACAGAGTTGGAACAATCACTCATTAGAGGAAAAAAATAGGTAGATTTTTATTTTACTTTACATACAAAAATAAATACTAAATGGAATAATAATTATATATACAATTCAAAACCAAGAAATATTAGTGATAAATATGAGTCTTCCAGTTAAAACTGTAAACTGACCACACACATTTTATCTCCCCCCACCTCTGGAAACAGTGCTAAAATGACAGTAAAGGAATAAGAAGGCCATAAGAACATAGAGAACAAGAAAGAAAATAAGAGTAGACAAGTGCCTTCGACAACTTGTGGAAGACAAAGAGTAGATTGAGTAATGACTCAAAATGGAAGAAAGGTATCATCTAAAGCAGTTTCTGAACCTAGGAACTACTGGCATTTGAAGCCAGATCATTCTTTGTTGGGGGCAGAGCCGTCCTGTGCACTGCAGGATGTTTAGGAGCATCCCTGGCCAATACCTGCTGGACATGAGAAGCACCTTCCCCCTTGTTGTGACAACCAAAAATTCTCCGGGTACTGCCACATATCTCTGAGGAGGCAGAGCTGACCCCAGTTGATCTGAAGTGACCACAGCAGGAAATACCACTGTGCAGCCAGATGATTTATCCCGAAGAAGCTTAGCTCATGGAGACACCAAATGGTAGGCTGGGCTCAGGAGCAGAAAGAACAACAAACCTACCGAATGGGAGAACATATTTGCCAATACACATCTGATAAGAGGTTAATCTCCAAAAAATATAAAGAACTTATATAAGTCAACACCAGGAAGACCAACAAGAACTCAGGAACATGGACAACAGTGTGGTGATTGTGGGGGCAGGGAGGTGGGCGGAGGTGGAAAGGTATACAGGGGATAAATGGTGATGGGAAAAAGTGAAATAATATAATAAAACTTTAATAAATGGGTAAAGGACCTGAATAGACACTTCTCCAAAGAAAATATACACACAGCCAAAAGACGTATGAAAAGATGTTCAACATCACTAATCATCAGAGAGATGCAAATTAAAACCACAATGAGATATTGCCTCACACCCGCCAGAATGACCACTATCTATAAATCAACAAACAAGTGTTGGGGAGGATGTGGAGAAAAGGGAATCCTAGTGCACTGTTGGTGGGAGTGCAGACGGGTGCAGCCACTGTGGAAAACAGCATGGAAATTCCTCAGAAAACTAAAAATGGAACTGCCTTTTGACCCAGTGATTTCACTTCTGGGAATCTATCCTAAGAATACTGAAATACTGATTTGAAAGAATATAGGTACCCCCATATTCACAGCAGCATTATTTACAATAGCCAAGATCTGGAAAATGCCCAAGTGTCCATCAGTAGAAGAATGGATAAAAAAAAGCTATGGCACATTTACACAATGGAATACTACATGGCCATAAAAAAGATGGAACTCTTACTTTTAGAAACAGCATGGATGGACCTGGAGATTATTATGCTGAGTGAACTAAGCCCATCAGAGAAAGACAAATATATGATCTCACCTACATGTGGAATCTAATGAACAAAATAAACTGACAAACAAAACAGAAAAAGAGGCATGGACATATGGAGTAGACTGACAGCTGTCAGAGAGGAGTGAGGGGACTGGATGGAAAGGTGAAGGGATCAGCCGAAGAACATATATGTATAACCCATGGACAGAGACAACAGTGTGGTGATGGCCAGAGGGAAGGGGGAGTGACGGATGGGAGGAGGGCAAAGAGGGGAAGATGGGGACATCTGCAACAGTGTCAGTAATAAAAATAAAGAAAAAAGAGAACTGAACAAGGAATTCCAGGGAGGACAAGACAACGCGGGTTTGCAGGGCAGACAGTGGAGGAGCGCTGCACAGAATGAGAGCTCCAGACATCTACAAACATGGCCCCTGAGCCTTTAGCTGAGCAGAGCTCAGCATGGATGGTGCTACCCCAAGGCAAGGGAAGAACCATCAAAGAATTCGAGGGAACAATGCTCAGGACTCATGCAGGACCAGGAGTAGATCCTGTTCTCATTAGCCATTTGAAAACAACATAATTCATGGGGAAACAGGTAGTGTACTCAAAAGGGTTTTGTCTCAGTAGTGAAACAGAATTAGTTCAACACTAAATGTTACTCTGATGCCACCCAATGAAGCTTACATGCATAAGCAAAAAGGATTAAGGTGCTTCTATCTGTATCTTAACTGTACCTCAGATCAAACCTCAAGAGTACCCATAGGAATATAAGTTATCCAGCAACCAAGAAGGTCAAATTCACAATGCCTGACACACACCTAAAGTCACCAGGTATGCAAAGAAGCAGGAAACAATAACTGGTGATGGGGAAGGAAAAAAAATCAACTGACCCAAAGTTGATAGAAACAGATGAAAAAATTAGTAGACAAAAAAAGTGAGGACATAGTAAAGACAACTAGGAAAATGAAATAGAGAGAAAAAAAGACTGTCAGAACTCATATTAATTTTAAAAAACCCTATCTCTAGAGAGAGCAATAAGAAATAGAAGTGCATTTACCATGTACTCTATGTCTGTACGAGTATATGATTTTTTAATAAGAGCAAAACAATAATAAGCATGATATCTACTGAGTGCTTACAATATGCCAGTGACTATTCTAAGTTCCTAAATATGTATTAAATCATTTAATCTCTATAAATTAGGCACTAGCACTACTCTTATTTTACAAATAAAGAAATTGAGGGATGGAAAGTTTAAGTAACTTGCCTATAGGTAATAGGTGACAGAGATGGATTTGAACCAAGTAGCCTTTAAAGTACATACTCTATCATCACTACTTAAAAAAATTTTTTTATCCTCACCTGAGGACATTTTTTTATTGCTTTTAGAGAGAGTAGGGGCAGAGAAATATCGATGCAAGAGAGAAGCATTGACTGGTTGCCTCCTGTACACACCCAGACCAGGGACAGTAACCGGACCCGGAATCGTACGTGTCCAGACTGGGGATTACACACGCTGGCGCCTGGACAAGGGGCTGAACCTGCAACCTAGGTATGTGCCCTGGCAGGGAATCAAACCCGCAACCCTTCAGTTAGGGAACAACACTCCAACCAACTGAGCCACACTGGCTGGGGCATATTCCATCATTATTATACAGCTTTTCTAGCATACTCTTTTGTAATATCAAAAATATACAGTATATTAAAACTATAATTGATATAGTCATTCACACAGCACAATATACCCCACATCCAGTTTGAAAAATTACCTGGTGATTAACATATGTTAAATGTTCAATAGTTTTCTCGAATTCTGATTTTCCAAAAAGATTCATTTCCTGGAGAGTCTGAAAGAGAATTTTATAAAAGATGTTCATTCACATCAGACAATGCAAGACAATTACCAAAGTAAGCAACACAAGTGTTCACTACTATTCTACTTGTTTTTTGAACAACAGAATGTTTTAGAAAGAAAATCATTGCACATTTTACAAAAACAATGCTTTTGGTGGAGAAAAAACCACTCTGTCTCCATGTGTTATTTTAACAGAAGACACAGATTAGTATAAATTCATTTATAAAGATTTATACAGACTGATTCATTAGCACAACCATAAAAGGAAAAAAACAGCAGGTTAAGGAAGCTCAGGAGTACGTCCTCACAGAGGAGGAGTAAGGGAAACAGACTGTAAAGGAAGAAAAGATGAGATCAGAAGGACACAGGAACAGGATACCACAGGACTGTGGAAGCCATCAGAGTTTCAAGGATGAGCTGGTCGACAGTGTGAACACGAGAGCTGTTTTCTGGCTACACCACCTTATCTAACTCTTGTTGATGCTAAGTCTAGGTAGGCAAGTGATAAAAGCTGATGTTTCCTGAGAATTCTTCTAGTGGACTCATACTTCCACCCATATTATTCATTAAAAATAAATACAGACATTGGATTGGACTATACATTTGGTTGAAAGAGTCACTGTGCTGCATGCATTTTTTTAGTTTATTAAGTCATGCAACAAGTATTGAGTACATACTACATACCAAGCACCCAGCAAGGTGTTAGAAATACAGTAGTGAGTAAAACGTATTCTCTGATGCCATAGATACTATAGTCTAGTAGAAAAAAAAAACCTTAAAAAGATACTAGAATAAAATCCATGCATATTTTGCTAGAAAAAGGAACTTTATGAAAATATATTGAAAGGAAATCTAGAGTCTAGCATTCATTTCCTGTGTGAGAAAATATTTAACCTGGCTCTAAAGGATGAACAGAAATCAGCCAGGTAAGAGAACTGAAAAGTGTAAAGGAATGCCCCCAACAGCTATGAAAGTTGGGGCAAGAGAAAGTCCATTAAACCTGGAGTGGAGAAAACAAAGGGTGGGGAAAAGGGGAAGATGAGCTTGGGGAAAAGAGGCTACACCTCAAAGCAGGCACTGAAGACGATCACTGAAACCCTTGAAAACAGTTAATGAGTTTTAAGTGGGAAGTGACGTGATTGGATTTATATTTTTGAAAGACAACTCGGACTTCAGTTTGAAATAGATGTGGAGGGAGCTAATATAATACCCTAACGCAGTTGAGAGAGAATAATGGCCAGAACAACTAGAACTAGACAGGTTCAAGAGAAACACATGTGACCTCAGGAGCCAGACTCCTTGTGACTTCATAGTAGGTGACCTTGGGCAAATACTTAAACTCACTGTGACTCAGAGATCACCCATCTGAAAAGGCAGCTATCAAGAGTGACTCAAAAAGTCTGTGAAAAGCACTTAGTATAGAGCCTCCTGCACGGAAAGGACTTAATAAATGTTAAATACTACTTAAGAGGTAGTACTGACAAGACTTGGTGACCGCGAGACAGGAGCTTTCAGGGAGGGAGGAGTCGGTGGTGGTCCTGGGTTCGACACTTGGGTTGATGGTGGCATAACAGGACACCACTAGAGGAGGCTTAAGGATTGAGATGATTATTTCAGGTTTTAAGTAAAAGACCTGTAATAAACTCATAAATCCTCGCTCCTACTATCCAGAGAGATTCTGGCCATATGAGTATCACTTTTCCCAAGTTTTCAACACTACTGCAGTTTCCAAACCCTGTTTTTACATTCCTTGGTCACTTCAACATACAGAAAACAATAAATCAGTAGCTTGTACTAAAAACTGTCATAGTACGACAAGTTCCCCATTTGGTAATATAAACACTGTTTTTTTAATGACAAATTACTTTTGGGAAGGCAGTATTCCAAAGGATCCCAATTGAAAGTATTCTTTTGGAGTAAAACTCTAACTGGAATTTTATGACATAAAGACTGCCCTAATAATGCTTAAATGTTCTTATTGCTAATTTTAGTCACTAATTTCTAAACATTAATTCCATAACATTTTTGGATACAAAGTATAAACTCCATACTAGTAACAAGAATAGTTAATATTGAGTTCTTATTATGTATTAAGTACTTGCTTTATATATATTAACATATGTATTTGTTTGGAGATTATAAAAGGAGTTATAAAAGACTACCCCAGATATGACATCAAAAGCATACACGACAAAAGAAAAAATAAATTGGACTTCCCCAAAATTAAAAATTTTTGTGCTTTAGCAGACACCATTTAAAAAATGAAAAGATAACCCACAGAATGGGGGAAAGTATTTGCAGATCATATCTGATGAAGGAAATTTTATTGAGGATATATAGTCTTACAACTCAATAATGAGACAAATAATGCAAATTAAAAATGGGCGAAGGATGATCTACATTGACATTTCTCCAAAACAGGATAAACAAATGGCCAAGCAAGCACATGAAAAGATGATGGACATCATTAGCCATCATGAAAATGCAAAGCAAAACCATGGATACCTACCAGCATGACTACCATGAAAAAGACAGACAATAACAAGTGTTGCTGAGGACGTGTATGCACTGCTGGTGGGAAGAAAAATGGTGCAGCTGCTATGGAAAATGGCCTGGCAACTGTTCACAGGGTTAAATACTGTCATCATATGAACCCAGGTGCACGCCCAAGATAAGTGAAAACATACATCCCCACAAAAAGCTGTACCTGAATATTCATAGCACCATTATTATTTATAGCCAAAAAGTAGAAACCACACAAATGATAAATAATGGAATGTTACTCCATAATAAAAAAGAATAAAATATTAATACATACTATAACATGAATGGATTGCTTGAAACCATTATGCTAAATGAGAGAAGCCAGACATAAAAACTGCATACTGAATGACTCCGTTTATGTGAAACGTCCAGAGTACGTAAACCTACAGAGACAGAAAGTAGACTAGTGGTTGCCTCAGACTGAGGAGGTGAGGGGCAAATGGAGAGCAGGTGACAATGGGTACAGAGTTTCTTCTGAATTAATGAAAATGCTCTCTTGGGGGGGGGTGCTGGATTGGGAGTAAAAGGGAGAAAACTGTACTTGCACAATGATTAAAATAAAAAAAAGAAAATGCTCTAAAATTGATTGAGGTGATGGTTGAACAAGTCTGTAAATATACAAAACACCACCTGAAATGGGTGAAGTATATGGTATGTGAATATCTCAATGAAACTGTTTTACGAAAAGAAGATAATGTCCCTCCACATAAGGAACTGCCTACTGAAATCAGAGACTAGTTATTTTCTATAAAGAACAAGATAACAAATATTGCTGGCCTTATGAGCCACTGTTCCTACAGCCATTACTGAACTCTGCCACTGCAGCAAAAAAGAAGCCACACTGAACGTGTAAATGAAGGAGCATCGTATTCCAATAACATTTACCAACAATGAAATCTGAATTTCAAAAAGTTCATGTGTCATGAAATATTCTTCTTTTCACAGTTTTTCAATGATTTCAAAAAGTAAACATCAGTTTGCAGGAACTAGTATAAAGGACACATGGACAATAAGAGGGGAGGAGTGGAGAAGGGAGGGAGGTGGGGAGGGTTGAAGGGGTGGGCTGGGATGGGGGTAAAGGGAAGAAAACTGTACTTGAACAATAATTAAAATAAAAAAAAAGTAAACATCATTCCTAGGACACAGGCCAGACGGAAACACTGCGGTCTGGATGTGGCCCGTGCGCCACTGTTGGCCAAGCCCTGACCTGTCAGTCGTACGTTCTGAAAGGAAACTTCAAAAAACAACATACAGAAAGGCCTCTCTTTTTCTCAATACATTACCTTTCAAAAATCAGTCAATCTTATTACTTACTTACTTTTAGCTTGTCTTTTAAAGCTTCGTTTTCTGCCAAAATCCTTCTTAAGTCAGATATTGCAACTTCTTTTTCCTTTTCCATAAGACTAACAATATTATGGGAGACTGTGCTTTGGGAGGATTCTTGTCGTAGTAAAGATAATTCTTCCCGAGCCTTCAAGAATTAAAAAGATATAAATAACACTTTGGATATGTCCCCAGTTAAAAAAAACAAAAACCAAAAAACTAAGCACATGCTACCTTTGCTCTCTTTCCAAATCCCCCAAAATGAGTAAAAGGATGAAAATAATCATAATCATAATCATAAGGAAATTGAGGGACGTGCCAGCCACAAAATCATGGAAACCAGACAGCAGATGGAAAACTAGTAATGAAGCAGACCCCAAACAGCTGAACTCTAAGCCAACAGTAAGAAAAGCCTAGAAATGGATTACTGTGTCCTGCAAAATCCCTAAAGTGAAAACACCTTTTTGAATTGATCTTCTAACCTGCATGTCCTTCTCCCCCTCTTGAAGTAGCAGGAGGATTTCTCGGGAGACTGAGAGGGGAACGAATTTAGGTGACAGCTACTGCGCCTTGTCTACACTCACCTTGGCCTGGCCGCTGAGGCTCTGTGACTTGGCCAAGCTGCTAGGGTTCCCTCTCCCCGAGTTTCCTCACCAGAGCCTAAGTCCTTAATATCCAATAGGCCCCCATAGCGGCTGCCACTCACTGTTTAATAGTCATATTCCAACACATCTGAATCCCATGAATTAATTTGGTTGGCTCAGAGTCAGCCTAAGACATGTTCCAGACAGTTTTAGAAATAGATTATCTCTAACCGACCTGACAAATAGTTAGAAAAAAAGAAGAAATACGAAAAAATAATAGAAATCTCTGCTTTGGGAACAGGATCATAAGTAGAAACTACTACTTATAATTCTAATTCTGAAGGAATACCATGAGATCCCTGCATTACAATAATTTCAAGGATATATTCTGGTTCCATTATAGTTAACTAGTTCTGTATAATGTTGGCTTAATTATAACCAATTTCTTACTTCATTATATAAAACACTCAGTTTATCTCTTTCTGCTGTCAATAATTTAACATTGGACTGTATATCCTCCATATGTTTTTCAAATCTTTCCAGCATATGCTGAAGTTCATCTCTTTCTCTTGCGATCAGATGAATTTCACAATTGTAATCACCCTGAAACATAAATTAAAAACAGAAGTTATCATTTGTTATAATTACAACCATAAGGTAATCACAAGGATGCTGGTGATGAGACTGACCTAAAGATGCTGACAAAAAACCCAAAAGTTTTTTCAATGTAATTGTGGAACACAATTCTTAACCCATAGTGAGAGGACATGAGAGGGCTGGTGGTAGTGGGGCAAATTTCCTGGCCTTCAAATTCCCAGGAGGGGATGCAGCCGCCAAGGATACTATTTGATCAGATCCCACCTGATGCTTCAACTGTCATTCCCTTGAAGTTACTTATACTGGTGGTACCTAAAGTGTCATCCCCAGGCCAGAAGTATCAGCAGAATCTAGGAACCCATTAGACATCCAAGTTTCGGGAACTGACCCAGACCTACTCAATCAAAAACTTTCGAGACAAGCCCTAGTAACTGGTTTATCGAGGCCTCCAGGTGATTCTGGTGTGTGCTAATTGTGGGGAAACACTAGTTCACAACCATCTCTGGGGCAGAGACTAGGTGCACTGTGTGCCTGCTCACCCAGTGCAAGTAACTGTAACAGACTAGCACATTCCTCAGTGCTTTTCTGTGACAACCTAAGATCAATGGCCTAGACACACCAACCCCCGGCTGTCCCAGCTTTAAACCAATATGAGGTCTACTTTTGTGATCAGGTAAATATAAATATTTCTACCAGGCAGTGTATGTACATTAATCAACTACATCCAACATGTCTAAAACAAGATTGTAGCAATCATTCCAGTACAATTCAACAGACCCACTATCTTCACAACAATTGTGGAAAATAAAGATGATAAATGCCGACTTGGGATCTATGGTATCTCACTGTTAAAGTACTAAGTTCAGAAGACCTGGGTAGGGATAATCAGATAATTTGATACACTGGCCATCATCCTGATCTGTGTTATTCAGTATCTCCTGTGCACATACCACATCCCATGTGGAGCTGGTAAATGGTAGATATTTGTGGGGTACCCCTTGCCTGTAACTTGGAAATGAACTATCCTCTTGGCGAAATAAGGAAAATCAAGGCATAATAGATGAGGTTAGTTATCTGGACACCTTATCACCTCCTATAAGACATTTTATCAGCAGATTAAAATTTGAGGACTTAAGGCTTGAGTAACTATAGAAAATCTATAACCTGAATAAAAATATCTTACAGACAGGAGGTGGTCTACATGGATTTCAGAGAAGGAGCACCTAGTGAGTAAGGATTTGACGGTCTATTTTTTCTATCGTCTAGGTCTCAGCTTAAATGCCACTTTCTGTAAGGAGTTCTTCCAGATTCTCCAATCTAACTTAGACCTCCCCCTCTATACGCTCTCATAGCCTTCTGAATCTTTCCTGAATTCTTTTTTCATTAACATTTATATCAATAAGATTCTAAAGTAATTCACACGCGTATGCATTTAATCTATGTTTTAACCACTAAAACGTAAGCTTTATGAGGGACGCAGTAGGTGTCTGCTCTTACTCACCACATCTTCAGTGCCTAGCATGGTACCTGGCAGAATGTGTGCATTCCCCTAGCATTTGCTGACTGGCCTTCTGAAGCAGGAACTCTAGCTCTTTTCTAAATGTATCTTGTATGTGGATATTTATACTTGTGTTAACATATAATTATTGATAAACTTCCTTTTATCACTCTATTGTTTTCAATACACATATGCACCTACACGATGCTCAAGGTGATAAGGCTAAGAATTATGTCTTCTTTACCTCGTATTTCTGGTGCCTTGGCATATATTTGATGAACTGAATCTGACTTTTGACATAGATTTGATTTGCTTTGAACCAGAAAATGATAAAGAAATGAAACATTTACTAGGAACTAGATTTTATACTAGACTCTTATGCAAATCATCTCATATAATCTTCACAAGAGATTTTAGTCACTTTCCTCACTTTGCAAATGAGGAAACCAAAGTTCCAAGAGGTTAGATAACTTGTCCAAGTTCATAAAGCTGATTTGTGGAGTTAGTACTTTCAACAGGCCTCCAACTCCAACGCACTTTCCACTACACAAAACTTGTGATTGGAACCATATACTCAAAACTTGCAATTGGAACCACAGTGGGTACAAGGTGAAAGGGGACAGTGCCCCCTCCAGTCCTCAGCACTCACGACTGTCTTACACTCCACCCGTTTCACTAGTGAACATGCCCACTTCCCTTCTATGCCTCCAATTTACCGCCGGGGCTCTAAAATGCTCTGAACGCCTCAACTTCTAAACTCTGGAAAATGAATTCCTTATCCATATTAGTTAACATTAGAAAATTTCAAGAAAGTGAGTAAAATTGAAAGGGGAAAATGTCTCTTGATTTTACCAGTACCTTAATAAAATCTCTCATTTGTCTTTCAATTGTGAACCTATACCATCAACTGAATTGAATCTTTAGGTTGAAAGCTCTGAAATATTTATCTACTCAGTTCTATTTAATAAATATTTGATTAAATTAACCAACCATTTTTGTGGAAGATTCTCCTACACAATGAAAGTGACAAATTTGGTGAGTTATTTTTCATGAGTCTCAACTATATATGGGGATTAAAAAATAACTCTATAACATAAATTAATTTATACTGTATTTTCCCAATTGTTCTCCTTATAAAATAAAATACTGTCTATACTGACTCTTGTATAACAGAATGACAAATTCAGCCATTAGTCAATGAGGTTAAAAAACAGTCTAATCAGAATATGACTGAAAACCATTTGACAACTGACAGGATCTTCAGGAAAAGGATGACGGAATTGGCCAATTCAGCCAAGTCTGAAATCAAATGTTTTGAGTTTTAATGACCTTACTCCCAGCTTCCCCTAATTTGATCTAGTATGCAGTAATGTTATGGTAATAAAGCCCCAGGACTCCTATGGCTCCAAAGCCAGAAAACAAAACAAAACAAAAAAAACCTACAGAATTCAAATGATACTCACAAAATAATGATACTCATAAAACAGTGAAAATAATTAAGACCTAAAATAGAGACTCATGATTGTAATCTCTCAGGAATCATGACTAACTTCACCTCATGTATATCTTTAGACTGCCAACTTGTGAAGGTGGCTGCAGCGGGAACAGGCTGACCTGCCTGGCACCCTGGCACCCACCTCCATTCACTATTTTCTCCCATTGTGTGATTAACACGGAGATGCCTGGCCTGCACCACGTGATCTGCTCTTCTGACTAGTCCAAGGCTGGGAATGGCATGAAACCATGGGGCCTGCCATGCGGACAAAGCCATTCTGCTTCGAGAGAGAAAGTGCAGCTGATGCCAAAAGCAAAGGTTAGAAAGAGAAGAAACGTCCACTAGCTCAAGTTCCGGGTTCCGGTTTCTGGAAGCCCAGAAGCCCTTACACTCCTCCCATGTATGTAACGAGCTATTCAATCTTCCCTTAAGTTCCAGAAATCAGTATATCATGCTTTGTTCTTGAGT
Organism: Phyllostomus hastatus; assembly: GCF_019186645.2. Taxonomy (NCBI): domain Eukaryota; kingdom Metazoa; phylum Chordata; class Mammalia; order Chiroptera; family Phyllostomidae; genus Phyllostomus; species Phyllostomus hastatus. The sequence continues at coordinate 33,205,702 of NW_025333709.1, read as the reverse complement.
AGTTTCCTAATTAATGCAGTATTCCTGTAGTTTAGGTCATGGAAGGAAACAAAAATCAAAATTGAGAAAGAGTTTTTAAAAGCAAGTATGAAAACAGTTAGAATTCATACAGTAACAAACCAGAGAAGTTTGTTCAAAAAGATATTCTCTTATCAATTACACTGATAAAGAGATATTACCTTTTCTAGCATTTTAGATGTTGGAATTTTTTCACGTACAGAACAATTTGTAGAGCAAGATCTTCGCTGTATTATATGCTGGAGTCTTTCGAGCTCTTTTTTATAAAAATCTCGTTCTTCTTCTATACTTTTCAGAAATGCATCTAAACGAGAAGGTGACTTGTCTCGACGTTTTATCCCATGCTCCAGCCTCATCCTCTCAACTTCCAAAGTAAGTTCTCTTTCTGAAAATGAAAAATAATTCAATCTTAAAAGTGCTGCATTTAAATTATATAATTAGCCAAATAAATTGTATCTATTATTTTTAGAATGCAAGCCACTAAAAATCATTAACTGTTTTGTACATTGCCTATAATTGCCAGATACTGAAGAAGCAAATACTGAGAGAAAAGGAGAAAAATAGTCTTTAGAGAGACACCAGTTTGCTTCTCTGACGAGAACAAAGGTACCACGAGAGCAGGGACCTTGTGCATCTTCTTTACCTTCCCGTCCCAGTACCCAAAACATCTGGCACACAGCAGGCTCATAAACATTTGTCTAATGAATGAGTGAGTGCATGAATGAATGAATGAATTCTTACATGTTTCTTAAAAAATCTCATTTAGGACTGGCACCGGGCAGAAAAGTAGCCTACTTCATTTGTGTGTGTGTATACTTTCAAGTGGAAGAACTACATTTCCTTATAAATATTCTGTTCTTTCATTTTTCACTTTTAGAATAGTCTTCCCCTTAGTCTTATATAATTCTATTGTTGTTTTGCCTCAAAGAATACACTTCTATTTGAAACTATTGAAGCAGGGTTTCCTTTACTAGTCAAAACAAAAGGAATTCTGCCAGGCCCTCGAGGGGTAAAGGTTTCCTACAGCGCTACAGTGCCTCGTATGGCTTCTGTTGCACACAAGCACTGAATGGATGCGAGACCATCTACTAAGGAAAATAATACATCAAGAGAAAATAACAATCACTTTGTAAGTTGTCAACATTTTACATTTTACCTGTAACTCCAAAACTTTCAATTTTTTTGCTAAGTCTTTGCTTTTCTTGTTCAAGCTGATGAATAACAGTTTCCAGGTCTGATTTTATAAGGAGTTCATCACTCAGTCTCTCTTTCTCTTTACGGCATAAGCTTAATTCCTGCAAATTTAATACTATAATCAAGATTTCAAACAATTTTATAAAATATCATAGCACTTAAAAGAGATATGTTTAAAAGCATGTTTATTTAAGAGTAGCTCAAATACACACACACACTTTAGTCAAATGTATGGTTTCAACCAAATTAATGATCAGTTATGGCTAAAAGCAACATAAAACCTAAATATCAATGGTGTTCTTTTCTGAGTAGCAGAATTATTAGGTTTTTATTCTTTTAATTTGTTTAGCAAATTGTCCTATATTTAAAAAATAAATATGTACTTGTATAATAAAAAAATTAAAGCTTTTTCACTTTTAAAGGGGGGCAGAAGAAAGACATAGTGTTCTAAGAGTACCATGGGCATCTGTAACTACATTATTCTCTCAACCTCATCTGCACAGTGGAGATCGGACCAGTAACTGGATGCCAACAATGCACTGGCGAGAAGGAATCTATGGAGGTGAAGCATTCTGCACAGTGTCCAGCACATGGCAAGTGCTTAATTACTGCTAGCTGTAGAAATTAATATTTTCCTTAAAATACATAAACATGGCACTATTAGAAAAGACAGAAAAGGTCAGAAAGTAAGCACAGCAACATCTTACTGTCTGCCAACCAACACAGGATAATGTGGTCACAGTTCTGACACCAGCACTGTCAATTGCACTGAACTGCGTATAGTGTGCACAACAGTAGCAGCAAACAAACAGCAAAAATCCCTGCTCTCGTGGAGCTTATGCAGAGTTTAATGATGTAAAAACATCATCAAACATGTAGATGTTTGTCTACTTTCTGTTTACTGACCTCATGGGAGAAATTTATAGTATCTATGAGACTAAAGAACGGACAACATTTAGCAGGTTTAGCTAATTCTATTATTCAATATTGAATTGAACTGAATACCTATAGTTGAATAAAAAGAGTCATTGAGATGTTGCCCACAGTGAGCATATAAAAATCAACAAGCATCTGAGCTCATACTATGTGCCAGCATATCACAGTGGCTTCACTTCTAAGTTTGCCCTATGCCAGCAGCACACCGCGCACTAGAATGTACGCAGAGCACGCAGAGCAAGAAAACCTGGAAATTAGCACTAGTCTGTTTCCAATCTTAGCAGAAACTCATCCAATTTAACAAGCTATTAAAAAACCCCTCAATAATCATTTGGGTGACCACCCAGGAATTTCTACCCATAAGCAAGACATTCTGCCAGTTTTAGACTATATAAGACAATATTGTATGTCTAGGCTTATGTTGGAATCATTGCTAGCATTCTGACTTGAAGAACAAGTAATATGACTAGGAAAATGGTTTGCACTACCAAACAAAGCTATTAAAAGAGGAATGAGTACTTTAATAAAAGTCAAGAATGTCATCAATTATTGATTTCTAGTTTTAATATTTATAAAAATATTAAATATTTAATAAATATTTATAAGTTGTCAGGGGCTGAACAGAGGAAAACGGGGAGTGCCTACTAGTGGTATAGTTTCTTTCTGGAGTGATGAAGACGTCCTGTCATGTGACAGCAGTGATGGCTGCACTGCTTAGTGACTATACAAAAACCACTAAATTGTACACTTAAGAGAGTATTATAATGTGTAAATTATATTTAAGTAAAAAATATGTATGTAAAATAAAGCATAAAAATTTTCTTACCAGAAGTTCTGGTGATTCAACATGACACGTACTTACCAGTTGAAGTTTTGCCATTGTTTCTTCAAGATTCCGCATCTCAGAAAGATTTCTTTTAATCTCTTTCTAGGAATAAAAAGTCTATTAGATAAATACCTAAAAATCAAGAATACTTAGCACTAAGTCACAGTGCAAATGAGATCATTTTTTAAGTAATTCATGCTCCCTCTCACCAGTGATTTCTGAGGCTTTAGACCTAAGCCTACATTTCAACGAAGAGGAGGCCAAGTTGAGGCTTCTCTTTAATTTCTTGGTATCGTGAATGCTTACAGGGAGCTAGATGCGAGAACTGAAAACTCTTTTTGGCCTGTGTACCTGAAGGACTGTCCTGGAACCCTGGTTTTAGAATTCGTCTTACAGCACTCTTGTTTCCTCATCTTACTATCCCATTGCTCTCCCCGCACGGATGACGACCAGCCTGGATCCTCCGTACTACAACTGTCTTCTTTAATTTCCTTCAGCAATACTGTATGGTTTCCAGTGCACACTTCCTTGGTTAAGTATATTCCTAAGTATTTTATTCTTTTTGATGCTATTGTAAATGGGATTATTCATTTGCTTTTTGGATTTTAATTATTAGCGTGTCAAAACACACCTGATTTTTGCATGTTGTTTTGTATCCTGCTACTTTGCTGGATTTATCCGTTCTGCTGTGTGTGTGTGTGTGTGTGTGTGAAATCTTTATGGAGTTTTCTACATATACGGTCACGTCATTTGCAAACATAATTTTACTTCTTTCTTCCCAATGTGAATGCATTTTATCTCTTTTTCTTGCCTAAGTGCTCTGGCTAGGATTTCTAGTACTCTGTTGAACAGAAGTGGTGAGAATGAACATCCCTGTCTTATTCCTGATCTTAGAGGAAAAGCGTTCAGTCTTTTCACCACTGGGTATGATGTTAGCTGTGGGCTCTTCACACATGCCCTTTATTATGGTGAGGTAGTTTCCAATCTATTTAACTAGTTAGTGGTGGTGACACTATAAACTTAATTCAGTGATGTATAATAATGGTGTTCTTCAAACTAGGTTATACCCATTCCTGAGATAACATGAAGACTTTCCAAATATTATGTAAAACTATCACATACACATGGTTTTAAGGAATCAATGTCTGGAATCTTAATTTGCACATATAGTCCCTCTTACATATTATTTACCTGAGAATCTGCTTGTGGTCTTGTCATGTGGGTTCTCCTTTCCTACTTTCTCTCTCACAACTGCCTTTCCCCCACTTTTCAAACTAAAGACATACACGTAATGTCTGTCTCAAGATACAAGCAACTTTTGGAGTGCCATACAAAAAGATAATCTACAATGTTGGGGCTAGCCAAAAAAAATTTTAAGTAAGACACTATTTTCTCCCATTTCACCTCATTAAGAAATGTATTTCCAATAAAATTTTAGTTTTTTATTTAATAAGTATTTATCAAAATTTGTGATGTATTTGTCACTTTGATCACTAATAAGTGTAAAGATAGTGCTATTTGGAGGAATAATGCTACTTTTAACCTTAGAGTTACAGGACACTGTGAAAAATGAAACATTTCACTTTATGTATTTTTTATTGCAAACCCATTTGATAGGGTGATCATAAAAAGATATTCAAACATAGGATAAAATTTTGTGTGGATCTCAAGAAAGGGTCATTTGGATTCTAGTGGCTACATTTAGAAGATGACGTGACAGTTTTATTCTAAGAGATCAATATTTAAAATAGATGAAATTATATCCTTTGCATCTATGTAAATTTAAAGATAAAAGCTACCAACTTAAAAATTTCCAAGGGCATATATAGTTGGAGTTTTTTTTAAGCCTTTAATGGCTTTATGAGCACAACATGATAAAGACAACAAACTTCTGAAGTTCACTCACAATGCAGAGGTAAAAGAACAGATGGAAATATTGAAGGAAAATAGGGCACAGTGTGGAGAACTACCTTAATAGGTGTGTTTCACAAATGCAAACAACCAGAACAAGTGCAAGCATTTAGAGCATGTAAAACACTTTAGAAAAACATGAATTACAAAACAAAAAACCCAAAAGGCCTGAATGTGTATCAACAGGGCTCAAGCTCACTACATTCTAGGAGAAGTAAGGAGCACTCCCCGCACCTGAACATACCTTTGCTTCCCCAAGTTCTTTATCGGCAGTCTCAAGCACTTCTTCTTTATGTCTTTCCAACTGCTGTGCTAAATGGTCTATTTCAGTTAGTTCTTGGCAGAGTTTTTCATTTTTGTTACTTAAATTAACTACTTCAGTGGTCACTGTTTCCTTGGTTTCCATAAGCTCTTGTATATGCTTCTCCAGGTCTTTATTAGCTTGCTGAAGAAAGTCAACCTAAGTTGAATTTGTAATTTATAAGAAATATGAAATGGAAAATTATCCTAAATACTAAACTTTCAAAAAAAATGTCAAAATACTATATTTTTAAAATACCAAAAATTAAAGCCACAACTATTTTAAATTTGCAAACTTATAGTTTTCATTTGCAAAACTGAAAATGTATGGTTTAATAAAACCACCCATTTTTTGTGTGAACATTTTTCCAACATACATCAAGTTCTAAAAATCTGATGAGAATATCACTACAATGATACTATTACTCTAGACTATGATATCCAATGTAGTGGCCAACAGCCTCCACATGTGGCTACTGAGCACTCTGAATGTGGCTAGTCCAAACTGAGATGTGCTATAAAGGTAAAACAGACACAAGATTTCAAAGACTTAGCACAGAAAAATAATGTAAAATACTTCAGTTATATTTTATAACGTGAATTTCATATGATATAATATTTCAGCTACATTAAGATAAATACACTATTAAATCCATTTTACCTGTTTCTTGCTTTTTACTTTTGTAATGTGGCTACTAGAAAATTTTAAGTTACATACGTGGCTCATAAAGTTTTTTTTTTACTGGACAGTAGTACTCCAGGAACTACTGCTGACATTGGTGCCTTACTGTGTTCTGGTTCACCCCAGGCAGCACTGGTATGTCTGCATTTCTAAAGCTCATGCATTATGCTTTATGGACCTGATCTTTCACTTTTAGGTCAAGTGCATGGCAGGGAATCTACTATATAGGTAGTTAAAAACTACAAGTTTAATATTTGTATTTATTTTTTGAGTCCTCTTTTCTACATTATAAAGAAATATTGTCACGAAATTTTTGAAAATAAAGAAAGTGATGAAGAATAACCTATCACATAAAGATAAACTTTGTTATCATATTTTGGCTTATTTTCTTCCAGTTTCCTCTCTTTGAGTTTATATATACATTTTTAAAAAGCAAATTAAAGCCCTGGCTGGTGTAGCTCAGTGGATTGAGCTCGGGCTGAGAACCAAAGCATTGCAGGTTCAATTCCCAGTCAGGGTACATGCCTGGGTTGCGAGCCACATCCCCAGTGGGGGCCATGTGAGAGGCAACCACACACTGATGTTTCTCTCTCTTTCTCCCTCCCTTCCCCTCCCTAAAATAAATAAATAAATAAATAAATAAATAAAAAAAATCTTAAAAAGTATATTTTAAAAGAAAGCAAATTAAAGATCACATTGTCACTATAGTTTATTCTCTTCTTTTAAATATCTAACATTGTGGTGTATATGTTCCTGCCTCATTAAATATTCTTTACAAACAGGATTTTTCAATAGTGGTCCTTTTTATCTGGATGCACGTACTCTACCACCTTTTCCCCACTGTGCACAACACTTCAGGGAACAATCCTATTCCTCCCACAAGCTCGTGGGCGACCATAAACAGCCAGGAGTGTATACCCTCAGTAAAATAATGATAAAAGTCATTACCTGAATATTTAAATGTGCGATGAGCTTTTCGTTGGATTTGTTTCTGCTCTCCAGAGAGAGGATGTCCGAGGAGCGGCCGCCGTCCAGTGCGATGGACAGCCGTTCTATCTCCCTTTCTCTCAGCTCAATCTACAGACACACAGTCATGGCATCATTTTTAAAAGTACAGTTTTGAGCCAAAATGATTAACACTGAATAAACATTTATTTGGCTATACTTCCATTTTCTTATGTTGAACAATGCAGATGAGATTAACATTCATATATGTACCCACACATTATGAGATTGTGAAATACATATATGTTGAGCAAAAATAAAAAACACAGAAAATGTCAACATAAGAATTGTCAACATAGCTTTCATAAATATTCAATTATATAGATATTTCCTAATTTTGTTTTCTTTCCTTCTCTAAATTAGCATATTTACATAAAAACAAACTTGAGTATTGAAACCGAGTCTGAATTACTTCAGTGCTTAGTTCAATAAATGTAAAATAAACAAACAAATGTAAAACAAAAGAAAAATAAACTGCTACTGAAACTCAATATTGAAAAGGATAGAAAGTGTATGTGAATTTAATTATCATCATTTAGAAAACAACAAATTATTTATCATTCAGAAAACAACAAAAATCATGATCACTGTCAATCATGAATTCGCACTCATTCACATGCAAGAACTTGGAAAAATCCACACACATTCAAGCTTTGGTTTAAAAACAAAAAAACAAAACCGAAAAAAAACCCCACCAAGCATTCAATTCACCAATTCTTGAGCACAGTTCTAGGTATACAAAGATAAATAAAACATGGCACCTGACTTTCAGGAACACAGCTTTACAGAGAAAACTAGCAATTAAACCAATGATTGCTGTGTAATATGTTTGTTAATGGTAGAATAAAAGAAATAGGCATATGGCATCAAAGTACTTAAGGGAATAAAGTGATTCACTCTTCGTGATATGTGTACAACTGTGGAAATTAGTGCAGGTCTTACCAAATAAATTATGCTCAGAGAAGTTATAAATGATGCTGTGAAGAGGAAGGATGCTCCAGGCAGTGGCACAGAGCATAGAACAACATGGCTTGTTTGAGGGAGCAGAAATGGCTCAGTATGACTGGACTACAATGTGCAAGAAAACCAATGGTTGGGGATGAGTCTGAAGAATTGCACAGGAACTAATCATGGTAAACACTGAATATTTAGCCAAGGAGAAAGATTACTCTGGACTAAAGGATGAATTTGAAAGAATAAAACCAGAGGCAGGGAAATGTACTATAGGGAAGGAGGAGAGATGATTAAGGCCAAAAATAAAACAGAGGGATAGAGCAGAGCAGAAGGAATAACCGTAAGGAGTGCTCAGGCAGGAGAACGACAGAACTTGGCCAGCAGGGTGTGAAGGACAGAGCATGAGGTCTGGAAAGACTACAGAGTGTTGGCTGGGCAGACGGTGACGCTACCAAACACAGGGGGACACTCAGGAGGCACAGCATATTTGAGGCAGAAGCCAGGTTCAGTACTAGGCAGATGAGTATGAAGAGCCTTTACCCAAGTGGAAATGGCCAGTATTAAGCTGGACATATGGGTCTGGAGCTCAGGAGAGAGGTTCACGTCTGAAGTAGTCTGGGGGAGGCATCGACATAAGGCAATATTTTAAATCAAGAAAGTGGATGAGAACACCTGGGAAAACGTACAGGGACAGTAGAAAAGGTCAAAGACAGAATCCTGGAACACAGTAATATTTCAGGGAATGGGCAAAGTAAAAAACAAAGACAAAATTAGAAGATGTGGAGAAAAAAAAAAGAAAGCCAAAAGAAAATGGAAGGGTTTCAATGAGAAATTATAAATAATGTCAAATACTACATAGTAGGTCAGGAAAATAAAGACTAAATGTATCCTTTTGGATCTAGCAATTAATGTCACTAGTGTTATTAACCAGACTGATTTATGTAGTGGGGGGCGGGGTGGGGTAGGGAGAAGCCAGGCTGCAATAGGCTAAGCAGTGAGCAGGAGGTAAAGAAGTGGAGATGAGAGTCAGAGGCTCTAGAGAAGCTGCAATGAGAAGGAAGGAGGAGGCATGAGCAAGCTGGAAAGGCAGTTAAGGAAAGATTTTTAAGGGATGGTAGCGATGACTATCACAATACCTTCTCCTGAAGCTTGAAGGAATAATTACAATGTAACCATGTAAGTGTTTGGTAAAGAAAGAATAATTCATTAAAGTAAGGTCTTAAGAGGGGAGAGGGGAGGAAATTTCAGGGGAATTTCAGGGGAGAATGGGAAGGGTTTACAGGAACAAATATAAAGGACACATGGACAAAAATTAGGGGGGTGGAAATGGGAGGGAGGTGTGGGTGGGCTGGGATGGGAATAAAGCACAGAAAACTGTACTTGAACAATAATTAAAATAAAATTAGAAAAAATACAATTTTTTAAAAAACGCATTACTGGACTGAAATCAGACACAAAGAATATATACTTTATGCAGTTTCATTTCCATAAGTTTCAAATACAGGTCACACTATCTGATGATGTTAGAATCCTTGGAGTGCACAGGGGGGTTTCTGGGAGACAACTCATGTTTTGTTTCTTGATCTAGGTGCTGGTTACTTGGGTGTGTACACTGTGTAAAAATTAATTGATCTGTTGTTATCTTTTTGTGTACTTTCCTGTACATGTATTATGCTTAAGTAAAATGTTTAAAAAGTTGGGGAAAAAAAGGAGAAGAGGGGAAATGGGACCAAACACAGAAGCAAGAAAGACTAAACCTTACTTGAAGAACATTATCCTACCCATCAAGTCTTGAGAGCCTGAGTGTGAATACTGCTACTTTTAAAGACAGAGATAGGAGGTTGAAACAAGCTGATATCCTGAGGAGGAGGGTATTATAGGTTGGGGAAATAGTTTGAAAGAACAGCAAAATTTAGAATACAAGCTGAGAAAAACAAAACTCAAGGAGAAAAAAACAGGCAGCAGACTGGACTCAGCTGAGATTGCTAACTGCAAGAAATTGGCAGCTTCCATCAGAACAGTCAGGCTATGTTCCCCAGACACCTCAGCCATCTCGCAGATGGTGAAGACTGGTGGGTTTACATTCATAAAGTACTTCAAAAAAAATGTGATGAAAATGTGATTAAAGGTTAAAAAATACCAATAATATTCAACTCATGTACATATTTATATTATAAACATCTCTCCATAAAGTTAGTTTTTTTGGCTGACATTACTATCATTTCTTTTCTTTTAACTCCGTTTTTATCCAAATAATCTTCAAAGTACTTTATAAATATAAGAGTTATACCAACCAAAACATAAGTTAAATCTATATTTGCATGTGCAAATCACATCACTCCAAAAAAGTACAAAAAATGAAAAATGTGTTACCCAATTTAAACTTCAGTAAGCATATTAAGAAAAGAAGCCCGTAATTACCCAAATCAGCATTTAGTCAGGACACCGGCAGGAAGTGTGAGAGAACAAAGGTCGTGTGGCTGTGACCTGTGCCTGTGTCTACTGACTCTCCCACCTCTTCTGAAAACTGTTATGAGACACTATTTCTTGTAGGGAAACAAAACCACAAAAATATACAGCAACAAAGGAGTAACTTTCAAAGAGACTTACGTTCAAGATGACAAAATTTGTAAGTTTAGAGTAAAAAAAATTAAAAGACCATTATAAAGCATTGTATACTTTAATAAAATATCTCCTAGATGAAAACAGTAATACAGTCATAAAATTATATTTGAGGAAGTAGATGATTCACCTAAAACAAAAACAAAATAACAAAACAAATGAAAAACTCCTATTCACCTAAATGAATAATGAAGTGAATAGGCCAGAATTGCTCTAAAACCATCTAAGCCACTCAGGCTATTAACTCTATTAACACGTTGGTGAAAAAGATAAAGCTGTATAGAAAACTCAGTTATCAGTAGTATCAAATGTAACCACTTCTATTTACAATGCAAGTATACCCATCTCAATCCTTCCTATTGTAAATAAATAAAAATCCTACCTGCTTGTTGTAATCTCTCAGTCCACTTTCCATCACTGCTAGTTTTTCTTGTAACTGATGGACTTCCTGTTGAAGCTCTTGAATTCTGAAACACATTCATAAATAATGCCAATATACTTTTGTTAAGAAATACAAAATAACAAGAAATAAAACTAGATATATTCCTTTATAAATCCTCTACTTTCTGTTTCTTAATGAATTATGAAGTGTTGTACCATGCATAGAGAATATCATCTTGTAAAGTTAATCTCATAAAAACAGCTAAAAAATTGAGTGGTAAATAATTTTAAACTCAAACCTACTTATTGAATTTTGATCCTTAGGACAACCCTTTCAGATGCTGCTGCTAACTGTTAGGTTCAGAAAATTGAGAGTATCCAAAATTTGTAAGATTATTAAGTGAAATAAGGGCCTTACATGGGTTTCCTGATCCTTACTGAGCCTGTATTTTATAATAAACTATCTACCCTGTAATCCTGGAATGAAGGAAAATATTGAGAAATTCTACAATTTTCCAAGTAATTACAGCAAAAAAAATAGCTACTCTTTTCTGGCACTTGTTAATTCTAACTGCATCAAGATTTGTCCAAATTACCTGAATTCTACAATTGCCCAAATGTATTTGTATTACATCCAACCTTTCCAAGCATTAACATATATTACACACCACTTTCATACTGGAAAGATAAAGCCTGAGGCCAGGTCTGCTTTTCCATGGGGTGGAGTAAGAGAAGCTGGACACAGCTCGTCACTGCTATCACTGGAACCAACGTTTTCTACTGATCTACCTTTAGGAGAAGAGTACATACGCAACTGCACTCATACTTATGCACGAATGACTGAATGAAAACACAACATGCATGTGCAAATTAAAACAAACAAGATAATCAAGAGACTAATGCCACCTACAATGGTTTGATAGAAAAGAAAAATGATAAGGAGAAGATAAAAACAAAAATTATATATATATATATAATTATTATATATATATATATTTATATATATTTATATATAATTATATATATATATAATTATATATATATATATATAATTTTTGTTTTTATATAATATATGTAATTATACACACACACACACACACACACACACACACACCCAAAAAACTCCTTAAATAATACTAACACATTGCCTAATAAGTCCTAGATTATAACTGCAATGGAGGAACACAAACTGTTTCAGGGTTAAGGTCAGATAACCATAGAAATACAGGTACATAATATTGCGTGAGGATAACTAAATTAAGGGATCTTAATGAGTACCTCAACCAAAGTACTTTTTTAGATTGTTATGTTAAAAATAATAAAATGGAAAAACTGCCTCATACTCTCCGCATAATCTGCAAAATTAAAAGTTATCTGCACTGTCTCCAGCGGGGTTCCATACTGGAAAATGTTTCTCCAGCTGTGATGGCGGAAGCTGTCACTAGGGCTCTCTTGCTCCTCTGAGCCCCTTGCACTTCTCTCGATGGCATTTGTGTATTTCTCCTGTCTCACCCTCACCGCCAGATCGCAAACTTCTCTAAAGTGGCGACACCGTCTTACTCAATTTTATATCATGCCCGAGACACTGATATTGTGCCTTTCCTCGACAGCTTAACAAAGTTAAAAAAAAAAAAAAAGAAATTTATATCTGATTCAAATTTAAGCAAATACAAACATACAGAGCTAAAGACTCATGAAGCAAGATATTCAAAGCCAGTTAAACCTATCCATGTCCATCTGCATTTGACGTAAATCTGAAGTAAGAGAGTCTTGGAAAATATAACTTTACTTTGGATGACGAAACTAAATGTCAAAGCAACTCCTACTGAAAGAGGTTCTAGACTGCACTAAACTGTTTTAAAAGCAAATATGGACAGAAACATTAGGCATGTAATCTATCTGAAATCAAAGTTTCAACACAAGTAACAATATTCTATATTCAGAATACATTCAGAAAGTTATAAACTTAGTGCTTGTTCAAAGTTCTCTGCCAGGCACTGGAGATACAGCAATTAAAGAGACAAGAGCCCTACAGTCAAGAAATTTACAGTTAATCAAGTGGTCAGTTAAGTCAACAAAAGATTATGTAATGTACCTATTATCAGCCACTTGTAGGAGGTCTGCAATGTAAGGGTCATCTGGCTGAGGAACTGGATAGGAAGTGACTTCAGAAGGAGGGACTGGTTCGTCGATTTGCATACGCTGGCGCCTGAAAGCAATATTTCTTTTCTTGCCACCTAAGAGAACAAATGTGTATTTCAAAAAATTAAAAAGAAAGAAACCATTGTCTTAGAATTAAATATTCCAGAAGGTTACCCTTTTTGTTAAAAACTATGTCTCTAGCTCATATTATACATGGATAAGATGCTTTCTCCCCCATATGCAAATACCCACCCTGATCTTTACATGGTGCCTTCCTGGAAACCTCAACAGATGTGGTATGACACAAGGCTTATTTTCTGCATGCTTGGCATGTGTGTCCAGATTTAATCTGCTCTTTCAGTAGATGGGGACCAGATATTGTCAAGATTAAAAGTTGAGTGTACCCTATGGTGTTTATTGCGTGAGCTCGAGAAGCCACCTCCAACAGAAAACTGTGGAACAGGGAGCTCAGGGCAGTGAGGACTGCCTTAGCACATATGCTCATTAAGCAATGCCAAAAGAGCAGATAATTGAAATTTTAAGTAGCAAAACTAGTCTATAATGGAATGTCACCTGTAATATAAAGTCATGCTATAACTGGAATTAGTGGGGAATGTTTTAATTCATTATCCTTAAAAATAGCAGGAGTAATTTCTTTTTATGAATGAGTATACCCTGCCTTAGTGCAAACCACATGGATACCTTTTCTAGCATCTAACCAAAATTAGACATGTACTTAAAAGCTCACTGATCCTCACAAAGAAAAACATAACCCACAACTCTGTCTTCCTTAGAATCTTAACAAATTTGGTATACTCTTACCTCTCATTTTCAAGATGAAGCAACAGACTCAACAGTATTTAAATGACCTATTGTACTTATACACTTATACAGGACAAACCATTTTCTTCTTCCCTTATCTACTGATTTTCTTTCTTGGTTGCTCCTCAGTTTTTTTCAGTGAACTTCTTCCATGAGTCCCTTCCCTAGGGTCTTTGGTTCCCCTCTTCCCGACTACACAATCTCACCAGAAATTCCTACCACATCCCTAGCTTCAATTCCCAAAATACCCCAATGACTCCCAACTTGAATCTCCATCTGGGATTCTACCAACAGATCTACATAACCCACCATACCAGAAATCTCAACGTTCCATGTAACACCCTCAACACATGCAAAAGTGGACTCCTGCTCCACCTCCCACATTCTCTATTTTAAGAAATAGTACCACCACCCACCCATAAGTCACGTGAAACAGAAATCTGAGATTCCCTCTCACTGTCCAAGTCCACCACATTCAGTTACTATCTAGAGACCCTACCTCCTGAATCTCTCTTGAATCTGTCCTTCTTTTCTCAGAAAACCAGATTACCCTCTTTTTTTTCTCAACCTTCTAGTTACTTCTGAGATCTTTCCCACTTTTCCCCGTCTTTTCTGCCACGGGCTCACAGTCCACTTCTCCATCTCATTTCCTGCCATCTTGAGCTCCACTGATTCTTCTCCACCTAATCTGTCAACTCTCCTGAGTTTCCTCTCTGCTCAGCCTGAAGCACACAACAACACGATTGTGCCACTTGGAACTATGCTAACTTCTAGATCTTCAATTCCCTTCTGACCATAACCTTCATCTGACCAAATTACTATTGGTCCACACCATGCTCCTTAATCTCTCAGCCTCTACCCAGTCTCATTACCCAACACCTTTCTGTTGTGCCTCAGTTACTTCTGTATCTTGATCCCATGGTTCATGTATCTCAACAATCTTGTCACTAGTTTTGGACATTCTTCTGACCTTATGTCTAGACAGCCATCAACCTGGATATGCCCCATCATTTCTTTTCTCTTCTTTAAGAACTACTGAGCATAAAATTAAAAGTAGTAAAATAAATTAAGAAAGTATATATTTTCCAAATTCTCTGAGTATGGATTACTTTTACAACTAACATAACAACAAAGGAAAGAGAATTTAAAATAGTGATTAAGGAAATAAAATCCTGGGTCCTGAAGTTAAACTTCTTACATCTAAGAAGCTATTATAAGTTTCTAAGCACAGGTAAGAAGTACCACAGGACTATTCAGAAATAAATGGAAACGTTTACGTGGCTACCCAAATATGTCTTTTCATATACTAAGGTCCAAGCATGAATTACCAAGGTCCTATTTCAGTCAATAGCTGAAATGTCTCTAAAAATTTAAATGTATGTAATTTGTTTGGAGAAGAAAGAGACTTACCTGGAGTTTGTACAACAGCATGCAAATTCTTCTCTTGAAGTTGTTGAATTTTTTCATTCTTAGCTTTACTCTCTTTCTCCACAAGTTTGAGTTTGTGAACATATTGGTTATTTAGAAATTTCAGATCAGCTGTTTCACGTGCACACTTCTTCAATGTGGTTTTCAACTCTTAAAAGATTCAAAGACTATTTTACAGATTAAGAAATCTATAAAATTCCTCCAGTTCACAAAATACAAAAAGTCATCAAATTGAAAGGCTCTACCTGATTCTCATGCATGCTTTTTTTGAAAGGCTGTTACCTTTTCTAACACTATCAACAAAACTGCAAATAAGTCATTAAGCACAAAAAGGAATTATGTTTTTCTTCTGCTATATGAGCTTAATCTAAAACCATCACTTCTGATCCAGTAAATTGGGTATGAAGCTAAGAAATCAGAATTCATATCAGGTTTTGGACAGGGCTTTCAACTAAATAGGAAGAATTTATAATTTATAAAATATAGCCACATAATTACCCTTTTCCCAGTACTTTTGAAAATCATCTTATTGTACCTTCCAGCTCAAAGATGGAGCATTCAAGAATCAGAATGATATATGACTTTTAACTGACTTGATCCTCCTATTTTCAGTACAGGAAAAACAAAAGTTGCTTCAAGAATAGTCCCTCAGTTCCAGCATTTAATCTGTTCTACAGCAATTGTAAATCTAAAAACTTAATCCAGATATAGTATAGACAAATACAGATATGGAATGAAAATTTGTTTTACTTCTCAGGAAATGTTCTTGCTGTTAGCAAGATTATCACATTTTTTAATCAATAGTTTTAAAATTAGACTAATCTTTCCTACATATAAAATGAAAAGGGCAAAAATACGGCATTTAAAAAAAATCACAAAATTTTACCTTTAATGTCCTGGGCTGATTGTTCTCTCAGTTTCATTAATTCCAGGTATAATTCATTATTTTCCCTGCTCAATCTTGTATTTTCAAGTTTATAAGGTTCCAAGAGAAAATCAAAATTGGCACTTTCCTTTTCAGCTTTCACAGCAGATAATTTTGATTTCCGAAGACTTTCTGTTGTATGAACTAGGTCACTAGAATTAAAGAACAGAAAACATAAATACAAGGAAACATTATATTAGCTTTCTAATAACTAAAAATATAATTATAAAAGGTTTCAATATGTTAATGCTAAGTCAACCCAAGTCTAAAAACAAATACTAGGAGACTTTCAAGGTACCAGAAGTATCAAAAAACTTCTCAAAACAAGATCTGATTGAAAGTTACACACTATACACTCATAGTTAGAAACATCTTGAATCTCCCCTCTCACTCATTCCCATGCCCTATTAGTCACCTGATCCTGCAGAATCTGTGAAACTTATTTGTTCATTCAGCAAATATCTGAGTGACTGTTATATGCCAAGTGCCAGGTACACAATAAATACGAATTAGTTCCTTACTTTGAAGAACATAGATCAGTGGAATATTTACTCCACCAATATTTACTGAACAGAAGACACAATAAAGAATCCATTGTCATCATGGAGCTGATATTCTACTGATAGTTTGTCAGAAAGTTGTAATATTATGTGATAAACTCAACAAATATTTCAGTGTCTACTCTTTGTTCAGTCTGTCCTAGGTACAGCAGTGATACAGTTAATCTCTAGTCTCATGGAGTTTGAATTCTAAAGGGAAGTCAAAAGGAAGTTTCCAATAATAATAATAAGTTAACACAGGTGTGACAAGAGTCCTAAGGACCATGTAGCCAACCAAGCACACAGGCAGCGGGAAAGCAGAAAGGACCTTCGCAGGCAGACAGAACAGCACACAGAGAGACCAGCAGTGAGAGTGCACATATGTTTAGGGAGCTGCGAGTGCTCAATACATGGGAGACAAAGCTGCAGGGAGTAGATCAGGAGGGGTTTTGACGGCCATACCGAAGACCACAAAATATTTTCCATCCATTCTCTCTTTTTTATCATTGTTTCTCAAGCTCCTATTGCAGTGATTTTTAACCTTTTTTATCTCATGGCCCACATAAACTAATTACTAAAATCCTTCAGCATAGCAAAAAAATGTATTTTTTGCCAATCTGAAAAAAAAAATAGGTATAATTTTGATTCAGTCACACCGGACTACTATTACTGCATTGGCTGCTGTCATTTTTTAATTTAACAATCTAAGGGAAAAGAGGTCAGTGCCTCTGACTAAATAGGCAGGTATTGCATTTTTTAAAAAGATTTTATTTATTTTCATTTTTATTTTTTTAAAAGATTTTATTCATTTTTATTTTTTAGAGAGGGAAGGGAGGGAGATAGAGAGAGAGAGAGAAACATCAATGTGTGGTTGCTGGGGGTTATGGCCTGCAACCCAGGCATGTACCCTGGCTGGGAATCGAACTTGCAACACTTTGGTTCACAGCCTGCGCACAATCCACTGAGCTATGCCAGCCAGGGCTCAATTTATTTATTTTTAGAGAAAGGGGAAGGGAGGGAGGAAAAGAGGGAGAGAACTATCAATGCCCAAGACAAACATCAATCAGTTGCCTCTCTTATACCCCCAACTGGGGACCTGGCCCACAACCCGTGCATGTGACCTGATTGAGAATTGAACCAGTGACCTTTCAGTTTGTGGGTCGATGCCCAACCCACTGAGCTACACCAGTCAGGGTTGGTATTGCAGGTTTTAAAAATTCTCGTGGCACACTCGTTAAAAATCATTGTCCTACTGCAATAGCTCCCTAAGCAATTTCCCTGCTCCAGTCTCAAACCACAGTAATAGAGCTCATGTAGAAAATAAAATCACAAAGGATCTTTTAGTTAAAATAACATATAATAGCTAAAGAAATGGCTAACAACATGTTAGAGAACCATTAATAGTAATTAAAGACCAGTGAGTGAGGCAGACACAGAACTCCCAATTATATCAGAAAATCACATTAAAAAACCTATAATTCTACTCACAGGGAAAACCCTCAGAAATGTGTACTCTGGATGCTATTGTGTGACTGGTAACCCCTATATGTGGAGGCCCTGAACCAATGATGGAGGAGTAGAATCTAAGATGAAGAGATGAGCTTCAGATGATTTAAGGGCTTTTTGAAAACCTACCCATTGCTTTACTGGAGTATGAAGTTCAATCAGAAACCAGGTAAGTTGCATTAAGGATCATACAGGTTTAGAAGTATAGTCTCATCTTTACCTGAAAAGTTTTTCTACCAAAGGTAAACACTCCACTGTCAGAGTCTGGCGGTATCCCAGCTGATCCAGTCTTTTTCTAATATTAATATACTTTCTTTCTGCAGCTGTAGTCATCTTGTCTTCCAAAACCAGTTTTATTCGCTTCCAAAAATTAAAGTCCTAAAAGAAAAGAGTGAAATGTCCTTCTATTATTATAACTATTATTATTATTATTTAGAGATTTTATTTATTTATTTTTAAACAGAGACAAAGGGAAAGAAACACCCATCTTGCCTCTCACATACTCCCAACTAGGGAAAATGGCCTGCAACCCAGACTCATGTCCCGACCAGGAATCGAACTGGTGACCTTTACGCTTGCAGGATGACGCCCAACCCACTGAACTGCACTGGTCAGGTCAGGGCTACAGCTATTATTTCATGATAAGAAGAAAACACTTTTTTAATAGGAAGCAATTATTTTTCTCTTTAGGTAGGCAGACTTTAGGAATATTTAGATTTATTGAAATAGAGTACTTATGATATTCTTATTGCTGCATTAACATGAATATCTGTTCATTAAACTATATGTAAAAGTGAAAACAATAATGCTTCTAGAAGAAAATATTTTCCTGAGCCTGAGGTAGGCAGAGAACCCTTGGAGAAGTCTCTTTAGAAAACACTAAACATAAAAGAAAAACTCAAAAAATTTGATTTCATCAAATTAAAAATGTTTGGTCATCAAAATATTCCATTAAGAAAACAAAGGCAAACAAAAGTGGGAGAAAATGTTCATTATATCTAACAAAGGATTTGTATAAGGAACACATAAAGAACTCTTGCAATTCAACTCTTAATAAAGATAAATAGCCTCAGGAGAAAATGGGCTAAAGACTTGAATAGGCACCTTGCAAAAGATATGTGAATGGGAATAATCATATGAAAATGTGCTTAACACCATTAGTCATCAAAGAAATACAAACTAAAACCACAATGAGGTACAATTTCACCCACACTAGAATGGCCGTAATTAAAGGTACAATATCAAAGGTTGTCAAGGATTTGGAGCAACTGGAATCCTTACACTGTTGATTAGAGTGTAAAATTAGCAGAAAATATCTAGTAATTTCCTTTAAAGTTAAACATACTCTTACTAGATAACTCTGTAATTCTACTCCTGGGTATTTATTCAAGGACATAAAAATAAAAATGTACAAAGAGACTCTACAAGAATATTCATAGCAGCTTTATTCATAATGGCCCAAACTTGAAACAAACTATGTATTCATCAACAGCAGGACAATTAACTGATATATTTATACAATGTAATACTGCCCAGGAATAAAAGGAAACTACACATACATATTAACCACACAGATGAATTTGAATAACATTATCTGAGCAACAGAAGCCACACATGCACACAGTATGATTCCATTTATATGAAGTTCAAGAATAAACAAAATTAAACTATGTAGACAGAAAGTATAACACCAAGTAGCCTGGGGCTGTGGATGGGTGCAGATCAACTGGGAGGGTGAAGAGGGAACTTTCTGGGGTGAAAATATTATTCTGATTGGGGTAGAGGCTGCACAAGTGTGCATATTTACCAAAGCTTTTCAATTAAGTACACTTAAGATCTGTGAGTTTTGCCATGTAAATTCTACTTCGATTATAAAAAGCACACAAACACATATGTGTCTCTATACATTTTATGCTTGTTTTTGGAAATATTTACATTTTCTATCAATCTGCCCAAAATGTAGTTAGTTATCCAAAGATCACTTCTTTAGAAACTATGCTCTTTTCTAACCTTTGCCAGAAAAATATAGTCCTAGTACTCTAAACCAAGTAAAAACTTTTACATCTTTACTGTTCTTCATGATTTGTAAACCATGAATACATGGAAAATTTGATCCTCACAACTTCTGAGTCAGGCAGAAGAGGTCAAAGACGACCTCCTTATTCAAAGGTGAGGAAAGGCTGACCCCCAAGAGAGGAACTTTCCCAAACCACAGGGCCAGGTGGGCAGTCAGGTCTCTCGGGGGGTGTCCAGCACTCTGGTTTCTGTATCACGCCACCTCGACTTACCCAATCACGTGTACCTGTCCTTGATTACTCCATTCTACCAATCTGTCAATCTGTCTTTTTCCACTCTCCCTAAGCTCTTCTTCTGAGTGGTGTCCCTTTGGACTTTCTAGGTTCCTTCCACAAAAGGAGGCTGACTGATGCACGGTGTTAGAGAGAAACTCCCGGAGATGTCAGAATTACACCTGTCAAACCGAGAACTAGCAGGCCTTCACCACTCAAACATCTCTCTTTGTCTGGGACCAACTTTGGTTATTCAGAAATAATACTTCCTCACATCCTGGAGAGGGAAGGAGGGAAAGGGAGGGGGAGAGGGGGAGAGAGAGAAAGAGAATGAATGAATGAATGTGAATTTAAAAAAACCATCAACAAAGATCAGATGAAAAAGATTAACAAATATCCTCCCAAGGACAAAAACGCATGTATTAGACATTCCTCCTCCATGGGGCTACTGTCTCCATCCCCTGCCCTGACTCCATTATCCAACATCGTGGCTATACTGAATGTTTCTAGCAAAACAACTCAAAACGTTAGGTTTGGCGTCCCCCAAGATACACAGATGCGTTTGGAACTATCCACCTGCTTAACTAGGCGGGGGTGACGTCTGAAAACTGGTACGTCTTAATTTACAAAAGTCTCCTGTGTGTATGTATGCACAGGGGCTAAGTCAAGCCAAAACACAGCTTTAAGTGAGATTGTCTCGGCGACCTTCCTTCCTTAAAATAATTGAGACTGGAAGGTAGAGAGGATGTATTCCAAGTTGTGGGACGAAGATGAACAAATAGCCTTCGTTCTCCACTCTGGGGCATTTCCGTGTTTACAAAGAGCAAGTATGATTCTTAAACGAAGAGGGCATTTTAACTTAAATCGACCCATCTGTCGGAATTGGCAGATCTGCGCTAACAGCACTGACGCCAAAGGAGAGTCGGACAGGAGGCAATCCTGGAGCCGCAGTAGCCCCAGGATGACCTCTGGACGCAGCTCACGGTCCGGGTAGAGCGGACGGTGTGTCGGAACCGGAGCCTGCGGGGACTCTCTCCACCCCGCCCTGCCCCGACCCACTTCCCCTCCGCGGCCGCGCGGCCTTGCTCCCGGCAGCGCCCAGGCCCGGCCCGCGGAGACCTCCGGGGAGGCGAAGGCGGCGCCGCCGCCCGGCCAAGTCCTACGGCAACCACCCCGCACCCCGCGACCGCCCTCACCCGCAGCTCCGGCCGCCGCCCCCTCCGCCTGCTGTAGCATCGCCCTCGAGCCTGCCTTCTTCCTTGGCTGTTTCCGCCCCAAACACTGGCTCCAGCGCTAGGACAGTTTGAAAATGGCGCCGAGAGAGGATCCCGGCTGGTGCGCAGGAGGCGCCGCCGTTGCCTCGGTAACGGGAGCGGTACACCGGGAAGCGCGCGGCAAGAGCGCGCTCGGCGGCGGCGACGGCGGCGGCGGCGATGGCGGAGCTGGGCCCATGTCCCGGAAACGGGTCGGCTGGGGCGGTGCGAGGCCACGGCGCCCCCAGGCGGCCAGCAGACCCAGAAACTCAGAGGATGTCAGAGGTGGCGCCCGCCTCTGGGTCGGATGCGGGCTTAAAACGCGGCCCCAACCCGATTCCTGCAGAGGATTAACCTTCACGGACAAGGTGGACGTCTACTCACCAGGTAAACTCCAGCTTAAAAGTCACGTCTTTGCAGCTTTCCCCCGACAGCTATCCAATACAACCTTTGCTCCCACACCCATGTCCCAATAAGGCTCTGTAAAGATCCTTACACAGCCAGCCCTCAGCCTGTTGACTTTAAGCAAAAGGATGTGTAACAAAACCAATTCATCATAGGCTAGTTGATCAAACAAGAACTACTGCATATTTCTGGTCACAAAAACATCACCAAATGTACCAAAAAAGACTCAAAACACCTTTAATATTAAACATTGAAATAAATGTGATCTATACATATATTTAAGAAAGAGTAATTAAAATAAGTAACATTATTTTCCAACCTGCTTATTCCCGCTCTGGGCAGCTGGTGGCCAGAGCCTATTCCTGAAGCTCAGGGCACAAGATGGACCCATTCTGAACAGGATGCCCTTCCAGCCCAGGGTGCACTCACACCCACACCCACACCCTCTCAGACAGGGACAATCTGGACACCCCAAGTAACCCAAATTGCACATTTTTGGGATGGAGGAGGAAACCAGAGGCGCAGAGAAAGCCCACACAGATGAGGGGAGAACAAACTACACAGACAGTGGCCCCTGCCAGGATTTTTTTTTCTCATCAATGTGATAACAAAAGGACCTTTAACAAAAGGATATTATTGAAGGACCTGCTGTGTTATAGAATTCATCTCACTAAAAAACATAATTATTTGTTTCTATAGCTTTCCCTGATGCCCCTAATTATGAATTTCTTTAGTTAGAGATTATCTTATTCAGCTATGTTTATTTAGCACTGACCATATTAAGCATTTGCAAATGTAATTAAATTTAAATCATCCGGTTTTAAAGAACCTCCTCACATAAGGAAGGCACATAATCAAACCCTAGAATTCTATTTCTCTCCTGCGATCTTCTGCGTGATGAGAGAGGAACTCAATTCCTTTCTATTTACTACTTTTCCAAGTAGGCCTTCCATTCTGAACATGTACTTTTTGTCTATCATGTAACTGCACTACAGTTGCGAATCATTTTGTAGACATTCATACATTGCTTCACCACTTCTGCTTTGTGTGCCTTGTCTGTTTCCCTCCTGCCTGCCTGCCTTA
This sequence comes from Phyllostomus hastatus, assembly GCF_019186645.2. Classification (NCBI taxonomy): domain Eukaryota; kingdom Metazoa; phylum Chordata; class Mammalia; order Chiroptera; family Phyllostomidae; genus Phyllostomus; species Phyllostomus hastatus. The sequence goes on along the minus strand of NW_025333709.1, from coordinate 33,182,482 downwards.
ATGAGCTGTTGCATGGAATTTCAAGGAGACCATGAGTTAGTTTCTGTAGATGTCTTTTGTAGTCTTGGAACAGGTACAATTATTTTCTGCTGAGCAGCAATTATTTTTAAAACAGGGAGCCATAAACAAATTAATATCATAGCAAAATGGCTATACAACAGCCATCCAGTCTAGGTAACTTTTTGGCTCCCCTTTGCCCCAAATACAAAGCACTCAGAAGATGTAAATATGAGATCCTTTCATAGTTCTGAAGGCCAGAAGTCTGCAATTGAGGAGGCATCATCAGGGCCACACTCCCTCTAGAGGCTCTAGGGAAGAATCCTTGCTTGCATTTTCCAGTTTCCAGTTGGCATTCATGGCTTCCTTGGCTTGTGACCACATCAATCCAGTCTCTGCCTCCATCTCCACAATGCCCTCTTCTCTGTATCTGTCAAATGTCCTCTGTGTCTCTGTATAAGGACACTTGTCATTGGAGTTAGAGCCCACCGGGCTAATCCAGATGATCTCTTCAATTCTAGGTCCTTAATTATATCTGCAAAGATCCATTTTCCCAAATAAGGTAACATTGGATGATTCTGGGGATTAGGATGTAGACAAATCCTTGGAGGGGCTGCTTTTCAACATGCCACACTCCCCTAGTTCTTGACATTTTTATTTAGTTGGGGTGAGCAGGAAGATGAGACCATGTTACATATCCTACAGAGCCTTACATTTGCATAAAGGTTTTTCATTTTCCATTTTCTTCCACCCTTCCTCCTTCCTTTCAGTTAAAAGCCAAGAATTTTCCATCTTTGTTTATTTGTCTAGCTGTGGCTGGGGTAGGAGAGGGATGGGAAGGCTCCAGGTAAAAGTGGAAGAATTCAGTGACACATAAGAGCAGCAGAGCAGCGTACAAAATAGCATCTTCTTGGAAGTTAGATTATAAAGCCAGCCTATAAGGCAAATATCACATATTATTAAATTAAATTTTTACTAAATCACATTCGGAAGAGGAAATTGCAACTGACTGGTAAACAGCACATCAGCATTTTCCATTATTCAGTTGTGACTTTTCTTTTGCCTTCTTTCTGTACTTCTTGACTGAGAGCATTTTCTTAAATTTATGTTAGTAAGTACTTATGATAAAACTCCTTTACATATCGTTATGGGTTGAATTGTGTCTTCCCCAAAATTCATATGTTGAAATGTCACCTTCTTTGGGAGTAGGGTCATTGTAGATAAAATTGTTTAAGATAAAGTCATAGTGGAGTGGGGTAGGCCCCTAATCTAATATCCCTGTTGTCCTTATAAAAAGAATGGCATGTGAGGATAAAGGGACACAAAGAGAGGGAAGACAGTGTGAAGACACAGGGAGAACCCCTTGTGTAAGGAAAGTCCAATGAATATTCCTAGCAGGCCCCCCAGAAGTTAGGAGAGCAGCCTGGAACAGATTCTGTCTGATTCACAGCTCTCAGGAGGAACCAGCCCTGCCGACACCTTCTTGGACTCATCTTGGACTTCTGGCCTCCGGAAATGTGAAACAATAAATTTCTTTTGTTTAAAGTACCCAATCTGTTGTACTTTGTTCCAGCAGCCCTAACAAGCGAGTACATATATGTTTAGATGCCACTTTATGGCACGGAATAAATGGCACAGGAATTCACAAAAGAAAAAAAAAATCCTCTGAGGACAAGAACAACCACTCAAATTTGCATTGAGCAGATGGGACTTGGAGTTGAACCTTGAAGCAACCATAACTTGAATGCGCACAGAAGAGGGAGAGAGAGGTCTGGGCAAGGGAGAAAGGGGAGGAGGTAATATGATGAGCCAGACACTGTTGCGAAGCGTGGTTGCTTGGATGACAACAAAGGCAGCTGTCTGATGGGCAGGGCAGCATGATAAGACTGGGAGTGGACAGGGACATCACATGACTAAAGGACTCAGCAAATGTTAGATTTCAGTGGTTGAATTTTACCCACTATGTGCTAGAGAGTTAGTGAACATTTTAAAACAAGAAAATCACATAATGAAATTAGTTTGGGGAAAATTATTCTGGGTGGTAGGAGGATGGAATGGTGAATGGTGTAGAAAATGTTACTATGTAGGACAAGAGTTAGAAGATTATTTTAATAATGAGATAAAGGTCTGAGGGAAATACGAGAACTATTACAAAGGAAGAATGGGCAGGGCAGAGTGAGGGACCAGACTCTGAGTGAAGGAGCAGAAGGAATCCAGGTGACTGTCGAGGCTTTCAGCTTCAGAGACTGAACAGTGTGTTTCCATGAAATGGTATTATTAGAAACTCATGCAGGAGTGTGCTGGGGGAGGAAGGGGACAAGGGGTAGTTAGTAAGTTCCACCTGTGATATCAGGGGCTTGAAGTGATATCACAAAAGTGTCCAGGTGTGGCATAATGAGAGATGTTTGGTCCTTATCCCTGGGCCTGGCACCAAGCTTCTAAGTCCTTGGAATTTTCTTGTGACAAGGGTAATAGGACTGTCTTTTGTTCTAATTAGGTGATTCTCAGCAGGGCCCTGGATAGCTTCAGGATGGGGGTTAGAAAGACTAAGCTTTCATTAGAAGCTTGGAACTTTCAGCCTCACTCCCCAACATCTAGAGAGGGGACAGGGAGATTGAGATAATCACCAATTTCCAATGATTTGATCAATTGTACCTATGTAATAGAACCTCCATAAAAATCCTAAATGACAGGATTTGAAGAATCTGGGTTGGTGAGCACACCGAGGAGCTGGGAGGGTGGAACCCCTGGAGAGGGCATGGGAACTCCACGCTCCTTTCCCCGTACCTGGCCCCGTGCATCTCTGCCTTCTGGCTTTGTATAGTACATAGGTAACAGTAAGTACTCTGTCTTCCTGAGTTCTGTGAGCCATCCTAGGAAATCCTCTAACCTGAAAAGGGTCATGGGAACCCCCGATCTATAGCCGGTCAGAAGTACAGGAGGCCCAGGGCTTGTGACTGGCATCTGAAGTGGGAGGGAGTCTTGTGAGACTGAACCCTGACCCTGTGTCATCTGCGAAACTCTGGCTGTCAGTGTCAGACTTGAGCTTTGGACCAGTGGATGTCCTGAGAGTTGGAGAGGCAGTTTTGTAAAAGGCACCATGTATTTGGTGTCAGGAGGTAGGGTGGGGACTCTCTCATTGGATGTCATCTGTGTTTGAGTAAAAATGACTCACGAGGAAACACCTGGGCACATATGCAGGTAATGTGTAAGAGGAACCTGACAGAGATACATCGAGGCTGTTTTCCAGGGTTTTTCTCTATATACTGTGCCTGGATGCTAACTCTATTGTATTCATTGATTATCCTGTTTCTGTCTTTATTTATTTATTTTTATCCTCATCTGAGGACATTTTTTTTTCATTGCTTTTAGTTGGGGAGAGAGAGAGAAAGACAGAAAGAGAAACTTTGATGTGAGAGAGAAACATCAGTTGGCTGCCTCCTCATACACTTCCCGACTGGGAATTAAACCTGTAACCTGGGCATGTGCCCTGACCAGGAATCAAACCCGTGACCTTTTGGCCTATAGATCGACACTCCAGCTGAGCCTCACGGGCCAGGGCCTGTTTCTGTCTTTAGATTGTGAGCTCCTTACAGTACACAGAAGATTAATGTGTTCTCTATACCCATAACCCAACCAGAGTATCTGGAGTTTAATAAAAGATCAAAAACAATGTGAATTGAATCAAGTTGAATTGAAGTGAACTGAACTGAACTGAATGAAGGAGGCCTTCTCACACCAAGACTAGTTAGTATGGCAAAGTTGCCTGCCTTCGGTGAGTAGCCCAGAGATAGGACTAAAATGCCCTTAGTATTGCCGGCTAACTCAGGTCATTTTATTTAAGCACCAGGGACTCAATCTCTCTGTTGCCACAGGTGTATGGCGTGGCTGGCAATCTGATTATTCCGGGCCAATAAGGACAATGGTTATGCTAGTTCCAGTCTGTCTGGAGCCTTGCAGTGGAGCCTGCACAGTGACCTGGCTACGAAAGGCACTCAAGCTGTATAAATGATCAGATGTTATGAGAGAAGCTGTTACTTAGCAGCAGAGACCATGGAAAATAATTCTCAAGAAAGGGTCCCTTTTAAAAGCACAATGCTAAGGCATCTTGATAATGTAGCAGTTTATTTTGTGTGTCTACAAAGACATCAGAAAGAGATAAACTTTTGACCAAAGGAAAAGCATTTACAACTATTACAGTAGCCCAGACATGCAAAGAGCTCCTGTAAATTGACAGTGAGGTGAATAACAAATAATAGAATATATTAGGAAAATAATTTTTGAATGGGCAAAGTTAAAATCTGCCTCTCCATGTGAGCAATTTGTTCTGAGCAATCAAAAGAATGCGAATCTTTTCCCTCACATAGGTGGGGATGCCCCAGATCCTTCAGTCTCTGCCCACGTGACATGGTCTTGAAGCCCATCCCTTACCTGGCTTCCTCCTCTGGAGTAGAAACATTCTAGTTTCTCAGTCTTCTCATTGAAATTGATACGCAGAAGTGATTGCATCAGATTAGGGGTAAGCACTGAGCTATGTTTATTTCCTTTGCTGTATCTGCACAGCACATTCAATGTATATCAACATAGTGTAGTCTCACATTAGTCATTTTAGCGACTGAGTCACATATTATCCAGTGAAGACACAAACAAAAGCCTGTTTCTCTGCTACGTTTTTAATATCTATTTTTATGTATAGTATCCCAAATGCAAATACGAGGCTTCTGGACCAGAGATCAAAGTTATTACTTACGTCAATAACTATCACTTCCCTTGCCCAACACCCCAGGGTGACATGAGGAGAACCACATGGCAACCTCTATGTCCTGGGTTCTGTACTGCAGGGAGGAAGTTTCCCCTGCCACAGCCCCTCCTCCTGCAAGTTAAGAGTCTGAGAGTTTGTATATGAGAGGGACAGCTCCCTCCCTTCCTTGCCTGAGAAAGGGAGAGAAACCTTTGCTGCCCAGCACATACTCCTCGTCCCAGGGAAGAGAAGGGAAAGGTCCTGAGTTCCTGTCTTTGGGAATGTAAATAAATGTCTGGAGGAGAAAGAAAAGAGAAGCCGGCTGTTCCTGGAAGGTCACCTGGGTTCCAGGTTAGAGCCCCACTTTGAAATGTAAACACACCCCAGGGAGGTAAATGTCTCCAGGGTTCTCTCACCATCCAGCCACAGTCATAATTTAGCTTCCCCGGATTGTTCTTTAACCCAGGTTCTGATAAAACTTGCAGAGGGTCCTAACTGCAGAAACAGGAAAATACTCACTGGGCTTGATCCAAATCGCTTCCGTAGGCACAGTCTCTTAGTTTCTCTGTGTCTCTACTTCTGTTTCTGTTTCAGCAGGTTCTAGGGACTCAGCCTGAGCACCTGTCAGCGCGCATTTGCCTGCAAGGATCAGAATGCCTGAGTAACAATCGGTTAAGTAATAAAAGCATTTTGTGGTCTCCCTTGACAAAATAGCTGGCAGTAGCAGGTCCTACTCTGGTTTGCAGATCAATGGTACCACCAAGGACCTGCTCTGACCCCTTTTCATCCTTCCACACTCTCTCCCCAGTGGGAGGCTTTTATCCTAGGACCTTTCGATCTGTGGTCACAGAATGGCTGTCACAAGGCTAAGAAACAGGTCTGTTTTCAGCAGTACCCAAAACGAGAAGTGAGGGCAGGGAACAGGAATTTCATGACAAGGAAAAAAAAACAAAGTTTTGCCTCATAAGCTTCTTTTCCCTGAGGGATACAAATGTCTCCCAGAATCCCTGAGGAGAGTTCCCTGTCGGGGTCACAGCTGGGTTCTGTGTTCACCTCTGGAGCAGTCACTGGCAGAGAAGACTTGAGCCAGTTATGACTTATTTCCAGACCAAGTTAGGTTTCTAAAAGTGTAAATTTTAAAGTTGATTCAGGAATTTCTGGAGAACTTCTCTCTTCATCTCAAATTGGGAGGGGATTTAAAGAGACCACTTAATACGTATCCTTCGAGTGAAGAAGAAAATCCCGAGTTCATGCCCTCTCAGAGTTGGTGGCATCTTTTCCACAACCAGGTGTGAGCCTCATGTGAGAGAAGATCATGGTTCCTGTACCAGATCCTGGGAGCTGGGTCCCTTTGCTTTCACTCCAGGCTCCTGGTGTGTCTTCCTGTGTGAGACTGGACAGCTAAGCTAAATCCATGTGTTTCTCGGGCTCCCTTAAGCTGAAGTTCTGCCTCATGAGCACTCATGTGAGACTTGCATTAGGGGCTGGATGAAGGAAGGAGAGCAGCAAGATATGAGGCATCCTTTTGGCGGGAGTGGGTAGTGGCAGAGGTAGTAGCATCAGGAGCTTCCTGCACAAGGGTGGACGCTGTGACCACAAAGGAGCTGTGACCCTGGGAGTGGGAGTTGTTTCTAGATGTTTTGCCTAAAGCCTGTTCTTCTAGCCCTTCCAAACAATTTTGTAGGCCTCCTACAGCCTAGTTCAGTCTCTCGTTTAAGCTGTCTAAAGGGGTTCTGTGGTCTACAACTGAAAGCTAACAGAAAAGGAGCCTAGCTAGGAAGGCCTCCAGGGAAGACGAAGAGTCTTCCGGAAAGAAGCTGGACATAGTGCCGGTTGCAGGGGTGGAGGAAGTGGTATGAGAGCCCTGGAAAGAGAAATACATTTACTCTTGGCAAGTGAGCTGCTAGTGATAGACCCTCAGAGAAGGGAGGGGCATTCCCAAAGCACCCACGACAAAAAAAGAGTCAGGTTTAACCATCTAGCAGGGCGGGAGAGCAGAAGCTGGTTCCCTGAAATACTGTTGGAGTAGGAACTCTCCCGCCCCTTTCCCTCCTCTCCCTCCCTTCGCAGTCTGGGTAGAAGAGGAACGGAAGTTGGGAACTGGAAAAGAGGAGAGCAATGACAACCTCCCTTTTCTCTCTGCGTGCGGCAGGCCCAAGCTAGGGAAGGGTGGGAGCGCTGACCATTTAGCCGCATTTAAAGTTTTGGTTATGACAGTGAAGTAGACATTTTAATTACTGACCAAAGGCTTATTCTATTTCAGAGACCAAAAAGTCATGGGCTCTGCCTGAATTATCATGCAGGTCAAGGAGAAGAAATGGATGTGATGAGAAAAAAATGTATATTTTGAGCTATTCTGAGCAAACTATACTCACTATCTAATCCTTGAACATAAATACACTTCGGCCTTTCTCCCTGCCTTAAAGTGGGGAAAAACACCTAAGAGAAAGATTCTGATAAACAAATAGAACCTGCCTCACTTCAGTCTTCCTAACTCACCAAAATGGGATGATAACAACCAGAACTTTCAGAAACGTCCTCTGCAGAGACTTCAAACCTCCAGGAGATGGTGCAGATATATAAAAATGTTCATGCAGAGTTGGAGAAATCAGTGGATTCCAAATATGTAATGGAATATTATGGGAAACTGGTGATATTTTAATGAATACTCTTAATTTTCCAGTTGACAAAATGCAAAGTCAAAATCAGCCGTGCCCCCTCACCCCACCCTCTGCAGATGTACCCCCGGTCTCACTGGGGAGACCAAATCCCGGGCTGGACTCTGTGGGTCTGATCCAACACAGCAATTACTTTTGATGCGTGGAGCTCCCATGGCACCCGAGGCTTCTTTTCATAGTATTTAATACCCGGCATTGTAATTGATTTTTAAATTTATTTAGCGGGATCATGAATTTAACTCACACCCCATCTCAGAAGCATGGAGAAATTGTAGTCCATTTGTTAACTCCTCCAGCTGTCTTCCTCAGTCCCCACCTTCTGGTAAAGAAGAAAAATAATTAATGTTTAAATCCTTCCTTATTCAAACTTAATCTGATCCAATAATCTAAACAGTCCCTTTAGGTGATGTTACTCTGTCTGGGAAAACAAAAGCCTCGTTTGTCAGATTTCTTACCCTATCAGCTCCAAGATGTTAACCGCATCTTTGCTTACGGGGAGGTGTGAGGTTGCCTGGCCAGGTGACCCAGGGGAAGACTGTGGTCCTTGGGAACCTCTTCTACCCTTGTCCACCTGGTTGCTCTCGGTGATGCTGGCACTGCAGCTGAAGCTTGTGTCTGGTATGATACACGAACTCTCTCTCTCTCTCTCTCTCCGTGCCCCACCCCCTGCCCTCCCCTGGGCTCCTCTCAGTATTACACACTCTTTTGCCTCCTGGCTGAGACTCTCATTTCATCCTGGCCCATCCTGCAGTTCCTTACCCACCTCATCAGCACTGTAGATCCTTGGCAATATTTTCAAGATATTCTTGGTCATAAGGGCACCATGTGGTAGGTAGAGGTGACTCTAAAGTTAAACCTCATGACCTCCCTTAACCTGGGCATGCTGGCCCCACTAGGATTGATACAAGGCAGCCTGCAATGTGGCCTCTGCTCAGGGTCTCAGGGAGTCAGGGAGAACCCTCTTCTGCCACAGTGTCTCCCCCGCTCACCTGGTACACAGTCAGAACACTCAGTAACACACCTTCTTTGTACTATAGTATAGTTACACCCCTTCTGTGGAGTGTCTTCCCCACCCCAGCAGAGAACTCTCATCCAAGCTTCGTTCTAATGGATAGAAGATGAAAGCTAATGAAAAAAAATTTAGAAAATCTCCTCCCAATTCAATAGCCTGGTTTCTGAAACTATTGATTGGCTGTACAATCCTATTCTGAAGGTCAGAAGCTGAATATTAATTCTGTCTTTCTTGCATTACAACTAAATTGCTTAGAACAGTGCCCAGCACCCAGTAAACAATCAGTGTTCTCTTTCTGTATCATATCCCTTACTCTCCCTCTGAAACTGGTTGCTGTCTTGGGCCACATAGAAAAAATTATGTGCTAGGAAAAGCAAAAGAGAAAGATTATGTTAATTTCTAAGATATTAACTTTATTAACATTCACATTTTACCATATTTCAAATCTTTCAACGAGTATATACTTGTAGAGGGATTCAAACAATACAGAATTATCAAAATTAGTGAGTGAAAGTCCCATTTAACTTGTAATATTTTCTGTCCTGGCCCCTGATTCTACTCTTTTCCCTAAAGGTAATGACCGTAAGCATTTCAGTTGGATCTCTTTACTTATTCATCTTCCCCATTGTGCTGTGAGCTTTTTGAGCTGGTCTCCATACTCCCACAGGCCATCAATAAATACTTGATGATGAATAAATGATTGAATAATGAATGCTCAACTAATATAGAGCAAATGAAATACCTTTAAGAAAAAATTCACTGTTATGTAAACTTGTTAAGATGTTGCTTAATTTTGAGTTTTCTTGGTAGGATTACATCTGATTAAAATAGAACCAAGATTCAATGAAGAGACATCCTTTTCCTAGGCTCTGGAGATAACAGGTGAATCAGAGGTAAGATTCCTGCTTTCAAAGAGCTTACCTTCCAGTGGGGAGTGTGGAAGATAGAAAATAAATGAGTAAAAATAAATAAGCGAGTAACTGGCTGTAAGATTATGATAGGTGATATGAAGAGATGAGATGTAATAACATAAAAAACAATGACGGGAGGAGAGTGGTTTTCCACTGGGTGGTCAGGAAAGGCTCCTCTGAGGAGTGGCATATGAGCTAAGATTTGAATGACAAGAAAACAGACTTACAGAGATCTGGTGTCAGAGTATTTCAGGGAAAAGAAATGAACTTACTTTAGTGGGTCCATGGACAGAAAAAATGCAACTGTGACAGCAAATGAAGGTGAGGGCTAGGAGATGAGTTCAGAGAGGTGGGTGGTGATGTCCAGGCCGCATAGGGCCCAGCAGGCCATGATAAGGAGTTTGACTTTTTCTAAGAGCAACGAGGAGCCATCAAAAGGTATGGCAGATGGGACTTTCTAAAGATAGCTACACCCATATATAATGCTCCCCATGCTCTTCTTACAGAGTGACCGAAACTCTGCCATTGAGAGATGGGATCTCTGGTTCCTCAGTACGAGTCTGAGCATGAGGCTTGCCACTTCTCTGACAAATAGAGTATGGCGGAAGTGGAGCTGTGTGAATTATAAGTAGATCATAACAAAAATAGTTTGCCCCTGTTTCTCTCTCTCAGCACTTTCCTGTGGAACCTAGACGCCACGCTGTGACAGAGTCCAAACTAGTCTTCATAGAGACATTACCTGAAGGGTCCCTGTGGAGAGGAGCTGAAGCTCCCAGCCAACAGCCAGCATCACCACTAGTTGTATGAGAGAATGAGTTCAGAGATCTTTGTAGAATACGTTTACGGACAGTGGCTCTTGGTATGACCATCAGAATAATTTAACTCCATGTGTCTTTGTTCTATGCAGTGTCACTCAGCTCAAGATGCAGGTTTCTGGCAGAGTCAGAGAGTCTGATGGGTCAGCCGGTAGAGTCACCTGCCTGATAATTGTAGAGCAAGGGGACTGTGATGGATGGTCACCAGGATCCAGAGTGAGTCTACTATGATCTAGAATGAGCAATAGTTCAACTCACTTCTGGAGAACTGATAAATTTTATAGCCCCTGATGAAGAACAATATAATTTTTCAGGCAGAAAAAAAAGAAACTGTGGTCCAAAGAAACAGCTAAGAGGCAAGAAATTATTTTGGTTAAGGGACCCTGACCATAAACATAGACATCACAATCCTTAGGATGATGTCCCAGGGAGAAGCACATCCCTTCGGGCTTCATCAATAGAAGCCAAAGTTTTCTATCTATAATCCTCATTAAATATACCTACTCTTTCTGTTAACCATGATTGATTTTATGGTTTGGCTAATCTTACAGCAGATTATGCCACTTCAATAAACAAATATGGAAATGAATTTTATGGGCATAGTTCACAAGTAGTGTGTTTATAGCTATAGTTAAACTTGTTTTGCAAATTTCAAGTAAAGTTATAATACTAAATTTTATTTTTTGAAATTATTTCTTGTATTACTTTAAAATTTTTTTTCTTTTTTTCTTTTTAAAAATTGTTCAAGTACAGTTGTCTTCATTTTTCCCCTACCATGCCCCCGCAACCCCACCCATCCCCACCTCCTACCCTCAACCCTACCCCACTTTGGCTTTGTTCATGGGTCCTTTATACATGTTCTTTGGTGACCCTTCCCCTTCTTTCCCCCTTTATCCCTCTCCCCCTCCACCTCTCTCTGGTCACTGTCAGTTTGTTCTTTATTTCAATGTCTCTGATTATATTTTGCTTGCTTGTTTTGTTGATTAGGTTCCACTTAATAGGTGAGATCATATGGTATTTGTCTTTCATCTCCTGGCTTATGTCACTTAGCATAATGCTCTCCAGTTCCATCCATGCTGTCACAAAGGGTAAGAGTTCCTTCTTTCTTTCTGTTGTGTAGTATTCCATTGTGTAAATGTAGCACAGATTTTTGATTCACTCATTTACTGATGGGCACTGAGGTTGCTTCCAGCATTTGGCTGTTATAAATTGTGCTGCTATGAACACTGGGGTGCATAGGTTCTTTTGAATTGGTGTTTCAGGATTCTTAGGGTATAATCCCAGCAGTGGAATTGCCAGGTCAAAAGGCAGATCCATTTTTAGTTTTTTGAGGAAATTCCATACTGTTTTCCATCATGGCTGTATTCCCACCAACAGTGCACTAGGGTTCCCTTTTCTCCACAACCTCTCCAGCACTTAATATTTGTTGATTTGTTTATGATGGCCATTCTGACTGGTGTGAAGTGGTATCTCATTATGATAATAGTACGTTTTAATATAAATCAGTTCAAGAATTTTTTTCTCCTATTAAATTTTAGGACCTACAAACTTTCTTATAAGAGTATGTGGTATTTGGTTAAATGTTGTATTCCATTACTTAGAAATTCTTTTATAAAGTTCTCTTTCTCTAAGTGCTATAATATTGACTGGTCAATGCTGAGCTCAAAGTAATTGCAGAGAATTGATATTGGCGTAGTTACAGCTTGGTGATGCCAAGAGGGTAAACTAATAAGAGCTATTGGACCAGAAAAACCATCTAAAGATAAAAAGCTCTTCTTAAAAGTATAGAGATGCATGATATGTTAGACTCTAATGAAACAATACAAAATTTCTTCCAAATTTCTTCAACCTCCCTGTATATTTTATTTAAATCATCTACAAAACCCAAAAACATCATGATTGTGCTTCTCAAGACTCCAAATTGTTAAATCACTTGCTTAAAGTTACCCAGTAAATTACTGTAAAAGTTTGGGCAAAAATTTTTGCAACATATATTTAATCCACTATGCAATGAAAGTTAAATATAAAACTTCTATATGTTACTGTGAATCACAGTAACCTTTATATTTTAGAGGGATTTAAACATTTCCCCAGTGATCTGAATATACAGCAGGTTGAGTTCCAATGGTTTATGCCAATATTGATTTTTCACATTAGTTTGAGCATGTTATTATTCTACAAAAGTGAGCTGTTAGCAAGGAAGAGTAGGCAGATCCCACAGCCCACAGTGCCGACCAGAGGAACTTACAGAAGTAGGTCTAGAGAACCCTTATCCCAAAGAGAGCATATCTGAATTCTACAGAAGACATTGTTCTGTGAATTAAATTCATCAAGCATTTGTTGAACTTATACTACTTAAATGTGCAAGATTGCTATATGTGTATACAGTAAAAACTGGCAGTAGAGCACAATTTTTCTTTAGCCTCTGGGTTAATTTCCTTATAACAATTCCTGCATTCAGCACCTAGGAGTATTAGTCTTCAACATCCAGTTACTGATCACTTAAAGCAAGGCTGCAGATTAGGTACTGGGCTCAAGCCGTGAACAAAGCAGGCAGAGCCTCTGCCCTAATGGAACTTATGTTCAGGAGTATGGTCATGCTCTGGACATTGAAGGGAATAGTAAAGAAGTATGAGTGATAGTTCCCTCCTTCCATGAATTAACAATTCAGCTTTTACCTGTTCACTTTCTAAGGTCAACATTTATTAAGTACAATGTGCTGATCCACAGTGGTAAACAGAATGGTCTTTATCCTAGCCATAAAACTTGCAGTCTAAATGGGGGAGACAAGATACCTAGGAAGAAAAAAGACAAATAGATAGATTCCAAATTATGGTAAATGCCATGAAGAACAAGAACAGGCTCTTCTGAGAGAAATACAGGGCAATGTACTGTAAATTATAGGAGGTCAGGAAAGGCTGTTTAAAATTAAATGGGGGCAGTGACTTGGAAATCTTATCCAGAAACATGTTTTTTTGCAGGGGTAGTGCACCAACCACAAGGAATGACAAGCTAAATTGGCACTCAAGAGCAAGGCTCCTGGCTTCAGTTCAAGATGGCAGAGTAGGAAGATCCTGAGCTCAGCTCCTCTCAGTGACACCAAAACTTCAACTACATATAGAACAGCTCTCTCTAAGAATGACTTGAAGACTGGTGGGAACAGATTTTCTACAACTACGGTATAAAGAAAAAGTCACATTGAAATGGGTAGGATGGGTAGAGACTAAGTTCAGTCAGGACCTACCCTACCCACCACTCACTATGTGGTGATTCAAAAGTGGGGGGGATATCACAATCACAGAGGCCATCCCCAAAGAATCAGGGATCTAAGTCCTAGCCTAGGGAACCTGCCCCAGGAAGAGGAGCCCCCATGACATTTGGTTTTGAAAACCAGTGGGGCTTATGTCTGAGAGAGCCAAACAGCTATAGGAAACCCAGGTTATGCTCTTTCTGAATGCTGGCACAGACACAGCAGTTTGGACAACATGTAGGTCATATGTGAAGGTGATATATTGACTACTTTAGGGTGTGTGCTGAAGGGACAGGGATCTATTGGAACTTTTGAGTCAGAGGGGCTGGTGGGCACCATCTCCCCACCACAGCACTTTCTTTAATCTAGCTGGTCTGACACTGGCAGGTGCCATATCTGACACTCTCCATTAATCTCCCTAATACTGTTCACCTCACCCTGGCATTTTCTTGATGACCCACCCAGGCTAGCACCCCTCCAAAGCAGCTCCTGACCTGCCATAGCAAGTGTGTGGCCTAAGTTGGCACCAGCACACAACAGTGTCTGCAAAAGCATGGCTGGGCCTTGCAGACAGCCACAACAAAGGATTGCCCAGCACACCAGTGAGCCTGCAGCAGTTGTGGGCAGACTTCACAATCAGCAGGCTAGGGACCAGCCTCGCCTGCCAATGTATCCACAGGAGTTGTAGCCCTGCCATAACAGGAGGCCACACTAGTCCACCCAGGGAGCACCTCTGAAGCACCTGGCTCTGGTGACAAGGGAGGTTCCACCACTGGGCTCTACAGGACTCCTTCTAAATAAGGCCACTTCTTTAGGCCTTATTTAGAAGAGATTTAGCTGACTTACCAAATACATAGAAACAAACCGGCAAAATGAGGAGAGGAAAGAATGTTTTCCAACCAGGAGATTTAGCTGACTTACCAAATACATAGAAACAAACCGGCAAAATGAGGAGAGGAAAGAATGTTTTCCAAACAAAAGAAAATAGGACAAAACCCAGAAAAAGAACTAAATGAAACTGAAGTAAGTTGTTTACTAGAAAAAGGGTTCGAAGCAGTAGTCATAAAGATGCTCATCAAACCTGTAGACAGGTGGATAAACTCATTGAGAACTTAAACAAAGAGATAAAAAATTATAAAAAGGACCTGCCCTGGCTGGGTGACTCAGTTTGTTGGAACATTGCCCCATGCACCAATAGGTTTGGGTTTGATCCCTGGTCAGGGCACATATCTAAGTTACAGGTTCAATCCCTGGTCAGGGTGCATATGGGAGGCAACCAATCAATGTTTCTGTCTCACCTGGATTTTTTTTCTCTTTTCCCTCTCTCACTCTCTCTCTCCCCCTTCCTCTCTAAAATCAGCATATGTTCTTAGATGAGGATTAAAATATATAAATAAAGATATATTTTAAAAGGATCTATCAGAACTGAAGAATATAACAACTGAAATGATAAATACACTGGAGGGAATCAACATCAGTTCAGATGACACAGAAAAGTAGATTAGCAATCAGGAAGACAGGATAGTGGAAATCACCCAATTGAAAGATCAAAAAGGAAAAAGAAAAAGAATGAGGACAGCATGAGGGACCTTTGGGACAACAAGTGTATTGATATTCAAATCAGAGGGATCCCAGAGAGAGAAGGGGATGGAAAACCTATTTGAAGAAATAATGGCTGAAAACTTCCCTAACCTGGTGAAGGGAACAGACAACCAAGTCCAGGAAACACAGAGAGTCCCAGACAAGATGAACCCAAAGAGACCCACATCGAAACATGTTTTAATTAAATTGTTAAAAGTTAAAGATGAAGAATCTTAAATGCAGCAAGTGAAAGACAACTAGTTACATACAAAAGTCAGACTGTCTTCTGACTTTTCAACAGAAATTTTGCAGGCCAGAACAAAGTGGCATGATATATTCAACGTAGTGAAGGGAGAAAAACCTACAACCAAGTACACTCTACCCAGTAAGGTTATCATTCAGAATTGAAGGAGAGATCAACATTTTCCCAGACAAGCAAAAGCTGAAGGAGTTTATCATCACTAAGCAAGAAATGTTAAAGGGAATTCTTTAAGTGGAAAAGAAAGACCAAAACTAGAAATAAGAAAATATATGAAAGAAAAAAACAACAACTCACTATTAAAAGCAAACATATAGTAAAGATAGTAGACCAACCACTTATAAATTTAGTATGCAAACAATTAAAATGACAATAAGTACATTACCTGTCAGTAATTTCGTTAAATGTAAATTGATTAAGTGCTCCATTAAAAAAAAAAAGGGGGTGACTGAATGGATCAAAAACAAGACCCTTACATATGCTGCCTATGTAAGACTCCAGATTGAAAGACATGAATAGACTGAAAGTAAAAACATGGAAAAGATGTTTCATGAAAATGGAAATGAAAAACAAGGGTCTGGGATAGCAATACTTATATCAGACAGAATAGACTTTAAAACTAAGGCTATAACAAGATATAAAGAAGTACCCAGCAATTCCACTTCAGGTGCTTATCTGAACAAAATACTGATTCAGAAAGATGCATCCCTATGTTTACTGCATTGTTATTTACAATCACCAAGATATGGAAGCAACCTAGGTGTTCCTCAATAGATTAGTGGATAAAGAAGTCGACAAACATGCATGTGCGTGTGCACACACGTGCACACGCACACACCCCCTGGACTATTACTCAGCTATGAAAAAGAATGAAATCTTGCCATTTGTGACAACATGGACAGACCTACAGGGTATTATGTTAAGTGAAAGAAGTCAGAAAAAGACAAATATCACGTCATTTCACTTATGTGTGGAATCTAAAAAACTAAACAAGTGAACAAACAAAACAAACAGGCTCATAAATGCAGAAAAACTGACACTTGTCAGAGGCTTGGGTGGTGGGACTATGAGTAAAAAGGGTGAAGGAGATTAAAAGGTACAAACTATAAGCCAGTCATGGGAACATAAGGTGCATCATGGGGAGTACAGTCAATAATATTAAAATGACCTGTTATGGTGACAGATGGATAGTGGACTGTGGTGGTGATCACTTTTTAGGGTGTGTAAATATGAAATCTCACTATGTTACACACCTGAAACTAACATAATATTGCACATCACTATACTTTTAAAAAGAGCTTTACATCCAGAATGAGAATTTCTAAAAAGTTTAAAAGGAGACAAGTATAAAATCCATGTTAAAGCACATTCCTTCAATTTCTTAATTTCTTCTTTACTATCCTCTCTTCTGGCCAACTAGATAAAATATTTAACTTGTAGGAAGGCCCACCATCTTACACAGACAATTTAAATTGATTGAGATGCTGATCTCAGAGAAGCTGCTTTCTCAAGATTGCTGGGCAAGCAGTTTGCTCATACTGCTCACAGATTGATGTCACTCTGTCTTCCTATGTTCCCCATTGCCTCTTAGCACCTGCTTTCCCCACCTTTTGAAAATATTTGTCTCCTGCCTCTCATTTTCCCCACTGCCTTTTGACCACTCCTCAATTCTCTTTTGAAAATACACATCACTCCTAAATGCACTTAGTGCAATATGTATTTAGGAGTTTGGGTAAGTGAGCATTACATGAGAGTGCCACCAAGTTGAACAAACTGAGAATCTTTAAATCACAAGCACTAATGTCAGCCATGTCCTAAGGGATTGAAAAAGAAATAATCCTGATTTGTTTGGGGATATGAGTGATATAACTCTACTTTGTAAAGCTGTGCATTTCCAACTGTAGGATGCAGACAGATAGGCAGCAGCCCTGGTATTAGCTGGGATCTTGTTAGAAGTGCAGCATCTTGGACCACACCAAAACCTGTTGTATCAGAATCTGCATCTCAACAAAATCCCCGTTTGTCTCATATGTACACTAATAAAGTTTGAGAAGCACATACGTAGAGGGTCCCAAAGTGGACAGTTATGAGAATTAGCAGTCTTTGACATCACTCTGATATTGCATATTTAACTTTACTGGCATAGCCATTTTTTTACTTTCCTAGCAGTTTTTCATCTACAGTTATTCTCTAAATTATCTTCAATTATTGCTCAAATCTTTTATGTTCCTGTTTGCTTATCCCTTCTAACAAACAATGGCACAGATCTCTAAGGTCTAGAAAACTATAGCTGCTGAGAGTCATTTTATCTTTTAAGTAAGAACCACACAACCTCAGTTATGTGAGTGCAGATATTAGGCAGTGTTTGGTCCTTAGATGTGACATATATTTATATCTGCATCATTTCTGCTGGGAGAAGAGGGAAGGGTCAGCTCTTTGAGAGGAGTTTGGTGCTGTGTGGAACCTCAGCTCTGTTAATACTTGGCTTGGACCCTGATCAAGTCACTGGCTTCCTTTGGCCCCAGATTGTCATCTTAAACGTTCAGATTTTCTTATATATAGCAGTAAAAATATACACACAAATATAATTTAAAGCTTTTAAATTAAATATCAAACTGATATAAAGTAAAATTTATAAGGCATGTATAAGGGATTAAAGTATCATGGTACACTGATAACCACTGCCCAGTTTAGAAATATTACTTACATGCCTTTAACACCCAGTGTATCCCTGCCAGGTACCAACACTGCCTTTCCAGCCCCCACTCACCCTTCCGGAATTTTGCCATCATTCCCTTGCTTTGCTTTTCTTGCATATTTGTAACTCTAAACAACATATTGTTTAATTTTAAAGGTTTTTGAACTTTTATATTAATAGGCTCACATTGTATTTATTCTTCTACTGATTTTTTTCATCTGACATTACTTTCCTGGCATTTACCTACTCTATAATGTACAGTTAAAATTAATTTTTGATGTACTTGGATTAATAGCTACAATATTGGTTACTGTTTTCTATTTGTTGCCCTCATTTTTTGTCCCTACATTTGTCTCCCATTCTTTTTGCTTTTCGTGGTTTTAACTAATTTTATGATTCCATTTTCTCTCCTTTTTTAGCATATCAATTATACTTTAAAAAGTTTTTAAAGTGGTTGCCCTAGAGTTTGCAATATACAACTAATCGAAGTCTTTTGAACCACCTCGAACCACCTTATATTGCTTCATGAATAGTAAGCATGCTTATAAAAACAAAACTAAATAATCCTAACCTCTTCGCTCTCATCTCGTTATCACTGCTGTCATTCATTTCACTTCTACATAAGCATATGAGTGCATGTGCATAAATAATTGAATACATTTTGCTATTATTTTGAGCAAACTCTGTTAGATCAAGTAAAAGTTTTTATTTTACCTTCACTTACTCCTTCAATCTCTTCCTTTCTTTATGTATTTCTGAGTTTCTGACCTATATCATTTTCCTTCTCTCTAAAGAAGTTCTCTTAACACTTCTTTCAAGGCAGGTCTACTGGCAACAAATTCTCTTGGTTTTTGTTTTTCTGAGAAAATATCTCTCATTTACTTCTGAAGGATAATTTCACAGGGTACAGAATTCTAGGTTGGCTGTTTTCTTGTCTTAATACTATAAACAAGTCACTCCACTCTCTTCTCACTTGCGTAGTTTCTGAGAAGTCAGGTGTTGCTCTTATCTTTGTTCTTCTATAGATAAGGGCTTTTTAAACTCTGGCTTCTTTAGGCTTTTTTATCTTTGATTTTCTGTAGCTTGAAAATGATATGCATAGATGTAGTTTTTCAGGCACTCATTCTGTTTGCTGTTCTCTAAGCTTCCGGGGTCTGTGGTTTGGCATCGGACATTAACTTGGAAAAATTCTCAGTCATTATTGTCTCAAATGTTTCTTCTGTTCCTTTCTTCTCTTGTATTCTCAATACATGCACGTTACTCCTTTTGTAGTTGTCCCACAGTCCTCGGATATTCTGGGGTTTTTTTTGGTCTTTGTTCTTTTTGCGGTTTCTATTGATATATGCTGTACTTCAGAGATTTTTTTTCCTCAGCCTTGACTGGCATACTAAGCCCATCAAAGGCATTCTTTATTTCTGTTAGTGTTTTGGTACTTTAGCATTTTCTTCTGGTGCTTTTTAAGAATTTCCATCTCTCTGCTAACATTGCCAATCTGGTCTTACATGCTCTTTATCCATTACAGTGCTTAGAATATTAATCGCAGTTATTGTAAATTCATGGTCTGATAATTCCAACATCCTTGCCATAGCTGAGTCTTATTCTAATGCTTGTTCTGTCTCTTCAAACTTTTATTTTCCCCTTTTAGTATGTCTTGCAATTTTTTCTTGATAGTCAGACATGATGCTGGGTAAAACGAAGTGCTGTAAATTGCCCTTTAGTAATGCATTGCTAAAGTTGTTGGGAGAGTGTAGGTGTTCTGTGGTCCTGTAAATAAGTCTGTCTTTCAGTGATGCTGTACTTCTGGATTGTGAACATCAGCAGTGCTTTTTGGTCCACTTTCCCCCGTTAGATGGGAAAGGATAACCAGAGGGGGTTGAATTTTGGTATTTCCAATTTTCCATGTAGAAGTCCTCAGCCAGCTGGAGTTGGGTATTTCCCTCTCCCAGGTCAGTTAGGCTCTGGTTAAATAGTTTCTCCTGAGGACAGAACTTGTTCAAACCAGAATGCTCTGGCATAATTCAAAATGGTTCCTTTCCCCCTCCCCTGCCAGAATACAGATTTTCCTTGTTACTCACTGTGAGACCTGGTAGAACTACAGGAGGCGAAACTCAAACTGTGTGCGGGGCTCCCAATGACTGGGTCCCCCAGGATTTTTTATTTGACTTATCCACACACAGCCTCCAGCAATTAGTCAATTACAATTTCTCAGCTTTCCCTACCTACTGGTTCCTGTGGGTGTTTCAGCTTACGTGTTTCTGCTCCATTAAATTGTTTCTCTGTATTCTCCTGCCAGCCTGCCCAGCTATGGCAGTGGTTTGCCTTGTGACCTCATTTCTCTTGCAGATCTAATAAGTTGATTTTTCAGTTTATTCGTTTTTTTAAAAAAGAGGCAACATTTTGTTAAAGAGTTTATTTATTTAGCTTTAGACAGAGGGGAAGGGAGAAAGAGAGGGACAGAAACATCAGTGTGTGGTTGCTGCTTGCATGCCCCCTACTGGGGACATGGCCCATAACCCAGGCATATGTTCTGACTGGAAATTGAACCAGCAACCCTTTGGTTCACAGGCTATCACAAAATCCACTGAGCCACACCAGCCAGGGCAGTTTAAGATTTTTATTTGTTAGGATGGAGAAGTGACTTCCAAGCTTCTTATTTGCTGGACTGGAAACTGGAAATCTGCACTGAATCTTTAAATTTGAGAATAACCACCATATCTATTATGTTAGGTGTTCTCATCCAGAAACAAGAAATATTACTCCACTTATCTTAGCCTTCCTTAATATCTTTCATTAGTTTTACAATGTTCTCAAAAAGGTCTTATTAGTCAGCTCGGGTTTGCATAACAAAATACCATAAGAGTAGGTGGCTTTAAATCCAAAAATTTATTTTCTGTTTTTGACGCTAAAATTTTGAGATTAGGTGCCAGCATCCTGGGTTCTGCTGGGAACTCTTTTCCTGGCTTGCAGATGGCTGCCTTCTTATCATCTCCTCCATCAGAAAGACAACTCTGGTGTCTCTTCTCCTAAAGGCATCAGTTCTGTTGGATCAGAGCCCTACCCTTATGACCTCATTTAACCTTAATCACCTCCTTAAAGGCCTTATTGCTAAACACAGTCACGTGGGGGGACTCCCACATATGAATCTCAGGGAGAGACACAATTTAACCTATAGCATGTTGGATTTAGTCCTAAATAATAAATATTTTATGCTATTATTTATTTTTCTTATACTTTTTAAAAAAATTCTCACTTGAGGGTATTTTACTGATTTTTGAGAGAGAGGAAGGGAGAGAGAGAAACATTGCTGTGAGAGAGAAACATCAATGGGTTGCCTCCTGTACATGCTCCAACCAAGGACTGAACCTGCAACCTAGGTATGTGCCCCAAGCAGAAATCAAACCTACAACCTTTTGGTGCATGGGATGATGTTCCAACCAAATGAAACACTGGCCAGGACTTCTTATTATTCTTTTAAGTGTTTTATAGTAAATGGATATGTATTTTTGTGTATTGATTTTATAAGAACTTTTTTGTGTACTGATCTCTTAAACATGCAACAGATCTAATTTTCAACTTTTTTGAAAATTTATTTCAGAATCATCACTACATAATCACATGTTCCTCAGAATCCACGTTTACAACTCATCATTACAAGATCCCTTATCCATATACACATTAGACAGAGGGAAAAAGTCTGTACAATATTTAGTAGTTACATGATTTGTAAGCAATAGTAAATTAGTTGGAAGCTGAAAAACTCCCGATGCATTACTCATAGAATAACCACTCACAAATACAAGAAGCTAGGTAATAAGGAAAATTTCCTGTTCAGTCAGAGAAAAATGCTAAAGGTATTTTGTAAGATAAATGTTTTATATTAGTACACAACCTATTGACCAAATAACTGTTATATAAGTTGGTACTTGTACTTCTGAATATTTGTAGCATGGTATTATCATTTATCTGACATTTAATACTGCATAAAATTTCAAGTCTGAGATCTCAAAACAGTTGCTGGTATTTTTTATAGTGTCTAGTATACTCAGTGTTTTCTTCATGTATCCCTTCTCCTTTCACAAGGTTCAGTGGGACTGTGCAATGCTGGAGCAATAATCTAGGATGTCCTGAATAGTGAATTCCATTGTAACACCAGATCCAGGGTAACAGCGAGCTATCAAACCTTCAAAGTGCTTGTACTGGCGTATAAATTCATCTTGCATGGAGTGCCATACTACCTATTTTGAAAATGAAAATAAAAGTCATTAAACTATAAATGGAAATAATATATAATCAAATATGCAAGAATGTCAAGACATATGAGGTGGGAACCCAAAGAAACCCCAGAATTATCTTCTGGAGGGCAGGGACCTTGCAGTACAGGCTTACCCTGCTAGGTGAGTGTTCCAGGAACCCATGTGTATCAGTGTGCCAGCTGATGGTGTTGTGACAGATTGAGTTCAGCTTCAGTGAATTTTTTTCTTAAGACTCTTTCAATGTATTTGCCCATTTCATGATGGGTGACTTACAAGTGCACCTGCCCACACCACACTGAGTATTGAGCATTTTTTGACCAAAAATGGCATGACCCCTCTTCTTCCCTCTCATTCACCCAATCTTTCCCTGAGAGATGTTTTTTGTTTTCCTGGATGAAAAAATCCCTCAAAGGGGATTTTGCCAATGTGGATAAGGTAAAACAGAAAAACAGCAGAAGCTCTAAAAGGCATCAGAATTGGCTCTGGCTTGTGTGGCTCAGTGGACTGAGTGATGTCCTGAGAACTGAAAGGTCACCGATCCGATTCCCAGTCAGGGCACATGCCTGGGTTGCAGGCCAGGTCCCTGGTTGGGGGCGGCAAGAGGCAACCAATCGATGTTTCTCTCCCTCTCTTTGCCCCTTCCTTTCCCTCTCTCTAAAAATAAAATCTTTAAAAAAATAAGTTATTTCACAAAAAATATAAAAATAAGAGGCATCAAAATGGAAAAGTTCAAAAACTCTTTTGAGCAGTGGAAAAAACATTTTGATATGTGTATTGCATCAAATGGAGAGGACTTTGAAGGTTACTGAAGTTCAAACATAAAGAAAACACACAATTTTTTTTAGTTATTTATTTTTAGAGAGAGGGGAAGGGAGGGAGAAAGAGAGGGAGAGAAACATCAATGTGTGGTTGCCTCTCACACGCCCCCCACTGGGGACCTGGCCTGCAACCCAGGCATGTGCCCTGACTGGGAATTGAACCGGCGACTCTTTGGTTTGCAGGCCCATGCTCAATCTACTGAGCCACACCAGCCAGGGCCACACACAATTTCTTATAAATAAATTCTGGGGGTTTTGGGGCCCCCCTCCTCACATTCTAAGAATTAAGCAGAGTGTAATAGTTAAAAATATGCATCCTAGCTCCTTCTACTTATAAGATATGTGACCTCGAGTATGTTACACCATCACTCTGTACCTCAAGTTCTTCATCTGTAAACCGGGATAATAGTAATACCTTCCTCATAAGTTTCTTGCGAGACTTAAATGAGTGAATGTATGTAAAGTCCTCAGAAAAATGTCTGGCACAGTAAGCATTCATTGTAGTAATGTCTACTGTAATAGTAATGTCTACTATAATGTCTTCCACCTTTCGAATAAGGAAATTGAGGCTCAGAGAGGTTAACTAATTTGCCAAAGACATGTAGCTTACTCTGGACCCAGATTATGAACTCATTTTTAACTCCAACCCCCATGCTCAGAATCACTCCACTGTTCTATACTATATTCCATTTACTTCTCCCAAGTATAAAAAAATCCCCCCAAACCCACAAAAAGTCCATCCCCAAACAAAAGAAAACAACTTAGTGGCTCAAAACAATAAAACATAAATATAAAATGAAGAATAAATGACATATAAACTTATATAAATATCATTCCTTTCTCCCTCAGAATTCATTAGTCTGGTCTATATGTTACGGAACTTTCTTCCTAAAATGAGAAAATCTACGGCCTTTCCAGAGGGAAGTTTTGGAGAAAAGCAATGTATGTAAGGACCCGCAATCTAGGATGGCTAAAAGAAGGAAGCATACCTGAAGTAAGTTCTCCTCTTCACATAAATGTTTATCAACCTTCTTGTAGAGGTTGTCTAGACCTTTTTTCACTTCCTTTCCAGGATACTCTTTAATAACTTTACGAAGTTCTTGTTTGTTAAATGCAAGTTGGTAGCTTACTTCCTCCTCTCTTATGCCCTGTGCCACACGAGCTTCGACCCCTTCAAAGAAATGCTTCAAGGAAATGAAAAGAAGTGATGGCTGAAAACTGCTTGTATTTTCACTTAAAAAAATCTGATTATAAAATAATATATATTTACTAAGTAAAAAACAGGCAATATGTAAAAGTATAAATGATAAAAGAACAATCACCTATTATGCCACCACTCAGAGATAACCACTGCTAACATTTTAGATTTCCTTCTAGTCTTCTGATGTGTGGGTATATAAAAGAGATTATAATTTTGTATGTTGTATTTTCCATTTAATATTTTATATTTTCCCCCTAAATATAAATTTTAATGGCTGTATTTATTGTATTCCATCCAATGACTGAACTAAAATTTATTTATTCATTCCTCCAGTATTGGATATTTAATAATTTTTACTTTTTTTCCAGAGTTAGCAGTATCAACTCAGATTTAAAACAATCTATATGAATACAATTGTCTTAAATATCTTTTGTACGTAAGTATTTACCCACATTACTGATTACTTTCCAGCATCAATTTCTAGGACTCTAATTCTAATTCCTCAGTTGAAGAGTATACTTGTAAAAGTATTCTGAAGATTCTTCATATACTCAAACTGCATCTAAGAAAAGTTCAGTCAATTTATATTTCTGTTAACTATATTCAATTTCTGTCAATATGAGACAGTTATTTTACCATAATACCATGAGTATTAGCACAATTTAAAAAGTCATTTCCATTTTGATGAATGAAAAATGTTTATTTGTTTTACTTCCTAATTTTTGTTACCTTGCTTTCCTATGTTTAGTAGTTATACTCAGAATGCCTGACCATTTATATATTAGGGTCTTAGTACTTTTCTTATTTCAAAAAGATCATCTATATTAAATATAATGACTATTGTATTGATATACATTTCAGGTTGACTTCACTTTTTTAAATATGTAACATATATTTTTTTCTAAATATGTGATTTTATTGATTGGCACGCCTCTATTTGACCATTATTTTATGATTTAATACTGATAGGCCAAATCCACTCTCATTACTTTGCTCTCAAATTTTCTTAGCAATTATTATTTATTCTTATTAAGTGATTTTTTGATAATAATCTTTTGGTCAGTCTAATCCTGGTGCTTTTAAAATTTAAAATTTTGTTTCTACATAAACTTTTAATTGGTTATTATAACATAAAAAATAAGTTATTTTTCAATATACTTAGTTTGAATCCTACCACTTTGCCAGAGACCAATCATTTCAGCATATTATACAGGTAAGTATAATCTTGGCCGTCTTGTCTTTGTTTCAAAGATTTTATTTATTTATTTTTAGACAGAGAGGAAGGCAGGGAGAAAGAGAAGGAGAGAAACAACAATGTGTGGTTGCTTCTCACATGCCTCCTACTGGAGACCTGGCCTGCAACCTAGACATGTATCCTCACTGGGAATTGAACTGGTGACCCTTAGGTTCACAGGCCAGCACTCAATCCTCTGAGCCACACCAGCCAGGGCTTGACTGTCCTTTCTTTGTCTTTTATTTATTTCATGTCTTTTTGCATTGGCTAGAGCTTCCATAACAATGTTAAAAAATGAAGGATCTAGCAATGTTTCTGCTTTAAATTTGATTTCTAAGGGAATGCTTTTGTGTTATAGTTACGTGTTATAACTACGTGTTATAATTACGTGTTATAGTTTTGTGTTATAACTTTAAGTCTGAGGCAGACCATTTCCCCTAAAGGGGAAATATTTCTGAATTATTCTCTGAAATATTTCTTTGAATTGTTGACAACAGATGCATATTTTTTATTTGCCTCTAATTTCAAGTTAAAAATGTATAGGAGATAACTAATTACACTGTGGACAAAGTTAGAAGGATCCATTTCAGCTTATACAGTAAGTCTTAATGGTGTCGATAAGTTCTATGACTAAATGAAACAATGTATCAGCTAAGTGAAAACATGTATAACAAAACTAATTTTACCATAGGCTAATTAATAGAAACAAGAATTAAGTTTCTGGCATCTCATCAACCTTATAAAGAAACAACATTGAAAGAAACGACGTTAGTGGAGGACCTGCTGTACTATGTTGCAAAGTTTTCTAAAATCATCATTTCTTAATTTTAATGATTGAACTTGCTCTGGGGAATGATTCCAGTCAGGAAAGGAAGGGAAAGGAAAAGACAATAAAGAAAACACTTTTTGGTTTTTCTTTTATACCTTGATGAAGTTTCAAAATCTTCATCTGAACTAGTGATAAAGATTAACCATTTATAAAGCAAGAAATGGCAACGTCTGGTAAGTGAAAAATTCTTACATCTAGGGTTCATCCTCCCATTTTGCTACTTGCCAGTTATAACTTCAAGCAAATTTATTTACTTTCAGTTTCTTCATTTTAAAATAGGGCTAAACTACCTTACCCCACATCACTGTCTGTCAGCATGACAAGAAACAATGCATACAGTACGAACATCTAGCGGTGTCTTAGCAGCTTCAGTGATGGAGTCCCTCCCTCCTTAGCCTTCTGCATCCACACAGGAGCACACTTAGGGTAAGTGTCTGTCGTGCTTTTCATATATAAACATACACGTATGTGTTCAAAACCAGAAAAAATACGCTAAGTGAAAATACACTTACATTTAGTTTTTCAAGAGGTTGTCCTAAAGAGTAAATGACATAAGACTGAAGGTGATCTGTATATTTTTGTTTGGCTTCCTTTTTCTCAGCTTCTAGACATGAGATTTTCAAACGAGAAAGTGTTGCAAAAATATGATGAAAGTTTTCCATCATAACTACATCCCTGGGGGTCTTCTGGCTTTCGTTTGCTACCTTCTCCACTAAATAAAAACAGAAAGAAAAACCCATCCTGATATGAATATGGCCATATTTAGCTATAAAAATATTTACATGATTTTTTCATTTGTAAGTTTAAGAAGGCACATTTCTGGACTGAATAAAATATACCGCATTGAAGGATCTTCACAGCCACCTAACACTACTAAAAAAATCATTCTAAAACAGTCCTATAGCTATTAGTATATAATAAAGGTGGCTTTTGTAATCTGTGGGGAAATGGTGAATTATTCAGAACGTACTGGGACAATGAGCTGGTCCTTTTGAATACATTTGATTACTATTTCACATGTCAGCCAAATAAATTCTAAATTACTTAAGTACTTAAAATGTAAAAGCAAATAAATAAAAATATAAAAAGCAAATATAAAATCATAAAACTAAGTAAAAAACAAAACTAATTAAAAAATAATTTTGTGACAGTATTTCCTTTCTAAGACTGCTCCTCAAACCTAGAAGTCATAATGGGAAAGGTGGATAAATTTGACATAAAATTTGAAAGCTCTTGCATGGTAAAAAATACCATAAGCAGAATAAATATGTAGCCTGTCAATTAGACAAAGATGAAAACAAAGGATGATACTGTGCTAGTGATCTTCCTCACCGGTGCAGATGTGACAGAAATCCTAACCAACTGCTCACAGCACTGAACTGGTGTCACCTCCCTGGCGTGGCAGTTTGGCAAAAGCCTTGAGATGTTTACCTTTTGCTCCAGTAATTACATTTCTAGTAATCTCCCTGTGGAAATTATTGGACAAGTACACAAAAATATATGCAAGGAACTGGATACAAAATGCCTATTTACTAAATAATAATTACAAATTATCTGATTTTTAAAATCTGTCTTCTGATTTTTGGGGTTGTGTAATGAACATATGCTACTTTAAAAATCAGATAAAACAAAGCTACTTTGAATTTTAAAAGAAATATCAACTATACATTGAATCATGTAATTTATGTTACATGTAATCAATGAGATGATCCTACTTCCCATCAATTGTTTTAGCATTTAAAATTCCTGAATATGTGCAATCAGATCATTTATTTCAAGTTAAAGGACACATCCATGCTGTTTCTCCATGACTAAATTGTGGGATCTGCCACAGGAAGACAGTGAACTACATACAGAAGTCCAGCATGAATCTACTTCACGTGATGGATGTGAACTGAGGCCCCCAAAGTGAACCAATTTACTTCAGGTCACATAGACATCACTGCGTGACTGTCTGCCATCGAACTAAAATGCAAACATAATCTGGCAGGTCATTTTTTCCGAAGTTCAATTGTGCATAGAGATAAGGCCATGTGAACTATGAACTCTGTGGTTCCTGACAAATATGAATGCATTTTATATGTTGCTGTTTTTCAAATTTAAGCAGTCTTGAATTTCAGAAAACTTTAAAAAGACTATAGAATATGAAAAATAACGGACATATCTGCCCTACAGCTTCCAAGTTACCAGAAATAATAAAAACTGACCAAAAATTCTGTAGAACATAACAAAAGCTTACCGTTAACAAATACTCCTCTGATAAGTTTAGTGTATGCTTTATCTAGATCTCCACGACGCTCAGCATTTTTAAAGATTGATTCTGCAAGTCCAGCAAATTCTTCAAATTCAGCAACAAATGGAAGAATTCCTACTTTACTCTTCTTTGAGATCTTTACTTCTTCCATTTGCCTTATTTGGTTGCTCTAAAGTTGGGCAGAAAGCAATGGAGAGAAATAGCCAAGCAACTTAAAAACAACATATAATTATAACCAAATGTATACATCATAGAGGAAGGATATAATTGAGTACCTAGAACAATCTGGATGCTTACTAATTAAAGATTAATATTTAAATAGGGATAACTAATAAAACTATCTCTATAGATTAAGAAGTACAGATATTTTATTTAAGAAAATAAAGTCAAGAAAAAAATCCAAATTATTTAAAGCAAGATGTAATCAAGGCCTATGAACCTCAAGTTCTTTGTTCTAAGTAAAAACAACCCATTACCATTTTTACCATTTATGAAAGATAAGTACAGGCAATCGCCCACTTTGGGAAACAGCTGATACCAGAGCACACAGGATCTCCCGGTTTCTTCTGGCTGGTGCCCATGTGGTCAAGTCTGAGAACCACAGCCATTCTCAGTTCTCATCAGCCCCAAATTTCTGTTTGGATAGACAAGTTCTGTATTTTGGGGGTGTGAAAACAGAGGAGGAACAGGCATTTCTACTATGGATTTAGATTATATAGTTTCCTATATATGTATTTGTTACTTATTCTAAATTAGTTTAGGAAAGTGCTTGTGGATGATGGTGACAAAGTACAAAAGGGATGTTTCATATAGACGGAATCTAGACATTTGGATTCATGAAGATCCATGGATTCAACTACGGTTCTGGGTACTCCTCAGGGGACCCAGTATCTATTCACAGGTAGAATCACACTGTCAAATACTGTTGGACCGTTTTCAACTTCTACCTAAAATTTCATTGTGTTGAGATTTTGATGATATTACTTAAAAACCATAGACATGTGGATTAGAAATAGAATTATTTAGGCTATGGGCATTAGTGTAAGAAAATCCTGTGATTACTATCAACTGTTTCATATTATCTTCACTACTATTGCACTTCATCAGTGTAAGTAAGTGTGAATAATAAAAATAGATGCAGTAGAGAATGCAGTATATGATTCTAGGTACTGAAAGTAGACCATGGGGTATGAATAACAACTCCATCACTTTAACTGTTGACCTTGGGAAAGTAACATAACCTCTAGGGACAACTACATTTTGTGGGAGGGAGGAGGTTGTCAGGATTAGATGAGAGATAATGTGTACAAAGTATTAGAACAGTGCCTGGTACATATTAACTATTAACTTGTGAATGCTACTCTCTGTTGTTACTAAGCTACACAAAGATTTTTGTTCTTTGTGGCATTTAAAGGCACAGAATATAATTATAGCTTGAATACACTTGAAAATTAATAGGCAATGTTCTAAATGACAATTGTCTTCTCTGGCTTTGTAACTGGTAGGAAGAAACAGTGCATTCGTTTAAGAAAAGAGCCATTAATGAACTAAATCTCACAAAAATAACACTTTTCTCAGGCTAAAGACATGCATAACTTCCAGCTGATTGCCCAATCATACTGCCGTCACTAGAAGGACATAGGAGTTATTTGGTATCTAGGCTACAACTTTGATGCTAGCCACATATCACTGTATTGCTTGTTCATTCTCTGTCCATGGCAATTTAACCAAGTCACATCATTCTTAAAGGTTTGAGAGTGCAATTCCATGTCATTACAGTGTGAGGAATCCTGAAAAGCAAATTAAACGCAGTTAAGACATGTACTGGACTGCAGAGTCCAGCTTGGTAGTTCTTGATGTATCAGTTGCTTTTCCATTTTGGCTCTAGTTCAGGCTAGGCTAGCTTCCTTAGTCCCATTCTCTGAAGAACACCAGATACTCTGGGCACGGCCACCAAATGACGGGCCACACAGGTGCTATCTCTTCCATTTTCCGCAGCCGTCTGGTATTCATGCTTTTGGCTCAGTACACACAGACCCATTCATTACTTTTCCAAGGTATGTTCTAGGTCCTGATCTTGTGCCAAATACCAAAACATATAACACAGAGCACACACAATCTACCAGACAGTGTGAGAATATGTGAGTTAAAACAAGAGGAGAGACTGAGATGATAGGCAGCAGAAGGAGCCATTCCTCCTTTATTGACAAAATGTAGATCCTTTAAAAATAATGAAATTTAGGAGAAAACATGAGTTTATACCATTGTCTAGGTTAATTTTACTGCGTTTCCCCACTGTCCTATCTTGAGGGTAACATGAAGTTCTCTAAGAAATCACTGTAGTTTCTGCTACTATTACTGTTACTATCACCATCACCACCAGCATTCCCCACCACAACCACCACCATCATTACGAGCTATCAGTTGGTAAGCTCTTACTCTGGGCCAGGCAATGTGCTAAGCATTTCATTTGGATCCACATTGACATCTCCCTGATGTCACATCCTATGCTTTTAACAATAATGTCTACTGGGTTGAAAGGTATTCTATAAAGTTATATTTTACTGATAAAAGCAACAAAGTCTTCCTATTCTGGAAATGTAGTGTCCACATGATTTAGTGTTCCAGCTGTGTCATGTGACTCATCATCTTAGCCTTTGGTGGCTCTTCCTTTTCCTTTTGGCTCTCAGCTTGCAATCAGACTTGCCAGGTTTGTCATCACCTCTGGAGGTGAGACAGGGAAGAGGGTAAGTCTTAAATGGTCAAATTTCAAACACTAAGTGAAATCCTTTTGTAGGGCAGGAGGATTAACAAGCTTATTGAGGCAACAGATTCCACAGTAGACATAGATTGCTTTTTATACATTCAAAAACTCAATAAACTTTATTTTTTTAAGGTATGAAAAATTATATGGATTTTAATTGCCCTTACTATTTTTATCTCCTAGTATTATATGAATATTCAAGAGCTATATATAACCTAAAGATTACATAGGAGAAATATTCATGATACATATCTATTTTTATAAACCAAGTACATTAATTTAAAAACAAACTTTTTTTTAGCATCTGGCTCAGCCCAATTCATACCTATAAGATTACCAAAAATTAACAGACAAAAACAAAATTGTTAATGATTTTTTCTTTCTTGTTAGAGGAAAAAGATGATTTCTGGAAGTTATTAAAGGAACAATTCTTAAAGTGCTACGATTATTAACTAAAGCTATTAAACATAAAATTAAGTAATTTATACAATCAGTTAAATAATCTTATTATTAATGTTCTTATTAGAATATATTAGAAAAACAACAATAAATCCAAATAGTTCAATTGTTTCATTAACTCTACGGTCACTAATTGGCTAACTGAGATTTCAGTTACCTAGTGGATCTCTTAAGTAGCTGCAGTTTCTATGTCCCCTACCCCAGCACTCACCACGATCTGCAGTGAAGAAGAGAAGCTCACTGGCACAGTATCACCCAACTACCTCTGTTCACATATACTGCAGCCAATACCCTGCTTCAAGGTACTAGGGGATGTGAGCTGTAGACCCCACAAAGGAAAGCTGGAAATCTCTTGACTTAAATACATTTACCTATTTTTTGCAATGACTACAATTCTGAGTTACTTAAAAAAAAATAAACTTACAATGCATTTGTCAAAGTTCCTTTTGACAGTCACCAAAACATTTCCCAACGTAGTACTCAAAAAAGAAGCAGGGTCCACGTTTTGTGCAGTCCACACATGATGGCTCATTTTGACCAGCATGTAAAGGGAGTTAAAGCTATCGATTTTGTCTCCTAATGCAATTAGGTTGTTCAGTTCTGGCTCAATGCAGCGAAATATTTTAGTCATCATTTGGCGGATCATATCTTTCCTGTTCAGAAAACACACAAAATATAGAAAGTTATTACAAGCTTTAGGTGTATTCATCTTTAACATTAACCAACAGGGTATATACAAAATGACTAAAAGATGGTATTTTCATTAAAAATATCTAAATGTTATGAACTAGTTATTCTACAGCAGTTCCCATATAAAAACTTTTTTGAAGTTAAGTGTTATCACTCAAAGTAACTGTCATTTGCAAAAAAGCTGGATCCTGAAATGTGCTTTGGGATTTCCAAGAAATACATGGCAATTCACATGCTACTTCCTGTCAGCAAATGTCAACACTGACTGCATTTGTTGTGAGCACTAGAGCAAAGGAGCCACAGAGTCGTCACACAACAGGACTCTGTTCATTCAGTAAGATGTTTAGCAAGACCACGGGCACACGTGTGTGTCTTGGAGCTGAGTGCTGTCAGGTTACTGAGAGCCATTTGGATGCCTCATTGAGCTGTACTCCTCTATCCAAAATTCAGAGTTCACTTTTTTCCAAAATAAATAATAGATAGTAACAAACACATACTCAGATGAAACGGGCAGTGCTGTACCAGAATTATGTTGCCTGGATAACAGTCCTCCATCTAGGTCATCTGCTTCAGTCTGCAAAAATTATTCAGGTACTTTATATATTAAAAGACCAACAATTTGACTAGTTTACATAGCAAAAGCCTGCTCAGTCTTAAAATTCCTAGGAGAGAATACATTATGAAAAATAATGATTTTTAAAGGAAGCATTACCAATGAAACTATAATTTAGTATGCTATTTAAGACTGTGCATGAAACTTTGTTCGTACATCATATCTGAGAATTATCGGGGGGAGCTGTGTTTGTGTGCACACCAGGGGACCATGGGGAGAAAGGAGGTACAGAAGGCTGGAGGGCGGAGATGGGAATGAGTGGGCAGCTCAACAAAAAACAGAAAACATCTAGGAGCAACAAACTGCGATAGAGAATTTTAAAACTTAAAGAAATCTCATCAATAGTTCTGAAAACTTTGGCATTTAAAAACATGCTATCAAAAATTCTTAGAGAAGAAGTCAGCAAATTTACTACCACAAGTCCCTACCCATTTGAGAGAACAATTGCTCATTTATTTTATAACAGCTTTTTTATATGTGGGTTCTTTTTTAAGATGACCTTAATTTTAAAATCATTTGCATTGTACTTTTCAGTTCTTCATATTCTAGCAAATATTTTATTTTCCTAAATTTTTGCTATGTGAGAGTCATACTTTATAGGAATTATTACATCCATTGAACAGAAGAGAGATGAGGGAACTGGGGATTAAGTAATTGGGTTAAAGCTCATGGCTAGTTAATAAGAAAGCCATAGAAAAAAAACAGATTTGAGGCCTCACCTTTCCTTCCTTCTTTCCTTAATTAATTAATTAATTAATTAATTTTACTAGACCTATAGACTAGACCTGTAGACCTACAGACTAGAGTATATATACTCTAACATCATACATCTTTTGGGGGGAAATTACATTTTTTTTCTTTACTTGATGACTACTAAAATACTAAAATTGCTTTTTAAATAATGTTTTTTGCAAAATAAATTCAGACATTTCCCTCCTCTGTAACCTAGAGAATGTTTAGGCCTAAGACAGTCTGGAATATTAAATTAGCTGCATAAACTCTATCTATCACTGTTTTTATCATCTTGTAGTATGACAAAAATTACCTTAGAAGTTCTTACATCATAAATCCTTTCTTTTTCTCTACTGATACTGAAATTGTGACAATATATTAAGCTAATTATATTACAGATCATACACTCTATGCAATCAATAAACAGGAGCCGTACCACAGTTCCAGGCATACTTGGATGTTGCTGTAGTTTGAAAAATTTACTTATGAAGTCCTGTTCTGCTAGACACAGGGGTTCCAGTTCACTTAGTACCTGTTCAAAGATCTAAAGAAAACCAAAATAAAAGAACCGCACTAGATTCTTAAAACAACATTCCACATTTAAATCACTTCTGTGCAAGGACCACAATACTTTATCCATATCTCATTAGAATCCCCAAACTCTTCTAAGACTGACA
Organism: Phyllostomus hastatus; assembly: GCF_019186645.2. Classification (NCBI taxonomy): domain Eukaryota; kingdom Metazoa; phylum Chordata; class Mammalia; order Chiroptera; family Phyllostomidae; genus Phyllostomus; species Phyllostomus hastatus. Next base: position 33,148,016 of record NW_025333709.1, on the reverse strand, counting down.
GGATAATGCAGTATATCAAGGCGTAGTAGGACCAGAACATACCTAAAATGAAACTCACAGTAATTATTTACTTGAAATCTGGAAAGAGGAACACACACTTTTAAGCTTATTTAATGCACTGCAGAGAATATTCCACTTTCATAAAAGCTATTATTTCCTCTTTGTAGTTGCTCAAAGAACTTAGATTTGAGATGTAAGCACTTTACGATTCATAACAAAATTTAATAAAGCTATAATGTCATTTAATTGATGATTCACACTTTAGTGGCCATTTAGTATTTTTTCAGATTCAAAATTGGAAAGAAGTGGTTAACTAGGAGAAAGCCCAAATCTTTGAACCCACTTAAAGCAATAACAAACTGCTGTTAGAAAACTGATAATATTCATGTTTAGGAAGTACCTGTCATTCTATTTACCTTATCAAATTTGGTTCTGTCAGCAACATCAAGATCAGAGGCAGACATGTTTCCCATATCCAGCAAGGAAGATGACTGGGATCTGCGATTCCCTGAACTCTGAACACTGAGTTTATTTAGACTAGAAGTAGATCCAGTTAATTTCCCAGAACTTCCATGAAGACCTAAGAAACAATAAAACTTTGAAAGTTGTGACCTTCATGAATAAAAGATCCACAGCATAAGTCAGGGCTACCTCCCCATCTTGGTTTTCAGGGCTCGTACTAGTTAGTGTACAAGTCTACCACGTGGGACAGGTTGTTGAGTGTCCTTCTCTTTCATCAACATTTGTGTCCTATTTCTGGGCATATTGTAAAGAGTAGTGGAAACTACACAGATCTACAGAATAGGAGTGAAAAGGATCTTAATGATTACAAAATCTATGCCCTGCCCAGTCTCATCATAAATACAAAGCTTCCTAATGATATCTCTAAAGTAGATGAGGATTTATTTTTTCCCCACTGAAAAAAGACATGAATATGGACGGTTACTGACCCCCTAGTGTACTAGCTTAACATGATTTTGTTATAAAAAACTGCCATATCCCAGACCCCCCCACAAGATAAATCAACATATTAGGTTGAAGCACATGAAACTGCCAATACTCTATCAATCTGGCTCTACAAAAAAAGTCAATTACATACAGATCAACTTAATACATCCTGAACCCAGAGACTCTGCTTTTATGTTAAGTGAATTGATTAACAGCAGTTCTTTAAAAACAAAACAAGGGGGGAAAAATCACCTTGACAACTTGCATTTAAAATACAACCACAATATAATACATCACTAATTATATTAATATAGGACATCTGTGTTTAGGTATGAACATAGGTATCCATCATGGCTATGAAAAAAAAATTAGAACAATATGGCTGGACAGTATCTTACATATATCAAAGAATTAAAGGAGTCCATATTTATAAGAAAATGTGATACTTTTATTTGGAATTACATATAAATGAATTTTTTTATTCTGCTTTGAGTGTCTCTCAGTTAACCTATATTATTTGCTGATGGTCAGAAGGGACAAATGAAAATATAATAAGGACAATTAAAGACAAGTTTTGGTTTCACTATGTAAAACCTGACCGTATGTAAAAATTTTTATAGTTTCTTACCACAGCCTGAAAACTGAAGTATAATGGCTAAGCCTTTTCACACACTTCTTATTACCCACCGTGTAGTTTTAATGATACAGATATTTCTTTGATGTAGTCACACCACTACCACCATATTGGTTTTCCTTCACCGATACCTGGCAGCAACTCAGAGCAGTCAATATTTTGTTGTAACTTTTTTCCAGACAAACGACTAATTTCTAGACATTAAACAAACATGCATTGAGAATACCCTAGGCATACTCACTCTCTGTTTCCTGTTTGACAGCACTTTCTTTTCGAGGAAGTGTAGCTGTGATGGATTAGGTTGCAAGCATCAAAGACAAAGACAAGTTAATAAACTGCAATTTGCACAAACCATGCACAAGAGGAAGTTAAGCTCTAGTTAAAAGACACATGCAGAGAACCATGAGCATCAAGTAACAAGAGGTGCAACATGTGTTTAGTTGGTCAGCTACTGTCTGAAAAATTATATGGAAGAAAATCATTGTCTTTTTATGTATTTAATATTCAGATAAAAATATCTGTATTTGTAAAATCACCCCCATACTTTTATGTGATTATTTTAAGTTTATGAAGCCAGTATCCTTAAATTTAAAAGACTGTATTTGCAAGTTTTGGTTTCTGAAGAAAATATGGTTCAAGTAAGTAATTTAATACAGTAGAAATTTATTAGAATGGAGTTGTAGATTTAGACATTAAATGCAGCAACAATTTCAGATTCCCTAAAAGCTCCTGAAAGGAACCTCCACTGTACTAAATAATTTTGTATTATATCTGATAAAAATTTATATGATCGGGGTTTAAAAACCATTTCAAATATCAAGCTACTCTACTTAGTAACTGGCTTTGTGAACACCTAGAATGAAAGGTTTGTATCAAAATACTATTTATCAGGAGATGGGTGAATGGAAGAGTAAAGCTGAAGGAACAGGTTTAATACAGGAATTTGAGCTTTTAAAAGACCATTTGGTTTTACTCTAAAACTTCTGTATATATAATATTTATTAGGTCAGTTGTAGAGATCATCTTGTGAAACACTCTAAACTCAAATTAGAAGTAGATATGAACGGCAAAGAAAGAAATTACAGAATAAAACAGAAAATTAAAGAGCATGACCCAGAAATATTTTTAAAACAAAAAACAATGTGTCAACTTTCACTGCCAACTTTAAGGCAAATGCCCAAGTATAAGCTACTAACTTATCACACCAGCAATATGTGTATCTTCCCAGCCTTGGCTGAAGCTCAAGAAAATAAAAACAATAATGCTGCACATTGAAACTGCAAGCAAGGGTCATGCTGGAGCAACTAGCTGGCCACTCTGAACAGTACCTTCTGATGGCCTTAAGGTGTCCGGTCACTATATAAGTCACCAGTTCCAAAGCAAGACCCAATACTTTATATACATTTTTTAATAGCCAATAAAGAACACAGAATTACTACTGGAGTTTATTAACTATAATTTGGGGCTCATAAAAAGTCCATATTATTTATCAGCAATAAGCAACAATGTTCAGGTAAACTTTTAAATATCTCTAAATAATCCCCAATAGACTATAAATATCATGAGGGGAGGATCTTTATAATTAATAAATATTATTCCACCTTCCTGCCAGCCATGAATTCAGTCTTGTATTCAAGACTTGCTTTGGAATTAATAAGATTTCTTAGTTTAGTGAAGAAACAGAAAATGAAAAAATAATTTTGGCATACCATTTAAAAATTTTTCTAATATTAAAATAAATGTGAGAAAGGCAGTAATTATGTAAATGCATATGGTAATGAACCAAAATAATGTGTGTTATCTTAGCTGTAGAAAGAAAAAACTGGTGATTTACAAAATAATTACTAAACTTCCTGCCTGTCATTTCATTAAGTACTGTTGTGGAATATAAAACAGAAAAAAGCCCCACTAAAATATCAATCTTGGGGAGAAAATTCCACACCTTTGAGGATATCAAAGTAAACCTATTAGTCAAAAAAGGCAATGACCTATATAAAGCCATGTTCACAAAGAAAAGATAATCTACTGGCATTTTAACATTATTTTGAGTTATTTGAACTAAGTGGATGTTAAAGATTTGAGTTCAGAGTGGTTCAAAAAGAGAGTACTCCCCTGAATGTGCTTTGCAATTTACTTTTGCAAAGCACATTCAATCTGACTTTCTATTCTTATGACCCATCATTTTCAGAGCAAGAGAAAAATAGAACACATTTAAATGTTATGTATTATTACTGAGTTTTACTCATTAAAAAGTTATCTAAAATTTCAGGTTTCTATTTTAATTATAATTACTATGAAAGTTGACAAACATAATTTGAATTACAGAAAAGATATCTTTTAAAAATTTTATATTCTACCTTATTTAGAACTTGGCTTTGTATTTAACTTGAAATTTATTTTTAAATGTTGGGTAACAAGTTATATCTTCAGAGATGAACCAAACTGTTTTTATTCTGAGTTCTGTTTAGTTTATTCTTCTGTTATAGGTGGTATCAAAATAACTGAAATTTTGAAATTTTCTGGTACCATCAACCTCCTATTCCTTATGTAATAGACTACTATTAATCTATTAGAAGAGATACAATTTTTAAGTTTTAAAACTATAAAAGTGCCTTCTACATTTGTATTATGTTAATATAAAAATATCTTCAACAAGATAATTTAAGAACTTTTTAAGAAATGAAAAAACTTAATGGTATCATTATATTAACCTGAAACCTAAGATACTCTTGTATTTGATTTAAATTATATTTTTATTATGTCATTTATCTCAATGTGAATCCTAGGCTTGATACTCTGTTGTGATACTGGTATTAATGACCTACTGAGGAGATAATTTTATAAAGATTTCCTTTTTACCTCCAGTTTTCATATACTGTAGAGAAGTACTCTCAAAATAAAATGAAAACACTAACAAGTGGTGACAAATATACTAAATGAAAACATCAAACATGTAACTGCATTAATAATATGTGTTTACTAAAAAAAGCATAACATATTCACAGTGAAACATTAACAAGGATATAAACACACTGCTGTTTATAACAATTAACCTTTAGGATGAGTTAGCATTTCTGTTTCCAAAAGCCCATTGTCCCAAGATTCTCATTAGTATCTATACCTAAGTGTAACATATTTGTACAGATTCAAACCATTTCAAAAGTCTGGACTAGTATAATCAATATATTAGTGTCGTATTGAAAAAAAAACCACTCAGTGAATTTCAAAATAATTACCCACTAGAGACAGTCTTCTCTGTCCTAAAGAAAAGAATGGAAAGATGAGCTATCAATTTCAATCCTGTTTGCTGAATACAGAAGTGGCTTAGGGCATAGGCTCCTTTCAACAAGCAAATGCTAAGCTCATTTTTCTAAAGGGAGCTACGCAGACACACTGAGGAATACACATTGTAGCCACTTAAGGCCAGGTTTTGACTTGATAGGCACAGAACTCCATCCAAAAAGGACTCCATTCATGGGTACATGCAAGAGCAGAATGTGGCCTTGGCAAATCGCCTTCCTCACAACTTGATACTTTCACTGGTTATCCTTTCAAATCATTGTTTTTTTTTCTTTTTTGTCCATTTAACATATTTAGAAGCAACAAAAAATAACATACTTCAAAACTACATCTTTGGAAAAATAAGGTATAATTACAAAAGAAATTTTAGTTACATACTTATAGCTCCTTGGAAGGAGATAAAACACTTATAAACTTTTTAATTCGAAATAGCCAGTGAGAAGTAAGAAGCCAGGAATCACTTTCATTTCCCTGTGGAGAATGATGACTTAAGAAAGCGATCAGTGATTTGCCCACAACTGTTAAATAAATGTCTTTTAGAAAATCAGAAACTGAACTCTCAACACCTGTCTCTTAGTCTAATACTCTCTGTACCAGACTGCACTTCATTTTCTGGCCAACTGTTTTTCCAATGAATATATACCTTTAATTACAGCAGAAATACAAAACTGCTGTCGAATTCACATACTACAGACTTTTAATTAATAAAAAACCATTTTTTGCAGATATAAATATTTCTTCTATGAAATACCTATAGACCAAACCAATGTATTGGACTTACTCTCTCATTAATTCTACTGTATCTTCTTCCTCCTTGTTTAAAATGTCTTAGAATTAACTGTCATAAATAAAACCATTTTTAATAGAATAGAAAACATGAGGAGCCTAGGCTTACCAAACTTCTTGCTTTCTTTAGTTGTGCCAGTCATCTTGATCTTGGCAACTTCAAAGAAATCTTTAATTTCTCTCTCATATAGTCGTGACAAATAATCCATGTAATTCTTAAATAAAAGTAACATGTACTTCTTATTAATACAACAGATATAACAATTCCCACTTTTTAACGTCCCCAAATCCTTCGTGCTTGCTTTAAATTTTGTGGTCTAAAATTGTGATGCACTTCACAGGAAATAAAAAGTAGGCTATTTTCTGTCTTTTTTAAAAAACTGAACATTAACAATTTACAAAAATATGAAGTAAAACAATTACGTTTTCATCTTTGTATGTTAACTTTCACATATTTTAAGTGCAGTTGCAACCTTACTGTATTGGATATTTGAGTTACAACAGTCACGTGTCTCCAGGCTCACGCCTTCACTGACTGCAGAGTATTACGCTTTGCTGATGCGCCACTATTTGTAGCAAACCTATCCCCAACAAAGGTCACTTAAGTGGTTTCAGTGTTTTGCTATGATAGATAATATTACAATAAGCTTTTCATCTCCAATGAATTGTTTCCTAGGAATAATTACCTAAGGGTAGAATTACTGGGCCCAACAATATGGGAATCTTTATAACTCTTCCTCCATACTGCCATGTTGCTTTAAAAACAATGATACCAGTGGACAGTGCCAGTGGCAAAAACAGAGTACACTCAGTTTCACTGTACGCTGTCTGGGGTACTGTCCCCAAATAGGTTATTATCAATATGAATTTAATTAGTACATCTTACAGTTTTCATAAATAAATAATTTATTTTTTATAAACAAATTTGATTTACTCTAACTCAATGAAAACATCTATTATTCAGCATACACACTCATTTCTTCATTATATCTGCTTATCATCACATACCCTCAGGAAAGATTCTTCCACAGTGGGAGACCATGTATGTTTCCAAGTCCTAAGTTAAATGCCATACACAGAGTTTGACAAAATTTAAATAAATCCATAGCAGAAAAATTATACATAGCTATTCTTTTAAATTGTATTGTGGAATCAAGCTTCGATTTCCTTTATTATTTCAAATTAATGTAGTCAGTTTTAGAACAGGTTTACCTTGCTTTAAACATCAGGTGCACCTTTCAAACATTCTTAGATATTTTATAGACATATCCTTATAAAACAGTATTTGGAGTAAATATAGATTTTTTTTTTCAATTTATAGGCCATGTTACTCTCTATAAGAAAAGTAAAATGGGCAGTTCTTTCCCATGATCTTTGCATAACTTTAAAAGCAAATATCAATTAAAATATACCCTACAATTAATGTGTAGTTCATTGGATTGTCTCCCTTTTTCAGTGTCTCATTTTTCAAGGTCAAATTCTCATAAAAATATTGGCCACTGCAAATCAGTAAATGACTGACAAATGGGAAAGCAGCTTTGCATTACTTATAAAATCTTCGTTAGTGGTTTTCTACTGAAATCAGTCAATATAGGAGGCTATATTCCAATACCTAACTTGTGAAAAGTACACATTACCATCCAAGCAATTTAAATGGTTTCAAAATAGCTACTTTGTTATTTAGAAGACAGTGACTTGAGCAGAATATTGAAAATCACCCCTTTTCAACGGGACCCAGCTGATGGGGATTCCTTTTTCTCAGGTACTCAACAGAACTCATTGGTGAGCAAGGCCACAGACAGATGTGACTATTAGTTCATTCATTTACCAAATTCTGAAAGCTCTCTCTCACTGTGAGTATTTTTCCTCTTAGTACCTTATATGCAGCACCTAATTTAAAATTTAACTATCATCAGTTTAAATCTTATCTCAAGCAGTCTTTTCATTTTTATTTGGTGCTGACTGTAGGGTACTGTGGAGACCTCCAGGTTTACTTTTCCTTTAAACACAAGGCAAATCCACAGATGGAGACCAGTGGTTACAGGAAGGTGTCTGAGTGATCTTCAAGACTGTCTATAGCCTCAGAAAGTTATTATGAGAGGAAAGCTCACTTCCTACCAAGCCGGATGGACCATCTCTATTAATTACCCTATATGCAAAACATGGAGCCACAGATAAGGGTCGTGGTTTTGGGGAAGAAGGAATCGGGGCAGCTGAGCCCATTACATGACCAAGGCACTCCTATTTTCCATAGGCTCTAACTATGTATACCGAAAATCAGGGCTTTTCTTACATGTAGCCAAAGTAGAGCTGGGGTAGTACCTAGTGATACTTATCCTGAAAGAATCTGAAACAGGCTTTTCCTGTTCCCACCAAAAAAAATGTGAGCTGTGTACACCAAACCAAGTGCAAATAGTGTCTGGGTTTTTTTTTCTTAGTGAAGAAACATTGGTTTGTCTGTCTCCTTCTTTCTTTTCTTCTTTCATTCCTTCCCTCCTTCTTCCTTTTTAATACAATGCCTGTTTTTGATAACACTTCAGCAACCAAATTCAATTATGAGGTAAAATACATAGTCTATCAAAAGTTCAAACCACAGGATCAAGTAACATTCTTGGGAAATGAGTCAATTTCATTTAAAAAAGCTAATTAATACTGTCAATCAAAAATATACTTTGAGCAGACAAAAACTCCATAAATCACTAGACTGGCTATGGTCTTGTTTCTTCACTTTAAATTACATTCAAGAATACTGCATTATATATAAAGGTAGGGCAATAATACTCACTGAGAACACAATTAGGCAAAAAGCTTATTGATTACTTATTTGAATATTCACTAGGGGACAAAGCACATGTTGGCACAAAACTCTTAAGGAGATATAATATTGTTTAATTATTCAAAATATTAATCCTCCTAAAATTTCAAAAGGCAAAGAATTCCAGTAATGTAAGTATTTTTTCTTAAGATATCTCCAAATCAGAATTCTGTTGAATGAAAACAAAACAAAAGAAGATATAACACAATAGTAGAGTTGCATAATACTTAAAAGGCTAATTCTGATGAACAACAATAATTTAACTAAAATGGCTAGCCAGATAAAATATATGTAAACACCTCAGAATATAACATATATTTTTTTAAAAAGCATTTTTAAACTTTAACCTAAAAATATTTTTTACCAAAGTTTATATCCAATTTCTTATGATCACAGTATAGAAGAGGGAGCCAGATTTTACTTTAAATGGGCAAAGACACTTTGACGAGAAAATCTATGAAGACTGATACGAGTGAATGATTCTCATCCTCCCCAACAGCTGACATTCAGTCAGTGGCAGATACCAGTGTTCTAACCTCCAAGCCTAGCAATTTGGCATCATCCTGTCCCTCCTGTCTCTGGAGTCTATTTTGGTTATGTTCTCTCTCTGTTCCTACTACCACCTTCCTGGTTCAAGATTTCATTTCTTTTGAATTATTGCATTAGGTTCTTATTTCCTCCATCTAGTGTTTTCTGATGTGTGGGGAGGATGCTGTTAGGTCTCATGGCTCATCTTTTTCAACATAATTTCTCATTACTCCAGAATATAAAATTTCTGGTTCAGTCAGGTTGCCTCGTTGTTGTCCTGGGAAAAGGGCATTTTCCCAGCTTTGTCCGGACACCTTGCTCCTCCTCACCCCTGGAATGCCCGTCCTCTTATTCCTGGCTTTCCTAATCCCACTCATTATTCAAAACTCATTTCCAAGTCCAATATCTTCCATAAAGATTGTCCCCATAGCTTCAGGTCATAGATGTCCCTTCTCTAAACTAACTTAGATTTCCCTTCTCATATATTTAAACTCATTTCCAGTTTTGAACTTAATTTTTTGCTGATTATTTTTCTTTCACAGTCAGACTTAAAGTTCTTTAGAAGTACACACCTGTTTGTTAGGCCACACATACCTGAAATAGTGAAATGCTTGCTTAATAAAGAGGTACTCTGCACTTGTTTGATAGAACAGATTATAAATTCTTAAAGGGTGAATGCCTCACATCTTTATACTCTCTACTTTCTATAGTGCATGTAAAGAAACTCAGGAAATATTTATAGCATTTCATAAAACTAAATGATGCCTCAGATTACATACAGTATGGCCTAATACTGTATTACACTGAAATTCAAAATTTATCCAAGTAAATAAAATAAATGTTCTCCCTCATTAATGAGCACTCAGAAACTCAATTATTTTGTGTTTTGCTAAGAATGTACTAGAATATTTCAAATGTCACTTGGAAAACTAAATACATAACCTCCTGATTTTAAAAGATTATGTTCTGTGCTCAGTGATGTTAAATTGATATCAAATTCATACCTTTGTCAGTCCCTCATATTTTCCATAATCTGTACTCTTTAGCCACTCCATCAGCTTGGCGTATCGGAGCAAGTCTCTATGAAATGGATGATGATTGGGTAAAGTCAGCTCAACAGAGTGTTGCGCAAGGGTTGAACTCTGATCGTGACCCTAGAGTGAGTGAGTGAGTAAATAAATAAATAAATATGTATCATCGACACTAATAACATTGTTGTAAATGAAAATTATAAACAATGGCCAAATGTGACCAAACAAAGCTAACAGAATAGAAAAATAAAAACTGAGGACTTACTTGTCTTCTTTTTTTCATCGTGTGTACAACAACTGAACATTACCACCATAAAATAATCATAAACACTCAAGAATGGCACTTTGACAAGTGAACTATTCATTTCACCTTCTAAAGGAGTTGAGAATGAATGTTTTAATCAAGCTTGTCTATCATTTTACAATTTACTAGGCAAATAAACATGATGATACAAACTGTATTAAGAAACACACCAAATAGGGAAGTATTTAAAACATATTGCTTACATCCATGGTATTTCCATTTGAGTCTATAATATTTAAAACAATATATATAGGATATTGAATTTTAGAAGTAAAAAGGACTATAGATGTCTTTATCTGGGCTTTCCAGGATAACCACTAATGATAATATAACTTTAATTTTTCTATTACTCTGTTAAATAAATAACTATATTATTCAAAAAATTAAATGATGACATAAAGTTTCTCATAGAGATAATTGTATTAATTTTAAAAGTCTGCAATTATGTTTTTCTATTTTAGTGCCAAAACATCATTTTTAAAATAGAACGATAGTGCAAGTAGATGGCTGTATTTCTATTTAAGGTTTTTGCTTGGTAAAATATAAAATTGGTAACTTGGTCAGTAACCAAATTTTATTTCTTTTAGTTACTGATGTGTGAATTTTAAAGACTAGTAATTCATAAATTACTGTTATATTTTGATCAGTAGGTTATTTACACTGTATTCTTCTGTACAGTAGTTATAAATGTTATAAAATCTATACATTTGCTATACACTGCACTGCAGGGACTCTGTTCAAGTCTTAACCTGTGATGCCATATCTGACCACTAGGATCCTCAATAAACTCCCTCTTTTTTTTGGTAATCCTCATCCAAGAACATGTTTATTGATTTGAGAGAGAGAGAGGAAGAGGAATGGAGGGAGGGAGAGAGACAGAGAGGCATCAATTGGTTGCTTCCCATATGCATCCTGACCCAGAGATTGAACCCACAACATTTTGGGGTACGAAATGACGTTCCAACCAATGGAGCCACCTGGCCAGAGCCTCAGTAAACTCACTTTTAATTAAACCTCATTACTACTTACATATTGACATATGTATACTATGTATATGTAGTTATACAATTATCACTTTAATATACACATTGTAGAATTTTAAGAACATTAGCCTCCTTACAAGTATCTTGAGGGTAGGGAGTTATTTCTTATTCTTACATATGAACAACAGTAAGTATATAATAGGCTCACGATGAAAATTTGACAAAGAAAGTACCATAATAAGGTAATCAAATTTTCCCAGCTAGTTTGTCTGACAACCAGGAATAGAAATACCCAGAATTCCCAACTCTTTTGCTAGCTGACCTGATGCACTGAATTCAACACACAGAAAATCTCTTTTCTGTACTTGGTACATCCTCTTCTACCTTCTTCAGCATATCCCAGGATATTGCAACATCGTGGTTTTTAACATGCATCATTCACATATAATAATACATATATATTAGATTTTCAGAACTGCGAAGCATTCACTTTAAATAAGCCATTAGTTTATAAGGCAAAAAAGCAAAATCATAAGCACTTGCATGTTACAACAAACAATTAAGGGTGAAGAAAGGACTATTGTTTACAAATGGTATTCTCAATACCATCAACAAGTGTGGATAACATCACTGTCAACAGTGTCATATTAAAGACTAAGGATATATAAGGACAATGTGAATTATTATTTCCTATGTAACTTCTAGGTTTACTTTTTTCTTGACACTTTTCAAGTCAAGTGAAATGTTAACACAGTGTTTCCCGATTCCTGCCCCACCGCCACATGCTTAGTTAGGTCGTCCTCTTCTTTGATGCCACATAGCACTATCATAACGTTTACCCTCCCTGAGTATGTCTATCTCCCTTCCCTAGGCTGGGAGCTACTTGCAGGCAGGACCAGCTGCTCATCTATCCCAAATAAACATCTGGTATGAATTTCAATCAACTGGCAAATACTTCTAAATAAATGAAGGAGTGAGTGAGTAAAAGAATGATAAGAAGAAAGGCAAGCAGAATGAGATTAGATGCCTTTTTGGCCAAAATAAACTTTTACTATGGGACATTTAAAAACAGCTACAAATATGGTTAACAGGTAGCTTAAATCAGTAAGTTATAATCTATAAAGATTTTGCTGCTGTTAAGTTTAGCAAACTTTAGATAAAAAAAAAAAGAATCAGAGATGCTTGAGCCAAATTGGATGTACTCACAGGCACCGAAAGAAAGGAGGACCTGTTATAGAGTTGAAGGAGGGCCTGAGTAAACTATCAGAAATAAAATACAGTAAATACAGTCATTTTAGAATACTGCAGAGTGAAAACAAAATAAGAATCCAATGTTTCAGACAGCATTTCTTGATGTACAAAATTTCCCACAATTTTTTTTGCCCAAAAACCATAATAAAAGAGATGAAGAACATAAGAAATCTATTATACCAGATATTAAAATGCCTTCTATTCAAGTCCCTCTAAAGTAGTGTTAATATTAACATTATTGCCACAACCTTAATTATAACATCTTTTTCCATATAAAAATGTAGACAAACAATTCACATAAGATTAAATCAACTAGGATTTACAATTGAGCTAAAGTCATTTTTCTCATGTATATAAGTACATGGAGCCAAAGAAACATTTTATACACTGGATCAAGTCCTGGTTCTCACCTCAAATGTTGAAAAATGTAACAGGCCAAATAGTAATCATGTAGAAAAGATCACACTTATTTTTATAAACAAGATTATCTTAATAGCATATGTACTAAGAAAGCATATTTATGTGATTTGTAGAAGCAGAGTTTAGCTGAAAGGAACCAAGGTTTACCTACAGAGGCATTTGAGGCCCAAAATACATCTACGAGGAAATATGCACATATTTAAAAATCTTAAAATCAAATAAATATGTGAATATGCTGTGATCCCAATGAAATACATTAAAATATTTGTGGGAACGGAAGTTTAAGGTAATACAATGTATAACAAGCTACAGGAACTTGCCAGTATTAATGCTAAAATTACCTGTTGAACAAAAACATTGTTGAGGTGACTGGCCAGCCTCCGGGCAAAATGCTCTCGCAAATCACTGAAACGCTGCTGCTGCTGCTGCACTGCCAGGAGCATGTCGTGGCCTGAAATCAGAGTGTTTCTTGACTGCTTTAGTGGGTAAGAAAAAGATTTTCCTGCTGTGTCATGTGTGTATTCATCACAGCATTCACATTTCAGTTTTGAAGAACCCAAAGTTTTCCTGGTTTATTGCTTTGCTTTTATGAAAGAAAGGTAAGGATAAAAACAGTATGCACAGTAGTTCTCAAAGAGAGTATCATCTGGGAAATGTTAGAAATGTGGATTCTTTTTTTTTTCCTCTCAGTCTATTTATTTTTTTATTTTTTAATATATTTTATTGATTATGCTATTACAGTTGTCCCATTTCCCCCCTTCTCTCCCCTCCACCCTGCACCCCCTCTCCCACCTATGTTCCCCCCCTTTAGTTCATGTCCATGTGTCATACTTATGAGTTCTTTAGCTTCTACATTTCCCACACTATTCTTGCCCTCCCGCTATTTTCAACCTACATTCTATGCTACTTAATCTCTATATCTTTTCCCCCCCTCTCCTCCTCCCACCCCCCCCTGCTGCTAGCCCTCCATGTGCCCTCCATTTCTGTGGTTCTGTTCCTGTTCTAGTTGTTTACTTAGTTTCTTTTGGTTTTGCTTTAGGTGTGGTTGTTAATAATTGTGAGTTTGCTGTCCTTTTACTATAAATGTCTTTTTCTTTATCTTCTTTTCTTAGATAAGCCCCTTTAGCATTTCATAAAATAAGGGCTTGGTGATGATGAACTCCTTTAACTTGACCTTATCTGAAAAGCACTTTATCTGCCCTTCCATTCTAAATGAGAGCTTTGCTGGATAGAGCAATCTGGGATGTAGGTCCTTGTCTTTCATGACTTGGAATATTTCTTTCCAGCCCCTTCTTGCCTGTAAGGTCTCTTTGGAGAAATCAGCTGACAGTCTGATGGGAACTCCTTTGTAGGCTACTGTCCCCTTATCTCTTGCTGCTTCTAGGATTCTCTCCTTCGTTTTTACCTTGGCTAATGTAATTATGATGTGCCTTGGTGTGTTTCTTCTTGGGTCCAACTTCTTTGGGGCTCTCTGAGCTTTTTGGATTTCTTGGAAGACTGTTCCCTTTGCCAGATTGAGGAAGTTCTCCTTTATTATTTGTTCAAATACGTGCTCCATCTGTTGCTTTTCTCCTTCCTGTTCTGGTACCCCTATAATTCGGATGTTGGAATGTTTAAAGGTGTCCTGGATGCTCTTAAGCTTTTCCTCGATTTTTTGAATTCTTATTTCATCATGCTTTCCTGCTTGGTTGATTCTATCTTCCTTCTGGTCCACTGTATTGTTTTGAGACTCAGATTCCTTCCTTTCACTATTGGCTCTCCTCCGCGTATCTTCCTGCATCTCTTTTATGGTAACCTGCATCCTTTCATCTAAATTGCACGCAAAATCAACCAATTCTGTGAGCTTTCTGATTACCAGTGTTTTGAACTGTACATCTGATAGATTGGCTATTTCTTGGTTGCTCAAAAGGATGAGTCCTGGGGGACTGATCTGTTCTGTTGGATACGTCTTATGTCTTTCCCTGTCTCTGGTCGCTCTTGTTACGGTGGGGGGCGGAGCCTTAGGTGTTCACCGGGGCTGGGAACCCTGGTCGCTAGATTGTGACGTTATATGTGTGGGCGGGAGCGGGAGGGGACAATGGCGATAGTTTCGTTCTCCCGGGCTCAGGCCCTTCCTTGGGTTCCTGGGCTGCGAGCTCTGCCCTGGTCCACAATCGCTGCCCCACAGGGTCCGCCAGCCGCAGCTTGCGTACTCAGGGATCACCGCTGCGTTCTTGCGCCCGGATGGCTGTGGCGCCGATTTCGCGCCAAATTTTCCCCGACATCCGCGCGCCGACCTACACCCGCCCCGCACCAGCCCCGCGCCTGCCCAGCTCGGTCTCCTACCAGTCTGGATGTACGGGTCTACTTCAACTTCTTGGCTGTCTGACTTCCATTCAGGTAAATCCTCTCAGTTCTGAGTGTTATTCTATCTGTAAATTATTGTTGTTCTAATCTTGGTTGTGCGAGGAGGTACGGTGCGTCCAACTATTCCTCCATCTTGCCGGAAGTCCGGGAAATGTGGATTCTAAGGCTTCAGCCCAGACATACTGAATCTGGGGTTAGGGCCTGTAACCTGTACCTTACTTAACAAGCCTTCTGGGTGATTCTGATGCAAAGTCAAGTTTCTGGCCTAGCAAAACCTTATGCTCTCTGATCTAACCAAAGTATCTATTTTGTGCTAGGTTCTGTGGACTACACTGAAGGAAAATCATAATGTTAACTTGGGCCACTGATGGTCAATCAGAAGGAACTGAAATGAAAAATTCTTGGTGCCAATAGAAACATGTTTGGAAATGGGTGAAACTTGTTTGAATAGCTAATAATACAACCCTAAACCACTTGCCCCATGTACTTCTTGTCAAAAGCATCATGCTAAGTTACAGGCTTAGTCTCAGGTTCTTAGTCACATTTTATCATCTCCAATGAACATACCCGGTCGAAGAGCTACATTCATGCACTGTAGAAGGGCATCGGCGGCATTGGTGCAGGCCTCGATGCCTCGAGAAGAAGCGAGATCGCCTTCCTGAAGGGCCTTTATATGACCTTTGGCCAAGTCCATGTGGTTCTGGGAAGTACGGAAATGTAACATTTTCACATGTAATTTTGAAAAATTCACAGGTAAGTGCTATTCAATCCTATCACTAGGTCTTTGTAATTATTTTAAATCTTGCTTTCATAAGGAAATTAGAAAATGTTTACAAATGGGTTTTATGTGTTATCATGAGATTTTGTTTTTTGTTGCTGTTGGTAAGTTATAATCATACTTACCACAAGGAACTCTATCTCAGACAGGAGTTTTACATTATTGGTGTTACTAAGATGAATTAGGTGGTTGCTTTCAGAGATCTGATTCATTTGTTCTTTTACACTTTGGAGCATTTCCTCATAACTGCTGAGTTTCAGTTCAATCTGATCCACCTCCTTTAGAGCCTCATCCAACAGCTTCATCAGGATGTTCACTTGCTTTTCAGAGGCCATGATTGACTGGATGTTAGCCTACAAAGTTAAAAGCAGAAGTAACACTTCATATTATTTCAATGTGTAAAAGAACCATAAAGATGAAATACTGCCAAATGTCATTAACAGAAGAGTAACCAAGATTGATGGATACATCTGCACATCTACTTTAGTTTATCCCTTTATGTTTATATCCCAGTATTTCAGGAAGATACACCTGCCTCTCTTTTGAGGTCAGGGACCAGAACTCAGTGTTTTATATTTCCACAGACTGCACAAGTGTGGTTCTGCCCAACTGTGTAATGGTATATTCTCATTTCTGTAAACTGAGCACCATTGGAGCATGTCATTTCCAACATTTCTTTCCATTCTACTGGCTATAGGAATTTTTTGTACTTCTTAACATTATGTAAAACCCTAAATAAAAGCATAATAACTTATGCAATACCTTAGTCTCAAGAGACTACCAATGGTATACCAATCTCTGAAGGTTACATGGGACTAATTTATAACTGTAGTACATTTGTATTAATAGGATGTGGAAGAGCATGTGGCCATAAGATAGCTCTTTTTATGGTCTTGTCTTCTTTCTTTTCTTTTTCGTTTACAACTACATTTTTTTCTAGGCAAAGTAGTAACAAACCACCATTCCCTTATCACAATATTTTAAATGCCTCTGACTGCTGATTCTCAATTTCCTGAAATATGGATGTTGCCAAATCCAAAATTAAACAGCAAAGCAATATGACTGGGAACATATATGCAATATTAATTGGGAAATGTAAACTACTATGCCACATTAAGAAGGCAGGTAAACATAGTATGAGGAAAAACCTTGCACAAGGAATTAAAAGAATATTATTGTACAGCTAATGGTGTAATTTCACATGTGTTATTTTATGTAATATTCATAATAACTCAACTGTAAGTATAGGCCAATAATAAAGTCAAGAGTGCTCAGAACCATTAATATCTCTTATGTAGCGGAGCTGGAGCTTGAATCTGTCCAGGACAATTCCACTTTAACATTCCAAAGCCTCTTAATGCTTTACTTCTAGTGATTCTGTGAACTGGCAAGCTAGGACTATTCATGTGATCTCTGAGCCTGAGTTCAACCTTGAAACTTTTGTACCTTTTGTACATAAAATACCAAAATTCTTTAATTCTTAAAATATTCTTTATTCTCCAAGGGTTTTTCTTAAATGCTTACCTCGTCTAAACAAAACAAAAAAACCCCAACTGATCATATTAGATTTTTTCACATCAGTACGCCTCCTTTTAACTCTTTATGTTCTAAAGATGTACATTTAGATACTCAGACACTGTGCATACAAGTTAAAGGATCTATTCCAAAACTTTTCAGCAGAGGAGCCAGACATCCTTTTCCCTTGACTCTCCTGTTCCCCCCACACTTATTCTGCTCCCTTTCAATAAATGATTCACTTACTTCAGCCCAACTTCTCTCTTTCTAATTTGTACCTGTTTTTTTCAAACCACAAAAATGCTATTCTTTTATACTGAACTATTGTGAGGTGCTTCAGAGACTGGAGGAATCAACTCCAAAGTTGGTCTGTGGTTGGCTACTTTTTATTTCCATCATTTCGTATCAAAAACTTCTCAAAATCCAGAACCTTAGCCAAGTGCCTTCACTGTCCTAGTAGGAATGCTTCTTCCATTTGATCAAGAACATTGAAAGACGGAAGGCAGCCACTGATGTACTTGTAGAGAAAGACCGTAAGAATCACACTACATGGCAGTAAATATGATTATCACCAGTCTTCTCAACCCACTACACATCACTATTCATAGATTACAAGATAGTCTTACCCCATCTAGCACCTGTAGCTCTCTGGACAACTTTTCTGCAAAGGCCTCAGCATTAGAAATTGCACATTCACAGCCTTCCATCATTATTTCAATATCCTGCTCTTCTCTTGCATTTAACTCTTGGTATTCATCTACCACTTCTTCATCACCTCCTGTCACACTCTGGTTTTCTCCACTTGGAACCGATTCTTAAAGGGGGTAAAAATTAAAAATAAAAAAGTGAAAAAGCAGGACAGTAACATGGTACCTATAGGTAAAGTCAATTATAAGCACGGGTCACATTTAGTGGCTGAAAAATAGGAAAGAATGATTCAGAATATATGAAAAAAAAAACCTACTTTTATAAAAATGGCATATGTTAATATGTTTATTATAATAAAAGCATGCAGTCTAGTTCACTGACGTGTTAAAATAGGCTTTAGTCACAATTTCCCAAAGCACAATTAAACTAAAAAATAAAAACAGAAACAGAAACAAAACACATAAAACAAACCTAACCTTTTTTTCCTACTTGAGTTGATTTTTGCTCTAACAAAACAACATTATTAATTCAGGAAAAATGAAAACAATCTTTCTTTTTTTTTCCCCCAGGTAACATTTTTCTTCTGTTATTTTTGTTCTTTTCATCTTTATAACATTTTCTTCAGTAACTTTTAATTGAAATGAAAAATACATCTACAATTCACAATTTATTTGGGGCACTGAAAATATTAACTGAATTTTTCTCTTTTTTTGTTTAAAAAAATTTCACATGAATTGATAAAATTTCTAAAGATCAGCTACAGAGAAGCTTTCTCAACAACTCTATAGTAAAAAGAGCAACAACATGGCTGTTTGAAATTACAAAAATTTACATGGGCCTTTATGCTTCATAACACAAGAACAAGAGGTCAAATCTGAGGTACTTTCTAGATAAATGTTTCAGTTCAATTTTTTGAATACACTCAGCATGTGCGAGTATATATAAAGCTTGAGGTTAAAAGAGGTAAAATGAAAAAAATAATTTTTATCCCCTAAATCTCTAAATAAAATTACAGATTTTCATAAATTTAATGGGACATGATTTAAATCACAAACTCTGGATGCTTTAAATATTCATTATTTTCTATGAAAATGAATTTACATTCAATGTAACTTAATATATGTTAATTTGTCCTAGAACAAAACTCAGTAATTTCAAAGCAAGAAAGGATTTACTCTTAAGAACTGATAATTAGGCAGATTTAGATAATGTCCCAGAAAGAAAAAAAAAGGAGACTAAAACTTTTGGCAATTGCATTTTACAGTATATAAATATAAGTTCTTTTGAGCGACATCACCAAGCTCCTTGCCCTCACAATGAGTCCATTTCAGTTCACTGTGGAAATGATCCACTTCATGTGTGACAGCTCATTAGCCACTAGGGAGTAGGGACTACCCAAAACATTCAGTACATTCAGTACAGCTCTTTACTACACAAGTAGATATTTAAAATAAACAAAAAATTTTAAAGTCTATAACTTTAAATTTTAGAAGTTAAACAGCTTCAGAAGAAGTATTTTCTCTCCCATGAAACAATCCTTTGGAAGTTAATAATTAATAGTATCATTAATTTTATTACCATATGGATTTTGTAGTAATAAAGTTGTCCCTAAACACAATTTCATAAAATATGCAACCAACAGTACATAACAATGGCAAGTAATAAAAATATACAGAATACAATAAGAAGAAAAGGTGTTACGCACCTTCTGTAACTTTAGGCAGTTCTGGAGAGTAAAAAGGTATGAAAAAAGCAGAGGAAAGTAAGCAAAGAATATTAGCTGGGTAGAAAAGTACACAGGTTTAAATTTTTAAAAATACTACCCATATTTCATTTACACTTCATGCTAAATCAAGGTGTAAAAGACAATGTCAAAATTAACTACAAAGTGGAAAGGTCCATGAAAAGCCAAATTTCTGGAGCTCCTTTTCCTTATTAATTTTCTGACATTTACTAAAAATACAACAAATCTTTCTATTTTCTCTCAGTCTTTTAAGTAACAGTACTGACTAGCCCTTGGAGGGCAAAACTGGGAAACAAATCACTTCCTGGGGATTATTTTAGGTCAGTTGTGACTAAGCATTTAGTCTAGTTATTTTCACTCAGGGCCCCAAAACCTTTACTCAGACTAACACACCCTCACAATGGATTAGTCATAAAACACTGTTAAAAAGGACAAAATTGAAGCAATTAGAAAACACACAATATAGCAGTTCAAGCTGGCATTTAACTATTCAAGTCAAAGATTTTTTAAAAATCTAGTTACAAAAATGAAAAAGAAAAGGCCAAATAAAAACTTTACTTCAACTGCTAACAAAGTCCTCTTTTAAAAATCATATTCTGTTGAGCAGCCCCAATTATTAGCATGAACATTCAACTGTCACCAATAAAAAGTACTGAAGTCACCACTGCTAACATTCACAATGAACAAATAAAAGGAGATAGTGATCATTTGTTTTCTAACATCACCCAAAGCTTGGAGACATCTATTTTTTTTTTTTAAACTGGGAATTAACAGCCATGAATTTCAAATCCAGTAAAACATTAAAACAGGTATGTAAACTTTAAGAAAACTACTCTCTGAACTCCACTAAACCAAACCAATGGTTATTTGATTTACAGAAAGTAATTTTCAAAATGAGATCCTTAAAGATCTCAGTATTCTTAAAATTGATCTCAATATGGGTTAATATTTATAAAAATGAAAATGTCTACACCTTCGATTTAGGCCCTAAAAAATTAAATTGTCTTTTTTTAAAGCTAGGCACTTCAATCTCAATGGTGGTAATACTCATTGGTTTTGGTAATATTTCTTACCAAATACAGGTAGGGGATACAGGTAGGGGATATATTTTCCCATATTGTTGATTTAATAAAATACATTGTTTTAAAATACATTTTAGGCAATAAATAACAATTGGAGTTATATAATACTTGAAAACAAGACAGCCTGCTTTTAAATTCACTTAACAGAATGTTCAACCCTGAAATAGTAAAAATAAACAAACAAACAAACAAATAAATAAATGGCATTAAAAAAATTAAACCACTATTCAAGGCATGAAAAACTATCATAAATTTTTTGAAGGTTATTTCCTCTGCACCCTCCATCACCAAGACTCTGGGCTCCAGTGTCAGTGTGAGGGCAGCCCGGAGGGCTCTTACACAAGGCCAGCCTCCCAGGGGAAGGAGTGCAGGGGCCTGGCAGATGGGACTTGTCCCTGACAGTTCCAAGCAATAAGCCTGAAACCAGTATCAGACTCACTAATTTATAACTAACGAGAAAGAATACTAAATTTAAGGAGAGAAAGATCCATGACCAAACAAAGGAATAAGTAAAAGAACACAGAGAAGACAGAGGCAAGTGACTAAGAAAAGGCAAGTGACTAAGAAAATAGTTTGAAGCATCTGAAACTACTGTTTTTATAGGTCAGATTGATTGAATATAGGCACTTTCAGAGGTTTCCACCAGAAAGAATAGAAGCTTCTATTTTTAAGTGTTAATATACAACACAGGACAAATCTAAGTTTTCTTTCTAATATATAATTTAGGACTAATCCAAAGTTTTTTCCTCCATTAAGAAGAGTAACAACTCGGTTCTTTCAACTGCTTTCTTTGAGGTAAAGAATACAACATAAATTGTATCTACAAGGCATAGAGAACCATTTTCTTAACCATGTTTATATCTTTATGAAAGAAACTTTAAAGGAATAAAACTTCATGTATTTTTAATAATTAACAATAAAGCTTTTATCTTGTAAAACAAAATAATCTTTAGTAACATTCCTGAAGATAGACTGATCAAAGTTATCCTAATTAACTTCATGTCTAAGGATTTTATCCTGATAATATAGTAACTAATATTTATTGAGTACTTAATATATGTCTGGCATTGCTCTCATCGTGTTCATATGTTATGTAATTTAACCCTCACAGCAATCCTATGGGATAGATCAGGGGTGTCAAACTCATTTTCACCGGGGCCACATCAGCCTCGAGGTTGCCTTCAAAGGGCCAAAATAATTTTAGGACTGTGTAAATGCAACTACTCCTTAACAGTTAAGGAGTTGAAATTACATTCGGCCCTTTGAAGGCAACCAAGAGGCTGATGTGGCCCCCAGAGAAAGTAAGTTTGACCCGCCCTGAGATATATTACTATTGTCTCCATTTCTGAGATAAGGGACACTGAAACACAGAATAACCAAAATCACATAGCTAGGAAGTAACAAAGCCAGGATCTGAACTCAGGCAGTCTCCCTCCAGAGTGCTGTTCATAACCACTACACCTATGTTCTGCACAAAAATACAACCACGAAGATATTAATCTCAGAGTTTTTAAAATTAAGCAAAGACTGGAAAATTAAAAATAAATGATAAATCAACTATAGCATATCCATACAATAGAATACTATGGTGCAATTAAAAACACTGTTGGCTAAGTATTTAATAACATAGAAAATGTTCAATACATTATATGAAAAAGTTATGTTAGGAAACAATGTAAATTTCTTTAGTTAATGTGCACAGAGAAAAGACTAGAAGAAGTCTAGCAAAATGTTATCTCTGAGCATTAAGTTTATATGTGATTTTTATTTATTTAACAATGTATCAATTTCTGTACGGAACAATCATCACTTCAATAAAATTATGTTTAAATTCCTTTACAAAAAGGTAAGTGTTTTAATTACTTTGAATAATGTCAAATTACATATTCAGTTATAGATACACTGGATTTCACATGTACATTTTTCATTTAACTTTACCTTCCAAAAGCTGTGAACTGACATTAACAAAATCAATTTTCTTCCGGAGATAGCGCTGATTCAATTTCCAAATGCATGAAATAAATGCATTCTTTTCAGCAGTGCTGCTGGCAACCCATTTATATATTTTTTCAAAATGTAAATCAAATTCAGGATTTTCCTGAAATAAAAACACAAGATATGGTTTTGGATCAAATCCCATTTTCATTATTGTAAAAATCTACATTTGGATAAAACAAAAGTAAGCTGAAGCTGTTCTTGAAAAAAACAGATCGCCATTAAAAATCAGCTAAGTGACTCACAGAGAATGGCTCAGAAAATTCAATTTATAGCAAAATAATAATGTTATTTACCTCCTAAAACAAGCTGGATTAAAAAAAAAACCAACATAGTGTATTGATAATTTTCTTCCCATCCCCCTGAAGTATTTGAGTAAAAGTACAGGATGTCTACATAACAGCTTTGTGTCTCAGCTTCCTAATCTGTAAAATGACAATGGTCTCTACTTTTGATATGGACCTACTTTTTCTTTTTAAACTGCCTATGGAGTTTTCGAGTTACATTTCTTCTTTGATAATGAATTATTATTCAAAACTGTGATTTGACACTAATCCCTTGATAAAGAATATATCGTTTCATTATCACATATGAGAAAAAAATCCAATCTATATCCTAGTGTGGTTTTCAAGAACATATCCAGTAAAAAAGCAGAGATTGCCTCTGTTTTCAATTCTGAAAATAAAGAATGACTGTATGTATCTCAAAAGTCAAAAGTTCAACTGACGTGAAGAAGCTGCACCATGCTCTATGCATGTCTCTTCAGCCCCACTACAGCAACAGTTTCATGCCAGCCTAATTCACCTTTGACTGTGGAACTACTTGACTACTATATAAAAAAATGAAAGTGTGTGGTACAATCATATATATCATAGTAGCACAGAACTACTACTTTGTTTAATTTATAGCTCAATAAGCTGAATTGAGTGTCAAAAGATTAAAAATCTATATTTACAACGAAAAGGTAGTTTCCTTATTACTTACCAAAAAACCTAAGAGCACTGGCAACTAATATGAAACCTGATGGGAAACAATCCCTTCCCTGGGAATATTTCCCATAATGCCATAAACCAAGCTGAGTGCTCCAGTGGCAACACTCACACAAATCAATGTGTGATACTAAATGGCTAATGTCAGGCTGTGTATAAAAATTTTATGTTTGATATCCATATATAGCATATACACATCAGGTTGCCTACATAAAATGGAAAAAAATCCATTAAGCAACTCAGCAATGAGGCATCATCTGTGAGAAAGCGTTCAAATAAGCATTCAGCCAAGTTAGCGAATTATGCAACTCAATGGGGTTATGAAGTGCAAAATTATTGAAGGAAAAAGGCTTTAAACAAAGGTGTGTTTCTAAAAAGCCCTTAAAGTATTTTCTCTTAAGCAAAAACCTGCCAGAAGTCTCTACTCTCAATCTGTCCTCATGGTAACAGAAATTATTTGTTAAATAATTTATTAAAGATTTTTAAAAATCCCATTTTAATTTTCTTTCCAAATACATACACACGCATATGCTCAAAGCATGTACCAAACACTGGTTCCACATTTTTCTAAAAACTGGGCGCTCCTTCGGGTTTAAGCAAAGGCCCAGTTTGCTTAAAATACTTAAAGAAAAAGCATTCTCTATATTTGAAAGAAATCTGAATTCTACAGATACACAGGGCTCTCCTAAAGTTGTTTTTGCTTCATTTAAAAATTCTGCACTTGACTCAGCCAACTGTCATTCTGTCCAGCTTTCAGTTCCTCTTACAGGTTTGCACCAAAGTCAGCGTAAAACCAGAACTTTATGTTATCAGATTGCTCTACAAAGGTGGTTTATACTTCTTTGTGCCTTTTTAATAAATGTACCAGACTTGAAATCAAAGGGCACCTATAATGACCTGAATATAAGCCTTGCAATTAGCCTCATCAACAGTACCGGTGGCCGTGGTTCCAAGCATTCCCTGGAGCTCTGCAGGTGCCTTTGGGCTGTGAAGGAAGATGAGGGATGGGCTTAGAGAGAATGAGGAGGGGGAAGCACCTAATTTAAACAGAGGAGCTCTACTTAATTTCTTTGAAAAATGTATTGCTGTGAAAAGCGTTGAACTGTCAGGAATCCTCCAACATGATTACCATTTTATTCAACTTTCTTGGAGTCTGAGTAGGGCTAAAATGAAAGGTGTAAGATTTATATCCCTATAGCTTATTCTTTAAATTCATTAAAATAAGGTGTGTAAGTCACTACCATTTCCTTTACCTGCGCCACAGTCATCAGACCACGGCCTCAAAAGGCCAGCTTGGCTGCCTCAGCTGGTGAACTGACGTTAATTCATGAGGACTAAGAAAGACTCTCTTTGTTTATATTATATGTGATTTTAAACTAGGTTTTACTACAACAATGATTTTTAAAAAGCTACTCACAACATACTGCTTTAAAATATGTACTAATTTATGGATTTCATACTAGGTATACCTGACTTAAATACAGAAATGTACAGAGTCAAGATTATTTTGCTGTAGTTTATGTAGCTTGTGCATAAACATAACTGTCACTCAATAAAGCAAAAACAAACATACATATGTGCCTATATTCAGTAGTGTTAAGAGTCAGGAGTGGGAGAATGGAAGGTTGAATGATACAGTTTAGATGAATTCTTGGTTAGTTGGTAGACCAGAGGGTCACAAAACATCAAGCTTAGGTCATTTTAAAAGACAATATTATGCTATAAAATGCAAGATACTTCTGAACACCGGTTGAAAGAAATTAAATAAACATACTTTAATAGCATCCTTGGCATCTACCACAGCAAGGTCTCGAAGGGCCCAAGCAATCTGCCTTTTGTAGAAATCTCCTTTATCAGACTTCTTGACTTTGACCACCTTCACCTGCACAGGGCGTTCAGTTGTCACTGTTGAATGAAACACACACTTTCCTTAGAAATATTACTCACTCATTTTTCATTCATTCATTACTCATTGCAAATATAGTTGTCTGTACACAATACTAAAAAAGGAGCAATATTTCATAACAAATACTATGAGTGAGGAATGCTCAGAACACTAATGAAAGATTCTAAATCATACTAGAGGGTCAGAGGCAGATTCCTTGGGAAATAAAACACTTCAAACTCAACAATAAGAAAAAAAATCTGATTAAAAAATGGGCCAAAGATCTTAACAGACACCTCACCAAAGAGGAGACATGGATCACAAAGAAGTATATGAAAAGAAGCTCCGTGAATTAAAATAATAAGATAACACTACAAGCCTATCAGTGTGGCCAAAGTCTGAAACACTGAGGCCACCAAATGCTGACGAGGATGTGAAGCAACAGGAACTCTCATGCATTCCTGGTAGAAATGCAAACAGTAAGCTACTTTGGAAAAGTTTCTAGGTTTCTTACAAAACTGAACATACTCCAACCATACAACCTAGCCACTGTGCTCCTTTGTATCTACTCAAAGGAGTTGAAAACCTATGTCTGCCCCAAAACCTGCACACAGATGTTTATAGCTTCTTTATTCATAATTGCCAACACTTGGAAGCAATCAAGATGTCCTTCAGTAGTGAGTGGATAAACTGTGGTATATCCAGACAATGGTGTTACTCAGACTACAAAGGCATGAAGTATCAAGCCAGAAAAAGACGTGGGGGACCCTTAAATGCCAGTAACTAAGTGAAAGAAACCAATGTGAGAAGGCAATATACTGTGTGATTCCCACTAAATGACATTCCAGAAAAGGCAACACTATAGAGACAGTAAAAAGACCAGTGATTGCCAGGGATGAGGGAGAGATGAACAGGCAGAATGCACAGAGGTCTTTTAGGGCAGCAAAAATACTCTGTATGATACTTTAATGATGGATATATATCATTATACATTACCCAAAACCATAGAAAGTGCAATACCAAGAGTGAACCTTTGGCCTCTGGGTGACTGTGATGTGTCAATGTAGGTAACAACATTCATTCTTAGTAACAAATGTACCACTGTTGTGAGTGGTATCAATAAAGGGAGAGGGAGGCTATGTATGTGTGGGGGCAAGGATGGGGTAGATGGGAAATCTCTACCTCCCTCTCAATTTTGTTGTAAACTTAAAAGTGCTCTAAAAAATAAAGTCTTAAAAAATGTATTACTGCTAATGAGTTATTATTATGATAGTATCAAAAAATCTAGGAATAACAAAATACCTAGGTAAAAATACAACACATGCACAAAGCTTTTAAAACATAAACCTTACTGAAAGACATTAAAGAGGACCTAGGTAAATGGAGAACTACACCACGTTCATGGATAACACCCAATTCAAAATGCAAGTTCTCTCCAAAGTGAACTACAGATTCAAAACAATTCCAGTCAAAATCCCAACAGGATCTGGAACTTGACAAGGTGATTCTAACTCCAGATCCAACAGGATCTGGAACTTGACATAGGTGAGAGAATAAAGAACCAAAACAAGACAAAATAAAAACCAGATATAAGAAAGAACAGATACACTCACATCACTACAAACATGGACACAGGTAAATTAAAGACTAAAATATGGAAGGTAAAATTGTAAAACTTTCAGAAGATAACACAGGTGAATACTTTTATTTCCAGGATAGAAAAGGATATCCTAGGTAAAACACAAAAAGGGGAAGCCATAAAAAATAAGATTAATTTGACCGGGCGGGGGAGAGCAATAGGGAAAAAGACAGGACAATTCTAACTGAATAACAATCAATCAATCATTCAATCAATCAATCAACTGAACAATTGTGACACTTAAAAAATAACAATAAATTTCATTAAAAGGCATCATAAAAATTGAAAGCACAAGCCACAAACTGGGATACATATAAACAATGAAAGATTAGTATACAGATTATATAAAGAATTTTTTAAAAAATCAGTAAAAGGACAACCAACACAAGAGGCAAAATTTCTTAGAACAAGGAAACTAAATGGCTAATTTGTGAAATGAGGCTTAATCTCATTATTAATTAAGGAGTTGCTATTTAAAACCACAACAAAACACTATTTCACACCTACCAGACTGAGAACATTAACAGCACATGAAAACCCAAATATCATACCTTATATATGAGATAGAAATTCTTTTGTATCTATTCAATATTTAATTTCAAACAATTAAAAAATGCATTTGCTGGCCCAACAGATTTTACAAGTATAGAGATAACATTTAAAACAAGGAGGAAAAGTTCTTTAAGGAATAAAAGAATGCCAAATGAGAACTTTTTCTTACTAAATACCCACCCGTGGCACATAAAAAACAGTTCTTTTTCTTTTTTCCTGCTTTGCAGACATTGACAATACTCAGCAGGCGCTCATCATTTGGTGTGAAAATGTCTCTTTGTAATGCGTGTTTGATTGCTGTCATCTTCACTCAGCTGAAAAGATTGGGAGCACAGATATTAAGCTCATTCTCGGAATCATTCTCTCTTACATGTTTCCATTTATGATTAAAAGTTATCTTATTTATGGCTAATAAGCTCAGGAAAAATGATTTCTTGCATTAATACACTTATAATATAAAAAGCTGTATATTTGGAAAAGAAACTAGAGACCTGGTGGTGTTATCAAACTCTAAAATCTTTGGAGGTGCTCATCAAATATTACAATACAAAAAAAAAGATTTAAGAAAAAAATTAAAAACCCACGCTCAATGTTTAAATACACATTTTCTATACAAAGAGCTTTTATCACTCAATTACAACTTAACAAGAAAAGGACAAATAACCCAATTAAAGACTGAGCAAAGGATTTAAAAAAATTTTTTAAAGATTTTATTTATTTATTTTTAGAGAGAGAGGAAGGTAGGGAGAGAAACATCAATGTGTGGTTGCCTCTCGTGCACCTCCTACTGGAGATCTGGCCCGCAACTCAGGCATGTGCCCTGACTAGGAATTGAACCAGCGACCCTTCGGTTCACAGGCTGGCACTCAATCCACTGAGCCACACTAGCCAGGGCAGAGCAAAGGATTTTAAGAACATGAATGATGCTCTACCTCACTAACATTATAGAAATGCAAATCAAAACCACAATGAGATACCTACCACTTTACACCCACTGGGATGGCTAAAAGTTAAAAGATAATTGTTGGTAAAGATGTGGAGAAAAAGGAACTTTCATACTGTGGTTGTAATATGGTGAACCACTTTGGAAAACAGGTTAGCAATTCCTCAAAAAGTTGAATATGGAGTTAACATATGATCCAGCAATTCCACTCCTAGGTATATAGTCAGGAGAACTGAAAACTTATGTCCACACGAAAACTTGCACTTGGTCACAGCAGTATCAATAGTCAAATAGTGGCCAACTGATAAATTGATATAAAAAAAACTGACATGCAATCCATGCAGTGTAATATTATTCAGCCATAAAAAGGAACAATGTAGTGACAGATGTTAAAATGTTGATAAATCCTGAAAACATACTAAGTGAAGGAAGCCAGGTACAATGGGCCACATACTTTATGATTCCACTTATATAAAATGTCGAGTAGACAAATCCACAGACAGAATGATTTCTGGTTGCCAGGGGCTGGATCAAAGAGGAATGGGGAATGACTAATGGGTATGGGGCTTCTTTTTTGTGTGATGAAAACATCTTTGACTTAGATAGTAGTGGCATATACTAAAAAGCACTGAATTATACACTTGAAAAGGGTAAATTTTATGGTGTATGAATTCTCTCTCAATAGGGTTGTTATAAAAAAACAGGTTTCCATTTATCTCCCTTTTTGCATGTAATTCAACATCTTTCTAAAATATCAGCTTAAGTTAAATATTTTTAAAAATCTCTTTTCAATCTTATTTTTTGAATATATATTTTCTGCGTGTTATATATATATTACTATTTTCCAATGCAAATGTAGTACTTCATATATGTGAGCTTGCTTAGGAAATTAACTTCTAACACCATTTCTAGGGAAAAAATGAATTATGAGTTTTAAATAAATGACTTGTAATGAATTTTTGTAATACAAAATTTTTGTAAGAGGAGACACTTTTGTAAACTAGGTGTCTCCTCTATTTTACTCAGTGTGTGAAAATTGTATCTTTGTTCCAACTCAAAAAATTGCTTTTCTCACAAAAATCAGATCTTACCCCTTTCACCTCATCCCAGCCTCTCGTCTTCTGACCTTCTATTTCCTATTTTCTTTGTCCATCTGACCTCTCTGAGCTTCTTTTCCAACCTGGCCTGGAAGCAGTGTTCATTTCTCTACACCCACACTACCCCTTCGGTTATCTTACTCTGCAGGTCAGTTAGCCCTGTTTATAAATCTCCATAAGCTGTATTTTTTTGCCCACCCCTCTTGGGCTATTACATGCCACTTAAGAATACCACATGTCCTTGTTCCCTGCATTCATTACAAACATCTAAACTTTCAATGTTGTTCAGCAATCTTTAACACTTCCCTTGATGATTCCTCTTCCTATTCTGCATCAGTGTTGTTGCAAATCCTTATTTCTCTTTGCCAACCCCCAGCTCTAGCGTCAGCCTCCTCCCTCTCGGCAAAAGAATTCACCATCTACTCTGCGGAGAATACAGAAGCCATGAAGTACAACTTTTACCAACTGCTTTCTTTTCCATCTCTGTACAGCTTAACCTCCATTTGCCTATTACTACATGTCCTTGTTACCAATTCCTTACTATGTTCTAGGGCCTACACACTGTGTTAAAAGCTCTACTCCACCCTATCCCCAAGCCACATGGGATACTGGCCAGCTTATTTTTCTATCTCTGTGTTTTGTTAATGCAATTTCCATTTTCTAGGATGCTTTTCTCCCTGAGAAAGGCCAACTTATCCCTCAAAATCTGTGAAGTAGTCACACACAAGGAATAATCCCTCTCTGTTTCTCTAATATTTCCTCCCTACTCTGCTAACACAGCACTGAAAAACCTATTTTCTAGCTAGTTGTAATCTCTGCCCCACTGAAAGTAGCTCCTGACAGACAAGGATGGTGTCTTTCTCATCTTTGTATTACAGAACTTGGCAAGGACATGGTAGGTATCTAATAAATTAACCAAAATGATAGCACCAAATAACATGACAACTGCAGCTTCCCTAAGTTTAGTTCCCCCTTTCCAACTCGCACACTCAGTTCAAAATCTGTCATATTTGATTCTCTTCCTCTAATGTCAACATGAAATCTGCCACCACATTCTGTTGATTTCCCCTTGTCTACATGTAATTTATCCTTCCATTTTGTTCCCACTGTCAACACACTACACCAGGTTCATATCAACTATATTTATGTATCAGTATCTGATCATCTCTTTGCAGGCTTCCATACCCCCAAAACCCTCAACAAATAAGTCATATTAAAACACAGCTTTCATCACAACATGCCCTTGTTGAACTTTTACTAAGGTTCCCAAATACAAACCTTCCACTCCAAGCCCTGTTGTTCATTCTAGACTTTAAATTTTTGCTTAGGTGCTTCTCCATGCCGGGAATATCATCTATCCAAACCCTGATTATACTTCACAGTTTACATAAAGTTAATTCAATTAAGATATTAATCCAAATTGATCTCTCAATTGCTATAGCACTTAACTATTTACTAACCAATCAAGCACTTACTGCAAATTGCTTCATGAGGTGGTAAGCTTGGGGATCTCAGGCACTCTCTTGGGAGAGAGAGAAGCGGGCGGGGGTGGGGGCGGTAAGAAAGACACACTTTGGTCTAGTTTTGTGTTTTCTCAGTAGGTACTCAAAATATATCTCTTGAGGTAGCCTCAAGAGTAAAAACAGGTCAAATGAATGGCTATTAGTAGCCAATGCTTACATCACTGTCCCTCTTTGATGAAAAGCAGTAACTGAGTATATTGTAAGTGGTAAAAAGAGAGGACTGCCTATACTTCATAAAGGAGTTAGACATAATAAAAGGCACTCTGTGACCCTCAATCAATCAGCAAATACGGATGTCTACTAAATGAGAGGCGCTGTTCTAGGTTACAGCGGTGACTATGACAGATGCGTTCAAGAGACCACCAGGGGCTCCATGGCATTTACATTACGAGGGTCAAGTGACCAGTCTTTACAAGGCACTTTTCTGTTAAGACAGTGAATAATACATCACCAGAGATCCTAAAACTATTTTCCAGATTTAAGAACCCATGCCTGACCGCCTTCCAGACGCAGACACTGCCTACTCTGTTGGTTCTTGTTTCCTTAAATCTAGCCGGACCATTACAATGAGTGACAAACGGCTTGTCAATGTAAGTGTCCGTGTGGGTTGGGCCCCGTGTGCTAGGGAGACATCTCAGCGCGTGCAGCATTGTCTTTCAGAGGAGAAAAATGTGCTCGGACACAGAAAAATGTACTTAAGAGATTTTGCGGGGGGTGTATTTGGACAAAAAGGGGAAGGCATTGTCACTCCGGTCCTGGTCCACACCCAAGGGCAAATGATCAGGGTCGTTTGTCCAAATGAAATGTGGTTCCTATGGGAGGATCCCTTAAGGGATGTGTGAGGATTGCTCTCTCCGTGCCCCTAAGGCAGCAAGGAGCTGGGGGTGCTCCGAATGAACTCTGCGCCTCAACCAGGGGCGGGGAAAGGAAGGGAGGCCTGACAGGAGCGAGAGGTACCGACCCCGGGCTCCGAGCCAGCACCGGGCTGAACAGCCGCCTGAGACCCTGGCGCCCGCCTGTCCGCTCGACTATCCACCGCCGCCGGGGCTACTGGGCAGCCGCCGCGGGACTACTGCGCAGCCGCCGCCCAAGGCTTACCGCAAG
The DNA here is from genome assembly GCF_019186645.2 of Phyllostomus hastatus. Lineage (NCBI taxonomy): Eukaryota > Metazoa > Chordata > Mammalia > Chiroptera > Phyllostomidae > Phyllostomus > Phyllostomus hastatus. The sequence goes on along the minus strand of NW_025333709.1, from coordinate 33,115,176 downwards.
GCCGGACCGAGCCCGGCTGTGCCGAGGCGGGTCCTCCAAAACCGAGACGCGAAGGGGCGGGAGTGCCACCACTAGTAAGGAGCAGCCCTCAATAGAACAGCGAACGGGAAGCGACGGTTCAGTCACCACTTCCTATATCCGGGCACGTGACAAGCCACCACGCCGGAAGTCTCCCGGGTAGAAAAAGAAGAGGCGGTGACGGGAGTAGAGAGGTGGGACCAGGTCTCGCGGGTTGGGCGTGTCAAGGACGGGCAGTGGCGGGACTTCCATGGCTCAGAGAAGGACTTGGGATCTGAGATTTGGTGCTTTATCGTATTGCTTTCTCTACAGGAGTTATTTATTCAGATATTTTAAGCAGTTCATTTAAGAAGAGACCCGATTAAGTGTTAGCGAAATGACGCCTATGCACAGTTAAGTTTGAGAAGCACAGATGATACCAATGTTGCTGGTTGCAAGGCAGGTGATGCATTCCCTGTATGTTCTCGGTAACTGTTATATGCCAGGCACTTCGAGGGAGGTGCAGAGGTGATTCAGGCATGAATCCTACCCTGAAGAAGTTCACAGATGGTAGGACTAAACAAGATACACACGAATACATATAAAATAAAACAAAGTGACCAAAATTAGGTACAGGACAAAAGTGGGCTGGGAATTAAAAGGAGCGATTTCTTTGCTCCTGCACAAAGCAGTCCTTTGCAAGGGTTCTGCAGACATCCATTCATGACAAACCGTGCCACTTCTATGCCAAGCACTGTGTTAAGTGCTGGAGCTACAAAGACTGAGATCCCACTCAGAAGAGGGCATACTGTCATCGGGGAGACAGAATTAAGTAGGTGGATAAATTACAGTCTAGTGAGGTAAACCCAACGACCAAGGTAGAAAAAAATAGACTAAGTTCCATGGGAATGCAAAAGAAGTAGTAAGTATTGATAACTCACTCTGTCAGGGGTGGATTCACTAGGTAGAGACAAATGAGCTGTGTAAAGCGTCTGCCAGCGTTTATCTAAAGATATAATTTGTTGGAAAGATCAGCAGAAATAGGGACATGTTTGCTACTGGTATCAATATGTTCTAGTCAGTGATACTTGGAATACTTTTTAATTTCATTGAATAACTTCCCTTTTAAGAGCAGAATCTGCATTTAATCTTATTTTTACAAAGACCCCTTAGGTCCTTCCTGCTTGATCTCAAAACACTTACTGTGGAAACTCTTTATGTAACAACTGCATGTGCTATTGTCTCCTTTAAAAAAAAAGTTTATCTTTATATCCCTCTTCAAAGTTGGGATGTGAGTTGCATTTCAGAAGCCTGGACTTCTTCCCTGGACTCCAAATTTGTGTATCCACTGCCTCCCCAGCATTTCCACTTGGATGTCTGTTAAGCATCTCAAACTTATGTATCCAAAAATTAAATTCTCCCCTTTCCCCTCCCCTCCCCCCAAGTAGAGGCTAAAACAAAGCAATGTGCTTTGTAGCTTATTTGGGGAAACATATTCTAATGGTGACTCTTTAGTCTCACATAATAAATGCATTCTAACATTCCTGCTTCCCTGAGTCTTTTGATTTCGTCATCGATGTTCATTCAGAATTGTTCTAACATCGCATTTAGCACAGACCATCATCATATCCAAGCTTTAAGGAGATACCAAGGCTGTGTATTAGGACTTACTCCAGATGTTCTTGCCAAAACATTAAATCTGAAAAATCACAGGTAAATGGCCCCATGTCATAGATTCACCCCTGTCCAGCCTTATAACCTGATTGCTCTGTTTTCACATTCTAAATATGCACTCTTACACATAGTCCCCTAGTTCCAGTAGGTACATGTTAGCCAGTTCTGTAATTCCTTTTAAGTTAGTCTCATTCAGTGGTTCTCAACTGGGGGTGATTTTGACCCCAGGGGACACTTGGTAATCTCTGGAGACATTTTTGATTCTCGTTACTGGGAGGGTTCTATTATACGAGCATGTGGGTAGATGACAGGAATGCTGCTAGACAAACTATAATATACACGAGAACCCTCCACAACAAAGAATTATCCAGCCCAAAATATCAGTAGTGCTGAGATTGAGGAACCCTGGTCTAGTTCTTTCTAGAGCAGGGATTCCAATCCCCTACATGGGTTGTGCTGAGATCTGACCCTGCTTACTGGCTCAAGTCAGCGAGGGTAATGGGAGTGGATATCGAGGAAAATAAGGTCATATTAGGAGACAGCCTCAGAAATTTTCTTTGCATCATTTCCAGACAAAGGAGACTGTTGGCATAGAGGATGACTAAAACCTGGGGGGTTAAGACTCTAAGACATGCCCACACAAATGTCCACATTGTAGATCTCAAGGTCCTATCATTTTCCTTGTAGGGCACTGGCTTTGACAGTGATGTTTCAAGGCTGTGCATTCAGACTCCTTTGCATCTCTGCAGCCATTGTGATTATATATTGGGGCTGGTTTTTAGCGCGGTCTTCTCAGTGACTACATTGCCCTAGAAGTGTTCTTTCATGATGTGCCATGATTTCAATGTTGGCTGACTGTGACTGTCATTTTCTTCTGTTAAGATCTCCAAAGCAGTTAACAAAAGTCAACCTACCTTATAATTATCATTGCTACCATACTTCTCAATATAATCCAATGAATCATCTTCTGTCTTCCCCTCATTCCTATCTGCTACAATTGAGTAATTGTGATGCTACTGTATGTTAGGGATAATCACCACTTGCAATTTACCACCAAACACTTAAAACCAGCAGGGGCTCCCTATTGTTTTATGATCAGTTTGTAGGCTCAGCTTTCAAAATCCCATACTGAGGGTTTGCTCTCAATGAATATCTTTTTGTTACAGTCATTTACGTAAATTAGACAGGGGAAACAACATGAAACTGTGGAAAGTACATGGTCACTGGGGTCATGCAGACCTGGGTTCAGATCTGGTCTTTACTGGTTCAATAACCACAGGGCAAGTTACTTAACTCTTCTGAGCCTCTGTAAATTCAAAATAATATTCCCCATCTTTTGGGACCTCCTGCAATTTGCTATTCCTTGTAAAGCCCTTGGCCACTGCTTAGCACATAGCAAGCATTCAATAAATGGCAGCTATTATTACATCCAGGTTAGTCTAGAAGATTAAATTGCGTAGATTTATGTTCTTAAACAATGTGCAGTAGTCACTCAGGCCCTGAGGTCCTGCTTCCCTTTCATAAACAGAAGGCTGCATATATTAATACATGTCATATATAAAGCAATCTCATATTTGGCTAGCTGAAATAATTTTTTCATTGTTAATAGGCTCCAAGAGAAAAGCCTCATCCAAATGGCCAAAGGTAGTGAGTATTGATGATTTAACAATATTGGCAGGATCACCAAAGTTAATTGTTTCCTAGAGAAATCACTCGTACTGTGCACCGATGAAGCAGAAGTGTGAAGCTTGAGGGGACTTGATGACCCCAGAGCACTCACAGTAACCTGTATTCACTTCACACATTTTGGAGGATGAAGGGAAGTCCCTCTTCCTCAACTTGAAAGCCCTGAGGAAGGAAGGACAGAGTGTACAACTATGTCCAGGACCCTGCCTGATGGAGCACCAGGGAGAGGCTTGGGCACCTGGCTCTGTGACCTTTGTTTAGCGAGACATTCCACAGATCTCACAAAGAAGCCTTTCTTATAGTCCACTGTACTGTGGTTCAAACTGTCCCCTAATTTAAGCCTGATTGATTTTAATTTGAGCATGAAGCAAGAGCTCTTTATATGTTTCAGAAACTTATTTGGGTTCATATGATTTTATTTTTTCCTTATGCCTAGTTCAGGGGACTTTTATTATATCAGTTACTTTGATTTTTCTCTTTTCTACTTCTTAGCATGGTTTTCTTGTAATCAGTTATGCACATTCCTATCTGAAGAATAAATAGCTTTTCAGACATGTCAGACTATTAGTATCAACACAAGAGACAGCAAGTACTTTGTTCTGGAGCAGTGAGTGTCACAGTGTCCTACTTTCCAGAATCTTACTTTATAAGTGGCTTTAACAGTGAGAAGGTGAGAGAAGAGCTTCTACTGTTGTGCACAGGAAGCAATTGTTTTAGGCTCCCTTAGAAACAGATGCTGAATATCGGTCGGTTTAATACTTTCCATTTATTTTCAGGTTTATAGAAGGAAGTTAGGGAGCCACTAAATGAGGATGGTAATTACCTATATCACTATTAATTAGATAAATATTAATTAGATAATAGACGCGCATCCTACATAGAGAAGTAATGCAATAAGATGTACAGATACAAGGAAGGCAAAGGTTGGCTTGCAAAATCACATTGCATTTCAAAGCTTTTTTAATGCAGATACATATGGTGGGTGATATTGACAGTAACAGGTACAGTGCTAAGCTCCCTATTAACCTTCAGAGAGATTTTCTCATGAGTGTAGAGATCATCTCTCATCTAATTCTGAATCTCTTCTGGGAATTGCCTACCGTGGACAAAAGTCTACATATTTTGGCTTGAAGTAAAGGTCAATGATTCTCAGCATGACTTAGTTAATACACTTTGGTCAAGTGCTGGCCATAGGATTTTCTACTCTCTGCACTTGGGGAATTTAGAAGCAATGCCACTGCAAGCCTAGACCTGCACTTGGAGGTGTAAACAAATCAAGATAAATATAAATGATCACACAGGCCTGACCACATTCATTGTTGCCGAAATATTCTGCTCTAAACATATATTTTTCCTTTACCCGAAAGAGTCATTAAATTTTCACCATTTGTATGAGTAAAATTCAGTGGGAAGATATGTTTTCACATATACTTAGTAATGTGGTTAAACAACAGTCAGTAAGTAACTTTCTGATAAGTAGCTCTTAAACTGGGCAAAAATAAAGTTGTTGTGATTCCTGTTTTTACTTAGTGACAATAAGTATAGATGATTAACTTTTGCCATTACTGAAGGTCTTTCAGGATCAGGGACTTCTAGGAGAGGAATGGAATGAGTCCCATAACTGTTGCATGTATATAATATTAGTACTTCTGTAATAGTTTGTTACCTATCTTTCCACAGAATCTTCAGTCTTTCAGGCAAAATATTTAAAGTTAGTAGTAAGCAAAATGGAGATAGTCAAACTATGAAATAGAAAAGCACCATTGTTAGGAGAAATTCAGTAAAAGTAGTCTCCAGTAAGTTGTCCAGCCTGGAATGATTATATTAGAACAATATACAAAAACTTGATATTAGGACTACCCATTAATAAAAGTTAGTTTACCTGGAACAAATTTCCATCAACATGGTGAAATAGAAGATTTGTTTCTGAAATTATTAATGTCTACACAATTAATTTTTTTCTCTTGATAGCAAAACATAAATTCGGCTTGTCAATATCAGCAGTGGTGGAAAATTACAAGTATTTTTATGTGGCTTAATATTCTTATCGTTGTTAATTTTCAGGACAGTTTATGGTTTTTATTCGTTTGGTCATTTGTTTGAGGGTAAGAAAAACTTGAAAGCACAATGGATTGTTCATTTCCTAAACACTTTCAGTTATTTTTTTTTTAATTTTTAAAACTATGTATTGATTTTAGGAAGGGGGGCAGGGGGAAACACTGGTGTGAGACAGAAATATCAATTGGTTGCCTCCCATACATGTCCTGAACCTTCGGTTATTTTTTCTCATTTTTTTTATTATCGTGAAATACATATAACATAAAGTTTATCATCTTACCTACTTTTAAGTGCACGTTCTGGGGTATTAAGCACATTCACATTGTTGTGCAGCCATCACCACCACCCATCTCCATGACTCTTTCCATCTTGCAAAACCGAAACTCCATTCCCATGAAACAGTAACTCCCCACTCCCTCCTTCCCAGCCGCTAGCAATCCCTTTATTGCTTAGTGATTCTTTGTCCTTTTAATAGGATTTCTTTGGTAGAGAATTCAATATTTAAAAATATTACATATGATAAAAAAGTTTGTCTTCTTAAGAACCCTTACAGTATCTGGGAAATAATTCTGTTCATTCATAATTTCCTGGCTCAGACTTTCCTGAAAGGGAAAAACAGCTGCTCTCACATCATGAATAAGCTGCTGTCAAAGGTTGTGGAAACAAGTGGCCAACGTGTCCATTAGTTCTTTTTTAGCAGGACTTGGCTCCACTTACCCAAGGAGTACGTTTCCAGCTTCTGCCCTGGCTGGCGTGGCTCAGTGGATTGAGCACCAGCCTGCAAACCAAAGGGTCGCTGGTTCGACTCCTAGTCAGTGCACATGCCTGGGTTGTAGGCCAGGTCCCCAGTAAGGGCCACATGAGAGGCAATGGCACATTGATGTTTCTCCCCCTCTCTTTCCCTCTCCCTTCTCCTCTCTCTAAAAATCAATTAATAAAACCTTTGAAAAAAAGTTTTCAGCTTCTCCCACAACCAAGCCAGCTTTAAGGGTAACAAGTCAATGGAAAGATCATGCATTTATTGGCTACTTTCTTAAAGATTTCTTTTTTAAAAAGTGTATCATTTGCTAATGGAAAGTATAGCAACTATAAACCAAAGAAATACCTTTAAGTTTTAGGTCTCCTTGTTACAAAATATAAATTTAGTCTTCCAAAAAAAGCTCACTTTTATATTTATAAAATATCTACTTGAGCAGGCACTGTAATACCTGCCAAGAGGAAACCAAAGACAAACCAGCTTTCATCATGACTTTAAGGAATTTGGAGTGAGAACTGATGAGCATTGGACACACCTACCCAGTGGGCTACTACTTCCTTGCCCATGCAATGCCTTGGTATGAATTTGAATGAAGCATACCTTTTTATTTTCTTTTTTACTTAAAAAAGAAAATAAAAATTTAGGTAATATATTATTGTACAACCTGAATAACTCTCCCTAAGGGGGATTTCCAGAACCCAAGCCTGACGAGTGCATTCTTTGCTACCAGCCATCCTCACAACCCCCATGTAGGTGAGGAGACGAAGTCAGCATGGCTCAGGCTTCTGAGAGTAGCAGGTGAGCAAGAGAAGCAACCTGAGGAGTTTGTTAGGTTGAGTTATCCGTTTCTATTGCTCCTCTATATTTTTATTATACATTCACATTCTTGACATGACCTTGTGGTGCATAGAGTATATTCCTTGCCTTTTCACCTTGAATTTGGCCTAGTGACTTGCTTGGACCAATGGGTTGCTAGCAGACATGATGTGAGAAGTTTGAAATGTGCTTTCACAGTTGGGCTTGCCCTTTGTGTTCCTGTCTTTGATCATAAGAAGGAAAAGTTCTGGATAATTGCTGATCCAAGGAGGAAGAGAGATGTGAAGCAAACCTGAACTCAACTGGAAGCTTGGAGCCCAGCACAGCCAGTCTCAGCCTAGTTCAACCATATTCTAGTCAACCTAACGATGCATGAGCAAGAGCTAAATACTTGTTTTTCAAACCACTCAGACTCACTGTTGTTTGTTATGTGGCATTATTGTGAGAACAGCCAGATGATATAAAGACATGCTCAGAATAGCATTAAGAGGGAGCGTGGACAATTGCTGGAGTGAGAATGTTCACAGTATTCTCCATGAATGCAGGTGAGGGTTATGAGGGAGGGAACTGTTCCCCAGTATCCCAGAAATCAGCGACTCGGCCTGAAATTAGAAATTTCACCTGTAAATTGTTATCTAAATTTATTTATGTCTATAAAGAAATTATTCTCCACTCTGGCTGGTGTGGCTCAGTGGATTGAGTGCTGGCCTATGAATCGAAAAGTCGCCGATTCGATTCCCAGCCAGGCATATGCTTGGGTTGCAGGCCAGGTGCTTGGTTGAGGGCATGTGAGAGGCAACCGATTGATGTATCTCTCACACATTGATGTTTCTCTCCTTTCTTTCTCTCTCCTTCTCCCCTCTCTAAAAGTAAATAATAAATAAAATCTTTAAGAAAAAAGAAGTTTTTCTCCTTTAGATGTGGTCCTCTTGGGTGGTACACCCTGAATGCCTGTATGGGTTACTCTGTCAGTCTTGGCAGTTGGGCCTCAGGAATTTCAAATGGCTTGCAGCAGTTTGTGTAAGAGAGGAGTAAAAGAAAAATATATATAAGGAAAGAGTAAAGAGAAATAAAGGCATTTTGGCTTGCAGAGGAATTAAACTTGAAAGAATGAGGAAGAAGAGAACACAGAGAAGGCAAAGGGAAGAGAGGAGAAATGTAAAATAAGCAAATATGATCTGGTTGTCGGTAAGCACCTAAAAAATCAGATTTCCTTTATTGGGATTACATGTCAAGAAAATAAATACACATATCTCGTATGCTTCCTGTGTATAATTCAAAGGTGAATGAGATACTATCTTCAATCTTATTCTGAAAACATCAGTCCAATATAGAAAATAGTCACTTTTGTTAACCACGATCTGAACTTTTTACCTGAGAAGTAAACACGTGAGCTATACAGATAGGTTTTTATTAGTTGGAGAGGACAGTGCAAAATTACAAGATGTATAAGATTTTTCTAACCTACTATCATTTGAACTGCCTGCTTTGACAAAAAAAAAAGATGTTTTTACTTGTTGTCCTCAACTAGAGGACATTTTCCTTCTCAACACACCTAAATAGCTAAGTGACTTGCTTTCAGGGACTGAGATACAACTAACTCATTTGTCCCCATTCGGATGTTGTAGGTATAGGATAGTCTTCCTCATCTTTTAGCTACTTCAAAAAAATCAACTCAAACAGGTATTTAAAATTTTTTATTTTGAAAAATTAGTCTCACAGAGATATTGCAAAGACAGCACAGAGAGCTCCCACCCCCTCCTGGCCCAGCTTCCCCTGGTGTAAACATCTTTCATCCCCATGGTACAATGGTTAACATGAGAAAATTAACCTTAGTGTAATATCACTAGCTAAATTATGGATCTTACTCAGATTTTTTCCTGAGGGATTGCACCAATGTCCTTTTTTCTGTTTCAGGGGCCAATCCAGGCTCCCGCATTAAATTTAATTGTTATGTCCCCCTAAGCCACTTCAACTTGTTCTTCAGTGTTATGGGTTGACATGTGCTCCCCAAAATTCATATTTTGAAGTCCTAACCCCCACTATTGCAGAATGTGACCTTATTTGTAGTTAGGGTCTTCATAGAGGTAATCAAGTTAAAATGAAGTTAGGACAGTAGGCTCTCTAATTCAGTGTGACTCTTGTCCTCCTAGAAACAGGAGATGCATACGCAGAAGGATGATGATGTGAAGACACCGGGAGAAGACGGCCGTCTACAAGCCAAGGGGAGGTGCCTGGAACAGATTCTTCCCTCACAGCCCTCACAGAACCAGTGTTGCTGAGATCTTGGTCTGGGACTTCCAGGCTCCAGAACTATGGCACAATCCATTTTTGCTTCTTAAGCCTCTCAGTTTGTGGGTAGTTGATTGGCAGCCCTAGCAAATGAATACACTCAGCTTTTTTATATCTTTCATGATATGTACACTCTTTTTCTTTTAGTGACTAGACAGATATTCCACTCATTTGTGACGGAATAAGACTACTATTACACCTACTAATTTTAAGAACTAATATTTATTGTGTGCTCTTTGAGGTCAGTCTTGGAGCTGCTGTTTCCTGTCTCACTGTGAACACGCTCTCAATAGGACTCACATGTGCCTAGCATCTGCCTTGGCTCTTAGCGTTTAATTCTCACTGTATCTTTTTGAGGTATGTCCAGGATAAATCCTTTTATCCAGAATGGGGCTCAGGCCATATAATTGAAAAAAGTCAATGAAGGCAGGAAATCATACAAAATACATACACTTTAAACATTTTTCTTCTTGTTTTCCTTCCCTTTGCCTGGCTCAGAAAGCTGATCTCATTTTATTTTATTATTTACTTTATTACTAGTTTTCTTTTTACCTCCTTTACCCTGTGGCAACCACCAATCTGTTCTCTGTGTCTATGAGCTTTGTTTTTTGTTTGTTTGTTTTTTAGAATCCACATATAAGACAGATCATATTTCTCTTTCTCTATCTGACTGACTTCCCTTAGAATAATGCCCTTAAGGTCCAACTATATTGTTTCAAATGAATAGATTTCATTCCTTTTTATGGCCAAATAATATTTCATTATATATAATCTGACTGCTTACTTTCTGCTATTTAAGTGGCATATACATGAAAAATGGAATATTATATATACTATAATTTCGCTGTTCATCCATTGAAGGACACTTAGGTTGTCTCCACATTTTGGCTATTGGAAATAATGCTGCAATGAACATGGGGTGCATACATCTTTTCAAGTTACTGTTTTTGTTTTCTTTGGTTAAATACCCAGCAATGGAATTGCTGGATCATATGGCAGTTCCATATTTAATTTTTTGAAGAACCTCTGTGTTTTCCACATTAGCTGCACCAATTTACATTCCCACTATCAGTGTACAAGGGATCCCTTTTCTCCATGTCTTTGCCAAAAATTGTTATCTCTTATCTTTTTGGTAATAGCCATTTTAACAAATGCAAGGTAGTATTTCATCATTGTTTTGATTTGCACTTCCCTGATGATTAATGATGTTGAGTATTTTTTCATGTGCCTGTTGTCCACCTGTAGGTCTTCTTTGGAAAGATGTCTCTTCAGATCTTCTGCCCATTTTTAATTGGATTATTTGTTTTTCTGCTATTGAGTTGTATAAATTCTTTATGTGTTTTGGATGTTAGCCCCTTATCAGTTACGTGATACTTTCTCAAATAATAAAAGAAAATGACAGTAATAGAAAATCACCATTAAAAATATCAACATAGTAATTGCCACAGGCAAAATCTTCTAGGATTTTTATAGTTTCAGATTTTCTGTTCAAGTTTTTAGTCCATTTGAGTTGATTTTTTGTGTATGCTGTAAGGTAGAGGTCCAGTGGTATTCTTCTGCACATGGATATCTAGTTGTACCAGAGCCATTGTGGAAAGGATTATGCTCTCCTCTTTGCATAAGATTGGCACCCTTGTCAAAAATCAGTTGACCACAGATGATAGTTTTATTTCTGAACTCTCAGTTCTATTCCATTGCTTTATATGTCTATCCTTATGCCAGTGCCACACTCTTCTGATTACTGTAGATTTGCAGTAAGTTTTGAAATTGGAGATGTGAGTCCTTCAACTTTGTACCTCTTTTTCAACATCGTTTGGCTATTCAGGGACCTTTGGAATTCAAATGAATGTGAGGATTGGCTTTTCCATTTCTGCAAAAAAGAAAAAGCCGTTGGAATTTTGATGGGGATTGCAATGAAACTACCGGTGGCTTTGGGTCGTGCTGACATCTTACCAATATTGTCTTCCTATCTCTGAACATGGGCTGTCTTTTCATATATTTTAGGCCTCTTAAGATAGTAGTTGAGAATACCAATTTATGCAAAACCATTCAATTCCTTTCAAAGTTACCAAGGAACACATAGGCAAAAGTGCCAAAATGTCGAATGATTTCATTAAAACATATTTTACTGTAATTCACAAAGCATCACTTTATTTTCATATAAATAACAGTCACTAGTGAAGGGAAAAAAACCAAAATCATGACTACCAATATTTACTTAGGGAACCACTTTATAGAATACTGGTGGAAAAAAGGGAATACATCTTCAGAGTGGCAGGGGACACAGGGACAGGCACAGCAGATTGAAGGCATAAAAGCATATTCTCATGAGAACCAAGCAGTCCTTGTTGCTGGAGGACCAAACAGAATCATCGTTGATATAAGTCGAGTCAAAGTTCACGATCTGTAAGTCCTTCTTAAGATATGCGTGATTCAGCTTATTTATAGTTCGAGCAAAGGCATATTTAGAAGCACAACTATATGCTTCCAAACGGTACACTTTCTTGAAGTGCAGATCAAAAAACGGGTTGTCCTAGAGGAGAAAGAGAGACATGATTTTATTTGTAGTCAGAAAAGTAACTGGATTTCCTGGATTCTCTCAGATTCTTTTGTATGTGCTTTTTGATTATAAAGTACTAGTACCAAACATATTTCTAAAACCTACACATGAACTTTCAAAAGCTACCTGCTTCAAACACATTGCTTCTAAAAAGAACAATAAAGATTTTTTTATAGGATCTGTAATTTTTCAACTATGCAAATAAAACATGTCTCGGAATATGCAATTATCAACTCTTCCCAGGATAGTAATTTGAGAAGATGGGTAAAGGAGAGGAGAATAGACTTCTCCTTTTTTCTACTGGGAATTTGGTCCTGTGCTACTTCAAAGGCAGAAGCGGGGAATACAGGAAGGCTAATTAGCTTTTGGCATACTGCATACACATCAAGTTAACAGCAAGGAGTTACCTTTGAAGTTAATAACAAGGACCATTAAATCATCGGACTGAAACTGAAAAATTATTAATGACTGCCTCTTATTGGACTGCTCTTGGCTTTTGTTATACTTCCAGTATAGGTGTTTTGAGGAAAAGAAGACATCAACCCTGATCTAAGCCCTGCATGTTAAAATAATCTTTGGTACTGTTACTAATAACAGTAGCAACAATGCCTTGCACTTAAAAAGTGCTTTTCAGTTTACAAAATGCTTTCACATTCATTCCCTGCCAAATCCTAACTCTCTTTGAGGGCAGAGGGTTTGAGTTATTTACTTCGTGTTCATGGCAACTGCTAGGTTCCCAATGAGTGTGTTTTGAGCTGACCTGAGTAGCTCTGTGAAAAGAGAAGTGGAGGTAAACATTGCCCTGTAACTGACACGGAGGCAGAGGCCAAGTGGGAGTGTGCATAATTTGTTAGCAGGTGGTGTGTAAGCATTATGCACAAACAATGGAGGTGTTTGCGATTTCTTTTTCAAATAGGAAAACTCTTGCACCAGGCCAGAAAAAGAATATGGGTTTTGAGGTTAAACAACTATTTTGAATCTCTGATATAACCATGGAATAAGTATTTATGTGATCTGACCCTGCCTTTTCTCCTTTTTTTGATAGGGTTGCTATGAAGTTTACCGTGAAATTCATCATATAAACTGTGTAATATGGAGGCTAAAAAAAATGATAGTCCCCTTTCCCAAATCTGCCTCCAAATGCTAGTGTTACTGCCACCTTGCTTTATATTATTAACAAAATTTAAAAACAAAACAACACTTTTAAAAAGAACGCCTGGTTGCTGTGGCTCAGTTGGTTGCATTGTCCCACAAACTGAGAGGTCACAGGTTCGCTTCTTTTGGTTGGGTCACATGCTTGTATTGCGGGTTTGGTCTCCAGTTGGGGCACATGAAAGAGGCAACTGATCAATGTCTCTCTCTCACATCAGTGTTTCTCTCTCTCTCTCTGTCATCAATAAGCTCAGGTGAGGATTAAAAAAGAGAAAAGAATGTATATGGGTGATGTGATTTTCAGTGCAGTGTTCCCCTAGTTGCACCTTGTAACATTTTTCCTAGCTATCATAATTGCAGCTTGAAAGGCACTTGTGCAGAGCATCTCAATAAAAGGAAATCATACCCATCTGTCACTAAATGCTAATCACACTCCATATATAGTTCCCTCATTGAAACATTTGTCTTCATCATGTAGAAAATACCCTTCATCCTATTGAGGTACTAACAAAGGATTGATAGTTTCCTTTAGCCTAATAATTAAAGCCTGAGCAGGCATGCACATAGAATACAAGTTCCTTCTTTCCTTCTTTCCTTCCTTCCTTCCTTCCTTCCTTCCTTCCTTCCTTCCTTCCTTCCTTCCCGCCTTCCTTCCTTCCTTCTTCCTTTATGAATTTGAGAGGGTGGGTAGGGATAAAAGAAGAGAATAAACCTACTTATAGACTTCCAGAGGGGGGAAATATTTCTTCTTTTCTGCTTGGTGCCAAATTCACCACATTTTAAAAATAGAATTCCTTCCTCCTTTCCTCCTCTATATCCCTCCCTTCCTCTCTCTCACCCTTTCCCCTCCCTCTGTCTGTCTTGATAGACTCCTAGAGCTAAAAGGGGATCTCAGACATCATTCAGTGATCTCTTGTTTATCGTTGGGGTAATAGTTTCCAGAGAGGTGAAGCCCAGGCTACACATGAAGTTATTGGCAGAGCCAGGACAGAACCAAGATCTCAGTCAACCCAACCCCATTTTCTTGCTGCATCATTTTCTCTCCCATTGTACCATGTCAATCTCCAAATCCCCAGACATTTTGATGTCTCCTTTATAATTTGACTTCAATTTCAATTCCATTCCTTTTTAAAGTTGACAACTTTCTGACTCAGAATTGCTCTATTTAAAACTATATTACTGCTATTGAGAAAAATACACACACACACACACATATAAATGTATTCTCAATTATATATATATATATGAGATTGCTGACTCCTGAGGATTCAATTCAAAGGGAAAGGAGATGTGAAAGTGAAATTCCAGGAACAACTGGGATATTTTTACTTCATCCATAGAAAAGAAATCTTTAAAAGAACTGTTCTTTGGATATTATAGGTTTTCTTCTGGTAATCTAATATTTTAGGTCCTAAATGATGAAAAAAGTAGAAATATTCAGTTTTGGGGGTATCTAGCCCACTATCAAAGATAATAGTCTTCCAAGAGGAAAGAGAAGAATCAACACTGTTGTAGGCCAGACCAGAGAGGTGAGGGGAGAAGCAGAGCGGGGCTATTTGTTCACAATGACTGTGAGCTGACGGGTTTGCTGAACGCACCTCTAGACACTGGACGAACTTGCAGAAATACTTATAACAGCACTAATATTTGAGAACTTCACAAAAAATGAAGAATGGTAAAAAAAAAAAAAGGTGGGGATGATAATTCCTGAAACTACAGGTAAGCGAACTTGACACTGATTTCTGATAACATTTAATGTGGCAAAGAAAATTTGGTAAGTACATAAAAGTATAAAGAAAATAATCTAAAAATGTGTAATCTTATCATGCAGAGATAATTATTGTTAAAGTACTGGTTTATTTCATATATACATATACATACACATACCTCTGTATATTTTTGTATTAAAATTTAAGTTCAGATTTCAGTTTTAATAATAGGACAGATTAAATATGCAAAATGAGAATATTATAGAAAAGTTTTGTACTTGTCTGACTTTTTAAAAGTTTACTAAATGGTGAACAATTGTGTTCTCATGTATTCTTTTGGAAACATGGTGCATTGTGTGTCTAATATTCCAGCATATTGATATGCAATAAATGTTAGGAAATGCTTCCTAATTATTTCCTAACAGTTATGTAGAATGTATTATCAGAAAAATGTTATATGAGTCATTAGAAAAGAAAGCAATGAAACCCTGCATGCTTTTACTGAGTATCACGCCAAACACACCAAATTTTAAAAAAGGATTCTTAGGTGATAAGTCAACCAAATAGCAGATAGCATATATTGATTTTGGTAAAGATCTTAGGGACAAAATTTAGGTGTTGAGACTAAATAATTATGTAAGTAATGCAGAATTAAGGACTTATGTGTGTCTAATTCTCCATTGTAGCCTCAGGGCCTGGCAAAGCTTGAGTTCTCAGTGAATGAATGAATGAATGAATGAATGAATATATGTGAATTTGCAGAGATGTTAAACAAGCAATCTAAAGAAGGCAAATTAATATATTTCTGGGTAAAGTCCAGCTCTACCATTTAATAGCTTTGTGACCTTGGGCAAGTCAGTTAATGTCTTGAAGTCTTGTTTTCCTTATCTGTAAATCGGGAATAATAATAGAATTTAACTCATGTGGATTTTGTGATGATTATGTAAAATTATGTGTAGAAAAAGTTTCCTGTGGTTCCTGGCACCTGGTAAGGGTTTACTAAGTGTGACATGGTGGCAGGTAGCAATACTACTGTTAGTAGTAATAGTAGTAGTAATGATATCCTACCAATTACCTAGAGGTAGACACTTCCCCTGCCAGCTTCATTGTTTTTATTATTGACTTGAATGAAGTCCTAAATGTTATGGTTGTTAAATCTGCATCACATTATAGTGACTATTTTAAAAATCATACTATTAGAAGAGTTGACAGGTGGAAGAATAAGCCAGATTGAGAATATAGTACTTAATAGGATTAAGAATAAACGAGTTTGAATTCTACTTCCAACAATAATACAAATATTTATTGAGTATCTAATATATGTCAGGTTGAAGGCTACAGTAAAAGATGAATAATTGTGGTCCCAGGTTGGTTTTTTTTTTTTAGAAGCTTTCCATCCCGAGAAGAGTCAGAAAAAGCCAACACTTGCAGTTTGTGGTATTATGGCTATAATACCTTTATATCCACAATTTAAGGGGGCTTTGGGGGAGGGAGACATAAGTAAGACTTTACCCAATGGAGAGTCTGGGAATGGGGCGAGAGATAGAGGTGACTGGGCATTCTAAGCCTCAAGAGTCAGTAGTTAAGCACAGAGAATGTGTAAAGTTTAAGGTGGGGTTGACCAGTGGTAAAGAAGTCAGATCACTAAGGACCTTTATTTAGGTTTTATTCCATGTAAGTAGAGGGTATGGCAGGTGAGATTAAATGGCAATTTATACACAAAGACGGGAGGTTTCAGGTAAGTGTTTAATAGAAATAAGGAATCCAGATCAAGGGAAATACAAATTAGTCACCCTAAGTCACCCTAAGAATTACATATTGCATGTAATTCTGGGAAAACAGGAGGATTCCAGAAGAGAAAATAGTGTAGTAAAGGGTGTTGAAGCAATGGCATGTAAAACAGTAGCACCATCGCTACTGCCTCTCGGTGTTTATGTTGTCCCGTCATATCTATCATCTTATGCCATCTTTGTATGAAAGTTATTCAAAGAACAAAAGGGGAACATTTAACCTAGAAAAGAGGAAACTTGAGGGGACAGTATAATCGTCCTCAAGTATTGCAAAGGCTGCTATACGAAAGAAGGATTGGAGTTGTTCTGAATTGCTACAAATGCCCAAGTAGGACTGATGGGTGGATATTTTGGTTAAACATAGGTAGAGAATTAAAAAAAAGAAAGTATGGCTGAAACCTATATCACCCTATTAACCAATGTCACCTCAACAAACTTAATAAAATTAAAAAATAAAAAGTAAAGCATGGCATTGCAAAAATAGAATGGACTGTGTCACCTGGGAATGAGCTCTCCAACAGGAGAAGAGACCAGGGAGACTGGGAAAACCACCTGACATCGGTCACGTGGAGAGACTGGAGTAGACATCCTTTCCCCCCACCTCTTAATTTTAAGGTTGTAGGATTTCCAAGAATTATTGATCCTTCTGGAGGATCAAGTGGCTGATAGTAAAATTTGAAGAAAATGAGGGAAGGAATTCCCGAATCTTATGGAGGAATTTGGGGTGGAGAGAGAGTGGCGGTGGAAATGCCATGTATTTAAAGTGTCCAGATTGACGGGGAGAGTGTATTTAATCTGTTAAGAAACCTTGGGAAAGACTCTTTTAAATTTAATAGACAAAATTCAAATTTAAACTGATAAAGACTGAACAACAACAATAACAAACAATCCATACATCATCCCAGTTGACTAAACTTTACCACTTAAGAACACTACATCACACCCTAGCTGGCGTAGCTCAGTGGATTGAGCACAGGCCTGTGAAGCAAAGAGTCGCAGGTTCAATTCCCACTCAGGGTACATGCCTGGGTTGCAGGCCAGTCCCTAGTAGGGGACACATGAGAGGCAACCACACATTGATGTTTCTTTCCCTCTCTTTCTCTCTCCCTTCCCTTCTCTCTAAAAATAAATAAATAAAATCTTTATAAAAAAGAACACTGTGTCATTTTAACATTTAATTACATGCCAAGAATATATGAAGTAGGATATTGAGCCTAAAGATCTCCAGCTTATTGATCCCACCTCTCCCTTACAAAGTGTAACACTTACAGTATCTGCTTCTTTTCCATCAATCTTCTTCAGATCATTCAAAGACCACTTCTTTGTTACTTCATATTTTTCATCTAAGCCTATTCTGTAGTGTTTCACCATAATTATTTTTACTTCTTCATTTTTGGTCACTGTAGGACAGAAAAACAGTTTACATAAACTCCTAGAAGATGATAAATTATTCAGCATCATACTTTTCAGTATTTATGTAACCCTTTTTCATGTAATGAGCTTGAACCTGCCTTATATCTGCATCCCCTTTATGAACCCTGATGTATCTGAACCTTCACAAGTATGCCTCCAGATCTGCTCAATGTGTTGATTTTTGCTACAGTTGTGGTTACACACAGCCACAGTAATGTCTTTCAGACAGAACATTGAGCTATGTGCTTTCAGCTATGCTTTGTGGTGGGGAACGGGGATCAACTCGGGGCAGAAAATAAGATATTTAATGTTAGCACATAGTCAGTGCCAAAGTGTCTACCAGAACAATTTGGAATTTTAATGTATGGCAATGTAAGTAAGTGGGGTCAGGGAAATAAATAGTTTTGCTCACACAGCAACACAGTGTTTGAGAGTGAGCATGAATAGGCATTCTTTTAAAGTTACCATGAGATGTTTGATGCAGAAAAGCTTGCATCACAGATACACCTCTTTGGTATTGTTTGAGATTTTTAATCCTCTCTAGAGTGTCTCTAAAATTCTAGTATTCGAAATATGTCCTCAAGACAAAAAGTTCCAGTACTGTTCTTTAAAAAGTGTGGGAAGATCATTGCTTATTTTATGTGAACAAAATTAGGAAATGATTTCCTGGCCTTAAAATCATTGTCTTTGGCCTCACATGAAAACATCAGAAGAATCCACATTTAATGTTAGAACTCCTGAATAGACAATTGTTGATGAGTTAATAAAGGAGTATTTATTGAGTATCTGCTATGAGCCCGGTAGAACTATTATAGATGCCACAATGGCTAGAACTATTATAGATGTCACAATGTGTACAGGTGTTAGACATGGTCCTTATCCTCTAGAAATGTATGGTTTTGTTGAGGAGACAAAACTAACAGACATGAGTTTCATAAAATATATATTATAAAGATGTATAGGAGTAGAGAGCTGGCAGTTGGAATCAAATATCTTAAACTTTCTTTTAAGATGGATGCTGTCACTTAGGTGTAAGCTGGTTCTGTGTTCTAAGAATGAAACTGGACTCTGTCTTTAGGGAAGACACTCATGTTGTTCTGGAAAATGCTACTTTGGCATGCCTTCCTAGTTAAGACTGTACAAAGCATTCTATCACAGTGCAATCACAGTGACAGGTAAGTGATGTGGAGGGTAGTCCTTGGTTTATAATAACTGTTAAAGTGTTTCATTTTGTATAAGGGACTAGTGTTGTAATCTAAGCATAGGACGTGGGCTATGGACATAGAAGTGGCAAATCCCTGAGGCACTGATGACACTCGGTAGAAATAACACGACATGGAAACCAAAACAGTAAAGTCAGGAGGGTGAGCTGGATGAAGGGAAAGAGATGGAAGTTTATAGTTTAAGGAATGGAGATATGGACTGGGATTTTTCTGTGTGGATAGGTTTGCAAGACTAGGTAAGTAGGGGAAAGAGCAGAGGAAAAAGGTGAGACAGAGCGGAGAAGAGAAACTTGCCAGCAGAGCAGTCTGAGAACGGGCTATCGGGAAAGAAACAGTGCAATCCTATGAATATCAAGATGGCAAGAATTTTGAAGATTTGAAGACAATCCTCTGAAGCCACTTTGCTGGGTAAAGCAAGAGGTTAGTCCAGGCACTGAATCTGACTTGGGGGAGATCATTGATTTCTTCCCTGTGGGCAGTTTCTCTAGAACAGTAAAGGCGGAAGACAGCTTGCAGAGGATTCCTTCACGCACTACCACTGGGTGGATACTGTCCGCCAGTTCCTGGGTTAGGTAGGACTCAGTAAAGAAATAAGAAGAGACTAAAGGCTATGATTTAGATCTCAAACTCTAAGAGTTTGGAAGAGGAGGGATTGCATATTTGGAGACTAAGGGAGTGATTGAGAGCCATGTCCCGGAGGGGACCTAAAACAGAAGGAAGGTCTTAACCAAAGATCAAAATAATGGCTCAGAGTTCAGAAACTGTGTGCAAAAGTTGATGGGTTTCTGCCTATGCACATATCTCCAGCACTAAAAAAGGTTCGTTTGTGGACTGAAATGGCAGTTGTGTCTGTCCAGACAAAGGCTCTACCTCTGACCCAAAGGATGGTATTCTTGTTCTGCTTAGCTGCCTCACTATTTAGGGGCTGGGAGAGGATGGGAATGGGGAGAAATAATAGGATATTGTATGGAAATGTAATTTGAAGCAAATTCCACTGCCTCATCTATATATTATGATAACCAGCTGATTGATTATAGACCCACTGACTCATTGATTTGATAAATGTTTGAGAGCCCTTTTGAATAAAGCCCTGTGCTAAGCATTGGAATAAAGAATTCCCACAAGGCACCATTCATTCCTGCTCTCACCAAGATTACAGAGAGTGGGGCTTCATGAAGAAAACACATGATCTCATCACTTTATAAATTATATGAATGTATAGGCCTATGGAGTATACCTGAAACTAATATAAACTTTTTAAGCAGCTTGAATAGGACTAGTCGATTGGTTGATAGTAATGAATCAGTGTTAATTTCCTCATTGTGATGGTTGTGTTGTGATTATATAGGAGAGTGTCAATGACTGTAGCAATTACAATCTAAGGTTTCAGTGTGGGCACTGGGGCATTGTGTTGGCAATTTACTCTCAACTGTTTTGGGAAAAAAGTTATTTGTACTATTATTGTTGCAATTCTTTAGTAAGTTTGGAATTATTTCAAAATAGAAAGAAAAATTATGTTTAAAAGACCCCCCCCCCCCCACATGATCACAGTGCTGTGAATGTGGCAAGGACAGGGTGATCAGGAACACAGAGAAGGGACATCTTCATGCATCTGGGAGTTGGGGAGAGCCTTTTGAAGGGGGTCTTCTGAGTTGTCAAGGGCAGGGTGTTAGAATGAAGAAAGGGGTAAAGGGAATTCTGGAGCAGCGTGTGTACAGAAGCATGAAATACTTGACGCTTTTGAGTCACACAGCATTTGGTATTGTTGGCTTGAAGTGTGAAGGTGAGTGGGTGGTACAAAGGAGGATGGGAAGGGGCAAGGTAGTCTGGAATGCTAGGCGAAGGACTTTAAATGTCATCCTGAGAGCTGTGTGTGTGGGAGGATTTGAGAGGAGGGCTGTTCCTAAAGGACTTTAAGTGAATGGATAGGAGAAGCTTTACGTTTTGGAAAGGCTTTTTGTTGTTTTTTGTTTTTTCCATTCTGTAAAGGATGGGTTGGAGGGAGGGAATGGAGACAGAGATGTTAAGAAAGTAGGATCTATCGAGTTTTCTTACATTAGTGGTCTTTGTCCACTAACATTAACTAAGAAAGTTAGAGCATGCTGTAAGCGTTAATCTTTTGGTACAATGATGCAGCACAGAGACAGTCCAGCACCCTTAATTTGGCAAAATCGTCTCCTCTGGAGCCAATGAGGCTCAGAGATTATCTTTAGCCAAGAGTCAGAGAAGTCTCCTCAGGCTGGACTGGCCCCAATCCCTAATTCCCACACTTCAGCTGTGCTGCCAGCCAAAATTAAATGGCCATATCCACATTAATGGAGTGGGAAAGTGGAAACTTATCACATCGTCTTAAAACAGAAATGTGTTTATACAGTCAAAATGTTAGACAGTTGGTTTCAGTAACATCAGAGATGACACTGAATAATTATTGTTTAGTGAGTAATATCTATAGGCCCAGGGAAATTCAGAATGAGACTGCACCAGTTTCAATATTTTAGTTAGCATTTTCAAAGTTACAATCTTAAGTCATGTCCACTATTTATTTTTACTCTTAATTTCAAAATAAACATTGTCATTAATAACTGTATCTTTTACAATGGTAAAATAGTCACTATTATTTATGAGGCTAAATGGAAAGGAGACCAGCCAATTGAACAAATGTAATTTGGCAGAACAGAAGAAGAAGTAGCTCCTGAGGAAGCTGCGCAGCAACGCTTTAAATAAACAAACGACTGTTATTTTACGGCCCTAGTGTTTTTCATCACTGAAATTAAACAATATTGAAAAATTACTGTGAGTTATCAATGACAAGAAGCTTCAGTGAAGATGTTTCAGTGTATTGATGATGTCTGAGGTCACTGAGAGTGCTATTATTGATTTCATCAAAAAATAATTTTCATATAATATTTTTCCTGGAAATGTTTTTTAATCTTCACTCAAGGTTATGTTTATTAGAGAGAGAGAGAGAGAGAGAGAGAGAGAGAGAGAGAGATAGAGAGAGAGAGAGAGAGAGAGATCCATCTGCTCCTGGGGGAACTGGGATTGAATTGCAACCCAGGTACGTTACGTTCCCCCACCAGAATAGAACCCACAACTTTTGGTGCATGGGAGGACACTCCAACCAACTGAGCAAACCAGCCAGGGCTAGAAATATTTTTATAAAATCAATTTGGAGGCTACACTGGGTACCATAGATTGAATGTTTGTGTTCCCTAGTCAAATTCATATGTTGAAATCCTAACCCCAAGGTGACCGTATTATGAGGTGGGGCCTCTTGGAGGCAGGGTCTTCATAAATGGGATTCGTGTGCTTATAAAAAGACCTCAGAGAGATCCCTTGCCCCTCTGCCATGCAAGGTCATAAGGATAAGACTACTGTGGAAGAGGACGAGAGGCCTCACCAGACATGGAATCTGCCAATGCCATGACCTTGGACTTCCCAGCCTTCAGAACTGTGAGAAATAAATATTTGTTGTTTATAAGCCACCCAGTCTCTAGCGTTTTGTTTCTTATTAACCTATTAATTTCTTTTTTAAATACTCTTACTGTTAACATTTTTATTGTAAATGATTTTACAAAATCGTTAGATTCTCTGGTTCAAAGAGAAGTTCTGGCATCAAAATGCAATATGTATGGAAAATTTATGTATATTGCTTTCATAATTCTAACATATGCCATTTATTTGCAAATTAATTCTATGAGTAGAAAATCTCTTTCTAAATATATGAGAATACTTAAAATGATGTATATGAACATGTATATAATTGTTATTTAAAAATACATAATTTACATAATTTAATATATAATAAATATATATACTTTTATACATAGCTGTATATTTTACTTTTATTACAAATATTTATCTAAAAGTATAATCTTGATACAAATATATTTCAGCATATGTTTTCACAGTAAATATATTGCTCTGTATATTAAAACAATAACCCTACCTTTTATTTTATTTATTTGGAACATAATTTATCACGTTTGTGACTTAAGACTTAACAAGAGAGAACCATGTGTGTTGCAGGTGTGACTATTGCCATTTCAGAGACGTCAGTACTGAGTCCACAGAAGGTAATTATTTTGCCCCAAATTTCACAGCTGGCAGGCAGGCAAAGCAGAGTCAGGTTTCACGCCCGTTCTTTCTGATTCCAAACCTTCCAACATGCATTCCTCCATGCCCTGCTACTTCCCATTTAATTATGGCTAATGTTTCATGTGCCATTTCAAGTCCTTTAGAATTTCTTTAATTCAATTACACTCTCATCGTTGCACGAATGACTCACCCCTTTTCAAGTACCCACACATAATAGAGCTCCTCCCTCCTTCATAAGTAGATGCTGCTTTTAACAGCCAGGCATAATAATGTTCTAGCCGAGGGGAAGCTAACCCTGAGGAGAAAAGATCGTGCAAACCCTGAGGTGGGAGGGTACTAAGATGCCCAGAAACCCCCATGGTAAGTCCTAGCAAACTACAGAGAGGGTGATTGAGTCTGTAACATCTGGTTTTTGACATTGACCAGGTAATGTGTCAAAAATAACAGCAAATCACAATCATCTGGTTGTGAAACTCCTGCAAGTGACAGACTCTGATCAGATAAATAGAAAGTTTAACTTAAACACATCTTCTTTAATTTGAAAAATGCATGATGGGATTTGACTACTCCAGATATATGATTCTTAAAAATTTGGAACTGCTGGGTTGTAGGATATAAAAGAAAATCGTAACTATGTGTCTGTCTACTCCCCGGAGGTGACCAACATTCAAATCTGGAGTTACCTGTCTAAACAATTGTGATACGACCTGTTCGATTCACGTTGATGGAAATTTTCTCAGTAAAGCATGGTCAAAGACTTAGGACTGTCCAGCTGCACATTGATTTTATCTTAAATTACTGTTCTGTCTAAATGTATTTGATATAGCCATAAAGAGATGTTGATATTACATTTGGGGAAAGTGCTTTCAAATTGATGGACATGATATAGACGAGAGTCGTGAAACTTAGTGATGAACTAATATGACTTACAATCCTAACTTTTATCAGGAATATCACAATATTGTCTCCTCTTCCTCACATCTGAGAGGGCCTTGTTTTCCCTTGCTTCTTACGTGACAGAATCATTGAATTTTACTAATGATAGTGATCACTTACTTTACTTGGCCATTTCCCAGATGAAAAAATGGAACCTTCAAGGAGTTGCCCTCACACATGTTAACAATGACAACCCCTTGACCTTCCAATCCTACTTAAAAAGACACCTGTCATTTATGAAGAAAGACAGCAGGTGATCCCAGCTCACAGTGTCTTTCTTAGAACTCAAGGATACTGGGGAGAAAAAAAAATCACATCCATATTCAAATATTTAATTCTAGAAGACTTTTTATCCTTTTAGATAGAACAAATTTAGTTAATTATATAGTTGGAGGGAAGCATTAAGGTATATTTGGTAAATTAGATATATATATTATCCTGATTATTTCATTTCTTATAAGTTTTTCTTAAAAAATACTTGTATTCTAATGTTACATAATGTGTAATTAGCTTTATAAAGTAGGATCTCAATAGGTATAAAATTATTAAATATTAATGTTGGAATAGTCATCTTCTCTAATGTATTAAGTCAAAATAATTTAAGATTTGATGGTTAGGACACAATATAGTTTCTAAAATTGTTTCATTTGACTTTTTCCCATACTTTGAATTCTTTCCCTGGGCCAGTCAGACTTTTTACTTTGCTGAAATGCCAAGTCCCCACACTTGGTATTTATACATAGCAAAATATGGTAGATAAAATTCTAGATGTATATACACCACTGTTTTTATTATTGAGTAAATATTATACTTATTAGGATTGATAGAATTTTAAAGAATTCTTAACACTTTTTATAAAATGTTTTACTTCTCTTACAGTGCTCCCTCTTGACATCTTTAGAAAGTCCTTCTAAGCCAATTTCTAGGAACGGGATTTTAACAAGTTGTTTTCCAAAAATGATGAGTTGTGTGTCTTATAAAGGAAAGTCCACAGTGAACACTTAGAGTTTCTAAGCTCTTTCCTCCTAAACTCCTCGACAACATTAAAAGGCATGCATGGAAAAAAATGGAATACTGTATATTAAATTCAATAGTTGTACAAGTATTTCTGTATAAATTCAGCACAAAAATTACTGGTTAGGAAAATCATAATTAAATGCAAAAGCCTATTTTTACCTCTGGACAATTTTCATACATTTTAAAACCATGAGGGAAAATATTTTCATTAAATAAGTTAGAGAAAGTTCTATTAAAGTTCCATCTTCATCCACTAAGTTCTCCCACTAAAGTATTACTCCTGTGAACATACTTCCTATAAGAGAAAGAATTTTTAAAAGATCATTCTCTATTCAAAATGAGCTCTCAGAAGAAAATCTAAGATGTTTATTCTTTCCTAGCATGCAAAAGGAGAACCCTAGTTGTCCGGACTAGTTGGAAATGGAATGGTTTTTTCAATGTATTTTCCAATGTATTTAAAAATGTACAGAGTTCTCTGTTGAATTTTAAAAAATGAGCTCTTCCACAGTAAACCCGCATGCTATGCAAGTGAATTACATAAAAGATCAGAGACAAAATAATCAAATAAAGGAAAATACATACCCAGTTTCATTTTTGAACAACTAGCCAAAATATTCTTAATACAATATTCTTTCTATCTTCCATCTTAGCAGTTAAGAATTCTACAGAATCCAAATTCTGAAACTTGGCATAGTTCAGTTCCATCATGAGAAGATACACATGCTATTATAGTATAGGAAAATAAATGCAAAACATGTTCCTCTACCTCCCAAGCCACTTGGGATTATTTACATTCAGAAATGATAACAGAGAGAACATATTACCTGACACACAGAGGTAATATCTGTCCTGGACCGAGAACTCTATTTCGATAAACTCACACAGATTCTGCGAGAGCGGCTTAAACAGTTTCTTCTCCAAGTCCTCCTTTACCAATGATGACATTTCCTCCAGTTCCACTTGGCCAGATATCTTGGCTCAAGCTCACCCTTTCTTTCCTTCTGCTGCCTAGATTTCTTGTTTTGGTTTGCAGCTCCTTGATGAGTCCTGCCCACCTCCCAACTCTCACTCTCTCAACGTCTCGTTCCTACCCAGGCTCAGGCTCTCAGAGCACTCGGCGCGGTCAGACCCCTTGCTGCGGTATCTGCTCAGTGGCAGTGGCGGCGGCAGCAGCAGCAGCGGCCGCGGCAGCAGCGGCAGCAGCAGCCAAAATACAGCAGCAGCACTAGCCCCACTGTCACTCCTCAGCATCCAGGCTCAAGCAGGCTGCTCTCTAGAGCTCTCCTGTGGTTTGTTGACGGGGAACGTGTTTATGAACACCAGCAGATAGACTTGTGGAGTCCTGGTTATTCTTGTGTGGCAGCCTTTTCCCCTTTCCCATGACTTTGCAGAGGAAGACCACTACTTCAGCTTGATCCCATTTTATAAATGAGCTGCCTGACTCTATTGATTGGGATCATCTTCCATTAAGGACTTTGCCATCATAGGCAAGAGAAAGAGCACTCGTATTTGCTCCTGACACTTCCAACAAGTCCCTCTCCCTCCTTGCTTTCCCCTCCTGCAATTCATTCAGACCTTGGCTTTTTTTTTTTTTTTTGAGAGAGAGTCAGCACTGGTGCCTGGGTCCAAATTATTTTTCAAATGGGCTCAGTTTAATGTTATTTATTTCACTACTTACAAAGAAAAATTTACTAGGTCCTCACTGGGGCAAAGCATTGTATTTATTTCTTGGGAGGGTGACGTTCCTATCCTCAAGGAGAGTTTACAATCTAATAGAGATGAGTACACAGTAATCACAAATGTTTAAATGTGATAAATGGCACAAAAGAAAAGAGTCTGTAGAAAAATATTTGTACCAGGGAAGCAGGAGAGAAAGTTCTATGGGAGAAAAGCTGGAGCTTGACGAATGAAATAATGGGTGGAGGAAGAGGAGCATATTCTGTGGGAGGAACCTTGTCAGCCAGTAAAGCACAGGGAGTGTTTGGGAGGACAGGAAATAGCCCAGGTTTCCTAAGCTGTGGCATGTGTGGAGGAAGACAAGGCTGGAAAGATAAATTGGGGCTAGATCACGAAGGGCTTTGAATGCCAGATAAATCCTTTGGACTTGATTTTATAGAAGTAGAGAGCCAATCACAATTTTGAGGCACTTATTTATTCAACAAATATTTTTCAAGGGCTGACTGTGTGCCAGATTCTGTTCTAGGAACTGGCAGAATAGAAAATGAAAAACATAAGACCCATCAGTTGCTCTTGTGGAGCTTAGTGGGGCAGATGGGAGGTAAAGAAATAAACAAGGCAGTAGTCCATTCAACATGCACTAGGCAAATAGCAGAATATGTGACATAAAGTTATACATAGGGAAGATTTCAAACAATCTCTTGTAATAAGAGGTCTACAAGAAGCTGGTCCCAAGGTTAGCTCATAGATAAGGGTGTCAAGGGCTTTCCTTTCTTCTGATTCTCTATCCCAGATGTTGGCTTTCTGTCCTCAGCCTGCTGTTCTCCAGCTCCAAAGACAGGAAGAAAGTGGCTGGGGGTGAGGAGTGGCTCTACTTGATTTCTCTTTTTGTCAAAAGCAAACTGTTTCTCAGAAACCAGGCAGCAGACTTCCCTTTACATCTCAGTGACCATAATCTGGCCATGCCGAGGAAAGCAAGTATTTGTCGTTTTTGGCTCCTATTATGGGAAGGGGGATTTTTTAAGAAGGGAAAAGGGGGTGGGGATGACTGTGAGCAGGGAAACGTCAGTGACGTCCATGGCTGCTCTAAAGAAAAACAGGTGGCATGCATGTGGCTACTCTGAACTGTGGAGTCCTGGGTGAGACCTGTGCCTTTCTGAGCCTCAGTTTCCTCCAGAAGAATGATCTCCAGGGCCTTTTCCCACTTTGATATTCTCCTGTACTGTTTGTGATTCTGGGAGTCTATTCGCATAATGCGGTCAAGAGGACCGGAGAGCTAGTGCCATGCTTTTGGACATGGAAATGGAGAAGAGTAGATGAATATAAGATACATGTGCATAATAAAATCAATAAGCCATGGCACCTAACTGAATGTGAAAGCTGGAGTTGGTCCAACACAACTACTTTTTGTTACCACCTAGGGAAGGAGGAAATGGGCTCATATCACGGGAGGTAGGTTTCCAGAGAAGAAATTATTTCTACCTTTTACACATGAAAAAATATTTCCTGGTTGTTTTAGTCTTCATATGGAGACAGGGAGAGGGAGGAAAAAGACTGGGATGATAATCAGACCAACTCATCAGCGATATTTTCGTTAAAATTTAATTAGATGTTTATTTATGTGATCCTATGTTTTATGTTTTTCTCCTCTGCTAGATTGTAAGTCTCACAAGGCAAGAACCATGATTTTCTTGTTTGCTGTAAATCTGGGATGTGTGGTGTGCGGTGCCTAGCACATTACATGCATTTTTTGCATTCATTTATTCACTCAATTTATTCATAAATATTTACTAAAAGACTAAGTGAATCAAAGAGTCTCGTAATGACAATTTTTTGTGTGTGTGTAGTTGATTTTGCAGTTACATATCCTCACAGCTCAAGTACAGTTGTTAGTCTTACCAATTATTTATCCTTTTATCAATGTCCATTTGCTTCTGTTGCCAGGAATGCATGGTCTTTAGTTGTGTGAGTCTCCAATGCACTTCTTTTTTTTTAAGATTTTATTTATTTATTTTTAGAGAGGGGAGGGAGATAGAGCGAGAGAGAGAGAAACATCAATGTGTGGTTGCTGGGGGTCATGGCCTGCAACCCAGGAATGTACCCTGACTGGGAATCAAACGTGTGACACTTTGGTTCGCAGCCCGCGCTCAATCCACTGAGCTACACCAGCCAGGACTTATCCAATGCACTTCTGCAGAAACAATACAACTTTCTCCAGAAGTTCTTAAGAAAAGAATGGCTATGTATTCCAGTAAGGTCTTAAATAACATCGATATTAGAGGCTCAGGAACTAACAGAGGGACCTTCTAGTTACAAAATAAAATGTTTGCTATCAACTAAGAGTGCTCAGAAGTGATTTGCCTGTGGTTCGAATATTCTTATAGTATCAATTTGATTGACACTAATAGGGGAAAAGTCATGTTAAAATGCTAATAAATGTCTTTCTTAAGGTTCTAATTAGCTCTATAAGAATTACCTATCAAAACATTATCTAAGTATAAAATATAATCTACATATACATATTATATAAATATATAGCATATTATATAATTTAAAACATAGTATAAATATACATATTATACAATTAACATACAACAAATATGTAAAATTTCCATATGGCTTAATTTTATAATGAATCTATATTATAATAAAGAAATAAAAACTGTGGGCTCTTTTGTATTAAAAGATTATCTAAGTAATAAAGAACCAAAGTACCTAGCCCTAAAAGAAGTGCAAATGACAATTCACTGAAAGTGGAAATAAGGAAAAATCTTTAGAGACACTAATTTCTTTGTTAATTAAGAGAAATATGGCACTAAACCTTTGGAAACAGAAGAGGTTATAGAAAAATAACAAAGAGATCAAAAAGTGTTCTTTAAAATACTTAATGGAGCTACTAAAATACCGGTATTCTTTCCTCAAAGGCAAAGATTATTCTAGTCTGTACATTTATTTTCTTAGATGATATAAAATTATTAATGGAGATTGCATTTTTCTGGAAACACTTATTTTTAAGATTCCAATATGCCCTAAATGTATTTCCTACAGGGAAGGAATTTTTTAAAATTAATTTTGCTTTTTTTTAAAGATTTTATTTATTTTTAGAGAGGGTAGGGAGGGAGAAAGAGAGAGAGAGAGAAACATCAATGTGCGGTTGCTGGGGATCATGGCCTGCAACCCAGGAATGTACCCTGACTGGGAATCAAACGTGCGACACTTTGGTTCGCAGCCCACGCTCAATCCACTGAGCTATGCCAGCCAGGGCTCAGGGAAGGAATTTTTAATGCCTACTGTTTCGCTAATGAGGCCCAGCTAGCCCACCGTCCTGGGTAAAGTAATGAAGCGTGTGTCTACATAGATAGAGCCCAGCTAGTGTACAGGGAGGCAAAGCACTTGAAGAAAAGACCCCCTAGCATGTAAGGCTCAGATTAATTAACCTTTGTGTCCGATGAGAAACTGAAGCCTGAATTCTTAAAGATCCACGAATGGAGGAGTAGACTATAATTTCTAAATCTAATAATGGTCCAAATCTGTGGAAACATGCTAACCTATCTTAAACCTCCACAAAGAGGATGATGCATCTCTGTCCCACATGTATTGCTTGTACCTTTGGTAATGTGTGTTTAGTAATGAAATGTTACTGTCACTAAATGTTTTTCATTAATAAAGTCCTGAACTTGATGCCATTTTATGTGTGATTATATAGTAAATTGAAAAATGCTGGTTCTGTGTTGTATTTCTTAAACTTTTATTTGTAGGAATCAGGACCATATTGGCATCAAAATACGTAATTTCTGTTACACACATACATTCTGTTACTATATCATCTCACAGTTTACTTAACCTAAGAAATTCTTCTTTAATCAACCTATTTCCTTGGTAATTCCAGTTTAGGGACATTTTGTGTGTGCATGTAATGTGAATATGTACAGCAACCTGAATGTTTGTGTCCCTCCCAAATTCATATGTTAAAATCCTAATGCCCAATGTAGTGCAATAGCATATAGGGCCTTGGAGAGGCGACTAGATCATGAGAGTGGAGCCCTCACAAATGGAATTAGCGCCCTTATAAAAGAGCTTCCAGAGATGGTCTTCCCCGTGAGGACACAGGACAAGAACCGGGACACAGGTTTTCATCGGGTACGTCTGCTGGTGCCTTGATTAACCTTGGACTTGCCAGCTTCCAAAAGCTTGAGAAATAAATGTTTGTTATATAAGCCACCCAGCCTATGGTACACTGTTATAGCAGCCCAAACTGACCAAGAAAGTGTGTGTGTGTGTGTGTGTGTGTGTGTGTGTGTGTGTGTGTGGTGTATGGTGATTTAGGATAAATTCCAAATGGATGTACTTTGTGAGGTGTTTTCTCATGTTTCCACTTGTTTTCTTCTGGTTTTGGATACTCCAGATAGTCTCAAAAGTCTGAGTGTTGTGAGAGTTATTAGGAAATGCAGCCCTATCCCCGAAAGGAAAAGCAAAGGGGTTCCTTCTTTTTGTGACCACTCTTCTCTGACTCTCTGACATTCACCCATGAGGACTTGCTGCGATACTTGGTATCTCAGAATTCACCCTATCACCAGTATTGCAGAATGCATCCCCATAGGAAGGCTTCGGTGGTTCACAGTCAGTGCCAGAGTCCTCATTAAGGAAGGGTGGCTCTGACTCAGCCAGAGAAGGAGCGCATTTCTTGTTCGGTATGTTCTAGTACCATTTGAAACCATTAGATTTACAAAGGCAGTTTCCTTTTCAAAGTGAAAATGAAAAAAATATTCTAAAAGTACTCCATGAAAAAATATTCTTTTGACAAACTATATATACAAATCAATTTTCAGGGAAGATTTAGTCTTTTTATGCAATTTTATCAACATTTAAAGACAGGTGGCGAAGAAAAGCTTTGTATTTTCTTCTGTGTC
The DNA here is from genome assembly GCF_019186645.2 of Phyllostomus hastatus. Taxonomy (NCBI): domain Eukaryota; kingdom Metazoa; phylum Chordata; class Mammalia; order Chiroptera; family Phyllostomidae; genus Phyllostomus; species Phyllostomus hastatus. Next base: position 33,083,411 of record NW_025333709.1, on the reverse strand, counting down.
CTACAGAATAACATGTAAACACATTTTTGTTTATTTTTTCTACTGGTCTCATGGAATGCATGATGTATTTCATAAAGAGGCTACTTCAAATCATAAAGTAGTGAAAATAAAATTATTTCTATAGAATGACCTTTTTTTATCCATGCTAAAATATATGTAGTAGCTAGACAGATGTTTTCAAAAAGTTTTTTCTTATTTTGGAGATAAGGGGATTTCAAGTTAGTTAATGGAGAGAAAGTCTCATAACTTGAAATTTAATAGTAGCCACTTCATAATAAATGCTAATAGTCATACAGTCCTTGCTATGAGCCAGGTACTATGCTAAGAGCTTTATAGATGTTAGCTTACTTAGTCCTCCCAACAATCCCATAAGGTAAGTATTATTGTTAATCTTTGTGTAAACTTTGGCAAAGTTACCAGTTACTTGCCCAGTGTCACATTGTAGTGGATCTGATTTGAACGCAGGCATCTTGCTCTCTCATCTGGGCTCTGAAACACTGGGTCATATGGCCTTGTTCCAATTTCACCATGCGTAGGATTTTAAAACTTTGCTACAAAGTCATAGGCATATTACTTAGGACATTTAATCTGTAAATAGAGGTACCATATTCTTGTCTCAACCTTTTTTTTTCCCCAATTGCCCATTCTCTTTTTAGACCTTTCAATTCTGATGCGTCTTTAGATACCAGTTGTTCAGGATTAGGAAGGATGAGGTCCTTTCATAGTAGCTGCTTCATAAATCTCTGGAATGAATGAAAACATAGTTATCAGTCTAAAAAAGGGTCTTCATTTTTTCTTTTCTATACAAATACCCACAAATGGAACCAGACATTTTAAGGTAGATATAAAACATGCAGAAGCTATATGTTATTTTTCTTGCCAAGCACTCTTTGCTTTATTCTGGTAGCAGAACCCACCTTTTTCTTTGGAAAAACCATTCCAAGTGAAGGGGTCGGGCTGCTCCCCCTGCCATTTGTTCGACTGGGACATAGGCAGGAGCACAGGACCCTGGCCCCATCTGAGCCAAAGAGAGTCCTCCTTCCCTGGGTCACTGTGACTGGCTCAGGGCTGTGCATGTGACCCAGGCAGGATGGGTGCCTAACTTACTATCTCTTGGCTCCAAACCCACCCTCCTTCACCTTGCTTTGTGATCTTGGAGCTGGGCCCCCATAAACATTTCTCCTTTTCCTGCCAGCGGAATGTTAAAACCTCATCAACAGTGAACAATGGTGTGACTCTGCAAGGCAATAGCATCAGGAAGGTATTTCCCTTCCAGGTTCTGGTTCTTCATTATTATTATTAATTAGAGTGGTAACCTGGAAGCTGCACTGGAGGATTCCATGCTCTCCCCATAGGCACCCACCTCACCCTCTGGCAGCGAGTGGCTGCTTCCACAGACCAGCAACCTGTCTACACACTCCCATGTTGGCCAGCTGCTTCTATCCTCTGGCCCTGGACAATGCTCTCTAGCAAGTTAGTTTGCCACCAGCAGGTTTCTGGTCCCTGTGCAAGCCACACCCGTTTCAAAGAGGCCTGAATGTCAGCCTGCCACAGGAGAGGGACCCCTTAATCCTCAGGCCTTTCTTGTTCACTCACCTTAGTCTCAGTTTAGTAGCTGCTGTTTTGTACCTGCTATTTCTGGACCCATTAGAGTCACTTTTTTTGTTTTGTTTTGTTTAATAACTTCCATTTTTTCAAATGAGAGTTAACTTTTTAAGTAAACTATCTTCTACTGTTTTAGTTAATAATTGTTTATGTTAAATTTTCCCTGTTTAAATAAACAGTGTGGTTTCTGTCTTCTGTCTGGATCCTGATTGATACAAAGATCCATCAATTTCTCTCTGAAATTTTACAGAGATTCTAGGGGGGAGGGAAAAAGCTCTCTCTCCTTCCTGGGTCAAGACCTGTCAGTATAAGGTACACTGGAGCTGCTTGAGGACATTGCTCCCAGTCACAGTATTTTCAGTTAAAAAAAAAAAAGATGAGATCACACACAGAGAGAAACAGACGTGAGAATCTGATAACGATGGAGAGAATTCTGATGATCTTTTGACCCCTGAGACCAGCCATGCCCAAAGACAGTTCTATTCACATCACTAATCAATTCTTTTTTTTTCCTTAAGCTAGTTTGAGTTGGATTTCTGTCTCTTGAGATTGAAAGAATACTAATTATGATATAAAGTAGCTTTGCCACAAAAGAAGTAACTGCTTTTCATTTTTGGTTTTAATAATATCTTTAATTTTTAAAAGGATCATTTATTTAACTTTTATTTACAGTCTCTCCAAGGCAACCTCTGAAGGCTGGCTGCCGTGAGGCCTCCTTCACTGGAGGGGACTGGGGGCTGCACTGCACTGTCCACCACAGGGGTGCTTACCCACCTTAGTCTGAGGAATCAGAAGAGCACCTCCCTAAGAAAGTGACCACTGAGCTGATGCATGAGGATGTGTTCAAGTCGCCCAAATCTTACGAAGCTGAACAGTTAAAGAAAAGATATATTAACCCGATCACTCAACACTTACTGAGTCCCTCCTTTGGATGCACAAAGTCTTGTGGTGAGTGCTAGGGATGTAAAACTAAAGAAAGTCCCCTCATCTTAAGGAGATGGTATCAACCATGAGTTTTACTTTCTGTATTCTGATGCTTTGACATCTGGGGCCTTGCTGACTCTGGAGGGATTTTCCCTCCCAGGGTTAGTTAATTCCTAGACCTAGGAAACAACTCACCTGTGAGTGCATCTTTCAAATGCAAAGCAACCAATGCAGAGCTCATACCTCACCACCTTCCTTATCAGGCACTCCCACCAGCCACCTGTCATAATCACCCTAGGGCCAAGTACTACACAGGTAGGGACAGCCCCTAAATACCCAGGGCCCACTGAAATAACTCAAACTAGCCAATCCTGGACCTTCCTACCCTGCCTCACCTTTCCTTCCCGTGGGAACCACAACAGAGGCTCTCGCCCCTGATTTCCCTCTCTCCATTTGCCTCTTTACAGACCTGGTGCTTCCTTGTGTGGCCCCCATGGTGTGGCATGGTGGGTCACCTCCTTCGGAGACCTATGAAGATCAAAACCATCTTTTTAATGTCTATTGTCTGTCTTCTGTATCTGTGGGCTGAACTTCCAGTTTTCTATTGCTACACTATATTTTAAAACAGAGACCATATCAGGGAAATTTTAAAATATTTTCCTATTCCCAACTAATCTCCTTGAAATCAGAGGCCATAGCCACCTTATTCACCATTGCATCCTCATCAGCACTCTCAGTTGCTATTATAATTATCTGATATGGATATCCAAGCATTGCTTACCTAATATGGTATTCATTTGTTCTTTCTGATTTCTATCTTGGGGTTTTTGCTTGTGGTCAGTTCAAATGGCACCACAGCCCGCAGCCTCTCCTGACCCTCTCAACGAGGTGTCGGCCTGCTATTTCTTAACTGTCACACTGATTAGTTTCAACCTTTTATTACACACTCCACTTCCTGTTCTAGTTATACGTGCCCCCTTTAATCCCTCTATCAGACTGTAAGGCCCTTGAAGGAAATAAGTGCATTGTAGGCAATTCTGTATTCTTATCTCCTAGCACAGTGCCTGAGAGGAGGTGCACCATAACTTTCTGTTGAATGTGTAGAAAAATGCAGGATTACAAACTCCTTGAGGGCAGGGACCATGTTTAATATCTCTAATATCTCTTTATATATCCTGGAATAACCACCACAAGGTCTTGCCTATAGATGATCTACATATATTCAGTGAATTGAGTAATCCTGTAAAGTAGGGAGAATAAGGACTATTAACAATCCCATTTGACAGATAAGGAAGCTGAGGCTGAGAGATATTAATGCCTTTTCCAAGGTCGCCAAGTTAGTATGAAGTCCTATAGCTACATTAGACCCCAAGTACTCTACCACCTACTCCAGAGTACATCCCACTGCCCATCATTACAGCAATAGCTGGTGTAACTGAGTGATTTTTGTGGGCTAGGAAGATGAGGATGTCATTGAAAAATCTCTTACGGGGCAAGATCTTATTCTCTCTTGTATATGTTGTTTTGGACTGAATGTTTAAGTCCTTTGAAAGTTCACATGGTGAAGCCTAACCCCCAATGTGATAGTGTTAGGAGGTGGGCCTTTGGGAGGTGATTAGGTCATGACGGTAGTAGAACCCTCGTGATGGGGTTAGTGCCATCATGGAAGAGGCTAGAAGGCTAGCTCACTCTCTTTCCTTCCTGTCAGGATACAAAAGAAGTCAGCAGTCTGCAACCAAGGAGAGGGCTCTCACCAGAACCCCGCCAGGCTGGCACCCTGATTGCAGACTTCTAGCCTCCAGAGCTGTGGGAAGTAAGCCACCCAGTTTATGGTGTTTTGTTAGAGACCCAAACTAACACAGACACATGCTTTGAAATCTTCTTGATTTTCGTAAGATGAGGTATGTATCATGACCTTTATTGACAACAGATACTTGGCTATGTCTCCAGTATTGATTTAATAAAAGGTGAAGATTTTAAATGTTCTTGCTGCAGAAGATGAAGAATTGGAAAGTATGAGAAACTTTGCATTATTTTCTTGAGAATAACACATTGTAAAGTGATCTGAATCTTTTTGGTTTCCCAGAATTTTAACTGGCTGGGTTTATTGCACACACACACCTCCCCCTTACCTTGGCAATATCTCATGAGCTATTGATAAATTATTAAACTGTGATGCAAACCCAAGTGCCAGGATTGACCATAAAATGGTGTATTCATCAGGGGCTAGGCAAGAGGCAGAAAACACAACAGTTAGTATAACAGAGAGAATTTAAGATAAAGTGTTATTGACTAGGTAGAAAGAATCTTTACTTGAAAAAGTGAAAGAACTCTGGATGTAGCACCTACCATCCCCTAGCACTGAGGAAACAAAGAGGTTGAAATATTTAAAACTTGGAAACTGAGAGGCAGAGCCCTGGAGAGCTAAAAGCCAGGTCTCTGAGGAAGGGTGCTGTTCAGAAGGTGTCTTGAAAAATGTACCTGGGATTGTTTTAATCAGGTGTGGGAAAACATGCAAACATAGAAAAGTTCATGATGGAAGAAGTTTATACTCACAAATCTTTAAAAATAGCAGGCACTACATTCCAGGCGGGACCCCACGTGGAAGCACCAGGGTAGGTTAGGTGGCAGAAGGAGGAGGGGGAAGTGTGGTCTCTTTAGGAAAGGTAAGGTAGGGTATGTTAAATGGTTTAGAATTGGCTGGTTTGAATAATTTATGCAGGCTCTGGACCATACGGGTGATCCCTGCTTATGCAGTACCTGACTCTGGAGTGACTTAGGGCAATAGGAATATTGGCTCCGTGTATGAGAGTTTGATAAAGAAGGTGGTTGTGGGCATGGGCTCTCAACTGGTTGGCTTGCATAGAAAGGCATGCTCATGGGCAAGTTGTTAACTACCCCTGGGAGGCGCAGTCGCTTCTGAGCCTGCAAGGCCCCCAAGATGTCCAAGCATCACAATGTATAGAAACTAAAAAATATGGCTAGTACATTCAGGCTGGTGTTTCTCAGTTTTAAGGTCTTTCAGCTGTTTTCCTGAGTCTTTCTTCCATAAATTAAACCTCTTCCCTCTTACAGTATCAAAGCGGGTAGCTAACATCTAACTTTCAAAGGGGAGGGAGTTTCTTGCCCTAATTATTGAACTTAAGAGCAATCCAAAGATTCCGCACTGTAAGTGATTGCCTGGATAATCCAGATAGCCTAGAAGAATATGCACATCCATCCCTTCACCTCACTTGAAGACATTCTCCTCTAGGTTCTAGGCTCATTAGGAAACATAAAATATTTTCTTATAGCAGACATGTTAAATTGAGTTTTAAATTGGAGAGAAAAGTAGAGTCCTGTGATGAACATTATAGTTACTTTTGCTGTCTTCTGTGTCCCTTATTATATGCCCCTCTTCCCATTGCCAGAACTCAGGTCTCAGAATGAAGGTTCATCCACAATTGCCAGCTGAGTTTGTGAAACAATATTTTTAATTGGTAAGAGACTTATTCCTCCAAAATTTAATCTTTTATGATATGAGCTGAGTAGAAAACAGCCTAAGACAAAGCATTCATGCAAATGTTTTATTGGGGAATGCAATTCCAGGACAGCAAGAATGCGGGAGGAAGGAGCGTGAGGAAGAGAGAGGGTGCAACCTTATTGTACTGGCCACAGCTTTAAAAGAAGACACAGCTGGCACTTGCGTCACCCAGGATGTCTCCAGATAGGCTGTTAGGAACCACTGTACCTTAAAGCAGTTCATTGCAGGGAAGAAAGAAAATGGAACGGATTCATCCATTGGTTTTTTCCTGCCTTATGACTCTCAGCTGTCAAAGTTTGCCCCATTTTTGTTGTGTCACTTGACTCCTTCTGGCAGTTGATGGGGAATTGCATATGCCATGCTGCACTGAGCCTCCGTGGGTCTGTAAGATTGGACTTGGCATTGGAGCTGCCATGCTGGGCATGATGGAAGCCATGGCAGCCTCTGGCCATTCTTCTTGGAAGAGGAGAACTTCAACAGTGTTACTTCTGCAATGGTGGCAGCAGCCAGAGCTCTCCACTGAGCAAGTTGCAAGTGGTGACCAGCTAATGTGAGGATCTGATATAGAGAGTAACGGGTAAGGAGTGAATAAATCAGAGACTGGGAATATTTGTAAACACAAATGAAAGTAATTGGAGAAATAGAAAGTTCCAGAAGGATATATCTGGAATATGGGTCTATAGAGCACGGGAGACAGAGACCTCTTTCAACACAAGGAACCAAGAGTGTTGGCTGGAGGGCAGCCCTGCCCCAGGAGGCCGGCGACCTGGTCTCAGCTCCCTGGTTTTTGCTAGCTGTGGCAGTCTCACATTAGTCTCTTCATCTTGAGCCTCTGTTATTTTATTTAAGAAATGAGAGAGAGTCAAAGCTGATCTTTTAAATTCTAAAGATAGATGTTTTAGAGAGACAATTTTGTAGAAATTTACATGTACACTCCTTGCAAATTTCACTGTGTAAAAAGTGAGGAATTACTGTCAAGAGCACCATCAGACAGAAACTTATTTTTTAACTTAAAATATGCACTAAAGGGTCTGACAATGAGCTACTGCCCTGGGAAGTCAGCCGATCTGAATCTAGGGCTGACCCTTTCAGCAGTCAGCCATACGATCGCATGTAAATCATCTGACACCTATCTCTGGGCTTCATCAGAGCACAGGCTCTGATCTCCAGTCACCTTTTCTAGAATCCTGGTGTTAACACTGACCAGCTGTGTGACCTCAGGTACATCACTTAACCTCCTTGCTCCTTATCTGCCTAGTGGGACTGCTGTGAGCTAATGTGCATGAAATGTCTGACATAGTGTACACTTGAATGTTCAGTAGTATTTTCTTTTTAAAAATTATTTTATTGTTTTTATTGTATTTTTTCCATCACCATTTAGTCCCCTTATCCACCCTTCCCCACTCCCACAAATACCACACTGTTGTCCATACCCATGAGTTCTTTTTCCCTTTTGCTCAAACCCTCTATCCCCTAACCTTCCCTGACTAGCTGATATCCTGTTCTTCATCTATGAGTCTGTCCCCATTTTCTGTGTTAGTCCAGTTTGTTCATTAGATTCCACATATGAGTGAAATCATATGGTTTTTGTCTTTCTCTGGTTTATTTCACTTAGCATAATGTTCTCCAGGTCCATTCATACTACCACAAAGGGTAAAATTTTCTTTCTTTTTTTACTGCCTAGCAGAATTCCATTGTGTAAGTGTCCCATAGTTGTTTTATCCACTCATCTACTGATGGACACTTGGGCTGTTTCTGTATCTTGGTGATTATAAATAATGCTGCAGTGAACATAGGAGTGCTTGTTCTTTTGAATTAGTGTTTTAGGTTAATGTTCCATGATTCCCTACTGTGATTCATTACTTCATTATTACAAATGCACAATGAGCATTTATTACATGTGTAGTCCTGTGCTACCTTGTCCTCAGGAAGCACATGAACTGGGTAAGATGGTCATATAAGATTAGAAACCATACACAGTAATCTACACTATTGTGATAAAGGGTGATATCTTAAAAGAGTAATAAATCTTATGTAGAGTTCTAAGACTGATGATTTATCAAGCGCATTATTCTGGGAAAAGGCACTTTTTCAGTGTTGGAGGATATACTTATGACAGGTCCTTACCGTTCTTTAAAAAATTATTTAGTAGCTGCCCATTAGCATATGTTCAACTGACAACTAATGGAGCATTGTTGGAAGCGGCGCCCAGATGGGGTTTTATTTTGAAGTCTGGAGCGTGGTAAATTATATATCATTGCTTAGTCCAGCTGCTCTTTATAATGATATCATATTTCTAATGGAAAAGTTAACATTAAAATTAATACTAAACTTGTGACTTGCACTGAATTGAAATGAAAACGTTTAAGTGGAAATGCTGTTTGTTGCCATAAAGGTTACCGTGGTTGTTTTTAGACTCTGCGAGATACCCCACATGAGAATTAAAGGGTGTTGTCTTGTCCATCAACAGCCAAGACTCTCCAACCATGAAGGGAGCGATATTAAGGGCAGGACTCAAAAATCCTGTTTCATTTGAATTATACAGATAGAGAAGAAAAGGAAATTGCTTCAAAACTGTGTTTGGATTATAAAAAAAAGCTTGTTTTAAACAAATAATGCTGGGCAAAATGGAAAAATCTGTAGTATTATTAGACATTTAATAAAACATGAAGAAAAGCAATTTAAGAAGGCTTAAGGCAGGACTCCCAGAAGTTTATTTTAGGATATTCGGGAAGATGCCACTGGCGGGTGCAATGTGCTGATGCTGACCGAGCTTTGATTTAGCACATGTTGGTTCGACTCCTTAACCTGCCACTTCCTGTTTTGGGCTATCTTGGCCAAGGGCCCTACCCTCTCCGTGATTTGGTTATCTATGAAATTGAGGGACTTAAAATTATTGTGAATTTATTGATTATTTGTTCATAGTATTACGAAAATTTTACAGACACATAATTTTAAGAGCTTTACAAAGCTTGTTTTAAAATAGCTTTCCTCTCCCCACCATGCTTTCATTTTCAGAAGAAAATACTTTCAGATCTTAGAGGGGTTTTTTTGTATTTGCTTCTGTGTCTCTAAGTTATATGCTTAAATTGACAGCTTTGAAAATTGGGGTAAAATATATATAAAAGAAAGTTTGCCACCTAAACCATTTTCAGTGCACAGTTACGGCAATTGGAATTAAGTATATGCACATGGCCGTGCAGGCCTCACCACTATCTGCCTCTGGGACTTTGTCATCACCGCGAACTGGAGCTCTCTACCCTCCAAACAGTAGCTCCCCATTATCTCCTACCTCCATCCAGGCCTTGGTGACTTCTACTCTGCTTTCTGTCTCTGTGAATTTGACTACTCTCGGCACTTCCTACAAGTGGGATCATATGGTATGTGTCCTTTTGTGACCGGCTTATTTTGCTTAGCATCATGTCCTCAAAGTTCATTCATGTTGCGATGTGTGTCAGAACTTCCTTTTTTAAAGGCCAGATAATATTCCACTGTATATATATACAACATTTTGTTTGTTCCTGCATCTATCAATAAACATTTGGGCTGTTTCTACCTTTTGGCTATTGTAAATAAAGCTTCTATTAATACGGATATAAAAATATCTGTTTGAATCCCTGCTTTCAGTTCTTTTGGGTATATACCCAGGGGCAGAATTGCTGGGTCCTCTGGTAACTCTATGCTCAAGTTTTTGAGGAACTGCCAGGTTGTTTTCCACAGTGGCTGCACCATTCTACGTTCCTGCCAGCAGTGCACAGGGTTTCTAGTTCTCCACATCCTCTCCAGCACTTGTTATCTTTCTTTCCCACCCTCCTCCTCGTTCTTCAAATATGGAAGGCATTATGAATTTGTGTGTTGTCCTTGTGAGGGGCCACACTGAGCTCTGTATCATTCCATTTTAACATACGTGCTGCTGACGTGAGCATTGTGTCTTTTTTCTTACTTTGTGGATGATATCCTTAATTTTCCCTTCCCACCCTTCTAATGAGCTCTAATTTTGCTACTACACATGTAATTTTCAAGAACATTTGGTTTCCTAAATGCTTCTTTGTAAAAAGTACATCTTATTCTTTGTTTAAAGATTGCTTTTTAAAAAGACTATTTTTTAAAGCAGTTATAGGTTTATGATAAAATTGAGAAGGAGATAGAAATTTCCCATATACCTTGTTTTCCCTCATTGTCAACACAACTTGCCACAACAGTCCTTTTTTTAAAAATCAAGGATGACCTTACATTGACACATCATAATCACCCAAAGTCAATAGTTTAGCTTAACATTCACTCTCAGTGTTGTACATTCTTAGTGTTTGGACAAATATATAATGACATATATCCATCATTATAATACCATATAGAGTATTTTCACTGCCCTAAAAATCCTCTGTGGGCCTTGACTAGTGGGGCTCAGTGGGTTGGGCATCATCCTGCAAACCAAAAGGTCGCTGGTTCAATTCCCGGTTAGGGCACATGCCTGGGTTACAGGCCAGGTCCCAGTAGAGGGTGGATGAGAGGCAACTACACATTGATGATTCTCTCTCTCTCTCTTTCTCCTTCCCTTCCCCTCTCTCTAAAAATAAATAAATAAAATCTTAGAAAAAATAAAAATGCTATATTTGGTCAATACTTTCATACCTATCCTATAATTAGAGTAATTGCATGTATCATGTTCAGATTGAGAAACTGAGTCATGAAAACAAGTTAAATGACCTTCTTAAGTATATACAGCTAATGAGAATCTTTTGGGGTCTAGGAAAAATCATAGTTTTCTTCTTCAACTACCTCTATCTGGTAGTGATAAGGTGTCCACTCTGTTGAGAGGCGTCCCATCCAGGAAAGAGATTTTGTGGCAGAATTGTCACCATTTGTAAGTACTACCTACTGAGCATCCACTAAGTGCCTGGGGACATGCAAATGCTTTACACGCCTTGTCTCATTAATCTTTATCATGATTGTCTTTCCTTACAGATAGGAAACTGAGACCTGGAGAGGTGAAGTAACTTGCTGAAGTGCACATAACTTATAAATGGGAGAATGACGTTTGGAAACCAGGTCTCTGACTAGAAAGCTCAGGCTTTTTCCACTGCAGCTTCCTTTTGGGCACAGGTTAATAGCTTAGTCTAGTGGTGAAAAGGGGTTACAAGGTCTGTGTTGGGTTTACAGTGTGGTGTTATGAGAGCCCGTGAGAGGGGAATCTGGGAAGTTACCTGGATGGAAATAATCTAATCAGAGACCTGCTGGAACAGGAGGAGCTCTCCAGGGAAGAAAGGCCAAAGAGCATTCCAGGTCTAGTGATCAAAGACACAGTCCAGTACCTAGGGGAAAACAGAGTAATTTAACAAGTGTCGTTAGGAGGCAGGCATATGACAGGAGAGGTGGGGAGAGTGAAAGGAGGCTGGGCTAAGGAGGAAAGTGAGGGGAGGGCGGCCAACGAGAAGAACCTTTAAAATCTAATGAGGCAGTTAGGAGTTGATCATCAGGCCAATGGGGAACTACTTAAAGATTTTTAGCAGGAGTTTAAGGGTTTAAAATTTAAGGGCATTTTACATTTAGCAGTATGCAAAATTTTGTATTTTATAAAAATCACTCTGGTAGCTCAGGAAGAATAAATTTGAGAGGACAATAAGGGAGGAGTCAAGAATGATTCTCAAATGTATGTTGGACATGTAGCCAAAGTGGTGCCGATCACTGAGGCAGGGAAGAACTTCAGGAAAAAAATTTATTATAGAATCTAGGAGAGTGCTCTGATTAATTAGAGCTATTTTGCACAAGTCAGTATATAATGTTTAGAACTGGATAGACCTTATCTTCTTGATCATTATCCATAACAGAGTCTGATCTTAAGAGATTTGGGCATCCTTGTACTCATCACTGTAATCTTCCTTCGATATATTTTTTAAAGTTTTGATTGTGTATGGGCTCTTTAAAAAAATTAAATTGAATTTTACAAGTAACAGTGGCTTCCATAGATTCACTATTTTATTTTTTTAAAAGATTTTTTTTTTTACTTATTTTTAGAGAGAGGAGAAGGGAGGGAGAAAGGGAGTGAAACATCAATGTGTGGTTGCCTCTTGCACGCCCCCTACTGGGGACCTGGTCTGCAACCCAGGCATGTGCCCTGACTGGGAATTGAACCTTCCACCCTTTGGTTCACAGGCAGGTGCTCAGTCCACTGAACCACACCAGCCAGGGCAGATTTACTATTTTTAGATGAGTTTCCATATAAAAAGGAGTACCAACATGAGATTTTAAAAATATGTATTTATCAGATTTGCTATTTTCTAGATAATGATAATTACCAATAAAACTATCAAAAACTGAAGGATTAGTGAAATTACAAAATTCAATTTTTTGAAATAGATGTGGCTGTATGATTTTAAAAGTTGCCTAATGTAATATATTTACTCATTGATTCCTTCCTCTAATATTTATGATCTTTAGAAAATGTTACTGTTGGTTGTTCTGAGCATTCTATACAATATACAATATTAAAAATAATAAAATTATAGAGCTGAAAAGAATTTTGGATAATTTAATTCTCTCATTTTACAGTTGAGGAAACTGGGCACTAGAAAGTCTCTTCTAAAATACTAAACCACTGCTCCATCCTTGGACACTGCATACTATTTCATGAAAAAAAAAAAGATAACTTCAATCTGCATGTTCTTTAATGTAATGAAAAGTGGAAAATAATATGGTTTTGTGGAGAGGACTTGAACTGGCTCTTACATACATCATTGGGCCGCAGTTGCTTTGGGCAAACAGTAACATGGATTGACTTCACATTAAAGGTTCCGACAGCATGTACATATATAGAATAGTGGCTTGTAGAATACCGAAGTAAAAATCAATTAAAGGCCATAGTGCATGAAAGGAATTTCTATAATAAACATTTCTAAAGCTCAGAGTGTTTGCAAAATATCTCTCATTTGCATAACCACAATTCCCACACTTCTTAATAATCAAATTTCTTGTAGAGAGTTGATAAAATACAAAGCACTTTTGGGAGCTATGTATTTCATATGCACTTAAACAGTCTATATTACTGTTCTGGCAAAAAAAGAGTATAAAAATTTATATTTTTATCAGGGGAAAAATTAAGTAATTAAAAAAGTTTACTCCTGTCAAACACCAGTTGACTGACTGATGGATGGATTTCCATGGTGAGACTGTGGGGGAAAACGCACATAATCTAGCCTGATTCTAACATGTTCAGGGACTAACATGGCACAACATAAAATTACAAATTAAATATTTGATTCTTTAAGGTTGGGAATAATCAAACACTGTAGAAGTCCCTTAACAAAAGCAATGTAACATTTAGTGTGTCAGAGGCATCATATGTAGTATAGGCTAGAGTCTATGTGAGATAATAGGAAAAATACATATTGGGCTCAGCCCTTGGTTCCTGACACAGGGTTCCTAAAACCATTGTAAATTCCAAAGAGATACGAGCACTTGGGAGCATCTTCTCTTTTACTGAGGTGACTGAGTTGAGTCCTAGATGGCTCCTGGTCACCAGAAAGAGCAAACCACAATTAGAAGCTTAGAATTTTCAAGCCTGCCCCCTACTTCTCCAGACAGCAGGGAGGGACTGGGATGGAGTTAATAATTGATCATGCCTACCTGAGGAAGCTTCCATAAAATTCCAATAGCATGGGGGTTTGGAGAGCTTCCATTTGGATATACTTAGGTAGACAGTGTCAGAACTGAGTTACATTCTGATGTTGCAGAGAATTGCTTGGTGTGGGGAAAAACCTTCCATACATGTGGTGAACAGAAGTGAAGAAGTGTTTTCACGTGAGCAATAAAGGAGAAACACAGACCTGTAGGTTGTTCTGCTTCACCGTTTCTCTCCTAGGGCCCTTCACACTTGAGGGTCTTCCAAAACAACCTAACTCTTTATAAACCTTTCAACTGTTAACCTTTTCTCTCCAAGAAAGCATAAAAAAGCAACCTTCTTCTACATTTGTATTTTCTCCCACCTGCGCATATCGCCATCGAGATTCCATGCGTTTCCGGCATAATTCCATTGTGAAGCCTTTCTGATGGAAGGGACCCAAGGAAACTGTAGAGGACCAGCAGTCCATTGAGTGGCCTGTTGCTTGCTGACATTCTAAGTACTTAAAAATAACTAAAGTGCATTTAACTTCGTTTCCCAGGAAATTTAAAGTAAACAGGGCTATTGTTGCTTCCCCACCCCAAACGTCAGTAACTTATAAATCAGCCTCATATAAGAACTTCCAGGGCCCTTGGAGCCGTGTTTATCCTAGGTGCAAAGCAGAGCTTTTGGCTTTCAGCACCCAGTTCCCTCAAGTTCTACTTAGGGCTTTTTATCTCTCAGACTTTCAGTTTTCTCCCTGAGGCCCAGATGCAAATGACGTTTTCTTGGTGAAGAACTTTGATTAAGGGCGGGCTCCACGGTCCTCTTCCCACTTTGGCGCCTGATGGGTTGCTCGCTCTGCGAAGGACAGGCCTCCTAGATCCAGAACCAGAGCTCGCAGCCGGGTCTAGGGCAGAAACTCGTCTTCAGAAAAGAAAAATCTTGGAATCCAAGAGGTGGGGCCAGAGGCGCGTCCTCCCTGGACCCCGCCCTTTAGCTGTCTCCGCGGAGGGAGCGGAGTTCGGGGCTCCCGGGAGCACGAATGTGGAGACTCCGGTGCTCATGGCTCGCGTCCTAGGCCCCGAGGGCCCCTCCGCGCCACTCCTGGCGGCGGGGAGGGGGAGGTTTCGTCGGGCGGCCGGGATCCTGGCGCACGTGTGCGGGCTGACCCTGCTCATGAAAAGGTAACAGCCACCCGGGCCCCGACACGCAGCGGCCAGGGCTGCCTCTTCTGTGGCGACTGCCCTCGGAATGCTGGTTCCGAAAAACAGCCGAACCATGCGGCTCCCTGGGCAGGACCCAAGGTGAACCAGCCATCACAGCGAGGTCTGTTCCCTCCTCGAATTTGCTCTTAGTCCTCGGGCAGGAAAATCACTGTCTTCATCCTGGAAACCGGGTCTAGTTCGCCCCTGGTCCTTCGCATCTTCTTTTATCAGCTGTGAATGTGCCAAGATGGTTTCCAAAACTAGGAGACTACCGGAGGAAAAGTCTACGTTCGTTTTTCCCTATTTGCCTCTGGAGAAAGCAAACATCGGAGAGTTGGCCCCTGGGACTTTGATTTTAAGTGTGGCCCCAAGTATGGCTTGTAACTGTGTGGGAACTCTGTTGCTTGAGGAAGACCGGTTTTGTGATTGCGATCACACAGCATAGGTGAGAGAGGGGTTTTAGTTCTAGTTTTCGGTTTCCTCTCAGGAGCCAGGTGAAGAATCCATCTATGAGGGTCTCCCACAGAAGTAATAACAGCTGGCGTTGAGAAAAGCTTGATTTTGCTTGATTGTAAACTTGCGATGTAAAATGCCATATAAAATGGGCGTGTGTACCTATAGGCAGTCACCTAGATGTGGAATCTTTAGATTACCCTGAAGTAATGCTGGGGCTAAATTTGCTCGCCTGGGTGCCCGCCCAGCTGCTGTGTAGGGCACCTGGGTGGCGCTTGGGCGATTATACACCTGGCATGGGCACCTCTGAGAACACAATAATAGCAGCAACAATAAAATTTACAATATTTATCGAGCATTTACTATGTGCTATGTGATTCTAATTGTATATACCATTTAATGTAAAGTGATATTCTGGGTGCTTTAATACATTACTGAGTTTTGAGAGTTTTGAGAAGCATATGAACTGGCTGCTATTATTAGGCCCATTTTACAGGTGGTGAAACGGAAACAGCTTTTCAGGTAGGTAGGTGCCCCCATTCTCCAGGTGCTAGGAGTATGGTCTGCCAACAGCTCACAGGTGTGCCTTCTCTCAAGCATTGCCCTTGCCTAATGGAAGGTGTCCCACCACAAAATGCCCAGGAGGTTACACCCCAAGACTCTCAGGTGTGGTCTGTGGCTAAAGGAGGTATGGGGGTACCTCCCTCCCATAGAAGGATGGGCTGTAGCTGGACCCACATTTTTGCCTTGCTTCTTCCCTTTCCCTGTCCTGCTCATCTTACTTCCTTACAGTTTTCACCTGAGAGATTTAAATCGCATAAGAATCTTCATTCCAGCCTCTGCTTCTGTGAAACTCAACCTGAGATAACTACTCTGCTATACTGGGTTGTGAAGTTTTCCAAGTTTTATTCTTTATTCACTAGAGATATTTCTTTCTATGGCAAGACAAATAATCCACTGGTTTTGAACATATATCAGATGACAGTTTCTTCTGATTAAAACAATGAAATGTATGTATATGGAAACTAGGCTGCTAAAGTACTTTATTTATTTGTGTCAAGGATATGATAGAATGACTTCTCTGAAGTGCTGTTTGGCCGAGAAGAGTCTATTCCTACCAGGGAGGGAGTTAGCCAGAGTGGGTGATAAGTACTTGTTCATTGGTTTATTGATTGATGAAACTGGTTATGAGAAGGACACGTAACACAGGCATACCTGAGGGCTATTGCAGGTTTCATTGTAGGTTACTATAATAAAGCAAGTATCACAATAAAGCAGTGGTGAGTTTTGCCTTCAATTCGTTAAAAATAGCAACATCTATGAAGTGAAATAAAGTGAAGAGCAATAAAATGAGGTGTGCCTGTACTGTTTTTAATAGCTTTATGGAGATATAACTGACATAGTGAAAGTGTACATTTTAATAAGTTGATATATGTAGATACCCATAAAACATAACCAGGATCAAATTACTAAAATATCCATCGCTCCCAAAAGTTTCCTCAGCTCCCTTGAAATACCTCCCATTCCAGCCCCAGACAACCACTGGTCTGCTTTTTGTTATAGTAGCATAAGGTAGAACAAGATTTTGGAGACAGACCATGAGCTTCCGTCACCCACCAGCTGAGCATGCCTGAGCTCAAGGCATTCAGGGGTTTCCATGGGTTGGACCATGAGGGGAGTTGAAGTAACTGGGGCCAGGCTGCCATCTGCTCAGGGAGAGGAGATGGATACAAATTGGACTCTGATGACAACTTTGGCATCCAAGGCAAATTCCAGAGCGTGTGGCAAATTCAGATGAGGTTCCGGCAACTTTTGGGATTGAGGCAGTCTGGGGTGTTGTTACAGGTTGAAGAAGGCTCTGAGGCCATCCTTGAAGTGCACACCCAAAATAAAGACATACAAACAAAACTCACCACCAACATCCAGAACTCCAAGGCTGGCATGGGAAAGGGAATTTCCTGGTGGGAGGGGCAGCTGGTTTTTGCCCTTCAAGTTCATCATCCTCTTGGTTTTCATAGTGGTCACTCCTGGCTGTGGGAGACACGCCTTCTTGTTTTAACCCTGCAGCTCAGGTTTGCTATTTTGCAGTCCAGCTCAGACATGGTTAGAATGTTCTGAGGCGTGTTTGAAGGTGCTGGCAAAAGCAACAGAGCAATAAATAACACAGCGAGAACGGTTGCTCAGGTTAATTTGTTTTTTAAAACAGTTTTTTCTCTGATTTATGATTCTGCTCAGCTTCTACACTGGCTCGCATGCCTGGAAATCCCCTTCATCGACTCCTCGAATTGCAGACCAAACCCAGTTTGCAGGATTTCCCAGCTCCTTTCCCATCTCGTGTCTTTGCTCCTCCTTGGGGGATTCTTAGGGCACAAGGACTGATGGTTAACTTTGTAATCTAGCTCTTGATCTCAATGGTTTAAACCATCTCTGCTCAGTAGAAATATAATATGAGCCACAAATGTGAGCCACATAGATAATTACAAAAATTTCTAGTAAGCCACATTAAAAAAAGTTGAGGTGGGGAGAAACAGGTAAAATTATGTTTAGTATTTTCAACCCAATATTTCCAAAATATCATTTTAGCAAGTAATCTATATAAAATTATTACTGTGATATTTTACATTCCATTTTCATACTAAGTCTTTGAAAACCCAGTGGGAATTTTACATGCACAGCACAGCTGTTTGTCCTGCTCTATGCCATGTGTACATACTGGACAGTAAAGTTCAGATGGAGCATCATGTTCTGGATCCAAAATTAATTAAGTGTTCTGCAGGGAGAAGAAGAATATTAGTGCTTTTTTTACACTTAGTTTGGAGTACTGGTATAGGCAGTCCTGTGGACAGCGATAATAGGCCTTGGGAAGATGCATTAAGGGCATTAAGACAAAAACATTTTCCAATTTCATTTTTCAGAGCAAAATGTAACCACATCTATAGTAAGTTGCAAATTTCACCTTGCTTTTGAATCCATACCTTCATTTTCCTCTGGATACCAACTTGCATGTTAACCTGTGTGTGTTCTACTTCAGTTGACCAACCTCCATATTAGCTTGTTTGTTCCAAATTTTCTCTATCAAGCAAGTACTTTTATATTTCTAAAAGTTGCTATCACTTCTCCTTCAGGTACATTGAAAAGAGTCGAGCAGAAGAATGGGCCCGATTTTACTTAAGCATAAAGAACCATTCAGCTAATGAACTATTATTCGACATGAGCAATTTTTCTAAATATAGCTTGGTTAGTATCTTTGTCTCCATCTTAATTAGTAGCTATTTAATTTTAAGATTATAAAATGTGTAATATCTTTTTAAATTATATTTTTAAGTATACAGTGATGAATAATAATAATATCACTTTGGGCAAAGGTTTAAAAATAGAGTGATGGCCCTTACAGGTGTGGCTCAGTAGTTGGGCATTGTCCTGCAAAGCAAAATGTCACCAGTTTGATTCCCAGTCAGGGCACATGCCTGGGCTGTGGGTTTGGTCCCAGGTCAGGGTGCATGCAAGAGGCAACTGGATGATGTTTCTCTCTCACATCCATGTTTCTCTCTGCCTCCTTCTCCCTCCCTACCCTTCACTCTAAAAGTAAGTAAGTAAATAAACAAATACATTTTTTTTTAAAAGGGTGATGACACTCAATGTTTCAAGGGTATGGGAAAATGGACACTTTCATCCATCTGTTGATGGTGGGATTGTAAATTTCTACAGGGATTTTGGAGGGCAAGTTGACAATATATATTAAAATTCAAAATGCTCATACCTTTGTCTCTGTGATTCCAGTTTTAAAAATGTACTCCATGGGAATGATTGGATAAATGCACACATTTGCATGTGCAAGAATGTTTACCTTATTATTTATAATTTAAAGAATGGAAACAATTTTTATTTCAACAACATTTATTTGGTGCTGTCTCCGCTGAGCATGGGAGTCGGTTCAGGGTTACAACAGTTGGTCAGATTTAGTTGGGTCCTTGCACTCATACAGCTTAGAGCCCAGGAAAGAAGACAGTCAGCTAAACCTTTGTTGAGTGCAGCACTGGTAGTGTAGACTGTGGTTGAAGCACAGATGAGGGGAGCTCTGTGCAGAATTGGGGAGGCAGTGAAGGCTTCTTGGGGGAAGTGATACCTAACTGGGTGCTGAGGGGTAACTGGGATAATTGTGTATTGTGAAATATGTGGCCAAGTGTGATGCAACTATTGAAAATGATGGTGTACAAGTAGAAGTAAGTAGTATATCACTGAAGAAAATAATCAGGTCACAAGACAGAATAGTGTAAATTTGTTTTTATAAAATTATATGTTTTTGTGTGTGCGCACATGTGTATATATGTACATACATGTTTGTACATATGTATATACATGCATACACATAAAGACAAAAGTAGAGATCTAGACTGCCTTAAAATGTAACAGTGATTATAGTTTGTAGACTTCAATAGATTTTTACTCTTAAATGTGAATATGTTTTCATAATCATAAAAATACTTGTATATATCTTAAAAATTTGAAATAAAATAACTGTAATGCAGGTTAAGTGTAGGAAATTTGGAAACTATAGAAAGCTTATAGAGAAGAAAATTAAAATGACTAAGAATTCCATCTCCGAGATGACAGATGATCCATTGTGACATTTTGGTGTATTTCCCTCCATTCTTTACATGCATATGAACGTATTGGCTCTTTTCTTTTTAATTTTTTTTAAAGATTTTATTTATTTGTTTTTAGAGAGGGAAGGGAGGGAGAAAGAGAGAGAGAGAGAAACATCAATGTGCGGTTGCTGGGGGTCGTGGCCTGCAACCCAGGTATGTACCCTGACTGGGAATCAAACCTGCGACACTTTGGTTCGCAGCCCATGCTCAATCCACTGAGCTACGCCAGCCAGGGCTTTAAATTTTTTTTTAAAGATTTTATTTATGGCTCTTTTCATAATGATATGTGTCTTGTACATCAGTTTGAAGTTTTAGTATATTTAATATTAAAAATAATTTGAGCTTATTCATAGATATTCTGTCACAAAGTAAAATTTAACTCTGGAAATGAAAGTTTATTATGTTTAATGGAGTTAAATTCTTTTATATATTTGGGGAAGATATTGACATTAAATAAAACAATTCCCTTTCCTCTGTTTTTAAAAAAATTTGGTACCATTAAATTGTTATATGTTAATTGTACCTATGATAATTTTTTTTCTGGTCATTCTTTTGAACAGATTTTAGGGTTAATCTGGGTAAAAGCTCATTTTTCATGAGTTCTTATGAATAACATTACTAGATCCCATTAGAACAATGCCAGCCATGATGGGAGTGTTAATGTGCTTCTCACTGTACACGCAGTTCACAATGTAGGCAGGCGGTAGAGTGGAGTAATGTTCCTTGACTTTGGGATTATATGTTGTATTATCTCTGCTATATTGCTCTGGTAGACTATGGTAGTGCTGTCATTCATTCTTTTTTCTTTAAATAGCTACTAAAACCCAGAAGAATATATATGACATATTTCTGTATCATTTATAGGCATTTTAAATAGCCAGGAGATTTTCTTTCTTATATAGGAAGCCAAAAAAGGTAAATTGCTTTCATGAATTAATACATGTAAAGTGCTTGGAATAGTGCCTCGTACATACTAAATGCTCAATAATTATTATTATCACTATCGAGATCAAATGAATTATCAGAACAAGTTTAGGAGTATCTTAGGTCTATATTCGGATTCTCATCATTAGGCATAGGATGTGAAAAGTAAATTAATATCAAGATATAGGATGGAAGGCATACTTTTTTATGTTAAAACCTGAGGCCTGGAATAAAAAGTTAAAGAAAGATACTGAAACAAAAGATAAACTCAACGGAGTTGTGTTTCATCTTATAGTCTAGCCCTTGGTCAGTAATACTATTTTGAAATTTAATTCCCTAGATAAAAAGTAAACAACAGTTGACACTCTTGTACAGGTTCATTGAATCTGGTGAATGTGATCTCCATGCAGCTGGGTTGACATGAGATTGGACTGCATTCATGAGGTGACTCATACTCCTCAACTAGAGAGACGGCTTTCAGCACATAAACTCTCAGTTTGCTGTAATGGTCTCGTTGCCCTAGTTATACTCAAACATGCCTCTCTATAACATGACCAGTGCATTCCATACTTGGTACTTCAATTGTTTTAAGTGAATTCATTTCTTAGAATAATTTCAACAAAGTTAATGTGTACAGTTAAAAGTCAATATTACATAAACATAACACTCAATGTTCCCCAGGCTATAAATCCTGTCCCAATTTTTGGAAGAAATTGTGTCCATGGGGACAAGTAGGATGCATTCAATGTAAGTGCACTTTGTTTCATAGAGCAAAGATTTCGCGAAGCTGAAAACATTGATGTTCATTCAACCTAAGCAAAGGAGCCAAGAAAATCTCCGAGAGGTAAATAAATAAAATTTTGTTGATATATGATTATTCTAATGTATTTAGTTATACTTTTCTTCTATTATTTTAAGCAAATACAGGTTAACACTATAAAAACATTATGCCAAATTATTTTTCTTATATTTCTACTCTCCCCTCCTTCATGTTAGGGTTTAGAAATCAAAATAGGATTAAGTAAAGATGGTTGGAATATTTATATGTTTTAATAAGTACATCCAGCGAAGCTCTTCTTTCATTTATTTCATATGTTGATTAAAGAAATATTAATCAATGAGTTACAACTATATGTTATATTCAAGGTATGTATTTGAGATAAATAATTGATTTTTGAATATAAATTTATTTAAGCCTATTAAAATGTTTTCTGTAATTTTAATTTACTAATCTTTGAATGAACTTCAGCAACTCATTATGTAGATATAGATTTCTGTCCCTGAGAGATTAGGTAGATCTGCTCTGCTTCTGTTAAAATTTTAATATACTTAGGTAAATTGGATGTATATTTGTTATTTTTTTAACCTCTAAAGAATGTTTTGTATACCAGCTATAAAGTAAAAAGAGGTATTGATTTTTAAACATTTTAAAATATAAAGCATTTAGTATCCTAAAAAATAAAGTGTTGCATTACAAGTTGTCATCATCTTTGGCATCAGACATTTCTAAGAGGCAGTGTTTTCTGTGCTGGGGCCCCTATCTTGAATCCACCTATATTGTAGCCACGTGATTTCTTGTTACTATGAGCTAAAAGTCTTTTTTTAAAAAAGATTTTATTTATTTATTTTTAGAGAGGGAAGGGAGGGAGAAAGAGAGAGAGAGAGAAACATCAATGTGCGGTTGCTGGGGCTGTGGCCTGCAACCCAGGCATGTGCCCTGACTGGGAATCGAACCTGCAATGCTTTGGTTCGCAGCCCACACTCAATCCACTGAGCTACGCCAGCCAGGGCTATGGGCTAAGATTCTTGTGTGAGTTCAGACAGTCCTCAAATTAACAGTGAACAAATTTAGGTTAAATTTATTTTTTTCATAGAACCTACTTTAAGTAGAGAACTGTATTCCTGAAGATATAGAAATAAACACTATATTTATTTAGCCCTGGCTGGTGTGGCTCAGTGGATTGAGTACAGGCCTGCAAACCAAAGGGTCACTGGTTCAGTTCCCAGTCAGGGCACATGCCTGGGTTGTGGGCCAGGTCCATAGTAGGGGGTGCATGAGAGGCAACCACATATTGATATTTCTCTCCCTCTCTTTCTCCCTCCCTCCACCTCCTTAAAAATAAATAAATAAAATCTTTTAAAAAATAAACACTATATTTATTCAATTCTTTATGAATCATGTGCATACTATGAACTATACAGCTTTCTTGAGTATACACAAGGCAGTCAAAGTGGCATTAAATTACCAAGCACTTTGTAATTCCAAAGAAGGTTTCCCAGGGTCAGAAGAAGTACTGGGATTGGACAACTGAGGATTCTGATGGTGGGTACCTGTCAGAGTCAAGAGCTGAGGGTAGGGTATCTTACGAGTAAGAATCACACTGGTTCCGAGCCATTGCCACCCATGAACCCCAGGTTTTGAAAGGTCTTTGCCTCCTAACAAAAGTCATTTGTTTAGTTCATTTATCTTCCTGCTTTCTAAAATTAATGATATTTTATGGTCAGTCAGCACTTTTGTTCACGCTGAGCTGACATGATTCCAGTTGAAGAGAATAAATTACATGTTATTCTGGATGACTTTGTTACAGGTAAATGAATGATCTCATTGGATTTTTCAAAATATTGAAAGTTCAAAAATTCCTGCCCACCCACAGTCTCCCTTTTATTTCTTCAAGGAGCTCTAGTGGTAACAGAGTGGAAGTACCTGTACTGGATGTTGTCAAAGAGAGGACAATGGGACAGCAGGACAGCAGGAATGAATAGTTTTGTATCTAATCAGATAGGAGCAATTGTCAGTTCAGGGAATAAATTTACTATAAACCAGAGAATTTTCTCTGCATTGTCCTAAAGGTAGATGATTATTTTACTGCTACATGCATTTTAGGTAAAGAGAAAGCACTGGGCTGAACATAACTATGTTCTTTATGTGTTACTAACTTTTCTACAAAGTGCCACTTACCATCAACCTCCCTGTGCTTCATGTCACCTCAGCCGTCAGTCAGACAACTCACCGATGCCAGCCGGTGTCTGTGAAGCAGGAGCCTAGGAGGATAAAGAGATTGAACTGGAGGCTGATTCTCTGTAATCCACCCCAGGGTCTTCAGCTGGGTGTGTTGAAACAGGGCTACCTCACAGAGCGACAACTTGCGCAGCCACACTTCTGGGAGATGTTAGTTTGGGAAACTTGGACATTCAAAATGCACAGGTGGATAGTAATAATTGGTTACTGCTGATTTGTTTTATTTTTGGCTTCAGTCACCTGGCATTGAGAGACCCATTCATTTCAAGTTTCTGAGTGGAACTCCTGTATTTAGCTGAAGCTAAATTTTTTTTTAAAACTTCGGCTTGATAAATTTAGACTTACAGAAGACTTGCACACTCTCTACCTAGCTTTCTCTAATGTTAATATCTCGTATAGCTGTGGTTCAATGATCAAAATTAAGAAATTTAGATCGGTTTGTCAAATACTATCAACTAAACTCTACTCTATTTAGGTTACCCAGGTATTTCTACTAGAAGCCTTTTTTCTATTCCCAAATTGGGATCCCACACCATCTCTAGCTGTCATGTCTTCTCAGTTTCTTTCAGTTTGCAACAGATCTTCAGGTTTCCTTGTCTCCGATTACCTTGACACTTTTGAAGAGCCCTGGTTGGATGTTTTGGAAGGTGTCCATCAGTTTGGTTTTCTTTTCCCCCATGATTAGATAGTTAGGTGTTGGGTATGTGATATCAGTATTTTATTACTTGGCTACAGTGGTGCCTGCCAGGGTCTCCACCATGAATTTACCATTTCCCCCTTTCTGTACTCTGTTTTTTGGAAGTGAGTTAGTAAGTCCAGCCCACTGGAGTTATTGAGTCAAGTCTGAGTGGAACTCAATAACTGGAGTTATTGAGCCAGAGGATTTAAGATCCATCTCCTGGAGGGAGGAATATTTAAAAAAATAGATGTATGCTACAACCACCACAGTCATTGATAAATATTTGGTGGGAGATACTTTGAGGCAATGTGAATACCCTGTTTCTCTTTAAAGTTTCACTCACTAATTTTAGCTTTTGTCTGGGGATCTTGTCTGCAGCAATAATTACTTTCTTACATTAACAGTGATGTTGTATTTTCCTCATTCTTTCTGTGTTTATAATTCTTCTACAGGAAGAGTTGCCTCTTTTCATCCACTCATTCTATTGTGTATTTATATCTGTATAGTCTCATGGATATTTATTAACTTACAGATCTTTATTTTATTCTTTGAGTTATAAAATTACTTTGAGTTATTAATTACTATCATTGTTCATTATACTGCTCAAATTGTTTCAGCTGTAGCCATCAGGAACTCTGAATAGTCGATTCCTATGTTCTTTTGACAAAACCACATCTTTTTTTTTTCAGTACTAACTTACTTTCTGGCATCCTTAAGATCTTCCAGGTTTACCTTGTCTCTTCCATACCCTAACCCAAGAACCAGCCATTTCTTTGAGCATGGAGCCTTTTATTGTAGAATGAAACTGGAATGAGATTTAGAAACCAAAACCTGGCCTTTAATTGTTCTTATTACAACTTGAGAGTCATTGCTGCTAGGCCTTCTTAGCTCAGAGAACCAGCAAATGTTTGTATGATTACTCACACATGTATCTGTATTCATTTCTGTATGTATCCATCTGTACATATATTAAAATAAACACTAGGCCATACTGACATGTCCAATTCCAGTCCATACCCCAGGATTTATTCCAGCATCCCTTTCTGCTTGTTTGTAGCTTCTTTGTCCCACAGCCACAAACCTGGCTGTCATTATCTACAGTATGTTTACTTATTTGTTAAACTCTAGAATATATGTGAAGTAGTTTCAGAATTGTCGACCTAGATCCCTGTGAGATCCATATTTACTAACTTGAGCACAGTGTTTTGCCTTGAGCTTTACAGTTTCAAAACTTTGTTACATAAAGTGTTTCATTGGCAAGTCCATTGTCATGAGACTGTCCCCCTGTTTTTCTTCTAAGAATTCTACAATTTCAGCTCTTACAGATTTACATCTTTAATCAATTTTGAATTGATTTTTGTGGGTGGTATAAAGTAAGGGTTCAATTTCATTTTTTGCATGTGGATATCCAGTTTCCCCAACACAATTTGTTGAAGAGACTGTCCTTCCCCATTGTGTATTCTTGGCACCCTTGTTGAAGATCAGTTGATGACATGTGTGGATTTATTTCTGGGTTCTCTATTTTGTTTCATTGGTCTGTGTCTGTCTTTATGCCAGTACCATATTGTCATTACTGTAACTTTGTAATCTATTTTGAAATTAGAAAGTGTGATGCCTCTAGCTTTGTTCTTTTTCCTCAAGATGGTTTTAGCTATTCTGGGTCCTTTGTGGTTTCATGTGAATTGTAGAATTTTTTTTTTATTTCTGTAAAGGATGTCACTGGGATTTTGATGAAGATTGCATTGAATCTGTAGAACACTTTGTGTAACACAGACATTTTAGCGATTTAAGTCATTCAGTCCATGAACACGAGATCTCTTTCCATTTGTTTGCATCTCCTTTAACTTCTTTCATCAATGTTTTATAGTTTTCAGTGTACTGATATTTCACCTCCTTAGTTGTTTATTCCTAAGTATTTTATTCTTTTTGGTGCTATTGCAAATGGGATGTATTCCATAACAGCATTGATCTTGGCAATTATTTCATGGATATGACACCAAAACCACAGGCAACAAAAGCAGAAATAGACAAGTGGGACTACATCAAACTAAAAAGCTTCTGCACAGCAAAGGAAACAATCATCAACATAAAAAAGACAACCTGTGGAATGGGAGAAAATATTTGCAAACCATTTATCTGATGGATAATATCCAAATATATAAGAAATTACTACAACTAAATAGCAAAACCCAAATAACTCAGCTAAAAAATGGGCAAAGGAACTGACTAGACATTTCTCCAAAAAAACATGCAAATGGCCGGGAGGTATATGAAGAGATGTGTAAGGTTAGTAATCATCAGGGAACTGAAAATCAAAGCCACAATAAAATACCAACTTACACCTGTTAGAATGACAATTATCAAACAACCAAAAGACAGCAGCCTTCGAAAGGAATGAATTTATGGTACAAGAAACAATATAGGTAACCTTGAAGACATTGGGCTAAATGAAGTCAGCCAGTTATATAATGACAAATACTTCATGATTACATTTATGTGAGATATATAAAATAGTCAAACTCATGCAGACAGAGAGTAGAATGTTGGCTAGGATATCGAGAAATTGGAACCTTTATATAAAGTGTTGGTGGGAATGTTAATTGGTATAACTGTTGTGGAAAACAGTATGAAACCTCCTCAAAAAGTAAAAAATAGAACTATCATATGATCCAGTAATCTCCCTTATGGTATTTATCCAAAAGAATTGAAATCTGGATTTCAAAGAGACATTAGCATTCCCATGTTCATTGTAGCACTGTTTCCAACAGTAATGTGTGGAAAGAGCGTAAATATCCATTGATGGATGAATGGACAAAGAAATTTGTCATATCCATTAAACAGATTATTCAGCCTTCAAAAGGAATGAATTTTTGATAATGCAATAATGCAAATGAACTTTGAAGACATTATTCTAAATGAAGTAAGCCAGCTGCATAACAACAAATACTTCAGATGATGTGTTGTGGAATTGTGCACCTAAAACCTATATAATTGTGTTAATCACTGTCACCCCAGTAAATTCAATAAAAAGAAAAAAAAATCAAATACTTCATGATTCCACTTACATTACATACATAAAATAGTCAAAATAGGCAGAGAGTAGAACAGTGGTTGCCAGAGGCTGAGGAGAATAGGATGGGGAGAATTATTAGTTAATGGTCAGAGAGTTTATTTACAGAGTGATAGAAAAGATTTGGGAACAGGTGGTGGAGATGGTTGCATAGCAGTGTGAATGTAATTAATGCCCATCTACTGTACACTTAAAATGGTTAAAATGGCATAACAGTTTTTGAAAAAGTATGCTGATAGCATGCAGAAGCTATTACTTAAGGTTTAAACACCCTAAAATTTCAAGTTTTTAAATTTAGTAACCATTACAGAAAACTAGTATCTATCAGGTCAGAAAATGATGCCTTTTAGTTAGTCCAGCATTTTTATAAATAGTAAATTAAGTCTGTGTATTATAAACACCAGATTTCAAAGTATTAAAAAAATAAAATATTAACACAAAAATATACTCATTTAGGAATTCAGTGGAGTTTTAATTTTTTAGTAATGAAGAGGCAAATTTAAAGATAATTCTTATAAATGTCCTTCCACAGGTAAATGGATGAAAAAATGGATACATCTATACAGCAAAATATAAATTGGTCAATAGAAGGGAACAAACCTTTGATGCACACAAGACAAGGTTGACCGTAAATGCATTTTGTTAAGTCAGAAACAAAAAGCAGTGTATCCTATGATTATATTTATATGATATCATGGATGGCAAAACTATAGAGAAAGAGAATGGTGCCAGAATTGGGAGTCTGAGAAGGGGTTACCTGAGATCTGGATTGCTGGGTAATATGATAATTCTACAGCTTTTTGGGTAACTGCCAAATTGTTTCCCACAGGAACTGCACCAGCAATGCCCAAGAGTGTGAAGTGGTATCTCACTGTGGTTTTGATTTGCATTTCCCAAATGACTAAAGATGTTAAGTATCTTTTCATGTACTTGTTGGCCATTTGTATGTCTTCTTTGGAGAAATGTCTATTCAAGTCCTTTGCCTATCTGTTAATTGGCTTGTCTTTTTGTTTTTGAGTTGTAGGAGTTCTTTATATATTCTAGGTATTTAACCCTTGTCAGATGATTTGCAAATAATTTCTCCCATTCTATAAATAGTGTTTCCTCTTTTCTGATACTCTCCTCTAATGCAAAGAGTTTTAAGTTTGATGAAGTCTAATTTAGTTTTTCTTTTCCTGCTTGTGCTTTTGGTGTTGTAACTAAGAATCCATTGCCAAATCCAAGGTCATGAAGGTTTACCCCTTTATTTTCTGGTTTAATAGTTTTTAGGTCTTACCCTAACTGGTGCATCTCAGTGGGTTGGGTGTCATCCTGTGAACTGAAAGGTCGCTGGTTTGATTCCTGGTCAGGGCACATGCCTGGTTGCAGGCCAGGCCTTCGATGTTTCTCCCCCTCTCTTTCTCCTTCTCTTCCCCACTCTCTAAAAAATAAAATCTTTTAAAAAATAGTTTTTAGGTCTTATATTTATTTAGGTCATTGGTGCAATTTGAGTTCATATTTGTATATGATATGAGGTGGGGGTTGTGAGCTTATCTTTGTTTTTAGACCCTTTAAAAATGCAAACATTTTAAAGATTTAGTAGCCACATCACAGCTCTTTTTTCAAAGATCCCAGGCAAATGCAATATTAATGCAGAGTAAAACCAAATACTTTGGAAAAAGGAATGTTTGAACTTCTTACTTCTAGTGTCTTCCAATGAAGGACTGCTGGATGCCATCAGATTTTATTTTTATAGTTCTGGGTTTTTACTAAATTTTTTTTCTGGACAAGGCAAGTACTAAAGGATTCCTTACCAACTCCTTCACAGACGTGGGTCCTAGCACCGGGGAACTTCATGAATGCTGGGGAAGACCATCTCATCATTGTACTGTTGTTTCCTTCGCTTCCATAGGAGAGTTCTTACTATTTTTAAGGCCATCCCAAATTCTCATGAATGCAGACGTGGAACATTTTAGCGATCAGCATCTACCACAGAAGAAATGGCTAGACTTTGGAGAACACAGAAAATCAAGCCTTGTTTTAGTTATCAGAAATATTGAACAGATCTGAGCTAATAACAGAGCAACACAATCATTTGCCTTGAGCCCTTTTCTAAGGTGTTCTTGTTTTCTTTTAAAGATTCAACTATGCCTAAAGAAGAACAGGTCATTTCACAGTTTGCCAAATGAAGTGCAGCTGCAACTTTGCCAGACTGCGATCTATCAAGAGTAAGTGACACAAAAATATCCCATTGGGTTTTGGCAGTCCCCTAAGAAAGGCCGATGGTGACTAGAGTTTAACCAGACTTCCCAGACAAAACACATGCTATACATTGAATGCTGACCAGAAGATATAGGTCATAGTTGGAGGTTTGGGCTTTGAACTCTGTCATGTAATGATGAATTTTCAAAGCAACATGAAGGAAACTAGATTTGAAAGTAGGATGAATACTAAGACTTGTTATAAGCAAAATGCCAAAATAAAAAAATATCAGACTGCTGTAATAGATGACTTATTTATCTGGAAAGAGGAAAACATGCAAACTGTATTAGATAAAATACCCTAAGTTTTATGATAGAGGTCTGAAGTTGACGTTTTGCAACTAGGGGTTGCCCAAAATCTTTTGAACAAACTTTATATTTTTATAGTGCTCCATAATGTAAACTCTACCATCTTAATGAGAATATAAACAAAATTAAAAAACGACATGACAACCTACCTTTTCCTGCCTCCCCTCAATGTGATTTAGATTCTGACAGGTACTTTTGCATGACATTTGAGGTGATGGTAATATATTTGGGGGAGTAGGTAGGACGTGGACCATTCATTTTGCCAGTACTGATATTGGCAAAGAGCACAGGAGTTTTTGTTCAGATAGTGGCCCCAGTGTCCTGGCTGTGATGGAGGCAGTGTGGCTCTGGGGTCTGCCCAGGATCTTCACCAGAGTTGTTTTTGGAAATTTGGCCTGGACACTACACTAATCTTTCTAAAGATTCTATAAGTTATCTAATACCTGTAATAAACCTTTACTTTCTTTAACCAGTCATAATGGATTCTGTTGTCTGAACACATAACCACGTTTCATAGAAGGTCCATCATGTATACAATTCTTTCTTGGAAAAAGTTAATTAATGTAGCTTTAACATGAAGTGTCATTTTAAAAATCATTGATATTTATAAATTTTAAGGGAGAGTTACTTTTAATCAAGCACCAGTTCACTCACTGGAGATTGATAGCACTTTACTATTTATTCATGTTTACCCTGTTACATGGAGAATAAAAATTAAAAATAAATCAATGTATTATAGTAATTAATAATGGCCATAAGTTCTACTTAGAGTTCAATATTCACATATAGCTATAAGTATATTTTATGTAGACATTTTAATGTCTGAATGTGACAGTATTAAATCTTGCCTTTTCTATTCTTAACAAAAATATTCTGATTTCTGCATTTGTTGAGTTGGAGCAGTTGTATCTATAGGCTTAAAAAGAAAAAAATTGCTAAGGAAGATGATTTTAATCAAACTGTACATATTTGCAAGAGCTTCAAGCTCTCTGGAAATATAAAATTAAATGTTTAAGCAGAAGAAGCCTCTTTAGTATTGGCATTCCTTCACATCACTCAAGTAGGGTGTGGAAGGATCATCCTGGAGTTGCAATTTCATATAAAAGTAGAGAACAGGCTCATGTGAATATTTTATGGTTTATTGTATGGATGATATTCTGAAATTTTAATGCTGCAGAAGAAATGGGTAGCCCTGGAATCCTTGTGTCAATGAGTTATAGAGGAGGCTGGTGATCCAATTAGTATAATGGGCATCTGGCAGCCAAATGATGCACTTCAGAACCTGGCTGTGAATGACTGGCCCTCATCCACTTTTACAATATAAAGGAGAGAAAACAGAATGTGGAGTCATCCTGCTCTTTCTGTGATGCATTAGATCTGACTGAGTCTCAAATACCAGGCTTTTTCCCATTACAGCGGCTCTCATCTATCTCTTCCCTCTGTAAGTTCTTCATTTCCCATGCTTCTCCTCCTTCTTTTTTCCATCACACATTTACTATTGCACTCATTTTCTGATTCATGGTGATCTTATTGACTATTCCCCTCCTTTTTAAATTCTCACTCAGAGGTATATTTACTTGAGAGAGAGAGAGAGAGAGAGAGAGAGAGATATCAGTGTGAGACGGAAACTTTGATTGTTGCTTTCCGTATACACCCCGACTTAGGATCGAGTCTGCAATATGTTTTGGTGTACAGGATAATGCTCCAAACAACTGAGCCACCCAGCCAGGGCCCTCTATTTTTAATTCACAGAAACCAACCATTATCTTGAGGATATTTCTATGATGCAGCAGTTACTTCGGTAATTTTTAATGATTTTTAAGTCCACAGAGTTAAAGTAGTGGTTTTGAAAAATTGATATCAACCTATGCACCCCAATGTTCATAGCAGTACAATTTACAATAGCCAAGTGCTGGAAGCAACCTAGGTGCCCATCAGTAAATGAATGGATCGAAAAACTGCAGTACATTTACACAATGGAATACTATGCAGCAGAAAGAAAGAGGGAGCTCCTGCCCTTCACAACAGCATGGGTGGATCTGGAGAGCATTATGTAAGTGAAATAAGCCAAGTGGTGAAAGACAAATACCATATGATCTCACCTATAAGTGAGAACCTAATCAACAAAACAAACAAGCAAACAAAACATAACCAGGGACATTAAAATAAAGAACAAACTGACAGTGATCAGAGGGGAGGGGGGAAGCAATAACAGGGAATGAAGGGGAAGGGTCATCAAGGAACATGTATAAAGGACCCATGGACAAAGCCAAAGGGGGTAGAATTAAGGGTGGGAGGTGGGGGTGGGGGTAGCAGGGAAAAGTGGTGGCAGGAAAATGGAGACGACTTGAACAACAATTAAAAAATGCAAAAAAAATGGTATCTATTAACATTAATAGTGGAAAGTCAGGAGTCATATTTTAATCTTGTGATCCTCTTCCAAAAGGCAATTAAGATAGTATTATTGAATTTCCCTTTTGCAGAGTCTTCCTTTGGAACTAGAATTATAATTTTTTAAGTAACCATAGAACCTTATTTGAAGATTCTGTTTCTGTGCATTAACAAGTCCAGTATGTTGAGTTACAGTCTGTGAAGAGCCTTTTGCACTCCTACATGTCTCGCTGAATGTGCTGAAATCCCAAAGCTTTGACTATTCCTTTACTTAGGACCCTTCTCAGGATAGTTCATGCCACTGGAAATCCTGAGAAGGTAATGCATTGCAGTTCCTGCACTGTACCTGGTCTCTTTCCAGATAGCTTGCTTACTGCTTATTATAAAAGCAGTGGATTCCCTAAGCTCAGGTTCCTCCCCTGTGACTCATCCTACTGCATATGTAGGCTCCCCTAGGCCCTCCATATTGCCCTGTGGGACTTGGGGACTGGTGCAACCATGCTGATACTTCTGTTACTGCTTTTGCTGCAACTCCTAAGTCTTGGGCTGAAGAGTTTCATGTTTTCTGCCATAAAAACACCCATGGAAATGCGGCAGACATGCTTATCACCTTGTATAGTTATTTTGGTGGGAATTATCCTGCTTCTAACTCTCCTTTACACTGTCAAACTTCTTGAAGCAGGGTAAAATCCCACTACTTTACTTATAAAATACCTTCCTTTTGAACAACTTAAGTATATTCCATATTTTTTCTAAGACATTATTATGCAGTATGTAGTAGGTACAGGTTTGTTCTCATTTTATAAATAAAGAATTGGAAGTGGAAGTTAAGTGATTTTTCTCAAGATCATTTAATTAATTCATAGCATATCAAGTGCTGGAATTCAGGCCTTCCCACTGATAACACAGGGGTGGGAATGTCTTTAATATGTAATACTGTCTTCTTTTTCCCTAACATTCTCCCTAATGACACCTGCCTAATTTGGGATATAGACATTATAACTGCTATTCTTCTAGAAGGAAAGAATTCTGGGTAGTATAATTATTAACTTCAAATCTAAAATTACCCAGGCTTCCTAACATTTCACAGAACATGTCTTGTTCCACTCTTCACAAAAATTACTCCCATGGGAAAAATAAAATAAATAATGTTTGTTCTTAGCCTCAAATACAGTGCTAGTCAGTGGGGTTCTTATCAAAATAATCTGGAGATCCTTTTAAGAATACAGATTCCTGGCTTTGGCCAGGTAGCTTAGTTGGTTAGAGCATCATCCTGATGCACTAAAATTGTGGGTTCTATCCCTGGTTAGGGCACATACAGGAATAAAGCAATGAATGCATAAATAAGTGGGACAATAAACCAATGTTCTTTTTTCCTCTCTCTCTCTTCCTCTCTCTCAAATCATTTTTTAAAAAAAGAATACAGATTCCTGGGCTCCACCCCAGATCTACCAAATGAGAATTTCCAGAGTATACAGGAATCTTGATCTTTCATGAAATGCCCCAGGTGATTTTTTTTTAATGTTCACTACTACCAGAGACAAGTTGTTTCTATAAACTTGGGGTGGGCAAACTACTGTCCTCTGGCTCAATACCTACAAATAGGGGAAAGAAGTGGCTTTACAAACTGTTCCTGAATATAATACAGCAGGTCCTCAGTGCTGTTTTGTTCAATGTCATTTGGTACAACGTTGATGAGATGCCATAGGAACTTGACTCCTGTTTATATCAGTTGGTCTATGGTAAAGTGGTTTTCATTTTTCTGCAGTTCCAAGAACCTGTTGATGACATTAGTGAGGACTTGTACTTTTAAAAAGTCTTGCGCCCTGGCTGGCGTAGCTCAGTGGATGGAGCGCGGGCTGGGAACCAAAGTGTCCCAGGTTCGATTCCCAGCCAGGGTACATTCCTGGGTTGCAGGCCATAACCCCCAGCAACCGCACATTGATGTTTCTCTCTCTCTCTATCTCCCTCCCTTCCCTATCTAAAAAATAAATAAATAAAATATATATATAAAAAAAGAAAGAGCTCTTTATATATTAAAAAAAAAAAAAGTCTTGCTAAAAGGGATACAAATCAACACCAGATCTGTCTCCCAGAAAGCCAAAATTCTTGCCTTACATCACAAATTCAACAGTTGTGTTTTAAAAATGCCTTTATTTTGTGAAATACCAGGACTTATCTAAGGAACTCATTTGTACAGAGATCTTCTGTTCTGCGATTGTGCAGCTCCTCCCTCTGCCTATTTGTAAATCCACTCAATGTATATTCATTGAGAGCCTAGTTTCTGAGCCAAGCGCCATTGTAGGCACCAATGCTGTAACAGTGGGCAAGTTGTCTGCAGTCTGTGCTTTCAAAGTCTGCACCAGAAGAAGATAATTGCTTCTTAACAACAAGTAAAATTCCTTACAGATGAAGATGGCAAGATTTTGTTTGCCACCAATGACTTCAGAATTGCAGAAGAAATGTTTTTAATATTCTTTCTCCCCAGGTTGGAAGCTGAAAGTATGCTTCTAAGGCAAGGACATGTACCACTTGAATGCTACCTGATTCTTGCTGGACATTTAAAGGTCATGTCAAGCAGTACAAACATGAACAAAAATACCAACTCTGAAATTTTAAGTGAGTTTGAAGAAGGTGATTTCATAGGGGTAAATATTATCTTAATTTTTCAGTCTCTTATAATTTTTATTTATTTTTAAATATTTTTATTGTTTTTCTCATTTTTATTTTTAAAAACTTTAAAATTATGTGTTATTATATCAAAACAACATAGTATGCTGTAACACTGCCCTCAAGTGTTAAATATTCCAGTAATTGAAATGTTTAGAAGAATATATATTTTCCTTAGCAGTGTGGAGCTAACATATAGCCTGAGATGTAGTTTGTGAACACACAGAACCCACAAGGTTCCTAAGTGATTGTTATATGAATGATTGACCAGTTAAATGAATGAGTTACAAATCATGTAGCTTTGGAGGCAGGGTGGTATATTTTTTAAGTGTACTAAAATAGTTACTGATTCAAGGACATACTTTTGATTTTTTAAAGAGAGTCTATTCTTCTTGCAGAAGATTTTATGCAGAAGGGGTAAGATTTAGAGCAAGAAAGCAGCTTGTGTGTAGGAATAGAACTTGCTTCATTTCTATATTTAGTTGAGGGCAGCCTGGATTTGGAGATCCTCAGACCCTGAAGTCCCTAAGTGTAGAGGTCTTAGGAGGTGAGAACAGTTGCTGGTGTCTATTTTGGAAATGTCACCTGAGGTAAGGTATGGTAATGAAAGCAATGCGAAAGAGTGTGGTCTTAATTCTACAGGTAGTACATACATATTATTGAGGGTTTTTAGGTAGAAGGGAGATGAATCAGATTAACATTGAGGTAGATGACTCGTGTGATCACCAGGAAAACATGGAGTTGGAGACCAGGTAGGTTGGTGAGAAGATTCTAGGCCAAAGGCACTGGTGGTGAGGATACCAAATAGGAGATGGATTTAAGATATTTTACTGGTAACAAACCCAATGAGAAGGGCAAAGGAGAAAAATGTATTGCTAACAATTTTTGATCAAAATCAAACCTTATTTTTTTCAGGGCATACCCATTGTTAATTATGTACCATTATTGGTGGGTCAAAAATTTCTTGATAGATTGAGCATTAGTTAAGGTGTTGGCCAGCCTGTGACTGGCTGAATGTTCTAGTGTTGGAGGCATTTTGAAAGCACTCTTGGAATCTAATGACCCTCTGTGGACACCAAGATCTCTAGGATCAGCGACTTAGTGTTAGAAGGAGCTTCAGAGTCTGCTCAACAAACCCTTTCACATTACACCTTAGTGAATGGAGACCCAGGGCAGTTAACTGAATTGCGCATCTTGACAGAGCTAGTTAGTGGCAGAAATGGGAATAGAATTTGTATTTAGTGTTCTGTTCACTCTTCTGTGCTGCCTCAACTGTGTGCAGATCAAATAGAGCCATTGATTTTCAACTAAAGGGAAGAAACTTGGAGATCATCTGAACTGGTATTTCTCAGCCAAAATCCATGCAGGGTTCTCTAGGGAAACAGAACCAATATGATATGTACAGATATATGTAACAGGAGATTTATTGTAGGAATCGGCTCATGCTATTATGGAGACAAAGAGTTCCGCAATCTGCCGTCTGCAAGCTGGGGAACCAAGAAAGCCACTGGTGTAATTCAGTCCAAGTCCAAAGGCCTGAGAATCAGGGGGATAGATGGTGTAAATTCCAGTCAGAGCCCAAAGGCCCGAGAATCGAGGGGCTGATAGTATAATGCCTGGTCCAGAGCTGAGGGCCTGAGAACCAGGGGTGCTGATATCCAAGGTCTGGGTCAGACAGATGTCCCAGCTCAAGCAGGGAGAGATTCAAGTTATGTCACTCTCCTTTCAATGAGATTATCTCACCTTGATTCTGTATTGGTACATCTTTTTCCATATTATAATCATAAAAAAGTGTTACAGTTTTGCATATGATCACCTTCCCCATTGAGCATCTCCACTCCATTTGTCATCTTTAGGACAAAGCACCCTTTGTTTTTAGTAATGAACTATTGAGTGGAGTTTTAGGATGAAGCGTTATGTGTGTTTGCAGATCATGAAGTTGTTTTAACACATCAAGTGTTCCGGAATAGACTCATTCAACCTAGTGTTCTGTTTTTAGAAAATGGTCCATACATGTTAATGCTGTTGGGACTGACAGATTATTGAAAGTAAGACCAAGCCAATCCTTTCTTATCAATTCTATAAGCCCAAGATTTATTTTTTAAAAATTATTTGCTTAAAAAAGCACATACTTATAATTTCATACAGTCCCAGAATTTCATTGTAATAATAGTGTCAGAGCTGAAATAATTCCAGAAAAAATCCAATTTTTTTTTCCAGGAAATCTGCCTTTTAACTAACACCAATCGGCCTGCTTCCATTTTATGTAAAACAGATGTAAAACTTCTCGTAATAAGTAAAGATGTAAGTATATGATGATATTCATTAAAGTGACTAATGTTTTAAGGAAACCTTTTCTGGGAGCCCAGATAAATTTCAAAGCCAAAAATACTTACAATGGTAATCACTACTGAGGAAAATAAGTGTCTATATTTAAATAAATTTATATCATAATGCTTTACGCTGATAGATCAGTTGCCTTAATTAGGTAACAAATCATCACAGATGTAGGGGAGGCAAACATTTACCTCTACCCTCCTAGGGTGTGTTGACTATTTTTGGGAATTAAACTGACACAAAATAGATTAACAGGAGAAATGCATGCAAATCTAGGTAAGTTTTATGTGACTCGGGAGACCTCATAAGGAAATGAAGACTCAGAGAAGTTGCAAATCCTATCAATAAATACTATAATACATTGAACAAAGAGAGGTCATTGTGGAAAAATAACTAAAATGTATGAGGAGGCTAAAGGAAAATGAGAATTATTTTAACAAGTTCTGATTTTTAGAATTCTCTCGGCTTTGACTCTTCATTGAAGAATGTTTCTTTTCTGGTGAAAACTCCATCTTTCACATGGGAGTTTTTCATCTGTTTTCGGGAAAAAAAAAGAGAGATTAGAATGTTCATCTTGCATGTACTGTTTTTAGGTGCCTTTAGCTCAAAATAATCTGTATGCGAAAGTGGCATATTTGGGCGTTGTATATTCTGCCATTCTTCACAGACTGTAGGATCTTCTTTTCGAGGATTAAGTTAGATAACTCACTTAACACTATTAGGTCAGCGCCTGACAGAACAGCACTCAGTAAATGGCAGTTGTTACTTTTGTTGCTATTAATTATAATAAAAATAATGACATGCTGTTGATGACAGATGCATGCCCTTTAAATAAACTTTTGAAAAAAATTGTCAGTATCATTGCTGTGTTCTTTAGGAAAACGGTTGTTTGGTCCATTGCTGAGTTTATAATTTGAAGTAAAGATGCCTCTCAGGTGGGATGTGCTGGGGAGCTGCTGGAGTCCTCAGTGAGGAGGCAGACGCTCTGTGTGGTTCTGCTGTTCGGTGGCGCATTTTGTCACACAAGCCTGTCTCAAGTGGAAAGCAAAATTTTTCATTATTTTTGCGGGGAGTGACTTACAAGTGTTTAATAACAGTTCTTATAGCAGGCTCTGGGGTGTACTATAATTCCCTTTTTATTTTAAAAATATTTCTTAGATAAATTTCATGAGATACATAGCCTTATTTTCAGGGTGATAGTGATATAACAGCAGCTGCTCTATTATTATTTTTCTTATTACTCCAGACAAATGGCTTTCAGAAGCTATTTAGGCTGTGTGTTCCTATTCTGCCTTATAAATCTTGATGTGCCAGGTACTGGAACGATTGCTTAGTTGTCCCCTTGGGAAGCCTGAAGTGAAAACATTGATTAGGCCCTTTGGGCTGAGAGCCCAGTTCAGCTCTTTTGCTGGCAAAAAGAGCCTTCATTTTCTCATTAGGGAAACCAGTGGCAACAGAATCTTGCCCAGGAAGATTTATTATTATTGGCATGGCCATAGGACTGTCTACTGTCTCCTTACAAGCACTGTTGGGAAGCCATTCTGGAAGCAAAGGAATGTGCTGGAATCTGTTATTTGTCAAGAATTTTTTAAATGCATATCTTTGTCAATACTTCAATAAAGCTCATGAGAAGTTCTGTGTATTTGCTAAGATGAATAATTCTGTCAGTAGCTTCTTAAAGTCAGAGTAAAACATACTGCAATCTACTTTGAAAATGTAGTAGGAAATTTCTTGAACGTTTGAGTATTGACAACTACCAATTTAAAAGACACATGCTGTGTACTTTTTGGCTGAACCATTGTTGTAGGAACTTGATGGACTGCAATGATTATGGCCATAATAAGCACCATGTACTCAAATGTCCCATGAAAAAAGCATCAGAAATACAATGATATGCAGGATGTGGTTTTCTTTTTAAATATTATATTTGATTTATTATTTATGGGCTAAAAAAGAAAGGTGAGCTCCATTAACCTAGTGACCTTTATTTTTTCCCAAGCAGGATAATTGCATTCTAATGGAAATATAGAAACAGTAGGTATTGTAAATACAACTCCCTGAACAAGTGGGGCTGCTGGCTTTAGCCTCAGAAAGCATCCAGTGGGGTTCAGCATAAATTTATAAGCAACTCAAATTTTTTACCAAATAAAATAGGAAAATGCTGCCAATGCATTAGCACTGGGAAAATCCAATAATGTTCCTGGTGTTAATCTTATATTTTCTTTACACATATCATATTCTTTTAAAAGATATAGTATACCGTTTTATTTAAGACTGAAATCACAGCTGTACAGTAAGCGTGCGACTGTGATATATCTCACAGATCACAGTGACGTGCTCGTGTTGGTCAGTGCTGCATGCATCTGTGTGAAGATCGTGCACCAAGTCCTTTGCTGGCTACTTCTCACAGACTTTCTGTGTTTTTTGATGTGATCACAGCATCTGGCTCTTAAGATACTGAATTTTGAGACCTCCCTGGTATCCAGCTGGAGGAGGATGGAGTCTCAATTCTGCTTTTGAGTCGGTGCTGTTCTGGGGTCACAGAGACTCCTAAGGGAGGTTGTCAGTGGTTCTCAAGAGAAAGTTCACGCACCATTGATACACTCTGGCTGCTCTTCACCTCTCAGAGGAGAATGAGAAAGATAAGGGCTGTGTACCTTTCTCAACTGAATTTATTCACACTTTCAAAACATGATCCTCTATGTTTAGATTATGCTCTTTCTGTTTGTTTGTTTCTTTGTTTTGTAGTTATGCGTCATTTATTTCATGAAACGATGTTGAAAATCTCTGGTAGTTGTTTTAATGTTCGTACTTGGTGTGCACAAAGAGGTGGTGAGCTGTGTGTCATATTTTCAAAAAAATTCACTAGCCTGGGAAATCCTTCAATCTGGAAACTGGCGTACTTTGTCAAACTTTCTGTCTTTATGAGGGCTCAGATCTCTGTTTGGAAATGCTTCCTCTGGGTCATTTTGCTATTACTTGTTTTAGGTTGTCTATCAAAATAGCACTGCTTAGTCCTTAAGAGCCTGAGCTGTGAGCCTGAGCTGTGAGCCTGGCAACCAGAGTTCAAATGTCAGTGCTACCCCAGTGAGCACTGGGGCACTTTTGCACTTTTCAGAGCCTCAGTTTCTCGTCTGTGTATACAGCAACAGCAAGGTACCAGTTCATAGAAGTGCTGTGACCATTAAATGAGTTAATACACCTAAAATGCTTAGAGCAGGGGCTGGCACAGATGAACATATTGGCATATATGAATTTTGTAACTTTGTAATCATCTTTTCCTTCTTTGTTTTCATAGTAGGACAATTACAGCCAGGTTTGCCCATACCTAGCCCAAGATCGTCTGGGACACGATTAGGAGAAATTTCATGCCAGCCTTGCCTTTTCCCACTCTGTATTCTCTCTTCCCTCTGACTCTCTCCACTGTTTGTTTCTACCATTGATTATGTGCTTAAATTAAAATCCCACCCATATTTGGGATTGGGGTTAGATATATAATATAACTGGTTAAATTTAAAAGTTCAATTTCTGACACCAAGCCTCATGTTCCACTTCAGAGTGATGTCACTGTACTCTGACATCAGAGCTGCTTTGATTACACAACTCACTTGGCCAGCCATAGCCTCCCGGGGTATTAGAGCAAGAAAGGGAATGTGGTGGCTGCGACCAGGAGGCACCAGGGGCCCCCAGGGAAAAAGGCCACTGGTAGACCTAATGGGAGAAGATTAGAGGTACTGACACAGCTGTAACTCTGTTATCAAACCTAACCATTTACTGAATACCTTTTTTTAAATTTTTTTGTGTATTTTACTTGCAATATCTTGTTTAATTCTCACAGCAACTCCATTAGCTACTATCCTTATTCCTCTTTCACAGGTCGACAGACTGGAGAAAGCTAACAGGTCTTAAACAAGTTGTCCAAGGGCCCAAGGCTAGTAAGCAGCAGAACTCACACTCAGAGTACCTGACTCTAAAACTACCACTCTTCGCCACTATGGTTCCCTGTCTAAGTTATTCCCAGGAAGTGATATGACGGATTTTCTGTGTAGTGGCCCATCCTATAATATGTCACCAGAACATATTCCCAGTTTTATGGCGTGTCTCACCTTCTTTGTCAGAGACCTGTGTACTTTGTCCTTACCATCTGGTTGAATCATTTACTTACATGGGTGTTTACTTACTATACTTCAAATTTTCCATAATAAAAGGCAGTGTTCGGTACTGAGAAGTAAGCACTTGGCATGCCTGTGTCACTGGAAGTTGGCAGCCAAGCTCCTGTCCTGAGAGGTAGGGGAAACCTGAGCAGTGGAAGTGTATCTCAGGACATCCTCAGGGTAGGAGGCCTCTGACAACTGCCCTGTATCTTGGAAAAGACTTCCATGCTGGTGTGTCTAGAGTGGGAGGAGGCTCTGCTCTAGCCAGGCCATAGGGGTCTCAGCATGTGTATGCAAAAAGAATACTGGGCAGAGACTGATGTGCGGCAGGAAACGTGAAGTCCTTGTTCTGTATGTGGACACGTGCCTTAGAGCTGGACCTAAACTTCAGTGGATGGCAATCACCTGTACTTGGTGTGGTTACCTAAGAAGACTGCAGTGG
Source organism: Phyllostomus hastatus (assembly GCF_019186645.2). Taxonomy (NCBI): domain Eukaryota; kingdom Metazoa; phylum Chordata; class Mammalia; order Chiroptera; family Phyllostomidae; genus Phyllostomus; species Phyllostomus hastatus. The sequence continues at coordinate 33,041,217 of NW_025333709.1, read as the reverse complement.
ATGTAACAATTGCACAGTTTTCTCTTACTGGTTTTGTTTTGTTTTGTTCATTGTTTGGAAACTTGATACATCACAACCATTTCAAGTTTTATTGGAGCTGGAGTCCTAGAAAAGGGGGATCTAATCACTGAGAAATAAATGTTCTGAGAATACATTTTAAGCTTCTTCATGGCATGCTGCTGATTGTTCACCCAAGGTCCAGATTTTGCTAAATTTAGTTCCCAAAAAGTACTTAAGAAATTAAGTGATTTTTGGATGTGTTTTTCCCACTTATTCATGCATGCTTATAGTTTCCAGTCTTACTTTTATTTCAAAGCTGAGTAGGAACGACTCATTTAATATGAGTGCTCTGTTCCCTCGGATTTAAGTTGTCCTTAAAGACAACATGAAGGTAACTATTTATCCTTCTTTTTTATGGGTTGGTATTCTCTAATGTCTTTCCATGATAAATTTTCTTGAAATTCACACTTTGGACTAGTACACTCGAGTCACATAATAGACAAATAGAACAGACTTTCAGAATTTTTTCCAAGCTAAATAGTTTTCAAAATAATCTGTTTATGTTTGTATTAAAACAGGAATAACTTCCAACTTCATAGCCTTGTACTAGGATAAATAGTCCAGTTATGTGACTGATCTAGTTTCGTAGTTCTCTCTGTCCTCCAACATTTTTTATGAACAGCTGCTCGAAATGATGGAAACTGCTTGGCTTAACCGTCATATGAAAATTCATCACTTGTCACTTAATCTCCTAAAAAGAATGCAAATTCCTTCTTTTTCCCCCTTATCACCCTTCATTTCTTAAATTCGTATTTATCAAAAATAATCTCTTGAGTTCCTCATATACATCAGGCACTACGTTAGGGCCCACCACAAAATATAGTATATGTTCTTATATAATCTAGTGTGTTCAATATTGGTTATTGGTTTATACAATTGATTTATGATCCACGTAACAATCATCTGGTGCCAAAGTCACAGGATTCATACGTGTTTCTTTTTTTGTAACATCAGGGGTAGAGCCACTCTGGGGGTCTAACCGACTAGCGGCCAAATGGCCCCACCCGGCGGTGAAGTCCTTGTTTTTCTGGGTTTGATGTCAGATTTGTAGTTCCCGAAGTATACACGCCAGTGCTTCATTCTGAGGACAGACTCGTGCTAATTTACAAGAGAATGGTGTAAATCTGAATGTGGTTTATTAATTTGATGGCAAATATCTTTTCCCAGCCACTAAAATATTCATGTTTATCATTTAATGAAGCCTTCCTGTATCAGGGTGGACTGAGAGGCTGAATTTGCAGTCAGAGAAAATGCTAAGGGAAGAGAACATTGAAGTAAAGTTATGTAAGTGGTCTCGAGGGATCTTTTATCCAGGCCAAAGGGATGACTGGGATCAATCCAAGCCCCATAGCTGAGAGCACCTCTAGAGTGAACCAGTCACATCCCCCAGATTCTGTGTCTCGCCAGTGGGGGGCGCTTACTGCCAACACTTTCCTTCTCTATCTCCATCCCCATTTGCTATGTTTCTAGGCTGATCACTGTCCTGAGTGACAGTAATGTCAGTCTCATACTATATGCTAGTGCTTCAGGACTGAGTTATAGTCAGACCTTACTCTTAGCCATTATGTCTCTTTAAAGTGACTTTGTTTATGTCTGATGTCATCCAGAATGGGTTATAATTACTGGCCAAACTCTTTAGTAGGACTTTAGTTGTACCTCTGTATATTCAAATTGTTCTCTTTGCTTCTACTTGTCTACCACTACGTGTTAAAAGGCACTACATTTCTTTAGAACAGAAACATTATCCCTAAATAATCCATGAGTTTATTTTTTGGGTTAGGCCTTTCCATTCCTGTATCCATTTAATCTATTATATTTGCCTACTGATCAAACTTTAGAGAAGTGCTTTGAACTGGATCCAGACCCAAGCTTTCAGAGAAAGTCTTGTTCTTAATCATGACCTAGCCTCAGATGGTTTATTTTGAAATAATATCAATGACACCATTTTCTCACTCTTTTATTCCTTTCCCAGGGATCCACTTCGCTCTCTGACTGGGTCAGTTTCCCTGGTTCTGGATGCTAGTTCTGCTTCTTCCTTCCTCCCTGGGTCCATTCTAGAGAGCAGCGTCTTGACTGGATCTATTTGGGTTATAACCATCTTGGGTTTATGTGCCCTTCTCAGAGAGTCTTTAAAACGTGGTAAGGTGAGCAGTGACCTGCTTTATCTGTACGAAGTCTGGACCTTTGCCCAGATGGCTGGCTGGTCTTTATATCTTCAAAACAATGCCTACTTAAACTTTATACTTTTATATTATATTCCTGATCATTTTATTTTACCTTTCATAACTTCAAAGAATTGTATTTCTTTTCTTCACAGACTTCTAACAGTGACTTCATGCCCCGGACCTCATCATCCATTTGCTGCTATATGGTGGTAAATGAAAGCTACAGAGTTTAACACCTCACACTTCTTTCCCAGAATCTAGTGTGTTAAGATCACATTTGTCATCACTTTTGACATTGCTTACTTCAGGGAATTAATGTGCCAGCTAGTGGCATTTTTACTTCCCATTTTAGGATTTCTGGGTGCAATATGTTTTTTAAAAAAACTCTCTCCTGTCTATTAATAATGGACTAGAGATGGCATCATATTAGCACATGGGGCCTTGAAGAGTAAGGTCCCAGGGGGCTCAGGAGAGCAAATCATAGGGAACATTTTACGTCTTGGAAAGGGAGCAAATACTGTAATGAATTTTTAAGTTAGCAATTTGTTTTGTCTCCTGAGGCTCTGGCAGCTTGCTGAGGTTCCGGGGGCAAAAAGCACCTGCAGAGAGGAATTTCCCAGTCAGAACCAACATTTAAAGTAGTGGTGTGTTAATGCTTACAAAGAAACCCTGCATGCATTTTTTATAGCTTCTAGCTTTTGCAGCTGGATCTCACCAATGATGCTCCAAGAGGTTGAGCCAGCCTGCCATTCTCCAGGCTCCAGTTCCCATCACTTATGTCCTTTCCGGTGGAGTCTATGGCACGTTCTTAAAGGCTCAGCTTGGTTAAAAGTACGGCCCAGGACCTGAACGGAGGCATGTGGCAAAGATCATTGAGCCTCCATATTTAAAAAAAATCCTGCTATTCTTATTTAGGGATTATCAATGATTTAACTTAAAATCAAATACATTTTCAAGGATTCTGTGTTCGTGGGATTGATTTTTGAAAAATGAACCAGTATGTGATTAGTGTTTGATTAAATGTTCAAAGAGGACAATTTTCATCACAATGTTAAATGAAGATGTGTCACAAAAAAATAGATCAGAACTCAAGGGTACTTGAAGATTCCATAAATTTTTATATTATCACAGAATAATTTGAGTTTGAAAAGGGAAACCAAGGATTTGGGCAGTCTGCAGCAATAGTTAAAGAAGTTAGGAGCTAAATTCAAATGTAGTCCCATAGATCAGTTTCCTAAGGGTCCAAAAACATGGATGTATAGTAGACATGGACTGTATAATAGACCCCTTAGCAGGCAAGGAGATAAGGACCTTCACTCTCGGACAGGCTAACTCCTTGTTGAAGAGTGTTGTGTGAGCCTCACTTACCATCCCCCAGTGCAAATGCAGTCTGTTGACATCACAGACCAAATCACAGTCAATCTTGGCCGCTATTTTGTCCCCTCCTTGAAATGTTCCTCTTTGTTTCAGGGATCCCCAAGGTGGTGTCCGCCTGTGCTCAGGAACTTACCCCCTGTAACTCTTTTGTTCTCACCTCCTCACCAAGCTCCTGCTGTTGCTCTGGGAATGTCTCTGGGCACAACACCAATTCTACACTATCGCCTTTTGGTCTGTTGCGGGATGGGACGGCCTTCTTCTCCATGCCTTTTACTTTTGCTGTTAAAACCTTCTGTGCATCATGATTCAAAACCAGAGCCGTGGGCTGTATAGGGGACAGACTCCACTCCATCTCATTAATTTCCTTGTCTTCCTTCTTCTGGACACCCCTGCCGAAAAAGAACTGCTTCTCCTTCAGTCAAAAAAAAAAAAAGATTCTTTTTAATGATCAACTCATGCTGATTGATTTCTGTAAGGATCACCAGGTCGCCAATTCTGCAAAGCACAATCTATTTGGGACACAGGGCACCCTGCTGCAAATGCAGTTTTACCTGAAAAACAGGAAATGTAAGTACGTAGTCAGTGCAATAGTGAGTTTTCAGACAAGCTTAAATGGCAAACAGGATTCATCCAAGGAATGTTGGTGCCTTTTGACTGACCTTTGAGATTCTCTGCTGGCCATGATAAATAGAACCTTACTTATTTATTCCTCATCCCTCTGTGCTCAATGGAACACTGTAAAAAAAAGATAAAAAGACTGCAGAAACTTAAAAATGGAACATTCACTGTTTCTACTCTCAAGAAATAACCGCTAAAAATTATTTATCATATATAACTTTATTTTTTGTGTATGCATTTTCCCTCTCTATATACACACAGACATATAATCATTCTGTTTGCTATGTAATATATGTATTTTTACACTTATACATTATTGGTATATGTGGAAACACCTCATTTTAAAATGGGTATATTATATGGTAATTTATGTAGATTTATTATAATATTATTGACTGGCCATGCATTTGTTCACTGCAGACCAGAATGCTTCCCTGTCTTCCTGTCACTAGTCCCTGTCATTCTTGGAGATTTGCACCCAGCACCTTGGCTTCTTTGATCCTGGATTGGTTCTCTCCACCTCAGTCACCAACTTTGACCTTTCTGTGGCCAATAACTTGGACTGTCTCCAAAATCTGTACTTCAAGCATTCATCTGTTGACCGATATCTTCCGTGCTTCCAGTAATCCTTTGAATTCCAGCAGTCCTTCAAATTTATTTGGACCTTTAATTTGTTGAGCTCTCCGTCCCTCAAACCCAAACCTGGACAGCTAATTAATGTGGAGAAGCAATACTCAAGCATGTCAGCTAGCTCCTTTTTGAATTCATGGTCATGCCCTGGCTGGTGTGGCTCAGTTGGTTGGAGCATCCTCTGTATACCAAAAGGGTTGGGATTTGATACCCTGTCAGGGCACATACTTAGGCTGCATCTTTAAGCCCCAGTTGGGGCGTGTATAGAAGGCAGCCAATTGATGTTTCTCTCTCACATTGGTGTTTCTCTCTCTCATTTTCCCCCTCCCTCTCTCTAAAATCAATTAACATTTAAAATAAAAAAATTTATGGTCACTACACTATAACTCTACTTGATTTTGTTGATATATTAGTTTTCCTCTTCCCTATAGTGACTATTTTACTTCTTTTCCTCTCTCCTAAATCCTTCTCCCCGTATGTTTTGATCTGATGATCACGCCTCCTTATCATGCTTAATAAAGATAAGCAATAAAGGAGGAACCCTCTCCTCATTTTCTCCCCATTCCCTCAAACTTGTAACCACAGTCTCCACTTTACTCCTGTTTCTGTGAATGAAGAGTTCCTGACTGAATTGAACACCAGCCTCTCCTAGTGTGCCCTGGCCCATCCCCTATCAGCTCCGGGACGTGGTTCCAGCGGTGGTTTGATGGCTATAAACTTGGACCCTGGAGTTGACTGCCAGAGTGTGAATCTCAGCTCTGTCGCCTGGTAGGTGTATGAGCTTAGGAAAGTTTTGTAGCTTCTTTGTACCCTAGTTGCCCCTCTATACAATGTGGGTATTAATGTAATCTATCTCACAGAGTTGTCGTGCAGATTAGGGGACTGAATTTAGCAAAATGCTTAGGACAGGGCGAGGCTCCCAGTGAGGGCTGTGTCTGCGTTGGCTGCGTCTCACGTGGCCGGCCTCTCTCCTGTATGTGGCCCTTCAGCTTGCGGATAGGGCCTAGTAATTTCATTTCTTGAACAAATAGCCAAAAATAAAAACCCCCACAAAAAAAACAGACAGACAAAAAACCCCCAATCCTTCCCTTCCCTTCCCATTTCCCAGCCTCCTACTGCCACTTCATTTCTCTGCTCACAACAAAGCTTCTTGATTCCATCCACTTCTCTTAGCCTTTAATCCTCTTTCTTTCCAAACCTCTCTCATCTGGATTGCTGCAAGGGTTTCCGGATACACACACTGTAAATCAGATAATGTCACTGAACTCTTTAGAAACCTCTCCCAGGAGTAAAACTCATGCTCTTATTCTGGCATACAAAGATCAGTATTGGTTAGATGTAGCCATAGTGATACTGAGGAACAAACCACCCTAAAAACTCTGGCACAAAACAACTCTTTCTCCTGGATCTGCTAGTCAGCTGGCTTCCTCCCATTGCCTGCAGGTCGGTGGGAGGCTGCCTGACCTAGGCTTTGTGGGCTGGACAGCTCTGCTATGCACTGCAGGAGGGCCTGGGGCCATGCTGCTCATTCTCAGGTGTCTCTCATTCTCCTCTTGGGACCAGTTACCAGCAGGCAGTAGAAGAGCACAAGAGGGCATGCCCTGGCATTTGAACGCAGTTGTTGTGGCACGTCTGCTGACGTCTAATGCAGTGACCAAAAGTTCATGGCAAACCAAAGTCCAGGAGCAGGGAAATATATTTCTTCTTTTGTGAGAGGAATTGCAAAGTGGCATGTCAAAGGACATATGTATATGTGTATACATGCATGGAGGGGTAGGACTGGGGTATTCAATGTATTACACCACTCTCTGACGTCTTACACCAGTTACCTCCTTACCCATGGTGCTCTAGCTGCATGGGGGCCTTCTCTCTGCTCCTTGAACACAACAAATTCCTTCCCTTTCTTAGGACTTTTTGTACTACATGAGACAATGCTGTAAATTTACTGGTAGCTGTAGCACTAAAGTTTGCTTTCCAGAGTATTCCAGTGTCATGACAGCTATTCCTTTTTTTCTTCCCTTTTTAGCCCATTATTTTATTTTTCATGATCATGAGAGCACTCATTGACTTTTGGATAGGTCCAAAAGCCTTTAGATTCACCATCAAATCAATAAAACACTTTTATTTTCCTCTAATACTGTGAAATCTGCCAAAAGATGACAACAAATTAATTTGCTGTACATTTGCTCGATAGGAATAATGGGCAGTGGGCAGAACACTATGAAGAAAAAACAAGTTTAATGGAACTTTAGAATTTGGGAGTTGAGATGACTTAGATTTTGTGAGCTTCTTAATTTAATAGATGCTATTTCCTAATCATTTGTAAGCTAATTTTGGTTTTCTTTATTCACATTACAACATACCAGTGGTCAGCTGGGTGTCCATCTTTCTCGAGCACACCAGGCATGTGTAGAGTAATCTGAGACTCTGGAGGAGCAGGGTCTGCAAAGATGGAGGCTCAAATATAACGTGTATGTCTTGGGTTAGGGGTTGGCCCATGAGGCACGTCAACCCCAGGTTCAGTGGGTGAAAGGGACCAGTGGAGAGAGAATTCAAGGCATTGTCCTTTCTGCTTCTGAGAGAAGAAGGTAAGGAGAGGGTTTTGAGATCTGAGGGACAAGACATGCTGCTTCCTTACCCTGCTGGCTTAGGGAGAGCGGGCAAGAATGATTCTCCTGGTGGAGCAAAGAGGAGACTTTCCAGCAGTGCTCAATGGACCCAAGGGAGTGTGGCTTCTGTGCCTCTGTGAAGCGTATCATCCTCCTGACTGATTAACCTGACAGTAGCTACATGGCCGAGGGCTTTCAGCAGGTCATATACTATAATAAATGCTTTCTACCTGAACTCATGTAACCTGCACAATTTACCTATGACTGTGGCAGAAGCGGTGAGCATTGTTGACATGTGGGGCAGGAAAGACACGGGAGGCCACCCCAGGCCCCTGTTGGAGACCAAAGGGCACTAACTCCCTGAAAGCTATGGCTGAGTTTTATCAACTAGGGGCCCATGTTGTTTATTTGCATTTATCCACCCAGTGTTCACCTGGAGCAGTCACCTGCCTCTCACTCTGTAACATTCCTATCACTATCCAGGGACACAGCTGTACTCTTGCCTAGTTCCATGTCCTCAGATCAGATAGGCAAGCTTATGTCTCACTACAGCCTTGTCCTGCCAGTCATCTCCTCTCTGGCCTCACCCATTCCATTCCTGGGACTGGAAGAGAGTACAAGGAACTAAGGTGGATGAAGCTGGTGGACAGGAGAGCAGCTTGGAAGGGGCCTTGGTGAGGCTTGAGTCACCCTTTGCTACCAGTCCGACTGGCTGATGTGGAAGACCAGAAATAGCAGCAGTTAACGCTGATGAGTAGTTCTACTTAAATGTTCTGTAGCAACCCCCATCTTGCGCCAAGAGTTGTTGACAGGATCAAATGAAATGATGCAGATGAGTCTATTTTGTAAACTATAGTCCTAGGTGTAGGGTACTTTTAGTGCTTTTGAAAGACTGTCTCTCCTTGTGAAAGATTGTTCATCCCCACCCTATTGATGCCAGGCTTGGCCATGTGACTTGCTTTAGCCAATACCATGTGAGTAGATGGGTGCATTTCCGGGCAGATGCTTGAAGAGCCAGCACAGGGTTCTCTGTGTTCTCTGCTTCCTGCCCTGTTTGTGTCAGCTTAGGTCTCCGGTAGCTTCTGTAGCTTAGGTTTCCGGTAGCTAAGCAGGCAAAGCCCATTGCTGACCCAGGATGGATATACACATGAGTGAAAATAAAATGTTATTTTAAACTGCTCAGAGTCGTCAGGTTGTTTGATATTGCAGAATAGCCTGGCCTACCTCAACTGATACAAAGTTAAACCCTGGAAGTCTAGGATGTTTCTGGAAATTAGGATTCAGTTGTGAAATGGAATGCTACTATCAATAACTAAGATTGAAACACTTGGGAAAAAGTCCTTGGTTTTAGGTTAAAAAGGAGAGGAAGTTGCCTTTTTACTCCTCGTTGCATCTTTAGTTTTTCTCCATGTCTTGTGGTTTGGCATACACATATCCTGGTGTGCAGAAAATGTAATACTGTGTATTTATTTTTACCTTTTCTTTATCTTAGGTGCACACACTTGGTTTCATATTAGTGTTAGGGGACATGGCCAAACTGACTATTGCCTTTAAAAAATCACTTTAGACATTTGTCCTCCATTATCTTTTTATGAAGTGTTATGCAATTTGTTGAAAAAATACCATCTATGAAATAGCTTGTTCGAAGAACAGTTAACAGTATCACCTCAGTTTCTATAATAAAAATCACTCAATTTAAAAATTAATAAGTAAATCCATTTAAAAAGTTTATTTTTTAAAATTAAGCACTCCTGAAGCTATCACTCACTTAGTTTTTAAGTGAAAATAAGAATGCTTTAAAAACATTACTGCCATTTAAATTAATTTCATGAAATAACTATGTTTTAAAACAAATCCAATTCTGTAAATTGGAAGTATATAAAATTTAAAAAAAAATTATTGTGTGACTTGACCTGAGAAAAATAGTGAATGACTTTCCAAGGTTGCTTCATATATATGTGGTGTATAATCTTTATACGTGTATGTATTTTATATGCATGTGTGTGGAGCGAGAGAGAATGATTCCTCATGTTTTACTTTGTTTTTAGGATTTTTACTGTACTCTTGCACAGAGAATACAGGAACGGTATCAAGAAACACACAGCTTTCTAAGGTATGCATTTCCTGTAAATAATCTTTACAGTTTTAGAGGAAACTCATTGATATTTGATATTTTTGATTTGAAATTCAGGGTGATCCCCTATAAATGTCTACTATGGTGACAGCCAGCAGGGTGTGTTGAGAAGTACATGGGCCTTGAAGACACACGGACCTGGATGTGAATCCCAGTGTTATCACCTATCAGTTATGTGTTGGGCAAGTTAACATACCTCTTCTAGCCTCAGCTTTTTCATCTGTAAAATAGACATAATAGTACATTCGTCAATATTGTAGATTAAATAAGACAGCGTTTTTAATCTTTGGTTTTATCAGGATACCTACAAGAGTGCCTGAGACTTAATACATATTCAACAACATTTCTTGAACAAAGGAATGAGGGAATGATTAGCATAGATGAACATAGTAAAACCGTTACAGAAAGCCCATGAGTTTGCATCTACTTCTGGATCCTTTATTCTCTTCTACGGCTCTGTCTGTTGCAGAAATACAACCAAATCAGGCGGTGCAGTCGTTGTAGAAACCGGACACATTGTCTGTGTGTTTGTACATGTACCTGTGTGCGCCCTTTAGAAGACTGGTCATTTTATGATTTCATAACAAATGCATCCAATGAGGCAAATACATTTTCATGCTTTTAATTTCCATATGATTCATGTATTTACCATAACTGATATCAGACCAGTTGTATATCACACTGCCTAAGAATAAGTGCGTGAATTAAACTGGACAGTAAAACAAGAAGCGGAAACATCTTTAAAAACAAGGGTAATACTCATCAAGAAGCTGAGAGCTATATAGCTTAAAAGCAGCTCAATTGATTTTTTAATTTCATTTAGTTTTGGTTTTGTATAGCAGTAGCCTGATAGCTCATCTATGTCTCCTGATCTGTTGTCCTCACTATCCCTCAGATTTTCTATTAATATACTATATTTTAAAACAGTGAAGAGCTGACTTCACTTTGCATCCACTTACGTACAGTGAAGGCTCAGGAGGATGAGAACTGAGAACTGTGGAGAAAGCCTTTCCAGGCAGCGCGGCCTCCTGCCTGTACTTTGCTTCATTCCTCCCCGTTTCTGAGGACTCGCTTCCTTTGCTGTCTCGGGCATGATTCATCCGTGTTGCCCACAGATGGTGATGTTCTTGGCTGACGAGACGTCTAATCCAGCATTCATATCTTACTGCCGGAGGCTTTCTATGTCCCTCTTCCAAATTCCTGTGAGAAAAAAAAATCTGATTAGGCCAGTCCAGCCTTGGATCAGCTGTCCACTTACCAGCTGTATCCAGAGGGGAGAACAAATGAGGTTTCAGGGCTTACAGCTGGGAAGTGGGAGGAGCGGGACCATTACCTAATGTCCAGCACCTGAGGGCATTTCACAGTCTTCTTTCAAAAATGGAGTTAAAGGATTCCATTTTTAAAAAATCATAGTAACTGAAAATATTGTAAATTATTGTTCTTTAAAACCAGATTTATTTAGTCAGTGACCTCACCTCCCAAAGAACAAAGATAAAATCTAGAGATGTAGAGTGTTATTAAGCCCAATCTCCTAGTAGGAATTATAAATTATGACGTCTCAGAGTTCTAAAGCAAATTCTGAGAAAGAGCTATATCTAGTGCTTACATTATAAGTAATGTCTTGAAGTTCAGTGGAAAGCCAAAACCTGGAAATTATTTAACAACAAAGGAAGAATTATTTCAGAGACTAAGTTGAAACATTATGAAAGACTAACAAATTGATAAAAAAAAATAAACACCAGATGTGCTTGTTAAAGTTGAAAAGGACTGTAGGTCAGGGAAAAGGAGTTTAAAGTAATTTAGCTAAGATGAAAAATCATTCAAACATTCAAACTTAATAGTTTTAAAAAAGGAGATGCTATAATTATTTTAGTTTTAAGAGGCATTATGCAAATAATAAAGAAGTACACCGGGGTTCCTTTGTTACCGGCAAATTCACATGTTGAAGACCTGACCACCCAGTGTGGCTGAATTTAGACCTGGGGCCCCTAATTCAAATCGAATGAGGCCATAAAGGTGGGGCCCTGATCTGATAAGGTCAGTGCCCTCATAAGAAAAGGCACCAGAGAGGCCCCTTGTGCATTCTCTCTCCACGCCCACGTGTGGAGGAAAGGCCGTGGGAGGAGACAGAGAGGAGGTGGCCTTGTGCAAGCCAGGAGCAGAGCCTTCACCAGGAACCGAATCAGCCAGCACCTTGAGTTTGGACTTCTAGTCTCCAGAACTGTGAGGAAACAAATTCCTGTTGTTTACATGACCTGATCTATGGTATTTTGCTATGGCAGATGATGACATCCTTCAAATCCTTTTTGTCATGAAATTTGTTATCCAGATATTATTGTTGTGTTCTCTGTGAGCGTTTCCCAGACCAAAACGAAAACCCTGCACTGTGAGTAAGGAAGCCAGTGTATTTTCTTTAAAATGTGCAAGTGGTGTCAACATCTTTCCGCTGTCAGAGGTAAAGTGCCTCTGCTTGCCCCTGTTGGGTGTGTGGGTGAGGTACAGAGGCCCACAGTTGAGTTAACGCGTATAACTTCAATATATTTTGAAAGTTACATATTAATTTATCTGGAAATGCAATGCAAATCTCAATCCCATAAACCCCAGAGCTGCTTTTCTCAGTTCTGCTAAACTGTTTCTTATCGGAGCCAAAATCTGAGCCTTGGGTTATTTTAAGGCATGTGCACAGTCACAGGGATAAAAGGCCATTGCCAGCACATCTCAACAATCCACAATCCTGTCATATGACTGTCGGGAACAGGGGTTATGCAAGGTAGGCTTGCCGACCAGGAGAGGTAGAGGTCCTTAGACATGGTAAAGAGTGATTTGATCAGAGACTGGAGTGGCCTTAGCCCTAGACTCTTTGTTTATTCGCCGTATATTATCACCCAGCGAGCGAAGTCCAAATTCCCACAGCTTTTCATCAGAGGCCTATGAGCTACTTCTGGCCTGCAGGGTTTTTTGTTTTTTTTGAAAACTTACTAACATTTAAACACTTAAAGATCTCTCATAAAAATCAAGCCTTTTGGCTTCTCTTTTATTTATTTTTTTAAATATATTTTATTGTTTATGCTATTACAGTTGTCTCAATTTCCCTCCACCCTGCACACCCTCTCCCACCCACATTACCCCCCTTTAGTTCATGTCCATGTGTCATAAGTTCTTTAGCTTCTGCATTTCCCATATTATTCTTGCCCTCCCCCTAACTATTTTCTACCTACCATTTATGCTACTTATTCTCTGTACCTTTCCCCCTTTCTCCTCCACTCCCCTGTTGCTAACCCTTCATGTGATCTCCATTTCTGTGGTTCTGTTCCTGTTCTAGTTGTTTGCTAAGTTTCTTTTTGTTTTTGTTTTAGGTGTGGTTGTTAATAATTGTGAGTTTGCTGTCATTTTATTCTACATTTTTTATCTTCTTGTTCTTAGATAAGTCCCTTTAACACTTCTCTAAAAAAAAAAGAAAAAAGAAAAAAGAAAAAACAAAAAACAAAGAGCTGGCTGGGTCAGAATAAAGTATATTCCTCGGAAAAGGCCTCAAGGTCCCCAGTCTCCACCACTCCCTAATGTCTTTTACCTGTCCTATTTTACTCATTCCTATTACTTGTGGGTCATTTGGGATCAGAGACCCTTAAGAAGGTTGCTCTAAACCAACCTTCTCTTTCTCAAAAAGCCTTTGGAGAGCTGTATCAGAACAACAGGCTCAAATACTGAAAATCAGTCAACTTTAGTCATTTCTTCACAAATAAAATATGAAGGAGGGGCTCTATTAGAATGGTTGTTAATGGGTTGAAAAAACAAACAAAATCTCCACCTTGGGGAAATACAAACTCATCCCTGGGCAATTAGACACAGTCTCTGGAAGAAAACTGAATTTTGCAACTTAAAAAGTAGTACTTGCCTTTCTACTTGATACTTGGAAACATCCTAGATTGTATTAAATAAGGCACGAGTAAGCATTGCTGCTCGGCCACTCTGAGGACTCAGTGGTACTGATTCGTGGTGGCGTGGACATGCCTCAGGTGTAAACAAAGGGAGCAGAGGAGTGACTGGATAGGGAATGAAAGGGGAGAGAGAGGTAGGGGAGAAGAATGGAGGAGATCTAAAGGAGAAGGAAAGAAGAGAAAGGAGGGGCATCATGGGGTTCTATTACCAGTTCTTTTAAAACCAGTGTTTGCATTCACTTCTGTTCTGGGCTGTTATTGTTAATTAATCCAGCAGATGGTGCTCTGAAATACCAAATAAACCTCAGTCCTTAATGTAAAAAATTACCTTGCCTGAACTGTCCAGGATTGACAGTTATCAAAACTGGAAAGGATACATGCCTGACTACTCAGGCATATATATATATATATACACATATACATATACATATACATATACATATTCATATACATATACATAATATAACTATGTAAAATGTTTTTATTGGATGCAATTTAGGAGGAAAATTGGAGACATTGAATTTTGTTCTTTTCAGTTTTCTTAAAATTATCTTTATACTTTATAAAGTATAAATTTAAAAAACCAAGAGAATCATGATGAATATTTATTCCAAAAAAATCTATGTGTACATATCCCTCTCCTAGTCTCTTAGGGCTGCAACTGGTCCCTCTTAGAACCATCTGTCCCCACCGTGTGTCTGTGGGATGCTGAGGAAAGTTCAGTGGAGGAGCCAGGTTGTCTGCATTCAGCCTGGGCTCATCAATCATACCCTGGCTCCATTCTCTGCATTTCAGTCTCTGTCTCAGTACACCTCCGTCCTCTGGGGACCCCTCAGCAGCTGAAGTCTGGCTTGTTCACCTAGCACCCTAGCTTTTCTCTCGGCTGCCTCCCAAATAGGTCTGACTCTATTCTCAATCCCATAGCCACTGGAAGTGAATTTAGACTCTTGAAAAAAGTCTCTAATTTGTAGCTCAATATGAATTAAAGGGGAAAAATAAGTGACATGAGGGGAAATATGCATTTGGCATTTAATAGCCATAATATATGACAAATGACAGTGTGAATATAGCAACACTGTATTTTTGAAGTTCGGCTGTTTCAAGTTCACATTCTGACTGCCACACATGTTACCTGTATGATGATGCTGACACACGACAGCCTCTTTAAACCTCAGTTTTTCTCTCCTTGTAATGGGGATAATACCTACTTTGCATGGCTGTTTTGGAGATTAAAAATTACGTATTTAAAGTAGCTAGGTTAGTGGTCTGCCCATCAATTTCAGTGCCCTTTCCTTTCTCTTCTTCCTTACCTTACTCCTCTGCTCCAGCTCTAAGTGTGCCCTCCAGTGCCAGTACCAGGGACACTGCTGTGCTCCCCTGAGCCTTCCTCCTGCCTGGTAATCTGCTCCCAAACTTCCCTTATGCTGACCACTGCCTGGGGCTCCACCATCTTGCTGCTGCCAGTTCCTCACTGCCTCTTTGTGCTCTGTGCTCTGGAATGACCACCTGATGACGTGGTCTGTGCCTCTCTGTGGCCACATGCCTGCCTGTGGCCACATGCCTGCCCGCTTTATGAGTGGTTACTATCCCAAACAGCATGCACTCTGGGTACATCCTCCACTTCACTTGCCCTGGTTGGATCCCCATTTCTGCTGCTGGGTTAACCTGCTAAATAACTGCCCTACTATGAAGGCCTCCTTTAAATCACTGGGCGTGATGATTTAGGCAAAGATCTGTCCAGATGCACTGGGCAGAGCATGTGTTTGCCACTTGGGTGTGTGTGCAGAAAGGTTATGATTTTCAAATTGGACTTGAGAGGTGGTCTCTCCTGCCAGAGACAGCTGGCCTCTGCTATTACAGCTTGAGGATCTAGGGAGCTGCCTCGGGGCCGGAGCGGGGCAGGTGTTGAACCATCTTCAAACCTGGGTCCTTTTGAGGTAGGAGTGCCCTTCTGCGAGCAGCATTGCCAAGGTTGTAATAGGAAGTCAGAAAAGTAAGGTGATCCACAAAGGATGGTGAAGAGCCCTGGCCAGGTGGCTCTGTTGGTTGGAGCATCATCCTGTGCACTAAAAGGCTGTAGGTTTGATTCCTGGTCAGAGCACGTATATAGACTGTGGGTTTGATCCCTGATCGGGGCACATACGGGAGGCAACTGATTGATGTTTCTCTCTCTCTCTCCAAAATCAGTAAACATGTCCAGGAGCAAGGAGTGAGGTCCAGGAGCCTGTAGAACTAGAAAGCTGCCCATTAGGAGATATGTTACCATTACTATAGTCGTTTAGTAGGACATTCCTATTTACATATATTTAAACCAATTCAATACTTTCTAGATATAACTTTCTATTTATATAGGGGTGGGCAAAAGTAGGTTTACAGATTGAGTATGCAAACACACAGAGTTAACAAAGCTATTGTAATAATTATAACTTACATGTCTTTTCTCATATGAACAACTGTAAACCTAATTTTGCCCGTGCCTGTTTGTCCTGAAACTGCTTTCATGCTAAAATGAGTCCTTTAGAAAGTCTGTTTATCTGCATTATTTTTTATTCTCCAAACTTTTATAACCACAATTTTTTTTGTTATGAAGAGTTCAAAATTTTGCCTCATCAGATTTTGCATTAAATGCTTAAAATACAGGCATTTAAAATCCTGAGGGAAGTAATAAA
The DNA here is from genome assembly GCF_019186645.2 of Phyllostomus hastatus. Lineage (NCBI taxonomy): Eukaryota > Metazoa > Chordata > Mammalia > Chiroptera > Phyllostomidae > Phyllostomus > Phyllostomus hastatus. Next base: position 33,025,017 of record NW_025333709.1, on the reverse strand, counting down.
CATTGCTTAATAGAAGTGTTAATGTGCCACTTCATTAATGGCAGAAATGGCTGTGAACATCTGCTACTTTTTATAGATGGTGTTCCTGATCACAGATGCAGAAATATTGTAGTAACTGGCATTTGATAGAGTTCTTAATGAAAATTTTATCTCCAAAACTTTAGCCAATTTTCCACAAATGGCAACAACTATTTGAACAATAAACCAAAATGCTGTGGTTTCTGATGTCATAGTTTTAGAGAAGACAAAATAAGATGCTTCAACTTGGCGAAAGCCATTTCTTTTTGATCTCCTCTACGAAGTGGCTCCATGAACAGCTCCTCAGTGTATTCCAAGTTGTACATGCAGGCATTCTCCCTCTCCTGTAATTCCGAATGCTTTTTTCTCTGCATACTGTATGTGGTAAACAATTAGAGTAGTTTTGATGCTACACTGTTGTGGGTTGTATTTTAGAGTTTGCTAAATGAGAGCTTGAAAAGTTAATGTAAAGGATAGATCTTATGGGCAAGCTCAACAAGCCAATTTCAAAGACTTACACACTGTCTGCTAACATAATAGTCTCCGAATGACAAAGTCATAGTAGAAGAGAGTAGACCAGTGGCTAGTGTTGGGGATGTAACACCCGGGAGTTTCCTTGTAGTGATGGAACACTTCTCTATCCTGATTGAAGTGTTTGTTACTTGAATCTATGCACGTGGAGAAACTTCATAGAACAATAGGGCAAAGAAGAAAGGAAAAGAAAAAGAACCAAGTAGTTTATGTGAAAATCTGAATAAGGTCTGTATATGAGTTAACAATATTGAGCTTCAATGTCCTGGTTTTGACAATGTGCTAAGGTGATGTAACATACTATTATTGGGAGAAGCTGGGTTAAAGGTCCACGAGAACTCTGTACTGCTTATACACTTTCTTGTGAACTTTAAACTATTTCAAAAAATTATTTTTAAGTCAATGGAAAGAACTTACTAGATATATGAAGAGGTTTTTTTTTTTTAATGCCAGAATGTGAATTCTCTGAGTCCTTCTATAAGACAGTGACAGTAAATGCTTTAGAGAAAAAGGGATGTTTGTAGTGGAATTTTCCAACAGTGTTTCCTAAGTAATACTTCCTTTTAGTGTTAGTTTCTTCTCCGCCCCTTGTTCGTCCAGTTTCTGCCAGTCTCTGTGCTCCTTCATAATAACTGACAGTTTCCTGCTTCTCTCTGTCTTTCCCACTGTCTTCTCTTCCTGTGTATAATATAATCTTCTTATTATTTCCACAAAACCCAAAACCAGGTCAGGCATTTCCATTTATAGTTATTGCCTGTGTGCACTGCTGTGTATTTCTGGAAAGAGGATGGGGTGTTAGATGAATTCTAATGAGCAGTGGTAGGTGAGACAGTGAAGAGAATTTGTATTTATATTTTACTGAGGGTATGAGCTTCACAATTTAAACCTGAACTACTCCTTTGGATGGCAAAGTTACTACGTTGCCCCAAGTCCTCAGACTGCTCACTTTTAGAAGTATTCTTTAGGAGGCACCTGGGAAGGGACTGGAATAAACAAGAAATATGATGGCGATATTTCCTATAATATTGATCTTGCTCAAAATCAGGTCACAGTCAAAATTGCTAATTTTCTCATTCCAATGCAAGAGCTCTTGGTACTTCAGGGGTCAGAGTAGATTTTCCCAAGTTGTTTTGGGGTTAATGCTTACCTGAATCTTGAGGTCAGTTTGATACCAAATCTCAAGACAATAATCTCTGGTTGATTTTTATTCTGTCCTTAAAAGGAAAAAAAAGTTGTGGGTGCAAAAGCAGATTTCTGATTGATATTCAGGAATGATTCTACATTGCTTGATTATATAAATAAACTTTGTAGATTATTGGAAATGCCTTGTTAAATTCAATTTCCTTTATAATTTTAGCCACTCCAGACCCTTCTGCCAAGCCTTAGGAAGTTTTGGGGTCAAGGGAAGGCCATAATAAAAATTGTAATTGCAGCTACATAGACTGTCTGTGTGGAATAGAGAAAAATGATTTTTTAAGATTAAATATTATACAATAAATAATTACCAAGTGGACCCTAGTATCTACTGGTTTGTAATACAATTTGATGTTGTGGAGTAGTAGCGGTAGAAGATGAAGCATGAAATTACCATTTATGAGACATTAATCAGGCCCTTCTTCTCCATGTTTTCCCTGCCTTCCACTGAATTTCAAATAAAGAAAAAAATTGTCTTGATTCTAGTGAGTCTTATAGAAAAGAACCCATCCGTCTCTGGATGGGTTCTTACTGATTTAGGACTCAATGGCATTGTCATTTCTTTCTCAGTGTCTCACCAGATGTTTTAGAGATATCGTCAGTGATCCTAAATATCCCAAATGATGATTTGGGAATCTCAAGCATGTAGACTATGTGAAGGCATGATCTTGTGTATTGCATGCCGTGTTCCTGGGCCTTAAACAGTGTCTGACACAAGTGCTCAGTAGCTTGATGTTGAGTTGAATTGACACTTTAATGTTGGGAAAGGAACTTTGTCTCTGGATTCAGATCAACCTTGGTTAGGAGCCTGGCTCTGCCTGCCACAGGGCAACCAGGGACGACTTACTTCACTTCCCAGTGCTCCAGCTTTCTCATGTGTAAGTTGCTGTCTGGAACTACATGAGTGAAGAACTAAGCACAGAGCTTGGGAAGTACTGAGTGCTTAGTGAATGATTGTTCCCTTATTAACTCACATCTCTCGCATCATTTCTCTGTTAGAATGTTCTACTTTTCAAAATGCAATTGATTCAAAAGGAAGCATTTTTAGAGAAAACCATCATGATTTCTACAAGGAGTACCTAGATGCAGAATTCCTGGGCAGAGGAGCTAACTCCTTCCTGTATTTACTAGCTTTACTGACCCTAAATCAACCAGTCACTTCCACAGAGGATCTCTATCAACATAAACAGGGAGAACGCCGCCCTCTGGATTCCCACCAGCCTTCATTATTTCCTCCGACCCTCACAGTCATTATTTTCCAGCAGGCAAGGAAGTTTGTGTTCAGTTGTATTTTTGGTTGTTTCAGTTTATTTTCCACTTGTCAAGTAGATTGGTATATGGACCTCTTCCATATCTGAGATGACCCAAGGAGCTGAAAATGCAGAATTTTTTTCTTCCTTGACATTTCATGGTTGATATATTAATTCCTCTGAAAGGTGATTCCTAAGCATGCTCATCTTTGATGTTGATTATGAGTTCTTACTGTCATTCAGTTGTTGTGGTATACCTTAAATCCCTCATTTATTTTGTGACTATTATAATCAATTATTGATCATTCATGGTGTATCTGTGCTTTCTAGTGCTGTGAAGGATAAGTAAGAGTGAGAAAGAAAGTTGAGGGTATAGGCTCTCTTCTCAGGGAGAAAATAAATATAAAGTGAATTAAAAATATATTATGTATAAAATATATTGTATATATAAAGTGGCTTGCATAAATAAGATATTAAATAAGAGGTTATTATAATTACCAGGTTTGTTGTTAAACTGGAGAGAAAATTCTTGTGTATACTAGACAACTAGAAAAAGTTATTTAGGAATATTTGCATGTACATGGCAGTATAGTAATTTATATATACATACATATGTATACATATATATATATTAATCCTCATTCAAGGATATGTTTATTGATCTTGTGAGAGAGAAGTATTGATTGGTTTCCTCCCATATGTGCCCTGACCAAGGATCAAACCCACAACATTTGGTTACGGGATGATGCTCCAACTAATGGAGCCACCTGGCCAGGGCAATATGTATATTTTTTAAAGTGCAAGAAATATCATAAATAGTCTGCTAACATCATAGGCTGTCCAGCAAAGAGGAAGTTACTGAAAAGGGCAAGAAGAAACTAGTGAGTATAAACAGCTGGTGCCTTCCCATGAGAGCTCAGAGATGAGAATCACCATGACCGTGGAGGGCGGAAAATTCCATTCTAACACGGGCCTGCAATACTGTCCAAGGAAACTGATCAGAGGGAATTAGGATGCAGGGGTAGGAGCTCCGAGCTAGGGATGGCTCTCTGTGAGGCGTGTGACAGAATCATAGGTCGAGGAGGTCCTTCTGGGTTAAAGATGTCTTGGTTAGAGTGACCTTGGCTATGAGAAATGCTGGGAACATGGAAGAAAGAAGGGCAGGATTGAGGCTGGCTGGAGTCGGAACTAGAGGAAATTAACTGGGAAAAAGGATAACCTTCCCTACCTCAAGAAATGGGTTAAAAGTCTAAATCACGAGGTCTAAGAAGGCACAGAAAACTGTAACTAAGTATTTCCCTAAATGCCAAAAAGTCCTGGGGATCACGTAGGACATTTGTGAAAAACGCGTAGTCACCCCTACCCCAGATGTCCTGAATCAGAACCTGTAGGAGAAAGGCTTGGGACTCTGTATCTTTAACAAATTGACCTGGTGACTTTTTATGACTAAGTTTTGGAGACACTGCTTTATTCTAACCCTGTTTTTGCCCAAATTCAAGTTGTCTGGCACAGGAGGTTTGCAGCGCAAGGCTAGGAAGCAGGGCTTTTGGATCAGAGAGGTTGTGTAAATAGTGTATCAGGATCCCTTCATCCTGTTCAGTTCCTCAGGGTCATTTTCAGTATAATTATGGGCCAGCTCTCCAAAGGGAAAGGAAACTCTCAGAGGGCTTGAATAGTGCTATTAAGCACAAGAGACCCTCCCACAAGGACCCTTAGTCCCCTGAGGCATTGTGGGAGACTCTGAGGAGGACAGTACTCTGAGGTAAGGCAAGAGCAGGCAGGTGGAAGTGGGCATGAGGTGTAAGGAAATGATTATGGGGCCAAGAGGGGGGACTATTAGACCAGGAACCAATGAATTTTGACTTGGACCATTCCTACAGAGTGAATGCTTGTGTCCCCCACCCCCAAATCCATACATTGAAACTGAATCCCCAATGTGATGGTGTTGCGAGGCCTGTGAGAAGTGATTTGATTATGAAGGTGGAGCCCTCATAAGGGGATTGGTGCCCTTAGGTGGGGCTCACGGGGTCAGAGTTCTCTCCTTCCACCACGTGGGGACACAGTAAAAACAAGCCTCTGTGAACCAGGAGGGTGGCTCTCACCAGACACCCAATCTGCTGGCACCTCGATCTGGGATTCTTTTTCTAGCCTCCAGAACTTTCAGAAATAAATTTCTGTTGTTTATGAGCCACCCAGTCTATGATATTCTGTTGCAATAGCCTGAGTGGACTAAGACAATCATAAAATAAATAACAGAAATTACAGGGGTTTTTTTGTTTCTTTGGATATATTCCTGGAAGTGGGATTGCAGATCCATTTTTAATTTGTTGAGTTATTGTCATATTGCTTCCCACAGTGGCTGCACCAATGCACCCATGTTCATGCAGTGTTATTTACAATCGCCAAGATATGGAAGCAGCCAAAGCGCCCATCAGTAGAAGAGTAGATGAAACAAGTGTGGGACATTTACACAATGAAACTCTACTTGGCTATAAAAAAGAAAGTTTTACCCTTTGTGATAGTGTGGATGGACCTAGAGAACATTATGCTAAGTGAAATAAGCCAGTCAGAGAAAGACAAATACCATATGATTTCACTCCTACGTGAAATCTAATTAACAAACTGAACTGAACTAACAAGCAAAATAGACAGACTCAGAGAGAGAGAGCAGGCTGACAAGAGGTGGGGATGTTAGGACGTGGAGGGACTGAGCCAAAAGGAAAAGGACTCACGGACATGGACAACAGGGTGGTGATTGTGGGGGGGGGGGGTGGTATAAGGGAACTAAATGGTAATGGAAACATATATTAAACATATGAAAAAAGAAAAAGAAGTGTTAAAAAAGAAATTATACCTCCTTTTAAAAATTCAGATAATAGCTTGGCATATCCTTTTAAATTCTGATACATTTGTTTCCTCTCTCAACAGGAGCCTCCCGTTGTTCTTCTCGTGGCCTAAAGAAAAGATAGACTTTCTGGTTCACTGTTCTTTACGCCGATACTACAGGTTATATTATCATATTTTGTATCCTCAGCTTCTATTTTTGAATCAGTCAATCAATATTGGAATAAAATTTATTTAATGATTTAGAAGACTTAACTCTTTATCTTTAAGAGTCCTCTCTGCCAGTCACTCTCCTACCTTTTGCTTATAATTGTACCAATACCACCTCTTTCATGAGCCCTCACTGGCTCCTCTGTCCGTGCAGGACTTCCTCATCCTTTGAAACCCCATGGAATGCTGGTTTATATGTTCTTTATGGCACTCAATTTATTCCTCTTACTCTTCAACAACACTTAATTCACCTTTACGTGGAACTTACTTATAACCTTTTTGTTCCACAAGGGAATAGAAGAGAATATAAAATAAATGAGAAGACAGTAATGAGAGGAAAATAAGTATCGTGCAGTAAGATGAGGCCAGCTGTCACGAGCATGTACTGGGTACTTGCCATGCCCCACATGCTAGACGGTCCCTGCTCTCCTGCAATGCAGAAGTGAATGGGGACACAGCTGTGGCATAGAGACCACTCCAAACCTAGGAAGCTGCTTCAGACCACCACTAGAGATTTGATAATAATTTTGCCCCCTACCTACCCATCTTCTTACTAATTCACCCATTTCTCACTATTGTTTGCTGCCAGAAAGTAGGCTACAGTGTCTTATCAACTGTGCTAACACTGAAGGACTTTCTAACTCCGTAGGTACCTTGGGAGCTCTCCCTCTAGCCTCTTCAAAGTTCAAGGGCTTCCCTGACAAAACCAGAAGACCATTCACTTGATTATGCCAGGGAGACAGGGTGTCCCTCCGCTTTTCCCAGGGTATTTCCATGCCGCTTGTGTGTACTTAATACACACCATCCAGTAAAATGGACCCCTGGCAGTTTTCTGTTACAGCTGCCTCTGGAAGAGAAACTTCATTTGTACAATGTTTTCTCTACACTGGCTAAATGGCAGCAAATAAGATAAGGAAATGATCATCATTTTGTAAATGTTAGACCAGCAGCATGGCACCAACGTGGTCATCTGTGGCTCCAGGGCAAGCACAGCTGGAGGGCTGCGGCTGCACTAATGTGCCAAAGTGTCCGTTATCATCGTGGCAATGTAAACAAGCTAGGGGTTTTCCTCAAATCGCTACCTAATTTCTACATTTTGACCAAAATCCTTGTAGAGGAGAATTCCTTCTAAGTCATTTTTGAAGTAAAGCACTTGCAGTAGGAACATATTTTAAGAATATTTATTCTAATTTTGATTTATATCTTTATGTATAAAGCACGAAGAGGAAAAACTATAGTTGAAATAAATTTTATTGTAATTCACCTTATAAACAGTATTTTATTATAGCAAGTATCATATCAAGTAATAACTAGTCATCAGACTTTTTCTCACAGGACTTATTTATTAAAAAATGCTGTTTTTTGCTGCTCTAATTTTAAAATTCAACTAAGTTGCTAATTTAAGAGCGTGGCCTGAGCGCTCCTACATGAATTAGAGTTTCCGTGAAATGTAAATGAACATTTCTCAGAGGAATGTTAATTTTCCGTGAAATGTAAATGAACATTTCTCAGAGAAATGTTAATTTCCTGCGTCTTTTCCCCCATTATATGATGAGTCAGTTACTTTAACGTAGAAAGAGGATGTTAGACCCTGCTCCCCAAAAGAGCCGAATGCATACATTTATCTATATCAGGAGCTTTGCCACCATTATTTCTGGGTTTGTTTTGGAGGGTGCGAAAGGCAGGGCCAGTGTGGACAGCAGCATACAGGGGTTGGCCTGTGATCCAAAGGCAAGCAGGTCTCATCCGGGAGGTCATCAGGTGATGCCAACACGGGTGACAATAAAAGCCAAAGGGAACTAAATCAGGAACCTGAGAGCAACTACTAGGGATTCAAATAAATTTGCAAAAGCAACTTTCTTGCATAGGACAAATATTTAGTAAATCCCTGGCTGTGTTTCTCAAGGTTTTCTGATCACAATTTAGTGAAAAATATATTTTAAATCATAGCCTAACACATGCTCACTCACAGCCCTCATTGTGTCTGAATTTCAGAAAGATCCTGCCCTCGCCATGGGTGAAGCACTCTGATGTTTTCAGTTCTCTTAGGTTCTATTCTATTTATTTAAAGATGCTGGCAGGAGATGTATGAAGCTGATTTCATGATCTGCTAATTGATAGAAATCTATAGCTTCAAATATACTGCTTTGGAGACTGGGGAGATGGGATGAGGAGAGTAGGAAAGAAAAGACTGGATGTGTGTTTTCTGATGTCAAGGGTATTGAAAGCCCCTTAGGAAGTTAGACTGTAACACGTGAAACAACAAAATAATACATTTAGAGGAGGGTAAATCAAAACAAACACATTAACACGCAAGTCAGTATTAATACGAGTTGCTTATAGAAGTGTCGACTTGAGAGGCGAATAGTTAAGCTCAGTGATGAGAGGTTTCCTGGGAAAAATAACTGGAAAGCAGCTTTTGAGTGACACGGGTTGATGGGGAGTTCAGCAATGGAAACAGCCCGAGGGTGTCTCAGCGAGCTCTGAGAGTGTGCGGCGCTCCATTAGGGTGTGTTCAGTATGGAAGGATGAAGAAATTAACTTAGGAGAGGGGAGCTAGATGGAAGCTTTCAGTACTTTAGCCTCAAAGACGTTAGGAAAAAACTGCCTTTGCCTGTAGAAATGGCACAATGCAATTGTGTTTAAGGTTATTCTTGTGAACTTGTTGAGAGAGGATGCATTGCCATAGGACATCATGGGGACAAAGGAGATTGTTGTTGTAACCTGGAGAGTGTGAAAAACCTGATCTAATGTCGCAGAAGTGAAAATAGACGCAGAGAAGAATCCAGAGGACTTGACGATGCATTGGCTCCTGTTAATCAGTTTTGTGATGTGTCTTCTTGGTATGAGAGTCTAATGCTGGGTGTGACCCTAGAAGTGATTCAAGGGACTGGCTGTCCACGGTATCTCCTGTTGCTCTGCCAAGGCACTGTCTTCCTCCAGCTGACCCTGATTTACCAGTGTTCATCATAACTGGGCTAAACCACAAAGATCAAAGTCATTCAAAAGACTTAACGACTGATAGAATGGGACAATAACCTTTTGTCAGCCGCCCTCTGACCTCTGAAAAGCTATGTGTGCGTTTAGGAAATCTGCCAGCTTTGTGTAACTGGACCAGACCTTCTAACATAATGAAAGAGATTTTTCATATGAGGGGAGTGGGGCTGGACCTCAGATCCCTGCCTCCTCCTTCTAGAGATTCAGCTTTCCCTTGGGGATCTCATCAATTGCCCCTGTTTCTTTTTCTGCTGGGGTCACCCTTCTTTACCTCCCTTGCCTGGGAAGATCTAGCTAGGCCTGAGCTCATTGAGGGAGCTTGATAGCAGATTTAGCTGCAAGAACGCATTATTATCAAGCATGCTGTCCCTCAGAACCAACAAGGGAATGCATAAAGGGCAGCTGGCATGGAGTGAGTGCTCAGCCCCCTCTTGTCACTCATGTGCACACTGCCCCCGCTGTTCACTGATTAAAGTGCCTGTGCATTGATCTCTCCCTTAACTAGCTGATAAAGCCCCTTACTCATCTCCATAGTTCCTTACTACTAACACGCAGTAACTTGCACTGATGTTATAAATAAATTAACAGCACATAAGATTATAAAGTGTTGTTGTTATTCCAGGTGTCTCTACAAGGCCGAAGCTAAAATTTATGTGTTTTACTTAGGACAATAACTGAATCAGTTACTAGAAATTAGTTTGTTTATCAGATTAGCAGAAATTTGTTATTTGGCCTTGGACTATCTCAGAGGCCATACATGGTGACCGTCAAAGGGAAGACCTTGGGAAGATGCCAGGCATCCTCAGAGGCCCCCAATGAAAGGAAGTTCTGTATATAAACAGAAGCAGAGCACCAAAGTCAGGCTTCATCTACTTGATACCTTAGCTCAACTTTTGTGCCTGCATCACTGCATATTTACTAAATGCTGTCTCCTCCCACCTTGTTTATGGTGCACTTCTTCAGTATCCCAAAGAGAGCACGAATAGAACATACTGTTGCTTTTCAAGGCTAGACACTATGGGCTGTCTAGCCTCTTCACGTCTACAGCATCGGCACATTGATGCTCAAGAATTATATATTTGTGTCTGGAAAAATACATACAACTCCATGCAGTGAGGGACTGTCTCTGTTTTGCTCATTTTATCTGTAGCCTAGCACATACTGGTCTCAATGAGTATTGTTGATTCTCAATGAGAATAAATGTCCTCCGTCATCTCTGAATTCTGTCCTCCCTCCACATACATCATCCTCTCTTTCAGGGCTGGGCCAACCATTGTCTCTGACAACTTCAACTCCCACTTTCTTGTATTCATCATATCTGTAAGTATACAACGAAACATTAACTTTTTCAATTAAAATTCTACAACCAATGACTAAATCCTCTAAACGACTTTCATATTTGTGATCAGCTCTAGAGCTAGGGGCTGGTTGAACCTGACCACAGATTGCCAGTCACATTAGATGGTTCAGTAGTATCGACTCCTTGTTGAAGCTGTAGGTTAAGTAACCTTTATATGTCAGTATAGAGGATGATGCATTTAGGAACTCCAAGTTTCTTTCTTAGTCATTCACAGTCTTTTTTTCAGGGTCGTTGTCGGATAATTGCTCAGATGAACTGTGAAGAAATATCTGTACATTCCTGTGTAACGAAGACCAGCTCTTCCACCCTGAAAAATCCCCATGCTGTTCTCCCACCAAGAGGACCTCTCGATGTAACTGGAAGAAGTTTGGAAAGTAAGAGTATTTCTGTCTGCTAATGCTGCACAGACATTGGAAGTTATTTCTGAATTGCAGTCTACCAAGTCTAGGTCCACATCTGCCACATCATGTTTATTTTTGTTAACTACATGTAATATTTTTAATATACTATTAAAAAGAAGGAAAAATAAAAATGAGCATTTTCTTTTTCATTAAATATTCTCCTACAACCCCACTGTAAAGAAGTGCTTAGTGCTACAGCTAATGAATGGCTTTAATGTAAATAAGTTAAAATAGAATTCACAACAACAGAATGCCTGTTCTTATTTAAGCAGCCACAGTTTCTCCCAGGACTTCATTCTCAGCTGCTAGGAAAAAAACACTAGACACAAAGAAACCTCCACTCCAGGTAAGATAAATGCTTTCAATTTGATGTGTCACTGAAGATCTGAATCTTAGGTTTTTTTCTCTCTAAAATACCAAAGATCTTTCTTCTAGGTAAAGACATAGGAAGATCTCTGTTGTTTGGCACTAATTAAGGGAGCACCCCAAATTGCTGTATTCATTTCTTTAAGTCTCAGATAGCACCTAGATGTCAAACTGATCACTTACTCTTTCTGGAAGTTTTTAGGGGGAGAAATCCACTCTTTCTCTATGACATAGGGTTATCTAGCAAGCTAGACAAGATAAATAGCACGAATTTGTGGGCTCTTCCTTGATTGTACCTAATAATGGTCTTGATTATGCTTGACTTACAAGCCTACATCCACGGTCATTTGTTAAGCAGCTAGTCTTTTCTGAAACTGGGACGCCAGTATGAGTAAGACTCAATCTTGTAAGGAAGAGAGCTTTCAAACTCCATGGGCAAAGTAGATTATTTGTTAATGCTTTTGAAGAGTGGGAATTATTTGTAAATAACATTTGTGAGCTTTTTAAATGTAATTTATTATTAGACACATCTACGGCACAAATGGCCTGGCCTGCTCCTTGCAGTGTGTCATGCTCCTTTTGTCTTGAGGCCCCGTATCTGGAACTTTCGGTTGCTCCCACGTTGGAAAGTCCTTAGTAACAAATTACCAAAAAGAAATGTTTGATAACTGCACACAGACCATTGTCTTTGATATCTGTGTCGATAATCATCAGCTTGGTGCCTTTCTTAATGTCGCACAAGAATGCACTCTCTTTCACAAGAGGATCTGACTGACCTCCGTCGATGGCTGTCCTAATAGCTGTTCTAAGGGTGATGGCTCCCCACTCAAACAGGGCTTTCTGTCCTCCTAGCACGATTAGCTACTGCTTATCTCTTTCCCTAATTCATCAAATATTTCCTGAGCATCTATTTGTTCTAGGGTGATGCTGCTCTCTGCTTTTGGGACCACATAACTTGGGCCTACTGCATTTCCCTGACTTTCTAAAAGCCACAGGATTTTTGTTTGTTTTTTCCTTTTGTTTTTAGAAAATATATTTTATTGTTTGTTTTCTTTTGTTTTTGAACAGTATTGTATTTTCTGTTGAGTAAATTCTTTGTAAGAAGGTTTTGGTTTGGTCTTTAATTATTCAGATGAACCCGAGAGTCCCTCAGCTGTCAACTGATAGGCATAGCTCTTTCCAGATTCACGGAGAAAGGAGAGCTCAGAAAGGCCATCCACAAACTTCTTTAGCAACTTCTGGGCAAAGTAAACTGACACACAAAACAGAAACAGAGGTGTGGGTGCATGGAACGGACCGACAGCCACCAGAAGGGAGGGTGGTGGTTTTGATAATTGTTCCAGTGCATGTCCTGGTTACACTAGAGATTTTCCCTGGTACTTGGACTAATAGGAAAGTAAGGTAACTCAGGTTTAATTGAATGTGGTTTGTCTTCATTTGATGGGACTAAGGAAAATTATAAGCATTAAAAAATTTAAATCACTTTAATGAAGACAAAGTAATTTCCTAAATTAATTAATATCATTTATTAACTACCATTAAACCCTTGTTAATTAAATAGAATGGTAAAGTTAAATAAAAAGATGGATGATTTCCTGAAGGAGATGAAACTGTGATTTAAACATTGTTCTTAATTGGTTTAATGGACACGTACAGCATCGTGTAATTCAGCCAGGACTTTGAACTACAGGATGATGAAAAATCTCACACAGGTAGAGCATGATGGGGCAGGAAACAATGAGGATTATTTTCCGGAGAATGACTGTAATCTAGTTTACTCTGTTTCAGTGGTTATTGACTTTTGTTAGTTAGAAATTCAATATACATAAATCAACTAGTATTTACTGAGTATCTCTGTTATGCCAGGCATAGGAGCTGAGGAGTTATGTGAGCAAAAATAGTTCCCTTTTAGAATCTGGTGAAAACGAGGGATCCTTCCTACAGAAAAAATACAGTGTATGCATGCAAAACTGTGGGCCTTGGCTAAGAAAAAATGGGAAGTTACTGTGTTCTGTTATCTCTTTCCTTTGTGTCTTTTATAGACTTGGTTTATTTCAGTTAACCAAAATGATGAGTAATCATTATTCATTATTATTTCCATTGCCATTTCAATTACGACAACTCAACTTGTGAGAAGTCTTTTAAATTAGCTCCTGTGAAATATATGAGTATTGTTGTGTGTACCAGAAGTTTGTTCTTTTTTATCACCGAGAATAGAATTTCACTGTATCAATATCCCACAATTTGTGTTTCTGTTTTTTCCTAATAGACATTTGTGCTACTTCCATTTTGAAGCTAATATTAATAAAACTGCTACAAACACTTTTGTGCTTGTTTCCAAATGCTTTTTGTAAACATTTATGTCTCTGTGATATTTATGTTTATAGTGATATTCTTGGGTCTTAGGGTGGGCAGATGTTTGCTTAACTTTCAGAGAAATTGCCAAGTAGTTTTCCAATGTGGTTGTACAGTTTTACACTCCCACCAGTAACATGTAGGAGTTCCTGATGCTCCACATCCTTGCCAAAATTGGCTATTGTTAATCTTTTAATTTTTGCTACTCTGATGGGTATGTGGTGGCATCTTATTGAAATTTGAATTTGCATTTTTCCAATAACTGAAGATCTTGAGTACCTTTTCAGCATGCTTTTTAAATATTTAGATATCTTCTTTTATGAAGTAAGTATTCTAGTCTTTCATGCATTACAGAAATCATTATGGATTTGCTCTTTATCTTTTCTATTAGTCTGTGGCTTGCCTTTTTACTTTAATAACAATGTATTCTCATGAATAAATGTTTTTAAATTTGATGAGATCTACTTTATTATTTTTGTTTTAGAATTAATGTCTTTTGTATCCTAAGAAATTGTTGTCTACCCGAGTAGGTTTTTTTTTTTAAAGATTTTATTTATCCATTTTCAGAGAGAGAGGAAGAGAGAGAGGGAGAGAAACACCAATGTGTGGCTGCCTCCTGAGCACCCCCCCACTGGGGACCGGGCAGCAACACAGGCATGCACCCTGACTGGGAACCGAACTAGTGACCTTTTGGTTCATAGGCCGGTACTCAATCCACTGAGCTACACCAGCCAGGGCTACCCCAGTGTTTTGAATACTCTTAACAGAGATAGAGATGAGGATGTATCTTTTTAAGATTATGAATTCACACTGATTTTTTTTTTTAATTCTAGAGAGAGAGGAAGAGAGGGAGAGAGAGAAACATTGACGTGAGAGAAACACCAGTCCAGGAACCAAACCTACAACCTAGGTGTGTGCCCTCACTGGGAATCAAACCCTCAACCTTTAGGTTTATGGGATGATGCTCCAATGAAGCAAACCACACCAGCCAAGCCACACCTATTTTTAGTTTAATTTATTCTTTCTTGTTTTGTGTTTATTTCTCATTTACCTTATTATTATCTAATTTTCTCATAGTAGCAACAACTAAGTTGTTCAATTGCATTTTATAACATAAACTTTTATTTGGAAAGAGAATGCTTTTGAAACTTAAATAAAAACACCCCACCAGACTTCACGGCATTTAAAGTCAATATCATCATCGTCATCTTTTACAATCCCCTGCATGAGGATAATCCAAGCAGAATTGTTTGTTAGGGACAATCTGGGTTTTCTGGGACCTGAAGCTTATGTAGTTTAGGGAAGATTTTTTAAGGTAAAGAATTTTGCATCCCTTTCATCTGAATTGCCACGTTTCCACACGTGTCAGACATGCCAAGATGCAATCTGGCATGTTGAGATACAGAGATATGCAAGTTGCCCTCAGAAGCACTCACTGCTTGTGTGTTGCTGTAAATTTGTACTTATGGAAATTGTGAAAATGTTTGTTTTGTTGGAGTCTCATAAAAATACATGAGCCCCAGCTGGTGTGGCACAGTTGTTTGGAGTATTGCTCTGTACACCAAAAGGTTGGTGGTTTGATTCCTGGTCAAGGCACATACCTAAGTTGTAGATTCAATCCCTGGCTAGGGAGCATATGGGAGGCAACCAATAAATATTTCTCTCTCTTTCTCAGATCATTAAACATATTTTTAAAAAATACATCAGACATGTTTACAGTTGTATACAATATAGAGCTTATTTTTGACAAAATAGAAATTTCATTTTCATTAGGAGACTCATTAGGAGACAATGAGGTCAAATCTTCAACTTGAAATTTTACATGTCTGATGCTTGGAAGAATTCTCCATAGAGCAGCTTCTGGCTTTTTTCTCTCTATGTTCGTAACATAATATAGGCCAGCATCCCCCGTCTCCATGTCATGACGCCAGATGAGTCACCGAGTGGGCACTTAAACTGTTCATGGAAGACAGTGTTCCCTGGGAGGCTACCAGTAACCTAATTACACAGGGAAGTAACTGACAATGACATCAGTATATCCCAGTAAGTCCAAGGAAAGTGTGTCTCAGCTCACCTGTCTCCTACCTGGATCTTCAAAAACACTTCTGGCCACTCCAATGCCACCCAACAGGTTGGAAAATATGACGGAGAGAAACTATTGGTTAGAAGAAAAAGCTGTCTTAAATAATTATAATTAAAATATATAGCATTTACAAAAATATAAGTACTTGGGAATATGTTGCTGGACCCTCTTCTAGACCTTGGAAAAGGCCTGTGCAAGGGAGGTGTTTTAAAGCTTGAGATTTATTATTTCACAGTAAATATGCTTCTCCAGATTCTTATTTACTCCAGGGCATAAATCAAATGCATAAAGTAAAAAGATTTTTAGAACTTTTATAATTTTTCCAAGCATACTTTCAAAAGCATAAGTATTGCTATAAACCATTGGAGAAAATGTCTAGTAATGTTATAAAGTGTATTGAATATTTCAAATTTGACATTTTCATGGTGAAGGGATGAGTTAAGCGGAAATTTGGGATTCTGAGGAATGAGCTCTTGAGTAGTTAAACTAGGTTAACCAGCATTTTTAAGTTGATAAAAATAATAGATCTTATTTGTACATCTTAAATGATGTATTATAATGCTCACATGTGACTTCCACTTTATTCTATTTAATTAAATAAAATTATTTATGCACCAAGATCATTGCCTGCCATAAAGAAAAATGTTAAGTATGTTAGTTTCATCCTCTTAGCTTCTAATTAAATTTAACAAAGATGTCGGTTGCATACTATTGTGCCCAAAGTTATGCTAGATTGAGTAATTAAGAAAATATATCTTTTTTATTTATTTAAGATATATATATATAATTCATAGTTTGAAAAGAAATGGGAAGGGGTAGCATTTAATTCAACAAATGCAGATTTACATTTCAAGCTATAACAGGCAGGGATTTAAAAAATATATATGTTTTATATATATATAAAAATGTTATATATATATATATATATAAAACATTGTCTCTGTCCTTGAGAAGTTTATACTTTGCTGCCACAATTTGACAGTAAAACACGTGTAAATAAGTGCTCTGTTGTCTTATATACATGACAGGTAGCTAGCCCTTTAGGAAAGGGCAGCCATGTGACCTGGAGTGGTCAGGTAGAATGTGAACTGATTCTTAATGAATGGACAAGGTCTGGATAGGCAGTGAAAAAAGAGAGGTTCCTGGAAGAGTAAATGCTTTCTCATTCACAAGCAGAGCAGATAGTTTTTTAAAGTATTTAGAAATTTGCCATATAGATTGTGGTGCTTGCAAATGCTCTTTTAAGTTGGTTATAAAACTATTCCTTAAGAGGTGTTTGGCTCAAATCTCCTTTAGAAATTCAGAGGAGGACTCAGAATAAGGAAGACAATCTTAAAAAAGAACAAAGTCGGTCAAGGTTGTGCTTAAGCCTTGGTAGCCAATTAGATTTTTACCTTTTGCCATTGAATGTGCATAGCTTGGAGGCAGCTGTACAATGCAGAATTTACTTTGTTGTTGCACCGTTGCAGCCAGGAGCTAGTAGCTTAGAGGTTCCTTCTCTGATTGCTCTTCAGAGGTGTTGTTAAAAGAACAGCTTCTCCTCCCAGAAAGCTTCTCTACAGACATTGATTGGCAAGTCTCCTTCTTTCTTCCATCTCCTTTGTGTTTCAGACAATACCATTAGGCATCCTCAAGCTAATTTCTTTTAATTTAGTTTTTTTATTGTTGTTCAAGTACAGTTTTTGACCTTTTCCCTCCACCCTTCTTGTTGACTAGGAACCTAATCAATGAAATGAGCAAACAATCAAACTAATTTAAATTTCCTGAAATGATCTGTTGTGGGTTTAGGAAGATCAGAGAAGTTTCCAGCAGAAGAGGTGATGGGCAACACTCCTGCCTGCTGGGAATTTCCACAAGTTCATGTCACAGTCACGGCCACCTTAGACTTGCAGTTTGACTTGTGGACCATGGTCAAGTTGTTGGAGATCATGTTCAAAGGATAAACATCACATGATATGAATTGACCTTTTAATATTAAAAAGAACCTTCCAGTTAGAACTAGACATTTATCAGCTGCATCTGGACATGGAAGCTACATGTGGGACAGGCTGTTTTTACATAATCATTTTGCAAATCAGTTTATCTGTGAACCCCAAGCCTCAGAATCCTTACCCCCTCCATACATGAGGTTAAAATTCCTTGACGTCACCCCAGACCTACTGAATCTGAATTTGGTGGGTGCCCAGGGGTCTCTAAGTTTCATAAATTCTCCACATAATTCTTAGAACCCAGGTTTGGAAGTCACCATGCTAGTAAGTTGGAAATTACTCCTTTCTAATTGTCCTGCTGAAAGTGCAGAGTCAAGACAGATCAACACAACTTAGTGGGGTGAACCTGACATCATTGTGCTGAAAACAAAATGTGCTTCACCAAATCATTTGCTGATAGTAGATAATTCATGCAGTAACTTCATTTGAATGTTTTCCTCCTAAATTTCTGTTCTTGAATTTATTTTTAGGTGATTATGAAAACACAAATGATTTGTGGTATTTCTGGTTATTTTAAACTGCTATTTAATTAAAAGTAATAGATAAAATCATTTGATTCTGTTCTTAATGTCCCAAAAGTGTACATTAGCTTAGTTTAATTTATCGTCAAAAGGAGACATAGTGTACAACAATTTCTGTGACTTTAAACCACACCCCCCTGACCAAAAAACAAGAAACCCTTCACACTATAAAACTCTTTTATTTGATGATCATTGTTCCTATGTCCCCTTAATGAATTTTAATCTATTAAATTATTGATGTATTTTAATTGTAATAAATACACATAACGTAAAACTACCATCTTAATCATTTCAGTGTACAGTTCAGAAATATGTTCACATTGTTGAACACCCAGTCTCCAGAACTTCTTCATCTTCCCAAAGTGAAACTTTGTCCCCATTAAACAGCGCCTCATTGCCCCCTCCTCTCAAGCCCCGACAACCACCATTCTGCTTTCTGTTTCTCTGAATTTGACTACTCCAGATGCCTCATGTAAGTGAATTCATACAGCTTGTCTTTTTGCAACTGGCTTATTTCACTCAGCATATCGTCCTCACGGTTTTTCCATGTAGTAGCATGTGTCAGAATTTGCTCTTCTTTAAAGAAGTGAAGAGTATTCCATTATATGCATATATACCACATTTCGTTTTCCATCCATCCATCAGTGGACACTTTGATTGCTTCTGCTTTTCGACTATTGTGAATAATGCTGCTCTGAGCATGGCTATACAAGTGTCACCACGAGACGCTGGATTCACATCTTTTGGATGTACACCCAGAAGTGAAATTGTTGGATTATATGGTAGTTCTGTTTTAAAAATTTTGAGGAACCACAATTCTGTTTTCCACCGTGGCTGCACCATTTTGCACTCCCACCAACATTACACAAGGGTTTCAGTTTCTTCACATCCTCTTCAGCACTTGCTACTTTCAAAGATCACCAACATTTTGATTTATTCTTTTTAGGGACCTTCATCAGCAACATGTTTTGTTGAGATAAGAGTTCTGGAGCAAGGTGAAGTTTTTGTAAGTTTTCTTAGTTTATTATTATAATTCATTTATATTTTACATTTCATAGGTTTGTTTAAATAAATAGAGTTACATAGAATTCATGCTTTATCTATCTCACATGGTCTATAATGTAGCCAATCATGACTTATATTGAATAAAATAAAACCAAGTATTTATATAGTAATTTACGTAGTGATGTACAGTTTACAGTGAGTCTTCATGTTTTCTTATAATAATCTCATATTGTTTCTCTGTAGCTGTAGCCCTTCTCAAATGCAAATCTGATCATTTCACTCTAATTTACGAGGTTTTGATAATTTCCCAATGTCCATAGGATAAAATTAAACCTCATAGTGGCAGACTACCCTCTCTAGCCTCATCTCTTGTTTCATCTTCTCCCACTCTGCACCT
This sequence comes from Phyllostomus hastatus, assembly GCF_019186645.2. Lineage (NCBI taxonomy): Eukaryota > Metazoa > Chordata > Mammalia > Chiroptera > Phyllostomidae > Phyllostomus > Phyllostomus hastatus. The sequence goes on along the minus strand of NW_025333709.1, from coordinate 33,005,497 downwards.
CAGCCAACTCAAACTGCGTGTGTGTAGCTTGCTGACTACCACAGCATACTATGCCTTTGAGTATTTACTTCTGTGGTTCCCTCTGGCTGAAACACCCTTCCTAACATCACAGCCCTCCCAACACCCCACACCTGATTCACTGGGAAAAATTACTAATGTACTTTCCTGAGACTTAGCTCAAGCGCCACCTTTTCTGTGATGTCTGTCGTCTCTCTCCCGTGGTGCCCTTGAGTTGTCCTCCTTCCCCTCTACCTCTCACCAAGTACAGGTACCCTTTTCTCTCTGCCCCCTGTGACCAGGACAGGTTTTCTTTACAGCACCCACCACATTTTACTACGTTGTTTTATATTTATCTTTGTCTCTCTTTTTAGACTGTGGGCCCCTTGAGGGCAGAGTCTGATCCAGTTTAACTCTAACACATCTCCAGTAACTGGCACTTAGTGGGTTCTCAATAAATGTACCTTGAATGGATAATTGAGTAAAGAGATGGTTGCATGGGTGGATGGGTCAATAGATGGGCAAATGGGTGGGTGGGTGAACAGATGGCTGGTTGGGGTAGGAGAGGGAGTATTAATACTCCTACAAGATTCAAAGTGAGTAAAAAAACTGCCTAGGATTATACCACAGTAATTTGGGGGGATAAAGGCAAAGAACACATCTTAAATTCAGGTCTTCTATCCTAATGCCTTTTTTCTCTACACAGAGTTGCCTTCTAAATTTAAAATTGTAATATTAAAAACATTGCAAAGGAGAACAATAATACATTTATTTAACCGATAGAGTTTTGTAGATAGGTAGATAAAATTAATCTGATTCCTTCAACCCATTTAATTGGGTTTCTGTTTCCTGATGCTCCTGCCTTATGTCATTTATGAAATATGTCATTAAAATTTAACCAAGGCTCCATATCATTTTATTGATAAAGTCTTGATATTAATATCAATACACAAGAAGTTACAAACATATGCAAAAGTTTTCCTTCAACATGTACCTCACAATGATTGTTTTCCTCCCATTTTTCCTATGGTGCCCCAGTAGTGATGCAAATAGCATGGACATTGCACCAAGAGACATCGGCCTGCACTAGCTCCTCAGGACTGTCACTCCCTAGTTATGTGACATTATCCAAGTCACCTCACCTATATGAACATCAGTTTCCTCACCTACAAAACAAAAATCATTATATCCCCTTCCTAGCATTGCTGTGAGGATTAAGTGAGAAACTATATGCCTAGTGTCCAGCACATATCAAGTATGCAGAACATGTTAGTTTCCTTTTTACATGAATTTAATTTATTTTTTAAAAAAGGTTCTTTTTTTTTTTCCCAGAATGCAATTAGATCGATCCAAAGAGCAGGTCTTGTGTTCCAAACAAGACTTTCATTTCTTAAAGGCAAAAAACACATCTCATTTATCTTTCTCATAGTCACTTACATATTTTGAAGAAATATTTCCTGATTTCTAATCATTTCCATCAGATATGTATATAAAATTTTTTTTTACTTTTTTTTTAAAGGAGAGGAAGGTGGAGGGAGGGAGGGTAGGAGAGAAAGAAAGACAGAGAGAGAGAGAAACATTGTAACATTGAAACATCGATACCTTGTTTCACTTATTTGTGCATTCATTGGTTGCTTCTTGTATGTGCTCTGACCAGAGACTGAACCTGCAACCTTGGCCTATCGTGATGACTCTCTAACCAACTGAGCTACCCGGCGAGGGCCTATAATACTTTCAAGTCACTTATATGGATTATCACTTACTGTTTACTTCAAAAGAAGAAATGCCTTCATTTCTAGAACTTCAGGAGGTCACCACTGAAGGAAGATGACTGATTATGGCCTTCACGTGTTGTCACAGTGCAATGTCTTTATGAATGGGGCTCAGGTGGAGGGTCAGAAACAAGCTCATCTGGCCTCACATTTATCTGGTTTTATACACTGACTCCATCCTTGATGAGCTCTGGAGGAATGAGGCTTAAGATTAAATTATGTTTTTCTCAGAGCCTGCTATTAGGATTCTAATATATATTGTATTTAATTTTTTATTTTGCAAATATGTAATTAAAACAATCACATTGAATGAATAGTTACATTTTCTCTCATAGTCTGGACAACTACTAATTTGCTTTCCTGAATAAAAATTATTCTGTTCTACAAGTCCCAGTTCAAGTCCCACTATCCCCCAAAATACTAATCATTCATTTTCGCCATTAGGAACATTTCTTAAAGCTCGACCAAAAATAGATTATGTGTCTTGGATGTGTTAAGTTTTAATTGGTGGTGTGGCTCTTTCCTTATGAATATGATTCTCAGCTTTACATTTATTTTAGAATCCTGTAGACATAGTTTATATTCCCATTTTATTTGACTCCTGGAAAACCATTGAATTAATAAAACTATTAATTCAACTATTACAGTTGAATTAATTAAAAAACTCATGTTTAACTTGATTCTTCTGGTCTCTTGCTTAATTTCATTGATAAAAAGGTACTTTTTATTTTTAGTGACTGAGGCTCTCTTACAATTTTAGGGCTTGGCAGAAACATTGGGCTATTCATGTGATCTTCATTTGTACCTGGTAAGAGTGCAGCCTTTTCCCAATGCGGTCCCTGAACCCTTCCTAGGAAAGTCGTGTGCTTTTCCCCTTTGGTCAACACGTGGGAGCTCACAGAGCAAACGGCTTCTTGCAGCATCTACAAAGGGGAAATCCAAAGGAGAGGATGAGCTCATGAGAATAAAAAAGTTCAGGTTCAGGATTACTGAAATAGTTCAAATAGAATTACAGTTTTTTAAAAATTGGCCATGTAATTTTATTTGGTCTCATAGCCTCTTTTCAAGAGTAAATACCTTTTATTTCATCAGTCACTTTCCATGTCAGGATTTATGCCATGTTAATGGAAACCATAAAAAGACTCAGGCTTTTCTCTTGCTTTTTGAGAGTCACAAAAGTTTTGAAATAATATAAAGTAAGAGTATTTATTCAAGGAAGCTTTGAAACTCATGTGACCAGAGCCTTGCCTGTAGAATCCATACAGGATGAGCCCACAGAGCTGCTTGCCGTGAGGCCAGCCTCTGCCTTCCTGAGCAGGCAGTGGCAATGGGACATTTGTATTAGAGCAGTGGAACAACCCTAGAAGAAGAGTCGCTTAACGAGACACCAGACTTTCAGGCACATCCAAACCAGAATATTCTGTTTTCCTCTTTGAAAATCCTACAGGATTCTAATTCACTCCCACCGTGCTACAGGAAGTACTTAAGAGGCCCAAATGTCTGTCACAATGAATTGGGCAATAGTGATTTAAAAAGAACACAAATTTCAAAACCAGAAGAAATAACCCTGCTAAACCTTGGGAGAGACAGAAATTGTGAATAATTGAAGAGAGAAAGAAGTCCAATGTGAGAAAAGGATCAGTCTCTTGCTCACAACTCTATCCCTGGCACATAGGGACCCATCCGAAACAGAAGGGTACAGCAGAGGTCAGAGGCAGAGAACCTGACACAAGAGAAGGAGAGGAGAACCGGAACAAGGACCAGAGCAGAGGCACAGGACACTATCTTACTGACCGAGATTACAGTGAAGATCAGACCCACACTCAACACTACCTGAAAATTGTTGTACAGCTACCTATCTTACATATAAACTCTGCATAGCTTATCTCATTTAGGGTACATATTTTCTTAATTAATCCTTTGTGGTCCTTATGCAGAATCCCTTAATGTTTTGGTAAGGAGGGATGTCAGGTCACATATTTTCTTAATTAATCCTTTCTGGTCCTTATGCAGAATCCCTTAATGTTTTGGTAAGGAGGGATGTCAGGGCCCTGACTGGGCCCAGGTGACTTTTACTGGGCTAAAAGTAACAAGGATGTGCTATGCCTATGAGGAGCTACTGACTGGTCTACCCAAGTGGCCCAGATTGGGTAGACCAGTGAGTAGCTCCTCATAGGCATGGCACATCCTTGTTGACTGATTAGGCCCTTGGGTGGGGTTGAGGGACACATGAACTCTTTCAAACCCATGTTTGACCCTCAACTGCATTTCCCTTATGAATTAGACAACTAAAAATAAGTAAATGTGTCTATTCTCTCCTCTAGATCAGTGAAGGAGTGGAATGCATTTTTATTCTCAAGAACTTGTTTCTCTCAGAAGCCAGCACTGATTTCAGGAGAAGTGCTTCAGAGCTGGTGTGTGCCTGCCCCACAGAGGAGGCCCTTAGGGAGTACCTGGTGGAGCAGCAAGTGTGGAATGAGTACAAGGCCAGGCTCTTGGCTCGGCAGCTGAAGAGATGAAGCTGACCCATGAATGGGATAGCTCATTTTATTTTTAATGAAAAGTCTTTAAAAAAATGGAAAAACACAACTGGGAGGTTGTTTTAATAAATCCTTAAAAGTGCCTCCATAGAGGTCAGGCAATATTTATTTATTGCTTGAATCAGTGATGCTACACCCTAACTCGCTCAGAGCTCCTTCTGGAAACTTTCTCATCCTGGAAACATAATTGAAATTTGGTGAGATATACTGTTGTTTGTCATTGAATGGTGTGTTTAAGATTTAGTTAGTAAAGTGGCATCATTTCACATTGGAAATTGTTCTCCATCTATTTGTTAGTGATAAAAGCAGTCCATGAAACTATAACTAATAGGATTTCAATAAAATGCATATGCATTTTTACAGCATGATCAATGACACAAAAGTTATCTCAGAGGCTCTTTATGCTACCCTCATTTCTTATTTTTTTCATTCTTTTTTCTTCTTGCTGTTCTGATTTGTTTTTTGATTCCTTATGTTCAAAATCATTGATCTGATTCTCATCTTTGTCCACTCTACTGTTGATTCCCTGTAAATTGTTCTTTATTTCAGTTAGTGTATCCTTCATTTCGGACTGGATATTTCTTATGTTGTTGAAGTCCTCACTAAGTTCCTTGAGCATCCTTATAACCAGTGTTTTGAACTGTGCCTCTGATAGATTACTTATTTCCATTTTGTTTGGTTCTTTTTCTGGAGTTTTGATCTGTTCTTCATTTGGGCCATGTTTCTTTGTCTCCTCATTTTGGCAGCCTCCCTGTGTTTGTTTCTATGTATTAGGTAGAGCTGCTTTGACTCCATGTCTTGGTAGTATGGCCTAATGTAGCAGGTGTCCTGGAGGGTGCAGTGGCACAGCCTTCCTTATCATCCAAGCTGGGTACTCAAGGTGCACCCTCTGTGTGTGCTGAATATACCCTCCTCTTATAGTTGAGCCTTGATTGCTGTTGGCAGGTCAATGGGAGGGATTTACCCAGGCCAGTCACCTGCAAGGACTGGCTGTGACCACTGATCACCACCCTCCACCCTCCATGGAGGATCATCTGTGCCAGGGCCTACTCCATTGAGTGGGACTTACTTCAGTGGGGCTCCTGTGCCCACTGAATCTGCCCCTCAAGTGTGTCACTTGTGGAGGTTGTTGGATGGTGGTACTCCGACATCATCTATAGCTGTGCACTGGGTGTGTAGGCTCTGGGGTTTCCCAAGACATTCAGGCCAAGGTCAGCCACCACCTGTGCTCTATCTGGGGCCACTTGGAATAAGCTATAAAGCAATCTGCAGATCACTGCTACTTGTGCTGTGCTTGGAGGTGCCCAAACACGGACAGACTATGAACCAAGGCCAACTGCTGCTAGTGTCGGGCCTGGGGCCACTTAGCAAGAGGTACAGGAACTCACTGAGGCCAGCGGCTGCTTGTTTGAGAGGATTAGGAATATCTGAAGCATGAGCCAAGACAAGTCATTTGTATGGAAAAGCCACAGAGAATCACCAGGGCAGGGCAAACAGTGTGAGCCAGGTTGATGGAGTCTTAGATATGGTCCTTACCTGTCTGTGGCTCTGTGGAGGGAGGGAGGCTCAGAAAAGGAGCCTCTGTTTGCTGCTCTGTCTGGGAGAAAGCTGTCCCCCAGCTCTACCCCTGATGTCAGACACTTCAGTTCCTTCCTGTATTCCACTGGTGCCTTCCAAGCTGCTGCTCTGGTGCTAGAGATTATAGGGAGTGAGTCTGAGTAAGTCTGTGCATGGGTCCTTTAAGAGGAACCACTTGGGACTCCAGAAGTTTCTTCTACTGACTCCATCACCACTGGTTTTTACAGCCAGATGTTATGGGGATTATCTTTCTGGCACTGGAACTCTGGACTGGGTGGCCTGGTACCCCTCATTCCTGAGATATCCCTCCAGGTGGGTGTGGGACCAGCTCATTTCACATCTCTGCTCCTCCCACCAGTTTATATGGATATAGTTTATTCTCAAATTCCAAAGTTGTAGGACTTGCATTCAACTCGATTTCTGACAGTCTGAGTGATGGTTGTTCTATAGTTTAGTTGTAATTTTGATGTGGTTGTGTGAGGAGGTGAGGTGCGTTTACCTAGGCCACCACCTTGGAGAATCTCCTCATTTGCTCACATCTGCTCCCTGGGATCGTCTTTTCACTCCTGAGTCCCCAAAGACTGACCTAAACCTCACCCTCACTCAGGTTCTCATTTCAGAGGGGCCAAAATAAGAGAAGGCCTTGCCTGTTATGAAAAATGTCACTAAGAGTCTTCCTTGAACTTTGTTAGTTGAATAAAAAGTGGCCCTAAAATTTTTAACTTTAACTTTTTATTTGAAAATAATTTAAAACATAAAAATGTAATAATGGTATAAAGAACTCGCATATATTTTTACTCAGATTCACCAATTTTTAATGTTTTGCCATATTTACTTGCTTCCTCAAAGGCCTAAATTCTGAAGCTTATTAAAATATCCATGTCAATCATGCATTGCTTTTATTGTATATTTATAATATGATTTAATCTTATTTTGTTTTCATTTAACCTGTGTTTTATCTCTTGGGTAGTCCCTAATCCCCTTACATTTGTTTTACTCATCTTAAATGTAAAGATAACATTTATGATTTCAATTTATCATAAGGATTTAGCTAATTGTGCATACAAGCATTTAGTATACAGTAAGTGCCCAATAAATATTAGGCTTTTGTTCCTTCATTCTTTCAACAAATATTTATTGAGAAACATTTTGTTGTTGTTCTTACCATGTGTCTTTGATGAGTGATAAATAATATAACCTCAGGAAGTAAGCACTGGAAATAATAGTAAAAATTGTCATACATAGACACAGATGAAATAAATGATATCTGAGCTTCAAGATCATTTGCAGGGGAAATAAGCAGGAGTGTAGAGAGAACAAGATTATTGAAGCTGAGTGATGGGCACATGAAGTTTTGTTATACTCCCCTCTTTCTTGGATACATTTGAAGTTCTTCATAATACATTTTTTAAAAAGTACAAAGATGCTCACACCAAATTAACCACTCTCAAATGCCTAGTAAATGTCACATTTCCTCAGGGTTAGGTCATTTAATTGGTTTGAAAAGTGGTAGAATGAGACAATGAATCTTAAGATTCTAATGATCACAGGAGTCAGCTTCCTGTACCTTTACCATTAATTTTACAGCCACTTTCCACATTTTTTTTTTACTATTGAGCCTTGATACAAATTGTGTTCACATATTTACCCACTGGCTATGACTGAATAGTAAATTATTCATATCATGCTTATTCTAATACATGGGCATTTGTAAAACTACATTTATAAATGTGATTCTTAAATCTACTAGTCAACTTAGGCCTTAAGCAATGGGAATCCAAACATTTTAGTTTAAACTTGAATTATGAATAGCTATATTCTGAGAGTAAACAGCACAATTTTCTTGAATTATTATCAGTAAACAATAGGGAAGTTATCAACGTGAATAGTTTCCAGGTTAGAAAACTGAGCATTTATTGTGGACCTCTGGAACTCAGTCTTCAAATGACTTCTCAGATGACTGGGCATTTACTCCCCCCCTCCCACCTCCTTCAAAATCTTGCACTAATAATTATCTTCTACCCAATTGCATCTTCCGTCTCTCTCCATGTTCTTACTTCGTGTGGTTTTGTGGACTAGTATGATCCGTTATGCCTTATCTTAAAATACTGTGTAACTCGTTCCAGGCACAAAACTCTGGCAGGCACACAGGAAGAGGACAGGAGTACCTGCTCCAGGTGTTAAGACAGCGTGGACAGAGAAGCAATGACCACCAAATACCCCAAGGACTGTGGCCTTGGACTGTGGCACTAATTTGCCTTCAAGCTGCTTCTTACATGGCCACCCCTGGGCAGTATGCTGCAGGTTAAATGAGAGCAGAAATAGTTTAATGATAGTTAAGTCTCCCAAGCAACTTTGAATAGGCCAATAAGTAAAGAACAAAATAAGAAACCACACAGAGGAATATCAGCAAAGGGTTGATTTTGTCCTTTGAAAGCCCACAATTAGCTCTGACCTCTTCCTTCATGATCTTCCTGTTCCTTCCATTCCTTCAGGGTCCATTCTGACCACCTGATAGCAGATGCTGCAAGTCTGACTTCATCGTTTCATCGGCAGTACATGGTTTTAGAATGCAAAAGTTAAATTTTTAAAAGCAATGGATTCTAAGTGGAGGTTTTTACACCTGGTAACATTTTGGAAAAGGGGAATTAGCATTTTTCTCATTTCCATCCTTATTATATTGGAACTCTTTAGGAGGACACTAGTGGAAACAGACTCAGTTGGGCTTTGTTTAATGTGTACTCACTGATTACTGAGAAATGTCCGTCTGAATCACTGGGCTGGTTCCTTAGTTTTGTTCTTACAGTTGCTCTCCACAAGATATTAACTTAATTCTCCTCTCCCATTCTCTGCTTATTATAGCTATGGCTCACCAGAGATAAATAATTCTAATATTCAAAGTCAATAATATTTATTTAGTGAAATTAGATATAACTTTACTTTGGGATGGAAACTTGGTGCAGAATGCCATGCATTTTCATTTTATGTTTCTTCTTCTGTCTTATGGTGATAAGTGGATTTGCTGTGTTTAATCACTAGGTCTTAGAATTGAAAGGTGCCTTGTGTATCAGTGCAGGAACTGATTCATTTATTATCCTCTGTACCTAGCCCCTGGAAAATAGTATGTGCTTAGCAAACATTTGCTGAATAATTTTATTTGGTTCAGTCTTTCCACCTAGTGCCAGAATATTTTCAATCATTTTCCTGAAAGATGGTCCTTCATATCTTCTGCTTGAACCTTTCCAATTCCAGGGACTCTCTTCCTTCCTTCTCCCCACCCCTTCCTTCCTTCCGTAGATGTATGTTGAGTTCTTGTATGTTCAGGCTCTGGCATATTTTGAGAAAAAATACCTTCTCTGTCTTCATGGAATTCACAGTTAGTAGAGGGTCAAAAAAGAAAAGTGAAGGCAGGACTCTGATAATTGCACAGAGGGTAAAATGGCCTCTTCCAGGAAGTCAGGGAAGATTCCACAAAGGTGAGAAAAGTGAGATGAGCAGGGGTGGGTTTGGTATAGAAAAGAAGGAAGATCACCCGGGCAGAAGGACCTACACATTCAGGACCAGGAGTGGGAAGAAGCCTGCTGTACACCAGGGTCTGAAGGAAGGTCAGGATAGCTGCCACCAGCTGAGTAAGGGGGTAGTGAGTACGAGCTGGGCCTGGACACCAACAACAGAGCCAGCCACAAAGGGCCCTGTAATCCCTGCTCAGGAACTTGGGCTTGATCATAAGAGCACTGGGAAGGCACCCAGTGGTTTTCATAGAGGGGTAGCATGGTCAATTTGCATTCAGCTCACTGCTAGGTGTGTGTGTGTGTGTGTGTGTGTGTGTGTGTGTGTGAGAGAGAGAGAGAGAGAGAGAGAGAGAGAGAGAGAGAGAGAGAGAGAGAAAGAGAGAGAGATCTTCCTTCTATGCACTTAAAACTTCTTCCACAGGACTTTTTCCTCTGGTCTTGCTCTTTCTCCAAGATCTCTATAGAAACAAGCCTCCTCAGTGAGGGCTTTTCAAACCCCAGTTCTGTTTCAGTTTCTTATTATCCTGATCATATCCTGTGCTTTATATATATCTATCTTCTTTTAAAAATGTAGCTAATAGAGTTGAGTATAACTCTCCAGAAAGTTCTGGAGAACAAATACATTGTTTTCTGTAATATGGACACTGTTCTTGAACACACACACCATCAAATGCTCCATAATAAGTCTGTAGTCCACTAAACCACCCAACCCCCAGATATTTCAGGTGCTGTGCCAATAAATTAGGAGGCTTCTCTCATTATATTTTTGCTCCATTATTTGTCTGTTTTTTAACATGAATAAGTAAAACGGTCCCGGGCATCATCCTTGACACTGCCACCAATTTAGCTGAATAATCCTGGAAAGGTCACATAGTGTCTCCAGGCTCCTGTGCTTTACAGAGAGCAAAACTTCTTTCCCTGGTCCCGAAATTTCCTTCTGTGTAGTGGCAATCCCATTCCTGAACCAGTCTTAGGCTCTCTTCATTCCTGTCACTCACTCTACCCAGAGAGGGAGTGATTTAGTCTGATGGGTGAGTTTGGAAGGAGAAAATGAACATCTGCAGGTCAATGCCCTTTCTCCCCTTTCTTTGCAAGCAAACGGCACACCGAAGGCATGTGCTCTGACCTGCTCTCCCTGTGCTGTAAGTTTTGCGAGGGGTTTGAGCCCCCAAGGGAGGCCTGCAATAGTCCTGGAGGGGTCTGTGTTAGGAGCCCCGCTTGCCTGCAAATTTAAGCCAGTTGCTTCATTATTTATCAGTAATAAGGTGATAGCTCTGTCGTGTGTGATTGTCTTATTTCTGAATTGGTTCAGCACTCAGTGCTATTTCTTGAGCTTTCCCAAATAATGAAATGAATAATCACCCCAAATAATGGATAACCAATATTTACTTTCTAAAATTCCTTGTCTCTAGGAATATGACCTTACATTTATTCCATTAAATGTCTGTAGGTTTTCCTCAGCTCATTCTTTATTACAGCCAAAATTAGTATTAATTGGTACCCAGTAGTCTGGAGGAGTTAATTCATGTCCTAAACCAATTAGCTGATTCCGAGGAAGTGAAGCTGGTCCTGGAGTGCATTCTAGAGAAAGAATGCAGTATAGTGGAATGTTGCCATATTACTATTCTCAATGTTCCTCTCTTATTATGCTATTCTCAATACCATATTGCAATTTTATGGAAGCTCCCATTAGTAAAATGTCATTTCTTAAAAAGGCTCAAAATCAGATCTCCTCTGTATTCAATTCCACTCTGTTATAACGAATGTCACGGCAAGGTCTATGCTACACATTTGACATATCCTTTGAAAAGCATGTCTCTGGTGCCTGTCATGAAACAAATGCATAGGTGAATTATATACATGATGATAGCGATGTGACAAAGTGTTGGTAGTTTATATCTGCCAACTGCTTTATGTGATTCAAAGAACTTTTTAACTATTTAGGAATAATTATTTCTGACCTTTCTACCTAAAAGTTAGAAATATCAAACTAAATGACTTTTAAAATGCTTGTTGTGGTTAAAAGAATACAACTACAGTTAAATTTTTAAGTGTTTCAAAAATAAAATTTAACTCTGGTGTTGCTCATGGATATACTAAATATTTATTTTGCTCAAATGCAATACTGACGAGCTTTGATACAAGCATCTATTATTGTTGTTGTAATTACTACCAGTAGTGATAGTGAAGGGTCACCTAAATAATGCAGTACAAGAGAGAAAAGATCATCTTAATTTAACCAAAAATGCTTTCAAGTGCCCAGAGTGATAGGAGTTATGTGAAAGACCTTCAGTGAATGAATACAAATTAGTGAAAATTTCCAAATATTGACTTGTGGTTCAAAAGTGTGTTCACAAGTCACCTCTGTGCGACTTGATCGCCGTTCCCCAAAGAAGTGGTTTAAGAAGTGGAATTTAAGATGAAATTCATAATTCTGGATTATGACAGCATATTTATATCACTTGCAATGTGCCCAAATTGGTACTACTAAGACTCATTCCAGTTTTAATTCTGGGAACAATAAAGAGATGTGAAAGTGGAGAGAGAGAAAATGTGTTTTTCTCTTTTGCCTGAACAATGAATCGCATTGTTCTGGCCCCTCTTATGCCTTTCTCCTATTTCCTATTTTGTCTCCTCTCTGGTCCTACTGTGTTCTATTCTTGCCCTGTTAAAGGGTCTGAGCTGAAATGCCTGCCTTTCATTGTTCTCAGATTACTGCCTGTTCTCAGTAATCTGAGGACAACTAACCTGACTTTAAAAATCCCTGCAATATTTGGATATTTACCAGGATATTTGTGAACACAAAGCAACTGCCATTTCATTAGGACTTCTGGCTAGATGACAGCAAATTTCAAAGGTCCAGGTAGTGAAGGAGGAAGAGTTTGAGGTTTTGCAGACAGCCTTGTTGGCAGCTCCTCACCCTGTTGCCACTTGTTGCTGCTCCTTCTTTTCCTCCCCAACAAAAACCCTATTGTTTTTCTAGTATCTCTAGGATTATTCCCACTGCCATCATGGAAAAGTTGTTTGGGTAAGGAGAAGAGGGTGGAGCTTAGTGATGTGGCCCCTTGTGTGGAGTGGAGTCAGCTGTACCATGTTTCTGTGAACTTGGGTGATGTTTAAGGGCCTAAAACTGCTATCTTCAGAAAAAGTATTTTTTTGAAATCCAATTTATAATTTTAATTTACTTTGTAAGATTTTTTTCCTTCTTTCCTCCCTTCCTCCTTCCCTTCCTTCCTTCCTTCCTCATTTTAAGCAACAATAATTTATTATCTCATAGTTTCTGTGGGTCTTTCCTTCCTTTTTAAATAGATAGAGCCAAGTTATATTATACCCAGCAATTACCTTCATCACAAATTCTAAACCGGTCTAAAATAATGAATAATCACAAAACATGGGCAAGTAAAATATAATTCATAATCTGCAGTTTCTTAGGTGCTGTGCTTAAAGAATAAGGACTAAGTAACAAACTGAGTTTGAGTACAGGAATGGGCAAATATGCAACACTTCCCTGTACTGGTCTATTTCTCCTCCATTATGTCACCATCATTCCTCTGAATCATAAGGCCACTAGGTTCTGTAGAAATGTCTTTCACACCTGTCTCCTTTTCATGCCCACTGGATCAGTCCTGAACTTGCACAAGAGCCCCTATCTTCTGGCTTACTCTTCTCCCATCCAGCCTCTCCCACTGCATTACAGTGATATTTCTAAAACACAGGTCTTACCACTTCAAATTCTTGAGGGCTTATTCTCACCTTGTGAATGCACCTTAGAACAATAAACAAAGCCCCATTACAAATCTTGCTGAGCCCGTGAATGGAGGCAAATCTCTCCAGATTTGCCTCCATTCATTTCCCACACAGATTTCTCACTGTCATCTACCTGTATACTCTGTTCACCTTCCTTCCTCTAGTCTGTCTGTCCTGCTTGTCTGTCTGCCTGGAAATCCCCTTTTTCTTTGCCACCTGAGCTGCCCCCTCTAAAGCAGAAATAATCATTCCCTTTGTTCCCTTATACTTTGTATAATACTAAACATTGCAATTTTATAATGTCTAACTTACTACTGTAGTAATTTTGTATGCTTTTCTTATTCCAATCTAAGAAATGAGCTCTATCAAGGATCTTCATTGTTACTGGAACATAAAAGATGCACAAAATGTCAAGATCAAATAGTGAGAAATGCTGAGATTGAGTTGAGTCAATGTAAATAAAGCACAATGGGCAGAAGTAGCCACCTTACTAAAATCTTAATGAATTAACCTGCTTATAGCACATACATAAAACATCTTTCCCTAATCCTTTCTTTCAATTAGAGTCTTAAATAAAAATAATCAAATAAAACAATTAGAAATTCAGGAAACTGGAGAAGACAGAAACTTGCATGTGAAGACTTGATAATAGAAAATGGCACTTTATGATATTTCACACCAATGGCAATGATAAAACTACTATTTGTATTATGCTTATTCACCATGGCATTTCTTACACGACATAGTGTAAGACTAGCAGACTAGTTTCTAGTCTGCTGCTGATCATCCACTATGCAGGAAAGCTTGGGTTGGCATGGTCATGCAAAAGAAAATGAATGACCTGTCTGCTTTGGGGGAGCCTTGACCAGGCCCTGATATGGACAATGTCCACAATATTGGAACTGCCATGCACCCAAAAATATCGTAGCTAGTGAAAAGACCCTTGTCATGACACAGCCCTTACTTCTTTCAGTCATTTTGTCTCTTTTTGAAAGGAGCATCTGAGTAATCGAGTGTGCTGGGCCCCTGCACACTAGGATCTACTGATCCATTCTGTAGGAGTAGCAGGTCCGGATTCCAGCAAGGATGCCAAGCAGTTGCCAGTGTCTAGTCTGTGGTACTAAAAATCTAAAATATCTTTCAGTTTATTTTTAGAAAGTTTCCTATGTACAGGCATGTATGTCTACTCTTCTGCCTAAAAAAACACTCACGAGCACCTATTTTGCACAAGGCTGAGTGGTGAAGGCTCTAGGGAAAAGTGGACCCAGGTGTTACTCTGCAAAGGTGATACTACGGTGGGGCTGTCAGATGTAATTGCTGTGAGAAGGCACTGACACCTTTGGGGGTGGGGAAGGCCGTCGGGGGATGAGTAAAATCTCCAGAGCAGGGGTAAGGTTTATTTATGTTTGGCTTGACAAGTCTGGGCTCTTCATACAGTACCAGCACTCTCTGCCTGTGTGTTCTGAGACGCTTTTCTTTTGTAGATGTTTTTCCACATTTACTGCTAATGTGGGTAATGTGCAGTTTGAAGGCACAGAGGCCACCTGGGTGGGGGCTGCTTGGCTGGTTTTCCAGGCAACACCTCATAGATTGGCCTTACCTTGGTGAAACCACTAGACTCCCTAATGTGGTTCTTAGCTTTGTGACTCAGGTGCCTCACACCCTCAGCCTACCAAAAAAGCCATCTGGCTCAAGTGATCTGATTTAAACTAACAGCACTGACTACATTGTCTATTTACAGTGGGGGGCTGTTCTTTTAAGGTGACATGTTTACACCTGCCCTCCAGGAAGCCCTTTGAGGTTTCCAAATGTCTTCAAATCGTGTGGACACAAATCAGTTGGTTTCTATTTAAGCACCAAGTCAGAGCAAAGGAGGTTTCTAGATGGCCAGTTATCTCAAGTGGCTGAATGAGTCATTTCTCACTCAGCAGGGTACCGCCCTTAGCAAGCACGAGTAACTTCCTTAGGGGTGGTATTTTCTCCCCTGGACAGTGTTAGGTGGGTGCTACCAACTGCAGTTGTCCTGATCCCCAGGTTCATATATTCATGTAGACCACCCTCTCACATTACAACATTTGCTATTCAGAGATGTTAACATCACACAGATAAATTCTCCCATCCTCTTTGGGGGGTGAGAATCCTTACTTATGTACTTTTTAAAAAATTTGGCTACATTTGCATGTGCGTTGACACATTCAATCAAGCCATGATCTTACCCCCTTTCCCTACCTACGCTGTGCTGCTGCTCACACATGGCTTGCTCAGAATGAGGTAAATTAGACAGCTCCACGCAAGAAGTTATTTTTAAAACTTGCAGTGTGCTTACTAAGGTAGCTGTAAAAACACCGCTGGGGAAAATTAAAGACATAACATAGCACTAGCCCGCATAAGCCAATATTTGGATTCTAGC
Organism: Phyllostomus hastatus; assembly: GCF_019186645.2. Lineage (NCBI taxonomy): Eukaryota > Metazoa > Chordata > Mammalia > Chiroptera > Phyllostomidae > Phyllostomus > Phyllostomus hastatus. The sequence continues at coordinate 32,989,941 of NW_025333709.1, read as the reverse complement.
CATTTATATTTCACTCCTGTATTGGTTTGTTCTCCATAAAACTCCCTTATGAAAACCCAGAAAAGATCTTTAGACCACAAACACAGTTGTGTCAGATGGCTATTCAAGTTCTTAATACCTTTTTTCCTTTGGGGTGTATTCTCCCAGATCTTCTCTGCTGACTTCCTTATTAACTTGATCTTTAAATGTCATTATATTTATTTGGCTTATATCTATGATTAAAGGCCAGTGCTTTCCATTAGCAGTTTGTGCTCATTTGTTTTGATTAAAACTTTTAAAAATCTTTTCTTCGTGTGACCGGATATTCATGCAAACATAATACTAGGACCAATTTATATATTAGGTTTTAACATAATCTAATATAAAGGAGATTATCTATTTATATTTTAATACACATTATTTATAAATTGTAATTTTTTAAATATTTAATTTTAATATAAATTATTTATAAATGATAAAATATTTCTATTTTATACTGGTTCAGTCTCCTATCACTTTCAGGCTCCTGACCATCTACACTCTTAGTTCCAAAGATAGGGAGTTTGTGGTGTATTCTAGGAATTAAAGAAGCTCTACTGCCAGGTGAGAATGACTGGAAGCCCCCCCAAATTCCAACTTACATTCCTCCTCCAAGCCCTGGAGGATTTCAGAGTGCTATTGTAGCAGGCGCTGTTGATGCCTCAAGCAGAGCCTCCCCTGCCACTTTGGCACGCTCTTGTCCACTGCCAGCTGACAGTATCTGCACCTGTTTGCCCAAGGGCTTTTCCAGAGCAATGCTCTCTGCCCAGACACAAAGGGACAGGCTAGAAGGAAGGAATGGAGAATTGATATCCCTGAATATCCTCAACCAAGTCCTGATGGGGCATGGTATACAAATACCTAGCAACTTTTCCTCCAGGGTGGATAACTTTGAAGTGTGTATTACACTGTTTCTCCAAGTTCCTGGCACCGCGAAGCTCCGATTGCCCCCAGTGCTAGCTGGCTTGACAACACATCTTTCACTGCTTCCTTCCTTTCCCTGGCTCACCTCCTCATTCCCTACTGGCACTTTCTGCACCTCCCAAATAAACTGCTTGTACTTGAACCCCTGTCATCTGGTTTGCTTCTGAGCTCAAACTAAGGAGTGATGGAATACAAAAGAGGAGACTTCTGAGCCATTGATTAGCCAATCTAATCAATATCCAGAAGTTGATGAATTATAATGGATATAGTACCTGGTACCTGATAATAACTTTTATGAATGTTTTTCACAATATTAGCATATGTGTTCACCCTCTCAAGGTGTGAAATTCCAGTGGGAGAAATTGACTTACCAACCATGAGACCTTAATGCACTGAAGCTGGTGCTATAAGGGAGATGTGAGGAGTTTCCTGTGGGAGAATAGAGGTGAGTCAATGGTGCACTAGGATGGGATTGGGAGCAAAGGAGAGTCTTCAGGGAAAGTTTTACTGAGGGAATGACATTAGAAAAGGAAGTTGGAAAAGAACATTTCAAAAAGAAGAACATGGAGAGAGATGGAGAAAGAGAGATAACCAGCTGTGAATACTGCCCTGGGAGGGGAGCAGTGAGCAGGAACATGGGTGTTTGGGGAGCAGTGACTGGGATGAGATGGTGAGAGGCCACCAATGCCATGTTACTGGGAGCTGGTCTCTTCCTGAAAGTCACAGTGAGACATCAAAGGTTATTAAGCAAAGGAGTAACATGATTAGCTCTCTGTGTTAGAAAATTTTGTTTTCAGATATATAGATAGTAACAGTGATATACATTGGACTATTTTTGGATCTCAGTTTACATAGATGGGGCAGTGGAAGGTAAGTGGTTAATTAAACATGTGGATGCTTTTATCTGAGTCCCAGCCCTGTCACTTACTACTCATGTGATAAAAATAACTGACATATACTGAGTCTACCAAGTGCCTAGCACAGTTCTGAGGGCTTTGCATGTACTGGACTATGAAGTCCTTTGTCCTTCAGATTCCTCATCTATACAATGGAGATCACATTATTTTATGTTAGAGAAATATTATCCTATGACAATATTTTATGTAGCTGCCTTACAGAGTAGTTACACAAATAAGTTTATTTGTGTAAATGTCTCAGAATAATGCCTTAGAACATAGGCAACAGGTGCTGAGTAAATGCTATTGTTATTGTATTCTCTGCTCTCAGACGAGCTCACGTAAAGGGGGCCTTTGGCTTTGCTAAGTACTCCTACATCTGTGTTTGGACATTATTGAAAAGCATCCCCGGCAGGTACCTGCTGGAGTTGAAGGGTAGATGGGAGGCTAATTGTGGTGCAGTATCGCATAGTCTTACTTCCTTTGTGCAGCTCCAAGAATTTTCTCCACTGGAAAAGCTCTGTTCAACCTAGACCAGAACCTGTGCAGAGCTGTCCTTTAGTGGAGGTGCTGAAGGAGTTAGGGGAAGTTGTCCAACAGCCAAGGCACCTGAGCAGAGTTCTTGGTGTTGGAATCTAGGAGGAAAAAGCAGCATGAAACCAGCAGTGAGTTCTAGGATCAGAATTTGGAGCAGCATCTGTCTGGCGTGTCTGACTCCAAGGAGCTTCTGCTCTACTGTCTGTGGAGCCGTCTGTGGAGACTCTAATGAGCAACCAGGAAGTGGCCCAGCAGAGAGAGGAGATTCAAAGGGCTTTACTTGCCTGTAAAAGGGCTACTGGGTCTCCTTCCGGAAGGACCTTATCCCTGAAGCTTCAAGTTCTGGTTATGAATGTCCCACCTGAATCAGGTAACATCTTGAGGGACAATGGAGACTGTGGAGTAAAAAGTTAAGCTTCTTACCTAGACAGCCTATGAAATTGTAGATTCAGAATTACAAATGTGGGCTCTTTCCATACCTGATTTGTTTCCAGAAATTTGAAAGTCGAGTTCTAATCCAAAATTGTCATGGTGCCTAGGACAATTTTGGATTAGAACTCGACTTTCAAATTTCTGGAAACAAATCAGGTATGGAAAGACAGAGGTGCCTTAATTTAATTTCTTATCCATAGTTTGAAGTAATTGTAACTTTTTCACAAAAGCACTGCACAACCACACTGCTTGCTTCTATGCATCCTTTCTGATGTTTGTCGTCACAGACTCTTCCACCATGAGGCAAGCAGGAGAGGTGGAACTCAGCTTCTTCAATAAAACATGATACACTTGTGTCTTTAAACGTTTCATGTTCACAAGGAACTTCTGGGCCACTTTCTGATTTCTTTAAAACAGTGGTAGAAGACTATCTACCGTTGACTGTGCCCAGGTCTAGCTATTGATTGTCTCAGTACATATCCTTGGCTCTTGGGTGTGTATGTGTACCATTGACATCCTATGTATGCTTATCTGAAACCTGTTCACTTTTTTGAATAATATATCATATTTAAAAATACCTTTGATATTTACCTAACTTTTAAATTTAAAAAGCAAAGGTGTGAGATATAATTTTGCAGTTTGTGCTCCCTTGTGTCATGTAGGCAATAAATGGTATTTTTAAATCTACATGCTCTAGTCCTACTCCTTAAATTTAAATTTAAGCATCTTTTAAAAATAATATATATACATATATGACTTTTTATTATTTGCTTTTCTTATAACAAAATGCAATAAAAGAAAATTTGCTGTGTTAACAGCCTGGAAATTACTGCTGTTTACTACCCACACGGTTAACATTTTTATTATTTTGGGTGAAATCTCAAACATTAAACAGGTAAGTATTAACTTAGGAAATAATATTATCAGCTATTATCGGCAAGGTAAGAAACAGACTTTAGAATCCTCTATGGCTAATTATATCAGTGATACCGAATTACAAAAATAAAAATGATTCAAATTTTCACCACAAACTATCAGAAACCACTGGATTCTTCCTTTCGTTTATCTGGGGAGCATTTCTGAGTCCTAAAAATAATTAGATAGGAGCAGCCTTACAGACCTTTAGAATAAAATGTTTGTTGCTGAATCTATTTAACAAGAGGTGAGTCTGTGCGTTTATGTATTCAAAAACATATATTTATGCATCCTATGGCCCCGATACTCAAAGTGTGGACCCCCAGACCAGCAGTATCTACATTACCTTTGAACTTGTTAGAAATGCAGAATCTTGGACTCTATTCTAGATCTGTGAGTCCCAATCTGCATTTTAACAAGATCCATTACTCACTCATCATGCACGTTCAAGTTTGAAAGGTGTTGCATTGGGGAGATAAATTTATACTGAAAGAAGATTTTTCTCCAAGGCTATTCCTACCTAATTGTAGGATCTAGAAATTTTCCCCAGATGGATGAAAGAGAGTCAGGTGGTCTCTTTCCTCTTTACCATGTTGACTCTCTATACACTGAGGTCTACTGTCTCATGTGGAGGTGTCAGACCTCCTTGGTTTGATTCCTGTCTCTACAATTTGTATAATCTCTCTATATAACCTCAGTTTCCCTACCTGTATAAAAAGAATAATAGTACCTCAAACAGTTGTGAAGAGTAAATGAGTTAATATTTATAAGTCTAGAACTTTAGTTAGTAGGTCTGTATTTTATAAGCTATTATCTTAAAGTCTCAGGTCCTCCTCTAAGGTTGTGGTTAGTGGCAGAATGATTCAGAGACAAGGCTGCTCAGCTCAGAGAGCCTGGGATGGATGGATTTGTCTGCATCCTGTTTAGGGCATGTCCAGTCCTAGCATAGGACTGCCATTCAGTAGCTTAGTGCCCAAGTGTATTGATCATGGGATATTAATTACTGACCTCCTTTAGGCAGTTCTCTGAAACCTTATTTTCTCTATTTTGTAAGAAAATAAGCCTCCTGAATATAGTGAAAACCCACTTAATTTATCTTCTTATTTCATAAGTTGATATCATTGATGGAATAAATTCTGACACCTCTCCATTCCCTCTTTACCTCCTGCAAATAACCATAAGTAGAGTTAAGATGATAGAATGAGAGAAATGTAAATGGCAGGAACCAGATTTCATCTTCCACCAACATTTATAAGAGAGAAAGGTGCCATGCCAAGGAACACTTATCAGCTGGAGATTTGGTCCCTAACCCCAATGTAGAGTCCTGGGGTACAAGGTCACTACTCCTGAAGTTTTAATATACCAATAACTCACCAAAATATCTTGTTAAATGCAATTCTGAGTCAATGTATGTGGGTAAGACCTGAGATCTTGCATTTCTGAGAAGCTCCCAGGTGAATTCAGTGCTGCTGGTCCATAGACCACACTTTTAGTGAGGCCTAGGCTGTAACCAGTCTGAATAAGTCAAAAGGATTTTTCTGTATCTGCTTAAGCAGGCACCTGAATCTTGGCTTTCTTCATCAGTGGTTCTCTGCTCTAGCTGCACATTACAATCACCGAGGGTTCTGGTACCCACCTCCAAACGTTCTGGGATTCAAGGGTGGAAGAAAGCCAAAATGGAAGGATCAAAAACAGATGATTCTGGGAGAACTTGGACTTTAAACTTTTTGTGTTTAACAAAGAAATTTCTTGTCAGTACTGTGATCCAATAAAATAATCTTGAGCTTGACCCTGGTCCAGATTTGTAGTAGAGTGTCAACAATAAGTGAAACCCTTGAGTTTTCTATAGAGATGAATAATAATTGCATGTGGTCAGCATGGTTGTCAAACCATTTTTATAGAGCAGTTGCAGAGTGCTTTTCAAAATGTAGCACTTGGGTGAAAACTAGGTTCAGAAGTTGAAGATTGCTGATTGACTCTGACTCTCACTAAGGGACAACCAAAACTCATTCACATGGGGGAAACTATAAATATATGATCCTTTTCTTTGAGATCCTTATGCTCTAGTTAAGGAAATAAGACCAATGCCTGTCTGCAGTAAATGCTTAACTCCGCAGGCCTGGTTTATTCAAACCCCATACATTCCAAAGAAAGCCTAGCTCTTTAGGACTGGCTCCTGGAAGGTGACTTCTAAACCCTTGGAAAAGGCTGCCTGATAAAAGTGTTTTTGGTATGCCAGAGGCCCTGAACTATATTGTATCAGTTTCACCCCTGGGCGCTGAAGTCTGAGTAGGTAAGGCCAGTCACGTGGGTACAATGTGCCTCTGTGCCTGACATGCAATAATAACCTTGGACACCAAGTCTCCAATGAGCTTCCCTAGCTGTCAGTTCTTCACATGTGTTGTCACATGTCATTGCGTGGAGAATGAAGTGCATCCCCACACAACACCATTTGGAGGGAACACCTAAAAGCTTGTGCCTTATCTCTCCTGGACTTTGTCCAAAGCACTTCCCCATTTGTTCATTTTAATCTGTATCTTGTCATGGCAATAAACCATAACCATGAGAAGACCAGTTTTTCTGAATTCTGTGAGTCCTTTTGAATCATCAGGACTGAGTGTGGTCTTAGAAACCCCAGACAAAACATGTATTAGGTGAGAGTAATCCTGGGTCTCCCATGAGGAAGTTTATTTGGGAGATGATCCAGGAAACAGAAGAGAAAGAAGGAAATAAAATCGTTATTGTAAGTGCCCATAGCCTGATGCCCTGGGACATTCTGAAGAGCTATAAAATCTCTCTCTGTCTTCCTGAGGGGAGGTAGGTGAGGTGTCAGACCTGTGCAAAGCTGGTTGCCATTGTAATGGCTGGAGTAAAAGACGGGCTGAGAATATGTGCAGCTGAGCATAACGGTGTTCATTCCATTCTATTCCTTGTACCACAAGATGCACTTGTGCCCTACACCAAGTCCAATCCAGAGCCCTCAAGGTGGTGGCTGGCCATGATCTCTACAAAAGAACTCAATTAAAGGAGCTTAATGGAACAAGGGACAGTCACTATTGTTGCAAATGGTCTCAAGGCTATAGTTGATATTTATTATCTACCTCCTCCATCATGCATTCTAGATTCTCTCACCCTAGGCCTGCAACCTAAGCTAACGAAGTGCAAGTTATAGGAAGTGAACATCCAAACATGTAGAAGGAAATATGTAAAACATGTTAGATGATTGTTAAAATTCCAACTGATACATGACAATGGTTGCTGGTTGTGCAGATAATAATTTATTTTTATAATTGCTGTTATTGAAGGGAATATGCTACATACTATGTGTTTTGAGCAGAAAAAGGTTAAAAAGGTTACTGATCTACAAAACAACTAATATTTGAAAACTTGATTTAAATTTAAAATTTTCTAGAATGTAAAAAAAATCTTGATTAAATATGACAACTGATCATCTGCAATCTACAAGACAAAAACTTTTTATGCTTGTATGAGAATTATACCCTTTCATTTTTTTACTGTCTGTTGGAATCCTGTCGCATAGAACTAATCACTAAGGCCCTTAATTTATTGGATGGGTCCAATTATATTAAGACAATTAAATAACAATTTCATACCATCCATTTTAAAATAAAATCACCAGAGAGACTTGATTTAAGGAAAGTTCAGAAAAGAAAAAGACACCTCCCCCCAGCATTTTCTATTTCCGATTTGAATTAATTTCTTATTTCCGAAGTTAAAACTCATCTTGATAGTTTGATGTCAGGTCTACATTTGACCACAAGACTTCATGAATTCAAAAGTTTAGTCATGTTTTTTTCTTACCTCTAAATATTGGGTTGGCCAAAAAGTCTGTTTTTTTTTTTCTGTAAAATTAAAGACACATTTTTCACTTTCACCAATAACTTTATTGATTTGGAGATTTTGAGTATGTGGCTATTTCCCATGTGGTAGAACATTGATTGTTCTCAATTAATGTCTTGATTTGATCGCTATCAACTTCAACTGGTCTACCCAACCATGGAGCATTGCCCAACAAGAAATCTGCAGCATGAAACTTCACAAACCACTTTTACCACGTTCAATCAGTCACAGCACCTTCTCCATACACTGCACAAATCTTTTTTGTGTGTTTTAGTTGCACTTTTACCTTTCTTGAAATAATAAAGCATAATATACCAAAAATGTTGCATATTTTCTTCCATCTTCAATATTAAAATGGGTACACAAAATTCACCAGTTTTGATAAGTTTTTTAAATGCATGCTGATATGACAGCTGTCACGATACAATCTAACAAAACTGTTTCCAATAAGTTAAAGACAACTAAGCACTACTACAGCCATCTTACAAAAAAAAAACACCACCAAGAAATGAACTTTTTGGTCAACCCAGCAGATAATCAGGGCAAACCGAAGAAGTAAAGAAGTGTTCACATTATGATGAAAAATGCAATAAAAATATATATGAAATTATTTTGTAAAAAATATGAAGATGAAATAACTATAGAACTCAACTTTTACTATCATTATCATTGTTGTGGTTTTTATTATTATTCAGGCCTATATTCCTTGTCTAAAACCCTTGGAGCTAGACATGTGTCAGGGTTCAGATTTCTTGGAACAAAATGTTGGTTTGTTTTTTTGCTTCAAATGCAGCATCTTTTAGTCACCTACTGGAGATACACTTTGTTCTTTATATGCAGCTAAATCTTTCCTTGGTCATGACACATCTGTGAGAAGCATCCAAATATAAAAATAAAATATGAGGCTTAGCTTAGATTTTGGTATCATGAAAGAAAATGCATTTGAACAGTTCTGCTTGGCAAAAAAAGTAGGTGAAAGGTGTTGAAAAGAGTTGTTATTTACATATAGTAACTCAATATTTTGCACTTGAAATTTCCCCAAGAGTTTGAGGAAAAATAGTAGCCATTTTTAGATAATGGCTGCCAAACAAGGGAGCTTTAAATACTTAAATTTTCAAAGTTTCACTCATAAATCAGACTTTAATGATATAGCTTTAAATTTTCATTTTTAAGTTACTTGTACTCCAGTACAAAAAAAAAGGTATTTGTAAATAGACATTCCACTGATGTTATTTTTAATATAATTCGTGATGGGTGTATAATTTTCAGGTACTTCTGTAATGTTTGAGAATCCTTTGCTTGAGGAGATACAGGATTTGGGGACTGTCTGGAGCCATTTACATTTTCCATAATCACTTATAATACAGCTGAGCTTAAGTTGTTCAGGATAAAGTTAAATAATTCAGGGTGCCTACAGTATGTCATTTTTTGGTGTCTAAGATTCAAAAGTGAGTCAAATGATTTCAAGATTTTATAGTTAATAAGCAAGAAAAGTAACACTTCAAATTTATCTCAGGCTTAGGGAATCAAAAGGACTCTCATGAAATCATATTCTCACAGAGTAGAAAGTCACAGAATTAAATCATCAATCAAACCTTGGAAAGAAAAGAGATATTATCCACTTGATATCTTCATGAGTTTTAAATGAGTACTATGCGTCCTTGCCAATGAAAGTCTGGCTGTCAGAGATTCTGAGGGACCATGGGAGTTGTTTCATCTCTGTCGCAAGGGAATGTTAATAATTCTCTGAACTGTCCTTTGACATAAGAATGATCAGTTATCTTGTGAAATTAGGTCTAGATGGTGTCCTTTTCGAGCTGTCCTTATTGTCGTTCAAAAAAATGGCAGCCATTATAAATGAAAATGCTAATGTTTGGGAGCTTTGATATTATTAATAAGTACAAATGCTAGTTTTTGACAAGAACAAAAATATATTAGAAATCTATATCAAAAGATAATGTTTCTCACGTATTCTATCTTCTGAGCAAGTTATTTAGTCTCAAGATACTGAAAATAGTACTAATGATTTAATAAAGTTTGATGACAATTACTTTTAATCAAATCAAAGTGCTCACACAAAAAAGTTCAGTTAATTATGAATTCCTCTATTTTCTCTCCAATAGATGCTCCATTTTTCTTAGATGATATAACTAATACCATCAGGATTTCATGAGAAATTAGTCTGTGTCAGAATCAGCCATGTTAGTCAGAAAAACCTTAAGTGCTAACACTTCCTCATTACTTAGACTTGTTTCTCTCCAAGATAATCAAGTCATGTGACAATTAGGCCATGACATTACTGACTGTAACAATGATATTCTCTTCTACAAGGTTAGACATTAAGGAGAAGTTCTGTGTAAGGTGTTGATACTTCATCCCCTGTTAGCACTCTGAGGCAGTTATTTGCTAAGACAACCTCAGGAACAGATTACAGATGTTCCAGAATGTAACATTATGTCTGTTTCAACCATTTAAATACTCCGCTTATTGAAAAATGTATACAATATATTTTTTAAATATTTTATTATGAAAATTCCAAACACAGGATTGAAGAAAAAGGTTCAGTGAACACCCGGGCTTTCATCCCGCACCTGCAAGACCATGAGTTCATGGCCTCCTGTCTTGTTGAGCTCAACCTCACTCCTGCCCCTTCCCTTCATTAAATTATTATGAATCACATTTCAGATAGCATTTAATTTCACTTGTAAAAATGCCAGCATTATCTCTAAAGTATAAGAACACTTTAAAAAACATGTAACTCCTATGCTTTCATTATCTTAAACAGTAATAATATTAGGAAAGCTAAAATAAAAAAAGATTGATATCAAATTGGTAAGCATGTGGCGCAACTGGAATGCTTATACATTACCACTGGGAATGTAAATTAGCACAATTACTTTGAAGCTTCTTATAAATTAAATGTACATCTAATATACATTTAAACTATCACTTAGCAATTTTACTCTTAGGAATGTACTCCCAAAGGGGGGGAAAAAACACATGTAAAAATACTTAAAATGTTTTTTTCATAAGATCCCAAATTGTAAGCCACCCAAGTGTCCATGAACAACAGAATGGATTTTTTAAAAGTGTTATATTCATACAGTTGAATGCTACTGAGAAATAAATAGGAATGAACTATTAATACATGCAGCATGAATAGATCTCAAAAACATTATCTTGATATATACCCATTCGAATGGCTGTAATCAGACAACAAGAACAGATGTTGGCAAGGTTATGGAAAACTAAAAGTCTCAGACATGGTGAGTATGTAAAATGATGTACCCACTTTAGAAAATAGTTTGACTTTTTCTTAAAAAGTTAAACATAAATGTGCCATGTGAGCCAGTAATTCATCTCCTACGTATCTACCCAAGCTAAATGAAAACCTATGTGAGGACAAAGACTCACTTAAGAGTGTCCATAGCCACATTTTTCATACAAGCCAAAAAACAGAAACAACCCCCCATGCTCATCAAAAGATGAACAGATAAACAAAATATGGTATATTCGCACAATGAAATATTCAGCTAATATGAGGGAATGAGGTATAGATCTATGCTACAACATAGATGAACCTCAAAAAAACTAAAAAATATGCTAAATGAAAGAAGACAGATGCAAAAGCCACATTATTGTATGACTCAATTTACATGAATTATCCAGGAAAGGGAAGTGTGTGGAGACAATAGATCAGGAATTGCCTGGGATGGGTGTGGGAATGGGGATTACTCAAAGATGAGCATGACAGATCTTACTGGGGTGATGAAAATATTCTAAAACTGGATTATATGATGGTTGCACATTAAGGCAAACTTACTAGGTCATTCAGTTGTACACTTAGAATGGGCAAATTTAATGAGAACATTAGTGTATGATTCCTTTTATGTGAAGTCCAAGAATAGGCAAAATTGATCTATGACTCGAAACCAGAAATTAGTTGTCCTGTATTAAAGTGGCAGGGGGAGGGTTAGTGACTGGAAAGGAACAGGAGGGAACTTTTTGGGGTGATGGAAATGCTCTGTATCTACAGCTACATCTGTATCTATATCTTGTTTTGGATGACTGTTACCCAGATTGTTAAAGGGAATACAATTGTTAAAACTCATTCTACTGAACACTTAAGATCTGTGCATTTTATTGTGTACAAATTATATATTCATTAAAAACAAGATAGTAATTTCCTAATCTATCAAATATCCAGTTCTGAATTGCCTAATTGTTTATTTATATATCATTGATTTGTTTGAAATAATATCTAAAAATTTTGACACATTGCCCTTAAGTGGTATGCCTTTAAGTCCTTTTTTCTTAAGGAAAATAACAAAATTGATTTATAGGTAGTGTGTATTTTGCACATGCATTTTATTTATCCTAATTTTCAATAGTTAATTGAAAAATATTTTACACATAATAAAATGCAAGAGTTTGGTGTATAGTTCAATGATCTTTTAAATATGTACATGTGTTTCTAATTAGAAAACTGATTTATCCACATTGTAAAACATGTGAAAATAAGAGAAAAATAAAACAAAAACAACCACAATTACCATTTTGGTGTGTTTCTTTTTTGACAACTTCCTCTTCTTCAGTGAATTAATAATATACATGTAAAGTACAGTATATTATTATTATTATTATTACTATTATTATTATTCCATAGGCATAAATGGCTGAGGAAATGGTCAGATTTGTAGCTGTGATCTTAGTAGTGCAACCATATTGAATCTTGAAGCCCCAAGCACACCATCTGATGCTACTCTTCTACCACGTTCATATCTAAGAGATAATCAGGAAGAGGATGCATGTGTGCAGCAGCACTGTGTACAGCCACCTGTAATCTGATGCATTCATTTCTTTCTCTAGAGTGTAGACAAACCTGTTCAAATTTTACTGACTATTATAAAGATCTCTGTGTTGGATTCAGGGGAAGAGATACTGTATTACTCCATCCACGGACCCCCCACTCACTTTCCAGTATAGCTTTTCAGTTAGCAGAAGGATCACACCGGTCTTTCCTTTGACATTCTCAAGTTCTAAACTGAGTATATTTTCTTGAAAATGAAGTCACATCCCAGCATGTTTTGATCTACACTTATTGTTACCTGACTTCCTCTCTATACTGGCTTTTTGAAAAGAGTTTCCATGTAACACTTGGGGCATTGATCTCATTATCTCTCACGTAAATGCCAGGTTTTGCTGAGGAAGAAGAAACTACGTTAAATGATAGGGACCTTGGGGTTTGAGTATGAATTTATAAGCAGTATGTTTTCTGGTCTGGAAAAGGTCACACCATTCAAGGAGTGTGCTCATTTGGGGGGCTGATGTTCTTTTTCCTGAGACGCAATTGACCTGTCAACAGGAATGGCTTTCAGAGGCTGCAAATACAGTAAAATCAAATTACTGCAAACAAGATTATTCTAAAATGACTTTTGAATAAATGGTAGCTCTCCTACTTTCTGAATAGTTTTGAAGATAATGCCAAAAGAATGAAAGTACAATCAAAGGCAACTTCATGTTTTTAAAAGTTTATGTGAGCCTTTTCAAATAATGGTGTGGGATCAATTGAACATCCACAGGCAATACCTTGACTTAAACTTTACACCTTGTGTAAAAATTAACTTAAAATTAATCACAGATTTAAATATAATACTTAAAAGTATAAAACTTTTAGGAAAAAAAACAGAAGCAAATTTTCAGAACCTAGAGCTAGGTGAAAAACTTTCAGGCATGATACTAAAGCACTATCTATAAAAGATAAAGTTTGATAAATTGGACCTCATCAAAATTAAAACCTTTGCTCTGTGAAAGACTTTGGAAGAGGACAAAATTTCAAGCCATAAACTGGAAGGAGATATTTGTGAATAACTTATTCAGCATAAGACCTTGTATTTAGAACATATAAAAAATCCTCTAAACTCAACAGTAAAAAAAAATTACAAAATGAGCAAAATACATAACCATATATTTAATTGAAGAAGACATACAGATGTCAAATAAGCAAATGAAAAGGGGCCCTAAAGCAATAGCTGTTAGAGAAATGCCATTAAAAGCACAGTAAGATATTATTATACATGTACACATCAGAGTGGCCAAAATAAAACATAATGATAACACCAAATGCTGGAAAAGGTGCAGAGAAATTGGATCACTCATTGCTGTTGGAAAAGTAATATGTTACATCTACTCTAAAAGAGTTTTTCAATCTTTTATAAAATTAATTAAGTATGAACAAAATGAGCCAGCAATTGCATTTTGGGGCATTTATCTCAGAGAAGTAAAAACTTACATCAAGACAAAAACTTGTACACAAATGTTCATAGCAGCTTTATTCATAATACATAACAACTGCATGCCCTTCAACCAGTTAATAGTTAAACAAAATATAATGAAGAGATGAACTATTGATACACATAACTTGGATGGATCTCAAAGGAATTATGCTGAGTGAAAAAAGGCCATTCTTCTAAGGTAATATAGTATATGGGTCATATATGTGACATCCTTAAAATAAAAAAAATGATAGAGAAGATGGTTAATGGTTTCTGGGGTTAGGGGTGAGGAGAGGAGGGTGGGTATGGCTATAAAAGAATAATATAAGAGGGCCTGGAGTGATGGAATTGTTCTATGTCTCTTTTTTAACAAGAAAAAATTACCAAATTTAGTTGCATACATATGTACAGGGCATTCATTGTTATATGTCTTGATTGTGGTGGTGGTTGTGGTGGTATTTACAAGGATCTATGCACTTGGTAAAAGTGCATAGAACTACATACACACACACATTCATACAAATGAACATATAAAACTTGTGAGATCTGAATAAGCTCTGCAGATTGTACCAATGTCACTTTCCCGGTTTGGGCGTCATACTATAGTTATGCAAGATGTTACCTTTTGGGAAAACTAAGCAAAGGACACATACGACCTCTCTGTATATTATTGTGGCAACTTCTTTTGAATCTGTACTTATTTCAAAATAAAAAGTTTTAAAAGTTCTTAAAAACTTGGGTTGTGTGTTTTCTGAGAAATATGGATGGTAAAAGATTATCATAGTCGTCTGTCTCATCTCCTGCCTTCCTGAAGAATTGGTTGGTCCAGATCTTGAAAGTTGTGTGGAAGAAAATGAATTCTCTTTTTATGTCTAGTTTTCCTATTTTAAACATTGCCATTCCTCGTTATGAAATATTTTTTTAAAAGTAAAACTTTAGAAGTTTTCAAAACCCTCTCTTCTATTTGAAGCCCTTTTCTTCTTCCTCCATTTTCTTGTCATCACCAACACATTTCTTCCTTATGTTCCAAATCATCGATCTGAATGAATCCTGGCTTCATCCCTTCCACTGCTGGTTCTCTGTAGATTTTTCTTTATTTCACCTTCATTTCTTCCTGCGTCTTTTTTATGTTGTTGCTGTACTCAGTGAATTCTTTGAGCATCCTGACCACCAGTGTTTTGAACTCTGCATCTGATAGGTTGGTTATCTCCATTTTGTTTAGCTCTTTTTCTAGGGTTTTGTTCTACTCTTTCATCTGGGCCAGATTTCTTTATCTCCTCAATTTGGGACCTTCCCTGTGTTTGTTTCTATGTATCAGGTAGAACTGCTTTGACTCCCTGTCTTAGCAGTGTGGCCCATTGTAGAAAAGGCACTGAAAGTTTTATGGGGCAGAGCCTTAAGTAATTGCCAGGGTAGGGCAACCTGCTTCACCACTTTGTGGTTCTGTGTAGGGGGAGGGCTCAGACAGGGGATAATGTCATCGTCTGGTGTCTGGTGGTTTGTTTGGCACTTGCCCTGTGTGACTGGCACCCTTTCAGCTATTGTCCTGGTGCTGAATCCCAGAGGGGTGGGTCTACGTACATTTTAACTCCTTGTGGGCTCTTTAAGTGGAGTTTCCTGAAAATCTGGCAGTTTCTTCCACCACCCCAACCCCCACTGGTTTTTACTGTTAGAAGTTATGGGGATTTACCTTTCTGGCACTGAAACCCTGGGCTGTGAGGTCTGGCTTGGTGCTGGAATCACTCATTCCTGAAGTATCCTTCCTGATTTTTATCCACGCACGTGAATGTGGAACCACCCATTCTGCAGCTGCTACCTCTCTGTGCTATACCGTGTCTCCTCACCTCTCCATCCATCTTCACATCTCCACCCCTCCTACCCATATGGATGAATGTGGTTTCTTTAAATCCTTGGTTGTCGGACTTCCATATGCCTTGATTTTCTGAAGATTCTGGGTGTTATTAGTTTTGAGGTCTAGTTGTAATTCTTTCTGTGGTTGTTTGAGGAAGTGAAACATGTTTGCCTATGCCTCCATCTTGACCAGAAGTCTAAAAACTCCTGAATTAGGGTTGGGGTTTAGTATGATTGAAAGAACTTACATCTGAAATCATACTAATGGGTGGAAACATAGAAAGAGGACCTGTGATTAATTTTTTAGAAAAAGGAATTTGATTACCTTACAGATGAATACAGACTCAATGTTGCTAATTTTATTCTTCTCAAAAATTTCTTAAAATAATAGTCTAGTATTTAATTTAGAGCAATATGACATATATGCAACTTTCAGCACTTTATATCTGTATGGTCTACTTAAAAAATTAGAGCAAAAATTATTTGAGATAATACAGATAAAATGAGTAATGATTACTTCTTTTATGACACTAACTGAAATGTCACTTATTTTTACATTCAAAAACTCATTCCAGGTCTCTTTGTATTATTTTAAGATTTTTAAAAAAATCAAATTATACCAATTTTTTTCTCTCAATTCCTTTGACTAAATGCAATAAAAATTTTGATTTGAATGTGCCTATGTAAAAAATTGTATATTTTTTCATAAATACTACGTCTTTACAAAATACGTTTTGATTCATTTTAAGTAGATTAAAAATCAGTCTAGCTATAAAACATGGTTGTACAACTTACTGTGTAGAAATAATGAAACTTGATCGTCCTTGTATTTTTATAGCTATCATTTAATTTTAGGTTCTATTTCAATAAAACCTCATAGGTCTGGAACTATCTGTTTTTCTGCCAGCTTTGCCCTGATGTGGTTCATAAATATGTCAAGAAAATCTAATAAGTCTTTCATGGCTATATATTAATATTTTAATGGCAATTAAAAGAACAAAGAAAAGACTGACTTCTACAGATTATAATTTTTTTAATGTCATGTTTCAAATTAGCAATAACAGTGCTGTTTTTCTATAATGGCTTTATCCATGATTTAAATTCATGTAAAAAAAAATCTAGTCTTGAGGGCATGAAAGAAACTGCAAAACATTATTTAGTTGCTTTTTAAAAAATTCTCTGATTGCTTATCTCAAAAGGAATTTATCTCTAATGGCTGTCTGAGATAAACCTGTGCTGCCATCAGGCTTAGAGAATTCACTGACAGTATCTCTACCCACAATGCCTGCTGAAATTGAAGAGATGAAACCTACCTCCTTTTGCAAAAATCATTAGCAAGAATGTCTCTTGGACATACAAATCTTCTATTTGCCATGAGTCTACCTCACAGTCACTATGTCTACTGTATGAGCCTGAAAACCACCTCAAGGGGAAGGACTTCTAATGTTATTATTTCTGTAAAATATTTAGATTAATTTTACCAAGTAATTAGAGAAAATAAGAAAAGTTTCTCTGTGAAACAGGAAGTCTTAAGAAATGTATTTGACCTGTGATCCTCCTTCTTTTTTCTTTTTTATTCATTGTTCATTTGTTGTCTCTTAGAAGAGTGTTTCTTTTGGGGTGACTTCTCAGTACAATACAGTTCATTCAAAAGTCCTTTCTAGTCAAGAGATTTTCCTGGAAGCAGAGGCTGATATCTATATAGTTTGAAGAGATAGGTGGGAAAAATAATTATGAAATATTAGTGTTGAAAGAGAAGGCAAACTCAATTATAGAATGCGAATTTCATCCAGATTCCAAAGATGTTTGTAGAGAGAGCTGAAAGGTATCCTTGTCTCTAAATAAATACTGCTCTTCTGAACCAAACAGACTTCCAACACATTTGTGAACAGATATTCAATCTCATTAGCACTGGGAATTGCAAGTCCACACTGAGATGCCACACCCACCCGACTGGCAAAGATTTTTGCAAGCATGTGCAGCAATGGAAACTTCATGTATTGCAGTGGAGTATAAACTGGTACAACACATTGGAAAACAACTTAAAGCAGACTTTAACCATAGATTATCCCCTATGACCTAACAGCTCTACTCCTAGGTATATGCCTCAGAAAACTCTTCCACATGTGTAGCAAGGAACACGTACAAGAACATTCAGAACAACCTGATTTGGGCAGAAAAGAAAAACCTGTAATGCACGATTGTTTCTTTTGCTGGCCTGCGGGGGTTATAAAAAGCATTGAGCCCACTATTTTCAGGCTTTTCTGTTTTCACTAATATCTCACCTCACACAGGCCACTGAAACAAGGGATCTTCCAGGGCACATTCAGGAGACACAAAGAAGGTGGTGGGGAACGGGATCCACCTCCAACCACCTACATCCTTATTTCATTACATCCTTTACGTCTTTTGCACTCCTATTTCATTACTCTGGAAATAAATCAAAGTACAAGCAATTTTGAACCAAATCTATTCTCACCCATCCTTGAAGCTGGACCAGGCTCCATAACCTGGCCTTGCTTGCATGTTTTGTGTAAACAAAGAACTTAAAAATGAACTTTCCCCCCCCACTTTTTCTGTCAAAGTTATACTTCTGCCTCTCTCTGTATTTCTGACACAGCACTATCCCAATCTCCCTGTAATACAGCTATTGGAGTGTGAGTTTGGGGTCCTCTACCTAATTGTAAATTCATTTTGGAAAGGTCCTACTGTTACTAAATGTTGTAGCCTTAAGGCAAGCCTTGACTATAGTGGGTTGCACAAGGCATACCTGATACATTAAAAACCCTGATTTGGGGGAGAAGCATCTTTGGAAAGTAGAAGGGGCAGCAGCTCTCTCACATGCTAATATCCTCGAACAGACTGTATAAATCTCTCCAAGCATCATCAAATGAGAATCATAATACTTTAACATCCCAGAGATGCTATGCATACTACATGAAATAGCATGAAAAAGTGCCTGACTTAAAGATGCCCCTTGAGAAATGTCAGTTTGTTCTTTATTTCCATGTCTTTGGTTCTGTTTTGCTCATTTGTTGGCTTTGTTGATTAGTTTCCACTTATAGGTGAGATTATATGGAATTCGACTTTTACTGCCTGGCTTATTTCACTCAGCATAATGCTCTCCAGTTCCATCCATGCTGCTCTGAAGGTTAGGAGCTGCTTCTTTCCTTCTGCTGTGTAGTATGCCATTGTGTAAATGTACCACAGTTTTTTTTTAAGATTTTATGTATTTATTTTTAGAGAGGGAAGGGAGGGAGAAAGAGAGAGAGAGAGAGACATCAATGTGCGGTTGCTGGGGGTGATGGCCTACAACCCAGGCATTTTCCCTGACTGGGAATCGAACCTGCGACACTTTGGTTCGCAGCCCACACTCAATCCACTGAGCTATGCCAGCCAGGGCTTGTAGCACAGTTTTTTGATCCACTCATTTCCTGATGGGCACTTAGGCTGCTTCCAGCACTTGGCTATTATAAATAACGCTGCTATCAACATTGGGGTGCATAGGTTCTTTTGAACTGTAACCAGAATGGTGGGGGGAGGGGTGTAAGGGTGGAAAGAAGAGGACAAAGAGGATAAAAGGGGGCAAGTCAAGAAATATGAAGAGAGGAATCATGGGCATGGACAATGAGAGGGGATTGACTGTGGGAGTGGGGATAGGGATGGGGCAGGGGAGAGCAACAGGGAAAAAGTCAAGACAACTGTAATTGAACAACCATTAAAAAAAAAAAGAAATGTTAGCAGTGGAATTGCTGGGTCAAAAGGCATTTCCATTTTTATTTTTCTGAGGAAATTCCATACTGTTTTCCACAGTGGTTGCACAAGTCTGCAATCCCACCAACAGTGCACTAGGGTTCCCTTTTCTCCACAACCTCTCCAACACTTGTTTGTTGCTTTGTTTATGATGGCCATTCTGACCAGTGTGAAGTGGTACCTGTGGTTTTAATTTGCATCTCTCTGATTGCAAGTGGTACTGAGCATTCTGTCATATGTCTCTGGATCCTCTGTATGTCCTCCTTGGAGAAGTGTCTGTTCAAGTCCTTTGCCCATTTTTTAATGGGGTTGCCTGTCTTCTTAGAGTGGAGTCGTGTAAGTTCTTTATATATTTTAGAGATCAAACCCTTGTCTGAGGTTTCATTGGCAAATATGTTTTCCCATATGGTTGGTTCTCTTTTCATTTTAGTGCTGTTTTCTTTAGCTGTGCAGAAGCTCTTTATTTTGATGAGATCCCATTTGTTTATTCTTTCCTTTATGTCCCTTGCTCTAGGAGACATATCAGTGAAAATAAGAACCCTGAAACACCAATCCAAAAGAACTTATGTACCCCAATGTTCATAGCAGCACAATTTACAATAGCCAAGTGCTGGAAGCAACCCAAGTGCCCATCAGTAAATGAGTGGATAAAAAAAAACTATGGTACATTTACACAATGGAATACTAAGCAGCAGAAAGAAAGGAGCTCCTACCCTTTGCAACAGCATGGATGGAACTGGAGAGCATTATGCTAAGCGAAATAAACCAGGCAGTGAAAGACAAATACCATATGATCTCACCTTTAACAGGAACCTAATCAACAAAACAAACAAGCAAGCAAAGTATAGCCAAAGACATTGAAATTGAGAACAGGCTGACAGTGATCAGAAGGGAGAGAAGAGGGGATAAAGGGAGACAAGGGTGAGGGGTTTACAGGAACATATGGACAACAACAAAGTGCGGGGTGGAAATGGGGGAGGGACTTGGGAGGGCTGGGGTAATGGGAAAAGGCAGAAAACTGTACTTGAAAAACAATTTAACAATTGTAAAAATCAATCAATCAATTAATTAATTAATTAAACAATGTAAAAAAAGAGATATGTTAATGTACTCCCTTCCTCAGCGTTCCTTTCAAAAGGGGGTCAAATAAGAGCAGCCTTCCCTCTCTCTGTAGAAGGGAATGAAAAAGGCAGTGTCCTCGGAGAGGGTGCGGGTAAAGGGTTCCACTTAGGAAGTAGGGAGAGGACAGCGTTCGTGGAAGTCAAGCCACCCTAGAAACAGGATGCAACAGCTGGGGAGTGACAGCAGCAAAAAATGCACAGGAAAAGGAATTACCTCAGGCTTGAAATCCATCCAAAAGACAGCCAGAGACCCTCTAGACTTGTTAGAAAGGTACGTGTGGTCAAGGACCCCGCAGTCCTGTCTTCTTGACCTTCATTAAGAGACAACTGCATTTTCCCAAATGGTCTCCGGCCTTGCAGGAACCTGGGGGAACATCAACATTGCCGATGAACCAGTGTTGTTTTTCAGTGCACCGGGCACTGTGCGGGGACCCGGGGATAAACCCGTGAAGGGAACAGAGGTGCAACGGAGCTCAGGGAGAGGGAGCACCACAGTGCTGGGCAGAGCGGCTTCCCCAGGAGGGTGAGGACCAAGGGGAGTCCCAGACAGGCTAGGAAAAGAGAGAGCGAAGCCACGTACGAGTTAAAAAGTCCCAGACTCTCAGGACCACCTGGTTTGCCGCCCTCCTTCGCCCCCCACTCAAACTCCGCCAAAGCAAGAATGGACAGGCGTTCCTTCTTTGAATTCCACTCTCCCCCTCCCCAAACCTCGCAGGTGGGGACGGCGAAGTGCGAAGTGCGTGGTAGCCTGAGTCACAGCTCAGGCCCTCCGGCGCGGGTCCGCTGAGGGGTGGAGCGGGGGCGGCCGGCGGGTCCGAGTGACGCCGGAGGGGCCGGGGCAAAGCGCAGCCTGCGGGCTGCGAGGTGACGCGCCCGCCCGGGGAATGCGCCCGTCAGCCCACGTGTCCGCGAGATTTAAAAGTTGGCGGCGCGCGCGGCGGTCAGTCAGGCGGCCCGGCCCCACCAGCCGAGTTCCAGGGACGCAGAAGCAAGATCGGGGCACCGTCTGGAGTAGCGCCAAGTCCGGACCTCGGAGCCGTCCGCAGACGCCAGGATGCAGTCAGCAGCGAACCGCCGCCCCGGGCCGGCCCCGGGACCGGGGGCCACGGCATCCCTGCTCCGGGTGCTGCTGCTGCTGCTCGCCAGCGGCGCGGGCGCCTGCAGAGGTAAGCGGGCCCCGGCACTCGCCGCGCCCCAGCGCTGCTCGCCACGCTCTCCACCCCCTTTCCTACCTCTGCTCCAGGCTTCTGGCCGCGGGGCTCTCTAGGCTCCCGCCCTGGACCACAGGCGCGGGCAGCCAGCGGCGCAGGCGCTGGCGTGTTCCCCGGCCTCGCGCGCTGGCGCCCGGCAGGCAGGGGACAGCCAGTGGTGATGGAAACTTGGAGGGCTCCCTCACACTCGGGATGTGCACGCTCCAGAGCCCAGAGGTAATGAGAGTTAAAAGAATGAAAATTAAAATTCTTTCCTATTGATTGCAATTACTGGAGGGATTGATGGTTGAATCGAAACTAGAGTGAGTTTGATACTTCACCTGCTGCTGCGAGGTAAAGTCGGAGAATACTCACTCCACTTACGTTCAGATAATCCTGAGCAGTGCCAAAGGCCCTATTCTAAAGGTTTAGAAGGTAAGAGAGACTGTGGCTTATAGGTCTCAGGCATCAGATCAGAAAAAGGAATATAAATAAATAAATAAATAAATAAATAAATAAATAAATAAAACAGTGTTAGAGAAGCGAGAGTGCAAGCCAGGCTTTCAGACAGGGCTACAGCTAAAGTCAGGGAAGTCTGACGTGATTTGATAGCAATAGGGACTTCTGAGCTTGGATTAGGGGAAAGAAGTGGTAAAAGCAAAGGCAAGGTCAGGGAGGGAGGTCTGAAGCGCGGGAGACAAGGTAGAGTAGAGCGCACCTCATAGGGAGGAGAGCACCTTCAAGGTCACTTTTCCAGATGCCTTGAGGGGGACCATCTTCCAGGGCAGACACTGCCCTAAGACGGTGAATTTTGGAACTCCCCAGCAAGCGCCCCTAGCTTCCCTCCTCTGCCAGAAACCGCAGCTTCATCATTGTTCACAACATTGGGGGCTTGAAGCCACAACCGCAGGGACCTTTCAGGGCATGCAGCCAGCTCTGTTAGAGGTGGGGAAACTGAAGCTATTTTTCTTCTCCTACTGTATTTATTTTTATTGCTTTAGTTGTTTGCATTTTCTCCTTTCCTGTGGGGCTGGGGTGGCGGGGAAGGCGGTCTCCTTCTTGAAAAACAAGGCAATTTGACTTTGGTATCCAAGCAGTCAGAAGCTGGGAAACCTAAACCTTCTCCATATGACATAGCCGGCAGTGATGACTTATGCGAAGTACTGGTGATATTTTTCAATTTTCAATTTGTTATTGGTAAAATTAGGAAGGTGATCTTTATCTACCTTATTAGGGAAGCAGATAATCATAGTTTAAAAGCGGGCTTTTTTTTCTCTGTCAGGCAAATGTACTTTCCAAGCAGGTTACATACTATATATTTGCAGCGATTTTTGTATCAGTGAGAGACAACTGTTGTGGGGGGTGGTGGGGGAACTTTCAGGCTGCTGGTGACTGAACAGAAACTATGGAAGGCAGCAGCTGCTTTCTAAAAAGTGATGTCTTGGGCTTTATTTCCAAAAAGTATACTTACTGTCTGACCAATTGACTCATAAATATACCCAATATTTCTCAAGCAAAGGAATGAGACACATCCATCACTACACAGACATTTCCTATACTATCCTTTTGTGTCTTCTTTCCCCTTCAGATCTGCTCTTGATATTGAAAGCTAATTTTATCTCTCTACAATTGTGTTGGAACGGGCGGAGAGTGAATACACAGTGCAATCTGTCCTAGTCCCAAATCTCTAAAGATGTCCCTGACGGGGAAGCATGGCATAGATAAAGAAAACTGGGAGACAATCTATGAAGATTAATTGTTACAGAAGATGCAACAGGATGTATCTAAAAACAGCAAAACACATCACAAAGGCAAAGGAAAATGAAGTGTCAACAAGTATAGCATCCTTGGCAAAAATGAGTTAGCAGAGCACGTAATGGCAATGAGAAGGAAGATAAAGGGCCAGTCAGATTCTGTAGATGGAAACAGGTTACTATTCAGAGAACAATGTTAAAATAAATAAGGAAATTTCCTATAACAGAGGAGCGTTTTGGATATCTGCAACAAACTATCACTTGATAAGCGATCAAGTGCTCAAGACTAAAATAAGAAGTATCCTTTTCTAGTCAAAGCCCTGCTCATGGAAGAATCCTTAAAATTCATTCCTACTCCCAGCTCCAGGTGAACCCTAGTCTTTCTATAATATAGATTTGTCTTTTCTGGAAATCCCATGTAAATGGAATCATACAATATTCAGCTTTATCTGACTTATCCTAATATGTCTGGCATTCAGCTATGTTGTAGTACATATAAGTACAGGCTGTCCCCTACTAATAATGGCTCTACTTACTACTTTTGAACTTTGTGATGGTACAAAGCAATATACATTCAGTAGAAACCATGCTTTGAATTTTGATCTTTTCCCAGGCTAGCAATACTGTCTGGTATGATAGTCTCTTGTGATGCCAGGCAGAGGCAGCAAGCCATAGCTCCCAGTCAGCCACATGATCGTGAGGGTGAACACCGACACTACAATGTACCGTGTTGCCACCATTTGAGGGATATTGTGTTTTGCATTTTGCATCCCATCATGGCTACAAAATGCCCATCTGTGTCTCCTGTTTATGGTGAACAAATCGAGGAAGGCAATTATTATTGAGGTGAAACACAAAATAATTGCCCAGCTGTAAGCTAATGTAAGTGTTCCAAGCACTTAATGGAGGCTAGGCTAAGCTGTGATGTTTGGTATGTAACCCCGTTGCAAGTTAAGGAGCATCTGTAGTTCATTTCATTTTAGGGCCCAATAGCATTCCAGTGTTTGGGTGTACCACATTGTATTGACCTATTCACCAGATGATGGGTATTTGGATTTTTTTCCTTCTTCCGGCTATTATGGGTAATGCTGCTATGCACATTCATGTTCAAATTTTTGTGTAGATGTAGTAAATGATTCTTTCCTGAGAGTATTGCCTTTGTAATGTTATTAAGATTTATTTAATAAGCCTCTTGACTTTCTATACTAAGTCAAATGCTGAAATATCTAGTTGAAAGAGGAGGGTAGTGCTGTATTGTGAAAAATGAGAAATATTACTCCACGATGAACTACAGCCATGTGCTGCATAATGACCTTTTGGTCAATGATGGAGGTCCCATAAGATAATTATAGAGCTGAAAAATTTATATTGCCTAGTGATGCTTTAATGCAATACATTGCCCATGTGTTTGCCATGACGCTGATGTAAACAAATCTACTGCGCTGCCAGTTGTATAAAAGTATAGCACATACCATTATGTACAGTACATGGTACTTGATAATGATAACAAAAGACTCTGTTACTCCTCTGTGTAATTGCTATACTATTCTTTTGATCATTACTTTAGAGGATACTCTTTATAGTTATAAAAAAAGTTGGCTGTAAAACAGTGTGCCACATTATGCCAGCGTAGCCTCATGCATCTCGTGTTTACCACATCTCTTGATTGTTCATTTTCTCTTGTGCTTGATTTCATCTCACGTTGTTTTGTTCATCACAGCCCCTAAGCACACAAAGTCCACTGCTAATATTGCCAGTAAGAGGTGTTTAGTGATTGACCTAGAAACAAAACTAAAAGTGATAGGAAAATCAGTGAAGGTTATTACTCACCAGTCAGGCATGTGCCATGTCACCATCGCTACAATCTTGAAGAACAAGAACGAAGTGATGGAAGCTGTGAAAGGATCTATTTCACTGAAGACAACGAGACTAACACAAAATGAGAAGGGGCTATGACAGACATGGAGAAACTTCTAATGGTCTGCATTGAAGACCAGACACAGAAGAGTAACCCACTCAGCACTAGGAAGATCACAGCCAAAGCAAAAAGTTTGTTTGCAGTGTTGAAAGAAAAGCTGCCCAGACTAGGAAAAGCTAAAGGGATTCACCGTCATCAAGCCATTATTACATGAAATGTCAAAGGGACTTATTTAAGAAAAAGAAGATCAAAAGTATGATCGTTAAAAAGGCAACAAATTCACAACTCTCAGCAACTAGATCTAAAAACAAACAAACAAACAAACAAAAAACAAGCAAACAACCAGAACAGGAACAGAGTCATAGGTATGGAGATTATTTGGAGGGTTAGCAGCTGGGAGGGGTAAGGGGGAGCACAGGGGGAACGGTGCAGGGATTGAAAAGCATGATTGATAGGTACAAAATAGAAGGGAGATGTTAACAATAATATAGGAATTGGAGCAGCCAAAGAACTTGTATGTATGACCCATGGACATGAACTAAGGAGGTGGGGAGTGCTGGAGGGGAGAAGGGTACTGAGTAGAGTGGGGCAAAGGGGGAAAATTGGGACAACTGTAACAGCATAATCAATAAAATATACTTTAAAAAAAGAAAGAAAGAAAAGGCTGGACCTGAGTGTAATGTCGGATTTACTACTACTTCTTGGTGCTTTAAATGATTCAAGAATTATTATTTGTTACATAACGTGAAAGTGAGTGGTGAGTTGGCTGGTGCTGATGTAAGGCAGCTGAGGAATTTTTGATAAATCTAGGTAAGCTGACTGTGGTGGAAAATATGGACAAAACCTCCCTGTTCTGGAAATGGATGCCTGGAAGGACTTGCATCCATAAGGAGGCCAAGTCGATGCCAGGGCTCAAGGCCTTTAAGGACTGCATGACAATCTTACTTGGGGGCAACGTTGCAAGCTACAAACTGAAATCCTCTGTGATCTGGTGCAGTGAGAACCCCAGGGCCTTCAAGCACATCAGTAGGCTCACACTACCAGTGTTCCCCAGGAGCAGTAGAAAGTTATAAATGAGGAGTTGCCAAAATAGCTCAGTTGGGAGAGCGTTAGACTGAAGATTTAAAGAAATTGTAAATGACCCAGCTTCTCTCCCAAGATGCCCTCCTGAATTACTAGGCCAGTGAAAAGAAGTACTATTTGGAGGAAAGCACACCATTCCAGATTTTGGCTATTGCTGATAATGCTCCCAGACATCCTCCTTTTACTGATGATCTTCATCCCAATATCAAAGTGGTGTTTCCCCCTCTAAATATCACTTCTTTGATCCAACCAATGGATTGAGGAATGATAGCAGTTTTCATGGCCTGTTACATGAGGAGGACATTTGAGCAGGTTATTGCTGCAACTGAGGAAGACACTGAGAAGACACTGATGCAATTCTGGAATGATTACAACATCTGCGACTGCACCAAGAACTTACTTGGGCTTCAGATGATGTTGCCAAGGAGTGTATGAATGGGGCATCTTGAAGAAGACACTTAACAGGTTTGTCCATGACTTCAAAGGATTTGCTAAGGATGAGGAGGTTACAAAAATCAAGGCTTTTGAGACAACAGACATCTTTAACCTGGATGTGGATGAAGTTGACTTTGAAGAGCTTCTAGAAGTGGTTCCTGAGGAACTGACTAATGAGGAATTGTTGGAACTGGAACAGGAATGCATAGCTAGAGAAGAGGAAAGAGAAAAGGCAACTTCCAGATAAGAAAAAGAAGACCGCCCCCTACCCTGGCTGGTGTGGCTCAGTGAATTGAGTGCTGACCTGTAAACCAAAGGGTCACCTGGGTTGCAGGCCAGATCCCCAGTAGGGTTTGAGTGAGAGGCAACCACACATTGATGTTTCTCTCCCTCTCTTTCTTTCCTTTCTTCTGTCTGAAAATAAATAAATAAAATCTTAAACAAAGAAGAAGAAGAACCCCAAAGAAAACTCAGTGTATGGCTTAACAGAAGTTTTTACAGACCTGAACAAGCTCCTTAAAATGCTTGAAAACATGGATCCCAACACCGAAAGGTTTTCATTAACAGAAAGGAATATTCATGATGCATTGTCTGCTTATGAGGGATCTGTGATGGAAAAAAGAAGAAACTAGTCAAGCAAACCACATGGACATATTTCTGAAAACAGTATCACCTCCTCCAAGAGAGCCCAGGCAGACTCTTGAGGAGGTGGCCCAGAAGAAGGCAGTGTTACCGCAGGAGGTGACAGCTCCAGGCATGTCATCACCCCTGAGGATCTCCCAGTGGGGTCAGGTGTGGAGGGACCACAGCGATGTCAGTGACCCTGACCCATGTAGGCCTAGGCTACTGTGTATGTTTGTGCTTTAGTTTTTAACAAAGGAGTTTCAAAAGTACAAAACAAAATTTAAAAACAGAAAAAAACTATCAAATAAGGATATAAAGAAAAACATTTTTTATACAGCGGTAAAATGTGTTTGTTTTAAGCTAAGTGTTATTATTAGAGTCAAAAGCTAACAAAAAAAGTTTATGGAGTAAAAATGTTACAGTAAGCTAAGGTTAATTTCTCATTGAAGAAAGAACAAATTTTTATATAAATGTAGTACATCCTAAGGGCATGGCATTTACAAAGTCCGGAGTGTGCACAGCAAGGTCCTAGGCCTTTGCATCACTCACCCCTCACTCACTGACTCACCCGAGTAACTTCCAGTCCTGCAAGTTCTGTTCATGGTAAGTGTTCGGTCCAGGTGTTCCACTTTTAATCTTATATACCTTATTTTTGCTGTATCTTTTCTATTTTAGATAGGTTTAGATACACAAATAGCTTTGTGCTACAGTTGCCTGCAATATTCAGTACAGTAACATGCTATACAGGTCTGTAGCCCAGGAGCAGTAATTGACTGTACTGCATAGACTAGGTGCGTATTGAACTGTACCATCTATGTTTGTGTGAGCGCATTCTGCAATGTTCACACAATGACAAAATCGCCTCACACTGCACTTCTCAGAACATATACCCACTGTTAAGCAACTAATAAATGTATATATATAAATACTTAATTTTAGAAGAAATACTATAAAATTAACATGTGAGTTCAACTTTATTTTTAGGTGCTCCAGTATCACCTCAAGGATTACGTCCTGAACAAGAACTACAGTTGTGGAATGAGGTAAAGAATTATCTTCATACAAATTGGTGGAAAACTTTATCTTTCTTGGAACTTACGGTAAACTGAAAGAATATAATCGAGATTTGGGATATTCATGATTCCGGGGCACTCCAAACTCTCTGGGTCTAACTGCACGCCCCTATGACTCTGCCTGCTTGGCCTGCCCTGGGGCAGACCAAAAATGCTGGGAGTAAATGCCCCACTGAAGGAAGCCTTTGGCTGGTGACCCAGGGGAGTTGGTGGCTAAATACCTGAGCTCAGTTGGAATAACTCTGAGTTCTGCATTGCCTCCCCAAGTTCCCCAGACATATTGACCCCAGTTACCCACAGTGGTAATCTGCTTGATAACATTCCCATTATTGGATTTCTTCTTTTCCTTGTTTCACTTTTTCTAAATATATTTTGTTGATTATGCTATTACAGTTGTTCCATTTTCCCCTCTTTATTTCCTTCTACCCTGTACTCCCCTCACACTAGCATTCCCCCACCCCTGTCTTAGTTCATGTCCATGCATAGTACATGTAAGTTCTTTGGCTTCTCCATTTCCTATAATATTCTTAACCTCCTTCTGTCTGTTTTGTACCTACCACTTAGGCATTTTACAGCCATACCATCCTGAACGTGCCTGATCTCATCTTTTCCTTGTTTTATTTTTCTACTCTTCTATTAATGCTTCTTGAATCATCTCCCCCCAAATCTACTTATATCCACATACTTATCTCAAGGCCTGTTTCTGGGGGACCCAACCTAAGACAGAAATTCAAATCACACAGACTTGACTTACACTAAAAGTAATATTAAAATTTGGTGGCGAAAAGACAAACTTTTTGGCCAATGAGGATTTAGAAACTGCCTCACTATATGGAGGAAAGTAAAACTTATACCCTATACAA
The DNA here is from genome assembly GCF_019186645.2 of Phyllostomus hastatus. Lineage (NCBI taxonomy): Eukaryota > Metazoa > Chordata > Mammalia > Chiroptera > Phyllostomidae > Phyllostomus > Phyllostomus hastatus. The sequence goes on along the minus strand of NW_025333709.1, from coordinate 32,960,418 downwards.
AGGTAGGCTGCAAGTGGATTAAGATCTAAATATAAAGGGTAAGATTATGGAATTAATAGAAAAGATTTTCTACTGGGAAAATATCTTTGTTAGCTAGGGGCAGGAAAAGACTTCTTAAATAAAACTTCAGATATAAATCATAGGGCCAAAAATATGATGAATTGAACTGCATTAAAAATAAAGATTCCTTTCAAAAAAAGATTCTGTGGATAAGAGATTAATTTTAGAAAACCTAAGAAATCCTATTAAATCATTTAGATAAAGATGGGAATCCAAAGTAAAAACAGTCAAGGGATAGAACAATTTAAGACGAAACCTAAAAGACCAACAAGCATCTAACATGCTGTTCAAATTCATTACTAATAATGAAATGAAAAATAAAACAACAACAAAATGTCACTCTCCACCCAATTATCTGGGCAAAAAACAATTGAAATTTAGATAATGGCAAGGGTCAGCAAGGATGTGGGGTGAAAGGACCCTCATGAATTTGTGGTGAGAATGTCAACTCTGGAGCCATCTTGAAAGCAGCCTAGATATCCCCATGATCTAGCATTACCTTTCCTGGGTACCTAGCCCAAAGATACTCTCCTTCAGATCCCTATGTGGAGGACAGATGCAAGGAGGCAATGGAAGGATTGGAGGGAACCCTGCTGTCTATCATCAGGGAATGTGTAGGCAACATGCGTGGGTGCACATTGTAGAGTATTCTACAACAGTTCGGAGAAGCACACTAGAAGTACCCAGTAACATGGATAGATCTCAAAGTATAGCATTAGAGAAAAAAAATAAGAAAATACCATATATGTGCACAAAACAAGATTTTCTAGGACCTAAGCAAATGGAGGTTCCACCTCAGCTACATTAGAAGAGTTGCCTACAGGAGGATGGAATAGGAGTAGGAGCTGGAAATATAGGTGATAATTCCAGCAAGTCCAATGGTGATAGTGTGCTGTGAACCAAGGAGAATACCCTTTGTGCCTAGCCACCCCAGCAGTACATATAAGGGGGATGACACGATAGATAGTGAGTGCCAAGCACTAAACAGTCTTTAATAGCATAGAAATCCATAAAGTCTGTTACAAGGATGTTTGCTTTGCTATATCATAATATACACTAGACAAATATAAACAAGATGAAAGATAATTTAGACAACAAATAATGTATAATACAGAAATAGTTATTTTAGCTTGAAATCATCTACATTTCGGTGGGAAATTTCTGAAAAAACATTTTAGATGATAATGCTGGGCAAAACTCAGAGATGTAAAAGCCTTATAAATTCTCTTAGAGAAAAAAATATTTAAAGGAGTTAAGATGCTAAGAATACTAGAAACATAATTTCAACCCATATACGGAGAATTAATGGACTGGAAAGATGAATAAGCAGCATCTATCTGTAAAAAACAAAAATGCCAGTTACATGTTAATACATTTCCAAACATTCATCAATGGGCTCTACAGAGCACTCGAAAGCAATTAGTGGCACTTACAACCATTAGGGCCGGTATATGAGTAAAACGAACAAATGCTTGCCCAAAGGGAGAGCAGGAGAACAATGTTGCTGTGCCTTTTTGTAAAAAGGAGAACAAAGCCTGAAAAGCTTCGCAATTATCTCTTCATTTGATTAATTGGCGTTTTTTTCTTATTCTGATGTTTTTATTCAAACAATTTTGATGTACTCACTAGTTAATCTTGTGGCTCAAGAGCTCTCTGTTCCTGGACAGGGCGATCTCACACAGATGCACGGTCTGCTCTTCCGGTGGACGGCTCTCCCCTGAGCATGGCGTGTCTCCAGTACCTAAGCACCACAAAAATTTCAGGAGGAGCCACTTTTTCCTACCCTGCTAAATCACTAGAAACACCATTTGGAGCTAATCTGTTAGAACTTGGTCACAATTCAAAGCTTAAATTAAAATTGTAGATCACAATTCAAAGCTTAAATTGTTCAGTGGTAGGTCATAATTCAAAGCTTGAAAGGTATTGTTTTTTGGCTTAAAGCTTAAATTCAAATTCAAAATTAAATTAAATTAAATTAAATTCAAAGCTTAAATTAAAATCACAGGTCACAATTCAAAGCTTAAAAGGATATCGTTTTTTGCTTTCCCTTCTCAATGGACTTCTCATATTTCTTCCACAAGTTCAATTAAGTTTAGTTCAATGAGATTTATCAAACACTTATTCTGGGCAAGTTAGGTATGGCATAGCCCCTGCCCTCAAGACGTTTATCAGTGTGTGTGTGTGTGTGTGTGTGTGTGTGTGTGTGTGTGTGTTTCCACTCATGATTCCAGGTTGGTGTGGCATGGAAGAGGGAGCAGTGAGTAGGCACAAGGGACAAGTGGAATAAAACAATTCCCAAATATCTGTGATCTATAGAGATGACAAGTTCTGTGAAGATAAAAAGGAGAGAGACATAAATGGCTTATGTTTGTGATAATATTGGACACATTTGTTAATTTCTAAATTAGAGAATCATATTATATTTTAGGATATGTTCATCTTGGAACCAATAAGGAGCCTGAGAAATTATGACCAGAGTGTGATAATCCCCACCGCCTCAGTTTGGTGGGAGACTGGAAATTAAATGAAACTGATCAACAAAGGGTTCTGCAACTAGAAAGGGACCCCTGAGATGTTAAGCCATAAACAGGACTCCACCTAAATGATCTCAGACAGGCAAGAGTCAGTACCATTTTTTTTCCAACCCCATTTTAAAAGGCCACCAAAGAAATAAATGTCATAAACAACTTCAGACATCCGGCTTAGTGCTTAACTTCTCAACACGGTTTTAAAAATGATTAATCTGTCTTGTATCACAGTTTAAAATCTTTCAAGTTTTCTTTTCAGCACGAAAGTTGAGAATAGCGAGTTGCCAACTGTAACTCAATAAACCTTTTCTAATGCTGGCTCCTTGGTAGCAAACTGGTAGGTTGCTCTTGTGTAAGAGTTTTTACTGCATGCTATTTAACATGCTATTTATAATTTAGCACTTATGCTACTGTCATTTCATTTAGATGGTGTGGTTAGATTTATGTGTCGTAAAGAACCACATGATTGCAGGGTGCTCCTTAATTCCTAGGCCATTTTTAAGTCACCGTTCACAATTCTCAGGCTGAAGAATCCAGCAAGTTTTTCCCACAATGTTTGAAGTGCCTTTAAACACTCTGATAATCCCTACAAAACAGAACTTTGATTACTATTATGTAGGTAACTTGACTTTGTAAAATCTGCTTCCCATTTTCTGCTTCCCATTTTCTGCTGTTTTCTGTCTATCTTCAGAATGTAATTCGCATTTTTGTTTTCTACAGATAGGTGCTGCTTGTTCATCTTTCCTGTCCATTGGTTCTCAGTCTCAGGTAATTCCAGCTGGAACTGTTTTGTAATAATGTGGGCATTGGTGTGGTGCTGAACACGCCATTAATCCCTTTGGATCTGCCATTACTTTATGGGCTCATTAAAACATGCCAACATATTAGAAATTATCACATTATCTACAGGTAGTATTCAGAGCTATGATCTTACATTGTAAAGTGCTAGGACTTTTATTTCTAAATAAAATAGATTTGCAGATAATACATACCTATTTTGCAAAGTAAAATGCTGATTTCAAAATCAAATTCTGCGTTAGGTTAGACATAATGTGTCTATTGCTGTATTGGGGAATAATATCCCGTCCCTCAGTGGATTTTGAAGCCCAAGGAAGGGGAAACTTACAGAATCAGACTTACAGAGGTCAAAGTATCATTGTAACTGAAAAGTCAATTTGTAAATGTGGCCTTGGAGCTGATGCCAAGTGTGTTTACTAGAAGTATCCCCAGAATTAAACTGTGTTAGACAGTAACTTGAGGCCTCCCACCAGAATCAGCTTTCCTACCACAGGGAAGAGACCTGACAAGAATAGCTGGCCAGAGAGCTGGTTCCCTAAGAGGAGAGGGCTGAATGGAGCATGCCCAGTCTCCTTCTGTCAATCATCTCTCAGGTAACTCACTCCTCTTCCCATAGGAAAGAGTTAAGAGGGGGTGGGGAGAGAGGGATGTTAGTCTAGCTCCTGTACGTGGAAACATGAGGAGTGGCATGTAAGTGGGTACTCCTCACACCATCTGTCTGCAGCTCTGTCTTTGAGTTAGGCACAGCAGTGTTAGCTAGCCTTCGTGTCTTGACTTTTTAAATCAGTGTCACTATACTTCTGGATGGAGAAGAGGGTTTAGCAGGGGTTCAGTCTCACCCTTTCAGAACAATCAGCTATGTGCCTTGGGCCTATCTGTTACATAGTTTGGACAAGGTTCCATGTCCTCCATAGCCCTTCTGGAATGTCACTGTGGCTGGTGTGGAGACAGACAGCCTTGTATAAGGCTATGTTTCTTCTGCCTCAAGCCATCCCTTGGTCTGCAGAGGATCACTTGAAGGAAGTAAGAAGCAACACCAGAATCATAATAGGTGACCTGTTTATGAATAGTAATTCAAATTACTTTAGGAGCATTGATGGCTATGTAACATATGATGGATATGGAATACAAGCTTTTACATTGTATTTAAAATTCAGGAACACCCTCAGAATCTTTTTTATTTCTGCAGTACTAAACAGACAAATTTTAAAGCACTCATCTAAACACTATCAGGATAAACTAAGTTTTCATTGAATTCAAATACTATGTACATTTTGAGGAGAGGTTGCTAAATTTATTATGGAATGTTTTACATTACCTGATGCAATTTTTAAAAATCATTCATTTTCACATTAATTGTTATTTTATTTTTATGTGATTATCTGAATAGTGCTTCAAAACAGTTTACCAAGTAGAAAATAAAGGATCTTTAAGGTCTAAAACTAAACAATAAAATATTAAATATTAGTATAAAATAATCCCTTAAAATATAGTTGTAGCTAATTAAATAATGGCTTCATGTGAAGTGTTGCTGGAGAAAACATAATTTGTTTTGAAACTTTTTCTGTCAAACTTCAATCTTGTTGCCAAGCCTCTATCCAGCTTAGAATATCTTTTCTAAGGAGATACTCATATGTTTGAATTTATTCTTCTTCAAATTAAGAGACCCATCTTTGACAAATGATATCACTAGATAGTTTTGTTATTGTTTTGTGTTTTGCAGCATTTCTAAATGGGCCATAAAAAAGGAGTTTTAGGGATTTATTTCCAGATTTTTATGGGGTGACCTGTGTCTCCATCCCTGAGGAGAAACAGTGAGAAAGGATGTGTCAGTGTTCACACTATTTGCTCTCTCACCCGACTCCCAGACATAGCTGTAACAGTCAATACCAATTCCACACAGGCATACCTAAAGGCCAGAAGACCTAGTTCGCAGGCCACATTCGACCAACTGCTGGATACATGTGGTGTTGGGCAAATGACAGTGTCTTGAAACCTTACTTCTTTTATATATGAGAATAGCAGTTCCTCTCCTGTATACTCTACAGCTGTGTTTTAAGGACAGAATGTGAATTATGTATGTGAAAGTGTTTTGAAATTTATTGAAGCACTATATAAATATGAGCCATTTAATCTTATTAATAAATAGCCTATCAAATTGCATTGCAGGCAAACAAGTAGAAGAGAGCAAAACAAACCTCCGATGCCAGGAGAGGAAGTTGTTTCATGACTCCTAACTGCATTCCTAACTACAACCAACCATGTTAAGCATGCACTATTGTTCAAAAGTTGAGGATATAGGTGGCCCTGAACAATGCTTTTGATATGTCTTCTAAATGATGAGTAACTACAGCTGTAAATCAAGCTTTACAGGTCACACATTTTTAATGCTACCATTGTTAACTAATTGCTATGTACCTGGCACTGTACTAAGAGCTTTAACCACATTTAATCCTTCCAAGAGCTCTCTGCAGCAATGTTGTCATCCCTGATTTATGGGCGAAGAGACCGAAGTTTACAGAAGTTAGGTAACCAGCCCAAAGTAACACAGCTAATAAGGAGCAGGATGAAATTTGCACTGCTATAGAGTTGTAGGCTGCTCAGCTCCATAGCCCCTGTTTTTAACCACTGGTTCTATCACCCCCATGGATCCAGATCTTCATTACTTCCAGTGTGCATTTATTAAGCAATTATTTGTTCATGGTACTACTGTGCTAAGTTCTGTGCAAAGTAGGTTTTGCCCCTGCTTGTCCATTTGTGCGATTCCTCACCACACCCAGCTGGCTGCTAAACACAGGGAGCCCTGCCCTACTTCTGCACTCAGATGCTTGAAAACCTGATCCTGGGGTGTGCAGTCAGCAGACTGGAAGGGTGGTAACTCAGATTAGGGCCCATTCATGGCTTCTTCCCTTCCCACTCCCATTGTTTGCAAGTAGTTGCAGGATTTTCAAATTAGCCAATAATGAGTAATATTCAGTGAGGCTCAGAGCTTTCGCATATAGATCCAGGCTTTGCTACATACTGGGAAGAATAATCCCTCTTTTGGTGCTGCCCGAGTTACTGTCAGTCATAGAATTCCATGAAGTCTAAGCAAGTACTGAGAACTATGTGTCCGAGAACTTAGCCCTCCACAAAGGAGAACTTAATTAGTGCACATATACAGCACATTGCATTTTTTCCCCCCTGATTGGAAGGAAGGTTTTACTTTTAGGAGCCAAGTTATCGTCATGAGAGAAATTGAGGGATTCCAATAGCGTTTCAGTGGGTCTCAGGAAGGATTCTATTGTGGGTAATTGGAACATTGGTGTGTCCCTAACATTCAATGGTTGTATCTTCTATGCAAGTGTTGTTAAATCAGAAGCACAGCTGGTGTGTCTTCTCATTTCCATTAGGCATCCAATGCATTGGAGGAACTTTGCTTCACAATTATGGGGACTCTACCAAAACCCCAGGTAAGGTTGAAACAGTGTTTTATTTGTAGGGAAAAAATTGCCCAGTGGCATCTTGGAATTCCTACTAGAGGAAAATACACCCAATTTAAAAAGTAAGCCAAGAGGAGCTTGAAGAGAGTAGGCTGATTTGGGGTAAGAAACAAATACTTCAGTTTCTCTGATATCTGAGAATTTAAGGTCATATCCATGGAGTTTACAAGCATCAATTGGAAAGTTATATGTCCCTGTGAAGTATCTACTTCTGATGAGAGAAATATGGGTTCATTTGGCTCCTTTTCTCTCCCCAACTCACTACAATTGGAAAACAGATGCATCTTCTTTGCTAGAAAGACATTAAGAATGCAAAAAAAAGCAAACTATATTGTTAATGTCAGTTTGAAAATTATATTCTTATTGTGATGCCTTGGTTTCTAATTAAAATTACTTGATTCTTCTGGGAGAACTTTTTTGTTCTGAAGTGAAGATAGGAGGAAATGTGAAAAATAGCATAAGGTACCATACTTTATTTTATATTCTATATCTTATAGATGTACTTATTTTAAAACTCTTATTAAGTGTAAGGCCTCAAGTTTAGAATTATATTTCTCATTAGCAGTTCTAGTTTAACCATGACTATTGGTACATTTTGTCATGCCTTTCACATACAAAAACTAAAAGAAAACTTGATTTTGTGAAACCATAAATGTTTTCTGAAAGTCAGTATTTTTTACTGTATTTTTTCCAGTGTTTTTAATAGTGACATTTTCCAAAACTTTTTCTTCTGATTAAAATAAAAGAAATGACAATGGTGTTTATCCCTGAGTTTCCTCTTATATTAAAAGTAAATGAGAACCAAAAAGAACAAAAACATCAAAAAGAATGATATGGTTCATTTGTAAAAACAGATTTTTGGAGGGGGAGGGGAATATAGATAGGTTTATAAAAGAAAGCAAAAATAACTTATAATCTTATTATTTAGTGATAACAACTACAAATACTTTCATGTGATTCCTTCTAGTCTGTTTCTCTGAATATTCTATATGTAATCATATCATTCCCATCCACCACTGTTGAACTTGTAGGATGTTTCCATTTTTTTCACTCATGAATAATGCTGCAGTAAGGACCTTGTGCACCATGAACAGTCTTTAATTTCTCATTCATTTTTAGAGCAATATATACTTAACCAATTTCAGTATTATAATTTACATGTAATATGTCATATGTTTTTAAAACTTAATGAAAATTTCACATTATAAATTTTATACTATATAGTACACATAACATACATTATCATTTTATGTTATGCATACTATAATGATAGTTACATATCTTTTTTCAACAGGAAACAGATGAAAAAATAAATACCAAAAGGGTAAGGTGATTTCCATAAACATATACATTAAAAATAATGAAGTAAAGCACTAATCCTCTACAGTAAAGCTCATTACTTTTTTTTAACAGTTCTTATTTCATTATTCCAAGACACGGAAGTTGGGCAATTCAAATGCTGTGGTAAGTTGATGGATTAATTCATGGTAATTCTTATGAGTAATGACTGGTATTTTTTCCCAAACCTGTTTTTGCAGTTTATCTAATAGAACTAGATTAAAATTCTTTTATTTTTACTTTAAAAGTTTATACACACATGAACAAATAGCATTCACATTTATTACACATTTATTTTATATCTCAATAACTACATGCATATTAAAATCATTCATTCATTCAGCAATTATTCACTGAGTATCTGCTATGTGCTAATCACAGCTCTAGATACTAGAAATATAGCTGTAAATAAAATAGAAGATTAAAAAAGAAATCCCTGCTGTCATGACCTACATTCTAAAGGCCAATAAATTGAAACAAAACAAAAAAAACCCAAATAATTAAGTAAAACATGTTGTTTTAGATGATAATTAGTGCAAGTGAAAATAGTTTTATCCAAAGCCATTTTATCAATAATTTTAAAAGATGATTGTCAAAAGTATAATTAAATATAACTAGAAATATCCATTTCTATTCCTAAGATCTCCTTATTTGTAATTAGGCATTTAGTGTGAGAATTTACTGAGATTAGCTAGATGCCAATAACTTGAATTCAGTTCACTTCTAAGTTGTGATTTAGTGGTAGTTTTTCTTTTTATGCATGGCTTTTAAAAATGCTAATGAACTTACTTTGGTGTTCCAATTAGAATACTTAATAATTCACTATAATAATCATTCTAAGCTTGTGAGTCGCTACCATGGACCAATCCAAGACTGAGGAGCACAGTGTATTTTAAACTAGTATGTACCTGTGGAAAGGGAACTGTAATCTTAAATTCAGTGTTAAAGTTCATCATATTGAATATTTTACTTATGAGGAGTTTAAAGTTAGGTTATACTGGCTTTAAAAAGCAAATGCAAGTTGAATTGGTTAACAATGGTAATCCATCTGATGAGTGGTTTTAATATTTGCAAGAAGGTTCAATTCAAGCCATGCCTTTAAAATGAAACCAAAGCAGGTAGCCACATGTCTCAAATATGCTTTCATTTTCTTCTGCTTGCATCTTTACATTTTGAGAAAATGTATCTTAGTCATATTTTTCACTATCAACAACACATCGTCATTTGTTGTGTCCCCTGTCGTCTTGTTCCAATGTCGAATTTTAAATAAACTATATAATTTATAAAAGAGATTACTAGATGTGTGTACAGTATAATCTTCTAGAGAAACATTTTCATAATAAAAAACTGATTCTCCCATCATCTACCCCCCATCATCGTGAGTAAGTCTGGAAGCAGACACTGCTGCTTGCCCGTCAGAGATGCAGGCGGGTGTTTTGCTTCTTGGCAGCTCCAGGTGGACTGACGCCCTCAGGAAAGTGCTTCATCAACCTAATGGCCAGCCAAGATCCTAGCATAGAGCGACTAAATTTCAGTCCATCTCTTGGTTTATTCTCCACAGTTCTTTGAAGTGCTCACAAAAGGCTGTCTGAGATAACATCTTTCTTGTTCTGTTTGGTCTGGAGCAAGTGTAGCGGGTAAAACAAAGAAATAGGAAACTGTCTTTATGCCCAATGCTGAGAAGCCTCTGTGCTCATCGTGTGTGTGTTCGTGTCTCTCAGTCGTCTGTCGTGCATCCGTTGCTGCAGCTCGTTCCTCAACTGCATGAGAGAAGAATGAAGAGATTCAAAGTGGACGTATGTAAACAAACTGCATGTTTGCTTTGCCACTGTGTGTGGGGCGGCTCTTCTGTTAACTCCCAGTTGTGTTTCATAAGATGCTCTTCGCAGGATAAGCCCCATGTAAACAGTCAGGTAGCCTCAGAGCATCCGGTTCCCAGAGTGGTGTCACACTCAGGAAGAAAAATTTGTTTCCCTTCCCCTTAGTATGGTCCTTCTATCTCAAGTTAGGAGCAGTGAAGAAATCTGGGGTTAGATTCCCTTCCCAGTGAGGAAACCTATTCTTGGTTTAAGTAAGGACAGAGCCAGTGTGCCTAGTTTCTAGGTAGGAAAAGAAGAAAAAAAGCAATTCACTGCCCCTTTGTATACAGGTTAGCAAAAGGCTGGGATGGCAGTCTTTCTATCCAAGTATTAAAGGGTTAGTAAAAGTAATACTTTAGGCTCAAGAAATCAATATATCAGAAACTAATTGTGGGTGTCTTGTCCAAAATCAGTATCTATGTTTAAGATAAATACAACTTTGTTAACTGCTTTTTAAACTAGAAATTGTGTTTATATTGTTATTTTAAAACAATGTTAACTCTTTCGATGATGGAAGTTTCTAGGTATTATTTTTAAGTAATGCCCCAGATTGTTACAATGCATTATAGTTTTCAGTCTTATTTTTTCTTTTGGCAACTCTGCTGGTGCTTACATAAATAGTGTTATCCTCAGTTTACTAATGGGAAAACAACTCAGAATGGGTAAAGGTGACCCCAAGATCATTCTAGCAAGTGAGATTAGAAATTACAATAAATTCTTCTAACTTTCTAGTCTTGGCAAATATTTTGTTTTTGCTATACCATTTCTTTTATAGTCTAATCTTGGATACTTCTATTATTTTATTGTTATATTTTCCCTTAATTTAAATGCCATCTTAATTCTATTCTTCTTTATGTACTACCAAAAGTCTTCAAATACTTTGAAAAATGCATACAGTTTAGAAAAAAATTCCTCAAAATTTATTTTTCTGGTCATTATTTCCTCCCTAAATTCTTCACATTCTTAAACTAACCTTCTAAGGAAGTTAGTATCTGCTGCCAGCTTGAATGAGAAATGTAAGAGAAATTGTAGTAGCCCCTTAAAATTGTAGAATTTCCAGTGTGAAAAGAATCAAATCAGTTATTATCAAGCTTTCTAGAAGTAATATACACTTTTTTGTATTAAATTCAACTCTCTGAAGTTTGCTTGGCTCATGAATAGTGTAAAATTTCAATTTAAAGATTCAGTTTCTTAAAATATATCAGCAAATTATGAGTTTACTATATCACTTCATATCATATTTACAGACGACTAGCTAAAAATATAAATTGTGACTTGGTAGTTATGTTCTGTTTGACAAAGAATAACTCCTATATTGCAGCAAGACAAATTTCCTAGGAACTACAAAAGAAAAGAATGTAAGCCATGAATAGAAAAATAAAATTACAGTACTGTTAGCTTTGCTGAATCTAAGTCACCTAATTTCAAACATATTTTTGATAGTGAAGTATTTGGGGTTCTTAGGGAAAAGGAGTTTTCAGATCCTAGTGCAATTCCAACACTTTTCTTAAATTTTGTTTGCTAGACATCCTCACTTCCTTTCCCACAAATTCTCTTTATATACTATTGTCTGTCCAATGATAAGATTAAAACAACCTGTATATTTGGATGTGAAAGTTTTTAATTTTAGCATGTTTTAATCTACATTTTGTCCTCCTTTTCTTTTTCCTCGTATAATCATATAAATGTATAGTTTCTATGTGTACATTTATAAATATGAAAAATTTCAATCTTTTAAGTAATTTGAGTGGATTTATGATCAGGATGAGAATTAGGTATAAAATATTGAATATTTCAGATATATTTGTTGTAAAGCAGGGACTTCAGAATTTTAATAGATGTCAGAGCTATTTCTTAGAATTTAAAAATATTATTTTACTTACATTATGGAATAATTGCAGGTCTTGTTGACAAATTTTATGGTGATTGCCATCATGATATTTTATAATAGGTAGTAGATGAAAATAAGAACTTATTGATATAAGAACCAATTTTCTGGAAAACATAGAATGTTACGTATTTTTCCATTAAGTTTAAAATGAAATAAATGTTTTGAGAAAAGAAACACTTCAAAATATACCCACTATGGATAATTGGTTTGTTCCTATTTGGTATTGTTTTCATTACCATTTCTATAAATATAATTAGTTTGGGAAAATCTCTTCTGAAGTCTCATTGAAGAAATATAGTTTACCAAAGTTGTTCCTCAATTTCTATTTAAATTCCTATAGAAACATTGTGTAGTTTAGCTTAGACACAATTCTGTATTTTTTCCTGTTGTTGTGCTAGCACATAAAATATGTATTTAAAAGAAATTATTTTGTTCTAACAAAATGCTAAAAGGAGATTTTACATATAGTTAATTATGAAGTTATTGGCATTTCTCTTTCTACTTATTGATGAATATATATTGTGACAAATTTCCTGCAAATAGAATATTTATATTAATAAGGAAATTATTTAAAAATATAACATTCTGCTGATACTGATAGTTTTGGGAAATTCTTCAGGTGGAAATACAAAGATTAGCTATTGTTATGAATTATACATTCAAGTCCTTGAGTCCCTCTTTGTTTAATTATGATAGTTGAAAATAACTTTGAGCTTCACAATATTCTCAAGAAGAGTATGCACTTATTACTGTTATTTGATTTCTAATGTTCTTATTTTCAATTCCAGGAAGAATTACAAGGTCCTATTGCAAGTCAAAGACGAAGCTACTTTTTATTCAGGGTATGCGCATACTGTATTTTTAAAAATCAATTAATATCAAAATTAAAAAATACTTTAACTTGAATTCATTTACATTAACTCATATGAGTTTTGAAGTTTATTCATAGATAATTGACATCAAGTGCCATAGTCTGAGATTCACTTCTGTCACCAACGTATTGCTTTAATATTGTGGTATCTATAATCTCTTCTCTAATCTACTACTCATATTTGTAAATGCCCCAGTGACATTAACTTATTTGGAGTTCCACAAAACCTAGTTCCACAAAATTTCATGTGTAGGAAATGAGCGTCTTAAAGATGTATCACTCCTAAATTCTAAGGACTCATTTACTAAATGTTTATTTGGTAGATTAAAAGAGTTATGACTAAAAAATATAAAAGAGATTTGAGTATTTTCACAAGGTTTTAAAAGTAAAAGAATCAACTACAATAACTAGACAAAACTTTGTCATTGCATTTAGTATTTTGCATGTCCAAATTGTCTATGAAATGTTTCTTTCTAAGCGGCTATACTTTCTAAAATGTCTGTCCCCCTAATTATCAGAAAGTTTTCATCCATTCATTCAGCAATTATTTATTGAATTTTTACTGGGTGCTAAACAATCTATCGAAGGCTGGGAATATAAAGTCAGATAGGATTCTATTCTTTTGCTCTAGGAGTTTACATCCTAATACAGGATATTGCTAAATAAATAAATAAATAAATAAATAATACTATGTTAAATGCGCCTTCAATCCAGGGGCAATGGTTTCTAAAAGAAAGTAAGTGACCCAGGCTGGGGAGTGAAGAAGGTACAGAGAGACTTAAGAGCTGAGTTTGAAGAATCAACAGGAATTAGCCAATGAAATATTTAACTAAGGAATTTCAACTTTATTGGTAGAGGTAATGAGATCCATATGGAAAGAATTGCATTTTGGAAACTAATTCTAACAACAAATTGGAGAACGAATTGAAGGAGCAAGACTACATAGAAGAAATAAGACCATGCATCAAGATCATCATTAGGCTGATTTCTATGACAATTTCCCTCCTTAGTTTCAGTGTTTTATTACTAATTTGTTATTTTTCAGCCACGCAATGGAAGATCAGAAGGTTACATTTGAAATGGTATGTAGTTCACAATTCAACCCAGTTTGAAATGTTCTATCGTTTTCATGTATTCATAAGTGAAACTATGCTCAATATATTTCTCTTACTTGATTGCATATATACATTAATATTCTATAGAAATACTACAATTAAAGCAGCTATGGGGGCTATGTGATTAGATATGCCAGTACTGGGGGGCCAGGTTTACCATGTTGTATCTCCCTCAGGCCATGCCACAGGTGATTTTACAGACATTCACTTCACCATCATTTGTTGTGCAACTACGTGTAAGGGATGGTGTTCTCACCTTGTTAATCAGTGTCCACAGGAATGGGTCAGAACTTATAGAATGAATGCATTTCTGTCTTCCAAATGATTCATTTTCAAAGATTCTTTATAAAAGCTGTGATTTACTATTTCTAGAGGATAAAAAGATGTGGAAGACATAAGAGCATCACTTCTACTTTGGGATTCCCAGTTCCTGCTTCAATGAGGAGATATAGTAGACTCTTGGTGGCTATTTAATGGCCCTACATATTTAATAAATATGTTAATTCGAATATCTTATTAAGAAAGAATTTTTAAATTAATGCCAAATGCAAATTGATAAATTTGTAACACAGAAATAAAAGTATATTCTACTATATGTAATCCAAAATGCAGATTTTGTGCTGAAACATATAGAGTCCAGCACAAATAACACCCCTCGTTTATTACACAAAATTTTTTTATTACAGAATCATAAGCATGTAATTCTATAACATAACAATATCACACTCAAGCACACCATATGACAGTTTAGGTGAAATTCTCCAATTGCTGTCCATCTTGTGTGAGACATTCAGAAAATACTGAGCATTAAAACTTTGTATTTTTTCCATTACCATTTAGTCCCCTTACACACCCCTCCCCGAGCAATCACCACACCACTGTCCATGTCCATGAGTCCTTTCTCCTTTTTGCTGAATCCCTCCACCCTCTAACCTCCTCCCATCCAGCTGTCATCCTGCTCTCCACCTATGAGTTTGTCCCCATTTTCAGTTTATGTCAGGAACAAAGCAAAGATGCTCTGTCAACTTTTATTTAATGTGGTTCTTATGCATTAGCCAACTGATTTGGACAAGAAAGAAGTAAAAGTTACAAATAAGAGAAAAGTGGGGAAAAATTTAATGTGCTCATGGGGCACACTTAGGGATTTAGATATTCAAACTATTTCTGGCATTACTGGTATTAAAGCCTGTTATGTTCATATCAGAAATATAAGCCAACATATTCTTAATTTTTTCTTTGTTCAAGGAACTAAAAAAAAGAGTTAATTGAAAAAAACTTTCATAATTTTACAAATGCAGAGGTATTTACATAATATAAAAGTTTAATTCTAAATGTGAAAAAAATCTGTGATTGTAACATCAAAGTAAGTATTAGAGTGCTCACAAATGTAAAAATAGAATAATCTATGATTTGCTCAATTTAGTAAAAAGTTCCCTCTAAAGCCAAGAAAATAGTTTTATTTTGGATTATTTTCAAAATTAGGGTCTACATAGACTAGTTCACTTGGGATTTCTTTTATTTGTGTCAGTAAAAAAACAGTTGAGTAATTACTTTTTCATTGTTTTTCTCATCTGATTATCTGAGGTCTTACTTTGTTCAGATGAGTTATATTTACTTATAAACTATTATACATAATAGGATGATTTAATCCATATACATAAGGAAATAAATATTACATGAGGAATAACTATGTAAATTTTGAAATGTTGCACTCAAAAGTTTTGATGGTATCAATGTTCTTTAGGAAACCACTTTTATATAGTTAAATACTGTAAAATTTTAGAAGATACAGTCATAACAAAGTAAAATTTTCCATCAAAGAGATTAAATGATAGCTAAAACTATACACACTGAGAAAATCTGAGAAATACCTCAGATTTCAGTTTTATCATACATGATGAAATATTCATAGAAACTTCTATATACATTACAGGGTACAGCACAAATAATGCCCCCTTTTTATTACAAAAGTGTTTCATTACAAAATCATAAGCATGTAAATCTGTAACATAACAATATCACAGTCAAGCACACCATATGACATTTTAGGTGAAATGTTCAAATTAAAACTGTAAATTATTACACCTATATTATTATTATTACGCTACCAACCACACTCAAAGAGGCGTTACTTCGGCTGGACCCTGTATATACACATTCACATACTCATTTGTCCTTGAATATAAATTATTTTTTTCTCTTTTTACAGGATACCAGCTATTTTCTACAGAAGCAGTGCCATGGAATATAAAATATACTGATATTTTTTGTTTCCTTCTCAAAAACAATCTTTGCCAAGTTTAACATGTTTGAATATTCCTGTATTGTGAACATTCTCAGTAAAAGTTGGCTGAGACTGTAAATATTTAATTTGTTCAAAATTAAAAAGCATCTTAAAATCTTTTTTGTAGTGTTGTAAGGATAAATAATGTATAATAAAGCTATAAATTATGATTTTTCTTAGATCCCTGCAGCTTTTGACAGTACATGTTATTTTGTTATTTTTATTATAGGCATTCAGTAGAGAATTGAGTTTTAATGAGCTATTTTAGTTGATCCTATTTGGATTTTGCCAGTGACAAAATCACCAGCTCTTATAAATACCAAATAAACCTGCTGGAGGAATACCAACTAAACCCATTGGGCAGTTTGGCCATGATCCATTCATTAGTCCAATAAGCAAGTTCTGATTTATAGCCTGTAAAATTGATGTCTGATTGCTACAGACATATCAAGGGACTAGCTTTTTTTACCAACTAGTAGTATTCACTTTATCTTAAAATAAGTTGTTTTACCTTGCAACATCTGGAAGGCAACCAGTCTTGTCCATTCCTAGAGAGAAAACAGTCTCAGACGATCATGAATACACTGGAATAACTTTTTATGTCAAGTCAGGGTTTGGTGGACACAGAATTAACCTCAGATGGATGCCGAGACTATCTCCCTTCAGGTTTCCTGGGGTTTTTCCTTTCTGACACCCCCACTCTTGCATAACCACCCTACTCAGATTGCTGGCTGATTAGAGAGGGGTGGCTCTCTGAGTGTATAAGATTAGAGCTTATATTCTTCAGAGTAGAGTATCTGACAAATCTTTGTCTTATTAATGTTGACCACTGATTACAACTTAAATTATGCCTTATACTAATAAAGTCCCTGAATTTCACTTCTCAATCAAGCACATAGAAAAAGAATGGAGCAGAATAGGACAAAAAGTACGGCCAGCTTTGAAAAATGAATAGCTGTGACAAGATGG
The DNA here is from genome assembly GCF_019186645.2 of Phyllostomus hastatus. Taxonomy (NCBI): domain Eukaryota; kingdom Metazoa; phylum Chordata; class Mammalia; order Chiroptera; family Phyllostomidae; genus Phyllostomus; species Phyllostomus hastatus. The sequence goes on along the minus strand of NW_025333709.1, from coordinate 32,943,223 downwards.
GGTCTTGAAAGCCGAGAGGGCCTTGGGCTCTAAAGCAACAGATGCACAGGGTAACATTAGGTAGTGCTATGCACAGTAATCAGCTAGCATGAATTTTGGATAGTCAAAATAAGAAAATGGAGTGGAATACTAACTTAAGCAGCAGTTCTCAGAGCCTCTCAGAATGCCAGAGACTTGGGCCACTTACCTGTTTTGGGGCTCACATGATATTAAAATAAAGAAGAAATACCCAAATATGGTTACAAAATGTGGAATGTTTTAAAATATTTTATATTTGACACAATATCTTACAAACACACAAGGAAGCAGATAGGCTACTGGGAGTATAGGCTTTGTTTGTGTTGAGTATTAACTGAGCTCTACAGATGGAGATGGAGCCTGGGCTCAGCATCGCATCCTTAGAAACATTTCTGTCTTTTTGCCCCAAAATCCTATCAGTGTGTCTCTGTGACCGTGTGTATATAAGCTTCTTGGGTAATGCCATCAAATGTTTACCCTATGATCCTGGCAGCTCCCACTAAACAGTTCCTTAACCTAAACACCAGGGAACCCACCTATCTAGGTTTCCTACCTAAAACCAGAGCTCCTGTCGCCTCACACAGTGCGTTGTTAAGATGGGGGTGGAGTGCCACTGGAGAACCTGTCCATCTGGTCTGTAACTCCCGCCACCCCTCCCCCAAATTGTATACATACAACAAAAATTATGTGTACAGTTGGGGCCTGGGGGTTAGGTATCCCCTAAAATCCATCCAAATACAGGCTATGGGCTCCTAGTTAAGAACTTCTCTGAGGGGTTCTCTCCCCAGGATTTTGTTATTACTCCGTGAAGATAGGATTGCAGGGTGATAGAGGGCTCGGAAACAATGCGTTGATTTGGTGGTGGTGTAGGGAAAGGTGGGAGGAATGGCAACATCAACACCACTCGGTAAACAGGAAAGGCACACTTGGAGTAGGTACCCCAACATCTAGAGCGTCAGGACCCGCAACCACCCCTGGCCGCGGCTCCGCGTTGCCTGGCAACCCAGCTGCGCTGGGCTCGCGTGCGTAAACGTGCGGAAGAGGCCCTTGCTCTCCCCTCCCCCTTCGGGTGGTGGTGACAACCGCTAGGTCTGCTTGGGTCTCTGTCCCCGCCTAGAAGAGACGTCTGAGGCACGAATCCCTCGGCAAGGGTCGGTTGGCACCATCGCGGGAAAATAGAGACTGAACGTCATGCAGGTCAGAGTCCCAGGCCAAAGGCAGTAGGGGGCACCCTGCAGGGTCCCCGACTGGGCCTGAGGCAGAGTGGGAATGGGGAGGGCAGCCCACAAGGGTTGGGTTTTAACATTTAGTTTTGGTAAGAGCTAAATTTTACGTGCATCTCGAGATTGAAGAGAAATCCAAATAAACTCTAACAGAGTACCATTTTTTTTTCAAGGTTTGTCGCTGGAGGTTAGTTGTTTGGGATTGTGTTTACACCTCTATCTTGAAAATCTTAAGGCTGCACTACTTCTGACTTACAAATAGACCAGCAACTTCAGTCCAAGTGTAATTCAGTTTAAATATCCCACCCCACAACCTTAAAAACAATCAGAATGAAAGCCCTAGTAGTTGCATCTATATTGAGAAAGTCCCTGAGTTTTCTATCTGATCACTTTGTGACAGCTCTGACACAGCTCTGTTGTCAGACTTCCATTTATTCTTTAGAAGGCTACACCTCTGTCTAAAATGCCTGTGCTTTTGTTCCTTTATCAGAGTAAAATTCTCACTTTCTGACTTAGAGAAATAGCTTCTTCCCACCTGCTTCCCCAAAGTAAAACCACTGATTTTTCTTGTTTTACATACTGAATTTTGGTACTCATATATACTGTATAATTTATTAGGATATTTTTAACTACATATAATTTTAATGGAAGTCCTTTTGTGTGAATTATATATTCCTAACTAGTACATTTTATCCAGTGTATGCAGACATTTCTATACACTATGAATAATCTGGAAGGAAATTAAGAAAACAATTCCATGTATGGTCGCACCAAAAAAGAACAAAATACTTAAGAATAAATATAACCAAGGAGACAAAGAACTTGTACACAGAACACAACAAAACATTGCTGAAAGAAATTAAATAAGACTTAAATAAGTAGAAAAACATCACACCTTTGTTGATTGGAAGATTTAATATTAAGATGTCAATATCCAAAGCAATCTACAAATTCGGTGAAATCCCTATCAAAATCCCAATGATATTTTTGTAAAAATAGAAAAACCCATCCTAAAATTCATGTGAAATCATAAGAGACCCAAAGTAGCCAAAACAGTCATGAAAAAGGTGAACAAAGATGGAAGGTACACATTTTCTGATTTCAAAATATGCTGCGAAGTTACAGTAATCAAAACAGTGTAGTACTGACAGGAAGACATACAGATCAATGGGATAGACTAGAACACCCAGAAAAAAACCCTCACATATGCAGTCAAATGATATTCAATAAGGGTGGCAAGACCTTTAAGTGAAAGGATAGTCTCTTTGACAATGGTGTCAGGAAAACAATATCCACATGCAGAAGAATGAAGTTGGACTCCTAGCTCACATTATAAATACATATAAACTGAAAAAGCATCAAATGACACAGAAGCAAGAACTAGAACTATAAGACACTTAGAAGAAAATATAGGAAGAAATTGCCATGACATTGGATTGGCAATAATTTCTAGGATATGACACCAAAAAGACAGGCAACAAAAGGAAAAAATATGTAAGTTGAACTTCATCAAAATTTAAACTTTTATGCATCAAAAGGCACTATTGATATAATGAAAATACAAACCACAGAATGGGAGAAAATATTTTCAAAATATATATTTGATTAAAAAATAATATCCAGAATATATAAAGAACTCCTTAAATTCAACACCAAAAATATAAACCAATTAAAAATAAGCATATAAAAAGAGGCTCCACATCTGTGTCATCGTAGAAATGCAAATTAAAGCAGTAAGAGACCACTACACGCCTACAAAATGGCCAAAATCTGGAACACCGACAACAGCTAGTACTGGTGAGAATGTGGAAGCAATAGGAACTCTCTTTCATTCATTGCTGGTGGGAATGCAAAATGGTATAGCCTTAGGAAGACTTATATCTTACCACCTGATCCAGCAATCACATTCCTTGTTATTTACCCAAAGGAGCTAAAAACTTTATATCTACACAAAAAGTGCACACAGATGTTTATAGCAGCTTTATTCATCATTGCCAAAATTTGGAGGCAATCATTATGTCCTTCAGTAGGTAAGTGGGTGTATTAACTGTGGTACATGCAGATAATGGAATATTATTTAGTACTAAAAAGAAATAATCCAGCCATGAAAAGACATGGAGGAAACAGATGCATATTACTAAGTGAAAGAAGCCAGTCTGAGAAAGGTCATACTGGATAACCCCAACTGTATGCCGTTCTTGAAAAGGCAAAATTATAGAGACAATGAAAAAGTCAGTGGTTGCCAGAGGTTAGGAGGGGAAGGGATGAATAAGCGAAGCACAGAAGATTTTGAGGGCACTGTGAACACTCTGTTATATCACAGTCATGGCTACATATCATCATGCATTTTTGTCCAGACCATGGACTGTACACCAAGAGTGAAGCATAATGTACAATATGAACTTTGGATGCTTATGATGTGTCAGTGTAGGTTCATCAATTGTAACAAATACATCATTCTTGTAGAGGATATTGATGATGGGGGAGGCTGTGCATGTGTGGGGCGGAAGGCATATTGGAAGTTTCTGTACCTTACACTCAATTTTGCTGTGAACCCAAAAGTCCTAATTAAAAAACTGTTCCTATTTTATTTTTGTTTTAAATGAGGAATCTGCTTTAAACCAAGGTATCAGTTTGGTGGTAGATATTGATAATGGGGTGTCCATGCATTTGTGGGACAGAAGATATATGGGGAATCTCTGTATTCTCCCTTCAATTTTGCTCTGAATCTAAACCTGGCCTAAAAATTGTCTTAATTTAAAAATAAAACATAAAGAAGTGGGCAAAGAACTTCAACAGACATCTCTCTAAAGAAGATATACAATGGCTAATATGCACATAAAAAGATATTCAATATCATTAGTCATTAGAGAAATGTAAAAACCACAATGAGAGAGGACATCCATTAGGAAAACAATTATTAAAATCAGAAACTTGACAAATGTTTATGAGAAGATAAAGAAACTGGAGCCCTTGTGTATTACTGATAGGATTGTCAAGTAGTGCAATTGCTGTGAACAAGATTAGGCAGTTCCTTTAAAGATTATACATGGAATTATTATATGATCCAGCAGTTCTACTCCTAGGTGTATTGTCATAAGAATTGAAAGCAGGTACTCTAAATGGGTATTTGTACACATATGTTCATAGCAATATTATTCACATTGGCCAGAAGATGGAAACAATGCAGATGTCCATTATTGGATGAATAGAGAAACAAACTATGGTGTGAACATACAATAAAATATTGTTCAGCCTTAAAACAGGAGGAAATTCTGATATGTGCTTCAACATGGATGATCTTTGAAAACATTATGTAAAATGAAAGAACCAGTCACAAAAGGGCAGATATAGTCACATACAACAAAATAAGTATATTTTGAGTTGACGGTGGACTGTATAAATGATGGTGGTCCTAGAAGATTATAATGGAGCTGAATTCCCTGTAAGAAATGAAAAGATATGTGGTTCAGGAAGAATTTTTTTCTCTAATGGGAACAATATCTGGGAGCTTGGCAATCGATTTCCTCTCACTCACAGAAGCCCCATTTTGAGTGCACAGATTACACCCCAATCAGTCAGCCGCTGACCTGTTTCAGCACAGAGGAGCCTGTCCCCACTAGTGCAACATATTCAGAGGCTGCTACACTCCTCTCAGCTGTAGCTCTGAGTACACTGCTATCAATTCTTTGTTGAAGAACTAAAATCCTGCGCAAGGACACAAGTCCACAGGAGCCACTGTAAGTATTAATTGCCACTGTCACTTTACTACAAGCTTTCTGTGGTAGTGTGGAGCTGGCCTGTTCCTATACTTTGGAAATATTTTCAGGTTGTACTGAAGTACAGCATGAGTCGTATTTCTTTCATCAATTCAATGCCAGAGTGAGGTCTTTTTGCCAGATAGGGTCAAAACAAATTTCCAAAGTCAAACTATTGAGTCTTCAGTTCTACACCCTTTCCATATTATATACCCTCTTTTTTTTAATGAGTACCACAAAATTCACTAATCTGACCACTGCTCCAACATAGAATAGCCAAAACCACATTGCCATGACAATCTCCAATGTTCCCTTGTCTCTCCATCTTGATTTCTTATTTCTACTTATTTCCACCATTCATTTCTTCCTGACAGTCACTATTAATGGCAATCTATACCCACCTCAGCCAGTTCCTCCTCAATATTTCCAACCAGTGCAGTTCATATTCCTGCTCATTGAGCACCACTGACTGCTTCAGTGTTCTATTTCTGACCCTGCTGGAAGGAAGCAGGGGGCGGACTTGTGGGACAATGTTTATACAACCTACAGTAGTGTTCAGCAATGTCCTAGGCCTTCTCATTCACTCCCTGACTCACCCAGAGCAACTTCTAATCCTGCAGGCCATGTGAGAAAGTGGAGCTCAGTCAAGGCCATCTTCTAGTTTGTTTGCCACAGTGTTCATTCCCTTCTCCTGGAAATATCAGAAAAAAATGGACAGCAAACTAGAGAAACAATAGTTAACATAAGACAAGCAACTTCTGTAAATGCAGAAATTAATATATCAAATCCTAAGTAATAATGAAAAAAAAGTAACTTGCATAGAAGGAAATTATGATTGGACAAAAATTAACCTATAGAAGGATTCCTGGCCTCTTCTAAGATTTGACTTGGGAGTACAGGCCCTGTGAAGCTATATACTGTAGCTCAAAAGAGAAGCAAGTTTACCAGGAGTTCTTGAATGTATATGTGGAACTAGAAACAAAACAGTATTTGTTCATAATGAGAGTTGGTTTTGCCTACTACATTCATCAGAAAATATTCCATGGCTTTTTGAGTTTACTTCATTAATATTTTATATGTGTTCCAATTTTTTTTAATATCTGTCATTTTTCACAGTAGAGAATATATTCTGCTTATCTAAGTATGTAGTTCCATTAGTTCTAGGAAATGAGAAAAAGTAAACCACTTTGTTTTATTCTTTGAAACTAATTATATAGTTATCTGTAGAGTTCATTGCATAGTTGGAAATTCTATATATCAATTTTATACATAAAAAATACACAACTATGTTAACAGATTTTCTATTTTTACATAGGATCCAAATGAAGATACAGAATGGAATGAAATTTTAAGAGATTTTGGCATTCTTCCTCCAAAAGAAGAGCCAAAAGATGAAATTGAAGAGATGGTTTTACGTTTACAGAAAGAAGCAATGGGTATAGTTGTGCATTTGGTGGGCTGAATGAAGGAGATAATACAATTATTATAATGATAGGGTATTTCATAAACTTCAAGGGAGAGAGAACATTAGAAATCATTTGGCACATCCCACCCATACTTTTGCTGATATCTAAAGTTCCTAATTCATGTGTTGAAATTCACATGCTAGTTAATAACAGGGCTGAAACTTACTGATACTTTTCCCCTCTCTACCACATTTCTCTACCTTGTGGTTACCTCCTATTTTGATTGTTCTATATAGTACACATTATTTGTCAAGATTTTCTGGTACTTGAGAAAAATCTAAATGTATAGGGTCTATTTTATTATTTTTCCATCACCATTTATTCCCCCTATACCCTCTTCCACCTCTAATTGATTTTTACATTTACTTTTAAATGTAGCCTGGTAGTTCTGTGAACTCTGAGGGGGTAATAACTCTTTAAGCAAACTTGAAGCAGTCAGCCACAGAGTAGTTTTATATATTGCAGACACTGCAACTTTAAAGATAGTCTTGATCTCCATTTATTTAATGTATCATTTTTTCTCTACATCTGACTGTAAAGTAAAATTATTTTTAAACAATTCAATTGTCCACAATTTATTTTGTTTTAGTTAAACCATATGAAAAGATGACTCTTGCACAGTTGAAGGAAGCTGAAGATGAATTTGATGATGAAGATATGAGAGCGATTGAAACATATAGGTATAGTGATTCATTGGGATAGTTTATGAGTTTTGGAAAGAAGAGTATTGTAAGAATGAAACTAAGACAAAGCCATATTTTATCTATGGAATAAATTAAAAAATAACAAAACTAATTTTAAAGTCAGGTTTTAAAACTTAACATATAAGGTGGAATTTTTTCCTATTTTTTTGCCTTTGCTTAAATTAAAAGCTATCCAGTAATGCACCACAGAACTTCATCAAGTGACATGAGTAAAGTGGAAAATATCCATAAATGGCCAATAAAAGGAGGGCTATAACTTTCATTCTCACGTGATGTCTGTCAATGATATCCATCATTTAATAATTAATTGCAAGTCATAAATTCTCTCAGAAATTAGAATAGGTGCATACATTACCTAACTTTTCTTGATACTAAAAACAAAGACATTATAAAAATGGTTTGCTATACAAAAATATTTCTTATGAATGTAGGCACAAAATTTTAAACAAAATATTAGCAAATTAAGTCTAGTAATTTTTTTTAAAGAACAATATACCCTAAACAAGTAGGACTGGTCCCAGGAAGGCAAGGTTGTTTTAACATTAAAAAGAAAAGCAAAAATCAGTGATTTGGGCTATGTGTGGCAATATTCAAGTAGCAGTGAACATACCTAGCATCCATAAAAATAGAACCAGTGTGCCTTGGAAAACTGCTTTATTACACAGTGTTAATTGAGAAAGTACAATATGAGTCTTGACCATCTTATGGTGCCCACAAGTAAAGAAGTGATACAATTTTTTTTAGACATAGCAGCCAACCTAAAGATTTCTCAATGACCAGAGTTGAAACAGCTTGAATAATAAAATAAATATAATATTGGATTATGAAACAAATAATAAAATAAATATCCATGAGTTCATAGTGATACAAATAATTAACTGAATACATGAATAAATTCAGAAGAAATAACACTTCTTCCTCACTAAAGAATTCTCATTAATAAGTGTATATGGAATGAAGAAAATAGGAAAATTACCTTCAGAACACCACAATAATAATCCCCCATGGCAAGATCTGCTGATAGATGCTAAAATGAGTAGGTGAAATTTTAAGAAGCACAGTATTTTCATAATCTCAAAGTATCTCCCCCTCCAAATATGTAGTAATTATAAAGGAGGAAATTGTAAGTTTATAGTGTAGAGTTTTGGTGGACCCCATCTTAGGGAAATGACCAAGGTTAAGATCACAAATGATACATGGAGACATTAAGTAACTCAAGATACGATGTGCTGAAGAGGACACATACCCTCTGTGGTATCTTTTTAAATAATTCATAATCTAATTCTAATCATAAGAATGCATAACAGAAACTGAAATTTGAGGGACTTTCAAAAAAACTGACCAGGTTGCCTTGCCTGGGTGGCTCAGTTGGTTGGAATGTACACCAAAAGTTTGTGAGTTTGGTCCCCGGTCAGGGCACTTATGGTGGAGGCAACCGATTGATGTTTCTCTCTCACATCAATGTTTCTCTCTCTTTCCCTTCCCCTCTCTCTCTAAAATCAGTAAACATATCTTCAGATGAGGACTGAAAAAAATTGACCAGGTTTATGCCAGGAAAGATGGAAGAGTAGAAAACTCCAGAAATCCATCTTTTTACCTTGACAACAATTGTATTGGTTGAAACTGTCTGAAGCGGCAGCTTTGGAACTCTGGAGGCTATTTGAACACTTGCTGCTTCCAGGATAAAACTCTGCTGGTAAATTGTAGTTAGTATTAGTTGATTTCAGTCCTCAGTTGGTATTCAGCTCTCACCCTCCAGCTCCATGTCAGGCAGCTGTTTGGACAGTAACCTTTATTTCTAGTAAAGCTTCCTGGTAAAGGGTGGACAATAAAGACTTTGTTGTAAAATATCAAGGTTCTGTGTCAAATATGAAGATTCTGTGTTCTGATTGTGGATTGCTGCTTCTGATTGCAAAGGCATAGGTATAGAGTCTGGTTATCATTGTGTCAACACCCATTGGCTAAAGTAGCTTATAGAGCATTTAAAGGAGCCATATCTATTTTTTAAGATAATAAAAACAGCAATAGATTTGGGGGAATTCAAAAGTCTTGGGAAAGATGAAGACTCAGAGAAGACCTAACAGTTTCACCTCAGGCTGATCCTTGGCATAGAGACACCCTACAACAATAATAAAACAAACTATGGGGAAGAAGGAGGAAGATCTGATTTCCAGAGTTATCACATTATATGAATCAAATATTTTGCTTTCAACAAAAAAAAATCACAAAAGAAACAGGGAAGTGTGGCCCATTCAAAGGAACAAAATAAATAAATACAAAATATGCCTGAGGAAGCCCAAATGTCAGACTTACACGGCAAAGACTTTAAGACAACTGAGTTAAAGGTGCTCAAAGAGCTGAAAGTACACATGGACAAAGACACAAAAACATTGTATGAACATAATGAGAATACCAATAAAGAGACAGAAATTTTAATTTATTTATTTATTATTTTTTTTTTAGAGAGGGAAGGGAGGGGGGAGAGAGAGAGAGAGAGAGAGAGAGAGAGAGAGAGAGAGAAACATCAATGTGTGGTTGCTGGGGGTTATGGCCTGCAACCCAGGAATGTACCCTGGCTGGGAATCGAACCTGGGACACTTTGGTTCCCAGCCCGCGCTCAATCCACTGAGCTACGCCAGCCAGGGCTGGAGACAGAAATTTTAAAAGGAACGAAGATGATAGTCTGAAACAAAAGAGTAAGGTAGTTGAAGTGAAATATACGTTGATGCTTTAAAAGCACATTTCAACAAGCAGAAGAAAGGATCAGCAAATTTGAAGATAGGACAATTAAAATTATTGAGGAATAGGAAAAAAAGTAGTGAACAGAGCCTAATTGTCCTTGTGGTTACTATTAAGTGAACCAACACATGTAATGTGGGAATCCCAGCAGAAGAAAAGAGAAATTGACAGGAGAAATATTTGAAGAAATAATGGCTGAAAACTTTCCAAATTTGACAAAATCCCAAGTCTACAAATCCAAGATGCTCAATGAATTTCAAGTAGGATAAACTCAAAGAGACCCACACAAAGATGTGTCATAATCAGTTGTGGAAATACAAAGATAGAAGCTTGAAATCAGCAAGAGAAAAGGGACTTGTCACACACAAAGGACTCTTAGAACTATCAATCAAATTCTCATCAGAAATCTTAAAAGGTCAGAAGGCTGTGGGCTGATATATTTAAAGTGCTGCAGGAAATAACTGTCAAGCAAGAATTATCTATCTGGCAAAAAACTATGCTACAGGAATGAAGGAGAAATTAAAACAGTCCTAGATTAAAGCTACATTTTTACTACTAGAATTGTGCTAAAAAATTAGGAGTCCTTCAGATTAAAACGAAAAGCTACTAGACAGTAACTCAAAGCCATATGAAGAAATAAATAACATAGGTAAAGGTAACTGCATAGGTAAATATAAAAGTCAGCATTACCATACTTTTGATTTTTAACCCAGTTTTTCCTGCATGCTTTAAAAGGCAAATGCATAAAACAATACTTATAAATCTGTGTTAATATATCACAATGTAGTCTGTAACAAAAATATAAAGGGGATGCTCTGGCAAGGTGACTCAGTTGACTGGAGCATTGTCCCATGCACCAGAAGTTTGCAGGTTTGATTCCTGGTCAGGGCATATAACTGGGTTGTGGGTTCGATTCTTGGTTGGGGCACGTACAAGAAGCAACCCATTAATGTTTCTCTCTCTCTCTCTCTCTCTCTCACCCTTCTTTTCTTTCTAAAATCAATCAATATATCCTGAGGTGAAAATTTAAAAAAAAAAAAAAAAAAATATATATATATATATATATATATATATATATATATATATAGTTAAAGGGGAAGGTGAGATGGAGATAATATAAGAAGCAAAGTATTACTCACAGTAGGTCATCATAAGATACTAATTTTAATTCTTAAGATAACCAATAAAAGAATACATAGAAAAAGAAGGAAATCAAAATGGTACACTACAAAAATCAGCTAAATGCAAAAAGCAGCAGTGATAGAACATTGAGGAACAAAAACTGTGTAAAAAATACTGAAAATAACTAAATGGCAGAAGTCCTTTCTTATCAGTAATTACTTTGTTATGTTGGTTCCAGACTATAGATACTGATGCTATTGGCTAGGAATGCCTGAGGCACTCATCTCATCTGTATTACTCATATCTTGTGGCTGAAGCAGCTCTTGTGGTTCTTATGACTGTAGGACGTCTTCCCCAAGAAACCATCAGGGAACTTGGATGAACAAGAGTATTACTCACAGGTCCTGGAGGATATGTGACATGTCTGAGGTCCATACAGCCAGGTCAGAGAGAGAGGGAGAGAGAATGAACTTGTGGTTCTGCCTTTATTGGGTTCCAGTGTTAGGGTGTCTAGATTTTGAGAGTTCACTCTTGGTTGACTAATTTAGGGCATAATACCAGGAATCAGAGCACAGAACAGATAAGCAGGGTCACTCAAGCAGTTAGTTATATAGATTACCCAGAGCTTTCTGAAAGAGGGAGCTTCATGAATGGAGCAGCCTAATTTTTAGTTAGTTGTTTTTTGCTAGTTGCTGTGTCATGCAGCTGACAATATGTTTTTCAAGATAGATGTCTTTTGAAATGGAATACTTGGCAACCAAAGCTTAATGTCAGACACTTACACTACAATCAAAAAACTTCATGTCAGGTACTTAATTACATATTATAAATGTAAATGGATTTTTAAATTCAATTAATCTCCAATTAAAGGCAGAAATTGGAAGAATAAATAAAAAGAAACACAATCCAGACTCTGCAAACCAAAGCTGTCTTGAGAAAGAACAAAGTTGGAGGACCCACACTTCCTGATTTCAAAACTTACTACAAAGCAACAGTCATCAAAACAGTGTAGCAGTGACAATAGGATGGACATAGGGATGGATAGAATAGAAAGCCAGAAAGAAACTTTCTCGTATATTGTTAAATGGTTTTCAACGAGGGTGCCAAAACTATTTAATGGGAAAAGGACAATCTTTTCAACAAATGCTGCTAGGAAAACTGGATGTCCACATGCAGAAAGACGAAGTTGACAGACCAGTTTTGCAATGTTGTTCTGGGAGTCGTTCCTGGTAGCCCAGTTTAGAACCTCCTCCATTTTTCCATTGAATTTGTAAAGCACTTAATTCTACAGATTAAGTTTCTCGCTGCTTAAAATAGCTAGAGGGCTTTCTGTTTATGCAACTAAATCCCAAATTGTTGGGTGTAAAATGCAGGCCACTGAGCACTAAATCACTTCCTGATGGCAAAACTAACCCAGTTCTTTATGTCTCTCCCTGCCTAATTCCACTGAAGTAGCAAAGAAATATGAGGAAGAGAAGGAGGAAGAGGGGAGGAGGAAGAGATAAAGTTGATAGCTGCACCAGTAAGTAGGGCATGGTGCAATCATGGAAACAAAAGCTTTTTGAAATTTTTGGAAGATAATAAGCCAAAGAGATCAAATTGAGAAAAGTTAATGGCAGTGATGCTAAATACTGAATGCAAATAAAATTCAGCTCCCAAAAGGTTTTTGGATTAACTGTAGATTGTGCATATCTGGGTCAGTAGAGGGGAAATTGAAGGACTTCAGTTTGAAAACTGTGAGAGGGGCCTAATGTGGATTGTTGTCCTAAGGATTCTCTAGGCTTTATTTTGCTTGGATTACTTGTTACATAGAGTGGTTTTACCTGACATGTTTCTAATATGTGAAATAAAACAGACTGTTTTAAAATATAACAAGGATTTTGTTCAGGCATAATGAAGCCAACAGATCGGGAAATTCCATTGAAAAGATAGTTTTTAACTCACAGCTCAAGAATAGAGGGCATGTGCCACAATGCAGGGCCTCACAGGGAAGCATTCAAGTTGGTTGAGAGGCAGAAGGAGAGAGGGGATAGCCTGGACCTCGGCCAGCCTTCATTGTGGTTTCTGTGGGAAAGGCAAGCTAAGCAGGGTAAGCAGATTTAGGGTTGGCTAGTTTGAATATAGAAGTACTGTTCTAATTTTGCCCTAATGTCAAACTCCTCTGGGGATCAGAAAACCTCTGTAACAACTGTTCTGTCTAGGAACCTATTTCATTAGCAAAGACTGGGAGAAAGTAATTGCAGAAGACACATCTGATAGAGGACTGTTATCCCTGTTATACAAAAGCTCTAAAAACTCAATAAGAAAACAATGTGATTAAAAATGGGCCAAAGACCTTACTTAACAGACACCTTACCAAAGAAGATATACAGATGACAAAGAAGCATATAAAAGGATGCTGCACATCTATGTCTTCAGGAAAACGCAAGTGAAAACAAGAGACTGCTACACACCTAAGGAAACAGCCAAAGTCTGGACCACTGACACCACCAAATGCCAGAGAGGATGTGAAGCAACAGGAACTCTCATTCATTTGTGGTGGAAATGCAAAATGGTACAGCTTTTGGAAAACAGTGTGAACATTTCTTATAAAACTAAACATATTCTTACCATGTGATCCAGCTATTGCACTTCTTGGTATTTATACAAAGGAGATGAAAATTCATGTCCATATAAAAACCTGATCATGGATGTTTATAGCAGCATTATTAATCTCTGCCAAAACTTGGAAGCTACAAAGATATCCTCCAGTAGGTGAATGTATGGATAAATTGTGGTACATCTACACAATAGAATGTTGTTCAATACTAAAATAGATGACCCATCCGTGAAAAGACATGGAGAAAACTTAAATGCATGTTGTGAAAGAAGCCAATTTGAGAAGGCTACTATATGAATCCCAGCTATATAATAATCTGGAAAAAGCAAGGCTATGGAGACACTAAAAAGATCAGTGGTTGTCAGGAGTTGACAGAGGGGAGGAATGAATAGGCAAAGCACAGAGGATTTTAGAGCACTGAAAACATTCTGTATGATACCATGGTGATGGATACATGTCATCGTGCATTTTCCCAAACCCATAGAATGTACAACACCAAGAATAAAGTGTAATGTACACTGTGAACTTTGGGTGATTATGGTATTTTGATATAGGTTCATCAATTATAACAAATTATCACTCTTGTGGGGGATGTTAATAATGGAGGAGGCCATGCATGTGTGGGGTCAGGAAGCCTATAAGACACCTCTCTACCATCCACTCAGTTTTTGCTATGAACCTAAATATTGGCCAGGTAGATTTAACAGTTAACATTTTGTCTGGTACCTGGCCCAGGGCCAATTAGGGCAGAGGTATAGTGGCTCAGTTTAATGAGGGAGGTGACTGAGGGATTCGGCTCTGGACTGGGGTTGGTTTGCGTCTGAGGAATTTGCTCTCCAGTGAGAGGTTGCTTTCTTTTGAAATTAGCTAGACTTGTGAGGGGCAGTCTGTCCAGGATCAGCAAGGCCCCAGAAGCCAGAGCACCAAGAATACAGAAAATAAGAAAATATAGTTAATCCCCAGAAAAAAAAGGAGAGTATTCCAAAGAAAACTTAGAGATATAGAGTCAGTAACTTTTAAGAAACCTGCACATGCGTCGGAGAACATTTGTGTTTGCTTCATGAACCTGAGCATTCAATAACTGAATCAGAGTATGCACATTTTGGAGCTGTTCAAGAAAGTTTTAATGCTCCCTATATATAAATAACTAGGTAACATGGAATGCTAACTGTGTGCTAGGTACCACCCTAAGAAATTTTCATGTACTATATAATTCTCAGAAATCCCATGCAATTAGGTATTAGTATTAATCCCATTGTAGTTGGAGAAACTGAGGTTTAAAGAGAACAAATAATTTGTGCAAGTTCATGCTGCTAGTAAGTGGGATCTGGTATCTAAACCCAGGTTAGTGTGATCTTAGAGTTCAAACTTGTCATTCTTCTCTACCACCTGTCTACCTGCAATAAATTTTATAATGAGCAATTATACATATTCACAAAGGCTTTGGACTGAAGGTCAGCTTAGCATGATAGTTAAGAGCACGTAAATGGGGATAATAATAGTATTAACTTTATACAGTTTTTACAAGGATTAGTTAATGTAATGCACTTAAAAGAGTGTCTTACAACATAATTAGCACTCAGTAAATGATAGTCATTATTATTATATGAGTATATTCTCCCTTAATAAGTATTTAACCTGTATGTGAGAGTTTGTTGGTTCAATGTCTAAATAAACTCTCTATAGCTGTGATTAAGATCTAGTCTTAAGTAAAAATAGATTCAAAAGTTGGTAGCTAACTTCTTTTACTTGAAATGCCCACTAACACAAATCCCCATATAAACAGAGAAGTTGGCATTATAACACCATTGACAGTTATTCTGTCATTCGTTAAAGTGTTTGATATGTACTAGCATGACATTCATTGCCCTAAATTGTTACTGTTTAAAGGAATGATATTAAGAATATAACAATTTTCTTATGTGATTTCATTTCATTTTTTTTTAATTAGAGAAAAACGGTTACAGGAATGGAAAGCTCTTAAGAAAAAACAAAAATTTGGAGAGTTAAAAGAAATTTCTGGAAATCAGTATGTGAATGAAGTCACAAATGCAGACAAGGATGTATGGGTTATAATTCATCTATACAGATCAAGGTAGTTACTTTTTTGCAAAATACTAATGTATTAATGTTTTAAGATACATATTCTGGGTTTAAGGGTTTATAAAGCACATAACAAAGAGTACTCACAAAAAGAAAATAAATGTATATATAAACATATATATGTATAGAGTCATTGGCTTCAGGAATTAAATTAGGTATTTTAATATATTTTCTTGTCTAATTTAAAGAACTTGTAACACTTTTTAGAAAAAAATAAGAATTTTTTGGCAGTTAATTTAAATAAAACTTACGGAGCTTTGTCCGGGTAGCTCAGTTGGTTAGAGCACCATCCTGATACACCAAGGTTGCAGGTTCAATCCCAGTGAGGGCATGTACAGAAATCAACCAATGAATGCATGGAAAAGTGGAATGATAAATTGATGTTTCTGTTCTTTCTCTCCCCCTGCCATTCTCCTCTCCAATCAATATAAAAAAAATTTTTAAATAAGAAATACAGAAAACTTATAAACAGTTTCAAAGATACAGAAAAGTAGAAATAAGGATAAAACGAGCCCCCTAAATACTAGCCAGGTAGATTCAACAGTTAACATTTTGCCGTATTTTTATCATTTGTGTGTGTGTGTGTGTGTGTGTGTGTGTGTGTGTGTGTGTATTTGCAGAACCATTTCAAAGTAAATTACACAAGCATGACACTTTTATCCTAGGTACTTCAGCATGCATTTTCAAAACACAGGGACATTTTTTTATATAACCACAATCACATTCTTTCACCTAACAATAGCATTTTCTCACCTAACAAAATTAATGGTAATTTCTAATAGTATCTAATACCCAGTCCTTACTCAAAATTTCCCAACAACCTTCAAAATGTTTTTTATAAATACATATATTTTTGAACAGGATTCAATCAAAGATCAGGCAGTGCATTTGGATATATCCTATCTCTTGCCTTTTTTAACAGAACAATTCCCATGCCTTCCCATGTTCTCCCCCAAACAGTTGTACTAAGTATACTCCATACGTCCCCCGCCTGATCAGTTTGGTATAATGATAATTGGGAAGAGTGGACTTTCCCCCAACTCTGTGCCAAAGGGGAGCTGCCAACTCCCGCAGCTGCATAAATCTCTCACAGAAACAACACCTCCAGCATTAGGCCCGAGGCCCTCTGTCTGGACTTCAGGCCAGTCCAGGAACACAGGCCGTGACAGTAGCGCTTGTCATTTTTATTTCATCTTCTGAATAAAAAATGTCTTCCTGCTTCAGGTCCTCAGAGAAATTCTGTACAGAGCAATTTATGCAAATATGAGCCTTGCTGTTTACCAGCTTTCCAGTTCCTCAGACCCCATGAAAGAAGACATTATTTTTACTCTAACTAAAATGCTTGGTAAATAATTTTTTAGTAGTGTAAAGTCTTAAAAATAATCATTTCCCATTTTCCTATCCCATTAATCTAGCTAAACCAATTTGGAGATTTGCTGACTTTGGTTCTTCACAAATAAGTATGTGAAACAGTAACATTTACAGTACTAGCATTTGTGTGTCATCAGTGTTATATACTGAAGGTACACACTGATGCCTTTTCTGAGACCCATTACCATTAGCAGAATAGATGTTGGTTCTGAATTACCTATCAAACCCTGGCATAAAATTCTTTTAATGATTATTTGTACCTAAATTACTAGTCTTGGCCAATAATTTTCAAAAACTCATAGAAGAGGTTGAATGCATTTTAGTCTCAGGGTTTTACAAACTGCCATATCCTTTGATGAACTTAAAGAATAAGGGTTCATTTTTATAATACTTTAAATATTTGTGAACTCAGAAGGTATTAGCTTTTGTAACATTAAGAAAATGCATTCATGTGTCAGTATAAAACATACATTTTAAGAAAATTAATCTATAATCAAATTTGTAAAATAAAAAATATGTTAAATTATTTTTATTAAAGTCTAGCTTTTAATAATGGATTTACTCATAACTTTCATATTATAAAGTAAAATATATCTATTAAGTTCATATTTCTAGCTACATTTTATAATTATAGGAGGGTAAGAATTTATTTTTTTACCAGGATCCTAGGTTTTATAATTTTAATATTTCTTTGCCACCAAATTTTTAGAACAGGAGATATGTATATATAAATATACATATATATATATGCTGTAAACAGAAGGCTGGAGAGTAGTTATTAGAAGGGGACAGAGACTTATAAGGGACTCTAAAATTTTACTAACTTGAATGTGTTTATGTAAAGTGGAGAAGGAAAGATTGATAAAACAGGGGAAGAGGGAAGCAGAATAACAAAGTCCCATAGAAAATGGAAGAAGTATGGGATGAAGTGGAGGTCTAGCTCTGAAACATTTTAATAAAGCTGTGAGTGAATGATGGACTGGGAGAAAATAGACCAAAGGATCAAAGTAGTGGGAGTTAAGTGATAAAGCAGAGGACTCGCAGGGTTTGATCACACATGCAATCAATTTTAGTTATCTGGATTTTGGGGAACAGGATGTGGCATGGACTGGGTTGTGAAAGAAAAGTGTGGGTGATATTTGTTAGAGTCAAGAAATTCAAGGAAGTTTGATATAAAGGGATTTTTTAAAAATTATATTTTACTGATTATGCTATTACAGTTGTCCAGATTTTTCTCCCTTTGCTCCCCTCTACCTAGCACCCCCACACTCCCTCAAGCAATCCCCATACCATTGTTCATGTCAAGGGGTCATGCATTTAAGGACTTTGTCTACTCCATTTCCTATACTGTACTTTACATCCCCATGGTTATTCTATAGTTACCAATTTGTATTTCTTAATCCCCTCACTCTTCACCCATTCCTCCATACCACCCTCCCATCCAGCAATCATCAAAACACTCTCTGTGTCCATGATTCTGTCTGTGTTCTTCTTGGTAGCTTAGTCTGTTTTTTAGATTCAAGTGTTGATAGATATGTGTTTATTGCCATTTTATTGTTCATAGTTTTGATCTTTTTCTTAAATAAGTCCTTTTAACATTTCATATGATAATGGTTTGGTGATGATGAACTCCTTTAGTTTTTTCTTGTCTGGGAAGTTCTTTTTCTGCCCTTTCCTTCTAAATGCTATCTTTGCTAGGTAGGTGGGGCAATCTTGGCTGCAGGTCACTGCTATTCATGACTTTAAATATTTCTTGCCAATCCTGTCTAGCTTGCAAGGTTTCTTTTGAGAAATCAGCTGACACTCCTAGGGGAACTCCCTTGTAGGTAACTAACTGCTTTTCTCTTGCTGTTTTTCATATTCTCTTTTTATCTTTAACCTTTGACATTTTAATTATGGCATGTCTTGGAGAGGGCCTCTTTGCATCCATCTTGTTTGGGACTCTGTGTTTCCTGGACGTGCATGTCTATTTCCTTCACCAAATTAGGGAAGTTTTATTTCATTATTTTTTCAAATAGATTTGCTGTTTTTTGCTCTTTCTCTTCTCCTTCCGGTACCCCTCTGATGTGAATGTTGGAACACTTGAATTTGTCCCACAGGTTGGTTACACTATCCTCTTTCTTTGGATTCTTTTTTCTTCTTGTTCTGATTGGTTGTTTTTTTCTTCCTTATGTTCCAAATCATTGATTTGAATCTGGGCTTCATTCACTCTACTGTTGTTTCCCTGTAAACATTCTTTATTTCAATTAGTGTATCTTTCATTTCTGACTGGATCTTTTTCATGCTGTTGAGGACCTCACCAAGTTCCTTGAGCATACTTATAATCAGTGTTTTGAATTCTGCATCTTACAGATTGCTTATCTCCATTTTGCTTAGTTCTTTTTCTGGAGTTTTGTTCTGTTCTTTCCTTCAGGCCATGTTTCTTTGTCTCTATTTTGGCAGCCTCCCTGTGTTTGTTTCTATGTATTAGGTAGAGCTGCTATGACTCCCTTTCTTGGTAGTGTGGCTTAATGTAGTAGGTGTCCTATAGGGTCCAGTGGCCCAGCCCCCCCATCACTCAAGCTGGGTACTTGAGGTGCTCCCTTTGTGTGGGTTGAGTATACCCTCCTCTTGTAGTTGATCCTTGATTGTTGTTGGCAGGTCAATGGGAGGGATTTACCTAGGCCAATCAGCTGCAAGGTTTGGCTGTGACCACTGACCACCAACCTCTGTCCTCCATGGAGGATCAGCTTTGCAGCGGTAGTGTGGTGGTGCTCTAGCATAGTCTGTAGCTGTCCACTGTGTGCGCTGGCACTGGTGTTTCCTGGGTGGTACAGGCCAAGGTCAGCCCCCATTTGTGTTTTGTCCAGGGCTACCCTGCCTGAGCTATAAAGCAATCTGAAATGGCTGTTACTTGTGCTGGGCTTGGAGATTCTGGGGTGAAGCAAAGCTGTGAATCTAGGCTGGCTACTGCTAGTGCTGGGCTGGGGCCACTTAGCAAGAGGTAAGAGGGAGTGGGTGGAAACTCACTGAAGCCAGCTGTGGCTTGTTTGAAAAGATTCAGATAGTTGTGAAGCATGAACCAAGACTAGCCATTCAAATGGAAAAGCCACTGTTAACAGCTGTAAGTTGGGCAGGATGTATATAGCCTCAGGGGATCTCCAGTGCAGAGGGGAGGGAGGGGGTGCCTAACAGTGTTAGCCAGGTATGTTGATGGAGCCTCAGATATGGCACCAGCTTGCCAGCTCTGTGGCTCTGTGGTAGGAGGTTTCAGAAAAGGAACAATGGCCCCTGCCTGCCTTTCTGTCTGGGAGAAAGCTGTCCCTCAGCTCTCAACTTGATGCCAGATACTTCAGTTCCTCTCTGTATGTCATGGTGCCTTTCAAGCTGCTACCCCAATGCTGGAGCTCAAAGGGAGTGGGTCTGAGTAGGTGAGTTCCTATGTAGGTTCTTTAAGAGGAACTGCTTGGGACTCCAGAAGTTTCTTCCACATACTCAATCTGCACTGGTTTTTACAGCCAGAAGTTATGGGGACTTACATTCCTGGCACTGGAACTCTGGGTTGGGTGGACCATTTTGGGGCTTGGACTTCTCACTACTGAGATATCCTTCCTGAATTTTTATCCACCACACGTGTGTATAGGCCCATCTCTTTCCATCTCCATCCTTCCTACCAGTCTGGATGGATGAGGTTTCTTTGATTCTGTATTTGTCAAACTTCTACTCAACTCAATTTCTGATGGTTTTGAGTGATGGTTGTTCTATAATTTAGTTGTATTTTGATGTGGTTGTCCAAGGAGATGAGCCTGAGTATCTTGACTGGAAGCCCAAGAAATGGACTTTTGGGTTTGATCATCTCAGGTGAAAATAAGCCTGTGATGGTTGGGATCCCTTTGTTTCAATTCTGCACTGCCATGGAGTTCCCAGGAGTGTTATTTTTTTTTCTCCCATGTCCCATAAACTAGGAACTGGCTTGATTAAATTGATGCTAAGTCAGACATGCTTAGCCTTAGGTAGGCATCAAATTCCCATGGTAGCAAGCTTTATTCCCAGGCTATAAAGGTGTTTGCGGTGAAAATCAGAGGGCTCCATAGTTCATCATGACTAAAGGTAACAATAGAGGATGATAATTGATATGTTCTTAGATATTATTAAAAGAGTATCTAAAGGTATATTTTGTCATGAAGATGTTTCACTTATTTTGTTAAGCTGAGATGAGTAGCTTGTTTTTTTATTAAAGATATTGTGTATATTGTTTCTCTTTTTAGCATACCAATGTGTTTGCTGGTTAATCAGCATCTTAGTCTTCTAGCAAGAAAGTTTCCAGAAACTAAGTTTGTTAAAGCCATCGTGAATAGCTGTATTCAACACTACCATGACACTTGTTTACCAACAATTTTTGTTTACAAAAATGGTCAGATAGAAGGCAAATTCATTGGAATTATAGAATGTGGAGGTATAAATCTCAAGCTAGAAGGTAATGATGTTCTTTTAAAAATTGTTTGTAAAAACAGGTAAAAGCTTCACTAAATTAACAAGTATCATGAAAGTTCATATCCATAAAACAGTTTTTCCCTTTCTTCTAGCTCTTCTTGAATGCCTCCAGATTAATTTCCTACAATAATAATGTTATCATAACAACCACTTGCTTAAACCCGTATTGGTTCCTTGTCTCAAATAAGTTAAAAATTTAGAATCTTCTGCCTAAGAATTTTGGCCCACTTTTATAACTATAGTTTTCAATGCTCACTAGTTTCTGCTCCAGCCAAGCTGGTCTTCAGCCACTGCTCCAGACACGCTCATTTGTTCCTTTATGCTTCCTTTCATTCTCTTTCTATGTACCCAAAACACCCTACTCTTCTTTGTTTTTGCTTCCAAATCCTGTTCCTTCATGTGCCTCTTCGTTTTCCATTTATCCCATTGTATGACTTTGGTCCAATCCATAATCTGTCTTCCTGCTCTTTACTGAATTTCAATAGCATATATTCTCTATACAATTTACTTTCCACTTATCCACCTACTATCTGATTTTGTTGATTAATTCCCTTTGCATTTTCTTTTCCTAACAAGCATAAGGACCATACCTCTTATTATTTTCTTTTCTATAATACATAACACGGGACTTGGTATTTTTACCTTTTCTAATGATTTTTACTTCCTGACATAGTTCAAAGGCCATGTCCTTCATCAAGTCATTTCTTGGAACTCCACTAATTTCATATTATAAGAATCTTTTTCTCTTACCATTGTGTTAAAGCCATTGTGAATAGTTGTCTTTAATAGCTAGTTTATTCACTCTTTTTTTTCCCTTAAAACTGTTTTTGGCTTACTGAGACCTCCAATACTTCAATTGTTCCAGAATTATCCCTTTCTTTCTCTTAGTCTTGAAGGTGCCTCTTTGTTTTATCACCCTGTTTTTCCAGTTTGGAATTTATTCCTCTATTTAAATTTTTTTAAATAATAGAAAAAACAATAATATGCCAGTCATTCATACACTTACTAAAAATAACACATGTGAACATTTGTTCATGTTTGCTTCAGCTACTTTTTTTTTAAATTGCTGCAATTAACATTACAAATATAGTTGAAGTTACCTATATTTCCATCTCTAGTACCATTCCCCTCTTTTCCTCCCTAAAGGCAATCACTATCATGAATAATGTGTTACGTAGTCCATGCTTCTTTTTAGTAGTATATTTAAAAAATTTTTAAACTGTCATGAAATACACATAATATGAAATTTACCATCTTAAACACTTTAAAATATATAATGCAGTATTATGAACTATAATTACCATGGTGTACTTTATATATCCAGGACTTTAATACATAAATAAGTTATTTAACCATTTTAAAGTATATAGTTCAGTGGCATTCTATGCTTTCACATTGTTGTGCTGTCACCACAATTATCCATCTCTGTAACACTTTTCATCTTGTGTAACTGAAACTCTATACCAATTAAACAATAACTCCTCTCTCCCTCTCCTTCTAGCCCCTGACCACTACCATCTACTTCCTCACTCTATGACTTTGACTACTCTCAGTATAAGTGCATTATATAGTATTTGTCCTTTTGTGACTGACTCATTTTGTATAGCATAATTTCCTCAAAGTTCATTTATGTTGTGCATGTGTCAGAATTTCCTTTTTAAGACTGTATAATATTCCATTGTGTGTTTATACCATTGTTGGTTTACCCTTTTATCTTTTGACTGATGCTTGGGCTCCTTCTGTCCTTTGACTATTTGGAATAATACTACTATAAATATGATGTACAAATAATCAGTTTTCATTCCTGTTTCCTGTTTTAATTCTATTTTATTGTTTATGCTATTACAGTCATCTCTACTTTTTCCTCCTTTGCCCACTTCTCCCCAGTCGCCTTACTCCTACCCCAGGCAATTCCCATACTATTGTTCCTGTCCATGGGTCATGCATTTATGTTCTTCAGCTAATCCCTTCACCTTCTTTCATCCAGTCCCCCCTCCCTCACTCCCTCCCACAGCTGTCAGTCTATTCCATGTATCTATACTTCTGCTTCTATTTTGTTCATTAGTTTATTTTGTTTGTTAGATTACACATATAAGTGAGATCATATGGTATTTGTCTTTCACTGACTGGCTTATTTCACTTAGCATAATAGTCTAGTCCCTATTTCCAGTTCTTTGGATGTATGCTTAGAAGTAGAATTGCTAAATCATATGATAATTCTACTTTAATTTTTTGAGCAACAGCATACTGTTTTCCATACCAGCTGCATGATTTTGTACTTTCATCAACAGAGTGTAAGAATTCCAATTTCTCCACGTTCTCACAAACACTTGTTAATTTTTTTAAAAGATTTTATTTATTTATTTTTAGAGAGAAGGGAAGGGAGGGAGAAAGAGAGAAAGAGAAACATCAGTGTGTGGTTTTCTCTCATGTGTCCCTCACTGGGGACCTGGCCTGCAACCCAGGCATATGCCCTGACTGGGAATTGAACCAGTAGCCCTTTGCTTCACAGGCCCATGCTCAATCCACTGAGCTACACCAGCCAGGGCAATAATTTCTTTTTTTAATAGTAACCATCCTAATGTATGTGAGGTGTTTTTCCACTGATTCTTAATGTTTCCTATATTATTTTTTATGATCCAAAATGCTTCAGTTTGTTTCTGAAGTCTTTATGGTCTTCTACTGGTCTATTTGCCTACCCCTGAATCAATACAGCATGGTCTTAATTACTACAGCTTTATAACAATCTAGTTGTCTCTAGTAGGGACAAGTCTTTTTCAAACTTTCATATAAATGTTGGAATTAGTCAAGTTGATTATCTCTTAAATTAACTGTTGGAGACTTGATATCCTAATAAGAGTGACTGTTTCTTTCTGTGAATGAGATACATCTTGTCATTTTTTTGGTTTCCTTTTATGTTTTTTACAATTCTCCTGATAAATACAATATGTATATGTTATGTTTTATAACTTAATGTATTTTGTAATTTTCCTCATAAGTGTATTTTTTAAAAAATTTCCTCATCAATGTTTTGTTCATCTATACAGAACTTAGGAACAAATTTGACAGAATGATGAATTTTCAAGGTTCAGGAATTTTTGGTTATCAATTCAGTTCTTTTTCGTTTTATCTTGTTTGTATTTGGGTATTTCATATTTTTGTTGAAATTTTCCCATTAAAGTTTTCAAATGTATTAGCATAAGTTTCTTCATAAGTAGCCTCAGAGCTTTAAAATCTTTACTTTGGTTATGTCCCATGTAAATTCTTGATATTATTTTTTTTCTTATCTTGTCATCATTTTTGCCTGAGGTGTGTCTGTCAGTCTCTGCAAACCACCAGCTTTTGATTTTGTTGGTCACCTCTATTTACTTTGTTTTCTTACTTTTGCTGAAGTCCTTTCTTCATATGTCCCTCTTTCTGCTTTTCTTGGCTTTATTTTATCATTCTTTTTCTAGCTTCTTGATTTGAAGCTTTAAACCTCCATTTTCAGTCATTTTAAAATAAAAATTTTAACTATAATTTCTCCCTTTAAGTATAATTTTGCTGTACCCAATGAACATTTTGATATTGTACTTTCATTGTCATCTAGTTCTAAATAATTTTTCCACATTAATTGTATTAGAGTCAGTTTCTGTTTTATATAGATGAGAAATTCTTCTTTTCATTTTTCTAAGATTTTAGTCTAACTTAATGATGGGTTATTTATTGCAGAACTTGAATGGAAGTTAGCAGAAGTGGGCGCGATACAGACTGATTTGGAAGAAAACCCTAAAAAAGGCATTGTAGATGTGATGGTGTCTTCAATTAGAAACACTTCTATCTATGATGACACTAACAGTTCAAACAGTGATACTGATGATACCAAGTAGAGGGAAGTAGTTAATAAATAGTTTTAAAGTGGTTATGTACTGAATGTTTTGTTCCTCACGGCTTTTAGATTCAGAGATTAGAAAATTTATAGATTTATTTTATTTTCAGTTTTTTAAAAATACTTTTGAATTTTACTGTTACTCAATTACAGTTTTCTGCTTCTCCCCCCATCCCTCCCCGCCACCCCAGCCATCACCACCTCCCTCCCCTTTTTCCACCCCCACTTGTTTCTGTCCTTGCATCCTTTATAGTTGTTCCTGTAAACCCTCCACCCTTTCCCCATTATCCCCTCCTCTCTCCCCTCTGGTTACTGTCAGTTTGCTCTTAATTTCAATGTCTTTAGTTATATTTTGCTTGCTTGTTTGTTTTGTTGATGAGGTTCCAGTTAAAGGTGAGATCATATGGTATTTGTCTTTCACCACCTGACTTATTTCACTTAGCATAATGACCTCCAGTCCATCCATGCTGTCACAAAGGATAGGAGCTCCTTATTTCTGCAGTGTAGTATTCCACTGTGTAAATATACCACAGTTTTTTGGTCCATTCATTTACTGATGGGCACTTAGGTTGCTTCCAATACTTGGCTATTATAAATTGTGCTGCTATGAACATTTTTATGTTAGAATTATAGCTTAGACCTCATGTCAAAACTTTCAGGTATTTCAGAAATTGCTTCTAACAATACCAATAATTATACTGAACCCTTAATATTTGCCTTTGTCTTACCTGTTTTATGATCCATGTTGGACAAAAACACTGATACTACAAGTCTCCTGTATTGCCTACTCCCTTCCAAACAGAGGCCTATGAATGAAAATAATGAAGATAAACCATGCCATTTTATTTAATTTATGTTAATAAATCTTTAAGTCTATTATTTAGGGGCCCTGAGTGAAAATACTTAAATTTATGACCATATGCTTTTTCTTTGAAATTTCTTACCTATTAAAAAATTAACCGCTCAATATAAAAATGCAATTTAAAGATTCTAAAAGGACATAAGAAACATATCTACTTATTATTATTGTTATTAATAGTTCTGTTAAGTTAGAAGATTAATGCCCTGGCTGGTGTAGCTCCATGAACTGAACACCAACCAGTGAACCAATGGGTCACTGGTTCAATTCCCAGTCAGGGCACATACCTGGGTTGTGGACCAGATCCCCAGTTGGGTGTGTGTGAGAGGCAACCACATATTGATATTTCTCTCCCTCTCTTTCTTCCTTCCTTCCCCTTACTCTAAAAATAAATTAAAAAGTCTCTTTTTAATTTTTAAAAAAAGAAAATTAATAAATGCTGTCATTAAGAGACTACAAAATCATTGGAACTGTGTGACAATTTCTAAATCAGGAGAAATGAGAAAAATATGTTGTGAAACCTTACCTGTGTTTTAATAGTAATCACAGAATAATTCACCATGAGAAAACATACAATATTAGGATACTGTAAAAAGACCTGCAGGATGCTTTATCTTGTCTTAATAATGAGCACCATTTTTAGAGAATCTAAGTAATCTAGCATGTAATAGTTCAATATCAGATTTCATTCTTCTACTTTGTTTGTACTGATGACCCACCATTCTGATTATAGTTGTTCACTGATTTCGTGAGAGAATCTAGCCGAAGTTTAAATGATTAGTTTACAAAAATAAATTGGTGAGAAATGAGGCATTTTAACATGGAATCAAGAAAAGGCTCTTTGCTGCTCTTGGGGGCAGGTTGGGGTCACAGAGGCTGCAAAGAATGATGAAGAAGAAAGAAAGTTAAATATAGATTTGAGTAAGGTAATGATAATTTATTTCACCAGGTAGGTTAAAATCAAATGATCTTCCAAAGAGTTAGGAAGATTCCTTTCTTTTGAGATAGAAAAGAAGGGCTCTTGAAAATATGCATTTTGGGGATGAAGGGAAGGAAAGTTGTGAAGAATAGTTGGAAGTTGCACACAGTGGTCTTTATTTTAGCATCCTGCACACAAATAAGAGAAATAATCACTTACACTGGTCCAACTTCTGAAATTCTCTTTAAAAAATGAATGTACAAATTTCTATTCCACATAAAACCATGTGGAAATGAAAGGAAAAGTGATATAGTCATAAACTTAAAATATAACTTTAATGCCATCTAATGCATATAAATATGAACATTATTTTTTCCTCCAATTGATATTTAGCCCTCCGAATGGAGAAACCTCTGTCCCTCTAAGTTTAATCCTTTTTTACTAAACATGTATTTATTTTTAAATTAAAATTAACAGAGAAAGTACTAATAAATAGTATTTAAGATATCTGAATTTTTTTTAAAAAATGCTTATTTTCCTTTTAACTCTTAGCTCAAATCCACCAGGTGGCAGTAAAAGTGTTTATCCACAAGCACAGTTCAGGAAACTTTTAACATATGTAAAAATCCTAAAAATATAGCATGTATGTAAGAAGTGGCTGGTTGTCATTCCAATCCTAGCCTTTTTCAAATGAACACACACACACACACACACACACACACACACACACTGTTCTAGCAAGTACTTTGCCTGCTGATACAGGTCAGTACTACTTCCTTATGCTACTTCATTTATACCTCCTCACTTAAGTAGGGTATAAATACTTGTTAGAAGGTAGAGGTATTATTTGATTTTAATATTGTATTTCCCATTTAATGACTTTTTTATTTGAAGGGATGCAAACAAAAGGGTTTTTTTAATTGCCAATATTCATCTGTTTTTGACCTACAAAAATGGGTATTTCATATGTTCCAACTCAGTATTTTTCTTGATTCCTTTGCTGCCAACTGTGCTCTGTTAAAACCCCCTTCCCTACTTTCTAGTGC
The DNA here is from genome assembly GCF_019186645.2 of Phyllostomus hastatus. Lineage (NCBI taxonomy): Eukaryota > Metazoa > Chordata > Mammalia > Chiroptera > Phyllostomidae > Phyllostomus > Phyllostomus hastatus. The sequence continues at coordinate 32,914,955 of NW_025333709.1, read as the reverse complement.
TGTATTTGTCAAAGAGTGGTCCTGGAAACAGCGGCATCTTCAAGGAGCTTGTTAGAAATGCAGAGTCTCCAGCCCCATCCTAGACTAACTGAATTGGAAATTTTTAAAAATAAGATCCTTACGTCATTAAGCAGCATTGAGTAGCAAATCCCTGAAAGACATCTTGAATATATTCTTTAACCTCTTCCTCCACACTCTTGGTTACTAGAACTGTATCTTGTTTAAAACTCCAATCTCAGTTCCAAAGCAAGTGTTCTCTGGATGAACTTGTGACTCAGGAACTCTGAAGACAGAAGGTGGGGTTTGTTTAAAACCAATTCTTTCCCTCTCTTTTCAAAGCCTATTCCCTCTGGTGTGTGATGGGAGACTGGGGGAGATTGGGGGAGAAATTAGGGAAGAAAAGGATACATTTCTCTCCACTGGTTAAGTGCAATCTATATTGCATCCAACTGTTCATTCATTAGTGGGCACATGGACTTCTATTGCAGAAAATCTGCAGCAGCCTCTCCACTGCACAGTTGCCTGACGTGGGAGATCAGCCTACAGCTTTCCCTTTCTAAATGTCTCTCAGTTCCCAAATTTAGAAGCATACCCAGCCTCTTGCTGCTTGGAATTTCTTTCTCCCTTGGGTATCAAGATGGTTCAAACGTGGATGACACTTTCTACATAGCATCAGTGGACACAGGAGAAATGTACACATCCTTGCCTTGCCAAATGTAGGTGTGCACATTGCTTTAGTAAGCCCATTCTATGACTATGGTTTCTCTCCAAGTCTCTATCCTCCTGTTTATGGACAAATCTGCCAGTGGATGAGATGCCAGTCTCTCCTTACAGTTACTTCTAGTTTCTCTAGCTGATTCTATTGGAGCCTTTTTAACTGAATGGAGTGGGGTGGAGGATAAATTGAAAGGAAAAGCCAGTACTGTCTAGGAAACTGACTGGCTCCAATGATTCTCTCATCCTCCTCTTCCCATGTGTTCTGCTTATATGACCTGAGAGTGAGGGCTGGAGGTGTTGACTATGGGACTAAGGCATTTTGTCCAGTTTTTGTTCTGGTGAAAGGGCTAGGTATCTGGCCCCAAATATTGGCACTATTTAGAAGGTGAGTAGTGCATGCTCTTTATTCCCCATTTTGGACCTCACTCAGCATCCTCCTATGTAGGTGTTACCTGTATCTACTATAGTGTTACAAACTTTTGTGGGTCCTCAAGCACTCAATTACTAACACAGTGCTAGTACATCATATTTTTTCCTTATTTCATCACTCCACTGTACTTTAATACACATTAATAAGGCTATCTCTTGACAAAACTATAATCTGCCTACAATCATAATGATATAAAGGTGATCCTAAAAATCTTCTAGTATGTCTTACCTTTCATCTCATTCATTCATTCAATCATTCATTTACCTCAGGCATTGAAATGGATGCTGCATATATAGTGGTGAACAAAACACATGGTGTCTTGCCTCCTGGAGTTTGCCATGTGGTGGTGGGGAAGATAGTTAGTAGATAAGAAAATAAATATCAAACAAATGTACAAGGTCTGTCCAGAAGGTATCCATCCAAGTAATATGAAAAATAGAGACATTTATTGAAGAAGATACAAGATACAAGAAACACTGTACAGAGGACAATGATGACTCAGTCCCTGTTAATGTAGACACCTTGGGACCTCACAAAGTGCTCCCAATTGTTATCAGCTGCCCTGTCATATTTTCCTGAATCTCATTGACGGTTTGAAATCTCTTCCCTTTCAAAGGTGATTTCAGTTTTGAGAAAAGTCAGAAGTCACAAGGTGTCAAATTAGGGCTGTAGGGAGGCTGAGTCACCTGGGTGATTTGATGTTTTGCCAAAAATCTGCACAAGACGTGATGTATGAGTGGGTGTGTTGTCATGATGAAGCTGCCAATCACCAGTTGCTCATAGCTGAAGCCTACTGAGTCATCCAAATAGTTTCTGCGAAGGGATGTTCAAGCTTAACACAAAATGTGATGCAGACTCGTTGCTGTACTCACTCAGTACACACGACAGTCACACAGTACATATGCTCACTTAACAATGGGTGTCTACCATTCCCACTGACTAGTGCACTGAAATCATCATTGTTCACACATGTGCATTCCATCCACTCTCCTTGGCTGCCAGGTTATGTCAATGTCATGCAAACCATTCTCATTATATTAATAATGGTTAGACTTTTTCCAGCCCTTGAATGTGTAATTTAAATTTCTATTATGGAGGAAACAGCACAAAAACCCATAATAACTGTGAGTACTACAGGGGGAGGGGAGAGATGAGAGGTGGGAAGGAGACATACTTAAATAGGGTAGTTAGAGCTTTGAGACATGAAGGCTGAGGAGGAGCCAGCCATGAGAAAAGATAGGAAGGTGGTCCAGGCAAGGGCATAGCTTGTGTCAGACAGAGCCTGAGAACAGACAGATTAGCAAGAAACTGAAGGAAGTTTCTGGATTGGAAGTGTCATGGAAAAAGGAGAAATGGTAGGACATGAGGTTGGAAAGAGAGCAGGGGCTAGATGAAACAGGCTACAGTGGCCATTATTAAGAATCTGGATATAATGGTAAACAAAGGGTTTTAAATGGGAACATGTGGTTTCATTGACATTTTCAAAAGAATATTCTTGCTGCTCTGTGAAGAAAAGATTGAAGGGGACATCCAAGATATTTGGAACACCCAAGAGGAGACATCAGGTAGGCAACTGAACATATGTGTATGGAGCCCAAAGGAGAAGTGCAGGCTGGAGTTACAAATCTGTAAGTTGTTTCACCCATTACCAGAGCTCAACAAAAAGCATTGAAGTCTAAAATCACCATTCTTGCCACCCAGTCTTTATGTAGCAATTTGTAATTTACACGTGATCATCACAGTTCCGAGATATGTATTCTTCAAGCTTTATAGATGAATACTCTGAAGCTCAGAGAAATTATTTAACTTTCTTAGTACTAGTCAGAATTTAAGCCTGACTTTTTACTACAAAGTATATAATAGCACCTCATATTATTATACTATCCTATTTTTAAAGGGTCTAGAAAGAACATTGACTAAACCATGAAGGTTTCTCTAAAAAAAACTTACCTTATATTCCCTATTATGCAGATCTTAAACTTCCTATGTTCCATTCACATTAAACTACGGTGTCAAAACTGCCCTGGTGGCTGGTGTGGCTCAGTGGGTTGGGCATCGTCCTGCAAACTGGAAGGTCATGGATTCAATTCCTGGTCAGGGCACATGCCTGGTTGCAGGCCAGGTTCCCTGTTGGGGGTGTGTGACAGGCAGCTGATCAATGTTTCCCTCCCTCTCTTTCTCCCTCCCTTCTCCTCTCTCTAAAAGTCAAACAAAACAAAACAAAATGATAGTGGTAAAACTAAGACTGTCAATTAAAGGATGGATGACAGAGGTAATATAAAAGAACAGAAAGGACTTTGACAGATAGAACATAGGGAACTAGTAAAATTTGAGCAAAAGAGATGTAAGAATAACACAAAAAGGAACATCATTAATAATGGTTGACACTAATATGGGATTTCTTATGAACCAAGTACAATTATACATACACATACCCTCTATAGCTGTCATCTACTATATCTACGCTCAACTATCTTATGAGATGGGATCATTATCTTTATTTTACAGATGAGGGAACTGCAGAACTGAAGGGACATAACTTGCTCAAATTCATGCAGATATTAAATGGTAGGGCTGGGATTTAAATCCTGGCAGTTTAGTTCTCAATTCTATACTCTTAACCACTATGCTCTATTGCCTCTATCAAGACATCAACTGAGGGAATCAGTTGGGAAGGGAGTTTGAAATGCTCCATTTAAATAATAACAAGCCATACAAGAAGGAATGAACAGAATATCTGAATTACATAAATTGTGTTTAAGGAGAAGATTTAGGTGGTGGGACCTATGAAACTATGAGGTAGGATTATCCTTTTAGGAAAAAATGGAATCTGGAAGATGGAAAAGTTATTACAAATATGACCCAGTTTTATTCTTGGAGAGAATAAGGGAGAAAGGATATGTTGTGAACTGAACCGTGGGAAATGTTCAAGCGGCAGCAGAGTACTGGCAGAAGAAAGAGGATTATCAACAGTTCTTGGTAAATGATTAAACACAGAAAGTGAGAGAGGAAAGAGTCAAAGATGAACATGATTAGATTCTGGTGACTAAGAGGACGATGGAACCATTAAAAAGGGCAAAGGTGTTTTTGATGATGCATGCTCTACAAGATACAGAATATGAGGTGGGATCACTTTCTAGAATAAAACCCAGACATCAACATCCTAAGCAATGCACTTAAACCCTTTAGTCTGGATGCAACCTACCTTATCAGTATAATGAATCTTGCTTCCTCTCTTGCTTACCAGTATCAGTTAGGATTCATGATCACTAGTGACAGAAAACCTCTCACTGGTCTAAGCAGTAAAACAAACACATGTATTTACTGACTAACTTAAGTAATTTTCCAGAGTTATCTAGTCCACATTGGATTCAGGGCATCACATATGTCTTCAGGCTAGATCTCCATCTTTGAATCTGTTTTTTCCCCCTGTTCTTTCTCAGAATCTGAGTAGAAAGATGGCTTCAGGCCTCCACTATTCTAGATTTAAATCCACTAAGAAAGAGAGAGAGCCCTTCTTGGTAATTCCAGCCTGTGGTAGAGGATTAACTCAAATATTATTCCTTCTGGAGTCCTACCCCAGCCATATGGACTGAGTGCAGAAAGGGTAGTTCTCCGAAGGAAATTGTCAAAATAGGGAATGAATGCTGAGCAGGCAGAAATGTGTACTCAAGTCTCCTTTGGTCTATGGTGCAGTAAATTAACAAATCTCTCACTCTCCCCTGAAAAATCCTCAGGTGAAGGATCAGGGATCTAAGTTCAATTCTTGGTTTTTTTTTGTTTGTTTGTTTTTTGGGGTTTTTTTTCCCGCTCTTTGAGCATACAGCAAGAATTCGAAATTTTGCCCTTGTTCTATGGCTCAGTGGATTGAGTGCCCGCCTGTGAACCAAAGGGTCCGAGGTTAGATTCCCAGGCTACCGCACCTACCTGGGTTGCGGGCCAGATCCCCAGTAGGGGGCGCGCGAGAGGCAACCACACATGAATGATTCTGTCCGTCTTGCTCCCTCCCTTCCCCTCTCTAAAAATAAATAAAAACCTTAGCAAAAATTAAAGTGGTTTAAAAATTTTTGAAATGTTTACTGAGGTGAGTGTTATTTGAAGGATTTTATAGCTGTTATTTTTTGAAATATGTCTTCTATTTCAAATCAAAAGTTCATTAAAACATAAAAACTAGGAATTGGGACTGTAAAGACCTCTTTCCCCATAATTCAGAACTACTGACGTATAATTTTACGTGTGGACCAAGTGTGTTTTCAGAATCAGGGGGAGTAATTTTCCCCTAAGGTAAGCAGGAAGTTTTCACACGTTTTTCTGAGAAAAGGGGTCCTAATTTACTGCTGCATCCCTCATCTTCCCTTATACTATTTCTTGGCCTTAAGGGTTTCCGCCACATGCTGGTGGCCAAAGGGCACCAGAATATTACTGGGGATTGGATCTCGGTTCAGCCACCTTAGTACTTGAGTTCAATTTAAGAATTTAGTGCCAAGACTCAAATACAAGTAAAAGTTTATTTAGAAAAGTCACAGAGGTAGAAGTGATGAGCAGCTGGGTTGCGGGTGGGACCAGAAAACAAGTTACGGGGGCAAAAGAATGCTTAGGTTTACGGTTAGGATTAAAGGCCAGGTAAAAAACTCCAAGTGAACACATCCTGATCCTCTTTTGCCTCCCTCCAGCCAAGGGCGCTTGTCCGGTCTCCCCACACCTACCCGCCAATAAGAAGTGGCCCAAGTCGTGTTGCGCCGGGAGAGGGATCAAGGCTGTGTCTCTACAAGTTCAATCATCTCCGCAAACCCCTCTCCCAGCCCTAGGAAAGGAGACACGTGTGAGGCCGCTGGAGAGGAAAAAAAAAAACTCGCCCGCGATTACACGAAAATATCTTCCCTGGCGTCTGCAAAGTAATTTCCTTTTCAAGGGACAGAGGGCCCCCTTCTTGGCCTCCGGATTCTTCAAACAGGACGCTCTCTCTTGCTCCCCGCATCAAGAGTAAAAGCCAAAGCTGCCTCGACCTAACACTGACGTTCCCCCGACCGGCCGCACCCGGGACCGGCCAGGCCCCGCCTCTCCTGGCTTTCCAGTAACTGGTGCGGAGAAGGGGGTGCTACGAAGATCCCGGCTTTCCTCCGCCCCTGGCTGCGGTCGCGGACGGCGCACTCGGCCCTGGGGAGCGGGAGTCTCCCTCCACCGGAGCCCGGGATACCCTCCGCGGCTTCCCGACGCCTAACGGGGCAAGTCGCATGCGCACGGAGACCCGCCGGGGAAAGGGAGAGTGAGGGGAGGAGCAAACGCCGAGCTGAGGCCGTCCAAGCCCGCGGGGTCACTGACGACGCATGCGCCAGTAGGGAGCGCAATCACAGACACAGCTTGCGGCTACCAGCTTAAAAAAGGAAACCCCCGACAGCGAGAGCGCGGAGGAAATCTGGCCGCCGGCGCGTGCGCGCTCCCGGTGAGTGGCGCCTCACCGGGTGGGCCCGGGGCTTGACGTCTGCCGGTAGGCTTGCCAGGGCGGCGCATGCGTGTTCCTGGTGCCGGTGGAGGAGGGGAAGGGAAGGGAGGGGGAGGAGAAGCGGGCGGCAGTAGCGGTGAATTTATTGGGGGTGAGTTGGGGGCGCCACTCACAGCCCCAGGTGCAGCTCTGGAGCCGCACTGTCTCCTGGACGCAGCCAGGTTGGTGATTCCGAGTCACCGCAGCCAGACTCCCGGGTAGGGGGAGGGAAGAAGTCGGAGCCGGGGCTAGCCACACGGAGAGGGCGCGGGATAGGGGAGGGAGAGGGGCGCGGTGTGTGTGGGGTTGGGGGGCGGCGGCCGAGGGAGAGGAAGGCGGGAGATGGAGCTGGAGCCCAAGTTCTGACTGTCTCTAGTGTGTCTTTTCCTGGGAGTTGGGGCGGAGGCCCGCCCTGTCTGCGGGGCCCTCCGAGGCAGCTGGGGTTACCTGTGGGGCAGGGGCGGGATTGGGGTGCACGGCGGGGCCGGGTGGTTGGTGCACGCCCCGGGGCTGGGGCCGATTCCGGCGGCAGAGCAGCCGGGAAAGCCGGAGACCCAGTGTCGAAAGGGCTGTTGCTTGGGACCCGCTAGGCCTTGTGACCCACTTTATTCCTGTCACAACTTGGGCACGTTTGGAGCGGCGCCCAATGGGGCGCCGGGGCGGCCAGCTCCTCCGGGGGAACCCCTGCCCTGCCAGCGCCTGACCCGCGCTCCACGGTTCGAGCAGCGATTGCCGCCGCCCTTGAGCTGGTTCCGTTAGTGGTCCTGGTTCCGGGCTCGGTCCCTGGGGAGCGCGGCTCCGGGCTTTCGAGCGACCGCGCGGGTTCGAGGGCTCACGACGCAGCGCCGGGTCTTCTTCCCGTGAACCCGCGCCTCTCCACTCCTTGTCACCGCTGCGGCCGGCTTTTCTAGATCCCTTTCCGCCTGCGAAGCAGGAGTCTCTGTAGCCGGTCCAGGTGCTCTGGCCCCTCGCGTGAAATTTCCAACACGTAGAGCCGCAGAGCTTATATTGAGTGTGTTTTTGCTGGTGTAGTCGGCCTGTTGATTAAGTGAGCAGGGACCCTAAAGATGAAAGCCTAGGCCTCTGACCCGGCAGGTGAAAGATCGAATCAGGTGGTAGTTTCTTGCTATTAGTATGCCACATTATGCGACTTTAAAGCTTAAAGAAAATCAATGTTCTCTTTTATAGTGAAAGAAAAGCACAAGAGTAAACTATTACTGTCGTTGTTGATTGGATTATTACGCTAATCCCCAAGTCAAGGGAAAAAAAAGGTAATATCACTGGAAGATTCCATTTTAATTTGTAGTTTTATGTGATAAGAGAAAATTGTGGAATGTTTTTTCCCTCTGTCTGAAAAACAAACATTCTAAAAAGGATATTAACTTTCTTTGAAAGGTAGCTGTTCCGAAGCCTCAAATGTGGGTTATTTTAAAATCTTGCTGGGGGAAAAGAAACTAATTCAGGTGTTAAGTAGTTGTTGACTGAATAGAACACCATTAAAGGTTAGCCTGGAGAAAGGAGATGAGAGTTGTGATAGAACTAGTCAGGATCATCTGTGAGAAGAATGAGGAAGCTTTCTGTGTACTGGCATGGAAAGATCTCCAAAGTATGTTATAAAATGAAAAAAAACAAGGTGTAGGGCGGTGTGAACGATATGCGACTGTATGTGTTAAGGGAGGGGTGAAATATGAATATGAACTTGTGTTTGCTTTTCTAAGTGTAAGGGAACTCGGGGAAGATACTGTAAAACCAGTAAGGATGGGGGAGAAGAAGAAGCGGTAGTCTGATGAAGGGACGGTGGGAAATGAGATGTACACGGTGTCTTTAAAAAATTTTGACTACATTATGGGTTCATAAACAAGATGGAACAAAAGTCGTGCCCTCCAAAATAATTTGCTCAGTGGTTTTTGTCTGCTTGTTTCTTCTAATTTATGGTGATTTTGTCCATTTTCAATATGACCATTCCTAGTATTTTTTAGGAAAATGAACCAAACTTTAAATAAAGTTTAGAATAAGCTTGATTATTTATACATTAGTTAAGATGCTGAAGTCACAAATTTAACTTCTAAAGATGTTTAGTCATATTTTGTGTTGCTAAAATATGTAATGACATGGCTGGATTATGCTGTTTTCAGTATAGTTTGTGTCCCTTTCCCCTTTTTTTCAGGAGTCAGTTGCATAAAATTTTACTTTTTAAACTTCGTAGTTGTTGTGACAAAACAGTTGGAGAATATGAACACTGCATTAAACTGATAATAAAATTGATTGTCGAGGTACTTTGCCTTTCATATTAGGAAGCTTTTTTCCTCTTAAGGAAAGAAGATATGAACTCCAGAAAAATGTAAATGTGTGTGTAACTCTTGTGAAAAATTAAAACTGAGACAATGTTCTGATGGTGCAAAAAACAAATTTTTTTATGATTTATAGACTGTTGCAAACATTGTATTAGGATTTTTATTTTAAGTTCTGCCAGCCTAATGTTTTAAATTAGGTTAAATTTGAAAAGGGGTTTGGTTGTTAGAGCGTATATAAAATTGGGGTGAGGTGACTAATATATAATCAAAGTAGTGAATGTTGAGTAATGGGTGACAGTTGCTATGAACATTTCTGTTACTTTACCGGTAGTATTCCATTTTATTTTATAGGATATGATAGTTGTGTTATTTCTGTTTGATCTGTAGGTCTCTAGTAGTCATACTTCTGAAAAATGGCATTTATTTTTCCTTTGAAGTCTTTGTAGGTCTAATATATCTTTTTGAAAAAATAGAATCAACACTTCAAAATTTTGTTTTTTAAATACAGAAGTAAATAGATGCTCTTGCAGAATTAAAACAATACAATATATATACATATAATAAGTGAAAACCTCCTTTGCATACTTCTATTTCTCACACCACTCCCCAGAGATAACTGCTGTTAACACTGTTGTAAAACCTGTCTATTTTTTGCTGTGCATTTTCAAACATAGACTTTTCAATCCTGAAAACTGAATTGTCTTGATTGATCATCTGCTCTGCCCATTTGTCTCTCTGTGGGCTATGTTATTACCCCCAAGGCAGAGACATGAGTTGAGAAAGTTTCCCACATGATTTACCCTTAGGACATATGTATCTTTTCACTTATGAGGGGACAGTTAGTTTGGGGTACATTTGTAGTGAGGTCACTCTGGTATGAGCTTTGGTTTATATTGAATTCAGGAGAAACACTTGGATTTCATGACTTTTATAGGATTCTGGAGTCCACCTTCTAGAGTTTTCGCCTAGCCAGTAGCTCACAGGTTAAACTTGGATTTTATTCTCCTGTACTTGCAGAACACTAGAAAGTACCTAGAGCCCTGACTAGCGTGACTCAGTAAATTGGATGTTGTTCTGTAAACCTAAAAGATTGATGGTTTGATTCCTGGTCCCGGCACATGCCTAGGTTTCAGGCTGTTTCAGGCTGATCCCTAGCAGCTGATCAATGTTTCTCTTACACATCGATGTTTCTCTTCCTCCCTCCTCTTCCCCTGTCTCCTTTCTCCCTCTCTAAAAATAAATAAGTGAAATCTTGAAAGAAAGAAAGACAGACAAACAAACTTAAAAAACAAAGTCCCTAGATTACGTCAGCCTCTCCAGGTCCTCTGTAGTGAGCTGAGGCAGGCAGACTGTGTCTTTAAGAAGGAAGGAATCCATCCTTTGAGGGGAAAAGGGAGAAGAGCTCTTTTGGTCTGGTTTGTGCTTAACTGAGAAAGTAGTATGCATACCCACACCTACCCACTATTTTCCTTGCAGAAAGAACACTACTTTTCTAATAGTTCCAGAAGTGTTGTTGTTGTTCTTGTCTTTGTGGGGTTTTTTTTGTTTGTTTGTTTTTAAACCAAGCTATAATGAATTACCAAGCCTTAATTCTTTTTAGGTGGTAGAATCTGCAGAAAGTTCAGGGTATTCAAGACCCTTTCCTAAGCTATGTGAGATACATAGAAAGATGGGTACAATTGACTCTACCCTCAGTGTGTTTGAAGTCTAGCATGGTTAAATGAGTATGTACATAATGATTATAACACAAGATAGGGAATGGTATATTCCAGAAGAAACACATATAAAGTTTGTAAGGGTGAGACTGTTTCCAACTTTTGCAGACATGGGGTTTGATGTGAGAGTGTATCTCTCAACCTTTTAAATTGTTATGGAAAGATAGGACAGATTTTGAAAGCTCAAATCTTAGTTCTTAAGGATTAAGGAAGTAAGGAGTTAAGTTGCGTAGTTATAGCAGGCATTTTATGAAACTGATCGATAGTTTTTGTTTTGTTTTTACTCTATCCTATTATAAAGAGCCATTTGATGTTTTATTTGATAATTACAGTATAGCTCTCAGATTCAGGATTGTTCGAAATGTTAAATTAGGAAATTAATTCTGTCAGTTAACTGTTGTCTACCATCTAATATGTCAGGCAGTGTTAGTATTCAACGTAAATTGTTTCTTCCTATCACATCTCCTTTTTTAAAGCACATATTTAATGTACCATCTCCCCCACATTTTAACTTCTGGTGCTGTGTTGAATTAAAATATTTATTTTAATATTTTAAACTAGGAAAGCAAACAACATGGTGAAAAATCAGAGTTCTACATTATAGCAAAACTCCTTTTATTCTTTGTGTCAGTTTCCTTCCCGTTCTTTGCAGATGGCATAAAGTAAAAAATTTTAAGTGTAGTTTTTGTAGGCATTGTACCAGTGAATATTGTATTTTCTCCTTTTCTGAGTCTAAAGTTCCAGATGAAGTTGTATGAATTATTTATAGAATACTTTCAAGTGTTAGAGCAATTAAATCTTACTAATTGACTATGATTATTGTGATGGCATTAGCATTTATAGATGCTTTACAACCTTTGTTAGTCATTTTTATAGCTATGTTAGGTGTAATGTCTGTAAATCAGGTGGATAAAATATTTCTGTTTTTCTCTATGTTTTCAATGATACAAATGTTAAGTTAACCTAAATGCATCCTCAAAAGTATAGTTTCGATTTAGAAATATTACTTGTTTTAGGTGTGTATTTCATAAAGATGTAATCTGCTTATTTTTCTAAATCTTTGAAGTCAACAGAAAGAAATCACTTGTAAAAAATGAATTTTTATGAATTGCTTTTGACTTTTATAGAATGCTGTTTAGAACGTCACTTATGTTTTAAGAAACATTTTATTTTTTACATTAATAAAATCAAATTGTATGAAAAAAATTCCCATCTCTTTCTAAGAGGTACTTAATCAGGTGTTAAATTTAATGAGGTACTTAAATTTTTAATTCTCGCCCAAAATTGAAAATATAGGCCCTGGCTGACGTAGCTCAGTGGATTGAGCATGGGCTGTGAACCAGTGTCGCAGGTTCAATTCCCAGTCAGGGTACATGCCTGGGTTGCAGACCATGACCCCCAGCAACCACACATTGATGTTTCTCTCTCTCTCTCTCTCTCTGCCCCTCTCTCCCACCCTTCCCTCTCTAAAAATAAATAAATAAAATCTTTAAAAAAATGTATATCTGGGTACATGTTAAACATTAAAAAAAAAGAAAATATAGGTTGATTCATGATTAAAGGTTTTGTATTAAATAAAACAAAAGAAATGGGGGTTGTACTAATGAGGGTTAAACCATATGCCTAGGCAATGTGCCTAATACAAATTTATCATTTGTATTAAAATATGGCTTTAATGTAAATACTTGCCTGTCCTTCATAAACTCTTTTCTCCCCCTTATAAAAAAATAGTGCATCCCTAATGTAGAAAACTTAGGAAACAAACAAAAAAGAGAATGAGTTAAAATTTTAAAATATCATTGGAAGTCCCACTAGAAAGAGATGCTGTTGTTAATCTTCTGGAATATTTTGTTTGTGTTTTGTTTAGCCATTACATAAGTATATGTACACTTATAGGCAGACACAAAATGCTACAAAATGGGCTCATAATACAACCATTATAGTGCACACTACTCTATTCACTTAAAAGTGAATCTTGAACATTTTTATGTAGTATTTACAACATGATTAGTCTAATACCTATGTAGTATTCTCTGTGTAATTTACTGGTCTTTTTTTTGTTGAATACTCAAGTTTTCAATTTTTAAAATAATGATGTCACTTTTAGAAGTGATAGCATTAGTAATCATGTAGAGTTGATACTTGAAAAAATTTCAGTAGGATAAGATTCAGAAGAAATCGAATTTAAGTAGAATGATACTGAATTTGTTTTAATGTCAGATTAAACTTTTTTGGAAAATAAAGGTCATAAGTATATAATAAATTAGCTAATAGTGATCAATAATAATGAATCCAAGATTTTTATAATGGTATATTTCCTTTCTGAAGTATGTTTTTCTTTGAGTTGTTTTTAATTAACTTTGAATTTCATGAGCATAAGTCATTTGGATAGCAGTGCTCTTGAACAAGCCTTCTAGGTAGGGTAGGAATCTGTGAAGCAGTCTGCACACAATTAAAATTTGAGCTCTGACATTTTCTACAGTAGTTAATAGAGAAGTTTTTGATTTCTCCAAAACACTTCCTTAAAAGGAAAATCTAAATACCAAGAAAGAATCCTGGTCTAAATACCAAGAAAGAATCCCGTATCACCTAAAGACTTATGTTAAATTATTTTCAAGATAAATAGATATGATCTTAAAGTTTAATGCAATAGTTTTAATGTGTCTTGTGTATTTTTGAAAGTTACGTATTTTCTCAGGTTTTTGTGAATATTACTTTTGATAGTGACTGCCTTCTTTTTTCTCTTTTCTCATGAATCTAGGAGATTTTTAGATGTTTATTATTTCTTGCCTGAAACTTAAGAGATAGAAAACTACTTTAATAAGGTCTTAATTACTTTTATTTATATATGGTATAGTGAGCAAGAGTACAGGGCTGTATAACTACCCTGCTTGGAATTCAAATCCTGGCTTTACTGCTTATATGAGCCTGGACAAATATTATCATATTTTCTTATCTATAAAATTAAGATAATTTTAGTGCATAATATTATGTGAGGAATAAATGAAACAATACATGCAAATTATTTAGAACAATGAGTATTGATTACATGGTTAAATGTTCAGTACATATTATTATTCATATTGTTTTGTTACTTTCATAGTGTGTATCAAATAGAGCTCTTGTCTTTTTTTGTGGTGGGTTGTTGCAACTTAAATATATTTAAATAAGTTACTTAGAATTTTGTATTTATAGAGAGTTTGGGAGTATTTGACCTTTTTATATGACTTAGAATAATAAAAAAGTAACTAGAACATGTTTCCACGTTGCATGGTATTGCATAGTTTTTGAAATTCCTTTGCCAAGTAAAGTTTTGATTCACAAAATTCACGACTGGCTTTTTCCTGTGTTGAAATTTAGATTTTAGATGAAATAATATTAGAAGAAGTTATTTAAGAAAAACCCCACAAATTAAAATGAAATATGTTAGGACTTAAAATTTATTTTACACCTTTATCCTGTATTGTTCAGTAGAAATTTCACACATTTTTAAAATATATTTTTCTTTTTTTTTTTTAATTTATTGGGGTGACAGTTAATAAAATTGTGCAGTTCAGGTCTATAATTCTGGAGTAGATCATCAGTATAGTGTGTTCACTACCCCAAGTCAGGTCTCCTTCGATCACCATTTATCCCCCTCGTACCACCTTCTTCCTCCCTGTACCCCATTTTCCCTAGGATAATCACCATACTTCTGTCTGTGGCTCTGAGGATTTTTTTTTTCTTAATCCCTTCACCTTTTTCATCCAGCCCTACATCCCCGCCCCACAACTGTCAGTCTGTTCTCTGTGAGTTTGTTTCTATTTTGTTAGTTTATTTTGTTCATTAGATTTCATGTATAAGTGAAATTATATGGTACTACTTTTTCTTTTACTGACGTATTTCATTAGCATAATACTCTCCAGGTCCATCCATGCTGTTGTAAATGGTAATATTTCCTTCTCTTTTACGGCTTGTGTAAATGTATCACAACTTTTTTATCCACTCATCTACTGATGGACACTTGGGCTGCTTCTGAATATTGGCTATTGTAAGTAAATGCTGCAATGAACATAGGGGTGCAAAAGCAAGAAGAGAAATGAGAGAAACATTTGTTAGTGGAAAACTATTTTCATCTCTTCCCTTAAATTTTGTCTCCATCAGAAATGGTGATGAAATAATATAGTTGTAATTATAAAAGTGTCTTAGTTTCACCATTAGAGTTTCTTGTGTGAAATAAGTGTACATTGTCTTCTTTTTAGACTCAATAATATTGTTTTTCTATAAGTCTATTTGTGGGAGCTGATCATTATTAAAAAATTTGTAATTTAAAAAAATTTTTTTAATCCTAGTGTCCCAGGTTCGATTCCCAGCCAGGGTACATTCCTGGGTTGCAGGCCATAACCCCCAGCAACCGCACGTTTCTCTCTCTCTCTCTCTCTCTCTCTCTCTCTCTCTCTCTCTCTCCCCCCCCTTCCCTCCCTAAAAATAAAAATAAAATCTTAAAAAAAAAAAAAGAACTCTCGAAACTCGGTATTATGAAAACAAACAATACAATTAGAAAAAAAAATTTTTTTAATCCTCACTTGAGGATATGTTCGCTGGTTTTAGAGAGAGAGGAATGGGGGGAGAGGGAGAGAGAGAAACAGAAACATCTATGTGAGAAAGAAACATCAGTTGGTTGCTTCCCCTGTGCTCCTCAAGCAGGGATTGAACTGCGACCTGGGTATGGGCCCTGAGTATCTATCTGCAGCCTGTTGGTATATGAGCTGATGCTCCAACCAATTAAGCCACCTGGCCAGGGCATAATCTGTTCTTTTCCTTTTGAAAAATAGCTTTGTGGTTTTTATGAAACTGAGTCTTCCTCCTTGGATAAGAGTTAAAGTATGAAAAACCACAAAGAAAATCTATGAGAAAAATCACCTATAATCTTAGGAATAAGATTTTTATATATGAAGTCTGTCTGGAAGAAGTCCATCCATTCTTACTATAATGAGAATGATTTGTGCAACATTGATGTAACTTGGCAGCCAAGGAGAGTGGACGTGCATGAACAATGATGACCTCACTGTACTAGTCAGTGGGGGTGGTAGATGCCATTGAGTGAGCATGTGTACTGTGTGGACTTCACATTCAGAATGACTGAGCTAGTAGAGCAATGAATCTGCATCAAATTTTGTGTTAAGCTTGAACATTCCTCCACGATTCGGACACTATTCAGAAGGTCACAGCTGTGGGCAACTGGTGATTGACAGCTTCATCATGACAATGCACTAGCTCATGCATCAAATCTCATATCTTGTGCAGAAGTTTTTGGGAAAACATCAAATCACCCAGGTGACTCAGTTCTCCTATAGCCCAGATTTGGCGACCTGCAACTTCTGGCTTTTTCCAAAACTAAAATCACCTTTGGAAGGGAAGAGATTTCAGGCCCTCGATGAGATTCAGGAAAACAAGAGGGGCCAGCTGCTGGCGATTGGGAGAACTGTGTGCCTACTTTGAAGGGTACTGAGGTGTCATTATCCTATATACAATGTTTCTTGTATCTTATTCAATAAATATCTCTTTTTCATATTATGGAGCTGGATACCTTCTGGACAGACTTCATATTTTTCAGCATATTCTCTGGTATTTGTGTGTATTTGTACATGTACATGTTACAGTTGTATAGCAAGTAGAATTTGTACAGTAGTTTTGTGGATGTCTTTGCCTGTGAATAAATACAGATTTTCATCTAGTTTTAATCTTTTACTTTGTTTAGTTCATTTACTTTTTTGCTGATAATAGTTGAGTTTGTAACTACAGTCCATTTTGACTTCTCTTTTGAGTCATATGTTTTGCATTACTTTTTATCCTTCCTGTTTTTCTTTTGCGTTAATCAAATTATTTTTATTCTGTTTTTTTCCCCACTAATAACTTGTTAGTTATGTGTTATTTCTCTATATCTTTAGTGGTTATTTCAGAGATTATAACAACCATACTTAATACTATATAAATTACTGCTTGTACCTTTCCCCAATAATGGCAATTCCTTACACTTTAACTCCTACTACAGTCTTTATTATTGTCATTCTGAATTTTAAGTATACATATTTTAAACTCTAGGAAACATCATTATTATGGATTTATAGTCAACTTTTTTAATATTTACCCTTCCTAGGGCTCTTCCTTCCTGTATTTCTGGGTTAGTTTTCCTTTTTCTGCATAGCTTCCTTTAGTATGTTTAATACTGGCCTACCTACTGACAGTGGATTTTTCCATTTTTTTGTTTGTCTGAAGATGTCTTAATTTCACTTTTTTTGAGTAATATTTTCACTGGGTATAGAATTCTAAGATGGTAGCTATTATCTTCATTTAAAAAATGTTTCATCGTCTTCTGGCTTTCTGTTGAAGTCAGCTACCAGTCTTGTTGAAGGTAATGTAACAGCTGATAGTCTTACTGAGAGTTATGTTTTTA
The DNA here is from genome assembly GCF_019186645.2 of Phyllostomus hastatus. Taxonomy (NCBI): domain Eukaryota; kingdom Metazoa; phylum Chordata; class Mammalia; order Chiroptera; family Phyllostomidae; genus Phyllostomus; species Phyllostomus hastatus. The sequence continues at coordinate 32,897,881 of NW_025333709.1, read as the reverse complement.
ATTTTTTTTTTTTGGCGACTACTTTTAAGACTTTCTCTTCTGTCTTTTTTTTTTTTTTTTTGTGCTTTGACTATGATGTTTTGAGGTGTGGTTTTCTTTGTAAGTATTTTGGTTTATATTCATAGAGCTTTTTGCATCTATACTTTGATGCCTTTTATCTTTGGAAAGTTCTCATTCATTACCTCTTTAATTATTGCTTCTACTTTCTCTCCTCCTTTATGGATTTTGATTCAAATAATTGTTACACCAAATGATCATGTGCCATGTGTCTCTTAACATTTTTTTTTCTGCTTATATTTTAGTTAGGGTATCCTAATGCCCTGTTTTCCAGTACACCAAAACCATCTTCTCTTTGTCCAAGCCTATCTATGGTGTTCTTAATTTTACATTGTAACTTAGTTCTAGAGCACCTATTTGATCCTATTTTATAGATTTTTAATAATTTTAATTCTCTTTAACATATTGATTATAGTTATATAAATGCTTGTTTATTAATTTCAATATCTGTATCATGCATTGGTTTACTTAAATTCTTTTTATTTGTTATTGGTCATGTGGTTGTATGGTTTTGTATTTTCACATGCTTGCTAAGTTTCTCAAGAAACTTGACCATTTCATCTAATATATTGAAATTATTGATAAAGTTGTTTATAATATTCCCTTATCCTTTAAATAGTTATAGTGAGTCCAATATCTGTATAATCCAAAGAGATTCAATATTTTTAGTATTGGTAATTGGTGTCTTCTTTTTTCTTGATCAGTATAACTGAAGATTTATCAGCTTTATTAAACTTCTCAAAGAATTGGCTTTGGTTTAACAGAAAGTAAATCTGTTTTTTCCTTTTTTCCTGTTTTTTATTTCCTTATTTCTGCTCTGATCTTTATTTCCTTCTTTTTAGCTTTGGGGTTTTGTTTGTTTTTTTTTCTATTTTCTTAAGGTAGAAACTGAGTTAATTAATTTGTGACTCTCCCCCTCCTCAGTATAGGTGTGCTATATAGTTGCCTCTAAGTACAACCTGCAAATTTTAATATATATTTTTATTATCTAGTTCAAAATACTTTTTTTGGCCTATAGATTATTTAGAAGTTTGTTAGTTTCAAATTTAGTTGCAGATCTTTTTGTTATTTTTAAGTTCGTTCCATTGTGATGAAAGAACATGTTTTATATGACTTAGAACCTTTTAAATTCATTGAGATTTGTTTTATGGCCCAGCATATGGTCTGTCATGGTAAATGTTCTATGTGTACTTGAAAAGAATGTGTATTCTGTTGTTGTTGGGTGGAATCTTCTATAAATGTCAGTTAGGTCAAGTTGGTTGTTTATGATTTGTAGTTTTTGATTGCATGTCAAACATTGTGAATTAAAAAAAAATGAAGCAAGCGTTTCTAAGTATGTTCTGCCAGAGGGATTTCATCTTTTCTTCTGGGGAGATAAAATAGGGAGCCAGTCACCTTAATTTATGTGGAAGGTGGGTTGCTGTTTTTGTAGTTTAGTGCTGCTCTTCCTCCAGTGTGCCTGTGCCCTATTTGTAGGATGTGGTTTTCCAGGACTTTCAGTTTAAAGCTTGATGATCTTTGTCCCACTAGCAGTGACAAAAGTAGGGAAATTTGCTTGGTTTTACAAAGTTTTTCAATTAATTATTTAGCTTCTTACCTTGCACAGTTTTAAAATTAAGTAAGTGTCCTGTGAGAGGTGCTAACCTTGAGCTTGAAGTCTCTGCAGTCTCCCAATTTCTTTCTTCTGCCTGTGAACAAAAAAAGCTCTCTTGGCTTTTTAGTTCCTAGCAGCAATGTTTCATGCAGGCCAAGTCTCTGTTTTCAGCTTCCAGCCTGTGTTCTTACATCTGGAAATAACCCCGGGGGCGGGGAAGACAGCTGTAGATTATCTAAACACCTTTCTACAATTTCCCCTTCTCTTGAGTTTTAGACCTTCTTGTTTACCACGCTTCCACATCTCTTTGCTGCCTTTAAAAACAAGACTTTTTTAATTTACTGGGCTTTTTCAGTTCTCAGCAAGAGAACTAACTGCTAACTGTTCTATCCCACATGGATGTAGACTGTTCCCTGATATTTTTTTAAAAGCTACACAGAATACTCAATTTTTATGAGTGTTGTGTTAAGTATTTTTCTCTTAAGTTTTAGATAGTTGCATTTTAGTTTTTTACCTGGTATACTTTTTAAAAACCAGATTTATTGAGCTATAATTTATATGTTAAAATTCACCCAGTCTCAGTATGCAGAGTAAGTTTTGACATACATTCTTATAAACACTGCAGATACAGAAGGTTCCTATCACCCTAAAAAGTTCTCTTTTCCCTGGCAACCTCTAATCTGTTTTCTGTTAAATTGACCATTTATATATTTTCTTTTGTGCAGTGTCTGCTCAAATCCATTGTCCATTAAAGAAATTGGTTATTTTGCTTATTATTGAGATATGTTTATTTACTATATTCTGATATGAATGAAGCTTTTCTCAGCTGTTAGAATTGTGAAAATTATCTCCCAAATTATGGTTTCTCTTTTTTTTTTTTAGGATATCTTTGAAAAGAAAAGTTTAATTTTCATGTAATCTAGTTTATTCTTTCTTTTATGCTTCATATTTTTTGCATCTTAGGAAGCATTTGCCTACATCAGAAATTCTGTTTTATTATTTTAACTTCTTTAAGTCTGTGATTCATTTCAAATTAATTTTTAAATTTAGTATTAAGAAAGGGTTGTGATTCTTTAAAGAAATTTTTTTCCCTCATATAGTTATTTCAGCACCATTTATTGAGGAAAGACTATCCTTTCTCCACTGAATTACCTCTCCATTTTTATCAAAAATCAGTTAATCATGTATATATGGGTTTTCTTTTCAACTATTTTATGCAGTGAATTGGATGTTAAGCATCACTACCTTAATGTTATGATCACTATAGCTTTAAATCTGGTAGTGGAATTTCTCTAGCTTTGTTCTTTTTTAAAAAATTGTTTTGGCGTTTTAGGTTCTCATTATTTAATAAGAATTTTAAAATTGTCACTTTATATAAAAATGGTTGCTGGGATTGTGATTGATTGTATTAGACTTATAGATCATTTGAGGAAGAATTGACATTCTTACAATAGTCTTTTGATCCACAAACACAGTATACCTCTGTATTCATTTAGGCCTTTAATTCTTCTCAGCATTGCATTTTATAGGTTTTTAATATACTTTTAGTAATGGACTTTATCTTGTTCATACAGCAAGTACTTATTGAATATCTGCTGTGTGCCAGGCACTGTTCTAGTTGCTAGTATTTTACGACAGAGAACAAAGTAAGCAAAAAGCCCTGTCTTTGGCAGGCTTACATTCCAATTGGGAGAAACCAGACAAGCAACCAGACAGTTCAAGACATGTTAGTAGTAGTCATTAGTATTATGGAGAAAAACAAATCACGGTGTAGGGGGTTGGAGTGTATGGGTGTTGAGGTGGGGAGGGTAGGGTTTACTATTTTAAATTGAGTGGACAGAGAAATCTTCATTAAGAATTGGATATATAAGTAGACCTTAATCTGCTATATACCCTAATAATGAAGCAACCAACAATTTCATAAGGAAAAGAGGAAAGGAGGTAGGAGCTTGAATAAGTGGGCTAACTATGCTAGTTGCCTCCCCTCCCATGTGATGAGTAAGAGTCAATAGCATTTAAGATTAATAAGCATTATAATAAAAGTATAGGTAACAGTAGAAAGTTAAACATTAAGAAAGATCGTGTTTTTGGTTGATTGAAATCTAGTGATGAGAAAGGGAGGAGGGAAAATAAACAAGTTAGCATAGCTTATAGTAGAGAACTAATAGGTAATGTGTGAAGAAATGAAGACTAAGTTCGTTATATGTGGATATGATTATAAAGGTATCCACTAGTACAAAAATAAAAACCTTATTAAAGTAACAATTATATATAAAATATGAAATAAAAAGAAAATGAATTAAATGAGACAAAGATGGGTCCTTTATCATTGTAAAGGTTATAATTTGTAATGGAGAAATAGCAAATACCTGTATAAAATAATAGGGCATTCATACTGAATAGTAGTAGAAGAGTTTAATGCATCTCTCTTAGATTGTAGTGTAACATGAACAAAAATTAAGGGTATAGATCAGCTAAATATCCCAATTAATAAGCAAAATTTGAATCCTACCTTGAAAATAGAGAAGATACCTTCTTTCCAAGAACATACACAAAAATGATTATAATACTAGATGTTAAAGAAATCTTTAGTACATTTCTAAGGTAGGAATTACTTAGAGCTGCCTATCGAATATGGTAGCCACTAGCCACATCCAACAATTTTAGTTTAAATTGAATGAGATTTAAAATTTAGTTTCTTAGTCTTGCTAGCCACATACCAAGTGCTCGGTATGACTGTTTGCCATTGGAATGAATAGAGAAGAGAGCAGATTGAAGATAGCATGAGTGACTAAAGCCTTCTCTTTTCTACCTAGTAGCCCGTAGATATAATTAGAAATTAATCAAGGGGGAGAGAGACAGAGACATGTTATCTATAATTATGAAGATAAACATAAACTACAAACAAATAGGTATAAGTGATTGCTTCTAGGTGTAAGGACTGTAGGTAGGACAGTTGGACAGACTGCCTTTCCATTATAAGCCTTTTGCACTATTTTTTAAAAAACGATGTGCATTTATTACATTGACAATATGTAAGTTTTAAGAAACTGATAGGATATATAAACAAAAGCAGCCTAGAACCTGTCTGTGTACAAGTTTATCTAATAAGTGTAATTTTATTCCATTGCATAAAGAAAAAAATTACTAGTTCACTTCAGACTTACTTGATTGCAATTAATCTATATGATATATATTATAAGGGCTTCCCCCCGCCCCAGTAGCCAAGTCTTCTCTTCTACTTACAAATGAGGGTAGCAAGCAGTTAGTCCTCTGTGATGTTGGGCATATACTACTTATCTTTAATTGACAAAAACATTTAATTGGAATTCAGTAGTCAATAAATGGTTCATTTAAATATTGAGAGCACCTTAAAATTTTAATCTAACTAAATGTCTTTCAAATAACAAAAGGGCCCTTAAACAGGTTAGGAAATAAAAATCAAAAGATACACTCACAGCCCTCTTGTCATTTCTAGGGAATATTTTAAATATAAGTAAAGAGTAATCTTCAACAAGGAGATATAGCAAATAATGATGAAATTTTACTGCTTACTGCTTAGATAATGAAGGTACTAATTATTTAAGATGTCACGTTATATTGCTTTATTTATTCACAACCTGTTGCTGTAGTTATTATCTGTCTTAAGAAATATTACTATATCTTATTGCAGAGTCACTGAGAGAGAGGAAGTGTAGATAAGGGTTAGGGCAAAAGAGAAAGAGGTTTGGCTCTGTTATCTGAGAATATTACTTGAAAGCATATGGGCAACCTAGTATGCTAGTACACATAGTCATTTGTTGAATGAGTACAATACTTGTTTTCCAGTTTCCCAAAGAGACTGGCCAAGCTAGTTTTTACATCTTGACACTCTGAAACTGTCAATAAATTGAACGCTGATAATTCAAGTAAGCTTTACACGTGAATAGGAAAATAAAGCACATAGGGATTAAATCCATACACTTAGCTTAGAGGAATAGCATTACACAGCAGTCATCAAAAAGAGCAAAAATAAATTCCCAACTAAGTGGAAGATTCAGGGAATGAAGTGTTACTAATTTGTTTTTATAGTGATCTAAAATTCTTTGTCTCCAAATACTTTTTTCAACATTTAAAAGTTAAATGTTTTAGAACTATATTGATATATTTTTCTGTCCTTGGAATGTAATTTAAATCATTTTAATGACTAAAGGTCTTTATGATTATTCTTAAATCAATTACAAAATGCTTGCTGAAGGTATAGGAGGTTGGATAGTTGTTTTGACTTCAGTATATACTGTAAAACTTTGCTTTTCATAAATCTTTGGTATGTTTTTTTTTGTTTATGTTATAAAACATTAATGCATGTTTAAAGAAAAATCAGTAGTAGTGAAATGTTCCTTAAATTTAGCCCTGGCTGGTGTGGCTCAGTGGATTGAGCACTGACCTGTGAACCAAAGGGTTGCTGATTCGATTCCCTGTCAGGGCACATGCCTGGGTTGCAGGCCAGGTCCCCAAATATTTTAACATTAGCAAATATTTTAGCAAATATTTGGTAAAAAATATTTTTAAAAGTTTAGCAAATATTTTAACATTATTGGCTATAATAATAGACTGTGAATTTATCTTCCTATCTAAAAGAATATTTAGTTGTAAATAGCTTAGTTAGACTCTAAACTTCCTAAGGAGTTTGAGATTAACTTTCACACCACTGGAATACTAAATCATAAATGGAAGTACACATTGTAACCTACTTGTCCAAATGCAAATACTCTAATTTGTGCCAATTGCAAATTCTCACTTATACTAGGATATTAATCAACCACTTAAGAAAATTAGAGCTCTGACAGCTTGGTTAGTCAAACACATTTTATTTAAGCAATAAAATTTAAACCATATGTTCAAAACTTAATTTTTAAATCTCTAAAATTCTTAAGTATTAAATATTAGCAGTTGACACATATTATCATGGTAGTAAAATGGGAGCATAGGAATTTCTCTCCGTCATCTTCTGCCAAAAGGTCAAGTTAACTCCTTTGAACCTAGGCTCCATCTTACCTCTGTGTCTGCCTGCTTAGTGGCCCCAGGCAACTCCTAGGACTCTAGGCAGCTTTCTGAGCTCCAAGCTCCAGAGGGTCCCTGTGAACTCAGGCACTGATCCTTTTTAGAGCTAGCTGGCTCCTATAGCCCCAGGCTATTGACAGGCTTCTGTGAACCCAGGTTCCTGGTCCACCCTGGTACCAGCCAACTCCTATGGGACCAGGCTCCCAGAAGGCTCTTGTAAACCTAGGCTCCTGGCTTACCTCACTGACTATTGGCTCTTATGGCTCTGGGTGGCTCCCATGGCATCAGGCTCATGGTGGGTTTTGGTGAACCCAGACCCCTGGCACATCCCAGTACCAACTGGCTTTCATGATCCTAGATGGCTCCTGTTGTCCCTAGTTTTCAATCTGTTTGTGAACCCAGGCTCCTGGCTGGGCTCAGTGCCAGGATGACTACTGTTGCACTGGGTCCTTGACCACCCCACATCTTTAGGCTGGCCTCTGTAGATCTAGACTCCAGACTGGTTCCTATGGACCTAGGTCCCTAGCCCAACCTCAGCTCCAAGCCAGCCCCCATGTTGCCAGCCTCGAGGTTCATGGACTTTGAGGCTTCTGGCCTGCTTCAGCGCCAGACCATTTCTCATGGCTCCCACAGCCAGAGGTTCCAGGCTTATGCTAGCACTAAGCCAGCTCCTGTGGCCCTAGCTCCAGGCCAGTTCCAGTGAAACCAGCCTCCTGCCCCATCCCAGTACTGGACCAGCTCCCATGAACACATTTAGTGGGCCTACACCATTGGTACTTAGTGTGTGGTTGAATTCTATGGAGCCAGAATTCAGGCATGCCCACACAGAACAATGTCCCATGCCTATCACTACAAATTCAAGCTCTAGGCCCAAACCAGTGTACATAGGCTCCAGGACCTCCTCGTGGACCCAAGTACCAGTAATGATCCCCAATTATGCAAGCACCAGGGCTTGTCCACATGCTCACCCAGGCACCACACCTGCATGCCTAGTGGTTCCAGCAGCAAACTCGCCCTCAGAAATCACCTGGTGACCCACTCAGAATCTTTGGACAGGCTGACTGGGGAAGGACTTTGCCTGCTGAAGTATGTTGTAAAGACTAGAAAAGGTGCCTGTTTCCTCAAATGTGCAGACACCAACACAGGACTACAGACAGGATCATGAGTAATCAAGGAAACACGATACCACAAAAGGAAACTAACAAAACTAGTAACTTACACTGAAGAAATAGAGGTCTATGAACTGTCTGCCAAAGAATTCATAATAATTCTCTTAAAGAACTTCAGTGAACTACAAAGAACAAAGTGAGAAATTTCAACAAAGAAACTATTAAAAGAAACAAAAACAGAAATCTTAGAATTAAAGAATGACTGAACTGAATGAAGATGTCAGTAGAACTTCAACTGACCAAGCAGAAGAATTTGTGAATTGGAAGACAGTTCATTTGAAATTATTCAGTCAGAAGTACAAAAAGAGAATGGAAAAGTGAAAATAACCTGTGTGAATTTTGGATGCCATTAAAAGAAATAGCCCACTCATTATTGGAGTTCCAGAAGGGGAAGAGAAGGAGAAAGGAGCAGAATGCTAATTTAAAGGTATAATGGTTGAGTCTCCCCGAATATGGGGAAAGAGTTGACCATCCAAGTTCATGAAGCTAATAGGTAACCTCACGATTTCAGTTGAAAATTACTTATTCAAGGCACATTGTAATAAAACTGTCAAAAATCAAATACAACATGTAAAAAGCAACAAGAGAAAAATAATTCAAATAAGGAAACTCCCATAAGGTTATCAGCAGATACTTTGCAGGCTAGGAGAAAGGATAATATATTCAAAGTGCTTAAAAAACAAACAAACTACCAAACAATTACTTCACATGGCAAAGTTGTTTTCAATGGAGAGGTAAAGACTTTCTCAAACAAAAGCTATGTGAACATTTGTTCCTCGTTTGTTCATGTGGTACAACTACCACATGATTATGCTATATAATCCACTTAATGTGCTGTTAAGTTTGTTTTGTTAGCATTTTACTGAGGATTTTTACATCAATATTCATCAGGTATATTGGTCTGTAGTTTTCTTATTACGTCTTTTTCTAATTTTGGTATCAGGATAATGCTTGCCTCATAAATACATTTTCAGTGTCCCCTCCCATTGAATTCTTGGAAGAATTTGAGGAAGATTTATGTTGATTTTTTAAATGTTTTGGAAAATTTTCTTGTGACACTGTGTACTCCCAGACTTTTCTTTGTTGGGATCAGCTTTCAGTTTTTGATTAGTTAACTTCAAGTTATTCCTGAGTCCACTAGGAAAAATATGAGGATTAGCTTACTTATGCTGTCATTAATCTCCTGTCTGCTCTTCATTCCAAAGTTCAAAAACCTGTATTTAGTTCTTTTATTAGTACCTTTGCAACCCTAAAAAAAATTATTTAAACTTCAAGATTACATTCAGTTAAGATGGAGATGTAGGCAAATGCACCTTGCTTCCTCGTACAACCACAGCAAAAATGCAGCTAAACTACAGAACAGCTGTCACTCAGAACTGTCAGAAAACTGAGCTATATAGAAGCTTGACAACTAAGGAATTAAAATAAACCACATTCATCCAGACAGATTGGAAAGGTGGAGGAACAGACACACACCTGCGGTGGATGTATTGGTGAGATATCTCGGCAGCGTGGGCCGAACCCATGCTGACCACCCAGCCAGGGTTCCAGTGCCAGGAAGAGAAATCCCCATAACATCTGTCTGTGTGTGAGTTTTCAGACAGACCACTGGGGTCGAGTAGGCAGAAGAAATGAATTCTCAGGCATCTCCTCTTGGAGGACCCTGCACACAGATTTGCTCAAACTCACTCCCTCTGGGCTTCAGCACCAGGGCAGTATCTTGAAGGGTACCAGTGGCATATGGGGAGGAACTGAAGTGCTAGCATCAGGGCAAGAGCGGTGGGACAGCTTCTTCCTGGACAGAACTGTGGAATGACCATTGTTCCTTTTCTGAGCTCTCTTCACACAGCCACAGGGTGGTGACACCTTATCTGAGATTCCATCAACCTGGTTTAGATGATTAGCCCCACCCTGACAACTGCCTAAGGCTCCACCCCATCCAATTTATGGGTCCACCCAAACTGGTAACAGTGGCTTTTCCATATGAAAGCTGGGCTAGGGGCAGGCTTCAGATCTTCCAAAATCCGTTGAGACAAGCAACAGCTGAGCCCAGCCTCCCATCCCACTAGCTGAAAAAAGAATCCACAAAAATGAGGATAGTGTAAGAAGCCTGTCGGACAACTGTAAGTATACCAACATTGTCATCATAGGGATGCCAGAATGGAAACCTTTTTGAGAAAATAATGGAAGAAAACTTACCTATTTTGGGGAAGGAAATAGACATACAAGTCCAGGAAGCACAGAGGATCCCAAACGAGATGGACAGTTGCAAACAGTACCAAACCAAAATGCCAAAAGTTAAAGAGAGAATCTTAAAAGCAGCAAGAGAAATTCAGATAATTACCTACAAAGGAGTTCCGTAAAACTGTCAGCTGATTTCTTAAAAGAAACTTTGCAGGCTAGAAGGGTTTGGCAAGAAGTATTCAAAGTGATGAAAGGCAAAGACCTGCAGCCTAGATTACTTTATCCAGCTTTAAAAGCTATCATTTAGAATCAAAAGGCAGATAAAGTGCTTCCCAAAGTAAAGCTAAAGGAGTTCATCATCACCAAGCCATTAGTATATGAAATGTTAAAGGGACTTATTTAAGAAAAAGAACAAGATCAAAGCTATGAATTAAAGTGGCAATATGTACATAACTATCAACAATTGAATCTAAAAAACTAAGCAAACAAGCAGAACAGAAACAGAATCATAGATGTGGAGAACATTGGGATGGTGGCCAGTGGGGAGGGAGTTCTGAGGGAATAGGGGAAAAGGTAAAGGAATTAAGAAATACAAATTTGTACTTACAGAATAGGTATGGGGATGTTAAGAGCAAGTATAGGAAATGGAGTTGCCAAAGAACTTACATGCATGACCAATGGACATGAGCAAAGGAGGGGGCATCGCTGGAGGGAGTGGAGGGTGTTGGGTGGAGGAGGGCAAAGGAGGAAAAGTTTGGACAACTGTAATGGTATAATCAATAAAATATAATAACATTTAGAAAATAAACTTTGAGGTTATATTTTAAATTCCTGTTATCTAAGATAAGGATAGGATCTTTATTTCTCCATTGTATCTCTTCCATTCTTATATTTTGTTTTTCAGTAGGATGATAACATAACATTTACATTCTGTTCTGTAATGAGAATTAAGATGTTCCGGCATGTCAGTAGGTTTATTTGAAAAGCCGAACACAATAAACTGCAGTTAATTATTGAGCTAGAGTTATTTCTTTTTCTCTGTGGGTCCAAAGTCATGGTGCTAATGGAGCTAAAAAAATAAAATATTTGGTGTCAAGGTAGATTGGTTATCTTTGCTACAGGTCATACATTGTTCAAAATCATGCCAGTGGTTTGCTTTATGTTCTGACTTTATATCTTGATTAGCTTGCTTAATGTTGTTCATTGCCCCCCAAGTCTGCAATTGCCTCTTTTTTCTTTAATAGAGAAAAATGTACCTTTACCATAGTTTGAATCATAGTATCTGTTACTTATTAGATGGACTCCCTTGTTTACCTGGCAGCATTCCTCTTAGAGCTCTTCTCTTTCTTGCTTTAGTCTTTTTAATTATTTTATTAAATTTTTATTTATTGATTTTAGAGGGAGAGAAGGGAGGAGGGTGGGGGAGAGAGAATGAGAATGAGAGAATTCATTGGTTGATTTCTTTTTATTTATTTATTTATTTTTGCTTATATATATATTTTAATTTTCATCATTGTTCAAGTACAGTTTTCTGTCCTTTACTCCCATTTCATTGGTTGATTCTTATATATTCCCTGACCGGGGATAGAACCTGCAACCTTGGCCAATGGGGAAGACGCTCTAATCAACTGAGCTTACCTGGCCAAGAGTGCCACAAAAAAATTTAAAACATGCAATACCTGACTGTTTAGTCAGGGGAGCTGACCTCTTTTTCCTTATAATGTCAAATTTAAAAATGATGACAGCCAACACAACAATTGCTGTCTGGCGTGAATGCCCTATCTTGAATCACAACAAATGGAAATTATCTCCTGGATGGCAGGCCTCCTGTAGTACAGGCTTCCCCTGCTAGATAAGTGCTCTAGAAACCTGTCTGTATCAGTGTACCAGCTAGCATTATTGTGAGAGGTTGTGAGAGGCTGCATTCAGCTTCAGTGAATGTTTTTTGAAGACTCTTTCAACAAATTTGCCCATTTCATGATGGTTAATTTAAGAGCGTACCTGCAGCCTTACTGGTGTAACTCAATGGATTGATTGAGTGCGGGCCTGTGAACCAAAGTGTCGCAGGTTCGATTCCCAGTCAGAGTACATGCCTAGGTTGCAGGCCATGACCTCCAGCAACCGCACATTGATGTTTCTCTCACTCTCTCTATCTCCCTCCCTTCCCTCTCTAAAAATAAATAAATAAAATCTTTGAAAAAAAAGAAAAAGAAAAGTATGCTAGAGATGAGCAGGTGAGCTACATTGTTCCCTCTCTGGTCCCTCCCCTACAGGAAGTGCCACAGTACAGCAAGGAGGTTTGCTCTGCCCTGGTGAATACCAAAGGCCCTGCCCTTCACAAATTAATAGGGGCCCGAACAAAGAAATAGGGCCAAAATGAAAGAACATAGCAAAACCTCAGACAGAGAGCTAAGTGATGAGGATATAGCCAATCTATCTGATGGAGAATTTAAGGCTCTGGTAATCAAAATGCTCACAGAACTGACTGAGCTTGGTTGAAAAATGAAAGAACAAATGAAAGACACCCAAAATGAAATAAAGCAAAATATTCAGGGAACCAACAGTGACAGGAGGGAAACTAGGACTCAAAGCAACCATTTGGAATAAAAGGAAAAAATAAACATCCATCCAGAAGAAAAGGAAGAAACAAGAATTCAAAAAAGGGAAGAGTGTCTTACAGACCTCTGGGACAAATTGAAATGTTCCAATATTCAAATTATAGGGGTGCCAGAAGGAGAAGAACAACAGCAAGAAATTGGAAACTTATTTGAACAAATAATGAAAGAAAACTTCCCCAGTCTGGCAAAGGAAATAGACTTTCAGGAAGCCCAGAGAGTTCCAAAGAAGTTGAACCCAAAGAGGAATACACCAAGGCACATAATCATTAAGTTACCCAAGATTAAAGACAAAGAGAATCTTAAAAAAGCAGCAAGAGGAGAGGAAAGAGTTATCTACAAAGGAGTTCCCATAAGGCTATCAGCTGATTTCTCAAAAGAAACCTTACAGGCAAGAAAGGGAAGTATCTGAAGTCATGAAAGGCAAGGATCTACATCCAGGATCACTCTATCCAGCAAAGTTATCATTTAGAATGGAAGTGCAGATAAAGTGCTTCCCAGACAAGGTCAAGTTAAAGGAGTTCATCATCACCAAGCCATTCTTACATAAAATGTTAAAAGGATAGGAAGATCAAAAATATGAACAGTAAAATGACAACAAACTCACAGCTATCAACAAATGAACCTAAAAAAGTAAAGGAAACAAAAACAACGAAAACAAAAACTAAGCAAACAACTAGAACAGGAACGGAATCAGAGAAATGGACATCACATGGAGAGTTTTCAGTGGGAGGAGGAGGGAAGTAATAGGGGGGAAAAGGCACAGGGAAGAAGCAGCATAATTGGTAGGTATTAAATAGATAGGGAGAGGTCAAAAATGGTATAGGAAACAGGAACTCAAAGAACTTATAGGTACAGCCCATGGACATGAAATAAAGTGGGGATGCTGGAGGGTTGGGGGGTTCAGGGTGGAGAAGGTACATAAAGGGGGGGAAAATTGGAAAAACTGTAATAGCATAATCAATAAAATATACTTAAAAAAAAGAAAAGGGTTGCAGTTTTGGGCTTAGGGATAACACTGGGCCTTGCTTAGCCAGAGAAGGGGTGCAGAGAGGAACAGGTACCGCTTTTATCTAGGTCGACTGTTTTCAGCCTCTTTATCTGCTAACTCTGGGCCTAGAGTCTCAGGACAACTGACTCAGACCTCCACTGTATCCCTTTGTGAATTTGGGGCTGTGCTTTCCCTTAGTTTTGTTGAACCTATTAATGCCCTTGGAACAACTTACTGTTTTCCAAAATTTACTGTGTCATTTCATCTCTTCATAATGTCCCTCTCCATTCTTCTCATTTTTGGTAGATTTATTCCTTTTTTACATTTATGCTGTCTTAAATCAGTAGGTTTTCCAGAGGGAGAAAAGGCAAGTATGAGTGCTTGTCATCATCTTCTCTTTCCTTCTCCAGCTTTTTAAAAAAAAAAAAAAAAGGAATGAAAGAAATCGACATTTCACCCCTAAATACTTCTATATGTTTCTTTAAAAAGTAATATTTGTATATAACCTCAATATCATTACCACATCTAAACAAATTAACAGCAGTTTCTTAATATCATATAATGTCTTTTTGTTGTTGGTCTGTTTGAATCAGGATTCAAATTAGGTACATACATTTCAATTGATTATGTTTCCAGTGCTTTTCTTCTTTTTAATACTCACCTGAGGATATGTTTATTGGTTTTTTAGAGTGAGAGGAAGAGAGAAACATCGGTCATTGCGTTCTGTTCATGCCCCAACTAGAGACTGAACCTGCAACTTAAGTATGTGGCCTGACCAGGAATTGAACCTACAATGTTTTGGTGTACGGGACGTTGCTCCAGCCAACTGAACCACCTGGCCAGAGCAAGTCCTTTTCTATTTAAGAGTACAATTTACTTGGAAGAGTAGTGACATCATTTTGTAGATCACCTTTGATAGAAAATGTTTGAGCAAGTCATTATTATAGTTTTGTTCTTAATTTCTTAAAGCCAAATTTTCCTCAAATAACACATGCTTTTGTAGGTTTTGTTGTTGTTATATTTTTATCCTCATCTGAGGACCTTTTTTTTTTTTTTTTAGTTCATTTAGAGAGAGGGGAAAGGAGAGAGAGAAATGTCAGTGTGAGAGAGAAGCATTGATTGGTTGCCTCCCTTTTGTGCCCTGACTGGGGACCATATGCACCCAGACCTGGGATCAAATCCCCAGCCCAGGTAGTAGTGCCCTGACCAGGAATCAAACCCTCAACCTTTTGGTTATGGGATGATGCTCCAACCAACTGAGCCACACCAGCCAGGGTGCATGCTTATGTTTTAATGGGATATTTAAAACATATACTATAGTATACAGAATAGAATAATGAACTTCCATTTACTCATCATGCTGCTATAAGAACTGTTAACTCAGGACCTGTCTTGTTTCATCTATACCCTTTCCCACTTACGCTCTCCTAATACTGTTTTCAAGCATATCCTCATGTCATTCACCTGTAAACATTATTTTCGAAACTAAAGGTTCTAAGTCTTTTGAAATTTTGAATAATTGACAAGCTCCCCCACCCCCTTTTTTCCTTGTTTTCTTCCTCCAAGTTGAAGGTCAGTTGTTCTGCAGAATGTTGAACATTTTTGATTTGTCTGATTGTTTCCTCCTGATGTAATTTTACATACTCCTTTCCCATGTTAATGTGAACTGGAAGTTTGGTCAAAAGCATTGTTTCTGAAGCGGCCCGGCCCCAGATTGCTCCTTTAAAGAACCTTTTTAGACGTGGTTTTCCTTATTTTCCTGTAAAATGTGTGCACAGATACAGCATTATTCTTTGGAGGACAAGAAACTTTTAATTTACTCTTTTAAGTTTTTTTCACCTTTGGGTATTGACATTGCTACGGTTAAGAATGTAAACTTAAGGTTTCATAGATTCCAGTTTGACTCTTTTTAAATAATGTTTTATTTTAAATTTTTATTAATTGATTGGGGGGGGGCGCTATTGACTTATTGTTCCACTCATTTATGCATTCATTGGTTGATTCTTGTATGTGCTCTGACCAGACACCAAACCTGCAACCTTGACATATCAGGACAATGCTGTAACCAATTGAGCTACAGGCCAGAACCTAAATAAGAACATTTTTTAAGTAACATGATTTTCTATATATTTTATTATATCATGGTGTATATAATATCTGGTTGTCTCACTTTTGGAGATGCTAAGATTGATTAGTGCATTCAGTTGGTGACAGTATGATCTATTGTGAAATTCACTATCACTTTTTCTCATAATGGTTTTAAAAACCATGTTGATTGTTGCTCACTTATTTATGTTATTTCTTTTGTTTTAATTAGCTGAAATTCTTTGAAAGACTAGCAGTTACTAACTAGGTCTCTTTGGCTACCTTGAAATACAGTTTGAAATGACAGGCAAGAAAAATGCTTTATTAGTTCTTTTTTACTTAATCAATTTTCTTCTCTTTCCTCTGCCCCTTCTCTCTCCCCCACCCCTTCTCTTCCCCTTCCTCCTCCCTCTCCCTCATGGTACTTTTGCTTGAAGGTATGACTTGGATTTGGCAGAAGTAAGGCCTCTTTTTAACTTCTTGAAATCATAAAAAATACCTTTAAGTCACAGACATAAGACAAAGGTGATTGATAGAATGTACTGTCTTTCTCATTTCTCTGATAATGGTTAAAATGCAGATCTTGAATTCTAAATAATTCTAGGTAAATTATGTAAGATGTCTGGCTATAGGCTTTTTACCTGGGCGAACTAAGTTGTAGCTTTCTTCAATATTATCACTATTTTTATTGGATTTTCTCTCAGGTGAGGTTATTAATCAAAAGTTTATATTATTCTAAGCCCTGGCTGGCGTAGCTCAGTGGATTGAGCGCGGGCTGGGAACCAAAGTGTCCCAGGTTCGATTCCCAGCCAGGGTACATTCCTGGGTTGCAGGCCATAACCCCCAGCAACCGCACATTGATGTTTCTCTCTCTCTCTCTATCTCCCTCCCTTCCCTCTCTAAAAAATAAATAAATAAAATATAAAAAAAAAGTTTATATTATTCTTATCTCCTAAAGTTTTAACAACCCATTGGGGCCAAAATATCTTCTTTTTAATGTCAGGGATTATCTTTAACAAAAGTGTTTTGGACAGGGAAAGACAAGACCACCTTGGATGTATGTATGGCTATTCCATTCAAGGTTACCTCCCCCTCCCCACAATATCAATATTTCAAATGATTTCTTTGGTGTTGTGTTTCTGTGTCTCAGGGAAATGCATTGTAGTAAGATTTCAGATGTGTGAGTGATATATCTTTCTCTTGTGAATGGGAAGAAGGAGGATTATAAAGTGTAGAAAAGGAGAGCGCAGTATGATGCTCTGACCTTGATATTAATTCTAGTAACTGGTTGGAAACTGGAAATTAAAACCATCAGGTTCCCAGTGTAAAGACTGGTGGATTGAGGTAATTTTTTTTATCACTTCAATTACTAGATTATAGTCTTGAATCTTGCTGTGTATTATTCATCCACTTATTTTCATAACTGTTAATTCCTTTAAGGCCCTTCATTATAGTGCATTGGTTACTACAATTTCTCTGTGCTTTTGGGGTAAAGATTCTTTTCCATTCTTCCTTAGTATGTTCTTCAGTGGAACAATTTTTTATTCTTCCTCTTTGTCCACCTTTAACACACGATTTTTTTTTTATTTGCAGTCAACTCCTCTAAGGTTTTGATTTTTTTCTGTTGCATCAGATTTTGTCTGTCTGTTGGTTCTTCATTCAAAAACCAGGATGTGTTGCAAAAATATAATTGCCACAGGGTATCAATCTTCATTATATTTCAGTGGCTGAATTCCACTAGGGTAGGAATTTGGTGTGTTTTCTTCAGTATTGGGTATGTAGAAACTGTTGTAGTGAGTGAATCAATGAGTAAGAAACAGACTTTCTCCAACTCTTAATAGAACCACTAGTTGAAAAAGTGATAACAAAATAAGTTATAAAGTCTTTTATTTTTGTTAATTAGTTAAAATAGTGTTTTTCTGTTAGAAAGATAATTAAAATGCTTTCAATATTGTGGTAAGAGCTGTTAACATTTCTGATAATTTTTATTTTAATTATTAATAAAAATTAATGGTAATGTTTGGGCTGTTTCATAAAGTCACACTGGAAATACAGTGGTAATAAAAGTACCTGCCTTGTAAGGATGTTAAAAAGATTGAGTTAGTTAATACATGTAAAGCACTTAGAACAGGGCTTCACATATAGTAAAGTGCTTGGTAACTGTTAATTAGTCATTGAGAATGGTGCTGAGACTGATATTTATTTTTCCCTCATTCTGCTGGAGGGCCCCTGATGGTCAGTTGAGCAATTCATCCATCCCTAGGGAGGCTGGCTTTATTGCCCCAGGGCAGTCTTCCCTCTGGCCCTTGCAAAAGTCCCCTGAAAGGACTCCCCACAAGGACTTCCCTCTGCTTCCTTCTCAGAGCATTGAGGTCAGGGGCCTGGGAAGAGCTTCAGAATGGCTAGTCTATTGTTGTCAAGTGGTAAGGGTTTTTTAAAATGGGCTCTGCTTTTCAGCCCTGTGTGAGACTATGTGATTTGAAGCCAATTCCTTCACCTCTTACTTTCCTCTCTTGTCCATCTCATCTCAGGGATGGGTTCTTTCATTCCTTTTCTTACTCTGAGCAGCCACACCAGACTTTTTTTATTTCCACTCCAACACCATATTCCTCTGGCCCATTGGACATGCTGTTCCCCTTGGCTGAAATATGTTCTTTCTGTCCCCTCCCCCTCACTTTTTGCCAGATACTACTCATGCTTGTATTAAATGCTTCTCCTTAAGGAGGCCTTCTCTAACCAATTTCCACCAGACTGGTTTGCATATCTGCCATGCTTTCTCTTCACATCATCATGATTCTTAAAGCCTTTCATCCCACTTGGAGTTGCCCTACGGACTGAGCTCTCTGAGTATGATGGGATGTGACATGTTCATTGCTACATCCCCAATTCCTGGCACATAGAAGGCCCCAATTAATGTTGTATATTTAGATGGGGGAAAAACACTGTAGGTATTGTTACTTAGTATTTGGTTAACATTAGTTCCACAGCTGCCTTTGTTTTATAGATTTTTTATTTTATTTTTTCCTGTAAAGCTGCTGAAACTCAGAAGCTGATTCTGTCTCAGTGTAAGATGCCTTTGGAAAATTCTGCATTCCTCTTAGATGGATCTTTAGAACTTGGTGAGTTTCACTAGATACCGTCAATCTTCATTTTGAGCTCAGAGGTATGCTGTCATTTTTTTCTTTTTTCTTTTTTTTTTTTTCATAATTATTGGGTATAGTGAGGTTTGAAATTCCTGGCAAGAAGCATAGGACAGAGTATTATAAAAATATTAGGTCATGATCTGTTAACTTTCCTTGATAGCTTTTAATTATCTTTAGAATTTTCATTCTTAGGAAGAGTGAAAGGTTATTTATTGGTAAGCAAATTGATATCCAGGTGTAAATTATTTTCAGCAATTCCTGGAATTTTTCAAATTTACTGCCCCAAAGTCAGATTTATAACTTTTTGTCTTTTTTTCTGAGATAAGGAAAGGAAATTTACAAATCACTGAAAAGTAGAATAAGAATTATTTCCTGTCAGATTTTAGGTTTAGAGATAAAGAACCATTTGATTAAGGTGGAAAGGGCCAGTCACCTATTCACCTATTGCAGCTCCAGCTTACAAACAAGTCTTTTCTATCTATCAGGGATCTGCACAGACTACCAATTCAGCCTGCTGCCTGTTTTTATATGACTGTGAACCAAGAATTGTATTTATATTGTTAAGTGGTTGGGAAAAAAATCATAAAAGAATACTACTTTGAGACATGTGTAAATTATATGAAATTCGGATGTCAGTGTCAGTGAATAAAGCTTTTATTGGAACACAGCCACTATTATTTTTTACATGTTGTGTATGGCTGTTTTCAAGCAATAGTGGCAGAGTTAAGTAGATGCATAGTAGACCTTAGGGCCCAGAAAGCCAAAAATACTTATGTGATTTTTTCCGGAGTAAGTTAATTGACTTCTGCTCTGTGCAGTTGGAGAAGTATTTATAGATGGGGTGCTAAGGTGAAGAGATGAGTGGGTGGGAATTAGAGGGGGGTGAGAATCAGTACCAGCTCTCAGTGATTTGTTTATACCGTTTTCTGTCCTGGGAAGTGTAACTCATATTATAATTACACTGACCTGTGTGGCTGTTTTAAAGTAGAAAATAAGAGAAATTGATATATATTTTTTAAATGAATGTGTATGTGGAGAAAAGTAAGCTCTTAGAAGATTATTTATACCTTTTGTATAATTCTTTTCTCTAATGTATGGAGATTACCTGTTATTTTTAAGTGAAAATACTAATATATTACTTAGAAACTTGTTGGTGACTCACTCAATTTTGGGGATGAAGGTACACGGTCCCTTTTGGTGTCAACGGGACCATGCCTCCCTTTTGGAGGCATGGAGGACAATCTTAAGGAACTCTTCAGTATGACAGACAGGTTAAGTCCTCTGTTAGGAGATAAAAGACCACAATTTTAGTCTCCTTTCTTGTTCCTCTAGAAGGCTTAATAGTTTTGAGACTTTGGAAACATTTATAACTCTGAGTCTTAGTTGCTTCATTTTCAAAATAGGAAAAAATAATAGCTGTCAAGATTTACCAAATTATAGTTTCCTAAGGGTAGGTACCATTCCTGTTTTTTTAACTACTGAGTCCCCCTGTAGCTGATATAGGCATGGCACATAGTTGGCACACAGTCAGTGTTTGTTGACTGTGTTTGTAGATCTGTGGTGTTCCAATAACTATCTGTGCATGATCACATAATTCCAGTTTTCTTTTTCTTTTTTTAAGAAAAGATTTGCTTATTGAGACTGGATGTTTTTGTTAGCCATAGGAGAGAATTTTATTGAAAACTGATTTTTCTCTGGATTCATTCTTTACAGACCGTCATCAGCTTATTGGCCAGATTTATTTGTTTAATTGATTATATGATGTATTGTTATTTTTTGAAATCTTAAGAGACTATTTGGATCACTAGTCCAAGAATTACCAATCTCAGAGAAACCTAGAAGCCTTCTTTCTCATTGTAAAGCTTTAAAATGTATATATATAAAAAGCCATTCATCTAAGTATTATGAAACTTTTCTTGACTCTTCCACTAAACCTCTTGTTTAATGAAACTTCCCTATATAATTTGCTCAAGAACCCAACTTCTAAAGTCTTATCTTTCATAATGCCTTATAAAGATAGTACAATTTCAAAGGTATTTAGCTGAAGAAAACTGTTCCAAATTAAAGGAATTTACGGCGCTATGACACCAAAATATAGTACATGTCTCTAGACTAGATTCTGTCCTAGAAGAGGAAGACAACCCTAAAGGACTTTTATTTACTAGGTTAAAAAAGTGGGAAAATAGACATTAAATAAAAATATTTTATAATTTTCTGAAGTTTGTAACTATGGTTATGTAAGCGAATGTCTTTGTTTTTAGGAAGTATACATTGAAGAATTTAGGGGTATTAAGAGTATGATATATACAGCTTAATCTCAAATAGACCAGAAGATATGTTTATGATAAAGAAAATTATGCAAGTGTTAACAGTTGGTGAATCTGGATAAAGTATATATAGGTGTTCTTTGAACTATTCTTGTACTTTTCTGGAAACTTATTTATTTCCAAGTAAAAAAGTGTAAAGAAACATCTTTAGTATTTACCAAAAAGCCCTGCACATGATGTCCAAATACTGTTGCTTTTAAATTACCATTTACTTCCACGAAAAATACACTTACAGTCCTTGTTTTTATTTTTCCCAGTGCTCTCACGTGTACTCTGTTTACATGGTGGTACCATTACTGAGTGGTATTTTTTGATGGGTGGTTTATGATTAGCCATGTTGTCATCAAAGCAGGTGCTCTTTTCTGTGATGATTTACTGGATATAATAAGTTTATGACAAAAGTATTTTCTAAAACATTTAGTTATTTTAGGGTAATGTGGTGATAAAGTGAAATGGAACCTTGCAAATACAGAAACTGCTATACAGAGATAAAATCTTCATAGTAACAGTATTCTTGAAGATTATCTCAGTTATTTTAATCATAAGATCATAGTTGAGTACCAATTAGTATAATTTAGAACTTTGAAAAACTTTTGGAATAGTCAATTAAATACATTTTCACCTATCCTGTACTTTTCTTTACTTCAACTTGTTTCATTAAAAATCTATTAGGTGTTTCCTTAGCTCCATAAATGTACTTTGTTCTTAAAAGCAGATCTGGTTTTATTTATTAAATGAAATATTTATTTTGAAGGAAATTCAAGAATAAAGATATAATACAGTGTTTCTCAAAATTTTATTAATAATTACATACATTCTGAGCATTTATTTTGTGCTAGGCACTTTACATTTAATAATTGGTTTTATTTCCACAACAACCTTATGACGACACCTTGCCTTAATTTCCTGCTTTCAGTTCCAGCTAAAGCCGACCTTGGGTGCTAGACCTCAGAAGCCTTGAGTTTTCTTGCCTCTTTTTGCCAGATACAAACTATGGGAGCTAGTGATCTGGAACCTGTAGCAACATTGATCAGTTGTTTTTACATTAAGGAAATATGCTGTCTTAGAATTTTCTAGTTTGTGAATATGGGATAGATACTTCAAGCTGGGCTTTCCATTGCTTTCTCAATGTGGAAAGGATCCACATATCAATACAACTCTTCAGTAATTATACTGAAAAAAGAAATAAATATGATTTTTAGTAATCCAACTAAAAGGCAGACTGATGTAGAAACCTATTTCTGTTAGAAACTTCAATTCCATCAACAAATAAAATGACAAAATTTTAAAAATCAAGGGATTGATAAAATACTAACTTGTAAAAACTTTTTATATCAAATTAAACCATGCCATATTATGAAGTGCATAAATCCTGAGTGTCATTTTGATGAAATTTTATGAAGTCATCATTCTTTAACCGATACCAAGATCAAGATATAGATCATTTTCATCAATCCAGGAGCCTCCTTCATGTCCCCTGACAGTCCTCACACACTCCCACAGGTAATTGTTATTCTGAGTTCATTCACTCTCCATTAGTATTGTCTATTTTTGCACTTCGTGTCTGCTGTATTTGATCATCTTGTTTAATAGTCATCCATATTGATTCATATAATAATAGTTTTCCTTTTTCATTGCTTTGTAATAACATCATTTGTATGTATATACCACAATTTATTTCTCCCTTCTACTGTTGATGACCATTTGGATCATTTTCAGTTTGGGGCTTTTATGAACCATGTTGCCATAAACATTCCTGCATGTCTCTTGGTGTACATATGTATGCATTTCTGTTGGCTAAATATCAAAGAGTGAGTGGCTGGATTAGGGTATTTGTCTGTTTAGCTTTAGTAGATCCTCCTAGTTTTCCAAAAGGATTGAATCTCTTTACACTGCCACCAGCAGTGTGCAAGAGTTCTTGTTGACCTGCATCTTCACTAACGCTAGAAATTATTAATGTTTTTAATATTAGCTCTTCTGCTGTGTATGTAGTAAAATTTATTGTGGCTTTAACTTATAATTCTTAGTTGATGTTTATATGCTTGCTGATCATTTGTATATCCTCTTGAGAAATGCCTGTTTTTTGTGTCATTTGCCCATTTTTCTATCGGAGTGTCTGTCTTATGAATTTAGGGAAGCTGTTTATTTATAGGATAAATTTTTTTGTTGGATTAGGTATTAAAGTTATCTCTTCTACTTAAAACATTAGCATATCTAGATTAAGATAATTTTTTAATTTTAAAAATGTCCATTTTATCAAAGTATTCTTTTATGGTTAGTGCTTTTTGTGTGTTTTAAGAAATCTTTGCCTATCCCAAAGCCAAGAATATATTCCTATTTGTTTTCTATAAAGTTAATTGTTTTAACTTTTATATTTAGGTTTATGCATGATATGTGGTAGTATTTGTGGTTCATTTTATTTTTCATATTGAAATCCATTTGGTCAAGCATGATTTATGGAAAAGACTATCCTTTCTCTGCTGTAATACAGTAGATTCTCTGTTGTAATTCAGGTGACTCTTTATTTGTGGGTCAGTTCTTGGACTCAACTCTTTCATTGGTCTATATGTTCTTGTGCCAGTACCGTACACTTTTAATTAGTGTAATTTTAAATCTTCCAACTTTATTCTTCAAAATTGCTTTGGTACTTTAAATTTCAGTAAAGATTTTTTTATTCAGCCTGTCAGTTTCCTAATAAATAAACAGCCAAACTCCTGCTTAATGTTAGCAAGTTTAATATTATTATTTCACTTTATTATTAACTAGTTTAATGCTGATTCTGTAGATCAGTTTGGATATATTGGACATGTTTTCATAGTGCAACTTTCAATACATTAACCATGGTATATGTCTTTATATATGTTTAGGTCTTTAAAAATTTTTCTTAGAAATGTTATTTTGTGTGTAGTTCTTATACATCTTATGTTAACTTTTAAAGGTTATGTTTTTAAAAAGTTTTTATAATTTATAGATCATACTGGAGTGCATGTAGATGAAAGGAAATAATTTTGGGGGTTTGCTTTTAATAATACAAAGGAGGATTAAAAAAATGGGGAAGGGGCAGAATAAATGAAATAAGATTAACCATGATTTAATAATTGTTGAAAATGGATGATGGGTGTATGGGTTAGTAATTTTTATTATTCTTTTTTACTTTTGTGTATATTTGAAATTTTCCATAAAAATAGGTTTTAAAAAATATAATGACTATAGGAGATTGAAATATACATTTATATAAGAATCCAAAAGTTCATAATAATAATTATTTTAAAAACCTCATAGACACCAGTTCATTCATCCGAAAATCATTGGTAAATGAAAGAATCAACCATTATTCTTTTTCTGTACTTTTAAGGTAACTAAATAGTTAGGAGCAAAAGTTTACCATTGTAGTAGAATCATAGCTAGTAAGAAATGCTGGGAGAATGTTAGGATTAAAAACTCACCACAGCGTATCCTCTAATAAAATTATGAATCTAGATAATGATCTGTCAGTGAGTACTAAAGCCATTTGGTTAAAGTCTGTTGGGAAATGACATAATAGAGTAAACCCTATGACTGATTAGAACTAAAAACATACATGGTGACAGGAGGAGTTTCAACTTTGGGTGGTTGATACACAATGCAATATATACAGGTGATGTATATAGAATTGCACACTTCAAATCTATATAATTTATTGACCAATGTCACCCCAATAAATTTAATAAAAACACTGTCAATAGGCTATAAAAACCAACTATCTAAAGACTATGGAAGTCAATAATGGAGAACAAATTGAGAAGGGAAGTCAGAACTTGAGGATAGTCTGTATAATGGTGAGTGAACCCTTTTCTTTTCCATGTCCCAGCTTTGAGCGAATGGGCTAAATTGTAGAACTATACAAGTGGATATAGGAGTTAGCAAAAGCTCCTAGAGAAACCCCTATTTCTAGCCACAGGGTAAGGAAAGGGGATCTTTTTCTTTCTTAAGTTTGCCTTGAGACCATCTCCACCTATAAAGAATGTTGCATTGCCATGGTGACACAATTACTTAAAACTCAGAGAAAACCATTTCCTTGGCCAGAGAAATTGGGAATAAGGCCCCTGGAGACAAGAGCATGCTGATGCTCAGAGACAAGAGAGCTGATGTGAGAGGATATTCCCTAATTGTGAGTATGAACCCACAGAAGTCCCACCTCACACATGAGCTGCACATGCACAGAACAGACCTAAAGAAACACAGACTTATGAGAACTGGACTGTAATATAAACTACCCTTCAAATCTCAGATTTGTCCCTGAATGATGCATGGCAGAGGACAAACCCAAATAACATAGTAAAGACTTTGAAAATCGAACTAACATTGGGACTACTGCCCCATAGAAGGCTGTCTAGTATATAATTCCAGCCTGAGCTTAACAACAACAGCAACAAAATCAAATTCTTCAGAAGATGTTAATGGAATCTAGAATTTTATAACATCATATTTAGAATATCTAGGATATAATCTAAAATTACTTGACAAAAGAGACAAAAGGAAAATTGGACCATTTTCTATGGGAACAGGCAACAGATGTCAACCCTGAGATGTTCCAGATGATGGAATTAGCAGAAAAATTCTTTAAATCAACTGTTATATTCATGTTCAATGAGATTAAAATGTGCACTCCTGAAATGAATGGAAAGGTAGCTCTGCTTTGAAAAATAGAAATGATATTAAAGAATCAAATGGAAATATCGGAACTGGAAAATACAATAGAATATGAAATACAAGTTTACTGCATGGGCTCAGTAGCAGGCTTGAACCATAGATCAGTAGAAATCTTAAATCCTGTGTGTTCTGTATCAAAGGTATATCTCTGTTCTGTAATACTTGTTAAAAGTCTAGGTTATACCCTCTGGAACCTACCCATAGGCCTTGTGGCTCTGAATTTTTGTGCCATTTACACATCCTCTTCGTAATTACTACTGTGTACTTGCATGCTGCAAAGAACATGTGTCTGTGCCATTCAAGCCCCATTTGCCTTGATACTGCAGATCCAGGTAGGGTCTTAACCTGCCATTTTTGCTAGACCTTGTCGCTTCAGGTATGAATTAAGCAAATCATTCAGTGGGTTAAAAAATAGTAGTCAATAAAGGGGTAAACATACACCCACAAATAATTGTTCATTTGAAAGCTTTGAAAATAAATAGGAATAGAGAGATAAGTAGAAATGGATAGTATATGTATATATCATATATTACAAAATCTTTAAAGGTAATAAATATTAAATATAAATATAGATATACTGTTTATTTTGGTGAAGAGGAAATGCTTTATGGTTGTTTTCTGAATAATCTGTGGTTCAGGATGAATCTAAACTTGAACTAGTTTTCAGTTGGTTATGAACTTGTTTGGCCTATTTGGCTGCACAGAAGCAACCTGGCAGTTTACCCAAGTTTTAATAGGTCAGAACAATTGTCATTTTATGAAGTGATTATACTGCAAAAAGTTAGAGGAATACTTGAGGCTTTAAAATAACTGATATTTTTAGTGTTATCTGGTGACCTCATTGATGAAGTTATATAAGATGTCAAAAGTTGTTATTATATTTATATATATTAGTTATAAATTACTAAATATCTCATGAGCTATCCTGAGCCTACTATTTTTATAATACTTCTTAATAATCAGATTTCTTAACAGGTCCCTAGGGATTTATGTACTAGTGAAATTCTGTACTTCTTTTAGGATAATGTAATTCATATTCATTCTATCTTCCCTTTTTTTCCTAGAGAATTATCTCAGAAATTTATGTACACTTGTCTTTTTAAAAAAGACTACTCTATAATCAGCCCCCTCACCCTCACCCATTGTCCATGTCCATGGGCCCTTCATACTTGTTCTTTCTTTATGGAAGTGGGGGATGGGGTGGGTGGAGGAGGGTGAAGGGGAAAAAATGGGACAACTGTAAATAGCATAAACTATAAAATATTAACAAAATAAAATAGACTGTTTCACAAAGGCTGTGATTTAATTCATCTTGTTTGGATATCTGTTTGACACTTAGAAGTTATACCTTTTTTACATATTCTGTAGCACATTAAATAGTTGTCCAAAAGAAAAAGTGTGCTTTTAAAATCATGTGGATATTAAATTAAACAAACTTTCTGTCATTCAGGAAAACGTCAATAGAGCCTGTTGCTGCCATATAGCAATAACTTTAGACTTCAGTTGCATTTGAATTCATACATCTGGAATTATTTATCCATATTTTTTAAAGATTTTATTTATTCATTTTCTGAGCAAAGGGAGGGGAAGGAGAAAGAGAGGGAGAGAAACATTAGTGTGTGGTTGCTTTTCTTGTATCCCCTAATAGGGACCTGGCCCAAAACCCAAGCATGTTCCCTGGGAATCAAACCAGTGACCCTTTGGTTCTCAGGCTGGCACTCAGTCCACTGAGTCAGTTGTCTTGAAGAAACATGAAAGGAAAAAATAGTTCAGAAGTTACAAACATACTGGCATGGTGATCTTTGATGTTTCACCTTCCCCAAAAGGTACTTTATTTTGTCTTTGCCAAGGAGAGACTTCTTGGGTCATTATGGTAGGCAGGATAACGGCCCTTCAAAGCTGTATACATGCTAATTTCCAGAACCTGTAACTATATTATGTTGTATTGTGAAGATGAATTCATATTGCTAATCAGTTGACCTTAAAATGGGAAAATTACTTTGGATTATCTGAGTAGGCCCAATGTAATCACAAGGGTCTTTGTAAGGGAAGTGGGAGGCAGAAGATATGGCAACTTGAGAAGGAGTTGGCCTGCTGCTGGCTTTGAAGATTGAGGAGGGTCACCTCTAGAAGCTTGAAAGGGCAAGGAAACAGATCTTCTGCTGGAGTTGCCATAAAGGAATGCAGCTTTGCAGACGCCTTGAGTTTAGCCCAATGAGACCAGTGTTGGACCCTGACCTATGGAACGGGGAAATGATAAATTTGTGTTGTTTTATTCCATTAAGTTGGTGGTAATTTGTTATACCAGCCATAGGGGTCTAATACACAGTATCTCTGTTTAGTTATGAACAATATGAATTTAACATATTGATTAACTGAATCCTGATGTGACAATGTGATTTCCTGAGAACAATTTAAGTTTACTGTTTTAAGAAGTCATTTATGTTGATAATATGTTTGGCACTGATGGGCAGTCCTTTGTTTACCCAGAGGTCTTTATTTTCTACTTCACGGGAATAGTGACAAGTACAAGTTTACTGTGGCTGCAGAACAGAGTGTGTATGTACAGTGAGGGTGAAATGAGAGATGAAGCTGGAGAAATGGAATGAAGCTAGAAAGCAAAATTGACAAAACAAATGATTTTCAGAAGCCTTAGTTTTCCCCCTTCACACATTCTTCAATATTGGTATTATTTGTGCGTATGTTAGTAAATGCTGTTGTTGGGATGATAAGTTTTTATCAGCACGACTTCAGCTGTATTAGAGTTGTAAGTGACCATTGCATTTTGCCGTGAAATTGCTTATCTATATTATAAACGTACAAAGGACTCAGTGACAAAAAGGAATAGTAGTTTTCAGACAGACATGAAAAAAATTAAGCATCTCTAAAGGATGATGAGCAACCTGACCAACAGAGGCTGTCACTATTTCTGATACTCCCTATCTCAGATCAACTCACCTTGCTCCTTTGTGGCTTTTATGGGCTAAGAAACTGTGAAGGCCCAGCAAAATTAGGAGGCTAGGACAGGTTTGTTTTTTTTTTTTTTAAAGACATAAATAAATTAGAGCTGTATTGCCAGTTTAAAAAAGTACTTGTATTTTTCTTTTTTGTGGTATTGAATCAAGCTGATTACATGCTGTTATTAGTTTGAGGAATTGAGGGGTAAGGTGCTTGGAACTGAGATGGGGAGATGTGTGATTATTGGTAATGGTGAGTTCTAGAGTAACTCCAGGGCAATGAGTGGGAGATAGGATGGAGCGCAGGGTTGTTGGAGGAGAGAAGGTCAAAGGAACTGACTGGCAAGGATGTTGGGAGTATCATTTATGTAGATATTAAAATCCAAAAACGATGACAAAAGTGGTGTTAGAATAACAGCCTTAGGGAAGGAGTGGGCTTGTTCTGGGGGTTTTATGAATGGTTACAACAAGAAGAGGATGATAGTTGACATAGTCTGGAGGCATGAGAGTTAGAGTTTCAGTGTGCATTGAAACTGTGTTTCATGCACATTTTAGGGAGGGGAGAAAGAATAATTCAGAAATGATAATGAAGAACAAGGAAATCCACCTCCCACCATGGCCTGCTCATATGGGACCTAGCAGAGAAAAATAGCCATCATTTGAAAGGAGGAGCTAGAGCAGAACTAGCGGAGAATAAGATTTCCATTTGTGCAGGGAAGGTGAAGAGAGTGTGTAGCAACACTATTGAAGAAATAGGATATTTTGCTAATGATATACCGTGAGTTCTAGAGGGCACAGTTAAAGGATTTGGGGAGAGGAAGGAAAAAGGGGTTAATGTAAGGATATACAGAGTATATAGGAACAGGAGTCCATGTGATGGGAAATGACCCTGGGAGTCTTGGGCCTCTCCTGGTGACTGATAACAAAAGGAAAGTTGGGCATACAGGAATTAATCTTGATGGTTTTCTAGGCAGATTATTGTAAATATTGAAGGAGAGAGGGTATGGGAAAGGCAGTTTTATTGAGTCGCCAGAGATTTTGGACCTGTATAAAGTTTCTGTTGCTGCCACACCAATTATCACAGACTTAATTGATTAAAACAGTACAAATTTATTATCTTAGAGTCCTGCAGCCCAGAAGTTCTACATGGTGTCACTGGCTAACATTAGGGTGTCAGCAGGGCTGCATTCTTTTTTGGAGGCTTCAGGGGAGAATCTGTTTCTTTGTGTTTTCAAGCTTTGAGAGACTGCCCATATTTCTTGACTTGTGGCCACTGTCTTCCACTTTCAAAACCCGCCGTCTTTCTGACCCTCCTGTCTCAGAGCTCTCCTGACCACAGCCAGGAAAAGTCCTCATGTGATTACATTAGACCACCCAGACAATCAAGATCTTTAACCTTAGTCACATTTACAAAGCCCCTTTTTGCCATGTAAGGCAACGCATTGCCAGGTTTCAGGGATAATGATCCTTTTAGTGGGGTCATTATTCTGCCTACCACAGGTTCCTTCCCGCTGATGCTGGTGTAGAGACCTGGTTCGGGGTGTAGTTCACTCTGAGCCTCAGGCTTGGGCTCTCTCTGAACCTTCAGATCTCCTGGAGGGTTCACTTGAGCCTGGAGACAGGCTCAGGCCTCAATCTCATTTCTAGTAAAGGAATGAGGTGCTCGTGTGTTTGGTGGACCAGATCAGTGCATTACATGATTGGAGCTCAGACGTTACTTGAAGAAATACTTAAGTTGAGTCATTGTAATAGCCCTGTGTGCCAGTAAGAGAACTGTATTAATTTTTCAGTTTTCATTTATTGAATGAAGCTTCAAAAATACCTCATATCTAGAAATTTGACAGTCTATAGTTCTAGTACCATTTGATGTTTGTCTTGAGCTGGAGTCTTCTCCAGTTCTAAGAGGTCTGTTCCACAAGACTTTGGGATGGGTGTGTTTCTTCTGTCATTTAAAAATTTAAGTTGGTTTTAAAAACTGCTATGGAGTCAGGAATGATTTTCATTTTTCTAA
Organism: Phyllostomus hastatus; assembly: GCF_019186645.2. Taxonomy (NCBI): domain Eukaryota; kingdom Metazoa; phylum Chordata; class Mammalia; order Chiroptera; family Phyllostomidae; genus Phyllostomus; species Phyllostomus hastatus. The sequence continues at coordinate 32,867,013 of NW_025333709.1, read as the reverse complement.
TATTTTTACATTCATTGTAGAGGTAGACTAATGTTCCTATTCAGTATTGAATTAATAACTACTGTTTAATTTCATCTTTAATCATATATTAAATAATTAATTTTAAAAGGATTTGGGTCTTCACAAGTTAAAATTGTTCTCAGAAATAATTACCTTTTTAGCTATAATACACTCAGTAGCAAATTAGAATTTCATAAATGGTGATAAACACAGTTAAGGATTATTGCTTAGATTTTGTGTTATTTCAGTCAATTCAATTTCAGTACTGTTTTTAAATAATGCTAATAGATCTAACAGTCCCAGAAAGATCTGTGATATCAGATTTAACCTAAATTCGAAAGTAGGTCAGTGGGTCAACAGGTTATTAGGTTAGAGAAAGATTAATTGTAGTTTCAGTTTTTTAAAACCCAGGCTTTGGAGTTAACCATTTTAATAATAACTTTAAAATTATTATTAAATGAAATGAAAAGCTTTCTTCTTTATGTTATGTGAACACTACATAAGAAAAAAATCTGGTAGTCATGTGTTAGAACAGTAACATGTTACTTGTTATTCATGTTTTGTTCTCTGGAACAGATAAGCATGTATTTTATGTTCCTTATGTACATATAGCCAGGGCTCTTTTATTAAACAGTTAAAAGGAAAGGAAGAAAAAAGTCAGCACTTAAGTTTTTCTGATTATAGAAATAATGCATGTTCATGGAAGTAACTTTAGAAAGTACTAAAGAAAAGATATTTTAAAAATCCATAAAGTAATTACTCAGGAATAACCACAGTTGATACTTTAGGCATATTTGGATTTATGTTTGATATATTCTGATGCTACTGTTACTGCTATTAAATGCTTAATTTTTTCCTAGGCTTATTATTTTAAATAATAATGCAATAAATATAAAACTTCGGGTACATCTCTGTTTCTCAAAGTGAAATTACTGGGTCAGAGGACATAATTATTTTCAAGGTTTGACACATGTCACCAAATTGCTGTCAGTGAAAGAATATTGCTAATTGAAATTGACAGGCTCCTGAAGTTCTTTCCACACCAAAATTTTAATTTAGTAAAATTCACCCTTATTTTTCTTCTTGAAGATGAAAATAAAAATTAAAGTAGACACACACACAAACATACACACACCCAAAATGGGGAGATGGGGGGAAGAAGCAAGTATGAGGCAGCTATAATCTGATTAGTCAATTCCTTACTAAATATTATGTAAATAGGGTCATCAGTCTCTGTGGGTTCATGATCTTTTCTGTGTTATCTGATACAGAGACTTCGATGAAAGTAATTCATATACATTTATTAGAATTCTTAAAGCCATCATTTGATTAAAGTTTTATTTTTATCAGAATTCCTGAGTGCTTTCTTTATTACAAGGAATGTGTGTTTGAAACTACTGAGGACTACTTCATAGGAAGCCTATTAAATATAAATAGTAAATATATGTCAGTCCCTGAGCAGTTTTTATTTTTGGATCATGTCATTAGTCTGTATCATGGGTCTGTTATAGAAAGGCCTAAGAAATTCTTTGTTGTTAACCAATTCCTTCACATTATTAAGTGCCTATAAATCAATAAGTCTCCTTAAACATGTAAGAGAGGGGAAAATGCAGGGCAAACTGCTGCCACCGAGAGTGGAGAGTCAGAGAGGCAAATACAAGGAGTCACAGCTTCCCAGAACAGAGTGACTCACCAGCTGAAACCACTTCAGCAACTGTGCTGCATAGGACAGATTGCCGGAGGCTCACTGTGGACAACTTGAACAGTTAAACACTCCAGGGGGACCTGGTCATAAAGGGGTCTGTGCAGTACTGGGAGATTTATTTCCTGGAATTCAACCAGATTCCCACAGTATTAGAGAAAAATCTGCTCTTGTTTCCAGCAGGGGGAGGAAGAAAGGAACTCTATTCCCTCAACGAGGCCTGTGCTCAGAGGGAACTGTTGTAGTTAACCAGGGCCTAAAGGTTTGGGTATTATTAGAGTCTAAATGACCTGGGGGAAGGGAAATACCCAGTCCCTTTAGCATTCCTGTGGAAAAAGGAAAATACACAACTCTAGCCCTCTTACTATTCTATCTCACCTAAGGAGGGAGAAAAAAAACTGAGAATCACTTGTGAAGTTCATAGTCTAGAAGCATAGGCTCACTAAAAAACTGGACCTAATGATAAGACTAATACAGTGCTTCCCCTGCCCCCATACCTCAGCACTGTATTACTAAAGGCTTCTTTACAGCAGTTCCTTTTACTCAGTTCATCATGCCCAAGCCATACTAAAAGGCAGAAAACACAATTTGAAGAGAGAGCAAGCATTGGAACCAGACGCGGCAAGGATGTTGGAATTATCAGAGCAGTAAAACATTATGATTAATATGCTAAGGGCTCTCTAATGGATGAAGTAGACACATGCCAGACAGATGGGCAATGTAAGCACAGAGATAGAAATCCTAAGAAAGAACCAAAAGTAAATTTTAGAGTTAAAAATAACAGAAATGAAGAATGACTTTGATGGGCTTTCTAGTAGTAGAGTGGACACAGCTGAGGAAAGAATCTCTGAGCTAGAGGATACTTCAGTGATATCCTCAAAAACTAAAAAGCAGAGAACAAAGACTGAAAAAATATGGAATATCCAAGGCTGACAGGACAGCTATGAAAGGTGTAACATACATGTAATGGGAATACCAGAAGGAGAAGTAAGAGTAAGTAGCAAAAGAAATATTTGAAACAATAATGATTGAGAATTTCTCCAAATTAATACAGACATTAAACCACAGTTCCAGGAAGCTCAAGAGTTCACCAATCAGGATAAATGCCTGTCCCAACCCCCCACCCCAAATGACACCTAGGCATATCATTTTCAAACTATAAAAAATCAAAAGAAAAAATCCTGAAAGAAGCCAGAGGAAAAAAATACACCTTACCTATAGTGGAAGCTCTATATCTATTGAATAGCCACTCCCTATTTCTCCCTCTCTCAAGGCCCTGGCACTCATCATTCTACTTTCTGTATGAATTCGACTTCTTTAGTTACTTCATGTAAGTGGAATTGTGTTATTTGTCCTTCTGTAAGTGGTTTATTTTACTTAGCATAGTGTCTCAAGTTCCATGCACACTGTCACATATGACAGAATCTCCTTTTATAAGGCTGCGTATATTCCATTGTGTGTTTATACCACATTTTCTTTAACCATTCAATCCATGGATGGACTTCAAGGTTTTTTCTACCCCTTGGCCACTTATGAATATGCAGTAATGAACATGAAAGCACAATGATCTCTTTAGGTTCCTATTCTCAGTTCTTTTGGATAAATACCAGGATTGGGATTGGTAGATTATATGGTATTTCTATTTTTAGTTTTTTGAGAAAACTTTATATTGTTTTCCATAGTGGCTATACCATTTTACAGTCCCACCAACAGTGGACAGGGTTGTGATTTCTTCATATCATTGCCAGTACCTTTTAATCTTTGTTTTTTTTGTTTTTATAATGGCCATCCTAACAAATGTGGGACAATATCTCATAGTTTTGATTGACATTTCTCTAATGATTTGTGATGTTGAGCATCTTTTCACATACCTTTTGGCCATGTATTTGTCTCCTTAGAATAAATGTCTATTTAAGTCCTTTGCTCACATTTTTAAATCAGGTTTTTTTCTGTCAAGTTGTAGGAGTTCCTAATATGTTTTGGATATTTACTCATTAGCAGATAAATGATTTGCAGATATTTTCTGCCATTTAGTAGGTTGCTTTTTCATTTTGTTGATTTTCTTTGCTGTGCAGTTTTAGTTTGATGTATGCCCACTTGTCAATTTTTGAGGGTAAGGGAGAGAGAGATAGGGAGAGACACATTGATATGAGAGAGAAACATTGGTTGATTGCCTCTCATTCATACCCTGACCTGGGACCAAGACCACTCTTGTACATGTTCTGACGGGGGACTGAACCCACAGCCTCTGCATGTGCCCTGACCAGGAATCGAACCCACAGCCTTTCGATTTACAGGATGATACTCTAACCAACTAAGTCACACTGGCCAGGGCTCTGCTTTTATATTTTTTATTTCCTTTCTTCTGCTAACTTTGGGTTTAGTTTATTCTTTTCTAGTTTCTTGAAGTGTAAAGTTAAGGTCTGTATTTGAGATTTTTTTTTTTTTAGTGTTGTATTCATGACTATAAGTTTCCCTCTTAGTACTGTTTGTGCTTCATTCCATTAAGTTTTGATGTATCATGTTTTTGTTTGTCTCAACATTTTTTCTAATTTCCCTTTTGATTTATTCTTTGAGCCATTGATTATTCAAGACTCTCTGTTGTTCAGTCTTCACAGATATGTGAATTTTCTAGTTTTCCTTGTCATAGTGACTTCTAGTTTTATTCTGTTGTGGCCAGAAAAAAGGTATTTGATATGATTTCATTCACCTTGATATGACTTGTATTGTGACCTAATATGTGATCTAGAGATCTCTACACCTGGAGAATATTCCATGTGTACTGGAGAAGAATGTATTCTGCTATGGCATGGAATATTCTGTATATGTCCGATAAGTCCATGCGGCCTTTAATGTTCAAGCCATCTGTTTCCTTATTGATCTTTTGTTTGGATGTTCTATCCATTATTGAAACTGGGGTATTAAAATCTATTATTGTGTTGTAGTCTGTTTCTTTGTTCAGTTGGTCAGTGTTTGCTTTAAATATTTTTGTGCTCTGATGTGGGGTTTATATATATTTATAGTTATATATTTCTGATTAATTGACCTTTAATTATTATATAGTGCTTTTTTGTTTTTCTTGTGACAGTTTTTGACTTAAAGTCTAGTCTTATGTGTGTATAGCCACTTCTGTTCTCTTTTAGTTACCATTTCTTTGAACTGCCTTTTTCTAGTTTTTTACTTTCAGCCTCTGTGTGTCCTTAAATCTAGAATTGAGTCTCTTCTGGATTGTATATAGATAGATTTTTTTTTAAATTCCAAAGTAACTACTGTATGTCTTTTGATTGGTAAGTTCAGTTCCTTCACGTTTAAAGTAATTACAGATAGGGAAGGACTTACTATTGTCACTGTGTACCTTATTTTTGCTTTGCAGGGGTTTTTTTTGTCATTTTTTTCTCTCTCATTGTCTTTTTCATTGATTTTTTAAAAATAGTGACATGCTTTGATTCCTTTCTGATTTCCTTTTGTATATCAACTGGTGGGTTTTTGTTTTTTGTGTGTGTGTTTACCATGGGTCTTACATAAAACATCTTACAGTTGTAACAATCCCTTTTACACTCGTAACAATCTAACTTCAGTAACTCTGCTCTTTTCCTTCCCTACACACACTTTGTTATCAGTGTCACAAATTACATATTTTATGTTGTGCATCCATAAAATATTTTTGTAGTTATAGTTATTTTTATATTTTCATCTTTTGACTTCTGTGCTAAAATTTGAAAGCAATTGTTTTAGTTTATTTTTTTATTTTTACATTTTTTCTTTTTTAGAAATAATTTGTAGAGTTTAGCATTTGTCATATACATTTTATGACAAAGTTGTAATTTTATTATATATTTCAAATTTTAAAACCTTTCCATGATAAATTTATACATAAGTTGATTAAATCTAACCAATATTTTCTTTATTATTTAAACAGAATTTTGAGACTGATGGTCAGCCATATAGAAGAATACATTGAACCTATAGTTTTCTGAAGAATCAGTTCAAAAGATCCCCAAAATACAAAAGGTAAAATGATAGGATTGTATCTTGGAATGCACTGTGCAATGACATTTTTTCAGAAAAGTATATTTAAAAAATCTATAAATTGTCTTGACACAATAATTTGAAGAAAGTTTTACTTAAATTTTTTTTCTTGCATTACTTTATCCTACAATATTTATTGTGTTAGCTATGTTCAGATACTATTCAGGATACTGTGTTGATCAAGACAGAAATTGTTTCTACTGTTAGGATTGCAATTTAAAGAGAGGGAGGACAAATAAATACCAAATGAAAAAATTCGTGGTTCTATGCAGAGAATTAAAGTGGATTAATAGAGACTTGTGATAGAGATTAGTGACTGCTTTCATTGGGTAGATAGAGAAGCCCTAAATGAATAAAAATGTGTCAATTGAGATCTGAATGGCAAGAATGTGCCAACCATGTGAAGATCTGAAAGAGGTCCCCTCCCTTTGGTTACTGTAGGAGGAGGCAGTGAAACTAAAATGACCATGGAATGCCTGAGGAACTGAAAGAGCAAATGTGGCTGGAGTATAGGAAGTGGGAAAAGACTACATGGAGTTCAAGTAGGAGAAGGAAATGGGAGAGGGGCAGAGTTGCAGAAGAAAGGCAAGAAGAGTTCTGTTTTGTTATATGATATTTTAGACACCTGTAAAATCTGTTGTAATATCAAAAAAGTTGAATATATGACCCTGAAATTGAGAATCAGGTCTGGGGGTCTGGAATTGGGAATTAAGTGGCATAGAGAGTTACTTAGAGTCATATGTCTGGATGAAATTATTGAGAAATTATGATTGAGAAGGATTTAGCTTTGGGACTTGCCAGTGTTAATCAGGAGAGAGCAGCAGCCAGGGACATGGGTGGAAGAGCAAGAGAGTGTTCTGTCATAGAAACCAGGAAAAGTGTTTAATAAATGCAGACGTGGTCAGCTGTATCCCATGCTACTAAGATGTCAAAAAGGAGTAAAGCAGCCATTAGATTTGGTAACATGAATATCATTGATAACTCTAATATAAGTGAAAAGTCTCAGAATGTGTGAGGATGAAAGACTGACTAAATAAAATAGATGAAGAGAGAGGGAGAAACTGTCTGTTCAAGGTGGCAAACAATACAATTAAATTCCATTTCCTCTTAAAATTTCACTAAAGCTTAAGTAAAAGGATTTTTATAGAATACAACTTCACGAGAGCAGAGAATGGGAGAGGAAACAACTGCAATGCAATTTTAGAACCTGAAGAGCTAAAGGAAGTGTGTTAACTGTCCTGTAGATCCTGGAATCCTAAGCTAGTTGTGGGAATGCCGAGAAACAAACTTCATGGTACTACAGAATCTCTAAAATGTTCAGGAATTGAAAAGTACTCTTTATTTCTGCAAATAGGAGTGAGGGTAGGACTAAAAACAGGATGATTCATTGAAAATATTTTTTAGAAGTAACTCTATAGATCATTTTCCTGACTGGAAACCCAGGTAACTACCTCTTCCTTATCATAGCTGAAGACTAGAGATTTATTCTCTAGCAAGAATAAAATAGAGACGCATAAAAAATAGTTGGGAATGGGGTACCATATTAGCAATAAGGAGGTTAAGAACCTGGGTTATCAGATTTTTATAATTTTCAGTCAGTAGTTTAGAAGGTTTTTTTCTGTGGGAATTATAAACAGCCTAAGACAAAAGATCCGAAGACACTGATATTAAAAACTGCTCCCAAAGAAATATTCCAGTCTGATATTTCTGCAATAAAGTTCACAGTCAACAAGCCTTATCACATAGACCTTTAGTGATTTTTTTTTTTAGTACCCTACCCTTAAATATGAGCCTGTGGCCAGAGGTCACTAGATAATTTAGGAAAGCCTCTTATGTGAGATTCCAAGACCGTACCAAAGAGAAAATGCCAAATTAGGGGAAGTAGAGAACAGGTTGGTTGGTAAAAATTGAAAGAAACACAAAACTATAATTTAATAGTTTCAATTATAATAGCATAAACAATAAAATATATTTAAAAATAGTTTGAGAGGTAAGAGATGCTGAATCCATGAAAAAGAAAATAAGAAATGGAATCAGAAATGAAAATCTCAGTGGAAACACTGAAAAATAATATTTATGCTTTGAAAGTGAAGAAAAAATGGGAGGAAAAAATAAAATTGGAGCAACTGTCCAAGATCTTTAATATTCAATAATAATAGGAGTTCCACAAAGAGAATTGAATAATAAAAGGGAGAAATAGACAATTGGGAATGATGTAACAAAACTCTTCAGAATTAGAGGACACAAGTTTCCAGGTATTGGGTTGCCCAAAAAGTTCATTTAGTTTTTTCCGTACTATTGCTCTATTAGTGCTTAGTTGTCTTTAACTTATTGAAAACAATTTTGTTAGATTGTATTGTGACAGCTGTCATTTCAGTGTGCATTTAAAAAACTCACTCAAAATTGGTGAATTTTTGTGCAGCTATTTTAATGTTGAAGATGGAAGAAAATATGCAACATTTTCAGCATATTATGCTTAGTTATTTCAAGAAAAGTAAAAACACAACTGAAAAGCAACAGAAAATTAGTGCAGTGTATGGAGAAGGTGCTGTGACTGATCAGACATGTCAAAGTAGTTTGTGAAGTTTCCTGATACTATGGACATTTTGGCCAAATAATTCTTTGCTGTGGGGCTGTCTTATGCATTGGGAGATGTTTAGCAGCACCCCTGGCCTCTACCCAGTATAAAACAATAGCAGGAGATAGCCAACATACTCATAGTACCCAAATCAATAAGATTATTGGTAAAAATGAAAAATGTGTCTTTTATGGGAAAAACTAAATAGACTTTTCTGTCACCGAATACACAGAGCCCATAGCATGACCAATATAGATAGGAAAATTAGTCTAAAATATGGCATCACTGTTAAATTTTAAAACAAACGGAGCTCCCAGAATAAGTGAAATAGTGGGTCACATATAAAGGATCAGTAGTCATAATGACTTTGGGATTTCTGATACATTGGAAACTAGTGGGAAACAGAGCCTTCATAATTCTGAGGGAAAAATGATTTCAGACTCAATATTTAATATTCAGCCAAACAGATGGTTAAGAATAGACTAATGACAATTTTTAGACTTACATTGCCTCAAAAAATTGCATCTGCCATTTCTGTTTTCTTGGGCAGTTATTGTAGAAGGTGCTGAACAATAATAAAGAAGGAAACTAAAGATGAAGCCATACAAGAAACAGGGAATGCAACTTAAGTAGAGACCCAGGAAACTACCAGGATAATAGTGATTAGTGATCCCAAGATTACAGTTGGTCACCAGTCACAGAGAACATACAGTGCCAGTAGGAATAGGTCAGAGGGTGCCAAAGAAACAGCTATGAGAAGATTAAATTGATAGAATGCATGATGTGTTCAGCAATATGAAGAATAGATTAGATAGGGAAGAGTTTGGGGCAGTGTTGGTGATAAGTATATAGAAAGCCAGGTAAATAAAAAACAATAGGACAATTTTTAACCTTGGGGAAAACTACTCAGAAAGAGAAAGTAATTGTTGTATACCATATGACCCTGCTGTGATTTGCATTTACAGAGTCATTAATAATACTAACTGAATATAACCACCTAGCCAAAATTATGATATTGGGAATTTGGGCAAGTATGCATGTGTTTGAGGCCAAGATGGAGGAGTGGAAGAGAGCTAAATTCTTATTTTCCTTAGTGGACTTCAGTAGCTGATGCCTAAAAAAATACAACACTATTGGGACAACTCAAATTGGGACTGTGTAGGCACCCTACCTAAAATAGAACAAATCAAGAAGTAACAAAATACAGGTATTAGAGATAGGGACTTAACTACCAAAGAAACAAAGAGATGAAGGTAGGAAATGGGAATGAGAGGACTTTGAATTTTTAGTATGTCCTATAACAGCACTCTTTGGATGCTTTAAACTGTGAACATGTGTATATTGGTGAAAAAAAGCTTGTAAACACTTAATTTTAAAATAAGAAAGAGAGGCCTGGCTGGCGTAGCTCAGTGGATTGAGTGCAGGCTGCGAACCAAAGCATCGCACGTTAGATTCCCGGTCAGGGCACATGCCTGGGTTGCAGGCCACATCCCCAGTGGGGAGCCAAGTGAGAGGCAATCACACATTGATGTTTCTCTCTTTCTCTTTTTCCCTCCCTTCCCCTCTCTAAAAATAAATAAAAATAAAATCTTTAAAAAAGAAAAGAAAAAAGAAACCATATTAAAAAAATAAATAAAATAAGAAAGAGAATGGAATTCAAGATGTTGAAACAACAATAGCACACAACTCTGACAATCAGTTTTCTAGTGAAAGGGGACAGAAAAGGCAGCATCTGAAGGGGGTTGGTGAGTCATGGGAGCTTTTTATTTTTATTTTTTTTTATGGTAAAATACTAAGATGTTGATCAGATTAATCTATTTATAAAGGGAGAATTTAGAGATGTAGTATTGGAAAGCCTTGAGAGGTGACAGCAGATGGATGGTGTTTCAGAAGACATGTAGTGTCATGTCATTAGATACTGCAGTTTATTTTTAATACAGAATATGTCATTTTGTATATAAGGGTTATTTTCCAAAGATGGAATGTCAGGCACTTCCATGCTGATTTAAAAACATACCTGCTTCTATATTTAGCAAGTTTTAGCTTGTTTATAAACTTTCTTAATTACTAATACCTCCCCATGGGATAAATATTTTTTTAAAGGTAGAAAAGGGTAAAGGGGGGCTAAATAGTGATGGAAGAAGACTTGACTTGATGTGATAATTACACAATATAATACACAGATGATTGTAGAATTGTACACCTAAAACCTATAGAATTTTATTAACCAGTAAAACCTTTGGAACCCTATCACCCACAGAATAAAATTCAAGCTCCTTAGCAAAGCATATGAGGAACATCTGCTATTTTGGATACAACCAGCCTTGCTTCACCATATACTACCTGCACATTTACCCCATCTCTACTGGGCTTCTCAATTTCCCCACCTCCATTTAAAAAAAAAAAAGCTTATTTTCAAAATGTTTATAGAAGACTTATGCTGCCCTTGGGCTTCATTGTTATAAAATAGTAACTAATGTGGTGCTTACTCATCTGGAAAGTCATATCACTGAATGACTTTGAACTCAAGTTGCTTATGTAAAGGAACATTTGATTCCTAGCTGTAACTTGATCTTTTATAATTTAATTTGTGAACTTTGGATTTCAATGACTCTAACTGATCCTTTCAAAAACATATTGCATGCCATGCTGGCCTTTTAACATCAGTATTTAAGAAAAAATACTTTTTATAATAAAACAATCTATGTTAGATTGTATACTTGAAATTCCTTGCTATATGTAGGGACATTGCATTGTCCCTAAAACTGAATTCTCAGAATCCATAGTGTGGGCAAGTGTGACTGGCTCGTCCTTTTGTCCTGAAAGTGTAAGTCTTAGGGCAGTCATCACACAGGATTTTTGTCTGTTCTCCCATTACCACTTTATTTTCTTAAAATTAACTTGATACCATTTAAAGAAGTCAAGAGGGATCTTCTAACAATTGGTCCAGAGTTCTTAGGCCTGTTTCACTTTTGCCCTTACCTGTCCCTTAAATATGTCTGTCAGTTGGCTGGAAAAGATTTTGTACCAGACTGTTAGACATATAGTCTCACATTGTTCAGTTGGCCCGACAACAAATAATGTTTGAAGAATATTGTTAACACTAATAGTAAAATAGCCTAATATAGCATTGGTCTGTATCTTTAAACCATTTTGTATTCATTCTTCTCACAGTCAGCATGGCCCTTCCTACAGTCTAAACTCTAATTCTTGGAGTCCTTTATTAATTTTCTAGTTTGCCCTATTTTACCTTTTGATAATTAAATAAGCATATATTCTATGCCATACAAAGTTCAGATCTGGCCTTTTAACTTTAAGCCGAAACTGTTCTTTTTAAAATCACTGAAATTGGCATTTTTACCTTCGTACTGTTCTTTTTGTTCCAGTGATGGAACCACTCTCTGTTATTACCAGGATGATCAGTATGTCTTTTGGACCAGAGAGCTGTACTTAAGTGATCTTTAAAGTCTCTTCTGACACTAAAATTCTGTGATTCCTGTGTTCCATCTGCTGGTGTCACTCCAGACATTTAAAATGAGTATTTATCCTGGTGCTAGTTCTTTTTAGTTTTACCAGGGGGGAATCACTAATTTTCTTTTAAGAAGTCTTAGCGCTTCACAGTCTCACTTCTGCAGCCGTAACCACACGAGGAATGCAGCATCATTTATTAAGGGTTATTCCCTCTTCTTCTCATGAATGTACATTTGAAAATGATAAAATATTTTAGAATCTCATGTTCTTAGAATACTTTTAATCTTATGTGGTTTAGTTAGTATAACATACTAATTTACACTAGCTTCTAAATTTTAAATAAAAATATAATAAAAGAATTTTTTTTATGCCTCAAAACTTATGATATTAGAATTAAGGTGGTTTTTCAACATTTAACTTATGACTATAGGACAAAGTATCTTGTATGAATATAACCTTCCTTACACTTTAGAAATACTGTAGATAATAAAGAGACAAATTTTAGGCTTATGATTCAGTTCTAAAACAGTCAATCTTAATTTTTTTAATGTGAGTGTAAGACTCTGGTTCTTTACTTGCTCTCACCACTATGAGGCATATCCTCTCTTTATGCTCTAGTGATTAAACCTTTAAGTTGTTAATATGCCTAGATTTTTCTCTAAAGAAAATGCTAATCCTTTTAAAGTGGCTCAGTGTGATGCTACTTCATCTCACAAAGGTTGTGCCTTTGCAAATTGCTATTCTTGTGACTTGGAATTATTTCAACTATGATCTCTTACTGTCCTCTATTCTCTTATTTCTGAAACTTAAATGATGATAGAAATCTCCTGGGGACTTTGTTAAAATGTCACTCTGATTCAGAAGTACTGGGGTGGGGCCCAAGATTCTGTCTTTTAACAAGCTCACAGATACAACTGATGCTGATGGTCTCTGGATCGTATTTTAGTAATAACAATGTAGACTGTCTGGCAAACTCACTATTGTCGAAGAGTATGTCCTCTGACTCCTCCCTCTGTACCATCATTATTCCTTTTACTATAATTATGTAGTTATATCTCCCTATTTAATTCAAAATTTTTGCCCAGGATTGTGTCTTTCATTTTTATATTCCCAAAGCTTACCATACTGTATAACAAAATAAGCTTGCAATAAATGTTTATTGCTGATTAGATGGTGTTATTGTAGCCTATTTATAGTTACTAGTCTAATACATTGGGTTGTCCAAAGAGTTTATTTCCGTAAGATGGCTCTAGTAGTGCTTAGTTACCGTTAATGTCATTAGAAATAAGTTTGTTAGGTTGTATTGTGACAGCTGTCATATCAGTGTGCATTTAAAAACAACTTATCAGAATTGGTGAATTTTTGTGTAGCCATTTTAATATTGAAGATGGAAGAAAATATGCAACATTTTTGGCATATTATGCTTTTATTATTTCAGGAAAGGTAGAAATGCAAAAAAAGATTTGTGCAGTGTACGGAGAAGGTTCTGTGACTGATCAAATGTGTCAATCACACAGGAGATAGCGGACATACTCAAAATATCCAAATCAATAAAGTTATTGGTGAAAATGAAAAATGTGTTTTTTAGTGTCGCAGGTTTGATTCCTAGTCAGGGTACATGCCTGGGTTGCAGGCCATGACCCCCAGCAACCGCACATTGATGTTTCTCTCTCTCTCTCTTTCTCCCTCCCTTCCCTCTCTAAAAAATAAATAAATAAGTAAATAATCTTTTAAAAAAGAAAAGAAAAGTGTGTTTTTTATTTTATGGACAAAAACCACCCAAACTTCTTGGCCAACCCAATCTATGAGTATTAAGTATAGCTTTTAAATTTTTATTATTTTATAGTACAAAGAAAATGAATTGTGAACTTCAGTTTTTTCCTGTAGTCCTTTTTGGGAAGGAAAAAAGGGCTCAAATGTGTCCCAGCTAAGCTGCTTGCTTGAAAGTGTTTCAGCTGTTAGTACAAATAAAAATATTTTGAAGTCTCTATAACAACATATAGTGTTTCTCAATATTACTATGTTTGCAGATTAAGTTTTTTAGAAAACTAACAACTTATTTTTCTTTCCATCCTAGGAGAAGTACAAATGTCTACCACGAGACGAAAACGTAATATGTTATGTTGTTTACCGTAAGCTGTAGTAAAATGAGCTCGATTGTTGACAGGTATGTTTTTTTTTTTTTTTGAGACTCTTATTTTAAATTATAAAGCTATTTTAAAATTCACTATTAGAGTAATGGTCTATATCAAACTGATAAAAGTAGTTTTATGTTTAAACGTAATTATTATTGCATTTAATTTCTGTATCGAGCAACCACAGTGTAATAGTAGGTGTGTTAATATTGTCTAGAGCTAAAGTCAACAGTGTATAGCTTGTGTCCTAAGTGGGTCTTTGAACTATTATTTTGGGCGATTTGGTCAGAGCTGCTCTGACAGAAATTGTGACGATTGTAAATGTTTCCATGGTACCTTCTGGAATCATCTATCTCCTTATGTCTTGTCCTTTTTCTCCTTATTTATTGATGCTAACTCTCTTCTAAGCATTTTAGCATTTGTCACTGATAAGAGGTAGTCATAATTAGGATTTCATTAAATTTTAATCTTTAAATCTTGCTTTTGGAAAAAAGATAAATCTCTGTGTTTCCTTTATTTTAATCATTTATTTTTACATTTTAACCTCTCTGATACTGGGATTCATCTTACACTTGGCTTGTCATGGTTTAGTTGGTAGCATTTTTTTCTTTCCAAGTAGTACATAAGATACTGATAAGTAGTGAGTGTACTTAAATTTCATGAAGTGCATAACATTTTAAGCAACTATTTGATAGCTAATGTGCAGGGTACTTTTTTATATGTTATTTATTTAAAATCATATTATTTCATGAGATCTCATAGGTGAGGAAAAACTGTAAGTTAGAGAGTGCACATAGTTAAGTGATGAACAGGAATTATATTGGTCTGCCTGACATTATAAAGTTCCTGTGCTTTTTATTACAGTGTGCTGTGTATTCTTCTGTAAGGCATTCTTTAAGAGTTTTGTAGTAGAGTTGTATACAGAAGTGACTTTCGACATGTGGGGACAGGCCTTCTTCCTTTTCTATGAGATAAATAGTGAAGATATATACTGTACCAGAACTTGAGTCCCAAGAGGCAAAGAGTTTTTCTTAGAGAAGCCTGCTTGTACCACTCATAGGTTGGCTTATGCCATACTTCAGATGGGATCTGTGAGTAGGCTTCTCCTCAGAAAGGATGTTTCTTCACTGCTCCTGAGAGATTAAATATGATTTGGGCATTATACTTCTGAGTGATTGCCAGTTCCCACTGTAGACACGATCACATCTGTGTGTTTAGACTTGAAGCAACAGTTCTTAATACACGTTCATCTCATCTCTGAATATGATGAAAGTTATGGACTCTCTTCTCAATAAAATGCATATACGTACAGAACTGTTCATAAATTTCAGTGCATTCATTGAACCTCCAAAGTCCATACGTGGACCTCCATGATACCACATTTGCAGATGATCTCAACAGTGGGTATAACATATGCTTTACAGGACTTCATAGGCCACAGGAAGGTATGTTTAAAGGAGTGAATAGTGAATTGGTGTAAAACCTCACAAATCAACGGAAACTATTTAATATTGCTCCTTAGGTTAAGATTTCATGTTAGAATGCTGTTCCCCTACATCTTCCCATAACCAACTTTTTCTTGTTACTTAGAACTCAGCTTAAATGTTCCCTACCTCAACAAATCCTTCCTTAACCCCTCAGACTAAAGCAACCACCTAGTAACTAAAACATCACCCCCTTTTTAAAAAATAAAATTTGTCATATGTTTTTGTGTTGATTTGTCTCTTTTGGCTAGAAAATGAGCTGTAGAGAGCAGTGACCTACCTGCATGGCTGGTTAACTGTTCCATAACCACGTCCAAAACAGAACCTGGCCTATGAATGCTAATAAATGTTTTGTCAAATGAGTCAGTAATGAATGAAAATGTATTATGCTAGATATTCAGCTATTATGCTAGATATTGTAGTAGATATCTTAAAGCAGTGGTTTAAGTTATTGTGCTAAATATTGTGTTGTTTATGAGTGATTTATGGTTTATAAATTGAATACCTCAGAAAATAAATTTTGTAACTGTTCTTATAATTAAAAATAGTTTCAAGCGAATCACTTTATAAAATGGAAAAATATACTGACTTTCTATAGGTTTTCAGTGGTTACTGGATGTTTGAAACAAGATATTTAACATATAATTAAATTAAATTCTGGTTTCATATGTTGTATGTAGTATAGCTAAGTAAGTAGTTTTTAAATTCACATTTGTAACAGTTTTAAAATATAATAAAAATGGCTAACTTTAATTTTCTAAAATTTATTGGAGAACAGGTTAGTAGTTACAGAATTTGAATTCGTGCAGTCCATTACCTTTATAAAACTCTAGTATATAATTGATTTGATTCACATGTCATTTTTATGTTGCTGTTGCTTAATGAGTCTGTTCTTATTTTTTTTTTTTTTTGTCCACTTTCTTTTTAGAGATGATGGTAGTCTTTTTGATGGATTGGTGGAAGAAGATGACAAGGACAAAGCAAAAAGGTAGCTGAACTTAAGATGTAAAATAGTAAATAATTGAATAATAAGTAATAGTAAAAATAGTAAATCACTGATTTTCAGAAGTTCTCTGCCTTAAAACTCAATGTTCAATAACTAGGTGGGAGAGCTTGGAATTCAGTATCCAGTTTATAAGTTAAACAATCCTCTAGATGTGCTCTTCTCATCAAATCACATTATGGGTACATAGTATCTCCATGTCATCATTGGGGATGTTAACCTTCATCACTTGGCTAAAATAGGGTTTGCCTGGATTCACCATTGTAGTTACTACTTTTCTCTTAACGTACTCAATTTTTTGGAAGTAAGCTAAGTGTAGCCCACCTTCAGAGTAGGAATTAGGGGAATTAAGCTTTACCTCTACATGTATTTGCAATTCTTCTGTAAAAATAAACTCTTTGCTATTTATTTATATCTATATAGACTTAAATATTTATTTTATACTGTAGGTTCTACTTCAGTGCTATTTTATTTATTTTTTGCTCGAATTATTCTAGCCTTGGCCATTGGGAGGTCTTTCGTGTTTGGCTCCTGTATGTTTTGACATACCTCCAGTCTTCAGTAGAAGGGAAAGCAGATAATTGAGACAGGGAGGGAAGAATTGTTGGAGAGGTATCATTAAGTAGGTGCGGGAATGGGATCCAGAGCCAGGGTGGTAACAGTTGAGGCTTTGACCTTAAATGGGGATCTTGACAGTTAATTATAGTACCAAGAGGGAGGGTCCAGGTAGCAGCAGTACAGCCAAGTTTGTAGTCATTGAGAGTGAGCTGTAAATACTTGGGTCTTTACCAGCCATGTTGACCTATGTAGGTACATAGACAAGGGTAGAGGTGTTGTAGAATTACACACAGATACAAAAGATAAACATGTAATACATAATAGTTCCTAAATGTATTTAGCAAAATAAAAGGTATTTCAATGAGGAAAATATTTACACTAACCACATAAGTTGCTAAATACTTTAATGAATGATTAAAATACAAGTATATCTAGGAAGATTTTGAGGGAAGTTGTAATTTTCTTCATGAAAATAAAAAGATCTGTATTGGAAGCTAAAAAATATATAGGACACCCCTTATCCATTAACCTCAGTGTAGTGGAGAAAAGTTCTTATAAAATCATCAGGGTAGAGATAAAGTCTCTAAGATGGGAATCATTAGTTTTGCCTTAATGAAAAGGCAGAATTCTAAGGAATCGACCTGGACAATCTTACGGGCCAAGTTTATAGATGGATAAAGTAAGCTAAGGGTATTCTATTTGCAAAGAAATGTATTTTAGTAAACCGAAAATACTATCACTGTGGGAAGCCTTGGAGAAAGAGGAGGAATCCTGTAATGATGCTGTCAGAATTAAATAGGGCCACACTGAACTTTTTGACTAAAAACAATGATGATTTAAAGACCTTACTGTTGAACCCGGAAGAATGGGAGTTCTAGAGTTATTCCCCCAAATGGAGCATCTGTGACCTGTTATCAGTGAGGTCATTCTGAGAACTAATTACTTCCAACCTGAATGTACTATGAAGTAAAAAGTTTGCTTTCATGGGTGTGGTCCAGTGGTAGAGTTGGTAAGGATATTTGCTTTCTGTATATTTTCTTGTCCTGAAATCAAAATGCCTGATTTGAATTATTACTTCGTGGTAGCTCTATGACCCTAGGCATATTTTTCTTTATGCCTGAGTTGTCACACCCATAAAATGGAAAATAATGAAGCCTACCTCGAAGGAATTAAATGAGATTTCATGACCACTTACTAGCACCTGGCACATAAATACACAACAAATACTGGCCCCACTACCACAACAAATACTGGCTGCTATCTTTACTCCCCCCCCATGTGTTCAGTTGTTTCATATATAGATGTTTATCTCTTATTTACTCTTTTCTACAGGAATATAACTAGATCCAAATATCAAACTACCTCATGTATGTAAAAGCCCATGTCACAATATCTAAATTCTACCCAAACAATCTGTCCACCAAAACAAATATTATATTTTATATTTCACATTGATAGCATTGTTAGCAACTTGGGATTCCTTAGATTTCCCCTTTGGTTCTCCACTCCAAACTGAATCTGATTTACCAAGAATTGGTAGTTCTGCCTCTTAACCCTCAGATTCACACTGCTCTGTTAACAGTGCCCTTGCCATGATTTATATATAGGTTAGGAAATTACAGTTACCTCCTAAGTGGTCATCTGGCTGCCAGTCTTTTTTGGCATATGGTAGGTTTTTAATAGTATTTGCTAGAGAAATTTGTTTTGCCAAGCATTGATCCTTTCATCAGTCTGATGTCAGAATAGTCTTCTTAACAAGCATCTCTAGCCATGTCATTTCTTTCTTTAAAACCTTTCAGTGCCTTCCTATGGCTTTCAAGATTAAACTCAAATTCTTTTATGTAGCATAAAACATGATTTTTGTTCAGTGCTTTATACTCTGACACACCCCCTAACTCCACTGTACTTATACACTCTACACTTGGGCCAGTGCACTGGCCACATTAGCCATGCTGAACTGCTTGTGCAGGTTTTCATCTTTGTGCAGGTTTCCTGTGCCTGGAGTGCCCTGCCATAGCCCCACTACCACCTCTTTCTCACATAGTCTCCAGGACTCAGGTCGGCAACAGCTGGATGCCATCCCTGGTTCCTTTGACTTTCCTTAGGAATTAGGTGACTTTTTCAATTTTTATTAAATTTGTTGGGGTTACATTGGTAATGAAATTATGTAAGTTTCTAGAGTACAATTCTATAATACATAGTTTCCAAAGGAATTAGGTGAATTTCTTGGGAGGGATATTTTTCTCCAGTATCCCTAGCCCTTACTAGCACAGTCTCTGTCACTATAGCTAGCATTCACTGTCTGATGGGGGTCTGATGCAGGAGTCAGTTAACATCTCTTATGTTTCTTAAAAATTTTGAACAATTGTATTTTTCCCTGGTACTAATATAGAATAAATGCTAGCTAGTTCTTTATGGGAAAACAAACAAAAAAATACATAAAATTGCCGTCTGACATTTTGGGAAGGTACGACACTGAAACGAAAACTGAATTCTGAAGTCAGTTTTATTCTGAAGTCAGTTTTAATGATCTGCTTCACAAAGCAGATAATTAGAGGTATTATAAAATGGTAAATTAATTGTACTGTATTATACTTGTCTCAAGAGGTCTCTGTGCAACTAAGTATTTGTTTACTGGTTACTGCTTCACATAGAGTATTAGTAATTATTCATTTAGCACATGTATTTTGAATGTTTCCTGTTTGTTAGATGTTATGCTTAAGTGCTTAGATCAGGGGTGTCAAACTCATTTTCACAGGGGGCCACATCAGCCTCATGGTTGCCTTTGAAGGGTTGAATGTAATTTTAGGACTGTATAAATGTAACTACTCCTTAACAGTTAAGGGAGAGCTCTGTGCTGCTGCCAGGTAGCAACAAGGTGCAGGGTCGGATAAAACAAGGTGGAGGGCTGGATTCGGCCCATGAGCCTTGTGTTTGCCACTAGTGGCTTAGGGAAAAAAAATGGACCTCTTTTATCAATGAGCCCATGGCCTGATGGAGAGACAGATCCGCAAACAAATGATTACAGCTCTGTGTTGGAACTGGGCTATAGGAATAAAGACGAAGAATGTGTGGGTAAGCATCAGGGTAGGAAGATTTTCCTGTCTGGATTTGCTTGTAATATAAAACTTGGAGGAGATGGATAACTCTTTTCTCTTCAACAATTTTTAATAATTTGTATTTATACATTTTATATACTTTTATAAAATGTATCTCAGTAATATTTATGACAACCTTATAAGGAAAATCAAATTGTTGGTAAGTATTAGAGTAAATAAAACCTGAGATGTGAATGTAGTTTGTCTTACTGACATTTTCATAAAAACATGTATGCCAAATGTTTAATATATAGAAGTTTCTTTATTGATAAACAAGAAAAAGTATTGCCCGTGTTTACTGTATATTGTTGGTGAATTAGGTATTTATTACCATCAAATTAACAGAAGAACATGTTGTGTGGTTGTGTCCAAATTGAGCATTATGCTATACTCTTTGTGTAATTAAATGGATTGTTCGAAAACTACTTATTTAATTTTTTTATTTCATCAGAGTATCTAGAAACAAATCTGAAAAGAAACGTAGAGATCAATTTAATGTTCTCATTAAAGAATTGGGATCCATGCTTCCTGGTAATGCTAGAAAGATGGACAAATCTACCGTTCTGCAGAAGAGCATTGATTTTTTACGAAAACATAAAGGTAAATTGTTAACTTTGTAAAATGGGTCTTTTTTTTAAAAACAACAGACTTCCCTTAAAGCATAACGAGATAGAATCTTGGCAGTGATGCTTAAGGTTGGATGCTTCACAGCCTTTTTTTTTTAAAGAGAAAGAAATCAGTTGCTTTTTAAAGATTTTCTGGCATGTTTTTTCCTTTATTCAACAAACATTTACTTAGTGCCTAGTATATTATATCCTAAATTCTCATGGTACAGAGTAGCAACAGTCCTGGCCCTCAAGTAACTCAAGCCAAGGGAGACAAACATCTAAACAGCTAATTACAGTACAAATAATTACAAAGGGTAGAGTGCTTGTGAACCTTAAATTTGTTAGGAAAACACAGAGGAAAGAATGTGTCAGGGAAGGCTTAAAAACAGTTAATTTTTTCAACTGAGTTTTCCTTTAAGATTAAGTAAGGAAAACAGCATTTCACACAGAGGAAATAGCAGGTGCAAAAGCAGAGAAA
This sequence comes from Phyllostomus hastatus, assembly GCF_019186645.2. Classification (NCBI taxonomy): domain Eukaryota; kingdom Metazoa; phylum Chordata; class Mammalia; order Chiroptera; family Phyllostomidae; genus Phyllostomus; species Phyllostomus hastatus. The sequence goes on along the minus strand of NW_025333709.1, from coordinate 32,845,869 downwards.
CAGGGAAAGTTCAATGCAACTGGAACATAGTTTGAGTTGGAAAGCTACTGGCATATGTGAAAGAAAGGCAAGTGCCAGATTGTAAGGGCCTTATATGTCATTTTAAAAGATCGTTTGTTTCAGTGTATGTCTAGGAACTTAACACTATGTTAAAATAAAGTGACTATTTCTTAATCAGAGAAGATCACTTTGACTACATAAATCATGAAAGGAAAATTTAAGGACTATTAAGTATTTTGGTAACATAATTCTGGAAAAAGTTGTAAAAGGACATTTCCTTTTTCAGATGTAATGAAACTGCAAAACTAAGGAGAATTTGTAATTAGTGCCTCTGTTTATTTCTCCCTGGCTCACTCAGTGATGCGTTATTCACCTGATTCATGCTCCACCACTCTTGAGAATTATTTTTGTTAATTTCACTAATGCCATTCCTCCCCACCTTCTGTGCTGCCAGTAAAACAGTAGCTTTTCTCATACTTCATTTTCTGAAGCACTGGGAATTTTAATCTATCCTCTACTGGCTTTCCTTCCCCTTGGCCTGTGTTATACTATACTTCTTCATTCAACTCCCTCTCCCTAACTAATGTTAACTTCATTGTTCCTCGGTCTTTTTCTGCTCTCTACATGTGACATTTCTCAAGGTGTTACCTTTTTTCTTGCTTTTTCTACACTCTTTTCCTTGCTTATCTCATTCCACAGCTTCAGCTGTTGTCTCTCTGTTTAACTACTAAATCTGTATTTTAGATGCAAACTTTTCAGCCTTTATTTCCAGGTAACTTCTGGATCTTTATTTTGCATGTCCCCAAACTCAACTCATTTAAAACTGAATTCATTTTGATTTTGTCAAGTCACCCTTTCTCTCAACATTTCTTTTTCTGTTTTTGCATCACCATCCTTTCACTCCCCTAGAACTCAAACCTGAAAAGATTTGCATTTTTTTTTCAGCTTTTTTATTCCTGTATCACAATGGCCAAACTCTCTTAATTCTTCGGAAAATATATCAAAATTGTCTTCATTTTTATTATCACCATTATCATTACATTTTATTGTACAAATAGTGTTCTTGCTACCTTGGTGTCCCTCATTACGCAGCACACTCAGCCCTTCAGACACTGTAGTTCCATAAATGATTGTTGAATGAAATGAAATAATATGCATTTTCCCCTGACAGTAGAGGATTAATTTTGGCAGTAAACAGACCAGGGTTTTCTTCCCCCCTTCCCCAAAATTAGCTGTAAAATTCTCACAAAAATAAAATTTACCTGAAACTGGAAGGGAATTCTTACATAATTATTACTAGAAAATAAACCTGTGCTCAACTAAACTTGATGGGATTTGCTTGTGGATTTAACTTTTTTTCTGAATGTTTATAATCAATGTGAATTTGACAAAGTATTGACTATATTCCACAGAATTAGTAGCTAGACTTTTTAGCTATTCTTCATATTCTAGTACAGGCATTTTTAATATGGCAGATTTTGAGCAGTAGTTTAATATGCTATATTTATATATATGGTCATAGAAAAGTCTGAACAACCTAGTTCATACTTTTCACTGCAAAGTATTATATATTTTGAAGGGTAAAATTCATGACATAGATTGATATTTTGCCTGTTGTTTCTTAATTTGTCTGCTTTTAAAAATGGAAACCATTTGTTACTGAAATAGTTCATGTTTCATCATTTATGAATAGCTTTGTCATAGCTAAATCCATTAATAACTAGTATGTTGCAAAATAAACTAATAATGTTGTTAAAATATTGTACCAGTCCAGGGATCTCCAAAGTTTTGACCAGCTTCTTACCACTAACAAAACATGCAAGGAGATACTAAGTGCAATTATTCTGAGATTATTATTATGAAGTTTTTGCCCCAAATCTTAATTTAGTCTTCTTGATTAATTAAGACTAGAGGGCCTCACTGGGAGGAACCTTTCTGCTTGGCAGGAGGCAGGCTGAAAGTCCTCTTTGTTAAAAGCAGACTTATCTCCTTGGCTTTTTTCCTACAGGCTCATGTCCTTGTGTCTGCCCTAGGTGCTACCACTTAAATGGCAAGGAAAGGAAAAGGAAAAAGAATATATTGCTAATGCTTGATCTATCTTCTTATTCTGAATTTTGTTCAGTCATTAGGTCAAGCAGGAAGCCGTCTTAGGCCTTTCAGCAACACATGCCATCACAGCTTCCCAGAGGAAAACCAGAGACTGGTATTTCCAGGAGACCAAATCCAAGGAGATAACTTGCCATAGTAGTTCAAATATTGCATCATACCAAACCTTTGACCTCCTGATACCTACCTAGAGCAATAAATGTTATTGCCTGTGGTTCTCATCTTAAATTAGAATGGGGAGAGAGAAGGGAACTTGGAGGACTTTTGTACCGCCACAGTTGCCTACCCCCTGTTGGAGTATGCCACTAATGTGTCAATAATCTGTTTACAGAAATCACTGCACAGTCAGATGCTAGTGAAATTCGACAGGACTGGAAACCTACATTCCTTAGTAATGAAGAGTTTACACAATTAATGTTAGAGGTATGTCCAGATTTAACTTTTGAAAAGTTTTATTTTCCTCAAAAAATTAATCACAGGGGTAACTAATTTTAATGTAGTTTCAATAATATTAATTTAATGTTGAAAAGTTTTAATTCGATGAAAATCAGTAAACTATATCTTAAAATTAGTGCAAGCATTGTAAGCAAACAGTACTATCTGATGAAGTAATGCCATATTTTTATATTTTCATTATTATCTGAATTTTTGAGAAGCTTAATAAAAGTCAGAGAACTATAGCTACCTGAACTATAGCTCAAGTCTCAACCTGAGACCACATTATCAGCATTCAAATGAAGAATAATGCATGTTATTCATCACACATTAAATATTATAAAATGCATCCCACTGGACAGTAGTAGTTTTTTAACAAATTAATTAAAATTTACCTAAAAACAATGTATAAAATGATAATAAATGAAGTATTTTGAAAATGGAAGACAAATGAAATATACCTTGAAAGGCAACTCTTGCTTTTTAAATTTTTTTTATTCATTTTTAGAGAGAAAAACATCAATTTTTTTGTTCCACTTACATTTATGCATTCATCAGTTTATTCTTATATGTACCCTGACTGGGGATTAAAACTGCAACCTCAAAAGGCAACTCTTAATTCAAGAAGAAACTTTTAAAAGGAAACAAGTAAATGTTCTTCTGTGACAAATTTATTTTTGAAAACAATTCAGAACATATTTATAATTGCAAAACTTCATATAGTAATGATAAAATATACAAAAATTTTGAGTCACTACTTTTTTACTTTTTAATGGTTTCCTGTGTAGGTCAATATAGATAACACCTATGCACACAAAGTATACAGAGTTCAGTATCTAAATTCTATGAAAACTTACAATAAATAGGAAATAGGAGCAGTATACTTTGGCAGTAATGGTTAAGGACAAGAAAAATAGATATATAACAAAATAATATAGAAAGAGTAGGAAAGCAATTGAGGTGGGATTGCAGATGTTAAATAATTTACATCTTTTGTCCTGCTGGTTCGGGTCTGTTCTACACTTTAAGCATTTATCTGTGTTATGTGTGCATAGGGAGGGACAAAAGTAGTTTTACAGTTATGAGTATGTGAAACAGAATGTATTCTTGTATTATTATTTATTATTTTCTATACAAACAACTGTAAACCTACTTTTGCTCTATCCTGTATATGTAATGGCTATGTCTCAAGTGTCTTTGTATAGCAACTGAAGTCTGAAGCAACCTAGAGTATTTTGCAAATTGAGTTATTTTTTTCTGTTTATACTTTGGATGGAACAGTTAATTGATAGATTAATTAAGTCTACATATATTCAGCAGAAATGTTAACATGATAATTTGTTGGAATATAAATATATTGCATATAGTTCAGCCTGCACTTAAAATCTGCAGTATACCTGGCCACTTTTCATATATTAACTCAGTGAATCCTCACAATAATCTTATGAAGTAGACCTATTAGTATCCCTTTCTTACTGCCAGATGAGGAAATTGAAGAACAAAGAGATTATGAAACTTGTCCAAAGTAGCATTTAGTAAGTAGGCCAGCCAGGACTTTTTGGCTCTCTGATCCCATGGCCTCAGCCCCTGTGAAACTTCTTTTCAGTGAAAACTAGCCATGGCACGGAACTTGTAGCTCAGTAACCTGCAATTAGTTCTTTAACTTAGTGAGTTATAAACCAAAAAATAGTTTCTGATTTTGTTAAATATTTTTTCCAAAAAGTAGTTTGACATTGTCCAAAATTATGTCTTTAGGTAATAAGTAGTGTGCTTATGAAAGGGTGCACACAGCTAATGTCTACAACAAAGGAAATAAGTAACTCAGTTAATTACTCTAATTTTATGATTATGTTTTCAGTATAGTTTATTAAGATATGTGGTAATCATTAACTACTTATCCTGCTTCATTGGTATTAAAAATTTCTTACAATTCATAAAGTTGTATACTATCTACATTCATATTAACATTAATGAAGGTAAGTCACCAGTTTACTAATAAGCTAAACAGAAAAGCATTGTATTTAATTTTGTTTACAATAATTAGATCTTTATTAATGCTAAAACATATGTAATACATATTTACTATTTAAAAAATAATATTTATGGAATGCAACAGAAAATTTGAACATATTTAAATTAGTTGTCTCATAATTATCCTCATAGCTTTTAGTATTGTATTCCTGGAAATGTTATATTTATTTATTTTTAATATGTCAAGCATATTTTTTATTTTTAGTGAGTGTTTATAACTATTAGGTAAATATGTATTCTAACATTAATATGCTAGGATTAAAGACTGTACATAAATATGTATATATACTGCAATTTGGGCCCAACTAACCTAGATGTGTTACTGTTGGCTAGCCACATGTATCAGATTATAGGTAGGCAGTGTAGAGGACCATTTTCAGCAGAATTTCAGATGCAGGCTATGTCTTGATCTTGGAATGTTAGAGCTGCTAGTAGAAGGTAGTTTGTTCACTTCAACCTCTTCATTTTATGGATGAGGCTTAGAGAATCTGCAGCTTGTCCAGGGTCAGATAGCTAGTTTAATGGAGGAACTAGGACTGAGATCTTAAAATTCACTTATAATTTATGTGTTGGCTGTTTCTCCCTCCATTTCTCCATTGCCATCTGTCTCTCCCTCTCTTTACTCTGTTGCAAGGAATATTCTTTGCAATCCTTAGCAGGGACATAGAATGTAGCCAAGGAAATCAGGGCAATTTAGCTTGACCTCTATGAAAGTCATCTTTATATGAAGTCATCTCTTAGTGTGTTGTTATTTCCCTCAGAAGCTGGTAGCTCTCTCTGGTCATGCACAAGTGAAGGGCTAGTGCCCCGTCAACTTCATTTTAGCTGTAGATCCACAAGGAGCTTCTGTCCCCTTCCCTGGGACTTCCATTTCAGTCTTCCCCAGATTAAACACTCACTAACAAACAAGGTTTACATAGTCCTTTTATTGTGGGTCAAGTAGATATCAAATAGGAAGACAAGTTTGAACTAAGGAGCCTTTACTTTATATCATACAGTGTGGAAGAGGGCTAAGCTTCACAGTCTTCAGTCTTGGGATGAGGATGTCCTTGTCTGGCTTGCTTCCTCTTCCATGTCTCTCTGATCTTCCTCGTCAAGGCCATCTTCAGGCCTTGCGTATCCATCTACTTGCTTCGGAAATGACATCCCTCCACTCAAAAGAAGTTTGGGCCCTGGTTCTATCATTGCCTTAAGAATTTGGCAGCCTACTGGTAAAGGCTTTGCTGAATTTTTGCCTGCTTTGAAAGAGGAAAGGGTAGGCTGAGTCCTAGGATTGGGAGTAAGTCCTTAAGAGTTCTGATTTCAATTTATTCTCTTTACCCAAGAGAGCTGGCACCCTGATTTTTAGCATATATCCTAAGAGCAAATACAGATCATCATAGTAAATACTAATTTGCTGTCAAATTTGATATAATGTAGCTTTACATGAGAAAAGCTGGTTCTTAATGACATCATTTTGACCCTTTTCCTTAAATTATAACTGGCATTATTATACTGAGTTGTTTTTATAAAATAATTTCATGAATTTGCATAAATTACAAGGTTTTTTATCCCCTTCTACATTAGCTAAGACTGGGTTTGTCTGAACCATTTTAGAAGGTAGTCATCTACTCAGAATAAATTCTTTGTAATATCCAAATCTCTCCCCCAATGAAAGGGAGGTGGGGATGCCTTTTTCCATACATTAAACATATATTTCAACAATTACTTAGAAATAGAGGGAGGTTGCTTTAGCTGTCAGCTCCATAAATTATATACAAGTAATTTTTATCTACTGTGTGCTACACATATGCTAGATGCTGCAGATACAATGTTGAAGAAGATAAATTTGGTTCTTACCAGAGAGTGCTGTCCTATGAGAAAGTCCTATAGTTAAAGAAGAAATCAAGTATAGTGTGATAACTGTTTTGAGAGAAGAGAAATTCCTCTTGCTATCTTTTCTGCTGCATACCTTCAGCATCTTCCCAACTGGATTTTCCTTTCCCTCAGCCTGCAAATATACTTCATTTACCTTTTTTTTCAAATGATTTTCCTTTGATATTTAGTTCCTTTAAAACTTCCATCTCTCCTTTCTTCCCTTCTAAAGTTCTTGATAGAGTGGTTTATAAATGCCCTCTGATCATCCACTCATCTCTAAATTCATTGTAATCTAATTTTCCTGTTGACATATCTTTTGAAAGTCACCAAATTCATTTCTTATCCTATTTGATCTTATTTTACTCTGAACCAAACCTCTTCCTCCTCATTTCCATTGTCATATCTTCTTGTAGTGACTTCCTCTGCGACAGTGGATTCTGTCTTCTCTGTCATTTTCTCTGGTATTTGTCCTCCTCATCCCCAACATGTAGGTAACTCCAAGAATTTGTCTGGCATGCAGATCTGCAGATCTCACTTCTTCAGCTGTCACTTTTGTGCCTAAGATTCTCTAATGAAAATAATTTATAATATATAAAGTACAGGATCGCTTTATTATTAAGTATTATATCCCCTGCACTGGCTTCTCTGCTGAACTGTAACTTCACATTTCTCAGTGTTTGCCTAAGTCCTTTCTTCTCTATTCTTAACACTCCTAATTTCATTCAGATTCTCATCAACTTCCGACTATTCCAAAAGCCACTGAGATTTTCCTTACTTATTTTTTTCCCGCTAAGTCCATTTTGCACACTACTTCCAGACCAGTCTTGAACAGAGTCCTTATATCTTAACCTGGCACTCCAAGGGTTTTCATGATCTGACCTCAGCCTACATTTTCAGCTGGATTCCATTTCACTTTATTCCTCATGTATTTCCCTACAGTTCAGTCATATACTCTCTGTTGATACATACAAAAGGTGATAAAGTATTTTTTATGTCCCAAAGACATATTATTGATGACACGTGTGTGCTTCAGAGATATTAGCATCTTTATATAAGTTCATCTTCATATAATATGTGAATGATAAAGGTAGAACATTAAGCCTATCTTTTAGAAACCAGCTGTTCAATTGATAGCCATAGAGTGTTTTTTTCTTTCCAAAAGCATTTTTAAATGCACAAAGATATATACTACACTGTGGAACTGTAAAGAGGAAAAACTAGCATTTTGATAATGCTCTGGAAATTTCCACATTACATTATTTGTTATTTAGTAAGTTAGATTTTTATTTCTGTGCAATGAAACATTTTTCTTTTCACTTAACTGACCATTATGTTTAATTTCAGGCTCTTGATGGTTTTTTTTTAGCAATCATGACAGATGGAAGCATAATATATGTGTCTGAGAGTGTAACTTCATTACTTGAACATTTACCAGTAAGTATAAAAATCCTGTGATCTCTTTCTTATTTGATGCCTATTATAAACATTGTAAAGCACTAGGAAATGTACCTCCAGAACAGTGCTGAATAATAGGCAGAGTGAGGAGAGCTCAAAATACAACGTCCGTGTTTTGACATGGGTGTGATTTCTCAGTTCAGTCATGAGTCTGTAATCTGTAGTAATTATTCATCAGTCGTTTTATTTAACCTCTCTTTGTCCTGCCCTCTTTTTTTTAATGCAGAGTTTTCAGTGTTTCCTTGTTAGTTAGGCTGGTGAAGATGTTGCTAAATCACTGAGAGTATCTTGAGAATAACTAAATTTCTACTGATATACTTGTTGCAGCTGGAGGAACTCAAATAATTTTCTCAAAAGAATGACTTAGAAGAACATACTTAAAGTAATAGGTACAGAACTTTTGTGCTATGTGGCTTGAATTGATAATGCTATAATGGCCATGTTCAATTTGTTATCAGTATGACCTTAAAGGTACACAATTAGAAACAAATTTAATTGTGTAATTTTGATAAAGATGGTGAATACCAGAATTACATGTTTGTGGTTTTACTCAACAGGTATTTATTGAATATCACCTCTCTGCTAGACACTGTTGGGTGTTCTGCTGCAGTTGATGGTTTTAATGAATTTGAAGTTTTTGTTTGATATGTAATGTTCTTATCTAAGATAGGACTTGCAGTATCAATATTCTAAAGTTACTTATAAATTACACTTAGAGTGTCTGTCTCTTGAAAATTTATAACAATACAAAATACCTGTTTCGTAAAGGTCTCTTTCAAGAGATTTTGGAAAGCACTATCTTCCTCCCTGTGATCACTTTGCCACTTCATAATTGATGCACAGAATGGATGCTTTACTTAAAAGACCAGATCCTAAAAGGATAAGTTTTTTATAGAAAGGCAGGCAGTAAGTAATTTGTTGATTTCTTTGGCTCACACAGAAAATGACTCGGCTTTAATGCTTTTCCAGGGGCTTTCTTTAACAGTAAACTCTAGTAAGAGGCGATTAGCCCAACATCTACAAATTGAGAGTAAACAGTGAGATTATAGAATATGTAAGTAAACTAGTACGGGCAGAGAAAAGGACAGATTGATTGACTGAGTGTTCTGGGCAACTCTTTTTTTAAAAATCACATAGTGAGAAAAGCTAGGAAAAGAAACCCACTGTAGGATTAATATATGATTAAAATAAGAGTAAGGAATTTAAATAAAGGTATAATTATATACTTTTTCACTGTATATAATTGCATAGATTTTCTTTTCATTATGTATTTATAGAAACTATGTAATCTTTTAAATTTTTTTTTAATTTAGTCATAATCAGAGCATCATTTACAGTGTGGTCACACTGTAAAAGCCTGCTTCTTAGGCACTTTCCTTGAACTTCATTCAGAATTAGATGCCCTTCCCCTTTTTTTCCTATATCACCTTATGCACGTTGCCATCATGACACAGTGAATTATAATTTTCTATGTATTAGGATAATTTTGGTAGGTGTATGCTTCTTAAATGCAGGAATTTTATCTCTATCTACATGGGCTAGCTAGTTTCTCAGGGAGGCATTCAATAATTTCTTATCGAATGCGTAAAAATGAGTAGGCTATTCGATGTGGCTGCTTTAAACAAATTCCTTTCTAATGGCACACTGGTGTTGAATCTTTAGTGAGGTAGAGTCTAATTGATTTTTGCAATAGATAACACGTGACAGATCTAGTTGGGATCTAAGCATTTGATCATTAACATTCCCTTCCTCAATGAAAACCCTCTTCACCTTTCCATTTCTTCCTGGATTAAAAAAAAAAAACTTTTTAGAATTGTTTTTAGATTACAGAAAAGTTAAGAAAATAGTACAGAGAGTTCCCACATGACCCACACCCAGTTTCCTCTGTTACTAACATTACCTGGATCTTTTTAATTGTTTGTATTAGCCAAAGTATCTAGACTGGCAGGTGAATTTTTGGGCAGAAGAGATTGCTGCTGCTGCTCCTGTAGACCCATTTCATTCCATACGAAGTTAATAGTATCCTTTATTGATAGTTTTTTTCTGCTCACCAGTTACTATGGATACTTACTTTCACATCACTGACATTGCTGAATTGTATATTACTTGATGGCTTAAAAATGTAAAACAGTGTTTTTTGCGGGGGTGGGGAATAGGAAACAAATGTTTTTTAAGGAGAAGAATATTTAGGATCAAATGTAAGGGGAAAAATACGTGACTTTCTCTTTTTGGGGTTGTCAATAATTAAACTGTAGTGGATGCTAAACAGAGGCTATAAAACAATGCTGTCCTTTCTTTGTGTCTTAATATACACACCTATTGTTTAAAATAAAATTTTGACTGTTGCAAGAAGGGAAAAAACATTAGCAAATCTCTGAGTTAGGTTTTAGTGTTTATAATTCAGTTTTGTTGAGAAATTAAAACTTGCCATCTTAATCAGTGGTCAGTAGGACTTCAAATTATAATTTAAACTTTAAATCTGATTATAACATTGCAAGACTGATTCTGTAAGTCCTGCAAAATAAAATGTTTTCTTAACTTTGTCACTTCATACTTAGTAAATCAGACACATTTAACCTATTTGTGGCTGACAATTGAGCATAGATGCTTTATTCATTTTGTGATTGGAAAGGAAACTTACAGATTTTTTTCTCCTGATCTGGCTTTGTATGACTAAGTTATAGGGTCATGCCATCTTAGTGCCTGAAATGATTTTAGACATCCTTAGCCTAACCCCTGTATGTTTTCAGCAAGAAATATGAACCTAGAGAAACTGGAGTTAACATTTGTGGAACTTTCAAGGCACCAAGTCAGTGTCTTACTTATATTACAAGCTTAATATTTGTAAAATTTTACAGGTAAAGATTGATTTCCTCATGCTTAGTTAAGTGTATTCCTCAGAAAGAATATATTAAATTTGTAACCAAGTAATATAGGGAAGATGATGAACCACATTATGCTTAACAGAGTCCAGATCTAAAAGGGCCACTATTAAGATACTGGGTGCGCCTTTTCTACTCCTCTTAATGTGATAGTTTGGAGATCTAAACACAAATGTCTTTTAAGAAAGTCAGTACAATCTTTATCTGAAATATGTAGAAATACAGTATAGAATTTTTTGAATAGTTACATAATTATGAAAGCTTATTTGGTAGGGTCAGAATGTTTCACACTTGTACATAAGGAACGCAATTGTTTAAAAAAACATGTTATGTTTAACATATCCTTAACTCTTTCTCCGAGGAGTTTTCAGTCCTTTCTAAGCAGCAGCTCTGTACAGCTATTATTTAACTGCCAGTGGCCTGTCTACCTGAGGGAAAAGATAATTGGTAACTGCATAATTTCCATAAAACAATCATATTAACCTAACATGTAGGAAAGACAGTCTATTGATTTATATCATACGAGTTAGTCAGCAGGAGTTACATTTCTTCATGAAAATGATTGAAGGAGATAAAAGGATCAAGATAGTTGTCCTTTTTTCTTTCATTTGAATCATCATTGCCCCCTTCGGGGCAATATCAAGTATGATTAGCTTCATTTAGAGATTTAATTTAATTTTATTTTTCATTTAGAGATTTTAATGTAGTGGTTAATGGAAAATTTGACACATTAGTTAATTAATTAGTTGCCTGGTAACTCTGATACTTCAGACAATAAAGCAGGGGTGTCAAACTCATTTTCACCGGGGGCCACATCAGCCTCTTGGGTGCCTTCAGAGAGCTAAATATAATTTCAGCTCCTTAGCGGTTAAGGAGTAGTTACATTTATACAGTCCTAAAATTATTTTGGCCCTTTGAAGGCAACTGTGAGGCTAGTTTGGCCCCCAGTGAAAAAGAGCCTGACACCCCTGCAATAAAGTTTTCAGGGGAAGTAGAATGGTGGGAAGGCAGTGCTGGTGATCCTATCACTCTGTACTAACCATTCATATTGGTTTTTTTTTTTTTTACTTTTTAAATATATTTTATTGATTATGCTATTACAGTTATCCCAATTTTTCTCCCCTTATTCCCCTCTACCCTGCACCCCCCTCCTATCAGCATTCCCCCACCTTAGCTCATGTCCATGGGTCATACACATAAGTTCTTTGGTTTCTCCACTTGCCATACTATTCTTAACCTCCCCCTGTCTATACTGTACCTGCCATTTATGTTACTTATTCCCTGTACCTTTTTCCCCATTTCCCCCCACCCCTTCCCTGCTGATAACCCTCTATGTGATCTCCAATTCTGTGATTCTGTTCCTCTTCAAGTTGTTTGCTTTGTTTTTGTTTTTGGTTGTTTTTTAGGTTCAGTTGTTGATAGTTGTAAGTTGTCATTTTACTGTTCATGGTTTTGATCTTTTTTTTCTTAGATAAGTCCCTTCAATGTTTCATATAATAAGGACTTGGTGATGATGAACTCCTTTACCTTGACCTTGTCTGGAAAGCACTTTATCCGCCCTTCATTCTAAATGAAAGCTTTGCTGGGTAAAGCAATCTTGGATGTAGGTCCTTGCCTTTCATGACTTGGAATACTTCTTTCCAGGCCCTTCTTGCCTGTAAGGTCTCTTTTGAGAAATCAGCTGATAGTTTTATGGGAACTCCTTTGTAGGTAACTGTCTCCTTTTCTCTTGCTGTTTTTAAGATTCTCCCCTTATCTTTAATCTTGGGTAATGTAATTATGATGTGCCTTGGTGTGTGCTTCCTTGGGTCCAACTTCTTGGGGACTCTCTGAGCTTCTTGGACTTCCTGGAAGTCTATTTCCTTTGCCAGATTGGGGAAGTTCTCCTTCATTGTTTTCTCAAGTAAAATTTTCAATTTCTTGCTCTTGTTCTTTTTTTTCTGGCATGCCTATGATTCAGATATTAGAATATTTTAAGTTGTGTCAGAGGTTCCTGAGCCTCCCCCCATTTTTTTTTTTTTTGAATTCTTGTTTCTTCATTCTGTTCTGGTTGAATATTTATTTCTTCCTTCTGGTGCAAGCCGTTGATTTGAGTCCTGGTTGTCTTCCCATCACTGTTGGTTCCCTGTACATTTTCCTTTATTTCACTTTGCATAGCTTTTACTTCTTCCTCTATTTTGCGACCATACTCATGCATTTCTGTGAGCATCCTGATTACTAGTGTTTTGAGCTCTGCATCTGAGAGGTTGGCTATCTCTTCATTGTTTAGTTGTATTTTTTCTGGCGCTTTGATCTGTTCTTTCATTTGGGCCATATTTTTTCTGCATCTTGGCGTGCCTATTATGTAGTAAGGGGCAGAGGCTTAGGTATTTACCAGGGCAGGGCAACCCACTTCCCTTCGTTGTGGCACTGTATGTGGGGGAGGGGTCCAAGAGGGAACAGTGCTGCTTGCTAGGTGCTTGGCTGGCTTTCAGTCACTTCTTCTGCTACCCACAAGCAAATTGGACCCTTCTAGTGCTGATTCTTGGGTGGGTGGGTTTGTGTATGTTCTAGGACCCTGTGGGTCTCTCCAGTGAACTCTCCTGTGAAGCTGAGAGTTTTCTGCCGCTGCTACAACCCCCACAGGCTTTTTCATTCAGAGGTTTTGAGGCTTTATTTTCCTTCACCGGAACTCTGGGTTGTGTAGTCTGTCTCACTCCCCATTTATTCCTCCCGGTTTATCTGCATGCAAATGTGGGACCGTCTGGACCACCAGCTGCCACCTCACTCGCACCGGTCCTCTAGCTGTCACCTTGCCATGAGTCTGCTCCACCCCAGCTGCCCATCTCTGCCTCTCCTACCAGGCTGGATGAATGTTTCTTCTTTAACTCTTTGGTTGTTGGACTTCCATACAGTTTGATTTTCTGGCAGCTCTGATTATTTTTTGTTTTTAAATTTGTTGTCCTTTTGGTTGTGCGAGAAGGCAAAGCTTATCTACCTATGCCTTTGTCTTGGCCAAAAGTCTCCATATTTTTTTTTTCTATGAGTATGAACCACCTATAAATTTAAAGCTGGAAAAGCAAGGGTAACATAAGTAAATTTATAATTTACTGAAGTAATAAAAGTAATTGCCAGTGAGAATAAATAATAGAGAACTATAATCTTTCAAAATAAAAGTTTTGGTTCTTTTTTTCTGTTAAAATGTTTAATGTACATTAATATCATATGCCTCTATTTTATTTTGTCAATAAAAGGCAGTTTTCTATCAGTTTTGTTACACATGCCTGAATTTTCAGTGTATAACTTTTAGAGGCTTTTCAGAGTTTGAGAAAAAATATTCTTGTTAAAAACAGGTATATTTTTAGTTTGGCTCCCCTAGTAAGGCCTTCACCAAGTAACTCTGTAATCTGGAATCATTTATTGTACTAATAACTGTTATATGCAATGCACAGTGTTAATGTGCCTTGATTTGAAGGGAGGGAAATAAAGATATGTAAGATAGGTCCTTTAGTTTACTTATGGGCAGTAGAATATAGATATTAAAATACAATTGACATATTTTTATTCAGAAATGAAAGATAGAAGTAATCACTACTGAAGGAATTTTATTATTTTTACTGTGGATTATGGTGTTAAAAGAATACTTTTTTGAAGGAAATAATTTTAACTGGATCTCTGAAAGTTGGAGGATACAATATGTGGAGAAAGAGGGGAAGGCTGTTCAGTTTCACGGCGTGGACTTCGAGGGCTGGAGAAGGGAAGTGTGGATGTATGGCTTGTATAGAAAAACACTTTCCCACTTCCCTCCTCCCCGCTCCCAAGTGGCTCTCTTGTTGTTTGAGGATTTTTTTTAAAGCTATGAAGCTGTTTCTTCAAAAAAATCTTTACAATGTTTAAAATATAAAAAAAAACAAAAGTGGAAGTGTTTTTATGAATACAAGGGGAAAGACCCTTAGCCCTGCCTTTGCGGCTCCTTTTCACTTTTCCTGCCCTCCACCCTCTCCTCTACACACAGTCCTTGAGGTGCCATCTCAGTATCCCCAGGATTCCACAGAGCAGTTTGAAAATTTAGAAAAACCGAATGGAATACACTGGATTTGGCAGTAAATGTGAGGTTACTAATTTGTTTTGTTGTCAGTGGTTCTGAGGATAGGAACTATCATACTGATCTTTGGTTCCATAGCTATGGCACATTGCAGGCACCCTGTTTGTCAAACTACAGTTGATGAGTGAATCATAACTAAAGCCATATTTGAGCAATGATTATGTTTAACATATCGCTTGCAGTTTGGGGGAGGGGTAGCTAAGGGCAGGACTTTTTAACAGTGGGTTATAGGATAAATGGCTGGAAATAATGAAATAAAAAAGAAAGGACACTTTGGACAGTTAAAATGACACCTAAGTCAAATCTCTTTGCCCAGTCTGTGACTAGTCCTTTGGTCCATTGCTGTAGTATATACCACCATAAAGTACCAGAGATTCGGAAATTTGGTAGGGCTATGTCTTGTAGCCAAAGATTTTTCTAATCAACTTTCTTAGTCCTGTTATATTTTAAATATTCAAATTTGGTGAAACTCACCTGTTGGTATCATTTATCAAACTTTCCAGGTCATATTAATCATGGATGTGATGACATTAGTATCAGAGGCAGGGAGGTCATGTTAACTGTCTTCTGCTTTCTCTTGTTTTTAGAGTTGTGTTCTGTAACTCGATATTTGTCAGTTTTCACAAATAATCAGAAGTTAATTGCATATTTACCTGATGTTTTAAGAGTAATATACTTTTGAAATGAGTCACTAAAGTTATTTTCTTGAATTTCTTTTTTTCAGTCTGATCTTGTGGATCAAAGTGTATTTAATTTTATCCCAGAGAGTGAACATTCAGAGGTTTATAAAATACTCTCTACTCATCTGCTGGAAAGTGACTCATTAACCCCGGAATATTTAAAATGTAAGTAGCAGCTGTTACGCCAAAAGCTAATTATATTTGGTTATGTTATACTTTGTGACTATGTTATACTGTTTTATGATTTTGTGACAAACGCAGATATGTTTAATTAATTAACACATAGCATCATTCCATATACCTTATTAGAACATTTAAAAATTTTAGAAATATATAATATGGAATTATTACTGTATCTTAAAGTCTATTCTAGAGTATATTGAAATCCCATCTCTTATTTTATACTAGTTAAGCCATAAAATTGTATTTTACACAAAAATAGAACTATGCAATATATTTTTATTTTTTAAATAAAGTATTTTATGTAATGAGAGAAAATTAAACATTCTCATTTTCACTATAATCAGCCAGTAGGACACTGAAACTGGGGAAAAAAAGACCTTCTGTATTTTTAAAAATTATTTTTCTTAAGATTTTATTTATTTTTAGAGAAAGGGGCGGGAGTGGGAAAGAGAGGGAGAGAAACATCGACTGGTTGCTTCTTCCATGCCCCCAACCAGAGATCTGGCCCATAACCCAGGAATGTGCCATGACCGGAAATCAAACCAGCAACCTTTTGGTTCATAGGCCGACGCTCAATCTAGTGAGCCACACCAGCCAGGGCTAGAGTTATTAAATAAAGAAAATTGTTTGCTTTCATAATTAAAAAATCACTTATTGGATATATCTTATGTGCCAGGCACTTGTGCAGTGTCATAGAAGTGCCAAAAATAGTTTCTGCCTTTGAGAACTACAAAATAAATATTGTGGCATAATCAGACATTTTTCCTAGATTCATTGGATAAATTAATTTGACCAGATAGTTTATTTTCTTCACTAAATTATCCTCTTTAAAATCTGAAATTATTATAACACTATATTTGGTCATTAGTTATTAGGTATTTTCTTCAATCACTTTTTTCATGATTTTTAATTTGAAATTAAATGGTAATACTGATACTAATTATTTGAAAAGTTATTGGTATTTTGAACCCTCAAATTCTATAGAAAACTAACTGTCCAAGAATTAAGATACATACACATACACACAAATATATGTGTGTGTATATAAGTATGTATGAATGTATACCTTTGGTGTGAATGGGTAGCTTGTTGGAAGAAAATGAGAAGAACTAGAGACCAGGAGCAAATTTAAAAGTAGGAAGAAATGACTCAAAGAAGAGAAGGTATGGATGCTAAAGGAATGCTTAACAGTGGTGTGGTCCTGGTCCCAGAGAAAATCATGTGTTCACAGTAGACATAGGAGCATTAACTTTAATATGGGAAGCAAAACTATTCTTTGAAATTAGAGTGAAGTATGAGTAGAAAGAACAGTAAAAATGGGGAAACACGGAGTTGCTTATATCTGTTTTCTCTATTAAGGATATGAGATCATCTCCTAAAGGTACTACACTTATGGACTAAATAAGATGTCATTGAGGACTGCTGTTGGAGAAAATATTATAAACTTATACAACTTTTATAATTATTTCATGGGTTACAGCACTCATGATAAATCACAAATATATTTTTTCTCCCCCTCAGCAAAAAATCAATTAGAATTCTGTTGTCATATGCTTCGAGGAACAATAGACCCAAAGGAGCCATCTACCTATGAATATGTGAAATTTATAGGAAATTTCAAATCTTTAAACAATGGTGAGTTAAAATACTTCTCTAAAATGTATTTTAGTCTGATATTCCATCATGCTGTCAAAGACATGATGTCAATGTTTGAACATCAATAATAACTAAATTTTACCAGAGTAAGTGATAATACATACTTTGTTATTGTTTTAGTATCTACTTCCGCGCACAATGGTTTTGAAGGAACTATACAACGCACACACAGGCCTTCTTATGAAGATAGAGTTTGTTTTGTAGCTACTGTCAGATTAGCTACACCTCAGTTCATCAAGGTATGTTTCTAATTTTATTTCCTAAAGGGGATTTAATTTTATATTTTGAGAGCCACCTTTATGTAAATTTTTTGCTGTTTCCAGAATAACTGAAACATCCTGAAAACATTAAAGGTAGTGATGGCCAAGAGTCTTCAACTATACATGATCATAATAATTTTGAAGCAAATAATGACTTACCAAGGCACTTAATAAATTATAGAATTCCATTTTGAAATATATGTCCTTTGCTGCTAACCAGTAGTTATATATCTCTGTTGTCCTGCTTTTGTGTAAAATATTAGGATGCTTTTTTGTATAGTTCATAACCTCATTAAAGGGGAAAGGCCAAAAATGTAGGTAATTTTAAAGATTGTTTTTTGGAATTTTCTTTAGAAATATACAAGTGGCTTTTTACTGCATGTAATTTACCTTTTCAGTTTTAAAATTTTAAATAATTTGTTTTTATTTCATGGGTCCCACAAGCAGATGATTAGTAGCAAAGTGGAACAGTGAAATAATTCAACCACTAGAAGAAAGTGACTGCAAGTAAGCCAGGCTGAGATTTTTAGGGGAGATACCATATTGTAGGACAAAGTGATGAATTAGCAGTGAGAAGATCTTAAACCAGTCTCACTCTTCTTGTTTTAATCTTAGGAAATAAAAGCTGTGGATAATATTAAGTGCTTATTACATGCTGTATACTTTACATGCATTATCTCCTTTAATTCTTAAAACAACCCTATAGGTAGATGAGTAGTGTGATCCTCATTTTATATAGAAGGAAACTGAGGCTTAGGAAAGTTAAGTTACTTTCCCAAAGTGAAAGCTATTAAGTGACAGAACTGGAATTGATTCTAATTCTTTTTCTCTCAAAGTCCATACTCTTTATCACTGCATTGTGCTAGGGAAGATCATTCAAGGACTCAGAGGCAGGTTGGAATACAGTGTTGAGTATGACTAGAGTCTAGGGTTATCGTGTGTGTGGAGGGAGTGGAGATCATGGGAAATGATGTTAGAACAGTCAGCAGAGGCCAAAAGTGAAATGTGTATGTTTCTTTGTTTCTCCATGCTGAAGATTTCAACTTTAGCCAGCAGAATAAGGAACCACTAAGGTTTTTAAGCTGGGAAGTTACGTAATTGTGTTTAGGTGTCAGTAAGGTAATTGTGGCCAGAACAGAATATGGGTTGAAGGACAAGGAGACCTGTTTGGAGAGATGCTATGGCAGTATTGTGAACCAGTGATGGCAAAGGGCTGAAGTCTAAACCTGAGACACTGAAGACGAATAGGATCAAATAGATTTTTTTTTAACTTAGGTGAATTTGAAAGGATTTAGTAGTAGGCATTTAGGTGGTGAAAGGTGAAGACAAAAGTGCATTGTGGCTCAGATTGCTGGATTATTGATACGACATAGGTATATTTTGTAATGAGATGGAGAATCATTTTAGCTGGGTATAAGGAATAAGGCATTAAGCTCATTTTAGGAAATAGTGACTTTGTGATGGGGAACATCTAGACAGTTAGAAATGTGGAACTGTAGTTCAGGAGAGAGATCTGATTTCAGAATTAGGATTTGTAGGCATGCGAATAAATGGAGAAATATGTAAAAGAAGTACTCCTAGAAGCCTGCATTTATTTATTGCCACATTTATAGTACTAGAATATAAAAATGTGTTAAAAATTGCTTGAGGAAAAGTTATCTAATAATGATTTTTATGGCTAACAATATTTAGGATTCTTAGGACAGAAAAGTATTTCTGAATTTTAATTATTAATTTATTTGTAGGAAATGTGCACTGTCGAAGAACCCAATGAAGAGTTTACATCTAGACATAGTTTAGAATGGAAATTTCTATTTCTTGATCACAGGTAATTCCATTTTTAAATTTCATAAAAAGGTAATAGTCATATAAGTGTTTAAATTAATGGATTTCAAGGACAAACTTTTTCTAATCTTGGTAAGTCCATTATCCATTTTACAAAAAATAAAAGTTCCCCTTAAAATTGATTTCTAGTTGGAATATTCCTCATTATGGAAAGTTATAATACTGTTTTATATGTTATTTAGGGCACCACCCATAATAGGATATTTGCCATTTGAAGTTCTGGGAACATCAGGCTATGATTACTATCATGTGGATGACCTAGAAAATTTGGCAAAATGTCATGAGCACTGTAAGTAGAATTTAATCTTTCTAGTGATGATAACTGTATTTAATCCTATAAACAACTATTGTATTAATTGAAAGTGTTAAAAAAGAGACTTCTAACCATTTTATATTTTGAAACATAATAGATTGTATTTTATGTGTATAACCAGTCCAGTAAGAATCATAGCTTAAGTTTAAATTAAACTGGTTCCTCCTTTACATATTTCAGTCTGTAATAGTAAGTACAGTTTTATAATAATGATATCTAATAAACCTCATTCTGAAGTGTATAAGTGCTACATCTGGAGTAAGAGAAGTAGATTTTTTTGAGAATGCAGTAGTATGTCAAAAAATTAGAATACTTTATAAATTCTGAGTTACAAGTATTGTAAGTCTATCCAGGAGGTAGGTACACATTTTTAGAACCTTGCCGGAAACTCATAGTGAGGGCTTAATGTTACCTGTCATTATTGTTACTAATAGCAGAAGCATTGTCTCACTGTGCCCTGCATTATTCTGAACAGTTTATTCATCACCACAGCTCTAGAAAGTAGATACTATTATTTTTTCTGCAAGTAAACTGAGGCACAGCAAGGCCAAGTAATTTGCCCACAATCTGGTAAGTGATTGGTGGTAGCGATGGGATTAGAGTCTAGACCTACCCCATGACCATATATGCTAGTTATGCTTTGTTTTAGTCATAGGTTTTATTTGTTCCTTATCCTCCTCCCCAAATAGCCTCTAAAACTCTAGAGATTTAAGATATTTTCATGATGCCTTAGGCCATATGAAACTTAAGCATGTTTTATGATGGCATCAATCACATGGAAAATTTTTAGAGTGAAGTCATTTTAGCGTAAAAGAAAATATTACTTACATCAAACAATATGGACACTAAGCTCATGATGACACACACACACACAGAGAAATTGATACTGATTCTTGACCAGCACTTAATAAGTTAGTTGATTGAATGCTAGTCCATACAAAATGGATTTTGTGGTCAAGGAAGACTAGAAAACACTTCGTAATCAATCCATTACCCCTTCCCCTCATTCACTCCTCTGAATCTTGACATACAGTATCATTCTTAAGTTTTTGACAATACTAAATAAGCCTGTTTAACAAAGTTTCCCAAATTAATTTAACTATAACTTCCCCCTGCCTTTTTATGGCTTAATATCTGTTAAAAGGCTGCAGAACTTACAATCTGCAGAGTGTTTGGGGAAATACTGTCAGAACAAAAGACACACAGACTAAAAGTAAAGGCATGGAAAAAGATATTTTATGTAAATGGAAATTTTAAAAAAGCTGGGGTACAAATACTTATACCTGACAAAAGAGACTTTAAAACAAAGGCTATGGTAAGAGACAAAGAAGGACAGACACTACATAATGATACAGAGAGCAATCCAGCAAGAGGATATAACTCTTATGAACATTTATGTTCCCAACATAGGAGCATCTAAATATACAAAGCAAATCTTGTGGGCATAAAAGGAGAGATTGACAGTAATACAGTCCTAGGAGGGGATTTAACACCCCATTACAGTCAACAGGTAAATCTTCTGATCAGTAAATCAACAATGAAGCAGCAGTCTTAAATGACACCCTAGATCAGATGGATTTAATTGATATTTTCAGAGCATTTCACCCCAAAGCAGCAAAATATGCATTCTTTTCAAGTTCACATGGAACATTTTCTAGGATAGACCACATGTTAGGACACAAAACAAATCTCAGTAAATTTAAGAAGACTGAAATCATATCGAGCATCTTCTCTGACCATAATGGTATAGAACTAGAAATAAATGACAAGAAAAAAACTGAAAAACACACTAAGACCTGAAGGCTAAAATAAAATATTACCAAACAAGGAGATCAAGGAAGAAATCAAAAGATGCCTTAAAACAAATGAAAATGAGAACACACAACCCAAAAATTATGGGACACAGCAAAAGCAGTCCTAAGAGGAAAATTCATAGCATTACAGGTGTACCTCAAAAAAATAAGGAAAATCTCAAATAAATTATCTAACTTTACACTTGAAGGAACTAGAAAAAGAACAAAGCCCAAAGTGAGTAGAAAGAAGGAAGAAGTAAATGAAAAAAGTCTAAAAAAAAAACAACACAAAAGATCAGTGAAACGAAGAGCTGGTTCTTTGAAAAGATAAATAAGATTGACAGTCTTTAACAAGAGTCATCAAGAAAAAAAGAGAGAAAACCCAAATAAACAAAAATGAAAGAGGAGAAGTAACAACTGCCACCAAAGAAGTACAAAGGATTGTAAGAAAAGATTACAAACAACTACAAGCCAACAAATTGGACAACTTTGATGAAGTAGATAAATTCCTGGAAGCATACAGTCTTCCAAAACTGAATCAGGAAGAATAAGAAAATCTGAATAGACTGATTAAAACTAATAAAACTGAAGCAGTAATTTAAAAACTCCCAACAAACGAAAGTCCTGGACTGGGTACATTTTACCAAACATTAAAGAAAAACTTATACCTGACCTTCTCAAACTATTCCAAAAAATTCAAGAAGAGAGAAGACTCCCAAGCTCATTTAAGAGGCCAGCATTATCCTAATTCCAAAACCAGATAAAGAAACTACAAAGAAAGAAAATCATAAGCCAATATCCCTGATGAACATAGATTCTGAAATCCTCAACAAAGTATTAGCAAACCAGATCCAGCAATACATTAAAAAGATCATACACTATAATCAAGTGGGATTTATTTTGGGAATGCAAGATTAGTACAGTGTCCACAAATTAATAAATGTGATATATCACATATATTGCATAAACAAAATGATCATATCAATAGATGCAGTAAAAGCATTAGATAACCCCCAGTGCCTATTTATGATAAAAACTCTCAGCAAAGTGGGAATAGAGGGAATATACCTCAACACAATAGAGACCATATATGGCAGACCCACAGCCAGCATCATACTAGTGGGCAAAAACTAAAAGTGTTTTCCTTAAGATTGAGAATAACCCAGGGATGTCTGCTTTCACCACTGTTAATTCAACATAGTACTGGAAGTCCTAGCCACAGCAATCAGATGAAGAAGAAATAAAAGGCATCCAAGTTGAAAAGGAGTAAAACTCATTATTTGCAAGCGATGAAATACTGTACATAGTGAACCCTAAACATTCCACCAAAAGAACTACTAGAACTGATTAGTGAATTCAGTAAAGTAACAGGATACAAAATAAATATCCAGAAACTAGGTGCATTTTATACACTATCAGCACTAGTTGCATTGCAATAATGAACTATCAGCAAAGAACCCTAAGAAAACAACTCCATTTACATGTGCATTAAAAAAATACCTAGGAATAAACTTAACCAAGGATGTTAAAATTGTAAGACACCAAAAGAAATTGAAGAATATAAATAAGCATATACCGTATTCATGGATTAGAAGAATTAACATCATTAAAATATCCATATTACCCAAAGCAATCTGTGGTTCAGCACAATTTCTATCAAAATACCAATGGCATATATCACAGAACTAGAATAAATACTCCAAAAATTTATATGGAACCATAAAGGATCGAAGTAGCAGCAACAATCTGAGAAAGAAGAACAGAGTTGAAGGAATCATGCTACCTAATATCAAACTATACTATGAGTCCATAGTTATCAAAACAGCATGATAGTGGCATAAAAACAGACATTGATCAATGGAACAGAATAGAGAGCCCAGAAGTAAACCCACACCTTTATACTCAATATTTAAAAAAGGAGGAAAAAACATACAATGGGCTAAAGATAGTTTGTTCAATAAATGGTGTTGGGAAAATTGGACAGATATATGCAAAAAAACTAGACCACCTTCTTATACTATAAAAAAGAATGAAAATGGATTAAAGGCTTAAATGTTAGACTTGAAACCATAAAAATCATTGCAGAAAACATAGGCAGTCAAATCTCAGATATCTCTCATAGCAGATTTTTTTCTGATATATCTCCCCAGGCTAGGGAAACAAAAGAAAAAATAAACAAATAGGACTACATCAAACTAAAAAGTTTTTGCACAGTAAAGGAAATCATCAACAAAATGAAAAAGACAACCCAGTAAATGGGAGAATGTATTTGCTAATGATACATCTGATGGGGGTTAATATCCACAGTTTATAAAGAACTTATAAAACTCAACACCAAAAATACCCAAACAATCCAATTTAAAAATGGGCAAAAGACCTGAATAGACACTTCTCCAAAGAGGACATAACAGGTGACCAACAGATACATGAAAAGATTTTCAATGCTACTAGTCATCAGAGAAATGCAAATTGAAACCACAATGAGATATCACCTCACACCTGTCATAGTGGCTTATCACCAATAAATCAATAAGTAATCAAGTGTTGCCAAGGATGTGGAGAAAAGGGAACCCTTGTGCACTGTTGGTGGGAATGCAGATTGGTGCAGCCGTTAAAAATGTGCCTGCCTTTGTGACCCAGTGATTCTGGGTCACATTCAAAGAATACTGTCAAAGAAACTCAAAACACTGACTTGAAAGCATATATGTACCCTTACGTTCATTGCAGTGTTGTTTACAATAGCCAAGATTTGGAAGCAGTCCAAGGGTCCATGAGTAGATGAGTGTATAAAAAAGCTGTGGTACATTTACACAATGGAATACTACTCGGCTGTAAAAATGTGGGAAATCATACTTTTTGTGAGAGTATGAATGGACCTGGAGAGTATTATGCTAAGTGAAATAAGCCAGTCAGAGAAAGACAAGTACCATATGATTTCACTTGTATGTGGAATCTAACAAACAAAATTAACCAACCAGTAAGATAAATAGAAACAGACTCATAGATACAGAGAATGGACTGACAGTGTCAGAGGAGAGGGAGATTACTTATTGCTATTACCTTCAATATATCTAGGCAGGAGGAAGTCAATGTGTGAATACTTCATTGAGTATTTAGAAATTTATTGTGTATGAAGAGTATCTAAGCTCAGCAATATTTATCTGTAGGTTGGACACTGTGGAAGAGTAATTGCTTGAGACCTTATATATATACAGAATAGACTTTTCTTATAATTGATATATATGTTACTGAAAAGCTAGAAGAATTATATATATAGATATAAATATAAATTATACTCTACTAAAAAGAAGATTTATTACTTACAATATGAATCAAAAATGTTTTTGTCTTTTTAGTGATGCAATATGGGAAAGGCAAGTCCTGTTATTACAGGTTCCTGACCAAAGGACAACAGTGGATTTGGCTTCAAACTCATTATTATATCACTTATCATCAGTGGAATTCAAGGCCAGAGTTTATTGTTTGTACTCACACTGTAGTAAGGTAAATTCTTTTATAGAATTTCTGAACTACAGAAATACCCATGTGGAGTATTAACAGTGAATTTTGTATGTATAACTCGTTAATGAACTACAAAATGGTTTTCCTCATTTTTGACACACTTTTAATGTATTATTAAATTTACCTACATACATTATATAGCAATAAAATGTAGGTATATATACATATATAATTCTCACCACAAATTTTACGGTTAGAGCAGCAGTTGTAACTATTTTATGTACCACAGTTAATCATATAAAAGGAAAACTGGAGTAGACAAGCATACTCTTTCTTTATTTAATTTCTCTTAATTTAAGAACTGTGCAGTTACAGATTATTTATATTAGATATAGAAAAATGAAATTCAAGTTAAGATGTTACACACTATATCTTAATTGTAAATATGTAGTACCTTTATGTAGCACATGGAAAATAGCCTAGAATGAGCAATGAGCTAGTAACACTGACAAACACTGAATGAGTGCAGATCTGCAGTATTTTAAATGCACGCCAAACACTAAAATTCTATTTTTTTTTTTTAATTTGTAGTTATGCAGAAGTTAGGGCTGAAAGACGACGAGAACTTGGCATTGAAGAGTCTCTCCCTGAAACAGCTGCTGACAAAGTATGTAGCTCACAGTTTAAGTAAAATTATTTCTTTCCCATGAAAAATAAGACTCAATAATTTATAGGAAATTTAATTTGTATGAAAAATAATTTATATGAAAATTATTTTCTCACTTGTGACAGGGTTAAATTTTAAATTTAATATTAAAAAATTTTTCTGCTTCTAAAAAGGATTTGAAGGGTCAGCCCTTGCCAGGTGGTTCATTTAGTTGGAGAGCCATCCTGTACACCAAAGGGTCATGGGTTTGATTCCTGGTCAGGGCACATACCTAGCTTGCGGATTACACCCCCTGTTGGGGCACATAGGGGAGGCAACCAATTGATGTTTCTCTCTTACATCAGTGTTCCTCTCTCTCTCTTTCCCCTTTCTTCTCTTTCTAAAATCAATAAAAACATGTCTTCAGGTGAGGATTTAAAAGATTTGAAGGGTCTTCTTTTTAGTGGTAATCAAATGACAGGCATGTGCAGTCTCAGATTTAAACTAACCTTTATTTATTGCCTACAATATGGTAGGCTATGGCTAGGTTCTTTATATGAATTATAAAACAACTTTAACACCTCAGACATCCTTACCTGGTAGGCAGTATCCCCACTTGGAAAATATTGGAACTGAGGTTTTTAGAGATAGGTAGCCTTCCCTAAGAACACATGGCTGGGAAGTTATAGTCAGAATTTGAATGCTGGTTTCTTTTATCATTATATCATGTAGAAGTGTAGTATATTAGCTACCTATGGCTATGTAACAAAACTTAATGGTATAAAATAACACAGTTACTAACTCATAGTTTCTGTGGTTAAGAATCCAGGCAGTTGAGTTGGGACCTCTGGTTCTGAATTGGTTATGAGGCTGCAGTCAAGGTGTCAGCTCAGGTTCTCTTACAAGGCTGTAGTCAAGGGTCAGTGGGGGCCACAGTTATCTCAAGGATCAATTGGGTCAGAATCTCACCTAGGTGAGCTTGTTTTCCAGGCTCACCTTGGTCAATGGAAGGATCTGATTCCTCACATATATTTGGACTGAGGACCTTGACTCCTTGCTGACTGGTAGCTACTGTTCACCCTCAGTTCCTTTCCTGGTGGCCCTTTCCATCAGAGCAAGTATGCAAGAAGATCCAGAGACAGAAAATTCAGCAAAATGAAAGTCAGAGTGTTTTGTAACCTAATCATGGAGGTGATATCATGTCCTGTACACAAGAAGCAAATCACTAGGTCACCCTACAGTCATGGGGAGGAATTATAAGAGTGTGACTACCAGGAGGTGTAGGACCCATCATGAGGCATGTCAGAGGTTCCCCAGCACGGGTATTTTTGATCTGAAGAAAATAAGTGAATTTAAAATAGTCAAGAATCTATATAAAAAGTGTGATAAACAGGCAGCCTGCCAGGGGACAATATGAGGTATTATCCTTCAGTCGTTCAGTAAACTTCATTAAGTACCTTGTGTGTGCCAGGAAGTACTGAGCATGGTTCATGGATCTGATGTGAAAGAATGTTTCAGTGACTACCAAGCCCTTATTATATGAAATGTTAAAGGGACTTATCTAAGAAAAAGAAGAAGATCAAAAATACGAACAGTAACATGACAGCAAACACAACTGTCAACAAACGAACCTAAAAAAAAAACAAAAACAACTAACTATGCAAACCACCAGAACAGGAACAGATTCACAGAAATAGAGATCACATGGAGGGTTATCAGCTGGGAGGGGGAGAGAGAGAATGGGGGGAAAGGTACAGGGAATAAGTAGCATAAATGGTAGGTACAAAATAGACAGGGGAGGTTAAGAGTAGTATGGGAAATGGAGAAGCCAAAGAACTTGTATGTATGACCCATGGACATGAACTAAAGGGGGGGAATGATGATGTGAGGGGGGTACAGAGTGGAAGGGAATAAAGGGGAGAAAAACAGAACAACTATAATAGCATAATCAATTAAGTATATTTTTAAAAAGCTTTGTATATACAAAAGAAGATTCAGTATATTTTAATAAAAGAAATTTTCTGAGAAAAGTGCTTAAATCTAGGGTTTCTGAAATGAGAACCATCATAGAAACTGAAGTAATACAGATTGTTACCCCATGACTCTTCTTTTTCCCTCATGCCAGTATTCAAGCCTAGCAAATTCAACTAGCCCTACTTCCAAATACATTCCAACTGTCTCCTTTCTTACCATGTTTACTGTTATCACCATGGTCCACTGGGAGTTTAGGGAAGAGGTCCATTTGAAATATATTTTTAAGAAACTTCAATGCGTGGGTGGATTTAAAGTCGAGTCCAAATTTGATCACCCAGGGAATGGATATAAAGAGAGATGACAACCAAGTACTAAGCGTTAGTGTTGGGGTACTCCAGCAGTAAGAGGTGAGGGGGACAAGGATGAACCAACCACAGAGGAGATCAAGGGGAAATAGCCAGTGAGGTAGGAATAAAACCAAAAAGCTAAATTGTCCTAGAAGGTGTATGGATTGAATGACTGAGGTGGAATAGAGGAAAAGCTTGGAGATGAGGAGTTCCTAAGAAGCAGAGAGGCCAGGCAGGACAGGCTATTGGGTGAATCATCCCTGTGGATTTTCGAATTCTGTAGAAAGGTCAGAGTTAGGATGAAGAGGAAGATTTTGAGCAGCCAGAGATGGTCTATAAACTAAAGTGACATCTTTATTGTGTTGTTTTCTTTGTTTACACTTTCTTTATTGTTTTAATGTGATAAAATACACAACAAAATTTACCATCTTAACCAATTTAAAGTGTACAGTTCAGCAGCATTAAGTACATTCACACTGGTGTGTAGCCGTCACCACCATCCATCACCAAAACCTTTTCATCTTTCATCTTCAACCGAAACTCCATGTCCCTACCCACTGATCCGTGCTCTCCATTCCCTCCCTCAAGTCCCTGGTCACCACCAGTCTACTCTCTGACTCGATTAATTTAACTTCTGTGCGTACTGCATGCAAGTGGAATCGCATAGTAATTGCCCTCTTATGACTCACTTATTTGATATGGCATAATGTTCTCAAGGTTTCTCCATGTTGTAGCATGTGACAGAATTTTCTGAATAATATTTCATTGTGTGTATACTCTATATTTTTGTTATCTACTCATCCATCATTGGATACTTGGGTTGCATATATCTTTTGGCTATTTTGAATAATGCTGCTATGAACATGGGTGAACAGGTGTATATTTGAGCCCCTGCTTTCAATTTTTTGAGCTTGTACCCAGATATGGAATTGTTGGGTTATATGCTAATTCTGTGTTTAATATTTAAGCAGCCATCATACTGTTTTCCATTGTAAGTGCATTACTTTACATTTCCATCAGCAGTGCACAAGAGTTCCAATTTCTTCATATTCTCACCAAGACTAGTTGTTTTCTGTTGGGTTTTTTTATAATAGCGATTTGTATGGATATGAAGTAGTATGTCACTGTGGTTTTGATTTGTATTTCCCTAATGATTGTTGATATTGAGCATCTATTCATGTCCGTATTGGCCATTTGTATACCTTCTTTGGAGACATGTCTGCAAGACCATTGCTGGTTTTTCAACTGGATTGTTCAGTGGGGTTTGCTATTGAATTGTAGGAGTCCTTTGTATGTTCTTGGTACTGATTTCTTACTGGACATATGATTTGCAGGTGTTTTGTCTCTGTCCATGGATTGCCTTTCCACTCTGGTGTACTGCCCTCTGATGTACTTTTGTTGCTTGTGCTTTTAATGTCATATCCAAGATATCATTGACCAATCCAGTGTCAGAAAGCTTTTCTCCTAAAAGTTTCATAGTTTTTAGCTCTTATATTTAAATCTTTGACCCATTTTGACCTAGTTTTTGGTATACTATGTGGTAAGAGTCCATCTTCATTCTTTTGCTTGTGTTGTTTCTTTGAATCAAGAATGAAAGCCAAAACCTTCTGTCTATAAAAATAAATTTCATTTCTTTACCTTATAAGTACATGGATATCATTGCCTTGTTATGTATGGGTAAAAACTGATTTTGATTAAGACGGGTTAGTAAGTAATATTGATAATTTGGGATCTCTGAATTAGATTACAAGAAAATGTTTATTTTACTCTTTTCTCCTTAGAGCCAAGATTCTGGGTCTGATAATCGTATAAACACAGTCAGTCTCAAGGAAGCATTGGAAAGGTTCGATCACAGCCCAACCCCTTCTGCTTCCTCCCGGAGTTCAAGAAAATCATCTCACACTGCAATCTCAGACCCTTCCTGTGAGTACTCCAGCTTGACAGCAGACTCCTTTAAAGAGAGTATTTCTCAATCATGTTACTAGTATCAGCATTTTTAATCAAATGCTACTTTAAAATAAGTTTTGCATTTTTGAAATGTATTTAACTTTTCAGTAAGAGGCACATTGCTCACATTTAGCAAAGAATTAAGTTTATGAAGTAGCCTATAAAATATATAGGTAATAGTGTTAATATTGTTGTTTTTTAATCATCTATCAAAAAGAAAACAAAACTGTTTATTTCTTTTATTTTACTGGTAGAGCGAGTAAGTGTTCTTGAACTTTGAAACAAGTGTTCTTGTTTTTGAAAGTTTTTTTAAAGAGTGTTGTCTTTATAAAGACTTGCATAATTGTCATTAAATTAGTAACTTTTTTAAAATTCTCAGGGCATTAAAATTATATGTACTAGTAAGGAGGAGAGAGATTGTGAGGAACTATTCAACATATGGGTAGAACATTAAAGATTAAACATAGAATTTCTGAAATCATAGGGGAAAAAACTTTCCTTGCTATAGCTGTTTTCTTTTTTAACAACTGTTTCATTTTATTGTGGTAAGAACACTTAGAATGAGGTCTGCCCTCTTAATTTAAGTGCACGTTACTGTTGACTGCAGGTACAATGTGGCACCGCAGATCTCTAGAGCCCGTTCATTGTGCTCCACTGTAACTCAGTCACTCTCCACTTTCCTCCCTGTCCAGCCCTTGGCAGTCATCTTTCTGTTTGATTCAACACATTTGACTATTTTAGATCCCCCAGATCATGAAGTCAGGCACTCCTGTGTTTCTGTCATTGGCTTATTTCACTTAGCCTGATGTCCTCAAGGTTCATCCAATTGCTACATATTGTAGAATTTCCTTCTTTTTAAAAATTAAAGATTAGTATTCCTTTAGTTGTATATACAGGGGATTTTTGTATTATTAGTTACTAATTATTGTATTATTTTCCATACGAACAAGTGGAAACTTACTTTTGCCCACCACGGTATATACCATATTTTGTTTATCCATTTATCTGTCAGTGGACATTTAGCTTGTTATAACATCTTGGCTGTTGTGAATAGTGCTTCAGTGAACATAGGAGTGCTCATACCTCTTCAAGATCCTGATTTCAGTTCCTTTTATAAGTACTCAAAAGTGGAATTACTGGATTGTGTATGGTAGTTCTGTTTTTAATTTTTTGCAAAACCTACATGCTGTTTTCCACAGTGGTGGCACCATTTTGTATCCCTACTAACAGTGTACAAGAGTTCCAGTTCCTTCACATTCTTGCAAACACTTGTTTTCTTTTGTTTTGTTTTTTTTTGTTTTTTTTTTTGATAATAGCCATCCTGGCAGGTGTGAGGTGATATCTTAATGTGTTTTTGATTTGCATTTCACTGATGACTGGTGGTGATAAGCATTTATTCATACGTCAATTCAGTTGGTTGTTTGCATGTCATTAAGAGAAATATGTATGCAAATTTTTAGGCCATTTTTTCAGTTGAATTACTAGTTGTTTTTTTCTATTGAGTTGTAGAAGTTGTAATCATTAATATATTTGAAGTTTTTCTATTTCAAACCTTTCTTTGTCTTTAAAAAGGAAGTAATGAAATTGTCTTACTGTTGTAGACTTCACTTTTATCGATTCAATTTAGAAAAAGACTCAAACTTTATTTATATTCACTGAAATGCATTTTAAGATTCACTTTTGAAAACTGCATTTTGTAAAATATTAATACTGTTCTGTTTTTGTTGACTAATTTCAGCAACACCAACAAAGATCCCAACAGATACCAGCACTCCTCCCAGACAGCACTTACCAGCTCATGACAAGATGGCACAAAGGAGGTCGTCATTTAGTAGTCAGGTAAGCTCTTTATTAGTGGTCTGCGGAATAAAGATTTATTAAAAGGGAAAAAATCATCTAAATCTTTAGAAATTTATTGATTCATTGTCCCTTTCTATAAAATTCAAATAGTTGTTGGTGTATGACATTCAGGCTCTTTCTTTTTTTGTAAAGTAGGTGTCAAACATATTAATACTATAATTATTTTTCAAGTAAAGTATTAGATTTTATTTTTAAGTTATGAGAAGCTGATAATTTAGATCTATTCTATGCCTGAGTTTAAATATGAGTGATTTTCAGTTATGTCCAGTCAGCTTTTATTGAGAGCCCATGCAAGGTAATGTGGCAGATGCCTTGGAAGATAAAAACATAAATAGGGAACATTGTAGATGGGGAGACATTCCTGTACTGACCTAAAAAAGTGTGAGGCAAATTATAATTGCTATAAAGGTACCATGGTGATATTTCTGGTAGAAGTACTCATGTATGGGAATGATCATCACTCCAGTGTTGTTTTTTATTTTGCTTCTAGTCAATAAATTCCCAGTCTATTGGTCAATCATTAACACAGCCAGTGATGTCTCAAGCCACAAATTTACCAGTTCCACAAGGCATGTCCCAGGTATTTTTGTTTGTTTGTTTTAGTTGAGTATTTTGAAATGATAAATTGTTTTTAAGCTAATACAGATTTTAAAAAGAATATTCTTACATATACAGTAAATCTCACCTGTGGGCATTTAGAATATCTGGGGATATTTTTGATTGTCATTATTTTGGGGGTACCATTTGCCCTTAGTTTAGCAGGTAAGCGCCAAGGATGCTAATTCTTTCAGGATGCATGACAGTTTTGTACCACAAAGAATTGCCCTGCTTAATATGCTATAATACCTCTATTGAGAAACACTACAGGCAGAAAGATATTAAAGATGAAGTATAGCTGTTCACTTTATTCTTCCTATGTATATTGGAAGAATCAAGTAATTTTATTCATGTATTTATTCATTTGTTTATATATAGAACATTTATTGAATTTCTTGGATATATCAGATATTGCAGGTGCTGGCAGTACAAAATATATAATATCTCCACTAAAAGGCTTTATTACAGTGACAGAACTGTATAGTTGAAGCTTAAGGTACAGAGGCTGTTCGGTGTGCACATTAGATGGACACTT
The DNA here is from genome assembly GCF_019186645.2 of Phyllostomus hastatus. NCBI lineage: Eukaryota > Metazoa > Chordata > Mammalia > Chiroptera > Phyllostomidae > Phyllostomus > Phyllostomus hastatus. The sequence continues at coordinate 32,812,921 of NW_025333709.1, read as the reverse complement.
AATTCAGTCTGAGGAAGTAAAGGAAAACTCTCTGGAGGGATTTTTGCTTGAGTCCTGAAGGATGCCTAAATACAGAAATTAGCAAGACAAGGAGAAGTATTGCAAAACTGATAAGAAATTACTTTTGATTACAAATTCCCAACTTGTAATTTATGATGGTGCACTCATTCGGTGCCTCAAACACATAAAAAATACTACCGATGCCCTGACTGGTGTGGCTCAGCGGGTTGGACATTGTCCCACAAAGCAGTTCACCAATTTGACTGCCTGTCAGGGCACAGGCCTGAGTTGCAGGCCAGGTCCCCACTGGGGCGTGTGAGAGGCAGTTTCTTTCCCTCTCCCTTTTCTTCATCTCTCTCTAAAAATATATAAATAAAGTTTTTTAAAAAATACTATTGAGTAGTAGTAAAAATAATCCAAAATTTTCTTACTGTTTTGTTTGACATTAAATATACCTTGACTTGAAAGTATCTAAATTGTAAATAATGATAGTTAACAATCAGTGACAACAATATTTTTCTAAAATACCTTTGTCTTATATAATTATTTAAACTATACATATGATACTTGTACAAATATATTGACAATGCAATAAATTTTCTGAACATCATAATTTTGACTTTTAGCAATATATGCTCATGTAAGGTGTTTGTAATAGCAATAGTATTAAATAGTGTGTGCAATTGTAGCCGTTTTTATCAGCATTGAGTCCTTAAATGCTTTTTATTCTGAAGGTTAACAGAATCTTTATGTTAAAACTTAGACATATTTTCAATGTTTAGTTTATTAATCTCAAGAAACTAAATAAGCATTTAGTATTTTTAAAGGATATTTTTGTGAAATAAAGAATATTTGTTATATCAAAAATGTTATGGATTCAAATCTTACATTTTTGTTCAGTGATAAAGACAAACACATTGCGTCTTAGTTCTATGGTGTTATTTATTCTACCTTCTGTTTGTTTCTATTATTTGTACTTAATAGAAGCTTTTTCTTTAGTGGCAGCAATGTAATTATTAAAGTATAAATAACTTTACTTAGGATAAAATATTTGCATGACATGTAACATTTCAAATAATATTTAAAAATAAAGGAATGAGCAAGTTGAATTTGTAATATTTTCTCATACCTAATGTAATCTAATATAAGATACATCTGGTTACTATCAATTTCAAAAGTCATAGTTGAATACTTTATAAAAAGTAATACTCAGTATCCTCAATACGATCTTCTGAAGTAGAGGGAAAGCTTTGAAAGGCATTTCTCACTTCTAGATGCAGTTCCTCTAGAAGACTATTTTAAGACTAAGATTTCCAATAAAGCGAAATTCTTCCTGCTCTTATACTGTATCCTGTGCTGAATATTCATGAAAAAAAATTAAATGAGTGTAATGAAAATAAGTGTAGATTTAAGTAGTGAATCCCCCAATGTGGCTAAATTTCAAGCAGTAGTAAATAGAAGCTGCTTATGACTCAGGTGAAACATAGAGAAGTAACATTGGAAGTTCTGTTAATAGAATAGCTTTTTTTTATTCACATATGTATTTACTCATTTATAATTGCTTAGTCTTTAAAAGTTTATGTTTTGTACTTACCCAGAAACAGTTTTAGTTGAAAATATGAGAAAAGTATTATGGTTGGTTATCTGTTGGATTTTCGTAAGTTTCTAATGAATGATGCACACAAAGAGGACATTCTAAGGATATCAGAATTTGATATGAATAACTCTAGGTGCAGGCTACTTTTTTAATTGTTAAAGGGTAGAAATGAAATTAAGTAACATGTTCTAGCAAGTAATAGAGCCACTACATGAGCTCTTGCCTTTCAATGCCACTGTGTACTTTTTAATCAGTTAAGATGCAATCATAAGTCAGAAATTTGAGGATGGGTAATATAAAAAATTGTCAAGTGGTAACAGAGATTAACTGCTAAATTCTAGAGACTATAGGGATAACAGATACAGAAAGCAGCTCTAACCATAGTGAAAGAGAAAGGACCCAAGGAAGGAACAACTTAGAAGACTCCCCCAGACCACTTAAACTTCTCTTCCAGGCCAGGCCAAGATTCAGATCCCACTGGGGGAGATGTGGCTATAGCCACTGGATGGTAGAGAAGTTCACTGAGGTGCCACAGATTAGGACTGGAGAGCAGGAAACCACCTGCTGGGGTGCCAGTAGAATTTGCTGGGGAGCAGACCACTTGGATCCTAGTGAGACTTGCTGGAGAACCACCTGCCGGGGTGCTGATGAGACTCACTAGGAAGCTACTCACTGGCAGAAGAGGAAGAAGGAAAAGCACCAGAACCAGAAAGATAATCACCTCTTTCTGTAGTATCCCTCCAGCAGAGTCAACTGGCATAACTAATTCATGCCTGCTGGCAAAGGAGAAGTATTTGTAGAGTCCAGTTCTAGTATGACAAAGATGAGCAAAGATGGGTGAAGTAGCAGAGAGGTAATACATTGATAACTGGCATCACATTCTCAGCTCATGATGTACTGCTTTTCACATTGCACAATTAAGAGGAATAGGTGATCCTAAAATATCTTACACTTTTTCCATACATGGTACTTCAGTTTCAGTTTTCAGCACAATTAGGAGCCATGCAGCACCTGAAAGACCAATTGGAGCAACGGACACGAATGATAGAGGCAAATATTCATCGGCAACAAGAAGAACTAAGGAAAATTCAAGAACAACTTCAGATGGTACATGGTCAAGGGCTGCAGGTAAGATATTACTATATTTGATTTAAACAAAGCATGCCATTTACATTTTAATTTCTTAGGGGAATTGTTCTTAATTAAAAATGATATGTAAGACAGGCTTCTGGTCCAGATGGAGGAATACGTAAACGCTGTATTCACATCCTCCCATGACCACGTCCAAATTACAGCTCAACTACAAAACCGCCAGTGTTGAAAACCACCTGAAATCCAGCTGAACAGAAGTCCCATAACTAAGGTGATACAGTAGAAGCCACACTGAGACTGGCAGGAGGGGCAGAGATGCGAAAGGGGCTGGTCCCACACCCACATGTGACAGTTGAGAATGTGCAGGGATATCTCAGCTGCAGAGGTCCTCACTGAGGAACAAGGAGTCCCAGCCCCATTATAGGTCCCACACCCAGGGCTTCACTGTCAGGAATAGAAGTCCCCATAACTTCAGACTGTGAAAACCAGTAGAGATTGTGGCTGAGTGCAACAGAGGGCTTCTCAAGTCCCAGACTTTTCTCTTATGGGGCCTGCACACGGACTTAACCGGTCTCACTTCCTCTGAGCTTCAGTGCTGGAACAGCAGCTTGAAAAGTGCTAGAGACATATAGGGAGGAACTGAAATGTCTGGCTTCAGGGCAAGGGCTGGAAGGGCAGCTTTTTCCCAGGCAGAAGTACTGGCAGAAGCCATTATTCTTTTGCTGAGCTCTCATCTGCAAGCACAGGCAGGTGTCATATTTTGAGCCTCCACCAACGTCTCTATCACTGTTCTCCCACTGCAACCCTGGTAATTCTGAGACCCAGTCCCACCCAAGCTGTTTCCAGTGGGTTTTTATATAAATGGCCTGTTTTGATATGTGCTGCGAATTTTTCCTAAAATCTTGGTTCACAAACCCCAAACAAGCAGCATCTGGCCTTGGCATGCCCCACTCCTCTTGCTAAGCAGCCCCAGTGGCATCTGGCTTCAGTTAGCAGCTTCAGGTAACCTAGGAGGCTGTACCACTGGGCCACACAGGACACCTCCTCCATAAGGCCACTCTACCAAGACTGGAGTATTTAGCATCTCTACCTGACACATATAAACAAACACAGGGAGGCAGCCAGAATGAGGAGACAAAAGAACATGTCCCAAATGAAAGACTAGAACAAAACTCCAAAAAAAGAGCTAAACAAAATGGAGATAAGCAATATACTAGTTGCAGAGAGTTAGAAACACTGCTTGTAAGAATGCTTGATCTCAGAGAGAACTTCAACAGACTGGAAATACGAAAATGAAGATAGAGAACATAAGAACCAATCAGAAATGAAGAATGCAATGACTGAAGTGAACTTCGGAGGGAATCAACAGTAGATTACATGAATCAGAGGATCGAATCAGTGATCTGGAAGATAGGTAGCAGAAAATATTCAATCAGAACAGCAAAAAGAAAAATCAAGAAAATGAGGATAGTTTAAGGGGCCTCTGGGACAATACCAAGTGTACCAACATCCATATAATAGGCATAACAGAAGGAAAAGAGAGAGAACAAGGAATTAAAAACCAATTTGGAAAAATAATGACAGAAAACTTTCCTATTCTAGTAAAGGAAATAGACATACAAGCCCAGGAAGTGCATAGAGTCTGGAACAAAACTCAATGAGGCCTGCACCAAACATCATAATTAAAATGCCAAAGATTAAAGACAAAGAGAGAATCTTAAAAGCCTCAAAAGGAAAGAAGTTATCTACAAAAGAGCTCCCATAAGACTGTCAAGTGATTTCTCAGCAGAATCTTTGCAGGTCAGAGGGACTGGCACGATGTATGCAAAGTGATGAAAAGCAGGGGCCTGCAACCAGGCTTACTCTACCCAGCAAAGCTGTCATTTGGAATCTAAGGACAGATAAAAAGCTTACCAGATGGGAGAGAGCTAAATTTAAGAGTCTATGCAAAACATAAAATCGGTATTACAAAAAATGTTATAGGGACTTAAGAGGAAGGAAATAAAGATATGAAATATGAATAATAAGATGACAATAACTACATACTACCAATAATTACTTTAAATATAAATATATAGGGTGTCTAAGTGGGTAAGAAAACAAGATCCTTACATACGCTGTCTACAAGAGACCCTCTTCAGATCAAAAGACACAGACTGAAAGTAAAGGGATGGAAAAAGATATTTCATGAAAATGGAAGTGGGGAAAAAAAAGCTGGGGTAGCAATTCTTATACCAGACAAGATAGATTTTAAAACAAAGGCTATAACAAGAGACAAAGAAGAACCCATCAGTTCCATTTCTCGGTATTATCTGATGAAACCCAAAACACTAATTCGGAAAGAGATCATCATCTGTTCACTGCAGCATTGTTTACAATAACCAATATATGGAAGCAACCTAAGTGTCTGTCCATAGGTAAATGGGTAAAGAATAGTGTATATCTGTAATGGAATATGACTCTGTCATAAAAAAAGAATGAAAACTTATCTGCAACAATGTGGATGAACTTACAGTGTTGTGCTCAGTGAAATAAGTTAGAGAAAAACAAATGTCATGTGGTTTTACTTATGTGGAACCTAAACAAACAAAACAGAAACAAACTCATAGATACAGAGAACATTTTGATGGTTTCCAGATGGAAGGGGAGTTTGAGAGAATGGGTGGAAAAGGTGAAGGTATTAACAAGTACAAATTGGTAGTTACAAAATAGTCATAGGGATGTGAAGTTTAACATAGGGAATATAGTCAGTTATCTTGTAATAACTGTATGGTGTCAGATGGGTACTAGATTTATTGGGGTGATCACTTTGTGCATTATATGAGTGTGTAATCACTATGTTGTACGCTGGGAACTAATAGAATACCGTCTGTCAACTGTAATTGAAAATTGTATTTTAAATATGACATGCAAGAGATACATTTCATCAGTTATTAGTTAAGTAAACACTTCATTGGTTATCTCCTCAGTATGATTGCATTTACAGTCCCTAAAGATGATTTATTCGATCAACATTGTTTCTCCAGATTAGAGTCATCTTTTAGCAGTTCAGTTCTTAGTAAACTTGAATCCATAATGTAAAAATGATGTTTTACATAAACTTTTAGGTACATGTTGGTACAGAATTAATGAATTAATTATCTCTTTTTACATTACTTTGGTACAGAACTTATAATAAATCATTAATCTTTATTTTAATTAAATACCAGTGGGTATACTTTCATAGTCTTATTTTGTCAACCATTCTAAAGTGATGTCTGTCAGAGACTAGGACTTTGGTATAAGGAAACTTGAAGTGAAGTGAAAACTACTTTGATCTAATGCTGTAAATTATAAATAAGTGATGCAAAGCTCCCAGGCCAACAGTTGGAAATATGGTGTGGTCAGGATTGAGGAATGATGATGAAGTATGTTTTACTCAGTAATTATTTATTTCTTATCGTTCATTAAAAATATCTTAGATTTGTTTCTTGCTTTTTAAACTTAAATTTGTAGCTTGTTTTTGCTTCTTTTTTAAATTCATTTTTGTTTTTAATCTACAAATCTCATTTTAATGTAATTTTATTTTTAAAGATGTTTTTACAACAATCAAACCCTGGGTTGAATTTTGGTTCTGTTCAACTTTCTTCTGGAAATTCATCTAACATCCAGCAACTTGCACCTATAAATATGCAAAACCAGGTTGTTCAAACTAACCAGATTCAAAGTGGAATGAATACTGGACACATCGGCACAGGTCAGCACATGATACCACAGCAGACTATACAGAGTGCACCAAGTCAGGTAATGTTTTGACTACAACGGGCTATGGGTGTTCAGTGATTGAAATGTGTATTACTGCTGAAACAGAAGTATAGCTCTATCTTGAACAATACCATATTTAAAAATTAATAGTAATAATTAGAAAGTATAGTACTATAATCATTATTAAAATATTTTGTGCAGAAGTATTGTGAAACTGTTGAATGTTAAATACTTTCATTATTTTGACATGTAAAAACTTTTGCAATTTTTGAAAAATGAACATACAGGCTACTTCTGTAGATTAAAACAGTTTAACTTGCAAAAGAGGCTGATCAGGAAACATGTTATCATAAGTAAAGAATAAATTGTTGGGGCAGTGATGGTTTAATTAATATTCCAGGAAATTTTGGTGATTGGTGTGTATATATGTGACTATAAATCCCAGGGCTTCAAATGAAATACATAAAAATGACTAATGTTGGTCACTTTGGGCATTAGATAGGAAATCTTTATGTTTATTTTATTATATTATCCCTGTTCAGTTAAGATCATGCTCCTTTTCTAAAATCATTTACCTTCCAGTAAGATATTGAAGACTAATTTTTAATTACTACAAGTCATTTTCTCCCAGAGTAATAGGTCCTGCCACTTCTTTTTCTGTCATGTCAACTATTGCTAGAATGATGTAGAAGCATACTTCCTAATGTAAAGATTTTCAGTTAATCTGTCATTAAAATCTCCTCTTTTCCAGCAGAGTCAACAGAATGTACTGAGTGGGCACAGTCAACAGACATCTCTTCCTAGTCAGACGCAGAGCACTCTTACAGCACCACTGTACAACACTATGGTGATTTCGCAGCCAGCGGCTGGAAGCATGGTCCAGATCCCGTCGAGTATGCCACAGAACAGCACCCAGAGTGCTGCAGTAACTACATTCACTCAGGACAGACAGATAAGGTAGTTACCATATTTCAGTAGTCATCCTGAAGTTGTAAATTAATTGATTAAGAAAACAATTTAATTTTTAAAAACATGATTTTAGTTTGTTACTCCAGCCAGTAGTCTTGAATTTGAAATAAAAATGCAGAATGTATTCATTGTTTAAAGACTTTATAATAAAAAGATAGCTACAGATTTTGTTTCCTTCCTCAAAATATGCTACCAAATATTGTAAAATCCAAATTCTGCAACACACTGTTATATGAATTTTATGACAGGCTTTTATATCACTGTGAAACCTTTATTATTTTAATACAGATACTCGTGCGTTTTCATACACTAACAATGGTTAGGGTGTACAGTACCGTATTTGATGTATATTATGGAATAAAAGTAGCATGCCTTTCTTGAGTTCGTTCAGTATTGTACTAAGTGACCATAAAATCTCATTTAATTCCTTTTTTTTTTTTCTTTTTAATGTGTTAGGGTCTTTTATTTCTCAGATTAAAAAGTGAGTTTTTAGTGATTTGGCCAAGGACCTATAGCTAGTTAAGGGAGTGAAGGGGAGGGGTTCTGAATCTGAGCCTTAGTGTCTGATTTCAAAGCTCATATTCTTAAACATATACTACACTAAACTCATGTGGGCCATGAGGCATCTGTGATTTCTTTTAGTAGGTATAGCTGACTTAGAAACAAATTTTTTGAAGAAATGCCATTTTCTTATAATGGGAAGCTTTTTACGTAGGATTTCTGTACTCTTAAAACTTCTATTTTATATACATTTTATTTGTCACCTATTTTACTGCAATGCAAGTAGGCTGCTGCTTTTATAATACAACTTTGCTGTTGTATTAGTCCATGTAATAGATTATATTAAAATCCTATTAATAATTTCCAGAGTAAAGCTCCAGGAAGAACTCATTGCTTCTTTTTTGGAACTCAGTTTCTTCAAGGTAAAACGTTCAATTTTTAGCTCTGACATTCTGAAAGGAAGTATTATGAATGTGCCCCATAGTAATGCAGAAGACTAGTTTTAGAGCCTGAGGAAAAAAGCCCATTAAATTAGAATGCTGATGTGCATTTTGGAGGACACGATTTATCAACTATTTGTAACCATCTGCTTTTGAGGGGGAAAAACTGATTTTAAGCAAACGTTTGTGTGCCTTCTGAGATGAGAATGGCACGTACTTGTCCCAAAAGAAAGATCAACCTAGTAAAGCCATAGAAAGGTACACAAATCAATATTATTTGGTATCATAAATACTTTGTAGGTCTTTAGAAGGGAGGAAGTGAGCAGCTTTATGGGTTGAAGCAAGGAGGTGGAAGAGAAGAGTGTGCCTGGAGAAAGTTTGATGGAGGAAATACCTGCTGTGAGGCTTAAAGAGCTTGGCTTTGGTGTGTGGCAGGAAGTCTGGTGAGGGTATTCTAGGCAGAGGGAGCAGCATACACAAAGCCACAGAAGTGAGAGTTAAGCAGAAATAGGTTGAAAAATGTCTTTTGGTTCCAGAGATGGATGCAGTAGCCTCATCACATTTTAGCAGTGAGCAGTTGGACAATTCAGATACTAATTCCTTTTACAATTACAGAGGAATCAGCACACATCACTTTTGTGACTAAACCACTTTATAAATGTTACTTGTTTCTTTGTTTTTTTAATACATAAATTTAAATTTTTATGTGTATTTTTTTTGCATTAAATAACACATTTGGTCCTGAAGCATATAAAATCTAGTATTTTATTTTTAAGTTTGACATGGTTTCAGAATAGACTTATTTTGTCTCATGGAACACAAAAATAAAGTATGTGTCTGCACTGAGGTTGATACTGTGTACTTGCAACAGTCTAGCTGCAGTCATGTTATGCTGCATCTACAGCAGCATCACGTGCATCTCAGTTTTGTGTTTTTTTCACCATAATAGCCTGTGTTAGAAGCTAACTTCATTTCACAGAAAAGGGAAATAAAAATAACATTCTTCCCTGAAGAGGCATCATTTTTTGTTGTTATTGTTCTTTCATTAAAGAAAATAGAAGGAAGGTGAGGAGGGAGGGAATATTAGTGAATCCTGACACAGTGAGTGCTGTGCTGCACTGATACATTTATAAATTGAGGGTACTTTTATGCACTGTTACAATGTCATTTAGTTTTGAATTATGATTGTAAGATATAACTTACATGTAAATATCCCCTGTAAACCTAGAGTTTTTAAATTCCCTTGTGACAACTTTATCCATGATTAGTTAAATGAACCTTGTGCCACATATTTGACTCCAGGTACCTAGTAATTTTTAAAAAGAAAAAAAGTTTTAAAAGGTTTCAATTTTTTTGTTGTGGTAAAATATACATAACAAAATTTACCATGTTACCAGTTTTTATGTGTACAGTTCACTGGCACGGCATACACGCACATCCTTGTGACCATGGCTGCCATCAGTGTCTAGAACTTCCCGCCTCACCAAACTGAAACTGTGCCCATCGACTAACAAGCCCCCTTCCTCCTCCCCTCTAGCTCCTGGAAACCTCCATTCTGCCCTCTCAGCACAGAAGTCTAGGAGTTTGACGGCTCTAGATACCTTGTATAAGTGAAATCGTACAATATATGTCTGTTGTGATTAGCTTAATTTACTTGGCATCATGTCCTCAAAATTCATGTGTCAGAATTCGATTCCTTTTTAAAGTTAAATAATACTGCGTTGTTTTTATATGCCATCTTTTGTTTATTCATTCTGTTGCTGGACACTTGGGTTACATCCCTTGTTTGGTTATTGTGAATAATGCTTGAGTCCCTGCTTTCAATTCTTTTGAGTATATACCCAGAAATGGAATTGTTGGGTCATATGGTGATTCTGTTTAACTTTTTGAGGAACTGTCTGTCATAACTGTTTTCCACAGTAACTGCATTATTTTACATTTTTACCTTCCCATCAGCAGTGCAGAAGGGTTTCACTTTCTCCACATGCTCACCAACAGTGGTTATTATTTTCTTTTCTTCTTTTTTTGCGGGGAGGGGGTATCGTAGCCATTCTGGTGTGTGGGTGTGATGTGGTTTTTCATTGTGGTTTTGATTTGCATTACCCTAATGGCTAGTGATAATGAACATCTTTTCATGTGTGTATCGACTGTTTTTATATCTTTTTAGAATAAATGTCTAAGACCCATTTTTTAATCTGATTATTTATTGCTGAGTTATATAATTGCTTTATATGTTCTAGTTATTAACCCCTTATCAGAATATGATTTGCAAGTATTCTCTCCCATTCTTTGGGTTACCCTTTCACTGGTTTGATAATGTCCTTTGGTGAATAAAAGATTTTCATTTTGATGTAGTTTATTTTTTCTTTTGTTACCTGTGCTTTTCATGTCATATTTAAGGAATTACTGCCCAATCCAGTGTCATGAAACTTTTCCTTTATGATTTCTTTTAAAAGAGTTTTTTAGTTTTAGCTCTTAGGTTTTCATGTTTACTCTGTTTTGAGTTAATTTTGTGTATGGTATAACAAAGAGTCCAACTTCATTCTTTTGCATGTGGATACGCAAGAAAGTTTGTATTTTTGTTATGATCACTTCATTTTGTTATATACACATTTCTGTTTACTGGTATCTTAAAGAGAATATTTAAAAACATAAAATCAGTACATACGGCTTTAAAAAAACTAAATTGGCAGTATCATTGGGTACTGTTTTAGAGAAGTATTCAGTCACTGCCTTTGATAATGTATATTTTGTATTTCTGACTCTCCTTCTCTTTCATTCCTCTTGCAGATTTTCTCAAGGTCAGCAACTTGTGACCAAATTAGTAACTGCTCCTGTAGCTTGTGGGGCGGTAATGGTACCTAGCACTATGCTTATGGGTCAGGTGGTGACTGCCTACCCAACTTTTGCTGCACAACAGCAGCAGTCACAGACAATGTCAGTCACGCAGCAGCAGCAGCAACAGCAGCAGCAGCAGCAGCAGCAACAGCAGAGTTCCCAGGAACAGCAGCTTACATCAGTTCAGCAACCATCTCAGGCTCCGCTGTCCCAACCACCGCAGCAATTCTTACAGGTAATTCTCCCCCGAGGGCAACCCGTCCCAAACCCATTTACTTTAACATAATGAAATTAAGCACTAAATGGACACTTTTGTAAATGATCTGAAAAATTTATAAGAGCTTATTGTACAAGTTCAGTTTCTGTAAAGAGAATGTTTGTCCCAGTTAGCTGTATGTTCTTCCCCTCGTTAGTCCTTCAAAGACTTTTAGCCCTGCCATGGACATAACCAATTATCCGAACTGCTACACTAAATAAGTGACTACTTCCTGCCCATATCAAGGAAGTTTAAAGATTTTATTTGCTTTTAATTTTTAGAAAGAGAGGAAGGGAGGGAGAAAGAGAGGGAGAGAAACATCAATGTACAAGAGAAACACTGATTAGTTGCCTCTTGCATGACCTGGCCCACAATCCAGGCACCTGCCCTGGCAGGGAATCGAACCAGCAATCTACTGGTTTATAGGCCAGTACTCAATCCACAGAGCCATACCAGCCAGGGCATCAAAGTACTTGATAGAGCCCTGCCTAGCTGGAGTTTCTAGAATTCAAACAAAGGCAACTTACTTCTTCTCTTTTTTTTTTTTCTCTAGCAGCTCATCAAACCCTACTCTCTATAGGGCAAGGATATTAAGCAGGATTTTTAAAAAATTAGGATTGACATTATCTTAAATTACTTTTTAAAATTAAATTTCAGAATGATTTTTGGTTATAAATTATTATTAGAGAAGAAATACTGTGGATGCAGAATACATCATAGTTAAGAACTTGGACTCTCAAGTCAGGCTGCCATGAGATTCAGTCACTGCTGTATCATATACTCTGTGACCTTTGGCAGAGTATTTAACTTGGTAAATTTGTTTCCTTATCTGTAACATGATGGTGCTAATAGTTCATATCTCACGGGTAAACAATGCCTATACATCACTAAACATAGTATAAGGCATATTAACTAGCTGTTGTTTATGACCACAAATGGTAAACGTTCACATTAACCAAAATTCAGACACAGATCTCATGTCGGTATATTAGGCAGCATCTACTTATCTGAAGGATACGGAAGAAGGTTATCTAGATTTGTATCCTCACTGAGGGTGCTCAGTAGCAGATTATGATATCTGTAATTCCAGCCTTTTTTCTTCTTGCCCGGGGGAGCAACTTTGAATGTAGGCTAGTCTAGATTTGTGCTATAGACCAATGGATGTAGGCCAGGCACATATCATCCATTTTAGAGTGATACAACTTATGGTATAATTAGATTAGATTAGACTAAATATTTAGTATAGAGATTTAGTATTATGCTATATACTCAGGCAGAAATATAGTGTTAATTTATTACCCATGGAATTCTGATCCAAATATAATTCCTAACCTTGTGATGTGGGGAAACTAAAACAGGTTAGTTGCTTAAACTTCTCTGTCAAGTCACACATCATCCCTTAGACCTTAAGCCTGCACTTCAGCCATTAATGACTGGCTTACCTATTGTTATGTAGGAGTTAATAATCAGAATTTATAACAAGTTATAAATTATTGTCTTGGGGAACATATCCAGTGAGAAGTAAAAACTTAAAAAAGGACAGGAGTTGCCTTAAGATCTCAGTCTTCTAAGTCTATCAGAATGAGTGCCCTTAAAAAATGAGCATTCTCTTATCTCTTTTTTTTATATTCTCACCCAAAGACATTTTTTTCATTGCTTTTAGAGAGAAAGGTGAGTGGGGACAGGGAGAAATGTTGGTTTGAAAGAGAAGCATTGATTGGTTGCCTCCTTGCACGTGCCCCTACTGGGGATCAAACTTGTAACCTGAAATGCACCCCAAACAGGAATTGAACCCACGACCTTTTGGTCTGTGGGATGGCATGCCAACCAACAGAGTCACACTGGCCAGAGCTACCCGCCACTTATAAGAATATCATTCCAGGACTTCTAGTCAAGATGGAAGAGTATCCCTCTTTGCATGACCACAGCAAAGATCACAGCTAGACTACAGAAGAAACTAGCACTCAGAATCATCAGAAAATTGAGCTGTACAAAAGTCCAATTACACAGGAATTAAAGAAGTCACTTTCATCCTTATGGGTAGGAGGGGCAGAGACATGAAGATGCGGAGACATGGAAGGGATGGTCCCACACCCACAGGTGGTGGGTAAAAATCAGGAGGGATACCTCAGGAGTGAGAGATCCCAGGCCCACACTATAACACCCAGCCCTGGGTTCCAGTGCTGGGACCCTAACTCCCCTCAGCTCCTGGCTGTAAAAACCAGTGGGGGTTGGGGCAACAGAAGAAACTGCAGGATTCTCAGGCATCTGCTCTGAGTCAGGGACCTTAACAGACTTAGGACAATGCAGACTCACTCTCTCTCTGGGCTGTGTCACCAGGGCAACAGCTGGAAGGGCACCAGTGACATACAGGAAGAAGCTGAAGTGTCTGGCATCAGGGAGAGTGCCAGGGGACAGCTTTCTCCTGGATAGAACTCCAGAGGCCAGGCAGCAGCCATTGTCCTTTTTCTAAGGCCTCCGCCACACAGAGACAAAGCCTGACACCGTATCTGAGACTCCATTATCCTGGTTCACATGGATAGCCCCATTGTGGCAATTACCTCAGGCTCTGCCCCTTCCAACTTATGGGTGTGCTTTTCTACACACTACTAAGATAGGGAGTCAAACCAGCTCTACCTAATACATAGAAACAAACACAGGGAGGCTGCCAAATAGAGGAGACAAAGAAACATGGACCAAATGAAAGAACAGAACAAAACTCCAGGAAAACAACTAAACAAAATGGAGATAAGTCAGCTACTAGATACAGAGTTCAAAACACTGGTTATTAGGATGGTCAAATAAATCACTGGGTACTTCACCAGAATAAAAAAGACCCAGACAGCAATGAAGTTTACCCTGAGTGAAATAAAGAAAAATTTGCAGGGTATCAGCAGTGGAGTGGATGAAGCCCAGAATCAAATCAATAATTTGCAACATAAGAAAGAAAAAAATAATCAGGAACAGCAAGAAGATAAAAGAATCCAAAAAAATGAGGATAGGGTAAGGAGCCTCGGGGACAACTTCAAACGTACCAACATTCAAGTCACCAGAAGTGCTGGAAGGAGAAGAGAAAGAGGAAGAAATTGACAACTTATTTGAAAAAATAATGAAAGAAAACTTCCCTAATTTGGTGAAGAAAGTAGACATACGAGGTCTGTCAAGAAGGTATCCAGCCATGTAGTATGAAAAATAGAAACATTTATTCAAGAAGATACAAGGTATGAGAAACATTGTAATTAGGACAATGATGCCTCAGTCTCCTTCAAAGTAGGCACCTTGGGTTCTCACATAGTTCTCCTAACCACCATCAGCTGCCCTGTCGTATTTTCATGAATCTTACTGATGATCTCTCCCTTTCAAAGGTGATTTTAATTTTGGGAGAAACCAGAAGTCGCAGGTGCCAAATCAGGGCTGTCAGGGGCTAAGTCACCTGGGTGATTGGATGTTTCGCAAAAAAACTGCACGAGATGTGAGTTGTGATGCATGAGCAAGTGTCACCAGGTTGTTCATAGCTGTGGCTTTTTGAGTCATCTGAGTACTTTCCACGGAGGAGTGTTGAAGCTTAACATGAAATCTGATGCAGATTTGTTGCTCTACTCACTCAGTCATTTTGAAGGCGACAGCCACCCAGTACACATGCTCACTCAATGGCTTTTACCGCCCCCACTGACTAGTACAGTGAAGTCATTATTCTTCATGCATGTGCATTCCAGTTCATTTTCCTTGGCTGCCAGGTTACAAAAATCGATGTTGCACAAATCATTCTCATATAGTAACAATGGCTGGGCTTTTTCCAGGCAGACCTCATACTAGTTCAGGAAGCACAAAGAGTCCCAAACAAGATAGATGAGAAGAAGCCGACACCAAGACACATCATAATTAAAATGTCAAAGGTTAAAGATAAAGAGAGAATCTTAAAAGCAGCAAGAGAAAAGCAGATAGTTACTTACAGTGGAGTTCCCATAAGACTGTCAGTTAATTTCTCCGAAGAAACTTTGCAGGCTTCAAGGGACTGGCAAGAGTATTCAAAGTCAGGAAAAGCAGGGACCTATAGCTAAGATTGCTCTACCCAGCAAAAATATCATTTAGACTAGAAGGGTAGATAAAGTGCTTCCCAGACAAGAAAAAACTAAAGAAGTTCATCATTACTAAATCATTATTATATGAAATGTTAAAGGGACTTAAGAAAAAGGAGGAGATCAAAACTTTGAGCATTAAAATAGCAATTAAATTCACAACTATCAACAATTGGATCTAAAAACAAACTAAGCAAACAAGCAGAACAGGAACAGAATCATAGATATGGAGATGATTTGGAGGGTTATCAGTTGGAAGAGGGGAAGGGAATGGGGGGAAGTTTCAGGGGTTAAGAAGTACAAATTGGGACAGAATAGCCATGGGGTTGTAAAGTACAGTATAGGAAATGGAGAAGCCGAAGAACTTATATGCATGACCCATGGACATGAACTAAGGGTGGGGGATTGCCAGAGGCAGTGGGGGTACTGGGTGGAAGAGGGCCAAGGGAAAAAAATTGCGACAGCTGTAATAGCATAATTAATAAAATGTATTTTTAAAATAAATAAAAACAGCATTCCAAAGACATGGGATCCCTAAAGAAATAATATAGGAAATACACTTCAGAAATACAATTCTAAGTAGATAGTAAATATACAATTTGGTTTTTCTCACATATAATACTTAATTCCAAAATGTATCTCTGTTGTAACCCTGTAAGGCTTATGAATATCCTGAGTTCTTTCTCTTTCTTATGAAAGCTTTTCCTAATGACAGAGAGAGAAAGCAAATTGTCCAGATCCTTGGCAAAGCCTAATGGTTCTTAAGGTTCAAGGATTCATGTGTGTACACATGTGTAGGTGTCCTACATACATAGCTGCAAAAATCATCCAGCACAGTTTCCACTTTAAAATTTGGAGCACTGCATCAAGTTGTGTTGTCAGTAGTGAGGATGAACTTGCATTGTAAATACTCAACTTTCTTTGGGCTAGTTTCCTTTGTATCTCTGGAAGTAGAAATTAGGTGGAAGAAACATTGCTAGCGTGGAGACTTGCCCAAGGTCACACAGCTGATCAGTGACAGAGCACAACTCAAATCCAGGGCTTCTGACTTCACAGCCTGTGCCCTTTTTTGTTTTGTTTTGTTTTGTTTTATTATACCACAGTGCTGTGTGTAGCATTCAAGGCTCTAACTTTGTCCTCATTTTTATAATACTTTTAGATAGTAGGGATGCTAATATTTAATCTTCATAGAAACCCAGGTAGGAGGCACTGTGATTTTCCTTATTTTGTAAGTGAAGGAACTGAGGCCCAGACAAGTAAATAGCTTGTCCAAGTCATACATTTAGTGACAGAGCAGTCAGAGTTTGAACCCAGGCAGTGTACCCCAGGGCCCACGTCGAGCCACCGATCTGCTGCTCTGACCAGCTGAATGCATCTGTGCGAAGGCATTACTATTTGACCTCAGGCTGTGTGTGTTCCATATTTTCTTAGCTATGCTTAAAATTTATTATTTTTAAAATTGTGATCTTTAGGACATATAAAGAAGAAGAATATGTGTGGTTTGCCTCAAGATGTATATTACTGTCTGTATCAAAGTCTCCAGCTCAGAGTCCTTAAAAAGATGAAATCTTGGCCCTGTCTGAGAGTAGCTCCATTGACTGGAGCATCATCTCGGTATGCTGGAGCTACAGATTTGATTTGATCTCAGTCAGGACACACACAAGAATCAACCAATGAATGTATAAATAAGTGGAACAACAAATTGATGTTTCTCTCTCACCCCCCTTGCCACCGTCAGAAAAAGAAAACTACATTTAAAAAAATGAAATTTGTTAAATTTCCAGAAGGAGGGAAAGTCTCATAATCATTTTCCAAAATGTTATTTTTTAAATGAGAAAGCAAAAATCATGTAAATTATTTAAAGATGTTTGTCTCAATGGGGAGTGGAAAACTTAAGTAAATCACAATGTATACAGCCTAATGGGGGTAAAGCGGTGCTGCATAATCCATTTGTTTTTAGACTTCTAGGTTGCTCCATGGGAACCCGTCGACTCAGCTTATCCTTTCTGCTGCGTTTCCACTACAACAGAGCACTTTCCCTCAATCACATCACCAGCAACACCAGTCTCAGCAGCAACAGCAGCTGAGTCGGCACAGGACTGACGCTTTGACCGATCCTTCCAAGATTCAACCGCAGTAGCACACGTCTCCTCTCTCACCTCAAGGGAGGAATGGATTGGCCCATAACGAGTTGCTCAGATGTTCTGAGGATTAGGAGGAAAAGGTCTAGTAGTTTCACGAGATGCGGTATTGAGTGTTCTAATTCCTGGAATTAGTTAGCAGGGAAAATGCTGCCTAGTGGTACAGATGTACATTAAATACCAGCCATCAGGAAATGATCTTAGGGCCATAGCCAATTCTGACAGTGTTTTCATTGCCCAGATATTTTTTGATGGAAAGAGTATATTGCCAAATGTTAAGAAGCTCAGCTATGAAATGTGACCTCTAGTGAGTCAGAAGGGCACTAACAATGTTAGTAACTTTGAGTGGTTCTGTGCCTGTTTTCAGGGGTTTGCTTACAATGATGCCATGAAGACAGTCCAGTAGACCCAGTAGGCCCTCTTCCCCAAACCCTCTCCCTTTTCAGATAATGATGAAATCATAGTTTCACAATGTTGTGTGGGTTCAAATTCTCTATGTACAGATTCTGTAAAAATATTATGTATATGTCTGGATACAAGGAAAGAAAGCAAAACATTTTGTATGCTGCATGAAAGCATTATCTCCTCCTTAAAGGTATGAGTACATTTCCTTAGATTCTAATGCCATGTGCAGACTAATACATCCTTTATTTTCCCTTTTGTTTACAACACGATAGTGTTCCATTCACTTTTCCGGGGCACAAGTCTTTTGTTCATACTTGGCTGTGATGTCACAGTTTGTTCAGAGAGGTATGATGTGCTGCTGGGAATGGATTTTTTTTTTCAGGTTAAATGATTGAAATAACAGGCTTTTCAAGTTACTCAGAAGTATCCCTCATTTCATTGTTTTTCAATGATGTTTGAAGATAGGATTTGCACTGCTTTATTTTAGAAGGTTGGGAGTTTTGATCATATATTTTGATATAGTTCATAGTTGGAATAGTTGTATAAATGGCTTTCAACACCTGAAAGTAATTTCATGAATGTTTCAGTTACAGGAGTAAAATTTGCACACAAAATATTTTAGGCACTTTTTAACATTCTCACTGGTGGGAATTTTAACTTTTAGGATTTGTTGGAATCTTTTTATTATCCTTCACAATTTCAATGGTTCTTTTAGTCAGAAATGATTCAGGGTTATTTGAGGGGAAAAAAACCCATAGTGCCTTGATTTTGATTCAGGTGATAACTCACCATGTTGAACTCATTGTCCGGTTTCAGTGGCAGTTTTGAAACCTTAGTACATTTTTAATAGCATGTGGGTGTCAGTGCCATTATTCTCCTAAGTCCCTATGAAGACTGCTTTGAGTCTCTTGGACTGGAGGTACAAATAATTTAGAAATAAAAGATGACATCTTAACACTCTCAGAGTCATTAATGTGATCTTAAATTGTTTTTCTCAGCATTTTTTTGAAGCTAAGTAGTCATTGCAGAATTACCAGTAAATATTTGCTCAGTATGATTTCTACAAAGAAAAAAGAAGTGTAGGAATTTGCTTTGCCTTCTTACAACACTAGAGTAATGTAACTCACATGCTTTCTAAACATGAACTAAGATTTCATTTGGCAGTTTCATATTCCAAAGGTAATAAATTCCAACAGAAATTATATTCATAAAAAAGCATTTTATATATTCTATGGTACTAATAATTAAATTTACAACTATAGAGCAAGGGAAATTAATGGAAAATATCTTACTAGAATATCAAAAATTATTATTGAGGAAAGGGAAAAAACAGCAAGCTGTAATACATCAAAATTGAATTTAGAAGAAAATGTATAACAGAATTGAGGCTGTTAAACAGGAAAGGCTATGAGAAATGAAGGTAACCTAATACAGACTTGCTAGATGAAGGAGTCAGAGGAACTCTTTGTCCATTCCTAATGCTTTTCTGTCCTCAGCTTTGCTGTTATCCATACGGGATCCGTTGTCTTTCTGTAGAAAACCATTCCTGGCCACACTTAAATTAGAAAATGTTGCAAATGAAAACAACCAAAGAAAGTTGGTACCTACCCTTCTGTTAAGAGAAGTGTCACTAGATACCAATCAGTAATCAACATATCAAGAGCTCCTCTTGTAGCTAAATGATCATCCAGAAGAGATTTCTGACTTTCTCATGAATGTCAAGGATAGTTGTCAAGAGTATGTGTGTACTTGAGCATACACACACACAAGACAAAATTGATGTTGTAAAATAGGGCAACAGTACTAATTTCCTCCCCTTTCAAATTGCCTTTGTTAACCATGTTATGCCATTCCATATATATCTGAGTTGTGCCTCATTCATTCATGGGTGATATCTAGTGATAGGGATTTATCTAATTAAAAGAGATGAAGAACTATTAAGGTTTATCTTCCAAGAACCATACTTAAAAAAAAGATGGTGGACCGTGAGTACTGTGTACTTAGATTTAAAAAAGCCAAGCCTAAGACAAATTAGGCAAAATCTTGCATTTATAATTTCTGTTGTTCCTTGAAGCTTTTTTCTGCTTTGAATTGGTTGCTAAATTTAAAGGAACAGCTACCTGCTTTTTTCCTTTGCCGTCAGTAGGCATAATGTTGTGTTGGAGGAGCTGCTAAGCACCTCTTCACTCCTTGTTTAACGGATTTCCTTTGCTTCTCTTGAACTTAGATTGCAAAGCTGTCCCTGCCCCCTCAAGGCCCATGAATGGAGACATGACCATTCTGATGATGATTCAGCAGTTGCCTGCCCTTCATTCATTCTTGTAGCCAAAGTTGTTAATTAAAATCCTAAATCTAAGTCTTGAAAAAACACCAAGTAGGAAACACCTTTAAGCTACTTAAAAACCATCTTTCCTCTGCTTTACTCTTAGTCATTTTTTCTTCAAAACATTTTATTCTGAGTGGCACTTTTTTGGGTAAGAAACTGTAGATCAGGCCAAATGTTAGCTGTTGTGCAGTGGTCATCTTGCTTTGGACTGCCGCGGCACTGAGTGAGCCAGTCAGTATTAACAACCACAAGCGAAGTAGAGAAGGACCAACAGCATTGCTCCTGGACGTGGTGTCAAACCTGAGCCTAACACTCCCAAGTACTCTCTTTTTTGAGTGGGAAATACTGACTGAACAGCAGATATGGAGGGTGGGGGTAGTATTAATTAAATACTGCAGTCTCCAAACTGTCCTAAGTTGAGGGGGTAATTTGAGTCCTGTGCTCTGCTTTGTCACTTAAGTACGGTTTAGGAATATACTAGTAATAAGAGGATGCCTGTGACTTTGAGTGGTTATAGAATACTGAGTGCGGGATAGTGGGAATGATAACTTGGGTTCTTCAGAAGTGCTGTAGTTGCTGGTCGTTGCCTTAAAGCAGTCTGTGTGCAGTGAGGGCACTGCA
This sequence comes from Phyllostomus hastatus, assembly GCF_019186645.2. NCBI lineage: Eukaryota > Metazoa > Chordata > Mammalia > Chiroptera > Phyllostomidae > Phyllostomus > Phyllostomus hastatus. Next base: position 32,791,912 of record NW_025333709.1, on the reverse strand, counting down.
GCAGCGTGGCTCTGCAGCGGGCATTGGGCGCTGAAGGGAGATGAACCCTTGTTCAAGAAGCCTTAGAATAGGGGTCCTACAGACAGGGGAAAGTTAGTAACTGGATATTACTCAACATGTTTAAAATGTTTTCACTACATTGACATAAAACTTTTTTTTTTAAGTAGAATGCAAAGAGCATTTTACTCTAGTATTATTCATTTATTGTTTTCTTTTTCTTTGGTGATTGAAAGTTTGTTGATGAACATTTGTATAAAACTCATTCAAGTCTATGACCTTTCCAATATCTGTGACCCTGTTCATAGTCCCTCGGGAGTCAGTGTTGGAAGGTGTAAACACTGGATATTGCTATTGCTGAGTGAGTCTACCCAGGAGTAAGTCGATCGAAATTTTTAGGTGGTGGAAAAGAAACAGCACAAAGGCACTTGCCATTTTAATAGTGATTGAAGAAAGAGAACCTTTTAAGTTTGTATGGGTTGGGTGAGCATTGTTCTAAAAGGAGCTTCTGAAGTAACTGCAAAGGAAAAGAGTCGACTATTTTTATAGCATATTTAATATATTTGTATATAACTATGACTATAGTAGGAACCACCCTCCACATGCCTCCCACTTTTCTACTCCCCCCACCCCTTGCCATAATAGCACTAGTATAGCCTCGTCCGCATGGGTAATGTGCCTATTGTCAGCCTACCAAAAGATAGTGCTGCTGCTTTCTGAGACAGGTGAGAAGACCCAACTCTCATGCCTGGGGATCCTTTTATAGGAATAGCACACACTTACAACACATACCACAGTCTAAAAGCATCATTTTGAAATATAACAAGCACTTTATTGCAATTATTCATTTTGATAAAGTTTGTCTTAGGCATTATCATTTCTAATGGATCCCCAAATCATCACTTAGGTGAAATTTTAAAATGACACATTTCTGAGAAATGTTTAGATCCAGTGAACCGTAGTAGGTTTATGGGAGTGATTTCAAGGTAGCCAAATGAACTTGACTTTTGTTTTGAATGTGGTGGAGTTGAGATGGTTGATGCTAGTCCATTTAGACACTATTGTAAACCTATCTTGCCTAATGTGTGGACACCAAAAGAGCCTGTTTATTTTCAGATGTGTAGGAAAATTTTATCCGTGTGAATAGATGTACAGAACTAACCTAAAAGTGATTGTTAGTAATATTTTAGAATACAATCATTTCAAGAATTATTCTGGGTGTTTTAAATGTGCTCTGAAATGTTGGCATGTCATTTCAGTGTCCCCATTTGAATTGCTCTTGTAATATTTTTGCACAAAAAGGACTAAGAAAAAGACTACTTTGGTTGAAGTAAAAAGTATTTTTATTTTAATGACTCCTGTGGAAACACTGGGGGTGAATTTTGGTGTAGTTATAATTCAGGATATTTAAAACAATATTGAACAGCTCACAAGAAATTAAACAAACGTGGCTATTTAAAAATTAAAACTCCATGTGACTGTTTTGCATATTTCCCCCCATGTCATAATTTAACACTACATTCCTTGTTTTTCTTAAATAAAATGCTTTGCAGGTTGTTTTGAGTATTTAACATATTTTGTAAGCTACCTGAGTTTTCCTAAGGAAATGTTCTTTGATGAAATAGGATATAGTCTATGAAGAAATTAAGTGAAATTCCATTACCACCACCAGCAAACACTGAGGTGCTGCATTAAGTGACAATCAAAATAGTGAGTATTTATGGAAGAGTTTAGAAAGTGGTTTTAAAGAAGAAATTGCTTTGTAAGCAGTTCTCTGGGTTTCTTGAATAAAAATGGCTACATGTATTTATTTATATTTTTTAATATCTTTGTGCTGTTTTCTTATCAGAGCGATCTCACAGTGTCATGTATTTAATTTGTGGTTTCTTTAGTTTTGCCTTGTAGTCTTTTACTTTAGAGAACTGGCTTTTCTTTGGTGGGCTGCAGTCTCCAGCCCTCGTGACCCCTCCGCACGGGCCATCCAGACCTGTTGTACTTCCAAACAGCAGTGGAAGGCCCAAACCCAGATGCCTCTGCACCTCCCTCCTATTCCAAACTCATTTAAGAAAACAAAACAACAAATAAAGGTAACTTCTTTCAAATTTGCTTTGTATAGCTCCAACCTTTTTCTAGTTTTACTTGCTGCCTTTTCCATTTTGGGGGCACTTTTTATATGATTACAGCCAAAGGCCAGTATGACAGAACCAATGGCACGCACACATTGCCTGTTTTGCCCATTTGGGGAATTGTTAGTAAAAAGGATCAGCATCTTCTAACGGCCCTTACTATCATATCCATATTAAAATCCACGTAAGGTCTTTAAACATAGGTAGAATGACATACACACATTGCAAACTCTTCTACAGAAAATGTTTGCTGTCTCTATGGTGTATAATGTTGCTTGGTTCTTTAAAAACAAAACCAAACCTCCATACATAACACTGTCCAGAAAAGCAGTGTTTGAACATCAGAAGCCTAGGAACAGGAGGGTACTTCTTGCTGGTGGGCACTGGAGCAGCCTTCTCTACTTCAGGTCTCCCAGAGGTAGTGCCTGAGTCCCACAGGTGCAGGGCACTGTCTTGCTTTTGGAGTCCCTTAGAGAATAGTAATTAAAGCAAGTTGGATTGAATGATATGTTTCTTAACTCTGAGTGTTAAACTGAAGATGTTTTCAAATGCATGCTTTTAAATTTCTGAGGAAACAAACTGTGACATCGCTTTAAAAATGATACTCAGATGTTTTATAATAGGTGTTCTCTAGCTAGCCTATACTGGTACAAATTCACTGCTGGCCATGGTTGTGCCAGGGCTAGTGTTAAAATGTAGAAGCTATATTATCTTCAGATGTTTTCTGTAACTAGACAATCATCATCAAGCAAAAAAAGAGAAAGGTCCTTTTAAATTTTCAGTAGCCGTGAACAGCTGTAACTTTAGACCAGTCTGGAATCACGTGGGAAGCTATTTTACTGCGGCATAAGCTGGGGAAGGACCTCTGTATGGCACCTGCCCGTTCACTCTGTGTAAAGATTGAAGCCCAAAGATGAGTTAAATTCAGTGCTGTATTGAAACCAGTTAGTGCAAAAACAAAATTTTATCTTTGTAAATTTTTAATTGTTAACATGAGTTGGTAGCTGTAAAAACAGACACCGAATTCTTTCTAATGTTTTGTGTGCTACATTGCTGTCCTTACTGCTTGGTTCTTGGTTTTAAATAAAATTTAGATGTAGCCTAACAAGCTTACTTCTGGAAGGGTGGAGCTACGGATGGCTAACTGATCTTCACATAGGGTATACCTCTTTTTCTCTAAAGCAAACATTTAACTGAAATCCAAGTAGTTATACAAAAAAACCGAGCCTGACATTTTCCAAGTATTGTCTTTAGCCCAAATTCTGAACTGCACAGAGAAGCACGAAGGGATCATGAATGGTTTCCACGGTGCTATCTTAGGTTCTCTGCTGATTTTCATGACCTATGTGTAGAAATACAATACTGTGTAAAATATGGAACATTTTGTTACCAATTTAATATTGCCATTTTAATCCGGTTTTAAAATTGGTTACACTTGTTTATCAGAGCTACCCTTTGAGAGGTACAACTGTGTTACTAGTTTACCTTCACTCAGGCCTCTTGCTATATGATCAGTTTTTCAAGTTATGCATAGTTTTTTAAAACCACATGTACTATTATAATGCTCTTGCCCATACTCGTGTATTCAGAACCTAAAATTACAGAAGAGCCAAGCACTAGCATATTTTTGTAAATGTAAAAGGATTAGGTCCAAACTTTGTTTCCTTATTCAATCTTAAAAATAAAAAATACCTCAGTGCTGTTATCAATATCACTTGCATTTCTCAAAAAAACCACCTGCTTTTATGTGGCACTTATAAGAATTACATTATTTTGAATTTTAAAGAGAAGAGTATTAAATATTTTTAAAAATTACCACCAATGAAATTTTCCTTTTTTTTTATTCAGCAATGGGATCTACCTAACATTAATGATTTTTACCTTGTAGCTTAGGTCAGAGCTACCAAATTCAGTAGTTGTGTTCTGTTACCAGCGTGTGGTGCCTCAGAAAGCTGTTCAGTTACTCACACATTAGGCTAGTCCCAGGACCAGGCTGCCAGCACCACTAAGTCTGGGCTATGACGGTACAAGCTTCTTTTTAACAAGGAGATGTGTCCTTTCTGTTCTTGGGAAAGAATGTAATTCCTTGCCTGTTCTGTTTATAATACTCTAAGGCAGTATAAGGGGTATCTTAACTGTAGGGAATGGTGGTGTAGTCTGGGGACTTAACCTGAAATGTCCTTTGAAGTGCTTTATATTAATCCATGGACATTGTTTTTCTACCCTGTAATGCACACCTTTAAAAAGTTCTCTACCTGCCATAAAGTTTTGAAACGTGACTTTTTCATCAATATCGCTGCTGCTACCTCGTAGAACCATGGGAGGGTTAAGTGAGAGGGCTTTAGAACAATGTTTGGCCCATTTTTTTACATCAACTTTAGAAACTAGTCTATATAAACATTAATACTATTCTGATAAAATAGAAAGTTATGAACTTGCATAACAAAAGGGAAAACAAGCACTGGTCATACCACTTTTATTTGCATTGTATCTGTTACATTGTTTATTCAATATAGAAAAAATATGAATACATTCACTGTATTCTTTAATTTGGTAATTCCACATTGTCAAATATTGACTATTTTATATTGGGTTTCCTACCCAATTTAGAAATAATAACGGCCTGGCAAACAATTGTCATATTACTGACATAACAGTACAGTTGTCCCTTGGTGTCTGAGGGGGACTGGTTCCAGGGCTTCCCCCAACCCAAGGATGCGCGAGTCTCTCACATAAAATGGGGGAGTATTTTCATACAGCCCACTCATGTCTACTTAAGATCATTTCTAGATTATAATACCTCGTTCAATATAAATGCTATGTAATAGTTATATACTCTATTCAGAGAATGGCAGGAAAAGTCTACATGTTCAGTACAGACACAACCATCCACTGCAGGCCTAACTACAGCATATCCATCAGCAACAATGTAACTTTTAAAAATTATTTTCCATCTGGTTGGCTGTGTCTGTGGATGTGGAACCTCTGGAAGAACTAATACATTTCTCTTGCTCTTTTTCTTTCTTTTAAACAACCTAATTTTGAAAAGACTTAGGATTAAACTAGTGCTTATTCAGAGATATACTTTAAAAGATGGAAATTAATTCATTCTTCCCCCAGTAAAAGTTCTAAGATAAGCATATTAAAGCACCTCAGTGATCCAGGAAAAATATGTATATTCCTTCTAAAGGAGTCAGTGCTAAAAGAAAATCAAATGGTAGACTCCACTGCACAAAGGATCTGTATAATATCCCTCACCAAAAGTCAAAGAAAATCCTTAAAACAGAGACCATATTAACATAATTGTGCTGGAAAAATGAAAAATCCACACTTAGACCGCAGGTTTCTTTTAAAAATCCATGTTGCAAATAGAATCAGTGATTTTTTTTTGGACATAATAACTCATTACTACAAAATACAGTTATTTTCCATCACTTTTAGTTTCAGTGTACACTATGTACATAAACACGAGTTACCTCTCTTAAACTAAATACAAATGAATAAAGAACTTGTTAAAAACCAGAATCAGGACTTATAAATAGTGCAGAAAATGCAAACGCCAAAAATACGACGCCTCCTATGATCGTCACTGTAAGAAAAGAGAAAAAAGTTACATTAAGGCAAAATTCCTCTTTGAGGAAGCCATTATTCTTCCAATCTAGTATATTAGCCTTAAAACCAAATTAGAAATGCAAAGAACACTTAGCATGGCTGACTCTGAATAGTGAGAATCAGTACTGTTTTGAGAAATGACAGAATTACATTAAATTAAGACAGTGCTGGCAAAACGACAGTAGAATTAGAACTCATCTTACCACCCAGTAATAAAAGAGTGTGTCCAACAACTTCTGGCTAGCAAAGAGACGTCTTTAGGGCCTACCAAGTACACATGAAATTTTCAGCAGAATCAGTAAATGCGGTCTCTACCTGTGATTCCGAATCTTGTAAGACAGATTTTTAGGCCAAAAAGTTCTCATATTTCCACGTGATGACTGTTTTTACTGACTTAAATCTGCCCTGAATCCAGTAATGCTTACAGGTGAATTTGCTTTCTACACCACCCACACAAGGGAAACACAGCCCATTTGCAACAGCAGAGGCAACACAACAGACCTCATCGTGAAGGCCATGTCTACTACAGATGTAAGAATTTAAATAATTAAAACTTCCCCTTTGTAAACTCTCTCTGTGATGCTAAGAGTTGAAACATATGGTATATTTTTGTAATTAAAAAGGAAAAAGCCCTGGCTGGTGTGGCTCAGTGGATTAAGCACCAGCCTGTGAACCAAAGGTTAACTGGTTCGATTCCCAGTCAGGCACATGCCTGGGTTGTGGGCCAGGTCCCTAGTGGGGGGCACACGAGAGGCAACCACACACTGATATTTCTCTCTCTCCCTTCCCCTCTCTAAAAATAAAGAAAGAATAATTTTTTTTAAAGGGGGAAAAAAACCTTACCAGTTCGGACAGAGATTTTTTGTGCTATCATCCTTCCTCCGATCACAGCCAGCCCAGTGCATAAAGAGTGCCCCACTGTTCCTCCCACAGCCACACCGCAGGGGTCCTGGAAACAAAGAACGATAACCATAAAGCCCTGGAAATGGAGATCAACAACAAAACATGAAACGGTTCTAAAAATGCAGATGTATATTTATGAAACTTGTAATAATAGCTGCCTGAAGGAATGTTTCCATTATACGTAGCACTAGAGATAAAAGTAGGAAAAACCCAATGTATAAGATCAAAATAACCCTAACTCAAACTTTCATTTGTTACTAAACATAATTCACAGGCAACGGCTAGCTCAGTGCTAAGGAGACCTAACCTAGGCAACTCTCCCCTCAGACAGTATCTGACACAGGAAACTAAGTAATCCTAGTTCTCAGTACAGTCTGACTGCACTTCCCAAGAAGAGAGACCCTGCATCCTTCCTTCTGCACTGCGTCCTCAGGCACAACAACCAAGTTTCTCAGCTACCATTCTCTGGATGAATTGTGGTAATACCAATGTGATTAAAAAGGTAAGGGGAGCAATGGAGAAAGGGTTTGTGGATGACGAGAGAAGTTAAAGGAGAGGGTCAGGGGTCAGTTGAGTGCAATGGTGAACAGGGATAGGACTGAACAGAATCAATTACCCTGTGAGAGAACGCAGAGGAGGACACTGACACCACCACCGTGAGGAAAGCAAGACGGAAGGGATGGCAGAGGAAGAGGTGCCCAAAGGAGTCTGAAACGTGGCCAGGCAAAGAGCCTCCTGAGATAACCACCCCGGGACCTGCTGATGGCAGCAGTGCACTCGAAGCACTGGATCAACTTTACCAGTGAGACCAGAAACTGGTTCTTCAGGTTTAGTAGGCAAGGAAGTAGGGCCAAGCCCTCGGAGACTGAGGGGAAAGGAGGAAGAGGGTGGTATTTGGAAGAGAAGTGGAACTGAGGAAGAAGGGGTAACATTTTTTTGGATGAGAAAAACTTCTGCATGCTGAAATGCTCATGAAATGAGGTTGGGAAGAGGCAAAGATTTCAGCTGTAAGTGAGGGAAGGAGCTGGGATCCAGAATGCAGGAGGGAAAGGACGGCCACAGGTGTCTGGGAGTGAGGCTCACTGATCCTGCTGCTCCCTGGGAAGGAGCAGGCGAGGGAATGGAGGCGGTTTACGACGTTTGCCAAGAAACAGAAGACTGACTGCATTTGCCAAACTCTGTAACTTCTAGAACTGGTAAGGCAGAAGGTGCTTTCATTCTATCTGAAAGTGATATTTGAGAAATTACTGGATTAGATGAAATTAAACAGTTCCTTTATTACAGGATTTGTCAGTCTTTGCTATTTTCTATACTCAATATTCAAAACAAAAAACACCCGGATATATTATGACAAATTTAGTTGACTCTGGGACCTTCTCTTCTACTTTTAACATGTCAAAGGACACTAGGATTCTGTGAAATTCAATGTGGGAACACTAAATTATACTGGAAACAGAAATGAACTTCAGGCTAAAATGTACTGAACTAGACTGCATGGTTTTTTACAAAAAAAACAAAACACAAAACATTAAGGATTAAAAAAAGATACCCATGTTTCTACCCACAGGCTCATTATATATGCCCATGGTGCCAGCAGTGTGGAAGGCGACCAGCACTGAGTGCCCGCTGTGCTGGGGACCCTACGTGCACTGCCATGTGTCACGGAACCACCCACAAAACAGGCTACGGGGAGGTGCTGCCGTAGTGTGGTCACCCAGCCAGAGACGCGAACCCAGTTGGCAAGCACCACACTGCTAGACCAAGGTGACCCACACAGAGAAGGGATCCTGACAGGCACCTCTGAAGGGCACCTTTCACAGGTGCCCTTAAGAGGGCAGTACTAAGGAAAAGGGAGTAACTCTCATCACCTCGGCGCACCACGGCAGGACCACCACCACCACCACCACCACCACCACCACCACCACTACTACCACCACGGGGCCTCTGGCTTTCAGGTCCCGATGCTGGGAATCCGAAAGGCAAATAAAAAAAGCCTAGAAATCAAGGCAATTATAGGGCAAAGCCATTAAAATGACATTTTAAAGTTTGTTTTAAAATATGGAAATAAAATGAAAAACCAGATTCCATTTTTTCTCCAAAATACAGCATTTTCAAAGCTTCTCTGACAAAACAGCCCTGTCCAACTATTAAACTGCAGTCTTTATTAAGGAACCTGTTCTATTTCTAGGAGTTAAAAACAAATTCAAATCAAGCTTGTCATCCAAACCCCCTACCATCAGATAAAAATGTAGTTTTAATAGATATAAAAACAGATGAAGAATATTAAGATCAAGAAAAACCTGAAAAATAGAAGCAGCAGCATTCTGAAAATTCCACAAGCATCTCCCCCACTAATCTCAATTAAGTCTCCGTGAACATGAATAGATCCCTCACATAAAACTTTACTATTACCCTGAAAAGGAATAAAGATTTAAAAATTTTTAAATGGGTATCTTTTAAGTAAGCAGCATTTCAAAACTATGAACAAGATACAGTAGGAAAGACTAGAAGACAGACAGTGCTGGCTCTAGTCCTTGCCCCCGCTACCCACTAGCGTCTGTCCCCAGATAAGTCGGCCCATTCCTCTTGCCTGAGGTTCCTCATCAGTAGAGCAAAGGCGAGAGAACAAGATGACCTGAGGTCTCTTCTGGCTCACCATCCTAGGGCCTATTATTTTGGGGCTAAGACTTAAATTCTTTAAGTCATCTTGGCAACACCAATTTTTTTTAACACAAAGAACAGAAGAACCCAAAGATACCCACTTCTTTGGCTTTTAGACATTTAATGCCAAATTGGCCTTCCATTATTTACATCAATTTCTTTGCATATTCTCAATAAGTGTACACAACAAAATTATGAGAAAAGAAAGAAAGCCAAGCAAAACCAGCTGCCACAGCATCATTCTGGCAAAACTGAAGAAGGTTCAGCAAGATGAATCAAAAGAGACCAATTAAGTTTGCACACAAGAATACCATTTGACTGACTGTACAAAGTGGGAGTTGGTCAATTTTAGTATTTTTTAACATTGATTTCAGAGAAGGAGAGAGAGAAACATCGGTTTCTTGTTTCACTTATTTATGCATTCACTGGTTGATTCTTGCATGTGTCCTGACCAGGGATAGAACCTACAACCTTGGTGTTATCAGGATGACACTCTGACCACCTGAGCTACCCAGCCAGGTCCAAGAAGGTCAATTTTAAAGCGTGGAGGATTACTAGCTAAAGCACAGTGGTCTAGCATGAAATAGTCCCTTGGCCCCCTCTGACTCTGCCCAGTGTCCTGTGGAGCAAAGTAACATTGGTCATGTTCTCAGTTTTCCCACAGAAGCAGTCATGTCTCGACTACCACTCACCTCTCTAGCTGCCAAAACAATCGTAGTCAGTTGAGAGCGATCACCCCACTCTGCTAAGAATGTTAGTGTAAGAGCTTGAACAAAGATGGGTGAAATAAAATGCAGCCACTTTTTCTGAGGTATCGTGCTTGTACCCGTTTCAACATCTCCTGGTCCATTTAAGAGTTTCGTTCGTTGAAACTAAGTTTAAAAAAAAATTACATCAATATCAGAAAGCAAACCAAATTGCACAAAATGACTTAATCTTTCTTTTAAAAATTTAAATTCTATGGAATATGCTCCAACAATCTAAAGTTACGTGACCCCAAACTTACCTTTGGAACCACCGTCTCACATAGCAACAAATGCTATATTCTCAATTCTTCCACTCCTCCCCAACAAAACAAATCAAACGGTATTTACTGATCATTTGCTAGCCTAGATACTGTGGGGAAAAAATGCACAATTATAAACTACAGTTCCTGCTTTCCAGAAGTTCATCATCAATATTAAGGAACCTGATTACACGTTTGGTGTCCATCCCCACAACCTCTACCGCACTCACACTGACCTGGACAGGCCCTAGCACACAGCCAGGGCAAAAACGAAACTAAGCAAAACACGTCGCACATCTATGGACAACCGTGGAAAAACCTCTGGAGAGTGTTTATTCTTAGCTGAGTGCCTTTTTGGTCCACATATTTAACAGTGCTATGACTTACTTCTTCATCTTTTTTCTTTAATTCTGCTTGAACTTCTTCCAGTTCCTCTTGACCTTCATCTGGACTCATCTTTAAACCTTCCCGAAGCATTCGAATGCCAAAAATGGCAAATAATGCAGTTGAAACATAGTAGGTATACACCCTGGGAATGACTGTGGTGGCATAGCCAAACAGAACTGGGAGAAAATGCAACAATGCATCTGGTTACCAAACAAAGAACGGTTACCTTCAGAAATCCTAATTTACTACTGTTTTAAAAGGGTAATGGTTCACATTAGAAACTAATCTAATACATAATGACCTTAAATAATTCCACTTCTTTCCCTTCACCAGTACTGAACTCTTAGGCCTAGCCAAGGACCTAAGAGCTTGTCAAAAAGCCAACAGTCCAGTTGAAGATGGAACGTGTTCCACAGGGACCTCTCACAAGATCAGGAACGCCTCCTCAGATAAGAGGAGTTCAGTACTTTAGATAAAGGGTTAGCTCTGCTGCCCTCTAAAGATCCCAAAGTCTTACAGCCTGGGAGCTACAGCACCTTCCCATGTCAGTATTGCTTCACCACAAATCTTTAAATTACAAACTTCTACAGTGAAGACCCACAGCAAGATCCTCATATAGCATGACTAAACTCTGCTCCTTCATAACTATTTAAAATAAACATTTTATGAAAGAAAATGAATTCTTTATACATATATTAAAATAACATTTACAACAAACTCAAACTTACTCAGGACCATTCTATTCCACTGATAAAAGGACAATTATGAAAATTATACAAAAACTATCCTTGGAACTACATCAAGAACCCAAATCCTAACTAATATACCTTTATATTAGTAATATCAGTTCAGTAATTAAAATTTAAAAACTATGGAAGGGCCAGAGGACAGTCCATATATATAATAAGTGTACTCTACTTCACCAGCTCTTTTATAAAATAGGTGCAACACTTACAAATCTGTCTGGACATCCAATCGCAGAGGTGAACTAGTCCCTATTTCTTTATATTAGAAAATGGGAAAAAAAATAAGTCACCCTTAGTAATGTACCAAACCCATGCATGCATATGTGCACACCTGTATTTGAATTATTTGTATGTGTGCGTACACACAATATGCACATAGATTTTCTAGCTCTGTCCCCTGAAAGGCTAAGAAGCAAGACATCTCAGCAACAGTGAGCCAATCTCATATCCAGAATTTTTTTACCCCTCCCCTCATGTGGCATCGCATCCCTAGATGTGCATTCGGTGCAGATGTGCCCCATTTCCATCCCACAAACAGTGACTTTGAGGCAAGTTACTGAAGACAGGGACACTTCAGAGCGGACAGAGAAAGGAAATGGAGGGAGTCAGGCCCACCCTACTCAACAGGATCCCTGCAGCAGCCAGCCCCTGGGGCGCTGCCAGAGGACATCTGCTCAGCTGTGGTTCTGTGGCTTCACTGCCAGGCTGGAGGCCAGTGGCAGTAGGCGTGCATGCTCTTCTCGCTGCAGGCCAGGGAGGTGCACTGCCTTTTGAGAACTCAAAACCAATGATAAAAATCAAATAAAGTCAATTTGCTTTGTACTGTCTCGTGCACTGGTATTTTAAACAATGTCAGTGACAAAAATGCTCTTCCCTTCTAGGGTGGGCCCCTCTCCCCATCGCTGGATACACCACAGACATGGTTTCGGTCCTAGCCCTGCAACCCCAGATCTTGGTTCCTAACACCATTCCCACTAAAAGGCTCCCCCAGAGAAATGGCTAATTCCAGGACTGGGCAGAGAAGGCACAAGATGAGCCTGCACTATATGTTATCATACCAGAAAGTAAGGAGAACAACAATGGGAGCATGTCACAAGGACACAGGAGCCAGCTTGCAGGGGCCCCCAATCACCAAACAGGACAATTTAAGCAACAATATAGTTAAGTAATTAATTAATTATAAACCACTGAAAACGCAAACTCATGAGTTTATACTGAAAACAGATAAATCAAAGGGAGATGAAAAGGAACTCTTTCTTAAGAGTAGTATGCTAGGCTCCCTGGTAAATGTGGATGGGGTACTAGAGTTAGAAAACCATTTTGCAAGCATCAAAGGAAAATGTAAATCATGTAAGGAGTCATGATTGATGTTAAACCACAGGGAACAGGGTATTTGCATTGTCTTAAAGTGTTTCCCTAAAGACTGCATATTAGTTGCAAAGGAAGAAAAAAAGAGAAATCTTAACTGGGCAAATAAAACTAAATCATAATGAGGGCCAGATATGATGCTCTGACAGGGAAAAACATCAGCTATGCAGAGTTCTAGTCGAGAATGAATAATCTCAATCTAATCACCAGGAAACTATCAAACACAAAATGAAGAATAGTCCATTATAGCGGTAGGGGCTGTATTGTTTTTAAAGGTTTTTTTTTTTTTAAGATTTTATTTATTTGTTTATAGAGAGAGGGAAAGGGAAGGAGAAAGAGAGGGAGAGAAAGATGTGCTAGAGATACATGGATTGGTTGCCTCTCGCACTCCCCCAACTGGGGACCTGCCCGGCAAGCCAGGCACGTGCCCTGGGAACTGAACTGGCAATCTTTGGGTTCACCTGTGCTCAATCCACTCAGCCACACCAGCCAGCGCAGGGCTGTTAAAGTGTGACTATCCTAAAGCACGTAAGAAAAGGTGTGTAAACACTACAGATTAAAATACTAAAAAGAACTAAATGTAATTAATACTTGACCTAGACAGATTCTGCTATAGAGAATAGTAAATCAACTGAAAAAAATTAAATGTGGGTAACAGATTAATGTATCAATTTGCGTATAAAGATGCATATTAAATTATGCAGAGATAGCCCTGGCCAAGTAGCTCAGTTGAGTCGAGTGCCGCCCTGACACACCAAGATTGAGGATTCAATCCCCAGTCAGGACACAGACAAGAATCAGCCAATCAATGCATAAATAAGTGGAACAACAAACTGATGTCTCTCTTTCCCTCCCTCCCTCTCTCTAAAAACCAATAAATAAAAACTAAAAAGTACAATAAATTGTGTAGATGTACACTATACAACCGTAAGATATATAAATCGTTGTGTATGTACACATATCTACCTGTAAATTAAGTGTACACATGCACATAATTTTACTTAGATATAGATAAATGCATAGGGAGGTCACAAATGCTAAAGCAAATGGGGTAAAATGTTAACACGTAAGTCTGGGTAAAAGGTATATAATTGCTCTTTGTACTATTTTGTTTTTGCAACTTCATAAAATTAAAACATTTTACCAGAGGTTTAAAAAATTTTTAGTGAAATGTAGCAAACCTTTTACAATCTACTAAACTTAGTTTTCCTTTTACCTTCAGATAATCTTTAAAACAAACAAACAAACAAAGTTGTGCTGGTACTTATTTACCCTTATAAATCCCATCTTTTCTGCCTGGACACCTCCAGAAGCTACAAAAAACTACTTGGGATTCTAACCTTGCTGTTCTTCCCCCAGTTACTGTCCCTCTAGTTCCTCCTGTCTTTGGAAATCTTCCCTCTGACACTCAAGCACTTTTTGTCTGGGAACAATAAGCGGTCATTTCCCTTTTAGCAAGTGCTTTGCATCAAGTCAGAACAGAGCTACGAATGCTCAGTCATTCTCTCTTGGCATGAAGTCTCAAGAAAAGTATCTGAAGTGAAGATACAGATTTGGGAATCACTAACTTACAGGTAATTAATTACACTGAGAATATTAGCGTGAGGGAAAAAATGGGCAGAGAATAAAACTGTAGAGAATATCAATATTTATGGTACAAAACAATTTTTCAGAGAGAAAGAAATATAAACTAGACATACATGGTGTCAAAGAAATGGAGAGAATAAAAAGCTGGGAATGCCCATGAATATGGTCCGAGGAGCTCATTTGCGTGAAAACTGGACTCTGTAACGAGAAAGCTGATTACTGAAGCCTTTCCAACAGTGTCAGAAGCAGAAATCAGACTCCTTGTGGATAAAGAGTGAAATGGGAGGAAGGCCTTGAGCAGGAGGAATAGCAGTAATAAAAAAACTCTGAAGTAGGTCAGATCATCAGCCCTGCTGTCAGACGGCACAGAGAGGCCAGGGGAGTGGGGGGCAGAGCCTGGATACAACTCCCCCGCCCCCGGCAACCTGCTCCTCTGAGGAAGTACAGAGACAGGAGACGCAGGTGACCAGCCTGCAGACTCCACACACAGCACCTTCTCTGCACACTGCACAAATCTTTTTCTGCGTTTCAGTTGCATTTTTACTTTTCTTGATATAATAAAGCGTTATATGGCAAAAATGTGTATTTTCTTCTGTCTTCAATATTAAAATGGCTACACAAAAATTCACCAATTCTGATAAGATTTTTTTTAAGTGCACATTGATATGACAGCTGTCACAATACAATCTAACAAAATTGTTTCGAATGAAGTTAAAGACAACTAAGTGCCACTAGGGCCATCTTATGGGGGGAAAAAAACAAACGCAAATTTTTTGGCCAACCCAATATAATGGGCAATAGCAGCTTAATAGAGCACAATAAACTGAAAGTGACCCTTCAGTTACTGATTATAAAATTTCCTCCAACAGGAGAATATGCAATTTTCTGTAGGCTTGAGTCCTGCTTCTAAGATACCAGACATAAACTTATCTGGACTGGAAAAAAAAAGAAAAAAAAAAAAAGAGTACACAGCAAAAGCAAGGATTTCAAACCAGTGACTAAGCTGAGGACTGCATACTTTGATTGAATAGCTAAACATTTTATTTTAAAAATGCAATATACTTTTTAGGAATTTATGTACTGAAACCATATTCTGTTTATAAAACTATGGAACATAAACCAATTTCTAACATAATTAGAAGATTCTGTGACTTAATGCCAAACACCATGCTTTTGCCTAAATCCAACCATATGAAGAGGAAAAGCACACCTACCTGATAAGCACGTCATTAAGCCCAAGGCAAGCATAGCACCAGCCAACACTGTCAAACGGTTGTAGCGCATTGCCATAATGGCGGCTATAAAAAATGTCTTGTCACCCAGTTCAGATACAATGATAACTGATATGGCAGCGACAAATGCATGGATAAATCCCAAATTAGTTTGGGTAGCTGGATCTTCTTTATTGGCATGAACTGGGACAGCTGGTGTGAGTCCTTTCTGAAATAAAAAATATACATATATCACCTACTTTTTGAAAGTCATTATTTACAATTCTTTTATTTTATATGTGGATTAAGATTATTTTTCTGCCATGGTCATTAGACTTATTTACATCACTCTGAAAACCATTAGTAACCACAGAAACCTCTGATGGATGGTTGCTACAATGCAGATGCAAGTGCAATTCTACAAAACAATTTTAAAAAAACAGTGTATACCAACTCTATACATTAAAATTACCTTACTTTCTAAAAAACTGTGAGTTGAGATCAAGGTCTTTATTTTTCATTTGTAACTTGTGTGAAAGGCTGTGTTTACCAAATATTCAAGTAATAGGAACCTGAGATAAATTTCATTAACACTTCAGAGGACAAAGTAAGATTCAGAAACCTCAGCAGCAGGCTGGAGCAAGAGTTGGCTCTAGCTAAGATGAGGTCTAATATAGCTGGATATATGAATGGTCCTACACTAAAGTCTAAAAATCTCCTAAGAGATAACATGGCCTGATTAAAAAATAAAAGACAAACCAGAGTTTTGGGTTAGCGTTAAAGCCATTTTCAGCTGAAAATGTGACAAAGCTCCAAAGGGGCAACAAGCACTTTAAAGGATCAGTGGCACGTCCATCATTCTGTGCTGCTCACTCTTTACCCAAAGTTCTGTACTGGTTCTTGAGCACCATACTTTATGAATACCAGGCATTCTTCTCAGAATTAGAACAACTAATCCTAAAACATATATAGAACCACAAAAGACCCCAAGTAGCCAAAGAAATCTTAAGAACAAAGTGGGGCTCATGCTCTCTATGTCAAACTCTGCTATAAAGCTGTAATAAAACTATACATGGAACTGGCATAAAATACACACACACACACACACCCCCCACTGGCATGCCCTGGAGGGCCCAGAAATACATCCTTAGCCTTACAGTCAATTAATCTAGAACAAAGGAGGCAATGATACACAATGGGAGTAAAGACAGTCTCTTTAGTAAGTGGTGCTGGAAAAACTGGACAGATACAGGCAAAAAAATTAAATTGGACCACTTTCTTATACCATATACAAAAATGAACTCAAAATAGATGAAAGACTTAAAGGTAAGACCTGAAACCATAAAACTACCAAAAGAAAACAGGCAGTAAACTGAGAAATCTGTCATAGCATCTTTTAGGATATGTCTCCTTGGGCAAACAAAACAAAAGAAATAAACACACACATGGTACTACATCATACTACAAAGTTCTTCACAGCAAGAGAAACTATCAACAAAACAAAAAGATATCCTACTGAATGTGAAAAATATTCACAAATGACACATCTGATAAGGACTTAATATCTAAAACATATAAGGAACTCACACAACTTAACACCGAAAAAACAAACATTTAAAAATGGGCAGCCCTGGCTGGTATGGCTCAGTGGCTGGAGCATCCTCCTCTAACAGAAGGGTTGCAGGCTCCATTCCTGATTGAGGCACATGCCTAGGTTGCAGGTGCATCCCCAGTCCAGGCACAGGCACATGTGACCCCAGGTCCGGATCCCTATGATCCCTGGTCTGGGTCTGTACACAGACAACCAACAGATGCTTCCTCCAAATCAGTGTTTCTCTCTCTCTCTAAAAATGGAAACGAAAATGTCCTCAGGTGAGGATTAAAAAAAAAAAAAGCAGAGAACCTGACTAGACATTCCTCCAAAAAGGACATACAAATGGCCAACAGACATATGAAAAAATGCTCAACATCACTAATCATCAGGGAACTGCAAATCAAAACCACAATGAGCTATTGACTCACACCTGTCAGAGTGGCTGTCATCAGTAAATCAACAAACAAGTGTTGGTGAGGATGTGGGGAAAAGGTTCCTCTTATGCACTGTCTGTCGGATTGTAGATTAGTGCCGTGACTATGGAAAGAGTATGGAAACTCCTCAAAAAATTAAAAATAGAACTGCCATATAATCCAGCAATTCCTCTTCTGGGTATTTAGCCAAAGAAAACAAAAACAGCACTTTGAAAAGATATATGTTTCCCTCAGTTCACTGCAGCACAACCAGTAACAGCTAAGATCGGAAAGCAACCTAGATATCAATAGATGAGTGGGTAAGGGAGAGATGGTTTGTGCGCACCCATGCACACAGACACAGGAATATTACTCAGCAATAAAAGGAAAGAAATCCTGTCATTTGTGATAACATAGATGAATCTTGAGGGTATATGCTAAATGAAATAGGTCAAAAGACAAATACTGTATGATTTCACTTAACCATGTAAACTTAAAAAAAAATGAACAAAACAGGACAGACCCCATAGACTGAGATCACGCTGATGGTTGCCAAATGGAGAGGGGAGTGAGAGTGAGAGAGAGAGAGATAGATATTGAGCAAGAGCCGATTCCTGGTAGGTTGCACATGTCTTTGGCTAGATCCATCCAGAAAATAAGTGCTCTGCAATTACTCATTCACTACCCAGAAGTACAGAGGAGTTGGGCAATCTCTGACCAATGAGGGAACTCAGTTCTGAGGTTCATTTCACAAGGCTCCTTCAAAGTCATAGCAGAATTCAGTACTAGTCACTCATACAGTGGCTAACTTGAAAATGCATTGGGATATATCCAGTTACCTCCCCTGGGCTGACAATTTGAAAGAATCTGATGTGTTCTGAGAACAGGGAGTAAACCACCAGATGAATGGGGGGGGGTAACAGGATAAATAGGGCCCAGACTGAAAATCCTGTACAGTATGGCCCAGCTTAGAGGCAAGTGAGCAACTCTTAGTTTGTTTTTTTTTTTAGTAGAAGGCAAAAATATGATTAAGGTACTGTGACTAATATATCAGGGCTAAAAGTACAGAACACCAGCCACTGGAACAATTAATTAGGAGGTTAGCTGCATAAGACTAATTCTGATAATACAGAAGGAAAAAAAAATCTTTTCACAATGGAAAAGAACATCAACAGAACGTCAGAAAGGGGAGAATCAAAGATGATGGCTAAGGTTTTCTATCTGGTTGACTAAGAGGAATACTAGTATTCCTACACAGTATATGGGAAAGAGGAAGAAAATAAGGGGTCTGATTTCATACCTGTTCAATTTGAGGTGATAAAAAACATTTCAAATGAAAGTTTCCAAGAGGTCATATAAATAGGACCCCAGCACAGCCTCAAGGTACGTGTCTGGTTGCTGGCAGCCAGAGTTGATTGGCTAGAGCTTTGCAAGGAGGTGAAATTTCCAAGGGAAAAGGCCAAGATTAAGTTGAAAAACATGAGTCTTAGGGGATGTCTATATTTAGGGAGAAGGGTGGGGGGGTAAGGAAAGAAAACAAAACTGTCTTAGATATTTAAAGTCAGGCAACAGAACACAGATGGTCAAGACGGGGCAAGCACCATTTCACTGAGCTACTAACTAGACACCAGGCACTTTCATATACATTGTTTTGTTTGTGCTAAAAAACCTTAAAAGCTGCTAACACAAGAGGAGAAACTGAGGACCAACAGCGTTAAATAATTTTCCCAAGTTAAATACAGCAAAGATGGGGTCCCACCTTCAAAAAGTGGAGAGGTAGCAGTGTCAAATGAGAACTCAAAAAAGAGCCCTGGATTTAGCAACTAGGAAGTTACAGGTGTCTGTCAGAAATGAAATTTCAATAAAAAGAAAGGGGTTCACACCAGATAATGGAAGACTAAAAGGAAAGTGAAAAAAGCAGCTAATTTCCTAGACAAATTCAGTTTATAAAACTGAAGAACAGATATAAACATACTGGAGAGAGACTGCAGGTTCAGATCCAAACAACCACAATAAAGTGAGCCTCCAAATCTTTCTGCTGGTAGAGCACCGTGCCTTGAACTTGTAAAGAATACAACACCTGTGAAGAGCAATGAACTGAGGTATGCTTATAACACAGTCAAGAGGAGTTAACTTACTGGCCTTTGAATTTTTTCATTCCCAAAACAGGAAAGAACCTGTGGGCATGTGTAAGCAGATAGAAAGGAACCGACGAAAAGGAGAGAATGAAGATACCGAGGAAGGAAAATACTGGAGGTCAGAGAACAGGCAGACAGACACAGAGAAGTGTGAAAAGGATGACAGTTTTTACCACTGCCCAAAAAAAGGTAGAAGGCACGGGCATAGAAGCAAATATTTATATGTGTACAAGAGGGTCAGATGTGGTGACTATAATTTCAACTTTGGTAACCCACTATTCAATTATAGTGTAATGAAATAGTAAGTAATGAGACACAGTGTTTCCTTTGGTACAAACACTATCTCATTATTTTGGGTCTGAAACCCAAATTATTTACATCTAGAAAACAGTCAACAACTTGTAATTTAAAAAAAAAACCTTGCTGAATAACTCTACTCAAAGTTAAATTTAGCTCCAAATTGAAAAACTGTGAAAATAAAAAAATACTTTTTATTTAGAAAGTATTCTTATATACTTTCATGATCTTCAAGAAGGAAAAATGACAGTCAACAATGAAAAAATAATGACTATTATAGTTCTAGTTCCATAGTTTCAAATGAACACGTCTGACTACCGAAATTGATAGACACCTGCCTCAGAACCTCCATCTACACATGATGAAAATAGGGAGATGAAGATGCTTCCTTTGAAAAAAGCCTACAGCCACTACAAGAAAAGACTGATGTCCCTGGAAAAAAATAAAAGGTCGCTCAACTGTCTCCTTGCCATTACTTTATCATATAAAGTCAGAAAAACCTTTTTCAGAAGTTGGAAAATGTGGGCAAAAATGTATGCTCAACTTAAAACAATGACACCATGGATAAGCCTGGTTTTAAAAGATTGCATTACAATAAAAAAATATTTTATCATAAATTTTCACAATCATTTTCTTTTTATGGATAGTTTAGTCTGTTTTTTAAATTTTATTTTTATTAACATTACTTGTTAATTCATATTAGAATATGTATTTAACGAATATATTTTGATTTTAATGAATGTTTAACAACTTTATGAATGTTTTTAATGGACTTAGAAATGTTGACATTTGAAAGGCACTAAATGTTCACTGATTTTGTTTTAATCAATAGCTTTGGTGACAGAATACCAAAAACCGAATTCGATAATGTTCATTTCACTCTGACACAGCAATCCTCAGCCAGATAAGTGTCCTCACGCCTGATGGCCTCAATCTGCACTATAAAGAGGCTAGAACCAGGAGACTGCACTGACGGAGCAGGACTGCAACTAAATCAGAATGGAAGACGTTCAACCTATCTTGTGGAAGGCCTTCTCACGGTTAAAAGGTAACAAATGAAAGAAATGCCAAGGAACAGAAAACACTGAAAATCTGTACTGTGTCAAGTATCAGGCTTCATGGTTTAGCAACAGTATTCCTTAACCAGAGCAGTGCAGATTATAAATTACCTTTATTAAATCCACTTGATCTCCCTCAACTAAAAGGACTTGTCTTCTTATAGTACATATGCAGCCGAGGGAAGGAATTAGAAAAAACTGAGCACGTCACTAGAAGCATAAACTGCGTAAATGAAAGAATCCAAATGACCAACAGTACTTTTCTTCATGAGTTTGTAAATTGGGGTTTAATTGTAACTGTTAGTTCAGAATGAATTCCCCCAACATTTTTTTAACCTGATAGAGAAAAAAAATACCCACTGTAGAAAGTTGTTAGAAATTCAGTTATCTGCTTCAAAGCATCCTACAAGATATGACTGCATTTTAATAATACATCTTATACTTGAATGCCTACCAGTGAAGGAGAAACTTCCCCCTCTCCAGGGTAAGTTTAAATATCATACCCTTTTAAAAAAAGGTCTTCTCACATACTGTAGTACTGTTAAGCAGAGAAAAAAAAAGTTGAACCATATCAAAAAGTTACATGAAAATATAATTAACACAATTGGATTCTATCACAATATAGAGATTAGAACAAATTCCTTTTAAAAAAAACATTAAGGATATTAAAAACAAAAATGTTATATTGTGCCTGCCCTTCCCCAATTATAAGAATCCTTAAGACCACTTCAATAGTCACTAGATACAGTTGACTTCATTTTACATGACTAGCTTTATTTTGCAGTCGTGGAAAGGGTATTTCCATACCTACCACCATTCATGCCTCAAAAATCACTATGACTAAAACTTTAATGAAAGGCCTGGAAAGTTACATTCAAAATATCTTTCACTCACTAAATTAACCCAAAATAATTACTGGCGGGGGGGCTTCCAATGAGTTTAAAAACAGAGGGCTAAATCATAAATTCTGAGAATAAATGTCGTGAATCAGCATTTCAGTTCAATTTCAGAACTGGAAATGGCAAGCAGCGTCATCTAAGGCCCAGGAGTGCCAAGCAAGAGACAAATCCCTTTTAACCAGGTAGGGAAGTCTTCACAAAGAGGAGAGAGATCTGCTAGTTCTTGGAAGGTGCACACGTTCTGACCGGTGGGCTTCCGGGTCACTCAAGCCTTGAGGGAGACCTTTTGTTGGAGAGAGGAGCCACGGAGCACATGGCAAGGTCTTCCGCTGGAGTACAGCATCTGAGCAAGGGAGGGTGACTAAAAAGCCTGGAGGCTGACTGGAGCCCGATCAGGAAATAAACTGAACATCTGCCGAAGAGGCTGGACTGAAATCAATAGTCAGGGGCAACTCGGTAAGATTTCTAAAAAGTTAAACAGAATTCAAAGTATAGGAAGACTCGTTGGGCGGAGACAGGCTGAATACAGCCTAGGGTGACAGGGGAGGGGGAGGGGATGTGGGCGCCAAGCCGACCCCTACTGGGGCCCAGGGCCTGAATTCAGGAGTCCAAATAGGAAATGAGAAAGCCCAGGGCAGGTAGACGGAAGAAATTTAAAAAATGTTGCCGAAATTTGAATCCAAGTGACGAAGTGGTTCTATTAACATAAATTAAGACATTAATTCATATTTATTTAGGGAACGCAAAGGACAATTCTGTATACCTATAAAGTTAGTTTGGGCATCCTACACCGCTGCGGCACTCTGTACCACTGCCAGAGGCAGATTATTCATCGGTGTTCCTAAGGGCTACTTTCTTACAAGCAAAAACTCGTTTTTAAAAAGTGAGAGTCGCGCTTCAAAATCCATGTATATTTGGGAGCGGGGGACCACAACCCACAAGTCATGCAAAGCTGAATTTGACTAAACAGTTCAGGATAAGCTGTTCCAACAACGAAAAGAATAAGAAAAGCCTCCCGGCTGCCCTATTTAAACTTCCTACTTGGGATGAGTATTTCCAGCTTTACACAATACATCTGAATAACAAGACTCCCATTCCTCAGCAGCATCTTCATCCTCCCGAACTAAAGGGTCACAGTGGCCTACACTGTGCTTGGGCTCCCCGTCCCTTCACCAAAAGGAGCTGGGCGAGACCAGGCCTGACCCCGGAAAAAGCGCCCTCCGCCGTCTTCCACGCACCGGTGCCAGGCCGGGCTCCCCTCCCCCCGCCGGCAGCCGGCGGCCGAGGGCGGCGCTCCGAGCGGCCGCGCCCCTGGTACCCGGAGCAGCCCGGCCTGCTCCGGCCCTTCCGGCTCACCTCGGCCCGAGCCGGCTCGGGGCCCTGCCCGGCTACGGGCTGCGGCTGCAGCTGCTGAGCAGGCGCCGGCGGCTCCTTGTTCCGGTGGCTAAGGTCTTCGTCGGGGACCGGCAGGACCCCAGCCGCGGCCCACATTAGCAGAAGCAGCAGGACCAGAAGCACCCGGGGCGCAGATGCGCGGCCGCTCCCCCGGGCCGCCGCCATCCCGCCCACCGAGACGGCCGCCACTAGAGGAAGTGTAGGAGACGCGCAGCCTCGACCCTGAGCCGCCCCTCAGGCCTCGCCGCCGCCGCCGCCGCCTAGTGAGGAGTCAGCACCATGCGGGAGTGGGCAGTGGCCGTCTTGAGCTCCAAGCTCAGCGGCGTCCACAGCCGCCCGCTCGGCTCTCCCTCTCCCGGGATGGCCACAAGACACCGCCAACAGTCTTAGGGCGCCCCAGCCCTGATTCCCCCCCAGACCCCGCCCCTGCCGGCCTCCCATTGGCCCGGCGTTCGCCTCGGCGTCTTGACGTCCTCCGGCAGGCTGAAGTGCGGCTCGCGCCCTTTTCCCATTGGACAGGGCACTCCCGGCAGGTACCGTAGCCACGTTACCTTTTCTTGCATCCTTCTCACGCCCCACCTGGGCCCTCTTCCTCTGTAATTGCCCACCTTCCCAGAACTGCAAGGCTCGTTACCTCTCCTTTCTGAGTCTTACCCCCTGAGTCTAGGCCGGTGTTTCCTTTCCCTTAACCTTTTCTACATGTCGAATTAGTTCCAGCACCCTGGTTACGTGGCACTCACTGCGAGCACCACCACACCTAGCGCGGTTCCGCACTTCCTCGCAGATTCTCCGTGTGGCCTCTGACGCGGGAGATCTGCTGAGGATAAGGTTCTTAGAGGGCCAAGATGCGATTATTTAAAACCTCTGAAATAGGACTTGGGAAGTAGCAGATATTTTTCAAGTCTTGTTTTACGATAGACACTATTTGTTTGCCAATAGTCACCCCCAGACCAAAAAAAAAAAAAAATCGAACATTGCCCTTGTCTTGCAACGGCTCTCCGTTTTTGGTGTTTTGTGTTGCATCTATTTTAGAATGGCCTCTTAAAATTTGGCTTTTGAAATTGAGTGTTTAGGATTTTCGAAGGATGGAGATTGAGGTGGGCAAGAGCAGAAAACAGGAAAGATTGGTTGGTTAGGCTTGAGAATATTTTTACATTTTGTATTTTAAAAAGTTGAGCTAGGTAGTTATCAAAAGTTTAACTAATATGGTGCTAACCATGTGCCAGGCATTCTTCTACATACCTTAGATATACTGTACTTTGTGAAGAGCTGAGAAGAGTTATCAGTAAAGACTGGAACAAGAAATTAATCCACCAAAACTGACAAAGTGAACAAAGGTACTTTGAGGTCACTGAAGAACCATGTTACATAATCAGTTGGTAAAGTTTTTGTCTATGCTGTTCTTCCTGTCTGTTATTAACTTCCTCTGCTCTATCACTATAAACTACTCACACTTTCAAAACCTGTTCAGGTCTGACATCTCAGAAGTCTTCCTCCATTACCTCTTCCTACAGAATTCATCACTCCTTGCTTCCTGCTACTGTGGCTTACACAAGCTTCCACTGTTGCAGAAGTAATCAGGATGCCTCTTACACAATTGGGATTGCAACTGTTGTGCCCCCCAGTTCATCTCTAGAGTGCAAATATTTGAGCCCTCGCACACCAGTAATGGAAATCCCAGAAGTCCAGACTGTTCTCCTTCCAAGTCCTTTTCCTTTATGCATACAGGATTTGCTGTGCTTAAGAAGTACCTGAAAAAGTCTAGTAGATCAGTCTCATGGCTGCGGCAGTAGGGTAAATTCGGGAAAATTGGTCATGTGTCCCTGATTCCTGGAGGGTGCTTGGCATATTTTCTGGGGGTGGGCTGCCCAAACCCCAGAGCTCTCTAACAGGAAGTGCTTCTGGCCAAATTCCCAGCCACCTCAGCAGATAAGGCAGCAAGGACTTAGAGTTACAGAGAGTGGGTTGGAGGGAGGACAGTCTGGACTTTAGGGCTTTCTATTACTGGTGTAGGAGGGCACAACTATTTGCACTCTAGAGATGAACTAGGAGGTACAACAGTAAGACTCAGTAGGAAGCATCCTGGTTACTTCCACAATAATAGGCTGTGTGTGGACTGGCCAGCTGTGTGAAGTGGTTCAGGGGCAAGGCTGTTTAGCAGAAGATGTAAACAGAGTAAGGGAACCCACATAGTGAGATCAGTGCAATGTCAATAGTCTGGGCCAGAGTGGAGCCTTTCCAACCTGTCCCGGAATCATGCTGATGCAAGGACCCTCAGGTTCTGCCAGTCTAGGCTCCCCGTGTCAGATTCCAAAGTGGTCAGCTCTTACTGCACTGAGAAGTGCTAAACCAGGGCTGGTTCTAGCTTTCACTGTCTTCAGAATTTAAAGCCATCATCCTATTTCTCCCTGGTGACTAACTCCTTTGAAAAAATAACAACAACAACAACAACAACAACAAAGCCTACCAAAAACAAACAAAAAACACAGGCATGTCCTGATACTTTTCTGGGTTAACAATTGGAACTACTTACTTCCCACCCACTTAGGATGTGGGAGGGTCTACAATTCCAAGATTGTAGATACAATCTTGGCCTACATAGATACAGTCTCACTAAATGTGGTCACTTGCAGGCACCCTTCTGGTAAGAAACCTTACTATACATGCGTAACATTGTATTTTAATACTTTTTATTCCTACCTCCTGACCAAGCCTTAAGCTTCTAGATTGTAAGATTTTGTCTTTTGTCTTTATATTCTTCCCCCGCACCTATCAGATTTCCTAACATGGTGATAGTGATGGCCAACAGTGCAGCAGCAGCAATAGTAGCAGTAATTCTTTACTGAATGAGACCCTGATTCGGGCAGTGCCCTGGACGTGTTACCTGAGTGACCTCACCAGGTAGGTACTATTATCTTCATTTTTACAAATGAGAAATGTGCGACTTCGGTCAGGTAAGTTTGCCAGAATTACAGAGCTACTAAATGGCAGACGTGTGCTTGATACCCATGTGTGGAACTTACCTAACTGTCCCCTACTTCCTGAAAATCCAACCATTTAAAGCCAACCAGTTAATGGGGAATGTTTTTATTATCTAGCAGAGGAGAAGGCCCTCTCCTGCCCATCATATGGTTCCATGAAGAGGACTACGTTCTGGCCTCTCTCAGAGCCTTAACCATTTCACTTCTGATGGTGTAAAGTGAAGCGGGGCAAGTAACAGCATACTGGGCTCAGCTCTGCCACTTTTTCCTCTTAGGAGGTGCAGCCCACAGCTGTCCTCTCTGGGGCTGCCAGCTCCCAGCCCCGTGCTGCTTGCAACCGGGTAGGGACAGCTCTTGATCTGGAATTCAATATTAGTCCAGCACCCCTGGCTACCAGACCTGAAGTCACTCCTTCCAACCTGGCTGCCTGTCTCACTGTTTCTTTCCCCAACTTTTCGGAAGGAGAGAAGAGGCAAGGTATCTCCTGAGCTTTCTAAGGGACTCCTCCCTGCATCCCCCCAGTCATCAAAAGGTGAATTAAAGCTTTTACTTTATGCAGTCCATACAGTAAAGGCTGGTTTGAGAAGCCGGGGCAGGGAGTGATGAGAAAGGAGAGCAG
This sequence comes from Phyllostomus hastatus, assembly GCF_019186645.2. NCBI lineage: Eukaryota > Metazoa > Chordata > Mammalia > Chiroptera > Phyllostomidae > Phyllostomus > Phyllostomus hastatus. Next base: position 32,764,914 of record NW_025333709.1, on the reverse strand, counting down.
GAAGCAGAAACCAGAAACTTCATACTGAGAGTCAACTGAAGATCATTCATAATTCAAGAGAGGGCACTTGGCAAATTGAAATGTAAGTTAATGACAAATCGCAATTTATAACTCGCTTGATCTTCTCAATTCTAAAGCACTTCTGCCATGTGCAGTGAAGCATGCCACTACCCACAGGCACACTGAAACCCTCAGATGATGGGGACCTGGCCGCTTGTAGCGGACCTCTGCTGGTCCAGCAGAACGGGGGACCCACCCTCTCAGGCTTATTCTTTGACTTTTCCAGGTTTCTACAATACAATGGGCAGACAATTCAAATGTGTGCTCCAAAATTCTCATTTGTCCAACTGCTTGCTTCCATCTCCACCTGAATGCATCACAGGCACTTCAGACAAAGCCTGGGCAAGACAAATTTCTGATTTCTTTCCAAAAAATCTGTTCCTTTCTCAGGCTTCCCTTCTCAGTAAATGGAACCAACGTCCCCCTATTTGATTACTTTTATTTCCTCCTACCCCACATCCAATCCACTAGCAAGTTCTGTTGGCTCAATCTCTAAAATAGATCCTGAATAGCTCACCTCTTTCTATCTCTACTGTTACTACCTTATCCATCCTACGTGTCATATCCGTAATCTAACTGACAGTCAGGGTGAGCTCTCAGAATTAAATCATTTTATTTTCCTGCTTAACATTATCCAATGACTTCTAAATGCCCTTAGAATAAGGTCCAAAGTCCTTATCTCTGAACTGAAGTTCTGTGTGATCTAACCCACACCTTATATGTGGCTGCATCTCTTGGTTTTCTCTGCCTCAGGTTCCGTGCTGTTTCCCTTCTTAGCTTGCTCCTTTTCCAGGCCTTCTTCTGATCATTTACAGTAAATATCACCCCCTTAAGAAAGACCTTCCTGCCCACCCACCTAAAGTAGACCCCTTCCCATCCCCCTATCACTGTCTAGCTCACCTTTTTGTAAAGTTTTTTAAAGCTTTTTTTCATAGCACTTATCACTATCTGAAATTGTCTTGATTATGTCATTGTTTACTTGTTATACTTATTATCTGTATCCCTCAACTGAAATGTAGGCTCTATCAGGGAAGAAATGTGACCTGTCTTGCTTACTGTCTTTCCGAGGTCTGAAACAGTGCCAAGCTGTGGAAAATACTCAGATGTGAATGAATCATCAATTTAATGGAATTTCGAGAATGAAAAGACAAGACAAATCTAATGCAGAGGTAGTCTGGCACAAAAACACAGGTTTTTGATCTTATCATTCCTTCCTCCCAAAAGGCCTGAGCGGCTTAGAAGGGTTTTTCTATGCTTTGTTGCTGGCCTGATTCTGAAAGACAGAGTTCATCCTACTTTCTGCTCACATCCTAGAGGCTTGGAGTTCATTCGTAGGCAAAGACAAGAATGGGTCTTTCACTCACCAAAAAGCCTTCAATTTACAATCTCTCTCCTCCTCCAATGATTGCCAGATTCCTTTAGGTTAAACAGCAAATGGGACTCCAACTGCTGGTCCCCAGATTAAGGGAAATCCTCTCAGGCCATTCTGTCCATTAAAGAATCAGTGCAGGAAGTTCGGAGATGTGATTTAAGGCAGAGAGCCGGTTGGAAATTGGGAGGGGGCGATGCTCTTTCACTAAAGTAAGGCTTGACTGTTAGTGAGAAATTGGGTCAAAATTATGTGGACTAGAAGAATACAAATCCATTAAAATAGATGAAGGTCTTTAAAAGGAGAAGAGTTGCAGCCGTGGGATTTTCCTCCTCCTGTGCCTCGGGGAGTAGAGCTTCCCACCATGAAAAGTCTGTGGACCCTGAGACCTGCCCACCGCCTCTGCCGCCACAAGCAGGCCTGTAGGACCGCAGTTGCAGTGGACATTGTGTCTCAGGGGGTAGAGGAGTAGCCCTGCTTCCACCAGCCTCAGAAACATCTTTCTTTGTGGACTACACCGATTTGGGAATGCTCTCGCTGCAAGTGATGCAAAGAGATTTTTCCATCCTGACTCACTCTCCAAAAAACCAGCTGGAGAAACAGCCTAGGAGGACAAAATAAGTTTGTACAAGGGAAGCTCAAATGCCTCTAAGAATATAAACAAAGGAAAAGAACCTGGTTGGGGTCTCCAGCCCTGTTTAAAGCAAGCAAACATCCTTTATCCTACCCTAGGCAATCGCCACAATGGGGAGCGTGACCCCCAGTTTTACCAGATATTCCAACTTGTCAAGGAAGAAACAAGAGATCTAAAATTTTAAGTGAAGGTTCCTAATTTTAAAATTAGGACTGCATTTCACTAAATGTAACAGGGAATCCAAAACAACACCTAGCATAAATTCGGTAAAATGTTTTCCCCTCAAAAGAGGCATTTCAGAACAAATCTAGGAGCTCTGCAGTGACCAGGGATCCAGGTTCCTTCCAGCTTTCTGTTCTATCGTTCTCAGGGTATGACATTTATCTTCCTGATCCAGTACAGCCGCTAGAGCTCTGACGGCCTGTTCCAGGCAGACAGGGAAACAGGGTATGTGTCTTTTAAGGAAGCTGCCACAAAACACATCTATTTATATCCTTTTGGCTAGAATCTAGCTGCCTGGCCACAGCTAACGGAAAGCAAGCTTAGGAAATTTGACATTTCCCAACTTCCCTTACAGATACACACACACACATACAAGTATACGTGTGTGTATATGGCCACTAATATGTGTGTGTATATGTGTGTGTATGCACAATAGAGTTACATTAAGGAACTGGCTCAGGTGATTGTTAGGGCTGGCCAACAGGCTAGAAACTAAGGCAATATTTTTATATTATAGCCCTGGGGTAGAATGCCTTCTTCTCCAGGCAACCTCAGGTGTTGCTCTCAAGGCCTTCAACTTACTGGATTAGTATCCGGTAGTTAGGGGAAACTGATCATTAGGTGTTAATTGCATCTGAAACGTCTTCTCAGCAACATCTAGATTAGTATTGAACAAACTATTGAGCATCATAGCCTAGCCAAGCTGACCTGTAAGGTTAACCATCACAGTCACTCTTTCAAAATTTTGTAAAATTGTGCGGGCAAGCCAGCACCTCCCTGAATTGGGTCTGACCTGAGCCTTCCAGTTCTCAATCCTTTCTGCACACACCGGGGCAAGGAGCTTGGTCCTTTCCAGACCTCTGTGTGTGTGTGTGTGTGTGTGTGTGTGTGTGACATGCCACTGAGTCAGCTCCGACTCCTAGCGACCCTCTGAAGGAATGATGTCCACAGTGCCCTGTCCTCAGAAGCCCTGCCCAGCTCCTACGGCTTCTTTTGTGGAGTCAGTCCGTCTCGTGGTCGGTGTCCCTCATGTCCTGCTGCCTTCTATTTCCCCAGCATTACTGTGTTTTCCAAAGAACTGTGCCCTCTCTTCATGTGCCCGAAGTAGGGCAGCTTCACTTTCGTCATTTTTATTTCCGGTGATGTTTCAGGCTTAAATTCGGCTTTCTGGCGGCCCATGTATCCATACAGCTCTCCTCCTGCACCCTGCTTGAAATGAATCAATTTGTTTCCCATCAGCCTCCATCACTGTCCAACTTGCATATCCATACATAGTTATTTACAAACCTACAGCACAAAAATATCCTGACCATACACACACCCTCCACAGCACTGGAATCACCTGTGCCTGGTAACAAGCGGCCTGCAATAAACACACCCAAGTCCCACCCTTTCTCAGATACTTTACCTAGATAAATAGCTAGTTTTATTTATCTTTTAAATTTAACCACTGTGTTGATGGGGTGCTGTCACACTGTTCTCTTTGACCCCGTTGTAACTTGTTAAATTATTATCACTTTAAAACCCAAACTTCTGGTGCCAGGGAGTGATACAGAGAGGCGCCGGGGGTGGGGGGGGGCCGAGCTGGGGCTGACGAAGCCTGCCCTCACCTGCCATCCCAATCGGTGCAGCCAGCCCCACCTGCACAGACAGTGCCTTTCTGCTCACTCCCTATTCAGTTCCTTTTCACTTGTTTTCTTTCTCAAAGTTAACCTGGATACAATCAGCCTAGAAAACGAAGGCATGCTGCAAAAAAAGTCACTGATTTGTTAGAGAGCTTGATATATTATGAATATTTCTTTTCTTATTCTATTCTTATGTGTATCACAGTTGTTTTTCCTAATTTTTAAAACGTTGTGTATCCCATTTGAAATAGCAAAAAGAAAAATGAAATACCTAGGAATAAACCTAACGAAAGAGGTAAAAGACCTGTATTCAGAAAACTACACAACACTGAGGAGAGAAATCAAGGAAGACACAAACAAATGGAAACATATACCGTGTTCATGGATTGGAAGAATTAATATCATCAAAATGTCCATACTACCAAAAGCAATTTACACATTCAATGCAATTCCTATTAAAGTACCAATGGCATATTTCACAGACATAAAACAAACACTTCAAAAATTTGTATGGAATTATAAATGACCCCAATTAGCTGCTGCAATTTTGAGAAAGAAGAGTAAAGTAGGAGGGATCACAATACCTGACACTAAACTCTACTACAAGGCCACTGTAATCAAAACTGCCTGGTACTGGCATAAAAACAGGCACATGGACCAATGGAACAGAATAGAGAGCCCAGAAATAAACCCAAGTCTCTACGGTCAATTAATATTTGACAAAGGAAGCAGCGACATAAAATGGAATAAAAACAGCCTCTTCAACAAATGGTGTTGGGAGAACTGGACAGCTACGTGTAAAAAAATGAAACTTGAGCACCAACTTACACCTTATACAAAAATAGATTCAAGGTGGATAAAAGAGTTAAATATAAACCGTGACACCATTAAAGTCCTAGAAGAGAATGTAGGTAGGAAAATCTCAGATATTTCACACAGAAACTTTTTTACTGACTTGTCTCCTAGAGCAAGGGACATAAAGGAAAGAATAAACAAATGGGACCTCATCAAAATAAAAAGCTTTTGCACAGCTAAAGAAAACAGTATCAAAATAAAAAGAGAACCAACTGCATGGGAAAACATATTTGCCAATGATACCTCAGACAAGGGTTTAATCTCCAAAATATATAGAGAACTTACACGACTCCACTCTAAGAAGACAAGTAACCCAATTAAAAAATGGGCAAAGGACTTTAACAGACACTTCTCCAAGGAGGACATACAGAAAATCCAAAGACACATGAAACAATGCTCAATATCGCTAGCTATCAGAGAGATGCAGATTAAAACCACAATGAGATACCACTTCACACCAGCCAGAATGGCCATCATAAACAAAGCAACAAACAACAAGTGTTGGAGAGGTTGTGGAAAAAAGGGGACTCTAGTGCACTGTTGGTGGGACTGCAGACTGGTACAACCACTATGGAAAGCAGTATGGAACTTCCTCAGAAAACTAAAAATGGATCTGCCTTTTGACCCTGCGATTCCACTGCTGGGACTCTATCCTAAGAACACTGAAACACCAATCCAAAAGAACCTTTGCACCCCGATGTTCATAGCAGCACAATTTACAATAGCTAGGTGCTGGAAGCAACCTAGATGCCCATCAGTAAATGAATGGATCAAAAAACTATGGTACATTTACACAATGGAATTCTACACAGCAGAAAGAAAGAAGGAGCTCCTACCCTTTGCAGCAGCATGGATGGAGCTGGAAAGCATTATGCTAAGTGAAATAAGTCAGGCAGTGAAAGACAAATACCACATGATCTCACCTTTAACAGGAACCTAAACAACAAAACAAAGAAACAAGCAAAATATAACCAAAGACACTGAAACAGGAGACAGACTGACAGTGACCAGAGGGGAGAGAAGAGGGAATTTCAGGGGGGAATGGGTAAGCTTTACAGGAACAAATTTGGAGGACACATGGACAAAAACTAAGGGTGGGGAGTAATGGCGGGGAAGTGGGGAGGGTTGGATGGGTGGGCTGGAATGGGAGTAAGTGGAAGAAAACTGTACTTGAACAATGATTAAAATAAAATTAAAACAAAACAAAACAAAACAAAAAAACGTTGTGTATGCTCCAGTTGGGTTGCTCAGTTGACTGGAGTGTCGTCCTCACAAACCAAAATGTTAAAGGTTTGAATCTCTGTCAGGGCATATGCCTATGTTGTGGGTCCATTCCCTGGTTGGGGTGTGTTTGGGTAATTCTGTACATGCTTGTAGCTTTTCTCAGTTTATTTTAACAATATTAGTGCTAGAAATGTGGCTAAATGGGCCCATTAAAAGCACTGAAACAAAATTTTGTCACTTAGAAACCTATAATTTCATTAGAGATCAAGAAGATAGAACTAAAATTGTTTTTGCATAAATATGCATCTTCTTTATGTTTCTTAATTCCTGCAATAAAATTGTTTATATAATTATCATACAAAATAAAAACAATTATATTTAAATGAATCTTTTTCATCTTCATGGGAAGCAAGTTTGGTTTAATGCTTTCCCTTAACGTTTCACTTTCAAATGGAAGTCATCTCTATTGTGATTTTGTTTCTATGTCAAGTTTACTGCAAGGTGTCATTTCTAGAGGAACTAAGAATGGAAGGGGGTGCTGTTTCTTTGGAAAAATAGCTCTTTGTACTTGAAAATCACAGAATGCTGATAGAAGGACAATCTGACAGGCCTACTGCTTATAATGTACCAGAGTGTGACCCTCATTTGAACTGATGTTGATCCCTGTTAAACTTGTGCTTTGGATGGCAAAACCCATACTTTTAAGAATTTTATTGACTTTAGAGAGGGGCAAAGAAAGGAGAGAGAGAGAGAGAGAAACATTGACTTGTTTTTCCACTTATGCATTCATTGGAAAAACCATAATTTTAATGAGGATGCCAGTATTGTCCCAAAGTGCTTTTTTTGTGTGTGACATCCATTTTGGATCAAAGACAAACAGATTTTTCCTTATGCCAGATTTTGCATTTTAGCCCATTTAGGCTTTTTTCCATAAAAAAGACATTTTTCATTTTGACCAGTAACTTTATTGATTTGGATATTTTGAGTATGTTGGCTATCTCCCACGTATACAATATTGATTATTCTCAGTTAATGTTTTGATTTGACCGCTGTGAACTTCAACTGGCCTACCCTACTGTGGAGCATCGTCCAGAGAGAAATCTCCCACACAGAACTTCGCAAACCACTTTTGACGTGTTCGATCAGTCACAGCACCTTCTCCATACACTGCACAAATCTTTTTTCCTTTGTGCCTCAGTTGCATTTTTACCTTTCTTGAAATAATAAAGCATAATATGCAAAAAAGTTGCATATTTTCTTCCATCTTCAATATTAGAAGGGCTACACAAAAATTCACCAGTTTTGATAAGTTTTTTTAAGAGCACTAATATGACAGCTGTCACAATACAATCTAACAAAACTGTTTCGAATGAAGACAACTAAACACTACTAGAAACCTCTTACAAAAAAACCAAACTTTTTGGCCAACCCAATAGATTAAATGCCTAGCAGATAGATTTTCTATGAACATACCAAGAACATGCATTTTCTTTCATTTCTTTCTCTTTTCTACCCTTCTTAAGTATTCATAACCATGAACTATCTTCAATAATTGCTTATGACAAAAATATGTCATACCCTTACCTGTGGTCAGGACTGGCTACATGGTTTGCTGGGCCCAGTACCAAACGGAAATGCAGGACCCCTGTTCAAAAAGCAGGAAAAAAAAGTGCAGTTAAAGGTACTGATGTAATATGAGTAACTGATATAGGAGTGCCTCAGTGAACTTAAAGATTGCAAAAATAACATTTTCAGACTCAATTGTATATAACACAATAAGTGGTAATAGTTTATTAATGTGATATCTTGGTTATGAAAATTTTCCGGCTCATTAGTCTGAAAATTTATTAAGATTTATATTTGTCATTTTTATTCTTAATTCACTAATTTCATGCAGTCCTTTTTCAAGAGATGTGACTGAAAGCTATATCAGTCACTCTTGGCAAATGTACAATCAAAATACATTTTGATCATTTTCCTTTTGAAAAGGAGCTTTCGGCTGATGCAGTTGTTAAGGATATTTATAGACTGTGACAGCACTAAGATAAATTTCTTTTTTCTTTTATTTATTAACTTGAAAGAGACATTGATTTGTTGTTCCACTTATTTATGCTTTTATTGGTTCACTGGTTGCTTCTTGCATGTGTCCTGACTGACGGAGATGGAACCCGCAACTCTGGCATGTCAGGCTGGTGCTCTAACCAACTGAGCTACTTGGCCAGGGCTAAGATAAATTTCTAATAAATTATTTTGAAATATAAACTTTAGTACTTCTAGAGTATTGGCTCATATGAAATAATTTTTCTAAACAGATTTAACTCTTCATATGAATTAGTTTTATGTAAGTCTGAATTTAATTTTAAGTGTAATTTATACAATGGCACTTAGTGTTTAGAAAACATGAGGAAATGTTTTCTGAAAATGGTGGGGGCTGTAGAAACACCTGAAAGTGTCTTTGTGATTTGGGTCTAATTCAAAAGGCCTGCTTATGCTTTCTGTCACTGTATCTTCCATTACAAGGGAAAAGAACTTTAATTGTCTTCCTCATTAACTAAAACATTGTTTCATTCAAACCTTCACGTGAAAATAGTGTTTTCTACAGAATGTGACGGTCTTCACCTGTAGTTTCTATGTCTACACCTGTGGTTATTTGCTTTGCAAGGTTGTAGCAGTTTTCAAAACTAGAGATTCTAAACCTTTTAAGAATTCTAATAATTCCCTGAAATGTTTTATTGTAGTGCTCATATATGCAATTCTCATTTTGTACTAATTTACTGATAAAGTTTGTGGCCTGAGTGCCAGCAGTTACTGTCCCCATTTGAGGTTGGAGAGTCGTTGTTCGTGTAGATGACAAGGGCGTTGGCAAACCGGCCTACCACCGCAGGGTTGGGCACTGTCCCGTCACAGAGCCCCTCCCATCTCTGCAGCCACAGGCCCCACTGCTATCGCCTCTGCTTCTACTCTTGCCGCCACCGTCTCCACTGCTGTGTGGGTCCAGGCCCCCGCCCAGCAGCCCCCAGAACTGCTCGGAGGCACGGGCGTGCATGCTGGGGCACCTGCACTGCCTGAGCCCTCTGCACACATGCGTGCGTTACCTGCTGTTGTGTTTCCTCAACTCACATGCACACTCCACCCCGTTGTCCCACCTACCAATCCCGAATTCAAAATAGAGTTACTGACATTTGTCAGGACAGCAACAGCACAGGGTTAAATCAAGCATGGAGCCCTTCTGAGAGTGGGGCCCTGTGCAGCAGTAGAGGGTGCACACTCCTGAAGCTGGCCCTGGAGTTGGGCTACAGTCTATGGAGCATCAGGGTTTGAGCAGGATATAGAAGAGAACATGAGGTGATGGGGAAGGGATGACACTAACATATTCCCTCCATGGCCTTAAATGAAGGAAATAGGTTTTTGAAAAATCTGAATCACCTTCCTACTGAAATATGTGCTCCTTGAGAGCAAGAATCTTACACAACCCTCTCTTCACCACAGATCCCACCTCTGTGCTTGCATACGGGAGGTGTTAAGTAAACTTGGTTGAATAGAAAAATTGTTACTCTGTTTACAGAGGAGTAATGTGTAAAGAATTAGAAATAGGTAGGTGCTCTTTTTCTTCAAGGTACTGCACTGATTCAGTCCGCACAACAAAGAAAAACGCAACCTGATCTGATCGTCTGATCTTGGAGGAGGAATATCATTAGTACGCATTGCATTTCCTGTGCCCGCTCCACAAGTGTGCGCATGTGTAAGCTTCCTGGGTTTGGCAGGAGTCTTTCTGCCTTTGCCTGTACTGACAGAGAATCTCATGGTTGATTTCCATGTCTTCCCCTTCGTTTCCTAAGACAACCTAATTCTTTCCCACATCCAAGGTTTAGATGGCATTATTCTTCACCAAGAGTTTCCGGTGGTAATTTTGTAAACACTGTCTTAGATCAAATGAGGAAAGACTGCTGACTAGGGAAATCTAATCAGAACACACAGTGTGCAAGTGGGAGGCAGTGAGGGAAGGAATGAGGTCTTTATCACAGTGCCTATAACAGTTCATTAGCAACTGTCTCCTTTCACAGGCAGATCAGGGCACTATGACACCACTAAGTACTTTCCTTAAAGTCTGAATTTTATGCCAAAGGACACAGACATGTCAAGTCATGGAAATGGAAGGCAGGCCTGGATATTGCAGAGCAAGTTGCGGTGAGTGCTCAGTGTGTAGGGAGCCTGCCCGTTGTGAGCCTGCGCTGGTCAGTTTTGGGTCTTTCCATACCCAACATGCCTTTTGATCTCCATGAGGTCTACACCCTACGAATAAGTAAAATGTATTAGTAGGAATGCCCAAAAATGGCATACTCAGATCTTATTCATTCTGACACATCCTCATAGTATCAGCCGCTTCTGCAACTAAATTACCACACCCTAATAAAGACATTCCAGAGAATGCAATCCAGGAAATGCAAATAAAATTCATCTAGGTCAAGAGCCTATGTCCTTACATAATAAGAACAACACAGTTTAACAAATTGACAAACTGGGAAGTTGTTCTGAGAAGGGAAACTATGAAAGCATATAAAATCCTCATTGTGGGCAGAATGTTATTCTACATGTTCCAGGATTCTAGAATGGAAAAACACAACTATTGAACAAAGAAATAGGGAGTTTTATAAAAGGTGAAAGTTGTGTAATAAACTTGGCAGACACAAGATCATCAAAGAAATTACTAACCAGTTATAAATGGGAGGCTCTAAATAGATTTAAGTAAAGTTATAATAGATCAATAAATTAGTTAACCAAATCAGGGATTTTGATGTCTCTTCCATCTCTCTGTTTTTCAGCTTGATTTCATGGAGTGTACTCATCTCCTAATTTAACTCTCAGAACTGGAAACTCTGGAGTATGGGAGAGAAGAAAGGGAATCTGTTCCTATTTCATTGCCCCACATCAACCATTGTAATCCTTAACTGCATGATTATCCTGAACTCTAAAGTTTGCTTCAGTGGGCTGAACTTACTGACTCCCTTATAACAAACAGAAGAGGGCCTAAGTGATGAGATGCCACTTCTGAGATTGAGTTACAAAAAGATTGTGTCCTGTGTCTTGCAAATCATTGCTTGCTTGCTCAGATGGAACCTGAGGACCATGGTATGAGCTACTTCATCAAGAGACCTATGTATCAGGGAACTGAGGGAGGCTCCTAGCCCCACATTCAATAACCCGTGAGAAATTAAATCCTGCCCTGGCTGGTGTAGTTCACTTGGTTAGAGCATCATCCTGTAAACTGAAAGGTAATGGGTTCAATTCCCAGTCAGGGCACATGCCCAGGTTGTGGGTTCGGTCCCCAGTTGGGGTGAGTATGAGAGGCCCCTGGTCAAGATGCATGCAAGGAGCAACCAACTGATGTTTCCAAACGACGTTTCTCACATTGGTGTTTCTCTTCCTCTCTCTCCCTCTCTTCCACTCTCTCTAAAATCAATAAGCACATCCTCGGGTGAGGATAAAAAAAATTAAATCCTGCTCACAACCATGCGAGGAACGTGGGAGGTGGGTCCTCCTCAGCAGAGCCTACAGATGAGACCTGAGCTCCCAGGACACCTTGACTACAGTGAATCTTTGAGGCAGTGGCACTGAGCTAGGTCGCACCCAAAATCCTAATGCACAGAAACTATGAAGTAATAGATGTTGACTGTTTCAGCTGCTATGATTTGGACTACTTTGTTACATAGCAATAGCTAACTAACCCGGTAACTTGAAGGAGGTGCAGAAGTTAGTTAGCTATGGGGATGGCTCTCTGGGGGAGGGGGATTCCAGGCAGAGGGGAGATGGCCAGTGTGTGCAAAAGTGAATGGGGGTAAGAATAGCAGCAGATAAGGTAAGCGAGGTGACTGGGCACCAGAGCATATGGGGGCTAGTAGCTTATTGTAGAAACTTTGGCCTTGATCTGAGAGAAATTTGGAGCTGTTGCAAGATTTTGAGAGAGAAGAGTGTGATCTGATTTATTCTTTTGAAAGGTGACTCCAGCTGGTGTTGACAATCAGCTATAGGGAATGAGAAGCATCGGGGAGACCAACTAGGAATCTGTCGCAGTCAGCTAGGCAAGAAATGGTGGTGGGTCAAATCAAGATGTTAGTAGAGGACCCTGGCTGGCGTAGCTCAGTGGATTGAGTGCAGGCTGCGAACCAAAGCATCACAGGTTCGATTCCCAGTCAGGGTACATGCCTGGATTGCAGGCCATGACCCCCAGCAACCACATATTGATGTTTCTCTCTGTCTCTCTCTCTCTCTTTCTCCCTCCCTTCCCTCTCTAAAAAATAAATAAATAAAATCTTTAAAAAAAAGATGAAAAAAAGATGTTAGTAGAGTTATGATAACAGGGATAGATTTCTGGAATTTTGATGGTAGAATCACGAATTATTTTGTGGAATGTGAGAGAAAGAAGAATAAAGATAAACTCCACCGGTTTTGGCTTGAGGAAGTAAAAACTGGGAAGACTGTGAGTGGATTAGGTGTGTGGGATGAAAAAAATAAAAGATTAACCATGTCACACTGAAGATCTCTGTTATACATCAGGAAGAGATGTTAGGTAGGCAATTGGATACTCAAGTCTAGAGTTTAGGGGTGATATTTAGGCTGGATATATAAATTTAGGAGTTGTCAGCATATAAATAGAATTTAGAGTCATGAGACTGAATGAGATCCCAGTTTCAGATAGAGAAAAGGACCAGGAACTGAGAATTGGTGCATCCCAACATTCAAAAGTCAGAAAAAAGAAGGAATCGGACAGGAGCCTGGGAAGGAGCAGCCAGGGAGGCAGGAGAAAAACCCAGAGTGTGTGAGGTGGCCACTGGATTTGGCATGGCCATTGGAGGCCCTTTTAAGAGCAGTTTCTGTGTTGTCGTGAGGTCTAGAGAGTGCCTGGAGCGGGTTAGCGGTGAGAGGAACAGAGTTGGGGCTAGTAAGAATAGAATAAATCTTTCTAGTTCTTCTGCAAAGGCACCAGAAAAAACAGGGGGTATCTGGTGAGGGGAATATTTTGTCTGCTGATGGGAATATTGAGAATGGGCAAAAATTTGATGATCTAGTAGGAGGAGGGGTGGCCACGCACAGTCCTTAGGTAGTGCCCCAGCAGAGGGCCTAACCTCATGTAGAAATCCAGAGACTGTTTCTACTTTCCGGAGAAAATGGTGAATGCCTTTAAAATGATCAAAAAGTATCACGGTTATCCTGTTTAGCAAGTTCCTCGGATTATGGGCACCTTGCCTTTGAGGTGTTTTATAACTCTGTAAGTTGTGGACAATTAATAGGAATGCAAGTAATCCTTTTCTGTAAATACACAATTTTTTTTTGGTGGAGGCACAACTGATTTCCTTCCCTTGTTATAGAAGCAAGTTTTGCATCTATTAAATAACTTCATTTTGACATGCCTTCTTGTCCATATATGTGTCTGCTTTTAGGATTCTTCTTTGAACTGGCTCTAACATCTGACTGGTTCCTTCATTAGTTAACAAGTTAAATAAAATCTTTGGCACATGTTCATTTTAAATTTGTATATACATTCTTTTTTTAAAATTAAGAGTGAGGTCAGCATTATGGTGGAGTGTGAAAATGCCTTTGTGCCTCCCCTTAAATTTAAAAGTTGGACAGCTGTAACTCAACAAAGGATCTCCTGCCCAATACACAAACACACCTGCAAGGGCCACAGATCAGGCCATTTGAAGCGAGTCACCCTGGAAGGAGTAGGGGAGGCAAGATGGAGGGGAAGGACAGGGACAGTGCCACAGTCGAAGTTCAATGCCCCCTGTGGCCCCAGCAAGCACAGTAGTGATGAAGTGAGTTAGCTGCAGACCTCACACACTACAAGCTGGGGTGTAAGTGAGGTACAATCAGTGCTCCTCTGGGAAAAGACACCTCCTCCTTCCCCTCACCCCATCACAGCAGACCCAGGAGAGGTGGCTGGGAAGCCTCAAACAGCGCAGCAGTGCCAACAGCTACTGCTGGCATGGGGTAGAGCTGAGAAATCAGGAAGTTGCTTCCCTGGCCTCATTCAGCTCAGCAGAGCCCGCTACAGGCAATGGGGATGCTCCCCAAAACACAGCAGGACCAGCAGCCATTAGTAAAAAGGAGGTGATGCTGGGAGCTCGCAAAGCCAGTTCTCCACCACCTGCCACGTTCCCTCACCACAGTGGTGGTACCCATAACAGAGGTGAGCTGGTCACAGAGGTAACATCCACCATCCCACTGGGTACAAGGCATTTTTCTTAACCAGAGTGATAGTGCTCCTTCAAGATTCTGGAGGTGCAATTAGTGCAGGCAAGAAAAAAAAACAAACTTTATTATTTCACCATATACTGGAAAACAAAAAAAGTTCCCTACTCGTCAACTAAGTTTCACAGTGGGAGAAGACAACATGATCTTCCCATCATTCAATTAGCTAAAAGCAGCTGATAATTTTCAGCGGTGCCAAAATTGATGATGTGCTGCCTATTCACCAACAAGAAGGCGACATGGTCAGCTCCTTTCTCATCTGAGGCTCTGATGGGCCCGGGAACGATAAGGTCAGAGTGGGTGGTCCGTGCTCAGGTGTCAGTGAGACTAGGTGCTCACTGGGTGGCCCTTAGGGATGAATCTTCACACTGAGATTTTTCAATAATGAATCCCCCAAGTCCTGGAAATCAGTGGCTTTCAAACTTATGATCCACATTACGAAACACATTTTCTGTCACAACCCAGTACACACACACACACACACACACACACAAATTCATGAGAAAATACTTTTATTAGGTGGTTTGTAGGCTGATATTTACATTGTCATTTACTAGTTGTGAAAACATGGATAGGTTATCTAACTTTAACCTCAAATTTTCTCATATGTAAATTAGACATTAATACCTCAGTGTCATTGTTTGAATTACATTTAATTAATAAAAACTACCCAGTGCTATGCATTACACAATAAATATATTTCTCTGTTCTTTTTATTATTAATATTTGACTATAGTTCTAAAAGATCTATCTTAGATTTACCATAAGCATGGTTATCTCTGTTTTTATTTAAAAACTTATTTTTGTGAGCTATTTTGATGAGAGAATAATTTGAATCCTGACAAAGTTAAGGTCAGTTAAAGTCTTTAAGCTTTGGAATAATTGAAAGCATTCTAAAACTGTCAAAACATATTCTTTTTCTGAATCTAGTAGCTATTTTTTAAGCCCCTTGTTAAACTAATATCATTTATTACCAAAACTGAGTACTTATCAAGTGCCTTAGGGTACATGGATCAAACCAGAAGGCATAGATTCAAGTATATAAAATTAAAAAATGGAACTACTATGTAAAATAGGAAATCCAGTTTTTAAATAGCATCTTGCCGATGCAATGTTATGGTGATGCAGATTTAGAAGGTTAGGCCCATTACCTGAAACATAACTCAGGTTCCATACTTGTAAGCGTGCACACACACACACACACACACACACACCAAGCAAGCAGTCCATTGCACGGTTTCCTCTGCCAGGGCCCGAGACAAGCTGCAGTCAGATGTTCCAGGACACCTACACCCTGCCCCCGTTCTTGGGTGGGGCTGGTTTTACCTGCACTCTGAAGGTAACTGAGTCTTTCTGTCATTTCTCTGATGCTACGTTAGAATTTAAAAAATGAAAATAAAATTTGAAAATTATAATGTAAAGTATAACTGACCCTTAAGAAATAAACAGACGCTTTCATTGGGCTCATTATTAGCTCTGAACTAATTCAGAGTTGTTTGGCACTTGGTCATTTTCAAAGTGCTTTCAGAATTTGACTCTTATAACAGTCCAGGGAGTTTGGGAGATTAAGCATTGTTATCATCTTTATTTCAATACAGAGAACTGGGTTTCAGAGAAATTATGTTATTCAGCTAAGACTTATACAGCAAGGAAGTTTTTAAAATCCAAAACTGATACTTTTCGACTGGTATATTCTTAAAAGACGAATCCAGGAAGCTTGTCCCATTTCTCCATAACGCAGGTCCCCCAGAGACACACACTGCAGAGCTCCTCTCTGTGCCCTTGTCAGCTGAGCAAGGGCTTGAGCAAACGCAGTTCCGTCCCTCAGACGTGGAATTCTGGTGTGACCTGGAACGCATCAGCAATTTACCGGGTTGTCTGCTGTGGTAGGTCCTCTGAGAATGCAGTTGATTGATTGGTAGATGTGACAAAACATTAGGTCAACTGAGCATCAAAAACATTAGGTCTAAGTGCTGACTCCACCACGTCCTGGGCGGAGCCGCTGTCCCGCTGCGTCAGCTTCCTCCAGACTCTGAAATAGATGGAGCCGAGTGGTCTCTTTTGCACGGGGAGAGGCGGTAGCTCTGGACCTCCTGTGTCTCAGCTCCTCCACCAGCTCTGGAAGCTCCCTTCGTACCTAGCTGCCCCCGAAACACCTCCTGGTGGCACATTCAGTGGACCGCATCCGCACGTGTTGTCCGGGTCTTCGAGAGGCCTGAGTGCTGTGTTGTGGCACAAATCATTCCACCACACGGGGGCAGTACTGGTAAGTCAAGCAGTTGCAAGGCTTTGCGTTAGAGGAGGTGTGGGAGAGTTGTTAAGATGTCCCTGTGAAGTAATGCCACTTTATTTTTATTCTTCTAGTTTATTAAACAATTATAATTAGACAAGTTTTGTCAAACTCTTAGGAATATTCTGTATTTCTAATTCTAGCAACAATCTATGTCTATCAGGGGCAGAATTAATTCATTCATATATTTGATATTTTAAAAATCTGTATACCCATCCATCATCCACCCATCCCTTCATTGGCTCAGCTGTCTAGTATGCTGTGCTTGAAGGTGTAGTCAGATGTGACACACAAATCTTTGTTTTTAGGAGAATGTGATCCAGTGGGAGTGACAATATGCAAGTGAACAATTTTGGTATTGAATCTTCAGTAACTGGACAAATTGAGATAGACTGGATTTCATCTTTCCAGGGATCCACAGCAACATACTAAAAAACTTATGTTTAGAAAATAGGGTCTAGTCTGTAATACTTGGAAACTTGTAAAGGAAATGATAGTTACTGGTTCTAATTGCTAGTATTCTGTCAGTGCATCAGTTGTTTGAGTTGGAAAAATTCTATCCATCAAAAATATCTAAAATAGTTCCCCTCTTTCAACAGGTAGGAAATGAAAAGAGGGAAAATGGAGCTTTCTGGAGAAGTTCAGCGCAGTCCAGTATGTCTTAAACTGTGTGATAATATGAACGCACTGGGGCACCAGCTGAAAAATGCAGATTGCGAGTGCCAGCCTAGCCTGATCAAGTCAGAATCTCACTTGAACAAGGAACCCCTTGCTTGTTTCACAAGCTCTCTAGGTATCACGAGGCAAGTTGGAGCGATGCTGACTGTGAGTGTGATCTGGAATAGAAACCAAGAGATGCGGGAGCTGGCCCTGACCCCACCCTCCGCTGGTGTGGCTAGGGCTCTAGAATGTTCTCCTAGCCGTTTGTTGACTACATGGAGATACGGTGACTTACTTATGGAAGCAGGGAGTGAGTGTGGCAGTGTACCATGTTTAAAATAAAGAATTAAGGAGTGTGCCTGAGGTGGCACAGTGAGTCAGTGGCAGAACTGAGACTAGAAACCAACACTTTCGAGTCTGTGGCCTGATTATTATGTTTTCCTCATAAGATTCCCTCCATGGATTCCAGTTTTCACGGTTAAGGCTCCATGGGCGCCTAAGCATTTGATTTTCCTGCTAATGTTGTGTCCTTGCTTTGGGGTGAGGCTTCACTTTCGTACCCTGTCACCTACCCCCTTAAGAAAGCCCAAGGCCAGTGCACGTGCAGTGTTCCTCGGGGCCTTCCGTGGGAGGTGTGACTTGACTGTGGCTGGTTAACATTTCCACCTGCAAGAGGCTATTCTTTGTCGGATTTTCTAACACTTCCAGTGCAAGCGCAGGAGGCGAGGGCGTTCCCTCCAGTACTGCCAGGTGTGGCTTCATGGGGTGGGCAACGTGTCTGGACAGAGGTGTTGGCTGGTGTTTCAGATCTCGAGCTTCCCATATAACTTGAATCCAGGAGGAAGTAAAAAAAACACTTTCACAAGAAAAAAAGTTAGAATGTCATCATGAGACTTTTTGTTTCAAGCTAGTGGGGAAAATGAGCTTGAACCAATTTTGAACACAATTCAGGTAAGAGACCTGTGAAAGGGTCACATCGCTTCTCTAGTCCCAGTGGTGGTGTTGGGTAAAAAAATGTACAAAAACGTAGGTGAGAGCAGAATAAATACAGGACTCGGGTGACCAGAGAATGAAATATTCTGAACGTGAAACAAATTTACAGTGTAATCTGTCCCAAATCTATTGGTTCAGTATAGTTTTACTGCAATAGCTGTGAAGGATTCACACAATATTTGCCAGGTGTTCATTTAATTGCAGATGGTTAGGCTTTCTCTGTACTTCCCGTTCTCTCTCTCTAAAACTCAAATTTGATATTCTTCTTCTACCCAAAACTGTCAGTGGTTTTCTTTTGCCTGCAGGTCACAGTCCAAATCCTTCAGCGAGTCACTCAAGGCCATTCACGCCTTGGCCCCAATCTCCCTGTCACCATTCCCCAGCGCAGACCCACAGAAGATTCTTGCTCTGTTTCAAGCTCACTGTAGGTGTACTGTGTCACAATTCACGTGTCCTCTCTGCCAAAATGGCCTTCTCTTTCTGGGGAGATGTGGTTCACCCTCAAAGGCCCAGATCAAATGTGGCACTTCTCAGAGTGCAGCAGTAACTAGTGATTAAGAGCACGGATTCTGGAACCACAGCCTTAGTTTCCTCGCCTGTGAAGTAGGTACAATGACAGCACCTCCTACCAGGCTGTGGGGAGAATTTAAGATGTTAAAAGTACTTTCGTGCCTGGCACATAGACTGTGTGAGTTAGCTGTTACTATGCTCTAGACTCCCAGAAAAAATAAACTCTCTACTCCCCCCCCCCATAACAGCTTTGGTCTTTGTGTAATACTAATTTTTATTTTGATTTGCAGTGCATTTAGTTGAGTATACACCTGTCTCCCTTGCTAGACTCTGAGCTAGACTCAGACCTTAGCAAACATCCTCTTTACTTTCCATCATCACCTTGGTCAACAGAGATTGTCAGGAGGAAACAAAACTGAAAAAAGAGGCATTTATTAAGTAGGTGAAGGATTGACTGTTTTAGGAGTCTCAAAAACTAGGCGATTTCCCCATGCATAGAAGCCACTGGGTTTTTGCTGCAATTATGAGAGAGACCTAACCTTTCTTATCCTTTCACGGCTTCTTTGAAGAACTCCTGGCCTTTCTCAAGGCCTGGGCAAGAGGGGTCTCCCCCTCCCCACATTTCCCAGCAGATGCTGTGAATGGCTAGTTCACACCCAGGGCTGGGATTCTTCCAGCACTATTGTAGACTTACACAAAGTGGCAGTGGAGTTTCTGAGCTAGAGCAGCAGTCTTTGCAATTAGTTTTTGATTGAGAAAAAGGCTTCCTAGGAGCAGCAAAGCTTTAGTGGGATGGGTATGGGGGAGGAGACAGACAGACCTAGACTTGTCTCCTGGGTCTGGTCACTGGTGGTCATGTAGCCTAAGCAAACGACTTGGTATCAGTTTCCTCATCTGTAAAATGGGGAGAATATTTATAGCACAAGGTGACTGGGAGGTATGGATTACATGTAAAGTACTCAAGTGCCCAGCACAGTGGCCCAGAGACCCTCCGCTAATCTGCAGACCTTAAACGCCTAGGGCTACATTGCATCGCCCCCAGCACCATGTAGGTCAGATGTGCTGGGAAAAGGACAGAAACTATATGCTCTCATTCTTAAGGCTTCTGCCTAGAACTCAATCTAATTAAAACGCCCCTGGTATGAGCTGATTTCAGAAGAGCACTGTGGTGTGGGGGATGCACCAGCCAGCAAGCTCCAGGTTCGGGTCCTGCTCGTGCTCTCTCCCAGGACAAGCAACTTCCCTCAGCGTCTTCATGGCCAGGCAGGGATGGCATGAGAGCGTGTTTTCCACGCTGTGTTCGGAAGAACCCAGGTATCTCCCAGCTGCCTCCGGGTTCTTCAGTATTTGCTTATGTATTCTTAGGAAAATATTTTAAACTATGAATCCAGGCTCTAGAACCAGGCTGACAAGGCTTGAATCTCAGCTGTAACACTTACTATGAGCTTGAAAAGGGCAAAATGAGTCAGAGCAGCTGAGAACAAGCCACAGGCTAATAAACCCAGCTTGGCCTTTTGTGTGATGTGAACTTGACTGTTAGGTTTCCTCAGGAAGTTAACCTGCCAGGGTAGGAGCTGGTTGTGTCCGTGCAAATCCTCATTCATTTCCTGGGCATCAGTTTTCATACATGGTTTCTTAAAAGTCTATTTGCTTAACATATGCTTACTTTAAAAATTGGGTGTGTGTAAGAGATGAACAACAATAACTAATGATGAAACAGAACAACTGTAATGATACACTGTAGTAAGTTACACAGATGTGAAAATAATGGGGCCACCTCTTTCAGGAGAGTGGGACCTAGTTTGACCTGGATTTTCTTGCCCTCTGACCCAAACCCTTCCTCTGCAGATGGTTCCTGCTGTGGCCTCACAGGCGGGGGGGCGGGGGGCACGAAGGCTGGCACACTCGAGGGAAGCCTTGGGAGCTTGCTTTCCATTTCCGGGTGACAAGAAGGTGTCTGGCTGGAAGGGACTGGCCGCAGTGCTGCCAGAGCACCACTTGAGTCTGCAGCGAGGGTCCCTCTGGCTTTTGGGGAGGAATCTCACTCCTAGTGGACATTTGCACAACAATAGTGACCGGAGTAACTCCTGCAACCATTGTGGAAATAGAGACCACTCAGAAGTTGGTGTGAGATCCCTCAGGATTGACTGAGGACACAGTTTCTCTTTATGAGAAACCACCGACAAGCCACTTGGATGGAGACGCTCCTGGGATGGAATGAACTGACCACATGGGCGCCAGAGCTGCCCCTGCAAGAGCTTGCAGCCAGCGGGGAAAGCACAGACGCCACAGGTAGTTTACAAGTAACTTGGCGATACAATTAGGTGTGGTTTCTTGTTTGCACAGATCTCCTCCTTCAAATCAATGCACCTGACTAACACAGGAAAAAAGGATACAGCAGCCTTATAAATGAGAGAGAAACCAATATATCTCTGAGAACGGGAGGTTTAGAAGGGCCTGTGCCTTAGCAAGGTGCTCTGGATGGTGTTCTCATGCCGAGTGGCGATCAGAGAAGGGACCGGTGCGTGTTTTCCGTGTGTGTCCCGTGCAGAGCTCCAGAACGGTTAAACAGCTGCACAGTGTCTGTTTCTGTGGGAGTGATGGTAGCTCAGTGGCACCATGTAAAACATTCGTAAGAACTAATTGTATATTGTTTGACTACTCATCACTTTAAGTTTAAAGCTACATGCACTGAACATAATATTATATGTATTTAAAAATCAAATTATTTCCTCGGTATTATAGAGGCAATTTTTTCCTTCCCTGGACTTTCTGTAATAGCTAGTCACTTTCCTAGAAAAATTCAAGATGTTGAAGTATTGAAGAGAAGAACATCTCATTTGAATCCTGTGTTACAGATGAAAAGCCTCTGCTCTCACCCAAGGAAACATTCTCCCTTCACCTCCGTGAAGTGAATAGTAACCTTGATCCATGCTAAATTGCTCCTTTCCCCAGCGTAGCAGGCCAGTCTCACTTACTCCTCCCCACAGGGCAGTGGGCCGCTCTAAGTTCTCACACCTGCACAGGACTACAATTTAAATGCAAATCACCCTTGTGCCCCAGTGTCTGAGAAGTTCGTGCCCACACCATACAGTTGTGGCAGCACCTGTGAAAACCAGAGGAGGTTCATCTTCATTCTAACACACACGCCACTTAGTGTCAATTCAAAAGAGCAATTGAGCACTGCTTTCAAGTTCAACACTGGGCTGCAAACACCGAGGTGACAAAGGAACACCCCCTTTTTCCTACACTGGGACGTCTTTCTCAAAGGCCAAGAGGTAGGAGTTTCTCTCAGAAGTAGTAGCTCTTCTTCCATCAGTTCCCAATAACACTGGGCGGCTGAAAGTAGGAGCTCTGTTTAAAACACGGACACAGCTAGTTGAGTAGAAAATCCGTGTGGCGGTGCTGAGCCTGTTTGGAGACCCATCGATGTGCGTTCCAAACACCACTGACACCAGCCTGAAATGCAAGAAAACTGGCCACAGTGATTTACCAAACTGACATCACTCCAGAAAATATTATTCTTTATTTTTATTCTTTTGCAAAACCACCTTTCAAATATAAGGTTATTTTAAAGTAATTCTTTGGTTAAAGTATAATTCAAATGAAACGTAGAAACTGCTGAAGCCCTTCCTACAGGGTGAAAACCACCTCCCACTCTCAGCCACCAGATGGCCATTGAATCAGCCACTGGGAGAATCCAAATGCCGCTGGGAACACTGCTGCCGGAAGTCCAAGCCCGTCCCCCACCACTCCGCTGCAGTGACGGAGATGAGCGCCTGGCAACAAGACGCTCTAGCTGGCTCGGGAAAACAGGCGGATCGCTCTGGTCCACCGAGGGATGGGTGTGGCATTTTAAAGTCTGGAAGCCGAAGGCCCAGCTCTGACCAGGGCCAGGGTGTGCGCGGACTGACGCAGCGCAGCGGCAGAAAGTTTCAGACGCTCCATTCCACCTTAAATCCTTTGCTGATTTCATCTCAATTTGTCTCATAACTTTCCACATTAAAAAAAAAATTCCTCTCTGCAAAAAACCCTTTGGTTTTTGTTATCTGGCATTTCCTTCCTCCTGTTGTTTCTCCCCGCCCCCTAGTCCCCATCAACATTTTTTCTTAGTAAGCATCAGGCTCAGATCAAACATAACCAGCCTGAACTGCAGGTTGTAGTATCAGCCTAGAATGTCTGGATGAGTATGCAATCAAGTTTCTTTTATTACTTATAGATTCACCATGATTTCCAAAGAATTCCTCATTTGGAGTTCAAATTTAGTTGTTTAAATAGGTAAATGTGAAAAGAGAATTTAATGTGAATTCAGATATTCAGGCCATTTTGAAAAACAACCTGGGAAATTAAAACAGGAATAAGCTCTTGCTTCACTAGGGCAAGAGCTTTTCCACCTAAATTACTAAGAAAGTCATTTCAGATCTCTGCTTCCTTTTCCTCACGTAGACAATAGCCTAAGGCTCTGTCCACATTGGACTATGGACAATGGCCCAGCTACACCATCATCACAGGACAAAGACGACCCAGGGGGAGGGAGAGGATAGCCCATTCTGAACTCTGTTCTGCGTAAGTACAGACACAGCCCAGAACATACGGCTACTATTTTCAAGGAAATTGCTTGAGAGGTATTCCAGCATGATTCTGAGCATTGAAAGTCCATGAAAATTTGTGCAGAATCTAATAAACATTATAGATGTGACTCACTTTATCCTTACACATAAAAGAATAAATGGCAGCAACATTACATTAACTATGTTTCTCTTAAGAGCTTTAATAAGAGCATTTCACCAACTTGAAGGTTACAACATTTATATTTATGTTTATATTATGGCAGCACAGAGGTACTTCTACACTTAGAAGCCGGATGGTGCCTGTGCAGTGCTAGAAGAAATCAAGATTTGCTTGTTTTCTCCTAGCACTTGAGCCAGGTGAGCTCTCAACCCCGCAGCCATGGTGTCCACAGGGACGTGATCAGAGAAAGCCCTGGAGTTGGCCACCCTCCCGAGTGGCTGCCCCAGGTCCTGAGTCCCCTTTTCCTCCTCTCCTCAGGAGAAACTAAGGTGTCAGGGATGGAACTGAGGCCACATTTCAGGGGGACCTGCAAGGGCAATGTGCTGTCTGCTCCACTCTTGGGTACAGTGGACCCCCTACTTGCCCAACCAGACCAGGCCTCAAGGGAGGCCAGCACCCGGTGCCACCCAGACCTCCATCCAGTGAGTGACAGAAAAACACAGGTTTTCTGGACCACCCACCGCCCAACGTGCAGACAGCGTTGGAGCAGGAGTGACCACTTTGCAGCACAGTGTGAGGCGGAGACGCCAGCCCTGGGCAGTCCGCCCCTGCAGCCTGGCCTTTGCTCAGAGAGACCTTCTTGGGCCAGCAGCTTGCCAAGGCCTTCTGAGCACAGGCACAAGCTATTTATGCCGCCTTCTTTTCTTTTGAAGTGTTGTCACCTGTCCACCTCATGGCAGGGAGTATCCATAAGGGCAGAGGCTCATAGACAAAGTGCCCTGTCACCTGAGGACACTGGGCAAGCCGAGGCTATGCAGAACCTGGAACCCAAGGGCCAGCACACCCCTGGGTGCTCCAGAGACAGTGCTGCAGCCTGGATTCCCAGCCCCCTGGGTGTGTCTCCAAGTCCCTGAACTGCTCTCCTCAGTGAAGACCTGACTCAGGACCCTCCCTCACGACCTTCAGGGCAGCTTCAGTCTGGTTGCAGAGTTGCATCATCCAGTTTTTTCCAGAGCAGGGGCCACAGCGACACAACTATGGAACGTGTCTCTGGAAGCTGATGAGCTCTCAAGCCCCACTACTGAGAGTGGGTGTGCGACCCAGCATCATGGGTATCATGGGGAGCTGGCTGGCAGTGCAGACCCTCAGGCCCTGCCTCAGACCCAAACCATCAGAGCCTGACCTTAACAAGAGCCTGGGTGATTCATGGGTGTCACCGTTTGAGAGACAAGAGTGTATTCAGCCTCTCTATGCTGGGATCTGGGGATTCCGGGGATGCTGGCTGAGGTCAGAGCCTGCTGGCTCTCAGGGTCAGCCAGGCCTCTACACAGTCAAGGCCACACTGACAAGCTAGTGCTGGGAGGGAAGGGTGTGCAACCCCCCTGGCAGTGCAAACCCACCACGGCACAGGATCTGCCCCGACTCTCTGGCTCAGAGCAAGCTCCTGGAGTGCCCCTGGCTCCTCTAGATGTGGGGACAGAGAGGGCACTAGGGCCAAGTGCCCCTGTCAGGCAGCCCCAACGTGGAAAGAGCTCAGATGGAACTGTGCAGAGGTGGGGAGCAGGCAGTATTGGTACCAGTGGGTGGAGACAAGGACCTGGACACTGGCTTCCAGGCCAGCTCAGGGGGTGGGTGTGGGGCAGGGCAGCACCGTCTGCTTCTTCAGCCCTCACCTGTTGCACAGCCAGGTCTGGGTGGGTGTGAGCAGAGCCCAGGGCTGCAGGGCCCTGAAAGCACTTCAGCAGGTGACTGGGGAATGAAGGGAGGGCAGGGCAGGGGATGGGTATTACCCATTCCCGACAGCAGGGGGCAGCAAGAAGACATGCTGCAGAGACCCACCAGCTCTTCACTGGGCCTGAGGCAAGAGGGCCAGGGCTTGGCTGGGGGTGGGCTTCCCCTGCAGTGGCTCAGGAAACGTTTCAGGGGAGCAGCCTGTTTTGGGAACAAGGCTGTGGGGAGCCCTTTCCTCAAAGTCCTCAGTACCCTGATGTGGCAGACCCTGGGACTCCCTGAGTCAGGCCACACCCCTGTCCTGCAGCCCTCCTACCCCAGTGGGCTCTCTTGTAGTTTGCAGAGTGACTGAGTGACCTGACAACTTTTTAAAAAATTTGAATTGTTGTTCAAGTACAGTTTTCTGCTTTTTACCCCCATCCCAGCCCACCCCCCCAGTCCTCCCACCTCCCTCCCGTTTCCACCCCCCCTTGTTATTGTCCATGTGTCCTTTATACTTGTTCCTGCAAACCCTTGCCCGTTTCCCCTGAAATTCCCTCTCCTGTCCCCTCTGGTCACTGTCAGCCTGTTCTCAATTTCAGTGTCTTTGGTTATATTTTGCACGTTTGTTTGTTCTATTGATTAGGTTCCTGTTGAAGGTGAGATCATATGGGGACCTGACAACTGGTTCAGGGCCCCTGACCCTCAGAGACGTTTTGAGCACTCAGTGCTGCAGCCACTTTAGTGGCGGTGGCTGGAAGGGCCCTCCCAGGCTTGGACATCTGGATCCCTTAGGTCTCCTGGAGCTGGTTTCTAAGCTGCTGGCACGTGAACTTTACAGAAGTGGTCTGTCCCATCCCACTTGGCATATAGGGAGAATGAGGCCTGCAGAAGCACCTAATATTTCGTGAGCTACCAGGCTCCAGTGTCTGAGGCTGGGTTCCTGCTATCCTGGACTTGGAGGGCTTGTCAATAGGGTGCCCAATTACAATTGAATTTCAGATAAATAACAAGTCATCTTTCTGTATTCATGTGTCTTGTGCAATGTTTTATATCTGATTGTGTTGTAATATGTCTAAAAACCCTGAGAGAAACATATTTCAAGATTGTATCTTTATTCTTTTATTACATTAGAAGAGTTTTTTTTTTTAACCATAAAGCATTGTCATCTTCCTACAGGTGCACACATGCACACACGGTGACCACTGGTGTCCTGGTGTGGGGGGTCATGTGTGTGTGTGGTGGCTCCTCCATGAGGACATGGAGACACAGTGTGAGCATGTATGTGCATTCACACTTCATGACTGAACACATATGCCATGTGTGTGCATAAGTGTGTGCACGTGTGGGGTGTGTGGCAGTCTAATGACAAGCAGGGACAACCAAGGATGTGTCATTTCAAGACACTGTACTTGTGTGGCCATATAGTCAGGAAATACAGGGGAAGGGAGGGAGAAAGAGCGGGAGAGAAACAAAGGTGTGAGGGAGGAACACTGATTGGTTGCCTCTTACATGCACCCCCAACCGGGGACCTGGCCTGCCACCCAGGTATGTGCCACAACTGGGAATCGAACTGGCGACATTTTGGTTTGCAGGATGACACCCAACCCACTGAGCCACACCAGTCAGGACCAGAGGTTATTATAATATGGTCAGAGTCAATGAAAACATTGTTATAGCCATCCGGACACGCATCCATTTATCAGGGACAATAGCGTCCACTCCAAGGAGAAAACCGGGGATTGTGAAGACGGGGGGAGTCCAGTGGAGGCGCAGGAAAGACGTGGGTCCTCAAAGACAGAAGTGTTTTCCCAGAAAACTGATTTTGGAAAATGGAGAAGATTTAAAGCATCATGTAAGGATATAAAATCACAGAGAGACAAAGGGTTTCAAGATGTTTTAGCTGCTTTCCAAGTGTGCAGCGAGAAGTTGGATTAAGCATAGCTCCAAGGGGATTGTCAAGTTTTTGGAAAAGACAGAAAAGTAAAATAAAACAAGCCTGAAACTCCTCCAGGCAGAAGCCGAAAGCTCTGTTTTCATTGTCCAAGTCTTGGTATGACTCTCATTTTCATACGAAACCTCTTTCCCTTTTTCAAGTTTCCTACACCCAACTTTTTACATGCTTCTGTCTTGGAAGACCCACATCTCTCCAAATCCTTCCTGGAACTGCCCAGCCTTCAACAACCCCGAAGTTCTCCTTAGAGCGGTCACGTCTTTTCCTGCCATCACCATCTCCCTTGTGCTGGGGGTGGCACCGACCTCTTGCACGGCATAAGGTTGGTCTTCTCCGAGGGACCTGCAGGCTCTCCACCTCTCTTGGCGGTCTCATGACTCAGTGCACTGACCCCCTCACAGGATGCTCAGAGCTAATGACCCGTCAAAGTGCCCCGTAGGGGGCCTGGCCATTCATTCCCACCTCACCTTCCACAGCCATCCTGCTCCCTCTTCTGAACTAGTATTTTTTTCCTTCATCTTCTTAGTGGAAATGTGTGAGCCATCACGCACCTTCCATTCCACTGACTTGGTCTAAAATAACCAGGGTCTGATCCTGTCTGCCCACCACGGAACAGGCACTCCATGTATGAGGGAACCCCATTGATGCTCTGTAATTAGAACCCAGTTCTACACGCACAAGTGCTTTCACCAGTTGTTTTTTCCTTAATGTATTAAACTTCAGTGCATATTAATACTGTAAACTCCTACAGGGTTATAACCAAGAAAAACACTTTATTTCCACAGTGTCATTCAGCAGAGCACTGGGCAGTTGCTTAATAAGTACTTGTTGACTCGGTGGTCAGCTTCCTATAATGATTTACAGTTTCCCATTGCTCTTAGGAGGCGGAGGTGTTTTCCTACCTTCTGAGTGCACTTTCCCAGGGCAGGCATCACGGTGGTGTCCGCAGGCGGCAGGGCCAGCAGGTGAGAGCAGGGCGCAGGTGGGACCTGCATCCCCTGGGTGTCAGAGAACAAATGGACTGGACCCCTTCCACTGTCCTGGTGTGAGGCTGCTATCTGATGACGTGAGGCACTAGGGGTTAACACAGGCTCATTTACCGTCCTTTTTCGAATAACGACACGAGGCACAACATGTTCAAGTGCATGTCGCCTGTTTGTGTGCTTAGCAGGTGGCTGGGCAGGCAGGCCCCTGGACGCCAGAGACCTGGAAGAGGGGCAGCCCAGGACGGCAGGCCCTGCTCACTCCTGCTTACCAGCACATGGCGCCTCAACTTCTGGAAAGTAAGCGAACATCCTCTCCTGTGCCTGCCTCTGTGGATCTCACCTCCTGAGCCCTTATCTATTTCCACTGAGTAGCTAAAGATAAAATAATTAAAAATATAAACCATTGACAATTATTTGTACTAACACAAGGCCATAGCCCCTTAGAGCCAAACATTAGCTAGAAGTTGTTTTTAAATCACGATCACACTTCATATTCTACTACTCGCTAGTGATCACCACAGGACACACAGAAGACTCGGCAGTGGGGACCTAGGAGAAGTCCGGTCTCCCACACAGGACAGTCCATTTCACGGCTTTGCAAGCTGCTAGGGTCCCCGGCACGTGGGGACGCTTTACTCCCAGATGTGGAGCTCGGGTGCGCCCTGTGCAGTGCAAGCAGTGGTGGCTTTCCGAGCCCTGGTGGACACAGCCCAGGGACATGGGTCATTCTGTAAGCACGGCCAAGGCTGAGACAGCTTGTGGTTGCTCCTGCTGTCACACTCACCCGCCTGCTCCTCAGGCAGTCCCGGGCCACAGCACCTCGGACCCGTGCAGGGAGACCTCACGCTGCTCTGGCGGAACCACTAGCCCAGGGAACTGTACGTGCTGAGTACGGTATTATTGCCTCCGTCCTTCCTGTTTCATCCTTTCTGGGGCTCATCGGGCAAAAAATTCCTAGGAGTTTTTCCAAATTGGTGATGGCAGGAAAAGCAGAAAACAGTTGGAGCTCTGTCACGGGAAAGCTAAGTTGAAATCAATTGAATTTTCAGATGATCAGTCTGAAATATGGTTGAATTTCCAAGGTTGACTATTTTTCAATCTTACTGTAGTGCCAGGATTTTTCTTGTAATGTTAACAAGGACTTGATTCTTTAATTTTAAATTGTTGATGTTTAATTTGATTAAGGTGAAGAGTTTATCATTAACTCCATGAGCATTCACTGAATATCTATATGTATGTTTGGTGCTAGGCTGTCAGAAAAAAAATTCATTTATCACTCCTCCTACTCGTTGGTTTATTAAATATTTGTTGAATGTGTACTTTGTTCTATACACGAGGGATTCAAAAGAGAACAATGCCTACACTACCGCAGAAGCATCAACCCGTAACCTAATGAGTGAATTAGGACCTCGTACAGAGGCTGGTAGGGGGAGGGGCCGCCTGCTGGGAGAGGTTCCCACTCTAAAGCGGTGGTCTGGTCATGGCAGGCCTCAGTCAGCACACAAGAGCTCAGCAACAGTTTTTGGATGAGGTGGGTAACGAGCAGCAGGTGTATCTGGTTGGAGGAACCCCAAGTGTGAACACGCTTGCAGAAGAGAGGTCTGGGGGGAGGTCTGAAGCACCCAAGGCCAGCCAGGAGCCCAGCGTGGGGCAGAGGGAGAAGGAGGAAGACACTAGGAGGGAGACAGTAGGCTTTGGTCCTGACTGAGTTCAGCCCAGGGGAAGAAATACAGAGTATTGATATCTGCAGTGCAGCACACGATTTGCTATATTCAAAGTAGTCTTTGGAGTGAATGGGCTTCTGTGGGAGACTAGAATCTCCCTAGAGGGGGTTCTCTATGCTGAGGACACACGTAGCCAGAGGAAAGGGTGCGAGGCCTGGGCAGGAGAGAGAGAGATGAGGAGACGGAAGGCTCGGAGAGGAGACACAAATACCATGGTGAGGAAACTGCAAGAAGTTCCGTGTGACTGAGGAATAGTTGATTAGAAGATAATAGATTTTACGTTACAACGAAAGGATTTGAATTTTTATCCTCAAAGTCAGAGAGCGCCATCCAAGTTCTTTAATTAAGGGAGTGATGATGGATGTTCAGATCACGTTTGCTGCACATGAACCAAGTCTGAGCCAGCCCGTGGGCGGTTAGAAGCCTCCAGCAATAGCGAGGGAAACCCTGAACTGGAAGGGAAGATCAGGAATAAATGAAAGTGTTATCAAGTAGTAGAATACACAGGCATTGGACACAGTCTGGATAGACGAGGAAGTGAGGAGGGTATTGCACAGATTACTCCTATGTGCTTGGTTTAAACACAAGAATGACTGGGAATGGTGTTCATGGGCAAAGGAAGAACAAGTTACGAAAAAAATTATGGATTTGTTGTGACATGCTGAATTTGTACTGCTTGAAGGACATTTAAGCTCAGATATCCAGAAGTGATTGATACAGGAGGTATAGAAGCAAGAAGTCTGAAGTAGCCATGGGTCTGGTGAACCTGCAACCATGGGTCTGAATGAAGTGCGCAGACAGAAGAGCGTGTTAGTAGTGCAGAAGGCCAGTGAGAGCACCCTAGGGACACTTGTGGTCATGGGACGTGGGAGAAGGAAGAGAGTCAGAGAGGGAGGCTGCTAAGGAACAGCTGGAAAATACAGGAGATGAGGCTGATGATGAAGAAGATGATGATGATGATGAGAGGATGATGGTGATGATAGTGGTGGTGGTGATGAGGAAGATGATGGCACTACAGGTGGTAGTGATGACTGATGGTGGTGATGGTGGTGATGGTGTTGGTGAAATGATGGGTGGGATCAAGACATACAGTTTTGAGAGCATTAAAACAGGCTTTACTGACAGTTTACTAATGCACTCCCACAGAAACCACCTATTATTTTTTGGCCAGTTTCCTCTTAAACCTGATGGCTTTATCGCCAAATTGCTCTTTATAAAGATTTTATCAATTACAACTTGATTTTAAGATATTTAATTTCATGATTTGAGGGAGGCAAGAGGTGAGAGAGAAAGAAAGGAAGAGAGACATCAGTTTGTTGTTCCACTTCCCTGTGCCTTCATTGGTTGATTCTCGGCTGTGCCCTGACCCGGGAAGGAACCGGCAGCTCCTGTGTATGGGGATGACGCTCCAGCCAACTGAGAGACCAGGCCCCTTCACTTCTTTAAGTCGCCCCTTTGGATTTTATTGTTTTTCTTCTTTTATTGTCTACACTAGTCACTTGTGCTTTTAAAAACCTCCATTATCCCCTAAGAAACTGCACGCGTCTGTTCTGGGTGTCTGGGTGGAGGTGAGCATTCACTGTGAAAGGAGGAGTGGCCTGTGAAGGGGACTGTGCCAAGGACACTTGCTTTCCACTGTCACTCTGGCGGAGAGAGACATCTCTCCTTTCAGCTCTTCCGAGGTGAGCTGCACCTGTTGGCGTGTGTTTGCTGACCGTCTGAGTGAACTAGGGGACAAGCTTCAAATGGTTTCACGTTCCCGGGAGGCTTCAGTTGAGCCAGGCACTGGGAAGCCTGGGTAGCCTGAGTTCTGATTCTGAAATGTCATCGTCCGGGGCTAGCAGTTCACCTTCTTGGGTTCCTTTGTCACACTGTGGAAATGGTAGCACGTGCCTCTCCTGCGGTGTGGGAAAATTAATTCTCTACTGTGAGGACAATGCTTTGAAGATAAAAGGGGGCATTTAAGTAGCACTATTACTGTGTTTTGTTTCTAAGGAAGAAGATGCACAGATGACCTTGACACTGGCAAACGGTTACCCGTGCAGCTACACAGAAGCACACAGTGGTGTGGTGAACAGCTAAACTACAGGTTGTCTGTGGCAGCGGTCCCCAGCCTTTGTGGCACCAGGGACCGGCTTCGTGGAAGACAGTTTTGAAGGTAAGGCTCAAAGGAGGGGAGCATTACTTTCAAGGTCACCTCCCGCTGTTGGGCCTGGTTCCTAATGGACCCCTAATCTATTCCTACAAAGTCAAGTTGAAAACAAAACTTTTGGAAGAAGCTGTGAAGTAGTTGGCATTTACACATTTCTAAATAATCTGCAGGTGGAGGTGGGACGGTTCAGAGGCTCAGTGGCGGGAAGGGGCTGCAGGTGGGGAGGCTCCATCACCCAGCACCAGAGGCCGTGGGTGGGCAGGCAGAGAAGTGCGCTAGGCGCCCGGGAAGGTGGTGTTAAGGCAGGACCCATCCCGCAGGTGCCAGCTAAGGGTGCGACAGCAGGGCTCCCAGTGCCTGGCTGCCCGGGATGGGCAGTTGGGGGCCACCGAGAGGTGGTAGGTAGGAGGGTGCCAGGAGCAGCGTGCCCACGTGCGTCCGGGCAGTGGGGCGGCAGGCCAACGGGGCATGGTGTGAAACCCGGACTCCAACTGGGATCCTACAGGCTGGGGGAGCGATCTGGTCCCCCTTCCCAGAGCCCGCAGGCTGCGCACGGCCAGCCAGTGGGCTGGCAAGCCTGGGCTCCCTGTGCGCGCACACCTGGCGCGGAGCCAGCTTGGAGCAAGGAAAGCGATCCCATGCCGTCGTGGGCGGCGCCTCCGACCCACAGCGATCGCTGTCACAGTCTGCTAACCGGCAAGTCCAGTTTCCATACCGTGCAGCAGCGGGCGAGCGCGAAAACACCAAAGTACAAGCGGGTGGGGCACTGGCCCGCGAGACCTCTCAGAGACTGCGGGCGGGCGCAGCACTAGGGGGAACCGCGCGTCCTGTGGTCTGCTTTCTCCTCCGCAGCTGGGAGCTCCCCTGGCCTTTGTTCCACCGAAGGCCCCTGGGGGAACCCTTCCCTTGGGGAGTGGACTCCGGGAGGGTCCCCATCCACGGCTTCAGCTTCCTCGTGAGTGGGAGATGGGGACGCGCTCGTCCCTGCTCGCAGGTGGCCCGAAGGAGATTCGGGTCGCCCACCCTGGAGGGCTGTGGCTCCCACTGCAGCGCCCCCACCACCCGTGCCCTCACCCTCACCCTCACCTGCATTGATTGCCCTGCTCAGTGCAGCCCAGGAACTCCTGGCGATGCACCCCACGGGCTGACAGCTAGAGGTCTGCAGGAGATGTCGTTGCATACCCGTGTCCGTGTCCGTGGGACAAAGCTGGTTTGGATTCAGTTTGCTTTATGAATTGGTATGTAATCAAAGTAAAAAAGGTCTTGACTCTTTGAAGAAAAGTCCTTCTCTATGACTAGGATATTACTGACATTTTAAAGGTTAAAATGATTCCAGCAGGGCTGCATTTCTAGCTTCTTGAAGGGAATGTTGATGTGTTTGCATGCTGAATGTCATTGTGTTCTAGGTCAGCTTCTCAGCCTGATGCTACATAACCACACAGACACGGTAGCGTAATCTATTAAGAAACTGGTTAGTATTGAAATTCTTATAATGTTAGAGCTCAAAGCATTCAAGTGAGGTCAGATGGAGTGATTTACTAGTATGCTCAGCATACAGTTGGAAATGACTGGATTTCCATCATAATGTGTGTGTATGTGTGTAATTGTTAAATGTATAGAAATCAGTACAAGGGAAAGAATTTAAATGCTTATAACAAGTTGTAAACATTCATACAGATTTTAGGTTATTGGATATTAAAACCATTAAGAGGTTATACTAAACATTTTGTTATCTTTTCAAAGTAGTTTTTATTTCTTTTCCTTTTTATATTCGGTACTTAGAGTAGGAGATACCAGTCTCTCTCTCCTTGTAGCCAAACTTTGCCAGTCGCCCCCTTAGAGGAGAAAAGAAGGGAGAGGGACTCTGGGGAACAAGAAACACTCGGTGTAACTTGAGGGAATGACAGGGTCTTGGTTTCTCTGGGGCCGCAGGGGCCTTCTCATCTTCCTCCGCCAACTCCAGGACTGCAAGTATCTGTGTTCCTGCGCCTGCGCCCTGAAAGATATCGCCACGTGACTGACACTTTCCAGAGGGAGTTTGAAACGTTACTAGAGGACATTCAACAGCTGACAGGTATGTGGGAATTCTTCCTGAAGGGTGTGGGGCAGCACCAGGCATGGCTTCTCCACCTCAGAGACCAGGTGGCTGCCACTGCAGCAGCCACAAGGAGCAAGGAAAGTGGACGGTGCCTGGGGTCCCAGCCTTCCCAAGGCCACTGTGTGCACCACAGCCCTGCAGCACTTTCACCTGCCACCGGGGCTCCCACCTCGCTGCCACTGCTGTCTCCCTAACGCGGCAAGTACACCCAGGCCTGAGGCAGGGTAGGGTCTGTCTCCAGACCCTCGGGCGTGGGTGCACCCCCCTGTAATGTGAGTAATGAACAGCGTGTCCAGATCTGCCGGTCCTCTGTGGTGCCCCACCAACCTTACCTCCATGTTGTCTGTCGGGTCGTCTGCTGCATGGTGTTTTGGGTGGGAATGGAGAAGGGACTCAAGGGCTGTCCCTTTGCCCCTAAACCAGCCACCTTCCCGAAGCCCTTGGGACAGGCTCAGTGACTCTGCTGCTGCTGAGACCCGGGACTGAAGTGTGCACTTGTGGACACTGGTCCTTCCCGGTGAATGCCACCAGCTGGGGCTCCCAGTGGGGACTCTGCCCTCAGGGCATCCGAGGGAGAGGTCCCCTTACCTTCGTTGTCAGTCCTTCTCGTCCACGGGTACCACAGCCTTCGGGCAAACAGAGCGCGCCAAGGGCGCCACTGAAGGCCAGTCTGTGGCCTGTGGTGCTGCTGGGGGAGCCCTGTGGCTGGGCGCTGCACTGAAGCCCGAACAGGTGGTGAAGGAGGGCAGCATGTGCTCCAGGCAGCGGCTCCAGAATCCTAAGGACAGAACGCAGACTGCTTGGAGAGGGGTCCTCTTGCCTAGCAAGAAGGGAGCAGAGTCTTCCTCTGTGCACCATGTGCAGAGCCCAGTGAGAGGGCAAAAGCCATGTATTTCCTGAGGCAGCTGTCATGTAGTTTTTTTTTGGAATGGGGGTAGCACTAATTAAAATACCTAATTTGATGTAAATACATTTTAAAACTCTGCTACACTCTAGCATGTGCTCAGCTAAAGCACAGCAAGGTTTATTGATCAAGTGTAACCACAATAGAATGGAAGAGGCTCCCGTTATGTTTAAGGTAGCCATGTGGGCAGCAGGCTGTGCTGTGGTCAGGCCTGAGCACTGCTTCTGATCTGAGAGAGTGGCCGAGTTCCAGGCCTGAACGCCTACAAACGAGTCTCACTGAATTCAGTTCCTGGCCACATGGGAGCCTCTCTGGTTCCGTAAATGGCCGACAGAGCGAGGGGCAGACCACTGGCAGGGTGGTCCTCCGCTGTCCCTCCTGCCCCAGTGGAGTCCCTGTCCCGTCAGGCTCCTCAGCGCAGAAGGCACAAGTCGGCCAGGGGTGGCACAATTCGCTAGAGGAGGAGGAAACAGGAATTCCCTAAGAGCATCTGTGCTCACACTGGCCTCCCTGGGTGTGATCACATGCACTGTGGGACTGGCCGTCTTTTCAGGGGACAGGGCTGTGAACTCTCAGCTGACCATTTCCCCCAGGGATGGGGGCTGTGCTTGGAAGCGTGACCCTTTAGGACTTTACTAAGAAGTCCTCATGAAGATAGAAAATTGCTGTGGGAACTGTGTGGAGGGACATCAGAGAAAACATGTCCTTGAAGAGCTCAGTCTCAGTCCCCACGTCCCTCACAGCGCCTCCCGCTGAGACCCCACAGTGACCGCGGGCCCAGCCACACACCGATGGGCACACCCACAGACGAGGGCCGGGGTCTCCACCCACACTCAGACGCTCCCAGTCACAGTCTGGGGTGTGGTGGGAATGAACAGGAGCCCCTGCATCGTCGGGCTGTCCTCCCTGTGCACAAGGGACAGGCTGGCCCACACTGACAAGTCCTGGGGATACATGGTGCCAACTCCTGTCAGTTTCCTGAGAAGAAATTCTGGTCCCCATTGTGCTTGTATGTGTTAGACACAGTGCTCATCCTGGGTAGCAAGAGGGGTTCTGTCTCTCACACACACGCACACTCACACACACCACCACCACATGCCCTTGTCTGTGAAGACAGGACCAGGCCTTCTGACTTGAGGTGCAGGTGCTTCGGGGGAGGAAACGACCCTCAAAATCACTTCATTCTTCCTTTTGTTTCACTGTATAGGGTGCTATTTTGTGGACTGGGAAGTGTCAGGTATGGGATCTATTTCCCAGTGCCCAGGGCGTAAGGACACGTTACTTCTGTCCACCACTTGAGGGGAACACATAGCTGTGTCCTCCCCTGATAGAAAGTGAATCAAAATCCAGCTAGATCGTAGCTTCAGGCCTGTGGGTGTCCCTGCTAGAGATGAACAGGGAAGCTTCCTCCTGGAGGCTGGAAACTTGGTCACCATAGAGAGCTGGAGAACATGGCTGAATACCATAGAATTGGGCCTCTGGCATTTATGAAGCTTTCACTTTTTAGTCCAAGACTGAGGGGAAGTTCTCACATGGTCTTGCTAGCCTCACAGGCTCACCTTGTCCCATTGGAACAATTTAGGCCTCACTCCATTGCCCAAGACTTCTGTCAACAGCAGCTCGGTCAGGAAAGCCTGCAGCAACTCTCACCAGTACACCCCAGGGATGGGCCCCTCCTCCTGGCACTCACTGTGCTGCTCTTGGTGGCGGCTGGGTATTGAGGACAGGAGGGAGGGCAGTGAAGCACAGGGACAACGTGCCAGTCCCCTCCCTCCTGCCCCAGCAGGTGGTGTGCCCATGGGGGCTGGGGGCCGTCACTATTTCTAGGCACTGGTCCCAGTGCATTCAAGGGAGAAGGCATCCAGCTTAGTGGACTTGGGAGCCTGGGTGACTGCAGGAGCGCCCTTGCCAGATGTGAGCACAGTGCCTGCTGTCAGGCCCGTGTCTCCCGCCTTCTGCCTGAGCCCTGTGCTGTGGACCCACTGCTGAGGCTGAGTGTGCAGACGCCAGAACACGATCCCAGGGGAAGATGCCAAGGGCCTCAGTGTGGGCCCTCGCTTCCCAGGCTGCCCCACGGCACACTCAGGTGGCCCTGATGGTGTGTTCCTTCCTGGTTGCAGCCCAGCTCTAGTACGCTGACATGGCATTTTCAAGGCCAAGGTTGCACAGTGTGATCCCACCATGCTCAGTCGACGTGAGGAAAACTCAGGGTGTCTAGACCCGCATCCCCGAGGGACCACCCCTCTTCAGTCTGCACTTGTGGCAGGGAAATTGGCGAGAGTCTGCCATGGGCCACCCTCCTGAGTGCAAAGGCAGTTTTGTGTGTGGGCTGACCAGAGGGCAGTGCCCACCTGGCGTGCGTCACCATGGTCCTGGTGTGCAGGAGTGACCCTGAGTCATGTCTGACCTATCGTGACTCATCACAGAGGTGAGAGCACTGTGGCGCTGCTCGGTGCTCTTCACGGGGACCCGCACGCTTCTGCTAACTTTTTGGAATTTAAAAACTCTTCAGTAGAACCTACAAACTTTCCTATGAAATCCTTTGTAAAGTAAAAAATTTATTTTATGAGATACTCAAGCACTCTCTAATTGATCTGGTCATGACATAGTTTCTTTTTAAGTGGCATTTTAGGAAAAAGAGGTGTATCCTGTGGAAACCACCCAAATCACTCTGTCCAAGTAGCAACACTGGAAAAAGTGTTTGATACCAGAAGGTCGTATACGCTTGGGAAAACCACTGCAGGACAGATCACTGTCTTTGCTTGTAGGAGGATCCAGGGAAACCTGGTCGATGCTGAACATGCAGCGTTCCTTCAGGAGGGAGGGGACTGGCACGTGCTTTAGCACGTGGCTGTCATGGACCCTCTGTCTCCTACTGCACA
The DNA here is from genome assembly GCF_019186645.2 of Phyllostomus hastatus. Classification (NCBI taxonomy): domain Eukaryota; kingdom Metazoa; phylum Chordata; class Mammalia; order Chiroptera; family Phyllostomidae; genus Phyllostomus; species Phyllostomus hastatus. Next base: position 32,727,081 of record NW_025333709.1, on the reverse strand, counting down.
GGATTCACTTGTGTCCATACAAGCTCGCACACATACCCAGGAGAACACATTTTCCCCATGGTGCTTTTGCAGTGTTCTCTCTATTGCTGCCTTCTTTGCTTCTCTCTCCCCCCCATCCCCCCACTTCACTTCCACACTGTGCTTAAATCTGGAATATGGGTTTGATGTTTGGTCTTGACATACTTACAGGTTCACGGTTTTCGTGGCTGAGGGAAGGGTTGTCCTTCACTGCTTCGTAGATGTATCTAATCCCATGTGATATGGACCCAAAACAGAGGAGGATGGATTAGCTCTTTGGTCATTTCTTAAATCAATCTATGTTGCTAATATTTTTGACACACTTTGCACTTCTTTTCATGGCACATAAATTAACTCAGCAATTCAAACATGGGTGGAATTCAACGTGCAAAACTATTTCAGGAAAATGAGAAATGACCCCCAAAGCACAGGTTGCCCTGGTCATGTGAGAGCTGGGCATCAGGTCCAGTCCTGACAGCCTCCCTGCCTGGACGGGAGGACCCTGCACTCCAGGGCTCAGGGGTGAGAAGCAGCAGTTGCTTTGGGAACCTGTCAGTGGTGGAACCTGCCCATAGGGAAATGCAGTGCAAGTGCCGGGGATAACCTCAGTTCCACTGCATAGAGACAAGAGAGGAACCAGGACTTCCTCAGAAATGAGTGACCATGCTTGTCAGTCTGAGCACATCATGTGCAGAGCAGCCAGAGTCAATGGGAGCAGACGGCTCTGCAGGAAGGGAATGATCCACGGGTTTCTCTGGACAAGAGGGAGGGGAGTTTGGGGGCACTGCTTGGCAGATTTTAGCATTCTTCCATTAGCACTTAAAGATTTCAATTATGTATACTGGCAAAGTACTTACCTTTCCAGGAAAGAGGCCCATTTCGTCTTTAGGTCTTCTGATCTGCAGATGAAAAAGAGGAGAAAAGATTCAGCGATGTAAAATACGTAAACTAACAGGTATGGCTGTCAGCCCAGGTGAAGGTGGCGCAGCCAGTGGATAGCAGTGTGGGCGCGTGTGTAAGTTGTCCTTCCTCAAAAGGACTGTCCATGGACACTGCTCCTTCTCAGGCAGGGACACAGTGAGGGAATGCAGATTGTAAAGTGGGAGAGAAGTTGCTTTTGGAAATGCAAACACTTGGTTGCACAGGGCGATGCAGGCTGGGTGGTGGTGGGCCAGCTGGAAGGCCCTGCACCACTCTGAGCTCCAGGGCCCAGCACTGAGAGAGGGCCGCTCATGTCTCAGAGTAGTTCCAGACCCTTGTCCTGTCTCGCACGGAGCTGGCAGAGCCCACGTGAAAACCACTGATCCAAACCAAGGAAATCACCCCAAAGGGGCCACCCTGTTGCCATCTGCATATTTTCTCACCCAGAAAACTTTGGGAGGAAAATGCAAGGTAGACCCATGTCATTCTGGGTGCGCACACATGAGTGAGTCCCTGGCTTCACACACATCAGACGAAACGGCTCCCCTCTGACATGCCTGTCAGTGCAGGAGCAAGACGTGGGTCTTACCCAAAGGTGGCCAGCACGCTCCCCGAGGGCCAGCCCAAGACCAGGGACCTCTTGGAACCTGTGGCCTTTCCTTGGTGCTCGTCGATGATCCTCATGGTGGTAAGTGGAAGCCTCAGTTTTATTTTAAAAATCTTCTTGTAACTAGAAAGAGAGATGGACAAGACCTTTGTTAGTTCATTCCTCAAATATCTGGGCAGCAGCCATGCTCACAGGAAGGTGCCGGCCCTCACTCTCCAGGCTGCCTGCCTCCTCCCCCTTCCTTTCCTTCCCACTCTGTGCCCAGCACAGCTGGGGAGGACCTGGGCCAGGGCTGGCCAGTGAGGCCCCGAGCACACTGCACAGACGGTGGCCAACACCATCGTTGTGAATGGTGCTGCTGGGTTTGACTGTCCTCTACATTTTAGACTTTCTCAGGACCCTTAATCAAGTTCATGTGTGTTTATACATTGTATTGATTACACTGTATGTTCTTTTTCTTTTTATTGTTTGCTCACATCTTCCTTACGTCTAAAAGGATGTGAGGAGCTCAACAAAGATACACGATTTCTACAATATTTATAAAACCTTCCTTAAGAGAGACAAACCAAAAAAAGGTTGGATTAGAGGGATTTCAAATACATTTTCACCCTTAACCTGGAAAACAGTTTTCTGGTCTTTATTCATAGATTCCATTCAATAACGTGACTTAAGATTATACCAGTTTCCCCTGGATTCTGGCTAAGTCCCCAGTCAGTCAGTCTACCTGGTAAACCCTGAGAAAAACCAGTCAATCGAGTCCCCCATCCAAAGCAGACCAGTGGCCAGCAGGGATTCTAAGGAAGTGTGGCCATCCTTCCCAGTTCTCTCTGGAGACTGAGGAAGTGATCCACTTTGTCAGCTGGGACACTGGTCTCTGGTCCTTTCTACCTAATCTGCCTTTGAGCCCTGACACGGAAACTGGGGTATCTGTTGGTGAATTCACAACTTGAACATCGCGCTGGGTTCTGGGCCCACAGTCCCAGGCCCTGTGATGGTGTCCAGGCAGCGTGTGCTCCTCAGAACCACGTGTGTACACAAAGAAGCTGCAGGGGAGTGGAAGAAGCCCGTGTGCAAAGTTCCTGACTCCATGGAGTGAGGGACAGGGACAGCAGACACTGCCACGGGGTCAGGAAAGCAATGCTGTCTTACACTGAGGGATGTGGAATATGCACATCTGTGCTCAGCGGGACAATGTGGGAAGTAGACCTACTCTGCATTAGAGATCAACAGCAAATGTCTGAAGAGGAAGAAGTGCCGCCTCTTCCTCCTCCAGCCCTTCCCGATGAGCACCGGGCTGTGGAGCAACAGGGTGTGAGTGGGTGGTGAGGGGCTCGGGAAGGGGAAGTGCAGGCTGCTGCTGGCGATCTCCTGTGGTGCGGGGCTGTGTTGACAGCGGTCAAGGCCGCAACTAGGGACCTCCGGAGGCAGGAGGCCATGCGGGCCACAGTCGAGGCTGAAGATGGAGGCCTCAGTTGGTGGGAAGTCCAGAGGGCTACACTCGAGGCTGCAGCTGAAGGCTTCAGGTGGTGGAAGGTCCTGCAGGCTGGAGTCGAGTCCACAGCTGGGGATCTCAGGTGGTGGGATGCCCTGCAGACTACAGTCAACTCCACAGCTGGGGACCTCGGGTGGTGGAAGGTCCTCCAGGCTGCAGTCGAGGCTGCTGATGGAATTCTCAGTTGGAGACAGAATGTGAAGGCTGGAGTCGAGCACCCAGCTGGGGCCCTCAGGTGGTGGGAGCTCCAGAAGGCTGCAGTCGAGGCCCCAGGTGGGGACGTCAGGTGGTGGAAAGTCCTGCAGACTGGAGCCAAGGCTGCTGATGGAGGACTTGGTGGGAGAGAGGCCCCGAAGGACAGAGTCGAGGCCCCAGCTGGGGACCTCAGGTGGTAGCAGGTGCAGAAGGCTGCAGTCCAAGCTGTAGCAGGGGATCTCAGGTGGTGAAAGGTCATGCAGGCTGCAGTCAAAACTGTAGCTGCAGACCTCTGGTAATGGAAGGTCCTGCAGACTGGAGCCAAGGCTGCTGATAGAGGTCTGATTTGAAGAGAGGCTCAGAAGGCTGGAGTCAAGGCCACAGCAGGGGGCCTCAGGTGGTGGAAGGTCCTGCAGGCTGCAGTGGAAGCTGCAGCTGGGGACCTCAGGTGGTGGAAGGTCCTGCAGGCTGCAGTGGAAGCTGCAGCTGGGGACCTCAGGTGGTGGAAGGTCCTGCAGGGTGCAGTGGAAGCTGCAGCTGGGGACTTCAGGTGGTGGATGGTCCTGCAGGCTGCAGTTGAGGCTACTGATGGAGGTCTTGGTGAAAGACAGGTCCTGAGGGCTGGAATTGAGGCCACAGCCAGGGACCTCAGTTGTTGGGAAGCCTTGAAGCCTGCTGTTGAGTCCACAGCTGGGGACCTGGGGTGGTGGGAGGTCCAAAAGGTTGCAGTCAAGTCCACAGCTGGGGACCTGGGGTGGTGGCAGGTCCTGCAGGCTGCAGTGGAGGCTGCAGTTGGAGAACTTTTTTTGTGGGAGGTCCTCCATGCTGCAGTCGAGGCTGCAGGTGGGGACATCAGATAGTGATAGGTCCTTCTGGCTGCAGTCCAGGCTGCATATGGGGACCTCGGGTGGTGGGAGGCCCTGAAGGCTGCAGTCGAGGCTGCAGGTGGAGACCACCATGGGTAGGAGGCTCTGAAGGCTACCGTCGAGTCCGCAGCTGGTGACCTTGGACGGTGTAAGGTCCAGAAGGCTACAGTTGAGTCCACAGCTGGGGACCTCAGGTGGTGGAAGGTCCTCTAGGCTGCAGTTGAGGCTGCTGATGGAATTCTCAGTTGGAGACAGACTGTGAAGGCTGGAGTCGAGCACCCAGCTGGGGACGTCAGGTGGTGGAAGGTCCTGCAGGCTGCAGTCAAGGCTGCTGATGGAGGACTTGGTGGGAGAGAGGCCCCGAAGGACAGAGTCGAGGCCCCAGCTGGGGACCTCAGGTGGTAGCAGGTGCAGAAGGCTGCAGTCCAAGCTGCAGCAGGGGACCTCAGGTGGTGAAAGGTTGTGCAGGCTCCAGTCAAAACTGTAGCTGTGGACCTCTGGTAATGGAAGGTCCTGCAGACTGGAGCCAAGGCTGCTGATAGAGGTCTGACTTGAAGAGAGGCTCAGAAGGCTGGAGTCAAGGCCACAGCAGGGGGCCTCAGGTGGTGGAAGGTCCTGCAGGCTGCAGTGGAAGCTGCAGCTGGGGACCTCAGGTGGTGGAAGGTCCTGCAGGGTGCAGTCAAGGTTACTGATGGAGGTCTTGGTGAAAGACAGGTCCTGAGGGCTGGAATTGAGGCCACAGCTGGGGACCTGGGGTGGTGGGAGGTCCAAAAGGTTGCAGTCGAGTCCACAGCTGGGGACCTGGGGTGGTGGCAGGTCCTGCAGGCTGCAGTGGAAGCTGCAGGTGGGGACATCAGATAGTGATAGGTCCTTCTGGCTGTAGTCCAGGCTGCATGTGGGGACCTCGGGTGGTGGGAGGCCGTGAAATCTGCAGTCTAGGCTGCAGGTGGAGACCTCGGGTGGTGCGAGGCCCTGTAGGGTGCAGTCGAGGCTGCATGTGGGGACCTCTGGTGGTGGGAGGCCCTGAAGGCTGCAGTCGACGCTGCAGTTAGAGACCTCGGGTGGTGGGAGGCCTTGAAGGCTACAGTCGAGGCTGCAGCTGAGGACCCCAAGTGGTGGGAGGTCCTCTAGTCTGCAGCCCTGGCTGCAGTGGTCGCCCTCAGGTGGTGTGGGGCTCTGGAGTCTGCAGTCTGCGCTGCAGCTATTGCTCTCTGATGACAAAGAGCTGTGGAGGTCAGTGTCCAGCTTTGGAGAATGGCTTCTCCTGCAACAAAGCAAATGCCACACAATGTGCCATCACTGATCCATGGTACTGTAGGCTTTTATACTAAAGGGCAAGATTTGCAGAAAACTAAAAATGAGTCTCTGCCACCCAGAGCTTCTGGGCCCCAATCTACGAGTCACCAAGTTACAGATAGCTGTTGAGAGACAGGAGGAGGCCATGGTTTCTAGGACAGGCCCTGGGCCCACCCACTACCAGAGGCTGGAAAGGAGAAATGTGCACAAGGAGCCTGATCAGAGCTGCTGGGAGGGAGGCGCAGGAGGGCAAAGTGCAGCGCGTTCCTAGACGGCACTACCCAACCACAAAAACACGGCAGTCTGTGACCTCATGAAGTCGAAATGAAAGAAAAGGGAGATTTGTGAAGAAGTGATGGCTGTTTGGTTTCTTGTTAGTGTGCCATCTAAGTGCCCGAGGAATCTGGAAAGTTGACCTGACTCTAAGCTAAATCAATAGTCACGTCTGGACGGGAAAACTCACAGGTCAGCATGGACTACTGGAAACATCACAGAGTCCCTAAACCCCAGACAGTGCTTGGGTATCGCCGGAGCTGTGAGGAAGCTCTGGCGGGACTGGGGGCCGCAGAGGGGAGGCAGCTCTGTTGACCAGAACAGAAAGGGACTGATGATGGCAGAGGTGCTCTCACAGCCGCACAGACATTTGAACCACAGAGCAAAGGTTACCCCCTCCCTGAGAACTTCAAGCCCGCTCTCTCATTTTCAGCAGAAGTGAATAAAAGAGCTTTGTGCAAAACCAGTGATCCGGTGAAGAATTAGCCCATCTGGATTTGAAGAAACCTAACCGAACACCTCCGGGGACTCTGCGTCTGTTTCCATGACCACAAGTCGTGTCCACCAGCCTGTGAAACAGAAGACAGTTTTCCCCTGTTCGACAGGATGAGTGGACCTGGAGAACATTCTGGTCAGGGAAATGAGCCAGTCAGAGAAAGGCAAACACCACATGACTGCACTCATATGTGGACTCTAATGAACTACGTGAACTGACCAGGAAAACGGGGACCATCTCCTAGGTGGAGAGCAGGATGCCAGCGGGTCGGGGAGGGTAGGCGGTGGGGAGGTGGAGCACACAGGGGAAAGGACACAGGGCAGGGAGAACAGTGTGGTGTTGCTGAGGGGAGGGGGTACGAGGGGACTGAGTGGTATGGCAAAAAATCCCGTACAGATTGAAGTGAAAAGGCAGTACATTCGAAGACTACCTTTTGCTGGACAGCCTCGAGGATTCACCAAAACGCTTGAAGTGCTTTTTGATGAAGTTGAACATCCTTTTCTCTTCAATTCTCGGCAGAGAAGTGAAGCACGTCTTCAGCCCTTGGCAGAAAACTGTCAAGAACTCAGAGAAGCCCGAGGGTTCCGCAGTTGTCTTGACCACGGCCATTGTGATGCCAAAGGTCAAAGGCTGGTGCCAGACCTGACCCCTGGAGGGACTGATTCCCCTTAAGTTGTCTCCATCTTTCCTGTTTTGAGTCCATTGTTCGATTCTGAGGTGTCTGTAGATGCGCTTGCAGTTGTAAGAAAGAGAACCAGATTCCACCCACCCTGTGCCCACTTTTACCCAATGATGGTGTCAGCTCTCCCAACCACAGACCCCCCCACGGCCAGAGCATTTACGTCGGTAGAGTCATTGCCACCCCAACAGGATCCTTGGCTCACATTCTCCCAACCCACACGCCCCTCCCACCCTTGCCCCTCTCACCTGCAGCGACCCCTCACCTGTCCTCCCTGTCTGTAATTTGGCCCTGTCACGCAGGCTGCAGCAATGGGGTCATACAGTCTGGAGCCTTTGTGGGTTGGCTCTTTCCATGGTGCCCCCCTGATTTGCATCTGCACTGCTGAGGGGTGAACAGGCCATGACTCTGTATGGCTGGGCGGTGCTCACGGCCTGGATGTAGCACAGTTTGTGTGAGTGTCCGCCGTGGGGGCTTCCGGGTGGGCTCCAGTCTGGGGCTCTGGCAGGCCAGAGCGCCACACACAGGTGTGCTCAGGATGTCGTGCCCGTGACAGTCCTCCCGTCTCTGGGCGAAATGTCCCGGCGTGCATATGCCAGGCCATGTGCTGACTGTAGGGCTCGTTTTTCTCAGAAGCTGTCCCACTGCTTCCCGGAGGGCTGCACCATCCGACAGCCTCCCCCGCAGTGCACCAGTGACCCCGGTTCCCACATCTGCAGCAGCGTTTGGCGTTGTCACTCTCACTGCAGCCGTGCTCGGGGCTGGGGCTGCGTGGTGAGTCCCTGCTGCGGATTTAACTTGCATTTCCCCGAGGTTGGTGATGCCGACAAGTCTTCACGGGCAGCTTGGCCACGTGCCGTCTTCCTCAGTGCCGTGGAACCTCCAGCAGGCCGCCCGGAGCCCTTGCTGTCATGGGAGAGTTCCTTCCCAGCAGAAAGCAGCCTGTCATAGGGAGGGGGGCTGCACACTTCGGAGGTGGGGGACTTTTCAGCCAAGCAGCCAGGACACACAGTAAGGAGTCAGGTCCCGCTGCCTCAGCGGTCCCACAGCTTCTTCCCAGAGGGACACGGGTCGGTGTCAGCCAGGAAGGACAGAAACTCGACCCTGCGGGCACCGTCTGTCATTGCCCTGAGAGGCTTCTGGAAGCGGTGCCTTGAACACACATCTTCTCTTTTCCACTGGACTCTAAGCACCTGAAGCAAAAAGTATGTATCTGAGGATCCCTTAATTCTCACAGTATTGGCACGTCGGAGGGATTTAAAATTTGTCATTGAATGACACACAACCAACTCTCACAAAACGCAGATTGGATTGGGCCAAGTGTGTCAGCTCTGAGCTAGAACTGGCCGAGATCAGCTCTTGATCCTGCAGGCACACGGCACTGGTGAGAGCCGTCAGCACCCGGCCCGGCATGGGGAGGCACCTCGGGATTCGCCGGGGTTCCGGGTCCATCCAACATGCCAGGGAGGGAAAGAAATTCCTTTTCTTCCAAATGAAAAATGGCAAAAACCAGCAGGGGAAGAATGAATTGGACTTTCATGCTTCTAAGTAGTGGGGGGAGGAGAACTGAAATAGCAACTGAGAAGGTGCCAGCTGGCTTCCCTGCGTGCGTCCTCCAGCACGACCGCCCTCAGTTCAGAGCCACTGGCTGGTGAAGGGCCCACACCTTCCACACGGAGCCCCCTCTCCTGGGCCACGTCCTCTCCCTTCCGGCTGCTCTGAACACGGGTTTGGACTTGGATGCAGAGTCTGTCCTCCCTGCTGGGCCGCCTCTGAGTGCGGGCACCCCGGCTCCCTCCTGCGGTGACTGTGCTGTCCGTCTGCTCGCTGGCCGCATCACCAGGTGCTGCTCAAAGGAAAACAGAGACAGTGAAATCATGTTTGCCATATTTCTGAGATGCCGCTTCCTTTCTGCCACGGTTCTCCCTCCCTCCCTCCTTCCTGCATGTCTCTTCCTCATCCACTTCCCTCCTCCCCTCGCCGTGGAGAACACCAGAGAGTTCTCTGGGTGTGTGGATGTTCTGCAAGGCCGCAGTGACACAACTTTCCATAGCGCCCTGTGGATGAGGACGAGGGACAGATGGCTGAGTCATTATGTAAAATGGGGAGCAGCTGATGAATTGGAACCAAAGGTAGGAAATTTCATGAGTTATTAACAGTGAACTCTCAGACCTCTGTTCTCCTTGCAGCAATATGCAACATTTTCAATTCATAACTTTATTTCAGTTGATAGAGTATGATGATCAAATTGGCACATTTCATGGAGCCATGAGAAATCACATTTATGTTCGGACTTTCTTTTGAAGAGTTCCAGCGGGCTGGACCGGGGCCGAGGCCCGCCTGTGGGTCCAGCATGGCCAGTGACCACAGCAGGCGATGATGCCCGCAGCTCACTCTCAGGGTGGAGGAGGAAGCCTCCTGAGGATTACCCATCGGGCAGCTGGGAGAGGGCACATATGGGGACATGATAGTTACTGTCACGGCAACAGGGATGGGGAAAGCCAACCTCAGAAGCCACCTGCACCGAGTGTGTGCGGGGACCTGTTGCGCGTGGGTCACCGGCCAGCAGTGACCACGGAACGCTGTGGATGGCTCGACAAAACACGCGAGAAAAAACAACACATGCACAGAGACAGACTAGTTTCTGTGGGGAAGTAGGGGACGAAATGGCCACCCCCCCTAGTGGGGAGCGCGCTGATTTACCGTCCATACCTGCTTTTATTAGGCTCATTTTGCATAATAATTCAGGTAAAGTACAGTACTCATTAGGGGGAAGTAAGGAACTATAGAAAACAAAGAACTCTGCCTGTCTATTGAGTTGGGGGGTCAAAGAGCTGTAAGACTGAGGAACAAACTAACTTCCTCCTAAGACCCTTCTCATTCAACTGAGAGCATTCTAAACAAAGAAGGTTTCACAGTAATTTACATATTCTTTCTTAGGCCTGATCACCCCGGGAAATCCGCACTTCTCAGTACCGAGCTGCACCACCCTGTCATTGTTTCAGGCTTAGGTGGAGCAAGGGAACTAGGTAACCAAGAGATAAGGAGATTTTCTCCCAGACGCTGAGAACTCAGGCTATGTCAAAGCCGAGGAGCGAGGGTCCATCACCCCCCTTTTGCTGCAGCCCCCCAAGTCCTTCTTTTGGGGGGCCTCCCAAAAGTGATCGTGCCTGGCTTAGGTCGTTCCCCCGTGGGGAATCTTACCCGTCTTTGGCTAACCGACCAAGCTTTTTGGGGGTTCAGTTATGAATAAAGCAGCAGAAGCAGCATTCCTGCCAGGAAGATAAGCTTTTGTCTCCTTGCTGGCTTACAGTTCCAAGGGCGTTCCCTTAGCCTTAGCTAGGCGGGGGTTTCAGCCTGATACCAGTCAGGGCAGTTCCCAACAGGGACCTGCTTTAGCTGCAGGAGCAGGTGCAACTCAAGACGCATCACGCTCCCTGAAGGGGTGCCTTCGTGTGCTGTCGAGAGCAACCCCTCTGTCTGGTCTGTCCTCGCTGCTCCCGCTCCTGGGACAGGTGACGCTCTTGGGGCACAGCTCAGAGCAGGTGCCAGGGAGAGGTGCTCAGGATGAAGGAGGATCAGGTGGCATGGCCCTGGCCAGCGAGAAAGGCGTTCCACCTGTGAAACAGTCCCCTAAATGTGAGCACATTTTCATTCATGAATGACCCCACTGCAAGCATCTGGCTTGCTCCCTGCTGCACAGGATAGAGCCGCCCGCCCAGGGATGCTTGGTTTTGTTGAGTTTGGAGAGATTTCCCATCTCTGTCTCTCTCTCTCTCTCATTTAAGAGGAAAACTGATACACCATCGAGTAGCCAGAAGAAACTGTCCGGGTCATGAATGTGATTCTTGCCCCAGGAATAGGCAGCTCAACTGCACTGAGGAGTGGTGTGTGTATGGGGGGGGCACCCAGGGACATTCCCCGTGGAAAAGGCCACTGGAGAGCCTGGCACCTGGAGCTCTCCCTGTCACCTCCTCCCTCATCCTCTCGCTGGAGTCGTTCATCCTGTGGAGCCATGGAAACCTGCCCTCTGACTGCACATGCCACCTGCCGCCCAGCTGCTGACACACTGGGACCCTGTCGGCCCTGCTCCGCATCACCCTTGGCAAGCCGGTGTCCTCCAGCCTCCAGTCCCTCACCTGGACAACGCCAGTGATCGCGGCTTCCTGGTTGGGAGCAGGAGTCTGTGGGCACGGCCCCTGAGAAGCATTTCAGGCCCCTTTTCGGCACCTACACTAGTTCACAGTGAGGGCCTGGCTGTCACCACCATCACTCTTTGGAGGGAGAAACCATCGAGGTGCACCTCAGCGCCTTCAGGGGAGTGTGGCCAGGGGGACAGACAGACAGACAGACAGCGCGATGGACCGGGGAAGTGTGAGGGCATGAGGGCTGGTCCCCTAGGCCTGCGCTGTGACCTTAACTCTCTGGCCCAAGGATTTTTATTTCTTTTCCTGCGATTTTAAATATATTTATAACCTCATTAGAAATCTGAGTAAATGAAAAGGGCCCCTTTTGCTGGGGTTTTATTTGGCCACGTATTTTTCACCCATTTACAGATGACAAATCTGCCATCTCTTGTTGCCAAGTCGTCTAACACTGAAGTGACAGGGACGCCCGCCACGGCTCTGCACGCTCCTGCGGCCCCTCACCTGTGCTCTGACGATCCCCCGCTGAAGCGGTCGCTGTGTGTTTTATTTTAACGAGAAAACACAGCTTCAAGAGGCGTGAAGGGGTTTTCCAGACACAGAGCAACACGAAAGCCTGTGGAACGCGGTCCCAGGGGGAGAAGAGAGCTGGCCTGTGCTGGTTTCATCATCAGACGAAGAAAATTTGCAAAATAAGCTCACAAAAGGTGGCGACAGGCTTCAGTTGTTTTACTTCTGGCACGTGTTTACGAGTCTACAGGTGAATTTCTGAGTGCCCACTTACCCCGTGGACACACACACACTCACACCTGTAAAGTGGATGGCTTCTGTGAAAAGTACCCACAGACCCTGAAACTCACCCTTGGGGAGTTCGGTGCGTTGATGAAATTGACTTTTGTCAAAGTCCTCCAAGTCCCACTCATTGCTTAAGAGAACGTATTTCTCCTGCTTGTCTGCCTCCTCATTCTTGTTCCTAAAAGTCTTGATGGAGTAATCTCTGAACGTCTGCTCACAGTGAAGGCCTGAGGTACGACGGGACAATCTGCACCCACAACAGCGGGAAGGAAGGAGCTTCCGGCAGAGGGCGGAGGCCTTGGCTCCCCGACCTGGTGTGCAGTCAGGAGCACACCACTGCCCTGGCCCTGAGGGGGCTCCGGCGGGTGTCAGTGCGCCTGCACAGGCTGAGGGGGGAGGGCAGGAAGGAGAGAGCTGGTCTCCAGAGACAAAGGACTCCCGTCGGGGAGGGGCATGGAAACCACCATCTACAAATGTTTAAGCTGTTTGGTGACTTTTCATTGGAATTATTCTTTTCTCTCAAATTGTTAAAAAACCTCAAAAAGGAGAATTATTTAAAGGGGGAGCCACCACAGCATCTTGAGACAACACACCCTGAACATGGATTGAACTCTGGAGCTGGGTTTCTGGGCCCCAGCCCAGGTGTGCACAGTCTCCCGGCTGTGGGACGACTTTTCTTCAAGTCAGAAGGCAGTTCCTCAGGCAGCGTTTAAACTCCCTGTCCTCACGGTCTCTCTGGGAAGAATTTCTGTCCCATTGCTTCTTGGTCTTTTTGGAGGGTCATGGTGACTGAGAAATTTCAAGTGTCATGGATACAGTTTCTAACTCTTTCGTTGTAAATCCTTCCTATCTCGATCCGATCTGTAATTTCACGTCAACTGGGTTCTTACTATCTTCCTGGAAACTCGAACTTTAACATGTGTGAAGGCACCATTTTGGAGCCCTTCATGTTTCTGGCAGGCGCTGTGGGAAGAGCTTCAGGTGCCTCAGTTCCCCAACTCCTCACAAAGACCCCGCGTGAAAGAAAGGACCGTCTCATGGTTCGTGTGACCACAACGATGGGCTGAGCTGGGGCCACGGAGCAACAACATTTCAAGAGGGGCTGCGAGTTCAAACACGGGAGAGGGCCCAAGAAAGAGAGGCCGGAGCTGTAAGGACAACAGGAGACAGTCGTCCCCTTGAATCTGTCAGCAGGGGAACATCACCGCACGCAGAGGCCCGGCCAATGGCGAAAGGACTGAAAACGCTGCTGGAATGGGAACGAGGGTCTCAGAACCCTTCACAAGAACAGCTTATTGCAGAAATGAGGTGGGGGCCAGACCATGGTGAATGAGAACTGAACACAGTTATTTATTAGTTAAGATCCTTGCAGGAAGCATGCCTGGTTCAAATCTGGGCAACTGGAGGAGAATTTTATGCAGGAAAGTTAATAAAAAACGAGTTGGGGAGTGAAAAGCTACAAAGGCTAATACAACAGCTTAGGACCTAAAAGCAGGGCTCCGTCACCACTCCAAACCCCCGGTCAGGACGGGAATGGTTACCAGAACCAAGAGAAAAGAGAGAGGCGAGCATTTTGTCCAGATGCTCAGCCAGAGAGCACCCACCCCAAAGGCTGATGGACCTCCTCGAGTCTCTTTCCTTCACCATGTCCACGTGAGGGCCACGTGGGCAACACGCACCAGGACGCGGGAGTGAGGGGAGGGTTCACTCAGCAGCCATGGGACGGATGGTTGAGGAGAGTTCATCATCTTCTCGTTTTCGTACTGTCTCAGGAGTTAATAGGTAAAATTATATTAGACTATATAATTAAATGACAAATGGTGTATAGTTTTTGATTGGGGCATTTTATGGAATTCTCCCAGACGTACTGCATATATTCACAGTCACATGCATTCCTCAGCCTTCTGACAGAAGCTCACTCACTGCGAAAGCGTGTGGCAGGTGCGGGTTTTCACTGTCATTGCTGATGCGGAAGTGTGACCTTTGGCCCAGAACGCTGGAAGTCATTAGCTGGAAGATGAGTCTTGACCTGTTCTTAGTCTCCCAAAAGACATGGTTCCCGGGCTGGGAGCATGTCTTCCTTTCTGTGATCAACTTCCCCCAGGTTCCTGTCAGTTAAGGAGGCCTCAGCCAGCACCCCCAGAACTCCCAGAATTCCCCTGGGAGCAGACACCAAGGCCGGGCTCAGATCCCTGAGGCACCGGCACCCTCGGCACTGCCCACAGCCCGTGCTTCTGACCGGTGAAGGGAGGATCCGAAGGCAGTTGAAAGCTTCACTTTCTGACAGAATCTGTCTGTGGCTCCTGAATTTAAATGATAGATTTTCATTTCCTCTTCCAAAAAGCTGAGACAGTTTTTTTGTAGTCATCACACTGGAAGCTGCAAACATTAAATAAAGGTTGCAAATTGCAGGTTGAGAGAATGACAGCTGTCATTAGTGCTAATGTGACACACAGCCATTGGTGTGACCCAAGCAAAACCAAGCCATGACAAGCTTTGCTCGCAGCTCCTCTGACACCCTCAGGGGTACCTGTCGAGTCCCCAGCAAATGGAAGCTCTAGGAGAGGGGCTTGTCTATAGGCCAAGGAAGAAACATGGCCCCAGTTTCCACCTGCAGCTCAGTGCCTGGACCACTCACGAGAGAAATCTTACAGCACACTGTAGAGAGCCAGCATGGAGGAAAGTCATCTGACCGAAAATGGCTGTCCTGGCAATTACAAATGTTCTAAACAATCCCTTGTTTCGTCCTCTGGTTCAGACTACCTCTGGTGATATTATTTTAAGGCAAAGAATAAGTTCACAAAGTCATAAAGGCCAGGGTGAAGGGAAAGAAAGGGCAGGGTTGGGAGAGCCTGATGAGAAAGGAGACATTCATTCCCAGATTTCCAGCCATTGACGATCACACACGCATTCCAGAGCCGTTTCCTGGGTTAGGAGCAGAGCTCTTCCCTCAAGCAGGGCATGGAAGAGGCCATCAGACCTAAGTAATGAAGAGAAAGAATACTTTCACAACAGTGTGGAACAAAATGAAAATTAGTGCCAAAACATGCACGATGAACAAAAGGTCAAAATTCTAAAGACCTGAAATAACCTTGCACTGGCAAGTCCCTGAGAGGCTTGGGAAGGAAGAGGGCATGGCGCAAACGCTGGTTTGGGCAAGTTTCACTCCATCCAGAGAATTCCATCCAAAGGAACGTGAAAGGATGTGAGCTGCTAAGTATCCTCAGCTGCTTAGACACAACACTAATTTTTATTTTGAACAATATAGTCAAAGTGGGGTTCTGTGAAGACATTTCAGTCATGCGAAGTTAAAGAAAAATTATTCACAATTGTCATGGAGTCATGAGAACGCATGTAACATGGCAATACTGTCAGTTAAAAACAAGTAATCTTGAAATTACTAATGTGTTTGTGTCCATTAAACCCAAAAAAGTAACATTACATTAAATTCCTGTTTGGGGATAAATAATATACCGTTTAAATGAAGTTGAGGTTTAATACATGCTGTTTTAACTTTCAAAAGTTTGGATGTTAAAATTAAAAATTTTTAAATTTTACATTGATGTTCAAATGACTTTTCAATGTTAAAATATTTTTTAATTTTATATTTATATTTAACATTAAATATTTTAATATTTTAAAGGTTTACAGAAATATTTTTAAAAGGTTTTATTTATTTATTTTTTTTTTTACAGAGACGGGAAAGGAGGGAGAAAGAGGGGGAGAAACATCAAGGGTTTGAGAAAAACATCACTAGGTTGCCCCTTGCTGGCCCCCAACCCACGACGCCACCGGAAACCCAGGCGTGTGCCCTGATCCATAACAAGCCAGGCACCCAACCCACAGAGCCCCATCAGCCAGGGCAGCAAATGCTGTTTTAATGTTCCCACTTTTGAGTTTCCCTATACTTGACTCCACTGGTGTAACACTGTAATATTGAGAAAATCACCATGAAAGTCAATAAAACTGTACAGGGGCCTCTTCCCGGGTTTGGAGCCCCCCATGGCCACACCCCAACTCACTTCTGCAGCGTCCCCCTATGACCCAGGGGCACCCCATCCCTTCTGTGTTCCCCTCTCTGAATCTCAGGGCATCTAGCGCAGGAACCACCCGGAATCTGTAAAAACAACCAAACACGCTCTAATTCCCAGCTTCGAAGCCCTCAATAAAGGGATTCTATGTAAAAATGGCTTTGCTAGGGTTTTCGTGCGAAAGTAAAGCAGAAAACTCGGGGAAAGTGGAGAAAAGGCAAGGTTCTGTGCTTGGTACCTCAGGCAAAGGACTCCCGCAAGACCGAGGCAGAGCTCGGGGTTCCGCAGGCAGGGCCACCAGAGGAAGGTGTTCTGCTCACTGTTAAAGCAGCTCCCAATTGCTCCGTGGGGCCACGAGGCCACGGTGTTTTTGTCCTGAGGCCCAACACACGGAAAAACCAGGTTTCAGTCTGCCTTTCCCAAACTCAACGGTCAGAAAGGCCAACTGCGCGCCCTCTTGCGGTCAGCCTGAGAATCGCGCTTGAAGGCAGAAGGGGAGGAAACTTGGCCTTAATTGTGTCCGTGACACCCCCTGGTGACCATCCCTTGAATGACCGGAATTCTCCATGGCCCAGTCCATTGATATTCCTGGATAGCGCAGGAGTGATGCTCTGCTCCCTCACTGCCTGCTCTCTTGGCGGGGACATACTTTGGGTCCATAGCTGGGACAACCGGAGAATCTTTAATTTTTGGAGACAGTTGAACACTATGCCCCCTCAGTCATGCCTACGTGACAGAAACGACTGCAAATTGCGTTGGAAAGCAGGGACTATCACTCCAATGCAGAAGACACAATGCACCTGTTTCCACCATCTGATGCTCCAGCAGATCTTCAAACTCTTCCCAACAGAACACAGCCTTGCTGCACAAACCATACCCTCCCTTGCCAACTGCTCTGTAGCCTGCTCACAGCCTCGAACACCTGCATCAGATGGAAGAGGAAAATCGGACTTGTCCCTGCTTGGGAATTCTTGTTTGTAAGTATGTCCAAAGGATCCAAAACTACCTGAAAGAACAGAAATATAGCCACTGGGCCTGGGAGGCTGGCAGAGTTGACAGCCTTCCCCTCATGAGACAATCATCAAAGAAAAGTCAACAGATGAACAAGAAAGTTACATTCATAACTCTCTCTGCTCAATGCATTGTTCGTAAGTCCTCAACAATGTCACTCACATTTCTGCACCAGCTGAGAAACACACGAAACAAAAATCATGGGGTCATCTTCAAAACATATGGTAAGTCTTGAACTTACAAAATTGTGATGAGAGTGAAGAACCTGACCACTTTCTTAAATACGTAACTGAATGACATAATTTTATCTTTTTATGGTTTTTGGCAGAGTTCAGGGGGAAGCGCATGCTTGAAAGGTGACGGGCAATCAAGGGGAGATGCATTGAAGTTCAGGCTGCAAGCTTTTCTCCTCCTACTAAACGGGTCCGCCCAGAAGAAGCTGTAAAAGAGAAAAGGATAAAGGACAGAAATGTATTAAAATATTACCCACCATTTCTACAAAGACACATTAAAGCATTGGTAGGGTCCTCTAAGACAAAGATGCAAGAAATCCTCCCAAACCGGTCTCTCTCCCTGCTGCCTGAGAACGTCACACAGCTCACATGCAGTGAACAGAATTAAGCTGATTCCTCTTACTCAGCATCTGCATCTTCATTGTAATAGTGGCATTCGCTCAGGGCCCCAATTTCTACATCAGGGCACACAGAAACAGACCCACCTGCAATGCTTTTGAAAAACGATGAGCTTCCACTCAAGTTTTGCTCTGTCCCATTGGCTTTGTGCTCTGAGTAGAAGGAACCTTGCAGCTGAACCCACAACAGAACCAGGCACCTGTGCGAGTGGGCAGCACAGTGTGGAGGGGGTGGCAAAGGGGCTGTACAAGGGGTAAATGCAATCAGTAACGCAGGACTGGGGAGAGGATGGGAGGGAGAGGACCAGGTGCCGGGATCAGGCAATAAACAGTGTGTCTCTTTCCCACATCACGCTAGGTGCCCCCTCTCAGAGATTTCTACCCACTGCTCTTGCTGCCTGAATATAAAAACCAGTTGTAACTCAGACCTAGAGTACTGAATGTAATCCTTATTTTTCAGGACTCTTCTTAATTCTATGGATTCTCAGCTTTT
Organism: Phyllostomus hastatus; assembly: GCF_019186645.2. Lineage (NCBI taxonomy): Eukaryota > Metazoa > Chordata > Mammalia > Chiroptera > Phyllostomidae > Phyllostomus > Phyllostomus hastatus. The sequence continues at coordinate 32,709,132 of NW_025333709.1, read as the reverse complement.
CATAGGCATTTTCTGGCTAGTGGTGGAACTTCTTTGAGGCTTAGGAGATAAGTATTATTCTGAGATAGATTTTACAGAAAAAAAATAAGGATTTAAGTTTCTAGAATAAATGAACAAGTTTTCCTTGATAAGAATTTCATGAATAAAGAAAAAAGCAAATTTGGTAATAGAAAAACTGATTTCCCAGGAAATGAATTTCATAACATTTTCTTGCTTAATACTCTGACAAAAGATTTGCTGAATTGAATTCAATAAATTCTGTGGCTGAAGCAGAAAGAAGAGCTGTTTCCCATGCCCTCAGCCCTACGTGCTGGGGCGATCCAGCACATTCCCCAGTGAGAACGTGTCAAGGAGACCCCAGGTCTCCATCCTCAGTTCTTAATCTTTCCTGCAAAGTTGTCACTAAAGACAAGAATCTCGTGATTTCCACGCAGACACCTTCCCAGGCAGTCACTGTGTTTCTTCTCCTTTAGGTGGAAACCAACACCCTCAAAGTACCTCCTGGGGAGGGGCAGTTCTTGCCTCCCCCATCTCTGCCAGGAATGGGGTTCCAGTACCCAGGCTGTCCACTGAGTCCCTTGTGCGGCTGGCTCGGGAGGGTCGTGCCCAGGAGGCGGAGGCGTGCTCTGTGAGCACAGGATGCAAATCTGCTGCAGGGTCCCAGGCAGGACAGAGATAGCCTGGGCCTGCTGGGCCCACCCACCACCCACCAGGGACCCAGCGGATCTGAAGTCTTTTCCATCCTTCAGACAGAAGGACGGGGAGCTTCTCCTCATTCAGCTCAGAAGCCCCGATTTCTCCCTGCGGAGCAGATGTGGTTGTGTGAGGCAGTGTTTCCAGACAGGGGCCTGGCCCACAGGGCCAGATGCGAAGGGGGCCTGGGGACAGGTTCAGGGGATCACCCTGGGACAAGCCTCCAGGGGCCCACTGCCCCAGGGCTGAGGAGACTGTGCCTGTGAAGAAGGAAGTGAGGGGAGGGGACGAGAAAGGGAAGGAACTGGCGCCAGCTGCCCCCAGAGGGAGCCCAAGCTCTGGGTCCTCTGGCCTGAGGTTTTCCTCCTCCTCCTGCAGGTGGGAACCTAGAGAAGGTGGGGGCGGGGTTTCAGGAGAATATTCACTGGTTCTCCTGGTGTGCCCTTTCAGGGTCATGGTCTCCACTGATAGGTCAGATCTAGGCCAGGGGTCTTCAGTTACCACAGTCGGCTCTGGTGTTGCCCACCCGGTTCTGCTGCTGCTCTGGGCCTGGATCTAGGACACGCTGAGGCTTAGACGTGGTCTCCAGGGAGGAAAGGCCAGGGGTGGGGAGGCTCCCGGGGGAGCGAGGTCCCTGTCTCCCAGCTTTGCCCCCTGCCCAGCACTGGGGCCTGGTGCCCTCGTGACCATCTGCGTGTGGCTCTAAATTGTTTGGCCGTTGTGCTCGGCTGTCTCGGTTTTCCCTTTCCACCTGCTGTGGAATCGTCCTAGTCTCTCATGGTCCTGTTTAAACAGCCTAGGGTCCACAGGGGCCACGGCTGCTCACCACCAGGGCCGGGGGCAAAAGAGGGGGCTGTGGGCCCGGCAGGGCTGGGTGTTGGGTCAACCACCTCCAACCCTTGGTTCTCTGAGGGCCGTCTTTCTAAGCATGAGCATTAGATTGGGAACATAGTAATTTTCATTTTCTAAGCATTTCTTGACACCTTTATGTCCTTTTTTGCCTTCATTTGTGAGTTCTCTGTGTGGTTTGAGAAGTTATCATCAACGTACACTGTTAATTTTGCCACTTTAATTTCCCTACTGTCCTTGCGACATGTCAGCACAGACAGACATGCATGAAAGGAGAAACGTCTTTGTCCCAGATCAGAAAAGTATGCAGGTGTGTAAATACTTGCCTACCACTTTTCTCACATCAACACTGCTCTCCTCTGTGCAAGAAACAGAACTGGGCCTTGAACCTGGGCACCAGTTTGCCCTCGCTTGTCGGGAGTGTTCTGCTAGGGCCTCACCAGAGCACGTGTGGTAAATAAACTCTTTAGAACCAAGGCCTGAGGTTTGCTTCCAGTTCCATTCACAGCGGAGCCTGAGACTTCACAGTGAATGAGCTTCCGGGATGTTTCCCTTCCTTCCGGACCTTTCCATGTGGTTACGCTTCACAGGGCTCACTAGGTCAGGACTGAACAAAATAGATAGTTGGAACATTTTGTATTTTAGAATTCCAAGTTTAAAATATGCGTTGATCCCTAAATTAAACTCCCGTGTCTTCTCTTTACTGGTACATGCTATTGCTCTTTTTTTGTTTTGCTGATTTTTACCAACACTTCACCTTGGATATGTGGGAGACCGAATTTCTGATTCAGTTTCAGTTTTCAGCCTCAGGAAGGAATGGTCCCTGCCTGTTATACTCAGTGCAGTTTGGTTATCTGTGCGTCCCACAAAGCTCGTGACTTTCAAGAAATCGATGCAGTCAGTAGTGCAGATGAAATATCAGTTTGATCAGGAAGAATGCAAATAATGTTAAAGCAAAATACATTTCCTCTAAGTAATTTGCTATTATTATTTATGCCATTTCAGTGGAATTTAAGACCAAAACTACAACGTGCTTTACATTTACAGTGTAGAAAGTTTGAATCTGGTGTCCTGGTCCTGAAGATGGAAAATCAAATGATGAATAAATGCATCATTCATTTGAATAGACTGAGCAACTGACTGAAGTGGTATTTGATTGATGGGAAGGAAAATGCTATAGCAGAGTTATGATAAGAACTTTAGCCCTGGCTGGTGTGGCTCAGTGGATTGACCATCAGCCTGCAAACTGAAAGGTCACTGGTTCGATTCCCAACCAGGGCATGTGCCTGGGTTGCGGGCCAGGTCCCCAGTAGGGGGTATGCGAGGGGCAGCCAGCTATGTTTCTCTTGCACATTGATGTTTCCCTCTTCCTTCCTCTCTTAAAAATAAATTTTAAAAGCCCTTTGTTAAAAAAACTTTACCATATGCTTAGACATGCATATATTAAAATTTAGAGTAAGGAGAATCTCAGTTAAATAGCTTCAGGTTGCTACTCCAAGGGAGGGAGGGGAGGACACACTTAGACTGAGTGTTCGATACCCACCTGGTTAGTGATTAGATTCTTTCTCCCATAGCAAGGGACAGATTAGAGCCGTGTTTCAGTGCCCAGCACACTGTAATGTTGTATCTGCACAACAGGAAAAAGGTTAACACTTCAGTCAATAAGCCAGTAAATCTTATGTTGGATGAATGTGAAATTTTGCTGGGTGTTTGGGCTATAGAATTATTTTTCAAGTTTACATACATATTTTTTCACACAATGCATTCATTTTCCTTTGATTTAATCATGGGTGTTTTAACATAAGCTGTTTTAAGTTAAAACATAACTAGTTAACTACATACATAACTACATAACTAAGTTAAGCAGTTTAACACAAGCTACTTCACTCCTAAGTAGCACCAGGTTCATTCTACCAGTTCAGACAAACTCAGGCAGACATGAGTCCAATGTGACGACTGTGTACGAACGAGGCTGCAGCACCACCTGACCCAGAGTGCAAGTCAGTTCCATTCGGGAAGGCTTTTGATTCATGAACATAAAAATACTTTATTTCAGATGCTTTCATTTTTAAGGCATGTCAAAAAAGAATTAAACGACTTCCTGTCGGGCTATGATAGGAGGGGTAGACGCGTGGAAGTGAGTAGTGGTGGCTTCGTAACTAGAAACCTTTGTGGTGACATGTGAAAGTATAAATTAACCCCAACAAACTCATTATTCTCTGCATCCTTGGGTGTAAAATTATGCATTGCTGTTTTCAAAAAGCTATCCTGTTTGTACGGACAGGGAGCAGTTACTGACACCCACTGTATTCCTCATTACGAAGCACTGTTCACTTGCCCCTCATGGACACAGAGCCACAGAGGGTCTCATCTCTGCTTCTGTGTGTGTGTGGATATGTCCGAAGCCGTGTGCATACTCTGGTTAGTCTGCTTTGGAGCGGCTCCGAGCAGTCTCACCTGGTTTACAGCAGCTGGTTGCTTTCACACAGCATCTCGGAGAGCAGACACGACACTCCCAGGTCTGCCAGACGTAGTTCTTTGAAGTTACGTTTTCTCGAAGGGTATGGCTTTGCTCGTTCAGGGGAGACTCTTTGGTGTAAAAATAACGAGTTTCAAACAGCTCTGCAGCAACCGCTCTCTGGTCTCTAGACTGCGTTGCCCTTAAGTTAACGAGCCTGTCACCCGGCTTTCCCTCTTCAGGGCCCAGGTGATCTCAGAACAGAAACGGGAGGTAAGCTCTCCTGTGCTTCGGGTAGGAGACAAACCTGCTTTTGTAAAACCTGTGGCTGAGGAAGGCAGACAGGGCCTGGTTGAAGAAGACACACGCCACCACCAGCCACCACGTCAGGTTGTGGAGCCCAAAGATGACGGCCAGGGAAATGTAGATCATCAGCTCCGCCAGGTAGTGAGGGGAGGAGACATACTCGAACCAGTCTCCAAAAGGGATTCGGTGGTTGCAGTGAACGACCGCTCCTGACATGGAGAAAGAAAGCTTCCTGAACACGTGAAGATGCACGAAGAAAGTCTGCCCATCACCCCCCGACTCGTGTGTGAGGAGTCTCCTTTGGAAGACAGTATGACAGACCTGCGTGCAAACTGCCAATCCGCACGCTCCCACTGTCTGCTGCCCATGAAGAACCACATGCTTAGGTCACACCACCAGGTGTAAGTAAGCACTAGAGGAAAGCGCATCATGCCACCAGTCCTCCAAGATACAAATTAGGAGCTCGGAATCCAAACAGCCTAGAAAGGCCTCCTCTTTTCTTCCATCTCCCAGTCACCCTATCAGGGGTTTGTGCAAGGCCCAGGGGAAGAAAGGCCTCCTGGGCCAATGAGGTGGGCTTTTCCCTCCAACCCCTGACCTCCCCCCACAGGGGCAGGAGGCAGCCGTGAGCACGCCTGGGCTGGGCCAGCAGCCCGACTCCCTCGTGGCTGGGCGAGAGAGCAGAGTGCCCGCAGCGCCATGGCAGGACTGGTGTTTGGAAAGGCCCATTTGACAGAGTATGGGTCGAAAGCAATGGTGTGGGAGTTACAATCGAAAGAGGCACTGTGCTTCCAGAGAATTTCAAGGGGAGGTGTCGTAAGCAACACTTCTGTTCAGACCCTTTGGTTTGGGCTCCAACAGAACAGGCGGAGAGATTCGACCAGTCACTGGGAAAGTTTTTTTTCAAAATCCTCACTGCAGGACATGCTTTTATTGATTTTAGAGAGACAGTGGAACAGAGACAGAGAGGGAAACGTCAGTGTGAGAGACAAACACTGATGTGTTGCCTCAGGTTCACACCCTGCAGCCTAGGCAGGCATGTGCCCTGAACGGGAACTGAACCCTCACCTTTTGGTATATGGGACGGCGCTCCAGCCAATGGAGCCACCGGCTAGGGCAGGAGTGTTTCTTATTTAGAGATGACGACATTCTCGGGAAGTACGGAGACTGAAATAATCACTACAGAAATGGCACCACGTGCAGTTGCCCATTCCACTGAAATTCTGAAACCTCTCACCATATTAGTAATTTCCATATCTCTTTTATAGTAAACTAATGATCTCCAAACTAATGACATCCAGTGTCTCATAAAATTTAGGTTCACTTTACTGATACAAACTTTAAAAAACAGCTCAGGCTCCAGAGTGCCACTGTGCAAGTTCAAATCTTGGCTCTATATGCAACTTGCTTAACCTCTCTGTGCCTCAGTTTCCTCATATGTAAAGTGGAGATAAGGCTGTACCCACCTCAACGAGTACTGTGAAGCTGTATGTAAAGCACTCAGAATAGGGGTTGGCACAAAATAAGCACTCAATAAATACTATTCCATCTTTAACATTTCAAAAAGCCTAGTACAAACTGTACCTGTGATAAGCCAACACAAGCTCACTAAAAAGTCAAGCTGTCTCCTTTGCCTGTAATTATACTAACGGAGCACAGACATACTAGTGCTCACATACTGGTTAGACACGTATGTGCAAACCAGGCCCCAGAATATGGGCACAGAATAGAATCGCCAATAGTAGGATTAGTCGGGCCAGAGAGATCTTTGAGTATAATGCTCTCATTTCACACAGGGGAAGACCAAGACCCAGAGAGGTGTCTCACCAAAAATGAATATTTGGCACATTAGTCAAGTAATTTGGGCAGGCAGGCAGGAAGAGAGTGATGGAACGTGGACAACTAACTTCTGAGGATTGAAACCCACATGCAGGGGCTCTGCAGGATGTCTCACCGGCTTTACTTTTCCTGAGGTTGCTGAGAATGACATGGCACTTGTACTGATGGACAGACGACCAGATGAACATCATTGTCCCGAAGACATGGAACCACCGAGCTTGCATCAAGAGGTTCGTCCCTAACAAATGGGCTACAGAAACAAGGATTATCTCATTAGTCGATGCTGCCAAATTTTGGAGGCTTGGAGAATTAAAAAATCATGCAGTCAGTAGAACATAATTATTCAGTTATTCTGTTCCTCAGGACTACAGAATTATCCTGATAGAATTTCCCACATCCAGGAGGAAGAACACCAAAGGAGACTGACTCCTCAGCCAGGGCAGCTCCAATGACCCCGGGCAGAGAATTTCATAATGATGTGTTCTCTTCTCCTTCTTCAGATGCTTTAAGCACAGGGTTCAGCTCTGTCTCTGACTCTCGTGCGGTGAGATGGCTTTGCGCTTTTATTTCTAAGCCTGGTCTTACGCCTTCTTTCTTATATTCTACGGTCAGGAAAACACTTTCTGAAGCCTCTCCCTGAGCTACTATCCTAAGCCGTCATCAGGGAGACCCTGAAGGCGGAATGAGGACTTGATGGGCCCCAGCCAAGGAAAATCCTTGGATGTGGAGGCTAAGGGTGGGGCTTCTCAGACAGAAGAGACATGTAAGCTCCAAGATGAGAAACAAAACAGTGTCCCTTTCTGATCACACAGAACCTAGCCAGACTGATTTCGCTGTAGGAAAAGATCTCCTCAAAGTATTACCTTCCTTTTCCTTATCCAACTATCTGGAAGAAGGGAAGAATGTAGGTCTTTTAAGAACTGGCCTGGGAAAAGCAAATCGAGGACTTCCCTATGACCGGCAGGAAGCGGTCAGGCTAGTCAGGGACTTGGTTCATGAAGCACAGTTGTCCACTGACAACAGGGACCGTCTGAGGCGCTGGAGCCAAGAGCGGCCCCTACAAAATGGATCCAGGTACGAGAAGCAGGGACCACGCTCTTCCACGTGGTGCCTGGAAGCGGGATTCAGCTGAAGACAGCCAATGGCTGATGGAGTCCACCAAAGTCTACCTGTGTTAATTTCCTTTAAAACCTTGCTCTATAGAAAGTCTATTTACAGTCTCCTATATTTAGTAGGGTTAGCCATTTACATAAAAGGTTATCTTTTTTCTAAGTTAAAAGTAAGCAGAATATGAAAAAATAGGGTTTTAAACTGAAAGAGCTTAAGAGCAAGGCACTGCAGGATTAAGAGCTGAAGCGAGGTTCTGGGCAATCCCTCCGCCCAGTGCCCTGCTATGAACGCGGAGAGACCGCCTGTGAGGACAGAAGACATGTGAGAGTGCGCTGGAATTGTGCCGCAGGAAGGGGAAGCACGTGGAGGGCCCGCACTTTCTGAGAGTCTGACCCGAGTAGGAGTTAAGGACTCACTCACTGGTCAGTTACTGAACGAGCGCCCACTGGCCTGGCCCTGCTGCAGGCAGGAGGCATACGCAGTGAACACATCAGGCAAGACCCCAGTTCCCATGCACTCACGTTCCAGTGGCAGCTGCCCCTAGACTGGAGCGCAAAAATCAACACCCAGATAACGCCAGGCAGAGGCGGCGCTCTGAGGGGAGGAAACACAACAGGACAGTGCCACAGAGAGGGAGAGTGGCTAAGGGAGATCCTTTAGGCACACGACCAGATGCGAAGATCCAGGTCATTCAGATGTCCTCTCTTCTCACTTTCACAAGAACCCTCTGATATCAGTGTGCATCCCTGACTACAGGTGAGGGCTCCGAGGCTCACAGAGGTTAAATGAACCGGACTTCGGGCTCGGGCCCACCTGACCCCAAGCCCCTTTCTATGAGACGCTGCAGCTGGCAAATGTCCCCCCGGGTATTCTCTCAATGAATTCCTGAAACCAGCTCTCCCTGTATTGTCCCCAGTGACCACAGATGACCTCTTGAAGGACAAACAGGTGAAGCAGAAGACAGCTTCAGGAAGGAGGGTCTAGAACAGTATTTCTGTGCTGAGTCTGCCTTTTCTTTGCTAGTTACACAGGAGGGAGGGCAAAGGAGAGAGAGCAGTGCCAGTGGGAACTAATGGACTGAGAGCCGGTGAGGCACCGAAGTGCATAGTGCATAGGCAAGTTCCTTGGGGTGGAAACCCACGCTGTTCCCCAGGGTTGCAGCCCAAATCATGACGCTGGGCCGCCTGTGAATGTCACAGCAGAAAGCTCAGGGAGGAAAAGCTGATCTGATCAGGTTCAGAGGATTTAAATGGAGAGATGCTAGCTGAGCAGCTGCAGCCAACAAATGATTGGTGAATTGAGAAATACCATTGATAACATGGACTTGAAAATCCCTCCTGAGGCCTCAGAGGCCTTGGGGTGTACCACAGCGAGGAAGAGGGGCACCCTGACCCTGACGTCAAACCGAGGGGACAGCTCACCCACTGAGGACGGAAAATACCCCGATTTTGGTCTCAGTTTACTGGGATGAACACTGAAGCCTCGAACTGAGCGGAAACAGTCAGGAAAGATCATCTACCCACAGTGTCTGGTCTGATGGAGACCAAGGCTGCAAGGTCAAGTTAACCTCAGCACTAAGAACTCATTTCCACTGCCCAAAATAATTTCATTCTTTATAGTAAGCATTTACTGCTTTTACAAAAATGATAGTCATATATGTTAGATATTCACATCCCCACACCAAAAAAAAAAACCCAACTTCATTTCCTCCTCATCAACAAAAGTCACGACCTTGGTTCCCTCTTCCTGGTTAGTGAGAGCTCACCATTCTGATTGACCACCATGCTGGTCTGTCCTCCCCCTTGGGCAGCCTCCCTTAGGAAAAGCTTTGAGTGAAGGTAACAACCAGAAAACCTCAATGGAGGCAAACTGGCTCCCTACTCCCTCTGCAAATCACAACCATCCACGAGGGGTCCAGGCCACCCGCTCCTCCTCTGCTTTTCTGATTAAACCCCACACCCCACCTTCTCCTTCCCTGGCCTCACCCCTGACCCTTCCGTTCAATATCCCAGGATGCCTGAGGCTTTGGGGGAGCAACTTCTTTGCTGATCATTCCTCCTGTTCTCGGGTGTCCCCTGCTTCCTGTCCAGCTCTTTTTCTAAATTTTATAAGGTTATTTATTTTTTTTTTCAAAAAACTCTATTGAGGAACCATTGGAAATAACTGACACATATAATCATGTATATCAAATACACAGTGTTTGATATGATCTGATATACATATACATTGTAGAATGATTACCAAGATTAACATAATTAACAATCCACATCACAGTTAACTTTAAGTGTGGGGTGAAAACGCTGAGCTATTCGGGAACTGTCAAGCGTACAACATCAGATGATTAATTAGAGTCACCATGCTCTACATCAGATCCTTAGAACTTACTCTTTATAACTGAAAATTTGCATTCTGTGACCTACAGTAACCTATTTTCCTCCAGCACCTGGCAACTAGCATTCTATTTTTTCTATGAAGTTGGCTTTATTTTTAGTTTTTTAATTAAAAATATTTTTATTATTGTTCAGTTACAGTTGTCCCTATTTTCCCCCATGGCTCTCCCCTGCCCAGCCCACTCCACCCGCCTCTCCCACACTGAAGGCCCCACCCTGCTGTCCTTGTCCCTGGGCCCTGTATACATGCTCCTTGACTTGACCCTTCCCCTTCAACTCTTGGCCACACTCCTCTTTCTCTCCAGATTCACTCCACATGAGTTCTCCAACTTCACTCCCATTGAGGGAAACCTCACATCCCACTTCGCCGCCCTTAAACCGGCCCTCCGGAATGCCTGGCACCGAACCATCTTCAGTGAAGGCGTGACAGGTTGGGCAGGTCTACTTTCAAACTTGCCCACAGCTCAGCGGACCGCTTCACCTGAAGAGTACCTCCTGCCCCCCGTGACTCAGATGACAGCCCGCAGGGACCACTCACCATTCCTGCCATCCATGGGCACCTGGCTGAGCACCGTTAAGCCGACGAGGACATAGTAGGCAAACCCATAACAGTACTGCACGACGTGAATCACGCTGCTGGAAAAGACGCTGACATAGAGGCACTCGAAGAGCCTTCGCCAGCTGTGCAGCCACAGAAGCACCAGCACTAGGAATGCAGACAGTGCCAGCTCATCCCCTGCAGTTCAGAAAGCAGCACATTCAGCATTCCTCTTTTCAGGATGAATGTTATGTTTTTATTAAGCAAAATCAGAGGTAGGAAAGGGCCCTAGAAATCATCTAGTCTGACACTTTCTTTTTTTTTTTTTTTAGCAGTGGGAAAGTGGGCCAAGTGGAGTAAACAGTCTGGCTCAAGGTTGCACGTAAGCTGGTGACAGAGCTGGGACAGAGTGGGGTCTCTCCCGGGCTGCACAGACTTGACTGGGAGGTCCGTCACTCCCAGGGTCTGGGAGTCTCTGGTCCCTGGCACTCATACTAATGACAGTGGTCAGGAAGGGTTCCGGGATGACCTCTCAGAAGCCGTACCTGGTGGGATCCCGGGGGTCAGGGGAGACTAGAGACACAGGCAACCAGAGACAGAAAGGGGGACAGTAACCGAGACAGGGAGAATTGTGCGCTCCTTTCCATGTTAAAAAAAAGAAACGATACTTTTAAAGGACTGGGATCCCTGAGATCTACCTTCCTACCTGCCTCTAACCTTCCACTCCAAGTCAGAAGACATGCTGGTTTTTAAAATGATAAAAAAACTTAGATTTTTAAAATGGGAATAACACCCCACCCCCCTCATAAGGATACGATAAGACTACAGTTCACTGAATTGTTACCACCCAAAACTCCCATCCCACCCATGGAACCAGCACCCAGATCCAGAAGCAGAACTCAGCCTTGTGCTCCCTTCCAGGTGCTGCCCCTCCTGCCACCCTCCCAAAGGTAAGCCCTGTCCTGACTCCCAACAGCTTCCATTAGCTTTGCCTGTCTTTGTATTTTAAATATAGTAAAACCTAATTCGAACTCTTTAGGAACAGATGAACACAAATAACCAAACAAAACTCACAACCAACCCTCCAAATACCAGCACCTCAGCAAGTCCCACAAAAACAAACGGAGAGATGACTCACTCCACTTACATGATTTCACTTATATGTGGAAGCTCACAAACCAAATAGGTGAACAAATAAAACTGAAACAGACTCACAGATACAGAGAGCAGACTGGTGGGTGAGGGACTGGGTGAAAAAGGTTGAGGGATGAGGAACGACAAATTGGTAGTTTCAGAACAGCCACGGGGACGGAACAGACAGCACAGGGAGCACAGTCAGCGATGCTGTAGTCAGCACGTGCGGTGCCGGGTGGGTGCTGGAGTATCAGGGGGACCACTCTGGGAAGTAAATGATTGTCTAACCACTATGTTGTATGCTTGAAACTAATACAACATAATCATGAGTGTAAACTAGAACTGAAAAGTAAAATTTAAAGTGCTTTAAAAAATTAGCATCAGAAACACAAAGCAAAGCAAATGAAGAGATGAAGCTGGAATGTGTTAGGTGGGATTCACCGAGGAGGCCTCCCCTCCCAAACAGGATTTGTGTCTGCTTTCCCATGGGACCCTCATCTTTTGCAACAGGCTCCTCTGGCTACAGAGCAAAGCACTGCTCCTGGGGAGCCACTGGTTTGGCCGCTGGACAAAGGGCAGAGAGAGCACTGGATTGGTTTTCATTCTGCCCCTCACCTGCTGCCTGACATTACCTGAGACCACTTTATTGTTTTCACCTTCAATTCCTTATTTTAAAATTGTTCTTCATCTGAGACAAAATTAACAACTGTTTTGCAATCAACTGGTCGATACCTATTAAGTCAATTTTATCATAAAATTAAAGCCTTATGGCATAAGATTTTTAGCTGGTGATCAAAAAGTAATTTTTTATCCAATTTCTGGAGTTCTGAGACATGATTTTGGCTGCACTATATATACAATAAATGCTTCAAGGCAAACACGAGGGAATCCTCAAAGCTTTTCCCCTCAGTCTAAACTTATCCACCCTGTGAAAAAAGTCAGAAGGAGCACAGCCAGACCCTGTGCAGCCCAGCACTTGCTGGGAAGTCAGGAAGGAACAGCTAAGTCTTAGCTCTGCCCAGATCTCCGTAAAAGACTTGGGGACTCCACTGTGCAAATGTACCATAGTTTTTTGATCCATTCATTTACTGCTGGGCATCTGGTTGCTTCTAGCACTTAGCTATTGTAAATGGTGCTGCTATGAACATTGGGGTACAAAGGTTCTTTTGTGTTGGTGTTTTAGGGTTCTTAGGATGTAGTCCCAGCAGTAGAATCGCTGGGTCAAAAGGCAGATCCATTTTTAGTTTTCTGAGGAAGCTCCATACTGTTTTCCATAGTGTTGTACCAGTCTGCTACATTTACACAATGGAATTCTATGCAGCAGAAAGAAAGAAGGAGCTCCTACCCTTTGCAGCAGCATGGATGGACCTGGAAAGCATTATGATGAGTGAAATAAGCCAGGTGGTGAAAGACAAATACCATATGATCTCACCTTTAACAAGAACCTAAACAACAAAATAAACAAACAAGTAAAATATAACCAAACACACTGAAATAGAGGACAGGCTGACAGTGACCAGAGGGGAGAGAAGAGGGAATTTCAGGGGAGAATGGGAAGGGTTTACAGGAACAAATTTGGAGGACACATGGACAAAAACTAGGGGGAGGGTGATAATGGGAGGGAAGTGGGGAGGGATGGATGGGTGGGCTGGAATGGGAGTAAAAGGGAGAAAACTGTACTTGAACACTGATTAAAATAAAATTTTTAAAAAAGAAAGAAAAAAAAGACTTGGGGACGTCCCCCCGGGGAGGCTAGGACCTGTGCAGCACTCCTCTCCCTCTCACCTGCAGGGAGGAGCCTGAGAGTGGCTGGGAAATAGCGAGAACAGCTTCTTGCAGGCAAGAAAGGCAGGAATGGGACACAATGCTGTCATTACCTTGGACCTGCGCAGCCTCGAGAATTCTGAGTAGCCCATGGAGCCAGTGTGGAAAAGGCGCTCCTAGGAACAGAGACCGCGTCAGGCACCACAGCAGGAAGCCGTTCCACACCACGGAAATGATGTAGAAGTGAGAAAAGTACCTGCGCAGGGAAAGCAAGGTAGGCCACCATCAGGGCCGGGCCACTTATTATGCAGACAGACAACTTTTGGGTGTCCTTCTCCTCTTTTCCCATCCCCAAGTCTAGTCATGCTTCTTAACAGACCCTGAATTCTACAGGTGTTCACATTTCAAATTTTCCTTTAAAATGATGGGACTGGTTAACTCATAGGAAAAATAGGCCTCCTGAAGTTAACAAGAACACGACTGACCCTGTTAAACTTAGCCAGAAGTACAAGGAGCAATCTCTCTAATTTCTGGGTAACTGGGTTGGGCTCAGGTTCCAAAAAAGGGGGCTCCAGGCACGGGCAGAGAGATCCCCGACTGCTAACATGAGCCCGGTCTGTGGGAGACCCCAAGATGTGGAGCGGTATGGCTGCAAGAGCGCGCAGCTGTTACACAAGGCGAGCACAATTCCCGGCTCTCAGGGCTGTAGGAAACCTACAGGTCTTCTAATTTGGGGTTTTCCCAGCGTTGACCTAAATTACTTAGATGACAAATATTAACTCATAAAACTAGGTTATCAACTCCTGCTGCTTTCAGCTCTCATACAAGTACAATGCCTACTTTGCAATCAACACACTTACAAATGAAGTACAAATAAAACCACAAAACCACTGGCAATTGCAATTAGCAATGTTACTTTGATGTGAAAGATGTTGGTTTGCTGAAAAATCACCTAACAGGGTACACAAGTTCACGTGTGGGTCACTGTTTTTCTCTATTCCAACCAATTCAGAATCATTCTGACTTTGCAAAGTGCCTGGAGGCCATTGGGCTTTTCCTGCTCTTCAGTGCATCACACACATATTAAGCCAACCCCTGGTCTCACTAGACTGTGACAAAGTAAGATGTCCTGGAGGCAGGAGGATTAAATATAAACTCTGGGTCTCCTCTTCCAGATGATCCAGAGTACTCTTGTACCAGAACTCAGAGCACCCCAGACCACGTCCACAACCCAGTCTAACACTGATCTAACCTGGACATTCCATAGTAACCCACTGAATTCTCCCAGCTGCCATTATAAACTCCATCGCTGGACCTGCCGTCTCTGAGCCATACCGTTATTCCTAATTCCGATCTTCTCCAGGCTCAAGAGTGTAGTTTCTTCAAAAGTTCATGCATCAACTAACAAGGAGACTCAGAGAGACATAGACTGACAGCTGTCAGAGGGGAGTGGGGGTTTGAGGGCTGGATAACAAAGGTGAGTGGATTAAAAAAACCAACATAAATTGCATAATGCTCTCTTCCCCACCCTGAAGCCATAAATGCCTTTCCAGACACTCAGAATAAAATCTAATCTCCATCAAGGCTTGTAATGCTCTGATGAGCAGGGAACTCCTCTCCTACCCAACCCTTCCCCTGCCCATCCTTCCCAGCTGGGTCACAGCCAGGGTCACTAGTCTTGCTCCTGATCAAGGAACCCTGCTGGATTTCCTTGGAAGCACTTACCAGTATCTGAAATTCTTTTGCTTGTTTTACAAGGGTTGTTTACATATTTACTGTTTGTCTTACAAAAACAAAAGCTCCAAGGAGCCTAGATGGACTCCTGGCACAGAGCAGTACCTATGAACACGAGTTAAAGGTGAGTGAAAGAGAAGGCATATCTCTACAGTGACCTTCAGAGCAAGCACTGAAGTCAGCTAATAAGCCAATTAAAGCTAAAACCTTTCTAAAAATTTCTTTGAAAAAATATTGATCAAGGACCTTATTATTTGTCAGCCGTTGACCCAGGAATACGGTTAACACAAGACGAATTTAATGTATGAGAAGAGTACGGTCCAGAGCAGGGGTCACCATTTTTCTTCCGTGCTCTGACCCCTTCGGCAACATGGGGACAGCTGCAGGCTCCTTCAGGAAGGGAAACAATTGTACTGAAATATAGGTAACACCACCACTAAAAACAACTCTGTGATATAGTTATACATGTGTTTCTTAATTAATGCCTGAAATAACAAGACCTATGGAATAACCATAGTATTCTTGCAGTGATGAAAATGTTTGGTTGAGGTCTCCAGGATTTTTACTGTATTTGGTTGGCCAAAAAGTCCAAATGGCTGTTTTTATAAAATAAAAGACACGTTTTTTCATTTTCACCCATAATTTTATTGATTTAAATATTTTTGAGTATATTGGCTATTTCCTGTGTGGTATAATATTGATTGTTCTCAATTAATGTCTCCATTTGATTGTTATCAACTTCAACTGGTCTATCTGACCGTGAAGCACCATCCAGTGAGAAATCACCAGCACCAAACTTTGCAAACTGTCTTTGACATGTTTGATCAGTCACAGCACCTTCTCCAGACACTGAACAAATCTTTTTTTGCGTTTCAGTTGTGTTTTTACCTTTCTTGAAATAATAAAGCAAAATACGCTGAAAATGTTGCATATTTTCCTTGATATTAAAATGGCTACACAAAAATTCACCAATTTTGGTAAGTTTTTTTTAAATGCATGCTGATAAGACAGCTGTCACAATACAATCTAACAAAATTGTTTAGAATGAAGTTAGACAGCTAAGCGTTACTAAAGCTATCTTACAGAAAAAACAAACTCTTTGGCCAACACAATTAATATTTTAAAAAAGAATATTGAAGTTCCTGCTAATTGTACTGTGGTTTGCTGACTATGCTCATCATTAAGGAAATTCTGAATTTCAGTTAGGGGTTTGCAAAATAAAGATGTACTTTTTTCCTAATTTGAGTTTGCCCGAAATGCTATCCACCGACCCACTGGACCACTGGTTAGAAACCCTCGCCCCAGTGGGGAAAGTCTGAACTGCTCTCTTTGCCTCCGGAGCACAATTCAATCGCAATGTTTCCGCAGCATTTTGAAATTTTAGAATAGGAATACGTCCATACACCATGCCAGGCAAGAGCACAGTGACTCATGTTTGAGGTTACATATTTACTCAGATGTTCTGGGATCAAAATCCTAGGAAGCAATAAGAAAACAAAACAAAACAAAACAAAACAAAAACCCTCCATCACCTTAATTAAAAAAAAATTCTAGCAGACGGGGTAATGGTCAAACATACATTCCATGAACTGATTTAAGGTTTTATTCTTGCCTTCTTAGTGAGGGGAAAAACACCCAAACAAAATTACCTAAACATTCTTTTTTAGGTGCAGAAACCTGATTTACAGCTGCCCATTTCTAAGTGTAAAATTATAGGTTTATTTTCATTTTTAAGAGTAGTATTGAATTCTGCACAAGGAAAAATGTTTAAATATAATATAATACCTAGGCATTTTTGCCCTTCATGATTGGCCTGGATTTGCTGTAAGTGAAAACAAATGTTTGTTTAAATTTAGAGAGAAAGCAAAACAAAACACCATTCTAAAAAGAAATGTTTGCTTAAAATTAGAAAAACCAAAACAAAATTCCACTCTACAATTCTGGGAGAAAAGGAGGAAATTATTTAAGAATCTAGTAGAAGTTAGGAGGAGCTCAAGGAGTACTGACTGCTGCAGTAATCACGGAGGGGGAGGTGCACTCTCTGTCTTGGCTGTCACAGAAGGGCAGACCCCAGCAGCAGCAGCAGCTGGGGAATGGGGGGCAGAGAAACAGGTAACTACAGGAATTGTCGGAATTCACACTAAGAAACCATGTTCCTTCACTTATTAAAACATTAAAAAATGACAATCTAGCAATGCTCTGCTAGAAAGTAGAAAAGGACAGGATAACAGGTAATTTTCACTCCAAAAGAGCCTTTAAGAACTAGGAGGTTTAACCAACTTGTCTTGAATACTCTTTCCTAGGGCCTCATTCCCTTTACGGTGCCTCAGAATGATGGCGTTCTCCCTTCCCAGGGTAACGCCTCATGACTCTTTCTCCCACACTCAAAAGTAGGGGCTTTACCTTTGTCTCAGAAGCCAATTTGCACTTTCTTCGGACCTCAGGAACGGCCTAGTAGAGGATTCAGCGATAACCAGGGTACTTTAATACATGAGAAACCGTGTACATTTCCTCCAGATTCCTTCCTAAATACCACTTTAAGATGTGTCTTCAAGATTAAAAAATAAAAGCCACTGCTATATTCCTACCATCTAGAAATGTTGGCTGACTCTTATCAGCTATGTTCTGAATTCTAGTAAAAAAAATGAAATTCCCCAAACCAAACTGTAACGACTCTTACAATTTCTGAAAGAATTCGGTTTAAGCCTTAAAGATTTACTCTTTCGCTGGGTTTGGTTGAGATCTGTTAAAAGGCAAATGAGCTTCGGGATCAAACTTGCCTAATAAGTGCATCATCAGCAATATTCACCAGGGTCATCTGCTGAGATCTTTAGGAGGGTCAGTGCAGCAGAAAAGGTGGGGCCAAATGTGGGGACTAGCATCTTGCCCTTTCTCCTGACTGGGAAGGTTATGGATCTGGGAGACAAATAAGGGAAACAGAGACGCAAATGACAGGCCTGACTTTATTTCTGTGAATTCTGGCTCTCTCGAGTTAGATTATGAGCCCCCAGAGTGCGGCGAAGGGGGCGGGTAGAATTGGGAGACAACGGAAACTTGAATTTGCCGCCAGGAGACTTGACCTAAATTCAGAAACTGCCATTTCCGCCAAGGGAAGGATGCCTTATGGTCACAAGTTCACGTTCCAGCGCGCTTGATAGTGCGCACGGCTCAGCTCTTAGATGTGCACTCGGCCCCCACAGCCACGAAGCACACGCGGGTAGTGCGTGGCAACGCGGCCAGTGCACGCCAAAGCGGCCAAGGTAGCACCCCCGGGTGGAAGAACCCGCTTGGGCGGGATAGGCCGGTTGCGTGCACCCCGTGCCCGCCTCTGCTGCCCTCTGCCGGCTGCACATGCCGGGCGCCCCGGGCTATCCTCGCCCTGGCAACCGGGACTCACACCCCGGCAGCAGTTACCTCTTGGGGACGTCAAAGAACCGGCACAGTGCCGGGCGCTGTGGCCCTCCATACTTGGTTTTCCCATAGCGGATCAGGTCCTGGAAGAGCGCAGAGCTGGGGAGCAAGCTAGGCGGCACAAGCTGCAGCAGCAGGCTCAGCAGGAAGGCGGCAGTCAGTGTGAGCCACACAGCGCGTAGGGGGTTCAGCACGGACCGCGCAACCTCAGCCCACAGAGCCATGGCGGACCGGCCCCACCGCGCTCCCAGGGCTTGCACCGCCTGCCGGCGCAGGACTGGCCTTCCGTACGCCGCGCAGCGGTGTTAGGCAGGCGGGACGTCGGTGACGCAGCGTGGGGTGGAGACGGGCTCCGCCCCCGCCCCCCCCACACCCCACCCCGGACTTGCCCAAGCCTGCGGGGACGCCTCCTGTGCCCATGGGGATCCCGGGACCGGCTTTCTCAGGGGCTCGTCCGTCGCTTTCTGTCCCTAGTCTCACTGTGGGATTCCTAGATGGAACCCCAGAATAGGATTCAAAGAAGCAAAACTAACGAGACCGTGTGCCTTCCAGTCTTCATCGCGGCATTTTTCTTTTCCAAGGGAAACAACCTTCAAAGTTCCATCTTAGGGCATTTAGCTACATTATGGTACAGTATCGCATTGGAATAACATAGAGCCATTAACGTGATAATTAGGAAGACTGTAGAAGCTCGGAAAGCTGTTTATGACAACTAACATCATAGGTTTCGTGAAAAAAATGCTGACTATAAAGTACATAGCTATGGTTGCAAACAAGTCTGTTAATACGAATGTGTGTATGTGTGGATGACAAAGGCACGCCATACGAAAAATGAATAGGATGTTGGGAATGTGTATAACCTAAACATGTAGAAAATCATCAAGTCAATTTCAATTGGCACAAAAATGAAAACGGTGAAAATCGTATTTTAAAAACATAGGTCCTCTCCCTACTAGAATTCCACTCTTTAGAGGGAAAGTTTGTAACTTCCTTTCTGTTTCTTCTGATATTAGCCTCCCGTAGTGATAATGCTATTTCTTGACTCATCTATTTTGAATAATATTAACTTTAAGTTGCAATCAATTTAACTCAGGTGATTTTTTAAAAAGGCTTTAAAATGTCAATTCCCAAAACTATGATCGTATGCCTATTACATGGTAGTCGCTGAGGTTTATAGGACAGTGTTGCTTCCTTTTTGGGGCTTCCCTTATTGAGAGTGGGTGGCAGGTGAGGGGTGGACAGGTGAGAGGTGGTGGACTGTCACCCTTATCCTAATGCAGGGTCGTCAAACTCATTTTTACCGGGGGCCACATCAGCCCTCTGGTTGCCTTCAAAGGGCCGAATGTAATTTCAACTCCTTAACAGTTGTAGAGTAGTTACATTGATACAGTCCTAAAATTATTTTGGCCCTCTGAAAGCAACGTTGAGGCTGATGCAGCCCCTGGTGAAAATGAGTTTGACACCTCTGCCCTAATGACATAACCCTCCAGCTGTGTTGAGTAACCTCAAGGAACTGAGTGATTTGAACTGTTAAGTGTGCCACCTGTTTAGAGTGTCACTTTTTTGTGCAAGATCACCTAAGGCTTTACTGATACCTGGGAAGACACAGTGAAACTCAGGAACTATCTAGGAAAAAAGGCCTTTTTGTATGACCAAGAATCTCTTTTGCAATGGTCACCCCTTTGTTGTTTCTTCCTTGTTCTTAGGTTAACCCTGCAGAAATGCAGCTGGCCTTTCTAGCATGTCCTTGCAGGAACCATGTTTTCTGGGTGAGAGGTTCTCTTATAGTTATCTGACCTGGGGAAAGATTGCAGAAGACGACAGGCAGGTGTGTGTGTGTGTGTGTGTGTGTGTGTGTGTGTGTAGACAAGAAAGATTGGAGCTGGAGGGAAAGATTATCCTAATTTTTGGGTCAGATTTGGTGCACAGCTCTGTGAGAAGTCCCTGCAGAGGGCAGTGGTTGAACAGGAAGTCACAAGTCAAACCCCACTGAGAGCACTGGTATATGTTGAAATCTTTCCTTGAGGGAGTTATTTCAAAAGTGGAAAACCAGCCTAAAGTCTGTTGGAGCATTCATTGCCAATAAGCATCAGTTTTTGCTTTTCTTTATTGAATTGCCTTCCCTACATGCTCAGCAAACCTCTGGCCTTGTGTGCAATCAATGACAATGCCATCCTTCCAGTAGGTCAGACTAACAACCTTAAACTCAACCTTCATCCCTGTCACAGTCTAAACGCAGTTTGTCAGCAAATCCCATTGACGGCACTTCAAACTATGAATCTAAAATTCAGTCACTCTGGAGTCAGCGCCTTACTGAAAGCCCTAGCCAGTTCAATATATAGGAAAAAGAAATAAAAAACCTAAGGACAGCACAGAAACAAACTGTCATTTGAAGATAATATGAAACTCCAATAGAGCCAATAGAAAAGCTATTAGAATGAATAGGAGAATTTGGTAAGGTTGCTGGATACAAAAATTCATTCATAAATATTGATTATTTCTACTTCCCAGGAACAAATAGAAAGTAAATGTTTCTTTTTAAATCTTCTATCTTCTCAGGAAAACATAGCACTATCGAGTGTGTATTACATTCTATGGAGAACTTCACTCTTAGGTCATAGCAATAAGAGTTCCTGGTGTTGGTCCTCTAAGCTCCCTCTGAAATGACCTACAGAAAGTAAATATTTAAAAGGTACCTTTGTCAATGGTATAAAATAGTATGTGTCTAGGAACAAATCTAATATAAGATATGTAAGCTTTCTTCAAGGAAAATAAACTGTTACTGATATTAAGGAAGATATTTCAGGGAGACAGATACTAAGCTCAGAGATTGGAAGACTGAGTGTGGTTAAGATGATCATTATCCTCAAACTGACTTATGGATTAAATGAGATCCAAAATAAACCCCAAGTTTTTGTGGGACTTAAGTTGATTCTAAAATTTACATGGAAATAGGAGGAGTTGAAGATGGCCAAGGCGGTCTTGGAGATGAGCACGAGTGGAGGACTCGCTCTCTGAGATGGGGAGACTAATACAGTGTGAGGCCTGTGGTGCTCATTTTGCAAGGTATGTAAATGTCTATTCACTATTCTGTACACCTGAAACTAATATGTCATGTCAAGTATAGTTAGAAATAAATTTTAATAAAAGAAAAAATGGACTAACACAGAGCAATAGTAATTATGTCAGTGTGGCATGGAGATGGCTGTAGAGGGAAACAAATAGACCACAGGAGATGACAGAGAGTTCAGAAACAGACCCTCATGCCCACAAACACTTGATAGATGAGTGAGGTTGCATGACACATCAGTAGGAGAAGAACAAACGTTAGCATAAATGGGACTAGGTCAAATGAGTTAATCAGAGATAGAGGAGTGGGGGAAGGAAAGGGAGACAAAGAGAAA
Source organism: Phyllostomus hastatus (assembly GCF_019186645.2). Taxonomy (NCBI): domain Eukaryota; kingdom Metazoa; phylum Chordata; class Mammalia; order Chiroptera; family Phyllostomidae; genus Phyllostomus; species Phyllostomus hastatus. The sequence continues at coordinate 32,687,502 of NW_025333709.1, read as the reverse complement.
GAAATGGAATCCCTCCCTCACTCCATTTATAAAAACAAATTCCACTCTGACCACTCCTCTTTGTCAGAGTCCTGCATCTCTTCCTAGATTGGCTGCTACCCCCAGCCCACCCACGATGAAGGTGACAGCTGAGGTACTGAACATTAGTAAAAAAAAGCTCTATGAGTGTAAAATGAAAGAAGTCTATGAACTGACCCTGACTGGCGTAGCTTAGTTGGTTGGGCAACATCCCAAAAAGCAAAGGGTCACTTGTTGGATTCCTGGTCAGGGCATGTGCCTGGGTTGCGGATTCCCTGGTTGAGGCAAATGCGAGAGGCAACCAATTGATGTTTGTCATATCTATGTTTGTCTCCCTCTCTTTCTCCCTCCCTTCCCCTCTCTCTAGAAATAAATAAATAAGTAAACACATAAATAAATAAACAAATGTTTAAAAAAGCCTACGAATTGGTAGATAGTCCTGGAAAAGTCCTCCTGCAGCCCAAGGACCAGATTACAGCAGGAAATGCAGCCAGAAAGAATCCCCTGGAAGGAAAAGCTGCAATCTCAACGAAAGTTACTAGTTGTATTTTTCAGTTGTTACAGGAAGCAGGTATTGAAACTGCTTTCACCAGAAAATGTGGGGAGACAGCTTTCATTGCATCTAAGGGTTAAGTGATTCCAACTGGACGGGTTTGTAGAGGAATAGCAACTAGTTCTTTTCTCAAAAGACATCCCGGTGTCAAGGAAGGGTACAAATTTTACTCTCCTAAACTGGAGATGTTTCTTAAGGATGATGCTGTAATGATCCACAGTGGCCTGAGGAACAACTCACTGCTGCAAAATTTTGCTCTGCTGGACTTGTTACAGGGCCAGAGTCCTGAGTCCTACATCATAAGTCCTGCTATACAGGCTGTGTCTGAGGTCCTGGAGAAATCCCAGTTGCACTGCACGCTGGTTGATAAAAAGACTGGATTTTGTGTTGATGTCACCACCAAAGAAATTGTTCTTGCTGATATTATTGATAATGACTCCTGGAGACTCTGGCCATCAGGAGATAGAAGCCAACGGAAAGACAATAGTCCTATCATGACCTCAAGGAAGTAATTTCTGAAAGGCTCCAGATGGGAAAGAGAAATTGTGGGTGGGTTGCCGAAGGTGCAGGAGTTGCTTCTGAAACCAGAAAGTCAGTGCAGGGTTGGAGTGTTGATGGGCTCGGCTTCTGATCTTGGTCATTGTGGAAAAATCAAGACCGTTTGTGAGAATTTTGGCATTCCATGTGAACTTCGGGTACCCTCTGCCCATAAAGGACCAGAAGAAACTCTGAGGATTAAAGCAGAATATGAAGGAAATGGCATTCCTACTGTATTTGCAGCTGGGGCCGGCAGGAGCAATGGTTTGGGACCAGTGATGTCTGGTCACACTGTGTATCCAATTATCAGCTGTCCTCCTTTCACTCCAGACTGGGGGCGCTCAAGATATGTGGTCTTCTCTTCGACTACCCAGTAGTCTTGGCTGTTTAATCATACTTTCCCCAGACAGATCTATGTCAGCTCAGTTTGTGGCTGAGAAATTGATTAAGCAACTATTTGGTGTGGGCCAAACTGTGAGCAAGTATATTGAACACGTGGATTTCCCTGAAGCAGGCTGACAAGAAAATCCGGGAGGGCATTTGATAAGATAGAACGTCATTATGGTTTTTAGGAGAAAAACTATGACTTTCTAGTTTAACTGCAGAAAAGAGAATCAAACAATATGAAAAGATTTTAAATCAATCAGGGAAAACAAATAAACTTTATTAGTGAATAAAAAATATAAATAAAATAAAAAAATAAATTCCATGTGGTTTAAAGCCCTAATGTGAAAGTCAAAAGTATAACCCTTCTGAAAGGTAACATAAGCCCTGGCTGGTGTAGCTCAGTGGGTTGAGTGTGGGCTGCGAACGAAAGCATTGCCAGTTCGATTCCCAGTCAGGATACATGCCTGGGTTGCAGGCTAGGTCCCCACTGGGGGCCACATGAGAGGCAACCACACATTGATATTTCTCTCCCCCTTTCTCCCTCCCTTCTCCCTCTTTCCAAAAATAAATAAATAAAAACCTTTAAATCTTAAAAAAATAATAAACGGTAACATAAGAGATTATTTTCTCCTGTATCTTCTAGAAGGTGAGACAGGATACCTCCTGAACTAATAATGGTAGGGACGATTTTTCTTTGTCAAGATATAAAAAGCAATTAGAGGAAAATATCAATACATTCTGCAACATTAAAACTAAAAACTTGTCTTCATGAAAAAAGACACTATAGAATGGAATTCAGCACATAGACTGGGAAAAGTATTTGCTACACATATAACCAATAAAGGATTGGAATCATGCAAATTAATGAATAAAACCAAAAACACAACTCAGTAGAAAAATAGGCCAAAGACTTGAACTGGCACTTCTCCAAAGAAATACTTAAGATTATCAACAAACATACAAAAATTGACCAATCACATTAATAATCAGGGAATTGTGAATTAAAACCATAATGGAATATGATCACAAATAAGTGCTGGTGAGGATGTGGAGAAAGGGGAAACCTTTTGATATTGGTGGGGGTGCAGGCTGGTGCAGCCTCTGTGGAAACCAGTATGCACATACCTCAAAAATTTAAAAATGGATCTGCCTTTCAATCCAGCTATCCCACTTCTGGGAACATACATGAAGGAATCCCCAACACTAATCCAAAAAAACATAAACACCCCTATATTCATTGAAGCATTATGTACACTTGTCAACATGTGGAAGCAGCCCAAGTGTCCATCGGTGGATGAGGAGATGAAACAACTACGGGACATTTACACAATGGACCTGGCCATAAAAAAGACGGTAAAAAGGCCGTAAAAAAGACTTTTTTACTCTGCCATAAAAAAGAAAATTTTACCCTTTGTGATAGTATGGATGGACCTGGGGAACTTTGCTAAGTGAAACAAGCAAGTGAGAAAAAGACAAATATCATATGATTTCACTCATATGTGGAATCTAAGAATCCTATTTCAAAATATTAAAGCAAAGTAACTCAGATATTATACAAAAAAGCTATCATTCAAGAATAAGATAATTTTTTAAATCAAAGGAATAAAAGTAGTTACTCATAGGGTCTTATTGTAAAAGACCCTCAAGCATGTTCTTTAGGAAGAAGATCATTGAACTTAGAAGGAAAGAGAGAGATGCAGTCAACAGTGGCAAGCAGTGTAAATGGTGAATGTGTTTACATGAATTACTAAGTAAGTAGTGACATTATAAAATGATAATGACAAACTTAGAAAGTATAAAAATAAAGTTGGAATAAAATAGTAGGTAACAGTTAAGATGGGATGAAGTAGTAATTAGTTTTAAGATCTTTGTGTTTGGGGGAAGGCTAAGAACTATGTTTTACTTAAAGTCTCAAGTTAACGTTACAAATATAAGGTCAACCAGTATGATTGAAATAGGATTGAAGCCAGTTGTGTGTGCAGAGGGAAGAAATAAAGAAAAATGTACAAATGGACAACAAACACATCAAAAGATCTTCAACATTATTATCCATTGGAAAAATGAAAATCTTAATCTCAATGAGATACAACTTCACAACCAGTAGGATGACTATAATCAAATAATAACAAGTGTTGTGGAGAAATCAGAACCCTCATACACCTCTGGTTGGAATGTAAAATGGAGCATGTGCCTTGAAAAACAGGCTGGAATTTTCTCAGAAAGTTAAACATGAAGATACTCTTTGACAATGTCACTGGTAGGTATATAACCACAAGAATTGAAAACATATCCACACAAAAGCTTGGCCATGAGTGTTCATAGTAGCATTATTTATAATAGTCGAAGGTGGATACAATCCAAATGTCTGTAAAGAAAACATGCATATCCTTTCAGTGGAAAGTAGTGCACCATAAGAAAGAATAAGAAACGGATGTGTGCTACAATATGGATGAACCTTGAAAACAGTGTAAGTAAAAGAAACCAGTCACAAAAGACCACGCAACAACACATTGAGGTTTGAGGGCAGATCATTGACACTCTGCTCTTCCTCTCCCAGCCCCCAGTTGCCATCTTACTTACAACTTCAGACCTATCTTCTGGGGAAGGCAAGAGCCCAGAGCCTGCTGGGCCTCCCAGGCTCCGTTTCCTTTCCCAAATTCGTCAAGCAGGTGAGTCATTCTTTCTCCCGTGGGGAGGACTGAGTGATGGGGACTGGAAACAAAGCCAGAAGCGGTCTTTCCATACTTCTTTTTTCTTTATCTTGGTAACCCCTGCAAACAGGGCTTGGGACTAATAATTGACTTTATTCACTCATTTACCAAATATTTACTGAGCACACACCATGGGCAAAGTGTAGAGTGAGGAAGACAGACTGGGCTATAGCCACAGAAGCCAGCATTTGGGTTGGGGGATGGCAACGCTGAACGTCTGGACAGTTAAACCACAGTCAGCCCCTTTCAGTGTGGGATGTTCCAAGTCTCAGCCCCGACACTCCTCTTGGCTTTGTTCCCACTCACGTTTTTGGCCATCTGCTGTCTCAGGGGCTGAAAGAAGGACACCAGCCTCAACCTTTCCCTTGAACTCTGTCCTAGTCTATCTAATTTTTAAAATATATTTTATTGATTATGCTATTACAGTTGTCTCATTTTTTTCTCCCCTTTATTCTCTTCCAACCTGTATCCCCTCCTCCCACCAGCATCCCCCCACCTCCTCCTTAGCTCATGTCCATGGGTCATACATATATGTTCCTTGGCCTCTCCATTCCCCATACTATTCTTAACCTCCCCCTGTCTATTTTGTACCTACCATTTATGCTTACTCCCTGTACTTTTTTCCCCATTCTTCCCTTTCCCCCTACCCACTAATAACAATCCATGTGATCTCCATTTCTGTGAATCTGTTCCTGTTCTAGTGTTTACTTAGTTCATTTTTGTTTTCATTTCTTTTAGGTTTGGTTGTTGATAGTTATGAGTTTGTTGTCATTTTACTGTTCATATTTTTTATTTTCTTAGGTAAGTCCCTTTAACATTTCATATAATAAGAGCTTGTTAATGATGAACTCCTTTAACTTGACCTTATCAGGGAAGCACTTTATCTGCCCTTCCATTCCAAATGATAGCTTTGTTGGATAGAGTAATCTTGGATGTAGGTCCTTCCCTTTCATGACTTTGAATACTTCTTTCCAACTCCTTCTTGCCTAGGTTTCTTTTAAGAAATCAGCTGATTGTCTTATGATTACCTCCTTTGTAGGTAACTGTCTCCTTTTCTCTTGCTGCTTTGAAGATTCTCTCCTTCTCTTTAATCTTGGGTAATGTAATCAGGATGTGCCTTGGTGTGTGCTTCCTTGGGTCCAACTTTTTTGGGGACTCTCTGGGCTTCCTGTACTTCCTGGAAGTCTATTTCCTTTGCCAGATTACGGAAGTTCTCCTTCATTATGTTTTCAAGCAAGTTTTCAATTTCTTGCCCTTCCTCTTCTCCTTCTGGAATCCCTATGATTTGGATGTTGGAACATATAAAGTTGTCCCAGAGGTTCCTTAGCCTCTCCTCATTTTTTGAATTCTTGATTCTTCATTCTATTGTGGTTGAATGTTTATTTCTTCCTTCCTGTCCAAATTGTTGAGTTGAGTCCCAGTTTCCTTCCCTTCACTATTCGCTTGCTATATATTTTTTTGTTTCATTTTGCATAGCCTTCACTTTTTCCTCCATTTTGTGACCATACTGAACCATTTCTGTGAGCATCCTTATTACCAGTGTTTTGAACTCTGCATCTAATAAGTTGGCTATCTCTTCATCACTTAGTTGTGTTTTTTTCCAGAGCTTTGATGTGTTCTTCAATTTGGGCCATACTTTTTTTGTCTTGGCTCACCTGTTATGTAGTAAGGGGTGGAGCCTTAGTTATTCGCCAGGACATGGGCAACCCATGTGGCCGAATAGTGGTGCTATAGGTGGGGAGGTGTCCATGAGGGAACAATGCTGCTTGCTTAGCTCTCGGTCGGCTTTCAGTCACTTCCCCTGCTACCCACATTTAAACTGGGCCCTTCTAGTGTGGATTCCCAAGTGGGTGGGTACAGTCTAGGTCCCTGTGGGTCTCTCCAATGAACTCTCCTTTGAGGCTGGGAGTTTCTTCTGCCACCTCAGCCCTCACAGGTGTTTCAGTCAGAGTTTTGAGGCTTTATTTCCTCGCCCTGGAACTCTGGGTTGCAGGATCTATCCCTTTCCCCAGTTGTTCCTCCCAGTTTATCCTCAGACAAATGTGGGACTGTCTGTTCCACCAGCCCCTACCTTGCCAGGTCCTCCAGCTGCCACTTTGCTTTGAGTCCTCTCCACCCCGGCTGCCAGTCTCCACCCCTGCTACCAGTCTGGATGAATATTTCTTCTTTAACTCCTTGGTTGTCAGACTTCCATACAGTTCAATTTTCTGGAAGGTCTGATTATATTTTGTTTTTAAATTTGTTCTTGTCCTTTTTTGGTTGTGTGAGGAGGCAAAGTGTATTTACCTATGCCTCCATCTTGGCCTGAAGTCCTAGTCTATCTAAAATGTAAGAATGCATATTTTAAAAGCATCTTCAATTTATCTCTAAAAGCAATCTCTGATCTTTCCTCCTTCACTCCTCCATTCAATTAAATTGACTCATGTCTCAGTTTCATTAGGAACAGGTATCTCCACTGCTCAAAAAATTAGAAGCCTTCTAGTACACCACCTCTAATCCACTGAACATCCTGCTAATTTTACCTCCACAATACGTCTACATTTGATTCCATTTCATTCTCGCCACCACTACTGACCTGGTCCAAGTCACCTTCATTTCCTGCCTGGGTTATTACAATAATCTTCTAACTCCCACTTCTGCCTGGTTCCCTAAGGTCTATTTCCAACACAGCAGCTACAGTGATTCCTTCTAAAGGCTAAGTTGGATTACGTCACATCTCTGCTACACCCTCTAGTGGCTTTTCCTTGTACATCCTAAGTCATACATGGTCCTACCTGGTCTGGCCCCTGCCAGCTCTTTGACTTCATGTCCTCCTGCTCTTGCCCGTGTTCATTCCACTCCTCCCACACTGGCCTCTGTGTTAGCTTCAGCCTGCTAAGCATGCCCCTGACTATGGCCTTGCACTTCTGTTCCATTTGACCAGGCAGCTCTTCCCCAGATATCTGGCCTCTTCCCTCGCTTTTTCGGGTTCCCACTCAAAATTAACAGAGACCATTGTCTATATAATAGTGTCCCCCTCCTTAGCATTACCCTCCTCAGTGTCCTCCACATCATTCATCAGGGTCTAATGTACCATATAGTTCATCATGTATATGTTTACTGTTTGTGTCTCCCATGAGAATAAATGCTCCAGGAGGGCAGGGATTGGTGTTTTGGTTATTATTTTTCTAGTGCCTCTGTCAGTGCCTGGTATATGGGTACTTAACAAATATTGTTGAGAATGAATAAATCATTCCGTATCTATTCAAGGCATCAATAGAATAAATGTTGTAAGTCCATGCATAATGTTATTGCCAAATTAATAATATGTAAGTTAATGTTTTGGCCTATTATTTTTATTATTGCCATCCCAATACTTCTGTGCAACAGCCATTGTTCATTATTATATATGACAAGCAGAATTGATGTCCTATTATTTTATTTAGGTTAATAACAAAACCTGACATGAGTAATGGATAAAACATGAGGAAATAGGACAATTGAAAGGAAGAGAGTGGGAGTTAAACTTTCCTTCCTATATGACTTACATCATTTAAAAAAATCATTTCAATAATGTGCTTCCTAGTCTATGTAGTATATTCAATTCATATAACACAGAAATTCATTTCCTAAGTAAATCTACATTTTCCAGTTGGCACAGAATAAAGAGATCTTTTAGGAGAAAAAACATCTGAGCCATATGCACTGCATACTGGGACTTGATTAGGCTTGATTAATCTGAATGAGTGAAAATATTTTAGCAACTTCTGCTCCTTGGAACTGCTTGTTAATATTAATTTACCTGGAACCCCCTCTTTCTATGCGATGGGTTACATTATCATGACCCAAATTAGTATCTATTTGAATTTTTTCTTATAATGTGCATAATGACAAAGAAATTTTAACATAAAAGTAGCACTAATTTTAGCTATATTTCCTACTTAAGTGTTTTCCTGAATTTCTTTACATTGTTGCCAGACAATGAAAAGCAGGGAACACTTCCTGAGGTTTAGAGCCTAATCTATGGAAACCGATCTGTGCATTCAACCTCTTTAGTCAAAGCCTTCTGGGTGCTAAACACATTGTATGGAGCTGGACATTCAAAGAATGAGTAAGACCCACGCACAAGGAGCTGAGTTGCAAAACTGAAATTCCTTCTTTCACCTTCTTACTTATGCTAAAAGAACCAGTCTTTAAGTTGTTTTTACTTACTCAGTGATAGGTGCATTATTGATTCCAAACTCTGGCCAAGGGGCTTATTGGTAGGACTAGTTTAGATTGCACAGGTTTTCCACATGCTTATGGAGAGGCTTAGTTGCACAAGTGCTAAAGAATACCCTAGAATTCTGTTATAAATATCCCTGTGGACACAATATTTTCTTATCTTTCTACAGTAATATGTTTTAGTTTTTGCTAGTGAATCAGCAGTCTATTTTATTTTTACTTTAGGAGCTGGAAGGTTCTGCAGTGGAGAGTGGGGTATTTGGAAGTGTTAAGACCACTGGGGAATCAGGCGTTAGTGGGACCAGCTAGAGAGCCAGGAACCAGGGGAGTCACCACTCTGGGTCTCAGTTTATTCACTTGTTAAACAAGGCAGTTGGATTACATCAGCAAGTCTCAACCTTAATATACATACCAGTCACCTGGCAATTTTGTTAAAAGGAAGAGTCCTGATCAGTGGGGTGGAGATGGAGCCTGAGATTCTGCTTATCAAACAACCTCTCAGGGAGTGAATGGATACCTATGCTGCTGGTCCATGGTCTACATTGTGAGTGACAAGGGCACAATCAGCATTGGCCAATAGAAAGATAATGTGAGTGTATGAATGACCCATGAACATGGACAACGGTGTGGGGATTGTCTGTGGGGGTGGGGGGTTGGGGGGAGGTGGTGAGCTGGGCAGAGGGAGGGTAAAAGGGGAAAAACTGGAACAACCATAGTAGAGTAAACAAGAATAGATACATGAAAGAAGAGATAATGTGAGCTACGTATGTAATTTTAAAGTTCTAGAAGCCACATTAAAAAAGATAAAAATAAAAAGTTAAAATTGTGATAACATTTTTGTTTGACCCCATATAAAAAAATTATGTCATCAGTGTAAAAATGATGAATGAAATAATTTACATTATTTTTTCCATAGTAAGTTTTTGAAATCTGTGTTTTACACTTACTGCACATTTCAATTTGGACTAGCCACATTTTAAGTGCTCAGTATTCATGCATGTGCTACCTGTCATTCATAACCACGCAGGGCTAGACCATCTCTGCTGCCCATTCCAGTGCTAATAACATTCTCCCACAGTGTGTAACCACCTTCGTTCCAAAGAGACTTCTGCCTTCAGGTGGCGCTAGTGTTCTTTGTTTCCTCCTTGCACATTTATTTTTTGTTTGGGTGAGAGCAGTACAAAAGGCCACTTAACATCATTTTTTATTCATTTAGTCCTTTTTCTTAATTCATTCCTTCCTTAGTTTGTGTTTACCGGATATAATAAATGTTGAGTATATTATATTCTCAGTAACTTTGTCCAATAACTAAAGCCCAATAAAATTCTTATTAAATTATAGGAGGAACAAAGTCATTGTTATCCATTCCTGGAGGGAGAAGCTATGCAATATCGATCTGTGGTTACGTGATATTTTTAGACACAGGGTGGTGACTAGCTATTTAAGAGAAGGAAAGTGGAAACAGAAAAGTTGCTGTTTAGTATACATCAGATTTAAATAATAACTTTGTGACAATTATTTTATGGCTGGTATTACCTTGTATGGACAGTTTATGATGTGTTGAACTTTCTAAAAGAGAAATGGAGAATATAACAATTAACCTCAGTTTCAACCCTGTAATTTGTCTATTCTCCAGACATAATATTCCTGAGAGATCATGAAGAATAAATTTAATACTCTGCTTAGCTTTAAAAAGGTATGCTCATGGAACAATTTTTTAAAAGTTTGGGATTATTTCTTTTGCCTAAGTGTGCCCCTGATGACAACTACCATGTGTCAGGTGTCATGAACAAGTGGCTTAGATGTGTTCACTTCGCCTCTGAGTAAACCAGTGCGGTACTTCATTACCCCCACGTTTCAAGTGAGGGAGGGGATGCTTGGGAGATTAAGTTACTTGTCCTGGGTGCGTGACCTTTAAGAGGCAGAGCGGGAATTCACATCCAGTCTGTTAGACCCTTACATTCATGCCTTAACTACTACACTGCATGGAGGAAGCGCCCTTCCTCTGCTTTAAGCCAAATTTCCTAATCAGTCGACAAAATGGTCAACAAAATTTACAATCTATGATATCTAATGTACAATATCCCTGGTGGGGGAGGGGGTTGTCTTTTATAATGAGAAGCCATAACCCATTAGAAACAAGGCCAGAGAGCCGAAAGCTCTGGTACTTTTGGTCTGAGTTGTCATTTGACCAGTGACACCCTAAACCAAGTCATCTGCACTCTATTTTATAGACGTATATACACGTTTAGAGATATTTAGACGTATATAGACGTATTTACGTCTATAAAACAGAGTGAAACAGGAATCTCTTCCATGAATGCGTAGGTTGCATACATGACATGATTTCATGACAACTCACATCACAAATGCCTCATACATAACCATTGTAAAAGTGTATTTATTATATGTATCACACATGAATTTCCCAGCAGTTTTTATGTGCTCCCTTTTTGATGAATACTATACAAAATGGTGAGGGAGGGAGGGAGAGAAGAGAGAGAGACAGAGAGAGAGAGAGAGAATTATAGAACTACATTCAGATCTTTTCCCGTGGCCACTGGCTCTAGTGGGCAGGGGAAGCTTAGTAAATCCCTTCAAGAACATCAGTTTCCTCAAACAGAAGTAAAGGTTATTTTTTTTCTGAGGAAGTGTCATGAGAATTAAATGAGATGATCTATGTAAAGTCTCTAGCATATAGTTCAAATTCAATGCTGATTTTCTGAAAGAATGGAGACACCCTTGAGCTAGAGTACATCCCTACCTGCTTACTTTCCTTTTTAGAGGAACTTAATATCCAGTGATAAACGGAGCAGAAGAATGAGGCTACTCCCCAGGCAAAGAAAGCTGACTTCCCCCAACTCCCCAAATTCTCCATTTTTTGATGAAATTGGGCCAAGTTCTTCTAATTTATGCAGCAAACTGCTTGAATCCTCTGCTTTGGCAGTGAAAACCAGTGTCTTAAGTAATCTTGTCGAAGGACTTATGAAGACATTATGGTATTTGGCTCCCTATCTTATCCAAGTCCCCTGGATGAAAAATTTGTCTTTCCTTCCCCTCTTTCAGACAAAGGATTCATAACTACTCTAGCATATTATTGAGGCAAAGGCATTACCGAAACGTGACTCTGGGCTGACTTTTATAGGTCCTGGTTTGGATGTGTTGCACAGGTAGAAAAAATACACTGTTTTTTAAAATGTCAACATTTTCTGATATAAAAGAGATTCTTTTCTTTTTTCTGCTTTTCTTTTTCCTTCTTCTCTTTGTGCCTCCCCCTGACCTTCCTTGTCCTCCTCTTCTTCCTTTTTCATCTTTGACGGTATGTGACAGCATCTAAGAACACAACAAATCTTGAAACTTTTCACTGGGTTCTTGAAAACTGGCCCAAATGTTTTTTTCAGCATCCAATTCCCTCTCTTCTTGCTGGCCAGGAACAAAGCCACCTAAGCCAAGTGGTCACAGTTCACTTCACACATAAGGAGAAGGAAAATCTATTTAATCCCCCAAAGATTAAGGGACAGTCTGCTTCTGACACTAAAAGGGGATCTTGGAAAAAATACAATTCCTGGATGGAATGTGATCTCAGAATACCCTCCAAGGACTCAGCGGTGCCCAAACAGATATGGAGTATAAGGACTTCCCTGTGTCACGTGTTTGGAAAAGGAGGGGAGTGTTGCAGAAAGAGGGAAAACTTTGTTAAGGAGAAAGACCGACAGTGGCCTCTCATGGATGGGGTCTCAAAGCAGATAAGAGAGATCCAAGCATGATGGTTTTGGATTATACACAACATTGAGGGAACAGGGAGTTTTCCCACAAAGGCAGCTGGTGTCTGCGGTCCATTCTGTGGAGCTCAGAGTACACTGATGTGTGGTAAACTGGTAGTGGGAGACAGTGCAGGAACTGTTGTCCTTGAGCCCCCACTTCTGTGTGCCACACTCCCCCTTGCCCCCTCCACTGCATTCATTGCTCGTATTGTGGAAGTGGCCAGCAGTGAGGTACAGAGGTGCAGTGAACGTGGCACAGTCTTTGTAACCTCACGAAACTGAGTTTGGATCTCTGCTCTACTCCTAGTGATCCTGGCAAATCACCCAGCTTCTCTGAGTTTCACCCCTCCTCTAGAAACGTAAATATTATCTGCCCAGATAACCTAACCAAGTTGTTGTGAGAATCGCATTGGGTAATGGAAAGTGCATTGTAAATGATCGTGTGCTACAAATGTGAAGTCCAATGACAACGATAATCTAAGGAATGGACGGATCTTTTGTCTGGATTTCTGCAGATCTCAGGTTCAGGTTCCATGACAAAATCTCCTTCCCTCCTTCTCTTTGTCAAATAACAGATGGGACGACTTGGTCAGCCTTCATCAGATGGATTAATCATATTTCAACATAGAAGAGCGAGCACGGTTCCCTCGTGGCCTCAGCTCCCAATAATCAGCCCTGTCAGAAGCGCTATTTTCTTACTCCCTACTGTGCACCAGACACCAAGCTAGCCAGCTGACCTAAGCTTGCTTACTGACACTCTCATGTACAGAAGAGAACAATGAGGGTCCACAACCAAAAGCACTTGCTCAAGGTCACTGGCGGTTAAGTGGGAGGGCCAGGATCCTAAGGCAGGAGCCCTTTCTCCTCAGGGAGTGTAAGGGTGAGTACACTTCTCTCCAGGTCCCCCCACCTCACCTTGTTCTTTCTCCTCCTGCTTTCTCCTCTTCATCCTCCTCCCTCCTGCTCCCTCTGTTACTCCTCCCCGCTTCTTCTCTTTCTTGAGATGTAAATGTTTCCTAAGTAACCAGGAGAAAGTTATAAGGAAATTAAAATACAGGCAAGCAAATGTTGGAACTCTTTGCTAAATGTGATTTACTCCCAAGTGCTCAGGGAAAGCACCGAAGAAGCAAACCCACCCTAGAGTGTGCCTGGGGAGTACAGCTCATGTGGGTTTGTGGCCACCTCCCTAGGAGCTTCTTTCTTTTAAAAATATTGTTTATGTTAATTGCACAAGAAATACAGTAAGTCCTCACTTATCATTGATGGGTTCTTGGAAATTATAACTGTAAGTGAAACGACCTATAACAGAACCAATTTTACACGGACTAACCGACATTCACAAGAGTTGAGTTCCTGGGGCATATTTCTGGTCACACGAGCATCACCAAACTGCTAAATACAGATCACAAACACTTCTAAGATTAAACATTGAAATAAATGTGAGCTCTACATACATGTAAAAAACGAGTAAAATCATTCTTTTCCAGCCCACTTATTGCAGTTCAGGGCACAACGTGAGGCTGGCCCCGGACAGGACACCCTTCTACCTCAGGGTGCACCCACCCCCACGCCCACTGAGACTGGGACGCTGCCGACATGCCAGCTCACCGCACACGTGAGGCTTTGGGAAGGGGCTTAGGAACTGGGGTCCCCGGAGAGAAACCCATGCAGACGTGGGAGGGTGTGTGAATTCCACTCACAGACAGTGGCCCTGGCTGGGAATTGATTTTTTTCTCATGATATGTTATAATGAAACCACTTGAATGCAATATTATGCAAGGACCTGCTGCACACAAACACATTTTCATTCTAAATTCTAAAAGCTGAACATTACAGATTAAGTTAAAGTCTCCTTTGACCGTGCCCCATCTTTATTCCATCCCCTGCCTCAGGTGTAACTACTGCTATCGTTTCAGTGTTTACAGTCACACGTGGCGTAATGTCCGGCGGTCCACCATACATAGACTGCACAGATGAGGGCGGCCCGGTACAGTTATTATATGATGGAGCTGAACATTCCTGTTGCCTAGTGATGTTGTAGTCATGTCGTAAAGTCGGAATGTCATAAAGCAACGTGTTATGACATGGAGGTAATGCTGGTGTAAACCTACTGCGCTGCCAGTCATCAAAGTACAGTCCACACAGTTATACACAGTAGGTAACAACTGATAAAGATACTCAACCACTGGGTTATGTAACTACTGTGCTTTATAGTTATTTTAGACTGTACTCTTCCTACTTATAAAAAAAGTGTGCTGTAAAACACTGTGCCATGTTGCACTGGCAGCAGCCCCATACACCTCACGTTTGTCACTTCCCTTAATTGCGTCATTTTCTCTTGTGCCTGATTTAATCTCGTGTTGGTGTGCACAGTAACATGCGATACAGGCTGGTAGCCTAGGAGCAGTAGGCCATTCCACCCAGCCTAAGTGTGTAGTGGGCTGTACCAGCTAGGTTTGTGTAGGTACACCCCACAATGTTTGCACAACAAAAGTCCCCTAAAAATACACTTCTCAGAATGTATCCCATTTGTTAAGCGACATATTACAGTTTTTCTATAACTTAAAAAATTAATTTACACACATTTACTGAGATGAATACATACATTTAATTTTTACATGAGTGGTATTACTTGAACTTATCATTCTGCAGCTTGTTTTGAAAATTTCTATTTAATAACATATCTTGAAGGAATTCCCATGTCTGGACATACACATTTGCCTCAACCTTTTCCTGCCTCAGAGTGTGACACTGTTGTAATTTAAGTGTTCTCCTGCTGATGGACGTCTAGGTGGTCTTCATCCTATTGCAAATGGTACTCCAGGGAGCAATCTTGTGCTTAGATGGGAGTGTTTGTCCAGGGCAGATACTGTAATATTATGAGTCTGAATATAATAAAGTTGGTTGATTGGCTCCCATCCTCCACCTAACCTCTGTTCTCAAAAGGCAGTTAGGTAAAGATCTCTTACCATAATCCCCTGGGAGTCTCTCATTCCAGCAGATTATCAGTTTTGTACCATGTAATTTTCATGACCTTTATTTTTGTGCTTCTGTGATGTCACAGAGTGGGTGGAAAATAGTGTTTACATTATTCTTGTACAAGAAATTACAACCCTACTCTTGACAAGGTTGAGTTGTATGTGAGTGTGTGTCCAGTTAATGGATTAGTAGTATAGTTACCCTCTATTTGGAGAGGGCAATCGAAATCATCCTCTCAAATGGCTAAACTGACTTACACTCCTGACAGCGCTGGACAAGGAGACCTGTTTCTTTTAACCCTCACCAACACCCATTATTTTCTCTTTTTCATTATTTTCAAACATTAAATAGTTTGTCAATCTTGTGGGGTGGGGAAAATGATATTTTATTGTTTTAATTTGTATTTTTATCCTAATTTTCTTCTTATTGCAGAAGTGGCCTTCTTAGGGAGCTCTTCTGTCCTCATGAAGCAATGGTGGTCCCTTCCCTATATCTGTCCCATCCCAGCACCCCAAATATAGGCTGGAGAGCAGGCCCGGAGGAGGGGTGAGGTCATCAGTTCCACACACAGCCTCACTCTCCCGGGGCTCTGGATTCTATATTGGAAATTCTTAGAGTATCTCATCTGGGATCCACCTCTGGAAGATTAAGCTGTGTTTAGTTCTTCAGAGATGCTGTAAAACAATCCCATGATCACTTTCCCCTTTTGTTTATTTGCCTACTATAGATGTTGTATTTTATTCCTAATATGTCAATTGTTTTTACATATGAGTAGCTACACTGTGGGATTTTAATAGTATGTATGTGTTGATTCTTTAAAACTTGAAAATGTTTTAAAGAAGTAGAAAACTATCTTCTAGTCAGAGGCAACCATTATTAGTAAGGTAAAAATATATGTTTCAGAGAAAATAAATTTGCAGATACAAGCATAGGTATCTTCTATACTGACTTTACAAATGTCTGGTATACTAAGTTTTTAGCCACTCAGAGATAATTTCCCTTTATTTCCTCTTTTATTTTGTTTATGACTGTGTTCCTGTGTCGTTCACTCAGAATGTAACATGTCTTTATACTGTCTTATCGTCTAAACCTAACCAGAGCAGGTCACTCCTTTTCCGTGCCCACTGAAATCTCACTGACCTGTGAGGCTGGCCTAACTGTGTGGGACTTCAGGCGATGAGGTGCTGTGTGTCCTCTGGGTAGATAGGCCCCTTAAACTAAGCTGCAGTGGAGAGCCCCTCTTATAATTAGGAGAGGCATATCATGTAGAAGCTTTTTATATTTGTACTAAACTACTTAATATAACTGCTACATCTGAAATGATTTGCATTTAATACTAGAACAAAAAGAAACCCCAAACAAAAAAAACAAAAAGCAAAAAAGCAAAAAGAATTACCGTGGACTTCATGATAGAGTAAATTCATAACTGTCTCACAGTATGCTCAGAAACACCCTGTAATTTATACAACACCCAAGAACCTCAATCGGCAAGAACACAAACCCTCTCCACAACTGATGTCAGAAAACACAGACCTGAGGAGAGGCCCAGGACACCTGGGAGGAAGTCTAGCAGAGTGGGCCAGCCCGAACGCAGGAGAACAGTGGCTCCAAGTTGAGTAAGAGCCCATGCCTGCCCCATCTCCTGGCTCTCTCACTGACCTCCTACACTGTGCCCACTGGGCAGGAGAACATACCTCTGACCTCTTGCTTCCGATGACCCAGGGCAGTCAAATGGGGAGCCAATTGGCTGTTTGGCACACTAAATTCTTCCATAAACACAAAAGAATATTCTTTTTTTTTATTTTATTTTAATCATTGTTCAAGTACAGTTTTCTGCCTTTTACTCCAAATCCCACCCACCCTCCCATCCCTCCCCCACTTCCCGCCCATTACCACCCCCCGCCCCCCCGCCTAGTTTTTGTCCATGTGTCCTTTAAATTTGTTCCTGTAAACCCTTCCCATTGTCCCCTGAAATTCCCTCTTCTTTCCCCTGTGGTCACTGTCAGCCTGTCCTCTATTTCGGTGTCTTTGGGTATATTTTGCTTGTTTCTTTGTTTTGTTATTTAGGTTCCTGTTAAAGGTGAGATCATATGGTATTTGTCTTTCACTGCCTGGCTTGTTTCGCTTGGCATAATGCTTTCCAGCTCCATCCAAGCTGTTGCAAAGGGTAGGAGCTCCTTCTTTCTTTCTGCTGCATAGAATTCCATTGTGTAAATGTACCATAGTTTTTTTATCCATTCATTTGGTGATGGGCATCTTAGTTGCTTTCAGCATCTAGCTATTGTAAATTGTGCTGCCATGAACATTGGGATGCATAGGTTCTTTTGGATTGGTGTTTTAGTGTTCTTAGGATAGAGTCCCAGCAGTGGAATTGCTGGGTCAAAAGGCAGATCCATTTTCAGTTTTCTGAGGAAGCTCCATACTGCTTTCCATTGTGGTTGTACCAGTCTGCAGTCCCACCAACAGTGCACTAGGGACCCCTTTTCTCCACAACCTCTCCAACACTTGTTGTTTGTTGCTTTGTTTATGATGGCCATTCTGACTGGTGTGAAGTGGTATCTCATTGTGGTTTTAATTTGCATCTCTCTGATAGCTAGCGATATTGAACATCGTTTCATGTGTCTTTGGATTTTCTGTATGTCCTCCTTGGAGAAGTGTCTGTTCAAGCCCTTTGCCCACCTTTTAATTGGATTCCTTGTCTTCTTAGAGTGCAGTCGTGTAAGTTCTTTATATATTTTGGAGATTAAACCCTTGTCTGAGGTATCATTGGCAAATATGTTTTCCCATACAGTTGGTTCTCTTTTAATTTTGATACTGTTTTCTTTAGCTGTGCAGAAGCTTTTAATTTTGATGAGGTCCCATTAGTTTATTCTTTCCTTTATGTTCCTTGCTCTAGGGGACACGTCAGTAAAAAAATTTCTGCGTGAAATATCTGAGATTTTCCTACCTACGTTCTCCTCTAGGACTTTAATGGTGTCACGTTTTATATTTAAGTCTTTTATCCACCTTGAATTTATTTTTGTATATGGTGTAAGTTGGTGCTCGAGTTTCATTTTTTTGCACGTGGCTGTCCAGTTCTCCCAACACCATTTGTTGAAGAGGCTAGTTTTAGTCCATTTTATGTTGCTGCCTCCTTTGTCAAATATTAATTGACCATAGAGACTTCGGTTTATTTCTGGGCTCTCTATTCTGTTCCATTGTTCTATGTTCCTGTTTATATGCCAGTACCAGGGTGTTTTGATTACAGTGGCCTTGTAGTATAGTTTAGTGTCAGGTATTGTGATCCCTCCTACTTTACTCTTGTTTTTCAAAATTGCAGCAGCTATTCGGGGTCATTTATGATTCCCTATAAATTTTTGAAGTGTTTGTTCTATGTCTGTGAAATATGCCATTGGTACTTTAATAGGTATTGCATTGAATGTGTAAATTGCTTTGAGTAGGTAGTATGGACATTTTGATGATATTAATTCTTCCAATCCATGAACACGGTATATGTTTCCATTTGTTTGTGTCTTCCTTGGTTTCTTTCCTAAGTGTTATGTAGTGTTCTAAATACAGGTCTTTTACCTCTTTGGTTAGGTTTATTCCTAGATATTTTATTTTTCTTTTTGCTATTTCAAATGGGATTTTTTCCTTGATTTCTGCTTCTGGTGCTTCATTGTTGGTGTACAGAACTGCCTTTGATTTCTGGATATTGACTTTGTATCCCGCTGTTTTGCCAAATTCATTTATTAGGTCAAGCAGTTTTTTGGTGGAGTCTATAGGATTTTCTATGTACACTATCAAGTCATCTGCAAACAGTGACAGTTTTGTTTCCTCCTTTCTGATTTGGATGCCTTTTATTTCTCTTTCTTGTCTGATTTCTGTGGCTAAAACTTCCAGTACTATATTGAATAGAAGTGGTGAAAGTGGACAGCCTTGTCTTGTTCCTGATCTTAGTGGAAAAGATTTTAATGTTTGCCCATTGAGAATGATGTTGGCTGTAGGTCTCTCATATATGGCCTTTATTATGTTGAGGAATGCTCCCTCTATTCCCACTTTGCTGAGTATTTTTATCATAAATGGGTGCTGTACCTTATCAAATGCTTTTACTGCATCTATTGATATGATCATGTGGTTTTTGTCTTTGCTTTTGTTTATGTGATGTATTACATTTACTGATTTGTGAATATTGTACTATCCTTGCATCCCTGGAATAAATCCCACTTGGTCATGCTGTATGATCTTTGTAATGTATTGTTGGATGAGGTTTGCTAGTATTTTGTTGAGGATTTTAGCGTCAATGTTCATCAGTGATATTGGCCTGAAATTTTCTTTCTTTGTTGTGTCTTTATCTGGTTTTGGAATTAGGATGATGTTGGCCTCATAAAAGGAGTTTGGGAGTCTCCCGTCTTTTTGGATTTTTTGGAATAGTCTGTGAAGGATAGGGGTGAGGTCTTCCTTAAATGCTTTGTAGAATTCTCCTGTGAAACCATCTGGCCCAGGGCTTTTGTGTGTTGGGAGTTTTTTGATTACTGCTTCAATTTCTTTTGTTGTTATTCGTCTGTTCAGACGTTCTGCTTCTTTTTCATTGAGTTTTGGAATATTATACTTTTCTAGAAATTTGTCCATTTCACCTAGGTTTTCAAATTTCTTGGCATACAGTTCTTTGTAGTAATTTCTTACAATCCTTTGTACTTCTGTGGTATCTGTTGTAATCTCTCCTCTTTCATTTCTGATTGTGTTTATTTGGGTCTTCTCTCTTTTTTTCTTGATGAGTCTGCTCAAAGGCTTGTCGATTTTGTTTATCTTTTCAAAGAACCAGCTCTTGGATTCATTGATCCTTAGAATTGTGCTTTTAGTCTCTATGTCATTTAATTCTGCTCGGATCTTGGTTATTTCCTTCCTTCTACTTGCTTTAGGCTATCTTTGTTGTTCCTCGAGTTCTTGTAGATGTAGAATTAGGTTGTTTGTTTGGAATGTTTCTAACTTTTTTAGGTGGGCCTGGATCGCTATGAACTTCCCTCTCAGGACTGCCTTGGCTGTTTCCCATAAGTTTTGGGTTGTTGTGAGTTCGTTTTCATTTGTTTCCAGAAACCTTTTGATTTCTTCCCTAATATAATTCTTGACCCATTCATTGTTTAATAGCATGCTATTTAATCTCCATGATTTTGATTTTTTGGGGTTTTTTTCCTTGGGGTTGATTTCTAACTTCAGTCCCTTGTGGTCCGAGAAAATGCTTGGTATGATTTCAATTTTCTTGAAATTTTTGAGGCTTGTTTTGTGTCCTATCATGTGGTCAATCTTTGAAAATGTTCCGTGTACATTTGAAAAGAATGTGTATTTAGCTTCTTTTGGATGGAGGGCTATGTATATATCAGTAAAGTCCATTTCATCAAGGGTATTGTTCAATGCCACAATATCTTTGTTGATATTTTGTTTGGAAGATCTGTCCATTTTTGATAGTGGGGTGTTAAAATCCCCCACTATAATTGTGTTGCTGTCCATATCTTTCTTGAAGTCCTCAAAGATTTTCTTTATGTATTTGGGTGCTCCTATGTTGGGTGCATATATATTTACAATATTTATGTGTTCTTGGTGGATTCTTCCCTTGAGTATTATGAAGTGACCTTCTGGGTCTCTCTTTATGGACCTTTTTTTGGAAGTCTATTTTGTCTGATATGAGTATTGCTACCCTGGCTTTTTTTTCCTGTCCATTTGCTTGGAATATTTGTTTCCAGCCCTTCACTTTTAGCCTGTGTAGGTCTTTTATCCTGAGGTGGGTCTCTTGTAGGCAGCATATATGTGGGTCATTTTTTTCTTATCCATTCAGCTATTCTATATCTTTTGAATGGACCATTTAATCCATTTACATTTAAGGTTATTATTGATAGGTACTTATTCATTTTCTTTTATGTACGAGTGTTCCTCTCTCTCTCTCTCTCTCTCTCTCTCTCTCTCTCTCTCTCTCTCTCTCTCTCTCTTTCCTTCTCTTCCTTAAAGCAGTCCCTTTAGAATCTCTTGCAGAGCTGGTTTGGTGGAGATGTATTCTTTTAGACTTCTTTTGTCTGGGAAACTTCTTATTTGACCTCCTATCTTGATTGAGAGCCTTGCTGGATAAAGTAGCCTTGGTTGCAGACCTCTGGTTCTCATTACTTGGAGTATTTCTTGCCATTCTCTTCTGGCTTGAAGTGTTTCCATTGAGAAGTCAGCTGTTAGCCTTATTGGGGCTCCCTTGTATGTTACTTCCTGTTTCTCCCTTGCTGCCTTTAAGATTCTCTCTTTGTCTTGAAATTTTGCCATTTTAATTATGATGTGTCTTGAGGAGGGCCTCTTTGGGTTCCTCTTGATTGGGACTGTTTGTGTTTCCTGGATTTGTGTGACTTTTTCTCTCATCAAATTAGGGAAGTTTTCCTTCATTACTTTTTCAACTAGGTTTTCGATCCCTTGCTCTTCTTCTTCTCCTTCTGGTATCCCTATTATACGGATATTATTTCGTTTCATATTGTCTTGCATTTCTCTTAATCCCTCTTCATTCTTTCTGAGCCTCTTTTCCTTTTTTTGCTCTTTCTGGGTGTTGTTTTCTACTTTGTCCTCTAGCTTGCTAATCTGATCTTCTGTTTCATCGATCATGATTTTCATTCCTTCTGCTGTGTTCCTCAGTTCAGAAATGTCATTCTTCATTTCCTCTTGGCCCTTGTTGAGAGTTTCTATTTCCTTTTTCATGTTTATATAGTTTTCAGTGAGATTGTTGTAGCTTCCCTCTAGTTTCTGATAGCTCATGGTGAGTTCATTGAACTTCCTGATAATCATTGTTTTTTTTTTTTAAGATTTTATTTATTTATTTTTAGAGAGGGAAGAGAGAGAGAGAGAGAAACATCAATGTGCGGTTGCTGGGGGTGATGGCCTGCAACCCAGGCATGTACCCTGACTGGGAATCGAACCTGCGATACTTTGGTTCCCAGCCCGCGCTCAATCCTCTGAGCTATGCCAGCCAGGGCGATAATCATTGTTTTGAATTCACTATCTGATAGTTGAGTTGCCTCTATTTCATTTAGCATTTTTCCTGAAGCTTCCTCCTTTCCCTTCAATTGGGGATTGTTTCTTTGTTTTCTCATTGTTTGTGGGTTTCTTCTTGTTAGCCTCTGTTTCTTAAATTGATCTATTCTCTTTCCCTGTAATTATGATGTGAACTTCTGTGGCAGAATACCTGTGAGATTCAGTGGTGCAGTCTCCTTCGTGTATCCTGGTGTTCACAACTTCCCCCTACTCTTTTTTGTGATCAGTTGGAGGAGTAAGGCAAAATGATTTAAGACAGCAAGACAGTATACTATGATATTTACATTAGCAGCCAGTAGAGAAGAGATGGGTTATCCTTTGGCTCCTTATAGTGTTAACCGTGATCCTCCACCCCACTATCCACATTTTAGAAAGGATGGAAAGAAGGTAAGACTCTTATTGGTGACAAAAGGATTGTTAGTTGGAACTAGCAAGCTGTGAGGCTGTGGGAGGTCAGATTCTAAGATAGGGTTGGAATAAAGATTAGTACATAGGAGTAGTGTGTAAAAGAATAGAGACAACCCCCACAATAGTATAGTTCAGGAAATTGCAAAGTGGGCTGAGATCAGGTAGGGGTGTTGAGTAGTATTTACAATTGTATGAACTAGGTCTTATTAACAGTAACAGTAAAGCAACTGTCTTGTGGCAAAATCGATGAGATCTAGATAACAAGAATAAGGAGTATAGCCCTGGCTGGCGTAGCGCAGTGGATTGAGCGTGGGCTGGGAACCAAAGTGTCACAGGTTCTATTCCCAGCCAGGGTACATTCCTGGGTTGCAGGCCATAACCCCCAGCAACCGCACATTGATGTTTCTCTCTCATTCTCTCTCTCTCTCTCTCTCTCTCTCTCTCCCCCTCTCTCTCTCCCCCCTTCTCTCCCTAAAAATAAATAAATAAAAATAAAAATCTTTAAAAAAAAAGAATAAGGAGTATAGAACCTTGGGAGGTGTATTAATGGAACACAGATGAAGGATAGTAAATTATCAACACACTGTGACTGAAATACTAGGGGGAACCTATCAAATGACAGTATAACCAGCCAACAAAGAAGATTATACAGAAAGAAAAAGAATACCAAAATACTATTAAAATAAAAAAGTCAGAAAAGTGAGAAAAAGATAATACAAATTTACAGTAACTTGCAAGACCAAAAAAAAAAAAAAAGAAAAAAAGCAGAAGATGGAGTGCAGGAGAGATAAATTTGGAGTGGAAGGAAGAATATTAGGATGAATGGAAGAGAAACATAAGGGGTTGAGAGATATAAAAGTAATAAGAATTGAAAAATAAAATGTCACTTAAAACACAAGATAAAATCAATCAACCAACAACAGCCACAAAAAAACAAAACAAAACAAAACACCTCTTCTTGGTTTCTAACTGGCCAGACCAGTTTTTCTGATCTTGCTGGCTTCAGCTGGCTGAGGGATGTTTGAAATGCTTATCACTCTTCCCAGCCAAATCTCAGTAAGTGTCTCAGGTACTATCCCCAGGGCCAATCTGACTTTCCCCTACAGGACCCTGGGTGCTCCCGAGCACTCTGGCTCTCCAGAGCTCATTGCCACATTCTCCCGGGCTCCGGGGTCCCAGCAGGGTTCCAGCTCTATGATCTCAGGAAACACCCATGACGTTTTGAGATTCACTGTGCCATCTCTGGGGATCATAAAAGGGCGCACCCATCCACCAAATTTTTGAGTTTCGGGCTCTAGGAACGCCCTAAGCGCCACGTCCCTTCCGGCTTCACAGCTTGAGAGTCAGGATTCCTGATGGGGCTTGTGCTTCCACAGTACAGCACCAAAGCCTCCAAAAACCTGAGAACTCCTGCGCCCTTTCCTGGATGGGGGTTGCGATGTCTGGGTTTTCCACCGATCCACACTCCCACCGGACTAGGGGTGCGGGCGCACTTCCAGGCCGCCCTTGGTCGTGCCGGCTGAAGGCACTCACTTTTTTCCAGTCCAACTGGCCTCTCTGTGCCTTCAAGCAACAAGGTCTCCCCTGGTGTTGCTCAACCCCCGTATTCCAGGGAGGGAGCGGTGACTCCCCTCTCCTGGGGGCCCTGAGGCAAACTCGGGAGCACCGGGCCTGGGGACTGCAACCTCCCTGGTCCCCGGGCTGATTCCTGGGTCCCTTTTGTCCTGAAGCAGTCTCCTTACTGTCTGGTTTTTCAATGATCGCTGTAATTTTTGATGTCCTGTTTTCAAAAATGTTTCGGTAACCTAGGCCACTTGCTCTGTTCCTCCACCTATCCCCGAGTTTCCCTCCTCTTCACAGAAGCCGAGAATCATGCTGCCTAGAGAAAAGCCACCATCCAAAAGAATCTTCTTTATTATGGCTAAGATAAATGCATGTGGCTGCATCATTTTTTCACAGTTGATCAGGAGAAATGTTGAATTAAATGCTCTGATTCATTTCAGTTCTATGGTGAAAATTATTTGTTGGCTGCTACTCTTTTCCTTTGTTGAACCACAGTTTATTTAATTGACTCTGAGCATTAAGTGATGATTGAAATGGTTTGCTGCTGAACAGATGGTTTCGTGCTATTGTATAGGAAGTGCTTTCTCAAATCCCCTCTTGATGAGCTGGGCCTGTGATTCCTGGCAGAAATTATTTTAACAATAGAGACTCATTTCCCAATAATGGAGGTTATTTACAAATACTATTACATCTCTGGGTTGATTGGCTGAAAGCAGTGGTTCCCCACTGAGCCCAAGCCTTGCAGTGAGGAGTGGAGGTTGGCTGCACAGGGCAGGGGCTAGTCTTTTGGAAAGCTGGTGAGTTCTTAATTTGCTTGTGATTTGGGGACCATTTTAATGGGAGGACTCAGTGTTTGAGACTAAGATGCTTGTGCTGACTTATAGCCCTCAGAAGGGAGCTCTAAATTCTAGGGGTGAGCATGGTAGTATAAGGGTCAGCCAGTCAACTAGATGTCATGCCTAACTGCGGTCTTGGAAGGGTCATCCTAAAGCCAATGGGGATGTGGGGGGAGAAACAGCTAGAGAGGAGAAAGGAGGAAATAATCTGAAAGGGAGGAGGAAGAGAAAGCAAAGGGGGAAGGGTGATGAAGTTCAAAGTCAATGTCTGCCTAGCACCAACAAAGGCTCTGGTTTGGGACAAGTGGGCCCTGAGGTCACAGTGTTTTCAGTCACCAACTCACTGAGACACAGGGGCACCTCCAGCCCCCAAGAGCCTCTTCTAATTCTTAGTAAGGAGTCATTTAGACTAGTGCGGCTCTGCAGGGATGAGCAATGCAGGCCCTGGACAGGAGATCACTCTTGGCTTCACTGCTCAGCTCCTTCATGGGACCAGAGAGTGACCAGAAGCTCAAAGAAGATCTTATTCTTCTGTCTTACAGGCAGTTATACAAGTATGTGCAACACTGATGATGAAGGTTGTTATACTTTAGGTGATATCAAGGGAACCCTTTAGAGGGGAGGTATATTTTGTTCCCTTGGATCGACACTTCCTTCCAACAGTCCAAGCATCTCCTGGCTCCAGAATATTTGGGTTCAGACCCCAGAGCTAATGTTTTCTAGTAGTGAGGCTGGGTGCGTTGCTTGAATTTTCTCAGCCTCATTGTCCTTGCCTGAAAGTGGAAAATATGAGGATTAAAGTTGGAGGGTATGGAAGCACTTTGTAAAGATGTTGCTAACAGCAGACCACCCTGCACTCACCACTGCATGGGCACACATACACAAACATGCATATATATACACATATATGGTATATGGACATGAATATAAGTTCATACACAAATTCAGGGATATGAATGGAATAGTAACTATATTTTAAAATTATATTTTTCATATCTCCTCAATTATACACTACACATTAGGGCAATGTAAGGTATTTCTTCAGGTAATTTTTACTTTATTTGATTTATTCTTTATACCCTGTATTAGAGTTCTCCAGAGGAACAGAATTTTAAAAACACACACACATGCACAGGGTCTGGCAGAAATAATGCCCCCTTTTTATTACAGAATAATAAACATGTGATTCTGTAACATAACAATATCACACTCAAGCATAGCATATGCCATTTTAGGTGGAAGATAAATTATTACATCCATATCATTACCCTACCAACCACACTCAAGCAGGCCTTCCCTCTGCCAGACTCTGTATGTGTGTGTCTGTGTGTGTACATGTGTTGTGAGAATGTGAGTTCATTCTTGTATTAGCATTTAGTAATTAATATGTTATTTTCCACAGGAACAACTGTAAACCTACTTTTCCCCCACCCTGTCTCCTTATGTGTATGTAAGTAATTTGTTTTAAGGGACTGGCTCATGTGGTGATGGAGGCGGAGCAGTCTAGACCCCAGACACCCAAGGGCAGGAGAAAACTGATGTCAGCTCTGAAGCCCGTGAGGCCAGAGAGAATTCTTTCTCACTCAGCCTTTCCTCCTGTTCAGGACTTGAACTGGATTGGATGAGGGGGCTGGACGAGGGCCACCCACACAGGGGAGAGCAATCTACTTGACTCGGGTGACCAATTCAAATGTTAATCTCCTCCAGAAACACCTTCCCAGACACACTCAGAAATAACATTTAACCACAGATCTGGGCTCCCTACAGCCCAGTCAGGTTGGCACATAAAATTAACCATCACACACTTCATTTAGGATTCCACTCTAAACAGAAGATCAAATCATATCTAGGGAAAAGAAATAAATATGCATACTTACTATAAAGGCTAGTTAACATAGACACTGGGGGGACTTGGACTTTGTGAACTTTCTGGAAGCCAAAGCAAAAGAGAAAATACCATCAGTGACAAACACCTCATTATCAAAATGGTGAGAGCTTACCAGTGTTTTTGGTGGGGTGGGGAATAAGAGGTTTTTCTAGTGCTTACCAGATTAGTCAAATCACATGAATGAATGACCCATGGACATACACAACAGTGCGGGGCTGGACTGTGGGAGCGGGGGTTGGGCTGGATCCAGGAGGGTGAAGGGGGAAAAGTTGGGAAAACTCCAAATGAATAAACAAGAATAAAATACAAAATAATAAATTATTCAAATGAGATTTATATAGGGAATACTCAAATGGGTAGTACATAATGACCTTAACAATATTTTTGTGGTAAAAGCAGTAGTAGATATTTCTTCATGAAAGTCAAGGAGGAGACCTTAAAACACAATCTAGTGAAGGGAACGTGTTTCAAATAAGAAATGTTCCATGCATTTTGCTTTATTCCAAGCCTGGAGTTCAGAGGCCATCACAGAATGGACGCACTAGAACTCTTACAATGGCCTTTTGTAGTGCACTTTTCGGCTGGTATTTGGATGAGTTAGTCAGCTAACAGTTTAAGGTAATAGCACTGGTGAGCATGCTGTTGTCTGTATCAAATGGACTCATAAGTGTAGCCATCACCACGTATGAAGAAAACACACCCTGCGGAACATGGCATGTGACTCAGAAGAACTAGATTTGAGTCGAGTTACACAATCTTGGATTTTATACTTGTGAATCTTGTGTTGGATTTACTTGTGACACCACCTTGAGAAAATCATCTCATCTCCTTGAGAAGTTCTCTCATCTACATCTAATGAGATGGCAATAACCTTTATCCTCTTAATGGCTGTATGAGGATTCATGTGTAAGGATAGACCAGCTGTGTCATTTAGAAGTCTTTTACTACTGGTGACAAATATGCTCAACTTGAAATAGCCTAAGAAAAATGGGGGGTTTACTGACTCGGAAAATAAAAAGTCAGGGATAGGGCTAGTGTAGTGGTTTCCTGATCACTACACCCTCGGTGAACTTGTTGTCTTACAGTCCTGGGGGCCTGCAGTCTGAAGTCATGTGCTGGCAGGGCCACACTCCCTCCGAAGGTTTCAGGGGCCTTTGCTGCTTCTAGCCTGGCATTCCTCGGTGTGCCCTGGAACCACAGTGGGAGTCCTTCAGGCCTTGCCGCTGCAATCTCTGCCTTCATCCCCCTATCAGCTTCTCCTCCGCAGGCCTGTGTTTTCTCTGCTGTCTGTGTCTAATCTTCCTCTTTCAAACTGATGCATGTGGTTGCATTCAGGGCTGCATAATCCAGGATAAGCTTTTTCTTGCAAGATTCTTAACTTAATCACATTTTTTTCCATGTAAGATAATATTCACTTTTTGCCATAGAAGGTAACATTTACTTGTTCCAGGGAATAGGATGTGGCTATATCTTTGTGGCCACCATTCCTACAGTTGGCTTCAGAATTGCTGACATCTGGCCCGAATTATATCATCAGAACTCGGTTCCATACCATCTTTCAGCTATCTTTAACGTATAGCCTGGTCTCCAGCTTTATTTATTGCCAGATGGTGGCAGCAACTCTAGATTTTATATACCCTCAGCTTCATTTCTGACTAAATCAAATCCTCTTAGAGCCCTCATCTGGCAGTCTCATGGGCTTCCTTGCCTGTGAGGAGTCACTCACCTGTTCCTAAGTGGATCACTATGATGAAGGCAAAGTGAGGCTCTGATTGGCTTGGCCTGAGTCATGTGATCACAGTGTCACCTCTTCTGGGACCACCCAGACTGGGAATTGGGGAGGAATGACTCCTCAATTGAAAATGAGTGCTGTTACTACTAGAAAGGGAAGTGGGTGCTGAGCGGCAAAATAACCAACACAAGACAAATTTTAAAAGTCCCCACAAATGTCTGAAACATCAGTTATAAGACATTGAAACATTTTGTTATAAGACATTTTAATAAGCCCCTTATTGATATAGAGGAGGGAAGCGACTCTGTTATACAGAAGGAGAAGGAGGATTACGGAGACTGTGGGTAGACCTGGGGAGTGCAGTGGAGGAGAGACTCCGGAGAAATCTAACTGGAATTTTGCAGAGCCTGTGTATTATGTGAGATGACTCTCCCCGGGACTTCATGAATCTTCACTAGTTCTGAAAAAAATTATGACCTGCTTAATTAAATTGGATTTCTCACTGGAATGGTGAAGGGGTTGAGCTTGCATCAAGCTTGAGGTTTGGCCAGATATAGTCAGCTCTTGTAGATGAAGTGGAGAGTGAGACTCGGGTTATATGTGAAGCAGGGCCAATGACCTCTCTCTCTTCATAGAGCTGCGGGGGGGTCACCTGAGATCACGGGTGTGAAGTGCCTTCTAACTGTAAAGTCATACACTCCTGGGAGTTCCCCTCGTGTTGTTTTCATGACTTCCTTAATGAGTGCATATCTATGAAGGCCTGTAGGTTTTCCTCTGAGTCATCCTCAGACACTTATCAGGGACTCAGTCAAGAATGTGGATAAAATGTGCTGAAATTCATCTTCCCACCAACAAAGACCTCAGAGCACATTCCTACTGACTGGAAGGCATCTTGGCAAAAGCTGCCATCTGTAGTTTATCATGTACCAGGGGCGTCCAAGCTTTTGGCGTCTCTGGGCCACACTGGAAGAAGGACAGTTTTCTTGGGCCACACATTCAATACATTGCAACATGTAATCACAAAAATATCTCAAAGTATTTTAAGTAAATTTACGGTTTTCTGTTGGGCCACATTCATAGCCATCCTGGGCCACATGTGGCCCGTGGGCCACAGGTTGGACACCCCTGGTGGACGGTAATGCCAGAGATGGAGCTGAGCTTCAACAAATCAGACAAAAGTTGACTTCTTATTTCTTATGCTGTTACCTTCTATCAAGGGCCTTTTACCTGGGGCACATCCCTAGGTGTGTTTGCATCTGTCAGTCTTCTGAAACTTTGTGCAGAATGTGTACATGTGTGGATGCGTGCACATGTTTCTTGCATTGTCTTAGGAAGAGGGTGCATGTCTTTCAACAGATTCTCAGGGGAGTCATGACCCCCAAAGGTTAAGTACTACAGACTCACACAGTTTCTGGCCACGAGCCTTTGTCGGAAGGTGAATGAAGAAACCTGAGAATTCTACCCCCACTCAGCTGTCAGCTCTCTCTACTGGCGCTTCCCAGGAGCGCTGCTGTGTCACTGGAACATCCTACTTTAAGAAAAAGCAAAATATTTTATTTGTGTCTGGTTGCTTGTTCCTTTTCTTAAAAAAGTATTTTGTGTGTATGTTTTTGATTAGAAAGATAATAACTACCTTTAGAAAATTTGGAAACTATAGAAAAGCAGGAAGATACTTTAAAAATCATTCAGAAACTTGATGAGACAGTTTTCTGGTGACAGAGCATAATTATTAGCAGGGTCTTTGGCGTCAGGCACACCTGAGATTGTGAAATTCTGGGAAAGTTGATGAATTTTCTTAAGTCTGTTTTCTCATAAGTAAAACTGGAATAATTACAGTTACATCTGAGGAGATTAAATGAGAAAGTGCAGGGCAGTGCCTGGCACCCAGGAAGTGCTTAACACAGACAGTGTTTTGACATGACCATTGTTTTCTTTCCAATTCTTTGTACGTACTTAAGATCATACTGTGTTCACAATTTTGTCTCCTGCCTTGTTTCTCTTTTCAGTGTAGTAATTCTCCATATCATCTCATATCCTTATAAATGTTGGTTTTGATGGTTTAATGTGTTTGATGACATTATATTAAACACAGGGATATATGCAAATTTACTTGAACAATTCCCGTATTGTTGGATATTGGAGGTGTTTTTTATTTTTAGTTACTATAAATGTATGTTGTAATGAATACTTGGGAATACTTGGGGTCAGATGGTGCCATCAATGTATTTAGCCACATGCTTTTGAAATCAGTCTGTTGATGCAGAGCAGAGAGTATACCCTGGAAGTCACTGTGGAGTATCGTAGGTCTTTTTAGAGAGGAGCCTTTTCTAATTAGAGTGAAGATGGGAATTGTGTAGAAAAGTTTATAGAGGTGATGCTAGGACTGAATCTTGGAGGGTGAGAAAAGGTGAGGAGAAGAAATAGAATGAAGCTTGGGAAAACACTGAATTGTGATTGTAAGAAAATACCAGTTCAAATGAGCTTAAGCATAAAGTGCAAATTTGTTGGATTTCACAACTGTAAACTCTACGGGGGTGGGAAATGCACGCATCTTCCCAATCAGCTGGATCCAGGTGTTCAAAGGATGCCATTCGGCCCGGCCTTCTCGCCTTTTCCAGGTGACACCTTCTTCTCTGTTGGCTTCACTTAAACAGGATCTTTGCGTGAGGTGGCAGAGATGGTCATAAACGCTCAGGTTTCAATTTAGTTTCTGAGCTGCCTCAGTGGAAAGGGAACTTGTTTTCCCTAAAGGTTCCAATGAAAGTTTCTAGATTATTTCTGATTGAACTGACTCGAATCATATGCCCAATCCAGAACACACATGTGGTCAGGCAGCCCCAACCATACCACGTAAACTGAGGATGGAGTAGGTGTTGTTTCCTGAAGGAAGATGCGTGGTGTTAGCAGGAGAAGGGAATGTGGATGTTAGGCAGGCCAAAACAGTGGATAAACATGACAGTTTATGTAGGGAGCTCCTAGTAGTCCAGATTGGGTAGGGCAAGAGACCAGATGACGGAGGACTGCAGATTTAGTTACGCAAAGCATGGGATTTACTTGGTGTGCGGCAGGGTGCCACTGAGGGGTTTTGATCAGGACTGCCATGATCCCCTGATACATTCAAGTTCATTTTTTGTGTTGTACATTCTATGGGTTCTGACAAACGTATATTGTATGGGTTTTAACATGCATCCCCCATTACACTATCATACAGAATAATTCATGGCCCTAAAACCCACCTGCGCTCTACCTGTTCGTCTTTCCCTACCTCCAGCCCTCTGGCAACCACTGGTCTTTTTTATTGTCTCCCCACTTCTGCCATTTTCAGAATGTTAGATAGTTGGAATCATAGAGTATGTACTATTTTTAAATTGGCTTCTTGCACTTAGTGATACGCTTTTAAGGTTCCTCCTTATCTTTACATGGCTTGCTAGCTCATTCCTTTATATTGCAGAATAGTATTTCACTGTATGGATGTACCATGTTTTGTTTATCCACTCACCTATTGAGGGACATCTTGGTTGCTTCCAGATATTGGCAATTTCATAACTGCAAATTTATGTGCAGGCTTTTGTGTGGATATAACTTTTGTGTAGACATAAGTTTTCAATGCATTTGGGTAAATAGCAAGGAGGGTGATTTCGGAATCAAACACGGTCCTTTGATTAACCCTTTTTTATTTGCAAAGCATTCTCACATTCATGAACATACTGAGTTTTCATAGGAGCTCTCTGAGGTAAATGATATCTATATTATTATTTCCACTTTTGAATGAGAAACAGAGGCTCTGGAGTTTAAGGGAAACATAAATTCACACAGTTGGTGAATGTGTATCCCAGGCACTTAATCTGGTCTCTTCACATGGTGTGAAGTTCACAATAAAACAATTAGCTATAGCCAGAATAATTCTTATGATCTCAGCCGAAATCACTCCATCAGTGGGACCAGGCCAGTTGTGGACGAATGGGGTAGCAGTAAGGTTCCTTTTAATGTCTTCCTGGGACCACACCCAGAGTCTGTTTCAGACAAACATCTTCTAGCCTTCCCTTCAGGATCAAAAGGCATCTTTACTATTGGGAAACTGCCCAGTCACTGGCTGGGTTCCTAGATGAAATCATTCAAGTAATTGTTATTATTAATGACTTAATATGCTACCCCTCCCAGAAAAAATGTGCATTTTCATAGTAGCTTTTGATGTCTTCACTCACAGAAGTAAAAAAAAATGGGTAGAAAAAAAAGTGGGAATTTTCAGCACCAGGCAGGGCTTAGGGGCTGGAAAGAAATGAAGTGAGATCTCCCAGGGCTCCTTAGGGTACATCCCGCATGTACTTAGTTCAGACTCCGTGTCACACCCACAGGTAATAGCATCGATTCTTTCATCACATCCCTGGATGCCAATATTGTCCCCACAGAAAGTGAACAGGATATTATGGACCAGACAATTTACACACAGTCACATTTCCTTCCAGTAGCGTGGCCTTCATTTCCCATCAGTCATGCTTACCAATCTCATAGGTTAATTACTCTCACTGAAATATGCACATTTGTTGTTGGGCGGTGGCGGTGGCGTGGCAAGAGGGTCGGTAGTTGAGGAGTATTTTAACCCCCAGTCTTTAATCCCCAAGCCATTAAAAATAAACATACAATCGGAATAAAAACAAATGCAGCTTCAGGACAAATCTCTTCCAAACTCGTGGCTTGGCCCTAAGCCCCTCCTTTGTAGAAACTCTGTAGTTGCCACTGAGAAAGTTTTCTCATAGGCCTTTAGAAAATAAACATATCTAGCATGAATTTTGATATTATCCCTTAGACATAGACAGAGCAGTATGTGGATTACTACAATAGGTGGCTGGCTTCCATCCAGCATCTCTATTTTTACCACCTAAAATGACTCAAATTCCTTCCTTTGGTCTTTCAAATATTAGTAATCAACTGGCAAAGCCCTGGCCTTGGGCATCTCTGATTTTATCATGTGGGTAATCTTGGGAATCTTACGGTAAATGAAAGTGTTGCTTGCCTGAATACGATTCCTGTTTTTACAAAGAGGCTTTCTGCACTTTGGTCTGTGAGAATGAAGCTTTAACTGTTTATGGGACCTCAGGACAGCCATTGCCTAACTCTGGGCTGCTGTTGGGTGAGGATAAGGCAATTTTGAGCCAGCCACCCCCCCCACTACAAATAATTTTTGCGTGGTTGTAACTTTGCAAGGGGAGGTTGCGATTGAGTTCCTTCTAGGTGCCAGAACCTGGATGGTATTTCAGTTACAGTGTGAGCACTGGTCATAACACAGAGGGAGCATCTGACTTGGTGTCTTTCCGTGGCTCCCTCAGAATAAAGTGTAAACTCTGTCACAAGGCTTCAGGGCTCTTAATGTCCGTACCCTGCTGGCCATCCCAGTGCTTCCTCAGCCCAGTGCTTAGGGCTCATATAGAAGCCCAGTCTGCAGTGTAAAAGAGTTAGTGACCGTTCTATCTCCCCCGCTAAGCTGTAGGCCCTGGACTCTCATTCCTGAACGCAGGGTGTGGAATTCTGTAGCAATCCATAAATTTCTGTTGAATGAACAAATGACAATTCATCGGTGAACCAACACTGCAGGGTGAGCTCTAAACAGTTCACTAACAGCTTAAGCAAATGTCTTAATAAGGGCACATAGCTACCAAAACAAAGGCACAATATTAAGTATGTGAAGAGGATGGACCTGCTATTAACTTGTCTCTCCTCACTGTGAAATGATGACCCCTTCAGTGGAGAGAGGCCAGGAGAACCATTCTGCCCTGGCTCATTTTCTTTCCTGGTCATGGCTTTGCCTTGTCCTAGAGGCCCTGCTCTGTGCTGCTGGCCTGCACCCCGTGCTCAGGGCACTGGAAGGCACTCTTCTTTCTATCAAGGTTTTAATAGAAATTGCTAGGACTTCTCTGCCTGAATGCAGTTGTGAAAAGTCCACAGCCTGAGGAGGATGCTACTTCTATAAACCTGGGCTCTTGCTGTTTATAATTTATGATTGTAGGACTTCTGCATGGCCTGACCTTGAGGAAGCCTGGCACTATACTACATGTTGGTGTCTCCCCAAATTCACATGTTGAAACTCTAAGACCTAATGTCCCCATGTGATGATGGGAGAAGATGGGGTCTTTGGGACATGTGGCTCTCGTGAATGGGATTAGTCCCCTTATAAAAGAGGTCAACCATGGCTGGCGTAGCTCAGTGGATTGAGCGTGGGCTGTGAACCAAAGTGTCCCAGGTTGGATTCCCAGTCAGTGTACATGCCTGGGTTGCAGGCCATGACCTGCGGCAACCGCACATTGATGTTTCTCTCTCTCTCTCTCTTTCTCCCTCCCTTCCCTCTCTAAAAATAAATAAATAAAATCTTAAAAAAAATAAAAGAGGTCAAAGAGAGCTTCCTCATCCTCGCACCATATAAGGATGCATGGGAAATGTGATCAACTATGAAATGGGCTTCCCTACAGTTGACTCTCCACAGACACCAAGTCTGCCTGTGCCCTAATCTGGAACTGTCAGCCTCCAGAACTGTGAGAAATAAACGTCCGTTGTTTGAGCCACCTAGTCTATGGTGTTTTTGTTCCAGCAGACCCCAGGGCCTGAGACACCTGGTCTTCTTCAGTGCGCCCTCTGCAGAATGCAGAGGCCTGATGCCTCTCCCTGGAGCACGCTGGTCTCTGCTCTCATCACCACCACCACCGCCATCCCCATTATCACCGTCACAGCTACCTCCACCACCAGTACGACTATTGTCACCACCACCATTACCACTGTCACCACCAATGTTCACATGCCACTTCCTTGCTCCAGCTACAGCGTGAAGTACTGCATCCATGTTCATTCACTGAGTCCTCACAACGACCTTGCGGAGTAGGTGCCGTGATTATATTCTTCCTTTTGCAGAGGAGGAAACTGTGGCACAGAGGAGTCTGATTTGCACACGGTCATGTAGATACCAAATGGCCCTTGTATGTAGTTTGGCTCTAGAGCCGGTGCATCACACCCACCCGGGTTTCTCTTGGGACACCCTCCCCTCTGTATTCTGCATCATGTTAACAAATATCCGGCACCCCCTACAACCTTCGCTCTAGCTGCCAGAATTTTTTTAGATTACACTCACCCTCACGTGGACCTTATTGGGCAGAGTCGTGAAAGCAGCACGTTTTCCTCTGACATGTCTTCATTTCTTGGATCTGCCTTTCTTTCTTGATGACAGTCAGCTCTTGACCTTGTGCTGAGGGGTCCTTGAGTACTAGGCACTTTTTCCAGAAAGAAAAGAATCCTGCTGGAGGGAGGATGATGTGATAGTAGGAAGCAGTGGGGGTGAAGTTTGGGGTGGAGCACACTGGGGGAAATACCGGGGAACATGTTTGCGTCCCTTTGTAAAGACTGAAGCAGCCTCCACACCTCCCATTTCTATCACTTTTCAGAAATGCCCAAAACCATAAATTCATCTGCCTTTACAACAGCTTTGTGAGCTAGGCAGGATAGGTATTATTGTTTGTTTCTTTTTACTTTTTATTGCAAAAGAGAAAACAGAGGCTCAGAAAGTTAAACATCTTGCTGTACGTCACGCAGCTCCTACTAAGCCTTGAAGCAGGGCTGGTGCTTTTGCCTCCTCGTTCTGTTTTTGCTGCAGCACCCTTTCCCTATTGTCATAGGAGCAGACAATAAATGAAAACAGACATACTCCATCTTTACCATTCAAATTTTTCTTTTGTTGCTTCCACAGAAAACAAGAATGAAAAATGAACTCGGAGTCCCTGTTGGCTGGCTTGGCTATGGCTACGGCCTTTCCTCCCAGCGACACATTCCAGCAGGTTGTGGCTGGAATTCATGATGAGTGACTTCAGACGGACCACGGCTTTGGACGGTAAACCAGTGATGTTTGAATGACTTTGTCTGAGACTCAGGCTGACTCTGACACTAGTCTGGATTTTTGAAGCCAGCTGGCTTGTGTGATTGTAAGAAAGTCACTTTATCACTCTGTTCCTCTTTCCATCTCTGTCCCAGGTGCTGGGAAAATGGTTATACTTGAAGTGTAGAAAAGTAGGAGGAGAAAGATTTTTCTGGAACTTCCCCAAATGATACAATTGCATTCGATTCCACCATTGGACATCCCACCCTGTGCCTGTGTGGTATTCATGCGTGTTTCTCCCTTTCCATCCTTCACCAGACTTATTTGTTTGTTTGTTTTATTGTGAGAATGTACTAT
This sequence comes from Phyllostomus hastatus, assembly GCF_019186645.2. Taxonomy (NCBI): domain Eukaryota; kingdom Metazoa; phylum Chordata; class Mammalia; order Chiroptera; family Phyllostomidae; genus Phyllostomus; species Phyllostomus hastatus. Next base: position 32,650,673 of record NW_025333709.1, on the reverse strand, counting down.
TCTTACACTAACAACAGAGAACTAATATGAAATGACCAGGAACCAATTAACTTTATTTTAATTCTGCCTTAAGCCTCCAAAGTAAAATGAATAATGAGTGCAAAATTTGCTTTTCTTCATGTAAGGGAGAAAAAACTTACCTAACTATAGGTATTCTTTACACCTCGTCCTCTATGCATTTGTATGGTCTGGCTATTTTACTTAAATGAAGGTTGTTCATGTTCCCTTTAATTCAACAAAACTTTGTTCCATGCCTACTTTTGGTTAGCTGCTGATTTGATTTCCCCAAACAAAAAGTCACAGTCTCTGCCCTTGAGAAATGAGTAATTGGCGGACAAGAAATAGGGTCCCAACACACAGCGGTGCAGGCGGCAGTTCCCCTACTCCCCTGCAGAGGTGGGGCGCTGCTCATCCCAAGTGCACTGGTGCTGTAAACGGTGATGTCATCTCTGGAAGCTCAGCTTCTTTGAAAAAGAAACAGGTTTTCTTCATTTATTTTTAGGGAGAGTGGAAGGGAGGGAGAACAAGGGGGAGAGAAACATCAATGTGTCATTACCTCTTGCACACCCCCACCTGGGGACCTGGCCTACAACCAGGGCATGTGCCCTGCCAGGGAATTGAACTGGTGACGCTTTGATCTGCAGGTAAGCACTCTCTCCACTGAGCCACACCAGTCAGGGCTTAAAGCTCAGCTTCTTGAGCCAGTTTTGCCTGAGCCTCCCCTAACTTTCACAGCAACAGGGAAAAGCATCATTTCTCCTTAACCCTGTTGAATGCTCACACACAGACCACAGAACAGGGTAGCCTTCTGTTCTCTCACTTGTATGGAGAGTCAAATTACAGAAATAAAATGTAAAACTATAAAAATATTTTTAAAAAAATAAACAAAGAAAACAAACAGAAGGCACTCAGTTTTTAGATTGCAGTGTCCCTCTCTTTAGAATGTCCAATATGCTCTAAGTTAATCTCCTGAAGGTCAGGGTATGGGTCTATCCGCTCACTCATGTATCCCCAGTGCCCAGTACAGAGCCTGACCCAGAGTAGGCACCCACTCAATGTCTTCTGAGGGCAAACGGATGACTACATGACTCAAGCATGCATCCCTGTGAACTTGGCCAAGGACAAGCTGAGTGGCAGACACTATGCTCTATCAAAATGATTCCTCCCTTGGACACTGGCTGATTGTCCTTGGAACATATTTGTGTGACTTGGCTCTCTCTTCCCTCAGGATGAGTTCATTTCCCAGGAGACTTCTCAGGCTTTCATGCAAGTAGAACTTCGGTAGACCCACCCCTGGGCTCACCACACTTGCCCAGGCCCTGTCTGGATCCTGTAGTAAAGACAGCTTGGGCTCAAACCAACCTTAGCTACATAAACAACAACTGGAATGTCAAGTGCAAGGGCAAGACTTGTGAGAGGGAAGAACAATGACTTGTGGCTGGAAAGGAAAGAGAGACATTTAACAGGTGATCAGAGCGAGGAGCCAGCTGCAGGAGCAGGGTCACAGAGCACCTGAGAGCACAGTGTTTTGGAACCATGGCTGGAAAGCCAGCTGTGGAGAATACTATTCGGAGGTACTGAAATAAGGATTGTTTGGAGACAGTCATGGGCTTTCTTCTCCAGGCCAAGAGAAGTGACTTGACCTAAGTCCTATGAGGTATGATAATGAAGGATGGATCGCAGGGCAGAAAGATTGGAAAATGCTTAAGAAGCTCCAACAATAATCCAAAGAAGAGGATTGAGGATGACCAAAGCAGGGCCAATGGGAATGCAAAGTCCCCTCCACTGGGGGACAACATTTGGCCTTCGTTCACTTTTTTTTGTATTCACAGTACTTCCAGACCCAGAGTCAGACCCAGAGATAGTGGTAAATATCTGCAGAATGAGTGAGTAAATAAAGCACAGATACAAAAGACACTGGGGACATAGAATCAGTAGGTTCTGAGGGTGGCGGCTAGGTTGGTGAGAGAAGGGGACAAGATGAAGATAGGATGAAGTTCTTAGGTGTGGTGTCTGCACAAGGGAAAACACAGGAGGACAGTGTTAGACATGTGGAGCACACTCCATTCTACTCGGAGCAAGTGAGTTTTTTGCCAGGCCCTGACTTGCTGGGCAATGGTGAACAGTATGAACCCAGGCAGTCAGGAGGGGCCGGAGTTAAAGGTCCATCACAGCTCAATCTTAGCATCAAATTACTCTCTTTCCTTTTAATCAATACACTTAGATTCCCACATGTTTTTTTATGTGAGTGTTTTTGATGAATATTTATTGGCCTGGGTTATAGTACCTCTCCCCTCTATATATTTATTCTGGGGCTAGCACTTTTAAATTCTCAGAAACGACCACAAGTATTGACATTTATTTTCTAGGCTTCAAGAAAACATTATCTATGTCATTTGGAAAGACATTATTTGGTGTCTGGTTAGTTAAGAAATAAAGACATGGAAATCTAATCTTAGTTTGGGGTCCTCAGATACCTTTTTGAAAGTATAATTTTTATCTGCATATCAGGATGTTTTCAAGATAAAAGTATATTGAGGCTTTACAATGTACTGCATAAACATGAGTTCATTCTGTGTCCTTATGATGCTATGCAAAGTATGGTCATATTTTAAGTGGAGTCAGTAAAACCCTTAAAAGCATAAATTGGCCTAAATTATGTGGTGGTCAGGGCAGGAATTAAATCCTTGTCTCCAGATTCCCCAACCAGGGCACCCTGGGAGGTGGCAGAGGTCTGGTTGACACCCTGGGAGGTCTGGTGGGAAGAGTATTGACTCTGAAGTCATGGGTTCAAATCTCAGATTATCAGCTGCATGAACTTGGACAAGTTATTTGATATCAGTGAGTGTCATTCACCTCATTGGCCATACATATGTCCATTAGGGGTTTGCTGTGAGCATTAAATGAAATGGTATCAGCGTGTGGCACAGAGCGCATGTGGAATGTCTGTGCCCTGTTCCTCTTGCCTGGTTAGTAAGCACATGTGTGCATCTCTGACAGAGAAGGATCTTTCTTACTCTGAGCACTTGGAAAGTATTCTGCTTACAAGCTAAGAAAAAATGTTGAATCACTGTATTGTACACTTGAAATACAATGATTATATTGTAACCAGCTACACTTAAATTTAAAAAAAGAAGTAAAATAAAAAAGCCTACTCATCGTTATTGCATCCTATCATGGACTCAGTGCAGCCACATGCTGTTGACCGATGGGGATCCATTTGAAGAATGCATCTTTGGGTTATCTCATTATTGTGTGAACATCATGGGGTGCACTTACACAAATCTGGATGGTACTGCCTCCTATACCCCGGGGCTGTGTGGGATAGCCTATTGTTCCTGAACTACAAACCTGTAGAGTGTGTCACTGTATGAAACAACAGGAGGTTAAATCAAGCACAAGAGAAAATGATACAATGAAGAGGCACAGTGGACATGAGATTTACGAGGCTGCAGTGGTATAACATAGCACACTGTTTTATATCAAACTTTTTAAAAAGATTTTATTTGTTTATTTTTAGAGAGGGAAGGGAGAGAGATAGAGAGAGTGAGAGAAACATCAGTGTGAGGTTCTGGAGGGTTATAGCCTGCAACCCAGGCATGTACCCTGGCTGGGAATCGAACCTGTGACACTTTGGTTCACAGCCAGAGCTCAATCCACTGAGCTATGCCAGTCAGGGCTATATCAAACATTTTTATAGTAGAAAGAGGATACTCTAAAATAATGATAAAAAAGTACATAAACCTGTGTCTTAGTGATTTATTATGAAGTATTATGTAGTGGACATAACTGTATTATTATCCCCTCTCAGGACAGGCAGCGCAGCAGGTGTGTTCACACCAGCATCACCACAAACACGCAAGGAATGCATTGTACTGTGATGTCATGACAGTTATGACATCATTGGGCAATAGGAATTTTTCAGTTCCATTATAATTTTATGGGACCACCATTGTGTATGCGGTTCATTGTTGACATAATTGTTGTTATGTAGCACATGACTGTAGTGTATTCTGTGGCATTATTTATAAAATACCTCACATCACACCTTCTAGAGCAACATTCCTCACTAAACAGCAATGCTTGTTTCCTGTTCTTGGTAAGGATGGGGCATAAATTCTTTTTTTTTTCCTTCCTTCTCTCTCTCTCTTTTCCTTTTGACAACTGGGGCACACAGGGATATGCAGGGGATAATTTGTTTATTTTATGTTTGGTAAATTGTTTAATTTGGGACAGGAAACACTGATAAACAGAACATTGAGAGTTTGGTGACTATTGTAAGAAGCAGAGTAGAGTATGAAGAGTGTAAGGGAATTGGAGAGGAGGCACTTTCAGGTGGGTGTGAATGAATCTGGATATGTCCTATCACATCAGACATGTGAAATGAGAAAAACAACAAAAATTAAATAATTACAGTAAAGTTTTATTTAATAATAATATCCACCACTTATTAAGTATGTACTTAGTACAGGTATTATGATAATCATTTTCTTTGCTTTAACTTATGTCAAGGCAGGACAACTATTATTCCCAAGGTACAGACGAGGAAAAGGACTTACCCAAGCCTGCACATCTTGTAGTAAGTGGTGGAGCTGGGCTCAACATCAACAGCCATGTCAGCTGTATTTGAGTAACAGTAGGTTCCATTCATGAAGAGCTGCTGATACTCCAATCATCATGAAAAGTGCTGTTCGTGCATTATCACATCCCCATGGAGTAGGCATCAATATCTACTATTTAGAGATGAAGAAACTGAAGCATTCTAATTACCAAAATGACAACTTGTCCTTCAGCCATTTATCATCACACTGATAGATGATGTTCATAATTGAGACCCTGTTAAATCTTCAAAGTACTCAAACAGAAAGTGGCCAATGCACAAGCTAAAAAAAGTAGAACCATAAGTTTATAATAAAAAGTCACAGTTCTTGGCTACACTTCTCCTAGTTCATACTCACTCTCCAGAAGCAATCATTTTAAACAATTTATGTTTTGTTTTCTTTTTTGGGTAGGTTTGCCCATAAACCTAGAAAACATACTTTTAGAATAGTTCTTAGTTTATCCAATTTGACATTTTCTATTAATAACAATTTAAATCAGTTACACGACCCATTTCATGCATGCGTATGCTCTTCACAGTAGTTATACTTGTATATTCAACTTCAAAAACAATTTTAAACCTTTATTTTGTTTTTATTCTCTTCTTTTACAGGAGTATAACTGAAGGAACTTAATAAAAAGGGTTCTTTTCTTTGATGTATCACTGGATGACTGAATATGGCTTTTGTTCTTTTTTCCTGATTGATTATTTGGCTGGGTATGAAATTCTAGGTTGAAAATCAATTTCCCTTAGAAATTAGAAGGATTTGTTCTACCATTTTCCAGCATCCAGTATTGCTGATGAGAAAAATGATGCTAGTTTGATTTCATTTTTTAATAGAGACCTCCTTTTTCTCTCTCAAATTTATATATAGATAGTTTTAACATTTTATGTGGATTGATCTAGTTGTCAGGTGTTTTCACTCATCCTGCACAGAACATGGTGCTCCTTTCAGTCTGAATCCTTGTGTCTTTTTCACTTATGGAAGACTTACTTCTTTAATATTAATAATCATATTCCCTTGTATTTCTGGAACTTGTACTCATTGCATAGTGAACATTTTGGATTGATGACCATCTCTAATATTTTCTTTCATATATAGTCATATTTCATGTATATTGTGTGTGTGTCTGAAATACCTTCTGAAAGTTTTCTCTACCTTCTGAGAATTTTCTTTTGCTATGCCTACCAACTCCTGTATTTAACTTTCTATATTGGCTGTTATACTTTTAGCCCTGGCTTCTACTAATTCTCTGGTTATGCTGTTTTCTTTTTTCCAATAGCACGCTGTTCTTTCTATGTTTAGAAGACACAGTATCTTCTCACATTTGAAAACATATCAACACTTAAGAAATGGTTTCCCTCCCTCCCACACACACATACAAAGGCCTCCTTTTTTTGTTCTGGGTTTCCTCTCCTCCTCTTTTGCCTTCTTCCCCACTTTCTGCCGTAATATTTTTTTTTTAATCTTACAGGCTTTTTCTCAAATATGTAGACTGAAAGGCTGTCTGAGAGCACCTTTTATTTTAGCATGGCTTCTTGACTGTCATGCTTTGCTTTAGTGTGCATCCCCAGGGAGCTTGCTAATCCAGGGGCAGAGAGTGAATGCCAGATTGGGCAGGCTCTCCTTCTGGAGTGCTGATGCTTGCACTAGTCATCTTAATTCTCCCCTGACAGTTTGTTCCATTTTCTTGAAGAAGAATGTTCTTATTTTTGCCTGGGTTGAGCTACAGGCAGCTTTTGGGGAAGGAGAAGAGGGGGAGGCATGTGTTAATTGCTCTATTGATCTTTAGTTATACCTCATTTTTAGTGGCACTTCTCACTTCCATAGGACTCTTGTACCTGCCATCATTGAATTCAGAGTTTCCTTGGAATTCTGCCAGACAGATTCTCCCACCCCAGCTGGAGCATAAATCCCAAACTGTAGCTTCCTTTCTCTCCTTCATCAATCATGAGATTTTCACATATTTTTCATCTTCCAGAAATTTGCTTAACTCTCTGGGTGCTCATGATCTCTGCAGTGTTCTTTGGTTATTGAGAGTTTATATAATTTTAATACTTTTTCCTGTCATTTTACTAGTCTAAGAGAGAGAAGAAATAAAATATTCTTAGCTTATTATTTTGAACTGGAATGCCCCTCACTATCCTTTGGAATTTATTCAGGTACCAATGCTTATTGAACACTTTGCTGTGTACCAAGTGCTGGGTGAGGCACTAGAGATCCAAAGTTGCATCAGACATAGTTTGTCATGATCTAGAAGGAGACAAATGTTTAGCGAGTAGTTGTGTTACAAAGTAAGAAGTGAGCAACGGAAGTATGTATGAGATACTGGAGATCGCAGCAGAAAGAACAGTTAATTCTTTATTTTCATTTGTATTATTTTTCTTTTTTAAAAAGATTTTATTTATTTTTATTTTTTAAAATTATTGTATTGTTGTTCAAGTACATTTGTCTGCATTTTCCCCCAACCACTCTCCCCCCAGCCATCCTCACCTTCATCCCTGATTCTAATACCCTTGGCTTTGTCCATGTGTCCTTTACACATGTTCCTGAAAATCCTTCCCCCTTTTCCCCTACTATCCCCTCCCACCTCCCCTCTGGTTACTGTCAGATTGTTCTTAATTTCAATGTCCCTGGTTATATTTTGCTTGCTTGTTTGTTGTGTTGATTAACTTTCACTTGAAGGTGAGATCATGTGGTATTTCTATTTCACTGCCTGGCTCATTTCACTAAGCATAATGCTCTCCAGTTCCATCCATGCTGTCACAAAGGGTAGGAGCTCCTTCTTTCTTTCTGCTGCATAGTATTCCATTGTGTAAATGTACCATAGTTTTTTTGATCCATTGATTTACTGATGGGCACTTAGATTGCTTCCAGCTCTTGGATATTGTGAATTGGGCTGCTATGAACATTGGGGTGCATAGGAAGAAAAGTTAAGTCCATTGATAGCCCCTCTGCTGAGTTGGAAAATAACCAAGTGTTCCAGGTAACATTCAGGCAGTTTCTATATCTCTCGGGCTACATCAGTGTGAAAATAAAGTGGTGTCATATTAACAGGAAAGAGATAAGTCACCACTTCTCTAGCTGATATCTCCAGTGGCAAAGTCTGAGAACAAATTAGGGTGCAGGAAGTTCTGAGGAAATAATCCCAGGAAGCAAAATGAGGAACTCAGAAGATGAGATAGGGAAGGAAGAAAAATCCAGTGAAGGTATTTTATTGAGCTGGTTGCTGCAGTGGGCAATTGGGGCTCTGAAGACTTTATAGAAGGCACCTCAGAATTATCCCAATGAGTAGGAAGCTGGGCATTTATCCCCTGACTCTTGTACTCCATTGGGTAAAGGTGCTTCTGAGGAGGGGTGCTAGTTCTCTCTCTTCTGGGCAATGGCTATATGCAGGCTCAGTAGTGTTCCTTGTCTTTAGAAAAAAAAATATGAGCAGAAAAGCTGGAGACACTTTGGTAAGACCTTGAGTGACAGCCTGATGTTTCGTGCAAAGTTGCCGTCATAGCTGAATTGAAAGGATGTGGGTTGAGACAGATGGCAAAGGCCATAAAAACTATTTGCAGACCTATCTGATCCTCAACAGTTTCTGGTAATGTGCAGGGGGACCTCATGTACGACTGTGGTCATGTGGCTGGAGGAAAAATGTCCAGGATAAAAGCCCCTGGGCCCCTCTGAGCAGTGCAGAGCTCATGACCACTGCAGTGGCTATGAGACTACCTTGGCTTCTTGGTTTGATGCCTCCATCTGTGCCATCTCCCTCTGAGGCCTGTCAGCCACGCTGGGCCAACCTCAAACCACCGAGGTGGGGAAAGTCCCCTGGCCTGGCTTTGTACCCTACACTCTGACTTTGAACTCAAAAACATTAAGGCAGTGAGAGTCTGGACAACCTGTAAAGCTGCCAGTGTTGCCTGGAAAGAGAATAACAGGATCCACTTTGACTTCTTCTGGCATGGTCTTGGATCCATTAATGTGTTTTGTAGCAGAAAGCATAGAGTTGAGGAAATATGAAAGCAGATATGTAGATTTTATTGTGGGGGTGAAGAGTCTAGGTGTTTCTAGGAGGAATTGGGTACTTCATTTTCCTGTTTGAGGTTCCAGAAGTAAAGGAAAAAGCTGAGGGGCTTCTAAGTGGTAGGCATTTTCTAATATTAGATCTCATTTAGTCTTCTTTTTTATTGTTCAATTTCAATGGCCCCCAATTTCCCCCCATTACTCTCCCCTGCCCTACCGACCTTCACCTGCCACATTCAGTCCTCGCCCCAACCCAACTGTCCTTGCCCATGGATCCTTTATACACGTTCCCTGACAACCCTCCCCCTTCTTTCCCCATTACCCTCCTCCTCCTTCCCTTCTGTCCACTGTCAGGTTGTTCTTCCTTCCCATGTCTCTGGTTTTATTTTGCTCACTTATTTGTTTTGTCGATTATGTTTCACTTATAGGTGAGATCATATGGTATTTGTCTTTCACCACTTGGCTTATTTCACTTAACTTAATACTCTCCATTTAATCTTGATAGCATGTCACATTACTATGAAGTAAAGGCTCATTTTCAAGGCAATCCAAGCAATAAATGTTCAAAGAGAATAAATAATTTCTCCAAGTTCACAGAATCAGGAAGAGGCAGAGGTGGGTTTTGAACCATGGTCTATCTAGTTCTAAAGTCTCATCAATCATATAGCAGCTGAATGGAAGAAAGAAGAAAGAAGAATCAGGACTTAAGTCAACTTAATTGGAATAAAGCACTTGAAGTTCAGGCTGAGCCACAGATTTTGATTTCATTTTGTGCTTTGAGCCATCCAAGCAGTTCCCCAAATGAATTCTACAGGTATAAGCAACCATTCATGTGAAAAAGGCCTGGGGGACTGAGCTGACCATAAGTTCACTGAGCTGTCAGGCAGCTGCTACCTCTAAGGAGGAAAAGTGTCCTTAATTTGCATAATAGAATTACAGAAAAATCATAGGAGGTCATAGACCTACTGTACTTTGTTTTGATAGAATTTAGCTGGAGGTCCATTTTCTGCTCATCACATTTTAAGGGATACTAGGAGACTTTCAAATCAGAGTGTTTGCTCAATGAACCAACCGGACATTGAGTGGTTTAGAAAAGTTGATGTGTGAGGTGTTGTGAGCAGGAGATATCAGCTGGAGGGAGAGAACACTGAGACTGACATGGTGGCTGTTTTCAGATATTTCAAGGGTTTGTATGAGCATTTGTAAAGCCCTAGACAGTGCATGTAGAACAATTTAGGAAAGGAAGCACTTATTTATTGAGACCTACTATGTGTCAGCCTCTTTGTGTTTAGGACAAGTATTTCAGCTCAACATAAGGAAGACAAGAATAACAGCTGAAATGTCCCTCAGTAGAACAGAGTGAGGAACTGGACATTTCAAGCAGAGACTGGATTATTGCTGCACAAAGATATTGTAGAAGGGATTTTGGTGTTACCTGAGCCATTTGAATAGAAGATGAATGACTTCTCAGGTCTAGTCTCCATGATAAATTTACAGTTTATCTCAGCCACTTATCATTTTTTGAGATCATTGAGAATTATGCAATTATATATATTAAAGTGAAAACAAAGATCCTTAAAGACAAAGATAAAAAAAAGGCCAAGATTTTTCAAAAAGAGAAAGTAGAGCACCTAAAAAGGAACATGAATCTTGCTGAAATAAAAAATGCAAATGAAACCATGAAATACCACCTTGGTAATTGCCAGAAAACTGCAAGGTTTGGTAGTTCCAAGTGTTGGTCAAAGAATTTCATGTGGGTAAAGAGAAGCCCTCGTGTACTGTTGTTGGAAGTGTGGGTTGGTGCAGCCATTCTGGACAGCAGGCTGGTGCTCCTTAGTGAAAATGAGAAGAACACTTATTCTTTGTGTTCCATAATCCATTTTCTAGGAATAGGCGAAATCCTTGTGCAGGTCTGTAAGGGGTCATAGAGGAGATATCCAGCATGGAATACTATACAGCAGGCACAACTGAATGAACTAGATGTCACCATGCTTTAACAGGAATCAATCATGAGAAGAACAAGAAATTGATCAAGATTTATATCTAATCTTACTTTGTAAAACAAAAATATATACCAAAACATTGTTTATTTTTCAATCATACAAACAGGCACAAAGACATATACATGTTAAGGTGGGGCAGGAAATGAAAGTGGGGGTGTGAAGAGCGTGCAGGAGACAAAGAGGCACACTAGGATGAAATAAGGCCAGAGAGGGACTGTGCACAGACAGCACACCAGCTTCTCTCCGGCCAATAGTGTCCTTTGAAGTGAAAAACTTGCACAATTTTTTAAAGCAGCAGGAAAAGTATAATTTGTGAGTTTTATAAATCTAGATGAAATTATGTGCTGGTCTGCTTGCCAGTTTCTTTTAAATTTGCATATTCATTAATTTAATCATTGAATACATTTTTATTGAGCACCCACTCTTTACCTGGTACTGTTCTAGGGCCCTAGGCACTGAATGACATGCTTACAAGAGAATTACCTAGAAAGGGTTACTGGCTTAGAGGGTAAGCACATTTGAAATCTTAATAGATTTTGCTAAATTGTCCTCAAAAAGTCTACACCAGATGGTATTTTTTCTCAGGTGGGGTATTTTTGATGAGGTATCAGTGGGGGCACTTTCCAATGATTTGTTTCCCTACATGTGGGTGAGGGGATGGAAAGGAAGGGAGGTAGGAGGAATCTGAAGGAAGAATGGGGTTGGAGGCGTACAATTCGTGTGAGCTGAGTCCAAGCTGGGTGGGGAGAGGGAAGCTCAGAGCAGATTCTGATGTGTCCCCCAGGCAGATGCTGCCCAGGTCTCCTCATCCCAGGCTGGCTTGCTGTGACCTGGGAAATTTCCCTCTTGGGTCATTTGGCAGTGGGCTCTGATATGAAGCACCTGCCATGGGAGGAGGAGAGGAAAAGCTGCTTTGTGATTATTAGTTACCCATTGTAACCCTTTAGAAGGAGTGTCACATCTGTGCCCAGGGGCCAGCACCCCTGCTAGGCTTCTGATGAGCTTTCCATCCAACTGCTGCAGCCCCACATGGCGGCCTTTGGGCTCCACCCAGGGCCCTGGGCGGAAGCAGGATGTCGTGTTTCCAAGTGGGTGAGCAGCAGCTGCTTATCTGCAGTGGTCAGTACGGCAGACAGAAACATTCTCTGTGACCTTCCTTCCTTGGCGTGTTTGAAAACCATGACCCTACTCTCCTTTATGGGGGAGGTAAGCATGGAGGCTTAACTAAGTGAGGGTATAAACATGAAGTGTTTGTAGTTTTTCCCATTATTGATTTCTACAGTGTTCAGCTGAATTTCCACTTCCTACTCTTTAACATCTTTGGTAACTTTCTGCTCTCTTTTAGTTATAAAAAATTCAGTTCATTTTGGTTTAAAGTGTCAATCTCTAATTCAGTTTAAATCTAATCTCCTACCTCTTCCAAACCACAGCTTTGACTCTAGGGGCCTGGGACATCTGGAGTTTATTAACTGCCTTTTTACTTTTTTGTCAAATCCAGCATCTTGGAACAGAGGCGCAGGAGGAAGTGATAAGCGAGAGGTAGGGAGCTAGGGGAGAAATCATCTACCCAAAGTCCACACCTCCTCCCTCTCCTGGGTTTACACATCTGTTTCTCCATGTGGGGTAGGGGTGTGATGCTCTTATCATTTTGGATGAGACAATTCTTAGGGTGGAACTACTCTGCAGATTTGCACACTTGAGAATATTTAAATTTCTTCTCCTCCATCCCCAAAACAAATTCTCATAGCACCTTTCAGTCTTTATGATGAGCAACCCCACTACCACTTTTTCAAATACCTCCTAGGGGGACCTTTCTGCCTTGGTTGAGAACCACTGGAACCTTCCTCAGCTGGGGACAGGGAAAAGGGATGGGTGAGCAAAATCTTAGACCGCTGGGCAAGAGTCAGTGGTGGAAAAGTGGTGCTTTGATTGGGTGTGGTTTCATCTGGATGCTTCTGCTGTTGTGTGGGAATCTCTGTATAGACAGTGTGGTTGGATTTATAGGAATATTGTTTATCTTCCTCTGGACCTCTCTATTGCTGAAGACCCCTTTAGAGAGGGTAACTGCATCTTCCTTTGCTTTCATCAGTGATCCATGGCTCCAACAGTTTCTCTGGGGAAGAGGTAGCCTCAGAGGAAATGGGGGGTTCACTTCCCTTTACTCCAAAAGTCCTTGGACAGCCTCCAAACTCTGCCCCTCCTTCTAACACCATGTCCCTTTGACTCCATGTCCCCTGTAGTAGGCATGAGAACCACTGGAGTTTTCTTGTGCACCCTGCATTGTTGTCTCCATCTTCTTCCAAGAGCTACTCAGCACGGATTCTGCCTTCATAGATTTCCAGAAAAGCAGCAGACACCAGGCTGTATGTTTGTGGATATTTCCAAACTCTAGGAGAAGCATGTCACACTCTCCTAAGAGACATCTTATCACATTCTACTTGAGTGGTAACTCAAGTATGGGGCTTCAGACTCTACAATTCACTGAGCATCTATCTAAGTGTGAGGTGCCAATTTCCTCCTTTTTTTTAAAGATGCCCTTAGTCTCTAAAGGTGATTATCTTGCAACACTGTCCACCGCCTGGCTTTGTGAGGGGTGGGGAAGCACACATCTCCAGTCTTGTATAAAATGTGTGCTACAGACCTAGGAGGTTGGGAGTTCTCAATTCCAACTGCCTCCTTTTTTTTTAATTTTTATTTTTAGCTTATACTGAAAAAGGTTTTATGTGTGTGGTGGTAGGGCGATTGTGGCGGTGGTGATGGTGGTGGGGCTGGTTCTGCTGGTTTTCAGAACGACCTTGTGTTGCGGCTCACTTTAGAGTGGCGTGTATTTAGACCCTCACTGTCCGGAGCCAGGAACCCTTGACTCTGTTCGAGGACAAAAGGAAAAGTCCTACTCCATGTCCTTCGGCATAGGAGCAGCATGCTGGGGAAACACTTCTGACGTCTTCACACTAGTCCTAACACTAGGTGCAGAAGCTGAAGGACAAGACTACAGTGTCAGAATTAAGTGAAGAAGAAATAGAAGCTTCCCCTTCACAGTCTAAGAGCTCACAGTTGTCTCCCTAGGCTGTTGGGCTCTCCCTTTAGATATCCTATGGCAGGTGGCAGAGGAAAGAGGAAAACTCAGGTTGAGGAGACAAACCAAGACAGACAAAACATTAACAAGGAAGGGAGAGATGGTCTTCTGCTCTATCTCTGTTTAAGGAGTATGGAATGGATGGGAATTTCCTGAGGTAGAAGTGCCATCTTCTGATATTGGCGTGAAGGAAAAGATTTGCAACTAAAACCCATTCATCTGTCTGTCTGTCCATCCATTCATTCACCTACCCACCTACTCAACAAGTATTACTGTGTATCTACTCTGAGACAGATATTGTGCAATAAAAATAATCTTTGTGCTCTGACTTCTTTTCTTGCTCCTATTGCTGTCTCACATGGTCTTCCTGTCTAGGTATAGAATTGTTAGGGCCACATGGCCCTAGACACAGGACCTTGCTGAAGAAAGGCCCCACTGCAGACCAGTGGTAATCCCTAGGGTCTAAAGCTTTGAGGGTGTTGATCTGCTCAATTTCTTAGCAAGTAATTTAACTCCTTCCTGGTTTTCTTCTTTATAAAGTGAGATATGAAGGTGACTTAGTTTTTACTGTTGTTGTTGTTCTATTAGGTATGCAAAGCTATACAGGAAATTGAATATGTATATTCCATTTGAAATTTGAATTTAATATATAATGTTGTATATCAATAACACAGAGAGACGGACACACTCAGCTGTAGCTGCAGATATTAGCATTCTTATTATTTAGGTGAGGAAACAGAATGTCAGAAAGGTTAAGTCTTACTTAAGGACTAGGAGTTTTGGTAGAGTCTGAATGTGAATTCAGGCCTCTTTGATTCCAAAGACCCTCACCCTCTTTCTACGTATCCTGTAATGCCTCTAATCAGTAGGCTGTATGAAGGAAGGATTAGTAAAACAGAAGAAATCACATGTATGCCACAAAATACATGAGGCTTTTAGAGAACTACCTTAGTGCAGGACTTTGGCAAAGATGCTGAGGAACTCAGAGTTTGTGTGCAATAAGCGGTCTTTTCTGCAGCGATCACAGGGGGGACTAAATTTAAACTGGTGTCTTTAATGGGTATTCGCTTTTCTTGCATTGTTTTCAGATTTGCCTGTCAGTAAGAAGTTGCTGAATATTTTTGTAACAATTTCCCCATTCCCAGAGCCTCAGGGGGCCAGACTCCCTTCTCTGGCTTTTCCCCAAGGGGGTCCCATGAAGACCTGCGCTCTACAGATACACTTATGGTGGTTACTCTCTAGACATCAAGCCAACACCTGTTGTAATTTATGCCCTTTGCAGTCTCCACACTTCAGTCTGGCTGTGCCTGTGACTCACTGTTGACCAATAGAATTTGGTGGAAATCATGCTCAGACTAGGTCATAACAAACCTTACAACCTCTGCTTGGGTCTCTTGAAATGTTTGCTTTTAGGAGGTGTCCTTCTTGGAGTATTACATCTTGGAACCCAACTGCTGTGCCATGAGAAGCCCAGGTCACATGGATGGCCTTGCATTGGTAGTGTGGTTGATAGCCCCACCTGGGCACCCCGCTGACAGCCAGCATCACCTGGCAGCCGTGTGAGTGCCCCATCTTGGACATTCAGGCCAGTTCATTCATACCCTCATGTCATTTTGGGCTCAGGTGTCATATATATGATTGTAAGTACATGAGAGACCCTGAGCAAGAGCTGCCTCACTGAGCTCATTAAAGCCAAAAAACCATGAGAAAGAAAAGCAATGAGGTTTCAGCCATTAGGTTTTGGGGTGGTTTGTTACATAGCAATAGGTAAGTGGGACAATTTCTCTGTGAAGAGGCCGGACTTCTAGGTGAGCGTTGAGCAGTGGGGCTTTGGAGTTAGCCTTCTTACCAGCCTTCTGGCCTCTTGTAGGTTCCTTCACAGCTGTAGATCTCAGTGAGCTCACCTGTGAAATGTGGATAATAATAATAATACATTCCTCACTAGATTTTTGTGAGAATGAAATATATGATCTCTATAGGGCTTAATATGGCCCTGGCATTTACTACATGCTGACTAAATGTTAGCTATGGTAATGATTATTGACATTGGTGGTTGTGTGGAATTGAAGAAGGCTTCTCCTCAAACACAATCATTTATTAACATTTTTCTTTATTTTTGTTTTAGTCTCTTTGCTACCAGCTCTCTTGAAAGTCAAGGCATGCAAACTTTGTGGCGAAGCTGCTCCGTTCTCTTCTGCCACGTATTTCAACTGAAGGGCAGATTTTCTGAGCTGACCTGTTTATTTTGGGGGTTGTGGGAATGTGAACCTTCCATCCACCCACTTTCATTTCTTCTTCAAGCGCCGTACATATCAGTTTTGCTTTTTCTTCAGTTTCCTCCTGGGAATTGCTTTTCCTTACTTGAAGGTCAGGGGAGCTCAGCAGGCAGGCAACTGATGTCTCAGTGAAGATGACAAGAGTGAGGGTCATTGGGATGGAAATGAAAACTGACACTTAAATTTTCCTCTGTGACCTCTTACTGACTTGTTGTGGCTCAAGGCATTACGCTGTTTCCATAAAAAGGGAACCAAACATATACTGGGGTTTGTTGAAATGGCAGGATAAATGAAGCTTTTCAGAATAGCAAACACTTGTCTATGGCTTTACAGTTCCTGTGATTATGTTAATGCAGGGGGGAGTGCCCAGGGGCCTGGGTTCACTGTGACCACCACCACCACGAATCCTGTCTCCCCTCATCCTCATAGTTTAGATCCCAAGCTTCAGATACGAAGTCACATTAAAACTTCAGCTCTCTGAGCAATGATGTTGGGTTTACCTAACCCACCTGTCACTGTACCTGCTCTCTTCAGTCAGAATATGTTTTAGAGGGACAACCAAGGGACTTACGTTGGGAATGTATGTCTACCAGAAATCTGCATGTAGGAGTGAGGTAGAGGGGGGAAATATCACCCTGTTCCATTTAACTTATTTTTCCTGTGGGCTTAGTATAAAAATATCTGGTTTAGGTTCTGATGTGTACCTGAAGAAAACCTAAATCACAGAAATCTTGAAGATATCGGGGGAACTGATCTATTCTCTGAGTCATTTTATTGTAGAAAGACTCTACCTTCATAGAGTGGGACCAGTTATAAGGAATCAAACATGTATTTGGCACCACACTATTTTTTTTCCAGGTTGCCTGAAAGTATGGTTACGTCTGCTCAGTTCCAGATGGGCTTGGCATGCAGTAGGCACACAATAAATGCCTGATAATGGAATTAAAGAATGATACACATTTGTCAATTGCTCAAGCCATCTGTGGATTCTTCTGCTTAGCAAGTTGGCTTCCATCAGGAGTTTGTTTACATTTTTAAAATTGCATCAGCCTCTGTTGCTCCAGCTTCTTCTCTTTTCTTTTCCGTTTCTGGGAGACAAAGCTCACGCTTCTTAGCCAGTGAGTTGCCTTCGTATCCGTGAGAGAGGGCTGAGGAAAATGAACTTCATGGACTGTGGCCTGGAATGAAAGCCGAGTCCTGACGCTTAGTTCATGAAAACGATCTCTGCTTGGTATTAAATATAATTCTGTTGCATTTTCCAAAGATGCTCAGTATTTTTGAATTCTTGGTGATGTGTGATGGTGGAAAATTATATATTTTGAATAAAAATTTGAAACTCTAGATTCTGAGTAATCGATTTTGGGGAAATCAATAACCAATTTAGTCAAAGGTTTATGTTTGAGTTAGTGGCTGTAATTAAGCTTTGTTGATTAACAAGGAAAAACCCTTACTGACTGAGGAGTGACTGCTCACTGGCTTTAGGAGAGAAGGGCTTGAGGTCTTAGTGCACTTCAATCCAATTGATTTCCTTATCAGGAATGAGCCTGTTGGAGCAACAATTGTACCCACGAGCTTAAAGACTGAACATAATGAGATTTCCTTTTTTTTTTCTTTTAAATTTAGAAGGAAGTCTTCCCACCCATTGTCTAGAGCCTAGCCAAATCTGGCCTCGCCTTGTGAAGCCTGAGACGGCCAGTCTGTGAAATGTGCAGAAAAAAGCTGGGCTTATCTAGGACCACCTCTCATTTTCCAGTGCTCAGTGGTCAAGGTGAAAGTTTGTAGTTCCGCCTTTGGACACTTCTGTCGCCACCTCCTGCTCTATTCCCATCACACTTTTAGGTGACTATAGAATATACTGGTTCCCTATCTCCTTTATATTTCTGCTGTTTTTTTCTTGTTTTACACCGTTTTTCTTTTCCCCTCCCTCATAGTCCCCCTTCCCTAATTCTCTGAAGTTTCACGTGATAACCTGGCAGTGGCAAAATTGGTGGATCAATAGAAGGAAATGTGAACACAGTTTACGTTTTAAATATCCAGCCAAAGCTCCAAAACGAAGGAAAAAATAGCGAAAAGAAATGGAGGCTTCCAGGTAAAAATATATCACTGTTCTTATTTGTAATGGTGGTAATAAGAATCCGTGCCTAACAGATGTCAAGAGCTCCGTGGGAAACGCCATGCCTGCATTCCTGTCAGAGGAGCAAGTTTGAAAACTGACGATGGACAAAGTGACTCCGCTCGTCACCGAGGTCTCGGTCCTATCAACCTGCGGGACTGGGTCGTCTCTGGCAAGTGGCGGGGGTCCTGCGCCCTTCCAAGGAGCTCTCGCGTCTGAGAGTAACATCATGTGAGACACTGTTAGTTCCTAGGAGACCAAGATTATCATTGGATATATAACGTAAAAACTCTAATTTCTCTGAACTTCAAGTTAAAACCAACCAATATGCTTATAGCAAATAATCTTAAGAACATTTGCTAAGGACTTATTGTCTGTCAGGTACTACGATAAATGCTCTGTCTGTGTTATTTCAGCCAATTATTCCAATAACTCAATGCCAGAGGTAGATATATCATTCCCTAACATTACCCTGCTTTACAGATGAGGAAACCGTGGATCATCCGCACAAGTCATTATGAAGGAGTTTATTTTCACGGTCATCACCGCTGTTGCTCTCATTGCTACGACTAATCTCCGGAACTCGCGGGCTCCGGTCTGCACTGCGCTGACCACACACGACCAATCACTCCTCGACTCTCCATCTACTACTTAAACTTTTATTATCTTTCTCCTGTATAAAAGCAGTACATGTTACTGTGTAAAACCGAGAAAGCAAAATAAGACAGCAGCAACAAAAAGTCGTTTGTAATCTCACTCCTCAAAGGTTATTCCTGCTAACATTTTGATATATACTTTCCCTTATCATTTACTAAGCACACATAAAAATATTTAAAATACAGCATACCACACATGCTTTTTGTAGCTTAGCTTTTCACTCAGCAATATAACTTGGACATTTTTTCCATTGAATTAAACATTCTGCTACACAGTTTTTTAAATTTGGGGAGGTTAGAACACATGGTATCAAAGTTAGAGTCTCTCGGTTTGAAAAGTGACCATGCGCACAAGGTGCTGCACACATAGTTTAGGAGTTTTACTGCCTAAAACTTGTCTATACTGTTTCTGTCCCTGTTTACACCATTATAGACGGCTATGCAGCATTCTCTCCAATGTGTAAGGTAATACTGTAACTTATTCTTCAGTTACAGTTTACATTTAATACTATTTTGTATTAGTTTAGGTGTATAGCATAGTGGTTAGATATACTTTACAAAGCGGTCCCCCTGATATTTCCAGTACCCAAGTGGCACATACATAGTTGTTAGATATTGAGTATATTCCCTATGCTGTACTTACATCTCTGACTGTTCTGTAATTACCAATCTGTAGTTCTTGATCCCGGCAACTTTTTCACCCGGTTCCCCATCCCCTCTGGCAACCATCTGTCTGTTCTCCGTGTCTATTCCTGTATATGTATTTTCCCTGTTTTGAACAATGTGATGGAGATCTTTTATACTCATCGCTATAATATTCCTTCCCAGGAAAATTCCCCTTGCTGCAACTTTATAGTTACCACGTAGCTCAGAGGTTTAACTGGAAATGACCAGGGTTTACCTGTCTAGAAAAGTGAGGACAGCCTTTGGAAGACCATACCTTTGGGAGTGCTGTGCTGCATCTGAGGATGCTGATCAGTTTTGATGGTGAATCTGATTTTCAAAACTAGCCCTAAGTCTTTGCAGCAAGTTTATTTTAATAATTTAATGAAATAAACCAATTAATAGCATCTTGACTATTTAAAAAAGTTACTATAAGCAAAGGGGTTTATTTATTTATTTATTTATTTATTTATTTATTTGCTTTGGAACTAGCTCTGTGATTGGTACAAAAAAGATTTTTCAAAAGAGAATAAAGAAGGTAGCAATGGAATGAGGGTATAACTTCCCAAAGTGACTAGTTGTAATTAAAAATTCACTTCTACAAATGCAGATACGCTTGTTTAAAGGGAAATCTGTATTACTGGTAGATAGTCAATTTTATATGTCAATTTAGCTAAGCAATGGTACTAGTTTAGTCAAACACCAGTCTAGATGTTGCTGTGAAGCTATTTAGATGAGACTACCATTAACATTGACATGAGATTCTTCTCATGTAGATGAGGTGAACATTTTATATCAGCAGACTTGGTGTAAAGCAGACTGCCCTTCATAATGTGGGCGGGCCTCATCCAGTTAGTTGAAGGCTGTTACAGCAAAGACTGAGGTCCCCAGACTGTAACACAGAAACCCTGCCCCCGTGTTTAGCCTTTGGATTCAAGACTGCAACATCAACTCTCGTCAGCATTTTCAGCTCACAGCCTGCTCCGTAGATCTGACATGTCCGCCCCCGCCGTCGTGCAAGCCAATCCTTAAAATTAATCTTTCTACATGTATTCCATTTGTTCTGTTTCTCTGGTGAGCTCTAATTCAATTACCAACTGATATTCCCCAAATCTTCAAGTTATATCTCTGTTGTGTGTTAGTCTTACTGCTCTCAGTTTGAGAAGAGATGCTGGCTGACCTTGTGTTAAATTTTGGACTCCATGCTCCTTTTGGGCTGATGATCCTCTGTTTTTTGACTCCAACTGAAATATTTCAGATTTTTAAGATCCTTGAGAGTGGTATTTTTTTAATCAACTTTCTAAATTTGCGTTGGGACCCTTGGCTTATTTTGAAATTTGTTCTTATTGTTTACAATAGCGGTAAAACACAGGTAATAAAGCTGACCATCTTAGCCATTTTTAAGTGTACTTTTCAGCATTGTTAAATATATCACATTGTTGTGGAACCGATCTCCAGAACTCTTTTCATCTTGAGAAACATAAACTCTATGCCCATTAAGGGACAAATTTCCATTTTCCTCTCCCTGCCTGGCCCCTGGACACCATCATTCTACTTTCTGCCTCTATGAGTCTAGTCATTCTCGATGCCTCCTCAAGTGGAATCATCCAGTATTTGGCTTGTTTCACTTAGCATAATGTCCTCAAGTTTCATCCATGATATAACTTATGTCAGAATTCCTTTCCTTTTGACGGCTAAATAGTATTCCATTGCATGTGTATACCAAAGTTTGTTTGTCCATTCATCTCTTGATGGGCATTTGGCTTGCTCCCCTATTTTACTACTGTGAATTGTGTTACTATAACCATGAGTATACGAATGTCTCTTTGTGGCCCAGCTCTCACTTCTTTTGGATATACATCCAGAAGTGGAATTGCTGGATCATATGGTAGTTCTATTTTTGAAATTTTGAGAAGCTACCGTACTGTTTTCCATAGTGGATACACTACTTTACATTCCCACTAGTAGTGCACAAAAGATATAATTTCTCCACACCCTCACTAACACGTGTTGTTTTCTGTTTATTTGATGATAAGCATCCTAACAAGTGCACAAAGATGTTTCATTGTGGTTTTGATTTACATTTCCCCAGTAATTAGTGATATCCAGCACCTTTTCATGTGTTTACTGGCCATTTGCACATCTTTTCTAGAAGAATATTTATTCAAGTTTTTTCCTGTTTTTAAATTCAGTTGTTTGTTTTGTTGTTGTTGTTGTTATTAAGTTTTAAGATTTCTTTATTCTGGATATTGACCTCTCATCAGGTATACGGTTTGTAAGTATTTTCTTCCATTCTGTGGTTTGCCTTTCCACTCTGTTGATTGTGTTGAATGTGTTGACAAACATTTGGCACAATTGTTTATAATTTTACCATGGTTTATCTATTTCTCTTTTAGTTGCCTGTGCTTTGGTGTCATAGGGACATTTCACTTTTTTCCCTAAAATCACACCATACTTATGTACATTACACCATATGAATTGTCCGTATTTTACTCCAATAATACACATATTTTTGCCTTCACTAACACTCAACATTTTTTCCATCAATACTCTCTCACAGGAATCCTACCAAAAGTGTCTTGGGGAAGAGGTTTGGGCTGTTTTTCTGTGACCACGGCCAAGCCTTGGTCATCATGATTCACCGCAGCTCTGAAGTATGTGAGGAAGACATTCGGAATCCACCCTCGCACAGCAGCGAGCACCAAGTAGACATGCAGGTCGGATTTACTGAATGATTGAATGATGGATTGTCTCATTCTTTGGCATCCGTAAATATTTTCAGAATTTCTTCATGTTTCTTTTGATCCTGCTCAGCGCTCAGACTGAGGATATGCAACCTGCATGACTGGGAAATCAGGTGAACAGGCTGTTGTTGCAACAGAAGGTTTGGAAATTGTTGTTCTTTTTTTTCATTTTAGCCAAATTGTAGTTTTTATTTTTAGTTTTTCATTTTAATCATTTTTTAAATTAATGTTTGAATACAGTTGTCTCCATTTTCCCACCACCACCTTCCCCTGCGCCCCCATCCCCACCTCGCACCCTCAATCCCCCCCGCTTTGACTTTATCCCTGTGTCCTTTATATATGTTCCTTGATGAAATAACTGGGGAAAGAAGGGAAAAGGTTGTCAATGGAAATTGTTGTTTTGAAAGATGTATCTCTCTAAGGCAAGTTGAAGTGAACGAAAAGTTGAGGCTCAGAGAGTTTAAGGGCTGCTTTCAGGTCACACACTGAATGGGAAACAAAAGAACCAATTGTGGAAGCTGAAAATTCAAAATTCTATGTGATATCTTTGCACATCTTTGCACAGTGAATGCATAGTCTTTTACTATATAGACACAGATTTCCAGAGAAAACCATGTCCAGCAAATCAGCTCCAAAGTCTAGCTGCTAGACTGAGAGCTCCTTGAAGGCAAAGCAGGGCCATGCCCGTCAATCCTGGTGTTCTCAGCAAACACACACGGCCCATGTGCACACACGAAAACACTGAGCAAAATTCACATGTCGTCCTGTTACCTCCCTACGGCTACAGTTTCCCATGGTTGTTTTAAAAGGACTAAACAGAAGAAAAAGAAAAAATACGTCTTAAAGAGAAATAAAATTTTATGTCAGTTGTCAGTTCTTTAGAGTTCCAAAGAATTCATTAATGCCTGTATAATTGAATTACAATACATATAGTAAACACGTCTAAATATAACTTAATGTAAATGTTCAAGCTTACAGATATTTTATCATGTTAAGAGAATGCTGACAAATCAATAAATGTGATTTAAGATATATGAGAACACATTTTGATTTGGGTTGCAAGCTAACTTTTTGAAGGGAAGCAAATGTGATCTTTTCTAAGTTTTTCTCTGGATCAGAGTAAGAAACTAACTTGGTTCCTTAAAAATAATTTTTGCTTGTGTCTTTTTCTTTGGAGATTGTAACTTGTTTCCCTTTGTTTTTTTGATAACCCCACACTGGTTTCCCCAGGGGACGTTGACGTTGACAGAGAAAGACCAAGGGAACGTTTGTGACTTCATCCAAATGTCATAACAAAAGTAAGTCTTAGCATGCTTCTGGGGGATTGACTTTCAAGCAGGAACTGGATTGTTTTGGAAACTCAGCTAATGACACTGTTATTATTTCTCATGAGTGATTAGGTTGATAGATCAATCCCACTTGCATTTAATGTAATCCCTGCAGACTCGTGTGGTGAGCCCCTCAGTACAGAAGCTGTGTGGCACTAATGGTTGGTCATAGCTCGCTTCTCTGGAAGGAAGTTGGGGCACTTGCCTCTGACATTTTTACATTTGGCTGTGAACCCCTCTTCCCCAAATAACATTTTCTTAATTAGTATGCCTAATTATTTTGAACCATCTCTCTTCCTGAGAATATTAATAGATTTTGAAAAATTTAAAGGATGAGTTTGCAAAGCACAACTGACATTTGTAAAAATTCTTGCAAGACACAAATAGTACAGATATTAGGATTCATTTGACTTGCATATTTTAGTTGTGCCCGGCACACAGAAGGAGTGCAATAAATATTTACTGAATGTGGAATGGATGAAGTGAGTTTGGAAGTAAGCAGAGAGTCTCTCTGGTATTGTAAATCATTGCAGAAGTATGTTTTTACAAATATCATTGGAACACAACCTTAACTTCTTGACCTCCTTATGCTTTTATTGATGTGTTTTGACTATTGCTAAGAAGATGCTAGTTTGAAAGGAGAAGCCTATAATTTAAAAACATGATTTTTACCGTCTCCTAACACTTCACCAAAGGTCAAGAGGGTAGATAAACAACTTCCTACAGCTGCTGCTACATCTGGCACACGCCTGCAGCAGAAAGTGTGCGCTGAAAAGATAAACACATCAGGTTGTATCTACTTGCACGCCTATGCTTTTTGTGTCTGAACTTGACCCTTGACAATTAATATTAAAACCAGACTTGACATTAATGAATAAAAATGTAAAAGAAGCTATGCTGAACTGAAATTACCGGCATTCCCAAGAGGATATATTTCTCTGATGGTTTTGACGTTAACTCTGATTTTGTAATCCTGGCTCAACATCTTAACTTTGTTGTTTCCTTCTGGGAACAATCTCCTCTTGATTTCTGCCGTTTCAGGCCCCTTAGGATCCCCTACTTGATTAATGTTGAACATTAATTGTTCTGTCCAGGCCAGCTTACTTATATATGGATATTTGCCAAATAGTACTTCATTTTGTGACTTCTTGAGTACGCTTCCAGCTCTGAGGCTCTGTGACACTCTCTACAGATGTCACATTAGCGGGATGATTTTGTTTTAAGAAGTCATCACACAGAATTCTCTACTAGCTTTCGAGTGAAATGCTGTATTGGTTAATTATTTTATATACTTGCACAAATATGAGTGATGACTCAGAACCTTTAAAAAAAACTCACTCAACCTGGATCCTTTCATGGACAACTCTAAAAAGTAAACTGTAGGAAGGAGGTATGACTTTATAATGTTCACTCAATGCATTCGTGGTGAAGTTGGCAAGGCTCTCTATAAATACTGATTGGATCAGACAAAGACCTCTCAATTCCAAGTTGGTTTTCTATCCACAAAACCACAGCAACTTTCTAAAAAAGACTGTCAGACATAACATCATTAATCATCTTATTCACTAAGCACCCAGATGCGATTATTCACATTATTTGGAAATATTCATATATTCTTATATCAAATATTTTCGCAGAACCATCTTAAGTCTCTCTGTATAAGCCTTAGAACTGCGAGCTTTATAATTTCAATCCTCCCTCCTTTTCGTTTTTTTGGCATAAACAACCATCGATATGTGTATGGATTTTATTCTTATTATTGATTTTGCCATCAAAAATGTTTATCTATTCCATTTCTCTTTGTGGTAGCATACACAGCCTCTGTGGTGGTGATTTCCGTGTTGATCCTTGACTAACAAATGCAGGTATTCAGGCATGATACCTATGCTCTGTTTTTACCGAATTGCTAGGTGAACACTACAAGATCACAGAGTGTTCCCTATCTCCTGATTAGCATTTAGAGAACCTTAGCAACTGGGATGGAGCCATAGGAGAGAACCAGGCTGCTATTTAAATGGAAGTCACTCCATGACTGATAAGCAGGAGGAGTGATAAATTGCAAAGGGCCTTCCAGCCTTAGGAATTCACAGTGAGGGTCTATCGTGAACCAGGTCTGCATCTGATGAACTTTTACTTCTCACAGCATCATCTGAGGGCAACGATAGGGGCAAAGAAATGTCCTCCTGTAGTCTGTATTGGATACCTGTCAGTTGGTTTACAGATAATCTACAGACCATAGAGTGTTTTGCTGACGTGGTTAGGACCAGAAACACAGCAGGAGGAAGTGTTTAAGTTCAGGAGGCTTCTAGGGAAAGGAGACACCAGTCTATATTATAATATTTCTGCTTTAAGAAGGGCCAACATATTGTTGATAAACACTGGGTTTTAGACCTGAGCAAAGCCCTATAAATGTATATTTTTTTTCTTTTAACTTAGCAACATCACACCTATTGGCATGATAAACACTATTCAATAATAAAGCTCTAGGGATGAGCTTGGAAGCTCCTTCATCGGCAAGGGGGAGGGGGCACGATTAGGGAGAAAAAGGATTGTTGACCCATCTCAGTCTCTGGTTGTGCTTCATCGGTCCACATTTGTGACTTATGCATGGCCTGTATGAGACCTTCAGGGGTGTGATGGTGGAGAGCATTCCCCATCTAGCACAGTGCCTGGTGCATCATAGTTATTAAATACATATTTGTGAGTGAATGAAAGGCTATATGCCTTATTGAATGACATGCTTGACTCATGAGTCACACACCTGGGTATTTTCACTGATGCCTGTTTCAGGTTAGGTTGCTGTGATTGATCAACTAGTACCCAGCATGATTACGAATGAATGTATATGCCTTTTGGGATTAGGCTCACATTCTGATGGCTACTATGTGTTAAACCCTGGGCAGAGGCCAATGAAGAATAAGGGGATGCATGACCTCTGTTTTCTAAGACTTTCCAGTTGGTCAGTCAACACTAGAAATGCTCAACAATAGCATATTCTCAAGAGTCTAAATGATACAGTGCTACGTTTCTATCCTAGATTGTGACAGTTTGGAAGCTATTGCTCTTATTCTCTGGTTTTATTCATGGCATTAAATAAAATGTTAGAATGTTAGGGTGAAATGGGACTCTTAGAAATCTTTGATACCTTTTCATCCAACTCATTTTTTCCCAATGAGAACAATAAGAGGTTAAATGCCTTGCCCAAGATCACATGATCACAGTCAGTGGCAGTGGTCCTGCATCTCCCTAAAATTTCAGTTCCAACATCTGCTCCAGGCTCCTGCTAGGAGTTTGCTTCCTTTGTAAACGATACCTTGGTTTGGTGATGATAAAGCCCCTATTGCATGGGTCCTAAGAAAGATGCAACTTACACTGAACTCTACTCCTTAGCAAATATGGTAAAGTTAGTTTCTACTATGTCTGTATTTTCTTTTTTCTTTTCCTTCTTTTAAACCAGCGCCTTAGGATAATGTCCATAATCTGCACAGTGTAAGAAATGTTGGAATTCACGAATGGAATCTGATAGTTAACAGTTAAAATTTCTTGAGCCCAATGGCACAAGCCCATGCTCTTTCCTCACTTCATCGCCGTAACCGCAGAACGAGGCACACACAGAGGCCTGGTGTTTGTCCAAGCTCTCAGAGACGGCATGTGCCAGGGTTATGCTGTGACCCCAATGAGTCAGGCTCCAGAGCCTATGCCTGTAACCACAGCTCCATGTTATCTGTGTATATGAAATGCCTAAAAGCTGGCATGGTGGGCACCTACCACACCTCTGAGCTATTGGAACATCCCAACATCCATCCAAAATCTTGCCTGTGTCCTCCAGCTAGACTCTGTGCCCATGTTTTTTCTCTTCAAATGTTCACATCTTTTCTAAAAGGGAGATACCAACGCTAGGCCTAGCTCAGTGTACTGCTGAGCCAGTTGGGAATTTAGACATATGAGTAATAAACTTCCAGCTCTTATATTTGTCATGACTCACTCACTCTTTTTTTTCCTTTTTATTCTTTTCTCTCTCTTTCTCTTACAGTAGAATTTAGTGGGAAATCTGAAAGGATTAAGTTGATTTGAATATGTTACAAAGATAGACCCTCACTGGTGTGGCTCAGTGGACTGAGCACCAGCCTGCCAACTAAAGGGTTGCTGGTTTGATTCCCAGTCAGGGCACATGCCTGGGTTGCGGGCCCTGTCCCCAGTAGGGTGAGTGACAGGCAACCACACACTGATGTTTCTCTCCTTCTTTTTCTCCCTCCCTTCCCCTCTGTCTAAAAATAAATAAATGAAATCTTTAAAAGAAAGAAAATGACACAATGATAGAATCTGTAGTACCTAATACAATTTGTGATTTGGTGAAAAGTTAATTATTTTAAGTTCCTCTCCTTTTCATTCATGTACTTTTTTTTTAAGTTAAGTAAGGACGGAGGGAAAGGCAGCCTCCTCCACGAACTCAGTGTGGCTCACTCACTGACCCTTCAGGAGCAGCCTGCTGCCTCACAGGCCACTGTGGGCTAGGACGCCTCCCCCACCGGGAGGGGCTTCAGATTTGATTAGCCTTGGAATCCAGTTTACAAAGTAAGCTGTTAAAAAGTCAAGGCAAACCAGAGAGTGGACCCCTGACTCTTGGGGTGGGATGGTGGCCTCTCTGGGCAGGAAGTGTTCTGATGTGCTGACAATGAGGAAACAGGCCATGTTTTTGTTTATTTTCTCATAAAGTGCTGATGAACAAATGAGGGAGTTGCATTAAGGGGCTCTGAAGGCAAGCTGTGAAAAGAGATTGGGGTTTATCAGCCTTTTAGCCTGGTTTCCTTCGGAAAGAATGCTTATGACATGGCCGGGCTCTGCAAGCCTGAATGTCCACCCCGCTTGCTGCGCCCCTCCCCTTCTCATGCCCCGTGACAGCTCTGAATGCCTCACACTGGTGTCCGCCCTTTTTGGCAGACGTGGAGAAGGTGGACCTCATGGATTGCTTACTAATCAGAAGCAAATGCATGAGAGATAAAGCCAATTTCTACACTAAATAACCCCTTTTTTGTTTCTTGTGCTTATGCCTGATAGTTCTAAATTTAATTTGTAGACTCTTTTAAAGAGATCCCTAAGAAGTCAGTGGGGATGAGGAGTATGAGAGGGATTCTGTCTGGAGGAACGTTGGTATTTTTTTTGGATCTGAGACCTTACCTGACACGAGGATGGAGGAAAGTCGGAAATATGAGGGAAGCACTGCCTGCAGCTCTGAATAAATCTGTCACTTGGAAGATGAAAATTTTTAAGCAGCATATCTCAAAAAAAGGACAGACTTCGAATCCTTGGGTGGAGTAAGGCATGGAGTAAAGAAATAAATGAGCAAATAAATTTTAAAAAATTAAATCATGCAGGAGCTTGCCTTGCTACTAAACTCCGTGTCCTTACAAGTTTCATAAAGAGTAATTACAGAGAGGCCATTATCACTGCGGCAGTTACATCAGCTTCAAAGGTCACTCCATCTTCCTCTGGGGGAGGAGAGAAGTCTGCTTCCCCTGAGCTAGAGGTGACATCGTAGGAGTAAGCAAGTGTCTGGTGAAATAACTCACTAAACACTCAAGTTTGACCAGTGTGCTTCTGAGTCAAGGGATTTAAAATGTTTCACAGTTGATAGCAATTTTAACCAATGTGACCTAGAGTAATTTCAAGGGGAAAAAAAAGCAATGAATAGTTCAGAATGAATTTTGTCCAATACCGAAGGTTTTTTTAGGTGTTCCTTTTTTAAAAAAAAATTTCTTGCAATGAATGAATATAAAATGAAAATAATAATGGGGATTTGGAAGTAATTGCATTATGCATTAAAAGATGTAATATTTGATATGAAACTCAGTCTGCTCAGAAATAAAGACTAGCCTACTCTTTGCTCTTCTGGCAAAGACGTGAGTAAGGATCAGATGTCCGACCGTTGAATCATTTAATGTCAGATACAACAGATTAATGTGGTTCCAGTGGAGTCTTCAGTTGGTACTCACTGAAGGTGACGAAATTGTTGCAAGCTGGCTGAGCCAGTCAATGATGCTGCTAGAACACGTGATGTCCTCCTGGAGTGGGCGAGCTGGTGGTAGTTATGGTGTTGTGAGTGAATGGGAGTTATTTGCAAGTGTTTTTGAGTGGCTATTTTGATAAGCCTCGGTTTCCCCACATGCAGGTGGTGGTGACGATTGCGTGCTCTGGAGCCAGACTGCTTTTGAACCAGGTTATTCCCTGCTCTGTGCCTTAGTTTCCCCATCTGTAAAACAGAGACGTCACAACCTACCCTATAGAGGCTTACGTGAGTTAACACTAGTAAGGCACTCAGAACGCGGCCGGGAACAGAGTAAACACCTGAGAAACGTTTGCTCCTGGTGCCAATAAACACCACAAACATCTGGGCTCTTTTTTATTTGACTTGATTCAGTTTTTCTGCCTGGAAAACACACAGGATGATGAAACATCATTTCAACCCAAAAGGTGCAGTACTTCCGGGATGTAAGGTACAACTGAAGCAACAACTGAGTTTATTATTAAATGTCATTGTGTGACTTTGAAGCGCTCCCATAAAACCAGTGGTCTAGACATACTAGCACTTGACTGTGACATTCCCCCCAATAATAACACATGTGTCTTACAAAAACACCATCCAGGAAGGCCTCAGATCAAAGATGCTATTTAAATGTGAAACACTATTATTTTTATTTTTGTTACTGCTCAGACTTTCCTACGTAAAGAGAAAAAAATATGATTTCAGTAAAAAATGCTTTTGCTTTGACATAAGCTAACTACAGTAAGATCAGTGTTATGAAAACTAAAATTACAATACTGTATAGTAAATATTACAAATTTCCTTGCAAAATTTCAATCTCGGTATCTTTAATCTTCTTTTCCACATCACATTACTTAAAAGGACTGACATAAATGATACCACATATAACACTTTAATTTTATGATCGCGATTAAAAAAATTTTGGTCTTGAGTAACAGCTGAAAGCACTGTTATAGAGCTTCTCGTCTCAGCGTCGAGGGCGGGGGTGCAGACGCCCGGAGGGAAGCAGCACTGCACTCGGGTCGGTGGCGGTGGGGCAACAACTGAGACTCAGGCGGGCCTCCTGATGCGGGGTCCTGGCTTCCAGTCAGCATTTCCTTCTACCTGTTTGAAAGGTGAGTACAACTGACCCTCAAACAACTTGGGGGTTAAGGCTCAGACCTTTAGCACAGTTGCAAATCCACATATAACTTTCAACTCCCTCCAAACTAAGTTGTCCCTCAGTATCTGTGAGGTATTGGTTCCAGGCTGCCCCCTACCCCGACCCACCCCATGAATACCAAAAGCCATGGATGCTCAAGTCCTTTATATTAAGCGGTATAGATCAATGCGTACAGTTGGCCCCCCGCATCTATGGACTCTGAGCCACAGATGGAAAACAGTACATATACTTACTGAAAAAAATCCACCTGTAAGTGGACTCACGTTTAAGTTCAAACCTGCATGGTTCAAAAGGTCAACTGTATTTGCAACAACATCCTGGCTCCCCTCAGCCCCTTCTTCACCACTTTTATCTCCTGTTCATTTTGAGTCAGTCTGGAATCCTCAGTTAGAAGCTTCTCTGGGCCTCGGCCTCCTCACCTGTAAGACAAGATTGTTCGAGTCTAGTTTGCCGTGAGGTCCACTAGTTGTCGTGAGGTCCAGCGGACATAGCCCATTTGGGAGGTGCCTGACATATGACAAGCTCTCAATAGGGACATTGAAAATACTAAATGGTCCTTAAAGTCCATTTTGGGGGGAAGGATATTTTTATCTTGGGACAGGCAAGAGTTTATTTACAAATATTTTGAGGGGTTTGAACATAACAGTGAAGACAGCAAGGCTGTCTCTCATTCAGATTTGGTGAATTGTAGTGTTTTCAGTTTACAGACTGGTAGTGCCGAGTAGTAGCTGAATGTAGGAGAGGAGGAATACGGACTGAAACCCGTTTGACTATGGCTGCTCCTTCCTTCCTCCAGGGACAGGACACATTTCTGAAGGTGGAGGAGTGACGACAATATGATAATGACCATTGCAGCTACGCTTTACTGGGGGGCTTCCTATGGGGCAGGCACATGCTAAGCTCTTCACGGGGCCTTCCCCTCCTCAGTCTCACAGCCACCCTAGGAGGTAAGTCCTCTCTGTATCTGAAAAGCTGAGGCTCGGAGTTCAGAAATTTACACAAGGTAAAGTACAGAGTTAAGACTTTCTGATTCCAAGTCTCAGCTTCTAATTCAGGTCCCTATGCCCAAATGGTTGGTGGTCAAATCCATCGAATAACTACTCAATTTTCTACTTTGCTAGTATAGATGCAGGTGATTCCCATCTATCTTCTGGTGCCAGGGAAAAGGCAGCCTTGGGCTGGTTTCTGGGTTCTGCAAAGTAACAAAGTACCACAAACTGGGTGACTTCTTATGGTTCTGAGGGCTGGAAGTCTGAAATCAAAGTGCTGGCAGGGCCACACTCCCTCTGAAGGCTCTGGGGAAGAATCCTTCCTTGCCTCTTATACTTTCTGGTGGTTCCCAGCAATCCTTGGTGTTCCTTGGCTTGTTCTCTCCAATCTGCCTCTATGCCTGACCTGTGTTGTGTGTCTGTGTGTCTGAATCTCAAGCCATTGAATTTAGGGCACACCCTGATCCAGTATGACTTTATCTTAACTACTTACATCTGCCAAGGCTCTATTTCCAAAGAAGGTCACATCTGAAGTTCTGGGTGGACATGAAGTTTTGGAGGGACACTATTTAACCCTCTATAACAGTTATCTTTGGAAAGATTATTACTGGGGTGAGAATCCACTCCCAGAAAGGACACATTTTTGTCTTTCCCAGTCAAAACACAGGCAAAACATAAGGCATCTTTCACTTTATATCCCTATTATTTCCATGATCAGGTATTTTCTGTTGCAAACTGCAATGGCACGTAGTTAGTCTGGAATCTATTTCATAAGCCTTTTGAAATGTTAATGAGCTGCAAGCAAAATCTAATTTTTCAGAAGAAATAATGCAGCAGTCCCTTCTGAAGCACTCAGAAAGTTCGTGGCCGTGAACCCTTGCAGGAGTCGCCCCGAGAAATGTTCCAAAGCTCACGTCTCCTTCCTTCAGAGCCCTGGGCCCTGGAAAGTAGGACCATTTGTCAGGAAGCCATTTATCTGTCTTCATTGCTGGTGGGAGTGAAAAGTGACAAAACAATGTTATCGGAGGCCGTGTTCACAGTTGCGATAGGCGTCAAGGAGACCCCAACTGGCTCTGCACTTATTTATCAGGACTGCCAATAAGATTTGTGCACACACAAACAAGTACCAGCATGCATCATATTTATGGTCACGATTCTGGTTGAACTGGAAAGGAAAATCGGCCCCTTCTTAAGTGGAATTTTTGAGCCCCCTTTCATGTTGAAAGCAAATTATTTCTTTGTCGATTCTCTGGGATCCAGCCCTGCTGGTCTTTTTTCCATCCCTGGAAGATGCCAAGCTTGCTCCTGCCTTTACGTAACTGTTGCTCCCTCTCCTTCCAAGCTCTCTTTCTCCAAATCTTCCTGAGGCTGGCTCCTGTGTCTCACTCCTATCTGCCCTCAGGATGTCTTCCCCGACCACTGCAGTTTCAGTTTCATTGCAGCACAGTCTTAACCTCACCTGTAATTATTAACATTTTGTATAACTGTTTATGTATTTGTCTTTCCCACCCTCTATCTAGAATATAAGCTCCATGAGATCAGAGACCTCATTTAATTTGCAGCGACCTACCCTGCACCTAGAGTAGTACCTGGCACAGAGTAGGTCTCGATTAGTATTTGTGACTGAATTCCCCAACCCAGACTAGATTCAGTCCTCATCTTGGACTAAAGGGACTCCAGAAACTCCATTCAAGAGGACTCAGTGTCCAGTCCCTCCACTGAGACAAGCAAGGGCCCAGCCCTGCTGGACTTGTGTGGTGAGGTACTGGGAAGGGTAAGAAGGACTGTCCAGGGCTGCAGAGCTTATTGCTAAAGGCCCGAGATGAAGTGAAATAAGCCCAGAATGCAGTTATCAACCCAAAGGGAATAGGCAAAGAGGGAAAATCCAGATTCAAGGAAACAGGAAGGAATTAGGGAAACCAGACCAAAACAATAAGGTTCAAAGTAAAGAATGGGAGGTGGAACCTGGAGGAAGTCCCTGAGCCATAAAATCGTAGACACAGCTGCTTATGGGGTCTTTGACCAAGCGCACAGGTGGAAGGGAAGCTATTAAGGGGAGTGACTTAGACTCATTCACTCCGAATCAAATCAGACTTTCTACTGGACCAGTTCTGACCTTGCACACTAATTCTAGTGACTAGACCTTGATCCTATCCCCCAAACCCAGTGTTCTCCATGGAACCAGGTTCTGTATGTCAACATTAGTCTTGTTCCCAGTTATGGAGAGACGAGGTGAGCAGAGGGTGGAATTAGGTAGAGAATGACAGATGTTCTACCGTAAATATATTTGGCAAGCCTGGTTTCTGACTATTTAAGTGTGAGCTTTGAAATGGTAAAATACTTATGAAAAATAGTTATTAAAAAGAGGAACTTAAAGTGAGCCTTGGGGAAAAATAGGGGTCATATGTTGCTAACTAGCTAGTTATTCCTACGGATAGGCACTGTTTAATCTTTAGCCAGAGCAATACTGAGATGTTTATGAGCTGATCTATAAAGTTTTAAGTGTGCTTTGTTTACAATGAAATCTTAAAAGTCTGAAGAGTTATTATTGGCTGGGATTATATGAGGTAAGGGTCTACACGCTGTTGCAGAAACACTTGGAAGAAAGAGAAACCACGGTCCCAACCCTGGTCTTGCTGCTAAGTAGTGGCAAGACTTCGGCCCCCTCACACCACCTGCCAAGG
The DNA here is from genome assembly GCF_019186645.2 of Phyllostomus hastatus. Classification (NCBI taxonomy): domain Eukaryota; kingdom Metazoa; phylum Chordata; class Mammalia; order Chiroptera; family Phyllostomidae; genus Phyllostomus; species Phyllostomus hastatus. The sequence goes on along the minus strand of NW_025333709.1, from coordinate 32,616,321 downwards.
GAGCAGATTTCGAATGTGGTTGATTCTCTGTTCGTCTGTAATACATATAAGATCAGAATTCATATGACAACATATATATATATATATAACTGTGTTTTCAAGATATGCGTGCAGTTAGGTCTGAGTCTAAAAGTAAATTTGCCTGGTGATATTACATCATCTGCTTACATAAAATAGAGTGTCAAAGTGCAGCCTGGTTTTGAGATTAAGTTTCATGCATTAAAGCCAGGGCTCCAACTTGCTTATCTGGCCTCTGTACCTTCTGCCACAAGGCTATTGTGGACTTCTCAGCTGTTTTGCAATCTCAGCATCTATTTTTTGTTTTTTGGAGACAACCTCATGATTTTCCTTGGGGCAAATGTCCCGTCCACCCGTAGTCCATGTTTAAGGAGGCCGTATGACCTAGAATGGGTCTGTCTGAGAATTATCTTCCTGAGGCCATGGTGAGTGGTTCACGGATGGGTACATGATCCCATCAGAACCAACATGAACCTAATCCTTAAAAAAAAACTATTGGAAAGGCAGCCTCTGTATTTCTGCTGGGGCTGTTAAGGATCGTGGATGTGAGCCTGGAGTTGTCGACAGCCGTTCTGACGCTATCGGAGCAGCCTGACTGACAGTGGAGCAGTCGCAGAGGAAGTGAGGCTGCGGTCCATGAGTTATCAAGTGCTGAAGATTCCAGATAATCTAGCTAAGAGTGAAGATGGTTCCTCATGGACTTCAGTTTCACAAACTCTTACATTCTATTTTTTGCTGAAACAAATTTGAACTGGATGTTGCTATTTGCAACTGAAGGAGTCTTGATATAAAGGCACTTATACCTTCCCCACTGACTGAACAATAAAAATGCAATCTTTCAAATTTTAAATGTCAGGACAACAGGGATGTTGGCTTTTCCGTGACCTAGATCAGTGCCCGGCCCATAGTATGCACTCAATGAACATTTGTTACAGTAATTAGAACAAGGAGGCCCATGGACCTGTTCTGTCTTTAAAGATACCTCCTTTTCTTATTATGAAGTAAATGTTCGTTAGAGAAATTTTCTAAAAAAGGTAACAGAAGAGTAACTATCACTAATTACCTTGCTATTAAAAGATAAGCGTGGTTAACTTTAGGGCACAGGGTATAGTTTTTCTATCATGTGTCATGTATTTTTAAAAAATTATATGTATTTCATATATTGTTTTGCTCACTAATTTTCAATGACTGTATAATGAACCAATTCCCAAGTCACTACATAATGCTTTGCAGCATGCATTTAAATGGCTACATAATATTTTATTGTATGGATGAACCAAAAGTTATTTAAGAAATCCCCAGTTATGGACTTTTGGACTACTTCCAGTTTTCAATAATATAAACAAACTCAATATTTACAAATATCAATGATTGTTTTCTTAGCACCATTTCCTAGAAATGAAATTATTGAGCCAAAGTGTATAAACAATTTTAAGATTTTTGATACATATTGCAAAATGACTCTGCTCTCATTAACCTGACAATTAAAAGTTTTAAAAATCTAGCCCTGGCTGGCGTAGCTCAGTGGATTGAGTGCGGGCTGTGAACCAAAGTGTCGCAGGTTCGATTCCCAGTCAGGGTACATGCCTGGGTTGCAGGCCATGACCCCCAGCAACCCCACATTGATGTTTCTCTCTCTCTCTTTCTCCCTCCCTTCCCTCTCTAAAAATAAATAAAATCTTTAAAAGAAAGATAAAACAATAATATAAATTAAAAAAAAAATCTTTGCAAGGTAAGTAGGTAAGAAATGGTACCTTTTTATTTGTTTTTCTTTGTTAATGAGATTTATATTTTTAAGAAGTCTATCAGTCATGATAGTTCTCCTTTGGTAAATTCCAGGATAGTACTTTATTTAATCAACTGTTTTAAAAACATTTATTGTTATTTTATATTTGAAGATGCTGCTCTGTGGCCCTGCCATTAACAGCCACGTAAGCCTCTTAGAGAGCAACCACTGTGGATTTTGCCCTTTAGTCCCATTAGAACTGCAAAAACATTTTGTGTCCCATTGCCATACCTGTCTGATATGCTCATGACATGATTGCTTGATATAATCACCTTTCAAGGTCTCTTTGCTTATTCCAGACCCATCAGTGTCAGCAGTGGCCTCATCAGATGTTCTTCCTTCACTAATTCAAATCACCATCCTCTTTCCCTGGATTGTTGCAATACTCTCCCAAATGGTCTTTCTTCCTCCGTCTCCTCCCTGCTCTGATCTGTCCCCTGCCCTCTCACCTGGAAAATAAACAAACAATCACCCATTCAAAAAACTCCTCACTTGGATCACATCACTGCCCATAAACCTTCAATGGCTCCACAGTGCTTACTGAGTACAGGCTGAGCTTGCCCTCCAGGCCTCCTGGGCTCAAGGACTCTCATGCTTTGGACTCAGCTTTACTTCCACTCCAATTTTGCATTACTCTTATAACTCATGAATCTTACCCACCAACCGAACTGAACTACTCTTTGCCTTTATTCACATTGCTTTGTTTTCCTTGAGTGCCCCTTCACTTTCATCTCTGCTTGTCAAAATCCTTGAAGACACAGTCCATATGCCCCAAACCCCTTCGATGAGGTCATCTTCACTCCCCCAGCCAGGAAAGTCTCCCTCTTCTGTACATCAAACACATATTACATATAAATTTCAGAGAACTTAACCTCCCCCTGTTGCTTCCTATGGTTATTTTTATAGATGACTTATCTTCCTTAATGAGAACGAGAACACTCATCTAAATATATGACTGTAACTCTGAAAGGATTGGAGAAAAAAGATCAGTTAAAATATTTAAGAGCCCATGTGCCCCCCCCCATATTGCCAATTTCATCCTTGGCATTTCCTGTGTTTGTATGTCAGCAGCCCTCTTAACCTAGTAACTTGTTTATTTCTCTAGCTCTGACCCTCTCTGGTTTTCACCCTGAAATTTGCATGGGGTTTTCTGAAATGCACTTCAGGATTGCACTTTGTTTTCCTTCTGTGTTGAGGAGGAAGAGAGGCCAGGATTGGTAAACACAGCCTGGAGACCTACCCTAAACAGGCAGCCGGATACTTTGATCCCAGTTCTGTGAAGTGTCTTCCTTTCTGCTGCTTCGGGAAGATCTATTTTCCAGGCCTGTTTTGAGGAAGCAGGGAGCCAAGGGGCTGTTTAACAGGGTGTTTGCTTCTTGTGAACTTAATTACGTACAGTCAAAATTCTACAGTCCAGAGCAGAAGTTACTCTTTCCCTTTTACACTCAGAACAAGTTACCTGGGCAGAGGGGCTTCTTACGCTGAAGTGCCGTGTGGTTGAGAATCATCTACCCATCCAGTACAACCATGATTTCACTTGGCTTTGACCTGTTAGAAATCCCCTCTTATGTCACACTGATTTTAAGAGTGCTAAAATAAATACCACTAAAAGCATCACAACATGCTGATACAGTAAGGAAGATAAAGGTACAGTCAAACCTCAGTACTCGCCAGCTTCAGAGCTTGTCAAACCCTGTACTGTTTCAGCACTCAGCGTTTGCTTGGGACTCATTGCACTAGCTAGAACTTGGATGAGTCAGTTTCAGTGCTTGTCATAAGTTCCAGAATGAATTAACAACGAGTATCGAGGCACCACTGTATTCCATTTCTCCAAACTGTCTTTCAATCCGCTTTTTGCTCACTGCAACTCATACAAGCAAGATATGGTCGGTGGTTGAAAATGAACTTGATTTTGCACATGACTTTGAATACATTTGGTTTTGGCAAGGGATGGCTTGGCTTAAGCTGGGATCGAAGTCTTTGGCTTTTCAGGAGTCACCAGAGGCCCTAGGGTCTGAGCTCAGGAGCCAGGCACAGAGTTGACTTGCCAGTGGAAGTTTCCACAGCTCATCAACAATCACAAAGGAATCTCTGTTGGCCTCTGCTCTCTCTGCCCACCGTCCTGGTTCCTCTGTGATATCCACTGCCTTTGTAATGCCTTCATTTCTGTCCAGCATTTCTTCAAGGTGTGTTGTAGCTGCATTGGTGCCTGGCACTGGGATGCTGACCTGTTGTGGAAAACCCCGAGCCCTTCGCACAGAACCTCTTGGTTTGCAAGTCACTGCTGACTGGGCTTCAGGTCCAAGCTAGGGCTGGTTCCAGTGTTTATTAAGCACCTTTCGTGTGCCAGGCAGTGAGCAAATTGGGCCAAGGGCAAACACAATGTAAGGGAGAGCCAAATGGAGGTGAAAGCAGCCTGCTTTCATGACATAGTTAAGGGGCCCAGCCATAAGGATGAGGCATCATCTTCACCAGGAGACACTTTCCCTCATTTTGAGCAAAATGTGTATTTTTGGTCAAACTCATCTATTTGCTTTCTCAGTCCTAAAGGAGCTGAGCCAAGTGTTCTGATTCAGACTTTCAGTGTTTCAGTTCATTGATAAAGAAACTGCTGATGGTTCACTGACTACATTATGACGTATACTCATTCATTTATTGTTTATTTATTAATCTCCTACTCTGCAAAAGGTCCTAGGCTCACTACTGTGAGAGAAACAAATATGGATAATAAATCCTTGAGGCTTGCATTCAAGGAACTTCTGGACTAGTGGCTGAGACAACCACTATACAACTGTTACAGAAATACGTAGAAAATAAGTATTTATTAGTGGTGTATAGTACAATGGGAACCCAGAAAAGGAACAATTAATTACCCTGGGGGATCTCTGAGGTGGATTTATAGAGATGAGAAACTGAATTTGGGTCTTAGAGAAAGAGTTGGACTTTGGTAGGTGAAAAACGGGGAGAAAGGCAGACTTCTAGGTTGAAGAAGTAGAATGAACATGACAGTGAGGCTTAAAAAATGCAGGGCATGTTCAGGGAATGGTCCCTTGGGCTTGGGGTGTGGGGTGGATGGACAGAGCTAAAGTGTTGAGGTTAAAAACATTGGCTGGTGTCGGACTTTGAAAGGTCTCAAATACTGTATCAACAACATTGGAACTTTATCATGCAGGCAAGAAAGACCCGTTAAAGTTTTCTGAGGCGGGCAGTGACCTAACAAGGTTGTATTTTATCGATGCCGTCCTGGCAGCAACATAAAGACTGAGTTGAAGGGAAGAAGTTGGGGGCAGAGACACCAGGTGAGAGTTTGCCCAAACAAGAGATAAGGGGAGCCAAAACTAGGACAATAAAAGGGATGTAAGACTGTTTTGTCAACCTGATTGACTCAATTCTTTCCCTTATTTTAAAACAGATTGACTTCCAGTAACACTTGAAGAATGAGGATGACAATTTAATTTTTTAAAAGCAGGCCTAAAGAGGGCATTTCTAAACTCTGTGTTAGACTGCCAGTATCAGAGAAGCATTTGTTGAAGCCCTAGAACTTGTAAGGCCTTATCCTGGGGCTACATGGGAGGAAAAAGTCTTCACAAGACACAGTCCGCTTTGAAGGACCAGACACGGTCTCATAAGAAAAAAAACAAGCATTCTAAGCACCGTGTACAATATGGGGTTCAGATAATAAAATGCTCCAGGAAGATTGTTCTCCTACATCCATTTTATTTTATTTTATTATTTTATTTTTGTAAGAAGAATTCAGTTACCTTCCTTTTTTCTGAAGGCATCATGGCAAGAAGGCACATGGAGAAGAAGTGGTTGGATATTTTCAAGAGTACCTGATGGAAAAGTGAAAGCTCGTCATAGCCAAGGCCTTAAATCTTTGTTTGCTTTTATAAAAAATTCGACATGAACGTCGTTCAGTAATGTATAACCTATTCAGTTAAATTCAACTCGCTTTTGTGCTGTACCTGCAGTGTTCTGGAGTACAAAGACTAACGACGAGGAGGTGCCTGCATCTCTCCTTACCGGCAGGAGAGCCAAGGTGGGTGCTCCCACAACCGAGTGCGAATGGAAACCTTCTCACTGACACACCGCCGGTGAGATAAAAACACAAATGAGGGGCAAAGGAAATAGTGGTAGAAAGTCAGTTCTTTGTCGTCTTTTTTACGCTGTTAGAGACTTGGCTGAAATTGTTTTTTTCTAATCACTCTGTGAAGTTCATGGAGTCACAGTTTATTTTCCTCATCTGAAGTATAGGAGTTATAATTATAAATGTGCAAGTGCCCAGTTTGGGGTCCCAAGTACTCAATGAGTTGATTTTATTTCCTTTTCCTGATGGATCTAATTCCTCAGCATCAGCACCTCATTTCTTTCTCAGATGAATTTATTATTTTCTCTGAGGCTCCATGGTCATTCCTTTTTCCTTTTTCCACATTCCCCCACTCTCCCTCTCTCTGTCCCCCCAACCCACACACATAAGATGATTTCTTTTCCCCTCTGACTCTTTCCTTCCTTAGTTGACTTTCTGTTTATTCGTTCCTCTGCTTCTTGATACTAAATGTCTGCCTCTTTGGACTATAAGAGGGATTTAAGTTTCTATTTTAAGACTCTATTGTATTTATTATATAAACTCTTATGTTCCTGATTCTACACTTAAAAGTAGGTGAATGTAATGTTTCATGTTTATTTCAGAAAACCAAGTGGTACCTTTTATTTAGCCTTGTCATTTCCCATTTTTCACAGAGAGGTGACCTAGGGTAGAGAGTCTGTATCTCAGCGTCTGTTGGAGATAAGAATCGCCCTAGTACACTTTATAAATGGGTTAATCTGTGTCTGATTATTGTCTTAGGTAATTGGCCAAGCCAGCTTTTGCCAAGGTACCTCACTGTTCATTTTTCACTCTCATAGGCAGCCAGATTTCAGATCAGCTATTTTGAGCAGAGCCGAGCTCTGGAATAAATTTTGAAAGGCAATTCCAATGAAGTTGCTTTGCCTTTGCCTTCTAAGAGCAACATGTTCTCTGGTTTGGAGAGGTGAACTAGTCTCCACAGAGTAAAATGAATGTCTGGAAGTCTACATATATTTTTCTTGCTTTACATGAAGAATAGTAGCATTCATTTGTTCATTCATCCTGTGTGTTGATTTGCATCCTGCTCTGTGCCAGGTGCTGTATGTTGACCCTATCTCGTATAACTCTTTTATAGAAGAGGAAACTGAGCCTCAGAGAGAGTAATGATGTTACCATGAGAAGTTCTCTGAGATTTAGCCCCAACTCTGTATGACTTCTATGCCTCCTCCCATTTTTTGAACATTTACCAAGTGTTCGCTTCCATGCTAGGTGAGTTCATGGTTAGTTAACATAACAGCAGCTAGAAATAAAGATTATTAATCCATTTTACAGGTGAGGAGCTTGGAATACTGACTTGAACTTAAGTACTGAAGAGAATGGTTTTGAGATGGAGTGGAAGGCGAGATTAGGAGGGCTGACCGACCAGGGGCCTGGTTATGGAAGGACCTGAGTACAAAGTGAAACAGTATAGACTTTAGCTGAGAGGTACTTTGAACAGTAGAGTTTTGGGGGTTTATTTTTTTGCTTTATCCCCAGAAGAGAAATAGTATTCCCCCAAATTTTAAAGCTTAGAAGTTATTACAAAAATAAATATATGTGAAAATTCTTTTTTTCATAGAAAGAAAATTTCTTAAATTAAAAGTATTACTATATTTTAATGTTTATAAAACATAAAATACATTTTTGGTGGAATTTGTAAATGAAATAAATGAGAAGTTGACTGTACTTTGATAAAAATTAAAGTCACAGCAAAAAATAAAATATGAGGAAAAATCAAAAGAACTACTCACTGAATATAAAAAAATAAATCAATCTATTCCAAAGAAGGGCCTTACTTAAAGATGTTTCACCAGAGCTAGGGCCAAGGACATCTGCAAAATCCACATGGAGAAATGGTGGAGCAATCTTACATGATTGGGATTCTACTCTAAGCTGAAGGCATTTTCGTTAATTGGACACCATGGATTCCAAATTCATAGAATTTTACTTTTGTGCTATGAAAAAAAAAGGAGTCCTGGCTCGCGTAGCTCAGTGGATTGAGCGCGGGCTGGGAACCAAAGTGTCCAAGGTTTGATTCCCAGCCAGGGTACATGCCTGGGTTGCAGGCCATGACCCCCAGCAGCCACACATTGATGTTTCTCTATCTCTATCTCTATCTCTATCTCTATCTCTATCTCTATCTCTATCTCTATCTCCCTCCCTTCCCTCTCTAAAAATAAATAAATAAAATCTTAAAAAAAAAAAGGATTGCCAAATAATTTAATAATCTGAACAAGATGCCATGAAGATATTTAAAGTGCTTGAGAGCACAAATCCTAATTAAGTATCTCCAAGTATTTCAAAACAACATTTTATGTACAATTTATTATCTGCTAAAATAGTTTTCTTGGGCCATTTTCTAAGCCTCACTTTAATTAGTTTGGTTTTAGTGTACATTTGAAGGTAAATGTTCATATTTATAATCTTTTAAAATCTTAATTAGTGCAAATAGAAGGTTTTTAATCTTCAAAATGTATGTGTACTTTTCACATATTATACCAAATAAATTAGGTAGGTTTCAAAACGTAAGATAAGTTGTATGAGCCATACGCGCACATTCATTTGAAGAAATTGGCAGAGCTGTTACTTAATTTTAGACTTGCAATCTGCTTAATATATTTGCAATTAGTGTCTGATGATTAGGACTAGAAACTTCCTTTTACTAATGGTGTTCAGAATATTTTGGAAAATAAAGGATCTGAATCTTATTTTGTAAATTTGTGGCATACACTTACATATTACATATGAAAATGGTTATTTTTAATTTGACACAAGAACTAGGGGATTATATGATCCAGGCTGAAAATATCATCATGAAGGAATAGTGTAATATGTACAGCTGACTTTAATCTTCATTTTTTTCCTTTGTAAAACTTTATGTATGTGGGGTGGAAAGGGGATCTGAAGCTATTATCCTTAAAAAACAAAAACCTTCCATCATGCATTATCTTCAATTTCCTTTGTGTTTCAGGTAGAGGAAGTTTTAATTTTTTGCCTATAATTTTTCGACATTTATGTAAATTCTCTATTTGTGTTCTATCAATACTTAACGCCCTTCATTTTGAAGCTGTGCTCAGACTAGCTCTGCCGTTCTCAAGGATAAAGAACCTGTGTTTCATATACTTTGCGTTTCCCCGAGTGCCTAGTACAGTGTTCTGCATATACTCAAACCTCAATGAAGTTTTTAAAATGGTGGTATTAGAGTTGATAGTGATGATGACGGTGGTGGTGGTGATGATAGAGATGGTCCTATAGTGAGCACATTGTAATATCAAAATATTACCTTAATATATTTAGAAAACATACTGTATTTTTTAAGTGTACCTTAATATATTTAGAAAACATACTATATTTTTTTAAGTGTAGCATGTATTTTTTTAAGTGTAGGGTAGGAGTATAGACTCTGGAATTAGACTGCCTGAGTTAAAATCCTTGCTACTCTATCATTAGATCTGCGACTTTGTGCAAGCATCATAATGTCTCTGTGCTTCAGTGTTCTCCTCTGTAAAATGGGGATGGTGATGGTGCTTACTTTTTAGGATTATTATGAAGATTAAATGTTATAAGGTTGAGTATTACTAATATATAAAGGGTTTAGGAGAGTACCTGCCATAGAATAGACATTTGATACGTGATAGTTACTATCATCATCATCATTATTAAATAGAGTCTTAAAATAAAAAGGTACATGTTCATTATAGAAAACTTAGGAAGTACAAAAACAGAAAGAAGGAAAACCACCCAGTGTGCCATTCCCCAGAGCAACCACTTATTACTAATTTGATGTATTCACTTTAATTGTATATCGAGCTGTGCAACTTAGTAGTATAGTCTTAGAACACATAAGATATCCCATTTACACCAGTGATGGCAAACTTAGGTGAATTTTAGGTAAAAAAATCGATCAGTCATTATAAAAATGAAATGGCCATGTAGAAACATGGGGAAATGTTTAGCATCATGTTAAGTGGAAAAAGATAAATGTAAAATTAACATGCACACCCAGTATATCCAATTTTATAAAATTAAATATGCAAAATAAAGTTAGAGTTACTGGGGTAGAATAATGTATAATATATTATAATCATCATCATTATTAGACTTGTTTTAGTATAATTATTGTTACTTTGACCTTCCTATATCAAATTAATTTTTTAAAACACAGTGCCTGGTCGAATCATCATTATTCCATGGCCGAGTCAGTGGATGAAAGTGTGAACTCTCCTGTCCCCTTGTACCATGGGCCTGGAAGGGACATGTGAAAAAGAGCAAAGTGCTACTTGCTGGGTACTCACCAGAGACCAATGTGTTGGGTTAGTGTGAGCAATCGGATGGTCTGAGTTTGTTCAGGGGTGTATCCTGAGGTGTGTGTGTGTGTGGGTGAGGAAAGAAGAGAGGGAGAGACGGAAGGGGGTGCAAAAGAAGGAGGCTGGAGGGAGCAAGATCTAAGCTAAAAAGGGGTTACGGCAGTTCCCTGGGCTAGAAGTTGGGGAAACATTCAGACAACTACTAACTAATTACATATTTTGTGTTATGTGATAATTAATGCATCCCCCCAATATCTGTATTTCCAATGCCACTTTTTGATTTTTAAATAAAGAAGTATATTTGAGTTGGAGATTACATGCCATCTGTATTGAGAATCCTCAAGTGACGTAGTGACTTGGCAGAGTGGATTATGTGGGACGTTTGTAAAACCTATAAAAATGTCCCACAATAAATAACTTTATTTAAACTGCCTGAGGTTATCCTAAAGAAACAGCCAGATTATTATGCTGTGTGTCTTGCCCTGCCAATGGTAACTTGACCCCTGGCCCAGGATGAATGACAATGTTCGCCAAGTTTCAATAGCAGTCATTTTCCTAACTGTAACTTCGAAAGGGGGAGGCAGGCGGTGGAGGCTGGTGAAAACCCCAGGGTGTTCAGAAATACTTATTTGTTGGCCTCATTTTAGAAGATGGAAGAACGAGGTGCTTCGATTTCACAGAATAGCTGCCTGCTGCCAGATTAGAGTTTTGCCCGGTGAAACCTCTCCTGTTGAACAGGGTGGCAACAGCAAGCAACTCAGACAGAGGGAGCTTCTCTCCACTGAAAGAAAATCCTTCTTTAAAATTAAAGGCTCATTTAAACTTTACCCCTTGAGGTAAAAGAAAATAATAGCAATATATATTTTCCATTTTGCATAGTTTTATAACACTTTATCTCTCGGGGCTTTATGTTACTTCGAGCTCTCGGAGGGCTACAGTTTCGGTCTGGCAGCTAGCCTCTTTTGGGGGCGGTTGCTGATGCTGTGGGGAGGTAACGTTTTATTAAAAGCGACGTCAAAACACAGAAAATAGTCCCTGTGAAAAGGAGCGGAAAGTGGCTTGTGCCATGACACTCGCCAAGACACGTATAAGAGCAGCGAAACATTTAAGACTCAGAGGGAAAACAGGGAGGATGAGAAGTTCACTTTCGGGGAGAGCTGGAGGACTCGGGAGAACTTCCTCCGTAACCCTATCTTCTCTCCGCGTGTTTGTGTAGCTAACGGCCTCCATCTGTGCAAACAGATCAAGGGACCTGCATCCTTTGGGCCCTTTCACTGGCATCTGGGTCGAGGTGGAGGACTTTGGCACTAACTCTGAGTCCATCTTAGGCGGCAGGATGGGTAGTTAATGGGCACGGTTTCCTGGGCACGTTTCAGAACGAGTCCGCACTAAGTTATGGTGGGGGGGAATGAGTTGAACTTTGCAGGCTCTCTACCCTATTACTTTATTACTTTTCCAGCAGTTTAAGGATTGACCAAATACTTATCAGCAAATTAAAAACCCAGTAGCACCAGGCAGACAGACACAACTGGGCTTTTGGTCAGCGACTCAGTGGGGCCCAGTGGATGGGGGTGCCGGGAACTGATTTGAATATCCCACCTCACTTTGGGTGACTGAGGTGTTGACAGGACCAGGACAGGCATGTGCCACCCCTGGGCTGGTAAACAAAAGTTTCTTAAGAAGGAAGGTAAACATAAGATTCTTAAGTGCTCTTCCCCCACTTTGCTCTGTAATGCATTTAGCCTTTTATTGCATATTTGTAATATAAATATTTAATTGTACCAGTAGTATATATACTTGCGCATATGGGGTAAGGCAGCACAGGAAGCTGTATTCCAAGAGCTCAAGCATGGTTGGGGAATGAACACACAAAAAACTAACTATACAGTAGCATGACTATTGGAATAATTCCGATGTGTAGAAACTGGTAAGTGCAACTGCTTTGAAAAACTGTTTAGCAACGCATGCTCAAGTACAGCATACCCATATACCTATGACCTAGCAATTCCACTTCAGCACGTATACCCAACAGAAATAAGGGCATATGCCCACCAAAAAAGATACATACGAGAATGTTCATAGCAGTTTTATTCATAATATTAGCCCCTGAGTTGAAGCAATCCAAATGTCTATTCTCAGAAGAGTAGACAAACAGTGTTACAGTCATGGAATAGAATACTACACAAAAGTATGCATACTGTGTGATATCCTTTATATAAAGTTTAAGAACAGGAGAATTCATCTATTATCGCAGAAGTTAGCATAGTGGTTACTTTTGGGTGGCCAAGTACTCCCAGTCAGGAGCAAACCGGAGTTTGCTCAGCTGCTGAAATGTTTGATATCTTGATCCGAGTGGTAATGACAAGGGTCCACATGCATCGAAATCAATCAAGTGGTATAGTTAGGATTTGTGCCTTTTACTGTATGCAAGTTATAGCTTAATAAAATAATTTTATTTTCTTATAGATTTTATTATTTTATTTTTAGAGAGTGGGGAAAGGGAGGGAGGAGAAAGAGAGGGAGAGAAACATCAATGTGTGGTTGCCTCTTGCACGCCCCCTACTGGGGGCCTGGCCTGAAACCCAGGCATGTGCCCTGACTGGGAATGGGACCAGCAACCCTTTGGTTCTCAGGCCCACACTCAATTCACTGAGCTACAACAGGCTGGGCTCAATAAAATAATTTTATACAGTAATTATGTTAAAATAAAAGAAAGTGATATGGTAATGTTGATGAGGAAACCATTATTTTTTTCCTGGGAGAATGAGATGCACACAAGAGAGACATTTGACGTAGCGTTGAGGGGGTTCGGGACTTCCAATCAAGGTTCCAAGGATTTGGGAGTGAGTCAAGAGGCAGTGTTAGTGGTCCAGAGAGGAAGTTGACTGGGGCCAAGAGTCAGGCAGTGGGAATGGAGGGAGGCAGAGGGGAGGGCATTTCAGAGGTAGGATATGAAGGGGTCTCAAGTGACTGAAGCTGCGTGTATGAAGGGTGGGGAGCTGGAAAAGGGGAGAATAAAGACAGGAGTGGCCCTAAGTGCTCTCCTTTGGGTGACTGGGTTGCTGATGCCCTTACTAATAGAGAAGTTTGGAGAAGGAACGCATTTGGAACCACCTTAAATCATATGATCAGTTGGCAGCAGTCAGACCAGCATTTAAGATAATTAACAGAATCTAATACGTGGCTTGAATTCTGCCTCTTTTTGTTCTACACGAGTGGTCACGGCACAGACCCCTCATAGCATGTCTGTATAATGTAGATCTTAGGTAGGGCCTTTTCAGCGCCCTGAAGAAAAGTTTCCAAATGTTTCATTGTGATATTTACACACTGATATAGTTTGACATGTTCAATACTTGATACTCTTGTATTTCAAAACTCAGGTTCATTCTGGAGTATTGTTACATTTTATGAAAAATTCCTAACACAAATTTTCCAGCTGTGGGTACACCACTACCAAGTCTAGGAGGCTAGGCACAGTGATGTGTGTGCACATGTGTGTGTATGTGTGTACGGAAGCACGGGCTAGGTTTTCTTATTACCATTTTATTTGCTAGGGGGTGCTGTAAGCCATCTTACTGCTTATACGTATTTGAGTTCTTAGAGCTGAGTGCTACCGTGATGTAGGGTAGTGTTCACCCAGAAGAGTTATGGGCTCAACAGAAGACTTTTGGAGGTGAAATGTAGCTTGTCTCCTGCTTGTTTACTGCTATTCTGTCTCTTTTTGTTTAAAACCCACTTAATGTGTGTTTAGGGGATGGTTCCTTTTCATTTCCCTCGTATTAACACTGAATGGATGTCATCAGGATGTTAGGCAGAGCGATAGGGGTTGCAGATGCCTTCTGCTCTCTACCTACCAGTGCAGGTCTATAGACTGAACAAACCACTTCATTTCCTGGGATAGGTCAAAGTGACTGCTGTGGCTCCTCCTCCTGTTTTTCCTGCTGGGGGTGGGGGCAGGGTAAGGATGGCTGACAGTTTCCTGTTTCCTGTTTGCCTCTAGGAGAGCACAATTCTAAATGGCCCCATTTCTCTGCCGTTGCAAAAGCAATTGTCCTCTGCTCTTAATCAACCCTCCTGGGAAGTCACCTGCGATTCTTCGGGGGTTCTAGCCTTCTAGAGATAACAGTGTTGTTAAAAATTCCTCACTGTACTGCTTGTTAGAGGGGAAAAAAATGAACACGGTAAACTTGCTGAGGAGTTATAGCTACTGTTATATAGCTAATTTGAGGAAGACTGAAATTAAAACTTTATTTACTAATCTTTTGAATGCTTTTATATTTTATTTATTTTTAGTATATAAGAAATTATGTCTTTTATCTGGAAAGCCTTATAATAAATTTTTATTACATTTTTAAAAGTAAGAAAAATTATTTTTCTAGGTCAATCCATTAAATTCACAAATTTGAACAGATTGATTTTATGACTCATGAAATCAATGAGGGTTTTCATGAAGTAATTTATATTGTGAAATGCATTAAGGAGGCCACCAAATTCACATTCGGAGACAGAAATTTGCCTGTGATGTGACCCTTCACCTGAGACTCCAGGCTCTCTCTGATTCTATCTGTGTAGTCTCGTTGTTCTTAGGTTTTAGAATCCTCTACCCTTGTGAAATCCATCCATTCTCAGCTCTCTGAATCTGCTTAACCTCTTTCCAAACTCCAGGGCAATGGCTGTCAGGGTAGTTCGGTTTTATCAGAATCACCTGGAGGGCATCTCACAGCACAGATTGCTGGGCCTCAGCAGTGTTTCTGCTTAGTAGGTTTGGGATGAGGCCTGAGAATTTGCATTTGTAACAAATCACCAGGTGGTGCTGACCCTGTTGGTTCAGGGACCACACTCTGAGGACCACTCCATTAGACTTTTGCTTGAAACGTCTGTGGTAAACTAAATAATGGACTTCCAAATATGTTTATATCTCAATCCCCAGAAACTGGCGAAGGGACTTTGCAGTTAGGATTAAGGATCTTGAGATGGGGCCTAGTATAATCACAGTGGTCCTTCTAAGAGGGAAGAAGAGATTAAAGGCAGATAAAGGAGTTGTGATGGCAGAAGGAGATGTTCAAGTGATGTGCTTTGAAGGTGGAGGAAAGGGCCACAGACCAAGAATTTCAAGCGGCCTGTTGAAGAGGGAACAGACAAGGAGACTTTCTCTCCTGTAGCCTCTGGAAAGAAGAACGCTCTGCTGCTGCACTGATTTTAGCCCTGTACTACTCACTTCAGACTTCTAACCTCAGGGCCACCGTAAGACAATACATTTGTGTTGTTTTAAGCCATTCGGTCTGTGGCGACTGGTTTCAGCAGCAATCAGAAACGAATCCAACATCCTCGCCCACGTGGCAGGCTACCTAACTCCTGTCCACTTTAGCTCTAATGTCAGCAGCTGTCTACCTCATCCTGCATCTGCACGGTGTTTTACTCAATGACCCCAGTTTGGAGTTCTCTGTCCTCCTGTGAATGCCTAGAATATTTAATGTCTTGACCAGTTACGTAGATTTGGAAGATCTCATTCGTTTAACATTTGGCCACATTGCAGACATCAAGCTGAGGCTCACAATGAAAAGCTAGAATTCCTGTTCTAAAGGAGTTTCTCCTCCATCAGGGGAGGCACACAGAACATGGCCTCCTTAATCATATATAGCAGATACATGATGATGTTACATAACTGCATGTAATTTATATATGTAGCATATATCTCATATGTAATATAACATACTGCATTAGAATATGATCATTCAGTTAATATGTCTTTCTACAATACATAGAGATTGTATACTTCTGGTAAAAAGGGGCAATTCCCTATACCATTAATTTCGTGAAGATGGCAACCAGTCTTTTTTTTTTTGAGCTGTGTTCATTATTTCAAAAAGCCTGACAGAAAAATTATACCTTTCTTATATTAGGATTATATAAATCATCATTTCAGAAGTACATATTTGGTATAAAATCTTTCAAAAGTTTGGGTCCATAGCAGGAGAGGGGAGAGAGAGAGAAAGGAATCTCTTTTTTCAAACCAACAACTTGCACTTCATCATGCAAAGAGCATTGAATGGCAGTTGAAAAACCAAAGTTATTATTTTGGAGCAAATAAGTCTTCTGTGAAATGAGGGGTCTGATTAGATGATCTCTAAGGTTCTTTCAGATCTGAAGTTCTGTACTCTTTTCTCACAACCGAAGCACCGTGTTTTGTGTGGGCGAGGAGGACTGGGTGACTGAAGTCATCTCAGTGCCATGCTGGCAGCGCCGGACTGCCCTGTCTTCCACACAGCGCTGAAGCGTGAGCACGTCCACTCGTGCAGCAAAATGGGCTTCTCAGACACACACTGAAGTGAACGCTGACACTCAGGAGAAGATTACTTATTTGAAAATGAGTTCAGACAGGCTTTTGTACTGTAACAATTTAGCATACATGTAATATGCTTTGTTCCCTATTAACTAAAAAAATCTTAATATTCGAAACACATTGCAGGCTATTCAGATAGCACAGAGTGAAATGAAGGTTCAGCAATCAGTGTCGATTTCACAAAGGCATGGTTACGAGAGAGTGTGAGTCACTTCAGGGCAGATTGTCAGAAACCCTCAGGCAGGACAGTTGTGGTGATGCTGAACTGCAGATCGGTTGTTCAAATGATGGTGATCAGAAATGATAGATAAAATTTAAAAATGTACCTCGATATCTTCGAAGGCATCTGATAGTTAGCAAGACAGACAGAGTTTGAGGAGCCAAGGTGCTGGGGAGAAGAAAAACGCAGAAATGAATCCAACTTTTTGTTGCCAATATTTCTCCCCAGGCGTTGGGTGATTCACGAGTGGAGGGTGAAATGTGAAGAAGCCAAACAGAAGTGATGGCTGAGGGGTTGAGTTTCCACTATGTTGTATCGCTGACAGAACAATATCGGAATCTAGGGCCCACCAAGAAGTGGGGGCTCCTGTAAACATTCCAGGCTTTCATTTGGGATCCCCCTAAAATTGCAACCCAGGAGTGAGGATAAAATAGACAATCCTTAAAAAAAAACAAACCCTTTTTCATGCCAGTTCAACTTGTAATTGGATGACAGGGATCTGTTATCTCTGTGAATACTTGCTAGGAGCAAAGGTAAATCATCTCTGTAGGACTGTAGTATCACGCAGAGCTCCAAACTGTCTCCATAGCGTTTTATCCTCAGTGTCTGGCATGCAATACAAATTTGCCAGGGATGCTAGCAGACAAAACCAAATGATCAAAAATCAAGAAAAGAAAAACAGACCGTAGATACAGATGGACACAGGTAATCACACAGGCTCCAACATGATGTGTTTGAAAGATCAGATGAGAAGATGGAAAATTTCTGCCGAGAACTGGAGACCATGAAAGAAAGCTTAACCGCGGTCTTACAACTGAAAATGTCAGTCATTGAAGTTAAGAATTGAATAGACGGGTTTAAGAGCATATTAGAAAGAGCAAAGAAAAGGTTAAGAAACTGGAAGTTAGATCAAAAGAAAATACCTGGACTGAAGAGTTGTGAGAAGGCAACAAGACGAATACAAAACCAAACATAGGAGACACTGGGACATGGTGCAGGAATCTAACACCTGCGGCTGGAGCGCCAGGAGTGGAGACAACAGAGCAAAAGCAGTATTTTAATTATGATCAGAGTTCCCTGAAACCGATGGAAGACATCAGAACACAAATACAAAAAGTGCTGTGGACCTCAAGCAGAGTCTTCCGGCAGAAGGCTCTCACCCTGGGGCCTGGATTGCCAGAAGGGGTTACTTAGGCCTAGTACAAGTTTACCCAAATAAAATATTACAATTTTCAGACTATCGTGCAATGAGGGGTGGGTGGCCACTGAGATGTAGCAGAAGTTGTTGATTTGGTTTGCCAGGAAAATTCTTCAAGAGAAATAGATGCTGTCACATGCCCTTTGCCTTTGCCCATTACCCCCTTTCTGTTGCAGAGAATGAGGCATGACAGCTGGGATTCGGCAGCCTTATAGGTTCATTGTACCACTGTAGTGGTTAATTTTGTGCCTCAAACTTGTACAGGCCACAGCACCCAGACATTTGGTTAAACACTAGTCTGGATGTAGCTGTGAAGTATTTTTTAGATCATGTCAATATTTAAGTCAGTAGAACAAGTGTAGCTTTCCCTCTATAATGTGGGTGGGCCTCATCCAATGTGTTGAAGGACTAAGAGACAAGAACCGCATCCCTCAAAGTAAAGGAAATTCTGCCTGCAGTCTCCCTTTGGGCTCAAATGGAAACGTTAACACTTTCCTGGGTCTGCGGCCTGCTGGCCTACCCTACAGATGTTGGACTTGCCAGCCTCCATAATCATGTGGGCCAATTCCTTAAAACCCCCCTTCCCATAGATTATACATGCCTCCTACTCCTTTTGGTTCCCTGGGGAACCCTAATACAGCTGTGAAAGTCGTGTGCCAAGGACAACGGAGGGGAAAGGCACAAGTTATCTGGTATTTCCATAGCAGCTCTAAATTGCCTCCCTATGGACTTCTTTTGTGTGGGAAGCAAGTACACGCTTAAACCTATATATGCTTATGTGTTTTTCACAAGTCTTTTTTTAATTAAATACACAGCCCAAAATAATACTCATTGAAAAAATGGCATTTAAAAAGTACCTGAGGCCTTGGCTGGGTAGCTCAGTTGATTGGAGCATCATCCTGATACACCAAGGTTGCAGGTTTGATCCCCAGTCAGGGCACATAAAATGTTTAATATTTCTCTTTCATTCTCTTTCTCTCTCTCTCTCCCCCCCCCTCCAGCTTTCCTCTTTTGCAAATCAAATATTAACTAAAAAAGAAAAGTATCTGAATGATGATCACCTTTTCTTTTCATACAGAAGCCATGCAGGGCAAAAGTCCCAGATGATTTCATTTTCATCACTTGTTTATTAGTCTCCATTTACTTTACAATATGTAAAGGGACAAGGAACATGGACTCTCTACTGTGTGTTAGTGAACGGCCATAAATCAGACCATCTGAATCCTTCACATTTATCCAGTTCTACCACATGAAGAGAAATTTCTTTTGATTGGTATTAAATGCTCCACATATGTAAAAAATCCAATCAAATTTCCATTCAATTCATATATTGTCATATGAAGTGAAGTAATGCATTAAAGCAAATAATGTTATAAATAGCATTTATATAGAACAATGATTTTAAGATAATGACTCAAATACTTATTTTTTAATTCCTTTGAAGTAGGAAAAACAAACTATTTGAACATCACAAAAATGAAGCAAAAATATAATTTAGACCAAACTTAAAACTAAGAGAGATTGACTAAAATTATTTGCTTTTATTCAGAGGTCAAATTAAGACTAGAAATTAAATTATTATACATTAGACTGTCATATCTGTAGAATCAAAATAATATTATGGAATATGTATTTTCTCCTACCACTTGCCTTGCCCCCTTCTGGGACTGAGTTCTTAATTGTATCTGTTATGACAGTAATTTTATTCTCATTTTTAAGGAAATATTTGGCTTTCTTTTAATGATTTTTTTTCATGAAGTATGTTGGAAGGAATTTATAGATGCTCTTGTTACAGGTTTTGTCTGGATTCTGGGAGAAATTTCCATCACATAAATTGTGATGTGAATAAATGCTGCATCATTGGCCTAAGAGAAATTATGTTAAAATTTAGCAAAGTCAAAAATAAACAAAATGCTTTGTGACTAATGATTAATGCCCTATTTAAGGTAAGTTTTATCAGATGAATCCTATCTAAAGTTGGAATGGCTGGGAAATACATAGTCAGTGATTTTTTTAACAGTCCAAAAGTAATATTTTTCCAAGGCTGACTATAAAAATTTTAAAACCTTCCTTTGAGAGCAGCGTTTTCTGGGCCTGAGAGCCTATTTTACTTTTGTGTACCATAATCTGGAGATTTAACTGGGTGTTCAAATTGCAAAACCACAATGTCCAGAAAGTGTGAAGGCCAAGAATAGAAAAGTCTTTGAAAATCCAATACCGATGTGAAATTGGATTTCTTTATTCTCTTCATTTAATCTTTTAATTAAAAATATTTGTTTTCTGTTCTTTTGTCCGTCATAAATACCTCTGGTGGGCCTTACAGACTCACAGGCCAAACGTAATTAACCAGTGAGTGACATATCTTTACTTTCACTGGCCCTGAGGTTTATTTTCCCACCTTTATCTACATCCTGTTCTACTGTAACTCTCAACTCTTTTCATGTTACGATTAACCAACTGGCCTGAAAACCCCTGCAAAAATTTCCCTCTTATTGTGTCTTTTTGTTTTATTCTGAAGAAAAGAGTTTTAATAGTTTGAAAATAAAACAAAAGGTAGAAACCATACGGGGAGGAGGGAGTGGGGGTGCAAAAGTGGTTTCACAGTTGTTTGTATAGAAAAACATGCAGGTTATGGTTATTACAAGAGTTCTATGAACTCAAAAGAATGTCACTCACAACTGTAAACCCACTATTTTGGTCACTTCCTCTGGGCTTTTCCTTCAAGGTTGTACCTTGTATTTTATTTATTTATTAAACATTTTTCAACCAAACTTTGTACTTTGAGATCACTGTGGATTCACATGCAGTTGTAAGGAATAATAGAGCAATACCGTATTTTTTTTTGACCCATTGTTCCTAATGGTAACATCTTGTAAAACTATGGCACGATATGATCAGGATATTAACATCGATATGGTCCTGATGCAGATCCCCTTCACCATCAAATCTCTCATGTTGTCCTTTTATGGCCACAGCTGCTTCCCTCCCCAGCCCCCCTTACTCCCTGGCCATCAGCAATCATTTTGCATTTCTACAGTTTTGTCACTTCAAGGATGTTACATAAATGGAAACATATAGTAGTAGTAGCCTTTTGTTTGGGTTTGGCTTTGGCTTTTTTTTTCACTCAGCATAATTCTCTAGAGCCAAAGATCTTTTTAGGTACTTACTTGCCTTTTGTGTATCTACTCCAGGAAAGTATCTCTTCATGTGTTTTACCTATTATCTAATTTTCTGTTTACTCATTTTTGTTTGTTATTTTTTTTACCGTTGAGTTTTGATAGTTCTTTATATATTGTAGATACTAGTGCTTTTTAGAATTTGTGGTTTGAAAACATTTTTTCTAGTTTGTAGCTTGCCTTTTCATACTTTTAATGGGGACTTTTACAAAGTAAAAGTTTTAAATTTTGATGAACTCCTATTTATTGATTTTTTCCTTTTATGGCTCATGCCTTTGATATTAAGTGTATACATTCTTTGTATGAGCCTTCACGTAAACTCTTTGACTCCAAAGATCCCTTCTCTTTACTAAGTTTTATGTTTTACATTTAAGTCTGTGATCAATTTTGAGCTAATATTTATCAAAGCCTCATATTCAAAAGATATTTCCTTCCTTCCTTCCTTCCCTCCTTCCTTCCTTCCTTCCTTTCTTCCTTCCTTCTCTACGGATGTCCAAGTTATCAAGCATCATTTTTTGAAAAGCCTGTCTTCTGTTTATTGAATTGTTTTGCACCTGTGTCAAATACCAGTTGAGTATGTTTCTGTGGGTATATTTCTGGGTTCTCTCTTCTGTTTTATTGACCTATATGTCTGTCTCTCTACCAATACTCTACAATCTTTATTATTATAGCTGTTAAGGCATTATTAATTATAATAATAATTAAGATATTATATTTTTAAATTGGGTAGACTAAATTTCTCACTTTATTCTTCTTATTCAAAATTGTTTTATCTAAACTTAAAAATAACCATGTAGCTACAAAACAATCTTGCTGGCAGTCACTAGGAATTTTTTAAGCCATTATACCAATTTGGGGACAACTGACATCTGGACTATATTGGGTCTTCCAATCCACAAGCATCCTGTCTCTTCTATCTATTTAGATCTTCTTTGATTTCTTTCATCAGTGTTATGTAGCTTTTAATATACAGGTTGTGTACATGTTTTGTTAGATTTACATCTAAGCATTTCATTTTATTAGAGTTACTGTACAATGACTTTACTTTTAATTTAAGTGTTCATGTGTTTGTTGTTAATATTCAGAAATGTGATTGAGATTATTTTGCTAATTTTATATCCCATGACCTTGCTGAACTCATCTATTAAGTCTGGGAATTTTTTCATAATACTTCTTGAGATTTTACTATGTGACAATTACATCATTTGAAAATAAGAACAGTTTTATTTATTTATTCCTTCATGGTCTTCATACCTTTCATTTCCTTTTCTTGCATTATTGCACTGGTTGAAACTTCCAGCACTGTGTTGAAGGGTGGTATTAGCAGACATCTTGCCATGTGTCTTTTCTTAGAGGAAAAGCACTTTCTTTCAGTATCGAATACAATGTCAGTTGCAAGCATTGGTAGATGGTCTTCATCAAGCTGAGGAAGTTCATTTCTATTTTTTTTTTCAGATAGTTTTTACATGAATGTACTGAATATGTTTAAATGATGTTTTGGGTATTTATTGTTATAATAATGTGATTTTTCTTCCTCAGCTTATTCATACAATAGATTACATTGATTTTCAAATATTAAATCATCCTTTACAATGGAAAGAAATCCTAATTGGACACAATATATAATTCTTTTTATATATTGCTAAGTTCTATTTGTTGATATTCTGTTAAAGATTTTCCCTTTATTCAAGAAGGATATTGTCCTATAGTTTTGTCCTATAGTTTTCTTTTATTGTACTATCTTTTTCTCATTTTGATATTTGAATAATGCTAGTTTTATAAAATGAATTGGGAAGCATTCCCTTTTTTTCTGTTTGTTGGAAGGGAGTTTATAGAACTGGCATTAATTTCTTCTTCAAATATTTACTGCTATTCTCCAGTGAAACCATGTGGTCCTAGATATTTCTTTGTTGGAAATTTTAAAATTGTGAACTCAATTTCTTTAACAGTTATATGCTATTCAAGTTCTTTGATAGTGTTTGAGTTGTGGTGGTTCGTAGTTTTTGAGGACCTGGTCCTTTTTGTCTAAGTTGCTAAACACATGTGCAGGGGTTTTTGCAGGAGTCTTCTATTCTCCCTTAATGCCTGCAACCCCCCCAGGGACATCTCTTTACCATTTCTGATACTTATTTCGGCACTTTGTATCTTTGCTTTTTTCCCATGTCAGTCTGGCTGAAGGTTTGCCAATTTTATGAAACTTCTCAGAGTACCAGTTCTTTGTTTCGCTGATTTACTCTACTGTTTTTTTCACTTTCAAGTTTATTGATTTCATCTTTTTATTATTTCCTTTCTTCTTTTCAGTCTGCCTTCTTCTCTCCATCTTTCAGAGTCTGTTTGTTTTCTACTCAATGTCTGGGTTTTCAGTTGTAGCTAATGGGAAGAGTACGCCTACTCCACCTTCCCAGTCTGTGCATTTTGTTTGCATGTTGGGTAATGTCCTTGTGTTTTACTACTGGGACATAGGTCGAGTTCAACCTTATCCTTTGCTGGGTTAAGAGGCAACCTTTGGAAATATGGGGTGTGTTGAGAAATAGCTTTATATGTTGGCTTTTCGTTCTTGAGATGGGTATTTAGTAAGTAAGTATTAGAAGTGAGCAAGACGTAGAACTTAAGACAGTGACTTCAGTGACTGTTTACAGGAGATTTAAAGCTTCTGCTCGTGAGCTGCTGCTGGCAGGACTGCCTCTGGTTTCCTGACTTCTCGGGCAGGGGAAGGAGCGGTGGGCTCAGAAACCTGGTTGTCAGCTCCCCTTCAGCCTCTTATGTCATTGCTTCAAAATTACCTCAAGCTGGGAAAGTGAAAAGTAATGCATTTTCATGACAGAGATACCAAAACTCACTTGGGTTTACTGTAATTTTATATATGCCTCAATGAACAGTTGAATTGTATTCATTTAAGGTTTTATATTACTTGTGGGTCAGTTTTATACTGCGATGGTGCTCACATTTTGGTTACCCTGTATCATTCTGATGTAAAAATCATGTTGAAGGGGAAATTGTTTGTGCATATAATGAGTATAACTTGCATCCTAGGGGCCTTGAAATGCAGTTTACTAAACTAAATATGACAAACAACAGTCTAAACATAGATTTGTCCGTAGTCAAGCTCTTCCTGTGAAGGCTTAAAAAAAAAAACCAAACCCAGGGAATTGTCACACTTCCCATTGTTATTCACACGCTTGTTTGGGATCTGATGGTGGCAGCTGCCAGAGGCCTGACATTTCAGCAGGGAAGAGAAGCAAGGACAGAGTTGAAGGTCTCTGGATCTAAGTAGCTCTCTCAAGTTCACTGTCACCCTTCGGCTTACTTGAAAATATGGTAATGGCTGTAGAATTTGATTAGATAATTCCAGTAGTAAAACAAATTCAATTAGCTAACAACATACACGAACACTGCAGAATACAGAATGAAAATACCACCAAACCCTATCAGTTGTTTTAAACTCTGCTTCTTAAGTGGCTTTCCATCCCAGTGAACAAATATTTGTTAAGAAATGGCCATGTGCTAGGCACTAGAACAGGGGCTATTGGCAACACATAATGAACAAGCCCCAGTCCTTGAATTTAAGGAATAAGCAATTAGAGGGGAAATAAAAATGCATACAAATAACTGCTGTACAATGTGCTTGAAATGAGGCTTCATGAAGCAGCTGTCATTTGAACTGAATCTTGATGGATTGTTTAGTGGCTACAAGCAGCAGAGATGGACTCTGGCTAAGTGAAAAGCAGGGGAAGGAAAGGGAGGAATCTATAGGGAATTGTGGGTATAGCTCCTGAATTGAATTACAAACTGAACCTGTGAGGGCACAGGCATTGTGGATTGATGTATCAGGACTGGTGGTAGATTTTTCTTCAGAGCGTGGCCTATAGGATGGGTCAATGCTAACACTGTCGGGTTTGGTCGCTCCTCTCAAGATACACACATCTCCAGGTGAGAGGGCCCGGCAGCCATGACTTGGATCCTGTGTTCACCTCTTGGCCAGTGCAAAGCCAGGGGATCATTCCTTAAAGGAAGATCGCAAGCTGAAAAGCCAAATCCAGTGGCTCTGATGTTGTGCTGCACAAACCACAGACAGACAGGTGGAGGGAATAGCTGAGTAAAGACAGAGAGGTAGGGAAGTAAGGAAAGTGTTTGAGCACAGTGAAGAATCTAGTGTGGCTGGGGCATAAGGTGAAGGAGGGGCTAAGCTGGCAGAGATGAGGAAGGAGAGGCAGATTGGAAGTGGGCAGTGAAAGGCCTTGGCCACTATGTTTGGAATTGGTTTTAGAATCAATGGCTGGGAGTGGGAGGAACCAGCCTGCTAAGATCTGTGCTGTAAGAACAGTTCTCTGTAAATAGTCTGGGATTGTTAAAAGGAAAGTCTAGGGCAAGAAGATTATAGATGAAGTTGCCTAGGTGAAAATGGGGAGAGAGGGCATATAATGATATTATACTTTGCTTACCATGAAATAAAAACAACAATGAACAATTTTATATGCTTTATTTTTGCCCAGTAAAAAGGACAGTGTGTGCATTATCACCCCTTTGAACAAATATAGTACCAGAAGCTTGAGAAGCTAAGGGCTTGCTTTAGATCCCATGATGGGTAAGCAGGAGACAGGACTCCCCGTCAGGCCGTCTGGGCAGGGCCCCTCTCTAGCATGGGATACCTCGCAGCCCGATCTAGGAGACTTGGCTTCTCTGCACCACAGGCTGTGACCCATTTTCTTCACCGCTAGGATGATGAGGTTATGCCCTAAAGTAAATAACTCCAGTGCACCTGAATCTGGTCACGTGCCTGACTTGCTTATGTGCCCTGAATGGACTTTTCTTTTCTTTCCCTTGAAAGAGGATTTTCCAAAAAGAGTTTCAAAAAGAATCTGTGTGAACCTATGCTTAGCAGCTACGCGTGAGGACGATGGTAGGCTAGGAGGAAACTGAATGGTGGACAGTTATGGACATGAGGCTGCGGAATGTCAGGTTGCCTAAGTTAAAACACCTGCTCTGCCTCTCACTGGCTGTGTGACCTTGGTCAAGATACTTGACTTTCTAAAAGCCGATTTCTTCATCTGTAAAATGGGGATAGTAGAAGATCTACCCTAAAGAGTTGCTGTGAAGATTAGACAAGATAATGCTCGTAGAGTCCTTGGGAGAGTGCTTGCACATAGTAAGTGTTTCTAATGCTGTTATTATGGCTATTGTTATTATTTTCTTAACAATAACCAAAATAATATGGCGGGAGAAGTGTTCCAAATAGTTCTGTGACATTTGGGCTTCGGTGCCATCTAGTGGTCAGGACATTTCGGAGTGTGCTTTCAGTCTAGGTGTTGTACCCACAGGTGACTGACCCAAGGGCCTGTTACTCTGTAGCTGAATGAATTGCTTCTAACTGATTTCAAAGGTGAGTCTTGGGCATGCAGGCCAGGATTAGGAATGCTGTATGACCTCATTACCAGTCTCAGTTGCATAAAGAAGATAACTTTGTTTCTATAGACAAAAAGGGAAGTGGAGCCTCTGATGCTTGCCTCTCTCTTGGACTGGCCACACAATGGAACTCATTGTGCTTCCAGTGGGTATAGCAGCCTCTCAGAGGGATGCAGGCTACAAATGGGCTTGCCATTGTAGTGGTTAGGAATGTGATTATGGTGGTCAAGTGTTTTATGACTCATCAGTGTAATGACTTCAGTAAGTTACTTAAGCTTTCAGCCTCTGGGGGTGTGGAGAGTAATAGTACCTACCTCACAAGGTTTTCATGAGAATGCGCGTATATGCCTAGCATAGGGCCTGATGCATAGAAGGTGCTCAGTAAACATTAGCCATATTTATTTTTCACTTTTGCAGTAGATTCTTGTGTTAAAGGAGGACCATTCATTCATTCATTCATTCAACCAATGCCTATTGAGTACATACTAGGTGCCAAGGACTGAGCATAAAACAGACACTGCTCCCTCTGGTTTGGGTGAAGGCATCAAACAAATGATTTCAAGGGAAGCTGAGTGTCATTGAGCTTGATTTGTAGACTGAACCAAGGATTTTCTATTGAACATCATTTACATCCTGGACATTGTGGTCTTGAACTTTATGTGGCGCTGTTTCAGCAGATGGGAGTTAAGTTTCTTGTTCTTAAAAACGAAGTTGGTATGTTAAAATCACTCTTCAGATGATGAAAATAAAGTGCATTGAAGAATGGGTTCCTTTTCCTAATTTTCCTAAAAGGGCTGTATGGGCTGGCAGTGGACCTAGTGATTACATTAAAAAATATTTGCATTCATGTTACTCTTCTTGTGGCTCAGGTGACCTGACCACTTTCACTTTGCTGAAAGTGAAAGGCCATACTAGTTATTTTTTCCTTGTCTGTATAACCAAACTAATCCTCTTTCTCCTTTAATTTCTCTCCACATTAGCCTTATGTTCTTGAATATTTTCTTACTTCATCTGACAAGAATTCAGCAGGTTCCCTAAGTTCCACTGCTTTAGAAAACCACCACGCAATATGTATCAAAGCTGAGCTAATTCTCCTAAACTAAGTTCTAAAGCACTGATCTGTATGAAGGGCTTGGTGAGGGGCTGAGGAGAGGAGCAAGTCACCTGTGTATGCTTGGGAAAAACGTATCAATGTGATAACATATGTAATGTACAAAGCAATATAACACTATGTACATGAAATATTCTATATTATACTGAACCATGGAAAATATGTACTCTTTTCTTAATATAAGCAGCAAAACAGTAAAACTCAACAAATTCTTCCTGGCTGGTGAGTGAACACAGATGATAGACTCTTTTGGGATTCCCAGGGTTATTCCCACACAGGGGAATAAACTAAAATCTGAGACACTGAAGTAAGCTTTTCTATTCTCTTTTCATTTTTTAAAAAAGAGAACATGGGTTGAAACAAAATTGGCCAAGAAGCTCAAAGGCTGGAAAACAGTTGATTCTGAATATCTCCCGAATGCACCTTGCTTGGGAATTTCCGGACAATAGCCATGATCATGTCGGTGACGGCACTGATTCCGTGGCAGGCTCTGCTCGGAACGCACCACGTGGCACCTGGCTTACTCTTTGCCACATCGGGGAGGTGTGTTGGTTGAGCAGAGTGTCGGTGCTGAGGCTACTGCTATGGCCACATCAGTACTTCCCCGCAGTCCGTGGGCTCTCCTTTCTGGGCCCCGCGCCCCCGCTCCGGTGCCGTTTGCTTCCTGAGCAGCCAGCGCCTTCCTTGATCCTATTTGGCAGCTTGTTCCATAAAGTAGTTTCCCTTCATTTAGGGATGTTCTGCGGCCCCTGGGGGATAATTAAAAAGTTAATTTTATAATACTTTATATTCGTGTCGATTTTCAGGGTCAGGATCTTTTACCCAAATCCCATCTTTTCTATTTCTTTTTCAGCCCCATTGTTGAGTTCTGCAAACACAGGCTCCTGTTGACACACCGCTGGCACAGAGAGAACGCAGTCTTTCCCACAGAGCTGTTTTTGGACTTTTAAAATTTTTTGACTAAATATGTGTTCTCGCCTCGTAAAAGCAAGATCTTCTTTTTCACTTTGCTCTATAGAAGTGGTTTATTGCTACTGTTTGGGTTTTACTTGAGAGTTACTATTACTGAATACATTTCCAGTCAGTCGTAGACTGAGATGGAATAACTTTCAGAATGTCCTTTTAGACAGTTAAGTTAGGGAAGAAATATCCACATGATTAGAGTAAAATTGTTTAAAGTATTGGCCCTTAGTTCATGTTTTCTATAACAATGGTCTAAAATTTTCACTCCCCGCTATGCCCTAAATGGACTCCATTGTTGTGTCCGCTGCCATGATACTTTATCTTGAGATATAACTCTTGTTTCTTGATATTGTAATATAACATCCCTTTGTTCTGTGAAGGCTGGGGTTTTAAAGGACTGTACTTGAGTCTATTTTTTGGTGGTGGTGGTAGCAGGGAGTGAATGTTCCTACCTGCCCGATGACTTACTCAGGAAGCTTCAGGTGCAATCAGACTGTGAAGTCCCGACCAGAAAGGAGACCATAATTTCAGCTACACACTAAGCAGATAACAGACGTCAGCTATTCACTAGTCAGGAAGATAAGGGAATGAGTTTGATTCCTCATTAAAAGCTTCATGGTTTAAGTCAAAAAAAGAAAGAAAGAAAGAAAAAGAAAGAAAGCTAGCTCTGGGTCTTGGCTTATTAAGTTACATAAACAGAGTGAAGTGCCATGGGGGAGAATGGAAACTCTTGGAGTGACCTATAATTAGAAAATTTCCACACAGGGAATAAAAACAGACCGTATGCCACTTCCTGACCTCGGTAACCCATACAGGCTAAGCCATTGGTGGGACACAGATAAGAAAACACCAAGGAAAAGAAACCTGAGTAGTCAGTCTGCCTATTTGCACTGATGGGACTCAGCCTGAGAGCCGTGCTTAGAAGGTGCCCTTACAGTTTCAATCACCTCCAAGGTGACAGGAAGAATGAAGGCCTCCTGATACTGAGCTCTATGCAAGGGAAGAGGCTACAAGGTGACTCCTGGGAGGAAGGCAGATAGATAGTCAGAACTCTGCTCTCCCACTTGTTTGTTTTGTGACTTTGGGGAAATATTTGACTTTCCAGAGCCTCCATTTCATCCTGTGTATACACAGTAAGTCCTCACTGAATGCTCTTGATAGGTTCTGCAACTTTAAGCTATAAGGTGTATGAGGAAACCAGTTTTACCATAGACTATTTGATATAAACAAGAGTTACGTTCCTATAGCATCTCATCAACATTATAATGAAAGGACAAGGAACAAAACAACCTCAATCGAGGACCTGCTCTATTTCCCTCCAGCATATCCCCACATATCTTACAGTGCAATAAGAATGTTGACTCTGGTGGTGTGTTGGTAGGTTCCATGGGTCAGTAGACCTAAACTGCTTGAGAACAGGGATTGCCTCCCAGACACATAACACAGTGACCGGCATGTAGTAGATACTCAATCAATATTAACTGAATAAAAGTGTTTTAAAAAGTTCTAGTAGGGTGACTGGCACATAATATGTGCTGGTTAGGATTGTGCTTCCACCATCGTCCACTACTGGAGGGAATGCAGATTGGTGGAGTCACTATGGAGATTCCTCAAAAATTAAAAATGTAACTGTCTTATGGCCCAGTGATTCCACTTTCAGGTATACATCTGAAGAAACCTAAAACACAAATTCAAAACAATATATGCACCCCTGTGTTCGTTACAGCATTATTTACAATAGCCAAGATATGGAAGCAACCCAAGTGCCTCCTTTTCATCCACTTGTAAGTAGACAAGTGGACGGAAAGGAGGTGGTGCATAGATACAATGGGATATTACTTGGCTATAGAAAAGAATGAAATCTTACCACTTGTGACAGCATGGATGG
This sequence comes from Phyllostomus hastatus, assembly GCF_019186645.2. Taxonomy (NCBI): domain Eukaryota; kingdom Metazoa; phylum Chordata; class Mammalia; order Chiroptera; family Phyllostomidae; genus Phyllostomus; species Phyllostomus hastatus. Next base: position 32,585,803 of record NW_025333709.1, on the reverse strand, counting down.
TCCTAGAGGGTATCATCCTCAGTGAAATAAGTCAGACAGAGGATGACAAATATCATACGATTTCACTTATATGTGGAATCAAAAGAGCAAAATAAATTGAGCAAACAGAATAAAAACAGACATAGATAGAGAGAACAGACTGATGGTTCACAGAGGGGAGGGGAATTAAGGGACTGGGTGACAAAAGTGAAGGAATTAAGGAGTACAAATTGGTAGTCATAAACTACTCTTGGGAATAGGAAATAGAGTAAATAATATTGTGGTAACTATGTATGGAGCGAGGTGGTTACTTGAAATATGGGAGGGACCACTTTGTAAAGTATATGATTGTCTAACCACTATTGTAGACATCTGAAACTAATACAAAATAATATTGAATGTAAACTGTAATTTTAAAAATAATTGTAGTTTCATTATATATATATATATATATAATCACTGATTGAGTGACCTTAAACAAATCCTTTTACCTCTCTGGGTTAGTTCTTCATCCATAAAAAAAGTTAGAGTAGTTTGCTCTATCTAGCAAAGATTGCCTCTTTTCAAAAATCAGTTTTATCCTACCCCCAATGGAGGACATTGTGTCTCTAATGATTAAGTTATATCTTTGGAGTTTGGCTTAAAAGTATATGGTATAAATGAAGAAAGCCTTAACATTTTAACTGACTTCAATTTCCACCTGAAAACTCTGTTACTCCTCAAATAGTCCTGGTTTCTTCATATCCCATCCGGTTAGTGTACTTTCCACTCTTAAAAGTGTCAGGTTTGGGAGGTACATTATGTGGTCACCAAACTATGAATGATGTGGAAAACTGGCTGCCTGGCCAGTGAGCGCTGTGGTCTCCTAAGCTCTCTGGCAGGAAGGTCAGACCTGGTCTTTGGTCCTCTACCCTGGCTCGAGTAGCTGTCCTGGACATGCTGTTGGCTTCTGGGGACCCAGAGAAGCTCCAGCACATTTAGAGAAATTTAGAACTCAATCATACGAGGAACAACATTAGGACCATGAGGTGTTTAGCTTAAAGAAGCCTCTCATGTGATAGCTGAGTTTCAATGTTTTAAAACCACCAAGACTCTTCAAGAGACACCAGAAGTCCACTAAGGACCAGTGAGAGACCCACCAATGAGAAACAGACTAATCATGGCTTTTGCATGTAGTGACATCTGTTCCTATGTCCGGATATGGGACTCTGTCCACAATACAAAAATTAATTTTTAAAAAGCTGGTGGCAGAAAAATATATATGGAATCTGATTCAATTTAAGTACAGATGCATACATATGAGGTTTGTCCAGAAAAAGCCTAGTAATTGTTAACACAATAAAAATGGTTTGTGTGACATTGATGTCACCTGGCAGCCAAGGAGAGTGGACTGGAATGTGCATGAACAATGATGACTTTACTGTACTAGTCAGTGGGGGCAGTAGATGCTGTTGAGTGAGCATGTGTACTGTGTGGCCATTTGAATGGCCATTGCATTCAAAATGACTGATCAAGTAGAGCAATGAATCTGCATCAAACTTTGTGTGAAGCTTGAACATTCCTCCATGCAAACTATTCAGAAGATTCCAGAAGGCTGCAGCTGTCGGCAACTGGTGACTGCCCACACAACAATGTGCTCATTCACCCATCATGTATTGTGGAGTTTTTTGGCAAAGCATCAAATCACCCAGGGGATCCAGCCTTCCTATAGCCCAGATTTGGTGCCCCATGACTTCTGGCTTTTCCCAAAACTAAAATCACCTTTGAAAGGGAAGAGATTTCAGACCATCGATGAGATTCAGGAAAATGCAATGGGGCAGCTGATGGCATTTGGGAGAACTTTGTGAGGTCTCAAGGTGCCTACTTTGTATCTTGCATCTTCAATAAATGTCTCTATTTTTCCCCCCTCATTACATGGCATGATACTTTCTGGACAGACCTTGTGTATAACTTTGTTTAGAAATGGAAAACGTCTGAGTAAATAGAATGGGAAAATCACTATTAAAAGACTTACCTCTGGAGAGTGCAATGTGGTGGTGTGTAGTGGGGGATCTGTAATATTTTACTCTACAAACTTTTATAATACTTCACATTAGAAACTGCTCCTGTTTGAATTATCATGGCTTTTTAAGAGAGTAAATGAGAAAACGTTGTGACGAGAGAAAGTAACATAACGTAAGGAGAGAGTTAGAACATCAGTACTTAAAAGAAAAAGGTCAGTTGCCCTTGGAAGTAATGAGGCCCCCTTCTCCGGAGGTAGCCAAGGTTGCAGAAAGGCTGGTAAGTGCTGGCAGGAGACACTAGGGTTTGATGGAGTGTTAAATAAGTGATCTGTGAGGATCTGTCATCCCTGCAATTCTACTGCATTTTGAGATTCAATGAGATTAAACCATTCAATGGATGCACTTATAACCATTTGAAAACATAGTCCTGGGCCAAAAAAGCAAGAATTAAGCTATTATGATTACTCTCTGTCTTACGATTTCCTCTGTTTAATGTTGTTCTTATTCTTTTTGGTTATAGTATTATGGGATATTTCCTGAGTGTCTACTGTGGTACAGACCTTTTGCTTTACATATGTAATTTTATTTAATTTTCACTATACTGCATGGTGGTATTATTGTTACTTCCACTTAATGGATGAGGAAACTGAGGTAGAGAGGGGCAATACAACTTGCCCTATGTCCCAGAGCTAGTAGGGTGGCAGAGATTTTGGGTGACAACCCTTCAACTTCCATTTGATCCCCTCTCCAATTACAGAGGTATTACAAAAATGTAACCTTAGAAATGACTTCCTGTCTAACGGTGGTTTCTGAGTAATTGCAGCCAACAATTGTAATGAAAATCTAAAAGTTAACATTCTCCCCTCATTGTATAATGATTTGGAACTTGTTCATGTGCTTTTTCAGGGTAATCTTTCTGAAGCAATGACTTTGGCCCTGGTGGGACCAGGGCATCCATCTGCTTGGGCGGGTGGGGTGGGAAAACACGATGGGAGGGTGTGGAGATTAGAAGTCTTACGTATAGAATGCAAAGACAAAGGTACAAGCAATAATCCCTCCTGCTGTTGGAAACAAATTGCATTCTGCCGGAAGACAGCTATTGTTCTGAGGAGGGATTTTCTAAATTCCTTAGTTTCCCCCTAAAATACACTGAGGAAGAGTTCTTGCTTTCTCACGTAGGAATGAGATGCACTAGTTACTAGGCTTGTTGCACTGCTATATAACACGGGAACAAGATGATTAGCCCATCTGTTTCCAGCCCCAAAGAGTGACAGGGGGAGAAGTGGGCAGGAGAGAAAAGGGGGTGAAGAGAGAGATGAGAAGCAGACAATGTTATGTTGGTTTTTTTTTCCACAATAAAAAAATAACAGCTAAAATTGAAAAAAAATCAATCCCTCATTGTCACCAGCCACATTTCAAGTGTTTAATAGCTATGCGTGGCTCATGGCTGCCATGTTGGATATTTAGAACAAATGCACCATTGTAGAGAGTTCTGTTGGACAGTGCCTCTCCAGATGATGCTCGATCTCAGGTTTATTAGCCATCCGGCCCATTCGTGGCTGGTGGGGATTGGGTTGTCCCCTCTGGGTTGAAACTTCTTTGGGAGGTTATATGTTAAATGCAGCCAGAGAAATTTTAGGGAGCCTGAGGCCTAGGGTCTTGCCAGCACCTCCCAGGCACAGCCTGTAACAACTGCAGTCTCCCTGGAAAAGCTGGGTGTCCTGCAGACTTAAGGTCAGAGATGGCTGGGGGAGGCTTCTGATGCAATAGAGGTCCGGTTTTCTGAGATGCTGAGTGGGAGGTGGTCGGAAGAATCCTGGGGCCTAACTGCCGAGGAGGTCAGAGAAGGTGCTGGCTGAGGAAGATCAGAGAAGGTGGGGTGAGGAGATTGGCCTCTCAGGCCTGCCTATGAACTGGGGCAGTGTGTCAGAAGAATGAAGAGAAACTCAGCCTCTGCAAAACCTTGCCGTCAGGAAAGTTGAGTTACGGGTGACTGAAGACCACTGAAGAGCCCCCAAAACCAGGAAGCCCAAGCTCACTGAAGGCCTGCCCCAGGCCGCAGGTCTCCTGCCTGCCGGAGCCAGAAGGAGGGGAAACCACGCCCCCCCGCCAACAGAACCCCTCCACACCTCACCCAGGCCCCACCCAGGCCCCACCAGCACGGGAGGGGCCAGACGGCTGAGGATTCTGACGTCAGGTGTTATCTGGAGCGGCACTGTCTTACAGAACTTTCTACAAGGATGCGGACATTCTAAGTATCCAATGTGGTATTTATGAGCCATGTGTGTCTACTAAACGCTTGAAATGTGGCTAGTGACACTGAGGAACTGTAGCAGTTTTTATTTAAAAAAACAAATATCAACATTAAAGGAAAATGTAAAACAGAAAATAGTAACACATAAACTACTAAAATTCTTCAGCACACCAAAAAATATATTTTTCTTGATCTGACAAAAAATAGGTATAGTTTTGATTGATGTACACAAAAAGTAATAATAGTAATTACCTACCTACCCTCTTTGCTCCAAAGAGACCTTTTAAAAAATCACACACCTATACTTGAATATAAGGATTTCTGGTACCAAGAATTAACCCATCAGATACAACCTTATTATATGACCTGACCAACAATAAGATGCAACTCTGTTACATGACCTATATATATATTTATGGTTCAAGACAGGGCATTCACACCAGATGGCTATTGTTGTGTTGGATGTTGTCTTGTTTTTTTAGTTTGACATTCTAAGGGAGAAGAGGTTGGTGCTACTGACTAAATAGTCAGATATTGCATGTTTTAAAAATTCTTGCAGCACACCTGTTGAAAATTGCTGCTCTAACATAAGATTATTTGTATATTCTCTTTGAGCCTTTATTTTCTTGTATCTCTATTTTGCATTGTTTAATTCAAGGAACACATACAAATAAAAATAAACTTTGAATTAATTTGCCCCTAAGAGTGTCTCAGAAGAGAGCTAAAATATTTCTGAGTACAAGGCTGTAAAAATAAATTTTGTTAGGTTTTTGAGGATGATTTTGAAGACTCAGGAAAGAAATCAAATGATGTAGTTGTGTAGAGGTATCGACTTTTAAATATTAACTAATTAACATTTAAAATAAAATAGCCACAAATATCTAGTAGCTACCATGCTGGCCAGTGCATGTTCTATAGGGAGTATTTACTGTACCAGATTGAAGTGTGTTTTAAGGTAGGGAGGATGAAAAGGTAACGTTTCCCCTCTGACAAGTTGGTATTGTAAGGAAGAATGGGTTAATTACACATCAAATACAGAAACTACCTCTTCTTTGTATGTCCAGTGGTTGTGAGATAAATTTGTGATCCCCTCTGCATTATTGCTAATGAATATATGCTCATTGTTGAACACTCTGGAAAATACAGAGGAGCTAAAAGGAAAAATTAATATCTATAGTCCCACCACTACCCTCTTTATTTTCATAAATGTCCGTCCAGTCAAATGTGTGTTGGTACTGTGTGTGCATGATTATTTTTTAAGAGTGGAATTATAGTGTCCTATTGTTTTTGTCCTTTGCTTTTCCTCCTGAATTATGTCACAAATAACCCCCCAAAGAAGACGTTAACCCCCCACTGTCTTCAGTGGACTTGGGTTGTGAATATTGCTTTGATAAACGTCTTAGGGGTTAAATCTTGTGGATAGTCACAACCTGTTTCTTGGCTACTGATCTCCTGGAGAGATCCCATGCACCCCAGACTTCTGTGGAACTTTCTCCCTGGCACATGCAATGTCCCCTTCCCTTCAGGGAACCATCTACCCTGCTCCCTCTTCCCGCCCCCCTGCCCCAGGGACACCCTCCTCCCCGTGCCCCCAGTGAAGGAATTAGAGGAAGATAATTTACCTCATTTTAGCTCACCAGGATGAAGCCTGGTTGGGAGTAGGGTTCCCTACTTGTCTCCACATAAGATTTAAGAGGTAAAGAGGCCATACGGTTGTTTCCTGTTTATGGAAACCTCATCTTTCTTCATCTGTCCTTCCTGTTCCCTTCTTCCTGTCTGCACCTCATGTGCCCCCTGATTTCCTGCTCTGTGTCCTGCCGTGGGAGCTTCTCTGAGCTCATGGTGGGGTGTTTGAGGGGATCCTCACCAGGTGGGATCACTGTAGATTCTCTACTTACTCAGTTATAAATTAGTTTAAAAATCCCATTTCTAATCTCACTGATTTCCACAGTTGAGAAATATTCCCCCAGCCTGGCTCCATGCTCACAGTGGCAAACCATTGCTGTATGGTCACTTCTCTGAGACAGATTCTTTAAAGCGCTAAACAATGACAAGAGTAAGCGGAATAGGAGAGTCATTCATTGCTGATGATTCTCTTCACACTGTATGAATCATCTGTCCCTATGTGTCTGCCAGAGTGAATAAGAAGTTACTGTAAAGAATCATAAAAGTTATTTTATTAATTTTATTCTGAAAAGGCGATACATATGCACAAGGAAAGAAATGAAGAGAGCATAGAAAGGTATAGAGTGAAAAGTAATTCTCCCTTTTACCCCGATCCCCAGAGGGATTGGTTCTTTGCAGAGGCAACTACCAATGTCCTGTGGAGATGACTGTGCTTGTGATGTCCAGCCAGGGAGCTGCCGGCCGCCTGTGCCAGTGCGGGCGTAGCTGCATCAAGCACGTGAAATGCAGTTGTTCCAAACTGAGACGTGTATAAATGTAAGACACACCTCTTTTCTTAATGATTTGTGAAAGGAAGCTTGTAAAATGCCTCACACATAATTTTTGTATTGATCGTTAAATTTATATTTTGGATATTCTTAAATGCATTTTACATGTTTCTTTTACTTTTTCTGTAGCTACTAGAAAATTTCAGTTACATATGTGGCTTGCATCTGCAGCTTGCATTATGTTTCTGTTGGACATCGCTGGGCTACATGGAAATGAATATACACATACACGTGTGTGTGTGCCCATGTGTGCAGCCACGTATGGCAGCATAATACAAACTTTGTTCTTCACCTTTCTTTTTCCACTTTGCAATGTGTCTTGGAAAACATTTTCCATCACTGCATAAAGAGAATTTTAAAAAATTGATTTATGGTTCTGTTGTATAAAACTATTAACATAACTAGCCCCTTTTGCTGAATCTTTAGGTTGATATCTTTTTTTATCAATTTTTACAGATGACATTTAATAAATGGCCTTGTATATTTTACTTTTACACACTTGAAAAAACTAGATCAAAGAATATTTATTTATGTTTTTGGCAAATAGGCAATTTTGTCAAAGGTCAAGTTTATTTCCTTAGGGGATATGACAATTTATACACCCATAAGCAATGTATGAGCAAGCACATTTCTCCTAACTCCCTCAACACAATGCAATACCAAACATTTTATCTTTGCCCACATGATAATCAGAAAACTATATGACTAGTTTAGATTATCTGTCACATATATGGTTTAAAATATATCTGGAAATAGTAATGATGAATTTCGTGTAGCAAATTATGGTTTTCAAAGAACTGCAGGTGTTTTCTCATTTAATCCTTACAGTAACCAAGTGATGTAAGCATTTTACCTGGAAGCAAACCAAAGCTGAGGTAAGGAGGAGAAATGTGTGCAATAAATATTTATGCACATAAATTCATTTAATTCCCAACACAATATGGAAGCAGACTTCATAGTTTGTATTATTCCCATTTTACAGATGAGGACACTGAGATTCAGCACTGTTAGGTGACTCACAGAAGTCCCACAGCGAGCAAACAGAGGTGCGGTGGTGTAGCTTGGCTGTCAGACAAGTGTGAGTGAATTACTTTACCAGCTGTGTGAACTTGAACAAGTGCATTAACACGTAAAATGGGGAACATAAAAGTACCTACCCCATGGGAGTTGTCAAAATTAATCAAGATTGTGTATTTAAACACAATGCCTGCATTTAGCACAGTGCCTGGTACACAGTAAGCCCTTAAACGCGTGTGTGCATGCCTGTATATGTGTGTGCCAAGACTGAAACCCAGGTTCTTTGTGTCCTGAGCTCCCACTCCATTTTCCCCTCCTGGTGACTCAGGCACTTCTGGGCAGCCAGTTTGTCTGACCAAGTTATCTTTGTGTGAGTTGGGGGCAGGGCAGGAGCAGAAAGGAGGCATTTCCTGGTTGTCATGTGCCTGCCACATCCTCTCCAGCTAGGGAGGGTGCCGATCCTGTCTGACCTGAGCATCTTCCTCATCAAGTGGGTCATGGGGTAGTATTGATAAGGCGGAGACTCCTACAAGCTTCCTTTGACATCTTGGAGAAAACCAAATTGTAAGCCACATAGACTTAAGAATGAAAACAAGGGGACACTCACACGGGGCCTCATGTGGGAATTGCCCATGGCAGGGGCCACTGTTGATTAAGTCAGGCAAGCCACGGTGTATTGAGATGGCCCCCAAATCAAGTAAATTATTATAATACAACCAGCTACAGTTTGAGCAGAATTACTGTGATTTTAGAATGGTCTTGACTCTTTTCCTTCTGAAAAAAAGACAGGAAGTAAGTGATCAGGAAATGCAGGAACAATAGCCATTTCCTGGAAGAGTGGCTCTGAAGTGATGACTAAATGTTCAGACACGCGGGGATTAACCGGCAGAGACCGAGGCCCTGGGCCACTGCAGAGAGAAGGGCCAGAGGTAACTATGGGAGCAGCACAGAGGTGCCCACTTGGCTGAAGTATGTTATTTACTACATTTCCCTATCTGGTGAGAATGAATGACGGATTGTGGCAAGGTTATGCTGGACCTGGAGACCATCAAGTAGATAATTGGCAAACACTGCTACCTGACTCGAAGGCTTTAATAAGTTCTTAGTATCAGGCAGGAACAGCCAAGCGAGACTGCCTTCATTTGCTTCAATAAAGGAAACATCCTAGAGGTTTTTGAATGTTTAAAAATGGTAGCTCCTTGGGCTGGGCAGAGAAGAACTAAAGGGGGAAAAGTAGGACAACTGTAACAAAACACCAATAAAATATTTTTTTAGAAAATGGTAGCTCCATCAGCAAACAACAAAGGTTTGTTGGCTTGTTGGTCTTCAGTCTTTTTAATCCACTGAATTCCGTGTTTTGAAAGCTTCTGTATGGCTAACACCATTTATTAAGCCAAGAGTTGTTTTCTCTCTTTCAGACTAATGAACCATAATTTATAAAACAGAAAACTACCCTTCTGAATGTCTTATCAGCCTTAGGATATCAGAGTTAATCACACTGAATTAAAGCACTCCAGGCAGGAGCACAAGCACAGGTTGCTTTAGCTATGCCGAGCGGCCTTATTGCCAGCCGATGCACGATTTCTGCTAGGCTTTGTGAAAGGTGGGGAAGCCCTCCTGGGGGTCCTCTCTCTTCTCCTCCTCTGACCCTGTCGGATCCTGGCACCACGGCGCCTGTTTTGCAGGGCCTTCCTCGGAAAGGAGGAAGTCTCTTTCCAGTGGAGCATCATGTTCAAGTACCATTGATGTTTTTATGTTTGTGAAAAGATTTTAAAGATGAGATAAGCCCTGGCTGGTGTAGCTCAGTGGATTGAGCTCTGGCTGCGAACCAAAGCATCGCAGGTTCGATTCCCAGTCAGGGCACATGCCTGGGTTGCAGGCCACGGCCCCCAGCAACCTCACATTGATGTTTCTCTCTCTATCTCTCCCTCCCTTCCCTCTCTAAAAATAAATAAATAAAATTGTTTTAAAAAGATGAGAAATAAAAAATTATTCATAATTCTGCCACTTGGATGAAATAAGAATGTCTTCTTTACCTCTTCTCATGCCATTTCCCAGAGGTGACGCTGTAAACAATTTGTATATATTCCTCCATTTCTTTTCCTGTGTGAGTAAATGTATACTCACTTTCTTAAACAACATGGATGCAATTGGCTGCTTTTTACTTAGATTTTCCACATCAGGACCCAGATTTTTTCCTTTTAAGAATGGTTACAAAAAGCGTTGAAGTTTAACGAAGTTTAGTATGTGCTATTTATTCTTCTACACACTTCACAAGCATCAGCTCACTTTAATCTTCATAATGACTATGAGGTAACCACTTTTGTCATTCCCATTTTACAGAGGGAAGAATTTGCCCAGGATCACACAACATGAATGCAGCCAGGATTCCAACTCAGACAATTTGACTCTATCGCCCACACCATTCGGCTCCGCTGCTCACGTGCACAGCCGCCATGGCATGGAAGGACCACGGTCTCATCGGCCATTCCAGTTATTTTCTCCTTTGTTATTCTAGTGATTGATGAACACCCTTAAACATCCTTCCTTACATACATAGTTGTGCTTTTCTTGCTGAGGGGTTATCTGCTCAAAGTGGGATTGCTGGGTCAAAGAATAGGTGTATTGAAAATTTCAATTAAATATCCTCTCTGAGCACCTGCTAGGTGCCAACTGTATTTACTTGTTCACTATCGTATTTAACCTTCAGGCTGTCTGGTACCTGTGTGCCTTTTAACCTCTGTGGGTTATTATCGTCCTCATAACCCACAGAGGTTAAGAGATTTGTCTTGAATCCCACAGCTAGTCAGTACCTGAAATCCCAACTCTGGTCTCCTGGCTCCACATCCTGTGTGAATTCCACAGTGTGCTAGCTTTTAGCGCTGTAACTGCAAAGTTGGGTTTTTTTTTTTTCAGTTTATCTTGGGGGTCAGACTTTAAGTCTAAACCACCAAACCAGTCCCTGCCATACAGCCTCTGCTCTCTCTCAGTTAAAAGAGGGATTTGTGCTTCTAGAAAAAAACACATATTTCCTTAGAGCTCAATGTTACTAGAATATGTTGATCTTGAAAAATGATTTGTAGAGTTTTAATTATTTCTAATGTTTTAGCATGCCTTTAATAGAAGGCATTAAAGGTATTTAATGAAACCAGTCTATATACTTTGTATCATGGGTTTGCTTAGTAAACACACTAAACAGAGAATCATAGCTTTATTTAGAAATATAAATACAGTCTGATCAGGCAACAATTTTGGGTTTTCTAGGTTTCTTCTTTCTCTCCTCCCTTTTTGAGACATGTTACTATTACTCTGCTGCTTACTAATGGGTTAAGCTTGGGTGAGTTATTTTTATCATTTTAAGCCAAATATCCTCATCTGGAAACTGGAGATAACACAAGTACCCCACTCTGATTTATTGTGAGGATTGAACCAGGTAATCATGCCCCATGTGAGCAGGCAGCCGCAGTAGGAGCACAAACCACTCCCAAGACTGGACAGTTAGTTATCAAGCAAACTGGGTGCAATATGCAGTCCATGTGAAAATTTCCAAAAGAGAGTGTGGAGAAAGCTCATGAATAAATGAGGCTTTTGGCAGATGGAGTGAGTGCGGCAAGGAGAGTCTAACATGAAATAAACCTGACCCCTGAGCCTGGTGCCTGCCACTGGCCAGCCCCTGCTCAACCGCCTCCACCATGACACTCCTGCGTGGCGCTCCCGGCTCCTCGGACCACTGTTCCTTTACTCAGCCGGCCGCTCCACATCCTCCTGCCTTCAAGGTTCTGCCTCCAACTGTTTTCACTTCTCATCTGCAACCGCTCTATTGGCGATCTGTTCATGCTTAGGTAATTACCAAAACTTACAGGTGAATTAAGGGCAGATGAGAAAGAAGAAGTTTTATGTTATGGGATGGCTGGAAAAATGGCCAGGAGCCTTGGCTAATTTGGAGATGGGGGTAAGTCAGGATGGAATTCAGTTTAACAGTGTCAACTTTTGTGCTTGATTTTCACCATTGGCTTTTTGAGTTCCTGGCTAATTGAATCTTTTTGCCAAAATGATAAAGTGCTCCTCTTCTGCATTCAGGCGAGTTGATAGGAACAACTCAGACTCCGTGAAGCGTGCTGAGGGGTGTATGGCCTGTCTAGGTGTGTGGGGGAGATCAGTTCCGTCAGAGGGGAAAGCCAAATTAGTGTTGCCACTCCCTGCAGCCGGGGTGAAGGTTATCTGGAAAAGAGGCTGAATTTGTTGGCTGGAATAAGACTTTGGGTTTTATTCATGGTTTTCCATATTCTATGTCATTTAATAATTAAGAGTTGGCTTGATATTAGTGATGTGGGAGCCTCAGAACTAATATGTGGGAGTTTGGGTGAATAACATGTTAGTGCTTAATAATACCTGGAGATGACTATTGGGTCTATAAGACTAGCCAGGAAATCTCATGAAAGAAGTTCCTGTGTTGACATATTGGCTCCTGTTTTATTTTATTTGGTGCAGTGATCCAATGAAAATAATAATTTTTACTTTTCTGGTTTATTTGTGGGTTGAACCCAGAAGCTAAGGAACACAATAGTGAAAGAGGCCCAGGAGAAAAAGGAATTAATGAAGCCTCCCCAAAGCTCTGAGTGAAGAATGCTATGGTGACCGTCTGTGGTCTGGCCTGCCCCGTGCCCTTCTTCCACACACAGAGTTCATATCTTTCTTTAGAAGAATCAAGTCTCTCTGAAACTTATCTTACTGTGTAAATAGAGATGGTGCTGCTTCCTGGCTGGAGCGGAGACTCAACGTCAACCAATGAGAGCACCACATCCTCCTGGGCATCGTAACTGATTCTGGGGTGGGCCTCTGACCAACACTGCATCAAAGAGAGACAATCCTGAACCTCTAGCTCAAATTGTTGGGAGAGAGATTATTTCTTTCTGTTGGCTCACTGCACTGGCAGAGTGTGCACCTGGAACTGCTGGAGGTTTATCTGCTACCACACAAGGAGAGCCCGCCAGAGAAGGAGGCCGACATAAAGAAAAGCAGAGTCAGGGATGGATAATTCCTGATGACACCACATGAGTATCTGGATCCAGCCATACTGGAAATGAGAACTACTTGGATATTTGTTATATGGACAAATAAAGCCTTTCTTTCTTTCTTTTTTGTTCAAGTGGTTTTGAGCTTTTAAAATCTCTAGTAATTTAAAATCTAAGGATTCTACTCCCAGAAAGGAAGAATTGATCAATAAGGAAATGTGTAGCCTAGAGAAATAAATTGTCAGAATATTCTGTTAATTTTCATGGTGTTAAAAACAGAAAAATATCTCGTGATGAGACTGTTTTCCTATTGGCTGGTTTCCAAAGTATGTCAGAATGAGAAATCATGTTATTCTTTTTTTTCTCCCAATGTGTTTCTGACAAACCACATGGCGATCAGATAGCCACATCCCTGTCCAAATCCCCTGGCCGTCCAGTCTTATCCTATCCAGTGTCTGTTCTGCAAAGACTAGGTATCTCCTATCACCCTTTTGTCCTTGTTCTACACACCCTATCTTATCTGAAGTCCTGTGATAGTCACGTTTCTCTTTGCAGATGAGCATCTCCCCAACATTAACACATGAATCACACTAACCTGTGGGTTGTCCTTACCCCCCAGGTCTTGAAGAAAAGGCCAGGGGGGCTTACAGAGATGTGTGGTGGCAATCTATAGGGAGAGAAATGAGACTGCTGAGACCACAAATGCAAATGGAGGTTGACTTTCACTTATGTTAGAAGGATCTCCAGAGAGCAATTGGTGCCACACATCTGTTACCAAGAGCCATACCTTAGACCCTTGATGTGGGACTGTAAAGTAGAGGTGGCCTAATGCCAAATGGGCATTGACAATGGAACTTCCTAAGTTCCACACTTGGAACTTTATTTCCAGCTTTACACCACAGGAAAACCATGCTCAACGGTCAAGAATTTATTTCATGTTATGACCAGTTTGCAATGGGCAGATGAGACCCGACACTGGCCTGAGCATCCCTAGATTAGGGATTGAACACATGAATATATGCTGGGGCCAGGCAGCTGGCGGAGTTAGGTGAAGTACCCTGGGTCGGGGCCTGAGCTCTCGCTTGTATTGAAGGGAGCTGCCACTGTTCAGTCCCAATTAGAAGGCATGTGCCGATGCAGCATGGGGCCCGCGCTGTGGATCTTCAATGCTTCACAGAGCAGCTGGAAACCCAGAAGGCATCAGTTTGTAACATCTGACTTGATGATAGCATCAGTGACTGTGCCAGGTGGCTGGATTTTGAGTTGTGTTTAAACCTCATTTCATTCGCTTTAAACAGAACCCAAGTGTCATGGTTTAGAGTACAGACTCTCAGGTCAGGCTGACCTGGGTTTGTGGCCTGGCTGGATGCTCAATAACACCATGACCATAGCCAGAGAACTTAATGTCTTAGAGATGAAGCTTCCACATTTGTAAAACGGAGCTGCAGTTTCCACATCAGACTTATGTGGGGTTGGGGATGGCAGAATTGAGGTTAAATGACATGATACTCTTAAAGCTCTTATGCAGTGGCTGCGTAAGAGTGTACAGCTTTAATAAATGCTGGTAATTCTATGACCAGAGCGATATGGTTTTTGTACTCCCCAGAAGCAGTCAGAGAGACAATTTGCATAGTGGTTAAGAGTGGAACACATCTGGAGTCAAATCTTGCTCTCTTTCTAGACATGAACCTTTGGCCTCAGCATTCTCATCTGTAAAACGAAGAGTTAAGGTGGCCTGTTCCATAAGATTCTGAGGAGGGTTACATGAGTTAACACATATAATTGAGCTAACATTCCTAAAACATTTAGACCAGAGCCTGGCACACAGCAAAGACTCCAGGAGTAAAAGGTTATGATATTATTATTGCAATAAAGTTCAACAGCTCTTAGGACTTGTCACTCGAGTTAAGACTGTATACATACCCTGGAGCTTGTGGTTTACATTATGCTACCTTTAATAACACCTAATGCAATTATTTTTTTAACTGAAAAAGTTGGAAAAGTTTGCTTACGATTAGAAGGGCCACTTCAAATCTACAGTGAAAGGTATAAAAATGTAGAATGTAAAAAATCAATGCAGTTATGTCAAGTTCTTTAAAAGCAGGTTTTCCAAAGCTGACCTAGATTAGAAAAGAATAATTTGAGAGTCTATTTTGTGCAATGCACATTGCTGGGCCTGGAAACAAAGCTAAAACAATAAATGGGGAAGGTAAGCACTTGTACTTCAAGCGATGTTCGTGTTCGCACATGCTCGCAAGTGGTTGATGTGGGGGCATTTTCTGAGACTTATTTTTCCACTCAGAGATTACCCAGTAGTGCAGGTGTACAGGGGATAAAGATCAGTACTGAATTCAGAAGCAGTGCAGATGTGGATACCCGGGCTGGTGTGGGGAGCACAGCAGGACCCCTCTGGGTGGTTGGGCAGTGGGGAAGCAGATCTGGTCAGAGGGTGAGCGCTCTCAGTGAGTTCTCTTTCCCAGAGCCTAGGGAGTGAGACTTGGTCTCTAAAAGATTTCCTTCTGAACTTCATGGATATTTGACACCTTCTGTCCTGGCTGGAAGTGTGAGTGGACATGCAGCTCCTGGAATGGGTGCAAGAACCCAGGGAGAAAAGGAGTAAAGGAGTGCCTGGGGTGAGAAGTAAGCAGTTTCACAGTTGGAGAGGCGTGTTTCCATCCCACAGTGAGCTGAAGTCAGATGTGTCTGAGGGTGGGAAGGGGGACCCACTCAGGGCCTTTGGGGCAGAGGCAGGCCATGGCAAGGCCTGTGGAGGCCTCCACGAGGTCAGAGCAACCCATAGCTCCGAAGGCCCATGAAAGAGGACCTCCACCTCACCACGCACCAGCAGGGATACCTCCCTGTCCCACCCTTCCTCCGCCACTCCTGCATCCAACTCCAAATCTAGGCTCCCCCTGCACTGCCTGCTCCAGGAAGGAAGGAAACTAACTGAAATGAACCTCTTTATTAACCAAAAAGTGATGGGAAGGCAAGGAATCAGGCTGAGGTGACTAAGAGAGGCCCTTTCCAGTTCGAATAAAAGGGGGAGAGGTCGTCCACAGAGTAGTTGGTAGCAGCTATTTGAAAAAGGAAAAGCAATTCAGGTAGTATATGTACCTCTGATGAATTAAGAGTCTTCACTCAACAGTTACATATGCAGGGGGTGTGAAACCTGAGGGCTGCTTTTGCAACCCAGCCAGAGTGGGGGGTAGGGTCAGAGAGCTGGTTCACTTGTGGGGTGACCTCAGGAGAGTAGAATCATGAAACTTCTCTGAGACTCGTCATCGTCATTGTTGTTGTTGGTCTTCTTCTTCTTCATGTGAGGATTACAGTAACAGCTACCTCCCAGAATTCTGTTTTGAGGCAAATGAGGCAATTCTTTGAGTGAAAAAAAGTTCTTTATGATCAAGTATTGCATAAACATTAGCTATTATTAAATTAACTTAAAATTTATTGCTCTCTGTACTGCTTGATTCTTCTCATGATTTGAGGTATAACTGCTTAAAATGGAGAGTTGAATGTTTCGCTTAATTCAGTAGCTATTTATTGAATGACTCCTGTTGTAAGCAGCTGTCTGTATGGTTTGATCAGTGTGGACAGCTGGTCTGAATAATGGGAACCTCCTACATGATTTGGTCAATAGTTTTTGGGAGGTTCGGGGATATATTATTGATACAGCGTCTTCAACTGTTCCCTTCATTTTCTCCATGACTGCCTGTTGACCTTCCTTCCCCCCCACCTATGGAAAGGTGTTATGATAAATAGCTGGCTTTGTTTCTGTGTTATTTCCTACACATAATTCATTCTTATTTAGAACTGTAATTAAACATTATTAAAAGGTTTAATGTGGGGTTTCATAGTTCAAGCTAAGGCCAACTATATGCAGGGAGAATATAGTCTTATTCACTTTATTTCAGGTCAGATTATTTTCAGATAATTGAATAAAGTTAAATAGACTAATGTGTACATACACTTAAGAATTTTAAAGAGAGAAAAATCCTTCCCCTAACAACCATACAAATGAGTTTGGAGGAGGAAAATACCCCAAGTTGTATTTCGAGAAAAAGAAGCATACTTTCACTAGAATAATTTATAATTTAAAGACCTGACCCTGTAGTTTGAGTTCTACATTATAATCTCATTACAGTTATATCCAAAGAACTATTTTCTCCCTTATTGGAAGTCCAATTGCATGTATGATCTCTACATAGTTTTAATAGCATAATTATACATTGCCTCTAATTTGTTGCCTAAGCATTATTCTAACAAGAAAGGCAGTTCTCCCTCCCGCCCTTTCTTCCTTATAGATTTTATTTATTTATTTATTTTGAGAGCGAGAGGAAGGGAGGGAAAGAGGGAGAGAAACATCAATGTGAGAAACATTGATCAGCTGCCCATTGTACATGCCCAGCCGGGGACTGAACCTGCAACCCAGGCGTGTACCAGACTGGGAATTGAACTGGCGACCTTATGCCAGAAAGACAGTCCTTCGAGGGGCGAAGTTGTGTGGCTCATTATTCTGCCCCTCCACCCAAGCCTTTCCCTTAGCTGAGCCCAAAGTCAGTGCATAATATCCAGATGCATTTGTTGTGTTGTGATTTGTTTCTATTGGGCAAGATATTGTTTTCCCTAATTTAGCTGAATAGTCCATTGTCAATTTGTGCTTTTTGTAAATTTAAATCTCTAATGAATTACCTTGGTGGTCAGGCTTCTGTAACAATTTCCAGGGGGTTATCACTTCTCTTCTTTAATCTGTGTAAGATTAAAGTCTCTTAGAGATAGTTTTGGATGACACTCAGTGTGAGCGTCTTTGAAGAAATAAAGTGGAGGAAATGCCTTGCAATTATGCCCACACGTACCCGCTGTTATTTGCTTTGAGCTTTTGTTTGAGGTTCATAGAAAACCATCTCTTGAAAGAGAGCCATCTTGGATGATATTTAGCCTCTATTTTCAGTGTATGGAAGGGGAAAGAATGATGTTTCTTTCATCATTGATCACTTTGGGTGACATCAAAGGATTAAGGGAAGTGGTTTTTTTCTGGTTCTCTCACCTACTTCTCTTGTCCCTTCCTCTTCACTCTCCATAAAGCTTATCTTGGAAGCCAGGCACCATTTGCCATGCGACAGTAA
The DNA here is from genome assembly GCF_019186645.2 of Phyllostomus hastatus. Lineage (NCBI taxonomy): Eukaryota > Metazoa > Chordata > Mammalia > Chiroptera > Phyllostomidae > Phyllostomus > Phyllostomus hastatus. The sequence continues at coordinate 32,567,956 of NW_025333709.1, read as the reverse complement.
GGTGTGTATAATATATGCTCTGATAGGTTTGTGTTTATAACCCAAGTACATGGGGTTGTCACTGAGGTAGGAATTGCTCGCTCTCACGAGACGCATCCTGAACGGGGATTACCAAGGCTGGCCTTTGGTCATATTGTCTTCCTGACATAGCTCTCTCTCCCGCTTAATATCTGTATCTTCACATAGGAGATCCCCCTTTTTTTGTTGCTGTTGTTCATTTGCTTTTCTAATCTCAACCCATCTGTGCATAAACTTTTGTTTCATCCTGAGTAAAACAATTTCTTCCAATTTCAGGGGTGGGGGTAGACGTGAAAACAAAATGAAACGGAAAGCTGTTCAGATAACCCAGGAGCATTTTAAGACCCCTTTGTTATAACAATCCTTTTATGTTTGAAATATTTATTGGGCCTCTTCCTGGTCACGATCGGAAGGGAAACCTGAATTGGTGCCCTCTAAGCTGCTTGGGCGGGCAGAAGAGTACATGTTTACAGTCAAGATGGTGCTTGATCTTGAAACGACAGGAAATGATTTTGCAAATCCAGATAAACTATTTTATCCTAGAAAGCATACATGCCAAACACAGATTAAAGTCAACACACAAGATTTCTTATATATTGCCCCCTGGATAGAGTGGTGGGAGAAAATAACCCTTCTCCATATTAAGGACAATTTGATGCAATAATTGCCTTTTAGTGGTGTGTTTTGCCTGTGTAAAAACATTACATTTACATTTTGCAGATGTAAAATTTTAGACTTCGATAATGGAGCAATGCATAGTGAAACAGCGAAATTTGTGTGAATGAATGAGTGCATGAATGAATGAGACAGCTTTTCACCCATCCAACAGCTTTTGGAGTTTGCCTCCTCGTGCCAAAAGTTGTGAGCACCTTTGAGTGAATCACAACAGACCTGAGCTCCACTTTTTAACTAGTTTTGTATTAGTTCACTATTAGTTTCCTTCTGGAAAAGGGTAGAGCAAATGTCTTAGTTCCATTTCCCTATCCAAAATTATTTTTAAATTATTTAAAGTAACAGGGACAAGATTACCTTGAAGTTTGTATAAATGAATATTATGGGAAATTACCAAGAAAAAATTGTAAAAGAACATTAGGGAGAGGTACTTTCCTCACCAGATTTTTAAATTTGCTGTAAAGCTAATAATAAAACAATTTTGTATTTATATATAGATCAATGGACTACAAAGTCCAGAACAGATTTAAGTATATTTGCTGACTTCATATTGCTAAAAGAGGCATTTCTGATAGAAAAAAATAATTTAGTAAGTAGTGGCAGGACTTGTGAACTAGATCAGTTAACATCTAGCATTTAGTGAGTATTTACTGTCTGCCAGATACTACTCTAAGAGCTTTTCATGTATTAACTGAATCCTTGTAACAACCCTTTGAAATAGAAACTATTATTACCCTCATTTGAAAAAACAAAACTCAGGGAAATTCCAAAGTCACAACTCATAAGAGGAGGAGCCAGAATTTGAACCCAGGCAATAAAATTAGATCATTACCTGGTTAATTCTATATGTAAACAATTGAATTCCAGATGGATCCCTTTAATTTTGTAAAACACAATAATAAGAGCATTAAATATGGTGAGTATGTTTATATTATCAAGCATAAAATATGACAAATACATAGCACACTATTAACACAAGGCATGCATCATAAACGTTGATGACCCCTTGGAGCAGGCAGAAGGTCAGGGCAGCAGCGTCGGCACTGAAACGTCTGCAGGAGAGGGACTATTGTTGGTGTTGGGGTCCTAGAACGGTGGCAGAGGATGGGTTCCAAAGCACAGAAGAAGGGACTGTTTTTAGATCAAAAGAAACAAAAATAGGCCAGGAACAGAGGTAGGTAGGTTAGCCTGTTAGAGGATGGGAGATGAGCTATTCCACCTGATGGCTTTCTCTTTTCCCTGATGTTGGAGTAAAGGGGTTAAAGAAGTGAAGAAGGATGAGGAAGGTTTCCTGGAGAATGAGAAAGAAAAAATAGTAGGATTGCTGGGGTTCATTTAAGGTTGGCGAACATCAGTTTAGAGTAGAAATTATATGCTATTTTTAGATTGGTATGAACACAGGAAGCTGTATTAAAAATGACTAAAAATTTCTGATAAGAAGTTAAGAGTTTTACTTTCTTAGGGAGAAAAATTCTGCAGTCCAATTTGGGAAAAATATCAAGAATTGAAAGGAGTTACTTGCTCTTTTACATTAGATAATTTACTTTTAGTCATAGGAGTTTTAAATAGCTTTGTTGACATATGACTTATATACCATACAATTGGTATATACCATACCAATCAGCCATCTACACTGTACAGTTGAATGGTTATTTAATATATTCATAGGTATATGCAAGCATTACTATCATCAATTTTAGAATATTTTTTATCTCCCTTCAAAGAAATCCATACCATTTTTTAAAGAGTTTATTTATTTATTTTTAGAGAGAGGGTAGTGGAGAGAGAAAGAGATGGACAGAAACATCAATGTGTGGTTGCCTCTTGCACACCCCCGACTGGGGACCTGGCCCATAACCCAGGAAAGTACCCTGATTGGGTATTGAACTGGCGACCCTTTGGTTCACAGGTCCATGCTCAATCCACTGAGCCATACCAGCCAATGCAGAAATCCATACTTTTTAAGACATCATCCTATGCCCTAACCTCCTCATCCCCCCACTCCCTGGCCCTTGACAACCATCAATCTAGTTCCTATTGCTATGGATTTACATAGTGGGGACATTTTATATAAATGGAGTCATACAATAGACAGTCCTTTGTGACTGTCTCCTTTCACTTAGTATGTTTTCAAGGTTTGTTGTAGCACACGTCAGTACTTCATCCCTTCTTATTGCTAAAGGATATTCCACTGTATAAATATACCACTTTTTATTTATTCATTCATCAGTCGATGGGCATTTGGGATGTTTTTAACTTGTGTATAATGTTGCTATTAACATTCTTGTATAAGTTCTTGTGTGGACATATGCTTTCATTTCTCTCAGGTATATCCCCAGGAGAGTAATTGCTAGGTGATATGGCAACTATATGCTTAGACTTCTGAGGGCTTGCCAAGCTGCTTTCCAAAGTGACGGCAATCATTGAAATTCAGAAGTAGGTAGAACCATGGAAATTCTTACAGTTGCTTAATTCATCTCTCATAACTGTTTGAGGGCAGTTAATTGACTTAACCACAATTAAAAAGCTAGTTAGTGGAAGAATTTAGATTCTGATTTTTAATTTAATTTTGTCGTGTTTTATTTCTTTAACTTTTTTATCTTAAATATTTTTAAGTTCTTTACACATGTTCTCACACATACACATGGATGAATTAGCATGTGTTTTACATGCATTAGTTTTCATTAGCATGATGACAAACATGCTATTTTTAGTATAAACTTTGGATTTTCCTTTCTCTTTTCTGTGCTCATCTTTTTTCTCCCTCCCACATTACCTTCATGTCCTCTGCCAGGTAATTAATACTAACAACCTAAAAACTGTTGTTTCATGTCTTCTCTATGATAATATTTTTGCAGACACGTGTGCACGCATTACACCCTCAGAGACACCCAAATGGAATTTTTGTCACTATTTTACAAAAATGGGATCATGTTATGCTATTTTCTGCATGTTGCTTGTGGAATTCCCTCCAAATCAACCAGTAAACCTTTCTTTTTTTTTTTAATAGATGCCTACATAATTCTCAGTGATGTGGATATTTTATAATTTACTGAGCCTGTTGATGAGTGTTCATTCATTGTTTCTGGGTTCTAATTTAATTCCTAATGGACAACGCTGCAGTGAACATCCTTGCTCCTCAGGTGTGGTTCATGAGCCGGCAGCACTGGCATTGCCTAGAGCTTTATAGATGTGGAGACTCAGTAGCCCTGGCCTGCTGCATGAGGAGCTGCATTAAGTCCCCCAGAAGATTCATGTTAGCACTGAAGATTGCACACTGACCTAGCACATGTAACCTTTCATATTAGCGCTATCATTTTGATATTTAGATTCCAGAAGTGGGATTCTGGGCAAAAGGAATATACATACTTTAAATTCTAATAGATGTTTTAACAGATTGCTTTCTTTAGAGGTTGCAGCACCTGAGTTTCTACCACTACTGTTTGAGAATACCTTTTCCCCCTGTGTTCCCATTATCAGTGAGTATTAATGTTACAATTTTTAAGGACATTTGCTGTAATAGGAGCATTTATGTTTTATTAGTTTTTTCCCCATGTAACTGAGCAAATTATTTGTAAGATAGTATTATTGGAATAATACCAGTGTGGAATTTTGGATTTCCAAGTAAAATGATAGGAGAGACCCAAAACAAAAAATAACAAGAATAAGGATGTAACGACCCTCATAGAAAATTACTCTCTTCTCCAACCTTTCCAGTGTAAACGTGAGGAAACGAGTACCCAGAGTAGTAACCGTTCGAACAGCTGGGTACCGCACAGTGCCTTGTTCACACTTACTGGCAACATTTTCAGATAAATATTTGGCAGAACAGATAAAGCAGAGTAAAAGTTTGCACAAAGCTTGCTCAAGCTCAAAATGAGTCAGGGATTTGGAAATTTTTTAAAAATACCATAGTTTGCCCAACAGATTGGCAGCTTTTAAAATGTTAGCAATATCCAGTGTTGGTAAAGGTGTGGAAAACCAGATAAGCTACGAATTGTTGATGGGAGTAGAAATTGATAATGTCCTTCCAGGGAGTGATTTGGCAGGGCATATGGGACATCTCAGGGCACATACCTTATGACTCAGCAAGATGGGAATCTGTCTCACAGAAATGGTCAGACCTGAGGAAAAGAAATATTAAAAGATGCCCATTGAAAATCTTAAACATCCATTAGTAGGGACATAAATTAATATATGTGGTATATTGATAATGTCTATATCTGATATGTGATGCTCTACAAGGCATAGTGCTCAGCAAAAAAATCTCAAAACAATGTATTTTGTGCTACCCACTTTTGGAAGCTATAACACTAGATGTGTGTACGTGTGTCACAGGAAAAAAACACTGATCTTCTAGTGGTGGTCAACTCTGGGTACGTGTGTGATGCAAGGGGATTGGTGATCAGAGTGATGGTGAAGGAGGGACATACCTAATATTGCCTAAGTAATAACAATTACAATTGTTAACATTTATGGAATACCTACCACATGTCTGGTATTACGCTAAAAGCATTACATTACATGAATAATCTTACTTAATTCTGACAACCACCTTATTGAGGTATTACTGTTATTATCTGAATTTTTCCTGTAAGTTAACTGAGTCACAAGTAGGTGGTGTAATTTGCTTGAGATGATTCAGCCAAGAAGTTGTTATGCTGCGTTCTGAACGAAGGTGGTCTGACTCTAGAGACCTTGCTCAGAACCTCAACTCCATCTAGCTGCTCATCTATACATCTCTCCGTCCGCTCTTCTACCCGTGCCCCACCTACCTGTCATATCTATCTATCATCCATCTGTCTATCTATCTATCTGTCTATCTATCTAACCATCCATTATCTCTCTCTTCTCTCTCTGCTGCCACACTAAGCTTCTCAGGTTGCCTTGAAGAAAATTAAACCCAGTTACTCATTTCTACCATTGACATATAATATAATTTCTGAAAATACACCTTTTTTCAGAGAGTAGCACAATTGACAGGTGATGTAATTGGTTCTGATTCTTTTCCAATGTGAGGAGGAATTGCCTCATTTCAGGACATTTGTAGGTCTTTGAACGGAGTAGAAAATACAGCCAAGTATAATCTACCCCCTAACTGGCCACTGACCCCCAGAACAGAACATTTCCTAACAAGGAGACCTCAGTCATCCCCTCCCTTATTTTGCTAATGAAGAAACAGGCCCCGATTATGCCAGTGGCAGAACCGGAGTTGAAATCAGGTTTTCTGACTCTCGGTTTAGTGTTCTTTCCTCTGTATTGAGATTTGAGACTGGGTCGATCACGATACACCGTTGCTTCCTGCAGGGTGTCACCAGACAGGTGGACACAAGACTCACTCCTGCATATGGAGCCCTCCGATTTTGTCTGTCTTTATCTAGAAGGAAACAAAGTACTGAACAACCAGTGTTGAACAGATATTTCAACCATCAGCCATTGATTTGGCCAATGTATGCTCCTTAAAAATTACAGAGGTCAAACTAATTCCCTGGGGGTTATGTTTAACTATGTAAATGAGCTTGTTAGTTTTTAAAGACTTGCCCCAGCTCTTTCATTTTAAAGGTTTCGGTTTCCCATAAACGCGAAAACCAGCTGGCGATACGGTTAAGCAATGGGCGATCAGACAATGGTGGACATGAAGCGAGTCATCGGCAGAAGCCATGGGCAGACCCATGAAGCACAATGGTGGGTCCAGGACATAGAGAGGGCCAGGAAGTCATTTTCAGCTAAGCTCATGCGCAGGTGATAGAAAAAAAGGTCAAGGGTCAGGAAACATGTGGACCCTGAGGAGAGCAGAGTAAGAACTGCGCCTAACCCACTTTTCCTGATTTTATTCAAGCCAAGCGGAAGGCAAAGGGCTGCATCAACTAACTCTCCCCGAACTGGTGCATCAGCAGAACGTGCGAGCCTCAGACACCGGGGTTCGTGGCCACCTGGCTGCTCTGCTCTGGGCTCCAGCAGGCAAAGGGAAAGAAAGGCCACTTGGACGCCTAGAAGAGCTCCGTCTTTCTCAATGATGGCAGCTGTCACAGAATGTCATTAGCCAACAGAGCATCATTTCAACATGTTCTCCACTTTATAAACCTTTAACCTCTCACAATTTATGATAAATCCATGAGCCACATTGTATCAGATTTAAAATTCTGGCTTCTGAAGCTTTGGACTGTTTATTAGCACCAAAAAGTCAAGATATGTATCCATCTAATAATTGAGGAAAATTTTATTTTCAGTTTTATTTAAATATTATTTTTAAACAATTTTTAAATATTGCTTAAAACCAATATTTATTGTTTTTTTCTAATCTTTACCCAAGGCTATGTTATTGATTGATTGAGAGGGAGAGACAGAGAGAGAGACAGAGAAACATCAGTGTGTGAGAGAAACACTGATTGGTTGCTCCCTATATGCACCCTGAATGGGGATCAAGCCTGCAGCCTAGCTATGTGTCCTGACTGGGAATTGAACCCACAACATTCTGATGTGCCAGGAGACATTCCAACAAGCTGAGTCACCCAGCCAGTGCCCAATACTCTTACATTTAAAAAATCTGTTTATAATGACCATTCTTCATGACTAATGGTTGTTTTCTGGCTTTTTTGTTAGTATTCCACCTCAGTTTGAGTGGCTGTTTCTAGGTCATTTTTGGTAAAGCAAGACTATCAGAAAAGAAAAAATATAAATATTACATATATGTACATTAATTAAATTATTTTAAAAATTATAAATGTAATATATTTGTAGAAATCTCCACCAGCATAGAAAATAATAAGACAAAAAATAGAAGTCAGCTGCCAATCTCACAAATATTAACATCTGTACAATTCCTCACATTGCAGGTATAGATGTCTTTTTTTTTAATTAAATGGGATCACACGAGACATGCCTCCTGGCAGTTTGCTCTTTTCCATTAGTGATATATTTAACATTTCCCTACTGACGGATATTAAGGCTGTTTTTATTTTTAAACATTTAAAAAAATATTTTAATGGAATTGATTGAGGTTACATTGGTTAATAGAATTATATAGGTTTCAAGTGTACAATTCTGTATGATCTGTATATATATAAAATGTTGGATTACTTTTATTTTATTTTATTTTATTTTATTGTTGACACTATTACAGATGTCTCAATTTCTCCCCTTCTGCGCCCCCAACCCAGGCCCTACTCCCTCTTCTCCCGACCTTCACCACACTCTTGTCTGTGTCCATGGGTGATGCATGCAGCATGTATGTTCTTTGGCTCATCTCTTCCAGTCCCCCCACGCCCTCTTCTCTGAGATCCATCAGTCTGTTCCACATATCCACACCTCTGGTTTTATTTTTTTCATCAGTTTATTTTGTTCATTAGATTCCACACATGAGTGAGATCATATGGTATTTGTCTTTCTCTAATTGGCTTATTTTGCTTAATATTAAAGGCTTTTTAATCATCTAACACTGCAATAAATACCATTGTTATAAGCACCTTTGTAGACTTGCTACCAACTCTAGTTTTAAAAGTTTTACTCTAGGTAAAATTTTGAAAACTGGAAACAGACTAAAGTAAAAAATAGAGGCTATGACATCTCTATAGGTTTATCCTCTTTGGTCTTTATCCTCAACTGCTGCAGGTGATTGAAAGCTGACTATAGGGAAAGAAGAAAAGCAGAAAATAAATCTATTTAGAAAATATGGACAAGGATTTTCTTATTTGTCATGGGGTTCAGCTCTTAGTAGAGATGTGACTTGGTAATTTTCCTCCTGGTATACTATTTAAAAGGAAGTGATGACATCTGCCACAGAATAAGTTACTTTTTTCTTCTTTAAGTCTCACCACCACTGAGGTTTTTGTATTACCCCAGCCTTTGGTTCTGCTCCTTGAAGAATACTGTGATAGTCATTGTTTATCCTGTAAATTTAACATGCTATGTATTTAGTCTTGCACATTTATTTTCTAATGTATGTATTCTGAGCTGTTGATTTCATGGACCTCTTCATGGCAAGCTTTTACCTCTCTATATCTGTTGTAGCAACTCTGCAGCAATACACAAAGCTTTGGAAATGGTAGTGAATGCTTAGTCACTTCATGAATTGATTTCTCTAGACTCTAAGAGTTCTACCTTATCCTCTATTCAACAGCAATGGATAAATAAGGGAAATATTTATTCCCATAGACCCTTCCTAAGGTAGACCAATACTTGGCAACCCATTTGAGTTTCTCGATCTGTGTTTCCAGGGTCCAGGTGGACAATGACCATGAACCTTTGTTTTGTTTCCTTTCACGGGTCAGGTGGCCTTAGCTGGCACATAAGTAGAAACAGATGTTGAAAATGGTAAGGAGGTATGTGGTGCCAATGTCTCAGTTCTGGGAAAAGGAAACACTTCACAGAGAATAGGTGCCACCTGTAGGGGTTGCAGTCTGCCAAGCGAAACCAGTTTGGCTTAAAGATAGTGAAAAATAATCCCCCAGGGTGCAAGTGATGTTTGTTTATACATGAAGTCAAGTGGGTGTGTGTGTGTACGTGGCTGTGTCTGCGTGTGTACCTGGACCCTGCTCCACTCCAGTGGTACCTGTGACCTCTTTATAAATCCTAGTTGCTGAAAGAACACTTTTTATTTAATATTGGACCTATTCAGAAGAATAACGCCCTTAAGTCTGTTTTAACAAGCATAAAATAAACACTTTTGAATTTCCTTCTGTTTTTAACCATCTTACTGAGATTTGTTAGGTTCTCTAAAAAGAGTTTAGGGCTTTGAGGAGCTGTACAACTCTACACAAAGATTAAACATCATTTACATCTTCTTTTCAGCAGAACTTGGTTATATTTGTGGTATTCATTTTACCCAAGGCCACTGGGTGAAATTTAGTATAGAAGTCATGTCTCTGGAGAAATTACTAAACTTTTTTGTGCCTCAGTTTCCTTATCTGTAAAATGGGTATAACAATCATGCACATCTCATATGGTTACTGAGATGAGAAAATGTTCTAAGAAATTCACAGTATGTAGCAAATAAGAAATTATTTATTACTACTACTACCTTACTACTCTTACTAATGCCATCACTATGGCTACTACAACTCCTGTCCCATTCCTTCATCTCTCTCTCTCCACCCTTCTTTAATTTACAAAGGTCTTCAATAATTTAATTTAACTATGACATTCCACTGAAATTTGTGGACTATTTCCTAGGTATGGAATCCTGTCCATAGAAATATGGATTTTCCTAGAAAATCCATAGTTTTCCTTGCAATTGGAATTTCAGTCATGAGGCTTGATGTTATACAAAGAGCACAGTATTATGAGCTGGGTTTCGTACCAGCTTAGTGACCCCAGGGAAGTGGCGTCAGTCCTGGGCTTCTGTTTTCTCACCGTAGAATGGGAGTGGGTGGATGAATGAGATGATTTCTAAGGCCCTTTCTGTGGGAAACTCAGGAGGATTTGGACTATTTAAAACCAAAGTATAGAAAAACACCATAATATTTTATACTATGAAATGACTTTATACTACAAGACTTAATTTGTTTCACAGAAGCAAATTTAAAATTAATCCAGTACAAATGTAACAACTTAGAGTTGAACAAAAATTTTCTAGAACTAATAAACAAGACTAAAAATAAGGACATCAAATGATGAAATTCTAAATAGCAGGGACAATGTACTAATATGTATTCATGTACCTTCAGAAGCTAGCAGAGGGCCTGGTACATGGAAGATGTCCAAACACATTTGCTGAAATGAATTAAATAGAATTTAGAGTCACTGTAGTATGTGAACTGAAGAATATTATATTTGGATTGAACCCATGGTTTACATTGTGAAAAGCCTGCAATTTCTGAAATATGAGACTTCATATTAAAGCAAAAGTTCTCTTGTGGTTGTCAAGCCAACATCATCGTTATTACCTGGGAACTCATTATACATGCAGGTTCTTGAGCTTTACCCCAAACCTACTGCAAGTTATTTTTAAGCAAATCCATGATAACAATATTACTTTACCTGCAACTATATATGGCCCAGACAAATAGAAGAGAAGGGAACACTTCCCAATTAATTTTATGAGGCTAATATTGTCATGATGACTATACCAGAGAAAAATATTATAAGTAAATTATAGATAAGTGTCCCTCCTGAACATGGATTCAACAATCCTTAACAAAATATTATCAACTCAAATCAAATCATATATAAGGAAGATAGTACATCATGTCCAAGTGGGGTTGAATTCCAGGTATGCAAGTTTGGCTCAATATTCAAAAATCAATCCATGAAATTTTCCAGAACAGCCTTATGATTATCTCAATAGAGTCAGATAAAGCATTTGACAAAATTCAGCATCCATTCATAACTTCCAATAAACTGGGAATAGAAAGAGACTGCCTCTTTCTGACAAAAGTAATCTATGAAAAACTTATAGAATTATAGTTAATGATACAAGACTATATGCTTACATTTTAAGCGTGGATATAAGGCAAGGATGTCCACTCTCATCACTTCTATTTGACATCATATTGGCAGTCCTAACCTATGTAATAAGCCAACAAATAAAAGCATACAAATTGGAAAGGAAGAGATAAAACTGTCTTTATTTACAGAAACATGGCAATCTACATAGAAAATCCCAAAGAATCTACCAAAAAGCCATTGGAACTACAAAGGCACAGGTTATAAGAACAATATAAAACATTAACTGTATTTTTATATAATGGCACAAAGCAATTGAAAATTAAAACAAAAAAATAGTAGCATATGCAATGTCATCAAAAAACATGAAATACTTTGGGATAAATCCACAAAAATACAGTAAAGACCTAGATGCTGAAAATTATAAAACACTAATGAGAAAAATTATAGCCAAATCCATGGTGATTCTCAATGACTGCTACCTTTCAATATTTGAGTCCTGGTAGTGATGTTCTCCCACAGCGAATCAATCTGAACCATGTAACTAGTAGGATATTGTGGACATGACAGCATATGACTTCTAATTCTGTGTCATAAATCGCATTGTGGCTTCCACCTTTGTATCTGGGATCACTTGTTCTAGGGAAACCAATTTCCATGTCATGAGGACACTTCAGTGGTCCTGCGGAGACTCGCAACATACGGTAAGAATCTGAATCCTTCTGTGAAAAGTCATGCAGGGCACACCAGAAGTCAGTTTCTCAGCCCCAATCAAACCTTCACATGTACCTAACTCCTTGGCTAAATCTCAACCACAACCTCATCAGAGACCCGGAACTAGAACAATTCAGTAAACTGCCCCCAACTTCTGAACCACACTCACAAACTACACAAAACCCTGTAATAATAAATGCTTATTGTTTGAAGCCAATAGCTTTTCAAGTAATTTTTATGCAGTCATAGAAAACTAACACAGGTTTTGGTACCTGAAAGTGAGGTGCTCTTTGAACATTTAAAATGTGGGAATGACTTTGAATAGAGTGGTCAGAAGAGGCTGTCGGGACTTTGAGGAACGTGTTAATAAAAGGCTAAAGAATGTTGAGGAGATGATCATGTGATCTTTATCCTTCATTCTGTTAATGTGGTATATCATATTCATTGATTTCTAAGGATGTTAAACCATCCTTGCGTCCCAAGGACAGATCCCACTTGGTCATGGTGTATGATTATTTTAATGTGCTATTTAATTTGATTTTCTAGTATTTTGTTGAAGATTTTTTTTTATTTTGTTGAAGATTTGTGCCTTAATATTCACCAGGAGTATCAGACTGTCGTTTCCTTGTGGTGTCTATGTCAGGCTTTGGTATCAGTGTAGTGCTGGCTTCATAAAATGAGTTTGTTATTATTTTACAAACACATAAATGAAGCGTACTCTCCTACTCAATTTCTTTGAAATAGTTTGGGAAGCATTCGAGTTCATTCTTCCTTAAATGTTTGGTATAATTAAATTTCGGTTATGCAAAATGAATGCTCTGTGAAATGTTCTGTTTTACACTTAAAAATCTAGTAAAAGAATAGATCTCATGTTAAGTGTTCTTAATACAATAAAAAATAAAGTAAAAGAAAATAAAAAAAGAAAATTGTGGCTCAGCATGGTTAAAATTGTCCAGGTAGCAGAACTGAGATTCTAATCTTGGTTCTTCTGGCACCAAAACTCCCATCCCTTAGTACTGTACAGTACCGTATTTTCCTTTCAAACAAACCTGGAAGACTGGGAGAAGGACAATGTCTTCAGGAGATTCCATTTGAAACTAAATACCACAGATTTTATTATACAGGAATCTGATTTAAAAAATAGCAATGACGTACTATACCTGTAAGCTAATGTGAATTCCCTATATATATTGAGTATTTTCCCCCTTTCACAGGTAGGTGGAATATATTTTGAATGATTTTTCACCCCTTTAAGTCATGGGGACAGTCATTAAAGATCTCATTATGAAAGAAGGACCCATGCTGAAGAATGGAACAGACATTAATAAAAAAAGACCAACCAATCAATCAATGTAAAATAAAAAATACTTGGCCCAAACCTTGTATTATCATATCTTCTCCACATAAAATTGTATTAAGCCATTAAAATATGTACATGTAAAAAATTATATAAAGAAAAGAATATTCATGAGACTTGAGTATGGTCTTAAAGGAAAATATTCGATATGAGGCAGGAAGTTTAGCAGAAAGATCTAGGATCTTGTCTCAGAGCTTATTTAGATAAACAATTGGGCTTCTAGGAAACTTCAAGGCCATTGTTTCCCAGCAGCCTGAGCAGAAGCCCAAGGTATAGAAACTCTTATCTCAAAGAGATTTGTGGATGTGGATTTTGACTTATGGAGTGAATATCAAGGAAAGTTGTGAAAGAACTACAAAGTTTTTACAAGAATTATGTCAGCAGAATTATAACCAACTTAGACCAGTATTCCATTACTGTTCAAATTTCCTGATTGCTTCACAATTTTAATTGAAGGACACTGATTTGTGAAGCTAAAAACATGTAGATTTAGTCCTGGCTCTTCCATTTATTAGTGGTGTGGGCTGTCAAAGGTGCTTAAATTTTCTGAGCCTCATAGGGTTGTTTTGAAGATAAAGGAGATATATATATATATAAGAAAATATCTTGTACAGTGGGAGGTTTATACATTTTAACTTTTAAAATGAATTATTACTGAAAACTTAGGGCTTTTATGAGGTCAAGATCCTGTTTTGATGCCACCATAAAACACACAAGGGAGCAGGAGAGAGCGAGCCAAGCACCGCTCTTCACCTTCCCAGACCCATCTGGGCAAATGAGGTGTTGAGTGTAGCCTTTAACAGCTTTATAAAAATTCAAAACTTATACCACATGCTTATTAATATTTAAAATATAAATTATCAATAAAAGTATTCAAAAATATGAGTATAGTGTAATGCATAAAATCTCTTCTATCTTCCCATCCCAACTTTGATCCTAAGGGGTAATTATTCTTAAGTTCGATGTGTGTCCTTCAAGAATTTTCTTCTTTGCTTATATGTATAAAAAGTATTATGTGACTCTTGCAGAAAATTTGTCATCCATATTTTTCTCACCAAGGAATAATCACTGTTAAATTCTGATGCATATGTTTTTAGTCTATTGTCTGTGTACAAGGGCACACATACAGATATTTTGAAACTTTTATAAACACAACCTCACAAAGAATTTTAAGGATGGTTGTGGTTCTGGGGTCCTCATTTTAGACTGTGAATCATTCTTGTGACTGGTTGTAAGAGCTAGTTCTACATGTTTCTCCAGTTCATTGGAATTTGGCTTTTGACTTTGGGAGCTAGGAAGGATGAAAGACAGCATCATGTACTACCTTGATTTCAGTAATGTTTCTAGATCAGAGAAAATTATTTAAATGATTCATCTTTCTTGAAACTCAATTTTGGTGTCTTCCTCCCTCTCAAACTCCCCCAAGCAGTCCTTTCATTCAGAATTGCATTTAACAAAAAGCACAGCTCAGAAGAAATGGGAGAGTTGCTTCAATAAACATAAAAGCTTATCTTTGTTTGAAGCTAAGAACTGGGAAGCTGTAAATCTCTCTATTGAAATGAATTTTTGTTACCAAACTGTTGACTTCAGAATCTTTTATTCTTTGACATTTTCTTCAGCAGCAGATAGGAACAATTCATACTATAAATATTGAATTGTAATTTGAAATATTCAAGAATACTATAAGACCTTTTATTTTATTTATTTGTTTTTAAAATTTGTATTGAATTCATTGGGTGATTCTGGTTAATAAAATTATACACATTTCAAGTGTGCGATTCTATAATACATCATCTGTATATTGTATTGTGTGCTCACCACCCAAGGTAAAGTCTCCTTCTATCACCACTTACTCCCCTTTACCTTGTTCTACCTATCCCTACCCCCTTTCCCTCTGGTTATAAGACCTTTTTATATTGTAATTACTCTTTAGGAAGACTCACCCTGCATCATGGCAAATACATTAAAATGCATTTGCATCTCACATTAAATATATTTTCAGTTGAAGAATATTTAAAACTGTTTTCAATAATTTTGAGTTTGCTAAGGACACATTTTTTTTCTTATGTTACTTTTTACATTTCTCTCATATTTTTGGTACTCTTTAGAAAGCTCACAGTGACTATAATACACAATGGATAAAGTAGTCCTGGAGCTATAATGAATGTTTTTATTTCTAAGTTTTGGAAGGATGTTTTTTATTCTCATAAACAAGAGTCTAACAAGAGTTTAATGTGATTAGAACCACATTAGAACACACACACACACACACACACAAACAAATCTATTGGTCAGGTTTTCCTCCCGGAGGTTCATATTTAATTGACCTAGAATGGTGCCAGGTACCAGTATTTTTTCAAAACGCTCCAGGTCCATCCAGGGGATTTTAATGTGTAGCCTGGATTGAGAACATTACTAAATACTCTAGAAAATAAATAAAATAATAAATGTCTAATAAACACTCTAGTAAAAAACAAGAATATGTCTAATAAACACTCTAGTAAAAAAACAAGAATAGCATAGTACATTTAGTTCATGGGTAATACTTTTTAAATGTCTAAATTTCTATTGTTTTCATAGATATGTCATAATTACCTTGTTATCAAAAAGAGATGGACAATTTGCTGAATAAGTAGGGATTGTTCAGTAATTTGTCACCTATACTTTAGGAGCTGACCTCTGGGTACAGAGTGGGGGGGCAAAACCTCGTGGTGTTGATGTTTTTGGAAGACTGTGGCAGTCACATGCTACAAGTAATTCTATGTTGCCAAGTGTGGTTGTGGAGAATCTTTTCAATACTTTTTCAAGATGCAAATAATCAAGATCTGTCTTCAGCGGCTTATGACTTGTTGATTGAAGACTTGTTTGTATAATCTCTTGAGGGCCCCCACAGTTCTAGGAGCTCCATCTCAGGAGGAACAGCATCAAGGAGTCAATTGACAGACTATCCCATAAGAACTATTGTCAGGAACATCTCCAAATATGACCCACCATTCATTTCTCATGGTTTTATTCTTTTATGATTATGAGCTGAAAGACATTAAATGTTTGAAATTGGAGATCAGGTCGGAAAGAATAGTATTGGGGGTAGGAGGGTAGTTTTGCCTGAAGATATGAGATTGACTAATTCTCAAATATATGATTCTAGAAGTCTAGCCAAGACATGGTCAGAACTTCAATGGTTCATTTAATAGAAGAACAAACTAGAAAGAACAGATGTTAGGAAAGAAGAATTGGCGAGATTGGCTGATGCTCTGTATGAGAGGGCTGAAAAACAAGAAGTGGCTTCTAAGAGATTACTTTTACCAAGGAGTGTATTTGTTTTTACCAAGGAGTGTATTTCACTGAGAGATGAACCAGAATAACAGTTTGCTGTAGAGTGTAGCTTTGGATTCATTCCAAATTGGCTCAAATCCTGGCTCCACTGCACACAACCTACATGGCCTTGGGCAAGGTATTTAAACTCTCTGAGCCTTAGTTGCCACATCTATCAAATATAAATAATAAAAGTACCTACTTTGTAGGTTGGTGGTGAAGATTAAGGGAGTCAACACGGATAAAATGCTTACAATAGGGCCCAACACATGATAACTCAATTAGTTATTGTTATGATGATACCAGTGGATGAAGGGGAAGTATTTCAGAGGAAGAATGAAAAATACTTGTCTTCAATTGACTGGAAGTTTAGAGAAAACACTTATGAAAACTACATTAAGCCTGCTCTCTATGTCACAATATAATGAGGAAGACAGAAATACATATCCAAATAAATCTGATATAAAGTAGGATATCATATTCGCTACAACAGATAATGAATAATGGGTTCTTGGAGTGTGGGGACTATAGTGGTCGTTGGTTTGTTGTCTCCTTAAGATCTGTTTTCCCTTGCTTTCTAAAAAAATCTCTACAGTTTTATTTGAGAAATAGTGCCTTCCTCATTTTAATGGTGTGGTTTTGATGCTATAGACTGCACTTTTAATTTCAGAAGCAGATTAATAGATCTAAGCCTATTGGCATCAATTCTGCTTGCTATATGGTCTGAATGTTTGTGTTCCTCTCTCTCTCACTTCATATGTTGAAATCTTGGTAGGTGAAGTCTTTGGTAGATGATTAGGTCATGGGGTAAAGGGCTCATGAATGGATTTAGTGCTTTTATATGAAAGATCCCACTGAGCTCCCCAGCCCCTTCTGCCAAGAGAGGACACAAGAAGAAGTCTAAAGAAGAGGGCCCTAACCTGACGGCGCTGGAATGCTGATCTCAGACTTCCAGGCTCCAGAACAGTGAGAAATACATTTCTGTTGATGATAAGCTACTCAATCTGTAGTGTCTTGCTATAGCAGCTGGAACAGACGAAGACACTGCCCTATGATAATTGATGTAGGAATGAGCAAATGAGATGAAAAATATTTGCTGAAGACAAAGAATCTTCCTCGTTATTCCTCAGGGGCTTCTGGCAGAGAGTTTTCTCTATCTGTGGCCAGTGTGGTGTAAGTCCAGCCATTTGTTTTGTACTATGACGAGTGCATGAGGGCTGAAGTCAGAGAATCACAGAGAAAAATAGCAGGATGACACGGTGAGATGACAAAACTAGCTGAAGCGAGCCTGTAACTTACAGTACGTGACCTTACACATGTAAGCCAACTTGAGTCAATTTTTCTGTTGCTTAAAACCCAAGGAATCCTGAGTATTGTATCAGTGAGAGAGTAATTCAGATGGGCAAGGCAACAGGGACAGGGAGGGAGGAGATGTCTTGGGGCCTGATTTTAAAGAAAGGCCAACCTCCTAGAGGCAGATATTGCAATAAAGTACATTGTTTTTCTTTTTAAAAAGATTTTATTTTTTCATTTTTAGACAGAGGGGAAGAGAAGGAGAAAGAGAGGGAGAGAAATATCAGTGTGTCGTTGCCTCTTTTGTGCCCCATACCGAGGACCTGGCCTATAACCCAGGCAGTCCCGTGACTGGGAATCAAACTGGTGACCCTTTGGTTCGAAGCCCATGCTCAATCCACTAAGCTACACCAGTCAGGGGGGAATAAAGTACATTCTTAACTGAAAGAACACATTAAGCATAAGCCTGAGACAAGAGAGTATAAAGCATTTTCTGTAAGTGGCCAGTGGATCCTATATGGCTGGACTATTGAATATGTTTATGGTACATGGGAAGGTAAGCTGAAAAAAACAGCAAATGGGCAAACAATGAAGCCTTTGAATGTCAGCCACAGGTTTTGGGGCTTTATGCTGTGTGCAAATGTCAACTGTCAAAGATAAAAGACAGACGAACCTTGTGTGTTAGGAAGAGAACTTCAGCAGCAGAGTGATGGATGGATTGGATCAGTCTAGGACAAAAGCCAAATGGTCATGAATCGGTGCAGATTGAGAAGGAAAATAAGGAATGGATATGAGAGATGTAAGTAACGTCCACAAGGTTGGATTTGGGTTGATGGGGAAAGGCAGGTCAATAACACAGCTGCAAGGTATGGAGTCTGCGTGTCTGGAAGGCCTCTGTGCTTGACAAGGCTGAAGGAGCTGGTGTAGGAGTGGAGAGACAGAGTTCACTTGTGGACACTTGGAACTTAACACATTGATAGAGCATATACATGGAGATGTCCAGGAAGAGTTGGAGATCAGAGTCTGGAGCTACGGTAGGAAATCACAACTGGGAAGCACAGTTTTGTGAGTTATACTGACAAAGAAGATAGTTGAAGACACAAAAGGGAATGAGATCCTTGAGAAAGTTGTGGAAGAAGACAAGGGATGATGACCCAGAATGGATCTGGAGATTCCCTATGTTTAGGGTGGAGTGAAGGAGCTTAAGCCACTGAAGGGTCCTGGCTGGATAGCTGTGGCTGTTCGGTGTAACGAGCATCAAGCAGAGACCCAGCTTCAGGAGGAGGTGGGTAACGGGATGGCTGTTATGGAGATGCTGGGCAGAGTCAAGACTGAGAAGTTACTGTGTTTGCAGAGACAAGGTGAGGGATGACTTCTCTTTCAAAACATTTTCGGATGAAGGAAAGAAAAAAGTAACAGACAGCTAAGTAGCTTTAGGGAGAAGTAGGGACAAGGTTTTTTTATGATAAGGAAATGTGTTTTTGTATACAATCCAAAGGCCAATTTTATTGTGTAATATTTTCGATGTGTTGCTTTGTTACTGGACTCATTTTCTCCACATCTGGAACTTCTATTTATATTATGTGGTCAAATGCATGAAATGACTCCCTTCTGGCTTTTCATCTGCCTATAACCAGCCTGACCAATTTTTGGATGATTATCAGTTAGATCTGAAGTTGTATTTTTCATTTTATGCATAAATTTCTCCCTGTGCGAGGTGTTCCTTGGTGAGTTGTTTTGTTTGGTTTTATTATGTGCACAAAGGTAGTGAAGTATTAGAAATGAATGTCCAGAAACACTCCTGGAGAGAGACCTTTCATTTGTGCCTCAGGGGAATACTCACCCATGTTTTGGAAACTCTGGAGATTAAATTTATACACAAAACACATAAAACTCTTCTGCTGTCATTGACTAGCAATGCTGATGAAGTAATATTATTGGGAAACACTACCTTTATTCTGTAAAAATGTGAACAACACTGCAAACGAATACAACTAAACCAGAAGTTTATATATACAAGGGGGGACCCAAAAATACCCTGGAAATATCTTCTGGAGGACGGGCCCCTTGTAGTACAGGTGTCCCTGGCTAGGTGAGCGTTCTGGGAACCCATCTGTGTCATGAACCAGTTGGAATTGTTGTGAGAGGCTGAGTTTGGCTCCAGTGAATATTTTCTTGAAGGCTCTTTCAACGTGTTTGCCCATTTCATGGTGGGTGATTTACGAGAGCACCTGCTCACACCTCGCTGAGTGTTCAGCAGTTTTGGACCCAAAATGCCAAGACTCATGTGCCCCACCCTCTCTATTCACCCAATCTTGCCCCGAGCAACTTTTTTTTATTTGTTTGTTTTCCTGGATGAAAAAAGTCCTCGAAGGGAAACATTTTGCCAGTGTGGAAGAGGTGAAATAAAAGGGCAGAAGCACTAAAAGGCATCAAAATTGACGAGTTCAAAACTGTTGTGAGCAGTGGGAAAAGAAGTCTTGATAGGTGTATTGCATCAAATGGAGGGTACTTTGAAGGTGACTGAAATTTAAACATATAAGAATAAATACACAATTTTTATAAATAATTTCTGTTTTTGTGGGGGTTCCCCCCTCATATATCCTTCTGTGAGGGATGAGTAACTTGTAACAATTTGCTTGGAAACAAGAGTGATTTTCTCTTTTCATTATTAGGTTCTTGAAAAACTTGATAAGCTTTTAAGAGGGGAGATGGTATTAATTTGTTGGAAAATGGTTACAATCTGCAAAAGGCACAGCCATGAAGTTCAACACACACATTTCTTATATAGCACATGCAAATCTTAGAAATATTCTTTTCCTTTTCCTTCATTACTCAAAATCAAAAACAAAACTCCCATCCACACTGGATAATAAATTAAGGACTTGTTCACTGTTTGTAATATGTTGCTGTTGTATAGCTATATTTATTCCAACAAGTATCACTCTGTAGATAATTGTGATGGATGCTGAGCATGTGATGGGGGGGTGGGGAGGGAAGAAGAAGGAAAGTAGAGAAGAAAGGGAAATGATGAAAATTACATGAAATTCATCAATGTATTGAGAAGTGAGTATGCATAGAGACTGTGTTAGGCGCTGAGAACACAAAAAATAAATTTGACTTAATTCCTGCTTTTGAGGGAAAAATCACTCATATAACTATATGACTATATTATCACCTATCATATCATATAAGTGCTTTGTGTATATAGAAAAAGGAAAATAATTTCCTAGCTCTGTGAATAACAAAATAGCCCATATTAATTCACCTAAGATAAAGTATGAATTCAGTATAGCTCTGGATAGATTTATTAAATGTATGTCTATTCTTTAAATGTCAACCTAAAAATGATCAATGTAAAGTACATGATACTTAGCTAGCACACATATTTTTAACCCCATGGTATCTTTCACAATAACTCTATTTAATTAGACATAATCATGATAAGTCTATAGTGTACAAAATATATTTCATTAAATAAACATTGTCAGCATATATTTCACCACTTTTATTATAACTTAACAACCATCCTTCTAAATCCAATTACCTGCTCAGGTAAGATTTAACCTCTGCCTATTTCCTCTGAATGATCCTCAATTGAAGAAGGCAGCTGAATAAAAAAACAAAACATACCACTTGGGAAGGGCATGGAGCTGGGTATTGAAGGATGAATTCTAGTTTTTTCAGGAGAATAAAGGACAAGAAAATAATCCGTGGGAGAAAAGAAGTTTCCCAAATGCACAAGTACTTAGGTGTATAGAAGCAATTGCTTTTCTTCAGAGGAAAAGACCAGTGTTCAGGGGTTGGGTAGAAGGTCAAAATCCAGTTGGGTTGGGATTCCTGGGGAGAGAGGAGGGGGATCTAAGTATCTGCCTTTCATTGTTCCTTGGACATTTGTCCCAGAGTGATTCTCAGTGACTCTTGGCCTTCCACCCACCTAGGAAAATGAAAGCAGTTACTACAGGAGGCTGAGGAAGCCAGTGGCGCCAATTTACTCAGCCTCCTCATTCCCTGAAGGAAGCCAGTCCTCAGCAAGAAACTCAGTGGGGGAGGAGTGTGTCCTGGGTGCATCCCTACCTCCCTGCTAGTCAATCTCCGTTCCACCTCTTACTTTCTAAATTCATCTCGCCCCAGCCCCACCCCTGAGAATAATGATAGCATCTTCTCCATTCAGTCACTGAGAACCTTACAGTAAGAGTATCCAAGGGAAGTACATAAAATCTACTTCTTAATTTAAACAGCAAAGAGTGTCTGGATTAGTATTGTGTTATTAGCTAGTGGTGAGAAAACTATACATTAATTGTTTGAAAACAGATAAAACAACTTTTTTTGTAAGAGTTTTAGGAAGGCAAAGGAAGAGTTACTTAAATTAAGAATAAATCTTACTTTGAGCGTGGGCTGGGAACCAAAGTGTCCCAGGTTCGATTCCCAGCTAGGGTACATTCCTGGGTTGCAGGCCATAACCCCCAGCAACCGCACATTGATGTCTCTCTCTCTCTCTCTCTCTCCCTTCCCTCCCTAAAAATAAATAAATAAAATCTTTAAAAAAAAAAGAATAAATCTTACTGTCCTTACTCTCTTCTTTTTTTTTCTTTTAGTACAATTTTCTGCCTTTTACCCCCATCCCAGCCTACCCTCCAGTCCTCCCCACCTCCCTCCTGTTTCCATCCTTGTTACTGTCCCTGAGTCCTTTATACTTGTTCCTGTGAGCCCTTCCCCTTACTCTCTTCTTTACTAAGGACTGCTCACAGTGCTTACTGCCCTGCCCGGATGCTCAGAGTGCAGGAGGGGTGCAGGGAAGCATTCAGAATGGTGCCTCAGTGGGTGTTGGCTACTTTCGTTATTTTCTAACATCCTTTTCTGGTGCTGTGTGGATTTCCAGTTAATCACTTGAATTCCCTGCATGTTTTCCACATTAAAACTTGTTCTATTTATCCTCATATGAGATATAACAAGAGACTAAATGGGAGAGCTTGGGAGGGCACATAAGTGTACATATTTATTGTGACTGAGATTTTTCCTTTGCAGGTGAAGGTAATGAAGTTCTGTCTCCCACATAGGATGAGGAGTTGTTTCATATTTATTCGACTGTAAGACCTTATGAATAAAACCAAACACTGATATGCCCATCCAAGGCAAGCCTGTTTTTGTGGTGACAAAACTTTCTTTATCTTGAACCTACAAATACATTTTGATTGGTTATTTTTTATTGTTATGGTTATTCTATAATTGTCCCCAATTTTTCCCCTTCTCCCTCTTCCACCCAGCCCATGCCCTGTTCCCACAGTCCATCCCCACACTGTTGTGCATGTCCGTGGGTCATTCATACGTGTTCTTGACCAGTCCCTTCCCCTCCTTTCCACCATTATCCCCCTATTCCCTCCCCTCTGGCCACTACTGTCAGTCATTCCATGTTTCCATATCTCTGGAGGTTTAAGTTAAAAATATAAATTACACAGAGAGTAAAATAAATGTGAGTGTGTAAGGAAGGGGGATAATGACAGAGAAAGGGCACGCTCATAATCTTTTAGTGCATGGTAGCCATGAGTACACACCTTGCCCACATCTGGTCACAGGTTCTGGTAAGTTACAGCATAAATAAATACTGAAGACAAAGTAAGTGAGGTAAACATGAAAAAGGAGAGAATGTCATGCAAATCTGTAATTAACAAATGGCAGTATTTGAAAATATAACAGGCACTAGAAGACGGAGTTGATCATGATTTATACCTTTTGTTTGTAAAAGTAACACTTTCTTATTTTGACAAAATGTTATAGAAATATTTGTCAAAAGCACAAGTTTCCATCCACCTGCCTCTCTGCTTCAACCATTTCCCAGAGGCACCACTGAGACACTGACAAAGTGAAAACGTCAGTGGTATTTTATTAGACCAGGTACCACTTTGATTTACCTCTTAACTCACATTTTTTTAACCATGGAAAAACATGGAAAAGTAGAGAGAATAGCAAAATGAACCCTTATGTACTCATTATCCAACTTCCACAATTATTAACCTTTTGCTTATTTTCATATTTGCTTCTTAAGACGTGAAGTCCAAAATACTGGTGGCAATGGAACCAACTCACACAGAGCGTAACTTAGGCAGAGTGCTTTGGTGATGTGAACAATGTATGTTCTGTGTGCATAAAACCCAGAGGAGTAGCTGGAGAATACAGGGCACTCTCTGTAAGTCCACTTTGCTCTGAGTGGAGCTACTGTGAAGACCACTCACTGTGCTCTTATTGCCTTTGTTGTCATCATTGTACCTTAGTCCTTAGTTCAGTACCTAGCACATCACAGGTGCTCAAAGACTGCTGTTGGTGAATGAGCCTCATTTGCAGTTTAGGTCAGGGCAGCCCGATGGAGACGATGCATTGTAGTGTAACTGACCTGTGCAAAGACTTCCTATTGTGTCTGGGGTGCTTACTATGTGCTCTGCACCTGTGCTTACCAGATGCTAGGTCCTAGTCTAAGTGCTTTACAGGTAGTAACTCAATTAATTGCTGCAAAAACCCTACAAAAAAGGTACTATCTATTAGCATTGTGAGTGTATTTTATAAGTATGCAACCAGTAAGTTACTCAAGACCACATAGATAATAAGGGGTAGATCTGGGGGTCAAGCCCAGCCAGCGGCTCCAGAGTCTGCGAACCTAGTACTGCTCTTTGTTGTTTTGCCCTCAAACATGTCTGAACACCGTTTACAGGGCACTGAACACACGTGGGTACTTTGGTAAGAGGGGGGTGTACCTACACTGACAGACCAACTCATAAAATCACTCATTTGCAGTAGCGCCTAATAATGGAACAGACTTTTTTTTTTTAACAGACACTGTCATTTTTCATGAACACAAGGCACTTCTGAGTGCTGTGTGGGAGGGAATGCCCGAGACTCATTTCATTGAGACCCTGCCAACTTCTGGTCTTGTGGCCATCAAAGGCACATCATTTCCTTCCAAGACTTCTAAAGGGGGCTATTACCATGGCCTGCAGGTTCTGGTTTGCATTCAGAGGAGACACTATCTTCTAAAGTGAGACGTGGAAAAGGAAGTGTCATGCATTGTAACTAAGGCTGAGAGAGAAGAATTGTTTGGAGATAGAGATGGAGAAAAATTGCCTTCTCCCAATCAGGCTCCATCTCCCTCCCCCTTATCCAAGTTTGCCAGAGCCCATCCTGTTTTCTGTGCTAAGTTTACTAGCAGGAAGCAAGGAGTTTCTTTAAGGCTACTCCTGCCCCAGACAAATAAATAAGTCCTGGGCTAAATATCAGTGCATGTACCCAGTGGGACACCCTGCCACCATGAAAAAGAACGAGATGGAGCCCCGAGGGTTGATGTAGAATGATCTATCTCCAGGTTATATTTTAAAGTGAAGAAAGCCAGCTCTCAAACAGTATTCATGCCAAGGCCACTCTTTGTGGACTGAAGAGAGTGATATAGCTACACTTACACGTGCCTAGAATTTGCTAGGTCAAAAAGGAAAGGTAGAAATGCTTGCCTCTGCCAAAGGTAGGGCTTTTCATTCTAAACATTTTCATATGAAAAAAAAACTTTAATCATATACATTCATTATATTTCAGAGTTAAACTATTTCAATAGTTAACCTGTCAAAGTAGGAGAATAAATACAGTAAAATATTTTTTTAAATAGCAGAACAAAGGCAACAGTTTACATTAATTGTGTATTTCAGAAAGGGTTTGGACTAGATGTAGAAATAATACTAATTCTTCCTTTTCATCTCCCTAAAGGATGGTCCTTTAAGTTGTCATCCAAAGCCCTCTTGAGCTAGGAGACAGGGATCCAGAATGCCCCTAAGTTAGGGGACATCTAATAACATTCCTCACATGTGGGGAGAAATGGAGAGGAAAGAAGGAGCAAATGTGGTCAGAAAAGAATGCGAGTTCTCCTCCTAACAATACCATACAGAGTCTACACGTGCAGACAGAGTTGTGAGGTTTGGTACAGGGCGTTCTGGGTGCCCAGGGGCTGGGAGTTTTTGCTTCACTGCTGCTCTAGTGAAGCCGGCCGCTGGGCGTCTGTCCTCCAGCCCTACGGGTATCTTGGCTGGACGCTGTGCTCTGAAAAGGGGCCTAGTCTAAGGCCCAAGAAGAGTAACGCTAGGGGCTCCTTGTGGGGTAACACGATGGACAAAAGCCCTTTCTCAAGGAGAGCCTCACTGGCGGGACCGGGGACCCTCTGACCCCTCGCGGGCACGCCAGAGTCCTGGGCACCTCCAGATCTCTGGAGGCCCGAGGTAGGTTTTTTGAGCAAGCCGGGTTGGGGGAGGGGGCTCAAAATTAATTGCTTTTGGCGGCTAGACAGGTAACTTAAAAACACTTGAAGCCGCCAAATAAAAGAGAAAATAGCGGGAACTTGGGGAACTGGGCAAGTGTGTATTGTGACTAAGGGCATTTAGATTCAGGTTTTTAAACTACACCAGTACTATTGGAGTTTGAGATCCTGGTTCCCTTCCGCACAGCATCCGCTTTTCCCTAGTTGCTTCAACCTGCTGCCAATCCTCAACCTGTCCCCCAGCCACTTGAGGCTCGCACTGCGCCTAAGACTGTACCAAACTTTGGTTCGCATTCTGAGGGCGCAGTGTCCCTCGTTGAACTCCCAGTATTGCTCCCCAATATTTCGGTGGTCCAGCAACCGACGCTTCGAAACTGTTAATGGCTACATTTTAATTTTTGCCAGAAACAGGGTTGCTGTGCCCGAGACGTTTTCCTCTCCCTCGGGTGACCCGGGGCCAGGAGCGGTTCTGGGCCCAGTGGAGGAGATAAGGTGATGTAACGGGTGTTGGAAGCCCGGGATCCAGCCCGGTACCCCGCTAAGAGGCCGGGCGGTCAACAGGGTGGGGGGAGCCCCGCCTCTCAGCCGGTACCGGGTCCTGCCCCGCCCCTCGTCCTGACCCGCATCGCCCCGCCCCCAGACTCTAGAGTTTCGGCCCTGGCTCTCACCCAGCACTGAGTCCCGGGACCCCGGGAGAGCAGGCAGTGTATGGTTTTGTTTCCTCTGCCCGCGCGGGGCATCACTCGCGCGCTACAACAAGTTCAGGGCTACCCTGCAGCCGGGATATCCCTCCCTACTCGCCTCCTCATACCCCGTTGCAGCCGCGGCAGGAGCGGAGACACCTTCGCCCTACGCGCCCCGGAGTCCTGCGGTGCGGTGCGCGTTCCACCTCCACGCCTTCTTTGCGGGGCGGGCCCCGGGAGAAAGAACCGCGGTCACTGCACCCCGCGCGAGGTGCAGGATGGAGAGCAAGGCGTTGCTGGCCATCGCTGTGTGGCTCTGCGTGGAGACCCGGGCTGCTTCTGTGGGTAAGGAGCCGGCTCCCTAGAAAGAAGGCGGAGAGGTCGGGTGCGGGCGGAGAGCTGGGGACTCGGAGAGAACCTGGAGGCCGGATCTACCTCGGAATCCGAGAGCTGGAGAGTTGAAAGTGACCTGACACTGTGTGTTCTTTCATTTGCCAGTGAGGAAACAGGCTCAGTGAGTGGCCCAAGATTACCTCGAAAGTTAATGGTCCCCTGAGCCCGGTTCCTTTACATGACTCTGGCCACGGACAGGAGCCTCTGTTGGAGAGTGTCCTGCGGACCCGACCCACCCTCCAGGCTCTCGGGAGGCGGGTGTGGAAAGGCGCCCCAGGCTGCCTGGCAGGAGGTGCTCCAGCGGGCGGGAACCGGCGCTGAAACGTCGTCCCGCAGCTCGCACCACCCTCGCCCCGGCGCAGAGAAGGAAGCCTTGCGAGGAACCCCAGTCAGTTTGCTGGGATCGCACCGTGCACTTAGGTCTGCCTCTGTGGGAGGCGAGCGAAGACCTGGGGCTGCTTCCCTTTTGGCTCGAACTCACACACACACCCACTGTATGAGGTGGAGTCCAGGGGGAGGAAAACATTTTTTCCCTTCTTGGCGCAGGACGCCACTTTCCTCGCAGAGAGAAGGAGAAATTGGGGCTTGGACCCGGGACTTTGACAGCTTCCCAAAGTGTCTGCAAGTAACAGTCACCTAGTAAAGACCATCTTTCAATGCGCTTTGGTCTGTGCGGTAAACGCAAGGTCAGAAAACTTACTCCAGCGGACTTAGTACCTACATTTAGCCCCACTCTGACTCTGCTTGTCACCAAATATTTATCTCCTTCAAGATTAGGAGCACATATGCTCTTGATGAAATAAATTCAATTCTCTTCTCTTCTCTTCTCTTCTCTTCTCTTCTCTTCTCTTCTCTTCTCTTCTCTTCTCTTCTCTCTCTTCTCCCTCTCCCCCTCTCCCCCTCTCTTTTCCTTTCCTTTTCTTTTCTTCTCTTTTCATTTTTCTCCTCCCTCCACCCTCAGCCCCTATCTGTTTTCTGCAGCCACAGTTTGCTGATTTCCAGATTTGCACTCTTTGGAGGTTGAGAAAGGGGAGAGGGTGGAGAAAATGGGAAAAAAAGGTCAAATAATTCAGGAAATTCCTTATATCACAAGAAAAGAATCAGGTCTTTAAAAATGACCCATGTATAAAGTAACTCGATCATTTGTCTCTAGTCATTGAATTTTCTTAATTATTTGGTTCACCAGGGACACTCATTTGTCCCTGACAAACCCTCTCTCTTTCCCCTTTATGGGGAGAGAATGAAGGTCTGGAACATGTGCTTCTGCACCCCCACAAAGAAGTGAGTTGCGTTTAAGCCTGGGGTGTTTCCTCGTGGAGCAGTAGTGAACTAATCGCGTTGTCCTGAATGTAATGATGAGGTTGCCCTTTTGGAGTGTGTGACTTGCTTAATTGGATTGGACTATAATTGGTGCCATCAAATTTTAGAGACAGAGGCACTGTTGTTTTTCCTTCCTGTCTTTGGACGGGCAACAGTGCACAAATTAATTAATTTTGGCTATGGGATTTGAACATAGAGGGGCTTTTCTAGTGAGCAGTAGCATATGTACTTCTTATAATTATTTCTTTAGAATTTCTGAAGAGTAGAACCCAAACTTGCCAGTGAAAATGAATGAAACTTAATGGAGCAAACAAGAAAAAGAATGAGTGTTGGCTACACATACAAGTTGAAAGTTACTATTATTGATAGCCTTGTTGCATGTTTTTTTGTTGTTGTTAAAGTGGCTTTAGAATAGTATGGTGTTGTTTTGGCTTCCCTGAAAAATACCTTAACATTTTTTTGACATAGGAAAGTACATGGAGGGTGTGAGATAACCTGCTTAAGAAATTTATGAGGATCTTCAAGAATCTCTTGTTTTGGTGGTGGGTGGGCGGGGCTTAGTCTTTACTTCCACTTTTTATCTTTCACATGAATGCCCCCAGAC
Source organism: Phyllostomus hastatus (assembly GCF_019186645.2). Lineage (NCBI taxonomy): Eukaryota > Metazoa > Chordata > Mammalia > Chiroptera > Phyllostomidae > Phyllostomus > Phyllostomus hastatus. The sequence continues at coordinate 32,538,914 of NW_025333709.1, read as the reverse complement.
AATGGATTCTTTCTTGTTTGGATCATTGTGAAAATTATTTTAAGTTACTGTTTTCGACAGGTTTCTCATGTTGAAAAACGTAGTGGCTTTCGGTCAAGTTTTATATCTGTGTTTATCCAAATGAATTGTTTTCATTTTCCTTTTCTGAGACAAAGTGGGATTCCATTATTGGAAGGTTTTTCTTTTGCTTCTAAACATTTTTGCTTTATTGTTTGTCTCCTTTGGGGGTGGCTATTCCCTTCATATTGGAAAGTGCTGTCTAATTCAATGAATAGGACCATCCAAGACCAGTGGTTGTCCAAGAGTGGCCCATAGGCCATGTGTGATCGAGTCACCTGAAATGCTTGTTAAAAGGCAGATTTGTAGGCCCAGGGATGTTCTGACACATCTGAAATTCTAGGGAACATTGCCTGAAACACAAATCAGTACCAGTGCCAGTTAGTTTGAGATTTGTTGACATAAGTTAATTTACAGGTTTTTAAGATTTTTTATTACATATTTTTACCATGTTATTTATCAACAAATCTACAGTTGTGTCAGCAACCTATTTTGCACCTGTGGGTGAGTCTGTGAGAACACGTGTGATCAGTTGCTCGTTTTGCCTGCAGCTTGTTCCCAGTGGGATCCATAGATTTAATGCCTTGGATATTTGCACTGAATATTTGCTCGTTCTCTGTTTACTCATACTCTCTTATATTTGTTAATACCCTCTTATTTGCCCAACAAGGTCAATGCCAGTTTAGGCCTAGAGAGTCATTTGTACTTAGCTGATATGAGTTAACAACCATACTAAGCTTGGGTGCTTACCAAGCATTAATCTCCTTTTAAGGTGGTATTTTGAAGATCCAGATATCAGTTAAGCCTATTGCAGCAGGAGCAGTTCTTCTTTCTCTGGTGCTTCTTCCACACCGCATAGCTGGTTGCACTTAGTTGACAGAGAACTCAGTTTTCTTGCCATGGAGTAACCTGACCCGCGGTGAGGAATCTGCCCCATGGTATTTTTAGGTAAAATCAGATTTCTGGTGTTCCAAGCTTGGTATCAATTCCTCAATTGTAGTTTCTTAGCATCGTACTTTTTCTAGGCCCATTCTCTGAGGAAACGTGTGTTAATAAGCATGTTATATGACATTAGAAAATGTTTTCTTTCATTCAGTTCCTCTCACCTAGTTTTAATATAGTCTTTCAACCTTGGCAGTTCAGTTACCAGAGGAAGTACACTAGAAAATTGATAAAGGAAAATGAGACAAGTTTGTGGATACTCCTACCCGCTCCAGGGTACATATGAACTACATAGAAATCTCTCTAAGTAGTATTCATTAATCAGCAATTTACTCGAATGTGTGCATCCTACGTTTTATAAGAAATGTCAGTGGGTCCTTTCCCAAGGGAGTGAGATCATCAGATGAAGGTTCATTTGGTTTCAATGTCCCATATCCTTTTGTAAGACCTTGAAGTTGGCAATGCAGGAAAACAGGAACTCCACCCTAGCTCCATGAATTGCAGAACTGTTGTGTTGGTTTATGACCATCTGCCCATTCTTCCTGTTATGACACAGCTTGTGAACTTTTACTGGGAATGGTGAAAAGTAAATTCGCAGGTTTATACAATGATTTGCTGAAAAGGTCTTTTAAATTTATGGAGTGTGCATTGTTTATGGAAGGTGTTTCCTATTGGGTCTGAATCAGTGGCAACTATATTCATTTATTCAATTTGTTTCTAGGTTTGCCTAGTGTTTCTCTCGATCCACCTAGGCTCAGCATACAAAAAGACATCCTTACAATTGTGGCTAATACAACTCTTCAAATTACTTGCTGGTAAGGATTGATTTTAGATATGTATTCCCTGTGTTAAGTAACTCATTATGGAGTGAAAAATAATTTCCATACAGTATAATTGATTTATATTAATTGTCTGTAAGTAGCTAGGTTTCTAAGAAATGATGTAATAATGAAAAAAATGAGAAAGGTCTTCTCCCAAAATTCTGCACAATTTTGCTGGCATTTTTTTTCTAGTGCCCTCTGCCAACACATACACACACACTCACACACACCAGTGACCAGTGTAGCACCTGGCATATAGTGCATGCCAGTTTAGTAGAAACTCAGTAAATATTGAATGAATAAATGAAATCGAGTACATAACCTTAAGCAATAGACTTGAAGAAGTTTTGGGCCATATTTTATAAAAATCAGAGTGGCTCTTAGGCATCTGTTTAGCTGTTTTTAAGAACTTCATGTCATGATAAAATTCTGACTGTAGTAGCAATTTAATATTCAGCTCTTAATGTTACTGAGTGCCTGTTCTGCGCAGGTAATGATTTCATAACGTGGCTTGATATTCTGGAATATCCCCCCCTCCCTTCTTACTTGCTAGCAAGAAGCCATGCTATGATTGATTTTTGCTAAATAAGGAAACGGGCCTTTATGACAAGAAGAAGAGGCCCTTAAATGTTGCCTTTCAGCTCCTACCCCAGAAAGGAAAGTCGAAGACCTTGGGGTTTAACGTACTGATTTTTCAGAAGCTGGTCAGGACCAGCGTGTTTGGGCAGAATGATGAGCAGAGGCTATGTCGCTCCCTGAGAGGAGTGTGGAGGTTCACCAAGAACCTTGGCAGCTTATTGCCATTGTTTACGATTGTAGAGTTTCAAGCATTCAGCACAGTGACACAGATCTATTTTAGATTGCAGAGGGTAAAGGATACCCTAGTCCATTATCCAGAGTAGGTCACTGACACTCAGTCCTTGGGGAGAAAAAGCACCCTAACAGGTGCTGTTTTTCTAGCTTTGCTATTTCAAGACACATTTCTCAGTAGATTTTCCTTTTACCCTCAACAATGGGGAATATTTAAAGTCTTCAAGATTTCATACTGCTTTTTAAAACTCTGAATAAATATTACTTATGTTCTAAACAAGCTATGAAAGTCCATGGACGTAGTTGCAACTTCATGAAAAGTTCAAGTTCTTTGAAAGAAGGGTCAATGATGTTACCTACTTCCTGACATTGACTGTCTCCCTGGGGACTTTGTAGAGAAATGCTGCAATGAAAGTAACCTGTGTCTTAGCGCACTCCTTACACAGCCCCATGAGGCTTGTAGACAGTTGCAGCCCTTTCCTTCCTTCCTAACCTTGTGTCTTACTCTTCTGCTTACTTGCTCTTATCTGGCCACTCTGGCTTGCTTGCCATTTCCCTAGTACTCCACTTATGTATGCACTCCAAGGCCTTTACGTTTGTGTTCCCTCTGCCTGGAATTCTGTTCCTTCCGATGTTCATGCGGCCCACCTTGTCGAGTCCCGCCCTTCCAGAACTCGTCACTCTTTTCTTTGCATTGTCTGTATTTTGTCCATGGTAGTTATCACCACTGTTTAGAGAATACATATTAATTACTTTTTTAAAAATGTCTGCTTTATTGCAGTTTATTTACTTTTTAATTGCCTATCTCCTCTAATTGGACTGAGATTCCATAAAGGCATTGATTTTTGTGTGATTTGCTCACTGTTATATCTACAGTCTTGAGTAAGGTTGGGCACATAGCACACACTTAATAAATGAGTGAGTAAATTAATAGAAAACTCATGCATCCTTGTGAATGATTTCTGAAGCTGAGTCTACGGCTTTTTGTCATTTGTTGATATAGCCTGTCATTGTCGGTAGAAGTCTGTGTGACCAAGTATATATAAGTTTGAGAACAGAACCTTCTGTGTTGCTGTTGTTATTTCTTATTAAGAAACAGTCTCATAGTGTGGCATTTCACAGTCATACTTTCCTGGAATGAATTTTTCAGGGGAGAGAGGGACGTGGACTGGGTCTGGCCCAACAATCAGAGTAGCTTTGAGAAAAGAGTGGAGGTGACCAACTGCAGCAACAGCCTCTTCTGTAAGACACTGACAATTCCAAAAGTGATCGGAAATGACACTGGAGCCTACAAGTGCTTCTACCAGGACACTGACGTGGCCTCGGTTGTTTATGTCTACGTTCAAGGTAAGTGGTTAAAATAAATTTATTTCCTACATCGATTTACAAGTTATAAAACACAATAGGCACAAAGAAGAATTGGAGTACAACAAAAGGCTCGTCCGAAAGGCTCTTGGCCAACAGGAATATACAGAATTCTTCTCTGCCAAGGCTTCCTCTGAGAATAAGACTTATTGATTTGTTCTGGAGCTTGGGCTCTGTTACGTCTCTTTTGTCCTCGCCCAATTAGTTTTGTTCTGATCTTTGTTTCTCAGGGAAATCTGTGTTCACAATTGGCTATGGGGATTTATAAAAAGTCTTCTGATGTTTGAGGAAAAAAAACCCTCAGAAATACTTAAAAAGAAAGGTTCAGAGTGAATTATGGAGAGGTTTCTGTGGAGAGATAGGTTATCTGCAGTGGTAAGAGCTTTTCCCAAGAATGCACAGGGAAACAGCCAAAGGCTCTGGACCTTTTTTGTACATGGGAACTTTTCTTTTCTCTCTTACACTTCAAAATAAACAATTCCATAAGAATTGCACCAAACAGTTTGCATGGTGCAAAGGAACGTGCTGCATCAAAGGGCCTTTGAAGACAGTGTTTCTGTCCTCGGTTTGTGTAGTCTGAGATATTGGATGATATGCCCCATCTTTCTAGAGTTGACAAGTGGGATTGACACCATGGAGGCCAACTTAATATCCATGTAGAATCAACACACAATGTTACATGTATTCAGTATTTGTAATGTGAATAATTCTTGCTTTTGTGTTTCAAGACTCTTCAAATACCCAAATTTCTCTATGATACCTATCATATAATTTAGAGGAATGTAAGTGTTGTAGGTAGTATTTTGCTTGGATGTACTAAATATTTTTTTCAGTGAGGATAATCTTTTCAGACATATTATTTGTACATGTACATAACTCGTTAAATCTCAAAGGATTTGAGGTAGGTAAAGAGGGCTTCAACTTTTTTCCAGAAGCACCTTTTACAGAACAAGAATTTCATCAGCTTTGGAAAACACACTTGCATATTTTCACTTAGATTTCGAGAATGCAGTATAGTCAGTGCATGGAAACATGGAAACCACATCAAAATAACGTATGTCATTCCTGGATTGTAAAATATTTGAGGATTATTTCTGCCCAGGGTAAGCACAATCCAAGACAGAATTCTGTGCCCTCCTCTCCTCTGCACAATTTGAAAGAGACAAGGCTCAGATCTTCGAGAATTTCTGGCTCCTTTTGATCTGGCAGTCTTGGGAGCCCAGGCTTTCTCAGAAGATTGCAAGGATTTCCTGCTTTCAGCCTGTCTGGAAATAGACTACAAGATGAACCTCTCCCATAATATCTCCTTATTTCCTTCTCCCTGGAGTCAGGAAACCTGGAGACATGTGAAAATTCATTTCATGGGTTTCAGTAAATATTTTATTTTGAGAGGATGGGTGGTTGTTTGGGTTTCTTTTGTTTATTTCCTTTTCATGGGATACTGAAATAGAATTGATTTACCAAATAGCTTTAGTCTTACGTCAAGGGGTTAATTCTGTTTCCAAAGGCTTCTATAAAACAGGCAAAAGACTAGCTCTGTAAGATTTATAACATTTCCTAGCGTACAGATGAAAAGTAGATACTACGAAGAAGTAGCAAGCTCTAGCACTGTTTATTTGTACACTGCCCATCTTTGGTATGCCATTAAATTCTGTTTCCTGTCTAAGAGGGGAGCTGTTCAAGATTTTGGTCATGAAGCTTAACAATGGGAAAGAAAACACTTAAGTATTCCCTATGGACAGCCCTTTAATGTCCCCTCTGGTCCCTACCTTACTTCCCTAGTTTTCTGACCCCACTCCTTCCAGCAATGGATGGAGCCAGGAAGTGGGTCCCGGCCTCACAAAATAATGGCTGTGGCATGTGGTGGGCTGGATTGGCTGCCTTTCTGCGCTTTCCAGCTGGAAAGGAAATCAAACTTCTGCTGTTGCAGAGAATTAGTGGCCTTGTCCTCTTTGGTTTAATTAACTCTTCCTTCACTTGGACCAACCATCTTGAAGAGCGCTGAAAATGCTATGTCAGGTGTGTTGGGCATGGCAGCTTGAGCCATCATCCTCTGAGGTCTGAAGCAGGACTTCACACCGTATCAACTCTGTCTCTGGGGAACGGAAGAGTATCCCGGGAGTGTATTAAAATATATGAACAATGTTTGAACAACATTAAAATCTCTTTTGTTTTCTTCTCACTTTTTGCCATGGTGGTTTTTCATGTTGTTGTCATGGAAGATATTAATGACTGCTAAATCTTAAACTAAATACAATAACTAATAAACAATACTTTGTAAAAAATCTCATATGTAATCTTCGCAGTTTTAAAATGCCCACATAAAACATTTCAAAAATTGTTAGTTATTTCTTGTTTATTTTAAAGGCCTTTTGGGATCCATTAACTTATTTTCATGGCATTCACATTATTTGCCTAAGGAAAGAAAGCATGAATTTTTTAAATTTATTTTTTTATTGTTATTCAAGTACAGTTGTCTCCATTTTCTTGCTACCACTTTCCCCTGCCTCCCATCCTCAATCCTACCCAACTTTGGTTTTGCCCGTGGGTCCTTTATACATGTTCTTTGATGACCCTTTCCCTTCCTTGCCCTATTATTTCCTTCCCCCCTCCCCTCTGGTTACTGTCAGTTTGTTCTTTATTTTAATGTCTCCGGTAATATTTTGCTTGCTTGTTTGTTTTGTTGATTAGGTTCCACTTATAGATGAGGTCATATGGTATTTGTCTTTTACAGCCTAGCTTATTTCACTTAGCAAAATGCTCTCCAGTTCCATCCATGCTGTTGCAAAGGGTAGGAGCTCCTTCTTTCTTTCTGCTGCGTAGTACTCCATTTTTTTTGACACCAATAAGCTTGGAGGTAAAGTGTAAAGATACAAGTTTACATTTACTTTAAAATTTATAGATAAAAATATAGTGCATATAAAAATGTATATGTCTATTTATATAAAATGAAGACGTATACTCCTTTATTTTGAAAAAAATTATGATTGATCTGTTTAAATATGAAACCTATAAAATATACTGTAGTTACTGATGATCCTTGTGAAAACAGTGAATCCCATTCTGAGAGGTTTTTTTCAGGTGTTTCACACACACACACACACACACACACACACACACACCCCTCCTGCAGGATGTCCTTGGAGCCATATCTCGACCGGTAGATTGATGTGTGACTAGTGTGAGTTGTCATTCCCAAACATTCACTTCTTGGGTCAGAGTTTTTGAACCTGAAAGCAATCATTAACTAAATGGAATTAAATTTTCTAGTAAATGCCATTAGCTAAATGGAATTAAATTTTCTTTTAGATTACAGATCTCCATTTATTGCTTCTGTTAGTAACCAACATGGAGTTGTGTACATCGTGGAGAACCGAAATAAAACTGTGGTGATTCCATGTCGCGGGTCCATTTCAAACCTCAATGTATCACTTTGTGCAGTAAGTTCTATCTTCAATCATCTCTTATGTTTTCATAATTTTAAGCTAATTTTAAGATGGGTAGCTTGTTTATAAAACAACATCAAGAATGAGATTGAAAGATATTTTAGGAAGGGTGAAAATGACAATAAATAAAGCTAATTTGAATTCTTAAAAATGTCCATTTTTAGTGATCATTTTACATGGTTTCACTTTTGGATGGCACTCAATTACATATCTGATGTTTCTTCTTCTCCCCAGAGATATCCAGAAAAGAGGTTTGTTCCTGATGGTAACAGAATTTTCTGGGACAGCAAGAACGGCTTTACCATTCCCAGTTACATGATTAGCTATGCCGGCATGGTCTTCTGTGAAGCAAAAATTAATGATGAAAGTTACCAGTCTATTATGTACATAGTTGTGGTTGTAGGTAAGAGGACAGTTCCTTTCTAATTCATTATTACCACACAGAAAAGGTTGGTTTCCTATATTAAGATCCTGGAGATTAAGGTATAGGGTGAAGGACAAGGGATTTAAAAACTATGTTAATTCAAGACATGCTGTTGGGCAACTCCTGGTATCTATTTTTTTTAATCAAATAAACCTATGTGCAATGCAGGTTTTCTCTTCTCTTGCCAAGTCCAAGGATGAAAAAGAATGCTATGAACTGAAGCATATTTTATGGAAAATTTAATGTTCAGAGCATTGCTTGGCTTCCATTATTTTAATTAGACCTATTTTATTGAAAGTTTAGCGGTTTACTAAAGCTGGCACCATTGGCTGTTGACTACTCAAATTTTACTATTTTTTTTATCCACGGGGCTACGACATCTTTGAGATCCCCACAGATCTGCTTCGTAAATCTCTATAGGCCATTTTTCCGGGAGTTCTCAAGTATTGGTGAAGCCTTCAGGGAGAGAAGATGTGACATGTTTTAAAGCTACATCATTTTTGGAAAAACTTATGCCAAGTCATAGATTTGTTTTCCTTCTCATTTTCTGTTTTTTCAACTTACTTGCTCCAGGGTCCAAGATTTATGATGTAGTGCTGAACCCCTCTCACAGAATTGAGCTGTCTGTTGGAGAGAAGCTTGTTTTAAATTGTACAGCGAGGACTGAACTAAATGTGGGGATTGACTTCAACTGGGAATATCCTTCTCTGAAGGTAACACTAACAATTTAAAGCCCGATCTCTAAATACTTTGATAATCAGTTCCAATAGAGTTTGCTTGAGAGAGATAGGGACCTCTCTAGCCAGATAAATTGTAAATGTCTTAACTCACACACACACACACACACACACACACACACACACACACACACATTTTAAGGGGCTTGCAGAACAGACAGCATCATGGAAAAGAAGGTGCAGCACCGAGAACTCTGTCCCACTCTGCTACATTCAGGTTGTGAAGATTAGTTTTCTCTGGGTGATTGCATCTTCCCAGTTTGCATTATTTCTCTGTCCTGAAAAGTTTTTGATGTATTTTCCCTTTAAGGGAATTTCTCTTCAGGAAGTGTGTGAGCCACACTTGTCCTTAAGCAACAGTCCTGTTTGCCTGTTTCTGCAGTTTGTACCCATCTCATTCCCTCTATCTCAGATTTTAAAAACCCTAATTCACTTGGTTCTATTTATTTCTCCTGAAACTAAATATATTTGCTGTCTACCTATGTTAAAAGTTCTGAAGTCTTTGTTAGTAGCATTAAATAGTGCTCACCAAGGGCCAAGACTTGATGTTTTGGGTATCTAGAAGCTACTGGGTAATGTTATGCTGGACTTTGGAAGTTCATTAAACTGTTTTTCAGCATCAGCATGCGAAGTTTGTAAACCGGGACCTAAAAACTCAGTCTGGGAGTGATGTGAAAAAATTTTTGAGCACCCTGACTATAGATGGTATAACCCGGAGTGACCAAGGGTTGTACACCTGTAAGGCTTCCAGTGGGCTGATGGCCAAGAAGAACAGCACATTCGTCATGGTCCATGGTAAGATAAGATCTCCTCTGGGATTATGCTGTACGTTGGAAAGTAAGATGATTTAAATAAATTTAGGTCAGCTAGTGATTCCTGTTTTGTTCATTCAGAAGATATTTTTGAACTCTTGTTAGGCAGGTCACATGACCTAGGGGTCAAGAGCATAGCTTGGGTTTAAGTTCCAATTTTATGATGGGATGAGCCAATATATCACTAATGCTTACTAAATAGTACTTGCAGTAGCTGCTGTTGCTGCTGTTATTGCTATAATGTGCAGAATGTTATTATCTAAGATAGTTTTTAAATTTTCATTTTACTGCAAGGCAGAGGATCCTACTTGAGTAAGCATGATCTTTGCAGTTGGAAAAAGCTGGACTGAATTACTTTCTGTGGGGCTTTGAACAAATAACTTAATTACTCATTACTCACTTGTTCTCTTTCACTCACATACATGTCTCCATTTAGATGATAATTTATGTGGCACCCAACTTATGAGCCTTGGTAAGGATTTGGGGTTTTATAATGTGGGAATGCATAGAAAGGTTTTAAGCTGAAACAGACATGTTCTGGATTACGTTTTTATAGGATTCCTGGTTTCTGTTTTTTTAATGTGGTATACTTTAGGAAGGTAAGGGCAAAAGTAGGGAGACCAGTTAGGAGGCTAATTGCAATAATCCAGGTGACAGATGGTGGGTAGTTTGGACAAAAGTGGTGGGGGTAGAAGTGGTGAGAAGTGATCTGATTTTGGATGTATTTTAGAAGTTAGAGTCAATAGAGTCAATTACTTTGTTGGCTATGCAGTGTGAGAAAAAAGAATGGAAGATGACCTTTGGGTTTTTTATCATAAGCAGCTGAGTGAATGGTGATTTTAGTTATTGAAATATGGAAGATGGAGAGACGAGTAAGATTAGGGTAAATGGGATTGGGTGTGTTTGTTTGGAGATGCCCATGAGACATCCCAAGGGAGATATGTAATATATACACCTGGTACCCAGACAAGTCATGGCCGTAGACATAAATTTAGGAGTATGAACCTGAGGCTAGAGGAAAGGTAGATAAAGACAAGAGGTCTGAGGACTGAGTCCAGAGGTACATGGTGGGGTGTGTATAGAGTGTCATGAAAGAAGAGGAGAACGAGTGCCCACGTGTCCTAGGGGGACTTAGAGAAAGCTTCACAGAGGGAAACCTGCTCGAATTGAGGCTTGAGCAGTTGGGAAGCTTGCAGAGTACACTTGGGGAGAGAGAAGGCAAACCCGAAGCCTGGCGGTGTGGGAGAAGCTGGGAAGTGACCGATAGCAAATAATATGGGGAGTCTCTGAACTTCGACTCCCAAGGCCTTTGACTCTTCACTTGAAATGAAATAATAGCCCAAATGATCACTTACAATAAGACAACATTTTTGAGAATAACTGTTTTTATTTCCTTTCAGAAAAACCTTTTGTCGCTTTTGACAGTGGCATGGAATCTTTGGTGGAAGCCACCGTGGGAGACCATGTCAAAATCCCTGTGAAGTGCCTTGGTTACCCAGCTCCAGAAATAAAATGGTAACTCATGGAAATAAAATGCAAAGCATTGTTCCACATGAAAGTAGATCTTTAGATTGTATAACTCCTGGGTTTTTCCCCCATAGGTATAAAAATGGGAGACCCATTGAGTCAAATCACACAGTTAAAGTGGGACATGCACTGACTATTATGGAAGTGAGTGAAAAGGACACAGGAAATTACACCGTCGTTCTTACCAACCCCATCTCAAAGGAGAAGCAGAGCCACGTGGTATCTCTGATTGTGAATGGTGAGTCTGTAAGTTTTCCTTCTCTGCCCAACATTTATTATAAAGAGTATGACCATGTTTTCCTAAATAGCTAGGCCGCTGTTCCTTTGTCGCCTGCTGCTTCACTCATAGCAGCAGGGGGGCTGCTGTGTATACAAATGCTCCAAAGGAGTGGAGTTGAAATTAGGTGTAGGAGAGTGTGTTCTGGACATGTTTGCTTAACAGGCCGTGCAGATGAACCGTTAGGTGTTCAAATGCAAGGTTAAAGGAGAAGGTACCCTTCGTGGCTAAAAGCTGAGAATGGCTGCGGGGACAGCTGACAAGCCTAAGTGGCACCACCTTGTTGCCTGTCTCACGGAATCGAGCTGCTGGCATTGCAAACATGTAAGGCTCTTCTTGAATATTGTGGGAAGCTTCCAGTTTGATTTTGTGGTGGATGTATTAGTGATGCCAAGGAAGGTCCACACTGTTAGCTGGTTGGAAGCTTTTCCATTGTTTTTTTAAAACAGGAGTCTATGATCTGACTCTGAGGCTGTAAAAGGAAGATACTAAGGTTTTGCTTTAAGGATATGATATGAACTTCATTTTCCCAAACTGAAAGATGTAAATGAATTCTCTAGGTGGGGGGAAAATGAGTTTTATGGTCAAGTAAGTGTGGCAAATGCTAAGTTGATGTAAAACGGGCATCTTTATTGCAGGGCCTCTCAGGGCCTTTATTATGCAAATGCATATTGCCATTCTCCAAGGGGACACACATAGTCTTCAAGGTTTAGCAAATTTATTCGACCAAAGCATCCCTCCCCCAGTAAACTCATTAATATCTTGTTCCAAACACATCTGGGGAATGATTCTCCATTGTAATTCTTTGTTCTCCCTGCTGGCATGCGTGTGCAAACTTCAGGATCTCCTTATGTGACATTAAGGTGCTTCCCCATATATCCTGCCACCTCCCTGTGTGTCTCTTGAGGTTGGCTTTATTTCTTTGCTGGGACTTAAGCTTCAGGGAGTATTTTAAAAGTAACAGCTTCCAGAAATGTCCCTTAGAAGCCACTCGGGAGTAGGGGGTTGCGGGGTGAAGTTGGGAAGCTGCTAAGTGAGGTGGGGAGAAGGAAATGAACAGGAAAAAAAAAGATGTAGAAATGAACAGTGAATAATCCTATCTCATTAATTCATGAAGTCACTGAACATTTGACTCACCCTGGCATTTACCCAACTATATAAAATAAGCATAAAAAAAGAAGTCAGGTTTTGAAAGTATAATCTAAGGCTTTAAGTTGAAAGTGATGAGAAAATAGTTTCACATTAATAACTTTGGAGCCAAAAAGGGAAGAAAAAAGGACAAAGAAGGGAGGGGAAGAAGGAAAGGGAGACAGAGTAAGAGAAGAGGTGAGAGTGACTTTGGACATATCATTGATCTTTTTTAAGTTTTATTTTTCTCATGTAAATTGGAGAATAGCAGCAGTTATGTGGATTCAATGAATTAATCAATATAAAGTACTAAGACAATGCTTGTTGCATAAGAAATGTGCTTACTGTATTATTCACAACCACTGCCTTTCACTTCGCCCTGATTTGTGACATTGGAAGGACAAGGAGAAATATCCCTGTAATGTTGATGAGAAAAACTGAGGCCCAGCATGGAGAGATTTTCAGTCATCCAGGTTACTCGATTGTGACTCTTATTAGCAGTGGTGGTGGTAGTAGTAGTGGCAGCATCACTCAAAGTCAGGTCTCCTGTTTCCAATCTAGATGTTCTTTGAAAAACCAAATGGGGGCAAAATTACCTGCTTAGAAAAACGTGGGCTTTAGTTGCTCAAAACCTCTGCTTTCCATTCTGCAAAGTTAATTGACATTTCAAAAGTTGTTTTTCCCATCTCCAGTCCCACCCCAGATTGGTGAGAAATCTTTGATCTCTCCTGTGGACTCTTACAAGTATGGCACCACCCAGATGCTGACATGCACGGTATATGCTGTTCCTCCCCCGAGTTCCATCCTCTGGTATTGGCAGCTGGAGGAAGAGTGCACCTACAACCCCACGTGAGTAGGGCCACACCCTCTTTTTTCTTGCCATCTTGCATTTCATGTAGCCAAGCTCTGCTAAGACTCCATTCTAAGCTGAGAAGGCTATCTCTAATTAAAAAAAATGTTATCCCTCATGGGGTGCTCTTAATCTCCTTCCATCTTTCTCTGTCTTATGTTTTAGATGTCTTTCCTTGGAGTATCCTGCCATGAGGTTAGCTGTTCTGTTGTCATAGGTCAGCCCTGATGCACACCTCTCCAAATGCAGGCTCTTGGCTCACTTTGCTAGTCAACAGTCTTTGGGTTTTCTCCTCACACCAATTAACCAGTGAATGCCTCATCTCTCCTTATCTGTGAGAAGGCTCATCTCGAGGAGGTGCTTCTGGATTCAAGAGAGCAATAGAACTAGCTGCAGCCAGCCCTCAGAGGCTCAGGCCCAGCTTATCAGGTTCTAACACAAGTGCAGACATCCTTAGGGAAAAAAAACCAACAACAACAAGCCACCTCCACCACCCTAAGCAGTTCACTTCCTGTTGTTGTTTTTGAGATGGCCACTGCTAGATTCTTCCTCCGATGCTGACCATTTCCTACCCAGAGGCCACTGTCCCATGGAGATTACTTTAAGAAGCCGAATGGTTTCTTAGTTTCCTTGCCTTCCTTTGAACTAAATTAACTTGAATTGTCTTGTCTATCCAATTTATGAATGGAGGTTTGTTGCCAGAATAGCTGCTTCCCTCCTGTATCCTGAATGAATCTACCTACACCTTCTTTCCTCATTGCTGAGACCTATTTTTAATTGGCACCAAGTCTTGTAACAGAGTAGGATGCATAGGAAGTTATTTCTTTTTAAAAAAATTTTTTGATTTTTACTTACTTATAGAGAGGGGGAAGGGAGGGAGAAGGAGAGGAAGGGAAACATCGATGTACTAGAGAAATATCGATCGGTTGCCTCTCACACACCCCCAACTGGGCACCTGGTCTTCTGAGAACATAATAACGAAAGTGTGACTCCGTTCCTTACTATAGATGTGAATTAAAGAAATGTTTAATTGTTGCATGATCTGTTGTCTCTTTCTAATAGGCAAGCTATCTTAATGACAAACCCATATACGTGTAAGGAATGGAGAAATGTGGAGGACTTCCAGGGGGGAAATAAAATTGAAGTCAACAAAAATCAATTTGCCCTAATTGAAGGAAAAAACAAAGTGAGTTTGAAATGCTTTAATATGAAAATCTGTCTCTCCTCTTTTATGGAAGGATGGCATGGAAGCAGGGTATAACAATACATGAGGAATATTGGAGACTGATAATCAAATAAATCGGATGATAAAATATTAGTATATTAGTCAGTTTGAAAACACCACTGACTTTTAGAAGTACCACTGACTTATTACTAGCTTAGAGTAAGATAAAACACATATGTCATTAAATCTACACATCCGTTGTAAGGTGACTCTGATTTTACAAGTATGAAAATGAGAAAATAATGTTATATTAAAACACATGGTTTCCAGAGCCCGTTTTGTGTAACATGTGAGCTAAAATGACATAATTATACTTGCAGGAATTTGAGAGTGCTCAGTTTAGTTGGGTGAATGCAGTAGGTAGGTCATAGCCGTTGCGGGGATGGCTGTATTTTAATCTGAGTGCATGTGCATAAACACAGCCTCCATTGTTTACGGCCTGGGATTTTTTCTTCACAGACTGTAAGTACCCTTGTTATCCAGGCGGCAAATGTGTCAGCTTTGTACAAATGTGAAGCGACCAACAAAGCTGGGAGAGGAGAGAGGGTCATCTCCTTTCACGTGACCAGTAAGTGCTGCTCTCCAAGGGGTGGGCTGGATCTCTTGCCAGTGGGGTGCTAAACTGTCTGATACTCCGTGGCCCTTGCTATTCCTTTGAGTGCCATGGTGTTTAGGAAGAGGACTTGGGCTGGTAATTGATGCTTTTGTTTATAACTTGAAACCCCTTAGGTAGCTGTGGGGATCATGTGAAGTAGGTATATCCAACTTCACTGGAGAGAAAATGGTTTCACAGGGACTTTTAAATCACAAGTTGTGCATCATATTTTCATCAAAGTTTACAACAGTGCTTGGCTTGTTGGGGTTCAGTCAGTATTGGTAGGCTTGCTGCTGACCTGTTGACAAGGTTGGGTTCCCTGGAGACAATTGAAATGACATAGGAGCAGTGCCCTCCAAATGCTGGTGATTTTGTCTGTTCATCATAGTTTTATGGATAAGCTTTAGCTGATATTTGATAAATACTTGTAAAAATTTATTTACATTTCCAAATAATATATTTTGGTAAAATGATACTTTGGGGGGACCTGAGTTGTCCAGCTGGGTTGTCTTCTTGTATTACTTTGTCTGAGATTGCTAGAACTTCGCTTCTCTTTGTGCTTTCTAGTAGCCTGAAGGCAACAGGAAGACAATAGTGTGCTTTCCAAGTTGAATGACTGTCTTCTAACCATGGGTTTTACATTTCAGAGGGTCCTGAAATCATTCTGCAACCTGGCACCCAGCCAACGGAGCAGGAGAGCGTATCTTTGTGGTGCAGCGCAGACAGAGCTACATTTGAGAACCTCACATGGTACAAACTTGGCTCACAGGCTCTGCCCACACCTGCTTGCAAGAACTTGGATGCTCTTTGGAAAATGAATGCTACCATGTTCTCCAATAGCACAAATGACATTTTGATCATGGAGTTCCAGAATGCATCCTTGCAGGACCAAGGAAACTATGTCTGCTTTGCTCAGGACAGGAAGACCAAGAAAAGACATTGCGTGGTCAGGCAGCTCACAATCCTAGGTAGGGAGGTAACTCTGGGTCATCTGGAGGCCTTTGGAATGTCTTGCATATCGTGTTTTCAGGGGCTGAGTAAAGATTACTGCCCTCTAGGACTTTATAAAGTCAACTGGTGCACACTTATCTTATTCGCTGAAAGTCCCGGAGACCGAAAGAAGCTAATAATGCTGAAGTGATCCAGGGGTGTCCAACCTGAGGCCAGCGGGCCACATGTAGCCCCGGATGGCTGTGAATGTGGCCCGACACAAAATCGTAAATGTGCTTAAAACATTGTGAGATTTTTTCATGATAACATGTCATAATGTATTTAATGTGTGGCCCAAGACAACTCTTCTTCCAGTGTGGCCCAGAGACACCAAAAAGTTGGACACCCCCAGAATAGCTTGGTTCTTTCCAGCCCTGATGGTGGAATAACTCACTAGTATCTGCAAAGGATTACCCTGAGATGCTAATTTTCGTGAGTAGGTAGCTTCGTGAATTCCCCATGAAGCCACTGTCTGTACCTCCTCTAACCCTGGGCCCTGCACAGAGTCCGTGCAGCCATGGCTCCCTGTCTAGGGAGAGCAGCATGTTTGGGGAGTTTCTCTTTGTGGCCTTTCCTCCGTTTTCTCCCATCCTCAGTGTTGCTTCCAAGTTTCTAAGATGCATGTGTCCTGTTTGTTTGTTTGTTTGTTTGTTCGATTGTTTGTTTTTTGGAGGGGGAATTTCTCAGGTAAACTAATCTATACTGAAGTTTTAGAGGAATAATATCCCCAGAGGCCTCGGCATATTTTAAGAGGTATCTAGGACAGACATTAGGGTGGGTTTTGCTAGTGTTAAGACTCAGGTGTCAAAAGAAGAGACGTGTTTAGGCAAAATCCCTGGGCCTGTTAAAACCACCATGTGTCATGTCTTCTGTGCACCTTGGTGCCTGGTCTGGTGTTCACCTGCTGGAAGAATTCAGAAGGAGATGGGAAGGAGGCTCCTGGCCTGGCCATGCCCGGGAGACGTGTGCTCACAAAGAGCTGGTTTGCTTCCCTAAGGACTCCCAAGTTGTTTCCCAAAAATTATTCTTAGAAATTGACTAGCATCCAGAACATTTGCTAACCCCCCATGTCGTTCACTACTGAGGTAATCTCCTTTCGCTAAAGGTTAAAATAGATGGTTTCAGCAAGATTCCTTTTGATGTTCAATTGGTTTAGACAAGATATTTTCATAGCACTTTGATGATTTATAAGAAAAGGGTAAATCTAAAGTTTTGTTGTGCATGTAACCAAATACCCATGGGCTTAATTTTCTTTAAATCTTTGACTTTCCTTATGGTATTGTTTTTGTTTGTGTTTAAGTGGAAGTAGCATTGGTCTGGACTTGTAGGTTTCACCAGATTCTATTAGTTCACCTATTCACTTAACTATAAATACTTGGGCAAATTGTTTAACCCCCTGAATTGTAGTGATTTCATTTATCAAATAAAGCTGATACTGTTTTCCTAACAATCATGGGACTGATAGTGAACCACAGAGGTAGTATAAATGAGTTTTGTAAAAAGTACAAAATAAATATAAAGCATTCTTTATGCGTTGACTTCGGTGTTGGTTACACTGAAGTTTTGTGCCTTTCAAGAGAAACATGGCAGAAGTCTAGAGTGTCACCAGCTAGAACTTCCTTGGGAGGGAAGCCATGTCTAATTAGATGAAAAATCCATAAAGGTGACAACCTTCATTTTGGGATGAGATTACCAGCCTGAGCCACTAATAGGAAAGTTCAGAGATGCAGTGACCTGCCTGAACTGGCTGACCTATTGATTTCACTTCACCTTCCTCGAGGACCAACGGCACTTATGTCAACCTCTGTGTGTTTTCAGCTCAGTCCACCAACAGTGTGTTGTTTACTAAGTTTAAATGGTTTAATAATTT
This sequence comes from Phyllostomus hastatus, assembly GCF_019186645.2. Lineage (NCBI taxonomy): Eukaryota > Metazoa > Chordata > Mammalia > Chiroptera > Phyllostomidae > Phyllostomus > Phyllostomus hastatus. Next base: position 32,521,038 of record NW_025333709.1, on the reverse strand, counting down.
ACTGGCACTCAAACCATTTTAGAAGTTACACCTAAGCGTTGAATTTTCTCTCTGTGTGCACAGAGCGCATGGCGCCTGTTATGACAGTGAACCTGGAGAATCAGACGACAAGTATTGGGGAAACCATTGAAGTTGCGTGTACAGCATCCGGGAATCCCTCTCCACAGATCTCCTGGTTTAAAGATAACGAGACACTCGTGGAAGACTCAGGTGAATAGAACATATCTGTCTCTCTTTGGTTGCAGAGTTGTCCTGGAGATGTTGTCTAAAATCCACATTATTTTTTCATTTGTTAGAGATAGATAGAGGTAACGATCTAAGTGTCTATACTCTGGTTCATTGCACAACCTTAGAATGAGAGTATTCAGGATCTGGTTGAATTCTCACAGAAGCCTGGGGTGATGAGGCAGCAGTTGCTTTGGAGTTAGATAGAATAGCCCAAGAGAAAGGACGACATTTATAGTTTAAATTTCTTTTTCCTGAAATACTCCACCAGGCCACACCATACATGAAAATCATCATTTTCCTCCTCTCTTAGGCATTGTACTGAAAGACGGGAACCGGAACCTAACCATCCGCAGGGTGAGGAAGGAGGACGAAGGCCTCTACACCTGCCAGGCCTGCAGTGTCCTTGGGTGTGCAAAAGTGGAGGCGTTTTTCATTGTGGAAGGTCAGTGGGCCTCGTCGGGCACATCAGACGGTTTTTAAAAATTAGCTTATGTCTTATGGACACTCATACACGTTGTGTAGGAAGATGATAGGTGGTTTTTAAAATATTCTTTGTATTTTGTAAATTTTCTATTATGACTATGCATTATTTTAACCAGAGAACATAATTACTGTCATTTTAATTTTGTTTGCCTCATTTTCTATCCCTGCAGTTCTCATTGTGGAAAAATTCTTAGCCAGGCCGGCAGAATTTCTGGCTTTCCCTGATTCTTTCTTTATTTGAATGGCTCTGTGAACTTGTTATATGGAATTATACCCCATGTTTATTTGGAAAATCACTAGAATAACTGCCTGGTCATGAAAATCAGTGCTATCTAGACCAGTCACCAATATTCATAGTTTTGCTGGGACTAAAGATAATTAAGATTCATTTGGGAACAATAGACCATTGCTTCTCTGAAATGAAAAATTGGGGGTTCTTATCTAAACGTGAAAGGATACTTGTATGTGCGAGCAGGAATGATGTGAAGTCTGGCATTTTCTCAGATGGGAAGGGTGATCCGTGACAGAATGTTTTATCTTCAGGAGTGTATTCCTGTGCCTTTTTTGCTTAATAACCCATCAGGGGACAATGACAATGCATTATGCCGGTGAAGGGATGGTATGCAAAGGGAGGGAAGGAGGGCGGTGACAGACGGAGGCATTGACAGATCTCTGTGAACTCCTCCTAACTTTTCTCTCCAAGTCTAGATTGCCGTCCCTTTAATCTGTCAAGTCTCTGTTGCCAAGTATTGCATCTTGATACCTTGACTTATTTTCAAATCTGGGTAGGCTTATTATCATTGCACACACTGCACTGGCGAATAAAATTTCAAGCGCATGGAATAAATAAAGATTTCACGTGACATGGTGATTTTGTCACTTCCACAGTGCTTCAGGCTTGGGGCAGATCCTTAGAGAGATGTCTTTTTCTCCTCCTTGCTTGGCCTTGCCTTCACTAACTGCTGCTGGGTACCAGTAGCTGACTGGGTACCTTTAGCACAGGGATTAGATTTACTTCTCACCTGAATAAAATATTAAGACAGGATGAGGTAAATGTTTATCTTCCCTGCTAGGTTCCCAAATGTTATTGTGGGAATATTAATACCCAGACTTATCTAGACAATTGAACCTCTGAACTTTTTACCTTGTATAAATTGACTTTTAATCTCTACATATAGAGAATGACTTCAGTATGACCATCAGAGGAACGAAATCTACTTCCAGGCATCTTTGGTGCTTGTCTCTCAACTGTGAACTCTTATTTTGCTAACACATTAATTACTGGTCTTTCTGCCTTCTTGAGGCCGCCATGGCCCACTCACAGCTGGTGGCTGGCTTGATTCACACTGCCCTCAGCCACAGGGGACCTTAAGTGATAATTGCTTCCTTATCACCTCTTTGCTAATCACTCTGAGTGGTTAGCCCCCAGTCCTTAATTTCACCCACTCAGAGCTGTCCTCTGGAACCCTGAGCTTCTGCAGCTTTTTTCCTTCTCTTTCCCTTCCCTAGAGTTTTTTTTTAATTTTTCAATGACAGTTGACATACAATTTTGTATTAGTTTTAGGTGTACAACACAGTGATTAAATATTGATGTAATGTAGGGAGTGATCACTTCAAGAAGTCTAGTACCCACCTGACACCACACATAGTGAGTACAACATTATTGACTATATTCCCTAAGCCGTACTTTATAGCCTGTGACTGTTTCTGTAACTGGTAATTTGTACATCTTAGTCCCTTCCCCCTTTTCATCCATTTTTGCCAAAACCCCTCCCATCTGGCAAACATCAAAATGTTCTTTATTCGTTTGTTTGTATTTTGTTTGTTTGTTGTTAGTCTTTCTCAAACACCATACACATCAAAACACAGATTATCAGAGTAAAACTGGATGTTTATCTTCTCCCATTAGAAATACTTTTCTTCTCTATAGAACATGACCTGTTTTCTTTCCACCAAAGTCTTCTTTCAACCACTTTCTATGGTTGTCTTTGAAGACATTAACATTTCTATCCTTCATTGCCTTAGAATTTTATTGTTGGAAGTTTTCATGAGCAAAGTTTTACAAACCTTAAATTACCCATGAAATATATTATAGCCGCCATCCGAGTCAGAGGCATGGGGCTTTTTATTTAGGACGTTTCCCTGTTGGTAAGCCTGAACTTTGTCATCTTACACCAAAAGATGTGTCTCCAATGGTTGATGTTCATTCAATTGTGTCTTTCCAGGTGCCCAGGAAAAGACAAACTTGGAAGTCATTATTCTAGTAGGCACTGCAGTGATCGCCATGTTCTTCTGGCTACTTCTTGTCATTGTTCTACGGACTGTGAAGCGGGTAACAAAATAATTTCTCTTCCACCCCATGCACTTTGGTTTTCATGATTAATGAAAGCTGACTGGGGCTCTTTGAGTTGTTTCTTCCCATTGTTATGGGCTCAATGAGCACAGTTTATTTCAATACAATAACATTCTTGCCCATTTTCTTTTGGCTGGACCACTGGGCTTTAATTGATAGAAGCCACTAGAGGAGAAAACGGCTTGGACCGTCTAGTGTAATTAAGATTTAAGAACTTAATTCTGAGCTCATTTAGTTGAGGGGACACTGGAAACAGGATTATAATAAGACTACTCTCACACTCCATGAGTTTTATTTGAAAATGAGACATCAGGAATGGAGCTTCTACCAAAATAATAATAAGCACACAAAACAACAGCCAAACAACGGAATGTGTGTTACTTAAAGGAGTAATGCTTTCCAGGCCAATGGAGGGGAACTGAAGACAGGCTACTTGTCCATCGTCATGGATCCAGATGAACTCCCCCTGGACGAACACTGTGAACGCCTGCCTTATGATGCCAGCAAATGGGAGTTCCCCAGGGACCGGCTGAAACTAGGTGTGCTTTCAAGTGGTATTGACTTGCTATTGGGTTTATCAGACCATCTCTTCTTTCTTTAGGATGATGACACATCTAGCCTATGCCAAGGTTGGATTCTAGTTCAGAAAGCATTTCATCTCTTGAATTTGAATAATCATCCTTTTAGTTACTTAAAAGTAGGGTCCCTTATAATTATCCAAAGCAGGACATTTGGAGGGTGAAGGGAAGAGATACCTAAATAATTAAGCCAGGACCAGGAGTAAACTGGACTGTCCGTGTTAAACTAGGATGTATGGTTACCCTATCTACTTGGAATCTGCATATCACTTTGGTGGAATAATAGCCCAAGTCCGTTTTGCCACCAAGTCCAATTTGTCGCCACTGTCATTGTTGACTGTAGGTAAGCCTCTCGGTCGTGGTGCCTTTGGCCAAGTGATTGAAGCAGATGCCTTTGGAATCGACAAGACAGCAACTTGCAAGACAGTGGCCGTCAAAATGTTGAAAGGTAAAAAGCAAAGTCATGTGGTGGTGTGACCCTCTCTCTCTTTCATCTGGTCATTACACAAGATGAACAGCTTGTATCAGTGGCTCTGTGGTCAGGTGGGCCCACCAGTCCAGCAGTCAGTCAACCTGTATACCTTTGTGCATATTGGAAAAAAGTCCCCTTATAGCCTGTGCTGGGGTGCATGGCCAGGCAGGCAAAATTGGGGATGGGTTTCAGCTGCCCGCTCCCTCCTTCCCTACCTTGCCCAGAAGTCCTTGTATAGGACACAGCTTGCACAACTGTCCTGAGTGGCTTTGCTCTAGTGAGAAAAAACCACCTTGGTTATATACAAATTGTTTTGTACTATATTATGGTGCATTGGTAAGATAATTATAGACCATCCAGAAACATGAAGAGAAATTTGATATAATAAGTAAAAATAGTAGAGTACAAAAACAACATGTTCCCTATAATTGGAATATGTAAAAGATTTCATATATAAAAATAATATGCAGCCCTGGCTGGCGTAGCTCAGTGGATTGGACACGGGCTGCAAACCAAAGTGTCGCAGGTTCGATTCCCAGCCAGGGTACATGCCTGGGTTGCAGGCCATAACCCCCAGCAACCGCACATTGATGTTTTTCTCTCTCTCTCTATTTCCTTCCCTTCCCTCTCTAAAAATAAATAAATAAAATCTTTAAAATAATAATAATATGCAAAATATGAATGGTTGTGCTAGGAAAAAAGGATTACGGGTGATATTTAGAAAATTAAAACCTTTGTGAACAATTGTCAATCCTAACAGTGATGGAGTTCTGGTCTTGCCATTTTAATTTGGGGAAGTGATGCATACAGCACCTTTTGCTCCAATTATGATGTGCTTTTATTGATGGAGATGATGCTACCTACCCTTTGCCAGTAGGTCTTGTGCATTTCAAAGCCATCTCTCTCCTTTTGCCTATTCTCTTTCATGGCCAAGGGGATATGTAATTTTGAGGTGGCTCATTAGGACCTGAGGTGTGGACCATGTCTGTGAATTATAGGGAAGTGTACCAGCCAGCACTGGATCAAACTCACAGTCTTCGCCTCATCAGCCTCATATGCCAACTGGCCTTACCAGCTGGCCCCTGTTAAGTTTCCTGCTTGGCACAGATTGGTGGGAACTTCAGCACAGCCCCAAACACACAAGGATATTTAATACGTGGTATTGCTTCCTTACGAGGAAGCACTGAAGTAATCAGGCCCCAAAAAGCATAGTAAACCTGGTATATGAAAATCCAATTTTGTAAAAGAAGAGAATCTGGGCATGATTCCATTTGCAGATGGATTCTCCACTTGCAAAAGACTTCACTATGAATTCTTTTAAATATCAAACATTCTGTATGCACTTAAAGGAAGAATTTGATTTAGAATCAGAAAATATAATTTATACCTAACTTTTAGGGGAATGCACCTAGTCTGTAAAGGGGGCTACAGTTGACTTATCCCTGGAGAGGAGATTGCAGAGATGCACCAGTCTTCCTAAGGCAATGCCCACATTTACGATTGCCCTGTTTGCCCTGCATTTGCAGAAGGAGCAACACACAGTGAACACCGAGCCCTCATGTCTGAACTCAAGATCCTCATTCACATTGGCCATCATCTCAATGTGGTCAATCTCCTGGGTGCCTGTACGAAGCCAGGAGGTGAGTACCTGTGGGTGGTTCTGGTTCCCCGATTCAGGCATGTGCATCTCTGTTGCTATTTGAGAGAAACCACTCAACTCCCATGGCTTTGATTCCCTTAACTTAGGATACTTGGCCAGATTTCCAGATACAGGATGTGGCAAAAGTAGGTTTACAGTTATGAGTATGCAAAACACAGGGCTGACTCTTGTATTATACTTATGAATTACTGTATGATTTTCCATACGAACAACTGTAAACCTACTTTTGCCCCACCCTGTATAAATATATTTCATGGAGGTTATATGGACACTATAAATTATTCTGTCTCTTCGTGTGAATGAAAAAAAGGTCACATCCCTATGATACAGGCTGTTACTTGTGGAGCAGGTATTTAGATGAGAAAAGTAAACTTCCCCCAAACTTGGAAACAAAAGACACTGACAGTAGGTCTCCCTAAAACGGACTCATCGTAAGTGATTATGTTGAAAAGCAAATGGGTGTGTTTCTTTTTTAAACTTTTGTCAGTCTTGTGGAATCGCCCTTTGGAAAAAGCCAAGCTACCATATAAGGGGCTTATGACCAGCTGATTTCTATGATTCTGTCCCCAGAGAAAGGTTGTAGTGTTTAAATGATGTTTTCTGGTTGAAAAATATATTAAACACTTAGGGAGAAACGTGAGTGAATCACGTTCTCCTTTCCTGACATGCTGTGCTGTCCGCAGGCCCGCTCATGGTGATTGTGGAATTCTGCAAGTTTGGAAACCTGTCCACTTACTTAAGGAGCAAGAGGAATGAATTTGTCCCTTACAAGGTATGGCATTCCTTACCTCAACTCTGGCTGCACTGTAAAAGGGGGGGAAATTCAAACTGGTACAGGTTAATTTTTTTGTTAAAATTCTGTGAAAAACTTGTAAGGGGTCTTCTGACATTATCTTGTGGGTGGACGTAGACTTCTCATGATTTATTTTTGTGGCTTCATCTATGGACCCATGATAGGTGGTGCCTGGAGAGGGGAGAAGGTAGGCGTGGCTAAGGAAAGGAAGGGCCACTCGGTAGTAGTCTCTGTCCCCGGAGTGGAAATCCCTCTGTAGAGAGCACCCTAATGTTGGAAGTGTGCCTGAGTGAAACTTGAAACAAGGCATTTATCTGTGTGAGCTCAAGAAGGAACGAGGCTCTGTGGAAGAAAATCTATTATCAAAAATACTTGTCCAAAATTTTCGCCTAGAGACTGCATAATCCTGACATTGATGTCCTTCTGGTCTGTTTTTAAGTAGTTACAACTGTTTTCAAAGTTTGCTACATTTTAGCGGTCCATTTTGTAGTCAAGGAGTTTGTTCATGTGCTTTTTTTATAGACCAAAGGGGCCCGATTCCGTCCAGGGAAAGAATACGTTGGGGAAATCACCGTGGACCCTAAACGCCGCTTGGACAGCATCACCAGTAGCCAGAGCTCAGCCAGCTCCGGATTTGTTGAGGAGAAGTCCCTCAGTGATGTGGAAGAGGAGGAAGGTGCCTGCCATTGCTTTCTCATGCATGCTCTTGTAGGAACAGACGAGGTGACAGGGTGCTATGAGCAGTGCTGCCATGGGAAAAGTCCAATACTACCTCCTATTTGAAAGACAGCTGAATTTCTAGACTGGCTGCCTTTAGTCCCCCCAGAGGGGAAGTGTGGAAGCTCTACATAACAGCAGGCGAGGCTGCAAGACGAAGCCTGGCCAGCCTGAGCCATCTCGAACGCCAGGAGAACTAAGCGGTTGGCAGCTATCAAACCAATGTTCTCAAGATGTTGGTTCAGCACTTCTGAGCAGGAGAGGCTCAGTGCTGTGTTCCAGAAGGGCAGGAGAAGGCGCTCCAGTGGCTGATTAGTCTCCTCGTTGCCCCAAGCATTTCAGCCCCATCTTGCTTACTTCACCAGCCCAACAGAAGTCCTTCACTTAATCATACCCAGCCTTCTCCAAGGCAGTATAGGGGACATCTGGTACTTCTTCCCCACCCTAAGTGATTTATCAAGTCTTGCTTCTAACCATACTTCCTCAGAGGCATCTTGAGAAATACACTTTTCTTTATCTGGTCGTATTTCTGATGATATTTTAGGGTTCTTTCTGAATGCTGCTACCTTCTCAGCCTCACTTCCAGGACTTCTTCCAACTCCAGGATACACTATACACCCGCTTCCCCCAGAAGGAGCAGAGAGTGCTCATGGAGGCAGAGCTAGGGCTTCCTGACATCTGGCTCCTCGTGAGGCATGAGCTTAGAATAATCCAGTTATGAAATAGTGGAAGAACTCGCTTCCCTTTCCCTGGATGTGAGGCCATAGATAGTACTGGCCTCTGACTTCTTGCCCTGAGAAGCCTAGTGGGCAGTGTGAGGCTGGAAGGGGGTCTGGAAGAGTGTGAGGAGGTGGTCCAGACCTCGAGGAACTGGACCCACTCTGAGGGGAGCCACCTTGGCCCTGTCCTCTCTCTCTCCCAAAACGGGGGCCAGGGAGCTGCAAACCCAAGGGACTGGGCTCGTATGACGGCGCAGAAGGAGGGCTGGCCTAGAATTTTAACTCCCTCTCCTCATTGGGAAAATGAAGAGCTCTCACTGGTTCTTCACCGAGAGCCCTGTAGCCCTGAGCATAAAAGTCATTGAGAAAATGGTTCGAAGTGTTTTTAATATGCACAAAGTTATTACGACTGAGTTTTCACTTATTGTACTTTGGTATTTGACTCCAGGAAAGAAGTCGTGTCTTATCCTATCTGACTAAAATTAAGAGATCGTGTTGAAACACACATTAATGTCTTAGCAGTTATTTGTACCAGTTGCATGGAAGTAAATACCTCCAGTTTATGAAATTCATCATTTGTCTTCACGTTCCTGCATTCCCTCATTCACATCTTTGAAGGAGAGAAAGCATCCTCCTAGGCCAGATTTATTGCATCTGTAGCACTTTCCCATCTTGAAAGTGAGAGAACTAAATCTGTTTCTAGTATTTTTAGTTATCCGTTGTAGATTATAATTTGACCTTTGTCATTTGTCCCAGGACAAAGCCTGGAGACAAAAGATTCGGTGACCCTGCATATTGTTGTTTTATTTTTAGAGTTCTTGATATGAAACTATTGTTTATCCCTCTGGGTACATGAAAAAAAAAACAAGTTTAAAACAGTAAATTTGAACAAGTTCTCTTCCACCCTGCTATCTGGGCCAATTTCACCTCTATTCTGTCTCCTGGACTCGCTGGTTCAATCTGGCTGAAATGGAAAAACTATTATTTTTGCTAAGGGGTATGATGAAGGCTAATAATACTGGGTTTCAGCAAATTTACAGAAGATAGAGGCATTCTCTTTCTGCTTGTATTTCCTGAATTTAACTCGCACGTTCTGAAATGAAGACTATTCTTAAAAAAACTTATAAATAAATTGTTTCTGTTGGAAATACTGATCTCCGTACTCCTGGATCTTCTTGCAGCTTCTGAAGACCTGTACAAAAACTTCTTGACCCTGGAGCATCTCATCTGTTACAGCTTCCAGGTGGCCAAGGGCATGGAGTTTTTGGCATCTCGGAAGGTAAGAGAGCTCAAGGGCAAACAAAGTATCTCTGCAGTTCACAGATGTGGAAATAAGGTCTCCAGTGCCAGGTACTGGTGTTTGCTTGGCGCTATAGTTCATTCACCCGTCTGGGGAATAGTAAAAGAATTCTCTAGGGGGAATTCTCTGCCCCCTGAGGGGGTAATAAGGATTTCATGAAATTAATTTCTGTGATTTTTGAGCCTTTGATTAATGAGCATCCATGAACTGTTAGGCAGTCTTCTCAGCACTAACTGTGTGAATACTGTGTGAACAAACAGGCAGAACTCTGCAGCTTCATGGAGTTTACATTCTGTGGGGAGGAACAAACAGTAAATGTCAGCAAGTAAAATACACAGCAGATTAGATGGGAGTAAGCACTGCGGGGAAAATTAAGCAGGAAAGGTAATGGAGTATACAGGAGTGCTGTGTCTGTGTGTGTGCGTGCCCTTCTGTCTGTGTATGTCAGTTTTAAACAAAGTGGACGAGGAAGACTTTGTAAGAATGTGACATTTGAGCAATGACCTAGAAGACGTGAGGGGATTGAGCCTTGTGGATATGTTGGTGTAAGTCTATTTTTAATTTACATTCATCGCCATCCATCAAAAAACATGTGTTAGTAGTATAATTAGAAACCAGGAAGGACAGGCTTCAGATGAGAGCGATGAAAGAGCTAAAATTAGAAAAGTAGGCCAAACAAAGGCTGAGGTGGGGACGTGACAAGTTACAAATATTGTGAAGGGTGTAAACACTCCGGAGGGAGCAAGGTAGATTCAGGCTACTGCTCTGGACAAGGAAGGGTACAGTGGATGGTTCAACATTAAACAAGAAAAATTCAAATTAAATTTCAAGAAAAATTGTTTCACAAAATGCATTTGTTGCAGTTTTGTGGGGGGAAGAAAGACAAAGAGTTTTGGAGTTTATTATTTTTTTGTTTATTTGCTTCTAAATCAGAGCGACATCCCTAACCCACTTATTTTCCTGAGGTTTCGGAGCTTCAGGATCTCAGATATGCCTGCCGGGAGCGCTTGTCTTCCTCCTCCTACGGGGCAGGGAGGAAGGTGGAGTCTCACAGGATTTTCTCAAAGAGAAAAGCTCTTTGCCCTTCTTGGAGATTCTGATTTTTTTTAATTACTTTTTTAAGGCCATAGCCTGCCATTTAGTCAGGGTTCTTTTCAGTGACTGGGGGAGGAAGCTAAAGATCCTTTAGCTTCCCCTGCTTTATTGAATACCACCAGGTTGTTGGGCAAATAATGGAAGCACTTAGGTTGGAAAGAAACTAGGAAGTGTTGTCTCTTTTTTGGAACCTCCTGTCTTGCTCAGTCATGCTAGACAATGTGTTTTTAAATACGCCTCCTTCAGAGGAAAGTGCTACCCAGATGTGAGGTGCGAGCGGTCAGGGATGCTGGGCTCACGTGATCACCTCTGCACTGACCTGAGAATTCTCATCAAAGCTTTTCATTCATTTAAAAGTGTCTCCCTTGACTTACTCTCTTGCAGTTCTACCAGGTGGAGCTAAAGCTGCTTGGCAGTAGGAAGTTAGATGATGTTGGGGGACATAGAGAGAGGAAGGACAGGAGTGGAAAAGAATAGAAAGAAAGCCAGGGAGAGCTGGTTTTCCTTCGTAGTGCACCAGAGAATCGGCCTGGCTAATGAGAAGCTGCAATGGCTTCAGTAGACCTTTATGATAATCCCCCACTTTGAAAACAGGATGAACCCCACTGGGAACTGTTTATCAGAGCCAGCCCAGCTTCAGTTACATATGGAATGGGGAAACCAACAAACCAGTGAGAGTCCTTGTTTCTGGTTTCCGTGCATTCATTCAAAATAAATCCCATTCTGGGGCGTCCCTTAGAATAACATGTTTCAACTGTATATGGAGCCAGGCAAAAGGGATGTGTGGATGTGACCAGAAACACATTCTTAATTGTGTCCAAGAAAAGTCTATTTATGACTCCCTCATCATACTATAACTTAATTATTTAACTCCAAAGTCTGGGCCTGTTTGTGGAATAAACAGATGTGCATCTCAACAAAACTCAGACTTTTCCCCTGAAGTGCTGATAAAAGATATTAACCCAGTGCTTGTTAATCAGTTGGTTTTCTGATGTGGGTTTTTTTTAAAGCATGAGGTCACAACAGATGTAGAAAAGATCAGCTGTGCTGAGACCTAACGCACACATGATTCTTTTTGCAGTGTATCCACAGGGACCTGGCGGCACGAAATATCCTCCTGTCGGAGAAGAACGTGGTTAAAATCTGTGACTTTGGCTTGGCCCGGGATATTTATAAAGACCCGGATTATGTCAGAAAAGGAGATGTAAGTTTCAAAGGTGAACCCAGTGGCCTCTTGAGTTGCGGAATTCAAACCCCTCTTAGCACGCATCCAGAGCCTGTGTTCAGGAATAAAGGAAGTGTTTTCCTTCAGAAACTTGCCAAGTTGGAAGCTGATTCCTTGTCTTCTACCCTCTTAGGCACGCCTCCCTTTGAAATGGATGGCCCCAGAAACAATTTTTGACAGAGTGTACACAATTCAGAGTGATGTGTGGTCTTTTGGTGTCTTGCTCTGGGAAATATTTTCCTTAGGTGAGTAACTTCTCTTGGTATTTCCATCTATACTCCAAAGAGAATGATAATAGCCTGTGACCCCCAACACACCTTTCCCTGTCTTGTATCCAACCTTTCTTGAGTGAAACATACTTGTAAGCTTTGTATTGTAAAACCTTAAAACAAAAGAAAGGAAGGATGAAAAATATATAGATGATCTGTATGCTCAAGAAGCAGATTCAGGGCTTCCTACAAGAGATCAAATCACACAACAATCATCCCATTCCTGTTTTTTTCTAGGTGCTTCCCCTTATCCTGGAGTGAAGATTGATGAGGAATTTTGCAGGCGATTGAAAGAAGGAACTAGGATGAGGGCCCCTGATTACACCACACCAGAAATGTGAGCCTTTAATAGTATCCTTCTATTCTCTCCCTCTGCTCCCTGCCTAAGAGACTTGCCATCTCGAACTCCTCCTTCGTGGCCCAGTTTGCGCCCTGCCTCTTTCTTACAGTCCTTCCTTGATGGTCTCAAGCCCTGAGCGATCTCTTCTCCTTGAAATGACAGCATTTTGTCTACACCATCCAGTTCATTTTTATTAAGTGTTGATCTGCAGTTTTCCTTCCTGTACCCACCTGATGCTCCAAGTGCAGGGAGGCATCAAATGTCTTGCGTATCCCTGTTTAACATCTTGCCTCCTGATGGACTCTCTGTAAACATTTACTCATTCAAGTGCTTACTTTCAGCCTCAGATCAGAAGGAAAGAGGCAGTTAATTAATGCCTTTAGGCATTATTTAATATTTAATATTATCTATTAAATATTAAATTATTTATAATACTAAACCTGTGCTGTATTATGTATTAATATTAAATTATTTATTATTTAGTATTAATTAATTGATATTTTGCTTCTCTAGGTACCAGACCATGCTTGACTGCTGGCACGGGGAGCCCAGCCAGAGACCCACGTTTTCAGAGCTGGTGGAACACTTGGGAAATCTGTTACAAGCTAATGCTCAGCAGGTTTGTCACCTCCATCCAGGAAGCTTCTTAAAAGAGTACTCAGCTGTCAGGACTCCTCTGCTGCCTACACCTTGTCGTGGCCACCGTGCTGTTCTCTCAGCCACCGAATAAGAAGCTGTAGTCTTCCCGATCTGAGCAGGAGGGGTTTATTCTAAGCTCTAATTGCCCTTTGAGACAGATGAGATCCTAATTCATAACCTGGGAGCAGACCACTCTTAGTCTTCACAGTGTTCCTTTCTGTTAAGTCTTCAGATGCTCTTTTAAAGTCAACACTGACCAACTAGTTGATCCAAAGAATATCAATAATGGATGGAATTTCAAGGAATTTTTAATATATTCTGCAGGCAAAAACACATCTGAACCCTGCAAAATAGATGGCTTTATTTTCCCCCCAATAAAATCCCAGGCCCCTATAACTTCCAGAGGAGGATTTTAGACTTGTAGCCTTTGCCACTAGAAAGTTATTTAATCTCCCGTCAACACCTCTTACTATAGTGAATGGAAGCCAATTTCCTCCAGCTTTTCTTTTGAACAGCTGGGGGACAGTGGGTCAAATCTGTTTTTATTGTGAACCTCTCAAACATTTAAAGGTATCATCTTGCCCTTCATTTCTTTCTTTTTCTTTTCTTTAAAGATTTTATTTATTTATTTTTAGAGAGGGAAGGGAGGGAGAGAGAGAGAGAGAGAGAGAGAGAGAGAAAGAGAAAGAGAGAGACATCAATGTGAGGTTGCTGGGGGTTATGGCCTGCAACCCAGGCTTGTACCCTGGCTGGGAATTCAACCTGGGACACTTTGGTTCCCAGCCCAAGCTCAATCCACTGAGCTACGCCAGCCAGGGCTATTTCTTTCTTTTGATGAAATAGTTAAGTTGTGACGCCTCTTTTTTTAGAAGACCCATTTTCCTGCATGTTTATTGCTTTTCTCTAGACCATCGTCAGTTTCTCCCTTGCCTTGAAATCCACAGGCCAGCACTGGCTGACGCGTCCTTTAAAGGACCTGGCTTGCGTGGATGGTTTCTCAGCTCTGAGGGGCTCCATGTGCTCTGCTGCCGCGTACTCCACCAAGCCTGCTTGGTCTTCATTGTGGCCACAGTGTTCTGTGTCCCCTCACCCATCTCCCTACTCATGAACTCCTTTAATACACTTTCAGGCACACATTTCTTTCCAGCGCCCTTTTGTTTTTGGACAAGCCATTTTTAATGTTGTCTTAAAGTTTTACATTTCAGATATGAAGGCAACACACCCCCTAACCAAGAAGGCCCCTTGCCCTTTGTTTCTCATGAAAAGGCCCTTGAAGCACTGAAGCCATAACAATAGCACTCTGTGTTTATTGTTTCAGGATGGCAAAGACTACATTGTTCTTCCCATATCAGAGACTTTGAGCATGGAAGAGGATTCTGGACTCTCTCTGCCCACCTCACCTGTTTCCTGTATGGAGGAAGAGGAAGTGTGTGACCCCAAATTCCATTATGACAACACAGCAGGAATCAGGTACTGTCTTTGGCCAACGTCCCCCGGGGGTTGGGCCTCAAGGTCAGCTTGGGGAGGGGGGTGGGAGGAAGACATTTTATAAAGCTGCGGCATCCCACTTGCACGTGCAGCCACAGCCCTGACACTAACAGAAAGAGAAGCGCTCCTCGGAGAGGGCCTGGTAGGTGTGTTTCCTCCCATCTGTAGCCCACATTGCTGCCATAGCTCTTTCTTTCAGAATTTTAAGCCCTGCAGCTGCAAATAGCTGGAATGCCATAGTTTGTTAATCTCCAGACAAAGAGACCGATTTTACAAAGACATCTGCATTTAAATTATCCCCATGTATTCTTTTATTAATGTGAATTAAGTAGGTTAGGAAGATCCAGGAAGGAAGAGTTCTAGGCATCTGTGAAAACAGACTTGTGCCTCTGGGGCGAGGAGACAGCGAGCCATGGGGATGTGCCCCGTGGCAGCCTGGACAGCACATCTTCAGAAGCCCCGCCCAAGTCTGATCTTTAGGGTTTTATTACATAATGAGGCTTCTGGGCTTATTTAAAACATGTGCACTGCAGCCCTTCCCTGATTTCTAAAGGGGTTCTGAAGGCAGCTTCCTTTTCTCTCTCTCCCAGCACCTGTGCATAAGGAAAAAGTTGATATGGTTTCCTACATTATGATGTTAAAATTGCCTTTTTCTAAGCCTGGGACTACTTCCCCTTGCTCTGTTTCTTTAGCACCCCTTTGGGTGTTTTCCTCCTCTAACTGGACCCCCTGACAGCCATGGCCCACAATGCCCTCTGGAGCATGCCGTGGCTGCAGGGAGGGGTGCAGGCCTTTGAGCACTTGGCCGGGTTGCCATGTAGCAGGTGAGGAGGCAGCCTGAGCCATCAGTGTTGTGGCGTCAACCACAGGGGGCATCAAGAGCTCTGTTATGAGCGAGAAGAAAGCTCAGAGTCGCTGGAGGCAACATGTGAACCATTCTATTTTGTCAAGAACTCTGGGCATTTTTCAAAGAGCTTTTCCTTATATTATCAGATTTTGCCCACATGATAACTCTGTGTTAGGCAAGGTAGGAAGTGTGCTCTTTTAGGACACAGATGTTGAACGTGAGTTCGGAGTGATTACCTGGGGGAATACAATATTCTGATTCAAGATCCAGATTTTGAGTCAGATAGAAGTGGCTTGCATGCCCAGGTAAGCTTTTGAGCAGCTATGTGACTTGGGGCAGGTCTTCATTGCAACCCAGGTGAGGTCACTGTTGTCATTCAGAGTAATTGTTGTGAGAATTACTGATATAATGCATTTCTAAGTGCCTGGCATTTAGGGAGCTCTCAATAATGATAGCTCTTATGTGAGCTGCTTAAATTTATATCCCCAGAATGATTCCATTTTCTCTGATGAACTCGGTGTCATTTTCTTCTATACCAAGGAGGGCCTAGCAGAGAGAAAGAGTCATGGAATGAAAGCCTACAGTTCCACTCCCATGTTAAAAACTCTTAGTTCAGCCCTGGCTGGCGTAGGTCAGTGGATTGAGCTCGGGCTGAGAACCAAAGCATCTCAGGTTCAATTCCTAGTCAGGGCACATGCCTAGGTTGCAGGCCACGTCCCCATTGGGGGCCATGTGAGAGGCAACCATACATTGATTCTCTCTCTCTCTTTCTCCCTCCCTTTCCCTCTCTAAAAATAAATAAAATCTTTGAAAAAAAATCTTAGCTCAAGTTCAGTTGGCCTTCTGGTACAGTAATTATTCCCACAACACTATTGCCTCCTCGTTTATCAGAAAGCCATGTGATCACGAGCTCTATTCCTTGGGTTTTCAGTGACCAGGTGGAACCAGGACCCAAGTCGGCAGTGTCTTGGCTCGCTCGGGCGCTTTGCATATGGTGCTGAGAGCCGATGAAGTCATGTTTGTGTAATGGAAGTGCCAAATGCGATGCTGGATCTAAGACAGGGCTGCTAACATTTATCCCCAGAAGCGTGGACAAATGTGACACCACACTCCGAACACAGGCCTGGCTTCTATTTTCTTCTTGTGGTTTTTGAATTGGTCTTTCCAGTTCAGTTTCTCTTTTATCCAGCCACAATTTGAAAAATAAAATGGAAATTGGAATCTTTTGTCTGCACCCCTTCCCAACCGCCTCCACCTTTTTTCCCCGTATAAAAATAAGACTCCACGGTCACATTTAAATCATCTGGGCTAAAGGAAAGGTATAATCCAGGCATCTGCGCATGGCACATGCCATTTATGCTCTCTATGGGTCTGCTTCCCTGGGGAGACAGAGACGAGGCTGGGGTGTGCTCGGCAGGCTTGTTTTCTCCTCTTCCACGCTGCCAGTCAAGTAGAAAAGTCGAGAAGTCGTTCTCACTTGCTCCCTCCTTCTAATTTTCAATTCCATTGCTTTATAAATAGAGCTGGACAGAGACATCACTGTGGGAGCCAACCCGATGATTTGTTGCCTGGTTAAAAAATATGTGTTCAACATTTATTTAGAGAGGGGCTGAGAGGTGTGCAGGGGAAGGGTGGGAAGAAAGGACCGCCGGTGTCTAGACTTAGCGTTTTCTCTCGTTTCCCTGAGGATAGGCTCTGGCCCCAAGTTTGCATGCTTTCTGCAAGAAAACACATATTAATTGCACTCATCTTTCTTCAAAGGCAGTTTGGGGACCATCTGCGGTGGCTCCATCTTTTTCCCTGGGAGTTTCATGTCCCACGCCAAGCAACGTATCAAAAATTTCTTTTCCATTCTCTCCCAGAAAAAGGTTTTGGCACATAGCATTTTCTTCATTTTGGTTAATTGTTGGTAATGATGAAATGTTCCTTGTAGAGTCATGCTTTCAGCTGGTCCCTTAATTTGGCTCTGATGTTAGGCAGCTGGAAGTGAAACTGTCTTTTCTCCATCTTTTACCTGTCTCACACCCCACATATCCTCTTCTCCCCACCACCTCTCACCACACAGGTCACGTAAAGAAGAGAACAGTGCTGTGCACATACTAAGTGCTTAATAAAAACTTGAACAATCATACCCACTGCTTTCTTCTTTTTCCTCCCTGATACTTTTCCAAGGGTGTCAGTATGGAGTAGGGTAAAACAAAACAAGACAAAGTAAAACAAAAAAACCCAACAACAACCAAAAAATCACCTCCATGGGCTTTAGTGTCTAAGACCAAAGTTCAAGTCTCAGTTCTAGCTGTTTCCTCCCTAAGGCTTAGCTTCCTCGTCTTCAAATGAGAAATAAAACACTGCCTGGGCTGGTGTGGCTCAGTGGATTGATCATGAGCCTGCAAACCAAATGGCCACCAGCTTGGTTCCCAGTCAGGGCATATGCCTGGGTTGCGGGCCAGGTCCCCAGTGGGGGGTGTTCGAGAAGCAACTAATCTGATGTTTCTCTCACTCTCTTTCTCCTTTCTTCCTCCTCTGTCTGCAAATAAAGAAATAAAATCTTTAAAACACACACACACAAAACCTATTTTGTAGTTTTGGAAAGAGCATATAAAACATGAAAATGCCTTTTTAACTGTGAAGGGCCGTGCAACTTTTGGAGTTACTGGGCTCAGAAGTCTAGCAACTATCCTTTCTAAGGTAACTGAATTAGTGCTCAAGATCACCAGCTTTGGTTGATTCTTCATCCTGAATAGCTCTTGAATCTGCCCACTTCTCCAAACCCCATGAGCATCACCTTTCTTTAGTCAGGCTGCCCTTCTTTATCTCAGATAAGTGGAATTTTCCCCATCATTGGTCTCACTGGTTCTGATCTTACCCTTCTCAACCCAGAGTCATCTTTCAAAAGGATATATCTGAGCTGGTCAATCTCATGCTTAAAATTCTTTAGTGCTTATTCATTATAATCCAAAATTATAATCCACGCATTTCAGTTCTGTGATTTTGGACAAGTTTATTAACCTTTCTGTGCCTCAATTTGTCATCTGAAGTTGGGACAATAATATCCTGCCGTAGAGAGGTACCATTTGTGAAGATGCCACAAGACAATGGTTGTGGAGCGTTGCGCACAGTGCTTGGCCCGTGGGAGGGGGTCCTGAACGAGTGAGTGAACCAGTGATAGACTATGCTACCCATGGGTTTTAGTAACTGCCACTTTTAGGGACTGAACTTAGGAGAAGAGGGCTCTTCCTCTCCCCTTGCATATCCTGTCTTGTTTCTTGTGGAGATTCCTGAGTGAGGATGTCACTGGTGAACTTCATTGGCTTCTCTCTGTAGGAAGAGGAACCTGCTTCCTAGGGCAGGGGTGGGAGACTCCGTTTCCATTCTCTACCTTCAGCCCAAGTGAGTCCTCACTCTCCTCGTTCACAGAAGACACAAGGAAACACAAGTTAGCATGTCCAGAAGACTACGTGTGGTGAGAGAGTGAGAAGGGAATTTTCTGTCTGGTCTTGTGAGAAGGACTTTCCTGCTCTCCACTTAGGCCGTTAGTGATTTTAACCAGGTCCCTCAGACCCACCCAGAGTCACAGGAAAGGGAAGGAGCACCTCCTGGACGCAGGTGACATGCTGTCTGATGAGTCCTATTTGGACTCCTGCAGGAAACTGGCACCCCCTTTGAATACAAAGGAGGACAACAAGCTCCTTTGGTCGATAGAACATCACTCTTTCTAAGAACACTTACCACCTGCCATTCGTTTACCACTCTCATTGTCCTCATTCATCCTTCTGACTCAGGGAGGGAAAGCTATGGCCAATACATTTTAAAGATGAGGCAACAGAGACATAGGAATATTTATGACTTTCCCAAGCTTGTGTAGACTCTGAAATTGACAGAATATCTCATGGGTCTTGGGCCACTGCCCTTTCCTAAGACCCACAACTCTGTGGGCTGAAAATAGGGGATAGTGAGACTCAGCCCCTCCCTTGTCTACACACTAAGGCTTTATTACGTGTAGACAGAGGAGATTGTCTTCAGATCCTGCTGACTTCAGCATCCTACAGTGAGAGTCAGTGAGATCTGCAGGTGTGTCCTTCACCCATCTTCCACTGGATGTTTGCTCTGTGGACATTACTCAGAAAAACTTTCCTAGGAGATGGCCCGGCGGATGTGAAACACTGGTAACGTGTCGAGAAGTCAGTGGAGGAGTCTCATGCAATCAGGAAGCCAAGCAGAGGGTGGTTGATCACTTAGTTTGCTGTTGTTGTCTTTAGTCCAGCCCTGGACCTCAGAAGCACAATTCAAAGGAAGAGGGGCTCATCTAGGCCCCTCATTTATATTATACTTTTAAATGGACTCTCACAGGAAATTAAGCCTTCAGTGAATGCTAGCAGAGAAAGATTTTTGTTTTGTTTTTCTTTTTCCAAAGGATGTTTTGAAGGTCACTATTAAACTTGTGGTTGAAAGATAATGAACTTAGGTATCACTTGTGGTATCTGCAGCCAAATATACCACCACTAAAATATAAATATTTTTTCTTTTGCAGTCAGTATCTGCAGAACAGTAAGCGAAAGAGCCGACCTGTGAGTGTAAAAACATTTGAAGATATCCCACTGGAAGAACCAGAAGTAAAAGTAATCCCAGATGTAAGTACATCTTTTAAAAATAGTCTTAAAAATTATACAGAAGATGAAACGTTAGCTAAGTAAATATTAGCCTAAGCATTGGAGACTTGCAGGCAAATTATAAGGCTTTCCTTGAGGGTCTGTGTCATGGGGTCGCTACTGAAAAGAAACTTACTCCGCAAGGAAAGCCCCTGGTACAAATTCAAGATACTCTACCCTCATGTCCAATTCCACTCAAGTGTAAATACTATCAAGGGAAAAGAAGGGTGAAATGGGTCCCTCAGCTTCTTCTTCCTAATTTCCTGTCTTCTTCCGGGCCTGGGTCTACTCCTAGGAAGCTACTCGTGCAGCTTGCAGAGTTCCTGGTTCGGGTACCTTTACCGTCCTCTGCAAAACATTGGAATGTGTTGTCTGATGGGTGGGTTAAGAAGTCAGTTTAATTAAGTAGCTGGTCCGTGCTCACACTCAATCACCTGTGCCATCTCATTGTCTCTTAAAAAGGACAACCAGACGGACAGTGGTATGGTTCTTGCATCAGAAGAGCTGAAAACCTTGGAAGACAAAACCAAATTATCTCCATCTTTTAGGTAAGGCTCAACCAAATAGAAAAGACTAATTTCAATGGGAATTTTTGGAAGGAACTTAGGATTTTCAATGTAGTTGCAGATCTTTTGCATTTTGTGTTGTTGGCTGGGCAGATTTACATCGAACTTAATGAGGAGCTTAAACAAATCAAACAATGAAGTGTAAGCCTAAAAAAATTTTAAATGAATCAAAGGATTTTTATGAGATTTGTCTGGTACTGGCTAAATAACAAAGAAATCATTGGCTGTGATCCCTGAAGAGTTTTTAAACCTGTACATGAAAGATGTGTCTGTCCTTGAGAAGTAAAATATATAAGTAAGCCAATAGCTACTTGTTTAGATTCTTAAATATTATTCGCTGAGCTCACCTTACTTAACTGTAGGAAAAATACTATGTTTTGAATATCATTTTCTCCATGAGGTTCAATAGGAATTTGTAGTTGCTTTGAATAGATGTACCTGCTTTGACTTAACAAATAAATGAAAATCTGAATTTATAAAAATAATAAGATGCATGACTGTAGGAGCAGGGGGTGGGCTGGATGCAGGAGGGGAAAGGGGGAAAAGTTGGAACAACTGTAATGGAATAACAATAAAATATTTAAAAATTAAAAAAGAATAGTAGGGTGCAGAATAATTATTTATTTGCTAGTGGGTTCACTCTAGGTAAGAATAGAGAAGATTTTGATCTACTTATAATCTAAACCAATAACCCATGGGTTATTGATGTTCATGTTGGGGAAAAAAAACATTAAAATGTTCCATTGTGCTATTTTGCTTGCCTTAAGCCCAAGGTAAGATACTGTGAGAGCTAATCATGTTTTATTCACAGATTCAAAATATATCCATTGAGCAATGACTGTGTGATAATTACCATGCCATTGCTTGAGACACTAAATTATTTTTATTGTGGTTAGATTGAAAGAAAAATTGCATTTCTAGCAATCTGAAATAATTTTTAAACCATGTATGAGCACAGAGTTAATAAAATCCTTTTTGCAATGTTTAATATGAATAATTTGGTAAGGTACTTATTAAAGGGAAAAAACTCACATCTCAGAATGATTCAAGAAGTGTAAGTCCTAAAGCTTTAGATCAGCAGAGCCTGCGCTTCTAAGCTTTGACACGATTACCATCTGTCATGAATCCACACCATTGAAAGCATTCTCTTCTTGCTGCTGAGTGATCCAGGTCTGCAGTCGTTCTGAAGAACGTGATTCTGATGAGTAAAAAAGCAGTTTCTGACATGTCTGGCTTGGTTGCACACACACATCGACTTATTAAAGTTTAACGTTGCTCGAGAACTTTATTGATGCCATACACATGCCTTGCGGTCCTCTAATTGACAGAGTGGGGAAGCACAAGTGGGCTTCAGAACATCCCAATTTCCTTTCATATCATGAAAGAGTCCCTTTGGCTCCTATCATTGTATACAAACTTGTCAATCTGTAAGGCCATAAAAATGTTCCATTGGTTGGAGCCTTTGCATAACTCAGGAGAGCTGCCTTTCATCTCATCTCAGGCTTGAAAGACTTGGACCTGAATAAGAGGACTTATCTGAAAGGACAAATTCATGCTAGTACCTGAAAATAGACATTGTCTGAGTAAACCTGATACGTTGATTAACAAGTGGGAGAGATAGGCGCTGGTGTCTCCAGGGAGATTACAGCCCTCATGGGGCCGGGGCAGGGGTTAGGGTAAGAAGCAGAAGAACTGCCTTCTCTTTGCCAACTCTTGTGGTTACATTTTTTTTTCCACAGTGGACTGATGCCCAGCAAAAGCAAAGAGTCTGTGGCATCTGAAGGCTCCAACCAGACCAGTGGCTACCAGTCCGGGTACCACTCGGATGACACGGACACCACTGTGTACTCCAGCGAGGAGGCAGAACTTTTGAAGCTGATGGAGATTGGGCCGCAGGCTGGCAGCACAGCTCAGATTCTCCAGCCTGACTCTGGGACCACGTTGAGTTTTCCTCCTATTTAAAAGGGGGCACCCAAGTCCCCCACTCCTGGAAATCACAAGAGAGGTGCTGCTCAGATTTTCAAGTGTTGTTCTTTCCACCACCAGGAAGTAGCCACATTTGATTTTCATTTCAAAAAAAAAAAATGGATCTCAGACTGCAGGGAGCCAGCCCCCCAGGCATTTCCTGACAAGATGCTTGTGACCCAAGAATGTGTCTGTGTCTTCCCCCAGTGTTGACCTTATTCTCTTTTTCATTTATTTGAAAAACACGTATGATACTCCCTGTTGTGGGTCTCCCCACAGGTTATAACAGAAGAAGTTGAAGAAATGGCTTCATCTCCCAAGACGTAGCTAAAAGTGGGGAGTTGACACCTCTGTAAAACTAGGTAATCCAGGCAATGGAAGTGCTTTTGGTGTTGAAGATGAGAAAGACCTTTAGGGCTGAGTGCATCTAAGAAGCTTTGTTTAGGATGTGGGCCCTGAGCCAAGTCTGACGTGTGGGGTTTGGACCGATAGAAAGGAAGATGTCGGCTTCCTTTGAGTGTGCTGGAGCCCGCAATGCATTGTGTAGGCTCCAGTGGAGGTGGGCACGGGGGCTGTGAGGCACTGCAAAGGCTTCAGACGAGGTTACTGGTTTTAGAAGGTTGCGTGCTCTTCCCAGTTGGGCTAAATGAGAGTTCCTTGTGCTGTTTCCGACTCCTAATGAGAGTTCCTTCCGGACTCTTACGTGTCTCCTGGCCAAGCCCCAGGAAGGAAATGATGCAGCTCTGGCTGCTTGTCTCCCAGGCTGATCCTTTATTCAGGCACCACAAAGAAAGGACATTCAGACAGAGGCTCCCTGTCGTGCTGAAGAATTCTGACTGTACAAACCAGCTTCTGGCTTCTCGTGGATGAACGCTCCCATGTCTGTCCCTGTGTGACGTGTCCGAGCCTGAATGCAGCAGGTTCGGCGTCAAGCTGTGGTGTCAAGACTCCAGGAAGGAGTTCCCTCAGTGGTTCCTTCTCCCCTCCCTGTGCCATCCCCCTCCCGTCCCCCAATTCACCAGTATTTTAGACATTTGGCCTCTGTACCCTAGTAAAAGCTGATTTGGTTTGTCCTCTCTCTGGATAATTTAGTCAGCTTTCAAAATTATTTTATAGCTGAAGTTATAACAATATCTATTGTATTGTGTAGACTTTTAACATGTAAAGCTCTTTCTACTGATTTCTGCCTTTGTTCTTTTCCTTTAAAAAACAAAACAAAACGTATTTTTCGTTTGGTACCATAGTGTGAGATGCTGGGAACCATGACTATAAAACATGCTATGGCACATATATTTATAGTCTGTTTATGTAGAAACAAATGTAATATATTAAAACCTTATATTATATATAATGAACTTTGTACTATTCACATTTTCTATCAGTACATGTAGCATAACAAAGGTCATAATGCTTTCAGTAATTGATGCCATTGTATTAAGAAAAACTGAAAAACTTGAAGGAATCCTTTTACAAGTTATCATGACTGTATCTATCATTTCTCTCACTTCTAAAACGAAGGAGGGAAATCAGATGTAATTTCCATGTGGTAGTTTTTTATTTTTACTTGTTCTCCTATTTTTCTTAAAAAGGATATTTTCATAAAATGTTTATATACTTTATAAACCAATAAAAGTATTCTTAGTAAAAAAAATGGTATAATATTATCCTACCTATTTTGAAGGTACATACTTCTGGCTGGAGATAGAATTACTTCTCTCCCTCCCCTTCCTCAGGACAGGACACAAAGATTTCACATACACGTGCACTCTCATTATAGTCCAAGCAGTTTTGGAAGTCTTGAAACATGTACTGAGAGACACGTGATCAGTTCTCTAAGGTATCTGTGGCCTCCAGTAACCCCCACGCCTGTCAGAATAGCCAGCCGTGAAGTCAGAGGGTGGGAGATGCAGAGACAGGTGGCCAGACCCAGGCAGTGCAGGGAAGCGGGAGCATATTGATAGTTCCCATAACAGGTTACTCTCTACTTATAGTGTCAGAACATCAGTTCCAGGGGTGCCATTTTTAACGATTACTTTGGCCTGAGTTCAGTGAGCAGAATTATCTAACAAATCATCGATACCAACGAGTGGCCCTATTCTTTGTGATATTTTTTATACAAGATTTTGAAATATGTGTGTAGTCAAATATGCCTATCTTTTTTTTAGTAGCTTCTGGGCTTTTTAGTGTTATTCAGGAAGGTCTTCCCAATTCTAAATTACCCCCAAACTCTAAATTTTCTTCTTTCTTCTTTACATTCAAATGCACGTAGGATTTATTTTTGTACGTGGAATGAGGCAGGGCTCTAGCTTGGTCTTCTTCCAGCAGCTGTCAATCATGGGAGCACCATTCATTCATATACCTCTCCCTGCTCCCCGCTCTGTGATTGGGAGAATATACATTTTATCAGTTTTTCAAACCCTGCCACCTTCCTGAGACATTCTGCGTGAGTTACGGTAAAGAATGTGGCTATGGTGTGTGTGGTTTCTGGGGACGGCATGTACAGATTGGGCCATTGTCTGGGATTAGTGGATTGGGGTTTTCTGACGGATGTTAAACTATATAGGTCAGGCCTGGCTTTGCCCTTCCCGTTAAGTACAGTGTTGTCCAGTAAGTGAATAGGAGGAGAGTGTAGATTAGTCAAGATAGAAAAGACCTCACAGAAAAACAGAATTTTCTTCATTTTAGGAAAAAAGAGATTTTGTTTCTTGTAAGCGGCCCCTGGCACTGTTTCCAACGCCAGGAATTTGGATTCGGTTTCAACTTCACACTGTAAAGAAATGCTTTCAGCACCTCAGGCAGACTGATTAGGAGGTGAGGTCTGGCCCTCTCCTCTGTCATCCACGCCCCTTGTTCTTAGCTGCTTTTCTCTCCTCATTTGCCCCTGTATAGAAGAGAACTCTGTGGCCTTTTGAAGTGTTTCTTGCATGGCCTTATTTCAAAGCTTTAGTTGGAGGCATTTGTTGTGTTTTAGATGAGGCCATGCTGCCTCCCCTTGGCTCCTGCCCTCCCTCCCCTCACCCTGTACTTGCTCTGCTCCTTTCCCTCCTCCCAAACTCCCCTGTCAGCTTCCCCTTCTGTTTCTGTCTCTGCCACCACCGCCCCCAGCAGCCCTGCTCCTCAACCACATCAACAGGGAGGATGGGAGTTTGTGGGAGGTTCAAGTTTATCACCTGTGGACTAGGGTTCCCTATTAATGCACATTTCTTTGTCCTCTTCCATGAAAGAAAGAAGAAAAGTAAAAATCTCACACCCATACTTTACAGCTAATGACACCCAATTTTTTCTGTCTCTCTTTGCGTGTCTTTCTTTCCGCCTCTCACTCAGGTGTGTTTCACCAGGATGATAAAATGTAGGCAAACCCAGAAAGCTAAAGCCTTTGAGTGAGTCACTTTCCATGCACATCTTTCTGCATTTGCCTGCCCTTTTCCCTTAGTTGCCGTAGTGCCATGTGCATGCCTTTCCGGGTAGGTAATGAGTGCCTCAGAAGGGGTTCTAATCTGTTCCTATAAAATTGCGTTCATTACATGAATATCTTTCATATGAAGGCTTAGTATAAGCGGGAAAATCTAGGCAGTTTTTGTAAAAGCAATTTGAAGTCCATTTTTTGGTGGCGGGGCAGTTACAGAATGATCTCAGGTGATGAAGAGATTAAAAAGGTAAAAATAATTTACTCTGTTTTGAATGCAGAGAAGTAGACAACTCGGGGAGGAGCAACTCAGAGAGAAATTTAACAGCCAAACTGGCCTGACATTCTGGACTGAAAATCTTAGAACAGACCAGTCCCAGCACAGGTCTGACTCAGAGATAAGGACCCTGAGTCAGGGAAAAAGTTTCCTTCAAAAAAAGGAAGACGACTGATAAGACAAGGGTCACAGTAAACTGTGATTGATATCGAATGAATGTTAGTGAGAAGACCTCTCTTTTACCTTTCTTGACAACACAACATAGGACCTTTTAATATAACTTCTAGACACTTCTGAAACAACATTAAATTCAGTAGCTTCACTCATTTTTTGTTTAAAAATGAAAGAATGGAAATGTATGGCTTAGTTGTTTATTTTAGCCTCACCTGTCATTTATTCCAGGTCCTTTAGAACCTATGCTCAGTGTACTTACCAATAACTGGTGATAGTGGACCCTCATACCTTAATTATGTGATGCTCTCGACTTTTAGATGCATTGGCAGGGAATAAGGAAACTGGACTCTGTTCTGGTTCTGATCCAGTCTTTGTTCTGCTTGTGCTCTCCCTTTGTCAGGAAGCAACATTTGGGGGACATAAATTCAGGAAGGTGGGCTGAGTTCTTCAGTGTTCAGTGAATCTTCATTCCCTGACTCAGCCCCTGCGCAGCTCACCAGCTACCGGACGTGCCGTGGCTCCTCGGGAGCCCTCTGAACTACTCTAACCAGGGGAGGTTTGATGGGAGCCTGGTGCTGTGCTGTGTGGGTGATCTCTTTAAGCCGAAATGACTTATCCTGACAAAGGGGATTGAAAACATTCCATTCATTGCCACAGAGAGAACATAAATGGAAATGAAAAGCCAGATGCAAAGTAGAGAACTCAATCTAGATAGACGGTGACCAAACGCATCTCACATTCACTCCTCAGGTTAAGGAGAGTTAGCAGACTGCGTCATGCCGCAATCATTGCGGGGAAGCTCCGCCTCCCATACAGTCAAGTACCAAAGATTCAGCCCTTAATAGGAAACTTTAAACGAGCAATTTTTTATGTATGTGTTTGTTGTTTGCTTATACTTAACTGTACTTATAAAATGCTTACAATGTGCCAGATACTCCTTTAAAAAGTTTATTAATATTAACTTAGTTAATCAGTAGGGACCCAAAAGCAAGATGTAGGCAGCACAGTATAGACCAGATGGCAAGCCAGAGTAGGATGCATAAAAGGATCTTCTCTGATGGTTTTCACAAGCGTTTGTTAGGCATTTACTATATGCCAGGCACCTTGGGAGGCTGTGGTCAAAACTACGAGTATTTCCTTAGTTGCATGGGTTAAGGGTTAGCAACAGAACCACAGAGAGGAGCAACCCAATCTTATTTCAGGACTCTATGTATTATTATGGCCTCACCTTAACAACTGAGGATAGTTCTCATTATTGATTCTCTTCAGATATTGAATAAATATCTGAGTTCAAGAACCCTTCTAGTTATTGTATAATACATAGATTCCACCCTGGGGGCACTTAACCTACTTCAGAGTCAGAACGTGCCTGGGAACAACCAAGTAAGAAGCCATCTTACAGAAGGCTGAGAACATTAGGCTGATTTTTGTCTGGCTTACCTCATGTTGCACAATTTGCTTTTCAATTACAAAGCAAGATGGGGTTCCGATAATGCTCCGGAAGGATGCCATGTTGGCAGACATTATGTAGAAAAACAGAAGGAATCTTTGGTTTTATCGTAAATAACACTGTGGTGTCCTTATGTTACTATTCTACATTTTAAATGTTTCCAGTGGCTGCAAATCCAAAACACAGAAAGAGTAATTTCAACATTGTTCTTAGTTTTGCTAGGAACTCTTCAGCAACTAGGGTTGGTTTATACAACGACTTCTCCTTGGTCATTATGAGGTATTACATTATCACGTGCCCTGCAACATTTCTTCCATACATCCGTCTCACAAATCAAAGTGTGTAAACCACCTTGAGAATCTTTTAAGCAGCCTGTACTTCAAATCAATAGAAATGAATTTTCTTTTAGTTCAATCATCGTGGATAAATCATGACATATTGCTGCGCCTTCCCCCCTCCCCTGTCCAATATGGTTGGCAAATCACCTTGAGGTCCTGTCATGAAGAGAGAAAAAGATCCTCATTCTTCCCTTATCACCTTCCCCATCAGTGAATTTCAGCATCCTGCCCCGCTTTCATGCTTGTGGTCCTTTGTGCTGGAAGACAGCTTATTGCTTCTGTAGCTGAGGAGCGAGACAAGAGGATGTCATGCCAGAAACCATCCCTGAGTCAGATCTTGCAGAATTAGTTAATACTTTTCACTTAAAAAAAGTACTGATGAGTATTAATTTTGGATGACATATGTTAGAGCAGGCTTAATCACAACATAATAGAAGTTTTAGATAAATATGCATTATGAGTTTAACTTTCATTATGTTTCTATGTTTCATAACAATAGATATTGCAAGTACCTCTGAGACCTGAGCAGTTTGAAGGTCAGAGAACTAATGAGCACCTACCATATGCCAGGCGTTGAGCTATGCATGCCTCACATATTACCTCCTTAAATTGGAGACAATATTTGAGGACTGTGTTGTTCATTACTAAACTTCCCACTCTCCCTAGTCCATTAAAGACTTGCATCAGGATTATCTCAGCATGATGAACAAAGGGCTGGATGGCATGTGCCTGGGAAGACTGTAGTGTGAGAGAGTCAGGATTCAGAAAAAGCTCAGTTGTGCATTGCTGGTGGGGCTGCAAATTGGTGCAGCCACTGCGGAAAACAATATGGAGTTTCCCCCCAAAACTAAAAATAGAGCTACCATATGGCACACCAATCCCACTTCTGGGCACCTTTTTGGAGAAAACATAAACACTAATTTGAAAAGATACATGCACCCCCAGATTCACTGCAGCGTATTCACAATAGCCAAGCAACCCGTGTCCAGCGACAGATGACTGGAGAAAGAATGTGTGAGATACACACACACGATGGAATGTTACTTAGCTATAAAAAAGAATGAAATCTTTCCACTTTCAACAGTATAGATGGGCCTAGAGGGTATTATGCTAAGTGAAATAAGTCAGACAGAGAAGGATAAATACTGTATTATTTCACTTATATGTGAAATCTAAAAGCCAAAACAAGCAACCAAACAAAACAAAACAGAAACAGACTCATAGATACAGAGAATGCACTGATGGTTGTCAGAGAGAAGGGGGAAAAAGCGGGGGTGAAAAGGTGAAGGGGAATAAGAGTTACAAACTCCCAGTTATAAAATAAGTATGTCACAGGGATGGAATGCATAGGACCGGGACCATAGTCAATGGTATTATAATAACTTTGTTTGGTGACAGATGGCTATTAGATGTATCATGGCGATTACTTTGCAAGGTACATAAATGTTGAATAACTGTGTTGTACACCTGAAACTCATAACATTGTGTGTCAATTATACTCTAGTGAAAAAAGAAAGGGCTCATTGATCAGGATTCAAAGGCTGACTCAAATCAATTTGATTTCTGTGCACAAAGTTTGGGATGGGGCACCATGGCTTTCTCTGTGGCTTGAAACAAACAAATATTAGTTGGCCAAAATCAATTAGACAATGACCAATTTGCTAAAAATCCATTTTGTCGAATGGTCAGTTTGCACAATGATTAACTCAGCAAATTAAATTCATCAATATTTGCAAATACAAACCTTTAAGAATTATTTATAAACTTTACCACAATTGATATTGAAGTTTTCTGTGAAATTGTGACAAACTCTTTCTTTATGTCTTTCAAGCAGAATTTTATGGAATTTTCTCACCGAAGACTTTTTCATTGCTTTTAGAGAGAGAGGGAGGGAGAGAGGAAGAGAGAGAGAGAAACAATGATGTGAGAGAGAAGTACCAATTGGTTGCCTCTCGTATATGCCTGGATGGGGCATCGTACATGCCAGGAGTGGGGACCAACTTGCAACCTAGGTGTGTGTCCTGTCTGGGAATTGAACCTGCGACCTTTTGGTTACAGGACAATGCTCCGACCAAGTGAGCCACACAGGCCAAGACTGGAATGTTCAATTTTTCAGAAGGCTTAAATTTCTCATGAAAATATTTAATCACTTCCAATGATTCATTCAAATTCATCAAATTCAGCATAATAGAACATTATATTATATATTTGCCATTAATTTTGAAATTCTACAAAGGGATCCAAACTAATCACATCAATATGAAATGTTGAAATTTTCTTACCAATAGCTAGAAATGTAAAATTAAAACTTATATGACGTTTGAGGCATGTTGAAATGACAAAGGAGTCAGAACTCAAAAGTGTCAGGAGCAATTCCATTATTACCAAGAATGCTAGTCCCAGCCAGACAGGAATTTCTGCCTCATTCACCCTTTATCTCCAGTGCCTAGAACAGTGCCTGACAATAGCAGGCATTCAGTATCTGCGGAATAAGCATTCAATATCTGTGGAATGCAACAATGAAGTCAGTCATCCGGCAAATGGAATTTCAGCCAATTGGCTCTCAGCAAATTGGTTTTTGGCATTTTAGCCTGCTCTCCTAGTCACCAGGAGGAGCAAAAAAAAAAAAAAAAATTCAGGGGCTTGTGTTGACTGTATTTCAAGGCATATTGGTGTTTCCAAAGAGGTGAGGGAAATTTTAAGCTGAGTAACTAGATAAACATGTGGAGATCAAGGGAGGGAGATGTCCCACTGTGTCCAAGCTGATCAGACCCACTTGAATTCTGTCACTCCATTTTTGTAACCACAAAATCTTTAAGAGATAACTTGACAAATTGCTGCATACCCAGAGGAGGGAGAGAAGGAGTGGTTGGGAAACTGGAAATAGGCATATGTGAGGGCTCTCTTTTAATAAACAAAGAGGATTCTACAGAAAGTACTCTGATTCTCTTTTGTCTTCCCAAAGGGCAAGTTTTGTCAATGGTCAATGGATAGAGGCCACGAGAATGTCAGACCTTGGGTCATCTGATTTCTAATCGCATGCTCTTTTCTTTGTGACTCATGGGCTCCCCCTTCCACAGAGTAAGTAGAGATTGTCCCATACGGTTGTTGGAGAAAAGCTAAGAAGGTGTGAGGAGTTAAGGAATCTGAGCACCCGTGGGACCAGGCGGTCTCCACGTTCCCTTTCAGCCCAGCATATTAGACATCAAGTCAGCCATACCCAGGCCTGGGTCCATGTTTGGAACTGAGTGATCATGTGCAAGCTACCTGACCTCTCTGCGCCTCAGTTTCTTCATTCATAAAATGGAGATAATAGCAATACACACCTCACGAGGTCGCTGTGAGGATTAAATAAAGTAATGGACGTAAATTGCCTAGTATGGTGCCTGGGACAGTGCACACAACACTTGCCTTACCTATTCTTATTATGAATCAATGAAAAGGAATGTACTATGCCTACTTTTCCTTTTTAAAGAAGTGATAACCAAGGTTTCAGTCTCAAATGGTTAAAATAGGCTCTTCCAGGAGTTCTCCAAGTTCTTCTGAGGGCAGGGAAGTTATTTTTTTGTTTTTCAAATAGCTGCTTCCACAGATGACACCCGAATATATACACAGCCCTTCAGTCTTTGCGGTGGACTCCAGCCTTCTGCTTTGTTCAGCGGTCTGGGCAGACTGGAGACAGGAAGCGGTGCTGAGACACAGTGGCCCAGGAGCTGGAGTCCGGGCTGGGTTACGCAGGGAAGTTTCTTCGTGAGTCACAGGCTGGGAAGCTCCTGTGGGGCTCCTCTGGCTCTTGGGCTCCTCCCACTGGGAGACTTTTCCTGCTTTTCGCAATCCTCGGCCCCCTCATTCCTTCCACCCCCGGGGAGTTCCTTAAGACAAGGTCTTTCACTGAATTGTTATAACCCAAGGGAAGGAGTGTTTTCAGTGTCTACTGAAGCTGGGAATCTCCTAAACCTTGAGAAAGTTGTGCGTGTGGCAGGTGGTTCTCCTGCTGGGTTGTACTTTCCCGTCTTAGCAAAAGGAAGCCAGTAGTGTCAACCTGTATCCTCAGGGGGCGGCGGGGAGTAGTCAGCTTGTGAGTCAAAAAGCCAAGTGTCACTACCAAAATAATCCTTCTCAGCACCCCTGGAAGGGGCAGAGACTTCACTTTGACTTTGGATGAAGAGCCCCATAATCCGCTGGGATTTGCACACTCAAGCTCCACCTTGGAAGGAGGTCAACATAGGAAGCCCTGGTCTCCTGGGAAGAGGAGATGACGTGGGTCGTCGCTGTCCAGACTCAGCCTTTGACAGGTTTATGGAGGATGGAAGGCAGGGAGAAACCTCCCTTGGCTTTGGCCTCTTAGCTAAATCAGGTTGGAGCTTGGTCAGGCCCCTCCTTGAGCCTGCAGAGTGATTAGGCCCCAGACTTTCCTGGGGTCGGTTGGAAACTGTGCAGGCCCTCTAACATACAGCCCCGATAAAGATCTCCCTCCCAGAGATAAGGCACTGTTTAAGGGAATCTGAGGAAGCCGGGATTTTGTTTGCATAAAGCTGGACAATGTAAAGTGTAATCCCTACACAGATGTAATTAGCTGTTAAACATATTAAGTCGTGAGGAAGGGGTGCTCTGCCAGTTCATAGATTACTGTGAATTTGCCCCAGAGGAACTGAGGGCAGGTATCTTTTCCTGCCAGATCATTCGAATGGCCACTGATGATGGATCACGAGGCTGAGCTTATGGCAGTTTCAGCAAGCCCTGGGCTCCAAAGGAAGAGGGACCTATGGGGGAGCACAGCCATAAATGACCAAAGGCCCTTGGCCCTTTGTTTCCCTAATATAAGGGAAAGGGTGAGAGAGTTGCCTCTGAGAAAGAAGTCACATCAAGGCCCCATGGAGCAGCCAGCTCGCTCAGTGTTCTCGGCTAACACAAGGTCCATGCTGTGGTGAGTTGCCAGGTGACCTAGGTGGAGGCAGAGTGCCCCCCAGAACTGCCAGGTGGGTGCCTGGCAAGGCCATTGAGCTGCAGTCTGTCAGAAGGAAGAGGACTCTGAGTCTCACTTCTGGCGAAGTAACTGCTAAATGGCCCTCACCTTATGTGCCAGTGGCACCTCCAAATTCCTTTCATTGATTTCCTATAAATAATAATAACAACAGCAATAACCAATAATTATTTAGAGCTCACTCTGTGCTAAGCACAGTAGTACAGTTATATATCTGTTACCTAATGTATATCTCATAATGTACATCTCATAATGTATGTCTATGAGCTAGGTACTAATATTTTCACTGATTTAAAAATAAGAAAATTAGAGTACAGGTAGTTTAATTTATTTATACAAAATTATGCAGTTAATAAGCAGTAGATCCAGATTTTCATCCCAGCAGCTGATTCAAGAGCTCAAACTCATAGCAGGTATTCTAGGGCTCATCAGAAACATCTCTCCATAAGCTGTAAAGAGAGATCTGCCATTCCTGGTTCCAACTGGGATCAAGATCAATGGAAAGTAAAATGTGTTAGATGAAGATGCTGATAGAGCCTGTAACAATGAGTTCATTTATGTTATCTCTCGTTGTCTGGCTGGTCTAGCCTGATCTTTGGAAACTTGTCTGGGACTTTTCTGCCATAGCTGACTTGATGTTGTTGGGGAACTCTGAGATGGTGAAAGAGCAAAGCACTTAGTGAAGAGCATTTGTGATCATGCCTTTGAGTATCTTCACATTTTATAAACAGGGCGTTTCAGGCAAATAACCAACAGTTGGGGTGGGATGCTGGGAAAACTGTTGCAATTAAAATTTGAGTGTTTATCTTTTTAGGGACTTAAGCTGTTATTTTTTTCTTTTTTAATTAAAGATGAAATTCAATATCACTTATGTTAGTATCAGGGGCACAGCATAGTGGTTAGATATTTGTATAATGTTCGAAGTGATCCCTCGACAAGTCTCATACCCACCGGCACCATGCACATTTACTGTAATGTTACAGACTATATTCCCTATGCTGTGCTTTACCTCGCAGTGATCATTCTGTAATTACCAATGTGTATTTCTTAATCCCTTCAACTTTTTCACCCAGCCCCCCCAACCCTCTCCAATCTGGCAACCATCAGTTTGTTCTCTTTATGAGTCTATGTATGTTTTGTTTGTTCATTTATTGTGTTCCTTAGACTCCACATGTAAGTGAAATCAAGTGGTATTTGTTTTTCTGTTTGACTTATTTCACTTAGCATAATACCCTCTAGTTTCATCTGTGTTGTCACAAATGGCAAGATTTTATTATTTCTTCTGGCTGAGTAATATTCCATTTGTATGTACCACATCTTCTTCATCCACTCATTGATGGACACTTAGGTTGCTTCCATGTCTTGGCTATTGTAAACAATGCTTCAATGAACATGTAAGTAACTTGTACAACATAACACCAAAAAACCAAACAATCCAATTAAAAAATGGGCAGAGAACCTGAACAGACATTTCTCCAAAGAGGACATACAGATGGCCAATCCACAAATGAAAAGATGCTTAACATCCCTAATCACAGAGAAATGCAAATTAAAACCACAATGAGATATCACCTCACACATGTCAGAATGTCTATCATCAATAAACCAACAAACAACAAGTGCTGGTGAGGATGTATGTGGAGAAAGGGGAACCCTTTTGCACTGTTGGTGAGAATGCAGATTGGTGCTGCCACTGTGGAAAATAGTATGGAGGTTCTCAAAAAATTAAAAACAGCCCTGGCTGGTATGACTCGGTGGATTGAATGCTAGCCTGCAAACCAAAGGGTCGCAGGTTTGATTCCCAGTCAGGGCACATGCCTGGGTTGCGGGCCAGGCTCTTAGTTGGGGGTGTGCCAGAGGCAACCACACATTCATGTTTCTCTTCCTTTCTTTCTCCCTCTCTTCTGCTCTCTCTAAAAAAAATAAAATCTTTTTAAAAAAGTTTAAAATAGAAGTACTTTATGACCAAGCAATTCCACTTTGGGGTTGTTATCAGAAGAAATACAAAACACAAATTTGAAAAGATATATGCATCCCTGTGTTCAAATTTGGGGTTTTAAAGCAAAATCTAGGGAAAGTCCCTTTCCTTTGGGTTGGCCAGCTAGCAGGCCAATAATCAGGCTCTCCAGAGTGTGTGTGCCCAGGCAGGATAAGATGCTCAAGGGTGAATAGTTAGCATACTGCCTTTGTGGGAGCTGGCATTCTCTTTCTCTTCTGGTCTCCTCTCTGCGTCTTACAATCAGAAATATTTGAAGATAGAAAATGCCTGATCTGAGATTCCAATTTGCATCCTCTCCTCGGAGGCAAATTGTGAGGTAACTGCTCTCTTTCAGATGCCAGTTGGATCTTTGATCCACTGACTTGTGATGGGACGTTGCTAGAGACTGAATCACTCTAAGTGGAAGCTTTAATGATTTCTTGTAATGACAAGAGATTCTCCCACCAGGAACTTAATTAAAAGTTAGTCTCAGGCTACTACTGACCTCGGCAGCCTGCTGGGCTCCTCATTCCAATCTTCCCGGGGCCTTGCACTGCAAAGTGTTGAAGGGAACAGCATGACTCTCATGAGCACTTAGTGCAGCAGACAACAGGGTTTGTGCAACAGACAGGATGGCAGGAAAGTAAGTGGCTCTGTGGCCAGCAAGGACCAGGTAGGACCGGAGTAAAGAGTGACCAGGTCAGCCAGGATATGCTGAGACAAAAACACAGCTTACTCCGTATCTTATCAATTGCCACTCTGCGTGATTTAAGACATTTTTTTTAAAGTGCATGTGTGGGTGGAGTGGGGCAGGCATGGACGGAAATCTAAATGCCGTGGTACTCATTTCCAGAGTCTCCAGGAGATAATGTCCCCCGAGAAGCTGCATGGGGGCACTTAGGGTAGCTTTACCCTAAGACAAAATAATAATTACAAGGCAAATTTTTTTCACATTTTCTGATAAAGCTCTCCCTCTCGCTTCCTGGCAGAAGCTGATGAACATCACATTTGAGTTAAGGGCTGAAAGCAGCAGGGAGTGTTGAGATAAACCACAGCAATTATGAACTCACTTGCTGTTTAATGGCACAAAGCCTATCAGCAGTGTGGTGGGCCTGAGCGGCTCCCACAGCGCGCCTGCCGTCTCGCAGGCCTGGCCTACCACGTTTTCCTGGCAGCCAGCAGCTTGCGTTAATGGCACAGTCTTCTCCACGACGAGGGCCCCCTCATCTCTCCGCAGACGAGTTTTCGTCTGAGCACCTGAGCATGAAAAAAATTATTGTGTGTATATTTAGAACATATGTGGTTAAAACCAAATAGTAAGTGAATATATATTCTAATAGTATAAGCATAGTTAAAACCAAAAATAATGTTTTCGGGTAGAAAGTAATAAGTGATTTAAGTTTCCTATATATACACACATATACATATTTAGAATATATACATATATATTTAGCATATATGTACAGGTTAGTAGCCAAATAGTAACCTCAATAACACGTATATAGTGTGTATGTGCATATATTCTTACACACGTACATATTACACACACATATGTAAAGACATGATGGGGTTAGACTATGCACGGTGTTTTGTGGATCTGCTCTTTTAGTGCACTCATACTGCGAGCACTTCCCCACGCTATTAAATACCTTTCTAAACTGTGACTTCTGGTGTTCGCATAGGATTCAACAACCAGTCGCTGTGGCTTGACATGTGTTTCTTTTCCAAGTTTTCTTTATGTTCATTAGTAATCTGATCAACATTGTTGTGTTACTCTTTTCTTTCTTTTGGAGACCTATTCATAGAGATGGAGTTCAAGACTTAAGGTTAAGAACATTTTTAAAGACTTTATTAACTGCTACGGATTTATCAATTCGTACGAGTGATACAACGCTGTAGGAAAGCCATTGAGAGAATATATTTTGTCGGTTTTATTGAAAGCCTTAAAAATATTTATACCTACTAATCCTGTTTCTGGGAATTTATACTGAGGAATTCATCTAAATTAAACAAATGCAGGAGGTGGCTATCTATACAAAAATGCCCCTGCAGCATCCTTTGTAAACAGTAAGCTTTCGGGAACAATCTAAATGCTGTGGAAACACGGAAAGGTTCTCAGAGATCGTCGAGCTCCTATTTTTCAGACGTAGAAAACTAACATGCAGAGAGCCGAAGCGACTTCCCCAGGATGGCACCGCAGGTTCAGGCGTTCTGACTCTCATCCCAGGCTGTAGCCGGCTACCTCCAAAAGTTTCACTTATTCCCCTCAAAATGCTCCAACTGTGGGCATGATGAATACGCAACTCTTAATTTACCTCCTTTGGGGGTAATAAAATTTTCAAAATATACTTTAAATCTCCTTGCACAAGTATGAAATTAAACATGTATTAAATTTATTTGTTAGATCTTGTCAGATATTAAAGCATTGAAAAATTACATATCTTACCTGAGGTTTGTTATACAATGCCTACATGATATATTATTTTTAAGATTAGAAAATAAAAATATTTTTACATAAAAATACTTAAAATAACGCTCTATGAGAAAATCTGCCTGTTCTGAACAAAGTAAAACATTAATCACTTTCTTCCTTTCAGGCAAGACAAAAATTTAAAAAAATAAATTACAGTTTATATTCAATACTATTTTGTATTAATGCCAATTGTGTAGCATAGGGGTTGGACAATTATATACTTTAGAAATGTTTCGTCCTGATATTTTCAGTATCTAAAGGCACCATACAAAGTTATTACAATATTACTGACTCTATTGCCTATGCTGTACTTTACATCCGCATGACTATTTGTAACTGCCTGTCTGCACTTCTCAATCTTTTTCACCCAGTTTCCCCTCCCACTTCCCCTCTGGCAACCATCAGTCTGTTCTCTGTATCTGTGAGTCTGTTTCTGTTTTGTTTATTTGTTTATACTGTTCTTTAGGTTCCACACGTAAGTGAAATCATATGGTATTTGTCTTTCTCTGACTTATTTGGTTAGCGTTAATACCCTCTAGGTCCATCCATGTTGTTCCAAATGGTAAAATTTCATTCTTTATAATGGCCAAATAATATTGCATTATATACATGTACCACAGCTTTTATACCCACTCATCTATTGATGGGCTGCTTCCATATCTTGGCTATTGCAAATAACATTGCAATGAACATACAAGTGCATATATTCTTTTGAATTAGTGTTTTTGGTTTCTTCACATGTATACCCACAAATGGAATCACTGGGCAGCTCTATTTTTAGTTTTTTGAGGAACGTGCATACTATTTTCTGCAGTGGCTGCACCAGTTTGCATTCCCACCAACAGCAGGGAAGTGTTCTCTTTTTCCCACATCCTTGCCAATGCTTGCAACACAAGAATTTAAAAAGCATCTGTTTTAAACTGTTCCTGTCCCCAACTGCCACGTTAACTAGACTTAAAATCCTCTAAAATAAGTATTAATTTTAAAAAATGAATTTTTATTTAGGTTTAATAACATACTTACCATGTTTTGGTTCACTATAGTTTATGCATTTATTTCTTCTGGTTTCAATTTCTTCTTGCATACATTCCTTTCTATGAGGATTTATGCATTAAAAATATCCTCAACCTTTGTCAGTATAAAGATGGCTTTATTTCATCTTCATTCATGAGTGATAGTTTAGCCAGTTATGCATTTTTTCTTAACAATGGTTTCACAAATATGAATATATTGTTCCATTATCTTTTGGTACTTGTTGTTGATGAGAAGTTTGCTGTCTAATTGCTACTCCTTTGGAGATACTTGGGTTTTTTCTTTTCAGCTTTAAGATTTTTTTTTTAATTTAGGGTTTATAGTTTTATTACAAGGAGCTAAGGTAAACATTTATTTTTACTTACATTGCTCAGGACCCAGTGTGCTCCTTCACCATGAAGTATCATTTATTTCTTCATCTTGAGAAGGTATTCAGCTATAATCTCTTTTTTTCTCCATTCTCTCTGGAATTTCTAATTAGATGGATTAGAGGCTGGAGATTTCATTCTTTCAAGTTTCCTTGATATTTCTTTCACATTTCTCATCTTTTGGCTCTCTGTATTGCATCAAGGAATTAACATTTCTGTGCTTCCATTTCCCCATCTGTGACTTGCAGACCAAATAGTTCGCACACAGCATGGCTATGGGCAAGGGTGAATTGAGTTGCGTCAGGCGGCCTCAGAAATAGTGATCCTTAAGGAGGAAGGAAGGAGAAGGAAATGAAGAGGGGGGAAATAGAGAAAAAGGGAGAAAAAGAGAAAATGAAGTTATTCTCCCCAATATTTTCTTTTAAAATATATCCCTGTAAATCAAAAGTGCCACAAACATTAAGCATGTAGCAATGAAAAATATTCATGCTAAGTATTTGGAGATTTACTCAGGGGGAAAATGAGGTCTTCAGTCCATCTGTTCCAACATATGCGGCAATAGCCATAAAGGTGAACACTTATAAAAGAGCTCAAAATTAATGTTTTAAAGCAGCACTTGAGCCACAACTCTAAATATTATGCTGAAAGAGAGATGTGAGTTGTACAAAGATACCTATAGTTAGAATTCTTACAGTTGAAGCCCATTTATATGAAGTTCAAAAATAGGCAAACCCAACTTATATTATTTTGAGATATGTATGTAAATATATATAGTAAAGAACAACAAGGAATTTTTTTCTCACTAAAGACTGAAGTAGTGATTACCCCTGATGAAGAAGCACAGAAATGTATGTGACTGGGGAGTGCCCTGTGGGGACATTGGTTATACCCAATTTCTTGAAGTAGACCATTGTTCTCAAGAGCGGATCTTCTTTGGGATTTGAGTATTAAGATGAGTATTAACTTTGTAATTATCATTTTAACTATATACCTTCTGGATTATGATATATCTCACATTAAAAAGTAAATACATAGGAAGTTTATTTTCATTTTTGATCAATTTTCATATCTAATGATAGGTGTTTCCAGGAATAGAGCTGTGATTTGTAATATTGAACCTTTGTAACACAAGAGTCTACTTATAAGAGCTGGAGGTTTTGACTGTGGCCCAGAAATCACGTGTCCTAACTCAGGTCCCTGTATTACTCGGTATCATTTCTGAGTGAGAGGCCAGTTGGAAAGGATGGTTTTCAACATGAAGAGGGACACAGGTGGCGAATGGTAGATCACATGCAAGACAAATTTTAGGTATTTCCTGATTCTCAGCAGGATGAGCTTCTTCCTCGGGTCTGTGGTGCCCGTGTCCCCACAGGGATACTGTTGTGCTTGTTTGTAGATGGTCATGCCAGGGCAGGGACACTGATGCATGTCCAGTGTTCAAACGG
Source organism: Phyllostomus hastatus (assembly GCF_019186645.2). Classification (NCBI taxonomy): domain Eukaryota; kingdom Metazoa; phylum Chordata; class Mammalia; order Chiroptera; family Phyllostomidae; genus Phyllostomus; species Phyllostomus hastatus. The sequence goes on along the minus strand of NW_025333709.1, from coordinate 32,480,727 downwards.
ACCTTCAGTGGCGGGAGCAACAGGACTCTGGAGTGTCCATACAGGTCATGGAGAAACTCCAAGTCCCAGGAGCAGTCCTCTCCTGAGCACAGATATTAAAAAACAAAAAACCCAGCAACACCAAACTGTGCTGGGGCAGCTATTCCCACTAAGGGTAGGTGGAGTTTTCTGGTTTAGACAGGCTTGTATTTTCTGGAGAGTAAGGAACCAAGAAGCCAAAGGCCAGAGAGGATGTGCTTCCTTCCTCCTTTTAATTATTTAGGCAGTTACTCCACACACACATACACGACCACGATCTGCAGTGCGTGTTTGCCAAGAGTGAATTCTCCATATATGCACATGGGGAAAAACACCCGAACTAGATCCCGGCCTTTCTAAATTTATTTTTGTGTTGTGTTGTGCAGAACACTTTGACCTTCTGCTGTGCAAGGAATTGTAGTTAATAAGTTTTAGAGTCGAGCAGCTTGTATTTGGATGCTTTGGGTCTTACTAGCAGTATATTCTTTGCTAAATTATCTTAGCTAAGCACTGGTTTTCTCATCTCATTCTTACTGTTCAGGGTCGTTGCAAAGATTGGCAATGATTTAAGGTGCTTAACATTGAGCCTTGCTTTATAGTACTTCCTCAACAAGTGGTAGTAGCAGTAGTAATTTTTTTGGTTGTTCTCTTACTGGGAAACCATATTAACTGTTTAGAAAAAGGTGTAAAATTGTTTATTGAATCAAGACCTTGATGGGAAGTTGTTTCCACTGGTGCTGAGTAGAGATGGCAGTGGAAATGTGCAGATCATTTATTTTGAAAGTTATCCCAAGATTTCCAATAGGAAGTATCCTAATCCATTCATTTATTTGTTCACCAAACATTTCACAGGGCTCTAATTGGCATGAGACACTGTGCTAAGTGCTGGAAATAAAATGGTGAGCAAGACAGATATAGTCCTGTTTCCATGGGTTTATAGTACGGGGGACATTTTCCCCTTGTGTCCTTTACAAGGGCATTGGCAAACAGTTTGGGGATTGTATTAAAACAACAAGATCCCTTGGATGTCCATTTATAGGTCTTATCTTCCCAGTAGATTTCTCAGTCTGAGTGTTTTTTGAAGCAAATGCTTGCTGCATTTGGGATGCCCTAGCTCAGTCCCAACTGGCCACCAACCTTGAACAGGCCATGGCAAATTCAGGCAAGGAAATGTCCTACAACTTCAGGAACCTGGACATTTCCGGCCTATTCCGGAAGGATTTGAAAACCACTTAATATAGATATCCTGTGAAATTCTATTCCACCAGGATCTCTGTGTAGTCAGTTTTTAAGAAGCATTTTCTTCTATCGGTAAGGCAAGAATCACAACAAAGAAGAAGGGGCAACCCCCTAACTACTCACTCCATGCCCACATGCCCTTTCTTCTTTTCTAAATAATTTTTGGCTTCTATTTTTTTAATTTGCAGCATTTTACTCTGCAAAATTTCAAGCTACAATGTAGTTGAGAGAATTAGACAGTAAACATCTGTATACTCTCTACCTAGAATCTTCTTTTAACATTTAACTGTATTATGTGTCTGTCCATCTACTTACCCCACTCTCCACCCATTAACTCATCTTTTCTTTATTGCGTTGCAAGGTACATCGCAGACATCAGTATACTCTCTGTATATTTCAGTCTCCATGACATTCAGCAGAGTTCAGTATTTGTTTGCCATTTTTTTCTCTTGATGTAAAACACACAATTGGAACATGAATCTTAATAAATCTAAAGTGGAGATTTGCTGATTTTGACAACTTATGAGCCTGTGCAATCCAACCCTCTTTCAGGGTATTATTGAGCACCATCAGGCCCAGGGACGTGTTTTATGCTTTTCCTGATCAGACTTGGCTAACCCCACTCCCGTCAAACCAGAGTTCTGAATTTTTTCCACCATGTTAGTTTTCCCTGTTCTAAAGTTTTGTAGAAACGAAGTCATGTAATACACTCTTTGTGTCAGGTTTTTCCCACTCAGTATAGTATTTTAAAGGCTCAGTTATACCATCGTGTGTATCCATAGTTCATTCCTTTATATTACTGAGTAGTGTTCCATTGTATGGCTGTGTAGCGGTTTTATCTGTTTTCCTATTGATGAACACCTGGACTGGTTCCAGTTTTTGGTTGTTACGAATAAAGCCACTATGAACATTCTGTACGAGTCCTTAGTAAAGGTACATTGCTATTTCTTTGGGGTAAATACCTAGGAATGGAATTACTGGGTCAAAGATAGGTGTATGTTTTTAATTTTATAAGATATTGCCAAAGTTTTCCAAAATGGATATACCATTTTACACTTCAATAAATGCATGAGAGTTGTTTTACATTGTGGATTGGTAAGCTTTTTCTGTTAATGGCCAAAGAGTAAATATTTTAGGTTTTGTGAGCTATATGGTCTTTGTTGCAACTGTACAGCTCTGCTATTATATGTGAAAGCCACAGACGATTTATAAATTCAAGAGTGTGGCTGTGTGTCAATAAAACTTTATATGGAAAAACAGGGGGTGAGCCTGCCGGCTGCTGTTTGCCAGTTCATTCCTGTCCTTGGCAGTGTTTGGTGTCAGCCTTTTTATTTATTTATTTATTTATTTATTTATTTATTTATTTATTTATTTTATTTTTTGTTGTTGTTCAAGTACAGTTTTCTGCCTTCCCCCCACCCCTTTCCAGCACCCCTGCCCTCCTACTTCCCCCCTCATTTCTACCCCCCTCGTTATTGTCCATGTGTCCTTTATAGTTGTTCCTGTAAACCCTTCACCCTTTTCCCCCATTATCCCCTCCTCCCTCCCCTCTGATCACTGTCAGCCTGTTCTCAATTTCAGTGTCTTTGACTATGCTTTGCTTGCTTGTTTGTTTTGTTGGTTAGATTCCTGTTAATAGTGAGATCAGATGGTATTTGTCTTTCACCACCTGGCTTATTTCACTCAGCATAATGCTCTCCAGTCCCATCCATGTTGCTGCAAAGGGTAGGAGCAAATTAAAACCACAATGAGATACCACCTTACACCGGTCAGAATGGCCATCATAAACAAAGCAACAAACAACCAATGTGGGAGAGGTCGTGGAGAAAAGGGAACCCTAGTGCACTGTTGGTGGGAATTCAGACTGGTGCCACCACTGTGGAAAACAGTATGGAATTTCCTCAGAAAACTAAAAATGGACTGCTTTTTGACCCAGCAATTCCACTACTAGGATTAAATCCTAAGAACCCTGAAACACCAACCCAAAAGAACCTGTGCACCCCAATGTTCATAGCAGCACAATTCACAATAGCCAAGTGCTAGAAGCAACGCAAGTGCCCATCAGTAAATGAGTGGCTTAAAAAACTATGGTACATTTACACAATGGAATACTAAGCAGCAGAAAGAAAGATGGTGTCAGTCTTTTTTATTTTAGCTATTCTAGTTAGTGTGAAATGGTATCTCATTGTGGTTTTAATTTACCTGTCTCCGATGGCTAATGATACTTTTATGAAGTGTCTGTTTCAGTCTTTTGCCCATTGTTTTAAGGAAGTGCAGGCTGCCCTACTGGAGACAGAGACAGAAACTGTGGGTGGAGTCAGACACGAATGGGAAGATGTCACCTTGGAGTCCTGCTCAGTCTAGCCTTCAGGCAATTCCAGACCAGACCAGCCATTATCCAACTGCAGTTCCATAAAAGACCCCCAAAAGAACCACCCTGCTGATGAGCCTGGACAATTCGCAGACTGTGAGTGATAAATTATTTTAAGCCACTAAGTTTTGGATGCGTGTGCCACTGCGTAATAGATGACTGGAGCCGGTAGTTACTAACATTCTCTCTTCTCAATTGTTCTAAACAGAAAGCTTCAAAACAATTAAACTGTGCCACACCATCATTAAAAGTTTTGCATGGCTCTCTTATTTTTATCATTTTGTTATAAATAAGATTTTAGAGCATTTTTAGGTTTGTTTACATCATAATTGAGGGGAAGATACAGAGACTTCCCATATACCCTCTGCCCCTATCTATACATGGTCATTTGTTACCAAAGACAAACCTACATGGACACATCATAAGCACTCAAAGTCCATCATTTACTTTAGGGCTCACTCTGGGTCTCCTACGTTCTGTGGGTTTGGATAAACGTGTAATGACATGTGTCCACCATTATGGATTCGTACTGAGTATTTTCAAAGCCCTAAAAATCCTCTGTGCTTTGCCTACTTATTCCCCATCCCCCACCCCCTTGGGCAACCACTGATCTTTTTACTCTCTCTATTAGTTTGCCATTTCCAGAAGGTCATTGTAGTTGGAATCCTACAGTATGTAGTTTTTTAGGGTTGGCTTCTTTCACTCAGCAATGTACATTCAAATTTTCTCCATGTCTTTTCCTGGCCGATAGTTCATTTCTTTTTGGCACTAAATAATAGTTCATTGTCAGGATACACCACTGTTTATTTGTTCAATCATCTACTAAAGGACATCTTGCTTGCTTCCAAGTTTTGGCTTATTATGAGTAAAGTTACTATAAATATCTGTGTGAAAGTTTCTGGGTGAACATAAATTTTCACCTTCTTTGGGTGAATACCAAGGAGCGTGATTGCTGGATTGTGCGGCAAGAGTATGTTTTATTTTGTAAGAAACTTCCAAACTTTCTTCCAAGGTGACTATATCATTTGGAATTCCTATATGCAATGCATGTGAGTTTTTGTTACTCCAGGGCCTCACCAGCATTTGGTATTGACAGTATTCTGAATCCTGACCATTCTAAAAGGTGCCTGGTGGTATCTCATTGATATTTTAATTTGCATTTTCCTGATAACATCTGCTGTGGGTCGTCCTTTCATGTGCTTATTTTTCATCTGCATATCTTCTTTGGTAAGGTGGTTGTTATGGTCTTTGGCTCATTTTTTAATTATGTTGTTTGTTTTCTTATTGTTGAGTTTTAAGAGTTCTTCATATATTTTGGATAACAGTCCTTTATCAGATGTGTCTTTTGCAAATATTTTCTCCCAGTCTGTGCCTTACTTCTCATTCTCTTGACATTATCTTTCAGAAAGCAGAAGTTTTTCATTTCAATGAAGTCCAGCTTGTCAATTTTTTGCGTGAATTTTACCTTTGATTTTGTATCTAAAAAGTCATTGCCATTCCGCAGGCCCTCTAGGTTTTTTCCCATGTCCTATAGGAGTTCCCTAGTTCTGTATTTTGCATTTAGGTCAGTGATCCATTTTGAGTTAATTTTTGTGAAGCATGTGAGCTGTATGTCTAGAATAATTTTTTTTTTTGCATGTGGATGTCTTGGTTCTCCTGCACCATTTGTTGAAGAGACTATCTTTGCTCCATTATATTGTTTTGCCCCTTTGTTAAAAATCAGTGAACTGTATTTATTGGGGTCTATTTCTGGGGTTTCTATTCTGTTCCATTGATCTGTTTGTCTATTCTGTCAGTACCAGACTGTCTTGATTACTGTTGCTTTACAGTACATCTTTAAGTCTTAAAGGGTACTATCAGCTTCCAACTTTGTTCTTCTCCTTTCATATTGTGCTGGCTCTTCGGGGGCTTCTGCATCTTCATATAAACTTTAGAATTAATTTGTCAATATCTCTAAAATAACTTGCCTGGATTTTGATTGGAGTTGCATTGAATCCATAGATCCAGTTGGGAAGAACTCATATCTTGCCAACATTGAGTCTTCCTATCTGTTAACATGGCATACCTATTTAGTTTTTCTTTGATTTTATCTATCAGAGTTTTATAGTTTTTCTTATATAGAGTTTGTACACATTTTGCTAGATTTACAAGTATTGCATTTTAGGGGTGATACTGTAAATAATGAGGTATTTCAAGGAAATAAGCAAAACTACTAAAAACTAATCCTCTCGATGTTCTTGGTCATCTGATGGAAGCCACACAGCAGCTGGCCCAGACCACAGGTGTGTATGTTCAGGAAAGCTCCAGCGGGGAGACTTTCTATAAGCTACCTGAGCACACTGGCTCCATCAGTGAAGGGGCTTTTCACCTCAGTGAGCCCGTCATCTTCTCATCACCCGGTGACAAGAGATGGTGTTTGAGGGAGACTCAGGGAAGATGTGGAGTGGAAGGCTCCGGACTGCATCGGCGGCACTGAACGGTGCCCGGGCTGGCGTCTCATCTCGCCTTTCAGACAAAGATGGTCACTAGCAAGAAACGGGGCGCGGGGGCAGGGCGGCTGTGTTCCAACAGCCACATGCATCCTGTTTCACCAGGACAATTGAGGCAAGCTTCCCGTGGCCTCTAACTGTCACCTACCACACTTCAGGAACTGGTTTTTTTACCTCTTCATTTGGAAAAAAAAGATTTCTTCAAAGGGACAGACATTGGTTGGTTTGTAGTTTCCCGTTTTCTAATCCTGGTTGAAGATGGGGAATGTGACTAAAATTTGTTTTTAAGGGTTATTTTTGTTATTTTTTTTAAGTGAAGAGTGGTGAAAATCATCAACTACAGCCACAAAAGCATTAGTAAAATAAAGGTCTGTTGAAGTGAAAACTGTACATGTTTGCATTTTTATTCCCCTTTATTTACTAATCTTACAGTTTGGTATAAAAAGAAAGAAGAAATTTATGTTCTTCTACTAAGGTTGGCCACTCTGAGCTGAAGCCAATTTGTTAGGCAAAACTCCTCCAATTAAACAGCAGCATCTTGCCACTGCTTTTCTCAGGATACCTCAAGCTCTGAGGGTGTGCGCCCTGCGGGAAAGTTACTTTCTGTGGGCGTCCTCTGCATGGGTGGGGCTGGGAAAACACTCACAGCAGGGGGAGGGGGGGCAAACAAACAAACAATCAATCAATTAATCAATCGGCAGTGCCCAGGATGTAACAGCCACTGCAGTCTCCTGTGGTTTGGTAGGCCCATCCACCGCATTGGAAGGAAAAGAGGGGCTCTCTGAGGAAGGTAACTTTGGAATATGAAAACACAGGTTTTAATGTATTTATGTACACATGGATTTCTTTTTTAAGTGGTTTACATGGAAATTCAAGAACATCATTGTTCTTCTGAAAACTATTTCAGGATTTCACACATCTTGCTCACATTCGGATACAAGCTCCAGGAACTGGAGTTTGGTGCGCTGGTAGGCTGGTTCTCTGGGGGAAAATCCCCATTTGTGGCGCCTGCTGAGTTCCATGATGTACATACTGCCACTGTGGTTGATGGTGAGCTACCAACATGACATCACTGAACATGGACTTAGAAAAGCCATAAACGATTGCTAGCTCTTCAGTTGGATCAAGCTGGCTCCGACGCAGCATGAAGCTCGAGGCTCCTGTGTAAGGGTAATTGCTATTGGCAGGTTCACCACGTGTTGAAAACAGACGTCGTCGAGTTCTAGAATTCACTGCCTCTTGCTCTATGGCCTGCGTTTTAGTCATTATTTTTCCAGCGTTTTGAAGCAGCTCAGTATATCTCACCACTGTGGGCCCCAACCCTTTGACTTAATGAAGATTGATGTCTTCATTAGATTTTGAAAAGAATGCTCGGACATTTTATTACCTGGTCGCTGGTGCCCGGTACTTACTCTCTGTTCCACGGGCCATCTCCCCCACCTCCTGTGACACATTCCTGAAAGGGCTCCAGGAAAAAAAAAATGTTACAGCCTTGGCAGATCAGCGTTTTCTGATTGTGCAACGTCCTTCCTGAGAAGCCCATTCTCCAAAGGCAGTCATCTGAAATAGGAGCAAGGAGCGGGGGCACCGGCCGGCCACTGGGAGGGCGGCGTTGGAGGCCAGATGGTGGTGGCTGCGACGGAGTGAATCTCTGGGAAATGGCGTCCATGTGTCTCTCACCGGTTTATGGGTTCAGAAAAACTGTCAAAATGTTCACCGGAAAGAAGAAAGGGATGAAAGGGTGGTTGCTTTGCCAAATACTCTACTCCCATTTTAATTAAATTTTGATCTTTACAAAGCAGCTTCACAAGTATTATCTCATTTGCTCTTCACAGCAGGCTGATTAATAATGATAACAATATTGTTAATATAATAATATATTATATGTACTATATTACATTGGTATACTATGTAATATTATATAATGAACATTATTAATACTATGATAAATATGATTATTTCCCCTTTACAGATGGAAGACATTGAGACTTGGATAAGATAAACGACTTTCTTAAGACAACCCAGATGTTAATGGCAGTGTAGTAACTTGAACTCCATATGTCTGATGCCAGGCTAGAACTCTCTCTATGCCAGATTGTGTGTATGGGAGGGCACCCAAATACCCCAGAATTTATTAGTAGAAAATTGTGTATTTATACTTACATGTTTACACTTCAGTCACCTTCAAAGTGCTCTCCATTTGATGGGGTACACCTATCGAGACATTTGTTCCACTGACCAGTTTTTGAATTCGTCAGTCTTGATGTCTTTTAGAGCTTCTGCTGTTTTTTGATTCACCTCTTCCACATCGGCAAAAAGTGTTCCTCTGAGTACTTTTTTTTTCAGGGAAACAAAATAAAGTTGTTCGGGATCGAGTGAATAGGAAGGATGGGGCACAGGGGTCATGCCGTTTTGGGTCAAAAATGCTCAACACTCAGTGTGATGTGGGCAGGTGCGCTCTTAAATCACAAACACATTGAAAGAGTCTTCCAGAAAAATTCACTGAAGCTGAATGCTGCCTCTCACAACAATGCCAGCTGGTACACTGATACAGATGGGTTCCTAGAACACTGACCTAGCGGGGGAAGACTGTACTACCAGGGGCCCACCCTCCATAACATAATTCCAGGTATTTTGGGGTCCCCTCTCATGTATGTGATAGAATGAGAAGTGTCCAAATGTTTCAACAAGTCTGAAGATATGTTCCTGTCCAAGAAGTTTCAACAGGTTCCTGGGGTCCAAAGTTTTCCAGGGCATAGTTTAGTAACACCTCACTTGTCCTGAGCTGGCAGGGAAGGAAATATTCTACAAAAATAAAATGTCTATGTACGTGTTTACATACCTTAAGCTTCCAAATTTTGAATGAATCTTTAAAATTATGTTGCATTAGCACCCTATGCTCTTAAATATGGAATGCCAAACATATCTTATTTAACTTTTTTATTGTAAATCTCGGTTTTTCTAGACTTTTCTTCAATTCACTGCCCTCTAAGGCTCTGCTCTGCAAGGTTCCAGAGCGCTCTGCTTTTTGCAGCTCCTGTTTCTCTTTCCCTTCTCTTGGTGCACTCACTGTTAAGAGTCTGAGCTCCCGCCTCTATCTAGCTGCTTCTAATCTGTTCAGGAGCGATAAACAAGTCCAGATCACCATGTTGATTACACTTGTTGATCAAGCAGGAGTAGATGGGTTTTAAATAAAGTCTTGGATAATCCTTCCAGGAGTAAACACTTTCTATCATCCTTATTTTTAAGGGTGCGGTAGGGCCTTTCGCTGTGCCGCTCACGTCCTTTTACTAGATCTGTTATCTCCTTGCTCAGAAGCTGTGAGTGTTGGTGACTAAGACTCCTCTTGGCCCACAGGAGCTGTGCTACCCAGAAATGCCTGCGAGGCTGTCCCCTACTTCCTCTTCTAATTTTATTTTATTAAAAAAATTTATTGTTTATTCTATCACAGTTGTCCCAGTTTTTTTTCCCTTTTGCACCTCCCCTCCCAGCCCACCCCTCTCCCCCACAGCCCATCCCCTCTCCATTGTCCACATCCACGAGTCATTCATACATGTTCTTTAACCAGTCCCGTCCTCTTCCTTCCCCCTACCCCCTTCCTCCTCCCCTCCTACAGCTATTAGTTTGTTCCACGTTTCCATGTCACTGGTTCTATTTTGCTTGTTAGTTTATTTTGTTCATTAGATTCCTGTTCTAACTGAGGTCATATGGTATTTGTCTTTTGCCGACTGGCTTATTTCACTTAGCAAAACAGTCTCTAGTTCCACCCATGCTGTCGCAAACTGCTTCTGTATGTGGTTTGCAACCTAATACTGCTACATGTATGTAAAAACCTAGCCCTTTGCCTCAAGGTGGGACAATTGTGTGAGGCTATCTTGTCCCAGAACTTCCTATGGGATTGGGCTAAGGCCTGCTTTCAGCTTAGCCCACATCCTTGCTTTGCTTTTCCCATGTCCTGTCTGGCTTCCCTCACTCCCTTTCAAGGTCTCCCTGTGGGCACTTGCAAAGGACTCTCCACCCTAGCCTCTGATTTTCACAGATTCTAACTTAAGACAGCTTCCTCCTCCTTTTCATATTCCCAGCTACATTCTAGAGAGGGAAGCTAACAAAAGACCCTTGTGCTCTTCACTCCCTCTTCCCCGAACCCAGTATTAACAGAGAAGGGCAGCCTAATCATGAAAGAAAGAATACATAGTTGATACAGAGGGATATGATCAGATCACTGGGGAGGAGCAGAGAGGGGCTGTCGGGGGAGGTTGCCCAGGCAATGGTAAAGCAGTCTAGGACAGGATTGGCTGAGAGTCTGAATGCCTCCAGAGCACACAGAATTGTGGGCCAGAAGATTTAAACTAAAAAGAGGGCAGAGACCGGCTCTCGGGCTCTTCTTCCTCAGGGATGCCTGGATGATTGTGCTGCAGCTGCCTGCATTTCCCACTGGAAAGTGTTTTGGATGGGAAGGAACTCTGGGCACAGCCTAGATTCAGGCTGGCCTGGCAGAGGGTGGCAGGGTTATTCTCCTTTGAGTATTGTGGAGGGGACGGGCTCTGATAGCAGAAGCCTGCCATCCTTCCACAGTTGTGTAGCTTTTGTGTCTTATGTTGTTTTAGTTTGTAAACTAACCCTATAGAAATAAAAAACTAACTGGGGGAGATAGGAGAGCTCAGGTGTTTGTTATTAAAGAGTTTAGCTTTAATTGATAGGCTTAAATGATTAAGGCTGTAAGTGACCAATGGAAGTGGAAAGCTGTTATTCCAAAGTTGTGTGGCTTTTGAACAAAGACTCCTCTCCTGTATCACCGAAACTTGGCCTCCAGAATTTTGCAGCAGAAACCCACTTGTTGTTCAGTAACATAATGAGAAAAAAATGTATTGGAAATTCATTTGTTTGTCAAACTTTGACTGAATCCTGCTATGTGACTCACTCTACCAAGATCTCAGAATAAAGATACAAAAGACACAATCTCCCTTCACTTTCTCCTTTTGAGAAGCTACATCTGATGAGCAAATCAGTAAGCAAGTAGGATAATTACCACATCATAAGAACTGTGGGTTTAAAGTCAGAACTCATTCATTCATTTAAGAAATATTTCTTAAGCATCCACTATGTGCTAACCTTTTGGGGTCTAAACATTCCAGAGCAAAGGATTATAAAGGTAGTTTTTACTTTGGAAATAACACCAGACCACTTTTGGGTAGAATGAGCAGGAGTGTACCAAGTGAAGAAGGTTAGGGAAGGTATTTGGATCAAAGGATCATGTCCTAAAAGTGCATGGTGTTTGTGGGGACTGGGGAGAAGTTTATTATGGTAGCAGATGAGGAGAAGAAGACAGGGATGGATGTGAAGAGCTTTATTTTCCAGCCTAAGAAGTTTGGCTTTTATCCAGTAAGTAATTAGAAGCCAAGAGAGCCTTATGAAGCTAAGGACGTGGCTAAGCACATTTCAGTTAAGAACACGACTGTCATCCATTGGGGGACTAGGGGGAGAGGGGGCCCACAGCCTGACAAGCAGATGCCTGAATGAGACGTTGGTGTACAGCGCTCAGGCTACCCGATCGTACATGTATGACAGCCCTAATGACTTGTGACCTCGTGACTTAGCTATGGCCTCTGTGGCCCAATCCCTGTCTCTGCCAAAAGGAAAATAAAGAATTCATTAAACTCTCACTCTTGTAAATTTGATTGTAAAGAAAAGTAAACTTCTACTGCTGAGTGTTCCTTGTGTTAGAAGTTAGCTATTTGTACATGACTTGATAGAATCAAGAAACATCCAACAGAATCTCTGCCCCCTGACCCCACACTCTGTCCTCACTGCCTGAAAGGCCACCATTCAGACCCATCCCTTAGGAAGCCCCAGGCTCTCATGCAGTTGCGGGGTGGGGGTGGGGGTAGGGCAGCGGGAGGATGGGGCAGAGGAGAGAGATTGTGAGCTCACTGTGGCACATTGGGGGTGTGATGCAGTGGTGCTGGGGAAGGACCTTGAAGGAAGGGGAAGAGGCAAGGAATTCCAGCTTGAGGGAGATAATAAATATGCAATTTTCTCCCTTCGTAATGCTTTAGTCAGCAAATTCTGAAGGCTCAAATGCATATAAAGAACACTTCAGATCAAGTACTTTGATTATCTTATTGTGAGGAAAGTATATTTTCCCTAAGTACAAACTAAGCAATGCCTGCCTTTGTTCATGTTTTTGATAATAATAATAATGATAATAATAAATAAACATTGAAGAGCTACTATATTCCTGGTATTATGTTCCCCCAAACCTATGATGGAAATATTGTTAGTACTCACTTATCATTTATGGAAAAAGCTTAGAAGGGTTACTTAACTTGCTCAGAATCACACAGCTGTTGAGTGGCATACCCAGCACAATCTGCCTCTCTCCAAAGTCAGTACTTGAACTACTGTACTGTATGGCTTCCCCAGCCATAGCTCCTTCCTCCACCGCCTCAACGCTTTTGTCCTTCAAGGCCCATTTCAAGTTTCCTTTGTTCACTGAACTGATATTATTGAGCACCTTCCCCTGCATTGTGTCTTCCTCCTCCTCCATGAAGTTTCCCCACACTTTCTGCCTTCTTTAAACAGCTTTGAGCCTTTAACGAAGGAAATGAACCTTATTATGAATAGGTTTGCATTATTTTCTAATTGTTTTCAGTGAATTTATCAAAATTTTCTTTTCTCTCCCTCAAGGATTTAAAGCAATTATGGGGTCAGGATCAAGTGGTCAAGCTTCGTATCTTCTCAATAGCACCCGACACAGAGCTGGGCAGACGTGGCAGGAAGCCCCTGACTCCTAACCCATCCAGTGGTTGCATTTTAAGGAGGAAGAGATGCATGTGTGGATCTGATAAGGTCTGAGTGATAGCTGGAGAAGATACCCGGGAGGGAGAATCGGCTATGTTTATCACTTAACTCCACAGCGGCATGCCGAGATAGCTGCCACGGCCTGCGGACAGAAGTTCCTGAAGATCATTACTTGACAGGTCAGGGGAAAGGTCTCTTTCTTTCAAAACATGTGAAGGGGCAGGAAACGTGTGCGCCAGGTGTTTTGTGTTCATGGCTGCCTGGGAAAGATAATTCTGTGTGCTTGATAAGAACATTGTGCTCTCCACATCGGGTTGTTTTTTCCAGCGGCTATTTTCTGCCTATAAAAATGAGCACCTCTGGCTCTCAAGTTCTTTCCGCAAATCCTCTGGGCCACCAACAATAACAAAAGGTATCTTATATTTATACAAAGCTGTCCTCAGAAAAGCTCAAGGACCTCAGCGAAGTTTGTTTTTATACATAAGAGTTCTTATATAATAATGCCCAAGAGGGAAAGGAGCAGAGGGTGACAATTGTGTTAGGAATGTTGTCATTCCCAGCTAACCAAATGAAACTGGGAGGCCCTATGGCAGGGTGCATGATGGCGTGACCGGGACAGGAAGTGTGTCTTCCCCACCTCCTGTCCAGGGCTGTACGCACTGGGCCACACTGCCTTGTCAGAAAGCCCAGCCACACCAGAAGAGAGACTGTGGTCTCACTGCCTTTAGTGACTGCTTTTTTCTGGTCAGGATTCTGCAGCTCCTTGAGTGAGTGTCCCTCTGGTCTAAAAGTACCACTGATACTGTGGAGAATTTGCATCCCCCTCCCTAGGAGTGTGAGTAGATTTCAGGGGTTTGAGTGGTTTGGGGGAGAAGGGCCTTCTGAGCAAGGGGGAATTCTGTAAATATTTATTATGTGCTTGAATGAAAAGATGAGTAAGGCATGTAGCAGGGAGTCAAACACAAGATAAAGGGATCCATGGGCACTGGATGAATACAGTAATGCAAGGCAGTTACTTCTGAGTGTGATTTGAGTCAGGACTCCATGAAGCATTTTGGCTGGGACTTGAAGGTAAGCAGGAGTGGTTTTAAAGGCTGTCTTCTACACCACATTGAGGTGGCACCTCTGTACTAAAACTACCTGGGGAGCTTTTAGAAAACACCCCATCCTTAAATAATTGGATTAAATCAATCAGGGTGTAGCCGAGCATTAGAATTGTGGAAGAGCTCTCAGGTGATGTGACTGAGCAATAAGGTTAGACAATCAGAGAAAGAGAGTGGCTTTGAAACTGGATGCCCTGTTCTATGCCTTGTGACCTTGAAGGAGGCTCACTGGGTGTGGTGTGCGTCCCCCATGACTTCACTGATCCCTCCTGCTCCTGCCCACACCCATGAAGAAACTGCCACGGGAGAGTCCTTCCTCTTAGACCACATTCCCTCGACTGAAAAAGCCTGGATGAGGAATCAGGAAATCGGGGTTCTATCCCAGCTCCACCACTGAGGTGTCTCCCCGGTGTGCTGGGTCACAAGGAAGATAAGGCACAGACACTTAGGATTACTGTCAAGACACTGTGCTCGGTACTCAGTGCATCTCGGGGCCCCAATTTCCCATCTGTCAAGGTTTCCAGATCAGTATTGTAGGTCAGAATGTTTATCTAATAGACTAGGGCTAGAATTATTTTTAAAAACAAATACAAAGTACAGTAGAAAAATGAAGTGCACTGCATAGAACAGGGCAAGTATCACGAAGTACAATTTTGTTCCAGTTACATATGTGTATTCACCAATCACTATGTCAAATACATTTCACGCTGTGGATTGCAGGTTAAGAAGTTCGAGAACGGTCTCTTGAGCAGCGCATGCACACGTGCTAAAGCTGGAATGATGCACAGGGTAGCATGGCCCTTGTGCAAGATACCGTGCACACTCATAAAGAATTCCACATTTAAAAAATGATAAAATTATGTGTTTTTTTACAATTAAAAAAAAGACTTGAGAAACGTGATTAAATGCTCTCTATGGATGGACCCCTTCCTTCTACTCTGCAGCTCATGGTGACTCCAGCCCACTGTGAACTCATCTCCCTCTGACCTCCCCTTCGTTAGTACCATGTAATTCTGGTCTATCATTCATTTTTTAAAGAGGGCGGCAGGTTGGTGTGGTAGTAAAGCAGCCTGTGGGGTTAGCTAAGTCTATGTTTGAATTTAGTGTCTTCACTTGTTAGCTGAGTATTAGAAAATGTACCCAACCTCTCTCAGCCCAGGTTTTCTCACACAGGTGGTAACATCCACGACCCATGGTAGTTATGATTAATTAAAATGCTACAGGTAAATTCTTAGCACAAATCCCCTTGTTCATAGCAAGTGCTCAGCGTACAACAGCGATTATTATCTGACTTCCTGTACCATCCAGATTTTAAGGCACAGGGTGTCGTTCAGTGCCTGGCACATACTGAATTATTACTACCTTATCTGATTGGAAGAATCAGGATTCCTGACTCAAAGAGACCCTCACGCTGGAGAGCTGCCATTCTCTTACGGGGACGCCCCGTTCACATAGAGCTCTGGGAGGAGAGATAGGGCACTGCGTCCGCCCTCTACACACGCGTCCCTTTTGGCCTTTCCTCTCACATGGTCAGCTGGACCTGAGAGGAAGGCAAGGCAGAAGGAAGCAGACTCTGGCTACGATTTGCTTCAAGGATCCAAAAGACCATGACATTTCACTACCATCAAAATCAACAGACTGAGGGAAACTCAGGATTGGCTGTGTTGCAAATTGGGCACCTGCCTGAGACGGCTTCAGAAATAAGCACAGGACAAAGAATGAGAAAGAGCCGGCAGCCAGAATGCTGAAGAAACTGGGGTAAGATTCAGACATCACACCGGGAGTAAACAGCCACCATCAAGCAGCCAATACTTGAGCAACTCACTGGGTTCTAATTGTCTCAGAAATAGCCTAGGAACCAAGGCAGTGTTTTGTAAATGACTCATTTCAGGAAATACCCGCTAATCAATTAGTAGGGCTTCTGTGTAACAGTTTCCTCAGATTTATAGGTAGTAATCATGTGAATTGGATCATTGATTCTAGAATGAGATAAGCAGCAATACTGGTAACCTAATCTACTTACTCCAAGTAGCTACAAAGAAATTAGCTGCCCTTAGTGGCAGCCAGCCCATTACTGAAGAGTGAGAAGAAACCCATTCATCATGGCAGAGCCAGCACCAGCCCAGCCTCCCTGGAGCACTCAGCTGTGCTGAGACGTTGATGGGGATGGGGATAATGATCCATACATAGATATATGGGAAAGGCGGAATGATGTGGAGGGTGGGGGAAGCTTCATGATATTGCACAAGGAAAAAATGGCCTTAAAGAGCTAAAAAATGATGCGAGAATACTTACAGGACTATACAAATTGTATTACAAAGCGTAGGACTGTTGGAAGTAGCCCTTAGTGCTAATGTTGTTTTTTTTTAAAAAAACTTGGTGTGAAGTTGTATGGTGAAAAAGAAAAGAAAATGTATGTGAATATTGTAGCCCCACCTAGAAAATATGTTGCTAACACAATGGTTTTTCAGGAAAGAAAAGGCAAGGATGCCTGGAAATAGCTGCATCTAATCAGCCCCCATCCCAAGCAATCAACTGAAGTCCAGGAAATTCCATATGTAACCAAAAGAATAGACATCCTGGAGCATTTTGCCACAGTTAAGATTAGCGGAAACAGACCCCCATCAGTGCTAATAACAAAGAAAAACTAACCGTGAAGAAACTGCTGCGGGTCCCTGTGCCCCCTCTGGGAAGGTGGTGGCCGCTGGGGAGAGAAGGATGAAAATTAGGACTCGGGCAGTGGCGAGGCTGTGCAGACAGCCCTCAGTTCTGCCGCCAGCTCTTCAACAGCAGCGCAGGCAGTGCCATTTCTCCGGGAAAAAATAATGAAAACAACAGAGGTGCAGCTTATCCCCCTGACTTACCCTAGCAATCTTTAAAAATGTTTGTTAACATTGCAATAGTTTATGATTAACCTTTTTGGGGCCTTGTTTAAGAAATGCTTCCCTACCCAGAAGTCATAAAGATACTCTGTATTTTCCTCTAAACATTTAGAGTTTTCCCTTTCACAATGAATTACTCCTTCTCTATGGGATTGTAAGACACAAAAAGCATAAACCAAAAAAATTTCTTTATTAAAATCCATAACTTCTCCTTACTGAAAATATCATAAAGAGAGTACAGATATCAGCCACAAACTGGGAGAAAATCTTCACACCACATTTGTCAAAGGGCCAGGATTCAGAGTATAGAAACAATACCTAAGCCTGTTGAAAAATGTACAAAAACAATGATAATGTAATTCACAAAAACAACAGATGACTAGTCAAGGCATTAAAAGATTCTCAGCTTTGTTAGTAATCACAGAAATGCAAATTAAAATCATTAATGAGATAACATTTTACATATACTAAATGGACAAAAATTTGCTAAGTCTGGCAATGACAAATGTTGGTGAGAATGTGGAGAGACAATCTTACATATTACTGTTGGGACCATGCAATAGTACAAGTTCTTTGGAAAGGAACTTGGCAGTATCTGGCACAGTAAAAATTACATGTCTATGGCCCAGCAATTCCACTCCTAAGTTTGTACCTTAAATTCTTGCATATATACACCAGGTGAAATGGATGACAGGTAATAAAAGCACTATAAATATTAGCACAAACATGAGAAAACCTGAGAAAATATTGTTTGGGGATAGATACATTGTAGTCAACTATTTTTAGAAAGCAAGAATATGATAAACCCAAAATTCAAGAAAGCGGTTCTGTTTGAGGTGAAAGCAGGAGAATGGGAATTGGGGGGGAAACACAGCTAGTTTTAGTTATATTGTTAATATTGGAATTCTTCCACTGGCCAGTGGATATATGTATAATTGTATATATTCCGTTGTAGGTACAGAATACTGCAC
Organism: Phyllostomus hastatus; assembly: GCF_019186645.2. Classification (NCBI taxonomy): domain Eukaryota; kingdom Metazoa; phylum Chordata; class Mammalia; order Chiroptera; family Phyllostomidae; genus Phyllostomus; species Phyllostomus hastatus. Next base: position 32,462,853 of record NW_025333709.1, on the reverse strand, counting down.
AATATATTGCTTTTAATTTGTTTTTAAAAAGTGAAAAAAGAAAAAAAACATCTCTTAAGTCCTTTCTTCCAGTTCACTAATTTTCTCTTCCAGCGTATCTAATGCTATATCCACCCTCTGAGTGTCCATTCTCATTCATTATGTTTTTTCACCTGGAAGTTCTGTTTGTCTTTTTTTTCTTTTTTAAATCCACCTGATTATATTTCGTAGTTTCTAGTACCTTATTATACTTCAGATGTTCTATTTTTATTAAGTATATCAAACCTACTTATTTTATATTTTGTGACTGATAGTTCCAATATCAGCCATGTTTGTAGCTATAATCCTTTTGTTTGTTATTTCCACTTATTTGCCCTCAAATGACTTGTTTCCTATTCTGTTTTATAATTTTTATATTTTAGTAAGTTTATAATTAACTGAGCAGACTATATGAGACCTTAGTTTAAGGTATATTTATCCCAGAAGGCATTACTAGTGTAATTAGTAATTGAAGGAATTACTCATGTAGTAATTCATTACTACATGAATTACTTTACATTAAATTCTAAAGGTAGGTATTTTGGGACCATATAGGTAGTGTGAACTCTTGTGAATAGGAATTTTCAAAGTAGACTCTACCCAGAGCCAAGGTTGAGATAAGAACTTTTCTTTAATATTTTTTTGTGGGATAAATTTTCTTCTTTTGGTTTACCCTTGCAGTAAAGATGCAGTAAAGATGCAGTAAAGGGTCCTGGTCCTTTTGGGGGTCTTCTTCTATTTTCACCTTGCTCAGGTCCTAGGCATTGTGTCCTGAACCCTACCTGATACCCATTACAATGACGACTCTAGGCCACCAGGGATAAGTTCATGCCTGCAGGGACTCATTGCTTTGGGGAAGTTACCTCTGAATCCATGTACTTTACTGTATTTTTAGCTTCTTATGATTTGCTTTGTTTTCCTGACAGCTCAGATAAGCATTTTAGTATCTTTTAAGCATTTTTAGGTGTTGTGAGCTGGGAAGTTTCCTCATGTTATTTTTTCTTTAATATTGTGAGAAGTGAAAGTTTCAGCACTATTCTTAAATACTCTAATACACAATATTTGTATTGTAAGGTAAACTGTATTAAGGAACTGATATACTCCTTCTCCCTCCCACACCCCCAGAAAAACCCTTCTGCACACGTCAGACCTAAACAACTGAGCTATTGGGGCCAAGTTATCATTTCATCACATTACAGCACGGCTACTGCCCCAGGGCAATCCTGGCCAACTTCTCCTAGCAGAAAACAGACTGAGCATAGAGACACTGAGAAGGAACAGTGTCTGGTGTATACATAGGCACCCAGCATGAAGTACTTACTCTGGGCTTCACAACAACCTAATGAAATGGGTAGCATTGCTTTCATTTTATAAATAAGAAAGCTGAACCTAACAATGTTAAGTAATTCATCTGAAGGACACAGAAGGAGCTGGAGTGTTCTGAGAGGTCATCTAGGTGTATCTTCCTAGCATATCTTCAGAGGACCTGTGGACCAACCATTTATTCATTCATCCACTCTTCCATCTATGAATTCATTCAAGAGAGCTTTCTGAAAACCTGCCATGTGTATGACACTGTGCTAGACACTGACAAAGAAAAATGAGTGAGACAAAAGACTTAAATTCCTGTATGTGAAGGCACATGAGCAACTATAACATAGTGCAGTAAGTTAAATAAGAACATTGGGAAGAGCATCACCATTGAAACCACCTCTTGAGTAGATTCAGGGTCAAAAAGGGAAGGTGGCTGCTGACAACACGGATGGTGAGATAAAGATAGAAATACCAATAACAAGTAAAGATGGATCAGTCCTCGTCAAATTTACCTTTCAGGAGCTGACCGTTCCTTTTCTCTAAAACAAGGAAAATAGCAGCTCAACACTACTGCCTGTAAAAAAGATTTATTCTTTCCAATGACCCGGAGCAAAAGTTGCTGCAGTCCAGGATATGCTCCTTGCTGGATGGACAGGTCAGTGATGCTTCGGTTATCCAGCTGTGATCTTTTCTGGAACTGAAACATTGCGCAGAGGAAAGACCTTGTCTGGTACAATTGCTTATAATTGCATTTTTCTTTTAGATTACTCAAGTCCTTATTTCAGGAGCTCTAATCCAATTTTCTCAGATCCCCGTCTCCCTACTGGCCAACAAAGTTTCCATGCTGTGTCTTGCAAAATTCAGCTATAAGATTTACTTCCACCAAGGTTTTGAATCTAAGCACAGATGTCAGAGTTAATCCAGTCATCCCCCAAGCACTCTTTAACCCCTAGAAAAGTAGATTTGTCTTGCTGACTTTGTAATGGTGTGGAATTTTCCTCTACTCGGCAACTTTCTTCACTTTGTTGGCTATACCTAATTGGGTTTACCTTTGTCTGAACCAACATGATAGGCAGACCTTTTGGCAAGCGGACTCTGTTTATTTCTAGGGCTTAAAATGTGGGTCATAGGCATTGAGACTATATATCCACTGGGAATCCTTATTCCCTTCTGGCTGTTTGTTCTGAAAACAAAACTGTCATCAATGACCCTGGAAAACAGAACCTGGAGCTTTAAGGATGTTTGTAGCAGTTACATGATATTAGAGCTAAGCTCAGTATGCTCACTGGTGTTAATTGGGGTCAACTTCCAACATGCTTTTGAGGTTTGTGAATGCTACCACTACAACCTAAATGCTGCATACTTGTCGGTAGTCCAACCCAATCCCCGGTCTCCTAGATAAGTCCCTTTCCATCATAGTTGGAACATATAATTTGAGATTGGGGTCTTTCCTAGCTAAACTTTTGCTGAGTGATCTCTAGGAGCTTCTTATATCTATGATTCTTGGCAGTATAGTTTGGACAAGACAGGAAGACTTGTTTCCAATCCTAACTATAAGACTTCAAATATGTGACCATGGGCATGTTACTCAGATTCTACTAGTTTCTTCATCTGCAAATTTGGGGCAATGACGTTCCCAACAATGTTCATCTCAGAGGTTTGCTGTGAGGACTAAGTGAAACCACGTATGTAAAGTGGCTCACACGGGACACGACTTAGAGCAAGGGCTCAGTCAACAGTGGTTGTTGCTCTGACTGCATTCCTGACAAGGGTGTCATGGCATCAGTTCTACCGAGAATGGTTTGCTGACCTGTTGCCAAGAATAGAGACTACAGAATTAGGTTCAAAATTGTAGGGAGAACAAGTTAAATGGGAGCTTGGTAGAGTGATTTCCTACACTCACCATTGCCCACTCTTTGGCCAAACTTTTACAATAGTGTTAGAAATGTGAAACCAAGGAGGACTGGCCGAAGATGAGACAGGTGGAAATTATGCAAAAGCTTGGCAGCCGTGGTCCTCTCTGTGACTGCAGCCTGGGTCCACCACTCCCATTGTGCATGAGGTCTCCGCTGCTTGCAGCTCCTCCTTGCTTTCCACGTCATGGTTCATGGTTCACGAAATCACTTTGTCCTGTGGGTCATGAGTTGGGTCCTAAAGCACCAAGGGGAACTGTGTTGGGTGTGGTGTTGAAGAAGACATGCTGAAAAATGACCGTAAGATGAGCCCAGGTATTTGCATGAGTGTGCTGGATGCTGTGCCAGGAGCCTACGCAGCAAGGCCCGAGACAGTATCTCTGCCCTTCAATTGTTCACCACAGTCTAGTGGGTGAGACAGATAAGTACACAGGCAATGCCATTGCAGGGCAGTGAGTGTCACATAGGATTTGCTGTAGGGTTCTAGAAGCCACAGCTGACCCTCCTGGGGCAGGGGGCAGAGAAAGGGTCACCAGAGCTGAGAAGTTAAAGTGTAAACAAGGAGTCAGCCAGAAGAGCAGACACGTGCTTGCAAGTGGATATTCTCTTGTGTGTTTCCTGAAATGTGGGACGATAGCAGGAATGTTAGGAAGAAACAAGAGAAGGAGAATTTGCAAAGTGGCTCTTGGTGTGAAGGTACTCTTTGTACTGTTCTTGGAGGAGAGAAGAGCAAGGGTCATTGGAGGAAATGTTTGTCCGCCTGCTACTGGTGCCTCCCTGGTGTCTCGTAGGGGGCTTTGTAATGGGTGCAGAGGGTTCTTCTGCTCTGAAGACCCCAGATCCTTTTTCTCATCCATCTCCCCCATCACCTCCCTAAATGTTTCCTCTGCATCCTCTGTACTTTGTCAAGGAGCTTTGCTGCAACATGGGACTCAGGGAGCAAACTCACAGGGTTGGGTCTGGGATGCAATTCATGAGCTTCCTCACAAGGTCCACACTTTCATTAGGCACAGACACTTGCTCTCTGAGCTTCATGCTGTCCTGAGCCCTTAGTTTGGCCCTGAACCCTAATCCCCGAGGGCCTCTTTGCTGGTTTTCTTCTCAGACAAGGTTTTTCTCTCAGCCCCTGTTCAGAAGAGGAACCGTAGCACTCTGTCCCTGCATCCCAATTCTTTCACCACCACCCCCAACCTGTCACAGTCATCCAAGTCGGACTAGAAAAAGCACCCACAATCCACTATTCACAGAAATATAGGCAACAGGATCAGTCTTCCTCCTCCTTTCTCTGTTTCTGCCTCTCCCCCTAACTAACCCTCTGTCACTCTCCCTCCATCTCTCTCTGCTCCCTAACTGCACCCCCAGCACTGCAGGCACAAAGCAACTCTTCGTTGTCCCTCTCTTCAGTTTTAAAAACATTTATAATGATTGCTTCTCAGTTTTTCAGGCCCTCAGCCTTTTCTGTGAAACCCAATTTTGTATCTCTTTCGCAAAATGTAGCTAATATTTATTGAGGACCTAATATACATGAGAAATATATGCTTTATATATATGTTAACTAGTTGAATTCTGAAAAATCGTGTGAAGTAGGTATGGTTTTATATTCTTGTATATACGTATATATATATATATTTTTTTAATAAGAAAATTGAGGGTCAGATGTACAAAGTAATTAGGCCAAGATCACCGGGTAGCATGTAGCAGAGAATCGAAATTAAGCCTGACTGAAAACCCATGAGTTTCCTTATATATTTGATAAATTTTTCATAATTATGAAAGTTTATGTGATTTTAAATATATATATTTATAAACTTGGCATGCATATGTGCATGAATATATTTTTCCAGTTTAATTGAGATACAGTTGTCATGTAATGTGTGTAAGTTTAAGGTGTGCAACATGATGATTTGATTCACATATATACAGCTAAATAAATGATTGCCACAACAAGGGTGGCTAACCCTTCATCGCCTCACATAATTACCTTTTCTGTGGCGAAAATGTTTAAGTTCTACTCTCTTAGCAACTCTCATGTGTGTGATACGGTGTTGTTAACTGTGGTCCCTATGCTGCACATCCAATCTCCAGAACTTACTCATTTTATTACTGGAAGTTTATATTCTTTGACCAGTATCTCCTTCATCTCCACTCCTCCTCCCAGCACCTGGCAACCACCATTCTACTCTCTGTTTCTATGAGTTGAGCTTTTTAAATTCTACATATAAATGCTATCATACAGTACTTATCTTTGTCTGACTTATTTCACTTAACATAATATGCATGCACATATTTTATATATGTAATTTTCTACAAAAAATTAATTTAAAGCTAAATTGCATTCAAGCTATTCACATTCTTATCAGAAATAAAAATCATTCCATTGGCCCTCTTCTAACAATAAATCCTTAAAAATATTTGTCAGTTTGTTGATAAATAATCACATCACTGTTTAGATTTGTAATTCTTGGATTCCTACCAAACTGAATATTTTCAAATGTTTATTCATCATTTATATTTCCTACTTTTTTTTCTTTAAAGAGCAGAAGTTGACAAACTACAGTCCATGGGTCAAATTGGTCCACAGTCTGCTTTGTGAACAGGATTTGATGGGGCACAGCCTCTCTCTTTCACTCATGTGTATTGTCCGTGGCTGTTTCTGTGCCTGTGTGCCGAGTTGGGTAGTTGTGATAGAAGCGGTATGGTCTGGAAGGCCTTCAACATTTACTACCCATTGGGCCTTTACGAAAACATTTGCCCACCCCTGCTCTTGAGAATAGACTCCTGTGTTTGTCAGTATCCTATTCCTTTTACCTTGGATTTTCAATACTTTTCCCAAAAGTCTTGAGCCGATTTTTTTTTCATGCTACTTATCCTCAAGAAGAGAAATATATCTAAATGTTATGTTTGCCAAGAAGTAGGATGTAGGGATTTCCCTCAACTGCTTTAGCTGACCACTAGCCTTTTGGTTGAGTCCCTTCTCGCGTCTACAGACATGTGAGTGCACATTTTATTGCCTAATTTCCAGCGTTTGGCTGCTACTCTTGTAACTTGGCTCTGGGGTTCTAAGAGAGGATTTTCTATCTCCACCCACAGTTTGTTTTTCTGGGAGAAGTCATTAATAAAATCATTGGTATTTTTATTACTTTTGAAAGATAATGTAGTAGAATTTTTTGAAACATGAATTCTGGAACCAGACCATCTAGTTAAGGTAGCAGGTATACCACTTAATATCAGTGTGAATTTGGGTAAATTATTTTTCTTTGTGCCAATTTCTTATCATCTGTATAAATCATGAGGATTATGCTATTGTCTTCTGTTGGGAAACCGCCCTGCCTGCTTTCAGAAACTGTAACCCCTTGTGGCTAAGGCTGAGTAAAAAGACCTTGGGACCATGAGCCACTAAGGAGACAAAGCTTATCTTTCTGGTAGGGACTCCACCTCTGCCCCTTTTTACTTCACCCTGCTTGGCCCCAGGCGGGTGATTGGTTAGCCAATGATGGGTAAGATTTCCTCAAGGGAGGGATGACCTAAGACAGGCACAGTCATGAAGGGGATCTCAGGGAAGGACTTGGGGGGCTATAGAAAAAGGGAGTAATGGACCCATGCCTCTCAGCTTTGACATAGCCTGAGTCCTCATTCTGTCTGTGAGAAGTCTCCTAATCTCTTGGCTGTTTTGCTTCCCCTGCCTGACTTAAGCCTGAAACAATGACAGAGTGCAGTGCAGCCCTGGGCAGGAACGGGCAGTTCCCTAGGGTGGTCAGGCCTAAGAAAGAATGCATGAAATTCTGTGAAATCTGCTTTGCTAAGAATGTCCTCAGTTTTCTGATAAGGGTCCAAGCATAAAATGAGTTTGTTCCCCAAAGTTTTATAGCCCTTTAGCTAACTGACCCTGATTCAGAATAAGCCCCCATAATTCTTTGAACGTTATCTATTGTTTGATCATTACTGTCTGACAATGACTGGCAAGCTTTACCTGTATTCCTATGCAAATTGAACCCAATAAAAGCCCATTGAGGACCAGGCTGCTGGACTCCTCCTTTGAGAGATTGGCCATCTTTCCTTCCCAAGCAGATCATGTCTTGGTAGACTTATTCGCATGTGTGGTGGACAGCTGGGGGCCCTGTGGATGGAGTGCACCCCCATAGTCTTCCTCACAAACACTGTGAAAAAAGACAGTGTTCACTGGGACATCCATGAGCTCCTCAACATTTCCCAGCCTTCCTTGCTGTGGCTGGGGGCATGTGACTAGTTCTGGACCATGGGCTGGAAGTGGGAGGCTAAGGCAATGAGAACTGGTTTGCCTTCTGCACCCTTGTCCTCTACCATGTTGCCTTCAGTGGTAACAGGATGAAGATCACCTGAATCCCTGAGTTACCGGATGGAGGAGAATTTCTGCTTACCTAAATCAAACTTTGCAAGAAGAATAAAAATACTTGTGTTAACTATGGAAATTTTGGAGTTATTCTAAACAATAATTAATACACAAAGAGCACTTGGATTCTTGACTAGCATATAAAGTGCTGTAAAAAAATGTTTTCCTTTCTTACTCTTCTTTTTCTTCTTATCATTAAAAGGACCATAATTCTTAGCTTGCACTCACATTTTTATCACTCTACTTACTACTCTGTTTATGAAGACTGGCTTCATAAGGATGCATTTATCTACTACTGCTACTACTACTACTACTGCACATGCACACACACCCCACCATGTTGTTTACAAGGTCAATGGTCCCTAAATAGATTAGAAACTTGGGGGTGGACTGAGATAAGAAACAGTCCTCTCTCCATCTAAAAAATTAGCCACCCACATACTAAGTTCTGCTTGGACAAATTCTATGTCTCTGAGTGAGAGAAAGGAACCTGTACATATTTCTACCTTCTGTCAGGTTGCTAGGGCTGCTCTGTTTCAGGAGGAAAAGCACAGGAAGACTATCATTTTGTTGTTTTCAAAACACTTCTACCCACCTTACAGTTAGTAGAGATTGGCCATCTTACAGTTAGTTTCTCCCAAATTCTGTACTAGGCTGTTTTTATCTTTCAATGTTAATCATTTTCATTTTTTTCCGAGTCTCCATTGATTCTTTATCAAACCATCAGTCTTGTTTCAGGTCTCCCCTGGCATTCGTTCAGTCATGCCTCTCACACAGTTATGTTCCGAAGCTGTTTGCTTTGATTACTCTTTCACTAGTTGGAACATGGAACACAGGAGAATAGATATAATTAAGAGAGTTGCTGAAGTTCTGTATTCTCCATCCCCCAAATGTCACTCCTTTCAATTAGCAAGCCATCTTTTGTTTCTTCTTTGATATATCATGTATGCATGATCTAGCTTTCTTATTTGGGGGGAATAGAACTCTATTATTCACTGTCTATACCCCAAGCCCCAGTGTATATCACTTCACCGTACTATTTTGGAGTCAGTTGGTGTAAGATATACACAAGCCACTCTGGGGAAATGTGAAGAAGGGTAAAATCATGAGGAGGCTTGCATGCCAAACTTAGGATTTTGTATTGTAAGTAATGTGGTAACTTGATGCAATATGAATTTTGCACCTTAAAGAAACCACAGAGAGGTCAAAGGCCTCATACTTACCTTGTTAAAGTGTTAGCTTGTTCCGTTTTCTCTTTAATCCACACAGAGACCATTGTCCCAAATGGAGGTAGCATGTTATGGAAATAGGTGGGACTCTAGAAACTTTCCATTCTAGATCTAAATCCTGGGTAGAAACCTACTAGCTAGGTAGAACAGATAAAACTACTTTGCTTCTCTGAGCAGTGTGCTTTTTTGTAACTTCACATGTCAATGAGAAGATTAAATAAGGTATTATAAAAACATTTGGCACAGCTGGTTTTTCTTCTTTCTTCTTTTAATTGATTAGTACTTTTAATCTTTAATGTCAGAATCTCACCCGGAGACGTTTTCCCCCTACAAAAGAGCACCTTTGTGCCATTTCTGGCAAAGGTTTCAGTACCCTTCACTGAAGTTCAAGAACCTGACTCTCATTTCTTTTTTTTTTTTAACTTTTTATAAGATTTTATTTATTTATTTTTAGACAGAGGAGAAGGGAAGGAGAAAGAAAGAGAAAGAAATATCAGTGTGTGGTTGCCTCTTGTGCACCCCCTACTGGGGACCTGGCCCGCAACCTAGGCATGTGTCCTGACTGGGAATCGAACCAGCAACCTTTTGGCTCTCAGCCCACACTCAATCCACTGAGCTATACCAGCCAGGGCCTGACCCTCATTTAAATGAGTGCTGGTTTTAGCTTTCTTTTAGGTATGCATATAATGGGCTTTTTCCTTTTGATGAATTTCCAGAAAACCATTCTTCAACAAAACAAATGGTTTCCCTCCTCCTTGTTATGTGATCCTTGGAAATTATAGTCAAATCCTGATAGTTCAAGCTTGTCTGACACAGCTTCGTTTTTCTGCTCACTATGGATGGAGATCACTGTCACTTCTGTTTCTCTTTCTGCCCATGAAGGTCTCACCTAGCTCATTCATCTACTTGAGGTTGCTGATCTCAAATTCTTATTTTACTTACCCACTGTGGTCATTGATTGAACTCCATATCCCATCAGTAGTCCTTGACCTGGAGAATCATGTGAACGCTTTTAATCTTTTGTATATGATGTAGTCACTTTATTGGGGTATTCAAACGTCTGATAAAAATAGGGCTGTGTTTACCAAAAATTTTGTGGTCATAGCTTGGTTATGCCTCAGTGGGAAAAGTAGTCCTCCAAATTCCCTAAGATGAGTTTTAGTGGTTCTTAAAATTTGCCAGCTGGCTTGTCCAAGCCAGATTCTTAAACTGTTTAGATCCTTCCCTTTATCGTTGTTGGTCTGGGACCAAAGGCATTGGGTGCATTTTGGAAAGTTGACCCATAATCCCTGACTTTGGACTACAAAGATACTTTAAAGGTCAAGCTTATGTATTGGAGTATTACCAAAATAATATGGAAGGATCATTCCCTCTTGCCCAGCCTTGTTGATTTCTCAGGGAAATGAACCATTATGACAACCTTTCTTGTATCTTTGGCCCGTATCAGTGTTAATCTTTTTCATCTTTTTCTGAGTCTCCATTGCTTCTTTATCAAACCATCGGTCATGTTCCAGGTCTCCACTGGCATCCATACAGTCATGCCTCTCACACAGGTTAGTCCCCAATAAAGTTATTTTCATTCGTTTCATTTGTATTAGGTCATTTCATTTCACACAGCTACTCTGTTTCATCTCAACTACCTTCAGGAGAGTGACCGAAGGACTACCCTCACAGGTGTCTTTTTTTATAGGTCCTGTTGTTTTAAATACTTTAATATTAGTAAATGGTGGAAGATTATTCTATGACTTTTGTGAATAGCATCTGAGCTTACTGAAAGGCCTTTTAACATAATCAAGGCTTCCTTTCCTTTTTTTTTTATCTCTAGAGTTGCCCTTTTGTTTTTTGAAGTTACTTTGAGGATTATCTTTCAGAAGGAAAACAACCTGGCATATGAACCACTTCTGAGTCTGTTTATCCAGGGTGGAGAGTGAGGACACTTTCAAGCGTGAAAAAACAATTAATTTCATGGGTATTAAGCTGTAGTTCCAGGATTTACCCTCAAGGACCGAGTGTCTCAGACACGGTTGAACAGGAGGATGTTGATGGCAATGCCCCTGAAAGACACGAGGCCACACGAATATTGCTGAATTTGTTTTCTGAACAAATATTTAGAAACATCCACCCTTTATTTTTCATGTGTTTACCTGTACACCTGATTAAACATCTACAAAAGTCACTGCAAAGTCAATTAATCACATGAGGACCAGCTACAGTTGTACCTCCTGGGGAGGGGAGTAAAGGGAGGTGAGAGAATAGTGTGTGGGGAAGACTAGGAGACGGAAGGCAAGTGGGTCAGCCAGTGCTGTGTCTTGGGAGGAGGCTGAGGACGTCATTCTGGGCACTCCCAGACCTCCAGGTTAGGCCAGGCAGGTTCAGGCTGAGCCAAGAGCTCACGAATACCTCTGGTAGTGAGTTAATCATTCAATGGATGTGGAAACTGTGTATGGGCCTCAAGGTTAAAGGTTAATGGGCAGGGTTTCAAAAGCAATTTTGTTCAGTAGTCAGTAATAATCTACAGCTAATGTTATGTCTTCCCACATTAAAACAAGAAACTGGTTCACATGAACTAATGCATAATGGATTCAAAATCATAAAAAAGATACGATTGGGAGACCGAGGAAGACTGAAATTTTAAGATACAGATAAAAGAACCATAGGGCACATGGCAGATATTGAGAAGTAAATTGTACACACGTTGATCATCTGTAGATAGTGGTTTTGGGAAGGACCTTGCCTTTATCTTTCCGTTCCTCACATTGGGTCAATTCAGTAAGTGGGAGTTGAATTCTGTTCAACTCAATGTTGCATTTGCATTGTGGTGGTGTATTGTCTATGCAGGAAAAAAAATCAATGAAACTGTTCACAGTACCATATATTCCCTGTAATGAATTTAATTCATCTTACCTTTGAATTGAGAAAAAAGAAAAAATGATACTCTCATTCATTAATACAATTAAGGTGTATGTTTTTAAAAACTGGAAAGAAATCTAGCCCTTAAGTTTCACCCCCAGAAGTCAAGTGAACTGAGAAGGGATTTCTAACTTCCATCACCACCACAATAATAACAGAGCAGAAATACTTCCAAATGTTTTACACAGTAATGCGTTTAACCTTCATAAAAACCTGTAGGATAAGATTATTGTCCTCATTTTACAGAGAAAAGCCTGAGGCACAGAGAGGTTACATTACTTGCTCAAGGCCACACAAACAGAAGCAGAACCTGCATTTGAATCAATGCATTTAGGCTCCAGATTCTGTGTCGTGAACACTCACGTAACTACCTTACTGCAGAATTGTGAAACAAGTTGGGAAAATGTTAGAAAAATACTATAAAATTATAGTATTGTGTCGTACAGCTGAAACTAATAAAATGTTATGTCCATTACACCACTTTTTTTAAAAAAAAGGAATGAATTATATATATTCTTACATTTGTGTCCTAGTTTTCTAGACAATGACACAGACTGTGAGGAATCTTAGTAAGGCCCTGACTGGTGTGGCTCCGTGGGTTGGGCGTCATTCCCACAACCCAGAAGGTCACTGGTTTGATGCCCAGCCAGGGCATATGCCTGGGTTGTGGGCCAGGTCCCTGGTTGGGGTTGGGGGCTGCGAGAGGCAACTTTTCTCTTATACATTCTCTCCCTCTCTTTGTCCTTCCCTTCCTCTGTCTCTAAAATAAATAAATAAAATCTTTTAAAAAAGAAAAGATTCTTAGTAAGAATTTTTAGTAAGAATCTTCCTTCAACAGACCTTAACTGATGAATTTTAGGTAGTGACCAAAAAAAAAGAGAGAGAGAAAAAAAAATAAAAAAGGAAGGGGAACAAGAAGAGGGAGGGTATTGACTTTTGGACAGGGATTCCAGGGAAAACCTCTCTAAGAAGGTGACTTTTGAGTAAAGACTTAAAGGAGTTGAAGAGGGAACCATGTGGATATTTGGAGGAAGAGCTTTCTAGTAAGAGGAAAGGACCAGTGCAAAGGCCCTCAGGTGGAAGCAAGCCTGGCATGTCCGAGGAAGGAGGCCCCCCGGCAGGAGTAGAGGGAACGGGGGAGTGACTAATAGGAGATAAAGTAAGTGAGATAAGTAAGAGGCAGACGGTGTAGACCCACAAAGATTATAACAAAGACTTAGCTCCTTCTCTAAGGCCACTGCGGTTTGGAGTGGAGGAGTGACGGGATCTGACTGATGTTAAGGTAATTGGGTCAGTGTGGCTAACATGTCGAGAACAGGCCGTGAGGATGAGGATGGGTAGGAGGCAAAGGCAGAAGCATGGAGACGTCATGGGAGCTGGGTGGCAGCAGTAGAGATGGTATTCAGTTTTAAATGTTTTCAATAAAAATCCTATAGAATCTTCCGATGGACAAGATGTGGAATATAAGCAAGAGGAATCAAGAACAACATGATGGGTTTTTGCTGGAGTGACTGGATCATTGGAGGAACTGGTTTCTTTTCAGCAGTAGCAGAAGGAGAGCTATCAAACATTTGACTTTAGAAGGGATAAGTTGGAGATGTCTCTTAGATATTTAAGTAGAAATACAAGATCTGGGGTTCAGCAAGCATTAGACACAGGGATGGTATTAAAGAGATCACCTAGGGAGTAAGCATAGATAAAAAAGAAGTTCAAGTACTGATTACTGAATAGTCAGGGGTTGCAGGGATGAGGAGAACCAGCAAAGGAATTTGAGAAGGAATAGCCAGTGAGGTGGGAGGGAGACAAAGTGGGTGTGAGGTCCTAGAAGCCAAGGAAGGAAAGGGTTTCAAGGAGAGAAATGTCATCAGCTGGGCCAGATCCTACTAACAGGGCAAGTCAGACGAGGTCTGAGAAACGAGCCCAGCACGGAGGGACCTGGCAGCCACAGTGACCTGGAGAACAGCAGCCAAGGTCAGAAGGAGCGAGTGGCCGAGTGGGTTGGAGAGGCTGGATCGGTCGTTATTTCAGCAATGTCCTTCTCTTGGCTTGGCGCCTTCTTAGGGGGGCTCCTGGTGGGCGAGAAAGGTCTCTTTTTGAAAGGTGCTTCCATGGAGCTGTATGTTTGCATGGCTTTCTATCATGTGTTCATTATGGATTCACATGCTTTCTTGCCAGTAAACTCATATTGATTGATGCCTCCTTTGGGCAAGTATTGATGCCACCTGGAAACATGGAACAGAGTGACAGCTGAAAGAGGGGAGGGGCAGTGGGGGCTGGCTGAAAGAGGGTGAAGGGCCTAGTCGCAGAACCTGTATGAAGGACCCATGGACACGGGCAACCATGTGGGGATTGACTGTGGGGGCTGGGTGGAGGAGGCAAAGGAGGAAACATGCAGACAACTGTAATAGCATAAAAATATTTAAATTTAAAAAATGTTAAGTTGATGAATTTGAAAAAAATCCTTAGTAGCTACTGAAAAAAAACGAAAACCAAAACAAATATTGATGCCTGCTTTGGGCAAAGGCATGGGAATACACAGAAATGGAGACATCATTCCATGTCACTCTAGTGCCCATCACACTTCCCCTTCCTCCTCCTCTGGGCACGTGTTTCACGGCGACGTGATCACGGCTGAAGTTATCTCACCGCCAACTAAGTGTGGGCAGGGGACCCAGGCCTGGCCAACCAGAATGCCGCATTTCCTCTGCCCCAGGGACTGGTTCAAGGTCAGCAGACACCATCACCCACCCTCTAGTACCTGCATCCAATACATCAAATGGTGCGCCTGGCTTGGGGAGGAGAAAGGGGGCGGAGAGGTGGGGTGCAGCGACTGGAATGGGCAGAAGTCTTCAGCTCCCCCTAGAGGCTTCCAACTCTCAGCCTACCTAAGGCAGGAGGCTGTGTGCCTTCTAGAGGTCAAGTGGCAGGCTCCCTCCGCCAGTGGGCAGCTATTATGGCAGGGAAATCCCTGGCAGAAGGGCAGGCCACACAGGGGACCTCCCTTTCCGACTTGGCCCCCAAGAGCTGACTCGGGGCTGCGTTGGAGCGACCTCAAGAGTGTCCTGGCTGTTTTGCATTATCAGCATCCATTACAAAGCCACATGATAAATGATGGCCTGTTTCCTCACTTCTGTTTTTGAGGGCACCACAAAAGGACATCACACTCAACAGGCACGCTGGACCAGAGTTCGCCCTGCCCCCGCTCCGCGGCCCCGGCGTGAGTAAGGCTCTCTCCGTTGCGTGATTGATCACAGCCGTGGCAGGACTCCAGCTGAGGCTGGGGAGAGACAGGATGGGCAGTGGGATTAAAGTGGATGGAAAAGTTAAAAGAGTGAGAATTTTTATTTTTGCAATGTGTCCCTCTGCTAACCATTATTTCAAAGCTTCCTGAGTGGAAACAAATCAGGAAACATCAGTGGGACTAATAAAGTCGTACTGGGGAACAGCTGGGGATAGCATCGGTGATCATTAATAATAATACCGTTGTGTGGAACCTTTGGTCGTACATAGACTTGGCGAGTACCCTTTTCTTTCTATGTCCCCACGTTTTGTGGGGCTTTTGTTTTTTGACAATAAATCTGTGATTCGAAAGTTATGGGACTTGCCCAAGGTCCTCCAGAGTGGCTCAAGACAGCAAAATGTTGAAATTATGTTGCTCTAATCCAATTTCTTCACTCTTCCAAGCTGGGTGTGCTTAGTTTTCCTGGATGTGCCCTTGCGCTGCCGCCTCTGCCTGGGGATCCCCCTGATTTCCAGTCTCAGCCAGCGTGGCTAACCGGCAATGTTACTTTCCTCGCTAAACCGGCAGATAAACGCCAAGTCCCCATTGCTTTCTCTGGCAATTGACCTGCTTGACCTGGCCTAAGCAAGAGAGTACTTCAGAGCTTCCATGCATTGTGTTTGATTCTCTTGTCTTTGTGGTAGGAACTTTCGATATCCTGGTCCTCAATTAAAAAAAAAATTCACATTGATCTTAGCTTTTCTTGTTCAGTGCTCATTCTTTCATCAGTCAAATGAATTTATAAAGCAATAGCATTGATTGAGCACTTACTCTGTACCAGGCACCATGCTAAATTCTGGAAGGAGAGAGGCACCGTCTAGTTTAAATCTAAGGGAGGAGAAAGCAGGGTCCTTCTGAGAAACGCCAAGGTGTTCCACTAACAAGGAGGAGGACTCCGGAAACACAGACCGCAGCGGCATGGCGCGTGTTAAGTTGTGTCGACTCTCTCCCAGGAACAGTGGGTAGCTAGCAGGGTTTTGAATACACATGCCTCTACCTTCACCTCTCTCTCTCTCATCCTGGACCCCGAATAGCTCTGAGAGGAAATCAAATGCTTTTTGATAAATGCATGAGTCCCCAGGCACTGGTCACTGCTATGCCTCTTCAACCATAGGTGTGAGTACCCACCCTGGACCTTGGTTCCCAGTGAATTAATCTGCCTTATTGGAGAGAAGAGGGCAGCAGTCCTGAGAGGCATTGATTATCTCTTGGCTAGATCTAATTTCAAGAGTGACCCTGAGCAGAAAAAGCTTCAGAGAATTCCAGGAGCCGAGGCGATGCTGTGAAGGGGTTTAGGTGGGAACCAGCATGGCCAGGAAGGAACAATTCAGTCCCAAAACCCTGTGATCCCAGACCAAATTCCACAAGTGCTTCGGGAGGCACCGTGCTACCCTCACAACTGTGCAGGGAGTGAACACACGAGGACCCAGCTCCCGGTCTCCCGCTGGTTTGTTTTGGGTGTGCCCTTTGGATTCCAGCTCTCACTGGCCAGTCAGGGAGTGGAATCTTGGAATGCACCCCATTTTTTAACCTTTTGCCTCTCTTTTTCAGCCAGCCCGCTGCAGTTCCAAAGAGCTGTCCCCATTGAAACCATTTGTTGTCATTGCCTCTGCTGCCTCAAAGCTGACCCCGCTGCTGCCCAGGAGGGTAACGGAGGCTTCTCAAAAGAGGGAGAGAGGTGAAGCCAGTCTTACATGACTAATCTGACGGCCCTGTCTCGGGACCTTTGCTTGGGCTGCTGTGTCAACCTGGACACTTTCTCAAGGTGTCTGTCTGCCTGGATGCTTGCCTCCCATCAGGTTTTGCTTCACTATTTCTTTCTTATCCAGGTCCACTCTGCCTTATTTAATGCCACCCATCTAAAAGACAGCCGAGATGGAGGTGTAGATAGAAACACTTTTCTTCCTTGTGCAACCAAAAGAAGGATAACAACCAATTTAAAAACAAACAGAAGAAATCCGACAGAACTGCTAGAAAATCAAAGTGCATGGAAGTCAGACAACTAAGGAGTTAAAGAAGAAACATTTATCCAGATTGGCAGGAGGGGTGGAGATGGTTGGCCGCGTTGGCGAGGACGTGTAGCAAGGCGGCAGCTAGAGGACTGGGCAGGCAAGATGGCAGCTGGCAGATGGGATTTCTCACATTTGGTTGTGGATAAGCCCAAGGGAACAACTGGGGAGTGAGACAAACTGTTGCCCAGGGTTCCAGTGTAGGAAACCAAAGCTTCAAAACCTCTGGTTATAAAAACCTGTGGGGGATGCAGGGGTGGGGGAAACTCACAGTCTCACAAGACAGTCTGTTTGAGAGACCCAGGGGGTCCTAGAACATCACAAACCCGCCCACCCAGAATCAGCACCCAAAAGGGCACAATCTGCTTATGAGAAGGGAGGGAGGTGACAGAGGGTGGGGCGAGCACTGAGCAAGTGGCACTGCTCCCTCTTGAGCTCCTCCCCCACATGCAGTGCCATCAGTGCAGCGGTGTGGGTTGACCTGCCCTGGCAGGTACCTAAGGCCCTGCCCCTTACTATGTAACAGATGTGCCCAGACAAAGAAATATGGCCCAAATGAAAGGACAGATCAAAGCTTCAGAAAAACAACTAGGTGATGAGGAGATAAACAACCTATCAGATGGAGAGTTCAAAACACTGGTAATCAGGACACTCCCAGAAATGATTGATATTGGTCACAAAATGAAGGAAGAAATGAAGTCTATGAAAGGTGAAATAAAGAAAAATGTACAGGGAATCAACAGTGATGGGAAGGAAACTGGGACTGAAACCATCGATGTGGAACAAAAGGAAGAAAGAAATATCCAACCAGAACAGAATGAAGAAACAAGAATTCAGAAAAAATGAGGAGAGGCTAAGGAACCTCTGGGACAACTTTAAATGTTCCAACATCCAAATCATACAGGTGCCAGAAGAAGAAGAGCAAGAAATTGAAAACTTATTTGAATGAATGATGAAGGAGAACTTCCCCAATCTGGCAAAGGAACTAGACATGCAAGTCCAGGAAGCTCAGAGAGTCCCAAAGAAGCTGGGTCCAAAAAGAAACACACCAAGACACATCATAATTAAGTTACAGAAGATTAAAGATAAGGAAAGAATCTTAAAAGCAGCAAGAGAAAAAAGACAATTACCTACAAAGGAGTTCCTATAAGACTATCAGCTGATTTCTCCAAAGAAACCTTACAGGCAAGAAGGGGCTGCAAAGAAGTATTTGAAAGAGTGAAAGGCAAGGACCTACACCCAAGATACCTCTATGCAGAGAAACTATCATTTAGAATGGAAGGGCAGATAAAGCGCTTCCTGGATAAGGTCAAATTAAAGGAGTTCATCATCACCAAGCTCTTATTATATGAAATGTTAAAGGGACTTATCGAAGAAAAAGAAGATAAAAACTATGAACAGTAAAGTGACAAACTCACAACTATCAACAATTGAACCTGAAACACAAAAACAAATACTAAGTCAACAACTAGAACAGGAACAGAATCACAGCAACTGAGATCATGAGGAGGGTTATCAGTGAGGTGGGGGAGAGGGAGAATGGGAGGGAAAGGGGACAGGGAATAAGAAGCATAATTGGTAGGCACAAAATAGACAGGGGGAGGTTAAGTATAGTATAGGAACTGGAGAAGCCGAAGAACTTACATGTATGACCCACGGATATGAGCTAAAGGTGGGGGGGAATGCTGGAGGGTGGGGGGAAGCAGGGCAGAGGGGAATAGAGGGGAGGAAAATAATGGGACAACTGTAGTAGCATAATCAATAAAATATACTTCAAAAACAAATACCACCCATCTGCCCAATCCTCCTCACCCCATTTTCAATTTTCCATTCATTTATGTTAGAATACACTATGTAATTTACTTATTATTCTTATTGCTTGTTGTCTTTCATCAAACAGGAATATAAGCTCACCAGTGCACTGAGGGTGTCTGGCATGTGGCGGGTGCTCACTGAGCATTCAGTGCATGGGTGGGTGGATGCTCTGTCAGCAGATGACATATTGTTTTCGCCATTTTCACTCTCATGCTATGTTGGCAGTGCACGCTGGTATCATTAAGGTGACTGGGGCTGTGGACACATACCTTCTCTGTGCCCGAGTATCTCAATATTTAGTAAATTCTCCTTAGACACGTAGGAATGAAACAAAAAATTAGGAATTCATCTCTGATAGGCATTGAGATCCAGGAGGAAAGGTTCATGATGCCAGCATGCAGATCTAAACAGAAATGTTTTTAAAATAGGAAGAAGGGGCCCTGAGCCCTGAGGACTGTCCCTGGGTATGAACTCCCACGGAGTCAGGAGGTGGCAGGCCAGCAAACACACTCCAATCAACAAGGTCAGTGAAGAATTTACACGCAGGAAGTCATCTATTTTTAATATTGCAATTGTTTTCCTGTTTTTCTTTATTCGGTATGTTACCACAGGAGCCCAATTCCGAGAGTTTTGTTTGAATGCTTTCCTCTCCTATTTTTTCTTTTTTAAATTTGGACGCAGCCTTGTATTTCCAGAAAGCAAACGTTTTGCTATTTTTAAGGAAAACAGGGTGGGGGCTGGCGCATCTTCCAGGCTGAGCCGTGCTGAACTGAGGCACAGTGGCAGGGTCCCAAAGGTGGGGGTGGCACACGGTCAGGGTGAGGGTGAGCTCTCTGCTGGGGAACAGTGGGCGGGGTTCGTGGTAAGCAAGAAAGGGTTGGATGTGCGCTGAGAGAGCCAACCCAGGGGAGCAGGAGGCTTCTTGACAAGCAGGCAGGGCTTGAAGTGAGTCCCCAGTAGTCCGGCCCGCACCCCAGCCCTACCCTCCACACCCCCACGGAGCTGAAGGGAGACATTCCTTTCATACCCAATGCCATCCAAGCCCCTCCTGGATGTGTTTTTCTGGGCCAATTATGTTATTCAGCTGAGGTTTTGTAGACCTTGTATTTTCTAAGCACCAAAATCGCACAGTTTCACAACTGCTTGATTGTAACTCGGCAATCAACCCTGTTTGCTTTATCCTGTGATTAGCCCTTTGCAGCGCCACGATTGGCAAAGTCTGGGTTGGAACAGAAGCAAAGGCGGTCTAGAGATTTTCCCAAACACAGATTCTTTATTGTTATGCAATTAATTTTGAGCTCAACCTTGGCCTGGCTAAGCAGTTCACTGGGTCCCAAAGCCCCGAGGCTTGTCCACTCTTCCTGACCCTTCTTGCAGTTCACTCTCCGGCCTTTGGTCAGCCTCCCTGGCCCTGGGTTGTGTGATGTCTCAGTGCCGTCCCAGCCATCCCGAGAAAGGACTTCCTGCCCTGGCCTGGCAGATGTTTTTGTAATCTCCTCGAAATCTCGATGGTCCCTCGCAAGTCCTCGATTCTTACCCCCAACCTCTTTCTCTGCCCCTTGCCCCTTGATGTCTCTGAGTCAGACTCAGATGTGCAGGTTGGGTTACTTTAGCTGGCTCACCTATGGTTTCCGGTGATATCAGCAGACTCCTAAGGGAAATTGTGTTATAGAACAGAAAGACTTCATGCACACCCATCTTTCACAAAGACAAGAATCAGCATTGCAACTAAGATAGCCATGACCCAGAATGTTTTATATTCAAAATAATCTCAAACGTTAAACCACTCATCCAAATGGAGTTGAGCAGTGAGCAATGCTAATTTCATATTGGAAGAGAACCTGTCAAGGTTAAATGATTTATTGCTAGTCAGAAGCTCAGCAAAGAACTTTCACCATCAGTACCATTTCCAAAGCAGGAATTATGTTTTAGGAAAACAAAGCTTTCTGCCTGATAAGAGCCAAGCAAATAGCCCCTTGTTCTAAACACTTAGCACTGTCATCTTAAGCATCCAGTACTTGAAAAAATTGTATTATAAGTAAGAATTGGCTTACCAATATCCCTCATGTTGTTCAACAAACAATATACGAATGCATATCCTAACATATACATTTAAAATTGAAAAACAGGGCCAGAGGAATGTAAACTAGGACAAACACTGAGTGAAGATAAGCAACCCCCCCCAAAAAAAAATCCAACCCAATTACAATAATTGAGTAGTAAATCCCCTCAGAGCTTCCTGGTGGCCAAGGCAAAAAGAGAACTATGATCACTTACATAGGTGTTACTGTCCACTAAGGAAAATTACCCTTTCCTAGACAGCAAAACGTTTTGCTTTTCGTTCTGAAGGAGTTTTCTCATGGAAGGCCTAGGCAGTGAAGACACGTTTTCATAAAGGTATTTATTCTCGGGCTAAAGCAACTATCCATGAAGTGAAACCTTGGGTAGGTTGCAGACCCTCTCTGAACAGAAGTTTTCCATCATGCCCATCTATTTGAGGGGATCTATCATTCATGTATGGATGCTTCATGAAGCATCCTCAGCTTTATGGAGCTGAGGTTGCTTCACTTCAGTAAATGAAGCACTGTGCGAAGTGCTTTGGGAACATATATAATTGTCATACAAAATTAGCTTGCTGTCTTACTCCGTTTGGGTTGCTATAACAGAACAACAGATATTTCTTTCTCACAGCTCTGAAGGCTGAGAAGTCCAAGATTAAGACACAAACAGACGTAGTGTCTGGTGAGGGCCTTCTTTCTAGATGGCAGACGACCGTTTTTGCCTTGTATCCTCACATGGTGAAGCGGGGGTGGGGGAGATCAAGTGAGCGCGCAGACTCTCCTGGCTCACGCCACCCTGGCAGCCTGAGCTGAGACCAGGGTGGCGTGACCACCCAATGAAATGTGTTCCGTTATAAAAATAAAGGCTGCAATAAGCTCAAAGCCACACATGTCCACAACTTATGATTTCCCCTTCTTCAAACGTGTCCCCTATTTGCTAGCCTGGATAATTTGGTTTCTTCTGAGGTCCCAATTGTTCTTTCAAATTGAATTTGGGAGAAACAGAGTAGACATTCATCATTCAATTTTATCACAATTGGAAGAGAAACAGTGAACGTTAAGGAAGCAACAGTTCCGCTTTCTTTTCTGGCTAAAGCAGCTTACTTTATCAAATGCTCGTGATCACCTCACTGCTATTGCCAGGGCTATTTGCTGGAAACCCTCCTTGAGTCCTGCGCTCCTATGAGCCACCACAGTCTGCCGGGGTCCCCGGACCTCAGACTGAAAATCAAACACACACACTAAGAAGCTCATGGTGAAAAGTTAATCATCTCTTGATATGAATCATAGCGTAAGGCCGAGGAACACTGCAGGTATATCCTGCATCAGGTACATCCTTCAGGTATATTCTATATCCAGGTTATGGGGGGACCTCCTTAAGGACATAGGGTGCACCCAGGGGGCTGCATCTTTGACATACACTCTTTTTTCTTCCCCCAACCCAATTGGCTGTTGACTCTCCCTCTGCTTCGCACTGTGTGTGTGGGAGGGCAGGCAGCCAGCGGAGCTCGTCAGGGGGATCCGCCTCTCCACTCAGACCACGCGGTGCTGCCCGGAATTTTTATACTCGCCCGGGGAATGTCTGAGCAGCGGCTCAGAAACAATGAAATCAAAGACAATATTCAAACAGCATCTTCTCCCAACACCAATTTTCTACCCTGCATGTATATAATACGTCATCATTGCCACGCACGCCTGAGATGTGTGAGCCATGGCACATCTACGCAGAACAGGCTTACCTGCCTAATTCTGTCAGGCTAGAAATCATTTCTCTGGTCTCCAAAAGCTGGTTGAAAATTTCCCCTAAGATGTCCCTTTTGAACTTCAGATTCAACGTGTGTGTAAGACTTCCATATGACCCAAACCTCCGAATCATTTCTTTAAATCTCCATTTCCTTTTCTGTATCTAATTATATGTCAGTCTGTTTATCCACCTGCTTCCTCCCCCCCAGTAAACATCTACGGAGCTCCTGCTGTGCCCTTGGCGCTGTGCGGGGCCCTGAATGTGCGACGGAGAGGAACAGCAGACACGGTGCCTGCCACACGGAGGCAACTGTGTGAGAGAGGAGCAGATGTTGCTCACATAATCACAGGCACAAGTAAGGAATCATAACCTGGGCAGGAGCTAAACGGAGAAAGGAATTCAGCTGATCTTTGTTTCGTAATGACTCCTGAGTGTATCCCTTCTTTCCCTTCAGCATAGCCGTACACCATGGCTAGGAGTCATCATCTCAGGTCTAGGTCTCTGCCTTAGGCTTCCTGTTCCAGCCCTTTTAGCACAATGAGGACTTGTCACTGCCAGCACACCTTGACTTGTAGCCTGGGTGCCTTGCTCCTTGAATTGTCTGTCTTATGTGACCCACCCACCGTTGTTATCTCTCCGAATCCTACTCTTTAAGACCCAGCAGAAGTGTGATCCCTTCTTAGCATCTGTCCTCTCCCCTCTGGCCAGAACGGATCTCCCTGCAAGAAGCACCCTTTGTCCACATCATCTTGGTGGCATAGCTCACATACTGCGGTCATTTGTGTGCAGCTTCTCTCCTTTAGTTTCTAAGTGCCCGAAGGGCATGGACTCAGTGTAGTGGTGCCTTATTGTTCTTTAGGATGTACTGGCATCTGAAGTCACTTTCTATATTTTGAGAATTGAGCCTCTGTTGAAGACCCAGCCCACTTCCTACCATGTAAGTTCCCAGACACACATGTTCCCGGCTCTCCCTGTAGTTAGGGTGTGTATGTGTGACTTGCATTCCTCCAAACAGGAGCCCGAGATGAGGCCCTGCATGGAGAACTGATGAGGCAAAGCAGCACGAACCTCAGGGGTGCTCTCTGTTGGGGGTGGCGGTCCAGCAGGACCAAGGCCCTAGGGTAGCCATGGTGGCAGTACTGATGGCATATTTCAGTGCCCGTGACTGTGAAGTCAGTGCTGACAATTTTCTTACCACTTTGGGTCTGTGATGTGACCTTAGGCTTTGTCCCTGCCGTCATAGCCACAGCTCCCCAGGATTCCGTGAGTTGGTCATTACCTTTTTATGGATCCTTTTCTGCTTAACTCAGCCAGAGTCCATGAGGGGACCCCAAAAAGCAGAATTTATTTATAAAAATTGTGTATTTATTCCTACATGGTTAAACTTTGGTCACCTTCAAAGTTCCCTCCATTCAATGCAATATACCCGTCAAGATTATTTTCCACTGCTCAAAACAGTTTTGAGCTCATCAATTCTGATGCCTTTTAGTGCTTCTGCTGGTTTTTGTTTCACCTCTTCCACATCAGCTAAATGTTTCCTTTGGAAAATTTTTTCATCTGGGGAAACAAAACAAGTCGCTCAGGACAAGATCGGGTGCATGGGGAGGGTGGAGCATGGGGGCCATGCCACTTTTTGGTTAAAAACTGCCACCGAACCCTCAGCACGGTATGAGCAGGCGTGCTCATAAATCACCCATCATGAAATGGGCAAACATGTTGAAAGAGTCTTCAAAACCAAAATTCACTGGAGCTGAATGCAGCCTCTCACAACAATACCAACTGGTTGATTGATACAGATGGGTTCCTTTCACCTGTCGGGGAAGCCTGTACTACAAGGGATCTGCCCTCCAGAAGATAATCCTGGTTTTGGGGGGTCCTTCCTCATATTTTAGCCTCCAAAGATATCAACACAGAGCCTCAATCACTGCAGGAACTTTGGAAACATTTGTTGAATGAATAAAAGAGTGAATCTATCATTGTTAACTGTAATAGCCTGACTGTGTTTCCTCATCCATAAATGAACTAATAATTCCTACTCCGAAGGGATGTTGTAAAGATTTGATGAGATAATGTAACCGCAGCAATGACCACATAGTAAGTAAGCAGTAAAGAGTAGTTATTATTTGTAGAAATATGGATCTGGTGATGGTGATTACACATCAATGAATAGCCCGTGCTCACTCAGGCAGAGAGACCGGCAGTAGGTTCTCTTAGAGGGAGTCATGTCCTAGACTTCTAAACCTGCTTCATTTAACCCATATTTAAACATCAGTTGCCTTTGTGTTTGCATAAAATCTGCAGGTTGTACACCTGAGTGTGTCACCTGGCTGGCCCAGGGACTGACACCCTAAGTGAACAAATCACCTGAGAGTGTACACTAAAGCAGGTGCTTCACTGACACCACCAGGTCACCTTGAGAGCCTCGGAGAAAGCGCATGTTTGTGGGATGAGTTCAAGGTCAGGGAACCCAAGGTCAAAGAACTCCTGGCACCAAATCCTGAACTAGAACTAGAGGTTTTTTGAAGAGCTAGAGCGCCCCTTGCAGGACAACAGAGAAACTTGAAGAATGAAGGAGTGGTCAGAGACCACTATGTAACCCCAGGCAGAGAAAGCGAGAGCTCACGCAAACACCCAGTTGAGAACACATTCCAGCTGACCAGACAGTGGGGAAGCGGACGGAAACCTGGCTCTGACCCAGCTGCCAAATGGGGAGGACGGTCTTTAAGCTGTGGGCCAAACGTCTGTCCTCCATACTGGTGATTCTCACATTCACCTGCGCAGAGTCAGCATTATTCTTATTTTCAATTACAATTGATATACAATATTGTATTAAGGGCTAGCATTTTTGATGTTTTGCTCATCATGGATTTCTTTGCATTAAGCTTGACTTTTAAAAGTGTCATATTGCATTATAATATTATTGATATTTATTGCTGAGGGCTTTGGGGGGAGGAGCTTAAATTTAGCTCCTTACTTGCCTTTCCACAGTCTCAGTCTTGCTCATACCAAACAGCACAGCAAATACTCCCACATGGGATAACCTTCACTCCTCAGAGCAGGCAACCCGAGAGGCAGGCATCACTCTCTCCGTTTTGCTGAAACAAACTGAGGCACAGACAAATTAAGTGTCTTGCCTAAAGTTCATGCAGCTAATTGAAAATTATAACCTGTTCAAGTTGCATTTGAACACAAGTTGCGTTCTTTCTACCAAAACGTAACTGCAGTCCAGGGCAATATTACAAAGAACAGCGTAGGGAATCAGGTAAAAATTCATCCTAGGATGTTATTGTAATTCAAACCGAGGTCACAGGATGCACACAGCAGGCTGACTACAGGGGTTCAAGCAGTTGCTTTCCGAGGAGTTCTTCATGTGCTCCTCTCGGCCAGTAACATCGAATCAAATGTCCCTATGATGACATCCTCTGCCCCCAAAGAAACATCATTCTCAACGAATTCTTTAAGCCATCGCCTGGATTTGACACGCAAGCCAGTTCAATGTCTCAAAGCCCTTCTTCTGCTCTCCTGGTCCATCATAGCAACCTGCTTTAAGTGTTCATTTCTGCCTTAGTTAAAACCAGGAATTGGTTTCCCTTGGATACACACCATCAAAGCCATTTTTAATTAAATTTCTGAGAAACTTGGTGGAATGAAGGAAAAACATTTGACTACCCAGGCAATCTTCATGAGAATGATAGCCAGAAGTTCTGCAGAAAAATTGTTTTCATTATTTTATAATTACAGTTCATTCTCACTCACAGGCTTACTTACAGAGAGCTTTCTAAAGCACACAGGCAATCACCTGGAACAACTCACGCCAGCTGGACTGCGGCCACGGGTGCAAACACCGCTCGGGAGTCCTTGCAGCCCAGGCTTTGGCACTAGGGCTGCTCAGGAAAGATGAGCTCCCTTCCAAGGGCTTACTCCGGAGTTTAAAAGGTGCAGCATATTACTAGGGAGCCTGGTGGATAAACGTGCTAAGGAAGACCCAGGAAAAGGAAAAACACCAATTCTTTCGTGCAGGTGCTTTCAGTCTGGGTGTTCGTGGTACTAAGAAAGTTCAGAACTCTACGTGGATTCCTCTCATGTTGTGCAATTTTTAGGGCAGAGACAAAGCCATTTACATTCCATGAGTGCGTGAGAAAATATTTTTTCAAGAGAAATGGTTGTGATCGTGGGACTCCCCTTAGATGCCTCGGGGGGATTCACTGTCCTCAAAGACTCCTGTAAAACAGTTAGATGGGCTCAAGGGGAAGGGCTTGTGTGAATTAAACGGCCCCAGGGAACTGCTTGTTATTGATTTATTAAACAAATAGTGGTGGTTCAGGCAGTGTTCTAGGAGCTGGGGATAGCGCAGTATCTAAAACAGGCAAATCCTTGTCTTCTTGAAGCTTTTACTCTAAGAAGGAGACAGACTGTAAGAAAACAAAAAACTCACCAATACAATCTCAGGTACTGACAAGAAACAACACATCAGGTTGAGGGATGGAGACTGCTGGCTGGGGAGGGCGGGCTGTGGTATATGGGGTGTTCGGGGAAGACCGCTCCAAGGAGCTGACATTTGAACACATACCCGGTTGTTGCGAATGCGTGAGCCATGTGAGACTCGGATCAGGGGGCGGGGAGCATATGTGGGACAGAAGAACTTTTTTAGAATGTGGACTCCATGAAAGTAGGAACTTGTTTTCTTCAGTGTAACCCCGGATACAATGCCTGGCACACACCAGGCAGTGGGTACATCCTTGTCGGATCTTTGCTAGTGTACTTGGTGTGGGAACCACTAAAAACAGCGATGCGACCGCTGTGGCCGGAGCTCAGGAAGTGCATGAAGCGTTAGGATACAACACTGCCATTTTTTTTTGGCATCATTATTCATAGAACCTCCTTTTATAGAACCTTTTATAGAACCATTATTCGTAGAACCTTCTTAGTCTCAAAATCACCTGGTTTGGATGGGTAATCTACATGGTTGCTTTCCTAATTGTGAGGGGAAAGCAGTGGAAGACATTGAGGAGAGGCACGGCAATACTCCCTTTGTTCATAAAGGTCTATTTAAATGGCCAAAATCTGGAACACAGACAACACCAAGCGCTGTGGGGGACGTGGAGCGACAGGAAAGCTCATGCATGCTGGCGGGAATGCAGAAATGGTGCGGCTGCTCTGGAAGGCAGTCAGAGGCTTCTTACAGAAGTAAGCGGACTCTTACCGAGCAATCCAGCTATCTGTCTCTTTGGTATTTACACAAAGGAGTTGAAAACTAATGTCCACACAAAAACCTGCACATCAGTGTTTACAGAACTTTAATTCAGAATTGCTGAAACTTGGACATAACCCACATGTCCTTCAATAGATGAAAGGAGAAATAAGCTAGTACATCGAGACAATGGAACATTATTTGGCACTAAAAAGAAAAGAGCTGCTAAGTCATTAAAAGACGTGAAGGAACCTTAAATGCAATTCCTAAGTGAAAGAAGGCACTCTGAGAAAGCTACCCACTCTGGGCTTTCAACTACGGGACATCCTGGAAAAGGCAAAACCACGAAGACAGAAGATATCAGTGGCTGCCAGGAGCTGAGGTGTGGGAGGGATGAACAGGTAGAGCACAGAGGCTTCTTAGGACAGTGACAATATTCTGTAGATACTACGCTGACCGGTGCATGTCATGACGCATTTGTCCACACCGCATTTGTCCACACTTCGCCCAGAGCGAACTGTAATGCAAACTATGGATCTGGGGTAGTGATGACGTGTCACTGCAGGTTCATCCACGGTGACAAATAAAAGGTACCACTCTGGCGGGGGACATTGATAGGGAGGGAGGCCACGCATTTGCGGAGGAAGTGGATATATGAAAACTACATTTTCTGTTGAATTTTGCTGTGAATATAGAAGTGCTCTAAAAAGAGTCTTAAAAATATTAGCACGGCCAATCTAACGTGACCCATCATCATTATGACGATGATAATGCACCATTAAGAAAGCTTTACCTCCAAAACAGCAAAGATGAGTCCATATCAGAAAATCAAAGTACCTCACCATATGTATGGACTAAGAGAGAAAAACTATATTATTGTAATAGAGCCAGAAAAAGCAGTTGATAAAGTGTAATAACTATTTATAATTAAAAATAGAAACTTTTAGAAAATCAGACCTTGAAAAATATCCTCACTTTATAAAGGTCATGTGCCATATGCCTGCTGCGAATGTTGCATTTGCCTCAGAATTTCTGGAAGAATTCCGTCTGAGACCAGGAAGAACGCGGGGTTCACACTCTCACTGCCACGATTTAACTAACACTAACACTGGGGGTCCTGGGCGACTGCACTGTGAGAACAAAATAAAACAAGCCAAAAAAAATTGAAGGGAAAAGAAATCATTGTCATTTGTCACGGACAAGATCATCTACCCAGAAAACAACAGTATAATCAACCAACTATTAGAACAAATAAGAGTTCGGCAATACAATCGCCACATACAAGTTATAAAAATCAGTAACACTTCTCTAACATCAGTACCAACTGTTTACTAAATACATCTTTTAAAATAGAAGAATTCACAATAAAAACAAAAACTATGAAGTACCTAGGGACTCACTTATCAAAAATCATTTAATAATCTCTTTGGTGTACTGTGTAGGTAATATTCATCCTATGAATATTCATCAAGCTGTAAAAATAAAATTTAGTGCACATTTCATAACTAAATAAGCTTTTAAAAAAAGAATAGGAACATTCTGAAGAGAAAAAATAAGATAATAAGGAGAACTAGACTTATAGAAATTTAGAAGTATTACAAAGCAAAATAATTGAAACGATTTGATTTAGAAATAACTACTTAACATCTCAGTGGAGAAAATACAAAACCTTATTCGGGGTTATAATATGATAGGAATAAATGAAGAGTTACTCCAAGCTCTTGGGCGGGATGACAGTATAATAAGGGATGTTATTTCTTTGCAAAGAAACTATAAATTCAGTGCAACCCCAATAAAATTCCAGCTAAATTTTCTTTTTAGAATGTCAACAATGTTATGTAAATTTGATAAGGGAATTTAATGACCCACGAGCAACCAAGTCAACTGTGGGGAAGAGGAGAAGGGGGTGGAGGGTGGGGACTTGCTTGGCGATAAATTCAGAGTCAGAAGAACAAAGCAGTTCTGACACAGGAATGAACAGAATAGCGGACCGCACCTGGGGGCTCAGAGAGACGACGGTGTTCCTGCCTAACGCTGCACACCGGGAGGGACTCTAGCTGGATGAAGACCTACATATAGGAGTGGTAAAGACGTGAAGCTAGTAGATGATATTTAGAGACTGTTTTTGTGACTCAGAGAGGGGGATAAACTTCTTAAGCAAAACTCCCACAGAACAAACCATGAGGAAAAATGGATGGCTCACGGCTGGCCCATGGGGCCTGGCAAGGGGGCCGAGGGCTACAGGAAAGACTCCTCTGGACTGAGCCCAAGGACGCTGCACAGCCGTGAGGCCACTCTCCACTCACAGACACTGCCCATGCACGTTCAATGGGGCCCAAATTGGTGGAATGGGTGAAAGGTATATTGTAGAACCAATAATTCAAAGTGAATTTAAAATGTAAAGGAAGGGCCCTGGATGGTGTGGCTCGCTTGGTTGAAGCATTGTTCTGTGCACCCAAAGGCTGTGGGTTCGATTCCCAGTCAGGGTGCATGCCTAGGGTGTGAGTTTCATCCCCAGTCGGGGCGTGTACGGAAGGCAATGGGTCAATGTTTCTCTCTCATATTGATGTTTCTCTCTCCCTTCCTCTCCCTCTAAAAAAAATCAGCAATAAATGCACCTCAAGTGAGGATTCAAAAATTAAAATGTAAAGGGAGGCATGAAAAGAAAGACACGAATGTGCACAGGTAGGAGAACTAAGTCACAGTAAAAAAGAATAAGGTTGTACATGTACTGAAATGAAAGGACATGATGATCTCGTAAAGCAAGGCATTGGAACAATTCTCTGATGTACAAATACTGATAGCCCATCTCTGAATGTTTTGATTTGTCTATAAATAAACCCTCGCCCAAGTATTGCTTTCAAGCCTCCTTTTCTCTGTGAGTCTCTACATCTATCACACTGGCTCCAGAGGCAGAGGCTATTAACATTTTTCTTAACTCCAGTCACCATATTCTATGTGAAGAAGTTATGTGATCATTTATTTTAATTATTCATGGTTTTCGGTCTTGAAGGACCAGTAAGTGCTCTGCAGGTCACCATGGAAACCAGCCCAAGTTCTGTCAGGTTTTATCAATCTTCTGTCCCAAAAATCCTCCTGTCGATTTGACCATGAAGGACTGGAGGCCCAGACAGCAGCTGGGATGAGCTCCAAGTATTACTCAACAATCCTACGAGTCCCCAAACATCCCACTGGGAAGCGAGGCAACCACTGACCCCCTGTCCTTCAGGGACACCGCGCACAGTGTGAAGGGCAGTAACCCTGGATCCCGTGAGCAGTTTCCTCCTTCCCTGGTGGGGTGAGAAACATCCTGACCATTGCCTCGTCTGCCTTTCTGGATGGATAGAGGCATTCGGTCTGGGGCTCTGCCGGGAGAGGGATTCCTGTTACAGCATGCTGTGTACGGAGAGCGGCTCAGGGCCTTGGATGAAGAGCCTGGCAACTATCAGCAGGGAGCTGGATACAAGTTTTTCAAGTAATTCAATAGTGACAGGCATTCACGTACTCACCTTTTACAGCAAAGACGCACACTGCTCATCTCAAGCTGGCTTTTAAGAAATGTGTGGTTACATTTTTCATTAAGATGTTAAAAACCATCTCATATGCAAGTGCAAGACTAATCCTTAAAAAAGGTCGTGCCCTTTGGCGACAGCCCTCCAGCCCTTGTCCCGCCGCCTCCATCCCTACTGGAAGCACCAGCGATGTCCTGGGTGGACGGAGCCGCGCCAGCCGTGCTCGGGCTCACCACCCACAGCCCAGTGCGGCGCCTGCCCCGCGGGAGGGGCTCAGTAAATGAGTGAGTATCACCTGGCTGGCCATTTCTCTGTCAAATGGGTGGCTGATACAGCAGTTCTCCGATTTCTAGATTTCTCAAACCAGGAACATGTCCAAAAATATTTTTCAGGACCTACATCATGGAGCCAACTTAGAGTCAGCACTGTACAAAACAAAGCAGAATAATGTGACGTAAACAGCTCTTTGATGACCACTTCCCAGAAGGAAGGCCTTTCTTCATTTCAAAACGGTAGGAAAGATCTAATCTAAGAATAAAAGTAAATTCTTAAATTCGACTTACTTAGATTTATGAAAAAGCTTTCCCAGTGTCCTTCCTTCCCCTTTTCATCACAGAACAGGGAAAACCTCACGTGTCAGGGTTGGTTCTTAGACCAGTGTTTGGAAACCAGACATAACTGATCTGCTTGCCTAAAATATTATCAGGAGTAAATTTTTTTCTCCTCTCTTATTCTCTGTCTAGTATCTGGTACCAGCTGTCTTCTAGTTTGCAACATTAAAAAATCCCCATTTTTAAAAAAAACAGCAAACGAGATCTATACTCCTCTTCCCCATAATTTAACTGTTTGCCTAAAATAATTTCAGTTGTCTGTATTTCCTTTTTTTTTCTACTTTGTGCTGTCACATTCTTGCTATTTTGTGAAAATGCCATTATAAGTTTAGGTCTCCCCTTATCTTTTCTCATCTTTGAGACTTATTGCTGGCATCTCGTATTCTCATAATTTCTTTAATACAAGCAGCTTAACATGCTTTGCATACTACCCACTAATCCTCTGTTACAGCCTTTCCTACTCCGTGGAAGGGGTGGCAGGCATTCTGTATTCGGGCCCAGCCTTGGTGATTTGGGTGCTGAAGTTTTGCTAACAACTTCTCCCGAGTTGCAAACTTCTCCTCGGAGACTATGAAGTTGAGTGATGGACCAAGGTTGCCTGGAGACCCTTGAATCATCTGGAGGGACTGTTGCCAGCAGAAGTAGCTGGCTGAAAGGGCTCGTGAGAGTCTGTACCTCTAGTGTTCTACCTCGCTATTATGAGGAAAGTGTAACTCTAAGAAAATATTTGCTGTTAACAAAAATAAATTCGTGGTTCATGGCAGGGAAAGGATACCATGAAATATATCATTTTTTCCCTATAAAATCAATTTCATGGTAGCTGTATTTAGAGTTTTGTCTTGGTTCGCTTTTCCTGGAGAGTGAACTTTCACTGGCTGGCTGGTTCCAAGAGACGTCACTGATGACAAACTGTGCTAAGATCGCCACCTAGCGTTTGACTTTGGAGTTACTGCCGTACAAGAAGGTACCACTAATTTTGAGCTTCCCTCCTCTGCTGATGGGAGAATATATTTTGTTGTACGTTCTGCTGTGTTGACTGTTCTTTTTGATCCTTGCTTTCAAATTGAGTTTGCCCATGACCTGGGTTTTCAGTTGCCAGTGGTATGTATGTTTTATTATGTGTTAAATTATGTATTATGTTTATATGTATGTATTATGTTCAGGTGAGTGCCTGAGCACATAATTTGGTTTTTATTGGCTTTAAATGAAGATTGATTTGGAAGTGTGAGTCTAATGCCCCTGCAGTTTGATCCGTTAAGTGTCAGGTTTCACCACTTCCTCGAAGCCTTCTATAATCTTCCCTCGACCCCATTCTCTGCTGAACGGTTGTCCCGTCTTTGCATCAGACTGCGTGTATATCATAGTTCTTGCCACTGTGGATTGTGACTGGCTACTCATCTGCTTCTCATTCAACGGGGTGCATGCTCCTCAAGAACCACCACTGGGTCTCATGGTTTGTTTGACACCCTGAACGTAGCGTCTGGAGGTGCTTGATCCAAATTTGTTGAATGAATGAATGAATGAATGAATGAATGAATGAATGAAAAAGGTTTTTTAAATAAGATTAAAGGGTGAGGCTAATTTTCTCATAACTCTCAGCTTTCTTCTCTACTCAGGAAAACATTCTATCTTGAAATAGCTGAATTTAACAAAACTAACAACTCTCTGTAACATCTTGGCAGGAGAATCAAAATCTTGGTTTTAGAGCAACACCTTGAATTCAAAGGTGAATGAAGCTCTGATAATGGTTAGGATATGTTTGCCTTTCAAAATCAGATTCTCTACTCTATCTAGTAACTTCACAAGGTGGAACATAGCTCTTTTTATCCTAACAGGGTCCTAATCAGCCTCAACGAATGGTTGAACAATGTGCGTTTGTTCATTTGCAGCAGGGACCAGAGCACCGGACCAGGAGAGGAGTAGAAATGCAGGGGGGCGGGGTGGGTCTGGTGTCTGGCAGGGGGAAGGGCTCCTTTAAGGAATGTCCAGGTTTCCTTCCAGCCCCTCTGCTGGTCTGGGGTGAGTTCCTAAATCACTTTCCTAAATTAAAAAATGTAATCCTCTGGCTTCTTAGGGGAGATGTGCCTTATCTAAAGTAATTAATCCCACGTGTGATGTTGGGTAAAATTACCTGATCCTAATTAGCTGGAGTATCCAAAAAAAGATTTGGGTTATAAAATTGAGAAAAGTCACACACAGATACACATGTGCACACAGATTCATAAATGTTAGACTGTGCCTCCCAATTTCTCTTCTGGAGGTGAAGGCAGAGAGAACATAAGATTTAAAGCCGTATTCACCTGGGCTCAAAACCTGGCTCTGTGATTTATTTGCTACATGACTTTGATAAAATTAATTAAATTGCTAAGCCTGTTTCTCATCTACAAAATGAGGAGCATACACACAGTCCTGACTCTCAGGGTGGTTGTAAGGATTAAATGGGATTTGCTGCGTGTGCCGTGCATAGTGGGCTGTTTGGCATGTGAGCAAGTGCTTAATAGAAACAGGAACACCAGTACTCACTATGGGCAGTTCTGTTCCCAAACCTTCCAGTGTTTCCCAGCCCTTCTATGAGCTGGGCACAAGATGTGGGTTATCCTTCAGAACCTGTTGATAGGCGGCCACCAGAGGCATCTGTCCCAAAGCCCATGCGCTGTGGTCTCGCTCTGCCACACAGCACCACGCTGATTGTGCCTGAGCTCTCACCTCTCCAGGCCTCTGTCCAGCTCTTCCGTTTGTCTTGGCCAAGCCTCCCTTCACTTCCATCTTCCGCTCCAGCTCACATACGACGTCCTTTCCGTAGCCTTACCTTGGCAGCCGAGAGTAACAGGTGAGTCCCTTTTAGAGCACATGGCACGCTTTATATGAGCATTCCCAGTTACCTGTCTCCCTGCCAGCCTGGGAGCTTCCAGAAGGCACGAACCCTGTCTTCTTCATCTTTTATCTCCCAATACTTGTTTTACACCTGCCATTTATCAGGCTATCAGCAAACATTTATGAAAACAAAATGCTCGGAGCTGTGAACATTAATATGCTCTGATGCAGTTCAAGAGAGTCACTCCACCTCTTGGCCTCCGCTGTTCCATTCTAGTTAAATCCCTAGAAAGAGCAAAGCAAAGAAAAAGAAGAAACAAGGAGAGTAATGACCTTTCAACACAGTCTAAGCACGTAAGTGAGCAGCGGGAGATGTTAACTGTTAAATCATCAGTACAAACGGTCCTGGACGGAGACAGAAGGAAGCTCTCTGGGGACGTCCCAGAGGCCCGTGTGCAGCTGTGTTTGGGGATGATGAGCTCAGCCCAGGACTTTGTCCTTTGATACAGACAAGGCTGCCTCAAAGAGTGGCCCGTGGGGGTTGGGGGAGCAACTCGCCCTCCTCTGGATTTGAGATAGATGGGGTTTTGAAACAACCACTGGTGGCTTTTGCATTCCAAATCCCCTGCCACTCTTGTGTTAAAAGAACAAAACAAAGGATGCGTGAAGTTCAAAGGAATGTCAAGAGGGGACAGATCTATCGCATCCATATTGCATCTCAAAGAACATGTCTTTGGAGCCGGAGAGGCCCACCTTATGGACCGGGCAGAATGTGCGTATGTAGGAGTGCCCTTGAGTCTGATGGGAAGTCCTAACTGAGACCTTTTCCTGCCCTGGAGGTTATACACCAGGGAGATGGTCCGATGGGAGAAGCTGCTGCATCTTCTAGGGCCAAGTAAGTGCAAAGGGGAAGTAATTTTTGGTGTAAGACTGCCCAGTTCCAAGGGTGAGAGGTGCCGGATGGGCCAGGTCCTGTACAGTCAGGGGCTGTGAGGCGGAGGTCAGGGCCGGTGGGATCTGAGGGACCATGGCAAAGGGAAGCCATCTCTTTACTTCTGCTTCCCTGGGGGGATGGAAGGGTAAGAGGGTCCCATCACCAGTCATTCCCACCCCCCACATTACTTACAGAGCTGTAGGTTCTGTTAGGAAGGGGTGACATTCTTTGCTGTGGTTGGCAGCCACCAAGCTTCCTGACCGGCCTTATCTGACCTGAGCAGGGCGCAGCCCGACAGGGAAGAAGAGGCAGAGCCCACCCTCGCAGGTGCTGGTTTGGGAGGGGCCCCACTGAGCCTGTGCCCTTGGCTGCAGAGTGTGCAAGCTGGTAAGTGTCTCGCTATACTCTGCTTTTTCTAAAAGGTATTTAAGGCGACTTCAAAAGATGAGTGTCTGTGTAAGGTCAGTCCATTTGTAGGTAGACCTCACATGTCTGGGAGCAGTACCCTGACGGTTCTTAAGAACTTTAGAGCATGAATTTTGGCCCTTAAATTTGTACATCACCCAATGCATTGCCTTAGCCAAAGGGCTGATAATTGATGAGAGTAACATAAGCGTTAATCACTTTCTTTGTAAGTAGGCCACTGTTCACGAATTCATATTTTTCACCAGCAATGAAAAGTCTGCAGCAGTCTCTCGCAGACGTGGGCTCTCTGACGCTCTCCCGGCTGTGTTCACTGACGCGAGGGGGGCCTGGCAAGGGTCAGCTTCTCCTGGCGAGGCCTCAAGAAGCTGGCAGCAACCCAGCAGCCCCACTGGAGCTGCCCGCTGAAGCCAATGCAAGACGTCCTTCTGGAGAAGGTAACTTAACATTTTATTATTTGGAAATTAGTTTCATTTTACAGGAGAGGAAATAATACAGCGCATTCCCACCTATCCTTCACCCAGCTTCTACTATTAATGTTAACGGCTAAGATATCCACAGTAATTGGTTGAAACTAAGAAATCAACATTGGTACAGTCCTACTGACCAAATGAAGACATTACTCTGAGAAAGGGATTCCCAGACCCAATTCCAGCTGTGTGTGTGTGTGTGTGTGTGTGTGTGTGTGTGTGTGTGTAGGCTTCCCCACACTGACAAGCAGTTCTCCGTCACCAGCAGGCTATCTAACAATTCAACTCAGTTCTCACGCTGCCGACCTGCAGGTAGCATCACATCCCACAGGTAAAGGGCTCGTCCCACAAGACAGCCCTCCACATCGGATGTTGTACGCAAGCCCCAGTTGTTACCTGTCCTTCTGACCCAGAAGCTATAAATCACAGGTTCCCATGACGCCCTCCTTGGGTTCACTTAATTTGCTAGTATGATTCACAGAATGCAGGGAAACCTATTTACTCCCTAGATTACCAATTTATTACAAAGGATATTAAAGGATACCAATCAACAGCCAGATAAAGGGATATATAAGCCAAGGTCCCAAACAAAGGAGCTTCTGTCCTCCTGGAGCTTAGAGCCCGGCAGGGTGGCACATGGAAGAGTTCCGGTTCTTCCCTGGGGAAGCCCTCTGAGAAGGGGCTGAAGTGCCGTCCTTCTGGGATTTTACGGAGGCTCCCT
The DNA here is from genome assembly GCF_019186645.2 of Phyllostomus hastatus. Lineage (NCBI taxonomy): Eukaryota > Metazoa > Chordata > Mammalia > Chiroptera > Phyllostomidae > Phyllostomus > Phyllostomus hastatus. The sequence continues at coordinate 32,425,516 of NW_025333709.1, read as the reverse complement.
GACACAGTCAGGATGGACTAAATGTTGGCCCTTGGCAATTAATCCAGCCTCAACCCCCTCTCCCTGGAAACCAGGGGGTGGGGCTGGAAGTTCCTCCTTTAACCACAGGGTTGTCTCCCACTAGCACCCCGGCCCCACCCTTGGGTAGAGTCCAAAAGTCAACTCGTTAACGTACAAGAGATACCTTTCTTGCTCCACGGGGTTTGGGAGCTGTGAGCCAGGAACTGTGGATGAAGACAAAATATAGCTGACAAGTATCTTTCAGTTACCTGAATGACCAAATGCACACATGTATAACATAGTGTATAGTAGATATAATGTATATATTTTATAAATCACAATATCACATCCAGTTTCTCCAGTAATGCCCTTTTTCCTGTTCCAGGACTCCGTCCAGGCTAACACATTGCATTCTGTTTTCTTGTTTTCAATGTCTTGAAGGAGATAATGTCCAAGACCAGGAATCTCTCTCTGAAGTCTGACTCCCTGGCCTCTGGACTCCTCTCCAGCAACAAAGCACTGAGAACTCGCAGTGCAGTGCAGTGCAGGCCCTTAACCTCTCCTCCAGAAGGTCAGGGGTCAACCTAAAGACTCCCAGAGCTACCTACCTGAGTTGCCTGCACCCTTCTTCATCTAATAAAATCACCAAAGACTGCGGTTCCCACAGTTTTTATCTGGACTTACCTGGCTGGAGCAGCAGAGTGTCAGGATCCCACCTCCACTGGATTCTGGAGACGCTGAGGTGCCAAGACAAGACAATAGCGGCTGGATTTTATGTCCTGGCCTTGCCCCCTCCCATTCGCTTCCCTCCTTTCTGCTCTCGCTCCTGCTTCCCTAGGAAGGTGTTTGCCCCTCTACTCTCGAATCTATACCTCTCTTTTCTCCTGCTCTGCTCTGTCTACCGGGGGCTGGTCTCTGCGAGCTACGAGCCCAGGCCCCTGTGCCGACTGGAGTACTGTTAGGTTCAGCCAAGGGGAGGCACTGGCAGAAGGGACAGGAAAACAGGAGGAGGGGAGACCCCCTCCTTCCTCTCTGCGTTGGGTGTGGGGCAGCTGTGGGAGTGGCTGGGTGACCCCATGCTATGCCCCATCCTGCTGGTGGCATCTGGGGATGCTCCTGGCTCTAGGGGATGCCCCCTCTGCCCTTTCTCACTCCAGCCATCAAGGCTGTAGCTACTCCCTCCTGTTGCTAACCTCTGGGTTGATTCACTGCCCCCTTTGTAGATAGTTTTTGGTAATAAGTCCCCTCTACAGCACTACGTGGCATGGGTTCTGTTTTCCGGACCTGGCTCCGATCGGCACCTAGAACCCAATCGTTGCCTGCTCCTCCTTCCCAGGGGCCAGCACATGATGGAGGGGGAACCGGGTCCCACTAAAACTGCTCAATGGGGTTGTCATCCCAGGTAGGGAAGAGCTCCTGGGCTCAGTGGCGTAAACCTGGGCAGAAAACTCTACGTTTTTCCTCAGTCTCAGGCTCTTGCCAATAACTTTTAATGTGACCTGGTGACAAGCGCTGGTTTATATTAGAGTAAACCAAGGCGTTACTGTATTCAGGTATTCTTGACCTATAAAAATGACATTCTCACATGGCTCTACTTAATAGAAAAGGAAGCAGGTAGGAAAAAGATAATAAGTGCATTATTCAGGATGACTTATAGTCAATAATAAAGCTGACACTCACTGTATGTTTAATGCGTGCAAGGCCTGGTAAGGCACTTTAAACAGTAGCGATGATGGCAAACTCATGTGTGATGCCTGTTCTAAGTGTTTTATGTACACTGAATCATTTAATCTTCAAAACAACCTGAAAGGTCAGTACTGTTCCATCCCATTTTATGGGTTGAGCACAGAAAGGTTACGTCACTAGCCTGAAGACACACAGTAAGTAGCAAGGTCAGGATTTGAAGCCAGGCAGTTTGGCTCTGGAGCATGTGCAATACTCTTTACATTGTCTCCAAGTAGATGCTGTACGTCCGTTCTACAGACGAGGAAGCTGAGAAACAGAGAGGTTGGAAAATTCGCCCTAAATCACACAACTGCCGAGCTCATATGCTTCCCCTCCCCTCTCCACCCCCTCTCTCCCAGGTTGGTCCTGTAAGGTCTCCAGCACTGCACTTCACTGAGCTGTCTTGTCTTTTCCTACAAAGGATAATGTACAATGTGCCAATTTCAACACATTCCACCCACACAACCATCTCTTGCTGCATTTATTGAGTTTTTCTCACTGGGATGCCCTGGGGCCTTACCTGTGTGTGTGTGTGCATGCGCATGAGTATAACCAATTCAGAAGGAAACGACAGTGGTCTGTGTTAAGACCCCTGCCGGGTAAGAGATCTGCATACCTCTTTTGACTGGTGTGCTAGACACATTCAGAACTGCTCTGAGGTCTTCCACGTCCTCCTTTAAAAATTGGGCCTTTAATAATGACCTTGCTCACACAGTTTGTAAGTGTTTTTATATCTGCACAGTGCCAAGAATCACGGGCATTATTTCTTTGGAAAGTAGACTTCTTGTCTGCCCTAGCCCAGAATCCCTAAAGTATCTTCTTTAACCAAGGTAGAACAGTTACACCATCAATGTTGAACAGCAAGGGGCTGTAGTATTTAAATTGGCCACAAGAGGGCACTATTTCTTTGTCCCATGGTTTGATTGCAATAATAGCTTTTGGGGCCACAGATGTGAGATGCTATTCTGGACACAGTAATTAAACCACATTTAGTGCAATTTACCAAAAATAAGCAAAATGGCTTGTTTGGTGGAATAATAAATTCTATCATTTGTTTAACCTCCAAATACAAAAAAGGGAAACTTTTTAACAAAAATGAATTTGTTTTCCAGCGGGCACTTACAGGAATTTCTTCCATTCATTCCTTTTTCGATGGTAGCATTTGAAAAATAGTACTTCCATATTAAAATTTCTTAAAAATGTCTCTCCCCCCTTTTTTTTTTTGCAATTGAGTGTCCTAATAAATCTTTCTGAAAAATTGTTAGTGACTGACATGTAGAACAATCCTGAGCTCGTTGCTAAAGCTGGGTTATCAGTCGGGAAAACAACACCACGTTCGCTGTCTCAGCACAGGGAATTGAGGACGGAGAGGAGGTCACACAGGTGTGAGAGGACTAAAGGAAAAAAAAAGGGACCATTGAAGGAACCAATGTCGTTACCTCTGGAAGTGGCTATTTACTACTCATAGGGCTGAGGAAACAGAGGGAAGCAGGTGGGGTTATCCAAACCTGCGTGCAGGGGCAGATGTCTCCAGGAGGGCGCCCTGGAGGCTGCTACTGGCGATGGTGAAGGTAGATGGACCCCGTCAACGCTGGGGCGGAGGGTCCTGGCGAAGGTGATGTTGTTAGGAGCAGCAGCACCTACTCCACCTCTAGTTCTCTGATATCCCTCTAGTGCCCCCTATTGGCAGGACAAAAGCGGAGCCAACTGTCAAAAGAGAGGGCCCCTGCCTGCATCACTGAGCTGAATATAGAAAGGCAGCTTCTGAGCACAGTTCACTCCCTTGGCTATTCAGCTGCTTTATACACTTTTTCAACATCTCTGAAGTCTCATACGAAAATAATTACTTTTTGCTTTGGCTATAAACGCTATCATTTCCCATTCCCTTTTGCTATTGGACGTGGATGTGCTAGGAAATACTCTGGAGAATGCCTTGGGTTCCAGATAGAGTTCTTGTGCAGTAGAAATCTGATGTCTCTTACTAACCAGGATCAACCATGGTAATACCCTTATCCACCTGCTACTGCAGTGGGATGAGGAGCCCCGAGGGGCCAATGGGTGGTCTCGACTTCCAAATCAGTGGAGCGGTTGTCGTGTCTGCTGGCAGAAGCATTTCTCCATTATGCAGTTGAGCCTCTGAACCAGAAGAGGCTCAGGTTGCAGGGGCAGAAAGCGAACACTCTGTGAGTGGACATTAGGTGTAATGGTGAGCGATGCCACTCTTGCCTCCACCCTTGATTGCTGGACCCACAGGCTCTGGCTGTGGAAGGAATGGGACCACATATTGGTAACTGACCCAAAGCATGTGTAACATCCTATAAACTACAACCCTGGCCCGTAGGTGATTTTCCCAAATTGTACTGTAATTCAGTCTTCTGTAGGCCATCTGTTCCCTTTCTATCAGGCCACTTGCCCCTGGGTGATGGGACACGTGGGGAGACCAGTGAATCCCAGAGCATGAGCTCCATGTCACAGTTTTGTTTCCTGCGAATGGAGTTCCCGGGTCAGAAGCCATGCTGTGTGGAACTCTCTGCATGTAGATAAGGCATCATGCAAGTGTGATGATGGAAAGCTTTGGTAAGCATGGGTTTGTGGCAACACATGTCTCTGTCGGAAAGAAAGTAGCAGAGGACATCGAGGAGGAGGTCACATGTGCATTTGGAGGCCAATGTTTCCCTGAAACTAGATTGACCTCAACCCCAGTATTTATTTTCCTGAGCATTATGATTTTATGCAAAAATTGGCTTATTATAATGGAGAAGTATGTAAGTGCATTGTTTTCACGCAAAGGCAATTTTCCCTCTATTTGTTTAATATTGCTATGACAACACATTTTACATTTGCTGTCAGTTTTCAGTGTGGCGATACCTTCAATGTTTCGTAACAATGCCAGGTTCAATGTTAACCCTGCCTTGTATTTCTACAAGCACTTGAAGAGTTGGTAAACTCAAAATTATAAGGACCGAAATTACAAGGACAGACTCCCAAGGGAGGGTGTGTCTAGAAGACAGGATCCCAGCCATCCGTCTAATTCTGGATGGTCTCTTTTCCCTCCACTTCCGCTGACTGACTTTTTCACATTTCAGTAGCTTGTTTGGTGGTCGGATTCTCATCATCCTTATAACTGTGGAAAGAAAAAAGTTGAACTGTTCTTCAAATATACACATTCATGATTTTTTTTCCACGAATATTAATGAGGACCTACTACTGTATGCCACGAGTTGGGTAGACCACGAGCATACCTCTGTTATGGATGTTCTCCCAGGTCAGGCCAGCCTTAGTGGCCCTGGAGGATCACCAGGGCTAGAACAGGAAGATAATGCCACGGTCCTTCTGCTCAGTGGGCATCCCGGTGTCATCGGAACCCTCCTTCTGGTTGGGGTGCTCTGTGGGGCACACAAAACAGCAGTCTTTCCTACCTCTCCTCCCTCTCATGGCTGAAAATGCCCCCTTCATGACTTCCTGCCTGGGGACTATGTTAGTTACGCACTGGTCAAGAGTCCTGACCAGAAAAGCTGTGCCTGATGTGTGATTCAGAGAGTGAGGACGATGCCAGAAGCAGGAACCCGCACTGATGAGGTTAAGAGCTGTGTGACGTGAGCACGAAAGTCCATGACCTTGGCTTCTACAGGCCTCCACTGAGGAGTCTTCAGGTTGTGCGCTGCCAGCCCCTGGGCGCCCCGTTCACACATATCACAGCGTAATCGGCACCCCTTGAGGTGTGCAGTGCCCAGCCCCCACAGCCACGCAAGCCTTGCTCCAAGGCCTGATGCTTTTTTGTCTTGGGCACTGGTGCCGTGAACATGGGGTGGGGGGGAACGTGACTTGCAGGACAAGGCACACACACGAGCTTCTGCTTCATCTCTCCGTTGTCTTCATCAGAACCTTTCTATATCAGTCTTCCGCCAGCTCAGAACTACCTTTATGCTTGAATCCTTGGTTTTACACAGAATCTAGTTTTTGTCTCAGGTTTTTTTAAGTTGTGCCCACCCCCCCACCCCCCGCCCTGGAAAACAGCAGGCTGTTTCTCCCACTGGTGGAACCATCCGCTGTCCTTGATACTTGCCCCAGCCCACTGCTCACTTCAGTGGGGCCCTCGGAAACTATCTTTCCTGGATGAGTGTTGCTCTCATTGGCGGCACCTCCGAACTGTCCGGTTAACTCCTCTTCGTGGGGCCTTCACATGTTCTCTTCACTATCAGCACTCAGCTTCTCGTTACATATCTTTCCCCTGAAAATATCTAACTCTGCACACAAGCAGAGCCCCCCGACCCTTTGTGTGGGCCGTCACTGGACTTGTTCACATGATGGCATTGCTCTTGTCCACCCTCTTGGAAGTTCCATGTGGCACGTGACCTGTTTCAGCAGGTGTGACCCTTTGGGGCACGGACTTAAAAGCCAGGGCACGACATGTCCTACCCCTTTCCCCTGATGAGGCAACTAAGAAGGCATGTGTCATGATGAAGCTTGCATCATCCCGGTCCTGAATGACTCATGAGTAGAGCCTGCCTGACAGCCCATGTTAGACATGCAACACGAGCAAGAAAACAACTTGGGTTGCATTAAGAAACTGAAATTTTGGGGTCATTTATTATTGCAGCATAACCGTGCCTGTCCTGACTGACGTGAGGTCCCTAGATGCCTGGAGCTGCAATGAGGACACTCACTCAGGCCACGGAGCTGGACTGGACAAAATCAAGATGGTGGCCCAGAAAGCAGCTGACCTGAGGCGGCAGCAGTAATCATCTCCTAGAGTCAGCACTGAGGTTCACCACCATGACTCCCAGCATCTTGAAAGGGACCACCAAGCCGATCTCGGAGTCCGCACTTGCCACAGTGAGGTGCTGGCACGGGGAGGGGACAGAAGGTACATCGTGGGCCATGCCAGAGTGCAGTGCTGGCTTTTCAAAGAACAGCTGACCCTGTATGCAAGGGCTTCAGTGGTCTCCCTGAGCCAGGGCTGTGGGGTCTGACTCGGTCTCTGGCCCCTGTCACCAAAACGCTGACCCCTGTCTAGCGGGTGGATTATCAGCCCTCTGGGGAGTTTACATTTCGGTAGCATCCTCTCAAAGGCCGATTCCATGAGACTCAAGGGGACTATGGAGGAAATCAGGTAATAAGGGGCTGTTCTAGGGAGGACGTCATGTCCAGCTGCCGTCACATCATCCCTGACCAGCAGCGGCCTCTCTGTCAGTCCAGGAAAGCAGGCAGTTGTTTCTGAACCCTTGTGCAGCACCTCCGGCACCGGGAAGGAGAGGCTCTGTCGTGCCTGGGCCTTGCCCCCGTGGGGGAAGTGACAGCGTGCTCTCATGTGGCCCCAGGAGGGCCCTTGGCCTCAGGGCAGCCGTGTTGGCTCTGTGATAGACGGGTGCTGACTTGGCCTTCTTTGCTCCCCTGGGTGTTTGGATGACATCAGCCCCAAAGAAAGTCTTCACTATATTCTCTCTCCTCACAGGTACAAGAAAGGGGACTGAACAGGCAGCTTCCTAAGATTCCACTGACGTTTAAGCTAAGAGAAAAACAGGAAAAGCCAGGAGTCTGGCTCAGGGCAGGAAGCCCCTTTGCTGCATTATATCCACTCCCCGTACAGGAGGACAGCTCTTGGCGGCCAAGACACCCAGCCTCTTGTTGGTGGAGACGGACCCTGCCTGCAATGACAGGGCCAAACCAGCGTCTTCTAAGAACCTCGGGACTTGGCCTGTACTCCTCGAATGGAAGCTGGGCTGGAGTGCCCCCTGCCCGCTGCTGTGGGCCAGCCAGCTGGAAGCCGTGAAGGACATCTCCGGCTGGCCGAGTCAGGCTCAGTAGGAAACTTGCTCAGTCTGTGATACTCACCTCAATGGAGAAGAGAGAAAATCAAACAGCCTCCTTCCTCCTTGGGCGTTGTCATGGAAACTTAGTCATGTCAGCAAACCCAGGCCGAGTGTCTGAGGCGGTGTCCCCACAGGAGCTGTAAGAGATACAAAGACGTCTAGGATGTGGTCGCGTGGCCCTGGGAACCGGGAAGCAGAGACAGAAACATAAACAAACTCTAAAGCAAGGCTGTGTGAAAGATACAGCAAAAATTAGGTTCCCGACTCTGCAGGAAGACACATCTAGGTTTCAGTTCCAGTTCCACCTCTTACTACCGATGGGGCTCTGGTTATATTCAGCAATTCATCCGATGAGCAGTAATTGAAGGTCTGCTGTGTACCAGGCATCCTGGGAAGGGCACTGAGAAAGAGAGGCCCAGTTTAGAGGAGGGGGCTTTCCTTGCTTCACAGAACTTACACAACGTATTGGAAGAAGACAAACAATAAGCATGAGAACAAATCGATCAAAAGATGTAATTTCAGAGAGTGATGGGGGATATGAAAAAATAGAATGATGTACAAAAGTGACTCAGAATTGTGGCTCTTTAAGAATTAGTGGTCAAGGGGGGCTACTTGGAGGAAGTGACATTTGAACCGAGACCTAAGTAAAAAGGCAGCCAGGTGACAATCTGGAGGAAGAGAATTCCAAAAAGGAAGTATTGGTATAAAAGTCTGGACATAGGAGTCTCTGAGTTTCATTTTCTTGGTACACAAAGTGGAGATAATTTACTTAATGGAATTGTAAAGGTTCAATGTACACTGTATCAAAAAATATGTAGCTCAAAGGACAGCACTGGGTAAGTATTCTTTAATTTTACCAACAACATCAACACAAAGGAGCAGTTTATTCTGATGGGTGTGGCATGAGTGCTGATTGGTGAATGGCTAGCATTTGACTAAGGTCTTGCGGAATGGGAAAGGTTTGGGTGGGCAGATGATACGTTACATTTCTCTGCTGTTGGCACCTGTATCTCCCAGTAGTTTCCCTTTCAGAAGCCTAGCCACACTTCATTAGAATAACATGAATATTTTTCTCTCCTCTAATCTGTAAATTATACTAGCAGAGACTTCCTGTTTTTCTCACCATTCTACTCCAATGCTTAAATGAGATAATGCATGCCAAGCATTCAGAACTGCCCTTTGTGCATGAATAAATGAGCGAATGAATGAATGGTGAATGGGCTTTGAAGGTATTAAGTACAGCATGAAGTGGAGTCTGTTTGGGAACTGGTAATAGACCAGCAAAGCAAGAACCTAGGACTCAAAAAGGCTGACCCTCCCCTGAGTAAGAGAGAACTCTTCCTGCAATTACTTTCAAACTAGGACATCAGCTTTTTTCCTGCCCTCAGACTCCACCTAAAACATCAGGTCTCCCTGTAGTCCAAAGCCTGCCAGTCTTCGGGTGGAGTTACACCAGCAGCTCTCCTGGGTCTCCAACTTGCAGACTCACCTTGCCAGCCTCCTTAACCACGTGAGCCAATTCCTTAAAATAATCTTTTAAAATATCCTATCTCCTATTGGTTCTGTTTCCCTGGAGAGCCCTGATTGACACAAGGTCCTATCCTAAGGGATTCATTTAATTTAATCACCCATTTTTTTTGTTAAATCCTCACTCAAGGACATTTTTTCACTGCTTTATGAGAGAGAGAGAGTGGGGGGGGTACATGAATGTGAGAAAGAAACATCCATTTGAGAGAGAAACATCGATTGGTTGCCTACCATCGACCGGGGATCAAACTTGCAACCCTGGTATGTGCCCTGATCAGGAATCGAACCCACGACCTTTTGGTGTACCGGACAATGTTCCAACTGAGCCAGACCAGCCAGGACATGAATCACCTGTTTAAAGGCACGATCTCTAAATACAGCCACATTCCAAGGGATTAGGGTTTAAGCTTCAACATGTGATTTTTGGGAGATGAGGGGGACACAATTCAACCCATAACAGTGAGCAAATAATCCCTGATTTGTTTAAGCCATTGTTACACGCAGCTGAGATTCAAGGTGCAGACTCACATACCAAGATGCAGATTCACATATCAAGGTGTAGATTCACACACCAAGTTTGAGGATCCACAGTAAGGTGTGTGGCTGTATTTCCTTGGTAGTATGCTACAATTTCTTCCATCTTTGAAGTCATTTAATGATTAGAATGTGGGCTTGGGAGGAAGCAGGTGTCAGGTTGGTGACTGACTTTTGGGGCGTCTCCCAACCATGCTTCAGTGTGCCCATCTCCAGCTGACATGAAAATAACACCTTGTGCGCTTGATGAGACAGTCATTCCGAATACAGAGTCGTCACCTGAGCTCTGGGGCAGGGGAGGGGAGGTTCAGCAGGCACAGAGCATCAGTTCTCTTTAGCCAAACTTACTGAAACTTCCTGTTGGATGCCTTCCGGCCAGCATCAGAGGCTCCTCTGTAGGAACTAATGCAGTAATAATTGGGCCATGTTCGGCAAGCACTAATCTCTTTCACTGTATCAAACCAAGCTGTATGATCGTTTTTGAAATAAACTTGCCATCCTCAGAATGCTGAATCCCCACACTGGCAGCTGGGTTCCGAATGGGTCTGGAGAGCTCTGGCGAGGAGAGCAGGTCACCCAGCGGCGGGACTTTCTCCTGAGCGTGGAAGCCCAGGCAACTGCACGAGACCTGACAGAGCCCAGCCGCACTGTAGAGGAGGAAAGGAAGCCGATCTTTGATTCTGGTCGGTATCCAAGCAGAGTTCACTCAGGGAGCATCCTTCAGTACTCCAGACTTCTCCTGCAGCCTCCACCCAACGGCAGGGGAGAGCACTGCCTGGCCGCTGAGCTCTGCAGACAGATGCACCGGTGCCATCCATGCCTGGTGGTGTCATTGGAGTGAGGGACCGTGACAGAGACTATTTCAAAGACGCACAGGTCAGACCGCAAATAAGTGTCAGAGGAAGTGCCTAACAGACTCCACAAGCGAGAAAACAGGAAAACCGAAGAGCCCCGTCAAGCCGGTGCACAGCAGATGCTCCCCTTTTCTGCGCCTGCAGGAGGGGAAGAGGAAGGAAGAACGAAGTCTAGAATGCTGGTGAAGGAGGCTGGGAAAGGATGCATGGGTTAGGCTAGAAGGTCCTCCAAATAAGATATTTAACAAGCAGGTGGGGACTTCAGATGTTGCCCACCAGTCACTGCTGTTGGTAAAATCATGGAGGTCAGTATTGCAGTCTGGTGTTCCCTCTCTCTCCCTCCGGCACTCCGGTATTCGGTATTCGTGAGCATCTCCTCTCCTCTGTGCCAGGCTCCCTGTTCCTGTCCTTTCTCCTCTCTCTCCTTTTCCCTCTGTGTCTGTCTGTCCCTGTCTTTGTCTCCATCCCTCCTCTGTCCTCTCCCTCCCTCTCTATGCCTAGGTTCTAAATAACTTTGAAATGAATGTTCTGCTGAATCATTTTTTGCTAGTCACTTATTAATTTTCCAAATAAATTCAGGACTAAAGTCCATATCTTTTCCCACATTGTGTATGTGTAGAGATAGGGGTCTCCCACCGCCACCCCACCCCGGGGTGCCGCTCTCGATCTCTCTCCCCACGTCTGCCTCGCACCCCACTCCCGGTGAGCTGCTTATCTATCTACAAGCTTAGACTGTCAGTGCCTATAAAGCTTCTTTAGATTTCTTTCCTCTTCCCTTCTGTCCTTATCCTGTCAGTCAGGATGAAAGAAATTAAGTTGTGTAAGTCTGTACATTTCTCTGTGATCCCAGCTTCTAGGCCTCAGAGCTGCCTGGAAGCTGCCACAACACCTGGGTGTGGATTCAGACATGAAAAGCTGCAGGCATTCTGGGAAATAGGCACTCCTGCATCCCCAAAGTGCCACCTTCCTAGACCATAACTTGGAAAGCAGAAAGGAAGCTGTGAATCAAAGCTCCAAGGAAACTGCTTATAGCAATGCTAGCAATGAACCAGAACCCAGTACAAGATGAGAGTCCTGGGCCGCCTTCCCCTTTCAGAAGCAGTGGTGCTGCAGATGGTGTGCAGGTCATGCCTGCTCAAGGTGCCGGTGGACGGGCTGCTCTCAGCCGCTGTCTCTCCAAGGTGCCCAGCCTTGTACTCTGGTGCAGAGCTGTGTCTGCCCCACAGAAGGGGGTCTTTTCGTCGTGTGCTTGCTGTGGTCTCAGCCCTGGGGCTGCTCCTTCTCAGGGGGGACATCTTTTTCAAATTCTTGCAGAGGCATCGTACACGCCAGTGATGACTAGGTGTGTCAATGGCAAGGTAACGAATAGATTGACTTTTTAAAGTGTTTTTCAAACACAATTTTTTAGGGTGTGTTTTAGAACTATTGTAAATTCAGAGCCATCTCTTATTCCTTTCATAATTGAAAGCTGTATAATAATAATAATAATAATATGTAATTATGTAACATCTAACATATCTACTATATAACATAATTAAGATGTAATGGTATAATGATATAAAATATAAAAATAAGTATAGTAGCTCCCATTTGTGTGCACCTTCTAATTGCCTGGTTCTGTGCTGGGTGCCTATGCATTTTGTTTGCAATTCTTCCCTCCCCGCCTGCCTTTGAGGTTCACTGTGGGTGGAGTGTTTTTCCTGCTCCCTTGACTTTGGCCTTGGCCATGTGATGTTTTGCCTGATAGAACATGGGCTGAAGTAGCAATGTGCCAGTTACAAATCACAGTAAACAGTCCTGTGAATGTGAAATAGATGTCATTTTTAGTTATGGAAAAATTGGGGATTGGCTGTTAGTGTCATTATGACACTAATAATGGATGCCTACAGTGCCTGACCTTTTTTTTCCTTTTAAACAGTTCTCACAACCACTCTTTAAGGTACATGTCCATCTTACATGAAGGAAAATCAAGGATGCAAGAGGTTAAATGACTTAAGTTAATAATTATTATAGCTAGTATTAACACCCATATCTGCTTGATTCCAAAGACTGTTCTCTTTCCCTCCCCACTGCCCGTGTGCTGTGTCCAGAATACTGATGCCATGTTGCCCTACAGGTCCTTAGCTAGCAAAGACAAAAGCATTATGGTCAGTGTATTTGTGTTCTACTTACGAAGGCAGGCAAAGGAACCCATGAGTTTTCGTTTTGCAAGACTGTGTTCAAAGTATCTCATGCTTAGCTGTCAGTTCCACACAACATGCTTTAAAACAGAACCCATCCTTTTCTTTTCCTTCTACCCACCCCAACTTCCCGTTCTATAAAGTTCTAAGGTTTTCAATGGCATTCCTATTTTTTCCAGGCTGAGATGACTTGAGGCTGAGGTGAAATTGAACTTGGCATCTTGTGTGTTGTCAGTGCAATAAGCCAGAACCACATGCAGGTCATTGAACAGAAGACTCTCTTCTGATAGCACTTTGGGCAGGAAACCGAAAAAAAAAGATAAAGCAAAAATTCTTTGATGTATTGCTAAGTGAAAAGAACAAGATATAGAACAATGTGTATTGTGCATTATTATTTGTGTATTTAAGAAGCATATACACGTATAACTGTTTATACCTCCATAGGATGCCTTGACACTGGTAATGATGATTATCTCTGGTAAAGGAACTTGGTGGCTGGTGGGGGCAGGGATGTAAGAGAATTCTTTTTCACTGAACACTTCTTTAAAGCTTTCTAACTTGGTGTGCATTTTCACATTATTACCCAAAAAAATAATAACATTTTCTAAGGGAAGAAAGTATACCTTCTCTCACCTACTCCTCTTTTCACTGCAGTCAGGTTGTGTGTCTTAGGTCTCAGATTCCTTGACTTTTTAAAGAGACTTGGAAGGAGGAGCTGGCCCAAAGGAGGCACGTTCTCTTCCTCTCAACTAGGTGCCTAGGTGTCTAGGTGCCATGTAAACATCTTCCAAGTCTCCACAGACAACAGGTTCCCTACGAGAATTCATGAACTGGATCCCACAGGTTTCCACAAGGGAAAGCGATCAGCTATTTTCTTAAGAACAAGACCAACAAGATCAGGTCCTCTGATCTTGTTCTGAGTTCCATGATAGAAATTCTGAAAGTCAAAGTCCTTAGATTTCCACCTGCAAGCCACGGATGTTTTTCTGTTAAATTCTAAACGTATCATTAGAGTTTATGAATTGTTTCAACAAACAGACATCTATGTCCATTCATTAAGAAATAAAAAAAGACAGGGTAAATAAATCAACTCTCCAATCAGGTCCCCTTGCAAACACCAGCTGCACCGGAAAAGGAAGGCTGCTTGTTCGCAGGCTGTAGCTGCAGCACGGTCCGTCCGCAGGCCTGCTGATGTGTCCTGCAGCCCACAGGAAAGAACCTCAGCGGAAAGCAAGAAGGCAGAACAATTGTGTGAACTTACCTCCCCTTCTTACTCCCCAAACATCTGGCCCCTGCATGTGTCATTTCTTTGATTCAAACCTGCTCTGGGGCTATTGATAGGAAAATCTCCACCTGGGTGAGGAGGGGGGAGTGGACTGGGACCAGCTCCTCATTACAACATAGTTACTTAGCACAGACTCACTTTCTGTAGCATAAGAAAGGAGAGAGTAGGTTGTAAGCCATGTTTCTGAACTTGCCCAGCTCTGTCGCTGCCAGCTCTTTATGAAGAGATTAAAACAAAAGCTGGAAGCAAAGAGACAGTAAGGAAAGTCCTTACGGATTAGGGCCATTGAAAAAATAAAACATGCGTGATGCCATCTTGGTATTGGCTAACCGTAGGGAAAGTCTCTGCTGTTTAACATAATGCATTTATAAACACAGATGTCGGGGATGACAAGTTTATTTCCATAGTTCCGCATCTTATGTTTTCCCACTTGATACTTTTCCTTATCTTCTCCTATGTCAGACCAGCTAAACAGGATTCAAGAGATGCATTTGGATGGCTTGCTTCCCTGAATTGTGTTTTGGTTCATTAATAGGACAAACACTTAGTTCTACCTTTGAAGATGGCAGTTTTTATAATTGTCACAACTGTCATTTCATTTTACTGGGGTGTTCTGAATAACAACCTGGGCTTATTTTGATGGTAATTAAAAATCGGTTTGCTAGTAATTTGCCTGGAAATCAGCTGTTAAGTTTATGTGCTTGTCATATTTTAACTATATGACTAATTTAAAAGTAAACAAAGCCACTTACACTTTGGGGGTCTCCAACATTAGTTGCAGGCAGATCTTGAGTGAAGACTGCATGCTGAGTTCTCCGGAGTCTTCTTTCTCTTCTCTTTTCCACCTCTCTCAGCAGCACCTGCACCCAGGGACTCTGGGTGGGTGGGTGAGTGCAGAAAGTGAGGGGAAACGAAAGTGCTTCCGAGTCAACACCAACAAAAGAAATTCAACAGGGTTCAATGCAAAGTCTTGCAATTAGTCTGGAAAAAAAGAAATTAATCACACAATTTTAGATTGAGGTAGACTGAATCAGCAGCCACATACGTGAAAGAGATTTGAGTTTAGTTAACTGCAAGCTTCATGTTTTTATATTAAAAATATGTAGGACTTACAATGTAATAACAAGCACTACTCTAAATACTTTATAAATATTAACTCTTTTCATTCTCACAGCAACTTAATGAGGTAGGTACTATCATTATGCCCTGTTATCAGATGGGAAATTGAGACATAAAGAGAATGAATAACTTGCAAATAGTTAAATAGCTAGAAAATGCCTAATTCGAACAGCATGGCTCCAGAGTACATGCTTCTAATGCCGTACCCTGATATAAGCCAGTAGTGAGGAGTAGCTGCTAAGAAACGGATATAGAGTCAGTTCCATTTAATGTTGTCTTTGGTTGTAACTCATTACAAAGAATACCATGAAGATCAAAGTCTCAGTGATAAGAAAAATAGATATTCAAAGTCTATGTTAATTGTTTTAAATATAGTGCACAAAATGAATCGATAGAACTTTGAAAATAATATTATCCTTATAAATTTCATATGACAGTGTTATATCCATAATTTTATGATAGTTTTGATGAAAACAATACCAGCTAGGGATATAAGGGTAATGTTTCAAGTCAAATTAACCTTCTGGGTCTTCAACTTCCTCTGTCCATTGTGTAGAAAGAGATCAATAATTGCCAAATCCATTCACATTTAAGATTCTAATATTCCCCCAAATGATCTTTCAGGCCAGCCATGAGTTCATTTATTCAGTCATGGGACTGGTATTTTTCTGAGTGTTTACTTTTTTTACAAGGCACTCTGCTGGAGAAAGGTCTGATGAGACACTGGCCTAGACAACTATAATGCAAGCCTGTGCCATCCAAAGAGTATAGTTCTTGATCACCTTGGTGTCTGGTTGCAGACAACATTATCGTTCAATGTGCTTTATATAAGATGGAATTTGATAGGGAAGTATTACACTCAATCTTTGGAGAGCTAGAGGAATAATTTCCAAACTGATATTCTTGGAGCAACACTAAAGCCACCACAGAGAACTGGCCTGATAAGGGTGATGAGTCAGATTGACTCTAGGACCAACCAGGCAGCTCCCACCATCTCTGCAACAGCGAAATGGATGTCCCATGTCACTCTTGTTTCCTTGACTCATTTCTGAGTCAAATTCTGTCATGGTGCATAGGATTTGAGGAAACTAAATGGTAGTGGTGGCGGTAGTGGGGATGGGCTGTGTGGGAAAAATAAAAGTGTTTGGTTTCTATTTGGGGTAGGCGGGGCCTATAGTATGGGGAACTATCAAAATGTATAAAGAGTGTTCATGAGATTTGTGGGAGCCACAAATAACACGCATCTACTACAGATAATATTTCTCTCGGTTCAGCACAGTGAAGGCTCTTATTTAAGAATAGTATTGAGTTATGTTTCTTGAGATGTCCATGACTGAAATTTAAATGTGACTTTTTTTTAAAGATTTTATTTATTTATTTTTAGAGAGAGGAGGGAGGGAGGGGGGCAGAGAGAGAGAGACAGACAGACAGACAGACATCAATGTGCGGTTGCTGGGGGTTATGGCCTGCAACCCAGGAATGTAACCTGGCTGGGAGTCGAACCTGGGACACTTTGGTTCCCAGCCCGTGCTCAATCCACTGAGCTACACCAGCCAGGGCGTCCATGACTGAAATTTAATCCCTGTGATGATGGTGATGATAGTGATTGTTCATCAAGGACTTTGTATATTTTAGCCACTGTGGTAGGGATTTTAAATACTACAGTGAACATATTATTTTATGTTTGGGTAAAATAGACTCCTCCTTAGCTCCGGGGGTGGCCATGACTCAAGGTCAAGTCAATTAACATATCCTGTATCCTGGCCAAGTGATAAGTTCAAGGATAGACATCAGGCCATCTTCAGACCAATGGGTGTCAAGGACTTTCACTTGAATGTTAGACCAAGACTTAGGACGAATGAGGTCTGTGCTTCTTTGCCACCATCTTGCCACCATGTAGAGCTTTGAATAAAGCCAAAAAATGAGAGTGAAGTTATACATGGAAAAAGATCAAGGTCTGATGACAGCATTTGAGCTCCTGGATAAAGCTACTTACTTAATGGGCATACCCTCCTGGATTTTTCAATCATGTAAATCAACAAATTCCCCTTTTCTCCTTGAACCACATTAAGTCATGCTTTCTGTGACTTCTTTACAAAGTTGTTTTAATTTCTACACAGACATTTAACCCTATTAATCCTCAAAACTACCTCATAAGGTTAATAATATTATCACACCTCATAAATGAGGACACTAATGCTCATAAATATTAATAACTTGCCCACGGTCACATAATTTGTGCCTAGGATGTCAAAGCACAGGTACTTAAACACCTGTGTTATGGAGGGGCATTAGAGAGTGCTAAGTGAGCAATAGCACTGTGATTTTGAAGTTTGAAAAGCAGACCTTACCCCTCTGGATGGCAGGAAAAACACTTTACATTTCTTCTATATTCCCTATGATGGCTAGCTCCATTCTGTGCACTGCTGGCTTTAAATATGTACTTCTTGCTTATTGAGGGAAGCGGCAAAGCGGGGAACTGAATGCCTTCTGTCTGGGGAGACAAAAGAGCCAACTTAGCAATTTCTACCTATATGAAGGGGTATTATATGAATGGCAAAAGTCTGTATGATCCTTGGATTGGATATGCAATGTATGATAAAGAAAGGAATTGAGGTTAACACGAAGTTTTTTTGTTGAAATAATGAAGTTACCATTGTTTGATGTGAAGGCTGAGGAGAAGCAGATTTAGCAACTAAGAATAGGAACTTGCTTTCTGACATGTTAAGTTATACATCCAAGTAAAGATATTGAGTAGGTGGGCAGATCTATGAGCCTGTAATTCAGAAGAGAATTCAGGGATGAAGATATAAGTTTGGGAGGTATCAATACAGAGAGAGCATTTAAAACCATGGTATTGGACAAGACCACTAGGAAAGTGAGTGTGGATACAAAAGAGAAGAGGTCTGAAACAGAGTCATAGGATATTATACCACTATGAGGTCTTGGTCAGGGGAATGAGGAGGAACCAGGGAAGCAGGCTGAGAAAGAGCAGCAAATGAGATAGGAGGAAAACCAAGTGAATGTGGCATACTGGAAGGCAGAGGGAGGGGGTGTTTCGAGGAAAAGGAAGTAGTTGTCTTGGTCAATTTTGCTAATAGGGAACCTATGATGAGGGCTGAGAGTAAACAACCAGACTTGGTAAATAAAGGGAATTGAGGATCTTCATAAGAGTAGAAAATGACTCATCAGGTGGGTTCAAGAACAAATGGGAGGAGAGATGGTTGGAGACAGTGAGAACACAAACATTTTTCAAGGAGTTTTGTGTTAAAGGCAGAAGAGAAATGGGGTGGCAGCTAGAGGGGAATGTGGGATCAAGAAAGGTTTTTATGAGAAAAATAATGTTTACATGCTGATGGGAAAAGCTAATAAGGATGTGAAAATTAACAAAGAGAGACCTCACTAAAATGGAGTTAGGAGGCCAAGTGGGGGAGTTCTCACCCCCTACTGCTCATCATCAATTACACCAAACAGGGAGAGAAGATGGACCTTGCACCTCTAACAGGAAGGTGTTTTCTACTTTACTACTCAGCAGGAGGAAGAAAGATATTTTTCCCTGCCTTGCAACAGCTCAGCCAATAAAAGACTGTCATAATTCAGCCAAGAAAAGCCATCATACTTCAAACTCCTAGTTTCTTCCAATTGAATTTTTGTTTGTAATAGCCCCTCCCAACTTCTCCCTCTCCTCTATAAAAGAGTGTTCCTTTCCTTTGCTCTCCCGACTTGCCTATGGTTTTGTCTTAGTTTGCATGTCTCTAAATTACAATTCTTTGTTGTTCCCAAATAAACCCATTTTGTGCTGATAAAATAACTGACTTTTATTTTTAAGACAGCAAAAGAAAAAATAATGCAGGGAAAGAAAGGAAGAACTTCTGTAATTATGACCTTGGGTTTACAAAAAGGTGTGGGATCTAGTGTACAACTGGAGGTGCTGGTCTTGGCTGCTGACATGAACTATTCATCCAGAGTAATTTAAGTAGGACAATATCTGCACACAGATACTAGCAAGCTGGTAGGTGTGGTGGTGGAAGTTCTCTTCTGGTTATTTCCACTTTCTCAGTGAAATAAGGAGTAGTGTCATCAGATGAGAATAAGAATAGGGAAGGAAGTTTAAGGAGAGTGGCTAGTAAAAGTACTCACTTGATGTTAGCAATCACGAATTTGAAGTGAGAGCATTCAACATGATTGTGGTTTACTTACGTCACATTCAGCTAGTTGCATGGATCCAGCTACTAGCACAGTGTAGGCAGAAAATTGGACTTAACCAGCGTTGGAGTTTCACCAAGTTGGTAAAATAAAAAAGACAGGAATAAGAAAGAGAATATCTATGTGAGGAAGTGATTATAATCATTGATCAGGGAATCCGAGCTGGGTTAAGAGGGAAATGAGGACATGGCAGAGGCAAAGCACAGTAAAAATGTGGTGGAACCAGAATATTTTAGACTTCTGTGGACTTAAGGATTGGGGGGTGGGGAGTACTAGAAGGAAAGAGCTAGAAAGATAGGAGATAGTAGGAGAGCGGATGACTTGAATTGAGATCATGGAGGATTTCAATTATTGTGAATGACAAGCTCTAGGGTATAATCATGGGAGTGAACAGATAAAGTAAGTGGAGGATCAGGTCCTGTGAGGGGAGAAGGTTAAGAAGCTGAGACACCAAGATAGGAGAAGATTGATCTCCCTGAATGTTGAACCTGCAAACTGTTATGCTGAGAGTAGTGCTGGAGAGAGTGACAGTGACGTTTCCAGGGAATAAAGGGTGTGATCTGAGGTTAGCTCATGACCATGACCAGGAGAGGTAGCAAGTAAGGTGATCCAAAGACATACAATTTAAAGCCAATGTGAGGGTGAAAAAAGAGAAGGAGAATGGTCTAGAAGCAGCAACAAGGGTCACAAAGGATGCCATGGTTAGGCAGAAGAAAGGCCAAGGGTGGTGCCCCCGGTGCCCCCAGTTTTGGGTGGTGTACAGAAGATCCAGGTGTACCTGTAGGCTGAGATACTGGTGGGAGAGATGAGGCCTGAGTTAGCATGAAGAGTACAGGGACTCCTCAACTGGAATTCACCCCAGAATTCATGTGAGACATGCCAAAAGACCAGGTGGGTACCTGGGTCTGATATCTAGTGATAATCTGGGACCCAGTACAACTAAGAAGAGGCCAGTAAGAATCAAGGCAACTACCTGTGAACCAAAGGCTCCTCCTGCCTCCACAAGGATATGCAGTTGCACTTGGACGCTGTCTTGTCTCAGGAGTGGAAGAGGGGAAGGGGTCATAAAAATTTGTTGGAGGAATTCTTGGAGGGGCAGAACTGCTCAGAGCAGTAGAGTAGTATTACTTTTGCATGTTCATATCCCAGACTTAGAGCCTTATTGCTTTGTTTCATTTGCTAGGAAAATGATTTTAAAAAATTTTTTGAAAGTGGTTTTGATCTATATTTATCCACTTCCTCTCAACCCCCCACTGCCACCCCAAAGAATAGTAGAATGAGCTACAAAGTTATCAGGAATAGATGACTTTTAAAATACTTTCATTTTTAAAAATAATTAAAATAATACATGTTTATTGTAGAAAACTTAAAAATAAACATAAATAAGAAAGTAAAAGTTATATATTATCTCTCCATCAAGAGATACCCACCCTCAATATTTTGGTGTGTATACTTCTATACATGCATTGTACAAAAATGGTATCTTGCTAGATATGTAGTTTTATAACTTCTCTTTTTTTAATCTTTACCCAGGGACATGTGTATTGATTTTAGAGAGAAAGAAAGAGAAGGAGTGAAAGAGGAAAAGAAGAAACATTGATGTGAGAGAGAAACATCAATCCGTTGCCTCTGGTACATGCCCAGACCAGGGACCAAACACAACCTAAGGATGTGCCCTGACTGAGAATCAAACCCATGACCTTTTGGTGTACGGGATGACAACTCCAACCATCTGAACCTCACCGGCCAGGGCTATCACTTGTTTTTAATTGAATGATATACATGGGCAGTTTTCTTGCTAATTAATATTCTTATACATAAACTTAATAACTACCTAGGATTTCACTTCATAGGTTAATTATTCATCCAATTCCTGTTAAAGAAAATTTAAATTGTTTCCATTTTTCACTATGAGAAACAACAGCACGATGAATACCATTTTTGCTGTATCTTTGTGCAAAGTCATGATTATTTATTTCCTATGAATTAGATCTTATAATTAGATCAATAATACCCTAGATGGGCCAAAGGATATGCAACATTTTAAGGATTTTGATACACATTGCCAAGTTGTCCTCCTCGTAGCAGGATGTGATAACGCGCACACCCCCACACCTTCGCCCTCACTGCTGACAATGGAACATCTTTCTCGTGGGTGACTTCCTGAGATTTCTTTTGACCCTTAATTTGTGTTTCCATAGTAAGAATCCGACTGCTTTTACTTGACTTTTTCTCTTAAGTGGACTGAATGACCTCTGGCAAAAGAGGGTTTGGGCCACCATTTGGGGGCCACCAGGAAGCCTGAACTCGTAACATATTAGGGCCAAAATGGTCTCAAGTCAAAAAGTACTAGACTGGGGGTCATCTGTCTTGCTCTTGGGTGTTCCTCATACACCTGGGCTCAGAGCACCTCATCTGTCTTCCTTCCAGCTCTTCGTTTCTCCGATCCTTTGTCTTCCTGTCTCAGGGAACGTTCTTGCCAGTGCATCTTTGGTATCTGTGGACAGGAAGGTCAATCCAAAGTCAAGTATATTTGGACACAATTCTTCTGCCTTGTTATTCTGTCCTTGCAAATGTAAATCCTTAATAGGAATTTGAATTCTGCCTTTTCCTTAGCTCAGGTTAATAGAGATCTTTCAGTTCACCTTGAATCGTATTTGTTGAGCAACTCCATGGTTCACGGTGACATGCTAGGCATGCCCATGTTCATTCTTCCTGGTAAGGCTGCTCCTTTTCTTTCTCTCTAGTAAACTCTTGGTCGCCCACCGATGTTTCCTTCTTGGTCTCCTCTCTAGAGGATTCAAAATACGACTGTCGTCATCTTCCTGCCTCAGAGGCAGCGTGATTCACCGGCTGGTTCTGGGGCTGATTATTTGTCTGTGAGATCACAGTAAACAAGAAGCCCTGATAACATTGGGTGAGAGGCTCCTTCTTTGACAGCCCCTGTTATATAAAATATATTGTTCTGACCATGAGCTCACCTTGAAAACAATGGCTTGTGGTGAAAAAAAAAAAAGACAAAGAAGAATGGGGTAACACCTGAACAAATGAGGCAATGTTTGGGAACATTCTGGCTTACACACGGTTTAGAGAGGCTCCCAAAGTTGAGTCAGTGTTTTCGCTTCTGCTCAGAGCTCACTGGAGACTCTCGTGAACAGGACTACAATGAGTTTAACTGAAGCAGGAAACATGTTTTGGCTCTGAGCAGCTTTTCCTCCCTTTGGTGAGCCCTGGGGAACAAAAGTCTGAGTCCTAATAATGGAAAACAGAGTCTGTTGCTTAATGCAGTGTCAGGGTTGCAGTTTGTGGGAAAATCACCTGTATTTTTATGTGCTGTTTATCCATTCAGACATGTGTATGTGAACACGCTGACACATGTACAGACACACGCTCAAATAATGCCACAGTATTTTTAACAGGAACATACGGAGACACAAACACACACTTACACGTTTGTATTTTAAATGCGAACTGCATCTGCAAAGTTGCATAATCTTACCCTAGGAAGAAGAGCATGGAGCTTTCAGAGTAACTCTCTCCTCTGCTTCTTTGAAGCACAAGCCAATGATTGTCGTTAGCACTGAGCCGAGGAGCCTGTGCCAAAGGGTGACAGAATAGAAAAGTAATCCCCAGTGTCAGCTGCTGGGTGTGATACCATGGATATGCATGCCCTCTGTGCCTGCCAGGCCCGTCTCTCTGTTCTGGAAAGTGGGATCCAGTGATAAATGTCAATACACTTATGTTGCCACATGGAAGTGAGTTGTAGCTGTCTGGATCACAAACAGAAATGCCAGATCTCAAGATGTGGGTGCCAGATGGCACTTAGGAGGTGGGCATGTGGGACGGCTGCTGAGTGAGGTTTTATTAGCCGAGACAAGTGGCCTGGCACCGCTGGGTGCCACCTCACTCCCTCTGGGGGTTCCCTCTAGAGCACATTATCCAATTTGCTTTTAGATTAGATACCCATTAAGCACACAGCCTCCCCTCTTTTCTTTAATGGACTTGTTGGGATGTGTTTGGAGGGCCCTTGGCTGAGGGATGCCGCCAAAATCTGTAAGAGGGAGGAGAGCGGTGCGGAAGTGAAGGCTTGTCACAGAGAAACTGTCCCACCAACAAAGCAAAAGAGATTTTTTAAAAAATGCGTGGTGCTATTTCTTTCACAGTATAAACGGGCTTGAGTGGCAAGTGAGATGTTTACCTGCACCAACTTCCCACTTTTTTGAATGCATGATTGGCAGTTCCATAGCCAGAAAAACAGTCTCACTTTCCTTTTTCTATGGGGGGGGAGGGAAGAGAAATACCTTTCAACATTAAAACCTTAAATTTGCATTTTTTAGCTTTACAGTTTATTAAGCACTTACATGTGCACTCGTTTCTCCTCTCAATGCTCTTCTGTCAGCTCTGTTTTATTGATGCAGAAACGGAGACTCTGAGCAGAGTGACCCTGCTTCTGGTCGCCCAGCAAGTGAGCACCTGCCTCTGAAGTCCAGCCTGGGCCCGAACCTCCCCCAGCAACTGCCACTCACGGATGCCCGCCGTCTTAGTGCATCCTGGCTGCTAGAACACAGTGCCGCAGACTGGAGGGCTTATAAATGACAGAAATTTATTTCTGGCACTTCTGGAGGCCGGGAGTCTGAGATCAGGGCCAGATAAGGGCCCTCTTCTGAGGTTGCAGACTTCTCCTGGGGACCTCACATGGTGGAAGGCACTTGGGATCTCCGGGGGGCCTTGTAGAGTACTGAACCCATTCATGAGGGCTCTACCCTCATGACTAATAACCTCCCAAAGGCCCCAGCTCCTGATTCCACTTAATCCCATTACACTGGGAGTTAGGATTTCAATGTAGGAATTGGGATGGGGACAAAAACATTCAGATCGTAGCACCTACCATGTGACGTGTGCTTTACACATACTATTTTGACCCTTCAACAAGTCTGTAGAGTAGGCATTAATGCTGCCAAACACAGGTGACAAAGTCAAGCCTTAGAAGGGCCAAGTTCCTTGCTCAGTGTCACACAGTTGTTACATGGCTAAGCTAGGATTTGAACCTATGTCTGCCTTGACCCCCAAACCTACACTGTTCCACTCTAACAATTATAATAACTAGCAATTAATAAGCACTTACTATTTTCTGGGCTCTGTTCTAAGTGCTGTATCTGCATTAAGTCATTTAATTTTTATAACAAGGCTGTGAGGTTAGCACGGCTAACACTTTGACTTTACAGATAGAGGAATCGAGGCATGGAAACGTTAAGTGACTTGCTAAAGATGACACAGCTGGAGATGGGCAGAACAAGGCCTCGTATTCAAACAATTTAACCCAGGACTCACGTGTTTAAATCGCCACTATGTACCACCCTCGCACTGTGCCAGCTTGTGTACTTCAGGGAAGTAGGTGTGGTTAAGAAAAGGCTTTAGGTAAACCCATTTCTTTATGATTTTTGGAGCCATCCCACACACTTTCTAGAGTTCACCTGGACTCTCAGATCAATTCCGGAACTACCTCAACCCCCCAGGGTCTATTTTGGATCAGAAATGACTAGGGTCACGCTACTGAAAATGTCAATGCTCACTAGTAGCCTCAGCATCCACTTGGGAGCTTCTGAGAAACGCTGAACCTCGGCACCAGGGCTCCTGAATCTGAGTCTGCACCACTGGCAGAATCCCCAGGCAACCCGGGTGCATGTGCAAGTTTCAGAAGCAACAGTCTAAAGGGGAACTGGAACCTTGAAGGGCATAGTTCTACATTGCAACTACGTTTTGGGATCCCAGAAGCTTTAAAGAGTACTGATGCCTGCATCCCACCCCCATTCGGACTTATTTGCAGCCTTGACATTGGGAATTTTAAAAGTTCTGCAGATGATTCTAAAGTGCAGCCAAGGTTGAGGGCCACTGCTCCGGGATGCCCTGCAGTCCTCAGCAACCACTCAGGGTGCACCCTGACCACTGGATCTGCCTCTGGGTTTGGGGGATTAGAGCAATCCTAGAAAGATTTCTTCGTGTGTAAGTAATCATTTGATTACTTCATTACCCTGAAGCTTATGCTAGTTATTCTCATCAGAAGAGCAGTAATCGTAATAGAACTAGCATTGTTCAGACAGGACTGGTTCAGAAAGCTCTTCCTGATCCCACTCTAATGAGTTTTCCTCCTTGTTTTCCGTCATGTGTAAAATAAGCCTGCACTTTCCCTGGGAGAAGAAGGGGAGGCTGCAGGTGCTGTGCTAATTACCCCGAGCCTCCATCTTCGGAAGAACTGTCATCTAACTGCAAGGCTCAAGTGTTATCCCAACTGCCCAGAGAGGCAAGGGCTGTGTGGCAAAGGATTTGACAGTGAAGAAGAGCTGAGGTTTGAAGCAAATTCCTATCATGTTCTTGAGGCAGCTATGCCCAGTGTGCTGTGCAGTAACCTCTGATTGCCCTTGAGCCTAACCTTGCAGTAGAGCTATGAGTTGTAATCCAAAGGTAGAAATTGGCCGTCTAGGGCAGGGAATTTGCTTATGGTCATAGTTCCACACAAGAAAATAAGTTCTGACAGGGCGGGGCATTTTCTGCACTCTGTGGTGTCCTTGGTGCCCAGGACTCAACACACAGTAGGTGTTTTGGAAGCATTTGCTGAAGATCAACGGGAGGGGGTAACCATCACTCAGACCATTTGCTGAATGCTTTCTGGGTTCCAGAAACTTTATCAACATTTATGCTGCTTAGTCCTAAGACAATCTTAAGAAATAGATTGCTATTTATTTGTTTGCTTTTAATTGTTCAACGAAGTTAAATAATTCTTCCGTTGGTTGTTACTTTCTCATTTGTGACAAAACCTGGATTCATTCATTCAACACATATTTATTGAGTGCCAGACACTATCCTAGACATTTGGGCTACATCAGTGAGTAAAACAGAAAAGATCCCTTACCATTGTAAGTCTGAGGGAGCATACAATAATAACGTAGTAAATAAATAAAATTACATAATATAATAGAAGCGGCGTGGCAAAGTAAATAAATAAAGATAAAGGTAGGGGACTAGGAGTGTCAGGGAGAGAAGGGTGGTGGTGGGCTGTTCTCAAGGTTAGTGTATATGTCATCTTGGCTAGGCTATGTAACCAAATGCTAATCCCGGTACTGCTGTGAAGGCATCTTGTATATGTGGTTAATATCTACGATCAGTTGACTGGAAGTGAAGGGGATTACCTGTGATGATGTGGGTTGGCCCCACCCACCCAGTTGAAGGCCTTGTGAGCAGAAACGGAGGGTACCAGAGAAGAAATTCTGTCTCCAGACTGCAGCCTGAGTTACCAGCCTGCTGGCCTACCCCACGAATCTTAGACCCAAGACAAGACAGCAACATCAGCTCCTGCTCGGGTTCCCAGCCTACTGGCCTGTCCTGTGGATTCCAAATGTGCCAGCCCTCCAAGTCCACAAAATAAATCTCTGGAGACCCTGACTGCTGCAGACTTTGGCACTGGACATAAGGTCCTACTGTAATAAACGGCTAAAAATGTGGAAGCGTGGGTGATAGCGGGGGCTAGAAGAATCGGGAGATGTATGAGAGAAATTACTTTGAAGAGTTGTTGGTAGAAATACAGACATTAAAGGCAATTTTGGTGAAGATTCAGACAGAAGTGAAGAGAATTTTAGAGAAAGCTCTATTTTTTAGATAATACTTACATTGTTGTGAACAGTATGCTGCTACAGATATGAATGTTAAAGGTGCTTCCAGTGAGTTTGCTGATGGAAATGAGAAGCATGTTACTGGACGTTGGAGAAAAAGTGGTCCTTCTTACAAAGCAGCAGAAAACTTGGCTCGATTCTGGAGGCCCAGAAGGGACGCTGGGCTACCATATTATTTTCATGTAAAATAGAATGGCCTGCAAGCCCAGGCCTGTGGGTTCTGTATAACCGATGCCTTTGTCCACATATTTAACAACTCATGAACAAAAGTGGTAAAGGAAGGTCAAGTGGAGTAGTAGTTAAACATTGTAAGAGTTAATTTTATGTGTCAACCAGACTAGGCCACAGGTGCCCAAATATTTGGACAAACATTATTCTGGTTATTTCTGTGAGGGGGTTTTTGGATGAGATTAACATTAATGTTGGTAGACTGAATAATGAATAAAGCAGACTGCTCTCCTTAATGTGGGTGGGCCCCATCCAATCAGTTGAAGGCCTGAATAGAACAATGAAACTAACACTCCCACAAGTAAAAGAGAATTCTTCCTGCCCGTGTGCCTTTGAACTGGGACATCAGCTTTTTCCCCTGCCTTTGGACTCCAAGCAAAGCACTAGCTCTTCCTGGTTTTCAGGCTTGCAGGGCTGGGAACTACACTATTGGCTTTCCTGGGCCTGCAGCTTACTGACTCCCCCTTGGGGCTTGCCCACCTCCATACCTGGGTGGGCCAATTTCTTATAATACATCTCTTCACAAACACACACACACACACACACACACCCTGCTGGTTCTGTTTCTCTGAAGAACTGTGACCAATACAAGCATGTTTACTTTGAGGTTAAACTTGAATCCAAACCTCAGCTTCACCATTTAATCAGGAAGCCTTGGGCTATGTACTAACTTCCTTAAACTTCAGTTTCCACATCTGAAAAACAAAGGCACTGACAGAATTCCATGGCCAGAAGGTGAAGTGACTGCAAGATAATCCTTGTACAACATGACACCTGGCCAAAATCGAGTTCTGAAGAAATATGTCACATTTTCATTGGGGTTAATAAGGTGTGTTAGGAGTAGTCTTAGAAATGGGTGTTTCAGTACTGGGTCCTCCATTAGGCGGCGGCGTCACCTCGGGCGCCTCGTTTGTCTGGCCTCTGCGTCCGCACCTGCAAGAGGACAACACGCCAGAACGGGGCTGCTCAGAGCAGGCTCCACCCGTGGAAGCAGCCCAGGCGCCCAGCAGCAGATGAGTGGAGAAAAGGCGGGGCACATACCTATCTATAGTGGAATACTGCTCAGCTATAAAAAAAGAAGGAAATCTTTCCATGTGCAAGAGTGTGCACGGCCCTAGAGGATATTGTGCTAAGTGAAATCAGTCCGAGAAAAACACCATACGATTTCACTTATATGTGGAATCTAAAGAACAAAACAAGCGAAATTGCAACAGACTCACAGACACAGAGAACAGACTGATGATTGCCAGGGGAGAGGGTGGGGACTGGGTGAGAAAGGTGAAGGGATTTAGAAGTACAGATTGGTAGTTACAGGTTAGTCCCAGGGATGTAAAGTACAGCACAGGGAAGACAGTCAATAATGTTGTGGTAACTGTGTCAGCTATGGACGGTGCCAGGTGGGTACTGGAAAGATGGGGGAATGCTTTGTAAAATACACGATTGTCTAACCACTACACTGTACACCTGAAACCAATACAAAATAATATTGAAGGTAAAAACTAACAAACAAACAAAAAACAAAGTGTGGCCCACAGTCTGCTGCACGTCCATGAACTGTTACGGCCAGAGACGACAAACCCGGAGAAGTACACGGCATGCATTTGGAGACTCCCACAGCAGCTCGACAGCGCAATTTCATGCCTTTTGGGTCTAATAATAACACTTTGGATTTGTGTTTTGTATATCTCTGTCTTTTTTAAATCTCTTTGTTCTGATAATTAATCTTTAGTATATATATTTAAAGTATTAGTTCACAACAGACTAGGGGAGAGAAAAACCAACAACGGGCCCCTCAGCGCAGCTAGTTGGAGAATTCTCTCAGATCAGTGCTTCTCCAAGTTCAATGTGGGAAGGAAACCTGGGAACCTTGCTAACGGTGCAGATTCTGGCCCAGCAGGTCCAGGGTACAGACCGAGATTGTGCGTTTCCAACTGCACGCAGAAGCTCCTGACCGATGGTGATGCTGCTGGCCATCAGGTCACCCTCAGTGGCAAACTCCTAGATAACCTGGTACCACTGACCGATTAATGTCCTACCTTTTTACAAAATGGAGTTAGGGGAGCATGAGAAAATCAAGGTGGCCTGTGGGGCCTTCTGAATCTATCATTTCTTTGAGACTTTTACGGACTTTACTCAGTTGTTTAAAGAGCTTTAATATGGCAATTCAGAGATGGTCATCATCCTGCTTTCCATTTTTGTCTACAAACTTCAAGGCTAGAAAACCCTGCTTAGATCATGAAGCCTTCCTCCTGTTTTGGGAGTGCAGGAATGCATTTTTATGTAGTTTGACTCCGGCCAATGATTTTATTGGAGAGACCAACTATCCAGACCAGGCAAGCCATTGCTCCAGTCAGGGCAGCTGTCCTTTGGAACTGAGGGTCTCCTTTAGCCATCAGAGGGGTCTTGTGCTAGACTCAACATAGTTAGTAGACTTGATCTTCAAGAGGAGAATATGAGAACCCGGAAAGTGAAATAAGCCAGGAGGTGAAAGACAAATACCATATAATCTCACCTATAAGTGGAACCTAATCAACAAAACAAACAAGTGTGCAAAATATAAACAGACTTTAGAATAAAAAATAAACTGACAGTAACCAGAGGAGAGAGGGATAATGGGGGAGAATAGCGGAAGGGCCATCAAGAAACATGTATAAAGGACACAGGGACAAAGTCAGGGTGGGTGGGAGACAGGGATGGGCGGGGCGGGGGTCATGGTGGGGTGAAAACTGAGACAACTGTACTTGAACAACAATAAAAATAAAAGAGCCCAGAGGGAAGTATAGATGAAAGGTGACTAATGAAATATCTTACAGCATATGTACATAGGGACAGGAGTAAAGGGGGTTGTCACTCTTTCCTTCAGGTCCTGTTATGAAATTTACAATTAAGGGAAAAAAAACACATGAGCTAGCCTTCCCAATATGAAGGAGCAGGAGGTGTGGATGGTTCTACTGGAGTTTGAGCTGTGGGACGGGGAGCCCGACAGGAGCTATGCCCACAGCACCTGGCCAGAGTCAGAGCAGGCTGCATGAGGGTGAGAGAGGGATTAACTACCCCAGCCTCTCTTCTACCTTTCCGTCTCTGTGCTGGTGGCTTCTATTGGCAAAGCTAGTGGACAGCTAGTTGGCTAGTAATTCCGAGTTTTGCTGTCTGTGGATATCAGCCTCCTGGGGCATTGAACAAGGTGGGGAATGATGGAGAATATATTCAGAGACACACGGGGACAACAGCCAACACAGACTCCATATTCTATGAATATAATCTGACCCCCTCGATCTCAGGCTTCTCATAAAATTTCATATGCACCTGTCCATGGAAACCACTGCCAGACATTTACACAGCTCAGTGCCCTGGGACCACGTAATACAGGATATACCATGCATCAGAGGAACTGGTAAAGTGGAGATGGTTTAATCCAAGATAACTTTCTGGAGGGAGTGGCTTTGAGATGGAGTCATAAGAAAATGAGAGGCATGAATTAAGGGAAAGGAGACAGAGATAATAGTATGAGTAACTTTGTAACTATGAAAAGGGATACTTGGAAATGAATGCCAGACAAGCCAGTTGGTAGAAGGTATTACATCCTTGTTTGGATGGTATAAAAAGAGTAATGGTTCTTGGATATAGGCAAGTGACAAAAGGGAGAGAGAAATAGATAATAATAATAATAAATAGCTGTGCATTGAATGCATCAGGGATAAAGTCATCTTCCACAGTAATCTTCTACATACAGCATGTCATTTATGCCTCACAGCAATCTGATGGGGATGGTAATATGATCACAGTTATTATGTTTTAGAAGGAAGGATTGAGGGCCAGAGGGAAACTGGTTTGCCAAAGGTGGTAGACTATGTCATTGTTCAAAAACATTTTCTGTCACTCCCATGGGGATTCTCTTTTATCAAATCCTGCCTACCAGACAATGTTCAGATTATACTTGTCCCATTGACATCAAGCTTGATTTTGTTACTTACCTTGGCCAATGAAATGTAAGTGAAAGTGACATTTGCTACTTCCAAACAGAGCCTTTAAGATCCATTGTCCTTTTCCATCTCGATAGAGGCTACGCTGTTAGCCTGAGTCTTAGTGTGAAGAGGACCTGAACAGATTTATAGCCAATAACCCACAGTGGACGTGTAATGAGAGCAGGAAGTATTTGCTCTGACATTGTAAAATATCAGAGATATTGTAGGGATTATTTGTTAATGGAACATAACCTAGCCTACCCTGACTGATTAACAAGAGATCAAAATTTCCTCCCAGTTGAAGTATTCAGAATATTCATTTATAGTTTTCATTGTACTTGATTTCCCTGTTGTATTTAATAGTTGACCAATCCTTTCTTCATAAGATATTTTCCTTCATGGCTTCTCCTGGTTTTCTTCCTGTTCTGTGCCAGTTACTTCTTGAATCCCCTTGGGGTGCCTCTGCCTCTGCTCACTTCTTCAAAGTTGATATTCACCAACGTCGTGGCCTTGGATCATCTTACCTAATACACATTCCCTGGGCGATGGCGCTCATGCTCCTAGCTTCATCAGTAAATGCGTGAGTCCTACAGGAACTGGAGTGGGAAGGGGGAGCTCCTTTTACTTACTGCTGATATTAGAGCCATAGAGAGATATTAGGTTTTGTTTAAGAGAAAGAGTGAGGGGGAGCTTGAGGGCATTGTAATGGGTCATCAGACAAGGAAACTAAAATTGAGTGGAATTGAGCTGTGGAACCAAGTGAGGATGAAGAATTGAAAAAGGTAAGAGTGAGAGTAAGCCTGCCCTTTCTATGTCTCCTTAATATGTCAGAAGTTGTGTTGAACCATAGCCCTTCTGTGATTTCTGGGATGTTGGCAATGCCAGGAGGGGGGAAATGTGAAGAAGGAAGTAGTAAGAAGGAAAACTATAACTAATTACTTTGAAAAAAATGTGTTTTGACTAGGGGAGTGGAATTCTGCAGTGGCCGGGGAAACAGGTCTGTCTGTGGACTTCACATGAGAGCAGCCCAGGTGTCTCTGCAGTGAGAAGTTGGCATCTCCACTGGCTTGTGCTCTGCAGGCAGTGGGGGTGGTGATACACAGGCGGATACAGACATGGAAGGCTTTTATTAGTACTCCCAATTGAGTATGCCCCAAACCAGCCTTGTTTCTCTTCCCAAATCCCCAACCCATTTTTTCTTCTGTATTCTGGCTGTCCAGGGGTGTTTGGAAATGTGGGGAGTCACTTTCTGGATGTCACAATGACTAGGAAATGCTACCGCAATTTAGTGGATTGGGGCCAAAGAAGCCAAACATTTAAAAATGCACAAGAGAGTTCCACACACAAAGAATTGTCCTGTCCAAAATGCCAGTAGCACCTCTATTAAGAAACACTATATGAATGTCATCATTGGACACCCAGTTGCCCAAGAGAGAAACCTGGAAGTCATTCAAGATCTCTTCCTCTCTCTTCTCCCCTTACCCAGCTAAGCTGTCACTGAGTCCTGTCAACTATACCCCCCCCAATATTTCTCAAATCAATGTCTTCCTCATCCCCACTGCCCTGTATTGGCCTCCAAGTCTTTCTCCTGTCTCTAAACTAGGCTGCACGTTGTAGCTGGCAGAAACCCTGCATGCCAAATGTGTGTGAGGCACACAGAAGAAGCCACTAAATATTTATTGAATGAAGGACTTTTAACTCCCTTTACTGCTTTCTCTTCCTTAGTCAGCATTAGCATTCTAAATTATAGGTCTGATGGGGCTACTCCTGCTTTCAAATCCTTCATTCGCTCCCCATCGTCTTCAAGGTAAAAATCAAATACCTTATTATATAACATAGGCCCATTGCCCCACCTGCCAGCATCCTCTCCTACCAGTCTTCCATAAGAACTTTTGTTCCAAATTTTTCAAAGTGTCATGGATTCCTCGGACCTTTTTTTCACTTTGCAGAGTTTGTTCTCTGTACCAGAAGTACCCTTCTTTCCCTTCTCTGAATGACTAATTTATAAATCAGTTCTAGTCAAAGTACGATTTTCTCTGGGAAGTCTTTACTGGTGGCCTCTCCCACCAACATCTGATCTTGGACCTTTGCTATACCTCTATGGCCTCTCTATTACACTGAGCAGATGCTGCTGTTCTCTGAGTCTTTTGTCCCCACTGGATGGTGGGATCCTTACGGCTCACGGGCAGGTACTGTGCATTTCATTTTTCCACACATCTGTGTCTTCAACTGTCCTTGACCTATATAGTCACCCAGTCAGCATCTCTTGCATGCGTGAAGCAACTAGCCAAGACCACACAGCCAGTAAGTGGCCAAGCTGATTCCCACCAGATCTTCAGCCCCCCAGATCTTCAGTGCTGAGATGTCAGTTAATGGGTGGAGGCATTAATTCTGAAATAATGGAATATTAGTGAAACTGGAAAGCAATGAGTTCATTCACTTTCCAAAAATATCTGTTGAGTACTTACTATGTCCAGGAAGAGAGATAAGAAACACTTTGATGAAAGGTGCAAGAGATCTAAGGGGTGGATATTGTGTGACTGTGGCAGAGGAAAACATATCAGTAGGGGAGTCCCAGAGTCATGGGGGCACCGTCCCAAGACCAGGTTCTCAGAGGGAAGGTGGCCTGGCCCCAGGAATTTAGTATGTTGGGCAAGGTTAGAGTTAGTGTCGGCCACCACGAGAAAGAGCCGCAGGGACTCCTGCACATCCTGCTTACCATTGTCCTTCTCCTGTCCCTCTGTGGGAATGGCGATGAGCTGCCAAGGGAAGAATTTCTAGAAGGTATAGCCAACTTTCCTCCCACCTTGGTCATCAGCCAGGAAAAAAACAAAACAAAACCCAAAACCGGAGTTCCAGGAGGAAATCTTGTATTAGATCTTGTTGTTTATCAACAGCGCCACCTGGGACATCTTTAGCCACTGGCTTCTGTGAAAAGTGGTAAAGGGAGCTAAGTAAATAGCAGCCTGTCACTTCAAACACCTGGATGGTAGGGGAGGGCAGGGGAAGTCAGCAAGCTAGAGGCCCAGAGGTCATCACAAATCTAAGACCTGGAGTCTTGATAGCGTCTGAGTTGTGGAACTGCATCCTTCAGTTCATGGGTCCACTGGGACTCCTTCAAGGGCGACAGGCAGGAAGCAGGAGCACAGAAGCCAACATGCAGAGACTACTCTGATCTGCAAACATCATGGGGCCTTCCTGCCTTCTGCTCTGGATCACCAAAAGTGACCTTAGTGGCTTAAAAAAACCACCTCAGAGTTTTGACAGGTGCTAGGAAATAGCAGAGTAATGACCAACTGGGGGGAATACAAAGCCCATTCCTGGTTATGAACTGGACTTAGGAAAAAGGATGGATGGTATTACAGGCAGGGCCAATTCTGGCAAACAGAAGCTTGTAGAAATGTACAAATCAAGAGATAGTGGAAGCCAGCCAGATTAGCAAAATGTCATATCCCTATTTTAACATTCATTTTGATTTCCCCACTCAAGTTTTACTAGGACAATGGGACACCTCATAAAATGAATTTCAGTGGAGAAAATAAACCTCATTTGTTACTAAATATGTTGCTTTTGGAAAGTTTGTGTTTATATGATTTTTTTTTTCTAAAAATTTAATGATCTCTGATCAGTTTGGTTACTCAAGTCTGGACATGTAAAATGGTATTTCATTTTTTGTGTGTGCAAGACAAACTTAGGGAAAACAGTTGTCTTTAGTGAACTTTGAAGTCATTAATGTGAACCATATTTCTAAATTAATGTATGCTTTATCATTTATTGTGAGTTCCGGAGGTTGGACCTCACATCTGATGCCTGGATTTGACTTATTCAGGTCTTTGGAGTCCACTCCTACCTGTGGCTTTTGATCTGTGTGTTTCTCTTACCATGGGTTACACTCCTCAGACAGTCCAAACTAAATCCTGAGAAAATCACTGTAAAGCTTGTTGCTACAGACTGAGAAAGAAAACTTTTTTTTTGCATAAAACAGTGAAATTTTATTTTTAATAGAAAACCTAAGAGGGAGAATATTTACTAGTTCTGTGAGCACTGAGTTGGGTCTTTAAAAGCCAGGAAAAACACGAGGGCCTAGAACTGTTTGATTATGACCGAGTTTCATTGTATTATTAGTAGTAAGCGAATAGAGTCTTAAGTATTCTCAAGAGGAAGCTCGATTAAAAAGACAAACCTTGGAACAAGCTTTGTGGAAGGCCAAGAGATTAAGATTCTGCCAGTCCAGGAAGGAAGGGATTCCAAAGATAAAGGGCACCCATCGAAAACATCTTGTTTTCAGCTGCTGGGAGCTCTCCATCAGGAAATAAACAGGAATGTGCTGCTTCACGCACAGAATCAGAGAGAATATCTCTAAGATAATCATTAGCACAAGCCCCTAAAATCCAGACGTTTGGGTTTCCATCACCTCCAGAAAACGGCTATGTCCCCCCAAGGCTAACTACAATAAAAGCTTGAGAAGCTAATATTTTCATTGTACTCCTCTCCTACTTTGTATTTAAAACTAAACTTAGTTTTATTTTTTTGGTCCAGACTTGGCCATAGATGATGACTGTTCCTGGTGTATGGGCAAAAAAAAATTAATTGCTAGGGAAATGCAAATTCTTAGGTTCAGAGCTATGTGCTATGAAGTTGCTGGTTCTTGGCTCAGTGATTCTCTCTGACCAGGTTATGATGACGCAGTGTGAGGAATGCCTGGCAGTAAGCATGACTACATCCTGGCTACTGCTTGTGACCTTCTTCCTGGTGTTAGGAAGGGACACAGACTTATTCATGTGCCTGGACTTGCCTTGAAAGCAAACGCATGGAGCATCCAGGAGGTGAATGCTGGGTTACTTGAACGCTTGAAACTATCTATTTAGGAGCCACGTAAGGAGTAGTGGTGAAAAGCCTTCATTCAAAGCCAGAAACAAGGGAATCATGTCTGAGACCAAGCATAGCAGGAATGGAGCTAGAAGTCTCTCTTATGTAGCTTGTTGGATACAGGTACCTACTCTGGAGTTCACCTCCTGGGTTTGAATCTCAGATATGAGTTGTGTGGCTGTGACAAGTTACAGAGCCTGTTCTGTTTTGTGACAAGTTACAGAGCTTCTTATTAAATGCAAAATGGAAAGAAATAACAGAGCCTTCCTTGTACAGTTAATTAAGGACTAAGATAATGCATGCAAGTGGGTATCACTCACACCCAGGGTGAAGCTCATCTGCAGACAGACTCAGTTTCACCATGACCGGTGACGTCAGACTTTCCCCAGGCTACTTCACCACACCCTCTCGTAATGTAATTGTTCTAGCTGTGTGGCCTCAGGCAAGTTACTTGACCTTTCCGTGCCTAAGTTTGTTCTTCTGTGAAAATTTTATAGGAACGTCTTGAAAGTTAAATTACTTAATATTTGTCAAGTGCTTCGAACAGTGCCTGGCACATAGTAAGTACTATATGAGTGCTTATTACATAAACAAGACTTGTGCCTAGAATATCTAAGAGTTTAATGTGTGGTAGCTATGATTGTAAACATGGTCACCTTCAAGGAGAACTTAACTAGAATAAGGACTTGGGAAATCAGCCAGGGATTATAGTAAAAGAAAGTGCCCGTGTGTGTGCTGGGAAGGGTGGGCGGAGAGGATGCATAAGCATCTCTTTGAAGATTATCCATTACAATGCATAATAACCCCCTTCTCAGTGTCACAGAAGAATAAAATGTAGGCCCAAGGCAATGTTAATTAATATTACTTATAGCCACGTCTTCATCATGATTAAGCAATTAATTTTTCTAGCAACATTATAAAGAACCAAGGACTCACAGTGTAGAATTACTGGACCTTTGAATATGATGGCAGAATTCCTGTAATGTTTCATCGGCTTTGATCCTTAAAATGTTTCCCTTTTTATTTGGTTTTAATGGAGCTCCTGCTGCTGATCAGGAAGCATTTAATGTGAAGTTGCCTTGGACTAAATTGAGTCACTGAAGCATGCCTTTTGAAATACAAAGTTATTTTTATAAAGGATGAAGAAACCATTGGCCTATGCCAAAGGTAAAGTGGCAGTAAAAATGGCATCTCTTTTCTTTGACTTTTCCCCAAGATCTGGAAGGCTGTGAGGCAAGGCAATGAACAGAGGTGAGAGAGCGGTGGTGGTTGGGTTCTTCCCCTATCCGTACGTAGCCTAAGCCTTTTGATCCTGGTTTCCATGAATGGGTTTGGCCCTTCTACTTTATAATGCTCTAGAAGTGATCACAGATTCAGTTACCCTGCTCCTGGCGTGGCCAAATATGTCTGCCCCACGGGCTTCTATCTGGATGGTGCTGCCCGCACCATCCAGAGCAATGTCTCCAGGAGGGTTCTGAAGCCGTGCACCACGGCTTCACTCTGTGGAGCAGTGCACCATGGTCCATTAGCAAAATATTTCACTGGGGGTGGTGATGGTTTTTGACTTTCCTGTACCAACCCTCTGTTTAACTGAGAGGCAAGATTGCAGAGAGGTTCCAGCAGTCAGGGTTGAGGTTCATTTCTCAAACTCTCTAAGCCCCAATCCTCATCTTTAAAATGGAGGAAATAGGAGTAACAATAATAACAGTAACAGTAATAATACATGTCAGGTCTGTTTCTAAGAGCATGACATATATTAACTCATTGAATCCTCACAACCTAAGAAATAAGGCTATAGTTATCCCTTTCTACACACGAAACTGAGGCTCAGAATAATGGTCCCAGCTGAGAAGTGGCTCATCTTTCTTCTGTGAGAAATATGGCCTCTTCCATGGGCACGTGAAAGCACTCAGTACATGTCACCCACTTTGCTTGTACTTATAGGTTATAAGAACTTCTGAAAGCACAGAACTCTGTAAAGAAAATAGGTTAGTAGATTTTGTTACAGTCTTCAGTTGTCATATTCTGTTTGATTCTTGTGTCACTTTGAAAGAGGATATTAACATTTAGATGACACCCACGGGCAAATCTCATCAAGCCATACTTCCTGTCTACATAACCCCAGAAAGTTTGCAAAGTTCTTACATGTCATTATCACTGTTGATCCTCACAACCGTGTGATATAAGCAGGGACCTTAGTTTTTATTGGGGACCTTTGTTTTATTAGGGAGCTTCGCTGTTTTATTAGAAGATAGCAGAGTCAGCATGAGGACTCTTTGCGCCTTGCTATACATTTGGTTTGTCAAGCTCAGTGGTTCTCAAAGAGTCGTCTCTGAAACATGGCATCAGCAACACTTGGGAACATGTTAGACATGCAAACTCTCTGACTCCACATCTACTGAATCAAAAACTCCGGGGACAGGGCCCAGGAACCCTCGATGTAACAAGCCCTCCAGCTGATTCTGTTGCTCACTCATGTTTGAGGACCACTGCAGTACTTGGACCTCTTAACAAGAGGAAAAGCTGAAGGAAGTGGAGATAACTAACTAGAGAAATATATGATATCGGCCATGAGGCATTTAACAGGTGACTACGGAGAAGATGAAGCAGGTGTGTACAGTACTAAAGGGTTTTAAGGCTTTAAAGGGCTTTCAATAAACTCCAGCTAAGACCGTTCCAAGAAAGAGCCCTTCTCATCTGAATGTTTTCAGAGATATTTCCAATCACTAGAAAGAGTCAAGCAGAGAGACCTAAGGCCCATCCATGCTCACAAAGTGGGGCAGGAGGAATTCTGATAATGGGCAGATAAAGTTGGAGTTTTAAGGGCCAATAAATAACTTTATTTCCCTCCTGAGAAATAAGAAAAAGGGGTTAGATAAAGGAAGATTAAACTTCATTTTTAGTAAAGACTGCCATAGAGAACATGTGTTCTAGATGTTTTTTAGATGAAAAACCACCCCAAAACAGTAACTTAAAATAATACCAATCATTCATTTGCTCACGATGTGGGAATTGGCTGGTCTCATGTAGGTAAGTTCACTCTGATCGCACGCGGTTGCAGTCAAATGACTGGAAGTGGGAACATTCACTCACATGTCTAGCACCTGGGCTGGAAGGATTCCAGCAGCTGGGGCTGGAACAGCATCTCTCCCCTGCTCCCATATGGTCCCTCCATATGGTGACCTCAGGCTACCTGGACTTCTTTCACAAAGACTGAAAGGTCCAATTGTTTCAAGAAAAGCCAACAGAAGCCATGTAGCTTTTTAAATAGCCTCAGAAGGCACACTGTACCATTTCTACAGCATTCTATTTATTAAGATGGTCACAAAGCCCCACCTAGGTTGAAAAGGTGAGGACATAGACTCCACCTTTTGATAGAAAGGATGTCAAAGCATTTGCAGACGTGTTTTAAAACCTCCACAGTATGCCACCGCATGGGTCTCTAACACCTTCTCCCTTGAGCTGAATTTAGAACCAGGCTGTAGTCTTCACCCCTTGCAGGGGCAAACACTGCTGCAAAATGCTTACTAAATGCCTCTCTGTGGGCAGTCCAGGCTACACTAGAGATCATGCTCAGTTTCATTTTCAAGTTCACCAATCAGGTAAGTTGCTTCTGGCTTGCAGGAGGGGGAAGGAAGAGGCCAGGAGTGTTACCCTAGAAGAAGTCCCACTTGGCAACAGGAGCCCAGGGAATGGGGTTACCTCTTTACAGGCAGCTGGATTGGCTGGAACTCCTAAATGTCATGTGTACAATCAGTTACAAAATAACCTAACATCTTTGGTAATTCTTTTGGACATTTTGTCTTAAATCTGTGTCCGTTTAAAATATTATTTATTTATTTATTTATTTAGTTAGTTAGTTAGTTATTTTCTCTTCCTTTCAAACTGCCTCTAAGAATTTGTTAACAGCTTTATTGAAATATAATTTATATGTCATGCATTTCACCCATTTAAAGTGTATAATTCAATGGTTTTTAGTATTCAGTGTTATGTGCAACTGTCACCACAGGTCATTTTAGAGCATTTCATCACCTTTGAAAGGAATCCTGTACACTTGAGCTATCACCTCCCTATCCTTCCCAGCCCTGTAGCCCCAAGCAGCCACAAATGTACTGTTTATCTTCATAGATTTGGATATTTCTTCCAAATGGAATTGCATAGTATATGATCCTTTCTGTCAGGCTCCTTTCACTTAGCATAACATGTTCAAAGTTCATGTAGTTGTAGCATGTGTCAGTACCCTGTTCTTTTTTGCAGCTGAACACTATTCCAATGTGTCGATGGCAAAGTACATTTAATCTATTAGTTGGTGAACATTTGGGATGTTTCCACCTTTTGGCTATAATCATTGGTGTGCATGTTCATATGTGGACATATGTTTTCATCTCTCTTATGTAGGTACCTAGGAGTGGAGTTGCCGAGTCATGTGGTAACTCTATGTTTAACCATTTGAGGAGTTGTCAATTGTTTTTCAAAGTGGCTACACCATTTTACGTTCCCACTAGCAGTGTATGAGCATTCTGGGTTCTCACCTGGTGAACTTCACCCTAACTCTGGAACATGCTTCCATTAAGGCGTGTGTAACATTGCATTATGGTGCTTGCTTGTGTATCTATCTTCCCTTTAGGCTAATAAGCTCACTGAGGTGGATTTTTGGTCTGTTGTCTGTCCAGTAACCATTCATTATTTAGGTAGTAGAATTCTCTTGCAAATCCTTCTGTTCTAAATTGAGATTCAAATGGAAGCTCATGTCCAATCTCAAAATTGTACACAACAAATATTCTTCGTACATGAATTATATTTTAATGAAACTGTTTCATTTAAAAGGTAGCTGGCCCTGCCCCTCTAGCCACGGTGACTGGCACTATGTGAACTATACTGGGCCAATCAAGTTCTTCCCCAGGATTTTTTAACCTGCAACTGTGTGGAGGAGCCTTTTCCTCTTGAGAAGTAAATTCAGGAAAGCAAAACCGAGAGTTCCTGGCTGTTATAATATCAGCCTCATGGGAAGAGCTGCCAAAACAGAAAACAAGCTGAGATAAGCAATGGAGGAAAACATCTGGAAAGTACTCAAAGCTCTGGTTCCTGTCATCCCAATCATTCCTGCAGTTTCGCTATGTGAGACAGTGAGTGTCCCTCTTTGCTTCAGCTAATTCAAATTTGGTTTTTAAGATTTACCATCCATAGAGTCCTATGCGGCTTTTCACCAGAGTGGCAGCCTGAGTTTGTTCATTCTTTGTAACTCAGAGTCTGACATAGGCCCTGGCACAGAGTAGGCACTCAAGATCTTTGTTTACTGCTTTAAAGCAGCCTATAAATAGGCTGAATTAATTTACTGAGATCTGCACTAGTCAGAGTAAAAACAAAAAGAAAATGAGAAGTGTTACTTAAGTGTATCGGGACAACAGAGCTTGATGGTTTGTACAATTAAATGTAAGGGGAAAAAACAGTAAAAAAGTAAAACAATTCCAGAAAAATATAAATCTGCTGCCAACTTGGCAAACTGAACTATAGGAAGCTAGAGATATTTGTTTCCCTTCCTTCTTCTCCAATATTTCCAAATGAAAACTTCTTGTTATAAAATAAAAACTTTTTCCTTTTATAAGATAAGTTTGATTTTGCTTACCAAAGATGGAAACTAGAGAGTTTAACTTTCCTCCTTGAGCCTTTTTGCATCTCACCTTGTTGGATGGGAGGAAAAGAGGATGAAGAGAGGATGGAAAACGGGAATGATCTTTACCAAATTACAAGTGCAATTGCTCATTCCCAAACAAGAATGGAACCTTCATTGTACCTTCATTAGAAGGCTGGCTATAACAGTGGCAGAAAAATGCACCATATTTTCACCAAGCAGGTCTGGCTGGTTTAGGATTGTGTGCTTTGCCAAATCAAATGGCTGTACCAACAATAAGATCACAAGGAGTCCATTGGTTGTGAAAACCAAGTGTCACTGATTCCTGGAGCTGGATGAAGCCTGGAGGTCACTGGTTTAATCACCAGCTGCTGTCTGATCATCTCATCACTGCTCTTGAATTAATTTCCAGTTCCTCCTTGAATCCACTCATGAAGACAAGCTCAAATCTCCAGATAGCCCATTTCTACAGGCTGCTAGAAAATTCTTTATTATACTGGGCTAAAAGTTGTTTTATGAAGCTTCCTGCCATTGGTTCCAATGCCCTTGCTTACATTCTTAAAAAATAAATCTAGTCCCTCTTCCAAAATAATCCCCTTTCCAGTTCTTTAGATACTTGAGAAATGAGGGTTTTAACCCCCTTAGAGCAGGAACTGGGTCACGTAAATAAGGTGCAATGGACACACAGCCACATAAACCAAGTCATAACCTTTACTTCTCAATGCACTTCAAGCCCACCATGTGATTTGTGTACATAACCTCTCTGAACTTTAGTTATTTTATTTGTAAAATGGGGACAAAAATAACTACATTAACAGTTGTCTTAAAGATTGTCTGAGGTAATCTATGTAAAATGACTAGCACAATGTCTGGAATGCATGAAGTGCATTTTTGTTGTTGTTATATTACTATATGTTAATATATGTGTTACCCAACTCAGGCTGCCATAACAATATACCATAGACTGGGCAGCTTAAAGAATAGAAATTTATTTCTCACAATTTGGAGGCTGGATGTCCAAGATCGATGTACTAGCAAGGTAGATTTAATTCTGAGGCCCCTTATTTTGGCTTGTAAGTGACTATCATCTATCTTGCTGTGTGTTCAATGGCCACTTATTTGGAGAGAGACAGACAGAGAGAGAGGGAGAGAAAGAAAAAGAAGGAGGAGGAGGGGGAGGGCAAAAAGAACAAGAACAAGAAGAACAAGAACAAGATCAAGAAGGAGAAGAGCAAGAAGAAAAGGAGGGGAAAGAGAAGGGGGAAGGGGAGGGAGCAATCCCACTAGCAATCAGGTTTCTCTTGTGAAAACACTAATCCTATTTGATTAGGCCCCACCCTATGACCTCATTTAACCTTCATTACTTCCCTGAAGACTTTATCTCCTATGATCACATTGGGGGCTAGCATTTCAACATTGGACGTTTGGGAGGGCATAATTTAGTTCGTATCGTATCATATCGTATCATACTTCCCAAACTTAAAAAGAAAGGTATGCATCCCAGCAAAGGGGTCAGAGCCTATGAAGACTCTCAGGTGAATCACTGAGTACAGATTAGTGTGTCTCAGGCAGAGAATACAGGGGAAAGATAAAGCTTGAGAAACAAGCAGGAGCAAAACTGTGATAAAACTGGTGGTTCCTGTTAAGGAGTTTGTAGTTTAATCAAAAGGGCAATGGGAAGACTATGGAAGGGTTTAAGTGGGAACGTGATCTAATATGATTGTGCTTTATTAGGATTATTGTCTGTCGAGCAGAAAATGGGTTGAGGGAGATTTAATCCTGTGAGACACCAAACATGTTTGTATTAAAGGGTTGTCCTCAGCATTGTAGAAAGAGGAAAGAAGTATTACAAATCTGGGCAGAAACCCCAAGGATGGAATTAGAACTCAAATCTTAATGGTTATTATTCAGCTCTTGTAATAACTAGTAGCATATCCTGCTCCCTTCCTCTCGCGCTCCTCTCAAAGCCTTTCTATAATCTCCAATTTTCTCTGATGGTTATGGGAGAGTGAATTTTGGGTGCTGTTACTGATTAGCATAGTGTAAGATAAGCAGCAATTTGGTTGGAACATTTTAATAATAGTTATTTTCTCTTTTGCCTGTATTTAAAAGTTCTAATTTAATGAATAAATTATCTTCAGAAATCTAAGTTATTTCTAGTTTTGTTGTTCCATCTGATATGTTAATTTCATCAACAGATTTATTTTAATAATGGAAGAAGAAACTAAAAAAAAACACCCCTTCTATCTTGAAATCTAAACTAACTTGTATTAACGTTGTTAATATGCTAAGGAAGTTTGGTGAAGTAAAGGAATCTGTGCACAGAAGGGTTTGGAGGACACACTTCATGGAGCATTTTTCCCATCCAAAGATGGGACATTTTTCATTAGAGTCACCAGAACTTCTTTTGAGCAATCTGTTTAAGCCACTTGGGATGAGATTGCTTTTTCTCTGAATGAACAGCCAGGAGGTATAACAGAAATAGCAGTGAACCAGAAACCCTGAGACAGAGTCCTCAATCCGGCTTCATCAGTAACCAGCAATAGGATGCAGCACAGCTCGTGGCTTTCCTGCCTCTCATTCATTCCGGGAGAACAAGGGAGCAGGGCTCGGTCATTTCTGAAGCCTTCATACGTGTGTGCTTATTATGTCTGTTGAGAAATGTGGGCTTGAAAACAACAGCTATGATTCTCAATCCCACTGAGCCCTGTTTCTTATGGTGGGCATGATTTATAAAACTGTCAGTAACAAACACATTCAGACAGGGTAAGTGTTAAAAGTGTTATAGAGAGAGATGCGTGTTTGCTGGGGGAAATTGTTTACATAGGTTGGGTAGTCAGGCAAACTTCTCTGAGATGTTCTTTTTCTACTGAGACTTGAGTGATGAGAAATAGTTATGCATTCAAACATCTAGGGTAGGAGCATTTCAGGAAGCAAATACCCGTAGCAAGGCCCCCCCACCCCAGAGTGAAGGAAGTCGGTGTGTTGCAGGCATAAGGAGGTGAGTGCAGCTGCGGTGAACGCAGTGAGTGGCCACAGTGAGTGGAGCAGAGAGTGCTGTGAAACAAGGCCTGGAAGGTGGTCCGTGTCCAGATTCTGTAAGGTCTGGTTGGCTGTGGGAGGGACTTGGATTTTTTTCAAGTACAGCTCCCCGGTTACCCACGGGCACCCCAGTGTACGCCCGAAACCATGGATAGTACCGAACCCTTTATGTACTATTTTTTCTCCTACATGTATATACCTATCATAAAGTTTAGTTTATAAATTAGACACAGTAAG
This sequence comes from Phyllostomus hastatus, assembly GCF_019186645.2. NCBI lineage: Eukaryota > Metazoa > Chordata > Mammalia > Chiroptera > Phyllostomidae > Phyllostomus > Phyllostomus hastatus. The sequence goes on along the minus strand of NW_025333709.1, from coordinate 32,380,633 downwards.
AAATTATCAACAATAACTAATAAAATAGAACACTCAGAATGATATAATGTATAAGAGTTACGTGAGTGTGGTCTCTCTCTCTCTGATAACCGATCTGATAATGAAGACAGCTACTAAGTGACTAACAGCACGTAGTGTAAATACCCTGGACAAAAGGGTGACTCATGCCCCAGGCAGGATGAAGCAGGACAACACAAGATTTTATCATGCTACTTAGAACAGTGTGAAGTTTAAAACTTATAAATTGTTTATTTCTGGAGTTTTCTACGTAATACTTTGGACCAGCCGAGGTAGACTGCAGTTGACTGTGGGTAACTGAAACCATGGAGAGTGAAAGCAGGGGTAGAGGGGACTATTGTATTTCTGAACAATGTTGACCCATTGAACAGATCACTCAGGGTGCTCTGTGAAGACGGACTGTTTTCATGGGTCAGGATGAAACAAAGACACTGTGTAAGCATTGGCTGCAGTCATCTAGCTGAGAGATGGGAGCAGAGAGAGGCGGTGGGAAAAACAGAGCCGGGATGTGTTACAGAGTTAGAGGCAAGAGTACTTGCTGAGCAGTGGACATTTGTGTCTCCACGATCTATCAGTTTGTTCAGGCTCCGTTATTCTCTGCTCCTCTCTGAGTTCCCCTCTCTCCCCTCCCACATCTTGGAGGTGGCTGATGGGGGTGAGAAGAGTGGTTTGTGGTTATGAGACTGATTCGACTTAGCTGCAGAGACATCATAGCGACCTTGCATCCACTAGCATGATGCTTCGTCTCAGTGACTCAGCAGACTGTTCCACGGGAGAACTATCACTCGTGAGAATGTAAGAGTAGGGAGTCACTAGAGGCATTAGGACAAACCTGCAGCCTCTGACAAAGCAAAGATTCCTCTGTTCATTTCTTTTTTCTCTTTCAAATTTATTCCCGAGAACTTTGTATATTCAGTTTGGATATCGTGGAGACAGCTGTTTCAAATGTAATTAAATCCAATTTCCATGACATTTTTCACACACGCAGATCTTGGCTTTCAAGTGATTTGTGAGTTCAATTAATAAATGGCAGCATTATTTTGGAATACTTAGAACATGGTATTTTTAGAAAATGCAGTCTAACTAACTTTTAGCAACATCTACTCTGCCTTCATTTTTATGTAGTCATGTCACTATAGTTTTGGGCTGCCTATCCCTATAACATAATTATATTCCTTATCCAGGTGAACAGAAAGATAAAATTCTATTTTGCTATGAGCCAAATAATGGATATGTCCATTAAAAAAATGAACATATCAAGCCCAAGATCCTAAATAAGCCATTTTTATTCTAAACCTGCCAAAAAATGTTGGTATCTTTGGAATCTGGTCTTGTCAATATTTTTTTTGCACAAGTGACCCTGCTCAGGACTTGTGGGAGGCCTAGAGATTTGGGCTCACCTGTTCAACAGGTATTTGAGCCCCTTACTCAGTGCACGGTGTTATCTATACTGGACATGGAAGGGTGGAGAATCACAAAACATTGTGACATTTTTTTCCTTCATCTAGTGAACTATCCACTTGGGAAGGTTGTGCAGAAAAGATAAAGTACTAGGGCAAGAATTTAAAAGTATGTTATAATATAGGACATCTCTCAAACAGTAAGATATGATCCTGTGATACATACTGGTTTATAACTGTGCTTCTCAAACTGTTATATGCACAAACATCTCTTCAGCATCCTGTTAAAATGCACATTCTGATTCCATGGGTCTGGTGGGGGAGTGGGTGTGAGAATAAGTTCCTACTTAATGCCAATGCTGATGGCTCACGACCAAATTTTGAATAGCCAGTGATTAGATTCAAGATCCCTAAACTGTATGCTGAGACATCCCAGGGTGCTATCATGAATTCACAAGGGCAGCATGGGGTATTTTTTTATTTAAAAAAAGAACACAGTGATGCTCATCATCTGCTGTGTGAGCCACAAGTAGTTCATAGTTTTGACATTAGATCATGCTACATTCCTCTGATCTTATATCTTTGCAAAGCTTACTTCTTGGCAGTTACTGTGATAAAAATGCAAGTACTGCACAGAAATCCATACAAACAGGCCATGTGGGCGGTGGGATCCAATTTGATCTCAAAGTTTGAGAAGTTGGGCAGTGCCCAGCAGGCACATACATCCATTTGTAGTTATGGTTATATAAGAATAAAATTTTAAATAACCATTTTCTTTTAATTTATATGCACTATTTCTTTCAAGCAGCTAAGTGGCTAGGACATGCTTTATTAAGTTGTTTGGACATAACTACGTAATGTTGAAAAAAACATTAGATATTTCTTTTGGACAAGGGATACCATGAAGAAAAGATGGGGCTAGTGGAGAGGAGACACTTAAGATGCTGGGAACAGAGAAAATTCTGGGAATCTTTGGGTTAGATAACAGGTATTGTGAATTCACAGAGGTCTGGAGTGACCAGATAAGGTCATGAGGAGGTCCTAGAAGCTGAGTCAGGTCTGCAGGAAGAAGAATATGGCTGCACTCTCATGAGCATCCTCAATACAACCCCTCATGACCTTGAGGGTTGCTTTATAATCTTTCCCATGTCAGGGAAATCCTCTGGTTTGGGGGAAGTAGGTCACTGGCTGAGCACATAACAGACAGCAGCAGGGAACAAGGTGAGAGCTACGGTAGCTATTGCTCCAACTCAGCCTTTATTAAATGCAGGCTCACATGAGAGAGAACATTAAAATTACATGAATACCCTGTCCTCTGTAATATCATCCACAGTTAACACACGACAATCAATGGGGGATTAACAAACCCGAGTCCCAATGTCTCAGTCCCGGGTCCAGGAGACAGTATCAGCGAGCGGGTGTCTCCATCCGACATCTTGGGTATGCTGCTCTGGCAGGCATTTGGTAGGGTTCCTGGCATGACTTAGGTAGTTTCTTGCTTGAACCAAAGTGTCATGGCTGACCAACAGCTATCTTGGTTGACATGAGTTGCGTCATTTTGTTTTATAGGCTATCCTATTTTGACAGAACCAAGGCCATTTTATTGGTCCTGCTCTCCACACTGCACTCTCCAGATTTTATGAATTGCATAAAGAACATAAACTTAGATTTACATATTTATTCAAAACCTCCACTCCTCTGTCTTTTTTTGGTGTCTCTGTGCACACACATTTCTACTCAGGACTCTCCTTGTGTGGAGCAGTGCCAGTCACCAAGTAGCCAACAGCCCCATATCAGACTTACCTCCAATATCTTACTCCACGAGTTCTAACCTGGAGAGTGGTTGGTTGTCTGCACTGAGCTGTGTGTTTGGTGCCAGTGTACTTTCTCAGTGAATAACGCCAAGGCCACCTGACCTTCTTCTGAGTGTCTGCAAATCACAATTCAAGTTTTTCAAAGAACAACAATTTCTATTTTCACTGTATTACAGTCATTAGTTGTTGTTAAACAGACTTTTTAAAATTTTCCTCTTTATTGGTTTCATGTTTGGGAACAAGTCTGTTTTTTTCTCTACAGAATAAGTGCACCTCTTTTTAAAAAGTACTTGAACATACCCGTGTTAACAAAGTTTGTGGTCAATTTCACTGATCATTTTTCTCCCCAATCCAAATGGTGTTGAGTTGAGAGCAACGGGCAATGGGGCACTGGCACAACGTGAGGCTGGAGAGCAAGTGCTGTTTAGGATAGACTGCAAGTAGGAACTCCCAGGCAAGCTGGTAGCTAAGCTCTAGTGTGAGGTGACAGTGGCAGTACATATGAAAAAGAAAGAGATGGCTACAAAAGATATAAGGGGGGACTCTTGTGGCTGATCATACATACAGTGAGACAGAGGGAGGAGGGAGAGATCACACCAAGAATCATAGAGGTGACTGAGAGAATGATGCAGAAATACAGAAAGTCAAAAGAGAAGGACTTATTTTGGAAGAGGTGAGCTGGGCTTTTAACACTGGGTTTCAGGCGATGATGGAAATAAAAGCCTTGCAGTTAGAACTGGAGACAGGAAGACAGGGAGCAGAGATCGGCTCATATAACAGGTGAAGTACTGAGAAAGGATACATACTCTGAGGAAAGAGTGGGGGTGCAATGCCAGCCATGGCTGAATCCTGGGGAGCATCTAATCTGCTAGGGGAGCAGGATAAAACTGAGCTCATGAATTAAACAAAGAAGAAACATAAGGCTATTGAAGGCTAAAAAGTTTCATCTTTCGAGTGCCTCTCAGGTGTGAAGTATGAGCTTTGGTGTTTTTCATGTTATTACATGGACCACCCACTACAAATTCTGAGATGGGTATTATCTTCCTCATTTCATGGGTGAGAAAGTCAGTGATAAGAGACACATCACTTGGCCAAGGTCGTTCAGTTAGTAAGTGAAAGAATTTGAGTCCAAGTTCTTAGTTTGAACCCCAAGTACTTGCTCTTCCTCTAAACCTTTCAAGATGTCAGTGGGAACAATTAAAAGATTACTGAGACCTGTGAAAGCAAAGGGTCTTAATCCTCGGTCCTTCAGAGATTCCTGGATAATCTTCAGGAAATTTATTAATCCCTAAAATTACATGCAAAATTTTGTTGTTAAAAAAATACATTTTGTTATCCTGATTAGATGGTCTATAACTTCCACCAGATTTCCAAAGAGATTTTGAATCCTTCCCAAAATTTAAGAACAGCTGTTATAGACAGCTGTTTTTATAGAGCAGTGAATTTTAGGGAGTCATGGGCTAAACAGATAGTGAGTAAGACAAAAGTCGTATGTGACACATTCAAGAAACTTGGCTCTGAAAGAAAGGGAAAAAATGCTATGGTAATTTGAAGAGGCAAGTGAAACTTTCTTAATTTTTTTTTTGGATTGGGAATCTTTGAGCTAGTTTGGCAACAGAGAGGAAGGCTCCAGTGAGGTGACATTGATGACTTGGCGGTGGGAGAGGGGACAGGTGTTAACTGAGGAGGAAATTTACCAGAAACAGCGTAGGCAGTTGACATTCTTCCCTGGGAATGTTAGTGGGCTTCATGCCTCCACTAATCATTGTTGTCATTCCATTAGCTGATTCAATAATATTCTAAGAACATTCTGTTTCAGAAATACAGCACAAAGGGAAAAAAAAGGAGGTGGGGGAAGAGAGGAAGAACAGGAGAAACATTGCGGAATTCCTTCCTTCCTTCCTTCCTTCCTTCCTTCCTTCCTTCCTTCCTTCCTTCCTTCCTTCCTTCTTCTCTTCTCCCTCCTTTTCTTCTCCCTCTGAAAGAGAGGTGAGGAGAAGGAGGAAAGGTTAAAGCAAGACTGGAAGTGATATCTTCCTAAGCCTGTCTTTATTTATAGGGATCAAGGTTGATTCTGTGACAGTGTGTACCTCTTCATCCAGAGGGGTGGGGATTCCCAGGGACAAAGTCCACGTTCTAGGCCTTCAGAGATGCTCTAAATGAAAAGCCCACTCTGTCTTCCAAGGACAGTCATTTTTGAACTTAGAATAAGGGGGAAGGCATCCAGCTAGGCTGTTTTTACTACAAAACTCTTCATCTCTTTTTACCTCTTGGGTTTCAGATGCATTTAATTATCTATCCCAAATGCCATATTCTGCTTTTAATGAGTTTTTTTAAACTTCTTGATGTAGGTGCAAATTGCATTTGGTATTGTGCTTACATAAAGAAAAACTACAAGGAGTACCTTGTTGGCCTCTCCATGGACTATGAGCATTGTGTTTTGGAGCTTGTTTTTAAACAAAAATAGAATTTTATTATCATTATTAATTGATGCTTATGGAATATCAAAAATAAAATTTAGTTTATATTTGCAACATATGGGAATTATTAATTAATTCACTAAGGCACCACAGCTATGAAAGTTTCCAATTTAAAAAATATACATACATATACATAGATATATATGCACATACAAACATGATTTTCATTAGCATGAAATGCATATTCAGATTCTATTATGTGCTGAGCATTGAGTCATCCTTAATTTCAAGGAGCTCAGAATCAAATAAGCAGACAGAAAGATAAACAAATTAATAGTTATAACAAAATAACACTTATTGAGTACTGATTCTAAGTGCTTTACAAGTGTTAACCCATTTAATCCTCACAATAAATCTCAGAGGTGCTAATTTCCCTCATTTTACAAATGAGAAATCTGAGGAATGGAAGGGTTAAATAATTTGTCTAAGGTCACACAACTAGTGAGTGGTGAGTTGAGGCAGACCACCTTTTAAACCATAAAAGCAGATATGGAAACAGATGCCCGGGATGGGAGGGGTTGAGGAGAAGGACTGATAGGGGATAGAGATGCTTCTTGTTGGAGGTAAAAAGGATGAAGTACATGGTTGATTATAAACGTTTGAAACAGCAGGCTGAATTCTAGAACTCAGGCCATTTGGTCATACTGGCATATGTTGCAGAGGGGTAAGGCATGGGTGGGAAATGAGATGGGAGAGATGGTCAAAAAGCAGATCATGAAAGACCTCGAATGTGCAGCAGGCAGCTCAGACACTATCCTAGGGCTATGAAAAGCTGAAGTAGAGGCATGGCCACATCTGTGGGCAAAACACTGAAGTTGGGGATATGAGTGTCTTCTCCTCTGAAATGCCATAGATTCTTAGTTTTCTGGGGTTTTTAAAATCATACTTAAAAAAGAAAAATATACAAGGAATCACAAAGGTTTATTAAAACAATATAAATTATGAAAAATTTTAAGTTATAGTTGACTTGGTTCATTAATTAGTAAATAACATACCTACTTTGTATCCCTTAACTTAATGATATTTATGAGATTAATAAAACATTAATAAGAATACATAAAATGGTAGTGAAAAAAAGTACTGAAACCTCATTGTCTTCCATGCTTTTAGAAATAACATGTTTCTTGAGTGTTTATATGATAATTTACCTTGCACTTTATTTTGCCCCCAAGCTCAAGACTAAGCTTTGTTCCAAATTTCAGTCCTATATGTAATGTGTAATCTATGTATTTCCTGCCTGTGTGATTCTAGGTCCTCCATTTTCTAGAAATGTACTTACTTGGAACACACACATTAAATAGGAGGTGGCCCCATCTCTCCTGTGTATTGTGGGAAAAATGCACCTTCTCTAAGATTTACCAAAGCTTCCCAGGGAGTCTCACATTATCAGAGTCACTTCCAGGTTTGAATTCCAACTCCCACTAAATGACTTTCTTTCTTATAATCTTACCTGCTTATTTAGTGTTTTTCCCTCTTGCCTAAATAAAAGAGCTAGTTTCTTCTTAAGGAGAACTGCAAATAGCTTTTAGAATAAAAATATACTCTTTTCTGTTACAATAATACCTCACATTACTACATGTATTATAGTTCCACGGTACACTACGGTTTTCAAAACATTTTCACAATAGAGTAGGTAGGATTGTTCTTGTCTTAGCAGAAAATGGGGGAGGGAACTTATACGTATAGATTGTCTTTTATGAGCTAGGCATTGTGCTCCCTGCTTTACCTGTTTTCACTTATTAGTATATACAGTCCAATTAAGCACAACTCTCCAATCATTCTTCACAACAATTTGCAAGGTAGGCATTTGTATTAGTTATTTACTGCCATATACAGCTGACCTTTGAATAACAGGGGTTTGAACTGTGTAGGTCTGCTTACATGTGATTTTTTTTCAACATATATACAGTTGACCCTCTATAATCCCATGTTTTGAATTCATGAATTCAACCAACCTCATATGGAAAACAGTATTTTTGATCAGAGGTTGGGAGTCCCCAGATACAGAGGGCCCATTGTGTGCATTGTTCTACACCATTTTACTTAAGGGACTTCAGCATCCCAGGATTTTTGGTGTATATGCAGGATTTGGGAACCAATCCCCCACCGATACTGAAGGATGACTCTAGTTAGGTATTTGGAGTATCAAAAGTTGTAAGTGGATTTTTGACTGCAGGGTGGGGGTGGGGGCGGTTCAGTACTCTCAACCCACATGTTGTTCAAGGGCAACTGTGTTACATTCCATTTCTTGGGTAGGTCACTCTAGCCACCTCTTTCAGACTCCGTCAGTTTTGCAGCTCTACCCATTACCTTGACCAGCACAGAATGTCTTACAACACAGTTACAGATACTTCATTAGGGGGCTAGAGTGGTACAGGGAGGAAAAGATAAAAAGAGGAAAGCTCTTAATATGCTTAAATATTTTTTGATGCTTGAATATTTTGATAGGGACAGAGAGAGTTAGGATATAAGTGACAGAGGATCAGAGGGAACACAAAAAGCGAATGGCCAAATTTACCTGGGCGGGGGGACTGGATCCAGAGCATCTTATCTGAGGGTATCATTAAGCTAAGTCATTTTTTCTTTTTAACAAAATTTACCATCAGCCATTTTCAGTAGCTACACACATGTCAGTGTTATTAAGTATATTCACATTGTTGTGCACCATCACCACTGTTTCTTTCCAGCACTTTTGATCAGCCCATACTGAAAGTCTCTACCCATCGAAGAATAATTCCCCTTCCCCTCTCTTCTTTATAAGTATTTTTAGTTCAAGTGTAATTATTTAAGCAAAATCTCAGAGTGCTAGTGCTTAAAGCCTTTCTGTCTTAACATTTAAATATAGTATAATTCCAGATACCTGTTATGTAATTACTGGAGACTAAGAAGTTCACTTTGGAGACAATATTAACATTTTATTTATAGCTTTAGAAGGATGGACAGAAATAGAAATCATCAATATATTATTTGCTGTGGCTAATAGTTGATATTCATTCTTTGGGCATAGCATGTAAAAGCTAAAGATATGTATGCTGAGAAATAAAGGTATACTGACCTGCTAATTATACTATAAAAATGTGTTACATAGACAGGCCATAGTTTCCAAGACAATGAATGTGAGTCTTGAAGACAGCTAGGTGTTTGCCAAATGGAGGCTATTATGAGGTGATTGTGTTCTCTCAAAAGATATGTTCCAGGCCTAACTTGTGGTACCTGTGGTGTGGCCTTGTAGGGTCTTTGTGAATGAAATCAAGTTAAGGTGAAGTCACATTGAATGGGGGTGGGCCCCAAGCCAAAGACTGCTGACCTTATAAGAAAAAGGAAGTTTAGAACCAGAAACAAACAGAATGCCGTGCAGCACAGAAGCAGAGATGGAAGTGATGCATGGACAAGCCACAGAAAGCCAAGCTTAGCTGGTAACCACCAGAAGCTAGGAGAGAGATATGGAATAGGGCCCTCCCTCAGGGCCCCCAGGAGAAGCCAACCCTGCTGGCACCTTAATTTTGGACCTTTAAGCTTGAGGACTGTGAGACAATCAATTTCTATTGCTTTAAATCATGCAAATTTGTGGTAATTTGTTATGGCAGCCGTAGCGAACTAATACAGATGGGACATGGAATGATATACTAGACAGAAGACTCATCAGAGTTAAGGTTTGGGTTGTGAAACAGCCTGGGTAGCTTTTTGAGGAAGATCCTTAGGAATATTTCATAGGTGGGGTTGTAGGCTCCTAACTCTGCCATTAGGAGGCTATTAACGGACTGTTGTTCTTAGGCAAGGTACAGCTAGACCTTCCAAAATATTAGCTGAATATCTACAATAAGAGCTATTGTAGATAAGAGCATTATCTACAATAATAAGTTCTGAAAAACAGCATTATACATGCTTGTATTATAAATTGCTCTAAAAATTGGGAAAAATGTCCTCATCTTCTAAATGTGGTTTTAAAAAGTTGTGATTGTGTTATGAAAATTAATAAAAGGAATCCTTCCCCCTTGCTGGAACATTTATGCTGACTTGTATGTAGGCTGGTGATAGATTCCTCTGTATCTGTTTCTTGCCAAGGAACTCATATAGCCTTGGGATCTAGGATGATTGGATTGAGAGAGGATGATAAGCTGATTTCTAAGGAAACTGGGCCTGATCAGCTGCAGGGTATTTGCTCTGATGAATAAAATGTTTACTAGAGTGGAGCACCAGACATCCTTCTGAGCCTGTTCAGGGCACGGCTCTCCTCTAAATAAATACTGAAGAAATATTTAAAGAGCATTTATTTGAAGTGGCATCAGGTTATTCAGCATTCTTGGAAAGGTTGGGGGGGCAGACTGGCACTTGCACATCTCCATCTGTCCTTCATGGAGCCCCTGTTGGTGTAATTATAATAATAGCTTTCATAAAATGAGCTCTTCCTATGTGTTAGGCACAGGGCTAAGTAACTGATGTACAAAATTAGTTTTAATCTTCAAATCAGCTGTAGGAGATAGACACTATTATTGTTCCATATGATAGAGAGAAACTGCAATTTTGAGGGCTAAGAAACATGGCCTAACTCACATGACCATATAAATAATGGAGCCAAAGTTGACAGCCAAACTTCAAAGCACCACTAGCTTTGGGGATGTGACTTAATTAGGAGAGTGATGATGAAGGATAACACAGAAAAGGGGAATGGCATCAGATCTTAGGCAGCCTTGGATGTTCCAATAAGGACTTTGGAATTTATAGATAACAGAACCCACTGAAAATGTTTAAACACAGTTGAAAGTGCCCAGCAATTGGTAGTTTTCGAGAAGTAACTACCGAATGGACACAATCTAGCTGTGGTTTACAAGCTCTGGAGAATGGACTGTGGAAGTGCAGGACCAGAGCGAGGGAGACCAGCTAGGAGCCTGGTGAATAAAACAAGTGAAAAAGAATAGAAAATTATCAGCATGCTACACAGCGTCCCTAATGAGCTTATCTCCCTTTCTCATATTTAAAAAAAATCTTGTACAGGTAAGGATGTTTATGGAATCACCCATGACCTCCTATATCTCACTTAACTGCTTCTAAAACATTGAAATCCCATCTTTGCATAGAGACAGACTCAGGTGGAGAGCAGGATGACAGCTAGTGAGGGGAGGGGGGTAAACGGGTGGAGGGATTGGGCAAAACGGACAAAGGACTCATGGACATGGACAACAGTGTGGTGATTGCCAGAGGGGTTAGGGGGTGTAAGGAGACTAAATAGTAATGGGAAAAATACAATTGAAAGTGAGAAAAAAAGAAAAAGAAAAGGAACCGATCTTTCCCACATCAACAACATGAATCCTAAAGGCAAACAATTCATTGTGAAGAATTTACAGTCCATCTTAGAACTGAAAAGAAACCTGAGTTCAGATTTGTGCTTTAACTGGTGTACTTTCTTCTTTTTATACCTAGTCCTTCTTCTTCTATATCTAGTCCTTCTTCTTCTATATCTAGTCCTTCTTCTATATCTAGTCCTTCTTCTTCTATATCTAGTCCTTCTTCTATATCTAGTCCTTCTTCTTCTATATCTAGTCCTTCTTCTATATCTAGTCCTCTCCATTCGTTGACCAGCTGAACTCACACCCATGTGTGAAGTGATGTCTCTGATGTGCCAGGAAAGCAGTGACCCCAGTTAATTCACACTGCCATTTGGCCATCTTTAATTCCTTCCAAACCTCTCAGTCTTGGACTCCAACTATCTTCACACTCCAGTCGAGAAAAACAAAGGAAAAGAACACTCTTTTATGAACTCGGGAGGAACTGGTTCCAATCCATTGGGGGAAAGCAAAAGTTCGAAGAATAGTGACTGTTCATTGGCTGGCTTATGGCCAGGAGGAATCTTTTCTTCCTTCTGCTGAGGTAATAAAGCAGTATCCCTTCCTGTCAAAGGGGCAAGTCCTAGTGTGTGCTGAGTGACCCATACCTGAGGATTCTCTCTTCCCACCTCCCTAGTCCATTTTAAATGAGATTTCTGTCTATTAATTTTTATACTGTGAAACATAGCCAGTATTTAAAATAAGGACAAGTTTAAAATTAAACAAATTATACTAACAATAAATACTCAAAATCCATCACTTCTTAATTATTTTATTGCATTTTACTATTATGTGTGCTCTTGAGGTTACATATATCTATTATGTCTATACAATGGAAATCTTATGTAAAGATGTGCTACTCCGCATCTCTTCCCAGTTCCACATCACTGACTTCACACTGGCAGCTGGACATTGGCCACTGCAGAAGGGTGTACTCCTTAATAATCAGCAACTAGTACAAGTAGCCTTTTTCATCCTTGGCAGGTGGCTTGTTGGACACTTACCAGAAATTGCACCACTGGCCTCAGCAGCCACTGCCAGCCCTCACCACACTTTGGTAACAACGGACACTCCCTCAGGGCCTTCAATCCAAGGGACCATGACAGCTTATCACTGTTAACATCTGGGTTCTTGTTGGTTCTCTTACCACGGAGCACACCTCTCAAAAGAGTCCCTTCATTCAACTCAGGTCAGTTAAACCCCTTTGAGTATATTACCTTTTTTTCTGCTAGAATGAGAGGGGAACCCTTGCCAGATACCAGTATGCCTAAAGTGCAATCGAGTGACAACAATACTGTAAAACGAGAATAATTTTTACATAAAAAGATGATCCTTTGGGCACATAAGTTTGGGAAAGACTAGGCCTAACACACTCAGAATGTTTCTTTAGTTTGGAACTTTTCAGAGACTTAATATAACTACTATGCATTATGAATAAGTCTTACTTTTTTGGCTATTGTTTCCATAAACCATTTCTTTGCAAGCAATTTTCCAAGAAATGCTTCCATGTAGTGGTTTCAGAAATGCAGTGTTTGGACCTACACTGGAAGCTGACCTAAAGGGAAGATTCTTTAAGAGGTGTCAGTATGTTTTTACTTTTTAGACTAACTGAGCTGATAGACGCTATCATTTTAATAAATATTTATACTAACATATCTTTCAGCCAGTGATAGTGAAGAATAGTCTTGTACACATAAGTACAATTTTAAATGTCTAAAGATTATCTCTCTAAGGAGTGAATCAATTAAAAGCATTTTGGATGGAAAGTGTCTTTAAATGCACAGCAGCTTTCTGATGTACATACAGTGACTACCTAAAACATTTCCCAGCATGACTTGGGGGTCAGTAGCTGTTGATTCGTTTTTATATTCAATGACACCAAGCTGTTGGTTTTGTGTTTTTATGCGTGTACTTTAGTTGTTGTCATTTCACTTTCTGTCAGGTTGTGAGCCATCACCGCTTACAGTGGCCAATGTGTCTAATTGTAGCTTCCCTCTCCCTTCCAATCGTCTCTGACATGGGGATCCAGATGTCCATGCTGGTTAGACTCATGTACACAGTCTTGGGGAATGCTTGTTCCTTATCTTCTAGTTTGGTAAGCTTACCAGATAAATGGCCTCCTCATTAAGAGACATAATATATCAAACTCTGCCCAAATTTACAACAAACTAGAACTAAGTTGAGTCTGTTTAATTATCATAAATATGTATAGTGAATTTTAAATGCAAGGTAGTAAACCCCAGTAAACAGAATATATTTTGTGGAAATAGACCCTTTGGCCTAAAGCTCTCATTTTCACAAGATACCCTTTTAAATTACAGACAACTTTTCATTTGATGAAACTCAGTCTATTTTCTTGACAACCATTTTGTGAGTTTTATGTCAGACAAATTAATTCTGAAGGGAAAAATAAATGTTCACTTTCTGCTGCTTTTTTTTTTTGGACTGGCTTTTCAATCCAGGATTGAAATCATCTCTGTGGGGTGACAGCTCAGAGAACCCAAACATCTGAAGGAGAGAGAACACAACAATCATAAGAGAAACCCCCAGGAGCTCTGAGAAGGCACCCGCCTGAGGCAACACACACTTATATAAGCTTCCATTATGCATGAAGTTACTGAAGATCTTTGCAGTGGCTCATGGGAGACCTATTTACATGGATCTTGTTACAGACACTAACCACATTTTGAGTCAGACAGAGTGGTGTCTGATGTTAAATAAATAAATAAAACACCCTCATGAAAAGCATCTCTTCCTGTCAGGAGCAGTCATTGGTGTGACTCATGACCTTGAAGCTATGTTTGGACCTGATGGAGGATGGTCATCAGTCCAGCTCAAGAGATGGTCATGGTCATCAATTTCTAGAAAGGTGTCATTTTTTTGGTTAATGCTAGGAATATACAGTGAGGTATACATGTGCACACACATACATGCATGGAGATGTTTAGTTTGTTTCATTTTATTTTTTTATACTCTGCTTAGGAAGAATTTTGGAAGATCTTTACTTAGTTGAAGTAGACTGTTTCCTTAAAAGATGACAATCACCTTCTGGCTGAAAGAAATCTAATTAAACTAAACCCAAAGAAAATTGAGTTAAGGCTGGCTATGATGGTAAGAATAACTATAATGACCACCTCCATTTATCGAGTTTCTGTTATAAGCAGTGTACTAGGTCCTTTATACGTATTCACATGCAGAATCCTCGGCACAACTTTGTGATAGCCCCATTTCACAGATGGGCAAACTAACTTAGAGAAATTAATCAATTTACCCAAGTTTACACATCAGCAAAGTGGTGGAGCTGCAGTTAAAACATCAGGCACATTGGACTCATTTGCTCCTTTGAATTGTTTAATCAGTCCCTCTTTCTCTGTGTCACACTGGTGGAGCGTGGATTCAATCACCCGACACCTCCAGCCTGGATTACAGCCATGGTCCCTTACCTGACTTCCCTGTAGCTGGCCTTCACACCTATGATCTGATGGCCATATTGCACCTATTCGTATCTCCCTCATCCTTGATTCCCCTTCATGAAAGCCCCACCCTCTACAGGACGGAGCCTGGCCTCTGCAGCCTGACTCTCACAGACTTCTAGGACTTAGCTCCGACTGCATTTTGGTCCTCATTTCCCATCACTTCCTGCCACATTCCTGTGTTTCAATCATCCTAAAGCATTTGACTTCCTGCCCACCCCCTCAGAGCCATCCTATTGGCAGCATTTTCTCTACCTACGACGTCTTCTGCCATACCTCCATATCTACATTTTACCTGCCCCTCATGGCCCAGCTGCAAAGGAACCTCCACTGATCCCCCAGTTGGAAATGATCCTTCCTTTTTTTGAACTGTGAGAACTGGCATATGCATTCCCTATGTATGGGCTTTATCAGTTACTACCAAGAGCACTAATTTTTAGTGACAAATTCTCATCTTAATATACTATAGGGACGATGCACCACATCGTCCCTATAGTGAATTCGTCCCTATGGTGAATTCTTATTCACCACAGAAACCTCAACTTCACATTAAGCATATAGGAAGCACTTATTAAATAACTATTACCGTGATGAAAAGATATTGATTTTTTGCTGCTAGCATAGTACATGTTTTATTGAAACACATTATACAGAAAAGAGAGAAAATGGTGTGCAAAGCAATGAATTATTACAAAGTGGACCTATCCATTAAACTATGACCCAGGTCAAGAAATTAAACATTAAATGTACCCTCGTAATCTGCTTTCATTTTTTTTCTCCTTCTTCTTCCCCAAACTTAGCCACTATTATGACATCTAGTACCACAATCAGACTACTTTAAAATTTTAATAATGTAATCGTATGTATGTGTTCTTTGGTGTCTCGGTTTTTTAGTTTAATATTATGGTTGTGGGATTCATCCAAGTTGTGACATGTGGCTGTAGTTTATTTTCATTGCTGAATAGCATTCCACTGTATAAATATATCTTGGTTGGTTCGTTTATTCATTCTCCTCTTGACAAATATTTGAGTTGAGACATTGAGGTTTGATGGACCTACCACTTTGGGACTATTACAAATAATGCTGCTAGAAAATTCTTCTATGGCATTTTCATTTTAGTAACGATTATGCTATTGAGTTGAACACAATCCAAATTGATTTCCAGATAAATTGGTATATATAGGAGTGGTTGAAATATTTCCAGGTAAGTGAAAGGATTACTGAAATAGGAACCCAATGTCCAATCAAAGGGCTTTGAATACCAAGGCATCCAGGAGACTGAAAGTCTGCAAGGTAATGATGGGATCCTCGGAGCTGTCTGAAACCCATCTTCTGTCCAGCAGACCCCACCTGCATGCCATTCAGTACATGCATCAAACTGAAATCCCACTCAAAGCCAAATCACGTATTATTTTGATTGCCTCCTTCCTATTCACCTCATTGGTGAGGGAGGGCTTTCTGCCCTAGAGTTATGCGGATGGCTGAACACAAAGCACCTGACACTGAACAGATGAGATTGACAGAAGTTTACTAAGCACACATAGCCACAGCCCTGGGGGAGGGCACCACACACCCTACAGAGCACTCAGGAACACAATGAACAGTCAGGGGCTGGGAGGGAGGCTTTGCAGTATCAAGAGGGTAAGGTGCCCCTGGCTTCCACAGGGAGAAGGTGTGAATATAATTGGCTTGCTTGAGTAATTCCATAGTCTGGCAGGGAACTGAAACCCAGCACTCAGCAATAAGCAGGATCTGTACCTGGTCCCCTTGACAAGAAGGGTTGTTTGGTTAGACGACCTTATTCCCAGGCACAGAGTGGGTGGGGGGTGACTTGCAGTTAGGCAGGTTGAAACCCTTCCTAGCTCTCCAGATGTCAAGGGAGCACATAATTTGGGGCCCCAGTATTTGGACTTACACCACACATACACATAAAGAACAGAGGTTTCATCAAACTTGAGGACAGGAGCCAAGATGTGATCAAATTCAACAGCAATGGATGATAGGAAATGTCTCCTTGGAGACCTCAGAGCTTTCTGAGGGTAATTTAAATTTAGAATTTTTTCAGTACTTTACATTCTTGCTCTTCAAGCTCCATCTAAATGATTAGCTACCTCCTCTCCACCCTCCCCCTTTCCCACCTAAGGAGTTCAGGTAAGTATTATAAACACTAAATATAACTAATTGAAGTTCTAAGAGCAGTGAGCATGAGCATGTGTGTGCACATGCACATCCATGTATGAGAGAGAGTTTAATAAATGTATTTTAAGCCAATTACCATGGATTTGGTGTGTATTCTGTACCCTTCCTACAGGGTACAGAAGCCCCCTACAGGGGCTTTTTTTAAAAAAAATGTAATATACTACTATTTTATGTCCTTGGCTTTGATCTTACACATTGTTGGTAAGCTTATTGAGGGCAAAATAAAATCATATTCATCTTTATATTTTTCCCAGGACCTAGATGAGTATTTCTGGTTTGAAAATGAATGTCGATTCAACATCCCGGTGAGAGCACAGTGCAGGTAGTGAATGCTATGTCCTACGATGACAATGCTGATATAACGTTGTTACTCACAGTGTGGTCCAAGGATCAGCACCATTGGCACCACCAGTAGAACTTGTTAGAAATGCAGACCCTGCTGTGCCTTCCCCAGACCTACTGAATCAAAAGATCCTGAGGTGATTCATGTTCTTATTAAAATTTGAGATGCATTGACATAGGAGACCATCTTCTCAACATGGAAAATATTGCAGTCATCAGGACAGCTTTCATCATGATTCAGGAAATTTACTGAAAATGAGAAAGTGGTGAGGAAGTTGACATGTCTTTTACTCACCCCATTTACCCCACTCCGGTGTAACTGAAAACGAATTGAACAAGTTCCAAAGATTTCATCAGAGTATGCACTAAATGTCCTCCTTTAAACAAACAAACAAACAAAAAGATAGGGAAAATAGCTGTGGAATGGGAAACCAGACAAGAAGGAGACATGAAGAAAGTCCTGGTCCCCACGAGTTGAGATGCAACCTTGCCCTAGGATGTCCCCACGCCTGGCATGGGGCCCTTGGATGGTGTGGAAATCTTGACAGACTTGCTTCTCATTTCCATTTGCTTTCTTCTGTATGCCTCACTTTCATTGTTTTGTTTTGATTTGCATGGTGTCTGGCTCCAAGATGTTTAGTGTCAGACTAGAAAGATTCTGGCCAGAAATGTGCTGGTAGAACAAAATTAGATGAGGGAGAAGTCAGAAAACAAGAACTTGGAGCCTTTCCCTTTGGGGCAGAGAGGGTATGCTCAGACGGCTCCTCCCAGGCTGCCTTTCCTTTAACCCAAAACTTTGTTTCCCAAGGCAAGATTGCACCTATGCCTCATTTTGCTCATTATAAGGTCATTCCTTACAAAAGCACCAAATTACAGCCTGGAGGTCTTGGGGTGGGGAAAACCCCTAGAGGTACTATGATCCAGCAAGCCCTTAACTTTAGCTATTTGAGAAATAGTTATACATCTTTTTTGTCATATCAGCATCCCATCTTTACTATCATTCACCTAATATTTTTCTTTAAATCAATTTACTTTTACATAAATAAAGCTAAATAAATTTATGTGCATAGTTGGAGCCATTTGTCAAATAAAATTAATTAGAAGGGCACTTTTATTAGAACCGTGAGTATAAACTCAATATCACTTGTTCTAAATGAAAGAGTACAGCCCTGGCTGGTGTGACTCAGTGGACTGAGCACAGGCCTGAGAACCAAAGGGTCACCAGTTCGAGTCCCAGTCAGGGCACATGCCTGGGTTGCGGGCCAGGTCCCTAGTAGCAGGTGTGTGAGAGGCAAGCACACATTGGTATTTCTCTCCCTCTCTTTCTACTTCCCTTTTCCTTTCTCTAAAAATAAATAAATAAAATTTTAAAAAAATAAATAAAAAAGTACAGTAAAAAAAATAAACGTAAACAGACACCAAATGTCATTCCATTTTAGCTGGATGGTATTGCCTGCCAAAGGCAATTGGCCTGCAGTTGGCTCTGTCTTTGTTCATAGAGTGGCTGATCCGGCCCTCATGGAGCTTACATTTTAGTGGGGAAGGGAGACAGACAAGAACAAGTAAACAAATAAATGTCTAAAGTAGTGTTACGCAGTGAGTGCTAGGAAGGAGCACGTGAGACAAGACCGTGAAAAGCCCAGCTCAGTGCCTGGCTCGAAGAGTGCTCAGTAGTGTTTCCTACCCTGTCCTCAGGCCTTTAAATATCTATCTGCTGTAATTCCTGGAACAACCCTGGATATGGATATTATTATGCTCATTCTATAGATATTAAAATTGAGACCCTTGAGAAGTTATTTGCAAAGTCCCATTGTTACTAAGTGTCAAAGTTAGTAGTATTTGAACCCCTTAAAGAAACTTCTTTTGGAGGCCCAGCTTTTCCAAACACTCAGTTATTCAGTCATTTACATCCTTACGGACTTCAGAGAAGCCTTAAATATGACTGTAGAACGCATGCTTGAACCATGTTGCTCTATTGTCTTTTGTTTTCGTTGTCTGTGGGATCCTGTGCTGTTGAGAAATTGGGTATCTGCTTCACTGTGTCACCACTGTGAGCATCAAGAAGTCTGTTCTTGTTTTTAATATTCTTAATAGTAAATTTCAGCTTTAATAACTTATGAGAGCTACCACCATTATCCTTTCATGTGATACCGCATTAAAATAATTTTAGTTAACTGTTGAATGAGAAAATAAACAGATCTTGTGCTACCTTGTCCTATGGAGCATCTTTTGGTCTGGGCCTTGCTTTAGGGAGGTAGGAAGAATTTGTGTGCTGAGGTCCTTGAGAAGTCTGCCTTCCTGGAAAAGAGGGTTTAGAGTCCAAACCAAGTGGTTCCAAGGCAATCTGCACATTCACTCATTCATTTAATTTGGGAGTTGGCAAACCATGGCCCTCAGGCTAAACCCAGCCCTGTACTGTTTTTTGTTTGTTTTTGTATTGTCTATAGCTGCTTTCATGCTACAATGGGAGAGCTGAGTAGTTGCAACAGAGAATTTATGTTTTACAAAGTCAAATATATTTACTCTCTGACTCTTTACAGAAAAAGTTTGCTGATCCTTGACTAGATTAATTGTTCAAAACATAGAAAATAAAAAATAAATTGTTCAGCAAACCTGTTTTGAGCACTTACCATGAGCCATGCATTGAACTAGGTAATGATGACAAGACGTGGGTTAGAGAGATGTCTTGCCGATGAAGCTCACAGGCAAGTGCAGCATCTAGGGTTCACTGAAAAGGATTCTTTTTCCTGTGAAAAAGTTAAAGAGGCTTGAGAGACATGGAGAACAAGGTCACTGGCGGGGGCAGGGTTTACAGGTCATCAAGGATGTTGGGTTTATTATTGGTGATGAAGAGTCAGATTTGTCAGATCTGTATTTTAGATAGATGAAGCTTGGGGGCAGTGTGAGGGAACTGTTTCATTTGTGCTGTGAGAATTTTTTAGATAACTGGTTGCATGGGGCATTCTTATTCGGCACTGCCCCCAACACATCCCACATTTTTGGGAATATTTGAAACATAAGACAAACATTGAAACAGAATTATATTAAGAAGTTTGATTAACATGCATGACCACATACGTTTATGTGAAGTAGAAGTGTTTGAAACACATACTGACACTGAGAATTCTTAGGTAAATAACCTAAGCCCAAACCTCTCCTCTTGTACTTCTTGCCTTTTGTGTGTAAACACAATAGTAGAGAAACAGCAAGTTTCTGAGTCATGAAGTTTAACAGAAAATCAGTCTTAGAGCTCCTCATTTATACCCTTTGTCCACCTCTGTTTACATGGGTTTTCTTTTTCTACTCTCTGCCCTCTGGGAAGGTAGGGGCCAACAGTGGCCGTGGTCTGCCTACCGCCATCCACCCAAAGCACTCTTATTACTAAACCTGCTTGTTATCACTAGAAAAACAGAGCATATTGATTTTTGCTGATGCTACTATTTTAATTTGGGGGAATTTCTCTATTGTCGGACTGTCTTACTAACCCCAAGGTTCCTCTTAATTTAGACCACAGTCCAAGTTTTCTGTCTGCCCTCTTGGACATATAACCCCTGTCCTAGTCCATGGCAAGATCAGGAATGAGACTAATTAAGAGTCTATTGCAATAGTCTGGATGAGAAATCCTGAGATCTTGAACTAAGGCAGAGGTCAAATGGAGAGGAGAGGTAGGGATCAAAAAATAAATGAGGTATAGAGTTAACAGGACTTGATGAGTAGTTGAAAGGTTGTGGCTTGATATACAAGTTTGGGACCTGTAGTTCATGGGAGGTATGCACAATTAAAATCTGTAAAACCCTTAGGCCATAACATAAGAGAAAACCTAGATATCCTTGGGGGTGGTGATAACTTTTTAGATATAATACCAAAGACATAATCCATGAAATAAATAATTGATAGACTGGACTTCATTAAAATAAAAAGCTTCTGCTCTGCAAAGTCAATGTCAACAGGCTGAGTAAACAAATCACAGGCTGGGGAAAATATTTGCAAAAGATACATCTCTTAAAAGACTGTTACTCAAAATATATGAAGAACTTTAAAACCTCAATAAGACAACAATCTGATTTAAAATGGGCCAAAGACTTCAACAGATCCTTTACTAAAGGAGACACACAGATGGCAAATAAGCATATAAAAAGGTGCTCCATATCATAGGTCATCAGGGAAATGCAAATTAAACAACAATGAGATACTGCTACGCACCTATTAGAATGGTCAAAATCTGAACAGTGACAACAGCAAATGCTGGCAGGGACGTGGAGGGACAGAAATGCTCAGTCACTGCTGGCAGGAATGCAAAATGGTACCACCACGTTAGAGCGCAGTTTGGCAATTTCTTCCAAAACTAAACACATTCTTACCATATGATACCCATACCATTCATGCTCCTTGGTATTTACCCAAATGAGTTGAAAACTTACATCCATAAAGAAACCCATACATAGATGCTCATTGCTCTTTAATTCATATTTGCTAAAATTTGGAAGCAACTGAAATGTCTTTTGGAAGGTGAATGGATAAATAAACTGTAGTTTATCCAAATAATGGCATATTATTTAGGGCTATCAAGCCATGACAAGACGTGGAGGGACCTTAAATGTGTATTATTACTAAGTGAAAGAAGCAATCTGAACATGTTACATACTATGTGATTCCAACTACATGACATTCTAGAAAAGGCAAAACTTGTGAGACAATCTAGTGATTGCCTGGGGCTGGTGTATTAGGGAAGGGAACAGACAGAGCACAGAGGATTTTTAAGGTAGTGAATAAATACTCTGTATGATGCACCAGTTATGGTCATGTGTCATGTCACTACACATTTGTCCAAGTCCAAAGAATATACAACTTCAAGAATGCATTGGAATGTAAACTATGGACACTGTCTGATTATGGTGCATCCGTGTGGGTTCACCAGTAGTAACAAATTTACAACTCTGGTGGGGGATGTTGGTAATGGGAGAGGCTATGCATAAGTGGGGGCGGGATCTATATGGGAAATCTCTTTACCTCTTCCTCAATTTTGCTGCGAGGCTTCAACTACTCAAATAAAAAAAGTCTTAATAAAAAGGAACTTTTTATGACAGTAATACATGGGTCACATAACAGAGTGGTTAGAGTGTGGGCTGCTTTGACTTTTATTTCAGCTCTACTGATTTCTACGTGTGGTTTTGGGTAAGATGCTCAAACTCCCTATGTTTTCTGTAAGGTCAGGATCTATAAAATAGAGATGATAATATCAGTACTGCACCCTGACAGATGTGGCTGAGTGGCTTGGGTGTTGTCCTGCAAACCCAAAGGTTGCAAAAAAAAAAAAGGTTTTTTTTTGATTCCTGGTCAGGACACATGCCTGGATTATGGACCAGGTCCCCTGTTGGGGGTGTGTGAGAGGCAACCAATCAATGTGCTTTTCCCTTTCCTTCTCTCTCTCTCTTCCCTGCTCTCTAAAAATAAATAAATAAAACCTTTAAAAAATATTAGTGCTGATACCTGGTTTTTATGAGGAATAAATGATATGTAATATAGTTAAAGTACTTTGGGAAATGCCTAGTATAAAGTAATCACTCAGTAAATGTTGGCTCTTATTTATTACTGGTAGGTATTAAAGTCTTCATGGACCTCCCTTTATTCCATTTGGTATAATGAATAAAGAGAAATGTCCGTGAACTCAGATAAATTGACTTCCTAGTGGCAATGGAAAGAAGAGGCCCATAAATTTATATTTACTTGATTGCTTTTTCTTTCCTTTTTTTTTTATTATCACTAGAGACCAGGCTGTAGCTTAAAATATGCATAAATTTGTTCCATTATGATTTGTTGGTAGATGCCTTTCATTATATCGATCATGCTGATGCCAGCCTGTTTGCGTGTGGAGAAGGCTAGTGGGGGTACACAGTGAAAGCTATGCCCCTTCTGTCGGTCAGGAAGTGCCAATTATACTTTGGTAACATGTTAACCCCCAAACCCCAGTGGCTGAACACAACCAAGGTTTATCCTTGCCCACACTGCATATCCACCTCGGGTCATTTAGGGGCCCCACAGTTACTTAGAGCTCCCGGGTAGACAGATGGTGCTCCATGTTTGTATCTGTATCACCTGAAATATGCAGACGACTCCCTGGTCCCTGTGGCAAGGAAACGAAAGCCTGGATTATCATGCATTGGCTTCTCACTAACTCAGCCTGCGGGGAACTAACATCACTTCTGCTCACGTTGTTTTAGCCAGAAATAGTCAAATGGCTTTATTTGACTATTTCAAATAGTCTATGGCAAGGGAGGTGAGACGTACCATCTTCCAAGTTCCCAGAAGGAGAGGAGAACTGGACGTGGTAATGTCTACCACACCTCCTCACAACTTCCCCATTCTGCCAAATGACTATCTTAGTATCAACTGAAAAGCAAAATTCACAGAGGCACGCACAACAGCACAGTAACCCCATAACCGAGGAAGCTATGCATTCTCGGTGGCATTCTTCAGAGAGGAACTTAGGCTCAATATTTTCTTAAGATCTCCCCAGGTCCCTATTTCTCCCCTTCTCTATGCCATTAAGCACAAATTTCACTCTAAAGCTAACAATCCGGTGACTATGTAAATTTCTAGAGCCTCAAGTCCACAAGGCTCTGCTTACATAGGCTGCTATTGCTTAGCAATTCAGGGCGGGGAGGGGGGAATCAGGACATTGTATTGCACGTTAAATGGCACCATTTAATTAACACTTTTCCTCTCACTTGTTGGTGAGAGATCAATAAAACAAGAGAGGCCATTAGTAGTTAATTACTTGTTTTAGATGGGAAATGGGTTCATGAGGCTTCTTCAATGGCCCTTCCCTTTGTGCCAAGATAAGAAAAGAATCTGTACCACTTCTTCTTTGCTAGTGGGGACAGTGGTCCTAGAACTCAAGAGTCTCACTTCCAGCTGCACTAAGCAAATGAAAAGAAGTTCAAAGAAAGTGCAAATTTGTGGCCTGGAGAAGACCATCCGACTACCTGGCTTTGAGTTGGCCAAAGTGTGCTCTACTTCGCTTTTGTTCCCCCAAGATGCTGGTGAAAAAGGTATTTACAAAGTTAAGTGAGTTTACGGTTTTCTTTACATTATCTCCTCTTCTTGGAGACTGTTGGTGCCAGAGCCTCTGAAATGATCTGAAAAGCACTTAGGATGAAGGAAAATCTCATTCTTTAACTCAATGATTTGAGAATTTACTTGACCAGAGAACTCTTGTTCTTTTGGCATAAAACCTATGAATACACTGGGGAAAAATGTTCTTTGGAACGCATTCTAGAAAAGGTCAACCTAGAAAAATACACTGTGATGATCCAGGGTCCTACTTGACAACACAGCCAGAGCTGACCAGTCTAAATTGCAGATAAAATTATTCACGTGCAGGATTTACTAGGGAAGGTGGGTGGTTGGGCAAGGGTATGAGTTGGGACATAAACAAAACAAGGGTGGCTGTCATTAGTTGATGACTTGTTTTTCATGGGTAATGGGTACATGAGTCTTCTTTATATAATACTCTGTTTTTATGTTTGCTTGAGATTTTTCTTTAAAAAGTTGCTCTTCAAAAAGTCAATATTTTTTATTTTAAAATATTTTTTATTGATTATGCTACTACAATTTTCCCAATTTTCCCCCTTTACCCCTCCTGCCCTGCCCCTCCAACCCTTCAGCATTCTCCCACCTTAGTTCACATCCATGGTTTGTACATATAAGTTCTCTGAGTGCTCTATTTCCCATACCATTTTTTATCTCTCCCCATCTTTTTTATGCCTACTAATGATGCTTCTCATTCCCTGTACATTTTCCCCCATTCCTCCCTTCCCCCTCCCCACTGAAATCCCTCCATGTGATGTCCATTTCTCTGATTCTGTTCCTGTTCTAGTTGTTTGCTTAGTTTTTGTTGTTTTTCTTCTCTTTTAGGTTCATTTGTTGACAGTTGTGAGTTTATTGTCATTTTATTTTTCATATTTTTTATCTTCTTTTTCTTAGATAACTCCCTTTAACATTTCATAAAATAAGGGCTTGGTGATGATGAACTCCTTTAACTTGACCTTATCTGAGAAGCACTTTATCTGCCCTTCCATTCTAAATGAAAGCTTTGCTGGAGAAAGCAATCTGGGATATAGGCCCTTGTCTTTCATGACTTGGAATACTTCTTTCCAGCCCCATCTTGCCTGCAAGATTTCTTTTGAGAAATCAGCTGATAGCTTTACAGGAACTCCTTTATAGGTAACTGTCTCCTTTTCTCTTGCTGCTTTTAAGATTCTGTCTTTATCTTTAATCTTGGGTAGCTTAATGATGGTGTGCCTTGGTATGTTCCTCTTTGGGTCCAACTTCTTTGGAACTCTCTGGGCTTCCTGGACTTCCTGGAAGTCTATTTCCTTCACCAGATTGGAGGTTTTCCTTCATTATTTGTCCAAATAAGTTTTCAGTTTCTTGCTGTTGTTCTTTTTCTGGCACCCCTATAATTCAGCTATAGGAACATTTCAGTTTGTCTCAGAGGTTTGTAAGTTTCTCTTCATTTTTCTGAATTCTTGTTTCTTCATTCTGTTCCAGTTGGATGTTTATTTTTCTCTTTTGTTCCAAATTTTTGCTTTGAGTCCTGGTTTTCTTCCTGTCACCATTGGTTCCCTGAATATTTTGGTTCCCTTTATTTCATTTTGGGTATCTTTCATTTGTTTTTTTTTTTTCATTTTTAGACCAAGCTCAGTCAGTTCTGTGAGCATTTTGATTACCAGGGCTTTAAATTCTCCATCAGATAGGTTGGCTATCTCCTCATCGCTTAGCTCTTTTTCTGAAGTTTTGCTCTTTTTTTTTTTCATTTGGGCCATATTTCTTTGTCTCAGCACACCTGATAAGTCATGAGGGGACCGGGCCTTAGGTATTCACCAGATTGGGGCTGGCTGCACTACTGTGCTGCCTGTT
This sequence comes from Phyllostomus hastatus, assembly GCF_019186645.2. Classification (NCBI taxonomy): domain Eukaryota; kingdom Metazoa; phylum Chordata; class Mammalia; order Chiroptera; family Phyllostomidae; genus Phyllostomus; species Phyllostomus hastatus. The sequence continues at coordinate 32,354,660 of NW_025333709.1, read as the reverse complement.
GGGGAGGGGCCAGCGAGGGAACAATGCAGCACACCTGCTTGGCTCTAGTATACTTTCCAATGAACCCTCATGTGAGACTGGGAGTTTCTCCCACTGAGGCAACTTCTGTAGTCCACAGTCAGCTCTGAGTCTCAGTTTCCTGTTCAGCCAGCCCCACCTGCACGATCTGCCACCTTACCAAGGTTTTCTTCAGCTGGCCCTACTCACACGGCCTCGCTGCAGGTTCTTACCAGTCTGGTTGTTCTGGTTTATTTTTTCTTTAATTCCTTGGTTGTCGGAGTTCCATGCAGTTTGATTTTCTGGCTCTTCAGATTGTGTATTGATTTTAGATTGGTTGTTACCCTCCTTCTGGTTGTGTGAGAAAGCAAAGAATTTCTACCTATGCCTCCATCTTGGCTGGAACTAAAAAAGTCAATATTAAATCAGAATGCCAGGTGAATTTTACCAAAAATTTCAAGTAAAACTAACACCTTTCCTCTCAAACTATTTCATAAAATTCAAGAGAAGGGAAGGCTCCCAAACTCATTTTACAAAGCCAGCATTATCCTAATTCCAAAATCAGATAAAGATACTACAAAGAAAGAAAATTATAAGCCAATATGTCTGATGAACACAGACACTAAAATCCTCAACAAAATATTAGCAAGCTGAATACAGCGATGCATCAAAAAGATCATAAGCCATGATCAAATGGGATTTATTCTGGGAATGCAAGGTTGGTACAACATTAGAAAATCAATAAATGTGATTCAGCATGTAAACAAAATGAAGGATAAAAGTCATATGATCATATCAATAGATGCAGAAAAAACATTTGATAAAATCCAGCACCAATTTATGATAAAAACTCTCAGCAAAGTGGGAATAGAGGGAACGTACTTAAACATAATAAAGGCCACATAACAAACCAGCTGCCAGCATCATATTCAATGGGCAAAAACTATAAGCATGACCCTTAAGACTGAGAACAAGACAGGGATGTCTGCAAAACCTATCTTATTCAACATAGCATTGGAAGTTCTAGCCACAGCAATCAGATAAGAAGAAGAAATAAAAGGCATCCAATTTGGAAAGGAAGAAGTAGAACTGTCATTACTTGCAGATGACATGATAACTGTATTTAGGGAACCCCAAAGATTCTACCAAGAAACCACCAGAACTGATAAATTACTTCAGCAAAGTAGCAGGGTACAAAATTAATATCCAGAAATCGGTTGCATTTTTACATGCCAGTAACAAACTAATAAAAAGTAATTAAGAAAACAATCTCATTCACAATTACTTTGAAATGGGTAAAATACCTAGGAATAAACCTAACCAAGGACATAAAAGAGCTGTACTCAGAAATTATAAAATACTGAGGAAAGAAATTGAAGAAGATAGAAATAAGTGGAGGCACATATCATGTTCAAGGACAGGAAGAATTACTATTATTAAAATGTCCATACTACCCAAAGCAATCTATAGATTCAATTCAATTGCTATCAAGATTCCAATGACATATTCCACAGAACTAGAACAAATATTTCAAAAGTTTATATGGAATCACAAATGGCTCCACATAACAATAGTGACCCTGAGAAAAAACAAAATTGGAGGAATCATGTTACCTAATATCAAAATGCATTATAAAGCTTTAGTAATCAAAACAGCATGGTACTATCATAACAATAGACACATAGATCAATGGAACAGAATGGAGAGCCCAGAAATAAACCTACACCTTTATAGTTAGTTAATATTTGACAGAGGAAATAAGCACATACAATGGGCTAAGGACAGTTTATTCAATAAATGGTGTTGGGAAAATTGGACAGATGTTTGCAGAAAAATAGAACTAGAACATCTTCCTATACCACACACAAGAATAAATTCAAAATGAATTAATGACTTAAATATTAGACCTGAAACCATAAAAATCATAGAAGGAAACATAGGCAACAAAACCTTGGACATTGCTTGTAGCAATATTTCATTGGATATATCTTCCCAAGAAAGGGAAGCAAAAGTAAAAATAAATGGGACTACATCAAACTAAAAAAAAACTTCACAGCAAAGGAAATCATCAGCAAAATAAGAAGAAAACTGACATACTGAGAGAACATATTCACCAATACATCTGATAAGGGGTTAACATCCAAAATTTATAAAGAACTTACAAAACCCAACACCAAAAAAACAAACAACCCAATTAAAAATGAGCAAAGAACCTGAATAGCCACTTATCCAAAGAGGACATACAGACCAATAGACATATAAAAAGATGCTCAACATCACTAATCATCAGGAAAACATAAATTAAAAACAAAATGAGATATCTCACACCTGTCAGAATGGCTATCATCAACAAATCAACAAACAAGTGCTGGCGTGGATTGGAGAAAGGGGAACACTTTTGCACTGTTGGTGGGAATGCAGATTGGTGCAGCCATTGTAGGAAGCAGTATGAAGGTACCTCAAAAAATTAAAAATGGATCTGCATTTCTTCCCAGTAATCCCACTTGGAGGAATATATCCAATGGAAGCCAAAACACTAATTTGAAAGAACATAAGCATCCTTATGTTCATTGGAACAGTATTTACAATCACCAAGCTATAGAAGCAGCCCAAGTGTCCATCAGTAGATGAGTGGATAAAACAACTATGGGAACTTTACCCAATGGAATATTACTTGGCTATAAAAAAGAGCAAAATTTTACCCTTTGTAACAATATGGATGGACCTGGAGAACATCATGCTAAGTAAAATAAGCCAGTCAGAGAAAGACAAATACCATGTGATTCACTCATATGTGGAATCCAATGAACAAACTGAATCAACAAGGATAGTGGGGACAGACCCATATATTGAGAGAAGGATGACAGCTGGTGAGGGGAGGTTAGGGGGTTGAGGGACTGAGCAAAAAGGAAGAAGGACTCATGGACATGGACAATAGTATGGTGATTGCTGCGGGGAGGGGATATAAGGGAACTAAATGGTAATGGAAAAAATATAATAGATTCTTTTTAAAAGAGCAAGAAACAAAAAAGTAAATCAGAATGCCTTCTGCTTTATTTATAATTGTAGTAATAACTAGAGTAAATTTATCTTGCTCTGAGTTATGTTCTAAACACTTTATATCTATTTAAAGTGGATACACACTTTATATCACTTAATCACCATAACACATGAATGAGGGAGACATTCATTGCCTTCCTTTTATTGATTAAAAAATTCTAGAGACTCAGAAATGTGGACACTTGCTGAGGATAACAGCGAGAAAGCAGAGGCAGACTGGGGAGCCAGGTGTCTCTGCCTCCTGGGCCTGGACCCTTACCTAGTATGTTGTACACTAGCTGCAAACAGGACCTGCCACTCATGTCATCTGGCTGATACAGCTTTTCCCTAAAGGCAAGCTGTATGGGGAGCCAAATTATAATCAAGGTTGCTTGCCATGTGTGGAGAAAGAAAATGCATGGAACCGTAGACTCTGAGAACTGGGATGGGGGTTTGCAATTTTGCAGCGCCTATGCCATGTGACCTCTATCTCTTTGTCAGTATTTTGGCACATGGGGGCATCAACAAAAATGCTTTCCCGTTTCGGTGTTTTTTTTTGTTTTGTTTTGTTTTGTTTTACTACAGTAAGTGCCTTTCCAGGAGACAGACATCAGAGTTCGGGTATTAATTCTGCTCCAAATCTGTTAACTGGTTTTAAAATGTTCTGATCTCAAATTTTTCAGAACACACTACTTGCTTACTAAGTATAGAGCTGTTCTACTTATGAATTTTTAAATGAATTGCATGAACTGAAATAAACAAAAAGTGTCTCTTTTGATTGCCATTAAAAATGGCCATAACAAGCATGCCCAGGCATTTTTACCTGTGAACATTTTGTTGATTTCTGCTTAATTTCTAAGGTGTTTCCCCCCAAATTATTAACCACATTATATCCAGTAAATATAAATACAATGAATGTGGAAGGACTATTGAAAATAGGTTAGCTATCACAATTTTCCTTTTAAAGTGAAAGTGAAAGAAAAAGACCAATATTTCTTATAAAGGAGCCCTGTGGATTTACTAAAAAATGGATGCACACACAGTTTTCCATAAATCAAATTGTGCATAAGGGGAATTGCTTTTATACTCCCAAGAAAGGAATATTTTCAGGGGCGTTGTCATCAGCAGCAAAAATCTTTTTGAGAGAACACAAACAAATATTGTGTGTGCAAGTTTCATTAAGTCAAATAATGTGTATTTGGCTGAGACAGTAAAGAGAGTTTATTTTTGTATCAAAATAACTTATCTCAGCTTTTGTCTTTTAAATTCTTGCAGCATTCCTAGGAGGCCTTTCCTGCATCAAGTTTGCATTTATAAGCACAGTCTTACCTAATCAGTCATTAAAAATGAGGAATGTGCGTATTTGTTTACGCACAACCATTTCAAATGCAATTTTGTTTATGAACAAAGGAAAAAGCTAATTGCTGTATTAACTGATTTGTTTTATTGTAATAGGGCACAGAGAACTGCAATGAAAGAGAATCAAGAATCTCCAAATGTCAACAGCTATAACATTCTTGTCTCTGAGCCAGTCACTCTGCCAAGGACTTCAGAATAGTGCGAGTGACCAGGCCTGGGCCAAGTGCCCTGTCCTAGAGGAGGGAGAGGGGAGGGAAACTCTGTCCAAACCACACAGAATAAGCACAATTGTTATGGAATATGGAGGAGTCAATCTCCAAAGAAAAGCCTGCTGAGAAGACAAATCGCATGTCAATCACAGGGGCCCAAACAACAACCACCAAAAAATCAGTCCTACACAAATGTAGTAGATGCACAGTGAGAATCATAACTGAACTTCTAGAACCTATACCTGCCAACTAGCTGGGTTCCCACTGCGGCACTGAGAGAGTAGTCTTAAAGCCAAAATGCTCTCAGGGAGCAAAAGCATCTCAGGGAATGTTTTGAGGAAAGTCAGGAGAATGAGAGAGAGCACGAGCATGCTTGGAATGGAGAAGGTGAAGAAAAGAGGGGTCTTCTGCTGGGGGTGGGTGGTAGAGGAGGGGAATCATCCAGGCACCACATCTCAGTGTTGTCAGGAGAATGCTGCTTATCTTTCTGTCAGCCAACAAGACTGAGTTCTTCTAAAAAGACTTGGCCACTGCTGCTTGTAGGCTGTTTACAGGGTCATTTCTTTATGTCACAATCTAACCTTGATCTTTACGAGGCTTGCTTGCCCCAGGGTGAAGCAAAGGCCAGGTAAGCAGTTTGACTATGAAGAAAGTTGGGAATGTAGGACCTCTAACCTTTTCAAGTTTGAGGATAAAAAGGATTTTGTTTGCTTTTAAAATCCACTCCCATATCCTAGGCAGATTTCTGGAAAAGAATCTAGCTCCCCCACCTTCTACCAAAAGCATAGCAAAGCATTCCTAAAAGTGCCGCTTGCAATTTAAGACACAGCCCTATTTCATTTTTTTCCCACACTTTTCCATTTGACCTCGGGTCCTTCTTTCCCTGGAGAATAATCTGAGGTTCCCAAAGAATCATGGCATGTCTGCTGTGCTAGCCCTTAGCCTTCGCCTTCTGCCCTTTACCCTCCTGCTTAGATTGTTACCTTCATGAGTCAAGTGTGCTTGGAGAGCTTGGCTTCTTGAGAGGTCTTCACAGCAAAGCCTTCAGGAATTTTCTCTGTGTCCCTTGTGTGTGTGTCTGTGTCAACATATTGTTTAAAATTTACTTTTCAATGACAGTTGCCATACAACATATTGTTTCAAGTGTAAAACACGGTGATTAGATGTTTATGTGTTATGAAGTGATCACTCTGATATGTCTAGTACCCACCTGACACCATACAGAGTTATTACTAGTTTTATTGACTACATTCCCTATGCTATGCTTTATACCCTCATGACTACTTTTATAACGGGCAGTTATAAGAAAGATGATATTAATAAAAAGAGAAAGGCAACTTCCTCTTAGATGGGCCAAAATCCAAGACCTCTTCCTTACCTAAAACACTGACTATAGAAGCCCTGTGTTCCATGCTTAAATTCTTGCCTTGCTCTGAGCTAATGGCTGATGATACCAGCCATATGCTTGAAAATTCAGGTCACAACTTAACTGTGGGAAATGACATATTCAGTAGGGTATGAATAAAACACAGCCGTCAATGCAGTGGTATCTGCCGAGCTCCAGCTCCTGCTTTCTGGAGATTGTATTATGTGTAGATAGCATTGCCTCCTGCTATTATTTGCATCTTTTCCCAGTGCTTTGTCTAGCAGTCGGTTTCATGGATGCCATTCAGAGACTGACAGGGTGGCCTCCGGAGTTAAAAGGGCTTCCTATGCAAGTTTAAAGGGCAGTGGCTGTTCGTAATTAGACCTGACAATTATTAAAGTTTGCTAGTGTGTCTCTATGGAGAAGGAGAATTATGGGGCTACTGGAGATGGCAAAATATTCTGATACTTATGGTGAGCCTATAGCTTAGCTTTATAACGGTTGCAATGGGAATTCAGAATCCCAGGCTACTGGGGTGAGCTGTAGTTCTTGAATCTAAGCACTTCACATTGCTGGCAGTTAAGATGGGCATATGGTCCACCTGCATAAAGCATTTCACCGACTTCTCAGTGCTTTCACAAAAAAGAAAAATAAATACCTACCCTTATATTGTCCCAACTCCATAAATATTTCCCCAGTCCCAGCTCTCACTACTCTCCACCTTATGGTGAGTTCCACTTCCATCCCTCTTGCCTGTCATATTCCACTTTCCATGGGGCCTCTGCATCTGCTGCTCCCTGTGCCCAGAATTCTCTCTCTCCCTTGTTAACTCCTTCTTACCCACATTTCAGTTCAAGGAAAGCTTCCTCGGAGAACCCTCCCTGATATCTGAAAGGGTGAAATCTCCTTTAACATTTAGATTTCTGAAGATGGGAATGTAGAACAGGGAAAAGGCCTCCCCCTTTTCTAATTGGAAAACTCTTGTTTAAACGTCAAAGTCCAGCTCAAATGTTTCCTGTGCTGTGGGGTTGTTCCTACTTCATCTGGACACCCCCTGTGGTTCATGACTTATTCTTATCTTATCTGTATCACTTACAGATTTGTTTGCTTGTTTATCTGCTCACTTTTCTGTCTTCCCGCTTGGTGTTTGGCTCTTGGAGGGTAAGAGCTCCATTGTACTCATCCTTGTACTTAGTCCCTATTTGTTTAATAAATGTTTGCTGAATAAATGAATGAGTGACTAGGAGAAAAAATAAGGTGACAGTGTAGGAGAAAACAGGTAAGATACCAGTCTTTATTTATGAAAAAGCTGTTGGTCATATCGCTGAGTAGTTATTTATTTATGTTTAAAGCAGGCACCTTTTGGACTACAGATTCAGGTATGCCATTTATAGGAATATTCTTATAATTTTAACTATGCTTATATATATTTTAAACTAACATTGATAGTTTAAAATACCCTCTAACTTGCTCCCACTCCCATCTGGTGATAACATATCCTTAGCACTTCATCCAACTGTCCATTCCAACTCGCATAAACTTACCTCTTCTGTGTTCCATTCACGGTGATGCCGAGTCAATATGATCATTTTTAAGCTCAGCCCCTCATTCCACTGGCCTCCTGAAAACAATGCTATTTCTTAATTCAGTAGTGACTGAGATTGTGGTGGGTGTGCATTCAGCTTTAAGTGGAAGGAAATGTAACCAAATTGGCATAAATAAGGAAAAACTTTATTGCCCTTTTTTAAAAGAAGTTTGGAGACTGATGTTGATAATCATAAATGTCTTCAATATTCCAGAATCCTTCTACCTTCAAGATCTACCATTCTTGGTGGCTTTCATCTTCATGATTACAAGATGGCTGCAGAACCATAAGACTTTGCATCTGTATTTCAAACAGGAAAAATGAGAAAGAGGAAAGAGCAAATCAATGAAAGAACATGCCAGCCGAATCTATTCCTTTGTAAGCTTTCTCAAGAATTAAACACAATTGCTTCTTTAGTCTCATTGGCAGTAACTATCACATGGCAACACCTAGCTGCAAATGAGGCTGGGAAATTGAATTTTTCAGGTAAGTATTGCTAATCCAGACAAAATTAATATTCTTTTAATAAGGAAAGAATGAGGGAGAATAGCTACTGGGTCAAGATCGAGCAATATATTCCACAGAGTACTCACTGCACATCCTAATGAGCCAAGGAAGAATCATGTGTAAATTCCTTTCTTTTGGGCATTTTCTCAAATTGTGAGAAAAAGCTTGCTCTTACCCAAGGCCTGAGTATGTCTTCTACAGAGCTCATTACCCACATATCATTTGGAGTCTACTTGACCTTGTGTTAGTCAGGGTTCGCCTTGGACACAGAATCAATAGGATCTATCTATCTATCTATCTATCTATCTATCTAGAGATTTCAGGAATTGGTTTCTGCAGCTCTGAGGGCTGACAAGTTTGAAATCCATAGAGCTATCTGGAAGGCTGGAAATGCAGGTAAGAGTTGATGTCGCAGTACCAAATCCAAAATCTGTAGGGCAAGCCGGCAGGTGGGAAACTCAGGCAGGGCTTCTACAGTGCAGTCTCTAGGCACAATTGTTTGTTTACTGGAAACCTAATTAATCAGCTTGACTCAAAGTCTATTGATTATAAATGCTAATCATGTCCAAAAATTTCTTTGCAGTGATATCTAGACTTGTTTTTGACCAAATAACAGGCAGCATGGCCTAGCCAAATTAAAACAGAAAATTAACATCAAGATCTGGTTCAAAGCCATAGCCTTGGGAATGAAAAGCCCTTCCCAAGACTATAAGTCCCCAGGGCCTTATGTTCTTAGGGTCACCTTGGACTCCACATCACATTCTGCTCTGTGGCTTCCATTCTGCACCCCAGTTCAAGTCTGTCCCACAATTCAAACCTATCCTTAATACACCATCATTTCCCATATTTCTCTCCTTTGCCTTCTCTGCAACTCTCTTTGGACAGAGACCTATACCAAACCCCACATTCTTTCTCCCCAATAACCCAGAATTATTTCCCCTCTTATATTTAACATCACAAATTCTCAGGTATTTGGGATTTACCTCATGGCTTTATCAACAATATTTTTTTTCCTAACAAGGATATTTCCTTCTCCAATTGGAATTTTCATGCCATTGCTAGGATGACAGTTTTTTTTAACTTCTTTACACCTAGGCATGTGAGACCAATAAAACATGAACCTTGAAAGAGTTCAAACTTTCCAGACAAAACAGTAATAAAGATATCTAGAGAGAGAGAAAAAGAGCTCAAAAAAGCATTATAACTCAGAATTGTTGTCATGTTCTCCTGCCAACAACCCTAAGCTCCTTAGAATGGTACATGAGATTTTTGTCCAGTTCTGTGCTTTTCCTAGTCTACCCTCAAACTCTGTGGTCCTTATGTTAAACTATAGACTATGCATTTTGCAGGGGGAGGGGGTCTAGATGATTCCCTCTCTCTTTCTGTCCCCTCCATCCCTCCAGACATCCTAGTGAATTCATCCTTCTGAGAAGCTTTTCCTGACTCCCCCAGGGAGAATGTTCCTATTGCTTCTTGTGCAGTAATTCTCTCCCAAGAGGACCAGGAACTTTACTACTCTCTATTCTCTTGTGCCTGCCATAACAGCAGGACCACAGCTCAATAATACTTGTTGAATTGAATTGCATTCAGACGAATTGGCACACAATGTATTCCATCCTTGGAGATTTTCCACCTAAAGTCATTATGAAGCCAGGGAGAATTTTATTTCTGGGTCCTATATTTAAAACTACTGTTACATGGCAATGCACTAAAACAGTGCTTTTCACTTATAATAGGGAAAAAAGCCATTTATTTATTTAGGCCCATGGGAATGTATTAGAAGGCCCCCTAATATTTCTGAAAACCACAGCTGGAGATATACTGACTTAAAATAAATCAAGTTTTATTCTCCAGAAGAAGACTTTCAAATGGAGTTATTATTCCCAAAGAAAAGTGTTGTCTTTATAACTGGTAAATTTTATTTTTCGTCATCCTAAAACAAAAGCCCAAAGGAAAAATATTTCCTAAACATAAATATGTTTTTCTAAAAATTATTCAGACCATAGTCTCAGAAATGTGGAGGTCGCAACTCACGAGGCAGGCTTCGTGACAATATTAGGGCAAGACCCTGAGGCAGAGGACCAGGTCCTCATACCAAGATAGCGCTGAACTTCCTTTCACAGACACACATTCAGCAAGACCAAGGGCAAATCTTCATGGGAGTGTTAGCCAGCTAGCAGGGGTGTACACAGCCTAGACACAGAAGTTCCCATAGCCGACTGCGTTTGAGTCTCTGTGCAGGGCCCTACTCCCACAGGTGACTGACACTTACTACCATTAAAATAGGACCCCCAGATGTGTCTCTGCCCCATGAAGATCCTTTTTATTTTTCACATTGTGCCTGAGAAGAGAACACAGAGGCCTGGAAATGTACCCAAAGCTGTCTACGCTAAGGCAGGCTGACCCTGCCTGCTCAGCCCTTTGTCTGTCCAAGATCTACATCTTCCTCGACACAGCAAACTGCTATCTTCCAGAGATTCACAGAAACTTTTGAAAAAAGGGAAACTGTGTTTCCAGTGTCAACAGGATGCCACACATGTTGGTCTTCTAAAACCTCTCATCCGCCAAAATGTGGCTCCCAGCACCACTTGCCTTGGAATCCCTGGGAGCTGGTTCAGAATGCTGATTCCTGGGTCCCACTCGAGGTTCCTCCACTGCCATCTTCAAGGAGCTGCTTCATGGGCAAGGGGATGATCTGCTGTCCTTCTCCTCCTCTTAGGTCCTTTCTTTGATCTGGGTTCACTGTTAGCTCACGGTGGTCTGTTCTCTTCGTCTGGCAGATTGCAGGCCTCAGCCTCCCCACTGGTTTGGCTCCAGGACTGTCCCTCAGGACCATGGCAATAGACTATTTCTGTGTATGCACACCGCTCACCCTGGACATTCAGGGATGGGTTCTGCCTGATGGGCTTCGTGATCCTAATCTTACCAGAAGACAGCCCGCTGAGCCAAGGCTGGCTGCTATCCCCTCAGATGCCTCTGCTCTTTTACTCTCCAATAATTTTTTGACTCTGAGGAGCCCTTGGGTGCACAGCAAATGTATAAAATGAAGTCCAAGCCCTGGACAGTGTGGCTCAGCTGGTTAAAGCATCATCCTGTAACCAAAAGGTTGCTTGTTCAATCCCAGTCCAGGCACATACGATTCCTGATCTGGGTGTGTACAGGGGGCAACCAATTGATGCTTCTCTGTCACATTTTTGTTTCTCTCTCTAAAGCAATGAGAAACTATTCTCAGGTGAGGATAAAAAAAAATTTTAAATAGAAAATGAAAATAAAGTCCAAACATTTCCCCCTTCACCAACTTCTTCTTCATCTACAGCTGCTTCCGGACAATCCTCTGTAAGAGGGGCCACACTCTGTGAATCAACACCTCAGCTAGCTTCCCCAGGTCCTGTCTGCTCTCACCATCCTGCTGCCATTGCTCAGGCTGGCTGCAGAAGCTTCTTCTGGGATCTGGAGTTTGCCGATACCCTTTGGATTTGGTGCTTTGCTTTGCGTCTTTTCCCAAGTCTGTTTTTGCCCAGAAGAGTACTGTGTGGGCTTTTCCTGGGCCAGCAGCTGCAGACCAGCCCCATCTCCCTTCTTTATGGCCTGCCCAGCCCCTACTCCTCCACCTGGGAGGAGACGTTGTGGCAACCAACTGGGGCCCTTGGCTGGAAAACCATGCAAAGAAACATGTGGCACAAGGAAGGGATCTTTCTTTCTTTCTTTACACTCCCTTCCTTTCCTTTCCTTTCCTTTCCTTTCCTTTCCTTTCCTTTCCTTTCCTTTCCTTTCCTTTCCTTTCCTTTCCTTTCCTTTCCTTTCCTTTCCTTTCCTTTCCTTTCCTTTCCTTTCCTTTCCTTTCCTTTCCTTTCCTTTCCTTTCCTTTCCTTTCCTTTCCTTCCTTCTTCTACTCACATACCATTAAGATAAAAGGGTTGCCACCATGCAAATGAATAATGTTAATATATCTCTAACAAGAGAAACAAAAGAAAGAATAACATATTCTAACTGATGTGAACTTATTACAAAGATACTCGGGACCCAGAATAACTCAGCAAGTGCTTGGCATGACTGTCTGTGCAGCCACTCTGCTTCCCAGCAATTCTAACCACAGCATGTGCCCAAGCCTTTTTGAGCCACGACAGTAAGCTAGCCTGAAGTAACAATCTCTCTCATGTTGTTCACCTCCCACCAGTGTTTCCCCAAAGACAGGATGCAATTGGGGTAACCAGAATATTATGCCTCTATGGGGCAGAGTTGTGAGCAAGCCTCAGGGCAGAGGGGCTCCCTTGCGCTCAGTCACAAAGAGTTGCCTTCGGCGTACAAACCTTTCTCTGGCCCTATAAACTGTGCCTGGTGCGGCAGGCTGGCTTCTTCTCCAAAGCTCATTGTGATGATCTGTCGTCACTTTCACGGGGGAAACAATCAACAGGGTGGTTCCCAGATGGTGGCTGTGTACCCAGCTGACATAGATGGCCTCAGGAACCCCTCCCTCAGCCCTTCCGGAAGGCCCTGCCAACGAGGGGGGCAACGGGCTAGGAATGTGAACAAGAGGGACTTAAGGAGGCTGCTCTTCTTGCCCTCCCTATGCTACCACCAGCTCTACCATAAATGGAAGTGGCCAGACAATTGGGTTTATCAACTGTGCTAACATGACAGAAAATCATGGGCTGGGATGTTGCCAGTAATCCTGACCTCTATCTGCTCTTGCCTTCATTTACGACCTTGGGCAATTACTCTGACCTACCTGAAATCGGTGATGACAGGCATTCAGTCATCTCACTGAACGCCAGAGCGTTTGTGTGTATAACCCCTTCTGTTTTGCTCTATAGTTATTGATTTAGTGCTTTTCATGATGCCCCTTGACCAGATGTCACATGCACTGACCTGTCAGCAGGCAGGGGTTTTGTCTGTATGGCGGGATAGGCTGGTATTCTCAAAATGCTCATCGCCTTCCTCCTCACTCTTTCTTCAAGGGCATAATTCTCCTAGAAGACACATATCAGCTTCCGAAACAACCACTGAAATATTTACTTATTACTTTTCTTTGTCCAGAGATATTTACTTATTACTTTTCTTTGTCCAGAAATTTCAGAAAGGTCTGAGCAGGAAGCAGAGATTTCTAACACTATGAAGACCTCTTCAAAAGAACCTGTGTGCCCCAATGTTCACAGCAGCACAATTTACAATAGCCAAGTGCTGGAAACAGCCTAAGTGCCCATCAGTAAATGAGTGGATCAAAAAACTATGGTACATTTACACAATGGAATACTACGCAGCAGAAAGAAAGAAAAAGCTCCTACCCTTCATGACAGACAGGATGCATGGAACTGGAGAGCATTATGCTAAGTGAAGTAAGCCGAGAGGTGAAAGACAAATGCCATATGATCTCACCTATAAGTGGAACCTAATGAACAAAACAAACAAACAAATGAGCAAAACAGAACTAGAGGCATGGAAACAAGGAACAGACTGACTAACCTTGGGAGGAGCATAAGGGGGAAAGAAGGGGAAGGGCCTAGTTAAAGATCAGGTATAAATGACCCATGGACATGGTCAACAGGGTGGGGATTGATTGTGGGAGGGGGGATGGGCAGGGCAGGGGAGAGTGAGGGGGGAAAATCGAGACAACTGTAATAGAACAACAATTAAAAAAAAACAATGGGCAGATCACAGCCGCTGCTCACCCCTCCCTTAAATTATGCTGTACATGCTTTGAGGCACTGTTGACAGAAAATGTTAATGATAAAATGAATTCAGTACCGCTTTTTAATTGAGTGTATATTTTATGGATCACAAGATCTGCATACATTTCCAAAAATATCCAAACACACCTGGGAAAGGCCCATTCTTTCACGGTTTGAAGATACTGAAGGAATCACGGATCTCTCACAGGGATTCGGGATTGGCACCGACGTCAGGAAATCATTCCCTAGGGCCTCTGCCCTGCTCCAGGGATCTGCTTCTGTCCTACCCAGAATGCAAAGCACTGGGCCAGGGAGGGTCCAGAGTTTTCGTTATGTTTCCAAATTCTCTCCAATCTGGAGGACTCCCAAAAGATGAGAAAAGGAGTCAATTATTCTGGGACTAAATAAGGAATTCTGATCTCTTCTGAAGTAAGAGTGAAGTATCTGATGAAAGCTACAGTTTAAGGTTATAGAGAGCAACTTAAATGGCCCACCTTTCCCCATCCACAAGGGCCCACTAGATCAGCTCCATAGCCAGGTCAAGGGTCCATGAGCTATGCTTCTATTTTAAAGCCATGGTTGTGTGGAAAGTTAGAGCCTGGAGTTCCAACTTTCTCACTTACAGGTGTGACGTGGGAGGTCAGTAACAGTCATTAATGGCAGAGGCAGGATGATACTTTGTGGCCTTCTTGTGTTTGGGTGGGGCCATGTGACTAGTTCTGGCCAATAAATTTTGTGCAAATGGGATGGCATCACTACTTTCAGGCCAGATCATTTAGTTGCCAGACCCAGATGCTGCAGGGCTTTTCTCCCTCTGGCATTTGACCCACGGCATTGGAGATGGCGGCAGCTCCATCAGCCTAGCTCTCTGAAGACTCTGATGAGTGCAGTCTCCCTGCTGGACTATGATGGACGAATGGTATGATGGGAAATGAACCTTTGTTGGGTTAAGCCACTGTACCTTTGGAGTCACTTGTTACTGTAGAATAACCTAACGTAACCTCACCAGACCAGCTAGGCTATTCCACACGATGGTGCTATGTTTTAGGTTCTCCAGTAAAATTACACGGAAAAGTCAAAATAAACATTTCTTTATTTTTCATAATAATCAGATGTCCCTTCCAGCACCCTCATCCTATTGCCTCCAGGTGCTGTGACTGGAATGGAGGTGGTTTTCAGGAGTGAAGAGCTGGGGAAAGGCATTCTCACCAGGGTTGGGTCTGTGGGCACACCTCTGGCCAGGCTTCCTCCGAAGCAGCACCTTTTCTTGTCCTTTCTGATTGACTCACACAGGCAAGGCCGTGTGAGAAAAGCTCAGAAAACACACGACGCAGGCCTTCATGCCTGCATGGGTGTCCACCTAGATCTGTTCACAGGCACAGCCTTTTTGTGCTTGATTTTAAATGGCCTTTTGAATCTTGTCCAATCTGAGTCATGCTAGCCCCACACCCTGATCCTCCCAGGAAGTCTTGAATATCCTTGAGTTTGTGTTTGGACAGTTTCAGTGGTGTGTTTCAAGCCCCGTGTTCAGCTGCACACGTTGATGACAGGCGAGGGGGGATGGGGCAGCGTGCACATGTCAGGTTCCACATGCAGGAAGGCAGGTTCTCATGGGAACACAGGGAGCAACAGATTTGTCCTGAAGTCAGTAGCAATGTCACCGTGCCATACTCTGCCAGCCTGAAGCTTAAACACGTCCACACCCAGGATTTTTTTTAAAAATGGAAAAGCACCATGGAACCACCAGTAAAAAAAAAAAGGTGCATTGCAGATTGCAGTGCCTTTTACAAATAGGAGGGAATTGGGCACAACCCTTAGGGTGAAGACTTCTTAAAGAGCATGGCATTTTAACTTGGTCCAGCAGCATTGTTTCCGCGTTGCCATTTCCCCTTCTTTGATAGACATCTCATTATTAAGCATCATATTATTAGCACAAATGCTTTCTCTGGAAATATAAAGGCAAGGGTGCTTATTAATCAGAAGCCAAATTTTCTATTCAGGCTCATAATCAGGGATCTTGGAAAATGTGAATACGCTTATTTGGTTGGAGAGACTGAGAATGGCTTCCTCCCATGGTACTTGATCTGCCAGGATAGTGATGTCCTGGGGAAGGTGTGCTGGGAGGCAGAGGAGAAACTGCTGCAAGCTGGGCACTCCTGGGGGATCTACCAGAGAGAGTCTCACAGGAACTGATGGACTCCTGCAAAGTGTGTTGTGCAGAGTGTTAGGAAGGCTACGTCACCTAAAACTAGTTCCCCTCCCCACTTGCAGATGACCTGCACTTCCACCATCAGAGATTCATTTCTTCTCACCTTAAGGATTTCGTATTTTAGGATATGTAGGACAGTTACTAGAGTCCATAAACTCTGAGGTCATACTGCCTGGGTTTGAATCCAAGCTCTGCTACTTACCAGCTATGTGACTCTTGGGAAGTTACCCAAACTCTCTGAGCCTCAGTTTCCTCATTTATAAAATGGGGTAATAAATGTGCTGCCTCATAAGGTTATTGTAAATTATATATATATGTATACACACACACACACACACACACACACACACATTGAATATACATATATATTCAATTTAAGTTTCTTAAACAGCCAAGGGTGGTTGTGAGGAAGTTCAATTGAGGAGGAGTTACTTCCAAGCCTGGAAAGTTCCCCTTAACAAGGATTTGTTCTGGGGTTTCCTGGTGCTTTATGACATCCCTGAGGGCTTGTTTAGTTCTAAAATTCCCAAAGACAGTCCCCCAGGCTCCTAATGTAGGCGTGGGATGTCGCTGTGAGGAGAATTCAATGGAAACAGAGCCACCCCCTTTCTCATGGGGGGTCCTGAGGCTGCTAAAGCAATCCTGGGTCCAATCTGGGGTGAAACTGGTGTCAGAGGTTCATCAGTTAACTTTTTGTTAAGCTAATTTTCTGACTCCAAGTGGTAACGTAGACAAGACATTCTTCTTTTGTTTGCAGCTAACACTCATTTAAAGTGAAAGACCACTAAAAGGAAAATGTGATTAGTCCATCTTACCCAAGACTGTTCAAAAAGCTTCTCAGAAATTGCAGAATCTAATCTCCTCAGGGCAGCCGGTTCCCAGACCCTTTTCCACATCCAGTTATGAGAGAAGCAGGGCTCAGAGCTTCGCTGGCCATCTCTGGCCACAGAAGGGGCAGTGCCCAGAAGAGGCCACTGTTATCTTTCTCTAGTTTTTGAGGTTAGATTTACAAAATTGTGTTCCTCTCATATCAATGGCTCTGCCCTTGGTTCTATGCAAACTGCTGAACAAATAAAATGGAGGTTTCTAAGTTCACACGGACCCTTTTTGTGTCTGGGACAAGCCAACCCCTTCAGTTTGTAATGGAGAATACATTAAGTTATCTGCCTGGCTTGCTTGGTAGGGCGCTACCGCCTTCCTACTTTGAAAGACCTAGAATCTTTGCTGAAACTCTCCTGTTTGGTGAAACCCAGGGGCATGGAATAGGTAAGGAGGGGTTATTTGCTCCTCGCTTCTCTCCTAAAGTGAGTCACCAACTTTTTATTTGAGTACATCTCCCATTCTCTTATGTTTCTTTGTTCACATCGTAGAAGTTCATGCTCATTACCTGTCGCTAAGTGAAACCAGGACCATGGGCCTAGGAAAAAAACACACAATATAAACTTTTTTAGGAAGGCATTTTCCTGGGCCTCAAGTCTTTCAATGTCAATGTACCTAGACTTTGGTTAAGTTTTTGCTTTGTGATGTTTTTTCCTTTGCTCCTATTTCAGGTTAATAGAGTCTCTGAATACCAGCCCATTTGATCCTTCCTCTAAAATGGCATTTTGTGTTTTCTTTAAAAAAAACTCTTGACTAGGGCAGGACAGGGTAAACAGGATTTTCTCAAGGAACTGCCTGCTCAACAGACTTTTTTTTTTAAAGATTTTATTTATCTATTTTCAGAGAGTGAAGGGAGGGAGAAAGAGAGAGAGAGAGAGAAAAATCAATGTGCGGTTGCTGGGGGCCGTGGCCTGCAACCCAGGAATGTGCCGTAACTGGGAATCGAACCTGCGACACTTTGGTTCGCAGCCCTCACTCAATCCACTGAGCTACGCCAGCCAGGGCCAGACTTTTTTTTTGCTATGAAAACAAACATGAACATACTGAATAAACATAAATCTTTGCATTACTGGGTTTTGAAGGAGTAAAGAGAAACATATATTTATTTAATGGACCCACCCCACTGGAAAAGCCTCAGGGTGCCAAGAATGCATATCATCAGGGCCATCTGAGGACAAGAAGCCCTCCTACAACTACTGTTTCTTTCTTTCTTCTTCTTCCAAATCTGCAAATAAACTTGCGAGTAATTTTATACTCTTCCTCAGCTAAAATGAGATTTCCCAGCATGCATTGCCAGAGGGTGTGCCTATTTGTCCAAACAAGGGCAAATCACCTCTGTGATCATATTACTTCTGTCACTTCCAGAGCTATTGGATTTGAGCTCCATGGCTATGCAAGTGGGATGTCCTCCTAAATTTGACTATTAATAATAGTTCATTTTACGCTTAATTTGGAAAACTGAAACTTTGTTGCACAGTTTACAACATCAACTTTTATTGAGAGAAGCATCAGATAAGGAGCTAAGTATTTTACAAACAAACCTTGGTTAGTTCATTTAATTTTCAGGACAGCTCTGTGAGGTGGATATCACTACCCCTACCTTACAGATGAGAAAACCAGTGCACAGAGAAGTTAGCTAACATGCTCAAGCTCACACAGCTGGTAAGTGACAGCTAAGATCCAAACCCCTATTTTGATTCTAAAGCCCGGAGCCTTAACCATGATTGTCAGACTGTTCTGTGAGGTTTTATCTTACAGAGTAAATTTTGCCTGGTGGATTTAAAGTACGATTGTTGAATAAACCTAAAAGCAAACAAATAATTGGTCCTTATAGCATTCCTATCATGAAAGTCAATACCTGTAGTATTCAAGGTAACTAAAGCTAGCTAATGTAAGAAATAATTCCTAAATCTCAGTGGCTTAACACATAAAGTGAATTTCCCATTCATATCACAGTGTAATATGACCAGGAAAGGAGTAGGAGGAAGGTCTACATGCCCGCTGCAGTCATTCAGGCTCCAGGCTCCTCCTAGACGGTGACTCTACCAGTTTCAGTGCTTTTTTCTCAGGGTTGCACTGAGCATCATGGTCTCCAGGCTTGCATCGTCATCCAGGTGGCAGATGGCTGATGAGAGGGTGGTGGAGAGCTCCAGGAATGTTAGCGCTAGGCCCGGAAGTGTCACACATTCCATTGGTCAAGGTTCAGTCACATGGCCCCACTAACTGCAAAGGAGGTTAGAAAATGCAGCTTCGCTAGGTATCCGGGAAGAACATGAAGTGGGCTTGGTGAACACAGAGTTTTGTCTCTGCCACAGACTTATACCTTTTTTCATAGACAGTAACCTGCAGACTTGCCCTGTGTTTCCTTGCCAAAACCCTACTTGAACGGAAATTTGTATCATTGGAGTCACTCCTTTGAGTCTGATGACACGGATGGGAAATTTGCACACCAAGGCCAAAGTAAAATGGACAGACCCTTCCTAGGAAGAGTTGTTGACAATATTAGAAAGTTCTAGAGCTTTGGGGGAAATTTTAATAAGGGTAGACTCAGTGAAAAACTCTGGGTGTTGAGGGTGGAAGAAGCAATCTAAGAGCATGGCTTGGTGGGGTATGCCTAGGTTAGAGATAAAATATCTGTGTGTTGTTTAGAAACCTCATAGATTTACCTATAAAGAGGTTAATTATCTTATTCAGGATGACAAACAGAATTAGTTGTTAAACCAGATCAGAAATGTAATCTTCTCTTTATCTCAAACTTGACTCAACTGGGTGACCTCATTTTCAGGGAGTTTCTTTTTAATGAGAAGTGTGTTTTAAGTTTTTCTAAGTGACAACTGGCAACATTCTCCTCATATTTAAAATTATAGCCCATTAAAGGCAGGCTTCTGTTTACTCTCCATGTATTGGGGCTCTCAAGTTTCTAACTTCTAATGATAGGCTAAATTATTCATAAGTGACATTTATCTTTCTTACTCCAATTATTAATCTCTTGATGCTATTGGTGGTCTTGAAGTTCTGCCGTAAAAGCTTAATGCATTTTGCATAAGTGTGTCACACTCACTGGAGATGTCTTTGGCTTGACACCAAGGGGTTAAAAAATAGGACTTGAGGTAGTGCCAGACACTTAGGTAATTACAAAACACTTTTGTACATTAATCTTGCAAGCATTATGCTCGAAGCCATAGCTGCAACTTGTGCTTTCTTAATTGTGCACTAGGGTTTTCAATGTTATCATCAAGTTCCAAGATTTAAAAATAAAATCCTTTCTTATCTCTAAAGGATATTTAAATTGTGCTTTCCAAAATATTGTGTGGTACTTATAATTTTTTTCCTCAATAACTTAGACTTATGGGTATGAAAATACTTCCAAATTAATACTGACTGAGTGTTCACGATATGCTAGTCTGTTCTAAGCACTTTGCAAGTGCTCTCCCATTTAGCTCTCCCAACCACCCTACGAAGTAGGTAATAATAAACAGCTAAGGATCAGATAGTACTTCCTATGCTCCAGGGACTCATTTAATATCATTACAATCCTCTGAGGTTTATAGTCTAAATTGTATTGAACTAAGAAACCATCAATTGTCAGGCAGTATTACAGGCTAAATTACATTTTCCCCAAATTCATATTTGAAGTCTTAGCCCCAAATAAATTGTATTTGGAGATTATACAGTTAAAATAAACTGTATTTGGAGATAAAGTCATTAAAGAGGTAATTAAATTAAAATGAGGTTATTAGTGTGGGTCCTAATGCAGGAAGAGGAGACCTGGACAGGTGCAGAGGGAAGACTGTGGATGAGGAAGAAGAAAGCCATCTACAAGAGAAGGAGAGTGGTCTCAAAAGAAATCAACCGTGCTGACTCTTTGATCTTGAACTTCTAGTCTGCAGAACTGTGAGAAAACAAAAGGGTTAAGCCACTCAGTCGGTGATCATCATTCATTATGGCAGCCCTCAAAACTAATACAGGCACTGTTATTTTATACACTGCTAAGAAAATGGCAAATTAAAATCAATTCAGAGACCAAAGCTTTGAATTTTTATTTTAGACACATTGAAAAAATCCTTATTTAAACACAAAATTTCATCAAATATAACTCTTGCACACCTCATGAGTGAAATGTCTTCATTTCTAGAGTAGAGATTTCTGAAATACTTCTCTACTTAAAGTCATTAAAGTCTGTGACTGTCTACACAAAATTATCTTCTATACCATCAAGAGTATGGGTGACACCAAATTTCTCAAAAGAATATTCTGGGTTGTTCTTCCAGCTACAGACACCCATTCTGCAAGTTCTGATGCTGACACTGTTTTGATCCTTCTGATCTGTTTCATCTCTGTGTACACAATACATGTTGCGTGATGCTGAATTATAAAAACTGTGCACTCAGTAATTAGTTATACAATGAATGGGAAGGAGGAGGAATCTGCAGTGGGAGAATGGCCCAGACTGGGGGAAGCCCTGAAACAGGGGAGAGGAAGGACACCCGCCCCATCCAACACAGACAATCGACCCTGCGAGCTGCCCACTGGCTGCCTGGACAGCCGTGCATCTTCTGGTCGCCGTGCAACTCTGCATTCTTTCCTGTCAGAGAGCAGAGTAATATTTTGTGTGTCACGGAGGCATGCGGGGTGCTCAGGGCCGAACTTGTCTGAATTATTCCAACCAAACCGAAAAAGGACATCACAGGGAGGGGAGGCAGGGGGGCCATTTAGCCCAGGTCTTGTGTGCACAAAGAACCTCAAATTAAAATTTGGGATTTTTTTAACTTTTAAAATATTCTAGTTGCCCCACCAAATATAGAAATGACCCAGGTGTTCCTTGATTTTCAGAAAGGCCCTGATCCCAAGCCTGCAATTTCATCTTTCTTTACAACAGATATCAATAGAGCAGCTACCGGGATTGTATTCCGACACAGAGTAGGAGTGCTTTAGATGCCTAGGGCAGTCATGAACGGTCCTTTGCCTCAGAGAGCCCATCGTCCACCAGGGGTCACAAACCTGTAAACTTGTAATTGCCCTGGTGTGTCGAGTAGTTTTCTAGAGCTGTGTAGAGAAGAAAAAAATGAAACCTAATTTAAGAGTTGGGACCTAATCAGAAAAGGTTTCATATACAAAGAGAGGAGGCAACAGTCTGTGGCATGAAGGAAAAACAGGTGATTTGGTGTCTGGATATTGGTGGAGAGTTCCATACACAAGAAGCAGTGAAAATGGTAAGTATAAACACAACATTAGGTTATGGAGTGCGGGTGGCAGAGGAGCAGGAGATGTAATGGGAAAGGCAGTTGGAGGACCTGCACACCAGTGGTTCTCAGTACTCGCTGCACATTAGAATCACTGGGACATTTTTTAAAAATACAGATGCTTGTGCCGGTACAGACCAAGTAGCTTAGCTCAGAGTCTCTAGAAATGGGACTCTAATGGGAAGCCAGGGTTAGGAATCACTGCTGTTCAAATTTTTTTTAACACGATGGACTTTATCTTAAAGCCAGGTGTTCTGAACCTTCTGGTCTACACCTTCAAACCTGGGAAAAGGGACTTATTCCCAGCATCACGGCACTGTTTCTCAGGGGCACATGCCACTGAGGAAGCATCATCATTTTGGAGGAAGGCATCCTGAACAATTAATCTGAAAAAGCTCCCATCTCCCTAGATGATAACAATGTGACTAAGCTCATGTGATAGAAGACGTCTAGCCAGTTATCTTGAGTTTTACATTACCTGGATATTAAGCAATAGAGACAGCACTGTCCAGAGGACCAATTGAAATTTCACTTTTCATCTAAATAATCTGGCACCATTTGGAAGCAGAGGGATTGACCTGTATTGTGACAAGCAGGATTATCGCTCAGCCATGACCTTGGCAGTCACCACACGACTTTGGTCTTGCCTCAATCAGTTGCCACCTCTTGGGATTGTAAATATTGACACTCACCCTTAGGAAAATCAATATGTGTGTATTAGCCTCCAATTTCACATATCGATGTGCAGCTCTGAGGGCCTCGGCTGAATGTGAGATGACTTCAGCGTTTAGGAATGCTGCCTCGGACACAGAGGCCCTGCAAACTCGCATTTCCCCCAGCGGTTCTTGGCTTCATGACTGACTTCTATCGCTTCTATCGCTATCGCTATCGCTGTGCAAAAGTTTGGCAGAACCATCTTAGAAGCAAGCAGACAAGAAAGGAAGATCTGCTTTCTCAGACCTCAAGATTAACTTCCTCAGGTTTGATAGAGTAAATTCTCTGAAACAACTCCTACAATTTTTTTAAAAGAAATTAACCTTTTGGTTGAAAGCATGTTTTGAGTGGAGCTCCCATTTGTTTGTGCTAACGTCAAGGGAGCAGGGTATTCTGGGATAGTTCTTCCATCCCCAGTATCAAGTCAAGTGCCAAGTCAATCAGATTAAAAGTGAGTGTTTCCAATAGTATCATCATCCACATATTCTCGCCATACACCATCCATCTAGAGGGTTTATTTTCCTATAGAAATGACTAGTGCTATGACAACAACAGTGTCTCCACAATTCCCACAACATCCAGGCTGTTCAGTCGGCTCTGTCAGGCACTGTGTAGATGAGACGCAGAATGAATGATGGATGGAAGCGATTTGGCTGTTTTGGTCAAATAGACACAGGTGTTGATCTGCTCTTGGCTTCATTACCTTGAGTAAAGCACCTATGAGGTGTAATCCACCTTAACTCCAGGTCACTCACCTATGAGACTGCTTGGAAAAAGTAGAAAGAGCTAAGGAGTATATCCAAAAACTAACTGACAAACCCCTGGGCCTCCACTCCTGAATTTCCATCATTGTTGTCCCCTTGGGCGGAGTTGGCAAAGGTTTGGTGGCAGCAGGTAGAAGACAGCACTTCACTCACATCCCTCCTTGGTTGGAAATCTTGCAAGATCTGCACTGTCTCAGCAGGAAGCCTGGATTTGCCAGCTGTGATGGGCAGGCAGCCGACAGGACACAGCCAGGGTGCAAAGAGGGCTGTGCTCGGGGGAGCTTGCTGGAGCTGCAACTTGGCCCTGACTCTCACCCAGGTGCTCTGCTTTGACAATCACACTTTGCCTACTCTTCACACTGAGCACACCTTGTTCTTTTTCATTCGTGCATAAGTTAGGACTTCTGATTTTCCAAAAATTTTTAAATAAAGGCAGCTGTTCATGTTTTTAAAATTATAGAAATTATTAAGTTCTTATTATAGAAACTTTGAAAAATGTAAACCATATAAAGAAAAAAAAGGTACCCACATGCCCAAAGTCAAAGGCAACCACTGCCAGGGGTGTCCAACCGTTTGGCGTCTCTGGGCCACACTGGAAGAAGAGTTGCCTTGGGCCACACACTGAATACATTGCAACACCTAATCACAAAAAAAATCTCATAATGTTTTAAGTAAATTTACGATTTTGTGTTGGGCCGTATTCATGGCTGTCTTGAGCCATGAATGCGACCCACAGGCCGCAGGTTGGACACACATGCAAGGTCTGTCCAGAGAGTATCCATCCATGTACTGTGAAAAATGGAGACATTTGTTGAAGAAGATACAAGATACAAGAAACATTGTACATAGGACAATGATGGCTCAGTCCCTTTCAAAGTAGGCACCTTGGGACCTCACACAGTTCTCCCAAACACCATCAGCTGCCCCATTGTATTTTCCTGAATCTCATCAATGCTCTGAAATCTCTTCTCTTTCCAAGGTGATTTTAGTTGGGAAAAGCCAGAAGTCACAGGGTGCCAAATCTTGGTTGTAGGGGCACTGAGTCACCTGGCTGATTTGATGTTTTGGTGAAAACATCTGCATGAGTTGTGATACATGAACAGGCACATTGTTGTGATGAAGCTGCCAATCACCAGTTGCCCATCGCTGTGGCCTTTTAAATCCTCTGAATAGTTTCCTCCAAGGAATGTTTAAGCTTATCGCAAAATTTGATACACTGTCATTGCTCTACTCACTCAGTCATTTTGAATGCAACAGCCACACAGTACACATGCTCACTCAACAGCATCTACTGCCCCCACTGACTAGTACAGTGAAGTCATCATTCCAGTCCACCCTCCTTGGCTGCCAGGTTACATTGATGCCGCACAAACCGTTTTCCTTATATTAACAATGGATGGACTTTTTCCTGGCTGTACTTTTTCCCAACAGACCTCGTATTTTGTCCTATTTGCTGTCACTCTTTAGTGTGTGTATGTGCACACTCATGCACACACATGCCTGTATGTATATGCTACAACTTCAAAAGGACAAAATAAAACAAAGTTTACACCCACACTAAAGGTGTGGTGGGCGACCATCAACCACATGTATTTGCAGTGAACACCGAGGACTACTGGGGCCTTGCCTGGGCCACGTGACACTGCCCGGGAGGCCGTTACAGTTCTAATTTACAGTTTGGCTACACCAGGCAGCTCGGTGATAAGCACAGCTTGTTTATGTCTTTGATGGATGCCAGGTGGATTGTGGTCAGACAATCTTCCTTTTGCAGCCTCAGCACTTTGAATCCATGGAGTGGGGCCCTCCCCTGGGCACAACTCAGGTCACACAATGGGCACCCACCACAAAAGGATGGTCATAGTGGCAGCAGGCACCAGGAGAGAGGACAAAGAAGCACTTACGCAGAAAGAAAAGAGGAAGAAAGTTAGGGAGGGCCCAGGAGGTGCAGCCACCCGGGCAGCAGGTCAGGCTGAGCAACTGTGCTGTTGTGTTACAGGTTTGCTCCAAGAAACCGAGCGTGGGTATGTCTTTTCATTACATGACCTGTATCACTTCCAGGAATAAGTGCAGCCAATTTGCTCAGTTTTAACATTTTTCCCCCTCTCTGAGAGCTGTCAGCTTGAAGGCAGTATCTTCTTATAGGAGAGTTGGGTGTCAGCTGCAAAATTAAAAGCAAAATATAACCCCAAATGAGAGAGCTAGTGGCCAAAATATTTCTCCATGCTGGTGGGGGCTGTGGAAGGCCTTGTGTGTTTCCATCCTCCCTCCGGCTGGAGCTGAGAAGAGGCAGGGTCTTGCAGGAGAGGGCAGAGGCAGTGAGGTGGGAAGGGGCATTCTACCGGAAGGGGTGAGAGGCCCTTATTGAAGCCAGTGAGGCGTGTTGTGTTTTCTGGAGTTTTCTCAGGGTTGGACTGGGCTATCCAGAGGAAGAAGGGGCTGAGGACTCAGTCCTAGTCATTTTTTTCTCCCCAGTTTTTCCTGGTTGTGGGCTGGCATGTGACATGTTTTCTATTAGGGTTGTCATTTTTTTAAAAGATTTTATTTATTTATTTTTAGAGAGGGAAGGGAGGGAGAAAGAGAGAGAGAGAAACATCAATGTGCGGTTGCTGGGGGCCGTGGCCTGCAACCCAGGCATGTGCCCTGACTGGGAATCGAACCTGTGATGCTTTGGTTCGCAGCCCGCACTCAATCCACTGAGCTACACCAGCCAGGGCTGTCATTTTTTAAAACTGACGATTTTCTTCCCCTACAGAACCAGGTCTAGATATCAAACTAAGAGAAATGGTGCTGGCCACCGGAGAGCCTTATTCCCAAACAATCCTGTAGAGGATGATCTGTGCCCCGAGAAGCCAGAGGAAGGATGGAAGCTCATTGCCCATTGCTCTAGAGAACTATGCTCTGGCGAGGATGGGACACATTTCATAAAGTTCCTGAGGGGCAAACATTAGGCCTGAACGGCAGACCAGGCCAGATAAACTGCAGTCGAGACCCAGGCAGAGCTCAGCCAACCAGCCCAGGGCAGATGCTCCCAACTTCCTTGACTGTAAGAATTTCCTTTTTAAACTCCAAAATCACGCAGACACCTACAATAGAGTGGGAATAGCTGTTGACTGAGAAGATGAAAAGTGACTCAAAAATTATTAGAGATGTGTAAAAGCATATTAGTTGACAATCAAGTAGTCAAAACCAAAGCTGAAGAGGAACTATCACAATGATTTCTACAATCGAAAAAATACTCAGCACACCCCGCCCCCGTGTCAGTCCGCCCCAGAATCTTCGGCGCGCATCCTGTCCAGGTTGAGACGGCGGCTGTGAGGCGTGCCTTTCCTTCCTCGGGACTCAGAGATTCTCGATGTGTCCCCACAAGAGGTCCATGGTGTGTGATGATCTGAAAACTTGTGCGGCCACTATTTCAGAGTTAAGTCAATATTTAAATGGAAAGCCTTTCCCAGCGGCCTGGAATATATTCATGAAAGAACTTCTGGACCGCACAATGGAAGTGAGGGGAGACTCATCCTGCTGGGAAATGAGGCTTCCAAGGACTTCCTGAAGCTGTGGGAAAAACCCTCTAGTTAGTATATCCTGGCTTATGACTCCTGACACTGTGTTGTACACACACATACACACACACACACACACACACACACACATTGACACAGATATATCACAAAAGGTTTTTCACTCTTGGGGAATCGTGCTGGTCTTCAGTGTCCCGCATGTAGATGTTATGGAGATTAACTTTTTGGTTAAATGAATGTGGTGTTATCGCTAAATTTGAGACAACCTGCAAAGTCTACTTCATCTTCCATGTGAGTCTGGAAACAGCAGTTGGAGTTTTATCATTTTACCTTATCTGCTCCATTAAGGCCTGCAGAGGGTGCAAGAAGTTTTCATCTTCCATTGTTCATGGAGAAGATGCAGATCGTGGTCTTAGGGACGCAACGCTCTCAGCCACCCCTCTTTGTGGATTTTGGGGGTTGTGCTAAATGTGACATGAAAATGACTCACAGTTTTTTTAAGACATGTGAAATGAAAGAACAGTTACAAGTTAGTGCCTACAACATATTTACTAGTTATTGAGCAACACATTTTTCCCAACATGCTTACTTCTTTTTGAACTACCCTGTATACACTGTCTATGTGTGGCCAAAAGCTATAAATGTTCAGTAATGCTTTTGAAATAATTTGCATTTTTTCTAATCACCAAAGCATCTAAATACACTGTAAAATAGTCAGACACAGGTATGTATCATGCCAAAATAACATGTCACTTTATAAGTAATAAAAGCATGCTTTTTATTACTTAGAAATATCCTGAAAAGTAGGTACCATGATCCCTACTTTATAGATGAGGAAACCAAGGCTCAGAGAAGCAAAGTCACTTGATTCAGGTCTAGCAAAGAGAAGGTAGAGCTGGGATTCTAAGTTCCAGCCCTCGCCGTCAGCTCTAAACCACATTGCCTTTTCAAGCAAGGTAAAACCTCTATACTGAAAAAATAATATTGTGCTGTTTGTTATTCTCTTGTTTTGGTATATAAAAGTAAAGACTTTAAAATCTTGACTTTTGTTTGTTATGTTAGGCTGAAGTGTGTGAAATTGATGATATTGGACAATAACTGGCCTACAATTTAATCTAATATGTGGTTTTCTTCTTTGCAGGAGGAAAAGAAAGAAAGAAGGAGAAAAACAAATGCAGAAAAACAGAGAGCAACGGACAAAATAAGCAGAAAGGAAGAAAGAAAATGAGGGAAGGCGAGGTGTAGGGAGAAATTAGGAATGACCAGCAACACCGTCCGTCTTTCCTAAAGCCTGCTGCCCCACCAGCCTCTTCCCGCACAGTCTCGGCTTGGACAGCCCATTGCCCTTGATCAGGATTTTCAGTTACCAGACTCCTTAAGTAACCAACAGAGATGAACTGTATGTATTGTCTTTCATTCTTTACAAGGATTTCGCAGATTTCTACCCACCACCCCGAGGGGGATAAGAAGAAAGAAAAGATCAGCAGAACAAAGTCTTGCATTTATTAGGAGCATATACATACAACTGGCTCTTTCCTGCTTGGTGGGGGGGGGGGGCAGCAAGAGAGGGGGAACACTGGACCAAAATGAAATGCCCTCAGTATATGAATTTATAGAAATGTAAAGTTAGCACCTATTGAAGTTTCAGATGAGAAACAGGACATCAATGTTGAAAGAAGAGAGATGAGAAACCAAAAAAAATGAAAGAAATCTTTTTTTATTAAATAATTAGCTTGGAGATGATATCAAGTGTTTTCTAAATGAATCCATTTATAGGAAAAAATGCAGGCATTTGAACAATGTGATTAACCCATATGAATAACAAATGATAAAGCCAGTGAACAGTTGAAGTCTTGGAATTGAAGTCTTTAAAGGACAAATGTGCTCACCCACTAATGCTATCTCTGGAATCTAAACATGTCCAGCAGGAGCTGGTAGGAGAGAATGTTTTCTAGAATGATTATTCTGATACGGCTATTACCCAACTCCGTCAGCTTGTGCACTGGCTCCAGCCCAATGGGAGGTGGAAGGAAGAGGACTTTCCTTTCTTGTAAATGTTAACAATGACACTGGATCAGGGTGGTGAATCTGGACGCCAGAGCCCTCTGTTCCGTCTTCCCAGATGGCCCTCCCTTGGACAGCATTGCGCCTTTGGCTCTCTCAGGCTGCCCACGGAGCAGGACAATGGTGAAACCCACTGCAGGGCACAATGCTGAGTACCTCTATGCCAAGGCCCATTATTAAAGTGTCTTTGTAGGGAGGGAGTTGCCAGAAGACATCTCCCCACAGCACATGGCCACTTTTTGATCTCTGGCATTCTCCAAAGGAAGTAACCTGAAAAGATTTAGGGGATTACATTATTGCCACTATCACTTTTAATTACTATTATTTAAGGATTTATTCATTTGCTAGGGCTGCCATAACAAAGTGGCACAAACTGGGTGCCACAGACATAGCCACGGAATGAGTGGCCTAAATAACAGAAATTTATTTTCTCAGAGTTCTAAGGCTGGAAGTGCAAGACCACGCTGTCAGTGGGGCTGGTTTCTCCCCAGGCCGCCACTCTCTCTGGTTTGTAGATGACTATTCTCCGTGTCCTCATCTGGGCTCTCCTCTGTGGCCGAATATCCCTGTGTCTCTTTTTGTGTCTGAATGTCCTCTTCTTATGAGGATGCCAGTCGTGCTGGATTAGGCACCAAGATAATGCCATCATTTTAACTTAATTACCTCTTTAAAGACCCTATGTCCAAATACAGTCTCACTCTGAGGTACTGGGGTAAGAATTAAACTTAGGAATTTGGGGGAGGTACAGTTCTTTGCCTTAGGCATTCTACAGTTTTACTGGAGTATGCCTACATGTCAATTTCCTTTTATTTATTCTTTTTGGGACTTTTTGGACTTCCTGGTTCTGAGGTTTGGAATCTTTCAACAAACATTTCTGGAAAATTCTTAGTCATTTTCCATTCAAGTATGCCCCATCCCATTTTGCCTTTCATCTCTGCCTGCAACTCCAGACAATCTCCTGCCGTCCCCCTGTAACTTAACCTATCTTGCATATTTCATTGTCTCTCTGTGGCACCCTGGGTAATTTAAGGAGATCTATTATCCATTTCACTAAGTTACCACTCATCTGTGTTAAATCTCCTATTTAACAAACCCAATGGGTATTTTTATTGAGGTGAAATTTACTTAAGATAAAATTAGCCATCTAAAAATGTACATTTCAGTGGCTTTTAGTACATTTACAGTACTGTACAATCACCAATCCTGTCTTATCTCATCAAAACATTTTAATGCTCCAGAAAGAAAACCCTGTTCTTATTAAGTAGTCACTCCTACTAACCCCTTCCCTTAGTCCCTGGCAACCACTAATCTGCTTTCTGCTTCTGTGGATTTACCTAATGTAGGTATTTTACATAAATGGAATCTTACAGTATGTGACTTTTTATGTCTGGCTTCTTTCATTTAGCATAATGTTTTCAGTGTTCTCCATGCCATAGCTTGTCTCTGTACTTTGTTCCTTTTCATAGCTGAGTAATATTCTCCTGTATATTTATAAATACATATATTGTTTATCCACTAATCTGTTGATGGGTATTTGGGTTGTTTCAGGTTTTTGGCTGTTATTAGCCCCATTTTTCAGATGGGGAAACTGAGACACAGGGAAGTTAAGTAACTTTTCAAAACTCTCACATCTGCTAAAGTGATAGAGATGGAATTCAATTCCAAGTAGTCTAGCTCCCAAGTCTATCATCTCCAATATCATCTTATTCAATAAATATTTATTAAGTAGCTACTATATTCTAGGCACCATAAATTCTCTTTGACCTCTCCAAACAAAGCTAATTGGTCTCTCCTCTGTGCTCTCAAGGTGTTGTGCATTTGAAATCCACAGCCCAACACAAATATTATTCCTGGGCACTAACTTTCCATTGATGTGACTTCTAGCTCTGGCCTTAACAAACTTAAGCAAGACTATAAACTAAGTCTTCGTATTTAAAATTACCAGTTTTTTTCCTTATTCCTCATAATGACCCTGAGGAACCAGTATTTATTTTGCAATAGAATGTCGATGTTAGTAACTGAACTAGATCAAACACCAATGAAATATAATAAGAAAATTAAAAGAAAAATGCTTAACATCATACTTTGTCATGGAAATGCAAACTAAAACAATGAGACACCATTGTACATCTATCAGGATAGCCAAAATCCAAAACGCTGACAACACCAAATGCTGACAAGGAGCTGGAATAATGGGAACTCTCGTTCATTGCTCGTGGGAATGAAAAATGGTACAGCCACTTTGGAAGACAGTTTGGCAGTTTATTGTAAACTCTTGCCATACGATACAGCAATTGCGCTCCTTGGCATTTACCCCAATGAGTTGGAAACTTATGTTTATGCAGATATCTGCACACAGATGTTTGTTGCAGTTTTACTTATATTTGCCAACATTTGGAAGCAACCAAGGTGTCCTTCAGCAGGTAAATGGATAAACTATGATATGTCCAGACAATGGAATATTATTCAGCATTAAAAAGAAATGAGCTAGTAAGCCATGAAAAGACATGGTGGAAGCTTAATGTATAATACCCAGTGAAAGAAGCCAGTTTACAAAAGTTGCATACTGTATGATTCAACTATATGACATTTTGGAAAACTATGGAAACAGTAAAAGATTAGTAGTTGCCAAGAATTAGAAGGGAGGAATAAATAGGTGGAACATGGAGGATTTTCAGGGCATAAAAACTGCACTCTCTGCTAAAAGAATACTAGATACCTGTCATTACACATTTGTCCGAACCCATAGAATGTTCAGCACCAAGAGTAAGCCCTAATGTGAGCCACGGATTTGGGGTGATAATGATGTGTTAATGTAGGTTCATCAGATGTGACAAATGGACCAGTCTAGTGGGGTACGGATTGTTGGGGAGGCTGTGCATGTGTAGGGTCAGGAAGTATATGGGACCTCTCTGTATTTTTTGCTCATTTTTTTAAAGGATTACAATTCTTTTTTTTAAGATTTTATTTATTTTATTTTTTAGAGAGGGAAGGGAGGGAGAAAGAGAGAGAGAGAGAAATATCAATGTGCGGTTGCTGGGGGTCATGGCCTGCAACCCAGGCATGTACCCTGACTGGGAATTGAACCTGCGACACTTTGGTTTGCAGCCCATGCTCAATCCACTGAGCTATGCCAGCCAGGGTGTTGCTCAGTTTTTTTGTGAACCTGAAATTGCTCTGAAAAATAAAGTCTATTAATTTTAATTAAAAGAATAAATGTCCCAAGATGGTTGTCATATGAGGAGAGAGAGACTTCGGAGCAGATGCTGAAAGTACTTTTGGTTACTTTTAGGGATTTGAAGTTGATATGTCTGATGATTTACCAAACAAATGACACATATTAGTAAGTAAAAGTAGGTAGGAATGATTGATTTTTCTAAATTCTCACCTGAGGACATTGTTTTTCATTGCTTTTTAGAGAGGAAGGGAGCGACAGTTTAGAGAGAGGGGAAGAGAGAGAGAAAGAGAGGGAGAGAAACATTGATTTGTTGCCTTTTTGTACACTCCCCAACTGGGGACCAAACCTGCAACCCAGGCATGTGCCCTGACTGGGAATCCAACCCACGACCTTTTGGTTTGCGGGGTGATGTCCAACCAACTAAGCCACACCAGCCAGGGCTAGATGGGATTTATTATCCTTAGTTTTTAGACAAAGAAGTAAGACCTGGAAAGACAAAAACAAGTCCATGATCATACCTAGCAAGAAGCAGCCCAGAAATTTAAACTCCATCTGCTTTACTCGAAACCCTGTACCCACCTCGATACTCTGCCCGCCCAGAGGAAGGACATGGGAGAGTGGGAAAGGTCTGCTTCATAAATCTTTATCAAAGTGTTTCTAGAAAATTGACATAATGGATGAGCGGCTGGCAAATATCAGTCAAGAAAGATTACTGCTACTGGAAAAGACAAATTACCTATTAAAATCATAAAATTTGGTCTTGACCAGTGTGGCTCAATAGGTTGGGCATTGTATTACAAAGTGAAAGGTCACTAGTTCAATTCCCAGTCAGAGCATGTGCCTGGGTTTTAGGTTCGGTCCCTAGTCACCATATAAAAAGACAAAAAAATCTATGTGCCAACATAAATGGTTCCCCATGAAATGAAATATAGCTGAATGAAAAGAGGAGCACTGTAGCAAGAGCCTAATGGAATACCATGTTTTAAAAAAAATTATAGAAACTTTTATCTGTCATTTATCTTCTCTCTTCATAAGCCAAACTATAAAATAAAACCTCAGCAACTAGGACCATACCTGTCATGTAATAGGTGCTCAATAAACATTTGTTACATAATTGAATATGTAATTCCAGTTCAAAACAGTATAAAATTAATATCAGAGATTAATAAGCAATGAAGAGAAGAAAGTAATATTTGGGGAGCATCTGCTCTATTTCAACCATTTAATTAGTTGTTTTATACTTATTATTCTATTTGACACAAAGTTCTTATGAGGTTAAATAAGAAAATTAAGCCTCAGAGCGATTAAATAACTGATCCAAGGTCACACATTTGGCCTAGCACTCAAAAGGAGGCCTTCTTCATTCTTCAGCTCTCAAGCACACTTTTCAGGTATAATCAGGAATAAATTCCTGAGTGGTATCTTCTATGTTATCTTTATACTTTGTCTATGTTATATCATGAACCCCCTAATAAAAAGCAAAATGAAAATGCAAAAACTTGAAATGTTGTATTGATAGCACCTTGAGAAATCTTGTAGATGCTATAAATTCAAAAAAGGAAAAAGGCTTTTATTCAAGATCTAAGCTTGCATGTGGCAATATGATTGGTATCTCCATTATCAGTCCTCCAAGATATATTGGTAGATAGGTCTTCTTCTTCCCATTTTGAGAGACGAGGAAACTGAGGCTTTAAAGTTTAAGTCACTTATCCAAAGTCACATAAATATTGAATGTTCAAGATGAGACTCCCCAGATTTGTCTGACTCCAGAACTTCTGGTCTCCCCAAATTCCTCCCTACCTTTCCCATCACAGGATCAAGGCAGGTAAAGGACTCAAGGTTGGAGCCCTTCTAAATGCTGGGTCACCTTTTCTCAAAGGCTCAGGTCTGGCCGCCCACTGCTGAAGGCCAGAGGGAGAAGCAGGAAGAGGGCTGGGCTGGACTTGCTGAGCTTTGGCTGTGTAATTTTTGGTTAATGGCCCTTGGGGACCCAGAGGATCGGAAAACATGAACCCCTGGTTGATGGCATGCAGTCAAACAAGACCCACTGCAGAGTGAGCCTCATGTTCCCTGTCCTGGTACGGTATAATGCATCATTAAAAAGCTGTCAGTTTCTTCCAGATCACTGTATTATGTATGGGTTGCAGGGTTACCAATTAGTTTGAGCAAGTGCTAAAAATAAATAAATGATGAGGAACCTTCTATTTTCATCCAGGATAATTAGGGCCTGCGTTTGGGGGGATGAGGTGAAAGGGGGTTACATTAAAGACGTTGTGTAGCCCTTGAACTCCGTTCCGCCAAACCAACGGTCCGCTCTGCAGCTTCTGTTTACAAATGGACCAATTGCCGCAATCGGGCCCCCCTCCTTGAGTCTGGGGCTGACGCTTGGAGAGAGACAGTTATGCAGTGCTCATGATTTTATTCTTTCTTCAGATCCCCTTATATAACCAATTTGTTGTGCAATCAAGCAGTTGGTAGTTCAAGGAAGCTGGCCCGTGCCTTAGATAAGAAGTTGAATTATTCCAGGGGACATTTAGAGTCAGGCAGGCTGGGACACAGGGAGGAGTGAACGGGGCCTCCTGCACAGGACCTGGTGTTGTAGCTGAGAAGTTCCCTATATGTAAGCCACACGAGCCCCCCATTTCCTGAGCATCTGTACTTGGTGAGCACTGGAAACCTCTTGCTTTCCCGCTGAAGGCCCCTTGTTTCCTCTGGGTAAAGTAAAAAACACGACCCAGTTGCAACAGAGGTACAAAACAGCAGTTTGGCAGAAGAAGGAGGAGAAGGGAGGGAGGCACGGTGGGAAGAAGTCTTCATAATTGAAACGAGCTCAGAGAATCACCGGAGAGTCTTAATGTACACCTTCAAGACTGCATATACACATAGATGTGCACGCACTCACACACACACTGACCATCACTTCTGGGACAATAGCTGTTAGTGACAGATGTGAGCTACAGGAGGAAAAAGGAGAAGGGAAATCGGAACACATCATCCCGAGAAGCCAAATGATCTATAAATTGTCAGCAATGGTTTTCTTTTTATGAAAAAATTGGAACAAATCCTGGGATTAGAATGTTTATTTCCTCGCAGACTTGCTTCGCAGTCACAGTAAAATGTCAGCGGCCCTCCGTGCCTACTCTCCCACCACCATTCTGCGTCCTTGCATGGGGAGTGCCTGGAGCCTGGATACACCTGAGGGAGCCCCATAGGAGCCTGACACTTGTGCAAGACTTTCAAAATCAGACAGAGTGGCAGAGAAAATATACACGCCAAGTTCTCTCACCATTGCTTTGCCTGTATTGTTTTCCATTTTCAAATCCAGGAGGTGCATGTGGCAGAATAAATGTCTTCTGTGTTCGTACGTTTTGATGCAAAGAAGATGAGAATGTGCCATGAGATCCTAGACCTAAAGGGAATCTAATGACAGATGGGTACTTTAATCTCCACATTCATGGTCCCAATGTACCTTGGGTGATAAGGACATTAGAATATTCTGATTTAAACTCTCTCTCCAAGGTCCTATGCATATACCGTGTTCAATGCTTTATAAATGTACCTTTAATCTTTACAACAACCTAGTAGTATTGTTGCACCCATTTTGCACATATAAAATTGAGGCTTAGAAAGGTGAGATAAATTTCCCAAGGTCTCAACACAAGGAAGTATCCAAGGTGGGATTTAAAACTTATCTATCTGACTTAAAAGTATGGTGTCTTAGCCACAGGCATTGCATCCACATTCCAAGCAGGAAAGAAGGAAGAAAGGAAGGAGGGAAGGGAGGGAGGGAATGAGGGAATGAGGGAAGGAGGGAGGAACAGATGTGTCATCAGGGTCTTAACTTTATCAGGGAAAGGGTAGCTCTCCCAGAAATCTCACCCAACAGAAGTGGTCATCAGCAGAATTAGATGCATGGATAACGGGGGAGGTATTTTTACCTGGGCACATTGCAAGCCATGCCACTAAAGAACTGGAGCTCTTGTAATAAGGGAAGAGAGGAGAATAGACACCAAATAGGCAACCAGCAGCATCTGCCACACTGGGCATCTCGCATATGTGATAACAGGATGCTGGTGTGATGTTGCTAGAGTCTGGGCTGGGATGATGGAAGTCAGAATTAGAAGAAATAAAAAGATCCAAGAAATATTTTTAAAAATAACTCACTTGCAGACAGATTAGAGTAGGTCCTGAGAAAGAAGGGTGAGTGAGAGGATTGCGAGGAAAACGGGAACGCGGTGAATAGTAAAAGAGCAGGGTGTGGTTTGTCCGTGTTGCGTTTGAAGTGACCGCGGGACATTCAAGTGGATTTGCCCTCTGAGGAGGTGCCAGCCCCAAACCCCGAGGGCAAAGGGTTAATCGGGGCTGGAGGGGTCAGCCTCAAAGTGGCAGTGCAGTGATGGATGTGTTTCTCCAAGCAGCCAGCAGAACAGAAGAAACACAGACTTGAGGAGGATCCTTGTGTCGATGAGAGGAAGTGAATGATAAAGGGGATACAGAACTTTGCTGGGAGTTCTGGGGAGAATCAGGAGAGTGGGCTTTCATAGAAGACTGAGTAAGGGGGAGTTTGAGGAGGAGGTTAACTGTCAAATGCAGCCGAGGATTCAAAGAGGAAGGGAACTAAGGAAGACCCCTGATTTAGCAAAAGAAGATAATTATGATCTGGAGGCAGAAGAATGGAGGAGTATGGAGGGGAACAGAAGTCAAAAGATAGCAGTTGATCTCAGCAGTGGCCCAGAGTGGCTTTGAGAAATACCTTTGAATCCCCAAAGATTTAAATACAGCCTCTAATTACTTATTATTTTATGATACTGAAATTCTTTAAAATTTTGTTGTTCTTAACATAGCAGTCTGGCAGCAATTTTTTAAATAAAATTGAATATTAATTAATTACTCTATTACAGTTCCCTGACCATGGTAGGAAACTTGCATTATTTTGTAAGGTCGCATGGACTAGGTAATGGTCAGACAGACAAGAAACACTTTCATACTTTGTGTTTGTATTTTATCCACTGTTCACTAATGTGAAGACCATCCACCTGCCCAGCCCTGAAAAGCATTCCCACAGCTCCGTGGCCCACTTCAAAGGCCAGGCACTCCACAAAGCCCAGTTGCCTTTGAAGTCTTTGAAGTGTCTGTGGGAGAAACTGGAGTATTTGAGAGAAAAAGTCCCTTAAGGTCATCTCAGTGCCAGTCTCCATCACTGCCTCTTGAGACTAAAGGCTGTTCTGAAAATGTAATGGTTTTCTCCCTTTCTGCCAAAGAAGCACCATTTTGAGCTATTGATGCTATAAGGCGGGGCCCCAGGACTACAGTCCATGATTTGTCAGGATGTGGATAGTTCACAGGTTTTTGAAATTCCATTCAAATAATTTCTCAATAAGATGGAATCACTGAGTCATTTGGAAAACAACAAAACAAAACAAAAGCAGAGATACCTTACAGTTGCCTCTTCACTCAAGACACAGGAATGTTTTTCAAAGGCTGGTAGGGTTCTCAAAGTGTTACTATGTAAGACAACTTTAGGTAATATATGACCGAGCATTGGATTAGTCAGTTTAGGTTAAGTTAGGCTGCAGTAACAAAATGACCTGTGAAAAACACTTCAGTGGCTTATAATAACAAACATTTGTTTCTCACACACATGTATCTAAGTTACTAGCTGGTTTCAGGTCTGTCTCATGTTTTCTTCAGTTAAGGACCTGATTGAAGCACAGCTGCTTTCTTGGTTGTCACGCAGGAAGAAAGAATCATGGCAAGTCCAGAAAATGCCTTGTAAATTTTCTACTTGGGAGCATCATACATCACTGGGCAAAGCCAGTCACGTGGGCAAGCCTGACCAGAATAGGGCTGGAAAATAGAATGTTCCCCTGAAATGTTGGGCCCTGCAGGGTACAGTACTGAATACTTGAAACAAATAATTTTAATTGTAATGTATTTGTCTAAATGTTTTATAAAACACATGATCAAATCTATGATTTCACAGATAATTCTTTTCTAAAATATTTAAGTGAGGACGTACATCAATTTAAAGAGTAATTTTAACTAAACAATGGGAGATTTGGCATAAAGTTATGACAAAAATTACGGTGATGTATAAATGACTGGAGTTTAGAAAACAAAACACTAAAATATCAGATGACGTCTTTTTCTCCATCTTAGTAAACAGAGTACATTAAACACCACTGACTGCTTATTTGTTGATTGAGAAACACACCGACTCAGGATCTATACCAAGTACGTGGAAGAGTGTCTCCCTATACTTTAGACAGATACAGATAAAGATCAATGAGGGGTTTATGGGGTTGTGTGCCCCTCCCCAATTCCTGGTTGAAGCCTTAACACTTAATGTGACTGCATTTGGAAATAGGGCCTTTAAAGAGGTAACTTAGATTAAATGAGGTCATATGGATGGAGCTTTAGTCCAATAGCATAGGTGCCCTCACCAGAGGAGGCAGAGACACCAGCGCCCACTCCCCATCCCAGAGCACAGAGAAGAGGCCACGTGAGGCCACGGCAAGAAGGCAGTCATCGTCTACACACCTCACCGGAAACCAAATTTCCTGGTACCTCCTCCTGGTCTTCCAGCCTCCCAGGTCTGGGAGAACAAACATTTTCTGTTGTTGCAGTCACCCAGTCTGTGGTATTTTCATGGTAGCCCAAGCTAATGCAGAGAGTAATATTAAACAAGCATTTGTAGAGCACCAATTGTGTGCAAAGGTGTTATACTACAGCCTGCAGAAGACTCAGAGGTTAAATCATTAGGGTTCCCTATCACCAAGGGAAATTAAAGCGATCACATAAATAATGACGCAAATGGAAAGACAGATACAGGTAGAATTCAATGGGAGTCCGGAGTGAGAACTAATGGAATTACGGAAAGCATCATGGCAGAGATGCCA
This sequence comes from Phyllostomus hastatus, assembly GCF_019186645.2. Classification (NCBI taxonomy): domain Eukaryota; kingdom Metazoa; phylum Chordata; class Mammalia; order Chiroptera; family Phyllostomidae; genus Phyllostomus; species Phyllostomus hastatus. The sequence goes on along the minus strand of NW_025333709.1, from coordinate 32,315,461 downwards.
TTTTACATTTGGATGGAGCATGGGTAAGCGAAGTAAAGGAAAGATCATTCTGCATGGAGGGAATAGAAGCTGCAGAGACAGACACAGAGGTGAGGCTTGACTGAGGATAAGGAAGGAAACATCAGGAGGGTAGTGGGACCAGGATGTGGAAAGTCTTGAATGCCGTGACAAAACGCATGATCGTTATTCTGCGGGTACTTGGAGAACTCCTTCTACCCCATTTTAAGCTGGAGAGTGACTTTGATCCAATTTGTAGTTTATAAGAGGATCCTATGATTGTGACCAGAATAAATTGAATGAAGGAGAGCTGTTTGCTAAAGAAAAGAGCAAAGAAAAGAAGGCAGGAAGGAGGAAGAGAAGAAGGGGCAGGAAAGTTCACCATTTCCAGGTGAGATAGGGAGAAAGACTGGCCAAGAGAAGTGTGTGTGGAGAGTGGAGGGAGGCAAGACACAAACCAGACTCATGTGGGAGATGAGAAAGAGGGAGAGGTAAGAAGTGATGCAAGAGCACAGGAACTGTATAGCAAGACACAACCTGGAGTAGAGATCCTTAACATCTCCTGAATTAGGATCCTTTTGGAAAACATCCTGACTCTCCTCACAGAAACACACACACACAGACATTGGTACACACACACCATTCTACCTTCAATGTCAAGTGGTTCATAGACCCTGTAAAGTCCCCTCTACGGACCCAGGTTAAGATATCCCAGAAACAACCCCTGACTAGTGTGGCTCAGTGGATTAAGCACTGGTCTGTGAACCAAAGAGTTGCTGGTTTGATTCCCAGTAAGGGCACATGCCTGGGTTACAGGCCAGGTCCCCAGTAGGGGGCACATGAGAGGCACCCACTCATTGATGTTTCTCTCCCTCCCTTCCCCTCTGTCTAAAAATAAATAAAATCTAAAAAAAAAAAAGAAAAAAAAGATATCCCAGAAACTGGTTGATGGCTTTTTTTTTTTGGTAAAATTCTTGACATCAGATTATTTCTCTACAATTACATGATTATCTCTCCTACAATTTGAATAAAGCCAATAGTATTCTGGAAATTAAAAAATCTGACTAATCAAGATTTTGCTACTTCTATCCCCTTTTTCATATATTTCTCTATAGCTCTATCAAGGAGGGGCAGAAAGAGTGACTGGCAGGACAGAGCCAGTACTTTCTCAAGACAACAACTCAAAAGAGGTCACACACCTTAGCCAACAATCAAGGGTGTCCAACCCGTGGCCTGTGGGACACGTGCAGCCCAGGATGGCTATGAATGTGGCCTAACACAAAATCATAAATGTACTTAAAACCTTTTTTTTTTGCTCACCAGTTTTTGTTAGCGTTTGTGTATTTAATGTGTGGCCCAGGACAACTCTTCTTTCAGTGTGGCCCAGAGATGCTGAAAGGTTGGACTCCCCTGACTAGATAATCTTCCATTGTTGCCAATGTGAGTAAGAGGTGGTTGAGCAGAGGAAGAAGGAGCCCTTGGTGAAGAGAGGACAGGTGAGGCATGAAGGGAGCTCAGTGCATGTATCCAGCCTGTGTTGGAAAATGAGAAGGGGATGAAGAGGAAATGTTAGGACAAAATAAGGTAATCCAGAATTTTCCAGCTAATGAGCCCCTGGAAGGCTGAGTCCCCTTGCCTCCTCACTCCCACGACATGTTCCCACATCAGCCAAAGAAGTGAACCATCAGGACCCAAAGCCCCAATTCATGTGGTGTCTTCAGGTATCATTAATCATAGTGCAAGAACTTGCAGTGACCTCTTTGGCTGCCAGTCATTCTGAATTCTGGCTGCCCATTAGAATCTCATAGGGATATGGGGTGGGAGGAATACAGAGTTAAGGTCCTACCTCAGACTAATTGAAACAAAACTTCTGCAGGCAGGGCCCAGGCATCTGTATACTCCCCTATCATCCCAGGTTTCCTGAGGCAGAGCCAGGATGAGAAAACCAAGTTACACTTCCCACATGTACCGAATGACAATTACCCACTGTTGGCTGAAGATCTGGATTGCGTCCTGCTGGGTGTCTAAGCAGTCATCCATCATACCTCTGTGCTTCAGTGAACTTGCAGTGCTTTCCATTTCTGCTTTTTTTTAAGTTAAGGAAAATAAGTATTTTGCATAAGGTACACATATATCTATGTATTTGGAAAAACCCCCAAAATATTAGAAGTATTCATTTTGGGCCATGGCTGGTGCAGCTCAGTTGGTTGGAATGTTGTCCTATAACTGAAAGGTTTGAGGTTTGATTCCCAGTTGGGGCATATATCTAGGTTGCAGGTTCAAACCCCAGCCCAGGAACGCACGATCCCCCATCGGGGTGCGGACTGGAGGCAACCATTCAATGCTTCTCTATTGCACTGATGTTTCTCTCTCTCCTTTCTTCTTTTCCTCCCTCTCTCTAAAAACAAACAAACAAAAAACAAACAGCAACAACAAAAAAACAATGGAAACAAATGTCCCCAGGTGAGGAATAAAATAAAATTAAATTAAATTAAATATTTAAAAATGTCACCAGGCATGTCTAGGCATGTTTGGCATTTAAAATAAAACAAAACAAAAAGCCCTGGCTGGTGTGGCTCCATGGATTGAGGTATGGCTCAGTGGACCAAGGGTCACCAGTTTCATTCCAAGTCAGGGCACATGCCTGGGTTGCAGGCCAGGTTCCCAGTAGGGGACGCACGAGAGGCAACCACACAATGATGTTTCTCTATCTCTCTTTCTCCCTCTCTTCCTGTCTCTAAAATAAATAAATAAAAATCGTAAAAAGAAATAAAACAAAGAGTATTGATTTGGGGGTAGTAAGATTATAAGTAATTTTACCTTTTTGTTTTGATTGCATTTTGTGTAGGTATGTTTTACTATTTGTTATATTTTTAAAGGAATTATGTGTTTCTAAGCAAAAGATAATTAAGCACTTCATATCATTTAGAAAAACAAATCCAGGACTAATTTTGTGGAGGGAGCCACAGAAGCTATTTATGTTCCAAGGACAGCTCCCTGCTAGAAAGAAATTCTTGAGCCAAAATCAGATGGAGTTGGGGTGAAATTGGGGGAAATAAAAGAGGACATAGGGAGAAAACTTAAGAAAGGAAGTTATAACTGAAAACTCTAGCTGTCCTGAGCAGGAGGTGAGAGTGGATGGAAAAGAGGAAAACAGAATTTTAAAGACCAATTCTTGAAAATATGATGGTTCTCAAAAACAAAACTTTCTCCGAAATGTGATGATTTTTGAGCCAGGGGTCAGTGGAAGGTTTGACATGATATGTTTGGAATCCTAAATTGGACACTGCACAGAGAGTGAATTAGTCTAGATCCCTGAAGAGAAGAGCCCATTTATCTCAATGTTTCCTTCCATCAAAACCAAGCTGATGAAAAATAAAGTTCAGCACTCATTTTCTTAAAGCCAAACTGGACACAATACATAAAATTGGAAGAGACATGTAGGGGGTAAATAGAACATGAATGATGGGCAGAGAAAAGAGAATTTTTTAAAAATCTGATGGCCATTATTTTACTTTTTAATTATCCCATATGGTATGTCATATGTCTGGTTTGAGTAAAAATTTTCCAGTCTACAGTACAGAAGCAACAAGAAAAGCTAAGGCTGACAGATTTATCCTTTGAAGTCTAAATCTAAGCCATCAGCCATCCGCCATCATTGCCCTGGCCAATGGCTGATTCCTTTTTCTAAGCCTGTCCTTTTGACACGGGTGGCACAAACATGACTTTTAACCCAGTGCGAGCAGCTCTCTGGGTGGCATTTTCTGTCTTTGCACGGAGGGAGTGTTTGCTGAATGCTGGCACTTCACCTCCTGGAAAGCAGAACAATGTTTGCCGCTCTTGGCGCCCTCGTCCCTCGAGACTCTCTCCCTTGTCACACAGTTGTCAGAAACTGTCCTCTGCTGACGCTTGAGCTGCCAGCCTCTCTGGATCAGCAGAGACCAGAGTAAATTGGAGCTAAGGAGCTGTCCTTGGCTCTTCTGGCTACCTTGGAGGAAAATAAATGCTTAGCGCCCAATTAAAAATTCCCCCATAGAAGACCCTTTCCTTGCCTCGCCCTCCCTGGAGCCCACCCTTTCTCTTCCTGCTGAGGGTTACTTATGCCTCTCCATGCTCAATCCTGTTCCAGTGACTCCCTATATGAATGGACAGATGGAAGGATGAAAATGTTTTTTAAGTTACTACTTTGTAGAAAGTGCTTTGGGACAAAAAACAGATTGTTCCTAGTATTATTTTTGTTTTATAACCCAGTGGAACATGGGGACACCTCATTGTCCCATATCATTATAGAAATCAGATGGGATTACAGTCTCTCTACGGTTTGTAGGTATGACAGAAATCCCAGGCTGAACTGGAGGGGGTGCTGAACACCTGCTGGTTTGACCTCCCCTGTGCTGCTTAAACCCCCTTACCATTTTCCCAAACACCTGATGACCCATCTTCCATTTAAACATCTTCATTAATGGCCAACATGTTATATTCCAGTGGGATTCAGTTCTAGACAGCTGTGGTTGCCAGAAAATCCCTCCTTCCCCTGAGCCTGCAAATCTGGGTTAGGTGCCCTTGTCTCAGTTCTTGTGTCACTTGTGTGACCACATCCTGACATTTCACACCCTTTGCCTTCTAACTGGTCATTAGCTCCCCAGGCTCCACCCCCTCCCTACCTCACCATACTGCACACTCCCTGAGGACAAGCATGGCATCCCTCTGTAACATCGAGTCCTCAGCATAGAGCACAGAACACTTACGAGGTCATCTGAAACTCTCTGCTGAACGACTGAATGAATGAATGGAGTGCATGGGTCAGCATCCTGGTGGTCACCAGATAAGGCTAGAAGACAGTGTTAACGACAGCTGTTTAAATAATACACAGCAAATATGTGAGCAGCTGCGAAGTGCCTTCTGCTCCTGGTGCCTGTGTTTTCCCATCCATACAAGACAGGGTTGAACTCCGCTGTGCCCCACCGGGGTGGTACTGTTCCCCCCAGGGGGAGTATGGAAACATGTGGACACCTTTTTTGGTTGTCACATGGTTTTCACCTGAATGCTACTGACAGGGGCCAAGGACAGTCTAGCACAATGAAGAATTGCTCACCACACCCCACCCCATGAAATATCAATAGCACCCCATTGAGAACCCCTGTGGATCAAACACAGGCTGTGAATCTGGGGAATGAGTCTAGCCCTGACTTTGCTACCAACTAGCATGTGACCTTGAGCATCAATTTCTCATCTGTCACATGGGAATAAAAAAAAATGAGTCTGATGTTTTTACCTCCCACAGTAAAATCAAGTGATCGTGGTAAATGCCCTGCAAAAAATGTAGGAACGCCATATGCATATGAGGCCTCATTGCTATTCTGTGAGGGGTCTAGCACTCGGGCAGCATTTCTAGGAGTAGAAGGCGTTATCCACAAAGTGTTGCCAAGGAGCGGCATCTCTTAGGTTGTTGCCTGCGTGCACTGACTCTGACCTCATGGCCATCTCAATGGTGCTGCAGTAACTAATGGGCAGGAGAGGAGGGAGGGAGAGGCTGGAGGGCAACACGAAGCAGAAGAGGCATACATGTGGAAGAAGGCAAGCCCCACCTCCACCTGGAATTGCCTTCTTCTGGACTCCCCCTGTCAAACTCCTGCTGCATCAGGAAAGCTAGAAGTCAGATCACACTCTCTCTCTCACTTTAAACCCTCCAGCAGTCTCCCACTGCACTGGGGGCACCACCATGGCTCACCAGGGAAAGAGACCTTTCTCTCTGACCTCCCTCATCTCCAACCATCCCTGCCCTTGCTCACTGCTCTCCAGACACACCAGCTGCTGGCTATTTTTGTTAAACCTTGTTTTGTTTGTGATTAGACCCAGCTAGTTCTTACCTTAGAGCATTTACTCATTTCCTCTGCCTGGCGCTCTAACTCTGGACCTTTGCATGGTTTGTCTCCATCCCATTATTCTGGTCTTGACTCAGTGTTTCCTCCTCTGGGAAATTATCTAAAATAGTATCTTCTATAACATGGATGGACCTTGAGGGTATTATGCCGAGTGAAGTAAGTCAGATGGAAAAAGACAAATGCCATGTGATTTCACTCATGTGTGGAATATAAAAACAAAACAAAACAAAACAAACTCAGAGGCAGACAACAGATCGGCGGTTACCGGTGGGAAGCGGGGTAGAGGGAGGGCCAAATGGGCCATGGGGGTCAATTGTACGGTGATAGATGGAAACTCGACTTCTGGTGGTGAGCAGGATGCAGGTGCCATGTTATAATGTTGCACACCTGAGACTTATGTAATGCTATAACCAGTGTTACCTCAACAGAAAAGAAATTTAAAAAATGATTAAGGAAAAAAGTATAAGTAAGAAAAGCTTTAAAACTCCTATTTGGAAAATTGATGATGCATGTTTTCATGAGGACATTCAGGTGGATGATAAAATTCAAAACATGGAATCTGAATAATCTAGCAAACAAAATTGTTTTTAAAGAGTGAATAGTCTCCTCCAGGTATCTGTTCACCATCCGCCATCACTCCCCATTTTCTTCTTAGCGTTGCCTTGCTGCCGGAAGCTATTTGTATATTTATTGGTTTACTTATGTATTTTTCTGTTTCCCTTCAGCAGAATGTAATTTTCACAACAGCAGTCCCTGTATCTGCTTGTTCGCCACTCCAATCACAATTCGTACAGCAACGTTTGGCATATGGTAAACACAATGTGTATTTGCTGAGCGAAAGGATGGGTGTATGGAAACATAGATGGATGGATGGGCGGCTGGATGGGTTCTTTCAGATGCAGCTCAGGAATCACCTCCTCCAGAAAGTTGTTCCTAACTCCCTCAGGCCCGTCATTCCCCGTGTTCACACACCAGCCGCAGAGCTGACTGGCTCACACACATTCTCTGTTTACCCGTCTGTCTGCTTACCAGGCTGGGAGCCCCCCGAGGGCAGGGACCACGTCTCCTCCATGTTTGTGTCTTTATTGCTTTGTCCATCACCACTGAACTGAACTGAGCTGAACTGAACTAAACCATGGCCACGTCAACCCACGTTTTCTTCTTGGAAAAATCTGGTAACAGAGTGAGAGGGGTGGTCTGTTCACCTCATAGTGAGTGAAGCCCACAGCCCCAGAAGTCTCCGGCAGGCAGGAGCAGACTCGGCCAGCTGACTTGGAGAGCTTCTGGTGGCAACCACCTAAAACTGAGTGTAGGATGTCAGATATTCTGGTGTTTGTTATAGGCTTTTAGGGTTTCCCTTTTTATTTTTATTAACAGATATGTTCCCTGAGATGAAAAAAAGTTGAGAATTTGCCCTTTAAGATGGAAAATTTTTTTTAAATTCAGAATTAACTCAGAAAGATTGAATCTCACAGATTAAAAGACTGAAAAATATTTTATTTTTTAAAAATATATTTTATTGATTATGCTATTACAATTGTTCCATTTTCCCCCTTTTATTCCCCTCCACCCTGCACACCCTCTCCCACCCTCATTCCCCCCCTTTAGTTCATGTCCATGGATCATACATATAAGTTCTTGGGCTTCTCCATTTCCTATACTATTCTTAACCCCCTCCTGTCTATTTTCCACCTATTATTTATGCTTCTTATTCCTTGTACCTTCTCCCCCTTTCTCTCCCTCCCCCTCCCAGCTGATAACCCTCCATGTGATCTCCATTTCTGTGATTCTGTTCCTGTTCCAGTTGTTTGCTTAGATTGTTTTTGGTTTTGTTTTTAGGTTCAGCTGTTAACAATTGTGAGTTTGTTGTCATTTTACTGTTCATATTTTTGATCTTCTTGGAAAAAATATTTTCAATATCTGTCTTGTGCCAGACACTACACTAAGGTATTTTGGAATTTGTCACCTCATAATAGGCCAAAACATTAAGTATGAAGTATGCTCAGAGGATGACTGAGGTTCAGAGTAGTTACATTGTCCGAGTTCTCAGAGCTGATATACATACAGCAGGATCTGGGTTAGAATCCATAACTCTTACACGTAAGGTCTGTGGATCTTCCACAACATCAGTGGAAAACAGGAGGAAATTACTCCTGATTTACCTGCTGTGTGCGTTAGAATTCTTGCACATCGGGCTGTCTTAAAGGGAGGCTCTCCAGAACTCCTCATGTCCCCCACCGCAGCTCACCATCTTCACAACCCGGTGCCTTTCACAGCTGGCAGGGAGCTAGCACCATGACCCACACCAACGGGGCCTGACACACGGGCATTCCTGTGTGAATGACAGATTGTTTGTGCGGCAGATTCCTTTATAATAAAAATGCAGTACTTGGAAGATCGAAAGCAATTTGGGTTTAAATCATTGTTGGCTTTGTGGGCCAGGGCGAATCAGCAAATAGAAGAACATCTGCCTTCCTTTAAAAATTGTATAGAAATGTTATCACAGGGCAAAAATCAAACTTCCACAAAATGGAATCTTTTGGCTACACATCGCTGTAACAATAATCACATTGTCTGCAAGTTCTGGCCATACATTATTAATACATTTTTAGAGCAAGGGCTTTAGTAAATGCAGGCTTTATGGATTTGACTTCAAGCTCAAATACTTGAGCAATGTTTCAGGCTGAGTTTCTGCACTGGGTGTGTGTTGGCAAGCGAGAGGTGGCGGGGCCAGTGGGACTGCAGAAATTGGCTTGAGCTTATTCTGGAATTCAGGGTTTTTTTGGAGTGCTTGTATTGATACGATAATGTGGACTTTAAGTCTAATGTAAATGCCATATTCTCTCTCAGGCAGCTCTGGACCCTTCTGTGGCCCTTCCTCTGCACCCTCATTCAGAATTCCCGTGGCATCCAGAGTAGTAGGGCAGCAGGTGCCGCGAGATAAGCATGGGCATACCTGGTCTATCACCTGGGCGCACCTCACTTCCATACTTTTTGTTTGTAGAGAGAGTGTTGTGTCCAGATCTTGGCTCCACTCCTTCTTTGTGTTATGTGGCTGAAGGCAAGTTACTTAATCCCTCCGAGCTGCAGTTTTCCTAACTCTAGAATGGGGGTAACAGTGCCTACTTCAGAATGTTGTTGCAAGGGTGAATTGGATAATGTATGTGAAAGTGCCTGGAGTAGTTCTGGGACCTTGGAGGCATCCATTGGTTTACCAGTTATATGGTAGAAAGTAGTGGTATGTTACTTGGACTGTCAAACTTTTTGACGAATTAAGTGCACGGGTTCCTGTTGAACTCATGCAAGGCCAATCATTGGGATGTGTGTTTTTGTCTACATCTGTCTGCACGCCGGGCAGAAAGAGAGATTAAATTGTTCTATGTAGAGCCCACCTGCATAGTGGTTAAGGTCTGTAGACAGACTGTGTAGCTGTATATCCTTGCTCTTCCTTGTACCTGTCCGGTGGCCGTAGGCAATTTCCATAGTCTCTCCGTGCTGCATCTTTGTCTGTGGAAGGGGAGAGATAACTTACGTTTGTTGTGAAGGTTGAGTAATATATATTAAGTATTTAATATGAACTACTTTTATTTAACTCTGTACTTGTAATTGAGCTGGAAACAGATCTCTCTTTGGCTGTTCAACAGCTATGTTCTCTGGTTCTAGGATCAGCAGGACATGGCATTGGACAAAACTGTGGCAATGAAAGAGACAGAGATTTCAAGGAGGTCTGTGCTCAGGGAGGTGCCAGGGCAATGATCTGTGAGGGGCACAGGCCAGTGGGATGACAGAAGCCAAGAACCTGAGAGGAACAACAAGAGAGGGGTGGGGAGCTATGGTATAATGAAGGCGGCACCTAGGACCCAGTGCACTGAGGACACAGTGACACTCTCTGCCTATTGCTGCTGCTGAAGCTTATGTTGAAGGTGGAATCTGACACTTGGGGTTTGGGGATGTTGCAGGCTTTCAGGGTCAGCTTGGGCAGCGTGGAAAAAGCCTGTGGATTCTGTCTGGTGTCTGCAGAAGAGGTTAGGCCTCTTCTATAATATTGTATTCAGTGTGCCATCCAGTAGGGAGGGCTGAGTGTTCAAGTGGGCATGTTGCCCTGAGAGTCAGAGGGACAAAGCAACCAGGTCTTCTGTGGTGACATAAGGCAAAGGCTTCCAGTTACCCCCCACACCTGCCCCCATGCTCAAATCTATGCTTCTAGGTTTAATGTGCAGAGTTCTGGGAACTGGGTGCTTATTGTCCTTCTGAATATGTCACAGGTGATAACTTGGAATGGAAAGCGGCATATCTCTACCACTTCCTAACTGTGTGGTTTTGGGAAACTTACTTCTCTTTGACTCACTTTCCTCATTGTTATGGGCTGAGTTGTGATCTCCCCAAACTAATGTTAAAACTCTATCCCTCAGTATCCCAGAATATGACTGTATTTGAAAACAGAACCTTTGAAAAAGAAGATTGCTTTAAAATGAGGCCATTAGAATGGGCACTGGTGCAATCTGAATGGTGTCCTTATAAGAAGAGGAGATCTAGGCACAAAAAGAGACAACACGGATGTGCAGGCACAGAGGACAGACCGTGTGAAGAGGTAGCAAGAGGACAGCCATTTGCAAGCCAAGGAGGGAGACCTCGGAAAAAGCCAAACCTGATCCTGGACTTCCAGCCCCCAGAACTCTGAGAAAATTAATTTCTGTTGCATGAGCCTTGTAGTCCATGGTATTTTGTTATGGCAGCCCTAGCAAATGAATACAATCATCTATAAAATGAAGGTTAAAAACAATACCTCACGAGATTGTTGTGAAATTTAAATAAGATAGTCCATGGAAGTCGCTTGTTACTTTGCCTGGGTCAGAGTGAACTCAATAAACATTAGATTTACGGGAGGTGCTCTGGCAACTTCTGTTATATGATGGGGTGGGTTGGAGGGGGTGGGGAGGGATGGGGTAGGGTGGGAAGAGGTTCTCCAAAATACATAGGTGATATCTGAAATAACAAGTATCATGTATGACATGATTATTATGTGTGGTTCTTGTTTAGTATTAGATTTGGTTGCAAGCAACAGAAAAAGACCACCTCAATACTTAAATAAGATGAAGTGTATGCCTCTCTCCCCTGCCAACATTTGGAGGCAAAGAATCCAGGGAAGTTACGATACTACATCATGTTAGGGACTTCTTTCCATTTTGCTAAACTGTCGTGTGTAGCTTTTCTTCCCTAAGTCTCCTCACTGGCCAAGATGGCTATAGGAGCTCCCCCCACTGTATCCCCATCCTAGACAGGGCAAAGGACGAAAGGAGAAAGAAGCACAAGCCTTATTCTAAACACACGGCCAGGAAACTGCACGCACCTCTTCCGCTGGTAGTTCTTTGGAGAGAACTCAGTTCAGTGGCCACACTTAAATGCCAGGAGACTGAGAAATACAATGTTTATTCTTAACAGCCAAGAACCCAACTAAAAATCAAAGATTCTATGATTGAGGATAAAAAGGAGAAGAAATATCTGGTAACAACTATTGATCTGTGTCAAATGTGCAAAGTGTGTACTTGTGAGACAAGCGCCGTCATCGTGTAACTTGTTTCAGATGGGGAAACGGGGCCTTGGAATCTCCTTCAGGAGCCCTCCAGCTAGGACAGGGCGGGGTGTGATCGACCCTCAGTCTCTCGTTCACGACACTCTGTCCTCCTCACAGGTAAGATCGACTGCTTCTCACACAATCAAGGATCCTCGAGGAGATGGCGACAACTCCCCAAATTCCCCGTGCGTGCCGTCTGACAGAAGACTATCAAGTTAGATTGCAGTTGCTTAAGCCAGACATGGAGAACATTTTAAATCTTGCCATAGTGATTTGTGGAAACAAGTCTTGAATTAAAGTATAATGTCATCTTGTCGTTCCCAGGAGATGCTGAGGAGGGGTAGGCAGGAGAAAACGGTCTGGGGTCTTTGGTGGGGGGTGGGGAGCTCCTACCCCTGAAAAGGCGTCTGGTGAATCTGTGGTTAGAAAAAAAAGGGGGGCTTATTTACATGAAGAAGAAAAAATAATTGCTGTATCTGGTTAGCTTAAAGGTTTCCAGGGAAAAAGAAGCCTGACAGAAAAGTTGAAAGAGTAAATGTTAGACTGGAATAAAAAAAAAAGCTTTCACCAAAGTGTCAGGGGAAAAAGAAGTGCTGGGAAGTGAGGCCATTAATAAGTGAGCACATGATAAAGCTGGCGGCAATTCTTAAAGGCGGGGGGGAGTTACTGAACTACTTTAAAAAAAAGTTCATTTCTTTCTCTTTTTATTCAGCTCATTTATAGGTGTCCATTACAGAACATCTAATCTTACAGGCAACTAGGCTAAATTGAAAACATTAAAGAAGTCTCACTCTGATGAATTAGACCAAAACCACAGCTCAAGGAAGCCCAGGAGACTGTGGGGGGCCTTGGGAGAAGCTCAGAAAAAGAAAATCTTCCCAACCGAAAGAAGGATCAATTCCCAAATCTGCAGTGATGCTTTGGACTCCGGGAGGATGGGCGGGTGCAGAGTGACTGAATCCACATGCTTTCAAGGCTGGTGGACAAGAAAGAACAGCCTAATCTTGCCTGAAAGCTAAGATCTTTGCCAGCTTTTTGTTTTAAGGGGTCCTTTAAAACACCCCTGACTGGAGTTTTCTTTCTTTGGCCCAGAGGAGAGAAAACAACCCCAGGACTCACCGAATGATGTTTCTCAAAGCCATGAATCCTTCCATTGGCCACACATGTGAGGTGAAGGAGGCAGCCCTGGTGTGGTCTGAGAGATGCAGAGGAGCTGGTACCCCCCCAACACACACACACACACACACACACACACACACACACACACACACACCTGTCCCTGGTTCTGTTCTGTCCTAGTATTTGAATACCCGCCCATGTTAGCCCTCCACCGGGTTCAAGCATTGTTTGTCCCAAACACCTGTTGAAAGGCAAAGATTTCCTAGCAGAGTAATGCACTAGCACCAATGTGTTTCTTTTTTCTTTTTGAATCAGGGTGACATTGGTTTACAACATCAGGTAAGTTCCAGGTGTGCAACATTATAATTCAACGTCTGTGTACACCGCATCGTGCTCGCCACCCAGAGTCTAGGTTCTGTCACCATACTTTTGACTCCCTTTACCCAGTTCACCCTCCCTCCACCCCTTCCTCTCTGGTCACCACCAATCGGCTGTCTGTCTCTGTAAGTTTGCTCTTGCTGGTTTGTTTTGCTTTTGCTTTTAGAGGGCCAGAAAGGTCCAAAGTTGGGTAAGTTGTCCTGATGGGAACATCACAGAGGAGCAGGGAAGAGGAGGGAAAGGGGGAGTGTGGTGAAAGGCAGAAGCACTGAGCTCTCAAGATGGAAGGAGTGGGGTGAGGATGAGATCAGAGTTACAAAGGGGAAGGTGTGGGGGCTCCTGCAAGTCTCTAACTTTTCTCTCACAAGGTCTCCCAGAGGCAACCTGTTCCTACCTGAGGGCTCGTATTCTTCCTCAAGCCCACTGGTGAATGCACCTTGGAGTATGTGCCTGGAGAGGAGACACTTCATTCCTTTTATTATTAAAACAATAAAATAATAGCACCATCATTAAGCACTATTGGTTCTTAACTTAGGAGAGAAATGATACATTCCTGTGAGATTATAATGAAAACTCTGGTTTCACTTCTCAAAAAAAAAAAAACAAACCAAAAAGCATTTTCTCTACAGCCACACAAAATATTACATATTTTCACTTGATTTATGGGCACCGTGGGAGTCTGTCCTTGGATCCTATAAGAAACATGGTCTTCTGATTTATTTTTAATAACCCTAACACAGCCATTTTATTTTTCTGCATTTCTTCTAAGTCTTCCAGATGCATGCAAAATTATAATTGTACAGTCATAATGTATCTCATACAATTTATGTGTTCTATTTTATAAAATCTAACATTATCTAACATTTATAAATTCTAACATATATACACATTTTTCTAGCTGGTATATAGTCTTAATAATTATAAATTTGAATGGATCCATAATATTATATTGAATTGTTGCAGTGTGAATTTCTTAACTGTTCCCCAGTGATTAAGTCTTTGAATGGCTTCTAATTTTATAGTATAGATGATGTGGCATTGAATACCTATACATTATCTGCTTCTGTTGAATGTTCCCTTCAGACCAATTCTCGGGCATCATTTTACTAAATCAAAGAGGAAGAACATATTTTATGACTCTTAAAACATGCTGTCATGTTAATTTTCAAAGGGGTTATAATTTTTGTTACTGCCAACAATATAGACATGTCCTAATTTCAGCACACTTTTTCTGGTAATGGATATTATTATTAAAAAATTGTTTTTGTCTAATTTAGTAGTTGTCATAGCATCAAGGGGGCAGCCTGATGTTGGATTGCCAAGAAGTGAAGTAGAAAATGAGAAGAGTGTGTTGGGAGAGCAGGAAAGTCTGAGTCTATAATGGGAATGGATAACACCTCTCTACTTTTTAAAAAATATATTTTATTGACTATGCTATTACAGTGGTTCCAATCTTCCCCCTTTGCCCCCTCTACCCAGCACTCCCCACTCCCTCTGGCAATCCCCTCCTTAGTTCATGTCCATGGATCATGCATGTAAGTTCTTTGGCTTCTCCATTTCCTATGCTGTTCTTAACATCCCCCTGTCTATTCTGTGCCTATCAATTTGTACTTATTAATCCCTGCATCTTTCCCGCCATTCTTCCCCTTGCCCCTCCAAACTGGTAACCATCCAAATTGTCTCCATATCCATGATTCTGTTTCCATTCTAGTTGTTTGCTCAGTTTGATTTTTCGATTCAATCATTGATAGTTGTGAACTTATTGCCATTTTAATGTTCATAGTTTTGATCTTCTTTTTCTTAAATAAGTCCCTTTAATACTTCATGTAATAATGCCTTGGTGACGATGAACTCCTTTAACTTTACCTTATCTGGGAAGCACTTTATCTGCCCTTCCATTCTAAATGATAACGTTGTTGGACAGAATAATCTAAGTTGTAGGTCCTTGCTTTTCATCACTTTGAATACTTATTGCCAGTCCTTTCTAGCCTGCAAAGTTTCTTTTGAGAAACTAGCCGACAGTTTTATAGAAACTCTTTTGTAGGTAACTGTCTGCTTTTCCCTTGCTGCTTTTAAGATTCTCTCTCTTTAACCTTTGGCATTTTAACTATGATGTGTCTTGGAGTTGTCCTCTTTAGGTTCAACTTGTTTGGGACTCGCTGTTCTTCCTGGACTTACATGTCCATTTCCTTCACCAAATTAGGGAAGTTTTCTTTCATTGTTTTTTTCAAATAAGTTTTCAATTTTTTGTTCTTTCTCTTCTCTTTCTGGCACCCCTGTAATTAAAATGTTGGTACATTTAAAGCTGTCCCAGAGGCTCCTTACCCTATCCTTGTTTTTTTTTTTAATTCTTTTTTCTTCTTGCTGTTCTGATTGAATATTTTTTCTTCCTTGTGTTCCAAACCATTAATTTGATTCTTGGCTTCATCCACTCAACTGTTGATTCCCTGTGAGTTTTTATTTATTTCATTTACTATAATATTCATTTCTGCCTGGGTATTTTTTATGCTGTTTTGAAGTACCCAGTGCATTCCTTGAGTATCCTAAAACCAGTGTTTTGAACTCTGATAGATTGCTTGTCTCCATTTTGTTTACTACTTTTTCTGTCATTTTGTTCTGTCCTTTCATTTGGACCATATTACTTTGTCTTCTCATTTTGGAAGCCCCTCTGTGTTTGTTTCTATGTATTAGGTGGAGCTACTTTGACTCATTTTCTTAGTGGTGAGGCTGAATGTAGACAAACACACCCATTACTTGGATGAGGTGGAGCCTTACAAGATCTCCTGGGTGGGGCAACCTGTGTGAACCAAGCTGATAGAGTCTCAGATATGGTATCGCTGCTCTGTGGCTCTGTGTGGGGGAGGGCTCAGAAAAGGGACAATGGCCACTGCCTGGCCTCTGGAGTTTTGTCCAGGAGGAAGCTGTCTGCCACCACTTGCCCAGATGCTGGACACTTCACTTTCTCCCCATATGCCACTGGTGCCCTTCAAGCTGCTGACCTGGTGCTGGGGCCAAGAGGGAGTGAGTCTACGTAAGTCCCAAGTCCATTGTGGACCCTACAGAATTCTGAGATGCCTGAGAACCCCACAGTTTCTTCTTCTGCCCTAATCCTCACTGGTTTTCACAGCCAGAAGTTATGGGTACTTATCTTTCTGGCACTGGAACCCTGGGCTAGGGGGCCTGGCATGGGGCTGGGATCCCTCACTCCCATGATATCCCTCATGCTCTTTATCCACCTCACCTGGGTGTGGGACTGCCTGCTTCATGTCTCTGCATCTCCACATCTCTGTCCCTCCTACCCGTTTGCATGAATGTGACTTCTTTAATTCCATGTTTATCAGACTTGTAAAGTTCTCGATTTTCTGACAGTTCTGGGTGATAGTTGTTTTGTAGTTTAGTTGTAATTTTTGCTGTGGCTGTGTGAGGAGGCGAACTGTGTTTACCTGTGCCTCCATCTTGACTGGAAATCTCCACGTCTCTACTTTTAAATAGCAGCTGGAAACTGGCAGAAGATGTGCATTAAAACATGCACCCACTGACTCAGGAAACAATACATTTCCATTTTCTGCTCAGTCCCTTCTCAAGCCTTCACTTGTAAGTTTTACCATCAAAATGGAAAATGGGAGCTCGGGTTTGATTGGAACCAGGAGGGTTACCCTGGGTCACTTTATAAGGCTATATTTTATGGTTCATATTGGTGGTCTAACCCCATGAGCATGTTGTACTCTCAAAAAAAACTGCCTTTGCTCAACAGCAACACCATCCAACAGAAGCATAATGTAAGCCACACGACATTTTCAAGTTTCTAATAGCCACATTTTTAGAAAAGTGAAAAGAAACAGGCAAAATTAACTTTAATAATACTTTTTCTTGCACCCATCATATCCAAAATATTACCTACCATTTCAACATGTAATCAATACAAAATTATTAATTAGGTATTTTACATTTACTTTTTCATACTAAATCTTTAAAATTCAATGCATGTACTCACAGCACATCCCACTTCCATCTAGCCACATGCTAACTGCTTGCTTGCCACATGGGTCCCAGCCCTCATATTGAAGAGTGAAGCTCTGCAGCCTCAGTCCATCAAAGGTGCATGGGATCCACCTTTTACTACAACTGAGCTACTGAGAAATCTTTTCTTTCCATGCTTGGAGCTACTGGAAAATCAGAACCATTTCCTTTATCAGGAAAGAACGTTTCATTAAAAAACATAAAATAGTCTGGGTTGTAGGGCTCACGACGGTTGTAGGGGAGACAGTGGGAAACACTGGCCACCTGCTAGGATGCGTCAGAATACACAGACTCTCAAGCCCCACTTCCGACGCACTGAGCCAGAGCCTTTGTGGGGTGGGAGTCCGCAAATCTGCACTTATTCTAAAACAGATTTTTAATTGCCGGTTTTAATATGATGGTAAACGGTGCCTGTTATTAATGAGAGGAAATGGAGTCACAAAGGGAGTGACTCCTCCATGTTTTCCTAGTTAGGGGTCAGCCGGCCCTAAAACCTTGATCTGACCTGCAGGCTCCTTTCCCGCCACCACGCTCACCGCCAGCTGTTCTGTCGGCACAGTTCCTGTCGAGAAAACACCTGTCGTGAGTGATAGGTGCTTTTTAAGAACAGTTGAAATATCTTCCTGGGAAGGTAAAATATATTTCCCCGATTAACCCAAACAAGAGGAGAAAAAATGAATTTCTTCCTCTAATCTGCCTTTGTCTCAGGTTGAAATTGCTCTCTTGTCCAAACAGTTAGAAACTAATTGTGATAAGTTTAGTCGGCCAAAAAATGACACTTGTGGTCCATCTTAAAAAAAAAAAAATATATATATATATATATATATATATATATATATATATATCCCTAGTCTGTCTTCCTGTTATCACACTTAGAAATATGCAGCTGAATACTTATATAGAAGGGTTTGAAACAAATGCCCCTGAGAAGTTTCAGTAACAGAAAACAGCCAAATTTTCTGTTTCAGCCAGGGCCATGTGGCAAAATACTCTTCAGACCCAAGTATGATAATGAAACAAGAACAGCAAGAACAGCAGGTCTGTAAACATCCTGATGACAATGGGGAGCAAACAGCTGGGCTGAGACCAAATCCGCTCAGGCAAATGTGCTCGTGCTTTGGATCCAAGTGCAAGACAAACGGATGCAGGGGAGGCGGCAGCTGCAACACAGCTGGACTCAGGAGGCATGTGATAATGTAACTTGCAAATCATGCTTGAAGAATCCATCCTCTTGAGCCTGGACGCGAACACAGTCACATGCCCCCCGCCCCAATCAGCTCACACACTGCAGGCAAGAGGGAGACAGAAATGCAACCTGGCTAATAAGAAGCATTAGCCCCACTACTGGATGGACATGGCTATCTTTCAGGAAAGAAATTGCACAGGAAATGCACTATATTTGGAATGACCCTAAATTTAGAACCATCCGAGTGATGTACTGGCTTGAGCAGAGAGCTTAACTGAGAGATGCTTAAATGTCTTCTATAAGCATATAAGGCATTTTGGGAGGTTTTGATCATGGGGTCTAAAATGAAAGGTTATTCTCATCCCTACTATTGTTCTAGCAGTTTTCAAAGAGCCTTATATTAACCTTCACTTCACAAATAAGTAATTGAGACCCAGAGATAAGTGAACATTGGATATGTGTGTGCATGCACACTATATTATATATACTCTATGAATATACACATATTACATATATTTACACATCCTATATTATAATACTATGAACACATATAGATATATGTCTACACGTGTACATTCATCCAACAAATATTTACTGATCAACTGCTAGATACTAGACAGTGTGGGTGCTACACCAACAAGGGTAAAGGGCACAGCATGGCCCCAGTTCCCAGGACACTCACAGTGTAGCTGGGAAGAAAATATTAAATAAATAATCACAACATAAATATATAATTAGAGTCTGGATAAGCACTACCAGCGAAAAGTACAGGGAGTGCTGGGGGTGTGCAAGAGGGGCCTAGCCTGGCCTGGGGTGTGAGCACACTTCCCTGGGCTGAGCTACCCAGACGAGCAGGTGGCGACTACAGTCTGTACGCTGTGTCTGCTGAGCATCTGGCCACAACACCACCAGTGTTGAAGGCTTCGCCAGGCACAGACAAGGCAGGTTTCCCTAAAAGTATGAATTTCACCAAGTTAAATCATAATTTCAGCCCAAATCAAAAAGTTGGAACTTCATGGAAGCCAAGGTTAAAGTCTAATCAACTTAATAAACACCAGAATGTAACATGCTATAGAAACAGAGGTCTGAGTGCAGAAGAGCTCTCCAACTCGCCTTTCTGTGCTTTAAGTTTGCAGAAGTTTTCAAGAAGCACAAGGCTTAGTTCCATCTCTCAGAGCTCTCCAGCATTCCTGTTTCCTCTGTCTTCTCTCCTTTCCTTTGTTTTTCCTCTCTCTGTCTCTATGTCTCTCCTTTTTCTTCTACCCCCTTTCTTTTTCACTTTCATAGGTTAGTATCAGTGCTTCCATTAATCTCAATTATAAATACCCATTTTTCACGTTAAATGCTATCATCACTTGTGTTCTATGTTCCAACATTTTAAAATGTATAAATGATATGGCAAAAACTATTATGGTATCACAAAAGCAAGCTTTTGTTTGTATTCATACAAACACACACAATAAATACAAAGGGTTTGTTGGTGTAGGCTAGAATCAGACGTTTTCTAGTGTTTAGTGCTTCAGGTCATACGATTTCTAGTGTGCTGAGCCTGTGTCTCTCTGCTTATCCAAACTAGCCATGAGGGTCTTTTTAAGCAAATAGTAAAACCAACAGAGCATGACAGCTATGTTCTCAAAAAGGAAGAGTTTGAATTTTTGCTGTAGTCATTCCTCAGTCAAGGGGGGACTCTTTGCCTCTGGTTGCTCAAATTCAGGCGTTTCCGAGTGGCAAGGCCATCAACAATTTGGCAGAGGCAGAAGAAGAGAAAAAAAAAAAAAGCCAATGGAACCCAAGTGAAGTTTCAACACAGCGGTTGCCTTGGAACCCGTTGGGAGGTTAACTGTCTCCAGCATTTCCTTCCTTCAGGAGATTCGCACCCCAGTTCCAGTCACATTCCAACTCCAATGAAACAGTGACAAGACGCCCTGGAGGGGTGAGGACAAGCCTGTGGGGGGCAGGCAGGGTCAAATCACATCATGGGAACAAGATGGGATTTTACATAGTTGGAGTGTTGACTGTTTTCCACTTGCCAACAGTGGGATAATTGTGCTCGTTGTTAAATAATTAAATAGGCAGTTTGTATTTATTTAACATACAAACTCTAGCCAATTCCTGCTGACAGCTACCAAAATAACCCCACATTTCCTCGCTCTCAATGGCTCAGAACACTGTTCCCTGACTGCGGGGGCATCGCTGCCGCAGAACGAAACTCTCCTCCAAGTCTCCGAACACCTTTTTTCATCACTTCAAACAATAAATCAATTCACAGCGTGCGATCCAAAAACAACAGCCCAGTTTTACTGGATGAGGTTCTACTCTCTGAGGCGCTCCCCTCTATCAGCATGGAGCTGTCTTGAAACCACGGTGCTTGTCTCTGGGTGGAAGAAAAAGGATACAGGTTTCCCTCGTTTGTGCTTCTCCAGTAAACAAAGTACACATTGACCTAATGATTTTAAACCGGAAAAAAAGAGAAAGGGTGATGAGTTGGAGCAGACCAACCAGGGATTCAAGGAAGGGAAACATTTAAATGCCCTAAACGCTGTGGTGGGTAGTCTGTGAAATTTTGGAACCCTCTGTGGTAAAAGTAAAATCCCTGGCTGGTCCCCTGAGGTGGTCATCGGGAGTGGGAAACTAATGAGCCATCAAAGACTTAGTGGGTGGAGGGTAGATATAAGAGAGATACTAGGAATATTTATGTATTATTGAGGCTTTTACCCTATCACACATACAGAACTTGTTATCAGAGGATATATAGACCAGACCCTTCTTGAAGTTTCCTGGACCCCATAGTGTTTGGGGCGTTTTAGGCACCCTCTGCTAAAGAGAGATCTTTAGTGGAAGCTTAAGTGGGAGAAGAAAGCTATTTGCCCTGCCCTGTTTGGCTGCCCGTCACCCAACAAGATGATAGTATGTGGGTACCATCGCACCACATCATCTTCTTTCCGATGCTCCCCCTAAAGGGAGCACCAAAGGACCACCCTGGGCAAGGACGCAACCACAGGTATAAAGCAGGAGGAAAGCCTCAGTGGGAAGAAAGATCTTTTTCCTTCTCACCATTCTACCCTTACCCACTCCCTGACTCTTAAATGGTCTCTATACTAATGTAATCTGCCTTTTGAGTGATTCTATTGAAAGTGGACATAATAAAGGCCTCTTTGTTGTCAATATTAAAACCAAGCATCAAAGAGTCAAAATAACTCCACTTTAAACAGTTCAGCATTAGCAGCCCCCTGGAGGTGGGAGCTTAGGTGAAGAAACCCATTCACACAAATAAGAAAGAGGCAGCTTATTAGGATGACACAAACATTTCATCTGGAATATAGTGTCTGAAGCAGGAAGTCCCTCCCCCTATTATCTGTGCATTTGAAAGTCTGGACTCAGTTTCCTCATCTGTAAAATGGGCCTGCCCATTGTTACCATGTTGTTCTGAAGATTGAAAAGGATCAGGACTGGAAGTGCTTCGGGCTCTGTGATCCCCTGTCAGTCCTGTTTTGTTGGTCAGCCTTGAGGCACCACAGAATTCGTCTCTACTTCTTCTGGACATGGGAAAGTATGGGTTCAACCTAAGAAGTAGTTTTTTTTTTAAAGTGGTCACTCCGCCCCTCATTCTTTCATTTGTAAAAGAAGGAAGTTTTCATATAAGGTTTTCAAGATTTCTTCCAACCTTTAAAAAAAAAGAAGGGGCAGGCAGTCTGTTCAAGACTGTCGTTGGAGTCTTGACCTACTTTGGAATGAGAGGCAGGGTTTAAGTAAACCTCAGCTTAATCTCTATTCACTCAGCCTCTGAAGCAGACACGCTGAGCCTGGATGCCTCAGGAGCTGGGGCAGACTCCTGGGCACGTTTCTAAAGCACAATGAAAGGAGGAGTGTATCACACTTGCTCATCGTCTGAGGCCACAACCCTAGGAAACTAATTTAACTATTCACGGCCAAGAAAGATTTTCAGTCACAGCCCCAAGTCTCCCATCAAACCTGCTCCTGATGTATAACCTATGCTTCTATAAATCTTTTCAATTTCCTGGACAAGGAGTCAGGTGACTACCACCAGAAGCAATGGAGTTGCTGATGGTGGATATTTTGAAGAATCCCTCACCTCTACCTGTCCCTTATTTCTTTTCTCCCTTTCCTGTCCCACTCACAGGGTCCCTCTTCATTCTTACCCATCATCTTTGTTTTTCACCTTGTCCTTTCTCTCCCCTCCATTTTTCCTTCCTCAGCACCTCTGCTGATGACATAGTATTTCTAAGCTTCCATCGGGATAAACACACCAGCTCACTCACATTTCCTTCTCCTTCTTCCTTTTCTGTCTCATTCCAGTTCCTCCCTATGGAGGACAAGGGAGTGTGTCCACACTGGGATGGAATACAGCCAAAAGCAGCCTCTAACGACCCAAGCCCCATGCCCACAGTACACCAGACCCCACACAACATTCAGCAGATCACAGGACCAAATATCAGGCCCTTATTAGGATAGAATACTTTTGTTCCCAGTGGAGACTTAGTATCTGTCCATTGAATTTCTTCCTTTTTTTTCAGTTTTCATATAGCATAACCTTTTTTAAAAATTGTTGTTCAAGTATAGTTGTCTCCATTTTTCCCCCTCCACTCCCATCCTCTCCCCACCCATCCCCACCTTCCACCCTTGATCCTACCCCCTTTGGCTTTATCCGTGTGTCCTTTATACATGTTTCTTGTTGACCCTTCACCTATTTTCCCCCCATTATCCCCTCCCACCTCCACTCTGGTCACTGTCAGTTTGTTCTTTATTTCAATGTCTCTGGTTATATTTTGCTTGCTTGTTTGTTTTGCTGATCAGGTTCCATTTATAGGTGAGATCATATGGGATTTGTCTTTCACTGCCTGGCTTATTTCACTTAGCATCATGCTCTCCAGTTCTGGATGGTGGGCAAAGGGGAAAAAAAGATTACAGGTTGGAGGTTATGGAAAAGATGACATAGAGGAAAAAAACAAATTAATCTAAATACTGAGTGAGAGATGAAAAGCAAAATGAGTTGGAGAAGCATTTTATGGGGGGGAGGTGGAGTGGTGTTAGTGAATGGGAATTGGAGAGTAATACAAAGGGGGAACCAACAAAACCCTGGAATTTGTTTATTAAAAATGTGCATTTGTTCTTACATGTTTAAACTTTAGTCACCTTCAAAGTACTCTCCATTTGATGCAATACACCTCTCAAGATATTTTTCCCATTGCTCAAAACAGTTCTTGAATTAGTCAATTTCAATGCCTTTTACTGCATCAAAACATTCCCTTTGTGGGCTTTTATTCATCCAATGAACAAACAAACAAGCAAAAGCATCACTTGGATGAGATTGGGTGAGTAGAGAGGGTGGGGCACAGGGGTCATGCTGTTTTTGGTCAAAACTGCTGAACACTCAGCGTGGTGTGGGCAGGTGTGCTGGTAAATCAGCCATCATGAAATGGGCAAATGTGTTGAAAGAGTCTTCAAAAAACATTCACTGAAGCTAAACACAGCCTCTCACAACAATGCCAGCTGGTACACTGATACAGATGGATTCCTAGAACACTCACCTAACAGGGGAAGCCTGTACTACAAGAGGCCTGCCATCCAGAAGATAATCTCGGGGTTTCTTTGGTCACTCCCTTGTATACGGTAAAGAGAGTTGGGGAGAGAAAAAAGGAGATATGAAAAGTGTGGTGGGGTTTATACATTGGGTCCTCACAACCTTTTTTTTTTTAAGAGAGGCAATTTAGAAGCTAGATTTTTTTCTTGATTACTTGGGCTGTTTTATCTATAAATCTTCAAATATAAATCTCTCTGGAAACCTAGGAGGCATACAGGTTACACACGAGAGTTAGGTTAGTGCAGGAACTTCTGAATTGTCTTTGGCTTAAGCTCAACCACTGAGGTTTGGAAAGGGTGGTCATTGCAGGGATTTCCCCTGCAGCACTCTCTCATCAGACAGATTCTTCAAAGGGCAGTCTTTTCAGCAGAACTGGGGAGAGATCAATGGCAGCCCCGTGCATCTGATACTTGATATGTCCTTTCTTCACTGAGAAGCTAATGCTTTGGTTCCAGGCTTACCTGAAGCCGTTCGGAGACGATCAAAGATGTAAAACTCTTGTGCTAAAAGTAAGCAGGCTTTAGAGCTAGAAGAAGAATTGTCTTCAGAAGAATTTCTGAACACAAATGGCATTCGGAAACCCAATTAATGTTTGATTTTTAAAGCAGAATCTGTAATTGTGTTCAAAACTCTCAACTGTTCCGTCTGATTCTAAAACAAGCTCCCATAAAGATGGCTTTTAGTCATTAGGGCAGGTCGAGCTCCGTAGGATAAACTTTCTCTTTGGAATAATAATATATTGTGTTTTTATCGTTTCTTTCATCCCCAAATTTCAAAGCGTTTTAAAATAGTTTGAGGTGATGTAAAATGTAATGTTTTATCATTTAAGCTGTATGTCAATACTTTGCTTGAAGATAGAAATTACTTTTTCCATGAAAGCAATGTTGGTACCTAATTTTATTTCACTTAAAACTGCAAAAGTGCCATTATTAATCATTATGATAGCTAATACAGATTGAAAGCAGAGTGCTTATTCTGTTAGGTATTGCATTAAGTGCTTGACATGTATATCTCATTGAACCTCCCTGTGAATCTAATTCTAAATCTGTAGGATTCTTTGAGAAAAGCAGTACTTCTATCTTTTTTCTTACAGATTATATAAATTAGGGTAAGTAGATTAAATCAGTTATCATGGTCGCATAGTTAGTAAAATTGCTCGAGTATCCTGTATTGGGTAAGGACCAGTTAGCACACGTTCTGGTGGTCAGTTTCCTTCTCAAATGTCATCCACATGGTGTTCTAGGCAGCCTCTTACATCATGAAGAGACGGCCTCCTTAGTCCTGGAACCGTGCAGCTGGAATCTCTGCCAGGTCTTGAATGTGCCAAGCCCTCCATTGTCCCTTGACACCTAGTAAGTAGAGAAGACCCAAGGGTGGTTCAAAAAACATAGCAAATGACAACCCTTCTCAACTGTCAGCCAGCTCTCTAGAATTACAACTACAGCACACATTGTAGCCAAAAAACCCAAGACTGGAGATACAGGCTGTCATCTTTCCCCTGGATTGTTGCAATCTTCTCCCCATTGGTCTCCCTGCTTCTACTCTTGTCCTTGCAGTCTCCTGTTGACTGAGCATTTGGATTGATCACCTTAATATGTAAAACCCAGATAACTTCCCTGCTTAACCACCCCTGCAAACAGTTTCTCAGCACATTTAGAATAAACCCATGGCTGAACGCTTTACATGACCTCGCCCAGCCTTCCAATAACGCGATCTCATCTTATACCACTCTCTCCCTGGCCACTCCATTCCAGCCCGACCCACTCAGCTGTCTGTGGATCTTCAAACATACCAAGTGCTTCCTGCCTGAGGGTCTTTACAAATACATGCTGTCACCTCCTGCGGAAACCTCTCACCCTTACTTTCCTCCCGATTTCTTCCCCCTATTGCTCAGGTTTCAAATGTTATAACTGGTCTTCAGTGATACGCCCCACCCACACACCACCACCACTGCCCCCCCACACACATGAGCATATACCACATCTAAGTTCTTGCTACATTTTCTCCTAGCAACCTGTGTGTGTTCTTTTTTAACATTGCTTTCATCCATATTTATCATTTCCTACTTTTTGGAGTACTTCTTTGTCTAATGAGTGTCTCTCCATCTGGACTGCAAGTTCCATGAGGGAAAAATCCCTTATCTCTTTATCACCATTGTACCCCCCAAATCTGAGGCATCGCTTGATAGAACCAATGAAGTACTTGATAAGTTGAATGAATCTAATTCCTTATCAACCACCTAATTGTTATGTGACCTTTGGAAATATATCCAACTTCTCTAAGCCTCTTAGAGTTTTTATCTGTTAAATGGAGTTTACAATAACTCTGTCACAGAATCTGTATGGAGGAGATACATGACAATGCATATAAAGTGCTTCAGAAACCATTAAACCTTGGATTAGACTCGGCATCTCCCTCTGAAGCAAAGGGCACTCCTCCTCCCAGTCTGCAACTACACCAAGCTTGCAGAAGGAGCCGACTGTGGCTCAGTACCTGGGCAAATTTCACAAGGCTTGGAACCCGGCTCCAGGGCATTCAGAGGCTCAGAAAAGAGTGAAACAGGCCCGGTTCATCCCCTGAGGAGCACACCAGTCCCTCGGCTGAGCCTGCATACTCGTGTTGCTTATTTAGGCTTCCTCAACTCAGCTACCTCCTGTTGGCCTTTTGTCCTCTTTCCTAACTGACTTCTCCTCCAAAGCACAAAGCCAAAGGGAAACCCACAAGAGCATGTGTATCAACAAGCCCGTGCCCTTTGTAGGATCAGAGTGGCTTGTGATTATTTTAAGGGAGAAAAAAGCAGAGAAGCTCTGCAGGCGCCTAACGCAGAGGGCTCTTGTCTCCACCCGAGGAGGGCCCGGCAGGGTCACCGTGGCTGATGCAAACTTCTCCCAGAGGTTTTGATAAAGCCCTCTGCCTTCATGCTGACTGGAACGTGAAAAAGTAGTGTCAGCAAGAATGTTAGGGGAAAGGAGAGAATGGTTAGCTGTTATCTGCTAGGAGGAGGATCAGAATAAATAGAGGTCACCTGTAGAGACCAAAGTCTAGGGTATCTTCTTCCTTTTTTTTTTAACTTCCTTCTTCTCACCAGTGGGCAGATGGGTGATCTGGGAGTCCTCATCCTTGGAATTCCCTGGAGATTCTCTAACCCACCCCACCAGTACTTTGACGTGAACAGGAAGCCTCAGAGCAGACTGATCCTTAGCTTTTCATTTCCCATGGGCTGGCCTCTGGAACAGAAGAGAAAATAATTCATATCACATGTGGTATTCTAAAAACAATAGCTCTTTGGGGTTCTTATCTGGTACTGAAGGGGTGGCAGGGATTTTTCCCAGCTTGCGGAAGAGCCCCAGGGTCTGCTGGACACTGGGAATCCACCACCACAGCCTACAACCACTCCTGACGTGGCCTCCCTGCTTCTTGCCTGGATCGCGGCACCTGACTTCTAAACAGACTCCTCGCCTCTGGTCTGGCCCCTGCTCCACACCATCCTTAGTCCATTCTCCATACTTCACCCAGTGACCTATCTGAAAAAAATCCAATCATTCCTTCCCTGCTTTCAAGCATTTCCATTGTTCCCTGATGCTGTGGAGGTGCAATCCATACTGTGACATGGCCTGTGAGACTTGCTTGGTGCCTCTCCAGCATTGTCCCTTGGAAATTCTTTTTCTCCTCTCCCCACCCACCTCTTCCCACCTCTATTTTCCAGCCATGCTACTCTACCAGCAGGTCTCAAATGGGCCGGGCTCTCTTTTGGGTCTTCTGTTATTGTCCACACATGATAAAGTCTACCTTCTCACTGCCCTGTAGTCAAAATATTTCCCTTGAGTTACTACACTGTGCCTAAGACTACACTGTGCCTGGTAACTAATAAGGTAAAATTGCTTCCTTGAAGAGCTCCTAATCAGTGGGCAGACAGCTAGCACCGTCAAGACATCAGAGAGGACAATAGGTACAAAATGAAAGGGGCCCAGAGGAAGGGACCACTGAGCTGGTCAGGGAACAGTCAAGGAAAACTCCACTAGGACATAAGAAGAAAACTACCAACAATAATGACATACATTTGTTGAAAATTTATTTAGTTCTGTGCTAAGTGCTTTATGAACATTTTCTTATCAAATTCACAGAACAGCCCTGGACACAGATGCTCTCGGGAGACAGGAGAGCACAGTGTTTGAGCACATGCACCAGTGCTGGACCCAAACCCTGTCTCTGCCACCTGTAATGTTTGTGGCCTTGGGAACATTCTTTATTAAGAGAGAAAAAGGTGTGAAAACAGCATGGTGCCTAACACACAGCAAGTGTTCTTTAAAAGTTGGCTACTAATCTTCTTCTCAGTTTGCAGAGAGTGTAACTTTTGCTGGGTCACACAGCTAGGAGATGCCAATGGTAGGGTTCACACCCAGGTCAGCCTGCAGAGCCCAGGTTCTAGTCCACGATGTTCTCCTGAGAACTCGTCTGAACGAGAACTTTGGGACGAGTATTTGAAAGCACTCCTCAAAGCAAGAGCCAAAATAACAAAGAAAATGTGCCGTTGAGACAGCACTGGCTTGGGAACAGATACTTGGAACTGAAATCAGAAAAACAGTGCATCTTGGCTAGAGGAGAATGTGCGGAGGCCGAGCCAGCTCAGGTGGGTGGTGCACACCTGGCGAGGAAGCAGCAGCAGTTTCCACCGTGGGCGGTGGGTGCAGGGAGGCTGGGCAGCCTCCAGGACTACAGGACCCACTCTCTCTCTTTCCCTCCACCCAGGCTGCTGCTGCCGGAGGACTGGGGGACGTTCTACCTTTACTGCAAAATAGCTCCCTCCTGGAACCCCAGGTTGGCCTTTCCCTGCTCCTCTGACTAGCTATAATAGGAGCTGGAGGGACACATCAAAGAAACAGCAAAGCTGGGGATCCATTCAGCAAACTTTCACTGCTCCAGAGGTGCAGTTATGCTGTGTCTACATAAAAGACCCTAATTATCTCTTATCCCAATAAAACAAATTTCAAAGGGTCCACAAAGACCTACTAACCAAATGTGTAATCTGTAAGTACAAATCATCCACTGGGCAATCAGTAAACGCTTTAAGCCATTACTGAAAAGTTTATGCACTTCCACGGGAGATGGTTTTCCTGAGGCCTTTTATGTTTTTAAACCGAAATATACATAAAACATTGATTATGGACATAAACTACCCTCTCTCATGGAACTCATACATCAAGATGGACTATCACAACTCTGATAAGTTTACTGACAGACAATGTATTAAGAACAGTTTCGGAATGACACTAAACACGATGGATTTGGGCCTTGAAAACTGAAGTCGAGTCTGCACTAATAAAATGCTGGTTTTAATGAAAGAACTAGCAGCTTTTGGTGTGTCTCAGTCATGACACCAGAGCATGCAGTCTGGGCAAACCGATCCTGGCTCTCGGGCTGCATGAGACCCCTGTAAAGTGGTTGCATCCACATATTCATTCATTCGGCCAACAAAAATATCTTTTTGTGCTCCCGCCCTGTACCGGACACTTTGCTAGTGGAGGAGAATTGGATTGACAAGGTCATGCTCCCATGGAGCTTATCTTTGGAAGTTGGCAAGAAATAAGTAAAATGGGTAAGATAATTTCAGAGAATGGGCTGCTATTGAGCAACTACGAAGAAATAAAGGGATAGTTGACTGTCCAGTAGGAGCCTGGAGAGGGGCTGATTGAGACTGGAGATATGATTTGTCAGCTGAAGACTAATTGTTGAGAAGGATTCAGTGCCATAAAGATGAACAGCAAGCTTGTCATGTGTGAGAAACAAACCCGTTTGCCAACATGCTTGGAACACAGTGAGCAACACGGTACAATATAGCACTGAAGGGGCAGGTGGGGACCGGCTCACCTGGGGACTTGTCCTGGTAAGGAATTGGAATTTCACTTTCCTTGCAGTGGAAAATAGAGGGGTGACATGAAAATGTATATATCCTCGTACATTAAAAATAAACTTTTGGTTGCTGAGTGGATAATGGATCGTAGGAGAGCAAGACTAGACAGGGAGACAGCTAGGAGGTGATTGCAATAATCCAGATGAGAAAAACTGTACGCTTAGATTACAGAGCCAACAGTGGAGATGGTGAGAAGTGGCTGGATTCGGAATCAGTTTTGACATCAGAGCCAACGGGACTTGTTTCACACGGAAAATGAAGGAAAGTGACAAATGAAGGCTAACTCCTGAGACTTTGACCCAAGTAAGTAGGTGGATGACGGAGGCAGTCACTGAAATAGGGGAAGACAGATGAGGAGGAAATTTCAGAGGAAGGAGCTGCAGGAAGCAACCCTTCTGTTTGAAAATGCGTTGCATCTGCCTGATCTTTAAATGAGTAGGTCAGACGCACCGAATGGCTTAGAACCCAGAGTGGTTAGGGTTGGAGCTTTTGCATATTGAAAAGCATCGCCATCTTAAGAAAACTGAGAATTCGGAAGGGTAAGGGATTTACCTAAGGTCATGCAGCTCACACATGTGATTCACAAAGGATGTCCTGTTATGGACTCCTCTGCCCCGTCAGCTGCGTCCATGGTTCCCTCGCCTGTGTTGTCAAAACCTCCTGCCACACTGACTTCAGGCCATTTCTCAAAGGTGCAGAGCTCTTTCCTGCTTCAGGGCCTTATGCATGACCTGTATCCGGCCTGGACATTCTTCTCGTTTTCTGACTACGTATCATCCAGCACAACATCACTTCTCAGGAAAGCTTTTTCTGACCCCCTGACATAGATCATGTGACCCTTCCACATGCATTCATGGTTCCTTTTATGTGTTATGTGTCATAACCAAACTTGAATATATGATTATTTGATTAACTGCTGCTCATTCACTAGAATATAAGCTTCACAAATGGTCTCTTACTATTGTATGTATACCAGGAACTGGGTAATCAGGACATATACGTTGAAACTGGTCATTGACAAGTAGTGATAATCAATAAATGTTGAAAGAATAAATAAATTTTAAAATATTAATTGACGACTAGATAGAGAGGATGGTTTTATTACTTGGTTAATGTTGAGTTATTTAGCTTTTGTTCATCTTCCACCAAGTGTATATAATTAAAACATCTTTATCTTTTTGGAGATGTTGAAAGACTGAAGATAAAGTGCTTTGCTAGTTTAAAAATAAGATCTATAAGTACAGGGTAGTTTCAAATTCAGAGAAAATATTAAAACATTACTTAGTTAATAGTCATAATCACTTATCCAAGCATTTTCTTGGAGGTGCAAACAATCCATTTCAAAAGATCCCTATTTCCCCTCCTCTCTCATCCTTTGCTCACTTCTTTTTAAGAAGTGGAAATGCTTTATAAAATATTCCAACTAAGAGGGGCCAAGAATGTTCCCAGTAATCTTCTAATAGCTGCAGAATTAATCTCCAAGCAGAGGTCAGAAAAGCTGACTGCATTTTTCTCTCTAGTTGCCTATTCATTGATGCCCAAAAGACCCGGGACCAAATAAAGCCTTCAGAGGGCATCCGTGGGCCATGGTAAGTAAATAAGGTGCCATTTGCACTTGAGCCAGGTGGACGAAGTCCAGCTACCCTGCTGGAAAGCTCATGTGAAGAGGGACAGATCCTGGGACTTCACAGAGAGTGAGAGAATGGCCCGGTGAATGGGCCCAGCATCCCAGCAGAGCCCAGTCTCCCTGCCATCTCCACCAAGGTACCAGAAATGGGAGTGAACCAAGGCTGGAGATCCCAGTCGACCAACCCCACCCCCCACACTGCCCTGTGACTATGAGAACAGCTGACACTGTATGTGAAGCAGAAAAACTGACAACTCAGCCCACAGAATCCTGAGAAATAGTAAATTGGTGTTGCTTTAACCTACTAATTCAACTCTCTTACCCCTCTGGAATGATTTGTTAAGAAACACAAGATAATAGGAACAGAGATTGCTACAGGAATAGGATCATTCTGTAACAAAAGGCTGAAATACATGGCATTGAAACCACAGTGGCAGGTCTGTCCTAGAAGGGCCTTGAGAATACGTTTAGTATAGGCTGGATGGACACTAAGAACAGTTTTACTGGAGCCCAGAGAAAAGGCAACCTGTGTTACGTAGTTGCTAAAAGTTTAGCAAAACTGTCACCTATAGTCACAAGGAAGAAAGAAAGGGCATTTAATTTATTAGCAGTTATGGCTAAATTTCCAGACAGAATACTAAAAGTATCAATGTGTTTCATCTATGATGACATAAGAAAGAGTTTAACCAAAGAAAAAACTGTTCAATTTTCATGTAGAATTTAGAGGAAATAGAGAAACCCCCAAAGTGTTTGGAGCCTGGAAAGGGTCCTGAGAAATTAAGAAATGTTCTCAAGCCATCACTGTCCAGTTTAAAATGGCCTTCAGGTAAATCCAGATCAAATATGTGGTCAGACTTTGGGGAAGATAAAAGGTAGTGCCTCACAGATCCTCTGAGCTGGACTTCTATCCTTGGGGCACAATGAAACAAAGGCAAGTTTTCAATATATAAGTGATGAGAAGAAAGGTACTTCAGAGAAATTCATCTGACAATAGAATGTAGGATGAAAAAGCTTAAGAAATAAGGAAACAAAATAAGAACTATCCACCAGTGCTAGGGATGCCTTCTCAAAGAGTGTGGCATTTTGTTCTTAACCCAGAGAAGAATACAGAAGATTCAGCACCAATTATAGTACCGAGTATGGAGTACATATGCAAGAAATACTTGCTAAGTAGAGTGATGTATGATTTGAATATATTTCACAGTATTAATTGCAGAGCACCAGCTCATTTGATTAACATGCTCCAGTCCTACTCTAATTGTCTGCAAAAGCAAAAGCAAATACTCAATATTTATAAAGCAAAACTGACACATCTAAAGGGGGAAACAGAAAAATTTACAGACACCATGGGAGATTTTAACATATCACTCTTAACTATTGATAAAATAAGCAAACAAAAATATTAATACAGATATCAAAGATTTAAACAATACAATTAATAAAAGTGACCTGACTTATAAATGTAATAGATATAAATACACAAATGGGTAGTAGATGTAAATTGACTTTATATATTTACATACACACACATATATGTTCATATATAAATATATGTACACTATACCCCAAAATGGTAGAATACATATACTTTTTGAATGCTCAGGAAATATTTAAGATGTCCAAATGCTGGACTACAGCATATTTCAAATATTTCAAAAAATCAAAATCATATAGAATATGTTCTCTGAGCATTGTATAGTTAAGCTAGCAATCAATAACAAAAATATCCCTCAATGTTTAGAAACTAAGTAAATGACTTGATTAGAAAAAGATGAGCAGATTAAAACTCAAGAAAGTAGAAGGAAGGGAATAACAAAGATAAGAACAGAAATTAGGAAAAGAAATTAGGGAAAGAAAAACAATAGGTAATACAAAGGATTTTTAAAAGTTGACTCTTTGAAAAGATTTTAAAAATTTATAAACTTTTTGATGTGACTAAGAAAAAAAGAGATAGTGCTCAAATAACCAGTATCAATAATGAAAAAGTGATTGCCAGTCTATATTTTACACATATTTACAGCCATTGAAAATATAACAAAAAGATATTATAATCAATTTTTGTGACTAAATTAAAAAATTTAGATGAACTAGACAAATAGCTAGAAAAACAAAACCTACTGGAACTGAAGTAAATAAAAATGTAAACAATCACATATTGTTTGTTTCTGTAGTGAAGTCACTGAATCTGTAGTGAAAACCCTCCAGCAAAGAAAACTCAGACCCACATGGCTTCATCAGTGAGTTCTCCCAAATATTTAGGTTATTTAAGGAAGAAACAACGTTCATCTTATACAAACTCTTCCTGAGAATAAAAAAAGAGGAAACACTTCCCAACTTGTTTTATTAGACAAAACCCTTTGATAGTAAATCCTAACAAGCACATTCTAAAGCAGGTCAGACTCTCTCACAAACATGGATGTGGATGCAAAAAAATCCTAGATAATTATTATCAAATTGAATATAAGAAGGAAAATACATCAGGACCAAGCTGGGTTTATTAGAAAAAAGCAAAGCTGATTTAACATTTGAGAAATCAATAGATGAGATTCACATTAACAGAACAAAGGGAGAAATTATATAAACCATCTGAATAGAAGCAAAAAAAAAGCATTTTGAGACATTTAACACCTATGCATAATGAAGTCTTTCAAACTAAAAATAGAAATACACTTCCTTAATCTGGGGAAGAGTACCTATGAAAATCCCATAGAACCCCATACCCTGAGATCAGGAGCAAGATAAAAATGCCCCTGTTCTTACTTCTACTCAACATCACATTGCATGTCCTAGCCATGTAACAGAATAAATAATACTGTAATTTAATATTGCAATATAACATTTAATTTAATATTATAATTATTGTTGATTTAATAACAATTAATTGATAATTGATATGTAATTGCATATTAATTTAATATTATAATATAATATTGCAGTAATGTTTTAAAAAGGAATAAAAGGTAAAAGGATTGAAAGTCAAGAAATAAAAGTTAGTATTTACAGATTACATGATTTGTATCCATGCCCAAGAAATTGACATAGAAATTATTATAAATAAGTTAATTCAGTAAGATTGCTGAATATCATATCAACTAAAAGGTTATTTGTATTTTTATGTACCAGCCACAATTAGCAAATAAAATATTTTTCAAATATCAAACAATATTTCGATACTATTTTTTCAAATAGTATCAAAACAATCAAATACCCAGAGCTCAGTCTAATAAAAGCTCTTCGAGGTCTATATACCAAAAATTATCAAATGTTATTGAGAGAGATTAAAGAAATCATAAATAAATTAGAGGTATGCCAATTTTCATGGACCAGAAGATCGATATTGTGAAGGTGTCAATCTCCTCAAATTGATCTATAGATTTAATGCAATGCCAATCAAAATCCCAGCAGGAACTTTGTTAAAAATTGACAAGGAAATTCTCAAGTTTATATGAAAATACAAAAGGTCAAGTATAGTACCTCCTCCTCCCCCAAATTACGAAGAATTTAGATAACTTAGATTACTGGACATCCAGACTTAAAACCATGGAAATAAAAGTAATAAGATGTTTCACCAGGAACATACTGAGAGCACAGAAAAAGATCCACACACATGGATACTTTCTTGGCAATGAAAGTGGCAAAGTAGAGCAGGGTGGGGGGAGGGGGAAGGCATGTTCTCTTCCATAAATGGAGCCACGTCAATTACACATTCATAGTGAGGGGAAAATGCTACTTAGCTCCTCCACCTCCTACATAAATCTGTCCAGGTGGATTATAGCTTTAATGTGAATGCTAAAGAAAAGAGTAAAGCTTCTAGAAGATAAAGTGTGAGACTGTCTTCATGGTCATAAAAGGGGAAACTATTTCTAAAACAGAAAGCAAAGAGAAATCATTCTAAAGAAAACAACTAATATATTAGACTATGTTGAAATCTCTACCTAGCAGCCAGTGTGACCCTTAAAAAATAAAACTTTTATCACATCACTTCCTGTTCAGCCCTCCAGTGACCTCCCGCTGCACTTAGGTAAAAAGATAACTCCTGCCGTGATGGAATGGATGTCAGTCATTTCTTTGGTTTTCCAGAATCCTATCCCACTTTCTGTGTTTGGGAAATTGCCTGACTTTTGAGTGTTGATGGGTGGGTGGCATACTTTACTTTCCACCCAAGAATACATCAGATATTCATATTCAGGCTTTTTTGTCCCCAAGAATTGGGCAAGTGAAGCACTTAGCCCATTGATTGTACTTGCCCACTGTGATGGCTAATTTCATGTGCCCACTTGACTGGGTCACAGTGTGCTCAGACATTGGGTTAAACTTAATCCGAGTGTGTCTCTGAGTGTGTTTCTGGATGAGGTTAGCATTTTAATCCATAGACTGGGTAAATCGATTGCCCGCCCCAATCAATTGTGGGGGTGGGGGGGTGGGCATCATCCCATCAATGAAACTTTTCTAGAACAAAAGCCTGAGTTAGGGAGAATTCCCTTCCTCTGCCTGCCTGTCTTTGTGCTGAGACACTGTTCTTCTCCTACCTTCAGTCTTGGACTTGGACTGGAACTCACACCATTAGCTGTTCTCCAGCTTGCCAACTGCAGATCTTGGGACTTCTCAGCCTCCAGAGTCACGTGACCCAATTCCTTAACGGAGAACATATATTATACATGACACATGCATACATTCCCCATCGCATTAGTTCTGCTTCCCTGGAGAACCTAACATACCCATACACCCACCATTGGAAGCGTCAGGGACTGCAGGGAATCCCTCCGGGTGGTGGGGTCTCATGCAGCATGGCTGCCATCCAGCAGACGCGTCCTGGTTCCAGTGATGACAGCGGTGCAGGGTCCAGCTGTTGTCCCTTGTTCTTGTCACTTCTCCATATCTGTCCCTGGCAATCCAGAGGGCTACCTAAACTCCTTTCAATCAATTCCTTTTCTGACATAATTACCCAATCAGTCTGTGGCTTACAAGAGACTCATAAACGTGGCTTATCAGGCCTTCCAACTCCTGGTCACTTCCTCCACACCACTGTCACCACACACCAGCTTCGCCCCTCTGTCCCTACACTCCATCCCTCGGGACTTTTTTCTCCAAACTCTTCTGCCTGGGGACTTTTGTACCCACCCTTTCCCAGCTCTTAAGTGGTGGTTCCTTGTTATTAATGAAGATTCAGCTCAAAGGGCTCTTCTCAGGGAGCGATTTCTGATGGTGTGATTTAAAGCAAACTCTTTCCCACCAAGTACCTTTATTAATTACCCTGCTTTCTTTTCCCTGCAGTACCTGCAACTATCTAAAAGCATCTCGTCCATGCTTTCACTTGTTTACGGTCTACCTCTCCCATTGGGAGTTATCCCAGGAGAACAGGGACTGTTTCTGCTTTGTCGACACTGCATCTTCAGGGCCTTGAATGGTGTCAGGCACACAGTCATCTGCAGGAATCATCCACAGGACAGAAAAACATGAAAGCCCCTCTGGGGAGGTGCCCAGGCCACACTCCTTGGAGGCATATGCCCTGGCTCCAGGGCTCACCCTTCACACCTGAGCATTAGTTTCTGAGTGTAGTAAATTCGTGTATTTTGTCTTTCTGAGGATCCAGGCATAAGTCCCCTCGGGCTGTCAGCAGGAGTGGCTCTATTCATATCACTTACTGCCATTAAACCCTGAAAACTGCTGGAGTGTTGGACAGTGAAAAGTTAGAAGGCCAAATGCTGTGATCACCCCAAGCTATAAATGTCATCAGATGTCCCTGTCTGTGTTGGCAACAAAGGGCATCCACTGGTACATCTCACTGAGAAGCAACAATAACAAAAAAGGATTCATTTCTTTGTTCTAGTCTGACTCAAACCTATCACTATGGCTCTTGCTGGAGGAAGCGGCACATGGAGAAGAGCAGGGTCTGGTTTTTCAGGCTTTGGAGACATACAGGGTCAGCTTGGTTGGGTGGGAAGGGGGAGGAGGAGTAAGGATCCAGGGAAATAAGGAAGAGAATGAAAAGAGCAGATCTCAGAGGGCTGATGAGAGATGGAGAGACGGCGAGAAGAGGGTCTGAGGGTGGGAGAAGAGAAGAAACAGAAGGAGGATGAAAAGTGAGGGAAGTGGAGGGATGCAGAAGGAAGCAACTGTGAGGCCAAGGGGAGGAAGGCAAGACAAGTACATGGGACCGCGGCTTACACACCACTTGCTTTTTTCTTTTTAATTCCAGTAAAAGTAAGTTCCCTCATTGGGTTACTGAAAGGAAAGTCTGTGTTTTTAACCTGGATCCCCTGTACTGTCTTTCCCTCCTTTCTCTACCCCGCAAACTCTTAGTTAGCAACACGCATGCTGATCAGTAAGCCCCTACAGTGCATTCAGCACGTGCCAAACACTGTGTCGAAGACCTTCCCTGTATTAACTCATAATCCTCACAGCAACCCTATAAGGGGAGGTAAGTACTATTAGCCCCACTTTTCAGAAAGAAAAAGTGAGATACAGAGAAGAGAAGGAACTTGCCAAAAGTCACGAATCTGATACAGTGATGGAGCTCGGATTCAATTCTAAGCAGTTTGGCTCCAGAGTCTCTCTTCTCAAATGCGCAATCATTCAATATGTATTCATTGAGGAGCTACTAAATCCCAGACATCGTAAGTCTCTTCCAGCACCCCAGGCAAAGCTAGTTGTTCCCTTCTCTGTGCTCCCAAGGCGTTGCGTACATGCCTGACCCCATCATGAGAAATTGTACACGTATGATCTCCCTCCCCCAGGAGCCGCTAAGTTCTTGAAGGCGCTGTCTATGCCTTATGTATCACTCTGTGCCTGGGCCCCAGTCCTGTGCCTCCCACTGAAAATGTTTATAAAAGGAATTAAATTGTTGATTAATTAATTAACATTAGCTGCTGTGACTTCGGAGCTAGTGCCTCCAATTCCGAAAGCATAGGCTTCCCTTGGCTAGTGTGGAGAATGTGCAAACAGCAGTTCAGACAGCCAAGAGAGGTGTGTGATGATTGCCTGGCCGTGACCTGACTCATCTACTTCAAACTTGTGTAGCCCACAGCAAGCCTGGGGGTTGGAGGGTAAGGGAGAGAGGTCGCAGAAGCCAGTGTAGGAGGCACTGCACCAGCAGCTCGTAGTTCCTGAGGAGCTGTGCACAAGCCGGAAGGGTTCAGGCCTGACTTACGCTGTCTCTGGGCTCAGAGCCCATGGCTGGAACTGCTGCTCCCTCTCCTCACCTCTAAGAGAGGGCCCAGTGAGGACAACGTGCAAGAGAGAGGCCGTCGCCTTTTCCCAGCAGATTTAGGGGCATTCACAGAATCAAACTCTAAAGATCAACCAATCGGGTGGTTTCTAAGACCTATTTTTTGTTTCAAGTAGCAGAACTCTTTTCTCTAACAAGATACACAAACCAGATAAAAGTCAGGTGGCTCTGGTTAAAGCAAGGGTGAAGACTCAAAGTCCCACCCACTCCCATCCTCATGCTCATTGAATGTTTTGAAAACCACTGCTATATCACAACCATCTCACTTCAGAGATGCCAAAACCCGTGGACTTAAATAACCTAACAAAGTCGCCTAGGTGGGATCCAGCAGGTCTGAAGAAGAGTTTCCTCCATTATGTCCCTCTGCTTCTTTTACAATCAAGTCTGCGAGAAACAATGATGAGAACAGTGCTCTGTACTTTCTAGGGTGTAGCTTTCAGGACACTCTCTGGAGCCCAAAGCTGAAATGCTGATGCTTGTGAGGACCAGCCTGCAGCCAGAGGAGACACATTGGGAAGCCCGAGTTATACCCCGTGCACTTGGAGAACACTGGACAGGTCGCAGAACTCCTTTTCAGATGTGGCAATGTAATTTGTTGAGAGATTAATCTGTGAAGCAGGCAAAAGTTGCCAGAAGACAGCATCGCTCCTTTTTGAAGTCTTCTTTTTCTGAGGCCCGGGTTCACGGGAGGCATTAGGTTAGGCTTTGCCAGAGCCGGTGACGAGGCGAGTGAAGACATGAAGTGGAGGCTAGGGGAGTATTTGGGGAAGCTGAGACTCACAGGTTTTGCATTTGTACCGCAAATAATACTTAAAGTTACATAAAATAAGCCTAAAAATATACATGGCAAAATTACATAAGGGGGAAACAAGGAGCCAGGCCTGAGATTAGTACCAAGTGTTTATCATCAAATTGTCTCTGTTTATAAGGGGCGAATCACTAATTTGGTTTTAACCTTTTAGGGTGACTACAAAGAGGAAAAACCTATTTGATTCAGAAAATCCGTTCGGCCAAAGCATTTCTTTTCATGGAAAAGCACTTGTTCTGGGGCCGGAGAGAGACTTCTCTCGTGGGCCTTAAAAATGCTGTTAATGGCAATAATACAGTAGAAGTGATCTGGGCACTGTAATTCACTGGTTGATTTAAAAACAAAAACAGCACTGTTTAAAGTGGGGGAATTATTTAAAAAAACATCATGATACAAACATACTTTTACACCTTTTATTTAAATGAACCCTATTAATATACCTTCATTCCCCAGTCTGGGAGTAGGTCAATGAATGCCCTTTTCTTGACTCTAAATCCTCTGATTTGAGTTATTGCTCCACCTCTCTCATAGAAATCACATTCACGATATGTCACTATAATCTGTAGTCAAACTGAGGAGTGAAATTAGAAAATTTGTGAAGCATTTTGAGTATGTACTTCTAGATTTTTTATAGTACTCCCCCATTTTTGAAAAGATTTTATTTATTTATTTTTTACAGAGAAGGGAAGGGCAGGAGAGGGAGAGAAATACCAATGTGTGCTTGCCTGTCACGTGCCCCATGCTGGGGACCTGGCTGGCAGCCCAGGCATGTGCC
Organism: Phyllostomus hastatus; assembly: GCF_019186645.2. Lineage (NCBI taxonomy): Eukaryota > Metazoa > Chordata > Mammalia > Chiroptera > Phyllostomidae > Phyllostomus > Phyllostomus hastatus. The sequence continues at coordinate 32,275,350 of NW_025333709.1, read as the reverse complement.
CTGACTGAGAATCGAACCTGTGACCCTTTGGTTCACAGTCCAGAGCTCAATCCACTGAGCCACACCAGCCAGGGCTCCTCCGCCATTTTTTTAATAGTTGTCAAACCTGTATCTACTCTGACAGCAATTTTTCTTGGCCGCTCATCTTTATGAAGTCTTTCCATACATTTTCCTTTACTTTTATTGAAATAATTCCTGTCATACATTTTAGAATATTTTAATGTATATATATATCAAAACATATTATCGTGATCAATTCAACTGGCAAATGTGTTTGGGAACAAAAACCAGTGACTTCAGTAAGCATGCACGTTGGCTGATGTGAGCCCAAGTGGATGGGCAAGCTAGAGAATGACCTACTTGCACAGCGTGCCCAGTGGGTGTGAACCTAGGGCTTTATCATTTACAGAGGGCCTGGCAGGCTCTGGTTAAAATAATAGCTACTCCAGGAAGACCACGAACTGAGAACTCAACTGCCAGACTTAACATAGATTATCTCATTTAATTCTACAAACAGCCTATGGTCTAAGACAAGGGTGTCAAACTCATTTTCACCGGGGGCCACATCAGCTTCACAGTTGCCTTCAAAGGGCCGAATGTAATTTCAACTCCTTAACCGTTAAGGAGTAGTTACGCTTTTACAGTCTTAAAATTATTTCAGCCCTTTGAGGCTGATGTGGCCCCCGGTAAAAATGAGTTTGACACCCCTGGACTCCAGGAGCTGTTCTTCTTTTTCTTTTTTTCCTGGCTATATACATATAAATTCAAGTATAGTTGCTACACAATATTACACTAGCTCAGAGTAATTGTGTGGCTCACCTAAAGTCTTAACAGACAGCAGGGTTGGCATTAAAATTCAGGTCTTTTCAACTCCAAAGACCAAAAGTTAATCACAATAATGTTCTTTTTAGAATTTCCTTCATCTAAGGTGGAAGCTGATAGAATAACCCAATGTATAATTCAGAAGCACATTTCTGGAGTTATGATACAACGGAACCTAGTCCATGCACACAGCTTTCTTATATCCCTGGACAGAACCTGGTTTTCAAAAGGCTGGGAAGATGAACTAATTATTCTTTAGACAATTGTGCATAAGCGTTGTTTCCGTCAACCAGGCTTTTGATGGGTTCTGAACGTCAGGGAGCTGGAGGTTATGCTGCCTGACAACTACCTGGCGTGCAGCTGTTTTCGCTGTCGGTTAGAAGCAGACTAATGCTTTACTAATCAGCCCAAACAGGGGTAAGGATTGACATTCTTGGGGGCAGGGGAGTTGCAATCTTTGGAGAGCAGTTCGTAGAGAAAGTGATAACCTATTGTTATCGGAACAGTGAATGTCTAATGTAACCCTGCTGTGGTTTGGCTGAATTTTAATCCTAGTCAACCGAACTGTAGAGGCATGTGTGTGATTGGAAAATAACTCCTTTTCTTCTAATTTCCTTCAGACACCTAAGAAAAGCTAATAATCTTACTTTTAAAATACATTGACTAAAAATCAATCCCTTCTACTTTCTCAGATCATTAATTCTTACAAAAGGATGTTATACTTTCAGACTTAACCTTTAAGAGGACATACACCTTGCTGGGCATGGCTCTAGACCATCCCAGATGTGTCTTCATTTAATAAACTGACCAAAGTCTATTATTGCATACTCCCCGCTGACTTAGCTTTTAACCCAAACAAATACATGCGTGCCATACATTTGTTAGAAGTGAACCAAAAAATAAGACCTTGGACTGCTAGTAGCTAATATGACAAACTGTTATCTAAAAACATCAGACTTTTGGTATGTCCATACTGTGGGAAATTGTAAGTTTAATTTTTAACTGGTGATCTGGAGTGCTAATCATGATACAGTGGAAGTTAAAAATGTTTGTTGCAGAATATATAGTAATCTCATTTCTTTAAATAACAGGAAAAATATAAATGTATATATGTATATATTTGTACAAAAATAGAGAAGTATAGAAGGAACGAACCATAAGAAAGTTAACATTGATTCTGAGGGGGAATAACAGTTGAACAAATCTTTTCAAAATAACAGTATCTTACATACAAATTTAAAAGAAATTTGAAAACAAATTGGTGCTGGAAAAGTCTAGAAAACTTGCAGAAAGAAAGGTGTCCTTTCTTCCTTGTCTTCCTGTTGAGTCAAAAGAGGAGTCTGTCTTCCAGGGACTGGGGAAGGCCCTGAAGCACCGCAGTGCAGCAAATCTTCCAGCAAGAGGAGACATGAGCCACTGTCCACCATGCCACACCAAGGGGAGATGGGATTTTAAGCTACTGAACTGCAGAGGGCTTTCTGTGGTTTCTCAAATGTGGTCTGGGAAGGACGAGATAGCCGAGGAGGCTGTGGGGAGTGATAAGAGCCTTCCAGGCAGACTTCTGGGACTCTGTTGCCACTGTCTGCTTTGCACACTGGGATTTCCATTTAACTTAAGACTCAACATCAACACCCCTAAAAAACATTGAAAATTTCTGATTCCATCAAGGGGGACTTGGAAGTCCAACAAAATTTATTTAATCTCCCTGAGCTGTAGTTTCCTCATCTGTCTAATGCAGGACTGTGGTGAGAATACAATGAAACAATACAGTTAAGCGCTCAGCACTGAATAAGAGGTCACTTAAAAAGGGTTGCCCTGACTGATGTGATTCAGTTGGTTGGAGCGTTGTCTGTGACTGAAGGGTTGAGGGTTCAATTCCTAGTCAGGGAACACACCTATGTTGCAAATTTGATCCCCAGTCTGGGTATACCTGGGAGGCAACCAACTGATGCTTCCCTTTTGCTTTGTTTCTCTCTCTCCCTTCCTCTTGCCCTCTCTTTCTCTTAAAAAAAAGAAAAAGCAATGAAAAAACATCCCTGGGTGAGGATTTTTTAAAGATCAAAAAAAAAAAAAGATAAAAGGGTCACCTAAGTGGGTAAATAGAGGTACAGGCAGGGTAGTGATAGGTCTGGAACACCTTACACTATATCCATTGTCTTCAACTTTCCCTGTCACCTCCAGATATTACGCTTCAGAGACTTGGGTAAAACTGTCCCCCACACATGCTGTGAGCACCTACTCATCCTTGGGACTTCCTCTTTCTCTGGAAAAGACATCTCATTTTGCAGGAATCCAAGTCCTTGTCAGCCTGAAAGAAAGAAGGGCAATAGAGACCCACGAAGCTCACGTCTAGTATTCATCACAGTGGAGAAGACCCCTTCTTGTATCCTAGGCCAGGAAAAGTGTGAGGCCTTTACTGACCCAGGCTGACCCAGGCAGTCTGTCTTGATCACAACAGCATAACAGGTACATAAAGACAGTTGACAGAGTGGACCAGAACCCAAACTCTGAAGCTAGACTTCCTGGATTCAAATCCTGCCTTGGCCCCTTACCAACTATGTGAACTCGGTCAAGTCACTTGACTAGACTATGCTTTAAAATTATAACTATTTTTTTGTTTTTATGCCTATAAAATAATAACTATTGCATATGGCTACTTAGAGGATCAGATAACTATTAAGTATGTAAAGCAGTTAGAGCTTTATAAGAGCTATATGAGATGCTATGTGAATTAGCACATGCTGAATTCCCTATACCTACGACCAGGCAGACATAACTAATCAATGACAGAATTCTTTTTCACTGAATCTGTTTGGGGTCTCTGTAACCTTCTCAACAAAGCTACTCCATGAAGTTGCTTATTGCATAGCTCACCAAATGAAAACTATTTCCATACAAAATGCAAGTTGGTACAGCCACTGTGGAAAACAGTATGAAGTCTCCTCAACAAATTAAAATGGAACTGCCTATGACCCAGCAATTCCACTTCTGGGTGTATATCTGAAGAAACCTCAAAACACTTATTTGAAAGAATACATACACCCCTACGTTCATTGCAGCATTATTTACAACAGCCAAGATATGGAAGCAACCCAGGTGCTCACCAATAGACAAGTGGTTTAAAAAGTGGTGGTGCATATATACAATGGACTATTAGTCAGCCATAAAAAAAAGAATGAAATCTTACTATTAGCGACAACATGGATGTACCTAGAAGAAATTATGCTAAGTGATAAGCCAGACAAATACCATCTGACTTCACTCATATGTGGAATCTAAGGAACAAAGTAAACAAAACAACAAAATTAAAACAGACTCATACACACAGACAACAGCCTGAAGGTTGCCAGAGGGGCGGCTGTTGGGGACTGGGTGAAAAAGATGAAGGGGTTGAGAAGAACAGATTCGTAGTTACAGAATAGTCATGAGGATGTAAATTATTGCATAGGGAAAAGAGTCACTAATACTGTAATGACTATGTGTGGGGCCAGGCGGATACTGGCAATATCAGGAGAAACACTCTGTAAAGTATATGATTGTCTAATCATTCTGCTGAGCACCTGAAACTAATACAAATAAATATTGAATGTAAAATACAATTTAAAAATTTAAAAAGAGAAAATTACTTCCACATTGTATTACTGTATAATGTCAACTGAAATAAGTGGATGTAAGCAATGAAGTCCGTTCACCCATTCCAATTTTCTGTACCAGATACTCCACATGAGTAAAATGCATCCCGATTAGAGGCAAATGATGCCGCGTAAGGGAGATCTGGCCCTGGGGCCAGGCAGCCTGTTGTGTGGACACAATGTGTCTGGCTGCCCTAGGACGCCTATTCACATGCTGAGACAAACAGCCATGCAGACGTCCTTTTGCCTGTCCCCCTTGTTCCTTTGCTATAGAACAAGAGTGGCTGCTGAGCCACAGACCACAAAGAAAAAGGTCAGTCCCACAAAATGCACCGCGGTCCTGCTGGTGTGCTTGAAAAAACACGCATACTTCAAAGCCAACCATGGGCGGAGACACAAAGGCGAGCCACTTGGGGACACTTATTTTAACTAGGAGCATTTACTGAGGACCCCAGCCTTCATGAGGTTAAACCCCCCATAGAGGAACCCACATCATAAAAACTGCATTTAACCAATGAAAGTGGAATCAACAGTGAGGGAGACATATGGGTAACAGCTTGTTAATTTCTAACCAACAATAACAACTGCTGAAGCAAAGGGAAGGTGGCGGTTTCACCCACACTCTCACTGATCTGCAATTCCTGATTGCCCCCCCTCACCCCACCCTAATGTTCCTCTCTACACTTCAGACCCCAGCCCTCTCTGCAAACACACATTTTTCTCATGAGGCTCAAATGAACAAGACTGTTTTTTGGAAACATCAAGAGAAAAATGTTCTTGGAAGGCATGGGGAAGTTCACATGGTGCATACGGGAGTGGGCCGATCACAGACCTGTGAAATCAACAGAAGAGTCTGAAGCCTCACGTGAACTTGTACTTCAACCACCATTCTCCCCCTCATTTCGAGGGGTTGGCAATGAGCAGCGAAGTGGTTTTGATCTCCCTTTTCCTGAATTTTCTTGTATTTTTTAGATGAAATGGCTAAAAGATCATCCAAAGCCCAGAGAAACACAATAAAAGACAGGCTCCGGGACCAAGTAGATGGCCGACTCCGCCATTTAATCCGGGGGTTCAGAAGTCAAACACTTGTGCAGGCTTCTCCACTTCACGGCTCAGAGCCGTGAGCTTTAGGGCAAGATGGTGAGCTTCTCAGAGGCAAAGTTTCCTCACCTTAAAATGCACATAAATAATATCTCCCTCCCCGTGTTACTGTGAGGCTTAAACAAAGTAATACATGTAAAACATCTGATATAATAAATCCAGGTACATAGTAGGTATTCAATAAATGGTAGCTATTATCATCATCATATCACCACTGTAATCATCACTGATAATTATCCAAACAAGACAACCTACCTATTGTCACTGTCATTTCTATGACCAAAACATTTAGAAATATCCCAGAGAAAAGAAAAGGCTCAATGAATGAGTGCATGTTCTAAGAGAGTGAAATGTGCAGTGTCTTCTTACCAGGCAAGAATAATTGGAAATTAGTTTGTTAAAATTATTGGGATGCCTATTCACTGCAAAGAGGAAGGAGGGAAACTTTGGGGATCGTAGCAATGCTCTATAAGATTGCACTGCGGTTGCAAAATTCTATACAATGTATAAAATCACTGCTTTATACACTTATAAATTGATTATATGGTATGCTAATTATACTTCAACAAAGATACTAGAAATATTCTCCATGGACAGGAGCTGAAGGGGGATCACTTTGCGTGTAGCATAGAAAGACAGAAAGAATGAAAACGTGGAAGGCAGATTAAGAGACATGGAGGACAGAGTGAGAGGCTGTAGAATGCATTAAACTGGAATCCCAGAAGGCAGAAGGAGAAGAGAAAGCAGGATGAGCAGAGGCAACTTAAAAGGGCTGAGAAGTTCCCAATGTTGATGAAAGACACCAATCCCTAAATTCGAGAGGTCCAAAGAACCACAGATAAGGACAAATAGAACTTCAAGCTTACACATATCATAGTGAAACTACAAAACCCAGAGAACAAAGTCAGAAGCCAATAAAGACAAAAAGATGAATAACTGTCTTCCAAAGAACAGACTGATCTAACTTTCCAACAGCAACAATGGGAACCAGAAGAGAGTGGAAATAAATGTGCTGAAAAATATAATTGCCATCCATGATTTCTATATAGAGTGAAAATATTTTTCAGGAATAAAAGTGAAATAACTTAGAAAGCAAATCTGAGATTTGCCACCTACAGACTTTCACTAAAATTAAGTTCTTCCCCATTCTTCACAATCCCTGCAACTTTGACTATTCAATGATTAATTAGTTTCAGGTCCTAACTTCAAGAGGCCCAAGATCAAATCAAGGGTTGTTAGATTTAGCAAGGATACCCATTTCAATTTCAATTTCAGATAAACAATAAATCGTTAGAATATGTATTCTCTAAATATTGCATGTGACATTTACTGGGTTCCTTATTTCATTTGGCAAACCCAGTCTCTGTCGGGGAGAACGATCAGAGACAGAGATGAAACTTGCCAGCAGGTAGATGGCAGCCACATCCCAGGGATTAGAGGAGAGAGACCAGCGCTTAGCGGGCGCGTGTCAGATGAAAGAAAACAATAAAGGGCCAGACCTGGAATTCTGACCTTTCAAGGCTGATGGAGGGAAACTGAGATGAGGAGGGAGGGCAGGCAAGGAAGCGAGTTCTGAGGAGGGGTGCCCCCTGGCAGAAAGTTTCATTCCTTCGGTATTGAGTGTCTGCAACTGTTTTAGATCACCATTGAGAAGAGTGCTCTGAAATTGACTCTTTGGCAATCACTTCTGTAGTTTCTTAAGAGTTTTTAGAGAGTCAATGTCAGTACTCCAGTGAAGACCAGGCCACCTGCTACAATACAGAGGGTTTTGAAGTCTTTCTATTATGGATTAAACTGTGTCCCACCAAATATGTATGCTAAAGTCCTAACTGTAACCCCCAGGACTTCAGAGAGCTTATTTGGAAATAAGTTCATAGCAGATGTAATTAGCTAAGATGAGGACATACTGGAACAGGGTAGGCCTCTAATGCAATATGACAGATGTTTTTATACCAAGAAGGAGCATTTGGACAGATACCTGCACTGAGGAAGAACCCCATGCGAAGAAGGCAGAGATCTGTAAGGGAGAGAACACCGCAGATCACCAGACAACCACCCGAAGCTAGGAGGGAGGAGGATTCTCTCACAACCCTCAGGAGGCACCAGTCCTGTCAACGCCCTGACCTTGGACTTCTAGCCACCAGAATGGTGAGACAATAAATCTGTTTTCAAGCCACTCAATCTGTGGTCCTATTTTGCTGTGTATAATGTGCACCCATGTTTTTGTGCACATTATACATGGATTATACCCTTGGTGTGTAATCATCATACCCACGTATAATGTGCATTTCTATTCTTCCCTCAAAAATTTGGGCAAAAGGTGTGCATTATACATGGCAAATTATAGTACTTCATAAAAATTAACTCAAAGGAATTCTCCCCCACTGACACCAAGCCCTCTCCTGGTGTGCGTTTCCTGTGGAGACCCTGACCCTGACTGGCCCTCTCCCAGGGTCAAGCCTGGGGTAGGGGACGTGTCCTCAGTCTTCAGTTTCTGTATTTCTAGCCCAGGGTCTTCTCCTTGGTAACTTACTTCAATGCCTTCCTTCTGAACAAGGAAGAGAATTACTGCCACTTTCCCTTCCTCTCCACCCTTCCCCATGCGCCCAAGGCCTCCTTCACCTCTTTCCCACAGAGCAGCTGTGCAGGCCTGGTAAGGCCGCCCAAAACTTTCCTAGTTCCCCTTTCCCTTCTCCCCAAAGCCTCACCCCAGTGCAAAATGAAGCTGCTTTCATAGGCCCCAGTCTGGAGGAAAAGCTGTGTTTTCTTATATTTCCAGGCTTTTCTAGATCCATTTCCTCCCAGATGGCTTTCCCTTATTCCATGCTGATGGAATGTTTAATTATTCAAAGTATATTAATTAACCACGCAAGAAGCACTGTGCTAGGAGCCTCAGGAGCGTCTGAGACGGAGAACACCTGTGCCTCAAGACAATTGAAACTTGGTAATCATTTCAAGGTGGCAGGTAAGCTTGTCCTTAGGCTAACTCCAGTTGACTTATCTGGGCTTCCAGAAGGCTTAGACTTTAAGGCATCTCGGCTCCATGGGACAGAATGCTATGAGACATGAGTGATGTCTCCAAGGACAAAGGAGGGGAGATGCCAGCCTGGGAAGGCCACATATTTGCCATCACTGAACAGAGAGCCTCAGATCTAGATTCAGATTCTGGCTCCAAGTATGACCAAGTGAACTCGAGCAAGTTGAAACCTCTTGCAGCCTCAGAACGATTGAACCTCTGAGTCGCTCGATAATTAAATATTTTAACAAGTAATAATAAAACCAATAATTCTGGAACAGGTAGGTATTTTATCTTGATTGATTTTTAAGTCTGGATATAGTGGAGCGAGGAGGAGACAAGACCGGAACCCCAATAATTACAGCACAAGGCAGAAAAGATGGGAAGAGCGCTGGAAGTGTGGAGTGCCGTGGGGACCGCACACCAACTGCCCAGGGCCTGGAAAGGTGGGCTTGTTGGGAGAGAACAGACACTGTGGAGTCTGAGGATGGAATCAGACGAGGGGGCATATTCACAAGCCCATGGCAATGGGAAAAAAATGCCCCAAAGAAAGACTGGGACAAGAGCAAAGAGCCTTAAATTCCCAGCTAAAACGTTGGGATTCTAATAAAATAGAAATCTCTACAACAGAGCCAAGTGCCATAGCAAACCAGTACAGTATCATCTACATTTCAAAACACAAGATACAAATTTTCGATTGTATAGTTCTTTGTGGGGTGACAACTGAGTTATGCTGGTATAGAAGCATCTTACTCCTTCCGAATAAGACTAATTAGCCATGATAGCAGTTACCATTTTGGAGCACTATTTATGCATTACATGTATGAATAAGGCAGTCTTGACAGCCTCATATTAGTACATCAAAGTAGACACTACTATGATGAGAACTGAGATTTCAAGAGCTAATCTGCCCAAGGTCACCCAGCAGCAGTGACAGAGAAAGGGCTGGCAAAAAGATGGGACCCCAGTGTGAGCCTGCACACCATGCACCCAATACTACACTTTGGTATTAAAAGCTGCGCCAGTGAGGGGGACATAGCCACAGAGGAGTAATGTAAGGGCTCTTGACTGCTTCTAACTCAAGATTTCACGTACATGAAAAGGTCCAAATGACTCTTGAAAACATTCAGAAATGACTTGTTTTGTGATCCCTTAGCATTCATTCTTATTTAAAATAATGAAAATCACCTGAAATGTGAATCAGTTTTTCACTGATGTGTTTCCAGCCACCCAAGTTCTGCCTGATTTTAAACGATTCTTCTTCATTACGGGTCACCTCTCACCCTCCCCTTCCTTTCAGGCGGTACACCCACAGGTGCAGATGCCACATTGATAAAGGAAATCAAGATGGATGGTGTTCTGTGTTCACTCCTAACAGGATTACGTGGCTCAGGATGGCTCTTTGCTTCAAGCTGGAAGGCCTCGCAGGCACTGTGCAGGATCCGCTGGTCTGGACAGTGTCTCCTGATCACAAAGGATGCTCCAGCTACAAGACAGCCCTGAACCAACAGGTGCCAGTCACCTCCTTCCAAGTGTGTGATGGGACTTAACTCAGTTCCAGAAGCAAGTGAGCGTGAGGATTGAAAGGTGGAGCATGAACATCTGAAGATCAGCTCACTTCTCTTCAAACCCAAAGCCAACGAGAACACGAACCACTTTCTTGGGAGACTCCCCATGTCAGTCTTGCAAATTAGTTTATTGTTCATGCTAGTTTTCAGACAATCTCTTTTAGGAGGAACCATGCCAGTCACATTAGATGGAACCACATAAAGCTGCTGCTATTTGACCATTATTATTTTGCCCACATGAGTCAACCTAATAATAATCATCATAATGTGTCAAATTCTCAAAGTGTTTTCTCTATTTACTTTTCAATTTAAATGGAGACAATAGATAAGGATAAGAAAATACATAGCACATCCTAAATTCTTTATAAATGTCTGTTGAATTTTCAGGTGTGTAACAGTGGTCTAAGTCTTGTTGGATCTTATGCACACTTGGTACAAAACTTCCTCGCGTCCAGGTGACATCCAGGTGAATGCACATTACTACTTTAAAGTTTAATGTCACTAAGCTTAAAATAATGAAAAAATCCACTTGAATTTATATATTTACATTTTTATTAGAATTCTTCAGAACTGTCAACAATTGGACAACATATCAGGAAAAGAACACACAGAACACCGACATCCTTTAAACTTGCACCGCTTCCGTATTTACACATAAAGTTACTGTATATATAAAAAATATTTTCAAGGACTCATGGGCTTGGGGATATTCAAAAGACATTATTGCTACATTTCCATATTTACAAAAAAAGCCACAAAATAATTTCAAACATTAAGCCACTGCAAAGAAACATCTGATGTAAAAAAAATTATAAAAATATAAACTTTCAAGAATACCCAAGACAAAACTCTCAGTGGAGTGCCCCTGAAGTACCTAGACATCTACAGTTAACAATCACTTTTCTTACTCTAATCAAAGTCAACAGAAACGCAAAGGAAACTTTCAAAGTATGGCAAACAGCGACAATCTCTTTTGTTGACCAAAAAAAAAAAAAAAAAAAAAAGCCCCAAAACCTGTTACCTTTGGAAAGGTGCGAGAGCATAGAACTCCAGTGCAAATGGTTACTTCCAGATAAATGGCCACAGTTCTCTAAATGTCGTCTAAGGGACCTGGGAGGGGAAACCGTGAAAGCAGCATACCTGAATCTTGCAAGACAACACGCAGACCTTGCCATGTACACATGGACCCCTTATAGTTTGGCAGTGATGGAAAGGAAGGTAAACTCTAAGAATAATATCCAGGCTACAACCTAAAGGGTACAATTTAAATACGTTTCAGTGGGAGAGTAGCATCAATTAGGTCTAAGGAACGAGTACAGTATGCTAAGTATAAATAACAGAGTGCCTTAAGTGCAGGTGGATTGCAAATAAATAAGTACTTAGGCACTGCATGTCCTACATGCCTCTATGTAAGCTTTGGGTAAGCTTCTCAGGACAGCTAGGTGAAGGGAATCAAGAGCAGCATGAATAGTGAAAGCCAAGCTACTTTTTGGGTACTGAAGGAACCTCTTGGGCTCAGGGCAAGAATGCCCCCCAAAAGATTTTTCTATAGGCATACACACACGTGCACACATACACACATACAGATACTGGCCCGGTGTCCAGGACACGCCTGCAAAGGCAGCTGAATCTCAATTTTATTTCCTGCTCCAAACTAAGACAGCACCATTTTCTCACTCCTGCCAGAGTCATGCAGTAGATCTTTTCAAATGGCATCAAATCTATCGAACAAAATGTCATTGTGAAGCTAGTAGGCTTGTTCTGGAGAATCTATGAGCAAGTTCATTGGCTACAAGAGGAGACTTTTGTTAAAATTGTGCTTGACAATTATGTTCTCTCTCTCCCTCTCTCTCAGCACTAACTATGTCCTTCAAACTTGCCTGGCTCTTCATCGATTCCTACATACAGCAGACTTGAGCCAGAGTTGTATCCAGAAACGACACCTTGTGGGTTTCCCCCCTCAGACACACGAACACGTACGCTGCAGGATGAGTATATACAGATGCAGGCTGGGGAGGCCCTGGCTCCACTGCACTCCCCAGCAGCAAACTCCGGTGAGAAAGCAGGTCAGTAGCACAAAGGCTCACGCTCGGCAGCAAGTCTTCATTCATGCTCGGGGAGCATTTTTTCATGGTCTACGTCTCATTCCCAGCATGAAATAGAGTTCTTAAGCCCAGATATTCATAGACTCCTGACCTTTGTCCTAATAACATTCTATTTTCCACATCAAGGGCTTAGTTTTCAGCTTCTAATCTTGTTACACCATCACATCATTATGGATGGTTACGAGGGCCGAAGGTGACTACTGCCATTTATTCAAATAAACTATCAACCACATTTTTCAAACAGAAATAAAGAAGTCTCAGAAAGGGCTCAAGGTGTCTAGTCTATCCTACTCTCCCTTTCTCCAGCTCAGAATTATGTTTCATTACCGGCAGCTACTCTGCTATTGAGAATATATGCAGTTTGAACCCTGGCAAAGGGGTGGGGGCTGATGACAAGAATCATCAGCCACTAAAGTGTGCTCATAAAGACAGGATTACAGCGGGGTGTCCATTATCCTGGAGTAGGATGCTAGTCGAAAGAAAATAGCCATAGAAACCAGAAGAATGGGGATCACTGTGTTGGGGAGGCCCCAGACGTGTGTTCTGCTTTAGACGTCTTCGTGAACAAGCAGAGGCTGCGTGGATGAGGCGCTGCTGCCCACGGAATTGATCCGCACAGAATGGTCCACCACCACGTTCTCCTGGTTGGGGCTCCAGTTTGCTAGGTTGGAATAAATCTGAGGAAAACAAGTCCACAGTTAATACACTAGCCCCTCCACTGAGCACAGTAACAAATGGGGCATGTTCACAGCTTCAGAGTCACAAATAACTTAAGACTGTTAAACAGAGACCTTCACGGTCCCAAACCAAATCATATGACAAAAGAAAATGTAAGTTTTGCTTTACCCCTCATTTTCCCCAAGGCCCGATTACGTGGGAAGTGATAGCAAAAAAAAAAAAAAAAAAAAAAGTGCTTTTCTGCTAGGACACTTCCAGGAACAGGCACTGCCTAATCTATTTAAAAGGTTTATAAATCTAGGCAGCTAACTACAACCCAGCAGCCCATGTAATTTGCTGAGAAATCTGTGGCCCTTCCACGGGTCTTCCACTGAGAATCAAGCACTTGGGTGGAAAATGCCGTTTTGTTTGAAATACGGGTTGACACCCAGAAGCGCAAGCTTTAACCCTGAAGTACCAGGGGTATAATGCTCAGAAAAGAGCTTCAAGCACATAGTCCAGAAAAAAAGCAACTTAAAAAATCTGAGTCAAAGTAAAGATCTATCTTCTTTAAAAGAGGAAAGAATGGATTTGGGTTTTGAATTCCTCCCTCCTCGGATCACTGGAAGGGGTCTCCCCACTTCAAACAGCTCCTCATTCTGTGTGGCTTGTGGGCATGACGGCTCTCTGCCATTTTCTGGCTATGCTTGTTTGAGCAGAAGGCTTATCTCACTGCAGTAAGAGGCTGCCTTTTTATGCTTTTACTCTAGTTCACATCACCCCAACCCTCCGAAGGCTAAGTGGCCCCGACATGTGAGAGAGAGTCCACACCGACCCCATGACCACCATTTGGGGTGGGGGAGGAAACGTGGCAAATCCTTATGGAACCTCTACTTCCACACTTCTGAGTGTAAAGCCCTCCGCTCCCTTCCCCCCTCGTCTCACATCCTTCTTTGGCTCAGGGTGGCTGGGCAGAAAGAACTTGTTTCCTTTGCTTTACTTTCCCACCCAAAGTCCAGTACACAGCCTAAGCCAGGGAGAGAAGGGGTGGGGAAGGTAGTCCTCGCCCACACAGCCCGAGGAGGAGGACACACCTGGGGCCGGAAGGAGGGAGGCCCTGGGCAGGGCCAGAGTGTACTCACATGGTTGCTGCTCTCCGAAATCTGCTTCTCAATCAGCTGGACAATCTGCTTGAATGTCGGCCTCTTCAGGGGGTCGGCATCCCAGCACGTCTTCATTATGTCATACCTGCAACACAAGGGCCACGTCCCATCACCCCTCAATGCCTGTCCCCAGTCTTCAGGGGTACGCCAAGCAAGCACTCCAAAAATAACGCCAGGGCTGGGCGCCTGGACATACTGAATGGCACACTTATGTATGAAATGCTGCTGAAACCCTTTGTGTATTTGGTGACAAGTGAGGAGGAAAATAAACTACAGAAATGACATTTGACCAGGGTCTTAAACAGGAACCAGGTGACATTTCAAACTGGCCTACTTGAAAACCCTCAACATCTGGGCTTCTGTCTTTAAAAAAGAAAAATAAAAGAGGAAACATAAACTGCAGGAAAACATCTTGGCCCTTACATTTCAGCAGGTGCGTGCTCGGGGCTCAGCATTCGGAAACCTTCCTTGATCATCTTATAGAACTTAGAATCGACCGGCATTCCAGGGTAGGGGCTGCTTCCTGAGGCACAAATGGTTTGCAAATCACTGTTACTCATAAGAAAGCGGGACGCTGATAAAACCTTAAGAAGGTGCTCTGAGCCTATGAAGGTGCCTGTGGCAAGGATCACTTTACCTAAAGAGAACAGCTCCCACAGAAAAATCCCATAGGACCAGACGTCACTTTCAAATGTGTACACACAGTTGAATATGCTTTCAGGCGCCATCCACTTCACAGGCAGCCGAGCCTGTAATGGAAGCAGAGTGTAAGTTCAGAACCTCCAAAAAACCGAGTAGAATGTGTTCCTATCGACGTTGCTCCTGCTGAGAGGTGGGGGCGAGGACCTACCTGTCCTCTCACAGAAGCCTTTTATCTATACAACTTCCGATGACTCCCACCTACCTTCGAAATAGGCCCATCAGAAGAATACCATCCTTATTTTCGAGATGGGGACACCGAGTCACTACAGCATAGGCATCAGAGGCAGACAGACATGGGTCTTAATTCTGACTCCGGCAGTGGCCTTGAGCAACACAGACTTGTCAGTTACCACTGAGTGTGTTTCCCCTATCTCCCTTCACGCCAGAAACATGGCTTCCCACAATGAGAACTGCATTTCCCAGCCCCTGTACTGCGAGGTATAGTCATGGGACTCAGTTTTGGCCAGTAAATTACAAGTGTTGTACAGAAGCTTCAGGAAAACCTCCTAAAAATACTGTTGGTATATGCCTTTGCCCTCTCCCTCCTCGTCCCTTCCTCGACCCTGCCTTCTGCATGTGGCGGTCTGGGCAGTTGCGGCCCTCACGAACCACGATTAGGACTACACCCAGGGACGGTAAAACACAGGAGGAGGAAAGATTTGGTTCCCCAGTACTTCACGGCGCCTCTGTAACGGGCCTGGCCTGCTGCTCCTGTGCTTCTTTTTCTTTTCTTTTGGGTTTTCTGTTGTATATAACCAAAATTCTCCCTAAGAAATACACTGGGAAAATCCTTAAGCATATGGAACTAAGCCTCTGCATCTTCTTCTATACAACAAAAATAACACTTCAAATTTCATGAGCTGTTCTGTGGGTTAAATGAGATGATGCGGGTCAACGTGCTGCGTGCGCACAGGCCCGCCGACTCGCTAACACCTGAGAGGCGGTGCGGCACAAGCAAGCACTCAGCATGGAGCAGCGATGTGCGCAGAAGACTGTGACTAGTCCCAGAAGGTGAGTGGCAGATTCAGGGCTTACATTCAACAGCTGAACTTATTTCCTGAACCCTTTCTGCTAAAATCGAGCCAAACTTTCCGTGACTATTCCTCTTAAAGATGTTCTGGATTCCTGGATCTTAACGTACCATAGAAAACTAAATCAATCCTTCTCTTAATCCATTTAGAATGGAAAACTAAGGCATATTTTTCTAGTCTTTAAAGTTATTTTAGTCCAAAGGAAAAAAATCCTTCCAATATCCTCCCTGACCCTGAGATTTTGTGCTAACGCTCCTATAGGGGCTCTTAACCTGAGATCTTAAATTCAGATGCCTATGAACTTGGAAGGGAAGAAATGATATTTCAGCGCACACTAACTTCTACATGAAGTTTAGTATTTCCCTAGATTCTGAACGAAGGCAATAAAGCACAGTAGTCAGAGCAGGACCTGTAACTGTGTCGCCAATAGCAATCACAGCTGTCCTCATCATAGTCCAGTGCCTGCACTCACCAACACCTTGAAATTAGAGCAGTTTGCAGACCCACAGCTGCAATACAGAATTCTTTGCAACAGAGCACACGTACTGTCACACCACGAATTTACTTTTGAATATTTTGATAACTGTATTTCAGTGTAACTGGTTCCTTGGTTAGACTACCTATTTTATTTTGGATATTTAACACAGTGTTCTGACAGAAGATCCACAGGATGTGCCACTCTAAGAAGGAGACCATGGCACAAAAATGACCAAGAACCCAGGTAACAATGGAAGAACTTCCTGAGAACGGACCCGACGAGGAGATCGCAAATGACCATGATGTACATTTGGGGGTGGTAACCAGCTATGTGACTTTCCGTGTTGTTTTAACTTGTCCATATACTTTCCTTACTCCGTTCCCTGGTGAAAGTGACATCTGAGATCGGTTAGTTCAACTGACTTGAGCTGGAGTCCATAATACAGAAGCCTAGTGGGAACTAACCCATCCTTGGTGATTCCAGCTAAGGTCACTAACCAATAACAGGCTATCAGTGAACTGCAGCGTCACCATTGTCATGATGACTGATATCTCAAATAAGACAGCTATAAAGAATAGTTGCCATAAAGTGTTCCATATAAGTATTAGCCACACTGTGCCTGGCTCTAATCTAAGCACTTTGCATACAGTAATTGTCTCAATCCTCATTACGGCTTTATTAGGAAGCTGACAGTATTATTCCCAAGAGGAGCAAAACCAATATTCAGAGGTGTTGGATAATTCTTGCCAAATATGACACAGCCACTGAATGATGAAGCCAGATTTAAACTCGATGAGACTGGGTCCAGAAGCTGCTACCTTCTTCCTTCTGTAATTTTGTCACTATTCAGAGGCCTAAAAAACCGTCTTACACTCTTCCTTCTAACAATGCATTAGGACATAAAGAATATCATTTTATTAATGGTCCTAATAACGAAATCTAGCTTCGGAGCAATGCCTGCTTTGATCAGGAGGGAAACCTGGCAATGTTTTTTCTATAAACCCGAGTCAGATACAGCCAACCCATAAAGATGCCATAGTGACAAAGAAAAAATTATTACCTTATCATAAAGGACACAAATAGCTACTTCCCGGAATAAATCTGAACTATAGAAATGGGCCCGGGAAAACCGATGGAGAAGACTATGTATACAGGACTACGTGACTTCCCAGGTTAACAGGATGCTGGTCTGGAAATCATGGGCTCTACCAACCTCCACAAACCTGTGTCATCACAGACAAACATCACTGAAATGTACTGTAACTCTTCAAATGTAAGACGTTGCATTAAAATGCCAAGGGCTTGTGATACAATGAAAATTGGCAAGGAAATAAAGCACTTTAGAATAAAATCACTATGCTCTATAAACCAATTATAACTTATAAACTGATTTAATAAACTCTCTATTGATTATAAGATCCAACATTCTCTATACCTAATTCCGAACATTATCTTAGATTTTAATCTTTTTTTCACATGGCATGTCAATCTCAAAATAAAATTCTCCTGCGGTGACCTTCAGGTTCACATTCATTTCACTGGAACAAAATCAAGTTCATTGCTATTCGGAGGCTATAATGAAAACTAAGGCTATTTCTGTTTCCTTCACATGCCCCATAATTACACAATTAGAATGAGGAATTCTATTATCAGAATGTTAGTTGTAGTAATGTTCAGCATAGCATGCAAATTTTGCTGAAGTACAGTTGATTTGACTGCTAAAGTGCATGGTATCTCAAAGGTGGGATTTGCATTATGAAAATCATAAAAAACAATTCTTATGAAAACTTGAAACTAAAATCCTTCACTGGACTGTCAAGGTACTCACGTTTCCTTTGACCACATAATTAGAGTCATTCTTGATGTCTCTGGCTAGGCCAAAATCACAAATCTTTGTAATTCGCCCATGAGTAAGGAGGATGTTTCTGGCTGCTAAGTCTCTGTGAATACACTGTATCAGAAAAGAGGGGAGGGAAAGCCATTTAAATTTATTTTAAACCTTTAAAGGGTGAACACTATGTTTAATGCTACAGTGCTGCTTATGTTATACAAATTCAATGCTTCCGCTTTACATTTCAATTATTTGGTGCACCAAAAAGAAGTATCGAAATTATGCCTTGAATGATGCTCAAAATTTGTGTTTCACATCGTTAGGACCTTAATTACTATAATCACTTTCCAAAACCAACTTGAATAGATGCTTTCTTGGGCTGCTTTCATTCATAGGAAAATATGTTAGATGGTCATATCATATTTTTTACACCAAAAACTCATTTTGCATGCTTCTCTGTGAGTGTCCTTTTATAGAATTTCTAAAAGGTCTTTGTAACTTCAACTTGACATCTCCCAAGGACACAGGGAAGAGGCTCTTTATTTCAGCCACCCTATATCCTCTTTTAGTATGTAATTGTTTGGAAATGTCACCACTGACACACCAGAGTCGGGTCTGTGACCTTATCCTATTCTGTTCGTCCCACTTCCTCAGGAATTCCTCTCACCCTTCCAGACACCCTGTTCCTTGTTTTGGTCCCATCATTCTCTTCCCATCCTCATTCTATTCCCAAATGTTTATCATTCTCTCTGATCCATTCTTCCCCCAACACTTTATTAAACACACATGCAATATACTATTAGTCTAATTTCAAGAAAACCCAAGTATATGCCTCCCCAAGTGCTGCAGCTACATGAGGTGCCCTTTCCTTTCACTGATAAAACAATTACCTATTTTCTAACAGCTTCTGTATCCTAAAAGCCAAAAAGGTTTAAATGAATTCATTGCATGTGGAAGTATTCATAGAAAGCTCATTTAGACAGGATTACACTTTAAAGCTTATACATGAGAACAGGAATTCCAAAGAGACAGCAGTTGGAACATGAAGAAACTAAATTTCCTCTGCTTTTGGTTACCGCGCTTCAAAATGACACCCTGCATTCTAACAACGACTCTGACATGCTTCATTCTGGGAAGAAAGATTCTTCTGAAAACCACTTCCACTTACGTTCTTTGAGGCCAGGAAGGCCATGCCCTTTGCCACCTGGTAAGAAAAGCTCAATAAGTCTTCCAGGTCCAGGGCCAACTCGTCATCTTCCATGATGGCGGGAGTCACGTCTCTTTCTATGTATGAGCCTGTTGAGAGGAGAAGGGTTTTCTTATCAATTAACACCTTCAAGGTGAGGAAAACAAAAGACAGTAAGTGACATCAATAAGACCAAAGGCTGGTAGTGAGCGAACCGACGTGAACTTGCAGGCCGATGACCTCCCCCAGTGTTGAGGACATTGTAGATGTTGAATCACAAAGTGATATTGACAGTCCTGGAGTAGGTTATAAAACCTTTCCAGGAGAAGGGCGGTGGATTAATACAACAACCTCCTATTTTTGATATGCAAAATACGTATCTGAAATAATCCGATTGCAAAATACATATTTGATATGCATATATTTTCACAGATGCAATAAGATGCTTAGACACAATAGCCCATGCTTTGACACTAAACACCCCCTGGGAACCCTGACTGCCTCCGACCACTACTGTCATTGCCATTGGACCCCACTATAACGGAGAACTGGTCACCACCAGGAAAGGTGTTATATTCCACGGTGGTAGGAGAAATCCTCTGTAAATAAAGTAAATTTTATCACCTGACAGGTACCCACCTATTCTCGCTGACCTCCTTTTGTCTGCCTTGGTCGGCACAACATAAGAAACTCCGGGTTTCATGTCCATGTACTCATTAGTGCTGTCACTGCTGCGAGAGAGAAAACAGGCATCAGACCATGACTGAATAAAGTGGGAAATGGGGGAGCACCCATGGGGCAGGCTCTATCTCCCCCTCCCTTTCTACATAATAGGCTGATTTTATTCAAAGAAAATACTGCCAAGTTTGAATGAAGAAAATCTTCTTTAGTCAGAGATGAATTTTTAACATTCAACCTTTGGGTCCCATCCCCAAGAATGAGGTGGGGTTTTCTGTGTTCAATCATACACGAGACTCAGGTTAGAAGTGTTCTATCTCTGGACACTAGAGATTTAATGGAAAACAGAGCCCAAAAGCATTGTCCCATATTACTTCAAACTCTCTAAATTAGCCCCAAGAGACGAGATGAAAGAGACAAAGAACCAGAGTTTCTGAGACGTGTTATGGGGGAGAAGACAGAGATCATTAACATACAGCAACTGATGGGAGACGGTTTAAAAAAAAACAAGTTTGGTTCAGATGAACACCAATAATTTGGATGATTTTCTGAACCATCTGGACCTCTTGAATCTGCAACATTTGGCTGGAGAGTCTTCAAGATTTCTAGTACTTCCTGCTTGTGATTAGCATAGAAACACCATGACAACTATCTCCTCCAGAGCGTGTGGATGGTTCCAATCCCATATGGGATCCCAAAGCACAGAGAACACCACACAGGCCTGAACAATTTAGGCCATTATTTCAGAGAGTTAAAAAATACATATGAGACCAAGGCTTTAGAAATAAGGCAAAGTGGCTCACTTATTCATATAAAGAGCATATGCTCTGGAGAAACTAACAAAAGGTGGTTGGTACTGCGTTTTACTACCACTTGGACAATACTCAAGTTTACAGGATTAAAAGAAAATTTAAAAGCTTCACCTGGGCTTTAAAACTTTAGCCAGAGGTACAAAAAAGGCCTTTTAAATGCGCATTGATAACATTTACTGAGGTTTCCTTAAGAGTCTGGAATGAAAAGATTAGGAGACCAAGTCTTGCTATCTCAAAACATAGGGAACACAGTAACCAAGAAGAAGAGAAAAAAACCCACCACACAACTACAGAAATATAAAGTACAAGGGATGGGGCACGAGACGTATGATTTCTGTTGGGCTGAGTGAATCTAGGAAATCTGTTTTAGTGGTGGATCTTAACAACATTTGGAAAAAAGAGGCAAGGCGTGGCAGAGAAGATTTCTATTCTAGCTGCAAACCACACTAATTCTCCTTAAAGGAACTTGAAGCTCTTTACACATCATTTGAATTCAGAATGCTATCAGTGATGAAAGAGATGAAAATAAGGTGCAGAATTTCTTTAAATGTGCTACAGTGGTTGTGCCTTTTTATAGCATAATGAGTTTTTTTTTAAGGGTAAAGTACATAGAAATTATTTAGAGGTAGATGGAGAGAAACCTACATGCAGAGTTATATTCAGAGCTTCCTGCCATTCTGTTAAAAGTTTTAAAGGAATTTATTGTGACAACTTGACAAGCTTTCGCATCCTCCCCATACACAGTATCTCACTGTAAAGATGCACATAGCACCGAGCTCCACAGTATAGTGGCATGACACACGGTTCCCAGAACCGTGATGAGGGAAACAGGTATCCAGTTCATCCAGGTGGACAGAACAAAAGCTTAGGAAAAAACTAAGGATGCATTAAAAAAATCTGCAAAAATCTAAGTTTCACACTACCTGAATCTTTAAAAACACTATTTGAACTCTGTAAACGGTTCATCACATTTAAGTGATTTAATAATTCTGATTTTGCACCTCAAAGTACCTCAGTTCATTTTTTTAAAGAATCAGTCTTGATTGCAAACCCTTATGACCCCAGAACTGCCTGTCGACAGCTGACTGTTGATGTAAATCAGTCTTACCAGGAAGGCTCCTTTGAATGCAGAAGGTTCTTATAAAGTGCTGCTTCTGCGTGATCTTCTTGCTTTGAGCAAATAAACGAATCACGTTTTCTCCTCAAAAAATTCAAAAGATCACCATAGCAACAATACTCTGTAATGACCAGGGTGGGCCCTACAAGCACATGCAAAAAGGTTAGAGAGAGTTGAGGTGTACAGACAAACCCCGCCTCTCATGACAATGCCCCAGGATGCTCCAGGCCAGCAGCAGTCAGTGTCGAGGGATAAGCCTACTGGGTACCAACACAGTCCTATCTATTAACACTGTTTATCAAAAAGTAGCCTTGTGTGGATAAAATCAAACACACAAGCCCCTTTTTGCCTAAATTTCTAAGTGGTCAGGGGCCAGGTGTGACTGCTGGTTGTACTATACCATACTTCCTACACGCATCCTTTGATTCACTTCTGCTCACACACAGTCGGGCTCACAGAGTGGGGCTCACACCCTCTCGGTAATATTATTATGGAAATGAGGGCAATGCAACAGGGAAACAACCTCATGGAAAAGCTGGCTGAGACCCATTAAAAAATGGGAGAACCTGACATGACAGGGCATCACCTGTGTTCTGAGCACTAAGTCAAACACTTCCTTGGTGTTGTGAATGTCTGAAACTGCAGCTCTGAAGGGAACAGGCACCTCATTAACTTGGGCAGAAATTTCTCATGAACTATTCATGATGTGGTAAAGCGACATTTATGGGGACTGTTTTAAGAAATTATATAAAGTTGTCAACTTGACCGTGGAGCTCTCCAGATCTCAGGGAACAGTTCCTTTCACACGGCTTTGTTCCTTTAGACCAAAACGAAATCCCTGATGGGAGGCTCAACGGATGCTTCAGGACTAGAAAGTTATTTTTAACAAAAGTGAAGTGTTTGCCTCATTTGGTGTACACTTGAGAGCCGGGAGGCTTAAAGGCCTACTTTTAATTGTGGTATGCAATGACTATTAACCCTTTAGTGCCTAAATATAATCCAGCAAAATATAAAGCCTGCAAGATAAAAAGAAAAGTTTTCTGGGCAGATAAGGTATTCTCAAGATATTCAGGAGGTCAATGGTGTTGATGAGACGTGTAGCACAGTAACTAAGGTATGTCCTGGGCTGTCCCACCCTGTGATGATAAAACTAAAATACCCATTCTTCAGAACAATAACTGGAGCGGGGTGGGGGGTGGGGATCTAGCAAGAAGTAACAATGACCTGGGTAAAAATCTTGCAAGGAGTTATTAGTCAAGCACAGTCAAAATCATCTCAAAATTTCCCCCCTTTTGATAATATGCTGGTCGTGGCTTTACCTCCAATGGTGCAGGCTCCAAGAAGATTCACAATATTCATATGATTCCCGAGGTAACTCAAGACTTTGAGTTCAGACATTAGAGCTTCTCGTTCTGTTAAATGGGCACTTGCTAAAATTAGAAAGACCTTGTGTTAGTGAAAGTAAGTTTTTTGGGCAAACTTGATGTTGAGCACGTGATGCAGTAGCCTGCAGAAACTCACGTTTGAGCATCTTCACGGCCACAGTCATGGCTGCGTCCGACTTAATTAAGCCATACGCGGTGGCCTCCACAACCTTCCCGAAGGCGCCAGCCCCCAAGGTTTTCCCTGAAGAAAGGAAAAGAACAGAGTGGGTGGTGGTGGAAGGACCCAATGACCATCTGTGTAATTTTAACATCAACAAAGGAATGAAGGACAAATTTGTCTAGATACATTTCCCTATTATGAGCTTTATGCCAAATCTAACAAAGATGGTCACATTTCACAGAAAACATTTACTGTTCCAGGTGGAATAAAGCAAAGAAAGCTATTGGGGTTCCCTAAAGTCATTGTTCTGTATACACAAGAAGGTTCCTTGGAAAGCCCCCCTTCATACTGACCAAAGCTCAGCCTGTTCCTGGGAAACTCCCATTTGTGATCATAAGGAAGTTGCGTTGGGTCTATGTAAACATAATTGTTCCCATTTATCTCCTCAACAACCTTCCACTGCACTTCGTACATGGGTTTCTGGTGGGAGGAGAAAGGGAAAGACATATTATCTTTTAATGATCAGCATTTCAACCATGAGAATAGTCAGAGCAGAGAACAAATAAATGGTTACCTGTAAATATTTGTAGGTAAGAATCATCACAATAATGCACATCATACCGGCCGCAATCACAAAACCGATCAGCAAAGGCGTGAAGAGGGTGTGGGAATGGATTTGTTCTGAAACGAAAGAGGAACGTGGAGTCACAACCTATCAGCAGGACCGGGTCTTTGCCATAACCACCTAACCCCAAACCATCCGCCTTCCATCCCCCAGCCCACCGCAGCATTCGCAGCTGCGCACACCTTGGCTGCGTGCCTTGGTTAAGATCTTAGTCCTGTTATTCAAAGGAATCTTTTAAGGTAACTTGGACCCAGATCCTATGGAAGAGAGTGTGAGATGTCCACAGCACGAAAGTAATCTTATGCTGCTTGTCAATGAAAAGCAACATCTGAATGAACTTAGCACTTCAACCCAATTCCTTCCTTCGACAACTTCTAAGAAATGTTCTTTATGGATGATTTCTATTTTCTTCTCTATGCTTTCCTGTACTTTCCTCATTTTTTCCCACTGAGGATGGATCTTTTCCATAACTGCGAAAAACATTTTTTAAAGTGTTCTTTTTATTGCCCCGTCTGAAAAAAATCTATGCTGAAGAACAATGTAAGGTTCTTCCCCTCATTACTCAAAAACTGAGAACACCCCACTTTTGGCACTCGCCTCTGCCAGCTCAGGAAAAACAAAAACTGAGTCCTAAGAACGTACGTGCTCAGCTCTTTGTCTGGCAATGTCACACCAATTTATCAATGTGTCCACAAGGATCATGTAACTTCTGTTGGGAGAGCTAGTCACTCATGAATCAAATTTTAAAGATGTTAAAGGAATAGCTCACTAACATGACTTCATAAAAAGCACTGTCGACTTTCTGATATAGTGTCTGGCAATGTGTTGAAATAATTGACTTTAAAGGGAATTTAAATTTTTAAATTTCCCTAACTCTGTTTCTGTTTGGATATAAGGTAAACATATCCCCCTATTTTCCTTCTCTACTCCTTTTTAATAAAAACAATTGGAAATACACAATTCATTACACAGATACGTGTGAATGCACACATACATGCATATGTGGACACACACGTGTAAAATATATATAGCACATGGCTACAATTACCACGTACATTTTATTAATAGACTAGTAGAGAATGAAAGTGAGTTTGATGACAGCACAGTGCAATGTAGATATTACCAGAAACGACATGGCCAGTGATGGGATGGACTTAAAATCATGACTGATATGGAAGCAGAGACTAAGCATCCCCTTAAATTGGATTAAAAAGAAATATACCTTTGCTGTTACCTTTAAATGCAAAGTTTAAAAAGGCAGAACTCTT
Organism: Phyllostomus hastatus; assembly: GCF_019186645.2. Lineage (NCBI taxonomy): Eukaryota > Metazoa > Chordata > Mammalia > Chiroptera > Phyllostomidae > Phyllostomus > Phyllostomus hastatus. Next base: position 32,250,013 of record NW_025333709.1, on the reverse strand, counting down.
GCCCACATCATTGTAAGCCCTACACTCGACCGTGCCGTTGAGCTTGAATGCGCTGTAATCAATGGAACTCTGAACCACTAGCTTTCCAAACGGCAACACAGAAGAGTTCTGTATCTGCACGTCCACCGGCCCGACGGGAACAGAACATCTAGGGGGAAAGCAAACAACAGCCCAGACTTACTTCAGGAAAATCCATCCCTCCAACACCCTGGGTTCATGATCTGACATTTCCCTTCACAACCAAGGCCGTCTGGTGACAAAGGATCACTTCTGTGGTCCGGGGAGCAGGAAAGCACCATGGGAGGGAAGACGGAGGTGTAGCTTTGAAGTAAGGTGTGGGTTTGAATCCTGACTCAAACACCTATCCTGTTGACTTCTGACCAGCCATTTCAAACTCTCCAAGACCCAGTTCCCACAGCTGTAAAATTGGGATAAGATGACCCATCTTGGAGAGTGAAATGGTTAGGAATGACTTCAATATCCTTAGATAAACTAATACTGAAAGGATGTACGAAGGGTTGAAAAGGAAAAGCATGGGGGAAGAAAGCATTGTCTCAGCAAGGATGACCACAAGCGACCCAAGACCCCAGCAGTGAGGACCCTACAACTGGAGGTTCCCCGGAGGCAGGTACAGGTTGTCCTGCCAGGCTGCAGTCCAGGTGGCAAAGACCATGTACAGCCAGATCCTGATGACTCTATTTAAATCATCCCTCCCACCCAAGCCCCATGTGCCTAGCAGTCTTCTGTTCCTTACCTTGCTGTTTTCCTCCTTAGCATTTAACACCTGCCTACGTTGCTTGTGTATTTCATCTTTTGTCTATCTGTACCCATTAGAATATGAACTGACAAAGCTGGAGCTCAGGTGTGATTCATTTACTTGACCAGTGTCTGGCATACAGTTGGCGCTCCATAAACATTTGTTGAATGGCTGACTGTAATTACTGGGTTGCTTCCACTGTGAGCAGACTCGCTGAGGGTCTTGAATCATCCCTACTATTCCCCAAAGAAAACATTCTACTAACACTCAGCTGAAAACAACAATCCTATGTAACCTCTTCCAACTTGTGGTGATAAAAAGGTCTATTCAATGAAAAATAAAATTTCGACTATTATCCTGACTATTCCATTGTGATGTTGCACTGAGCTTTTACAGCCTGAGCATAAAATACCATTCGACGGATAAAAACAGCAACGCTGACCCCGTTTTCATCTTCAGGTAATATGAAAGGACAATTGAAGCCTTAAGTGTGGATGCTCAGGGAGAGGAAGCACAATGCCAGATGCGCGCTGCTCAGGGGCTGGGCACCTCGTCGAGGAGGAAACCGTCTTAAAATACAGAGCTTACAAACAGCAGATGCACGCCGTCACTGAACGATCATTACTTTTTGGTAACTTGGCAATTAACTTCTGAGGTAATATTTTTCAGGGTAACTACAGCCACGTTTCCCACACACATTACCTCCTGTGTACAGAATGGAAATCTAATTACTCTGCCCCAGAAAATTGCTTTATCTACCTGTGGGCTAGAAATTGCATGATAAATCCAAAAAGATAACCACCAAAATAGAGAAGTCATCTCAGTAATCATTTTTCAGCAAACAAAATTAATGTCTCCCAAGAAAAATATAGCAATTACGCTCCCTCAAAAGCCACGTGGACAGGAAAAAAAAATAATCAAAACAAAGCTTTTGGGGGAAAAAAAGTCTGAAAACACAGTTGAAATCCAGCTGTATTGCAGGCCTTCCGTTCTGCATGTTAAGTGGTAACCGGAATCATCCTCTCACCTCTGCTCAGATCCTGGACAAAAATACCAGTCTATGGTGGGCTCCGGGAACCCTGCCGCCACACACTGCAGCATGCCATTCACCAGCCCCTCCAGAGTCAAGATTTCTGGTTTTGCTGCAGAAAAGAAAAGTAGCCACATGTCAGACTGCTGGGGAGTCTCACCGAGATTCACCCTACTCTTTTATTAGAGTTCTTAGAACCTTCTTGGGGCTGAAGAAGACCCGAGGGCACATGTTATTCAAGGGGAGAATCCGAACCCCAAATGGAAGGTACAGGGAGGGACTGTGAGGGTCAGGCCGGGAAGGTTGGCGGGGTTGCAGTGGCCCAGCCACAGCACCAGCGGTCCTCGCTGCAGACGGGGGTCTATCCCCGAGAGCTCCCAGGAGCAGAGAGGCCAGGGCCACCCGGTGGGGCTTCTGTTTCCAGTGAGCGGGAATCGGAAACACTGCTTCTAATCAAGACATTAGCACTCCAGATTATTTGAAAGGTGAAAATTCTGTTGAAAGGACTCCTGACATCAGGACTTCAGGTTATTGTGGGGACTGAAACAGATGAACACAGGAAGAGCGAGCCCCTGTCAAGAATTCCCTCTCTTTTTTTTTTTTTTTTGGAAGGGGAGACGAAAGGTGGTACAGATAAATAGCTGCATCACCCTATTCACAGAAAACCCAAAACATAAGAGCAAATACAATATGGGCTTTTAACTCCAAATTTTCATTTCAAATGCAAAATACAGACAAAATTAGAGGAGGAAACCAGCGTAAGAGTTTTATTCATACATATTATCTAAACCTGAGTACAATCACCAAAAAAGTAAATTATATCAGCAGGAAGGCTCTAATTTGGCATTTCTGTGTAACTACAATAATCAAAGGATATTCAATCAAGGGTGCCCTAAAGCACTGAAAATTCCTGAGATTATTTTGGAAGTGGAATGGAAATGAAGTTATATTCAGTTGTCCTATTAGTAATACATTTGGAGGATTTTAACCCTGTGAGAAGGAGTAAAATAAACTGTGAAGGGTGATGTGTTCACCCAGGATCCTTGGTGCAACATCGAGGGCCCGGCTGGGGCCCTGGACGTGGAGGCCACGTGCGTGGCGGACGGCCCTCACCGGTTCTGCGGCCTCCATCAGTCTCCTCAGTGTAAAATGAGGTCAGTGGCAGCACCCATTCCACGGGGATGTTGTGAGAATTATGTGAGACGGAGCACGAGAGTGAGTCACAGAAATTAATGAAACACTGAGAACAATTCATAGAAATGAAATGATTGTTAATGATTCAGTTGGTCTTTCCCGTGCAGAGTGCCAGCCCTCCTTGGTTGATCAAGTCTGCTTGCTACCAATTAAGTTCACTATATTTACCACTCTAAATGTTCTCTTCCATAAACTAAAAAGTACTTCTCTAAGATAATGTGAAAATGTGTATGCATTTTAATCTGATCAGCTGGGAATTTGACATCAGTTATATTGCAACTAATAGGAAAACTATATGTGGTGAGAAGGAAAGACTGACAGATTAGAAGCTGAGGAAGCTTATTTTCTCAAAGGAAGGTAACATTGATAAATGACATCTTTGTAGAACAACCTCTCAGCATCTCACCTCCTTACAGGCAAAACAGCTTGGCAGGGATCGGAGTGTCCACATGCATGGCACACCCACCTGTCACTCAACCTGGCTCTGCTGATGGGATGGCCATTTGGCTAATACACACAAAAGAGTGACACTCCAAAGCAATCTCAAGGTAGGGCCATCCTTGAGAGTTTGGACCCAATGCCAGCTTTCACAAATAGAGCAAGAAAACGAGCCATCGTCTTGCGAAGGCATCCATCTGGCAAGCTTCATTTAATTATAATGGGCAACTGTGTGATTGAACTGGAAAGTAGGACATAACACACAAAAAAGTGGAACTTTAAGAGAGTGCTATTTGCTGGAGACTGCAGGCGCCATACGGTGGGCCTCTCTGGACTCAACTCAAGTGTCACCTCCTTCTCCCAGCCACCCTCCGCTCTCCAAAGACAATGTGGCTGATCCCCCTTCCTACTCCCACAGCACTTTAGAGCACCCGACATGCATACAATAATATCCTGGTCCACCTGCTCCACCAGGCTATCTGTCCTCAGAGCAGGAACCATGTTTTTCGGGTTGTACGTACCTCTGACCCTTAGCAGAGCCTGACTTGCATGGGACACACAGCAAAAGCTATTGAATTATTATGTCTCTCCCACAGGAACAAGTCCCTCAGGTTCCAAAGGAATTCAATTAGAGTCCCAAGAAGGGACATGGAAAAACAGCCCAATGGAGACATCCCTGTGCAGGGGCACTATTTCCACTATTTTTCAAAGGTGGGCAACCCATGCGTACACCTGGATGTGTGAATTCTTTTTAATGCCGAGATTAATGTTGAAAGGGGAGGCTTACACTAAATAGACAACAAAGAAAACGAGGTAAGACTCAAATGGGAATGATTTCATAAGACAGATTTCCTGATACCAACATTCCTTTTGTCACTCATTCTTCCTAAAGCCACATGATGAGTTTTAGTGGAATTGACTCAATAGGGAAAAAAGGGCTGAAAGTATACAATCAGATGTTAATAATGGCTATTGCTGGGTAATAGGGTTATGGATAGTTTCTATTTTATTCTTATTTTTTAAAAATTATTTTTAAAAAAGTTTTGTTTACAATGAACATGTAGCTAATAATGAACCTATAAAACATTTTTTAATTAAAAAAATTGGAACAGTTCAAAATTATATAATCAATCACATTTAGCTTTGATTATAAGTGCTCCAAGCCTTCCAGCAGGACACCTGGTAGCAGTTGCACACGGCCAGGCTGGCAGGCAGTGAGGTCTGGCTGGCCTACTTGCTCCTGTGTGCCGGTTAATTAGGCAGATTTTTCAGCGACTGTCCCAGTCACCACATGAAGCTAGCGGAGCAGCCCTTGTTCTGTTGGGCCTGCAGCTGGTCAACCAGACCCAGAAGGTCCTCTAACTTCAGTGTGCATTAAAAGTGCTAAGAGGTCAAAATGCAGATTCCTGGGCTCCACCATAGAGATTTAGTAGGTTGAGAATCTGACCTAGTGATGGGCTTTTAAAAAATACCTTCCATCCCTGGCTGGGGTGGCTCAGTGGACTGAGCAATGGCCTGTGAACCAAAGGGTCACCGGTTCAATTCCCAGTCAGGGCACATGCCTGGGTTGTGGGCCAGGTCCCCAGTAGGGGGCACATGAGAGGCAACCACACACTGATGTTTCTCTCCCTCTCTTTCTCCCTCCCTTCCCCTCTCTCTAAAAATAAAATCTTAAAAAAATCTTCCAGGGATCCTTGATCAGGTTGGGACTAGGGTCAGGCCAGAAAAACTCTTAGGATGAGAAATTTAAGGAGGTGCTCATCCTCGAGGTCATATAAGGACAGGGTTGGCACCATGAGTGAGAGTCTCCTTAACTTCTGTGCCCTAGGTGCCTCTCTTGCCTCACCCTAACTCCAGCACTGTCCCCAGTGTTAGTAATGAGAGACCTCACTGTGAACAGGCTAAGTGATACAACTGCAGTTTGGATGGTACATGACAGGTTGCACTATGAAAATGTTTAATGCATAAAGAATAAGCTAGTTATAAACCTGATTCCTAAAAACAAAACTCTGGGCTCACCTGAATTTTATAAGTGTCTCAAAGCACTATGTGAGGCATTAAATATACATTTTACTTTTTACAGATATGTAACCCTCTGCAATCTCCAGGTTAAATCTAAGCTATGGTTTCTTAGATATTCTGCCATCAGCAGGATACCACATGATGCTTTCCCTGATTCCTCCCAAGTTGGAGGTTTAGCTAAGCCTAAAAGGTGTATAAGTTACATGTTTCCTGTGGAGATAAAAAAAAAAGCTGCCTTTCTCTGGTGTCTCAAACAACACCGATCAGCTTCGGAGGCAGATTTCCCAGTGCTTATAATTTCTACTGAGAATTTATTGCTAATACAATGAAAAATTCTAACCATTGATTTACTCCACAGATATGTGGATCTTGAAAAATATTCCTTTTCAGCACCATCAGGTCCATTCAGAAGGCAAGAACAGAATGAATGTTGAAGAACGCAGCACTAACAATGAGAGCTTGAGGGGAGTGGGGGCAGATACCCAGTGACTGGTGGGGAAGCAACGTGAGCACAGCTCGCCTCGCCCTTAGCCACCAGACCAACTTCTGCTGTGAATGCACATTGCCTCACACTCAATAATGAGGAAAGGACAGACTTAAGTCTCCAAATGATAAAAGATTAAATAAAGAGGAATCATAAAAATAAATTTTTTTATCAAGGTCTCACTGACATATAACATCATATTAGTTTTAAGTATACAACATAACATTTTGGTATTTGTATATTATGCAAAATGACCGCCACACTAAGTCTAGTTAACATCCAACACCACACAGTTACAAAAATTCTTTTTTGTGATGGGAACTTTTAAGACGCTTCCTTAGCAACTTTCAAATATGCAATACAGTATTAACTTTAGTCACCCTGCTGTATGTTACATCCCGTAACTTATTTATTTTATAAGTGGAAGTGAGCACTTTTAAACCCCCTGCATCCATTTTGCCCACCCTCACCCCCCTCCTCCTGGCAATCACCAGTCTATTCTCAGTATCTGAGTTCAACTTTATATATATTTTTTCCACATGTCTTGCTCTGCCTGACTTAATTCACTGATGATAATGCCCTCAAGGTCCATCCATGTTGTTGCAAATGGCAAGATTCCATTCTCTTTTATGGTTGAATAATATTCCATTGTATGTATAAACCACCTTTTCTTTATCCATTCATCCATCGATGGACACTTTGGTTGTTTCTGGAATGAATTTGTCTTTCTTATTGTAGGTCTGCTGTGTGTCTAATGACAACCCAGCAATGCTTTGTAGCAATTTGTCACTGCCCAGGTGCATCTGAGTCACATCTACATTCCCGCTGTAATACCATTACAGTGAAGAAACTTAAATCAGCCAAAACAGGAGTGCAGGAAAAACTCAGGTTAAAAAAGGAATACTATATATATTTTTAAAAAACACAGAACAGATATTTTTACAATATATTTTGTTTTATACATTCTTAAAGACAGGCAGAAACTGGCATATGGACACTTGAACAGAAGTTTGTTTAACAAACAAAACAAAAATTCAACTACAATCTCCTGTGTATCTAGCTATCTTTAATAGACTGTGTACCATTTTAAAAGGTCATTCTCCTAAGGAAGGGATGCTCTGAACTAGGGGTAAGCAAACTTTTAATGTAAAGGGTTCCATAGGGTCTCTCATGAAAGTAATTCTGCCATTGTAGCCCAAATGCAGCCTCAGGCGTGTGAAAAACACGCACGTCTGTGTTCCAAAGAAACTTTACTAACGGACACACTGAAATTTTAACTTTAGTTTCATGTCTCATAAAAATCTTCTGATTATTTTACAGCCATTCAAAAACAATCCTGAGTTTATAGGCCATTCAAAAAACACGCTGCAGACAGACTCCAGCCTGGGGTTTGACAGCCCTGTTCTAAACCGCCATCAGAAAGATCTCCTGATTCGGAGATCAAGCTAAAACAAACAAAGAAAAATGATGGAACTGCTTGGAGAGGGCCACTCCCAGCCAGAACCACTGTGCAGGACCCCACGGCCATGTGTCCCAGACATGGGTTAGGGCGGGGGAACAGGGTACATGCATCACAAAGCAACCCTGTAAAGCAGTGAGTTCATGTTGTTGCATAATTCAGAAGTGGGGGAGAGGGGTTATTGTCACAATGCCCATGGAAAGATTTGTACCTATTCTTACATTTATTTAAATTTCCACTAAATTATAGGTGACCCTGTAATACATTTGTAAATAAAGGAGGCCAATTTGATGTAAAAACATGTGTGGCTCAACTGGAAATTTTTTTTCCCAGAGAGTAGACGTTCCACTACTGTAAAATGGACTACTCTTTGTTTTTTTTAGAAAAGCAGGTCCCAAGTTCAGGGGCAATTCTAGCATAAGATGATATGGTTACATGCCTAAACCCGTTTCTCCTGCTCTGCCACCATAAACAGGAAGAAAGGCCAGATCACACCTAAGAGGACCTAATGACTTAGACAGTTACCTTGTTTTCTAACAAGCGTGGTGTTTAAATAGATCCTCCAAACTAGCACCACGCCCTATCAGACCAACTTTCTTATGACCACAAAGAAAACATGACACCAACACTTGGGGGGCAAAGGCGGGGGAGGGGGAAGGAGACTCTGTAGTTCAGAGCCAGCTGTCCTAATTTTTTTCAGAACAGAAGACAATCAAACTCTACTTTAAAAGCAGGTTGCTGTGATATCCCCTTTCCTCCCCATTCACTTGTCTACAGCCATCCTTGCATCCACAGAGAGCCTCTTCATACAGAGGCGATATTAAAGTGTCAAATCAGAGACAACCCTCACAACTCCCAAGCAATTTAAAAACAAAACCTCACATTCCAAGTTCAGGAAAAGAAAATAAAAACAGAATTCAGATACTGTCAGGTATCACCAATGAACATGCAAAAATACACATTAATGTAAAGAGACAAGCAGCAATGTTTACACGGATTAACTGCCTGCCACCCTAAGAAGACCTGAAAATCATTCCCTCATTTGGAGCGGTCCTGAGAGCCCGCACCGTGCACCTCCCACGACATACGTTCAAGACGCAGCGGCGTGGGAGACAAAGACAGGCACCAGCCTTACCGACTTCCAGACACTCAGGCAAGGCTGCTCATTGGAGGTTACACTAGATAATTATAAATGTTAATCATCAGATGGCTTTCCTTCTCAAACTTAGTCACATCATTTCAGAGTCCCACCTCACACTGCGCAATATTTCAAAACTGCACCAGACACGAGTTAAAGAAATGATGAATTGTCCACAGAGTGAGATACCAAAATGATATTGTGGAGGAGTATTTCATGGTATGTCAAGATGCTCAAAACACATGTATTGCTCAGCACCAAACACAAGGTTACAAAGAAATAGAACCTAATTTCTGTAAAAAATAAAAGTTATTTTAGTGGCCTGGAAAAGTATGTAGTGATACAGATATTTCCAAAACTGGCTTGATTCTTATTTTGGCTTATTCTCTATGCTTCTTGTAACATTTTATAATAAAAATTTTAATTTAAAAACACTATACAAATGTTTGCACACACCAAGCTACACTCCAGTTACTGTGGTAGTTTTAGAGCAAATTCCTAAAGTCAAGAAAATAAATCAAAAAGGAGTTCTACGTTTAAGAAATCAGGTATTTTCACATAGAAGTAGTTCTAACAGAACCCACCTAAGGGTGGGGGGCAGGGACACAAACAAAGCAAAGCCTCTCAACAAAACCCAGCAGGTAAGTGGGTCAGCAGTAAGTCTTAATAAACCCGTTAGCCTCTAACACAAGCATGATTTGCACACCCCACTGCTGGGAGGGTCCTATCATCTTTAACAAATGGAAGCAGACAGGCTAAGAGGTTAAGAGGTAAGAAGACATTTCCACCTTCTAAAACAGCTAAGTTCTAGTAACTTCACTCTCACGTCATCAGAATCTGTGAAAGCACAGACCCACAGGCCCCCTACCAAGCAGTCCTTAAAGGCATGCCCACCATGGTCATTTTACCTTGGGAAATTTGTCACCGGGCTACCATCCAAAAGACCCTCATGTTCCTCAATACCTGGACTGTGTCATGAGCTCTGCTTGCTTACAGGAACTGAAAGTGATTCCCGACCATGACATGAAAAGAACTGAGTGTCAAGACCAGGTGTTGAGTGTGAAGGCCGAGATGGCGATGGGGCATCGTGTGCAAAAGGGAGCATGTGCAAGAGGGCTGAGTGCAACATCATACCTATGCATACCTAAAAGAACAGAATCACTCCACCTTCTGCCTACAGACACAGAGGGAAGGTTCTGTATGTATTAAGTATGCATAGTTCTTCTGTTGCACTCAGCCCTTCTGTATAAATACAGAAGGACCTTCCTCTGTATTTATAGCCAAGGAGCAGCGCCATTAGAGCCATGCATTCACCCTCCTCCACTCCCTGGTGACAAACATGTTTCTGCCCTGCTTTCCTGAGCTCAGTCTTGTTCTGTTGGTGCACATGGCACTGGGCAGAAGGACCTTGGTTTGGGTCCCTGACCCAGAAGGGTCAGTAAGACAAGGTCCCTGAGACCTCCCGCCAGGTGGGTAACCCAGATGGCTGGCTGGCAGGCAGTCCAAAGGCATCTATCTACATGGCCGGCCTGACAGGTTGGCCCTCACCTTTGCCAGATGGCGGCCTAGGCATGTGCTTTATTTGCAGGGTGTTACACTTCCAGTGGCTTCTCCCAAGAAGGAGAAGAGTTTAGCCACTCATAACTGAAATTAATTATGACTAAAAATATATACAAGGTAACCCAGATTTTACAAATGTGGTTAAAGGGAAACTTTCTCATCCAGAGGCCTCATTGGGTGATTTATTACTTTGATTTGGGTATACTGTATGATCTATAAATAATTGCCCACACCAGACAGGATGTTAATTATATAATGTAGTGATTTAGAAATAAATTATTTAACATTTCCTTAAATTGTTTCAACCTCCTGTTAACATTCTGTCACAACCAAAGTGAAAGCGGTGACTTCTGAGAGTTAATTTGGTACAGCTCAGCAGTCGCTTGGCTATCCAGTCTGCTTTAACAGTTCATTGTCCTAGGCAAGCCAACAATGAAAGGAGGACCCTTTAGTTCTCTGTGCTGTGCTTGCCGGGCTTGCCCTGCTGCCTGCCTGCCTACCTGCCTGCCAGCACCACCAGTGTGCCGGCACCACCTGAGTGCCGCAGCCCTCTCACTCGACTGTAGGTTTGTCAGTAAAGGACAGACAGACCTTTAAGACTATGAGGCCAATGTGGCCTACAGTGAAAATGAGTTTGACACCCCTGGCCTAGATATGTCATCTGCTAAAAATTCGTAATACATATTTGGAAGTGCTACCAAACCAAAACCACAATGAGAGACCACCTCAGATCTGTTAAAATGTCTATTTCCTAGAAGACAAGAGATAACGAATTCTGGCAAGGATGTGGGGAAAAGGGAACACTCACACACTCATGGTGGGAATGTGAATGGGTACAACCACTACGGAAAACAGTGTGGGAGTTCCTCAAGAAATGAAAAATAGCACTGCCACAGGATCCCATGATCCCACGTGGGGGCATACATCCCAAGGAAACAAAAACGTTACCTCGAAGAAATATTGTATCTCCACCTCTGTGTTCAATGCAGCATTATTCACAATAGTCAAGGTAGGGGAACAACCTGTGTCCATCATGGGAAAAATGGATCCAGAAAATGCGGTCCATATACACAACGCAATATTGCTCAGCCTTAAACGAACAGAAAATCCTGTCTTTTGTGATAAGGAGAATGAAACTGGAGGTCATTATGCTAAGTGAAGGAAACCAGATGGAGAAGGACACACAAGGCATGGTGCCACTTACATGTGGAATCTTTTTAAAGTAGTGTTGAACTTGTAGACACAGAGTAGAAAAGTGGTCGCCTCGGGATGGGGTGGGGAAGGGGCCAGGGAGAGTTGGTGGAAGGATACAAACTCTCAGTTCCGGAAGGCATAAGGCCTGAGGGTCTGATGCATATCATGGTGCCTATAGCTGACAACACGGCAGTGCAGAACTGAAATTTGCTGAGACAGTAGGACTTAAATATATTCACCAAAACAAAACACAACACAACAAAGTGAAACAAAGTGGGTAAAAATGTAAGCTGATAGATGTGTTAATTAACTCGATGGGGGGAAATCCTTTTGCAATGCAGTATACATAGATCAAATCAGTATGCTGTACACTCTAAATAACTCACAGCTTTATTTATCAATTATACTTCAATAAAGCTGAAAAAAGGTTACTGGATCTTCTTAAATTATTCCAGAGGTTTGAAAAACAATCAACTTATCATAGCAATCATAATTTCTTTCTACAATTATGTAAATTATTTCAGGATTCACATGGGATATTTGAAATTAGAAGCCAAATTAAACTTATAAAATATTTATATTACTGATTAACATTTCAGTCCACTAAAAAGTCTATGACATTTTGAATAGAGAGGGAAAAGAGCCAAGTCGATAAATTAGGGTTAAAATTCCTGTTTCACCTTTTCATTGTACCTGGGTTTGGGAAAAACCTTATTGTGCGACATCTATTTCATCCACAGAGACCACAGGCCCCTAAACAAGTATTACAAGCCACCTAAAGAATCTCCGGTGATGCCACTTAGGGATAGTTTCCCAAGTTCTCAGAACTCTTGTTTTTCTCCCAATTTTGATTGTCAGGAAAAACAAATGACCACTTCCCCAAAGTACAAACTTTGTTAGAACTACGGAACCTATTGCTGTCTACATCTTTGGTAGCAGTGAGAGATTACAGTAATGCAAGTTCCATCCAAAGGACCATGGATTGTTTTGTTTTTTTAATGAAAACTCCCAGTAGTTTCCACTGGAAGTTCTGCTGAAAATGGTAAACATGTTATAATACGCGTTTGCCCTTACAAACCACCTTCAGTTCCCGTGGGCCAGCTCAGACCCACACAAGCTGCAGCTTGGTTAGAGAGGTGACAGACAGTTTTACCTGTTACGTATTTGTCCCTTAACACAAGCTGACAGGACGTGATTTGTTTGAAGCCCTACATGAGTGTTAAACACATTCACTGTCTCTCTCAATATACTCAAATCTACATGTGAAATTTCCAAAACAAATGGATTTTTCAGCCATCAACCATTTAACCATTCAAAATCAAAGATTTTCATGAGCATTTCTCAAAGCCAAATCCATTAAGCAATTATACATCCACATCACTGATAAAAGGAGCCTGAATTTCTGCACTAATATTCTGATTATGCACTTATTACTCTGACTTTTATTAATTCTAATTTTTATAAAGTACAATCTCTTTCATCCTTGGGGCTAAAATTATTTACAGAATAAACCATACAGTAGAATCAACATATGCTAAAATGTTGTGTCAAAATGGATACCACTGCACCAATTTTAGAACTAGTTTTAGCTTTTGATTTTAAATTTTAATTTCAAAAAAATCTTGCCCCATAATGGTATTAGATTACTTTTACATATTTTTCAGTCAAAAAAAATCAACAAAAAAATTAGCTAACTGGCCCTGACGCAAGTCCTGACTGGTGTGGCTCATTGGGCTGGGCATCGTACCACAAACCAAAAAGTCACTGGTTCAATCCCCGGTCAAGGCACATGCCTGGATTGCTGGCCAGTTTCCCCGGCTGGGGGCATGGGAGGGGCAAGCGATCGATGTTATCTCTCACACATCTATGTTTCTCTCCCTCTCTTTCTCCCTCTGTTCCCCTTTCTCTAAAAATAAATAAAATCTTAAGAAATCAGCTGACTATATCTGTAAAATACAATTGGGACATATTTCACAAGAGGCAAATGCTTTAAGCTTCACATGAAAATAATACCCCTATCAAAGCATTTGGGGATCAAGAAATCTGCTGTGTTAGGAAGGTGACCTAACTGCCTTTAGTCAGTTTAGTATTTATAACAAACTGACATCAATAAAAAGATTTCCTGAGCAGCTTAACCTAGGACAGCAGAGTCCACAGTACCCTCACCTGTTCACCTAGTGCATGAAATCAGCAGCTCAGTAACTGCTGGGCAGGCGTCTGCAGCCCAGGCCCCAGAACGCAGAAAAGGCCTGCCGCACTAATAGGAATTCCAAGCAAGGATCACTTGGGAAGGTTAATGCCATTTCCTACCCAGTTTCAAACAGGCAGGAGTTCACGAGCAGAAGTGATTAATACTGATCCTGTTAGATGGCAATCAGCCTGGTAAAATTAGCCTGTGAAGTAAGATGGTGGCCATTTCGTCACTCAGAGACAAGGAAGGGTGATTTTCTGCAGACGTCTCTCTGAGATCGGTGACTCACAACCCACTGGCAGACCACACGCTGGCAAATGGAAGCATGAAAGGGAAAAAGAGGCCCATCTCAAGGTCTCCTTGGCCTTGAAGCCAGGGAGAGGTAAAGATGGCACTTAATTTTATAAAATTCCCAACCAGGGAGCTTCTCACAGCGAGGTCCGGGAGTGGGCCCCGTCCAAGACCTGCTGTTACACCCACAGGAAGTGCGCACAGCCCGAGAATGAGCATTCTGAAGGAGCAGTTTGACAGAGTGATTTGTGTATCTACTGAACCAATTATTAAAAATATCTTATATTTTCTACTATCTCTGTTTTTTTTTCACTTTACTTTTCTAGTAACTGGTTCTTACTCTATTTTATAAGTATTGATCCAGAATGAATTGGAAATTTTTTTAAAAAATACCTTTTCCCATGGGGAGTTTGAAAAGCACCGCACTAAAGCAGGCAAAATACAGTTTTCTGTGGATGGTCTGCATGTCATGATTGCGAGGGCACTGATTAACCTGAAATCGTTCTCCAATTACTTGAACGGTAAGATTTTTCAGAAGCAGGTAATTGTGCCCATGTGTACACTACACTAAGCTCCTCTGATTAACATCTGAATTAATCTAGAGATATCTAAATTGTAGGTTAATGAGATACCACATAATCAAAACTATTCCAAGGAACCGAGGTATTAATGAACATGATTCCCTTGGAAAAGGGAAATTCTGCGGTCAAACACGTGCGGGATGTTTGCTCCGTCTCATGGCCCCCTCCTGGGGAGCCGTAAGACAGCTCGGCAGGGGCGGGATTCTGAGAAGGCCAATGATTAAGAAAAGAGTCTAAGTACAGATGTGACTTTCTTTATCTAAACACGTATCTTGTTCAGAAAACACAATTTTGGAAACATGGGTATAGTGAAAAGCCTCCGTCAGCAAACAAACACCCCAAGGATTACTCACTAGCTGTTTGTCATCTTCATTTATACACGCACCATGCTACCCAGCCCCCACGCGGCAGAGCTCCAGCACCAATGAGATAATGATATAAAATGACTTCATACAGCTCCTTGAGGGCAAGAAATTGGCTCCCATCCTACAGCCCAACACATACAAAGTGCTCAGCAGTTATTAAGCCATTCTCTAAGGGATGTTCCAGGTTGTCTCAGCACCCCCCAAACACAGGATGGCTCATTTTGTGGCCACTCCCTTGGAAACCTGTGTCTTTGGAGGCCTCCCTTCCTCTGGTCCCCTGGCTGGTGTGCGTGACAGGTACCTGGAGACGTAGACAGGCCCCAGAGGAGAGCCAGGAGGAAGCCCTGCACTTGGAAAAACCTCCCAGCTGGTGATCACACTCCTGTGGCCTTAACCTCTGGGCAGAGATGAGGCAAGACCCAGGAGTTCAGGTTCCCACGTGCACATCACACTCCCACCCGAAGCCACCTAACTCCCCTCTCCCAGAGTATCCACACGGTCGGTGCTCAGTGGGGACCCACTCTGCTGGATCAGCACTGCGTCATCTTGGTGGGAGAACAATCTCAACACAAAAAATATCACACCCCCAAAACAGAAAGCATCGTAACAAGAAATCGTGTCAGTCCGGCTCCTATTCAACCTCTGGCTCCCCGTTTCAACAATCAACAACAAAAAGTTAAAAATTGTATTTTTAATTTCTATGGCTCCTACGTTTACTTCAAAGGCAGCATCCACACCTTGCTCAACGTCCAGAGGGTCCTGTGGTCAGTGAAATGTAGGGCAAGGGATTGGTTTTGGTACACATTCTCGCAACCACCAAACCACAGGGTCTTTGTTAAGGTCAAAATTATCATGAAACATTATTTACATAGTACACAATGAGCTGAGTTCTGCAGCTGTTACAAACACGGGCCCTAACTTGAAATAATAAAAACAAAGAAAGATAAGGAGTCTTTGATTTTACTCACTGTTCACGTAAACATTAAATGTCACAGAGGAATCGACGTCAGAATTGGACACTAGAAACGTGTATGTGCCTCCTTCGGTCCCTTTTAATCTGGTTAAATGAAGTTCACTTATATATCTACAAAGAACAGACAATAAATCAATCATCTGTGGGCTGTCTGCCTTGAGTACATGTCTTTTTCACAGTTTCTATTTGGAAATGCATGGCTGTTTAGGGAAAATACAGCTCCCTTAATTCAGTATTAATGAGGTCCACAGAAACAGATACAAACACACACATATTTAATTTGGGGCAAACGCCTGCTGTGTGAGAAAGCGGAGTGGGGAAATGGCTTTCTCAGCATCAAGGAAATCTCACAGAGACTGCAGCCTCTCCTGCCTCCTGAGCTGTCCTCACGGCCCCCTTCCCACCAGTGTCCTGAACCTGCCTGCCCTGCTTTGCTTTAACAACACTGGCCTGGAAAAACCCAGACTGGCAGGCTGTTTCATGCAGACACTGCAAGGCACCTGTGGCAAGGTCAATACTGTTGCCCTCACCTTTCTTCTTGCAACACCACAGTCTCCTGGCGTCCCTCCTACCCCACCACTTCTGAGTGTTCTTTGCACTACATTTGCTGTTCAAGCTTCTGTTTCACTGCAGGGCCGCCAGATATGGCTGTGTGGACTGAGCACACATGGAGTTATTGCCATGGGCTCCGGTGTGGATGGGGTGCCCTGGGCAGCCCTGGAACTGCACGAGCTACACAACTGACTGGACACATGCAGAGGTGAGTTCAGACTCTTCCCACACTGCACATGCTCCCTGGGCAATTGCTCTCACACCGAACTATTTTCTGTTTGCTCCCTTTCAAACCTTTACCTCCCACCCAGACTTCTCTGGCCCAAGGCCTCTTCTACAGAGCTATTTTATGCCACCATCTGCCTGGGTGCAGCAGTGGATATATATGAACCCACACATGCACCTTCTCCCAGGACATGCCCTCACCAGACACTAAGATGCACTTGAAAGTGGACTGCCTTCCAGGTCTATAGCCAGTGAGAGACTGACCACGGGGAGAAACAGGAGCCCAGCTCCAGAGCACCCTGGGGTCAGACTGCACCTCAGCTTCACCTCAGCCATAGCCCCTCTTTCATCCTTTCCCCCACACTCCCTGGCAGGTCTCCTGCTCCTTTAATGAAGCCCTTGCCCCAGAACCCCCACCTCAAGCTCTACTTCTAGGGAACCTGACCTAGGATACTCCTTGCCTGCACATCTCCTCTCATGGTCAACCTCAAATTCAACAAACCCCAAGCTCTTAGCCCTTCCTAACCTAAAATGGGATCACCTCTCACCATCTTGCCTGACTGATGGACCCAAACTCCTCCCCCTCTCTCCCACCCCCTCAATCCCCTAGTCTTGTTAAGGAGGCATAACCTGGGCACCTCCCAAATCCATCCCTTTCCCGCCAACCCTTAGGCCTTGGCACAGGACAGCATTGTCTCTCACGGATCTTACAGCAGCCTGCAGCTCCCGACTGGATAAATATGCAAACTCTAAGTGAAGGAAGTAAGAGTGCTTCCTCGCAGGGTTTGTGAGAACTAAACTTACTGAGTAAATATACTCAAGGTATTCAGAACAGCATAGGTAGAAAAAAATGCATGCCGTTTACTTACATGAAGTGTTACTACTGCTGCTCTTTTTGTCATAAATGTTTTGAGGATCAAATGAGGGGTCTGCTGTAAAAGAGCTCAGGTTCACTGCCTGGCCCACAGCTACTCCATGATTCTTAGTTTCTTACAGTTAAAAAAAATGATGAAAGGCACTAACTTCCCTCTTTCTGTGAAGCGAATCATTTAATGTGTCCCTAGTACGTGCAAGTATCCTGGGAACTGCAGGAGAGAACTAGCCTCTGTGTTACACTCGAGAAAACCTGGACACAGACTTACCTGTGCACCCTAAACGTTCAGCAAAATGTAACTCTGGGAGGAAGACTTGAGGAAGTAGCCCCCAACTTCCTTCTTTGCCAGGCGTCCTCTAACTTATGGGTCACGGAAATAGAATCTGGTAAGCCAGGTAGAAGAGGGGCGGAATCCCCTCCCCCAAAGCAAGGCCCTCTTCTCACCTGATATTACTTTCATTCTCAGACTTGGGATAATTTTCCCATTTATCGGCAAAGGTTTTGTTCATATATATCCACTGCTGGCGTTCAGGTTTTGGGTATGCCTCGTATTCAACCATCAGATCCACATTTTCTCCGTCATTTACAAATACTGTAGTATTTGCCATCGGGATGATATTAATAAATCCTTTATCTAATCAGAACAGAGTAAAACAGAAAGAAACCGTTATCCACAACTACCCAGCAAAAAGCACAACTTCATCTTTGGATTTCAAAGATATTGACCAATTTCCAGCATGAACTGGCAATAACAAGTCAGAGGGCTGGAACTAGCCATTTGACATGTGTGTTGCTCCTGTGTGGTCACTGTCCTGCATGAAAGGACCCACAATGGAAACATTCACTCACCCATCTGTCTCTCCAACAACTCTCATACTTAAAGACCTATGTCCCTCTTATCAATCTGCTACAACTACTAGTCTCAATGCTTATTAGGTTTAAAAGTATTTATAGGACTAAATAGCCCATGTCCAGACTCAATACAGGTGTTTATTTGATAAGAAAAGAACATAAATCAAGAAGGGACAAAGAGTCTCAATGTTCAGTAAAAGTGTTGTATTTGGGAAAAAACTAAACTAAGGGTTGTCTCATCATATCATATATTGCAGATGAATCAAGGACAGCATTTTAACAATCAGACCATGCTTTTAACTAAACAACAGAACTCTTATCAAACTTCTATGGGACAGGGGTGAGGAGGAGCAGGTTTCTAATTTTTTTTTAGAAGAAACATAAGAAAAAATCATAAAAGACAAATCTAAATACATAAACATTTGTAAATGTCTATATAGTAAAATTAATTAAGGTAACAGAAGAAAGGACATAAAATATAGATGAAAAAACATTTAGTTAAACTGGTATTTAAATAAGAAATCATTTTTGCATATTAAAAATAGCAAAACCTCAATAAAGCTATTTCAAAAATAAAGTATACCCAACCTATTGATAAACAATAGCAAAACTAATTTGAAATAAACTTAATTTTCCAAGTGCGGTAAAAGTGGTGGACTGAATGGCACACTGCAGACCAACACAACTCTTAGGGAGCATTTAGCAACATAGATTTTTAAAGATCACTCTTCAATTTAACACTGTAATTGACATTTGAGTACTTTTCTTAGTGAGCTGGATAGCTATGTTACAAAATAAGTGCTATTTACATTAGTTATAATAATTTTAAAAATGAGAAACTGGTTAAATAAAGTAGCCCTTAGATATAATTACATACTAATAATATTAAAAGAACTTGATAAAGAACACAATAAAATAATTGCCAATATTATTTTTATAGCTACCATTTATGGAACACTTACTAATGTGCCAAGAACTGCCCTAAGTACTTTAGCATACATTTTATTTAATAATTATAACAAACATTTAATCTTATAATAGTGAAAGAGGAAGCTTATAACCCCTAAATTACAGATGAAAAAATCAATTCCTGGAGGGAAGAGCTTAGATTTTAATACAGGTCTATGAAAAGCTAACTCTGACCTCTTCTTACTATAGTATATCTTAACAGTCTCTACTTTTATTTAGAGAGAGAGAGAGAGAGAGGAAATGAGTTATATGTATAAATAAAACTCTGCTGCATATAAAAATACAAATATACCAAATCTTTAAAATGGTTATATCAGCCAATGGAATTATACGACTTTTCATTTTATTTTCCTTTTTTTTTTTCAAATTTTAAAAATGAATTATGAAATGTCAATTCTTATTATTTTTGGTGCTGTTTGGTTAAATATATTGAAGTCCAAAATGACACTGTCAAAATAGTTATTTACTGCCTTTTAGTTTCCTATATACTCAGAACAAAAAATAGAATCCAACTGTCCTACGTACTAACTGAAAAAGGATTTTTCAGATGAGGATGGAAAATCATTTAAATGAAAACTAGTTATGGAAACCACCACCTTGTTCTAATTCCTGAATTGTAAATGATACCTCCTACCATTCTTTAAGCTAAATTAGGTTAATTTTGAAAAACTAAATGTTTCCTCTGAATGCTACACTAATTTTTCAGGTTTTAAAGGTTATAAATTCAAATCACACAATGCAAAATACTCAAATTATTATTGACAACAATAGTGCATGGAACTATGCATGGACTAGTTTTAGGTCCTATCACGGAATAGAGCATCAAATTCATGAAGTGTAAGAATTATTGGAATCAAAGAATCCACCCGTGTTGGTATAAGATAAAGCATGATTTTTTCAAGTATTTCTGCATTAAGTAATTAAGGAGTTCTTTGATAATGCATTAATATTTAATTAGGTGCAAATACTGTGCCAAGTACTTCTACAAAATTTATTCCCTTTTCTCCTGCACACAAACTTGGGACTTAGAAGCTGTGTTTCTCAGAAGAGAAAATGCAGGCAGAGAAAAAGTAGGGTGCATTCGAAAGTTAAGTGGCAGAGCCCCAACTCAAAACCAAGACAGGCCATCCCGAAGTTCTGCTTTCTCTACTACTCCACATTGTAGCCAAATCCTACTCTATATTCCCAGCCACTAGAGAAATTACTTTTTCTCTGTCTCTTCCTGTTCTTGTCCCATTGCAACCCACTCCTGAAACAATACAAAACCAGATTCAGGTTTCTCAGCCACAAGTGTTTCCAGTTACACAGTTATATTCTTGGAAATTGATGAATGGATTTTAAAAATCTGATTACATACAACAATATGCTCCAAACATCCTTACTAATTGCTTTCTGGAGCTGAAGCTGATATATCAACATACTCCCTAATCAACTTAGCAAATTAGCACTTACTGGGTTTAATATTTTAAAAGCATAGCCTTCTATTTAAATTAATAAATGGTCCACAATCACGTTTGGGGACATAGTACTCTTTCTCTGTACCGACTCTATAATTGCAACCAAAGTGTCTTCTCCACATTCAGTCTGGTGAGACCCCTTCAATCATATCATGGACAGACATACCAAAATTATATGAGATTATTGTGGGATAAATCACAGACCTCTGACATTGCTACATAAATTATTGAAGAAATGTGGGGGAAAGCAGAAATGAAAACAAATATGGCATCATTTTCTTATTGCTCATGATGAAGAATTTCTCCACCCTTCAAGTACTTCATCACAGTCAAGCACGAAGAATAGGGTTGCAGGAAAGAGACAAGAAAATAGACTAAGTTCAAACAATACTGAAAAGACAAAAAATGTGTAAATGAAGTCATTTTGAAATCGTTATTATTTTCTGTAAATCAAAAACATCAACTACTTCACCACATTCTGCTCTCTTTAAGTAGAGGCTTGGAAAATACAAATTTATTGAGATGTCTAGAGTAGGGAAGAAAAGGCTAAACCACATGATGGGGTTACGGGGCACAGGTTATCATGTTCCAGTTCACATTCTGTAGAACCAGTGACCCGTGTGCCTGTGCCCTCCTTCCCGAGGGTTCATGCTGCTGCCTGGAAGGATGGAGAGTAGGGTGAGGTGGGGCGGGGAGGGGAAGTTCTGCCGACTCTTCCGTGCTACAGATGAGCTGGAGCCATGAGTGGAAAACAGTCAGCCAAAAGGCTGAGGAGCCCCACCAAAAGGTTCAGAGAAACTCTTCAGGCTTTAAGCATTTGTACCCCTCCAGAGAAATTGTACACCCGTTTCCAAACTCAAGTCATTCAGCAAGGACTAGAATTTTTGAAAAAGCTCAACTTTGCTTTATTTGTTTGGTGGGGGTGGGGAGGGTGAGTAGCACAGAGAATGAAAGGTTTGAAGAACTTCAGTTACAGCTTTCCACTTCCCTCTACTGAACAGGTAGAATTTACTGTTTGTGGTCTAGTGGAAAGAAGCGACAATGGTAATTTTTATTCATTCATTCATTCGAAGATAATAAAAATTTCTAAGAACCTGTTCAACATTCCATTTACATAAAAAGGAAACTAGTAATGTCTTCTTTCACTACTGCCAGGTATTTATACATTCCCATAGAGATATTTACCTATGACTTCCAAGGCTGTTGTGACATTTGCTGATCCAAAAGTATTATTGGCATAACACATGAACACTCCAGAATCATTCACTCTTGCTGAGCTGATAGTCAGCCTTTCCTGACGTACGAAATTGAAGTCACCCTGATGCCAGCTATTACTCTTTACCTGTGCTTTGGTTTGCTGGTTTCAGAAGGAGAGAAAAAGAAATCAGAGATTACCATAAGATTTATATGCAGGATCTTTCCTAGGCAAATTAAAAATAGCAGCAATTAACTTCTCCATATTAGTGTTCATTATACACTACTTAAGTAAGAGTAATAAAGCATCACGACAAGTCTGTCATTGGAACACTTCATATTACAGGATTATATTGAAAGACAGTCATTAATGATTGGGAAAACATGAAAATTCATGTCTTAATAATCATAGCATACATAATTCCAAATTCTATGTAGTGCTATTTTTTTAACAGGGCCAAATTTTAAGTCACTATATAAAAAACACTGCAGAATGCTGATATTTTACACGATGTAAGCATACTTACATCGGTATTTCCTGTTATATATTTTTCCTATTCTAACTCCCAGTAATTGAAAGAAACACATTGCAAATAATAATCATATTCTATTCTATTAACATGTATACTATTTTTATGAATAAAAAGAGAATCACAATGTCTACAACTAACTTGAAAATCCACCCTACAGTTTTTACTAAGCAGGATTTTGGCAACTCTTAAAGGGAGTTCTAAGATATGTAACACATACAAAACCAAGCCCCAACTCATTTACGCATGCACTGAAGAGCAAAGGTCGTGAATTCGCCCTTGTGATATCACCCTCCACTCTAATCGTTTCAAGATGTGGAGAGATTTCTTGTATGGAAAATGTCATGAGGAAAAACAAATATAAACTACAGCTGTTCTCCGAAAAGATTAAAAGAAGTAGCCTATAGCTTTTAGCCTTTTCCAAATCTTCTGAAATGTGACACATTCCTATTACAATGGAAAAAAAAACTAAAAAAGAAATTAAACAGGAGTTGATCCTAACAGGGAACAAGACCAAGGGTGATTGGCTGGCCGGGCGCTGGCGAACCCGGGAGCCTTGGTCTGTTCTGACAGCACTGCACATTGGCACAGCCCTCTCTCTGCACGGCACCTCGGCAGCCTGTCCAGCGCCCTGGTCACTCCAGCACATTTATTTCAAAGTAACAACTCAACAAAAAACTGAAGCTCAAAGAGCTTTACTACAGACTCAGAGATGAACTGGATGTATACCAGATATCAAATTTATGAATACATGAAAACAAAATATGTACATTACTTAAAAAACACAAATTGAGTGTAACTTAAAATGGCAACCATGTGACAACACATGTGCATGAGGACAGAAAGAAAAGAAACACCAAAAAAATATACACGGGCAATACAGCATTTGTAAGGGCTGGCCATATGGGACTACTGAGTACTTAACATGAAATAGTCTGAATTGAGTTGTTTCTAAAATATAATATATGCCCCAAATACTGAAGACTTAGGATGAAAAAACAATGCAAAATGTCCCATTAATAATTTTATGTTAATTACATGATAAAATAGGATTTTCAGTATATTGGGTCAAATAAAATATATTCTTAAAATCAATTTTACTTTTTTTACTCTTTGTCATGTGCCTCCTAGAAAATTTAAAATTACACAGGAAGCTCACATTATATTTCCATAGCACTACTACATACAATGGTGGGGTTATATCTATTTCTCTTTCTGTTATTATAGTTTTGGAAGAATTTTTACATTGAAATAAGCACAAATCAAAGCTGACTGCCAGAGTCGAATGTTTTGAAATATAAAGAAGAGGAGCCTTGTGGCTGACTGACTGTGAGAGCCTGGGCAAGCTGGGGACACCACTAGCCTTTTGTTTCTAGGAGACAATGAGGGAACGAAGGTCCTGAAAGGGCTCTGCGGTCAGGAGCACTCTGTAGGTTTAAAAATCCTCCTTCTAAGAGAGCCTTCTAATAATTAATTGGCAGACACCTGCCACTTCACTGCATAAGATCAACTGTTAAGAAGATGCAATAGCAAGGCGAAGTGACACTTTCTCTAGCCTTTCCCAGTCCATCATGTCACAGACTTCCCCTCTGTGAAGGCAGAGGGACAGAGGGCAGATAACACGCCACATTCTAGATTTCAGGAGTCTTCCTTATGGTTCTTGTAAGAGCACGAGAGTATTCAATAGGAAGCTAAGCAGGGACACTGAACACATCAGTGCCAGCAGGAATAGAGTGGTCATAGGGAGGCAGTACTAACACCTCAACTCAGAGACCATAATTTAGGGAGCTGTCAGAGATCATCATCAAAAGCAAGTAAAAATACAAGGGTTTATAAGCATTAGAAAAGCTAACCAAGGTTCACAAGTGCTGAATAAACTCTGGAGTCTCTTACATTTGAATACAAAATAATTGCAAAACTCTAAAAACAGTTTACCCTAAATTTCATTACGAGTTAAACCTACTTTAAATGGTCAGAATCAAAGAGCATGATTTTTAAGATAATTTGATAGCTTTAACAGCGCTAAGTATTCCAAATTAAGCCAAAGGATATCAATGTAAGATTCATAGATGAACCTTGGCACAGAGCCATGAGCCCCATCTGCAATTCACACATTACATATTGCTCGCACGTGATTTGGTTTTCCTTAACCCTTGGAGGTGCGCACTGGGATTTCCCCAAAGGGCTCCCAACACTGAAGGTTTATCTACCAGTGTCACTGGATTAATTGGGAATGGCATGCAGGGCTCCTGGGAAACACGGTTCAGAACAAAACTGCCTGGGGCAATTTAATTTCTCATTTCAAAAAGGCTAATTTTCCAGTTACACTGAATCTCAAATACACACACCGTCTAAACTGTTCTCTTATCTGAAATCAAAAATTATAGAAAGTCAATTAATATAGGATTGTGTTTGGTGAGGTTAGTCAAAAATGCATGCATGAGCTATTGTTTTTTATTAAATTATATTATATGGAAACTAAAACTTATTCCCTGAGCCATTGGTTTGAAAGAACCAGCCTACAGGACAATCCATTCTTCTAGTCAATGGCAGGCTTCATTTAGCAAGGTATCATCCATCACAGGTCTACATGAATACCATCATAATGCTTTGCATTATGCTAATCACCATGGTTACTTGTTTAGCAAGGAATTCTTTTAAAAGGCATGAAATTGCCATTGTTGAATATAGGGCATGAGGAGGAAGGAAAGGAGAAGAAAAATATAGCATTTCCTTTTTTCCTGTGTAATGCACACACATGTACTAAGGAAAAATGACCACGATAGCACATTAACTAGATGGCCAAGATTATCAAAAAAAATAACTGAAAACTCAGTTCATGAAAATCATAAACAAAGTATTAGAGAAATTAGACATTTTAAAGGCCTTGCTATTAATGTGAATATTTCAAGAGGAAAAAACTTCAAATACAACTTGATAAAAATTTATTTAATTTCAAGGTACGCCTAACACAGTAATCTGACATATAGTGGACACATGTGATATGCATTTGTCAAATAAATGAGAACTTAAATATGGCCAAATGTTTCAGATGAATGATAACCCTTTTATTAATAGCAACTAAAACAAATAGAAAACCATTAGCAACTTGATCTCTGGTCCAGCCTCAAAGGAGGAAATCAGATCCATACAAAAAGAAACTCATCTCTCAAATGGCTAAGCTGTTCTGCAAGAAGGGAAGACCTTCCTGGTTAATATCTGAGAACAATTCTTCATTTTAATTAGGCAAAGAAAAAGCCCCCGGCAACTCTTCCCAATATTTTAAATAATCTGGCCTGAACAGTAATAGCTTTAAAAACTGAGGTATTTATACAGTTAACCATTAGTGGTGTTTTTTAAAAATTTCCTATCTAAAGTCATTCAGAGAAATAGCATGAAGTAATAACTTGACCCTGAAGTTCTCTTTAAGATTCCCTAAAACAAATTTACCAAATGGCATTTACTTGGTACCAGTAATGAGCGCACACATCCACATATGGCTCTGTGAGAGGGGGAACATGCATCTCAGCACACTCCCAGACAGCTCCACCCCAGGCAGACACACCAGCTGAGCCGTCCCCCAGGACAATTAATAGACTTTTTTAAAAAAATGTGATTATCTCCCACACAGACAGAATGATATATTGAGGAAAATGAAGGAAACAATTCACTCACCTGGCTGTTTTCCTTTATCCACAGTGAGTCCACAGAACTAGACACATCTTTTATCAAGCATGTCACTGTAAACTCTTCCCCTTCCCTAAGAAGGTAGCTTGCTTTGGACACGGACACAACTGGTACAGCTCTGATGGCTAGAATAAAAAGAAACACAGCCCTCAAATAATCTCTCCTATCAAGAAATATGACTTTTTCCCCTCAAATGCACACAGCTTATTTTGGCATCTTTTAAGTAAAACATAAAATACCATACTAAAGGATCTGTATGACTTGCACCCCTGAAGACATCAGCAATTACATCATGCATCCTTCAAGTAAATTCATTACTATTGAGTGAAAAAGTAGGAATGTCTACTCTGAGATTACAGTGCTGGACAACATGATTCCAAAGCAGGCAGAAGCCCCAGCTGGCAGAGGGGAGCAGCCTTCCTCTCCATCTCACTCAGCCTTGGTGGTTCATGAGGACGTGACCTATAACTCATTACAGTCTTTTCCCCAAACAGGCACCATGTGTTGTAAAAATATCTTACTCATTTCTGAAAGTCCCAGGTCTTAAATAATCAAATTTGCCTTACTCCTAGGGAATGTACTTTTTCAAAAAGCCTTAATAAAAACTATTCAATAGCTGAGTACCAACTGGTGTTGAATGAGATGATCTCTTAGATACAAAATCTGTATGTCCTCCTGCTACCAAAATAGTCCTGATGCCACAATAATAAGGTCCATAGTCAGTTGGTACTTTCCTCCTTGGATTGTGAGTTGAGAATGCATTAAAATTAAATAGCTGAAGCAAAAGTTGACTCATATTATCAATAGTAAATCAAGGAGTGAATAATCTGTAGGCTAATGTTTCCAAACAGTGTAACTAAACTTCCCCAGTGGATTTCTCTGGGAAGGAACACTTTCATGCAATTATGAAACTCTGACTGTCCCCGTATGGCCTTAATCCCAATCTATAGTAGACACACCCAGCTAAAGGCAGCCCTGGACTGGTCCCAGGTGGTTGGGACCAGGAAACAAAGAATTTACAGGCAGCTGACATTATTTTGAAGTTAGGGGAACTGAAGAGCCAGCTGCCTGGTTGACTAAGATGGACCACTCGGAATAGAGAAGTCTTCTTTAGACCAGCGGATGCTCTGACTCCCAGAAGAAGGTACTACGGGGCCCATACCTGCCCTCACTTTCAGGGTGAACTTCTTCGACAGCACTGACTTGCCCTTCTTGTCCGCGGAGCAGTGCAAGCAGAGCCGGTGATACTCGCGCTTCACGTTTCTGATGGTGATGCCAGCCTTGGGATCCGTGACGAATGTCAAGTCCTTGGGGAGAGGCTTCCCCTCGCACCCCATAAGGGAGTAGTTGGTCACTTCTGGGTCAGTCAGAGGACAGCGGACCAGCGTGTCATTGCCTTCTTTCCCATACAAGGGAAGGTCCACAAGGAAAAGCTTTGCAGGATCTATATAGCACATCAAAAATTAGTGGTTTGAATGGCTGCTCACGGGCACTGAAGACACTTTTTAAAAGACCAAAAATGTTACCTCTCCCAACAATTCCCAGTGGTTCAAACGGCCATTGACTTCTTTCTTTGCAGGCAAAAGTAGCATGTATCCACATGTTAACAAATGAATCTCAGGCCCTACGCTTGGACCATTGCACACTTTATATATTTAATTCTCAAAACACCCCCAGGTTATGGGCCCTACCATCCCCACTTTATAGATGAAGAAACTGAAGGCCCCAAAAGGTGACTCCGCGTGGCCCAGACGTGGTTGGACAGAAGTCAAACCCAGCCTGACTGATTCCAAAATGTGTGCCCTCAAAACTGAGCATACCGAATTGTAACCATCACTCTTTTTCTGCAACAGGTAATACTTCCGGGAGCATGGGCCAAGAAGAGGATGTCTGATGGTACCTATTAGGGTCAGGGAAAGGTATTCTTCCTCTGACCCCTCTGGCCCCTCTGACCCTTCCCCGAGTTCCCGGTTTCCGGGACCTTTCAGCTTCTGAACTGAATCTAGGAAAGAGTCAGCAGACCACCCAGCACAAATGACATGGGAGCCTCATATTCTATTCCAATTTCTTAAAAGTGAAGTTAAATATAACTTCTGGAAACCAAGTAATTTCAAATGCACAAGGGAGTTTATGAGTTTCGGGAATATTTGGTCATCTAAACCAGAACCCTGAGGAGTAAAAGGGGGTACAATGAATGACTATGCCAGAACAACAAACACGGACCGGGGGAGACTCAGGCAGACCCGGACCCCACGTGCGCAAAGACGATCTCGCTCTGCACGTACACGCTGCCACCCTATCCTGCGTACAGAGACCACAGGCATGTGGCGGGCCAACAGAGTCCATTTAAGATTTGTTTTTTTGTTACCCTCTTCATCTGAAAATTAGGTGCTCCATGGAAATCAATCTAATATAATTAAAATATAACTTCAGACAATTTTGAAAGTTTTCCAAAATATACCTCCTGGCCTTCCATTTACTTCCTGCTGGGTGAACAACAGTCCAAGGCTGGAGGTGGCTATTTTTCCATCTACCTTTTTCAGTTGCTTGAGTCTAAATGCTCCAACAAACCCCCGATTTCCTACATGGCTATAACATAGATTACACAAGTATCCAAACATCTCAAGTCAGTTATTATTAAGTATATTCTAAGTTATTGAGGATGACTTTCCCTACAAAGAAAATATGTGAGTTCTGACACTAACATGACTAATTCAGCAACTTTTCCCATTTAGTCAGTTGCCTACCCATCCTATTAATAAGCAAAATGATACTTATTACCACCTAGAAAATACAGAGTACCTCTGTCAAAGAACCGCACACAGGCTGGCTCAACAACTGTGGAGCCACGTCCAGAGGCTAAGCTGGGGCCTATCGAAGCATATTTTTTTTTCAGCTGCCCAACCAGGAAAGGACAACATATCAGCTAAGGAGGGGCAGAGTCAATTTCATGGTAACCTTTACAGCAAACATGTGAGTCAACCTCATTAACCCGGAGAAAGCTAGGAAGTGCACAGTTCCGTCTCCCTAATCACAATTGTGTGAAGAAGACAGAGCAGGTGACCTTATCAAATGATGCAGCAAGGAGCTGAGACTCGTAAGGTTGCTCAGGTCTACAATGTGGGATAAATGTATTCCTTATTTTTCCACAACACCATGGACGAGGCCTCCCACCCAGGCCTGGGCCAGTGGCAGCCCCAGTCCAGGCAGAAGCCCACAGGACAAGAAGTGGGCCCGTGCTTCTCTTCGTAACCTGGCTGTGTCTCCTAAGCATCGTGTGCTCCTGTTTTCACACTAACAAAAACGTCCCCCTCTACCCCCGCCCCCAGCAAACCTCCTCCTGACAAATATATCAGAGGCACAAACAAGGGAATCACTGAATTAATCACAGGAAATGAGTTACAGAAATCCAACTGTCATATTTTCCTTTTGTTTCTAAGAGGTCACGATTTTTTAATGAATCAACTGACATCTATTAAAAACTTAGGAAGGACACAGGGTGCTTTGCTGACTGAGTTATTTTTCTGATTTTTATCCCCTAAAAGTGGGTCAGTTCTTTTGAAGTGTTGGTCTGTTTAGGCCTTTAGAGACCTTTAGTTCCCTGAAGCATTTTTTACTAAGTAGAAGTCTCTGAGATCTCAAGGCATTAAAATGCAGCCTTCCCAAAGGGCCTAATTTATTCTCACGGTTTACCCAGAGCACTGGGACAAATGGTCTCACCATATTGTCATCTCATTAGGAAGAGTGTCACAGGCTTGCAGACCTTCAGCTGGAATCATACCCAAAGCTATGTATCAAAAGATGGAGAGACTGACAGAGAAAAACTTGCTTTAGGCTTTCTAGACCCAGCCAGCCGTCTTATACCTGTGGCTTACTCATCTATATGTCACCCATAATTAAGGACAGGATATTAAGTTTTCTGAAGCACAGCATCAAACAGAGCTGGACATTTACCTCTAACAAACACGTAAATGGAGCTGCCCAAGCCGTCCTCATTGGTGCACGTGTAATTGCCCGTGTTGGTGGCCTCTGCTTTCTCCGTGATCCACTCATTGTGAGCTTTCTCACTCTGTTGACCCAGGGTCTCAAAAGTCCATTTGACAAATCTTGGATCGGTGCATAACAGCCTAATCTCGTCGCCAGCGCTGACTATTAACTCTGACTTTGCTGGATGGATGGATGGTGGAGACAGTCCCCCTGGACTCACAGATGGTTGAGAAGAGCCTGCCAAGAAAAAGGAGAATCGTGTTGAATGTGATCTTTTTCCTTGGCGAAATAAAGCATCTCTTCCAATATTGATTTCCATCGTCTGTGTACTCTACAATAAAAATAGGACAAAGCTGCCCTGCTATTTATAGTTCAACAAGAGTTCTGTTTAAAGTTTCTTATGTTCATCTAGAACGTTATTTTCTGTAACCCTCAATTAATCCTGAGGGTCACACTTGGTGTGCAAGCCAAGACTTGCTGGACACCCTGGGCTCCTCTGGGTTAAATCTATAGATGGGTCAAGTTTCCTTTCTGAATACAGGCCATTGCAATGATACTGACATGCTGACACCCGGCTTAAAAACAGTAAAACAAAATAGCACACTATTAAACAACAACAACAACAACTATTGGCCTGTCACCATTTCGGCAAAATGCACACAACCATGACATAGCCTGGCTTTTTCTTAAAGCTTTGTAAATTCAGTTATTTCTATGTCGTTCTCCTTATACGGTCATCAAAACAAGAACCATTATTGAGTTTCAAACAATAAGGTGGTAAATAAAAATCCCATTTTAAAGATCAGACCATGAGATATTTTATGGCAAATGTTGGGTTACGGCCTGATCAAGCTAATGCCTAGACAGGTTTCCTAGGTAGGAAACTAGTTTAAAGATGGAATCTTCACTCTGAATATAAAGCTTGAACCCTAGAAAGTTCACAGCAGCCAATTCACTCATTCATCTGCTGCATGAATGCAAACATCTGTTCATTAATTACAATCTTATGATCTGCAGAGGCGTCATCCACGGTGCTGGGGAAAATTCATGTAAGTGTGGCACGGGGTTCTTACACATGGGCCTGCCTCCAGAGCTTCAGTACACTGCTCAGGTGTCAAAATAAGTGAAAGATAGCTACAAGGTTCAGGTTCAAGCTAAAGAAAAAGTAAGAGATGGGCTGGACCTTGACAATATCGGCAAGAGGCAGAAGAGAACACAGCCTGAGAAAAGGGCTGATTTCTTTAGAGTTATAACAAAACCAGCCTGACGGAAATGGGGTTCCCTCGTGGAGACCATGTGAGGTAAGACTAAGCAGGCTAAGTAAGACGGAACCAGGTCACCCAGAGCCCTGAGCATCTGGTATAAACACGTGCAATGTACCCTAGAGACCAGGTAGAGTCACCGCAGGTTTCTCTGTAGATAGATGGCATACACTGTGAGATATCAGAGGTCAGTGAGATTCAAGGAGATCGGTGGGAAGCTCTGGTCCTCAGGGAGGCCAAAGCAGTAAGAAGCTACATTAAGGATTTGAGACTAAAGAGGTAGATGAATATACTGTCAGAGGAAGAACACACTAATGGTGATAGGTTATAGCACAACTGAAAATCTGAAAGGTTGAGTCATGGGTGACCTGGATGAGGGAGAGAGAAGAAAAAGACCTGGGTCAGGTGGGCGGGGGCAAGAGGAACACAGAATTCCTCGGGGTGTTCTCGATCTCTTCTGCAGGTTCGTGGAGGAAACAGCTGGTGTGCAGAGGATCCGAGTCCCCTCCACACGCACACAAGGCTGGAGACAAGAACTGACCTGAGTTCTGAAGGAGCAAAAGCCATCCAAGCCAGGTGGAGAAGGGGGCCAGTGTAAGGCAAAGGCAGCAAGAGGAAGTCCTACCAGAAAATTCTCCACAAGTTCAGGATGGCTGGGGTGAGGTAAGAAACACAGTCAGAAAGGAAGCGGGACAAAACACCTACTCCCAGGTGCTACCTGGGGGGTAGATGGACTTCTCACCTTACGGCCTGAAATTCAGCCGGCAGAGGCAGAGCAACAATGCGTGCAGTTAAAAGACTGGGATCAGATAATGAAGGGAAAGGGCTTGTGGAAAAAAGAGAAGCACACCAGGTACCAATCTTAGAGAGTTCTTCCGGCTAAGAGGGTGTAGGAAAGAGTCAAGGGAGTCTTAAAAGAAAAAAGGAAAAGAAAAAAAAAAAGAAAGAAAACCACCAGAAAGAAAGAGGAAAAGCTAAAGGTACAAGGAAGGCAACAGACCAGAGGTTTCAGAGAGAAGTAGGGGGTGGGTCTCAAGGCAGATGCTGAACAAGATCAGAGGGAATGAACAGAAACAGAAGCCCCCGAATCTGGTTAGACAGAGACCACAGGAAATCCAAGCGTACAGTTTCAGTTGGGTGGGAATTCCTGTTTGCTCCAAGGTGAGAGGCTGCAAGTGTGGGCCTCTCCGTGGAGAACTACAACAAGAGACGACAGTGAGACAGATCTGTAGTCGAAGAAGTTTAAAACGGAAAGAAAATCGGTTTCAACATTCGAAGGTAAAAGGAAGAGTCCATGGAGAGGGACAGACAGAATGTGCTCTAAAGGGCTGAAGCCGTCCCCTGCAGGTGTCCGGAGGACCAGCCTCAATTACAGTTTTATCTGGACCAGTATTTCATCTGGGTGTTTTTCAACCAAGGCATCAACTGTACCTCCATGATGTCAAAGTACAGCCCTGATCAGAAGACACTCAGCAGCCTTGATGCGTAGAAGATAATAAGGTGAATTATAGCCACCAGATGTTATTAAGCACCAACAGCATGGGAAGTGCTATAGGCGAGAGAGACTACCTGCGCCCGGTAGCCTTAGCATCCAAATGGAACAGCCAGAATATGGAAATGAAGTGGTTGGGATTATTTTCAAAGTCATACAGAGTATTAAGCAATAAAAACAGGCACAGCAATAAATAGAGGCACTATTATTTCAATTATTTATCCCCTTTAAAATGGGAGTAGTTCCAAGCAATTGTGAGTAATATTGACAGTAAATTCCATCCAAAAACTCTTAAAGAGTTCATATCACAAATATTTCAATCACTTCAACCTTCTCATGACTGGGTTGTAAGGACATATTGTAGATATTGCAATCCAATATCTACCAGTGAATAACTGCTGCTGATTGCTGGGGACCTACCATGCCAGCGTAGGCAAGGCTGAGCTGTGTGATTTAAGGCAGGCCGTTTGACCTCTCTGCGTCCAAGTTTCCACATCTGGAAAATGATGATAAAAAGAGCTTCATCTCATGAGAGTTCTTATGGGAACTAAATGCAGTAGATATATGCAAGGAGCTTACCACAGGGCTGAGCAATTTTGAATAAATCCTAGCTATTATAGAGAAGTAATAAAGCATACTAAGTAAGAGCTTGGCTCTTGAATTAGACTTGCATTCTGGCTCTGACACTTACTAAGGATGTAATCCTTAGGCAAGTTACTAATCAATTCTGCTACAGTTTCCTCACCTATGAAGTACGGACAGTAATAGCAGGTCGTTATGTGAAGCACTCAGAACTGTGCTTGGGCACACAGAAAACACATCATTAATATTAGACACAATTATTCTAGAAACAGAACCACTGAACCCGCCTCCAGTCAGCCCTGACTTACTCACTTCCCATGGAAGTGCATGGTTCCACCACTTCCCAGATGGGGTCCTACCCAACTTCTCCCTCCCTTGGCAGCAACTCCTAGCAATCTTTTCTTCAAACTCTCTGCCACATATCCTTTCTACTCTGTTGCCCCACCCCAGACCAGCCGTTCACTGACCACTTCAAAGAAGTAGCATCCTCTTCTAAAAGGTTTCCATGCCTCCAGCCTCTGCTCATGCCACCCCCAGCACATCCTACTTCATAACCCTGAGATCCATCAGCTGAAAATACCACCTTTTCAACAACCCCAGACCCGGTCTCAAAAGCCCTAATAGGGACAGCAGCTACCACTGACATCAGGTACAGCTTACAAAGAACTTTCATGGGATTCATTTCTAGCTGATCCAACCTGACTCTCTAATAAGACAGACCCTTAGGGCTGGCTGGCTGAGGATCCTGCAAACATCCGTGTTCCTTGGTGTGCTCATGTTTCTGCCTGTGCCCAGGACACACCTACTCTACTGATTCCCCGCCCTGTCAAGTGGAAGGCCCAGTCTTCATGGATGTTGTTCCCTCACCGCTCCAGGTCACTAAATCCCACCAACACGTCCAGCCACATCAACCACGTGGTTTGCACTGATGCTCAATACCCGTCTTCATCTAGATCTTACCTTCTCTACCTGCTCCAGGGTCTTAGGGACCTCAGAGCAAGAATTCTAAATTGTACTTTCCCCCCAGCATGGTCATAAAAACACTCACTTCAATCCCTGAACATATAAAAGACTGAAAGAATGACAGGTGCCTAAATACCCAGCCCTGATAACAGATGTCAACAGTCCAGGGACCTATCCCCAAAAGAGGACAGATGTCAATTCTGCTCTGTCACTGAGAAAAGGGAGTGGCCAAATCCATCCGTGAAAACTGCCATGGATACCTGCAAAAAAGGAGCTTCTAAACTTGAGATCACTAGCTTAGGCTTTACTCCTAGGGTTTTAAAAAATAAATTTTTAAAATCATTACCACCAGAAGCATTCAGGGTTTTATTTTCCAAATAAATTATTTATCAGCTCAAGTTGCAAACTTACACTATTGAAATGAAAATAGAGCTTATATTAGAGAGGGACTGTGGGTATTATTCTCTTTTTCCCAAACTATCTTGAATGCTATTATAATGTTCTCACAATAAAAAAAAAAAGACTGTAGAGATTATGTTAAAAGGTGTGTATGTTTACGCATATACCTACCTTTCTACCTTTATTATGTTTAAAATTCAATACTGATAAGATATTCCAAATGAGTTTTGAAATTGCTCTGAAATTACAGGTTTTGAAATGCATCTGGTACACAGCAAATTCTCAACAGATGTTTGTTAAATTGGGTTTTATCTACATCAGGTCTCTTTGCATTAGAAAATGTACTCCCCTAATTATGTTTGGCTAAGGCTAATATTAAAAGATGTTTTCTGTTCCCTGAACACATATTAATAAATGAGCCAAAAAAAACCCCACACCATTCTGGGGACCAACTACTACAGTCAATGATGACTCTGAGCTAGGAACTATAGAAACTATTCAGCAAGCAGTTATCTAGAAACCTTGCTAAGTTTCTAAGTTTCCTGCCTTGTTTTTTGCTCTTTTGAGTTCAAGGACTGTCTTCTAGGTTCAACACTAGAAGACAAGGCAGGAAAGGAGCACTTGTGGAGAGTCAACCATGCAGGATTTTAATAAGAGTTCAAGGTAAGTGCCAACATACCCTCCAGAACCTCTTTCGCACGCATGAGATTTGACCATACTCCAAAGAACTGAAAGCAGGAATGCAAACAAGTATTTTGCACACTCATGTTTATAGCAGCATTCTTCATGATAGCCAAGAGGTAGAAGTGACCCCATGTCCATGGACAGATGCACGGATAAACTAAACAACGTGTATATGTACACCTGAATATTATTCAGCCATAAAAAGGAATTAAATTCTGACATATGCTACACAATGGGTAAACTTTAAAAACATTATGCTGAGTGAAGTAAGCCAGACACACAAGGACACATATTGTATGATTCCAGATATATGAAATACTCAGAATATGTAAATTCATAGAAACAGAAAATAGAATAGAGATTCCAAGAGCTGGGGGAGGGAGTAATAGACAGTTATTGTTTAATGGGTACAGAGTTTCTGTTTGAGATGACAAAAAAAGTTCTGGAAATGGACTATGGTGACAGTTGCACAACACTGTAAATGCACTTACTTAATGGGACTGAACTAGACACACAAAAATGGTACTTTCTGCCCAGGCTGGGTGGCTCGGTTGGTTGGAA
Source organism: Phyllostomus hastatus (assembly GCF_019186645.2). Taxonomy (NCBI): domain Eukaryota; kingdom Metazoa; phylum Chordata; class Mammalia; order Chiroptera; family Phyllostomidae; genus Phyllostomus; species Phyllostomus hastatus. The sequence goes on along the minus strand of NW_025333709.1, from coordinate 32,214,066 downwards.
CATCATTCCATGCACCAAAAAATTGTGGGTTCAAGTCCCAGTCTGGGCACATTACCTGGGATGTGGGTTCAGTCCCCAGTTGGGGTGCATATGGAAGGCAACTGATCGATGTTGCCTTTCACATCTCTTTCTTCCTTCCTTCCTTCCTCTCTCTCCCTCTCTCTCTCTCTCCCCCCACTGCCTTTCTTCTCTCTCTATAAAATCAATGAAAACATATCCTTGGGTGAGAATTTTTTAAAATGGTACTCTTATATTATGTATATTTTACCATAATTTAAAAAAATAATTTAAAAAAATCAGCAATTCTTCAAGGCACAGGTGAAGCCTCAAACTTTCTCAGCTATCCTGGCTCTTTCTCATCCGATCACTGTGACCCCTAGTGTTAGCTTCTGTGAGCCACTTAACTTTGTTTTAAATCACATCATTTAAAAAATTAATTTGTTGTTATTTTATTTGTTCCATGCAGTTGTGACTGGGGGCATGAATGGCATCTTCGTTCTCGTTCCCTACCACCTCATACAATGCAGGCATTCTGGCAGAAGCTCTTTTCACCCTCTGGGCTCTGTGACCTAAGACTTTCAAACCATACTGGCGACTACATCCAGGAGACCTTGAATGTTCAAGGTTATAAGGTTCTTCTCTCAAACATCTTGCTTTTCTATTCACACTATCTGGGTCACTAGGTTTTATTCTCAAACCCATTTATAAAAGTTGGACTTGACACTGTATTATGTGTAAGTTAAGTACATGTTATGAAAACTGATCAAATATGAGTGTGCGCATTGGGGGAGAAAGCTGTTGACTCTCTGATGACTCAAACACTTTACGGGGGGCTCACCTAAAAAAATACTGTCAATTAAGTGTGAGTAAAACACTTGAAGATTGTGGGAGGCCTCCAATTCACAAACACAGAGGGATTCTGCATTCTGACTATTTCATAAGCACCACATTTATGAAATAAATGTAGAAATTGCAACGAGAAATTTCTGAAATGAGAAATTACAGACCTTGCATTTTGGGTGTGGTCTATGGATATCAATTCAGAACCCCCCTGAGATCTCCCATTAGTCATCCCAAACTCAAAGTCAACAGTAACTCAAAGAAAAGGCTTTGCTTCTCCATCCAAAAGAATACAGCTGTCCACCTGTCTTTTCTTAAGTGAAAATAAAATACTCAAGGTAGGCCTCTGCATTTTGCAATCAGTCGATTAAAAGACGAAGTGAGAGTCCAGACCGGGCTCCTGAGCGCAGAGGTTCTCGGACCTGAGTGAGTGCGAGCAGCCTGCTCGATCGCAGCCTCCCCGGTCACACGCAGCAGTGGCTGCACCGTGTCAACCGTTTCTCCCATCCAGAGTCCCCTGAGGTCTTCATTCCCTTCACAAATGTCTAAAGCTGCAAAGACTGATTTACAGCTGAGGTTAAAAATAAGGAAGTCCTTTCAAAACCTTTTGTCCTTTGGACACAAATATAAGGAATCAAGCAAAATAATGGCAAGGAGGAAAACCCACATAGAGAGGCCTCATCCAGCTTTGGGGAAGGAAAGCAGGAACTGTGACTAAGGCAGAGCTGAAAACTCCATTGCAGTTCAACCGCTCTTTGGTTTGTGCACTGTTTAACCACAATTTGTAATTAAAAAAAAAAACACTAATGATTTGTATGTCCTACTCTTTCTGGCATACTTTTATATCCCCATAGGAACAAACTGGATAAAAAGCAAAATGGAAGGATCCTAGTAGTTGCCCACAATACCCATGAGGCTTTAAAATAAGTAGATGATACTGGAAATAGAATAAAGCTGGGGAAAGGTGGTTTATGAACTTGGTGAAAATCACTCAAGTATAAAAACATGGTCCTGCCCAGGGGCAAGGACACAGCACATCCACTCGGGTGACCACAAAGTGAAGGAAGCTGTGCTGTGGCGGACCCCAGAACAGCCCCCATTCTACTGCACCGAGGCCACGCCACCACGACCATTCCTGTCTGCCGTTTCAACACGGTGGTCTAGATGCTGACGGGGAGCTCAGCCTCATGTAAGAGCCAAATCCAATGCAAATAAAATAAAAATATTGAAAGGGGAAGAATATGTCCCCAGGACCCAAAGGGAGCAGCTATCGTTCAGCCTGAAAGGACCACAAAGAGCCCCAGGGGGAGGGGCCCTGACAGCTGAGCCAGGAAGACTTTGTGTGTTTGCTTGGGTCCTGTTTGCATGTGTAAGCAAGGAAGGGAGGGGCAAAGGCAAAGTTCTCAGAGTGTGAAGGTATACAGTGATTCAGGAAAAGCTTGTACTAGAAGGACTCCCATTGATGTTTCCACCCCAACTGTGAGCTTGCAGGATCCAAGGCAAAGTTTGCATCCATCTCTAGCCTCAAAGGCTCACAGAGCACCAGAAATACAGAGCATGCTCAGTGGGAGCATGGGGAAGGAATGACCACATACGAGAAATGTGGGGGTCTGGGACAGGGGAAGATCACTGGGAACATCACCCTACAGAGCGTGCTTCTCCGATCTAGGGTATTTCCTAACTAGCTTTCTTAAGGTCAATTTTAAAAATCTTTAAACATTCCTTTATATCATACTATATAGCATAAAAGAGAAAAAATCTAATGCATTTTTCAGGGGGAAAAATATGTTTTCAAAGAAATTGTACTACCTTACAAATACATACTCCAAAACACACCATCCAAATGCTGACTACCTCCAATCTTGAAAAGACCAAGTCTGAGAACAGTCCTAAATGGATCACATGGATCTGGGCTCAAAATTCTGCTATTTACAAAGGATTCTGGGTAAGAGAGACTTCAGATACGTCTTTAACCTTGCAATACAGAGATTAAAGTACTTATCTAGGTAGAACTCATTAAAATCTACTCAAATTTAGACACGAGGTAAATAATAAGTAGTTGACATGATTTCCTCACTGAATTTTAAAAGTCTTCCACTGCAGTACTCCTGTGTTGGGACCTGGTACAATGTAAATTTGTATTTAGCTTTTAAAAAGGAAAGAAATACTCTATTTGCATGCCAGGTCTTTGGAAGTACATTAGGTACAGGATATTTAATGATTATACAAAATCTGTTTCAATATTTGAGAGAGTTTATCATTTCGAGCAATAGCAACATACCACTGTAAAATGGCCCAAATTTTGTCATTAAACTGACTTTCAAATTTCCAAAATTTCTAAAATTTGAAAGTCAGTTTAAAAAAGTCACAACAATAACAAAAACCTCACTGCAGAACAGTATGTGAAAAAGCAGCTCCTTAAGCACATTTCAATGTTGTCTAAAGATTCTGAACTGACAGAAAGAAACCAAAGGTCAAACCAATAAAAGCTGAAGCGTTAAGTCATTAATGGCAAAGAGAGATGGCCCAGTAACAAAGCAAGCACTTCTGAAACGTGTCTTCATTGACAACATGGTAACTGAGCTCCTGCCATTTGGCCTGGGTAGAGCTGGGACCAGGACACAGAGCTGGGGTTCTGTGGGAAGAAAGTCACACAGAGGACTACCACACAAGGAAGCAAGCACAGGCCGAAAGGGAACAGAGGTGGTGGGCAAGAAGAGGGATCAGGAAAGGATTCCTAGAGCTCAGATTAGAAAATATGTGTGTCCTGGCCAAGCTTCGGGATGTAGGGGAGACAGGTCTATTAGATGGGAGGACCACCAGAGCCAATACCACAGCCCTGGTCAGGTGCATGCTGAGAAGCCCCAGAATCCTTCAGTCGCTACAGCAGAGGGGTGAGGCCACCATAGCACCTCTGTCATGGTAAGGACCACCGTAGCACCTCTGTCATGGTAAGGGGGTGAACCTGACTGATAGAGATCTATTGATGTCTGTGTTGGGGGAAGCCCTCTGGAAGCAGTGAAGGATAGCACGGACAGAACTAGAGATGAGGCAGCTAGGACAACTAGATCCTGACAACCAGATCCAGCATAAGCCGGAGGTGGCGGGGACCGAGAGGACAGATGGGTGTTGACTAGGTGAGCAAGGGGCCTCAGGATAGGCTGCATCTAGCAGTGAAGTGAGAGGAAGGAGAAAAGCCATCCCTGTTGTTGGCTTATTTGACGGGGAGATGGGTGCCAATAGACTGGATGAGGAACAGTGAGTGGATGGCAGCTGGAAGGTTCTGGAAATTGCTGGGGGGTGGGGAGGGTTTGTAGGGGCAGTCAGGGCCACAGACATACTCACAAGGGGTGCTAGTGGGGGTATCCGCGAAGTCACTCAGGAAGGGAGTGAAGAATACAAAGGATAAAGGGGCAGAAAAGAAAAAGACACAGCCCAAGGCGGCTGGAGTAGGGTAGGTATGACAATGACCGAGAACCAGGGAATTCCAGGCTGGATGGTGCAAAGGGCCTTCCAGAGGGACTACAGAATCTCTGGAGACACTGCAGCAGGCAGGGGAGCAGAGACGGACAGAACCAGCCCCCCAGTCCTCAGAACACAGGAGGATGGGTCGCTGACGGCAGCGGAGGGGCAGAGGCACGTGACTGACGCCACTCGCTCCCATCCCCACCTGCATGTTACAATGGCCAACCTCCCAGCCCCACCTCATGCCAACCACAGCAGAATCTCTGATAGCACTGCAGTCGTGGCATGTGGGGAAAGAGGAGCTTGACTGTGTGTGCTGTTGGGGGGCAGCAACTTTGAGGCCGGTTGTGAGGAGGAGGAGGAGGGCAGAGGACTCTCAGAGTCAGTGAGCAAGGAAGGAGGTGACTAATGGCTGAGGGGAAGACACGGTGGGTGAACAAAGGTGGCTCAGATAAAGAGTTTGTGGGGTGAACAGCCACAGAGGCAGGCAGCCAGGGAGGATAACACAGGAGCAAGGAATGGGAGGCAGGGACAGAGAGAAGTGACTAGCAGAGAAGACTGCAGAGCAGGCCTGCCAGAGGCTGCTAGGAGCTGATGATGCATGTGGCCATAAGGTGCCTGACCCCGCTTAGGCTCAAAGGCACCAAAGGCAGGAGGAAAACACGACTTTACAACCCTTTTTCTTTGGACGTACTCTTTTCCAGAAAATACCATTGGCACAAAGGAGCCAGTGAGACCACATCTCCCACGGGCACCGGAGGAAGGTGGTTTACCAGGCTCCCTGGTGCTAGAAAGGGATGTCCCTTGGCACATGGGGCGCCCTTCTTGGGGGAGGTGGGGTCAGCTGTACCACCCCCACCCCACCTCCCTCCCTCCCTCACCTTTCTGTGGGTTTTCAGCCTGGGTGGACTCACCTGTGGCTTGGGCCCTTCCTGCCTCTGCTGCTGAGCGTGGTTTCCTCCTGGGGGCCAAGCCAGGCCCTCTATTTTCTGCCTTAACCACAGAGACAAACCCAGCACTAATAAATCACCTGTGTTGATCACACCTTTCCTGTGACATTTGCATTTCCTGCTTTTCTGGCGGTTACTGTGATCCCAGGGCAAATCATGCAGACCTCCCGCTCTGCTCTAAAGCTTCCCCCACTCAGATCCCTCCATACTGTCCCCCTGGCAGCTCCACTGTGGTCAAATCTTCAGTGCCTTCCTGCCACCAGTTCCCAGTTCCCGATTCACAAGCCTGCCCTCTGGTGGCAAAAGAAGACGCCCTCTCTGCAGGTGGGAGAAGGTGTAAGGTGGGGGATAAATGGTGATGGGGGAAAAAAAGCTTAAAAAGAGAAGATGCCCTTAGGCTGTTTTGCCTGTGGAAAAGCACACTCAAGATCAAGGGGACATTAAAAGTTCTCTATGCATCTGAGAAAACTTACTAAGAGGACCTGACAGTAAAGCTTCAAGCTTCCAATAAATGTCGTTTAAAGATGTGACATCTGTCCAAGCTTCTCTCAAGGTGGAGGGGAAAAAATTAGTGTTTGTTGTCTGCCAAGATATTTAATATTTGTACATTTGAGATGGAATGCATCACTACAAGTTTTTGCTCTTAAGCAGTTAGTGGAGGATGTAAGGAAAAACGCACGGACGGGGACAGGAGAAGTTCAGCACTCTAAATCTCGGGCACGACACTTGTATCCCCTAGGCCTCAGTTTCCCATTCTGAAAAACTACAAAGAGATCATTAAAAGCCATCAAAAGCTCCAAGATTCTGTAGTCAAACACTCAGCCAATAAAAGGGTCAAGATAAAGCTCCTTATAAAAGATCCACTTGGCTGGACATAAAAGGTACTCAACTATTTGTGGCAAGCATGAATAGCAGTGATTCTTTTATGATATAAATAATACAGCTAATCATCTGTTTGTTTTTAAACTACTGTTTGAACACAGAATTGGAATAAGAGCCTAAACATAGGATTTGATCCCTGGCTCGCACATCGTACAAAGCGAACAACTGTGGAGACACATGTATCACTCAGCACTGAAAGGACCTTGTTGGTGTGTTCTTCTGCAAAATTTCTTCTAGATGTGCACACATCACCGGCAGCAAAGGCTTTCATAGGGCTGCTTAATATATTTCCTCCTCACTCATCCTAAGAAAAATACAATGCCATGTTTGAGGAAGCCGGACTTCCCCTTTTGATCGCAGCCAGAGATACGTACAGACAGGAAACCTTTCTCCACCATTATGAAGTCGATCTTTGGGGTGTCAGATAAGGTCTGGACTTGACAAGCACAATGTATTTGGATCCATCCCCGCAGCAAAGAGGAATTTCTCATTTCCAGTTGGTTTTCCTAACATCCCAGAACAGCTCCTATTGTACATATGTAGATTTCCATGTTTTGAGTTCTGGAAAGCACTTACTGAAAACTAAACCAGATAAGCAGCACTAAGGATTTGAATCCAATAAACAACAGACCAAGACCCTCACCACCTGTGAAATTTGGGATGCAGGTCGGGGAGCTCTTGACTTCTTTCAACTTTTACTTCCTTTACTTACAGTACGACTGAAGAGCTAAGTAAAAAGGCAAGATGAGCATGGCCAAGGTCACCTATGCTAGTCAAAGGCCAGCTTCCCTGCCCCCGAGACCTACCAAAGCACCCTAGAAGACCCTTGTGTATGTATGTCTCACCTCCGAGCAGACGCTCCTGGCTGCACCAGAGAGAAGGCTGTAGCTGGATCCTCACCAGATTTTGCAGAAGGACCTGCCAGGTGTAAACCGCCTCCCCATTAGCACCATCCTGGACACGTGTGGCGGAGTGTGGGCAGCGCTCCAGTACTAACTGATCACCCTACCATGTCCTGCTGCCAGGAAACCGACACTTCCTCAAAGTGTCCATTCCCAGGCTCAGGAGAATAACTGAGGTAGTGCTAGTGGCAAATGAAAAGTCTGAAAAGTGAAAATGCATGGCTCCATAGGCTCTAGTTCCAGTTCTACAGCAACTCATTCTAATGACATCAGATGAAATATCAGCAAAGTCAGGGACTGGCTGGCCAACATTTGCACACACACACACATAAATGTATCCAGACTGGGCACTGAATTTCTTTCATGTAGTAAAATATACATAACGAAGTCTACGTTTTAACCATTAATGTTCGAGTTGAGTGGCATTAAGTGCAGTCACGATGTTGTGCAAGCATTACCACTAGGCATCTCCAGAAGTTTTGCATCATCCCAGCGTGAAACTGCCCCGAACTCCCCGCCTTGTTCAGCCACCAGCCCCGGCTCCTGGCCACCACCACTGACTGTCTCTGTGAGTTACTACTCTAGGGATCTCATATAAGGGAAACCCCACAATATTTGTCCTTTCGTGTCTCGCTTATTTAACTTGGAATATTATCTTCAAGGATCATTGGTAGCCTGTGTCAGAATTTCCTTTTTAAAGATAAATGATATTCCATTGTACGTACATACCACATTTTTGTTTATCCGTTCATTCTGATATCTGGGCTGTTTGCCCAAGGCATGTTTAAACCCAGTCTTCAAATGTGATCTTCACTTCTGAGAGGCTTTTCTGATTTCCTAGCTCTAAAAAAAAAATGCTAGGAATTATACTTGGCTTAAATAGATATTTAAGCTAATTCTCACCATAATGGGTGAATCAATATATTTTACTAGTGAATATACTCTAAATCCTGCTTTTAATGGACCTGTCACAAAGGGAAATTGCACCTTCCCCTCCATTCCATATAGAGAGCAGACAGAACATATTTTTTCCTTCTGCTTCCACTTTCAAAATGTCACTTTATAGCCACAAGGGTGGGGTTTTTTATACCAAAGGAAGTAAAAACAAAAGTAATAACAATAATATAGAAAGGAATTTCATCCGAGGCAGCTGCCAGAGAAGAAGTGGCCGGCACTGAGGACTGGCAGACAGACTTGAACTGGCAGGGCGAAATGGTTTAGCTGCAGCTCTGGATACTGGCCAAGGCAAGGCCCCTTTCTCCCCTCTTTTCACAGAGCAGGCAGAAACATACAGGGAGCCCCTTTTTCTTTGCCTTTGTGTTACCTTGCCACAGGTGAGGTTCGGTTTTTTAGGTGCTAGAGAGAGCCAGTTTCTGGGAAGGCAGTGGATGAGCTTTAGGGTCTGCGCTGAATTTAAAGGGCTAGAACTAAGATTGAGGGGAAGAGTGTCCCTCCCAGGAGGGGGTCCTATCCTAGAGCAGGGGAGGCCACACTTGGGTGGAAGGCAGCAGAAGAAACTGGTTTTGGCTGGCCTCAGTGTTCCCATGAAATGCAAAGCTGACTCTCCTTGGGACAGGTCTTCAGGGGCCTCTTAGCAACTTAACCCTCAAAATGGTTCAGAAAAAATAATATGTAGATACATGGACAAAGCAAATGTGGCAAAATGCTAACAATCAGTGAGTCTAGGTGAAGGGTACCCTGGAGTCCTTTGTACTACTCTTGTAACTTTTGTAACTTTATTTAGCAGTAATTTCAGGTCCAGAGGCAAGCTCAGGGACTGGAGGTGAGGGTGCTGCTAAAGCAGCAGAAATGCAGGGAAAAGGTGTGGGGTTTGGAGCCAGACACCCATAGATCCCAATCCAAGCTACCAGACATTTTGGGGAAGCTACTTGACCTCTCCAGGCCTCAATGCTGACATCTATAAATTGGGGGTAAAATATTTCAGGATTCTTACGTCATCCCTAAATCTTTTATGTGGCCTGCACTCAATAAAAGGCCCTGTTACTACGACTGCTGTAATTACCACGCTTGACAGCTGGAAAGGTGGGTGAGAGAGAACCAGAGAAAATAGAGGGCCACGTTGGGGTTCAGGATGGACAGAGAAGCAGGTGGCTGGGGGGTGGGGGATGGGTATGGAGTGAACTGAAGGTATGAGGAGGAAAATGGTATCTAATAAAGATAAATAAAATAAAGAACCTAGGCACCAAAACATAAAATCATAGCCATTCATCCTATCAACACTCCAGGCCAGCTCAGCAGATTATAGCTCTGCTGACACCAAGTGAGAAATTGTGTTTATGACTTTAGCTCCAAAACTTACCGTGTTTATTACATCCTCTTAATCTAGCTGCAGTTTACAATAGTATCACAGGTTTAACCTCAAATGGAAAAAAAACAAAAAGCCACACATCAATCAACTATTTTAACAAATTAGTTAACAGATAGTCAGTTCCTCCATTAAAAGCAAGATTCCAACAAATATGTCAGCATCTTTACCCTCAGGTCTTGAAATGCCTTATCTCAAAAAAAAATTTGAGCCTTACTCTCAATGTATGTATTTTTATAAATTAAACATGCATAGGCTATTGGCAATCCTTCTATGAAATATCAGAAAGGCTTACTTAATGTCTTAGCTGAGACCGATGTCCTACCTGGAAGCTGTTGCCTCTGGAAGCTTAACCCTGTGCTTTCACTTTCTAGAACAGGAATGAAAAACTCTAGCTTTACCCAGGCCAAAATGAACTGACTAAAGTAAGGCAAAGAAGTGCATCTGTTTTTCTCTTAGACTTGGAAGTGGATGGAAAGAATATGATGCCCCAACATCAACTCTGTGAGCCAAGCAGGCAACTCTTCTTGGAAGCCCTGAGTGGGGAAGGGACAGTAGTCATTTCCCTGGAAACTCCCTGGGGGCCACCTTTACCACTCTGGCTGTTGGCTTCTTGGCCGTGCATTATGAACACCTCCGAGATCAGAGGATTTCTCCTTTCTTGTGTCCTTGGAACAATAATACTTCAGAACTTCTCTAGGGTGTTCCAGAGGCCAGACCCCAAATTAGAAACAAGTTAAAAGATTTTGCTACCACTGTGCAAGGGACCTGCCTGTTCCGGTGGTAGGATTACATGTTGGTAGCAATTGCTCTCATAAGTAAAACTCACCAGGTGACACCTCTATCACTATTGCATACATTAACCAGCCCCATAACTTAGGGATAAAGATGAGACTGCACCCTCCCCCACTTGCCATCACCCATTCATCTAAAAGTATTTCCTGAGGGCTTGCTATGTGCTGCACCCTTGAGCTGCAGTGAACAAGGCAAGGTCTCTCCCCCACGTGGAGTTTATATTTAGCTCCACCATTGAGCAATAAACTATTATACAATTATATAATTACAATGTGATGAGTACAAAGAAGTACACTGTATAAGGAGAGCTGAGCTCACCTACCCTGGGGGGTCAGAAGGCAACATACAAGCTGGGAGCAGAAGTGCACTAGGACGCCCGGGGGCAATGCGGTGCCCTGGCAGTGCTGGACCGAGCAGCGCACCTTCAAGGAGTAAGAAAGCATGAGGGCAAAGGATGAGGCAGGTACCATGTGCAAAATGGAGCTCAAAAGGAAACCCTGGGGGCCCTGATTTGGATCTGCATGCACAAATTTACTCTAAGAGCACTGGGTTTGAATCAGAGAGAGTCTCAATCATATTTTCCTTTCTAAACACCACCTCTAAGAGGCTTTCCAGTCCCCTCTCCCATGCACATGGGCATTTTCTGAAGGTCTCTGGCAGCCTCTACTGAGGCACTGTCCCACAGTACTGCAGTTGTCTGTTTTCCTGTCCGGACTAACTGAAACTCTATCTTCTTAGCACAACAGAAGGAGAACTGAGAACCCTCTCTGACACTCAAGAGACCACAGGAGCTTTAACTTTAAAAAATTTTTTTAAGATTTATTTATTTATTTTTAGAGAGAAGGGAAGGGAGGGAGAAAGAGGGAGAAAAACCCCATGTGTGGTTGCCTCTCTCATACCCCGACCTGATCTGCAACCCCGGCATGTGCCCTGACTGGAAATCAAACCGGCCGGCAGCCCTTTAGTTTTCAGGCCGGTGCTCAGTCCACTGAGCCACACCAGCTAGGGCAAGAGCTTTAACTTTTTAACTATCATAGCCCACTGCTGTGACAAAGCCCAGTAGGTTTTACATATACTCTAGACCAGTGGTTCCCAAACTTTAGCCTGTCCCAGAATCACCTGGAGAGCTTATTAAAATGTATTGATGGGTCCTGCTCCAGAATTTCCAATTTCAGTAGCTCTGGGTAGGGAGGGAGGGTGCATTTCTGACACATTCCAGGTGATGCTGCTGCTGTTGGTCCAGGCCCCCACAAGACAGGCGGCTGACAGAAGAAACCTATGATATTAGTGTAGCAAAAAAAAAAAAATTTTTTTTTTACCAGTATCTGTATCTTGGAACTCAAAGCAAACCTGCAAAAACAGATTGTCTTGAGTGAGCAAATCTGCCTAGCTTTTACACCTAGAAATCGGCCTCACACTGGGTCCCCCTGACAAGCTTTGGCAGCCATTGGGGCACAGATTTCTCAAATCCCCAAGCTTTAAAAGTGGGAAATGTTGCAGAATTCACCAGTCACAGCGACGGGACTCTGTAACAGTGACACTGGGTGGCAAAGACAACTTCTGCAGCACATCAGACCTCAATCTGTGCACTCCATCTGAGGGCCCAGGGTGCACGCCCGCGGCCCATGCTAATCCAGTCAGGGCCTCTGGGTCCCGTTTACAGGGGGTGAGACACAGAGAAAACGGCACAGCTTCTCCTCGACTTTGGGTGCCCTTGCACACAGCCCTCTCAAACGCCAGGCATTTCTTGGTGAGCAGTCCCATACCAGTCACCGATTTCCTAAACTGCTAATCAGACAACTGCAGTGACCGTTAATTCTACAGTCAATTTTGAATTAACGGTTAATTCTACAGTTAATTCAAAATTCCACATTTGAATTAATGAAATAAAAAAAATAATTAGACCCAAACAATCACACTGGTCTGAAAGCACACAAATGGGCAAAATTAGTTTATTCATATTTGCTGCAACATTCATCAGAACGCTTGTTGGTCAATTTGCTTCAAGAGTGTTCACTTTTCCCTTAATTTTTCTTGGGTGATGTTCATTCACAGCAATACGTTAAGCCTGCTACCGTTCTGCAAAGAATTCCTAATGACCAGCCCCGTGTTTGAGATGATTTCTTCTCAACCTCTTTGTAGAAAACAAGAGGGAATGTCTGAAAATGGCCTATCTGTATTTTCCCGGATTTTAAAAAAGATTTCCCATATGTCCATTGAGAAAGTTTTATTTCTTCCTTAAATGACTCTAGAACAATGTCTATCCCTGAAAGAAGAGCAAAGCGAGACCTCTTCTAAAATTGTAACCTTTCAGTATGTAATTTAAACCAATGGCCAGCTGGAGGAAACTCAAGTTGGAGGAAAGAAATTTAATATATTTGGAACTCTAAATTAATATTATGTCAAGCCCCGGCAGCCCTTTTCCCCAAATCACTATAATTAGAAATATGCAAATGTTTCACTGGGGAAAAAAACTGAAAGCAAAAAATACACCTCATTAAGTAATGGTTTTATCTTCATTAGATGGTACTAAAAGTATAAGTGAGGCTGAAAGTTTTTAGACTACAATAGCATTATCTCCTTCAGAACTCAAGGAATATCACACCAAATAATGGCAAAAAATCTGTCACTTTTGATACATTTTCCTCAGGAAAAAAATAGCTCAGACATGGGCTCCCTGGTCCTCGGAAGATTTCGACCTTTCCACTTCGTCATAAACCGTCGGTTTAGGAAGTGAATGCTACACCGGCCACCAAGTGTTCCAGTTTTTAGCCAGTTACAACCCCTCACACTTTTCTCTCTACAGCACATTTTTCGTAACTGCTTTCGGAAGTTGTTTTTCAAAGACAACTAACCAGTGATTTAACAATTCAAGGCTTGGCTGCTTTGGTCCCCGACTCGGTAGACTCAGAGGTTAGCAAGTTTTACGTTAAAAAGTCCACAGAGACTCCAGGCAAGATGGCGGCGGCAGCACAAGGACTGAACACCCCCCCCCGCCCCACCCCCACCGTAACCTTAAAAACAGACAGACAGAGCAGAACCGACAGGCACAGCACATCTAGGGGACAAGGTCTCCCCACGACCCCTGTGGGCGACCCCTGTGGGCGAGGACGAGGAGCCGGACTACCGGAAGTGCCCCTGGAGAGTCAGCTGAAGAGCCCGGAAGAGCCCGGAAGAGCCCTCCGGGGACACGCCCACACACAGGCAGAAGGCTTAGCTGGCTCCCGTTCCACCAGTGAGGGCAGAAGGGATCGTGACCCAGGCAACACAACGTTCTGAGTGGGGAAATCTGATCCCTGTGAACTAAGGACAAACTAGGACAGCCCCAGGCAGAGGAGAAATTGCTGGGGATGAATCTAAGATGAGGAAAACAGGGACAAAGGGAAGGTTCAGATGGGCTGGGGGAAGGTGGGGGGTGAAAATGCGGACACAAAAGGAGTTTAAGACCTTAGGATGCAGAAAAGTGAGTCCACATTTTTAACCACCTCATGAAAACAGTGTAAGTGGATCCTCTAGAACTCTGACGCTGGAAAAGCTCTACTAAAAATATAAGAAAAGTCACAGTGAATGACAGAATAGAATCACAGTTCAATTCCAAATAGTTACTTAAGCAAAAAATAACACACAGAATGACAGCCCTAGTACAAACAATAAAATCATGCCAGAAAGACACAAAACAAATGAGAACTATAACGTAATATTTCAAAATGAACTAAAGGAAATAAAATGAATGAAAGAAGCTATGAAGGGCAGCATAAATCAGAACTTTAAAAACTCAGAAATGAGTTGACTGGAGAAACTAAAGGTTGGAAAATAGGGGTAAAGAACTAAGAAAAGAATTAGAAAAAAAGTCATTTTAGAAATGAAGGGTAAATAAAAAGGAAACAAGAGCAAATAAAATAGTGTCTTACAGGAACTAGAAGATTGAAAAAAGGAAACTTTTTTAATTCAAACAAACTATGAAGCCATTAAAAGGATTTGAGAGAAAGTGATTGATATAGAAGACTAGCAAAGAAGATCTAACACACACATAATGGAAATTCCTAAAGCCAACAAAGAGCAGAATATGAATAAATAGCTGTACTGTAAGAAAACTGCACTAGAAATGAAGACACCTGATTTTACATATTAAAGTGGCACATCATGGCCATCCTGAGCAACCAACCCTATAAAAGTACTGGACTTCAAGGAGTAAATATAAAAACCATTCCTTCGGGTATCTGGGCAAACAGACCCAAAGCTAAATGTGAAGGAAAGAAAATCAGTTTGTCAGCTGACTTTGACAACACTTTATGGCAAAAGCCAATACAGCATTAAAGGCAGCTGAGCAAAGAAAAGATGGGCCAAGGATTTATGTATCAGCAAAACTTACTTTAAGTGGCAAGGCTACAGACAACTGGTTGTAAATGCATAATTCAGAAAATACTTTCCATGAGTCCTTCCTGAGGCACCTATTAGAGGCACTTCAGAAAATGGTTAATTGTATGTTATGTGAGTGAAAAATTAAAGATCAAACATGAATAGGACCAAAACTCTAAATCACCAATTCATAGGAAATGCAGAGAACAGAGAAATGCAATCAGCAGAATTTAGACTGAAAAAATGCCTGGGACAAATCCTGTTGCTTCAACAAAAAATGGGAAAAGAATCTATAAATAAAAAAAGGAGTTAAACATCATATCAACCAATTGTAATATGTGGATCTTGTTTGGAGTCTATCAAATGTTTATATATTTTATACTTTCTTAATAGAGAAAAATGTGAATGCTGAATACTCAATGACACTGTGGAGTTATATTGATTTGGAAGGGTGTGACATTGGCATTACCATTATTTTAGGGACAGGACTCGGTATTTTAGAGCTACATACTGAAAATATTTACAGATAAAATTCCATGGTGCTTGAGACCTGCTTCGAAATAACGAGAGGGTGCAGTAGACAAAGGTAAAGCAGAAAGACTGGTTGCTGATCCAACTGGTGAAGCTGAATGATGAATGTATAAGGGTGCATTACACTATTCTCTATGTGTGAAATGTTCCCATAGTAAATAATACATATACTAAGTGAAGATGAAGTTCAGTTCCTCCATCTTGAAATAAAATGGCTGGTCATAGGTTTTCAAACAATCCAGGAAATAGCCTAGAAGTCATAGTTCCCCTACTTTTTTTTATCTTTTTAACCATTCCCTAGTCTCAACTGATAGCAAATTTAAACAGGGCCTATTTAAATTTAGGCCCTGAAAGTCTCACCCCAAACAATAGGTGCTAACCAAAGATGATTATGCCAGATAAAAAGTATTCTCTGGCTTAGAAACACTAGAATCCTTCCTCAAACCTATAGCAAGTACTTTAAAGCAACTGATGGAATTCTTAAGTACCCCTAGTTGTATTCCTAAAGCTGGTAGTTTCATCAAAATCGTTAACTGACATCCCACCAAGCAGCTGAGGAATCCCCTTAATGCCCTCAACCAAAGCTTGGTCACGCCGGGCACACCTTCTTGCCCGCAACTCAAGAGGCTACCACTTCCGTCCCTAGCCCGTCTGTATCAGGGATTTCTTCCTACCAGTACCAAAGGCAGCAAGAGTCCTGTTCTGTGCCCCGTAGCTGACAGAGAAGGACCTTTCCAATCCCAAGTATTTCCACTGTGTCAGTTCTCACTTGGGGGCGTCAGTCCTTGATTTGAAACTGGGCAGCTTATCACTTCATGGGACCCACAAAGGCCACCCTAAAGTTATAATGGAAAAAGTCAGGCGAAGTCAACCAGGTCACCTCACCCAGGCCAGCTAGTGACAGGAGAGTTGAAACATGATGGGCAGTATGCCTGACGGTGGCTAACTGGCACTCTGCCAGACCCACAGTGCTACTGGTAGAACACAGTTATTATTGAAACCGGAGATGGTCCAAATTAACAAGAAAAGGGTGAAACGATTTAAAAGGGAGGTACAGATCCTCCAGTTCTGGGAGACATTCTAAAGAGCATTCAGCCTGGACCCCTGAAGCATCTGTCTCATTCTGGTATGTTCTGGGGGGAAAAAAATGGTTCCAAAAAAATTTTGGCACATGAACGGCTCCATGAAGCCCTGAAAGTGAGGACACTGGGTGCGCACACTTATTCAGTCCCCTTCGGCGAACCCTCCGACAGAGCACCTGCTCCGGGGGCGCAGGGCTCCAAAATTGCAAAAAGGCTAGGGCGGTGAAACGCTGCCAGGGGGAATGCACAGCCTTTCTGAGGGCAGGACTGAGGGCCGGGCTGGTGGCAGGACTGGTGGCAGGACTGGTGGCAGGCCGGACTCCAGTGACAAACAGCTCACAAAGCTCCTGCTGAGTGAGTGCCTGCCCATCCCTCTCCTCTCCCCAGTCTCCCAGTTTGCCTTCTCAGGCCCTTCCTTCCCCATCCTGAACCCAGTCCCTCCCGACCCGGAGAAACCTTGCTTTCTCCGCTCCCTTCCTCAATTAACCGTAACACAGAACTGAAATAAAGCTAAATTAAGCTGCTTTCTATGAGTCCCTAGACCATATTTTTTCTGGGCTCTCTGTGGGCCTGGGCTTATGAGAAAAAGAATTCACTAAAGCATAAGCCCCTAGAGGACAAGGGTTTTTTACCCAGTGTGCTCAATGCTTTGGTAATACCCCACTTAATGCTTTGATAATTACTTGTGAACACATCTAGGAAGTCCTGGTATCCGGTCAGTTTAAAAGACATTAGAAGGGACCAGCAGGACGAAGCTGCACATCTCAAGCACTACTGCTATATGGCCGGAGCTGCTACTCCAGGTCCCTTGTGCGCTGCTCCAGGTCCCTTGTGCAAACAGACAGGCCGAGGGCCCTGCCTGGGACTCCCCTCACCTGACGCAGGGCCGCGTGTCCGCCCCTCTGCATCCCCCCCTCAGCCAGCCTCTCTTCAGAAAGCAGTAGTTCCAAAAAATATCCCTCGAAAATGCTGGAATGTAAATTAGGCTACACATTCAGATCTACTAAAAAATGCATAAGCCCGTCTACATATGCTACTAGTTTATTTTAAAAAGCAGGAGAGGAGGGGTTGGTTCAATGAAACTCATAAATCCTTGGTTGAGCTAAAAATCTGTCTATTTCCCGGCAGTAAATGTACCAACTACACTAAAATAACTAGAAAAACACTTAAATATCCCAATTAACCATTTTCAAGTAGCTATTCTAAGGACACACTTTGGATTAAGAATCCTGGTTTAATTTAATGACAGAATGCTAAAGGCCAGCCCGTGTGGTTTAACCAGGCCATTTCTTCAGGTGAAACTCTTCCTCGGGTACATAACTCAACTTTACTCATTAAACAAGAAATCTACATTGTGATATTTAGAATGGAAATACATTTAGAACATTTTACAAACTAAAAAATTGTCATCACTTTGAAACTACCCAGTTTTTCCAAGTAGAATAATTCTCAACTTTTTTAAAACACTGCCTTGTTTTCTTAACAACATGCACTAGCCAAATAACAAACAGCCAATGCCACCACCCACCTACCACAATTTCAAAATCAACAGTTTTCCACAGGAGCCAAATCTGTATTAGATCCCTATCTATAAATACTTCCAGTACAAAGAAATGCCAAGCCCTGACCAGTGTGACCCAGTTGGTTGGGCATCATCCCACAAATCAAAAGGTCACCCGTTTGATTCCCAGTCAGGGCACATGCCTAGGTTGTAGGTTCAGTCCCCAGTGGGGGATTGATGTTTCTCACATCAATGTTTCTCTCCCTTTCTCCCTCCCTTCCTCTTGCTCTTAAAAAAAATAAAAAAGAAGAGAGATACCAAATAATTTCCAAAGTTCTCTGTGATAACACATCTATTGTTCTACCTCTGCTAAGTAATCCTTCTGTTTAGGGCTCTACAAAGGTCATTATATGTAAATTACTGGCAGTTCTGGGTTGTTTTGAAGTTTTAACACCCTCTGAAGTTACCTGAGTCACCTGGGGGTAGGCCCAAATGCAGCAGGGTGGCTCACTTCACTAAAAAACTTAAAAGATACAAGCAAAAGAGTAAAGATTCCTCCTCTTTTCATTTTCCTTATTATTTCCCCTGCTTGGTCAGGAACAAGGTTTTCCTTGGCAAGTCATCACTCACGCCTTTTCCTTAAATGATAGATGTGTGCTTCCCACAAACAGCCTTTCAGCAGTGAGCAGTAGCCAACACACCTAATTACTTTCCAGTGCAAACCTGGGGAGCCCAGGGCAGAACCCCAAGATCTCCTAAGCCACGTCCGGCCTTTATCAAGGCTTGGGGGTTCTGCTTGGTGCTGGCTTGGTTTGAGGGTTTGTTGTTGTTTTACAAATGATCTTATGCAGACTGCTGCATACCCAGCTTATCATTTAACTAAATATTTACAATCTGTTAATAAGCATCTACTGTAACCTGTTATCTCAGGTGGGGGTGATGGGGTGGGCAGGTTGGGCAATGTAATTAGCCATAGACCTAAAAACAACATTAAGTACATATTCTCGGGAGGGACCTGCTCTGAATTTGAATTGTACATATATGTAAAACATGCAAAAGTGTGATCCGTACTTTTCCGCTCAAGTTATTTCTGAGTAAGCAACTAATTGACCACATTACACTCACACAAATCTCATCACATATGGCATTGTAGGAAATACTGCAATTATTGAAGAATATAAATGCAAGTTCCCTAAAAATTATCCTCTCTCATCTTCCACTAGTCTCCGCAGGGATTCGTTCTATAGGAGGCTTTTGGCTAACTGCAACCCTTTGCTTGTGCTGTCAACACCTGGACCAATTCCTGTCCCACTCACTCTTCAAGATACAACTCAGGTGCCAGATCTTCCTCTGAATCAGCCATTCAACTCACAAACTGACGGCCATTTCTCCAAGCCAATGGTAATGAATGCCGGACGAGGGCCGTTACTTAATTACAAATCTGACAACATCAGCATCTCCCCAGCACTTACCTTCCCAGATCCTAGGCTCTTTACAGGCAGGGATCCCATCTGAGACTTCACCACGACAGGCGAACTGGTCTAAACAACCAGTAGCTGTTGAAGTGCCATTTCAGTTCTACCACCTTCTCCGACTGGACCCCTGACTGCTCTCCCATGTGCCACTGAGCCATGAGCCCAGAATGACCAAAAGGAAGAGGACAGGTGGGACGGGAAGTCAGAGGGCTGGGGTGAGCCACCCAGTGAGCAGTCCATCCCTGAGTCCTCAACGGGACAGGACTTCATGCTTACGGGTCTTTCCATCTCCCAGCAGCACAGCCGGCTCCTTCTCAAAGGATCAGTCAGTCGGGCAATCGCAGAGCACAGTTTTAGGTTAGGGATAATGACGATAGAGGATGGACTTCTCCAGACCTCCAACTTCCTTTTGTTTTTCTTATTTTGACACTCAGCTTAAGCTATCACACTGCACAGTTCATTCTGTGGTTAGAGGCTCGATGTCCCCCACCTCCAACAGATCAATAACCAACCCCCTTTTAGGCTGTGGGTTCTTTATTGGCTATTTTCAATGTAGCCAAAAATTGTGAGGAGAGCAGTGCATCACGTTAGAGTCGATCCGCGGTTTATGAGAAACACTCTATCCTGGCCCAGGCAGCGACCAAAGACAAAGAGCAGGTTATTTCATACAAAAGGGTTTCAGACAGGCCGTGAAAGGGCCATCAGTCCCCGACCGAGGTGGGCAGGACCCAACCATCTCAGAATGAAAATTATTTCGCTTTCCTCATAACTGCAGTGAAGCCCCTATAACTAGTTCCAATCAAAGAATTTTCCTTAAAAAAAAATCTTAATTTTCTCCTGGGGCAATTTAAACTGCTCTCCTTTTGTCCCATCCTTCACTCACACATTACAAATATTTGAGGACTGTCATTCACTAACGCGTGTTTCATCTTATCTTCCCTAGGCTTAATAAATCCAGTTTAGGTTGCCTTCAAACGGCCTATTTCTCAAGCTTTAATTAACTCTGTGTCTTCCTCTACATCCAGAACGCCCATCTTGTCCTCTAAGAAACCAATAAATACACTTTTTAAAAGTAAATAACTAATGCTAAATATTTACTTTTCATGAAAATTTACTTTTTATTATATAGATACTAAACACACAATTTTTTTCATTTTTCAGGGGGTCATTTTTAAATTTTTTTAACACATAATTCTTATAACTCCCAACTCCTACCATAATGTCATAGTCATGTTCCGTGACCTTTGGGGTTTAGTTTTGTTTTTTACGTGGACCTGACCCTACGAAGAATTTCATGCATGTCTGCCACCTGTGGAATTGAGTGTAGCCAACAGCTAATCGATGCACAAACACAACATCCGGTCCCCTGCCCACCACCGGTGGAGCTGCAGCTCCTCTGGGCTTTATTTCCGCTAATTTCCAGGTACCACCAGCACTCCCAGTCACACACACCCGCCGGGACTCCCATGCCCCTTCTCCTCGGTCTCGTCGGGGCCTGACACATCCCAGGTGCCTGTGAATTTGCCAGCTGAGTTAAGTCTGCACCTT
Source organism: Phyllostomus hastatus (assembly GCF_019186645.2). Lineage (NCBI taxonomy): Eukaryota > Metazoa > Chordata > Mammalia > Chiroptera > Phyllostomidae > Phyllostomus > Phyllostomus hastatus. The sequence goes on along the minus strand of NW_025333709.1, from coordinate 32,193,410 downwards.
CCTCTTTCTCTTAAGTACTGCCCCTTCTTTCCAGGGCACGCACACTAGCACTCAGGGCCTCACCCCTTCATCCGAAGAGTCAGATCATCCCTGTGCCCAGCTCCGCACCAACACATAGCTCTCAGCCATGGAATTCGCTGTCCTAAAATAGGACCCTCAGAAACTCTCCCTTAGGTATTTATACACCCATGTTCACAGCTTCATCACTCTTGATAGCCAAAAGAGGGAAGCCGCCCAAGCATCTGTTGATGGGTGAATGCATAAAATGTGACATATTCAGGCACATACATACACAAACCACATGTGCTACAATATGGACGAATCTTGAGGACACTATGCTAAGTCAGTGATTTTCAACCTTTTTTATCTGATGGCACAAGCACAGGTCAACTAATTACTAAAATTCTGTAGCATGCCCTAAAAATATCTTTTTTGCCAATCTAACAAAAATAGATGTCATTTTGATTCATTCACACCGAATGGCTGTTGTTTTGTTATTTGACAATCTCAGGAAAAAGAGGCCAGTGCCTTTTGTATGTTTTGTTAGGTACTGTATGTTTTAAAAAATCTTGTGGCACACTGCTGTGCTAAGTGAAATTAGCCAATCACAAAGACAAATACTGAATGATTCCACTTACATGAAGTCCCTCGAGTACTCAAATTTATAGTGACAGAAAGTAGAATGATGGCTGCCAGGGGCTGGGGGAGGGGAGAATAGGGAGTTAGTGATTAATGGGTACAGCGTTTCAGTTTTGCAAGCTGACGCGTTCTGGAGACCAGCTGTACAACAATGTGAATGAACTTAACACTACTGAACAGTACACCTAAAAATTATTCAGACGGTAAATTGTATATCCTAAAATGTGTATTTTCCTAACATTTAAACACTCATGCCTTCTTTAGTCTCAGCTGCCCACAGCAAAAGAGCATCCAAGTGTTGGAAACAGGTTGCAGAGTGGCCTTAAACGGACAGAACGAGTGAGCAGCTCTGGACTAGTAAACAAAGCCCACCCTAGTCTTGGCTTCAAAGCTTTTTTCAGAATCTGAACCAAACCCTAAATGCTCCTTGAGGCTAAATCAAAAAGTCTACCTTTCCAGCCTTTTCCCCTCCAGCTCCCTACCCCCAGCCATCACACCAACAGATTGCACCAGCCTCAAGTAACATTCAAGTAACATCGTGATGTCTTCCTCCCCGTTTCTGTAGCTTTTTCCAATTGAAGCCTCAACAACAAATGCTCTACCTTCTCTCTTTTAAGGTGCAGAAATGAATCTCAAATGTTACCTCCCACATAGACACTTTTACTAATCCCTGATTGCTATCACCCACCCATGGAGACACTAACTCCTCCCCAATGAAATCTTCCCCAAGCACTTTGCACTTCTTAAGACACCAATTCTACTTTGAATGGGTGGCTGTGTTCTTCCCTGTCCCTCCCCCAGCCCTAGCCAGTTCCTGGAGTCTCTGCAAGAATATAGGTACAGAGATGGATAAACCTCAATCTGAAATGTTCACTGAGCATTTATTGTGCCCAAAGTGCGGTGCAGGTGCTGGAGAAGAGGAGAGATGTTAAGCCTATATTTACTGAGCCTCACTGAGTGTCCAGCCTGGGGCAACGGACAAGTTCAGCTTGGTCCCTCACTCCCAGCGAAGGCAGTCACGGGACAGCTCCTGATCTCAAGGACCTCTCAATGCCACTTTACAAGGTAACAGGGTTCCAGGAACCCACGTGAGTTACATTTCCTTTCTCACCTTGAGAAAATGACCATTTACAGACCTTTCCCCTCTTCAACTTTCATCCAGTCATCTGTATCCCATTTGAGGGAAAGCAGTTTAAATAAAGTTAAATAAAAAGCCAGGAAGAGAAGTATGCAGTACCAGAATTATCAGCTTTAAAAACAAAAGGAAAAAAAAACTACACATTAAATGTATATACTTCATCTTAATACCAAAACATACTTCTAGTTAATCTGATTTTACACCATTTTCATTTTTTTATAAGAGATAAAGCCAAATGAGGAACATGAAATCAGCATGATAGTGAAGCACCGTGCTCCCGCTGCACAGGACACCGTGCTGAGCATGCTCTGCGCAGCTCATACACTCCCTTCAGGAGCCCTGCACCATCGCGCCCGTTCTACAGACGAGGAAACGGACTTCAAGGAGAGGTGACGACGGCTCTTACCCAGATCACACAGTGGGCAAGCGGCGGAACTGGATAAAAATGCAAGTTGCCAAAGGTGGAGCCCAAGCTTTTAAATCTAATGCCACAGGCCCTAAATATCTATTTAACTTAAACTTTAAAATTTGCAAAAGTGTTGAAAATCTAGCTGTCAGATAGGTATACATTGGAAGAGATCTAACAAAAATGTGTCATAACCAAAATCTAAGCGTGAAGGCTAAAGTATAAGCTGAGTGGAAAAATTATCAGGTACAATTATTGTATCAGGTACAATCAGGAAAAATGATCAGACCAGGAGTTCTGGTTCCCCCAAACTCCAAGGTCGGCTCAATCTCTAAAACTAGTGATTCCCAACTGTTATCTAAAAAGCTCACTCAAAATAAAACTCAAAGTTTGTGCCATTTTACAAGGTGTCAAGTTAGCACTTACTGGTACTGTATACAGGACTATAATGAAAAACAGTCAAATTCTACATACCTGCAGAATTTACTCATGTATTAGCTGCCTATTCTACCCCAGACCCCATATGCCAAGTCTCTACAAGAATCTCTTTCTAATCTTTAGGGAAATCATGTTAGTGTAGGCATTATTCCCATTTTAGGGACAATCAGATTGTCCCTACAGATTTTTTATCTGTAAAAAAATTCCTATTTTACAGATAATTATGGCTGGCATGTATTGAGCTTGTACTCTGAGCCTCCCAGGCCACACTATTCTAAAAACTTCATATGTAGCAACACATTTCTGGCACGGAAAGGTTAACTAACTTTCCCAAAGTCACGCAGCTAAAACTAGGATGAAAAAGCGAAGCTCAGCAAGATTAAACAACTGGTTCCAAGGCCACAAAGCTATTAGCCGAGGAGAGAGGGGGTTAATTCGAAGCTGTCTCACTCCTTCGGCTTGTGCTCCTTCTTCCAGGTATCTGTGTGGTACCCCCTGGGCTTCCCAGGGCCCGAGCGAAATGCCAACATGCCTTAATGCCTAGGGCTAGCAGGAGAGAGCAGTGCTATTGCCTAGGGCAACCTGAACAGCACAGGTCCTGTCTAGAGGGGCAGAGTTCTCAACTCTTCAAGAGACCTGAATATAAATTCTCCATATTTTTAAACACTGCCTCAATGGTTTCTAAAAAAACATCATGTGAGCCAAACGAAACAGCTCCATGGGCTATCAGCTTGCAACTTCTCTTTACTTATTGAGAGCCTAAAGACAAAAGATGAGCTGTCTGGTGTCCAAAATGTCAGACATCAGAACTACTAAACCAGGCTTCCTCTCCAGGCTCCCCTACTTTCAACGAAGGCTAACCCCACATCCAGATGTTTGCCGGCGGTAACTTCCCAGTAGGTCCCTCCCTGCTCTGGATTTGTAGCCATGGGGGCAAAAATCCAAGTGACAGAAACTGCACTTGAAATTTTGCATATTTAAGATTCTTTCAAATATCTTTCAATCCCTTTTTGTAAAAGTTATTACACCTGAATGCAACAAAATAAAGCACTTCTCACGTCCTAGCCTGTAGCTGTTAAAACTAAATTCATCCTGGAGAAAATTCACTGCCTTTGAGGGATCCCTGCTCTGCAGTCCAGGTTCAAGAGTCCCACTTGGGACACTGTGGCTCATTTCCTGGTGTCCTTCTTTAATCAGCCTGGGGAAGACGTGAGGAAATGAGTCAAAATCCTAAAGGCAACTTATAGTGACTGTCAACAACAGCAGCAAAATCCATCATCACAACATCTGTACACAAACATGCTCCAAGGGAAACCCAAAAATACTTGGCGCATTGCTGAACAGAATTTGAGAAGAAAAGCTGTGCGTGCAGGTAACCTGCCTTATCTCTCCTTGTGCTCACTCAGGGTAAATGGCCCAGTGATACTACCCATCACTGAGGGTTTTCTCATTCATGAATATGCCACAAGTTTATAATGCTAAAACCATTTCTGTTTTTTGGAGTAGGGGAATGGAAAAAATTTCAACTGACAGCATCATTTTAGCACAGCTTATCTTCATTTCTGAGGGACTAACCTCAGGCTTCACTGCTGATAATTTTGGGAACTGACTCACCCTCAGCCAGTTCCCCCAGCAGTAAATGGTAGGGACTGGAACAATATTGCCTCCTGGGCTTGTTGAGAGGACTGGAAATGTCAGTTAAAAGCAAGGCCCCAGCACAGTGCCCAGCACACAGTTTCCAATTACAGAGCAACACTATGTACAATACAGGTATTGTGAAATTTCAGGCACCACAGAAAATGTGTTGTAATGGCACAGCATACATGATTTATCAAATCGTAAGAGTAAACGTGTGGATGACTGGGAAAGACCAGGCTGGAGATAAATGACTTCTTTGGGATTCCACTGTAAGACCGTCATATTATTTCCAGCAGGATAATCATCCACGACGTGCACAGCTGCTGGGAATGACTCTAGCCTCACACCTGCAGGAACAGGGGAAGGTATGATTCACTACTCCTCGCAGGTTCATCCTGCTGGGCACAGGAGTTGTAAATACTTGGGGGAGGGGAGAGGATGAAGGGTCTGGCAGAGTTGGTACCTCCTAGTCCTCACAACGAAACTGTAGATGAGCACATGTGAATTAAGGAGAGGACAACCCAAACCACACCTCCCTGCTCTAGCCAGGGGCAGACCAGCAGGGTACCACCAAATGGTCCCTGTGGCCGGAGAGGCGGAGGGATTTCAAGGAGGCAGAAAGGAATCAGGGAAAGATATCAGGAAAGGTGTAGAGGCTACCCTCAGAACACTGATAGAGGAAAATTTCAGACCCAAAGGCTCCTTCAGGATGTAGATACCTCACTGTCCTCTTGAGGAAACTGGCCTCCCCCAAATTTAAACAAACTGCCCAAGGGCACACAGCCAGTAAGTCGTTGAGAAAAGAAAAATCGGAGGGCAGCAAAAGGCTTTGTCACCGCACGGTAAGGCACCGCCCCCCCTCCAAGCCAGACCTGAAAATTCCCTTTGCCAAAAATCTATTGGATGGAGCAGGCTAATTATGAGGAAGGAGGAAGCAATAAATTCACTTCATTTTTAAAAAGGGAACTATTCTGTGAGGTTTGTCTCTCTAGTGCCCTACTGGGGTCAAATTCACATATAGTAGTTGAATTTTAAGATGCAAGGGCCAAACGTGTCGTTTGAAGCTTAGGTGGTCAGACCCGTCACAGAATCTGGGCACTCACGCAGGATCCCTCCTGCCTCACAAGGGTCCAGATGCAAGGCCTCTCTTCCCCCACAGGAAAGACCTCACAATGCCTTACAAGACCGGGAAGCGGGAGGCTGCATCTTGAGACCTTATAGGAAAACTGAGCAGTCGTCTATGGAGTCCCACAACAGTTCACAGCGATGCTTCCTGTGCAGCCCCTGAATTCCAGTTCAGACTCACTTTCTATCCTTACGTCATCAAAGTAACCTCAAGGGTTTTTTTGGTTTTTGTTTTTAATGACCTGGGAGAGAACGGGGCTTCAGGGTTGGCCAAGTGACCTGCACTGGCTCACGCACCAGCGACATCCCTCACCCCCACCCCTCCCCCCCCCCAAAAAAGGGAAGGGGCAGGAATCTGCCTTAAGGCTTCCAGGAGCCTGCAAATCCTCCTGCTCCACCATAATACCCCAGTTCCCGCTCAGATATAACTGGATTTTAATAACAGCTTTAAGATTCAAGTAATATTTGCAGAAAGTTCCACTCCATCGCCCACCCCCATCCCCCCCCACCTCAGGCAGCCCTTAAGTATCGATATCACGTGGGAGGGGGTGTTGCAAAACGGACCAACGATTACAGGTCAGACGCCGATTCGAGGGGCTTGCAGAGCTCTGCCAACCTGGCCGGGCACTCTAGCTGGGCGAGAGAGACAGCAGGGTCCTGGCACCTCAGTGTCCCAGCGCACTGTCCCTACCTCCCCTGAGAGCAGGCAGGCAAGCAGCCCCCAGCCGCTCCGAGGAGCGTGGCAGGAAAGAAACAGCACCGCAGCAGAAAGGGGCGAGCCTCTGGCACGGGATTTACAAAAGCAGAAAGTCTGCAACCTAGCGGCTGCTTTCCACACGCCCTACCCAACTTGTCCCTGTAACTGCCACCTCCCGTTCGCGGGGTCCCGCCCCAGAGCCGCACGCTGAGCGCTCCTTGTGCAAAAGCATAACCTGGAGGCCCGGGGGACGCCGCAGACTCTGACCCGTGTCCACGGGTGATGCCGCGAGCAGAGGCAGCAGCGAATCTATCCCCACCTCCGGGGCACAAAGAGCACCCTCGGTTGGAAAGCAGCAACTGCAGAGCAAAAAAAAAAAAAAACTCTCCAACTTTGCCCTCCGCGCTGAGAACCTGCCGGCTGGTCCTTCGTGCGCTGGTCACAGAAGCGCAACTTTTAACAAAAGGAAGCAGCGGCCGCGCCTCGCCGAGTAGATAACGCGCGGGGTGCGAGCCCCCGACCCTGCCGCCTCTGCCCCCGTGCACCCTCCGCACAAAAGCAAACCCAAACTAGCATGTAGCCCGCACCCTCAGCCTGCATTCGCTCACGCTTAAGACCCCTTGCTGCCCTCATTCCCGGGAGACCCCAGCTTAGCTACCCCTCCACCAGTGGCTGGGGGTTCCTCACGCAGGTGAGCGAGAATGGGCGCCGGGGAGTTCCAGAGACGTCTGGAATCTCTCGGGATGCTGAAACGCAAGGACAGTGGGGACCGGCAGCCGCCTTTCCCGATACCACGAAGCAAGTTGGAGCCCTCAGGGGCACAGGCAGCGGCGGGGGGCGCGGCCCCGGAGCCCGCCTAGCTCTCCCACCTGTGTGGAGGCCGAACAGGAGGAGCAGGACGCAGAGAAAATCCCAGGCGCCGGGAGCGCCTCTCATTGCGATGGCAGCGCTGAGATCTCAGCTCCGTTCCACGTTCCAGCTCTCGCCCAAGTGCACCGAGCGCGGCAAAGCCGAGCCCCCAGAGCCGCGAGCGCGGAGGAGCAGCCCCTCCTCCCAGTGCCCTCCCCCTGCGCGCCGGCCACGCCCCTTCTCGTCGCCCCTCCTAGCCTGCCCTTCCTTAGTGCGTCCCTTGCTCCCAGATTTCGCTACCTCTCGGCAGCGTCAGGTCACTTTTCCTTCGACCTGTTTAATCCCTGGGGGCTCAGCCTCCCGGCGTGGGAGGGGGGCATGCCTGCTTTTGCCGCCAGCTTCCGACCCCGGAACCCACCTCTCCTCCCCTGTGTTGTGGTCCGGCCGCCAGAGGCGGTTCCCCTACTAGGGTGGTGCTGCCCTCTGGCTTTGTACAGCTGGGGACAGCTCTCACATTGGGACACCGGCCCGCCACCTGGCAGGTGCTCCCCAGACAATAAAGGTCGGCCGCTTGGCCCTGGAGCATGCTCTGGAGGGAGGAGGTTGTATGCTGCTGATAGTGAGGGTGCTGAGGAGAAAGGATGGGGTGGTGGGGAGCGGGTAGGAATTGGGCCCGGGTATTCTCCATTCCTGTTTGTCAAAGGGGACCAAGAGTGACACCTGCCACCTCGGTAAAAGGCTGAGCCAGAACGTAGGTAATTCTTTATGCTCAGTTTCTACACCTGCTTCTTAGCCTGTAGCAGCACAGTTGGTTTCTATTGGTCTGAGTGGCCTCCGCCAAACAAGCTCCTGCTGAGACTGTTTTGGAGTCGGGCTTTGTAGTAGGGGGAAGGGGTTTCCGGGTGCCTGGTGAAGTTTGATCTGGGAGCCTCGATTTTTTAAATCCTTTTGAACCTAAGTCATTGTACTAAGCCCTCTGGGTGCCTTCTCTCTCTCTCTCTCTCTCTCTCTCACTCTTTCCTTTCCTTCACCATACAGTTTCTCTGCCTCTCCATTAGAGGACAGTTTCAGGGGTGGGGATCCCAGGGTTCCTTTTAGCTGCCCTAGCCTATATACCATGAGCAAAGTAATAGTAAAATGATTCTCTTAAACCAGGTTCCACTGCCTAGGAAGTGTTTCACCCAAGGAGACAATAATATCTGTTTAGGATTTTATAGTTCCTCCTTATGCTGAATATTATTTCATGCCCATAATACTATAACAGCTCTGTAAAGGAGAGCAGATACAGTTATTATTTTAGTTCCAAAAGTTGCCCAAGATCACACAGCTAATAGAGGGGAGATACCTGCAGCCACTCATTTTAAGACTGCCTGCAGGTCTAAGAGCTTTCCTTACACATTCTAATAAACAAATAAAGCACCCCTCCAGATAGCTTAGAGTGGAAAATAAAAGGGAGGTGTCATCAGATAAAGCAATGGAATAATTTAGATACACTTAGACTCTTGTCTAAAGTAGCATCCAAAATTTATAACTAACCAGCCCCCACTTTATTTAATATTGAAAGCTCTCCTGTTTGATATTGATAGGACCTAAGTTAAAGAAAAATTATTTTTAAAGCTAATCACTTAAAAATTATCACTACTCAATCAAGACATATGATTACTTCTCTTTAAATTCATCTATTCATTCAGTAAGCATTTAAGTGTCTACTGTGAACGGGAGGCACTAGGCCCTGGGCCCTACCACAGTCTTTACGGTCAAGTGTGGGGACCTGTATCCCAATGTCCTGGCAAGTGGTTGACGTCATACAGCTGTGGGAAAACTGAAATTCAAAGTTCTCTGTCTGTGTTCTGAGCCATTGGACCATATCTCTTTCTTAGATGACAGAGGTAAAAGCTACCACTCAAAGCAATCACAAGTTTCTGGGATCTTGATTTATTTCTAAAATCCATTTTGAAGTGAGAAAAAAATCACGAGTTAAAATATCAACAATCTGCCTGAGAGGTAAAATTTACAATTTTCTTCTTCAATCAACTGATATTGGAGAGGATAACAAGTCCTCAGCACAGTGGGTGAAAAGAGACCATACTGCAATTTAATTCCAGGCAGGAAACTATCAGGAAAAAAATACCAGCATAGGGAATTATATTATACAATGCAGGGCTGTCTCCTATTCACCATTCAGCAAACATCTATCGAGCACCTAGGTAGGCGCAAGACCTGCAAAAGCATCCTAAGACAATGTCCCTGCCTAGGGGGATTCACAGTCTGGGAGACCAAACAGATACCCAAATAAGAAACTATAGTATCTGCTAAGAGGGTGCAGGTACTCGCACCAAGTTAGCCATATCGGTTGGTAGAGTATTAAAATCCTTGCACACTGATGAGAAAAATGCCACTCTCCTAAATACCTAAGTGCACCCTCACTCCCACCCCTTTGTTGGGATACTGCAGATGTCCTCAGATCCATAAAAGTTTAATGCTGGACACAGCAGAGAGCCTCCAGCGCCTGTGCCTTTAGGGTTATTAGCTATTTTTAATACTACTCCCTGTCAGCTAAGTACTAAAAGGAGGCATCTAGAAGGGACTATGAGTGAACTGCTAACAGAATGAAATATTTTAGATCATGTCCAACAGAAACATTTACAATGGTGGAAATGTTTTATATCTCAGTAGGGTGTGCGGGACCAGTTCTGTGCTCTGTTTTGTGATAGCCCTGAACCCTTTCATGGATTATACCTTAGGTGTTTTTATTTTCATAATTGTATGAATTCTGGATTGTGACTTGTAGAAACCCAGCTCAAATGACTTAAGCAAGCAAACAAACAAGAAACCTAAAATGCATTGGCTCTTATAACTGGAAAGTCCAGGGATGACAGTGTTCCTAGACTTTCTGAGATTCAAGAATTCTAAGTCATCACACTTGAACTTGGTGTGTGTGTGTGTATGTGTGTGTACACATATGCATTTTTCTCCATCTCTGTGCTTTCCTTTATTGCTCCCCTGTACTTGTGTACACTCAGAAAGCTCTAGGCTTATAGCTCATTAGTACTGATGTAAGCAAAGCTTTTCTGCCCTTGTGAACATCTATAAAAATACTGACTTGGCTTAGGTCACATGCCCATCTGGAACCAGTTACTGAAGCCAGATGGAATAGGATGATTGGCCAGGTCCCCGTCACATACCCTTCCCTGGGGCTGGGATCGGGGTCTACTTCATCCATATGACAAGGCCATTCTTAATGGAGAGGGATGTGCCCCCCCGCCAAAATTGAGGTATTCTCACCAGAAGGAGGAGGAATGACGCTACACAAATAGAACAAAAGATAGTCTCACATGGCCCAAAACTTCAACTTGAAGATGTTTTATATTTCTGATTGTAAAAGTAAAGACGCTTATTGTAGAAAAATTAGGAAATATCAAAAACGGTAAAGAATGAAACAAAACAAAACCACCCAATATATAATTACTAAAGAGTTCATTTTTGTGTGTTTATTTCAAATCCTTTTTTCCTGCTTATTCTAAGGAGGTTTTTTTAATATAATTTAAAATTCTATAATATTTGCTAGTTTTCTACCAAGCTTTTCCATTAAGATAACATAAGCATTGTCCCAAACCATTAAAAATTCTTTGGAAACATAATGAATAACAGCACTATGATGTCCAGTTGTATGCAACACAATTCTGGGTGTTCAATCTTTTCTCTATTTTTTTCTAGTTTTATTTCTATGTATATTATTTGGTGATGAACATCTTGGTGAATAAGCTATTCCTGCCTCCAGTTATTTATTTAGGATAGATTCCTAGAGGTGAAATTACTACATTAACAGTATAATCCTTTTCAAGTTTTCTACTTAATAGTCCCATTTTTCCAGTAATCCTTTTAAAGTATTTTGTCCATAAAGTGGGAGAAGTGAATAGACTCTATACCAACAATGACCACCTTGCGGTTTGTGAGGTTGAAAGAAGATGGTATATGCTCTTAGTTGAAGCTTTCAGTTGGTATTTATTGAACATCTATATGCCAGATGTGCTACAGTATGTGCAGGGAATGTAAAGCTAGACAAAATACAGATGCTGCCCTCCTGGGATTTGCAGGGAAAGAAGAGAGACATTTAGGGGGGTAAAATATTATTATATTGCTATACATGCTCTAAGGGAACTCTGTGTACAGGGTTAGGTTTGAACACAGAGGAGCACCTAAATCACTATACAGAGTCTTCATGAGGTTCCCCAAAAAGGTGCCAATTAGATTCTGAGGATCAAGAGAAAAGGAAGGCAAAGCAGGGGGAGAGCGTTCAAGTGCAGGAAGCACACGTGCAAAGGATGAGAGGCATGAAAAGTCTGAGCAATAGGAAGAACCACAGCTGTGTGGCACAGTTAGGGAACCAGGGCCTGTTGAGGGTGGAAAGAGTTGAGGCTACAGAGATAAACAAGAACATTCAGGCCAAGAAACTTGAACTTCACCTCCTGAGCTATGAAGAGTCACTAGGCGACTTGGTGCTGGGGTCAGAGGTGATAAGATTCTAAATTTGGAAAGATAGTGGAGAAGCTCGGTGAAGGATGTGTCGAAAGGCATCAAAACTTGAGGCAGGAAGAAAATAATAAGCCTAATATAGTGATCTACGGGGAGACTGTGGACAGAGTTAAGTTTATGGAGGTCAGAATGGTGGGAGTGGTAGGGGATGAATAAGACAGATGTTGAGGAGGCCTTGATCACTAACAGTATTGGGGAAGGTGGGTGGGAACAGGGACTCCAGGATGGTGCTCTGATTTCTGGTACATGTGTCCCTTCAGCAAGACCTGCAACTAGATTTGTTATTGAAGGTAAAGGATTGGAGTTGGCCCTATGGGTTTTGAGGTGCTTATGGACTCCCCCAAAGCTACACAAAGCCAGACCTAGAGTTGTAGCCAAGGATTTGGGTGAGGCTACCCCAGAGAGAACACACCATGAAGAAAACAGCGGGCCAACTTAAGGGACAAACAGCGGGGGAAAATGATTCCATGGAGGATCCTGACAAGTCAGGGTCAGAAAGGTGAAACACAAGAGGGCTATGACAAAAGGAAAGCAGGAGCCTTCCCTTGTGTCCTGTTTCTTAGGGAGGTCAAGTAAGATTTTTTTAAAAATACACATTGATTGGAGTTTGTATTCATAATAAGAACTGACAACGCCTAGCCAGTTCCAAATTCGTTATACACACTAACTCATTTAATGCAGTATAACTCGGCCTAGTAGATACTCTTAGTCTCCCAAGTTTACAGCTGAGAAAACTGAGGCATGAGGGAGTTAGGTAACTTGAACAAGTTTGCATCGGGATTCAAACCCTTGGCATCTGGCTGCATAGCACTGCACTTAATGACCGCAAACACTGGCTTCCCTCCTTAACCCGAGATCTTTGCTGACTAAGCACACACTCTCACACCCAGACACACACACACAAATGTGCACACAGTTTTCAAGCCCAGAACTGGGGCTCTTGTGGGTCGAGCAATACCTTAGAATTGAAGAGGTGAATCTAAGAATTTATTATTTGGTAAGTTTTTGAGAAATTTAATGGAATACAAAAAGAGGAGATGGGACAAGAGATGCAGGGAAGACTGGGAAGCCTTGAGCAGTTCGTAGGCTGAAGTGAAAGCACCAGATGATGGAGATTCTGAAGACCCAGCTGGTGGCAGAGGATGACTGAAAAGGGGGGATGGAAACACAATCTACAGCCTAGCTGGAGGAATGGGCAGTAGAAAACAGCAGGGACAGCCCAGCAAGAAATGGAGGAAATGTGTGGGGTTCATCTGAAACCCTCGAGTCATTTGTATGTACGACTCTCTATATACAAAAATTTTAAATATATACATTTCTAAATATGACACTAAAAGATGACTTTGTCATAATTATCAACGACCATTGCAGGGTCCCATGCCTGGGGCACTGTGCAAAAATAAATAAATAAATACCAATGTGATAGGGCCCTTATCTAATTTCATGCTATTTCCCAGAATTAGGAGTATTTCTAACCTTAGAGTCACATTGGTGTTCCATAAATCCCCAAAGCACAGGGTTGACATCTCTTAAGTAATATATCTTTCATTGCCTTACATTATTAATAGAATTATTTGTAACCCTGTTATAGCCTCTCCAGTAAATATGCCATTCTTTGAAGGGCTTGCCACAAACAAAGCTGTGCACACAGTAGGCACTGCATGTCTGCAAAATGGTATTACTGACAAATTGTGCCTCTGGGTTCTTTTCCCTGTCATTTTTATTTTATCAGAATTTGTTCTGACTCTAAGAAATACGGCTTTTTTTGTTTTTTTTTTTTTTTACAAATTATTGTTGTTGTCATAAATTTGTATAATCCAAATCTGTCTTAATCTCATCCTGAGTGCCAGGACCTTTTCACCTTTTTTTACATTTTCGTTGGACGCTAATAAAGAAGTCACATAGCAGGAGTAAGAAAAACTTGTATAAAGATTCAAAATATTAAATGGTTGAATTAATACAAGGAATAAAATGTACTTGACACAAAAACAGTGCAATATATCAGGTCTCCTGATTCGTGGAGGCAAGCAGTAGAATTGTTTCATCTATGTGCAGGTCTTAAAACTGGCAGCTAAATGGGCTCATATCGGACACCTGCCCCTAATTCTTGGTCCACAGAAACTATATCCACAGCACAAAGGATGAGAATATGAGCATGGCCCTTGTTCCACCAGTGCTGTCACTTAAACCATTCCCGTAGACAGAAGGAGTTCTAGTCATAGCTTATCCACAGGTCTCCATGGTTAAACTGATCATAGACTTATCATGAAACTAGGACACTTTGGGAAGGGGAAGAAAACAACAGTCATAAACCAAATAATCCAAAAGGAATGGTTATCTTGAGCGTGGAGATTACAGCAAACTTTCTGCCTGCTGTGCCAGATCAGTTAGGAATCAGATCTCTTGTACACCTTAGGCCCTTCAGAAAGAAGTGCCTTGAAGACGTGGCTGCTGGGATTGAGTCCTGGTGACCTCAGTTTAGAGGAGGGTGTAAGCAAAGAGAGAGAGAGAAAAAGAGAGAGTATGAGTGCATAAACACTTTCACATTGACAATTAAAGTTAATTAATTTTAATTACCTTGCACATTAAAAAAATCCTAGCCAAAATCATCATCATCATCATCATCCATAGTAATTATTAATATGTATTACTATCATTAGTGGCATAATAACCAGAACTACCCACTCTTTCTACTATGAAGTACCTTTAAGACTTACTAATGGGTCATAACTCTGTTGGGCTATCATAATAATAAATAATGTTTATTGAGTATGATGTTTCGTGTGCTGATCTAAGTATTGGCCTATATTACCCCATTTGAGGTCAGTCTATTATCAGCCCCATTTACAGATAAGCAGTGGGAGGCACTGATAGGTCAAGTGACCTACTTAAGGTCACTGGGTAGTTAGTGGTGGAGGTAGGCTTAGAACCCAGGCATGCAGGGAGCAAACATCTACACTGTGCTGCCTCCCTCTGCACCATTGTGTGAGTTTGTTCCCCTTTACTAGTAGGTTTTCAATTTATACCTAACTGTCCAGAACCAGAGGGCAGGCATTCTTTGTCACCATCTCTGTGCCTTCCACAGCGTCTTACACTTGTTAAAAGTTCAAAACTTTCTTGCTGCAAACTAACTATAAAACAAAAGTGTGTGGCAAATGGAGCAGTTTGAATACTGACAGGCCATTAAGCAATACTATTATTGTAAGGTGTGTTAATAGTATTGTGCTAATGTTGAAAATAGAATTCTTATAGGTCAGAGATACATACAGAGTTAATAATGAAATGTGTGGTGCCTGAGAATCTCTCCAAAATCATCCAGTGGGGTGGGGAAGTGCCGAGTGCATGGGGATATAGATGAAGCCAGGCTGGCCAAGTGGCTGATGATTGTTAACGCTGGGTGACGGTGAGACGTGGGGTTCCATTATACTATTATAGAAGTTTAACTATCTCCACAATAAACAGTTTTTTAAATTTATTTACAGAATTTAACCAAATGGGAAAAACCATGGGAATGCCTGAATGCATGGCATAATCTATACCCCCAAACACTCAAGGGCAAGCTTCAACCCTGCCCAAGTCCCTTCAAGGCTGTGGGCCCAGTGTCTTCCTTCTTTTTACAAAAGTTTATGTGTTTGTTTTTAGAGAGAAGGGAAGGAAGGGAGAAAAAGAGGGAGAGAAACATCGATGTGTGTCAACTGGTTGCCTCTAGTTCGTCCCGAAGTGGTGTCCTGGTCCCCACCACCCAGGCATGTACCCTAACTAGGAATTGAACCTGTGCTCTTTTGGTTCCCCGGCCAGAGCTCAATCCACTGAGCCACACCAGCCAGGGCTGCCTTCCTTTCTTTTTTTTTTAGATTTTATTTATTTATTTTTAGAGAGGGAAGGGAGGGAGATAGAGAGAGAGAAACATCAATGTGCGGTTGCTGGGGGTCATGGCCTGCAACCCAGGCATGTACCCTGACTGGGAATCGAACCTAGGACACTTTGGTTCATAGCCCGCGCTCAATCCACTGAGCTACGCCAGCCCTGGCTGCCTTCCTTTCTTAAAACAAGAAGTTTGTCCTTGACAGTCTCTGAGATTCTACCCAGTTCTAAATATTTATGATTCTCTGATTTGGGAGCAACAGTTGAAGGAAAAAAATAAATTGCCAACTCTTTGCCCTGGTGGCCAAAGAGGTGCTAAAACCTTTCAAACTTCTTTAACCTTCCCCAAGTACTAGTCTCTTCTTTTCATTCCTTTCACCCCCTAGGTCTGTTATCTTGGGAAAGTTATTTAAACTCAGCACCCCAGTTTCCTCATTGGTCAAATGGGGTGAGAGTAGGGTCACAACAATCTCATAGGACTGTGACGACAATGACATGAGTTAATGTATGTAAAGCGCTAAAAGCAGTGCCTGGCATCTAGTAAGCACTCAATAAATGACAGCTATTTTTTACTATCTTAATTTTATAGCTATTAAAACTAATTGTGATTCAGTGAGAAGTGATTTAGCCAAAGTTTATCAGTTTTAATAAACAATGGAGCAGACATTTAAAGGCAAGTTTTCTGACCATAAATCAGTGCTGCTCTGACAGGGACATTATTATGAAAAATAGCAATTATGAAAAATTATACTAGACAACAATCTAGAAGGATGAGTTACTATCCTAGGACTCCAGCAGTCATCAGAAACTAAGTTAACATTTGTTGTTAACACAAAAACAGTCTGAGTTGCAGACTGTGTATGGCCTCTGGGTCTTGGAGCCAGCCAGCCTCTCTCCCAGACAGTGTGGAGCCCAGGGCAGTGCAATCGAGATCGCTGGGTGGCTGAAAGGTAAATTACACTAGGCAGCTAGAGCCAGCCCAGCACAGTGACGAGGATGGGGGCGTGCTTTTGTTTGCAAACTGGAAAGCTTCTTAACCAGGCACACTGGGACACTGGGCCCCTTAGAAAGAACTGGGCCTTCTGGGCAGGTTGACCTCAGGCAACCAATTTATTTTTCAAATGTTAGCAGAGTATGAGTAATTTTTCCGGAAGCTCTACCATCTTCCTTTCTCCTCTTCTTGCAGCATTAATCTATACTCAAGATTGTTGTTTTTGAATGATCCTTTTAGAGATGTTACATGCCAAAGAAATACAAGTGATCTCTCTATGTTCACAGAATTTTAAGATAAGTTGTTAATGAAAGAGAGTAAGTCACAGAATAATGTGTATAGGGTGACTCAAATAATGTTAAATAAATACTAGGTGGAATTGTACAAAGGTGCTAATACTCTATTTTTGACCAACAAAAATAGCAATTGTGCACAGTTCCACCGAATAGATAACTCCACCTCTGAAAGGATACACACCCACCTGTTCACTATTCACCTCAGGCAAGAGGGTGGACTTGGGGAATGGGAGTATAAACAGAGTCCATTTCTTCCTCTTTTTATTTCTGCATTGTTTGAACTTTTATCTAACTATGTTCACGATTACTTTTATAATTTAAAAAATAAGTGACTATTTGACAAGTTTAGCTTCATCAAACATTTTCTGGAATGCACTTACAATGAATAAATATATGCATCAAATTAAACATTTCTGTCCTGGATATTTTAAAAAATTATTTCTTTTTAGAGAGAGAGGAAGTGAGGGAGACAGAGAGAAAGAGAAACATCAATTGGCTGTCTCTTGAACACACCTGGACCTGCAACCCAGGCAAGTGCCCTGACTGGGAATCGAACTGGTCACCTCTTGCTGTGTAGGTATGGTACCCAACCACCTGAGCCACATCAGTCAGGGCAGTCCTGGATACTTTTGTATTTGGTATATATCAGAGCTGCACACTTAGATGTCTCAAACTTCCAGGTTCCGCCCTGATTGAATTTTCTATATTTCTCATCAGTGTGACATTATTTATTTATGTAGGAAGCGAGATAGGGTAGTGGGCATAATTTCCTTTCCATTTGTTTTTAAATGGAGACAACATTTCTAACCCCTGAAGACTGAGTCACACCACTATGTGTTTTAACTGATGTGACTGCTGACACACCTTTTGTGTCTCAGCATTTCCCACTCTGCATAGTCATGCCTGCATACCGACGTTTCAGTCACAATGGATGGCAGACACACCTGCAGTCCCACAGGTGAAACGAAGCTGGAAAATCCCTATCACCTAGTGACATCATTGTGTAACACATCACTCAGCTGTTTGTGGAGATGTTGGTGTAAACAAACCTGCTGCACTGCCAGTGCCGAAGGTGCTCACATGCCTTTGTGTGCAGGACATGCTACTTGTTAATAAAGGACTATGTTACCGGTTTATGTGCTTCCTACACCACACTTTTTATCATTACTCTGCCTACTTATATAAAAAACATTTGCTGTAAAACACTATGCCATGTTTTGCCGGCAGCAGCCTCATACATCTCATGCTTATCGCTTCTCTTGATTGCATCATTTTCTCTTGTGCCTGATTTAATCTCATGTTGATGTGTACAGTAACATGTAGTACAAGCTGGTAGCCTAGGAGCAGTAGGCCATACCATCCAGCCTAGGTGTGTAGGAGGCTGTACCACCTAGGTTTGTGTAAGTGCACTCTGATGTTCATACAATGACAAAGTCGCCTAATGGTGTATTTCTCAGAATGTATCCCTGTCATTAAGCAGCACAGGGCTGTATTGTAATCGCCTGTTTACCAGTCTGTGTCCCCCAGCCTCCCCTGCCTCCTGCCACCCCCCTTGCCACACGCAACTAGAAAACAACCGCCAGTTCTGCTCCCTAAGCCCTCCCTAGCATATAATGAGCAACATAATAGGAGCTCATCAAGGTTCGCTAAATGAATGAAAGCTTGCATGCCTTGGGGGCGGGGCAACTCGTTTTATAATTTGTCCATTTTTATCTCAAAGAAAAGACATGCCACGGGTACAGCAATGGCAGGGCAGAGCTTTAAAGAATTACTCATGTAATGGTTCAAGGGCAAAGAGCTAATAGCAAGTCAGAAACTTCTTGATGTTTTGTTCAAAGCCCAATAACACTTCAACATGTATTAAATGTTAATAAGCAGCTATCTGGGTCAGTGGGTTAAGTAATAGCAATGGGGGAAGGTGAGAGGTGAGGAAATACACGGAAATTACTTTTGGAGACAGCTTGGCTCACCAGAGCACAACTTGTATAATAGCATGAGAGTGATTTAACCATGTTATCTTTTCCCCTTTTCTCATACAGCAGGCTTGGTGACGTGACAACATTCTCTTTACTCAGGCATCTGCAGAGCTTTGCAAAATCTGGAAAATATCAGAGAGGATCTAAGGGTTGGGTCACCTTCTTCTCCTTAGTGACAGAAAAAAAAATCACCCACATTAAACAAAACTGTCAGGAGCTGATTGTACAGTTTGTGGCTCATCCTTTCCTCCTCTTCCTCATATCTGACCATTTGTCTGCAGTCTTATGAAGGCTAAGGAAAGAAACAAACAGGATTTGTAAGTGCAAAGTTTCTGCTCCTTAATGGCAATTCAAAATAATAATAATAATGATGATGATGAATAATAATAAATCACAAATAATAATAGCTAACATTTTGAGCACTTCCTCTGTGCCAAGTAACTTACTAAGATTATTGGCTGAGGGGAGGCAAGCAGTTTTGCCCATTAGGGGGCACTTGGTAATGCCTGGAAATACTTTTAAGTGTCACAACTTATGGAGAGGTGAGCACGAGGAGGGGATACTGGCATTTGGCAGATGGCAGCCAGGGAGGCTGCTGAATACCCTACAGGGCACAGAGCAACACTCTCACAGCAAAAAATTATTCAGCCCAAAATATCAATAGTGCCAAGGTTGATAAACCCTGCTTTTAATGAACTATCTCACTTAACACGCAAAACAACTCTCGGAGATTGCCTCCATTTTACAGATGAGGAAACTGAGGCATGGACAGGTGAGGTAGCTCGCTCTAGCCACACAGGTAGTAAGCCACAGAGCAGCTTCCCTGCCCAAGCCTGTCTGACTCTGGAAGTCTTAACCTTGACTATGGTGTGTTGGTGGGAAAAGAGCATAGAACCTTGGCCTGGCTGTGGATTTGATGATGACACTGCAGAGAGCTGTTGCCAAGGGGCCCCTGGTGTCCATCACCTCGCTCTGTGGGAACGTGGAGGCCGAAGGCTGCAGCTCCGCCTCTTCTCTGTGCTCAGAACGTCAGCTCTGGGGGGTGCCTACAGTCTTTGCCATCTTAACTAAAACACTCCGAGACTGTATTCTTTGCAATAAGATGATATTGAGTTATAGTTAGTAGAAATAATATTTAATAGAAATATTAATAAGGTGTTTGTGAATAGTTCTCCAAAATAATAAAAGTATTAGCAAAATCATAAAATATGAAATTCGACCTTTCCTCATTGCATGGAATTTTCCCTCAGCCATGCATATCAATGGGCAGGCATCCCAAGTTCTGTGACATTCATGAAACAGCCTTTTATCCCTCATCAGCTCTCATTTTCCATATTTTACGAGAAGCGAACATGTAAATACATCTCTACCAGTACAGTACAATAATACCAGACCCAGCAATGAGGCATTTCACCTGGCTGTGACTGTATTTCATACATAAGGGCTCCTCTTGCCCCTCGAAATCCCCAAAGGCCTGTCATTGGTAGGCTCTACTGAAAACCATCTATTTCCCATGAGGCCGAAACAGGCTCCATGTATAATGGGCCAATGTAAAACACACTAGGAATATTAGTGTGTATGCTCTGTTTTCCCCCTTCTCAGTGGGTTATGCTTCTTTCTCATTCCCACATCTTGCCATCATCAGGTTCCTTGTTTATTGGCTTATTATCATATTTGACTTGATAGTTTCCATCCCACATGTCTTACGACACTCTCAACTATTTGCAGCAAAAGAGAACAGGGCCACTGGGGGTCATTCAGACCCCAAATTGAATCCAAAACTTTAGCATCCCAGCCAGCTTCAGTGTCCAGACTTTATAACCCTGCCCTGAAGTTACTGCAAAACCGCTTAGAATACAGTGAAAGAGGAAAAGAGGAGGAAGAGGAAGAGGCCTGGGGTGTCCTCACCCCAGGGGGAAGGGGGAAGAGCAGGGGGAAACCCTTAAATAATTGAACTGTGGTTACCTTTTTATTTATGCTACTTTTAATAAAAGAATATATTAGAATAAAACCATATATGTACTTTAAGAAAATCCAGGGTCTAGCAGAAGTAACACATGCTTGAGTGTGGTTGGTAGGGTACGTGAATGTCTGGCACGAGATGGACAGCAGTTTGAACATTTCACCTAAAATGTATTATGGTGTGCTTGGGTGTGGTATTGTTATATTACAGAATTACATGCTTATGATTTTGGTTTGCAGGCCAGTGCTCAACCCACTGAGCCACACTAGCCAGGGCTGATTCTGTAATAAAAGTTTTGGTATAGATTCCCAGCTCATAAAGAAGGGATATTATTTGTGCTGAACCCTGTATTTAATAGGATGGCTGTTATTCAAGTCTAGCATTTACATTAAATCACACCATTGAACAAAGTACAAGCTAATAGATATTTTATCTTTTGAATTTAAAGCAGAAGAAGATAGCAACAAACCCAGTTTAGAAAACTCAAAATAAACCTGACTCTTCCCTACACCACCTCTTTAATAACTCCCACAGGGGGAATTATTTTTCTAAAATAAAAATATGAAAATTCCATGCCTGTCTCAAAAAGCTTCAGTTGCTTTCATCATTACCTAAAAGTGACGTTCTAAGGCCTTAGTGTAGCCTTCTTGGTTCAGCTCTAATTTAGCTTTCTAGCCCCTTTTCTTGACAATTCTCACTCCATTTTTTTTCCCCTCTTTACTCAAGAAGCTTCAATTCCAATCAGAGCAGATGGCTCAGGGTTCCCCGCAAACATGCTCCTATTGTCCGACCCTTTGTCTAAATGTTCCTTCTCATTTCTCCACCCAACTCAAATGATCCTTCTAGACCCAAATTAAATGATACCCTTCTGCCTTCCAATAGTATGTTGTTTGTGCCTCAGCAATAGAAACATTCCAGGGGTATTTTGTCACTTGCATAGTTGTCTGTAACTCTGGGTTAGCTTCTGGGCTCAAATTTTATCCATCAATTGTAACAGAATCGGGCCCATAACTGGGGACCAAGAAATGTTTCATTTGAATTAAGTGATGATAGGAAATACGTTTTTGACACCAGTTTGCCTTGGAAGTTGAGATTAATATCTACCCTGGCCACTCCTTACATTTGGTATATTTTGAAGGGATTTAGGTGAAAGTGGTGTGAAAAACATATCCTGCACAGGTCAATCCCTCCGATAAGAGTGAGATCTAATTAATTCATGATCAGGTTTCTATCAGTTCAATAGCATTTCCCAAGTTCCTCAACCCCAACTGTCCCATCATAGGCTGAAGATGCTTCCGAAAATATGAAAGAATTTTTCCCACTCCTGTTTTCCCAGGAAAGCCACTTCCTTGCAGTAATTCCAGTCATGCAGTAATTATTATATTGGGACAAGGATTTTGGGAGTCAGTGACATACAATTTTCATTATAATTTGCAAAAACCTGGCAATTTAGCAATGTCTTTATTCTTAGTGAAATTGCACATAACCAATGTTATAAACATTCAGCCTAAATGAGATCCACTTGGGTATATTGTACTTAGGAATTTGTAAACATAGAAATTTCCATTTTTTTGTATCCTTGCTGAAGAAGCAGCTACCACATTCTGTTGGGCTCCTACTCTCTGGCTTTTTCCTTAAAGACTCCCTGGGCTGTGGAAAGGGGACAGCAGACATTGCTTTCCTGACTCGAAAATTAGGAAGGCATGAGCAACTGCTGAGGTGCCAGACAGGCACAGTCCTTATTAAAGGACCCACTCAGCCCTAGGATACAAACTGGAGAATGAATCAAGGACCTTAGGTTTGAAAATGACCTTGGGACAAGAGTTACCGGCTCCACCATCTCCAGGCTGGTGGGTGAGAAAGTCGGCTACTGTTGGAATATAAGAGCATGTGGCCTTTTTGAAGAGGAACAAATCCTCCTCTACCCAGGTGATAGTTGATGGGTAGGAATGAGGGGCACGCTGTTGTCCAGAACATTAAATCTTCCAAGATACGCTGAAAATCTAGACTGAGGGTGGGTGTATAAATCTCTCTATTGGGAAACTATTCGAAATTCATTTTCAAACATCCTGTAGATCCCAGTAAAAACAACTGTAGGCTGAATATGGCCTGAGGCTACCAGCTTGCCATCTTTGTTTAGGGGGCACGTGGCCCACCTCCTTTATCTTATAGGTGATGATGCTGCAGGTGAAATTGATTTCATATAACCAGTTAGAACCCAAATTATAGGATTGCCAGTTGCCTTATAATTGTTCACTTCAGATCAGGCATTTAAATCCAAGACAATTGGGAAGCAAGGACAGACATACCTGGTTCAGAACAGGAGTTTCCAGGCCCACTTGAGTTTGAAGGACAACAGGATGTCAGATCCATTGTAGGTCCCTCTGTAGTCTCCCAGCTCCTCTAGAACTAGACTGGTACTTCTTAATGTGGTATCATCAGATACATCCAGGACACCTTACAAACTGCAGATTTCCAGGTTCTGTCCTAGAACTAAGCAACCCAGAGCTCCAGGGACATGTATATTTTTCATAAGCCCTATCAATCATTCTCGATGGCCCTAAAACATGGTGTCGCCAGCTGGGGTAGTCAGGAAGTCTAGACTGGCCCCATTTCGAGGCTGCGGTCCTTGGTGGGGAGCAGCTGGACTCTTTCAGGGAGTACCTACGCGTTCCTGCTTTCCAGCATTCTTTTCCAATTTCCCAGGTTCTTGTTTTCTCACACTTTTAGGGGGAAGAAAAGAAGAAAGAAAAGCTAACCCTATTGTATGACTTGGTATGTGGTCTGACTTGGTTTTCAATAGCACTGCTGGGTATGATATTTTTATTCAGATAGGGACTTGAACAGCTGTAATGAACTACTTAATTAAATCATGGATAATAAACTCCTTATAAATTATACTAAAGCATTTTATAATTTTAATAGTTCTTATTTTTTTACTATAATCTATAAACATTTAAGTGGAAGCTATGAATTAGATTTTAAAAGAGAGGAGTAATTTTAGACTGTGACATCCATTTTCATAACATTCTAGTTTATTTTAAGGGACAATTAGTAGCACTTCCCAAAATGTACCTAATTGCTAGTCTAAATCAAACTCTGCAGTCCTTGGATGCTTTTACCCACATCAGCCTAGTTCTTTCCACGGTGATCGAAACAATAAGGGGAGAGGGGCAAAAAATAATATTCTAAATGCAAAATGCTTATAATAAACTTAATTTTCACTCCAAAATCAGCTCAGACTTACTTAGGCCAATAACTTATTTCTGGATCTCATGAAGCACTCATTTTGACCCTTATTATGGACATGGCCAGAGAATGTCCTGCTGAAATGTAACTGGAACCTCTTCATTTCAAACTCAGTTTGATTATGTTGTTTGGAGGCTTACCTTGCTTTTAACTGCCCAGATTAGAAGTCAGATTTCATCGGTGTTGATGGTGTTCACTCATCACCAATTGACAGAATAAGCACGTAGACAGGTCTCGTCAGGTAGTTGTTTGCCAACTTCCAAGGCGTATGGCCCAGGAAAAGATTTAAATAATGCCTCTCCCTTCTTTAGAAGTTGGGTACATGGTGCCCTTGACCAATTTTTATGAGCTTAGTTAGCTTGGTCCTATGAGGAACAAATCAGTTTAGCTTCTTACTCCTCACTCAGAATTTAACACCGCAGAAAATCTCAAGGCTGAATCATTTTTATTCTAGCCACTACCTTGCAGAGAGCTTTCAACAACTCTCTGAAGGACTAATCGGGCCTAACTTCCTTTCAATCTTGCACAAATATTCCCTGAGTTGGTTCTTCATTTCTGATGAAATTCTGTATTTATCTAGTTTAAAAAGCCCCAATTTTTATTGTCAGGATGACCATATGGGGAGAGATTCTTGTGCCAACCCAGACTGTTAGAAACAGCAAACAGAGAGGACAAGGACCTGCAGACAGGACAGCTGCTACCCAACTTCAGCCCATTGTGCCATGTGGCAGAGGGCAGTGTGGCTAGATCTTCTTGATTTGGAAGAAAAGTTGGTGTCAAGATTGTTATACAAAATCCCAATTTTAAAACATGGGAAACTGAATTAAAATACTACCCAGTTAAACAATACACTTCTGTGGGACACTCCTAGCTAGTGTACTGCCAGTTGGCAAAGTCTGTGTTATAAGAAACATTGCTCTGTGGATTTATAGTCTTTAGGGCTAAATCCTTTTAGAAATTTCACCTTGAATAACTTTTATGTAACAGAGTACACATATAATATCTACTGTGGCTCAAGCACATATAGATACTGGAGATACAGCAGTGAATAAAACAGACAAAATGATGTCTACATTCTAGCATACATTTATAGTCACAGAATTCACAAAGGTTGAAACGAGAAAATATGAGAGATTGAGGGATAGAAACAATCTCAAAATTTAAAGCTAGATGATTTTAACAGACACTTTAGCATGTCATATAGAATTTAACAAAATTAAAACTTTGAAAGCAGACTCCTTCATGGAAGATGCAGCTATGTTTAAAGCATTTCTTCTTAACAGATATTTGCTGAGTCCCTACTTTGTGCTGAGTGCCTTGCTAGACAGAAAGGAGACGACAGTGAGCAAGGAAAACATAATTTTAGCCCTTTGCATTCAAGTGCAGGAAGCAGGCAATAAATCAGAAAAAAATAAAAATAATAATAAATTAAAATAAAAATAAATAATGACAAATTATGATGTTATTTAAAGGCTAAGATAGACTCTAATGACCAAAATGAGAAACCTAGTTTAAATAGAGTAGTCAGGTAACTTCTGCCTGAGGAAGTGACCCGTAAGGTGAGGTCTAAAGAATGAAAAGAAGGAGTCACTTGAAAGAAAAGGATAGGGTAGAGGGAGGATATTTACATAGAGGAAACAGCATGTGCAAAGGTCCTGAGGCCTGAAAAGAGCTTATTTATGGAACTGAAGTCTAGTGGGGCAAGAGGACAGGGGGTTGAGTCTAGAGAGGCAAGAAGGGCCATGGATCCACAGTAAAACCTTTGGGTTTACCCTACATGCAAGAGAAATTACCACAGAATTTTAGTCAGGGGAGTGACACGGTCTGATTTAAACTTTTGAAAATCAGCCTGGCCATTGAGTGTGCAAAAAGCACACAGAAGTCAGGCAAGCATTGACACAAGGAGATGAATTCGGGTAATGGTTGACTGCCCAAGGATAGCAGCACTGGAGATGGAAGAAGGGCATAGATTTCAGATATATTTTGTCCAGGGGTTGCCTGTAAGTCCCAGGCTCTCTCTGTTTGTCTATTCTTCTTATTCTTTTTTTTTCTGGGAAATAAAAACACAAGGTTAAAGTCAACTAGGCCTCCTGATATGAAAAGTCAGTGCAGGAAATGTACAGTCCATTCTGTCCTAGTAATAACATTTCTGTGAACTGGCTTACATTGACTTTAAGTCCACAAAGATAAACATCAAGGGCATGATCCTGTCTGCAAAGTATTTGCCTTAATGCCAAAAACTTAAGTCACTAGGAGTTCTTTGGATTCTGAAAGATATGAACAGCATGATTGCCCCTCTTATCAAAATACTTTGCATGTTTGTTTTATTGCTTACTTGCTAAAAAGTCAAAATGAAACAAAACAAAATAACCTGACACCACCGTAGCAGAAGAAACTTTATGGCAACTCTCAACCAATAAAACTCACGAGGAATTAGTCTTGGAAGAAATTTAAATGAGTCCAACAAACTCACTTGCTCTGGGACTTGACATTCTTGTGGTGGTTGATTTGTTTTACTCCGTGTGCTGGGAACCCAGTGATGCCAGTCTGGGCCCAGTGGGGCAGTGTCACCAACAAGCTGGGTTTGAGAATCAAGCACATTTGAGAAGGGAAATCAAAGTAAATATCTGATTTTTTTTTCAACTGGATACAGAGGTTGGAGCAGAGAGAAGAGAGCAGAGAAGAGGGCAGGAGCTCTCAGCCCAGAACCTGGTCCATCTGCAAGGAGAAGGTTCTCTTAACCCACTCTCTCTGTCTCCCAGTCCAAATGGCGTGCTCCCAGCTTTATTCTGGTCATGCATATCTTCTGCAGCCCTCTCTGGCATGGGTTGAGACTGGGGCAAAAGAAAACTGGAGAACATCTAATACAAAAGAAAGTGGCAGATATATCAGGGCTGTTTTGTTTCAAGTTCCTCAAGTTGTAACTTTCCAGGTGAAAAAAGAATTGAGAAAAGGTCGTATCATGCATAAAGAGTTCAGTCTATCTTACTACACCTTACTTTACCTTGAAGGGAGGCCCAGGACTCTCAAAGAACACACGTTATCTTAGTTGATTTCTGGAATCATTTTTCCTAAACCTTTTCTCCATCTCATCCCACCTCAAACTAAAGACAACATCAACCGTTTTGACTACTCAGTTACACTTGTAAATGACTGAACACTTAATCCAGGGGATCAATGTTAGTGAAGGATCAGCCTTGCAACAGATGAAACTGAGGGTTTGCAGACAATGTCAGGATTTTGGGCTGTTGGATGAAGTGCTTTAAATTTCTTGGGAAACCTATGGGGTCTGGATCAAGGGCTTCTCCCTTCATGGTGCTTTGTGGATAGATTGTGGCATCAGAAGAACAATAGCAAACACATACACTGCCTACTTTGTGGCAGGCAGTGTCCTTAGAGGTTTACTGGCCTTATCTCATTTAGATCTCACAATGACCCTGAGAGGTCCTCCAGCTAGTTAGGGGCATGGTTCTCACTGAGGCAGCCTAGTTCCAGGATCGTGCTGTTAATACCCCACCTCCCACCCTCTGAGCCCCAACTGCTGCCCCCTACCTCCTGCTTTACTTATATGTCTTAAGTGGTGATGAATATTCCTTTTTAACATTTTTTCTTTTTTAAAAAGATTTTTATTTATTTATTTTTAGACAGAAGGGTAAGGAGAAAGAAAGAGAAGGAGAGAAACATCAATGTGTGGTTGCCTCTCATGCACCCCCTACTAAGGACCTGGCCTACAACCCAGGCATGTGCCCTGACTGGGAATCAAACTGTTGACTCTTTGGCTCACAGGCTGGCTCTCAATCTACTGGGCCACACCAGCCAGGGCCATTTTTTCTTTTATTGATTCCAGAGAGAAGAGAAGGGAAGAGGGAGAAAGATAGGGAAAGAAACATTGATGTGAAAGAGAAACATCAATTGGTCACCTCTTACATGTCTCCCAACTGGGGACAAAACCCACAGCCTAGGCATGTGTCCTGACTGGGATTGAACCCATGACATTTTGGTTTGCAGGACAATGCCCAGCTAACTGAGCCATACCAGCCAGGGCCATGATGAGTATTTTTGTAGAATTTCCCCCTCTCCTTTCCAGCTCACATGTTAAACATTCAGATTTGGGTCAACAGGATAAAAAATAGGAAGGGATTGTGAGAATAGTATTACCCACAGAATCTAACATATATAGGACACACCAGATGTCCGGCACTGTGCTAAGAATTTTACACTGACTATCTGTTTAATCCTTACAACAAATCTAAGAGAGAAATACTATTACCTCTAATTTAGAAATGAGGAACCTGAGATGCAGAGAGGTTATGTGACATCTCCAAATCATATAACAGGAAGAAATAGAACTCAGATTTTGATGGGATCTATCTTACCTGCTTGGGAGCAAAAGCTCTGAGCCTCTGAACCTCCGAGCCTGCGAGCTGCACAGCCTGTGAGCTGCACGGCCTGCCAGGACGCTTACTGTCTATTTTCTCTCTGGTCTCCACTCAATACGGCATGAGGGGTAGCTGCTGCAGTGGGCACCATGGTGTCCTCCCTAAATCCATGCTGCAGGTCTGGGGGACACATTCCCCGGCTGATAGAAGTGCTCTCCGGGGATACCCTTGGTGGGAGGGAGCCGCCTTGGTCAACATCCTGCCTCTTCCCAGGACAACCCACACATCATGACTAGACGCAGAAATATACAAGCTCAGTCCCTCATCCTAACCTGGGTCAACTCTGAGTTCTCCATTGTGTAAGTTGAGGCCTTGGTTGCATTTTCAGTGCTGCCCACCTTCTCCCTCTGCCCAGCCCGGCTTCCCACACACCTCACAGATGTGGATCTTGAGACCACTCCCCAATTATCCTCCTGCATCCAAATCTCAGTCTCAAAGTCCATTTTCCCAGGAATTCATTCTGCTACAGCCACCGAGCACCCCAGCACCCTCTCCCAACCCTTCACCCCATTGTGCCTATTCATCCTGTGCAAGAGACAGAGGAGGGGAACTGTATTTACTGCGCCCTCACACCATGAAAGGCACAGTAGTGAACATCCTATGTAGAGTTCCCCATGAGCCCCTCTCTTACATGGAATAACACTGTGAACCCTCACACCTTACAGACATGACTCCTCTGAGCCCTAAGGAATCATGTAAAACATTGCTACTTCCATTTTGTATGTGTGGATGTCAAGGCTTAGAGAAAGAGAGTTGTTCAAAGTTATAAAGTTAATAAGGAGATAAACCAAATTTCTGGATATGAATGCTTAGGCAATGTGGTAGGTGGGATAATGGTCGGCCTCAAAAGTGTCTATGTCCTCCTAATCTCTAGAACCCTGGAGTATGTTATCTTATGTGGCAAAAGGGACTTTGCAGATGTGATTAAGTTAAGAGTCTTGACAGACGAAGAGATCCTGGGTTTTCCAGGTGGGCCCAATGTAATCACAAGAGGCCTTATAATAAGGCAGCGGGAGGTTCAAAGTCCACAGCAGATGTGAAGATATAAGCAGAGATAGGAGTAATCTAAAACCAAGAGCCAAGAAGCATGGGTAGCTTCTAGAAGCTGCGAAAGGCAAGAAAATGAGCCCCCACCCCCCACCCAGAGCCTCCAGAAGGAAGGCTGGCCAGATTTCTGACCTCCAGAGCCATAAGATAATAATTTGTGTTATTTTAAGCCATGGTTTGTGGTCATTTGTTACAGTGGTAATTGCAAATAATACAGGGAGGCTGCTTCACATGTGTCCATTCCTGCTTCCCCGTTGGAGTAACATCACGGCTCCTCGTTCTGAGGGGTAATGATGGCTCCTCCTCTGTCTAGCCCCCTCTTCAGTGAAGTCACTCAGGGGCTGGCCAGTATATAACAGGCCCTACCCAGGTTGGAAGAGAGGAAACAGGACTTAGAGGGGAAACTCCTATGAAAACTTTTTTTAGCGGAGCCCTGCTGCATATACCTTTGGGGGCAAGTTGGTCTCCTCTACCTTGGAGTTGCTTGTTCTGCTGCTTACATCACCGTATTCCCTTTCCTTTGTCTCTGAGATCAGGGTCAAGCTCTTTGAGAAGTCTCAAGCAACTTGAAAGGAAAATCAGAGACAGATATAGCATCTTCATTCCTCTTTAAGATCAAAGCTTTCATCACTGCTGAGAATTAATTGGATACCGACTTTCCTAGGTTTGCGGTGGGGGTGGGAAGAGAGCAAGCCCGGCCTGCTGGAAAGGAAAGTAGCATTTACTGAGTCTCCACTCAGTGTTAGTATGATCCCTGTTTCACCAAAAAGAAAATCAGGTGCTTGCTGAGGGCAGGCTGAAAAGTGGCAGACAGGGGGTGCAAACCCACATCTGTCCCACTTCAGTGTCCTGAGGCTCTTTCTTTACATTCTGCCGTTCCTATAGGACTTGTATTTTTAGAGGGATAAAATGGTGGCTACTCTTCTTTTCCAATATCATCACCAAATTCATAAAATGTAATGCCAATTTATACTTTTTAAAATATATATATTTCTACCTTCTACTCTAAATGAATCCTCCAAGGTGCCTCTCTGCCACATGCCTGTACCCCATACCGGTTCTCACTCCCCCTGGAATCAAAACTCTTGCCCAGTGGTTTTACCTCCCGAAAGGCTCACCAGCTCCCCTGGCTCCTCAGTGAAACTCCAAACCTGTATAGACATCCTGTCTCTTTTCAAATTCCTAAAACCTTGACATTTGCTATCCACTTGTTCCTGAAGCTGCAGTGAGTGTTCTCCAGAGTCCCATTACAAAATGCAGACAAGTTAAAGTACAGACTTACAGAGCTGGCAGGGCCTATTTTATCAAGGAAGACACGGAGACCCAATATCACACAATTCGTTTAGTGGCCAAATTGAAACCTTGAGCCAGTAACGGGAGTCTATGTGCCTCTCTACCCTTTCATTCATTGACTGGGCCACTTACTGATTAAGAGCACAACTCTGGAGCCAGATTGCACGAAGTTCAAAGCCAGCCTCAGCCACTTGCTAACTGTGTGACCATGAACAAGTTTCTTAATATCTCTGTGCTTCCTTCATAAACTGGAAATAATGTCAGTACCAACTTCATAGGGTTGGTGTGAGAGTTCAATGGTTTAATATGTATAATTGTACAGAATAATTGCTCAACAATATTATTTATTCATTATTATGTCATCCAATGGACTGAAGGTTTTAATGGAACAGGATTACCATAATTTTCTGCTGTGGTTTGAGAGACTTCCAGAGATGGGAATTACAGCGGAGTGGGTAAGAGCAACCATGAAAATGAACTGTTGGAGTCCAGGTCCTTGTTCCAGCTCATTCTGGCTGGGAGACTAAGAAATTATGTAACTTCTTTGTTACTTGTATCCTCATCTCTAATGTGGGGAAAATGAAAGTACTGACCTGTAAGCATTGTTAGGAAAACTATACAATATAATCTGAGCTCAGCACTTGGTACATAAAGGCTTAATATTTATTAGCTCTTATTACTACATAATAAGATATTATTATATATTACTACATGTATGGGTGGGCAAAAGGAGGTTTACAATTGTGAGTACATGAAACAGAGGGTTTATTCTTGTATTATTACTTATTAATTATTGTATTATTTTCCATAGGAACAACTAGAAACCTACTTTTGCCCACCCCTGAATTATTATAGAAATAATTTCCACTTTTCTCTGTTGTTTCTATTCCAGTCATTTAGTAAGCCATGCAGAAGAATTACTTAGTATAAATAAAGCTTTGCATGTACAAAATGATTTGTAATCATTGCATTACTTAACTAATTAATGTGTATTGCTCAAAATAGCTTTGGGAACTTATCTGAGGTTCTCTGTATTTATGATTAAGTCTTAGAAACTCAAGGTCAGACAGGAAGTTGATGGTAGAACTAAGAAAGGAATTTTCAGTCATCTCTGTTACTTAACTCCCTGAAACTGATTCTTTTCTATTCCTGATCATTTATGTCCCTCAAAGACATAGTGCGTGTTTAGCCACCTACTTTGAGGGAGCCAATCCAAAAGGTTCCCAAACCTGCTTACATCTTTGCTAAAGAGAAATGTGGCTCAAGTGGAATTTGAGGGTACCAGCTGGGTGGGCTGCTCAGATCTGGGTTTATGGGTAAGGTGGGTAATAGAGAAGTTAGGATAATAAACCAATGAACACAGGATTCTGAAAATAGCTTAAAGAGAGTAAAAAGAAAGGTAACTTCTCGGGATAAGGTCGAGGGGAGAAAATGATGTTTTAGGAAAGGCTATGCCTATCTAGAGAAATGCAGTCTCAGTAGAAAATGACAATTCATGCGTCCTGAGCCGTCCCTGTGTTCTTGGCCCAAACCTTCCCAAGGACAGAATCACCTGGCAGGAGAACCAGTCATAAGCAGGTCCTAGAGACTTAAGCCAATCTCCCAGAGCAAAACAAAGGGAGCTGCAGTCCAACCCAGGAGCTGCACCAGGAACCAGCCCCTCGCTCACCTCACCCGTGTCCAGGGTGACTCCAGGGAGTGCTCCCAGCCCCATCCCTCTGGCCTCGGGCAGCAACTCCACCTCATTACAGCTGAATGGGTCACTTCACAGGCAAATGCACCTGATAGGAATCTGCCGCAATCAGTTTTACATCCTTTGGTTCCTGCTCACCTTTCCAGACAGATGAGCCCATTTCCACTGCTAATACCCCATGTGCAAATGGGTGGCCAGATTTTCCTTTTACAGAACAGCTCAGAAACAGCCCGCAAAAACAAAACCAAACTAAAAACAAAAAAGGAGGTTGTATATAAAAGTGTATGTGACAGCATGTGCATGTACACGTGTACGAGCAAACTGAATACAATAGGAGAGCTCGTTGCTTCAAAGTCTCTGTGCTTAGGGTAAAAGAATTAGGCCCAGTGTTTTTTTTTTAAAGAATGAATTTTTGCCCCTTGTTTGTTGAAGTAAAACATACCTGTACTTTTGCAAATACAGTACTTTAGGGAATAAAAATGTGCTAACAAAAATAGTGACTAATTGTTGCAAAACAATAATATTGATTGGTAACTGTCCTCCTTTTTTGACCTCTGACCCAAAAAGAAGGCCTAAGAGGCTTTGTTATAAAACAGGTTTGTTTACATAACACAGCAGAGTTTCAGGAAACTCCTTCCAAGGACACCTTTTCCTTCCAGCTAAAGCCAGGAGCTGGGAAGAATGCAGAGGAGCTGTGACTTTGTAGACAGATTCCAAAGCCCTGACTGCACAACCGCCCTCCGGTATGACTTGGGGGCTTTGTTTCCAATTTAGCCTCATCTCTTTCCTCACATTTTAAAATTGCTCCCTACTAGGTGAATCAGATTCAAGTCCTGCACATAAAATACTACCCCTCTTGTACCATGCTACCACACATTGCTTCCAGGAATGGGGGCTCCTCTCAGTGTGATGACATAAAGATGTGCCCATTGTCCGTAACATCAATCCACTGGCCCCAGCACCTGCCCTGCAGAAGGCCGGCTAGCCTGTGCCTGACCCTGAAAGTCAACAACCAGGCATCTTTCTCAGGCAGAAAACAGAGGGGAAGGTACTGTGTTCCTACATTACCCACAGTTACACTTTCCATGGTTTCTGTTAACCAAGGTCAAAAGCCACTAGAAAATACTGAATGAAAAATCCCCAAAATAATTCGTAAGTTGTAAATTGGACACCCCACATACAGGTGAAGTATGATGAAATCTCACAGCCCTGCTGTGAGATTTCTGCCCTGCCCTGCCCTGCCCAAGACGTGACCATCCCTTCGTCCCACACATCCACACTGATACGCTCCCCACTAGCTTAGTCATCTAGCTGTCTCGCTTATCAGATCGACTGCTGTGGTATCACAGTGCTTGTATTCAAGTAACCCTTCTTCTACTTAATAATGGCCCCAAAGTACAAGAGCAGTGAAGCTGGCAATTTGGATATGCCAAAGAGAAGCCGTAAATTGAAAAGGTATGTACATAGAGAAAAAAACATAGTATACATAGGGCTTGGTTCTACCAGCAGTTTCAGGTCCACTTGGGGTCTTGGAACATACCCCTAGCAGATAATGGGGAACAATTATATGTTGAATATCAAGAGCCTCTATTTTCAATACTCAAGTGTCTCCATTTTAAATTTAAGAGACATCAGCAAAGAGCATCCTAGCATATCTCAATAGTTGCCAAGGGGTAAAGGGTGATTAGACAGATGCTGGTACCCAGCTGTTCCCCAGCTCCACTGAGGTCAGAACAAGGAAGAACATTTTAGGTCAGCAACGGGGAGGCCAGGTAGTTTAGATATAAGAATAAAAAGTATTTAGGAACTAGAAACTTTCACAGAGAAGTTACTCAACACATATCAGATCAAATGCTTGAATGAATAAATGACTGAATAGATGAATAAGGTTGTAGTCTTCTGTCTTAGGTATACTGGGTTCACTCCTAAACAAATCTGAGAGATGAGCAACATGTTACCTTGATGAGTAGCCATGCCCATCAGTTCTGTAAATACGGTCCCAAAGATATTTTACTGAGGGTCTTCTCTGTCCCAGACACTGAGAATTCCTCTGACAAACTTCAGTCTGGGGCACAGGTGGCAAACACAAGGCCCGCAGGCCAAATCCAGGCCTCCACCTTGTTGTATCCGGCCTGGCACCTGCCCCTACCCAGGGGCAGCACTGAGCTCCTTGCCCCTAGTTAAGGAGTAGTCACATTTATACAGTCCTAAAGTTACATTCAGCCCTTTGAAGGTAACCGCAGGGCTGATGTGGGCCCTGGTGAAAATGAGTTTGACACCCCTGTTCTAGTGGAAGAGAATGAGACTTAAACACAGTCCTACCAACTAGGGAGACATTTATGGGGGAAAGCTACATAAAATTTTTAAAACAGAATATAAAATTCTGCTTCCAAATTTGACCTGTAGATTGAATATATGCATTTATTAGAACTTTTAAATTAACTCATTCAGTCATCAAATATTTATTGAGTGCTTGCTATATTCCAGACACATTCTAGACAGAGAAGATACAGTAGTCTGTACAACAGACAACCCGGGCCTTCTAGGAAAAGACAACAAACAATAAACAAATAAATATTCAATGTGTCATGTGACAGTAATACTGTGAGGAGAAGTAAAGTGAGACTAGGTGCATAGAGAGAGTCAGAGTGGGATGCTGCTTTATACTAAGGGCGGATCTGGAACAGCCAACCCCATAAGGTGACATTCAAGCAGATAAGACGTTACAGAAGGAAGCAAGCCATACTGCTACATGGGAGCAAAACATTCTGGGTAAGGAAACAGCAATTGCAAAGGCCCTGAGGTTGGAATAAACTTAGAGGGTTCCATGTATGACGAGGAAGCCAATGCTGATGAAACAGAGTAAGTAGGGGGAGAGTAGAAGAAGAGGTCGAAGACAAAGCAGGACCAGATCTACAATACCTTTTATCTGAGTAAGACAGGAAATCACTGGAGAGATTTGAGCAAAGAACAGATGTAGTATGACTCATATTTTTAAAAAATGATTTCCACTGCTGGGCAGACAATTAAGTATAGGGGGCAAGGATAACAGTAGGGAGATCAGCCAGGAGGTTATTGCAATAACATAGGTAAGAGACGATGGTGTCCTGGATTTGGGGTGGTAGGAACAGAGGTGGTAAGGAGTGTTTGGTTGGTAGAGTTGACTGAATTTTCTGTGGATTAGACATACAGGGTGAAAGAGAAAAAAAAAGACAGGCATGATTCCAAGGTTTGGGGCCTAACCAAGTGGAAGAATGGAGGTGCTATTTGCTGAGATGGGGAAGGCTGTGGCTCCAGAGGAAGGGAAGTAGGGGCTCTGTTTTGGACAAGTTAAATATTTGGAGCCCGTTGGACAACCGAGTGGAACTGTCAAGTGGGCATGGGGCAACATGGGTCTGGAATTCAAGTGAAGAGGAGGATGGTAGTACGCATTTGGATAAGTCATATTCATCAGTCAGACTGTTGTGACTGTGTGCAATACTGTTCACTCCTGGGCCAAGAATTATATCATCATTACTTTTGCTTTTCTGAACCAGGAGAATCAACTCTCTTCTTGATCTCGACACGCTGGAGTGCCACAGGGCCCAGGCCTCAGACAACTTCTTTTCTCTTTATACTCACTCCATAGCCATCCCAATGGCTTTCAATATTATGAAACATCCCAATTAAAAAATGAACAAGGGACCTGAACAGACACTTCTCCAAAGAGGACATACAGATGGCCAATAGACATATGAAAAGGTACTCAATATCATTAATTATCAGAGAAATGCAAATTAAAAACCACAATGAGATACCATCTCACACCTGTCAGAATGGCTATCATCAATAAATCAACAAACAAGAAGTGCTGGGGAGGATGTGGGGGAAGGGAAATCCTGCGCTGTGGGTGGGAATGCAGATTGGTGCAGCCACTGTGGGAAGCAGTATGGTGATACCTCAAAAAATTAGTGATGGAGCTGCCTTTGACCCAGCGATCCCGCTCCTGAAAATATATCTGAAGGAATCCAAAACACTGATTTGAAAGAACATAAACACCCCTATGTCCATTGCAGTATTATTTATAATAGTCAAGATACAGAAGCAGCCCAAGTGTCCATCAGTAGATGAGTGGATAAAACAGCTATGGGACATTTACACAATAGAATACTACTTGTCGGCCATAAAAAAGAAGAAAATTTTACCCTTTGTGATAGTATGGATGGACCTGGAAAACGTTATGCTAAGTGAAATAAGCCAGTCAGAGGAAGACAAGTACCATATGATTTCACTCACATGGGGGGTCTAATGAACAAACTGAACAAGGGATATAGAAATAGACTCATAGATAGAGAGCAAGATGACAGCTAAGGGTGGGGGTAGGTTAGGAGGTAGAGAGATTGAGCAAAAGGGAAAAAGGACTTATGGACACGGACAACAGTGTGGTGGTTGTGGGGGTGGGGGAGAGGGGTATAAGGGGACTAAATAGTAGTGGGAAAAACACCAAACTTTTTTTGAAATAAGAAAGGAAGGAAGAAGAAGGAATAAGTGTGTATAGAAGTGTCAAAGTGACTGATGATTATCTTTCAAAGTAGGAATATAATAAATATCTAAATATAATATATAAATAGCAGTATAAAGATGATATATGGAAACAGGAAGGTACATAGCAGGAGCAATAATAAAAACGTAGAAAGTGGCTTCCTTTAGGGGTGGAGAAGAAAATTAGGGAGCAAAGGATTATTCTTTTCATTTCAACTTGATACTTCAGTGGATGGATAAACAAAATGTGGCATAGCCATACAATGGAACATTATTCAGCCTAAAAAATGAAGTATTAATACCTGCTACAAAAAGAATGAGGTTTGATTTTGAATAACTATATTCTTTATACCTGAAACTCATATAATACTGTTTGTCAACTATACTTTAGTTAATTTTTTTTAAAGAATGAGCCTTGAAAACATTACCCTAAGTGAAAGAAGCCAGTCATAAAGGAACACATATTGTACAATTCCATTTATATAAAATGTCTAGAATAGGCAAATCCATAGGCAGGAAATAGATGACTGGTTTCCAGAGGATTGGAGGAGGAGGAAATGCGGGAATGATGGCCAATGGGTACAGAGTTTCTTTTCAGGAAAATGAAAATAATCTGGAATTAGATAGTGGTCGTGGCTGCTCAAACTTGTGAATATACCAAAAACTACTGAGTTGTATGCTTTGAAAAGGTGAATTTTATGGTATATGAGATATATCTCCATTTTAAAAAGCATACACTATTTGCAATGTTAAATTATACTAAAGTATTAACCTTGATAAAAATTAAAATGAATTAAAAATAGTATTAAACACAAACCCTGAATTAGCTTTGAAATAGATAAGGTTCCCCATCTAACTTAAACCTTACTCTAAGATTCCTGTTATTATTATTATTTGCCTTTTTAAAATATATTTTACTTTTCAATCATAGTTTACTTTCAATATTATTTTGTATTGGTTTCAGGTGGACAGCATAGTAGTTAGATAGTCATATACTTTACATTGTGTTCCCCCAATATTTCCAGTACCCACCTGGCATCATAAATAGTTATCATGACACCCCCATGACTATGTCGTAACTTCCAATTTGTACTTCTTAACCCCTTGGCTAACACAAACCTTGAGCCATGGCTGGCCTCAGGCAGTGGTGGTCAAGGCATGAAAGCAGGGGATGAAGATAGACAGTGCCTACACCCTCTTCCTTCCAGACCTCACACAAGGGAATCAAGCTGGTGGAAAGCGCCTGCTGCATAGTATGTAGGACCGCCAAGACTATACTTTCCAGGATCATTTCTATAGTTTGTTTCTAGCGAAGTTTTTCTGAACACGTAGAGCACCTGAAACCATGAGGAGAAGATGGAATGTTCTCTCCTGAGCCTGAAGCCGGTTCTTGGTCTTGCTTCAGTAACTGTCATTTGCCATTGATGATCATCTTCTTTCTCCTTGGAGAGAGTAAGAGAAGGACTTGAACAGACAGCTCTCCAAGGAGGACATACTGAGGATCCAGACACATGAAAAGATGCTCAGTATCACTAGCTATCACAGAAATGCAAATTAAAACCACAATGAGATACCACTTCACACCAGTCAGAATGGCCATCATAAACAAAGCAACAAACAACAAGTGTTGGAGAGGTTGTGGAGAAAAGGGGACCCTAGTGCACTGTTGGTGGGACTGCAGACTGGTACAACCACTATGGAAAACAGTATGGAATTTTCTCAGAAAACTAAAAATGGATCTGCCTTTTGACCCAGCAATCCCACTGCTAGGATTATATCCTAAGAACTCTAAAACACCAGTCCAAAAGAACCTATGCACCCCAATGTTCATAGCAGCACAATTTACAATAGCTAGGTGCTGGAAGCAACCTAGGTGCCCATCAGTAAATGAATGGATCAAGAAACTATGGCACATTTACACAATGGAATTCTATGCAGCAGAAAGAAAGAAGGAGCTCCTACCCTGTGCGACAGCATGGATGGAGCTGGAAAGCATTATGCTAACTGAAATAAGCCAGGTGGTGGAAGACAAATACCTTATGATCTCACCTTTAACAGAAATCTAACCAACAAAACAAACAAACAAGCAAAATA
Source organism: Phyllostomus hastatus (assembly GCF_019186645.2). NCBI lineage: Eukaryota > Metazoa > Chordata > Mammalia > Chiroptera > Phyllostomidae > Phyllostomus > Phyllostomus hastatus. Next base: position 32,154,518 of record NW_025333709.1, on the reverse strand, counting down.
TAACCAAAGACACTGAAATAGAGAACAGGCTAACAGTGACCAGAGGGGAGAGGGGAGGGAATTTCAGGGGAAGGGGGAAGGGTTTGAAGGAACAAGTACAAAGGACACATGGACAATAACAAGGCGGGGGGGGGGGGTTGGAAATGGGAGGAAGGTGGGGAGGGCTGGGGGGTGGACTGACATGGAGATAAAGGGAAGAAAACTGTACTTGAACAACAATTAAAATAAAAAAAATTATGTGGGACCCAGTGCAAAGTGAAAATGAGGGTCTTTTGTTCAAGGGAAAAGTGCTGTTAAAGGTACTAAAATATAAGGTTTTCCCCTTTTTCTTTTTTCTCTCTTGACTTATGGTGTTTTTTATTTGCTATTTAATATCTTTCTCAGAAAGGAAAAATTAAAAATTTAAATTATTAGCATAAATTGTACCATTTTACATTGTGCAGTGCCAGTTTCAGATACAAATATAATAGCATTTAATTTGCATGCAGAATCACCAAAATCACACAATTTGTATTTCGTAGTTTGTACATGCATATGTATTTAGTTCTTATCAGAACAATGAAAATACTGCACACAGCTAACTTAGCTGTTTTTATTTCACTTCTTGTTATGCGCACATCCCACTAAAATTCTGTGCTTTCACCTTACTGATGAGTAAAAAGAACAGAAAAGAAAGGGAATTTGGGGTTGCCCTATTTTTCCCTTTCTTTCCATGCCTTCATTTACAGCACAAGTAGTTGGCTAATGGCAGGGAAGTAAAAAAATAAACAAGTAAGAAAAGATACGATATGGGTACCTGGTGTTTCATGTTTCTTAGGATGCCTTCACCATCTGTGTTCCGAGGAAGTTCTGTCTCAGCGGCAAATATCGCCTCCCAGGGCCGGCAGCGGCCTGCTCATTTAGTTGGCTGTGTCAGATGCTCCGTGCGCTACTTGGAGTTTCCTTGAACTCTCACACATTGTCCATCCACCGGATTCTGTCCTCATGGGAACAAAGTGGCAAGAACCAGGGACCACACCTATATTGTGGGTATCTCCTTTGCTCATACGCATGTACCATCATTCCATTGGTCTTCACTTATAAAACACAAATTCACAGCTAAAATTATTCAGGATTTCAAGACCATGACAGCAGAACATTAAGCCAAAACTGGCACCCGTCTGAGCCAGGGGCCTAGGCAACTGCACTGGTTGTATACCCAGTACCTGGTGTGGCTGGTAGAGGAATCCCATTACCATCCACAACCCCACCTTCTGGCTGTGGGAGAATGTCCTGTCTTGCTTTCTGGCCCCTGCAGTGCACATGCACACCAAGAGGCGAGAGACACAGATTCCGAACACCCACTGGGTGTCTGAGCAACAGACCCTCATCTCCGTTCTCCCAGGTTTCTTTCCCTTGCCTTCACTGCTTCCTTTACAGAGGGCACGTCCATTATTCCAACCAGTTTCCTCTGTCTTTCAGCAAATTGTGCTCATTTCTGCCTTCCTACTATTTTGCTCACAATTTTCCTCTTTCATAAGTCTAACCACTACCACCTGCCCCCTGCCCAGTTAAAAACAAAATGAAACATGTCTTCATTTTTAAATCAAATTTCACCCTCTTTGGAGAACCTCCTTTCCAGGCACCTTGCGCTAAAGTGGACGCCCTCTGAGCGCCTCTCCGACCAAGGTTCCAGGCACCTGGCCATTTCCACCCGGTTTTGTTGCTTTCTGCTTTTCTGTATTGGTTTTGTCTCTTCAACTTGCTTATGAGCTTTGACTCTGAGAATTGTCGTCCATGTTTCTGGTGTCCTTCACAGCCCCTAGGACTGCAGTGCCCCTGGTGTTCTCTGAATGAATGAATGAGTGTGTAAATGAATCAATGGAACTACAGGATGCAAGTCAGAAAATCCTAGCTGAGCTGATGGCTTTTCTGTACCTAATACTTGACAAGCTGTGAGTGTACCTCTTCTGGCTTCAGTTTTTCCAGTTATTAAATTGGGACATTTGGGTATGACCTCACTTTGTCCAGGACAAATTGCGTTATTAGCACAATTGTTAGAATCTCTTGGGGGAAAAAAACTATACTTGTACGATAATTTTACCACACCCTTTTCTCTCAATCTCCACTAGGATGATTGAGGACATGAAAAGAATGTTTAAACTATATACTTGTATCCTTATTAAGTAAGAGCTATAATAGTAATGCCAAAAATAAAAATCACCAATACTACTAGTGCAGAAAAATTTATCCTGAACTTACTATGCCTTAGAAAATCAAAATATATCTGAGTTCATATTTACAGTTTTACTGGTTTTTTCCTGTGCATAACCCAGTTTTCCAAGTGTATGTTATGCACTGTACCTTAATTTAAGAACTGACTCAAACACAAAATGAGTACAAATTTAGACAGACTACCAGTAGCTTGGAAATTGAACAAACATACTAAGTTTGTAGAGATAAATTGTCCTTTCTGTTAACTTTCAAGGAAAGATAGATGGCCCACTAAAGTGGCCCTATTCAAGTGTGACGCTTTGATGGCATGTGCGAGTCAGCCTTCCTCCCCCTCACCTCCAGCCCCCAAACAGAACACTGTCACTTGTGTAAACAATGCCAATTCATCCCTGAAATGAAACCTCCTGGAAGAGTCCGAATAGGAAAATGTGTAGGAAATGACATACTTTGGGGGAGCAGATATCCTAGTGGTGTTGATAAGTGCATTTTAAATTTATAATTAAGGGAAACTGTAGCTCTACGAGGTTAACTAACTTGTCCTCGGCCATACAGCGAGGAAGTGAAAGAGTCTGAACCCAACCCTTCTGTCTAAATTACACCGACAGGCTTTCCAGCGCTCAGCACTTACCTTTCATTCACAAACTGGAGGGGAAGGAGAGGGGTCTACTGGAACCTACAAGGCTTTGCAGAAAAACTCTTACGTGCGCTATCAGCATTTAATGGTTTTGATCCTAAATACAAACCAGCCTCCCAGAAACATTAGGAAACGATCAAGGCAAAATTGTCATTTCTTTCTATTTTATTTACACATTTACAGATGGAGAGGTTGATGTCTTCCATCCCCAGGCTTCACAAACTTACGGGAAGGTGATGGTCAAAGGATCTCACCAGGATGCCTTTCTTCTCTTTCCTTGTTTTACCACTGACTTCCTTTCCCATCCTCGTGGGTAGCCACGTGACTGAGTTCTAGGCAATGGGAGTAGAGCAGGAGTGACATGCGCTGCTTCCAGCCCAGTTCATAGGCTCCACGTGTCCTCCTCCAGACTGCTGACACAGACAGGGAACCCTGCGCGGCCTTGGAAACTGCGTGATGAAGGTGGCACGACCGCCATCAGCCTAGGCTCCTGAATAACTGAAGAGTTATTCCCTCTCTCCCTCCCCTCCCCTCTCTCTAAAAATAAATAAATACAAAACTTTTAAAAAATCTAAAAGAATAAAATGAAAGACACAAGTGTTTCATTACAGTCAGGGTGGACTCTCGGGACACGAATTGCCTGTAATCAAGATGTGGCTGAGCAGGCTTGCGCTTCTCAGTCGGGCCTCCTGGAAGCGTCGTTCAGTTTCCTGCAATCCAGAAATAGGTGAACTAGCTGTTTCAAAACTCAGTATTTTGATTTGTTCTCACCTTTTTCTGACTTCATTTCCCTCTTCTGTCATAAATTAGAAGCAATTTCTTTTAAGCTGCATGTATTCCTGAGAAAGGCGGTTTCCTTTCCCGTGAGCGGCTCATGGCGCCTCAGTCTCGATCTCAGGCAGGTGCGCATATCCTGGGGCGACGTAGGTCCCCGGACCCTGACCATACAATTCTCCCGGGGAAGCCGAGCCTTTCCATTATTCCAAATAACCTTAGTCTCTCTCCCTTTGAGGTTTTTTGAGTTTGATGACTTGTCTTCCTTTAACAGATTATCTGAGGGTCCCCACGTTCCTTTCCCGGGCCAGGCCCTTACACCCATCATGGTAGAAACGTCCCTGATTACTCCGGTGTGTGCTCAGATCCACTGGAGGTCCAAATCTGGCCCACCGAGGAGTGCTGCTTGTCATGCACAATATTCTACATTTGCTTTAGTCGCTAGTATTTTAGATGTACAAGTTTCAAGTGAAATGACGGACCTTGCAGTGCTGAGTCCCTGTGCATTAAAATCAACCATTAGCTGAAGCCAGGCACCTGCTCCCCACACAGTCCAGTTCTCTCCCTGTGTTTTCCCAGCACCAAGGAGCAGCATCTCACACGACTATGCCCTTGACCTTCATAGGCTTTTGAATCTGCAACCCCTCTTCTGGCCCCTATGAGGTCAGAGATTTGCAAGCCATATGCAGCCCCAGCCAAAAAGGAGCTCATGATCAGGTTTTCTGCTCTTGGTGCTAACGCTGTCCTTCCTGGCCCTTTCCTGGGCTCTCTGCAGACCCACTCACCCTCGCCTCTGCAAGTCCCTGTCCACCCTCATTGTCTACAGCCCCCACCAGAACCATGCAGTGTGCAGTGGTCCTGACCACCTCTGAAGTCCAGAGGCGGGGCCCCTCCTTAAGCTGGCCTCACCATTAGTGAGACCAAGGCATTCTGAAGACACGTTGCCTCTAGAAACACTTGTGAAGGGAATTAAGTGTCTGGAATAGGACTTTAGTTTTAGATTTATTCAACTCTGTGAATGCAGGAGCAACTGGTGCCAATAAGAACCAAGGCTTGGAGGGCTCTAGCAGCAAAGTCTGTGCTTGACCAAAGCCAGGAAGGCCCTCCTGTAACAAATGCTACACCTGCTCTTTGCTGAACTGCTTGCCACGTTGTGAGGTTAGGAAGTGTGGAGGGAGTGCATAGAAAGACATGGAGAATTCTAGAATGTTAGAAAGTACTTCAAACTTCATCTAATCCAATTCCCCCAATTTACTTACCAAAAAAGTTTATCAGACCCTTAAGGGGTATTTTTCCTCCAAGCAAACAATGGAGTTGAACCCTTGTGAGTATAAGGTCAGCCGGGGGAACAAGTGCTTTAGGCGCTCACTGTGCCCCAGCTGCCTCTGAGCTCCTACTGGGGAGTTACGTGCATAATGTTTTGTCCTAGGTGGGGGGTTGGCTATGAAGGTGGGGTATGAAGGGTGTGTCAGTGAGTGTGCAGGGATTTAAGGTTTGTAAAAAGAGTTTAAGCGGAAAGGCTTTATTTCTCAAGTAAAAGCTTCATTTCCTATCTGTAAGAGAAGTAAAGGGACTGTCTGAATGAAATGCATTTGGTTAGGCATTCATTATAAGGAGCCTCCTTTGCCTTGAGAGAAACCTCTCATCACGAAGGCTCCCACACCTGATGCCACCATCCAGAGAAAACAAAAACTAGAAGAGGCCTTTTTGGGTTTCAATGCATAGGGAGTGTGTGTTTCAGGTTCATAGATTGTATGCAAATAGGGCTCATGTACCTGCTATAAGTGGTATTTTTCCTGTTGTGCCACATGCTGGAAGTTTTAGAGTCCTGATCCTATTACACTGTGGATATTTGAACCCTCTATTTGAAAACTTCCATTGTGTGGTCTCAGAAACTGCTGGCAGGCACAACGGCCACTGGAATAGCCATTTGCATGTTCTCCTTCCTCTCTCCTGACCCAGGCTTTGAAGAGGGCCTGGGGGGACGGTGTCGGCTCCAGGTGGGGAACACAGAGGGCTGTGCAGACCATACCATCACCCTCTTAGCCCCTGCTTTGGACTCGGGTTGGCCAGTCCACTGGTCGTAGTAGCACATTTCTCAAGAGTCACTGGAGTAGGTTTTGGAATGTCACTCTTTCTTGGAATGTCCTTTTGACCCTCTTAAAGACTCATCCTCAGTCTTTCCGCCAGCCAGCCTTCCCTCTCCTGGCAATCCTCTGACCCCAGCTCCTCACACCCTCCAGGCAGAGCTGGGTGCTTTCCCTTCTGTTTTCCCAAACATTCCTTATGGGAAGGTGCTCAGTGGCTGTCCCTGTGCCAGGAACTGGGGCCCTCAGTCAGCAGGCCTTGGCCCCTGCCTTCTGTGATTTGTAGCCTAGAGGAGACAGGCTTGTAAAGATGCCTCTGTAAATGGCAAGAAAGTGCAATCCTGGAAGAACATTGAGGAAACCCACAGGGTCCACACAAGGCAGTGAGGTAGGAGAGGTGGGGGTGAGGCAGGATCAGGGACATTTGTCGGAGGCAATGTAGAAGCTGAGTCATGAAAAACAGATGGGAGTTCCCCAGGCAGACCAGAGGGGAGGTATTCCAAACCTAAGGAGCAGCATCATTCTGTCAGTGCATAATCATTGGTCACCGACTGTGCAGCAGGCACTATTCTAGACTCGCTTTCACTGGAGATTCCATTCTAATGGGGATGGACAATAACAATTTTTTAATAATATGAAACAGCACATGCAAATACTCTGATGCATAAAATGCTGTGGTGTGTTTGGAAAACTTCACAAATTGTGGCTGGAGTGTCCTACTCAGGAAAGGTGGGGAAAGGGCAGGAAAGTCTTTTCTTACTTCTCACTGCAGGTACAGCTGTTGCAGCTGACAGCTTATAATTGCTTGTCCTTCTGAAACCTAAGGCTTCAGAAAATTGGGACGATCACAGCGGCTGTCTAACTTTGGAAACCTCCCCTGCGCATTCTCCTTAAACCTCACTCTGTGGTTCCAGCCTCATATTCAGAGAGCAGAGGATCATCATGCTTGAACTCTCCTGCAGAATCATTCCTTGCCTTGACTTCAAGACTCGGCCCTGCGGGAAGAAGACAGGTGTGACAGGGAAGCTGTGTGAGCCTGGCTGCCCTGTTTTACCTTTTGCCCCTGATTTTCTCTGTCATCAGGCACAAGAGCTGGGATATCAGCTTTTAAGACTCCCACGTTTTCCATGTTTTCAGAGGGTGTGCTGGGCCCGACTTCTGCTCCATCTTGGTTATCAGGAACAACTGGAAGATTTAAAACAGAGAAATAACGGGGTCGGATTGGAAGAACAGAGCTCTGGTGGTGTGGTAAAGTGGAAGAAGGACTGGAGGCTGGGGGCTGGGCATAGTCGTTAGGATTGAGCAGGGAGATGCACGGGAGGACATTGAGAAATGAGACCTGCCCACCAGAAGTCAGGGCAGCAGAGCTGGCAGGAATGTGATAAATTTGAGAGCTCTTGGGAGGTCAAATCAGCAAGATCTGTGAGTACCAGATGCAAGGACTAAGGAAAGGGAAGCATCTGAGGTAATTTCTAAGTTTGGACTTGGGAGAAGGAGTAGGGTGGTAATGCCATTAATTGAACCAGAAAATGAAGGGGGCAGCAGATTTTGCAGGGAGGCCAGTTTTGAAGCTCCTATTAGGTGTCCCCTAAGAATACCTGGGAAGGCAAAGAAATTAATGTTTTTGGACACTTCCATGTGCCCGGCACCAGGCTGGATGCCTTAAATATGTGTTCTCATTTAAAAACCTGGAAAGCAAATATCCCTCAGCTTATTTCACACATAAGAAATTAGGGATCCATGGATTTGAGTACTTTGTCTAAGTCCACCAGCTAGAAAGGTGAGGGTGAGAAGCTCTAACCCAACGGTATGTAATTCCCTAATTCTGGAGTTAATCAAGTCTACCTGGGAGTCACTGGTACATAGCCATAATTTAGGGAGATTTTCTGGGTTTATTTTTGTGTGTGTGTGGGTTTTTTTTTTTTTTGTCATTTAGATAATAGGCACCTGAAAGCCAAGAATCAGGCTGTATTCTCTTTTGCATACTTGAGCAGCAGTAGATAATAAATGGGTGATCTTAAGAAACAAAAACTTGAAAAGCTGTGGAAGTTGGTCTTCCCTACCTGGTTCTTGCATTTTCCCCACCGTCATCATTCGGCTGATACACCTGCTTCTCCGGCTGTCCCTCTTATTCGGAGGGAGTTAGGGATCCATGCCAGTGTTCACTGGGCTCCTGCAATGTGCTCTGCTTACCAGCCAGGGCTGCTGTAACAAATTACCATCGATTTGACTTAAAACAACAAGAACTTATTTTCTCACAGTTCTGAAGGCCAGTAACCTGAAATCCAGGCATCTATTCCATGCCTTTCTCTTAGCTTCTGGTGGTTGCTGGCAAAATCCTCAGTGTCCCTTAGCTTATAGACGTGTCACTTCAATCTCTAACTTTGTCTTCACGTGGCTTGCCCTTTGCATCTCCACATTTCAGATCTGCCTCTCTTCCTCTTAGAAGGACAATGCTCATTGTATTCAAGTCCCAGCCTAAATCCAGGATGATCTCATCTCTAGATTCTTAATTATACCTGCAAAGACCCTTATTTCAGGTAAGGTCACATTCTGAAGTCTTGGGTGGACATAATTTTGGGGAACCACATTTCAACGCACTATAGGTGTATGACAACTTTATGAGTTAGAAAGATCCCTTCGGGTATTTTTTTCTATTTTGCAGGTGAGAAACTGAGGCACAGGAAAGAGGAATAGGCTGCACAGGCTCCCTGTAAAGGATAGCAGAGCTAGGATGCAAACCCACACAGCCGGTCTCCTGGGGTCCTGCTCTAACCACTCTATTCTTCTACCTCCACATGCAAATCTCCTGGATCTGGCTAGAGCTTCTCCATCTCCTTCTCTGTACTGGCAGGAGTGCATTTAAAGGGTGACCTTCAAGAGAGGAAATCCTCCTTCTGTTGTCAAAGAGAGCTCAGGAGAGTGTGGCCTCCTAAATGGAAGGACAGGGGTAGGTAGCAGGTGCTGGTAAGAGAGAAGTGAGTGAGGGTGGGGCAGGGGCGTTGTGGCTCTCCGTAAAGCACACCAGGTAGACAGCCATCAGTGGGGGCCCCAAGTCATGACAGCCCCATCTAGAGCACTCTGGCAGCCCCTGAGGGCCTGTGCTCAGTCTGCAGGCTACAGGGTTCCATTTGCTGAGAGGTGAGCTTGGCTCCTCACAGATGAAAAGTGGGAGCCTGTTCCTCTCTTACAATCAAGAAAACCATTGGACTTCACAAGTAACTCCTCTTCCAGCGACTAAAATCTTTCTCCCATGATGCTACTGAGCACACACTGTATGAAGAACTCCTGTGTAGAAACCAAGCACGCAGCTCACACGTGCTCCTGACTCCTTTCAGGAGCCCAGCCCACCAGACAGCTGAGCGCCCACAAGGATTGCACTATGTGCAGTGGGGCTGCGATGCTGAACCAAACCAGAGGGCCCTTCCTGCTGCCCTCTCCTCGCTCATTTCCCATCCTCAGCAGCTGAGAGCTGAAAGCAATTCCTCTCACCATCTGAGACTCATCATTTTATTAAATCTCCACACGCCCTGAGTCTGAGCTCAGCAATACTTTTTTGAAAGCTATTTGGGGGTTAGTAGGTAATGCTATGGGTATGCTGTGCAGAGAAAATTTGAAATTTTCTTCCCACTTAACTTGGCTTATTCATATCATTCACTCCCTGGCTTGTTGCATTATTCCTCCCCCACCTACAATTTTGCAATTTTAGGTTTAAGGCCATTCTGAGAATGGCAGGTGTGATTATTTAGGTATATATAAATAAAACCTTCTAATAACAGTGTATGACAATAGTGTTTATAGGATGTTACTTTCTGTGTAAGGGAAGGAGGTATCAATACCTATACTGGCTTATATTTTCAAAAAATGGTAGAATAAACAAACGTGTCAACAGCTAATGAAAGTGATACTTCTCGGGGCAGACAAGAAATAAAATGGAAATTGGAACAGAAACTAGATTTATCCAAATGAGCCTAAACATATAGTTTGGGCTTTGGAACAATGTAAGTGTTTTACATAGGACAATAATTTAAATAAATTCCTCATAAATTAAAAGCAATCTAAAACAAATGAACTTTACTCTAGGTCAGGTTGGTGGCTAACCACACACAGTAGAGAATGACAAATAGGGTGACCAACCCTCCTGGCGTGACCAGGATTATCCAGGTTTTTAGTATAGATCTGGGAAATCCCTGAGTCCAGTGCAAACCAAGGTAGTTGGTCATCCTCTAAACTCATTATAAAATCCACTCTTCTAGCCCTGGCCATGTGGTTCAGTTGGTTGGAGCATTGTCCCATAACCAAAAGGCTGCTGATTCGATTCCTGGTCAGGGCACATACTTAGGTTGTGGGTTCAATCCCTGGTCCAGACATGTATGGGAGTCAACCAATGATGTTTCCCTCTCTCCCTCCCTCTCTCTCTAAAAAGCAATGAAAAAATATCCTTAGGTGAGGATAAAAAAAAAAACCCACTATTCTAACTGTATATCCTGAGTGAGATCAATTCTAAGGACAAATAAGAATCGCAAAGAAACATTTAACTGGATTCAGTAAATTTAGTGTTACTAAGGACTATCATCCAAAATGTACAAAGAACTCTGAAAACTCAACAATAAGCAAATGAACAACCTGACTAAAAATAAGGAAAAGACCTAAACAGACCATATATACAGAGAAGATATACAGATGGCCAGTAAACATATGAAAAGATGCTCAAAGTCATGTGTTATTAGGGGATTGCAAATTAAAGCAACAATGAGATACCACCACACACCTATTAGAATGGCCAAAGCTCAGAACACTGACAGTATCAACTACTGCAGATGATGGGGGAAAAGAGAAACACTCATTTGCTGTAGGAGACCGTTCTGCGTGGCGTGGGCCCAGCTCCCATTCGGAGATGCACAGGACCCACTCCCACAGATAAGTTCTCCTGTGGGGAATCAGGCCTGCAGTATACCTAGGCCACTTTGAGTCTTGCTCTTGCTAAAAAACTCCCTTACCCTGAACTGAGGACATTTACTGCAAAGTAACTTCCTAAAATCCATGCTAAACCTTCCAAGGATGAGTGTAACTGGTTCAACCACTTTTGGCTTTTCATTTGCAAATATCCCTCTTCTGTGATGTGATTAGAGGCATTGGCTCCTTTGTTTTCTGTAAAAGGTAACCACCTAAAGCAAACCTGTGCATAGTAAATGGGGACCATCATGTAATGTGCCGAGAGATAGAAATAAAGGCCTGTCATGGCAGAGGCTGTGGCTTTTGCTCCCCTTAAGAGAAAAGCCATGCTGTCCCTTTTCCTCCACCAGACTCAGTAGTCAGTGTGAATGTCTCATTTCATCCATAATGACTCGGATACTGTGGGCCGGTGTCTGCATCAATGTGCTATGTTGGAACTGCAAAATGACAGTCACTTTCAAAGACAATTTGGCAGTTCCTTTCAAAACTAAACACTCTTACTATATGATCTAACAATTGATTTGAAAACTTATGTTGACACAAAAACTTGCACAGGGATATTGCAGCTTTATTAATAATTGCTAAAACTTGGAAGCAACCAAGATGTCCTTCAAGAAGTGAATGGATAAATAAATTGTGATACATTCAGACAATGGAATATTATTCCATATTAAAAAGAAATGAGCTACCAAGTCATGAAAAGACATGGAGATCATTTAAATGCATATTGTTGAGTGAAAGAAGCCAAGCTGAAAAGACTACATACTGATTGATTCCACCATATCACATTCTGGAAAAGGAAAAACTACAGAGGCGGTAAAAGAATCAGTGGTTGTGAGGGGTTAGGATCATTAATTGCTGGGAGAGGGATGAAAAGGTGGGACACAGAGGATTTTTAAGGCAGTGACACTACTCTGTGATACCATCATGGTGGAGGTATGTCTTTATACAACTGTCTAAACCCGTAGAATGTACAACACCAAGGGTGAGCCCTGATGTAAACTATGTACTTTGGACCATTAGGATGCAACAAGTAGGCTCACTGTTTGTGATAAATGCACCACTCTGGTGAAGAATATTAATGACAGGGGAGACCGTGTGCATGTGGAGGCAGGAGCTCAATGGCAACTCGGCTCAGTTTTGCTGTAAACCTAAAACAGCTCTAAATAATAAAGTCTACTTTTAAAAAATGTTGATGGGGAACTCTTTACTGGATGGATTAGGCTAATATCACCTGAACCCACTGATCAATCTTTAAGAAAAATCAAAACAATGAAATATACGGAAAAGTCTCAAGTACAGAATAAAACCTTTCTGTTCCTTAGAAGTAACTTGTGCACATGATGCCTCATTACCCTGAAACACTTCAGTGTGTACTTCCTACAAACAAAGACATAATCCTGGTAAACTACAATGCAACAATCTAAACCAGGAAATTAACATTCATATATTACTGTCAAGAACGCGGAAGGGTCTGAGTTTTTATATAAGCCAACAAGTTAGCCTGCCACAGTTTCATGAATACTGGCAGAAGTCATGAGATTCCTGGGTCAGAGACAAAGAACTTTATTACCCATTGCACAGCAAGTGGTATAAATGACATATTTATGCCAGTTTCTCTTGCCTCTAGGTTTCATGGGGGTTAATGTGGATTGGCCCAGATTATTGCATGCATGTGCAGTGTGGTGCTTAAGGAATTCCAATATTTTATAGTGGGCAGTAAGCATACCTGCCATTTGCTTCAGAGGAAGACACTGTCTCTGTCTTTCTAGGTTGTTTGCTGTGTAAACATTCTCCAGAATTAGTCTGGAACAAAGGGCAGTGAATGCCTCTGCTTACAAAATGTACACAAATGTGAGAGACCCAGGGGTGATTATCTCCCAGGACTGTAGGTCTGATTTGTTTTCTTAATTCAGGCCCCCCGAAGGAAAGCATGTCTAATGAAAGCCACGAAGGTTAGAGAGCAGGCGCTTGGGGACAGGAGGCTACAGGCAGGCATGTGGGAGTCGGAGGTATAGGAAGAGAGTGTTCCTTGTAGAGGGAACAGCACAGATTAAGAAAAGCCCGGCAGCCTTGGAGGAACTAAGAAGTACTAAGGGCAAAGTATAGCTGGGGCACAGGAAACAGCAGAGTGAAGGAAAGGAGGAGGCTTCAGCTGCGGTCAGAGAGGCAGGTTGATTTTGAGAGGCCTTGTAAACCCTGAGATACTATTGGAACTTGACCCTGAGTCCTTGAAATGATTTAAGCTGGGAGTGGCATGATCAAATGGGTGCTTTTAAAAAGGCCACTAGGGCTGCAGCTGCAAGCAGACTGGATTCATCCCAAGGTTAATTTTTTTCCACTTGGTTTCCTGCAATCAGGTTCATGGAGATGGGGATGTATTGAAATTCTGCCATTTGGTAGTGGGGCTGTCCTTGAAGATGAACAGATCTGGGGCCAATCTCACTGCCCCTCCCCCATCATTGATCCACGTGCCCACATTTCTGATGAATGTCAAAGGCAAATGTGAAGAGGGAAGAGGAAGTGATTAGTCCCTTATACTCCAGGTCAATTCACTGAAGATCAAATCTCCAAACAATAAGCCGGCTTTTCAAATAAATTTGCCTTGTTCATCAATAAACCTGTTTTTTTCATAATTATTCATTAGGTTTTGATAGAATTATTTTTAGCAGCTTTAAAAGATTTTCATGCAATATTAGTTGATGAGTTTGAAGTTTTACTTTGGTTTTAGGTTTAGCTTAGTTTTAGTTTGGTCTAGCTGCATCTCTGTGACCAAAGTTCAGTATATTCCAGACTTTTTCATATTTTGTATCAATGACTCTGGAGAATGAGAATTTCTTTTGTATTTCAAATTAGATTGCAGGTATTTTGGATGACAAGAATTTTTATGACTGTTAGAACAGGTTTCTCTACTCCAATACATCTTATTCCAGTTCATTGCCTTTTGTATATCTCTTAATTCACAGATTTGTAAATTAGCTTATTCAATATACTTTGCCTGTATTTCAAGCACTGGAGAAGGAATTAGTTCTGAAATGTGAATCACATACAAAATTGAAATTCAGTTGAGCTGTATTGACAAATCTATTGCAAAACACCTGAGGTGAACCAGCTGCAACACACTTATAAATAAATCTAAACTACAATTTTAATAGCAAGCAGACAATCCTTAAAGGCATTTGAAACCATTTCATATAATGTAATTTGCTATTAAATTAAAAAAATCTATTATATTTATTTTGGTCCCTACAGTATAGTCAATTGAGTTAATCATTCTCCTTACTTCATAAAATATTATCATCATTGACCCATACAAGGTCGCTCTCATGTTTTGTTTTATTTTATATAGTCTGTCTTCATCTCCAGTACCACTCTCATTCCCTGACTCCATGGGGACTCACTCGAGTGTATTTGCTCTTCGTTCTTAAATGCATGTACTCTCAGCAGCGTTTCGCAATATTTGTTTTTAAGTTACAAACACAATCTTCCCTTTCTTACTCTGTGTTTTAAAGATCTATCAGGTTGATGTTTGTACATTTAGTTCATTGCCTCCAACTGCTGCTCAGTATTCTGTAGGATGCATCCAGCCCATTTTGCTAACCAGGCCCCGGTGATGGCCCTCCAGGTGGTCTCCAGCTCTCCTCCGCCATAAAAAATTTTCTGATGCACATTCTATACATGTGACCTTACAGAGGGGTGAGATCATTTTCCTGGGGTATACACCCAGGAGGCAGCTGACTGCACCGTACAGCATATGCACATGCAATGTCACTCAGTACTACCAGCTCACTTTCCTGAATGGCTCACTAGTTTACACAACCACCAGATGCAGAGCTGGGATTAAGGGGAGGGGACTGAGGCAAAATTTAAGGGAGCATGAAAAAAAACAATAATTAAGGTAATATTTTCAGGCAATAGTTTAAAAATCAAATTTAATGCAAAAAAACCACCTTCCTGGTGAAAACATTATCAAAATTTTAAAAATAAAGACAATAGCCAACCAAACACTGGCATGATTTTCAGATCCTGCTTCAGAACTCAGTCCTCCAGCTGCTGGGAACAATGCTGGAATAAGGTCCTCAGCCATCAACCCTCCTTAGGAATGTGCTCAGCACGCAAAAAACTACAAGTGACTGATCGTACAATTGAGGGGATATGAAAGACTGAGCCTCTAGCCCCCATCCTGGGTCAACTCTGAGGGTCACTCTGGCCAGCATCAGTGTTCCCTGTGGGGCTGGCTGAGGCTTTCTTTGGGACAGCAACGCTGCTCATGTCTCCTGCTTCCTCTCCACCCCCTTCCACAGACATTGGTCTCACCAGTGCTTTGAGATAAATGTCTTGTATGTTAATCTTAAGCTGAGAGACTATTGCCCAGAGATTCCAACCGTGTCACTTGCTAATATTTGGTACTGTCTTCCTGTATAGTATTTGCCATCTGTTTGTATATAAAGTAGGATTTCTGTGTTTTTAAAATTTACATTGTTTCAATTATTAGTGAATGTGAACATCTGTTTACATGCCTTTTACTCAATTAGGGCTTTATTTTCTCTGAAACGCCTGTCCATATCCTTTACCCATTTTACCATCAATACTATACATTTTATAATGTATAGAATTTATAGAATTGTTGATGAATTGATAACTCAGTGAGCTGGCCATTCAGCAGTTTCATTTCAGCATTTTGGCTTTTCGCAAATTAGCTTTCAGTGGATTCCATAAAAACTTCCTGGTTTATAGAAAAATCTGGTGAATTAAATGAATTGGTCATTTAGTGAATTAAATTTTGTGACTTGATATTAACTAGATTGGTTTTCGGTAGATTGACCTGTGCCCACAAAAGACTCCTGCACTGCTGACTCTCCCTACAAGCCTTCCCTGGGAACTGCCCACTGGGCCTGTGGACCTCCCCAGTGGTGGGAAGAATGCACAGGGAAGACCCCTGCCTCTTACCATCAAAACCCCCTACTGTCCCCTGTGCTTCCTCTTCTCCCCCTTTCTTCTCATAACTGATCACTATGCCCCCCCTACTCCATACCCTTCAGTAGTTTCCTTCCCCTTTATTATAGCACAAGGGACGCTTTGCCAAGTGACTTTGTCCCTCTACTTTCGAACCCTCCTTTGCCAGCAATCACATGCTCAATATTACCTACATTTAACCATGTCTACTCTTCTTCAGACTCAAGATTTTTCTCAACACAGAAAAAATGCTTGAAAGGGCTGACTACAACTTTCATCTCCACTTACTGCTTCACATTCTCTCCTCGACCTGTGCTTGATGGGTTCCATTCACAGTGCGCATTGAGACTGCTTTGGTGAAATGCCCAGGGGCCTCCATGCAATAGGATTTAGTAGTTACTGCTCTTAGCTGACCTAACCCTTCAGCAATACACTGTCAACACAACTGCTTGTTCCTCTTGAAGAAGTCTCAGCTCCTGGCCTTTGTGACACCATGCTCTCCCAGTTTTTCCTTCAAACACCTGATGCTTTTCCCCTTTTGTGGATGTCTCCTCTGATCAATATCTAAATATAGGAGTTTTCCAGGGCTTGAAGCTCAGCCCCTTCTCTTTCTCCATCTATTAAGACCAGGGTATTGCATTAGATCTCCTAGGGAGACATCTTAGGAGATATTATGGAATGCCATAGTCATAATACTATCATTATGCATTATTCACTTTCTCCTCAAGCCAACCTCATTCTCACATCTGAGCTTGTACATTAGCTGTTTCCTCAGCCTGCAACACCCCCTGCTCCCTCTGCACATCCCCATCTTTGCACTTCAGGCTCCTTTTTGTCATTTAGTTATAATTTTAAAGAACTTCTCTGACCATCCAGTTTAAAGTAGCTATGCAGTCACTCCTTAGCACAGTACATCATTTTAATCTCTGCACAGCATTCCTGGTTTTCTGATTTTTTTTGTTAGTTATTTCTTTCTGTTTACCCCAGAGAGAATATAAACCCCCATGTCAGTACAGATTTTATTACTCTTGTTAGGCAATCAATCAATCAATCTACTTTAAAACATTTTACCGTGCATAGTTTGATGTGATGGACATGCCACTTAAACTATATACAGCTATAGCTCAGACTACTGGCATTTTCACCAGAAATGCATAGTCCTGGGAAGACCAGCAAGCATTCTAATTTGGAATTCCATAGTCTATACGCTAGAACAGCTCTGCCCAATGGAAATACAATGTAAGCCACATATTTAATATTAACCTTGTTAACAGCCACCTTTAAAGGTGAAATACAAGTGAAGTTAATTTTTGTGCTGTCTTTTACTTAACCCAATATATACAAAATATTATTTTAACATATAACCAATATATAATTATTGAAATATTTTGCTTTTTTATTGTTGTTTTGTACCCAGCCTTCCAATTCCAGTGTGTATCTTACAGAACATCGTACTTTGGTTAGCTGAAGGGCTCCACGGCCCCATGTGGTGAATGGCTACCATATTGAAAAGTGCAGCTCTAGAGGGCTCACCACAAGTGCTCCTCATAGCTAGATTTTGATTCATACTTGAACTTGTGCAAATCAGCATAGTGAATGTCCAACATTTTTTTAACTGATGAAATTGATGGCTTCTTAAATAGCAAGATGAATATTTAGAGTGAATGTTCATGGGTGAAATTAAAGATTTTAAAGAAATGTAGAACTGGTTAAAATATTCCAGGGACACTTTTCAGTCTTGCATGCACAGGGTATAAGGATTAGGAGGCCTATAGTTTGCATTTGTAGGGATGGCAGTTGAGGCTGAATTCCTAAATGACCCCAGGTCCAGACATTGGCTTAGGAGGATGTATTGTGGCCAACTGAAAGACCAACACAACCCTTCGGCCAGGGGTGTGGTTCTGTCTACCTGAACTGAAACTCTTGGTGGTCCAAGCACACAGTGCACCTAAAGAGACTCATAGCTGTCACTTTATTTAACTGACAGGCAGGAACTGCTTTGTGCTTCCTTATTAATGATTTTTTTATTGAGGTATAAATGACATATACCATTATATTAGTTTTTAGGTATACGGCATAATGATTCAATATTTGTATATAATATAAAATAATCACCACAATAAGTCTAGTTAACATCCATCACCACGCATAGCTCACCACGCATTTTTCTTGTGATGAGGACTTTTAAAATATGCCTTCTTAGCAACTTTCAAATATGTGATACAATATTATTAACTACAGACAACTTGCTGTACATGACATCCCCATGACTTATTTATTTATTTTTAAACTTTATTTATTTTAGAGAGAGGGGAAGGGAGGGAGAAAGAGAAGGAGAGAAACATCAATGTGTGAGGGAAATACTGATGGGTTGCCTCCCACACATACCTGAACAGTGGAGTGGCCCACAACCCAGGCATGTGCCCTGACCAGGAATTGAACCAATGACCTTTCAGTTTGCAGGCTGGTGCTCAATTGACTGAGCCACACCAACCAGGGCTGACCTATTTATTTTATAACTGAAAGTTTGTGCCATCTGAACCTTTCACCCATTTCACCCATCCCCAAACCCAACCTCTGGCAATCACCAATCTGATTTTTTTTAAGATTCCTCATATAAGTAAGAGGTATTTCTTTAATAAATGCTATATGTTTGGTAGATTTTTTTTCTGAGACTTGTTTTCATGGTAACAGTATAACTAACTGTGGGAGTACCTAACTCTTACTTGTCTCAAGCTTCTTCAGCAGCAATTATTTAATAAATTGAATTTAAGAGGTGTATGTGACCCAATGGGCTTTGGTCAGTTCAGAGCACCCCCTAATCCTCAAACCAAACCTTTTCTTAGCCATGCAGTCTGAGCTGAAGCTCAACTTCCTCCCCAGGCACCCGTCAGCCTCCTTCCCTTCAGCTGCATTGCACGTTGTTCAAAGATCCTCTGCATTGCAATTATTTTTATGTATGTATGCATATTACATCGTAGTTATTTTTATGTATGTGTCCCTCTCTGCACTGTTAACTCCTCCAAGGGCAGGGGTCCTATCTTTTAATCTTTGTATAACTAGCAAACTCAAATCAATGCTTTGCTCTCAATATGCATTCAGTAATCATTTGCTGGATGAATGAACTAATGAACCACAGAATATATTCCATTTAACGCCAAGAAAATGCTCAATGTGGAATGAAGACGTGAGATGTGTCCTGCCTCAGTGCCTTGCAATCGAGGTAAGGCAATCAACAGACAAGACAGGCATCAGTGATGGCCTGAAGTGCCAGAAAATGGCAAAAGTTGGTAGCAGTTTTCTTAATTTCTCCATTAAGGAGAGTGGTAGGGTTTTTTTGTTTGGTTTTTAATCCATCATCTGACTTCATTGAGCTAATTCAGTCTTCCATCTATGGGTTGACTAACTGTGGATCTTGGCTATGATTGTCTCTATTAGCTTGGTAATGACTTTGTTGGGTTTAGGGGTCATTAATTGCTTGATAATGTTTGCAAATTCGACAAACAGATGCAAAGTATTCTGCCTAACTCAAAATTTGATCTAAAAATTAATTATATAACCTTTTTTGCTCCAGGGTTTATATGTTTTTGCATCAAAAGGTACTCTTTTTTAAAAAACTAATTTTTATAACCATCCTCTGAAAATTTAAGAAGGACATTTGCTCTTTTAATCTAGGTAATTATATCTGTGGTTTCGCATTAGCTTTTCTGTTTGGATGCGCTGGTTGCCTTCAGCATTTTTGCTGTCTCTATCTTCTGTATCTACTCACGGCTAGTCATGATGCTTATGCCATTTAGCTTTTAATTCCCTCTGAAGCTATAAAACCAGACCTTTAAAAAATTTTGTCACATGCTTTAGCTTTCAGGACAGTGCACATTCTGTGGCTTTTTTGAAGTTATTCTCTCTCCACATCCCCTTTTTTCCTTCATGTCTACGTTCTCCTGAAGGAAGTTATTTCTCTTGCTTCACTCATTCCTGGTACTTTAGTGGCCACTCTGATTCAAGAAGGTTAGAATTACCACTTCCAATTCCAAAAACCAGAGAGAAGACAAGACAGTTCAGCAGGAGATGGCTGAGCGCTGGCCTCCAACCTGGGAGCTCTGATCAGCTGCCCGAAGCCCTGGGGCAAGGCAAGTCCTTCCATCGTGAAACTGGGGCTAGTCTTGTGAGTGAGGAGCATATGACTCCCTGAAGAGCAGAGATCAGGAAACTTTGTGAAATTGCTCTAATGTTTAAAGCCAGCAACCCATGAAGCATTAAGAGAGAGAGGAAGAGAGATGACTAGCAAATTGCAAATAATCATGTTTATTCAATGAGAAGAAAAATGTGAGCGACAACCATAATGATTCATCTTACTCATCATGTTCTCTACATTGATTAGAATTTAAAATAAAGAGTAGCTGGATTTTGTTTACTGGTTGGAAAATTAGGCTTCTGCAGGTCTTCAATTCCTGCTCTTAGTGATAACAGAATCACATAATCTTCATGCTGCGATAAACACTAAATGGCAGCTAGTCATTTAGGCCAGGGGTCATCAAACTGGGATCCCACGGAGGGGAATGCCTCAGGGACTCCCAAATGTTTGATTTCAATTTCATTTTTAAAATATTTGTAAACATTAAAAACCTGAGGCTGTATAAATTATGTATACATATGTGCAAAATGCCAAATTTAACACACTGGGGACCAGCGATGCAGTAATGTGTACTATAAGTTAACACAATAATCAGAACTGTAAAATAAGAATAGTTACTATTTATTATGTGCTTATTATGCACTGGGAATAATCCTAACTAACTGTCAATTGACTAATAGTCTAATAGATATTTGACTATTTGATTATTTAATGATAAGTCATTAGATAATATTGCCTCTCTTACCGTGTTTTATGACAATTAAATGAAAAGGGAAATATAAACTATTGAGTATAGTATTTGCACATAGTAAGCATTCAATGTATACTATTATTAATTCTCACAAACATTCTTGAGAGGGTAAGTTTATTCCTGTTATCTGTAATCCCCTTTAAAATATTTCAATGTAATGTGTGTTAACTTTAACCTCTATCCTGGGGAGTCAGTTACCATTTGCAGTTCCCTAAATGAAAATATACAATCTGGTGGGTTAGTTAGCATTTAAAAACCTCTAACGCAAAACTCACATTCCACTGTCATTATTTCTGATCAACACCAAAAGGTTTTCTAATTCACATAATGAATGTTTGAAATAATATTTCATTGGATAAATGAATAGTGTTCAAAAACAAATTGCTAGAAATACTGAATAGGCCCTCCTGCCCTTGAATGAATAGGAAATATGAACCTAGCTAGCCCAATACTCTACCCTTTGAATGGTAACCTTAGGATTCTAATACTTCTAGGTGTAGCTTCTTTTTTAAAAAAAAAATATCAATTTATACACTCTAAATGCATGCAGTGTATTGTATTTTAGTTTTTTAATTTTATTTATTTATTTTTAGAGAGAGAGAGAGGGAGGTAGGGAGAAAGAGAGAGAGAGAGAGAGAGAGAGAGACATTGATGCATGAGAGAAATATCTATTGGCTGCCTCTCATACCCCGCAAACTGGGGACCAGGCCCTCAACACAGGCACGTGCTCTGACTGGGAATTGAACCAGCCACCTTTCAGTTCACAGACTGGCACTCGATTCACTGAGCCACACCAGCCAGGACTAGGTGTAGCTTCTTAATGGAGGAGTATGCACCTGACTGCTGACTAGAGGGTTAGCTGAGTCCTGCTGTCAGAATATTGTTGTACCTGCCTGAAGTGAAGCTTTCATGTAAGGTGTCCTCAACACGTCTTAAAGGGCAAAGAGTTGGCACTTCCCTGAGCTTACAAAAAAGAAGATTGAATGTCTGCTTAATACTTGCTTGTACCTATGGCAGAACTTGGTCCTTGTAACATACTTCCTGTGTCCAGGATGCTGTAGGAGAGATTTACTTCCATAAGAGGTACATGTATCTTCTCAAAAGAACTCAGTAATTATAAACAGCCATATTGGCTTGGCCAGTTCATGATCCTTATTACCAAAACTGAGGCTGAAAGAGGTTAAGAACCTTGCCCAGGGTCAATTTACTACGTAGCGGTGGCTCTGAGCTACTTCATTGTCAAACCTTAGGCTCCCAACCAGTGTGTTCTGTCTTTCAGAAAGAGAGTTTGTTGTGTGAGTAACTGCCATGTGATGATCATATCATATCATAGATTTTTGTTTAGCAGTTTCTGTCAGCTTTGGGTACTTCTTGTCTGACTTCTGCATTCTGATAAGGCGGGCATGTGGTTGTTAGATGCTGTTACTGATTCAAACTTCAAACAAAATGTTCTGATCTTTCTCCAACTTCTGAATTAGTCCAAATGAGGAGTATCCAGATATACCAAAGAGGACAGTGAAAACACTGTGTTATTTACAATATTGTACACCAAAAACAAAAATCTAATTGGATGGTAAAGCTGATATTGAAGGGTATCTGTTGTTCATAACTTCAGGTATCAAGTTTTAATCTTTGATGAACAGACTTGTTCTCATGGATGACTTTTATAACAAGTAGGTATTACATATTACACATCTGAAAGTATAGAATAATAGCATACATCTGTACTCAAATCTAGGTGTTGATTATTCCAGCTGTGTGAGATTCAGTAATTAATTTAACTGTTTTAGTAATGTGTCAAAGGGATACTACTATAAATTGCAAAGATTCTATGAGGACCAGGTAAATTGAAATATGGAAGCATCTAGCCCAGTGCTGGCACATGGCTTCAATAAACAGAAGTCTCAATTTTTATGACTCTCCTTATCATCTTTATTATCCAGTCTCATGTCCCATGTTTCACCTAAAGCAAGGATATTGCTTCCACCAATGCTGGCCTGTTATCACAAAGCTTACTTGAATGCTTCCAGTGACAGGGAGATCACTACTTTATACTCCACTGGAGTCCACAGCTATCCCTGGAAAATTCCCATCTGCTTGTTCTAGTTCTGCCTCCTGAACCAGAAGCCTACATCTTATATCCACAAAACATATCTTTAGCTATTCAAAAAGAAAGAAAGAAAGAAAGAAAGAAAGAAAGGAACCAAGAAAGAAAGAAAGAAAACTTTCAAATGAGATGGAATGATGTTGTCTGATTACATAAAATAAAGCAGGTAACATAGAACTTGCCTAAGGCATAATCCAGCTTCCAAACCAGCCAAGTTGAGTGATTATATACCAATAACCAGAATTCTAAAAATATGTGTACTTTAAGCAAGGTAATGAGAGACTTTCTGGGGAAGGCAGTTTGAAAAGTCAGGGAAATCCATCTTCCTTTTGTGACTCATCTTCGGGAGTCTCAAATAAATGCAAATTCCCTAGAATACTTAACATTCTTGTAATTACTGCTACATATTGTGGGCTTTTACGAGGTAGGCACACATATTCCCATTTCACCCGTGTTATAAATGAAGAACTGATGCTTCGTGAGGAGAAGTAACTGCACAAAGACATATGTGCAGGGGTGGAGCTGGCCTGCCGACCCAGATCTGCTGGATCCGAAGTCCATGTTCCTATCTTCTCAGAAGTAATGAGTCACTTCAAGAGTTTTAGTGATGTTTCCTGGTATTAAGGTCAGCATGAAAGATAGAAAGCTACCTCCAAGTTGTTACTTTCCAAATGTGCCAAATTTTAATATTTTAGCCACTAAATTTATCAGATCTGAAGTTTTAATTGATATTTTTCTATTTTAAAATGTGGTAAAGAATTTGTAAAAATATTATTTTTTCTTTAGAGCCTCAAAAATCAAATTTCCATTTCAGATGAAAAAGATAATGTGATCTATAGGACATTTTTATAATTCCTGAGTTGAGCACAGATTTGCCCAAACTACCACTCAGCACCTGAAACTTCTCTGGTGGTTGTCAGCTAACACATTCACCACCCTGAACACTTGCCTTTTAAGAATGAAAGGGATAAAGAAATGTTGGGGACTTAAAATACTTGTAACATTCCGGTAATTCTTATTGTCAGAAGGAAATGCAGCAGGGTATAGTGGCTGTCAATGGGAGCATTGGATCAAATGAGTCAGTAGGTCCTTGACATGGGACAGAATGAAGTGGGGCCCCCTACCTCACATCATATACAAAAGTAAACTCGAAATGGATCAACTACCTTAAAATCACAAACTCTTAGAATAAATCTCCATGACTTTGGACTTGGCAATGGTTTTTATCATATAACACCAAAAGTACAAGCAGCAACAAAATAGATAAATTGGACCTTATTAAAATTAATAACTTGTGTGCATCAAAAAACATTATCAAGAAAATGGAAAGATACCCTAAAGAATGAGAGCAAGTATTTATAAATTATGTATCTGATAAAAACTTAGTATACAGAATGTGTAAAGAACTATTAGAACGCAACAATAAATAAACAACAATTCAATTCAAGAATGGGCAAATGACTTGGGCAGCCATTTCTCCAAAGAAGACATACAGTTGGATGAGAAGCACATGAAAAGAAACTCAATGTGATTAGTCATTGGCGAAATGCAAATCAAAACCACTTTGATACCACTTCAATAGCTATAATAATAATAATTTTTGAAAAGTGTTACTGAGAATGTGGAGAAATTGGAACCTTTGTACGTTGCTGGTGGGAATGTAAAATGGTTCTGTTGCTATGGAAAACAGTTTGGCAGTTCCTCAAAAAGTTAGAATTACCATGTGATCCAACAATTCCACTCCTAAGTACACAGACAAAGGAATTGAAAAGAGGTACCCAGATATATGTACATACATTTTCATATCAGCATTATCCACAAAAGCCAAAAGGTAGAAGCATTCCAAATGTCTATCAAGGGATAACCAGCCCCTAATCATCAATGGAATGCAATGGATGAACAAATTGTGGTATATCCTACAATGGAATATTATTCAGCCATAAAAAATAAAGTACTGATGCTTACTATAACATAGATAAGCCTCCCAAACATGTTAAATGAAAGAAGCATGATGCAAAAAGGTCATATATTGTATGATTTCATGTACATAAGTTTCCAGAACAGGCAAATCCATAGAGACAGAAAGCAGGTGGGTGGTTGCCAGAAGCTTGGGAGAGGGTATAAGGCAGAATAACTACTTAATGAGTACAGAGTTTCCTTTTGGGGCGATGAAAACGTTTTAGAACTAGATAGGGGTGATGGTTGCATAATATTGTGAATGAACTAACTGCCACTGAATCGTTCATTTTTAAGATGTTAATTACACATTATATAAATTTCACCTCACTTAGAAAAGTGTTTTTGATAGTTCTGAAATTCTATGAACATAACCCAAGCAATAAAGCCATATACAGGTTGTGGAATAAAGATGGAAAATGCAAAAACTGGGTGTTATTACATGAAATGAACAGTAACGCAACTCTAAAAATGCCAGGGGCCCCTTGGCCTAGATTATAAACTTTCTGCAGTGGGAAATCTGTTTGAGTCAAGGTCCTAATGCTTACATTCATATTAGAAACAGTTTAGCTAATGTTTCCAGGCAAGAAGGAGAGACTTTAAGTCTATAGTAGTCTGTGACTCGTTTGTAAATCACGTGCAATAGAGAAACTCAAAAATAACCCACCATCTTTTACGGTGCCTTTCCAGAGAGGCATGGGGAACAATATGCTGTATTCAAGGCATCAAAGAAATGTCATCAAAAGTGTGTAAAGGACCTGAGGTTTATTAACTTTTTTAAGCTATTCATGGCGTTCGCAGAGTAAGCATTTATTGTTTGTGACAATCCCTCAGGGCAGATGCCATGGTCCTGACACTTTAGCACGCTTGTTACTGTCTTAAATTTGAAGAAGACTGAAGTGGAGGTTTGGAAGCTAATAATAGTGTCATCTCATTGGCAGGAGCTGGAAGGAAGCCTGTCCTTGGACAAACCATGACACCAGGCGCCTTGAGGCATCCACAAGGGAAAGAGGGAGAGAAATGGGACAGAAGGGACCACAGTGTCAATATTACGGGAAGGCAGGGACAATACAAGCATGTGAACCTGAAACACAGCAGGAGATTAAAAAGAAAGAGAGAGAGAGAGAGAGAAAATATGAGAGCTATAGACAGGAAGATCAGACCCAAATCAGAAAGAGTGGGCCGTCAAAAACCAGTCAGGGAATTTAGCGGTATTTGTATCATTTCATGTGCTAGCTTCCCCTCTGGGAATCCATCTTAAGGAAATGATCCTGTGGAGAATATATCTCTTATTTGAGACAACCTAACTTTAGCAATCTAAGGAGCAATAATCAAATGAAGCATTGACCACACCTTGACCAAATAGCCATTAGAAAGGATATAGTCACAAGTTCTTAATAACACGGGAAATTTTTATAACTATGCAATAGCATATGTCTTCTTTTTATGAATGTGAAACTTTCATAAAATTAATTAGGGAGAATAAAAATAACAACATCAAAAGTAAGATAATTTATAGTCCCACATCTAGAGGTAACTATAATTGTATTTTGGTTTAATTCCTCCCAGTCTTTTTAATGTAAGTATGCTTAATGCATATTTATAAAAATGAGTTTCATACCATTTCAATTAGTTTAACTTAAACAGGTGAAAAATTCTAAAATCATGTGTGTGTATATATGATGATTGACATCAGATTAAGTAAAACACAGTGGAGATATAGAAAAGATATTATAAAGAAATACACCGTTATGAATGTCTGTATGGAGAATTGGGGAAGGTTCTCCCCACTCTCATTCCTCAGTAGTTTTGATGTTTATCTACTTCCTTAACAGAATTGATTTCAGGTCCTCTAAGGCTGGAAATGGTGGGAATATTGGGAAAGAGGTTTGGGATGGGATGGGGAGCTGACTCCCACCCTGGGGTACCATCTGGTAGGATAGGGCTTGAAGTCGTCCCAGGAGCTGGCGGCAGTAGGATCCAGGCAGTCTGCAGATCTAGGAACTATACCCTGGGAACCTAAATTGTGTTGTTGTAAATCAAGTTTCCTGATTATCCCCAGAACTTAGTAAAGCCTGTTTTTCATGTCCTAGCCTCCCTCAAACCCCTCTGGCCCTACCTATTCCACATGTCCACGTGCCCACCCCCTCGCACGGGTCTCCCTGTACTGACAACTCTGAAGATCTGGATTTGCTTTTATTTAGGAAGCAACTAGGTCCCTTAAGAAATGTGTGGTACTTTTACAAGGAGAAAAATAATGACCTTTAGTCTAATAGATAAATAAACCTGGTGGGGGACATTTCATAGGCTCACACTACAGTATTCACTAATGTTGTTGAGAGTTTACAGTCTAGAAAGAACACAACTTCCCTCCCAGGTTTTCTGCTTCCGCTGGGTCCCTGCAGCCCCGCAAAGGGATCAGGGCCAAGACACAGGCCCGTCACGCGTAGTGCTGCAGCCTGACCACTCAGCTCTTTCGTTTTGCTGAATTCTGTCTCATTTGCTAGGAAGTTCATACAAAAAGAGCAGCCAGACCTCAAAAGTTTATTTTATCAGGGAGAAATGAGCCCTGTTTCTTGACACTAGAACCAGTGTATGTATCTGAGGATTATTGTCATTCTGCTCCTTGACCTTCTGTCCTTCAGTCTAAATAATCCCAGTTCTTTCAACCTTTCTTTCGTAAGCTTTATTGTTTCCAACCCTTTAATATCCTCACAATTCTACTCAGAACTCTCCCAGTCCTCTTCGTCCCTCTTTAATTACAGGGCTCAAACACAATATTCTAGGAAGTGCTTGAGCAGTGCTCAGTAAAATGAAAAGCTTATCTCAAGATTTCTGCATGCTGGGGTTATGCAGCCTTCTCAGGGTCACACAACGCTGTCTTTTTAAGCAACTGCTTTAAAATGCCTCAGGAACAGTTTATTATCTGCTGGGACCAGAAGCCTGAGGAGGTGGGCATGGTGTGGGGCCCCTGGGGTGGCCCAGCTCGATCAGCCGCGCTGGCAGCCAGCACCAGCCAGCACCAGTACGCACAGAGGAGGGTGTGCGTGGCGGAGTTTGGCTCTGGGGCCTGGGCCTTTTTTGAGAACATTCGCCTCTTCAGAAGCATCCTCTTCCACCAAATAGACTGCCCCATAACCTTTCAAAATAATCTGCTATCATTATTTATACTTTGCCTGAAACTCCGTCATGTCAATGTGTTTCATTCAGGAATTTGCATTTTAAATCCTTTTACTTTCAATTAGAGACTTGATTCACTGTTGAGAGAATCTCAAACAATCGTGAGTGAATGGGCTGGGCTATCTCTATTTATCTATCATCTACCTATCTATCTATCTATCTATCCATCGGCCCATCCATTCATCTATCCATTATCCTTTCTTCTTCTTGCCTCTGAGCTCACTGGTCAGACTGTCACAAATAGTAACCTCATTTTCATCATATTAGAATATCTAGGGGAACTGAGACAGAAAGGCTGCAGAGAAATGATCCTGCTTTCTCCTTCCTGTCCTCCCACCTTCCCTCTCTCCGTTCCTTCCTTTCATTCATTCAACGAAAATCTGTTGAATATTTCCTGCTCTCCTTCAAGGTTCTCAACCAGGTTCTGAGTTAAAATAATAAAAAACAAACAGCGCCTCTACCTCCAAATGCCCAATAATTTGGTATGAGGTCCCAGACATGAAGAGAGACGTGTGACAAAGTATTGGGGCACTGGCATGGACATGATGTGACAAGTAGAAGAGTTCTTTTACCTGGGCGTAGAATGGACCATGGAAAGGCTTCTTGGGAAGCTGAAGCTTGTCTGTGACTATCGATCCACATTGCTTCCATCCCATCCTTCTGCCCAAGTCTCCCAAGGTGCAGTGGAAACAGGAAGTTTTCCTCCTCCTGAGCCATCTTCTAGCCTTGTTTTTCCTTCCTGTCCCCTCCAGGGCAGCAAGGTCAGTTTTATAGCCCAGAGGTTTTGTTTCAACCTCCTGTAGATGCAGAACTGTGGAAGCCCTCAAGTATATGGAGGATGTATGACTATATATGTGTGTGTTGTTTGCGTGTTGTATACGTGACAAAGTACTAGAACTCTCATTCTTTGTGACACGGTGGGAGAGCTGGGGACCCCTGGCCAGTGGAAACTAGGACCTCGAACTTCTTTATGCAGTGCTGTAGCAAGGACAAACTAAACACACCTTTGCTTAATCCTCTTGCTCTTTTTCATTTTTTTAACTTATTACAGCAATTTACTATTTTAGTGCTTAACATTAAAGTAATATATTTAATAAGGCATTTGGAGGTAGAGGCTCTGTTTAAGTCAACAACTATTTTCTCTCTGCATCCCTACTCGCACTACTCTGACAGCAGATGTGTGGGTTTTTACATACCAAGCAATTCTCTAGTTCTCAGTGGACACCGACCAGGTGTCCTACATTTAACTCAGTTCTGACACTACCCGTCCAGAGAGCACCAGCCCCACAGGTGGAGTGCTCAGTCTCACACAACTGCGCATGCCCACTTCAGATACCAATTGCAAGTCCAGTTATCAGCTGTGACTGGTGGTAAATTGGGGGATCCTACAACCCTCTCCTTGTGTTTGATGATTTGCTAGAATACCTAACCAATCTCAGGATAAACAATTTACTTACTAGATGACTGGTTTATTATAATGGTTACAATCAGATATAAGAGGGGCGTAGGACAAGGTATGGCAGAGGGGTGTGGAGCTTCCAGCCCTCTTTGGGCACGCCACCCTCCCAGCACCTCCAGCTTGACCAGCCTAGAAGCTCTCTGACCTCCATTGTTTAGGGTTTTTTATCAATATTCCAAGATGAAAACGTAACTGATTAAACCATCAGCCAATGCTAATTGAACTCAGTCTTTAGCCCCTCTTCTCTCCCTTCCCCAGAGGTCAGGAAGTGGGCCTGAAGGCTCCAGCCCTCTAATTCTGTGACTGGTTCCTCTGGCAACCAGCCCCCCTCCCCGCCCCCTGTCCCCTCATTAGCATACAAAAAGGCACTCATCCCCTAGGAAAGTCCAAGGGTGTTAGGAGCTATGTGCCAAGAAAATAAGGAGTGGGGGTGGTCAGAGACCAAACATATTTTGTTTCTTATTATGTGTTATTTTTATATTTAAACTTGTCTTGAATATTATATTGCAAGGCCTTTGGGAGGAAGGAGCAATCCTTATACATCTTGAGATAACCCCTAGCTCTGAGCATACACTCAATAAATGTTTGCTAAACAAATGGATAACTTCTTTACTCAAAACAAGTATTTTGTAAGTATTTGTTGAATGATTAAATGAGTATATGGAGATTGATCTCTTACAAGTGTATTTCCACAGTAAACACTATACCATTGTTTCAATGGAAGGGTGGGCTCAGCCCAAGATGGAATTTGGACAACTGTGGGGTGTTTTTGGTTGCCATAGTGATGGAGGGAGCACTACCGGCAACGCAGAAGACAGTCTTACACCACTTTCACTCCAGCCAAGCAGGTAGGTGAAAAACCTCTCTCTAGTTATGAATCCCCAAGCTAACTTGCTTTTACCTGTAAACACAGAGCGCTTTGGGCATCATTTCAGTGTATGTTCATTGTTCCAGGAATGTAATAATCACGTGAAGCAAGACATCATTGTACTTCAATTGTTTGGGAACTTTAACAAGAATTGTCTCCATTTTAAAAAATGATACTACCAATGGCAACACCCCTCATGGCGTATAAGTTGCCAACACAGGTCAACTGCATGCGTCAGTATTTGTGATTGTGCATCCGTAGTGCTTCCAGGTGAAGATACAGGCACCTGGTGATCTCACTGCATTGTGGTGTGGTTGTGCCCGAGCATTTGCAGACTAAAATACATATTACCTTACTACAAATTGTTTTCCTTTTTATTTCCCTCTTTTATATTATATCAGGGTATCATATTGATTTTTAAAAAATTACGGGTGAAGATGATTATATTAGCCACACGTATCGTATCAAGATAATAAAAGAGTTACATGGTATTTGCGTTGGAAACAGACTTTGGGTCTGCTATAAACTGAATGTTTGTGTATGTATCCCACTCCCCACAAATTCATATGGTGAAGCCCAGTCCCCAATGTGATGATATTAGAAGGCAAAGCCCTTGGGAGGTGATGAGGTCATGAGGGTGGAGCCCTCAGGATGGGATGAGTGCCCTCAGAGAAGAGCTGCCAGGCCCCTTCTGCCAGTGAGGACACAGCAAGAAGATGCCATGAAGACACTGAGCCTGCCAGGGCCTTGATCTTGGTCCTCTCAGCCTCCATAACTGTGAGAAGTAAATGTCTGTTGTTCCTCAACCCCCTAGTCTCTGGTCTCCTAGAACAGGGCCTGAGAACCGTCCTTATTCTCTAACACTTTGCTGATTTACAATATTTTTTCCACTCACAACCTCAAAGAATCAGAGAGTCTTGACTGCCAGCCCCCTTTACATGATCCCACCTTATTAAGGTGCCCCTCGTTCATTCTCCCTAAGGGGTGCGGTGCTGTCTCCCCAGATGTCTGCCAAGGATGACTCCTGACAAAGCCTCCTTTCTCAAATCTCAGCCTTCGTTCTTTGTTGGGGCACTGTCCTTCTGCCAGATGAGCAATGAAACCCAAACCAGGTAATGAAGCTGGGATTAGCTGCCTGGGGGAAGAGGTTAGCTAAGGCCAGAGAGATTTTCAGGAAACACTGTTTTATCATCTCAACTTGCTAGAGCAGCTTTTCGTCCTATCCTGGTCTTACAATCAAAGATATATCTGCACCCAGCAGAGTGGCTGGCTCATACGGTGTCTTCGTATGAGTTAGAAAACTGTGCCCCTTTAAGACATACAGTTGCTAAAAGACTTCTCCCCTGAGCTGATGCAACCAAGCATTGATCACAGCCAGGTTGGATTTGGGCCCCCAGTCACCCCTGCAGGCTGGGTGGCTCCAATTTGGGCCTTTGGTATAGTTTTGGTGAGTGATGACTATTTGGGGTTGGACTAAGGGGCGTGGGTGACTTGACACAGTAAGCACTACATACATTTATATAGAAGTTTATTATTTGTATATCAACCAATATATAAGTGAACTACAAATAAATGTCCTTTTTGCTATACTCCCTATGTTATATTAAATTGTGTTTGCCTCTCCTCTACTAAACCAATCTCTTCTTAAGAGGAAGGACCATTCTTTGTTCACACAGAATCTCCCATGTACTTGTAAAGTGGCTGCCTCCTCCTGGCTCAGTGAATGGTGTTGATTGACCGATTGATGGACTGATGGCCAAATGAAGGAAAGAAGCAAGGAAGGAATGGATGCTTAGGGCAGAGCAGTGTCCTCTGGATGCCACCTTCTCTCAGTATGCTAAGCCTTGAAGCTGAGGAATTAACAGGAGCAATAAGGCTTCCCTGCCCTTTCTAGTAACACCTGAGGCTACCAGGGCAGGAGGGCAGGAGACTGTCTGCCCACCAACTGATCCTATTAAATGAACAAAGAAGTCTGTCATCTTTGGGGCTGCCTGTCTGGCACCTTGCAGGAAAGTGAAACCGAGTGTGAAACACACCTGTTCTCTTTGGCCTTTTAACTGGCAGGGATTTCATTCCAAGGGGCAGGAGAGGTGGGAGGTCCAGGCTTTGAAAAAGCCAGGGGATTAATTGTGTGTTAATGGTTGGATGTACAGGAGTTAGGGGGCACCCCCGGGCTGGGAAGTTTGCATACTCTGGCCTCTTGGCCTCTTTATTTCTCACCACTATAAGCCTTGTCAGAAGCCAGATGGCCCAGACCTAAATGAAAACAAATTCGTTTGGGGAAGGGAAACCTTAGAGTGTGTTTCTAGTGAGTAATGACCCTGGGAGGCATTTCCAGACTCTGGGAGCTGTCCTTTGTTGCTCACGTTTCCAAACGTGAATTTTCAAGCTCCAGCCAATGTGTTCAGGGCCTTTCAGGGTGTGAGGGTTTCAGCCTCCATCTTCCCTCACCGACCGAATTCCTCTTCCTCTTCCAAATCGCAGTGTGTATTTTGGACTCTCCACTATTGCTGTTATCTCTGTACAAAATGCCCTATTCCTCTTCAGCTGTTTTGGTCAAAAACTTACTCATTCTTTAGGACCCCGCTTAATTACCATTTCTTTTCATTCATCTTTAGAATCTCCTCAAGCTGGGCCATTGAAACTCACAGTCCCATGTACTTTTCCACCTCCCCTCACATCAAAGATATTAAAATGCACATTAAGGAAAATGTTTTTGCAGTAACAATTTAAAATCTAACTTTGCTTATCAAATTAATTATTATTTAAAACTCATTTAATTTACAATCGGTTATGATTATTTTTTGGTAAATCAGTGTTTATCCTAGGGGATTCTGGTAAGAAAATCTGCTTTGGAGATTGTTTTCCATCTATACTAAAATTTATGAATATTAAAATTAACTATTTTTAAACAGAATTATTAACTTTGATTTTGCACTTTTAATTTATATAAGAGGGAGCCAGAACTTTTTTTTTCTTTATAGTTCTTCCTTTCCACAGGCCCCGGGAAAGCCGGGTGGTGTTGGGGTCTAGCCGCTATCTTCCAAAGGGGGCAGAGCCTTGTCTCCGTAGATGGGCTCTCCCCCTGCAATCACAGGCTCTCTGAGCCTTGTGAGGTTCAATTAGTGCATAGAGCACTAATTTTTACCAAATTCTGCTCTTTATTCCAC
Source organism: Phyllostomus hastatus (assembly GCF_019186645.2). NCBI lineage: Eukaryota > Metazoa > Chordata > Mammalia > Chiroptera > Phyllostomidae > Phyllostomus > Phyllostomus hastatus. The sequence goes on along the minus strand of NW_025333709.1, from coordinate 32,121,271 downwards.
ATCCAGCACCTGCTGGATACACATAATTGGACATGGTCAGACCACCCAAAAGGGAAATTGTAGGCACTAAAAAATATGCCATGAAAACATAGAAACCAAACAAGTAAAATTCCAAAAAGACGTGTATAAATATATCATCATAGTTGTAGATTTTTACACTAGTAGAGGAAGAGTACACAAATTGGAAGATACAGAGGACCTGAGTAACTCAAATACAGCTTGATGTAAATATTTATAAAATCCTACACTTCAGTGAAACTTCACCTCATTTATAAACACACACCGAGCATGTCCCTAGATAGGGTCATACTCTTGTGGTCTGTCCCCTCCCTGAGCTGCACAGGTGGGTGAGGATCTACTCTGTGTAGTGCAGTATGAATGGCTGAGGGCAGTGGTCACCAGCGGTTTCTGGAAAGGTTGTGTGGGGAGGACTTAAAGGAATTCACTTGCCAAGGAGGTGACAAAAGGAAGAGCATTTCAGTGAGTCAAGTAGCTTATATAGGCCTAAGAAAGCTCCAAATGTGGAAAGAGCAAGTGCTTCTATGTGACTAGAACATAAGAAGTGATGAGGAAAGACACTGAAAACTTAGGAAATAGAGGCCACAGTAGAGAAGGCTTCACAAGATAGGTCCAGGAGCATATATTTTACCCTACAGCGTAGCAGTTTCCAAACTGCAGATATCCAGACATGGCCACCATGATTTTTGCCCTGTCCATTCACCAACTTCCTTTTTTAAAATATTTTATTTGTTTATTTTTAGAGAGAGAGCAAAGGAGGGAGAAAGAGAGGAAGAGAAACATCAATGTGCTAGAAACACATCCATCGTTTGTCCCTGCACGCCCTCAACCTGGGACCCAGCCTGCAACCCAGGCATGTGCCCTGACTGGGAACCAAACCAGCAACCTTTCAGTTCTTAGGCCAGCACCCAGTCCACTGAGCCACACCAGCCAGGATCCATCCAACTACATTTTTTAAACTTAATGATCTTCTTTAAGTCAGCCAACTCCAAAACTCAAGTATATTTATTGAAAAATAAATTATATAGCACACTGTAAAGGAATAAGCAGTATCCTTGTTGTTAATATAAGTTAACTATAAAAATAAGACAAAATTACTACTTTCTAGTTATATGAAGTCTGTCCAGAAAAAGTCCAATCATTGTTAATATACCAGAACGGTTTGTGCAACATTGATGTAACCTGGCAGCCAAAGAGAGTAGACAGGAATGCACATGCATGAATAATGACAACTTCACTGTACTGGTCAGTTGGGGCAGTAGACACCATTGAGTGAGCATGTGTACTGTATGTCCATCACATTCAAAATGATTGAGTGAGTAGAGCAACAAATCCGCATCAAATTTTACATTAAGCTTGAACATTCCTCTGCAGAAACTATTCGGATGATTCAGAAGGTCACAGCTATAGGCAACTGGTGACGGGCAGCTTTATCACAACAATGTACCCCCTTGTGCATCATGTCTCATGCACAGTTTTTTGGTGAAACATCAAGTCATCCAGGTAACTCAGTCCCCTTACAGTCCAGATTTGGTACCCTGTGACTTCTGGATTTTCCCAAAACTAAAGTCACTTTTGAAAGGAAAGAGAATTAGGAAACTATGAAGGGGCAGCTGATGGTGATTGGGAGAACCATGTGAGGTCCTAAGGTGCTTACTTTGAAGGGGACTGAGGCGTCATTGTCCTACATACGAAGTGTCTTGTACCTTGTATCTTCTTCAACAACTGTCTCTGTATTTCACATTACATGGCTGGATACCTTCTGGACAGACCTTGTAAGTTATGAACTGCTGCAAGCATCCCATATCACCTACCCTAACAAAACCATAAACTCTTCAAGTGCTACCACTTATGGGTTATTACTCACATTAAAAAACAGAGATTAATGCAAGGGAAGAAATCTCTAATTATAGAAACATAGGGCCTCCAGAGTAGCTCATTTCTTTTTATCACATAAGTAACCCTTCTTCTTACCAAATAGTTCTGTCTGTGTTAGACAAATTATATCTCTATCTCAGTCCACAGAATAGCATAATAATAAACACCCTCTTATTCAACAGGGTAATGTTGAGGATTGAAAGTCTGGGTAGCAGGAGTTCTACGGATCATAGTCTGATGTTTACTGAGTGCTCATCATAGACAAGGCACTCGGTTAAGTATTTTACATGCATTGTTTTAATTCTCCGAGCAGCTCTATTAAGTAGGTGGTATTCTAGTTACCACTTGGCAGATGAGGAAGCAAAGACTCAGAGAGGTTAACTAAAGTACCCAAGGTGGCACAGCTAACAAGTCAAAGCTAGAACTTGAACTCAAAACTTCCTGGCCCTCAAGTTCTCGATATTAGTTCTAATAACACCTTTCATTTGAATCGTTTATTTTCATTTCCCAGAGGCTTTCATTTTCACCAGATTCCATTTAGATGTAGGGGATTAGTGTTACTAATATTACTGGGGAGAAAAGAAAGCAGAACTATATACCCAAATCTGATGACCTCCAGTTGGCTGGATAATTAGTTTCAACTTTACTAAGTTTATTAAATTATTCAAGTCACCTCCATTCAATCAGGAATAAAGAACATTCAATTAATTCAGACAAAAACTTCATCATGTTAAACAGCTAAACCTATCTTCCTCCTTGCCTTGAAGATGGTCTGTTTTTATCTAATGAACCTCAAGAAATATTTGCATTATCATGTTCTCTTCTTTGTACTAGAAGCTGGAAAGCACAAGGTGAAACTAGCCTCGAAACTGCAAATAGTCTGCACACCAACCTTGCTCCCAGTTTTCTTTTACTTTCTAACATTATTGACCCCTTGGCCTGATTGCCTCCTCTATTTGTTTAAGATAAGTCCTTTTTTAAAATGCAAAATTAAACTTTAAAGTATATGTAAGTATTTTTACAACATTAAACTATTAAGACTCCAACAGAAAGCTAGAAACTCATATGCATAAATATGTTCACTTATTGTAGGTTAATACTGCTTTCCATTTGAATAAGTTTCTGGATCCACATTCATGATTTCACAGAAACATTGGTCATTATTGTTGGAGCTAATGCTTTCCTCCATTGGAAACCCCCCAGCTTTCCTTTTCCTTTATTTTCATAAAATCCCAGAGTAGAGGGTATTTGAAAAGTAATCTGCTTCACTTCCTCCATTTCAATTATCTTGTTGTGTATTTTTATAACTAACTAACATTCTTTGGAGAAGGTGGAATATGAATACAGCAATGAGTTACTTTATTAACAAAGCGACCAGCCCCGAGTCCATTTCCCAGCTCCTCAATCATTTCCTGGATTGGCTAATCCATGAGCAAACGTGCACAACGCCTAAAAAACACCTTCACTTTGTTTTTCTGAACTGTCCAAGTGAATACCGCTACAAGAAATAGAAAAGCCTAATAAAACCTAAGCTGTTGATCCCTTTTGTGTCTCTTGAGGGGCTTTCTGAGGTCTTGATTAAACACTTGTTTCATTTTTCTAATACAGGTTCCCACTGGAAGGGCTGAGGCAGAGGACCGAAGAGGTTTGGGAGCCTCCAGCACAACTAGCTGGAAGCAGAGGCCCCTCGCTGGCCTGGGTTCCCATCCCTGTTTGCAAAGGACAGGGCCATCCAGCTGGCACCAGACCAGGGCCTGAGACAGTAGCTGGGAGTCAGCCTGTCCCTGTCCTGCTCACCCCATGGTTTCTACTTGACCTAAAGAGCCAGCTGAGTTGCACCTCTCTACCCGTGGGAGAGCTCCCCAACAAACACGCAAAGTGCACCACAGCTATTGTTGTTGGTTTCTTAAGTGGGCTCAGGTCTGATTACAAATGATGGCAGAGGCTGTTACATTAGTGACTTGTTGTGTAGGGTCAGCTTTTGGCCAGTGTGTCCCAGGAAAGGTGGGCCCGGAGAATGCAGGAGAGATGCTTTTGCGGTGTCCTCACTCAGCAGTGCATCTCTCCGGAGCAGGAGAGGACATGGCCAGGCAGCAGGCAGCCACTAGGCTGCTCCCTGAGATAATGTCTTCCCCAGCTCCACCGCCACCGTCAGAAATCAGGCTTTCGGAGCCCTTCTTTCGTGATCCAAGACACTCTTTTACCCAGATGAAGGGGTGGTGATCTGAGCTTGCACCATAGCCTCTTATATGAAGGCCTTTCTCCACGGTCTTTTCCTGTTTCCCTTATAAATGTCCTTCTTCACCATGTCTGGCTGATGGGGATTAAAGACAATTATCTAGGCTTGTTACACATGGTTTTTAATGCTGGGAAAAAAAACATTGCCACACTTTTCAAATCCTCTAACGCAGGGGTTCTCAAACTTTGTGGTCTCAGGATCCCCTCATGCTCTTTAAAATAATTGGAGACAGCAAAGAGCTTCTGTTGATGTGTGTTGATTTGTGTTGATATGACTATGAGTATTGGCTACTTCAAAAAAATTTTTTTAATTTAAATATGTATTATTCTATTTAGGATAACAATAATAAACATATTGTATGTTAACATAAATACAATTTTATATAAATAAATCTTTTCAGAAATTAAAAATACAATGAGAGAGTTTGATGCTGGCTTGAGAGAAGATAGCTAAATTCTCCCATTTGCTTGTTCATGAAGTCTGTTGTTTTATCGTATGTCATGTAGCCTCTGAAAAGCCCCACTGTATGCTGATAAGAAAACGAGAGTGCAAAGGGCAAATGATACATACTTCAGTATTATTATGAAGATAGCTTTGACTCTGTAGATCCCATGATGCTATAGTCTCAGCACCACCCCCTCCCCAGGGTCCCAGGGCCCCACTTTGAGAACCACTGCTCAACTGTGTACCATCCTTCCTCCGATACACACATGAGTTACAGGATACAAGCCCTTTGGAACATTTGATTATACTGACCCTTTCATTTTTTAACAGCCCAGAGGATCCAATTCATTCAAGTTCCAGCATTGAAATGCAGTTCTTCCACCTCAGACTCATTTCTTCCCAGGTCCACCCTCTCCTACCTTCTTAACTTTGAGACATCTGAATTCCGCCCTCCAGTACTCCGTATGCAGGTAACTTGCTTGCTTAGTCCTACGTCTCAGCTCCTGGAAAGGAACTCTCATGGCTTCCCCTTAGGCCACTCCACTCTGGTTAAAAATTGGAGTGAGGATTCAGGAATACCATTGGCCTTGTTTGAGTCAGCGGATGCCCTTGGGATAAAGCGACAGTGGCCACGGCGTGAGGATCACTGAATCACAATGGAACATGAAGCACGTGGAAGTTATTTGGGATAAGAGTCACAGGCAGGTGTGTATGTGTGTGTGAAGTGTGTGTGTGCTTTGTATGAGACAAGCATAAAGGGCCCTGAGGTGAATCTAGAATCTCCTGGTAAAAAATTTATTAAACTTCCCTCTTCATTCTCTTATTGCCCTTCTGTTTTTCCATTTTTCTAGACTAAACAGTGCTTGTATTCTCCTCATTTATTAAACACTAATCTCTCTTCCTGGCAAAATGAGGAGCTGCTGCCTCCCCTTTGGATAGTCAATTGCGCCCCTTGACCTATTCAGACCCTAATTGAGAGTTTTTTCCTCTGTGGCTTCAGAGAGCATTCACCCATATCCTGTTGATGGCAGCTATATACTTCAAGGAGAGGAGTTCCTGGAGTTCATAGACCTGAGAGCAAAACAAAGCAGAGGGGGCCGTAGTCTTTAGCGCCTGCCCCCAAGGGTGTTCAAGAGCTCCCAGGGGACTTTGCTGTTGTCAGTCCATCTCACCCTGACATCTGTGCCTTTTTAAAAATAATGCAATTAATTAAAATCTGTTTTATTTATCCTAGCTGTTTCAAGTTCAGTAATGAGGGGAAATTAGCTCCAGTACTTCCATGATAGAGTCATTTGGGCTATAGCTTCAGTGGCTGGTACCCAAACATGGGGCAGCATCTTGTTTGCTGCTAGGGCCTCTGGGAGCTGAGCCTGCACTCAAAGATCAAATGCAAATATTGTACAACCTGGTGGACAAAACTAAGCCACTTACCTGCTAGCAAAACAGCAGGAGCCAGTGAGAGTAAGGAACTATTTTTTAGGTGTTTTCATATTAGTACAGTACATAGCAATGAATGCCCAGAGAGCATGGCACCCTCTTCTGAACCACTTCTGTCATGAGGAATAGTCGTGGCTAACTTTTACTGGCCCCTCTCTCAGCCAGGCATGTCATTAGTGGGAAGTAGGTACTGTCACCATTATCACTCCCTGAGAAAACTGAAGCTCAGAGAGGTCAAGTAGCTTGCCCCAAAGTTGTGGAACTAGTAAGTCATAGATTAGGAACTCACTTCCAAGCTGTCTGACCCCACTGCTTGACAAGTTAACTATCATACTATCCTGAGAAGTCGCTGGGGCTAATGAAAGTCATTCAAGTTATGATGTTTCACTTCAGTATAAATTACCAATAAGAGAATGTGTTGTTGCCTGTATTCCCTCCCTATGCACCCCTCCTTGTCCCATGCCCTCCCGCTCCCACTAGAAGACCAGCTCCATGAGGGAAGAGGGACTTAGACTACCTTTTTCACTGTAGAATCCCCTGTGCCTAGACACATAGAAATGCTCCATAAATGCCCGAGTGAAAGAATGGGCGGAACTGTCATACGTTACTCTAGTTTGTGACTTACAGGGGTTTGCCTGGAGGACCTGAGAGCAGGCACAGCTTCTCACTTCCCTCACTCTTCCCAGAAGAAGTCAGGATTTTCATGATTGGGGAAAGCTCCACCTTGGCATTGATGCCAAGTTTTTCCATACAAATAAACACATTTTATTTCACAAGCATGTACTGAGTTTCTACTAGGTTCTGTGTTCGATGTTGAGGCTGTAAAGGCTTACTCCTTCATCTCACAGAACAGCCCACAGAGACAGTCCAGAAGCAACCGAACAGTTGGAATGCAATATGATGAGTGGTAGGAGGGGCTAGTTCCAGTGCTCTGAGAGGTGCACACAGTAGGGCAGCTAACCAGCGGCTGGGGTGATGGAGGGGAGGTGATCTGAGAAAGCTGCCTTGAAGAAGCCATCTGAAGATAAGTAGGAGTTGAGCAGATGAATTATCCAATTATAGGTTAAATAAGAACATTAAATTTTTAAAAGGCACAACTCTCCAACTTTGAGAAAGAATACCTTTGTTCTATATTTTGAGTGCTACCTCTAAACAGCTTCCCATGAATTAAATGACATCTCCATCTAATATCAGAACGGAGCAACGAATGAGGACATCCTGATAGTTATGTGTTTATATCAGCCTGCTATTGAAAAGATCTGTAATGTCTTTTTGTTAACAGAGGTGAGGGGTTGGCATACCCTCACAATGGCCCCATTGTCAGAATGATTCTTGAATGTCAGTATGGTAACCTCAACCAGGACGGCTGGACCCTGGCCTCAGGGTGGGGCAGAGCCCACTGGGGGGGGGGGGGAGATCGACATCCGACAGACAAGAGGAAGAAGCAGAAGGGGCCCAGGGAGGTATACAGGGTAGACAGGGTGAGTGATAGATTAAGAGCTAGAGGCCTGAAGGGCCCAGCTAATGAAGATGAATGGATGAGACACCTGGCTAAGTAGCTGAGCATGGGATCAGGTGGGACTTGACGGCATTGGTTTTGGGCATCAAGAACACATCTCTTGGAAGGGCTAAAAGAGGGATCTCCTACATGCTATAATGTAGACCATGTCCTGCCCAAAGTTGTCTGGCCTAACAGTTGGATGGGGGCTGAAATTCAGCCTTCTCTCCACTCTACAAGCTGGGGGCCTATGAGGCTGCAGGCACCCAGATGGGGCGCTTTTGACTGATTTGCCCAGAGGCATCATAAGGGCTAGGAGAGTCCTGCAGATGGACTGTGTCTGTGACTTACAGAACAAAAAGGGACCCATTTCTAGAAAGGAATGAGAAGCAGGTAAGGATGGGGTTAAGAAGAAAGAAGACAAGATCCTAGGCCCTGAGACTTAAGTATAAAATCATTTTTGAAGGTTTGGCTCACTATTTCATCCCCAGCACCTAAAACAGGGCCTGAAATAGTTTAAGACATATTTATACAATGGATGGATGGATGGATGGATGGATGGATGGATGGATGGGTGAGTGAATATCCAGATCAGCACTAAGGCTCAGGGACTATGATTGAGGGCACTCATAGATGGTGGTAAAGAAGCCCCACATGCCACAGGCAGAAAGCCAAGCAGGCATCAGCCCTCCCCAGTCTCTCTTTTCCTAGCCAGATGTGGGGCTGGTTAGATTGTTCTGCCCATTGGTAACACATCTAGTGCTGGCCTTCATTGTTCTGGACGCTTTCACTGTCTGGGGTATCGCAGGGGAAGGTCATGGTTTACCGTGCACAGGATTTGAAATCAGAAAGGGCTAGTACCAAAACTAGCTCTCTAGGTGGGCCCTTGCACAAATCACTTAGAGTGAAAGTTGCCTTATCCATCCAATCTGAAGAATAATAGGATATACTAGTTAAGATCCTCTGCTCCACATCTTAATGCCTGCATTTCAACCTCAACTGCACCACTTACTACCTAGCTAATTCTCTCTGCACCTCTGTTTCCCCATTTGTAAAAAGGGAATAATAAAAGCGCTTCTCTCACAGGGTCACCATGAGCATTAAATGAGGTGATACAGGTAAAGCTCTTAGAACAGTGCCTGGCACGCCCATAGTGCTGTCAGCCAATACCATCCTGATCCCCTCACAGGGCGGTTGTGAGGGTTTGTGGTCACAATGAGCACACTCAGCACTGTGCCTGTCGCTCCGTAACTCCCACACACTTTCTTCACCCCTACCGTGATCACCTGGGGCCCCTCCCCTGTGAATTCACCAGAAGATTCCCTGTGACCTTTACTGTTTTCACTCTAAACTGGGGCCTACTCCAACCCCGCTGGTGAGGGAAGAAGAGGACACTCGACCTTCCCTTTCTTGCTCTTCTTCCCTTGCAAGGGGCTATGAAGCTGGAAGGGCAGGAGGCCATGGATAGACCCTGATCCTGAGGGGGAAGACCACCTGAATTCAGGTATTGCTCCATTTACCTGTCTCCCATGCGATAAGGCTGAGATATTTTAATCCTCACAAACAAGTTCTGGCCATAGGAGTACATCCCCAACCACTCATGAAGCATGGCTGGCCTATGTCTTACTCCCTATTTTCAGGTGGCCCCTTGTGGTTAAAAGAGGCTAGGTCCCTCCGCCAGAGCAGGCACTCCTCCTGTCCAGTTGGTCATTGTATCCTAGTATCCCTTGTGCCTGGCACAGGACAGCCACTCAGACATGTGGAGAAGATGGAAGGAAGGGAGGAATCCAACCTGTCCAAGGTGCACTGCAGCCAGATTTCAAGATTGGAAACTTGCATTCATCTCCACTTGACCCCACCCTCTCCTTTCTTTACGCTATACAGTATCTTAGACTTCTGTGATTTTAATCTTGTTTTGAGGTTTTTTTCTTTTTGCATTTTTATTATGGTAACAAGCACATAGCATAAAATTCACCGTCTTAGCCATTTTTAAGTGTACGGTGCAGTCGAGTTAAGTACATTCACTTTGTTTTGAAACAGAACGACCAGAGTTTTTAAAGTTAAAGTTTAATGACATAACACAGTTTATGTCTATTGTCCAAAGGCTCATAAAAAGGCTGAGTTGTTGACATTCCAAGTCCCTCTCTGGGTGAGGTGTTTCCCTTCTACTAAATTTTGTTATGCAATGTGCTCTGAACAGTCAGGTCCATCTCGGTTTAAAAACATCAAGGAAAAAGCAGAAAGATTTCATTCTGTATTTTGGTTTTGCAGACATGGGACCATATGTTTACAAAATAGAGTCTCTGATCCAAATGTCACTGCACAGTAGGAACTAAATAGGAACTCTAGTGGAATTTTTCCAAATTCTTCACATCAAGGAAAACACTCCCGGTGTTCTTTTTTTAATGAAGGAAAACATCGTGGGCCTATTTTAATCATTTTATTTTCTACTTTTATTATTTCCTAGGTAACATAAGGTTTTCCTTTTTTTAATGGTGTTCAGAAAATTTTAATCTGATTATCAGAGAAAAGCATGCAACGTTGCAAAAAATTTTAACATTTAACTAAAGTATGGTTAAGAAAATAAAAGCAACTGTAATCCAACCTTTACTGATAACCATTGTTACACATTCTTCTAGACCTCCCTTGAAAATACTGACACACAGAGACATATATTTTATACATAATTTGAAAAACCTTTTAGACTTTTTCCTTAATATTATACATCTATTTTATAGCAGTTGGAGATTATATTATTTATATATATTCTTTGGCCACTTGCATTTTTCATTTTACTGTCTTGGACATCTTTCCATGTCAGAACATACAGATACTTTTTAACAGCCGAGTAGTATTTCATTTGTACCATATTATAACACACAGCCCTGTACTTAGAAACAATGGGCTATTTCTTGGTTTTCGCTTGTTCCTGCAATGCTGCAGTGGGGGGCCACATCTTTATGAAGCCCCATGTCCCATGGTATAAGACAGAAGTCCTTGTACTTTCTCTCTTGAGTTTTCCATTTCCTTGCCATTATCCCGGCTCCCTGGAGCACACCCTCAGAGGCTCTGGCCAATGCTACCTGGCCTCCTGAGCCTTCACACTATTATTCCCTGTCCAAGGAAAATAAGAATTCCTGCCAACTGCTTCCCTCGGGGCTGCCACGAGTACTAGCTAACGAGATCATATTTGCTGAACACTTTGCATTTCCTCAATAACTGGCGATACATAAATATAAAATGTTTTCAGTTCCAACAGAGTGTTTGGATTCCCTTCAGGAAGAAGTGAGGGCCCGTTTAAAATGTATGTGTCAGTATAAATACATACAGCTTGTCCTTTGTATTCTAAGTGACACCACTGAGAGTGAAGAGCTCACTCAGGCTGCCAGCCTCAGCACCGGTGCAGGTGCAAGTGGCTTCCTGGGTCCCGGGAGCTGAGAGGCAGGGGAGACAAGCGGGCCACTAGCCGAGGGGCTGCCTGTGGAAATGGTATCAATCACCCAAGATTTCAGCTAAAAACAAGCATTTCCTGCTTTTCTGAGCTCTTTTCGTGTTCATCTAGTCAACAGTCAGTTACTGAGAGTCTGCCGTGAGCTAGGAAAGGCGTGGGGAGACTCCAGCAATAAGCACAGAGTTCCTGCCCTCAGGAAGCTCACAGTCTAGCACCAGCCCACATGGCAGCCGTGGTCTCCGTGGCCTTTGAGATATAAAAGAGGTGGGTTCCAACTCCCACATCCATGCCTGACAGAAGCCCAAGGCCCTCCAGCCGGTGTGCCAACCACCAGGCCTTGGCCCCATCCACTATGTGTATGTCTACCACCAGCCCCTGCCACCTGCAGTGAGTGTGTGCACACCACTTCTGGCCACCTCCACTACTTGCCCTGGTCCTGGGCCACTGGACTTGGAGGGGCTGCTCAGGACCCCAACAGCCCTTGCAGTCACTGCAGAACCCCTGCTGTTGCCTCCAAGGACCACACAGTTGTCAATGTTGTCAACCAAAACATCAATCTAAAACAGAGGGATTTCTGTGGGGATGCTCAGCCTCTTACCGGAAGGGGAGTTGAGTGAGGGCCCCCTGTATCACTATGGTGCTTTGGCCTGTAACAGAATACCTGACCAACACTAGGCTAAATAATAAAGATGCTTAATGATCTCACATCTCAAGAAGTCTAGAGGTGGCAGGTCCAGAGCTTTTTGGTTGTTCAACAAGATCATCAAGGACCCCAGGCCCTCCCCATCTTTAGCTCTGCTTTCAACAGTGTGCCTCTGTTTCTCCTCCTGGTTACAGTGGCAGCCTAACTGCAAAGTGTCCCATCTTCATGTTACATCAGCTGAAGCAGGAAGGAAGGAGGGTTGGTCATGGGAAAGGGACTTTATAGACTTCTTTCTTATCAGGGAGGAAGGCTTTCTTGCAAGTCCTCGTATATCTTCCTTTTCATCTCCTGGCTGGTCAGAGGCCCACCACTAAATCAATCACTGGTGAAGAGGAAGGAGGCTGCCATGACTCACTCACACTGTGGCGATCCTATCCTGGGACTAGGTATGCATTGACCAAATCCAGACTTGAACAAAACCAGAGTTCCCTGAGCAAGGGGGAGGCTGGCAATGGCTCTTTTTCCATAGCCTAGGAAACCAACAGTGTGCCCCACAGCCTGGGACCCATCGCTGGAGGTCCAGCCTACTTAGGAGTACCAGAACGCATCACCTCTCAGGGCTTCTCCTCCACTCTGAGCCAAGGACTCCACTCCAGACAAACTCTATAGTGTCCTCACAATCCACTTGTCGCCTTCTTTTTTTACTTACCCGTATTGAGGGCTTCTCATTTGCAGGCAGTGTTAGCCTGGGAAAGTTACTTAACTTCTCTGAATCTTGATGTTTTCATTATAATATCTAGTTTCCAGGGTTGTTTTAGGGATGAGGTGATATAACAAGTACCTAGCCAGGTACCTGATACATATGAAATGTGACACAAATGTTGGCTAAACAATAATGACAGCACAGGTTTGTATATGCTAATGACCAGGCTCCAGGTGCCCACAGGTAAGGGTGCATGGAAGCTTGGTTGGGGGCTTTGTAGAGACTGCCCAGGGAGCTGACAATTGCCAACAGATATTTATTTGTGAGATTTCTTTCTCATGTGTGTTCCCATTGTCCATGATGACAGTTAAAATCGCTGGGCCTCTGAAGCAGAAGCTGCTTGTACTGGCAATTTCGAGCAGTTTGGTGAGAGAGATAAAATTGTGGTTGCCTGCATTTCAAACAAGCTGTCAGGGACGGAAAGCAGCAGCAGGCCAGGGGCAGGGCTGACAAATGCTGGGGGACAGCGGGAGGGGAGGGCTCTCTAACCATCTGGGTGGATATAGGTCACTGACTTTCTCAGTGATAATTGGGACCTCAGGGGACGTGTTCCTGAGGGGGCTTACAGGTGCCCCTTACTTTACCCAGGTGAGCCCTGTCATGAGGCCAGCTGCGTGCCCAGGGCCAGATGGTTCTCACCCTCTTTCCTACCTCAACCTCAGGACTTACTGCTGAGGGGAGAGTGGGTGGATCAAAACAACTGTGAGGAAGAAAAGGGGAAGAAGTCAGGAACATGCCTGCTGGTCCATGTTTACTATTGATAAGACTGATATTTCAATTCTGGTATACATACACCATGCTCTGCTCCCTGCAAAAACAATAGTCTTCAGACAACAAACCCACATAAATGCAACTCTCCGCTCTCTGTCATCTCATCTAAATAACTTGGAAAGGCCGTTGGCTCCTTTCCCCATGCCTTCTCCTGTGAGGTAAGCAAGTGCAGAGCTAAATCAGCCATGTAAGTCTTGCTACCCAAAGTGAGGTCCCAGGCCAGAAGCCTCAGAATCCCTTGGGAGCTTGCTAGAAATGCAGAGTCTCAGGTCCCTCCCCATCCAGTGAATCGGAATCTGCTATTTAACAAGAGCCCCAGGCAATAGTGTGCACCTTAACGCTGGAGAATTTCCGGCCTTCAATACCGTGCTTCCTACTTACCTTGTCACTAATGACAGTGGACTCTTGTGGGCCTTTGCTGTTGAGAATCTTGGTTCCACTCGGAAGCCAGGTTTTTCTAATGTTCTCTCACTAGGCTCCACCTTTGCTCAACAGTCGTCAGAATCCTATTGTGGAATCCTTTATGGAATCCTTCCATAAAGAAGCACCAATATTACTTGAGTGTTTACTAATTATAAACATGTATATACACAGTGTATTCATACTTAAGATCATTCACTATGTTACTTTGAAATCTGCTATTTGCAGTAAGACACAATTGTCCATGGCATTATGCACCCTTGTAATTCATCATTTTTAGCCTCTGCATGCTTGTTTGTTTGTATGGATGTACTCTGAGTGATGTAATCAGTTCTCAGCTATTGTGCATCAAGCTTGTTTACATTTTTATTAAAAATAATATTACAAAGAGGGGAGTGGGCAGGGGATGAATTAAACAGGTGAAGAGGAATAAAAGGTGCAAATCTGCCAGTTATAAACTAAATAAGTCACAGAGAGGTAGTGTACAGCACAAGAAATACAGTCAGTAGCATTGTAACAACTTGTAATAGTGACAGATGGTTATTAGCCTTAGTCTGATGTTCACATTGTAAGGTATATAAATGTCAAATCGCTATGTTGTACACCTGAAACTAATATACTATTGCATGCCATCAATACTTTAATAAAAAATTTAAAATAATACAATGACTATCACTAAGTCTGTGTTACCAGGTCAAAGCAGACCTACGTATGTATGGGAATGTAATGTATAACCAAGGGGCACATAGATGGTACTGGGAAAACTGGAAAAAATGCTACAACCTCTCCTATGACTATGCTCAAGACAGAAATAGACTCATAGACAGAGAACTGATGACAGCTATTGGGGGGAGGTTCAGGGGTGGAGCGACTGAGCAAAAAATAAAAAGGACTCATGGACATGGACAACGGTGATTGCTGGGGGGAGGGGGGTATAAGGGGACTAAATGGTAATGGAAAAAATATAATAAAGACTATATATTTTAACAGAGTGAATTCTAGATGACATGACAAGCTAAATATGACATTTAAAATCACACAATAGATGAAATGTCAGAGACTAGCTTGTGACCTGTGAAAGTAGATGGACTTTGTGTGTAAAGCTGAAAAAAAGTATAAACTGTGTGGCAAAAACTAAATATATTTGATTACGCCGGTGTTAAGGGTTCCTGCTCAACAATCAATACCAAGGCACTGACAGACAGAGAGAAGACGCTAGCAATGCCTAAATCTCACAAGTGACCAACATCCAGATTCTAGATGATTCCAGAAACTCCTGCAAATGAAGATAAAAATCAAGCACAGCATTAACAAAGTAGCTGAAGGGTAGCAACTGGCAGTTAACAAAAAAAGAAAAAGAAAACCCCAAAGGCTAAAAAGCAATGCAGAAATGCAGAAGCAGCTAAGCAAAGCTAAAACAACAATGGGCTATCCCCTTATAGCTACTAGACTAGAAGGATTAGAAGGCGGTTAATGTCAAGTGTTGGGAGAGATGCAGAGGTATTAGAACCCTGATCTATTGCTGGTGGGGGTATGAACTGCTTTCCAGGAGTGGTGTATGGCAAGTAAAGTCAAATTTAATGCACATGTTAAACTTATGGCCCAGCAGTTTCACCCCTGAATAAATATCACAAAGAATTTCTCACTCAAGCCCATAAAGAAATATGCATGAGTTTTTCCATCACAGTGATGTATGTGTGACAAGAAGCTGGAGGTAACTTGGGTGAGTATCCCTGGAGAACGGAAAGGCAAAATTTGCTGCCTGTGGAGTTCATGCAGAATTGAAAAGAAACAGATATTGTTACACATAGCTTCTGGCTGCATCCTAAAAAGATGATGGTGTGTGAAGAAGCAAGAAGCAGAATAAGTTATGTGCACAACACTGGTTAAGTCAATTAAAATATATATGCATACAAAGTAATAATGCATTTTGTAAGAGCCCATACAACCAAAAGATGTGCTCTAGGTACAAGAGCGTGATTGCCTATGTCAAAGGGAGGGGAATGAAAGAAAGGCGAGGGAATAGAAGAGAACAAATAAAGTCAGAGAGAAGCACAGAGGTGTATGAATTAGCCCTTTCTTAGCACCTGACAGGAAAATCTTTACTCGTATTCTTAATTATTTTACAGAATGAGTTCCTGGAAATAGATGACTTCACCCCCTTCTGAAGTTACAATAAAGATGGGAAAGCAACAGGGTTCCCCAGGGCCTTGAGAAGGTTCTTGAGCAGAGGACCCTCACTTAGAACTTTTGAGCCTGGAGCTCGGTGCTATTTCCCTTCTCCCCCAGAGCTCCGAGTCTCACCATCCTGGAGCACATTTTAGTCTCCTGTTCCTTTGCTGGACCAAGAGATAAAGGAGGCTACTCAGCAGTGGCTCTGAGACGTGGTTGCTGATACACACCACAAGAATCAGATCCTGCGTGTGCACATTATCTCATGACTGCATCAGATTAGCCAGACACGTTAGCATCACAGGGTCTTAGACTGGAGTTGAAGGGGTCTCATGTTTGACCTCCCATGCTTGGTTGCAGCACCTAGATAACCTTCTGCCTCGCTCACCCGAAGGGAAGAGCTCAGTGGTGCTTGTGTGAGTAGTCCCACTCCCTTCCACCCTCCAGTCCGCGGTGCCCTACTCCTCCAGCCCTCCCTTGCGCACCTGCAAGTCCAGACCACTCACTAACCCAATGGATTCCTTCTGGTGTAAGTCAGCCTTCCTATTCTCTGTCACCAAAACTGGCCACTGTGGAGTCCGCTCGTCTGGGCTTTTTCTGTCCGGAGGACCATATCTAATTGGAGAACCAGATGCAGCTCATACACATTGACTGGAGAGGATCCCCCCTGGGCCTGTCAGCATGCGCCCTCTCCACCCTCAGTGCTCCAGGTCAGGAGACAGCACCCTGCTGCTGGGGCCAAATGCAGCCCACGGGCGGTGAGCTAAGGATGATGTTCTGTTCTAAAGGTTGTAGAAAACAAAAAAAAGTATACGCAACAGAGACTGTATGTGGCCCACAAAGCCTAAAAGATTACCTATCTGGCCCTTTACAAGAAAGTTGCCAACTGCTGCCCTTGATCCTCCGCAGCCAGTGGCAGCGTCAGCACCCCTTGGAAGCTGGTTAGAAACGCAGGGCCTCTGACACATCCTGGAGCTCTGGAGTCAGAGTGTTACCCAGCCCAGGTCCAGCTGCCTGCTGCTACGAAAGCCGATACTCCGGAGGCAGGTGCTGCTAGAAAGGAAAGTGATTTATTTTCAGATGCCAGCCATCAGGAAAATGGGGGACTTATGTCTCAAAGCCCATCTCCACATCTCAGTGGAGGCAGAGGTTTTATAAGGAGGGAGGGGCTGAAATGTCCTCTATGAGCAGACGAGCACAGTCCATTCCGATAAGGACAGTGACGGTCCGGTGTGCAGCATCCTGGTCCAGTCGTCCCGGCTCCGTGTCATCCTGGCTCCATGGATGAAAGTCAGCAAATCTCCCGGAGCTGGGATGCCCCAAGGTTGGAGCCTATATTTTTTGAAGTCAGTCCCTAGGATTCTTATGCAAACATTCTGTTCATCTGCGAGCTACATGTTAGTCAGAGTCAGCACTGGCAGAACCAACGTCAAAACAATGATGGATGGGTTACAATTTCCCACCGTCACAGTTTTCCTGTTACAAGCACCTGCATTTTGACAAGAGCCCCAGGTGACCTGAGCACACGTGAACTTTGGGAAGCCTTGGCCTGGGCCTAGGTGTTTCCTGGGTTTGCGTTTAAGGGGTGGGCTCTGGAGCTGGGCCGCCTGGGCGAGAACACTCCCTCCTGCCACCGCCACCACTTCCTTGCTGAGTGGCTGGGGAAGTCTTTTCATCTGTTTTTCAAGTCCTGTTCCCTATTCTCTGAAATGAGATAATCATAGCTTTCACCTACGAGGGTGTTAGGCAGGCTTGAATTAGAGGAGCAAGCCCGGACTGAGGGCTGTTCTTAAATGATAATCTAGATGTTAGATTTTACTGCACTGTATTGTTTCTAATGTCAGCTCATTGGTTCTCTCTGCCTCAGAACAGGGGAAACATACTTTGCATAGATTACCCAGAATGTCTGTGCCGGAGGACTTTGGTGGACTCCGGTGTTTCCTCAGAATCCCAGCTATGCAAATACTCTTGAGTCAGCAGGTGGGAAGGGCAAGGACCGTCCGGGACGCAGCCCCACCTTGTCAGGCTGTCTCTCTCCTACACAAGGAGAGCGAAATGATTGCTTCCTGTGGCAGACAAATTGGTTTGTGTGGGCCAGAGTTATAGGCTCGTGCTCCCCGGAGAGACAGCTGTTCAGCGCCTGGGTCAAACTACAGCGAGGTTATAAAACAAAAGAAACAGAACCCGGCCCTCCACCCGGAAGCCACCAGGAGCAGGCTGCCGTGCACATGACTTTGCCTCCCGCTGGCCTTTCTTAGGCCATAAAACAGTTGCATTGCTTTTTGATTTGCATTTAGTATCTGCTTTTCTGGCACAGGTTCAAGTTCAAACTGCCCAGCTGGGCCCCAGGTGAGGGGGGTTGGGGCAGAAGGGAGAGGGGAAGGTGGACAGCTACTTAAATGACCAGGGACTTGGAGAAGCTGTGTGCTTCCACAATAGGGCATTGTTTCCATTTCCATTTGCCAAACTTGTTCAAAAAAAAAAAAAAAAAGCTAAGACAAAGGGAGAGCTTTGTGCTGGGGCAGTCCTGTGAGGGACAAGAGTGTCATTTATTTTCCACAACAGCATGAGCTTTGCTTCCTGTTTGACTTTTTGAGGGCTGCTTGTTGGGATTAATGAAGTCCATCCAAATGTTTTCAAGGATACAGTTTCCAGAAAAGGCATTTGTCCCCAAGCACTGTTTACTTTAATAATACATACACAATTCACACCAAGTTACCTCAGCACAAAGCAATTCCCTCATTGTGCTTTGTGGACTTCTCAAGTGTGAAATGGGTGATTTTTTAACTTGTGACCATTTTCCCCATGACAGAAATTTCACATAAATCTTATAGGAGATACACCATATATATATTGAATATATGTGTGTGTATATATGTATGTACATATACATTTATTTGTTTATATATGTATGTGTCTGTGTATGTGTGTGTGTGTATATATATATATATATATATATATATATATATATATATATATAGAAAAGCTAGTACAAAATTGCTCATACAGCTTCTTAGTTTTAAGACCATTTGGCAAATTGAAAGGAGATTTAGCTTGGTGATAGATTTCTGGCTTGGGCTCTTCCATTAATTAGTGGTAAGATCCTACACAATCCCTTTACCTCTCCCTGGGCCCCAGTTCCCTCGTCTGTAAAATTGAGGAGTGGGTGTCACTGGGGATGCACTGAGCTCTCAGACTCCCATTGGCTGGGGCTGACACAGCAGGTGGGAGCCACAGTGGTGAAGAGGGTGATGTGCCTGTGTGTGTTGGGGGGGTGGGTGTCAGCCTCCTCAACTCCTCCAATCAGAAGAGTTTCTCTATCTTCTGTTTGCATATCAAGCATTGAGAGTTTCTGTTTGAAGGAAACATCTCCAGACTAAGTGAAAGCTAGAAGACTACTACTTTAGAAAATCACTAAAGCTGAGTGAGCATACACATTTTATCATCCACCCCAGGACACTTGAGGTTGGAAAGGAGATACTATTACTAATTATGCTGGGACAATGGACTTAAGTGGGAGCATCTCAGACAGAAAGCAATGCATGATCAGTGAGCACTGAGGCCTCTGCCAGCTCACAGGGCCTTGCTCCCCTCTTCTGTAATTCTGTGGCCTCATGGTCCTTGTCTTTCTTGGCACTAGAATTCTGGTTGTAGCCCCAAGGACAGAGGCAATCAGGGACAACCTCTGGGAATTAAGTCCTTAGGTGACAGCCTCAGGGACAGCAGGCATTAGGGACAGTTCCAGGGACCGAAAACATCAGGAGACAGCACCATGCTTACTCACTGGAGCATGCAGCTGGGCTACCTGCAAGTGACAGATGACATGGCTTCAGCCTGGCTCTTGTTCAGAATCATGTGAGAATCATAAGTTTCGTGGTGAAAACACCAGTGAATCAACCAGCAGATGCCCAGTAAGAAAGTACCCACAAAGAACCCAGCCCAGGAGATGAAAGATTGAGCAAACAGCCCACATCACGGGTCCTCAGAGTGGAGCAAACAGTCAGTGGAGGAGAGGATCACAAGGCAGAGAAAAGGTTTCAGGAGGCAGGCGGTCAGATGGAGTACTGCGACAAACTGGAGAATCTTAGAAGGATTTCTGCACAGGAAAACAAATGCAGAGAACTGGGACATTCTCCCCGCCTTCCCAACATGCGCACAGCACAGGCCGTGACGGGACCCATGACCCCACCAGGCTGACCTTGGGCCTGGTTGAGGCTGATCCTTCACTTGCTTCATTGAGTTCCCCACCCTCTGCCCACCCGTCCCTTGTTTGCTGAGGTGATGTCCTCCCTAGTGTTTCCGCCCCAGTGATGTCCCTTGCCTCAGAATGACCATTCCCTCCCTTCTGCTCCAAGTCTCACTAACAGTGAAGTTTATGGCAAAGTGACAGAGTGAGGACAAGGCTGGTGATGTCCTGAGTTATAGCAAATTACATAGAAGGTGCTTGTTTACTTTTTTATTATTGGGGGGTCCTTTTAGCTGGCAAATAATGGGAATGTTTCTGCTAGGAATTGAACATGGTTTCACCTTCTAATCGGGACTTCCCTACCTGCTAGGTGTGTAACATTGGGCCAGTACTGTAATCGATGTGGATCTTCTCATCTGTCGAATGGGGATATACAACTGCTTGCCCGGCCCTCCCCACAGGAACGATGAGTTATCCCCCAAGTGGCCCCACTACTCTGCTCACTCATGCCCCCCCATCCTGTGCCCAGGTAAGTTCTGCATTCCATAGGGATTATGTTCTCATGGGAACTTGGTCCTCATTCAATATCTGCCCCCCTTACATTCACTCCTCGGGTGGTTTTCCTTCTCTGCTTTCATTCATGAAACTCCTCTTTTTCCTTAATTTTTACACAAAACAACTTACTTTGTGCATCTGTTAATAAGTCAGACTTTGTTGACTTTGGGGAAACAGAAGGACTTTGCATCACAGCTCTGCAAACAGCTAAAAGTTAAATATTGGACTTCCATTCCTGTGAACCACCTTGGTCATTTCTGCCAATGCCAGCACCTGCCTCCCACTATAATTCATGCCTCATGCGCCCATCCACCCTCTTCTCCGTTCTCAGCAGCGTTAGAAACATTGTCCAGGAATCACTGTGCAGGGCAGCTCAGCTCCTGCAACCCCCATCCCCAAACTCAACTCCGGCTGCCTTGTGGTCTCTAAAGCCTCATTAATACACCCGGCTAAAGAATGCACCACATTCTGTGAGTGGTTTTAAATGAGAAAAAGTTTCTCTTCTTTTGTGTAAGATTGACACAGTGTCCAACTTTGGAGTTGGGTTGGGACCTGTGGGCTGTGAGGGCCCCAGGCGCTGAGCAGGGGGAGACAGCTGGCCAACGGCAAATGTCATATAGAGCTACAGGCACACGGAGAGGGGTCCAGTGTGGGGAGGGGAAAGACTCCCCCGAAGAATAAACTGAAATCCTCAACTACTTTAAAGGCAGAGGGCACCTCAGTGGAGGCACGCAAACTTAAGAAGCCACATCACGGTGACACTGTGGCCCTTACCTTCCATTCTTTGATAAACTTTCCTAACACCAAAGGAGTTGCAGGAAGAAGGGAGGAGGGGTCCTTTGCTCCTCCTCCTAGCACTGCCACCAAAGACAAGACCAGACCCTTCCTGAATCCAGCCTCATGCCCTGTTCTCAAGAGAAAAGAGAGAAGTTCTTGGTGTACCCTGGGCGGGGACACATTGGATTTCTTATTTCTCACTGGTGTCCCATGGACTAATTGTGTCACTGCAAACAAGATAACATGTTTGGAAGCTCTTTGAAAACTAGAACGTGGGATACAAAGGAGGGAAGGATTTAATTAATAGTTATCGCTCAGGTGGGATTAAGCCTGGCCTGATTCTAGACTGTAGTTAGGGCCCAGGGAGCTCCTGGCACTCCATCAGGTGTGAAGGGAAGGAATGAAGCCGGGTATTAGAGCTTCACTGTGACGAATGAACACACGAATACCGAGGGCAGTGAGTGAGGTACGGCGTGCCGCTGCTCCAGCCAGAGGTCTTACATAAATGCTAACAAGGCAAGAATGGGATCCGGCTGGGCAGGCGGCAGAGAGCGCAGCTGCAGCCTCATTTCCTCGGACAGCAGCGTGGTCTCCCTTGAATTTGCAGATATTTTAAGCTTTGGACCCTGATACCTGCAGGGCAGAAGGAAGGCAGGTGCATCCTAGTGGATATAATAGATGAAAGCAGAAATCCAGGAGGATTACTCCAGTTTCAGAAACACCACTGTCTGTTTGTGCCCTGTTATGTGTCTCAGTCACTCCTTGTTCCTGCGATATTTGCTGGGGAAGATTTTGTTTCAGGAAAGACACAGGACTTCTCAAACAAGCATAGTATATGCAGGGGTCGCTACTTGTGAGAATGAGCTTCGGAGCAAGATAGATCAGTTTTGAGTCCCCAGCTGTGTTATTTTGAGTGAACCTATTTAGCTTCTTTAAGCCTCAGTTTCCTCGTGGGTAAAATGGGGCTAATGAGAGTGCCCAGGGTATCTTTGGGGATTTTTTGAAGTACATATGTAAATGCTGAGCTCAAAGCATGGCATATACTAGGTGCTCAGTGAGTGGCAGCTATTATTATTATCATTATTATTTCTTGGTTACTTATCCGTGCAGTCTCAGTGCGTAGTGAACTTGAATCAGGACTGACTTAGCAGGGAATGTAGGCTACAGTCACTGCACCATCATATGCTTTACTTTCTTCGCCTAGCAAACAAAGCGTCCTTTGAAAAAGGAATTGCTTTCGTTTCCCATGGGAAGTAATTTCTACAACCCACGAGTAAATGCACTCTAATGACTAGAATGTGACAGTAGCTATCAAGAGTGAAATGTTCCATAAACAGTACTGCCTCCTAAAATTACTCAATCTCAGTGCTCAGTTTGAGTCTTCCCTTGCCCCCTCGGTCTTTGCTGCTGCTTCTCGCCCTCCCGCCCACCCCACCTTTCCCAATCCCATCTTTTGGGGATCCTTAGACCTGACAACTGCCATCCCAAATTCCAAAGGAGCGTGGGGTTCTTCTGGGGTTCAAGCAGAAGCTGAAAGGCCCAGATGCACCTCTGCTTGTTCCGAGTGGCCTGGGGGGTGGGGAGTGGGGTCTCGATTCGGCATAAGGCAGTTTGCCAATAAGCAAACCAGCGAACCATGCCTCATACATTTTCAGGGAAACATTATTTAATCGCAGAACATCTGCAACAGTCTGCAACATATTTTCCCCAAGGTTTTACTCTAAACCGACGACAGATACTGGGCCCCCACACACAGATTCTGTGACATATCTGGGTGTTATTGAAAAAATATCAGTTAGGTTGCTGACTTGGAGTGGTGTCAGCATGAATAGGAAACACGCCAGCGCTCTTATCAGCACTGACAGACTCCGTAACTCACCTGCCGATAGCTCCAGCAACGCCGCTCCCTGCGAGGGGGGCTCTTCTCCGGCCTGGAAACCATTGTTCTCAGGCAGGCACAATAATTAAGGTGTTTTTGGAGTTCATGTTGGCTTTTTCAGAGTAAGCAAGAATCCCATGATCAATGCAAAACAGCTTTCAGACACACAAGCAATGTCAATGAATTTGATACGTTTGGAAACATACCCGAGAGCTTTTTTTCCTACAGCTTAAACTTCCGTTCTGCCCCTCAACAGGAGGATCTCCAACTGTAACAGAGTGTCACATTTAATGCCTTCATTTTACTAATAAAGAGGCTAAGGCCCAAGAATTTTAAATTATTTCACTGAGGCCACACAGACAATTAGTAGCAAGGCAGAGCCTGGAGCCCTGAACTTAGGGCCCGCGGGGCAGAGCTTTTCCTCCCACGCCTCACGCACCAATGCCATTCACTTCATTACTTGCTCTAAAAATGGATCTCGTCTCCGCATTTCTCTGTCTTCTAAGTTAGAAGCCATGGACAGCATGAGACATCTTTTGTTTGACCCTTAAAGTTTAAAAGTACTTTTCTGAATTTAGTTAGCTTTTTCAAAAAGGGAGGTTTTTCTCAAACATTTACATTTCTGGTTTCTCTTAAAATGTGGGCTGTCTGACAGCATTGGGATTTGCATTCTTGCAAGGCAACATTCGGGTGGAGCTGGGTGGCCATTGTCCCCTTCTGATGAGACCCGTGTTCTCGCCACAGTCCTCACCACTCCCTGCTGTCTCAGATCCAACCTGCTGCCCCCCTTTACCTGCCTGGCTGCTGTTTGCCTTGGATCATGACCTTGAGTTGAAAACATGACAAGCAACTTTATAGACATGATTGCTCCTAGATACCAGCTGGAACCTCCCTGCTGCTTAAGAGCTGCCTAAAATGGCCTCAAATCCCCAAATCCATGGCCCCCCAAATCTGAGGCTTTCCCAGTAACTGTGTGAATGCTGATAGATTAATATTCTCATGGTCTGCTTTGCCTCTAGCACCAATGGTTTTGACTCATGACAACTTAAAAGGAACTAAATTTTTTCTTTAGTCTCCTCCCCTTACCCCAGGCAGTTTGGAATTACGACTAGACTTATAATGACGGGTCTTTTTGTGTGTGGGGTGGGGGGCAGGGGAGTGTTATAGAGTAAAGATTTTAATAGTCTCCCTCACAGCAGATATAACTTAGCAATTTATTCTTCTTGAGGATTTTTCGCTGGCCTTTCTTCCACAGAGGGTTGTGTCATTCTGTCCCCTCCCCTGCTCCTCCATGTCCCCAACCCGTTTCCAGCTTCCCTCTCTCCATAGTGGAGCAATTCAGCCCTCTCCCCAATGCGCTGCTGCAGACCCATTGCGGTGCTCACAGGGCAGAGGGCTCTTCTCCATGAACACTAGCTGTGTCTCGTAGACAGAAGCCAGGATTCCAGGTAGCAAATGTTTTCCAATTTTACTACCTTCTACAATTGTGCATCGGTCTCTGAGGAGGTAAGTCAGGCACATTGTCTTATTTATCTTTAGATGTTCATGAGCTACACAGTGGAGAGGGTACAGGAGAGGGCTGGGAAGCTGGGGACAGAGAGGAGGCACTCACTGAACAATAGATGGAGAAAAGAAGGAAAGAGAACAGGAAGGTTGGTCACCTGCTGTGGTCGTACCTGCTCACTGCACCAGGGGACACAGACCGAATGGGGCCAATGGGTGCTGAAAGCCAGGCCCCGCTCTGCTCACCGGGCCACAAGCCCTGTCCGGCTTCTGCTGCTTCCGCTTGCCTGTCCTGCCCCCCTTTGCCGCCTGCTTCAGAAAAGGCACTTTTCCTAATCCTTACAAAGATGCTGTCTGGGCCAGGGCTGAATGGAAAAACATTTTGTCTAGGAAACATGAATTTTGTTTAACATTTTGATTTGTTTTAGCCCCCAAGAAAACTCCGATAACTTTGTCAGGATTTGCCACAGTGGACTCTGATGGGAA
Source organism: Phyllostomus hastatus (assembly GCF_019186645.2). Classification (NCBI taxonomy): domain Eukaryota; kingdom Metazoa; phylum Chordata; class Mammalia; order Chiroptera; family Phyllostomidae; genus Phyllostomus; species Phyllostomus hastatus. Next base: position 32,096,151 of record NW_025333709.1, on the reverse strand, counting down.
GGCCAGGACCCATCAACTCCTGAAAAGTAGGAGCTACCCACAGCAGTGGGAACACCCCAAATCTGAAGAAAGTGGAGCATTGGGACCTGAAAATAAGTTAAAATCCCTGCTCCCCGCAGGTGCATCTGTGGACCCCGTCCTGTGACTGTCCCCTTCAAGAAGTGCTGGAATGCAGCTCTACATCTTCGCAGCCCAGCCTTTCCGGGAGATGGGCGCTCAGCTGGCAGCTGCCCAACTCTTGCCCAGATCACCGGGCTCAGCCTGTCACCTCCCATTAATAGAGCTCTGACTGGGGAAGCACATCTGGCCAGGAAGTGTCTGCTGGCCCAAAGGGTGAATTTAGGTTAGATTCAGGGCTGAGCTAAGCAATATTTCAGCTGAGCTCCAGGAAGGCGGGCCAAGTGTGAAATGAGCACGCAGCTGAGCTGCGGTACTGAGCGGGTCACGGAGGTGGCTACCCTGGCCCCTGAGCTGCAGGGCTGCACACTTCTCTCCTTGGCCAGGAGCCTGAAATGGTGGCTCTGCAGGAGTCCCCCGCCCTTGGCTCCAAGATGCTGCTTGAGGCGTAGGGAGAGTAGCTAAACACAGCAGCCAATCTGCCCAGGTTGGCCTCTCAGTGAGCCAGCATCATCTTCTACTCTGGATGTAACACAAAGTCTTTGTTCAAGAAGCCTGTGACTTTTCCTTCTCAGCAAACTAGGGTCAAAGGCAGAGGACTTCCAGAAAACCTAATCACAAGGGGGGTGCCTCAAAGCTATGCTCTTCTGTGGAATGGTTAAGAACTCAAGACCAGGTGCACCAGGTGAGCTCAAGACCAGGTGAGCCATCAGGCTCTGATGGACTTGGGTTGGAAGGCAGTTTCACCACATGCTAGTGGGTTACTTAATCTCTCTGGGCCTCAGTTATCCCTACTGTAAAATGGGAATTATCTTCAATGATGGCTATTTGAAGGGGTCTCTGAAAATTAAGTGAGAAAAAGTGGTCAAAGCACTTTAGGACTGCAAGCTCTATGTGGTCATATGTTGATGGTGATGTACAACATTGATTCTAAGTCAGAGATATATGTGTATATACCTTGAAATATATGCTCTAACTGACTCATAAAACACCAACTGAGTGCTGGTAATGAGGGGCTGAAGCACTTGGAGAGTTCTAGAGCAGTGCTTCCCAAACTTCACCTTTCATACAAATACCTGGGTGTCTTGTGAAAATGCTGATTCTGATTCAGAAGGTCTAGAGTAAGGGCCAAGATTCTGTGTATTGAATGAGCTCTCATGCTGCTGGTTCATGGACCACACTCTGAGCAGCTGAGGCTTTAGAGCAAGAGAACATGGATACACAAAATCCATCCAGAAGGTATCCAGCCATGTACTATGAAAAACAGAGACATTAATTGAAGAAGATACAAGATACAAGAAACATTGTACATAGGACAGTGACACCCTCTTCAAAGTCCTCTTTATAGTAGGCACCTTGGGACCTCACACAGTTCTCCCAATTGCCATCAGCTACACTGTCATATTTTTCTGAATCTCATCAATAGTCTGAAATCTCTTTCCTTTCAAAGGTGATTTTAGTTTTAAGAAAAGCCAGAAGCTGCAGGTCACCAAATCTGGGATGTAGTGGGGCTGAGTCACCTGGGCGATTTGATGTTTCACCAAAAAACTGTGCATGAAACATGATGCATGAGCAGGCACATTGTCATGAGGAAGCTTTCAATCACCGGTTGCCCATAGCTATGGCCTTCTGAACCATCTGAATAGTTTCTGTGGAGGAATGTTCAAACTCAATGCAAAATTTGATGCAGATTCATTGCTCTACTCACTCAGTCATTTTTAATGTGATGGCCACATAGTACACATGCTCGCTCAATGGTGTCTACCACCCCCACCAACTAGTACAGTGAAGTTGTCATTGTTCACACATATGGATTCCAGGCCACTGCCTTTGGCTGCCAGGTTACATTGATGTTGTGCAAACCGTGCTCAGTATATTAACAATGGTTGGACTTTTTCTGGCCAGAACTGGTATTTTCTCCAGGGCTTCCCTCTAGCAGCAAAGCATCTGCCTAGAGCTTTATTTCCTCCCTCTTCCTATGGATGCCCTTAAAAGAAGGTGCTGAGGAGCAGAGAAATGGCCAGAGGGGGTAGGTGGAAGGAAAGAGAAGAAGCAGCTAGAAGTCTGCATTATCCACAGTCTGGGTTCTAAGTCTCCCTGGACCCTCCAGCAGCTCCTTCTGCCCCTATGAAATTAATGGGGAACCAATAGGGTGAGGCTCAGAACCTGAGGCCCAGAATCAACCTGATTGTTTCTACATTGCGTGGAGATTAAGCCTTAAGGATCCTGGACCCTGATCCACTTTACAGGCTCTGCAGGATACTGTGAGTCTGAGCCCAGGCTGACACCATTCATTCATTCAACAAATATTCACTGACCATCTGTCTCCTAGTATCAGGCACGGTGATAAGACAGACCCAGATCCCTGCTCTCCAGACCAAGCTTTTACTACTCCGTTAGTTAAACTGTCATTCTAGGTAAAGTTAGGTGTGCAATGGTGGTGGGATCTCAGGTGAAGGGCCCCTCATTGCCCCAGTTGTTACATGTTGGTGGCTGAGAGTTTATAGCTCAGTCCCTCTCTGGGATACTCTTGGTCAATGTCTCACTCCCACCCTGGACAGCCCAAACTAATGTCTGGTGGATGGGGAGGGTGTACTTGTTTTAATTTGGAATAATTCTGAAGGGCCAGAGCTACCAGTATGATTAGTAGAAGCCTGTGTTGTAACTGCATAACAGAACTGCATGGAGCTCTCTGCCCAACCCCACTTCTGCCATCACTCACAGGTACTGTCCTTGACTAAGTGCACGCCCCATCAAACATTTGCAGAGAAATGTTAGGGCATCAGAATCTGTGTCTGGGGAATAGAAACTAAGACAACTATTTTCTTCCAAGTACTGTCTATGCCAAAGGGCATCTGGCTATGGTGCCAACTGATATATTTGCATTTTTGGAAAAGCATTTTCTTGAAGTCTTTTCAAGAGCTCCCAAAGAATAGAGATTCTCAAATGTGTTTACTTGCTTTTTAAAAAGTATAAAAACAATTTTAATCCATAGTAATTGTGTAAATATAATCTCATTTTAAAAGAGGTGAACAATGTAGAAAAATACACAGTGAAAGTTGAAAGACACTTTTGATCTGGCTCCTTTCTCTTGCCCAAAAAAAGAGTGGTTAGCTCTTTTTCTTAGAACTAACCACTGCTTGAGGGTACCCTTCTAGATGGGCCTTTTACTGTGCATGTGCACATATGTAAATATACATCAATATACCTATTTTTAATATAAATATGATCAAATTATTTAAGGCCTTTTCCTACTCAAGTTTTGAAGCTTAAAGATCTTATCATCACTAAATGTAGATCCACCTAGTGCTTTTTAATGGCTGTATAATATTTCACAGCATGCATACCTCATTTAGCTACTCTGTGGGATTGAGACTTTTAGTGCTCACCCATATCTAGTTCTTTTCTCCTCTGGACACATGAGAGGATTATAATTCCTGTTCCACTGGAGTTATTTGGAGCCACAGGCCTACCACTGGTTAGTGGGTTGAGAGTGGAAGTGCTTCATGTCACTTGTGGGATAAAATATTTAATTGCAGGCATGAGGCCTTCCAGGATTCTATCCCCTAAGACAGTGGAGAAGGCCTCCTAATGAGATGGTAGGACCACAAGACACAGCCAGCCTGGACAGCTCAGTCTCAAGTGAAGAAAAGTTACCATATAGGTTGTCTAGATTAGGAGCAAACCTTGTAGTGAGTGAGAAATTATCCTTTGCTATGTTAAGTCAGTGCTTTTTATTTAAAAACCACAGCATAAACTAGTATCTTCTGACTAATGCACTCCCCTACTGGGCACTTAGGTTACTCTTAGTTTTTCACTATTGAATAAAATGCTGCAACAAACATTCTTTATTTATATTTCTGAGTGCTGCATGGATATTTTTATAGAATGGGTACCCAGAAGAGAAACGAATGATGTCTTAGTCAGTTTTGGTTGCCATATCAAAAGTACCATAAACTGTGTGGCCTATAACAATAAACATTTATTTTTTCACGATTCTGGAGGCTCAAAATCCAAGATCATGGTGTATGCAGATTTGGTATCTGGTGAGGACCCACTTCTTCATAGGAAGCTGTCTTTTTGCTATAACTTTACATGGTGGAAGGGGCTAGCTAGCTCTGTGAGGTCTGTGTTACAAGATTTCTCTTATAATCTCATTCCTGAGTGCTTTGGTCTCATGACCTAATCACCTCTCAAAGGTCCCCACCTGCTAATATCATCACCTTTGTGGTTAAATTTCAACATATGAATTTTGGGAACATATACACCAGACCATAACAAATAGCCAAGTGGTAGTCAAATATTTAATTTTGAAAAGAACATCAAAACATTATCTGCCCTGGTCTTTACTAATTTACATAACCATTAACATTATCTCCCCTTTAAGTGGATATTGTCTTAGTGTATGTGTGTGTGTGTGTGTGTGCTAATTTGATGGAGAGAAGTGGTATTTTGTCATTTTAATTTGTGGTCCCCTGATTACTGAAGGTTAAACAAATTTACATATTCTTGTTGGCCATTTGTATTTCTTCAGGATCTCCTTATCCATATTCTCCCACTTATTTTCTAAGTTACATTTTTTTAAAGATCTCTGAAACAGAATATATTCAAGAAGGCTTTTGTCATTGAATTCTTAGTTATCAAAGATAGCTTCTCCTCTCGACTTCCCACAGATGTCCCTGTGTTCATTTATTCTTTCACAAATATTCATTCTTTCTTCCTTTCTTTACAAATATTTGCCAAGTAGTTGCTGTATTCTAAGCAGTGGGAATGCACTGGTGAGGAAAACAGAGTTCCTGTCCTCAGTACACTTTCGGTCCGAGAGAGAATGGTAGAGAGACCCTGAGGCTTGTGTGGGGGTGGAAGCAACAGAGGGGGGGAGGGTACACAAACAAGGTGCCACTTCTCCCCTTGACATTTAGCAGCAGCAACAAACAGTTTCTGAGCCCCAGAGTAGGCTCTTGGAGTCATGGAATAATGGACTATCAGAATCCCCAGAATCCCCATTTCATAGTCGAAGAAACTGAAGCACAGAAGTGAAGTGACCTGCCCGAGGGCTCCTGGCTCCTAATCTGAGGTATGCCCGCTCTCTCAACTGGCCTTCCTGGCAGGCCCGTGCAACTGCACCAAATGCACGTGAGCCCTTCCAGGTACAGAGTGAGGGACGGGTGAGTACCTGTCCTAGGAGATATAAGAAAACACACTCCCCATATTTGAAGGTCTTACAACCTAGCTACTGAAAATTGCTCTCTAAAAGACTATTTGTGTCATTTGGCTCAAGCTTATTTTTTTATGATGCTAAAGGAAAACCAGCTTATGCTAGGCTGTTAGAACTTATCTAAATGCTTGAAATTGTCATTAGGATGATGGTTTTCAAAAGAAGGTTGGAGCTCTCCAGACAGGAAGCTGTCGCCGAATTTTAAGAAGTATTGACTCCTCCTGACATTTCACTTGTTTTCTTGGGAACAGAAAGTTCTGGTGTCCATCAGGGCACTCCTTGTTCTGCGCATTAGTCAGTCTTCCCCTGCAGAACCATGTACAAGCTCTGGGAACACCAGACAAAAATTTGGACAAAGCACATTGGGCTCATGAGCCATATTCCTTGAGCCTCAGTTTTCTCAAAAGTGAAATGGGGGTAATAGTATGATCTCATAAGATAGCCTGGAGGATTAAATACAAGGCACTTAAATAGTTATGTCTGTCTCAGAGTAAGTGATCAATAAATGTTGGCCTTTACTATCATTCTATTCAATGCCATGCCTTGTTCCTTATTTATCAGCCAAGAACCTGGGCATCTGAGCAGCCATGTCTGAGAAAGCAGAACCATAAACTGCAGCCATCTGCCTTTGTTTTGAATATTTCAAAACCTGATGAACCCTGAAGAACAAACGAGGCATCGGTCCCTGCGCATGAGTCATGGACCACGGTTCATTGTGTCTCATGCCCGATGCACAACGCACGCCTCTGTATTCAGGTGTTACCATCAACTGAGACTTCAACCATTCAGAGCGTTGGGAGCCCACCCCACCACCTCCTCTGCCACCATCAATCTTCTCCTTGCTTCTCATTTATTTTAAATCCTGAATTTTCTCCCTCTGTCTTTCATTTAGGCTGGCTTACCTGTTCTATTCTGTGAAGAAGCACAAATTCACAAAATTAATCTTTTTCTTAAGTCCTGGGTGCAGGAATATAAAAATCCCCCTTTCTGCTCCGGCTGTCAGGAAGGGATGAATGGGCAGCTTAGTTTGTTGGACAGAGGTCAGAAGACCCGGGTTTATTACTAGCTGTCTCACCGACTCACGTTGACCTTAATTTCCTTGGGCCTCAGTTCTCTCCTCTGGAAACGGAGCAGGCAGGATTGACAAAGGATACCTTTTTCCAGTCAGCCTCATAGGGCTGTTGGCAGAATAAATGAGATTATGTCTAGAAAGCCCTCAAGTTCCTCAAAGAAGGCCGCTCTCTAAATACAGGCCATGATTACACGTCAGTCACAGGAAGCGGGAGAGCGAGGTTCTCCGGGCGCCCCAGAGTGCATCTCTCAGGCACTGCCTCTAGTCTGTAACTGTAGAGACGCTTCAGTAATGGAGGCAGAGCACTCAGTGGTCAGAAGGGGCAGGTCACAGGTGCGGGTTCTGTTTGAGGACATGTGCAAGCTTTAATAACTGCCTGGGGGCAAGGAGCAAAGCAGAAGCCAGAAATCCTTCCCTGTGCTTGGAGGACTCCCTCCCCCATGCCCCTCCCTCCCCAGGCGGGAATCCTGAGCAGGCTGGCTGGCAGGCACTTAATAAATGCTCCTGGAATTGAATGGAAGTGAATATAAACAAATTTATCTTCCTCAGAAGAGTAGTGGCTATGCTTTTGCCTGTGTGGAATGACACTTGGAATGATTATGGGTTAAGGGGTCTCCCCTAATGTTTTGGGAAGTGCGAGGGTGGTGGAGTGTGAGCTCACTTGCTCCATGCTTCTATCACTTTCAAGTGAGGGTGTATGAGAGGACTATCAGGTGGGCCCAGTGGGCTGGCATTGTGGGGAGACAGAGTTGTGAAGAGCTGAAGGTGGGTGAGGGGGAAGCATCATTAGGACAACCTTTTTTGCAGCAGGAAGGACAGTGCACAGTGTCCTGGAGGAGTCATGGGGAAGAGGAGCCCAAGGACTGTTGTCGGAGAAAGGATGAGAAGGATAGAATCCCTGGAATAGAGAACCCAGGAAGACACATGCATTGCCTGGTCTGTAGCTTCCTGAGCTTTTCTTTCCCCCAAAGTGGGGCCATTTGACCTCCACCTCCACACCTTGGGAACCCCACTCTGGGATTCTCAGAGCCAAGCTCTGTGTCCCTGTAGTGAAATAAAGTTGGATTTAGACCCCAACTCTGCTTTTTAGATTAATATTTTATTCTCTAAATCTCAATATCTTCACCTATGAAATGGAGGTAAGAACATCTACCCTCCAGAGTTGTGAGGAGGAAGGCTGCTGTCCCAGAAAGGTTCCCACAAATGAGAACTGAAGGCAGTGGGAGGAGGACAGTGGCAGGAATTTTGGAGATCTGGTCTTACACACAAGATCGCTGTGTTATGTGAGGTGTCCAAGTTCCTGCCTTGGTTACCTGCCTGGTACCCTGGAAAGACAACAGTTTCATCTCTGACTACTACTCCCCAAAGCCATCCTTACAGAGCCCTGCTCCTGTGTTTACCGAGCATTGCCTGCCTGTCATTCATCCTCTAATAAATACAGACATAGCTTCCGTTCCAGTGGGGGAGATAGACAATAAATAAAATAAACATATAAGAATATGAAAATAGTTATGTTAGATGGTAATAAGTTCTTCAAGGGTGTGGGGAGAACCAAGAAATGAAATGTCAGTGTGGGATGGCCAATTTAGAGAAGATGGCCAATTTAGAGAAAATGGCCAGGAAAGGCCTTACTGAGAAGGAACTTTTGGACAAAAACCCTGGTCTGGCAGAGGGGGGTGGCAAGAGGGATGGGGTAACTTCTCTGACACTACCTACCAAGCTCTAGGACTACCTACTGTCTGGGCTGCACAACTGGACACACCTTTTGTTCAGCCCAAGGGCCTAGCATCAGACCAAGATGGATAGGGTGGCGGCAGTGTCATGCAGAAAACAATAAAAGGAGACTGGGAACCACACCAGAAAGGACCATCATCTTTGACAGGCCTTTGGAAGGAGGAGGGAAGGAGGGGAAGATACAAGCGGGTTCACAGAGCTGACAGGACCTGCAGATGAAAAGTGGAGTGATGTTAGGGACCTCTGAGAAGCAGGTCCAGGGCTTTAGATCCTCACTTCCCAGAGTGTGGTCAGACCAGCATCATCAATGTCACAGCTTGTTAGAAATGCTGAATGCCAGGCCCCAGCCCAGACCTATAGAATCAGCCTGTGTTTTAACAAGATTCCCAGGTGATTTGTATGCACAGGAAAGTTCACCTTCATCAAGTAGGGCATGGTGTGTGTCTACCTCATTTGTAGAGTTTATAAGCTGAGCTCCCTTACTGCACTTGAGGAGAATGGAGCAGTTGTTGGTATAACGGTGGAATATAGGGTGAGAGAAGAAACTATTAGGGGAGAATATGGTAGCTCCACAATCTTCAGAGAACAAAGTTCCTCCTACAGTTGCTTTGTGTTTCCCTTCCTGGGCTCCTTCATATGTTTTTCCATATGACAATAGTCATGTGGACAAGATGACTATTTCAGTTTTCATTGCCACATCCTTTTAAGATGTGGAACCTTAATTTGGCTCACATATTGTCGGTGATGGTCTGGTCACATGGCCACATCTAGCTGCAGAGGAGGCTGAGAAATGTACTCCTCAGCTGGGTGACTAGATCTCCACCTTCTATTACTTCTAAACACAGAAGAAATGGAAAATGGATTGTGTGGTGGTAACAAGCCATCTCTGTCACACCAAGGAAAAAAATTGCTGGGACAAGACATATGCTAAAGAGTAGGCTAGACCAAGGACTGAAACATAGCTACTCTGGATCAAAGTCCCATCAATCAGAACACTTTGAACTTCAACCAGAAGATAGCTTCTATGACAGATCAGAGTATCTAAGAAGCTCTCATCCAAACTCTATGGAGGTAGTGCTCACTGGTAAAGTTATGTGAGGTTATGGCTAGCCTTTCTTCTGCATGATCTGTACCATGCCATATGACTTGTTGAGTATTTTTAATAGCACGCACCTCTTCTGTCATGACTTACATCTCTGAAAAAAGGGGAAGTGTGGGGGTTGAAGGAAAAATGGCTTTCTTGCCCTTTTTTCCTCCCTATTTTTTTCCCTACAGCAAGGAAGGCAGAGGCTAACCAGGCAGATGCTTACAATGGGTTGCTCTAATAGCTACTTTTAAAATTCTACTTTCGAGTGATGGAGAAGTTTCTCTGCCAACCCAGGCTGAGTGCTATCATCTTTTATTTGCATGTAAGAAAACCTGAAGCAATTGTGAAAGAAAATAGGCAAATAAGAACAGATTTGTTTATAACTGTGGACATGTCTCACATTTACTCTTCTCTAAAAGGTCAGAATGGAATGCCATTTTTGTTTCTGTGTGTATGCGGTAATTTATGCCCAGCTCCTTTTATGGTGATCAGGTGGAAGGCATATTTGGGGAGCTTTCTTTAATAAGGAGAATACCAGGGGGGTTCCAAGATGGCTGCAGAGTAGCTGGAAGCTCCACTCACTTGATCCCAGCCCCAGACCAGTCTTACAGCTAAACCACAGAGCAATCAACTCAAAAATCCAGCTGAGTGTGAGTGAGCAGGTGCATAGACGAGTGTGTGTGTGTGCGTGTGTGCGTGTGTGAGTGTGCAGATGCCTGTTCATCCTGAGAGCACTCAGGGTGAGTAGCCCAGTCTTTCCTGGTGGAGCTGCTGCTGCGACTGCTGCCACAGGCACCACCCAGCCCAGTGCTTATGTCTGCATAGATTTTGAGCGTGAGCCATTTTATGGAATTTGCAATATCTTCCTTGGGAATTTGTGGCATTGCTGGAACCACAAATGGGACAGAGTCTGACTGAGGAGGCTGTGGAATGGCCAAGGAGCTGAGCATGCTGGGGGGTAGAGAGAGGTAGCTGGGGCAGTGCTGGTGGCAGAGATCATGGCAGAAGAACAGTGGTAGGAGCACAGTTGCAGGAGTCCGAGGCTGAGATTCACTGGAGGGAGCAATGTGAATGCTCCACCACCGTCCTGGGTTATAGTTTTTTTTGTTGTTTTTTTTAGAGATTTTATTTATTTATTTTTAGAGAGGGAAGGGAGGGAGAAAGAGAGAGAGAAACATCAATGTGCGGTTGCTGGGGACCATGGCCTGCAACCCAGGCATGTGCCCTGATGGGGAATCGAACCTGCAACACTTCAGTTCACAGCCCATGCTCAATCCACTGAGCTACACCAGCCAGGGATGCTGTGTTATAGTTTTTATGCTGGACTTTACCCTTTCCTCCCCTACCCCATCAGGATGATGTGAGACTTAGAACATTATGCACACAGGATATATTCTATTGAGTTGGGAGAGAGGCATTGGTGTGAGAGAGAAGAGTTAATAGGTGGCCTCCTGTACATGCCCTGACTGGGATCCAACCCATAACTAGGAGCCCTCTAAGGCAGAGGTGCCATGGTAGGGGTTGAGCCCCTTAGTCAGCCAGATAGGCAGAAGTTCCCACCAATGAATGTGCCAATAAAAATCAGGTCTGAAATACAACAGGAGAGTCCACATAACCCACACATAGGACATTCCTAGAGCACTCAAGTCAGGAGATCAAAGAGTCAGCACCATGGGGCTGTCAGCTCTCGGGAGAGACAAAGACCACTGGGGATAAACCCATCATCTTTTTTTTCCTTTAAGAAGCAAACCACAGGTTATGTATCTGCAGCTACCCACTGTAGGCCTCAGCAAAGGGAGGGTGGCACAGACTAGAGTCATGTGAGCAGAGTTTGGAGTGGGAGGCATGGGGGAGAGTCTTGAAGAAGCGGCTGTGGGATTTCCAGCCCACAGCAGCCATCTTTCTTGAGAAGCTCTAGCTCTTCCCTGGGGAAAATCAATTACCTTACCCTGTGGGATATTGCTCCTCCCACCCTCTGGAAATTACCTTGCCACACCCTCTGAAATACTGCTTGCTCCATTCAGCAAATGTTTTTATTTATTTATTTTTTATTTTTTTTTAGTTTTATTCTGTCTTGGTGTTCTGATTTGTTTGTTTGTTTTTTCCTCTCCTCTCCCATCCTACATCTTAACCATTGCTGAGGAGACAGCAACATAAACAGACTCAGAATTTATCAGAGAATGACAGTAGGGTGCAGCCAACCCATACACTATACTGGGAAACAGACTGGTGCTTCCCCCTCATGGGAGAGCCACAGACACACCTTCCCATGGAGAAAAAGAGCTATGTGAAATCAAGGCAAGCAATTTATCAGACACTAAGTTGAAAGGGATGGTTATAGGGATGCTCAAGGAAATTAGTAAGTACTACAAGGAACTTAGTGGAACCTACATAAGCATGAAAAAGGACATAGAAATCTTGAATAAGAACCAGATGGAAATGAAGAACGCAATAGAAGGAATTAAAAGCAGGCTAGATGAAGCAGAGTACCTAATCAGTGAGCTGGAAGTCAAGGCAGAAAAAACACCCAGTCTGAGCAATAAAATATAAAAAGACTCAAAAAGAACAAGGATAATTTAAGGGAACTTTGGGACATAATGAAACATAACAATATTTACATCATAGGGATACCAGAAGGAGAAGAAAAGGAGTAAGTGATAGAAAATCTGTTTGAAAAAAATAATGACAGAAAACTTTTCTAACTTGGTGAGGGAAAAAGTCTTGCAAATTCAGGAAGCACACAGAGTCCTCATCAAGATGAACCCAAAGAGGCCCACTCCAAGACACATTACAATCAAAATGGCAAAACTTAAAGACAAAGAGAGAATCTTAAAGGCAGCCAGGAAGAAACAGAAAGTAACATACAAAGGAGCTCCAGTAAGGCCAACAGCTGACTTCGCAACAGAAACACTACAAGCCAGAAGTGAATGGCAAGAAATATTCCAAGTAATGAAAAGCAAGGACCTGCAACCAAGACTACTCTAACCAGCAATGCTCTCATTTAAAATGAAAGATGAAATAAAGAGCTTCCCAGACAAAAGAAGGCTAAAAGGGTACATCTTCACCAAGCAGGCACTGCAAGATATGCTAAAGGGACTGCTTTAAGAAGAATAAATGGAGAGATAAAGAAAGGAACACAGGTACAAAGAGGAAAAATGACAATGAATAAGTACCTATCAATAATAACCTTAAATGTAGATAGATTAAATGCTCCAATTGAAATACATAGATTAGCTGAATGTATAAGAAAACCCAACCCACACATATGCTATCTACAAGAGATCCACCTCAGGACAAAAGATACACACAAGCTGAGAATGAAGGGATAGGAAGAAATATTCCATACAAATGGACATGAAAAAAAAAAGCTGGGGTAGCAATACTTGTATCAGAAAGAATAGACTTCAAAACAAAGGTCATAAAAGACACAAAGAAGGTCACTACATAATACTTAACAGAGTAGTCCAACAAGAGGATATAATGCTTGTAAACATATATGTATCAATATATAAAGAAAATATCGGAAGACTTTATGAAAGAGATAGACAACAATAAAGTTATTGTAGAGGATTTTAATACCCGATTGTCAACAATGGATAGATCTTCCAAAGAATCAATAAAAATATGGCAGAATTGAATGACACTCTAGATCAAATGGACTTAATTGATATGTATAAAACATTTCACCTCAAAGAAGCAAAACATACATTCTTCTCAAATGCACATGCATCATTCTCAAGGATAGGCCACATGATAGGACACAAAACAAGCCTTAACAAATTCAAGAATTGAAAACATATCAATCATCTTCTTGGATCACAATGGCTTAAAACTAGAAAACAACTTCAAGGAAAAAAATAAAAAACATTCAAATACATGGAGTATGACTAACATGCTATTAAATTATGAATGGGTTAACAATGAGATTAAGGAAGGAATCAAAAAGTATCTGGAAACAAATGCAAATGAACACACAGCAACTTAAAACCTATGGGACACACCGAAAGCAGTCCTGACAGGGAAGTTTATAGCAACTCAAGCCCACCTAAAAAAGACAGAGACATCTCAAATAAACAACCTAACACTACATTTACAAGAACTAGAAGAACAACAACAAAGCCCAGAGCAAGCAAAAGGAAGGAAATACTCAAGGTCAGAGCAGGATTAAATGACACAAGAACTAAAAACAATGAAAAGGATCAATGAATCCTAGGAGCTGGTTCTTTGAAAATATAAACATTATTAACAAACGTTAACCAAACTTATCAAGAAAAAAAGAGCAAGGGCCCAAGTAAATAAAATCAGAAATAAAAGAGGAGAAATAAGAACTGATACCACAGAGGTACAAAGGATTGTAAAAAATTACTATGAACAACTATATGCCAAGAAATTGGACAACCTGGGCAAAGTGGATAAATTTCTAGAAACACACAGTCTTACAGAACTGAATCAGGAAGAAGCAGAAAACCTGAACAGACTAGTAACCAGTGAAATTGAAGCAATAATAATAATAAAAAAAACTACCAACACACAAAAGCTCTGGACTGGATGGCTTCATAGGTGAATTTTACCAAACATTCAAAGAACTGACAGTCACCTACAAAGGAGTTCCCATCAGACTGTCAGCTGATTTCTCAAAAGAGACCTTGCAGGCAAGAAGGGGCTGGAAAGAAGTATTCCAAGTCATGAAAGGCAAGGACCTACATCCCAGATTGCTCTATCCAGCAAAGTTTTCATTTAGAACGGAAGGACAGATAAAGCACTTCTCAGATAAGCCAATTAACGGAGTTCATCGTCACCAAGCCCTTATTATATGAAATGTTAAAGGAACTTATCTAAGAAAAAGAAGATAAAAAATATGAACAGTAAAAAGACAGCAAACTCACAGTTATTAACAACCACACCTAAAACAAAAGCAAACTAAGCAAACAGAATAGGGACAGAACCACAGAAATGGAGATCACATGGAGGGTTAGCAACAGGGGAGTGGGAGGAGAGAGGGGGAAAGGTACAGAGAATAAGTAGAATGGACAATAGGTAGAAAATAGACAGGGGAGGGCAAGAATAGTATGGGAAATGTAGAAGCTAAAGAACTTATGACACACAGACATGAACTGAAGGGGGAGAATGTAGGTGGGAGAGGGTGTGAAGGGTGGAGGGGAGTGAAGGGGGAAAATGGGACAACTGTAATAGCACAATCAATAAAATACATTTTAAAAAAGAATCCTGAACTTATGCACCCCTATGTTCATAGCAGAACTATATACAATAGCCAAGTGTTGGAAACAGCCTAAATGCCTATCAGTAGATGAGTGGATTTAAAAACTGTGGTACATCTACACAATGAAATATTATGCAGCAGAAAGAAAGAAGAAGGAATTCCTACCCTTCACGACAGCATGGGTGGAACTAGAGACTATTATGCTGAGTGAAATAAGTCAGTTGCTGAAAAAAATACCATATGATCTCACTTACAAGAAGAATCTAATGACTAAAATAAAGTAACAAGCAAAACAAAACCAGAGACGTGGAAACAGGGAACAGACTAACAGCTGCCAGAGAAAAGGGGGAGGGAGGGAAGCATGGATAGAAGGGGAAGAGATTAGTCAAACAACAAGAATGAATGACCCATGGGCATGGACAACGGTGTGGGGATGGACTGTGGGAGAGGGGCGTGGGCTGGGCAGAGAAGGGCAAAGGGGGGGAATTGAGACAACTGTAATAGAATAAACAAGAATAAATAAATAAGTAAATAAATAAATAAAAAGGAAGAAAGAAAGAAAAGCCAAAATATACTAACTGCAAACTTTACAAAGACATGTGAGTTTATGCATATATTGCTATCTGGGGCCCCACCCCCGAGCCCACACACACAGTCCCTCTGAGCCTTGAAAGGGACCTTTGCAAATCAGAGACCTCGAATCTTACCCCAAAGCTAATGTTTCATTAACTTCGTAGTAAATATGCTTCTAATTATAACGGACCACTCAGGTGTTTACTTGTTCCTTGTTTCTCTTCCCCAGCTAGGGCTGAAACCACAGTACTGTAGTTATGATGTGTATCTCACATTCCCAGCACAGTGCTTGTTAATGGGAAGCAGTCAATAAATATTTGTTCAATGAAATTGATCACTGGGAGGTAGGAGAGAAGAATGAATAAATATGGCAATGGGCCTAAGTACAATTACACTTGCACTGCCTGGAGAAAGCAGAGCAGGTTTGTGGTGGTTAACAAATATCCTTGGGCGTTAGATTCCAGGGGAACACAGACCATCTGACTGTGGAAGTGGCTTCTTCCCACCTCCCTCCCATGGGCTCCACTGACAGCTGGGATCTAGCCGGTTATCAGGAATGTTGCAGGTGGCCTCCAGTGCTCTGCAAATGCAGGGCCCAAGGCCTACAGCTGTGGGAGCATCAGCCAGGTCCAGAGTTGGGTGACCTTTGGAAAGCACTTCCAGATAATATATTTTCCTCAGTAAACTTATTTGCAGAAGGCATGATAACTAGTCACCTTTTCCTGAGGACACCTTTAGAGCTGTCACTGGGAAAACATCCACAGTATTGTGGACAAAAACCTACCTTCCCTCTGAGCTCAAAATGCCTTCTGCCGCCCCCACCCAGACTGCTCCCAAGCGAGAGCATGCAGCAACAACATGCAGCAAGAGCAGTGACTCCGGATAAATTCACAATGAGGAGACAACATTTCTTTTTTGAAGGTCATCAGCAGATCCCTTCTAGAGAAGCTGGATATCTTTGTATGCACTACATAGTCTTGATTCTTTGTGGGGGGCTCCAAATATATTGCTGAAGTGCTAATATTATTGCATTTTTGTTGCTTTGTCTCTCTGCCTCAGGCAACTTTGCTTTGATGCTTTCAGGATTTGGGCATGTGAGCTAGGGTTAGGACCTTAATCATGACATGATATCAGGCATATTTAGAAAAGCCAGAGTGGTAAGAGGAAGGAATGTAATAACAGGGATTCAGAGATTAAAGCAATTTAAGAAAAAGAATGCAAACAAGTTATAGAAATGAAACCTGATGTGGATCTTGATGAGATACTGCAGTGGAAAAATACAAGAAAACAGGAGGGGGCTCCTTCGCTGTTCTAACAGGGCCTGATCGGAATAACCCGGGGGGTTAGATCACAGCTTTTGCAGTCTGGACCAGTGGGTTTTAACCCCATCCCTGTGCTCTCAGCCAGTTCCTTAACGTATCTGAGGCTTAGTCTCCACATACGCAAAGAAAGGACAAATAAGAGGACTTACATCATAGGGAAATCAGGTTTCAGTGAGATTATGCATGTACATGCCTTAAGAGTTCCTGGCCCTTCGCACTCGACAAAGGGTAGTGGCTGACCATCACCAGGAAATGGCATATTTGAAAGCATCGGTCAGGTCTATTCACTGAAAAGCAATGTGCAACACATGTAGAGATGGGTTCTGAGCAGTCTGACTTCAATGCATGCTTCAGGCAAGCGGGGGAAATATGAGTGCAGAGTGTTTGATATGAGTGCTTCTCAGATGTAGAGAAATGGCACTCGGTAACTGATGACTTCAGAAGACAGCAAAGAAATCAGTTGTAGGTAGTAAGAAAACATAAAGGGACGGAGGGAGGGAGGAAGGAAGGAAGGAAGGATAAAAGGAAGGAGGGAAGGAAGGAAGGAAGGAAGGAAGGAAGGAAGGAAGGAAGGAAGGAAGGAAGGAAGGGAAAGTAAACTTGGAAAATATCTGTTTACAACAACATGACAAGGGTCATCCGGTAGCAACGTGATGCAGGTTCTGGGTAGAAGATGGAGTGTCCAGGAAGAGGCTGGACAGAAGAGGGTTCAGCGTCCTGGGTTCTGGGACTCTGGTCTGCCTGCTTGAGCAGCTGGGCAGCACTAAACTGAGTCCCCCGAGGCACAGAAGAATGATGCTAATTAACCCAGCTCAGGACCATCATTCTAGAGTCTGTCTGATATGAATCGTGTCTAACATAGCGTTGCCAGATTTGGCAACTAAAAACACAAAATGCCTAAATAAATTTTAATTTCAAGTGAACAACAAATAATTTTTAGCAGAAGTCTGAGTCCTGTACAATACTTAGGACATATTTATACCAAAAAAAATCATTAGTTATTTGTTTAAAATTCAAGTTTAATTGGCTATCCTTTATTTGATCCATGAATTTTAATTTCAGAAGCTCTGTTAATATTGCCAGAAGAATAATATAAAGCAAAGGCTGTATTTTTAAGGTGGTAGGAATTCTATCTTCCTAAAGGCCATAGTAAGCAAGGTCTGTTGAGCTCCTGTTTTGTGCTAGCTGTCTCACATTCAGTCCTCCCAGCAGCACTGAGAGCAGGTGCTATCTTTATCCCAGTGACAGTTGATGAAACAGGTTCAGACAGTACCTTACAAAAGACTAACAGAACTGGGAACCCAACCAAAGGAGGCTGCTCCCAGATCCATGCTCTCTACAGCTTTTGGGTTTGCCAGCTCGAGCACATCCAGGTGTCTGAGCACCCCCAGCTGCCTCTCTGCTATGTTGAACTCCTTTCCACACAGATCCACTGGCAGTCACACACATCCATGCCCCCAAAGATAGGTCCCCCAACCTTGGTATGACTGTGGGTCATGAAGCAGGCCCGTCGCTGGCTCCAGCCCCTCATAGCCACAGCCTGACAGCAGCCCTGTCTGCCCAGGAACCCAAAGGGAGTCACACCTGTCCATGCCCTTGGAGGCAAGCCTATCAATCTCAATCCAACTGTGGTTCTGCAAACAGCCCTTTAGCTTGGCTCTAGCCTCTCTCATCAATGGCACGGGAATGGTCCTGCCCAGGGAATGGTCCTACCCAGGGAGCTGGCAGGAGGCACATCTGTCTATACCCTCAGAGGCAGGCCTGTGATCTCTTTCCCAACTGTGGATTCTGGAGCAGTCCTGTGATTTAGTTCTAGTCCCTCTCCGCTGTGGTCCTGGGGTGATTCTTCCTGCCCAGAGAGCCACCCAGTGATCCCAGACACCCAACAGGAATCATACACATTTGTACACCTAGTAACAGGCCTGCTGTCTGCGGATTCTGAAGTTGACCCTTGTCCCAGTGCCAGCCCTACTAACCCTCGTCCTAGAGGCAATCCCATCCACCCAGATGCCAGAGAGAATCCAACTCTACCCTCTGAACTGCAGGCCTCACCATTGACCCTGCTCAGCTTCTATCCTAGAGACAATCCTGCCACCTTGGGAATCCAACCGAAGAAGGCCTTTACCTGCTGAAACTAGTCTATAAATACTAGAGGAGGTATTTGCTCTTTTAAATGCACAGACACCAATACAAGGCTATATGGATCATAAAAGATCTTGTGAACCTTACGCTACCAGAGGAAATTGATGAGGCTACCAGTAACTGACCCACAAAAGATGGAGATTAGGAACTGCCTGACAGGAAATGCAAAATAATTACCTTTTAAATGCTCAATGAGAAGCGAGAAAAAAACCACCCAGACAACTACACAAAATCAGAAAAACAATGTATGAACAAAATGGGAAGTTTAATAAAGAAATACAAACCATTAAAAAACACCAGAAACCTTGGAGCTAAAGTCAGGACTGAAAAAAAAAATTAACAGAGAGCTTCAAAAGCAGACCCACTCATGCAGAAGAAAGAGTCAGTGAATGCAAGGACAAGTCATTTGAAATTAGTCAGCTAGAGGAATTTTATGGCCTAAATTTTTATATGTCCCTCAAGTTCACATGTTGAAATTTTAATGCCCAGTGTAATGGTACTGTGGAGTAGGGCCTTCTGGAAGTGATTAGGTCATAAGTGGGGAGTCCTCATGAAAGGGATTAGTGCTCTTACAAAAGGCACCTCATAGCACTTCCCATCATACGAGGACACTGAGAAGTCTACAACCCAGAAGTGGTCCCTCATTCCACTGTACTGGAACCCTAATCTCAGATTTCCAGCCTATGGAACTGTGAGAAATAAATTTCTGTTGTTAATAAGCCACCCAGTCTGTGTTTTGTTACAGAAGCCTGAACAAAGACAAGGAACAAAAAGGAAACAGAATGAAGAAAGCATGCAGGACCCATAAAACACTATCAAGTGACCAAACATATAGTAGTCCCACCTGATCCGTGGGGATTACATTCCAAGACCCCCCAGTTGATGCCTGTAACTACGAATAGTGCAAAACCTTTATGTAATCTATGGTTTTTCCTATATATACATACCCACAACAAAGTTTAATTTATAAACTAGACATAATAAGACACTAACAGCAATGATTAATAATAAGATAGAACAATTATAACAATATGCTATCATCAAAGTGATGTGAATGTGGTCTCTCTCAAAATATCTTATTGGACATACCCTTTTTCATGTGAGGATGTGAGATGATAAAATGCCTCAGTAAGTTAAGAACTTCCCTCTTTTCACTTTAAGGAAGCACTTTATGGCTTCTCTTGGCATATCCAGACTGCCAGCATCACTATCGCTAGGCTGTGGGGCCATTATTAATGAAAAAAAAGGTGACTTGAATGCAAGCACTGTGATAGTCAATCTGATAACCAAGACAGCTACTAAGTGTTAATGAAACATTGGACTTGAATAGAACTATAGACACTATGAAGCTAACACATACATGTATCATTCCATCCAACAGCGGCAGAATACACACTCTGAAGCACACACAGAACGTTCTCCAGGATAGATCACACGTTGAGCCACAGAACAAGTCTTAACAAATTTAAGGTTGAAATCATGTCAAGTCTCTTCTCTGACCACAATGATATGAAATTAGACATCAATAATAGAAAGAAAATGGAAAATTTACAAATATGTGGAAATTAAACACAATCAATGGGTCAAAGAAGAAATCACAAGGGATAGCAAAAAGTACCTTGGAATAAACAAAAATGAAAAGATAACATACTAGAACTTAGTATGAAAAAACTAAGTAACTTAGTAGAAGTTAAATTGGTATGCAGCAAAAGCAGTTCTAAGAGGGAAGTTTATACTGTTAAATGTCTACATTAAGACAAAAGAACAATATTAAATAAACAATGTAACTTTATGTCTCAAACAACTAGAAAAAGAAGAACAAATTAAGCCCAAAGTTAGCAGAAGAAAGGAAATAATAAAGACTAGACAAGAAATGAATTAAATAGAGACTAGAAAGATGATAGAAACAATCAATGAAACTAACAGTTGGGGTTTTTTTAAAGGTAAACAAAATCAGCAAACCTTTAGCTAGCCTAAGAAAAAAAGAGAGAAGAGTCAAATAAATGAAAGAAATAAAAGAAATTACAACTGATACCACAGAAATACAAAGGATCATAAAGGACCACTATAGAGAGCTGTATGCCAACAAACCTAGAATAAATGAATTCCTAGAAACACACAGTTCACAAAGACTGAATAATAAAGAAGTGACAAATAACAATTAAGATGATTGAATTAGTAATAAAAAATTTTCCAACAAAAAAGCTTCACGGGTGAATTCTATGAAACATTTAAAGCATAATTAATGCCAATTCTTCTCAAACTGTTCCAAATATAGAAGAGAGAGAACACTTCCAAACTCATTTCCAAGGCCAGCATTGCCCTTACACCAAAGCCAGATAAGGACACTCCAAGGAAAGAAAATCACAGGCCAGTATCTCTGATGAAGAGAGATACAAAAGTTGTCAATAAAATACCAGCAAACTGAATTCAGCAGTACATTGAAAAGATCATGCACCATGAACGAGTGGAATTTATCCCTGGGATGCAAGGGTGGTTCTGCATACTCAAGTCATTGTATGTGATACATCACATTAAAATCACAAAAGGAAAAAAATCATACCATCATCTCAATAGATGCAGAAAAGGCATTTAATAAAATTCACCCTTCTTTCATAGTTCCCATCAAAGGATGAATAGATAAAGAAAATTTGTATATACATATAATGACATACTATTCAACCATAAAAAAGGAAATCCTGCCATTTGCAGCAACACGAATGAACCTTGAGGACATTATGCTAAATGAAATAAGCCAGACACACAAACACAAATACTGCATGATCTCACTTGTATGTGGAATCTACAGAAGTCATACTAAGAACAAGAGAGCAGCACAGTGGTTGTCGGAGGCTGGGGTGTGAGGAAATGGAGAGACAGTGGTAAAGGGCACACACTTCTAGTTATAAGATAAACAAGTTTTAGGGATCTTATGTAGGGCATAGTAATTATAGCCAATAACACTTGGTTGTATAATTAAAGTTTGCTAACAATAGATCTTAAGTGTTGTCACTGTATACACGCGAAATGGGAACCAAAAAATTTTTTGGCTTATGTTCATTAAAATAAAAGTAATCCTTATTCTCTTCTTACTACATCGATCTGTCCAGGTTTTTTCTCAGCTGTAATTATAATAAAATCTGAAATATTTTTTCTGTATGCTTGTTTTTGACTGTCCTCCATCCCCCACCCAACGTGACTATAATCTTAATGAGAGACTGGGCCTTAGCTACTTGCTT
This sequence comes from Phyllostomus hastatus, assembly GCF_019186645.2. Lineage (NCBI taxonomy): Eukaryota > Metazoa > Chordata > Mammalia > Chiroptera > Phyllostomidae > Phyllostomus > Phyllostomus hastatus. The sequence continues at coordinate 32,074,426 of NW_025333709.1, read as the reverse complement.
CACTATTTTATTCTCATAGCTAGAGCAGCATCTGGCACATAGTAAACTCTCAATAAATATTTGATCAATGAATGAATGTGTTAGCTAGAGTTAGCCATTTGAATGAGCCATCTAGGCCAGAAGTTAGTATCTCCTAATACATCCTTTTCATACACAATGTTCTTTTCTGTTACAAATGGAGGCAGGGTTTCACAAACTGTTATGTGAATTTTGTTGCATAAAACAGGCAGACTGTGAGTGGTGGTGAGTTTTGAATAATCAGTTAAAATAAGGAAGCAATAACCAAGCTGGCAAACATCTCTTAAAGCAGAGGCTTGTAGATCGGATGTTTTGGGAAGAAATGGCCAGCTCTAGATTAGGGCATCTAGGGAGCCTAGGAAGGGCCTGGTGTGGCTTGGTGTGTGTGTATGTGGATAAGGTGGCAAGGTTGTTCAGCAGATTCCAGGTTGGTAGAACCCTCACAGAGTGTCTGTTCTCAGGTTGAATATCACTGTGGAGGGGAAGCTGCTTCCCAGACTATAATCAAGAGGAGCATCCATGTATGGTGTCAAGTGTGTCCTTTTTAGAATCAACATGCACACACACTCCATTGCTCAGTGTTTTATCTGGGCCAGACCCTGTTTTCCTCCTGGGCACCAATTTCATTATTCAGGAGTTGCTAAGCAGTGTCAGAACACTTGACCTTTGCACTTACATAGTAAGGTTCACTTTCTGAGCCCGAGAACAATCTGAAAACAGCAAAGAATCATTGTCAACACAAATGCCATATGGCCCATTTTCTTAAATGAAGTAGATGAATAGCTGAATGCAAGTGGGGATTCAAATCTTTTCCAGAGAGCAATTTTGCCAGGAGCAAAGGCTCAGTGGGAACCACCTGTTCGGAGACAGGCAGGGAGAGAAAGATGTGGCCTGCCCCTGACCTACCCTCCACTGCTGCCACCACCTCGTTCCAGTCACAAGGTCAGAAAACTGGAGCCCGACACCTTGCCACGTGGCCAGGGATCCACCCAGGGCAGAAAACGCTCTCTGCGGAGGCAGCACTGTTTAATTCAGCCAAAGAACAACTCATTCAGAAGAGATTATTTTTGTTTTGATTTTTTAATCAAAATTATTTTCAGTCTTCATCTATACTTTTTAAATACCAGGAAAGCAGGAAGTTGTGTACCAGAAGTCTTCTGAAAGTCCAAACTTTCTCATTATGAGCCGCTTTTTCTCTGACAGCACTTGTTACCCTTAGCTGCCAATGTCACGTGTTCCAAAAAGGACCCAAAGGGGAAAAAGTGTGAGCAGTCGAATTGGATATATTATGAAAGACAGGATTACTTGGGTTTCAATCCAAGATCTCTAATAACTTTGCATTAACACAAGAACAATGATCATTTCTTCCATGGATTATGGTTATTTTAATATTACTAGGTAAAGTCAAATACTTAGTGATTCATATCTCCTTTTCTTCTGACTTTGGTGAGTAGGTTGATGGGCCTCGAAGTAAAATTAGGTCTAAAGTGATTCCAGCGAAGCTTAGAGTAAAAAGATGTCGTTAGGTCGAGAAAGACACAGACTAGCACACTGCAGTCATCATTATTCTCCATGTGGCTTGGCTCCAACCCCTTCCCCATCTGATATGAAAACAGGATTCAATTCACTGAAGATTAAATTGATGGAAAATAGCACAGCGTATTGATTTACTGAAGATTAAACACACTGGAAAGAAATATTTATAATCTGGAAATTTTAACAGTGGAAAGAAATAGAATGGAAGGTAGCGTGCAATTTGGAAGGAGAATGTGGTAATCACATAAACAGAAGGCCCAAGTGGAATAGTGAGGAAAAAAAAACCACAGGGTGATTTTGAGGTGATGTATGACCACCCTCGCCCAGTACTGAGCCAGCGAAGCACATGGCTCCTCTTGCTTACCCAAGCAATCTGCTTTGCAAGACAGGCAAAGGGCGAGGCAGAGCAGGTGAACTGCTTGCCATCTGCTCTAGGTTGGTGGAAGTTGGATTGCTCTGGCTAGCTGATTAGCCTTGCCTTGCAAAGGAACACCAAGATCAGGAAAGGGGTAGTCTGCAGTGGGCACAGGTACATCAGCTTGTGGGTCAGGGCTCTTCCCCAAGTGTAACATTGTATCTGTTCTCCTTGCCAGGTCATGCTTACATGCCACAAAGAAATTTACAGGAGAAGGGCCACTTTAGTTGTGGAGGTGACCTATTGACATTTTTGTTTAGGAAGTAGAGCTGAGCTAGAATGAAGCATGAATATAACAGGGTTTCGGAGGCAAGAACAAGGACAGAAGATCAAGAGAGCCCCTGGATGCCCTGGCTGGTGTGGCTCAGTGGGTTGAGTGTTGTCCTGCCAATTGGAAGGTCACTGATTTGATTCCTGGTCCGGGCACATGCCTGGGTTGTGGGCCAGGTCACCAGTTGGGGACATGCAGGAGGCAGCTGATTGATGTTTCTCTCCCTATCTTCCTCCCTTTCCTTCTCTCTAAAAATAAATAAATACAATCTTCAAAAAAAAGGACAGCCCCTTGACCCACTTAGAGATGCCAGAAATACTGAATATTGAAGGAAAACGAGAGGGAAAACACCTTTATTGAATTCTAGGAACCTTGAATATATGGTCACATTTGCTTCTGACATCAATTCCATGACATAATAGGATTATTATCCCCTTGTTACAAAAAGGACAGCGAGGCCCAGGCAGGCTGTATGGTTGATTTTATGTCAACTTCACTGGGTCACACGGTGCCTAGATATTTGGTCAAACATTATTCTGGGTGATTACGTAAGGGTGTTTTGGATGAATTAGTGTCTACGCTGGTAGACCGAGTAGAGCACGATCCACCTCCCCTGTGCGGGTGGGCCTCAGCACTCGGGTCCAGGCCTGCATAGAACAAAAAGGCTGAGCCTTGCTGGAGAAAGAGAGAACTTTTCCCGCCTGCCTGCCTTGAACTGGGACTTAGGCTTTCTCCTGCCTTCAGACTTGGACTAAAACATTGGCTGTTCCTGGGTCTTTTTCTTTTTCTTCCTCTTCTTCTTTTTTTTTTCTTTTTCTTCCTGGGTCTTGAGCCAGCTGGCCTCTGGATTGAAATGACACCATTGGCTCTCCTGGGTCTACAGTTTGACGACTCACTTTTCATGTTTTCAGACTTAGCCTACACGGTCACGTAAGCTAATTACTTATAAATATATATGTAAATATATACACAAGTATATAATTACATAAGTAATTATAAGTAAATATATAAGTAATATAAATACACATGTACACCTATATATACACGTACACACACACAGACACGAATATTTCCTGCTGTTTCTGTTTCCCTGGCGAGTCCTGACTGAGACCCAGGTGAAGCCCAGAGTGACACAGGTGGTGAGCGGCAGAGCCAGAATTCCAACCCACGGCTGCCTGGCTCACTCTAAATTCATGCTGAAATGTAAATAGGTGATAAAAGAAATCCAGCTGAGAGCAATTCTGAACTCGTTTGATTCTAGATTACGGCAGGGCAAGGGTATAATATAAATATCAGAACACTGAGCTAAAATAAACAAGGACACTGGATGAGGCTAAAGGGTACAACTACTCCCCAAATTTCTCCTGGGGTCCCCTTCTCCTACATGAGATTGTGAACAATACTGTTACCCCCCATATCTCAAGCTCTTCTAAGGTCAAACACTTCACACATGTCCAGTGTTTACAATAACTTTGCAGGGTAGATACTATTGTTCTAATTTTGCATGTAAGTTCACACAGTCAGAAAGTGCAAAGGCAGACTCAGACTCAGGTTTCTGTGGCTCCAGAGCTCGTGCCCTTCCCGTGAAGTCTAACCTGAGCTCCGGAAGTAAGGTGTCCCCAGTTCGCCCACCACCCTTGACATTTGATTGGTGCTGGTACCCCTTATAGGGTTATAAGTTGCTAGACATGTGTAGAATGTGAATGTGACATAAATATTATATAATTTCCTAAGTCTAATCCTGGATTAAATTCAGATTTACTTAAGCCGTCAGTAGGCAAAGAATCTGGCTACAGGAAGAAAAGATTATATCAAGGCTGAGATGTCATCGCAACTTATGATAACAGGTGCTTGCTAATAATAACTTTGTTCATGTGAGTTATAAAAATATAGGTTCTGAAAATATAAGACAAAGCTTATCCATTTAGAAGTACTGAGCCTTAATCATTATAGAAGAACCACTGTCACAGAGGCAGTCAGTCAATAATTTAAAGTCATTCTTTTTTATGAGGCTTTGAAGTAAGCTTCATGAGGAATTTGGGAGTGGGGGGTCCCTGATGGGAAATATAATAAAAATAAAAAGAGTAAAAATATATTTCATGTATGTTTTATTCATAGACTCTAAGATGATATCAAGTGTGAGATTTAATATTATTTTATGAGACACAAATAAATTAAAAATGCTGACAAGAATAATTGGGAGATGCCATGCATTATAAAACATTCTGATTTCAGAAATGTTAAAATGCAAAAAAAAGTGTCATAAAATCAAGTGAATATCATACATAGCAGAGAGGAAAAGAGAGAGCGAGAAAGAGAACTCACTAGTGTTCTCCTTCAAGGCCAAGAGTCAGAACCAGTATTTAAACAACAGTCTCTACATTGGAACTTAGTCAAACTCTAATTTTTACAAGTCATAACAAGCTTCATTTTGACACAGTTCTCAAGTATTAGGAAAATATGGACCATATTTGCCCATGAAAATATTTTCAACTGTGTGACCAAAAAAAAAGGTGTTTTAAAAACAAATTTTTTGCAAGTTCTTACCCATAAGGTTTTGTAAAGAAAATGAAAAGCAATCTGTATTTTTCTTTTCCCTATTTTCTCTCTCTTTTTTTCTGCCTGGTCAATTCATAATTTAAAAGAAAAAATCTCCATCCATTTAAAAAATGTTTTTGCCCACTTCAGAAAATGTCTTTCTATAGATCATTCTTGTTCACCACCATCATTCTAATCATTCAACACACAACTGAAAGTCGGAAAATGTCAACATTATATGTCAAGAACTTCAAAGGCACCGATGTACACAGTTAGACGCTGCAGTTCTAAGACAGTGAAACTGACCTTATGAAGAAGTATATGATATTACAACCCCCGTGTATTGGGCACCTATGACTGAGGAGGCAAGCCTTCTGAGAATCTAACACAGTCCTTCACTCAAACTGCCTCTCTGAAACCTGGGAGGTACCCTCCCACTAAATAATCTGCCCCCTTATCTACAAGGATTTCAACAAGAAAATGTGAGAAAAATGTTTAGTCAAGCCAAGGGAAAGGAAAATAAGTTTCCATTATTTTTAATCAGAAAACATGGTTACTAAAAGTTCTTCGTTATGACAATTGCTCAAAACCTTCTAAGATGGATTTCTCAAAGGAAAGATCTTTCCATTAGGGGTCCTCAGGGGTCTGCAGCACCACAGTCCCCTAGTGTGATCTGGGTGGTGTGTACTGGTGTTTTCCCCCACTATCCTTGGCTATCCTTGTATGTCCAGTGGTTCTCAGCATAATTTTTTTTTGCTCACTATATATGCCTGTCATTGGGTGATGTTCCCATGAAAGATGTATTCTTTTGTGCATTCCCAGATGATTTAATTCAGCACCTATTATTTGCCAGGCAGTCTTCCAGGCAAACTTCTAGGCAATGGGATTATACAACATTAAAAAAAATGCAGCGTCTCTGCCTTCATGGAGATTATTCTAGTGAGAAGGGACATAAAATAAGCAAATAAACAAGTAAAGATATCATGTGACAAGCAGTAGTAAGTGGAAAAAAGGAAAGAGGGTAAAAAGACTAGGAGAGCAGCTTACTATTGAAGGCTTTATTTATAAGAAGTTTTTTTTTAGCAGAAACCTCAAGGAAGGGATGTTATATGGAAGAAAAACATTTTAGAGGGTACAGCGCATGAAAGACCTTCATAACCTTATGAATTAGAGAGAAGGCAAAGAGGAAAATGGGGGCGGGAGTGTATGATTTGGACACAGTACTTATTAAAGCTTTAAAAAATCATTGAAAGGTATTAAAGATGCTCCTTTACAAGGGAAAGTGAATGTATATGTCTATCCTAATTTTTGAAAGTTGAATTTTATTTAATAAGTCATGATTTTAAGCCCACACCTCCAAAAGAATATTAACACACCAAGCAAATATGTACTATTGAAGAATAAGTAAAAATAAAGCTTGTTATTTCTAATCTACACAGATCTCTAAGATATAAATATGAATAGAATATTAGAAATTTCACCAGTATCATCACCTCTTCGATATAGTCTGATCATTGTGGTCTTTCTACCAATGTGTTTGCCAACTACCACCTGCGGGCCAAATCTGGCCTGCCATCTGTTTTTATATGGCCTGCTAGTTAAGCACGGTGTTTACATTTTTTAAATGTTGGGGTGGGGGAGAATCAGAGGAATAAATTATTTCACAACATGTGGAAATTATATGAAATTTAAGTTTTATTAGAACACAGTCACACCTATTTATTTACCTATTGTCTATACCTGGCTCAGCACTACAAAGACAGAGTTGAGTAGTACCAGAGACTGTATGGTGTGCAAAAGCTAAAAGGTTTACTACCTGGTCCTTTACAGAAATAGTTTGCTGACCATGACCCCTTAGTCAAAGCATCCTTCTTACTTTCATACAGTACAAATGTAGGTGCCTTGCATTTTGGATGCAGATTTATTGAGATAGAATTACACATGAGAAAAGGCATCTATTTTAGATGTACCAGTTGATGAGTTTTGACAAATGTGACAGTCACGTAGCTACCACCAAAACAGACATAGAACATTACCATTGCTCCAAACATTGCTTCATAGCCCTTTGGGACCAAACAAACTGATTCCTCACTGATCTGCTTAATAGTACAAGGATTTTTCCTTTTACAGAATATTATATAGATGGAATCACACAGTACATAGTCTTGTGCTTCTTTAATGTAATATCATGCATTATTAGACCATGTATCATTAGTTCCTTCCTTTTATTGCTGAATACTATTCCATTATATGGACATACCACAATTTCTTTATCCATTCACATGGTGGTGGGGGTTTGGGTTATTTCCAGTGTGGGGATCTTATCAATAAAGCTGAAAAAATTATGCATAAGTCTTTGTGTAGATATATATCTTCATTTCTCTTGAGCAAATACACAGGAATAGGATTCCTAGGTCACATGGTAATGACCTAGATTTTAAGAAGTTGTCAGTCCAAATGATCCCACTATTTTGCATTCCTAGCAACAATGTATGAGAGTTACAATTGCTGTACATCCTTGCTAACACTTGGTTTTATCAGTCTTTTTAATTTTAGCCATCCTGGTGTGTATATTGTGGTACATCATTTGGTTTTAAGTTGTATTTCCCTCATGACTAATGATTTTGAGCATTTTTTCATGTATTTGTTTGCCATCCACGTATCTTCCTTGATAAAGTGTCCACATCTTTTGCAATTTTTACTTGGTCACTTTCTTCTGTTTGTTTAGTTAAAAGAAAGTTTTATGTATTCTGAATACAAGTTTTTTCATTAGATATATTTTTGCAAATATTTCTCCCAACCTGTATCTTGCCTTTTCATTTCCCTAATGGCTCTTTTAAAGAGTAAATATCTATAATTTTATAAAATGCAACTTAGTATTTTTGTTTGATACTTCATGCTTTTCAAGTCCTATTTTAAAAATTGTTTGCTTAACCCCAGATCACTAAGCTTTTCTCTTATGTTCCCTTCTAGAATTTTATGTTTTACATTTAGATATATGATCATTTTCAGTTAATTTTTATAAGCAATATTAGATAACTAATGAGATTCCACTTCTTCATTGGCATATGGATGTCCAATTGTTCCAGCACCATTTGCTGAAAAGATTATCTTTTCCTTTTGAATTGTATTGATGACTTTGTGAAAAAAAATGAATTAGTCATATAGATTTGGGTAAATTTCTGGGCTCTCTATTCTGTACCTTTGAGATATATAGAGCTTTATGCCAATACTGCACCATCTTTATTACTGTAGTGTTATGATAGGTCTTGAATCAGATAGTATAAGTACTTTAGCTTTGTTCTTTTAAAATATATTGCCTTGGCTACTATAGATTTTTTCATGTGTCTACATAAATTTCAAAATTGTATTGTCAATTTCTATTTTTGATACCCTGTTGGCCCTTAATTAGGATACATTTAATCTATGGGCCAACTGGGAGAGATCTGACATCTTAACAAAGTTTGATTTTCTGACACTCTGGTATATCTCTCCTTTTATTGAGGCCTTTCAAGAAACAGGTCCTACACATATTTGTTAAGTTTGTCCCTGAGAATTTCATATTTCTTATGCTGTTTTAAATAGTCTATTTTTTACATTGGAATTTAAGGTTTTTATTACAAATATATAGATGTAGTGGATTGGTTATAAAGTTCCTTTAGTTTTTTCCATATGATGGCTCTAGTGGTGCTTAGTTGTCTTTAATTTCATTTGAAAAAGCTTTGTTAGATTGTATTGTGACAGCTGTCATATCAGTGCATGTTTGAAAAAACATCAGAATTAGAGAATTTTTGTGCAGCCACTTTAATATTGAAGATGGAAGAAAATACAGCCTTTTTTTAGCATATTATGCTTTATTATTTCAAGAAAGGTAAAAACAACTGAAATGCAAAAAAAGATTTGTGCAGTGTATGGAGAAGGTGTTGTGACTGGTGGAACATGTCGAAAGTGGTTTGAGAAGTTTCTTGGTACTATGGACATTTTGGCCAAATAATTCTTTGCTGTGGGGCTGTCTTATGCATTAGAATATGTTTAGCAGCACCCCTGGCCTCCAGAAGCCACTAGCAGGAGATAGCAACATACTCAAAATATCTAAATCAATGAAGTTATTGGTGAAAATGAAAAAAAATATATCTTTTATTTTACAGAAAAAACTAAATGGATTTTTTTTGCCAACCCAATGTAATTGAAATCTGTATATTGATTTTTATCTTGCAATCTTACTAAACTTATTTATTCATTCTAATAGGGTTATTTTCTGGTAGATGTCTTAGAATTTTCTACCTAGAAGAGATTATATTATCTGTAAATAAAGAGAGCTTTTTTTTTCAATTTCTATGCCTTTTACTTATAGTTCTTGCCTTATGGTCCTGCCTAGCACCTACAGTGTTTAATGGAAACTATGGCAGCAGACCTCTCTCAGGAAAAGGAGCAGGACTGGCTTAATGCACGGGAGCACAAAACAATTTAGGAGTATAACGATGTGTCTTTTCCTCCTCCATATCGGCATCACCATCAGGCCAATCCCCTTCACAGGAAATCCGCCCACAGTCTCGGCCGATGCCTCACAGTCTCAGTCTGGCACAGAGGTTCTGCACTGTGGAAAATTTTGTCCCCCACTCATGCCAGAGATATATGGCAGCGTGAGGAGATTTTGGGGGTTGTAACAACTGGAGCTGGCAAGTGGCTACTAGTAACTAGTGGGTTGAAGCCAGGGATGTTGTTAAACATCTCACAATGCACAGGACAGCCCCTTGCAGCAAAGAATTATCTGAACTTACATGTCAATAGTGCCGTGGTTGAGAAATGGTGTACCTGGAGCTTCTCTGATGCATCAATTTCACCCCCAGTCCCAAGACTGATTCTCATTGGACCAACTTGTGTCATAGTCTCACCTCTAAACCAACTACCATGGCTAAAGCATTAAATACACCAATTGGCCAGGTTTGGGCCACATGTTACCTGGTTCATGTGTTAACATGTCACAACTACCCCAACCAGTGTAAACATGGTAGTAGACAGCTTACCAAAACTTAAATTAATGTCTGACATCAGAAGAAAGGGGGAAAAGATACTGGGAAGGCAAGAAAACTCTATGTCCAAGAGACCCCTTGAGAGAGGAGACTTGCAAGAATCAAAGTCAGGTGGATAGCAGTAAAGTCCTACCAGGGACTTGAAGTCCCAGAGCAGGAGGACTGGGCTGCTCTGATACTCGGGGGCATGTGTTGGAGAAACATTAGCCTCTGGACCTGTTCACAGCAGTTCATTTCCAGCCTCACTTTTATAGGTTGGAACAAAAAGGGAATGAGGGAACTGACTCTATGCAAATTAGTTCAGAAACTGGAATAGACTTGCGAGGTCTATGGAGGGCCTCAGTACCTCCCAATGGAAAGAAAGAAGGGGAGAGAAGGGTGACACTGTAGCACCCATGCCAAAGGCGTCTGAGCATCTCTTGCTTGTATTCTGTGGGAGGGAGCATTTTCACTATTGACTCAGATTAATAACAGTGTTCATTCAGGTAACTTCTAAAGCTGGTGGCGTTGTGATATGTGGTGATTATGTTTCAAACTTCTTTTCTTTTTCTCCCCTAGAAAGAAAACAGGCCGTATTGCATTTCCCAACAGGCTCAGTGTAAGCAGAGTACTTAAATAACCGTTCTGTGAAAAGCTATACTTTTCCCTCAGTATTTTCCAACAAAAAGTCATCTGTGGGGGAAAGTTGTGATCTAAAACTCATAATGTAATAATGTCACCTCCACTTAACATTTCTCTGTGTAAAACGTTAATAAGCCTTCAGGAAATGCTTTAAGGATATGTTACTGCAAAGAAAGAAAGAGATAGAGAAAGGAAAGGAAGAAAGAAAGAAAGAAAGAAAGAAAGAAAGAAAGAAAGAGAGAGAGAGGGAGGGAGGGAGGGAGGGAGGGAGGGAGGGAGGAAAAAGAAGATAAAATTCTTGAGTGCAGAAGGAAGAAATGGGTTTTTTTCACTAAGGGTTAGACAAGTCTCCAACTTTGGGAGCCATTTAAATAAAAAAATATTGCAGAAATGTGAGATTAACACCAATTCATAATGACTATTTCTGACTTAAGAGGCACCAAAAGACACATATATTTGTGTAATGAAGGTTTTGATCTCAGTAGTAGTGAAATGGTCTTTTGCCACTATTCATTTTCTTTCTGGTTTCCAAGGTGATTGGGTTTTTGAATAAGGGAGCAGTTTGGAATCAATTTACAAGGTGCACACGAGGACACAGCAAGGTGGGTACTGCCCAGGATTATTATTGTACAAAAGAAACCTTAAAAGCAATTTTCGTCTTACCTTTCTCTGCAGTAGAAAATCAGAGGCTCTGGGAACATCTGAAGAATTAAAACAGAGTAAATGGATTCGTATAATTCCCCAATAGTTTTTAAAGTTTTCTGTAGAAAAGTTTTTGAAAAGAATTCATTAGCAAACCTCAGAAACCTAGAAGCATCACAGTCTGGGGGCCACTTTTAAGTTCTATTGGGCTTTGTCCACATTTTCATTTCTACAATTTCTAGTTCATCCTTCCTTTTCAACCACTATGCATTCCTCCCACCAGCCAGGTTTCCTAAAAAAGGGAGGGGGGTCAGGAACCCGTTGCCAACAGAAGGGAAAGTCAGGTTGCTGGGGCTTTTTTTGTTTTTGTTTTTGCCTTTTCTTAGGGTATGCTGGCTCCTTTCTTTAACTTCTCACCCCCCGACCAGAGATAGTTTGGTTTTACTTTTCTTTAAAAAAATTGGAATTCAGGGTTAAAAAAATTAAACTGTATCTTTTTGGTTAAGGTTGTGGAAGACAGTGGCTCAGCTCTCAAGATAGCAGCAGGGGACATCCACCACCCCTGCCACCTGTCCTCACGTCACAGCGGGCTCACAGTAAAGGAGCCTGGAGGTGACAGGGAGAGCTACTGCTCATTTAGTTGCTCTCTTGGTGTCTTTAAAGAAGAGGATTCTTAGAGCAAGAAACACAAACCTATTCCAGGTTTAGTGAAGGGGGAATTTATTGGTGCTCCTTCACCCGCCCTCAGGGACAACGGCATTCAGAGCCCAGCTCTGTGGAGACTCTTCCATCTCTGTCTCAGCTGCTTCGCCTGTGAGCAGCTCATTTTCTCAAACCAGGTTTACCCCCCAGGCTGGCGCTGTGGCTGCCCAAACCTCCGGGGCCCAAGGGTTCTTTGTCACCAGAGAGGAAGCCCTCTCTTCTCTCCTTCTAATGTTTAAAATCCGAGGGTGGTCGGTCCACTGCTCTGCTGCAGTTGGGTTTCCCGCTCACGTTCTATAGCCAGAGGAGCAGGATGCATGACTGGCAACTTGAAGTAGGACTGCCAGGTTGGAGGGAAGGAAGAAACATTTCCCCAAATCTGTTTCTTGAAGAGAAGGAGTTCTGAACCTGGCAGACTCATAATAGACTACACCCGAAGAACTGTAAGGTTCTTCTCCCCTCCCCCGCCCCCCACCCATTTTAACATCTCTGAAATCATGGTCAGCATCGTGTCCTATTAAATGGGCAGTGTTTCACTTTTTTCAGCGTTCATCTTACAATCAATAGTATCTTAGACTCCGTGAAGTATGGTGTGTCTGAAGGCAGGTGAAGGTCAAAAGGAGACTCATAATACTAGCAGACAAAGTAACGGTAGGCACGACTGCCTGGATCGAAAAAGGAAATACCGAGGATCAAAACTTCAGAATGAAGGGCGGGATGCAGAGGTTAATGCTGTGCAGCGCCGTCATGTTTTTGTAGATGAAGAACCTGAGCTCTGTCACTGACGCAGACAAGTAGCCTGAGGGAAATCGTTCAGCTCCTGGAGCCTTTGTTTCCAGCTTAAGAACTGACAGTTCAGTAGCTTGCCTACATCTCTGGAATGCTGTACAAGTTGGAGGATTGGCCTACTGAGTGTGCATCTCTTACAGCTACTGGGACAACAGAGATTTTCATCAACACTTGTGGGGACCCCTTCTCAGGAGCTAAGTGTTCCTGGCATCCAAGGTCTGCAGTGTTCACGAGTCACTTCGGTAACACATTATCTTCCTTTATGGGTTCTAATCACTCAGAAAACAGCAAAGGGGCACTATGGGAGCTACAACCCGAATGACTTTGCAGGGACTCCTGCTGTGCCCTCCAAGTCTGTTTTCAAGATTTATCTCCACTCAGAATTAACTAGAAAGAAGAGGAGGAGGGGAAGGAAATGCTAAATAGTTGCATCATGTTATAACAAATTTTGCCACAATGGCAAAATACATTGGGTGCATATTAATCAAGCAGTTTATGGCAGTGACTTTTCTGAGGGTTGATTCTGATTTTGTCTCTCATAGTGTTCCCTGTTCCAGTGTCCTTGCAGCCCTTTTTTTTTCTTTTTGGAGAAATCCAAGTTTGGCCGAGAGATGTTGCCTGAGAATATTCTCCTACTTGTTAATGCAAAAAGTCCCAGTGTTCCAATGTGCCAGGTGCTGATGAGAGTGGGAGATAATTTGGCGGGGGGTGAGGTACATGTTCTTCCCAAAATACACTCTGGGCATTGGGTCGGCATGTTGATGAGGGAGACTATAAGACCTGATGAATTGCAATTGAGCGGCTATTCTGGAATGCCAGCCCAGGCTCCTGCAGCCCAGCACCAGGAGTTCCAAGGGAGTGGGTAGCACCACACCAGCTTTCCACTTCCCGGTGGGGATCTGGGGAGAAAGGGCAGTGATGCAGGAGGCACATCTATCTTGTAGACACACATTATAAGAAAAAGGGACACATCATCTTTCATTCTAGGAGGATTATGAGCAACTGGACTACAAACGCCCTGCCCTTATTAGAGACTGGCATTCCAGGACTCGGGTGGTGTTGAATGAATGACACATGATTCATTTAAAGGACAAGTGATTCTGCTCCCTATATATTAGTTCCTAGCCATACTGTGCCCACTGTCCTGTTTCTTGTCATCCTGGGCATCACTGTCTATAGGGACATTTATTTGTTTATTCCATCATTGATTCAACAAGTGTTGGTTGAGTGTGCCTGGCATGTGCTCAGCTCTGTTTGAAGCTTTGGGGATACAGCAGTAAAGAAAGCAAATTCAAAACAGAACAAAACACAAATCAATTCCCCGTCTTTATGAAGTTTACATTCTAGTGGATATCGGTGACTTTGCCTCCCCAGCATCCTTTCCTATGGTGTCAGCACTTTGGTGTCCCTTTGGGGAGCCTTTCTCAGGCTCTGTGATGAAGGAGGGGTCGATTAATCCTTGGTAGCAGAGGCAGGTGTGAATGCAAGGCCTGCGTAATTGGGGCACTGTGGCCTCTCGGTCACAAGGTTAGTTCATCGCTGTAGCTACTGGTGAGAAGGCCTGCTGTTTCAGCCGGTGGGGGTTGGGGGGGGGCAGCGGGAAGGGGCAATTAGCTGGTGAGATGGAAGTCTGGAGCTGTTGCTGGCCAGCTCTGCCACCTGGCAGGGACAGTCTACCTGGATGTGAAACAGATCCAGAGGAAAGCTGAGCTGAGACACGGATGGAGACTGAAAGAATACCTAGCATGTATTTCATTCCCATGAACCAACAATTCCCATTTCCTATTAGGCCAGTTTGACTGGGGTTTCTGTTATTTGCAACCAACAGGTAGCTGACAAATAGCATCTACATGAAGTCATGAAAAAGGAGTTGGTTTTCTGGGGCTCCCCCACTCCCAGAGAAACCCAACACATCTATGCCGAGGCACCCCTAGGAGATCCTACAAACCTATTCCATTCCTTTAACCCAGTGGACTGAAGGTGGGACTTCTTCCTGCTTTGTGGAACTCAGGCGCCCTCTCCTTCCCTGGTGACAGGATGCAATGTAAGGGGAGCTGTTAGGCTTCAGAGACCAATAGAGCTGGTTTTGAAACCTCTCTGTGCACCATGACAGCTGTGTGGCCTTGGGCAAGTCGTGTCACCTGAGCTTCATTTTCCCATCTGTTAAATGGGAATTGAGCCGCATTCTCACGGCATCACACAACGGAAAAACAACGCACACACAAAATCCCCTGTTCCTTCCATTCTGTCATTTTTCTCCCATCAAAACATTCACCATGTTGGCCGTGTTGTGATCAGTGTTTCACATGAGTGAACAAAGCTATGGGCAGGCACGGGGGGGTGGGGGGGGCACAGGGGAAGCGAGGTTAGGGTCTCTAAGCAAGGGCAGACTGCCTGCAAATCTTTACAAGGGATTTCTATTTGGCTTCATCCCCTGCCACAAGTCTGAGTCAACTTCTAACCCCCAACCCTGACATTAATGCATGAAAGGTTAATAGTGATAACAAAGCGGAATGCATTTCTTTCCAGGGATATTTACATTTTAAACTGGAATGGTCTCTTAATGTAAACAGATGACTCAATTACAGGCAATAAATTGGGGTTGTTAGGAGACAGTTGATGGGTATTAGGGAGGTGGTCTACCACATCAACTACCCACCTACCTCTCAGTGGGTGAAGCAACCCTAATGGATGAACTTGGCATTGCCTGCTCTGAATTCCCCACTCTCCTCTCTCCTCCGTGATGTAAACATGTGAGCTGCGGTCTGCAACATCTGAACCACCTGCCCCACTGTAGTCTTCTTGTGAGCAGCGCAGCCCCTCCCTGCTACAGGGGCTCTAACACTCCTCTCTCAGCTTCTCTTGCTGCTCCGGTATGGTAATGACATAGGTTCTGTCCATTAGATGCAGTGCCTGAGGTTCTCTGACCCAAAAATCAAGGAGAGTGCAGGATTCTCCCTGGGCAAGAGGAGAAGGCCGTAGCAACCTGCCCCCAGGGACAACAGTCCCGTGGGGGCTGATGAGGACGCCAACACCCTGCACCCACAGGTCAAGGAATCCAAGAGACGGCACTCAGCAACGATGCAGAAGCGCCCTGCCGGCTTGTTCTGGGGGTGCAGTTGGCACGGTTCCAGATTCATATCCTCTTTGCCTGGAGCTCCGAGCTCCCCAGTGACTCTGTGAATTAGGGGCTATCATTTCAGTAAGTTATTTTCTACATACATCAGCTAGAGTAAGTTTCTGTTGCCCACAAATCAGAATCCTGATACCCACTTGTCCACCAAAGACTTTCAAATTTGTATCCCAGCCCTGACTTCTCACATATTCTGAACCTCACATCTTGTTTTAGCCAAGAATCTCCACTTACATCTGCCACTTCCAAATTCACCCATGATAATTAATTTCTTTCCTGAATGTCAGCTCTTCAGTTTCACATCACTGTGTCCTGGTCCCTCGGTGATAATTAGTGACCCATGAATCTAATCCTTGCCTCTTTTTTCTTTTTTATTCTGTATTCATCCTGTCCTCCAACCAGCCTGGTTAGGCGACAAATATTTATGGTATGGTTACTAAGCCCTGGCATGAGGTTGCTGTGCTGAGCCTGAAAGACTCTGGCCTTCCAGGAGCCTGGTTCCAGTGAGTGGGTTCTTCTTCTTTACACCCCCCCAAACCATTACCGATTCTTCCTCTCCAGAAACATGTCCATCTTGTCCCTGAGCTACTCAGCAACACACTGTTTGTCTTGAGCCACTCTCTTCCCCAGCCTCTTAGGTGTGCCTTCCTTTGATGTACTTTGAATCACATCACGTCTCATGTCAGACACCCACCGTGGTTCATTATATTGTTGCAAATCCAATTAAGGCCTTAAATAATGTGGCCCCACACACCCCTGGCAAGCCCCTCTCTCACCCCTCTGTTGCCTCTCACTAAGCACCATGCTCAGCTCGTGAACCCTCTTACCCAGGCAACCCACACTCTCTGCTCTAACCCCAGGTCCTCCTGAAACGGAACAGCCGTTCCCCACCTCAAATGCTTCTCCTGCCCTTAGTCAGATAGCAGAATGTTCCTGGAAGGCCTTCGCACACCGGGCCCATCTGGCTGCAGAGGTTCTAGAGATTCCAGCAGTCCCTGGACGCGTGTATGTTTCCCCATACAGATTCTGTTCATTGTGTGCTTGGTACCATTGAGCATTTTTAGCTTATATTTGGGGGGGGGGGGCGGTGTGCACGTGTGTTTTCTAATCTTCCAGGCTACACATTTCTCAAAGGCATGGACTGTGTTCTTATTTCTAACTCTCCTTGCATGTAGTTCAAATAATAATAATGCCATTAATGGTTGGACTGTGCTTTATGGTTTACAAAGTGCTGTCACCAATTCTAAAATGACTCACAGAGACCTTTTGAGGCAGAAATAGAAGCATGGAAATTAAGGCTTTGGGCTCTGGTCTGGGCAAACCTAATGAAATCGTGACCCTGCAACATAACCCTGGCATAATCTCAGTTTATTAATCTGTGAATAGGGAGAACAGTGTTCTGAGTTTATGGGGTTGTTGTAAGAGTTAAATGAATCCAAGTATGAAAAGTACCTGACACGTTAAATGGGCCCAATCTTTGTTATGGTTTGTTGCAGTAACCATCTTCATTTTATAAATGAGGGAAATGAGGCTCAGAAAATTGAGTAATTTGCTTAAGGACTTGAGATTGCCGAAAGGCAGAAGAGGGTATAGGACAGCCACTAAAAGCAGTGCAGTGCCCCGTGTACTGTAAGCCCCCTGACAATTCGCAGCATTGAACACTACACACTGGCAGGACCTGATGGACACTGCAGAAGTGAGTGCATGACTCCGAAACTCCACCAGGACTGGTGAAACCGAGGGTCCTTATGGCTTTGATTAAATTTAGTTTTAAATCCTAGCTCTAGAAGTGTAGAAATAATCTCTCTCTCTCCCCACTCCCCACCTCCACACCCAGAGACATAGCCTCTCCCCTGAATAATCAGCAACCCCCAAGGCAGCAGAAGACAATAGCCCAAATCTGACTGAGGGCCACCGTCTGGACCTCCGGCAGGCTGAAGGTAACACCTCGGCCTACGATTAAGTTAGGTCTCAGCTCCTGAGCCCTAAGGTAGAGCCACTCCCTGGCTACTTTACCTGAGACCTCACAGAGGGATGCCAAGAAAGACCTCAGAGCTGTCCTCAAGACCTGAAGAAATGATTTGTTACCCTTAACTCACCTCCACCCAGTCAGCTGCCAGCATGACCTGAACCCTTACCCACATTTCTTGTGATTTTGCCCTTTATAGTCCGTAACCTACACGCCTTTGAGGAGTTTGGGGTTTTGAGTATTGTCTCCTGGATGGTACCATTCACAATAAAATAGCCAGTAAGTATCTCTCCACTGCAGTTCTCGATGTCTAGTGTTTGGCTAGCAAGTGCCAAGTGAGTGAACTTTTTCCGTTCTGTAACACTGGTGTCTTTTTTTTTTTTTATTGATTGATTGATTAGAGAGAGAGAGAGAGACTAGTTTGTTGTTTTACTTATTTACGCATTCAGTGGTTGCTTCTTCTATGTGTCCTGACTGGGATTGAACCTGGAACCTTGGCATATCAGGATGATGCTTTAACCAACTGAGCTATCTGCCCGCAGCAACACTGGTGTCTTGAAAAGCAACTACATAAAGACTCCAGTTTAGGTTACACTGAGAAGAAAGTGTGAATTCTTCCTTATTTACATATACCTTTAAAAAGTTAAAGCGCCCTCTCCCAAGAAATCAGAAATGCAGAGTGAATACCTTAAGGGCTTGTTGCCAACTACTGCACACGGAACTGGAGGCACAAGGCTCCTCTGTTGGGCACTAAACTCGAGACTGTATTTTATTCCACTTTTCCTCATTGGCTAGGAGAAGGAGGGCAAAGTCCCCAGAGCAACAGGTGTTTCAGGGAACCCATCCCTTCAGTCAATCAATATGTCACTTCTCTGTTGTCACAACCTATGGCAAGGAATAAAACACCTGAGTAGCAAAGAAAAACAGTCCCATTTTGCGGGGAAAATTATCCACAAGACACTCTAATTGAGAGGCCAGCGCTGTGGGATTGTGAAGGGAGCGAGCACAGGGCTGTCACAGGCTGAGCTGTGTGACCCTGGACCAGCCCCACCCAGCCTCCGGAGCTCAGGTTTCTTACCTGCGCAATGGGAATAAAATCCCCATCACAGGATTATTGTGGAGATCAAATGAGATCATGTGCGTAAAGCACTCAGCATTTATCTGGCTTATAATAGCATCCAAGGTGGATTTTTTAAAATTCTGGACTCTGCTCAGGGTCAGTCCAGGGTCAGTCCAGGCTCAGTCCACCCAGCGATTTCCATGGAGCCCAGCAAAACTGGGTGGGGGCTGTGTCAGGCAGCAGGCAAAAAGGTGTCTGCTCAGCCCCTAGGGGGCTCCGAGCCTGAGTAC
The DNA here is from genome assembly GCF_019186645.2 of Phyllostomus hastatus. NCBI lineage: Eukaryota > Metazoa > Chordata > Mammalia > Chiroptera > Phyllostomidae > Phyllostomus > Phyllostomus hastatus. The sequence continues at coordinate 32,055,409 of NW_025333709.1, read as the reverse complement.
CTTATCAGCTTCTGAACACCCACATGCTTGAAGAACGTATTTTACTTTCTTTTTAGAATTTGACATATGATTTTATACACTACAGCGCATAAATCTTAAGTGTACAGATCAGTGCATTTTTACCACATGCACGCCCGTGTTCCCATGACCCAGATCAGTATTGAACATCTTCATGTCTGGGGTCCGCCCACCCGATGCAGGCTGTACTCCCGCACTCCCGCCCCACCCCCGCCTCCCAGAGGTAACTACTCTTCTGGCTTCTATAGCCTTATTCTCTAAGGACTTGTTTTTTAAAAGACAGGAAAAGAAAAGACTGCTTCATGCTTTTATATCTCCTGCCACCATCACCAAGAACAATTTCATTTTAGCCTAAGGTTCTTCTTAGGTTGAAGAAAGTGGAAAGGAAAAATTAAAAAAAAAAAAAAAACGGACTGTAGAGGAAAATGGGGTTACCTGTAACTTGAGGGAAGAAAGTTCTGGAACCAGAAGGAAGCAATTCCTGTAACAGAATAGGTGTTTATTCCGAGTGTTAACGAATGCCTCTGGGGAATCCTGAATACTCTGGCCCTTCCTTCACTAACTGCAGGGAGCAACTCAAAGACCAGCTAAGCAGGCGTCCAAAGGGTGGTTTAAAGAAAGCCTTCTAGGTAGAAAGCTTCTAGGCAGGAAGTCAGCTTTGCCAGTTGCCTGCAGAGATGAGCACCTCTACTGTCAGGCCTGAAAACAAGCCTCACGGGTGCAAGGGTTTGACTCCTGGGAGAGTAAGGTGCCCGACTCCACAGAGAAAGAGGGGCAAGAGGCGGGAGAAAGAAGGCGGTTCTAGACAGCACGTCTGTAGCTGTTCAGGTTCAAACAGCTCCATGCAACCCTTGAGCTTCCAGATAATCTTCCCCTCATTAAGTTGTTGAGGATTACACTAACCATCCATGATTCCTCTGTTGACACCCGGATTACCTGTGCTGCTAGAAGGGAGGTCAGGGCAGCCTTGTAGCCTCAGTGGCAGAGGGAAACGTGGCTGGAGACCACGCTGAGTTGGGCTGGGACAGTGGAGGATCAGGGACACCCTGGGCGGCTCAGGGAGGCATTGCGAGAGTCTATTAGGAAACAGGGCTCCCCTCACCCATTTTTCTTCTCCTGCCCAGCCTCCACTTAGAAGGAGCTGTGCCATCAAAGGATGACATAGCCTGGGCCTGGCTTTAGGGTCTCTGGCCACTGGAGAGGGATCTAAGGTTATGACTGCTAATCTGATCGCTAAACACAATTAGATTCCATTTATACAATGGAATGGGCCTTAATATAGGTGAAGATACAAGGCCCCCACGGGCTGGCCGATGCTTGTCAGTGCCTTCCCTTCCCTGCAGGGAGAATTGCAGCAGCTCCAAACACCCTGTGAGTTTTTGCTTTGTTTTGTTTTGTTTTTTTGTTGTATATCTTTAATGAAGGGAATTTTAAGCATGCTCCAATATATGCATATCTGCCTGTAAATTACATACATGGACTACTCTGCCAGTGGATTCTCTGTAGTAAAACCAACAATGGAAGTTTCAAACAAAGTTTTAAAAGTGAAGTAAAAGATGAAATGAATATTTTTTAAACTTATTGTAATTTTGTCTCGTAAGAGTGCAAGACTATTTTGCTTCCATCAAAAAGAATGGAAATGCTTTAGCAAGAGCTGTGGTCTGGTAAACCTTGGTTTAATCCATTATGATAAAACAAGTCGACGAGCTGGTTCTAGCTAGTTCTAAGCTAAGGTAGAAGAGTTCCAATCTGGGTTTCAAGACTCAAAACTAAGAAAGTTTCCTCACCAAGGGACACAGAGACAAAAGAAATGCAAACCTGTTTGAAATTAATAACCTGTAACAGTTTGTTTTTTAGTTTCATTTGTAAATTAGGCAAATTTTTTTTGAAATTTGTTTAGGAAATTTGTATCTTCCTTGATGTCTACCAGTTCTTACAAAGTAGTCATGCACTGTTCTTATACTGTTAGTATTTTTAGCAAATGGGTCCAAAACCCACTGAAACTGTCTGGAGGTCTTTGAACAGGTTAGAACATTGTATTTCCAACATTTTAAATTGTGGTGACATGTGACACATTTATGCTGTTTGTACCAACAGATGAAAAATCCAAACCACTTACAAAATGCTCTTTCACATGTGAGTTCTTTTAGAAAAGCTTTCTTGTCAAAATGTCACCTTTACCTTGAGGGGACAGATGAAGAGTTTATTTTATTTTATTTTTTAAATAACTGCTTGGTGATATTTGTCATCTTAGTAAAGGTCTGCAAATACAAAACACTTCTTTCTTACAAAAGAAAAATGGGAAACTCATCTTTAAGTCTGACAAATCTTTGCAGAACTTTTCCAGAAGACAACTGGTGAAACTCAGGGTGATTCAAACTACAGGGTCTGGCAGGAGTGACACCTACTCAAGTGTGGTTGGTAGGGTTTTAATATGGGTGTAATAATTTGCAGCTTTAATTTGAACATTTCAACTAGAATGTCATATGGTGTGCTTGAGTGTGATATTGTTATGATACAGAATTACATACTTATGATTGTTAATAAGAGAATTTGTAATAAAAAGGGGGCATTATTTGTGCGCCTGTATTTTCCTGTACACTCTCCATCTCAATAGAAAGTATCAGTGATTCTGCTGTCTAAGATACCCTAGTAATGAGGCATGTGTGATCAGCAGCAGCTCTTAATGTCTGAAGAGGATGGAAGGATGGGGGCCTGTGGTCAACATTCTGCCTTGGAAAACTGCTTTCTCTGTAGAGGGTGTTTTGCATGCTGTGTGTGGCAAGCAACCACTTGACATTCAGACTGAAGGTGCCAGTGACTATTTACATACTACATCTTTTGTTTTGTTTCTGGATAGAAAATAATTATATAGAGAAGCTTGCAATGTCTCAGTGGCTCACACTCCACTTTAGAAACTTGTGATGCCCTTAATCAGCTTAAATTTGCATCCACATACACCATCACTTTGGTTGTGAGGCTTTGGGTAAGCCACATAACCTTGTTCCGCACACGTTTCCTCTTCTTCAAATGGGATGATGGCCGTACTGACCTCACGGGACGGTTATGCAGATTCCATGAGACACTGCATGCAGTCCCTTAGAAATGAGATTGGCTATAACAATGCTTACATGTCAAGTTCCATTAATCAAGAAGCCCAATTTAACCAGATTTTGCCAAAAAGAGTCTACCTGGGGTAATCTATTCTTCCTCCTCACCCCACTCCCACCTTCTCTCCCAAGGCTGACTTTGGGCATAGCACACATGTTTCATCTCACATGTTGGATCCAATTCATTGACAGTAGGCTCTTAGACACTGGACTGAAATAAATGGCCATGTCGAATCTAAGTTCAATGGGAAAAAAGTGCTGTGATTGATTATCAATGTCTGCCTTGGGCACAGGAGGAAGAAATGCTGGCAAGCTCTCCCAGACACTGCTGATCCTTATCCCATCTCTGAGCACCTCCAGGACCAGGGCAGTGCCGGCACCAGCCCCACACACCCAGTCCCTAGCACAGCCTCTACAGCGTGTCAGGGAGTCAGAAAGTTTACTGAATAAAATGAACACATAAACAAGTGGCTCTATCTTGTGTCTCACTACTGTCACCTCCATTAACCGGAGGAAAATTACTATTTTCTCAAAATAAGTTTGACTGTAGAGAGAGCTGCCCAGAGGGTGTCAGAATTGGACCAGCAGGTCTGACCAGACCCCTCAGGTTGAAGAAGCCGAGCTGAAGGAGGGCTGAGGGGAAAGGTGAGACAGAGGAGGGCACGGAAGGAGGACGTGCAGAAAGGGAAAGGTAAGGCTTGGGGGACACCAGCTGAAGTCTGGCAAACTGTAAGTCACATTATAACCAAAGTGACTGCATGCAATTCTTGAATGAAATAGAGGAGTGTTATTACGCTCTTAAGCCAGTGTTCTTAAAAACCTGTTGGGTAACACAGATACAAAGTTATTTCCGTGACTGTAAAGGGCTTAAGAATTATAACGGTGGCTGTTCAGTGTTCATTGTTTCTACTTAGGAAGCACAATCCATCCTGTGTTGGGTGAAAGCAGTTGGTTTGCAAGAAAAGCTGACCTTCCGTGGTTTGACCAACAGACACACTGTGAAGCTGTAGAAATATGTGTGGAAGAGACCTTGATGATCAGATCAAGCAGTCAAACCTTCTGACTGTGAAATTGAGAAAATATTTTCCTTTGGTTTCATACACCATATCCATTTTTCTAGTCCTCCTCACCGCCCCACCATTAATGTGCCATGTAGACTATCTTATCTGCTTAAAACTGAGGTGAATTGACATTAACTGAATTATAGAAATTCCAACATGGGCCATGCCCTCTTGAGCTAAGCCAAGACTCCTTGGGTATTATAAAACAAACTAAGAATGAAATGTAAGCTCTGCGTACACATATAAAACAAATATGCATTTATACACGGACATTATAATTAATGTATAATTACAATTTAATGCCTGCCATTAACTGTTGAGTAATGTTCAGCGTTCCTCGTAAATAGGCAACAGAAAACACCCACTCAAGTTGTTAAGCATACCTTTGATTTCCTGACTCTTTAATGCCCTTGGCTCCGTAAATTAAATCACTTAGCGTGCTCCTCTAGGGGACAGAGATTTTCTTGCCTTTTGTTTTATAAAGAACATTAGTCAATCCCTGACCGCTGCTGAATATGAAGTTACACATTAGCCCCGTATTAAATATGGTCTGCCGTGTGTACAGAACGTAGCTGTGCACAGTAAGCTTCACCTGGCATTTGAGAAAGCCCTGTAAACAGCACTCCTCCACCAGGATCAAGTTCTGAGCCAGATGAGAAATCAGACAAAAGAATAAAGCACCTAGGAAACTAAATCACCCTCTTTTTTTTTTTCAGATGAAACTGGTATTGAAGAGCATGGCTTATTTATGAAAGTAGTTGGGGGTTTTGAGTCTGGGCTCCAGAATCAGGCAAACCAGACTCTCAGTCATTGGCAGACGCAGGAGACCACAGGCACAGCCCCTAAACCTGAGAGCGTGGAAGGACGCAGGAGCACGTGTGTGCCCGCAGAAGAGAAGGAGCCCCGGCCCGAGCCCAGCATCCACCTCCACGCTGGCTGACCAGGTAAAGCCACTTCTCTGTCCCTGAGCCTAATGTAGCCCCGGCAACTGTGAAGTTGTGACCAGGGGACGGTGTCCAGGCCCAGATTCAGAAGAAGGACAGTAGAAGTTTCTCAAAATACTGTACAAGCGCAGAGCATTCAGGAAATATGGTCTCATTCGTTTGATTACAGGCTCTATGAGGGTGGGAATCTGGGCTGTTTATTCACTGCTGTGTTCCCAGTGCTTAGGAAAACTACCTGGTATGTATAAGGGGTTCAACAAATATCAATCGAGTGAGTAAGGCAGAGAGAGGACTAACAGGAGTATTACACATGACACTCCCTACTCATGAAAAAAGCATCCTTCCACACACGTCTAGAAGATATCTTAAAAGTAATAACAATAATAGCATCCTAGGGAAAAAATCTGTGTTTGATAACTTGACTGTCATAGTTATTTGTAGGTAAGGAATAAGAATTGTATTAATTAATATGAGTTATTGAATATATAGTAGGTGCCACCAGGCACCTGTATCTTTAATATTGGCATTTGCCCTGGTGCACAGTCTTTGTGCCATGCCTCACATGGGCCTATGGACCGGCTGGCTACTCCTGGGGCCAGGCACCCACCAAGCCAGTGCACTGTAGCAGGGGCTACAGTGACGGGCTCCGGGGCCCGTTCTCTGTCCATCGGAACTATGGACTTGGTGTGTTCTGAGCTCTGCTTCTCCTACGGGGTCTGAACTTTTATCTCATGGTGAGCTCTGTCGGTGTGCCTCACTTCCCATTTTATAAGGGAGGCCACTGCCTGCCCAGTGTCTATTCTCAGGGAGGCATAAAAGGGTAGCAGGGGTGTCCAACCTTTTGGTGTCTCTGGACCACACTGGAAATGAAGAGTTGTCTTGGGCCACACATTCAATGCACAAACACTAACAAAAACAAAAAAAAATCTCATAATGTCTTAAGTAAATTTATGATTTTGTGTTGGGCTGCATTCATAGCCATCCTGGGCCGCATGCGGCCCACAGGTCATGGGTTGGACACCCTGGCAGTGTCTTCTGTGATAGAGAAGAGGATGCAACAAACCCACAGGGCTGTGTGGGGGGTACAGAGAGCAGCTGTACAACACAAGCCCCTCTGGGGTCTGGAGAGCCCAACAACTGGCACTCTCTCGCCAGACCAGGTCAGTGTAAGACAGAAGAGTAAGGCAGCCTGAAGACCAAGATATCGCCTGTATTTACTGGAAAGGCTGATGTTGGAGAATGTGGCTCACACAGGCAGCCTTCTTGATACTGAATTCCAGAACTGGGCAAACCAAGCTGCCCAGTCAAAGACAGGGCTGGAACAGTGCGTTCTGGCAAGGATCAAGGTCACTCACGTTAGAAGGGGTGATGCTTGTGAGGCACTGATCTGTGCCTCCACTACTGCGATTGCTGCTGCTGAGATTAAGAAATGTGATTTCCAAATGAAAAGGAGGGAACAGAGTGTTGAGAGTGACACACAATCTGTGTGACCTGCTATTGTTTTCTAGGCTAAGAAACAGCTTCTCCACCTCTGACCTGGAAGACTTTCAATGCCTTGAAACTCGATGTCCGTTAGCCCTGGAGAAAATGAAGAAATGTGTGGATTACCAGAGTGAAGAAAGTTTAGGCCCCTTCCCTAACATGCTTATGAACCCAAGCACTTTTTCCCCTGAATCTTTACAAGAAGCAAAAGTCCCAGAAAATGTATTAGAAGCCTTTGGGAACATTTGTTTCCCGAGAACCCACTCATCGTTGGTGGCCATTGAGGTGAGTTTCAGTCTGTTTTGTAGCAAGACTTTGAGGTTGCATTTTAATCCCCTTCCTTCCTTCCTTCCTTCCTTCCTTCCTTCCTTCCTTCCTTCCTTCCTTCCTTCCTTCCTTCCATCCCTCCCTTTCTCCTTCCTCCCTCCCTTTCCTTCTCTTTCCTTCCTTTTCTTCTCCTGTAGCTAAGGCACTGTGAGCAGGAGAAGGGGGCATGGTGCCAGAAAGGCGCCAAGGTGAACACTGATTCCCCTAAGGGAAAATGTAAAACTGCTAATAACTTGTTTGCAAAGATAGAGGAGGTGGAAAGTGTAAGCCTAATGTTTCCCGCAAGCTTCGGCTTGCTTTTCTGGGAGGAGAATGTTTTCAAGACTTCCAAAATACACCGTGCACCTGCTGACTGTCTGTTGGCTGAGTCCGTCAGTTCTCACCTGCAATCACAATGCCTTTGGAAAGGAGCCACAGGACTGGGTCCCCTCTCCCGCATGTGGTGGGTGGGGCTTGTTACCTGGTGAGTGTTTTCTCTCGCTCTGGGGACCACATGGTCGGACAGGACAGAACCTGCCTGCAGGAGATGGCACAGCCAGGTATGCGGCAGGATGGGAAATATAGAATGTTACAATCCCTGACTATTCTACTCAAAGAATTACTGTCTACGCATAGGTATTTTACATGTTTAATTTACTATATAGCTCTTATGCTCGTCAAAGATTACCTTGTTTACTCATTTATGTATTGCCTGTCTTCCTCACACCAATATGAGCCCACCAGGACTTGAGCCTCATCTGTCATGTTTGCTTTAGAAATGTCTATGTTTAGAGCTGGTCCTGACTCATAGGAGTTGGGAGATAAACATCTGCAGAAGGAACTATTGGAGAAATGAATCCTATCCTACTGGCTCATTTTATAGAACACACAAAACAACACACAAAACAACAACAGTGACTTGCCCTTAACCTACTTCTTCTGACTCGCAGCACCATTATCCTTCCTCACCTCCTTCAGGTCTTTAATTGAAAGTCACCTCCTCAGGATGCCTGCATTGGCCGCCCTGTGGAAAATGCCATATCTCCACCAGCCGACACTCCCCTCACTGACTGTATGCCATACGCCACCCAGCCGGCGAGCACGCATCCAGACTCGATGTATTTTATCTCGTCCATTGTGTGTCCCTCTCTGTAGAATATATGCTGCATGAGGACGGGCGTTTTTGTCTGCTGTGTTCACTGCTGTGTCCCGAGCACAGTATTTGCATCTGAGGAATGAATGAACAAGACGATGGTCCCCTACCTTTAGGGGCACTATAGGACACACTTTCCAGAGGATGGGTGCAACCTAAGTGAGTGGCAAGTGGATAAAACTTTAAAACTAAATTTGTGTTCTCAGTATCTTTAGTTTTGGAGCAAATTTTCGAGTCTCAGTCCTCCCATCTATGTAATGGGGTTACTTGTTCACTAAATGATGTATATAGTAAGTACTCAATAAACATGATTTCTCCCTTGCTCTTAATCTGACTGCATATAGGATCCACATAGGGTCCCTGGATCTAAGAATCCAAGGCAAGCATGGGAAGCCCCTCAGAATGAGTGTTGAGAAGGTAGACAGTATGAGCAAGGGGTGCATGTTGGGGAACCTGTGAGAAAGAACCTTCCTGCTCCCCCTCACTCTTTGCCTGGGCCTTGCCATCAGTGTGACACACACTCGACTCTGGGGAGGGGGGAGTCAATCCCTGAATCACGGTGAGAAGAGAGCACTGAGAGCCTGGCATCTTTCCACTCGGTTCCGGGAGCGTTTGCAAAAGCCTTGTAGGTCGGGAGGCAGGTCCTCTGAGACCGTGACAGAGTAAGGCCAAAGGAGCCTCCTACATGAATCCCGAGGGGAGGACAGGTGGCCTCCTGCCTTCTTGTTTAAAGGTCTATGCTGTCATGTGACCAGGTGAAAGGCAGCCTAAATGGCAGGCCAGGAGCGTCACAGGCCCTGCATGCTGCTTTCTGCCCAGGACTCCGCCCACTGAGCTTACTTGCAGCCTCATCTGATTCCTCTGTGAGTTCAGCTGAGTCACAGGAAGAGAGCAGCTGCCTGTGCAAGTACAAAGGGGGATGCCAGACACCCCGCTCCCCCAGGCCTGGCACCCCAGACACCTCTGCCACCTGCCCCCACAGCACTGGCTTCTCGTCTCAACTGTCACTTACTAGTTGGGGCAGGTAACTTGACTTCTCTAAGCTCAGTTTTCTCATCTGTAAAAGGAGCTTACTCACAATAGCTACTTCATGGGGCTGTTAGGGAGTTTAAAGGATATAATCCATGCACAGTGTTTGGAACATAGCAAATGCTCAATAAATATTAACTATTGTTATTGTCATTGCTGGGGATACAGCAGTGAGCACAACAGACAAAAATGCCTGTCCTTATGCAACCTGTATTCTACAGGGACAGACACACAATGAAAGAGGTAGCACATATGGTGCACGCTAGTGATAATAAGTGCTCAGGAAGAATACAGAGCCTGGAAGGGACTGTGGCATGTTGGATGGGTGGAGAGTATGGAGTTTTCCATGGAGTGGCCAGCGCAGGATTCCCGAGAAGGTAACTCTTGGTTAAAGACCTGAAGGTAGATGAGGAAGGGGGGTGGTGCTGGGAGTCAGAAGACAATGAATGAAACCAGTCATCTCCATAGCCCTAAGAGCTGTGACGTGAATCCCATCCATAAATGACTACAGGTAAAAGGTAATTCTTCCCACCGTACAGTCGGGGACCCTAAGGTTCTGCATTTGAGACATATGTCCAGCTGCCTGTGACATCCCTTCCGTGGACCAAAACTGTAAAGGAGCTGCACCAAGCTAGGCCTGGGTCCATTTCAAATGCGGAAACCACCAGCACCAAAGAGTAGTAGGAACCATGAAGGCATAACAGGGAGCAGAACCTTCCCTTATTCCTGGGGTCTGTCTGTCTGTCTTGGGGACACCCTGGTCCTTTCACATCTTGATGACATTTGTAGCCCACAAACTCAGAAGAGATGAGGAGCCATCATTATGGGGTATCTCCCTACACCAACCACCAGCTTATTGCCTCCTTTCATTCAGCCTTCTGTTTTCAGATTCTTTCCAGGCATTTGTTTCTTTTCATGTTTTCTCTACCTCCTGACAGCAGAAAGCTATCTTTATGATTATTCTTCTTTTGACAGTTACAATATTCCTTTCCTGCTGGACCTCATTCCTTTGGTTCTTCTGCCTGGCGTCCTAACCTCACTCTATTAGCCTGGTTTGTATTCTCCTCTTTCCACCGGGGGTGGCTCCCACTGCAGGCCTGGCTGCCACTGCATTAGCAGGCTGTTCACAGCCCTCCCAGGTCATCAGTAACCATAGTAAATGAGAATGTGCCCAGCACCAGCCCTTCACACCCCTGAAGACACCTCCCTGGTGGGGAATTGCTATTTATTGTGCTGCTCTGTTTATCATCTCTTGTCCAAATGTGACTTGTTCTCTAAACTAACTTTCACAGATTTTTCAAAGGGGGTTTCTTACGAGGCAGATATTCACTCTGAGGCTCAATAATGGCAAGTTCTAGGGAAACTCCCTTCATTGGTGAAACTGAGTCCAGAGTTGGACATGTTAAAATTTCCGGATGCTTCTTGACCTCACAGGTGCCCATGTTAGTGGCTTCCTGCCTCGGGCTAACTCCAGCCATCATAGAATCTTGCTGCCCCCCTTGATTAAAATCTGTGTGCTTTCTAAAATCTAATTATTTTTTAAATTAACATGAACTGAAAACAAACTTTCCTCTTTCCATCCCTTTAATTTATTTGTTCTTTTAACCATGCCCTTCTGTTTAATTCTGTTGGAAACAAAATGTTTCTGAGGGCCTACACAACATGTCAGACATATTTAGATGCAGAAGTTCGAAGATATTGAAGTGCTTCTGCTTCTGGTAGGATGTGTAAGCTCCTAGCAGACCAAATATCTCACAGATAATTGTAAACTATTTATAAAAAAACCCCAAAAACTACTTAAAGTAAATAGAGAGTGAACAGAAGCACAAAAATTCTGGGGAAAAAAAATTGGCAGTAGAAAGAAAGTAACAATACTGATAGGTTTCCTATTTTTATAGCTTTTAGATTTGGGGTGCCATGAAGGGTGGAGTAGCTAAAATCCTATACAAAATTAACTGCTGAGTAAGAGGGAGATCATGAAAGGAAAGAATCAGAGAGAGAAGGAACCCAGATTCTGTGCATAGAACCTGCCCCCAGAACACTACATATGTCGGTAGATCTCAGGCAGGCCAGCTGAGGATGAATGAACCAAAATGAGATTTCAAGTTGCTGTCCAGAAAACAGAGTGTGCATTTTGAATCCAGCTAAGTAAATAACCTGCTAAACCAAATAAACACTCTTTAGAGAAATATAACATAATCTCGAGTCATCACAACATAACATTCCACAATGTCTAGGACATGATCCAATAAAATTACTTAACATACAAAGAGTAGGGAAATGTCACCCATTCTCTGGAGAAAGGAGCAATCAGTGGAGACTAACCCTACAGGGACCCAAAGATAATGAAGTGTGTTAAACAAATTATTAGAATATAATACAAATTGTGCCTTAAGAACTCAGCATAGAAATGGCACACCATGCACTCTATAATCTAAAAACACTTGCTGGGTTTCAAAAAGCAAAGTGATTTTGAAAATCTCATGTGGTCCAAAGAATAAAACCATCCAGTTTGTGATTTTATTCCATTTATATCTTCCTCAGACTCTAGTGGAAGACTTTGGGGAGGTCATGCCAACTGTGCTTGGTCTGTTAGAAACACTACATCTTCTTTTTTGGATGGAATGGGTCTTTGTGAACAGTTCAAACAAACAACAGTGCTTATAGATTAAAATAAAATAAAAATATAAACAAAGGAATAAAAGGACAGAAAAGACTCCTCATAGGAGTTAGCATTTGAGCTGCTGTCTTAGTACATAAAGGAGGAGTAAGAGTTAAGTAACACATACAGAGAAAACTATGGAGAAGTAAGTGTGTGGAGGGACAGAGGGAGGGTATTTTAGACAGAGGAAATAGCAGAGGGCGCTTTGAGAAAAGCAAAAGAAAAGTTGAAGTCCTCCTACCCTATGGTAATTAGTTCATCAGCAGAACTGGTGAAAGTGAAGAATTAGAGAAAATTACCTTTACATGCCTTAAACATTTTATTTGCATTTAAAACCTACAAATGGGTGTGTTGGCACCAACTTTTTGATTTTAGCCCCAGACCTTTTCTTGAAGTATGGACTTCTGATTACTGTTCCATGCGGAATTTCTTGTATAAATAAATCCATATTGCATTGTACACTATTTCCAGTTTTGATTTTTTAAGTGAAGCAAGAACTTAAAAACACTTATAAAGCAACCTTAAACAGGAAGTATACTTTTGTAATATCCTCCCACCTAATCTTTATAGTTGCTTCATTCATACCTAATCCAACAGCATTTGGAAGCAACCCATTTTAGTGAATCTTTCCAAAGCATTCAATCTAGCTTCATAGAAATATTCTTTTGTCTCTGATATGACATCACACTGTGTAATGTTTATATAAACATTAATCCCATAATGGTAATGACAAGTACAGAGACAATTGACTCTTAATAAACATACAACTTGACTTGTGGGAGCAGAAGCACAATAGACCATGAAAGAGCTACCTAACATCTCACGTGCCACTGACTGGAGAGCTTTGGTGAAGAGGCTGAAGAGCGAATGTCCTAATTTCGTATGACTGCTACAAGGTCCAAAACACCTGTCCAATATTTTCTAACCCAGAACAATTATTCTAACCTTTGAATTCCAGCTAGGAAAAAGAGTAGTGTCAGTAGGGAAGACTTATTAAAGTTTCAGATCTAACAACACCACAATCACATTTATCCTTATCTGAAATTCTGTCCAAAACTGGTCATTTCTAGGTCACATCTGTCCTCACGGACTTCCTCCTTCAGAGACATCCCCATCAAGTAGTTCTGCTTGCTGATTTCCTGTTTTCAGAGAAGGGCATTGGGCTGCTATTGAAAGCATGAGATGAGCTCAGGAAATTAACTAGACACTGGATGGCCTGAGTTAGGCATTTTCTAAAAACCAACTTGGAAACATTATGTAAATTTAGTTGAAGCATTTCATTAAAAAATTTGGTTGGAAATCATATGTCAATAGCCTTCTATGGCTACCTAAATTCAGAATCACAATAGAAAAAACACCTTTGGTACATATTTTCTTGAGTGCGGCTTAATCTAGAAGTTGGAGGCTTGGTTAGGGTAGGAGATACAAATGGAAAACAATATCGTTGTCAGGATTAATGGTTCAAGTAAAAGATAATAAGTAAAAAAGATAGAAATTATAGCAAAAATAAATTCAAAAAGATGGCTAAGGTAAAAGAAGTATGATTCGTTTGCATGCATATTTTTGCCTCATGAGTTTAAACTGATTTACGTAAAATAAGGAATTAGTAGATTCTTTCTAAATGGAAAGAGCTTGTAAATTACCCACATAGATTTGGTCTTCTCTTTTGATATAGTACTATGCCGTTCTGATCTTTGCTACTATACTGCTCAGTGTCATAGATCTAAATCATGAGCAGTTGTCAATCCAATCTCCAAAGCCAAAAATCCTGGGGTCAAGGATTTCCTTGACAAGACCCTTTCCTTTCATGAGTCATTAAATATTTGAATGTCTAAAGGTGCTTCTTGGGCCGCTCTCCTCTTCCCACTCTATACTCTGTTCTTGAAGGACCTTATTATGACTGTGGCTACAACTACTATCTGCAAGCAGGTAGCAACCCAGAGTAGAACTCTCCATGCTTCTCCAAATCTGTATGCCCAAAGAATCTACCAGGTACCTTCATTACAGATATTGAAAAGGTTAACTCTATGTGTCCAAATCCAAATCATGGCTCTATCCCAGTTCTGGTTCTCATCTTAGCAAGTGGAACAGTTATTAATCCAGTTTCCAAAGCCAACAATTTTGGGGTCATCCTTGACAAGACCCCTAAACATTTCTTAAATACAGCTGCTTATTCTTATCACTTCTGCAACTAGCTTTATCCAGGATTCCACTATCTTTCACCTAAAACAGGAAATAATAGCCTCTAACTTGTGTCCTCACACTCTCCCTTCCCTTTCCAATTAGTTCTCCATATTGTAGCTAAAGTAAAAAATTTTTAAAAAGAAGCAGCTCTGACCTAATAGTTTCCTATTCTCCTTAAGTTAATATACATTTATTAACAGACCTCATCACACACCACTACTCTTGTCTCCTATTCTCCAGCCATTCAGTTCATCTTTAGTTTTCTTAAAAGTACACAGGTAGGATCCTACACAATGCTATCACACACTTATTCTCTCTGCTTAAACCTCCACTATCGCTGGCTTCCATTCCTCAGGTTAAACTGTTACCAGTCCTTCAGTTATCAGCTCTACCCACACTTTCTCATGAAAATTGCCCCCACTTACCCTCGGTATAGACCAAGGTCCACACTAGCATTCTGTAAGTTTCTGTTATAAAACCTACTGTGGTTTATAATTACATACTTATTAATGGCTATGTGATTAATATCTGTCTTTTCTACTAGACTGTAAGTGCCACGAAGACAACAACCATGTCTGTTTTTGTTCATCCAAAAGCTAACACAGCATATAAGAGGTACTCAGTAAATATTGTAAAATGAATAAATAAATGAACAAAATGAACCAAACCAGTAAAACCAAGCAGGATATAACAGCCAAGATCTGGAAATTGCTAATATTGAATACTTCCCCCTGGCTCTAAAGCTCTATAAAATGGCTACATTTCACATATAACATATATATTCTTTTTTAACCCAGACAAAAGAACTCAGTCAAATTTAAAGGCTAGTCTTGACTCAGGTATGTCATTTGGTCAAACTCATATTACTTTTTTTAAAAAAAGATTTTATTTATTTATTTTTAGGGAGAGGGGAAGGGAGGGAGAAAGAGAGGGAGAGAAACATCAATGGTGTGGTTGCCGCTGGTGCGCCCCCCACTGGGGACCTTGTCTGCAACCCTGACTGGGAACCAGTGACCTTTTTATTCTCAGGCCAGCACTCAATCCACTGAGCCACACCAGCCAGGGCCTCTTACTATTTTTCTGTAAACATGTCTTCATTTCTGAAATGACATAACCTTCCTCACTACTTGGAAATGAAATTAAGAACTAGTCTTCCACATCCAGTGATGCACTGATAAACATTTAACTGGGCTCTCTAGGCGGGACAAGCCCTGATTGGTAGCATTTGATGACTTCAGTGGTGTCAATACTCTGACCATAGCTGATTTGAAGCTACTACCCTGATCTCCTGGAAAGCAGAGTTGGGAAGAGACCACAAAAACTGCTTTTAGCCAGCTTCACTGCAGCGCTAGATCTCAGGTGCTCCTGCCTCCATATTTTTCTTTTCTTTTTCTTTGTTGTGTGTGAGTGTGTGTGTGTGTGTTTAAATCTTTATTATTTTTGCAATATTTTATAGTATTGTCCCATTAGCATTTATCCCTCTTATCCCCTCTCCTACCTCCACCCCCTTCCCCTCCCTGGCAATCAGCACACTGTTGTCTGTGTCCATGAGTCATTTTTATTTTTTGCCTGATCCTTCCACCCCTAAACCCCAGCCCCCTAAGCTGTCAGCCTACTCTCTATTTATGCTTTGTTTTTCCCTCTTTAACTAAAAATATGGGGTTTCCTTGCCTCTGTCCAACCGTCTGCAACTTCATGATCATTTTCTTGGTTTAATTATATCAACTAGTAGAGACTGCTAATTATTAGACTACAGACTTCTGGAGTTTTTCATATCCATTCCCAAGGCTAAATGGTCATTTTTGTCATGGACTGTAATCTGCCATGAGAGTAAGGCAGAGGGGTTCAACCTGTATTTGCAGCTTCACAAAGATTTGCACCAGGCAGTAAATCTCCAAAAAAAAATGCATAGGAATTCTGACCATGAATAAATGTTATTTTACAAGGACTGCTTACCAACAGTTTCGCATGCCTTTGCAGATACTTCATAAACAGTTTTCAAGGCAACGTTTATGCAAAGGATTAGTGAAAGGGCAAAAGTCTCAAGGGAGAGTCCTCACCAAAGCACATATCTCTCCAAGCATTAAATTGTCAACAAAATTAAACCTTCACTCCACCCTAGAGCCCAGCTTCTCAGCCAACATTAGACAACACGTTAGGTGTGTTCACAAAGATAAGTCAACAACAAAAGCACACATGTCACATCTCCTGCAGAATGACATGACCACCACTGCCTGGGTGTGGCAACCCCAACCTGCTGGAAATCCTCTCAGCAAACACGCCACTGCTCCACCTCTTGTTATGTGGCTGACGGCAGGGTACAGAACGTTGCTTCGGAAAGCCATGATAGCAACACTAGTGAGGGCCCCAACTGTTTGTTAAATGCCTAATGATTAACAGAAGCCCCGGCCTCCGCCTTCGGGCTGCCACTCAGGGTAGTCTGTTTAGTAAACAGTCAACCACCAATATCTTGAGCAGGTTGAACAGATGGCTCCAGGGTTCAGGCCAACTGTGTTTCTCTCAATTTCACACAGCTTTGGGTAATGAAGTCCATAAAATTCAAGAAAGATATAAACATAAACACTCCCTACTCCCCCTCCCTCCCACACCCGTGTACAGGGGCTCTAATCTCTAAGTAATGAAATTTGACAAAGATCTGAGATTCGAGGGAGAGGGAAAGCCGGAGTGGTGTGGCTTTGAAGTCATCAGAAACAGTCCATGTAACTGAAGGTTAAGGAGAGGGAAATGAAATCCTCATAACATATCCCGCATAGAGCAAATGAAGGAACCAATACAATAAAAGAGCATTATGAAGCTGGGCCAGTGGCTCAGACATCCGTAGGCAGAAATTGCTGATTCTAAAATAGAAACATCTTGTGATTAAGTTTTATATGGAACACTTGGCCTACCCACCATAGGACTTCTCCATCACAGTCCAGATTCTAAGTGCCGCAAGCAAGAAAAATGTTAGAGGCTGAGCTATGATCATCACAGACTTGATATGATTGTAGTGTCACCTGCTGAAGACAGAATCAGGACTCTGACTCGCCAACCCCTAGCCCTGCTGCTGATCACCTGTTCTGCTTCCTTTGAACTTGTACAATGGGTACATGAAACATGTCTTCTGTGCCCCGAGAGTATTGTAAATTCATGCTTTTAGGGGCTGATCTACTTCAAATAAATGCTAGACAAAGATTTAAAAGAGAAAATAAAACAGACACAACTCTTATTCCAAAACAAGGCAAACTTCTACATGACTCAGAAGCACAAAGCAGATTTGCCCTCCCCACCTGAAAAATACATTTACATCTCCACACCCAGGGAAGAGGGAGAGAGCAGACCCAGCTGCCAGGTGCTGCCCAGTAGAGCGGGTAACTGGATAGACACTATCTTCATCTTCACCGCAGGACAGGGGCCCTGAGCTCCCAATGGAAGACTGTTCTGGATTATGAACCCAAAGGGTCTAATTGGAACGTCTGTAGAATTACAGAGGCAGGGAGTTATTACAGAGAGAAACAAAACTCTTGTATTCAAGATGCACTTACAAATCAAAACTCTAAAACACAGAAGGAAAACTAAATCTAAAGAAGTTAGCCAACAATATAAAAATTGAGAGATCAGTTTACTCCTGGAAATCAGTTAACTATTATTTATTGGCATCTATTACTCACATCTCCTTTAAGGCAGGACGTTGTTCTGCATACCCCATTGGATGAGGTCAAGCACAACTCTATACTAGCATGCTGCTGATTGCCAGACACCTGTTTCATTATTCCCTAGTAACTACCTACCTGGCTGGGCCCTAGCCATTTCCAGCTGCCTAAGGGAGAGTGTATATAAAGCTATTATTGTCCTTTTCACTTTTAAGTTTATTTTCCGCTTCCTAATCTTGCTCTGTATAGACATGGTATCCTCCTCCTCATAGAAAAGACAAGAGCTTGAGCTTTGGATATGTTAATTTGGTTATACTAGTTACTTGTGATTGGATAACAAGACTACAGCTCAGGCTGATGGAAGTCAAATTTCTTAATCCTCTCTCCTGGTCTGGTCCACATAGCCACACACTTTTGGCAGGGGGTGAAGGGCAAGACTTACCACTCCTACTGTTTAATACCACACCCAGTGTCTACATCCAAGCAAGCTTGCCCCAAAAGAGGCTTTTACCAACAGTACACAACCAGAGAACCTCATGTTTTCAAGGGCTCACTGAGCATCTTTACAGCAGTCACTTAGACTATACACAGTCATTCTCATTACCTCCTTTATTTTCTCCTTTTTTTGGAAAATAAAGCAATAACAATATTTGCTAAAATTTATTGAGCTGGTGTTTTTTTAAATTTTTTAAAAAACATTTTTAGTGAGAGGGGAGGGGAGTGAGAAAGAGAGGAAGAGAAACATTGATGTGTGAGGGAAACATCTATCGGTTGCCTCTCACATGCCCCAACCAGGGACCTGGCCCCCAACCCAGGCCTGTGCCCTGAACAGGAATCGAACTGGCAACCTTTTGGTTCAGTAACTAATCCTCAGTGCACTAAGCCACACCAGCCAGGGCTACTGAGCTGGTTTTATTATTTTGTTTTGAAAGAGTACCTACTATGTGTCAGGCCTGACCTAGTATTTTACATGAATCTAATCCTTCATGTGGCTTAAGGAGTTTTGCATTGTTAACATTTTTATTTCCATTGTATAGATGAGGAAACCAAGGTGCAGAAAGGTAAAATAACTTGTCCAGTGTTCCACAACTAGTAAATGGAGACAGATTTTGAATCCAGGCAGTCTAAGTAACAAACAAAATTTTCTAACCTCTGTTCCCAAATCATATCAAACTTTTGGGAAAAAGAGAAGAAAAACAACTGAATGTTTTAATTAAGCTTGTATGATTTGCAGTGTGGTGCAGTGGTTAAAAAAAACACACTCTGAAGTTGGAAAAGCTGCGTTTTAAGTTCAGGTCCACTACTACTTACTCAGGTAAATTATGTAAACCCGATGCAATAAACTATGTAAGCCTTCTGAGCTATCTCTCCTCTGCAAAGTCTATACCCCAGTACCTCTTTCACAGTATTTCTGTGTAGATCAAGTATGAATAGCTTTACACAAAGCCAGGCACAAAGCACACACTCAATGCACACGTGCATAAACAGACAAACACAGGCATATAAATAGAACTGAAACGAGATCCAAGTTATTGAACCCCATCCAATCACATTTTGCCATTAAAGAAAAGATGGTGAGTGAGTTGCTGAATCAAAAGACCTAAGTGATGAGTGGAGATGAGGGAGCAGATAAATGTTAGATTCTTGAACCCAGCTTTGGCTCATGGGACTTGCTGTTTGAGACCCTCCCACACAGGGCATGAGGACAAGCTAAGCTGGAAGCAGCCATCCAGCACAACCCTTGAAAGTCTTCAGGCCTAATTCTGAAATGGCTCAAAATGTTCCATGAAAGAGCAGGTAGATGTAAATGACCCACACCACTTGCTCCTGCTCCATACCAAGGAGAGGAAGAGGGAAATCTTAAACTTCAAATCTAACAAACAGAGAGAGAGAAAGATCTTTCAGTAACCATGAGTGTTGTCTAATTCATTAGGGAGACAAAGCTCAAAACCAAACAAAGAGTATTTAGGAGTAGAAATTTTGAAACTTTGCACATTAGGTCTCATCAAGGATACTTAAGACACAGAAGACATGTCCAAGGTAATAACTGTAATCAATGTGTTGATTTACAAAATGCGTAATCACTAAAGGAGAGTATTCCAAAGAAAGCTTGGTGGCTTCAAAGATATTTTAGAAAGCAAAGTTAAAAATTTGCAAGAAGTCACAGAGAACAATAAACACAACATCACTCCAGTGGTCTCTGTCCATTATTTTAGAGGAAAAGGTAAGCCTAGTCATGGAAAATTCTGCAGGCTGCTTTTACATTGCCACTCTGGCTTCTTCTCTGGAGCCTAGAAACGCTCACACACACTTCCCCTGGGTTTGGACTGCTGAAGGATCGCTGCAAAACAGCACGGAGTAACTGACATGGCAGAAACTCATCAAGTCGTCTATGGAAGGTCAAGTGCATGATGCACAGAATACAATTAGGAGGTCAAAGTGGCCTGTCACCTTTCACATTATTAGCTGTTTGTAGGGTCAATACCTTTCAAGGATGTGGGACGACCAGTGAAATTTCTAAGGACAATTGTTGAACCTTTTGCATTTGCTTTAATCATCTAAGGCAGCAAATGTTAAAATCTCTTAAAAACATTAAAAATATGTAAGATTTTAAAACCAACATTCATGAATAGACTAAGGTGTGTTCTCTAGTCAGTAATAAGTGAAATGAACACGTATGCCCACTAAATTGAAATCTTTAATTCCATTCTGGTCACATTAAAGTGTAACAAACAAAATTTTCTGAGCTCTGCTCCCAAATCATACCAGACTTTTGGGGGAGAAAACTGTTGCTTTCACCAAAAAAAAAGTAGTTTATACTCTGGTTTCTCTTCAGATTGTATAAGTCTTGCACTTTTTACCAAAAAAAAGCAATTTGTGAGACAGAAAAGAGGATGGAAGAGCATTGGAGCATCTAAGACTTTGTTATGATAGCCTAAATTTTAAAAATTTTTAAATGAAATTAGTAAGTGTATATTAGTTATTAAATCAGAATGTTTTAAAGACAAAAATCTCTAATGTGCTTATATGGGTATATGTGTGCCAGGATACAGGGTCAGGAAGAATTTGGGTGTCTAGTTGGAAAGAGAAAGTTAGCTTATATACATACATTTTTGGAGAGGGGTGGATAGAAAGAGAAAGAAGAAGAAAAAGCCCCTTGTCATATTCTACATCCTCACAGCCAAAGGCTCTCTGACCAATTGTGACAACTTCCATTCCTCATTAAGACCAGATGGCTCTAGCTATAAATAGGTATGCATATGTGTCTATATATATATGGGTATGTTTATAGACATGTATATACTATTTATTGAACACCAATTATGTGCTAGATACTATTTCAAGCATTTCTAATATGTGATTTCTTTTAAATCACTAAACAACCCTAGGAGAGGTAGGTATTATCCCTATTCAAGGAGCAGGAAACAGAGGCTTCAATAGACTAAGTTGCTCAAGGTGATCCAGCTAATCTCTGGACTTCAAAGCCTTTGCTTCTAACACTGTGTTCTGCTCCCATTCAAACATGGAATGGCCCTCTGTCTTTGATAAGAGAGGCTCTAACCAAGTGACTGGGCACTGGGTTCATGATGATCTTTTTATATCCTGATTGACTTTTGACTTTGGGCACCCTTGACCTCTCGAAGTGCCCCAGGACACTGCTTCAGATTTCCCCCTCGCTCTTCCTTCTGGTCGGCCTTTTGCCTAACTGCTAAAGGAAATCAGACAAAATAATACAGGACAGAACAACCAAGCTTTATTTATTGCACCCAAATGTGGGCATATCAATACAATAGGTGCCTCCAGAGATTTTATACCAATGTCACTTGAAACCGCTACGACCTTCTTTCCTAAACCTAGGACTCTGTTTCATTTTGACCGTGACTGTCATCCTGGTAGGAGTGGATTTCCACCGGCTCCCCTTTGCCAATGATCGGAGGGCCTGTTTTGAGGTTCACATTCCTGAGATCTTTGGGTGCATCCAGTTCTGACTCATAAAACACAGTGAGGAATTTACAGCTCTGATTTCTGCCATAGGCATAAAATTAGCCACCTAATTCCATGTATGCCGAGGTTATTTTTTTCCTCATTATTTCTTTATTAAACTACTCATGTCACAGCCAGAGAGCATGCTGATGTTATTGCACCTCAGTAACTTAATGAGATGGTGAGCTGGGTATCTCCCTTCTCCCTGCACTGGCCCTAGAAGGACGGCCCCATGGACTGCATCCACGGGCCGCCTTGCCCTCGGGTTGGGTTTGGTCAGTGGGAAGGAGGAGAGCTGGTGCCGGAGTGTCTATTCCCGTCTCCCTCTGTGTGGGTTCACTGTGGGTTTCTGTGTCCCTCTAGGGAGCCACAGGTCCTGTCATGTGTCTCTCTCTCTTCCCGTCCGAGAGTGGAGACTCCAGGCTGGTGTTGGCCCCAGGGCTCTGCACCATCCCGAGTGTGTCTCCCTACACCCTGCCCCCACCTTTGTAAATGGCCCCTTTATTCAACTCTCCTAAATACCCATGTGGAGTGGACCATCTCTTCCTGTTTCCTATACTCTGATGACTACAGATGGGTATTCACATGACAGGACTTTTCTTGCGTGGGGATGACGGCCTACTTAACCCAATGACACTGTTAGAGACT
The DNA here is from genome assembly GCF_019186645.2 of Phyllostomus hastatus. NCBI lineage: Eukaryota > Metazoa > Chordata > Mammalia > Chiroptera > Phyllostomidae > Phyllostomus > Phyllostomus hastatus. The sequence goes on along the minus strand of NW_025333709.1, from coordinate 32,033,175 downwards.
GAGCCCCCTCTGTGCACTTCATCATGTCCAAGCTTTCCCCACCTGCGGCGAGAAAACACTCCAGTAAGTGCCTCAGGCTGTCGTGAGTATGAAATGACACCTAAATGTCTTCAGACTGAGGCAGACCTGGGGGTCAGATTCTCCCACCAAAGCCACCTAAGCCCTTAGTACAACTCTGTTCACAAACCAAAATGTAACCTTGACACTGGAGAGGTAAAGATAATTGTCCCATCAAATTTTTTGAAAGAAACCAGAATGTTCTTCTGCAGATCATCCAGATTGTCTGGTTTTTCAAACTGTTTTCTTGATCTCTTTCAGGAGTATTAAATAATATTTATTATCATTCTGTCTCAGGATAAGATTAAACCACTTCAAAACCTGCTGTTCAGGGAGGACGCCGATCATACCACAGATTTGCTTTCCATAAGCAAAGTCCAGGCCGTTTGGGCAGAACCCAGGCCTGGCGTGGGGTTTGCTCTGCTCAGTACTGCAGGCCGGCCACGCCTTCTGTCCTTTCCTGTGACCCAGGAGGAGAAGTCACAGAAAGGAGTAAAGCAACAGTTTTGGGGATTTTGTTTTTGTGTTTGTTTTTTTTTTTTACATGAAGAGGAAAAAGAAGAGGATACTAGGCTGGAAAGGAGGAGAAGCTGGCTTAAAAGTCAAGCACACAGTGCTCCTAACAGTCTTGCATGTAACTTTGGCAAGCCATCTTGCATCCCTGTGTCTTCTTCATTTCCTCTTCTGGAGAATGGATGGCTGAGTAGCCCTACCATGTGCTCATGCAAACGAGATGGTGGAACTTGGACACGGTGCCAAGAGCTGGCCCAGAGGACAGACACTGGGAGGCCGGATTCTGCCAGGCTGCCTCAGTTTGGATCCTGGACTCACCCTGTGGAAAGTCTGCCCTTGGCAAGTCCTCTAAGGCATTAATTTCTTAATCTGAAAATTGGTATAGTAGCCATACCTCTCCTGAGAGAGTTGTTATGAAGGTGAAATGAGCACAGATGTATAAAATGTTTAGAAGGAGGCCTGAAAGGGAAAGGGCTAGGTGGTAGCTGGGGTTACTTACGCCAAGGGGGCACGGGGTGGCAGGTGGTGAGTGGGAGGGCGGAACCCCTCACGTTACTGGTATTCCTGTTCCCATCGAGGGGTGAGAGCTGTGGAAACCCAGCCTCACACTGAAGAGCTTCTCTAAGTGTAACACAATACTGAGCTGCTTGTGGGGCCCTTTAACAACTCTGTCACAAGACAGTTTTGTGAAAGTGAGACTGTATGCTATTGGTTTTTTTCCCCTCTTTATCTGAAACGAACAATTTGCAATGTGTGATAATACCAGCAGCATCTGTTTCTGAACATTTCCACTCACAAGAACCAAAAAACTCCCATGAAGAAAGGTCTTTTCTTTCCATTGCACTGGAGTCTTTCTAAAACAGCTTCTACTGGGAGATTAATTATAGAAGCCACGGTATTTCCTGAAAATGGTAAAACATTTTAAAGAAATACTGAGACACTACTTGATAAATAGCTTGACTCTTCATTGCCTAACAATCCAAAAGAAAAATGCACGTTTGAAACAGAACAGGACATAATGGAAATCTAAGTAGATGGACTGTAAAATGGATTTTATTAACTATTTACAGTGGCTATGTAAATTGTTTTAATCTATGCTTGAGAAAGTTCCCTGTCAGGGATTTTGGGCCTTTCCTGGTGCTTATCTCATTGATTTGTGGTATAAAGGTGAGTGGCTTCCAATGTGAGGCTTGTTAGCTAGATCTCCAGATAAGCCTCACCAGGTACCGCTGACCTGCTTTGGAGGGGACTGTGTCCTTCAGGGACAAAGTCCTCCATTAAAGAAAATAAAGAACATTTGCACCCTCGTGAATGTCTCATGTCACCAATGCTCCTGGCAATTGGTCTCTGTTGTAGTAAAGTCACAGGGTGCAACTGGATAGCAAGGTCATCTTTTAGGACACAATAGACCATTGACTCTACAACTTGCTAATCTAAATATAACCTCTCTGGGCCCTGGCCAGGTACCTCAGTTAGTTAGAATGTCATCCCAACAGTGCACATACAAGAATCAACCAATGAATTAATTAATAAGTGGAACGAAAAATTGATCGATCTCTCTCTCTCAAATCAATGAATAAAATTACTATATAATCTCTCTTTTGTCCCATTTGTGAAATGTCTATCCCGGAGAAAAACATTCCAAAAACATTCTGTCTGTTTGAAATTAATTTCAATTTACTTTTTAAACAGGTAACTTAACCTTGGCTCAAAATGCATAATCGCTACTCCATCTTTTGTGGGGTTTGTCAAGCAGCTTGTGAAATATCGAGATCCTCAGCTGCTCCACCCTTGGCCTGACCCACTTGCTGGGCATCAGGAGAGCCCTAGGGGCTCTGCTGTGGGGCCAGGGCCATGTCACTCTCTAAACACACTGGTTGTCTACAAAATAAAGGCACCCCAGAAATATCTTTTTGGAAATAATCTGAAAAATTAATATTTCAAAAGAAGCACTACAACTGTCATCACAGTGAGAAAAGTATCAGAAGATTATTCTGCTTCTTTATACTTAATTATGGTTTAGTACTGTTTTTATTTTTAATTATATATAAGGGTGGCAGCACCATAATCTTCTTAGTGCTTAGGTTCCCTAAAATCTTAATCCAATTCTGACAGTACTCTGGCCTTATCTGCTCGTGAAAGGGCCTCCCAAGTGCTGGTTGCTGCTGCTGCTGCTTCTGTGTTGTGAGCTCCATGAGACCAGGGACCATGAGTCTTACTGCCTTTCTATCCTCAGTACCCAGCACAATACTGGTCACAGAGCAAGTACAGAATAGAGATCTTTATAATTATAGCCATTAGTTGTGCTATTAGCTGTTGCAGTGACTGTTGCTATTAAGGCAGCTCAGTTTGACTGATGAAGCCAGTGAACGTCAAGGTGCCACATCACTCTCCCGCAAGCCAGTGGAGGAGAGCGAGTTATTTGAAGCAATTAGTGTAGGCCAGGCACTATGCTGGGTGCTCTGCATATGTTAACTCTCTCTTTAATCCCCCCATCAAACCCTGAAGTTGGTATTAGCTCCATTTTACACATAAGGAACCTGAAACTCAGAGGTTAAACAATAAATGCCATAGTGGAGCATCAGGCCAAGGTCAGCCTGGCCCCCAAACTGGTGCTCTCCTCATTACACATGTTGCCAGGCTGTTTAAAGTCCCACAGGCGGATCGCTGGGGTCAAAAACTAAGATGGATCATGCTTTGAAAATAGCTCAGCAAGTCACTGTCTACCAAGTCATGCTCGGCATTAAAAAAAAAGCTAAGGACCTATACGCAAGATTGCAGGTGCGAGCGCTGTAGCAGGGCTTCCCTGAAAGTTTGGGGTCTGCAAGGTAATAATTCCTGGGCCTGAATACATCTTAGAAAATCCTTAGGACCAAGGTCCTTCCTTAAGAGTTTTGAGAAGAGCTGGATAAGGGGTGGAGCCAAGCGTAAAGCGAAGGACTGTTGGATGATGGGGTCTCTGATTTTGTCCCACCGTTTCTGAGCTGTGAAGGTGGGGTGGGGTGAGGAAGTGGTCAGCACTGGCCTAAGGAATGGTGTAACGACACTGACGAAGGAAAGAGAAAGATGAGGAAATCTTTTCTTTTTCTCTTTTCTTCTACCTCAACCACTGGTTCAGTTCAAGACTAGATTCAAGAAATCCTGAAGTCTCCACAATTAATCAAACTGTGATAAGACCCAGGGAAGCTGGAGAGCGAACTTCACAGGTCACAGTAGGTAAGACAGCTGCGAGGTGATGCAGTGTCACCTTTCTGCCTGTGGGACACCTATATTTCTAGGTGACTGAAACTAGCCAGCGCATTTTCCTAACAACAGAAAAAGCAAAACTGGAGGGAGGAAAGGGATCAAGCTGCATAAATAAAGAACTTTCTTAAATGGAGGGTGGAGGCATGGTATCCTATGGATTCTTTTGAAATAGGAGCCTTAATTACCTGCTGGACTGGTGTGGGGCAAGACGGAAGAGCAAAAAGGTAGACAGACAGCCTTTTGAAGTTCTTTCAGCCAAAAATTTCTATGGTCCTTTGGATAATTCCCTATTCCATCTTATTCATTTTTAGGCTAGTTTTTTATTGGCTCCATTTATGGTAGAAAAGAGAAAGTTATTCCCCAATTGTCTGAGGCCAAGTCCAGGTCATATAGAATAATGAAAAGGGAAAGCTCACACACCCCAACATTGCACAGTAAAATAAGAAATGCATAGACATCTGGTCATAAAATAAAATAGGAAAACGTGCAATTTCACATCTCCCAGCACAAGGGAGAGAATGGGATGGCTGCTCATAGGCAATCCTCCCATACCTGGTTCACCTGCCTAACTCACTCCTTATTTGCTATGGTATTTGGATACAAACTGAATTGTAAAATATAACATCAAAGTTAAGTGTGAATTGAGTGTTAGGTATGATAAGTCATGAAATGGAGATGGTTTATGAGTGCATTGAAAAGAAATGGAAGAACTTAAGCATAAAGTAATAATGAGTTGGGTCAACTAAGAGATATAGGGAAGAAAAGAGAAGGAGATTTGAAAAACAGATAATCCATATGGCAGAGAGCTAATTATCTTGACATTTCATCTTCCAGGGGGCTAATATTAGTTCACTTGCTGAAAGTCATCTAGCAGTAAGCTGCAGAGATATTTTTAAACATGCCATTTTCATAATCCAGCCATGCCTGCATATGATGGTGAAACCCTTAAGGACCAACCATTAGAGCAAAATATGAAATACTCTGTTCAGCTCTGTGCTTTACATATGGGGAGGTTATTAGCAATAATAAGCCCTTTACCATCATTCAAATGAGTTCCTAAAACTTGCAACTGGTACTTCGAGGGACAGCAGCACCCCTGAGCGAATCACCCCCTACTTTATTTTGTGTCCTTATTTTTGTCTGATTGGGTTTAAAGGCTGTGGAAAATGGTCTGAGCAGTAGTGTTGAGGACTATTAGAGGGGAAAAAAGCTATACCTAGGTAGGATTCTAGTTTCAGAACTCCCTCTAATTGGCTTTGTTATCTTGGTCACTTAGAAAAATTAATAGAGTTACGTTGTTTCAGGTACTTCACATAAATTAGCTCATTAAATTCTGCCACAACTCTATGAAATAGGTTCTGTCATTATTCGTCCTGTTTTATAGACAAGGAACTGAGGAAGGGACTGAGGAAGGAACTTGCCCAAGGTTACACAGGAAGTAAATCAGAGAGGTCAGATCTGCACCTGGCTTTCTGTCCCTGTGGGGCCCGGGCTCTCATGTTCCTTGCTATATGGCATCTTGGAGCTTGTCAGCAATGACCACATGGACATGATGGACTGGACACTGTGCTGCCATGGCTGAGGGTACAGAGTGGACCAAACACATTTGGCCCCTATCCTCGCGGCCCTCACAGTCCAGAAGCAGAGGGAGACATTCAACAAAAAAATTTGAATTGTTCAATAATCTCAGGTGCGTAAAGAGCTTTGAAGAAGAAAAGTTTTCTCCTTCAGGTTTTTTTTTCTCAAAAAAATGAGGAAAGAAACTTATATGATCTCCCTCCCAACTCTACCATTCTACTCCCTTCAGAAATTTACAACCCCAAATCGAATGTAAGCCAACAGTACAGATCATTAAACCTACAAAAATTTGGTTTGACCCATCAAACTTGTGCTGGTCTCTAAGTCCCATGTTCTCCAATTGCAATGACCCTCCTTCTTTCTTTGGACCTTTTCTGAGGCTCCGACTAGGTTTGTTCTGATCCACATCATTTACAGAATGCCACTGAGTTGACCAGAATGTTCTCATAATCGCCATCTTGAGTCTTCCCAGCAGTCTTGAGAGGTGGATGCCAGTCCTTCCATGTTATAAGTAATAATCATATTTACTGAGCACTCTGTCATGTGCTAGACTCTGAGCTAAGAACTTCATATACTTTATTCAACCAACTTTCATAACAACTCTCCAGGTAAATATCATGATAGACATCAAGGAAGTCGACGCTAAAAGAAGTATATATTGTGTCTAAAAGTAAACAGCTGGGAGGAGGAGGAGCAGAAATTGTTTGTTCTATAGCCTGAGCTCATGCCGCCTTGATGGGAGGTATGGTTTTCCCAAGGTCATGTAGCCAGTGAAGGACAATATTAGAACTTGAACTTGAGCCCTTTGTTCTTTCATCCATAACCCAGAAACCTCTTATACTTTGCTGTGCTTCTGCTTCTGGTGCTTGGGCACATAAGCTACTGGAAAGATACATTTTTTAAAAAACTCAAGTATAGATAAATGGAAGAATATGTCCGACTGTATTTTAAAATGACATATGGCTATTATCAACTTGTTTTTTTTTCTTCTGGCAACAAAATAGCTTTGTATTTATAAGGCAGAATCATTAGCAAAAGTACTCCCCATGTATGACTGGAGGTGATCCCAGCCATAGCCTCATTCAGCTTTTGACATATTTATTATTGTGATAATAAAAGTCAAGAAATGCAGAAGCATGGAATGCAGACATGCCAAAATTAACTTCTAATGTAGTCAGCAAAAAGAAACCCACTTCCAGGCCTGTACAGTCATCAAATGTAGACATTGCCCAAGCAAGTGGGCTTTGACACTTGGACGCCCTTAGATGCCTCTAGGTTTTGCTGACTCAGCCTTGCACCTCCAAAGTTCTTATGAGGAAAGAACCTTTGGAGTCTTTCCTTAACATAAAACTGATAAGAGAATAATATGGACATGAAATAGTTTAATCTATAAATGGCATGTAATGCTCTTTAAGGGATATCACTGCCCACATTTTGAAAGTCCACTATAAATGGGAAACTCTGGCGAATTTTAAGCAATGTTAATTTTTAAAATATTGAAAATTAAGGTATCAAGAAAAGTTTGCTTGTTACACAAAGTTACCTGTCCTTGAAATAAAAGTGTAGGCAAGAAAACCAGCGAGAAACAAAAACACAAGGGCTTGGGCGCAGAGAGAAGAATTAAAAAATCAGATTAGAGATGGGGTTTAAAGAGCAGGTTTCCGAACAGCAATTTACTTCCCTGTCACTAGATGGGGCTCACTAGTCGAGGTTAATTCCCTTCCGGATTTGCATTTTGTGTCAGGCAACATAAAGAATTCAAGTGGGATTTGGGTTCAGCATTTTAAAAGATAAGTTATTGGAAGGTATTCAACAGGCATCCTAATAAGATTGACTTTTTCTGTTGACCACAATACTCTTATTGAGCAAAGCTAGCTTTATCCCAATTTAACATGAAATAGGTCACTATTAGAAAAGACAGCTTTACTGTGTTTGTCTTTGGGATTAACGGATAAAATAAATAGTTCTTTTCTTCCCACCCGCGCTGATGAGCCAGCTTTATCCTAAATGACTGGAGACTTCTGTTCTTTTCAACACACACAGTCCTCCAATTAGGAGCTGCAAATAAGATTATAGGCTCTGAATAAGTCTGAAAAGGCCCTTTTATGATCGGAAAGTTTGTGTGTGGGAAGTGGAAGCGGCAGTAAAGGCTCGCCGTGGCTTTGGCGACGCGACCATTTCCCAAATGCTCGGCTGAGGGCTCTAAAACGATAAAATCAGAATTATCGAAAACAGTAAGTGTACTCCATTTCTTTCTTTCTTTCGTTCTTTCTCAAAAGCCTTCACATTTAAGTGGTAGAAACAAGCCAGTGGTTTTTATTTTAGCTGGCATAGTTTGGAAATAGAGTGTCACTTATAGTTCAAAGATTGTTAGAATCAAAGTGAAAATAATTTCCATTAAGGGATGAAGTTAAAATGGCCTTGTCAATATAGGGCATTCTCTATTTTCATTTTAAACACTTTGATGATTTCAAAGTACCAGTACCACTGTACATGATATTTTGTTAAATGTCGTTGAATTTGACACATTAAGCTTCCTGTGGACACACACAGTAGTAATTGTACTCCTCTAACCCTCCAGATCAACCAGATGCAAATGGATATTTCCTGGATGAATAAATGCTCTCCCCACAATGCACTGAAGGACCCAGTCAGAGGGGGCCCGAACAGCCTCCCAAAATAAGATGTGCCATGTGAAGCGGAGGTGGGCGTGGGCTTGGGGGAACATAGCTTCCTCTGATCTAAGAGGGGAAGGCAAGGCAGGCTAGGGAGAGAAAGAGTGCAAGAGGAAAACAGCAGTTCCAGACACACTGACAGAACCACATCCAATCTTCAGCTCAGCCTTTTCCACAAATATATTTTGTGTGCTTGACATATGCCCACCACTGCCCTGGATGGTGTGGCTCAGTGGTTTGAGTGTCTGCCTGTGGACTGAAAGGTTGCTGGTTCGATTTCCAGTCAGGGGACATGCCTGGGTTGCAGGCCAGGTCCCCAGTTGGGGGCAAGCGAGAGGCAACCTATTGATGTATCTATCGCACATCAATGTTTCTCTCCCTCTCTTTCTCCCTCCCTTCCTCTCTCTAAAAATTAATGAATAAAATCTTGAAAACGAAAAAACAATATGCCCAACACTGTCTGAAACTGAGGGTGCAACAGCAGACAGGACATAGATCCCTGCCGTTAGGAACCGACATTCTAGCCACTTCCTAACTGTATGACCCTGTTGTATCATTCTTTGCTGTGCTTTCTCTCTAAAATAGGTATAATAATACCTACCTCTCAGGGCCAGTATACTGGAGACAAGATAGCTAAAGCAAAGTCATGGAGACCTAGGAGGCACTCAATGAAGAGTTCATGAGTGAATGAATACACCTGCCGAATCAGGAACTAACTCTCTATTTCTGGTTTCCTAAACTCTAAAACCCACTAAACAAAGTTAAGTTGCGGATGCCATCTCCTGACGTTTTAATTTTGTGTGTGCGCGCACACACACACACGCCCCGCCCTTCAGAATCACTGAATACTTCAGGAGTAAAATGGACCTTGTTGGGCTTTCCTTTTTCTAGCTTAAATTATGGAAAAGAATTATTATTCAGAAATAAAATTTGGGAACAATATTGAGTGTGCTCTTTCAAACTACGCTTTTTCTACTCTAGCCCTATCTGATCCGGAAATTCAGACAGAACATGGTGACTAGCAGTCGCCACGCCAAACGGGCAGAAGACGTGGCCTACTGCTGGCCTGTGTGACTGCGAGGAGTGTTGTGCCCAGGTGGAACCGTCCGTTTTGTGTCATGGCAAAGCACGATTTATAGCAGGGGCTAATGCCAGGGTTCTGCTGGTTGCACAGTAAAGTCATTTTGCAGTGCTTTATTAAACACTTGATGCCTGTGATGTCTTGGCTATGACACCACAAACACAAGGAACGAAGGCATAATAAACAATACAACTGAACTCTTCACAAAACTAAAATTCTTCTGTACAGGAAAGGAAACAGCAAAACGAAAAGGAAACCTACAGAAGAGAGGAAATTACTTGCAAACCAAATATCCAGTTGGAGGTTAATATCCAAAATATGTAAAAAAAAACTCGTATCACTTCCACAAAAACCCAAGTAATCCACAAAAGACTTAACCAGACATTTCTCCACAAAGGACATATGAATGGCCAACGGGTGCATGAAAAGGTGGTCAATGTCACTCACCATCAGGCAAATGTTGCGCGTGGGTCACCGGCCAGCAGTGACCACGGAACGCTGTGGATGGCTCGCCGAAACACACTCGAGAAAAAACAACACATGCACAGAGACAAACTAGTTTCTGTGGGGAAGTAGGGACAAAATGGCCACCCCCCCTAGTGGGGAGCGCGCTGATTTACCGTCCATACCTGCTTTTATTAGGCTCATTTTGCATAATAATTCAGGTAAAGTACAGTACTCATTAGGGGAAGTAAGGAACTATAGAAAACAAAGAACTCTGCCGGTCTATTGAGTTGGGGTCAAAGAGCTGTAAGACTGAGGAACAAACTAACTTCCTCCTAAGACCCTTCTCATTCAACTGAGAGCACTCTAAACAAAGGAGGTTTCACAGTAATTTACATATTCTTTCTTAGGCCTGATCACCCCTGGAAATCTGCACTTCTCAGTACCGAGCTGTACTACCCTGTCATTGTTTCAGGCTTAGGTGGAGCAAGGGAACTAGGTAACCAAGAGATAAGGAGATTTTCTCCCAGACGATGAGAACTCAGGCTATGTCAAAGCCGAGGAGCGAGGGTCCATCACCCCCCTTTTGCTGCAGCCCCCCAAGTCCTTCTTTTGGGGGGGGCCTCCCAAAAGTGATCGTGCCTGGCTTAGGTCATTCCCCCCATGGGGAATCTTACCCGTCTTTGGCTAACCGACCAAGCTTTTTGGGGGTTCAGTCATGAATAAAGCAGCAGAAGCAGCATTCCTGCCAGGAAGATAAGCTTTTATCTCCTTGCCGGCTTACGGTTCCAAGGGCGTTCCCTTAGCCTTAGCTAGGCGGGGGTTTCAGCCTCTGATACCAGTCAGGGCGGTTCCCAACAGGCAAATGCAAATCAAAACCACAGTGGGACACCACATCACATCTGTTAGAATGGCTGTTATAAAACAGCAAATGGAAAAACCAGAAGATAATAAGTGTTGGTGATGATGTACAGAAATTAAAACCTTGTGCACTGTTGGTTGGAATGTAAAATGGTGTAGCCACTATGGGAAACAGTATGGAGTTTCCTAAAAAAAAATTAGAAATAAGACTACTATATGATTCAACTATCTTACTTCTGAGTGTTTATCCAAAAGAAATCAGGATATCAAAGAAATATTTGCTCTCCAATCTTCACTGCAGCAATGTTCACAATGGCTAAGGTGGAAAGAGATTTTCAGTAATGGATGAATGGACACAGAAAATACGGTATATACCTACAATGGAATGTTATTCAGCCCTAGAAAAGATCTTATGCTACAACACAGATGAAACTTGAAGACATTATGCTAAGTGAAATAAGCTAGTCATAGGGCAATACTGCATGATTCCACTTCTATGAGGTATTTAAAGAAGTCAAACTGATACAAACTGAAGGTTTGGTGGTTACCAGGGATGATGAGGAGAGAGAAATGGGGAGTTGCCATTCAATGAATATAGAGTTTCAACGCAAGATGAAAAAGTTCTAGACAACTACTATACAGCAGTGTGCATACAGGTAACAATACTGTACTGTGCACTTAAAAATCTAAGAGGGTAGACTTCAGGTTGGGTTTTTTATCTTAAAAAACTCCCGAACAAATAAACAAATAAAAACAATGCCCAGCCCTATTCTAACCAATTAAATCAGAATCCCTGGGTTTTGATGACATTGTTGTTTCCTCCTTCTGTGCACACTAGAGAGCTACATGCTACAGGAGAGTCTTCATACAGCTACATCACCTTATTTTTTCCAGTCTTCGTGCCCTTGACCATTTGTTTCCTAATAACTAGAATACTTAATAATGTCTATTGTGATCACTGGTGCCACCATCCTTTAAGTTACCTGCCCTGGAAACTCAGGTGTCATCTCAAACTCACCCTCCCACGTCCATTAAAGACTTAATTCTACATCTTAAAGATCTATCCATCCACACACATACACACAACTATCAAAATTTTAGACTGCTTTTTGTCTTTTCTAAAATGAAAATCTTAGACAATGTAACAAACATGGCAGGCGGTGCGCAAGGGCTTTTGAGCCTGTGCACTTTCACTTCCAAGGCTGGTATTTGAAGCCAATCTGGCCAGTTTAACAGAGTTTATTAAGGACCCACTCATTCCTTCATTTTTACAGGTTAACCCCCAAAGGGAAGGCTCTAGAGGAAATGGCACAAAGCCGTGGAATTTTAGTTACATTTAGAATTACAAATATGAATAAGCCAAAGTTTGCAAAATTTGCAAAACTGGGAAGTCACTATGAATTTTGCAAGGATGCCAGGAGGTCTGTGAGTAGGTCTAAACACACATGCACATGAGTTATATAATTACAGAAAGCTTTTCTTGCCCATTCCCAGCCACTAAAATTAAAGCCAATATGCTCTTTTGCCTACTTCCCACTAAAATGGAAAGGGAAGGGGTCAAATGAGAAGAAGTAAGCTTTATATGGCAGATTTTATATCCCTATAATTAATATTTCTTTCTGAGTACTAATCAAAGTGGGGTTTTGAGTGGACCTAGCTAGTCTAAACGTTGCAATTGATTTGGATATGGCTATTGATTTGCTTTTGAGATTATTATCCATTTGACAACCAGGGAAAATGATCTCTGGATCTGACCTGCCAGATCTAATTCTCAAGAAATAATGAACATCCATTAGAGAGTCCATATATATTAATGAGCAAGAGGGTGCTGAATTGCATACTCTGTAATTATATTCCACAATTGCTTCCACATTTAAAACAAATTCTAATATTATTTGCATGCATCATTGAAAACCAATTATTTATACATGATGCAATTTTGACTCATAAAAAAAGGAACACTTGTTTTATACTTTTTGAGGAGGGATAAATGCAATGAATAGAATATAATGGGTCTTCTGAAATTATCAGTTACCAAAAATATTTCTTTTTGATCCAACAAGGCCTGTTAAATAGGAATGTTTGCATTGTTTCATTTGTTTACTTGCTTGTAGTTTTATTATTATTAAAATGTACAAGTCCAGTGATTTGACTATGACATCAAAATTATGTCCAAATAATTAAAGAAATATTTGCCCATTGGTAATTAAAGTTTCTGGGCTGAAAAGAATGTAAAAGATTATATAAGAGATAATAAATAACATTATCTTCTATTGAGTAACTATCCCCTTGGTTCTTTGGGAAAAGGAATGGTATGAACTCTTCTCCATTTCTACACAAGTAAAACTTGGAGGGAACAGTTAGTTGTACTTAGTGAATACCAGTTACATGCCAGACATCATCCCAGGAATTGAGAACCCAATGACAAATTTAAAAGAAAAAAAAACCTCTCTCAAGAAACTTATATTTCAGAGGGCTGCAGCTTAAAATATCACATACAGGAAGTTTTCTACTATGATATGCTCTCCACCCACACTGAAGACAAGACACTCTGAGCTCTTGCATTAAGTGTAGAAAGGACCATGAATATTTCAGAGGTTACAAAAATGTACACGTTTTGAAACTTAGATGGGAAGATTAAATTTGTTGACAGATGGATGAAGCCAGGCTGGCCCACTTCTTCTGCGCTCCCTTCACACCTGGAAGACGGTGGGTTACGGACACCGGCTCTGGAGTTAAGCTATAAGCAATCTTTGCTGTTTATAGCTTATGACTTTAAGCAAATGATGCAACAACCCCTTGCCTCAGTTTACACTCCTGTAACTTGGAAGTAATACTTGACTTCACCCTATAGGACTGTGATGAAGATTAAGTGAATTCATGCTTATAATGGGGCCAGGTCCATGAAAGGGCTTAATAAATGCAAGCTATTACTGTCAGAATCTCATTCATGACTCTTTTGATCCAAATCCCCCTATGTCTTTAGAATTCTGCTCTCAACTCATTGCCAATGGGTCATTTTAAGATTAACTCAAGACATTTCCTGGGTTTGACTTGACAAGGAGAGGAAGTAGGAGACAAAACTCTCCTCACTCTCTGCCATCAGGTTTCAAATTACCTCATTAGTTCCTCTTTTTATACTGCAGGCCTTTGGAGCTTTGAAGAATTCCATCTTAAAATGCAGATTCCCCTGGGAGAGGCCTCTTCCCGTCTCAAGGAGAACAGAGATGGCAAGTGTGTGGCTCTGTGCTGAGAGGAAGCGAATGCTTCGCAGCTGCATTTGTAACATTGCATTTGGAAGGGAAAAATTCCTGGCCCAATGCCGCCTATTCCCCTGATGCCCTGAGAACTGCTGCAGGTCCTTCCCTAAAGCTACATCTGTGAGAGGCAGCACTGGCAGGAACAATTCTCAATGCACAAGTGTCTGGGGGGCCAGGCAGATGGAGCGTTCAGGGGAGCGGAGACCGGAGCAGCCAACCCCTCCCTCTACAGACCGGAACTTCAAGGAAGCCCATTGTGAAGCTTAAGGTGTAGACGGGCCACGCGTGCTTTTCGCTCTGTCTTGGATGGTTGAGGTGAGGAGCGTGCAGCACATTGAAATGCACACGGAGTTAGGTGGTACGTCTTTTCCACTCCTGATCCCATAAGCATATTGCTGTGGTGAGTAAGTTGCTATCTACCGAAGAATAGACAAAATGGAGAAGGTGGTGTTCTGACCAGACCAGCGCAGTCCAGCAGAAATGAAGCACGAATGTGAACGTGCAATTTTAAACTTTCCAATAATCACACCTAAGAAAAGGTGAAAGGAAGAGGAGAAAGTAATTGTAATAATTTTTTTTATTTAACCCAGTATCCAGCGACCATTTTGGACAAAACAGGACTAGACCTTCTTTGAAAGTAAGCTAAAGCACAAAACTGCCTGATTGCCAGACCATGAAATGCCTTCCATCTGAGTGACTGGGACCTTCTGAGATTCATCTTTATAAGTTACAGGTGTTTCAGCCCCAAACTGCAAACTCACTAGCTCTCTTTGCTGGCAGCAGGAGGCTGCAGCATTCTGTCCCCAGCTCCTATTCCTCCGCATCACCTGGGAAGTATCTTCCTGGCCCACTTCTCCTCATTTCCAAAGTTCCCAAGGAGTTCAGTGTTAAGACCCTCTGGGTAGTCACAGATACTTCGAATTATTTGATACTCTAATTTTTCCTGACAAACAGGCTGGGTAAGGGTCAGGAGCTAATATATATATATTATATATATATATATATATATATATAATATATATATCCCAGATCAACTTTGGGACAAGGCAGCAAAAGCAGAGAATGGATACTCCATTAACCCCTTGCTTCCGGAAGGGGCGGGGCGTGGATGAGGCCTTCACCCAGCCTGCCATGATTTCCTTCCCTTCCAAACCTTCCTACTCAGTCCTCGGGAATCTGCAGCCCATGACAGAACTTTCCTCCATCATCCTCCTAGTTACAGGGGTGTCCCTCTGAGGCTGTCCCCTGAGGACTTACCATTCTCCCATACATGCCTCAGGAGACCCTACTGGTCCCTATCAATTAAAGGTCCCTATCTTAAGGAAACCTTTTACCCTCACCTAGAACAGTTGTATAGAAGACACGTGTATGTTCTTTTAACTCCCTGCAGTTTTCTCTCATTCGTGGTACTTCTATTTCGTAACTATTATGGATGTGAGTGATTATAAAATTAATATCAATTCCCCTATATGTTTCATGTCCACAGAAATGGATCTGTTTTGCCACTTTTAATGGAGGAAATTGGAGTGTTAGCTCGTCCAGCAACCCAACAACCCTATGGGGTCACTAAGAAATGTATATTGCCCCCAGCTTAGAAAAAAGTCAGTCTCGGCCCTCAACCAGATCTTCATTCACTGTTTTGCTTCTCCTTGTTTTGTCCTTAAACGTAGACAATTCACCTCTGGCTCCTGTTTACAAAACCTCCCTGAAGGTGTCCCCGCAGTCGGCAGAGCCCTCTTTACACTGCGCTCTCCTGTCCTCACCAGGGCCTCCCGTCACGAAATGCCTGCCTGTCTCTTCACCTGATAGTTCAGAGACTGTTAGAACTTTCCCTCCGTCCTATGGATAAACGGAGAACTCTCTGTGTCTCCATCGCTATATCCTTGAAGGGAAGGAAGCCTCGCCCCGAAGATTCTTATCTTTTATCGGGAAGAACCACCACTACACAATCACATGAAAATGCTGAAGGGAAATGCTTCCCAATCAAAAGGACGGATCATAAAGGAGCTGGATGTCAAGGCAACTGTAAGCCCACATATTTCATAAGTCAGCCCAGGGTTCATTTTCTATTCTTTCTGCCCTTAGCTATGGCTTGTCCTTCAAGATCCTGCCAAATGAATAAAGAATTTAGAAAGCTTCATTCAGGCTTCCTAGTTTCCACAGATGACAATAAACAAAATGTCCTCCAGAGACATTTTGGTGGATGGGATATTATTGTGAGAGAGTGATTCAGCTTATTGCCAGGAAGGAGCTCTTGTTTGGAAAGACTTAGAGCCTGACACGGTGGTTTTAGATGGTCCCTCTGGCTTCAGCGAGCATCATGAGTCACCGAAAATAAGTCTCTCGGCAGCTTAAGGGGTCTCTGATTGCATGAAGGCCCATGTTGGTGAGTGCCGGTGCCAGGGAGGATGGAACCTTCCGTTTTCTAGGCTAGGACATGTGCTAGGGTGTGTTATGATGAGCAGGGCCTGTTCTTAGAGAGAAGAGCTAAAAATTCTTCTTTGGGTTTTCAGAGAGACCAAACCAAACCAAACCAACCAACCAAACAAACAAACAAAAACTCTCACAAAGCAGCCGACTTTATAAAGCATTTTTACATGAGTCTTCTGAAAAAGGGTCAGAACACTTTGGCCATTGCACAGATGGGGAAACTGAGTCTGCAACCTGCTGGGAAACTGAGAGTAGCAAAGTCAGAACTTGAATCCATATTTCCTTGCTTCATCCACTATGCTTCTGTTTTCATTTTATTTTTCAATTTAAGGCTGCACTGTATGATCTCAGAATGACTATTTGTAGAGGATTGATTCTACAAACACAAAGTGCTATATTTTATTACATTTGACAAGTGACTTGAAAATTATCTTAACCTACTAATATGCTTTAGGAAGTTCGCTGAAAGGTATAGCAATTATGTGTATTTTTTTTCAGAATACAATATTGTTTTTAGAACTGTAGAGACAATGACATAGAACAGGAAAACATAATTACTTGTAACCAGGGTGTCTCTTATTGGCTACAGATATTTTTCAGCAAGGTGTCCTAAAAAGTAAGCATCAAAGGAGAAGAAGAGTGTGTACAAAGAAAATACCCTCTTTCATGTAGCTAAAAAGAACAGTATTATAAGAAAGAACTGAATGTGTGTGTGTGCACACATGCACACACACACACACGCACACACCTTTTCTTCTTTTCCTCCAGGTCTTAATAAAGAACCCCAAATAGCTTCTGCAAACAGTAGACCATTCCAGGGAAAAAACAGACGCCCAGAGCTCTCTGACTTGATCAATCAAACCCTGGACCTAACTGCACAGTTGAGCCATTTTCTTTTTATTGCAACAGTTCATAAAATAGGGGAATAAAAAAGAACAAAACCTATTTGTGATTCTAGCAGCCCAACGTAACTGTTTCCATGTTTGCAAATTCCCTTCCAGCTTCTCTTAATTTGCATATTTCCCTAAAGTCTCTGAGATGTGGTTATTTTCTTTGAATTCTATCAAACATTTCAGAAAGGAAGTTTGTTTAAATACCATCATGCTCTTGGTTCTGTGATGGTCATTTTATAGTAACTTTGGTAGTTTTTCGGAGGTTTATCTCCTGGGCATAAGTTTTTGCTTCACGAGATGGACTCAAGTGACAGGGAACCTATTAATATTGTCCTCGGCTTCCACATACAACCCAGTGTTTGGTCCAAATGCAAATTGATGTTACAACATATATTTCATAATAATTTCCTTCCCTCACTCACAAATTACTTTAACAAATAAGGCCCATCATTTGTATTAACTAATTAAAATTTATTATCATTACTTCAGGGCAAAGGATTGCCCAGGTGACATTAATAGATGCAGTGTGGTACGTGATTGACAGTTTGAACCACTGGATCCTGGTAGCTGGTGTCTGAAAAATGCCAGGGTTCAAGTGATTAAATTCCAATGCAGAACCGGTCATTTTAACAAAGTAACTTAACGTACAGTGTCTGATTTGCATAATCACTCAGCCTCTCTCAGGTAGTGATATTGAGAGATTAGGGGACTGATCCCACATTCCCACTTATAAGGTTTCAGAGCTGAATGTGATACTTTGATCTCAAGGTGGATTTTTTACAAAAATATTTGCCAATTGTATTTTTAACCACCTAAAATATCTCTCTATTCTATAGGAGTTTCCCACCAGAGTAACAGTCATGGATAGCAGGAAAGAAGTCATTTGAACTTGTCCTTGAAAAAAAAAGAAAAAAACTAGAAACCCTACTCGAAAATATAACCAAAATCCTATTCAGCTCTTGCTGGCCAACTAAATTCTCTATTATCAAGATGCAGGTCACATCTGGGATTTTTCTTGAAAAATCAAGAGAGAATTACTTTTCTAATGACTTTCAGCATAACCTTTCTCAATAAATAGCAGAGAAGACAGATGATAAGTCATACATTCTAAATGTGTTTGGAAGGTAGACTAAGTTTCACAACTGAAAACTTTGGAAAGACTCAATATATGGTTTTAGTCCTCTAACTTAAAAAGAAAATATTGGAAACTTTTTTGAAAGATTTTATTTATTTCTTTATTTTCAGAGAGAGAGGATAGGAGGGAGAAAGAAAGGGACGGAAACATCAATGTGCAAGAGAAACACCAGCCGGTTGCCCCTCACACGACCCCAACCAGGGACCTGGCCTGCAACCCAAGCATGTGTCCTGACCAGGAATTGAACCAGAGACCTCTCAGTTCACAGGCTGGCGCTCCATCCCCTGAGCCACACCAGCTAGGGTGATAATGGAAACTTTTAATGGTTTGTTATGGTTTTCCCTTTTCTAAGGAATCTGCATATGTTATTTCAGCTACTGTTTTAATCTTTTATGATTATCTTTTAGGTCATGCTCCTTTGACCATCTTCAATTCTTGAAACTTTTATTTCATATGTCAAGTTCATATTTCATAGCATCCTCATCCACCTACTCATCTGTCCCTGGTTCTATCTAGTCTTCTAGCTACCAACTCACCTGTCCTTCATCCACAGTCCTCCCAGGACACGATGTAAGACGCAGACCTTGGCCTCAAGAAACTTAGAATCAACACTCAAGTAAAATTTATGTACCAGAAAGTACATATTTCTGTAGAGGCAGGCTATCCCAGAACAAGTCACTTGCCATGTGTAAATCGAGAGGTATATAATTTAAGTAAATTTAGAAATTAAAGAGGAAAAAAGGACTCGATTATGGAAAAGGGAGTGGAGAAGTGGAGAAACTAACTGATCTGACAAAAACATATTGCATTGCTCATTTACCATTGTAGAATAGTCACTGAAATAGAAATTATTGGTTAGTAGTTAATAATGATTACATCCCGGCTCTGGTTGGCCTGAGATTACATCCATTTCTAATGTTTAGTTTTCTTGGTTCTACTGGAGAAGAGCTTCAAAGCCTGGACAATATAAGGAGGATGAAGGAGTGGGATGGGGTGGAGGTAGAATTTCTC
Organism: Phyllostomus hastatus; assembly: GCF_019186645.2. NCBI lineage: Eukaryota > Metazoa > Chordata > Mammalia > Chiroptera > Phyllostomidae > Phyllostomus > Phyllostomus hastatus. Next base: position 32,013,991 of record NW_025333709.1, on the reverse strand, counting down.
ATTTATGATCCATGTGTGAAATATTTTGAATTGGAAGTTGTATGTATCTTCTATGGAGGTGTTCCATTGAATTTCCAGTGACCATCTTGTGCAGATGAAAGAAAAACAAACGCAGGAGAAGAAACTGGATTGTATCTACTCTGGGCCAAACCTGGTAGACCCCAGGAAATCAGACTTAAAGGGAAAAAATTTTGAAGGCACCTGAGGGCACAGACACACCCTTGAGGCTTCCCTTGACTTTTAGAGTTTTCAGTTACTTGTTTTTGTTGTTTTTTTTTAATGAGAATAGGTATTTGTAAGAACCCACCTAAGGGCATTATAAACAGATACTTCTGTTTTTGTTTCATGCTGGGAAGAAATAACAGTGTCAGGATGAGGCCAGGGAAATATGAGACACTGCTTGAAATTCAAGATGACCATGGCAATTTTGTTTTCCTCTAAGTAATTTTTGAAATTCTTTTGCAAAGCTGGAGCAGAGGACTTTGGCTGCCTTTGTGAATTATTCGAAGGGGCCATCACAGGTGGCAGTTTTTCTAAGGAGTTACATGGAGGAAGAGTCTGACTCCGTGTTACATGTCAACACAGCGCTCCCGAGTCGGTGCTTCATGAACTGGGCACGTGGTAATGTAGAGATGGCAAAGTCATCCCAAGGGGCCATCTCAGAGTCAGGGGGTTGTGCTTCACCACTTTGAATGCCTTTTTTCTTCTTTTCTTTATTCTCTTATTATTGTTCAAGTACAGTTGTCTCCATTTTCCTGCCACCGCTTCCCCTCCCCACCCCACCCCTGCCTCCCACCCTCAATCCTTCCCCACTTTGGCCTTGTCCATGGGTCCTTTATACATGTTCCTTGATGACCCTTCCCTCTCTTTCCCCCATTATCTCTGCCCCTCTCCCCTCTGGTTACTGCCCATTTGTTCTTCATTTCAACGTGTCTGGTTATAGTTTGCTTTCTTTTTTCTCTCTGCCCCCTTTTTCTATGTCTGGGCTTTTGCTGTTGTTCATGTCATATGTATTTGTTAGGACATTCACTACTTTCATAGTTTGCAAATAAACAGAAATATACAGCATTGATAAAGTAGGAAGCATGCATTATTCTTAATACAAAACCTCAAATTTTATCTGTGTTCAGGTTGGATTGTATCATGGCACTAACTTGCTGTAAAAAATGGGAGAGGAATCAGGGAAAAAGACATACTTTTCACTGTTTACCCTTTTGTTCTGTTTGAAAACTTTACCATAAATACGTATTGCCTATTTTTTAAACTCTACATGATTGTTGATTCATTGAGTAATTAATTAAAATCAGCTCTGAGATGTTTTTCCGCCAAGTTCATTGTGCTGTCTCCGAGAAGGGGCATCTGAGGTCCAGGGCTGCTCTCCTTCAGATTTAGAACAATCATGAGGAGAAAGATAAAAGCTGAAATATTCAGAAGAAGCAAGACTTTGTTTATATAATTTAAATTTATTCCAAACTATCACAGCCCAAAGCAAATACTGAAATTTGCTGAAATGATTGTTCTGCAAAATGGACCATTTTACAGCATTTTATTGACTGTCTGCTGTAATGCTAGAAAACAAAGCTAATGACAATTATAGTCAAGCAAGAAACAGAGGGGGTGTCATCAGTCCAATCCCTTGTGCAGCCTTCAGTAGCCTAGAATTTTTTAATGTCTTCCACTCACTCACAAATCCCACGTCTGAGGTTGAGGACAGCTTCCCTGGGAACAGAATCAGCCTCGCCTGGGTGGAAGAGGAACCCCGGAGGGCAGCTTCAGGAGAAAGGGGTGAAGAGCACATGGATCTGAGTCTGTCCCAAGGCCCAAACGTGGTCATGCAGGGACCAGGGAAATAAGACCTGGATATCAGGGTGAGCACAGGCCCTGTGTGGAACTATAAAGAAGAGAGTATGCTGCAAGACCTTGGCTAATGTACTGCGCACACAGGGAGGGTGCATGAATTTCTGGTTAGCTCTTCATGCCCAGCCGCATGACCTGCCTGACTTCCTTTTCCAACTACGCCATGGTAACAAAGCAACATTACCTGAGTTTTAGTCTCTTTAACTTGTGGCTTTTCTCTGGCATCTGTCACAGTTGATCCTATCCTTTTTAAACTCTCTTCCGTGTCACTGAGAGGACATGACTATGTCTCACAAAAGTAATAATATGATTAATGACTACTAATTACGAAATATCTTCCATACACCTGGTAGTTTTCATAGGCCTCTGACTTGACCCTGACGGCTGCTCTTTGATAACTCCTAGGTGTTAGATACCTTATTATCACCAGAAAAATGAAGCTTAGAGAAGGGAAGGGATTTAATTTACATTTCTCCCATCCAAGTACTAACCAGGCCCGACCCTGCTTAGCTTCCGAGATCAGACAAGATCGGGCTCATTCTGAGATCAGACGAGATCAGGCATGTTCAGGGTGGTGTGGCTATAGACCAATTTACATTTCTGATATCACGTTTCTGTACCCCTCACCCTGTAACTTTCTAACAGTGGGTCATTAATGTGAGCTACCCACAGAGCATCTCTGGTGTTAGAGCACTGTAGGAGGACAATGAAGGGAGGCATGTCAGAGCAGAAATGTTAGAAACACATAGGTCCTTGATCCTGATACATGAAAGATGCTCAGAAATCAGTAGTTGTCACCACCAACACCACCATTATCGTGGTCAGCACTGTGGTTGCCACCGTCGTCATCCTCATCATCATGTCTTGAGCTTTCTTGTCCAGGAACTCTTGCCCATGCCAGTATATTGCACTTCCATGGTGTCTATAGCATACTCGATACCCTTTAAATATTCCTATAATACTTGTTGATGGATTAACTGGTTGTAATTTGTCTTTCCAGATATATAAGGGGGAACCCAAAAACCTGGAATTTATTTATAAAAAATTGTGTATTTATTCTTACATGTTTACACTTCAATCACCTTCAAAGTGCTCTCCATTTGATGTAATACACCTACTGATGCTTTTTCCATTGTTCTAAACAGTTTTTGAACATGTGGATTTTGATGCCCTTTGGTGTTTTTTTGTTTCACCTCTTTCACATCAGCAAAACATTTCCCCTTGAAGACTTTTTTCATCTGGAGAAACAAAAAAATGTTGCTTGGGGCGAGATTGGGTGAGTAGGGAGGGTGGGGCACAGGAGACATGCAGTTTTGGGTCAAAAACTCCTGAACACGCAGCGTGGTGTGGACAGGTACGCTCATAAATCACCCACCATGAAATGGGCAAATGGGTTGAAAGAGTCTTCAAAAAGCATTCACTGAGTCCGAATGCAGCCTCTCCCAACAATGCCAGCTGCTACACTGATCAAAGATCAGTTACACCGATACACATGGGTTCCTTGAACACTAACCTAGTGGGGGAAGCCTATATTATAAGGGGCCCACCCTCCAGAAGATAATTCTGTTGGGTTTTACTTTTTTTAGCTCGCCCTGGTAGGACTGTTGACAAAAGGACAAATCAGTGAAGTGACAAGTTGTCATTCTGTTCTACAAATCAGGCTATAAGCAGTTCTGCAGTAAGGCTATTTCCCATGTCAGCACCCAGGATCTGCACAAGCCCAGCACAGATGGGAAGCCTTCAGTCTCCCCTTTAACCACCATCTCCAGGGACAAGTCCGGGTAACAAAGGCTCACTAGACAGTCTAAACCAAGGAAATCAGAGAGCCTTCATAGAGCAAGGAAACCCCAAGACAGTAAGTGTAATCCCAGCTAAATGCTTTGCTAGACTGAAAAAACATGGCCTCGGATGTTTTAATCTACGACCTGGCTCGCAGGAGCATGGTCACATTGTGTTTACCTGAATTTTACTACAGCAGAGCTCATGGAAATCAGCTAACATCGGAAGTTATGGCAAATGTCCTAAAAACTTCATCGTCTCAAGCCAATTGTAACACTGCCACTCAAATGAAAATGCACCAAAAAAAGCATTTCTGAATGCTAAAAGGGGTTTCTATCTTCCCATCATTTCAACAGCAACCACTATAAAGTATGTTCTAAAACAAACACAGAGCACTCAAAATTCCACTGTTTAAGCTAGAAGTCAAACATCTGTCTCACTGTCTTCTAGTTGCACCTGGGTTTGAGGGTCTCAAGTAAAAACTGCAGAAATTGGAGCGTTCCCCCTTTACATTCATTTCAAAGCATCAGTTCTGAGATTTTTAATCATCTTTGTTGCAATAGTTAATCATGGCTTCTACTTCAGTCTAACAGACATGGAGAGAAGGACTCCGTGGAGTAGAATCAGCCTCCTGACTCCAGAAGATGTAGAGAAAGTATGTAGGATGGTGGGGGAAAGACAGACAGACATGGGTTGGATTCCTGCCTGTGCATCTCACTTCCCAAGTGATTACTTAACCTTACTGAGTCCATGGTATCTCTTTATAAAAAATGATATCGATAATACCTGGGCCATAGGGTTGTTATGAAGATTCAAAAAGAGAGTATATAAGTGTTTGCTTGGCATCTAAAAAGGGCTTGGGAATGGAAACCATCATATTATTCCAGCCTTCCTTCACAGGGATGGAGGACAATTAACTACAACTGCCTCTCACGAGCACCCACTATATACCATGCATATACCTTCATCTAATTTTTAAGACCATGTTGCAAGAGCAGTTTCATTTACCCCCGTTTTACAGATGACCCACAAAGCTACTATGCAACAGAACTAGGGTTCATATCTGGGGCTCTTCCCCTCTACAGCCTGGTCCTTTCTGCCCTCCTCCACTGCATATAAGGTTAGAAGGGTGAACAAATCACCTAATTTTTATGAGTCAAGTCATCCATCACCTGTGTAAAATGAAGGACTTAGATTACCTTTGGCTCTTTCTGGCTCTACAGTACTATAATTATTGAATACAGGGTCCGGCAGAAGTAACACCTGCTTGAGTGTGGTTGGTAGGGTAATAATATGGGTGTAATAATTTATCGTTTTAATTTGAACATTTCACCTAAAATGTTATCTGATGTGCTTGAGTGTGATATTGTTATGTTACAGAATTACATGTTTATGATTTTGCAATAAAAGATTCTGTAATAAAAAGGGGACGTTCTTTGCGCTGGACCCTGTATTCTATATGATCACCCAACCCACCATTTTCCCCAAAACTAGAAGACAGTCTTAGATTACATGATGACAAATTATATCTGTATTCAGGATACGTAGACACAAATTGTTTTAAAATCCTTTTAGATTGAACAGTCACTTAGAATAAAAAGGAATCTAAGTCAAAACACAAATGTGAATGATGCATATATGTATCATTCAGTGATTACAATATAAGGATTTATATTGTAGTGATAATGTAATAATATGTCACTAAATAGCAAGCGTTCATCTTAGTTCATAAAAACAATGAGTTCATAACACATATAGACATATGATAACCTAACACATGAAAGAAAAAACATTTAAGTGCACCAGTAAGGCAAAACACTTTTTTCAAATAATTTTATTTCCTTATAATTTACATAATTTCAAGGGTAATGAAAATATACACTTAATATAACAAACATTATTTTAAATGCATTCAGAAATGTTTTACTTTTCTAACTGAAACATGTTATATTAAATTTACCTATTAACCATTTCTCAAGAAAAACCTTATGTAAAACACTTATTAAAATAGATTTGCAGGCCTATTTTGTGAGGCAGGGGATTGGTATAAGTATACTTAATCTACTATTTTGATGGAATCCAAAGGATTTTCATTAAAAGCTGAAATACTTTGAACCCAAGTATTTAAATTTCAAACCAGGCTTTAAACACAAGAGGAAACGTAAGTCAAATTCTGATTCAAGTCAACCTAGGGTCCTCAACTGAAAAAATACATTCCTAAAATACATATTAGATCAAAGTCTTGTATTTTGGTTTGCACAGTTACAAACATATGCATTTATCTCCTGTGAACTCTGCTAAATTAACTTATTTTGAGACATGTAAAAAAAATACAATGGTTTCTGCATTCATTTATTGAATATTTTGTATTGTATTTATGCCGAATGCAAATCCCAGAACAACTCAAAGTAAAAATATAGGAAGACAAAAATAACAACAAAGCTATCAAGGAATGAGAGAGAGAAATTAATAAGGGGTGGGTAAAGCTCTACTGTGTTATCCAAACTAAGTCATCAAAGGGCCGAAATACAAACCCTCTCCTCGGGTCACGGAGCTGAACACAGCCAACAGCTACAGAACAGATCTCCCTGTTGGCAGAGGCTGGATCTCATTTGTCTGTCGCTCTCTGGATCCCAGGCTACTGCCCAGCACACAGTAGGTGCCCGGATCAATCTGCCCTCTTTCAGGGCCATAAGCCACTGCAGGACACTGAAATATATTTCAGATGTGTGCCAAGTGGCTGTTTACTTGCCCCATTATCAAAAAGACATAGGGTGTTTGGGGTTGCTTTCCATTAAAAAGTTATCATGTTTGTCTAATTGATGGAGGCCTGCTGGTGCCAAGGGGCAGCTGTGAGGGACTTCGCCCTGTGTTCCATTCTCTCCCTCTCAATAGACATGCACATAATTCTTTAACATGAACAACTGATCCATTCTTATCCTATTGGTATGGGCTCTGCACAAGAACCTCAAACTCCCTCACTGCAAGCCTCACTGCTGGCTGGGTGAGCACTCATTCTGGGGGGCCAGGTTTTGTGAAATAACTGGTAGCCCCTGGAAACTGAAGGTACCATGAGCAAAGGCCCCAGGATCTGGCAGTGGTAACCTGCGTACAAACTACACCAGTCAGGAGAATTACAGGTTTCCGGTTATAAAGACCAACTCATCTTTAATGATCAAATGAAAATGCAAATGTAGGAGAAACAAATCAGGTTATTTGGAGGACAATGTGCCCTTGGAGGATATGCACGTGACTGTGGTTTCCTAAGGAGAGGGCCTCTATTTTGCTTGCAAGTAAAATGTCAATCCTAATTATTCAAACGACATCCCACAGGATGTTATATGAAAATTGGGGTAGATCCAGAAGGATGGTCAGGAACTGGGGTTTTCATTTTGGAAAATGAAAGGAGGTCATGGACCTGAAGGTAGTTCTGATGAAGACGATTCTTGAGTGGCTGAACCCACCTGTCTGGGTAACAGAACCTTGTTGAGTAATCGTGGGTAGGAACACTTTGCCATCTTACCTTCTAGTAAATCAATTAAAGAACCCCTTTCTTAAGTAAAAGCCTTTAGGTGACACTCAATGCAATGTGAAACATGAAGGTGAAAAGTGTTTTTGCGATCACCAAATGAGGTGGTCTTTGAAAAATTGTTGCATATTTTACTGTAATGATAATTATAAGCATTATTAATGACTAAGATCTCCTAATAGACATATTAATTATCTCTTGCCACAATAAATTTCCATAACAAACAACTGCAAACCCCCCAGAGCATACAAAAATAAACACTTATTTAACTCATGAGGAAGCAGGCTGGCCAATTTGGGCCGCACTCAGCTGGGCATTTCTGATCTTCTCTGAGCTCACTCCCAGGTGAGGTGGTTGGCTGCTTGTCACCAGGTCTAGGATGGCCTTGGCTGGGAGACTGGGGCAATTCCACTCTTCCCATGGGATTCTCATTCTCCAACAGAATGGCCTGGATATGCTATCACGGTGACGTTCAAGGACTAGAGCAAGAGACAGCCCAGGTGCAGAGAAGTAGGTGAACCAGAAGCCCTGAGGATGGGTCTTGCACTGGACAGTGGTTATAAGCAGAACTCTAAGTTATCATAGTGTCTCTCACACCTCCTGTGCTTTAGAGAATTGACAAAAGGGGCTGACCCAACGTTTCGGACAAAGTGAGAAACGGAAGAACAGTGTCTCAGGCCAAGGCCAAGACCAAGAAGAGCAGTGACAGTGGTGGTCACTGGCGAAAGGCAGTTTTGCTAAGCAGAATGAGTAACTCATGAAGGTTGTCAGCAGTAAAGCTTTGTTTTTGTTGTTGTTGTTTGTTTTTAGCACAGGGCCTGCCACATAACAGGTGTTAATAAATCTTAGTGGAGCAATGAACACACAACCATAAGCAGTAAAGGTTTGATATTCAGCAGAAGAAGCCAGAACAGAAGCGTGCAGAGGGTAAAGGATCTGAACCCGCGAGCCCCGCAGACAGCCCCTACCACCCACCTTCCCCCAACCCCAAATGGGGAAGTCTCAGGAAGACTGATGGGCTTTGAAGAAGGCTGATTTCTGGCAGGCAATTTGGTGGGGCTTAAGGCTTGATTTGGTTGACTCTTTCTGGAAATGTGGTGGTACAGTGCATAGCCTGAGGAATCTCAGTATAGGACACCTTAAAATACTGAATGAAATATTTATAAAATCATTTTAAATGCTTAGCTAAATTTAAGAAACTGAAAGCAATACTCATAGGATGAAAATAGTAAAGAAGCATAAATTCAAAGCAATAACTGGGCATTAAAGCTAAATCTTATCTTCAGGAAATCTGCCAATACATGGTTATGAAGAATTTTTTGTTGTTGTTATAACAGAATATAAGCGTGTGTGGGGTCAGGAGACAATGCCTGGGGCTTCATACAAGCTGGGAAGGCAAATTGAGACACTTGCTTAGAGCTACAAAATTCCATAGCCTCTGTGAAGGAAAATGAAAAAATGGAATTACTGTCTCAATAAAAACTCTTGCCTCTGTCAGCTTTGACTCTGGGTAAAGAAGGAATGGAAAGTCTCCTCTGAGAATTACTAACCCTAAGGTGGCCATCACACAGGCTGAGTGTCAAAATTCACACCACTTGGGTGGCCTGAAACATCCAACCTGAGCACTGAACGTAATGACTACAGGTCTGGAATGACCCAAAGTACCTGGAAGAGCAACCACAAATCTCTGAGGAAATGAACCTTAATCCAAGTCTCAAAGGACTGCCACAAAAAAGCTTCAATGACATAAGCTCACAGGGAAAAAAATCCCAAGCACATGAGGAAACAAACGGCCGTGTATAAGAGCCAGCAGGAATAATAGTGTCAGGCCACAGGAATATATATGTTAGAAAAGTTAAATTAAATTTTAATAAAATATATTTAATACAGTCAGAGAAATTAAAGGGGATATTAAAAGTATGACCAAGGAACCAGAAAAATTTTTAAAGTCTAGGAATATTTGATATCAAGTAATGACAATAGATTTTTAAGAGGGTCAAAAAATAGTAGTGTTGTTTAGTTTTCAAAGAGAACCCTTGTCTGTTAGAGATCCAGTACTGAACTATTGCAGATATGACGTCTGAATCATCTGGAGTAGGAGAGGATGTAGGTAGAGACATAGAGAAAAACAGGCTTAGCCATGAATTTTAACTGTTCATTGTTGATGTTAGTACAGGGTACATAGGGTTTATTATACTACTCTTTTTACTCTGATATACTTGAAGTTTTTCATATTAAAATGTATTTTTAATGAGCAGGCAAGTATGAACAAAGACCAAATAGGACTTCTAAACATTAAAAAAGTATAGTGAATAACATTAGAGTCTCGGTGGATGTATTTTGTGTAAGATAGAGCTGACAAGAAAATGAGTGACCCAGAAGATAGGTCTGAAGTACAGGGAGAAGGCAGCACAGAGAGACTGTATCATGGGCCACATGGCAGACTGAGGTACTTCGAAGGTAGATGCAGAAAGTGAACTATATCTTAGTTATCAGAGGGAAACAATAAAGAAAATGGGGAAGATGAAATATTAAAGAGATGTTAACCAAGAATTCTCCAGAATGGATGAAAAACACAAATGCTCAGATTCAGGAAGCCCAACAAGTCACAAGCAAAGAAACAAACCTGGACACAGCATGATAAAACTGCAGGTTACCATAATAAAGAAAAGATCCTTTAAAAGAAAAAAAAAGATGTATTACATAGAAAGATTAAATAATATAATGGTTAAGTTAAAAATTGAGTTTTCAATAGGAACGTTAAAAAATCAGGAGACAACAGATAAATATTTTCAAAATATGAAATTGGACTACTTTGCTCATCTTACCTAAAATGTGTTCTAGTTGGATAAGCATGTAAATGTGAATCTAAAAAATCTTAACTTTTAAAAGAAAATAATAGAGAATATATTAAGGACCTTGAAATAGGAAAGACTTTTTTAAACAAGACACAAACCTCACAAAGTGGAAAAACAATTTTTGATAGATTTAATTAAATTAAAATTAAGAGCTTTTTCCCCCCAAAAGACCGTAAAAAAGGCTAAAACATAAAGTACAAACTAGGACAAAATACTAGCCATAATATAACCCATACATGATTATTATCCAGATTATAAATATTTCAAAACACCTAAAGTTTAATAAGAAAATGATAACCCAATAGGAAAGCAGATATAAATTATAAAAAAAGTTTTACAGAGGAGAAAACACAAGCAGCAAATAAACGTACACTAAAAATGCTCACACTGTTCAGTGAAAAAACAAGTCACTGAAGTTCAATCTAATTGCATTTATGTAAATTCAAAAACATGCAAAACTAAAAAGATATTGTTCAGGGATGTATTTTTTTTTTGGTCTGGTAATATGTAAGGAAAAGAAGCAAATAGTAAATGTAAAATTCAAGACAGTGGTTACCACTAGAGAAAGGGTGAGTTATATGATTAGGGAGGAGTATGCCGAAGACTCAAAGATATTGAAATATTCTCTATCTTAAATTGTGTGATGAGTGTTTTTTTATGGGTATTTTTCTTAATCTTGAAAGAGACAGAAGGAGGGGGATATCTAACACATAATATGATCTAATATATGTTAGATGATATAATGTGCTGGATCTAGCTATATATAAATATATATTATAAATACAATAAAAATATAAAAAACATTTACATACAAGTGTAGAATAAATACACGTGTATTATTTATTGCTTCTGGTTGTGGTAAATTGATTGTAAAACTGATCCAATTTTTCACCCTTTTCAGAGGAGGAAATGAGAGGGAAGCTAACCTTTTCACAGACTATGCAAAAAGATTTTCCTAAAACAAGGAAATTCCGTGCAGACCGTTCTCTGAACAGGACTGCTGACTTCCAAGTCTTATCCAATTGCTCACTTCCGTGTAAATTATTTTTGTTAGACATGTAGTATTATAAAAATTGATGTGTTTTCCATGCTTCCCTTTTCCTGTAAAGGCCAAGGATCTTAAAATACCACGCCTGAGCTCCAAGCCAAAACCTAACCTGGCAAAACAAGTAAATCCCCTGGCTATCTCTGATACAGAGCTGCTTAACTCGGTGTTCCTCCACCGGGGAATGGCAAGTTCTATCTACCTGCTTCACCGACAGTGGCTGCTGCCAAGTGAGGGGCTATACTGAACTGTGACAAAAAGTTCTACTAAACATAAGATGTTTCCAGGAGCAATCCTTTTCTGTTGACCTAAGCTGGGCACTAATACATTATAGAAATAGCATTGTGCCCTGGCTGGCGTAGCTCAGTGGATTGAGGGTGGGCTGGGAACCAAAGCATCGTGGGTTCGATTCCCAGTCAGGGCACATGCCTAGGTTGCAGGCCACGCCCCCAGCAACCACACATTGATGTTTCTCTCTCTCTCTCTTTCTCCCTTCCTTCCCTCTCTAGAAATAAATAAATAAAATCTTAAAAAAAAAGAAAGAAAGAGCATTGCGAATGCCACTTTTTTAATAAAATTTTAATTTTAGAAGTTTTAGGTTTACAGAATAAATGTGAGGATAGTATAAAGCAGTGATTTTCAACCACTGTGCTGCAAGAGTTCTTAAAACATGCAATACCTGACTATTAGGTGTACTGACCTCTTTTCCCTCAGATTGTCGATTTAAAATGACAACAACCAACACAATAGCCGCCCAGTGTGAGTGAATGAAAATTACATCATTTTGTTGATCAGATGGGCAAAAAATGTATTTTTTGGTGTGATACAGAATTTTTGTAACTAGTTTATGTGTGCAGTGAGATAAAAAGTGTTGAAAATCACTGGTATCGAGAATTCCCATACATTCCTCCCCCACCACAACATGTACACAGTTTGCCCATTATTCATATCTTACATTTGTGTGGTACATTTATCGCAATAAATGAGCTAATATTAGTAAGTTATTATTAGTTAATTCATGTTTTATCCAGATTTCCTCAGTTTTCCCTTTATGTCCTTTTCTCGTTCAAGGATATCATTCCAGACCCTGCAGTGGATCATTATATCTCCTTGGGCTCTTCCTGGTGCAATGGTTTCTCCAACTTTTCTTCTTCTGATGATCTTGAAAGTTTTGAAGATTATTGGCCAGATATTTTATAGAATGTCCCTCAAGAAAATGGATGTTTTTTTCATGATTAGACTAGGGTTATTGGTTTTTGGGGGGGAAGAGGTAAAATGCTATTCTGATAAAGTATCATTTTTTTTTAAATCCAATCTTCCTTTTTTTTTGAAGGTGGGTGTGAACATGTAGGAGTGGATATGCACAGAAAAATAAGTTGCAAAGAAATAAATAAAAATATTATCTGAAGTTACCCCAGGATACTGAAGTTATTGGGTATTTGTACTTTCTACTTTTTTGCTTACCTGTGCTTTCTAGATGTTCTGCAATGAACATGTGCTTTTACATTAGAAAAAAATGTTTTAACATCTGTTTTTGGTGCTGTCTACACCTGTCTGAAACACTATTTAGCTTCCTGAGATGTACAAATTCTTCCCAGTGTTGGTAAAGATCAGGGGGTATCTGCAGGTCTCCCCCGTCACAGCAGGTGGCCCTTCCTAAGCAGAGTCGGAATAAGTCTTCACTCTGTATTGCAGCTGCTTCTGGGTCAGTCCCGCTCCTGAAAGAAAGCCAAGGAGGAAGTTGAGAGGGGGGGAGAAAAGGTGAGGGAGTCGTCCAAAAGAACCATTCTTACTTCAAGCATGGCAGCTCCAAAGGAAAGCGAGTCTCTCTCCTCTCTCTGCACCTGTGTCTGCCTCTGTCTCTTCCTCCTGTTTCATTCAGTCATCAGCTCAACTCTTCGGCTAGTATCCACTGAGTGCACACAAAACTGAGGACTCAAAAGACACACCTAACCTCAAAGCACCTCCTTTCTAGTGGGGTAGGGGCATCTGGCAACAAATACTCTGTTGGGGGATGATAAATGTCAGGAAGAAAAACAAAACAGGGATGGAGCTGGGAGGAAAAAAAGGGACTCGCTATCTTAGAGAGAGTGGTCATGGAAAGCGTCTCTGATGATGACCTTGAGCAAGGATTCGGTGCCAGGCAGAGGAAGTGGCCAGGGTAAGGGCCCTGAGAAAGGATCTGAGGTCTTAGTGGTGCACTCGCATGGGGGCAGTGATGGATCACGCAGAGCCGTACAGACCCAAGTATCCAAGGGTTTTAGTCTGTTGGATGGGAAACCATGGGCAGGTTTTCGGTTGAACACTGATACGATCTGCACAGAGACGATGAGTTAGAACAAGGTGGCAGCAGTGGGGGTGGAAGGAAGGTACATTCCGGATACAATCTGAAGGAAGAGACAAAAAGATATACCAATTAATTGGATGTGAGGTGTGACAGTATTTCCAGCTTTCACACATACATGTAAAACTATTCTGTAGCAAAAAAAAGAAGGGGGAATACTTCACTCAAGTTTTTAGCTTAGTTAAGATTTGACAGACTCTCATGTATATCCTCTGTCTTTGAAGAGATAATGGAAAAAGAGACCTTTTTAAAGTTTACTTTTCTTTTCAATTCTCTTCTCTCTCTCATTCCTTTTCTCTCAAAGTCATCCACTCTAGTATATTTGCCTTTAAACATGCTCATCTCCTTGCTAAATGTGTAGTGTTATTTCATGTATTTTGTATTTCTAATTCATCAAGAGGTATTGGCTTAGAGGTCTCATTTTGTTTCTTATATTTCTACTCAACACTATGTTTTTAGGATCTGTTCGCATTGCTGTTTATACATGTAGTTCATAGCTTTTGTTAACTCGTACTCTACAGTACCTATGACACTACTATTGAATATTTAGGTTTCTGTGAATTTATGCTATTATAACATCACTTCTAGGAATATTCTCATATAGATGACATTTTAGATCTCTCTGTGGATATCTCAGGGATGAAGATAACTCTAGTTCTCCATTCATATTCTTTACTTTTTTAATTTTAGGAGCTCCTCATATTCTGGGTATTAATCCCTGTCCATTTCAGATATTGCATTTATTTTTAGTCTGTTACCAATTTGTTAACTTTATAGTTTGCTTTATTTGAACAAAAACCTTTCATTTTAATGTAGTCAAGTGGTCTGTTACTTTTTAAAATTATTAAAGTGTATAGAGTTCAGAAGAATCTCAGGAAAGGACATGGACAAAAGGTAGGAATGTGACCGAAAATGAGCCTGTTCAACCCGGGAGACTGCACTTTGGTTGAGTGGGGCACGCCGCGAGAACACCAGTGCCGTAAGCTTCATCTGCCTATGGAGCTATGTTCTCTCCTTACTCATCTTCTCCCCCGCTCCACACTTTCTCCCCTGAGAGGTCGCACGCCCCACTCTCTTCGCTGAGCACTGTGACCCAGAGAAACCCTGCACTCAGCAGTCTCTGGCCAAGACCTCTTTTTAAATTCCGGACTCACATTTCAACATCCTGATCTAGGGCTGAGTAGAGTTTCACCTGCCTGTCATTTCTTCTCCTTTCTTACAACGAACAGAACAGTTATAACAGCAAACACTTACCAAAAATGACAGACATTTTTTTCTGACTAAGAATTCTCTTAAACCCTATAACAACTCTATGATATGGACAATCTTATTATTCCCATTTTACTGATGAAATAACTGAGGTTCAGAGAATTAAGTGACTTGTCCAAGATGAACATAACTAGTAAGTTATAGAGCTGGAATATACCTTTTATCTGTGGGGAGCATATTCTATGTATTTGGGAGTGGAGCTGGCTCACCCGCAGCCCATCAGGTGGGCATGGGACCCTGCTCCCTAGTACATGAGGTGTGCAAGAATAGGCATGTGATCCAAACTGGACCAAAGACCTTTGTGCTTGGGGAAATGTTCTATTTGTGCTCACGGTTTTAAGGTGGTGTGTATGAGTCCCAGGGGTCATCATACACTCCACATAAGAGAACCTGACAAGAAAGAAAGGGACTGATACCTGGTGACATCATTGAATCCCTCACCCAACCACAACAGAAGCCATTATGAACCTGGACTTCTTAGTTTTGTGAGTCAATTAATTTCCTCTTTTCCTTAACCTAGGTTGAATTGGGTTTCCATTACATGTAATATCAAAAGTTCTGATTACTATAAATAACCCACAAGCACCTTTGTCAAATTCCTGGTTACTGTACCACATTATTAATTCAGTCTCATCAATGTGTAGATTTCCCCCATCGTCCATCGTCGTGCATATCAATTCAGAACCCAAAATTCAGAACCCAAATTCCCAGCCTCCTTGGCAGCTGGGATGCAAACATGTGACCCAAGCTCTGGCAATCACCTGACTGTCCACACACCAGATTCCACCTATGCACAGAGCTTCCATCTTAGCTGGGGCAGGTGGCAGCCAATGTGTCCAGCTTTCAAGAGTAAAAGGAGTTCCAAAGATAAGTTCTTGATGCAGAAGTAGCATTGGTGCTGGAGGAGTAGCAGCTGCAGTGAAGTCAAGTTCCTTTCATTTCCTGTTTGCAGCAGCAACAGCAAAGGTAGCCAGCCACCTTAGCAGATCAGAGCTGTGATATGATTTGGGGCATTTGCTCCTGAAAGCTTAGACTTGAATCTGTTTCTCCAGGTCTTCTAACAATTCTGGGTGCAGTGACCAATGTCCTTTAATAAATCAAATTTCTAGTTAAACTATGCAAAATGGTTTCTGTCCTTTGCAACCAGAGAATTCTGACTGATATGCCCACACGTAAAACTCAAGTTCCACGAGAACAGGAGCCAAGTTGTTCATTTGCCACTTTATCCCTTGCACATAGAACAGTGCCTGGCACATAATAGGTGAATAATAAATCATAAAATACAACTCTATAGAATACCACTATTTTGCTCAGTCTATGAAGGGAGAAAAAAGACGAGAAAAACTGTGTACAATTTCATCACCAGAGATAATGACTATTAAACCTTCAGCAACTCAACTTCTAAATTTTTCTCAATAAATACACAGACATACAGATATATGAAGAAATAGAAGATTTTTAAAACAACATTTGAATTATAAAATACACATTGTTTTCAAACTGCTTTGCTTTTCCTTTCTTACCTTTTAAAAACTCAACACATCAAAGGCATTCTTCCACATCAACAAGTTTTACCCACATCACGGTTCTTACTGGCCAATGGCTACTGGTATCCCATTGTTTGCATGAGCCACAATCAACCAATTTCCCACTTTTGGATTTTTTAAGTTCATATGCAACATACACCATACATTTTATATATGCATGAAACTATTATATGCAGTTATGTGTGTGTGTGTATTACATACAATTATATAACAATCAATGCTCTTAAAGAAAAATCTTTCACCATACATCTCTGCTCACTTGGTTGAAACCTTCTCTTGCTCTGCTCTCTGCAGCAGTCCCCAACATTTTTGGCACCAGGGACTGATTTTGTGGAAGACGATTTTTCCAGGGGTGGGGGCAGGTGGTTTCAGGATTATTCAAGAACATGACACTCAAGCTCACTCCCTGCTGTTCTGCCTGGTCCCTAACCTGCTGCAGACCAGTCCACAGCCCAGGGGTTAGGCACCCTGCCAGGAACTACCCTCGTTCCTACATCTTTTACTCTAAATCCCTAGAATCAAACCAGCAAAAAATAGAAGCATATGAAATTATCTACACTAAATATTAAATGGCTTAGGGATTTGCTTATGTGCTTGCTTGTGTGTTTGCTTATTTATTTATTCATTTAGTTTGCTAGGTTTGAGAAAAACAAAATTCATTACACTTTAAGCCTAGATTTTGCATATGTTTTCAGAGTCAAACAAGGAGTTTTTTCCTCAGGTGAGTTTTTAAAAAGCCACCTTACTTTTACATGTAGTGACATATTCTAGGTTATTAAATATAATGAACTATGCACTGTGAGGAAACCCTGAATCAAAAAGCGAAAAAAAATCTGGCAAAGAAGGAGAAATGTCTGTAGATCTCTGAGAACTGGGTTTGACGAGAGCTGTCAATTTTCCTGTTCCGTGAATAGCAGAAAATCCCATCAGATATTGGGGATTTCCCTCAAGACTAGGTGGGAAGAGATACTGCCCCTGGTGATTAGAAAACACGTATTTTCAATTTGGGGCACCTATGGTTAATTGCCTTTTTTGCTCAGGGATAGCTTTTCTGGCTTCTCCCCAGAAATGTATCCTCCCCTCATAGATACTTCAGTATAAATAATAGAATAATTGTAAAAATGAACAAATGTACTTTGCTGCATTCTAGTGGTTGCCATGGCAATGAGTGAACCACCAGTGTACATTTCCAATGAGCCAGCCACTCGGCGAAGGACCCAACTCTGCATCTGTTAACCAGAAGCTGCCACTGCAGCTGAGCTCATGAGGCCCTATTTTCGCGCAGCTAGAGGACACTCAAACCCACCGGAGAAGAGCTACCCGCCTTCTAAATCACACATCTCTCAACTGCTCTCCCACATCCCACTCTGACTGCACACTCCGTCAGTGTCCTAATGAAGTCAGCAGAGGAGTGACTCACAGCCCAGCCCTGAAGTGTTCATTAGAAATATTGGTACTTGTGAACTACGATAATTTATCTGAAACATGCACTTAAAAATCACTTTTTTTTCTCTTTCCAGCTTAGTAAACTCTTCCCTTTACGTGACAGAGGAAACTCTCCATACAATTGTCATAATCTGTTATGTATTTGGGGGCCAGTTTCATACACAATCTTTATGTTCTTACATCTTTTTCTTCTTCCTTCTTCTGATTCCTCTTCTTCCTAAGGATTTGTTTCCATGTCATCAGTTAATATCCAGAATATATTAAAGAAATCATTGTTATCAGGATTCATAACTGGGATATAGCCTGAAAAAGCCAACAGGGACAAAAGCTCAGACATGGGGAGAGTGGGAAGGCTAATGTCAAACACACTGGATTTGGCGTTATGTTTGATAACCACAAAGGGAGATTCACGTGTCCTAAAACCCCAGAGTGTCCCAGCCAAACTGGCCTTTGATCTCTGGCCAACTCGGAACTCTTCTCCCCTGCTTCCACCTCACCCCCAGGGCACTGAATGGTAAAGATTCCTCCTGTCTGGAAGCCCCTGGTCTGGTTCTGGAAAAGCACCAAGTCCTTGCACTGTTCATTTTCTACCCCATTGAATCAGATGATGACTAAAGATTTTTCTCCAAAAATGTGCACATTCATATACATACACTACCATCATTTCACTAAACTTTTGTTACAGTTTCAGAGGGTTAATGGATCCCCATTGAAGCTGAGGATAATACACAGAGACAAATGCATTAGACAGGGGGAAAGGGTATAACCCCAGATCCTGGCATCTAGTACTTTTTTCGTCCTAACACCAATTCATCCATGAGTGCTGATTCAACACTTCTTTGATGCTTAATCTCTGGCTGGATGCTTTGAAATGGAAAACAAAAGAACAAGAAGATATAATCCTTGTTCTGCAGAATTGTGTGGATCAATGAGGGGCCAACAGAAATAATACAGAAGGGTAAAGGGAAAAAAGGGAAGTCACACACACAAACACACTAGTGGAAAGAAGAGAACTTATGGGCAGAAATTAGTCACAGAAGTCTTCCTAGAAGCAGTAATTCTTGGATAAAAACCCTAATTACAGGTTGTGCCAGACCACAATGGAAAGGAAATTAGAAATTTGCAGAGAAGTTGGATTCTCTGGGGTTAATGGTATAATGAGCATACTTGCTTTCTTATTAATGCTATTGTTAATTCTTCTTTCCCACATCCGGAACTGGCAAGGAGAAAGGATGAACAGTTTATAGGAAATGAGGAACTTTTCTATTCACCTAAAATTGGTGTGGCTCTGCCTATTCTCTCATCGTTTTTAAAATAGTTGTGGAAAACCAACAGTGCCAAGAAGCTATTTCTTTGTCACCTCGGGTAGCGTTACTCAAGTCAGAGAACGGCTCTGTTATGGGAAGAGTTCATGGAAGTATTTCTTAGGCAGAGAGAAAAATAACAAAAGGCTTTTTTCCAACTTAAAATATTTATATGAACAGGAAAACGGTGCTATATAAATCATATACTACGCAGGGCTGCAACTCTGGGCAACTTTCCTGGGGCCGTGCCTGGGCTGAGCAGCTGAGCTATGGAAGGCAGGGTTTATACAAAAATGCATAACCAGCACTTGATTATCCGTATGTAACCACGCTGAGAATGAGAGTCTCGCACATGAAGTACGTGCCATTGGCTTTCCAAAACAACAGGAAGGGATGTGTACTTTAGACAGCATGTTCTGGTTTCCATCACTTTTAAAAAGATTTTAATACACCTGTCTAAACTGACCAAATGATTTAGACAAATCTAATCATGGCTGTAAAAAGAAATTGTTGCTTTTTGGAGTTTCACTCTGAGATTTCATATCTAAAGTTCAGAAAACGACATTTAAAAAACATGATGTTTTCATAGACAGAGAGGCAACAACGAACCCAACTGTAAGTTCTCTGAAGTGACAACTTGCTCCCAAATCGTGTGGTCTAGAGCCCCCTTAACAGCTACAGGAAAAACCTAAAATATCACATGGAAGCGAAGCGAGAAAGCGAATGATATTATTGGCACTTGAACATTTCTATTTTTTAATCTGAGTTTTAAATTGGTGACATTATCGCTGAGCAAGGACATTATAAATGGAAAAGGAGGCATCACTCAAAAGCACTGCATGAATGCGTCTGCTGGGTTTTGCACTTAATTAAAATCATTTGGAACCATTTGCCAATTATTTGGGAAAACGGAAGTGGAAAATGGTCAGAACACCCTTCTGTTGGCCACCAAAAGAGAGGGTGGGGGCTGCTCTTTAGCTTCCATCCCTGCTGCTCACTGGCTCACCGATGATGTCCAGCTGCCCAACCAAGTGGCCCTTTGTGACCCTCCTTCCACCCAAACTCTCCGCAGCAACTGGCACTGCTCCTCCTTCCTCGAGGTTCCTTCTCAGCGTCTTCAACATGACAGCCTTCACGGTCTCCTCCTTTTTTTATCTGGTCTTTATCTTTCCTCTGCCCCTTGCCTTCATCCCTCCTTTCCCCCTCAAGTGAGAGTCTCCAGCCATGTTTCTGTTCTGGACCCTTTTCTTGTTCTGCACTCTTTCCCAGGGGGATATCAACTATTCCATGATTTCAACCATCTCCTGTAGGCCAACATTTATAAAGTTCCAGCGTAGCCTCCTCTCCTGAGTATCAGGCCCAAATTTCCATTTTCCACACAAGACTTTTTCACTGAAATGTCCCATAGGCCACTCACATTCAACACGTCCAGAAAACCTTATTTTCACCCTCAAATTTTTTTATTCCCCCTGTATTTCCTTCCTTAGTTAATATCACCACCATCTACTCACTCATTTTACACCTACTGAGCACCTACTGTGTGCCAGGCACTGTTCTGGCTACTTGGAATACATCAATGTACAAACCAAGGCCCCCTACCCTCACAAAGCTGACATTCAAGTGCAGCATCCCAAGTAACAGCCAGAAGTCTTGGAATCCGTCCCTGACTTTCCCTCTCCACTGCCAAATGCCTGTGAAGGTTGTCTCATGTTTTCCTCACCCCTTACAACAGGCCCATAGCTACCTCCTGTGTCTTCCTACTTCACTCTCTAAATGGCCAAGTGGCTCAGAGTATCAGGCTCTCCACTGTCTACAGGGTAAATCCAAAGGTAGGCTTGTGCGGCCTAGCCTCCCTCTTCCCATCGCTCGTATCCTCCTCACTCCAACACCCCATGTGCTCCTCCAAACACACCAAATCGTTCCCCACATCGGCATCTCCTTCAGCACAGGGACAGTGTCCCCACCAGCATTTTCATTCCTCACACAGAAATAAAGAATTACATCAGTAGTTACGGTGTATCGAGTACTCATTTAATTGCCAGACTGTTAAACACTTGACAAACACAAATTCATACAACGATCTTGCCACATAGACACTATGAGTATTAACTCTGTTACACAGAAGAGGAAACGGGTGCTCAATGATGTGAAATAACTCGCCCGAGTTACACAGCTGGACGCTGTCCCCAGGACCTGCTCCCTGCCCAGGCCGAACTCCCCCGTTCCTCCGTTACCTGGCTCTTGTTAGGGTCTCACTGAATTCTGACTGAACAAGTAAGTTTTTGCTCTATTATACCTTCATCTTTTGATAGAAGCTGCCATCACACTTTAGGAAGTGAACTTGATATAAGTAAATTCCAGTCAAATTTAGTTTAATTAACAGGGATATCTTAGCACAATCTCTTCAGATCTTGGAATTACAGTTCTGTTGAGCCCTGGCCAATATGGCTAGGTTGGTTGTAGCATCGTCCCATAACCAAAAGGTTGTAGGTTCAATTCCCAGTCAGGGCACACACCCAGGTCGTGGGTTTAGTTCCCAGTCTTCAGTCGGGGTACAGACAAGAAGGTAACCAATTAATATTTCTCTTTCAAATCAATGTTTATCACACTCTTCCCCCCACCTTCCTCTCTCTAAAAGCAATGGGAAAAAAAGGCCTTAGGTGAGAATAAAAAAAAAGAATTACAGATCTGTCAAAACTGGTGTAAATTTTTCTTTTTTGTTCACCTTCCCTTGTTTTCTTAATTTTAGACCATGCCTTAGAAAGTTGCAGAGGTCAGAAGTCAGGAAGGATGAAGATGAAAAGGTGAAGTGCATCCTGGAAGGAGAAGATGGCCCCCCTGATGCCCCAAGAAATTCTGCACCCCTGCCTCGTCGCCCACACCAGTTTCCTCCCCTTGTCTTGGCTTCTCTCCTTCCCCTAATCTGGCTGGGCTGACAATGACTCTGGGCAAAAGTGACAGGGAAAAGATGTGCGCTCCCCCCACCCCAGTTGTGGGGGGCCAGCTCCAGCAGATAACGCAGAATGGCCCTCTGGGGAAGTTGTCGGTTTAGGAGAAAAGATCTGGCAGCTCTAGGTCATACATTTTCTAAGGTAAACTCAAATCCAAATATTTTGTTCTGCTTTTACTCACTGTAAAACAGTATTTTATTCAAACATTCTGAAGTTTCCCACGGCCCCACGAGCAAGTTGGAGGGCAAAAGAGTTACCTTCTACCAAAGACTCAGAGGGGAGGGGCTTCCAGGCCACAGACCAGGCGGAGGTGGCCATCGGACTGTGTGGGCCCCCATGCCCAGGACAGGGAGAAGGCCAAGGCCGAGGAGGAGCGGTTGGACACAATCACTGGACACTGAGGGTTGTGGCTCCCTGTGCTAGTGCAAGGGTAGGGATGGGGACCAGTGTCTGTTTCTCTCTGTGGTATAGGAATACTCACAAAGACCCAGCTTAAGAGGGGGTCTCCCTCCATCTCCCATGCCCGTACAGGCTGGAGCTGAGGCTGCACCAGCACGGAGGCACTAGCCCTCAACCAGTGGCTTCCTCCCTGTCTGCAGTCAGGAAGGAGCGGGAGTCCCGGCCTTAGGAACCAGGGGTCAGAGGGTCAGCCAGGAGGTGTGGGTACCTGGTGTGAGCTCAGATCTGTGGCACCCTTGGGCCACTCTGGAAACTGAAGTCTGCCTAAGTGGCCATCCAGTGGCTCCGAGGTACAGGTCTCCTTTTCCTAGTCTGGCTAGGGTGACAATAACTCTGGGAAAAAGTGACAAGGAAAAAACTATGAGCCCCCTCGATGTTGAGTAAGCCCTCAACATGGAAGGAATAAAATACTCATCCAGCCTCACCGGCCCTCAGCCTCCCCCAACTCAGAACCTCATTCCTACCTGGGCCAAGCCCACTCCACCTGATTGATTTTAGGGGAAAGTGCACTCCAAAGGCAGTGGTGGGGAGCAGAGGACGCCACCCCTCCCTGTGGTACTCTGAGAGTGTGCCCCAGGGTGCACCCTGCCTCCTTCCTGCCCACATTGTCCTCCAGAGCGGCTGGCCCAGCACTTCCACAAGGACAGACGGGCCCTGTGGCAGCAGGTGGGCTCAGGCCAGGCCCACTGGCCCTCAGAGCAGTGGGTGTAAACTCAAACTCCACTGCACCGACATCTTTCCTTCCTGGAGGAGCACAGCCAGGAGATGCAGGAGAGGCCATGTGCAGCCTAACGACACAGGAGAGGGGGTGATGGGGGCGGGGAGAGACGTGTGTCGGTACCACTGCTCAGAAGACAGGCAGGTCCAGGCAATGTTCAAAAGGGAAGAGAAGCCCTTATGTTTATAATTTACACATAGTCTCACTTCATCCTCATTCTGTCACTCCCATTTAGGGAACTGAGACTTGTGGAAGTTGAGCGTTGGTGTGGTGACAGGTCACTGTGACCTTCTGGGCCCCAATTTCTTCCTCTGCCACTAACCACATCTCTAGTATAGTCTAGCTTTCTAATTCCGTGTGGCTGAGACTGTCACAGGGAACACATCAGGCCATCGCTGGCGCCACACGCATTTGACCAGTCCTGGAGACATGATCGGTAAGGTGGGCCTTCTGTGCTGCCGGGGGCGGGTGGGCCCCATGGCACGTGTCCCAGACCCTCTTCTCAAGGCAGGCCTGCTCTGAGGTCAAAAAAGTAACTTCGTGAGGAAAGCTGCCAACTCACTTAATGTCAATTTACCACTTTCCAAGACTTCTCTTAGGCCTGGGGACAAAAATTCAAACTGGCTTTAATGAAGGGGACGAGCAGAAAAAGGGAGAAAGCCAGGTGATTTTGACAATAGGAGACATTGCCAGCAACTAATGTCTGGGTCTGTGGAAACAATGCAGGCGTGAATGGATAAAATAAATATCATGGCCAGTGAGACTTAGATCTGCCAAGACCCATTTGGGGCTGGGGTGCTGAACCAAAGAGAGGGTTAACATAATAGTAAATACTTTCGCTGTTTTTCTGATGATTCTTCAGTTTCCAAAGAGTTATATTCAGTGTACATAGTTTTACGTACTTCTCAGTTTTATTAAATCACTGGCTGGCTGGACCCTCTGGTTACCCTGACAATCGTGGGAGCCTTGCCTCAAGTTAGGGTTGCCTCAGGCCCTATGAGGATCAGGGCTTAACATTGCATTTATTCACTTCAATCTTTCATGGACATCCTGATGCTGATTTAATACAGATCTTTTTACATTGAGTCTGAGGGGGGCAGAGTGACTTTTAGGAGGACAAATCTGGTCACTATGTATGTAATTCATTGGGGCTTTTAAGATGCAGAAATTTGATTGCCTGCCTAGGGTAGGGACGTCTTCTTTATTGCACATCCAAGTTTGTTTATGAAATTCTCCAGCACCAGACAATACAGCTGCATGATCAGAACAGGGAGTGTTGGCTGACCTTGTGGCCATGGTGATTGGGGCTTGAGGGTCTCTCCTCTCAAACATTCATGTGGTATAGAACACGCAGTGACTCAGCATAAAGATGGTGTAATTTGGCACAGAAGAGGCTCGCCCATAAGCACAGTGGACAGGAAATGTATGTGCTGTGTCTCCCTGTCTCACCATACTACAGGACAGGCCAGTCCCCTCCTGAGCCATGGAGGACCTCCCTGGGCATTGCAGAGTGGCAGATGAAGTATCCAAGTGGGGAACCCAGGAGTATCAGTCAGACTGTGATGATGGAGGCTACAGGCAGACCTTCCAGGCCCCCCAGACATCTCGCTGCTGGAATCCCCAGCCATGGAAGACAACCTTGGAGAAAAGACTGATCTCTCTCTGTAATCAAGTGTCAGCTACTACTACTTGGGTGCTCTGGCTATTTCTTGGACACTGTGTTCAATGCACTGCATGCACGCCTTCATCTAAGCCTTGCAGCAGTCCTGTCAGAGGGAGAAATTGAGGCTCATGGAGTTTAAGTAGCTGCCTAAGGCCACACAATGTCTGTGCTTCCATTAACACTTCAGAAATCTCATTATACCAACTAACAACCCAGTCACTGGTCTCCCTCAGACCCAGTATGTCTACAATCAAAGCCACCATCTTTCCTCCCAGTAAGGCAATTTCTTGTGACTTCTCCACAGTTCATGTTAACACCCACTCCCTTCTCATTATCTCAACTCAGGCCTTTACCAAAATTTTGTAATCTCCTCTTTATTAATCTCCCTGTCATCTGTCCCTCTTCCCTCATCCCTCTTCTATGCCACAGTTTGCTTGATCTTCTTAATGTGTCATGTAGTCATCACAACCTTACCTCACAGTCTTCACCGACCGTCAGTGTAGTATGACGGAAGAGGCATGAGGTTCAATGTCGGGTGGTCCTGTGTGACCCTCAGCTCTGCCACTTACTCCCAGAGGACCTTCGAGCCTCAGTTTCCTCATCTATACATCTTCTAACCTCTGAGAGTTGGTCCGAAGATAAAATACAGTTGACCCTTGAACAACATGGGTTTCAACTGCCCTGGTCTGTACACAATTTTTTTCAACAAATACCTGTATTATTTTTGATCCATGGTTGGGAGTCCATGGATGTGGAAGACCTACTCTATGCATTAATCTGCACCATTTAATGTAGGGGATTTGAGCATCCGTGGGTTTGGTATCCACAGGGTGTTCTAGAAGCAATCCCCCATGATGCCAAGGGACAATTTAGGCTCTTAGAGAGTCAAAAGTTATACTCAGATTTTCAATTGAGCAAGGAGGTCATTGCCCCTAACCCTCATGTTGCTCAAGGGTCAATTGTGTACTAGTATATGTTAGGTGTCTGACACAGGCCTGGACCCTAAATGGTAGGGGCTCTATATATATTAGTTCATATCCTTTCAAAGAGCCCTCACCGTTCTGTAGATAAATTCAACTCTGGGAACAACAGTCTGTTTCCCATTCCCTTCCTTTCTGACTCCTGCTTATCTACACACATCTCCTCTTCTAGCTAAACTCTACTCAGACTTATCACTCGCCTCCCTGGCCACCTTTGCCATTTCCCATGCCATCCCTTTACTCTGACGCCAAAAACTCATGCATGTGCGGGGTGAAGGGAGACCACCCCCCTCCATGCATGCCCCTGTACTTCCCTCACCAGCAGAGCTTGCTTTCTCTCCTGCAGATGCTCTAGAACAGGTTTGAAACCCTCATGTAGGACAGATCCCTGCTATAATTGAATTGGGGCATTTTCCCTGTATCTCTGTGTTATCTCTCTAAATATATTACAGGCACCTTGAGGGCAGAGCCCAGGCTTCCAGATCTTTCTCTGTTTCCTACACTGTCTTCCTTGTCTTCTTGCACTGAAGTAGTGCCAATAACTGTGGTTGAAAGGCTTGGACTACATGAGACGGATCCTGCCGAGTGTGAGTGTGGCCAGCTCTGCCTCAGTCCCCTCCCTGCCACACTGGGTCTCCCTAGTTCCACGCTCTCTCCAAGGGCAAGACCGCACCTGCAGCTCGCTTGGCCCATCACATAGACAGATAGACGTTTAAATAAATGAAGGGTTGATGATGACAGCCTTCACTACAACTTAAAAAATGATGAGCTATTACTACCCTGGTTCTCATCTCTCAAATAACAGCTTCACAGTCCCCGCCAGGTCCCTGGTAATGAATTTCTTCAGTGTCTAAAGCAGTGCTATGGGAATTAATCACTTTGCTTGTCCTTTATGCTCAGTGGAATACTGCTGGAAGCTCAGAAGTAGTATCTCTTTTATTCTGCCTTTTTCTATCCCTTACGCTGCCTGCCAGAATGTAGGTCACCTGAGGACCAAGGTCATAGTTTATGTATTATTCTACCTTTGACCGGGGCTAGCACAGTGTTTTGCATGTAGCTGGTAACCTGTGGTTGTCAACATTGCCAAATATGACCTGCCTGGGGTTGCGCCGGGATTCTCCCCACTCCTGGAGTTTCCCTGCCTGTTCCCTTGGGCCTGGGCGTGGCAGGGGAGCCACGTGCTCCATGAATGGTGAGCACAGCGATGAGTGCCACTTCCAGGCTGAAGCACTTACTTGCTCCGTTCCCTCTGATGGCTGCCCTGTCTCCAGGGTCACTGAGTGACCCGAATGAGCAGAGTCTCTTGCCAACTCTCGGGGGGTACACCATGAGATTTAGAGATTGTTCTTGCAGTAGACCCTGCTGATCTCTACCTGTATCCTCAAGAAGTACTAACTGGAAGGAAGAAGAAAAGAATTTGGGGTAGAATGCAGTAAATTTGTCTGGTTTGCAAAGTCTTGGATAATGGTGAAGGGAGCAATTCCTATTAAGGATATTTGTTGCCATGCTCTCTCCTTTCAGAGTTGGCGTTGGAATACCATACCATGGAGCTGAGTGATTAGACAACCGGGACTCATCAAAAAAGAATACAGAACTTCCCCTTTATCCACAGCAGCTCTGTTCCAAGACCCCCATGGATGCCTGAAACCAGAGAGAGAGCCTAGTTGTATGTCCACTACATTTTCTTTGCCTATACATACATACCTATGATAAAGTTTAATTTCTAAGCTAAACATAGTAAGAGATTAACAATAGCAATAATACAATAAAACAATTAAGACAATATGTAATAAAAGTTATGTGAGTGGCACTTGGATACCTCAACAGCCAATCTGATAACTGAGACAGCTGCTAACTGACTAATGCGTGGGTAGGGTGTGCAGCACGGATATGCTGGACAAAGGGATGATTTGTGTCCTGGTTGGGATGCAGTGGGATGAAGCAAGGTTTCATCACATTACTCAGAATAGTGTGCAATTTAAAACTGGTAACTTTTTTGCTTCTGCAGTTTCCCATTTAATATTTTCAGATCATGGTCGACCCCAGGCAACCGATGTATTGGGTAACAAACAATGCAAAGCACAACTGTAGATAAGGGGAACTATGTAATCAAATAAGAATTGTTGTCATTTATTGAATGTGCACTATAGTCCAGGCACTGTATTAAAGGCTTTGCATAATTGTCCCGTTTCATTCACACTGTGACTTAATGCAGCAGTTAGTTGTGCAACCAGCTCCCGTTCTACAGACGGTAAGAAAGACTAAGATGGGGAGAAACTAGGTAACTTGCTAAAGACACACAGGTAGTAAGTGGCAGGACCTGCTCTGAGTGCTCAAGAGAGATAATCTCCATTCCCACTAAAACTGCCCAGAATGTCCCTCTGGCTACATCTGAAGAACGTTGAGCCATGAGACTGATATAAGATACAGAGCTCATCTGAATAATCCACCTTTAAATATAATGTCAACCTGTTGATCTAGACGAACAATCTGCAGTAAACCCCAGCTTCATTTCACTCCAACAGTTCTGATATCTCTGTATGTGGGCTTCCCAGACAGAATAATTCCAAGTTAAAACCTTAAGGACAAATACCCCATATTTTTTCAGACTATAAGACGCACCTTTTTTCCCCTTCCCAAATTTGGGAGGAAAATGCAGCGGGCCCTGCTCCTGCCTCCTGTGACCCCACTCCACCGCTGCCACCACCCCGCCCCCCACAGAGAGCCAGAGAAGCTACATTCGGGCTATAAGACGCACCCCCATTTTCCTCCCAAATTTGGGAGGAAGGTGCTTCTATAGTCTGAAAAATACAGTAAGTGTTAATCAAGGAACTGGGTGAGACAAAAGGTGTAATGGGGCGGAGGTAGAACCCTAGGCAGAAAACAAGGAAAGTGAGAGAGCACACCCAGGCATTTATAGACTAATTTGTTTGGGGGGACCCTAAGTGACAGATTTGAGCAGCAGCCCCACGTAGAGTCTGTCTCTCAGATTTCTCAGCTGCAGAATGAACTAACATTTGTTGAATATATCTACTACCGGTCAGGTGTTATTCTAAGTGCTTCACATGTATTAACTTATTTATTTTTGCAATAACCCTACGAGGCAGGTAGTATTAATTATCTGTATTTTACAAAGAAAATTGAGGCACAGGAAGGTTAAGTAATTTCCCCAAGACCACACAGCTAGTTAGTAAGTGAGGAAAGTAGGAAATCAATCCAGAAACCCTAACCACTATGCTCTTAGTTCTACGACATAAATTCCATGAGCCAGAAGTTTTTTCTACTCATGTTTGCTGCTGAACCCCAGGCATCTAGAACATTGTAACAGGACTTAGATAAGCAACTGTTGAATGAATGAATAATACAAGTAAATATCCAAGTAAAATATTGTGGTTTTGCCCCCCTAAGAATTCTACAGTTAATTTCTTCTGTGTAAACTACTCTACATCTTGTCAAAACACACCATTGGTTCTTATCAGTCACTTAAGGTTTGGTGTTCCATCTCTTCTTTAAAATGAATCCTGTTCCAGCCCTGGCCAGGTGGCTCAGTTGGTTGGAGGTTCATTCCGTATGCCAAAAATGTGGCGGGTTGGATCCTGCATCAGGACACCTACCTAAGTTGCAGGTTCAGTCCCCCACTGGGGCACATACAGGAGGAAACCAATCAATGTTCTCTCTCACATCAATGCTTCTCTCTCTCTCTCCCCACCCCCCACCCTCTTCTTCTCTCTCTGATATCAACAGACATATCCTCGGGTGAAGATTAAAAAATAATAATAAAATAAAATAAGATAAATCCCATCCCATTCCGTTCAAATGTTCACTGAGCCCCAACTGTGTGCCAGAGTTTCAAAGAAGAATCTGCTCAGATATTAAGACTGGGGCTCAGAGTTCAGCAAATGCACAGGTGGGTGAGCAAATAGTAACAATTCCATCCAATGATGATATAATAAAGGAGTTTATAGACGTTTACAACACAGATGCGCAAGCACTAAGTCTCCTGCAGTAGGAGCTGGACGTGAAGGATGAATTGGAGGAGCTCTGGTGGAATGGCATTTCAGCACATGACTAGCACAAGCAAAGACCTGCAGTGGTAAAATGAGTGAGAGTCCCCAGTACTCAAATATAATTCAAGTGCAAGTAAGCAGCTGGCAAGGAGACCAGGCAAGTACTGCGAGAACAGTTTGTAAGAGATTTGCATGCTAAGAAATGTGTGCTTTTTCCTGTGACCCCAGGAGCCATCAGGTTTTAAGCAGTCTGGTAACGAGATCAGCTCTGACTTTTTCAGAGGAGATATATGTGGAAATAAGGATCTTTGAAATGACTGTTTCTATTCAACTGCCCCTTTTTTAATCTGCTTGGGAGACCAACAGGGAGAAATCAGCACTGTCGGATGATCTGAATGAGATAGGCCAGCCTGACTGTGGGACTTCCCGCCATTTCTGGTAATTTCTTAATCTTACAGGGAATCTGAACAGCCTTTGTCTTTGTCAGTGACCATATTTTCTAATCCCCACTCTGGTGCCTGATTCAGTGCCTTCGTTTAATCTTTTGAAAGATTTATGGCCCCGGCACTTGTGCATGTGATGAGCTCATCTGATGTCAGTTACTGTGCCCAGAGGCTGGTGGAGAGATAGTTGGTTACAGTTGAGGACATGTGACCGGTCTGATTGAAGCGTACTATGTGAGGGAAGCATTTCTCTGGGGAAATAATTTGGCATTTCAGCTTCATACAAGGGCCCATTGGGAAGAAGAGAGGCTGAGATGCCAATTTGCTAATGGGAACCCACAACCTTGAGCCCCCTCTCTGCAGAGAGCTCCAATGCATGCTGGCAGGGACTGTCTGCATTTAGTTACATCTTAGAGGCTTTGGTGGAAATACAATCTCTAAATATTGAAGGCAAAGCTGGAGACACAAAAATCACTCTGCTTTTATTCACCCCAAACCACATACACTCAAACAGATGAAATATGTATGAAGCGAGAACCATCTGTAGCCTGTGGAGCAAATCCCACTGAAGCATCCAGGGCCTCATCCTGAGGCTTGGCGACGTGGGTGACTCATGACAGATGTGGGGAGAGAGTGGCAATAGCACCTTTGATTCAGGCTTTTTCTTTTTCACTTGCAATTTCTCCCCATGTGGTCTTGAAATTGCACTTTGAAAATGCACCTGCCCACGTTTTCACCTTGGACCTCTCTGTCCACAGGATTATAAAAGTGTCTCTTTTGGACAGGGGGGCTTAAGAAGATCCATGCAGTTGGAAAGTACTGAGGGACAGGAGAATGTGGTGATGAAGGCTGTTTACAGCAGGTGGCTGGAGACTGTCTAGAGAAGATGTCTTTTTTGAGTTTGTACAAGGCACCTTACAATGGCCCAGCAGTGCGGCTGGGGTTTTTACACTATGTGGGGCATTCATGGTGGGAAGCCTCCTATTACTGTTCCTGCCAGTCTGGAATTGGAAGGTGAAGGTGGAAGCTGGTTATGGGTGATGGCTGGTGCACTGGGGGTTGGGGGCAGGTGGCACAGAGGCAGACAGGGGAGACTTCCCTATGCAGCCGATGGGCTTGACAAGTCTGGGTGGTATCGCCTTCTTTCAGAACAACCTCCAGCTCCCCACCCCATCCCCCCACCCCCAACACACAAAGCCCATCTTCTGTGTTGCTCTGTGAAACTCTCAAACCTCTCATAATCCCCCAACATTCCTACCGAGCTTCCACACTGTTCTTCAGCATCCACCACTGGCCCAAGGTAAGAGGAATGCCAGCTGCCCTCCTGGCTGCTGCACTTCTCCACCTCCCCACAGGACGAGGAGGTACCTCTCGGGGCTCACCTCCCTGCCTCACACCTACCTCGGAGCTCCTCCAGTTTCCTACCCATCAAACCCAAGCTGGTGGGTGCCCCTCAGAGCACAGGTGCATGGTGTCAGAGCAGTGAGGAGGAGTGACAGAGGAAAAAAGACAGAGAAAGACAGCTTACCCCTTTATAGTTCTGCCTGAGGCCCAGGCATTGGAAAACCTGCCCAGATATATCCCCATGCCTGGCCCTGCCCTCAGACCTCCCAGGCCAGGCACCTCCCTGCAAAGTCACAGGTAAAGACAGATAAAGGGAAAGGTGTTGTACAGAAATGGAGGCAATGTGGGCTAAGATCCCAAGACCTGGGTTACCACCCCGATTCTGCCCCCTGTAAACAGACCTGTGATGCCATCGCCCACAGAGCCAAGTGCAGACTTCCAGGTGCAGCGTGCCATGCCCTGCATGACCAGCTGCTGTCTGCCTCGTCTCCTCTGTGCTCCACTCCTCTCTACAGTGCCACCCACCTGCCCTTGCACACTGCCCCACACCTACTCCTATACGCAGACACCCTCAGCTCCAACAATAGCCACAGACTTGGAATTTTTCAAACATCTCATACTGTTTCTGGCTCCAGTGCCTTTACACATCCTGCTTCTTCTGCCCTCATGTCCCTCCACCCATCCACTCCACAAACCATTTCTGAGCACCAGCTAGGTACCAGGCACAGAGAACAAAAGGACACAGTCCCTGCCCTCATGACCTTATAAGAGTGCTCTCCTCTCCCCCACTTACTCTGTGAACTCCTATTCATTCTTCAGAACTTACTTTGAATACCACTTCCTCTGAGACACTCTCTGCTTCTGCCTGGCCAAGAGCTCCCTCCTATGTCTGTATTACCCTGTAATGTTGTCCTCCTCACAGAGGGAAGTTCTTTGCCTCTCAGAGTCTGAGGGTCAAGGCCCTTTAGCATAGAGCGCACTGCAAAATCCCTGTTTGTTTTGATCTCAATGGATAGAACTTGGCTCCGATCTTACCTGGAGGCCTGTGTTTCTGCCCCTCCGAGTATTGCATGCACATGGATGGACCTATGGACACACGTGCTTTAAGTACTTCTTACTGGGATCCATTCATTTCTTTGGCCGGTGTTACATGGTAATATATGATTTTCCCTCATAAAAGGAACATAGATAACTTGAAGTGTAGTCAAATCCAAAAGGTGCAGCTGCCATTTCTCCTCCTCTGTGAAGTCTTCCCAGAGATACTTCCGCCATGCCTCCGTCTCCTCGGGCGGCCATAAGAGGATGCCACAGACTATGGGCTTAAACAAGAGACATTTATTTCTTGCAGTTCTGGAGGCTGGAAGTTCAAGATCACGGTGCCAGCCAATCTAGTGTCCAGCTTCCTGGTGTGTAGTTAGTTGGCTCTCTACAATGTTTGCCGTGTGCTCACACGGCAGAGTGAGAGCAAGCATTCTGGCGTCTGCTCTTGTAGGGACTTTAATCCTAACAGATTTGCAATGCATTCTTGGGAGCCCATTTTACCTTAATGCTTTATTACTTCAAAGCCAACTGCACTGGAGGTTAGGGCTTCAGCATGTGAACATGGGGGACACAGTTCAGTCCCTAGCACCTTCCCCGCTTTGTATTCCTTGGAAACCCCCGCCCTCAGAGCAACCTGGCCCGCCCTGCTCCTTTCCTGAAGAGAAAGGCCCTGCGTGCCTGGTGACTAGCATTTGACTGACACTCACCTACCCTCAGTTGTATTTTTAGGGAGCTCTTAAAAAATAATTCCACTGAACTCAGAAAATATAAAATGTGCCCACTCAAAAATCAAGTTCCTGACAAATTCCGTAACACAGAGACAACATTTTGATGTGCATCTTTCCAGCTGATCTACATAACTATTTGTCTATATTTTTAATAAAAACTTATCATCCCATAGAAGCAGTTCTGAAGCTGCACATGCACCATACACATGCCATGCTTCCCATTCATTGCTTCGGGATAAAGACCAAGTATTTATTATGGCCTGCCTGTGCATGCTGGCTCTGTCTATCTTTCCAGCCTCATCACACCACTCCATACGCCCTCTTTCAGTCTTTCATATGCACTGTGCTCCCTCCAAACTCACACCCTTGTACATATATGGGGGGCCCTCTGTCTAGAATGCTCACTCCTCATGCCTTTGCCTGGTTAATTCCTACTCGTCTTTCAAACCGCAGCATAAGGAATCCTTCTTCAGAAACCTCCCCTGATTCCCAGATGAGCTCAAATTCCCCTTTTATAACACCTGGTACCTCCTTTCTTAGCATTCATCTGGGTTGTGATGTAACA
This sequence comes from Phyllostomus hastatus, assembly GCF_019186645.2. NCBI lineage: Eukaryota > Metazoa > Chordata > Mammalia > Chiroptera > Phyllostomidae > Phyllostomus > Phyllostomus hastatus. Next base: position 31,980,114 of record NW_025333709.1, on the reverse strand, counting down.
TTTATGCCTGTCTTCCCAGATGGGAAATCCATCCTCTTTACTATGTCCCCAGCTGCTAGCCATGAGCCCGCGTGCCATAGCAGGCACTCAGAATTTGATAAAAGAATGACCGAAGGAGAGTGCATACTTGATCCTTTCTTAATTTGTGTTTTCTGATGAGCTAAGCGAAACTGAGCAGTTCGGTTTCTTTTCCCTCTGAGAGCACACAGCCAATGAGACTAAAAGGGGTTGAGGCCAGGGCCAGGCACCTCCTGCTGTTGACGCGCTGCAGGGTGAGGCTTCTCCCCGTACATCAATGACTCGGGCAGAGCTGGGGGGCAGGTCTCCCACACTGAACTTTTGAAGCAAGGTCAAGAAACTGGGGTTTATTTTTCTGGGGAAATGTGGAAACTGCAACGTGATCGGAATAAAAAGTTATGACTCAGGTCTGAAGGAAATTGTTTTTCTCTATAGAAAATTATTGTATGCTTTTCATCACAAAACACAATTCCTTCTATGATTATGAAATCATATTCTTTTTCCATGTATCATTTTTTCTTTGCTTCTGTCTATGATATGTATCAAATGAGATATTTTATAGCCATGGCTGGTGTGGCTCAGTTGGTTGAGCATTATCCTGTGGAGTAAAGGGTCACCAGTTCGACTTCCGGGCAGGGTACATGCCTGAGTTACAGGTTCAGTCCCTAGTTGGGGTGCATTCGAGAGGCAACTGATTGATGTTTCTTTCTCACATCAATGTTTCTCTCCCTCTCTTTCTCCCTCCCTTTCCCCCACTCTCTAAAAATAAATATTAAGAAAATAATAATAAAAGATACTTTATATTTTTGAAAAAGAGAAATAAAAAATAAAGTAACTAAGCAGATGACTTTCCCAGGTTCACCATCTGCTCCTTTCCAAAATGCAATAAGCCTTTTGTTTTCATATAACATTTACCAATATTGATTTTGGTTGTATTGAAAAGAAAAACCTGCAGGGGAGAAAAAAAGCAAGTAGAGAAAGATAAACACATTCTAGAAGAGATAACTACTGGAATGATCAGTATCTGGCTTGTTGACAACCTGAGTGAAAGGACAGGTTCAGGCAGTAAGGACAACTCCGAATGGGCAAATGTCCATCACAGGTGGAGTGGGCATGAATCCTGGTTCACATACAGAAGCATACAACAAACAGCTTTCTTACGACCTCTCACAACTTTTAATGATAGGCCTCATTTCCTCGTGAGGTAAGCACCTTCCCCCTGTTTGTGCCACTGTCCTGAAACTCCTGAGTGTCAGGGTATCTGGGGGTGTATGAAGAAGACATCTCAGCCCACACAGGTTGACACTAGGGCGGCACTGTTGACACGGTCACTCAGGTCCTGCATGGCCTATGGTCTTTTTAACTGGGTGCCCCATTGTCTAGGTCTTTCTCTCCTGGGTCTTATTGCCATCTTTTCCACAATGCCAGGGAGCTACTCAGTATGGAGAGGAGAAAGTCCAATGTTACACACTGAACTGTGTCCCCCAAAAAGACTTGTGAAGAGTCCTAACCCCAAGTACCTCAGGATGTCACCTTATGTGGAAATAGGATCTTTATAGAAGTAGTCAAGTAAAAATTAGGCCATTAGAGTGGGCCCTAATCCAATAAGACAGGTATTCTTATTAAAAGGAGAGATTCAAACACAGAGATAGACATGCAGAGAGGGAACACCAGGGAGAAGCTGGTGATGTGTCTGGAATGCCGAGTCTACAAGCCAAGGAAAGCTGAGGACTGGCAGCAAACACAGAAGCTGGAGGAGCAAAACACGATTCTCCCCTGGAGCCATCCGAGAGAGCCGGGCCCTGCAGACTCCTTGATTTTGGACTTCCAGCCTCCAGAACTCTGAGGCAATAAATTTCTGCTGTTCTAGGAACTCATGTTTTAGAACATTGTCCTCGCAGCCCTAGGAAACGAATACATCCACTTTTTCCCCTTCCTCTGGCCAAGACACTTTCTTCAATGGTTTTGGCTTGTGGAAAACAAGGACAGAAAGACCTTTGGGCTATCTATTCTCCCGTGGGAACACACATGCCCCTGGGCAATGAGGACAGAGTCTGCTACCTATTGAATAGGGAGAACGATAAAAGAGACAAGAGAATGAGAAAAACAAACTCATGGGTTAGTACCTCAAAATATTATCCAAGCCATGCAGTAATAGCAACTTCACGGGGTGTCGAAGTCTTCAGTGGCCCTAATACACCCATTATAGCATTTCAGCTGGGTGACCTATGGGGTCATTTAGATTAGGGTCAGCATAAATGTGGCACTTATGCCTGCACTTCATAATCCAACACCTCTGGAGTCATGGCTAAGCACACTTCTGTGCAGCCTGGTCTTGGTCTCCAAATACTCAATGCAAAGTTCTAGGCATCCACCATTGAACCATCAGAGGTGGTGATTAAAGTGAGTGAACCTAGTAACACAGCAAGTGACTGGTCCATGCTCCCTGAGCTTGTTCCAGGTAGCTGGGCTCTGCTGGAGAAAATCAAACAACTTCATGGATTTGGGACTTTACCAGTTTGTGATCTTTGGTTGCAGCCAGGCCCTCAATGTTGTGTATGTCTCTTTAGTCACTGTGTCTCTTTAGTCAGCTTCTTACTCCGTGCCTATCAAGAATTCCAAATTCTGCCTTTCTCAGACTTTCCACCCTACATGTCTCCCTGCTGTGCAACAGGTCACTTCACCACCTCCTTTACAACAGGGCAACATTGCCTACCCACCGACACCTCCATTTCTTGTTTCTCCCCCTCCCTCTGGCCACTCCTTCTCAGTCTCATCTAAGCCTCCTCTTTCTTGTTTCCATTCTTCTCCCTTCTCCTTCTTCCCCTCCCTCACCCCTCAATACAGTTTTATTTTACCCACAGTGACCCTAGAGCCTAGACTGATTTCCTCACCCTCAGCCCCATCGGCAATGCTGAACTCCTTCTCCGCAACAGTCCAAAAGCGCTCCTAAATTTACAGGTGAATAACTGAGTCCCTCTTAGTCACTTTTAAAACCTGCCCTCTTTCTGCATCTTCTGTCCCTACAATAGGCAGCACAGGTCATTCAGTCACCTACACAAGATACATAGGAGTCACTTTTAATTTCTCCCTCCATCTTACCTCGGAGAAGAAATTAGTCACCTAGACTTGCCAACTTCACCTTCCAAAATGTGCCCTTGAACCTGGTCTGCTCCCTACAGCCACACCTTTAGTCCAGGTCTCATCATTTCTCATGCAGAATCCTGCATGGGCATTCTAATTTAATCTCTTCCAATCCACGTCCTCCTGTGGTCAGATATTTTTCAAAACTCTAAATCTGATCATGTCATTTCCCTGCTTAAATGACTCCAATGCTCCCCCACCCCCGGAGCTCTTGTGCTATGACGTGAAGACCCTCCGTGACCGGGCACTGCTCCCCCCGCCCCACACTGCAGCCACTCCGGGTGTTCCGTGCCCCTGCGCTCTCTAATGTGCCTTCTCTCCTTCCTTTGCTGGCTGACTCCTACTTGTTTATCAATACTACATTGATCAGAACTCCTTTGGTCATATGTGATAAAAATGCAACTCAAAGTCGCTTGGGATAAAGCAGGAATTTATCATCAAGATCATACACTGTCTTCCAAGAACACAAATGTGCTTGAGCTTCAGAAGTACATGGGTCAGGGATGCTGTGAGTTTTCTAGGACAGTCATAGAAATGTACCAAAGGTTAATTGGCTTAAACAGAAGAAATTCATTTTCTCACAGCCCTAGAGGCTAAAAGTCTGTAATCAATGTACCAGCAACATTAGTTTCTGCTGAAAACCTTTCCCCGTGGTTTGTAGATGTATTCTCTGTGTCTTCACATGGTCTTCCCTCATGGGTGTCTGTGACCCAATCTCTTCTTATAAGGACACCAGTCATACAGGATGAGGGCCCACCTAATGACCTAATGACCTCATTGAACATTAATTCCCCCTTAAAGATCTCACCTCCAAAGATGGTCACATTCCGAGGTAGTGGGAACGAGGACTTCAACGTGTGAATTTAGAGGTGACACAGTTTGGCCCATCCTGATCCTCCATCTCTAATGGCTGCTTTTCTATTCCACTCGATCTGGTTGTAGGCAGCAGACAACATGACAATGAACCATCCCGACTTTTTCACCTTGTGGCTTCAGGCACTAGGAAGGCTATCCCAACTGTCTTATCCCAAAGCCACAAAGTCCCAAAGAAGACCTTGCAGGATAAGGAGCTGTCATGGCAGCATCTCCAGACTCTGAATTTCCAGGGAAACACAAAGGAATGGCTCCCATTTCCACTCTCCAATTTTGCACAAAATACATGTGAAAAAAATCCCTCATTTTCTAATTGTTTTACAAAATCCAGTTTTTGTGCCAATCTCCATTCTTCCTTTCAGCAAAACTGATTAAAAGAACATTCATTTCTTGGATAGGCTGCCTTACAGAATGTATGTTCCCCCAAGCTTGGTTATTTTAATTTTGACTAAACTGAGAAGATTGGAATCTGAAAGGAGAAGGCTATGCCTCCAGGTGTCCACTCCAAATAATTATTCCTGTCTTGTAAAACTAGCAGAAAGTGTGTTCTCGCCCCCCATGCTGCTCACACCCCTCCCCCAACTCAGTCTTAGAGTAGGTGGCATGTTTTAGTCAGGTCCTAAGACAACGCCCTTTGCCACATGTGCCATGCCCACACAGTATGCTGTTTTCTGTCCTGCTCCGTGACAAGGTGATGGCTCTGAGAAACAAAAGCTTCTTTGTACCCAATACCTACAGAAGATCCACCAGCAGTGAGTTTTTGCTATTGGCTAAATTGTGTTCCCCCAAATTTGTATAATGATGCTCTAACCCCTAGTGTGATGGTATGAGGAGATGGGGCCTTTGGGAGACAATTAGATTTACTGAGGTTATGAAGGTGGGCCCCCATGATGGAGTGTCCTTAGAAGAAAAGCAAGGGACGTGAGAGCTCATTTTCTCTCCTGCCATGTACACGCCAGGAAGAGAACTCTCACCAGAAACTGACCATGCTGGCAGTCTAATCTTTGACTTCCAGCCTCTCCCCCAGGGCTCAGCTTATTTTTTCTCCTTTCTTTAAAATGGGATCAACCCTTAGGTGAGCCACCTGTGACCAGAGTATTGTAGCTGAGAAGCATAAAAGCATAGGGTTTGACTCTTGAGCCAGGCTGCCTGGGTTAAAATCCTGGCCTGGTATCCTACTGTATGACCTTGGGGAAGTAACTTTCACTCTGCACCTCAGTTTTTTTTTCTGTATAAGAAATAGCACTGGTGGTGTTTAGGGTGGGGTAGCTCCTATAGGCACCCCATAGATTACATGAGGCGAATGGTGTCCCAGAAGAAAGGAAGGGGTGGATAGGCTGTCCTTAGTTATTCTCTATACAGACTCAGTGTACGCATCACCTACCCCAGGAAGCCTTCTGGGGTGCCAAGAAGGGTCTTGCTAGCCAGACCATAAAGCTCCACCAGGGCAGTTATCCCAAGATCATATGCATGTCTCCTTTTAGTTTAAACATGGGTAAACCATGCTCCTCAGAGTGTGTTCAAAGGCTGGCAGCATCATCACCATCACCTGAAAGCTTGTTGAAAGTGCTGAATCTCAGGCTCATTGGAATCAGAGCCTGCCTTTTAACAAGCCCCCAGTCACTCGTTCGCATGTTGAAGTTTGCAAAGCACTGGGTCAGCTGTTGCTGCTTACATAGGTGAGAACTGCTGGCAGGGCACCCCTGCCAGCACCCCTGGAAGGGATTCGTGGGAGGAACCTGAAGGGGGTTATGGCTCATGGAGCTGAGGGGCCCCCTTAGACCTACAGGCATTGGCCACTGTGTTGCTATGGAGAGAGGCTGAGAAAGGACAGGGGAGCTGCTCCGAGAACATCTCCTCTGTGTGGGCTTTTGCCATATCTTAAGCAAATTTAACTGTAAGGTACTGGGTCCTGAACACTGTGGTATAAAATTGTGACTTGTGCAAATTGAATATGCAGGTAAAGCTTCATCATTTGTGTGCAATTCAGCCAATTGGACCACTTAGGGTCCATGACATCCCTCCTGAACCACACATTGCAGACTGTTTATACTTCTATTCCACTACTTATTGCATTGCTCTCTAATCCTTTTTACTTACTCTTCCCCCCCCCCCCGCCCAAGCTCATTGACAACAGAGCTTGTGACTTCCATCTCAGTATCTCTGCCACCTAACGCAGTGCCAGAGACACTGAAATGTACACAGTAGGCATTCAAATTAATGCTTGTTGAAATGAAAATGAAGGGCTTTCCACATTTTTACTTGTAGAAGCAAAATATAAGGAGATTGTATCAAACTTTGCTAAAGGTACCATATTCAGTGTAGAATTTATTTTCCTATGTAGAATATAAGAAAATTCATCTACACACTGTCTACATTGAAATCATAGATCTACTAGAAATCTCAGAATGATACTGAGAGAGATTCATCAGGAAAAAAAAAGAACAGAGATGTATAACGGAGAAGGGATAGCCAAAGAAGAATTTTTGGACAGAAAGTGTGGGGAGAAGAATACAAAAAGAAGTAAAGAAAGGAGAGACCCTCCCCCACCCACCAAATGCAGTGAAGCAGAGGAGAAAGTCCAAGCGCATGCTTAGATCAAATTACTCTGCAGCCAGGGAGCGAGAGTGAGCATGCGGACTCTTCAGTACTTCACAGCTTCCCTGTGATAAGTGTCTTATGCTTACAGATTCTGGAACAAAAGTCTTGGACTTTTTTAGGATCATCCCTTCTGCCACCAAGAACCACTGGGCTCTATGCTGGCTACAATTTTGGGAATGTTTCCGTTACCCTAATCTCCATGTTCCTCTCCTTACGGTGAGTCAGAGTCAAATGCACAAGGGTCAGTCACACTATGATTTTTCTGCAGAAAACATAAACTAAACACATAAGTCAGACAGATGGAGTTCACTGATCAAAAGCTATATTGAAGGATGTGGCCTCAATGTTCAGCTAAATGGGACAGCTAATTCTGCTTCCTTGACTTCCACTAACCCACCCCAACCACAGATGGTGCTGGACCCCACAGCGCACCTTGTATGGACGCAGCCTGCCCTGCTACACTTAGTTTGTGTCTGGGCATCCATTCCAGAATAACCTTTTCTGCAGAGCCCAGGAGAGAGAACCTGGAGGGAGCTGAGCCTGCTCCCAACCCACCACTCACACAGAGCAGAGAAGAGCTAGGAGTGTTACTCCAGTAGAAGTTCCCAATATAGACACATGGGAGAAGGAGTGCAGCGTCCTGTAGAAAGTACTGGTTTCACCTCCATGAGGCCTCCCCCAATACCAACCACCACTGTCCCCTTATGGATCCTCCTGGGTGCACAGGAGGAAATGCAGATTTTGCCACTATAAGGTTCACAAGTGAATCGAACTGGTATGAGGACTGAACAGTGCACATTAATCCAAGGCTGAAAATTTACTCGCTCTTCTACTTCCCATACCAAAACATGTCATCTAATATAGCTAACCAGAGGATCTGAAATTAGACATATTGACAACATAAAGATATTCTAATAATAAAAACACCTCTCTATTATCAAATTTGTGGGGAGAAATGTAAGTCCAAGGACTAAACCCTCTTGCAAATTGAAATCCAAAGGAAATCAAACTTCTAAAGCAAAACCCTGGTGGTCCTTAAGCCCAAAATTCTTAAGCTGAAGTCAGAGTTCTTGATGCTAACCAGCAGGGAGGGACGGGGACTTGGGTTCTTTCTGCATCATTCCCATATCTTTCTGTCAAAGGGATGGTTATAATTTTGTCAAGTTTCAAAGTCTCTCATGAATGTCATCTTTGCAGAGAATCTGAAGATTTAGCATTACACATGTTATTATAGCACTAGTTTCATACCCACAACATTTCAGAAACAAAAGCACTCTGGGCTATTCCAGGAAAATTTAGGTTTCTCAAATTAGTGTGTGATGTTGCCAAAGACCATAGCAAAGACTTGGCATCTGAGGAAAAAAAACAGAAAATTGTGGAATTGGTCTTCCCAAGAGCCTTCCCAGATGCCCAGAGCAGGAACTCGAGTTCATTTGGGAGACCCTTTTTGTGTAGGGCTTAATTATGACACAGTTTATTGACCACATCTGGGGGAAAATATCCATGCTCTGAAAGAGACCTTAGAAAGTGCAGTGGTGCCGTCTTAGGTGCTGGGTCTTCTGTGAGTCCTTGCTTTTCCTTGCAGCACATTCAGCATCTCTGAGTGTCCATTTCTCTCTGAGTCCTGAGTGTCTGACATCTTAGACATGTACAGAGTGAAGGTTCTTAGGGACACCAGCCCCAGAAGCTCTTGGAACTGAGAGTGCGTAGTCAGCAGGGAGCTGCAACGGCGCTGTGAATGTCTCTCGCTGCAGAATTGCTGAGGCCAATAAAACCTGCTTCCTGGGGAACTGGCCCCCTTCCTTCATGTTCGCTGCCAGTGGAGAGCCACTGCCTTGGCAGACCCCTGAGTCGAACATGCAGGTCTGAGTCCAGACGCCGTGGCCTGGGGCAGGTAGTGAAGCCCCAAACCTCTGCCACACGCTTCTCAGGATGCAGTTTCCTCAGGTTTGGCTGGTTCCAGGGGCAAAAACCTCCCTGCTCTGTTTACTTGTAGTGGAGGGACATGCACCAGTGTTCCATCTCCCTCTCCTATTCCCCCACTCCTGTCTCAGAAAAGTGAGTTGTAACAATTTAACCTACTTCTGAGGCTGATCACCTTTCCTATCCTCTGCAAAGACCTAGCACATTTACAGAATTCAAATGTCCTCTTTCCTTCCTTTCTCTCTCCTGTGGCCCCCACTCTATTTTCTAACATATTTCTCACATTTTGTCTACCCCGATGAGAGACATAAAGGCAATAAGTTGTAAGACTGGCAAAAACAATGATCGTTCAACTGTTGTTCGTTGTGACTCCCTGAGTAGGATGGTTCCCCCCAGGAGCTATTCTCCACCGGACTAGGATCTAGCCCAGGCCTGTCTGCCTCCCTTTGGTAGGTCGCATCTCTGCTAGGCTCCCTTGAATGTCATAATTCTGCAAATGCATTGGTCAGGAATCCACAGGTAACAGGCAAAACCTGGATGCTTCCTTGCATAATCATTGATGCATACCAATAACACCAGAATGTTTTGTGTTAATCTTTCTAATCAGTTCATCTCAAATCTATCCCACATGAGGTAATGACTTTGGACAGTTGTCTCGGTCTTCAAGGGTGACTCCCTGATGACAGCTCTTACTGTGGACTCTATCAGCATCTCTAAGAAGCTGCTTCTCCCTGCTTTTTGATTTTAGCCTCCTTTGCAGAAGCCATTCAGCTCATTTCTCCTGCCTCTCTTCATCTGTTAGATTTTACTGCTCCCAATCCCTGTTTTCACACCTTATGATGACCCAAACATGCCCCTCTTTCGTAACTCCCTTGTAAGAGTCGTTACACCTGGACAAACCTCCTTCTCCCATTTCTCTGTCTGAGGCTTCTAGGTTTTCTTCCTTTCTGCATGTGAAAGGTGTCCGTCTTTTTCCAAAGGAACACTTTCCCTTCCTGTAGCTTGTCAGCCTGTTCTCCTGTATTTCACTTTTATTCTTCCTGCATTCCTGTGCTGGTGGGAAGAATGAGCACATTTTTCATGCCACTCTAGTTTCTCCCTGATTCTAGAGCAATCCAACTCCCAGACACAGAGAGTTCCAGGCATGGGTCCTTGTAATTGATCTCTCGGACTTCAAGTAGGCAACAATGTCATTTAATCGTCTCTCTGCCTCATCTCAAGAAGATGACACATTCTCCTTCTAAGGATTCTTATTTTTTTCTTTTTTTATGTGTGTGGGGGTGTCTTTTATCAACAAAACCCACCACCCTTGTGTGGGTAAAGCCATAAAGCCACAGTCAGAGCTTATATAATCAACAAATCCAGACTCAAAATGAAACCACATGTTTGGAGTCCATAGACAAGCCAGATAATTGTAGGTAACATCTCCAGTAGTGTACATGAAATTTAGCCTTTCTCTTTCTCTTCTTTTCTTTTCTTTTTTTTTTCAGTTTGAAATCTCTGCCCACAGGCACAGATGAGAGACACAACAAAGGCAGCAAATATTGTTCTGCCTGCTCATGCCTAAAATGATCTAATTTGTGGCACAGCTTTGCCTGCAAACCAGGGCCTGTGAAGCTTCCCGTAGAGTGGCAGCACTCAGCGCACCGAGACTGAAAAGCGTGTTCATTCAGACCTGTGCTGGAACAACACCCGCCCCTCCCTGTGAGCAGTTTCCATAGGAGCGATGCCCTACCCAGAAAGAAATTGCACGCCTACTGAGACTCAGGCTTACAACTACCCGAAACAAGGCTACTTCAGAAGACCCGCTTTCCACTTGATCTTTTTGTTCTCCAACTCAGACTTGTCAGTTTCTCATGATTCTGTGTCCAAGCAACAGATAAAGGGGCTTAAGGGGTCCCAAGAAATAACACCCATCCTCTGTATCCATGTTCAGATAGAGATCACAATATCAGACCTTGCCACCAATAAAGCAGCTTGAGAATGTGGCCGGGGTCCGTTGTCCAGAGAGCCTGCTGACAAGTCTCCCTGAAGTCCGACCCTCATCCAAACGTGGGCTGACTTGCACAACCAGAGCCTCCTCCTCCCCCAGAATAGAAAGCAACCAGAGTTGGGACCTAGGATTTCTGCCCCTGATAGTTCTGGGACATGTCACCCCCAAGGACCTCAGCTTTAACCAGAAGGCCTCTGAGAGATCTTCAAGAGGCAAGGATGCTGTGGCTGCTGAAGGAACAAGTCTTCCTGTGTAACACTCCAAGCCTGAACTAGTTTTCACTCTCACTTATTACTAGGCAGGTCCTCAACCTCTGAAGGGCCCCTCCAACTGGTCTCAGTTCAAAAAGCGTCCCATTGTCACCGCTAACTCCTGCTGTGGGTCATCCCATCCTAAGTAACCCTCACTCACCCTTTGCTGACTCCTCCTTCCTTTCTTCTCTTTTTGCCCACCATTGACTCCCCCAGGCATCGCTGGACCCCTGGACTTGGTCCTCCCCTTACACTCGTCTCATCACTCTCAGTCCCTGCTGCTCCACTCCAAGAGCCCCTGACTCTCCCCTGGCCCCTCTTCCAAGTCATGTAAACATCACAGAGCATCCCCAGGCCTCAGGACAGGAAAAGAGATGAACCACAGCAAACTTATCCCAAACGCCACTCATAGAAAGACATTTCTTTTTAATCCATGAGGCTGTCTACGAGTGCTCTGTCCCTCCTCTGATTGTTCGCCCTGGGCGTGAAACTGTCTAGCTTCTCCGGTGGGGGCCGTTAAACTTTAAAGGCCCTCTCATCTGCCATGTCACTGGGACCCTGGGGGAAGCTATTATTATTTCACACAGATCAGGAGCCTTCAAGCCTGATGTTTCCCACTGATCTCCGTCTCACTAGTTACACGCTCCGTACCTCCCCTGCTGGCATTTCTGTATGGTAGTGCTGCTATACGGATGTTGATAAATGCTATATAAAAGTCTATTAAATTAATCTAATGGCTGCCATGCTGGTCCCCTAATGACATGGCAGATAGGAAGGTCTTTAAAGTTGAAATGCTTCCAGGCAAGCTCAGAATTGTTCCTCTCAGCGGACGGCAGTTTAAGTAAATAATATAATAAGCTACAGCTATTGCGGGGATTGTCTCACAGCCTAAACATTCCGTGCCCAAACTAGAGGCTCCATGTGGGAAACCACTTTGCTGAGACTCTTAGAAACACACCTCCAAAGCACTCAGATTGATCGCTTTCATTTTCTCTCCTCTGCTGTCCCATCTCTGCTCCCCGCGCCCTTCTCCCCTCACGTCGTGTTTTCTTAGATTCCACATATAAGGGAGATTATGTAGTAGCTGCCTTTCCCTGAGTTATCTCACTTAGCACAGTGCCCCCGAGGTCCATCCAGGTTATTAAAACTGGCAAGATTTCCTTCTTCTTATGGCTGAATAGTATTTCATATATACAAATATCACTTTTTCCATCCCCGTGCATCCGTCAATGGACACTTCGGTTACTTCCATGTCTTGGCTACTGTAAATAATGCTGTAATGAACTGGGGGATATAAGGGTCTCTTCCAGAGAGTGATTTCACTTCCTGAGGAGATATACACAGAAACAAGATTGCTGGATGATAGGGTACTATTTTTAATTTTTGAGGAACCTCCATGCTCTTTATCATAGTGGCTGCACCAATGTACATTCCCACTAACACTGCACAAGGGTTCCCTTTCTCCACAACCTGGCCAACACGTTACCTCTTATCTTTTTGATGACAGTTATTCTAATAGGTGTGAAGTAATATTTCACTGTAGTTTTGACTTTTGTCTTCCTGATAACTAGTAGCATTGAGCATATTTTTCTGTACCTGTTGCCCATTTAAAGGTCTTCTTTAGAAAGATGTCTATTTGGATTAGACATCTCTGCCCACTTTTAATTCAATTATTTGTTTTTTTTGCTATTGAGCTGTATGATTTCCTTACCTATTTTAGATATTAACCACTTATCAAATAGAAGGTTTGAAAATATTTTCTCCCATTTTGCAGGTTGCCTTTCATTATGTTAATTTTTTTTTCACTGTGCTTTTTATCTTGATGTAGTCCCACTTGCTTATTTTTTTTTCTTTTGTGGCTTGTGTCTTTGGTGTCATGTCCAAAAAATAATTGCCAATGTCAAGGGGCTTTTTCTCCTATGTTTTCTTCTACAAATTGTATGGTTTCAGTTCTTACACTTATGTCTTTAATTCACTTTGAGTTAATTTTGGGGAGTGGTGTAATATAGGGGTCCAATTCCATTCTTTTCCATGTGGATATCTGGTTTTCCCCACACCATTTATTAAAGAGACTATCCTTTTTCCCCGAGGATTCTTGGCTTCCTTGTCAGATATTAGTTGACCATATATACATGGGTGTATTTCTGGGCTCCTGCTTCTGCTGCATTGGTCTCTGTGTCTATTTTATGCCAGTAGCATACTGTTTTAATGACTGTAGTTTGAAGGAAGTGTATTGCCTCCAGCCTTGTCTCTTTCACAGGATTGCTTTGGCTATTTGGAGTCTTTTGTTGTTCCATATGAATTTCAGAATTTTTTTCTATTTCTGTGAAAATGCCATTGGAATTTTGACAAAGATTGGATTAATCTATAGATTGTTTTTTGGTAGTATGAATGTTTTAACAATACCAATTCTTGCAGTCTATGAACATGAATATCTTTCCATTTGTTTGTGTATTCTTCCATTTTTTCATCAAAGTCTTATAGTTTTCAGTGTAGAGATCTTTCACTCCCTTGGTTAAATTTATTCCTAAGTATTTTATTTTTCTTGAAGCTCTTATAAATGGGATTTTCTTTATTTCTTTTTTCATTATTTCATTGTTAGTATATAGAAATGCAACTGATTTTTGTATGTTTGATTTTGTATGCTGAAACTTTAATGAATTTGTTAATTACTTCTAACAAGATCTTTTGTGCAATCTTTAGAATTTTCTATATATAAGATCATATCATCTGCAATCAGAGACAACTTTACTTCCTCCCTTCTGATTTGGATGCCTTTTTTTTTCTTGCCTAATTACTTTGGTTAGAACTTTCAGTACTATGTTGAATAAGAGTGGTGGGAGTGGACACTCCTGCCCTATTCCTGATCTTAAAGGAAAAGCTTTCAACCTTTCACTGTTGAGCATGATGGTAGCTGTGAGTTGGTCATATATGGCTTTTATTACAGTCAGGTATGTTTCTTCTATGTCAAATATTTTTAGAGTTTTAAAAATTGAGATATGATTGGCATATAAATTATATCAGTTTCATGTGTACAACATAATGGTTTGACAACACAATATAAATATATTGCAAAATGATCATCACAAGAAGTGATGACAATAAGTCTAAGTAACATCCATCACTGAACAGTTACAATTTTTTTTCTTGTGATGAGAATTTTCAAGAACTACTCTCTTAGCAACTTTCAAATATACAATATAGTACTGTTAACTATAGTCACCATAAGAGGTTTTAGCATGAAATAATGTTGAAATTTTTTAAATTTCTTCTTCTGCATCTACTGAGCTACTCACATGATTTTTCTTTCATTCCCTTATTGTGGTGTTTCACATTTATTGATTTGCAAATACTGAGCCACCCTTACATCCCAGTGTGCAGGAACTTCTCTCTTAGACTCCTATACTTCCACAAAGGCTTTTTCACGTGGCAGTGATTATCTAAATCAGTGTTCTTTGGGGAAATAAGATTTTAAAAACTGTATTTTTGAATGGTGATCACTCCCCATATTTTATTTACCCATTCATCAGCTGATGAACATTTGGACTGTTACAGTTTGGGTTATTATGAATAATGTAGTTATGAACATTTGTGTACAACCTTTATGTGGACATATGTTTTCATTTCTCTTGAATGTGTACCTAGGAACAGAATTTCTGGGAGGTACTGTAACTCTTCTAAGGGACTGCCTGAGTGCTTTCTGAAGTGGCTGCACCATTTACATTCTGATCAGCTATATATATAAGGCTTCCAGTTTCTGCATATAGTTGTGAACACTTTTATTATCTCTCTTTTTTATTCTTGCCATCCCAATGGTTATGAAGTGGTATCTCACTGTAGTTTTGGTTTGTATATCCTTGATGGCCAATAATGTTGAACATCTTTGCATGTGCTTTATTGGTTATTTGCATAGTTTCTTTAAAAAAATGTATACAGATCATTTGACCATTTTCAATTGGGTTACTTTACTTTTTAACCTCTTGTATCCATCCACTTCTCTCCATCTTCCTAGTCCAAGATACTATTATTTCACCTGGACTACACCATAAACATCCTAATTAGACATCCCTGCAACCAGTCTTGCTCCCTTTCAATCTACTAATCATATAGAAGCCAGAATAATATCTTCAAATTGTAAATATGATCTCATCACTTCTTTAGTTAATAACTTTCATTTGTTTCCCATGGCTCCTAGGACAGATCCCCAAATCCTTCCCATAGCCACAGAGTCCAGAGTGACTTCTACATCTCTGTTTTGAACCTCCCCACCTCTCACTCTATGATCTCCCCCTACCAACCTCCATGCACATTCTCAAGTGCTTCAAATTCCTTCTCATTTTTGAGCTTCTACACATGTTGTACATATCATATACATCCCACAGATTTATACCGAGTACCTGGTACATGCAAGGCACTGGGCTGGCCATAATGTGGTGCAGTGACCAAGACCAATCCACCTCCTGGTCTCCTGGGGCAGACCATCCAGAAGGGCAGACAGGGTTGTCAACAAGTAATTAAATAAATCGTTACCTAGTGTCAGTTGCAAAAAGAGCTAGGATAGAAGCATGGTTTCCTCTGCTTAAAAAGTATTCTCCAACTTACCCTAAACAACTAGTCAACAACATGCCATCTCCTCAGAGAACCCCTCCGATTGCCAGATTAGGTCAAATTCTTCTAAAATGGACCCTGTAACTTTCAGTGCCTACATCAAAAACTGAAAATATTTTTTAAATTTTGTATAATTATTTGCTTAACATCTCTCTCTACCAATGCATTATAAGTCTTCCTCCCTACTGTCCCCATGTTACTGGCATATTAAATAGTGACTCAATACAGGAATAGAATTAATGAATAACATCTGAAACCCTAAGTGCCCCACCAACCTTCAACATGCCATCTGCTGTCTTAGACCTTCCCCCTCTTTCATCACTATTGCTCAAGTACTGGATAGCGTCTTTGTTTTAACTTAGTCACAAGAATCCAGGTCTCTTCTTTTTCATCCCCTCATTCCATAAAAATGAGCCCAAGGCAGAACACTTCACTCGTCCTCTTCGGAGATGACTCAGTGGAAGTGTCACACTCACACAGCCATGGGAGCATAAGGAAAAAGGACAGCCCTGGGGTCCTGAGGCAGGGAGAGCATATATATAGTTAATCCCAATTGGAGTTCACAGTATGTTCCAGGGACAATCATGAACATGACTCAGGCATCCTGCCTGGCTAGCCAGCATGTCATTAGCCTCTATTTCATTTCCTGCCTCTTCTGGGTTCACTAGAATCCTCTCTTGCCATTTCTGTATACAAAAGAGTCCAGGACCTTCCTGGCAAGTTTTCTCAGCATAATCCCTAGGCCAAGACAAACTGTAACCCAGGCACCAATGCTTCCCTTCAGAATCCCCATCCCCAGCCTTTTTTGCACCAGTGCTCCCCTTGCTTTCACCATCCTCGGTTAGTTAAACTACCACATCACATCTCTTGCTGGAGCTCCCCCTCCCCGCCCTCCCAGTTCCATTTCTGTGTCCTCATGGCTTCCCTCTCTCCCCATCCCTAGGACCTCAAAGTCAACCAGCTTTCATTTACTTTTCTTAATAAACCTCACTGAGGTACTTTGGATTTTGATCAATGGTCAACATTAAGAAATAAGATGTAGCAAAAATGGATACCTGTGATATGAATATATTTGGGGAAGAAGACCATACTCGCAGGCTTATTGGGCCTTGAGGGTGCACTTGTTCTTCCTACATCCCGTCATTGTCATTTCAACCTTTGTTAATTCCCTGAGGACAGCAGTGGGTCTTTAATCTGCATTGCTGGTCCCAAGTGCAGAGCCTGAATGTGGTGGACACCGAGAGTGTGTTTAAAGAAGAAAGACGGAAGTGCAGGAGAGATGGGCAGGAGGGAGGGCACGTGTGGCCTTGGGTTTATACAGTATTCTAGTTCCTTAGCACATTGTCTAGAAGTGAAGTTGTCTGATGCAGTAGCCACTAGCCACATATGGTTACTAAAATTAAAAGTAATTGAAATTTATAATTCAGTGTATCAGCACTAATCATATTTCAAGTACCCAAAAGCCACACATGGCTTGTGGCTACTGCATTATACAAAGCAGATATAGAACATTTCTATTGTAGCCAAACTTCTATTGGACAGGTTCTAGAAGCCTCCTAAACGTCCACAAACATTTCATTTTAAGGGAATAGGGACAAATTTGGTGGCTGTTTTGCTAAGGATGTGATAAGACAATAAAGACTCCAGTTCTTAGAAATACAGTGTGGACAATTCTACTCATGTTTCTTTGAGCAGATCAGATGAAGAAACAAAAAGAGAAATGCTTAGTTTCTCTGAACTTAAGAAGGTAAAATAATCTTATGATTTCATCGATCTATAGCATAACTATGAAAAAAGTAACAAAAATTCCCTTCTTGATTAATTATTTCTAGAACCTTAAGTCTGAACACAGGAGCCTGCCTTGGGGATCACACCGGTTCTGGACGCGGGCAAGTCCTGGCACCCAGGGGATGCCGTCGCCGCTGGTTGGAATCCATTCACACAGGCTTTGTGACACGGCACTTTTCTGAATGTACCAATGTAGTTCATGATATGGCACCTCTTAAGGAAAGTCTCTTTTCAGGCTATTTTTAAAAGGTATTTTAGCAATAATGTGCACACATTATATACTTTTTACACATATTAAAGTACATTCCAGCAGGACTCTGCTTAAAGAATGTTTATTAACTTAGTTTTTGCTATTGTATTCTCTTAAAAGGAATAGGTAAAAATTATTTCGCTTGGAATTTTCATCAGTTTGAAGTCAGGGCTTCTCCTCTCTCTCCTCCCAGACTTCTCTCCCCTGTTACCTCACCTCCACTCTAAAACAGAGAGATTTTACTGTCTTCCCAGGCTCTGAAAGATGTGCTCACTCGGTGGGAAGGCAAGGAAGGGGACCTTCTGCGGAAAGTTTAGGGAGAGAGGAACAACGGAAACTGCACACCGGACAGAAAGCAGCACATCCCCTGCAGAACGGCAAGAAAATCTGTGACAAGGAAACCAAGAGAACAACCCTAGCAACGTATTCCAAACTTCCTGAGGTTGTTTATATCTTCAGACAGATGAGAAGTTTCTATATATAACTGTGCTTTGGCAAAACACTTTTCAGCTCGGGCTATAGCCAAGAATTGTAGGTAAAGCACCATGGAATTTTCACAACCACAGGAAATTATTTTTTTTCAGTTGTATAAATCAGATGGGCAAGGTATTCAGGTATCAGGTTCTTCTCCAAGCCTGTAGAACCATCTCTTTGGTGGAGTAAAACCAAACACTGGATAATTAAAGCCAATGTACAGTAGTAAATAGTTCTATATTAAGTCAAGGCTGTGAAGATCAGAAGCTTAGCTCTAGCCTACTGCTTTGGTTCTAAAGGTTCAGAGACATCCTGGTGACCTCACCCAACAGAAGAAGTCCGAACTGACCACTAACCGTCATTGACATATAAGATACACTTGGCCCTAAGTCTCAAACCTGGGAACACATGACCTGTTAGAATAAGTCCATGACCTCAAGGTCCTCTGACCCCTTGGCAATCCTTTCTTGCTTCCTTTTCCTGTGGTTACTGTAACACATTAATCCCTCAGTAATCTTAACCATTGACTCCTTTCTGCCTCTTCTAAAATTAAATCAGCAACTAGTGGTACATATCACTTCTCTCCTGCCCAGACCTCTCGCATGCACCCCCCGTGGCCCCACCCTCAAACTCGCTTCCCCAGCGTTCCTCCCCGTCTCAGGCACTGGCAGCTCCATCCTTCCCGTTGCTCAGGTCAGACGCCTAGAATCATAATGGGACCACGTCAAACTCAAAATTTCTTGCACTGCAAAGGAAACCATCAACAAAATGAGAAGATAACCTCTTAAATAGGAGAATATATTCACAAGACACATCAGATAGGGGTTAATATCCAAACTACAGGGTCCAGCAGAAGTAAGGCCTGTGGTTGGAAGGGTAATAAAATAAGTGTAATAATTTCTAGTTTTCATTTGAACATTTCACCTAAAATGTCATATGGTGTGCTTGAGTATGCTATTGTTATGTTACAGAATTACATGCTTATGATTTTGGAATAAAAAGGGGGTGTTATTTGTGCTGGACCCTGTATATAAGGAACTCATACAACTTAACACCCAAAAACCAAACAATCCAATTGTGAAATAGACAAAGGCCACAGCTTGCCCCCTGTAAGAATTTCATGAGCAGATTGGGACCCTTAGAAAATGTACAAATAAACTCCCACTCCCCACAAGAGAAAGAAAGCCAATTAAAGCCAAATAAAATTTTGATTTTTATATTGCTTGAATCCTCTTGCCCTCAATAAACAAATTTCTTTTTTAATTCCTAAAAAAATAAAATGGGCAAAGGAATTGAATAGACATTTCTTCAGAGGACATACATATGGCCATCAAATATATAAAAAGGAGCTCAACATCACTGATCATCAGGGAAAGGCAAATTAAAACCACAATGAGACAACACCTCACACCTGTCAGAATGGCACTCACCAATAAAACAACAAACAAGTGCTGGCGAGGATGAGGAGGAAGGGGAACCCTTGTGCACTGGTGGTGGGAATGTAGATCGGTGTAGCCACTGTGGGAAGCAGTATGGAGTTCCCCCCAAAATTAAAAATGGATCTGCCTTTTGACCCAGTGATTCCACTTCTGGGAATATACCCAAAGGAACCCAAAACACTCATTGTAAAGAATATATGCAACCCATGTTCATTGCAGAGTGAGGTTTGGGGCAACAGCTCACAGATCAACAAGAGTTAACAGGCAAGGAAGCTTACCTGGAGGCTTGTCTCAGGCTGCAATCCTCAACACGAGTGGAACTCCGCACCTGCCCGCCAGCATCTTAAAGCTCATGTAGAGGCCTTAGCGGGGTTCAGTCACGCATTTAGTCCAGATGGTCCCCACCACGCCTTGTGCTCTCTGGGCGGCGTCCCTGAAAATGGCTCCCACTGGGAGAACATTGTGCAGGCATTTATTCCAGGGGCGGGAAGGAGGTGGGGGAGTCTCTGATTGCCTCTTCCCACTCTCGGGTCAACCAGGGGTCACATCCTTTCAATGACCAACCCCAGCAGCTTTCTCCCCACTTCTCTACATGGCCAACTCCTTCACTTCTCTCAAGTGTTTACTGAAATGTTCACTCTCAGTGAGGAACATGACCCACTCTATTCAAAGTCACAGCACAGCCTCCTCCTGGCACTGCCCACGTCCCTTCTCCGTTTTATTTTCCCCATTGCATTTGTCACAATTTGATTTGCTATGTACTTTACTAATTTATTTGGTCGATTGTCTGCCTCTCCTCCAGGCGTATGTAAGCTCCAGGAGAGCAAGGATTTTTGTGTTTGTTCCCACTCTATTTCCAGGACTAGGATAATACCTGGAGTGCAGAAAGCTTTCCACGAATATTTGTTGAATCCGTAAAGGACAGAAAAAGAAAAAGAGAGAAAGCAAAAAACAGAGAAAGGAGGGAAGGAAGGAGGGAAGGAAGGAAAAAGAATACCTATTCACTAAGGATAAATTGGAATATACACTTAGGCAAAAATAAGAAAATTAAAATCATCTGTGATCCCACCATCCTGGATTTAATTACCATGAACATTGTGTTTTCTTTTCAGATGCCCTTCTGTCTCTGAGTGTGTGTGCATTTTAAGCCAAAGAAACACAGACTGTGGGAATCAGAGCTTGAATCCCAGGTTTGCCTGTGACCTTGAGCACGCAACTTAGTCCTTTCAGGCTTCGATAACAGAATACCACAGACTGGGTGGCTTGAACAACAGACATTTACTTCTCACAGTTTTGGAGGCTGGGAAGTCCAAGATCAAGGCTCTGGCAAAATCAGTATCTGGTGAGAGCCCCCTTTCTGGTTCGTAGACGTCTTTTTGCTATGCCCTCACCTGGTGGAAGGGACAAGGGAGCTCTCTGGGGTCTCTTATAAGGGTCTCTTATACTCCTCTCTTATATAACAAGGGGGTCTGCCCTCAGATCCAACCGCCTCCCAAAGGCCCCCTCTCCCAATACCATCACATCAGGGATGGGGTTTCAGCATGTGAATTTGGGGGGACACAAATATTCAGTCTGTAGCAGCAAGTAACTTAATTTCCTCAAGCCTCAGTTTTCTCATCTCAAAAATGAGAAACATAGCTCCCACCTCCCCGGTGTATTGCGAGGATTGGTCAGGACAATGCAGGGAGAGCACAGAGCATGTTGCCTGGCACGCAATGAGCACTCGGTAAATGGCGGCTTTCATTACTATCGTATGGTGAGTGTTGTTTTACACCTTCCTTTGTTTTCACTTAGCACCTCTGAATATATTTATATGAACATAAATATAATCCAATGATGTTTTTAATGGCTCTACAATTTTCTATCATATGAATCCATCATAAATTATTTAACCAATTCTCTATTGATGGATAATTAGGCTGATCCTGATTTTTCTTTCTCTATCAATGCTGAGATAAATACTGAGTTATAACCTTTTCCCAGATCCTTACTTATATCCTTGAGGTAAAAATACTGGGTCAAATATACTTAAGACTTTTGCTATTCACTTAAGATGATAATTTTAAGATGGCCCCAAAGAAGAGCAGTTAAGAAATGATATGAGCTTTAAAGTTTTGGCATTTGAGAATGGAAACACCCACTCTGAGTAAGTCATCTCATTAAAGAAAGAGGTCACTGGTGACAGAGGTTCATATTAATAGAAGAGGCTAGCTCAGGCAAGCAGCAGAAATCCCCATAAATGAGACAGTGCTGAGGCGCTCAGGGGTTCAATGGTACGCACTGTCCAACTCGTGAAAGTCTTCCCTATGCCACCCCACCCCACCAAACTCCTAGTGCCCCGGCACCAAGACCTCAGTCATTTGGCTGTAGGAGTCAACCACCCACCCTGTCTCAAACATCTTGCTCAGGAGAAAAGAAAGTCAAGTAGTCAGAGAAACTACAGCTAATGGACAAAAGGACCCCCCCCCTTAATACTTACTATTCCATTGTAGACCATCCATGCTTCCACTGGGGACCATGCATGAGGCTGCAATGCCCTGGAAATGAACAAGCACTCTCCCCTTTAACCCACTGCTCTGGGCACAGACACTGCAAAAGGTGTGTGTGCTGCCAGTGCGGCTCTTTAACTGTCTTCATTAATAGTGTAAAATGGAATATTTACATTTTCATACTCTCTCTCTCTCCACCACATGCATCCCCTCTTAGGATCATTACAGCTCCTTCAAAATGGCAATGAAAGTCCTAGTGTGCATTTGGGGAGCCACTGGGAAATTAGGAAGATCTCTGTAAATGTTGCCATCCTCAGGCAAATTGTAAGAAACACCCAATAATAACTTTAAAACGCTTGATAACTCTCCCAACTGTTGCATTTTAAATAACTTGGAAAACAAGACAGGGATCCTACGTAAGCTGCTAGGGAGTTATTGACATCTCCATCAGAGATATTCCCTGGGCAAGTTAAAAAAAAAAACAACAAAACATGAAATAGAGTGAGCTGAGGTACACAGGAGCTATTCAATCACTGATTTAATTATAAATAATGAGACCAGACCGACCTGCCCGTCAATGGGACTTTGAGTGAACAAACGAAGAAGGACTGTGCTCTGCTGGCCCTCCCCTCAGACTCGGGCAGCCCCAGGCTTATGGTCTGAGGTCTCTGGCTTGCATTCTCCATCTCTCTGCTTTCCCTCCAGGAGCAAGAAATGGAAAATGGGCAAGAAACTGAACTCCTCCCCGCTCCTGGTTTTTCAGATGACAGTGGTGGAATGCTTCTTTTCAGGATTCACTACTTGAGGGGCAGCCGACCAGGTCTGAGGCTTCTCTGGGAAGCTGTTGGGCCTCTTCAGACTTCAGCGTGGCCGATCCCAGAGGACCCACTTCTTTTCTCTCAGGTCCCACTTTGCTGCATGCATTTTTGCCCACTCCTTCCCGTAGCCAAAATATTGACATCCACACTTAATAGTGTTATGTTTTTTTCTGACTTAAGTGTATTAAGGAATCAGATTACTGATCCTATTATTATTAGCACGAATAATAACAATGGCCAATACCTACCTTAAAGATTCCTTTAATCCTTACCCCACCCCTATGAGTTTGGAACTATGTGGTGGATTTTGAGAAGGCTCAATGACCAGCATCCCTGTTTCCCAATGGAGTTGAGAACGAATTGATAGATAGACATGGGTATCTGGGAAATGGAAAACAAAATGTTCTTTGTTATAATGTAGCTAATAAAGGAGAATATGGCTTGGGGCTTAGGCTTTCTAATGCCGCTGCATCCCAGAATGAAACTCGCCACCAGCCCCAAACAGCACCAGGTCATTACCAGATCACATCAGGAGGCCTGGCCCCATAACCTTAGAGCAACATGGACCGTGTCCTTTCTGTGAGCATCCTTTCTGGATATGGAGAAGGTGGCAGAAGGAGCAATAGGGAGCAGAAAAAGGCCAGGATTACCTGCTTTATGGAAACTGGAAGCCAGAGCAAAAAATGACCTTGATATTATCATTATCCCCAGGGTTGTGTATCTGATACACTAAATACAATGCATTCTGCCCCTCCTGAGCCAGGACGGGACTCTCACCCTGAGCTGAGTGGAAGCAGAGTTAGGGTCACTGCGCCCCCATTCTCACCCACCTGGTTGTCAAAAGCCCAAGGAGACACACTTCCACACCTGTCCCCAGCCTGTGCAATCCCGCAAACACTAAATACCTACTGCAGGTTGGGGACTGTGTTGCTAGACATTTGAGGATTATTTCAGTAAATTCATGAATGAATGGACAAATGAATAAATCTTACGGAACACATAATTTCTATCCTTTTGGTTTTTTCTCATTTACTTTCGAACCTTCTGTGACAAATCTTGTTATAACCCAGATAGTCGGGGTCACAACACTGGGAACTCCAGGATCTACTCAAGATGGAAACGAGAGAAGAGCAGCTGCAACAGCAGAGGGCAAACCTTTCCAGGAAGGCACAACAGCCTAGCTCCAAGGGCAGAGCCGGCCCTGGAGGATTCCAGTCCAGGGTCGTGCTGGGACTCCAGGGTCGTGCTGGGACTCCAGGGTCTGAGCCAAGTGTGGGGCAGGGGGTAGGCTTCCTCGCAAACATTCGAGTGTCAAATCTGGCACAGGTCAGACAAGGGTCGGGAAGCTGGGTGCAGCCCTACGTAAAAGGGGCTGGGTGAAGATGGGGAAGTCAAACTCCCAGCTGACTGGGGATCTGAAGGAGCCTCTAGTCCCAGAGAAAAGTGGAATGGAACCTGGGAAGTGAGGACGGACTGAAGGCTAGATAAGAGGACAAACCGAACACACTTCAAGGTCAGGGCAGGAGGCGAGCGGCAGGTTGTTGAGTGGGAAGAGGATGCCTGGAGTGGCCACTTCTCCTGTGCCGACGGGAAGAAGGGAGCTCCCGACATTCCAGTCCTGGATATTGGCTCAGGGCAGAGGGAGACACAGAACTCGTGTGTGCTTAACGATGGTGTAGGGTGGGTGCAGTCCCAGCTGTTTCCTAGCGGTAGTACAGCTGATCAATTTTTTACATTGAATTGATCGGGTAGAATTTATTGGTTTGCAAATCCATACAGGTTTCAAGAGTACAACTCAATAAAACATCACCTGCACACTGCATCGTGTGTCCATCAAGTAGAACTCTTTTTAAAGTGAAGGTGTCATTAATATATACTAAAACTAATAACTAAAAATACAGATACAGATATATATAGATTATAGACATATAGATACAAATATACTGATTTATTAAGAGGAACTGGCTCACACGATTATGGAGACTGAGAGGCCCCACCATCTGCCATCTGCAAGCTACACATGGAGGAAGTCAGAGGTGTAGTTCCAGTCCCAGTCAGAGGGCCTGAGAACCAGGGGAGCACATGGAGTAAACCCCAGTTCAAGCGCAGGAGGAGATGGACCTGGCTTGTGCATGAGTTTGCCCAACGGGAGGCACAGCAAGAGACTGGAGGGCAGAACCGTGCCTGCACACAGTTCCGGCAGCAGCTCGTCCTTTCTCTACCTAAAGCCACCGCTCACTTTCCTTGCCCTTTTAGGCCTGAGAGGACCATGGCTTCCTGCTGTTGCCAGTCCCTGGGTGCCCTTAACCTGTTCCACCTCACTCTTTAGCTAAAGCCTTTGAGAGTGACTTTGGCTCCCCCTGGGGGCATGCCTGAAACAGGAGGTGGGTGTTTCATCCAAACAAGGACTGTTGAGGACCGGCGCAAGCAGAACAGCAGGAATGTGGGAGAACATGGAGATTCAAGAGCTTGCAGGTTCTCAGCCTATGCTGGGACCTCACCTGAGGGCTCTGCTGGAGAAAGATCCACTTCCAAGCCCACGTGGTTATCGGCAGAATTCAGGTGGATTGAGGGCCTCCATTCCTTCCTGTCTGTCGGTCGGAGCCTGCCCTCAACTCCTTGCCATGTGGGCCTACCCTGCAGAGCGGCCACTTTATCAAAGTCAGTGAGAAGTCACAGTCTTTTTTTTTTTTTTGATGTGTTTATTTATTTTTTAAATTTTATTTTAATCATTGTTCAAATACAGTTTTCTCCTTTTTACTCCCAATCCAGCCCCCCCTCCCACCCCTCCCCACTTCCCTCCCATTACCACCCTCCCCTTAGTTTTTGACCATGTGTCCTTTAAGTTTGTTCCCGTGAACCCTTCCCACTGTCCCCTGAAATTCCCTCTACTCTCCCCTGTGGGCACTGTCAGCCTCACCTCTATTTCAGTGTCTTTGGAGAAGTCACAATCTTGTACCCTGATCACATCAGGGACATCCCATCAGTGCTTCTATCAGTTAGAAGCACATTACAGATCCTGCCCACACTCAAAGGCAGGAATCACACCGAGAGTAACTACCAGGAGGTAGGGGTCCCTGGGAATCATTTTTACAGTTTGCCACAGGGGGAGGAGGGAGGGGATGATTCCTGGGGTTCTTGTTACTTAGAAATGATGTCACATCAAGAGAGGAAACAGAAGAACAAGAGGATCAGGTCCGACGGGCAGAGTGAGGTAGTGAATCTTAAGGTCAGCAGGAATCAGGACAAGAGGTTGTCCAACTGTGGAAACGGGGACTTCATTTTGGGGACAAAAACCAAGCCCAGGTCTTGGGGACTCTGAAAGAAGATTTTCTGGTCTTGTTCATTTTTTCAGGAAAATCAAGTGATAAAGTAAACCTGTGATCAAATTCTCTGTAGCAAGGATGCAAGGAAAGGAAACTCATGTTCGCAAGAGCAAGAACTACATTTTTTTAAAGGATGCATTTCCACATTTATTGAAAGAGCAAGAACCAGACCAATTGTCTCAGGTTCTGAGGTTATTTCCTGAAGAGAAGATTTAGGCTGCTTCAGAGGGGCAGACGATACTTACGTGGACCACTGGAGTGCCTGAGAGCCTTGGGTTCAGAGGTGAGGTAGCTAAAGAGCTGAGCAGGGTGTGGGACAATGTGAGAAACACCGGGGCAGGAAGCTGGCAATCACTGGCCCACTCCCCAGCACACTGCATCTGTGCTCTGCGACATGCAGCCCGCCACTCAGCCCCCTGAGGCCTCGGTCTCTAGGCCTGTTCCATGGGGACATCATCTGTCCTGCTTACCCTTGTGAGCTCTCCAGTGGACCAAATAATAACACTTACCCCATAGAAGTTCAGAAGGCAGCTACTATGTGCAAAACACTGCAGTGACCAAGAAGGGAAATAAGACTTAGGCTCTATCCTTGACCAGTGCACAGGCCTGCTGATATGTGTGAACCTGCTGTATGAGCTAGAGAGGGGCCAACAAATGTGAGAAGCTGCCCAAAGAACACTGTTCCATGATGCCATTGCTAGCTGCCTCTTCTGTTGTATCTCCTCCGTTGCCTACAGTAATGGTGGGCCTTATAATAATATTTCATCGCTGATTCCAGACACCGTAATTAACAAACAGTTTTAATTAGAAGATACCATTCTTCTGACATGCATATTGCTTCAGATTTCTGCTAAACATCTCAGACCTTCTCTGTCTAGCCCAGGTCAAGCCAAGCCTTGAATAAGTACACATTAACTTATCCCATGAATATTTAATTTTATCTATTATGAACCCAGATTTCAGCAGTGACCAAGATAGTAAATCTTTACCCTCATAAAGGTTTATTTTAGTGGTAGAGGCAGCTAAGTAAAAGAGGCAGCCACTTTGGGGAATTCACTGCATGAAATGACTCCGTGTTGGAAGCTGCAGAGTCAAAATTATCCAAATTGTCTGTCAACACCTTCCACCTGCACCTGGCTGTTTGCTCTGCTCTCTAGGTCATTTATTTTAGTGAAGTTTCACCTAAATGTTCCAAATTTCCTCTTTCTAGAATATCCCTTTAATCCGATCCCCTCTCCTCCTTACCTCCTTGATCTTGCTTCTCAAACATAGTTGCTAATGATGTGTGCATGTGCCAGACTTGAACAAATGTTGAGAAGCAAACTGTTCTGTGTCTGTTCGTTTCATCCCGGACTCAAGCAGGGATCCTTGAGTTAGAGCAGATGCTGCTTCCCCCGGGCTTTAGCGCCCATCGATCAGCATTGTTGATAAGAGAAGAAAGGAAACATTCCTCCATGACTGCCATTTGAATATAATGTATTGCCTTCTGAAAGAAAAGGGGGAAGGAGAAAAGGTACTGATAGGTGATAACACAAATGAATGGTGACGGATGACAATCAGATTTCAGTTTCAAAGGAGCATGCTTTTAAGCTGATAAATAATTGCAAGCGTGAGGTGAAATTCTCCACAGCTGTGCCCAGTGGGCTCCTTCCAAATGGCCAAGGTGCCTACTGAAGTCCTGTGCAGGGGCCCAGATAAATAATGGTAATAAAGAAAATAGTAAAATGATCACATAGAGTTTAAGAGCCAGAGCACCGTAAACAGAGGGCATGGATTTCAATCCTGGCTCCCTCCTTGGGCAAGTCACTTAACATTGCCTCCTGTATAAATGAGGATGATACTAACACTTCACTCTCAGGGGGGTTGGGGAGTTTAAACGAGTTAATATATAGGAAGTGATCAGCACAGTGCCTGGCACTTAAGAAGTTCTATGTTGACATCTGCCCTATTTATTGTTACTAGTAATGAATTGTTCTCCCTGCCAGGTCCTGACCTACACCTGCCTGTCCTCAATTTCACTCTGTTCTACCTACCACCCACCTGTGACACCAGGAGGCCCTCATTCTGTAGAAGAGGAAACGGCCATGCACTTGTCTTCTAAATGCACTTGAATTTCTGACTCTGCCCTTATCCTCATTTAGGTTTTATATGAGTGTCTTCTATTTGTTTATTTATTTGCATTTCCAAATATATGTATTAAAAAAACTGTTTTTACTGGAAATAAATACTCCAAACTATTTATAGTGGTTATCTTTGGGTGATAGGATTATAAGGCTCTATTTTTCTTCCCTCCATTTGTCTGTATTTTGTTTTTTAAAAAATGTGTGTGTGTTTACAATGGAATGTGTAAAAGGAACGTGTAAAAATGGAAAAATAGATTTGGTCCATTCTCCCTCTTGCTCAAATTAATCTACCTCCTTGTCAGAGCACGTTAATAAGAAATCAGGACGTCGATGCCATACAGTGGACAAGACTGGCTGACGGCATTCTCGCCGTTGGCTGAAGGGCTGTCGCTCTGTCCAGGAACTCACTTAACCTGCAAGACAGCTGAGCCCAGGCACCGATGTGATTTCACACGGGAAATTTGTTATGCACATGCTTTACTGGGAAACACTGCATCTAAAGTAAAGGTGTGTACCTACCCTAAATCATTTAAAATTTTAATGAAAATGAATAACAACAACATCAGCATCTCCCCCACAAAAGGATAAATTGCTTAAATTTCCGGTGGTTCTGTTAGTTCCTTGTGTATCGGGCACTTTCATTACCAGGGCCCTGGCCTGATTCTGAGGTTAATTAGACATTACTTTGCGGCTGGAGAGGTCATTTCTCCTTTAGCAATACCACTTGAACTTTCATTTATTTTCTCCAGTTTCTGCTTACTTGAAAATCAATTAAGAAGAGATTATAGGCTTGATAGGTTTGGATTTAAAAAGGGAAAAATAAAACAAAGGCAGCCCTACCTCACACTCACCCCCCCTCCAGGCAGGCTGTCTCAGCCGTAGCCCTCGGTGGGGCTCTCAGGTGCTCCCCCCTCAGTCTGCTGCCTCCACAGATCCGGGGCCTTTCATGGAAGATGAGTGATGACCCTGGAACAAACCTGTGTGCCCTTCACTCCAACTCTGAATTTGTTATTACTATGGAAACCCAAGGGCAAAAATTAGAATTATCCAAAACGTCAAAATGTGATAGAACTTTGTGTCTATTACATACTACCAAAATAATACTGTACAGTAAATCCCCACTGTTCAATGGCTTAAAATAGCAACCGTGTATGATTTGTTGGCTGGGTGGTTCTGTTCTCCTGGGCCAGCTCAGCTCATCTTGACGGGGCTAACCGGTGCACCTGTGGTCAAGTGGTGGCTGGCTGGGGCTGGGCCTCCGTTGTGCTGACTTGGTTCAATCCTCAGAGGCTCTCATCCTCCATCAGGCTAGCCCGGGGTAGTGTGGATGGGCACACAACCTCTGAGTCCTAAACTCAGAACTCTTATGCCATCACTTTTGCTGCATTGCATTGGCCAAAGCATAACAGGAGTCCAGCCCAGGTCCTGGGGATGGGGGACAGATCCAACCTGTTGATAGGAATAGCTGCAGTCATGTTGCAGAGTGCATAGATATAGGAGGGGTGGAAAACAGGGATCACATCTGCAATTAACCTACCATGACCTTGAAACATGATGGCATGTGAAATCGATGGCAGTAGTAGTGAATTACATGTCATTGACAAAATTGCCCTGAGACAGTTGTAATCATCAGAATAGAAGCCAAATAAATACTCAAAATTGTAATCAAGGACCATCTGAAAAGATATCGGCCACCACCACAGCAGATCCTGCTTCTGACCCCTCACAAAGAAGACTCCCCCTCCCAAAAGATCTCCTAATCTCAGGGCTTTTCTCACACATTCAAGTTTTGGCAAAAGGTAGAAATATAACTTGGGCAATTATTATGTATCTAAAAAACACCCTCTGTTAAATGCAACTCCAAAAATTCATATTCAACATTGTACACATACTATAATTACAACCATACAAAGGACAAGGATGAACTTAGAAGACACAGAAGGGAAAGTATTTATGTTCAGATGATGAGATGTTTGTGTTTTCCTCATTTTTCAAAGTGTCCTTTAATGTGGGGTTACACTGTCCTACAATTAAAAAGGAAAGGCTGTAAATAAGTTGAAAGCAAAGATTAATGAGCATTTATCTTCAATAGTACACACACAGTCTAACAGCAAAAACTCAGTACCGTCTTTTCATTCTCTAATCCTCGAGGCTGACAATGAAATATTCAAATGCCAAGAAACACAAAAGCAGTTCAGAATTATACTTGAGGAAGCGTTATGTGATTCCACTATCATTACTTAATTTATACAAAGTGCCTTAAATAAATGGTTTTATCTTCGACTTGTGATTTTTTTTTAATTTAGATTTCTACGTATGTGTCTAATGATGATAAGCCAGCAAGACCCACGTGCTGAAGCATATCTAACAACACAATCACAGTAATTTGAAAAAAACAACAAAAGAATAATTATGGCTATATATTCTCCTGGTGGTTTTGAATACAAATGTAAAAATTTGCGGTAGATGTCTCAATGAATACATCTGAAGCCAAAAGGAAAAACCTGGCTCAGTAGGAAACATTTTAACTTAGATTATCAAATAATAAAGTTAACTTACATAACAGCAAAGGAAATGTGTTTCATACTTTTGTTTTCCAGAGTTGAGCACAAAGCTTTTAATCTTCACGAGAAGCTTGATAAAAGGACATGGACTTAATCAGAAAAGCAATTCTTGTTCTTAAGACTGTTCAGTAGCTTGCAAGAGGGGAACTTATGATTCCAGCCTATTCTGATCCCAAAGAGCAGAAAACAAAATACAATGTAAGAATTTTATGTCTATGCCATGCTGATTCTTTTCAGATTATTTTTGCATACATTTTCTCATTTAATACCTTTCCAACCCAATGCATGACACAGCACAAACAGTATCACCCTCATTGTCCTAATAAAGAAACCGAGACACAAAGAAATGTAAGTATCTAGTTCAAGGACATACAGCTGGTAAGTGGCAGGACTGGTTAGGATCACCTCACAATCGGCAGAAAAGGAGGGTACTTGGAGATGACACCTATTATTAGTAAGAAAAAGATCCATATTATTACATGCTTCTTAGAGAAAAATCGAAACTACAAAAGAAAAATTTTAATGCCCATAGTTCCACTTATCAAAGAGAAACACTTGTAGCATCTTGTAGTAGCTCCTTTCAAATATAATGATCCGGCTTTATATTTCCCTGAGCAAGCAACAAAAAGACTTTCCACATCCTCCCCCACCAAGATGACCAACCCCACCTCTGCGCTCTGGTGGTCTCCTTTCTCCGGTGCAAACGAAGGCTGTCCGCGTTCCTGCCACCACTGCCTTCACCCTGCACGCCATCCAACTTCCTCGAAGACTAGTCCTGCAATTAGCTTCTTATCGATCGTTCCCCCCATGCCAGGTCACGTCCTCAGTGAGCAAACAAACTGTAACTTCTCCCACCTGGAACAAAGAAGCGAATGACGGACACACCTGTGCTGCGTCCACATCCGTCTCCCGGTCCGGCTCCATTCTCCACTCCCCTTTAGATCACGCCGCCCTCGCGATGTTTAGATTCTCTGGCTCCTGTTGTCTTAACACATTCCGAGCAGGCTTGCATCGTTGCCACTCCATAAAACTGTTCTTGTCAACACCAATGACCTTTGGGATTTCCAACCCCAAAATCAGCCCTCAGGGCTCTTCCGAACCCCGCGGCACTTGACACATCGATGGCTCCTTGAAACATTTTCTCCCTATGGCTCCTAGGGCACCCTCCTCTCTCCGTTTTACTCCTCCCTCCACGGCCACGTCTCCTCACCTTTGCACGCTCCTGCTCTCCCCAGCCCCACTGTGGGCTCTGTTCTCAACCTTTTCACTTGTCTATCTTTGCACCCACTCACGGGGCGGTTTCATCAAGCCCACGCCCTATATTACTATCTGTACGTGGATAATTCCCAGGTCTTATCACCAGCCCGGATCTACTTCTGAACTCCAGAATCACAGATCTCCACTTGGAAATCCAGTAGACACTCACTCACATGCTCCAACGTGGTCTTACCGTTCATTTCTAAGTGACATCAATTCTAAATAGTTCAAAATCCTATCTAATTGGCCATTGTCTGTTGGATACTAGCTGATACTTTTGTTTGTTTGTTTAAGGATGCTGCTCCATAACCTACAATGCACAGGAAAACACTGTACAGCAAAGAATATCTGGCCCCAAATGTTGGTGGTGTCGAGGTTGAGAAACCCTGTATTATACCATTAGTATTTTTTTTAGCTTTTTTATTGTATTTTTTTCCATGTCAGGCCTACTATGTAAGCATCTCAGCTTTCAAATGGCCAATCTGAATTCTTGATTCCTGCCTCCTAGTAAAATGTCTCTGTGTTTACTGCTCCCTGTGCCTGGAACTCTTTCTCCCCGTGTGTCTTGTTCCTTCATTCAAGCATCAGCAATAAAATCCTCCCTCAGCACCCAGCCTAAAAGAGGGGACCCCCTCCTCTCCCCTATTGTTCTCTCTTCCTCTTCCTTTATCTCTTCTGCTTTTCTCATGAGGGATTCATGAGAGAATAGAATAGGGGAGGACATGACATCAAATTCAGCATAACTGCTCTTTATTTATATTTAGTCTCCCTCCCCTAAAGAGTCAGCATCAGGCAGGCAGGGACATATTTTAAATTTTGGTTCAGTACTTTTTTATACCTAGGGCCTAGAATTATGTTTTATACACAATAAACTTTCTGTCTTCTGGAGGGAGACATAAATGAAACAAAAGGATGATCAAATTAATCATGTCATGATCATGTAACTGAATAATTCCTCCCTCCCTCCCTCCCTCCCTTCCTTTTTTCCTTTCTTTCTTTTCTTGTGGATAACACTACAATGATCCTCCTCGTGCATAACCCTGGTCACCTCTGTTTCCTTGAAGAACTATAGAGTCATCAAATAAGAAGTTTGTTGAGGCTTTTGCTACAGTTTGGAAAACTGACATTCAGAAATACCAGTTTCTGTACTTTGAAGATTTGGAAGCTTGGAGCCCATGTCACATTCGTACCAACAGGTGGAAGAAGAATGTGTGGTCCCTGCAGGGCCACCATTTGCTCGGTGCTTGGCGTACATGAGACCCCACAGTAAAAGCTCACTGAGCCCTTCCAACTGATGCCGCATGCCTGATACAGGAGAAAATGCACTGGCTTGGAAGCAATGCAAGTTGGGGTGCTTCCACTTGTGAGCTGCATCACCTGGGTCAAGGTATTGAACTTCTTGGTCTCCTCATCTGTCACACGGGGATGCCACCACCTACCTCACAGCACTGTGGCAAGGTTCAGCTGAAATAATGTGTGTAAAACACCTGGAGAAAAGCTTGTCCTTAATCCATGCTAGTCTACCCACCTACCACCCCACCAGACTCCCCTCCCGAAGGACCCTTCCTTACCACTGCCTTCATCTCACCACCCCCCAAAACGGTACCAGTTGCTTCTCTAACAGTTTAGGATTCTGAGTTTCAATGAATTCCATATACATCTTTTATTTGATTTGATGCCTAAAGTCTCTGGTTGAAGGTGAGCCATTTTTACAAGTCAGAAAGAAGAGTTCTTTCTGTGCCATTGCCAGATCCCCTCTGGGTGACCGGGGCTACACCAGCCCCCTGAGTAATAACCAGGCCACTTGGGCCAACAGTCTCTCAAATGAAAGTTCCCTCCGGTTTACAAAGAGCCTCCTTTGGAAAAGTACCTGACTCTGTGGTTTTCTGTGTTGAACATCTCCCAACAACAGTGGGATTGACGCCAGGAGGTTTGTAGCCATTTACAAAATCACTGCTGCGGTGTGCGTCCTATTCATCTCTGTTTGTAGTCATTTAATGTATGTGTGCAAGACCAACCCATTCAAACAGCATTTGAATTCATGGGTTAACTTGCAGGGGAGGCATATCTTACTTAACATTAGATTATCCATTTTGCAAATGTTCATTTAATACTTACTGCATGTCAGGTACTGACACAGGTGCAGCACATCAGTGGTGAATGAGAAAATACAGCCCTGCTCCTCAAGAAGCTTACAGTCAATTCCAGGGATAGGCAATGAACAATAATAGATGGTGAACAAAAATGCCACAGAAATAAGTGTATAATGTAAAAGTATGATAAGAGCCACCAAGGAGGAGAGGTGGCGCCTTGACTGTTAACGGGGTACCTAATCTAGGGAGGTGGGTGAAATTTAAACCAGACCCTTTATTTTTCTTAAGTGGTCAGGACGTTATGTCTCCCCACATGCTCTTCCATCGAGCAGTGGCGTCCCTATCCCCTTCCTTTGCCCCTGGGCAGAGCCCTGTGACGGCCTTAACCGAGCAAGCACCTTAGAAACAGTGCTATGTGGCCTTTGAGGTGGGTCATACAAGGCAACGCAGCTCCAATTACCCTTCTCTCTTGAGATCTTCCCTTGGAACAGAGTCACGTGGAGAGGAGCCCACAGAGAACTGAGGCCTGGTCCTCAGCCCTGGCTGAGTGGACAGCAGCAGATTGCCAGCATGTGAGGGAAGTGCAGGTGCAGGGAGGGGCATGGATTTAGTGGCAGGAAGAGGCTGGCGTTCCTCTTGGATAGTAACTACTTTCTCTAGTAGGAATAAAGCTAGGTCATTCTCCCAGAGGTGGGGCCGGGAGGAGGGGTTGAAGGAATGGGGAGGTCAGGCATTTGTAGAGCGAAGGAAAGTAAGCTGATTAGAAAGACACAGTAAGATTACTGGGCAGTATTGAGATTATTGAACATTATCAAAGTGAACATATTTGAAATGATACCAATCTGTGAGATTTTCTCCTGAATCCCTCAACAGTCTGGAAGCAGACACAGAAATGGCAGGTGGTTGGGGCTGGGTTTTTCCAGAATCATGAGACAGGAAGGACAGAGGAGTGACAGGAGGAGCTGACTGTCTTTGAGAGAGAAGAGCTGGAAAGACGAATCAGGGAAAGATGGAGGGAATCTGAGGGGGTGGGGGACTGATGGACTGGAGGGCGAGGCTGGGGTCCAAGGACAGCTTCAATGCATGATGCATGAGGCTAAAGAAGGCAGCAAGAGGACAGGAGGTTGTGGCAGGGACGTGAGGTTTTAAGATGGAAAATTTCAGAGCGGGGGAGGAATCACTGCAGTATCCATTGGTCCATGTTTGCAGCCTCATTCCAGCCCTAGCCCACACATTGCTGGTGGTTCTTAAGGTCATGGTGGATCATACAGGGTTACAGGGAAAGGATGTTTCAGATCAGACAGTCTGGGCCTGGGAACGGGCCCCACCACTCACCACTGCGTGCCCCCGACAAGCTTCTTTCCTTACCCACTTTCAGCTTCCGTCTCCTTGCTCCTCATCAGTATTAAAACAAAGCCGTAGATGCGAACCAAAGTGTCGCAGGTTCAATTCCCAGTTAGGGCACATGCCTGGGTTTCAGGCCATGGCCCCCAGCAACCAAACATTGATGTTTCTCTCTCTCTTTTTCTCCCTCCCTTCCCTCTCTAAAAATAGATAAATAAAATCTTAAAAAAAAAAGCCGTAGAAATAAAATACAGTTTTACAGAGAGATAGAGGTACATTGATATATATTGATACATATTGGTGTATATTCAGATGTATATCTGAAATAGATCTATAGCTATATATCAAATATTTATATAACTGGCATACATTAAATGGATAGATAGAAATTGATATACATGTTTATGTAGATATATTTATTTTAATTTAAATTGATATAAATCTGTGTATAGATATATCTACATATACGTATAAGTATTTTCATATATACATTTATATATTAATATACATCAATTTTATGTATTTCCCTTCTATATATACTAAATACATATAAATACCAGATATATAACTGTGTATTTATTTCAGATATATATCTCTATACAGATAAATATCAGTTTTTATATATTACAGCTATAAAGTTCTCACCCCACGGCAGTTACTCCACAAACATTAGGCCACCACACACACGCGCACACTCCTCATCACCTAAGAAAATGAGAACCAGCTGATTTGAGTTATAATGCTCCACCCATGCTCACGCCTTAAGAATTGGTACTTTCAGACCCTGGGAAGCCTTCTCTGCCAGTTGGGGACAGAACCAGTAGTGTGAGGCTTTCCCAGGCACTCAGTTGGGACCGAGCAGATGCCCACAAACCTCTTATTCATGAAGCGCCTGAGCCCTAGGCCGGGGCCGTGGACAGACTGGAAATAACCAGGCCTTTCATGCACTCAGACACTGAATAGAATTTCTGTTTGTTTTCCCTTCTTCTGGGAAGGCTGCTTTTGACTTTGCAGCAATAAACAGATTTTTTTAAAGGTAGTTACAATTTAGAAATATATATGGGTACCCAGGTTTTCCCAATGATGCCAGATTGGCTCTGTAATTTAGAAATGACACTGCACATGGGGCGTCTGCACACAGCAGTCAGGAGGCCAGGTTTTCTAGGACCAGCACCTCCACTTCACGTACTCTGTCCCGTCAGGTTCCCCCCGCCCCCGCCCCATTTCAAATATCCTGTCTGGCCCTGTATCAGGATATGTGTGCTGGTTTGGGGCTTTGAAATTATGAATACCAGTTAGAGACAGAGAAGAAAGTAGGACATCCTTTTCTTCTAAAACTTAAAAGAAAATTATTCATAACAAAAACAACATCATAGCAAGCAACATGACCAGGAACTTGACTGAAAGAAAAATTCACCCCTGAACCAAACATACCAAGAAATCAAAATGTTTCCTTTTTTGATGTGCCCTTAGCCATTCCTAATTTGTGAAATATTTGTGATCATAGCATTAAAAAAAAACAAAACAGGCAATGCCAAGGCTGTGTGAGCTCCCAGGCGTGCACTCTCCCACCCTCTTGCCTGGCCCTTCTACCCAGATATTTAGAAGCAAACCAAGGGATGCCTCCCCCTCCGCCCCAGCCCACCTGCAGATGGCCAGATGAACGCCACCCCCTCAGCTCTCAATCAATCAATGTTTCAAAACATCACCTACTGCATGTTCGATGTTCTTCTAGACACAAAGGGGGGTGGGGAGGAGGGGTGTAGAAATAAAATAGAAGGCTTGGTCCTAACTCCCCAGGGGCATTGCCATGGCAACAGGAAGGGGGGCGTGACAGAGGGGGTGGAAAAAGGGCACAATTACAGTGAGAGGCCAGCGCCCAACTGGGGTCCTAGCCCAGTTTCGTGTGTGCAGGATGCAGCTGCCTTCTTTGTCCTTTGTGAATGAAGCCACTGATTGTAGTTTCTGGGGCAGTTTCCCAAAAGTGTGTCATGAGAAAGAGGCAAGATGTTAATATGCTGAGCAGAAAAAAACAATTCCATGGCCAGATGAGTTGGGACATGGAGATTACAGAAAAACAAACAGGTTTCTGTGGGAGATCTCAGAGCATGCTCTCTAAGGGGCGGTGTGGAATTCAACCAGGGCGCGGAGCCGACTGCGTTTCCCAAGCTTCCGTGGACACAGAGGAGAAGGTCTGGAGGAACCAGCATCTAAGAAGCAAACTTTGAAAAATGCAGCTCCAGAATATCCCCTCTCACACCTACCTGAAGACCATATACCAGATTCTCCCAGCTCTTTTTAGGCCAGAGAAAGCCACCCCCTCGCCTTCCTTCCTGAGCCTGGCGAGTGGCAGGCTTGAAGGGAAATACGATGGTAGACAGAAGTACTAATGGAAAAACAAATGGATAAACCCAGTGCAGAGAGGCAAGAGCAGACTGAGAAGGAAAAGGACCCGAGAGATGTCATCTACAGAGCAGCTTCTCTGCCCCCTGCACTGTACTTGCAAAGGAGTTACTGAGTCGCGGCTACTGTCGTAACCAAGACTGGCGCAGCCCCAAAGGGGAGGTTCCACGACCCGGATCCCTGGCCACCTTCCTGAGGCGCTATAGGAATCCCCGCCTCTCCCCTACTTCCTCCTCTTTCTGAATATTCTCTTCACAGTGCCTGTGAAGAGGCCCGATGAAGGAGGCCATGGGAGGTCCTGCAGTTCAACCTTCTAGAATGATTCAGGCTACTCCAGGCCCCTGCTCTCTCCTCTAGTGTTCCTTCTGCAACTCCTTAGGCCACTCCATCCTCCCACCCTCTGGTCCAACAGTTCTCAACTTTGGCTGCATGCTAGACCCATCTGAAGTTTATATATATAAACTTCATATGAACTTCTGGTCTGGTATCCTACCAGAAGAATGCTTTCCAACACACGTCAATGGCCAATCCTCAGCCCAGACAAATGGAAGCAGAATCTCTGAGGGACAGACTCGGGCATCAGTCATTTTAACAGTTCCCAGGGTGGCTGCCGTTTTCCCCTGACCTCAGGAACCACTTGAGTAGCCGGAGGACAGAATCCCTCTCTGAGCAAGAGAGCAAGTCTGCCCTCTCAGGAAGCAGGCTCCTCCTTTTCATCCGAAGCCCATCCCATCCTTTATTGTGAGCCACAGTGTTCTCTCTAGGGCACTAAAACCCTAATATACTGGTGTCCCTCAATTAGGACCAGAGAATTTTCTGGAACCATCATGCCCTCCACTCTGGGGATCGAGCTTTACTTCAGTTCCTCTGAGCATCTCTGCAGCCCAATCGATACATCAGGGAGCACAGGCAGTGAGAGCTCAGCGCCCGCTTCCAAAAGGCTAATCATGGCCTCTCAGTGATTCTTGCCAATTCCCAAGTTCTATTACCAACCCGAATTTCACCATCTTGGTGCCATTAATCCAGATTACTGCTCGGAGTGACTCCCCCGGACACTCATCTCCCACCATTTCTCTTCTCAGACAAGCCTAAGTGCAGAACATCAGCTCCCCTGCAAGGTTTTAGTCCGTACTTCGAAGGCTGCCACGGGCTGCCTCCTGGAATCTTGGGAAATGAACAGAAGATAGCACCTCAGCTAAAATGGAAAGTAACAGAATAAACATAAAACAGATAAAGCAGCCCCTTCTGATCTCATCTAAACATACTACACTGAAACATGGGTTTGTGAGTCTGGGAAACCCAACTGGGAGTAAACCCAACTAAAAGTTCAGATGATTAAAGCGCAACTTTACAAGTAGAATGGAATTAGTACAAAATCAAAAAAATTCTAAAACAACCTTGTGTAAATGGGGAGGATAAAAGAATTTGAGGTATAAGAAAAAGTACTAACATTTCAATTTAGATTCAATTTAATTTAGAAAAATAAATAACTTTTAGTTTTAACATACAAATTGGTAGTGGTACATACATATAATTTATAAATAAATATATCTGGGAATGACACTCAAAAAGTTTTAATCATAATGGTGCACAATCTTAAAAAGTTTGGACGTTACCGTTCTAAGTAAGTACCTATATTGTAAAATTTCAGTGCACAGAGAGAGCCAGTGGTCAACTTGAAAGGAGGAGGAAATGGTGAAAACAGCAGGAGTTGGTCAGAGTTTATCCAGAACCACATATTGAGAAACAGGGGATCCTGCCCAGAAGAATGCTTATCCAACACGTATCAAAGTGTGTTCCGCTATTATGTCAATTAAATGTCATTAAATGACAGTATAATGTCCGCTTAAACGTCAGTTTCCTAAAGGTCCCCAGTGCCCTGTGCCGTCAGGGAGCATAGTCAGGTAGTCCTCATGGGACACCCCTCTGAGAGTCAGACTTCTCACACAGACTTTCCTACGTGGAGATCATGTATGAACCAGCCAGCTGCTGACTCCCGGGCTGTTGAGAGACTTTGTAAATTCATAAATTAACTTCCTGACTTATCAGGTGGTTTGGTGGGCTAGGTTAGGAGTTCTAAGAAGTTGGGTAAATGTGAGCCAGGTCTCCTGAGCCTGATCACCTCTAAGAGAGGGTGAGATGTCTCTGAGGTTTTGTTCTGGACACCCCCTTGACTGACCACTCCAAGGACCTCTCCAAGCCACTGGCCTCTCTCTCTGGCATCACCTCAATACATATAGAATGTAGTTTGAACAAATCCCAGACTGACCGGGTTCTCTTCATCCAACTATGTTTCCAGGAGAGGGAAGTAGGTCTCATTGTTAGGTGCCCAGTGGTAGAACTCCACACACTACCGAACACACAAAAAGAAGTATAGGTGGAAATAACCAAAGGCCCCTCATCTGATAAGCAGATAAACAAGAGGTGGTATATCAATACAACCGAATATTACTTGGTCATAAAAAGAAATGAAGTTCCAATATATGCTATAACATGCATGAACCTTGACAACATTATGACAAGTAAAAAATTCCCAACACAAAAGAGCACATATTATATAATTCTGTAAATATAAAATGTCCAGAACGTGGAGATCTATAAAGACAGAAAGCCGATCAGTGGTTGCCAGGGCTGACGAAGCAAGGCTCTGGGGATAGAGCAGGGAATAGCTCAGGAATATGGGGCTTCCTTTTGGGGTGATGAAGATGTTCCAGAATTGACTGTGGCAATAGCTGCCCATAACTGTGAATATACTAACAACCACTGAATTGCACCCTTTAGATGGGGGAAGCATATGGTATATAAACAGTACCTCAGCTCTTCTTGAAAAATGAATGCATGATATGAGGAGTTTATTGACACTTCCTGCGAGTCTCCTGACTTGGATTTTTTCACTGCTGGTCACTGTTTTTGCTTCCTTTAATTACCCTCTAAGTGCCAAGAAGAAAATCTAAAAGCTCATGAGACTCAGAGATCTCACAGAGGTCTGCAGAAGTTATCTGCTGAAGCTGACACCCCTTACTTCAATTTATGGCAGAGAAGGGAGTTGTGAGCAGAAGAATCCTGATCCCTACCTCACACCTCTCTGTATTTCTTATAACCCCAATATGGCAAATATTTTACAATCACAAGAAAGTCAGAAAATCTCAGCAGAGCTAAAAATCTAGTTTTTTAAAATGTCCACATGATGTGCATAAGAAGATTTACAATTTAGAACTTCAGACCTGGAATATCCCACAAAATTTAAATATTTAAGCTATTCCTTGTACAGACAATGGATATTTCACAAGCTTCCTTCCCTCAAAATACGGGGTAGAAACTTCTTCTTCTCGCCCCCAAACCTGCCTACAGAGAAAGAGCCCATTGCCCACCTTCTCCCAGGGTCCTTTGCTTTGTCTGGCTCTCTTCTCTCCTTTGCCCCAAATCCCTCCACTTAGTTTAAGAAGTTTGTAATTGCCTCCCTGTATGGCAGGAAATTGAGTTTGTCGTAGCCTACATTCTTCTAACTCTTTAGTTTATAGGGAAAAAGATTATGCTCAGTCCTCCAAGCTCCGGTACTTGATATTTAAAGAAAACTTTTTAGAATTTGGGAAAATGTTATTTTTCTCTCAAGTGCCTGGCTCTTGCAGCTCAATGTGTGGTTTTCTCAACTACTACTGCTGAAAATAAAAGTCCGTTTTGCCTGTCAAAACCTCAGATTTGACTCCTTACTTCTTTTTGCATTCCAACTCTAAAAATCCCAAGCCTCCCAAAGGGAACTGTGTGTCTAGTTGAGTACTTGAAATAATGTCGCCCCACCACAAAAAAAAAAAAAGCAGAGCACCATTTACACATCCAGAAACCAGTGGATAATTAGAGCTTTCTATTCAAACATCCTGTGACTCTGTGACTTTAACCCCAGTAGCCCTGGGTCTAGTTCTTTGGTGCTCCCACGATGGCAAGGGATCTCACCACCGTCAGCCATTCTTCCCTAAACTGCTAGGGGGCACCTCCTCCTCCTTTTCTCCCTCCCCTTTCTGTTTGCTCCATGTGGTTGGGCAATGGTCTTTTAGAACCATCTCCCAATGCGCTGCCAATGGTGAAAGATAGTGGCCACGTGGCCCCTGAATTCTGCCTCAAAGACTAAAACAAGGCTATAAGTTCTGTGAAATCACTTGTTTTTAGCTTGGAGATTCATGGATATGTTTCATTCTCCTCCAAAACTGATCACAGCTTCTTTTAAATATTACAAATAAGTTTTAAATTATGTATCAAAATCACTTAGCTTATACTCTCAGTCTCTGAATAAAATTAACCCTTCAACCCTAACTGGTGTGGCTCAGTGGTCTGGGCAGCGTCCCCAAAACCTAAAGCTCTCTGGTTCAATTCCTGGTCAGGGAACATGCCTGGTTTGTGGGCCAAGTCCTAAATTAGGGGTGTGCGAAAGGCAGACCAATTGATGTTTCTCTCTCACATTGATGTTTCTCTCCTCTCTTTCTCCTTCTCTTCCCCCTCTCTAAAAATAAATAAATAAAATCTTTTTAATAAATAAGTAGACCCTCTAGTATAAAACACTACTTGAGTACTGTGACTTCTAATAAGCCCCAGCACTGCTGAGTGCCGCTAGTATCAGGCATGAACTTCAAGGGTGTGGGCAGATCATTGGCCAATACCAGACCTGTGTTGTCGCCAGGCATTTCAAGCCACAGTAGCACTGACAATATCAGGGCATTGAGATGATATTTGTGAAATAAATTAATTTGGGAGAGAATATAAAGAACCAGATACTCTGAACAGGGTTAAAACCCTATTTAGAAAACATGAAGGTGTCAAAATTCTTTTTCTCGTTGTTCAGAAAAACCACCAGCATTTCATCATTTACAGTAGTCATATATAATATTTACGTCTTCACAGCGTATAATGGGAAAGACGTTTGGGGAATGGCGAA
Organism: Phyllostomus hastatus; assembly: GCF_019186645.2. Classification (NCBI taxonomy): domain Eukaryota; kingdom Metazoa; phylum Chordata; class Mammalia; order Chiroptera; family Phyllostomidae; genus Phyllostomus; species Phyllostomus hastatus. The sequence continues at coordinate 31,937,408 of NW_025333709.1, read as the reverse complement.
CAACCATGTCGCTCCCTGGTTGTCTTCTGCTCCAACTTGTTCTAGAACACCCAGAGCAGGAGTCATCTCATGTCTGGAGGTTTCTGATCATAGATTTCCTCAGAACCATGGAGAAGATAGTTCTTCCCACCAAAGGGAGGAAACAGGCCTGGCCGTAGGGGAGGAACGGCCTGCCTCCCCCAACAGGAGAACTGTAGAGAGGGGAGAGGAGAAGAGGGCTGAGGAGGAAGGGAGATTAAAGGGACTTTCCCTCCCTCTCTCAGGGCCCTCACCCTAAGGAAACACACTGTGTTTGTTTTCTATGCTGTGGAGTAAGTTAGTAGCTTAAAACAACACAAATGTAGTCCAGTTTTCATGGGTCCAGAGTCCAGCATGTCTTAGCTGGGTCCTCACTCTGCCTCTCACGAGGAAGAGGTCAAGGCCGGCTGTATTTCCGTCTGGAGGATCAAAGCTCATTTCGGTTGTTCGTACAATTTTTTCCTTGCAATTGTAGACCTGGGTCCCATTGTCTTGTGATGACTCTCAGCAGCGAAAGGCTGCCCCAGCTCCTCTCCATGTGCCCCCCACCGCCGCTGCAAGCTCACACTCCAGTCCTTCCAGTGTCCCTGGCTCTGCCCTCCAGACCTTACAGAGCTCCAGCGATTAAGTCTGGCTCACTTGGGTTATCTCCCTTTCTCTCCTTTTTTTTGAATAATTAGAAACATTTTCAATTACAGTTGACATATATTAGTTTCAAATGCACAACATGGTGATTAGATACTTACATAGCTTATGAATCGATCACCCTGGTTCACTTACGAAGTCTAACACCCCTCTAACACCAGGCATCATTGCTACAATAGTATTCTGCCTCCATTAGGGTCACCTGAGCTGTGAAACTCCTCTGCAGCAGCCCCTAGACTCATGTTTCATTTAACACCGGAGAAAGGTGTGAGTGCACCAAGGGCCAGGAATCCTAGGGTCATCTTGGGGTTTCGCCTACCACAGGCAGCCATCAACACCCAGACGTGAATGAAGAAGGCTGAACACACCCAGGCCAGGGCACACATCCGCTGGCCTCCTGGAGGGAGGAAAACCCCACACCTGATGCCGCCAGTAGCGGTACAAGGGCAGTGGTGGGTGTTGTGGGAGAGGTGGATGGACAATCAAGTGAGCCCAAGGAAGCGCTGCCAGTTCCCCGAGTCCTTCTCATGGGTAGCAGGTGACTCAGAAGTGCCGGAGCCTAGAAAGAGGTCCTGCAGGGGCATCGAGGGCTGGTGACTGGGCCTGAGGGCAAAGCTAAGGCGATGGAGTAGGTAGAGACTCTAGGATCAAAGGTCTTAAACAGGAGCCAGAGGCTCCAGTAGTGGGCACATTCTCTGAAGCTGCTGGGTCCTGCTTGCCCCACCTCTACGGCTACTCTTAAGCGAGGCAGACAGGATGCAGAGAATTCCACAGGAACCCCAAGACCGGGGGTCCTCTTCACTGCTGAGTCAGGTGAGCCACACCCTTCCCCCATTCACTCCGTCCTTCAGATAGTAGAGATGGGAGCAGGGGGCTCTACAAAGCCTAAGCAAGGATCCCAAAGAGGCTGAGGGGCATTCTGGGCACATGACTTTCAGTGTTAAAACTGGGAAAGTCCTGGCTCACCAAGACAGTTGGCTCCTTGGCCTGAAGAGATGATGTTTTAAATCATTAAACTGAGCTGAGGTTTAAACCAAGCAGCCCCATACTAAGTCACACACACACACACACACACACACACACACACACACACAGAGCCCACCTCAGAAAGTTCACATCAGCACAGAGAAGGAACCAGCTGCATTTCCTTTGCTCACAGCAGTTGCAGTGCTAGTATGTCTCCAATCCTGCTAACGCAGGGCGTTTTTCTAAGATCTTTGCCCATAGTCTATGGCTTCGTGCTCCAACCAGCTGTCCCATTGACAGGAGAGATTATGGGGACCACATAAAAGATGAGGCTGAGACTTGCCGAAAAGCACATGACCAGCAAGCGCATTGCAAGACCAGCATTGGAACCAGATTTTCGAATTCTTGGTTTTCAGCATATGATGACTCTTCTGAATCTAAGAATTTGCCACCTATACTTATCTTTTCCAGTCATTTGCTTAATTTCACTAGAAAATTAAATCCTACATATTCATCAGTGTCAATTACTATTCATTGAGTGTCCCTTGGCTGTGTGGTCATGTTAGGACCACAGGCGGGCATGGTCACAGCTGAACAACAATCACCTTTGCTGGGTCTCACCTACCTTCCTTTTGTGGGTGACAATGGAAAAGCCAGAACAAAGAGCAGGTTCGGCCAGAGCACCAGCTCTGTGTGATGCTTCCCCCTTGTGGCCAACTTGCTGCTTTGGACGGGAGGTGAAGAATTCTCCAAGGTCTTCCTTGCTTAGGGATAACCCACCTGCTCCTGTAAAAAGCCTGGGCCTGGATCTCAATGGACTCCCTCATTACCCCTGGCCAAAGATCTCACATGAAATCCTTCCATTGTGATAAGTAGGGGGGAGGGGTGGAGGTTCACCCTCAAGAAATCAGGGTATCCAAAGATTAAGGCCGACAAAATGAAATCTGAGTTCCAAATTGCAGCTGGGAACTTCATCGACGGTCATAGGCTCTCCCAGGGACCGCAGGGCCGGGCTGCCAACTAGCGCGGGAAGCATCGTGCAGACCTCGGTAGGTCGTAAGGAGCAGCTGACGTGAGAGGGCGTGAGAGGGCGGCTGGCTGACGGAAGGAGAGCTGGGTGGTTAGCCGCCCCGTGATCTTCAGCAGAGCTGCTCTCAAGCTCTCCTTGGTGTTCTTATTCCTTCACTATGTATATAGTCCTTCGATTTTATACAAACCGAATCAAAGAAATTTTATAAATTTTCATTTTTATTTATCCTGGGCAACGGAGAGCTTTAAGATTGGCCCCCAGGACCCTCTTCCAGCTGCCTTGCCACTTCCCAGCTCCTCGCGTGCACTGTCCTGGGGCCAGCGCGGGCTGCGTGCTCAGAAGGACTGCAGCCTCGCTCACCCCTGCCGGCCCAATGTAGAGCTGTGGGGATGGTGAATAGGGGCAGGTCCGACTTGGCGTGTGGAGCCTTGCTCCACGCAGCTTCCAACAAGAGCAGAGCCAGCCTGAGACGGCAGAGAGAGTCCGGGGGCAGGAAAAATGGGCGGGAAGAAAGGTGGAGAGGCAGAGAAACTGCAGCATAAAGATTCCTGGATTAGCCCTGGCTGGTGTGGCTCAGTGGATTGAGCACTGGCCTGTGAGCTAAAGGGTTGCTTGTTCGATTCCCAGTCAGGGTACGCACCTGGATGGTGACCTAGGTCCCCAGATGGAGGCGTGTGAGAGGCAGCCAGTCGATGTTTCTCCCCATCTCTCTCTCCTTCCCTCCCCTCTCTCTAAAAATAAATAAATAAAATCTGAAAAAGAGAAACAAAAAAGATTCCTGGATTATATTTCCAAAATCAGAAGCTCTAAGAAAACAGCACTAGGCTAACTGATGGGTTAAAACATCATGTTTCAGCTGAACTCGTCTCACTCTGGGTTTTATATTTATCGGTCCAGTGCAAGGCTAGGGGTCGGGGTGTGGAGGAGGGTTAGAGCTGAGAAGGCAAAAATTCGTACTTGTGTCCTGGATAGAAAACTCTCCATTCTTCCCCTCATCCCTCCGAGACAAGGTCAGGCCCCCCTTTCACACACATTCCAACACCCCTTTTACTTATATCCTTGATCACAATTCTTAGGAAGTAACTCTTTGGGTACCTATTTTACTAAGTCTTTCCCCACCGCTGAACGATAAATGAAGACAGGGATGTGAACAAATGTTTCGAGTTAATGAGTGAATTAACGAAGGATTGTGTATTTGAATTTATGCTGAGCTCTCTGCCATGCACAGGGGACACAGAAAGGAACGTGACAGAGGGGGCCTGGCTTTAAGGAACTTACAACTGGGCAAATCATTTGAAGGCTGATGAATAATTCAAAGGACAAATACAGGGAGCTGTGGGAACTGACAGCCACCTGGCGTGGTTTAGGGTGCGTGGATTTGATGCCTCGAAGAATGTACAGTGAGTTGCTAAATGAAGAAGTGGGGATCCGAGGAAGGGAATTCCTGGCGGTGAAAGCTGCACATGCTCAGGCCTGAGACAAAAAAGAACTCAGCTCATTAGCAAGACCATGGTGGCTGGGCCCCAGTGAAGGGGAGAGGGATCACTCAGGGCCTTTTAGCCCTGGTTATGGAGTTGAACTTTCCCCTAAGGGCAGTGAGAAGCCATTGATTAGTAGAAAGCTATGGAGTGTCGTCATAAGTTTTATGTCTTTTTAAATAATAATTTCTCTGGCTGCTATGTGAAGCATGGGTCAGAAGGAGGGAAATATGGATAAGGCGATACCAGTCAAGAGGCTGTGGTGGCTGTCTAGGTGAGAGGTGATACAGACCTGACCTTGGTGGTGGTCATGTAGATAAAGAAGGTGACTCAGGAAGCCGAACTTGGAGAGTGTAAAGAGCCAGGAGACGGAGTCAGGGATGACCCCCAGGTCTGGGGCTTCAGCAGCTGGTGCATGGAGAGTAGAGGAGGAGCAGTCTCTGGGCTCACTGGGGGAACCTCTTCAATTTGAGGGTCTTATGTGTCTTTCAGGAGGAACTACTAAGTCAGTAATTGGCTGTGTGAGTCTGGAGCCCAGGAGAAATGACAACGCTGGAAATATAGAGCATATGGACGGTAAATGAAGCTACGTGAGTTCCAGACAGAGAGGCAGAGGGACTCCGCCTTGCAGCCACTGAGTAGTTAGCCATTCAGTGACTGTGTAGAGACAATGCAGCAACTCTGTGTGGGGCAGCTCCTCTTGCATTTTGTCTGCTAATCTCTGTATTCTCCTGGAGGACAGAATTGAATTCTCATCTGGTAGAGGCTACTAGTTGTTTACCCCATTTTCATTCTCTCTTCTGCCTTAATAACAGACACCTGTGTGGTTAAGGGTCTCAGTGTGTCCAGCAAGGAAATGACATTTCTCAGCATCCTTTGCAGACAAGGATGGCTAATGGGGTACAAGGGGAAGCTGTTGACTGAGACGTCCAAAAAAGCACTCTTAAGGGAGCTGACTCAGCAAGGAGTCATATACCTTTCTGCTTTCCCATCCTCCGTTGCTTTCTCCCTGGAACTTGGGCCTGATGGCTGGGGCTCCAGTGGCCATCTTAGATCATGAGTTGATCTGCAACAAGGAAGTCGTGCACAAAGGGTAGGAGGATGGGCAGAAAGATAGTTTCCAGGCCTCTGATGACTGTGGAGCTACCATAGTAGATTGGTGACTTGCAAGCTGCTTTAAAGTGAAGTAAAAATGAACCCCTGTATTGTATAAGCTGCTGATATTTAGATTGGGTGATCTATGCAGCCAAGTGTAATCTAACTGATAGATTATTTGTGTGATAATCAGACATGACAGTGAATTCAAGAAAGAGACTGCAGGAATGCACGGGAAGGAATAAAGCAGTTTAGGCTGATGCGTGAGGGGGTAAAATACTCTTTCATATATCATCTGGGAAATTTCCCATGTTCCTTACAATGTCTTGAACTAGCAGTGTAACAGCCAAAGTACGTCATCTCAGATATATCACTTGGGAAGCCTATTAGCAATTGAGCATCTTTGAATCACAAGGGAATATTAATTCCACCGACTGAAAAAAGAACTACAAAAATAGTGCTCATTATGATTAAGATCTAACAACTATAACCAAATAACTGCAAAGGTTAAAATAGTTCAGACAATTTAGAAATCACAAGGGTTACAGCTTCTTGGGGTGCATGCCCATTCTACACAAGGTTCCCTCACAAAGTTTCCAGAAAATAATTAAGAGTGTGCATGTGTGTGTGTGTGTGTGTGTGAACTTCATGTCATTCTCAGCTCCCATTAGTCCACTAATTCCAGAGTTCTGTCTCCAGGTTGCCTGGCCGAGGGGGTGAATGAGGGCTGAAATGCAACCTGAGCTCAGCCCCCAGACCCTACCCTGGGATCAGGCCAGGCCAGAGCAGAAGCTGTGGCACGTTTGCAGTTGGCTCATATGCGAGAGAGAAGCATCCTTTAGCACTCGACACAAAGATGCTGGATGTGCTCGCTGACTCCCTGGTACATACATGGGCCCACCTTCTTTCCTTCCTCTGAACACCACATTGACTTAGGTTGCTTTCAAGAAGTTGAGGAATAAAAAGCATGTTAGGAATCCATCCAAACAGGAGAGAAGACCGACAGATAAAACACTTCGAAAGACCGGTATAAAGAAAACTATTACAAGCAGACAAATATAGGGTAACCCACAGCAGAGCCATAGCCACACAGTAACTATACCTCTGAATGGAGGAAAACATCTTACTTCCTACCAAAACTAAGAAAATGATGTGGCCAAAAGGGGAAGTTTTAAGTTTCTTTAGCGCTTCTATTGCTCTCTAGCAACCCCTAGTGGTACTTAAAACAATCTGCAGTCTAGTGCTGCTGTTCCAGGCCCCCTCTCAGGGGCAAGATATTTGACTAAAAGAAACTGATACATTAAATGCATTAAAATCCTGTGCTAAGCACAAGAATCTTACAGACTTTGGAATAAAAAGTTACCAAAATAAAACAAGCAATGAGTTCATTTCCTGTACATCAGTGAATCTCAATTCTTTAAGACAACCAGTTTGGTTAAAAACCTTTATCTATCTATCTATCTATCTATCTATCTATCTATCTCCATTGTTCAACCACTTAATAAGGTCCAGCTATGTACCAGCCCTGTGACTGTGGCTCAGGGGAAAAGATGGACATAGTAGCATAGTTTCGTAGGACAGGCAACTAGGAGATAGGCAAGGGTCAAATGACAAAAGAACCTTATATTCTGTTGAAAAATTTGAAGGCAATAGGGAGGCATGAGCCATGTAAGCAAGGAAGTGATGTGCTCAAGTCTGTCATTTACAAAGGATCATTCTGGAAACAGGGCGAAGGGTTGGGGGTGGGTGTAAGGCAACGTGATGGACTGGGAGACTGAGAAGCCACATTAAGACAGTCTGGCCCACGGCAAGGGGAGTAGGCACAAAGGAAAAAGAGAACAAACTGAAGAGGTATTTGGGAGTAGAATTGAAAGGCACCGCAAGTGGGTCAGGTTTCTGACTAAAGCAGCCAAGTGTCTGGTAACATCAATAGCAGATGCGGCCAACGGACAAGGCGCGGAGCAGGGTGAGGGGTCCAGCGGCGGGGAGAGGGAGAATTCGATTACAGCTTTAAATGGTTTCGTGGAAAGAGCTTTTCATCTGGAGGCAGGCTTCTGCTTGATGCCACTTTGCTCTAATTGAATTTTCTTAGACTATCTGGGTCTATTCGTATTCATTAATCACAGGGCCAAACACGCCCAAAGTTGTTTACATCACCCCTGCAGTCCGCTTTCTCCGGTTCACAAAAATCATGTCACGAACTCCCCATGTGACCCTGAACACCCTGGTGTGTCCCCTCCTCTCAGGAAATGTTCTTTCGATGGCATCAAACTCTTCATGTTGCCACTCAGTCCCCTTTACAAATTAAGACCTAAATACAGATCACACGGCCTCCTCTATAACTCTGAATATGTCACTACTTTCTTTTGCTCATCTAAAATATAAGAGTAATAAGAAGAGTTACTTCATGTGATTTTATGAGGCTTTTTAAGACATGTGATAACAACCTTTGCATGTTATAAATACGTTCATCATCATTAGCCCTGAAGAACCTAACCTGCTAATGTCTTGCCAAAAAAAATCAGCTTCTAGTTTTCTTCCTGACATTGTAGTCAGTGAATCATATCCGTGGAGCAGCGTTCTCGTCCAGGTGTGGGGCCGTTACCCTAACCCAGGCGAATTCTGCGATCTGACCAAAGCAACAGATACACAGGTGCACGGCCTTTTGGCCTTACCTGATACAACACTATGTAAAAAAATTCTATGTTTGGAAAAGAAAAATTGGTAAACAGGACTCTCCTAAAGTATGTGTGTGTGTGCACATGTAAAAGACTAGATTTATGATCATTCTAAACAGAACTTTTCAGGAGTTCAATGAAACAGAACTGGAGCGTTAAACTTTTTTTTTAGATTTTATTTATTTATTTTTAGAGAGGGAAGGGAGGGAGAAAGACAGAGAGAGAGAGAGAAACATCAATGTGTGGTTGCTGGGGGCCATGGCCTGCAACCCAGGCATGTGTCCTGACTGGGAATTGAACCTGTGACACTTTGGTTCGCAGCTTGCGCTCAATCCACTGAGCTACGCCAGCCAGGGCTGAACGTTAAACTTTTAAGTCCAGTTGCTAGTTTACAAATCTTCCCACCAGATTCTTACTTGTTGTTGTTCTAAACACAATGATTTGGCAACAAAAATAGAATAAATGATGTTTGGGAAGGAAAGGAAGACAGTCTGGGATGGGTGAGGATGGAAGAAAAATAGCTTTTTCCAGCAGCTAAATGGTATTATTGTTATCCCGAGAAATAAAAGAGTTTCTGCAGAGAGCCCTCCACAGTTTCAAGATGCTGACAAAAAAAGGCTTGTCCAGAACCATCAGGGCATCAGCATCAAAAATACAACTCCATACGAAGAAACTCAGCATCAGGAGGTTCTCAGTTTCCTGGAGCACTTAACGCTGACCGCACTCGGTTCAGAATGAGGAGAGACTGCCGCAGGTCCACAGTCGGGGTGAGGCAAGTGAGGCGCGTAGGCATGAGATGTAAGGAGACACTCAGGATTCCTGGCTCTGTGGCAGCCCCTGGTCCCACCCTGCAGCACAGCCACGGGGATGAAGAAGTGGTAGTCACAGAATAGTCACAGCACAGGGAATAGAGTCTGTAATGTCATAGACAACTATGTCTGGGGCCAGGTGGCCACTCAAAATGTCAAGGGGACCACTCTGTAAAGTACATGATTGTCTAACCACTATGCTGTACATCTGAAACCAATAAACAGTAATATGGAATATAAACTGTAATTGAAAAATAAATAAAAATAAAAATAAAACACCAGGGCAATGATTTTTTAAAAAAGAATTTCCATTCTAGCATCGTTAACACAGAGAAGCTCTATCGAGTGGCCAGCCCTCAGCTGCAGCAGCATCAGAATGCACACTGCTGGGAGCTGTGCTCCACGCTGAAGCATGCCTCTGTGTGGGGACTGGGTTCCTTGCCGAGTGGCCCCCATCAAAACCTAACCAGAGTCCTGAATTTGAAGAGGAGTTGAGACTAAACAATGTTTGTTTATTCATACCAGAAGTGGAACAAATGCTCACTCTTAGTGAGGTAAAAGTCCGTTATTTCTGAGAAGTTCACCTCAAGTTCAAGAAATACACATGTGTATTTCATACAAAAATAGCCACCACCCAAGACCACCCAGGTACTTAATTCCAATAGTGCTCAGGATCAGAAATTCCTCTTCCTCTGGCTCTTCTTCCTCTTGCCTCACTTCAGGCTTGGGCGGTTTGCAAGCAAAACACTGGGTTGAATTTCAAATAAGGAGTGTCATTCTTCCGTAAGTCTAAGAGATGTAGGAGAGTACACGAGTGCATTCAACAGAGTGTTTGATTTTTCTAGATTCGTGAGCTCTATTTAAATATTTTTCATACAAGTCCCTACTAAAAACCTCCTATAAATTCACACTGTTATAACAGTTGTCCCTTCACTAGAGAAGAGCACATCTGTTATGCCGCAGCATTTGGACTGACACACAAAGGCAGGAGCTAGGGGTCAACACTGAGTCTGGCCCCAGGAGTTGCCAGAAACTTGAGTGTTGATGTCTCAATTGGTCTGCTGTGCTAAACCCCTGTAACTCACTCAGTGGATGGGTGATTCATTCAACCCTGCAGCAAATATTTGCTGAGCCCTTACTCTGGGCCAGGCACTGTTCTGGGTACTGAGGATAGATCGTTGCCCAGAAATGGCAATGAGGCCAGTGAAGGAAGAAGGGAGCAAGCAAAAGGGATAACAGAAGAAGAAGGAGATGCCACAGAGGTTGGCTCTTCAAGGGCCTTGAGAGCTACTTTAATCACTTTATGTCTTACTGCAAGTAAAGCGGAGGCCATTCTGGTGTTTCGAGCAAAGGGGTAACCACGATCTAATTTCATTTGAAAAGGGCCACTCTGGCTGCTGTACTGAAAATTGTCTCGGGGAAGGAACCAAGCAAAGCAAGGTAGGCTCTTTAGGAAGCTACTGCAGTAATCCAGGAGAAAGGGGACGGTGGCCTGGCCCAGGGGAGAGCAGTGGAGGGACAGAGAAGTGGTCTGATTCTCAGCACATTTGGGATATGCTTAAGGTGGAACCGAAGTCTTGACATATTAGCTGCAGAGTGTGAGAAAGAGAGAGAGAGTTGCCAAGGATGACTCAAGGTTGAGGGCATAAGCAATGAGAAGACTAGAGTTGCCATCAGCTGAGGTGAAAGAGACCAAGGTTGGATCGAGCTGGAGGGGAAAAGTGGGAGCCAAGTTTTAAAGTTAAGAGGTCACTAGCCGACATCCAAATGAAGAGGTTGAGTAGGCAATTGGACACCCGAACCCGTAGTTCAGGAGAGAAGACTTGGTTGGAAATACACATTTAGGAATTGTCAGCATACCGATGGTATCTGGAGCCATAGGGTTAGATGAGAACAACAACAACAAATGAAGCCCAACAATTTGGTCCTGGGGTGCTCCGACGTAAACAGAAGCCAGGGGAAGAGAAGGATCAGCAAAGAGGCTGAGGGAAAAGTAACCGGTAGTGAAGGAGGAAAACCAAGAGAGGCTGATAGTCTTAGAAGCTCAGTGAAGAAAGAATATTAAAAGTTAAAATTACAGACATCTTCATGCAACTTTTTAGTTTGTTGCAGAAAGGTTGCCTCGCTTATGCAGTTCCATACTTTATAAGATACTTGCTGAGACAAAGAAGACTGCAGTAAGTGAGGAGACAGGCCACATCCAGGGACTGGAAAATGCAGCCTTGTTCAGACGTCCAGGGCCTGCGTCCTTCAACACAAGCTAATGGCCAAGTATCTACCATCTCACGTTGTGTTATCATCCATTATTCAAAGGAAGTCACACGGCCAAGTCCAACCTCAATGACGTGAGAATGTCTGTTTTTCATATAAAACTGTGGGAGAGGAATATCTTTTTGAAGTATAATTCAAATTTCCCACCATGTTCACTGAACATTGCTTATATTAGTAGCCAAGAACTTAGTATAATAATACATGTGAGTGGTTGTCGATGGCTAAATAAATGTCTTTTAGGAAAGCATGTCAGAATATCACTCCATGCTTCAGCCTGGAAGGGTCGTAACTGGAGGGTCACCCCCTCCCGCTGTGGTGATGATGTTGACTCACCATCCACACTCCCCACAGCCTCGTGCTGGGAACAAGGAGTCCTCACGGGATTCGACTGCAGCACTTGTGCTCACGTCATTCCTGCCAGGAGTGGGAGATTGCCATTTATCTTCTTCCTATTTTTTGTAGAGCTGAGGTGTAATGGTAGGTTGAATATGTAAACGAGAGAAAATAACCCCAAGTAATTGTTGTCTCATAACTTCCCCCTCCATAGCTATTCTGCAGAGTTCAGTCTTCCTGCCCCTTTGGATGGAATGCAGAACACACCCATTGGCAGTTCTGACTTCGCTTCTATAATAAAATGTTCACTGTTCCCTCCATACAGCAACCATAAACTCTGAACACCACGTGAAGTTTTTAACTTCTATTTCTCCACCTTTTACCTATGGAAGAAGAAAAGGCTGCTGTGGTAAAGAGATGAATATGGTCAATTTCTTTTCTATTTTCCCCAGCTGGAGCTTTTTTATTTCATGACTTTCCTGCTTACTTTGTTGCCACTGGCCCCTCTGGGATTAAGGGGAGTATCGCTTGGGGAAGGAGGAGAAAGATAAAAGAGATCTTACTTGACTGGTACTTTTTTTGAGTGAATGTCAGGAACTGTGAAGAATCTGAGGTTTTTTTCCTATTTGTAAGGTAAAATGTTAGCCCCCCATTTGTTCATGGATGCTGTCAGCAATCACAAGATGTCTGGGTCAGAAAAAAAGGACTTCACTACTCACAGCAGAGTAAAAGCATGAACTTTAATATTTATGTCCATTCTCCTTGTTCCCCAAGCTCTGTGGGGTCAATACGAAGTGGCCAGGGTGGATGTTCCCCATTTAGTGGGTCTGTGTCACAGCTGAAAAAACCTGAGTAAGGAGCCCCAGTCCTTTATAATAAGCTACAAGCAAATCTGACCAACCTTTGTCCCAGCGGGAGACATTGTCTTTATGTTACTATCCCCCAAATATGCCCTCTGCCATAGAGAATGTCCCTATCTTGCATGATGGGGAGATCTTGCCTGTTGTATTAATTCCTGAATCCCAGAACCTAAAACAGTGCCTCACTAAATAACATTGAAAAGCAGAGGGATAGAGTTGGGGAGAATGTATATGAAGGTGGCCATGGAAGTATCTAGAACCACCGAGGGCAGGGATTGCAGGAAGCAAGACCACCAGGTAAGGGCTACAGCAGCCTCAGCTCCCCACTCTCTACTGTTCCAACAGCACGCTGTGGCCTCTGCTCGCAGAAAAGCTCCGGGTTTCTCCGGAGGCTCCCATAAGCTACATTTGTCCCCCACGCTTCTGAGTTTTTGTTGCTTCCAGGTAAGGACTGTGGCTTCCACTGACCACAACTTTCCGCTCTGCACTGCTCTGCTCTGTGACGTCATGCTCCCCTCAGGTGATTAGCTGGTCAGAATCGATGCTGCCAGCTGCCTCATTTAGGCTTTTTAGAGACTTAGGCATTTGAGAGATCGAGTAAACAAAGACAAGGCTGTTCTCTAATACATTTTGTTGAAGGAATTCATTTAAAAATATTGTTCTGCGGCAGGATCATTGCATCCCGTTGTCATGCATCTTCCTCATTGAGGAAACCGAGCCCCCACCTTCCGAGGGGGAAAGAAAGGATGTCTAATAATCCCAGGCTGACGAAAGACGAAAGACGCGTCCGGCTCTGCCATTGTCTCCGGGCACCAGCTACAGCGCGCCACCCTGTGGGAGAGCAAGCTGAGGAAAATGAGAAATGGGCTGCGGTATTCGGCACAGAGAAGAAAATCGTTTTCCACATTTCAAAGAGCTACTTAATTCCTAATCAAGTGACCGACGTTGACCGACCAGGCAGCGCGCAGCTTCATCACCACCCAGAAGAGCCTGGACCCGATTCTGCGTGCAGCAGTCTGTAATGCAATTCAAAGCAGACAGGATACACATGCTCCAGAGGGAAGTCATTAATACCCATGAATAACGATAAAGCCAAATACCATCTGCCAGGATAATGTGGCAAATTTTTTTAAAATTCCAATTAGCCTATAAAGCAGAAAGAGTGAGCAAATATGCTCCCCCTGCCATGTGAGACAATGTGTCCTTGACGTCTCCATCACTTTGCCTGTAGACTAAAACGTGAGTGATGGAAACATCAGCCATGTGTGCGTACATTTGGGGGGATGCATTCATTATTCCGGAGGACATGGTGCTAGTTATGTAACCAGGCAGGCAGAACAGAATGTTAATTAAGGCCATGTATGTATTTTGATATATATTTTAATTGTGGAAAAAAATGTGCCCTTTGTAAGCACAGTATATTGATTTTGCTGTAACAATGTGGTTCAGTTTAATTCATATATGTGTTTGGTGTCTGAGATAATGAAGCATTTCTATCGCTCTGTTATCCCGGGGAAAATTGCCTAGTTTATGATGGATTCAGGTATTCTAAGCCATTTTCCTGAACAGCATTTTATGAAGCTCATAACTATTAAAATAATAATGTCCATTATTAGAACGGTGGTGGTGTAGCCTGAAAAGAAATTGTTCTTATTACAAATGCATGAGAGAGTTCTGCAGGCTGACCAGTCCATCACTTGTCTTTTCAAATATCTCAAGGAGCAAAGCAGCCTACTGTGCATCTGAGCACAGATGTTTCCACCAGCTCTTGCTTTTCCATGGTTTACCGCAGTGCATGAACAGCACTGGAGTTCGTGTATTTGAAATTTCTGAGCTCAGTGCTCTCATTTGTCGGCCACGTGCTTTTCACAAGTCACTTGGTTTCCTCATCTATGAAATGTCTCCCCAGCTTCAAAGCACTATGCTAAGCATCAAAATAAGTCAATGCAAAGAGTATCTTCAAAAAGTGTTAAAACGCTCCAGTGGTAACAGATGAGACAAAGGATGCAGAATTATCTGCATGATATTAAGAGGTAAAATTGCACATCAAAGAAGAGGCAGAATTGTCCGCATGGCACTAAGAGGTAAAATTGCACATTAAAGAGAACAAAAAGATCTCTCTGCAGGCTTGAAGCATGAATTTGATGCTACATTAGGCCACCATTGTTCAATCAGCAGGATGACCTGTCTCCTTCCTGGAGCTGGAACAGAGGCCAAGCCAATACCCAACCTTCGGCAGCTCCTTCCAGCTCTTAATTCCAAGGAGGTGTGTTTGAATTTGCAGACTACTTGAACTTGAGTAAGAGGAGTTAAGTTGGGATAGGATGCTATATTCCAGTTATTAACAACATAACCAATTTCCATGATCCAGGCACTGAAAAGAAGGTGAGTTGTATCATTTTTAAAATCCCCAGTCATTTGATTGGGCATTCTTCAGAATGCAAAGGCCCACACACTCCCACACACATACCGAATCACGGTGAGCAATACGAGGCGGGGAGAGCCTGGAGCTGCAGGTAATCTCAAAGCAGGTGGTTCGTGTGCAGATGCTCAAGAATTCCCTGTGCCGCTCGTATCTGAAGACTTAGACTCAACAGCAATTCATCTCTGCACACCCTTGGGCCTAGTGATTTTATTTCTAGGAGTCTACGTTAACAAAACTCTGTGTACTGGGATGATCATGAAGTCATTTTCAAAGAAAAGAATTGGCAACTATAAAAGCATCTATGGGAACATGAGGGCACAATTACAATACAGTTACATAGTGGGATACTATGCAGCTGATAGAAAAATGAGGGAGGTCTATCTACATAGACTTCTCACATAAATCTTCAAAATGTAGTACTGAAAATAAAAAGCACCGGGAACCCTGGTGACAAGGACGTGTCATCGACAGTAACAAGTGCACCCCTCTGCGGGGGATGTTGAGGGGGAGGCTGTGCATGTGCAGGGGCAGGGGGCACATGGGAAATCTCTGTGCCTCCCTCTCAACTTCGCTGTGAACCTGACATTGCTCTAAAAAATAAAGAATCTTTAGAAAGAAAAGCCTATTACAAAGCATAACCTAAAGTACAACCCTACCTAGGTAAATAGAAAGCAAAAATAGGTTTATTCCACTTCACAAACATTATGGTTTACACACTGAAAACAAGAGCCTGCCCCAGTAAAAAGATGACGACTCGCTTTATCGAGAGGCTTGCTGTATTGCGGTGGCTGGGACGGAACCTGCCACATCTCCGAGGTGTGCCTGCGCATGTGCGTGAGCAGAGGTACAGAAAGGGGGCGGGAAGGGTAAAAGAACGCACACCAGATGGTGCATGTCTGCCTCTGGAAAACAGGATGGGGACAGGGAGGAAGGCATGGTGGAAAACTTCTTTAACTTTGTACTTGACGCACTTCTGCCATGTTTGGATGCTGCCCAGAGTGAATGCAGTCATGTACTCTTTACACAGACAGGGTAGAAAACATCGCACAATAATATGCTGTTATAGACACAGAGCGGACTGGTGGTTTCCAGAAAAGAGGGGGTTGGAGGGCTAAGTGAAAGAGGTGAAGGGATTAAGAAGTACCTGCTGGTACTTACAAAATAGCCGTGGGGAGGTAACGGACAGCGTAGGGAATACAGGCAGTCATATTGTGATAACTATGTGTGGTGTCAGACGGGTCCTGGAAATATTGGGGCGGGTACTTACTATGTAAACACTCTATGACTGTCTAACCACTATGCTGTCCACCTGAACCCAAAATAAAATAATATTGAAATAAACTGTAATTGAAAAATGAAATTTAAATTTAAAAATAACAATATGCTAATATAACAAACAAACAAGTAAAGATAGAATCAAAGATGAGCCAAGTGCCAATCATCTTTAAGTCAAATGCTGGGTCTGAGAACTGACGAGCTGAAATAGTTTTTAAGCCTTAAGTTTTCTGTTGGCTTCATCAAAACCTTAATACAATTTAAAAAATTATAAAAAAAATACATAAATTAATTAAACAAAAAAAAGAAAATATAATGGAAATGCATTTTGGGAAAGCTAAGTTGTGTTTTTAACCTACTGCCAGCAATGTTTTATTTTTTTAACTTTAGGAAAATTTCATTAATCTTTTGGAGCTTTAAATCCTGTTTGGTCAAATAAATTTTAATACCATTTTTTTCCTTGAAGGCTGTAGGTTTCTTTGTTTGCTTATTTGTTTGTTTGTTTTCTGTGAAGATAGAATATAGTTAAACATTTAAAAAGAAAAACCTTAATACAGAGTTCTACTGGAATGTCGCTAAGTAAAAAAAATTGAACAAGATTGCTTTAATTTATATGATTAAACTAGAGACAGAAATGCTGGAACCTTAGCATAACTTTAAATTATATATATCTCATTTATTGAAATATAAAGATCTTCATTTACATGTTTAAGAACAAAAACATGAACGGGGATTCATAATACATTTTGCATTGGGAGACCCTTATGATCGAGTTAGTTCTTCTCACACATTCACCACACCACAGTTTTGGGAACACTTATGTATTTTTCTCTTTATTATTTCTAAAATATAAATTTTGGACATTCAAAAGTGCAACAGTTAATGTGCCTGTGGGGAATATCACAGTTAAAAAAATATAAACAAAGGCAGTGATACAGCTTGTCATAAATGTTTTGGCAGTATTCTCTAAGTCTATATAGAAATACATATATACATATTGATGTATAACATCATCTTATCTTATGTCCCTCTTCACAAAAATAGGACCATTTTGTTACAGATTGGCAGACCACATTTTAAGGACATCATTGATCATTTTAAAAGTCACAAATTGTGTCTCTGAGGCCAGCTTTGATTGTCTTCATAAACACAGAAAATAGGAAGGATTGGCAAATTTTCATTTGGGGACTTTGCAGGAGGCCATACAGTAAACAAATCTATGATATGCTGAAAACACTTTTTAAAAAATGCAATTACACACCAGCTCAGGTGGGACCTTCATTAGGACTGGAACCTGCTGGTCCGGGAATTTTCATCCAGCCTGATGATGTCACGCGAGACTCAAAGGAATATCAAAATGCAAAGTACCAAAAAAAGAAGGCTGTACAAGGGAGAGTGAGTGATCAACAGAATGCTTGAACTGTGATTCTAGAAACACAAACGTATTTCAAGTCTAATTGGTTCAACAGAACCTAGTCAGGTGGTTTGTTTTTTTTTTTAATTGGCCAATCTGGCTCAGTCTTCACACTGAAAAAGCTGGATAAGAAAGTTGGAGCTTGCATTGAGATTACACCAGTAGATAGTCAAGTACCTTGTTATTGCTTTTATGTCTTCCAAAGCATCACCTGCCAGGAGCACGTACAGTGATTGCAGTAATCACAGCCCATGTTTCATTCATATGGTGCCAGCGATTAAGCAGCATTGCAGAGAATGCCAATGAACCCACACCAGCCTCTTTGACAGTTTCGGTGGATGTGACAGTTTGTCCTTCCATCTAACCCCAAAATATCAGTAAAACTTTTTGATTATATTTCCACCAAAATATTGACCTGGTTCTAGAGATTTGGCACGCGGAATTGCACCATTTTTGTACATGCACTTTGGGGATCAGGGAAGAGGGAGTTCCGTCCCCCCATGCAGTGGGAAGCAGTGTCTTTACCTTCGTCTGAGGCTGAGCATGTAGGTCTTCTAACACTGAAAAGTTAAAGTAAAGGTAGCAATTGCTAGATATGCAGCGTTACATGGCACTGACCTCAAGCCAAGGACTTAAATAGTAGGCTTCCTGCATGGCTGATTTCTGGCCCAGTTCCTAATTTAAATTATTTTTTTTCCCATGGCAGTTTCCTATCATCTAAGCCAGCATTTCCCAATCTGGGCTAATCAGAAGAGCAGGGGCATTTATGAAAATACAAGTCTCTGCTCCCCTCCCAACATAAGAATGCAGAGTCTCTGGGGTGGGGATTTAGCATCTGAGGGTTCTGGTTGCCAGTTCCATTTGGGAACCAAAGATCCAAACAAAGGCACACACAGCCTTCACTGAGCAATGAATGCCTTTATGGTCTCAGGGTTTCAAACTATTTCTCCTTGGGGCAAGAGATGAAGAAAGAGGGCTCACATTCAGGGCATTCTTCTGACTCTTTTAGGGTTCATAGAATTTTAAAAATATATATGTTGGGATCCAAAGTTACCACCAGGCATGAAAAGACCTCTGCCAATGGCATCTTCCTGCTGATGATTGTATTTTCCACTGGTAATAACATGAGAAGTCATGTTAGCCATAGGCGTAAGCCTTTATGCTGAGAACATTTAGGATTCAGGGGTTTTGCTTGTTTGTTTCGAAACCCATTACTTCCGAGGGCAGTTCACCGTTTTCAGTACGACGACCAGGGGACCTACTCGGCACACACAGTAAGAAACTCTGACTTCCTGGAAGACGCGGCTTCCCTTTGCTCTCTACCTTCAACTAAATTGAATCCACTAAAGCTATCACCACACTTTCTAGGGAAACAGATGTTATTTGATATAAATGTCAAAAACTGTCAAACGTGTCACCTACTTAGTAAGGATGTTTTAAAAATTGTGCTTTCTCTGTAGGGAAAACGTGTTACATATTATACATTTAGCATTACCGATAACAGTAGTATTATTATAGACATCGATTACAATAGAAAAATGAGTTGTCGGGCTTCTAAATAACCCAAATCTATTAAACAAGGTTGGTTAATCATTAGTCTTTATCTCTTTAACACTAAAAAAAAAAGTAAAATGCTGTAGTACCAGTACCTTTTAAGGTTCAAAAGTGGTTTTGCATGTACTTCGTAAGAAAGTTCAACAGCAGCTGACACCAGGTTTCAAGCGGGAAGTACATGGATGGGTTGAGTGGTCGGTCTCTTCAGAGGTCCAGAGAAGATAGTTAATACAAATCTAAACACATCCTCGGTTAGAGTTATTTACATAATTACAATGCTGGAGTTTTGTTGCAACAAAAATCGTGTATGTTGGAATCGCACCAATGCCTTGAAACACCAAGTTCATCTTCCGTGGTCCACTCCTTCCTTGTCCATCTCCCTCCACATTTCACACACTGAGATGCTACTGAAGCACTGCAAGAGGCAATGCTGGAAAAGCTCACTTCAAAATATCCCATTCACTCATACGGAGAAGGCTCCCTGACGCCCTTGGCCGGGAACTTCTCGTTACACGTCATCCAAGTCCTCCTCTCAAACTTTGCATTGCAATAAAGTGGTTTTTTTCTGAAAAGGATCCAAAGTGGCTCCAGGAGTGGAAGGTGCCCCTCGAACCCACCAGTTAAAGGAAGCTGTCCTCCACCAGGTCTGAGGAGTCTATGCCAATGTCATCCATCATGTCGATGTCCTCAATGGTCTCGTCCTCTCTCTTGATGAAGGTAGAGCTGCTTGAACCCGTCTCAATGGCACTCTCTTCGGAGGTCTGTGAGCTGGAGAGGGAAAGACAAGAAAGGTTACGGCCAAGTACAGACCAACCTGACCATAGTGGCATTTCTAGGAAGGCCCCTCAAAGGCAAAGGACCTCTTCCTGCAAGATCCTTTGCGTTCAAAGGTGGACCACCCGGTTGGACAAGATTCTACCACCAAGCCGGACAGTGACTCATTGCCCATCACACTGCAGTGGGCCACGGGGGAAACCAAGGTCCACAGGGCATCTCCACACTTCCACTTTCCTTTTCTGCTGCTAAATCTTTCCTCAGAGTTGCTAACAAGCTAAGACAATTCACTACTTTTCCCACTCAATTGCAAAGCAAGAGAAAACAAGCACTGCTTGATCAAACGCATGGGGAAGGAAAAGCAGAGGGGCTGTGAAATCGGGGGCAAACTGCAGCCAGCCCAGTCACTTGCTGTCCCTGGAACTTCCTGAAGGTCCAAACTGTGTTCTCAGGATGTTCCCCCGGCCCAGGAAGGTCCTCCTTCCCTTCCTCTTTACATCCAATCCCCCCGAGTCTTGAAGGCCCACGTGAAAGCCCTTAGTAGAGTCGTGGAGGAGAGGGGACATTATGGAATCAGGACACCTTAGGTCTGGAATGGTTTAATACTCTGTGAGACTTCACACTAGTCACATCACCCCCTTGTCCCCTTGCCTAAAAGATAGGATGACAACAGTGCCAACGATACTTCTGTGTGTTCAGGTGACTAAATGAGGTAATAACCATAAAGCACTGAGCACAGTGCCTAGAATATAACAGGTGCCCAGTAAATGTTCAGTTATTGTTGTTAGTATAGGGCCTGGATACCAGATATCAGGAAACAGTTCATTTTCTTACACATGACCATGCTTTTGTGCTTATAGAGGAGAGTTATCTTTATTCCTAAGGAATGTATGCTAGAGTTTCAAATGATTTAGATCCAAACAATTTTGCAAGGGAAAAAAAAAGTATGAGTATGCATGTACGTGAACCACACAACACCTATTATACACACATAGTTATATAAAACCAAAGGTAGCAAAATGTTAACTACTGCTAAATCGAAGTGGGACATGTATTCCCTCAATTTTTCTGGACATTTAAAAGTTTTCACAAAAATCTTATGGAAAATAATCTTCCCTAAAATCTCTAGCCTATCACGAGTCCCTGTCTGTCCTTCCTTTCCTGAACCCTTACTGCTTCATGGCTATCCTGCCTTGTATTGCTAAATCTTTATGTATATCTTTTGGCTCCAAGCAGACCATCAGCTGCCAGGCAGGAAGGGTTTCTCCTCCTCGCTGTGAGGTGGCAGCGCCATGCTGATACACAGCACGGAAGCCACACCATTGGCTGGCCGCCGGCCAAAAGAAGAAGGCTCTGACACATACCCAACAAGGGCTCTCAACCCTTTCAGCTGTTTCCTGCCTGTCGGCCCAGCCCGACTCCTCAGCTTCTCTCCCCTCCTCTCCGTATCGTTTCCAAGCTGAGAACAGAGCCTGGCCCAGTGGAAGCCCGTGGGGAACAGTCTGCTGCCATCTATCCTAAACCCCCATGGCCTGGGCAGCTCTTAAAACCTATGGGGCTACTGGACTGAAGTTTCCTTTCACAACCCCACAGGTTGGGCCCTTCTCTATGATGAGCTTTTGCCTTGGTTACTAATTTGTATTCCACCTCACATCCCCACTTACAGCCTGGTGCTGGAGCCTCACTGGGAACCCCCGACCCCTTGGCTGGTCTTGATGACTGTCTAGCTCTGACATCCCCTGTCCCCTGGTAAGCCACACTCTGTTCCTGGGGCCTTGGCCAATGGCTAGAGGCCAGAGTCAACCCGTGGACATTAATCCCGACTCAGCTGGGACCTGCATTTATGACACTTCCTTGGATGCTGTGATTTGGACTGCTGGCCCCCTCCTTGGGGGCAGGTTGGACAGCTGAGTCCAGCAGTAGAGTCAATGCCCCTGGAACTGGCCCTCTAGGGCCTGGCATATGCTTCTTGCTGACAGCCCATCTCACAGACAGAAGGCAGGGGTGTGGCCCCCGAAGCGGACTCCCACAGAAACTCAGCCCGAGATCACCCTTGCTGCTCATCAGGCTGCAGGGTGCACACCAGAGCTGATGGCTGTGATCTCACCTGTTCCCAAGCCACAGTGCCCACCTCATAGCCCAGGGCTGGCTCCCGATAGGCTCTGACCTAGAACCCTGAGCTCTCTACAGCAAGCCCTTGTCCTCTGCCTGCCCACTCCCTGCCCAAGGCCAAGCATCCTGAGCCTGCCGATCGGGTTCCTCAGGGCCACTCCTGCCTGCCACACCCAGAGCATCCTAGTTCAGGGATTCGCCTTCTCTTCTACGGGCTAACTTGTGCTCCTCCCCAAAATTTATATGCTGAACTTGAAATATTACTATGACTATACTTGGAGATAGAACCTTTAAAGTGGCAGTTAAGGCTAAATTAGGTCATAAAAGTGAGGCCTTAATCCAACAGGACTGGTGTTCTTCCCCCCCCCCCAAAGATTTATTTATTTATTTTTAGAGAGGGAAGGGAGGGAGAGAGGGAGAAAGCGGGAGAGGGGGGGTAGGAGGGAGGGAGAGAGAGAGAGAGAGAGAGAGAGACATGAATGTGTGGCTGCTGGGGGCCATGGCCTGCAACCCTGCCATGTGCCCTGACTGGGAATCGAACCTGCGATACTTTGATTTACAGTCCACGCTCAACCCACTGGGCTACGCCAGCCAGGAGGACTGGTGTTCTTAGAGGACGAGATGCCTTAGGTACTCGAACACAGAAGAAGGCCATGTGAGACCCAAGAAGGAGGCCATTGCACACCAAGGTGAGAGGCCTCAGGAGAAGCCAAACCTGCCAACCCTTTGATCTTAAACTTCCAGCCTCCAGAACTGTGAGAAAATAAATTTCTGATGCTGAAGCCTCCTGAAATTGTGTCACGTGTTATGGCAACCTGAGCTGGCTAAGACGTGCACCATGCTCAGCCCACGGTCACGGTCTCATCCAACCTCGTGTAGTCATTTGGGACTCAGTTTGTGCAATTCAAAAAGCAAATGTATCACCCTAGCAGAAGTTCTACTTATCTAACACAGCAACTACTCAACAACTAGAATTGTTCTCTCTATTGAATATTGTGTCAAATTCTGCCTCCTGTACCCCTAAAAAATTCTGGGGATCCCTTTCTTGTGCTATTTATCCCAGTGTGACTTTGTACCTTTATTTAGATGCAGGGTCCTTTTCACAACTGAAATATTATTCAGAGCCCCAAACACAAAGCACAGTAACCAGGCAGATGACAGATCTGCGGAATGTGCCAACACCCACTGTCCAGCCATCCCCTGCCCCCGTGAAGTTCTCCCACGGATCCCCAAAACTCAGACAAACACTATGTGCTAAACAAATATAGACACATTTTTAAAATTGTCCTGAGCTAAGGATAATTAGAAAGGTAAGTCAGACAGACTACTTTGCCCCATCTCCAAATCTCATATAAACCACACATTCCCAAACAAAAACAACAACCGCTCTTTTAAAATCACCGGGTGCATGGAGATAAGCAAGGGCTGTCTAGACCTTATACCTCAGTTGGCCAAGAGAGGTCACAATCATAAGCCTCCAAAATAATAATGCCTGTGCTTCTGACTAAAGAATTATATGTAATCAACTGCATGAAAAAGAAGGGACCACAATGGCATGAAGAGGGGAAAAGGAGACTCACAGCAACTTGGATCTTGAACCAGGGGCCATATCACCTTCTCCTGGCTCTGTTCAAGGGCGAGGCAGAAGGAGCAAGGGACTGGGGCATTCCCTCTGGACTACGTCAACCAGCGGTTCTAGTCCTGGCTGTGCATGGGCAGCATCTTGGTAATAAATTAATGGACCTGGTAATGATCACCAATGGCTGCTAGCATCACAAAAAGACAACTGGATAGTAGGGACCTCCTGACAGAAGGACATAGCACCATCTTTGAAGCATGCTTGCCTCACAATCTAATCTGCGCTGAATCAAGTTTCAAGACAAAATACCTGCTTACAACAAAACTATGAGACAGGAGCAGATGGTAAAGTGCACTGCAGGAAGCAACCAGCAGAATTGTAAGTGTGAGAACTCTACAGGCAAAAGCTCTAGTTTCTTTACAAATAACATGCAAGGGGGCAAAAAGAGGCGGACAAACTTATAGAGAAATACCAATTAAATGCTCTGCGTGACTCTTACTTGGGTCTTGAACAGAACAAACCAAATGTAACACAATATTCGTGAGAGGATAAAGAAATTGGAAAGCGAACTACTAGATAGTAATTTATTGTCAACTTAGGGGATGACCTAATGGTATTAGAGTTATTTTTAATAACTCTAGTTATTTTTAAAAACAGAGCCTTTATCACTTAGAGATACATACTAGAATCTTTATGGCCGAGATGATACAATGACTCAGACGTGCCTCCGAATAACCCAGGGTGGGCAAGAGGAGGACAAGTAAACACAGCTATGCGTGCAGACTGGCCATGAGTTCATACACGTTGCAGGTGAGTGGCGGATACCTGAGAGCTCACTATACTGTTTCAACTGTGCATATTAGAACTCTTTCATAATACAGAGTTAAAAAGAAAAAACAAATCAGCGAGACCATGCTTGGGCCCATGCCCAGAGAGTCTAAGATTTTGTTCTGGGTGAGGCTTGTCTATCAGTAGCTTTAAAATTTCCCTAGGCAATTCCAACTTGCAGCTAGGGTTACAAACCACTATGCAGGGTCAAATAGCCCAGTCTAGCCCTTCTCACCTTTCAGGATGACTACATAAGAAAACAGCAAAAGGGGCTTAAGTATCTCAATAATCCCAGTTGCTGTGTCAGTTTGATCAAATTACCTGAGGACTTAGGTCAAAGATTCTCCACCAGGGAAGCACATCCATCCATCCCCTACACCTCCCCCAGCCCCAGGGGGCGCATATTAAGATCACCCAGGAAGCATTTTCAAAACTAAACAGACCCCTTGGGGATTCTACCCCTTGCTCCCCTAAAACAGATTCACCACCACAGCCTCATCATCCGGGCAACGGGCAACAGCTAGCTCTCTGTGTCAGCAGTGCTGGGGCAGGGGCAGGGGCAGGGGCTGGGGCAGGGGAGTTCTGCTGGAAGCTGAGGCCACGCCCACACCTACCTGTGTCTGTTCCTCTTGCCCAGGTCCTCCTCCTCAGGAACAGGGTCGATGTCGGGCAGAGGGATGATGTAGCCGCTGTCAGCACTCAGCCTCTGCTCGTCCAGGCCACCCTCCCAGTCCTTCAGCTTGTCTTCCTCATTTTTGTAGGTGACGCCAATGTAGGCATTGTCAGCATCTACTCGCATGCGTGCCACAGCGGGATGGTCGCTCTTCAGGAAATCCAGGTGAATCTTTTCATAACTCTGCAGACACCCGTTTCCCATAGTTAATCAGGTGTTATTGATCAAACTACAGACACACACACACACACACACACACACACTTTTTAACTGTTTTCAAATTACCTCACAGATGTGGGATTTATACAACTGAAGGACAGTCAGATGTCAACTGTCCCCAGAGATGCGGGACATGAAGAAAGAGATACCCCTTCCGATGACCGCATCAACATTACCACTAAACTATTAACCTGGAGAATCATCTGGGACTAAACAGAAGTCCCATGACTAAGGATATAAGGAAGCAGCCATGTAGGGGGGCAGATATGCAAAACAGGCTGCCCCCGCCCCCACGTGTGGTAGTCAAAAATCAGAAGATAGATCTCAGCTGCAGAGGAGCCCCCTGACATGCAATTAAAAGTGTTAAGGTTAAAGGCAGAAAAAATCTTAAAAGAAACAACAGAAACACAGTTATCTATAAGAGAACTCCCATAACACTGTCCACTGATTTCTCCACAAAAACTTTGCAGGCCAGAAGGGATTGGTGCAAAATATTCCAAGTGATGAAAAGCAAGGGCCCACAACCAAGACTGCTCTACCTAGAAAGGCTATCATTTGAAACTGCAGGACAGATGAAGAAATTCTCAGACAAGAAAAAATTAAAAGCTCAACACCACCAAACCAGTATTACAAGAAATGTTAAAGAAATGTTTTTGAGAAAAAAAAGAACCTAAATATGAATAATAAAATGGCAGTAACTATGTACCTATCAATAACCATTTAAATGTAAATGAACTAAATGTTCCAATCAAAAGATAGAGGGTAGCTGAATAGATAAGAAAACAAGCTACCACCTGGCTGGTGCAGCTCAGTGGATTGAACCCCAGCCTGCGAACCAAAGTGTTGCCGGTTTGATTCCCAGTCAGGGCACAAGCCTGGGTTGCAGACCAGGTCCCTAGTAGGGGCACTGGAGAGGCAACCACACATTGATGTTTCTCTCCCTCTCTTTCTCCCTCCCTTCCCCTCTCTCTAAAAATAAATAAAATATTTTTTTAAAGAGCCAAAGTTTAATTTAAAAAGAAAACAAGATACAGGGACTTCTGGTCAAGATGGCAGGTAGGCAGACAGGGCTTGCCTATTCGCACTACCACATCAAATTTACAACTAAAATATAGAACACCCATTGCTCAGAACCATCAGAAATTGTCTTCAAGCAACTCTGAGGAAAGATTTAGCAGCAGGAAAGGAAACTCTTCAAGTTGTCTTGGGCAATATGTTAAATGCACCACAACACATAATCACAAAAAAAAATCTCATAATGTTTTAAGTAAATTTACATTTTTGTGTTGGGTCACATTCATAGCCATCCTGAGCTGCATGTGGCCACAGGTTGGACATCCTTGAATATGTGAAATCTCAAAGACAAAATATTGTAAACGAACAAACAAGACAGACCCACAGACACAGAGAACAAACTGATGGCTGCCCAAGTGGAGGGGGTTAGGGGTGAAAAAAGTAAAGGGATTAAGAAGTACAGATTGGTGGTCACCAAACCGGCACAGGGATGTAAGTACAGCACAGGGAAAATGGGAATATTACAATGAATAGTGATGTATGGTGCCGTGGGAACTACACTTATGGGCGGGATCATTTCATAAATTATATGAATGTCTAGCCACTATTCAGTATACCTGAAACTAATATAAAATCATATTCATTTTATACATATACATATCATATACAAATTGTCAACTGTAGTTGAAAAAAAAATTTTAAAGGGGAAAAAAAAGACCACCCATGGCAGAAATCTGCTGCTGGCAGGTCTTAGGAGCCACTCCTCTGAGTCAGTAGCTGTGCCTATATCCCTCCCCACACACACCGCTGTTCGGGACTAACTTGGACTCGTCATCTGGCCGCCGCACACAGTCGCTCCCAGGCCTGAACGGGTCCTGGTAAGAGGTGACAAGGACTTCCGTAAGGAGTGCCACACCTGAAGCCTGCCTGATTCCAACACATTGAAGAAATTTAACTCATAACTGACAACCTTTGATCTAAAGAGACCATACTTTCAACACTAATTCCAGTCTCTTTCCATGAAAACGTGTTCGCCAACCAGGGTGTCTTTGACTGACCTACAGTGAATTTCCTTCTGCTTCCCCACTGCCTCACTTACAGGACTTGTCATGGGCAGCGAGATAATGAATAGACAAAAGTATTTCAATTCCAGTTCAGCGTGCCACCTCCGAACACTGCTCCTCCTCAAGAAGAAGGAAGAGAAGCCAAAAGTATGAAAAGTCTACAGGGTGGCTCTAATTTGAATCTAAGAAATTGATTTTATTGTTCAAGTGTGTCTGGGTTTCCTTCTCAGCATCTCAGCAGAAAGTTTTTTCATTCGTTAACATATCCTGCTTGGTTCCATGAAATTACATTTGTTCCTTTGAACAATGTTTCCTATTCCACAGAAAACCAGCTGGAGCCACAGATAACAGCTGAGGTTGCTCCTTCCAGTCAGCTGGCAAAAGCCAATTTTGCATGGATTTAAGTGCATTCAAATTTGCGATGTAATGGCTGTGGATGCCCTGAGACTTCTAACCGCACGGTAGCTTCAGATACTCAAACATCTGGAGAATAAAGTGCTTACAGGTTTTGCACCCCCAAGATGAAAGAGGAGCCCTGGGGAAGAGGGTTTTCATTTGCCACTGCCACCAGGGCCTTGGGGAGCCCTCCACAAAACCCCAGCCGCTGGGTCACACCATCTTTTCCCTCTTTTGAAAACGTTCCTTTAAAACGGTGTTGAACGGTGCTGCTGGCTCGCATAGCCACCAGCTAGCGCCTCCTCCCCTTGCGCACTCCTTTCCACCCATCTTAAGTGGCCCAGGCAAACCTTTCAGTTTTAAATTTTTTTTTTTTAGGATTTTATGTATTTATTTTTAGAGAGGGAAAGGAGGGAGAAAGAGAGAGAAAGAAACATCAATGTGCGGTTGCTGGGGGCCGTGGCCTGCAACCCACACATGTGCCCTGACTGGGGATCAAACCTGCGACACTTTGGTTTGCAGCCCACACTCAATCCACTGAGCTATGCCAGCTAGGGCTCATTTTTAAAATATTTTTAAGTTTTTAATTACAGTTGACATACAGTATGACATATAATATGCCATAGTATATGCCATACATACAATGACATATACTTGACATATTAGTTTCAGATGTACAACATAGTGGTTAGACATTTATGTAATTTATAAGTGATCATCTGATAAATCTAGTACCCATCTGACACCATACATAGTTATTACAATATTATCAATTACATTCCCCATGCTGCACCTTAAACCCCTGTGACTTTTTATATTTATCAATTTGTACATCTTAACCCCTTTCCTTTGGTACCCAGTCCCCCAAAACCCTCTTCCATCCAGAACATCAAAATGTTCTCTGTATCTATGAGTTTGCTTCTGTTTTGTTCATTTTAGACTCTGCATGTAAGTGAAATCACATGGTATTTGTCTTTCTCTGCCTTATTTATTTCATGTAACATAGTACACTCCAGGTCCATC
Organism: Phyllostomus hastatus; assembly: GCF_019186645.2. NCBI lineage: Eukaryota > Metazoa > Chordata > Mammalia > Chiroptera > Phyllostomidae > Phyllostomus > Phyllostomus hastatus. The sequence goes on along the minus strand of NW_025333709.1, from coordinate 31,908,875 downwards.
CATGCTGTCCCACAGACAAACCTTTTTATATTGTCCAGGCAGCAGGTTCTCCACAATCTCTCTCAGGTGGTAAAAGGAGGGTCTCTTCTCGGGCTCGCTGTTCCAGCACTTGACCATGATCTCGTAGCTGGAGGAGCACAGAACTCAGAGTGAGCCCTGGGAGGAGTGAAGATGCCACCCCACCATCCCCACTGCCCCCACCTGCCCCGCAGACCCACTGGGCAGGAACATGGGGCCCACGGGGTGGGGAGAAGCTCACATTTCACTGGTGGCGTGGTCGGGCTTGGCCATCCGGTACCCACTCTTGATCTTATTGTAGAAAGTAGAATCCACCATCATGCCAGGGTAGGGTGTGCCCCCTGAAAGCCAAAGGGGAAAGCAACCAGGGTTAACAAATGCCTGGTACATTTTTGAAATAATTGGGGTAATACAGCACATTTAGAAAACATTTGGGGATCCCCACCATGAAGTACTGGTTCTTTCAAGGAAAGGAAGATGTGTTAGCTCCCCACCCAAACCTTACATTTTAGCAGGACTTCTAGTTTGGTCAAGTCCAAACCCCCTGGGCAAAAATTCTGTATCTCTAGAAAAAGCTCAAAAGTGCTTTTCAATATTTCTGACAACTGGACCTACACATACAAAGCAAAATAGAAAACCAAAAGAAATTTTGAATCACTGAGGTCACAAAAAGTCATTTTCACCTGAAATTAAAGCAAAAGTCAAAGGTGGGGCTTAAAATATTGAGATAACCCTCTGCTTTTAACACACTGTGCACACTGGGATGATCCACGGTGATGCCCAAGGAGGGAGAACTGAGAACAAGGACGCCAGCGGAGAGAAGACTCCCTTCACTAGCAGATCAGAGTAACAGTAAACTCATGAAACGCTTCACATGGCCAAGGCCAGGTCAAGTTTAGTTTCCTCTCTAAAGCCTTCCAAAGCCACTCTAGGGCTCCTTTTCCCTCTGTCTGGACTTTCATCAGGACTTTTAATCAAGACCAAACAGTTTACCATGAAGTGTGTGAGTCTCATCTCTCAGGATGAACCGTCCCGCAGTCAGGGTTGTGAATCAGCCCACTCCTGGAGCCCTCACCGGGAAGCATGGGCACCTCTGTTGTTCAGCAGCTGGTGAGTGACCGAACGACTAGGAGGTGTTACTCCTCCAACATGATGACCAGGAAGGGGAGCCACACCCTTCTCTTTGCCACACTACCTTTCCCCTGAGCATCTACCACCATGATGTGAGGGAGAACAACCCTCCACTGGTGAACCCACTTAACCCAAAGTCTGAGGTGAAAAAGCAGCTGGCGAGTGGGTGTCATCAGGAGCACTCCCACTGGGAGGAAGTCACTCTGGTGTGGCCCAAATAAGAGGAAGGGCAAAGGCCAGGAGTGAGGGCAAAGGTCAGGGGTGAGGGCACAGCTCCCCAAGAACCTCACCTCATTCTGCACAGGCACACACCAGACATCGCACGGGCACAAAGTGTGCTAAAAATCGGCCACAGTGCACTTGACTCACACCAAGTATCTCAACCCTGATTAGCTCCTGGAGCTTGGAAAAACACAGTGCTTCCCTTCTGATGTTGTTCCAGAACCACCCAAACAAGCAGAGCCATCAGGCACATACCAAGGGAAAAGATCTCCCAGAGCAGAATGCCGTAAGACCAGACGTCGCTCAGCGTGGTGTAGAGGTTGTCGAAGATGCTCTCAGGAGCCATCCACTTCACGGGGAGGAAGGTCTACAGGGAAGAGGGACTGAAGTTAAACCCAGTGGCCGCACTGATGATCCACAGCAGCAGAAATAGGAAGAGGTTCTCTTCCCACTGGGCTGAGAATAACTCGCACTAATAACATTGGCCCACACGAGCGTCTTCTGTGTGCTGTTCACTGCTGTTCACCCAGTGGGCGCTCAATAAATATTTGATGAATGATGGATGGTCAGTGTTCCCTCTGATGCTCTTCCAAGGAATAACATCCAAAAGTGTATAATCTTGAATTTTTACCCCAAAAGTGTTGAGTCCTGACTGGACCTGTGCCCTAGTTTAAAGCGTTCCTAGGAACAAAATTAAGAACAGACCCAGGGATCTGAGAGCCAATTACATTTTGAACTGAAGAAATGCTGTGAAGAGCCTGACAGAAGGATCATTTCGCAGCCTCCTTTTGTGAGGTTGTCCAACCTTCTGCGGAAACGCTAACCTGGGCAGACACATCAAACAGCCCCATCGGCATCCTGCAGCCTTCTAAAACTGCTGGGCAGATAACAGAGACTCACGACCTTTTTGAACAGACCTTGACTCAGAGGCCTAAAGCTACAGGTCATGGTCGCAGAGCCCATGAAACACACAGAGCATGGGCACAGCCCAGTGTCCTGCGGGTGGCTGCAGCAGCCCCTTGGGCTGTCTCATGGTCTGTGTGGTGGGGTAGTCTGGATTAGTACCTACAGGTAGCGGCCGTATCCCCAGCTACTCCATCTGCTTAGATGGCAAAGGAGTGAACAGAAAAGTTCAAGTGTAAGATAGAATGACTATCTTTAAGAAAATTAGGCTTCTAAGATACATGAGCTCTAATGGTTTTCACATTTTAGGGGTTTAGATGCCATTTGAAAATTTGCTAGAAGCTGGAGCAGCTCTCCTTGGAAATGCACGCACATACATCCTTGTGCACAATATACATATTAATGTTGACTGGGTGCTGTGTGTGCCAAGCACTGCCCTAAGCATCTGACATGGGTTCACTGATTTAATCCCTCACAGCAACTCAACAGGTAGGTATCATTGTCTCTTCCCTCCTAGGGAAATCGCAGTCCAGAGTGGTCTAGTAACTTGCCCCCGCTACCACACTAGTAAGTCCTGGAGCTCGGGCTCACAGCTGGGCAGTCTGCTGCACAGCCTGTGCTTTTCTCACCAACCCCGGGAGCCCACCCACCCATGGGTCTTATGGAGTCCACGCTGAAATGATGGGCACCCCAATGGCTGGAAACGACACCTGATTTCAGAGGTCTGAGTGAGGGAGGGTAAGCATGCCAAATGCGGGGAGAGGGGAGCACTTACGCTGCCTTTCGATACATAGTTCGAATCATGCATGATGTCCCTGGCTAGGCCAAAGTCACAGATCTTTACGATTTTCCCTTGTGCCAGGAGAACATTGCGGGCAGCCAGGTCCCGGTGGACACACTGTGAGGAAAGGGAAGAAATGGCGTCAGGCTCGATCTATCCACTGCTAGATGGCCTTACCCCTGCAAGACTGGCCATGCCGTGGTGGCACGTGGAGCTGCCTGGCACACCTCGGAGAGGCTCATCTGGCCGTAAGAGATCACTTCCCAGGTTCTCATTCCCACTTCTCCCAAGAGCAAAAAAAGTTCTGAAGAGGAGCAGACACCTGAGGATGTCAGACTCCCCTCCCTGCTCTGGGAAGAGGAAGAGAGGGGCAGCCACTGCTCCAGTCCTTTCCAAGAGCGACCTTCCACGCTCACCTCATTCACATCTGCGGCCTGAGTCTACAAACATCTGTTCCATGGACGCACTTACATTTTTTGAAGCCAAAAACTCCATTCCTCGGGCAACTTGGTAGGTGAAGCTCAACAAATCCAACAGAGTAAGGCCTTCTGAGCTATCATCCGAAAGGAGGTTTTTGACTTCGGACTCTGCAGAAAAGCCAGTAAGAGTGTCAGCACTGTCACACAGCAGGGGCCTCACCCCGACCCCTGTGCCGCTCAGCAGGGGGCGCTGCTCGTCAGATGCGCTTGTCCAAGGAACATCTAAAGTGACTTTTTATTTTTCTGTTTTTCTTTAAATTTCTTGAATTACAGTTTACACCCAGTCCAGTATTATTTTGTATTAGTTTCAGGTGTACAGCATCCAGGGGTGTCCAACCTGCAGCCCATGGACTGAATGCAGCCCAGGATGGCTGTGAATGTAGCCCAACACAAAATCGTAAACTTCCTTAAACATTATGAGATTTTTTCATGATTACATGTCACAATGTATTTAATGTGTGGCCCAAGATAGCCCTTCTTCTTCCAGTGTGGCCCAGAGACGTGAAAAGGTTGGACACCCTTATACAATCGTATACTTTACAAAGTGTTCTCCCCGATATTTCCAGTACCCAACTGGCACCGTACATGGTTATTACAATATTGACTATATGTCCTATGCTGTACTTTACATCCCCATAAAATTATTTCTTAATCTCATTTCTTTTTATCTTCTTAGAGAGGGGAAGGGAGGGAGAAAGAAATATTGATGTGAGAGAGAAACATCGACAGGTGCCTCTTACCCACACCTCAACTGGGGACCCAGTCTGCAACCCAGGCATGTGCCCTGACTGGGAATCGAACCAGGGACATTTTGTTTTGTGGGATGACTCCCAACCAACTGTGCCACAACAGTCAGAGCCCCATAAAGTGATTTTCTTATAGAGTTTCCACACCTCACAGGTGGGTATCTAAACTACGCCAACTCTAGACAAAATGCCTTGGAATTTAAGTAATGAGCTTTTCAGACAGAAGTAAACATCTGGCCCCGGCTGTTACAAACATGTGGCTCAGAGGAGCGCTGGCCTGAGAACCAAAGGGTTGGATTCTCAGTCAGGGCACATGCCTGGGTTGTGGGCCAGGTCCCCAGTAGGGGGTGCACAAGAGGCAACTGATCTATGGATCTCTCACACATCGATGTTACTCTCCCTGTCTCCCTCCCTTTCCCTCTCTCTAAAAATAAATAGTTTCTTAAAAAGAAATATATATCTTATATATATATGTACACACACACACACACGTACCAACCTAATAGATTCTCATACATATTTTGTTGTTTGCCTCCAAAATTTCTTTTTTTAACCTTAGGACATCAGATCAGGCACCATTAAAACACATAAAAACTAAAATCTTCCATGATGAATATACATGAGGGCCTTTTGAAAAACCATCTTCTAGGAATTGTTTCTTTCTTTCTTTTTTTTTTTAAAGCCACCTTCACAGTCCTTGGCTCATTTGGTGAAGGAGATCACCCACCAGCCAGACCAGAGGTAGCAAGCTTAGAGATCAGTGCCAGCGACCCTGCGTTTGTTCCCTTTGTAACTTGTCCACTTTCCCGGTCTGTCCCAGCTGGCAGGGCCCCAGGGTTTTCGAGGAAGGAGGCGATCTAGGCCAACAGTTCTCAGTTCTTTTTGAAAATTTTCAGGCAAGTGAAGAGTAGATGCAGCCATTCACATTTTTCCAGCCAGCTCAAGGCAGGCCAGGAAGCAGCGGTCTGCCTGCCAACAGGGCCCGGGCCGAGCATGAATCAGGTTCCCCTGACATCTGGAGCCAGGTCCAGCCTGGGAAGCAATGTAAACTATTTTTAACAATACAGGAGTGGAGAGGAAGCACTGATTCCGACAGCCCTCACTGGCTCATCTTTAAAAAGGGCTTGGAAGTCTACCCATTTGGCAACGGGGAATGAATGGAACTTGGAACTGCAGCAATGGAAAATATTATTGTGTACTGAGTGAGCTTTGCAAAATGAGCACGTTCTTTTTATTTTTTTTAATCCTCACCCGAGGATACGTTGTTTTTGTGGGTTGTTTTTTTTTTAATTGATTTCAGAGAGAAAGGAAGGGAGGCAGAGGGGGAAAGAGAGAGACACGGATGTGAGAAACATCCATCAATTGCCTCCCATATGCGTCCCAACCAGGGATCGAACCTGCAACCTAGGTACACGCCCTGACCAGGGACTGAACCCACAACCATTTGGTGTATGGTATGACACTCCAAACAACTGAGCCACCTGGCCAGGGATACACATTGTTCTTGTAATAGATTGTACCTTCCACTTAAGAACCCCGAAAGCATTCAGAGCACATTAGTAATTTTCAAAACAATTCCCATAGCAGCTAAATTTTTTCTGTCATTGACCAATGTGGGGGGCTCAGATCCAATAACGCAAGATCACAGGACAAGTCGACATCGGTCCCATCTAGTAGCCTCCTCCGCCCTGCAAGCCTGGGATCAGACTAGGACCGAGGAGGGACCACCCCCCAGGAGATGTGGGGTGGTCCATCTGGTACGGGCATCAGTGGGGCTCCCTAGGGTTTATACATCAACTCAACCCTGCCACATGCCCATCTGCTTTGAAACAGACAGATCTCCCTTCAAACAACACCCCTGTCAGAAAATATAACCTCAAATGGTCCACTTTCTACTTTCTATCACGAATTGGGTATTAGCAAAGCTAAAAGCAAGGATCACTGAACCCAGAGACATCAGAGATTTACATAATTAAATTTTACAATATAAGATTGCCAACTTTTCATTTGGCCAAGTTAGGGCATTGGGGGAAAAAAACATCAATACTACCTTCCTTTAAAAAAAAATGTTATAAAAAGATCATTATATCAGAGTAACAATTCTTTAAGATAATTATATTTAAAGTCTGAAAAATTCATTACATCAGGTCTGTCTTTATTGTTTTTCTTCTTTTCAAGGTCACTGGCAGGTTGTACAGACCTGCATATAGGGACTCTGAGGCCTGGCAGTTCTATTTACCAGGTATGTTCACCTTCTTCTGAATATTCTGAGAATCACATTAAACCTCTGGAAGAGCACAACACCCAAAGAGTCAGCAGAGACACTTTTACCTAACATAGATTTCTTCTTATACGAGGCTGGGCGGTCATACAGCGATCTCTGGATGTCCGAATATTTAGAAACCTCTTTCCTTTCCAGCATGGGGACATACTGGGTGGTGTCAGCTTGCTTCATGTCCATGTAGTCGCCGTTGTTTTCAAAAGATAAAACAACGTAACTGTAAAAACAGAAAGAGAAACCTTATCCAGGTGCCCCTCTAGAGGGATCATGCAACATTCAGTAAATGACGACCAGGTACCTACAGTCCGCAAGGTAGTATGTTGGGCACGGGGGTGGCAGGGCTGAGTAAAAGTAATACCCATCTGCACCCTCCACATGGGGTGGTCTATTTGGGGAGGTGAGCCTTAATCAATAATCATACAAACACAGAAATTATCTCAACTCAGGTGTGCCTGGACAGGTGCCATGTGGCTTGGCAGACAATTCCTGCGGCTCAATAAATTTAGCACCAATTTGGTATCCGTAGAGTAACTTAATATGAAGTGAACTCATGGTACTTCCTGATGTTACAGAACTTCAGATCTACAAAGATCTTTCCAGCCATTGGTGGGTTTCTGCACTGGGGATTACTATCACTGGTTTGATTGATAGGCCCAGCCAAGTACAGCGAGGACCAGTATCTCAAGCTTTGGGACCCTCAGACAGTTTGACTCAAAACATAAGCACTGAGGCATCCCTGGCCAGTGCTGCATTTTTGATAGGTGTTAAGTGGGCCACATATAAACAGGAAAACGGCTCCCAGAACAATTCCAACTCTGCCTTTCATTCAAACCTATCAGCAAGGCTCCGTCTACAACAGCCTGGTCTCAGACAGCAGCAGACACCATGCACTCATCGGCACTGTGTCATGGGACGATGGGGCAGGGTCGCTGGACTCTCAGTCTTGCTGCCTCCTGGCACAGAATCTGCAGACATGGATCCTACCAGGATGTGGGTTCTCTCCATGGTAAGACTTGTAAAACAATGATTCCCAGCAACGTCTCTCTGAACCCACCTCCGGGTGCTTTCATCCGCGGGGTTCAATCCGAAGATGTCCAGCTCTTTCTTTGGCTTCTCTGGGTGGTGGCTCAGGAAGCTATCCCTGTTCTTATGCAAATAGTTGACCAAATCCCCATAGAAGCAGTACTCAGTGATGATGTAAATGGGGCCTGTGGGGACCAAAATTGGTTAGGAGATGGGTTGGAAAGTGAACAGATAAGCCACAAATTGCTGTGTTTGCACTGACAAGAGATGTTGCTCAAAAACAGTGAGCTTTGCTCAATTCAGTGGAATCCAGTTGACTCCATTCAAGGGATTTATTCGCTGGCACTTTTGGAGGTACAAAGTGGGGACTTAAAGAGCTGGGTCTGACAGTCTGTACAACCACAGGTGTTCTATGAATGCCCTCGCGGGTCAGCAGGCCTACCTGACTTGGTGCAGGCTCCCAGCAAGTTTACAATATTCAAGTGTGGCCCCAGGTGGGTCATTATCTTCAGTTCAGACATGAGAGCTTGTTTTTCACTGGATCTGGCTGTGGCTGTTGAAGAAATAAATTACATATCAGTTCCGAGCAACCTACTGCCCTGAAAAAGCCAAAAAACATGGCTCATCCTGTGACTGGATATTCTTTTATTTACCAAGAGTCTAAAAGAGAGAGAGAGTGACTCTGGTCGAGACTCTAGTAACTGATCCCGAGCCTTTGGGGTAAAAAAAGAAGTCATTAAAAATAACAACTCTTAATTTTCCAACACACAGGCAACAAAAACAATCTAAATAAACCTAACTGACAAGAGTCCAAACAGAGTCCGAGGAACCAAGAGCTAGTCCTATTTGGCATGTACTGGCTTTGTGAGTTTGAGCAATTCATTTAATATCTCCATGTTCAAATAAAACTCCCCACCAAGGAACACTTACGTTTCAGCATCTTCACTGCTACTTTCATGACAGGTTGGGACCGGCTTAATCCATAGGCAGTTCCTTCCACCACTTTCCCAAACGCACCAGATCCCAGGATACGACCTGTGGGCAGCCCGAACACAGCACACAGGGGTGTCAGGTGGCTCACCAGCTTTTTTTTTTTTAATATATTTTTAGACAGAGGGGAAGGGAGGGGGAAAGAGAAGAAAAGGAACATCCATGTGCCAGAGAAACAATGGATCAGTTGCCTCTCACAGGCCCCCAGCCGGCCCACAACCCAGTCATGTGCCCTGACCGGAATTAAACTGGCGACCCCTTGCTTTGCAGGAGGAGACTCAGCCCACTGAGCCATGCCAGCCAGGGCTCATCAGCTTTATTTACCACAGCCTGTGCTCGTGGGTGCACAGCTGGGTGGTGTTTTTCCACTACAGAGGAAGCATAATGATTCCTCCAAGTCATCATGTCAAAGCCAGAACTGAGCCCACAGGGAAGGAAATTAGTATAATTGCTTTTGTCGAATAACATTTGCAAGGAAAAGGAAAACACGGCCAGGAGAAAGGAGGGTGCAGCCCTCCCCAGTGGGAGCACACTGTCTACCAGCTCGCGTGCTAGGCCAGACTCCGGGCTCCACTGCACTTGCTTTCTGTGGCTCTCGCCCAAGACCCCTGGTTCTCTGCCCTTCTGTTCTCCATGTGCAAACAGTGGCTTCTTTTGCATCCATAAGTCCTTATCCACTGCAAGTACTCCAGTATTCAAGACGTCCCTGACTCCAATGAGCAGTGAAGTAAACTTCAGGCTGGCCCCCTTGTCTGTCAGTTGGACCAGGAACTGCACGGCAAACCTTCCCTGGGAGCCCAACACTTTGCTATGCGTTGCGAGAAACAAAACAAAATGCAAGCTGTCATCCCCACTCTTAAAGAGCTCAGAGTCTAAAAGGGAGACTCCAGAGGGGTTGGTCCCAGCACCTAGAGCCACACCGGGAAAGCCTCAGCTCCTCAGGGACACTGACAGCCAGCAGGGCCTTGCCTGTACTGCTGCAAACTAGGGAGCCACTGGCCGCCTGCACCCCAGAAGTGCCCAGGAGCAGAGGAACACAGGACTGCTTCTTGGCTTACTGGGGATTTGGCACTTTTCCCCTCATATTTTATTATTGCTTAACTTTCACCAGCTTCTTGTTCTTTTTTGTAAAACAAAGGGAAATATAAAAAAATAATAATAAGCTTAGTTCCCAGGTATAAGTATTAGAATTGGGCATAGCCAGAGTGTCTCATTTGATTTCAGATTAAGTATCTCTAAGAAAACCTAACCTTGCCGTGTTTTGGAATCACACGTAGATATCAAACACTACCTTTGGCATCCTCCAGAGTACGTATCGTTATAATATTCTCGGTAACATGCCTCGAGGTCTAACTTTCATTTCTTTGTCCTGTTTTCATTCATTCAGAATGTGATGGTTTTTTTAGAAAAACCCTCTGGACTAAAGCTTCATATATTTGGTCTCAGCCCAAGATTAAAATATTTGAAAAGTCTGTGACAAACTGGCTGATTATTTTTACAAGTTTTGCTTAAACATGTACCTATAGTTTTAGAGTCTATATTCTAAATATTCAACATATATTCTGAAGTACCTAATACATCCTCGGAATGGACTGGATCAAAATCCATTTTGTGGTTGCCTCATCCATTTCTCATCTGTTCCTTTTTAGTCACAGAAATTCATCTCATTTTCAATTTGTGTCATTTCTAAAGCAAAGCCATTTTGATGGGTATCTTTGGCAAGTCTCATATCTTCTTCTTTTATAAAATTTTCTTTCACCATCATTTTATATAAAATGAGATTTTAAGGAGATCATTGCGGTTATCCAATTAACTCATTTTCAAGACCAAAAAATATATATCTGAAAGCCAATTTCTATTGCCTAGCTGTCATTAAGCACGAGCTGAGATCCCTCCTTCCTCCACGGGCCTGGAAAGAGCAAAGTTATATACAAATTGAAAGGGAGTCTTGGGAGATGTCTCCGGGAGAAGCTTACCCAACACGAGTCCGTCTCTGGGAAACTCCCATCTCGAGTCATAAGGCAACTGCATTGGGTCCACATAAATGTATTCATGTCCATCGGGGCTGATGGATTCAATGACCCTCCAGCGAATTTCATACCTCGGCTTCTGTAAGTGACCAGGTCAGGTAACTGGTAAATGACCAAAGTCTGAATGCACCAAAGCCGAACTGCAGCCGCAAAGTGGCTGGACACAGTGACTCGACACAAAATTACTGAGCTCCTTCTCTGTGCCAAGCACCGCACTCGGTTGCTATTCTTCCTGTTCTTAAAGGCTTCCAAGACTTTTAGTTCTTTGAGAAAAATACCCACCTGTTTCCAAATGACAACCAGGACAATCAGTGAGATGATCACAATCACCAGCAGCACCAGGACTGCAGCTGCCACCGTGAGTTCAGAATGCAGAGCTGGAGGGGAAAGGGAGAGGCAGGATGGAAACTCTGCATGAACACACAGAGGGGCGGGGAAGGCAGTGTGGCTGTGGCTGGGACAGAAATCCCCGAATGTCGTGGAGAAGCATGAGGGCTGCCTGGCTCGTTTTAGGGATGGGCAGCAGCATGTCTCAACTACCTGCACCCACGAAACTACTCCAACTCTTCCCTTGGAAAAGAAAGGGACAAAATTCAATCAGGGGAATGCAATACGTTCTCTAAAGGTGGTCCAACATTAACCTTCTGGACAGAAGAATTGGAACATAAAGACTGATAAGTGAGATTGAGAGCTACCATAAGCTCAAAAACTTAGGTTCAATGTATTTTGAAAGGTTGCATTTTGTTTATATTGCTTTCAGGTTCATTAAATTTTACTCAAGGAATTCCACCTGACTCAGCTGTCGTAAGGAGGATAAAGGCAGAAGATCCTTCCTCCCCCTTTCCCACACTCAGAATAGAGTGACTGGGCAGCTATAGTCAGACAGGCAACATGCCAAGGGGCCTCTGCAAGGTGCTTGTCTGGATCTGAGTCTGAAAAAAGGACTCCCACACAGATGCCATGAGAAGGCCCTTTAAGAGCAATCAGAGCTGAATTTCGGCCTGGGGACCTTTGTTCCTAGAGGACCCCACTGGGATTCAATGTCCACCTCAGGAAGAAAGGGCTTGGCTCATGACTTAGAGCTGTTCTGACTGACAAGCAACTCACTAGGAGCCACCAGCTTCAGCTCTCGGTTCTCCACCCCAAGGAGATTCCTCGCCAGACACCGGACGGCGATGGTCTCCTCCACTTTGGCGAATGTCACCTGGCCCTCCATCACACTCCTGTCCAGGGGGTGGACCTCTGTGATGATGTTTGAGATGTTGCTGGCCAAAACTGTCCATGAAGTCTCATTATTACATCTGGGAAGAAAAAGGACACAAATATAGAGCCAGTTGTCCGGAGTAAAAGAGGTGAGTGGAGCAGCGAGAGTCATGAGGACCACAGGCCATTCCAACCTGGTCTACATTTGGGGGTGCTACGAGTCGATTTCTTATTTTGCGTGCACATGGACATTAAAACTTGCTTGCACACACCCAAAACTGAACGACCTATGTGCAGATAATTTAACGTTAAATGATTATGAAGACAAGGCAGAGATAAGCCCAATCAAATATAACTGCCAATCCCCTCTGGCTGGTGTGGCTCAGTGGATTGAGCACTGACCTGCGAACTAAAGGGTCACCGGTTTGATTCCCAGTCAGGGCACATGCCTGGGTTGCACAGGCCAGGTCCCCAGTGTGGGGCACACGAGAGGCAACCACACATTGATGTTTCTTTCCCTACCTTTCTCCCTCCCTTCCCCTCTCTCTGAAAATAAATTTTAAAAAAACCTTTAAAAATATATATATATAACTGTTAATCCCAAGCCCTGAACCCAGGAACAAATTGACAGTTTTTTTTAACTTCCAAGAATGTTTAACTCTCCCAATTTCCTACCCCTTCAAAAAGGCCTGGAGTCCTTCCTGCTCTCTAACTACACTGTAGAGAGGCACACCAAGGGTCATAGGGTTGGGGCGATCACCTGGTTGAGATTTGAGACCTAGACTGTAGCTCCAGTCATGATCCAAATCCGGTCCCTTAGCCCTTAGGAAGGGGTTAGGTCTCAGCCTGTAGGAGAAGCAGTCAAGGCTCCTGAACACAGCCAGTCTCCATAGACACAAGGGTGAACGTGTTGCTCGTGTGCCACTGGAGAAGGTTCAGGAATGGGGGATGGCGGAGGAACTGGTGAGTTAAATCCCATCAGACAGCAGGCAGGCACACAAGGTAGTGAGCAGCCACATGGGCAGTGTTTACGTTCACATGCCAGTCCAGCCACCAGATGACGTTCACCATGTGAGAACTATGAGGTGAAAAGGTGGGTCAGGGTAGCAAAAATCCTCTTGCAAGGGTAGCTCTTTAAATTCATTTTTTTTTAACGAGAGACCCTCGGAGAATCTGACAAAAGCCATGGGCCTTTTGCTCTCACGTTCATGAACACACAGGTGCACAGGCACACATGTATACACACATGTACATGCACACACAAGGACCATGTTAAGACCTGTATCTTGTAGTTTAGGGGCCAAATAAGAATCTCAAATACAAAAGAAGTAAAATGTATTTGAAGTCCTCTGCATCAAGGGAGAAACATTCTGACCACAAACGCAAAAGGAATATCCGATTCCCATACTTTTTAATATCCTTGCAAATCATCCACTCAATGTCAGGAAGAGGTGTCCCTGCAGCTGTGCATCTCACGGTCTGTGCCCCCGTAGATCCATGGTGGTCATCGACCAAGTCCAGAATAGATGAGGGAACTGCAAGAAATCAAAAGTGAATGGTTCTTGACCCAAAACTCCGGAAACGACAACCAGGAACATGAGTTCAGAACTTGTCCACAGGGCATTCGAACCTACAAATCAAGTAACCGCCCGAGAGGAGGCTGTGCGCATAGTAACACTCCAGTTTGCACAGATCCACTTGGTTAAGAGCATTTCACAGTTGCAGTGTTGTGGGATTTGTGCCCTGTGGTGTTTTAAATCTGGAGTGAGGGAAGCAAAAGGCCCCTGTGGTTACTTGGCTGGAAAGGCAAAGAGGCTCTTAAAATTAATATAGCTTGGGATTCAACTAATGGATTCAGCTCAATAGGAATCTAAAGCCGCATTTACCAGAGTGCAACTGCAGGATATTATTAAGTTTTAAAGATTCTTTAAAATCTGTGATCAAACAACTTAGAAATAGGCTACTGCTTGTATCCTAGATTTACTGTGAGGCACAAAGGAGCCCACCCAAGATGGCACCTGGCACATAGTAGGTGCTCAGTCAGGGGGTGCTGAACCTGAACGTGAAAGGACTTGGGTTTCCACTGTACCATGTCTGCAAGGGAAGCTGAGCAAAAAGGTCCAAACTCTCTGCAATAAGCTAAGGTTATCTGGACTAAAAAGCCTCATTTCACTCTTCCCTGAACTTGCAGGTGCCAGACTCAGAAGTACAGGGAAAAGAAGTTGTTAGAGCTTAGAAATTTCCAATCAGACTGTTTCAGAACAGCCTAGAACCCCCCCTAGAATTATGTAAATTCTTAAGTCCAATAAAGCTATCCCTAACGCATGATATCTCCAGTCCCTGCTTCTCCCCTAAAAGCGTTGCTTTTCCCTCCACAACCTGGGAGAAAAGTACCAGACTCTCCTCAGGAGACACTCATTCACTCACTCACCGAGCAAGCATTCTCTTCAGACCGCCCTGAACAAACCTTGAGTTAAGAGTTCAAAAGTGTAGCTCTTCACGTCATCTTCATTTTGAACTACAATAGTGTAATGGCCACTGTCTTCTTCCTTAGCACGGATCAGCTTTAATTTGCTTCGATATCTTGAAAGAAAAGGACTCTGTTTCAGCAAGAAGCAGCCAAATAAATTCCCATTGCTTCAGCAATTACCACGTTCAATTTAAACTTTATTTTTGTAAAAAAAAATAAATAAAAACATCTTTTTTTTCTTGTCTAGATCATCGGGACCCAACACACTCTGTACACACTGAAGGCCAGAGCTGCAGACACTTAATTCTTAAGCAAACACCTGGATATTTTGAGACGAGCAAGCAATGGCTCATGCCACCTCAGGCACCATCAGCTCCAGTAGGGCCTGCCTTCTGAATAGGAATAAACACGCCCCACCAATTTGATTTTTACCTGTTTAAAAAACACTTGCTTCCCCTAAATATCTATCATTTTGGTGGTTCAGCCAAACAATGAAACACCAATTTAAAAAAAGGGAGGAGGCTCTCTATATATGGATGTGGAGAAGTTTCTCCATGTGAATATGGAGAAGGATATAACATTCCTTCTTGCTTAGATTTGCTTTAAAAAAAAAAAACCCTCTGGAAGATTACATAAGAACCTAATAAAACCAGTAGGAGAAGAGAGGTATTGGCCAGATGGGGACAGGAGTGGAATGAGGCTTCATACAATGCACCTTCATGTCTAAATGGTTTTAAAGCATAGGATTCTATCACTTGCTCAAAAAAAAAACTTAAAAATTTATTTCTTTGTACTTTATTAAAGTGAAGTTCCCCCAAAAGATTCTTACCTGTGTGCATTATAAATGACACTGGGCCACGCATATGTGTGTGCATGCGCATCAATCTAGCATTTGCCCACTCATCCTTCCTTATAAAACATCACAGGATGGAAGAGCAATGGGAGTGGAGAAGAGCACTAACTAAGTGAGGAGAATTTGGCCATTCGTGACATTCTCGTAGTGAGCAGACCCTGGGCATTACTGAAATTCTCATTATTGAAATGTCTCCATTTCCATCTGTGCAGCATAGAAAAATTGTATGCCTAATGTAGAGGCATTGACAGAATTAATTAAATAAGATTATATGTGTAGAAGCATTTCATAGCCTCAAAAGTGTCCTGCATATTAGAGTCTTCTAGCCTAAGATGCTGGGCACTAGGACACATGATAAGAGGATGCAGGGCTGGTTTTCCCTGGGCAGCACCATACTGGACATGCGCCAGGACTGGATTTTCCTAGAGAGAGCCCTTAGGCACATCTGGCTGCTGATAACCAAATGATCTTCTGTCCGTTTTCTATACTGTTCAGCCAGGAAAGCTGGTGGACCCACTAGCTCTGAGCTCCAGGGATCCAGACACCCCATCCACCGTGTTCCTCTCTGGCCCGTAACGGGAACTAGAAGAGCATGTGCTGAAGGCACACTGAGTAACTCTAACAGGCAGCTTTCCCGGGCCCCTCAGGCGCCATTGCTACGGACTCACGCTGCAGAGAGTGCTCGTACAGGTGTTTGAAGTGCTGGCTGTGCCAGGGGCCCCCATTCCTCCTGGCCTCACAGCCCAGTGGGAAGTTCAGCACTGCCCACCTCTCTGTGCCCCTGCATTTTGGGTCATCAGAAAGCCTTCCAGATTCAGTATTCCACTTCATTTTCCATCATCTACAGAGGTCATAAAATTTCATGTTCTCAGACACTGCTTCCCAATTACACGAGGAACTTAGGTCAGAAAGGAGAAAGCGAATCCAGAGGCAAAGTGAACTGATGAGAGAGGTTCTGTCTCCTCCTCCCTGGTGGTTTGAAGGAGGGGGCTGACCCTGGTCTCTGTGGGGTGGTTTTTCTGACAAGGGCACAGGGCTGGATTAGCTGGGTCCTTCAAGGTGTACCCTCTGCTCCTGGATTCTTATCAGAGCTTCAAACTGCAAGAGACCTGAAATATCACCTGATCCAAGCCCTTGCTTTGAAGGCCATAAAGTGTTATTGACCCTATGTTATAGATGAGGAAACTGAGGCTGAGGCATGACTTACCCAAACCTCCACCACCCAGTTAAGAGAGTAGTCTACAGCTCTGAGAGGGCAGGGGTCCAAACTCCTCATTTTACTTCTTCTCCTAACCAATCTGACCAGGCTCCACCCTTGTTCCCTATGGAGGTCTCACTAGGGCAAATGTGTCTCGAAGGAGGTCAATGATGATTTATTTTATGTCAGTTTACATGATAATTGCCTTGCAACTGTAATCACTGTACAAATCTGATTGCAATACTAATGATGCACATCAAGGAATGTATTCAGTCCAAGGGGGTCCAATTTTACTTCCTTTCCTCCACCTCTCACTGGATCTGGGAACCTGTTTTTCAGTGGGGGACAGAGATTTTTAGTTCTTCTTTCTTATCCCATCATTAAATACTTATCAACATACTATCGCCGCATTGCAATATTATCATTAAAGGTACTTGATTTCCAGTTTCTCCCAAATCGGATTGCTAGATTTTCTAGATGGACTCCTGAGTTGGGTGGCAGGACACACAGACCTCTGTCTATCCAGGGGTGCACAGTAAAAAGAAAAGGCAGGGGTGGGAGGGGTTTTTACCTTATTTCCTGAATCTTTTCGATGTCGGTAGTGATCTCCGTGAGGTTTTCAATCAGTGTCAGGTTGTCCTTGAGCCAGGATATCCTGGGAGGGGGGTAGGCCTGCACATCCACCACAAAATGCTTGACTTCATGCAGGTTGACGGCTTCCAGCTGGCTGAAGTAGGGTTGGATTTCAACGAACCCTTTCTCTGTACAGGGAAGAGTTTCCATTAAACAATGATTACCACGCAGTGGATCCCGAGCAGCACGGATGCTGACGTTTTAGAAAGCAGAATGTACCATGGACAGAAATGGTGACTTTCTTCATTTCTTTGACCTCGCTGGTGGCCTGGCGGGCAACACATTCATAATCTCCACTGTCTTTCACCGTGGCCTTGGGGACCATCAGCGTGTACACCAGTTTGAGGGACGGGTCCTTGATTTCCTCCAGCATTACGACGCCTTTGCTCTTCTACAGCAGAAGGAGGAAAACTGAGTTTAAAAAGATAGCTCCTGGGAGGGAACCCACCTGTAAACTAAGGACGGTGGGTGACAGCAGGTGGGTGACAATGATGTGACAACGTCCCGCCCTGGGAGGACGGCAATACGGGGGAGGCTGAGCACGTGTGGGAGATCACTACATCTTCCACTCAAGTTTGCTGAAAACCTAAACTGCTCTAAAAAAATAAAATCTGATAAAAATTGTTTTTAAGCTAGCTCCTCACAAAATCATGTTTTGAAAGGATATTTGATGACATAGTAAGGTGTTTGTGCTATATTGCCAAAGGAGAAAGGATATAACAAAGTTCTGTTAAAAGTATAGTACCTATTGATTATTGAACATTTATCATGTATACAAAGTATTTAAAGGATTTATCTCCGTAAGATACTAACAGTGATGCTCTGGGAAATGGCTTTTCCTGTTTCTCTCTGTTTTATAAAGTTTCAAAGGTAATGCTGCATTACCTTTAGTATCAGACAAAAACTAATTACAGATTTGTATATTTGAAGGCCAAATGGCATGTAATTTGGCTTGGGGAGAAAAAGTGTCTATCTCTAATAAATGAAAAAAAATTTTATGTTTTAAGTATTAAAAGCAATCAAGTATGAACAGTAAAATCAAATAGCTTCATATTTCAGGGAAGATGTACAAAAGCAGAAATTTGCATATAGGAGTGAAGGGAAAAATGCACGTATGGTTTTTGTCCTCCAAGGCTGCTGTAATAAGCACTGTTGATCATTTCTGCATTGGACTGCCACTGCCTTTTACTCTCAGTTCTCTTTTATACCTGTACCTGTGGTACAGGTATTAGCATGAGTGAGACCCTGTGTGCAAATCCATGGTGACCAGAGATGGCACGGTGGTCCCCCTTCCCCACATCCATCTCCACTCCCCCCTTCTTCCTCCTTCTGTGCATGGGCTGGCTTCTAGCAGACTGCTTGGGATTTAGCAAAACTACTAAATCTTTGCTGAATGATTCAAGTGATGGTTGTTCACTAAAGGTGAGTCATGCAAAAAAAGACTAGGCAGGCAGGAGGCAGAACAGTATCCTGGGTGGCAGGCAACAAATCAGAAACGGGAGGGGTCAGGCAGTCAGCATTACTAATGCCTCGAAACCCCAAGGCACAGGAGTCAAGAAAGTGAGAATAAATGACTGTCTCACTTGCTTAAAAATAAGCAAATTTTAAAAATACTTTTTTTTTGCTTTTCTAACATTTTGGTTGTTATCTTGTAGGTGCTGAATCTTCTTATTTCTTTTTTTTTTTATTGTTGTTCAAGTACAGTTGTCTCCATTTCCCCTCACCACTCCCTCCCACCCCAGCCATCCCTACCTGCCACCCTCAATCCTACCCCGCTTTGGCTTTGTCCATGTGTCCTTTACACATTGAACCTTCCTATTTCTTTCTGGCTTGTGAACAAGAAGGTTCAGGGTATAACCTTGATACATGCTGGAAATCCTGGTCCAGCTATTGTCACCTCAAACCCTCCCACTACTCAGAAAGCCATAAAGTCATCTAGCCAAATACGCCCACCATAGAGACGGAACGCTGAGGTCTAGAGAAGCAGTGCCGTGCCCTGTCAGTGACAAACGGGTCTCCTGCGCCCTGCTCCTCACCATACCGCCAGGAGCCTCGAGAGTACCTACCACTTCCCCAGGGTAAGTCCACTGAAAGTCCACCACCTCGTTGTTGAAGACGATGCAGGTGAGTGCAATGGTTTCCCCTGACTTGTACACCGTTTTAGGAGCTTCTAATTCTAGGTCAAGTTCTGATGTTGCTATTTTGAAAAAGAACAAACAAAAGGACCTAAATATCTGTGGTAGAGTTAGGATTTTAGGAGGTTTGGGGCGTTTGGGTTTTTTTTTAAGAAAATCATGAAAAATAACCTGCAAACCACTTTAATCAAGGCAAATTTTTTAAAATCTCAGAAGCCTTGATTTTGAGTTGGCATATATAATTTGGCATGTAGTTATCATACAAAATAACACACACACAAATAACAATAGTAAAAATAAGTTCCAGTTGAACAGAGCACCGCATTCCCAAGCATCCCGGTTCACTGGGACTGTACTCTTCTGCAGTCACCCTTGCTGGTGTGTGTAGTCGTTTCACCGACCAGCCTCTGCTGACCAGCAGTCCTCTGGGCACTCGGCTCCCATCCCGTCCTTCACTCTCCTCTCCTCCTCTGCTACTCTCAGTGCTCTTCAAGAGCCCCGCACAGTGCCCGGCATAAAACAGGCCCATAACAGGAGTTAAATGGCATCCTCTCGCAGCTGCCTTACCTGCGTGTTAAGTGTGCAAGCAATCGCTGACATGCACGCGTATTATACTTTCCCATTCTCATTAAACTCTCACATCAAAGGGATGAAGTCTACAACCACATGCTCTTCTCAAAGTCAAAATCACTTCTCTTTAGTTACTAAAATTAACCTAGGCATCCACCCACCCCTCCCCCAAGTGTGTTTGTTTTTGGGGTCTCTGTGGTCAGGAATGTGAATAAAACAGTAAGAGGCTTATACAATGAAAAAAATTCCTGATAGTATTTTGAAGTCAGCTGATGAAACACAAAACCTGACAGGGGTAAGAAAGCTTTTACCTTCAGTAAGGCTAAGCTTCATGTTACTATAGCCACAGAGGCCAGCCTAACACTGTATGGGAAAGGTGGGCTCCTAAATCCCCAAGGCAGAATTCAGGATCTCTAGCACCAGGGACTATCAAAAAAAATACTATATGCATGTAATTATTTTGTCTGTAACTCTATTTTTTTAATTTTTAATATTTTTGTTTTTCAACTACAGTTGACATACAATATTATATTCGTTTCAGGTGTGCAACATAGGCCTGTAACTCTCATTTAAAGAAGGAGGGAGAGGGCGGTTACCTTTTAAAGCATAAATGTTAAACGGAATGGTCTGGAACTTCTTCCCTCTGACGATGGCCTCGCAGATGTAGGGCCCGCCCGAGAAGCTGCCGTTGAAGCCCTGTCGGCTGTCGTAGGCGGCGAGCACCACCCCATCCCTGCTGAGCAAGGTCACCGGCGTCTGAGGATCAGTCGTGCGACAAGGAATGATGGCAAAATCATCGTTCTCCACGATGACTAAGTAATCTGTCATTCCTAGAGGTACGAAGGCGACATCGGGGTCTGTGGTTTAAAAAAGAAAGAAAAGCACCTTAGGTATTAATTTCACATATATACACACACATACAAAACTTATCCCACTGGCATTCATCTTACTAGGTATGAATTTTACTTTACACATATGTTCAGAAGCTGTCACCCCACTAACATTAGTCATCATAATAGCTAAAAGATGATTTTAAAGTCTGAACAATGCAAAATTGCCTATACCCTAATAAAAAAATACTGATGTATATACATTAGCCAGGAATTGAAATCAAAATTTAAACTACTAAAAAACAAAATATGGGCAATAAAATAATTGACTCTGCTCAAAACTAAACAACATGGTCAGAAGTTTTTAATTAAGAAATGCTTTTTAAAATGCCTACCCCCTACAGTCAGCTCATAGCTAAACCTAGTCAATCAGAGTGGTGGCAGGGAGTGAGGAAGCGCCCCACCACATTCCTCCAACCGCAGGGGTCAGCTCTAAGATCCATCACAACCAAGGCCACGCCCCCAGGGCTGCTTTCAGCCAATGACCGTGTGGAACTAGGTTCCTTAGGCTGGAGAACTCCAGGGCCTTCCATTGGGGTTTAGGACTCATCTGTCCCACCCTCCCTCGCGCCCTCCTCCATTCAGGGTCACACTCACCATGCAAACAACTCCAGCAGGCTCCACGGGATCCCTCCCCATTTTCTCAGATATGCCTCTCACTAATAAAGCCCTTGCATGCTTAACCCACCCTACTCCTACCGTGGCATCTACTTCTCAGAGGACGGAAGATAACATCATTACTAGGAGATGTGTCTCTAAATTTAATAAAAAGAAAAAAAAATCCCTTCCAATTCATCAAGAGTAGACACATGTATTAATGAATTTGAGAAACAGCTTGCTTATTTATAAACTATTGTAGGGACCTATAAGCAACTCCAAGATAGTGTCTACCTAATTAATTTGTGCCCCCAACACACAGCACAGTGCCTGACACACAGGAAGTGTGCAGCAAACATTTGTGGAACTCGACTGAACTGAATAGAAACGAGCACATCACAGATATTTTTGTGCGATAGCGATAAAGGAGATGCCACAATAAAGATGATTTCTGAAACTTACTACAGTTCTAAAATGTTAACGATGAATTACTTCATGACAACATTACAAATGATCAACTTAATTTTGTGTGTTCGCCTGTATTTTTCTCCAATAAATATTTATTACTGTTATATTCTTTTAAATCTCGACGAGAGAATACAGGAGACACAGGATGACAACCAGCCTCGTCCAGGGACCGGTCCGGCTCACCTGGCACGTAGATGTAAATGTGACTGCCTTCGATCTCGTTTTCTTCTGTCTGCGTGTGGTTGTAATAGCAAGTGTACAATCCCGTGTGAGCCGCCGATGCATTAGCCACTTCTAGCACTTTCACAAAAAGGCCACTGTTGTTCTCCTCGTTTCTGATGGTCACATTGGCCTTCTTGTCCTCAGATATGGGGTACAGCCAGGACACTTCACTCTCCCCAAAGCATCTCAGAGAAAAGGATGAATTCAGCTGCACAATCTTTTCATTTTCGTTTGGGAGGATGGAGGGTAATGAAAGCTGGCAGAAAATTAGGCTCGGCCCTGGAAAAGGAAACAGGCTCTGAATAGGATGCAGCCAGAAGGGACGGTTTCACCCAGAGAACCAAGAGAAGCAACAGTAGCCGCTTACACGAACAATGCCCATTTCTACACAAAAATCCGTTAGCCTAGAGGCCCATGAAAGGCCCCCCATTATAAGAGCCACTGCATCTGCTGAGAGCAGCAATCGTTCCAAAGGCTTCAATAGCTGCACTAAGCCCCCCAGACTCACCGCCCCCAAACACTCGGGGAGAGGACGTCTGATTCCAATTCCATATTTCAGACTCTCATGTGTGACCATGAAATATCCCAAGATGGTATAGGCTCACGCACATATGGGCTCTTATTGCCAAGGCTCCCCGAAGAGGCTTCCCTGAGTGAGAGAGGGGAGGGGAACGGGAGCAGGGAGACTCGCTGCACCCAGCACGGAGCAGAGCTGTGCTCAGAAACTACCCATCTCTCATTTCTTACCGCAGGCAGGCATGCCTTCTCTCTAGCGGCTTCCAGAAACCAAAGAGGGACAGTGCGGATTTTCATTCAAAAATAAGAGTAAGTAGAGCCCCAGAGTGGAAAAAGTCTGAGTTTATCTTCGAGCCTGAAATTTCAGTCTAGCTTCCCCTCTCTATAAAACTGATAGAGGATACCTTATGAGTTATGCTGTAATCTTTAAACAAATTTTATTTCAGCTGGTTCTGAGTTTCCCATTCATACTTTTTTCTCTCTCATTCACACATACACGTGTATTTTGCTGAACTATTTAAGAGTCACTTGTAGACACTGTGATTCTTATTTAATACGTCAACATGTTACCTCCTAAAAACAAGGACATTCTTCTGCATAACTAAAAAACGATCACACCCAATAAATGTCACACTAACATAATGTTACTATCTAGTATGTGTGTGTATGTGTATGTATGTGTATGTATATGTGTCTGTGTATATATATATATATACACACACAAAATCTTTCCCCAGTGGTTCCAGTGTCTCTACTAGCCTTTTTGTTGTTGGATCCAGGGGCTGCTCAAGGATGATATAGTCTTAGTTCCTCAGCCTTTTTGTCTTTCATGATACTGACATTTTTTAACTTAAAAGAGTTGACAATTTTATTTTCACATTGCGCAATACAAATGACAATAGCCTTTTATTCATCCCACTACTCCCCTCCCAAACTGTTCTTCAGTGGGAAGGGGGAGTGAGCGCTCCCTGTCCTGCTGGTAGAAAACACCGAAGTAACCAATGATCTCCAATCTGCCTCGGAGCCCGAGACCCCACCCGTCTTCACCGAGGGCCACTGTAAGCCCTGCAGCTAGTTCAGACAGAAGTGATAAACACCACTGAGTAACCTACCACTCCGTCGAAGACATATAATTAATTAGTGGAGTTTGGAACTATTAAATCACTGATCTCACTCAGTCCTACAGTATCCACATAGATAAGGCCTGAATGTGCTAACAGGTTTGAGTGAAACCCCTCAGACTAGAAAAACTGCTGGTTTCACAGTGAACATCTGCAATGCATAAATATCTGGATGATAATTAAGAAAAGCCCAATAAATATTTCAACAAATGGCCCCAATGGCATCCTCATGGTGAAGAAGAGTTGGTGAGAATCCCAAGAGTCAAATATTCTATTAGATCCTTTACAAAGAATGGCTGGAAAAGGTGGTTCTAAGATTTCCTAGCAATTTAAACATCTCTCACTGTAGACAGGCCTAGCTTACTGTAATGGGGTGCATCTGAGGAACTTGGCCAGTGTTTTAATAGTATTAAAACCAGTGCCTGCACAGAGCCAGGGAGATGGGCATGACTCGGACCCATGATGTAGCTGGGAGGCAGCTCCTCCCCAGTCACAGCGCCTGCGTGACAGCTTGGAGATGGTTCACCCCATGCCTCAGGGTCACTCCTGCCCAGACTAACTATGGCAGCCCAGAAAGGCAGAAAAATATGGGGGTGCTAACAGGTGTAGCCAATTGTGGGAGGAGTCGAAGATGGGGTTAGGAAGGAGGATGCAGTCTGGGATTTAAACAAAAAGGCAGGCACCCGGTGAGATGGAGACCATGTGGGACCTTGCCGGCCCACTTGGGTCAATAGGGGGTGAAAGGACTCTCACAGGCCGTCCACGAGGAGGTGACACATGGTTTCGATTAAGAACTGGCACTCGCGGTGACACAGCTGTGGTGCTGAGAACCGCGGGAGACCTGCCCGGTGGAGCGCGGATTACTGGGAGGCACCGGGAGGAGTGAGTGGCAGACTTCTGTTTGTTTCCTTCCACAGGGCAGTACTGCCGGCTGGCGTGCTCAGACTAGCCCGACTGGGCAGAGTGCTGGGGCAGGACTGTGTGTTCGTGGGTGTGTCTTTGTTTCTGAAGGGAGATTTAACGGCAGAATTCCACCATTATTCTAAGCCTGTATAACTCTTAATTAAATAATTCCTTTCCTTTTTACTGAACTGTGGCTTTGAAAGCCACAGTTCCTAATACAGCAGCAGGCCTAAAGAACCCAGAGTAACAAAAGACACTGGGAAGGGTGGGTGTTTCTCTAACATTACAACAGGTATCATTTCCTTGACGAGAATTCTCCTTTTCTTTTTAAACTTCCTTGAACTTCTCTGATCCACCTCTACTGGAAGCCCATGTCTCAAGAAAAGGAGGAGGGCAGTGAGATGTTCCCTAGCAACATTCCTAACAATATTTCAATACCAGGATTGACATACACTAAAATTGCCCCTGGAGAACATTCTTTTTGAAATAGGGAACGAAGGTTTGTGGTCAGTCTAGGTTACGTCCTATAGTTTTCTACTTCTCTTCACTCTTTTTTTGACTGGTTATGCCCTGAACCCCAGAACGTGGAAAACAAGGCTTCCCCCAGGATAACAGACCCCCGAGAAGACTGAGACCCATACCTGCGAGGAGACAGCCTGCGACCAGGAGCGCCAGGCGGGAAGTCCCCATCGCTCTGGAAAACTGCAAAGTGAAAAGTCAAACAGAAACAGTGTTAGCCAATAGAAAGAACGCGTGAGCCTCACTCTCTTTGTGTTGTGAGCTACAGAAAATGTCAACAGCATCATTTTAGTAAAACAACATCCCAGTGGAAAATTCACAGTTAAAATAATACGATGTCTATGAAGAATGAGTCAGACAGCCCGATGGAGCCCAAGTTCACGACAGAAGCCATCTGAAGCCGAATCCCTTTGGACGGCACGCAGTTTTCAAATTCCGAAATGTCTTGTTTATGGTCGTGGAATGTGTCCAAGAGAACTGGTCTTTTTACACCATTTCAATTAAGAGCATGAAAAAAACAAAGAAGTAAACATGTGTATTTACTCAACTTTCCAAACTCGAGCTGTTTTCACTCAAAATGGATTGTCACTTGCTGTGTTCCACTACGGAAAGTACAGGAAGGTCACATGCTCTACAACCTTTAGAAAAGATGCTCGGCTGGAGCGAACATCTCATTCTCTGAGATCTAGACTTTTTGGAAGTCCCACTAGCCAACGCCACTTAGAGGGTAATGTCACTTTGTGAACCAGAGGCCCATCCCAGGCTCGGTTCTCCTGGGCCCATCTCAGTTCTCCTGGGACCTACTGTGCTCACTCAAGCCAAACAAGGCGCAGAAAGCCCAGCACATAGGCACGGAAGGGAGACCAGCAAAGAAGGGAAAGGAAAGGGGAGAGGAACGTGTGACTAAATGCCTGTGCCTTGAGGGATGCAGGAGAGCACAGGACTGCATTTGATGGAGACCGATGATTCATTTTCACATGAAGATTATAATGGCACCTACGGACACCAAGTTCAGAATTCTGATTTCCTGCAACAAAATCTGGGGCATGAAGAGAAATGGAGCGAGAGATTGAAACTGAATGTGCATAACACACAAGCTGGGGAAGCGGTGGGCAAGAAGGAAGGAAGGCAAACAGGATAATAAATAGAGGAAGAGAAAAATTAAATAGGGTCCTGTGTTACCCTGTGATAAAATCACTGATCTGGCCAGCTCTCTGAAAAGTCCTTGGCTTGATCTTTGTCTTTTTGTGCATACCCCCGTCCACTTTATCTTGTCTCCCTCTGCCCTTCCCTCATGAAGTCATTGATAAAGGGGTCTTAATGAAGATCCCTTACTGTAAAGGGACTTGCTGGTGTTGGGGGTGCCGAGCACCCACATTTTAACTGAAGCAGCCTGGGCTGCCCGGGGTCCCCTGAGCGGCTGGAAACCCAGCTCTCACTCACATTGGAATGACATCACGGGACTGAATCTGACCCATCACTGACTTTGGAAACTAAGATGTGTGTACGCAATTCCTGAATTAAACTGCCTAACAAACAAAATTTAAAAAGGAGAAATTCAATGTATGCGCATTTATTCTAGTTATTCGATTTTGGTTTGGGCTGTGTGTGTGTGTGTGTGTGTGTGTGTGTGTGGTTGGAGAGAATCCAGGAAATAATAGCCTACTTGTTTTTGGTGGTGCCTGTCATGAATTTTTGCTTTAAAGTGACGAGGTAATCTACTTGCAGAAATCAGATTTCTGCTTCATTGACTTCTCCCAGGAAAATGAAGGAGGAAGAAAGATGAGGTGCTGGTAACCGGGAAGAGGAGGGGTTAGACAGGGGAAAAATTATTGTTTTCTCCAAGGCAGGAATGAGAAACCAATATTTACTATGCCAAAGTTTTCCCAGGTTGTTAATGATAAGCCTGTGACTGATTTAAGTGAGAGTTGAGGCTCAGAGAGGTTTAGCAAATGACCAGAAGTCACACAGCTGGCGACAAAGCCAGGATTCTAACACAAAGTCTGTGCGATGCAAAAGCCATGCTCTCTCCAATCCACCATATGGTCCCTCTCAAGGGAAGGTCAGTGTTTCAGCCTTGTGTTCCCCTCCCCAGCTCCCAACCAATTCCTAATGCAAATCAGGGCCTCACTTTTTTTCCCTCTCTGCTCACCACAGTGAGAGGAGCACAGCTGCAGCGCTGTGAACCCCACTGCAGTTTGCACAATGATGGCCGGCTGAGGGCACCTGAGGATCCGGGCACGTGCCCCTCCCAAGTGCGGGATTTCCACACAGCTGCTGCTGTAATGGGCACAGTGGGCCCCAGAGCCAGGATGGCCAGCCTGAGCTACCTCAATTAGCAGTAAGGGCTAGCGTGTTTGTCCATATATATATCAGCCTCCCACTGATAATCCACTTAGACAACTTCAAAGGAGCCCTCCAGAGCCAGCTTGCTGTCTTGGGTTTTATCGCATTTATATCCTGTATTTCTTTAGCAGGGCTTGCCAACAACGCATCTTTAAAGCATTCTCTGGCTTAAGAGAGGGGTTTGCCGCTTCCACAGGGCAGGCTCTGAGCATCGTTTTGCCCTGGCCCGGCCCCACCAGATTTCCTTCTGTGCATCCAGATATGGTGGACCCGCTGCCAGGTAGGATACTTACTGACATACAAAGTGGGCAATGAAAACAGGGCCTGGGGATAAGCGATAATGATGCCAATACTAAGAAATCAACATGTTTTTGCTTAAGAGATTTCAAGCGCCCTTCTCTGATAAGAGTGGTTCCCTGGCTAGAAATCCAAGCGGATTTAAGTTTCATGTCATTACTCATCAATTTCCTCGTGGTAATAGCAGTGTTCGCCCTGCCGGGAGGTCATGGAAAACCACCAGAGAGAATGGAGGCTTCCCTGCTCACAGCCCTGCAGAGACAACCTCCCGGAGACTTGCTGTGCCCGTGCTTTTCTACGGCGGGAGTGAAACCCCTCCCCTGGAGCTCACGCAGAAATCACATGTGCAAATATGACTCACTGACATTACAAATTCAGAGAAACATGGGAAAATGGCACATGATGAGTCAGCAAGAACAAATCGTTTTGAGAAGAGAAACGATACTTTTCAACCAAAGCTTTTTCTAAAAAATTCATAATCATTTCTCTCACGCCAACTACTGGTATACGTTGGACCTCAGTCTCAATCCTCTATAATCACAACTCAGAAACAGTTGCCACAAGCTTGAGAAACGTTCAGTTTCAGACAAGGACTTGTGATCCTCCCCACAATGCCCCCCCCACACACACACACAAACCTTTCTCTTGTCTCTCATTCCTTCCCTTAGAAGATACGATAGAACTCAGCCCTGGCTGGTGTTGCTCAGTGAATTGCGTGCCAGACTGCAAACCAAAGGGTTGCTGGTTCGAGTCCCAGTCAGGGCACATGCCTGGGTTGCAAGCCAGGTCCCCAGTAGGGGGTACTCAAGAGGCAACCACATAGTGATGTTTCCCTCCCTCTCTTTCTCCCCACCCTTGCCTTCTCTCTAAAAATAAATAAACTTTTTTTAAAAAAAGAAGATATGATAGAAATCACATTGGACTAGGCTCTACTTCATTCATCTCTCTGAACCTCCATCTCTTCTTCTGTAAGTCAGGGATAATCACACCTGACTTGCTAGCTCACCTTACTACATTATTGTAAAGATTAAGTTACATGGTTTAATTGCTTTGGAAACTACATCTACTGGTTTTCATATTGACTCTTTTTCCTGCAGACTCCTCAGCTGTTTGCAATGAGAGGGATGTCAAGAGCGGCTACTCCACTTCTTCCTGAGAAAGCCAGGCCCCAGTGGCCGTGTTGCGTCCCCTGCGTCATCTGCCCAGGGGAGAAGCTGATCTGAGCTCAGTCTCTGCCCAGGCCTGGTGTGGCGATTCAGACCATTTTCAGCTGAACCAATACACAGTCACATAAACAGAGAACCACATGTGTTTGCAGGCATTCTTTCTCTTTCACAGGTTGCCATCTCGTCCTACAAGCAGAAGTGAAGAGCCCTTGAGTGTGGCTCTGCAACCAAAGACAACATGCTAAGCCAGAGAGTTCACAGAGCAAGCGATGCAAGGGCCCTCTTTCCAGACATACACATGTAACATTATTCTCAAAGCCACAGACCAGCTTCCCGCTCACCCACTGCACGATGCGCCCACTGTGGAGCCCGTGAAGATTGAGTTCCACCCCACCCTGGCCTGATTAAAGGCCTCGGGAGACGCTCTCACAGTCCCAAAAGCCACTGACGACTTCAAGATTCAGATTTCGGAGGTCTAGTTAATTTCAGCTCTCCTAAGTTAATTCTAACTGTGAAAATTACATATCCTGTTTTTCCCCTGTGACAAATGTTCTCCTCAGTCCCATAACTTCAGCCCAGGCGGTCCCAGGGCCTTTCTTCACTGGCAGTAACTTCAGGGAGGGTGTGTTTACCAGAATCCATATTCCAGTACAGCGTGTTTTGCTGTTTCGGTCTCCCTGAGCTCCATTAGACATTCCAGCGGTGGGCTGGGGCTGGAGTATTTCTACATTTGATGGGACAATGTGCCTTCACAAACCTTCCTGCTCTCCCTGCATCAGATAGTTAACCATGGAGACTAACCTGACGCTTCCCTTCGATTGTAACCAAGCTGGTGCGACTCCTAGTGGGACGACCTTGGTGTAGCAGCTTGTAGTACCCTTGAGCTGCGGGTCATCAGGCCTGGGACACTAAGGCTTTCCTCATAAAGGGAAATGAAAATTCTGCTCTGATATGCCAAGAAGTAACAACCAACGCAAAAAAGAAAGTACACAAAGACCCACAAAATAAAAACTGATCTCCCAACGATTCTTGCAGCTTTATAGAAAAAAATCTTCAGTCATCTTTCACTTGGTCCTACCGGCTGCCCTCCCCCAAAAATGCATGTTTCTGCCACAATTTGCTTAGAATCTCCACCAAGCCCATTCCCTCAGAGAGGCACTGCAGTTCTCGAGTGCGGGCAGCAGATGGCAGTGTTGGTCCAAGGACATGGGTCCACAGGTTCCTGGGGACACAGATGCCTCCGTAAATTCTGCACTAAAGCGTCCCAAAGCTTAACTTAAAATTTCTTCCTTTCTTAGACTGTACTTTTAGATTTCGTAGTGACGTCCTTTCAAAGACTGAAGAATGGAAGCAGGAACGGAGGGATGTTTCTAAATCTCTCCGTGGGGTGGCCAGAAGAATTCAGGGGTCAGGGGACAGGTACAATCACTATCTCACTGCGAGCAGGGGCAGCCGGGGCCTCGGGAGCCAGGAAACGACACTGCCATCCCAGGCCTCAAAAGTTCAAGAAAAGCCACTGGAGAGAGGCTCAGTGGTTCAGGATTTTGTTTAGCCAACCTTCTTCCCATCTTGGAGTTTCCGCCCACTCGAGGAGAGAGGCCACCTGGGCCCAGGGCAGCCCAATCTGTTTGCATATCATTGTCACCCCTCTAATCTTGCCCGGCTGGGCCGTGACAACCGTACAGCCCCGGAATCGAGGACTGAAAACGACTGTTCCCGTTTACACAATAATACGGGGTCGTAAAACAAACAGCAACGGGCGCCTACGCAGCAGAGAAGTTTGCTAGAGGTTGGAAAACAAAAGTCGGGGACTAGTCCCTCCTACCCACCACGAGCTCAGGGGGCCTTCCAGCCTCCGTGGTCCTCGGTTTCTCCCATGTTTAATTATTACGACGCCCCATCCTCACCCCCAAGTCCGGGGACCTCGGCTCCCTACCGCCCACCCAGCGCCTCCCAGGCCGACCCAGTGCCTTCGAGGCACCTATTGGAGGCCTCCAGAAGGAGAAAAGGTGACCCGGGGTAGTCTTTGGGGGTCCCCTTGGGTTCAGCCCGGCTCTCGGACAACCGGCGGCTGGCGGAAGGTTGGACCTCACTCTGGGAGCCCGCTAGAGGGCGCAGCAGCCCCGCAAATCTTACCCGCTGGCTTGCCAGCTCCCAAGTCTGCTCAAGCTCCAGGTCCCCGACAGCGCAGCCCTCACCACCGCTCGCCCACCGCCGCTCGCCCGCCCTCGCCTGAGAGGTTCCGTGATAACACTGCCTGGCCACTGCCCCACCACACCCACACGTACGGGGGAAGGGCCGCTCCCACTCCTGCCACCTCCACTTCCTCCACGGCTCGGACACCAGGGGATGGTAGTGACGACCGTCCACTCCGGAGTTCTGCGCCCTAGTCCACCGCGCTCCACGTCTCAGAGCTGCAGCCGCCGCAGCGCCCCAGGCAAGACGTTTGGCGTTTGCATTGTTTTCAGTTGAGACCCAAGAGGGGGCTGGACTGGGTGGAGGGAGGGGAGCTGGGAGGGGTGTAAAAAGAGAGGAGCTGGGGGTTTAGGGTTACAGTCGCGCGCCAGCGCCTCCTATGGGCTCGAACGCCACACGGCCGCAAGCAGCTGCTCGAGGAGGCCTAGGCGATCTGTCCGACACTGCGCCCCCTCAGCTTCTATGAACCGAGCCTCCCCCAGTAACCTCTTGCTCGACGCTCGCCTTTGCCGCCACTGCAAGAGTGCACACTCGCGCCCGCCGGCACCTCTCGCTCCGCTTCCGCAGGGAAGGAACATTGCAATAAGAAGAGAAAAAAGCGCTCCACGATCGAGGTTTTCTTTATCCCCTCCATTCTACTTCTAACCGATCCCTGGCTCACTGTTCAGTTTTTGAACAAAAGGAACTGCCACTGAGCAAATTCAGCAAAAGACTAGCACTAGCTGAGCCTGGACTAGAACGCACTGCGCAAAAGCAGTTTGCCCTCTACCCTGCATCCCGTGCAGGGGGACCAGCCGGCAAAACCTCCCCGCATCGCCCCCGACAGCTGATGCTGCTCGGGGACCCCCGCGAAACCAGATGCGAGGGAGGCTGAGAGCCACACCTTTCGGCCACCGAGCTGGCTTTTAGCCCTTTCCCCAGAATTGCTACTTTTCCATCAGCAAAAAGTAACTGTCTCGCAGCTCCACAGAGGCCAGATGAGTCCCCCACCCCCCAACCGCTGGAGTTTGCGGGAAGGCGCTGACCACCATGTCCCCAGGACGAGTCCCAGCACTGCGCGCCGCCCACGGCCGGTCCCCAGGAGAAACAAACCCGGCCCGCCTCGGCGCCAGACGCGTTTGCAGCTGGAAAGCCTACTCCGATGCCCCTCCCCTTTCACCCCTCCCCAGCCCGCGCCCTGGGAGGAAAGCGGACCTGGGGCCGGGAACCGGGAACTGGGGCTCTGCTTAGGGTCCTTCTCGGCCAATAGATGGCTGGTGCCAAGGCAGAAGGACAGTTATGGGTTCCTTACCGCTATCTCCTCCACCCTCCCCACCCTGCCTCCTCCTTCTGCCTCCCTGCTCGCTCACAGGACTCCCATCCTGGAGTCCAGATACACTTGGGTCAAACCAAAAGCAAGACTTCAAGAGCCCCGAAGCAAGGACAGACCAGGACGTCAAAGCTAGGCTGGTCCGGCCCTCGCCTGTCGGGGAGCGGGGGAAGGGCCGGCCCCCTTTACCGTGAAGACTGTAGGAAAGAGGAAGCCGAGGGGCTGGAAAAGAGGAAAGGGATGCAAAGCAGCAGCACCACAGACCGGGTGGGTCAGATTGGGGGGGGGGGCGGGGGGCGCGTAAAAACAGAGCCAACGCGGCAGCGCGTGTGAGCATGCCCCAGCGCTGCTGCTTCTTCCCCTCCTGCGGCCCCTGGAGCTCGCTGGGCTCCGGGGTGTTAGTCCCGGGAGCTGTGTGGATGATTGTCGCGCCCATTTGCCCTGGATGTCTCCTCCTGTTCTAAAAAGCTGCCTAGTTCTGGTGGGGAGCGACCGCGGTGAGGCGGTCCAAAACGTTGAGCAATTAGGCTGTGGAGCCAAAAAGCCATTTCCCACACCGCCCAGCCCCAAGCTTTTCCAGGCAGCCTGGCCAGGCGCGGGGCAGCCCGGACCTGATAAGGGCCATTCTCGCTCCCTCTCCAGCCCGGGTTTGCCTCTCACTCTCAGAGATGAGTGCCAAGTTCTTCCACTCTTTCTGTACATCCTAACGTCTTTGTGGGGCTGGGGGAGTAAAGTGCGGGACGGGCGCTCTGGCTGCGGGGTAGACAGACAGCCGACTGACAGACAGCTCAGAACTTCCTTCCTGGTGGAGAGGCTTGGTCAGGCCATTGGCAGCTCCAGCACACCTGGCCGGGCAGCCGAGACTCCGGGCCCCCTCACTGGGTCACACTCCCTCTCGCTCTGAGCTGGCCGCGACCACCCTTTCCGAACAGAGTTGTTGTTCCCAGTTGTTTCCGAGCCAAGTGAACGTCGCCCGCTCCCCTTGCTCTGCGGGGGGGAATTAATCTCACGTGTAAACGTAAAAGCCGATTTCCACGGGAACAGACGACAGAGAAAGGAGGGACGCAGGAAGACCGCTCCGCAGAGAGCAGGGTGCAAGGAGGCCGCTTGGAGAGCGGAATAGAGAGTGGACGCTGGAGAGGATGAAGCAGCGCAGGGCTACTGCAGGCGGCGAGTGCCACGCATTCCCGCGCGGAAAGGGGCGTGGGAGGGAGATCCGGGGCTTCGGCGCCCGGAGGTGGACAGTGAAGATGGTTCGCCTCCCTCTTTCCGTCTTACCTGGAACCAAGTTTCCCCGTTCCAAGTCATCCCTAACCTTCCCACAAAGTTGGGCGCTCTGGCGATCTCCGGTCTTTCCTTCCCGTGGCCCGGAATGGGCAGTAGCAGAGCTCCGGCCTTTGCAAAAAACGGTTCCCGCGAGGAAGGGGGCGCGCCAAGACGGGTAGTGGTGGGGACGACAGCGCCGATGAGGGCCCCTTGGAGCGCAGTTCGAAATTCCTCAAATCCTAGTTGCTGGAATGCGAGGCGGCGGCGACTTCTTCACTCGGGGCCAAATGTGTTTGTCGTTACTCCAGACAGACTGCCAGCCCGCGCGCGCCTCGGTCGCCCCCGCGCTAGGGCGCGCAACCCAAGCGCACTGCGGGGCTGGCGCCCGCTCTCCCTCACACTTCACCGATCCCGCAAACCGCTGGGGAGCTCCCCAGACCCCCTCCCTGTCCGCGCCCCCTCTGCTGGTCTTGCAGCCGCCACGGTTGCGCTAAAATCTGGCCCCAGTTCGCAGCCGGCGCTGCGCCGTCCAGTAATTATGCGCCCTGGGCCGGCGCCGATTGCGCCCAGCGGGCACCCAAGGTCCAGCCTCCTCCAGCCGAGCCCTTCACTCCAATCCTCCCGCAACCCCTCCCCCGCCCCCCTCGGCGCTCTTCCGTCCCCACCTTCCCCGGTGTTTCAGCCGCGCTCCATGCCACCAGCGGCAACGTTGTCCCGCCAAACCGCGAGCGAGGAATGAAAAATACTCATTAAAAACCTGTTGTCTTCCAGGACCCACTGCCAAAAAGAGGGCAAACACCTCGGCCCCCACTCACAGCATTACTTGGTGCTCGTCCCAGTATACGCTAATTCCACCCCAGCCCCAAAGGAAACCTCAAAAATGTGCGCCTAAACAATTTCTCTGGGAGGCCATAGAGTTGTTAGAAAAACACTGCTTTTAAAAATAGGTCTGGAAAATGTTTTTTTTTAAATCCTTAGACTTTCGAACTCTATGGTTATCTTCCTTCCAACTGAAATTTATTCAAAATAAATTACTTTCTGGACATTCCACTGGAATTCAACTCCAATTTTGTTTTTTCCTCATTGTCAAAGTTTGAGTGAAGTTACTTCACTTCTTCTAGCCCAAAGGGCCTGACAGGGACTGCTCTTAGAAACAAAAATCATTTTTTTTCTTCTCCCTTACCTTCTCCTGTTATGTCAATTCGAAATGAAAATCCTACATGTGTAGTAAAAAGTGTGTCCACGGCCTGTAGTCCTCTCCTGTGATCCCCTCCTCTGTTTCTCTCCCTCTAGCTCCAACTGAATTGGGCTCAAAAACCGCGTTTTGTAATTGATTCAATGTTATAGTCCATCCTTCTAAAACTAATCATTTGCTCTAAGTAAATAGCTGTCAGGAAATGAAGCCCCACCCCCTTGGCCTCTTCAAAATAAAAGTTTCCAAGAACTCAGTGCTCTCTGACACTCCCAACCTTCAGACTGTGCCTTCGCTGCTGCTCTTACGCAATCAGGGGGTCCAGCCCCAACCCCCCAGCCTTCGACAACAACTGGGGGGGCGGGGAGAAGCGGACCAGATGGATTGGGGGTGGCGGGAAGGGGAGGCGTTGATGCTTCGCGGAGAAAGATGTTCGTGAAAATACAAACTGCTCCTCATTTCCCGATGAGTTTACCTCCTCGTTGGGGGGGATGGTATTTCCTACTCTGCTATGTTGCTTGGTATCCCCTTGGAAGAAAACGACACGTAAAATAGTACTAAATGCCCCGAGAGAACATAAGTCTGGGGTCGAGAAGTGTGCTTTCTGCAGAAATTCCCAGCCCATCTAGAAACTGGGCCCTCAGGAGAGGTCCCCAACCCCAAGCGGTTGGGTCGTTTGAACCTGAGGTCTGTCAGGAAAAGTGCCCTGTGGCTGCTAATCCTTTAATGAGATTAGACAAACTGTTGAGCCCCATAGGAAGACTGGGGTTGGGGGTGGGGAGATTTGTTTGTTTGTTTGCTTGTTTGCTTGCTTGTTTGTTTCGAAAACGAGTTTTAAAGAAGGTGCAAAGAATCAAGGGTCTGTGTAGATTTGGAACGGTCTCCGACAGAACGACCTCTAACGGGTCTTTGTTTTCGGGGTTGCAAGTTGCCCCGGCTTCTCTCACCTACATTAAAAGGCTCCGGCTTGGGCGTTGGAGAATCGTCCGCGACGCACTCGCCACCTCCGCGCTCAGCAGGAGGGTGCACTTTGACCTGACCCGAGCTCCTTCTCTCTCGCCGCGTGGGTGGGACCCTGCCTACGCCGCAGGGCTGGGACTGCAGCCCCAAACCCTATTCCCAAGGCGCGCGGCGAGACAACGATCCTGCTCGCGGAGGAAAGGGGGCGCTGACGCTCCAGTAACCAGACGGAGCGCAGTGGGGCTTCCCAACGAGGGCGGGGGAGGGGAGCGCATTAACCTCCTGGCCTGCCCCAATTCTGAATTCGCTGGAGGGGGGTTGAGGGGCACGGGTGATCCTTTACCTTCACCCCACCACAGTAAGAATTCCCTGGGCCAGGTTAAGACTGGAACGTTGGCCAGCCATCACCTTCTCCTCCATCAGGAAGGTGGACGCGGGACAGTGGGCAGAGAAGGGTCACAGAGAAGTACTCCAAGGGGTGCTGGGCTTAACTGGGACCGGCTGCCGGGGTGTTAGGCTCAGGAAGGCACCCGGGGCTGGGCCAGGGGCCCCACTACCCGGCTCTCATGCGCTCCCGCCTCTTGTGCATCTTCAGTTCGGGTGACTGACTGCACGGCTCACTATTACTTCCACATGTTCCTTCAGGAAATCATTGAAGGCAAATATATGAACAGCCCCTTGTTCGGAATGCTAACAGGATACCGTAATGTTTGTAGATAACGAACGGGGACTAACGACCCCCATAAAAATTAGAATGCGTAATAATAGGGAAAAGAGGGTACTGGCTTTCAGGCTATTTAAGAAGTTGAGATCTGAGTTTTTATATCAAGTACGCAAGAGGGTAGAAGGCGAGTCCGGGAGCTACCCACCGAAGGCCTGCTCTGTGGCCCGGACAGTGCCCGCCCTGGCGCACCGGAGTCTCCTGAACGCAGGACCCCCGCGCTCTGGCCCACAAATAGTGACTTCACGGTTCACTTCGGAGGCGCTTATGCCCGAAAAGGAGGCGAGGCGGGGGCTGTCTTCTGGCCTAACTCCTCGCGAGTTTAAAACAGAGCGAGTGGATGAGCAAGTGAGCACCCGGTTGTCCTTCTGGTAGTAATTACCTGTCTAATTTGAATGATGCCTTTGTTATGATCATTAACAAACATTTGCTAAAGGTTTCCATGTGTGACATTCCAGAAGGTTTAAAGGCCTGGGGAGCTGACTCCTGGGATGGGGCACCGGTGGGGGGTGGCGCGGGGAAGCAAATGGTTGGGGGAAGATGTCGCCGCGTCTGGGCCGAGCAAAGATGGGGAGAGGTCAACATCTGCCTTCCCTGCAAAATCAAAACAAGCCCAGTGGTCAGGAGCAACCTCAGGCTGGAGACCCACGGAGAGAGGCGGTTCCTTCCTTAAAATGAGTCCTGCCCGCAGCCCCCACTCGGCCGCCCCTCCCACTGCTCCGCGGAGTTGGGACCCTGCCGTGCGCTCTCCTCCGCGGCTCCGAGGCCCGGGGAGAGGTCGGGTCTGCTGCCGCCGCCGGCCCGGCTCGAGGGAGGGGGTGGGGCGCTGGGGCTGGCCCAGCCGCGCTCCGCCGGTGTTGTTCTAAGATGCTTCCAGATTGTTCCCCGGACGCCGGGTGTCCTGGGTGGTCCTGGAGCCGCACCCGGCAACTAGCGGGGCCTGGCCAACGTGGACTGCGGGGTCTTGTCTTCGTCGGCTTCTGCCCAGGACACCGTGGGGGGCCAGGCTGCCCTGTGCTCCCCGAGGGGTGACCGTCGCTGGCTTGCGCCGCCGTGCGAAGGTCCCAGCCCGCACCCGGATTTTGGTTTTCAACCTCTTGTGTTGTTTCCTTCAGGAGTAATCGTGGGGTTAAGAAGGGGCGTTCTCTCCTCAAACCGGGAGTCGGGACGGCTGCGACCCTCTGGGAGGAGGCCCGACCCTGGGGCCGCGCTGGACCGGGAGGTTCGGGGACGGCGGCGGGGCTGGCGCGGCCTCGCACGTCCAGGCCCTCCGGCCGCAAGAAATTGGACGCGAGCGTCTGAGACAGAAATGTGGTCGAGCCAGCCATCACAAAGCGGGCACCCGCAAACGTTTTACAACCAACTCAAAATGGTCACTGAAAACAAAAACAACCCCCCCCCCTCCCCTGCCTCCCAGGCTCGCTCTGCAGTCCCCACCCCACCCCCCCACCCCACCCCGTGGTAACCGGCGGCGGCTCCCGGCGTCCCACCTACGGCTTTCGGGGGCGTTTCCCGCGGAGCTGGCTTTTTGTTTCTACCCTCGTCCTCCTCGGCTGTCAGCTCCACCCCCATTCGACTTTCCTGGCAGAAGAGCGCAGGTCCTGTTGCCTTAGTAGACCCAGGGCTGTAGCAGTTTTCGAAGCCGTTAGTTGTGAAAATTACATGTAAACAAACTTGTGATTTTTGATGGGGTGGGAACACATTTCTAGCTTCCTGGTTTGAAAATAAAGGACCCTCTGGTGCTTTGCCAAAGAAAACCGTGCTAACGGCCCCTTCCTTCCTCCACCCTCTTCAATTCTTGCCCGCGAACCGCCTCGCTGGGCCCAGCGAAGGGATCCTTCGCGGGGAAGACTCTGAAGAGGCTTGTGGATGGAGCGCACAGATGTCGGGTTCCCGCGGGGAGACGGCGCACAGATGTGGGGTTCCGGCGGGGAGACGGGTGAGCGCGCGGCCCTTGCCTGGGGTCTGAACCAGCTGAGGCTTGAAGTCTGCTCTGAGCCTGTTCACACACTCAGAATTCAGAGGCGCCCAAGTCTTGGAAAAAGGGCAGGAGGAGTTCTCCAACAGGGTCTCCACGGGCATGTGCCACTTGGGGTGACAGTTCTCCTTCCAGACCTCCTTGCACATTTCCCTTTCTTCCAGTTGTTCGCTGGACCTAAGGGTGCAGCGTCCCTTCTGGGGCGCTCGCTCTCTCTCGTTCTCTCTCGATTTGTCTCCGGAGAGAAGTAGCAAGCGGTTCCCTGGGCAAGTGCGCAGCTGCACCCTCTCCAGGGGTTGCAAACACTACGACCGGCCTGCGGACCTCCACGAGGACCGGACAGGGCAAGCTCTGGTTGTGGGCCGCCCAGCCTAGAAGGGCCTGTGCTCCTCAGAGGTGGGAAAGATGCGGCTCTGGATCTGGACTTTTGATACCCTTCTCCTAGGGAGAGGGCCTCACTTCCTTAACGTGTTTGTCTCCTGCTCCCCTCTCCTCTTTAGGCCTTAGCGCTT
Source organism: Phyllostomus hastatus (assembly GCF_019186645.2). Classification (NCBI taxonomy): domain Eukaryota; kingdom Metazoa; phylum Chordata; class Mammalia; order Chiroptera; family Phyllostomidae; genus Phyllostomus; species Phyllostomus hastatus. The sequence continues at coordinate 31,870,030 of NW_025333709.1, read as the reverse complement.
AGTGCTTTTAACTTGAAAACCACCGTCAGGGGAGGGGAGGGACTGAGGAGTTTGGGAGGTCTGCTCTCCATTAGGCGCCTCAGCCATCCAGCTTTCCAAGGCACAGCTGTGGCTTGGGAGGGGAAAGAGGGGGCCGGCTCTGTTTAGGTCAGCCTGACTGAAGAAAGGGCCTTGTCCTCTGGAAGTCCCAGGAGTACAAGTACAGCAGAGCCCTGTGATTTAAAAAAGGAAAAAAAAAAAATCTGCCAGAGAGGCACTGTGAAGTGGAAAGCCAATAAGCCATTGGAACCTGGGTTCCACAATTACACTAATTATAGTGCGTAAGTTTGAATGTGAGCCACATTACTTAATCAGTGTATTATTTTATTTAATCCTCAAGACAACTCTCTGGGTTGTGCATGATTATCCTCATTTAAGAGAGGAGCAAACAAAATCTGGGGGTTGAGCAAGTTGCGTATAGCAGTGCCAGGATCTGCCTGGTCCCGGGTTCCAGTTGCTGTGTGATCTGATGAAGACAGCTCATTCCTCTGAACCCCCCGTTTCCTCATCTGTACAAGTAGGTGTAATGTCCGGATTGTTGTGATTAAATGAGATGATGTGTATGAAGCCAGGGAAGAAGCTAATACATTTTCTTTCTCCTCCTTCTTCCAACTTTTCCACGGACACGGTCACTGTCACGTTCATCTCTAGTTCTCTTGGATCGGCCTCAAAAGCTGGGAGGTCTGTTGGTTTTCTATTTCATATTCTATTTCACAAGGGTGGGGCAGGGGCACCCGAGTGCCCGGGTACTGCCCCCTAATGTGTCAGGCCCTCTCAAAAAACAGGCCCAGGGAGGAAGGCAAGAAGGAGTGGGTGGAGCCAGGAAGGATCAGAAAAAGCAGCTGAAAATGAGCAGACAGGCCTGGCAATATCAGTCAGGAACTCTGCAGTGAACCCAGAAAGAAGGAAAGCTGAGGTCTTGAGGAACTTGAGGTGAGGCTCCATGAAGGAACCCTTGGGTGCCTTGCAGGGGTATACACGAGACCCCCTGACTTCTAGAGAACCCACTTGGTGGGGCGAGGTGTCCCATGTATGCTTCTCACATGTAGCCACCCTCCCCGATGTGACTTCCCCCAATCTTAATTTTAGAAGAGTTTCTTTTTCCACATTTTGATTCATCAAAAATGTATGGCATGTGCTGATCAGAATTTCTTCTCAGCTTTGGAGTGTTGCTTCATGGATTCAAGAAATGCTCATTGAGCATCTATCTGCCTTGTGTCTGGCTTGATATTAGGCATTAGGGATAAAGAAGCAGGCGGAATGGCTATGGTTCTTGCCTTCGGGGAATTTACTAGACTACTCTCATTTGGCACCTGGGTTTCCCCCATTGCAGGCTCACTGCTGAGTTTTGAGGAGCATCCATTAGAACACTCATTTCTTTGTGACACTGTTATGAAGAAATTGGCCAGAGAAAGCAGACCAAGGAAAGTCTTGAGTCACGGGCCACACGACCTCCCCAAACTCTCCAAAATGTGTATAGCCGGGATCTGCACCGAGGGCTGAGAGGAGCTTGCCTTAATCCAACTGAAGACAATACTTACTGAGCCTAATATGCCCAAGCCTCTGTCCCAAGTGCTAAGGATACAGCCCTGCCTGCATGGGGTTATAGGTTAGTAGAGCAAACAATCGCTTCAACACAAAGTTGCCATGAGCAAATGTTAGAGGTACACGGTGGTGTCAGAGCACAGAGGAGCCTAGCTCTGACTTGTGGGGCAGAGAGGACAACTTAGAGGGAAGAGTCGTCTCTCTGAAAGTAAGACGAATAAGAATCTTGCTGGGGAGGAATCTAATGTGTATGGGCTTAACGGTGGAAGAGGGCATGAGGTCATCAGATGTCAAAGAAGTTTGGGATGGCTGGAATTTGAAATGTGTGAAGGTCCAATGAGAAGGACCAAGAGAGAGGCCAGGTCATGGAGCTGTCCAGGCCATGTTAAGAGTCTAGATTTAATCTTTTGAAACTACCAGAGTTCATTTACGGAGGGGCAGGACTGGGGCAGAGTTGAATTTTAGGCAAGATCAGCATGGGTGTCACCAGGAGGCATGGAGGCTCCTGGCCCTGGTGCTGATGGCAGGGGACTGGAGAAAATGGATCGGAGAGAAGGAAGTAGAATGCCTGGCAGTCTCAATTGAATGTGAACCGTGAGGGAGAGTAGAGTCCCTGGCTCAAGACAAAGCTCGTGTTGTTTACTCAGTGGGAGGACAAAAGGAACACAAATTTGGGAAGGCAAAAGATGAGTCTACCCTTTTTTTTTAAGGTTGTATTTATTTATTTTTAGAGAAATGGGAAGGGAAGGAGAGAAACATTGATGTGCGAGAGATACATTGACCAGTTGCCTCTCACAGGCCCCCAACTGGGGACCTGACCCATAACCCAGGCACGTGCCCTGACTGGGAATTGAACCTGCAGCCCTTTGGTTCGCAGGCCAGCACTCAATCCACTGAGCCACACCAGCCAGGTCATACTCTTAGACATGATACATTTGGGAAAGCTCAGAAAGGAAGGATTAAAACAAGGAGAAAATCCAGAACAGAATTTTAAGTAACTCCAGCATTTTCTGGTGGACAAAAAAGATGCTGAGAAGAAACAACCAAGGATCCTTATCTCCTAAATACTCAGCCATTGTCTGTGAATTCATACAATGGGAGTTAGTTGAATTTAAAGAGCTGTGTCAACTTAAAGTTCAAAATTACAAACCTTGGCTAGACCTATCTGGTGATTTTGTACGCATGAGTGATTACAAATACTCTATGAAAACATGAGGGTTTTAATTATTATGTGACTGGTAATACTAAATTATTCTTTATTTATATATTTTTTAAGATTTTATTTATTTTTAGAGAAGGGAAGGAGAAAGAGAGAGAGAGGTAAACATCAATGTGTGGTTGCTGGGGGCCGTGGCCTGCAACCCAGGCATGTGCCCTGACTGGGAATCGAACCTGCGATGCCTGGTTCGCAGCCTGAGCTCAATCCACTGAGCTATGCCAGCCAGGGCCCTTATTTATACTCTTAAGTTAACTTTGTACCCACCTTTGGATTTCAGATCAGCCAAAGACCCCAGTGGGGTGGAAACCAGGTCCTTGTCCTGAGGATATTTTCCTAGCCTCACCTTGCACCAGAGATGTCGAGGCAGGGGTCCTTTCAGGAACTGTATGCATAAGGTGGCAGTGACAAAGATTGCATGCTATCCTCAAATGATCATTCTCCTTTCTCAGTAATTGAGCCTCCGGTTTTTTGCTATCCCTCCCTTACCCCCATCACGGGACAAAAGTTATCTTTCACAATCTTTCTTGCAGTCAGATGTGGTCATTAAGAAAGCTTCTGGTCACTGGGATGTAAACAGAAGTTGTGAGTGCAACTGCCAAGCAATCTTAATAGTAAAGGGCACATTCTTCTCAATCCAATCTTTTTGCTGGATGGAAAACAGGCGTATGACTGGAGCTTCAGCAGCCTTCTTATACTATGAGGCAACTCTAAAAATGGAAATTGTGCACAATAGTGTAATAAAAAGTCCCTGACCTGTAAACCTCCAAACAAACCCTGATAGCCTACTGTCTTCTTGAAATAAAGGAGAAACAAAATTCTATCTTGTTAAGCCTCTTATTTTGAGTTTTTCTGTTAAATGCAGCCAAGCTTGATCTTGTGGACCAAAAAGGGGTCACATACTCTACACCAGACACGCTTGGAGGAGGCCTGCAGGGCAGGCCTTACTAACTCGGAAACCAAAGGTAATCACAAAGGATGGTCTGAACATAACAATTCCTAACTAAAAACAGCTCATGACGGTAGTCACGTCCTGGGCCCGCAGCTTCCCTGACAAAGGTCAACCTTTACCCAAACTGAGCCTGTCTATTGTCTCTTTGCATCTATAAGATAACATATTCTTGGAATCTCAGAGTAATCTCCTTTCCCAGACTCCTCACATCATACCTACCCCACCAGAGCAGGAGACCACAGAGCCCTCACTGTAATCTTGTTCCCCGAGTACCATCTCTACGTGCTGCTATGTTAATAATCAAGTATCCTGGATCCACCAGTATAAAGAAGTATCTGTCTCTCCATTTTATTTTTTCTCCAATCAACTGGGATTTCCTGCTTTGCTTTATCCCGCTCCCTTAACCTACCACCAACAAATTTTGATGGGGTGGGGAGGTGGTCAGAGCGAATCAGCCCAAGATGTGTCTCTGTTGTAAGCAGATTGTTTTGCACTAAAGCAGCTTGAGCAGCAGCCTCAAAAGAATCTCCTTCCCCTCCTCTGACTTCCTGGAAGAACTTGAATTAGAGGCCTTGCTGATAATGGGAGATTATCAGAAATAATGTGTTCTGATCTATCTACAGGGCGAGGCAAACTTCTCTTTACTGAACATCTGCTCTTCTTATCCTGCAGTGACCCTTTGAAGCTCCCAAGGCACCTCACGTGATGCCTGGCTTGGGAAGTCTTCTGTGCCTGATCTCCCTTCTCTCTCGGAACTTTTCGGGCATGTGGGGTCTCTGACTCTCTCGTGGATGCAGGGTTCCCATACACATATATGTATTAAACTTGGTTATTTTCTTTCATTAATCTGTCTCATGTCTATTTGATTTACTAGACCAGCCAGAAGAACCTGGGAAGTAAAGTAAATTTTGTTCTTCCCCCGCAATTTCACATAACCCTTAATTATTATATGACAGGCAATACTAGATTTTTACCTTATTTATACTCTTAAATATACATTTGTACCCACATCTGGATTTCAGATCACGCAAAGACCTAAGCAGGGTTGATTCTAATGCATAAAATAAGTTGCAAAACTACGATCTTTTCTTTTTAAGATTTTGTTTATCTGTTTAGAGAGAGGGGAAGGGAGGGAGAAAGAGAGGGAGAGAAACATTTGTAGATATACAGATATACAGGCCCCAACTGGGTGCCCAGCCCACCATCCAGGCATGTGCCCTGACCAGAAATCAAACTGGTGACCTTTTGGTTCTCAGCCCTTTACTCAACCCACTGACCAGCATCAGCCAGGGAAAACTGCCATTCTTTAAAGAATTTTCTCCATCCATTGAGGTGTTGCTTCCCAGCAATTGTCATCATTTTGGCTCAGATAGGCTGGACGTTCTTTCATGGAACTGAACTTCACAGAGTTGGCAGGATCCCAGAGGAGTCCCCTGAGGACCACGCTGTGGACCTGGACTGGGTGCTGGGGACCAGCGTGGCCCATTGTCCCATTGTGCCCGCTCCTCGCTGCGTGTCAGGTGAACTTGGGTGAGTTTTTCTTGGAATTCTGGACCTCCCTGTTTTAAGGTAAGAGGCCCAGACATTATTTGAGCTGTTCTTAAGAAAAAAACCTTGGGGTAACACTAAAGGTTAAGGATAGAGGTAATCCAGCTAAGGATAAGGGTTAAGATAACTCAGGGGCCGGAGGGGAAAAAATGGGTGGCTGATTTCTCCATTTTCCTTTTCAACTGGAACCACCTACTGTGAATCTGAACAAAGCCTTTTGCTGAATAAATGAGAGTCTAAACGTGTTCGGCTCTGAAGATAAAGGGCATTTCCTACCTCCAGCTTGAATTTTAGGTATCTTTAGGGGACGCAAAATCTATGTGGAGGCATTTGAGGGTACCGCTCCAAATGAGCAGAGCTTTATAGGGAATTCCAGCACAACTGCAATTAAAGAACTGGCTAGCCTGACGACACACACACATGAAGGCTGGTTACCTGGTGCTCCGAGTCCTCATGGTAGCATTATACACCTAAGCAGAGGGTTCAAGTGACCTGGGTGCTGACAGGCCCTTGGAGCCCAACCCATAAGCAGCACACTTCAACCCGCTCCACAGTTCCCCTAGGAATTTGTCCAGACTCTGCAGGTCTCAAAAGAAAACTAAACTTAACCTGGAAAATCACGCCTCCAAGGCCAATGTGGCTTCATACAGCTGCTCCCACTAGTTCTCCTGCACATGTACTGTGTACAACGTCTGGGAAGCCTTTGCTTGCAAGTACTTACAGAAATGGGAACATTTAACCAAAAAGTGGTATCCGCTCAATAAGATGGCCAACGTGAAGTTCTTTTAACACCTACATTTGTGTGTGTGTGTGTGCATGCATGCACAGGCACCATCCTTCCCAATAGTGGGGAAAAAAGCGGGCTCTAAAATCAAACTGAACGAAGGAGAGGCTTACCTCAATTGGCAAATAGAAACCTCTGAAATGCAACACAGGGAGACTTTCTTCTCTCCAGGGTGTTAGTAAGGAGAGTTGAAAGACTGTCTCTGAATTAAAGAAGGTTCCGAAGCTGCTCAGTGCCAACACCCCCTCCCCCCTCTTCCTCACCTGCCCCGCTGGGTCGTCCTTCACTTTGTGGTCGGGACTTACTCTTCTTTCCTCCTTTATCTTCTCTCTCTAGTCCACACGTACTTCCTCCACGGCAGCTCCTAAGGGAAACTCAGAATAAAAAACCCTGGCAGCTCCCTTTGGAGAAAACCTGGTGTAAGGCAGAGGGGAACCAGCTATTGTATGCATTCCATGGACTAGAACAGAATTAAGAAATCCACCTATCGGTTTCCCCAGCCCTCTCCAGGACCCCAATGGGTTCACAAAGGGATTTGGTTTAACTGCTAGAAGATACGGTCCTGGCTGCTCTGACCTATTCCAATTAATGCACCTACTGGTTTCTGAAAGGAGATCAACACATAGGTAAATAAGGTCTGCTGAGAGACTCCTGTAAAGGACTTTTTACAACAGAGAGAGATAGCCCTGACTGGGTAGCTTAGTTGGTTAGATCGCCGTCCGGGTATGACAAGGTTGTGGGTTTGATCCCCAGTCAGGGAACATATAAGATTCAACCATTGAATGCCTAAATAAGTGGGACAACAAGTCCGTCTGTCTGTCTGCCTCTCTTCAACCCCCCCACCGTCGCTCCCTCCCCCCTCCCTTCCTTTCTCTCTCCAAAGTAAAAAAAGAAAAAGAAAGAAAACAAACACACACACAAACAAAACCAAAAATAGAGACACACCAGGATAAATGCAGGGAATTAGCCCACCAGCTTTTCCAAACCATCCCTGACATTTTTTCCCTGGAGAATGGACAGGACCAAGACCAAGTCCAAGACCAAGACCAAGACCAAGACCCAGCAATGCAAGAGAGCCAGATGAAACAGTGCTTGATTTTGAACATTCCAGAAAACTTTCAAACAATACTCGGGCCTGTCTTCAGATAGTTTTAAGGGTCATTAAAATGATCCCTATTAAATCAGCATTTTTGGAAGGACTAGAGGAAGAGCTTATAATTCTTCTTACAATATATGTTAAACTGGCTGATCCTGCATACCAATAAACTGGCCATTCTAGCTGATCAACTATCTCAAACTATTCAAAAGAGAGAAAGACAAAGGTGCCAAAATCATGAAATGATAGCTCTAGCAATTAAGCAAATCAGGTCAGACCTTCCCAAAAGTCTCTCAGACAAGGGGACAGGGGAGTTTGTCCTTATTATAAAATGCCAAGTCGCCTTAGAAAGGGTTGTAGAAAACAACTGGGATTTGGAAAAACAAAAAAACAGAAGTAAGCACAGGGCTGTTCCAGGACCAAGAGAGGGAATTTCCCCTTCCCCTTACTGATACTTCAGGAGAAATGTAAATTACCTTAAAAGGGGAAATGACTAAGGCCCTTGTACAATAGATAATGAGGCTACCTTATCTATTCTTAACCTTCTTCAGCTAAGTTGCCTTCTGCCTTGGAGTAAAGTTTCTGTCCAAATGCTAGGCCTAGCTAATCAACCAATGTCCAATCAATCTGTTCCCTGTTAACTAGGAAATGTCACAGGGCAGCATATATTTTTGCTCTTCAAATCTTCCCCAATTTACCTGAGATGGTAAGACTTCATTGAAATCAATGATGCCCACATATTCTTTTCCCAGAGGGTGAAATCTATTTAGAACTAAATAAATCAAATGCTGAATTAATTGAGGAGATAGTGATTTTAAAGGAACTCCCACAAAGGAAACCAGTCTTGAGAATGACTGCATGTTTGTTACAGGAGGTTCCAGTGCAACTTCGGACCTTCCCCAGGACAGAATGAGTAAGACGCAATCAGCCACTCCCGTTAAAATAACTATTGACAACACTTTGCCTCTACCTAATATTCACCAATATCCTTTAAGGCCTGATGCACTAGCTGGAATTAAGTTCATTTTGCAAGATTACTTTAAGAGGGGATTATAATTCCATGTATGTGTCCCTGTAATTCTCCTATCTTTCCTGTAAAATAACCCAATAGAGAAGGATGGAGATTTGCACAAAATCTTAGAGCTATATCTAAAATAGTTATTCCACCCTGGCTGGTGTGTCTCAGTGGAGTTAGTACTCCTGCAAACGAAAGGGTCACCAGTTCGATTCCCAGTCAGGGTACATGCCTGGGTTGTGAGCCAGGTCCCCAGTAGAGGGCACATGAGAGGCAACCACACATCGGTGTTTCTCTCCCCCTCTTTCTCCCTCCCTTCCTTTCCCTCTAAAAATAAATAAATAAAATCTTTTTAAAAATAAAACTCATTCCTAGACATCCTATGATTCAAACCCACATACTCTATCATCAGCTCTTCCTGCAGACTACCAATATTTTTCAGTGATAGATTTATGTAGTGCCGTTTTCAGCATTTCTGTTTTAAGAAAACAAACAGTAAATACCTCTTCCCTTTCACCTGGGAAGACTGGGAGTTGACTTGGACAATAACGCCCCAGGGACATACAAAGACTTCCACCTATTCTTTCAGATACTAATGGCTGATTTGGATGATGTTGAGTTTCCCAGAAATTCCACTCTAATCCAATATATGAATGATTTACTTTTATGCTCTAGGACATATTAGACTCTCAAGAGGACACAATTAACTATTATAACAGCTTAGAGTGCTCCTAGGTCTGACTGGGTATTGTCCCAATTGGATTCCAAATTATTCGTTAATGGCCCAGCCTCTGTGTCTTATTAAAATCAGATTCATCTGATCCAACTCAATGGAACCTTGAAGGGAACCAAGCTGTAAAGTCTCTAAAAACAGAACTATTTAAATCTCCTTCTCTGAGACGCCTTATATATAAACCTTTTTCATTTTTACACATAAAAGTAAAGGAAATACTTAAGGAGTTTTTAACTCAAAAACTCAGATAGCATGCCCTGACCAGTGTGGCTCAGCTGGACAGGCATCATCCCACAAAGCAAAAAGGTGCTGGCTTGATTCCTGGTGCGGGGACATGTCTGGGTTTTGGGCCCAGGTCTTGGTTCAGACATGAACGAGAGGCAACCAATCAATGTTTCCCTCTCACGTCAATGTTTCTCTCCCTCTCTTTCTCCCTCCCTTCCCTGCTCTCTAAAAATAAATAAATAATCTGTTTAATAAATAAATACAAAGCATGGAGATCATCACAGACCTGCAGAATATTACAGTCAGTAGTCAGACTCAGTAGCTAAACTGTTCCCGTCTTGCAGGACACCCACCTCCACTGCAGCCATGCCTTGCAAATGAACAGAAGGCAGTCACGCGCTCTCCTCTATCTGTGCTCCTCTTTCTGTCGAGTTTCCACTGAACTCTCATTGCGCTCAACACTTCTGTCAGTCAACTGGCTTCTAAGGACCTACTCTTGCTTTCTGCCCCGAATATTACTTGAACTTGATGTAACAGTCTTAAAAAAAAAACAAAACACACAGGCTTAATTCATTTCTTTTTTCCTGTATTAAATTATGTGGCAGCCACAGCTAGAGCTGGGGTCCTCTGGACAGAAATTCTGGTGTAGTTCTCTACAAGATGGTCAGTAAGTTTCTGGTAGGGAGACTTGGTGAGCATGGTCTCTTTCCAGAGGTCGAAGTGAGGTAGTTGTAGGTCTTGGAGATGGCATCAAAGGTGGCCTTGGCGAAATTGCCCAGGGTGGCAGTGCTGTTCCTGGCTGAGGTGTAGCTGTTGCCAATACCAACCATCAGCAGCAGCTTCTTGGACAGAGTTGCTGAGACAATGCCAGTGTCCCTAGGCTTGGGGATGAAGTGTGCCCGCACAGAGCCATAGCAGCTGGTCACCTTGCAAGGCATGGTGTGGGGCTTGCCGATCTTACTTCCCTAGTAGCCTAACTGCATGGGGACAATAGAGATCTTGGCTGGGATGATGGCGCTACAGATGGCAGAGGCTACCTCCTTGGAGCACTCAGCACCCAGACCAACATGTCCATTGTAGACCTCAACAAAGATACATGTCTTGAACCAGGTCTTCTGGCCAGTGTGTGTCTGCATTTCCACCAGCATAATATTAAAAGCCCTGCTCTTGAGGGATGTCCCCAGGAAGAAGTCAATGATCTCAGATTCCTTGATGGTCAGGGAGAAGAGACAAAGCTCCTCCAGAGACTTGATCTCCATGTCCTTGACCAGGTAGCCCAGCTTGGTGATGAGAATCCACTCCTTGTCCTTGTTCTGGCCTCTGTGAAACCCACAGCTTCAAACCCAGGCTGAACCCCAGTCATGACCTTTCCCTAAATGCCACTGTCAAATCCTCCAGAAAAACAGCCATGGCCTCCACTCCAAGGCCCCTGGGGCCTCCAGGCCTTCTGAGTCACCAATGTCATTGTCATTTAGTGTTTTCTCAAAAAAGAAAGATGTAACAATCTTAACCCAGCAATTTTGCTGCCTTCTTTGCAGGATGAAGACATCCAACTAGTGTATTTTGCTTACTGACCACCTTCTTGTTCCTCAGAATGATTTATAGGAAACTTATTAACAAAGTTGACTTAATTTGGTTTACAGATGGATCGCATCTGAAAGTTGAACAGGGACATTACCAAGCTGGATGTACAGTAATCTCCACGATGGATATAACTGAAGGTTTTTATTCACTTGAATAAGATCTGCCCGATAGGGTGAGTTGATTGCTCTAACTCTTACTCAAGCTTGTCAATCGGCCAAAGATCTAATAGCCAATATTTACACTGATAGTTGCTATGCCTTTGGTGTAGCTCACAACTTTGGAATGTTATGGAAGCAGCGAGGCTTCTTAACTTCCTCAGAGCAGCCCATACAGAATGAAAAACTGGTTGCGGAATTGTTAGATTCCATGCAGCAACCAAGACAATGGGCAATTATCAAAATTCCAGGACATTCAAATGCTGCCACCGTGGAAGGAAAAGTAAACCATGTGACTGATGCTGCAGCTAGATAGGCCAAATGAAACAGCCAAATCATTCAGGCCGGAGAATGCCCCTTGCTTCCTATTAAGTCAATGAGACTGTCTCTTACAGTTTCAACAGAGAGCAACAGAAGAAGAAAAGAGGATATGAAAACAGGGGGTGGGGCTTGAACCAGACAAGAAGATCTGGTTTGGACCCAATCGGAAACCAATCCACCTATAGGAGCTCAATTACCTACATTCAACATGTGCTTAAGCTAACACATCAAGGTCCTTAGAATATGATTTCATGGAGTAAATAATACAGACTGGAGGCAAAACTAGGTTTACAGTTGTTTGTATGGAAAATAATACATAATAAATAATACAAGAGTAAACTCTGTTTTGTGTATTCATAACTGTAAACCTACTTTTGCCAACCCCTGTATTGCTGGAAACCTTCTCCTTCTGTAGCTCATAGAGTATATAGAAGACGTCCTGTGTGTCCAAAATATGACCCTCGAAAATCACTCCACGGATCCCAAGAATATTTCCCCCTTCCTTTAGGTTCACCTGAAGTGTGGTCATTGGATTTTATCCAAATGCCACTGTCTCAAGGAGACACATCCGTGTTAGTTACAACCTGTGTGTTTTCTCAGACAGTCACTATGTGACCGAGGAACTCACTTCCCCAGGCAAAGACCGCAGCCTGTCTGCAAGGCTTGGCCTGTGCAACAGCATTTTCACTGGGCTCCTCACCCCAGTCCTCTGGACTGGCGAAACGTACAAATGGTGTAATTAAAACTCAACTAGAAAAAATTTAAAAGCTTTTCACCTCCCCTGGCCAGAAGCTCTCCCTCTAGTGCTCCTCAACCTGAAATCTACTCCTTTCAGTAAACATGGTCTTTTTCCTTATTTTATAGTCACTGGTCACCCTACGCATCTGGACAAAGGGCCATATGAACCAACCTTACTAAATGGAGACTTTCTGAATTATTATCAAGGACTTATTAACCAGCTTAAAGAAATCGATAAATTAATAACTGATTTTATTTCACAATGTGCTGCTGGGAAAGGGAAACTTCAAAGATCATGACTTACAACCAGGAGAAATTGTCCATTGGAAAAGACATCAATTAAAGACTCTCTCCTACCTCATTGGAAGGGACCTTACCAAGTATTACTAACTAATCTGTGTGCAGCTAAACTTAAAGGTATAATACAAGGTTCATATTTCTCAGAAAGAAAAAAAATGGTGCCTGACTGCAAAGGGGCGTCTGCCCAGTCTGACACTCACCTCCCCCTACCGCAGGCAGCACAGACCCCTCAAAGGTGAAAGCCACTGCCGCCAGGGGCAGACAGCTGTCCCAAGACATCAGGAAATTGTCGTTGACCACTGTTTTGTTGTCTTTACCCATCTGCTAATAATAGTAGTCAGAACAATAGTTATATCTGTTCTCTGGGCTCTTCTCAGAACTTGTGCGTATACAACCCGACTCTTAATAATTATTGAAAGTGTATAACTTTGTATTACCAATAATACTCTGCTTATGGTTTCTATTTTGAAATTTAGAAGAAATGCTATCACAAAAGGAAAAAAGGGAAGTGTGTGTTTTTGAGAGAAGTCAAAAGGAAGCAATTTATCCTAATAAGTTGGTTATTTCTGAATGAGTAAAAAGAGACAAACTAAGAAGGACAAGGGAAATCATAGACAGTTAATGGAAAGAAATCTTGAGAAAGGAATTTTGTGTATAAACACTAACAACCCAATTATGGGGACATACTTACTTACCACTTAGCCCAACAAAGATGACTAACTGTGTTAATTCCAGTGGAAATTGATGTGGCTATTTAAAAAAAAATATCCACTGTATCAGCTACTGAGGCACAGGACATTTACTTATGAAGCTCTTACTGTCCTCTTGACCTGTGGAAAATTTTAGATGATAATTGTAATTTACACCATTGTGTTCTTATAGCCTTGGCCCCAATTAAACCTTAAAGTTACAGTTCCCAACTGCACAGTTAGCAGGAATCAGGTCAATAATGGATGACACTTGAGTGCTCCCAATGGGAAATAAATGGGTCATATCAAAATAATTAATAATAAGTAATAATAATAATACCACCAGTAAATGGTGACCCATTGCACAGTCCTATTGTGAGAACTGAAGAGATGTATGGTTGTGCTCTCGAACTGTAAGTAAATATTATACTAGATGCAAAATGCAGAAAAGTGAGGCAGACAGCAAACCTTGGGCCACGGTAGTTTGCAGGTTAGAAATGACTCAAACTGTTTTGTTTTGTTTTTTCTTAATCAAGTCCCATGAGACCTGACTGCCTCCCATTTATTTGCCTTTCCCCGTTGAGAAAAATTCGGCCCTGACTTGCATCCAAGATTATGGCCTTGCCCCACCCCCAGTGGTCCACCACTTCAGCAAGACCAACACCGACACTAAGACCTCCTAGGAAGGAGCCCTCGTAGCACCATGGGACCACCTTATCCAGCCAAGAGGTTAATGCATCCTGGGTGTTGATTAATGACCAAAATGGGGAATTGTGAACCAGAAAGGGGCCACATACTAAACCTGATGAGCTCAGGCGAGGCCTACATGGTGGGCCTTAGAAACTCAAAGACTGAAAATAATCACGTAGGATGGTCTGAACATAAACATTCCTAACTAAAAGCAGGTCACGACAGTAGTCATGTCTGAGGCCTGTAGCTTCCTGGAACAAAAGTCAACCTTTACCTTAGGGAAGCCTGTCTATTGTGTGTTTCACTTAAGATAACATACCTCTGAAATGTCAGAGTAATCTCCTTTCCCAGACCTCTGGGTGTGCAACCACTGGCACGGAGCAGAAGGCCACAGAACCCCTCACTGCTGTCTCATTTCCCACATACCAGCCACCTCTCTGTGCTGCAAATGTCCACCATCAGCCCTTGTGTGTCCACCAACGTGAAGGAAGCATGTGTCTCTCCAGTTTACTCCTATCCACTTCCAGAGGCTTTTCCACTGTCCTTCTCCCACTTCATTCATCTTGCACCAATGGGTTTCACATGACCCTCCTTAAATAAGCTACAAAACAGCCCTTCTCCAGAGCACTTTCTCAATCCATTGAGACTTTCTTTGCTGGCAACTGTTGTCATTTTGGTTCAAATAAACTCTTCTAAGACTTTTGCTTAGGCTGAGCATTCTTTGGTGGACCATTCTTTGGTCAAATAAACTCTTCTAAGACTTTTGCTTAGGCTGAGCATCCTGGCAGAGAAAGTTAGAAAGGGTCTGCTCATTCTAATCTTGCACACAGCCACCTTCCCTCAGAAGTGAAGCGTGTCGGGGGGTAGAAGGGCTGAAAGTGTGCACGCAGCTGTGTGCTGTCCCAGGTGAGCCCCCGGAGACTCGGCTGTTCCCTCCCCCTCCCCCACTGCTGACGAGCTCACATTTACAGCGTTCCTGTGGGATTCCAAGTGCATGTGTGTTTACAACACTGCGTTCAGACATGCCGCTTGTTTAGCTCGATTCGTCTCTGGATAGTCAGTGACACAAACGGAAATCTGAAGGAGACAAAAGAAGCACACATCGGTTCTCTTCTCCATCTCCTTTCTCCTGGTCTCATATTTTCATTCTCCATTACATTCTTGTTCTTGCCCTTTATTATATTCTTCGAGTCCGCACACTTCCGGCCTTCTCTCCCTGCTGCTTCCATATTGTCAATGTATGTACAGTCTCATCACGTTTTAGTGTTTCAAAAACACGCCTTCAGAAACGTAAACGTCATGCCCACATTTTGAGGTAATAAAATGATCCTTAGGTCAGCCGTCACCAGAGTTTAATTCAACTTCCACCAGGCGTTTGGCAGAGAAATGCAGCCCATGAGGCATGGAAATGATGGCTCCTGCTTGGTTCAGGAATTTAAGCAGAGAACTCTGAGTTTCTCTTTTCCCTACATTCGTGTGGCTACATATGTGCATTGTCTTCTGGGTGCTAATCTCAACTGTTCCAGCCAGCTACCACTGAGTCTTTAATCATATGTTCCTTCTGCTCATTTTGAGTGAAGGACCCCCTCATGCCCCTAAAGTAAGAATCAAAATCAGCTTCCCTCTGTGACCTCACATTGCACGTCTCCCCCACGTGGAGTGACCTGCTGGGTTGCTGGATTTTATCAGGCGTTGACAAATGTTTATTCAGCATCTCCTGTGCCAAGCATTGTGCTAGACTCTGGGGTGTGTGGCAGAGAAACAAACAAGACCTCTGCACTAGGAGGCTTAGCTTCTGGTGGGGAGAACAGATGGAAAACAAACCAGGCCCTGATTAAATGGCAGCATAACAAGGGCTCTGATGTCATCTGGGGCTGCGGGAGGCTATTGTGGGAAGCCAGAGCTGGTCCCATAGCTCAGGGAATCTTCCCTGAGGAGGCGATATTTAAAACTGTGCACAATTCTGAGGAAAGTGGGTATATTCTGCTATTGTGTCTTAAGTGACTCAGAAAGTTAGGTGCCATAAGAAGTGTATGTTTGGGGCAGTTACAGAATGTCCTCTCCTGTTTTTGAAATGATGGTTGGCAGTGTCCCACAGGAACTGTAATTTTCTGATTATTGAATCACAACGTGATGGAACACACTCAGCTAAGAAACTGTCCTTGTTCAAAAGAGACCATTTGGTTCCCCTAGGATTGGAATTTGAATGTAGCCGAGACTCCTGACATCCCCAAATCTCGTTCCTGTGTCATGCTGGGGTGAAGTTGTCTTGGGAAGATAAGAGGAACACGTGCTGTCACCCAGCTCCCTGAGCTAATGTTTCACCGGCTGACAATGACAGAGTGATTACCTTTGATTGAGCACACATTCAGTTATTCACTGGGTACATGCAGCCTATTAGAGTATGCACTACAAAATAAAGAACGCAAGGCCCTTCAAGGGTCCAAGTCTAAATGTGCATGCATTTAGTTAATTATTTTATTTTTCCCTAAGTGTATTTATGAAATAACTTGACTCTGTGGTAGACGGCTCAATAATTAATGCGGATTCCCCCTTGCAGAAAACCCGACCTTTCTGTTGAGTTCTTGCTATGCTTGGCTGTGATATTAAACCACTAGAGGGTGCACGAGGCCAGCTCAGGCTCTAGCTAGGTCTCTTCTGGGAGAGAGTCCACAATCAGCGCCTGAAAGGAAGCCAAGTGTTCCCAAATGTTCTGGAGAGGAACCAGGTCAGGGCCTCTCCCTCCCCTCAGAGTCCCCAGTCACCCCTAGAAACCGGTTCAGTTCCAGTCCAGCCCTCAACAAGCCTGAACTTCCACTTGAAGTCCGACCCTGTCTGGAGTCATCGCAGAACACTCTGTGTGTGTGTGTGTTAGTGCGAGGGGGGGAGGGGATGAGGGCGTGTGATGCAATGAAAACTAAAACCATTTTCCATCTCCTACCAAGTGTCAGGCTCTGTGCTAGGTCAACAGGTAATTTCAACATAAAACAGCTGGTGATAACATAGAGGTATAAATAGAAAGCCACGAACACGCAGAACCAGGGTGCTTTACCGAACTTCAGAGGTTGGGGAAGGCTTCCTGGGGCAGTGTCTGAACTAAGACCCGGAGAATAAGTAGAAATGACCAGGAAAGAAAAGGAAGAGAGGGGTTCCTTGCAGAGGGAGCAGCTTGAGCAAAGGCGCAGAGGCCAGAGCCGGGAGAGGCGCCGCCGTGGCTCCATCAGAGGCCGGGCTGGTGCCAGTGCGCAGCTCTGGAACAGCTAGAAATCCAGCAGGCCTGCAGGGACTTCAAAGAGATAACTCAGGGCCTGAACTTAAGTTCAACTCAAATTAAAATGTCCAAAATTGGCTCCCGTAGCCAATATCAGTGCCTCATCATGTTCAATCTGCCTTGATTGCTAAAATTCTCAAACAGTAAAACAAAAATCTTAGCTGCTGGTAAAGTATGGCACCATTGCATTTACTACACACACACTCACATACACACACAGTACTTTGACAGACTGTCCTGCATTGTGGAGCTAACAGATTTAGCTTCCTGAGGCTCCCCCATGGAAACAGCAGTCTGAAGTCAGCAGGCATTATTGGAAACATGTCTTATTAACAATTTTTCCATGGCAGCCCTGTGAAATGCCCAGTATAATTACTGTAGGTTAGCCTTGTTTATGTCTACTTGGGAACATTAAGGCCAATTGAACCAAAGTAATTTATCCAATTAAAAGACATGTTTTTATGCTTAAGTCATGTTCCTACAGAAACAACACTTAACAGATACATGCATACCTCTTGAAGAAGAACCTTGATAATTCAGTTCCGATGCCTATTTCCATTGTGGTTGATTTCGGGCATGATTGTGATGACGTCCCATCTTTATGTTTCATTCTCTACAACTAACCCACCTTCTACTAAGTAAGGGTGCAACGGCATGATTTGATTTGTAAAAACAGACACATGAGTGTAAATTTGATTTGAGATATAGTGCAATACTCCTTGAGATAATTAGAAACACACCAAACCATGATACATACAATAAGTAAGGAATGACTAACACAAATGCTGTCAGACATTTCTGTGGGTCACCTGAACGTCCCAGTGACAGAATCCAAATTACTCTTGACAACTTTAGTATATGAACTGCTGTTTCTGTAGGTCCGATACCAGCAGAACATCAGCAATTCATGAGGTTTAACCAAATACCTAGCCAACTAAACTAGTCTATTATTATTGCAGGTAGAAATTCACATTGTATATCTATTCTGCATGCTTAATGAACGAATTGTCTGTAGGTATGTACTTGAATACTTCAATTTTGGCCTAACACTTAAATGAGATTTAATGTTTTTCCAATAAAAAACAACTTAAAATTGCAGGCTCACACTTCAGATAGTGGTTATCTTATCTGCCTGTCTGAGTGCTGTTTGCTTTCCCTCAAGTCGCCAATAAAACCTGAGAAAGTGGAAGGGGCCACCCCAGAGTTCCCTGCCCCCCATCCCCCCCTACCTGGATGACAGAGGAAGAGCATATTGATGAATGCTGCTTAACTCACTGGCTTGCCCAGGTGACTGGTTAAAATCACAGCCCTCTCCAGGAGCATTACACGTTTCTTTCTAAAGCTGTGTGACAAACAGCTCATCCTTACATCACAGTCACACCTCCTTCCAGAGGATGAGTGCCAGCTGCGTCACCCCTTACCTAAAAGGTAGGTAAAAAGTAATATTTCAACCATCCCGATACGTTCAAATCTAGACAGATCGCCGAAAGGATGGGGTTTTTTTTTTATTTCACTTTATTTTTCTATCCCGCTTTAGCTGACCCCATAATCCCATGTCATTTTCCAAAAGTATCTTCTGAATATGCTAGTTTACCTGATGTCCCTCACAGCCATGGGCTGAATGGGCAGCAACTCACTGCCACTCGACCACACAAACAGAGGGGGGCAGTGAGGATGTATCCGAGCTGCCATTCTGAGGTGAGGAAAGAACGGGGACCCTCCAGGCTTCCAGGGATGGTCTCCTGACAGCTGGGGTCATGTCATTTAGAATTAGAAATAGTTTTTGTAAACAGAATGGGGATAGAGATGCTAATCAAGAAACTCAGAAGCAAAATGCGTTTTTCCTCCTCTCACCTGAACAGGGTAACTTTTCCTGTTCCTGTGCCTTTTTTCTAGTATTACAACTCTCACCACAGAAATGCTGCAAAAAGCAAAAGGTTTATTGAGCCCCTTCCCTGAGCAAGGCTGGGTGCTTGCTGGGCTACCAGGAAGCAGCATCAGAGAAATTATAGAAACTAGAAAGCTATTTCCCAGAAGTTTAAAATCGACTCATTAAGAAACAAACTATTAGCATATAAACAAAACCCAGCAGTCAGGGATTCTGTGCCTGGGGGTAAGGGTAGGGGTGTGTCTTGAACAATGAGGATATTTCTGGAAGTGGGATTTAGGCTCTCACCAGGTCAGGATTCAACAGGTCCAATTCAAACCACTCCTCCAAACTTGTGTCTTTTCTTGTATTATCTCCACTGTCGATATCACAACTCCAAGTAGCCCTCCAAGCGGGGCGTTATCCTTGACTAGCCCTTTTCCCTCCCCAGCTGAATCTGTTCAATCCCCAAGACCTCCAGATTTATCTCCCAGATCTCTCCTTGCACTGGATTTTCCTTCCTTCCCTCTTGCCTCCAGGGCCCTATTTCAAGTCCTCAGCATGTCTCCCTGAGACTGATCACAGTCTCCTACCTGCTTTGCCCAACTCCAGCCTCCCCAGCACTGAGGGAGGAGGGACCCATCTAAAAAGCAAACGTGACTGCTACTCAAAGCCCTTCAGTGACCCCCCAGTGACTAGAAGATCAAGTTGCAGAATCCTTGGCACCTCCCACCCCACAGCCCATCCTAACGGGTCCCTGATGTCTCTCCAGCTTGGCCCTGGACCCCTCTGCCTGCACCCAGCAGCCCCAACACCGCAGCTATGTCAACATCCTGTCATTTGGGTCAGAACCTAGAGCCCTCAGAACACCCTCTATTTTCCCTTCCCCTGTGTCTCTGGTGGGATTTGGGATCCTTTCCTTTTTCTCCTAGTGAAAGTTTTTTCTTTGCTTGCAACTATCTATGGTCTACAGGGAAGACAAAGGAACGTTCTGCTTTCTGTCCAAGAAAGAGGAAGGAAGGATATCCTTGGCATCCTCCCTATGTAATGGGAGTTAGATCCAGAGCTAAAGGAGTGGAGAGGAGTCAGAGGAGAGACTATGGAATTCTAGGAAGAGAATATCTCATTCTGAATGGGAATGTTCCTCATTTTTCTATTCGTTTCAGGACTGTCAAGGTTATAGCTGCTCTGAGTCACTTGGACTTTCCCCGTTTCCCCCAGGATCAGCCTCACATCAGTAGAGGTGGTAGGAAGTCTTGATTCACAAGCTATAGATTTCCCCACAAACTTGGTTCTTCTGTAGTGTTTCCCATCTCAGGTAGTGGCATCACTGCCATCCTCTCCGTTGCCCAAGTTCCAAATCTAGGAGTTCACCTTGTTTTTCTTTTTCCCTTACCCCCCATTATTCAGTTTTGTTGATAAGCTTAACTGATTTATGCCAATGGAACGCTGTTACTCTAGGAACTGGAATGCTTGACCTGTGTGACTCCAGGAGGCTGACGAGCAATTCAACCTTCGTGAACCAGGGGGTCTGTGAGCCATCAGGATGTGTCTGAGCCACTGTGTTCCAGGGAGGGAGTATCAGCCATGCAGATACAGAATTGTCTGTCTTGGCGGGGGAGCTCAGTTGGTTAGAGCACCTCCCTGATATGCCAAGGTTGTGAATTGGATCCCCAGTCAGGGCACATACTGGAATCAACCAACAAATGCATCAATAAATGGAACAACAAAGTGATGCCAATCTCTCTTTCCCTTTCTTTCTCTGTCCCCCTCCCCACCCTGCCTCTCTCTGTCTAACAAAATCAGTAAAAAAACCTTTTTGGAAAAGAAATGTTGATCAGCAAATAAAGAAATCCTAGGAAAATCGCTGCCCCTAACTCTCACCTGGTTAACCTTATTCCCAAACCCCTTACCTACTCTTTCTTCTCTTTATAAAAAGGTCGGTTTGAGATGGGATGTTGAGATGGGTTTTAGGGCACATAACCCACCATCTTCTCAGATCTCCAGCCACCTGAATAAAGCACCCATAAAGATTCAACCCTTTTCTCTCCTTGTTGGTTCTGGTGGAGACGGACAACATGAACACCAGCGTTTCCAGTTTCAATAGTATCTCAGCTCCGCCCCTTGCGCTCCCTCTCCAGTGCACCCACCTAGTTCCAAAAGACTCCTGTCACCAGGAATCACCTTTTAATTGCTTTTCTACATCTCTCTCCTCCAGTCAACCCACTTTCCATTCAACAGTCAGGGTGCTCTTTTTAAGTGTAAACTCTTATCTTTTATGGCAGTTAAATACAGGTTGTTGAAATATCACCTATATACAAAAAGAGCCCAAGTCATAATGTACACCTCAGGGATTTTACATAAAGTGTGTAACTCAAGGATGATTTCACATAAAATGAACACACTCCTAACCAGTATCTCAGAAATCCCCTCCCCACCCTCCTCCCCACACTTACCCCCTGTCAGGGACTCCCACTATTCTAACTTCCAACACCATAGATTGGTGTTGCCTCTTTCTTTACAGCTTTCTGGAAATGGAATCGCACAGTGCATCCTCTTCTGTATCTGGCTCCTTTCACTCAATACTTTGTTACTGAAATTCATTCATGTTCTTGCTTGTAAGTCGTAGTTTGTTTATTTTCATTTCTGGGAAATATTCCATTGTATGAATTCCCCACAATTTATTTACCCACCCGACTGCTGATGGCTACTGTGTATCCAGCTTTTAGCTATCAGGACTAATACCGCTGTGGACATGCTCACGCTGTGGACATGCTCACGCCCGACTTTCGGTGAGCCCAAGTATGCAGTTCCGTTGGGAGTGCACCTGGGAGTGGAGCTGCTGGGTCATGGGCCGTGCACACTCTAGGAGATAGGCCCATTTCCTGAGCGTTGTTCCCATGTATGCTCTCACTAGCTGCAGCATGTGAGCATCCCGTTTGCTCTGTGTCCTTGCCAACTCCCGATGTTTGTCTGTCTTTTCAATTCCAGCCATTTTAATGGGCAGCATGCTTGTTCATTAATCTGACCATCGGCACTTCCTACTTGGCCTTTGATGGCTTCTCACTGAATTTAAAACAAAACCCAACCTCCCGTACGTGGCCCTGCGTGCCCCTTCCATGTCACCTATATCACTTTCTTTTTTTATTCTCTTTCTACACTGCTCTTTTCTTTCTTAAGATCATTCCAGCTCTTTCCCACCTCTGGTCCTGCACCCAGCTCTCCCAAATCTGTTAATCATCACTCTGTCCCACCCTCTCTCCTCCCTCTTCAAAGCCTTCCTTCCTACCCTTCCTTTATCAGATTTAAAGTCTGTTCTCTGTGAGCACTCCTTCCCGTTTCTCCCTTCGCAGACCTAATCACATAGTGCTGTGATAAGTTACTTCTTCTTCATCTTCTTTTCCTCTCTCCCCTTCGACTGTTAAATCCTTGAGGACTGGGAGCCTGTCTGCTTCATAAACCACTCTAGGTCCTGTGACTGGCAGACAGTGCTTGACATACACTGGGCACTCGTCAAATGTTTATTGAAAGAGCAAGTGAGCCCTAGCTGGTGTGGCTCAGTGGATTGAGCACCTGCCTTTAAACCAAAGGGTTGAGTGTTCGATTCCCAGTCAGGGCACATACCTGGGTTGTGGGCCAGGTCCCCTGTGGGAGCACATGAGAGGCAACCACACATTGATGTTTCTCTCCCTCTCTTTCTCCTTCCCTTTGCCTCTCTGTAAATAAATAAAATCCAAAAAAGAGAAAAGAAAGAGCAAGTAAAGGAAGTCTATTTCAGATTATGAATAAAATAATGTTTAATATCACCTTTGAGTGTGGAGTTTGGACACCCACTGGAGAAAGGAGTCTGCCTGGGGGTGTGGATGAAACGCGGCCAGAAGTGGACATGGAGAGGCCCTGAGGGGTGAACCAGCGGCACTGAGACAGGCAGCCCAGCGCGTGTCCGTGAGTGATGGGTCCCAGAAAAAAGACAGAGTTGGGGTTAATCCTAAAGGAGGTGAAATGACCTAGCCTCTGGAGGAAGGTTTGGGTACTCCAGGAAATGAATCTTTTAAAGGAATGCAATCTCCCTCCACATCTCCAGGAGGCATGTTAGTCTTCTGAGAAGGAATGGTCTTTTCTAAGGGCAGACGTAAGTTGTCCCCGGGGTAGGCATGAGTAACAACAGTCTGAGATTCTAAAGCCAGTAACATGCGTGTAAAAATATATATGTGCTTCAAATATTCTGCCGTTTCAATAACAGCAGGGGCAGAATTTAATAACTAACACCAAAAACAGTGTTCCTGGCCAGAATTTTGGGAGCACATTTATTATTGTAAATTGGTAATTTTGTGAATCCCTTAAATTCGTTCAGCTCTCTGGTGTGACCTGATTCCCTTCTATTGTCTATACCCTCAAACAGCACCCATCCGCAGGTTCCCACAGGACCAGCAAAGCTCCCCATCCTCCGTGCGTGAGCAGGAAAGTACAGCATATTCAAATGAGAACAAGAGCAGGAGTTACTGTTATTTTTACTTAAATGCCACATGAACTTTCCAGAGAGTGGGAAGGCATTCATCCTCCATGGCATGTACGTTTACAAGATTTACTTTGGCTCCGACAATCCTACTGAGTTAGCCACAGAAGTATGTTTCACATAATGAGCTGTGTGTTGGACATAGCTCAGCACTATATAAATGTGCATTTCTATAGGGCATCTGGTACTTTAAATTAAATGTAGCCACTTTGTTATGTAAAAGATCTAATTTCAGGGAAAAAATGATGATGGTAGATCATATCAGTAAACCCCTGAGGGTCTCCTGGTTGCTTAGATGTCCAGGCAGGTGTTTGTTCGCAAAGAGCTTATATTTACTGGGAAGGGACAAAAAAAAAAAACAACAACAGGCGACTTCAGGGATGTCCCAAGGGCATAACCAGGGGACTCCAGTTGACATTCGAAGTCCAGAGGAGGAGGCATTTACCTCAGAACTGGAGCAGGGGAGGTGCTGTCAAAGGCTCTGGGAATCTGTTCTCTCTGGCTTGCCATTTCTTTCCCTTGGTTTTTCCAAATTCCTTTCAAATGTCAG
This sequence comes from Phyllostomus hastatus, assembly GCF_019186645.2. Taxonomy (NCBI): domain Eukaryota; kingdom Metazoa; phylum Chordata; class Mammalia; order Chiroptera; family Phyllostomidae; genus Phyllostomus; species Phyllostomus hastatus. Next base: position 31,846,196 of record NW_025333709.1, on the reverse strand, counting down.
TCCTCCAAGAAGCTTTCCCAATCTCTTGGCTGGAATGACCCCTCTCTGAAGATTGTGCTTATGTTACTGCCATTTGCACACACTTGGTGGGGGGCAATTTAATGTTGGGGTCAGGAAGGGGACCCTGGGATCAGACAGCCTAGATCGGAATCGTGTCTGCTGCTTGCTGGCCACGACACCTTCCTTAAACTTCCTGTGCCTCAGTTTCCTCACCTGCGTGAAGATGAAGTGAGTTAGTGCAGTGAGCACTTGCAACAGCACCTGGCCTGGGGTGAGCCTCACCTGGAGTTCGCTTATTCTTCCACAAGGGTCTCGTCTCTTTCATTTCCTCGTCAGCGCCTTAGAAGCGGGCACTGTGGTGTGCATCTCTGGGTCCTGCCCAGAGGCCGCAAGCATTCTCCAGCCTTCCAGGCTCTAAAATGCTTCCTCGTTCATTTCAAGTGCAAAACAAATAATGTGTGCTGTGATTCATAACGGTCTACCAGGTGCTGTGGGTTACATTTGAGTTCCTCATGGAGGTGATTTAAAAAATGCATACAGTGAGTCATTTACATTAAATGCTTATTTAGATATACGCTGTTGCCAAAGGGTGACACCTAACCTTTCCTGAGCATTTACCTCGTGCCAGACACTTGGCTACGCACGTTTCGCTCATTGTGTTGCTTCGATCACACTTAAACCACCGAGGTACTTGCACACTCGCACAGGAAGCCTGAAAATCTGTTGTCACCTCTTTTCCTGGCACCGAAAACTGTGTATTGCCAATAAAATTAGATTTATATCATCTAAATACAATACACCTACATTATATACTATTTCAAAGCCATTTCTTTCCACAAACTTGCTATAATTACAGTGGTATTATACTTCTTCATGTTATAATTCTAAAATTACCATGTGCATAGAGGGGAGATTCCTTTGTACCTTCATAATGGAGTTCCCCGCCACTCCCGAGAGTGCAGACGCACAAATGCACAGTCAGCGATGTTGTTAGAATATACTGCACAGGTCAAACTGTAATTAAAATAATTGTTGTTTACGAAGCATGGAAAATGTATCCACTACTTGAGTCATAATCACAGTAGTTAGAGACAGAAAACAGCAATTAAATAATCCAGTCAACCCCAGCCAAAGTGTGTCAGCCAAGATCCCAACAGAGAAGATCTGAGAATTAATTTCAAGGGAAAATATATATATATGTATATTATATATATCAGGCACATAGCATCACTCTTCATTCTCATTCTCTTCACGTTAGTGTGGTTTTTTTATTCATTCATTCATTCATTCAACAAGCATAGCTTACCATTGACCACAGTAAGCATCTACATTGCTTGCCATGTGCCAGGCCCTTTGTTAGGGACAATATCTAGAATAAGAACAGGTCCCTACCTTCAAGGAGCTCTCAGTTCCTGAAAACAGACCGAGTTGAGTGCCCTCTGAGTCTGCTCCCCAGCTACCTGGAATTAAGTGGGAGTGGCTTGCATGTGTTCAAGCAATTGTAGCATAAATATTATGCGAAACAGTAACTGACATTTGTGGAACACTCACTACAGGTGAGGTGCTGTGCTAGATACTTTACACACACTATTTTAGTCAACCCTCACCCCCAACAAATTATTATGGAGAAATTGTTATTATTATCTCATTTAATAGATAATGACAATGAAGCCTGGAAAGATTAGATAAACTAGTCTCCAACAGCCTCCACCCTTCCCAGCCCCCAGTCCCTTATAATTAACTATCTCCTGAGGCTGTCAACCTGCAGAGCTGTACCTGAGCTGCCTTGAAGGAGCTAGAGGACGGGGGGCCCCGTCTAGAAGGGTTTGACAGGTGAGGGGTGCCAAAACTTGGTTCTGTTCCAGCCACTGCCCTGAACACGGCCCCCACTGCAGTGTTGTCCTCTCTCTGCAGTCCTGGCGGCACATGATCCTGGAGCTGGGTGCCAGTGTGGATTCAGCCAGTTGCAATCTCTCAGAAACGTACCCTTCCCCTCAAACATTTTCTTTCCACTTCTTACTCTCTTACTTCCTATATCTCACTTTAAGTCCACACTCTTGAACAATTAGACTGTCTCTAACAAACACTACCAAGGGCCAAAGTGTCTCCCCGAACTGCAAAGTGATTTTCTGAAGCTTCTTTTCTTAGACTGGAAACACACACACACACATCACACACACACACACACATATCAGCTGAATCTCCAATCTCCATCCCGACTTCTGCTCCGGAGAACTGCATGACGGTGCTCACATTTGAACATCACAATGTTTCCTAAGTATGAGGCTTCCATCACTGGTGACCTTTGGTGCCACCCCTCTTTGCAGAGGAGGCAATGGGGGAAGTGGCTGGTCACGTATCCCCTGAGGCTGACAGTGCTCTATTGTCTAAGCAGGCAGGCTCTGCCTCTGGCACTTCTGCTAAGGTCGCTCTGCTTCCTGCTGCCTGGGGGTGGGGAGCAGGAATGGTGATGGGTGCACCAGTGGACCAGCTCTCTGCCTGGACCCAGCGTCGGCATCCATGGGAGGTTGCAAGGTGCTTATATCCTTGTTTCAACCACTTGCTCACCTCCGAGTTTATCCTAATTCTACCTCTCAACGCCTTTGCTGATATGCTGACTTCTGACTCCAAAAGTAAAACGCAGTCAGGATGCCATGCTGGTGGACCTTCAAAATTCTATAGGAGATGCTTTACACCTCCTTGGAGAACCTCTTTTTCAGCAGCCTCACTGTTGTTCTTGATGCCTACTAATGACTACAGTGCTCTGATGGCTCTCAACAAATATGAATAGAATATGGATGACTTAGCACTTATTTGCTGTTGGTCTTTCTTTGATCAACTAACACGAAAGTTGCAGAATAATGGTTCAGTCCTTGTTTAAATATCTGCCCTCAATAGGAGATGTACTACCAAAATCATCACCATTAGCAGCAAGCAGGCGCTGAGTTCTCACTGTGATGGTACAATTCCATGGCAATGGAATGATTATGACTATTTCAAGCCCATTAAAGGGAAATTTATTTAGAAATGTATTGGAGAAAAGAGGGCATTCACTTGGTGTCCTTCTGCAGTCCTTGACCCAGATGATCATACTCCCCTTCTAGAAGCTCTTGCATATCCTAAAACAGAAAACAAAAATGGTTCTATGCTGCCATTTCAAACAGTAAGCCTCTCATTTCAAATACAATAAAATGAATCACAGAAGTATTTCATCACTATCCTTTCCCACCACTACCTCTCTTTTAAGTTGCCTAATGTTGCATCCAGCAAATGCAAGAACAAATGTCGGAGACTTTCAGGGAATCAAGGATGTTACTTTATTGGCCAAATTTAACCTGCGCAGGGGCGAACTCTCAGAGTGTCCAGAGACACGGTACCCACAAGGGGCTGCAAATGAAAGACGCTCGGAGCACTCACAACTAAGTCCTTATATAGGGGCGGGCAAGCAAGCGTTATACAAAAGCAGATGTGGCAGTTAGCAATTCGCTTACAAAGACCACCGAGAGGGAATTTCAAACCAAGCATTCTTGCATAAGGCGGGAAGGCAGGATGTTTGTTCAGTAACCTAGTAATCTCTTGGCTCTAGCTAGCTAGGTTCCTATTTTCTCATGGTCCAAGTTTTTCCCTACTCCTTACATCTAATATCCTGATCTTTCACTCACCGAAGTCTGGATTGACACAAATGCCCTGTGGAACAGGCAGGGCAGGTAGAAATAGCTTCGTGAAATGGATGGGGAAACTGAGGCTCGGAAGTTAAATGGTCTGTCCCAGTCATGTAGTCTGTGACAGTATCAGTTAAATGCAGATCTCCAATTTCCACAAAATTGACTTCTCCCTCTAGGTCTGGTGATTTTTTTTCATCCTCACTAGAGGATATGCTTATTGATTTTAGAGAGAGAAGGAGAGAGGGAGAGAAGCATTGATCAGTTGCCTCTCATACACACTCCCACTGGGGACCGAACCCACAGCCCAGGTATGTGCCCTGACCAGGAACCAAACCTGAGACCTTTCGGTTTACTGGACGATGCCTCAACCAAGTGAGCCACACTGGCTAGAGCTACCAAATCGTTAGGCCTGGCGATTTCTGACCCTTGACCTCTAAACTCCGAGGTCCAAAGGTCACCTCTTTTCTACCTGTATGTGAATGGTTGGCTTAAACCCTTTGCCCTCTAAAGAGCTGTCAAAGACATGGCTAATGTCTTTGGCTAATGTCATGGTTAACGGACACTATGACTATCACAATTAATCAAATCTAATAAAACAAAAATTTGCTACTGAGCATCCTAAAAACAAACAAGCAAACACACACATAACTTTGGAGCTCCATTTTTACTGAAAATCGGACTTAAATTTGTTCTCTGACTGAGCGGTCAGTCTTCTTCCAACAAGAGTTAGAAGTCAATCCAAAAGGACTTATTAACCATCCGCCATGCCCTCGGAGAGTGAAGTATAAGAAGTGATCCCTAACGCCAAGCAGTTTGAGTCTAATTGTAGGGAGACAAAGGAACAATCAGTGAGTAATGTTAATAACTCTTCAATGTCGACTCTGTGGGTGTGTAAGGGGGAAAGTGAGCCCAGGACACGGAAGAACAACCCAGGAGCCGGCCGTGCCAGTTAGGGCTGGGCCCTAGGGAGCACCCCAAAGGGAGGAGCTCAGTCCTGGTTGTTGCCTGTCGTCTTCCAGCCTACCCGTCATGAGGAGAAGTCTCCTCAAGGAGGAGATTATTTGTTGATAAGTCTCTTTATTCCCACAGCTCCCATTTAAGAAGAGTTGTCGAAAGAATGTGGAGGAAGACTTTCTGGATTCAAATCTTGGTTGCATCACTTACTGGTCCTATAACCTTGAACAAATTACTTACACTCTCCATGGCCCAGTTTCCTCATCTGTAAACAAGTACTTACTGCAGAGGGTTATTATAAGAAGTAAATTAATTACTACTACGTGTCAGGGGTCTAGAAAAATACCTGACACATGTGAAATACTCCAAATATATGAACTGCTACTACAACGATTTGCATTTGATCAAGGCCTATCTGTTCAAATAGAGCGTAACAACATAAGAGCAGAGTTTTAATGTCTAAACCTTTGTGAGCATATTCATGCAGTAGTCTTTACTGAACACCTACTATGTGGGATGGGTATATAGTGACGAACAAGGAAAACAAAGGTGTTCAATAAACGAGCACAGAGATGAGACGCAGTGGAAGGCAGAATTTTCCCTTATAACGACAATTGACCATTTTGAGTCATACCGGGTTTTTTAAATTAATAGACTTTACTTTTCAAAACAGTTTTAGGCTGACCAAAAAACTGAACAGATACTACAGAGAGCTCCTACATATGCTGCCCCTCTCACATGACACACACACAGCCTCCCCTATCATTAACATCTTGCATTAGTGTGGTGCCTTTGTTAAAACTGATGAACCAATTCTGATATAGTATTATTAATAAAGGCTTGGTCTATATTAGAATTCACTCTTTCTGTTGCACAGCTCTATGGGTTTGGAAAAACGCACACTATTGTGCATCCACCATGATGATATCATACCCAAGAGTTTTTCCACCCCACAAATAACCACTGAACTTTTTACTGTCTCTTTACTTGTGCCTGTTCCAGAATATCATGTAGTTGAAATCATAAAGTATGTAGCCCAATTTATAGACTGACTTGAACTTAGAAATACACATTTAAATTTCCTTCATGTCTTTTTATGACTCAATAGCTCATTTCTTTTTATTTATTATCTGATGTATCCCAGTTTATCATATTCACCTGTCAAAAAGCATCTTGAGTGTTTCCAGCTTGGGGCAATTACAAATAAAGCTGCTCTAAACATTTGTGTGCAGGTTTTTGGGTGGACGCAGTTTCCATTTGGGTAAATACCTAGGAGCGTGATTGCTGGGTCATATGGTATGACCATGCTTAGCTTTGTAAAAAGCTGCCAAACTGTCTTCCAAAGTATATGTACCATTTTGCATTCCCACCAGCAGTAAATGAGAGTTCTTACTGCACATCCTTGCCAGTACTTGGTGTTGTCAGTGTTTTGGATATTCACCCTTCTGAGTGTACAGTAGTATCTCATTATAGTTTTCATTTGCAATTCCCTAATGGCATAGTTGTTGATTACCTTTTAATATGCTTATTCCATCTGCTTATCTTCTTAGATGGGTGTCTGTTCAGATCTTTTGCCCATTTTTAAATTGGACTGTTTTTTTATTGCAGAGTTTCAGGATTTATATATATATATATACAAATACAGGATTTATATATATATATATATATAATACAAGTCCCTTATCAAATGTGTTTTGCAAAGCATTTCTCTCAGCCTGTGCCTTGTCTCTCCTTTCTCTTAGAAGTCACATTACTTTGAAAGCAAGTTAATACTTGTCGATCCACTGGAGTTAGTTTTCCACTGTGCCTTTGCTTTAGTACCAGTGCTGGCTTCTTTCACAAAATCAGTGTAGAAGGAGAAGACAGAAACAGATTAAAAAAATCTTAAGGCCATAGAACAATTTCAGTTCCTCAGCTGGGGGTAATTCATAGCCACATTGGATGTCGCCAGATATTTTCTGTTGTAATTAGAAATTAGAATAAACAGGCTCAAACAGCATCAGAAAAATTACATCCAAATGGACTTGCATTAGGAAAAGTCCTGTTCTAAATAAATGTGTGGAAATAAAGGCTAGGTTTCAGCCCCCCAAACCCCTACCCCCATTTCTACTTTTATACCAAGCGAGTTTCTTTGCTTTAGAATAAGCCTCTGAATTTAATAAGCTCCATTGGGAGCATGTCTGCACAAGGGTATTAAGTCCTTGATGGGTTGTTATAAATCTTGTTTTTGGCCACACTCGCAGAAACCCAGCCCAGGAGCCCCTCACCCCATCTCTACAGAACTTTACAATGTCAGTTAGTCATCCACGTCAATGACTTCATCTGTTACCTACGCACAGCCGGTCTGCCGGGCTGCACACTGCAGTCAGGCTGCATCAGAAGTAACTCTGCCCCACATCTCGAGGGGAGCGGAGGAACAGGCAAAACCGTAGGGAGAACCTAGGCATGGATGGGAACCAGCTGAAAGTTTTCCAGGAACATTGAAACATTCTTTCTCCACTTGTGGCAAATGACATGGGTTTCCTTAATGAGCACATGCAGCCAAAAACCCCAGTTTACACACTGGAAGGAAAACACTCTCCTAGAGCAAGCAGCAATGCCCGGAGGAAAGGACTAAGCAACAACTCCAGACCCAGAATGCTAAGAGCTGGCTTCTGAACACCCTGTTCTCAGACCACGTGGGCGTGGGGTCCAGGCCTCTCGCCGTGGCCTTTAGGAAGTCGTCAGGGCCATCTCTTTCAAGGTGTCAGCCGTGGACAGCAACACCATTAGCATGAAGGGTAACGCAGTCGGAGGCCTTCCAGCAGACGAAGAAAGGACAATATTTTCCATATGGCTGCGCTAAAAAGTTCATTTTAAAAAAACACTTGCAACTACTATGGAAAAGTCCAAGTTAAATGTGTTTTTTAAACAAATCTGGTCAATATTTTGCTGGGAAATTTACACTTCAAGAAATGATCTTCGGGACTCCTAGGGAGACCGCATTAAGCTGACACATTTTTCAGATCAAAAAGGCTGCCCTAAAAACACATACCTTCCCAGGAAACAGTGAAGAGACCCAGGTCTTTCCGTGCCGGGCCACTCACTGCCCCTCAGAGCACCCGTGCCAAGAAGTCAAACCTGATGGAACCCTGGCTTCAGCCCTCTCCGTACTGGCCGGTGGAGACCACGGACAGGCCATCCCCTGGCTTTCCGTTTTGCTTTGTTTTGTTTCTCAGACTGTGGTGATCACATCTGTTACTTATCTTTCCTCTTCCGTGGGGACTGTTTACAAGGGTCCCCAAAACAACAGCGTCTGTCAAATCTCCACAGAGATGACAAAAGACAAGACCCCGGGAATTTGGCCTATCTGTCTGCAAACCTCGGAGCCAAAGGCGGGGTTTTCAGAGCGGCCGCCAGGGCCCTCCAAGCGACTGGGCCCGGGAACTGGGAAGGAGGCTGGAAGGAACCCGGCCTTGTCTCGGGAGCTGCAGAAACACAGATGCAGCTTCTCTAACGTCATCTCTGCAAGGGCGCCCCACTTCCTCCCCACGCAGAAGTCCTTGTGATTTGTAAGAGGCTTTCTAGCGGCTCTGTCTGCCGCCCTTCTGCCGTTTCTTTCTCTGGTCTTCTCTCTCTTTCTTTTGCTCTCTGGATTCCCAGAAGTCAGGGGCAGAGCAGCCTTACCAGCCTGCAGATGCCAGTATTTTGGCAAAACATTCTGACAGTGGAATGAAGACCAGCCAACGGTGAGCTGGCGGCTTCACCTCGGCACCCACGAATTCAAGAGCACACCTGTGGCTTTTCACAGTAGAAGCCAGGTTTATTATTTAATATTAGTTGTTAATGTCGTATGTCCAACATGGAAACCTCCGGAATGCAGTGCTACTCAGGCCGCGGGCCAGGAGCGGCTGCCGGTCCACAGGGGTGCTGCTCTGGTGGACAGAGAGATGCGGGCAGAAACAGGGGAGGCGCCAGACACTGTCACGGGGGTGTCACGGGGGCACCTGTGTCTGTTGCATCTAGTTGTAAGTTTTATAGGTCTTTGCTCTCTCTAGATATTCCTTTTTATTGTATTTACAAAGATATTAAGCTGTAATTGATTGGAAACTTAACAAGAAAATGCTTTGCCACATAGAGTTTGAAAAGCAAAACTAACACTATAAAAAACACTCATATACCCATTAATTTACCCAAGCTTCATCAAATCTGAACATATCACTATATTTGCCTTTGTCTTTTTTTTTAATGAAAACATTACATATTGCTCCTCCTCTTTTTTCTTCTCCTTTGCCCTCCCCTCCTTTCCTCTGCCCTCTTTCCTTTTAGATGGATGGAGCACGGTAGGCCCCCGTGACTAGGGAGAGAGGGGGCCACAGTGGCCCAGCATGGGGAGCCAAAGCTGGAGCCCAGGAGACACACGGGACTCCTCCATGAAGGGGGGGTGTGGGTGTTTCTCCCTTCAGAGCCCAGGAGGGGTGAGGAGGGTGTCCACCCAGCGGGGAGCTTCTGGCATAGGGAATCACATCCCAAACAGGAGACGAAGGCTTCTTTGCAAGGGAAAAGGTAATGGAAGAAATGAGAGATTAGTTACATTCTAAATATATCGATCAAATTAAAAAAATATAATAAGGATAGTAAGAACCAGGTTTTAATGGAAAGGGAGAAAACTAGAATAAATCCCGTGGTGTTAGACTGCAATTAGATATGTTGGCAAAAATGGATGGTTGTTCATATACATATAGGTCAACAAAAAATAAATATAGATGGAGATGCATGTATATACAGGTACACATGTATTCCCTAGCTCTGTCTGCTGGGGGCAATAGCAATGCACATACCTAGTGCTCAGATCTCGACTTTTAAATACTATTCTCCACCAAAAGAAATGAGGGCTCCTTGGAGAAGTGGCTGATTCCAGAGCAAGGACTAAGGAAGAACAAGAGGAGCCTAGAACATCTTGTGCCAGAAACCAAGAAAGTGCTCGAATGACAATGAGGACCTGGAGGCGCAGAAGGAAGCTTGGAGGCGCTCCCCCAGCCAGGCCAGCACAGACAGAACTGAACATAAAATTAAATAACAATAGTAGCAAGTTATAACCTCTTTCATAAAGCAGAAATCGTGAGTGCCTACAGAGGTAAATAAACCTGTGAATAAATTGAGAGTTTAAAGAGGGGTGGGATATTGACATAGTTCATAATTATCAAGGAGAGCAGATGACCTCTCCGGGGAAGGCTGGCAGGCACCACTGTAATCACGTAATCAAAACCATTAATAATGGGACAACTTGAAACTGTCCCCATCTGATAGACAATGAGAACACATTGCTTTTGTGATATTTCTGCCAAAGATGTACAGCATGACTCTAATCACAAGGAAACATCAAAAAAACCAAATTGAAGGACATTCTACAAAATAACTGACCTGGAATCTTCAAAAGCCACAGGGTCATAAAAGTCAACAACAGACGGAGGAACTGTTTCATGAAGGAGAAAATTAAAGAGACATAACAACTAAATGCAAAGATGAGATGGGGATCAAAGGAGCGGAGGGACACTTGAGGAATGTGCCTCAGATAGAATCAATCAGATTGGAGCTGGCTGGATGTGGGTGAGGAGAGAGAAGAGTACACCGAAGACTTCTGGGGTGTGTGAACCTGGACACCTGGGAATCCAAGAAACAGGAAGAGACGCTGAGAGCGGGTCTGAGGGGAAGGTGGTGACTTTGGTCTTAAGTGTGTTGAACGGACAGAGGTGGAAAACAGCCTGGCAAAAGTGACAATTGGAATATGGTCATGGAACTAGAACGAGAACTGGAGGCTGCATAGAAATAGAAGTGGGAGCTCCAAAAGACAAAGAGGCCCTGGCTGGTGTGGCTCAGTGGATTGAATGGCTGCCTGCGAACCAAAGGGTCGCTGGGTGGATTCCCAGTCGGGGCACGTGCCTGGGTTGTGCCTGGGTTGCTGGCCAGGTCCCCAATAGAAGGTGCTTAGAAGCAACCACACATTGATGTTTCCCTCTCTTTCTCCTTCCCTCCCCTCTCTCTAAAAATAAATAAACAAATAAATAAATAAATAACCCTTTTAAAAAAAGAAAACATTAAAAAACCTTTAAAAAAAGACAGTGAAGTAATAACAATAACTTTCTTTTATCAAGGACTACTTTCTGCCAAGAACTACCTTAAACGTGCTAAATATTCCTTTCCCAGTGCTCTCGGTACACTGTACATAGGTATCACCAACTCCATCTTACAGATTCAGGGGAGTTACATAAACTAAGCATCGGGGGGATTAAAAAACTTTCCATGCCCAAGGAGCTCACACTGATGCAATAAGGGACTAGAACTTGAACCCGAACCTGCCTGACCTCACATGGTCTGAGGACAGAATTTGGCAGAAGAAGGAGTCCATGAAGGGGATGGAGAGGAGCCCTTAAGAGAAAGGAAATCATAAAGCTGTCATCTACTGAGGGTAAAGAAAGGGGGAAAAAAATATCAAGGAGAAATGCACCAGTCAAATGCTGCGGGATTAAACTGAGCCCACTGGGTTAGCTGTTACGTCTGTTTCTGTGGATGGAGAAAGGCAGAGTCCTAGCGCTAAGTGCAAACCTGCCCCACAGCGAGGGATAAATGAGGGTGTAGAATTGCTTCACTTTTAGTACCAAGAGCCCTGCCTCTTGGGAAACCCCTCTGTTCTGGAGAGCTAGGGCAACTATTCACCCCAGCAGGGACTGTGGTGTGTCTTTTATTGTCGTAAAATCCACATAAAACAAAATGTATCACTTTAACCACTTTTAACTGTAGAGTTAAGTGGAATGAAATACATTTATAATGTTGTGCTACCATCACTACCATCCATCTCCACGACTCTTTCATCCTGTAAAAACTGAAACTCTATACCCGTTAAACAACAGCTCTCCATTCCTCCCTCCAAGGTGTAGACCACTTTTAAGAGACTGGGCGACAAAGAACAGAAAGACAAAGTGGGTGCTTCAAGGCAGAGCAAGGTCAAGGAATGGGGGTTTTTATTGTGTTTTTAAGATAATATAAATTTAAACCTGTGAAGCAAGAAGAGATCAAGATATGCAACCAAGAGCAGCAATAATTGCTGGAGTTCAGCCCAGGAGGAAGAGAGATTACATTCTCCGGAAAGGTAGGGGGCAATGTCCCGTGCTTATCACAGCCACCCTGCGCGGGCCTAGAGCGGACGAACCAACTGTGGAACTCGGGCAGGCAGAGAGCTCCTGGATACCGACCTCAGACGCGCCTTCACAGTCCTGCAATAGACATTGTGTCGAACTGAAGGCAGACTAGTTAGACTTTGAATCCCAGGTCTGTGGACGTCACAGCCTCTCTCAGTTTCAGTTTCTTCGTCTGTGAAGTGCAGTAATATTACTTTACCTGGGCTGGTAGTTACAAACGTAGGGTACCAGCAGGTCATAAATTCCAAGCACTCACTATTTTTATTATTTCTCCTGCCTGCTGTTGAGGAATTTTCTTGCAGGGCCTCTTCCCTCACTCACCCCAACCACTTCTGTCCTGAAGCATAATTCGGGTGATAACAGGCCCAGGCCCAGGCAGAGAGGTGGGGTGGGGTTATGGAAACCCATTTAATGGCCCTGCTACAGAGCCCTGGGCTCAGGGACCCGCCTGTCTGCACCCCTCTCCACCGCAGGTAGGAGCCTGAGGATGCGCCTTTGAGAAGAGGCCAGGAAAAGGCGAGGCTCACGTAGGTTTCAGCAGAACCCCAGGCTAGGACCGGCTCAGGACGCTTGGGGTGGGGGAGGGGCAGCAAGAAGACTGAAACCCATGGAAGTAGGGAGCGCTGCTGCTGGCACGTGATGGGTGCCAGGTAATTGTTTCAGTAAGTGGGACTCTAGCCTTTCCAAATCTAGGCTTCAGCTGCATTTTTTTTTTTTTTTGAAAAATTTTCCATATTAAATTGTGCGTCTGGTTCATCTTCCTCGGGGCAACTCCTCCCTGCTCCCCTCCCCCCACACCCTGACCTCTGGGCAACTCTTCCCATCAGGCTGCTTCCCTGACTTCCCGGAGATCCTACCTCGGAACTGATAGGGAGATAGGCAGGGCTTAGCTACATAAATAGCATGTAAATGACTTTAAATAAAAGTAAGTGGAAATCAAACCCATACTGATTAGCCATTAAGTGTTCTGAGATAAGGGAAGTCCTTTTATTTCATAGAAGAAATGTTTTTGATTGCTAAAAAAACTTTTTGTGAGGAAAAAATATGTCCTGTGGGAAATTAGAAAATTTAACTACAGTATCAAATTAAGCTCCTAATTATTGCATAATCAGAAAGTGGTATCATGATTGCCACCTACCTTACCAGAACCAAAACATTCAAATGCATAATCTGAGGAGTGGTAGGCAGTACACCCCTTTGGCTAACTAAATCTGCTGACCTTGGAGTCAGAAAGCATGGTGTGGAATTCTAGCTCCCCCTAGCTGTGTGACTGCGGGTGAGTTACTTGACTTCTCTGAGCCACAGTTGCCTCCACTGTATAAAGGAAATAGAAAATAACAGTACCTACCACATAGGATTGTTGTGAGGGTTAAACAAAATAATGTATAAGGGGCACTCAGCATAGAACTATGAATAGAATCAGCCATCATTAAGATCACAAAATATCTAAAGTTATATTTAATATATTTTTGGCCCTAGCTGCAGTTATATATGCTAATTAAAAAAAAACAAACTCTGAGGTCTGTATTTGACATAGATCCTGAAACCCTGATAACCGGTGGGCATGGGGAACAACTGTTTACTGAGTGAATGAGGAGAAAATCAGTTTGCATTCTGTGCTCTCCCACCTTCTCAGCAGCCTTCAAATGGCAGCTTCTTTGAACACCACTCCTATGGCTAGAAAGAGTTAATGAAGATTTCCAAGAATCCTAGTTTACCACCTAAGAAAAGCTTAGGTGCTGGAAGGTTCTGACTCATTTACCCAAACACAAAGGCTGAACTAACAATCAGCCCACATTTTCTTTTGATACGTGGCATAAATTTTATTTTTAAGTGCATTAAACTAAATTTTAAGCTACTTTTAAAAGGATCTTATCAAAAGGAAACCCATGTAATGACAATCAACGTTTATAATTCAAATTTTTAACTTGCAACATTGTAGTTAGCAATTGCCTCTCTGTGTACATTCCCTATCTAACTTACTCCTTATTAGGAATTCCGTCCATTGTAACAAATAAGTACAAAGATAGAGCTGTGCATGAGAGGTGTGAAGACTTGTACTTCTTTGCTTTCCCATGTGTTGCCTTACAAGAGACATCTAAACAATGGGTTTTAAATATTCTTTTTAAAAATGCATCTGTATACACTTATTTTTAAAAATATTTTATTTATTTTTAGAGAGAGGGGAAGGAGAAAGAGAGGAAAAGAAACATCAATGTGGGGTTGCTTCTCGAGTGCCCCCAACTGGGGACCTGGCCTGCAACCCCGGCATGTGCCCTGACTGGTGTACTTTTTTTAATATATATATATATATTTTTTTTTTGGAGGGGGGAAGGGACGGAGAAAGGGGGACAGAAACATTGATGTGAGAAAAAAAAAACATTGTTCAGTGGCCTCCTGCATGCCTGCACGCACCCCAGTCAGGGACCAAACCGCAGCCCAGGCCTGTGCCCTGACTGGGAATCCAAGGCAACCTTTCGCTTTGTGAGACTCCAACCAACTGAACCACACTGGTCAGGGCTGTTTGCACTTCTTTATTTCGCAAGCTAAGACTATGCTTTAAGACATTTATCTCATGCAAAACATTTCTCTTCCTTTTACACTTATTTCTAATTCTTTATGTTTATACAAACATACGTTTTTTAAAAATGATCATTTATATTTGTTTTTAGGTCAGCACCAAAAAAGGGTACTTTTTTGGATTTCATCTTCTTTCTTCAATGTATTTTTTTCCAATGGAAAAATGACGTTTAGTATGAAAGGTTACGAATCAGACGCAGGCCCCGCCCTTATGGAGCTGAAGGCCCAGGCACCCAGAGGAACACTGAATGGGGCATCACAATGGTGGTAAGCATCAGAAAAATGGAGGGGGACCCGGGGAGGGGAGACGTTTGCTGACAACCTGGGGCCCTTGGGTCTGGGCAGCAGAAAGGAGGACGACAATACTGCTGGTACAGGAAACAGTCCAGGCGCAGCCTAAAGACAAAGAAGAGTGTGGTGAGCTGGGCGGAAGGGAGAACAGACCCAAGATGAGGCTGGCGAGGTAGGAGGGGGTCTGGATCATCAGCGGCCATGGCCACGGTAAGAATTTGGGCGTGATTCTCAGGGCATGGGGAGGTCGAGGAGAGATTGTATGCAAGAGAGTGGAATGATCATGTTTCGTATTTTAGCAAGATAATATTCAGGTGGCGAGAGAAAAGAAAGGGAGCCAGGGTGGAAGCTGGGAGACCAGTCAGGGGACTGTTGTAGTAGACCAGGGGACAGGTGACTGTGGCTGGCACGAGAGGGTGACAGTAGGGATTGGGGAGAGGTCACAAAGTCAAGAGATGTGTAGCAGGTCGATCTAATAGGACTTCGAGTTTGATCAGATTAGAAGGATCGGGGAGATGGAAGAGCCAAGCATAGCTTCCAGATTTCTGGCTTGAACACCAGGATAGGCGGTGCTGCTCCTGGAGAAACTCCCAGAAACTCGGTTCTTCTCGTCAATGCAGTAAAGAATTAAAGATGAGCGAGTCTATTAACACACAAGCAGGGTTTATTGTGATCTGTTGTCATGGAAGGGAACAGGCCTAGTTAAGGCGGAGTGGGGGTGCTGAAAGGCATAGGTTCAGGGTGAAGCAGGGTAAGAGTGGCGAAGGCAAGGGCGCCCAAAGGCCAGGGTGGCAAGCACAGGGGTAGTGAGGGCCGGGGTGTCAAGCACGGAGTGGCCTGAGGCCGGTGGCCTGGCTGAGGCCAGAAAGCCAAGAGTGCCGAGTCCCCCCAAGCCTTTGTCCTGAAGACTTCTATAGCCAGTGGGACCAGGGGTGAGGGGGAAGAAGTTACATATTGATTGACAGGTAAGAGTGGTGCCAGCTTTCCAGGACCAGGGTGTGAGTACCCAAAGGTATTAATGGGCTTCCTCCTTTAGGCACTATGGGCCCTTTTCAGCCTCTCAGGCCTTGGGATGAAAGCAGGGTTTCAAAGACTTTCTTTCCCAGATAGTGGAATAGATACATAGAATTGCAAGGACTGCTGAGTCAGTGGGTGGGACATGTATCCCGCCTCCTCCCTGCCTTCATTTCCCCTCTGGCTGCTCATTCCACTGTAACAGTGCCAACTGTTCATGGGGGTGAGAACCCTGGAGGAAGGGCAGGTGTGAGCACAAGGTGACACGTCTGAGACAATGATGTTCAATGGGCAAGTGGATATTGGGGTGTGAAACTGAGAGGAGCAATCTCAGTTGGAGGCCTGGATTTCAAATTCATTGGCATTTAAAAGAAGCTTTTTAAAAAGATTTTATTTATTTATTTTTAGAGATAAGGGAACAAAGGGAGAGAAAGTGGGAGAGAAACATCAATGTGTGGTTGCCTCTCACACGCCCCCTACTGGGGACCTGGCCCAAAACCCAGGCATGTGCCCTGACTTGGAATCAAACCAGCAACCCTTTGATTCGCAGGCCAGCACTCAATCTACTGAGCCACACCAGCCAGGGTTTAAAAGGAGCTTAAAGTCCAGCACATGCATATAATCTGAGAAGAGCAACAACCCTAGAATCCAGCCTGGCAAAACTCCAACGTTTGATGACTGGGTAAAGAAGGATCTGACTGGAAAAGGAGAATGTTGTATCACACAAACCAGGCAAGAGAATGTCTTAAGAGAGAGCAATCAGAAATGTTAAACACTACTGACCTGTCCAATAAGAAAGAGATTAGAAAAGATCCTCTGTACCTTCCAATGGGGAATAAAGGCCACAGGAAACCTAAAGGAGAACTGCTAGGCCTCACTGAGGTGGGCCTGGCATGTCAAAAGGAGACACATTGGTTTTTAATGCAGTAGGCACTGAGGAATCACGGAAGGTTTTTGAGCAAGAGGGTATGATCATAGCTGTAACTAAGAGATATTATCCCTGTAACCATGTACGGGTCAGAGCAGCACAGTCTGGAAGGAGGAAGGCATTTAAAAGGGTATCGCAACAGTTCCAGCAAGAGGAGAGAGTGCCTGAACTAGGGCACTTGCAGCAAAGCCAGAAAGTCAGAGATGGAGGTTGCATCAGTCCGTGTCTTTCAGCTGCAAGTGAAAAAACAATTCAATTGGCTTAAATACTAACAGGGATTTATTAATCATACGGATGAAAATTCCAGAGGCAAAGTCGACTTCAGACAAGACTGACTCCAACAGGTCCAGCGATGTTTCCAAGGACCCATTTTTCCCTCTGTATCTCTCCCATCCACTCTTTTTCGTGTGGCTTCACCTTAGGCTCGATTCTGGCAACTCTGGAATCTCCTCTCCTTACAGAAAAATGACTTCCATAATTCCATACCTTACATCTTGCAGGGAAACGGTCAAACTTCCCCACATCAGAAGTCCGGCGAACCTCTCCTTGCATCTTACTGGCTTTGACAGGGCATGCTTCAGGCCAGAACCAGCCCAGGTGGCCCTGGAACATAAGCCAGTCAGAGCCCATCCCTGAATCCCTCTCTCTCTCCCCCGCCTTCCTTTCTCTCTCTGAAATTGACAATTTTAAAAGTAAATAAACAAATTTTGGAGAAAGGATACAGGGAAAAGTGGAAGATAAGTGCCAGGGAGGTCACCAAAATACAATCATCAAAATATGAAAACACTAACCTTTGATTTCTTTATTCTTTGAAACCCAGGGTTGACAGCTATCAGGTCACTCTGTACCAATGGACTTAGTACAGTCTGATTAACTCAACTATAGTAAAACTACTCTGATTAAATTAATTAGCCAGGAAACAAGTAGAATTAATTTATAAATGAATTAATTTAATATTTTAAAAGAACATATCATATAAGGAACCAACTGTTGAAACTAGAATTCACTTGTAAGAAGGATGGGTTTCAACAAAGAGATTAGCCTCATTTGTAATTACAGTTTTAAAATGCTGAAATGATTAAAACCACATTATGTTCTTGAGTGAGAAACCGTATTCCTACACTCACTCAATATATTTTTCCTGTTTCATTTATTTAGAGCCTCCAGTCTGCATATGGAAATCTGCCTCCCATTTCCCAGCACCTTCTCTTTAGAATTATATCTTTGCAACTGTATCTACCTCCCTAGAGTTCAAAGAGATAAAAGGATAGCAGCCAGCCCTGACCTGCTTGGCTCAGTTGGTTGGGCATTGTCCCACAAAACGAAAGGTCACTGGTTCAATCCCTGGTTCAGAGCACATGCTTGGGTTGTGGGTCAGGCCCTCGATTGGGGTGCATTCAGAAGGCAATTGAGTGGTGTTTTTCTCCCTTCCCCTCTCTAAAAATAAAGAAAATTTTTTAAAAATAGCAGCCATGAGCTCTCTGAATCTTTACCAGCTTGCATTTCCAATGGCAAGCATTAGTTGCTGAGAAATCAAAACCCTCCTGCTATAGGCACAAGGTTGAGAACCTGATCTTGGCTGGCTCTCACGTGGTGGGCCGCTGGTTGGCAGCAGGCTACTCCAGCAGACCTCACCCAGACAACTTCTGGCTTTCTTCCACAGGTCACTCAGCCTCCAGCAGGCTCACCCAGGCTTATCTATGAGGCTAACATGGGGTTCCACGAGAGAATGAAAGTATGCAAAACCTCTGGAGGTCTAGGTTTGGAATTGGTACACTGTCCCTTATTGTGCATTCTGTTGGCCAAAGTAAGCCACTAGTTCAGCTCTGATTCAAAGGATGAAACAAAACACTCCCCCTCTTGGTGCAAGTTGCTGCAACACCACATTCCGAAGGGTATAATGCAGAAGACCATTCACTGGGGCCACTCGTGCAATGAATTCATCAAGGCTGCCAGGCTCCTAGGTTCAGCTCCCAGGGTGGAGCACCTGGAATGCAGTAATGGGCAAATAGGCACCTCGGGTGATGGGGTGGCAGTGGCAGTGGCATTGTCTATTCGGGTTTTGGGCATGTCTGTCAAAATGTAAAACATGTACCCACTTTGAAGAGTTTGATTGAAAAAATTACAAGTAAGCAAAGAAATCTGAAAACAGACTAAGCCTTTTAGAAGCACACTTTTCTAAACCATCTACACTCTTATCAATATTTCTCTAAACAGTTTGGCAAATAGAATAGAGCATTTTTATGGAAAATGCTTTACTTGTTTATAATTTGATACAGAGATGAAATCTTTTAGAGAAAGGAGCAGGTGCATGCTTACCTTCCTCTCATTGTAAATGGTTCCAGATGGTGACTATTCATTTCAGAGACTTCTTATGAAACATCTGTTCACAATATTTATATTTGACTTTATTACATTTTCCAAAAATTGCATTTTAAATACATTTTCCTTGAAATTAAAAAAACATTCATTTTTCTTATTCATCAGAAAAGTCTTTGCATTAGTTTACTCTCTCTCTCTCCGGGCACAGACTCTGCATTGTCATGTCACAAAGCTTGACTTAAGCGGCAACTCTGTGAAATGGAAAGTGAAAGGAATACATGGCGGCGTCTTTATAGTACTCTAATACTGTCGTGCGCAACTTAATTATTTCTCGATTAAGAGAATCAAATTGGTTTTAGTTTTCTCTTTCAATTGCTATTTGTCTGAGTTCTGCAACCTATTTTAAATATTCTCAGGGGGGAAAGCAGTTTGTGCCAGGATATTGATGATGAAGCCGATCATTTCTCTAGTTGTGTGAAAAGCTTTTATGACAAAATGCATTTTCCTAAAACAAAATACATGATTATAAATGCAGCAAAATTGCACGCTATGAAAAGCCCACATGCGATGACAGAAAAAGAAAGAAACTCTTTTAAACATTTAAAAAACAGTGTACTAAAATTCAGTGTACTCACTGTAAGGAGCAGCTTTTCTAAGGGTTTGTTAAAAATTCTAACTTGTGATACAATGAAGAGAACCAGAGAAGTGGACAATAGATTCAGCTCTTGGTCCGATCAACCTGAGAACAAATCAATGCTGGGTTAGTGGGGCGTCCAACCCACCCCTGGTCCTCTCTGCCTGCCCAGTCCCCTTGCACTTATTCCTCTGCATGAACACTTTTACGTGGTGAGCTAATGTGAGTCTTGGTTTTTTCAGCCTGCCCAGCAATCATTCACTCTTCTTGGAGCGATGGCACCCCTCCTTTTCTTCGGAAGTGTTGCCCCCTCCCCATTACTCCCAGCCTCTGTAGCTGAGATGGGTGAGCTGACTACATTCTCAGCTCCTTCTGTTGACCTTTTTAAAAAAAAATTTTTAATTGTATTTTTTCCATTACCATTTAGCCCCCTCCCCACCGGCAATCACCACACCCTTGTCCATTCCTATGAGTCCTTTTTGTGTTGGCCTGTACCAACCCCGCCCCCCCCCCCGGCCCACCACCCTCAGAGGGTTCCTGCACCCTCCCATTTCCCTGCCCACTCCCAACCTCCATAGCTACATGACTAGTCTGGGGGTGGCACTCCACTGAATCAGACCAACTCTGAGCCAGCCCCACACCTTTGGCTTAAGGGATCAGGCAGTGGGTACTCTCTGAGCTGCTGTAGGCAAGGTGTAAAGGGTAAGCTGACTGTCTGCTGGATTTCACCTTTTCAACGAGGACCTGCCTGATGGCAAGGTCAACACACAGGAAAGTCTAACCAAGAGATGGACCTGAGTCTTGTTAAATCATTTGAGATCCTAAATCCAGCCATGCCAGTGGAGCCCTGGCCAGGTAGCTCAGTTGGTTAGAGCGTCATCCCCATACACCAAGGTTGGGGGCCCCATGCCTGGTCAGGGCACACGCGAGAAGGAACCAATGACGCATGAAGAAGTGGAACAAACCAATGTGTTTGTGCCTGTCTGCCTGTCTCCTTTCCCCATTCCTCTCTCTTTCTAAAACATCAGTGTAAAAAAATATACATATATAACCTCATTTCACTAAGGGCAACTTTAGAGTTTTTAGATCTCTGCAACTAAAAGGTCCAAACAAAGGGAAAGAAAGGGGGGACAAGCTGCACAGCCCAATGACAAAGAGCACATGGCTCCTCGCCAACTCAAATCTCACTGAGGCTGAGGTAACAAATATAGTGCCCTCGACATCACTGTAGTCCCCATCCTTGACACGTTATTTTTTAAAGAAATTTGGTGCATATACAGTGTTATGATTTAACAGCAAAGCAGAGTGGAAGACAGCCATTTGCTGCCCATATGGTGTGTAGGAAAGGTCTAGACAGTCGGTTAAAAGGGCAAGGTGCAGGAATGAAACCAGATGCAGCGATATCCAGGCGCCGCCGCTGCATCTTTGCCTGTGAGCCAGCGTTTCTGCCGCTGCTGGGCGGAAGGATTCCCGCCACCGAGCAGCATGGGCGAGCTCCTGTGACCCGGACTGGCTGGAAGCCACTCATTTCAAGTGAGGAAACACGAGGCGAAGGATTTTTTGGAACCAAGGAATTATTAGATGGCCAACCAAATCCAGGAGGGAGAAAGTCGTGTGTATCAATTGTGACTTCACATTTTCTCTTGCGAGGCGTCTCTTGAGAGTTTATTATGAAGAACAAAATTGAAAGGAAAAGAAAGGAAAAGAAGCGTGGCTGCCTCTTACAACTGAAAGGAAATGTCTAGGTCGTTGTGCTCCACCTCTTCTTCCTGCTGGTTGAGGACCTGAAGCCGGAGCGGGGAATGGGCAGAGTGGCTGGGAGAGGAGCACTCCAAGGGCCTTGGCTGATGACCGTTTCTGCCACACTCAGTTTTCCCCACGTTTGGATAGACAGAAAATTCCAGAAAAGCATTTCTAAATGTATGCCCTAATGGTATAAAAGAGCAGAAGCTAATCCAGTGTGGTGTGTACTACAGGGTTAAAAACTTGTCGACATAGGACAAACCAAGTTTTCACCTTTTCCTTTATTCCCCAGGACTAATCCCCACCAGAAGGGAAATCTGGGCTTCTCCAGAGTTCTCCAGAGCTTCGTTTGTTTTTCTAGGAAATGTTGCCAGGTCACTTGCCCTCTTGGTGTTAATTTTTTCCCTGGCAACATAGAATCTCTTGGTCTAAGCATGTACTTCTCTCCCTGCCTCTAGTCCAGAGAGCTGGACTAGAGCTCCCGGAAGGAGCACCACCTACCATACAAAATGCATCTGTGCACAGGACAATAAGGCTGTTTGTGTTTGCTGGTAACTGTAAGGTCTCATATAATAAGCATTTTAGGAACTAAAAACATTTATTGCAACTAATAGTGTAACAGGGTGCAGCCAAGGAGGGGGCCCAGATAAGGATTTGTAATGGGGTCTAGAACTCAGGGTGTTCAGGAAATAATAGAGAAAAATATATATATGATGTCCTCATCCCCACCAGTCTGAGCTGGGGGATGGGACACATGGAGCAGGACCATTGAAAACTGTTGTGTAGCAACAGCTTTGCAGCTAACCTCTGGCATGGTCTTTTAACATATCTATAACCTTTAACTGGCTTCATAGATATGTTAAATAGCTGTGGCCATGCTTTGAGCCAGGGGCATAGGAGTGACTTCAACCCAGGATTAACTGGGAAGTAACTCCCCCTGGTTACAGCGCCTGCGTGAGAGCTTGGTGAAGATTGGCTTCATGCCATGGGGCCATGCCTGCCCAGACTTACTATGGTAGCCCAGTAGAGCTGAAAGAATACAGGAATGCTGACAGGTGTAATTGAATGTGGGAGGAGTTGAAAATGGGGCTGCAGAGGAAGATTGTCACAGGGATTTAAACCCAGGCGTGGCAGCCGTTCAAGGTTGGGACCACTCGGCTTTGGACA
The DNA here is from genome assembly GCF_019186645.2 of Phyllostomus hastatus. Classification (NCBI taxonomy): domain Eukaryota; kingdom Metazoa; phylum Chordata; class Mammalia; order Chiroptera; family Phyllostomidae; genus Phyllostomus; species Phyllostomus hastatus. Next base: position 31,823,720 of record NW_025333709.1, on the reverse strand, counting down.
GAGTCAGACCCACGCGGCTTCAGGGTGCTCCCTTTTGCCTGAAAGAAATGGGGTGAAAGGACTCTTGCTGGTGGCCATGAGAAGGTGCCACATGGCTTTGGATTAACTGGAGATCCTGGCAGCAACACAGCTGATGGTGCCGGGAGCCTGAATCACCAACTTTTACTTCTTTTCCTGAGATACAGTACCCCGGACTGGGCAGAGGGAGAAGGAAGAACTGGCGTCTGTAGGTATTCTAAAGGACTTTAGTATTTTAATGAAGACATTAAGTCATTACTCTAAGTCTGTATAACTTTTAAATAAATAATTCCTTTCCTAGCCCTAGCTGGTGTGGCTCGGTGGATTGAGCACAGGCTGTGAATCAAAGGGTCACAGTTCAATTCCCAGTGAGGGCACATGCCTGGGTTGCAGGTCCGGTCCCCAGTAGGGGGCACTGGAGAGGCAACCACACATTGATGTCTCTCTCTCTCTCTCTCTTTCTCCTTCCCTTTCCCTCTCTAAAAATGAATAAATAAAAATATCTAAAAAATAATAACAATTCCTTTCCTTTTCACCAAACGCTGGCATTGAGAGATGTCTTCCCTCTGGCAGCAGGCAAAGCGAACCTAGTATGAGGGAGGAACCCCTGGGGGAAAAGGGGGGTCCTCTTGGTAATAGTATATTGTTTACACTCCCCCAGGTCTGTTCTGGAACAATAGTCTCATTTTAAAGCAGGCTAGATTAAAGAGTATTGCCACTTGCAACCCTTACAAAATTTTTCTAACTTAATTTCTGCTTCAGTAAATTACATAAGTTTAATAGCCAAAACCAATTAAAGTGTGAACATATTTCACAGGAAAACAGTTTCCAAGTGTAATCATATTTATCTACTATTGAGAGCCTTGGAATGTCAGGGCATTTGAAAAATATTACCCATTCTCTTTTTTCAAGTGCAAAGTCGAGTTCTTCTCTTTCTCCTCTACTTTATTTTCAATGGTATTGTGTTTGATAGTATTATACCTCTAACCCATGATTCCATTTGCTGAAGCTGCCACACATTTTTTTTGGAAACAGCATCGTATGACCACACATTTGAAAATGAGGATGAAAATTTGGAGGGAAAAATAGTAACCATTTGCTTCACATTAATAAGGAAAGGAAAACTCTCTCTCATCAAGTAAAAAAAGATTAAAGAGTTGAGGGAGGTAAGAAAGAAGAGGTACTGGAAGATAATGGAAAAGGGAAAGAGACCAAAGAGAACAAGGTAGAAAAGGTAAATAGAAAAAGCATCTCAGTATCATTCATTTATCTGATAAATATATGCTGAGCACCTTCTGAAGCAAGACTGCCCAGATGAAAACTCTTGACTGTTTCTAGAAGTGTGACCTTGGGTAAGACATCTGTAAACTAAGATAATAATGTACCCACCTTTAGAAAGCTGTAAGACTAAATGTAAAGCACTTATAACAGTGTTCGGCATAGGGGAACATACTGAATAAGTATCTGTCAAATCAATGAATGCAAGAACAAATCAATAGATAATGTAGAGAAGGGCTTCCAAAAGGAAATGGATCCAAAACATGCAAAGAGCCCTTAGAACTCAACAATAAGAAAATAGCTTGATTTAAAAATGGGCCAAAGCCCTCAACAGAAACCTCACCAAAGAAGACATACAGATGGCAAATAAGCACATGAAAAGATGCTCCACAATCATGTCATCAGGGAAATGCAAATGAAAACAACAATGAGATACCACTGCACACCTACTAGAATGGCCAAAGTCCAGAACACTGACAACACCAAAGGCTGGTGAAGATGTGGAGCATCAGGAACTCCCATTCACAGCCGGCGGGGATGCAAAGTGGTACAGCCACTTAGGGAGACTGGTGACTTCTTATAAAATTAAACATATTTTTACCATATGATTCAGCAATTGTGCTGCTTGGTATTTATTCAGAGGAGTTGTTCACACAAAAAACCTGCACACAGATGTTTATGGCAGCTTTATTCATAATTGCCAAAACTTAAAAGCAACCAAGATGTCCTTTCGATAGGTTAATGGAAAAATAAATTGTGTATATTCAGACACAATGGCATGTTATTTAGCACTAAAAACAAATGAGCCATCGAGGCATGAAAAGACATGGAGAAAATACCTGCATATAAAACTAAGTGGAAGAAGCCAATATGAAAAGGCTGCATTGTTGTGTGATTCCAACAATGGGATGTTTTGGAAAAAGCAAAAGTATGAAAACAGTAAAAAGATCAGTGGTTACTAGGGATTAGGAGGGAGGGTGGGATGAACGGGTGGAGCACAGGTTTTCAGGGGAGTGAAACCACTCTGCATGATGCGGTAACGGTGGATACATGTCATCATGCACTTGTCCAAGCCCACAGAATGTGCACCATCAAGAGTGAACCCTGACGTGGACTAGGGACTTTGGATCAGGTGGCCTGGGCCATTAAAGTGTTCTGGGCCTTTCCAGAAACAGCCTTGAGGTCCTGCTGGAACTTCCTGCTTTTCTGTTGCTTTCCCTCACCCACTTTCTAATAGGCAGTCACACCATCTGTAAAACACCCAGCAGACCGTGTCGCCTCACTGAATTTCCACAACATGTGGAGAAAAAAATCCTGACCGTGTAGCACGGCACGTGAGTTCCTGAACAAAAGGATACAAACCGGTGTCCCCCAAGCCCACAGACTGGCTTAACCTTCCCAGTGAATGACTGAAAATCCATTTTAAATTAGTGGCCCAGTTTTGAAAATTGGGAAATTCTATCTAAAAATCTGGTTTTATGGTGATTCTTGGAACTTGGCAAGGTAGGTATTATTTGTTCATTCCCATTTTATAGATAAGGAAACAGACATGGAACTTGCAACTTACATGAGAAACATGTGCAGTGCAGTGAGAGGCGGAACTGGGACTTGAACCAGGCAATCTGGTAGCCTTCTCTGTCCTCTCACCACGTCACACTACCCCTTCTATGGGGTTTGTGTTCTGTTGTCCCCCACTCTGGTGGTCCCTCCACTCCAGGACCCTTTCTTCCCCAAATAGTCTTCCCTCTACTCCAAGGGTGCCTGGCTTGTTCTCTCATCTTTCTGTCAACTTAGGTGTCATCACCTTAAAAAGCCCTCCTCTGAGCAAACCCAGAAGGCTCTTTCTCCATTTTTCTCCATCACTGGATCTGTGCTTCCTTTGCAGGATTTATCACAGTCTCTAATGCATTCTTGTCTGTGGCTTTATTTTGTCTGTGTCCTCCACTAGCTGATCAGCTCTGTTGAGGTAGACACCGTTTGTGTGATTTGTCCTAAGCCCCTCGCAGAGACCCTACACAGGTGATTGTTGAATGAGTTAATGAATAAGTGGATAATTGAAGACATGAACATCCTCACACTTAATTGAATTTACAGGTGAGGAACATTTGTAGACACAGCTCTGATGAGCTAGAATGACATCCCAGCAGGGGCAGATCCTTCCTCAAAGACAAGAAGAGGGTTTTCCTTCTTTAACTCATGAAATCTGAAGTGATGAGCAGGATTTGGAAACGGTGCATCAGAACAAGAGAAATAAAGATAGCTCTTTATCAATTGCCCACCCCCATCAAAAACGACATAATCTCTCAAAGGTTGACCAGGCCTTCTCTGGAGAAATGAGTGCCACCTGAGTGCTGCCACCCGTACTCTCCAAATCACTGACCCAGGCTTCTGGGAGGTGACACCTGCATCCTGACACTTCCCTGTCCCTGGAGCACCACGTCTTTGAGAGGAAGGTAGTGATGTGTCTCCATCATAAAGCAGAATTGTGAGTGAGGGCTGGTACCCCAATTCCTTAGGCCTAGGCTATTTTCCCCAACAATTAGTAGTTTAAAACAAACATGTGGACCCTGCAGGCAAAAGCATGGGCAGCTTCTGTCTCTAGGGAGACAGAAAAATCAATTCTGAAAATCATGAATTATCTGTCACGTACGAGGAGCTTCTGTGATTTTCAGTGGGCTAGGTGTCAGTGTGGAAACGTCAAGAAATATCGGCCCTCTTCAGTTGTCCTAGGAGAGGTTAGCTCTCCTAGAGCCATTTTCAGGTTGAATTATAATGATTTGTTCTTGTGCTGCATCTCCATTAAAACGGGAGTATTTTAAAGCAGGGAGCGTGCCCCATCTCAGTTTGTAACCCCAGCTCAGGGGTTACAAAACATAGTAAAATACTCAGTCACTGTAGAAACGATAAGTAAGTGAGGCAGTCCTTGTCCTACAAGGTGTACAATCTGTTATGGAGCTGAGACACAGGGAAGTGGACAAATAATTCCAAGACACTTACTTGCTAAAAGAGAGATTCATAATAGCTGGTAAAGACACCCAGGAGAGGGAGAAGTCGGTGTGTGCTGGGGTGCACAGGATGCTGTCCAGGGAAGAGGGGGAGAGGTGCAGAGGTGACGAAGAGCTCTCAGGTATAGAGGGTGGCATTGCTAAGACGTTGAGGCAGAAAAACATACAACGTGCTTAATGGAGTTCATTAACTGACTAATTAATTAAGGACATTAAGAGGTAAGAATATTAAGAGCCCAAGTTCAGGCAATGGCACTAAAAATGGATGAAAAAGAAAAGATACCTTGTCTAGGTGAAGCCTGTGTGGTGGAGACACGGAGTTTCCTTCGGAAGGAAACGAAGTGACCAGCCACAGCACAGCCAGGTGGACGCGTCCGGCAACAGCTGGAAAAGCAGAGACAGCACAGAGGACACGAGTCGCCAGGAGAGGCGTTAGAATAGTTCACACCCATTTCATAGCAGCATCGCTCACCATAGCCAAAAGGTGGGAGCAGCCCAAATGTCCATCAGAGGATGCACAGATGAACAAAAGTAGTATATCCATACAATAGAATATACTGTGACAGGAGGATGGTGTTTGCAAGGGCTGCGTGGAGGGAGGAATGGAGAATTATTGTTGAACAGGTAAAATGTTTCAATTTGGGAAAGTGAGAAAGTTCTCGAGATGGACGGTGGCGACAGTTGCACAACGACGGGAAGGTACTCGACGCCACCGACCTGCACATTTAAAAATCGCCAGTGTTGTAAATTGGATGTCGAGTATATTTTGCCACACACACACACAAAAGATGTCAGATATGCAAATTTGCCTTGTAAAAGGGATGCATGATCCCACGGGAGGAGTGAGCACTCTGAGGAAGAAAGTGGAAAGCAAGAAAAGAAGGCAATCTTACAGAACGCCTACACTTAGGGGCAGAAGAAGGAAAAGGAGTTGAGTCAAACCTCCCAAGACATTCCATCTCTACCATTCAAACTTCTAGCCTGCAAGTTAAAAGGGAAAAATCTGAGTCCTATTGATTATTCCTGAAATGTTCAGCGAGGCATTGAAATGTAAAGTTGCTGGGGATGGAAAAGGATGGTCGTGATTTTAAATTACTTTGCAAGTTGTTGCAGGGGCAACTCTATGAATATGTTTTGAACAAATAACAGTGGCTGCTTGGCAAGCAATGAGTTCTTAATGGCCATTGGCTTCTGGCCAGTTTTTCTCTCAGAGCCTGGAGCGAAAAAAATACATCATAAAATGTATTCATTTCAGCCAGTTGCAGGATTGCGGTTCTGTGCATGCGGTAAGCAGGAAGGGATGCATATATGCATATATGTGAAGAGGGATATAAGACAAAGAATGATCTTTAGGCTTTAATTATAAAATATAGCACCCCAGCACCCATAATCGTGTTTATTAGAGAAATTACGTCTAGGGAGATAGAAATATTACAACAGTTTGCAAGGAGAAATACTGATGGTCCTTTCTTTGTCATTTCAAACAAGAATGCAGCTAAAACAAATAAGTGTCTAGAAAGAGCAACTAAGATTTTGGTACAAAAACATGAAAAACAAAAGTCAGTTTGAAATACAACAAAACTGGCCAGGAATACATCCCCACGGTCTTATCATCTGGTAGATCCCACCTCCTCAGAAGTCAGTTTTGGCGGGGTGGGGGAATAGTTGTTTCTCAGGAAATACACCACAAAATTGTGTACAGTATAGGAGGGTTTTTAAAATGTGTTCACTTCCTTCGTTATCTGGAACTACGACTAACACAGCTGTCTTCACGGTGACAAATCCGCGTGGAAACATGACAACCCTCCCAATCCGACTGCAGGAGCAGTTTCTGTATTTTCTCTTTGCGAAATCTCTGACGAAACACTGGCAACCAAATTAAAAACTTTCTAGCTTCTAAGAATTAAAAGAAACATTTAACTTCAGAAAGTTCTCTTTGCTGAACTAGGGTTAAGTTCTTTGGGACCTAGCTTTCTTGTTTAGTATGAGGAAGGAGGACCACACCGGGGACTGAGAACTGCTGGTCCCGGGACTGAATTAGGTTACCAGCTATATTTTGCTAGGGCTGTACTATGGATCGAAAGAATTTGGAAGTATTTGCCAGCATGAAATATTGGGAAATTTTACAGAAGGATCTGAGTTTCATGATCCTTATAGAAGAACAAAAAGAGAGGAGGATCCAACAACCTGGACCTGAATGGCACGGATAGGATGGAGCTGGTGTGTGGCTCTTCTCGGCTCCAGATTACAACGGCTCCCTCCGAATGACTTCATGTTTTTTAAATTACCTGCTTGACTCTTGGCATCCAAGAAACTGGCGGCTGAACTGGAGAGTGTAGAGATCTCATTGTTCCATGGTGCTCAGACAGCAAAGCCCCGCTGGAGGGGAGGACCTGATTATGTGCACAACATCTGATACCAGAGGTAAACTGAACTGACACTAACTAAAGTGACAACCCCAAATTCTGATTAGACCGAAGAGATCAGACCCAACAACCTAGCTTCCTGACACAGGAAAAGGAATTGCCTTTTCTAGGGATAAATGTTATGTATAAACAAAGACAAATAAAATGTTTGAAATAAGAAATGACAATGTATGTGAAGATATGACCCGTAACAAAGAGAAAAAAAAATAAAAGCAGACTCATGTGTAGCCCAGGTGTTAGAGCCAGCAGACAGAAATTTTTAAATAACTATTACAGATATATTACAGATTTTAGATCAAAAGGTAGACAAAATGAGCAAAAGGATGGAGAATTTCAGCAGAAAAATAGAAACTCGAAAAAGAGGACTTGAAAAAATTAGAATATCTAAAATAAAAAATTAACCGGATGAGCTTAATATCAGACAGGTATCACAAGGAAAAAAATTAGTAACCCCAAATAAGTCAATAGAAATTATCCAAACTGAAGAAACAATAAAATTGTGAAGGAAAAACACTCCACGATGAGTCAGAGACCTATGGGGCAGTATGAAGTAATGCAGTAATCCAGCATGCAGGTAGCAGGTATCTAAGAGCAGAGGAGAGCTTGGGGCAAAAGAAATAGTTGGAGAACACCGACGGGAGTGGCTCAGCTGGCAGGTGTTGGCCCGCAAGGCAAAACGTCACGAGTTTAATTCCCGTTGGGGCACCTGCCTGGGTTGTGGGCCTGGGACACATGCAAGAGGCAACCAGTCGATGTTTCTTTCACACACTGATGTTTCTGTCCTCCCTTTGTCCCTCCTTTCCCCTCTCTACAAATAAATAAATAAAATCTTTAAAAATATATTTAAGAAAGAGTTGAAGAGAGATAAGGGCCAATAACTTTCCAAGATTCATGAAAGAAATTAATCCATATATCCAAGTATCTCAGTAAATACTAAACAATAAATAAACTTAAAAATAAAACATACCTAGAGACATCTTAAATCAGTCAGATTGGGGAAAAGAGACAATTACGTTTAGGAGGACAAAAAGAAGAATGTTGGTTGACTTTTAATCAGAAAAAAAATGAAAGCCAGACAACAATAGAATGACATCTGGGGAGAAAAACCTGTTAAGCTATAATTCTATACCCTGTGAAAATATCCTTTAAAAATAAAAGCTAAATAAAAACACAAACGGAGAACGTGTCCCTTGAAGACCTTTGTACTGTGGGTGAACACTAAGAAAAGCTTCCCAGGCCCAAGGAGAGTGACTCCAAATGGAAGTCTGGACGTCAAGGATCCCTGGAAGGGCCCCCGTGTGAACAAATATAAAATTATCTTCTTAAACATGTTCTTTAGAAGACTATTGATTAAAAAACATAGGACAATGTGTTATAACACACGAGGAAAAATATATGACAATATTAGCAGAGTGGCAGAAGGGTGATGAATGGAACTACACTGCAGCAAGTTTCTCAGTGTTTATGAAATGGTACAATAAGGATAAGTCAAGAACTCATACTGCAATTTTTAGTAGCCACTCGAAGGAATGCAAAGAAGTATTACTAAAAGACTAATAGGAAAAAGAAAATGTAATACAAAATAATACTTAGTTAATTTTATTAAAAAGTCATGAAAGGAAGAACACAGAAACAAAAAAAAAGATGAGAGTTTTTTTAAAAAGCAACCATTGAACCAACCACACCAGTGGCTAATTTAATATAAATGACATAACACTCCACCAGAAGTGAATGCACTTGATTTTAGCAAAAACCAGATTCAAATATATGCTGTTTATAAGTAACACATTGTAAACATAAAGACATAAATAGACTGAGAGAAAAAAATGTCCTATCTGGGTAGCTCAGTTGGTTAGAGCATCATCCTGATATACCAAGTTTGCAGGTTTGATCCCCAGTCAGAGCACATACAATCAACTAATGAATGCATACAAAAGTAGAACAATAAATGGATCTCTCTCTCTTTCTCTTTCTCTCTAAAATCAATAAATAAAGTTTTTGAAAAGGAAAGAAAAAATATACATGAAACACTAAGTTATAGCTAAGTACAAAAATTATAGAATATAGAAAAGTATACAAAATTTAGTATACAAAAATTATAGTCTATAGTAATGCAAAACTGTCAGCAGACAACTATTATATAAATATAAACATAAATATAAATATATATAAATATAAAGAGGGTCAACTATAAAAACCTTAGAGATGAAATTATTTGTGTCCTGTTTTTTTAAAACTGAGATATACATGTGCTGATTGGTATAATTTTGGTTATACTAACAGAAAATTTAATTCAAACTGCCTTTAAAAATACAAAGAACTTATTGACTCATTTAACTGAAAGAGGCTGGGGAATATTTCAGGTTAATTTTGATGAGACTCTAACTCTGTATTTCCCCTATATTCACAGGTCTGTTCCCCTCCACAGCAGCTTCATTCTCAAGCTGACTCTCCTCATGGAAGCAAAGTGATTATTATAAGAGGTCTCCTACAAAGGCCCTTCCCTGTATCAAATGCTTGTACTTCACTCGGATTTATGCAATCTTGACCAGTGCCTGAGACTAGGAAATTTTCCAGTGACTGATTGGCCTAGGCCTGGGCTACTAGCCATCCCTCAACCAACCATTGTGGCAAGAGGGATGAGACGAGATGGTGTTTCTCATGAAGAATGTTCCTTTCCCATTCCTGATATTGCTTCAAGTCATGTATCTCCAGCCTCTCATCTGATGCGGTAATTTTGTAAAGACTAACAGAATGCTCTGTTCATCTCTGCCCTTCGTGCTGGGAGCTCTCTTCCATTGCTCTGTAGAGCAGGCCCTGCCACTGCAGCCTGTGAAGGGTGCCTAAATCTACATAATTTGGTGTTGAGTATTAGTAAGTCCATTTGTTTAACACACCTGCGCCACATGTCTTATCCTGGCCTTGGTGGCAATAAAAGTGCTGTTTGGGACCTTCACATTTACTTTTTGTTTTATCTTTCAAGTTGTTCAGAACTTAGCCCAGGAAGAGGTGCCACTTACTAGAGATCTCAAAAAACCCTCATGGATGGATTTATGCAATTGAAGCTTACCTTTAGAGCTATCAGAGGGTCCACACTACCAAAGCAAATGACTACTCCTGCAGGGAAGCGTGGGGTTCCCCAAAGTCTAGGTGTTGCCAGGATGGGGCAAGAACCCCAGCAGATACTGAGAAGGCAACCACAGGATGCCCACTAACGTGGTTTGGTTGATTATCTTTCTGTTTGTTTATGTCAGTTGGTCAGGAAAAATACCCATAGATTTAATGTCTACTATGGTTTTTAAATACACACAATTTTATTTGTCAATTATTCCTCTATAAAACTGAAAAAAATAAAATAAATATTTAAAAAAGGAGAACTCAGAAAAGCAAACTTCTAATTATATAGAGTAAATGTATTATTTTGTATTTAGTAAAACCACATCCATGGAGCTGGTGATATTATTATAACCATGCATGTATCTGTTAATTAACACAATGAAATAAGTCATATCCTTCAAAAACTTCACTTTACTGTTTATTATGCCAGAAATCACAACTCAAATTAAACCTTAATGTCTTTAATAAAACCTCCACTATTTTATATCTTTTTTTTTAAGGATGTCATTTTAGCCAAGAGAATATGCAGAAATCCTCTTTTCAAAAATAGTTTGATACCAGCAGCCATTTGTTAACATTGTAAACAGGTATATTTCCACAACTTAATCTCTGCTTGCCAGCTATCCAGGCAATGCTGCTGGATCCATAAAGCTGACTCATGTACATGGTACGAGCCACTCGATCATTGAGCAATCACAAAAGACAATTCAGCAAAAAGAGGAATTCATAACGAGAAAATAAAGCTTTGCAAAAAAGAACCAGTCTTTGGATTTTTGAAAGTGACTAAAATATTTTAATAGGGCTGATTTGGTGCCTCTTTCTGCTTGCCTGTGAAATATTGACAGGTCTTCTAGACTGTGAACATCAAAACCCATTAAACTCACTGTGTCTTACTTGATTGAATAGAGTTGGAAAGATAGACCTGTTATTATGAGAAAAGAGAAACAATAGAAAGTGTAGAAATTGGAGTTCCAACATCAATCTTAATTTGCACATTCCTAAGCAAGGTTGTGCTAGGCATCAGCTCCCCACTCCTCTTGTGTTGAGCCATCCTCTTCCGAGCATTCCCAGGGCATCCCGACCTGCCACTCGATACCTTCTGGTTCATAGGTGCCTCAAAGGTCAAACGTTTGTCTGTTTCATTTCCATTTTCTTGAGATTCCTCCCAAGATGGGCATGTTCGCTTTTGTCTTAAGACTGCATACATCCAGCCCTGGCTGGCGTAGCTCAGTGGATTGAGTGCAGGCTGCGAACCAAAGCATCGCAGGTTCAATTCCCAGTCAGGGCACATGTTTGGGTTGCAAGCCATGGCCCCCAGCAACCACACATTGATGTTTCTTTTTCTCTCTTTCTCCCTTCCTTTCCTCTCTAATAAATAAATAAATAAAATCTTAAAAAAAAAGACTACATACATCCAAACGTCACCTACCCTACTACTTCTGGCTTTGGAAGGATTCTATGAGCACAGAGAAATCAGCCCGGTGCCCATCTGAAGATATAAGCCTTTCTGGGTTTTAGATTAAGGGAATGCTATAGTGAGAGGAAAATGGGTGAGGAAAGGTGATAACTCATGCCTACTAGTGAGGTAATACTTTTTGAATAATCTATTTGAATGAAAAGACCCCTGTACGTTAGCAGGTCTTTTCATTTGGGCCAGAGGGAACACAAACTATTGCCAGGCATGTGTGCCATGGTAAATTGTTTAGTCTGCTCCTTCATGGTGTTTGTTCTTTGGCCTCAGGTATGTTCTTCCTGTACGAATGAATCAGCTAATAGATTGAGGGGAAACTTCTGCAGATGTCTAGTGCTTTCTTTCTGAGCAGTTTGCTACTGCATAGGTATTCTGTCTTATGAATTCTACCCACTTTGGTCTCTTCTACTTCTGAATAATTCTGTGCCTTCCATTCAGAGAGACTGCTGGCCTTTGTTCGGTTACCCACCCTGCACTGTGTGGGGGAAACTCTCTGCAGGCAATAAGCTGCGCCAGTTTATACAGTTCATCTCATTCTTTTCATCTCTGCTAGCTCTTTTCCATCTTCATGACTTTTCTTTGTCATGCTTTTAGATCTCTGAGTTCTCCAGGGCTCGTCCTTGGGCTTCTTCCCTTTCTACTCTATGTTCACTCCCTTAAGAGCTCACAGGGCTTTAAGCCCCTTGTTAAATTCATGACTCCTTAATTCACTTCTCCAGTCTGGATCTCACTTCAGAACTTCAGACTAATTTTTCTAATTGCTTTCATGATGTCCTCACTTTCATGTCTAATTGTCATCTCTAACTTAAGAGAGGCTAAAATTTGCTCCTCCTATATTGGCAATTCGTTTTCTTCTAAAAGCTTGGGGGTAAAGACCTTGGTGTCATCCTTGACCCCTTTCTCTTACTCCTCAGATTCAGGCTGTCAGCAAATGCTGGCCACTCTCCCAAGTCAGATCCAAAAAGTCGGTGCTTCTCCCCACTCCCATTACCCTTATCCTGGTCCAAGCCACCACCATCTCTTACTTTGCTTAATTAAACAGCATTTTAATGTCCCTGCTTCTTTCAACAAGCAGCCAAATTCAACCCGATTTGTCATTAAGTTACAGCATATCACTCCTCTGCTCGAAATCCTCCACCGTTTTCCCAGTTACCCTGGAATCAAAGCCGGAGTCCTTACTATAGCCTGCAGGACCCACCCCATCACCGCTCTGACCTTCCCCTGCCCCACCCATAGACACTCTCTCTACTCTAGTCACTATGCCTCTTCACTGTTTCTCAACTGTTTCAGGCACGTTCCCACCCAGGTTTTTGTTCTTGCTGCTACCTCTGTTCGAAACTCTCTTGCCTTAGTAAGCCACATGTGGGGTCAGTTCTCCACACTCCCTTTAGATCTTTATTCAAATTACTTTTTCAGTTTGAATTTATCTAACTTATGTAAATAGCTGCATATTTAACATATATTTCCTTATTTAATCCTCAACTTCCTTATTAGGAAAGTACTACCAATTATTCCCATTTTACAAATGAGGAAAATGAAAGAGAAGTTAAGGGAATTGCCTGTAGTCATAACGCTAGTCAATGGTGGAGCATGCAGACTAATTCTAGAACCTTCGCTATATCCTATCTAAATTTATCCTACACATAATATATTTGTCCTATATATATTTATCATATATATGTACCAGGTCTGTCTGGAAAAAGTCCAGCCATTGTTAATATAATGAGAGTGGTTTGTGTGACATCGATGTAACCTGGCAGTTAAGGAGAATGGGCTGGAATGCGCGTGTGTGAACAATGATGACTTCACTGTACTAGTCAGTGGGGTCAGTAGATGCTGTTGAGTGCACATGTGTACCATGTGACCACCACATTCAAAATGACTGATCAAATAGAATAGTGAATCTGCATTAAATTTTGCATTAAGCTTGAACATCCCTCTGCAGAAACTATTCAATGATTCAGAAGGCTTGCAGCTATGGGCAACTGGTGGTTGGCAGCTTCATCATGACAGCGTGCCCGCTTATGTATCATGTCTCATGAAGAGTTTTTTGGCAAAACATCAAATTACCCAGGTGATTCCCCAACCTTACAGCCTAGATTTGGTGCCCTGTGACTTCAGGCTTCCTCCAAAACTAAAGTCACCTTTGAAAGAGAAGAGATTTCAGACCATTGATGAGATTCAGGAAAATATAAGAAGGCAGCTGATGGCGATTGGGAGAACTATGTGAGGTCCCATGGTGCCTACTTTGAAGGGCACTGAGGTGTCATTGTCCTATGTTCAATGTTTCTTGTATCTTCTTCAGTAAATGACCCCATTTAAAAAAAAGATTTTATTTATTTATTTTTAGAGAAGGGAAGGGAGGTAGAAAGAAAGAGAAACATTAATGTGTGATTGCCTCTTTCATGCCCCCTACTGGGGACCTGGCCTGCAACACAGGTATATGCCCTGACTGGGTATCGGACCAGCAACCCTTTGGTTCAATCCACTGAGCCACAGCACCAGGTCTAAATGTCTCCATTTTTCATATTACATGGCCGAATACTTTCTGGACAGACCTCTTACATACAGCTACTATGAAACAGAGCTGTTTCTAACTTCCTGATTGTGGGAACTGGTGGAGACATGAAGCAGAATGATGCATTGATTCAGCTAGTATTTACTGAGCATTTACTATTGCTGGGCATCATGATGAATGCTGAGGATGTGGAAATGACAGACTCAGTTATTGTCATCAGGAACCTCACAATTGGGAATAGGGAAAAAGACAACATCTAGAAGCTCCCTGGGGAAAGAATGTGGCAGCATCCATGACAGAAATTATGAAGGAAGATTCTGATTCAACATAAGGAAGAGCTCCTAATGGTCAAAGTCTGAAATGGAATGGGCTGGAGTGTGGAGTTCCTCTCAAAGGATTTGTCCCAGCCAAGTGAGGAGATGCGCCCTGACTGGTGTGGCTGGGTGGGTTGGGCGTAGTCCTGCAAACAGAAAAGTTGCTCCTTTGATTCATGATCAGGGCACTTGCCTCTGTGTCAGGACAGTTCCAGGTTGAGGGCCTATGAGAGGCAACTGACTGATGTTTCTCTCACACATCAGTGCTACTCTCCCTCTCGCTCCCTCCCTTCCCTTCTCTCTAAAAATAAATAAATATTTTTTTTTAATGTGAGGAGACAACTGGCCTGTTGTTATAGAAGAAATTGAACCACCAGGCAGCTACTCTGGGCTGGAATGTTTGAAGAAGCTGTTCAATGAAGATACTGTGTTGCAGACATGTCTGCAAGGCTGAGGGAGCTGACGAGGGTTTTGATGTGCTTAGGGACTGTTAGGAGCCTGAAGTCATTTTCACCCCCTTTCAGGAAGTCACAAAGGAAGCCTGACTACGAGCTGGAGCCTTGGAAAAGAGGTTCTGGGAGGGACAGGGAGTGTCTAGAGAGCAGCACCCCCAGAAACAGTTGATTTCCTCCACGTCTCTTTCCAGGGCTTCTGCTGTGGTTTGCAGTGCCACTCCTTCACCAAACCCAGATGGAGCCGGAGGCAAGAAGCTGCAGGTGAGTAAAGAGGAAATGATAAGCCCTGGCTGGCGTAGCTCAGTGGATGGAGCGCGGGCTGGGAACCAAAGTGTCCCAGGTTCGATTCCCAGCCAGGGTACATGCCTGGGCTGCAGGCCATAACCCCCAGCAACCGCACATTGATGTTTCTCTCTCTCTCTCCCTCCCTTCCCTCTCTAAAAATAAATAAATAAAATCTTTAAAAAAAAAAAAGAGGAAATGATAGAATGCACAGAAGTAGGCGTCTGGGAGCACCCAGCAGGACAGAGGAGCAAATGAAGGACAGCCAGTAGGGCTGGCTAAAAAGGAAAACATTCTCTCTGGCGAGGGTAAAAATAAACGATTAGGAAGAAAACTTCAACTATGGAAGAGGAGTGTGGAGAAACTTGGAGTTGAACTGAACATCTGACTCTGCCCTTCCCACAACTTTCCGATTGCAGCGCCCCCCTCCTGCGCTCCTGCGCGCACCACCTGCCGCGACGTCTGGGCGAAGCCTGCCTTCTGCGAGGGTGACCAAGAACAGCCGGGGGCCTGCACAGTACACTGGGATGAGGAGGCTAGGCTGGGGCACGCGTCCCACCCCGCCCGTGCGCTGGTGCCTGCGGGGTCCACCGGGCCTTGTTCGGCGCGCCAGGGTCGCCGCGACTATTCAGGATGCCCTGGCTGTCAGACAGGCCGGGCTTTCCACGTGGGCAGAGGCGATGTCATTCAGGTGGCAAGCATCCAAGGAGGAGCCTTCTTCCCCTCCGGATCCACCCACCGCTCCTCTCCCTCCCCAACGCAGAAAAGGACACGCACACAAAAAACTTTAGCCACACTATTAATATATTCGCGTTTCCTCCCACTTTCCCAATGGGCTACCAGCTGCAGAACTCCTGAATAGAAAGCTTAATTGTGCTTTGTCATGCAGAGTACCTCGATTTTCTATAGAAGGTTACAAAAGCCCATTTGAAGTAGTTCTTTCTCGCCTAATGGTGAACCATTTGCATAGGGCACCTCTGCGCCTGCCAGACCCAGGTAGCAGCGCCGCAGCTCCCGGGCCCCCAGGGAACAAAACTCGGTGCCGTCTCCAAGGGCGCCCTACTCCGCCTCTAGCTCCGCATCCCGACTTTTCTCTCCATTCCCTGGGGCCGCTAATTTAGAAGATGTGAAGCTTGAGGCCTACAGGCCGCTGCGGCCCTGCCCCTCCGGCTGACCTCCCGGCGGCCTCGGGCCATCCCGGCCTCTCTACCCTCTGCGGGGGGCCTGCTCCCTGCAAGGCCTCTTGAGTCCAAGCTGTATTTTCAGTTACTACCTGAGGGTCCAGAGCCCAGGAGGTTACCCACCCGGGGCCCTCCGCCCACTTGCCTGTGGCATAAGGACCAAATGAAGTAGCTGACAATGACTGGGATACCACGCTGTTGCGTTTCTCTCAGTTGATTGGCAGCGCTGCCTTCAGAAGATCTTTTCTCGTTGCTTGTTTTGACAATTCAAATCCAGGTCTAGGTGACATATAAAGCTAATAAAATTCTAATTTCATTGTTAATCTTATTTCATTGCGGTATAGGTTTTTACCCTCACACCTGCATGGCAGGGTGTAATTCCATTAATTAAAAAATCAACATATTCATTGCATGTCTTTGCCCTGATGATATATTGTGAACAGTGTGAGTTGAAAAAGAACCATTTATTCCCACCGTGAATAAGCCTGCATGGGGCGGGAGCTTCACCTGCCCCTCAGTCAATTAGGAATGTATCGAAAAGTCTAGCAGAAAACGAGTTAAATTAACCGTTCGCTAATTTCCTTGTGTCCCTCCTACATAATCCCCCCTTTTCAGCTTGCCCCAGAAATTACCACATGTTGCAAAGGTTCAAATAGTGCCTAATGAAACAGTGACTAAACCCTTCTTCCTCCAGCGCCACAGTCGGGGGAGCCCTTTCGCTGGCCTTCAAAGCCTGTGCGATCTCCTGCTCCCAACTCCTTTTCCCTTAAAAAAATGAACGTTTCTTTGGGAGGAAAAATAGCTAAGTTGTCACTAACTCTTGATGCAGCAGGTGAAATTACCCCGCTGCCCATTCAGTTCCTGCCCCTGACCACAAGGTGGAATTCCATGATGCCAGTGTCCTAGTGCGGGGGTGGGGGTGGGGAGGGGGGAGTGAAGCTTGGGCATCCTCTCCTCCCCTGAGACAGCTAAGGTCCTGGAGTTCAGAAGGTTGAGCCAGGGCCAGGGGAAATTGGAGGAGGGTGGGAAATTGGAAGAAGGTGGGGAATTGGTCCTGGAGAACAAAGAAGCGAATGAGAGAGAGAGAGAGAGAGAGAGAGAAACCCAGGAAGAAAGCAGCACAGAGGAAAGCAGGCAGGGCCTAGAAGGAAGTACAGACGTAAAAGCGAGGCAGGAAGAGACGGGCACACCTCCAACTCTCCACTCCCTTCTTGCAAGTTAAAAACCACGCGTCTGGCTGCAGCAACTCATCAGCCCCTCGTTGAAGGCATCTTGTTGAGATGCAAGACCCTAATAATTAATTGTGGTCATTAATTAATTAAGGAGGAAAGGGGGGAGGTGGCTTGACCCTAAACAATTTAAATTAGGCTTTGTGAAGGTGGCCTCCAAAAGCCTGCCCTCCCCCTCCTTCCTATTCTTTCTCTTTCAAGCTCTCAAAAATTTCCATTATAATCCTCCGCAGTCTGGGGCCGGCTGGGCTGAGCACCCTGCTACAGCCCTTCCCAGCAAACTGAGTCCGAGCTGGCTTCAGCTCTTCAGAGCTGGCTGCTGCCCATGGGCAGGGAGCTTTTTCCCATCAGGAGGAGCTCCCACCTGCCTTTTTATCTCTGCACCTGCTGTGGGTTATTTCTCCGTGAACTTCCGAAATCCAGTAGTTGCCTAAGAATTAGTCCCACTGCAGTACTCACACAGGCTAAACATTGCTACGTTCTCTGTTCTCTCTGCCTCCTCTCCCCCGTCTCTCTCTCTCTCCTTTTCCCTCCCTCTCTCAACAGACTTGAGTTTCTTATTTGAAATGGTGCAGCTAATACAAAGTCATCAAAGCACTATGGTTCTTGTCTTAAAGTGACAGCCCTCTTTATGGGGCTGTTTGAAATACGCCCCCTGCTTTTCAATGTCTCTCTATCCATCTTTGTCTGCTCTTCAGAAAAGCGGACAATATAAAGCCCAGCCTGGCGAGCTCCCCACGCTCAGGCCTGGGCAGTGCCAACCTCGGCCTTTAAGCAGATTGAAATTGTCACTGCTTCATTAATCTGAAACTAGTTACTTTCCTAAGCACACAGCACACACTTCCGATCTGTCGGGATTCACTCAGAGGAGTCCCTGGGGCCTTCCTGAGTTTGGGATTTGGAAGGCTCAACAAAGGTACCACAAAGGGTCAGGAAAACATACGGCTCAGCCTGAAGAAAAGTGATGCCCAGTGTGGAAGAGCAGGCATTGACATCAATAGAAGAGCACACAAAACACTCTTTCCAGAGACAATGGAATGCCCAGAATTTTGGAGGGTGCACTTGAGAACCAGGAGTCCAGCTACGGGAACAGACAAGGATATCTACCTCTCTGTGGAGTAGTTTCAGGGCTGTGAGGTCTCAGGCTTCAGATTTTTTCCCCCCGAACAGAACAAACTTGCTTCCAAAACATGAGTGAAGGTTGGTTTTAGTATTTTCTCATCTGAACTCTGATTCCATTCTGTCCCTAAGAGATGTCTTTAAATTCCCATTTTTGTTGGCCCTCCCCAGTCCCAGCCTGTGTAACTCACTCCGAGGGCCAGGGCCATGATTGTAGGGTGTGTCCCCGTGGAGTTTCTCACTTTCTGTTTGACATGCTGCCTCTCTTCTTCATGCCCCCACCACTAACAAAAGGCAGTGCCAAAGATTCCTCTACTTTAACACTTCCAGTTGGCTTAGAATAGCAAGTTTTTGGATTCTATTCCATCTAAGTTAGGGAAGAGATGTAGGCATTTTTTTTCCCCAGAGAGGCTCAATTTTCTGTCATGTTAAAGCTTCAAGATTGATAAAATAGATTTATATTAAATTTTTAGTAGAAACCTAGCAATTGTATCATTTAATCCCATAGAAAAAAATGTTTCTTTTAAGAGTTCTGTCACCTTAACAGGTACATACGAAGATTTCCTCTGAATAATGAAAATAGGAACAATTGCTTTCCTGCGTGGAGCTGCATTCATGTCTAGGAGAGTGTTAGGCTGTGTTTGGAGAGCATAGGAGGAGCTCCTTTTAAAGCAGTGATTGCGCCTTTAAACCCAATTTCCTCTAGTGAATGACTTCTGTTGGAAGTGTCGTAGTGTCGTACTCCTCCCCTCTCACGTCCTCAAGGCTGGCCTGAGATCCAGCACAGAGCTCCCGCCCCCAGTCTCCCCTTACTGTTCAGCCTTTTGCTCCTCCCTCAACCCAACTCGGAGCACTTTCCCACCTCCCTCAAAGAAACCTCCCAAGGAGCACCAGGAAAAAGAGTGGAACCTGCAGGAAAGGTGGAAGTGAGAAAAACATAAAAACAAAGAACACTGGTGAAAATAGCTCTTCTCTTTTCACAACGTGACCACCGCCAACAGAGTTGTTTTTCTTTCTCACAGACACAGATACACATGCACACACATATACACACGTGCATGCGAGTACAATACATACACACAGACCCTGCTGCCCTCTGTGACCTCTTTTAGTTAGAGCAAGCACCTTCCCAGCAACTCCCTGACCGCAGTCAGGATGGGCCAAAGAAACTGCATTTCTAATCCTGACCAGATATGAAAGGGCAGGATTGGTGGGGAGGAAGGGTGAATTCAGGAAGGGAGGAGAAAGCCAGACATCAAAGTTTTCATATCCCAAGTGTTACTTTCTCCTAAAATATTCTCAGATATCCTTGAAGGGATGAGGTGGGTGGGCACTAGGCTGTGATGACCATTTCAGAATAAGGATATGTGTTTGGGGGGGTGTCTATCATCACCAGTCTATCATCTCCGTCACCTGGGCTCATGGACACTTAGGGGTGATCTGGGTCCCTTCTATCCTGAGCATGCTTTGTAACCAAGAAGGCTTGCTGACTGCCACTATCTGTGTTGGGCCCTTGGCCTTGGGTATGTGTTGGTCACTGGGTGGGCAGGTGAAGGGGAAAGGTCTCTGCCCACCCTCTTTTCTCCAAATGTCTGCACTGGGTCAGGATGCAGGGCAAGAAGTCATCCTTCCTGCTGCCCACCCCACCCCCACCTCTCCCCCTAACTGTTGTCCTGTTTAAAGCTACCAAGCTACCACAGGACTTGTTCTCAAAGAGGTGGACTCAACCACACTAACGACTCCTGCTGCTCGTTCCTTTTCTCTTAATTGCACAAGGTCCTGGTTTCTAATTCCCCTTTTCATTCTCTTTCTCTCTTTCCATCATGTGTCTACAGGCCCCTCAGAGGCCATGTTTTGTGGAAACAGAGTTCTGTTTCTCAAGATGGGGCATCTAGTGCTTTGCAGGTAGAAAAATTGTCAAAGGTGACCCCACCCATCTTCAATATTCCTCTCCAATAAGTCCAGAGACACTCCCCTTGGAGTGTTGGATATCAAGATGAGTTGGCAGGGTATCTGTGTGTCTGAGTGGTGGCATAGGTGTTCTTAACCAAGGGTGAAACTGTAGGCCTTTAAAAGCAGACATTTCCAAAGCCTTATTCTGATTTGTAAACTTCAAAAACATTTACTGAACAAGGGGCTGAAAAATTCACTCTAGTACGCAAGACCTTATGGTTCACCCTGAAGGTGACAAGAAGGCCCCCTGGCACCAAATGTCCTAGAACACCGTCTCCCCCACCTCCTGTCCCGCATGGTCCCCTCCACCTCTACCCTACCCCCACCCCGGCAAACCCCAGGCCTAGGTAGGTATCTTTGAATGAATCTTTTGATTCTGGTGGAGGATCTATTGTTTATCCTCTCTTTTCTGAGTAATGTCCTCTAAGACAGAAGGGAGAGTGGCTGAGCCCAAGCTCCAGCAGGGCGGTGGAGCTGGGCCCTCCGCGCAGCATCGGGTGTGGTCAGTGCGTGGCTGTGCGCTTCGGCCGCAGGCCTGCAGCCAGGCGGGGCTCAGATCTCAGTCTCACCTAGGGGAGGCTTGGGGAGGGCCGGGCTCCAGCGCGGGGGCGACGGAGGGACCGGGCGAGAGTGGATGGGAGGGGGGAAGGAAGGAAGTGTCCGCCCAACACCCAGACGAGGCTTAGTTAGGGCAGGAGGGTGGAAAGCTGCAGCAGACCCTCTTTATCCTTCTCGTTGTTTCCTGAAAAGGAATTCTCCTTAAACACGCGTTCTTTACCCCTCCACATTCACTTCTTCCCACCCCCATTACTCGGGCCGGGAGAGGCCTGTTTATTCAGAAGGAGGGGGATGGGATCTTCGGAAAAGGCCTTGGGTCCGCGCCCATTCCTCTTCGCGGCGGTCAGGGCCAGGGCCCCGAGGCTCTTGGTGCGAGAGAGACCCAGAGGCTGAGGCCTCTGACCCAGGCAGAAACGAGCTGGATGCCAGTGACCTCTGCGCAGGGCCGGGCCCGAGTCGCGGTGCAAAGCCGTGTCCGCTTGCATTCAATTCGACACGGGGCGGTCTCTCCCCCTTCCAGCCAGTCTCGGCAGGCACCGGGATTCGAATAAGGAGCGGCTTCCAGTGTCTGAAAGGGCGACTTTCCTTCTGGGGCGCGGTCCGGGGCTGGGGGGCGGGGGGGGGGCGGGGTGCAGAGGGACGAGGGAGAGGAGAAAGAGAGGAAGGGCAGGGGAGAGACAGACAGACAGACAGACTCTGGGAAGGGAAAACCGCAGTCACTTTCTCCCTTCCTTCTCCTCCTTCCCAAATTAGCTTCCAGATCTCAGTCTTAGAGCCCCAAGCCCACCTGGACAGCTTTCTGTTCCGGCCGACCTAAAGTTAGTCAGGCCTAGAAGTCCGTGTACGCGTGCTGTAAAAAGTTCCTAGGGTTTGACCTCTTTGGTGGACTCTTTACAGAAAATCATCAGAAACAACACCAGTGGGCATTTGTGAGATTCAGCTCGCAGAAAATGACATCTCCTAGTTTCCATGTTTCCAGCTTCACTTCCTTTTTAGGCAACAGGACCTGGCAGCACCGAGGAGAGCGCCAGGTTGACCTGCTGAGGGCGCAGCCACCGTCTCCTCGGGGAACAGGCTTGCAGAAGTTAACTCTGCAAGGTGGTGGGAAGAGAGGGACTAGAAAGGAGGCAGTTTAGGTTAAACTCAGGGAGACGAGAAAAAAAAACACCTAAAAACAAGAGTCCAGATGTATCTTTGAGCTATTTTGGAAAAGTGAGAATGTCAATCATTAGAATAATTCCCTGTTCCTGAGCTATTGTTTTCTTGGCGTTGAGGAAAACCAGCTCACTTCTTAGCACGAGGAACAAGGAGGAATGGTAAGGTTTCTAGTCACTTAACAGCATCATTTGTAAGTTTCTATGTTTGCTTCCAACCTGCTTTGATGGATTGTTGCTCTTCCAAAAACTATTCCAACTCTTCAAATTCCTTCACATAATTCAGCTTTTGATACTAAGAGAGATGAGGAAGAAGGAAAAAGGAGGGCACTGCCGCAGAACATAAATACTAGGTAAGGAATGCTCACCTTTTCTCGCTAAGGAGATTAAAAGGTTTGCCTGTCACTCATCGTCAGCATCACTTTAAATGGCGTGATTGTCCTGTCAACTGTGAGGAGGTTAGCTGTTTTGAGGGCAGGGAGTTCCTACGCCATAGGTGGCATCGTAACTGAAGGTGTCTCCTTGTCAGAAGTTTCTGTCACACAGAAATCCTAGAGAGCCCCAAACTCCCTCAGCCAAGAGACCCACAAGACCATCTAAATGCTCACATTTTTTTTTCTGTCCATGAGGACAGGGTTAGATGGGGAGAGCAAACACCAGGAATTGAGAACCTCGATTTTGTTTCATTTATTTAAATAAATATAAATATAAATTTTATATAAAACTATTCACATAAAAAGGGACTTCCAGCACTTGGATTTTAAACTCTCCCCAGGCAAATTTTCAGAAAGCAAGACCTACAGGGTTTACTTTTCTAAATCAATCTCAATTCAATACTTTTATTTTAAAGCAACAGGAAATAATCAAGAAATCCGGTGTTCTTATCAGGTTCTGAAAGACAGCAGCGAAGGGAAAATGGCATGCACTTTCAAAAAAAAAAACAAAACCCCATACAGTGCTAAACTTAAACCAACCCTGTTTTTTCTGTTATATGACACAACTGTGTAGAATCTAGATTATGTACATTTTTTAAAAATCTGTTACTGAGAGTGGAGCCTAAACAAATAGGTCAAGGAAGAGACGTGAAGGGTCAGACCCAGCATGCACGCCCTGGGGACGCTCCACTCGTCCTTCTCCAGATGGGTCCACGGAATGGGCAAGGATTTTGACCCCTGGGTGCCTGCCGCGTTGGCGTTGTGGGGGCTCCCGGAAGTGTGTGCTGAGATGGAGGTGGCCCTCCCTCATAAGGGGGAAATCTCCTTGTCCTCGTTGGCCGAGGCCGGCGACAAGGAGTCCTCATCCTCAGAGCGCGCGTAATGCGCTTGGCTGCCGACGCACTTGCAGCCCGCGTGATTGTTCCTCTGCGTGCCCTTCCCTTCCTTCTTATGCTTTACCCGGCGGTTCTGAAACCAAATTTTCACCTGCTTCTCCGACAGGTTCAGGTACGTGGCAATTTCGATCCTCCGGAGTCGAGACAGGTACATGTTGGAAGAGAATTCCCGCTCCAGCTCCAGGAGCTGCGTGCTGGTGAACGCCGTCCTCATCCTCTTGCCATTGGGTACCTGGCTGGCGTCCGAGCCCCCTGCACACGGGTTAAGAGAGGGCAGAGAGGTCATTCTCCAGAAATGCGCTCCCACCCCACGTGCCATCCCTTGGAAAGGATGTCTCTCAAGGACCCCTCCGGGAAGCTCAAATACCTGTATCCATCCCTCACACTTTCAGATTTCCTAGCACATCCTTACTTAACTAAGAAGGGTAGAGACGCCCAAAGCAACAAAAGGCCTCAGACGTGTGGGACCTAAAGTCAGAGGATTAAAGGGGACGGGAGTTTGCAGAATCAGATATTCCCCTTTCGGGCCTAGCTGAGAGGCAGAGGCAGTCAAGCTTAGCCGCAAGTATGGAAAGCTTTAGCCAGACTCGGTGCCCAATGCCACACTGAAGTTTAAACACCCACTCCGGCAGAGGCCAGATAGCATCCAGTTTCTCAGCCCTCAAGTTCGACGTCTCTAAAGCCCCTATATTACGCAATACTTGGGAACCAGATACCAGGAATGAGGTGCACTAGGCTGCTTGGAGAGTTTGGCAAACTAACTTCCACCTTCGTGGAACTTCTTGGGCCCACTTCACAGTTACACTAAAAGCCCCTCCTCCCTCCCCACCCCGCCCCCCGGGCTCCCATTTCCTCCACAGTAGGCGAAGTTTGTTCCCGAGAGCTGAGAAAGCGCGGCGCGCAGGTGCCCAAAGACCCCGCCCTACCCATGGTGAGGCAGTGGAATCTCCGCGGGTCCGCCACGTTGTAGGTGGTGGCGGTGCAGACAGGTGCGTGGTGCTGCGGGTGCCCCAAGGCCGCCGCGGCGGCCGCCGCTGCTGCCGCAGCTGCCGCGGCAGCAGCAGAGCCAGACTGTTGGGGCTGGTGGTGGTGATGGTGGTGCTGCGGCGGGTGGTGGTGATGATGCGCGTGGCTCACGCGCGGGCAAAACTGTGCGTCCCCAGGACCAGAAGAGAACTGACTCTTGAGCAGGGGCAAGGCCCCGGCACCGCCCGCCGCCCTGCCACCCCCAGCCCCTGTACTCCCAGTCCCTGCGCCCCCGCCGCCGGAGCCCGTCGGTCCCCGAGAGGAGTGCAGGTGCGAAGTGACGCAGAGAGGGCAAACGCAGAACGCGCCGCTCTTGCGAGACGGGCAGCCGGGCCCGGACACCGACATCACCAACGGGGACGGCATGCCCAATGGGATGAAGAAATCTGGCCCGGGGTGCGGCTCAGGCAGCGAGGGCTCGGGCCGTGAGGAGTCCTTGATGATGAGCGAGTCGACATAGAAGGAGCGCGACATGTCGGGATGGGTGGGTAGCTGGAGGACCGGG
This sequence comes from Phyllostomus hastatus, assembly GCF_019186645.2. NCBI lineage: Eukaryota > Metazoa > Chordata > Mammalia > Chiroptera > Phyllostomidae > Phyllostomus > Phyllostomus hastatus. Next base: position 31,798,781 of record NW_025333709.1, on the reverse strand, counting down.
CCGGCTGCGGTGCCCCCTCCCCTCTTCTGTTCAGAGCTCTGCCCCAGGCGCGGCGCGGTTGCTGGCGGTCAAGCCCTCGGGGACGCAGAGGTGTCGGCGTCTGGGCTGCGAACAAAGGGGTCCCTGGAGAGGGCTGATCCTGACGTCCCCCGCCCGGAGCCCCGGCTCCGGGATTTTATAGCCCCCACCCCAGCACGTGATGCTGCTGAGTACCGCTCGGCTCAGGCTCCTCGGCAGCTCCCCACCCTCGGGATAGGCTGCCCGAGTCACAACAGAAGCAGCGAGGAGGGGCGGGCGCGCTGCAGGGAATAACTCGGAGGAGGGGGGTGGGGGAGACTTTGCGAAGTGTAGGTTTTGTTAATTTCGCGGGGAGGCCGGCCTCCTCCCCCTCTTTCTCCACGCTTTCCCGAGAAATCAGAGCTGCATCCTCCATCCCACCCCTTCTCAAGCCCGGGCCCCAGCCCAACTCCTCCCGGAGCCTAGCCGCAAAGCGCACCAGGTGGGAACTTTGAGACCTTTTGAATGGGGATGCCCAGTGTTCCCTGGTCCTCTGTGCCAGCCGTGGCTGAGGCGCGATAAAGTGTGAGGCCTGTAATTTGGAGCAGGATAAGGGCAGAGAACTGGCAGCAGCCCAGTCCCGGAGCTCGGCTTAGGCCAGGGACACACAAACGCACAGATTCAGTCCTCTAGCTTTTGGACTCGACCAAGGTCATTCATGTCATTTAGGTGTCTATTTCGTGAGGGACCCTGGGAGTAAGAGTAAGGCCATCCAGCTGAGAGGCTGACAAGCTTTTCATTTCAATTCTTGAGAAGCTCTACGATGCCTTGCACTCAGGGCTACTCAGGTCAATGACCCTTCCTTGTGCCCCTTTCTGATGGGCAGCTCCCCCTTTGGCAGAGTGAGATGTTGAAGAGTCACTCTTTTTTCTACAAACGGCTCCACTGGTACATGTCCAGGCCAAACCCACAAACTTCACTCAAGGATTCCCCAGAGGGGACTCAAGCCCTAGCCCCACTGGAGACTGGGCAGGGGTTGGGGAGGCTTTTGTTCTGGGTCCCTCTCTCCCCACCTCCTGCCCCTTTGCGGTTCACAGACTCGGGCAGCTGGCAGACTAACCAGAAAGCACTCTGCCCTCTGCACTCATATAAGAGCCCGAAAAGTTTGCAGGAAATCGAGCCATTCAAGGACTCCAGACTCTGATGGGAGCAGTGCTTTGGAAAAGGAAATCTCTGAGCAGCACATGGTCCAGCGGAGGACCGAGTGGCTATGTGAGAGAGGGTGGCTGCCAGGATAGGGGCTATCGATCTTTGGGGAAGGCGAGGTGATCGCTTTCTCTCCTTATCTCTGTAGAAAACGCGTCTGGAGTAGGGAGGGTGAACAACAACTACAAATCCGATCCTTTCCCCTGAACAACTAACTTTAGGCCTGAATTCACAGCAGTGCTAAGAAACTTGGGGACAGGACTTCCTCCACCTATGAGAAGCAAGTGCCCAAATCCTAGGGAAGTGCTGGCTCCTCGGCTGGAGCCATGGCTGTCTCTCTGTCCTCTGTCTTTCTGTCTCTCCTTTTCCCCTCTCCATCTCTGTGACAGTCTCTCTTGCCTGCTAGAGAAGTGTAATTGGGTTGTAGGGATGCCCCGCTCTGGGGAGCCCAGGATTTATGGATGGCAATTAAAGTTTTATGAATTGCAGCTGAGGCTGGTTATTGAGCTATTTGAATGTGATTAGAATTCAATTAGAAAGTGGTTAGTGGACGGTGGGTCTCCAGAGTGTAAACAGACAGCTATTCCAGAAATGTGCTAATCCAACATCTTGTGACAACAATTAAGGAGTCTCGGGGCTTAACTTTGGGCAACTCAGCTGTAACTACTTTTGTACCACACGGTTTGTCGGTGCAGCCATTGCAGATGCTCAGCCTGAACCTGGCTGTGCCTGGTCCAGCCCAACCTCACTCAAATTGATAGAATCCAGGCAATCCCTGGGATCATTCCAGCCCCCAAAAGAAGACTAGGAGCTCCACCATCAAGAGAGGCTTAATGACAGAGTGTTTTTTATGGGGCTAAATTATCCAAATAGATGACACGATATCCCCATTCACTTTGCAAGTTACATATATACACATATGCATATATATTTAAAATTATATAAGATATTACATGTAAAAATATATACTTGTTCACTTTGCAAATGTATATGCATCTCTCCTTTTTCTCCTTTGGGCTATGTAGAAGTTAATCCAAAATCTATTTGGGGCTGAAGTTTTGGGGGTCAGTGTTCCCAGCAGTTCTGGGTGTGCTCACAGGAAGAACTCCTGTGCTAATGTGCTGGAATTTGTGCTTATAGGAGGACCATTTCATTTTGGAGAATCCTAATTACAAACCTCAAGCATCTAATTCAATTTATACCTGGCTATGGACACATGCAGTTGGAGCTGGAGTGCTAAGGCATTTTGAGAAGAGAGGTGCACGGGATGAGAGCTCGGGGCTGCAAGGGGGGCAGCAGCTTGGGCCAGACTGAGGCCCAAACCAGACCATGTCTGAGAAACTTGCCTATTAGGGTACTTGGCTAATTGCTTGAACCCAATAAGAACAAGTATTTGGGGGGTCATGTTCCATATTAGAGTCTTTCTCTTCTTAGACTTCTTTTCAGTTTCCTTTGGATCCCTCAGTGTCCTCCCCATCTGTCCGTCTGTCCATCTCTCCTTTCCTCCACTCGAGCCCAGCCTTCCACCCCCTCCCAAGGAAACCTACCCTCCATGGGCCTAGGCAGCTTTGCAGCTCTGCCTGGCCAGCTAGAACCTTCCCCAGGACAGCAGCACCTTGGATCAGCTCAGAGCAGAAGCCCCCTGCCCCCAAGATGTTGATGAGTCCCCATGGTGCCCCCACTGCTGCACAATTTTATTTCTCACTGATTCTGTCCGATAAAATTTCATCATCCATTAAGTAATCCCTGAAATGAGAGCTCTTATGAGCCTATAATGAGCTCTAATTGCCACGACTGGGGGAGCCACGTGGAAGGATTTATTCGGTATTAAGCAGTCGGGTACAGAGTACAGGCTGTTACCTAAGCCATTACTTTCATAATTCAAGGAGAAAATTAGTTCTTTTAGTGGGGCATCCTTTGATTTCCTCCCTCTGGCTCCAGATGACAGAGGATGGTGTTGTCTTCCTTGAGTGCGAGGCAATGTCACAAGTGCGAAGGTGACAGAATTGTCCCCCTTCATCGCCACACCCCTGCCCAGCCTGGATGCCACTCTTACCCTGAACTGAGAAGAAAAAAAAAATCAAAGCGGTTCAGAGGTGCCGCCCTCTGCCCCTGGGCTTTCCAGCTCGAGCCTGGGTGAGTAGTTTCCTCCCAGCTCCAACTTGAGATGGGAATTCTTGGTCATAGGTTTCAAAAAGTCTTCCAGTACTTTACCCCAATCAGGGATCACACCTGACCTGAAACCCACAATCCCCTCTTCCTCTCCATCTTCCTTTCTCCTTTCAAGGGCAAAGTCGGAGAAAGCGGAGGGCGGGGACTTTGCGGGGCTTATTCAACAGGCTCCAGAGATCTGACCCGTGGTCGTGCTCAGCGGTCCTTTCGGCTGTAATTCCCACTTTGCCCCTCCCTCTGCGCCCCCCAAAGCACCACCCCCTATTCCTAGTTCTTTTTTTCCCCTCTCAGTTTCAGGGTTTGTCCACATGGTTCTCCTGCCCCTAACCAAGACCGAGAGCAGGGCGGGACAGCCCGGGAGTTGCCGGGGCCGCCTCGGATTTATTTGCTCCTCTTACATTGATTTCATATTAGTTTCCAAAGCGATGAATGATCTCAAAGCTGGGTTTTGTTAGCCGAATACAAACAGGAGACAGGACTTACTTGCCCCCAGCTCCCTTTAATGAGGTCATTATCAAAGCGTGAACAAGTCTATGAATGTTTTATTGAAAGCGCATCGTTAACTTGTATCCATCCTTTTCTCGGAGTGGCATTGTGATATTGCTGTCTGTGGCACATCTTACCCGATATAGCCCGAGATTTCCCCATTCTCTGTAACCAGGCAACCCTTTCTGAATACCCAAAAATTGAAAAGAACCGCTTAGTCTTCAAGAAAGTCCTCAATAATAGTGGAAAAGAACAAAGATCCAGGAGACAACAAAATGCCACAGGGGTGACTTTTCATGAGCAATTATCTCTCATTAATCAGAAGAACAGCTGCAATATTAATTTTCTCTCTTTCTTCCTCTCTTTTCACAGTCCCCAACATTTGAATAATCATAAATTTTGATTTTATGGAGTCACATTTTCAGGGGCTGGAGGAGAGCAGCTACCTAGTTGAAGGAGAAAGCACTCATTTAACAAAAAAAAAAAAAAAGTAAAGCTTGCCAACAAAGCAAAATGGAAAAAAAAATGAGGGACATACTAGAGAAAACGGCACCCCCTCCTCCTTCTGGAGGGCGGCTGGGAATCAGGACTCTGCCCCAGTCCCCCCTCCTAACTCCCCCTCCCTTCTTTCCTCCCCCTGCCCAAACCTCTTCCCCAGTTCGCCTCTAAGCGGGGCGGAGGGAAGTGTCCCGGCGTCTGGCGTGGGAGTTTCAGCCGGGTTTCTGCCCGTTTAACTTGCAAACGTGAAGCCAAGCGTTGTCGATCTGACCAAAGAGACACTCTTGGGGCGTAACTTGTATTGTGGTCATCAAAAGCCCGCCAGCCTCGGATGAACTGAGACGTGCATTCAGCAGAATTGGGGCGCTCGCTCTCCTTTCAGACGTCGGAGAGGTGATTGTTCGCAGGGTGTGTTAGCCAGGGTGGACAGCAAGGGTCTCCAGATAAGACAGCAACCTGCAAACGGGCTCGGGAGAGCGAAAGAATCTCATTGAAGCCGAGGCTATAATTAGCAAAATACGCCCTCAGAAAGAACGCAAGCCCCTCTCGAGTAGGAATAAAAGCGGAGAGTTGTGAGTTAGTCCCCACATTCCTCCGCTGGCTGCGTGATGAGGCTGTCCCTTCATCTGCGCAAATACTGTTTCTTTTAATGCTGGGCCGGCCGGGCGAAGCCATTCTGTACAAAAGGCAGGCTGCGGACCTTGTACTCAGGCACCGTCAAAAAATGCTTTTGCTTCGCCCCAGTGTTTATTCAGAGCCGAGGGGCCTTTGAGAAACCTGAATTCCCGCTTGTGCTGTGTAGAGGGGCAACGGCTCAGTTCGGCCCTGGAAGAAGGGAATGGGGTAGGTAGGCTTCTACAAAAGGAGTGCGGAGTTTGGCTCAGAATTTCAGAACAGCCTCCGTGAGTTTCGAACAGGGTTTTAATGGCACCGGATTCCCACCACACATTCGTTCTGCTCCTGACTTCACCTTAATTAATACTCGCCCACCACCAAATCCTTAAGCCTAACAAGTCATTCCTCCCCCACCCTTAAAGCTCTCCTCTGTCATCAGAATAAAATTTATTGAGCGCCTACTCAGTGCCCAGCGTGTGCTAAGCTCCGCGGGGAGCACGTCTGAAAAGGCCTAGACTGTATCCAATAGAATATTGTTTCGTTTCAGTAACAATGGCCCGAGGTGGGGAACAATTATCCGGATAATTGAAGCAAATGCTCCACCTCCCGCGTCCTCCCTCCACAGTTCCCTCAGCGTTAGCCACTTTCCCCCACCCTGTCTTTCTCAGAGCGGTTTTTGTTTGGGGGCTGGGGGTGCTGAATTACTACGCAGCCCATTTTCCCTCTTTCCTCCGCCCAAGTTTGCTGTAAGCACTGGGCAGAAATAACTGCTTAGCAATGAGATTCAAGACAGGGTTTTTTTCTTTGTTTTAATGTTACCAAAAAGAGAGTGAAGTTTTATAGGTTTTAGCAACCTGGTCTTTATATACACTCACTTGGCTCTGGGAATGGATAAAACCGGAGCCTGAAGTGACCTGCAGGAATGAGTGGGTGTTGGCCTGGGACAGGAGGATGGGGAAAGTTCAGGCCACTGATGAGTGAGCACAAAAGTTGGGAAGAGTTTCTGCAAGAACTGAAAAAAGGCCAGGGAGTTTAATAGAAGAATTTCAGTTTCTGCATCTGTGAAATAGGAAAAATGCACGCCACCTTCAAGTCCTTGTGAGGAAGTAAGGCCTGCCTAGCACTGTTCCTGCTGCCTAGTTAGAGCCGGTGGTGCTTCTTACTTTCATTATCTGGCACCTGCAGCTCCCTGGGCCCTGAGCTTTGGGAAGGTGGGATCGGAGACTGGGTTTCTTAAAGCAGAGAGGTCCCCGACCTCTGGGCTGTGGACCAGTACCAGTCTGGGCCTGTTAGGAGCCAGGCCGCACAGCAAGAGGTGAGTTTGAATGTAATGCACTTGAATCATTCTGAATCTTCCCCCGCACCTCCAGTCCATGAAAAAAAATTGTCTTCCACAAAACCAGTCCCTGGTGCCAAAAAGGTTGGGCACTGCTGTCTTTGAAAATAATCAGGAAGCCAGAGCCCCTGCACAATCATCTCTTCATCCTGGCGTGCCTCTTCCAGCAGCATTTCCGCCTCCAGGTCTCCTTCGCAGCCCACACCCTGGAGGTGGCTAGCCCCGATTTCTCCAGCCTTCAGTTTCTGGGCGTACCTGTCCCTGTTCAGCAGCTCCATCAACCTGAGCCTGCCCGGCAAACCTTGCCATCTCCCACTTTGTCACCTCGTCAAAGGCCTCATGTCTTGGCAATCCCCACGTGGGACTGTGCCCAAAATTTCAAGGCTCCTTTGGCCCAGAGAAACCTCCCAGATTTGCTGACTTGTTTTGCAGATTGAACATAGGACCATCTTCAAAGCCACCATTTTCAGAACTCTGCCCTGCCCTGAATCAGCAGCCTTGCCTTTGTGACCCCATTTAATCTGCACAGCCGCCTTGACAGATACAGCACCATCACAATGGCTGTTTCTGTGACAATCCTGAGTCTCACTGAAGTTCAAAGACCTACCCAAGGTCACACAGCTACAGATGGCAGACCCGGGGTTCAGTCTCTGTGGAATGTAGGGGTCTGGTCTTAGGCACAAGGCAACATTACCTCTCCTGATAATACCTAGCATTTCTTGATCACGATGCCTTAAGCCTTTAACGCACCATTTATTTCTCATGACCCTGGGAGGTAGGTGCTTTTACATTTCTCACTTGTTTATTGTCTACTCCTTGGTTATGCGGTTTTCCTGTATATTAAAGATTACAAAGGAGAGTCTGATGAGGCCCACGTGACAGAAATGGCACAGACTGAAACTGGAATGGGGATGGAGAATGTGATTTTCATTCACTTGTGCCCAGAACACACACCGTGCTGAAAGACATCTGGAGCAGATGAAAGCAACATCTTATTCTTTTACTTCAAAAGCCTTCCCCATAATCAGTACAGTTGACTGCAGGCTGCACCTGAGCAGAAACTGGGTCTTTTTCATTTATTCACCAGTGTATATCAAACGTCCAGCCTAGTGCTGGCATATATTAGCAGTGAAATAAGTATCTGTTGAATGTCTCATTCCTCAGCTAGGAAACAGGCGTAGAGAGGCTATGCAACTTGTCAAAGGCCACACAGCTTGGAAATGGCATAAGAAGGGTTTCAACTGAGGACTTCCTAATGCTGAGATCCTGCCTGCCTTTTGCCTTTTTTTTTTTTTTTGCTAGTTGTCATGGGTTTTTTTTCTTATTACATGTAGTGGGGTGACAATGGTTAATACAATTACACAGGTTTCAGGCGTACAGTTCTATGATACATCATCTGTATGGTGCATTGTGTGTTTACCACCCGGAGTCAAATCTTGTGTCACCGTCTACTTGACCCCCTTTTACCCTTTATTACCCGCCTCCCTTCCCTCCGCTACCACCACACTGTTGTTAGGATCCTTCTTCCCTTTTCACCCTCCGCACAGGTCCCTGCGCCTCGGCCTCAGGGCTGCAGGGACTGAGCACAGAAACCTGGTCGAGTGGAAAGTCCGTTCTCATTACCTGCCCCCACCCGCACACGTCTGGGTGCGGCAGAAGGGGGTGGAAATTGTCAGAGTTCCGAGAGGCAGCTCCCTAGAAAGGGGTAAATAGGTCTGGGGCTCTGAGGCTCTTCGAGGCGCTCCTGGCGGCCCGCCGCTGCGCTCGGCGCCTGAGCTCCCACCCAGCGAGAACTGCAACCCACTCCTCCTCAGTGTCTCTCTCTTCCCTCCTCCCGGTCTCGGTCTCAGCCCTCCCTGGCTAACCTATTTCTTACTGGAAAACGAAGCAATTCTAAGCAATAGCATTCAACCCGCAGCCTGGAAACACCTCCCTCTGCGAGGCCCCCAAACACCTGCATACACGCCCCCACACAGCTTGCCAGCTGCGGGCAATGCGCATGCGCGAGCATGAGGGCAAGGGGGAGACTCCCGCGTGAGTCTGTGTGTGCGCAAGCGCGCGTGAGGAGTGTGTGAAAGGTGGGTGGAGGTGAACGTACGTGGGGATTAGAATGGTGCGTACGTGAGTGTGACACGATGTACATGAGAGTGTGTGAGGTGAATGTGCAATGTCTGCGAGTGTGTGAAGAGGTGGTGCATGCATTTGAGTAGCATGTGCGTGTATGTGTGAGTGTAAAAATGAAGAGTGTAAGTGCTTGAGCGCCTGAGTGGGGAGTTGTAGCAAAAGTGTGTGTTTGAATATCGGAGTGTGTGAATATATGAATGTGGGAAAAATAGAGACAGTGAGGACGTATGTGCTGGGATGGGAGTGTGAGAGGGTGTCCGAACGTGAGTATGCTCTTGTGAGTACTCACCAGGGTGCGTGCAAATGTGTAATAACGTGTGCATGCACCAGGCTGCGTGTGAAAAGTATGAATGAAGTGCGAGCATGTGAATATGAGTGTGGATATGTGAGAGCGTGTGTGAAGTTTGCGTGTGAGGGAGTTTGCCCGCGTGGGGTGAGTGCCTGGGGCCTTGGAAACCTGGGGTTGGGGGGGCCGTGGGGGGAGGAAGGAAGGGGGTGGAGGAGAGGAAGGAAGGGCCCTCACATGGAAACTGAGTTGCACTAAACAAGGAAGGTCTCTGGAGCAAAACCTGGGTCCCCTCACCCCTTTTTAAAAGTTGCCTTCAATTTTCTTCACTCGCCCTCTGGATCACCTTTCTGTCCATTTACTCAGGGAGCATTTATGGAGTGCTTACAGTCTGCCAGGTCCTGCTTTAGCAGCTGGGGAAACCGGGAGAATAAGATAGTTTAGGTCTCCCTCACTGTGGAGCTTCCACAGGGCTTTCGGTCCATGTGTCTGTTTTGCAGAATGCTGGTGTCACAAACATAAGTTTCAGCCTCTGCCCTTAAGCAAAGAAGCATGGAGGGCTTCAATGACAGCCTTGAAATTAGTACATACACATTCCATCTCCATCCTAACCTCAGCTGTTTCACTGCACTGTTGAGCCTGGGCTTGGGGAGGTTCTGGGTGTAAATTCCCCCCTCCTATGGCAATGGAAATAACAACCCTTCTCGTAGAGTGGCTGTGAGCATTAGATGGGTTATCATGAAAACCTTTGGTGCAATACCTGGCACATGGTTAGCACTCAGTATATGTAACAGTGATGATAGTGAGATGATGTTCTCCAGGCCTTAGGGAATGCTTTGGAGATGGGGAAATGCTGTGTTTGTGGGATATAGACTTTAAGAGATTATTTATGGATTTAAATTAAATTGATTTGTGTATATTATTACAGTCTTCTCTAGCATCAGGTTGTGAGTTTCAGATGCTTGGTCTTCATTCTTCTCTAGTGACTTCTTCTCTTTCTGGACCAATGGCATTAATAGCGCTGTTGTTGAGGGGAAGTGGAAGAGCAGAGGGAGAAGACAGCAAAGACCACAGGGGCAGAGTGTTCTCGCAGCAGCCTTAGAAGTCTTTCAAGTCCTTCAGTGTACCATTAAAGTGAAAAGGAATGTTTTCACCGTGACACAAAGTGTGTGCTGTAATTTAACTTTGTGAACAAAATTTCCGATGAAATATGACATAGGAAATATGTTTCCTGATTAGCCATGTACTTCCCTGAAACAAGGTACTTCATAAACAATTGCAGGACGTACTTTTTTTGTTTTCAGAGAAGGCTCTCTTATTAAGATTTCTTTCTTTTTCTTTTTCTGTTTTTTTTTTAAATCTAACTGGGTCATAAAATAATTTTATTTTAAACCAAAAAGTCATGTTTAAAGGTTGAATTTCCTTACTGAGACTTTTTTAAAGAAAAAAATATATCAAAAAGAAATCTTGGAAAGTGTGAGAGTTAATTGCTGCATAATTTTTTTTTTTAAATCTAGCAGCTTGAAAAGAATTTTGCCATTATCCAGCTGACTCATTTCATGTTCCATCCAGAGAAAGTGAAGTCCAGAGAGGTGAAGTAGTGTAAGTGGTCAGTTCCTCTAGCAGTCACGAGGCAGCAACATCTCAGCTTTGTTCCACTAGCCACAGTTGTACATTTGCTGGAAGATGCCCTGGCAACTAGGGGCAAAAGAGGGAGAGGAGTTTCATCTCTCTCCTATATGGGTACATCTCTGTTGTTGGCTGCTCCGTCTTCTGGTGGCTCAGACCCAAACCCTTGGAATCTCCTTGACTCCTCGCTTTCTCTCTGTACATTTAATTCATTGGTTAGTACTGATGGCTCTACCTTTAAATGTATTCAGAAACTGACCACTTTCCACATTCCCCCACTATCATATTGGCTTATATCACACTCTAGTCTCCTGATTAGGCTCCTTCCTCCTCTACTTGCCTCTACAGTCTGATCTCAACCCAGGAGCCAGAAAGATCCTCTAAAAATAGAAGTCATATACAATGGAATACTATGCCACTAAAAAAAAAAAAAAGAGGAAATACAACTTCTGTAACAACATGGATGGATTTGGAGGGTGTTATGCTAAGTGAAATAAGTCAGGTGGAAAAGAACAAAATTATGATTTCACTCATGTGTAGAATATAACCCCCCCCCCCAAAAAAAAAGAGAGAGAGAGAAAGAAATGGAGTAGCCAAAGAACTTACAGGCATGACCCACGGACATGAACAATGGTGTGGGGTTTGCCTGAGGGAGTGGGGGGTGCTGGGTAGAGGGGGGCAAAAGAAGAAAAATTGGGACAACTGTAATAACATAATCAATAAAGTATTAAAAAAAAGAAATATACAAATGAAAACAGACTCCTAGATACGGACAGCAGATTGCTGATTACCAGAAAGGAAGAGGCTATGGGAGAAGGGCAAATGGGCAAAAGGGGGTCAAATGTATGGTGACGGATGGAAACTAGACCTCAGGTGGTGAGCATGTATCAAATTATAATGTTCTACACCTGGAACTTATATAATATTATAAACAAATGTTAATTCTATTAAAAAAGAAAAGATCAGGTCAGAGAAAGAACCAAACCTTACAATGGCCAAAGAGGCCCTCCCTGATTTGGCTGTGACTCTGTCTCTAACCTCCTTCCTCTTATTGGCAGACTGGCTTGTTCTGCTTTCCTTGCTTGTCTGGGCCTCCCCTGCGCTGGCCTTGCCCTCTGCCAAGAACTCTTTCCTACAAACCCACCTCTCACCTCCAGTCTCCCCTCAAATCTTATTGTTCTCACAATTTTTAAAATACCAAAGCCCCTACTGTGCCCCCTGTACTCCAAACCCTCTTACCCTGCTTGTTTTGTTCTCCCATAGCAGGTCTACTTTCCAATGTTCAACATAAGGCACTGGGCATCTGTGTTTATTTGACCAAACTGCCTGTGTGAATGAAAGCTCCTGGAGGACATTTATGTCCAATGGGGAACAGTGCCTGGCACAGTAGATATCTGAATCTTTGGTGAGGGATCTAAAGAAAGCCAGTGTTCTTAGCAGATGCCTAACCACAACTCTATCTTACCTCTGCACAGCACTCTGAAGTCTACAAAAACTCTCACATGTGTTGTGTCGTTGAATCTGCACGATTATATAAGCAACATAGGACTTTTTTCCAACTGTTATTTCCCCAGTGAGATATTCAGAAGTTAAAGGACTTGCCCGAATCAGATTTAGAACTGGGATCTAAATCAAAGTGTCATTTTAGGTGGGTCCATTCTAGACCTCTTGGCTGAGTGAGGAGAACTAATAGGTCACTGGGCTCACTATGTATCCTTCTAAATCCCGGCCCTGGGCCGAGGGCTGGGGTCCTCGCTCCACTGTCTGTGTTTGGCATTATGTAACTGCTCAAGCCCCAGCGAAATGAGTGGTGCTTGGGGAAACATACCACAATGGCCACATCCTCTTGTTTTTATAATCTGCACAGGGTGGAAAACAAGAGATATTGTCTTGTTAGCTTGACCTCATTTGGAGTCTGGCCTGAATCTGTGGACTTGGCTGGATGCCCTCCCTCATCTGACTGCTCTGGGCAAACCAGTGTACTGTCTTAGTCAGTGTATTACAGTTCCTTCCTCGTGTTTGGGTTCTCTGTCAGTCCATCAGATTTAGCTGATACTCGGGCTCATTGACTGCGCACTGATGGGGCAAGACAATGTGCCTAATTCTCCAGGCACACACAGTGCCATTGTTTTCTACAAGTACTAGGAACAATGCTTTTAGCAGAGCATTGATATCTCAACAGTAATTAATAACTGTGGTTGAAATGTATCATATTGAACTACAAAAGTGGAAAAAAGTGGTATTCACAAAATAGATGTAAAATAAAATTTACAAACTGAACAAGTTTTTAAAGATAATACTTCCTCAAGGATATTCTCATGTAGTAAAATAATGACAGTCACTTCTTTGTTATCCCTTGAATAGCATAAATTGTTACTTTTTTATGTGAATGGGGAAAATTTAAACATTTTGAGACAAGAAGAGGAAAAGAACAATTTAATTGTTTACTGAAATATTAATTCAGTGTTTGGTTATTCACAGATTATCTCCATGCCATCTCCATTTGGAATTTAATACATGTCTCAATTATACAGTATTTTTCTGTTCCAGGTGCTCTAAAGCAAAGGAGGCATTAATTATGAATGCAGAAGGCATAGCTGAGAAAGGAGCAGTAGCAGCCAAAGTTAATAGCATCATTGTTGGTACATCTTTACCTGTGGGCTGTTTTTTGTTTTTTGGTCTCAGGTTTGTTGTGTTTTGTTTTTTTGTTGTTTTTTTTTTGAGATCAGGCAAGTTAATGGAGTCCCAAATAATGTATATAAGAATGATCACAATACATTTATATTTGTTGGAGAATGACCTCTACCCAAATGGGACCCTTGGTGTATTTAGTTCTCAACAAAAGACAAAACATATCAGAATAATGGCCACTTTTAAATATGAGGTCGGTCCAGAAAAAGTCCAGCCATTTTTAATACAGCAAGAACAGTTTGTGTGTGACATCAATGTAACCTGACAGCCAAGAAGGGTGGACTGGAATACACATGTGTGAACAATGACAACATAACTGTACGAGTCAGAGGGAATGGTAGGCTCCATTGAGTAAGCATGTATACTGTGTGGCCATTGCATTAAAAATGACTGAGCTAGTCGAGCAACAAATCTGCATCAAATTTTGCATTAAGTTTCCTCCATGGAACTATCTGGATGATTCAGAAGGCCACAGCTATGGGCAACTGGTGATTGGCAGCTTCATCATGAGAATGTGCCTACTCATTCATCATGTCTTGGGCAGTTTTTTGGCAAAATATCAAATCACCCAGGTGACTTGGCCCCTCTGCAGCCTAGATGTGGTACTCTGTGACTTCTAGCTTTCCCCAAAACTAAAATCACCTTTAAAAGGGAAGAGATTTCAGATCATTGATGAGATTCAAGAAAATACAGTGGGGCAGCTGTGGTGATTGGGAGAACTGTGTGAGGTCCCAAGGTGTCTAGTTTGAAGGGAACTGAGGTGTCATTGCCTAAGTATAATGTTTCTTGTATCTTGTATCTTTTTTAATAAATGTCTCTATTTTTCATATTACATGGCTAGACACCTTCTAGACAGACCTCATATAAGACCTGGGTCATATTGTTAGAGGTCATATTCTGAAAATAGAACTATAGTTTCTATTGCAATTCAGTTTAGTTTAGTTCACCATTTTTTACTGAGTGTTTCCATGTGCTAGGTGATGGGGCTACAAAGATGACTGCAGCCAAACCACAGTCCCCAGTGAATTCTAATAGGTGTGTGATAGTGGAATGCAACAATCTATAGAACCATGGAGGAGGGAGCTGCTCTTTTTTTCAGCTGGCAACAAACAGGGACTCTGGGATTGGGCCTTGACCTGTTTACAGAGTGTGCTCAGATTATAAAACAACACAACAGGGCAGAAAGTGGGACAACTGTAATAGAATAACAATAAAATTTTTAAAAATAAAAATAAAAACAATACAACAATAACAGTGGGAGAAGAGACTTCTAGCCAAAGGTCCATTAGCAAGTACAGGCCTAGAAGATGGATGTGCATTTATGTGGGGGTGGACAAGCTGTGAGCAGGAGGGAAAAGCAGCAATGGCCACTTAGTACTTAGCACTTAGTGGCAGAAAGCAAAGGGTCTGAATGGGAGGTGAGTATGAGATGTGTCTATATTAGATGGACAGTCTTTGAAGGTTGCTATGGAGAAAATTGAAATGGTGTATTGTAATCATTTAAAAGAATGTATGGGAAGAGAAACTAGAAGCAATTAAAATCTTAAAGTCCAGTCTCAAGAGAATGAAGATCACATTAGTCAGTGGTGGTGGGAACGGAGAGGAGAGGACAGATTCAAGAGTCATGGAGAAGGGAGGTCCAACAGTCTTTCATTACCAATTCGATGGGAGTGGGTACAGAAAGAGAAATTAAGTCAGCAGGGGTTTGGAGTTCTAGCTTAGGTGTCTGCACTACTGATGGTGGTGTTAACAAATATAGTCATTACAAATAGAAGATAAGCAGTTCAGGATTTTTTTGTGGTTTCAGATGGGCTTGTGGACAGAGTAGATGGAAGAAAAAGAGAAAATATTTGGTTTTAAACACTTTGAGTTGTAAATGCAGCCAGAACTACCAAGGGGAAATTTTTGATGTATAGGAGCAGTTGGAAATAGGGATCTGAACTTCAGAGAAATTAGGGTTGGAAAGAAAAATGGCATCAGCCTATAGTATTTAAACTATATGTAATAGTTGCAGCATCAAAATAAGATGAAATGACTAGGGGTTGGGGTGATGGTCAGGAAAGGCCTCAGGTTGTTATTCTGGTGCAGTACCTCTCGGAGTGATTGGCACACAGTGTTCAACATAATTCTTGAATGCTGACTCTGTTCAGAGTCTCACTTCCCTTCTCTCAGGAATTGTATAATCTCTTGGTCTGTCTATCTAGGGGTAATCAGATCCTCACCACTTGATAGTGAGATTAGAATACAGTGGGTTTGGAAACCAAATCAAGGTTGTAAAGTGGCTAGGTGTGAATATGGGATTAGAGTTAAAAAAAGAAAAGCCTCCTTTAGCGAACCAGGTGCCTTAGAAAGTTGGCCTAAGTACTCTTTCCTCATCCCATTGCATCTAAGGGATAGAGGGCAGTAAGGAAATCCTGATATAGGTTTTAGATACCCTGCCTTGTAGTCTTTCCAAAAGGACTTTCCAATAGACCTTAGACATTTTCTGATCGACTCACCTTATTTCCACAGGGCCTGTTGACAACTTATGCCATGGACCCATTGAGTGGGGCAGCCAGATTTTATGGCCTGGTCCTAGCTTATTACCACAGCATTGCTCAGCTTCTCAGTCTGAGTCAGAATCCTAAGTGACTGCTCCAGGTTACAAGATGTTTGTGTTTTCCTGAAGGACTTAAATACTTGCGAAATGCCTGTCATCTCCACCTCCAGAAAGAAGACTGCTCATCTTTAAGAACCCATGTAGGTAGAAAATGATAATGATAAGTCAATGCCTAAATTCATATACAGTATCACCATTTATTATCAGCTATATTTTTTTTTTATTGGCCCTGGCTAATTTCCATTAGTTACTTCATTACCTAACTGCCCTCATCCCATTACATTCTGGATCAACCTCTCTGTCTCAACCCAGCAGGCAGCCCTTTGGGCTCCATAGCACACACAACCCCATAAATTCCTTACTGTTTACATGTATGGTAACTATAAGTTTTATCTCAATATAGTATATCTTGGGCATAATTCTCAGGATTTATTTATGCATGCCCTTAATCTTTCCAGAATAATCAGCATCCCCTAGAGAGACAGTTGAGTTGAATGGACTATTTGACTAAGTCAATTTGAAGTTTCCTATATGGTAAAAATAATAATGATAACAACTGTCACTCACTGAATGGTATGGGAGGCACTAAGCATTTTGCTGAGTGTTTTTGTTAAGGATAGACAGGGAAGCAAAGGAAAGTAGGAAGTATCCTACTTCAGTAATCTGCTTCAGTAGCTGCAAAGCCAGATCCCACAGAGAACTGGGAAAACTGTTCCTCCACATGCCCCAGGGCCTTACTTAGAGTTTTACGAATTCTCCTTCCCTTTGGGAACAAAATTTGCTGATGTTCAGATAAAAGATATTTCATTAATTCAGCAAATATTCATTGAGTGCTTACTGTATGTCAAGCACTCTTCAAGGAGAGAGGGAAAAGTAGTGAACATAACAGAAGTATTTTTCTTAATTGGGCTCTTATGTTCTAATAGTTACTTATGTTAAGATTTAGTGATAATAAATCTCATGAGGATGGTCTTTTTTTAATGCTTATTCTCCAGGTTTGAAGTTTTCCCCATTTTTTAGATTATGCTTGAATTAAGAAATGAGTACAAACTAATATTTACCAAGGTTGTTTGTAGTGGACACCTGTTAGTTGCTTCTACAGCGTTCATAGTGATTGGTTTCAGTGTTGGAATCTTGGGGCCATGGAACTATCTCTGGCTCTAAGGAGGAACGTGTAATCTAGGCTCAATCAATCAGTATATGTACAATAATTTCCCACAATGGTTGACTTGGTAAGCCATATGTAACCTCAGAACATTCAATAAGAGCAAATCTCAGAACTTTGGGAGGGATTTCAAGAACACTGATCCTCTCTGATATATAAATAAGAGAGTTGGATCTCCTACAGTCATTTTGCAGAGAAGAGGGAACAATCTATTGTAATAGGCAGATATAAACAGAGTCCAGAATGAACCTGGAGGCCTGATCAAATTGTTCCTTGTCTGCCCCACTTCTAGACCTTAACCATCAATGAAGATGACATTTTGAGACAGTTTGAATTCAGTTTTCTTTAAAGGTTTTTTAAATAAGGATTTTATTTATTTATTTCTAGAGAGAGGGGAAGGGAGGGAGAAGGAAAAAGAGAGAAACATCAATGTGCAGTTGCCTCTTGCACACTCAGGGAACCTGGCCCGCAACCCAGGCATGTGCCCTAACTGGGAATCGAACCAGTGACCCTTTGTTTCTCAGGCTAGTGCTCTGTCCACTGAGCCACAGCATGTTCAGTTTTGTTAATTATACCTTTAAGTATAACAATTTATATTTTATAAAAAACATCCCCCCTTTGTTTTTTCTAGAAGCATTGTGAAGGAGTAGGTTTTCTCAGAATAAACTCCCATTGAGAAAGGTTGATTTTGACAGTGGATGGCTATAAGCCAATGTCCCAGAAAGGATAAAATATGCATCCTTTGACCACAATCTTTCCTATTTTTAAGATATATTTTTATATCTACTGTTAGGTAGTCTCAGAACAAAGAAATATTAAATGTTAATCTTCAGAAAATGACACATGGTTTAAATTTTTTACATGGTTTTTCAGTGAGTGATTAAAGCATCTTTGAGATATTAGGGAATAGAAGAGAAATAAAAGAGGTCTCTATGATTATGGTCAAAGGCAGGAAGGAAACACTATCTCAGGAGGAAGAAAAGACAGAGAAGATAGAAGAAAACAGGAGGTGGGGATAATAGTCAGTTTTCTGGAGGGGGAAGTTCTTTAACACTGACCTGAAGAGAGCGTATACAGTAGAATTTCTGTTACTGTATAACTTAATGTCATGTAGGTAAATGTAAAGATAATAAATCATAAGAAGATCTCTTAAGGTTGAGTGAACTGAAAAATGAATGACAGGTTCAATATAGACAAATATAAATCAAAGTATATTAATAAGGTTGTTTCTATGTTATTTTAATTATGCTCTAGAAACAAAAGTGGGATTAGAAGGGATTGTAGAACTATTCCCTAATGACCTGAGCCTAATCTGACTTGATTAAATCTGAGTGGACTGCTCTGTCCAACATAACCATCAAAATGTTGTTTTGATTATTTTAGGAATGAGAACAGAAGTAATCTCTGACCCTTTGGCAATGGCATTTATAAAAATGACATTTGACCTGTATATGATCTTAGGATCCTGAGATACCTAAAGTCTGTAAACTCATTTCAGCAGCCTGAAAAAACCCTACTCATGGACAGTGCTTATGGAATCAACATGTGAGAAACATTGCATTCACGGGTTGACTGGCATCACTGGTAGGTAACCTGAGATTATCATCTAAAGAGGTTTCGATTTGGGATTCATTTGCCAAGTTACACCATTCCTAAGGTGTCTCAAATCGGGCAGGATGGGACAGAACCACATGCTGATGTCACAGGATGTAGATGGGTCCAGACTGGCCCTGATTTAGGCAACAGTCATGCTCTAATCATGAATGATCAGCTGCTCTGTGATACTAACAAGAATGGTCACCCGCGCATATGACATGTCCTGAAACAACAGGTCCTCATGGCTGGCAGTGGAGGGGCAGGAGGGCTGCTGTGGAAAGGAAGTTACAGGGACCTAACAGATCACGGGTAGATTGGGATTTCTGGTCCAACAGAGGATCACTTCTAAGGTGAGCAGCTCTGCAAGGACATTGGCGGGAAGCATCTCCTGTGGACAAACCTCTCGAAGGCTAATCACCATGCTAATCCATGACAAAATACTCCGTTCATTCCTCAGGGGATGCATACATTGCCGCCTCAGTGAGCCTCTCATAGATAATGTGAGCTGTTCCTCCCTCTGAATCTTGGAAAACAGTAAAGTCAAGCTTACCTTTCAGCCACTGAATTCTTAGGTTGCTGGCCATCAGTGTAAGCCTAAATGGGTGATTACTCATAAACCCTTTCCACTGCCCCCAAGTAGGGCTTTGCTCAGGATGGCAAGGAGAGAGAAAAACTAGAAAAAAGAAATTATCTCAGCCTCTTCTTGAATTTTTACAAGGCTTTGTTGGTGTTCAAAACATGATCTAGCATGATGGATTCTTTTGTGAAAAAAGCAGCTGGAAAGAAATACTGTCTTCATTCTATAGATAAGAGAAGTGAAGAAAAATAATTTAGAGTATGCTGATTACAATGCAGCATAAAATACATATCTACTACTTTTTATTCTAGCATTCTGACCCACCCTGATGGAAATAACATCAACATCAACACTAACGACAAACACTTCCTGAGTGCTTATCATTCTTACATATATTATCTCATGCAATCCTCCCAACAGCTCTGTGCAATGAGCACTATAATTAGCTCCATTGCACGGAGGAAGACAACAAGTATTGGGTAAACCTGTTTCCCATTACTTAACTATCATCCCGGGAGTAAGTGTTTGAAAGAATAAATGAACTCTTTTTATCAGCACATGGCAATTCCTCATTACACTGCATAAAAACAGTTAGCCCCATTTTCTCATTAAGTTTATGTTTTCTCTTTCTTCTTTGTCTTCCTTTCCTTGCAGTGGAAATTTACTCATAGAAACAAGAGGAGTGTTAGATCTTTGTTGTCCCTCAGACATTTTGGAGCTATTTGAGCTCAAATAAGCACATCATTTCACTTCAGTTTCCTCTGACGTTTAGAGGACAGGAGTCACGTCCCTCTCTTTCAGTGAAACATTGTGAGGGTCAGCAAAGACATTATAAATGAAAATGTTTTGTAAAATATTAAGTACTCTGTAACACTGATATAAATGGTATTTCTACTTTCACATGGTCTTTTATCTTTGTCCCATTTCCTCCTTATTTTTCTGAATAAAGACATTGCATTCTTTTACATGTTTGTCATACTCAATTGACTTCCAAATATTGTAATTAACTACAGCAAAACAGACAATAGCAAGATTTCTGATGTTCACTTAGAACTATTTTGTTCCTCCAGGCCTAAGTTATTTCCATGGTAAGGAAGGTGTATGTAATTGTCTGAGCCTTCAGATTACCTCATAGTGCATTACGTCTTCAAAGAGCACGTGATCATCTTTAAATATATCAAGGTCAGAGTGATCCAGGTGATCTCCTAAGCTTAAAATTATTCATGCATCTCCTTAAATGCTTCTTGTCACTAGGAACAACACGATATCTAGGATATTGAGGCCCCAAAGTGAACTTACTTGAGAGAATTTGTTCTTTAAAATTTTAGTTTTATATAAAAGTTACTCAGGTTTTAGAAAGATTGAAACATACCAGCCAATGAAGGTAGAAAAGAAATTTAAAAAGTATGAGTATAAAACACAGACATTCATAAAGAAAATATTATAATAAACTAGATATGAGAAAAAGCACGCCATAGCAAGGCCACTGTGTCTGTGTCAGGGGTGGGGTGAGCAGTGAGAGAGAGAGAGAGCATCAGGACCAGTTGGCGTCTAAATTCCCCCAGACACTGGGCACCACCTCAATCCAATCACGTGAGAAACCCAGCGTGATTATAACTGTTCAATCCAACTCTTCCCTGTACCGTGTTCAAAGAAGTATAGGAAAATGTTAACATTGCTGAGTAAGAAGGCCACTGGCTCCTAGTGAGAGCTCCAAAAGAGTGAAAAACAGATTTTCATCACACCCATTTGGGAGCAAAAATTGGTTGAGCCCTTCAAGACTCAAAGGTGAATCCCACTGTCTTGCCAAATTCATTTGTTTTTGATCAAATGAATCAAAAGTGGGATCAGAAAGGTCAAGTGGGGTCAGAATGGCCATCATAAACTTATCAACAAACAAGTGTTGGAGAGGATGTAGAGAAAAGGGAACCCTAGGGCACTGTTGGTGGGAATTCAAACTGGTGCAGCCACTGTGGAAAACAGTATGGAATTTCTTCAGAAAAGCAAAAATGGAACTACCTTTTGGCACAGCAATTCCATTGCTGGGATTATATCCTAACAGCCCTGAAACACCAATCCAAAAGAACTTATGCACCCCAGTATTCATAGCACCACAATTTACAATAGCCAAGTGCTAGAAGTGACCTAAATGCCCATCAATAAATGCATGGATCAAACAACTATGATACATTTACACAGTGGAATACTATGCAGCAGAGACAGAGAAGGAGCTCCTACCCTTTGCAACAGCATGGATGGAACTGGAGAGCCTGCTAAGTGAAATAAGCCAGGCGGTGAGGGACAAATACCACATGATCTCACCTTTAACTGGAACATAATCAACAAAAGAAAAAAGCAAACAAAATATAACCAGAGACATTGAGATTAAGAACAACCTAACAATAGCCAGAGGGGAGTGAGGAGGGGACAGTGAGGGGAAGGGTTTTCAGGAACACTATAAAGGACACATGGACAAAACCAAGAGGGAGAGTGGAAGCAGGAGACGGAGGTGGGTTTGGCTGGGGTAAGCGGGGAGTGGTGGAGGAAAAATGCAGACAACTGTAACTGAACAACAATAAAATAAAAGAAAGACTTAAAGGTCAAGCCCAGTATTTCAAATGTAATGAGTGTCTACTTAAGTGTGGCACTAAAGCAGAGCTACAGAGGCACAAAATAAAACTATGAAAGATACCAAAGAAATGTTTATATATAGACACACACACACATACTCCCAACACGAAACTTTAAAAATTAATCTTTTGCCCTGGCTGGCGTAGCCCAGTGGATTTAGTGCGGGCTGCGAACCAAAGTGTTGCAGGTTCGATTCCCAGTCAGGGCACATGCCTGGGTTGCAGGCCATGGCCCCCAGCAACTGCACATTGATGTTTCTCTCTTTCTCTCTTTCTCCCTCTCTTCCCTCTCTAAAAATAAATAAATAAATAAATAAATAAATCTTTTTTAAAAATTAATCTTTTGATTGATCTACTGTTTTCTTATGATACCCAGGGTCTGGAAGGAAGTGCTAGTCTTTTTCTTCTGAACTGGCTATAGTAATTATCTATTGCTAAGTAACTGACTACCCCAAAACTTAGGGGTATAAAACAATCATACATGTTTGTCATTTCTAACCGTTTCTGTGGGTTAGAAATTGATGAAGGCCCTAGCTGGGTGGGCTGGCACAGGGTGTCCCCAAATACAATCAAGATACTAGTTGGGGCTGCAGTTACCTGGAGGATTAACCAGGGCTGGAGAGCTCGCTTTTACAATGGCTTGCTCATGAGAGTGGCAGGAGGCCTCAGAGCCTCTCCATGTGAGCCTCCTCATGGGCTGTTTGAGCATCCTTCCAACATGGCAGCTGGATTCCACCAGTGAGTGATTCGAGAGAGTAAGGTGGCTGCTATCCTGTCCTTTATAACCCAGCTTCAGAAGTCACATACTGTTACTTTCACAAATCTTATTGGTCACACAGGTCAGCTCTGTTCAGTGTGGGAGAGGACTACAGAAGAGCGTGAATACCAGTGAAGAGGCTTTGTTAGAGATCATCTTGGAGTGGCTATCACACTGGTCAAATCATACTATGCCTGATTCTGAGCCTCTAATAATAAAAAGACTATTGACCAAACAAAGCTGTTAGGAGTCAGATATAGCCTCTGTAAGGTCAGAAACTTAAAACTACCTTCTTTCAGGAAAAATGATTGCTGTAAATGGTCATGTTTGGCTCAAAAAAAAAAAACAACACCCCAAACATTTTAGGTGAAGATATATTCACTTATTGAAGGACTGTTACACAGAAGAAAGAATAAACTTGCCCTGGCTGGTGTGGCTCAGTGGATTGAGCACCAGCCTGCAAACCAAAGGGTTGCTGGTTCGATTCCTAGTCAGGGCACATGCCTGTGTTGCAGGCCAGGTCTCTGGTGGGGGATGAAAGAGAGACAATCACACATTGGTGTTTCTCTCCCTCTCTTCCTCTCTCCTTTACCCTCTCTCTAAAAATAAGTAAATAAAATCTAAAAAAACAAAAAAAAAGAGTAAACTTGTTTTGTGTTTTCCCAGAGGTTGGAATGAGAATGAACAGATGAAGATGTATTGGATAACTCTTTCATTCCAGGCAATATTCAAGGGCTTGGAATAAAAATAAAACAGCGAAGACATAGTCCCAGACCTTAATGAATCTAGTCTTTAGGAACTGTAGAAGAACATAATAAAGTATGTTTGCATGTGCTCAATATGCTACAGATAACTAATATAAATATTGGAGATGTTCAATAGAGAAGAACCACCACATGGTTTAAAATGAAGCATGGCTTGGGGAGCCAGGGTGTACGGGATAACTTCTGGGCTCCACTGTGGTGTTATGAGCCCTTGATTTTAGGAGTAATCTCCAGGCATTTGTGAAATTAGCAGATAGCAGTGAGGAAAACCTTGTCTAACTTATATGTCCTATTTGCAGCATTGGTTTAAATCACGTGAGCTGCCTTAGATATTATTCTAGGGTAATCTGAAAGAATCCACTGGGATTTTACAAATTTATTATAAAAATATTGGGAGACAGACATTAAACTAAATATGTATATACAGTATGAAATAATCAAGGAAAAAATGAAAAGATTATTTCATACATGTGTCCGTGTATACAATATTTATAAAGCTCTCACTATATGCCAGGCACTGCTGTAGGTATGGGGAAGACAGAGGGAAGTAATCTATTACCCTGCTGGTGTTTAAGACTGTAGAACATAATGGTTAGATCATGGGTGATGAAACATACCTTTTAGGCTCAAATCCTGGTTCTACCACTTCCTAGTTGTGTGGCTTTGGGCCAAGTTACCTAATTTCCTTTTACCTCTGTTTGCATATGCATGAAATAGAGTTGAAAAGAAGGGTATCTATGTTATAAGGATGTTTGTGAAGCTAAATGGGTTGATATGTGCAAAGTGCTTAGAATAGTGCCTGGGATACTATGTTTGCTACATAAGCGTTTTTTTTCCCCTCTAACAAAATACATTCTGCCCTCGGGAAGCTCCGAGTCTAGTGTGGCCCACCTTCTTTCCCTCTCCTTCAGTCACCACAGTGGCTGAGATGACCCTGAAAGCAGACGAGGACCTCAGCTGTTCCCCAAAGGCCTTTCACACTCTTGTACCGCACATGGCCTTTCCTTAGCCCTGGGTGCGGGAGCAGCAGTGCTATTCTCCATTATTCGTTCAGGGTGGGCAAAAGTAGGCTTACAATTGTGAGTCTGTGAAATGCAGTTTACTCAGGTATTATTATTTATTAATTATTGTAGTAGTTTCCATACAAACAACTGTAAACCCCGCCCCCCCCTTGGATGCTGAGCACCACAGACTCTTAGGTTGGGACACATTGTGCAAATTTAAGGTTTAAAAAAGATTTTCAAATGATCACTGTGGGTTGAGGGGACTCATTTCTTTTTGGGAATTATATCCAGGAGTAAAGACCAAGTAAGCCACATGTTATTTTTTCCCCAGAGGACTAAGAAGTTTGAATTTCTCAAGACAATTTAAAACTGTTCTGATGCAATTAAAAATTTTTCTGCATACTTAGGAAGGTGGTTCTCACAGCTGCCACTGAATACTCCTGAGACCATGTTTCCTAAAACCACATCTACCTGTACAGATAACTTAGGTTCAAAAACATTAAAAATCATACATTATTATTAGTACTATTGTCCCCATCCCTCTTGTTAGACATTAATAGGATAGTGTAATATAAAGAGATGTAGCTAACATATTCTGGGTGATCACCAGATTTCAGGTACTGTATTCTAGATCCCATTCCATTTGCCTCCTTTTTCAGGAAGTAGATGCTGGACACGATCCCTCTCTCAACTAATTTCTTAGGTTGGCCATTCCTATGTCATAGGTTAGGTGTTAATTTAGACAAGACGTTCTAGCGGGCGCATGTCTGGGGCTTTGATTTTTCATCAGAGACCTTAATTTCCCCAACCCAGAATTCCAGGAGAAAAAATGTCTGCATTGTTTCCTTGAGCCCACGGGCAGAGCGTCCCTGGTTTCTTTCTTGCAGCCCTTTCTGGTTGGTTGCTTGTGGTCCCAGCCATGGCCAAGTTTTCTATCACAGCACAAGTGTTAAAACTCCTCCTTTTGCTGCTGGGACTGCCTTCCCCTTGCCCCAGGGTGTAGTCTATGAGTCTATCTAAGCTTTAAGCTTTATCTTTGCTTCTGGCACTAAAAAATGTCTCTTTTCTTTTGAGTTCAATATTTACTGTATTACTATTTTTTAAGAGACTTTATTTTCCAGAGCAATTTCAGGCTTTAATAAAAATTGAGATTGCACAGAGTTGCCTATACTCCTGCACACACTTTTCTTTATTAACATTTACACTCTGTTTACTAAAACTAATGGACCAATAGTGATATGTTAGTATTAATGAAAATTGATAGTTTATTTAGAGTTCCTTAGTTTTTTACTCAGTTTCCTTTTGCTGTACCAGAATCCCATCCAGGATGCCACATTACATTTGTTGTATCCCCTTAGACTCCCCTTGGCTGTGACAGTTTTTCACATCCCTTGTTTCTGATGGCCTCGACAGTCTTCAGAAGCACATACTCAGGTATTTTGTAGAGCGCCTCACTGTTGGAACTCTTCTAATGTTTTCCTTGTGATTAGAATGGGCTTTTGGGTTTTGAGGAGGAAGATCAGAAAGGTTAAGTGCCATTTTCATGATCATAACAAAGGTACACACTGTTAACATGATTTTTGGCTATTGATGTTGACCTTTTTAAAAAATGTATTTTATTGATTATGCTATTACAGTTGTCCCATTTCCCTCCCTTCACTCCCCTCCACCCCTCACACACCTTCCCACCCACATTCATCCTCTTGAGTTCATGTCCATGGGTCATAATATAAGTTCTTTGGCTTCTACATTTCCTATACTATTCTTATCCTCTCCCTGTTTATTTTCTACCTACCATCTATGCTACTTATTCTCTGTACCTTTTCCCCCTCTCTACCCTTTCCACTCCCCAGTTCATAACCTTCCATGTGATCTCCATTTCTGTGTTTCTATTCCTTTTCTAGTTGTTTGCTTAGTTTGCTTTTGTTTTTGTTTTAGGTGTGGTTGTTAATAACTGAATTTGCTGTCATTTTACTGTTTATATTTTTTATCTTCTTTTTCTTAGATAAATCCCTTTAACGTTTCATATAATAAGGGCTTGGTGATGATGAACTCCTTTAACTTTACCTTATCTGGGAAGCACTTTATCTGCCCTTCCATTCTAAATGAAAGCTTTTCTGGATAGTCATCCTGGATGTAGGTCCTTGACTTTCATGACTTGGAATACTTCTTTCCAGCCCCTTCTTGCCTATAAAGTCTCTTTTGAGAAATCAGCTGACAGTCTGATGGGAACTCCTTTGTAGGTAACTGTCTCCTTTTCTCTTACTGCTTCTAGGATTCTCTCCTTATTTTTAATCTTGGGTAATGTAATTATGATGTGCCTTAGTGTGTTCCTCCTTAGGTCCAACTTATTTGGGACTCTGAGCACCCTGGACTTCCTGAAAGTCTATTTCCTTTGTCAGAATGGGGAAGTTCTCCTTCATTACTTGTTCAAATAAGTTTTCAATTTGTTGCTCTTCCTCTTTTCCTTCTGGTGCCACTATGATTTGGATATTGGAATGTTTAAAGATGGCCTGGAGGTTCCTAAGCCCCTCCTCATTTATTTGAATTCTTGTTTCTTTGTTCTTTTCTGGTCAGATGTTTCTTTCTTCCTTCTGGTCCACACCGTTGATTTGAGTCCCAGTTTTCTTCCCATCACTATTGGTTCCCTGTACATTTGCCTTTATTTCACTTAGCGTAGCCTTCATTTTTTCATCTAATTTGCGACCATATCCCACCAATTCTGTGAGCAGCCTGATCACCAGTGTTTTGAACTGTACATCTGATAGGTTGGCTATCTCTCTGTTGCTTAGTTGTATTTTTTCTGTAGCTTTGATCTGTTCTTTCATTTGGGCCATTTTTTTTCTGTCTTGACATGCTTGTTATGTAGTGAGGGGCAGAGCCTTAGGTATTCACCAGGGCAGGGCAACCCACATTGTGACGCTGTATGTGGGGAAGGGATCTGAGAGGGAACAATGGCACTTGCTCCACTCTCTGTCAGATTTCAGCCATTTTCCCCGCTGCCCACCAGGAAATCAGGCCCTTCTGCTGCTGATTCTTGGGTGGGTGGGCTTGTGTACATTCTACGACTCTGTGGGTCTCTCCAACAAACTCTCCTGTGAGACTGGGAGTTTCTCCTGGCACCTCAGCCCCCACAGGTGTTTTCAATTAGTGGTTTGAGGCTTTATTTCCCCGAGCTGGAGGCCTGGGTTGTGGGGTCTGCTTCGTTCCCAAATTGTTTCTCCTAGTTTATCTGTATGTGAAAGTGGGACCGCCCACTTCACCCACCGATGCCTCCCCGGTCCTCCAGCCACCGTGTTGCCCGTGAGTCCTCTCCACCCCAGCCGCCCATCTCCACCCCTCCTACTGGTCTGGATGAATGTGTCTATTTTAACTCCTTGATTGTTGGATTTCCATACAGTTTGATTTTCTGTCAGTTCTGGTTGCTTTTTGTTTTTAAATTGTTGTTGTCCTTCTTTTGGTTGTGCACCTGGAGGAATAGTGTGTCTACCTACATCTCTGTCTTGACTGGAAGTCTGATGTTGACCTTGATGACCTGGTTGCAGTGCTGTTTGTCAGGTGTTTCCATGGTAAGTTTAGTCTTCCCTCTTTTCCATATCGTACTCTTGGATGGAAGTCTCTAGGCATAGTTCACACTTACAAAGTGGGAAATTATACTACCTTTATTTCTGTTTGTAAAATGGTTATATTTGACCTAGGATTTTTATGTGTTTCTAGAGTTGAGGGGTTCTGTTGACTCTACCAAATTGCTGATTGTATAAATTGAGTGCTTTCCCAGGATTCGCTTTTCTCCTAAATACAGTGGACACTGTTTGGTTCCTATCTTACGTCATCTCTGCAGCATCTCCCATGGACGATGACTACCTCCTCCTTTTATGTGTTGATACCACACTCTCATCTCTTTGGCTACTCCCTCTCAGTTTCATTTATCATTCCCTCCCCCTCTCTAATCACTGAAATTCCCTCATCCTAGATGCTTTTATCTTCTCACTCTTTCTCTAGACTATCTCTCCTCTTGGCTTCTAAGCCACTTTGGTCACTTCTATGGCTACCTTTACCATCTATGAGCTGATGGATCCCAAATGTATTTATTTCCCACCAAGATTTCTCTTTTGAAACCACTCCTTTCTCCCTCTCTGTCTTATTTATATATCTATCCACCCACCCTCACATCTATCCTTCTATCTACCTAATATCTGTGTGTATCTCCCTGTGTTCTATTGGACACCCCCAGTGGGTATCTCACATTCCATAAACTGAATCCATTATCTCTCCTAAAAACCTGGGAGATCTTTAGATGGGGCTGAACTCAGGGAACTCAGCATGGTCCTTGGGACAAAGTCATGCTTGCTTTATCCTTGGGCCTGCCTTCCTCGGTGCTAGCATCATTCTCAAGCAGTTTCTACCATTACAAGGGCAACATGGTTCCTAGTTGATTCATAGAAAAACAGATTTTCCCTCTCTTTCCAGTAGTTCTATTAAAAGTCCTGGTATTGAATCTCATTGGCTGTGTCTGAATCATGTATCCATTCAAACCAATCACTGTGTCCCAGGGTATTCCATGCTCCCTGATTTCCAGCCCTTGGTCTTTTGCCCACTCTTAGAATTGGGGATGTGATCAGCTTAACCCAATCACATGTACTGAGAGTGGGAGAGATGTGATTTACCACAAATCGTCTGGGGAGAGTGCATATATGCTGCTTTCAGAAGACATAGGGGATGCATGCTGGGGATGTTGCACTACTGGTCTCCCATTTGGGAGTTTTAAATCTATATTTGGCCCTGGATATGGGCCTGGATATGTGGCTCAGTGGACTGAGCACTGGCCTGTGAACCAAAAGTTCTCTGGTTTGATTCCCAGTCAGGGCACATGCCTGGGTTGTGGGCCAGGTCCCCATACACCCGTCTGGGGGTGTACAAGAGGCTACTGATCTCTCCCACATAGATGGTTTTCTCTGTCTCTTTCCTCCTCCCTTCCCCTCTCTCTAAAAGTAAATAAATAAAATCTTTAAAAAATAACATGCATGTTTGATACTGTCACTGCCTAATTTACATCCTCAGTGTATCTCCCTTACTTTTCAGATGAACTGCAGACTCTACTCAGGCTGTCAACTTGTAACAACCTCTTTGACCCCATCTCAGTTTAGCTCTGCCTTCCTTACTAGGGATCAACCACACTGTTTTTGGTTTGACCTGATTTGGGCCCTGCTCTTTTTCCCTCAGGGGTCCTTTTTTTAAAAAATCTTTTTTTTTATTTATTTTTAGAAATAGGGAGGGGGGAAAAGAGGGAGAGAAACATAGATGTGAGTGAGAAACATCATTGGTTGCCTTCCATATACACCTGACTGAGAACTGAATCTGCAACACAGGTGTGTGTCCTGACTGGGGGTCAAACTGGGGACCTTTCACTTTGTGGGACAACATCCAACCAAATAAGCCAAACTGGTCAGGGTGTCCCTCAGGGTCTTTAAATATTGCTATAGACTGAATGTTTACATTCATCCAAAATTCACACGTTGAAATTCTAACCTCCAATGTGATAATATTAGGAGGATAGTATTTGATTAGGTCATGGAAGGAGAGAAAAAAATTTCTGTTGTTTATAAGACACTCAGTCTATGAAATTTTGTTATAGCAGCCCAAAATAAGTACGGCAAACATTCAGTGCCTGGGGCTTTGTCATCCCTTCTATTTCACCTCCCTTATGCTTTTGCTCAGTTCATCAACTTAAATGCTATTTCTCCAGAAAAGAATTCCTGATTTCTCAGAATGAGTTACATTAACTGATGTCATGGTCACCTACACTTCTCCATAGGACTCATCATGGTTCTAACAGTTAATGATGTTTACACTTCTGCTAGCCCTCCCTAATGGACTTTATGCTTCATGAAGGCAGGGACCGTGTTTTGTTTACTGCCTTACTACTAAACTTCAGTTTCTGGCACAGAATATGGCACCTGGGAACAATTCAACACATGCTTGTTTAATGAATGAATGGCTGAAAAAATGATGGTTTTCATGCTCATTTAGGGTTTACACAGCTGTGACTGCCATGGACCAGGTGGCTTAAACAACAGAAATTTATTTCTTGTAGCTCTGGAGACTGGAAGCCCAAGGTCAAAATGCCATCTCACTGGGTTCCTGGTGGGAGCCAGCTTCTGGCTTGCTGGTAGCAGTCTTCTTCCTGTGTCTTCAAACCAAGGGAAGGGTGGTGAGGAGAGCAAACTCTCTGGTTTCTTATAAGAGTACTAACCCCATCCAGAGGACCCTACTCTCATGGTTTTATCTGAACCTAATTACTTCTCCAAAGCCCTATATCCAAATACTATCACATTGCGGGGTAGGGCTTCCACCTATGAACTGTGGGAAGACACTATTCAGGCCACAGCAATGCCTTACTTCATTTGACCCTTGATAACCCCATGACATACAGGTTTCAATGTGGGATGAAGAGAAGGAAGCTTAGAAAATCAAGTCTGCCCAGAGCCACTCAGCTAGGTAGTGACAGAACTTAGAAGTTTTCAAACCTAGGAATGTTTGTCTTAAAAACAACTGAAGATGTGTTGCTTCATGAGGCCCCTGAGGTTTGGAGCCATTTGGACTGACGGTAAGTGTGAAAGTGAGTGAGGCAGGAGTGTGAAGGGGAGCTCAGAGAGGAGTCCATCCAACAGAGAACAGGAGAGCACTTGGACACTGAGGGGGAAATGCTGTGAGTGGGGTCCATCCCCAGGAAGAGACTGGGGGAAGGAGTTTGACAGGAAACTGGATACTGGAGGTTTGGGAGTGGAGTTTGAATTCTGATGTCAACATCTTCCCTCACCCACTGGGCCTTGTTCCCAGGTCCCACACCCTTTTGCTGGCTGACAGTTTTTTTTTTTGTTTTTTTTTTTTAAGAGCAGTAAAATGCAAAATAGGAAGAACAAAAATAAGGTAGACACTTCCATGGGAGATACAAGGCTCTCTCAGCTGAATAGATCTTGGATCGAACATTTCTCGTGTACAGAACCTATGTGAAGATAAACGTAAAGTTCTTACAGTCCTCAGGGCTGAATTAACTCGTGATGTTCTGGAAATAGCACTAGTAACACTATGCCTCAATACAGTTAACATTTTTGAGTTCCTTGTCTGGAGCAGGAACTGCTGAAGGTGCTGGAAGTTTAAGGAGCTGTGAGTTTCCTCTGCCCCTGGGCAATTGTTGATCATGTGATAATTTAGATATTTTGGGGCACCAGCCCCTTACCTTGGCCCCTTACCAACCGTGCCTGGATAAGACTGATCGTCTGTCCCCTTCTTCTTGTCCCCTTTTCTCCACCTCCCATTTGCAGCTGCTCCTTCAGCTAAGTGCAGCCACTGGCCTCCCTGCCTGCGAAGAAAATTTAGGAGGCTTTCACTTATCCAGTGCACTGGAGATGAAGCCCTGAGTTTGACTATTAAATAGCCATTGGCCATGATAAAGTCACATAGCATCTCTGAAACTAAGGAGTAAATCATATCCTCCTTAGTTAGCTCACAGGGTCCTTGGGGAATATTAAATGATATGTATGTACTTAATAAACAGTAAAACATTACATCATATAAAAAACTGTGCTGATCCTCATAGAGTTGGTTGGCTGGATGGGGCGTAAGAGATCCCATGTCACCACTCTGTATTCACTGTGTGCCAGGCCTTTTCTAAGCAGTTCAGGGGACACTATTATATCCTTATTTTACATATGAGGAACAGAGAGGTTCAATGACTTGTTCAGGGTCACATGGTAAGTGGCAGAGCTGAAAACAAAGGCAGGCAGCCAGGCTCCAGAGTCCCTTGTTAACCAACAAACCTAGCTGCTTTCTGTGTGCCTCCTAGTACCTTCTGTATACTTCTCTGGGACCACTGGACAGAATTACAATTGCTTTCCTTTGTGATAAATAAGCTACTGGGAGGCAAGGACTGTATCTCACTCACACACATGTAGACACGTGTGCCCACACACATACCTTGCACAGTGCCTGCCACATCATTGGAGCTCAACAAATATTTGTTGAATGATTAAATGAATAAATGTCCTCTGGGGAGATAGATACACAGCAAGTCTGACACATCTGTGTTTTTTCTTAATCTTTTCTTGGCTATCTACACTCATTTCCTTCAACCACTTCCAATAGGAGATTGTTTGGCAAATAGGAGATTATCCTCATTGCTCTCCTTTGCACTTTTTCAACTTCAACCCATCTAAAGTGAAGTGCTAGGGTGTGAATTTGGAGGACAGTGCTGGGTCCAGTATGGCTAACTTTTCCTGCCCCCACAGTATATGCTCAATATCCAGGACTCTTTTAGGAGCCCACTCCTGCCCCTGAACTGTTTTTTTTTGGGGGGGGGGGCGGGGAAGGTGGATCCTGGGTAGATTCTTGACTTTCAAACCAAGGTCCAAGGTAAATTTTAGGCCTTTACTAGTGGTCTATCCAGTTTAAGAGGCATCCATTAAACTTTTTCTTTCTTGCCTTGCCTTGCCTTCCCTTCTTTTGCAGGCGAAGGAAAGGAATGAATTACCTAGGGTCTTCATGGAAGAAAACAGGTTATAGTTGATGAGGGAGTCGGTGCAGGACACTGGATCTTTCCATCTGTAAACCAGAAAATTTGTCAATTTTTTTTCACGGCATGTCTTCAGTGAGTTTTCTTTCCTTTGCATACTCACCAACTAAAGTCAAGTCTCCTTCCGCCACCATTTACCCTTTACCCTCTTCGACCTCCCTGTGCCCCCCTTCCCCTTTGGTAATCACCCTACTGTCACAGGTGTGCACAGGTAACCAGGTTCTTAGTGATCAAGGACAAAGAATTGAACCGAACACACAAAGTTTATAGCATAAAGAAAGAGGGGAGGTTTATTAAGTGATAGTACATGCCACAGGACACGGGAGTGAGCCAACTCTGAGCAGAGAAGAAAAAGGGCATGTGGGCTGGGGGATTCTATTCTTATAGGGGCAGAAGCCCCCTTGCTAGTCTTTGGCGGGCTTCTCCTGCTCAGGTACAAGGAGTTGGATTTCAAAGCTACTGCGCATGTGTGGTTTCCCATGATTTTCTTGGTTGGCTACTGGAGAAGGGAGTCCCACAATGTTATTTCATTATAATGATATTATAATGAATCAGGGGTAGCACGCAGGCACATTCTATGATTCAGTTATCCCAGAAAACAGGAACAACCCGTCTTAGGGGGTCTTTGTCATGTATAGATGTTTTCTACCTCAGCCCTTCGGGGCCTCTGGAGCTTCCTTCCTGACTATCTCCTGCCTCAACTTCCCCCTGAGAGACATGGTTCTCAAAAATCTTTTTGGGGTTGTTGAAGGATGAAGATCTGTCTTCCATAGCTGCTTCAGGCTTAGATTGGACAGTAGACCCTGCCTATTGAGAACCACGGAACTCTCGCCTTATTCTATCTAGAGGTTGAAGAGGAATTCCTGAGGCCACCGCAGATGCTGTATGTTGGTCAGCTTCAACATCGTTCTCAGGGATTGGTTGGAAACCTTGGAGCATCATCAGTTTGACGTGGAACTGCTTAAGTCTAGAAGAAACAAATTTAACAAGTAAATAAGCAAGGTCCTAAAAGTAGTAAAACCAGCAGTGTTATTAAGGGCCCTAAGAAGGGTAATAACCATGTTAAGCCAGGGAACCAGGAGGTCAGGGACTTCCTTAATCCCTTGGCCCTGTTGATTATACTTATGTAGCCATTCTGCCTGTTCATAAATTTTCCTTATGTTAGTTTCAATCATTCCAGAGTTATTTACATAGGTGCAGCAGGTTTTATTGATAACAGCACATACCCCTCCTTGTTCTGCTAGAAGATAGTCAAGGGCAAGGAGGTTATCTATGACTACATTTGCCAATGAGTCTACTGATCTTGAGAGTCCAGCTAGAGTGGCAGCAGTATCTTTAGAGATTTCTTCTATAATCTTAGTGAGTTCCCTTAGAGTGGCCTCATGATAGGCGAAGCCTCCCCAGGGGGGCTGCAGCGGCTATAGTGGCAGCAGCTCCAGCCACTACTAGACCAAAAGCTCATTTTTTTCTGCTGAGAGATGGACTCCCAGAACCCATGGTTATATTTATAACAGTAAGGTCTTGGGGTGCCAAGGTCCTTAAGGTACAGTCACCCCCATGTTTAGAGTTGCTGAGATGAGTATAAGCAATAGCTTCTTGAAGTTCTGAATGATCGGTTAGCCAGTTATTGGGAGTCCCACATAGCCAGACGAGCCCCGGGGGTGCTGCAATAACTGTGGCATCAGTGGAGTTATATTTGTTAAGGAGGGCATATGGCAAGGGGGAAAGGCAGTCCTTAAAAGGGCCTAAGTTAGTTCCTTGATCTTTCCCCCCTGCAAGAGGTGGTAGAAATTTTGCTAATACTCCTTGAAGAGATTGGTTTAATTTCCAAGTAACACATTTAGAAGTATCGTTTGTATCTGCATTGTGAGTTTTGTCAAAGCAACAATAGGTACTATTAGGAATACAGTTAGAATCATAATTCGGGTAGCATACTATATGTGACCAATTTAAAGGTTTGAAAATTTCTTCCTCAGAAAGATTCTCTAGAAAGCTGGAACTTGAAAGAGAAGCCAGGGCTTTAAATGGGTCAAATGGCCCTTGTATGAGTATTATTATAACATGGGGTACATCCCATCGTACTGTCGCACTTAAGAGAGGTGCTGGAGTAATTAAATGGCTTTAATTCTAGTGGGGTCATACGGAAACACAAAGGAGGATTTCGCTCCCATGTGACTTTTAAGGAAAAACAGGAACGTGTGTAATTGGCAGAGGAATTCAAAGCACTGATTAAGGATTCATTAGCTATTGGGTAGGCTTTTATATGAGTATTATATCTGGAAGGAGTTTCCGGGTTAGGATGACATATCCAACATTGGGCCAGGTTTTCTCCTGCTGCTAAGGTTCGAGAAGCATTCACTAGAAAATTTTCATCCCATTCCGTTATACAGGGTGCAGGCGAGTAGAGAATGGTTAGTAGAAACAACAAAGACATTTTCATTTTAGACAATCCACCCAGATATGATTCCACCCAGAAGGAAGTAAGCAAGCCTTTATATGAAGCAGAGGACCAGTACGAATAGGAAGTTTTCAAGAAGTGCAACTATCCAGAACAATGGTGATCTTAGTGCACTGTTATTGGTTATTACTTATCTTTTTAGGGCTTCCTCCTTTTGAACAGGAACCTGAGGTCCTCCAGTGGCTCACAGGTATAGTCTGGGCTTTGGGTCTCCAGCTGGTCCTGAGTCAGATTGGGATCCGTGGGGGCTAGTTTTACCCTGGAAATATGAACCCAACTATCGACCCCTAAGAGTTTCACAGCCATAGGGGTACTCAGGGCTACCTGGTAAGGCCCTTTCCATTTAGGGTTGAGTTGGTCTGCTGGTGATCCCTCCTTCCAGGTTTTAAGGAGTACCCAGTCTCCCAGAGATATGGCAGTTTGAAAATTCCCTTTTGGGGCTGGTAAAACTTTATTTCCATATTCCTGTAAAGCTTTCTGCACTTGTCCTAAGTTTATTATATACTTAATTGCTTGATGGGTTTCTGTATCAAATATTAGATCTAGAGTCAAAAAGGGCCGGGCATACAACATTTCAAATGGACTGAGTTTAGTATTGGCCTTAGGGGAGCCCCCTAATTCTCATGAGGGCTATAGGCAGTAACTTAGCCCAGTTTTCAGAAGTCTCTTGACAAAGTCTTTGCTAATGTCCTTTTTAAAGTTTGATTTGCTCGTTCTACCTTTCCAGAGGACTGTGGTCTCCAAGCAGAATGAAGATAATATTTTATGCCTAGAGCTTCAGAAACTGCTTGAGTGATTTTAGAAGTGAAGGATGGCCCATTATCACTTTGTAGGGATCGTGGAAGACCAAACCTGGGTATTATTTCCTTTAAGAGAGCCTTTACTACTTCTGTGGCCTTCTCTGTCCTTGTCGGAAAGGCCTCAATCCATCCAGTAAAGGTATCTACCAGGACTAGTAAGTATTTGTATCCTTTACAAGGAGGCATTTTGGTAAAATCAATCTGCCAGTCCTCTCCAGGATAAGTCCCTCTTCGCTGAATAGGTTCTATCAGCGGGGGGGCAGGGATGGCTTTTGCCCAGGGTTGTTATAGGCACAAAGAGTACAAGCCTGGCAAATATTCTTTATGGTAGTAGCTATTCTCCCTACCTATGAATAATTTGTTAACCATTGTCATTGTAGCATCCCTTCCCAATGTGGAAGGAATCATGCAAAGCCTTTAAGAACTTCCACTGGGAGGCTTGAGGAAGGAAGAGCCTCTGGCCAATATATATCCAGGGTCCTTCATGGACACCTCCTTGCTCCAAAGCCCAAGATATTTCCTCAGATGTATAGTTGGGCTTGATATCTGAGACATTTACAGGGGGGAATAAAGCCATTTGTCTATCAGTCCCTAGTACTGCTTTCTTTGCTTCTTGGTCTGCTCTCCTATTTCCCTGAGAGATATGGGACATATCCTTTTGGTGGCCTTTGCAATGCATAACTGCCACTTGCTTAGGGAGCCTAACTGCTTCCAATAAATTTAAGATTTCTGGTCCATGTTTAATAGGGGAATTCTTAGCGGTGAGGAGCCCTCTTTCTTTCCATATGGCAGCATGAGCATGCAGAACAAGGAAGGCGTATTTGGAGTCTGTATATATATTGACCCTTCTTCCCTGTCCTAGGACAAGAGCTTGGGTAAGGGCTATAATTTCAGCCTTTTGGGCCGAGGTTGAGGGTGGAAGGGGTTGTGCCTCAATGGTGTTATATAAACTAACTACTGCATATCCTGCTTTTCGCTGCCCATTCTGTACAAAGCTGCTCCCATCAGTGAACCACTCATCATCAGGGTTTTCTAAGGGCTGGTCTAATAAGTCAGTCCTGCTCGATTGAGTAAGACTAATAACGTCTGAGCAGGAATGGATCAAATCTGGGGATGATTCTGTAGGCATTAAGGAGGCTGGATTTAGAGTGTTACAGGTCTTTATAGTTACCTCGAGATTGTCTAGAAGAAGGGCCTGATATTTGGTCAGTCTATTTCCTGTTAGCCAGAGGTGCCCTTTCATTTCTAACACCCCTTGTACCTGATGTGGAGTTAAGACTTCTAACTTCTGCCCGAGAGTTAGTTTACTAGCTTCCTCGGTTAGCATGGCTGTGGCTGCAACTGCTCTTAGACACGAAGGCCACTCAGCTGCTACAGTGTCCAGTTTTTTTGAGAAATATGCAACTGGTTGAGGTTCATTCCCTAGTCGTTGGACTAAGACCCCTAAAGCTATTCCTTGCTTCTCTGCTATATAGAGAGAAAGGCTTACTTAAGTTAGGGATGCCTAAGGCTGGGGCTTCGACTAGAGCCTGCTTGATTTTATTAAAAGCCTGATCACATTCTTTTTCCCATATAATGGGTTCAGTGTCTGGCCCCTTAGTAGCTTCATACAGAGGTTTGGTGATTAGCCCAAAGTTGGGGATCCAAATCCTACAGAATCCTGCCATTCCTAAAAAGGAGCGAAGCTGCTGTTTAGTAGCAGGTGGAGTTAATTCAGTAATTGCTTTAATTCTCTCCTGTGATAATTGCCTACATCCAGGAGTCAAAATATACCCTAAGTAATTTACTTTTTGTTTGGTAATCTGAGCCTTTTTCTTTGATACCCGATATCCTCTTTCAGCTAGGAAATTCAGAGTCTGGATGGTATTTTGATCAGAAGCCTCCTTGGAGGGGCTGCAGATTAGTATGTCATCTACATATTGTAAAATGGCCCCTCCTTGTAGCTGTAAATCTCTAAGATCCTTTTCTAATACCCTAGCAAAGAGATGGGGACTGTCCCTAAACCCTTGTGGCAATACAGTCCAAGTATATTGCTGATGTATCATCATCTTTGGATCAGTCCACTCAAAAGCAAATAAATACTGAGAGTCAGGATGCAAAGGGATGCAGAAGAGGGCATCTTTTAGATCTAATACTGAATACCACTGAGCATCATCTGGTATCTGTGAGAGCAAGGTGTAAGGGTTAGCTACTATTGGATGTAAAGGGACTACTGCTTCATTGACTAACCTTAGGTCCTGGACTAGCCTGTATTCTCCTGTAGGTTTCATCACTGGTAAGATGGGAGTGTTGCAAGGAGACTGACAAGAGACTATGAGCCCATGTTGTATAAATTTAGTTATGATGGGCTGTAACCCCTCCAAAGCTTCTTGTTTAATAGGATACTGCTTCCTGTGAGGGTAATCTGACCTGGGTTTTAACTGGATTTTAACCGGTAATGCAGTCTTTGTTCTTCCAGGAATCCCTGACTCCCAAACTAGTGGGTTTACTGCATCCAGAACTGAACTTGGGATTTCTTCCTGATTTCGAACACTACTGATTATCATCACCTTACTTAACTCAAATGGCACTTCAGGGAACAACAAGATGGTTCCCAACCGAGCTAAAAGGGTCCCGGCCTAACAGAGGAATAGGGCACTGAGGAACAATTAAAAAGGAGTGTTTGAATATTCGACTCTCAAATTGGCAAGTGATAGGGAATGTATAAAAATATGCCTTAGGATTTCCTTCGACCCTCATTACCTTAGCTGATTTGGAGGAAAGAGGTCCAGAGTAAGAGTTAAGGACAGAGTAAGTGGCCCCCATATCAACAAGAAAGTCGATTTTCTTACCTGCCACATCTAGAGTTACCCAGGGCTCCTCGGTAGAGATGGGAATATGAGTATTCCCTGGGGCCGACCTGTTCCCCGGGCACCTTCAGTCCTCAAGAGTAGCCATGGCCTTGGGAGATGACCCCTTTTCACTATGGGAACGGGGGCAGTCTACCTTCCAGTGCCAGGGATCAGAACTGAAGTTCTTGCATAGAGGACAGGGCCTCGGAGGTGGCTGAGTGCAGTTCTTTGACCAGTGTCCAGAGCGCTTGCACTTATAACAGGTCTGATCCTTTTGCCCCTGATTCTTTTGGGGCCTCCCCGAGCTCCCCTGATGGGGCTGGTTTCCGCCAATGGCACTACTAAAGGCTAGTGCAAGGAGCTCTGCTTGCTTCTCCCTTTCCTTCTTTCCCTGTTTTCTTTCCTCCAAATCCCTATTGTTAAAGACTGAAAAGGCTGTATCCATGAGCTGATCTAAGGGGATCTGCGGGCCCATTTGTAATTTCTGAAGCTTCCTGCGAATATCAGGGGCAGATTGAATTATAAAATGCTGTCCTATCAAGATTCGACCCTCCGGGGATGAAGGGTCCAAGTTTGTATATTTTTGGAAGGCTTCTATTAGTTTGTTTCTGAAGAGAGCTGGGTTCTCTTCCTTGCCCTGAAAGATTTCCCTAACCTTTTCATAATTTACAGGTTTCTTGATGCAGTTTCTCATTCCTGCCAGTAAGCCATCTATCATTGCATCCCTACTCCGGATCCCTGCCTGAGTATTGTATCCCCAGTCAGGTTCCTGGTCCGGGACAGCTTGGGCAGCTGGCTGGTTAGTGCCAGGGTTCTGGGTATGCAGCTGATCTGCATACTTACGAGCCTCCTCCCAGATCCGCTGTTTCTCGTCTGGGGAACAGCAGGTGGTCAGAATTATGTACAAATCCCTCCACGACATACTAAATGCTAGAGTAAGAGTCTGGAAATTACTAGTGAAACGTGAAGGGTCCTCTGAAAAACTCCCTAGCCTGTCTTTACATTGTTGTAAATCAGTTATAGAGAATGGCACTTGTACCCTTATAGCACCTTCAGGGCCTGCTACCTCCCTCAAGGGTAGGAGTGCAGGAGTGGTAGGGAGATAAGAAGCGCCACTTCTAGTATGTCCTGCAGGGCTGGGTTTTTCCTCAGCTGGTGGCTTTAGGTTATCCATAGCATAAGGTGGTGGAGAGGTCACTTCCTCTAAGGTTGGGGCAGAGACTTCAGAACTCTGGGGTTCCCTTAATCTCTCTTGAGAGACAGGTGGGGAGCTAAGGAGGGTATCTTCTAATTGATCAACACTTGGGCCTGTAGGTTTTGTCAGGGTGGGGCTGGAGCAAAACGAGGGATCTCGGTACAGAGCCATAAACACCTGCACGTAAGGAACTTCAGA
This sequence comes from Phyllostomus hastatus, assembly GCF_019186645.2. Taxonomy (NCBI): domain Eukaryota; kingdom Metazoa; phylum Chordata; class Mammalia; order Chiroptera; family Phyllostomidae; genus Phyllostomus; species Phyllostomus hastatus. Next base: position 31,758,595 of record NW_025333709.1, on the reverse strand, counting down.
CCATTTGCCTTCCCTCCGGCAGAATAGATCTAGCTGTAGGATAGTATTATAATTTGTGCTCCTATTCTCAGGCCATATCTCTCGATCCCCTAATTTATACTGGGGCCAAACAGTGTTACAAAAGAAAACTAATCTCTTCTTTTTTAAATTTTTTGGGTCAAATTTATCCCAGTTGCTAAGAATGCAACCCAACGGTGATTTGGAAGGGATGGAAGATGTAGTTCCCATCTCGACTGCGGTGATCCTAAGAGAGAAGGAAAAGAAACACAAAGATACTCCTTTGCAGACTAGAGGCGTCCCTCTCTTTGCTGCCCTTAGGAGATTCCTAGTGGGCCATGGGCGTCCCCTGGGATCCCACCAAACTACCAGACGTCTCTGGCAAAAGAAATACTAGTGAGTGTCGGCCAACAGAAATCTAAAAGACTTGAGAGAATCACCACAGTCTACTTTTGTCTCTAACTATTGGGAAGGAACCAGTCCTGCATTCTTGAGCAATTGCCTATAATCCTGAAAATCCCGGACTCTACCCTTGTGGCCCTAGTACATTTCCATTTCTGTATTCTTCATCTACGGGGACCCTCATTTTCCTGTAAGCTTTAAGATCTGGGGCAAAGGAAGTGTCTTACTAGAAAAATAATTTCTGGCCCTGTAAACCATTAAGAGGAGCACCAAGATGATCTTATTATAAAATGACTCTTTTCCAAATCACAAAGAAGATCCTTAAATATTCTATGTAATTTTCCAGAGCTTTAAGAAATTGTACCTGCGTCTGAAATCTCCCAGAAGGGACCTCAAGCGATGTCTAAAACACTACCTTTCATACTGGAGGCGGATCTCATGGAGGGACAATGAACTGAGAGGGGGAAATTAAAATACCCTTATAGGAACAAGTAAACCACCTTAGAATTCCAAATTCAATTAATTAGGTAAGAGTGGCTCTATGCAGCCATTCTAGTAACCAGCGACCAGCAGGCACCTGTTGTGCAGTTCTGAGCGATGTTGCTGCTTACAATGATAGTATACACGTGGCAAAGATGGGAGTGGCTCATTCCTGCAACTGTACTTAGCGCTAGCCTAACAATGACCCCAAGGTAGATATCTTAGTACAAAGACAGCAGGAACCCTTCATACATAAAAGGCAAGTGGGGTGTGAGTGAAGGTATAAAGACCAGAAGTCAGTGGGGAGGAAAAGCATAAAAGACTGTCCATGGGCCTGATGAGGAGACTGCAAAAGGAAGTCATAGCGCAGGTGAGGTGGTGACTGATATCCCGCTTGGAAGGTCCGACTATGCCTACTGGGGGAGTGGCCGCGGGGTGGGGCAGTGTTTTGTGCTTTCCACAGTGTGCCTGACCGTTGTGCAGACATTTTCTTGTACCTGGCGGGGACTAAGGCTAACCCCGTTCCGCATCCAAGTTATCCTATCACAGGAGTCTTCAAGCGGCGGGTGCCCTTGTGGCTTTTAACTGCCCGACCTGTGCCCGCAAATTAGCGGCTGACCTTCCATCACGGAACATCAGAGTCACCGAAACAGAATGGGTGATAACGGAAAAGGGCATCCTGGGTGTCAGAGCAGCAAAGGGGGCTTACCACTCCGGTGTCTTCTCCTGGCTGGCTCGCCAAAAACTGTCACAGGTGTGCACAGGTAACCAGATTCTTAGTGATCAAGGACAAAGAATTGAACCGAACACACAAAGTTTATAGCATAAAGAAAGAGGGGAGGTTTATTAAGTGATAGTACACGCCACAGGACACGGGCGTGAGCCAACCCTGAGCAGAGAAGAAAAAGGGCACGTGGGCTGGGGGATTCTATTCTTATAGGGGCAGATGCTTCCTGGCTAGTCTTTGGTGGGCTTTTCCTGCTCAGGTACAAGGAGTTGGATTTCAAAGCTACTGCGCATGTGTGGTTTCTCATGATTTTCTTGATTGGCTACTGGAGAAGGGAGTCCCACAATGTTATTTCATTATAATGATATTATAATGAATCAGGGGTAGCGCGCAGGCACATTCTATGATTCAGTTATCCCAGAAAACAGGAACAACCCGTCTTAGGGGGTCTTTGTCATGTATAGATGTTTTCTACCTCAGCCCTTCGGGGCCTCTGGAGCTTCCTTCCTGACTATCTCCTGCCTCACTACTGTTGTCTGTATCTATGAAGTTTATTGATTTTGGTTTTGTTTTGTTTTGTTTTGGCTTAGTCTTTTCATTTTTTTACAGTGAGTTTTCTTGTAAGAAACAAAAAGTATCAGCATCATTAGCCTCACATATTGGACTATATTTAAGGGAATGATGGGACAAGATGCTTAGATGTGGACATGTTTTGAAAAATTCTGTATTATAGTGGACAAAAATGTGTGCAGAGTGTCTGTCGGACTCCTCGAATTGAGTAAGTCAGACCCTGGCTCTCATCACAGACTAAAAAACTGACAAAAAGCGGGATTCAATTGTTAAGGTGCCAAACAAACGCACAACTCTATTGCCACCTGGATTTTCACTTTTAATTGTCTCGGTTAGAGACTACTTTGGTGAACTATGTGCCCCACTGGACACTCCGAGCTCTATTCGCTGAGTCAGGATTATCCCCTAGTAGGTCAGCGATCCATTTGCTGCCTGCGGGGCCGCGCCGCGGGAGCGCGCTCCGGAGGCGTCCTCGGTGGTTGAAGAGGAGGAAGAAGGTGGCCTGGGAGCGCGCGAGGCCTCACGTCTGCGCGCCCACGCACCCGCCCGCACTCCCGGGAAGTCTCGCGATGCCATAGCCGTCTGCTCCCGCTGCGAGTGGCTCTGGCTGTTGCTGTGGTTGCCCGAGTTGGTGCTGCTGCTGGTGCGGCGGCGGTGGTGCTGGTGGAGGTGTCGGCCCTTGGGCGGATGTTGACATTGTGTTGTTGTTACTGCTGACGGTAATGGCGGCGTCGGCGAGGGCCGAGATCCCGTCTCCTCTGTAGCCTGTGTTGAGACAGTCAAGAGCCAACTCCGGGGCCTCTGAGCCCGCGGCAGCGACTCCGTTCAGCCTCCGCTGCCTCGTCGCCCATCTCCCGGCCGCAGTCCCTGGAGCCAGGGCCCTTTGGGCAGGGGTCTCGGAGGTTCAGGATGGCGGATTTCGACGAGATCTATGAGGAGGAGGAGGACGAGGAGCGGGCCCTGGAGGAGCAGTTGCTCAAGTACTCGCCGGACCCGGTGGTGGTCCGCGGCTCCGGGCATGTCACCGTGTAAGGCCCGGAGGAGGGCGAGGGCGAGGACGGGAGGTGCGGGGCTGGGGACCGGGGGGCGCTTTACTCTTCGGGAACCCCATTTTCCCGGTGTCTGTCTTGTGTCCGGGGCCTAAGGGAAAGGAGACGACCGGGAAGTGAGAACTTGCTTTATTTTCGTTTGTTTCGTTCTCCCAAGTGGGGTCCTTCCTCCCCAACACCCCTTGTAGCAGGCCCTACAGGCCTTGGGGCGATGTGACGGATCCCAGAAGGGACGGTTTTTCTTTAGAGTCAATCCTTCGGGACACCCCTTGAGCTTCGGGGTGGAAGTACACATTTATGAGGTCCCTCCCCCTTGTTTTCTCATCCAGTTACCCTGTGGTTCTCTCATCGTCTGGGCCTTTGAGCCTAGTGACATATGGCTTAGAGGCTAGGTCTGGGCCGCGTGAGACCCCAGTGACAATCGGTAACTAGTGGTTCACTGTCGTCGTCGTGTCTGTGTATTTCACACAGATGCACAGGTCTTCCCAGTTTCTTGCAGTGCTAGTTTCTGCAGAACTGATGCAAGTTCCCGTAAGTGTGTATGGTGAAAATGTGCAGATGAACGTATAATTAAGATATACAGAAGGATATATGTGTACAAATATTTTTTTTAAAAAAAATCTGTGTGATGGACCTGCTGCTGAGGTTACTGAGAGTTACTGTAAGTCCCTCTTTTGGGCATGAACTCTGGGATGGTTTCTTTATTGATGAGGGTTTTTGTAAGTATGATTAGCAACATTTAAAAGTCTGATATTCAGACAGTAAGGAATGAGAGCTTTCCGAATGGTCATGACTAATAAAGGAATGTGAAGACTTGAACCAAATAAATGAGCAGTCCGGAAGCAGGAAGTTTTGTAATGTTTCACTGAGAAGTCCAGAGTTTTATACAACTGGAACTATTTATACTCTTTTTTTTTTTTTTTCATTTTAGATCTGTTGTTCAAATTGTACATCAGGCTTCTGTGCTTGTCAGATATCTCCACCCTTCACATTTTTAGTAAACTTAAAAGGGCTAGCAAATCTGAGACTAACAGTTTTCATTATATTTTGGGATAGGGTGACTGGAATGTGCAATGAATAACTTTTAGTGAAACAGTAAGACTTCTTATATGAGATTGTCAGCAAAATCCTTGCATTTGCTAGTACATGATGTGACTAGCTGTGTTGCTGTTTGGGTATGCTTATATAGTGCTTTCATTTCTTTAGCCCTTGTTAGTTTATATTCAGGTGATTTAATAGGGTAAAAACACTGCATAATCTCTCACAGCGCCATGAAGAGACAATGGAATTTATCACCACAATAACAGTTACTTAGTGTTTTAACTGTCATCACCAGCAGAATTAAGAATTATAACCAGCTATCTTGGATATTAAATCTCTCTTGAATATATTTCATGAAACTTTTTTAGTCTCATAGTCAGCCATTTAATTTTTAGCTTGGTATTTTTACATTGTTTTACACCTAAGGAGTATGTGGGTGCTTAAAAAAGGGATTTTCAAGCTTTTTTATGCTATCTGCCCATCTTACCCTACATTACTCATGTCAAAAAAAAAAGCTGGCAGAATTTTGTTATTTAAAAAGGTGCAGCTATAGTTGTAATGTTTCTCTTACAATTAAAAAAAAATTTTATTGATTTTAGTGGGCAGGGAGAGAAACAGACAGGCAAAGATTTGTTGTTCCACTTATGTATGCAATACAACCTTGGTGTATTGAGATGATGCTCTAACCAACTGTGCTACCCAGCTGGGGCTATTGTCTCTTTTTAAGGAAAAGAAAAGCTAAGCACTTTGTTGGGTAAATGGAAAATATAGTAGGCAAAGTGTTCAGAATCAAATAGGTGGTCAATTAATTTAATTGTAGTTGCCTACTTAGAGAGGTGAACAAGGTGAGGGAGAATTACGAGTGGTTCTCAATCTCAATCGTAGCTGCCTATTGGAATCACCTAGGAAGATTTTCAAAAATCCCGATTTTGCCCCAGGTCAGGCCAATTGAAAGCTGCATGTCAGAGTGAGGGCCTCAGGCAAGGATAGTTTCTGTTTTTGTTTTTAAAGTTCCACCAATGAATTTTTATGTGTATAATTGCAAACCACTATTTCAGGGTAATATAAGGAGGGACTATATGCCACTGGTAAACAGTATTCCTTTCTACTTTGGGAGTTCATATTTCTGTGATTTCCCTCAACCACTTCCCTCCCTTTCTTTCCTGTTACGGTGGTTTTAAGTTCTTGGTTGAAATCTACAGTCTGCCAATTCTTGGGTAAATTATTTATCTATGCCTTTTCAGTTAAGCTAGTTATAAGCTGCAGTTAAGGGATAGTTATAGGCCCCAATTTTTAAGATTGTTAAGGATTAATGAGACAGTACTTGCAAATAATTCATCACATTGTGTGGTACTGTGCTCAGTAAATATTAACCTTTATTAATTATCCTCCACACATACAATGATTCACTCTGAGAAGCAAAAGTATAAAGCACAGTACTAAGAAATCTGAACTGCCATTTTCAAACCTAACAGTGATTCACTTTAGTCTTATTTTTCCATTTGTAAAAATTGCATGAGGTTAAATTACGTGAAGTGTTTTAATGAGCACTATTAAGAATATCTCTGCATTGAGAATCTAAGCCTGTTTTGTGGTGACATAGGTAAGTATGGTAATAGTAATACAAAACTTTTTTTTACCTGTCTCTGTCTTGCATAATTCACAAGCACACTATGCCAGCAGGTAGCCCAGTAGTACCTGTAAAGGTTTTTGAAATTAGTGCTTAAGGATTACTAGAACTGTTGAGCATGTTCAGTTTTTCTTGCCTTTAACTATAAATGGAAAGAGCTATTAAAACAGGTGTAATAAGATTGGTTAAACTTATCATTGCCACTGCTCCTACCCCCTTCTGTAAAACTAAGGAGCACTCTTTTATCAACTTGAAAGCAAGTGATAGTGTTTACTGAATCTTCTGTAATCCTGATTAGTTGGGAAATCCATATGTGTTTTTCACAGATTTCACTATTGAGTAAACCTTTATAGCTGAATATTTCTATTCTTTCCCCCCTGCTTTAACATATTATATTATGGCATTTTATTTTAGAAGTCACTGTATTCTCAAATGATTTGGTATGTTATTATAGTGATGTGAAAAACTAAATTACTTTCCATTCTGTACTACACAAGCAGGTCTTGGTTAATTTTGGAACATAATCAGATTTTTGGGACATAAGGATATAAAAAGTATAATCTGCCTAAACAGTCTACTCTAATGTGGTTTTTACTATAAATATTTTCTTTTTTTAAAAGAGATTTTAAAAGTTTATTTTTAGAGGGGAAGGGAAGAAGAGAGGGAGAGAAACATCAATATGTGGTTGCCTCTTGAGCACCCCCTACTGGGAACCTAGTCCACAACCCAGGCATGTGCCCTGACTGGGAATTGATCTGGAGACCCTTTTTGTTCACAGGCTGGCACTCAGTCCACACCAGCCAAGGCTAAATATTTTTCATATTGACCCCAAATCAGACTTATACTTGTAATTATATCATGATCAGTATTCTTAGTATTCTCTGAATGAGTATAATAATTTCCTTGTTAGAGTTGCATGTAGTAATATGGAGCAGTATGGCAGCTCAAATAGAAAGAAATTTTGTGCAGAAACATTTTGACAAAATCAGATTTGAAGGAAGAGAGGGAAATGATAAGTTCCTGTTTTATATTTATGTACATGCATTTTGAAAGGTTTGCTTTAAAATTACATGTACATGTAATTACACATTTCACTTAAAGTAAGTTTCGTGTGTGTGTGTGTGTGTGTGTGTGGTGGGGGTCATATTTCTCATGTAATGAAGATGAGGAAAAAAGCAATTAACTTATTAGGTAGTATTGGGAGATAGGTTAATATTTTTAAATGATGGAGTTCTTTACCCCTTAATTCGTACAAAATGTAGTGATCATTTGTAGAGAACTTTGTTTTTTTACAGTGATAAAGGATGTGTTAATCTAAAAATTAGAATTTAAAACTAGTTTTGGACCGGTATTTCCTAGCTAATCTAGCGTTGTACCTGATACTATTTGCTCCTTTTCGCTTCATGACCTATATGAGAATCAGACTTGGAGCTTTTCCACTGTTTGATTTCTAGACATTAGCCCTAGACTTAAGCCCTTTATAGAGCCTTGTTATTTTGCTGAGGTTTGTTTCTAATGTTATTCTTTCATAATTTCACGAAATTATCATGTACTTACTTCTGAGGTGTAATCTTCCTACCATTGCCACAAATCATTCCTCATCCTTCACCAGTTTTTATCAATGGCTGTGGGACATCGCTCTCTTTGCTTGTCTTCTCAGGTATGCGGTGAAAAATTGAAAGGTTTAGAAATGTGACTTGAAAAAAATTTGGAAACTACTTTGGAGTACAATAGGATCTTCACATAGGAGATATCACAAGAACACCTTGATATTTATTGAACTTTCTATTGGTAGAGTCAGTAAAAAATTGTCTGTCTTGAAGTGTATCAGTATTTCAAAACTACCAGTAGATGCAATGGGTAGCAGCTGCCAGAGACCTGAGGGAGATTTACCCAAATAACAGAATCACTTCAATTAAATAATTTTAGTCTCATAACTCCCACCTTCTTTCCCCTAGCCAGCATAATATATAAGGCATATTTGATTTTTAAATAATAACCTTTTGTTTTACGATTTTTGAAGACCTTATTTTTCTCCACAAGGCTAAGAGTTGAGGTCAGGGATTGTACTTACTGGTCTTTATTTCTCCACTGCTTAGTATCTGTCTTGAATATTATAGGTCCTGAAATGTTCTCTAAATAAATGAGATGATTCTGTACATCTTTGGATCTTAACTGTCTCTCCCCTTTCTGTGTCTCCTAATGAAGGCAAACAATGTTTTTTTTTACATTGGAACTCGTATAAAATCACATTAAAAGATAAATGGCTCCTCTTTTTTTTAAGTTGGTAATTGTGAGGAAATTGTCAAGTTAAGATAGACTTTATTTTCTTAGAATATTTCTTAGTTCTTACAATTTGAAAGGTAATTAGTTTGATTTATAATATAGTATTGAATATACCTTTGATAATACAAAGAAAAAATTGCTAAACATTTTATTGGACCAACTACTAAAACTTCTCAATGGGTAAACTTTCTTGAAGAAATGAGAAATATAGTAGTAAATTATAGTTTCAAAATTTTGCTCTTAGTGTTTGACTTTGAAATTCGCATGGTGTTCAGTGGAATCTGTTCAGTGTTGGATTCCTAGCTACCAACTGATATGGATGTGAAATTGACCTGTACTTAAAATCTGATGTGCCTAGCTAAGTGGAATACAGGGACTAAATGGTAAATTATGTGAATAATTATGAGAGTAAATAATCAAATGCTGCTATTAATTAATCTAAAAAAACACTACTCTAAATAATATTACTTCAAAGAATAATATTTTTAATTTGAGAGCTGCTCTTGAATTCCAACTTGAGTTTATATTCCAAACAGCTTAAAGGCCAGGACATTAAATCAATTATATATCCAGAAGGGTATCTTAAGACTCTGTGGATCTATGTTTGGTTTAGCTTTCTAATCTATAAAACTAAGATTTGATTCTAAATAAAATTAAACTTTAGTAGTAACAGATGCTCTTAGATATTCTTACTCTGGTATCTTCTGTATAAGATTTTTTGGTGACTTTTCATTATTTGTTTTAGAATCAATTTATAAAATCAGATCTCACACTAGTGTTTTCATATTCATGCAGTCTAGCTTAATCCTAGTGCAAGATTTCTGAAACTAGCCTAATTATGAATCACTAGGGCATTTAAAAAAATACACCTTTTAGGTTCTTATCCCAGACATCCTCAATCAGAATCTTCAGGCAAAGAGTGTAGGAATTTTCGTTATTAGAAAGAGCTTAGGTGATTCTCATGTCAGACAAATTTGGAAAGCAATGGGTGGTCCTGTGGGAAGAGTGTGGTACCTGGTGTCAAGCAGATTGGTTTCAGTGCTCAGATACTTAACTGGAACGTAGCTGTAATTGTTAGGCTTTTTGAACTTCAGTTTTTTCATCTGCAATAGGGGTAATGTCTGCCTCAGAAATTAGGTGTGAAAATCAGAATTTATGTAATGATCTGGACTCATACAGTAGGCACTAAGCAAATTATTATCACTTATTTTGATGTATATCCTTTCATGCATTTTTTTGAGTTAATCTTTACTGTTTTCTTGGAAATCAGTACAAAAGATGACATATACTTTCCTGCTTTAAAACAAGATTTTGAGCATAAATCAGAATTTTAACTGATTAAGCATAGGAAACATTTAATCAAAAGCAGATATTATCAGGTTAGTACACTGTGATATTCTTAAGGTATTTTGGGGCTTAAGGAGTAACATCTTTAAATGTTACTTTCTTTTGAATTTTACATGTGTGGGTTTTTGCTTTCTGTTTACCTTCTTTCTAGCTAATTCATCAGCTTTAGGTTGGAAATGAGACAACTGACCTTATTAGGTCTATATATAAAGAAAGAGAAGTTGGTTCTGAGTGCTGGATTTAGATGTTTGAATTTTAATACTTGGGTTTTAAGGTGTTTGTTTCCTCAGAGTACTTTTTACTTAATTCTTCATTATCAGCTGTCTTGTTGATGTTTTCAAATAAGTAGTTTAACAAATAATCATTTAATTTTATGATAGGTATAATGTGAGGCTCTGGGTATGTAATTATGTATGAAACACACATAGTTTCTCTACTCTTGTGGAACTTACACCTAACAGATAAACTATGTCAGAAAATTGCTGTGAAGGAGACCAGTAAAGGGCTGTGATTGAAAAAAAGTGGTTAGGGAGAACTTCTCTGAGGAGGTAACTTTTAGAAAGGATGCAAGACTCCTGGAGAACAGTAAAATAAGGTTGGCTTGCCTGAGAAACTGGAAAGGCTGTTTCTGTATTGGGGCTAGGATATAGTGAACGAAGGGCATAGTGCCTTGAAATGAGGTTGGTAGGCTCAGTATCGGCCGAAAAAGGTTATAGAGGATTTAGACTGAAACTGGGGAGAGTAGTTAGTTAGGCTGCTGGAACAGTCTAGATGAGACATGATGGTGACCAGGTATAGCGTGGCGGTCTTCACATGAAGGAGGTAGGTAGTACAGTTTTGGTTGTAAAGCCGTGAAATTTCACAACTTCTCTATGAGGTGTGGAAAACAGCAATGGCCACTTTTGCCATCTCATTCCATAGTTGTGGGTTTTTTTGTTTGTTTTAGTTTTGTTTTTGTTTTGGCTTTGTGGAGGGTGAGGTCGAAGAACTGGGGCTGCCCTTACTGTTGACTGAAGGCTGCCTTGATGACATACCTGCATTTCCTGTTCTGCTGCCGCAGGGCCACGGCTGTGCCTGGGGTGCCGCCTGTGCCGGAAGTGGAGGGGGCTTCCCCACGACATCATAGATTTTGGAGTAAGGACCTTTGTAAAGTGGTATCTGTTAGCTACAAGATGCGTGTTGTTTGACAGCGATCTGTTTGTTAGATTTGAGGAAAAGATTGTGGGTTTTTTTTTTTTTTTTTTTTACATCTTTAAACTTAAAACTGAATTGTGTACACTAGGGCTAAAATTTCCTCACAAAGTCCTGGAAGAACTGATTTTTTCCTTAAGCTTTTTTTCCACCCCACCATATGAAATTCAGTAGTGTTGGTTGGGCTTTGGTGGTGAATTAGATAGAAAGAAAAGAAGGTAACCTATCATTGTTTTTTGATTGATAAGTGAATGTGTGTGTATTTAATTTGACAAGCATCTATATACATGTGTCCTTCAAGAACTCCTTGTTCACTCTCTTTGATTCTGCATTGTGGTTACAATGGAGCTCTTGTTTAGTCCAGTGAAGGAGTTCCTATGTACCCAGCCTTTCTCTGCCCTTTCTAAATTATTCAGTTGTAAATGTTACTTGAAATTGATGTTTTTGGTAGTCCATACTATAAACCAGTTCAACTATATATTATTTCTTAAGTGAATATAATTTATCATCATTGTATTGTTCATAAGATTTACATGAATTTGAAGGATATTCTAAAATATATATCAATTAGATATACAAATATTTTGTATTAGTCTGGTACAGATAAATTTAAAGCAGTTGACCTGGCCCAAGTGCCCATCAATAGACTAGTGGATAAAAAAGTTGTACATATATACGATGGTATATTACTCAGCCATAAAAAAGAACGGAATCTTTCTATTTGTGACAACATGGATGGACTTGTAGGGTATTCTACTAAGTGAAGTAAGTCAGAGAAAGACAAATACCTTATGATTTCACTTATATGTGAAAGCTAAAGAACAAAATTAGTGAACAAAATAGAAACAGACTCATAAATGTAGAAAACAAGCTGATATTTGCTGGAGGGAAGGGGGTTGGGGGCCTGGGTGGAAAAGGTGAAAGGATTAGGAGTAAAGATTGGTAGTTACAAAGTCATCACATGGATGTAAAGTACTGCATAGGGTACAGGAGGCAAACACAAGGCCCGCAGGATGAATCCAGCCCTCTACCTTGTTTTATCTGTCCTGGTACCTTGTTTCTACCTGGTGGCAGTGCAGAGCTCTCACTTAACTGTTAAGGAGTAGTTACATTTACACAGTCCTAAAATTACATTCTGCCCTTTGAAGGCAACCGCAAAGCTGATGTGGCCCCTGGTGAAAATGAGTTTGACACCCCTGGCGTAGGGAATCTGGTCAATAATATGGTAATAACTATGTATGGTGCCAGGTGGGTACTTGAAATATCAAGGGGACTACTTTGTAAATTATATAATTGTCTAACCATTTTATGCTGTACACCTGAAACTAATATATTAAATGTCAACTGTAATTGGAAAATAAAATAAAACTTGGATTAGTTGAATCCCCATATCATCAGAAGTAAATACTATGAAGTTTAATCAGCATTTACATTTATATAACTTCATTTATATAACTTCACTGTTTAACAACATATGCAATCATCTATTGATACTTCAAAATATAATCTTAATTGATATTAATAAATCTAATGTTAGTATATTTTATTTAGAACTGTGTAGGGTGATGAGGTTTATGATAGTGTGAATATACTACATGATTTAAATAATTTAAGTCTTTGATTTCACTAGTATATGAATGAGATTGTACTTTCATAGAGCCAAATGAACCCAAACATTTGAGAATTTGGTCACACAGATAAAATTTTTAGGCTTGTTCTGAGACTAATATAAATATGTCCCTAACTCCAGGGGTTCTGTATAGTCTGGGTAAACATAATATACTTTCAGTTCTAGCCTTTCCTCCTTGAGCTACATTGATACTCAAATTAAGGCAGCCAGATTTATTTAAAGCATGATTTTTATGCATTAAAATTATTAATTCTGTAGTTATAACTTCATTTCCTAAAATAGCTTAAAAGCTGATTCCATTGAGCTCCACAGTTCAGCATTAGGAAATAAGTGTTGTTACTACCTGTGAAACCTGTGTGTTCAGTGTGAATCTGAAATTTCTAGTCAGTATGTTCATAGGTCTTCTCATATCTATGGGAAGATAAAATTTTGTGAGTCTCTGGATTTGTGCAGGTTGAATGTCTCAGAATCCAAAACATCCACAACTGGATTCATAATCTCCCTCCAAATCAGCTTCAAATGTAGCCTTCCCATTCTCAGTTGATGGCAGATCTGGCATCCTACTTGCTTAGATTAAAAAAATATTTAACACATCCTTCATGTCCCCACTTTCTGTTCACTGCATTCAATCTGTCAAGAAATTAATCTATTGGCTCTATTTTGAAAATATATTCAAAATCCAACCACTGTTTACCATCTCCACTTCTGGTGTGAGTTATCATTGGCTATTTTGGGCCTCACACTTAATACTTTCCTTTTCCCTGCTTCTACTTTTTCTCAACCTTTATAGTATATCTGCCACAGTGATCCTTTTAAAATATAAATCAGATTGCGTCTTCCCAAAGCTCCCCCTCTTCAGAGTTCGAGTTCCTTTTAGCTGCCTGTAAGAGCCTGACTGATCTGGCCCATCATTAGTTCTCTGACTTCTTTTCTGCTATTCCATCATGTGTTTACCACACTCTAACTACACTAGCCTCTTTTCTGTTCCCTGAATTATTCCAGGCACACTTCTAGCTTCGGGGTTTTGCCATGGCTGGTTCTACTTTCTGGAATATTCCCACCAGATATCCAGATGGCTGGCTTCTTCACCTTCTACAGATCTTTCACAATTACCATATTTTGTCATGCATAATGTACACTTTTTTTGCCCAAATTTTTGAGGGAAAAATAAGCATACACATTATACATGGGAATTAGTAATAAAACATGGGTGCACATTATACCCAGCACAAGATACGGTATTGTTCTTAATGAGTCTTACCCTTCTCGCTATTTAAAATTAAAACTCATTTGCCTACTCCTTATTTTGTGCTTTTTTTCATAGTGCTTCCTCTGTCAGAACATGAGATGTGCCAGACTTGATAAAGGGCTCAAACTTTTGACTACCTTTCCTTGCAAAGAGAAGAACGGAAACTTTTTTGACAAGAATAAAGTTTTAAAACTTTTCTCCTGTTTTATAGCAGCTGAGCCACCTGTAAAATGTGAACCCTGTGAATCCACTAAACTTTGCTAATTTTTTTTTCTTAAAAACGTTGGGATGGTACTTTGCCTTTGGGTCATATGAGACCCTGAGAGGCCAGTTATCTTACCTGAAGCAAATAAAACCAGGAGGAAGATTTGCTTTCCTAAGATAACGTACCTAGTTGATATTGAACTGGGATTAGAATTCGGGCATTCTGTTTCTCCCTTGTGCGGCTCTTCCATCTCTACCACAGTAACTGCTTTGTGCTTTTCAACCTTTGTCTCAGCTGCCTGGATTCCTGACCCAAATTGCTTGCCCATATACGCTACAAACTCTTTAATATTGCCTGGCTTTCCTGAACCCAGCACCTCTTTGTGTACTTGTTTTCTCAGTACTCCCCCCTTGAAGAGTTTGGCAGAGAGTTGGAAAACTCTTGGCAGGCATCATTAGCCAGTTTGACCATTGGCTGTTACATTTGCTAAGCTGTTTGAAGATGGTATTTATGAAGTCATTGAAATCTAGACATTCTCTAATTTGCCACGTTATCCATATTGGATATTAATTGATAATATTGCCCACTTTATTAAAAGGATAATAACCATTAATAAAAACACAGCAAACATTTATGTTGTTCTATAATAATAAAAGAAGTTACAACATATAGGATTTATGCCATGCACTGTTGGCGTTTTATGTATATCAACTCATTTAATAAGGTACGCCAGTTATTCCTGGTGTATACATGGGGAAACTGAGGCTCAGAAAAGATAACTAACTTGCTCAAAGTAACATGTCTAGTAGATGGCAGTGACAAGATTACATTCCAGGAAGTCTGACTCCAGAATATCATTGCTTAATTGCTTCTTTTAAAAATACAGGAACCAAAAGCAATAAACTTATGTGGTTTTTCTTATTCATCAACACAAACAATTATAACAAAATCCTATGTATTTTGGGATTTTAGGTACAAATATGAAAGCTCAATAACATTTTTTCCTAGATCCATATGAGAATGTTAACATTTGTTATGTATTAGTTTTAATTTTATAATTTGATGGAAAAATTTTTTCCTTCATTTCTTAAATATTTTCTCAATTTATGAAGTTTCTAGTTCAAGGAGATAAACATTTCCTGTGCTTACAGAGAAAGTTATTAGAGGCATTGTTCTGTAGTAGAAATTGTCCTGGGCTTGGACTCTAAGAGAGTGAAGCCATAGCCTTGATCCTGCACGTGCATTAGCTGTGAGACCCGAGTTACTTGCTTCTTATGCATCAATTTCTTCATCTGTAAAATGAAATGTTTGGACCAAGGACCTTTCTAGCTCTCAGATTTGGAGATTCTAATGTTGTGGAATTAGAACTTTTTCTGCTTTAATTTTCTTTAAAAATATTTTATTAAGTTTTAGAGGGGGGGAAGGGAGAGAAACATCGATGTGGGAAGCATAAATTGGTTGCTTCCTGTGTGCACTTTTGCTTGTGGGATGGCGCCCAGCCAGCTGAGCCACAGCGGTCAGGACTTTTCTCTTTAGTTTCTAAATTCTTTACATCACACGTAATGTATATTTAAACAAACTTCAAAAATCCTTAAAAGTACTCTCAAGTATACTTTAAAACTAGTAGAATTATCTCAAAACCTAGACATGTTAATTGCCAGTTATTATTTCTTTTATCTTAACTACAAATTATTCCTATGTATTATTTCCTTGATCTGACCTACAAATAAAAAGAAAACCCCTTTAATTATCTGTTTTTTTCTTCAGGTTTAATCTTTTTCCTAATTATAATGAAGTACATAAAAATTATTTAAAAATTTGGAAGTAGCTCTGGCTGGTGTGGCTCAGTGGATTGAGTGCCAGCCTGAGAACCAAAAGGTTGTCAGTTTGATTCCCAGGCCAGGTCCTCAGTTGGGGTGTGTGAGAGGCATCTGATCCATGTATCTTTAACACATGGATGATTCTCTTCCTCTCTTTCTCCCTCCATTCTCCTCTTTCTAAAAATAAATAAACTCTTTTAAAAAAGTTGGAAGTAGTTACTTTCCAGTGAAGCAGAAAATAAACCATCTTTAATCACCAAGAGCCAATGGTCATTTAATATTTTTATTCCTAGACCTTATTAAAATTTTTTCTAGAAATCTTTAGTTTATGATAGTAAGATATGTTATTATAGAAACTTTAGAAAACACAAAAATGTGAAGAATGAAGTATCACCCGTAAGTGTATTGGCTAGGGTTAACATTTTGATGGATTAATTTTTTGGTTTTCTTTCTGTGTATGTAAATATTTTTATTAAAATAATGGAGACCATACTTACACAGTATTTTATAGTCTACCTTTTTTTAATCATATTGGGAATATATGCCAATATTATTATGGGTTCTTAAAAAGTGTGATATATTAGCTCTATCAGATTTCAAACAACAGAACCACCAATGGAGCTTTAAGCAATAGAAATTTATTGTAACAATGTGTGGATACTAAGGAAGACAGGAAGCTTTGCCATTATACTACAGCTGGCTTCAAGGAGACTGACGATGAACTTACTCTGTCATTTTCCTCAGCAGTCTGTGTCCTTTGCTCCCTGGTCTAGTAGCCTGTCACAGTGACTTACCTACTTTTAGTTCCAGCTTCTGCTGTTGCAGTGTGAACTGGCAGACTGCTTTTTCCCTCTACCTCGTATTTTCTGCCTGTTCCTGGCTTCAGCTTAGTCTTGATTGCTACTTATTTATGGCTTTGCTGTATCTTGGCTCCAGCTGAACTTCATGTAACCATTTATGGTCTCTTATTTTATACTTCAGGAAGAGTAACAGGTTGAATTAGTTAATGTCCAAGTTGGGTAGGGCTTTTGGGCCCTGCCATCCCATATGCTGCTGTTCTTAAAGCAGAAGCCCATTTTTGCCACAGCATAGGGAGCTGCTAGTCAGGCACTCATAGTAACAGATTATTCTATACTACACATTGTTTTGAGCTGTGTAGTATCCTTTAGGTTGATGTATTATGATTAATTTAATACAGGTGCCGGACATTTTAAAACTTTCAATGTTAAAAATAGCATCAAAACTTGGCAGCAAAGGAAATAATCACAGCAAACCACGTTGAAACAGTTAAGATTCTTGCAGGTTGGGGTTAAAGGGCAAAATTCACTATGAGCTCCAAATATATTTTAATTTAAAATGACAATGCTTCAGTGAATTCTAAGAGGCATTAATATGAGGCATACAAGGAACACAGAAGAAGTAAAAATGGAAGTAAAAAAGAACTGGGCTTGAACTATAGAAAAGGTTGACATGCATTCAGGAAGACTTGATTGGTGAATCCAGGACTCCCTGTTAACTTGTGATATAATACCTAGTTAATACCAAATAAAAGATTCAAATAGGAAAAAATTATGATAATGTGTATTATAAAACTACATTTAAAGTATTTACTTAGCAACTATTTATATCTGCTGAAACAAGATCCCATTTTAAGAAACAACAAATGAAACAAAATATCTTTAATGCTCTCTTGCCAAAATTGCACTGCAGAATACTTAGTTCTTCATTAACATATCTGTGCCACTATAATTATTTTCTTTGGATGCATTTCTAGAAGTAAAATTACCAAAGGGTATGAATATTTCTTTAAAGACTACATACTATTAAATTGTATCCTTGAAGACTCATCTTATAAGCTTTTTTCCTTTACAGTTAAGATAATGATATATGTACTCTTTTGTATTATCTTTTTACTTAACAATATATTATACGTACTTTTCATGCTATTTGCAAATTTCATTTTTAATAATTATAATATTCTGTTATACTGAGATACTATAATTTACTTAATAGTCGCATAATGTTATTTTATTTCTGTATCATTTTGGGGAACTTGTTTATGCATATTTTTATTTACATTTGAGATTATTTTTAAAAACATTTTATTTATTTATTTGTAGAGAGAGGAAGGGAGAGAATCATGAATGTATGGTTGCCTCCAGAACCACCCCTCCTGACCAGGGACCCTGGGCAACCCAGGGATGTGCCCTAGATTGGGAATCAAACCGGTAACCTTTCAATTCGCAGGCCAGTTCTCAATCCACTGAGCCACACCAGCTGGGGCACATTTGAGATTATTTTTAGGCCAGATTTCTAAAAGGAAATTACTGACAAAGGTATAAATATTGTCAATGTCAAATTGATTTTAGTTGTAATAATTTATAGTTTCACCGACAGTACATAATATTTTCCATCTTAAGATTTTCTTATCAACATAAAATATTTGTTTTATTTTACTTAGTCTTTGTAGATAACTGAATTATAGGGTCACCCACCTCAAATCATACCTTTTGAAACTAAGCGCTACTTCCAGCCTTGTGTATTAACAATGTTGGGCTGTTAGGTTTGAAGGGAGTTCACCTTGCTACCCCATTGTTCTTCTTTCGAGCATATCAAATCATTGTTTTATAAGATGAAACTTGGTCTTTCCACTACTGTCAAGGGCTAATTGTACTTTGACTTAGAAAAATGTAAATTATTTTTACCAGATTTTAAAACTAAACTTAAAGGTTCATAATGGATAAAAAGAGTAATTTATGATGCTCTCAAGCTGAATCATACTGTATATCTCATTTTCATTGCTAACAAACCCCACCTCCTGCCAGATGTAAGGGGAAAAAAAAAAACCTCCCAAAGGGAACTAAGTGGTATCAAAACTAAGTGACTAATGTCACATTAAAACCATTAAAGGTAACATTTTGTAGTTAATACTAACAAACATGAAATATCACTTTTCTTGTCCACTTAATAAAATAAGATGGTCTTATAAAACTTTATCTGACAGTATTGCTTTGGTTGACCTATAATTTTTTTAAAAGGCTTTATCAGAACTGGAAGACATAGCAAAGGAACTTTTTACTGTCTATAAGTCATTCACCACTCTGATACTTCAGCTCTTTGCTAGGAAAAAGCATGGTATATGGAGGCGAACATGCTGAAAAGAACTGTTTTCCATTGTTGAGAGCAGTCTCATCAGTAAAGAAATGTTGAGTAAAGCCTAGTGGTTTGAATAATGAAAGGGAGGTGAGATTAAAGACAGTGAATGTAGAAGACTCTTTCAAGACACTGGACGAGGAAGGAAAAGGGATGCATGTCACCATATATTTGAGAGGGAAGAAAAGAGGTGTTCAGATTCTCAGGGTTGGCAGACTTACGCAGCTTTGTAGGCTGTGTTAAGCAGCCAGAAGAGAGGGAGAGTACCATGGATTGCAGAGGAGACTGGAGGATTTGCACCCAGGAGTAAATGGCTGGCTTTGGGAAGCTTGCCTTCATTGAGAAAGATGGTAAAGGTACTGAAGACATAGGTAAATCTAAAAATGAAAGTGAGAAAAGGCCAAGAGGTTTATGTTCAATGTTTTTTTCCTCCCTCTGGTTGGAATGAAAGACTGTAGTTATCTGCAAACAGTGTGGGTTGTGAGGATAAGGTTGAACACACAAAGGAGCAACAACTATGGAGTATGGAAATGGAGCTGACTAGGAATGAATCAAGATTGTTATAATGTCAATCTGATTGAAGTTAGATAATATATTTATATTAGTTAGGTGATTTTTCTGTTGTAACTCCAGGCAGTGGGTATTGAAGAAAGTAAACATTTCAATTGAATTGGATTGACGAGACACTCCAGAGATGTAGAAAATGAAGGGTGTGTGTTGGAGTGTGGTCAAGTGATTGACTTTGTAGTTCTGGTGGATGGGAAGGAAGAGTGTCTTAGGGAGCTGATGCAGAGTGGAAAAGCAAGGAGTAGTGGTAAGCAGTAGGAAACAACCAGAGATAAAAAAACAAATTTGGTAAGGGTGGGAGATACAAAATGGTTGATGGTAGTGGAAAGAGGGGAACTTTACAGTTTAGAATCTTAGAGGCGATACAGTTTCAGGTGATGACAGTATCCAGACTATTTCATGGTGGGTGGACTGCTGAATTAAATGGGGGTAAATTTCCTCAGAATAGATGAGGTCAAGTGATCATTTAGGTTCTGGAGCTGAATATTGAACTAATTGGGATGAAGACAAGTCATGGTAAAGAGAAAAACTGACATGTCTGTGTCTTTAGAGAGTGTGAAGGCGTGCAGAAAAGAGTTAACAGCAGGGTTGAGACATCTGTTCTTAGAGAGGCTTGCTTGTTGTGTTGGCTTTTGACTGGTGTCTGGGAACTTGGAATTTGGGGGGGTTCTCAGTATTCCCAGAATTGATAAGAATGACTGACTGTGCCTCAGCTGTACAATGTGGTTTATGCTGAACACCAGCTTTCCTTCTGGGGGTCTGGAATTTTGGTACATGCTAAGTAGAGGGCACCTATGTGTTCAGAGCCTTGGGCACTGCATAATGAGCTTTCTGGGTAGACAGCATTGTATATGTGTTGTTAAAACTAATTGCTAGAGAAATTAAGCACATTCTGTGTGTCTTCACTGAGAAAAGACCCTTGCAAGCTTGCTTCCAGTTTCCTCTGGACTGTGCCCCATGTGTCTTTTTCTTTTGCTGCTTTTGCGTTAATAAATCTGGCAGTGAGTCAAACTATATGCTGAATCCTGTAAGTCCTCCCTAGTCAGACATCGGACCTGAGGTTGGTCTTGTGGGCCCCCAACACAGAGAGAGTGACCAGGAAGGCTAAAAATAACTGTTGGGACTTGGAAAAATATGGTACAGTCAGAATTCATGGGCATTAGAGGAAGAGAGAACAGTAGTGTGGAAGACCACAGTGAGGAATTAGTGAAATTAGACATTTTTTCTTGGTGGAATTTGATGAATTTATTCAGCAAATATTTACTGAGTATGTCTGGCATTGCGACAGATATTTGAGGTATAAAAATAATTATGATACTATACCTACCCATAAACAACTTGTTGTTTATCAGGGTAGGAAGTTAGACTTGTTAACATAATTATAATAGGGTGTGGTAGAGACTGTACAAGAGTAAATATAATCAAGTATTATGGGAACATGGGAGATGGAGTCTAGAAGCTGGACTCCAGGGAATGAGCTGTAATTGAGGATTTATAAGGAAAGTGTCATTTAACATATTTTTTGGTTAAAATGAAAAAAAATTTAAGAAGGTACCTAGGTAGCAGATAAACAGATTAAGGGGTCTCAAGTTAAATATTGAAAGGAGTTGGGAAGGGGCAGGATCTGTTAGGAAAGGGAGATTCTGAACTGGGTGAAGATGAGAGTGCAGGGTGACAGGTCAGAGTGGCTCACACTTTGAGTTACGCGTGTAGATCGTTGGAATGAGGCAGTGAGTGGCGATAGGCAGGGTATGAGTAAAACAAGCCTACTTCAAGATGCCACTTAGATGTAGGTGTGAAGTTACAGTTCCTCTGCAAACGCCACCAGGTATATTCAGGAACTTTTTTTAATTGCATTTTTCCCATTACTATTTATCCCCCACCCCCCTCCCCTGCAGTCACCACACTGTTGTCTGTGAGTCCTTTTTCCTTTTGGCTTGATCTTTCCTCCTCCATGAACTTTCAGAATTACCCCAAATTATATAACAGTAAAAATTCACCTAGTACCTGCTTTCTTTAAAAAAATTTTTTAAAGGTGATCTGAGACTTTTTTGGTAGTACCTTGTGATCAGGAAGTGTTACATAGAAGGTGCTTAATAGTTGTGATGTGAAAGACTTCTCTTTTCTGCAAATATTAGTAGACTTATAAACTTGTATTAATAATAGGTAAGAACAAAATAGGTTAAGTTTAATGTATTTGGTCTTTTTGTCATGCTTGCCATTCTTTGAGAATGGTTTATAGGTTTTATGAATTATGAAGCCATGAGTATTGTAACCATGATTTAAGAAAAGCTCTTTTAGGTAATAGAAATACGTGTAGATATACCACGTCTACATTTTCTTTTATACCATGTAATGGATTGGCAATTAATAAATATTGAATGGTAAATAAAGCAGTTGTTGGTAGCACATTGCCTATCCAGACTTTCTTTTTTCTCTCCCTCTTCTACTTCTCCTTTCCCACTTTCCCCTGTATTTTCCCTTCCTCCACCTTTATGGGTTTTATATACCAAGGATACCTATTATAATTCATAGCCATTGCTTATGTCCACCAGTAACACTCAAAGCTAGAAAAAATTATCTATTAAAATAATATGCTTTGAAGTTAGTTTTTAAGGTGTAGGTGGTAGCTCAAATTAAATGAACCATTTTTTCTTTTGTTTATATTGTGCTGGTTAACATTCAGCCTTATTTATTTATAGTTAAGACTGTCATTTCAAGGAAAACAACTTACACCATTTGTTGTCAGTAATATAATTCCAGCTCTCAGAGGAAAATTAGAGTTTTAGAAAATTTGTATTTGCTACTGTGAACTTGACCGCTTCCAAAACTTAAAAGACCTTTCTGATGAGATCAGTGATCATATTAATGAATGATTCCTTATCATAAAATGAAGTGTGTCAGCATTCGATCATTGTAGTTACAATGAAGTTACAAAGTCAGGTCTGGGTAAAATTCATTAAAAATAAAGATACGTCAATGAATTTTGATTTAGCAGAGTATTAAAAGTTCATTGGTAGAGTTTCAGTTTCTTCCTTGAAAGAACTATAAGAGACTACCATTTGGCAAATTTTTGTATAGTACCAAAGAAAAATATAGACAATTTTTCAACTACATGTTTGGCAAGGCCCAATTTTCTTCATAAATATCAACCAACATATTATAGATTGAATGCAGGAAGAGATGTGAGAATCCACCTGTGTTCCATTGTTAGACATTAAAAATATATGTGAAAATGTGAAATACTTTTCTCGCTAAAGATGTTTGTTGAAAAATAGACGTTTTGCATAAAAATGTTATATTTGTTAGCATATAATGGGCTCATTTATGAATAAAATTTTAAAATGTTTTAGATGTCTTAGTTCTAATGTCTAATCCAAAATGTCAGTTAATGTAAGCCACACAAACTTAAAAGGTCTTTGAGGTCCCTAAGGATTTAAAAGAGTAGGAGGTCCTGACACCCTGTGTTTAGACACCTCTGTAGCAGGGTGCCCTATTCCAAGTGGAGAGGAGGGAAGGGTGCCTGATTATCGTTGCCCATTCTGCCTGTAGTCATGAAGTACTTCATTTGAATATTAAGTCTTGTTTAGAGATTGTTAAAAGGGAAAGCAAAATTGCTGTTGGAGTTCACTCCTGTGGACTGGGGAGACTCCAAGTCTTCAGCAGCAGCATCTTCTTGACCCTCCTTCCAGGTATTCTTGTGTAGCTGGTGGGGAACAAGCAGGGGGGAATGGAAACATCATCAGCACCAAACCAAGTTAATGGTTGCTGGAAAAGCTGAGCACTACCATCTAGTGTAAATCATGTTACTGGTAATCTTTCCTGGGACATTACTTTGGGGGTGAGATGAAGGAAGAGGAAGAATTACTCTCTGTTCCTAAGATACAGTTTAACGAAATGTATTACTGAGGAGGAACTGAGTGTTAAAAGAATGTCCTTGGAACTTCCAGTTCTTTATTTGGAAAATAACTGCTAGCCTGACTTAAAAGCTCTGCCTGCAGGGACAGCAGGGCAGTTAGCCTGTAGTGCTCCCTGGGCAAAGCATCATCACTCAGCCACGCATCCACTGAGGAAGTATCCAGGCTCTGAAAAGAAAGGAAATTAGGGTTTACTCTCATACTAGACTGCTCTTCCCACCTTAGCATATTACCTAGCAAGCTATAGGTACTTGATACACTAATTTAATCTGTTTTCAATATTTAATCACTGGGGATGTAAAGAAGACATTTCTCTCTGGAATACTTGGAGGTATCTGATCGTTGCTTTTCTAAAAAATTTTGAAAACCAGTTGGAAGGAGATGGTTAATTGCAATAACAAACCTGGTTGAAATGGAAACTATTGATTGAAGGAGAAAACCTCCAGACCAAGGGAGATAACCAAAGAAAAGGAAATTTATAATTGAGATGGCTGAATACCCACACATTTGTTGAATATTTTATCTTCTCTAAGGGAAATGGATAAAAAGGAAATACATTATCTAGAGACCTCATTGAAAGCTATCAGCAAGCAATTCACACCTCTTCCTCATGGGAGGGACCTTTAAGGTTGGAGGTGAGTTTATCTGTAGGGGCTTTTTCAAGTAGAACCACATTGCTCTGAGGCCCCCACATAGACAGGAAATAGGTTTAGCTCAGTCTTCCTATTTTAGAAAGAGTGGCATTACTGCCAGAATTACATTAAGCAATAATGATTACCAGTTTGCGAGTATGCTTAGTGTGAAAAGAACTTGGGCTTGGACCTAGATAGTTGTATTGTAATCTTTTCTGTAAATAGTATTTATTGTTTTTAAAGATTAATGTTATTTCAATGTTGCTCTTAAATAATGTATGAAAGTACTTAAGATGATGACATGGTCTCAGAGGCCATCATCTGCAGTTAGGGTAGTCTACATCATGATACAAACAACAACCTGACACACAGAAGTGTTTTGTTTGACCTTTGGAGTATTTTATTTTCTTAAATATTTTATTTTTTTATTTTTAGAGGAGAAAGGAGGGAGAAAGAAAGGGAGGGAAACATCAATGTGTGGTTGCATCTCACAATGTGTCAGCCCCCCACCAGGGACCTGGCTCGCAACCCAGGCAGGTGCCCTGACTGGGAATCGAACCAGTGACCCTTTGGTTTGCATGTCAGCACTCAATCCCTGAGCCACACCAGCCAGGGCTGACTTTGGCAGTGTTTCAAAGCTAGAAAATATTGCATAGAAATCTGGTTTTCCACTTCCTCTTGGAGAAAAATTATACAATCTGTCAAAAGTCGGTCTGCATTCTAGCTTGACAGTAATCCGCTGAATCTGGTGTCTCCAGGATCCAACAAAAAGTCATCACATTTAAGAATCTTAATTTTTATTTTCAGGACGATCTGCTATTAACCAATGTGTCTAAGTATTTTATTCTTTCCTAATAACTACGTAAAGACAATGGGGGGTGGGGTGGAGGATTGATGGGGAGGGTTGGGGGCAGATGAGAGTAATGAGGGAAAAGGGGGGACAACTGTAATTGAACAGTAAAAAAATTAGAAAACAAAAAGAAATAGTCTTGTGCCCAATCAATTCTCATGATCTTAGCAGATATTTAAACCCTTAAAGATATTAAGATGTACTACCTTGGTTTCATTTCTTTGGGGGTCTATACAATAAAATTCTCAAAATTTGGAAATTTTAGTAACCAGGTCAGCTACCACATCGTTCCAGGTGTTTTTAGCATTCTTTGGCTATAATAGCAGTGTAGATATCAGAAAATGCTAGCTAAACATTTTGCATTTTTAGACTTGTTACTGCTATAGAGTGTTAACAAATGCTCTTGACCTAAAGAGTAATTGATAGAGATTTTAGCTTTCTGTAACTTAATTTTGGAGGAACCTTAATTTTGACAAAATTGTTGAACAGTGTGTTGCTTTTCATTAATTAATATTTGGCTCCCAGATAGAATACCAAAGAAGTCATTCTCAGCCTGTTATACAAAAGTTTTGATTCATTTGCTAAAACTGCTTGTTGCATTTCATAAATTGCTGATTACAGTATTTTTGTGTCTCAGACTTCCTTTGTTATTCTGTATATGAAGTTGCTTTTTACTTGACCCTTGATTAAGTTAAATGGTCTATTTTGTGCAGCAATGACACACAATAACATTTTTCTCCTTCTTAAAATAGATTTGGACTAAGCAACAAGTTTGAATCAGAATTCCCTTCTTCATTAACTGGAAAAGTGAGTGTCTGTTAATTATTTAGCTGTCTCAAAACTAAAGTCTTTTTCTAACAAATTAGGAAAAAATTTATGCTGATGATGCATGTTTATTGACATTAATATTATGGTGTTGTTTTTTTCTTGAATTTTTTTCTTTAGGTAGCTCCTGAAGAATTTAAAGCCAGCATCAACAGAGTTAACAGTTGTCTTAAGAAGAACCTTCCTGTTAATGTACGTTGGCTCCTTTGTGGCTGCCTTTGTTGCTGCTGCACATTAGGTTGCAGTATGTGGCCAGTTATTTGTCTCAGTAAAAGAGTAAGTTGAATTATATATTTTAACTTAAATTTAGAAGTTGACAAACAAGTCTTGCATTTATCTATTTCTGTTTTTTGTATTGAATTGAGTCACAGTATCCTGAACAGTATACATAAATAATCTGATCCAGCAGAAGATTAATTATATTATGCTATGTTTCCATGCTGTTTATATTAAATAGCGATCTAAAAATGATACTTACAATGTTTATGTCATCCTTGAGAGTGGAGTAGAATGCAGCATTCTCTATACACACACATGCACGTTGGTGGTGGTGGAGGGTAGTGATCTAGAATGCTGGGTGTGGCCATGTCGCTTGTCTTTGTGACCTCAGCCATGTTTCTTAACCTCTTAAACTCTTGTGATAGATCTGAAAAATGGCAATATTCACCTACGCGCTTAAATAGGTTTGTTGTAAGAGTAAAATGAATTAGTATTTGTAAAGCTCTTAGCTAAGTAGCTCAAAGTGTCTAATAAATATTGATTAATAGCATTATTACTAATATGTAAGATAATACCCATAGAAGAAATTAAATGGCTACAATTATTATTTATAATTGGTAAGATTATGGGTAATTCTGTTTTTTTCCCTTTGTATTTTATAAGTTTCCTGTGGTGAATACATAGTGATTCAGTAATCAGAAAAAATTGTCTAAAGAGTTGTATTTTGAGTACTTATAATTAAAATTTCTAAGTTGTTGGTAGAGATATGAAAAATTAGTATAGATTGAATGTATTACATTTTTGTTAAGGTTTTTTTAAAACTATGGTCATTATATGTATAAAAATGAACTACTGTGAAGTTGAAATTGAATGAATGGTATTTTATAGCTACATTTCATTTTGTCATCAAGAAATGATAAGACATGTAGAAAAGCAAATTCTATTTGCCCCTCAATTTTTGTTGTAAAGTAAGGTATTTCTGCTGAAAGTATTTTGAACTAGTACTTTGTAGTGTTAGGAAAGAGATTAATGCCTATGCCCCTTTTCCCCCCAGTACTTCTCATCAGATAGTCGTCAGACTAAAGAATTTTTTTTTTTTAAATTTCTGGTTCTTACTAGATTTATAGTTGAATTTGCAGCTCTTAAGTATAGATCTCCTCACTTCCAACTGTTTGACTGTTTCTGTTTGTTTAAATGACTACTATACCTGACTTGGTTAGTAATTTTTTGTCAAATAAACACAAAGAATCATTTCAGATCCTCTATTTTTTACTTTTTAAAACAATTTTTTATTGAATTTATTGGGATGACATTGGCTAATAAAATTATAGTTTCAACTTTACAATTCTATAAAACATCATCTATAGATTATAATGTATGTTCACCACCCACCCAAAGTCAAGTCTCCTGCCATCACCATTTATGCCCCCCGTTGCCCCCTTCTACCTCCCCCCACCTCCCTTTCCTTCTGGTCATCACCATACTGTTTTCTGTGTCTACAAGTTCTATTTGTTTGCTTTTTTATTAATCACTTTACCTTTTTCAGCAGCTCCCAGCACCGCTGCCCCCAGCTGTCAGTCTGTTCTCTGTATGAGTCTGTTTCTATTTTGTTTGTTATTTTATTTTGTTCATTAGATTTCACATGTAAGTGAAATCATATGGTATTTGTCTTTCTCTGACTGACTATTTCACTTAGCATAATACTCTCCAGGTTCATCCATGCTGTTGTAAAAGGTAAGATTTCCTTCCTTTTTATGGCCAGGTGGTATTACATTGTATAAATGTACCAGAGCTTTTTATCCACTCACCATCTGAGATCCTGTTGTTTTTCACTTTTTAAATGATTAAGTAAGATATTGCAATGTGTGCACAGTATGACATGTAGAAAATAAAATGTAAACTTAATCTTTTTAAAAATATATTTTATTGATATGCTATTATAGTTGTCACATTTTTTTCTCCCCTTTTTTCTCCCCCACCCTGCTTCCCCCTTTCCACTAGTATTTCCCCCACCCCTTAGTTCATATCTGTGGATCATACATATAAGTTCTTTGGCTTCTCCATATCCTGTACTGTTCTCAACCTCTTCCTGTCTATTTTGTATCTTCCATTTATGCTTCTTACTCCCTGTACCTTTTCCCCCATTCTCCTCCCTTCCCGTCCCTGCTGATAACCCTCAATGTGATCTCCATTTCTGTGAATCTGTTCCTGTCCTAGTTGTTTGCTGAGTTTGGTTTTGGTTTTGGTTTTTTATTTAGGTTCAGTTGTTGATAGTTGTGAATTTGTTGTCATTTTACTGTTCATAGTTTTGACCATCTTCTTTTTCTTAGATAAGTCCCTTTAACATTTCATATAATAAGGGCTTGGCGATGATGAACTCCTTTACCTTGACCTTATCCGGGAAGCACTTCATCTGCTCTTCCATTCTAAATGATAGCTTTGCTGGATAGAGTGATCTTGGATGTAGGTCCTTGCCTTTCGTGACTTCGAATACTTTACAGCCCTTTTCTCCAAGGTTTCTTTTGAAAAATCAGCTGATAGTCTTGTGGGAACTCCTTTGTAGGTAACTGTCTTCCTTCTCTCTGGCTGCTTTTAAGATTCTCTCCTTCTCTTTAATCTTGGGTAATGTAATTAGGATGTGCCTTGGTGTGTGCTTCCTTGGGTCCAACTTCTTTGGGACTCTCTGAGCTGCCTGGATTTCCTGGAAGCCTATTTCCTTTGCCAGATTGGGTAAGTTCTCCTTCATTATTTTTTCAAATAAGTTTTCAATTTCTTGTTCTTCCTCTTCTCCTTCTGGCACTCCTATGATTTGGATATTGGAACATTTAAAGTTGTCCCCGAGGTTCCTAAGCCCCTCCTCATTTTTTTGAATTCTTGTTTTTTTATTCTGTTCTGGTTGAATGTTTATTTCTTCCTTATTCTCCAAATTGTTGATTTGAGTCCTGGTGTCCTTCCCTTCACTGTTGGTTTCCTGTATATTTTTCTTTATTTCGCTTTGCATAGCCTTCACTTTTTCCTCAATTTTGCAACCATTCTCAACCATTTCTGTGAGCATCCTGATTACCAGTGTTTTGAACTGTGCATCTGAGAGGTTGGCTATCTCTTCATTGCTTAGTTGTATTTTTTTCTGGAGCTTTGATCTGTTCTTTCATCTGGGCCATATTGTTTTGTCTTGGCACTCCTGTTATGTTATAAGAGGTGGAGCCTTAGGTATTTGCCAGGGCAGGGCAGCCCACGTTGCTGGGTTGTGATGCAGATGAATGTTTCTTCTTTAACTCCTTGGTTGTCAGACTCCCATATAGTTCAATTTTATGGCAGTTCTGGTTATTTTTTGTTTTTAAATTTGTTGTTATCTTTCTTTTCATTGTGTGAGGAGGCAAAGTGTATCTACCTATACCTCCATCTTGGCCGGAAGTCCCCTTTCTTTTTTTTTAATCTGAGAAAGATGAGGCTAACTGATTTCTCAGATAGAGTCCAGCTCTGAAAATCTGTAATCCTTTGAAAATTGAGCTGTGTAGGTATACAAAACATCTGTTTCCAAGCTTTAAGTAAAGAAGTTCTCAATGTTGATTTTGATTCCAAACCTGAAGAATTAACATTTTAGTAATGTATTTTCATATAGATATTTTAGTTGTTTTTTGAGGAGGCAAGGGTTTCTATGAGGTTTTTTTTTTTAAGGTAATTGCTGTTTAGCTTTTGAAACTTGGATGAAAAGGGCCTGTATCCAGTCTGACTGCATTTCTTTTGCTTTAAGTTGTAGCATTCTTAGATTATCTTCTGGATCTCTTTTCTCTCAGTCTCAAGCTTAGTCATTCAATAATTGTGAATTACTTTGTTTGGGGTATGGTAGGGGATGAGAATCCAAAAGGGAGAGGTCAGGATTAGAGTTTTTTCCTAATATTTACATCCTTTCTTGAAACTTGTGTATTTCCCCTTAAGAGAGGTTGAGAATGCCATATAATGAGTTAATGCAGTGGGAGAGGGACTGGGGTTCTTAACTGAAAGTAGGGTTGGGCTTTCTATATCTAATCCTGGGTATTTAGTTTGTGGTTTCTTGCCTCTTCCTCAGTATCTCCCATATTATAAAATGCAGGATAAAGACATAGGTTTAACCTCTTTGAAAAAGGGGTCTCATGTCAAAGATTTCTCATAACCAGAGGAATATATTTATTACTATTTCATTTTAAAGAATATTTTAGGTTTGAAATTTGGGAAACTGATTCTCACATAAATGAAATTAATTATAGTGATTAGTGTGAATGACAGTGACAATTTGTTTTTTGTTGTTTATTTTTATTTTTTGTCCTCTCCTAAGGACATGCATACTGATTTTAGAGAGAGGGAAAGGTGGGAGAGAGAAGGGAGAGAAACATCAGTGTGAGAGAGAAACATCAATCGGTTGCCTTTTGTATGCCCCCTAACCTGCAACCTAGGCATGTGCCCTGACCAGGAACCGAATCCACAACCTTTTGGTTTATGGGACATTGCTCCAACCAACTGAGCCACACTGACCAGGGCCCGACAATTTGTTTTTAATTGGAAAAAAATGTTAATTCTCA
The DNA here is from genome assembly GCF_019186645.2 of Phyllostomus hastatus. Classification (NCBI taxonomy): domain Eukaryota; kingdom Metazoa; phylum Chordata; class Mammalia; order Chiroptera; family Phyllostomidae; genus Phyllostomus; species Phyllostomus hastatus. The sequence goes on along the minus strand of NW_025333709.1, from coordinate 31,728,249 downwards.
ACATGAAAGAGGATACTCAAAAGAGTGTAAACTTTGAGCCTTAAATGTACAGAGGTGGCACTGGGACTTTAAAAATATTTTAGACTTCTTTGAAAATGTGTTTTCCAAGAACTAGCTGAAATTCAGTGTCTCTGAATATTTAGAAGATAGTATTGTGGTGGTTTGTAGAAAGATTTGCCTAGCTTCATCAGTGTTTACCCTGCTGTTAATCCAATGAGTTCTTAATTTAAGGTACTATATTTTTCAGTTCTAGAATATCCATTTGATATTTTATATTTTAGAATCCAATTTATAGAGTCCAGTTTTCTTTTGAAATTCTTTTCACTTGTTTTGTTGATCTTTTTTCTCTATTTTATTGAACATATTAATCATAGTTAATTTAACATCCTGTCCACTAACAATGATACATGGATTATCTGTGGGTGTGTGTCTGTGAGGTTTTTTTGGTCATTGGTTATTGGTCATATTTTCCTGCCCCTTAAACTTCAAAAAAAAAATTATGGTAGATACTACACACGAAAGGGAGGAGAAGCTCCAGATGAAATCTACCACAGTCAAGGGCCTCATCTTCTCGCTATAAGGGAGATAGCATGAGGGCAATGGTCACTTGGGTGTAACACGAGACTGAGCTGGCTTGGGCCGGGTTGCAAGTTTAGAAAGACTCAGTTGATCTGGTCTTTGTCTCCTCTACCCTGAAAGTTGTACCCTTAGCATATGTTGAGTTTGGCTTTTTAGCCTTCCATTCCATTCAGGCTCAAGTGTCTTTGAGGGGAAGACCAGTCATGTATTTGATGCAGGTCCGCCTCCCCTAGAAGAATTTTGTCTCCTAAGCAGTGACAGACTGTGACTAATTTTTCTCTGCCTTTCTGGCTGGTCCTCCACCCTTCCATGCTGCTACAGAACTCATTAATGTCTTTAGAGAAAACTGACTTCGCATTTTAGGGCACAACTAATTTTCAGTCCATTGAGCCAGTCTGCACAACCTGCAGAAAGTATTGATTTCCCTTTTCTTCCTACACCGACAGTCAACAAAGAAAGAAAATGGCCAGTAATCATCAAATGATTTAGGAAGGGCTCTTTTTTCCTTTGAATTTTATTTCATTTGGTCCTTGTTACTTCTGGAATTTTCTGATGTTCTTAAAATAATGTGGATTTTCTTCTCCTTTACTTTATCCGTTTCTATTTGTAGTGAGAGTGTTGGCCTGACACTCGCTACTGCATTGTACCTAGAAGTATTTGACTCCAGTTTACTTTATGTGAAGAATTATGCCATTTGTTTTGCATGTTTGGAGGGAAAGAATGATATAATTTGTTTCTATCTTATTTTTTAAAGTTTTATTTAAAACTTCACGTTTAAAATTGTATTGTATTGGTGTGGCTCAGTGAATTGAACACTGGCCTGCAAACCAAAGGGTCGCTAGTTCGATTCCCAGTCAGGGCACATGCCTGGGGAAGTAAAACTACCAGAGAGGGAAGGGGGAAAGAAAGAGAAAGGGGGGGGGGAGAGAGAGAGAGAGAGAGAGAGGGAGAGAGAGGGAGAGGGAGGGAGAGAGGGAGAGGGAGGGTGGGAAAGAGAGAAACATCAATGTGCGGTTGCTGGGGGCCGTGGCCTGCAACCTAGGCATGCGTCCTGACTGGGAACCGAACCTGCTATGCCTGGTTTGCAGCCCGCACTCAATCCACTGAGCTACACCAGCCAGAGCAAATAAAATCTTTTTAAAAAATAAAATAAAATTGTATTGGTGGTACATTTTGTAAGGTTATTTTATTTATTTTTTGTTTGTGCCTCAAATGGAAGGATTTATAAACTGATACAACTCAATGAAGATGGAAGTAAAAATAATGTAATTGCTGAATGAGAGTGAGAAAAGCATTGGGTTTAATGTGTGGAGATTTGAGTTTGAATCCTTGCATTGCCCTCCCTGGTTTTGTGACATTGGGCAAACCATTTAACTTCTGGAAGCCTGTTTACTTATTCGATAAAATAGAAATACACCTCAAGTCATGCATTATTGTGTGAGGCAAGGTTATTATTTACACCAAATAAAGTACATTTTGGACAAATCTCATTGAGACTGCAGAATAGAGTAGAATGGTTATTTTCAGACCTTAGAACCACAAAGTATTAGAGCTGGAAAAAATTTAGTTTTAGGGTACATACTACTTTTAGAGTAAATTTGTTTGTTCTAGGAGGACAGCTTAGTTGGTATTTTAATGTCATACACATGTTCTTCAACAGGTTACAAATTCTTTACAAATCATAGCTCTGTAGGATAATAGAATGGACTTGATATTAAAGGCCATACAATCCTGGCTTTAAATCCTAGCTCCATCATTTCAAAGTGTAGCTTTAAGTTTCTTAGCCACTCTAAGCTGTAGTTATCATATATAAAAGGAAAGTAATAACAAGTTCCCTTACAGGTTTCTTGTGAAGATTAATAAATGAGGTAACAAAGGAAGACATCTAGCATGGGGGCAGACCGAAAGTGAGGATCAATAGATACTGTTCCTTTACCCCTTTTTGTTTCCCAGTTGTCCATTATAATCAATCAGTAGGTAATTTTTCCCGCTACCTGGATAAATCACTGTTTATCCAAACCAGTGATTCTCCTGTGTGTAATTATGTATTAATAGTTTTTCGAAATCCCCGATAGTAATACTTTTGATTGTGTTAGCTGAAATTCATTTGTCTTATGAACAGTGTTTCTAATTTCCTGCTGTTAATTGAAACTCAGTTTTAGTTTTTTGAGATGTTACCAGTATTTTCTGAAATTTTATCAGAGATTAGTGGATAACACCCTTAAAAATTGTGTGCAATGTTTTACATTTGTGAAATGTGGCTTTTTCATCATTCATAAAGTACAGAGTAACCTAAAAAAGTTAAGAACCAGTAGCTGAGGTCATAAACTCTTTATGAAATTGTATTAAGCATATATTATTTAAGATTCTACCTATAAACCACTGCTTAGTACTAAGAGGTTTTTTGATATACATAATGTGTAGCTTATATTCATCTAAAACTATTACTTTAACAAACTACTAAAAGGGTTACTCTAATGATACTTTGGTTTAGTATCATGGTGGTTTAGTTTTTCTAGGTTATTAAAAGTTAATATTCACATAAAAATTTTTTAAGTCTTTTTTGGTTACTATAAGTTTATTTTCATTTATTTTTAGTTAAATTTATTGGGGTGACATTGGGGGTGATCATCTAGATTTCAAGTGTACATTTCTATGGCACATGATCTTTATATTGCATTGTATGCCTACCATCCAAGTCAAATAATTTTCCATCACCATATATTTGGCCCCCTTAACTTTTACTACCCTCCAACTCCCTTCCCTCTGGAAACCACCATACTGTTGTCTGTGTCTGTGAGTTTCAGTTTTGTATTCCAGATATGAGTGAAATCATATGGCTCTTAGCTTTTTTTGACTTGTTTTACTTAGCATAATATTCTCAAGGTCCATTCATGCTGTCACAAACGGCAGTATTTCATCTTTTCTTACGGCCAAGTAGTATTCCAATGTATATATGTACCACATCTTCTTCATCCAATCATCAATCCAAAGGACACTTCAGTTGTTTCCATGTCTTGGCCACCATGAATAATCCTGCAGTGAACATAGGGATGCATATGACTAGGTCTGTCCAGAAAAAGTCCAACCATTGTTATATTAACAAGAACAGTTTGCTTGAAATGGATGTACCCTGGCAGCCAAGGAAAGTGGACTGGAATTTTCATGCATGAACAATGATGACTTCACTGTACTAGTCAGTGGGGCCTGTAGACCCGTTGCTTGAGCATGTGTACTGTGTGGCCATCATATTCAAAATAACTGAGCAAGTAGAGCAACAAATCTGCATCAAATTTTGTGTTAAGCTTGAACTTTCCCCTGCAGAAGCTATTTGGATGATTCAGAAGGCTTTTGAGGATAATGCAGTGAGTGCAGCGCAAATGAAAATGTGGCACAGATTCTTCAAAGATGGTTGAGAATCTGTTGAAAGTGATTTCATGTTTTGGAAGGCCTGCGACAAGCAGAACACCCGAGAATGTTAAATGTGTATGGGCTGCAATGAACAAAGATTGGCGACTGACAGTGTGAGAATTAAAAGCTGATGTGGGGAATTCCAAAAACTACTGTGAGACATTGACACAGGATCTTGGCATGAAATGTGTTGTTGTAAAATGCATTCCACGGCTGCTACGGAGAGCCGAAGGAACATCATGCTGCAGTTGCTAATGACGTGATTCAAACTGCTACCAATGAATTAGGTTTCTTCTAGAGAAAGTTATAACTGGAGATGAATGGTGGGTCCACAGGTATGATCTGGAAATGAAGGCCCAGTTGTCCCAAAGGAAGTCACCTGGTTTTCCATGACTGAAGAAAAGTGGCAAAGTTGCAGCAAGATCAAGACCATGTTAATTGCATTTTTTGATTGGGAAAGTGTTGTCCATCATGTGTGTGCCCCTCCAGGCCAAACAATTAATAAAGAGTATTACTTCAATGTTCTTCATCAGTGGAGAGATTCAATATGATGAAAACAGCTATAGCTGTGGCTGCTGGTGATTTGCAGCTTCATCACAACAACATGCCCGCTCATGCATTACGTCTTGTTTAGAGTTTTTTGTGAAACATCAAATCACCCAGGTGACTTGGCCCCGCTATGGTCCAGATTTGGCACCCTGCAATTTCTGGCTTTCCCCAAAACTAAAATCACTTTTGAAAGGGAAGAGATTGCAGATCATTGGTGAGATTCAGGAAAATACGATGGGACAACTGATGGCAATTGGGAGAACTGTGTGAATTCCAAAAGTGCCTACTTTGAAGGGGATTGAGGTGTCATTGTCCTACAGTGTTTTTTGTACCTTGTATCTTCAACAAATGTCTTTATTTTTCATATTTTGTGGCTGGGTACTTTCTGCACAGACCTCATATATCTTTGTGAATAAGTTTATCTTTGTGACTAAATCTTTTTGAGTTTTTCAGGTAGATACCCAGCAAAGGGATTGCTGGGTTACACAGTAACTCTATTCTTTTTTTTTTTTTAAGATTTTATTTATTTATTTTTAGAAGGATAGAAAGGGAGAGTGAGAGGGAGAGAAACATCAGTGTGGGAGAGAAACATTGATTGGTTACCTCTCACAGGCTTCCAGTCCGGGACCTGGTGCATAACCCAGGCATGTGCCCTGACTGGAAATAGAACTGGTGATCTGGTTTGCAGAACAATGTCCAATCCACTGAGCCACACCAAGTCAAAGCTATTCTTAATTTTTTTAAGGAATTGCCATACTGTTTCCATAGTGGCTGTACCAGTTTACATTCTCACCAGCAGTGAATGTGGGTTCCTTTTTCTCCACAGCCTCTCCAACACTTGTTATTACCTATCTTGTTGATAATAGTCATCCTAACTGGTAGGAGGGGTCACTCACCTCATTGTAGTTTTGATCTGCATTTCCCTAATAGCAGTGAAGTTGAGCATCTTTTTATGTATCTGTTGGATGTTTGTATGTCTTTTTGGGAGAAGTGTCTGTTCAGGGCCTCTGCCCATTTTTTAATTGGGTTGTTTGGTGTTGAGTTGTGTAAGTTCTTTATATGTTTTGGATATTAACCCCTTGTTGGACTGTTGTTTGCAAATATCTCATTCAGTTGGTTGCCTTTTTGTTTTGTTGGTTTCTTTTGCTGTGCAGAAGCTTTTTAGTTTGATATAGTCTCATTTATTCTTGCCTTTACTTCCTTTGTCTTTACTTCCTTGCCTTTGGGGTCAAATTCATAAAATGTTCTTTACAACCAAGGTTTATAAGCTTAGTGCCTTGTTTCTATGTAATTCATTATCTCAGATCTTATACTTAGTTTTTGATCCATTTTGAATTAATTTTTGTACATGGGGACAAACTGTAATCTAGTTTTCTTCTTTTGCATGTGGCTTTCCAATGTTCCCAACACCATTTATTGAAGAGGTGTTCTTTTCTCCATTGTGTATTTTGGCTGCTAAAAGGAGCCTTTAAATACAAGGAAATTTGTTGAGAAATCCTTTTGAGTAATCTGATTATATTCTGATTTATCTTTTTTGAGTACATATTTTTTTAATATCATAATACTAAGACTGAGATATACCATTTAATTTTCTGCATATCACTCAAATGTAAGACATACTAATCCAGAATAAACAGTGCATCAAGTAATTTTCTCTTAAGTTAAAATAATTCATTAAAAATTTTATATGGTTTCCTTCTATGACTTATAACAAAGAACATTGTTGTTTCACTTATGTTAGTAACTTGAATTTGTACAGATATCCAAAAATAAGTGTAGTTCCTATTTGAAAAATACTTAAAAGATTACAAATACATTCAAAGCATTATTCTGGTTAAAGTTTAATGCATTATACTTTGGGAGTTTAAACTTAAAACCTGTTTTAAATAAGAAATTAAACATTTGAAATTGCACTTTGACATTCTGTGATGTTATGAATAAAATCTATTCAAATAAATTTTAAGTTTAAATAGCTTAACTTTTGTAGTTTATTGAGTTATTTATTTATGTATTGTTAACATATCTTAGCATCTTTATGTTCTAAAAACTGATGAGAATGCTATTTGAGGGGGAAATTTCAGAGAAATTTTGTTACAGCATCCACATTTTTTTCCCTTTGGCTTTATGTACTTTAAGGTCCATGAAATTCTCATGGATTTTATTTTCAGATTTAGAATACCACATCTTTGAAAAAACTACTTCTTCAAACAATTGACTGTAAATAAATGAATTATTGGTAATGAGTATACTATAAGTACCAGTGGTAATAAAGAAGGGGAGTAATACATTTCAAGATTTTTAAAAAGATTCCTCATTCCCTACAAGACTTATTTATATCTAATTGTGCATAATTTGTTTATAGGGAATAATAGATATTTCTTAGAAAGTTATGAGATTTAGGAAAAATTACAAAAATGCTTCTTCATAATAAGTCAAATTTGTACTTTTAGGAAACTCATTTTCAGTTATTACTTACTATTTCTAAGTGATTCATATATTTTATGGGGTATGCTATACCTAATATTAATTGTTGATTAATCATTATTTATTTAGCTGCTTTGAATTATCCAGGCCATTTACTTCTCTTGCAGTTTTCATGTTTTGACTTATTTTTCACAATTCTACCCAAAATTTAGTAAGAACCAGAGCCAATAGAAATTGAAGCCCAAATCACTATCCTTCTGTTGCTACTACTTGTTCTTCAAGTTTAATCTACTTAGTAATTGAAATGATGTTTTGAATCTCAATTAATTGTTTACTTTAACATTTGTTAATAGCTATATTAGAGCTAGTTCACCAGGGAGACAACTATAATTAGCACGGTGTTGAAATGAAGAAATATGTGAAAAACAATTAAAGTGAGCTCTTCGATAAGTGAGGTGGGTGGGGGCCATACTCTTCCAGACCAGGTTAGTGGTATGATGTCATTCTCATAAAAATCTTGTTTTGCTTACATGGTGTGAGTTGGTGGTCTTTGTCCTTCTAATTAAGGATAATAAGTCATGATAAAATTAGATTTCTTATTGATCGTCATATGCAGAAGGAGTAAGAATTGGTTAAGAACCAGTAACCTGTCCCCTCACCCCTAGGGTGTGAGCACTGGAAGGATTAAGGCCCACTGCAGGGAAGCTCACACTGCCCTTTCCTCTGTTCTTTCAGTTAAATAGAAGATTTGTAGTTCCCATGACTGTGAATCTGGTGCTTTTCACAAGAACCAAATTCTTTTTAAAAAATTAAGATTGCTTATTTTTAGAAACCCACTGGCCTGGAGATGATTGCTTTGGTATGTCATGTTGACAGACGCAGTACATACTTTTTTCTGATTAATATTAGTTTGCTTTAATTTATGCTGAATTTAGTGGTCAGTGTAAACTTTTAAAAATCAAGGGCAGGTTTTTATATGCTTAGGTTTGCTTACCCAGTAGTAATTACAGAGTTTGGCAGTGTTGATTCGTACATTTTATTAGAAACAGTATCTGACAGCCCTGTGGACATAAACTCATCACTTTTATTTCTAGAATACTGCACTTATAAGGTGCTTTTTTCCCATGTCTACAGGCTTTTAAGTATCTTTTAAATATGCTGGTGTCATATCTTTTTCAGTATCTGCCAAATTGGTATTGTATTTAATCTTGAAAGTATATTTTGATTTTTGTGAACTAAAAGTAATTGCAGAATATTAAACATTCTTAGTAGTTAAAAGTTTTCTTCCATTTAATTTGAGCTTTTGTTGTTACTAACAAATAATTTGTGGCAGTTTCTCTTTCTCTCTTTCTTCCTTTTTTTTCTTTTTCTCTCTGCCTCTCTCTTAATGACTGATAGAATCTATATACTTGTCACCTTAGTGTGATAGAAATGTTCCACTCAGATCAAGGATTTCTTTCTGGTTTTGTATGTTCTCACCTGCTCCTCACTGTAAATCATTGAAATGTCAAGTGTAATGATTAATTAAGCTGCACGTGCAAGTGTTTTTTTTCACCTGTCAAGCAGGAAAGAGGTTTTATAGCAAGATTAGATGGTTCTAATTCACAGCTTTTACTTCAGACTGTCAGTGGGTAGAAATATTTTATATTTAGATACTTATTCAGAATATGGCATGCCAGAGTTTGTTTGGTTTTGAATTCTTAAATATTCTAAGACACAATTATTATACCAAACCCTATCATTAAACTGCTAATTAGAGGCACAGAGTAAATTCAGAGTTCCTACATAAATATTTTGGAATTTAAGGTTCATACTTTATAATGACCTTTTATTCAAATACTGGTAGTTGATTTAAGTTACTTAAAGTAAATATTTTTAAGTTTTTAAATTTTGTGTGTGTACATGGTATCATGTACACCATGAGATCCATTTGTAATGAGATTCATTCTCATTATAATATAGCATGGGTTTAAATTTGTATGAAATGATGATAGTGGTAAATACACTTTTTTCTTTGAGTAATGAAGTTTTGTAGAATGTAATGTTAACCTTTTTATTTTTATACTTTAATATAAAACAAGACTTGGAAAGCTTGTTCTTTCTACCCTAGTTCTTTACCCCCAACCCCCTCAACTCTTAAACCATCAATACAAGTAAAACCTCAAATTGTATAGTAATCTTAATCTATTATTAAAAGGTCCTAGAAAGGAAGATTACAAGGTAGATTCAGGTTTTGAATCGGTTTTGCCATTGGTTTAGCAGCGGGTGGGCAGGCAGATGCCTGCTCAGAGTAGAACCTATTGCCATTTTTCACCATTGATAGAGTAGCCTTTCAGAGTCAATGAGCTCTGTCAATGTGAGCTTGTCAAGGCTACAACTTCATAGACCTGAGAGGCGGTTTGAGAGGTCAGCCCTTTTCAGGTTCGCTGTGATGCAAATGAACTTTAATGCTTAAACAACTATTGGAATTTTTATGTCTGCTCCTTGTTCTTTTTTCTTCACAAAGTCATTGACGAGACATTCAGTGCTTTTTAAATTGGAAGTTGCATTGTGCTAAAGACCTGGTACAGATTTACGGAGGGCTGAAAGCAGTTAGATCATGTTCTTTTCATGGTGCGATTAGAATCAAATCGATTTCCCTACAGCCTTCAGCATTCAGATGGCAATTTTAACAAAGCTTGGGGGCTAGACAAGGGACAAAACGACTGAACTGAATGTTAATTATACTCTGCAGCCTTATTTTCTTTTGATTTGGAGCTGACTGGCAACTAAATTAACAAAAAGTGTGACCATAACTGCTGCCCTATTTTCATTTAAAAGGAGAGCTGCCTCTAAAAGGCTATCTTTACAAAGAAACAAGTGAGGTCTGCTGATCATTGTTAACAAGGGCACATTTTTTTCCTTTAAAATTCTTGCCCAAAAACCTGTTAAAAAATATAATGTACTAAATCAGTCATTGGCATATTATTATCCAGAGAGTTAGTTGGTTTTCTGATTTTTATGACATAAGCTTGGGAAATGTAAGGCAGTGGTGGTAATTAATTCACTGGTAGTTATGAATTATACTTGGCACCCATGCGGCTGTGGTGTGTCCTTAGCATGTTCAGCATGCTGAAAGGTAACACGGTAACTAGATAATGGTAGATGCGATTTTATTATGTAACATTGAACTATTTAAAAGCAGCTTGATCCTAACGGTTTCTCACCTAGCTCATCCTTGCTCCATATGCAGTTTTTCACTTTTGCTTGTTGGTACTCGGTTGTGCCACATTAGTAGTGCTGGATGCCTTTTTCCTTCCCTTGTGAGGAAGTTGCAGCTGCACCAAGTTGCATTTGATTCTTGTGGCAACACTGTCTTTTCTGCACCTGCAGCTGTGTCAGTATCATCCTAACACCTGGCATCATGAATTATCTTCTCTTTTATTCATAGTCCCAAGCAAAAACATTTCATGCTTGCTGCGTAGTATATATTGCAAAAATCAAGTGTTCTTAAACATAAATTTCTCAGTTGATTCCTTTAACAGTGTTGAATTAAGAGTTTGATTTTACTATTATTTTTGTTGGTTTAAATACAGTTTTGCCCTGTTTTAATACTTACATATTGTTTAAGTATTGCAAAGATTTTTTAAATGAATGGGGATTTAAATTTATATTATTTGGTAGGGACCATTAGCTTTTAGACTTTGATAGTTTTAACTCAGAGGCCAGTAAGTTTGAAACAGTGAAAAAAGGATAGAGTGCTAAAAATAAACCCCAAACCATACTTTATTAAATGAGAGTACTATTTGTATTCAGGGGACTATTTAGTGCTGGACTGTTGACAGTGTTCTAGGCCACCTTATATTCAATCAGTGTCTCATACCTCTCTCCTTTTCACACAAAAAGCAGCTGCAAAACAGAGTTTTTCTAAACCAGTCAAGAGTAAACTTTTTTCTCATTTGTCTTCCAGACACGAAGATCGATTGAGAAGTTATTAGAATGGGAAAACAATAGGTTATACCACAAGGTGAGTACCACAGGGAGCAGCTTCGTACTGTTGGGGTCTGAATTGCACAGTATGGAAACAGATGCTTTTGTTGAACTAAAAATATGAAAGGTGGACAAATGGGTTAGTCTGTGTGCTGCAATAAAATAGAACTCATTTTTCTTCTTTTACTCTCCTTCTTGTCTAGCTGTGCTTGCACTGGAGACTGAGCAAAAGGAAATGTGAAACGAATAACATGATGGAATATGTAAGTTAAAGGGCTGTTTTGTGAGTTTCTCTATTAAATGATCATTTATTTTGCTTCTGATCTTATTCTTTCCATGATTATTAATCAGCAAAGGTGTCAGGAGCTTAATCTCCTGAGTGCAAAGATTTTCTACGGTTCACAGATGCATGGTTTCATGTGCAAGACTGATTTATAAAGTTATGAATGACTTGAAAACAAGGCTTCACTGTGTTCTGAAAAATAATAAATTAATTGCCAAGATAAAATAGCCTGAACATGTGTTGATGGAGTGTGAAATTTTAGATGCTGTATAAAGAATAACCACAACTTTGGTTACGCAGCAAGTCAGATATGGCTTTTTTATATAATGCTAATCAAGTTTCCAAGTGTGGAAGAAAACCTTTCAGCCAAGTCATTGGAGCTTAAGAAACCTTTAGCCTTTATAAATTTTAACTACCCATACCTCAGTGGCCTTTAAAGAATCTTTTAAAGTGTTATTAGAATATTGTTTTATAAAAATTATCTTTAAGGTAAGTAGGAGATGAGGTTTTTGCCTATTCTGTGTTTATTCCTTAAAAGATATCTAAGTTGTCACTATAGACAGTGAATTTTAGAACTTACTCAGTATGGTATTTAATTTACTGAGTCCTTAATTTATTTGAACAATTTTTCTCCTGAAAATTCAAAATACTATAGAAAATTATGAATTTTAATTTATTTTGTCTTGAGCTTGGGTGTTTTATTTTAAATATGGAAAGGCTATTATATTAAGTAAAAAAATCTAAGGAAGAATGAATTAAAATTAAAGTCATAGCCTTTGTGAAGTACCTGGCACATCATTTCTGACAAATTCCGCTCTCTGGAACAATTTAACCATCATAGATTGTGTGGGTGTATATGTATACAAGATTGATTTAAACAGTGCTTAAATAGTTGGAAATTGTAATAAAATCATGTTGCTTTGTAGTATTTTCTCTTTTTTCATTATCATACAGTCAAATCCCATTGCTAGCCTTGAACATAAAAGATGTCTTAAAACTGTCTTTTTTTTTTTTTTTTTTTTCATAGATTAGGTCTGTATTCAGTGAACCAAATCATGTATAGTGTATCATTATCTCATATATCAAACATGGTACTTTTGGATGATGAAAAAGACACTTGATACTTTATATTGCTAATAAAAAAGCACAAATGATTGTTTTGAAAGTGACCTATGAAAACTCTAGTCTTAATTTTCATCATAGATGGTTAGAAAGTTTATGTATTTTGGCAAGAGGAATGGATATGTAGGAGATTCAACACATTTTGTGAAAAAAATAATTGCTTTATTTATAAACCAAAACACTAAGCTTAAAACTCAGTATTTATTTATTTTTGGACATTTCTAAATTTACATTTGAAAGGAAAACATAAAAGTTATTCCCAGTGTTATTATTTTGAGATAGTGTTATATGAATGTCATTCATTCGTACCATATACTCATTGTATATAGGTGAAATATTTTTTTAACTAAAAATAAAATAATTTACTAACTTCAAAACATCATGAGCTCTGTGTTTTGTTTGTAAAATAGTTTCCTTTCATTTATTACAAATTTTTAGATAAATAAACTCTACTACTAAAGCCATTATATTTTTATACCATCATAGAAGATGTTCAGAAGAATAGTACACAATTTTTTTAATTGATAAAAAATATATTTTAAAAAAATTTTCTCAGTATGTATAGCTTCCTTATCTAATGAATTAGGGCATTTTTACCATGTGTTTGTCTTCAACCTGAACTTTTCTTTAACTTACAGATATTTTATTTGTTAGTTAAAGTAATTCCCTTTGATTATATTTTGAATATTGGAGACGATCTAGAAAAATACCAACTTGACATCAGCTTTTCTTTTATTCAGATATGGTAGAGCAGTATGATTTAGAAGGAATGAGACAAGTGGCCAATTTCTGTGCATTTCTTCTGAAGGAATAGAGTTCATAGGATATATTCTTTATAATGCAAATATGGCCAAAGATAGCCTTTACTTTTCATTATGCAGTGTGCACTGTACCGTGTACCGGTCATGCCCGCACTGAAGACCTGAAACTGTGTAGACCGCTTCATTGAGGACATGTTTGAAATACAGAAGTATATATTGAATGTTGACTTATAAATTGTTTAAACATTTAATCAAGTTTTAGATATAGTTTCTGAAAAAAAAAAGATGAGTTCCACAAACTTGGAAATGTTCAAATCAGATAATTTTTTTTGTTTGGCACCTATTCTATACAAACTTGGAACAAGGGAAGAATTGACTGGAATTTAACACAGTTCAAGTTTGGAATAAAAATGAGCTCTGGCCAACTTGTGTCTTTCTGTGTTACTGTGTTTTGTCTTTGTTGGTGTTCTTTTACTTTTTTGGTAAAATGTCCTTTGGAACAAATTTTAAGCTTTAATTTTGCTAACTTAAGAAGAAAAAGACTTTAAAAAAATTAAGCGATAAAGGATCAATACCTTTTATCGAGAGATTACATATCCTGGTACAGTAAAATGAGAGCAATTCTAGCACCTAAAGACCATTGAATTGGTTAGATAAATGGGCGGCAACCTGAAGAAACAAACATCGGGTTGGCTGCAGCCACGTAGTACAGCAGAAAACGCAAGGCTTTGCAGTTAAGACAGACCTTTGTTCCAACAGTGACTCCACAGTCCATGGTATTACCCTTCTCAGATCATCAGTTTCCTCACCTGTAAAGTGAGGATGGTAACACTTGCCTCATAGAAAGGTTTTTGGGATTAAATAGACATAGAGTATGAAATACTTGTAGTTGTTTCTTAATAAATACTAGTTCTGTGTTCTCACGTATTCATGCTTGTATTCCCCTGTGTGTCAGAGGCATTGTCAAAGTTGTTTCAAGTGATGGAATATAACTGACGTTTTGTTAAGATAAAAAATGTAAGTCTTTTTAAAACTTTTTTCTCTCTTTCTACAGGTCATCCTGATAGAATTTTTACCAAAGACACCGATTTTTCGACCAGATTAGCATTTACTTTATTTATAGAGACTTTCCAAGTATGTTGTCTTTCCAATGGTGCCTTGCTTGGTGCTCTTCTGGTGGTGACATAACATTGGTTCTACAGAATCGTGTGGTGTTTTTTTCTGTTTTTTTTTTTTTTAAATAACCGCATGTTCTAAGTGTGCATTTTTGTCAAACTTTGCAACAGTTATTTCATACAGATGTTTAATACTTAAGTTATTGTGCTCTTTTCTGTTATGTATTCTGATTTTCAAGGATTACTTTTTTGTATTATCAAACAAAATACATTTGAACTTAGCATAAAAAGTGGCCAGCCTTTTATTTATCATCAAGGTACACACAGTTCTTTATTTATTAATTCCTTAATGTAGAAAAACACCTTTGTAAGACTCTATCAATTCTAGAAAGCACACTCTTTGTATTATTTTACTTCCTTTTTAAATTTAACATAGTTATTTTAAATTAGTAAGTATTCTTTAATAGTTTTTTGGAATTTAACATCGTTTCACATACAATTTCTAATGCTTTGTTTACAGCAGAAATATCTGTAACAGTACAAAGACCTGTAAAAAAGTTTTGAAAGGATTTCTGTCTTCAAAAGTAGCAAGGCAGGATTAAATTATTTTTATTAGAATAGACAAATCAGTGAATGGTATGCATGCATCTAATGTTTACTAGAGCTCAGGATCATAAAATATAGTAGCATTACAATCTGTATATTTTTTATCAAGATGATAATAATGGCCTTATTTGGGTTATTTTTTATTGTTTGTCAAATCTTATATACAAAAGTATGGAAATACTCCTTTAAAAAATTTCTAAGAAAAATAGTTGTCCCAATCTAACACAGTCGTAGAAAACTTCTCTAAAAAGCTTTTGAAAGAAGGCAGAAATTCTAGAATTAAAAGCAATCTGGTATTTAATACCCTGTTTATATTTAGAACAGATTATTAGAAATGGCAGACATGCTCAGTACTGTTTCTGTCTGTGGGTTCGCTTTCGGTCCAGTTATGTGTCCTGTTTTGATCGCAAGTGTGACATTTAGAGTTGAACCAGATCAGCTTGTTTCTTTTAAATACATACAGACATACTTATTTTCTTTCTCCTTTTGGTTGTACATTTGTCCATGCATTTTAAATCTTCCTGAATGGCTTATGTGTAAATTTTTGTTTTTATAAACCTGAAATTATACAAATTTTAATGTGTCAAGAACTTGTTCCGTACAGCTGTGGTATCAAGCAATAATGTGAATAACTTTTGAAATTATATAAACTATGCTTAATAATTTGTATTAAGAATTGGTACCACTATATACAATACCTTTTCCCTTGTATTAAATCTTTTAAATACCAGTTTCATTAGTTTATATACCTGTATTTTTTAAAAAGTGTTTTTGTACTTCTCCACCAAAGTATTGTAATTCTATATAAATTTGAATAGTTGAATGCCAGTATTTTATATCCTAGATCCTATACCAGACATTAGGAACTATCTTAAAAACCAGGATTTTTTATGAGTTATTTGTTTCCATTGTCCCCTAAAACACTTAACAGCTTGAGTTTGTAAAACACTCTTCCTCTGAAGAGCTCCAAGTACAAAGAATCCAGACACTGCTAGGCTGTGGCCAGCCTCCCTGAAGTAGTGCGAGTAGAAGGTAACGCTGCTCGGAAATCCAGTGCTCCCCTGGTTCCAGCACGGAAAGCTGTGTGGAGAGCGCTGTGTCTGCGTCAGTGTTCAGAAAGAGCAGACGGGGTGACCGTGCGGACTATGCTACAGTGTTCCGTATCTAGAACTTTACAGATTTGTAGAGCATCATATTGATTAGCTTTATAGGAAGAACCGTTCCTTTTTAGACATAATTTTTCTCCTGTTAGTTTCCTGTAAATTATAATTTTTAATAATTTCCTTAATAATTTTATGGTAAGATAATTTCATAGTTGACAGTATTAAGTGTAGGATTTTAAAAAGCTTTTCTAATTCTATTGAGAGGTGTGTTGGTTGTTTAAAGATTCCCTAGAAATGTGCACTCTTCTATCTCTAATGTACGCACAGAAAGGGACCGTCAGTGCTTTGTTTCACATGCGACGTTGCAGCCAGTTGTGCAGTGAGCAGTCACACTTCTGTGCTTGGGTTTTTGCTAGTTGCTCCCAGTATAACTCCTCTGGCTTAGCCTTTCTTGAGTCATGAATCTAAGTGCCCATGTTACTGGAAATTAGAAATATTTAAAACAATGATCGTTCTCAAGTTTGTGAAACATGAACCATAGGTACTTTAAAACTGACCAAGGAAAGGTATTATTGGCTGCAAATCTAATATATAGATTTTATATAGGCTAAATGAATAATTTAGGATCTTTGTTTATACATTATTGCCATTTTACAATCAGTCTATCGTTCCTGTTTGGAAATATTTTATTTTATTTTATTTTATTATTTATTTATTTTTAGAGAGGGAAGGAAGGGAGAAAGAGAGAGAGGGAAACATCAATGTGTGGTTGCTGGGGGCCATGGCCTGCAACCCAGGCATGTGCCCTGACTGGGAATGGAACCTGCGATGCTTTGGTTCACAGCCTGCGCTCAATCCACTGAGCTACGCCAGTCAGGGCTTGGAAACATTTTAAAAAATCAAATAATGTACTTTAAAAACTCTATTCTATATTAATTTATGACACACTTAGCTTCCAAGGTGGATATTGCCTAGCACTCACAAGAAGGTCACCTTACCTATATAAAGTGGTCATTAGATGCTTTATTAAGACTCTTCAATGACTCAGTTTTGTTCATTTAAAATAAACATGTAATTTAGACCTAAAATCAAGAAGTATTCAAACCTGGAATAATAGTAAACAATGATTTCGTTTTTTTCCTATAAAAACTAGTTTTGTAATTGAATAATTTTAAATCAAGAAAAACCACAACTTTCTCTATGGTTGTGCTTCCAGCGTTAACTGTACAGATCTTCTGGTTGCTTCTTTATATTAGGCCAACTGTATAAAATTTTGACATTTCATACCAATTTATGCTTATAAAAATATTAAACAGTAACATGTACATCTGGACCCACGGGTTGCATGAGTCCCACTGTTGTAGTTTTCTATAACATGGTGTATAGACTGTTTCAGGTTTTAAATGGTGTCCTGCTTCACAATTACAACATTTAGCTGCATGCCTGATTTTCACTATAAATACTTGCTTTGGCTCAGCTGTCGGTCAGTAGTAGTAAATCAGAAGTACAGTGTTTAAAACTGTAGCTGAATTCCAGCATCTAGTCCTGGATCCCCCTTCCTTCTCCTATCTTACTGAAGCACTGTGAGTCCTTTTGCTGTCCTCTTGATGTCCAGAGTCTTCACTCAGGGACATAGTTCCAAATTGCCTTTCTAGCTTCCCTCTCCAAAGCTCCAAGTAAGAATGTTAATTCTTTTGTCTTCTTAGCTAGGTGTTTAGAAGGCCAGTTAAAATGAGTCAGTTACAGTAGGTGATGGAGAGCTGACACTTTCAGATTTGCTAAGGTGGTACTTCCATTTTTAAAATGGAGTTTCTTAATTTCCCAATTTGGTGCAGTGATGTAATTGGAATTTCTTTTTCAACAGGTCCTATCTGTACAGACTCTCCAGGGAGGGAGTAATTAGATCGTTGCATATGGGGTTTTGCAAACCACCATTTCTGAAGAAAGCTGGTTTAGGGTGGAAAGAATAGACTGAAGGCCAGTCCTAAACCAAACTATTAATTGTTTCATAATAGTTTGTAGCCTTTAAAAAGACAAGTTACTCTTAATTTTTCATAGATACGATAGCCAACTTTGTTATTTTTAGGAACCATACCTTTCATATAAGTTGAGATTTGAAGGAGATTTGTCTTTAAATTTTATCCTGTTCCATGCATTTACAAAGATTTTTAGGTAGTAATTTAAGAGAAACCTACAGATTGTTTATATTATGAGTCAGCTTTCAGTGTGCTTGTTTCTGCAGTGGGGAGCAGGCTCCTCCTCCTCCCGTGGTACACCGAAACAGGAGGGGGGGTTTGTGTCTTCCACAGTTCTGAAACAGCTTCAGAATGCTGACACTGATTTTTAATTCATTTCTGTGTTGTACAAGATCATCAAGTTACTGGCTTCTTTGCTTTTATTTTCATTTCCGAAAAAGGAAGATCTATGACTACCTCATATTTTTTAATCATTTATTTTGCTGTTATTTATTACATCCTATGTAAAAGTGAAAATAAGTAGCTAGATGTTTACTACTAAGGACTGAGTAGCTTTTTTGACTTACAGTGTCAGCAAAAACTTGAGTTATTCAGATTTGGCATTTAAAATTAAAGCATTAGAAAGAGTACTCCTTATATGTACCTTTGGTAATGCTTTGCATGTTTAAAAATCAGGTAGACATTAAATATAATACTTGAGAAAAGGGTTTTTTCCTAGTAATACCTTTTAAAATATATTTTCATCTCATATATTTAAGCAAAATCATGCCTTTAAAAATTTTCTGTACTTCATAAACATGGTGCTCCGTCTGAATTTGAGAGTTGACTTCTTTTTTCTTTTTAGGAAAAACATAGTATATTACTTTCCTAGCTCTTTCTCTCAGAAATATTTCAATTAACTGACCACACCAGGCATTCTTAATTTTGGCAGATTGGCCATCTATCCCTTTTTTCCTTCCTTTTTTCTTTCTTAAGAAACAATGTCAACCAGCTTCCAGGAAAACAAAAGTAACAGGCAGTGTTTTGGCTACTCCTTTATCAGACTATAATGTACCTTCAGACTGCAGATTTTTCTCTCTTGTTACCTTTCTTACTGCTTCTTAATTGAGCAAAACTGGTTCCAGTTCTTTTTGACATGGACACTACATAGACTTGAAATGTTCTTGAAGAAAAGAATAAGTAATCTGTTCTCTCAAGAAACTATTGTGGTAAATCAAAGACCACGTTCTCTTCTTTCTCTCTTAGTAGCAGTTTATTTAATTTTAGGTGGTTACAACAGTCACATTGCATTGCCATGAAGTCTTCCTAAACGGGAGTTTGTGTTAAGTGAAGTTATCAAAACCCTGTTAAAATCTCCATTTATTTTTACTTTTGTTGGAGCTAATGATGCTTTGCCCTCTCAGAAGAGTTTAGCGTCGTGAAGCTGGCGGTGGAGGCAAGGTAGACCTGGTTGGAAAGCAACCTGCAGAAACCTGCGGGCTGAGAGGAGGACCTGCACTGTTCTCCTACCTGTACTTTGGTTTGCAAGTTGGAACGTTAGACAGTGGCCAGGAATTGCACACAGCTTTATACTTTCTTTTATTATATTCTTTATTTATTACAATGGAAATAATTTTTTTAAGGAAGAAAAATGTTCTAGGTAGAGTTTTCCTCCACTATCATTTCTTTTGAAGAGATAGTGGGAGACTATCTGGAATAAAGTATTTCTCTTTTATAATTTGTGTGATAATGTAGAAATACTAAATAAATGATTATAGGAGTTTGTCCCTATGTCCTTAGTGAGCATGGAATAACTTTCGAGTGTAATTCATCAGGAACTTCTGATCGGTGAACAGTTATGTGGACCCAAGACCAGGGTCTCTATTATGCTTTCAGGTAATTCTAGTTACATTCAGCTAAGTCTAGTAACATTTTAAAAAATGAAAATAACTTTGGTAAAATATGCACTTGAAATTAAAGGTATGTATTACTATTTTTTAATTACTAAGAAAGCCGTTGCCAAACATATAAATCTTTTTATGTTGAGAAGATTTTTTTTGGTTAAATGAAAATTTGTTGACCTTCATAATAGTGAAGAAATATGTAGATGGGTTGGTTATATTTAAGATGGCTTGGTTTTTGGCCCTATGTTGATTGTTATGTATTTAGTCTTATGAAATTGTCTTCATTGACAGAATTTTTCTAGTAAACAAACAGAGACCTAGTTTGAACTTTGTTCATGTGCTTTTAGTTGAGTTTTGTTGTTTTAAGTGACTCTGTTGTACCACATGACTTCAGCACGTGATTTCATGCTTAGAACTAAAATATAAACGAATTCACAGCATTTGGTCTTTAAATAAAAGCTTAAGCCAATTTAGGTGAAGTTGGAAACGAGTCAGGAACTTAGAGATCAAATCACTTAAAATGAAGTGTACCAAACTGTTGAACGATCATATGAATGAACACACACACACATATTTCTTCTGTAGACACAACCTGTACAAATATCTGGGAATAAAAAATTGATATTACGAATATGAGTTTAGGAACTATGTGCAATAAACTTAAAATTTTATGTTATGTGTTCATGAACTTGCATTATAGTTGGAAAAATGCAGCTTGTGTAATAAACATTTTTTCTCTCAAGGTCTTTTTAAAATTATCCCTAAATTTTAAAAGCCAATACAGCTTTTATATAGGATTCTCAATTATTCTATTTAGGTTTAACATTGGTTTAAGCTTCCAAGGGGAGGCAGAAATAATTCTAATTAGCACTCTGTAAATACACATATTTAGCAGTATTCATTTAAGTAAAGTTTTGTTACATTGTATCAAATGACTGTCATACACACTTTTATTTTTTCATTTTACTTGATTGACTGAGATTCTAATGCAGACCTTTAAGAAATAGTTTATATAGAGCGAGAAAAAATGTGTGTGCATATATACACACATACACATCAGATACAGTAATAGTAACTCAGTTTGCTAAGGCATCTCTTTTTTAGTAGGTGGTAAAGATGCTTTTACCTTCATCACCTGCATTGTTTTAGTTAGACTGCAAAGTGAAATTGATTCTACTTTAAACATTTAAAAACTAGGAAGGAAATTTTGTGTTTGTGGGTTGTTCCTTCAGTCATCTCAATATTGTAGTTTTAAAATAATTCCTTATTTTCTGAATTTCTATCTTTTTATTTCATCCAAGACAAACGTGAGAGTTCTCAGCAGTGTATTGTTTCCCTTTTCACAAACGGAGACCTAAGCAAAAACGTCATGTCTGCTTGCAGGAGTTACTGTCTTAGAATCTATCACTGAAAGCCCCAAAGATAGCCCAACCTTTTATACCTACAGCCTTAGATATTGTTAGACAGCCATTCAGTTTTCTTTGCATTGTATGTGAAATGAATATTTCTTGAGACTTTTTTGTTTGCTTTACTAAAAGAAATCAAGGAAGGGAAGAAAAAACTCAAAAAACAAAACAAACAAAAAACACCCTGTAACTCATGTGAAGCATGCAGGGTGTTGTAATTTCAGTTTGCAAAGCGGTGTGATACAATGTTGCTGAGCCAAAAGCACACGATAGATTTAATGTAGCCAATTGTGTACTTTTGAAAAAAAGAGTAACTGTTCCCTGTGAGTTAATTTTGGATTTTTTCAAAATCTCTCTTTTAGGCTTTGTGCTGGATTCTTCCAGACAAATGCGTATTCCATGTGGGCCACTGTTCTGCTAAATGCTCTCAGTTCTCCTTTTGCAATCAAGATTATGTTGCTAAGGAGATTTTGCTTTTATTGGTGCCATTGATTTGTGTTAATACGTTTTGAATACCTCTCCGTATTCTTCCGTAGACAAGGCCAAAAGAAAAACTTCCCCGAGTTTCCCAATTTACATTACAAATGGAGCGGTGGTGTAATGAAGCCGATATAAAGTGGGCAGTTGAAAGGGAACTAAAGAAGGGCACTCAAGTGAGAAATGAAGAAATGTGCCGAGTGTAGTCTGTGGGCTGCCTTTGGTCCAGCTGCAGGAACTGGCTCTGGCCAGAGGCAGAGCGAGGAGCACCTCCCTCTGCAAAGACCACCCACTTTTTAGAGCCCGGGCTGGCATGCCACGGATTACCTCATTGACTGATAGAGGGCCGGTAAAGACTGAGACACTCTCTGACGGGCAGAGATGATTCTAACCCCACATCTCTTTTTGAGTCTCTTCTTGAGCGTGACTTAAGACTAGACAAGCTATACCCTATGACCTGCAGTTGCCCTTAAAGAAGCTCAGTGGATCCACCAGTTTTTCAGTTGTAAGGTCTAGCATATTTAAATATTTTTGTTGGTGTGTTCTAGGTAAGAAGGATGTTAACTAGATTAAACTGGAGGTTTTAGTTCTGTGCTCCTGACTTTAGATCATATTCTAGACTCCAAATATTCTCTCCTAGGAAACATATATACTCAGACCGTGAGTGGAAGGAGAATGCCAGCCAGACCTGCCCCGAGGCCGTGCGGTGGTTTGCCTAGGCTGTGGTGTCTGCAGGTGCAAGGTGCACCTTTGCGGCACCGTAGTGCTCTGTTACTGGTTCACGTTGTTCAGGCGTGCTGGTGTTAATGCACGCGGCTTGGTTCTGTTCTGTTTTGTAATCAGCACAAATACTGCACTGATGGAACCTGAAGAAATTTTAGACGTTTCAAATTAGAAATGTCAAAAATAATATAAAACTGAAGAAAATTGCTACACAAGTCAGAGGAAATTAAAAATTGATCGCAAGGGAGGCAACCTCAAGTATGAAATGAACAGTCCTGCATGCACTATTTGGAAATGGTAAATGGGTATTTCTGTTTAAACATTTAATTACTTCAGCAAAATAAAACTCTAAATTATCAGTTCTTTAATATTGAATGATCTGGGCAAGAAGCATAAGTGATTGCAGAGGCACTCTGCTATCACTGGGAAATAAGAAATTTATTTTTAAAAATCTAAAAGAAATCCTTAATTCCTGTAATTATACAGGAGTATCTTTTCAGTAGATATTTTCCCCTAAAAGATGCTTGTCAACTGTGCTTCATGGGTAAAATACCAGTTTTCAGACTAAATGCAATTTTGTCTTATGTCCCCAAATTTTGGGTTACATGTAGTTCTGGGGTTTTTTCCCTTCCATATTTTAAAAGCGTTTAAAATGAATAACTTCCAGTTTAAAGGCTAAAGTTGAAAAGTATAGGGATGAATTTTCATTTTCAGTCTGGCACTTCAGCTCTGTTTGCCAATGGCTTCTGTGTTAACGATACCATTCTTTTATGGTATAATCCTAAAGTTAAGGATTGTATGAATGAGGAAATAGGCTAAGAATTAATTATAGGTGAAAGGTAGCAAAAAACAAAGTACTTTTATGGGATATATTGAGAGGGTTTTTTTTTTTCCCAAATTAGAAATTATCTATTGAAACTTGCTTTTAAGTTGCTTTAACATTCCTACGCTGGGAAAACTTGATCTGAATGGAAGTTCATGGACATAAAACAAGCAGTATAGTTTTATTCTGGGCATCAAACCTGTAACCCCCTTACGAAATTACTTTCTAGAGATAAATAAAATTTGTGAGTAATATTTATGAAGAGCCAGTTTTTCATAGTCTGTCTGTAACATACTAAGTGCTATGTGCTAGAAGGTGGTTTTGTAAAAGAATGCAAGTGTAAAAAATCAACTCCCCTGCCCTGATTATCTGACCAATATTTCTTCTGTATATTGCTTAAAGCAAAGATGAGTGCGGTAACTTAAAATGCATGGCATGTTTTTAAACTGTCAAAACCATCAACAACTAGGCTGCATCAGGAGAGAGCTTAGAAGAAAGTATATGTATAGAAAAGCACAATCTTCCTTTCCAATTCTGTCAGCGCTGGGTATTGCTCTTTAGCTGTGGTGCACATCAGCTTAACAAAAATTGGGAGCTCAGAGCCGGAGGAAACCCCAGAGGTGTCCGGTGAAGATGTGCATTCGAGTCAGCTGGGGAGTGTTTGTCTTCTCAAAGACACGTGGCTGTACCACCACCACCCCCGATGAGCATGGGAAAGAGAGAGAAGGGGAGCATGTATATTTTGAAAAAAATTTCCAGTTTTGATAAGACATCTTCCCTTTCCATTCTAACCGTATAATGACCTGGGGAGTCTGTCTCATTTCTCAGCTCATACAAAAGGTTATTAGTGTCGGTGCTAGAACTAAAATGGCAGGCATGTGACCACTGCTGCACAAGTGTGGGGTATTTCCTACAATAAATACTGTAAATAAAATGTTCTCTTTTGCACACTCACTAATTTTTTTAAATCCTAAAAGTAATTATTTGAAATCAGAAAGCCGTATCAAAATTGACTGTAACTCGAGTGTCACTTATGCCTAAAGCACCTAAAGGCAAATTGTTACAACCCCCCAAAAAACATGGTTATCTCCATGAGTGATGAAATTCTAGCTCTATTGCCAAACCTGAGGCTGTGACTTAGACATTAAATTATTTATTGCTGGTCTGTGTGAAAACATTTAGAATGGCTGGCAGCCTACCAGACCCTGAGTTAAACATTCTACAGCCTGACTAGACTGCGGGGTAGCCAACTTCACATCAGATTAAACACATTCTCTTCATGATGAATAGCTTGGAACTCAAAAACTGTATTTTGTTACCAAAAAATGCAAGGGCATGTTGTTTTCTAAATTAAAATTTTATGTTTTACTGACACCATCTGATCATGATTGTCAAGTGGGTTTTCTTTGGTAGTGGTGAGATGGAGGAGAAATGGACAACAAGGGACTTGGGGGACAAAAATTTGTTTAAAAGGATTCCAGCAAGGTTGGACACAGTGCAGCTTAGAGGTGAACATTCATGCATTTTGTGTTGAAAAAATTTACATTTCATTAACATTTTAAATTACAAAGGCAGGCCCACAAATACCGATATGTGTGTGTTTCTTGCTGCATTTTTCCAAGCAGACAGTGATATACAGTGTATATCCTGTGTTCTTGCCATCAATTCCCTTTTTACTTTAAAGTATAAGCTAACTGCAATATATAGTAACAATCTCAGTGGGCTCTGCTGTACCTTAGAGATCCATGTACATGTTTTCTTATCTAAGTTCCTTGGGATAACGAAGGCTGCCCTGAGCACCACTGCTTAACTGTGTAATAAACCAGTTCTTCACAGACTTGCCGTTCTAGTTCTGCATCCACATGGATCGATAGTGAAAATATAAAAATGTGATATTTGATTAACAGTTGTGGGAGATTAGGATGGAACATGTTATACTCTGGGAAGTTCTGTGAAGTTGCAGTGAACTTGAAAGGGTTGTGGAGGAAATAGTGGCAGGCTAATGAAATGAACTGAAAGTCCGTGATCAAGGAAGCAGGCTGTCCAGCGGGCCGCCAGTTGAGGCTAATTGACAAGCAGGGGCCTGAGAAATGACAGAGAAGGCCTAGTTTTGGTTACTGACATCAGTAATAGTGACATTATGACTTTAGACCATAATTGAAGAATATGTTTTCTGGGAGTAAAATCATGTATCCTATGAATTTAAAGTGTGTTAATTACTCGGTTGCAGAAAGCTATGTCTAAAATTGTTTTTACTGGCTGAAAGACGCTTTACCAGAATCTCTTAAGAACTTGGAGTGGATCTCCTGTGGGAATGAATCACCAGTCAGGTTCACGGGAAAGTGGAAGGAGGGTGGCCCCCGCCCCAAAGCCACACAGCTCCGTCACTGGCACCCTGAATCTGCCCAGACCACGGCACCTCGGGCAGGGCACCCACTGCTCAGCAGTGCACAAGCTTCCCACAGTGCGGGGAGAGGGAGTCCGTAGGGTGTGGGACTAAGTTATTTTTGTTATTAAATAATTCAAAGTGTTGGCAAGAGACAGAAAGTCAGTAGTAGTCCTGCCTTGGAATAACATTGAGATTTCAGAATTTGGGTTTTATTTTTATGTGTGTTTTGACAAAATGGTTCTTTTCCTTTCTTCAACGAGAGAAGGTTTAAGGCTTTGAACTTTTTGAAAAAGCTAGATATAATTGTTGAAACTTTAAAAACAAATCCCATAAAAACAAAGAGAATGTCAAATATAACTTAAATAGAATAGTAAATCTGTTTACTCGTAAAATTGCCTTTCAAAGATAGCTTTCTCAAAAGCAGAAGGGGAAAACAAATTCTAAAAATTTATTATTATCTGAATGCCACTTTAAGCATGTGTTTTCTTTGACCCCAACTTCATTCTTAACAGTTTTAAACCAGGTGGTTAGATAATCCTTTTCCCTGAACCAAAAAGGAATCCAGCTCAATTTTTAAAATCTTTTAAGAGCTGCCCTATTAATACACTTTTTTAGTCAAAGGATTGCATATTACATTTAAGTAGATAAAAGAAGGTGCCTCTTAAATTATCTCACACTAGTTATATGACTCTATTTGTTACTTCTAACTACATTTTTTGCTTTGAAAAAAACTTTTATTGATTTGTTTATATCAACTCAAAATTTAGAAGGTGCAAAAGATTAGTTGCTAGTTCCCAACCTCTTTAGTTTGCTTTCACAAAGTAATCATTGTATCGTGAGGTTTTTTTTGTTTGTTTTATTTTTTGTTAGTAGTAGTTATTTTCCTAGTAGTTATCAAGGAGATTTATTGTTCCTGTGTCCCCAGATCAGGTAAACAGTAGCCTGGAATAGCAGATGAAGACTTTCTCAAAAAATATGTCACAGTTTACTTCCAAGACATGACAGCTGTCACCCAAAGACCTGCTGAACTTCCATTCCTGGGCGAGGAAAAAAATCCAGTTATCAAACTGTCGTCCAGCCCACAGTAGAGTTTAGGAAACTCGTCTGAAAACCAGTTGTCCACCATCGTGGCTAACACCAAGTTTACCGAGTGGTTGATGTAGATTCGAGTGCCCGGTGACGGAGCTAGAACTGTGGTGCCAAGGAAGTGGAGGTGTTTGGACTGTTCTACTTAATAGAGTCAGACTTTAACTTGGCTCGGTGAAGGGAAGGTTCAAAGAACATGTGTTAGGGTTAGCCTGTCCCCAGGCATTGTACAAAGTGCAACGGATATCCAGGGAAGTAACCTCTCTCCCAAAGAGCTGAGACTGGAGGGATGAGCATGTAACATGGTCTGATAAGTGCCAATAATCAGGGGAATTACGTGGTTGTAGTGAGGCTGCAAAGGAGCAGTAAAATTTGTTTTGGGTGGAAAGGTCAATGAAGAGAGTTAATTTTGAAGGAACAGGTGAAACAATGGATGTGCAAAGAGTTGATAAATGTTGCATTCAGAAATGGGTTCTTCGTGACTGATAATAGGGAGAGGTTGTCTGGTACATAGTAAGTATCTGTTAGGTTAATGAATTATGAGGAAGCATCAACATGTAAAGCCTGGAAAGGGGCATGTATAGCATACTGAAATTTTAACTTGATGCTATTAAAGAATTTTTATTTTTTTATTTGATTTTATTTTTAAAGCTTTTATTTAGTTTTAGAGAGTGGGGGAGGGAGAAAAAGGGAGAGAAATATCGATGTGCGAGAGAAGCATCAGTTGGTTGCCTCTTGCACGCCCCCAATCCGGGACCTGGCCCACAACCCAAGCATGTGCCCTGATGGGGAATCAAACCTATTACCTTTTGGTTTGCAGGGGTCACCCAAACCACTGAGTCACAGCAGTCAGGGCTAACGAATTTTTAGAAGGTGAGTGAACCTGATCATATGTGCTATTGATAAAGCTTATTCTGACCCTGAAATAAGCCAAAATAAACAAATCCCAATACAAATCCATTTTATCCTATAAAACTAACAAGTCATAATTCCTTAAAGAACCCACTATTTTAGCAATAAGACCAAATAATAGGTACAAGAGAAGGAACAGAGATATAGAAAAATGGTTTTGACCTTTGTTTAACTGTAAGACTAGCCTTCTAACAATCTGGATAGTTATCTGAGACATTATCAAGGGAGTCAGACCTGGAATCTAATCTGGCTTTGCCATTTTCTACCTGTATGTATAACCTTGGAAATGTTACTTAACAGCTCTCTACCTCTGTTTCGTCATTTGTAAAATAGTGTTATAATAGCATCTGTTTCAAGAAATAGTTGTGTGGGTTAAATAAAAATGCACATGTTCTGGCCACACAACCGGAGCCTGTTAGGAACACAGAAGGAGTGGAACAAAATTGGGTTTATTGCTTGTTGAGATCAGAGCATACACAATGGGAATGACTGGGGGTGTTGACATCAGCAAAAGGGCTTACTGAAGGTCTTAGGCTCACGTTAAGGATTTGGAAGATTTCAAGGAAGCAAGAGTGTGCTCTAGATTTAGATTCTCTCAGGAAGTAATTTTACCGTTGGGTATTTAATGGAGCTTGTTTGTAGGTGGGAAGAATGAAGCAATTGAAAGCTGTAATTGTTCAAGAAGGCAGCAGTAACTAGTATTAGGTGGGAGAAGGGGATGTTTGGCAGTTTGTACTTTGCAGTGTGACTTCGTTTTTGTCTGTATTTGGACAAAATGATGATGAGTTCTTGTCTGTCTCATTTTGTCAGGGCCAGAGTGACACTGCCTGTTACTGACGCTGGTGTTCTGTGAGATGGAAGTTCCGTGCTCAGCAGAACACCAGGGCCCGGCTGACATGATAAGCCAGCTCAGGGACGCCAGGGGCTGCTTTTCTCCTTCTCGTCACTTAGCACAATGCCTGGCACGACGTTCACACCTGAAACATACTTCCCAAGGAATTGTACTACTGAACGCAGTTCTCAAGTGCATTGTAACCCTAGCACATCGGACGGTTTGGTCTGTTTTTGAGATTCCTGTAACGGTGTTGCTCTGACCTTTGGCCAGCATCTCCTCTCTCCTTTTCTGTGTGAGGTTTTTCTTATCCTTTAGACTTTAAGTTAGTATCTTCACACTCAAAACGGGTAAATGAGACTATTAAACTTGTAACTACAGATTCTTTTAACACATTTGCAAACATTTAAGTGTTTAAAAATCTATTCCAACATCTTCATTTTAGGTAAGTATAACACTGATAAACCTTTTATAGTATTTATCAGGACTGAACTTAAATGTTCATTTTAAGTGTAGTTATTTGTGCAATATCTGTAGTCCCTTCTGCTACACCATGAAAACCAGGTCTCATGAAGAGATGGATCTTAAATAACTGAAGGACGAAGAAAAAATAAATTGTGCTTGGAAAGTGGAACCGAAACTAATGTATATCAAGTGGTTACTGAGTGCCAGGTGCTATCTTTGGCATGTTGCAAAAGTCGTAATGAAATCCTGGCATAAAGGGTAGTATCTCTATCCTGCAAGGAAGCTTTGACTTAAGCTGAAGTTAAGTAACTTCCTCTTCTAAGAAAAGTTAAAACTCATTTCCAGATCTGTGTCATTCATCAAACATTTAATAACGACTCACCTTGGGAATTCAACTTATCAAAGCCTGTAGTTGGCACTTGCTATTTTGTCATTTCTTCAGCTCCGTCGACTCTCCCTCCGTCAGTCAGCTGGGAGCTTCAGCCTGTGTTAAACACAGCTCTCCCTGCTCTGTGCTTGCGCCTAACGGCTGACGGGGGCTGAAAACACCCTCCAACCAGGGCTGATTTAATTTTTAGTTTATTATTGCACGTGTCAGATAGATACGACCCAAAGATCTTACTATACAGCGTGGGGCAAAAGTAGGTTTACAGTTGGGAGTATGCAAAACAGTTTTTTATTTTATTATTATTTACTGTATTTCTTTCCATCCAGACGACTATAAGCCTACTGTTGCCCCACCCTGTATACACTTCACAGATAGGTTTGTTCTTTCACTCTCAAAAATTACCTTGTCGTTCCTTCTCTCTTCAAATCTGGAGCACCTTCTGTCACTACTGGACCTTTCCACTGGCCTACAAACATTCTCTTTTTCCTCCCATCCTTAACCAGAGTAACACCCTCCTGGACCTCACATCCCCTTCTGCCTCTCCTCCCACCTCACAGAAAGCTGCTCACACTCGCGCAATCCTATCTATGCACCCTTGCCAGGTTTTGGTCATCCCCTCCCCCGAAACTGCTTGGGTCAAGGTTACCGGACACCCTCACTTTGTCAAGTCAGTAGTCACTGTTCTGTGTTACCCAAAGTGTCCACTCAGTGGACCATTCCGTCTTCTTCATACCCTTCTTTTCTTGGCTTCTCTGAAGCATAGTCTCCCAGTTTCTCGCTCCTCGTTTCCTTTAACTCAAATGTTACGGCACGCCAGGGCTCGGGGCTGGACTCAGCTCTGCTCCTTTCCTCCCGGTTCCGTCTAATCCGAGGTGCAGATACTGTCGATATGCACGTTCATATTGTCAGCCGTATCACTTCCCTACTTGAATAGCAAATAGGTATTTCACACTTAAAATGGTCGAAGTGGGCCTCTTGGTTGGCTCCCTCGAAAACTGTTCCTTCATTCTTCTTCACCTCAGTACTGGGCACCTCCTTCCACTCAGATGTTCAAGATGAAAAACTAGGAGTTGTCTTTCCCCCTCTTCCCCGGACTCTGCCTCAGAAGCGGGTCCTCAGTACGTGAATTTCTGTCCACACCATTGCGCTCACTTGGGCCTGAGCTCCCATTCCCTTCTGTTGATTCTTACCCGAATCACTGCAGCAGCCTCTTGGCTGTCCTTGCAACTTCCCACTTGCTCTCCTGCCGACACCATTTCCCACCGCCCAGCCCCCAGTGCCAGCCACTCCAGTCGGGCTGCATGGGCTTTTTTTGGTTACTCAGAAGGGCAAAGTTCAGTCCTCCTCTGGGGTCTTGCACTCATTGTTGCCTCTGCTAGAACAACTAATTCCTCTTGCCGTTCAGGTCTCGGCACAGATGTCCCTTTACCAATGAACCCTTCCCCAGCCACCCAATCCGAACCCTTCTACCCAGTGAGTATCTGACTT
This sequence comes from Phyllostomus hastatus, assembly GCF_019186645.2. Lineage (NCBI taxonomy): Eukaryota > Metazoa > Chordata > Mammalia > Chiroptera > Phyllostomidae > Phyllostomus > Phyllostomus hastatus. The sequence continues at coordinate 31,697,479 of NW_025333709.1, read as the reverse complement.
GACTTTCTTGATTATCCTTTTCACCACCTGCACTTACTCATATTTGTGTCATTTGACATGTCTTCTGTTAGAATACCCGTCCCATGAAACTGGGAGCCTTGTCCGGCTGCTTTAACCCCCAACACTGTGTTCCCAGCACCGCGAACATTGCCTGACACATGACAAGTGCTCAGTAAATATCTGTTGAACAGATACATTTTGCAGCCACGTTTGCGTTAATACAGCACGGGCTCACCCCACAACTTCGACCCTAGGGAAATGTGCCTCGTTTTCCCCTTGCCCTGGGTGCCCACGCTTCGTCACCTCATTCCTCACTCGAAGAAGCGTCCCACTCCTTCCCCCTGCATTAGCCACTGTTAAAAATCTACAGTCTCCAAACCCCCTTCAGAATGAAAAGAAGGATGATAGTGTTCTGAATAAACATCAGTGAGGAAGCTTGTCAATAAGTTATCAATATATGCCAAAACAAAAAATAGAGACCCTCATAAAAATCTGCACACTTGAGTATTTGGGTTGATCCTTGATTTAAATAAACAAGTATGCTTTCCTGATGTGGCTTATAAAAGTAATACGGTATTAGGTGATGTGAAGAGAAATGGCATAGAGGCCCGAGTATGCTTTGAAAGGGTGAGTATCTGATAGGTCACGATTTTAGGCCACACACCAACTGGCTCAGGAGGGAAAACATGGGGAAGAATAGTGGCATGAACATGTCTCCCCTTTTTGTGTTTGTCCAAAATTGAGTTTAGAAGATAGGCCCAAGAGAGCAATACTCTTTCTTCCAACCACAGGATAATCTTTATCAAACTTGTTTCCACCCCCCCACCCCCCCACCCCCGTGAGTGAGAAAATGAAACTTAGTTAATCCAAAGTTACCTCGTAATGTAAGTGTGTGTGTGTGGGCCGAGTAACTGGACTGAGCATTGAAATGTGGAAAGCAAAGTATGTTTACTACTCTTACTTACCTCACCTTTTTTCCCTTACTCAAAATTTGTTTTGAAAAGTAGAAACTCTTCTGTATCCTAAGATAGTTAATCTTATGAAACAGGTCATTCATGGCTAAATTAAAGATTAGCAGTCCCTGAGTCGAGGGCTGTCTTCATCTAATCTGTTACCATGCTCACTTAGCTGTTCATTTTTCCTAGGTCTCTGCTGCCTCCTTGGTGAAAGGGGCTGGTGTTCTAGTCAATATTGTTAGGGTACAAAACAAAATGGTACCCGAGCAGATTAAGGAAGCTTTTTAAAAATGGTCATTTGCACTTGGGTTACCCACTTAATCGTTATCTATAAACAAATGTTGAAAAAATTGGAATTTTACTATGGGTTCAAAACAATGAAACAGTTTCTGCCAAATAGGTTGGGAGTGAGGTCATCCCAGAAAAAGAAGAAAGAAACAGACATTAACAACTAGTCATGAGATTTTAATTACAACAAAACATTTTTCTTAAAATAACTATGGGAGATAAACCTGTTTTCCTTTTCTCTATTACTTGCACATTATTGATGAATAATCTATACCAAAAGTAAATTTAAAATAATCCTGAGTATCATTTTTACTTATCACTTTAGTTCAAGGGTAGTGGAGTTATCATTTATACCAAAAACCAAGTCCTATGTGCTAACTCAGAACTCGAGATAGAGCCAGATGGGACCTGATTAGCCCGTGGCCTGGGCCTTAGCCTTCTCTCCCAGCACCAGTGGCACCCCATTGTGCTGTGAAGCTAGCCTGATGCGCCCTAATCCTTCCTTTGCACTCATTCCAGCACGCCCAGCCCCTGTGGTAGCTAACACTCCTACTGTCAGTCAGTCTGGAACGGTGACCGCCTCTAGGGCCCTCTGCTGTGCACCACGCCCACGGGCCCTGGGAGAACCCTCGCAGAATACAGGCCATTTACGGCTCTGCTGAGAGTAAATCAGACTCGGGGAAGGCTCGGAGAGGAGGGCTTCTCACAGCACCGAAAGGCTTTAAACATTCTCTCCTTCACTTATGGTGAAAAACATTTGCAGCCCCGAGCCTTTCCCACAAAGGAGTGATGCTCCCTGACAGATAATACAAACTCTGAAGAATGAGGTTGAGGGTCAGGGGACTCCCCCGGCTGCCACTCTCCTCTTTCCAGTGACAAGGCTGTAGTGCATGGCTGGCAGGCGGGGGAACATGTTGACTTCCTTTACCTCCTTGCACTGCAGTTGAAAGAAGAACAGGTAAAATGGAACAAATGAGCCAGATCAAATTATTTCTTAAAAATCAACCTGGAGTTCTTGAAAAAAAAAGGAAGCACTAGGAGGAAATGAGTCAGGGGAACCTAATAGGCAAGTGGTGACACCTCTTTTTGTAGGGCAACAGCAAGGGCCACGAAGGGTGGGGCCCCTTCTCCCGGAAATGCCCTCCATGTAGAGGGCAGTGTGACTCAGGCTCCAGGACCCAAGTGCAAGATATGAGTGAGTGAGGCGTCAGTGGACAGCAGGGAGCTTTTGTGCGGATCCCGGACAGTTGCCCCTCATCTCGTCTCCCAGGCTCCGCATCCCTCTGCTCTGAAGCCCCTGCCCCCTGTGTGAGGAGAGTGCAAAGAGGGGAGAGTGGGAGGGAGAGGGGAGGGCCTTCCCTAAATATCTTCCCTAAATGTCTGGTGGCGGTATTGTCCTCAGCTCACCAACAGAACTCTGCACAATGAGACTCCTATTAGAAATTAGAACAAGTGCCTATTGTTTAGGCTTAAACAACTCTAAGTGTTGCTTCTAGAGATAATTAATTTAATTAAAATGGTCCCTGAGGCCAAACTGAGCTTCATACTGAGCACTACACACATTCCTTCCAAATTCCGGCACCAGGCTCTTCAGAACAAGCAGGCCGTGGGGCGTAACTCCACAGACACACTGGGCCTGGGCCCCCGGACTTGCCTCTTCACTCCTCTTGGGCTGGAGACCCCAGCCCAGCGGCTAGACACGAGGATCTTCCCAGGCTGAGGAGAGTGCCATTCGTTCTGATGAAGTCAAAGAAAAGACCACTTTAATCTGTTGATTCAGATCCAGAAATGATGAGGCATTTCCCCCTTCCTGGTGCTATATGGGAGACGTTTGGCTTACTGACTACATCCAGATGAAAAGTCCCGCGTGTAGCCTCAGTCCATTGGTGCTCAATAAACAAACATTGAATAAATGAGTGGATAAATGAATAAAAACCAATTCTTTTCATTGGCTTTTCAGCCTATTGTCTTTTGGAATAAGTACATTGAAAGTAGATTTTAAGTAAATTGAGTAGCATGCAATCTTAGATCAAAACTACCAAAGTGTCACGTGCCCCGAGGGCACATAAGAAGACACTGTGGCACTGAGTGGTGTTCGTTTGTTTCATGGTGGGTATAATTCGACATGTTCAGTGCAAACCCTGAGGCAGGCACCATGTAAGAGGCCGTATGATATGGTCACTGAGCAAGCAGACTGCTAGAGTCAAAACTGGGTTCCTACCTCTCCCTTTGTCTTGTGTTATGACCATGAATTGATTTTCAACCCCCTCTCTGCCTCATTTCTTCGTCTATAAAACACGAATAACATGAAATCCAAATTTCATGTTGCTCCACAAATTCGGGATACATCAGAGAACAGAATAAAGATCCTTGTTTATGAGGCTTCTAGTCTAGCAAGGGTAGGGGGATGGGAGGCAAGCAAAAAACCATAAATATAATAAAATAAATATATGATACATTAGAAGTTCCATGTGCTGAGAAAAATAGTAGTGCAGGGTAAGCATTCCAAAGGCAGAGTCGGGTGGTACGCGGGGGTAGGGGGGGTGGGGATGGGTTGCAGTTTTACACAGGATGGACAAGGGTAGACAGTACAGGCCTCATTGACAAGGTGACGCTTGAGCAAAGATTTGAAGTTGATGAGGGGGTAAGCCCTGTGTAGAGACAGAATGTTCTAGGCAAAGGGAACAGCCAGTACAAAGGCCAGAGGGCAGAAGTATGCCAGGCATGCTTAAGAGCAAAGAGCAAAGAAGCCAGTGTGTCTTGGAAGGGGAGCAGTAACTGCAGAACAGGTTGTGTAGGACCTTGAGGCTATTGTCAGAACCAGCAGTGAGCCGGGAAGCTCGTCTGACCAGATAGCCCACTGGCGGGTGGTGTGGTGAGGGGGGAGCGTAGGGGTGACTAAGGAGAACTAGAAGCAAGTTTGTGTGCTGATGATCCAGTTGTTCAAATGATCAAGTTGAGTGAATATTGAGGATGAAAGAAAGAGGAGGAAAAGTGGGTACAGGGGTGTGCGTGAGTGGGTGAAGGGGATCGGCTCTAGGTGGGCTCACAGCAACAGGCCGAGTGACAGCGCCTGTGGGTGGAGGTGCAGGGAGATGGGTGGATGTGGCTGAAGTTTCCATCCAGTTCTCTCAAGTTTCTTAAGAGAAGTAGGAAGCAGAGTCATCAGCTGAGAGGAAGGGGGAGAAGAAAGTATGAACTTGTTCTCCAGGAGAACAGGCCAGTAAATGGACTGAGGCAGCATTAAGGGCCCACGTAAGGGTTAATGACCATGAACTCAAAATGAGGTCAGTCAGCACAGTTGCTTTTCACCACCAGACGTATTCAACTCTTCTGGTAAAAAGAGCAGGGGTTTGCCAAGGCCGTGGTTTTGCTAAGCAAGTGTGATGAAGACAGAGGGCCGGGGGCTTCAGGGGTTCCAAAGGGAGCAACTGGGACATGACAGTTTAAGCCTGGGAAGGGCAGGAGAGGGAACCACGAGTACAAACCGGGGAAGGACCGATGGGCCGGAGACCCCGGTGGTTTAGAAGGACTGGAGGACTCGGGGTACTAGGAAGAGTGCACTGGGAGGACAGGAGGTGGAGTCAGATGGCGTGTGCCGAATTCAGACACAAAAGTGGATCTAGAACCTGAGGACAGTATCTGGTGAAAGTACACACCAGATAATAATTAATAGTTAATAGCTATTGTTAGGAGTTCATAATGCCTTATCCAAAAGCTTTGAGACCAGCTATGTTTCTTCTCCAGATTATAGAAAGGCTGTATGGTGCACTGATACCTCTGCTGAGGTGCTGGAAAACTCTCCATCACCGAGCACACTGGTGTCTCCTCTGCACAGGTATGGATATTCGTGTTAAGTGGGGTCAATAGCTTATGCAGCTCAGGCCGGGCTTCAGTATTTAGTAAGTTTTGGCAATGAACTTAAAAAAAAACTAACAACTTTGTTTTTAAGAGCCTTTGCGATTACAGAGTTACAGACAAAGGAAGATGAACCTCAACAGATATTGTGACTAAGCATTTTGAACTTAAGGGAAACCAATTCACTTCTCTATTTCAGTATATTTCTTTTTCAGTATAGAAAGAAGGGCTTTGAGTTTGCAAATTCTCTGGGCTACTTTCAGGCTCAACATTTAATGATTCCTTGATACCCTTCCCTGGATGTTAAAAATAAAAAAATTTTTGTTTTACTAATAAGCTCTCCATAAGTCAATTAGGTAAACAGGCTGGGCCTAAATTTTATATTAATAAAGGAGGTTATTTTTATTGATTATTACAGTCCTGCTTAAACTGATAGTAGCGGAAGAATTTAGAAACTTCCCATATGCAAGGCTAAGAAAAATACAAGTCAGTTACAGGCCACTGAGCATCCGTCAAATTTGTTGAAACCTCTCAGGTCAGTTAGGTTAGAAGGGGGTCAGGCTGAATTCATACGAAGTTTTGATGAAAGCACTTACAAAACACTGCTTTTGTGTAATTAAATTCAAGTTTATTTTCACAACGGCTGAGTGTTTCCCAGTAGCTGTTAAACCACGACGTGCATCGATGACTATGTGAGGCTGATTTTTAATTTAATTCATAACATCATTTGCATATAGTGTTCTTTCAAACCACTGAAGAAAATGCTTGTGCCCTTGAAGTGGAGTCGGGACGTCCCTGCTTCGGTTGCTTCTTCGTATCTCAGCACATCCTGTCTCTGCGCGTAGCTGCCAGCCCGGCTTTGCCAGGTCATCCCAGGCCCCTCGGGCAAGCTCTCCGGGGCGGAGCGCACTTTCCGGAATTCAGCAACATTGTAAAGAATGCAGCAAACAATAAATATGAAGGAATAGAATGTTTTTCATTTTATTTCTTTTCTACAAGTCATGATAAGATAAACCTGTTTTATAAAAACAAAAGAAGAAGAAAGAAAGAAAGAAAATTCATTGGGGGTGAAAAAAAAGGAGATATGCCTGTTTTAAACTGAAAAGGCACCAGGGACATCCTCACCCGTCCTCAGCCCGCACCGCGCCGCTTCCTGTCCACGTATCCACGTATCCAATCACACTGCTACCTGGACTTGGGTTTGATTCAACAGTTTGTTCAAACTTCTTTTACGCGATGGCTTTTGTCCTTCAGGATGCTCTTACCATCTTCCCCTGCCTTTTTGCCTGGCTCAGTGTTACTCAATTTAAACTGCAGCTTTGGCGACCACTTCTTAAGGACGCCTTCCATCCTCAGCCCCACCCCATCCCGAAGACTGGGGGGTGTCCTTCCCCCACGCTCCTGGGGTAATGCTCTGTGTCCCCCCTGCAGTGTGCATCCATGTGGCACCCACGCACCTCTCTTGGTCTCTCCCGTAGGAGGCCGTTGGGAGGGAAGGGACAGTCTGTCTTACACAGTGTTGCTTCTTCAGGGCCTCCATGTGTGGGACTAACTAAAGATCAAGTTTGTAGTTCCACGGTTAGGTCTGTTACACTGCAAACTCAGGAGTGGATAAAACAAAGCAAGCTTTAATCCCACTCTGCTCTTCTTAAGGCCTAAGGAGGTAAGGAAAGGAGGTGGATCCTAGTTGGAGGGAAAAGTTAGCAATGGTGGTTCCTCACCGCTCCAGGCAGGGCAGGGCCCCGTGTGTTGCTGCTGTGTGCCGAGACACCTGCTCCATCCCTGGGGAAATTAGGCTCTTTGTCTGGTCAGGGGGAGACAGCCCAGACAGCACTTGTCTGAGGAGGCCTCGGCAGCAGGAAGAGGAAAAGGGGTAAACGATAAAGATTCTGTTTTCAAGGCAGTCATTTAATAATACAACAGATACCTTCCAAGTGCCTGTGCCAAGCAGCCGTGTGGTTGTGTCTGTGTGGGGGCCCCGGGGCATCCTCTCTGGGGGGCCTTGGCTCCCGACACAGATGCTGCAGGGCTCAAATAAGACAACGGTCTGGCCTCATTCATGTGGTTGCCTGTGTGCATCCCCGATTCTTTTTAAAATGGGGGTTGCCCTTGGCTGGTGTGGCTCAGTGGCTTGAGCACCGGCCTGCAAACCAAAGGGTTGCTGGTTCGATCCCCAGTCAGGGCTCATGCCTGGGTTGCAGGCCAGGTCCCCAGTGGAGGGTGCTCGAGAGGCAACCTCACACTGATGTTTCTCTCCCTCTCTTTCTCCCTTCCTTACCCTCTCTCTAAAAATACAAAACTAAAGTCTTAAAAAAAATAGGGCTTGGTCTGCCAGGCACACACATGGCATTCCTCTACATACTAAACATTTCAAGCATGACATTGACTCCTAAACTCAAATTGCTGTATTACAATCAAATCGCATCAGACAGCCTTATATTTAAAAGCTCAGGGCACTGTCCTGAGCTTTTAAACCAACTCAGGGCACTGTCTGATGATATTTGCTTAGGGGGTCCAGGCCCCCAAAAGAGGATGTCCTGGGGTGCCCTGCCTAGATACTGTCACATATTGTTTGACACATGTGCTCGATAAATACTTGTATTGCTGAATAAGTGCCTTGAAAATGGAAGCCTTATCCTTTTCCTGCCCTCTGTTTTACATTGTCCCTTTGGTTAAGCGTGATGAGTCCGTGGCAGCAGACCTCAGATTTCCCTGTGTGCAGGAGGGAAGTCACTGATGAGCCCAGCCAAGGCTCCCCACTTGACTGGTGAGCCCAGCCATGACCTCCCATCAGCTATGACCATTATTTATGTGAATGGGGGAGCAGGGGGTAGTGGCTTCACAGAGGAGCCTAGAGCTTTGCTACTCAAAGTGTGATTCCTGGCAACTAGCATGAGCATCGCCTGGGAGTTAACCTGAAATGCAGATTTCAGGTGCTGCTCCAGAGCACCTAGAGCAGCATCTGCATTTTAACAGAACCCTTAGATTTTCAAGCACATTAAAATTTAGGGAACACTGTCCTAGAAAGTCAAAGGAGAACTGGAACCTGAACTCCACATTAAGGTGACTAGGAAGATAACAGAAAGGGAAGTCTTAAAGGGGGACTGGAAGCCAGAGAGGATGCAGGTGAGGCAGCCAGTCCAAAGGTCGGAGCGGGGGCAGCAGGAAATCGGGAGACATGCCGGTTATACGAGGCTTAGAGCCAGAACTCGGAACGAGCAGGGCCAACGTCAGTTTTGGAGCATCAGATTAGGGTTTGGTGCGTCCTGGCAATGGGCTCAGAAAAGGTTTAGAGGGAGCCATCCTAGCAATTCAAATCTTGGCTCAGTTTCTATTGTTGCCTCACAAACCATCCCATGTTTTAGTGGTTTAGAACAGCAACTATGTACTCAGGACTCTGTGTGTTGGCAATATGGTGGGCAGGGTCAGCTGGGCCGGCTCGTCTCTGCCCCCTGCTGTCTCATGGGGCTCACTAAAGCTCCACGTGGCAGACTGGCCTGGGGGGTGGCTGGCCCCAGGTGGCTTGTCTGGACTCGAATATCTGGTTTGAGACAATGAGTCCATAACTCAAAAGCTGGGTTAACTGGGCCTCTCTCTTCATGAAGTCTCAAGTTGGCAGTGTTACCAAAGGACCAAAGCAGAAGCTACAAGTACATTTTGAGGTCAAATCTTGAAAGTCACTTCTGCTATATTCTGTCAGTCAGAGTTAGTCACAAGACCAGTCTGGTGGAATGAGCTTCAAAAATTCTCTGAGCAGCTACCACGTTTTGCACATACTAGCTCCTTGACCTACTTAACCTTCCTGACATTTAGCCTCCCTGAGCCGCTGTTTCCTCTTCCTTTAAAATGTAAATAACGAGAGCTTTTTCATAGGATTGTGTTTATATGAGACACAAAGCTCTTGTGAGTGGCACATAATTAGCACACAATAAATGGTAACTATTATTAGTAGTAGTAACTGCTGAAATTTGTGTCTTCTCCCTATATAGCCTCCTTTTCAAGTCTGCATAGAGAGTACTTTTAAAATGATTAAAGCATTAGATTCTCACTGTCAGACTTGAAAAGGGGCAGAGAAAAAGACACGGTGTGTGTGTGAGAGAGCCAGAGAGGGAGACAGGGAGAGAGAGAGAATATGAATGACCAATATGAATGGTCCATATGAATGAACCAATGATGTATTATAAAAGAAAGGACTTTGGTGAGGGAAAACTAGTGTTTGCTGTGCATAATGTATAGCAATTGGGGGCCAAATTGGCCCTACAGCTTGAATTCCCTCAACCATTCAAACTCTGTCCCGTCAACGTGTGGTCTGAGGACCAGCAGCATCAGTGATGCCTGAAGTTAGTGATGAAAAGCCTGGTCCTCAGCCAGGCCTGCTGCATCAGAATCTGCGCCTGAGTGGAATCCTAGGGATTCTTGCACACACTGAAGTTAGAGAGGCAGCATCAACTTCAAGACAGCCACTTTCCACTCACTCGGTCTGCTGTGCCTGAACTCGCGCGGGCTCTTTGGGAACAAGCTAAACTACTTACATTCGAGGTGGACCTGATGGGAGAAGGAAAAGAGCGATGTCGGTCTTCCCTCATCTTGTGAGATGAAGTGGGTCACTCGCAGGGGAACAGTTTGGTGTGAGGACATCACTTTGATCAAGAGTTCGTCAGAGTCAGACAAAGGAAAGGGGCATTTTCAGAATTTTATAGGGTGTCATTTAGATATTCACAGAAGTTGTGACCCGGTTAGACTGGAAGAATAGGAAAAACATTCGGAATAGAACCAGGCGTACATGAATTATTCAAGCCAATAAAGTGGTAGCTGACAGGTGGGACCTGGATTGTAAGCTCGCCCAGGTAATGATGCAGCTTGAAACCCGGAGAGACCCACAGGCTCAAGAGAGTTCACGATGTCGTTGGCTGTTGTCCTGGGAGAGTGGAACCTCGTGCCTTGGCCACGCACCTCCGGCCAATAAGAACGTGCATGGCACTAAAGGGGCAGCCTCCACCGGTTTGGGATGCTGTCTTCTCAATTTCTCATCCTGTTAAGATTTAGGGTTAGACAGAGAGATGGTGAAATAAATCAGATCCACAGGGTTAGCATTTTTGTGTAAGTTCCGGAAAAGATTTTTATAATCTTGAGGATGATGTGCGTTGTGTGGTATTTCAAATATTTGTAAGGGAGGATTGGACTTGTTAGAGAATTGTGGTCTCTATTTAAAGAGTGTAATTTGTCATTTTTAGTTGAAACATGAAAGACACCTTTACACACCCTTTGACTTAGGTTCTAAACCATTTCATAATGCTTAAGAGGACTTGAAATTTAATATGGTTCCATTTTGCTAGTAATGTAAATACTCAAGAATATTTCGCTTGTTAGAAGGATTTGAAATGCTAAAAAGATTCAAAGATTAAATATATAATGCAGCTTGGAATTTTTAATGGAATTTAAGTAATTGAGTATGTAAATGGAACTGTTTACGAGAATTTAGTTCCTGTAGCTTTAGTTGACAAACTTTAATCCCTTTGAAACTGATAGATAAAATTTACTCAATATATAAATAGGATAATAAAGTTTTTATGTTGAACTTTAAGGTTTAAGGAAAATTAGATTTTAGAATGAGTTAAAATTTATTTCTCTAATAAGTTTCACATTAATTTAAAAACTATTTGCACATAGCTTTCATCATGCTGTAAAGTTTCCAATAAGACACCAGAAACTCATGTTAACATTAATTATTCAAACTATCTCGAGTATCTGCTAAGTTTAAGCATTTTAAAGCCTTTTGTCGTTGTTATTGTTAACTGGGGGCATTCCTCTTGCACGAAAACTTCCAAAGGTGTAACCTTCAGGTTCCCTGGTGAAATTTCCATGTGTACCATCTGTAGGTAACTGGCCAACAGACCACACAAGTGCCTTCTAGGATGGCTCTCCCACAGTCATGGCATCACCAAACATTGTCTAAAGCCCCCCCTGCTTCACACCCAGACGCCCAGGACAGGTAGAGGAGGAGGGGCACCCGACGAACCAAAAGACTACAGTTCTTTAGGGATGTCTGCTGGTCTGCTGCTCTGGCTGGGACCACACAGTGTGCACACTCTCTGTGCGTCAGAAGTAGCTGAGGGCAGCAGGAGACTAAAGTTCGCTTCGGGTTACGCACTCGCTCTTTTAAAGAATATTGTTGAATGTCTAGGGTGTGCAACACACAGGTCTGGGTATGTGGGTGGGTGTGGAGGCACAGAAGTAGTTCGGGATATGAGTCCTCCTCTGAAAGAGCTAACTATCTAATAGTGGGGACAGCCCGATGCCAAGTAACAACAATACGAGGTTGAACACCTTGGCCCGTGAGGAAAGAAGAGGTGAAACGCTGAGGTTCTGATGAGGGAAACATCACCCACAGTGGAGGATTCAGGGGAACTTCGGGGAGAGGGGCACTTCAGGAGGCCTTGAAATGTGCAGCTTCTAGTTTGGGGGCAATGGGGGAGTCCTTCCAGCAGAGAAAAAGGTATAAGCAAATTCAATCACAACTTGAGACAATAAACCGAGTCCTTCAGCTCCTCTCTCTCCAGCCCTCCCACTCTCCTTAACCACAAAGCAGTTTGTGCCAGGAGGACAAGGCGCTGGCTTCGCCTGCACTCCTGATTCACCCCCTCACTCCCCTGATGTCTCTCTCTTCTGGTTCCCGTATCCTCTTGCGGGTTATTTGTTTCTTTGCTTCATATTGCTGTATTTCTTTCTTCTTCTTCTTCTTTTTATCACAGTCTTTTTCAAAAAGTCTCTATTTAGTCTCCCTGTGCTCACACTCTCTCCTGTCATCATCCGAGCACAATTTGGCACTTCTACTCATTGCTCTGACTCTTCCCCACCAGGTACCCCACCTCCACCCCCCAAAAGAGAAAACTTTAGCTAGGATGATCAATGACCTTCTCATTGTCAACTCCCACGAATACTTAGCCTGTCTGGCAGGTGACATTGTTACTAATGTCCCTGTTCACGAACCCCATTTACGATGGGTCCAGCCTCACAGCCTAATCACCTTCCAAAGACCCTACTTCCTGAGCCATTACATTCAGGGTGAAGATTCAATGTGCGAATTTGGGAGGATTCAGACGTTCAGTTCATAACAAGTGAGGTTCTTTAATCGTGTCTTTCAGCCTGCATTTAGTTTCGTTACACACCATCTCTGAATGATTTTATTGAATCCAGTGGAATCAGCTACTATCTCTATTCCCATAAGCAAAAAAGAGCTCTAGTGACGACCCCTGAATATGTACTTCCGGAACGCCCTTTGAACACCAGATTACTGGTGCTTGAGCCACACGCGTACTGTCTACCAACAGGCATCTCCAGACCAGACAACTCCACATGGCTATCCCACAGTACCTTGAACTTGGCATGCCCAAATGGTGCAAATCAACTCTTTCCTTCCCGAATCCATCCTTCTGCTGAATTTCTCGTCTTTATTCATTGTACCATTCTTTGCCCCTACACCCGAGGAGGCAGTGTGGCCTCTCTTCACTATGCCCAATTGTGTGGTCAAAGCCATGCCCCAAAGCTCTCTGGGACCTGCTTCTTCTCCACTGTCACTGCCATGCAGATGCAGCATTTCCTACTTGGACCATTCTAAACCCTCTTCAGCCTCCTGTCCTGCAAATTCATGCTGTAGGAGTGAAGTTCACAGACATCCCCAGTGCTGTATTATTATTCTTCATCACGTGGAGGGCCACGACCATACCGCTTAAAGGGGCATTCAAGGCCCTCTGTCCTCTGGCTCCAGCCTCCTCTCCTTCACTCCTTGCCAGCCGTGCAAAGTTCTAATCTTATCTGACTTCTTGCAGTTCCCCCTCTGGCCTGTCGTGTGCCCTTTTAGTGACTCCCTCCTTCCAGAGTGGCCCTGATTCCTGCCCCATGGAGAATTAACATTCCCCTGAAATCCTAAACACCCCTGAGGCCTCCAGGCAGGGTGTAGCTCTTAGAGGGTGAGGAGCTCCTGCAGGCTCCAGCGGGGTCTCGGTCCCTTTTACACTGACATTTGGCACAGTGAGACCCGAGGAGACGCCGAGAGAGGAATGAAGAGCTAACGAGTTTCTACCCTAATGTGCGAAGCAACAGGGCTTCATGAAGAGCTTGCTTTTTTCTATTAATTCAAAGATTCATACCAAAGGGTAGTTTTCACAGGATCTAAGGCTCACTTTTTCCTTTTACTGGATTCCTCCCTGGGCCTTGGCATGAGGGGAGTAAATTCACTCCAAGTGGGCACAAGCCGCCACTTAGGGCCACCTGCTGTCCCTCAGCAGCCCCTGGGGCTGGGCTCAGGGTCTCTGCTGTGCTCTCAGCTCCAGGAGCTGGCTCCCAGACCCCCACCCCTCCGCCCCTGGCATTAGAAAATGAAGCTGAGAAGCAAATAATTGACTTTCTTTAAAATGTCACTTCTGGAGGTGATCGGCCACATTGCAAAGAGATCACCATTGTTACACAACATCATTAATGACCGCAGCCTTCCGGAGGATTAAACTGTTATCGATCTTCCATTTTTAGAGCCACTTTCGATGTGCAACACAGAATAGTAAATTTACAACGTGACAGAAACCAAGTAAAAGATTAGTGTGATTAAAGGAAAACCACTACCAATTAATTTAATCGAGACTAAAAACTGCAAAATAGTTACTAATACTTATCATAATTACAATGACATTAAGGCGCCTTTTCGGGTTGTTTTGTTTCTTTGTAAATGGGATTTAAGCAACATACTCTACGAAGATGATAAATCTAACCGCATGACGACCAGGTGCAAGAATTCTATTTGTGTGGCATGAACAGAGCTGCTAATCCTTCACTCGTTCCTTTCTGTTTGGCAGCTAAACATTTCCTGGTGTGCCTTGTAATAACAGGCAGCTGTCCCGTCAGCTTCACTGAAAAATGAGATAATAAGGCAGGCAAATGATGTCCTTTATGTCTCGAATCTACCACTTCCTGCAGTTTTCTCCTCCAATACTTTACGTAACAAGGATCTGTGCAATTTCCACACTGTTTCTTCTAAGAAAGTTTGTCCAAATTCTTGGTGAATGTCATTTCCCTTTGGGACATTTGGTGGAAAAAGAGGCGGCCTGCTTCAGTGCACCAGGACAGAAGGCTTCCAAAAAGCCTCTGAATGGGGCTGGTGAATGGAAATCCCACCTCAAAAGGCAGCGAGGTGATCAGAGCTGCAGCTAGTGTCTGAAGGGATGGGATTGGCTCCCTTAGGACACGACTGCTGTGCACCTTTCTGTGGTGCCACTGGGGTGGCTGGCCCTTTTAGACGCTGTAGCAAGAGTGGCAGTCCTGACAAAGGCTGCCCGGGGCCTCCTGGCTGAAGTGGGTAGGATTGGCTCACCCCCGGGAGCCCAGGGCTGCACATTGTGTGACCTGTGAGGCATCCTGGAGGTCCTCTGTATCTGCCCCACCCCCCATTTTACCAGAAAGGAAGCTGAGGCTCTGTGGCCAGAAGGGAGAGCTGGAACTCAAACCCAGGTGTCCTGATGGCCAGTCTAATGTTGGTGCTTTTTCGTAAGACAAAGATGCATTTCCTGCATTCATGACAATCCATATGGACCCAGGACCAATAACATTGGATCCATCCAATTTCAATTCTGTTCATAATGCAGAGGAAAGCTAATGTTCAGAGAACATGTGTTTTATAAATATGGGTATTTGGAGACTCAGTAAATTAGCTTATCATTCATTCATTCATTCATTCATTCATTCACGAATACCTCCCTGGGCAAGGATTAGAGAAACAAATGGGTCCCTGATCTTGCTGCCCACAGTGGTGTTTCAATAACCGGAGACGCACATTCCAAGCATTCTGGACGGGGGCTGAGTGTGCGGGAGGGAAGGGCTAACACTCTGAGTGAATTCGTAAATTCCTTTTAAACAGCCCCAGAGAAAAACACTTGCTTCATTTCAGCAATTTATTCTAACTCCACAGACTGCTTTTCCTGAGGAAGAAAAAGTTTTCTGTGACAAAGTTTGATTCTTCTTTCCTGCTCTTTACTGAAATTAGCCTTAAAACGGCCTAGGGAGGGGGACTTCCATGGGGGCTGGGAGCACTGTTAGCCCGCTTGCCCAGTGCGGGCCCCTTGGGCTCCGAGGCCGAGGCCACAGTGCGGCTGTAGAGCAGGCTTTGTCCTGCGTGGCCACAGGCAGGATTCAAGCTGGGCCAGGGCTGGGAGCAGCTCTGTGGAAGATGCCCTCGCAGGGGAAAGAGGAATTCAGCAAAGGCTGAAGGAGTTCAGTTTTGCTCCTGCCCCTATCTCTGAAAGGACGTGGTCAAGGTAGCGTCTACGCCCGACCCAACCCACATTTCCTGAGAACGAAGCACCCTTCACCGGAAAGCTGCTCTTTCCAGTCTCCTCCCCCTCCATCCTCCCCCCGCCCCAGCTCTCCCTCCTCCCATTCCTATTCTTAGGAAATGATGATATATCTAATGTTGATCGAGCACTCACGTGCTCACGCAGCGGTTCGGCTGCTGTACGCGGATGAAGCACTAAGCCTGCATGACAACGCCGTGAGGCGTCCCTGTCACTGCCCTCGTTTTACAGATGAGCGAGCTGCGGTTCAGCACGGTGGAGTGACTTTTCCCAAGTCACTGCTCCGTGGACGGAGTTGTGGTCCAAATGCAGGGAATCTGGCTTTAGCGTTTCTAACTATAAGTCTCCTAGGAGTAGATGATGGATTCATTCCGCATTTTCTAGAAATGCGTTGTCCAATACAGTCACCACTGGCCACGTGTAGCCATTTAAACTAGCATCTAAATTAATTAAAATTAAGTAAGTTAAGCATTCATTTCCTCAACAGCACTAGTCCCGTTTCAACATTTCAACAGCTCAATGGCCGCAAGTGGCGAGCGGCCAACCAGCAGATGCGGCCAGCAGACGCGCAGGCGTGGGACAGGCTCACGGTGGAAGGAGGTGCCGGGGGCAGCTCCGCCCTAGCAACGCCCCGACTTCCCGTGTTCCCTGTTTGTTAAAGGCCAAGTAACAAACACAAACAAAGGCGGTCTGTTAAATGTGTAGTGCGTGAAGGTGCCTTTTGAAGAGTTTTCATGTGATGATGTTCCCAGGCTGAAAAAAATTTCTTCCAGTGAAAAAACATCAGATGCCACTGAAGTATGTAGAGTAGAAGGCCTTTTTGTTAAAACACGGACACACGCGTGCACACGCACGCACGCACCATGGACAGATGCCTGGGAGGACACAGCACACGCTGTTGACAGGGTCACACTTACTGAGGGGTACACGGGAGAGGAGTGGTGTGTAGGTAGGGGTGGATTTCCTTTCATAGTTTTGTTTTGCTTCAAAAAAAATTTTTTTACAATATTTATGACTTGCTTTGCTAATAGAAAAATTTCTAGAAAAATACAATTTGTTAAATACAAAATGATAGGAAAAGTGCTTTTGTAAATGATACCGATTTGGTGTTTGGATGATACGATCTCCATATTCACAGTTTTAAAAGTGCTATCCCACCCTGAGGACATTTGCGTTTTGAGGAAAGACAAATTCTAAGTTCAAAGGTGGGAGCCGGAGGAGAGAATTTCAGGTGGCAGGAGCCAAGCACAACCCAGGGTCCCGTCCTCACCCCCGGGGCCTCACCGCCTGGTCTGCTGTGCTTTTCTCTGCAAGCCGGCTGCGCCTGTGGATCCCCTGCGATCAGTTAGGGTACCAGTGGTCACAGGCTCCTTCTATTTGTCCTGGGAAGCACACGGGGCAGAAACGTGTGGGGGCCGAAGAGGGCAGGTTGGGGAGCCGTCCAGGCAGAGGCTGAGGTGCAGGCAGAGGCCCAGGAGTGGATGCCTCATCTACAGAGGTTGTGACTCATGTTCCCTACCTGCTCTGTCCCTTTGTCACCCCATCCTTTGTGGCCAGAGCTAATCAGGACTAAACTGTCCCTGGGAACAGGAACTACTCTCACCTGCTCAGCTGAGCACCGGGCCTCAGCCTCACCTCCGCTTCTGAGTTTTCTCCAGGCTCTCTTTTTCTCCAGGCTCTCGCTTTTCCAAAACAAAGAAAACCCCAGACAGTAGTGCACATGTACGCACCCTTGCAAATACATTTTAACACTTGCTGAAAACATTTGCAAAAACAATTTGAAAAGAAAGGAAGAAGGAAGGAAATCTGCACCTGGTAAATTCTCCCGAATCTTCAGACCCTTCAGACTTTCAGAACCTGTTGGCTCTGGGGTCCAGCACTAGTGTGACTCTCCTGGGTCCCCCGTCACTTCATGGCTGTGCTAGCTCTCCTGTCGCCCGTGGAGCAGTACTGCTGGGGTTTTTATCTCACGGCATCGGTCCCAATGAGACTCCCCAGACAGGCATCCTACAGCACTTGTTAAACAAGCCGGCCATCCGCAAACTTGAGAAAGGCCTGCTGGGGGTGGCCAGCTGGAGTTGATCTGGCCCTGATGGCTCCCTGGTGGCAGAGGAAGCTGTCCCCCTCTTCTTTCCCCACTCGAGTGGGCAGACTGCCCAAGGGGTCAGTTGAAGAAAAGACCAAAGTGCTGGTCACTTGCACGTCCTTTCAACATGTAGCACATTTGTGGTTTATAGCTTCTGTCCAGGGATTGAAAGGTCTGAAGTTCGCCCTCTCAGGGCCTTGGGGGAAAAGAAAAGGACTCGTGGTAAGAAAACATTCCTCGCAGCTCATCTCGAAGGACGCATTTACGAGGCCCCAACTCTTGACCCCTGTGTGAGAAAGCATGTCATTAAGTAGAAAACCGGAAGGCATATGACCTCAGTCCCCAATGACAAATTCCTCTCCGGACTCAGCCACACAAACTGCTCAGCTCTGGTGGTGGAGAGGGCCAGCGCAGGTCTTGGGGGAGGCCGGGCTGAGAGAGCCCCATGGTTGGCGGGCGCTCGGAGAGGCCTCCCAGCTCTTTTCTGTGAGAAGTGTCTGGGGTGTGGAGTTCAGAGAATGTGGCATTTAGGAGCCTGGGAGCCATGAATGATGGGGAGGGAAGCCTTGTTCTTACCCCATGATGTTAAATGCAAAGAAAAGAAATTCATGCAGAGAAAAGAGACTCTGAGTCACATTGAAATGCTGCCTTCTCCTGGAAAGTGAAATTCTCAGGTAACACTGGACCTCCTCAAACCCTCACAATGTACTTAATTTGGGGGAGAGAATGGCCTGGTACCCTGCTTAGAAACAAACACAAGGTCTACTTCCAGTCAGGATCATTCTGGAAGGGTCAGAAACAGTCCAGACCAAGTGCCCCAGGTGTCCCTGTTGGTGACAAGACCAGACCCACTACACCTGCTTGGGGGTGTAAGGACTCCCCACTTGTCCTCTGCCCACCCACCTCTGCCCTTTCTGCTTAGGATTGCAAGCAGAAACTCCATGTGAACACTTTTTAGTGAAATTATTCATCCCTTGCAAGTCCCTCTCAAGAGTTTTACATTCACATCAGGAATCTACTGGGGGGAGGAGGGAGTAAAATCTGTAAGACAGTTCAAAACACAAATCCAGCAGAATTACTACAGAGCTTCTTTTTATCTCAGTTTCTGGAACAGCTCATCCGATCTGAAATGTGCCGCACATTCATGGCTTGTCAACAGGAATTTTAGGCCATGTCTGTAAAAAGGTTAAGAAGTAAAGATCTTAAAAATGTTTCCAAGTATTTTCATTGTAATTCTTTGCAAGCAACGATCTTGCAGAAGGCCCCTGGAAGCATTTCCCAGTCATAGTGTGAGGATGAGGAAGTGTTTGGAGACAGATTCAGTACAGCCCATTCTCGTTTCTTGCCGTGGTTCTGTTCTTAAAGGCTGCTGTGAACAATGAATCAGCAAATACTGAACCATTGCTCCTGGGGAAACGGAGAGAAAGCCCCTTCGAGGCTCTGGTCACGACATTATCATCAATCAGTCAAGACCTACCTTTGTTTCATGGGTGTTTCCCATTTAAAGGCACCTTATTTCATGTAGATTGTTGATTCGTTCACACTGAACTCACAGTCAACAGCACTTTCACTCGTGCCTGAAGGTTACCTGATGGAAGCGTAGGTAACGTGCATTTTCTCCTTACGGCACGCCACAGCGTTCTTGTGCTTAGGAGCACCAGACGGTGCTTTAGCACCATGTTTGGGCCGTTAAACAGTGAAAGCACCAGCAAAACTACACAAGTGAGGGAAACATGGAACTGAAAAGGCGCTTGTTTACAGAATAGGAGCTGAAACAGGAAGGCAGAGCGCTGCCCGTTCGACCTCCACGGGACCGCGTGGCACTCAGATTTTTCACCGCTCCATGCGTGTCTGTGAATGACCACAAAATCCTTGCCACTTACTGACTTGGGGAGGTTCCAGACACATCTGAGTGGGTTAGGCAACCTCAAAAATATAGAATCCGCGAATAATGAGGATCGACTGTATATCAGGGTTAAGAGTTTGTTAGCCTGGTTCCTATTCCAAAATATATCCCTGATATTCTAAATCCATCATTGTTAGTTTGCTTATAAGAAGGCAACAGCCTCTGGGAAGGGAAACACTTTATGCTATTTCAGTTATGTGTGTCTTATGACTTTGTTTATCAGCTTCCTTCTGGAACAGACCTAGCTGTGAGCAGACTTGGAAAGGGCAGCGTGTAGAGAGTTGATGTGGGCTAGAGGGGATAAAAATGAACTGTAGACATGGAGAGAGCAAACCACTAAGGCATACTCTAGTGGTACGGTGTGCCTTCCTTCTCCCTGAACGATGCTGGGACACTAGAAATCCACCGCTGGAGCTCTCTTCCCCCCCGCCCCTCCGTACCCCCCAACTTCAGTGTCGTGTCCTCTGTCAACCAGAGCTACCTTGCCCTGGTGCAGCTGCTCTGCTCACTTATGGCACAACACCTCCTGCTTACTGGGGCTGGAAGCCTCTGCTCCCAGACTCAGTTTGCTCTGTGTGTGACTCCATGCTCATCCAAGTCACTCCGACCTAACGACCACTTCTGAACTTCCACACTGAGCAGGTGCTGGCTTGGTCGAATCTCACAGGCAGGTGGAGGGCAGGTGCAGAGCCCCCTGTACCTGGCAGCCTGGACTCTGAATTCTTTGTCCTCACTGCTGAGGCCTGACGGCCTGTCCACCTCCCCGTCTCCTCGCCTGGACCACAGCTTTAGGAACTGTCGACTCTTTGGCCTCAGGCTAGACTTCCTGGCTTCCATGCCTGACGGATTGACCTCTGCCCTCAGAATTCTCCATGGTCCTGTCCTGATTTTCCAGTTTCCTGACCTTTTGCTTGGCTTGCTCTCGAGCAGCCATAGGCTTTGTAACCCTCAGCTTGCCTGCTCAGCAGCTTCCTAATGAAGCTACGGCCTCTGGGGTGACGCCCTCCCAGCTGCCATGTGGTGCTCCCATGGCTGAAGTCCCTCTCCGGCGTGGGGGCTGGATCCTAGGCCCACCACAGAGCATTCTGTCAAAAGAGTTAAACCCAGGAAGAGCCAAGGCTTGGGGAATTGCCTTGCGAGTTTCAGGTCTGTAAGTGGCTTATTGGGAACCACTTAGCAGGCAATCTGCATCCTTGATGTTTCATATTTTTCTGGGTCAATGATAATCATAGAATGTTAGAGCCAGAAGTGACACTGTGTTCCCTCATGTCAAAGATTAAAAAAAAAACAAGAAACTGAGACCCAGAAGGGCAAAGGAAATTGCCTGGAGTCATGCAGCTGTTAAATAACAGGGGAGGGACTGGAACCCAGGTCACCAGCTCCAAATCCAATGCCTGGTCCATTATGCTGTGTGGATGCTCTGATTTAGCTGAAGGGCCCATGAGATAAAGGAAAATAACACTGCTTATAATGGTTTGAGTGTGAGTACAGACAATAGAGACCACTTCAGCTGGTTTAAGCAGGAAGGGCTTTAATAAGGGAACTAGGTGCTTACCGCACTGATGAGAGGGCTGGCCACAGACTGGTGCCTGGGAGTGGCTTCTGGAAGGGCCCGACAGGACTCAGCTGTGACGGGAAGTGACTTCTCTGCCTCAGTCTGGAGCTTCTGGAAGTTGCTGTCCCCGCCCCTGGGTCCAGGACCCCTTGCTTTGACTCTGACCCGAGGATCAGGGAGCCACTCCCAGAACTGTAGGCGCCAGAGCCTCACAGGTTCACGGTCATCTGTGGATAAAGGCCTTGCGAGCTGCCTCTCCCTCCGCCTAACTTTATTTCACAGTCAAGTCTCCGGCCAGAGACTTGATGGAACCTAAAGCAGATCTGGAATCTTATTTGCAAAGGAGTCTGGGAAATGTGGAATTTAGCTTCCCAGGCTACAAAACACCAGAAAGAAACTGACGTGGACGTTGAGTGGGCTAATCTACAGAGTTCCCCCTCTACGCTGCCTCAGTTTCCTCATCTGTAAGACAGGAATCATGATTTCATCTACCTCATTGAGTTGTTCTAAATGATTAACAGGCTATGTTGTAAGTAAAACAGTATTCCTGGGACAGTAAACAGTAAGTAGTAGCTATTGTTTTTAAAATTTTAGTCATGAACTTCGTTTGGATTTCAGTCTGCTTACCTTTAACTATTTTCAGTTCAGTTTTCTATGTATTCAGTCAGTTTTAAACTTCTGCAGACCTGTCATTTTATTAGTTGCGTTTGACTTTATAAATTTGTTTGATAATAATATTTATCATTAAAATAGGAAATAGGGCTTAAACTGTTAGAAAATCAATATTAATTTTTGGAATAATCTTATCCCTCTTCATTTCACAGGGAGGAGCCGAGGGAGGCCTGGAACTGTGAGAAGGCCTGCGCAGATGACACCTTAGCCAGCTTCAGAACTAGAGCCAGGACTGGTTAGTGGAACCAGAACCAGTCTAACGCTTCTTCCAATCCAGATAACCAGAGTGTTCCATCTTCAATTTTGTAAACTATACCAGAAATTGTAGTGGGTTTCAATTTATAAACCATTTTGCTTTGTAAATATATACAGATTGGGGGGGGAAAACCCTGTCATTAGTTTAAAGAGGAAACAAGCATGATAAAGCCTGTCTCAACCGACAACACTATAAAAACAGTGCGGCCCCAGAGGCCCTGCTCTCCAGACCCAGGACTGCGATGGGGGTCCTCACGCTCACCATCATGACCCAGCACTGCCCTGGAAGTCCAAGCGGATCCAGTGAGAGAAGGGGACAAATGGAACCTAACTGTCAGCTGGAAATGCACCAAATCATCATTTGCCAATCTCCAGCCTTCTGTACAATGTATAATTGTCTACCAAGAAAACACAAAAGAACCCACTAAAAAACTGCAGTATTAGTTATAATAAGAATTTAGTGGCATGGCCAGTTACAAAAGAAGTATTTAAAATATTAACTTTTTCCTTTTATATCAGTAAGAATGAATTGTATTTTGTATTGTATTAACAAATACAATACAAAAATAAAATCCTATTCTCAACATCAATATGAATCATAAATTACTTGGGAAATACAAGAAATGTGCTGGACTTACAAGAAGAAAAGAGCAATATTTTACAAAGGGACACAATGGAGACTTGATTAAATGAAAAAACATAGTTTGTCCCTAGAGGTAAAAACTAATAATGTAAAGATGTCAGTTCTCTCCAAAGCAATAAATCCCTTGAATGCATCTCCAATAAAAATTCAAAAGTGGAGTCTACGGAGATTTTGACAAGATGATTTTAAGAATAAACAAGTGAAAATTCACAAAACAATGTGGTATTTTACTTATGGGTAGATAGACTCACACATGAAGTTAAAGTTTTAAAAATGGACTGGAAGGGTCCGTATCAGATTCACGCTGGTGGTTTCCACGAGGATGGGAGGGAAAGGATGGGCCGGGGCTTCAATCAATGTTATTATAGTTTATGCCTTTTCCTAAGACACGTGTGTGAAGCAACTATGTTAAAGCATTAACAATATGTGGGGGGTGGTGTTATATTCTTCTCTGCAACTTTCTGTTTTTATTTTTATCTTTCCAAAAAAGAAGACTGAGGGGGATGTGGACTCTGTATTACAAGATTATTTTGAATTCTCAATAATTAGACGAGTATAGTTTTTGCACGAATGAATCAATGACACTGAAAGGAAAGCAAGAAATATATTCGGGGGAAGGGTGTATTTAAAATCACTGGGGGAACTGACAGAGGTCCTTACCAGTGTTTGCACCATCATCCGCCAGGAATTTTTTTTCCATAGAGGTTAAGTAAAAAATATAACCAGCAAAGAGCACAAAGAAAATACCATTACCCATTTGTCTGATTTCATGGTAGAGAAGGCCAAAATCTGCTGCTTACAAGTCCTCTCCCCACCCCTTGGCCTTTGCACAGGCTGTTCCCTGCCTGGGAACCTCCTTCTCTCTCTTCACTCCTGCTCAGCTTCCCCAGGGAGCCTGCCTTGTCCTCCCTCCCTAGCCGAAACCCTGCCTGAGGCTCTCTGGGCATCATGCACCTCTTCTTTGTGTTGTTTGTCCCTTTTGCAGTTTTGCATTTGTTGGTTTGTCTATTTCACTAATAACCTATCTGTCTCCCAGTAGAAAATAAGCTCCATGAAGTAGGCCTTGCCTGTTTTATTTGTTCAAAAGTAAAGTTTTAGCCTATCGTGTGTGACACATTGTAGGGGTATGATAGATATCTGTTGAATGAATGAACGAATGGTGGCCAGGAAGAGTTGTTTCTTCTGCTGGTTGTCATTCATGTCATACATATGAGGATCTCCATAAATGGTCACATTGGGCTCCACACCTCTTACACTCTTGGAGCATCGTCAGTGGTCTTTCTGATTTGTGTAGCTACAGGTTGAGGACGTGGGGCAAATGAGTAGCCTCCATTATAGATATCAGACTCTAGAAGCAGCTCCCCCCAGAGCCACTGAAAAGCTGTGTGGGACTGTGAACTTGCTGCTGGGTTTGTCTTCCTTTCTCCAGCAAGTCCTTTCTGCTGTTGGGGATGCTATCCCTGGGAGACGGTGGACTTAAAGTGACACAGGCACAGAGGACCACAGTCTCTCTCCAGATGGGCCTCCCTGGGCTTTGGGACCACGGCCAGAATCCCAGCGCTGGCCATGCAGTCTCATTTCCTGTGGAAGTGACCAGATGTCCACTTTTCCAACTCATGCTTGTGTGTGGTCTCCTTAGGTTTTTTATCTGTCTGGCAAATACATTCAGAAACAGAGTCTTGGGAATGAAATAATAATCCATAGCCACATATTCATGTTGGAGCATATAAAAGAGGTGAGCAAATGACTGGTGTTCACGGGCGGGCAGCCCCTCGAGAGGAGGGGAGTCTCGGGCGGGCACACGTCTGCCTGGCGGGCTGCGTCATGAGAAGCTGGAGAAGAAAGAAACAGCTACTTGGAGTGCTTAAGGAAGAAAAGGTGGGGTTTTTCTCTGACTTGAGCAGTTACTTAACTAAATAGTGTTTTTCATCCCGCTGGACTCCAGACCCTTGGGTAGGCCTGGAGTTAAGGCTGCGGGGTCTTGAACCCAGATGTCTGCTAAGCATTGTCTCTAGATGGAATACAGGCTCTGTCGCAGGCATCTCATGCCTTACTGTTTAAGACGTACCTCAGTGCTGCTGAGGCCAATAAAATACATTTCGTGTGTGACTGAATTTAGAAAGGCTTTTTGGTTTCACATGTTTTTTCAGTCAAAGATTTAAAAATATACAATTGTTATTATGTTTGAGCGGGGGGATCTCATTATTTTTGGAGGCACACGAAGGCTATTTGCCTCGCCAAAAAGGACGAGGGGTCATTGATCTGGAGGCCATGATTCCAGTGGTCGAACCTTCTTTCCCTACTGTCTGTGACAATTATTGAATCTGAGGAAATGTCACAATGCGGAGAGAGGACACCAATCAGTCTTGAGGTACAGTAACAAACAATAGACACCACTTATTGAATGCTTACCAGTTATCAAGCACTGTGTTGTACAAAAATTATCCTATTTATTCTTCACAACAATGCCCAAGACCCAAGAGGAGTGGATATTTCAGTTCGAGTCCAAAGACGGGAGAAAAGCCACTGTCCTGGTTTGAAGGCACTCAGGCAAAAGGAGGGTCAGTTTTTCTGGCCTATTGAGGCCTTCAACTGATTGAATGAGTTCCACCCACATAGGGGAGAGCAACCAGCTTTACTCAGTCTACTGATTCGAAGGGTAATTTCATCCAAAACCGCCTTCACAGAAACACTGAGAATAATGTTTGATCAAACAGCTGGGCACTCCGCGGGCCAGTCAAGTTGACACATAAAATTAACTATCACACTTTCACACCATCCGTCCATCCATCTAGCATATTTGTGTTTAGTACTATCTAAATAATGCTGCTACTCCATGGCACTTATTGTATCTGTTAGTCTGGGTCTTCTGAGAGGCAGACACCAAGCTGGAATAGACATGCCAAGATTTTATTAGGGAAAATGCCTGTGCAACACAAAGTGGGGAGGGAGCTGGAAGAGGCTGAGTGAGCCCTCTGACTGCCATGCAAGACTGACGCCCCAGCGCAGGGGAGACAGAAGGTGAACTGGTGGGAGCATCTAGACGGCTGTGCAGTCTAAGAAGGGATTGGCAAGGCCACTGGGGAGTCTTTGAGCCACAGTTAGTTGCCAGAAAAGTCTTGTGTCTTCCAGGACCAGGCTTGTCTTAGTATCCCGCTGTGTCTAGTCGTTGGCTGGAAGCATCCAGTAGAGAAGTGTGGCCTCCGTGCAAATATGGTCATTGACTTCAGGGAGCAGCAGCTGGAGCCCTTCATCAGCTGTGCTCTCGGTAGTTGGAGGACAGCCAGGCACATTCTCATGGCCACACAGTCCACCCCTTCTGATATGCAGACGTACTTCCCCACCCAGATGGGGGGAGTAAGCCTTCCATGGTTCCCATGAGCTTTTTTCTATTGCAGGAACAGTCCTTACTGATGATGAGTGGTATAAATACCTGCCTGTCCCATCTTCGGTGGGATATCTCTATGCTCCCACAGTGACCAGTGTGAATGAACTTCAGCTGCCCACAACTGCACCTTTCTCATTAAAGTACTCATACTGGCTGTGTTCTCTCTCGTGACTTATTTTCCTACTCTCCTACCTGGCTTCCTGGGATTTCCTCCCAAATGGACCACTTCCTGGTACGCTTCCTGTCTCATCCAAAAGGATGAGCTCCTTTTGGATGGTTCCTCTGGGAAGAACCCAGACCGATACCAAGGAAACCTTTAATAAGGCAGTTTAGGAAATATGTACCTCTCTCTAAGGAAACACTTAGGGCCATAATTTCACTACTCAGTGAAGATAGTTCTTTAAACAAAGTACCATACAGACTGCGCAGTAGGTCACCTGACAGGCCACTTAATTTATACAATTTCTTTTGGATTTCACCCTCTATTTGCTAAAGCTATGTAGGAAATTACTATATGTGAGTATAAGTGGTGAGGTCTCCATCTGTGAAAAGCAGGCAACACTTAATACAATAATTCAATCCTGACACAGTTGTTTCAAAATGCTAAGAGATTTCTTGTTAAGAAGCATAAATTTGAAGTCAGTTTTGGGTAGGTGAAGGGAGAGTATTAATGATCTGTGTGCATCTGAGCTTTAGCCACAATCATAATTCATATAAACACCCTGGTAATTTTCGTGTATATTACTCAGTTGAAATGAATTAAAGTCAGAGGTCATATGGTGCCAACAAGCCCTGGACTGACAAATCCCTTGGAGAGCTGCGGCCCACAGGAGGACGCAATACTTGTCTTTGTGAGCAGAGGAAAGGGCGGGCGACCACAGGGGAAAGATGGGATGGGGAAAGTGGAGGATTCTCCCAGAATGCAAGAGGCTGTTCTGAACCTTTGGACTTGAAGTCCTCCTTTGGATCTTACATCAGTATATAACAGGGCTGGTCACCAGGTACGCTGGGTGTACCAAAAGGACTCCCTTTTTTGACTGCCTTTTTGACAAAAGGGAGTCAAAAGGACTCCCTTTTGAGCAGATTGTCATTCTTGGCCCCTTCCTACCCTTTGGGGTTGGTTGGGATATGTGACCAGCTCAAAATTAAACTTAAAAAAAAGGTTTTATTTTAAAATTATAGTTGACATACGGTATTATATTGGTTTCAGGTGGACAACATAGTGATTAGAGATTTAAATGCCTTACAAAGTGATCATCAGTATAGGTCTAGTACACATCTGACACCATACATAGTTATTATAACATCGTTAAGTATATTCCCTATGCTGTCCTCTGGGTAATCCCTCAAGGTTAAACTTCTAACTGCTGATTTGAGATCAAAATCAGCAGAGCTTTGCCCAGAGCTCTGTCAGCAGTCCAGACAGTGGGCGCTCCCTCATCCAGGATAACTCCTGACAGACATACAGCCCTGTAATGGACGTGTAGTATAAACAAGAAACAGACCTCTGTCATTTTCAGCCACTGAAATTCGGGGGGCTTATTTGTTCCTGTAAAACAACACCGACTATCCCAACTGACACACACTCTTCGGAGAGGGTGCCTGGCACACTGCTGTCCAGAAAGCCTTCCTGGCCCGACGGAGAAAGTCATTGTTCCGGCACAGAAACTCCCTCTCCTGTCCCCATTTCATGCCGTTTTCTGGGAGTACCTGTGGAGACGGCCTACTTAATTTTTCCTGTTTCTAAATGGCCAATTCAAAGTCGGAATCCTGCAAAGCAGGCTTCAAACCACATCAAGTTTTAATGACCGAATTCCATAAAATATTTACGATTGCTCTGGAAAATCCAGCCTTACCTAATACAGAATGACATTTACTCACATGGCTGCTGCACTGGTTACGAAAAGAAAAACAACAACAACAACAACAAAACATTGAATCATGAAACATTGCCACACAGTTTTAAGTACTATCTAGTCTCTAATGGCAAATTCATTTTCATTTAATAACAAGTTGTTGTGAAGCATAATGAAAAATAGAGTGGCATGCAAAATAAGCTGGCCTCCGTTGTCATTGACACCCTGCCAGTTTCTTGGGCGCAGCATCACAATACTATCCATCTTCATAGAGCCCTCGTTGGAAGGCATTATTAAACAGCGTGAGGGAATGGCGGATGACAGCTTCATTAGTCATGACTAGGTAATCCTGGCCAATTTCTCCTGGGAATTATTAACACATTCCTAAACACCTCTTGGTTGATGGCATCCAAAAAAGAAGAGGAGGAGATCCGTTGTAAGAGTTTGGACGTTCTCCAGACCTGGCTACAAGTGAGCTAAAGATGCTCACGCAGCCGCTGCTGGTTCCCAGAGTTCTCTGGAAGGCTTCTGGGGAATGGGACCTTCTAAGCTAGTATGGACAAGATCTCAAAACTCTTGCCCATTGCTGAATATTTAATGGAAAGAAAAAAAATCAGAATGGTGTCTTCTTGGCAGAGAAATTTAGGTGTTATGTTCGGTAAACGGATAGATTAGCCTCCAGTTCACTCTTTTCTCTGGCTGGGAAATGCGAGCTCCAACAGGGTGTCTGTGGGAGACTCGCAAGTGCACAACGAACACCAGAATCTGACAGATTGCTGCGAATCCTGGCGACTCAGGACCGCACGTTCGCCAAAGATTACCTAACCTCCCCAGGGCTTGGTCCCTTAGCCTGGAGGCGTACAGGACAAGGTGGTTGTTGCTGGTCAAGATTTCCCCTGTTTCTGTGACCTTCTCTGGTGATGCTGTTTTCTCAGTTTCTTGGTGAGTCAGCTGGGTGGGCTTCGGAGGAGGGCTGGCAGGGAAATCATTTATTCTGCAGGTCAGTGAAGCTGTAACCATGGGTTCAAACTTCTGGTTAATGGTGTTTTTGAAGCTCTCTGGTTGTTTCACGGTGTAGCACATGGGCTTACAAATTGAAGTCAGACTTGAGCTCAAATCATTGCTCAGCCACTAACGGGCTGTGGGATCTTGAGTTAATTAACCCTTCTCAGTCTTAGTTTCCTCATCTGTGAAATACAGATAATAATATCTACTTTATAGGGTTTAGTGAGGATTAATGGATATAATTACCTGAATTACTTGGCAGATTGCCTCATAAATATTTCTTCCATTACATGTATATATGTAAGCTATATCCAATTTAAAAAACAAAAACACCAATAATCAGCCCTGACTGGTGTGGCTCAGTGGGAGGGGTATCATCCTGAGGACTGAAAGGTCACTGGTTTGAATCCCAGTCAGGGCACATGCTTGGGCTGTGGGTCAGGTCTCCGGTTGGGGGCGTGTGAGAGGCAACTTATTGATGCTTCTCTTCCTCTCTTTCTCTCTCCCTTCCCTCTCTCTAAAAATAAATAAATAAAATCTTTTGAAAAAATACAACAATAATCAGATTGATAGAAAAGAAAAATCAATATGAGTTGTTTATATTATCCTGCCTACTACCCCCAATTAAATTATAAGCTCTTATTTTCATTTACTTTTTTAAAAAAAAGAGCAGTGATGGCCAAAAAATAATGACTAACTTTTGTGAGTCACCAGATCCTTGTTTAATTGTCGCATCAACTCTGTTGTTGGTCACATTTCCAGATGAGGAAACTGAGGCACAGAGAAGCAGCTGCCCAAGGTCACACGGGCAGTAAATTTGGGAGCTGAGATTGAAAACTGGATAATCTGTCTGCAAACTCTGGGTCCTTTACCATGATTGTTATGCCCATAAATCTTTGTTGGACTGGACTGAATCTGGTAGAGAACTCCTATTTAAACAACGTGCTCCCTAAGGGCATTTAAGTGTTTACAAATTGCTGTCCCAGGATGTCTCTCCCTCTAGTCACACTCGAGTCCTGGATCCACTGGCAGGTCTCCCTGGATCCACTCTTCCTGCTCTCTGAAGAGCCCTGGCGTCAGCCTTTCCACCACCCACCCAGAGCGTTTGAACCACTCACTACGGCTCCCTGGACAATGAGAGAGCGTGATAGCTAAGGAGGATGCCAGAGAGACAGGCAGAGAGAACTGCAAGTGAAAAAGAGAAAGAGTAGGAGAGGAAAAAAAGCATAAGAAGTCAGGAAAGAACTGAAGAGTGGTTATAATCTCAAGGTGATCTTATTTTTAAATGATCCATATAAAAAAGTCTGACTCTTTATTATCTGAACTTTTTTTAATTCCCTGCTGCCCCTGGCTAATGTGAAACAGTGACGCCTTTTTCACGTTAGCCAGCATGGAAGAATCTCATTTTCAGTGATTCCCGACAATTGAGAGTGTATTGGTTTGGCCAAAGAGTCCATATGTTTTTTTCTGTAAAATAAAAGACACACTTTTCATTTTCACCAATAACTTTATTGATTTGGATATTTTGAGTATGTTGACTATCTGCCATGTAGTGTAACATTGATTACTTTCAATTAATTTCTCTATTTGATTGCTATCAACTTCAACTGGTCCACCTGACCGTGGAACATCGTCCAGAGAGAAACTTTGCACAAACCACTTTTGACACGTTCAATCAGTCACAGCACCTTCTCCATTCACTGCACAAATCTTTTTTTTTTTCTGCATTTCGGTTGAGTTTTCACCTTTCTTAAAGGTAAAAAGCATAGTATGTCGAAAATGTTACATATTTTCTTCCATCTTCAACATTAAAATGGCTACACAAAAATTCACCAATTTTGATGTTTTTAAAATGCACGTGATATAACAGCTGTCACAATACCATCTAACAAAATTGTTCTGAATGAAGTTCAAGACAACTAAGTACTAATAGAGCCATCTTATGGAAAAAAAAAACCACAAAACTTTTTGGCTAACCCAATAGTAATGATAATTATAAAATTTTTAAAATATATTTTTATAGTATTTTCTTTGAAATTCAATTGTGAGTATCCTTTTCTTTTGGTTTGATAATATCTGAAAGCTATTTCAATTATTTGTTTTTGGTAAAAAAAATGGTAACATTTTTAATTGCAACTGGAATTTAGTACTAATTATCATCAATTTGGAAAGTATTTATTAAGTTCTTACTACATGTCTGTCCCTGTGCCAAGCCGTGGGACACAGAACGAATCAAGATCCCCTGTGCGTGCTTCGGTGAGTGTGCGGTCTAGCTGCTCAGACCTGGGCCATCGGTGTCCTGAGGAGCCTGTGAGAATCGGCCTGCCTGGGCTCCACCCCTGCACAGCGGATCCAGTACGTGATTCTGACGCATCCCAGAGTTTAAGACACACTGGCTGAGGGCAAGCCCGTTTGTACCAATCACAACCTTAGAGAAAGTTATCAAAGACTCGGAAGGCTTGGGAGACACCTTGGCTGCGCTCAGTGTGTGTGTAGCTCCTGGAAGTCCAGGCAGGCTCCACCCTAGAGGGGGAGGCACGGATAGGTGAGAATGAGGGACAGATTGGGTTATTTTGTGGCCAGTGAAGAACCAAGGATTTTTGGTAAGCATTCTGGAGGCCCAGAATTAACCTTGGATTATTGGGAAACATCTTAATTTTAGAATTTTTTAAATCAGAAAAAATCTAACTGGAAACAAATGTGTGTGTGGGGGGGGGCATCTAACTTGCCTCCTGATCTACAGAAGGATGAGAGAAGCCTTGTCTTCTTACATCAAATTTTTACATCTCTGAAAGCACCAAATATAATTAAGTTCATAAATATCTGATAATACAGAACACATTCTTGTTCTTCTAAACCAGTAAAGGACCAATGAAAAAATATCCCCTAAATTCCAGTTGTTTCAGCTTCCATGGCTTCAAATTTCTAGAAACTGTATATCTGATATTATTCCCATTCTGCTTTATTTTTCCTCCTCCAAAAATAAAGCTGAAGCAATTATTTGAGTGACTAGCCCTTCATTTGTAAGTAGGCTGGGTGAGATCACCACACTGTTTTGCTTTGCACAATTTTAATCTGGCCAATGTGAAAAACAAGAGCAAGATTATGCAACAGTAGAGGTGTGTGTGTGTATGTGTGCATGCGTGTGTGTGCGTGTGTTGATGGAACCAGAACCATTTCAATAGAGTACTAAGCAGTTTATAGAGAAGCTGGTAGGTGTGGTCCCTTTACATTGTATTTGAACTTACTATTTCCACAAGCCATTCTGAGCACTGGCTGTGAGCACTTCACTTATGTCAGAGGCATAAATATTGTTTTCCTGTGCAGAATGCAAGCTCCTTGAGGGAGGGTAGAGATGCGTTAAAGAGGTGTGATTTTAGGCTGGTAGAGAGGCAGGCCGGTGAAACTGGCTATCGAGCTGGACATGTGTAGGTCTACAAATATGTAACAATTAAATACAGAGTTATGTGAGCATCACAAAGGGAAAGCAAAAATCACTCAATAAGTGGTTTTGTATGCCAAAATTAAAGTTAGGGAAAAAGTGCTTTGGACTTGTACTTTAAACCACATCCTGAAATAAATTCAACCTGGCACTTGTTAGTTGTTCCTCACCCATCTCTCTCTCCATGTGCCTGTGTTCAAGTTGACGCAAGCGCACATCGAGCTAGTTGATCAGCCGTGTGGTGTTTTATTCCCAGGGAGCAACTGCCAGGCCCACAGCACGGAGGCTGACCTGGGACGAACCCAACTGTGTTCTAGAGTCAGTATGGTATTTGGGTAGAAGGCATATTGCAAGTTTACTAGACATCAACTTGTGGGAAACCAAAAGAGGGTAATTGCATTTATGATCTGGAAGGGGAAGGGGGAATTTGGCAACCCAAATCTACCCCATTACTCTAGCCTCTAAGAGATTACCTGGCATAGATAGATGCGGAACAAATATGTGGGGCTGAACGTTTCTGTCTGGGTGTTTGATGGAAAAGACCTCAGTGCTCCTGGTTGTGGCTGTTGTCTGAACCCAGAGCTCCTTGAAGTATAAAGAGTCTTGCCCTTGTGGTCCCCAGGGGGCATTTCTCTGATATTCCAGAGTAGAATCCGGGATGAAGAGGAACAAAACTGAAAACTAAATGCAGTGTGTTGAAGACATAGGCAAAGATCCATGGCCAAGATCAACACCCAGGCTTCCAAATGGCTGGCTGGCCACGCCTCTGACAGGAAACATTTCCCTTCGTCCAGGGATGTAATGGCACAGAAGATGTGAAAAAGAAAGGGAGAGAAAGTTGGGCAATGGACCTTCCTTCCTCACACTGGGTGAGCGGGCATTCACCAGGCTTTGCTTCCTGGGTCTGTCCGGGAAACTGCTCCAGCCAGTTCCTCGCCCCTCCTTTCCCCTCTGCCTGGAGCGCAAACCCTGTGTTGTTGGATCCTCGTGTAGGAACGAGGGAGATGGAGGACACGTGGGTGCCAAGTGCCTGCAGCCTGGTGGATCCTGGCTCGGGAGTGATTATTTGCTGACTGAGATGGGGAAAGGGTGCCAGGAAGAAAGTTCGATTCTCATTCTTTGGTGATATATAAATGTATTGTCATTGGCTCTGATTAGGTAGCTCTTAGCCAGGGATGGAAAAATGTTTTCATTGGCAGGAGAACACATTTTACATCCACATATATGCGTGTCTACTTCTTGGCAGACTGCAGAAACTTGTGGCTTAGGTCTTTCCTAATCCCTCTGTCTATTGAATCCTACCAAGGGTACAAGGCCTAGCTCAGTGCCTGCCACCACATGAAGTTTTTCTTGACAACTTCAGTCATGCTAATTTATCCATGATCTCAGTTCTTGTAGCAATCATCATCTTCACCACAGTCAAGGCAGATTTACTGCAAAGTGAAAGAAGCTTAAGCTTTAGAACTAGTCCATCGTAAGAGTGAATTCCAATGATGTGGTTCTTTCATGGGTTCACGTGGGCTCTTGGTAAAATTGCAAAAGTGAGATGTTGTAATTGCACTAGGCTAAAAATGCATTCTCCCACTGGAATTCCCCCCCTCACTTTTCTCTTGGGGATCTTTGTGGCAACAAAGAGGCCCTGACCATGTAGGGGACTCCAGCTAGGAATAAGTTGAGTTGGAGATTTCTTTTTCAGTGCTTCAGTGGATGGTGGTTTCATGTGGTGCATGCTCCCTTCCACGCTAGCTGTTCCAGGGTGGGAATGGCTTCCAGGAATACTCCTGATGCCCGCAGTGCGTACTCACCTGGCATCCGGGGTCCCATTGCAGTATAACGCGTCCTACTATGCCTGGCACTGAAAGTGTGTGGGTGGAGAAGAAGGAGTCAAAATGTGAGGAAACAGAAGCTAGTCTGTGGAATGTTCCTTTAGCCATCAGATGTGTAAAATTAGAAGTGGAATGTTTGGTTCTCATTATGTCTAGCCAAGACAGACATTACCTTCCGGAATATTCTCAACAGTGTAGCGCATGCACTTGTGGTGCACAACACTTCCATGCTTCTGAAATGAGAATCTGTGCGAAATAGAACTGACTGGAGTTCTTGTGTTCACAGGGCACAACACTGTAGCAATACCGTGAACTGTGAAGCAGCATTTTAATGCCTCCCAGCTTGCTGGATCAGCCTTAGCGTGTCTGAGGACACCTTATTCTGAAGAAGCCTGGCAATTCCAGAGGAAATGACACTCAGAAGCACTGGAATCACAGCAAAGCAACTTGAGTGTCCTTGTGACAAAAATCCCACGCATATTCATCCATAAGTTACTGTCCATAGTTTACAGGGAATTTGATTAAATAATTATGTAGCTCCGTCTAATATAACAGCAGTTTAAAAATCATGTGGATTGCTTTTTCTTTTTTCCCTGAATATGATATTTCAGAACTGTTGTAGAATGAAGAGGTAGTCACACAAGGAGTGTGCAACAAGAGTAAGTGCAAGAGTACTGAAGAGGGATGGTATACGATATTTCACGATTTCTTGTGTGTGGTATTTGTCACCTTGTAAAAAATGTGTATCTTGTTGTGGTTTCTTTTTTCAATTGAAATACATATTCACTTTCATACCTAATTTTGTATTCCAGTTTTGAATGTTTTTTCTTTAAGAGACCCCCCATATATGAAGTTCAAGACCTACACATCCTGAATCTGCCCTAGCCACAGTTGAACAATTTCTTATACTCTCTTACACTATAGTCATAAAAACTACTGAATTTAAAAATATCTATAATAGTAACTATATGGGGAAATGAGTTTCAATACAGAGTTTCATGTAGAAAGGAAATAATGCGGCTGGTCCTCCAGTGCTCTTTGCTGCCTGGGGCTGAGCACTGTTACTTTGATGTCCACCTTCTGAGCACTTTTCTCGAGCCAATTCGTGGTGCTTAAAAGTGGCTTTGGAGCATGCTGTCTGCGTTTGACTTCTGCCTCTGCTCCTGTGACCTTGGGAAAATTACTAGGTCTCTCAGCACCTGATCTGAAAAGGGAGGATTTAATTGTACTCTGCCCGTCTCTTAGGGGTGCTGGGGGAAGAGGTAAGGGCTTAGGACAGTATCTGGCATGCTACATTCATCACATGCTCGTTTTATTTGGAAAACGAATATATTACAATTTCTTTGTAGTTATTTATGTTCCCAAGTATATTGCTCTCCCTTCCCCCAAGACCGTAAGCTTGTTAAGTTTGGGAGCTAATGGAAAACATGGCGCACAACCTCCTAATCGCGCAGAAATGTGTGGGTGTGAGCGCCATCTAGCTGCGTTGCCTGTGGTTCCAGTGACTGCCAGGGACAGTTCTGCTGATCTGGCTCAACAAATACCGTCAGACTTGGCAGAAACCCGATGGCAGCCGTGGTGTGGCAGCCGTGGTGTGACAGCCGTTTAGAACCAGCATATCAGGGGGCACTTCCAAGAACCAAGAGGTCCGTCAGAAACCAAGTCTCTCTGAAACATGAGGAGCTCCTGGCCACAGGAAAATAGGGTCGTGCTGGATTTATATAAAGCTTTGAGGAGCAGAAAGTAAACAGTCTCTTCATTTGTTGAAACAGCACCAGAAGTGTCACTAAAATGGCCTTTAACGCAGTCCTGGTGCTGATGGAGAAAAGGGAATGGATCTTCCCAAGACGACTCCGATGCACAATCATCTACAAGACCGGCTGGGAAAAGGACGCAGTGATGCAAGATCAAAGGACACAGAGACTTTTAAAGAAAGGTTGACAGATTGCTTGAATGTCCACCTTATCTTCTTAAAAGGTTCTCCTTAGGAAATAAATGCAGGTAGAATAATAATTATAGGCTGTGTAATGGAGTACACAATAGTGACTCAGTCCTCCTCCCGAATTTACAAGCTGATAGTGAATGAAAAAAACCGTCCCAGAAGAGTCTGAACCCAATGGTGCACAAAGCTAGAAAAAGGACAAAGTAGTGAAATATGAAATGGCTGTGGAGGGAAAGTCATTATGCAGGAAGCATTTGTTCCTCGTGCCATAATGGATACCCTCCCCTCAATTATAATAAACATGGATTACTTCTGTAATTAGGGAAATGCTTGGTTAAAGACAATTCATTAGATATCCACTTTCAATTTAATGTAGTTCTTTGCATTCTTATTTCTATAACAATTCTTTTGCAGATCTGTGTGTATTTTATCCGTCATCTATTTGTCTCTCCATGTAATACATCTGTTAAATGAGGTCTGAACTCCTTTCTGAACTGTCAAACTCTTACCAGTAGGCATACTCTTGTAATTAGGAAAAAAATCTCCTTTCGGATCTAAAAAGAACTTTTGTACCAGGCTTTGGATGAATCCTTTTGACCATCAGAATATTCGTCTAATTAAATCAAACGTCTCTAAATGCCTCACCTGTAGCAGGGTTTCCTCACCCTGCTCTGTTGCAGCTGGACTTTGAGTGCGGCCTGACTTGGGTTTGAACCTGGCTTCACCGGTTGTAGCAGCTGAGACACCATGGATGTGGAGGCCTGCTCACAGTGCTCACTCGTGAGGAAAACTGTGACAGTGACCCCTGCCTCCCTGCTGCCAAGTAGCAAGTGTCTTTCACTATTTTTTGTATTTTTTAATGTACTGACTTTGAGAGAGAGAGAGAAACATGGATTGGTTGCTCCACTTACTTACGCATTCATTGGCTGATTCTCGCATGTGCCCGGACCAGGGATTGAACCCACCACTTTGGCATATGGGGACAATGCTCTAACCGACTGAGCTACTCTCCCTCGCCACAGCAGTTCCCCTGTGGGGCAGGGCAAAGATCCACACACAATCTTGCCCTCGAAGCCCTCGTGGCCTCAAGCGAAAAGCTGTCCTGTGCAAGGGCAGAACTTGATAACCCCCATGGGGTCAACGGGTGAAGGTGACTTTCAGCTGGGGCTGGGGGCTCACTGGGAAGAGCTCAGTGGAGGGCCCGTGGGCTTGGGGGAGCGGTGAGAGAGGAGGTCTGTGAGGCACAGGTGGGGTGTGCAGTAAGGCCAAGGCCAGCAGGAACGTGGTCTTGTCTCCATTTTCCACCCCTACGTTCTGTGCTGGCTTGAGGGCCTCCCACCACCCTCCATCTGGACTCACCCGAGGATTTCTGGTCTCAAGTGAGGCTGCCCTGCCCTCCCCCAAAGGCCGAGACTTTCTGCCTGAGCACCAGCTCAGGTATGGCAGGCTTTTTGTTGTTTTCTTAGCTGATTGTTAATTCATTTGTTCTTGGTTTCTTAAACAAAAACTTGTTGGAGACTCAAAAACACGCATGCCTCTGAAATAACTAACTCCCGGTCACTGCCTGACCTTCAGCCGGTCTGTTCCTAGGCTTGGGTCTTGGCTCGATCGGGCAGCCGCTCTGGGCCTGTTTTCTCCTCAGATGATAATGGTGGGGATGATGACTATGTAGACTGGGCTGCCTAGAGATAGGGTTTGAGACAGGGGTCCTTGTGTAAATGAATTCTTGGGGGATGTGCTCAGGAGAAGGCGGTGATGGAGGGGAAGGGGAATCTACTCAGTTGGATTCCAGCTCAGTCTGCTCCCAGGGGGCGCTCTGGAGAACAGACTGGACCTTGCAGTCTCTCCTACCTTAAGTTAGGGCCCACCCTTTGC
Source organism: Phyllostomus hastatus (assembly GCF_019186645.2). Taxonomy (NCBI): domain Eukaryota; kingdom Metazoa; phylum Chordata; class Mammalia; order Chiroptera; family Phyllostomidae; genus Phyllostomus; species Phyllostomus hastatus. The sequence continues at coordinate 31,659,586 of NW_025333709.1, read as the reverse complement.
ACCCCATGTCATTAGACAGTGGCTGAGGTGCAAAGAGGCAATGCAGGTGTGGCGTGCCCAGAGGGTAAGTTCCACTGAGGGCATGTCTCCAAAGAAAAGCTACAGATAGGGCCATTTGCAGCCAACTGTCACAGCAGTGGGGACAGGGGTGGGGGTGGGATGAGACAGGCACACCTCTGGGCAGGGCATTCATGGTGTCTCTCAATGACAGTCATAAACTCTGACATTCGTTGAACATTTACTATATGCCAAACACTATTCTACTACATTATGTACACTAACATTTGGTGCTCAAGTCCCCCATGAAAAATGCCATTCTATTATCTGCATCTTATGGATGAAGAATCTGGCACAGAGAGGTTAAGTAACTTACCCAACAATACACAGCTAGTAAGAAGAACTGGATGACATAAAATGATCTCTACAGTCTTTCTATGAGCGATTGAAGAGTAACTTCAGTTAACAATCTGAGACTGATGTTGCTTATCATTCAGTTATCCATCACATTCAATCCACACTTATTGACAGCCTCCCATGTAACAGATATTATTGGGCTGGCCAAAAAGTTCATTTAGTTTTTTTTTCTGTACAATGGCTCTAGTGGTACTTAGTTGTCTTTAACTTCATTCAAAACAATTTTGTTAGATTGTATTGTGACAGCTGCCATATCAGTGTGCATTTAAAAAACATCAAAATTGGTGAATTTTTGTGTAGCCATTTTAAAATTGAAGATGGAAGAAAATATGCAACATTTTTGGCATATCATGCCTTATTATTTCAAGAAAGATAAAAATGCAACTGCAGCACACAACAAAGTATTTGTGTGAAGAAGGTGCTGTGACCATCGCATACGTCAAAAATGGTTTGCAAAGTTTCTGGTACTATTGATATTTTGGCCAAACAATTCTTTGCTGCGGGGCTGTCTTATTCATTGGAAGATGTTTAACAGCACCCCTGGCCTCTACCCATTAGAAGCCAATAGCAGTAGATAGCTCACATACTCAAAAGAGCCAAATCAATAAAGTTATTGGTGAAAAAGAAGTGTGTCTTTTATTTTCACAAAAAAAACTAAATGGACTTTTCTGACCAACCCAGTGCAAAAATCAGTCAAGCACATCTCCAGCCCTCCAGGAACTCACGCTAGTGGGAGAAGCGCCTGTGCACACAGATAATAGGGGGCTGTGTGCTCAGCACTGCGAGAGGGACACACATGCGCTGCCCCAGGGCATTAGGGAGGGAGAAAGGAGGAGACAAGGCTCCAGTCTGGTCTGGAAAGCTCAGCAGATATTCAGGTCTGAAGAAAGGAGAGGGCGTTTCTGGCAGAGGGAGCACTGTGGGTGAAGGTGGGGAGGGATGAAAGGAGGCATGGGGGGTGGAGGGTGGGGAGTCAGGGGTGCATAGGGTGGAGAGTGGTTCTGGGTGGAGACAGGCTGGGTGGCTGTAGGCTTCGAGGGCCTGGGTGTCTGCTGAGCAGTGAGGCCCTGCAGTGTCTGCCAAGCTGCCCTGTCTCCTAGGCCAGCCTGTGGTGGGTCTTCAGCCCAAACCAGCTGGCTCAGTGGAGGTGACAAAGGGTTGCTGTCACAGTCCCCTGACACTCTCACAAATCTGGAGGGGGAACGAGGGGAGATGCTGCGCCTGCCCTCCATTCAGCCTGGTGCCTGCCTTCTCTCTCAGACAAATGCAGGCTAGATAAGTTGTGCTGATCCAGCTCCGCAGGTAGGTAGGGCTTAAATTCCAGAGATGATGGTCACAGAAGAACCTGTGGAATTGGCTCGATAAGGAAACTAAATTTTACAATAAAAAAAAGGAATCAGTTGGAGATGCCCTGTCCTGCGTCTCTCTAGCTATCTTGGGTACTCCTTATTTTTAAGGAAAACAAGGAACACAATGCATTGCTCTTATCTCTCTGCTCGTCCTGTCCGAATCCAGTCGTGATCCTCCGCAGGTCTGGCGCACACGCCCACCTTTATCAAAGCGGCTGCTGGGCGGCTAGATAACCGCCTGGGGCAGGGGTTGGGCAGATGGGGGTGTGGCCAAGCCCGATGATGTCCACACTCCCAGCTGACTGGGTCTCGCTGTGCTCCCACTCTTTATGATGTAACCAGGCTGAGGAAAACATTGCCAAGAACTAAGACACCTTTGTTTTATCATTAAAGGGCTGATACAATTAGTTAAATTTTCAAAGGGAGGTTTCAAGGTGTGACTCTACAGTTACTAAGACCCACTAAGGAAGCAGGAGCTTTATCTAAGTCACCTTTGTGTCTTCACTGCTTTGCAAATAGGCACCTAATAAATGTTTATTGCTCCTTTTGAAAATATGAGCTTTTCTTTTTTCCCCATGTCTTTTTCTAATGATTACATACAACCTTTAAATGAATCCCAGCATCTCAGGGTGTTACATGATCCCCTAGGATTTTTTCAGGTCTACCCTAGGCTAGGTTATAATTAGTTAATACTAATTAGTATTTAATTAGTTAAGACATTCAATATTATTTATTGAATGTCTATTATGTGCCAAACTCTGCGATAAGAGCTATAATAATAATAATAATAATAATAATAATGAAATTATACATAATACTTCCATAAAGTACAATTAGAAGTACTTTACATATCATAGCTCACTGAACCCTCCTAAGAACTCTCTGAAGTAGGTCTTACTATTTTACCCATGAGAAAAATGAGTTTAATAGATGTTATGTTGCCCAAGGTAACTTAACTCAGGATCTAACCCATGACTCCACATCTACAGAGTTGAAAAAAAAAGTTTAGGCCTGCCTTAGACCCCGCTCGCTCCCGAAGAGTGTGGTTAGGTGTCTGGAGCCAGCTCCCTTGCCAAAACATGACTAGGCGTCTGTACGCCACGGGTCTGTGGGATGAGACAGGTGTGGAGGTACTCCCTTAGCCAGCTTGGTGCCATTGGAACCATTATTCTGGGCCCTGAAGCAGAACTGTGCCTTCAGTCATTTCCTGGGATGGCCTATCTAGTGGCTTCGAGCGTATTTGTATATCGTTGTTGGGGTGGCCACTTAAAAGAACCCCTCAGTGGACTTCAGGGAGCAGCTCAACCCAATGGATGAAGCGCAAGATGCAACTGCTCCATATCCTAGAAAAAGAAAAGCAGAGCCTGAAGCACTTGGCTTCCTTTTAGGGGCAGGACCTTTGTGGCCACACCGGGGCTTCTCTGCAGATCTGAACAGTGGTGACCCCTTCGGAAGAGAGGAGGGTCTTCTTAGGGGTCGATAGGCAGGCAGCACTCAACTGGACTTAGGATTTCCAGGATCATTTCAATAACCCCTCTTCTCCTAACACGTTCTGCTGTGTAGAGACTCTAAGCCCCTGAAGACAAGGATGGAGGTAAGCTCCACCACCCCGAGCAGCCTGGGTAGGCACGGAACTCACGATAACAGTCTGGGCATTGAACCCTGTCTCCAATTTCCTTTGGTTGGCTTTCTTCGCACTTTGTGCCAGTAAATATTTGTTTCAACTTTAAACATTTCTTCATTTGGCATTTTGCAAAATTTTTAACACCTTTCAGAGACTTGCTCATTGGTGGTAGGCTGAATCTGTGGGAAAGTTTGCAAAGTTAGGAAACCGTACAAGTTCCAGGGAAGGCAGATGTGGTTGTTGAGCACTTGGTCATCTCCCATAATCATCCGTTGATTGAGTGGATAGACATTGTAATTAATTGATTGAACCACTGAGGGAGGTTGAAATATGAGTCGTGTATCACAGATTTAATTTTTTTCTAGTACTGACAGCTAAGATTTATGTTAAAAATGGTTGAGAAAAGGGACAAATCAAGGCAAACTTGGGTTTGGGGTCAGAGCAACTTGTGAGTGATGATGCCTTTTACAGAGAATGGGAGGACTGGAGGAGTAATGTGTTTGGGGTGCAGACATCAAGAGTTCTGTTCTCAGGGTTTCCCCACTGTGGTCTGTTGACTGCATGGGCCAGTTAATCCTTTGTTGTGGCGGCTGTCCTGTGTGCTTGTCGTGGGGCATCTGACAGCCGCTCTGGCCTCCACCTACTTGGTGCCTGTAGCCTACTCCCTCCCCTAGTGGTGCCTTCCCAAATACCTCTAGGCAGAACTCAGTGTCCCCAAGTGAACACCCTGTGAGATCTCCACGGGGGAACGGGTGTCAAAACTGCAGGGAGAAGCCTCAACGCAGAGGCATAAATGAGAGTGGATGAGATTTACAGCGGATATTGAGAAGACTGGCAGATGATATGATCCTGAAATGTATTGTTCGTGGTCTCAGAAATTAGGGGGAAAAGGACCAACAGCGGGTTGGACACCCCATGGTTGGACTGGAAGAAACACTGACTCTGAAGCCAGATGGACCTGGCTGGAAGCAGATTCAGGCACTTAGTGCCAGTCAGCAACTCGGCCGGTTCCTCATCCGCCCCGAATGGGGCTAACAGCATCTGCCTCCCGGAGCTGATAAGAAGCTTAGAGGTATGTGCAGAGATATGCATAGAAGATGCCCCTCACAGTCCTGGCATCAAGCAGGGCCTTACAAATGATAGTAATCACTGTCCCTGTTACTATCACCAGGCTTTCTGTGGGCGCCTTCCTTGGAGCTCAGGAACACACTGTTGACCACCTAAAGCGTTTCTGAGTCTATCATCCTAGCTGAAATCTGCGTCTGCCTTCCTGCGGCAGTATTTGTGATGAAAAATGCAATTGTCTAGAAAGCAATTACCATTTCAACTGTCAAAGAAAAGGTTAGAACAACATTGCATACATTTTTCTTTTTCAGCCCAAATGTGCTTGAAGTGGTAGCCTGTTCCTGGGAGGGAACACTGAATATGCATTGAAGAGCTGAAGGCCCCACTTTAGGTAGGTTCTTTAGGCCTTCGAGAGGGAGACAGCCTTTCTGCATGGAAATGCTTCATGAATTAAAAAAAAATATTTTTAGAACAGTGCAAATGTAATGTTCCAGCCCTCTGTTGGCTGTGTGCCAGACCGGCCCCTGTTCCACGTGCGTGGTGTACACGTCATGTTCAAAGACACCAGTCAAGTGCACGGTGGTATTGACCCCTTTTCACCGAGGAGAGAAAAGTGAGACACGGAGAGGCTGGGTATTTGTCCAAAGTCACACAGCTAATAAGTGTCAGACGAGGCATTTGAACCTCGACATTCTGCCTCCGAAGCCTGAGCTCGTAACTGCCACACTGTAGGGTTCATGTGAGGATCGAAAGGAACTCTTCTGGAGACGTGAACAACGTCTAGGGGGCCATTTCCTCATTTATTATGCACTGGTCCACAGTCCCCATGTGTTAGTCTTCCACACACGCAGCTCTTGGCTTTCCATTTCATTTCAATTCTTTTCATCTCTTTTTTTTTCAAGAAATATTTTACTTTTAGATTTTAATACTCTATTTAAAACATCAGGCACAAGAAAACCCTTTCAAAAGAAAAAGCACAGAGAATGTCTGAAGAAAATGGTTATACAATGGTCTTTATCTCACACAGCTGAACATAATTTCCCCCAGATGTGACTTTAGTAACTTATTAAATTAATCCTCGGTGTTTCAAAACCGAGAGAAAGCCCACAATGATCTGAGCTCATGGGGAAGACCTGAAAACCTGCCGTAGCTGATACATCTGTAAACAGCCCCTTTGGCCTTTTGATCTTCATCAATGAGCATGCTAATTAAGCTGAGTGAGGACAAGACAGTTGCATCCTTTGCATACTTACATCTTTCAGCCTCCTCTTCCTTGGTGCGAATGAGTGGGACAACAGGAGTGGCCCAGCTGACTCGGCCAGAGATGCCGGTTGGTCCTTTCCTGGGGCCAACAGTGAGGACTGAGTCAACACTGCTGGTGCTCGGGTGGTGGTTCTTAGCGTCCATCTGGGGGTCAGAGGGAGGTTGGCACTCTTGGGCACTGTTGCTTTGGGCTGTAGTAGTATAAGTAGAGACACTTTATTTCCTGTATGGCCCTTTAACAACTTTGTGGACCAGAGCTTCATGGTTTTTCAAAAGGCAGAGCTACTCCCCTGACAGGCTCCGGGGAGCTGAACCTGCTAGTCTCATGATTGTAGGGCTCATCTTCTTGAAGTTGGGTTCTGCATAGTAGGAGGAGTGGATTGAGTCCCCATGGATCTCCAGAAATACCTTGGCTCTTTTGGAGAATGCACGAATATCACCAATGCTTGCTTCACTTCTACACATGGGTTTTTGCTTTTTAAAGGGGTTGCACAGGAAATTATGATGGAGGGCTTTGGTTAGGGCATCAGTAAAGAGCCTTTAGGCGTCCTCGGCAGCCTTCCCAGTCCTCCCCGCCCCCACCTCTGTAAACAAACTCACACTGAGTTATGGAGAGCCCTAGTGCCAGCGGGGGTCAGCCCCCCACAGCCAGCCCTCACCACTGTCCTCAGATGGCCAAAGTCTTCCAAACAGGAGGTGCTAACAAGCTTTGAAGAGGAAACAAACAGGAAAGGCTCAGAAAGTGCCGAAACTGTCAAAGTGGGTATTTTTAAAGCCTCCCACTGGAGCTTGCCTCTAGTGTTCACTAAGGGCTGCTAAGCTTCTCGAATGTTGAAATCATTAGCCCTATTACTGTGTCATTCTGCCACATTCCCTTCCAACCTTTCATCTCTGTCCACCCACCAGACACTCCCTCTCCTCAGACAAGCTGAATGACACAGTATTCATTTCTTCTGAGCTGGAGCTTTCTAAACTATGCTTTTAAAAAAAAAAAGAAAATATATGTTTACATTCAAATCCCTCAAGGGTCCTGTTGCTGAGTCAAAGACTTCAGATGTTTCAAGGAAGGAGGATAGAGATACTGGGTATCAGGCCTTTGGTGTGGTGTGCTGGGATATCCTTCTAATTCCTCATCCGCCCCCTGTCTGCCCCATCTCACCCCTTATCTGTGGTTCTTATCTGTTCCCTGCTGCAAAGAGTCACGAGGAACCCAGGAACGCTGGGAAGCAGTCACACCACAGGGCAAAAGCAGCAGGATCCAAAAGGTTCAAGACTGAGTTTTGCTGGTGCTAAGCTGGGGCCCTAAAGCGACCCCAGAGCCTTCTGCTTTGAGTCTTCCTCTGCCTGGGCTGCTTGATCTCTCTCTTAGCTCTCCCCAGCTCGCCCTCTGTTCTCAGGGCCCACAGTGACTGTGAGGGCCCCGTGGCTGGTCCTTCCAAAGAGCCAAGGCCTTGGAGTCAACTAGACCCCAGCTTCAGGTCTACTATCTGTGCAACCTTGACCATGTCCCTTAGTTTTCTAGGCTCAGTTTTCTCTTGTGAATAATAGAAGTAGTATTTAACTTAGAGACTTTTTGTGAGGACACTTTGAACAAATGGATGCATGTGCTTTTATACAACATTGAGGTAAAATTCACACAGTATAAAATTAACTACTTTCAAGTGAACAGTTCAGTGCATTTGGTACATTCACACGCTGTTTGGTACAAACAGCACTCCATCTATTTCACACCATTTTCTCACTCCCAGTTCAGACCCCACACTCATGAAGCGCTCACTGCTCCCAGCCCAGCCCCTGGCAACCATGCACCTGCTTACCGTCTCTGTGCCTTTGTGAACATTTTCTATAAGTGGAATCCCACAAGATGTGACCTTCTGTGTCTGTCTACTCTCACTCAGCATGATGTTTTTGAGGCTCATCTGCACTGTAGGGTGTATTGTGCCTTCCTTCTGCTTTAATGGTATTCCATTGTGTATATGTATCATGACTTGTTTTTCCATTCATCTATCTTCTGACGGCCTTTGGGTTGTTTCTGCCTTTTGATGATCGCTGCCATGGATTTCTTGTGTATGTACTTTTTCAGAATACAGTAAGTGCTTATTAAGTGTGCAAGAGGCAAACCAAAGTCCAGGGGCCTGTACTGATGATAGAAGAATTCTTGTCTCCACAGAATCCCACACGGAGATGACTCACAGCTTTATTCTTCAAGAATGACAAGGCTTTTAAAACCTGTGCTCATAGGCGACCCAGTCCCCATGCTCTGACACATGACACGCTGGGTCCCGCTCGGATCATACTTGTTTGGCTGCTGACCTAGCCAGCTGGTGCCAGCTTGGCATTTCTAAGGCACTAGAAGAAAGAGAACCTCACTAAGTCCCACCACATTGTAGAATCTCAGGAAGCCTCTGGTTCCTCCACCATGAAATGGGGGTGATGGTAGGAATGGCCAGCTGTCCTGGCTGACCTGGGAGACCAGTCATCAACCCAGGAACGGACTCGGAACACTGCTTTCCTCCTCCTTACTTCCTGTTCAAGTCAAATAAATATTGAAATGGAAATAATACCTTTATAAAAGAAAGATAGCATGATGTAATTTACTCCTCATATGCTATTTTCTGAGTGCCTCCTGCGTGCCAGGCACCATTCCAGGCTCCAGGGATACAGCCATGAACACAGTAGACAAAAACCCCGGTCCTTATGAAGTTTATGTTTGAAGTGGGAGGAGGCAGACGACATGTGAGCAGACGAGAGAGATGTTCGTGTACGAGAATGTGGCAAGTACTTTGGAGAAAAAGAAAGCTGGTGCGAGAGGCAGGGAGTGCTGGCATGAGGGGAAGTCAGGGTTCTTCAGTGTTCTGAAAAGCAGGGTGTCACAGTGAGAGGGTGACATGTGGACAGAGATTTGAAGGAGGTGGAGGGGACAGCCAGAGAGAGGATGGCACAGGCACACCCTTAGAGACAGGACCAGGGTTAGAAGTGTCAAGGAGTGGCAGGACGGCCACCAGGGAGCAAGGAGAAGTCCCATCGGAAGAGACCACAGAGGCGACGGGAGCCCGGTGGTGTAGGGTCCCACGTCCACACTCCAGCCCCTGTCATATGGAGAGGCCGGCAGGCCCTGGTGAGGTGCAGCCAGGTCCTCAGAGGCTCTCGGCTCATTGGGGGGGAAGGCAGACTTCCCACAATGGCTGCCAGTAAGTTCCATTCCGTGGCAATCATAACTGGCGATCCAGCCCCCAGCCCACACACGTCCCTCCTTTCCCACCTTCCTCACCCCGGTGAATGACGCCCCCACCCACCCAGCTGCCCAGGCTGAACACGTAAGACTTCTCTTTCGATGACTCTCATTCTCGAACCCCTTCATCCATTCTGTCAGAAAGTCTGGCCTACCCTTCCTCCCAAGTGGACCCCACTCGGACCCCTTCTCTGTCTCCACTGTGCCAGCCTTGTCCGAGTCACCATGACCTGGTGCACAGCCGTGGCCTCCCCGTCAGTACCCCCATGGTCCTTTTGCCACAGAGCAGCCGGAGGGGTCAGGTGCATCACCACCTGAACCTGATCATGCCACTCCCTCTTCTTGAAGACCTCCCATGCCTTCCAAACACACTCAGGAAAAATTCCGACCCCTCTCTCTGGCTGCCAGGCCACAGGTCTGGCCAGGCCATTGCTGCTCACTCAGTCACCCCAGCCACGTTGCCCTCACCCCGCACCAGGGCCTCTGCACCAGTGCCTCTGCCCTCTGCCCAGAATGTTCTTCTCGTTCTGCACCACTCCCATGCCAGTTTAAACGTCACTAGGGTTCTAGGACAACCCAATCGAAGGCAGGCATTCCTCCTTAATAAACCTGTCATACTCCGTTAAAATGTCCTGTTTCGTGGTCTCCATAACATTTAACCTTCCTAGAAGTGATGGTACTTATGAGATAGAAAAGTGATTTGGTTTTTTGTTATTGTTGTTGTTTATAAGGCTTGTAAGCTCCTTAACAGCAGGGACCTTGTCTGTTTTGTCTACCCTCATGCTCCCAAAGCTAGAACAGGACCTATAGGAGTGTCCAATCTTTTGGTGTCTCTGTGCTACACTGGAAGAAGAGTCGTCTTGGGCCACACATTAAATACATTGTGATATGTAATCACAAAATAATCTTACAATGTTTTAAGTAAATTTGTGATTTTGTGTCAGGCCACACGCATAGCCATCCTGGCATGAGTGCCGCCTGTGGGCCACAGCTTGGGCGCCCCTGGACAGAGCAGTTATTCATTACACACGTGAGTGAAAGGCTTACAAGGTTTTTGTGCTTCCTGTGAGGTCCCACAGCCCCCTGTCTTTCCCTCCGTTCATGCCCTTACCACCTTATGAATAATGACTTGTGGGTGCCATGTCTTCCCATCTGGTTCTCTAAGGGAAGGAGCTCTTTCTGCTCTGCCTGAGCACTATCTGGGAAGCCGTGGACTGTGCAGGAGCCCCTCCACCACCGTGGAAGAAATCTGCCTTTTCCCTGTTATAACACTGAAAGTCACCTTTTGCTCTGGGTCACCTGTGATAACATTTTAAGTCACCGGGCATCACACCCTATGATAAGCATTTTGCCGCTCATCTCCTTTGTGCCTCACATGAGGATTCTTGTGAGGAAGTCTCGACTGAGAGAGCTCAATAGTTGGCTCAACAATGCCCCGCAGAGCTGGGACGCACAGCACATGGATCTCACCCAAGCCTGGCTCTGCCCTGCTTGCTAAGGGATGCCTTCCCCAGCAGGCACCGTGGAGAAGGAGGCTGGCTTCCCCACTCTGAGCTGTTGTGTTAGTCAAATTGCAAAGGTTCATTATAAATGTCTTCTAGGCCTTTGCTCTCTTGTCCTATGGATAAGTTAGCCAAATAGGCAGCTGGTGAAGAAATTATCCCATTTTTAAAGAGCAGAATATTTGATAATTTCCTCTGTCAACTCAGTTGCCTCTGGCAAACAACTAACCTGATGACTCTACTAACCGTCTCCCAGTGGGGTTGGACCAACTCTTTTCATCTCGTGCCTAGTAGGATGCTGCCTCAATTAGTATTTGCTAAACAGATCAATGGAAATAATGAGGCTATCAGTGAATTCAATTAAAGGTGAGTGAGCCCCACAGAAAGGACTAGCTCAGGAGTAAGAGGGCGTAAACCTTAGACTGATCCCAATACACAACTTTCCTGCACAACCTGACCTTTCACCTTTTGGGGGAAGAAAGAAGGAAAGGAAAGGAATGAATGGGACAGAGGAGCTCCAACAGGGTCGTCTCAATAAAAGGAAATAAAGAGGCCTGTATTTTGCTTTCTCTTGATCAAATCTTGTGTGTGTTTATGGAGAGTTCTGGGTTTAAGCTCCAGCTGGTCACCGAAGGCATGTAATCTTGAGCTGGTGACGAACTGTTTGGAGCCTTGTTTTTTCTCCCTGGGAGAGTGTGGGTAATGAAGCACTTTCAGAGAACTTGCTGTGGGGCATGCACTGTTCTGGGGGCCTTCACAGACAGCTCTGTTATCCTCCTTAAGCTCCACGATGACTCAGGCACGGTGGGTTCTTCTGTGAGCTCTGTTTTGCAGACAAGGCTCTGAGGCACCCAGAACGAGCGACTGTCCGGGGCCACACAGCCAGGGAGCAGTGGAGCAGGGATCAGAAGTCACTCCATCGGTGTTCTTCGCTGCCTTGTGGTGGGGTTCAAGGAAAATATTGTTTGTGAAAATATTGCACGTTGTAAATGCTTAGTGATAATTCATGATTTCGAGGATTGTCTGACTCTTTCCTGGAGTCCCAGAGAATGAAGGGCCAGGAAGGGTGCCTTCATCTGGTCCTGGAGTGTTGGGGAGAAGGACCTGGGGCCATTTGGAGTTCGGACCCTCCTGGAAGTAATGCCTCTGGTTCAGGGCTAAGGTGGCTGTCCTCTAGTGAAGGGCGGGGCCTGCATTCCCGAACATCCAGACTTGTTCATTAAACAACAACAGCAACAATAACAATAACAACAACAACAACCCTCAAAACCCACCTACAAGACAGCAAAGCTCTGGGAAAGAATCACGGCCTGGGGGGATGGTGTGCTTCATGTCGCTCTGCACAGGAGGGGTGAAGGCGAAGGGAAGGGGCCCAAGGGAGACACTCATTTGGGGACAAGAGAGGTTTCAAACTGGACTTCAACCAGGAAGCCTGAGCTCTTGATTAAGCAGCTGCTCTGTGCCAGGAATTGTGCAAAGCAAATTCACGTGAATTCCTTATGTCATATTGTACAATAACTCTGGGCAGAACATTGTATTATTTTCTTGTTGTATTTGTGCTGACTCATTAGCCAGAGCTCAGCCTGATTCCAGATCATTCCGTGATACCATGCTGCCTTCTAATGTCCCTCATTCACTTCCAACAACATTGTTTTAATTTGCCCCAAGAATGAAGCAGCAAATCTGTCTCAAACATTGGCTATGCCTTGCTTTTTCATGGAGGTTTGCCTAGAAAGCTGTGTTTAAATTGATTATACGTAAGACAGACCATATTTTAAAAATGTATTCAAAACCCTTTAATGGGATTCAACGATAAATCTTTTTCTATATTAATAAATCTTTTGGCAAAGTAAATAAGAATCCCCTTCCTTCTTTCCAGGACTAACTTATGTTTCACAGTTAATCCTTGTTTTTATAAATTGGGCACTTTTAGGACACTGTATACCAATATTAAGACAAGAAGAAACCAGACGAGATCCAAGGGAAAAACCTCCCCAAACCGACAGCGCCTGGAGAGAGCACCGAGACATGGCTTGGAGGGTCAAGAGGGTAGAATCTTGAGGAAGGTGACCTCCAGGTACCACCCGGGTTTACTTTAATCTGGAACACGCCCTTCCCGTGGCCTCTCTCTGAGCACCAGTCCCGGTTCTCAGGGATCCCTCGGACATCTCTATGTTGATATTTTGTAGGAGTTCCCAAATCAGCACATCCAAGCCCAAACTCCTGACATTTTTCCCCCAAACTGGCTTCTCCACCTTCCCTTTGCACTTCTATTCATGATACTTTCACTCCAAACTCACTCTGTCCCCGCCGCCTGCCGCCTGCCCTCACCTCTGAACGCTGACTTTGTGGCCAAACCATGGAGACCACTGTGCCTCTCTCAGCGGCCGCCTCCTTTCGTGTGTGCCGGCCACCACAGCGTCTCATCCCATCTGGCACTGCAATAAAAGTGCCTTAACTGGTCTCCTCACTTTCTGCTTTGCCCCCTCAAATCTGCTCTATTTGTTCGTGTCAGATTATTTTTCCTAAAATTAGCTTCCATCAAGGTCCTGCTGGCCTCAAAAACCTGTGCTGGTTTCCTATTGTTGCCTTTTGGAATCAGGTCGTCAGGGCTGATGTTGGAGCCCTCCCCAGCGGGGCTTTAACTAGCACGTCCAGCCTTTCCTTTGTATCTCCTTCCTCTGTGACTATGAGTGAGTACTGGACCGCTGGCTGCTCAGGAACTGTCTCCACACTCTTTACAGCCTCACCTTTGCTCAGGCCGAGGACCAGCTGCCTGCCTTTAGAACCCTCTTCTGTGGGACCCAAAGCAAAGGCTCTCTGTTGTATGAGTCGTCTCTTCAGCTCTCCATCCCAGTTGGCTACAATGTCTTCTGCTATTTGCTTATATTTTTCTTCTAAGTGAACTCCATCCTGCCTCACAGTATGGTTACATATGACCTTCTCTGATTCTTACTACTCGAGGAGTAGTCTCTTAAAGACTTGAGCTCCGTCCTTTTCACCTCTGTGGGTCTAACACAGAGCTTTCTATGAACCAGGAGTTCAAAATCATGTGTGGGAAGGAGGGAATAATTCCTAATTACAGAATACTTCCCCTATCAGAAGCGAAGACAGGAGACAAGTCCAGCTAAGGACAGGGAGATATGCTGGGGAAATGGGTATGTCTCCAGTGCTCAGGCTGCAGTCCTTTATTGGGTGAAATGATGTGTCCATGGAAGCTCTTCCCAGAGAATGTGAATGAATGAAGTCCAACCCTCTGTGATGACAACCAGAGCAGGCAACAGGAATCCATGGTCAGGACCTTGATTTTTCACACACAGGGCTCACATGGGCCTGATTTTGAAATGACTGAAAATTCTCTACTTCCCCTGGCAAAATGGGACTCCCCTTCTTCACATGCTGATAATAACTCTGAGCCCACAGAGAAGCAAACAGTAAATGTACACACCCGGCACCTCGCCTGCAAAACGAAGGGTCTGAACTCAGTGAGCTTTATGAGACGGTGTAGTTTGAAAAACATTACATCGTCCTTTAATTTCTTTGAAAAGTTTAGACAATCTGAGTGAAAAACAACCCCCAATCCTCTCCATTGGGCAGGCTTCCCTAGAGGGGGAAAAAGTGACTTTTACAAACGCACTACTTATTTCGTGGTGACTGCAGAGCTCAATATCTAATCTACTTCCCCACTTCCTGTGTTATGAAATGCTGGGCATAGTTTTCTCTTGGCTCCGGTTGCACTCCGATAAAGAGCGAGGAGCTGGGATGAAAGACGCAGTGAATACTGCCCTCTTTCGGTCACCCTGGGTTTCTGCAGCTCTCCCCATTGGCGTGTGTCAAGCAGACAAGAGTTAAAGTTACGCTAAGTAAACCTTGGCATGGCATTCCTTTCCAGTTGTTCTCTGCGTGACTCCGTGGTTTTAGCAGCGTGGAACATCTTTATTTTGGTGTCACAAACATTTTAGCGTGCCCAAGGCCGCCGCTTTGCGCCAGAAACCATTTAATGATGGTTGTTCCGTGCTGACCAGAAAAAGTGGGTGTAAAGCAGAAAAGAGGCCCTATTGTTTGAGGTTTCCCTGCTCCGTGTGGATTACCACAGAGCTAAAGATAAACCCCCAGCAGAAAGCGACATGTCAGCAGGAACGCAGCAAGATTACCTCTCACGCTGGCTGGCCCCTCATTTGGAAGAGATGGCTTTTGTCTTCGTCACTTGAGAAGTTCTCAAGTGATTTGGTTAGGACATTTTTGTAAGATACACAGGAAGGGATTTTGTGAACTGAACAAGTGGCCCTAGTGCTTGAACCTATGCAAGCACTCCTGGCAAGGAAGGGCATCTCTGTTGGTGGAACAACTCATACATTTTTTATAGTCCCAAGTAGAAATGAAAAATTAATATGACCTCCTTTCTTGGTTGACCTGAATCACGCTTTATGGGTGTTTCTTTCTCGTGAAAGCGTGTGTGTATTTGCAGGGGGTGCAGAGAGCCCCGGGGCTGAGAGGTAGTGACAGCGAGGGGACCCATTACTTAGGGACACAGTAGAGTCCTCTTGGCTCTGTGCCCAAATGCAAATTATTTAATTTGTTTTCAAAGCTTTAGAAGTCACACCGGTGAGGATTCAGCGTATCAATAAATCATTTAACATGTCTGTGCATCTGCCGGGCCCAGCCAGGCATCAAGGTGCACAGGAGAATAGCCAGGTTATGTTATGATTGGAAAGGGAAGGTTTAATTGCTGACTCTAATTCAAAGAAACGGAGTTTGCAGTGTGCATCACATAATTTGGTTCTTAAATATTAGCCCTGGTTCCAGCAATTCTGTGTCCTTCATGTCCCAGGACAGTTCTGGGGACAGACATTCATCTCCGTTCTGCTCCTAAGGGAACTTGCCGTTGTCAGACTGTGCGCTTTGATTAGCGATTTGAAAAACATGGTCCGATAAAGTCCTAATCAGCACAAATGGAGCAGTCAGGGACTGGGGCCTTTTTCCATTCCCGCTTTGCTTTGAAAAGCCCTGCGAACAAACATGCCGTGGCAGATTCCTATCTCAGCCAGCCAGGGAGAGGAACTCTGCAGGAGGAATGCCAGGACTCTTCCAATTCACGCTACCCTCTCACCAACCGTAGATCTCGAAATTATCAGGGGTAAGTATATTTAGGAGTAAGAAAATATCCATCAAAGAACAAAGTCAGGAAACAGATCTATTTAGTTGTTTTCTTTCTGCTAAGTGCCTTTGATGAAGCATTCGCATTGGCTTATGCCCCATATGGCTAGAATCAACTGGAGAAACGTACGGAATTCTCAGTCCAAATGCTTCCTCTGTAGGAGGGTTTCCATTCAGATACGCAGAGCTGAAATCGCAGCTCAGGGCTCTGTCCTACCTTCAGGAACGTAACGGTTTGGAGCGCCACGGCAGCCTGGTTAGCGATGGGAAGGGAGTGTGTTGAAATACTTTGAGAACAGTGACACCATAGCTTTTCTTTGGAGAAATTATCCGAGGAGAAAAACGAAAAGGAACAAATCACAGAAAACTCTACAGTCCCCGGGGACTGATTGTACAGCACGTCATCGAAAGGACCGCTGCTCGCTGCTCGAGGGAAAGCAGCTCGGGTTTACACCCTTCCCTGAGGAAATGTGAAGTTCTGGGGCTGGGGTTCCGTCTAGTCAGGAGGGAGAGAAGGAAACCTCCATTTATTAACAGAAAAGTGTGCATCTGCTTTAAACACTAAGGGGACGTTCTTTACCTAGTGCCCTTATAAGGTTCATTGTTTGAAATGTGAATGAAGTACTGAACACTAACTTTTTGCATTTATATAGTACTCCACTTGTCAAAGATCTTTTCTCATGGATCATTTGTCAGGAGGGATGAGCAGGAGGGGTAGGATTGGGGGAAAGTCAGTTTACAGCATTATTTTATGAAGCAGACTGGAAACAGAAACTAAAGGATCTCATTCCGCCTCGTTTGAGAAGCAAGCAGGTGTCAGATGAATTGTCCTGGGACACAGTCACGTGATTGAGGGCTTCTTTCTCTTCTCGCCCCCGCACGTCTTCTGTGGCCACACTTGGAACACATTCCAGTCACCAGCAGCCCCAGCAGGGCGGGGCTCCCACCTGCTTGCCAATGGTGCTCCCAGTGTGGCAGCCCAGGGGCTCTTCCCAGAAGTGCGGCTGTGGATGGGAGGTACCGTGCTTCCCCTGCAACTCTCGTCCTGAATGTGGGTCAGTGGCTGTATCACTTCTAGGCCCTGCTTGGGAGCCCAAAATACTGCCAGGCAAGCGGGCACCGGTAAAGCACAGAGACTGTTTCTTTGGCCTTCGCATGGGGATGTGGACTCAGCGGATTCAGAGCTCCTCTAGGAATCCCTTCTAGCCCTGAGGTCGGTCTCTAGTGTTCAAGGCCATTTTTTTGTAGACTGGCTTAAGCCGTTGCAGCACTAAACAAATAAATGAAAGCACAAAGCTGTTCATGTCTCAGGAAGACAGCAGGTTTCTGTGTGCGGTGGGAGAACGCAGGGAGCTGTGCATGGAGCCTCTCTGGACCATCAGCAGAGAGCTTCCCATCTGACAAAACAGATTTGCTTGTTTGACTTTGAACTTAAGTCAACAAAGACAGAAAATGGGTGGGTCAGGCAGTCTTTGAAGGGAAGGGCCCAGGGACAATTTCGCTAACTAAGGAAGGCTCTGTACAGGGTGTCAGGAGTTTATCTTTCAGAACCTTTCCGTCAGGCATTGCACGTGAGAGGACTTTGTCAACCGGGGAGTCCTTCCCGAACAGCCATTGCTAGGAGGATACATTTCTAAACTCATCAGAGTGAAAGGACTAGGACAACAGGGATGAGTGGACAGAAGCACAGACGAGACCCTGACAAGTGCAGACAGTGTGTTCCTTGTCAGAGATCTTATTAAGGAGGGTGAAGAAGCTGGAATCATTTAGAACACAATTTCTACCCTGGCAGAGGCCAATGCAAAATTATAGAAGATAAAGGTGTGGACCTTAATGTTTTAGACATTCTCTGTACTGTTCTCATTACTTTATAATGGTCTCTCTTCCCTCTGGCAGACCCACAGCTCTTTGAAACGGGGAAGAGTAGTCTTGCTCAGCCGGGAGGAACTTGGCGGCCCCCCTTGGGTGTTACCGTCCAGGCTCTTCGATGTTCTTGGATTGGTTCATTTGAGTTCGAGCAGTTGGCCAAAGAAGGGTGACCCATCGCAGTTTGGGGCGCACTGAGCTTGGTATCCATGGCTGCCTCCCCAGCTTAGTCATTAAGCATGGCACCAGCTGCTGACATCTACAGCTGAAAAGAGGGGCATTCTGGCACAATAGAATAAAAGCCCATGAACCCCTACTTGGGAGTTGGTCATGCTCTTCCGTACCCTACTGGCCTCACCCCATTTTTACCCCAGGCTCACAGCGGGCCTCCACTCGCAAAGCTTGTTCACGACAAAGGCTCATTAGTTCCAGACATAAGCATTGTCCCTATAGCAGTCCCCACCTTCTCTTAAGCAAGAAGACCAAGGACAAAACAATAATAACAGTGACAATTACAGCAACACAACTGACAACTGAACATTTTTTAGCAACGCCTTTCTCTGGGGAGACCCCGTCAGGATGAGTTGGGTGCTAGTTCCCAGAAGGAGCGGTTTGCACTGGAGTTACAGTTGCTGGAGAAACAATGCCGAGGAGTCTCTGGGGTGCCCACGTTATGCTGTTTCTCTATGAGAAACCAAGTCCCATGTGGGGATGCACAGGACTTGGAAGGAGCCATCGGCAGAGATGCTAGCCAGGCCTTCCTGTGGAATGGTCCACATTCCGGCTCAGAGATGCTGCTCTGGTCGTGGTCTTCATTACCAGGAAGGGAGAAACCATGCTACAATATTGTGGCACATTATCGCCTCTAAATAACCTCTACCCATCCTCGATACTTTCTCTCAAGGGGTGTGTTTCCTTTAGCAGCCACAAATGTGACTTCGAATGATAAAGACTTGCTTCTTGTCCTAACCCTAGTACTTTGCACATATGATCCTGAGCAAAACAACGCTGGAGAAAAAAAAAACCAAGGCTCAGAAAGTTAAGCGACTTGCTTCTTCCGGGCAGAAGAGACAGCAGACACAAAGATCCTGGGGTAGGAATAGGCATGGCCTGTAGGTCTCTGTTCTAAGACTGACAGTGGGGTACTCTGACGTCAGATCTCACGTCTTCCTTAGGTCGCCTGCGTGAGGATTTCTCTGATTCTCTGTCGCATCTCTGTCCTGCTCACCTGACTTAGCTTCTTCAGAACACTTGTCTTCCTCAGAAATTATCTTATGTATTTGCTTCCTTTTTACTGCCTGGCTGGCTGGGACTCACACTCCATGAGAGCGAGGACCTTGGCTGAGCTCCACTACCCGTAGTTCCAGTACCTGCAACAGTGTCTGACACACATCCCAGCAGACACAGCTCCCAAACCCCTTATGTGAAGCCCGTGGGGTCCATGTGTTTCGGAAATTCAGAATTTTGTATTTCAGAAAGGTCATGGGGGTACACGTCACTAAGTTATATGATACCCCAAAGAGTAGGGGGAAAATTCTATAATCAGACACATATGCATATCTGCAGTGGAACATGAAGAATATATGAATATTCACATTAAGAAGAATTGGAAAAGACTTTTAAGAGTTTCATGTCTGTTCATGTCAGGAGTCCATAACAAATGAGCTTGCCGTCAACTTCCAGAAAATCTTTTGATTTTCAGAGAGTTTTGGAATTTGGGATTTCAATAAAGGCTTGTCAATATGCATTCAATTAATATCCATCAAATGCATAAATCAACAAACATGATTGCGTGGCTTCCATGAGCCCAGGTACCGTGGCAGGGCTGGCTCCGCAGCAATGAAATTAGACAGATATGGCCCCTTGCAGCTCAGACCTGCAGAGCAAACAGGCAGTTAGACAATTAATTGTCATTGCAAAGGAGGCACCTCGACCTAAGGAGAGAAAATCTGTGGGTTTTACAATCATAGAAAAAGAAGTTTATTAACCACCCCCTCCTCCCACACATTGATCCCCTTTCACATATAGGCAAAGTCAGTCATAGACTTCTGGAGTCTGTTCTTACAATGTGTTCCTTAGTGACAATGGAACCAGAGGTGGGAGAAAGATGGCGAGTTCTCACCCCAGATTCTGGTGTTTCTTTATTTCTTCCTTGCCCATTTGTCAGAGGTCCCCAAGCAGGTCATAGTGTCAACCCGTCCGGAGGTCGGCCCTCTTCCAGAGATTGCTAACGCCCAGTGGAAATGTCGGTGTGCCGAGGGGCATGGCAGAGCGCTCCCTGTCAGGAAAGGAAGGCATTTGGGGCTCCCTGGGATGTCAACAGCGTTTGTCACAGAGACAAGCTGATTCTCTGATCCCATGTCGCCAAGGTTGTCCACCCCATAAGGCAAAGGACTGTTGATCTTTCTTTGATGGTCTTTCGAAAAGCCCACACTCCCTGTTTTTCTTCTCCCCTCCCCTCCCCTCCCCTTCCCTCCTGTCCCTTCCCCCCAACTGACAGGTATTTATTCAACACCTGCTCGGTGCCTGGCCCTGTTCTGGATATAAATGGCAAATCTGGCTAAAATTAGAGTATGTAGATTGTAGGAAAAGAACATCATTGATTTCACTGCCCCTCCTGAAAAAGAAAACTTTTGCTGAATGACTTTGTCATATGGAAGTTTGGAAGACTGGAATGTACAGTAATTGGGTGACTTTGGAGTCAGACAGACCTGCATTCACACACTAACTTGGTCTCTTACTAGCAAGTTTTTAAATGTGAAGTTATCAAGCCTCTGTTTTTTCATCCGTGAAATGTGGATTACAAGCCCACCTCACAGGACTGTTGTGATGACTAGATGAGCTCGGCCGTGCATAGGAGAATGACTGGCACAGTGTCAGGCACACAATGGAAATGTATCCACCCATTCATTGGGTGTCCACCATGTGCTAGCTCTGCTTTGGATGCTGACAATACGAAAATGAGAAAAACAAACCCCCTACACAGCAGAACCCATAAGAACCTACAGCGATTAGATTTCCTAAGTTGTTAAAATGGAGTTTGATTCAGGAAGGCCGATGTTTTCTGTTTTTTTCATAAACATTGTTATGATTATCACAAACTAAATTTATGCTCACTAAAGAAAAATTGGAAGAGAAATGCAAGTAGAAAAGCACAATGGTTAATCATTCATGTCCAATTCACTCAACAAATATTTGTTGAGCACCTACTATGTGCCAGCACTGTTCCAGGCTCCGGGGACACTATAGTGAATAGCCAGGAAAGATCTCTGTTTCATGATGCTTACATTTTGGTGGGAAGAGAGACAATAAATGAAGTAATTTCTGATAGTGATAAGTGGCAAAAAGAAAGAGGGCGATGATGGTTGAGAGGAGGGTTTGAGGTTGAATGTCAGGGAGAGACGCTCTGAGGAGATGTCAGTGGAGCTGAGACGTGGATGACAAGGGATTGGCTGTGCGAAGACCTGGGAGAAGTGTTGCTGGCCAATGCGAGCTTTCCCAGTGGTTTGTCTATGCAAATATCCAGCTGTTTCTCATCCAGTCCCAAAGGAACATGACGCAGAGAAAGCTGTGTTTTGCCAAAGATTTATAATTTAACCTTTCTGGTTCTAGAGCCAATTCTTCCACAGGCATAGAAATACTCTTAACTCTTGAGTGCCCTTGGTTCTTCAAATTTAAAGATTCCTTTAAAGGAAGGGAGGATCCGATGGGTTTGGGCTCCTACTGGAATGGAGGACAGTAATCGATATTAATTGGAACATGGCAAAAGCCTCAGGAAGTGACCCTTCTCTGGACTCAGCATCCACGAGGCACTTTCCCAAATGCTCTGCTCAAGTCTGGCCTCTGGAGAGGCCGGGCCACATCCAGCAGATTGGGGCCCTCTGTCTAAAGATAAAGTTGAAGGATGTCCTCAGATGCATTAAGATGTATGAAAAGGATGAACTGGAGGCTTCCACAGAGACAAGAGGAGGTGCGCTCCGTGGGGGATTTGCCCAGACAGTTGGCCATTTTTTTTCTTGGCTGTTCAGCCTAGTCCAGATTTCGTGTAAGTTAATTCTCTTCAATAAAAGGAATTTATTTATTAAATATATAAGTAGGTGTGGTTTAACTTTTATGCCTTTTTCCAGGTTTTCAAAAATCCTTTGTCATACAAAGTGTCTTCATGTTAGAGTTGGAAAAGATGGTCACTGTAGTCAAAGAAAAGCATTCTAAGGTGAATTAAACTTTGGACCACAATATGTAAGGCAGTTAGTTATTTCATGCTCACCAGTAGAAATGGCAAAAGCTATTTTGCCAGCTAATTCATGGCAAAAGCAACATGAAAAAGTCTCAGACAATAATTGCTGCCAATCTCATCACCTATTCAAAGCCACACTCCATGTTCCCACCGTATCTTCTGTCATGTACGTTTTAATGCATTGATATGTGCATTTTTACAGTAATGTTAAAGACAGAATTTAACACAAAAATAACATACCACTATATTTCTGGCTCTGTCCTAAGCTCTCTAAATGCATCAATTCATTTGATTCTCACAATAACCTGAAACAGCTATTATTACTAACTAACCCACTTTACATGTTAAAAAATGGAGAGAATATTTCCTATTACCTAGTCTATGTTTTGGCTTTAGATTACAATATTTTTCCTCAAATTCTCATTTTACCTGTTGTTTTTCTTCCCCTATCTCCCTTTACCTCCCCACCTCACACTATGTCTATTTTTCGGCACCTTGTTCTTCTCACATAATAAATGCATTGTGGGTATTTCAGCCCTCCTCACCTTAGACACAGGTGGCAAACACGAGGTCCACAGGCCAAATCCGCCCTCCACCTTGTTTCATCTGGCCCGGCACCTTGTTTTATCTGGTCTGGCGCCTTGTTTCTACCCAGCGGCAGTGCCGAGCTCCTGGCTCCTAGTTAAGGAGTAGTTACAGTTACACAGTCCTAAAATTACATCAGGCCCTTTAATGGCAACCGTGAGGCTGATGTGGCCCCCGGTGAAAATGAGTTTGACACCCCCCACCTTAGCAGTTGCATGGAAATGGCTGTGTGTTGCTACAGCTGTCTCTCTGCCCTGCTGCCTCATTCTGCGTCTTCACATTCTCAGGCCACTCACCAAGATAATTTTAAAATAGCATTTTTTTATAGTGTGCTCTGGTAATGAGGAGGGCATTTAAATCTCTTTAGGGTGGAAAAATCCATTTTTTGTGGGAGTCAGAGGCCAAAATATCCCTCCCGTCTTGGGTGGCCCATCACACTTCCCGGAAACACAAATAAACATCCATCCTAACCTTTCCCTCACTCCTGTAGTTCAGGTTGTTTCTGCTTAATCACTTACCATTTAATTTCCAATACCATGGAAGTGATTCATGTTTATTGTAGAAAACTTGAAAAAAAAATGCAGGAAAGATAGAGATAAAAAATCACTCCCTAAAGACAACACCTGTCACATTTCAGTGAATTACTTTCCAGTCCTTCATAGTCTTTTCCCTTTATTGTTATTATTTTTAAAATGTGAAGTAGAGAACATACTTTAAAAAAAACAATTTCTTTACTGATAAGAAAGAATAAGTTAAAATAAGTGGTTATATCCACTTATTATAACTGGACATTATAATAAGTGGTTCTCTATGATTTGTGAAATTCTTTGTGGATATAACCAAAATGATCTTTACTGAATTTTGACTTATTACAAGAATAAAACCTGTTATTTATTAGAATTAAGTAAACTCAAATAAGAAACCCACTAAAACCGTGCAGAGTCCCACCTCTCAGAGACTTGCACAGGATTTCTTTTTATGGATGATGATTTTATACCGTTTGTTCCTGTTGAATGCTGACCTTCTATATCATTGGACATAATTTTACATTACTGCCTGGTGGCCCGATCTCATCTTGCTGGTGCCTGCTGTCTCTTCCTTGTCTCTGCTGTGAGTCTTAAGCTCCTGGAGGTTGGGGAATTCCTGTCCCCTTAATTTCCAGTCTGCTGCCCAGAACCCACACTACAGATGTTGGCTGGATACTAACTCAGGTACTAATCATGATGGCAGCTACATCACCGCGGAGGGACTCTGTGCTCCAGGCAGCAATCTGCGGTGGACCCAAGGTCAACAGTGTTCCTTGTGACTTTCTATCCCAAACCCATTCTATGCCATCACTGATCACAAGAGACATTTTGCAGCGCAAAGCTCATAAAGTCCCTGCAATGCCATGTTTAATCATGCCATCAGAAAGAAGTTTACCTCACAACTTAACAAGGCAAAAAGGAGCATTTTACCATTGTGTTTTATCATTGGCTTGAGTTAACAGTCCCACCCTTTGGCTTAAGGACAGTGGGCCTCAGCTCTCTCATGTGTGGAATTTTCCTGGGCAGTCCTGATTTCGAATCCTGTGTACAGGCGGCCCTCTCGCTGACACTGGTTCATGTCCGGCCTTCACATCCTGATCTCTGTCCTGGAAATCCGATGTCAGTGGCTGTGCCCCTTTTGTATGCGGAGCTGGACCAGCTCACTTGAGCCTCTTCCCTCAGGCAACTGTTTGCCTCCCTCCAAGTCACGGTTCCAGGGTTCTCAAACTTTGTTTCAAAGAAGGAGGCTCAGAACCTATTATCGTCTCTGCAGAACGTCAGAAGGTACAACTGTACACCATAATCTGAGTTAGAAATGCTTTTCATGGTAGTAAACATGGACTTCACGTGCAAGTTTTAATCTAAAAAAAACACATATGCATGGCTTTCATAATATTTTAATACAAAAAGTTTGAAGCTCTTGACTAACTTTGTTCAGGGTCATCGAGGCCTCCTCACTGGCCATTTCTCCAAACTAGGCTTCCCTAAATCACGTAACGAACAGCAGTTGACACGAGGGATTCCTCTCTCCCCAAAGCACTTTTCTTTTCATGGCCCCTAGTATGCCACCCACCTTGGTGTCTCCCTACCTCACCGGCTACCCCGTGCTGAATAGGAAGAGACAGCTTCCCTGGGAGATGTGGAAGGCAGGGACTTGGAAGCAGTTGCCTCCTTTCCTGAAAACATTCGCCTCACTCTCCCCGCCCCTCATGTTCCCCCTACCTTTGGGTTTTATGAATGAAAGAGGAGATAGTCCAAGTAGCTCTGGTCTGGCTCTGCAGGCAGAGTGGTTACAGGTGGGTCTGCTTCCTGTCTCCATTCAGTCACAATTGCTCAGACCCTCAGCCTCCTGATTTGTAAAATGGGAATAACAGTCGTTCCAACCTCACCCCTTTATTGTGAATATTAAATGCTCTAAGGCAGTGGGTTGTGAATATTAAATGCTCTAAGTTGTGAATATTAAATACTCTAAGGCAGCGCTCAATATTTTTGCCCCCACCCTGCAGATATCTGGAGACATTTTTGGGATCACAACATACGTGGGGTGGGGTGGGGTGGAGAGGCCACAACTAGCATCCTACCATGCACAGGGCAGTCCCCACAAGAGGACTACTAGTGGTGGTCCACTAGTGGTGAGAGGCCAAGGATGCTGCTACCCATCCTACCATGCACAGGGCAGTCCCCACAAGAAAGAATGATCTGGCCCAACATGTCAGTAGTGCTGAGGCAGAGACTTTCTGCTATAAGGCACGGCAAGTGTTTAGCTCAATACATAAGAAATGTCATTGTCATCATTTTCATTGCCACTCTTCTAGCTGCTCCCCTATCACAGCAATGAATATTCTTTTCTGTTACTTTTAGAAAGAAAATTGACTTTAGCCTTTTGACCTGTGATGCAAGAATGCTACTCAAAAGTGCAAATATTGATGGGAAAGCTGTGCATGTAACAACATGGCTAAGTGAAGGAAACAAGAAAAGGCAATTGTCCACATACCTCAATTAAACCCTAACTAGAGAAAATTATATATTGGGTTGGCCAAAAAGTCTGTTTTGTTTTTGCCGTAAAATAAAAGACACATTTTTTTTTGGCACAACCACATCGAAATTACAACTGAAATATAGAACAACCATCACTCAGAACCATCAGAAATTGTGTTGAATGGAAGTCTGACAACTACTGAATTAAAGAAACCACATCCATCCAGACTGGTATGAGGGGTGGTGATGCAGAATGGGCTGGTCCCACATCCATGTGCAGTGGATAAAAATTTGGGAAGGATATTTTGGGAACGAGGAGTCCCAGCCCCATACCAGACTCCCTGGCCCATGGTTCCAGGAAGATAAGTCTCCATAACTTCTGAGTGCAAAAACCAGAAATGATTGAGTTGGTAGAAGAAACCTCTGGAGTCCCACACAGTTCCTCTTAAAGAATCCACACACGGACTTACTCAGATTCATGCCCTCTGAGCTCCAGGACTGGGGTAGCAGCTTGAAAGGCACCAGTGGCATACAGGGAGGAACTGAAGTGTCTGGCATCAAGGTGAGAGTTGGAGGACAGTTTTCTCTCAAATAGAAAGGAGGACAGAGGCCATTGTCATTTGTCTGATTCTTCCCCAAACAGAGCCGCAGAGACGGTAGGCGGGTGCCATACCTGAGACTCCATCAGCCTAACACTGTGTGCCTGCCCTGGAAATCCTCTGAGACTCCATCCCACCCAACTGATGGAACCATTCGAACTGTTAACTGTAACTTGTCCATGCGAATGGTTTGTCTTGGCTCAGGCTTTACAACTTCCTAAATCCTCTCAAACAAGCAACAGCCAGGTTCAGGGAACCCTCAACCCCCATGCCTCTTATTAAGTGGCTCCAGGCCTAGCACTAGAGCAGCCAGCCTAGATTCACAGTTTGGCTTTGCCTGGAAATCTCCAAGCCCAGCACAAGTAGCAGCCATCTCAGACTGCTTTATAGCTCATGCAGGTGGTTGGGGCAGAACACAGGTGCCTCGTACCACCAGGGAAACTCCAGAGCCTGTGTACTCAATGTATAGCCACAGACCATATCAGAGCACCACCATCCTGCCCCTGCACAGCTGATTTTCCATGGAGGGCAGAGGTCGGTGGTTAGTGGTCACAGCCAGTCCTTACAGCAGACTAGCTTGGGTAAGCCCATCCAGCAACCTGCCAAGGTTGAGAAACCAAGGCTCAACTACAAGAGAAGGGTGTACTCAGCCCACATGGAGGGCACATGTTGAGTACCTAGTTTGGGTAATAGGGGAGGCTGTGCCACTGGACTTTACAGGAAACCTACTACATTAGGCCACTCTACCAAGACAGGGAGTTAGAGCAGCTCTACCTAATACATAGAAAAGTCATGGGAGGGTGCCAAAATGAGGAGGCAGAAAAACATGGCCCAAATGAAAGAACAGATCAAAACTCCAGATAAAGAACAAACAAAATGGAGTTATGCAATCTATCATATACAGATTTCAAAACACTCGTTATAAGGGTGCTCAAGGAACTTAGTGAGGACTTCAACAGCATAAAAAAGATCCAGCAAAATATGAAGGATACACTAATTGAAATAAAGAACTATTAAAAGGAAACAACAGTAGAGTGGATAAAGCCAAGAATTAAATAAATGATTTGGAACATAAGGAACCAAAAAGCAACCAATCAGAACAAGAAGAAGAAAGAATCCAAAAACACAAGAATCATATAAGCAGCCTCTGGGACGACTTCAAGTGCTCCAACATTCACATCATGGGGTGCCAGAAGAAGAGAAAGAGCAAGAAATTGGAAATCTATTTGAAAAAATAATGAAAGAAAACTTCCCTAATTTGGTGAAGGAAATAGACATGCAAGTCCAGGAAGCACAGAGAGTCCTAACCAAAATGGATGGAAAGAGGCCCACTCCAACACACATCATAATTAAAATGCCTAAGTTTAAAGATAAAGAGAGAATCTTAAAAGCAACAAGAGAAAAGTAGTTAGTCACCTGCAGGGGAGTTCCCATAAGATTGTCAGCTGATTTCTCCCAATAAACTTTGCAGGCTAGAAGGGATTGGCAAGAAATATTCAAAGTCATGTAAAGCAGGGACCTATAGCCAAGATTTCTCTACCTAGCAAAGCTATCATTTAGAATTGAAGGGCAGATAAAGAGTTTCTCAGACAAGAAAAAACTGGAGGAGTTCATCACCACCAAACCATTATTATAGGAAATGCTAAAGGGATTTATTTTACAAAAATATCAAAACTATGAACAATAAAATGCCAAAAAATATGTTTTCTATCAACAATTGAATCCAAAAACCAAACTAAGCCAACAAGAAAAACAGAGACAGAATCATGAATGTGGAGAGTGTTTTGATGGTTGCCAGATGGAAGGGGCATATCGGGGAATGGGTAAATAGTGAGAGGATTAAGAAGTACAAATAGGTAGTTACAGAATAGCCATGGGTTTGTAAACTACAATATAGGAAATGGAGTAGCCAAAGAACTTTTATGCATGACCCATGGACGTAAACAATGGTGTGGAGATTGCCTGAGGGAGCAGGAGGTGCTGGGTGGAGGGGGGCAAAAAGCAAAAACTTAGGACAACTGTAATAGCATAATCAATAAAATATAATTTAAAAAATAAAAGACATTTTTTATTTTTACCAATAACAACTGATTTGGGTATTTTGAGTATGTTGGCTATCTCACACGTGGTATAATGTTAATTTTTCTCAGTTAATGTCTTGATTCGTTCGCTATCAATTTCAAATGGTCTATCCAACTGTGGAGCATTGTCTAGCAAGAATTTCCAGCACAAAACTTCACAAACCACTTTTGACACATTCGATCAGTCACAGCACCTTCTCCATACACCGCACAAATCTATTTTTGTGTTTCAGTTGCACTTTAACCTTTCTTGAAATAATGAAGCATAAGATGCTGGGAATGTGTATTTTCTTCCATCTTCAATATTATAATGGCTACACAAAAATTCACCAATTTTGATAAGTTTTTAAAAAATGCACGCTGATATGACAGCTGTCACAATACAAAGTAATTGTTTTTTCTTTTTTTAGAATGAATTTAAGTTAACCAAGTGCTACTGGAGTCATTGTACAGAAAAAAACCCAAACGAACTCTTTGGCCAACCCAATATCATAAAATCACTATCCTTTCCACATGTTACCACCAGTCCACCCTAAAAATTAGGTGTTTCATGCTCCCTTTAGAGAAGAGAAAGCCATGACTCTTCCTAGCAGGTGACAGTTCGGCCATGAGCCCAGCTGCTTTGACTCCATGAAGTTATCCAGCAGACTGCCCCACCACCCCTCCTGCCCCCAGCGCGAACCAGGCCTGACTGTTCTGGAATCGGACCAGGCAAAGCCTATCTGGGCAAGACATTTAACAAAGGGAATAGGGCTCAAGGACATCGAAAGAGTTGCTACCTTGGGGTGGTGAGTTGATTTGTGTTTACCTGAAAATCTTTATTTTTATAAAAGCTCAGGGTTGATTTAATCAAAACAACTTAAAAAATCTTTCTGCCTCCTCTCTGCCTACTCCCCTCACCCCTGCAAAACACACACACACGTGCACACACGGATATCTTCACAATCCTTCCTTCTTTCAGAGTCCATCTAGTCGGCCATCTCTCTCTCTTTCCTCCTCTCTGAAACAGGTTAGCATGTTAATGGAGGCTAAACGGTTCTAGCAATTCCATTAGGAGAGAGGCTTCTGACTGGGTAGGGTCAGTGAGGAGAAAGTTTAGCAAGGAGAAAAGCCACAATTCCAAAACAAGCTTGTGTTTCACATCAAAAACAGTCTCCCCTCCCGCGCTTTTCTGGAAGCAAGCAGCCGAATCACAGGCAAGTGCCTTGGAGGCTGGGCACGTAGCAGTGCTTCTCCGAACAAAGACAGTCACATGAGCAGTCACATCTGGACAGGGTGAAGCCCACTTTGAAATCTGAATATACAATAACACTGCTTATTTAAACATCGTTTGTGTTTGAATAACGGCGAGAGTTAGAGCTGAGGAGGGCCTTTGTTTATCTGGGCTTTGGAAGTGGGCAAGAACTTCTGACAGTTTGAGGCAATTGAGGGTTGAGGATGGGGGCCTTGGACGGACATGGGACAACAGTGAGTTTGAACGACTCACCCAGAGTCATCTTGGGTTCTGTTTAAATTTCTCTTTCTTTCTGCATTCAGCAGCTTTAAAGTATAAAGTTCCTAAGGGAAGAGGCAAACCAACCAGTGGGGAGGTCAGTGCTTGGTTGAGGGTCTGTGGCTCTCTGCTTTGGAGGCTGAGGGATGAGAAGACTGCATGACAAGCTTGGGGTGGGCCTGCAAGCTGAGGCCAGCACTGACCACGGGAGCTGCTGCTGTCATGTTCGTGAGGTGGGCCTTCTAGGGCACGGGTGTCTGCAAGGGCCCATGGGGAAGACTCCAGGCTCCCCTCTGTGTTCCCCAAGGGTTAAAGGCCTGGAAAACTCGAGAGCATGATCACAGCAGACCCTGGGTTCTGCCTCCCCCAGCATACCAGCCTGTGCTAGTGCTGCACACATGTCCACCTCTTAGGAAACCAGAGGCCTTGGTCCAAAGGGCCACCCCAACTGCCAATGCTGGGCACCCCCAGACCTCCTTTCCTCACTTGCCTGCACCCAGTTGGCCACTTACTTTTGTATTTCTCCTGCCAGTTTGTACTCTTCTGAGGGGAGGCCACAAGAAGTGGTAGGTAAGAAGAGCTTGGATTCTGGAGTCAGACGAGGCTTCTCTGCCCAGTAGCTCTACGAGTACACGTGGATCATTTAACTTTTCCGGTGTTATGGGCCGAATGTTTGTGTCCCCTCAAACTTCACATGTTGAAACCCAGTCCCCAAAGAGGTGGTGTTAGGGGGTGGGCCTTTGGGAGTGTTTTAGGTCATGAGGGTAAAGCTTTCATGAATGGAATTGGTGCCCTTATAAAAGAGGCTCCAGAGAGTTCCCTCAACTCCTCCACCATGTGAGGACACAGAAGAAGGCAGCCATTTATGTCTATGAGGCAGGAAGTGGGCCGTCACTAGACATTATATCTGCCTGTGCCTCGATCTCGACTTCCCAGCCTTCAGAACTGTGAGAAATGAATTTCTGTTATTTTTAAGCCACACAGGCTAAGGTATTTTGTTATAGCAGCCTGAAGTGACTAAAGACACCTGGACTTCAATTTCACATCTGGGTCAGGCACGTAGTTGACAGGTGCTTAATAAATATTTGCTGAATGAATTCCTGGCTCTTAGAATCATTGGGGTAATTGCATAAAACTATGTAAAATACCAGCTCAGTGTCTGGTACCTGGTCAGGGTTCTGAGTAATATATATATGTTATATATTTATAATGTTATACTATTATGTATTAATACATAGTATTCTATTAATATGTTAGTATATATAATAGTATGATATATTTTATATATTACAATGTATGTTATTCTTCTATTATATAATATGCAATGCATAACATATAATACAATAAATATAATAGTTGTCTATATAATAATATCTAATACTTATATAATATTTACTATATGCCATATATCACTGTATATCAGTTATATATATATTATATATATATATACTTATATAATATTTACTATATGCCATATATTACTGTATATCAGTTATATATATTTTAAGTGCTTTATGCATATTAAGTATATGCTTGTATATACTAAGCAATTTATCCCTTTTAACAACCTTATAAAGTAGGTACAATTATTATCCCCATTTTACAAATGAGAGATTAAGTCATTTGTATGAGGTCTCACAGCTAGTCATTGTCACAGCTACAATTTGAATGAGGCAATTATATTTTTTGGAGAAGGATGTG
The DNA here is from genome assembly GCF_019186645.2 of Phyllostomus hastatus. Classification (NCBI taxonomy): domain Eukaryota; kingdom Metazoa; phylum Chordata; class Mammalia; order Chiroptera; family Phyllostomidae; genus Phyllostomus; species Phyllostomus hastatus. The sequence continues at coordinate 31,628,414 of NW_025333709.1, read as the reverse complement.
TTACATGTCTTCTCATTTTAAAATTAGATAGTTTGTTTTTTCATGATTGAGTTTTGTGAGTTCTTTAGTATACAAGAAGAGTCTTGCCTTTACAATGAGAAATAATGAGTCCTAGAATGAGCACTTAGCTGCTCTGATGAACAAATCTTAAAAGCAAGCTCCAAAGATCACACTTTTTCCAACTGACTTAACTGTGCTTCAGAGCAAAGCTCAAAATACAGATAGCAGTATAAAAATATGTAGCACACAACAAAGTTAAATACGCAATGGGAGATATCCAGTAAAAAATTACCAGGCTTGCAAAGAAGCAGAAAAATATGACCCAAAATGGGAAGAAAAATATCAGTCAACTGCAGTTGCCCCAGAACTAAAAAGGCATTAGAATGAACAAATAAGCACATTAAAATAGTAAAGTAGATACATGGATGGTAAAGGAAGATCCAAATAGAATATTTTGAAATGAAAACTACAGTGCACGATGAAGAATACACCGAATTAACAGCAGATTAGATGTTGCAAAAGAAAATATCTGTGAACTTGAAGACATAGTAGTAGAAACTACCCACAGTGAAACACCAAAAAAATAAAATAAAATAAGCAACAGTGATCTATGGGAAAATATCGAAGAACCTAATACATGTGTAATAGAACCATCCCCCACAAAAAGATGGGGAACATAAAAGGTATTTGAATTAGTAATGGCTGAAATTATCCCAAATTTGATGAAAACTATCAACCCAGAAATCTAAGAAGCTCAATTTTGGGGTTAACCCCAAGCACAAAAAACATAAAGACAACTATATTAGGTAACATCATAATCAAATTATTCAAAAATGATGTTAAAGGAAAAATGTGAAAACCAGCCAGTGGAGGGGAACATTATGAACTGAGGAGGAAAGATAAGAATGACACGAGATATCTTGTCAGAAACAGTGCAAGTAAGAAGATAATAATAGAGCAATATCTTTAAATTACTGAAAGCAAAAATCCCCTGCCTACCCAGAATACTATAACCAGAAAAATATTATGTAGAGACACAGGTGGAATACAGACTTCCTAAGAATCACAGAAGTGGAAGAATACATTGGCAGCAGACCTGATACTAAGAAATGGTTAAGAAAGTGCTCAGGCAGGAGGAAAATGGTACCACGTGAACTAAGGACATGCACAAAGGAAGGAAGAGCACGGGAAATGGTAACTACATAGGTAAATATAGTGACATATTTTCTTATTTAAATCTCTTTAAAGGACAACTGACTATTTAAAAGATAATAACAGTATAATGTGAAGATTATAACAAATAAAAGCATAATGTATGACAATAATAGTATAAAGTTTGGGAGGGGAGAGAAATGGAAGTATACTATGACAAGGCTTAAAACCTGTATGTGGAGTGAAATGGCATCACTTGAAGGTGGAATAGGATGTGTTAAAGATGTGTACTATAATTCATAGTGCAACAAGAAGACAAAATCGACTGAGTCCAAGAAAAGTGAAAACAAAAATGAAACAAAGAACAGATAGGATGATAGATTTAAATCAAACCATATCAATATCACATTAAGTGTAAATAGTTTAAATATCTCAATTAGACACAGAAGAAAAAAAGACCCAGCTATATGCTGCCTACAAAAAGTGCACTTTAAGTATGAAGCATGAATAAATTAAAATAAATGGAAAAATGTATACACTAATCAAAAGAAAGCTGGAATAGTTATAGTAAGAGTAGATTTCAGAACAAAGAATATTTCTAGTGATAAAAATTGTCCCTTCATAATGATGAAGGACTCAGTTCATCAAGAAAACATATTTCTAAATGTTAATTCATCTAATAATACATAAATTTATAATACATAAAGTAAGAAACTGGAAGGGAATTTTGAAATCATTTATCCAGTCCAACTGCCTTCTCTCTCTCTCTACACACACACACACACACACACACACACACACACACACACACACAAAGATACAGTGTAGGATCTGGCATAAATAATGCTCCCTTTTTATCACAAAATCTTGTATTACAAAATCATAAGCATGTAGGTCTATAACACAACAATATCAAACTCAAGCACACCATATGACACTTTAGATGAAATGTTCAAATTAAAACTATAAATTATTACACCCATGTTATTACCCTACCAACCACACTTAAGCAGGCCTTACTTCTGCTGGACCATATAAGGTCTGTCCAGAAAAAGTACAGCCATTATTAATATAACAAGAAAGGTTTGCATGACATTGATGTAACCTGGCAGCCAAGGAGAGTGGACTGGAATGTGCGTACGTGAACAATGATGACTTCACTGTACTAGTCAGTGGCGGTGGTAGACACTGGTGAGTGATCACGTATACTGTGTGGCCATTGCATGCAAAATGGCTGAGCAAGTAGAACAATGAATTTGCATCAAATTTTGAGTTAATCTTAAACATTCCTTTGTGGAAACTATTCGGATGATTCAGGAGCCTGCAGTTATGGGCAACTGGTGTTTGGCAACTTCATCACGACAGTGCACCCACTCATGGATCATGTCTCATGCAGAGTATTTTGGTGAAACATCAAATTACCCAGGTGACTCAGCCCCCTGTAGCCCAGATTTATTGTCCTGCGACTTCTTTCTGTGCCCCAAACAAAAACCACCTTTGAAAGGAAAGAGGGTTCAGACTATTGAAGAGATTCAGGAAAATATTATGGGGCAGCTGATGGCAATTGGGGGAACTGTGTGAGGTCCCAAGGTGCCTACTCTGAAGGGGACTAGGGCATCATTGTTCTATGTACAATATTTCTTGTATTTTGTATCTTCTTCAATAAATATCTCCATTTTTCATACTATATGGCTGGATACCTTCTGGACAGACCATACCATATATCCATATATATATCCATATCCATATATATATTTTTTCCTTCCTTTCTATTTTCTTCCTTCTCTTCCTATCTCCCTCTCTTCCTTTCTTTCTCTTTTTTTTCCTTCTCCTTCCTATCCTCTTTCACAAAAGAAGAAACTAAGGCTAAAGGTACACCGCTGGTGAGAAGCAGATCTGGGTCTAAGACCCAGGTCTTCAAACTTCTTATCTAGAACCCTTCCCTTTTCATTGCATTTTACTGAGCTTGAACAAACGTTGTCTTGATACATTAACAACTCTCAAAGTGAAGGTATTAATGGTCCATAAATAAACATACCACTGGATGGAAAACAGATACTAGACACTATTCTTCATTTCTTGACAATTGATTGGCTCAGAAGCCAAACAAAAGTTTGGAAAGAAAATTGAGAAAACTCTTGTTCTGTGGGTTGGAAATTGCTCATTGAATTTCTGCTTTCAGGAGAAGTCTGGGAACTTGGGGATATGAACCATTAGTAGTTGGCATACCTCTGGGAGTTGGGTGGGCAAGATCCCCTAAGTATAGAACTTTAAAGTGAGTATTCTGGAGGACCTGCTTTGAAACAGTGGCTACCATAGGCTACCTCCTGCCTGTGCCACCAGTGTGTGCAATGGCCCAGTTCTACCAACTGGCCCGTGACTTCACAGGGAAATCAATTACCAGCTGAGCAAGAACTGTGGGAGTCTCTGAGTGCTGATCCATGCACAGGGATGAAGGCAATCAAATACGGGGTCATCTGGGGTCAAGCCCATGGCTTTGGGTAACCATTTGTCATTTAGAATTGGGCAGGGAAATGTAAACACAAGAGACAGTGAGTGAAGGTAACTAATTATATACAACTGTGACCATAGTTTGGCTCGATCAGACGTGGAAAGACAGAGGCAGTTAGAATGCAAAAATATGTTTAAAAACATAGCCTTCCCCAACCAGAAATGGTGCAGTCAGTGTTGGAAAGACATGAGTAGGAGTTGGAACAGCCCTGTCTTAAATTTGGAGGCCACGAGCAGGGCTTGGAGAAGAGGGGAGGGCAATTCCAAGGCTCCCTGACAGTCAAACCAATGAGAGCTGAGAACTGCGTCATGTCAGCCTGCGGTAACTACATAATGGGCAGAGTCAAAAACAGAGGCCTATAAAAATGCTTCTCCACTGACTCCTAACTGTTAGGTAGTGTTATCCACAGCTCCATGGAAGAGAGGTTGGCTGCGAGACAATTAGGTTGTCTTAGCCATCTCACTGAGTGTTGTAAATGAAGGCTTTAAAAAACAAAAAGAGTCAGTAATGGGGTGCCAAAATGGAGGGAATGAAGGCTCTGGAATTAAACATATGGAGCTTCAAATCTCATCTGTCTCAACCACTAGAAATTCGGTGACTAGGATCAGATTAATCAATTTTTTTGTGAGTCTCAGCCATAAGAGCAGGATGATTACACGTACCTCATGGGATTATTGTGAAGATTAGGAATAGCATGAGGGTACAGGTAGCACAAGTTGATACAATGGTTCTCTTCTCCCTCCTGTTCATCATTATCTTCACATGGGAGACTTTGCTTGTGTGTGTGTGTGTGTGTGTGTGTGTGTGTGTGTGTGTGTGAGAGAGAGAGAGAGAGAGAGAGAGAGAGAGAGAGAGAGAGAGACTTTCTAGCCACTGCCCGTGGTTGAAGTACAGGCCCGATAACTAGGGTCTATGAGATTTTCAAAGGCCAATGGAAGTGTTTTGCTTTTGAAAAAAAATTTGGTTCTAAAATATAAAGCTGCAAAATTACAATTAAAAGTTACAATAAAAATGATTACTATAAAAACTGGTCACAAGTCAACTTGTCAAGAACTCAATTCATCTGTTATTATGTGGGGCTCACTTAATGACGGACGTGGGTGCAGTTTTGCACGTCTACTTCAACGTGGAGTGGAGCCTCCAAAAGTAAGAATGTCTGGGGTTCTACAAAAGTCTTAGGAGAACAACACGAGGCACTGTGCGTTGGCCAGGAATGGAAAGTAAACGGGAGATAATTTGAGAGAGGAATGTGGGGGGATTGAAGACTGAACGGTGGGCAGGCCAAGGCTAGTGAGGCTCATGAGCGCTGGGAAATGGGGTTGTTCTGAAGACACAGTGTGGACACAGGGCGAGGAACGGACGCTCTCTGTTGGTCCTACCACCGGCATATCCCCCACTCGGCATCAAAGTCGGTGGAGAGAAAGAATCTCTGCCCAGACATCTTTCAGCAAGTGGGTCAAGAAAAACCATCAGATGGAGAAGCAAGAAGTAACTGCTGACAGCCAGAACCACAAATACTTCTAAACAGGGATGATTACCCGGGAGCCAATGCCAAGAGCAATTCTAGCTTTAGTGTTTCCCTTGATCCTCTGTCAGAGCACCATCGATAGTCCTCTTTTTCATTCTCCTTCTCTGGCTCTGGTGCTATACAATCCGTCTTCACTGAGCAGAGGACGAGAACATGCCACCAAAAACCAGAGAAACTGGGCTGGCAGGGACTTTCCATCCTTGGGTGACAGCTGCAGTCTGGGTTCCTTGGGAAAGGCGGTGTGGCCCTGAGCCAGGCTGGTTTTCCCTGCAGCGGGGGTGCTGAGCAGCAGCTCTCTGCATTGCTACCTGTGTGCCCGTCAGCAAGAGAAAAGGGTGAGGCCGAGGGTGGCTGAGGTGGCAAAGGGGGAGAAGGATGGCACCCTCTAGGTATGCCTGACTCTACCAGATACCACAAAAAATGGCTAACACGCAATGTTCTCAAACCTGAAGGGGTGGGGCTGTCCTCTGTGTTTTAAACTAGTCGGTCATTGCACGGACCACTGGACAATGCCTCATTACCTGTGGGGGAGACTCATCCTCCTCTTCTCAGACAAAATAAATAAGGGTCAACTGATACAACTGACCCCAAACAGCCAAGACACAAGGGCCTGTTTGCTGATTAACTTTGATCCTTTTCTCAGTGTCAAATGGCATGTGTTGAGCTTAGCAAAGTTCATATTTGTTATTCAGAGGTTTTCTTGTTTGTTTTTGAAAGACTCTCCGGCTAAGCCACCTCATGTTCCCAATCCTTTCTTAGGGGAAACATTTATTATTTATTGTAACAAATTCTCGTATAGTTCTTGAAGTGTGCCAAGCAGGATTTAAGGCACATTATAAATATCAAATTATTTTATCCTCATAATAACTCTAGGAGATAGGGACCTGTTTTATCATCTTCATTTTAGAGAAGGGGTAAAGTGGAACAGAGAGGTTAGGTAAATTTCCCAAGGTCACACTGCTTCCAAGAGGCAGTCCCTTAGCCACACACTATACTCTTTCATTTCCTGCACTGTGGCTTTGGTCAGACTCTCTCAGGTTGCAGAATACAATCAGTTGTGACATGCTGATGACAATTTGGCCTGCGCTTCTGGGTAGGAGGGAGAGTCACTGCTTAGTCCTATCGTATGTCTGGTAACAGCTTTGCAGAGTGAAGCCCTGGATTCACTCTGTGCCCCTCTCGCTTCCCTGTACCTCCCTGTCCAGAAGCCCAACAATTTTTTCAGACTGTGTCAGGAAAGTCATGGAAGTGAGCAGGGTAGGACAGGTGAGGAGAAAGTCAACACTGTCCAGAGCAACATGTACATAAGACACCTACCCCTGTCTCTGAACCGAAACCCTAGGTGGATGCCTTGATCATTTGCATTTGTTTATTACTTATATGAAGGAGGAGAAAAAAAACAGAATTAGTTTCTGGAGGGTGGGCCCCTTGTAGCACAGGCTGCGCTGGCTAGGTTAGCGCTCTAGGAACCCATCTGTATCAGTGTACCAGCTGGCGTTGTTGTCAGAGGCTGCATTTGGCTTCAGTGAATTTTTTTGAAGACTTTTCCAACATATTTGCCCATTTCATGATGGGTGATTTACAGATGCACCTGCCATATTGTGCTGAAGGTTCAGCAGTTTTGACCAAAAACAGCATGACCCCCATGCTCCACTCTCCCTGTTTACCCAATCTCATCCTGAGTGAATTTATTTTTCTTTTCCTGGATGAAAAAAGCCTTCAGAGGGAACTGTTTTGCTGATGTGGAAGAGGCAAAACAAAAAATGGCAGAAGCACTAAAAGGCATCAAAAGTGATGAATTCAAAAATGGTATTGAGCAGTGGAAAAAAACACCTTGATAGGTGTATTACATCAAATGAAGAATACTTTGAAGGTGACTGAAGTTTAAACATGTAAGAATAAATAGACAATTTTTTATAAATACATTCAGGGAGATTTTTTTTTCTCCCTTCATATACCATGGAAATGGACTCTTATTATTTGGCTAACTTAAACCAAAGAAAGGGAGGGAGGGAGGGAGGGAGGGAGGGAAAGAAAGAAAGGAAGAAAGGAAGGAAGGAAGGAAGGAAGGAAGGAAGGAAGGAATGAAGGAAGGAAGAAAGAAAGAAAGAAAGAAAGAAAGAAAGAAAGAAAGAAAGAAAGAAAGAAAGAAAAAGAAAGAGAAAAGGAAAGGAGAAAAAAAAGACAAGAGAAAAGAAAAGAAAAAGGAAGAAGAGAGGTAAAGAGATCCTGGAAGAATTCTGAGTGGGTTACGGAATCAAGGAAGGATTTGACCAATTCGGCTTTAGAAAACACAGCAACCAGGCTAGCCTTGGAGATTTGGGTTGCAGGACACATTAATTTTTTTAAAGGGTGCCTCTAAGGAATATATTTGCTCCAAATATGTCCCATCCTTGTGTCATTTGTAAAAATTTTAATTCCAGAAAAGAGAATCTGACTGGAATAGGTGCAGTCACAGGGAAAGCTCTTGGTCAGGCCCGGGGCGAGGCACGTGAAGTGAGGGGAGGGAGAGAGCCTCAAAGGACAGCCAGGAAGGAGGAACGCGTGCTGGGCAGCCAAAGCCAGCAGCTGTCCGCTCAACGCCCTGCCCTCCACGGCCAGTCCTCCCCAGGCCCTGGGTCCCTGTCCTGTCTAATGCCTCGCTACTTCCTCCCCATCCCACACCTTCTGCTTCGGACCCCACCCTGTTGATTTGGGCCTGATTCCTTTCTGTTGCCTCTGTGACGGTTTGGTGTCGACGCTCCCGGGCTGCCATGCACTGCTTACAGTTGGCTCGGCCACGGTGCCTGTGCAGGAGGGCCTTGCACAGACCTATTTCTCTTCCCGTATTGGTGCCTGATACTCCTATTTTTATTCTACAATCATTAACACTTGAATGACATTTTCACTTTCATGTCATCTCATTTAATCTTCTCAAAGCCCGTATAAAGTGGGCAGAGCAGATATTACTTCCACCATGTTGCTGATGAGCAAACTGAATTTTAGACAGACTGGTTTAATTATTCAGACAAAGTAATTAAGAAGCAGGCTATTGTTGTCTGGGATAGCCGATTTTGTGATTCCACAGTGCTTTTCGCTTCTTTTACAATTGTTATGGTTTCCAGGTTGCTATCCACCCTGGTGTTTTAATCAACGAAAACGATGTTTTTTTGATTAGTTAAATAAACATCGTCTTTTTTGAGAAAGAAAAAAGAATGAGCAAGAAAATGTTAAAAGACAGGAGGCAGCTTACTCTGTTCAACATTTCTGACGGTAAAACAAGGATGAAATGTGCTCACTTTGGGGTGTTCAGAGCGTTTCATGTGTTCCATCACATGGCATTCGTCTTTCCAATCTCTTGAAAAATAACAGTCACAACTCACTCTGTAGATAAATAGGATCCAGCTCTCATCCTGGCTGTTCTTCAGCTGACACCCACAGCTACATCATGTTTCCTCCAGCCTCTGCAGGAAAGTCCCCTTGCCATTTAGACCTCTGTCAACACCCAGTGGAAAGCTAAGCACCAGTGACAAATAGGTTGTTATTATCAGTCTTGTCAAACCTCAGTCCCCATTGAGTTGGTTCACATGTGCTGATTTTCCAAAACTAGTTCAGCAGATACAGCAGTGGGAAGCCAGCGGCCCGGCTGGACTGGGTGTTTGGTGATCCTTAGTGCTACCTGGAGATTATCTTGGAGATTCAGCTAGCACCAAAGTCCTCGAGGTAGTAACCACCTCTAGGCTGCCACTTAAGTGAAATTACTAAGGGAAACATCTGTGAATTCATCTATTCATTCAAACATATTGATTAAAGGCCAACTTTGTGCCAGATGCTGTTCTGGGGGCTAGATTGAGCGCCTTAAGTTTCCTGCTCCATTCAGTTATCAAGTGCCTCAGTGTGTGTGTAGCGTGTGGGAGTGAGTTCATGTGTGGTATGTACACATGTGGAAGGGGTTTTCAATATATTTTATTTAAATATTTTAATTACAGTTGACATACAGTATTATATTACTTTCAGGTATACAACATAGTGATTAGACATTTATATGCCTTACAAAGTGATCACCCAATCAAATACCCATCTGACATCACTCATAGTTCTTACAATGCTATTGACTATATTCCCTATGCTGTACTTTACAGCCCTGTGACTATTTTTTTAACTGGCAATTTGATCATCTAATCCCTTTTTCTTTCTCCCATCCCCCAACTCCCTCCCATTTGGCAACTATCAATTTTTTCTCCATATCTATGAGTTTGTTTCTGTTTTGTTATGGTAAGGTTTATGGGTGAGGTCAAGAGTGTGCTGTCAGTTAGCACACCAAAACACCTCGAAATTTGGTGGTGTAGCAGTAGAGTTTGGGTTGGGCTCATTCGTGTGACTGCAGTCAGTGTGGCTCAGCTGGAGCGCGTAGTCCAGCATGGCCTTACTGTCTGGGGTAACGCTGGATTGCTGGCCGGTGCTTGGATTCCTTCTCCTCATCACCTCTCCAGAAGGCTAGCAGGGTTTGTTCCTATGGTGACCTCAGGGTCTCAGCAGCCAGAGAAGACTAGCCCCCAAGAGCAAGCACTTTTCAAGCTTCTGCTTTTGTTTCTATTTACTATTATTTATTGTCCCATTGATCACACAGGCAAGCCCAGAGGCCAGGGCATGTGGGAGATGACAATGAAAGGGCGTGGACCCCGGGGCCCCATTACTGCAGCAACCTACCCAGGTATCATACAGCAGGACACGGCAGAGAGCGTGATCAGCTAGACAGCAGTTGGAGCCAACAGGGAGCAGTGCGTGTCCAGCTCCACACCCCACCAGGGAGCGTTAGACCAGTGTAACTGATCGCTGGAGCGTTGTTTCTTTTCCAGCCTTATGGAGAGACTACCGACATATAACCATGTAAGCGCAAGGTGCACAACGTGATGGTTTCATGTACAAACATGCTGTGAAATGCCTCCCAAAATGAAGTTAACACACCCATTGCCTCACATGATGACAATTGTTTTTGCAGTGAGAATATTTAAGAGCTATTAGCAACTTTCAAGTATATAATATTGTTTTTTTCCTCCATAAACCATTGTTTGGTTTAATGATGATAGTATATAACTTTTTAACATGTGATTTAATTTTTTTCAATTACAGTTGACATTCAATATTATTTTGTATTAATTTTAGGTGTACAGAATCATCATTAGACAATTATATAATTAACAAAGTGATTCCCCCAATAATCCTAGTGCCCACAACTGTAAACCTACTTTTGCCACACCCTGTACTAGTGACTGTATTTCCTATGCTCTACTTCATATTCCTGGGGCTATTTTGCAACTACTAACAGGTACTTAATCTCATCACCTTTTCCACCCAGCCCTTGAGGCAACCCTGTTCGTTCTCTGTATCTGTGAGTCTGTTTCTATTTTGCTTGTTCATTTTCTTTTTGATAAGTGGAAAAGAAGATTCCACTTATTAGTGAAATCATATGGTGTTTGTCTTTCTCTGATTTATTTCACTTAGCGTAATACACTCTAGGTCTGTCTATATTGTTGCAAATGATAAGATTTCATTCTTTTTTATGGCCAAGCAATATTCTATTTATATCTATATATCTATGCATACACACATATATGTATATAGCTATATATACACATATATGTGTGTGCATATATATATCTATATATACCACCACTTTTTTATTCACTCATTTATTGATGGGCTTTTGGATTGCTTCCATATCTTGGCCATTATAAATAAAGCTGTAATGAATATGGGGTACATATATCTTTTCAAATTAGTGTTTTGAATTTTTTATGATACACACAAGAAGTTGATTGCTGGGTCAAAAGGCAACTCCATTCTTAAATTTTTTGAGGAAACTCCATACTGTTTTCCATAGTAGCTGCACCAATTTGTAATCCCACCAACAGTGTACAAGGATTCCCTATTCTCTACAGCCTCGTCAACACTTGTTTGTTGATTTATTGGCAACATTCCGACAGGTGTGGGTCATACCTCTTTGTGGTTTTAATTTGCAGTTCTCTGATGAACAGTGAAGTTGAGCATCTTTTCTTATGTCTATTGGCCATCTTATAATAAAATATTGTTAATTATAGTCATCATGCTGAAAAGTAGTCCCTAGAACCAATCCATCTTATACCTGAAAATTTGTATCCCTTGGCCAACATCGCCCCATTTCCTGGTAACCACCATTCTGCTCTGTTTCTATGAATTTGGTCTTTTAATTCTTTTTTTTCAGATTCCACAAATGAGATCATACAGTATTTGTTTCTCTATGACTTATTCCACTTAGCATAATGCCCTCAAGTTCCATCCATGTTGTCTATAAATGGCAGAATTTCCTTCTTAGATCTTCTGATTGAAAGAGAAGCTAAGAAATCCAGAGCTGCATGTAAATTCTCCTACTCAAAATGTTCTCAGTTAAAATTTTACAGTCCTTTGTGGCAAAACCACAATCCTCTATAATCCTTTACAGTCCTCTGTGGGCTGTATTCGACTCAGGAGCCCCCTAACTTTGACCTCTGTGAGTGGGAATGGGGGACACCGTGGTGGAAAGAGCGTCAACTCTCAGTATTTGCAGTGTTTCCAATAGTAAAAGTAAAATTGCAAAAGAGATCAGAGAAGACCATCAGAACCTTTCTCGGGAGCCATTTCCATGGGTTGGAACTTGGCCAGGGGCGAGGTGTATGGACTACTCCTCTTTGGGATATTTTGGGCTGGGTCAGTCTGAGTCAGCCTGGCCTTACAAGAATATTTCATATATGATTTAAATTCTCTTTCTCTACCTTCGAGCAAAACATCATGGCCATGGCGATCTAAACACCCTGTGTTGAACATGCATTTTCTTCACTCTTTGCTCATTCTCTGTTTAAGCAAACAGAGCTCTGGGGGGTTAAGTGGCGTTAGGGTGGCACCAGGCCCAGGCATGCTCAGAGGTGGACTCAGCTGTATGCCTCTTGCACAGCAGGGTGTTTGAAGGCTCCCACCCATCCTTCTGTAGGTCACCTCCTCACCCTGTCCTGCCCTGTTTCGGCTCTTGAGTGTGAGCAGGGATGCTGTCCTCACCTGCTCTTGTCTTGACCCTGGGTTTTCCTGTACTTCACTTGACAACTGGACTGACTTTCCCAGGTTCCTAACTGTGGCACAAGAATCTTAACATGATTTGGATCCCTTAGGCTCCCGATTTCACTTCCTCTTTTCCACTTAGGAAGAAGGGAGAGAAGTAGAGAGGACATAGACTAAAGTTTTGTCTAAACTAGAGGTAGATTGGGTCCAGATGCTGCATACTAGTTAGGCAATGTGGTAGAAGATAATTAGCTTTTTGGAGCCTCGGTTTCCTCATCTGTAAAATGAGCATGACAATAACTGCTGCAGAGCATGTGGGGGGATTAAATGGATGTCATATCATTATGGAAAGAGCCTGTAACAGGACTCTTGATGCAGAGTAGGCGCTGAACGAATAAATTCAGCAAGTGTCTGCTAAGCTCTTGCTCTGTGTCAGGTGGCATTTTAGCAATGAGGATGCAGCAGGGAACAAACACACGGCTTCCTACTTATATCAAACTTTCTTTCCAGAGAGGGGAAAGCAGACAACAGACAAATAAAGCAATAAAGAAACACAAGGTGTCAGACAGTAAAATGCTCTGAAGAAATATATCCGGGCGAGGTGAGGGGGAGGGATTGGGAGGATTCAGGAGGCCACGTTGGGAAGGATGCTCAGCAAAGGCCTCACCGAGGAGGAGAAAGCTGAGCCAAGACCTAATTAACAAGAAGGAGCCAGGCCTGCGAGGATGTGACAGAGACACTTTCTGAGCAGGGGCTCGGCCAGTGTGCAGTCCCCACGGACAAGCATGAGCCCGGCTGCGTGCTGGCGGCAGGCCGGTTTGGCGGTAGTGAGGGGGAGACAACATGGGAGATGAGGTCAGGAGGCAGGTGGTGCTTTGGAGGCCGGGGTAAGGCACTTGGAATTTGTTTGAAGTGCAGTATTATTTCTTTTTCTGACCTCAGGCTGGTACCTTGTTATCTCCCGTCTGACAATTCAGCTTAGAGATCTCAGCCCTGGACCAGATCCTGATTCCAGTTCCCAGTGGCTCCATGGGAAGGACCTAAGGCTCTTTCGCCTGATACAGCCCAGATGCACAGTGTATTCCCAGATGCTCAGACTCATCCTATCCGAGGTAGGACAGGGTAGAAACCCTGTCCTACCTCCCTCAAACTTGCCCTGATCAATACCTTCTTTCTTGTATCTCTGCCTTCAGGCTTCCAGGTTTGTGTGGAGGTTTGGCATATTCATAATTTCTGCCGGACCCTAATATACTAATCTCATTGCCCCAGCTGAGCATAATACGGTCCTTCAAGCGAAACGTCACTCCTTCCATTCACGTAGTAACCCCCTCATGCCTATCACCATGTTCCGTTTCTGAGTAAGGACAGCTCTGGTCTTTCCACTCAAACTAAAATAGCCACTCCCCCACCCCTGGGATGCTGCCTTCCTGTTTTTTGCCCTTTAGAGCTTTATCACTATCTATATTTATCTGGTTTGTTTACTGGCTGCCTAACCCAACAAGAATGTAAATGCCCAGTGAGCAGGGACCTCACCTGTCTCTTCTCTGGGCCCAGAGCAGCGCCCGCCTGAAGGAGAAGCTCAGTGAATGAATAAAACTGCACTCAAGACTTGGCTTCCAGTGGATAATGCTGGCCAAGATAGAACCATTGGTCAGGTGACCCTAACTTTATCATGCAGAGGAAAAACTCTGTTCTGGAAAGGTATTTCATGCCTTTTCCCTGGGCTCTAAGTCTTGGAACTCAGACCACAGGAGTCCGCCAAAAGCGTGTTGCTTTGGGTCAGTGGCAAAATCATTAAGGTTCCTTTGTGTCCCGTGGTCCTTTTCTTGGTCCTCAATCTAGAGGTGGAGAGTTTTGTGGGGGTAGGGTGGTGGTGGAAGCAGCTGCCCTGTGGCATACGTGTTCTCTGAAGTTGTGACTTCATTTGTTTAATCCATTTTAACCATCTCCCCTTTAATTGACCATTTACAATCTGCTGGGACTCTAACAACGGCCTGTGGGGTTAAGAGGAGAATGATGGTGTGTCAATGAGGGAGCCTGCTCTCGGAGCTCAGGCGCCCCACTCTGCCTCCCCCACTGGCTCGGGGAAGCTGTGGTTTATATTAGTGACCTGGAGAAAGTTCATGCCCTCTGGGAAAAGTGTGTCCATGAAATGGCAGCGTGATTAATGGTTTATTTACAGCACTGACATCCAGGCTGTCAGGGCCCTTCAGGGGCCTTTGATGTAAAACACACCGAGAGGCCTTGGGTCCTCCTTATCTCCTTGGAGGGGAGAAATCAGAAGAGAAGAGCGGTGGGCTGAGGCTCCGAGCGCTGGGCTTCAGGGTCTGAATGGTGAAAACAGACAGGGGCCAGGGGCGGGAGTGGGAGGTACGCAGTGGGGTGCTCCGGCGGCTTTCTCTGGGAGCTTGGTTTTCCTTTTCTTTCTTGTATCTTCTTTTTCCCTGGGCACCCCCATGTCAACTCAGATCCCCAAAGTCACAGAGGATAATGATTTCACAAGTTACGCATGAATGGTCCCAGGAGTAATGTCATGGATATTTGTATTTCTAAGGGAGGGTGGGTGGGCAATGGCTACGCCTCAGTAGTGAACCATTAATGATAATTTAAAGCTCTCTGGCTTCTGGTTGAAGGAGCCATGTTTCTTTAAGAGAACAAAAGAACCCCAAATGATTCCCCACTGCCCAGGACAGAGGACCGAGTTTGCAAACAGGCAGCTTACAAGCTAAATCTATCTCACAGCTGTATTGTGTTTGGCTGAAGAGAGCTGAAAAACTTTTTAATAGCTGCCAACATTTAACAATAAGATTTCAATTTCACATTAAACTTGGATTTCTGCTTTCTCGTGAAAGACTGAAGGTCTGGAAATGCTGGGCCTGTGCTCCCTCCCAGCAAAAAGAGCTCAAGCTGGGGAGACGTTGCTCCCCCTCAGGGGGGGTGAGGTCCCTTTCCACGGTCTCCCCCGAGTGGTGCAGCGCATCCACTGCCATTTGTCCCTGTGCTCGGGCTGTTGTTTCATTTATTGCTAGTCCATTTTATGCACATTTGGGGTGTTATTTAATTCAATTCTTTAAACTTCAGTGTTCTTACCAGTGAAACGAGGGCACTAAAACCACCCTAACAGGGCCATTGCAATGTTTACAAGGGATATCACAGGCAAAGAGCTTAGCATAGTGCCTAGCACATAAAAAAACTGTTAAGCAAATGGTAGACATGAATTTAGGTCTTCCGTTCAGTAAAATCTCTCTGAAGGTCCCTTGTTGGTGTTGAAGGCAAATTATTCAAATAGATGCTTTAGAAAAAAGTTCTATCTTACTTTGTGAAGACCACTCAGAAAGCAATAATATTACAAAGAGGCCAGGATTGGGGCATTTGAAAGAATATTTTAAGAACACTGATTGCAAATATTCCATCTTCTGAGGGAGAGTTTAGGAAACTCCAGCATCTTATCACTCAGGGTGAGTTGGTAATGAGCTAACCAGAAAAGCATCTGGCTGAGAATGAAAAGATACAGGGAAGAAAGAAATACCCTGTAAAGAAAGGATGTGAAGACACTCTCCAGCAGCCCCCTTGCTGCTGTTTCTCTGTTCTCCTGCGGAAAACATGAGGCCAGGGAGACCAGCAGTCGATCCACTGTCATGACCCATAACAAGACACATGTGGCCTCAAACACTTGACTTCTAGCAGACATTCTGTTTATCGTCCTTATTTTGTAATTCTTCCTGTGGTTCTTCCTAGGCCATTCCCTATAACCTGATTATCTGGAGGCAATGGTGAATGGTGCAATTTGATGTACAGTTAGGAGTATTTCCATCCTCACTTAGATGCAAAGGATAGGCTGGTTTGTTTGGAGTCAGCCTACACTAAGGCAATCACCAACTCTTAATTATTTTTCCCACATTATTATCTGACTAGAAAGAGCCCTGTACTTCTTGATATGTGCTTCCAAGATGTCATTTTCCATCATGGCTGCTCTGGTGTGCTTAAATTTGCATGAGTGAGAATGCTTTTGGCTGCAAGTAACAGACAGATAAAGACAGATATTTGTTATCTCACTCATCAAGAAATCTGGTATGAGTTCAATTCTTTCCTACAAACAGGGCTCAAGTTTTTGCAGATGGTTCAGCTATCTTTTCCAGTGGCACCCGTAGGGGAGACCTCCAGTAAAACTTCAGGGATGGAAAGAAATACTCTAACACTAAGCTCTGTTCTGTGTCACAGATAAAATCCTATGTTGAGAAAAAGCTGATTGTTCATGAACAAACTCCGCTGGGGCCTCATTTTAAACATATTTTCTTGCCACAGATGGTAAAAGAAAAGCCATGTTGAGAGTTTGTCAACACCCATCAGTCAATGGAGTGGTGTGCCTGTCAGCTTGTGTAATGGGGCAGACATCACCTGAGATGGCAACTGGAAGTACAAGGAATGAAGTAAGATGCTGTATGTCGGGTGGTCCAAGGCTCTGGTATCTGGAGGATTAGCTGGCACGTAGTGTCAACCCTTTTCCTGGGGAGGATCCTGGGAGCAGTGTCAGAAGTTGCCCTGGCAGCTGAAACAGCATCTGCATTCATAGCAGCAGCAAATGCAGGAGGTACAAAGCAAATTCCCAGATGGAAAGGGCACCATGACAGAATAACAGGCAAGGATCTGGTTATGCTACTACTTTCACAAAAAGCCACATCTAGATGTGATCAGTAGAGAGAGGTCCGCATCCCCTGGCGGTCCCGGACTTGAAGTGATGAGAAGGGAATTTGGGTTGTCTACCTTGGGGAGGGAAAAAGTTTGTTGCTGATGTGGAGGACAAGTGAAGTGGATATTTGGTGACTAAAGTGTTGAAGAGTGCCAGAGAATAATATGTGTTCACCAAAACCTGTTTCCTCCACTTCCCGAGCCCATAGCCAGACCCCTTGTCCAGCTTACCTTGCAATTACCAGGGGCCAAGTGCCTGAGTTCTGTGAGTAGAAGTGCTTTATGCCACTTCCAGTCCTGGCACATAGAAACCCGCCACACGAGCTCCCATGTTCCACCTTCATCCATAGACCAGCTGCATGACGTTGGAAGACCTATGTTGAAGGTAGAGCTTCCATTAACTCAGGCCTCTGAATGACTGTGTAGAATCCTCCCATATCCCATCCCTGGCCAATTGACCTTTGTGAACTTCCACTGTATTAAGTTGCAGAGACCTTGGAGTTGACCTGTTTTGGCAACTATTATTAGCTTAATTAACGTACCAGCATTCCCTACAAGGCACCCCCTACATTCTTTGACAGCCTTTAGCTCATATCACATGACCAGTGCACAGAGCAAAGAATGAGCTTTGACAGCTGGGCAACCACTAGAACAGAAAGAAGTAGATAAGCATGCTGGGATTTGGACAACCCAGAGAACGGAGAGGAATAAACTATACAGTTATGGGTCACTCTACAGCCTTTGGGTAGAGAATCATTTGCATTACCATTCCTGAGTCCCTCCTGCCCCTCATAAAGCTCCACAATTCCAGCCATGGAACTGGTGGCAGGGGTTGCAGAGAAAGCCTCCCCTGGTACTGCTCAAAAGCTGTAATCTGCAGGGGATATGCTTACAATACACCCCCCTTAGAGAAGTTTCTGCAATGGGGTCAACATATTTTTCTGCAAGGCACAAATCCTGGAAATGTGTGACTAACTCTAGCATCACGTCTTAAGAGGGTAAAATAGTTTTGCTATCTGGCCCCAGGAATGCAGGCCTCGTAATTTCAAGTAATTCATCTCCTAGGGGTGTTTTTGTGTTTTTCTTGGTCAACTATACAGTCATCTCATTCTGCAGCCAGGAGTAATTTGTTTCTCTGAAAGTATCCAGCTTATACGCTTTACTTTCCAACCAGGAAGGGCGTTGTGGTGAGCAGTCCTGTCTGACACAGGCTGATTCATGATTGCATTAGGGAAATAGTTTCTTGTCATCCTATTAGAATATGACTTTGGCAGCTGGGTAAGATTTCAGCTCAGTTTGTAAAAGAACAGTGGAGAATGAGAGTGTTGTTGAGCCCGTGTGTGACTATGTGTATGTGTTTCATTACGCAATGAGGCTTAAAAATATGAGAATAAACGAGACTCTCAGAGCTCTAGAACACGCATGATTTGTCATGAAAACGGGAAGCAGGCTTTCTGGAAACACTGAGTGCAGGCCCAATGAAATGGTTTTGAACCTGGTGGTTTAGAAATAAAGCCTGATGAGGTGGAAGCATAGCCCTCACTCTCTCAGACATAGCAGAGCAGGTAACACGAGGCTGTCCTTTATTTTTGTCAGTTAGAGGGTGCCCCCTGCCCCCACCAACACACACCTTCTAAAGGTTTGAGGAAGGTACCTTTTGAGAGATCATGTTCTTGGATTGTACTATGCCATTCATTTGAAAGATCGGGAATGAGATTTTGAGATTTGGGAAACTGGTGATAGAATCTTACTGTTATACTTTGAAAGAAGGCTAATATTGATCCACTGAGTGACTGACTCATTCGTTCATTCAATATGTACTTATTGAACATATTGCACAGTTGCCGTGTTGGAGGTTCTGAGTTGGGCCCAGGGCAGACGACGGTGAGGGTGAGCCCTAGAGAGAGATTGTGTCCCTGTGGATTATACACAGTCTAATGAGGGCTACGGATCAATAAACAGACTCAATTCTGGTGAAGTGCAGGGAGTGCTATGAAATGGGTATGGAGTTGCTAGGGGAGGCCAGAGAAGGGTCAGCCAACCCAGCTTTGTGGAAGGGTCACAAAAGGCTTCTTGGAAGAAGTGATGTCTAGACTGTGACATAAAAAAGGAAGGGAAGTCAGCGAGGCCGAGGGCTGTGGTCAGGGTCAGGATCAGGGAGACTTTGCATAGAGATGGAATGGGCTGCAGAGTGTTAAGCAAAAGAAGTCACAGAAAGTACCCTGTGGGAACTGGAAGGACATGCCAAATGACTAACCCACGAAGCAGGAAAAATGAAAATCTGAGTGAAGGCAGGAGTTGCATGTTGCTGAGCCTTGTGAAACTTTTTATAAAAAGTGGCTGGACTTTCTTTCAAGAGAGATGGGAGCTATTAAACAACCCTAAAAATAACACAAATTCTTCATTAGTCCTGTTTCTGAGAGGAAAATGAAGGAGGGAGATACAGACACACTAGGAAGCCTCACCACATCCACGTCCACATCCACGTCCGCATCCACGTCCACGTCTGCGTCCACACAGCGGGGACTTCGGTGCTCATGGTGTCAGGAGACCATCAGGCCTCACGGATCCTCATGATTGGCTTGCTGCAATGTCTCTCCTCCAACCTCTTCCAGGCACCAATTTTGTTTTATTTCCTTACAGGTATTTTCTCCAGATATACATCTCATTCTAAATTATGTGTGCTTGCAAAGTGGAGATGAGGATAAAATACTGAAAAGTAATAGTAATCCTCAATCATCCCCTTGATTTTGGAATGTGACCACACACAGGCACACGCAGGAGGGTGCACACACATGTACACTCACACTCATTTGCATACGTACTCTCTTTTTTAAATGGCTGTGTTGAGGTATAATTGATATCCAAGTAACTGCATGTATTTAATGTACGCCATTTGGTGAGTTTGGACATACTCATAAACCTGTGAACTTGTCGCCACAGTCAAGGTAACAGACATTTATCACCTCTAAAGATTCTCTGTGCTCCTTTGTTATTTTTGTTTAAGAACACTTAACATGAGATCTACTCTCTTAACAAATTTGGAAGTACACAGTACAGTGCTAACTCTCAGTCTGTACAGCAGATCTCTGGAACTTACTCATCTTGCATACCTGAAACTTCATACCCATGGAACAGCAACTCTTCATTTCTCCTCTCTGCAGCTCCTGGCAACCCCCATTCTCCTCTCTGCTCTGAGAGTCTGACCATTTTAGACGTCTCGTATAGAAGGAACCGTGCAGTACATTTGCCCTGTAACTGCTTATTTCACCTGGCTTGGTGTCCTCTGGGTTCATCTGTGTTTCCACAGATGACAGGATTTGCTGCTTTATAATGGCTGCATAATATTCCATTGCTGCAGACTGGTATTCTTATGCCGTTAAGGCACAATGCTTAATGAAGTAGGATTCTCTGTGCCAGTGCCAGGGAAACAGAGAGGGGTACTAACGGAGATGGGAAAGTGGGCACTATGGGCCATTTCCCGGGACATTCGCCTGGCACCAGCTGACTTCTGGAACCCCAAATTCCCGGGCTCCAGGTTAAACAATTCCAGGTAGCACAAGGTGAAGTTAAATTTCTTTACTAAGAAACTTCTGGCAACTTTAATAAGCTAATGTGCATTGTGAATGAAAAAGGAGTATGATTTGCAACGTATTTTAAGCTATTTTCCAAAGATTCTCTTAGCCTGTGTGACCACAGAAACCTTTTCTTTTTCTTTTTTTTCTTTTTTTTTTTTTTTGTGGAGCACTGTGTGACACAGGGCTGATTGTGAGCCATTTGGAGGAGGACATCGTGTCTCCGTGGCTAAGAGCACTGCCCCCCGGGAAGGGGTAGGGGGTGCCTGGGCCCCGAAGTTTATGATTTGCCTGTGTATCTGTGAGAGAAGCACAATGTGGCAAACACGCTAACAGCTACTGGGTTCTTCTCTCCAGGAGAAACAGTTTGTCAGCTTGGTGAATTGTCCTGGGAAACATTCAGAGAGTGAAGTAACAGGGGAACAGCCATCCCTTTGTGAAAACAAGCACAGGCGCTCCTGCGTCAGCAAACCCCGCAGAGAGAAACTTGCTCAATAATTTAAGTAGATTTAAAAGGAGGATTTGGGGCCTTAAACCTGACATTGGGGAGAAAAAAAGAACCTGTGTTAGGAAAGAACATGTGAGACAAATGTTGGGCAGCTGAAAATCATTTTAGTTTTATTTTTAGTTGGACAAAAAGATATATTAAATTATCTCTGAAAAAGCTCACCTTAAAACAAAACAAAACAAAACAAAACAAATGCCTGTTGAAAAAGGCAAGCAATAGTTCTGGGTGACGTCTGCCTAACAGTGTGGGGTCTTGAAAACAACAAAAGTACAGAGAATATCTAGGACATATTTGTTGAAAGATCTTAAAGAGCAACAGAGCAGGTCTGGAGAATTTTCCTGAAATGTACTTTTTCTTCATATTCTTATCAAGCCATATAATTTCCACCATCTCTTTGGACCTCACCGGTATCATTGGAAGGGTGATCCAGATTAAGTGGACAGATAAAAACATGATTTAAGAAAAATATTAATAGTAACAATACCCAAAGAATAGAAAGTTTCAACTGCTTACATCAGGAGACCCACTCCCAAATCTGCTATGAATCATTGAGCCAGGCTTTGAAAAATTGTAAGAAAACCAGTTGAATTCAGGGAGGTTGAAGCAAAGAGATAAAGTCTAAATCTTATCAAGAAGAGAACTATTTTTCCCACCAGACTACGTGCCAAGTACTTTCCATATAACTTTTATTAATTTCACAATAGCCCTGAGAGGTTCATATTTTTCCTAATTTACTAACAAATTAATTGAATTCAGAGAAGTTAAAAAACTTTCTCAATTCCCTTTAGTTTTTGAGCATTGAATTCCTGTTTTCACCCAGATTCATATTGCAGTGGATGCATGAATTCTGTTCACTGTTCTTGCTTCTTGGAGCAAGGTTGTTCCCACCTAAATGCATTTAATTTGAAAGTCAAGGAGAAGACATTTTGGAGAAACAAGAACACAGTCCCTGGAGGAAAACAGGTGGAACCAGGAATAAAATCATTTCTGAAAATCCATTTGTTTTATTCAGCATGCATTTATTTAAACAGCAGTTACTCAGCACTGGTTTTAAGTACTTTGCAAATGTGGACCCTCCTAATAACCACGTGAAGTAGGTGCAATGAGCATTACTCTTTTACAGAAAAATAACCAGAGAGGTTAAGTAACTTGCCCAAAGTTACCCAGCTAGTCAGGGGCAGAGCAGGGTCCCAATCCAGGCAGTTAGGCTCCAGAGTCCTTGTTTTTAACCCCTCTGTTAGGTTGCTTCTTTGACTGGACTACTTGAGGTCGAAGGAAATGCCACATTAGGGTGCAGGGTCAGATGTCCAGGTTTACAGCGTGTTTACTTGCCTAGTGTCAGATGTACTTTAGGCAAAAGCAGGTTGTTAAACCCTTCCTGAAGATGGCCACGCCGAGGAATAGGAGGCCTGGATGTGTGTATCTGTTCAGGAGGGTCTCTTGACCCTGAACCGTGTTCATGTGCTCTTCTCAGGGGTGGTCTAATTCCACTGGCCGTGGTGAATCAAATCCCTACCAGCTTCCCATTTTTGCAGACAGTGGGTGGGGGGGTCTGTCTCGCCTGCAGTGTCAGGACTGTCTTACTGGCACAGAGTAACCAAGAGGGTCACCTAATGCTACTTCATCATTCATAGCACTCAGCCATCATATGCACTAAGATCTTCCAGAAAAACCCAGACTGAGAGTAACCCTTGCTGCTGCAGACACACACAGCTGGATCAGGATACACAGGAACCAACATCTGTGCAGAGGCCTAATGAAGCTGCGCTGGGCTTGGGTTAAAGGCTGAGAGCCCTCCCAGAGGTGGTTCGAGCAGAGGTGAGACTGCAGCTGGCCCTAGGAATACTGATGACGTTGAAAAATAAGGGTGAGGGAGAACATGGCCCAGCACTTCTGAATAGCAGTTAACTGGTCAACAAACTATTTCATGATGTTAAAATACTTTCAACCAATTCCCTCTCTTCCATCTAGGTTAAGGCATAAATAAACAACATTATTTTTCCTCTACTGAAAAACAAATTGTCCAAACTATGAAGCAAAACATAGAAAAATATAGACACAATTCTCTTTAAGTCATAAGGTACACACTTCTGTTTCCTTTAGCTGACAGTTTTCTTTTATGTAAAATAAAATGATAAAACCTTCCTTTATTTCTGTTTTTCTTTTGGTCTTCTAAGTTTAAGAATTTCCATTTGTTTCTTTTCAACATCTTCTCTTCAGAAAGGTCAAAGGCATGGGATTTAAATTGCCAATTTCTTAAAAGATGCGTGAAGTCTTTGAAAAAAAAAAAAAACCTTGCAAATGGTATAGCTCACCTAGGGAGTATTATTTAAAATAACATCTCCTTATGGCCAGGACTTAGCAGGGCTTAACAGGTCTAAATTTTTCCATTAGAAAATGCTGGAAAATTTAACCATGTAGCCTGAACATTTAAATCCATTCAGTTTTCAGAAAGTCTGTTGCTGGAAAGATCGCTTGCCTGTGAGGTATGTTGATGTTTTGTTCACGAAGAGAATGACCACAATGCAAAGAATCATAACTGACCCTCAGCATTTCCAGATGTGGAACCAAGTGCTGGCATGAATTTCCCCAGATTTCTGTCCAGCCTGGGCTTGGCTCGCAGTGCTGCCCAGAACACACGTGGAGAAGACACTGAGGTAGCGACCGGCCTTCCACGTGATAGGGCTTTCCTGTGTCCCACCCAGCATATGTCTTCTGTGGAAGCCAGCTCTGAAGAGACGAAGCAGGGCTGCGGTGTCAGCTGCTTTGGAAGATCCAAACGACTCCCAGTTCCAGAGTAAGAAATGAAGACACTGAGGAAGAGTGTGAAGACCCAAGAGAGAGTAACCCATCCCTCACTCATACACCATCAGCTTTGTTTCAAGACACAGAAATAGTTAGCTTTCTTCCATAACATTGTGTTCTACACAGTTCCACATGTATATTTGTTTATATAATCTTTTAAAGGATTTGAAAAGTTTTTCTATTATAGTTCATGGTTATAGTTCATTTATATAGCCTATGGAGTGATCACCCCGATAAGTCTAGGACCCACCTGACACCATGCATAGTTATTACAATATCGTTGACAATATTCCCTGTGCTGTACTTTATAGCTCCACGACTGTTTTTATAACTGGCACTTTGTACTTCTTAATCCCTTCGCCTTTTTGGTTCATCCTCCCAACCCCCCTCCCATCTTACAAACATCAACTTCTTCTCTGTATTTATGAGTTTGCTTCTGTTTTGTTTGTTCATTTATTTTGTTTTCTTAGATTCCACATATTAATGATATCATGTGGTATTTGTCCTTTTCTATCTGACACATTTCACTTAGCATAATACCCTCTAGGTCCATCCATGTTGTTGCCAATAGCAAGACTTCACCCTTTTTATGGCTGAGTAATATTCCATTATATATATCTATATATATGTATGTGTGTGTGTGTATATATATATATATATGTATGTATATATATAATCCCCCATGACTTTTTTATCCACTTGTCTCTTTTTGGGCACTTGGGTTGCTTTCACATCTTGGTTACTGTAAAAGCTGCAATGAACATAGGGGTGCACATACCTTTTTAAATTAGTGTTTCAGGTTTCTTTGTATATATTCCTAGAAGTGGAAACCCTGGCTTATAAGGCAGTCTATTTTTAATTTTGGGGGGAGCCTCCTTTTTATTCCACAGTGATGGCACCAGTTTACAACCCCACCCACAGTACATGAGGCTCCCCTTTTCTCCACATCTAACACTTATTGATTTATTGATGGTAGCCATTCTGACAGGTATGAGGTGCTGTCTCATTGTGGTTTTAATTTGAATTTCTCTGATGATTAATGATGTTGAGGATCTTTTCATTATGATTACATAATCTTTATAATCATAATTTAAATTATTAAAAACATTCCCTGTAGTAGTTAGCTTATAATATAATTCATCATTCCCCTGTTATTGGGAGTTAAGTACCTTCTAATTGTTTAACATAATAAGTAATCTGTAATAGTATTTATTTTTTAAAAAATATTTTATTTATTTATTTTAGACAGAGGGGAAGGAAAGGAGAAAGAGAGGGAGAGAAACATTAATGTGTGGTTGCCTCTCATGCTCCCCCTACTGGGGACCTGGCCCACAACCCAGGCATGTGCCCTGACTGGGAATTGAAACATGACCCTTTGGTTCCCAGGCTGGCGCTCAATCCACTGAGCCACACCAGCCAGGCCTGTAATAGTATTCCCATGAATCTAATTGCCTTTAAACTATTTTGTAGTGTTTCCTATTTTTGGAAAGTTTCTTTCAACGGGATTTACATGAATCATTGGTGTATATACCCCTTCAGTTCTTCAGTCATACCATCACTTGGAAATCCATTAACAAGCAAGCCCCTCACCCGCCAAAAATCTGAAAAATTGTCTATTCAGTGAAATCTGAATATAAATCTGAGATGAGATCTATGCAGCCCTTTAAAAATCAAAATGACTTTTTCTTTTTTTTTCCCTGACAGTGTGGCTCAGTTGGTTGAGTATCATTCTGCAAAGCCAAAGGTCACTGGTTCAATTCCCAGTCAGGGCACATGCCTGGGCTGCAGGCCTTGTCCTTGGTTGGGGGTGTGTGCAGGAGGCAACTGACTGATGTTTTTCTCATACCTCAGTGTTTCTCTCCTCTCTCTCTTTCTCCCTCCCTTCCCTTCTGTCTTAAAAATAAACTCCTTAAAAAATAAATATAAAAATGGAAAAAAGTAGACAAAATTGCCCACAATCTTAACTATCCAATTATGCTAATTCCACAACTGCATATTCCACAATAATATCATTATGTCATTTTTGTTCAACCCGTTTGCATTTGCAGAGAAAAAGCAGCATAGCAAACCCTTATGTAAAGTGCTTATTCTGTGCCAGGTAGTTTAGTAAGAGTTCAATGTGATATGCTAATTTAACCTTGAACAAAACCTATGAGGGAGCTTCTATTATTTTTTTGTTTTGTAAATGAGAAGACTGAGCATCAGAGAGGTTTAAGAAAGCCGCCCAAGGTCACAGCTGGTATGTGACAGGGTTGCAATATTAACCCAGGCCATTTGGCTCTGGAATCTACACTCTTAATCATTATATTTACTTCCAGAATGCACATATAAGTCTGAACTTGGCTTTCTTCAGTAACATTACATCATATGTATATATACTTCCATATGTACATGTGGTTACATAGACTTTACAACAACCATTTTAAGTATTGTATACTATTTCCATAAAATTAGCATAATAATTCAAACAACCATCACCCCAATGTTGGAAATTGAGTTCCTCTGTTTAAAATTATAAATACTCTGTAATAAATTATTCCACAAATATGATTGTTTTCAAGTCATTTTGCAGAATTTCCTTGGCACAGACTCCCATAAATGGTATTTGTAGATCAAAGAGTAAACATTTTTATGACTCTTGATACCTATTTCAAGAATGATTTACAAAAGAGTTATTCCAATTCACATCATCATTACTACATAAAACCTAGCCAAAGTTGGACATTATCTGTTATGTTTATAAATTTATTAAGTTAAAAATGACCCCTGTCATGTTAATTTCCATTTATTTGATTAGAGTCATATAAAACATGTTCTAATTGTCCTTTTTAAACCAAATTTATTGAGGAATAATTTATATACAGTGCAATTAATTATTTTTAGGTATACAGTTTTGGCAAACATAGCCACTACCTCAGCCAAGATATAAAATATTTCTTTTACCTCAAAAAGTTCTCTTATGTCCCCTTGCAACGAGTCCCCTCCCCAGGTCCCCCGCCCCTTACACCCTCTAATCAGGTTCCTGCAGTTTCTCTCTTTTTCCGAATGTCATATAAATTGAATCATATGGAATGTATGATCCTTTCGTGCCTGGCTTCTATCACTGAGCATGAGGACTCTGAGATGCAGTCACGTGGTTGCATATATTAGGTGATTGTTCCTTTCCCCGGCAGAGTGATGTCCTATTGCACGCACGTTGCACTGTCTGTGTATCCGGTCACCAACTGGTGGACATTTCGGTTGTTTCCTCTTTGGGTCATTACCAATAAAATAGCTAAAAATATTTTCAAACAAATTTTTTATGTGGATCCTCACCACCTTTTGGGAATTTTTGTCCAAGTAATTTTCTTTACTGGTGTCTTAGGGTATTTTTGTTATTTTATCTGTTTTTATCAGCTTCATGTTGAGAATGTGTTTACCTCCTCCTCAAACATATTAACACACAGCTTATACTAGTCTTTAAAATTGTTTTTTTTAACTCAGGCTCTAAATTTTAAAATGTTGTGAAACCAGCCAACCTCTTCCTTTATTATTTATTCTGTTATTCCTATGTTTTTTTTTTTGTTATTCCTATGTTTATAAAAATATTTCTATTTTAGAATTTTGGTATTACATTTTCCTTACTGGATGGGTGGTTTGAGTTTTCATTGATGTTGATTCATAGGGTAATGTTTTTAATGTTTAAGTATTATATGCTACTATTTGAAAATATCATTCTATTACAGAAGTTCATAAAAGGTGGTAAGTAAAGGAAGTCTACACAAGACTTCCTTAAGACTTAAAGACATTATTTTTAACACACATTGTAATTTTTGAGGCTTTAAAGAGAGAGAATTAGCATAGGATGTAGTTCCTGAGTATCTTTTAGAGGAATTAAAGATCAGATAGTGTATTAGTTAGAGTTCTCTAGAGAAATAGAACCAATAGAACATGTATATGTATGTATACATAGATGGCAATTATAGAAAATTAGCTCACCCAGTTATGGAGGCTGAGGAGTCCTAGGACCTGCTGTGTACAAGACGGAGACCCCGGAAAGCTGGTGTAGTTTCAGTCTGAGTGCCAAGGCCTGAGAACCCGGTGTAAGTCCCACTCCCAGAGCAAGTGAAGACCAGTGCCCCAGCTCAAGGAGTCAGGCAGAGAGCGAATACTCCCTCCCTCTACATTTTGCTGTTTTAAGGAGTGGATGATACTACCCATATTGGGGAGGGCAATCTTCTTTACTCAGTCTGCTGATTCAAATATAAATCTCACTCACAAACACCTTCACCGACACACCCAGGAATGATGTTTAACTAAATACCTGGGCACCCTGTGAGCCACTCAAATTGACACATAAAAGTAATCATCACAGATGCGGAGTTAAGTAGAAGGCTCATTCAGAACAAATGCTTCTGTTTGTATCAGGGGTTATAGTCTCTACAGCCCCAGTATTTACGGCACAACCAAGAGGGCTGAAATGTTGATCGGAGTTTCAGGTCTTGTCAAAAGTCATGTACTAGTTGGCCTGACTGCCCATCAGCCTGGACCAGAAATAACCAGGCCAAATCTGCCTTTAATAGACTTTGCCTGATCTCCTGAACATGATCACAGTCGATATAAAAGACATGTTAGAGAAGATCTCTGTCTCAGCTCACTTCTACAGCCCCTCACATTCTTTCTGCCCTCTGGCCATGCCCACGGAGTAAGGAAGTTAGCAGCAGTGGAGTAGAGTCTAGCTACTGGCTCACTTTGCTGCTCACTTTGCGGCAGGGAGAAAGCAGGAGTAAGGAAGGAGGTGAAAAATGGTGCACCAGCCATTCCTATTAGTCAGACTGTCCTCGTTTCCATGTCTGGTTTCTCACCAATCGTGTTAGTAGAATGTTCTTGCTTTGGAGGGAGGATGTGAAGGAAGTGAGTAGGAAGGTGAGGAGATGTGGTGTGGTTGGGACTCTCTCCTAAGGGTCTTCATTGTGGCTTTGGAGTCAGACGCAGGTTCAAACCCCAGTTCTACCACTTACTACTAAAATTGCGTATTTGTAAATATATGTCCATGTTTACATATATCTGCAGGGAAGAAACACTGTAAATAATTAAAGGAGGGAGAATTACCGTCCTCTCGGGAATTAACTGGAGGTGGCATTAGCAGCAGTGGCTGAACTCTAAGAAGACGATGCTGTCTTAACAACACCGGCTGGCATCCCCCTTGCTGCATGCCAAAGTCGTGTGCCCTCTTGACCTCCTCGCTCGGCTCTGTAAGGGAGATATTATTAACCAGTTTTACTAATAACAAAGTTGAGGTTCAGGGGACTTAGATAATTTTTCTAATAACCATATATAGCTCTAAGGTAAGGGAATTGGGGTTTGAATCTAAATCTAAGTCAGATTCCAGAATGTGAGTTCTCACCCTGACACTGTACTTAACCACACTAGTAGGGGCCACTAGGTCACTTCACCTTCTACTCTTGGTGGCTTCTGCTTCCAATGCCAAACATTGGAGGGTCTCCATTTTGTTTCAATAAGGAGGGTGGTTCCCTAACAACTCCCAACTCCCCACTAGTATGCACACTCTCTGTATAGGTCCAGAAATACTTCTTTTCCTCTATTTTTCTCAATCACGTGATGTGTTATTTTCACTTTGCATAAGAGAGATCTGTCTAGGGGCATAGAGGAAAGGGCTTCTCAGGAATAGGCTCACACGTTGCAGGACAGGCCCCGTGGGTGGTTCCAAGGCTCCTTGTCAGCCCCACCACTGTCGCTGGTGTCTCTCCTGTGACCTTGGAGTCCATGCTCGAGATCTTTTCCTTCCCGATTTAGTGGTTGGACAAAGTGAAGGGCAGGTCACCTTCTCTATGAAATCTGACAATTTCCCCCCTGCCCAGGGCTGACCTGACCATGGGGAGAGGTGTTCAAATGGGGTGCTACAAAAGGAACCTGGGTGAAAGGAATAGAGTTTTGACAGCTTCCATCTCTTGTCCAGTTAGGGCAATGAGCAGTGAGACAGAGCTGCCATTCGGGAGGAGAAACTTACATGGGCCGGTTGGAGGAGACTTGGATGCTCGCATGGAGGGCAGTAGGTTACCTGAGGGGAGAGAGGAGACTGGACCTCTCGGGTGTCACTTGGTAATTTAATGTTGGCTGTGGAATCCACTGGTCATCGATCTTGATGAGCTGCCCTGGTCACTGAGGTCACGTCTCAGCTCCCTGCCCAGCACTCCTCATTTGCTCTCTGTGCACAAGGCCAAGCAGCCTGTTGGTTTTATTGGTTTTTGTTGTTCCTGCTCCTGCTTGGCCGACCACTCCCTTCTACTTGAGGTGGAAAGATTCTAAGGCAGACAGCGGTCTGGTGCTTCTGGTTTATATCAGCATCTGATGTCTGAATTGAGATTCATACTCCCCCAAGAAGTATATTGGATCTAGGAATATGTGGGGATATACTCATCTTTACATCTTTTCTGTGGTTGCCTCCCTTTAAGGGACAGACTATTTGAGCCACAAGGTGTCTAGACCAGGAATGTGTAGATTTGCTCTTTACTTGCTGTGTGACTTCGACCTCTCTGGGTCTTGGTTTTCACCAAAGTGAAGGAATTCAGTCCCCTCAGAAACAGTTACGTGAAGTTCTGCCCAGGCCCTCGGGCCCTTGGAAGCAGCGGCTGTGAGCTCTGCTCACTGGCTTACTTGGTTTCACAGACTCTGAGAATAGGTGTGTTCACCACACTTAGGTAACTTGATTCATTTTCTAAAGAAAGTGGGGGAATCCACCACTTCAGTGAATCTTCTAGTAATTCCTCGGGTTAATTCAGTGGATTTTACCTCAGCCGTTGACCTCATTTCAAATGAGAAACTGCTGGCCAGCTGAGCCGTTCTCTTCTTCTCCTGGCTGTTCTCGAACAGTGTGCCACGTGACCTGAGCCTTTCACATTCAGGTCTTTCACAGAGAGGTCTCCCACCTTTACCTTCTGACTAACTTCCTTGGCCGCCTCCTGGGAACAGAGGAGGAAAGGTGTCACCCAAAACCGGGTTTGGGATAGGCACGGTTGGGATCTTTTCACCTCCTTCCAAGCTATTGCCATGGCAACTAACATCACACTTGGGCATCTAGTCAAGAGTCTACTGACCTCTAATCCAGTGTGAGAGAGCACAGGACCGAGGCCTCCCTGTTAGTGCTGGGCCCGATTCAGTGGCAGGCTGAGCCTGCAGGAAACCTGGGCAAGAGAGAGGCCAGAAAAGAAGCCCACGGCGGCCTAGCTGTGTTGGCCGCAGCTGTCAAATTTGTGAGCCTGTGTGAAACCCCACCCCTTTTTTGAAAGATTTTATTATTTTATTTTTAGAGAGGGAAGGGAGGGAGATAGAGAGAGAGAGAGAAACATCAATGTGTGGTTGCTGGGGATTATGGCCTGCAACCCAGGCATGTACCCTGGCTGGGAATTGAACCTGCGACACTTTGATTTGCAGCCCACACTCAATCCACTGAGCTACACCAGCCAGGTGAAAAACCCTTTAGAGATGCCCACAGAGAACTGAGGGGACTTAGAAGGGGTGAGGGCTATTGTCCTAAAAACAAGCAAGTGTTTGAGAACTCCCAGTTGAGCATGAAGTTGCTGAAGCCCAGAATATTCTGACCTCTTTTCAATTTCCCTCCAGCGAGCAGGCTCCAGCTCTGACCTGGGGTCAGGGTGCTTGTGCTCCATCGCTCCTCTTCCACCCTGGGGACCCCAGCCAGCTTCTGCTCTCAGCCACTGAGGCCCCTTGAGAAAAACACTGTCCTCAGCCTGGGCTCCAAGCCAGCACGTCCTCAAAATTGCCCTCCTCACAGCATTTTATCCAACAACCCAGTCAGTATCCTCCGGCGTTCGTCCCCGGAGGCATTTTAATGTTTAATTTAGTTTTAAAAATCAGAGTGATACTGTATATTATTTAAAGAATTAAACACATCTGCAAAGCTTTCAGCAAATGCAGTAGCTTCTCCCCACTCAGTGATCTTAACCATTTTGGCCTTTTCTTTTGGTACTTTGCCCTCATATCTTAGTGCGATTCTACTGCAACTGCTTGACTTTTCAGTGTGGAGCATTTTCTGTTGACTCTGAGCATGGAAGACGAGGGTTTATCCCCCTTCCCCATCCCTCCTCCAGTTCTGCCACACGGACATTTTTGTCCCCTGTCTTCCCACTACATCACAGGTTTGGTTAGATTGATACGTAGCACTTAGGACTTGGTGCGTTCTATTTACACCTGAGTTCTTCTGTATTCACTTTCCCGGCAAATATTTTTGTTGTCCTTGAGGTTAACCACAGTTTTGTTTTTACATTTGCTTAATTTTCTGGGCAATTGCTGTGTCACTACTAAATTCCTAATCTGTTCCCTAGTGTGTAACTTTCTCAATATCTTCATATACATTAGACATTGTATCAGTTTCTTATGCTCCAAAGGGGTCTCTCATGGAAGCTGACCTGCAGGCCTATTCACAGCTGTCCTCTTGGGATTTCCACCGTTTTCCTCAAGATTTCCTTCACCTCTGCCTTTCGTTGGGTCTCTTCTTTCTTGCATCCTGTGTCTGCCTCTTCCGTGGTTTACTTCCTTATTTTGGGGAAGTATCTCAGAGAAAGAAGGAATAGGAGATAGATTTTTTTTGAGATGTTCAATTATAAAAATGTCTTTGATTTTTTTCTTCCCCTTTATTTATTTCATGTACTCAACATCAAAACCTACAGCTCCCAGTGTTGAGAGGAAGCTGATGCCATTCTGATTCTTGAAACTCGGCATAAAAATACTCTCTCTGGAAGGTTTAGTGTAGTCTCTTCATCTCCTCCCACCTTAGGCTGGGTTTTCTAGAAATGGGTTTTGAGTACATGTAATTAATTGAGGGATTAATCTCAGGAGAAGGCCGATTGGAAAGGACAATGGGTGTGGGGAAGGAGCTAAGGATGTGGTTTCCCCCGGAGACTGGCTGTGGCCTGATACCCAGCACCGCTCTGGACCGCAAATGTACCACAGTGTCCCCTTTGGAGGGCCAGGATATTGACCTTCCAACCCTTCATCAGTTCGCCATTGGCTGTGAGCTCCCGTGTGCAGGAGCTGCAGTGGTGGGAGGAACCTCCCTGGAGACAGCTGTTGGTTCCCTAGGGAAGGGGGCTGTGAGCCAGGAGCAGCCGGCACTCACAGTAGCTGGCCACGCTGGCCCAGTACCGGGGATCTGGACCAGACACCATGGCTGCCTTCTAGACACGTGTTCTGAAGTTCGCAGTGATTGCCTTTCCCTCTGGAAACTTGTACACCTCAGTTCTGGGAAATTTTCTTCTATTATTTTGTTGATAGCGTCATCTTTTACATCTGAATAACCCCTGTTACTCAGATGCTGGAGTTTCTGGGCTTGTTCTCTGATATCTTATCTGTCGGCTCCTCTTTTCCTTCTCTTTTTCATTTTGTTCTGTCTATCTTTCTCTTGGGTTTTCTTATTTTTTGCTATCTTATCTTGTAGTTTCAGAGACCTCTTCTTTGCTTGGAATATTCTTTGTTTAAATAGTCTCCTGCTTCTCTTTCATGATTGCAATTTCTTCTTTTCCCAAGGATGTTCATAATAAGGGTTTGTGTTTTCGTTTAAGTTTTTTCTCTGCCTTCATAGTCTCTGTTGCCTCTGTTTATTGGTTTTGTCCCTAATCTTTTATAATCAAGGCTTCCCCCTAATACATCTGCTTGGCTGTGAGCTCATGTTTAATCATGGGACACTTACAAACTGATTGGAAATTCTGAGTCAGTGGGGTTACTGACTGTGAGATTCATAGACTATTTTCTGGGGAACCCTGAGATCTTTAGGTCTTATCTTGCGAGTTTATCAGTTTCCACAGAGAGAGCTCTACCAATCGTTTGCATGGAGGACAGAAAACTGATTTCCAGTGTTGTGGGAGCCAAGTAGGGGGAGATCAGTGACTGGGTTTCAACATGCAGTAAATGTTCCTTTGATCCTTCTATTTGTACTGCACTATCTCTACCCTCAGCCGTGGCTGGTGTCCTCTGGTCCGGAGATGATGAGCTACCTTTTCTAAGACCAACCCTCTGTGTTCTTCTAGGGTGGGAGGGAGCCTTCCACTTGGCTCTGTGGGCTAGGAGAAAGGTTACGAAGAGTCTAACTGCTTCTTAAACTTTCACTCAGTGCCCCCTGTTCGAGCCTCCCCTCTCCCTCAACTTATAAAAGTGCATGGTGCCTCCACTGTTACGGCTTTTGTGGATTCTTCACTATGAATTATGTCTCCTCTTCCCCATTTAGGATTTGTCTTTCTCGAGTGTACTAATCAGTAATTACTCATGCATCTGCTTTTCAGCTTCAAAAATGTGGTTATTGTATCCTCCACGGAATTCTGTTTTTATGTGTTTATGCCTTTTTTTTTCATCCTTTTGCTGTTATTTTAGTGGAATT
Source organism: Phyllostomus hastatus (assembly GCF_019186645.2). Classification (NCBI taxonomy): domain Eukaryota; kingdom Metazoa; phylum Chordata; class Mammalia; order Chiroptera; family Phyllostomidae; genus Phyllostomus; species Phyllostomus hastatus. The sequence goes on along the minus strand of NW_025333709.1, from coordinate 31,594,202 downwards.
TCAGGAGGGAGTAGACATTAAAGCCTGTGTTCACTCCAACATCTTTAATTAAAATCCCCAACAGAATCTTGTAATCTTTCCGTCAGGGGAAAGAAACTTCTCCTGAAATCACTCTCAGCCCTGTATTATTCATTTTAACTGTGTTGAGCCTGCCTGCTTCATCCGCAAGGATTGTCCTCATAATCCAAACTGCCTTTCTAATATGTACCTCATATCAGGTACGTAATAATAATTTTTTTGCTAAATATTTATGCAACATTGTATACTCAGCATCATCATAGACCCTCAAAGAGCGTATCTAGTTGGGAGAAAGGCACATGCATGGTACACAAAAATGGTCGTTCTAATGTGCTACAGGAGCAGTAATCCACTCAGAGATTCTGCAGCAGAACATTTTTAAGACAGCGCATTCAAAACTCCACATTACCATTTCATTAATTTACATGTTCATCCAAGTTCCCTCAGTCCCCAAACACCGTATGAGAGATGGTGTTTTCACCTCACGGCGCTAAGGTTCGCTCCAATGTCAAGGAGCTGGCTAGAGCTCCAGCATCAGACACAGCTGTGGTGGTGGAATACAAAGTCATTTCCCCACCTTCTCCTTCCCCACACCCGAAGGTCATGAAAAGGACCAGTGCCTAGAATCAGGAGAAAGAAATTAAAAAGTTAAGAGCCACAAGAACAATGACCACTTACACACACTGTTGGGGCTCCGCCCCCATGGCCTTGGCATTCACTTCCACACACCCAAGTCTGCTGGCTGTGAACGTCTGTAATCTGTTCTTGAAGGCTTGTTACCTGCTCTCAGGCCCACGCTTAGCTTGTGCAGAGGGGAGGCCAGACATACCAGAGTGAACACCCTTGGGAATCACACATCAATGACAGATGGGGGTGTTACTGGTGGGTAAATTCCCCAGCGTCCTAGTCCCTCAGCCAGGAAAACCTGATGCATGTTCTACACCTTCTCCCAGGACTGCCCACCAAGATTGAATTCCAGCTGCCCACAGTGGTAACTAGCTCAGAAATGCACCCTTCCTGGGCTTACTTTTCTTTCCTCTCCCACCTCTCACTTCTTTACTCATGCCCCCCACCCTGTATCACTCCTTAAATGAACTATTTGCACCCAAATTTTTGCCTCTAGTGAAACCCAGACCGAGATATTCTCTAAAAAAATAATATATCAGAGAGATCATATTCTTTCTCTTGAAATTTATGAAAGTAGGATGAACTCAAGAGATACATAAGGAGACTGACATCCCAGACACACACATTAACAGCCAGCCAGTGTTTGCACAGTTAAAGTTTGGAGCTGGAAAGGGTTCAAATGATAATTTAGTTCAATCTCCTACTCAGAACTAGAGCCTGTCATTCTGAAGATCCCTGGCCAGTGATGACCTCAAGTCTCTATTCAAATACTGCAAAATACAGCAGAATACCCAAGGCAACTCAGCCCTTGAGATTGCAGTGCCTGCCCTGGGTTGGCTGGCATAGACCCTGGAAGAGAAGGAAAATGACAAAAGAAGTTCAAAAAGTATGGGTGGTTGTTGGGAGAGAACAATTTAAAATGTCTACAAGAATACCAGTAAAACTGATTTTGATAATATCCCCAAGCAATTAAGACAAAGATTAAACTGAGCTGTTTATTTGGCATTGAATTTCCAAAAGATTTTCTTCTTTATTTTCTAACCCTAACCCTATTTTCCCTGAATAGAATCCCCTCCCCTCTCTGTCTTTGTCTCTCTGTCTCTCTCTGTGTGTGTCTCTCTGTCTCTGTCTCTCTCTCTCTCTCTCACACACACACACACACACACACACACTCTGTTTGAATAAGCACCCCTTGACAGCCACGGGTGTCCCCTGCTGACACTCAGTAGATGGTAAACAGTTTTAACAGCACATGTCCACTCTCAGTCATATAACGCTCATTAGAGACTCCTTATCACCAAGTCTCACCCCCCGAGTAAACAAAGAAAGGCTAACGAGTGGTGTGAAGGCACAACTTATTGCCAAAAACAGGAGCTGCTTATACAAAGTGCAGCAGCGCAACCCAGTCTTCCACAGAGGATGTTAGAATGCTGGGCTGTTTGCCACTCCTCTCCTCCCCTCTCCCCGCCCTGCACTTCTCCTCCTCTCTCCCCTGACACAGAAACATTCTCAGAACCACTCAACATTTTCTGATGCAGACACCGGCCCGCAGTGTCTGTGTCATTATGGATGAAATGAGACATTCACACAGACTACCGAGTCCAGTGGAGGAAAAGGGACAGCATGGCTTTTCTCTCAAGAGGAGCAAAAGCTGCAGCCTCTGCCATGACAGGCCTTTATTTCTCCTCTCTGCACATTACATGATGGTCCTCATTTACTATGCACAGGTTTGCTTTAGGAGGTTACCTTTTACAGAAAACAAAGGAGTCAATGCTGCTAATCACATCACAGAAGAGGGATATTTGCAAATGAAAAGGCAAAAGTGGTTGAACAGGTTACACTCATCCTTGGAAGATTTAGCATGGATTTTAGGAAGTTACTTTGCAGTAAATGTCCTCAGTTCAGGGTGAGGGAGTTTTAGCAAGAAGCAAGACTCACAGTGGCCTAAGTACATTGCAGGCCTGATTCCCCACAGGAGAACCTATCCATGGGCGTGGGTCCTGTGCATCTCCCAGTAGGAGCTGGGCCCATGCCACGCAGAACCATCTCCTACAATTTTCAAGGGATATTAACATGCAAGTCACTAAACAGAAAAAAACTAACAATGTAGAATGTCTTAGAGGCCAGGCAAAAAACTGAGAGTGACTGACCACAGTGGTTGTACAGAGGTGGGTGCAAGAGGCAATGTGGTCGAAAGAGCAAGGATTTTGGAGCTTGTTAAGATTTGGATTTCCATTCCCACTCATGTGAGCTGAGGCAATGGCTTAGGCTCCCTTAAGCTTCTTTCCTTCAGTAACATGGGAAAGCTCTGACATTTAAAAGATTCCTTTTGGGAATAAGCAAACATTTAAATATGTTTAGTAAAAGATCAGGTTGTAAGGCAATGCAGCCATATTAGTTACTCTTGCCCTTCCTTTTTTAAAGTTTTTTATTGTTGTTCAATTCCAGTTGTCCCCAATTCCCTCATGACTCTGCCCTGCCCTGCCCACTCCCGCTCCCACGTTTAGTCCTCCCCACCCCACCGTTGTCCTTGTCCATGGGTCCTTTATACATGTTCCTTGACTTGACCCTTGGTAACAACACCTCACTTCTAATCGATTGACCCAGTCTGAATCAAGTAGCCTTAGCTAATACAAAACAATTATCAATTTTAATTACAAATAATTTTCATCATTGTTACGACTACAACTTACAGACCCTTTACTGCATGCCAGGTACTAGTAAGCTCCTTTTATTATCATCTCATATAACTCTTAACATAGACCTAAAGATGAAGTATGTTTCCTGTTTTAGAGGTGAGAAAACTAAGGTTCCGAAAGATTAAATCACTTTCGTGAAAACTACCATGAACACGTGGCGGAGCCAGGGTTGAAACTCAGGTCTGTCTGATCTAAACCCTGTGCTCTGAACCATCTGTCAACACTCACTAAACCATGGTGACGGGGGTTGGTGAGGGTGGGGGCCAGAGCACCCCCGAAGGAGAGGAAGTTGGGTGGCAGAGGAAGGCATTGACCAGAGAGGGCCTGGAAGGCTAAACTTGACATTCTGATGGGCGAGGTGAAGAGTCTGGCCCAGGAATTAGGTGGGTGACCCAACGCGTTGCATTGTTAGATGTGTTCTGTCAAGGAGGAAAATTAATCTAGCTGCAAGAAACGGAAGGTTCCACTAAAAGTGGCCTAAGCAGAATGGACTGTACTATCCCTCTTAACACCAAGTCCAGAGATGGCGTGGGTCCAGGGTGAACTCCGCCATTTGACTGTGTCATCGGCATCCGGGAGTTGTGCAGCCCACTGCTCTGCCATTCCCAGACTGTCTACAACCCCCCTCTGCATCCCTTGTCCAGTCGCATGATGGTTGCAGAAGTTTCTGGCGTGTCATCCAGAAAATCTAGAAAATCCATACCCAGTAAAGAAGAGGGATGTTGCTATCCATGTGGCTGTCTCATCTTCTTATACAGCAGAACTTTCTGGAGGCCCTGAAAGGACAGCTCCGCAGGATCCATTTGTCAGACGTGGGCTGCGTGATCACGCTCAAACCAATCCATGACAAAGGGGAAGACATTACTATGATTAGCTTAGGCTGACCCATATTCATCTTAGGGGCCAGGAAATGGGGGGTAGGGCACCTAGACAAAATCAAGGGTCTCCCAGCACGGAGGAAGTATGTGTGTGTGTGTGTGTGTGTGTGTGTGCGCACATGTGCATGCATGAGCAAGTGTGAGCCTCAGGAGAGGCCAGCACCAGGGTCTGCCACTGTCAGGCTACTTGGGATGTCTCTCCTGAAAGCAAGAGAAAGAAGAAAACTTCCCTGTAATTACACCAATGACAATCAGTCTGCACAGAACTGCCCAAGGCAGAGGTTTCTTTTTGCATCCTGAGCATTTGCATTTTATTTGTTCCTTTGTGCCTGCAACACACCTCTTCTCTGCCTGGTGTGAAGCAGGCCTGGCTTGGGAACCTCTTCCTCCACGACCACTGTGACCTTTCTCCCCAGTCCCAATGGCTGGTTCTAGAATCCTTATCATCTAGATCTTTATTTCCCAGACTCTTTGGGTCCTGGAATTCTCCACCTACCTTTTTTTTAAAGAAACATCTTTCGACACCATGGAACTCAGTTTAGAAAATGCTAATGTCGACAATTCATTCAGTGATAAATTATTATTTAAAAGAAAAGCAGAACCACAAAGACCCTTGCAGGGGGAAAAGCATTTCATCCTAAATATTCTCAGATTTTTAGTTCCTATCTGAAAAGCTGCTGTCTGTCTTCCACCGGCCTCCGGAGAAACAAAACCCTCCTTGCAGTTTTCCAAGGGAGGGCCCCTCTCTGGGACCATCCCCAGTGACTTTGCCTCCTTGGCAGACACTAACCCTGACGGAGCCCCCCCTTTCTCTCTCGGATGGGGTGGGGTGGGAGGATGGGCCTAATACTAAACAGAGCCACATCTAGCCCCGAAATGATCAGTGGCAGGGAGCCCAGCATTAAAGACATAAATAAGCTGCAGGTTTTCAGAAACCTGCCAGCAACCCTCTGAAACAGGAAGAGGGTACTTAGAGCTGTCCTGCTAACTCTCAACCTTGGATCTTAGCATCTTATGCTTGGGTTTGAGGCTCCCTGGCTGTTGAACGCCCCAGCCCTGGAGCTGACTGCAAGGGCACCAGGCTGAGAAGCCGCCTGAGATACCAGGGAGCACTGATGGGGGACATCCCAAGATAACCCCTCCATTTGCAGGAGCAGAAGGGGGCTATAAATGTCATCCCTTCTCTGGGAGATGTGGTGTCTGACTCCATTAGACTTCCAGGAGAGCTAAACACAAACAAACAGAAAAGGAAAGGGCTTAGGGTAATGGGATCGGCTCTGCCACCTCCCTGGTGTTGAGGAGCTGTTCCCTTGTACCCTGCTTTCTGGGGCCCGAGTTTGACTGGGATTGAGAACTGTGCTGCTCGCATGTGGAAGCGGCTAGAGCAAGCATTTGAAACTCTGCTACAAGCAAATTAGGCCTTTGAGGGGTGGTTCCTCAAGTCTGAGAGCCTTTAGTTTTAGATGAAACGCCATATGAATGAATACAACCAATAAGTTAGAACAGATTCCTCATGTGAAAACAAACGACCAACAGACAAGGCCCAGCTGATGGCCTATTTAGTCAAACAATTGTTTGGTACCATAAAATTCCTAGCTAACAGAAGATTGGGGACCATTCCTCGGAGTTACTTTTCAAGCACTATGTGCTCGGAGACACAAAAGATGTCTCCTCTTCTTCAAAATCTTAGCATCACCACAGATACATATGAAGTTGAATAATGATTTAAAAAATACAACAGGAGCACAAGAGAAGTCACGAGGCACTATTTAAGAAAGCAGCGTGTGTGGGGGTTAAGATACTCACAGGTGTGTTCAGTTACAACGAGGAGCAGAGGACACTGAAGGCTCTGAGAGGAGGTGGCACTTAAGCTGGGCCTTAAAGGAGAAAGGAACTGGGTGGGTGAACGGGAAGGAAAGATAAGTGTCAGGAAAACTGTACAGGACAGACGTGTGTGAATAGCCTTGTTTCATACTGGAGTTTTCACTTACCTATATGTCCATCCACTTACACATCACCTGCCAGAAAATCATCATAACTGTGGTCTTCTTTTTGTTGCTGTTCTAAATGCTAATTATTTTTATTCTTAACTGCTTTATTGAGGTGCAAAACTACAATGCAAGAAATCACACGTGTCGAAAGTATATAATTTGTTAAGTTTTGATATATGTACACAACTGCCCAATCAACACAGTGAACTTATCTGTCACCCCTAAAAAGTTGTAACCTTCCTTTCAAACAGGAAACCCTGACGTGTGACATCAGGACATTTGCTCTACTCTACAAGCCAATTCTTCTCCTTTCTCTGACACAAGGGTGCCTTCCTCTCTCACCACAGAACATAGGTTTCATGTCTTAATAATAATCCAAGGAGCCACCCTTCATTGAGACCATTTGGCAGCTTGAAATTGTGTCTTTTTGAAAAAAAAAAAACAAAAAACAACTATCCCTGAAGACGGTCCCAGTGAGACCGATGTGAACTTTATCCCCATTTTAGAGGTGGAGAAAGCGAACCGTAGAAGTTCAGACCTTCCCCGGTCTGACAATCGGCAAAGCGGCTGTTGGATACCCTCTCAGGCCCGAGCTCACCTGTCTGTGCTCTGAGAGCTGCACAGACCTGTTCCAGGACAAAACATCCTGCCAGCCTGGCCCTCGGGGAAGGGCTGAGCCTATAATTATTTAATCCTGACCATGGATAATGTAGGAACTCAGGTTGGAGCATTCAGCTTTCAAAAGTTAGATATGCCAACTTATATTGCCTGCAAGAGTGTACAAGGGTTTCCTTTCTCCACCTCCTCACCAATACTTACCTTTTTGTCTTTCTGATAACAGCCACCCTAACAGATATGGTTTTAATTTGCATTTACCTGATGATTAATGTGCACCACCATGTTCATTTTAGCATTATTTATAATAGCCAAGGTATGGAAACATGAGAACAGCCTAAATCTCTGTCAATAGGTGAGTGGATAAGTAAAATACATGTTTATATATGTAAACATATAAATATACATACTAAATTATAATAAATATATTTAGATATAAAGATATATATGAATATTACTCAGATTTTGGAGGGGGAAAAGATCCTTTCATTTGCAACAACATGGGTGGACCTGGAGGACATTATGCTCAGTGAAATAAGCCAGACACAGAAAGACAAATGCTGCATGATCTCACTTGTATGTGGAATCTAAAATAGTCAAATTCATAGAAGTTCAGAGAACAATGGTCACTAGGGGCAGAGGATAGTCTATTATATCTCAACAAAGCTGGAAAAACCAAGTTAGACGGTGACTTCTTTCCTCCTGCTTCCTGTAAAAGGGCTTCGGTGGTCCCAAGGGGAAGTGGGGTGAAGGCTCCTCTGTCTGCTGCTTTCCCTACGATTCCACCTCATCACTCTTCCTTTCCTGAAGCTCAACCAGGATCCCACATAACTGACAAAGCAACCCATCTCAGAAAGAAGGAAAGCATGGGCAGATGGCATCTTGCCCTCCATATCCCCCACCCCTGGCCTCCGCCACGACGGGAAAGGGGGGCTGTGCTCCGATTGCTGCTGTATAAATGTCCTGTCAAGCTGTTTATACTCACAGTGCATTTTCTTGGCTTCCCCAGCTCTGTTAATTGCCCCCAGTTTTGAAGGGATGAAAGCCAGATTGCAGAAGCATACCAGTGTTTATCATGAGTGACTTTCCAGGGGATCCCTGTAACAGAGAGGGGCAGGTCCTTTTCTTTAGAAGCCAAGGCTTTGCTGCCTCAAGTCTGGGCCTGACTCTTGCTCCTTCATCTGCTCCCTTTGAACTGGGGTCTTCTGATTCGAAGGGGATGGCTGATTCCTACTCATGGGCGCTAGCCCAAACGCTTGCATGAAGTTGCAGCTCATGATGTGAAATACCTGTGGTGGGTGAATTTTTTTTTGTCTTGTGTCTCTGCATCATAATATCCCATCCTGCAAGCCCTTCCAGACAATGTCTCATCTGTCCTCTAAATACTAATGTTGTCCCAACTCCGTCCCAGCAATATTCATTTCCGTGCTTAGATATTTCTTTTTTCAGGTGCTGCATCTATAAATACTCAAGGAGAGTTTAAAAGTATATATTTGCCAAGGACTGTGCCAGAAGGGAACTCCTGTGAGAAAAATACTAAATGTGCAAGAATAACTAGAAAATAAGAGAAAATGTGAAGAGTTTTTTACGAGAGACTCAATAGAATATGGGCAATCAAAGGAGAGAGAGAAGGCACCCAGGTAGGGAACATCAGGGGAGATGTGCTAACTAAGCACGTCTCAGACATTCTGTTCATTTATCTTCACAGTAATCCCATCAGGTATGGAAATCAAGGCTAAGATACTTGAGATAATTTAATTAGGGTTACGTGGTGAGCAAGCAGTAGGGTAGGAACTTGAACTCTGAAGGCAGGGCTCTCCACCGCAACGCCACGCTGCAGAAGTGGCACTGCTGGTGGCCCCCGAAAGATGAATTGGATTGTGATTGGTAGAGTTGGGAGAGAGCATTCCCAGTTTGGAGATCAGAAGGAAAGCAGTAAAAGAAATGCGATAGGACAATTGTTAAAAACATCCCTAGAGAAATTCACTCATTCATTCATTCATTCATTCAACACATGATTGTTGAATACTTGACTGTCCACGCACTGTGTACCCTCCTAGGATTCAAACAAGGATCCCTGACCCCATGGGCTTATATTCTAGCATGGGAAGACAATAAAAGTAAAACACAGTATAATAGAAGTTATAGAAATAGAGAAATACAGCCTGGTTAAGATGGATTGGGGGTGAGAGATAGGGTGAAGTTGGGTAACAGTTTAAAATAAGGTGGTGAGGAGTAGGCCTATCCCTCACTACTCCCTCTAACTCTCCCTTCTTCTTTCATCCATCTGTTTGTCCATCTATCACACCCGACTCAGAGATCATGAAATTTTTGAGGTAGCGTCTTAGGACAAATTCTTCCTGCTGCATTGACAGTCCCAAGCTGCTGGAATGATCTTCACACCAGCCTGGGAGGCGCTGCAAGCTCAGAAGGTTGTGATCTGGGCACAGGACTTAGCATGGTCACTGATGTTTCCTGCTTTCCAGACCAAGCAGGTCTCGCTGCCTTCCTGTTTACCCCATCCCACTCTGCCTCCTTCCACACGAGAGGGTCAGCTGCTAGGACAAGGTTAGGTACGAGCCCTCCATGGGCTGTGTAGCCAAGAGCTTCACTACAAAATGACCTTCCAGCTCAGAGAAAGCATCAAAGGAATGCAGTGTGACTCAGGAAGGGAAGTGCAGAATTCTACCCAAGAAATACAACCCATCCACAGCACCCTGGCCTGGACTCTGCAGTAAACAACCCAGACAGAGAGCAGCCCACGGAGCGGGTGTGTGGAGCTGGCCCAGAGCACAGACTCTGCCTCTGAGAGGGCCATCAGGGACCTCAAATGAACAAGAGCAAAGCCACTCCGAGAAAGGATGTGGGGCCGAACTCACAGAGTGGAGGCTCTTTCTAACAACTAAGTAACAGGAATGAGGAGTACCTTGTTTTTTGCCTAGAGAAGCAGCACACGAGTGCACGGGGGTTAAAGCAAGAGAGGTTGACTTCTTCAACACTTTGTCACCTAGGGAGCGTATCACCCCATTGGTGAATCACCCCATGCACTAAAACATCTTTCTTCTGACCTCTAGTAAAGCAATGAAGCAAATCCAGACATATGTCAATACAGCGCCCTCCCTCGCACAGTTCCTTCCCAGAGGCCCTGTTGACCCTGCTCAGTGTTTTCAAGCAAGACTTCATTATTTTTTTAGGGGAGGAGATGTAGGATTGTGCAGGAGGACTTGAGGAGCTGGTTGAGACGATGTGAAGGTTAGGTGTTGAAAACTCACACAAAACTGGGGGCCTTTGTGAGTCAGATATCGTTTAATTTCAAAGACCCAATGACCACTCAAATTAATTTAAATTTAAAAGCAAGCAAACAAACAAAATGGCAGGGGGAGGTGAGGCCATGTTTTTGGAATGGCCCAGAGTCATCTCACACACCGGAGGAGGTGGGGGTGAGCCCGGCTCCAGCAGGGCCCACAGCAGGAAGCCGTGAGCTGAGCTCACTCTGCAGTCCTCTCTCTCACATCCACCTGGTCCTTCTCCCACTGCGAACTGGCTTTCTCCCTGTCTCATGCGTACGCAGACCCAGTTCTAGTGTCCCATGAGGTCCAGTTCTCCAGAGACACTGACCAGCCTCTCTGGACCCCACTTCTAAATGCCTGTGGGGTAGAGTTAGCCCACCTTAGGCCAGCCGTTCTTCCTTTCCTTAATTAGGGGAAGCCAGGGAGGGTGAGTTATTTACTGCAAAAATGGCCACAGAAGTACCCATGAGGGTCGTAGCAGAAGCAGACCTGAATAATAGGACAATTCCATGGTGTCAGGATCCAACCTCTAAATGGCTTCTAGTGATTCTCTCCTCCTGATATTCACAGCCTGGTGCAATGCCCTCCCCTTGAGTGTGGGCTGGACTCAGTGACTCCCTTCTAACAATTGGCACAGGGCAGAAGTAATGGGATGTGGCTTCTGAGGTTGGGACACCAAAGGACTAACTTCCTTCTTGTTGGCTTTCATGCTCTTGCTTACTCCAAGCACAGCCAGCCCCCGTGTTGTGAGCTGTCCTGTGGAGAGACCCGCAGAGCAAAGAACTGAGGTCTTGGGTCAACAGTCAGCTGGGACGTGATGGCTGCCAACAGCCACATGAGGGGTTTTGGATGTGAATCTTACCCAATGGAGCTCACAGATACAGCTGCCCTGGCCAACACCTCGACTGCAGCCTTGTGAGAGACTGTAAGTCAGGGAACTCAGCAAAGCCATGCCTGACCCCGAGAAACTGTGAGCTCACACATGTTGTTTAAGCCACTACATTTTTGGATGAGTTATTTGGAGAAGTGGAAAATTAATACAGGGTGTCAGGCTTTTTTCACCTTAGTTCTGTGCCATCCTTGGGCATCATCCTCATCCATGTGGTCCAAGGGTGGCTCACCACCAATGGGAAGGCACATCTCCGACTTTCAGGCCACGATTCAGGAATTGCACACATTGCTTTACACATACTTAGTTGTATAGCCACCCGTAACTACCAAGAAGGATGGAAGGGTGGCCTTGTGCCCAAGTGGAAACCAGGGGTTCTATTATAATGGAAGAACAGGAGAATGGGTACTGGGGGGTGATGAGCAGTCTCTGTCATACACACGAATGCCACAAATATTTGTGAGATGATATTGTTTGCTCCATGTGTGATATGGGGTTGTAGCCACCTCTGTGGTCTATAGAGGCTGAGAAACACAGAACATCGTGAGGAACCCAGAGAGGTGAGAGAGGGAGCCTTCCCCCACAGACCGAACACCAAGCCTGCACAGCCGGTGACAGTGCGCGTTTGCTGGAGGAATTCAGGAACCAGAAACCCAGGCCTTGTCTGTTACTGCTTCAGGGTCACACAAGTGGTTAGCAGCAGAGCCATCATCTACCCTAGGACTTCTGCCTCCCAGCCCAGAGCAACTGCTGCTCCTAATAGGGCCACTTGAAAGTGTCTATTTGGGGTAGGACTAAATGTGCGGCATGAAAATGAGGAGAGAACGACACATAGCAAAAGGCCTCATGACAATCACTTGCAGTCCTGGCATTGGTGTTTTGTTTTGTTTTGTTTTGTTTTGTTTTTGTGGCCAGACCAAAATGGTTTGTTTTCTAGCACCTGGTGAACAGTGTGCCAGTCCCCGTGAGCTCACCCGTGCCACCTGTGGGTGTTCAAAATGTTTTCATTCAGTTGATGCCAGGTGAGGAGGGAGCAGGTTCGCCTCTGCCACAACTCCCCACAAAGAGATGACTACATCAGAGATGGTTTGTAAATTTAGCTAAGAAACATTGGAATTTTCCTTTTTAAAGTCATCACACTAACGAAGTTTTTTTCTCTTAGAAGGTTATCTTTATGGCAGAATAGAATACCACACTCATGCAGCACCCAATAAATGTTTGTTAGATAAAACCGCAGGCTCATGTTCCTTCTAGTAATCACTGAGGCATGGAGGGGACTTATGTCCCCCCTGGCCACTCCCTGTATCCACTTTCTCATTTCTCATTCAGTAGCAGAACTCCTGGTTTCACAGGGCACGTTGGTGCCCAGCAACGGCCACATTGCCCAGCTCTGCAGGTGGCCTTGCGACACTCGGGCCCATGCAATGTGAAAGGAAGTGGTGCACGCAGCCTCTGGGCCACGCCTTGCCGCTGGGAAATGTTGGCAGAGGTGCTGGGAGCAGCCTTTCTAAACCTAGAAATGGAAGCCACATGTGGGGGCGGGGGCAGAGATTAGATCACCTGGGAACATGGACGAGCTCCTGGGTTAGAGCCATCTTCACCCAAGACCACCTGCTGCTCTTGGGACTTTTACACAAGAGAGAAATAGACTTCCATCTTATTTAAGGCTCTGTAGTTGAAGTTGCTTAGTTTCTACCTAAGTTTAGTACTACTACTATGATAAGTTGGAAAATTGTTTAATCAATAGGCTTTCCTTTCTTCTAAGACTCTGTGTGCAACCAAAAGCACTTATTCTAAAATGTATCAAGTATTTCAAGAGTTGGCTGCTGAAATTTTGCAAGGCCATCCCTAAGTAGAGTGAAAGACCACTTTTTTTCAGGATAGATGTGCTAGTCTGCTTCTCCTCCATGGGCAATGACATGGATTTGCTTCATTGCATACATTTTTCATCTTGTCAAAATAGATTCAATGAGAAAGTTAGGGTCCTGTGACCCTAAAGAGAAGGAACCCTGATTATATTTTGTGAGTCAAGAAATTCCACCGAGGTGATAAAAATGCTTATCACTTGAAATGACCACGCATATATCCTGATGGTTCCAAGAACATTATGAGTGCCCATGAAATGTCCAGAGGAATGTAATAATCTCTTGTTACAAAACAGACACTCGCCCCTGCATTGAACACACTGAGTCTGTAGCCTGGGTTCCTGTTCTCAATGCCGTCCTCTCCCCACTGTTTCCTGTGTTGTCTTTTTAATATTTGTCACGCACTGACTTCTTAATAACAACCCCCTGACATGGGGTTCTTTCTCCATGGACCTGAGAATTTTCCTTGGCACTTGCTCCATTCTTGGTAGACCTGACTTTCTCCAACAAGTATTGTGATACTGCATTATCTTTGAGTCATGGAGCACCAATCTGTCTTTTTTTTTTTGACATCCTTATACCTGTGAATATATACGCAAAGAAGAGTTTTATGTGTGTGTGGAATGTGGGTATGTATAATCGAATGGATTGAACATCAAACTCTAGTTAGAAAACAACTTTCCCTTTGTCACCAGACACTCTGAGAACTTGAATTTTTCTTCACTGCCCATTGGGTAAAATCTCAGGGCATATCCCATAGGTTTTGTTTTGGTTTGGGGGGGTTTTCTGGGTCACTTTCAGATATTAAAAGTCCAGTTCTATTCAGTATTAAGACTCTGAACTCTCATCCAATGAAAACTTTTTCCTCCTCCAGCTCTGGCCTGCCTCAGACAAGGGGCCTGCAGTGAACCAGGGTACGGACATTTCTCCCCCTAACTCGCTGTACCGTCCTCCCCTCCCCCACCAAAGCCTTGTTTTGCTCTGGAGGGCCAGGGTGGGGTGTGGGGGTGGGAGGCTGGGTGAATTAAAGGACAAGGGCAAAGTTGTCGTTGCAGTTTGGCATTAGGGTCCTCTGTGTGCTGCATGCCTGAAAGTTTGCTCTTTGGGGGGATACCTTGGGGCCCTCAGCACAAGGATTTCACATGGGAGTTTCCTCTGGTTGCTCTGACCAAAGTCCCTCTGGTTCATTTCTGACCTGGCTTCTCACTACAGGAATCCCTATAACCCAGCCAGGTTCACCAGCGCCGTTTCCCTCAAGCCCTTCTTTCTGGCGGCAGGTTGTCAGAGGGGGTGTTGGCAGCAGTCTTGTGCTCTGGAGCCAAGGGCTGGGTGTGTAGAAGGAGAGGCTTCCAGCTGCCCGCTGGACCAGGCCGGCACGTCAGTACAACCACCAGCCGGCAAGCCGTGTGCCAGGCCCCGGGAGTTCTGCCTGGCAGGGCCAGGCAAACACAGACCTGCGGCTCCAGCCCCCCAGGTGGTACAAACAGAGCTCGGTGAGGAGGCCCCACCAAGCCATGGACCCTCTTCTGATTCACGGCCCATCGGCCTCCCACCAAACTGAACACACATAATAAATGCTTATTGATTTAGCCACCACTTATTGGTTAAATAAACTTGGGCAAGTTTGTGTTTCCTGTTTAACCTAAGAGCCTCGGTTATGTCATATGTTGATCATAACACCTTCTCTGGGTGGCGGCTGAGGGCCAAACCAGGTGAACTTCTGTAGTCCCTTTCAGTTCTGGGTCCTGTTGGTGGCTGAGGTGGAAAGGACTTGGGGCACATTTCTCGCCGCAGCCAAATTCCGTTCCAGGTTGTGTTCAAGAGCAGGAAGAGTCGTGGTTACGGGCCTGGCTCTGGAGCCAGACAGCCTGAGTTTGAGTTCTGGTGCCACCGGTTACTAGCTGCACAGCCTGGAAAAAAAAGATACATGTTAACCAATGTTGACTGTGGACATCTGACACCTCAGTTGTGTCCCACAAAGGCCCAGCAGCATTGTTTTAGGGATCCCCAGTCACCTAGCTCAAGCTGCTATAACAGAATACCAAAGGCTGTGTGGTTTATAAAGGTCATCATGCATGTAGAAGCATGTGGCATGATACCTGGCAAATAGAAATGTTGAATTAATGTCAGCTAGGAGCACTGTGATAGTCCTTAAAATGCTTACTGTTGAAAATCAGCGGTGTGATGGTTTCAGGCACTGAGGCTCCATTATTTAGCTAATGGTCTCCAACCGTTATGGCACCAGGGACCGATTTCATGGAAGACAGTTTTCCCACAGGTTTCAGGATGATTCAAGCACATTACATTCAAACTCACCTGCTATGCAGCCTGGTTCCTAATAGGCCATAGACTGGTACTGGTCCTTGGCCTGGAAGTTGGGGACCCCTGATTTAGGCCATTGGTACATTGGAATCAGCTGGGGGAGGCTTGTCAAAAGCTTATTGGTGTCTGCCTTCAGGGTCTCTGATTTAGTAGATCTGGGGTGGGGCCTGGAATTTGCATTCGTAACAGGTGTCAGGTTACTGATGCTGCTCATCTGGGGACCACACTTTGAGAACCACGGACTGAGACTACATCCAGCCTTTGCCCAGTCACCCCTTTCCAGCTTCTTTCAAGGGAAACCAGAAGCATACAGAGCAGGTTTTAAGCATCGAGCTGAGTTTCTCAGAGGATGAAGGAGCAGTCAGCCCCCAGAGCTCTGCATCAACAGCAGGAGCTCAAACCTATAAAAAACAAAGTGCCAACTCCTAAACTTCAGGGAAGGCGGGTTGGGACCCCCGTTCTACCCTTCCTGCCACTGACAGCCATATTCCCGGGCAGGAATGTTTGCCCAGTCTTGCCTGGACTTCAAAGGGAGGTCTGTTGGCCAAATGTCTGCACGCGCTGAGCAGTCACCATGTGCGGGACCCCCTGCAGTTGCTGTGGCATCAGGGTTTCTGTGCCATCCTGAGTCCTGGGAGGACCCCACGGGCAGCAGTGGAAGGCTCTGTGTTCCACTTATGCAACGTTTGCAAGACAGCTGCGATCGCTCAGATCCACGGGCAAGTCTGAGTTGCATTTGAAGCACTTCGGGGGGCTCACAGACAAATATTTTTGGAATGATTGTGAGGAAAGGCCCAGCTGGAGGGGTGCAGGGACTGGAGGATGGTTTCCAGCCTCTGCTGTGCCTGCTTGCATCATTCAGCCCCGGAGAGGGCTGGGTGGGAGGAGGCAGCTGATTTCTCCGTGGGTTTGGCCCTCACTCGATTGAGCTTCTCGGCCTGATGGGTGACCTGGAGGTGGTCTGCACCATGAGTGTTTGTTGAATGAATGTCTGTGGGTCACCTGATGCTACCCAGGACTAGATGCTCTGCTGGTGCTTCTTTTAATACCTGTATAGACATCGACTATCTGAGGTGGCCTTCAGGTCCTTCTGCCACAGCTGACCTCCACACACTTGGCTACCTCTGGTTCCAGGCAAAGGCATATAGAGTCACAATGACTGTTTCGAAGAGCCATGCACCCTAGTCTGGACCAGTGCACTGTCTGTAGTTTGTTAAGCTGGTTGAAAAAATGGCTGGAACTGCTGCTGTTCATCTTGGCCACCACAACAGCTGAAGCCTGCCTGAGTGGGGATCCGGGCATAGGAAAGCTGAGCGAAGGATTTGGGCAATAACTCTGAGCACCTGACTCTAGCTGTGCCTGAAGGTGTGTCCCCTGGACCTTCCCGTTATGTGAGCCAATGCATGGTCAGAGTTTTGTGTCTTTCACTAGCAATTGCAGAGTCCTGACTGATATATTATGGTCTGATAAGGAGACCACAGGGACCACAAGCCAATGAGACTGATCACAGCTTATCAAAGCCCAGACTTCACTTAGCTAGTCACACACACATACACTCACTCACAGAGCTTATTGTGGTGGTAAACAGACCAGACTTGGGGATAAAAGTTCATTCATAGTTACTGAGGCATTTCTAAAAGCAAAATCAATTGATTTCAAAATGAATACAGCGATCAAATATACCTGTGTATTCTAAGCAAGGCCTAATCGCATAATTTAAAATTTTTTCTCCTACTTACACCTTCCACAACAGTTACATCTTCCCTCTCCCAAATCCCACTAAGAACACTTCCAGCAACTTCTTCCCAGGCCTTGCATAGAAGGATCTCTCTGAAATCATTTCTTTTTTCTGTTTGGCTATGATAAAAAGACAGAAGCCTCACTTTGGACAGCAGGAAATAATGCATCACTTTGAACATGCTGTCTTTTTATTATAAATAGGGCGATATGGCTAGGTGGGATGGTTTCAAAGAGACAGGATGTTACCTCAAACATTTACAAAGCTGTGGTTAAAACAGTCTCCTTAAACTACCTTTTCAACTCATGCAGCTTACATAAATATTTGGCTGCTGGTGACAGCCCTAATAAATTTGTTTAGAATGGTGTAGCAATATTTACTTACAAAGTAAAGGCATAAGCCCACTTTGGCCAATCATCTTAAGAAGGAAAGATGCTACTTTTTAGCACCTTGCATAAATATTTGCAAGACCTATAAATCCCAGATAACCCTGCCTCTTCCCTAGGGATCTCCACTGTTTCCTACCTCGTTGCACCCAAATGCCCCTTTTAAACATCTCTCAGTTCCGTTGGAAAAGCTCGGCTTTTGCCTGAGAGGTATTGGAAGACGTCAACTGATGCTGGGCTGTAATGGAAGGGTTCTTAGATTTCCTAAAGGCCTGAAGTTCTGGGAGGTAGTTTCATGCTGGGATGAAAGCAGAACTTCTCTTTCCGCTCAAGCTTGTGAAATCAGAACATGAACGTTGGGGACCGAACCTTAGGTCTGGCCAGGAACTAAAGGACGCACTTCCTGTTTGACCCTCCACACCGTAGGCATTAGAGCAAGTGCTTGAAACAAATGCAGAAAAGATGGTGGCTCTTTGGGACACTTTTCTCCGGGGAGACTAAGATGGAACCTCAGTGTTTTGAACGCGGCTCTTGTGCAAACCAGAAGGGATTCCGGTGTTTATAGAACGGAACGAGGTGCCGTCTGACTTCCCTCTGGCTGTCTTCGAGAGATGGCTCCCCCAGGGGGACGACACCAACAGTGACAAACATTTATGAAGCTCAAACAACAAACACAGTATCGATTGCCCAATGCATCCTGGTACTGTTTTTGTTTATGGTTGAGTGTTTTCAAAAATTTGAAGAAGTATTTCCTATTGACTACATGGCGAAGAAAAACAGGCTGTAGAAAACTCATTCTCAAGCACAACTGCCAGCAAATTCCAAAATATTTGCACAGGCATATTATAATTATGTTATCGGGTTTAATTCCCAGCAAGTGTTAACGAAGCAAGTGGTCACAATTTACAAGAAAAGGGTGGTTGACTTATAAAAAGAGTGTTTCAAGGTATCATGTAAAAATTGCTTTTTTTCCCAGACTTATAATGAGGCCTCCTGGTCTGAACATTCCTGAGAAAGGAGAACAAAAGAACTTAGTTTGGTATTTACATTATCTCAGGGTGGAAGGAAAGACTACAATGATGACTTTGATGTTCTGAGGAGGACAGGGGATGATTTGGTATTTATCCCTTTTTATTTTATTTTTTTAAGATTTTATTTATTTATTTTTAGAGAGGAAAGGGAGGGAGAAAGAGAGAGAGAGAGAGAGAAACATCAATGTGCGGTTGCTGGGGGCCATGGCCCGCAACCCAGGCATGTGCCCTGACTGGGAATCGAACCTGTGACACTTTGGCTCGCAGCCTGTGCTCAGTCCACTGAGCTACGCCAGCCAGGGCTTATCCCTTTTTAGTATGTGAGTTTATACCAGATGCTCCATTTAAAATAGACCCTATTCTAAATCATTAAGTGGGGCCATACAGAAAGCCCTCCTCTCCTCTCTGGCAGTAGCTGGTGTGAGATCAGCGTCCTAGGAGTAGCAGGGTGGCTGTGCTCCGCTGCCAAGGCACTTCCAGCCACCAATGCCAGCTGCCAAAAGTAACTCTAAGAAGGGAAGTCCTTGCCAGTGACTGACATTGGGGTCACAACATTTTCTCCTGCCTCTGGGAATGGTAGATGCTAACAGAACTTTCTGATGGGTTTCATTTATTCCTGGGACAATTGGGGAGGACTTTAAAGAAAATTCAAGGATTTCCCTGACCAGTGTGTCTCAGATGGTTGGGTGTTGTCCTACAAAGCAAAAGGTCGCCAGTTCCATTCCAGTCAGGGCACATGCCTGGGTTGCTGGTTTGGTCCCTGGTTGGGGTGCATACAAGAGGCAACCAATTGGTGTTGTTTGCATTGATGTTCATCACTCCACCCCCCTCTCTAAAATCTTTAAAAAATAAAGAATATTCAAGGAATGAATTAGTCAGTATGAGCTGGTTGCTATAACAAGCATCCCCAGTCATGCCATTAGGCTCTGGAGACACAAAGTAAATAGAAAAAAGTTCTTGCCCTCACAGAGCATCCATTTGAGTGTAGCTTTCAAGGTTACAATGAGTGTCTAAAGTAAATACTCCTTTTTATCAAATATTGACTCTAGACTTTCCCCACATCCATAAGGATTGGACTTGGATGAATGAATGCTGTTTGTATGTTGGAAGAAAGGGAAAGAGTAGCAAAGAACTCAAGTAGCTGTGTTACAGGGATGTCACACTCATTTTCACCAGGGGCCACATTAGCCTTCAAAGGGTCAAATGTAATTTTAGGACTGTATAAATGTATCTGCTCCTTAACGAAGGGCAAGGAGCCTGGCACTGCTGCTGAGTAGAAATAAGGAGCCAGGCTGGACAAAACAAGGTGGAGGGCCAGGTTAGGCCCACGGGCCTTGTGTTTGCCACCTGAGAACTAGAAGAAATACATTTCTGCTCTTCTCACCTAACCCTCCTTCAAACATCCCAGCTTTGGCTGTGGTTTTTAATGCTGGCTGTACACTAAAATCACTGGGGAGCTTTAGAAAATACTGGAGATTTTAACTTAGTTGGGCTCAGAGTAGGTGCTGGAAGTGAGGTGGGCTTCTCTTTGTTTTGTTTTTTTTTAGCTTTCCACTGAGTTTTATGGGCAGCAGTGGTTGATAATCACAGAGTTAGCAATCTTCCTGCGTTGGTGGCAGTAGTGTATACAAAATGTTAAGGTAAAGTGTGCCCAGATGTTAGGCAGCTGGAAACACCATTTTGAAGATTTTGTACTATAGGCCTCTCTATGCTCAAACCAGCATTGATTATCTGCTATGGGTCACACATGTGATGAAATGTGATGGAGAATCAAAATAAGCTACAATCTCATCCCTGACCTCCAGTTACTCATGGTACTTGGAAGAAGTAATTCAAATAGACCTATAATTATTGCCTAAGAGGACAGATAAAACATGAGGACAAAATATTTTTAACTTATTTGTTTGCTGATGTGTCCACAGTTCCTAGACAGTACTTGGCATAAAGTGGTACTCAATAAATATTTGTTGAATGAATAAATTCAAACAGATATGGATGACTTGACAAAGGATTGATGATTCTATTAAGTACTTTGTAAACATAGGCAAGAAACAGATCAAGAGTTAAAATAAGTTGGGACTTCCGGCCAAGATGGAGGCGTAGGTGGATGCACCATACCTCCATGCACAACCAAGATTGGAACAACAACAATTTAGAGGTAGAATAACACCCAGAACTGATAGAAAATTTATCTGAATGGAAGTCGACAGCCAAGAAGTTGAAATAGACCCGTTCATCCAGACCGGTAGGCGGGGCAGAGATGAGTAGCCATGTGCAGGTCGTGGCTTGGAGAACAGGGAGAGTTGGGTGCATAAGGCAACTGGGGGCACGTAAGGCATCTGGGGCATGCAAGATCACAGCGGGTGGACGCTGAGTATGCAAGTGGCAGCTGGCAGACCCAGTGAGGCAGCGATTGTGGAGCAGGGCGGAGAGCACAACCCAGGATCCCAGGGAAGGGACTGAGATCCCACAGAGAACGGAGCTACTGCCAATTTTCCCTCTCGACCCCGCCCTCACATACAACATCACAACCTAGTGACTGGGGTGCCCAGTCCTGGTGAACACCTAAGGCTCCACCCCTCACCTTAACAGCAACAACCAGACCCCCCCCCCCAAAAAAAAAGAGAGAGAGAGAGAGATGGCTCAAACAGAAGACCAAATCAGGACCCCAGAACTCATCCTTTTGAGTGACCAAGAGATGGCTAACCTATCAGATGCACACTTCAAAACACTTATGATCAGGAAGCTCACAGAATTGGTTGATTTTGGTCGCAAATTAGATGAACAAAGCAGGTTACCATAAAAGAAATGAAGGAAAACGCATAGGGAACAAATAGTGATGGGAAGGAAACTGGGACTCAAAACAATAGAGTGGACCAGAAGGAAAAAAGAAACAACCAAACAGGAAAGAATGGAGAAATAAGAATTCAAAAAAGTGAGGAGAAGCTTAGGAACCTCCAGGACATCTTTAAAAATTCCAACATCTGAATTATGGGGGTACCAGAAGGGGAAGAGGTAGAGCAACAGATTGAAAACGTATTTGAACAAATAATAAAGGAGAACTTCCCCATTATAGCAAAGGAAATAGACCTCCAGGAAGTCCAGGAAGCTCAGAGAGTCCCAAAGAAGTTGGACCCAAGAAGAAACACACCAAGGCACATCATAATTACATTAGCCAAGGTAAAAATGAAGGAGAGAATCCTAGAAGCAGCAAGAGATAAGGGGACAGTAACCTACAAAGGAGTTCCCATCAGACTGTCAGCTGATTTCTCAAAAGAGACCTTACAGGCAAGAAGGGGATGGAAAGAAGTATTCCAAGTCATGAAAGACAAGGACCTATATCCCAGATTACTCTATCCAGCAAAGCTTTCATTTAGAATGGAAGGGCAGATAAAGTGCTTCTCAGATAAGGTCAAGTTAAAGGAGTTCATCATCACCAAGCCCTTCTTTTATGAAATGTTAAAGGGACTTATCTAAGAAAAGAAGATAAAGAAAAAACATGTATAGTAAAAGGACAGCAAACTCACAATTATTAACAACCACACCTAAAGCAAAACCAAAAGAAACTAAGCAAACAACTAGAATAGGAACAGAACTACAGAAATGGAGATCACATGGAGGGTTAGCAACAGGGGAGTGAGAGGAGGAGAGAGGGGGGAAAGGTACAGAGAATAAGTAGCATAGATTGTAGGTAGAAAATAGACAGGGGGAGGGTAAGAATAGTATGAGAAATGTAGAAGCTAAAGAACTTATAAGTATGACACATGGACATGAACTAAAGGGGGAGAATGTGGGTGGGAGAGGGTGTACAGGGTGGAGGAGAGTGAAGGGGGGAAATGGGACAACTGTAATAGCATAATCAATAAAATATATTAAAAAAGAGTTAAAATAAGTTATAAAAGGACCTAAACAAATAATTAACAAAATTTAAAATGTGATTAAATAATTATATGGAGGAAAGTTTAATTTAATTTGTAATCAAATGGAAGTAAATTGAAATATGAGTAAGCTCAGTCTGTTAGATTAAATGAAAGATGTATAAATAACCAAGGGGAGGCTATTTCTCCCTTTGCTTTCAGCACTGTAAATGAGCACAGCTCTTTCTAGAAAGCAATTTGGACATAATGTAAAGCCCATAAAAATATTCACACCAGTAAAGTCACTTCTGGGAATCTATCCTAGGAAAATGAACCAAAACCTGAAATGCAATATTATATGTTCATTACAAATGATAGTTATGAAGAATCACTCAATGCGGAACAATGCGTATGCTATTATTATGTGAAGAGAAGAAGTGAACTACAAAACTATATGCATCCCCATCTTAAAATAATTTTTGGAATGAGACAGAAATAAAGACTACATTTTAAAAATATGCTTTGAAAATGTATGCACGTTAAGGAGAGAGGGGGATTATGCAAAAATTATAAAAATTATAGTTAAAGTGATAGGCTTATGAGTGGTTTAAAAAGTGGTTGATACTCTGTGATGTTATTCCATTACTTCTATCATTAAAAGTTACCTTAAAGTTTTTGTTTAAAAAACAACAGCACAAAGTGCTATGAAAATACTGAAAAAGAAATGATTAGCTCCTTCTCAGAGAGTTGAGAGCCACTCACAGAAATTATCATTTAGCTGCTGTTCAAGGGTAAAGGTATTAGGTTAGAATGCTATAGCAAACAAGTCCATCTCACAGATTTACACAATAAAACATTTCTTTCTCAATTCAGATTGAGTATTAGGCATTCTGTGACCCAGGATTCTTTCACATTATGTCTCCACAGTCCATGGGACCTTGAAGTCTCCCTCCCCCAGCCATCAGATGATGAGGGAAGAACATGGAGAACCCCACAGGGCATGCTGGAAGCCAGATCAGGAAGGGACACACACATCCACCCAGATGCCATTGGCCAGAATTAGACACATGGCCCTGCAAAGACCGGAAAATGCAACCTTCCAGTGTGTCCAAGAGGAACTTGAAATAGTCTGGCACACACAAAGCACCGTCTCTGCCATAGTTACACAGCAGAGAGAGGAGAAATGGTGTGCCGCGGGTGAAGAGACGAGCGTACTGGGCGTTATTGAGTGCCTGGCTTGGCGCAGGTGGAAGCCTGGAAGAACCTGGACAGGCAGAACTCGAGGGTGGCTGTGGGGCAGAAGGAGTCTGGATGGAGAATTGAGAATGGAAAGATGACAAATTATCCTAAAAAGAAATTTGAAGCCAGATTTTGAAGTCCCATCCATGTTATGTCCCTTCCAAGTGATTTTCAGTTCTGGCCTTTATACAATGGAGAGCCAATGAAAATGGTTAAGAATCACCACATTTGCCTATTAAGCAAATCGGTCTGGCTACAATGTGGAGTATAGATGGGAAAGGGAGAGGCTGGAAAAAGGGAGTTTCATTAGGAATTTATATTTCTAAGAGCATCGTTGGCCTCCTTCATTCATGGAGGCTATTCAGACTTTCTATTTTATGGCCAAACAATACTAAGTGCACACCAAGAATTTGTTGTATGGTCTTCAACACTGTGGGGAATGGGTTCCTGCACTCAAGGAGGTTTAAGTTAATGGGAGGAGACAGGACAGATGGAAAAGAATAAAGTGAGCATAACGTTCAGAGCTTACCCAGGTCTTCAGGAAATGTGAAAGGCTAGAAATTTATGGACTAAATAATCGTCCTTAAGTGAGATTATTTCACACGTGATGTACCTGGAAAGGAGGCAGCTGCTGGATGGCCAGACAGACTGACAATGTCCATGGCAGTGATCATCAATCCATACACTGTGTTAAAGTAACAGTGTCCTTGGGAGGATGGATTAATTTCCTGTGGTGGCTCTTAACAAATTACCTCAAACTGGGTGGCTTAAAATAGCAGACATTTATTCTTTTATAGTTCTGTAGGCCAGAAGCCTGAACTCAGTTCACCAGCAGGCCACACTCCTTCTGGAACATTTAGGGAAGAATCCAGTCTTTGCCTCTTCCACTTTCTGGTGGCTGCTGATTTCCCTTGAGGTTGGACCCATCGCTCCTCTGTGGTCATGCTGCCTCCTCCTCTTCTATCCATCTTTTCCTCTATGTGTCTTTTAATAAGACACTTGTCATTGAGCCCTGGATCGTGTGGTTCAATGGACTGAGCACTGGCCTGCCAACCAAAGGATCACAGTTTCAATTCCCAGTCGGGGCACCTGCCTGGGTTGCAGGCCAGGTCCCCAGTAGGGGGCGTGCATGGGAAGCAACCACACATTGATGTTTTGCTCTCTCTCTTTCTCCATCCCTTCCCCTCTCTCTAAAAGTAAATAAAATCTTTTTAAAAATACGATACCTGTCACTGGATGTAGGACTCATCAGACAATCCAGGATGATGTCCTTGTCTTAAGATCCTTAAGTTAATTATATCTGCAAGATCCTTTTTCCAAGTAAGGTAACATTCACAAGTTAGGACATGGACATATATTTTGGGGGCCATCATTCAACCCAGTACAGAGGGCAATCCATTCATTTAGACGTAGGTTCACTAACTCCTATTTCCACTCTTGGTTGGCAACGTGTCCCCACTGGGCTGAGGAGGCTGAGGAGGCTGAGGGGGGAAGGCGACACACCGAAAATGGTGGGAGGGTGCAAAGACAATTGACCTGGCTTTACAGCATAAATTTGAGTATTAGGGAAATAGATACTAATTTTTTTAGGTCTAACTTTGTTTTATTTTTCTTTCTCTGTTATTAATGGTGTGTTTGATTATTTATAGCTTTGTAATTTCCCTCTCTCCATTTCGGGGTTTCTCTTTGCACATAATACACGCCGTCATGTTTTCAGTGAGCATGCATGTCGTCGACCTCCTCTTCTGTGCCACGAAATAAGGATAGAAACTGCTTATCCTTCTCTGTATTCTCCCCTAGAGCCAGTAGAATAGCTCTCTACAGACTGTACGGTGGTGAAGCTTTGTGGCTAAGGTGGGAGTCAGAAACGGGGTCTGTCAAGTGTATCTCAAATACAATCATCCTTTTTACCCTGTTGCATTGAAAACTTAGGTCCACACAAAAACCTGGATGCCAATGTTCATGGTAGGGAAGGGAGGGGTGAATAGGTGGAATGCAGAAAAATTTTAGGGCAGTAAATCTATTCTGTATGATACTATAATGATGGACGTGCCGATATACATTTCTTCAAACCCGTAGGATGTACAACATCAGGAATGAACTGTAACGTGAACTGTGGACTCTGGGTGATCATGGTGTGTCATTGTAGGCTCACTGCTTGTAACAAACGTACACTCTGGTCGGAGGTGTTGATAATGGGGGTGAATGTGGGGAAACAGGGGTATACTGGAACTCTGTATTTTTTTTGCTCAACTTTGCTCTGAGCCTAAAACTGCCCTAAATAAAAAAAATAAGATCTGTATTTTTTTAATTCATTTTTTTCTTCTCAGAAGTGTCAGCAGTTCATGATTACAAGCCTTATTGTGGAGACCACCTTTCAAGCAGATTTTTTGTCATTTTTTCTTTTCCCTCTTGAGGATGAAACCCAAGGCTGATATTCAGACCACTAAGTAAATAATATTTCTGGACTCAAATTTGAAATTAAGGAGTCCTTGAACCAGCATTTCTTCTGAAAGGTTAGTTCTGGGCCCCTGAGAATGTTGCCCTTTGGCAGTGTTCATTGGAAGGGAGCAGCTCCTCCCCGGCCCAGGGCTGAGGACGCCCCGCAGAGGGAGCGGAGATGTCCTGGGCATGAGTGTCGCAAGGGAGGCCGTGTTCCCCCACCGGGCATCATTTCCCTGGCCAGTGGGCACCGTCGTCCAGGCTTGTTCTGTGTGGATAGAATATAAGTGTTCAGCATCCAAAAATGATGTCAGGCCCACCTAACTTGCGGTAAATCATGGGTTTGGTTAGATTGGTTGCATTTCAAGACTAAGAGGAAAATTGGAGGAGAAAGGTGGTTCCTTTTGATCACACCCCGATGAACACAAACAGAAACCTACTAGAAAAACCAGCTGTCACCGAGTCATGAAAATATTGGGATAAAAAATAACTGTGAGGCACAGCAATGAAATTCTGCAGGGCTGAGTGAGCAGCAGCAGGCCGCCAGGGTCTGTCAAATGCTTTCTGAGCTTGTCCCTCTTCCGCCCTTGTCTTAGTATTTCTGTCCTCAGAAAGGCTGACCCAGGGCTAAAGAAGCTGGGAACCCACTTGAACGCATTCGAACAGCCTGCCCTCGAATGGCCGGCATGGTCCCCCTGCTGTGGCCCCTGCACTCAGGGACGGAAGGGCTGCCCACTCAAGGCCACCCTACCCTGACGATTTTGACAGCCACACACACACACAAAGTGAATTTTCTCATCTTGTTTTTTAAGGCTTAAAAGCCTTAGACTTTTCAGATGTGTTTCAGAGGTAGAAGCTGCATAGTAGAGGTAGAGTGAGAAGCAATTGGATAATAAGTCATTTAATAATTTATTAATAGTAAATAATAAATGAATCATATCATTTATATAATGACAAGGCTAGTCAGGGCCAGCCATGGCAGTGGTGTTGGGACAGACCAGAGATGACCCAGAGGCAGGTCGCCCACCCGGACTCCAGGCCCCAGGCACATCACGGGAGGCACTCCCAAGTACCAGGTACGCCGTGCGGCAGACAGCGGTGAACGCCACGAGAGAGGCTCCAAGGACAAGCAGCAGGGGCTCGCAGGAGTGGGGTGATCTGCAGCTGAGGGCACATGAGCAGTCACCTCCTTCCTTCGTTCAGGGGAGCAGCACAGGGTCCGCAGACACGAGGGGTGGGGAAGGGACTCGCTGCAGTGAGTGTTGGGGACAGGGCCTGGGCAGGGGTCTGGGAGACAGGGGGACAGTCAGGCCACGCCCACATGGGTCACGCCTCGAGGTGGGCACTGAGGGCATGGAGGCAAGGGGCTGCCACACTTCCAAGAAAAATATCTGATGAACAAGGAGGGAGATGAGAAGAGTGGTGAATCGATGGACTCTGGTTGTAAGAAGGATTTTTTTCATGTGTTTAAAAAATTTTTCTTTTAAGTTAGAAGAATTCTGGCCATATGACTAGGCTGGGGGTGAGAATTAAGAAACAAGGGGAGAGGGAGGGCTGGAAGCCTGGGGTAGAGAACTGGGAGGGCATGAAGAGCCCTCAGAGACTGGCCCACGAATGTCCACCGCAGCTTTATGTGTGAAAGCCGCCAACTGGAAACCCCGATGTCCATCAGTGGGGAATAGCTAGATAAACTATTGCCTGCCGTTCATCCAATGGAATGTTACACAGCAAAGAAAAATAAGCCACTGTATTTTATGAACAAAATGGATGATCTCACAGACATAATGCTGAGTAAAGAAAAGTAGAACATTGAAATAGTACAGACACGAAAGAGTTTCTATTCTGTGATTGCATTTCTATGAGTTTAAAAAATAGACATAACTAATCTACAGTGATAGAGGTCAGATTAGCGGTCACCCTTAAGGAAGGTGCTAGCTGGGAAGGGCCTCCAAGAAGCCAACTGAGAGGCTGGAAATATTCCACATCTTGACTGGGTGGTGATAGTATGGGCATACACCTACGTAAAAATGTATTGTGTTACACATGTAAGATGTGTGCAGTTTGTATAATTCATTCTTGAATGTGGGGAGAGGAAGAGGAGAACCTGTGCAGAGTGCAGGGGTGGGGAGATGAGGATGAGAGGAAGGGGGAAGGTGTAAGTGCACAGGGAAGTCAAGGTTGAGGGGACCCACGTGGCAGTGTTGGCTCTGGCCCTTTCACCGTGTGGGTGTGAGCAGACGAGTGTCTCACCTGGAGTGGTGGTGAGAAGGGGATGGGAGGACGGGGATGGGTTCTGCAAAGGAATAATCTACAAGACTTGGAAACTGAGTGTGGGGCTTGGGGGGCAGTCAAACAAGTGCAGGAGTTCTGAGGTGCTCCTGAGGTCCGGAACCTCGGCCCATCCATGCCGGAGACCCTGTTGTGTCTGGTAGGCAGTCATCCACTCACCTACCAGGGACTGATCTCATTTATGGGACATGAAACCACATCTGATTTGTGGGGCTCAATTCTGTGCTGGTATAATCCTTTATTTAGCTGCTGGTTCCAGCTGAATCACCAGGAGCGTTCAGAGTATAAAGAAACACCTAATGGAATATTTCCACTTAACATCAGCTCTCCATCTTAGCCCTGATAAGACAATAAATGAGGTCACTGTGAATTATGGGGGCCTATTCTACAGGTTCACAGTGAGACTTTTCTTCCCAATATTGATTGGTGGAGCCAGTTCAGAAGCCAAGACCAGAAAGCAAAGGTAGGGAGAGGTGCAGGCCCACCGTGGGCGTGAAGCTTCACCTTTCCCAGGCGGCGTCAGAAGAACTGGGCAGCACAGTGTGCCTGGCCGTGCTCTACCACGTCCTCGAGTCCTTCCTAAGGCACCGGAGTTCCACTCAGATAGAATTCTTTTCCTTAGTGATAATGAGGTACTGAAATGTCAGCCACCTGTGTGAGTTCACAGAAATGGGCTGTCAGGGACGCTGGACAGCTGGGGGCAGAGATGGTGTCCAGAGTCTGCTGGGCACCAGGCCTGCCTTCTCTCCCAGGCGAGGATGCAGTCTCACTGGTGCTGAGTCCAGGTCAGATCCAGGAGAGCTTGATGCGCGTAAACAGTCCACAAGTGCAGGAACACGGATTGTTAGTGTGAGTTCTTCCTGGGGCGAGTGAGCCCAGGGCTGAGAGGACAGTGGCCGAGCAGGGCCTGGGATGTTTTCCCAACTCTGTCAGAGCCCCATCTGCACTCAGTGCTGCCGACAGCTGTGCACTGCAAGGGCGCCCAAGAGCAAAGGAGAAACCCCATCCAGACAGGTTACACCTGCTCCTGCTCGGCGTGACCACTTCCCTTCCCTTACACTCTGCGTCTTGGCTAAGCGGGGGTGTAGTACGAACACGTGCATGCAACACGTGTGTGTGTGTGTGAGAGAGCTCTTCAGTGGGCCTGTGACTCGCCAAACCAGTGCTAATAGGCGCTGCGACCATATTATGGGGGAGAGGTGGGCATGAAGGGATGAGGTGCCGGGGAACTTAGGGGATATGAGATCATGAGATGCACCACTGGTCTTCAAAACACATACAGCCTTCAATATGCACAGCCTGATGACAAAGACAGGAGGCAGCTCAAGGCCAGGCGGGTGGTACAGAAAAGAGGCACTGAGAAGTGATGAGGGTAGGGAGGCGTGCAGGGATGGGGAGGGGAGGAGGTGAGAGGGGACAGAACTGTCCTCGAGGGCAGTCTGAGAAGGAAGGCATCACGTGCGAGGACACGTGATCTGGGTCTTAGAGGAAGCAGCTTAACTTAGTATCAGCAGGGAGATGGGAGAGAATGAAAAAAAGAAAAGAACTGGTACATACAAAGCTACGGAGGTGGGAAAGTGGACAGAATGGTCAGGCACAGAGAAGGGGCAGGGCATTCACATGCTGGGGGGCAGCTGTGTCCAGGACAGCCGCTTGCCACTACATGTGTCAATCAGTGTGCACACAGACGGTCCCCGACTTATGATGGTTCAACTTACAGTTGTTTGGTTTTATGGTGGTGCAAACAGATATGCATTCCATAGAAACTGTGCTTTGAGTATTGATCTTTTCCCAGGGTAGCAGTACGCAGCATGATACTTTCTTGGGATGCTGGGCAGCCTCAGTGGGCCACAGTCCCCAGTCACCCACGCGATCGCACAGGGAAACAACTGAAACTCCACAATATAGTATTAAGTGCATTTTCAATTTATGATATTTTCAACTTATGATGGATTTATGTTGATATAACTCCATCATAAGCCAAGAAGTACGTGTGTGTGTGTGTGTGTGTGTGTGTGTGTGTACGATTGTCAACTAAGTAGAAGGTGGGAAGATTAAGAAAACGTTTTTTAAAGGAGTGGTGAAATGCAACACAGAGTTGCCAAGTCAGTATGGCACGCCTAGTTAATGCAGCAAAAACTAAGATGCAGCAGCCCTGGGACCACGCCCCCACAGTCACCGTGCTACTAA
The DNA here is from genome assembly GCF_019186645.2 of Phyllostomus hastatus. Taxonomy (NCBI): domain Eukaryota; kingdom Metazoa; phylum Chordata; class Mammalia; order Chiroptera; family Phyllostomidae; genus Phyllostomus; species Phyllostomus hastatus. The sequence goes on along the minus strand of NW_025333709.1, from coordinate 31,563,836 downwards.
ACCACCTAAATCCTCCCCTCGAGCCCCTCCAAGGTCTCACAGCAGCCTGACCAAGTGGGTATAAACAGGTATATCTGGTTCAGACCCTGGCTTTGCCAGTTTCTAGTCATGTGACCTTTGGCAAAGTACTGGACCTCCCCGAGCCTCCATTTGCTCAGGTAAATGAGTACTAAAAATGCCAGCCTCAGAGCATTGTCGTAAGGATTGATGAGTGTGGAATGAATTAAGCCCGGTGCCTGGCACATGGAGAGCACTCAGCAAATGTTAGCTACTTTTATTAGTACAAGATGGAGACAGCGGCAGTGTTGTCTGCCTCTGCCACATGATGCTAAGGCTTGCGTGACTTATGAAGCCTTTGTACTAGTGAGCCCTTGTTGCCCACCCACTATCCATTTCCCTCTCTTCCTTCCTAATTAACCCTTCATTTTATTCAATATAGCAGTGTGCCTGGATCACACACATGCACACACACCTATTTTTCCTAGCGTCCCTTGCAGCTGGGGATTATCATGTTCTGGCCAATGCAATGTAAGCACTAGGTGACCACTTTGCAAAACTCTGTGAGTGAGCCAACTCAGACAGCACACACCACTTTTCCCTTCCTACTCTTCCTCCTTTTTCTGGTCTGAGATATAGAAGTGATGGCTGAAACTTTAGCAGCCTACTTGAACCATGTGGTGATCTTAAAGATGGAAGCCTTGAACCAGGGCTAGATGGAGATGGAAGGAACAGAATAGTTGGTGCCGGGGTCTCGGATGTTTGTGGAGCAGCATAGTAGCCTTAAGCTGCCTGTCTCTTAATTCCTTCTGACATGATAAACATAAGCACCTACATGGTTTGACGGTTTGAATCAGCATGTCTATGATACTCACCACTAATCACAAATGAGAAATGGGCTGGGGCTGGCTAGATGGTTGCCCAAATCCCTGGGTGGGTGGCTGCTTCCTTCCATGCCCTGTCCCCGCCCCCCCCCCACCCCGCCTCTCTCTCTCTCTCTCTCTTTCATGCTACTATGCACCTGCAGTGGGCTGAATGGTAGACCCTCAAAAGATATGTTTATGTCCTAATATCTTAAGTTAAAACTTTTAAGAAAAGGAGATCATCCTGGATTATCTGTGTGGGTCCTTCCAAAGACAAGTGTCCTTTTAAGAGAGGAGGCAATGTGACCACAGAGGCAGAGACTTGGAGTGATGCAGCCGTGAGTCAAGGAAAGCTGATAGCCACCAGATGCTAAGAGAGGCAAGAACAGATTGTTCCCTGGAGCCTCCTGACGGAATGTGGACCTGGCACTTCAGTTTGAGCATCTTTGTCTTTCACCAAAATGGTGAGAGAACACACTGCTGTTGTTTTAAGCCATCCAGTTTGTGGTCATTTGTTAGAGCAGCCACAGGGAAATTACCCATACCCACCAGCACACTGCATTCCGGGCTTGCATTGTGCCTGGTCAGGGCCTTGAACCCTCTGCAGCTCTTTAATAAATTCTTCTTGAACCAAACGGGCCTGTTCTCACACTGGAAACCTGCAGGCCAGGCCGCTCTCCTTCCCCGAGGGGGAAAGCAGCAGGCCTGAAACACTGACATTCTCTGCATATTCCCCTTCGCAGACTCTGTAAACAGCTGTATTCCAGTGGCAGCTGTAACCCCATCATACACAAAAGAGTAAAACCATTTGTAATCATCTGGAGGACGCAGCCAGATCCCCTTTGCTCTGAAATGTCTCCGAGTTTAGAAATCTAAACACATATTCCAGTTTGTCAAACTTCCTGAAGGACTGGGATATATTATGTGGTTGCATAATACAGCTGCATGACTGCACCGTCTGCGTGTCCCTCCACCCCCACTCTGGGACCAATGTTAGGGGAGGAAGTAGGCTGGCGGAGACCGGGGGCTAAGGATGCGAAACAGAAGGCCGGAGAGGCACGGGTAAGAACTCGCAAGCATCAAGAACCTTCCAATGGACCGTGGAAAGAAAACCCACGGCATTGCCTTTGTCAGAACTGAAAAAATACAGAGGGTGGTGGTTGCATGTTGGGTCTAAGCTCTTCCTCTAACCAGCTGTGTGTCCTGGACCAAGTTAATTTGCAAGATTTGTTTTACTTATCCACAAAAGGAGGCCAATAACTACACCTACACCAAAGGAGAGTTGTTGTGGGGATTAAGCGGCGTAAATGTTGTGAAAAGTGCCCCGGGCAGTACCTGGGGCAAAGTGTGTACGGATTATTGACTGTTTAATTTTCAACAGAATCAGTGATCATAAGAACACTGGGTTTTTTCCACTCACGGAAGTCTATAAAAAATGCGTCCATTTCCTGTGGCCAAGTTGTTTGATTTCAAACTTTCAAGAACTTCTCCAAATTTGTATCTTTTCTAGTTTTTAAACAGAGCTGGCCCAAGCCTCATACCACAAAATCCCTCCATTCCCTTGCTCATGCCTGTAATTCCACTCCTAAGGGCTTTACTCTCCTAGACTCCAGAGGGCTCAGCAAACTATCGGTAGAGGGCCGGAGAGTAAATACTTAAGCTCTGTAGGCTCCACGTGGTCTCTGTCACTACTTGAGAAGGCTGTGTGGGCCAGACTTGTTCCAAGGGCCATGGTTTGCTGACTGCTGTTTAGATGAAGGTTTAAAGACCCCCAGAGCTTTTCTGATTAGATTGCCCATATGCAGAAAGGACATTTTAGGAGGTGTCGAAGAGAGAATGGCACTTTCTTCTCTCTGTCTGCAACCCCCCATTCCTCTCTCTCTGTCTCTCAATGAGGAGACAGCGACAACCGTGGCCAGTGAAGGGATTAACTGGATGAAGGACATACAGCAGGGCTGGAAGACGGAGCCGGTCCCCACAGGCCTGCTCCTGCCCCCGGCCAGTCTGCTTCAGCATATCCAGCCGTCAGTGAAACACAGGTGAGAGCCAGACTAACATCTGTGCTTTGATAAGGCTTTCATCCTGCTACTCAGAAATGCTGTCATTTTTCAGCAATTCAACCCAGCAAGATGCTCAGTAGTTAAAAGGCTAAAATCCAATTTATAAATAATTTACTCCCGTTGATAGGTTCTCCTCATCCCATAACCTTCATTCTAAGCAGTAGAAGACAGGGCTGTCGTTTTAACAACAAAGAAACCCCCTGGATGATAGAATGAGATCATGAATGTGAACCTCGGGGCCAGCAGACTCGTATCTGCATTTGGAAGGAAACTGGCTGGTGAAGACACTGGCCCCTGGGCCAGATTCTAATGCACAGGACTTCACAGAGAAAAAGAAAAGAATGCTGAGGATTAATTAAAGTGAACCTGAGAGGAATGTAGGCTATTCTTTGATCAAAAGAGAAAATGGTGATGGATCATGTTCTTTATCCAAAATTATAAAAACAAAATAATAATAAACATACTCAAAAAAATTGGAATGACCATTCTTAATGATTTCCACTGAGGTATAATATATCTCAATGAGACTTTTTTTTCCCCACTAAAAGTTCATTCTTTCCCTGAGTTTCTTCATACCCAATGTATTAGTCACAGTTCTTCAGAGAAACAGAACCAATAGGAGAAAGAGAGAGAGGAGGAGAAAGAGGGAGGGAGGGGGTGGGGGAGAGAGAGAGGGTTATTTTAGGAACTGGCTGACACAAGTGCAGTGGGCAAGTCCGCACTCTGCAAGGCAGGCTGCGGGCCAGACGCCCAGGGAGGCGCTCACGCTGCAGCTCCAGTCTGAAGGCAAAGTTCTCTCTTCTTTTTGGAATGTCATTCTTTCTCATGGTCTTCAACTGACTGGATGGGGCCCACCCACATTATGGGGAGTAATCTGCTTTACTCCAAGTCTACTGATTTAAATTTTAATCTCATGAAAAATACCTTCATGGCAATATCTAGACTGGTATTTGACTAAACAGCCAGGTACCATGACCTGCCCAAGTATGTTCAACATAAAATTAATGATCAGTTCCATAATCCAACTGTTTTTTTTGGATTCCTCAACTTAGCCGCAGACACTGGATAATATCATTGTGACCATGCCATCCTTTATCTGAGATGATAAAAGAAAATAATAGTAGATTACACCAATGGCAGATTTTACTCATTAGAAATGTATTTGATTGCAAGTCATATAACATTAAAAAGACCAATAATTTAAAAAGAAGATAATTTTTCTCCTATATCAAGAAATCCAGCAATGCCATAAGATATTCACATCCTTATTGTCATTTACGTTGCTATCTTAAATGTGTTGGGGCGTTCTTCCCTCTTAGGCTTATTGTCTCACAGTTTCGTGCTGTTGATTCATAGCCTCATGCAGTAGCTGCAGATACCATGTAACACCCAAGGCACAGAGGAAGCAGGGTGGGAAGGAAGAATGGTATGGGCTCTGGCTTTTTTCTTTCATCAGAAACCTCCCAGCAATCTTCCCTTGTTTCATTGGCTACAACTGTCACATGGTCACCTTCAGCTGCAAGGAAGCCTGGGAAAGCAAGTACTTCCTGGGGCTCAGCACAGTGCTGCTCCCAAAGGGCACCAGGGTTCTGTTAGCAAGAAGAAAGGAGGTGGATTATTGAATGGGTAGCTTATAGCATCTGCCACAAGGACAGTTTACAATGGTTTTTATCTGAATTTAAAAAGTGTTTCTCTAATTATGCATTTAGTGATTCATTCAACAAACACATCTTTTATATGAGAGGTTTACAATACCATGTTTAATACAACAGTGTACTTCCTCTTAAGAAAATTAAATCTGTAGGGGTTTGCAAGAATAAACCACTTATTATGAGAAAGATGTGTAGAAGCATAAAACCCAATTTCACCCTGAGGAATAAGTATGTGGAAAAACTGAGATGGCTTCAAAGAGGAGGTGATGGTCGAATAAAATGTTTAAGGATGACTAAGAAATGGCCTTGAGGATAAGGACGCAGAGACAGAGCTGTAAGCAAAGGCCCACGGTGCCAGAGCTGGCCGTGTGAATCAGTCCGGGTCTGTGCAGGAAAACAGACACCTCTTCAAGTATTTACAACAGAGGGAATTTAAACCAGGAGACTGGCTATATGATACAGAGATTAAACTTGGGATGATGAAGCAATGCAGAAATTGGGATCAGCAGGAAGCCACTCTCATGTCTGCTAGAGGGAAAAAGACGGGACCAGATGCTAAAATCACAGTGGGCCTGTTTGGCATGTGTGACGCTATAGAACACACAGTTACTGCTGCATAAGTCACCCAGGGCAGTAAGGAGAGAAATTCCCTGACTTTTCCCTTCTTCCTACCTTCCATTATTTAACCAGTGCCTTCCACTGGCCTAACGCAACCAGCTGGACTTCTGAAACAGTGCAGCCTGCAAGGGTCAGCCATGGTGGATAAAAACAGCAGGGAAAAGGGAAGGATGAATTCAAGGCAAATAGGCTCAGGACCAGTAACACATCTTTGGGAAACAATATCACTAATGTGCAATAATGATAGCCAATATTGATAAGCATTTGATAAATGCCAGGAAGTATACTATGTGTTTCATATGGATTAACCTATTCACTTAGCATAGGTTAGGCACACAAAGAGGAATGGTAGGGGATGATGCTGCAATATAGAATTAAACGCAAGACGCACATCATGAAGTGCTTATATACCGCACCAAAGGTTTTGGATTTAGTCCTGAAGGCATGAGGAAATCAGTGAAAGATAGGAAGCAGAGGACTTATATCATTTAATTTGTATTTCAGAAAGATCCTCCCGTGACTAGTCTGCAGTTCTAAGCATTGCTAATTCATCAAAGTAAATAATGGGGATGCGGCGAGGGAGACCTGGGAGCTCAACCAGCTCCTCTTCCTGCCTCCCTCTCCCTCCACTTGGAGCGGCCGGCATCACTTCTGAACACTCGTGTCATCTGTTGATATAAGTCGGATCTTCGTTTACTTTAGCCCTGCAAAACTGGAGCAGCAGACCTTTTTAAAGCAAAATATTTATTACTAACCTATACAATAGTTACAATAGTTACAGTATTAATATATTACCCACCTCATTAACACACTTCCGGGGGGAACTATATCCCAGCCAGGTTTTAGAGATGGTCTTGTTCTATCTGCTCGTCCCTTGAAGCAGATGTGGTCCTTCTGGTTTGGTTTTGAACTTTTAAAATAAATTAGTGTCATTTGTCTTTGGGTGTGGAGGTGACAGTTGGAGACAGACCCTCAGATTAACTTGAAGTGTTGACACAATGTTATCACAGAGCCAAGACTTATGGCCCTAGAAGAGGCATTTAGAGTTTCTCTCTTCCAACAACCTCTTTCGCAGATGAGAAAAGTGAGCCCACACAGATTAAGCAGCTAGCCCATGGATTTGAAAGTAGTTAGGGGAGGTAGGGTTACAACCCAAATCCCAGCTTCATTGCTAAGTTGTCTAGAGGTAATAAGAAGCTGCTATTTTCAGAAACACTGCTCAGGAGACAAAAATCTCATTCCACATGGACTTACGCGGAAAAGGGGGGTTATTGACTCAGGAAAGAGTTTAGGAGATCCCAGTTTCAGGCACAAGTCAGTCCAGAGGCTCGCTGTAGTCGTCAGGACTCAGCCACTTTCTGATTCTTGGGTCCACTTTCCTCTAAGCAGGTTTCACTCAGACAGCCTCCTCCCATAATGAGGGAAGGTGGCGGCCAAAGTCCAGTGTAACAACCCGTCTACCCAGTATCCCTAGTGAAAAGAAGTCTCTTTCCCAGTAATATCAATACAAGTCTGGCTTGGGTCACGTGCCCGCCCTCGAACCAATCACTGCAGCAGAGGAGAATGGAAAGCTCTGACTGGCTGCGTCTGATTCCTATGTCTATATACGGTAAGGTCGGGAGTTGGGCTGGGCACCTTCATTATCCAATTATGTCTTTGGAGAGTGAGGTCTGTAACATTCCTCGAAGGAAAGATCAAAGTTTCAACCCAAGAAAAGAGAACGAGTGCTGGGCAGGCACAAAACTGAGATGTACTTTAGACGTGAGACTTACGCCAAATAACAGAGTGGATTTCTAGATGGTATGGGTGAGGTTTTCTGTTGGCTATTACACCCTGTTGTAGGAAATAATCCCCTTTAGGTACAATGAATTTCTCACGTGCAAAGCACGTGTCCCCACCATGGAATTCAGAGAAGCCAGTTGTTTCTGCAGCATTGAGTCTATGGAAAGAGGGTGTTCTGAGCAGAGAAGGCCCCATCACCCCATGCTGCCCCCACCCCATGGAAAATGGGTTCCAGATGAATCTGAGCATTCATATGAACAAGCATCATGCCTTTGGGCCTCGCTGTGTAATCGGGGGCTTCACTAGGCTTTTCATGCTCATGAAAAATTAGCAAGAGTAAGCCAATTCTAATAAGCAAGACACATAGAATTTTATTTCACTCTAATTTGTTTCACTGCTTCTATTCACTGCCTCTGTTCTTTCGTTGTTTAAAAATGCATAAAGAATATCCATGGAGATTTAAATATTCATTGTCTAAAAGCCACCATCTACCCTCAGAGAGCAGGGATAAATGGAGAACTTTGTAAGCAGGATTCCAAGGCAGAAACCCTTTTTTACGAATCTGAAAAAAAAAATTAGGTCTATGACAAAACTATTAAAAAGTTAAGGGGCAAATAAACTTTGAGGAAACACATAACTTGTACTAAAAGCAGATAAAGAATATCTTTTACATATAAATGGTTTTGTGAAGAAAAAGGTGAACACCACAATAGGAAAATGGGCCAAGGGCATGAATTGCAAGTTAATTTTAAAAAGTGAATTGCATGAAAGTAATTCATCTTACTAGTAATGGAAGAAATGCCAATTAAAACAACAACGAGACACCACTTTCACACTATCATATTAGCCGAAGAAACTGTTGACACTGCCCAGAGTCAGCCAGGGGTGTAATGCACGGGAGTGGAGGCTGATAAAACCTGGAGTCAGGACAGGGTGGGGGGTAGGTATTGGGAAGGTTGCCGTTTGGCAATGACCGCGCTAAGAAGCCACAACGCCCACGCAGCTCTGACTCAGCACCTCCAGGAACTTATCCTAAGGAGATTGTTAGGACTTTGCACATTTAATTAAAGATTTAGCTACAGGCTATTTATAATAATAAAACACTGGAAACAACTAAGCTTTCCAATATAGAGGGATTAGTTAAATACGTTATGATTCATGAAAATGTAAATTATGAAAAACAAGTTAATACATCTTCTACCTGATTTTATATATGAAGGTTTTGAGGAATATTTAAGAAAATGTTCATAGTGGGTTTTTTTATTTCCTAATTTTTCTTAACTGAACGTAAATACAAATTATAATATTAAAAAGGAAAGAAAAGACTGAGAAACGTTGAACTGCCTCGTCTAACAGTGGCTTTCTCTAGGCATCTCGCTCCCTTCTGGGGAAGGGACAAACACTGCTGCCTTCTCTCCGAGGAAGACAGAACTTACATGCCTGTTCGCCCTGCGCAGGGAGGCTTCTGGTTTCACGGGGGATGTCTGTGCCCACCCCCACCCCGTGTTTGAGAGAACCCCTGAAGCACTGATAAGCAAGTCTGGCCAGGAGGCTTTTGATCGTCATGCCTAGCCAAGAGATTCTGAGGCTTGGCTAAGACTCGCTCCCCATCCTTACGTGAAGGAGGAAAAGGGCCTGGTCACATATACTGGGGCGGGTTTTTCTTTATTTTAGAAACATGTTTCTTGAATTCTGTATTTTGTTTGCACACAGATATTTATCAGCTTTTATGAAAGAAGAAAAAGGGGAAGGAAAGACAAAGGGAATTCAATCAGCTCAATTTGTCTCCAGATCCTATCTTGTGCATGTATGTTTTCAGTCTGCTACTTCGTATCTCCTTCTGGATTCTAAAACCCCTCGATAAGATTCCCTTTCCCTGTCTCTGTGCTTTTCAGGGAAACGGGCTGAGAGCTAGGCTAGACCCTTTCATCTCTAACTGATAAAGCCGTGTGTTCATTTAGATTCAATCATATTGAATCCATTTCAACAATTACTTATTATCCATCCCCCAAACATGCACAACCCCCACCCCCAACAATCAATGCCCCCTTTCCCTCTCTCCTTAGGCCCAGGCCTGGACTTCCAAGGAATTTAAGAGATTTGAATCAGAGCTCTGGGCTAGAATGGAAGGAAAAAGAAAAACATTTCTAAGGTCCAGGAGCATGCAGAACTGACATGTTTTCAAGTGGTCCTATGCTTCCTCACTCGAACTTCATCTCATCGCATTTGATTTCGTTCGGTGGTGTTTCATTTTTCTATGGAGAGAGAGGCCTTTCATTGTTCTGATCGTGTCTCATCTGGATGGAATTGCAGAGCTCGCCTCTCCCACCTGATGGATAATTTCCTGCATTGCTCGTTGCAAGACAATCTGGTGAGCACTCCTTCCTCCTGCTGAGCCAAAACGTCTCATAATTCTTTAGCCTTTTACAAGAGGATCCAGCTCAGAAGCTGCAGTGACTCAGAAAGGATGAATGCTTCCTTCAGTCTTATCTTTTCTGCTTCTTTCAGTTTCTAAGTACATCTCTTGAGCTCTCTCTCTGGGACTGGTGTGTCCTGTGGGGTTGAATTCTGCTTCAGAAATCAAGGGACTACGTCTTCGTGGCCATCCACTTCACTAGTGACCTTCTCAGGGACTCCAGAAAGGTCACAGAGAGTCTTGTGCTTTCTTCCCAGTCTGTTTATATTAAGAACTCAGCGAGCCCCAGCAGGTTGGGTGAGTCCAGTGTATGGAGTGCTCAGAAATCCCTGGAGAACACTCGTCGCCCAGAGTCTTTACGCGGTTGGTGGAGCGGCAGCGAGGGAAGCAGATATCCACCGCCACCGCCCCCCCGCCAGAACAGGGCGCTGAGTTCCTCTCCGAGTTGTAGCGTCAGGTTTGCCAGCGAGCGTCACCCACTCTTGGCTTCTGTCCAGGTTTCCCGCAGGCATCGCGATGTTTACTTCTAATGACAGTCTTTTTCTTTGCCTTGGAAAAACTGGACTCACTTTAGGAGTAGGGAAAAGAGACATCCAAACTCCATAAGGAATTTCTGGGGGTTATTTATATGTGATTTTTTCTTGATTGTGGGGACAATTTCACAGGTATATACATATGTCACAACTTATCCAAGTTGATGCTTTAAATATGTACAGTTTATTGTATGTCAGTTATACCTCGATAAAGCTGTTAAAAGAAAACAAAATAAAACCCAGTATTCAACATTCCCGGTGCCAAGGGTCTACTGTACTGTATTACTAGGAAATTGGGGTTAAAGTTAAAAAAAAATCTCCATAAGGAAATGATGTTGGCTCCGGCAGAACTTTTTTAGTTATATGAACCAATAGATTTCCTTCATTATTTAAGGTGGTTTTATTTCTATTTCCTACTGGTTACCTTAGAAGTACTGACATACAGGAAATAATCTTTTCCCTTTTTCTAAAATATTTAAACATATCCAAGTCACTTTTTAATGATGCTAAGCATTATACCTACAATAGTATGAAGAAAAGTAATTGTGATTCTTTGAGCATTCATAGCGAGAGTATTGTTTTATTTATTTTCAGAAAAGTCCTGCTGTGGCGTACAGGACCACTAGAGAGGAAAACAGGAATGAAAAGATCGATATTCCTCTCTGCATTATAATCAAAGCAGAGTCCAAAGTTACAACTAGTAAAAGTCAGTAGACCTGAAAATAAAAACAGATTTTTTGTTGACGATGACTCCCTTGGGCAACCCAAAAGATTAACCAGGATCAGTAAACATTGGGGCAACATTCTAGAATTTCCCTTTAAACCAGAATGCTTTTGAGTGTTTTCCTACAAAATCTGTTCCAATCGAATACATTTCAAAGCCTGGGCTCCCCGGGGCAGAGAGGTTTGCCCCCCGCCACCCCATGCTCCCTTTGGTCCGAAAATACCTGAGGGCACACCTCTATGGAGCCAACCTTTTGATTAAACATTTCTTCTTTCCTTGGTTTTCCTTTTAAAAAAACTTCTTTGAAGGATAATATTAAGTCACTCTCATCTTCGGACAGTAATTGTAAAGCAGATAAGTGCATGGATTTAAGCCAGACACTTTGGGGTCACATCCAGGCTGCACCATTCCTAGCTATGTGACTTTACCCCTCTCTTTCTGTACTTTATCTTCCTCCTCTGCAAAATGAGGGTAACAATGACATCTTCCTGAAGGGCTATGTGGGATTAAGGAAGACAACGCACATAAGGCCCTTAGCGTGGTGCCTGGCCTGTAGTATATGCTCAATAAATGCCAGCTCTCATCCTGAGAGTGAGGCATTTTGGCTGGGTGCCAGGAACATGGAGAAACCAGCCAGGAGTCCTGATGTTAAGTCAGCTCCTCCAAAAACTGTCTGAGTGACCTTGATCAAGTGCACCCCGGCTTTTCTCACTTGATAAATGGCAATACTAATGCCCCTCATGCCAAGTTCGCAGTGGTGGCAGACCGGAGATGGGTGTTACGAGAATAAAATGAAGTAACAGATATGAAAAAGGTTTGCAAAGAATAAATGGACTCAAATAATCAGCACTGTTAGGGGAAACAGTTTATTCATTCCGCTAATGTTTACCAGGTGCAAGGACCAAAATAGAGTTTTATCTTCAAGCAGGTGGTAAATCCTGCTCTGGAAGAAATTCAGAAGACAGTATGAAAACTGCTGCAATTAGGGAAAGTGTAAGGCATGGAAGATGAGGGGAAGATCACCCTCACTCTCCACACTTTTGCAGCAGGCTGGCTCCAGGAAGTCTTCCTGAGCCCGTCCCCGTGTGGCTGGCCCAGAGCCTGCTGTGATGCGGTCCGTTCCTCAAGCCCGTCAAAGCTAAGTCGGGCACATCTTTCTAGACATCTGGGAAGACAAGCCATTCCCGCGTATTACGCACATGGCTTGGAATTAATACAAGTTACTCCCCAAAGATAAATATATACATATATTTTTTAAATGTGGTGAAATACACAAAACCCAAAATGCACCATCCTAGCTGTTTGTAAGTGTGCCGTTCAGTGGTACCAAACACATGCACAGTGTGCTTCCATCCACCTTCCGTCTCCAGAACTTACTTCACCCTCTAAAACCGAGGCCTGCACCCACTAAGCAATGACTCCCAGCCCCCAGGTCCCCAGGCCCTGGCAGCCACCATTCAACTGTCTCTGTGAGCTCGACGGCTCCAAGGACCTCCTCTCAAGGGAATCATATAACCTCTGTCTTCTTGTGACTGGCTTATTTTGCACACAGTTTTAGGGGTTTTTCTTAGGTGGGGGCAGTCCAAGATCATCGTCCCTGGAAATATGAGATTTGGTCACATTCTGGTTTTTAATTTCCAAGCCACCACTTTATGACAAGTTCTCTCTCTCAGTTTCAATAGCACTTCAGCTTCAGTAAAAGGGCAGAAGGGGCCACTCTGTGTTTCTAATGGCTTCTAATCAAAGCAGCAGTGTCTGGATCCTTGAATTTCACCTTTTTTGGCTTTCTCCATTTTCCTCTGCTTCCCACATAAACAAGGCCTTTGGGGGGATGGGGTGAATGGCCCGTAGGCCACAGCCCCTCAGACACTTGTAGAAGGAGTTTAATGGAGGCTTCCAACGTCTGTGAAGTGATGTGAGAAACAGCAGCTGCTCCTCCACTCGGAGTGTCCATTAATAAGAAGACGTGCATTTGTCGTGAAGGTAAACACACACTCTGCAGTGGGAACAGTGCCAAGAGAGCCGGGGCCAGCAGACAGAGGTGTCACGGCCGTGTGTTGTCTTAGGAACAGGCCTCCACACCCAAAACCTGGGAAGAGCAAAGAGGCTGGGGGGTGGGGGTCAGTGTGTCCTCATATGCTACATCTGGGCTTCCTAGATATTGTCTCAGACCAACAAAGCCCATGTCCTTTGTGCAGCTGATTTTTTAAAAAGCATGCATTCCACCCTGGTGGGGCAGCTCAGCAGGTTGGGGTGTCTCCCAGTGCATGAGGGTTGTGGGTTCCATGCTCAGCTGGGGCACATGCAGGATCAACCAGTGAACACATGAAGTGGGTGGAACCACAGTCGATGTTTCTCTCTCTCTCTTTTGAGTCAATCGATATTTTTTTAAAGCATGCATTCCAGAATTTACACTTCCAAGTGGTAGTAGTCCTCCTCAAAGTCGTCACCCCATGAGGCCATCAGCTCGTTCACCAGGGCCACCCTGGGATGCTGCTCTGGACAGGCCCACAAGCAAAGACAAAGCCTGGTGAGCTTTGTCAATATGGCAAGTCAAGCTTTGGCTTGGATTTTGAGACAGATGCTGAGATCTGATAAATGAAGCCTGTGGTTTGTCCAGTTACGTGGTTTAATGTGGAATCACCAGGCACAAGTTTATATAAAATAATAGCTAGTGCTCATCCAAGCAGGCCAGGCACTAAGTGTTCCAGATGACATATCTTATTTAATTCTCTCAATAACCTCATGGACTGGATGATGTTATCTCAGCTTTACAGAGCAGGAAGAAACTGAGGTACAGAGAAGTTAAGTAACATGTCCAAGGTTACACAACAACCCAGTGGTTGAGTTGGAATCCAGCCCCATGCTGTCTGGTTCTGGAAGACTCTCTTGTAATGCACTGTATCGGCTCCCTAATTTACTTGAGTGGCCCAGAAATCGCTGATTGAGAGATTACCAAAGGGACTTCCTGACTCAGTATCTTACTTTTCCCCACGTCTGCAAGGCCTGGAATCTCACTATTACAATTACTTCTTAGGCATTTTGTTTTGACAAGGCTTTGTTAAAATGAATGTGCACTGCTTTGAAGAGCATTTATTCAGATGTGTTTAATAAATTAAAAAGACTCAGAGAGCAGGGAGATGGAAAACAGAACAATGCCTTTTGATGAAGCAAGAAGTAGTAAGAGATCCTAATCCGAGAATCCCATGGGATGACAGTAGTCTGGGCACCCATCTATCCATCCATCCAACAGATACTTATTAAAGGCCTGTGATGTTTCAGGCTTCATGCCAAAAGCTGGGTTACAATGCTGAGCAAAAACAGACCAAGCCCCTCTGAGAGTTTAGAGTCCAGAAGGGGAGCAGTAAAATTTTGATTGTGATGGGATCTGGGGAAGAGCAGTACAAAGTGCCGTAGGAACAGAAAACGGGGCTGGAATGGAATGATCCGAGGGCCCTGGGTGCTTGGGAGGCAGGAGAAAGATGCTCAAAGAGAGATTGGGAGGGACTAAGTACGGTAGATGGTGCTGAATGCTGAAGAAAATGCAGCCCAATCACCATGTTAACTCTCCCTCGATGCTCAGTGATGGCCAAGTACCTGTGTATACAAACTGCTCTAGTCCTGAAGTGGAGGAAGTTATTATGGCCACGCACTGTGTTGGTACACAGAGGGGAAGAAATAATGACCATGAACATGCAGTCACTCTTGACTCTCTTCCTCTCTAACTTTACTGCTCTGTCTCTTCAACAGCCTCAACCTTAGTTGCCTCACGGATAAGACGATAAAGACAGACACACATTGCCTCTAACCTCTATTGAGAGTCTGCGTGTGTCTACAGTAGGAGTTCAAGGGCGGCTACCACTGTTGTCTTCCATTCCTCTGGTGTCTCTGCAGAACCTGAGAGACATGAGAGGCCTCCGTAAGGCAGCATGGCAGCCAAGGCATTTGGTACCAAGGACTTTCTTCCCTCCTTTCTTAGAGAAAGGAGAATCAAGCAAAGAAGTCCACACTTATTAACTATAATCTGAAAGCTGAGCTCATTGCCAGGGCCAAATCAATTCATTTTGGATCTATTCCAGAAGATAGGGTTTGCCTGGAAAATTCATAATATGGTGTATGATCGAAGTTATTGCTAAGATACATGTTTTGAGCAGTCATTTGTTTATTAATAAAGTTAATAATAAAAATAGTTAACATTCATTGAGCATTTACTCTGTGGTAATTGCTTCACATTCACTGTCTCATTTACTTCTCACATGAACTCTAAGAAAGAGATACTGTGTTGTTATTGTCCCCATTCTACAGATGAGGAAACCAAAGTCCAGAGAAGCCACATGACTTGCCCTATCTCTCCATGGTAAGGGGTACAACCACGGTTGAAACTGAGGTCTGACAGGTCAGAAGGCCCATGCTTTTCAACACTGCTCTCTACAGCTTCTGAGGTAAAATACTGGTTTCCAGATAAATGTTTACCAACCTGTCACTTGCTCATGAGGAAAGGTAGATCTCCAAACACAGTGAGCCCAACATGACTAGATTTTGCAGATGAGTAAAAATTCTTAACATTTGGGCGTCTGACTAAAGGGTGTCAAGTTTTCGCTTTGCGAAATAAGCTTTTTTATTAAAAAAAAACACTTCACCATCATTTCTTTAAAAAAGAATAACTTCAAAAAATCAAAAGTAAATATTTTTTTGGAATTTAAAAGCTGAATAAATTTAAGCCAGGAACAAATCACCACACAGTTCTCGCTTTCCTCATTTTGCTTCAAAGCAGTGGAAATAGAACCCTGAAATGCTGACTGGCTTCAGTGTGAGAATTAATATTTGGGAGCATCTGTGCATCAGCCCTGTGTAAGCAATACTCTGAGTTAGAACGCAACTTGGGAAAAATAGGGTGGTATTTCTTATCTTTTATAACTCTGACTTCCACTCACTTCATCTGGATTCTATCCTCTCTACCACACAATTAGTCTGAATATTTGAGGTTTCCCTATTGTCTCCAGAAAGTTCCTGGAGGCAAGGTCAAATTAAGGGCAAGTCTCCCAGGTCAGAGTCATCTATTTTGAGCCATACGAATGTTTCTCTAAATAATTTCTTAAAAATAAAACCACTGCAGTACTGAAGTTATTGAGCATTCAAACCAAATGGTGGAGTGGGGTTGGGGCCAAAATCAAAGGCCACATTTGAAAGATGACCAGTGACTTTAAAACGATAATCCATCACAGTGCGAACGGGCAGCACAAGTCCACTTCGGCCACGAGGAGGGCACAGCTCCGATCAGTGTTTGGGCGAGTCTGATTTGTTTGGGGCCAGTGACCTTTCCCTGCTCCAGTATTCTTTCAGACTTTTCTAACCATTTGACATTGCACAGCTCTTCTTAGTTTATGAGATAAGTTGCAGGTTATCTTGAGGGCAACGTCTCCTTTTCTGGGGGTGGACATAGAAACTCTGCCGCGTGAACTCCGCCGCATAAACTCTGTGCCACCACAGTCCTTGATTATTTGTTTCTCTGACATTTGGGAACACTCTGTCAAAAGTGTGTGGAATGTCTTAATAATTTTCTTTTAAATAAAGCAATACACACTGTGAGGAAATATTTTTATGCCTCAGTGAAGTTTTTTAACCTTAAAAACAAAATGTTGCAACTGATATACTTATAAGATCAAGTGAGAGTATCGTTAATTCTATGTCTAAGGCTCCAAATCTTCAAGTCACCCAGATAATTCAGACAGTGTAGACTATCATTTAAAATACTCCAGGATTTTGGCCTCTCATTTCCCCCTCAGTTTTCCGAGCAATTCAGAAGACAAATATAAATAAAGATAAGAGCTTTGAGATTTTTAGTAAAAAAAAAATTTCCATCAGTAGAGCCGCTAGCAGCTATGGGTTTCTGAAAATAGACACGTCCAAACCCTCGTGGGGGTTCTACTTATGTCCACATGACCTTGAGCAATGTAACGTCTCTAAGATTCAGTGTCCACATGTGTAAAAAAGGGATGAAGCAAGACACTCTCTGTGAAGTTCTTAGTGCTACTGCCAATGTGGAGTGAAAGTTCAAAAGACATGACACCACCTGAGCTCACCGGTCTGTACGCTCCCCTACCCTTCCCAGTGTCCCTGGGTATCACGGACCATCAGCGTTTGTGTCACCTTGGGCTGAGGCAGATAAAACCTGGTGTGTGTCCTCCCTCTCTCCCCCTGCTATAGTGACTTTAAAAACGCCATGTTGACAGGGCAGCATCGCAAGATAGAGGGATCCTGGGTCCCTGGGCCACTACTTGGAGGACAACTCCTGCTGACCCCATGAGATTTTGTTTAAAGACACATCAGCTTTTTCACATAAAGGCACTGAAGTTTTGAGGAGAGTCAGTGTGGAGGAGAGTCAGTACCTTAGTTATCCTCATACACGTAGTGATTGAGGTACATAAGCACTTTCATTCAAATCATCAAACCCCATTTCTTCTGCCTGGAGCCCATGTTCATGGTGCTACCTCAGCTGCTCTGGGTAGGAAATTCAGAGAAGCCTTTCTCGTTTATGGATAATTTGTCTCTTCCTGACCTGTAAAAGGAGAAGCACATTTCAAGGGCATGACTTCCAACCGTCTGGTTACCAAGTCACTGGGAAGAACGTGGGTACCTGATGGCTGTGAGTTTACTCTGCAGTCTGCCAGGATTTCCAAATCCCCTTCAGATTCTTCCCACTCACTACAAGCATACGTGACTTTCCATGGTCAAATGCAGTATTTTTTTCAGCTTAAATAATTCATTTAAGGCCTGGGTGTATTAGTCTCAGAGCACTACCATAACAAAGTACCACAGACCAAGTTGCTTAACCAACAGAGATTTATTTTCTCAAGTCCTGTTCTGAAGGGTAGAAGTCCAAGATCAAGGTGTCCGCAGGGTTCGTGTCTCCTGAGGCCTGTCTCCCTGGTTGCAGATGACCATCACCTCACTGGGTCTTCACATGTCCTTCCCTCTACGTCTGTTTGAATGCAAGTTTCCTCTTCTCATCAGGACACTCGTCCCACTGGTCTAGGGCCCGCCCTAATGATCCCACTTCAACTTAGTTTCCTCTTTAGAAACCCTGTCTCCTCACATGCTGAGGTCCTGGGAGTTAGGGCTTTGACCTATGAATTTGGGGGGCACGCAGTGCAGCCCACCACACTGGGCAACTTGGATTTCCACGAGAAACAGAGCCTGGATATGGGAGCTCCACGGCGGTGGGCCTCCTCCCCCCAGACGGTTCGTAGTCTAGCTGAGTTAAATGCTCTCACGGTTGATCGCTGACCATGGACTCACCTACAGCCAGTTCAAACAGTGTAGCATTTAAAAGTCATTTAAGATAGACACAGCAGTGGACTTCTCAGTGGTTTCCCTTCCCCAAGTGAGTAAACAATAGCAGCAACTGTAAGAGTGAAAGAATATTTGTTCCCAATTTGCTTGTTAGCTTTTGTGCTTTTGCTTAGTTTGGACTTATCAGTCAGCTGGAACCGGAAAACTGGATCGGCCTCTTTACTAATTCAGTTTGAGTGTCTGGTTAACGGGCCTCACTCTGGGGGACTCTTCCAGTCCCGCTAACGAAAGGCTGTACCCAAATACATACAGTTTGGGCCATAATCTCTTCCAGTTAGAGAAACATATTTCCATTGAAATTGATTTTGCTGTACTTTTTGAACATGTAAGAAACCAGTTTGAGACCTAGTACAAGCTGTATATGCTTTAGGGTCATTTCACCGTTTCAAACTCACGCGTAAGTATAAAAGCATAACAGCAAGTTAAATCAGGACTCTGGGGGCGGGGAGACATGATTAATTGCTGGCCTTTTTAAGACGAGTCACTATACTCGTGGCTGCCAAGTAATAAATGAATAATGCCTCAGGCCAGGAGTTAATAAAGGCAGCTTGCCTAAGAGGCAGATAATAATCTGTGAAGACGTGCAGGTAGAATGTCTCAGACAGCCCCTAGGAAGTAAAACCATTGGGAGTAACATCCACCGTGACAGGCCTTGCTTCTTACTGTAAGACATTTAACAAATCAACCTTGAACCTCAGAGTTCATTCCAGTTTACATTAGAAAGAAGACTTCCTTTTGACCTGCACAGCCTTTGGGCAGAGATGGTAGGGGGCTATGTCATGGTGGTATTGGGGAGATGGCATGGAGGGTCTCCAACAGAAGCCTTCATGGCCTGGGTCAACATGCCAAGGATCTGCTGATAGCCCAGAATTTGGCAAGTAAGCACTATGGGAAGCCAAGTGGGTCAGGGTGATGCTGCAGGGGTCTGCCGCCCACCTTTCATCAGGGGTGGGAGCCAGGCTGTGAGTCCAAACTCCTCTCAAGAGTCTGCAGAGCAGCAGGCTCACGGGCAGGCTCAGTCCCAGGCTCCACCCACGGACCCCTCACCTGGGAGCATCCTCTCCAGGCCCAGACACCCTCCCAACAGTCTTGCCCTGTCAAGCAGGATCCACCCTGAGGCTGGCAGCTGGGTCCACAAGGCTGCTGAGGGTCTGGGACCAACCCAGACAAGACCTGGAGGGAGAGACTTGAGTTTCAATCATTGAATCTGTCTGTTTCCTCTTCATGCACCTGCATGTAGCACCAAAGAGGGGGACAAAATCACCTTCGTATTTGGGGTCTCAAAGAGCAATCACTTTCTCATGGCTGCTGGTTGCCTGAGGTTGGTTTGTGGTCATCACAGACTCTTAACCTTTCTGTGCCCTGGTCACACACTGGGTTGTTACAAGGTCTAAATGAAGTAATATTTATCAAATGCTTAGCACATGCCGGGCAGGTGGTATGCCTACACAGGTTTTTCTTAAAGAAGTAAGTCAGGGACTGAGTAAATCTACCTGGTACCACATCTATCTAATGGTACCAAGTTAGTTCACTGGCTGCCATCACAATTCCTGAACTTGGCCACTCAAGATTTGTTCATCGAGCTCTTAATAGCATCATTCTGGAGAGGCATTTGTCCTTAATTCTAAGAGTCTGGCTCTTCTTTGGGGAGAAGCCTACGGAGAAGAAGGACTTGGGGACTGGGGAGAAGACAGGCTAGGCCAGCGGTTCTGGAGGGTGGGGACCAAAACCACCCTTGGCCTACTTCTTCCACACCTAGTTTGGAAATCTCAGAAAGGAGCAACCGAAAAAGTGTTTGACTGCAGTCTGGAGCTGGGAACAGATGGGACCCACATATCTGGGGCTGCTGAGGCTGAGGCTGGTCCAGACACTCATGCAAGCCTAGAGCTGCCCGGAGCAGTCTCCCACCTTCCTCCCGTGTTCTTATGTTCGCTGTCATCCCTGGTTCTCTACCTGCATCTTCATAACAGAGTGAAAAGGGCATTGTAACCTGGTGAGTTACACAAGGTGGGCCAGGGAAAGGAGAGGAGGAGAGTGGGGACCACAGGTATTCAGCACCCACTGTAACCTGGCTGCTTGGCAGGTCCTGTGCTATCAGCCCACCCTCCAGCTAAGGAGATTGAGCCTTTCGTTGGGGACCCGACTTGGTCAGTGTACCCCAGCCAGTGAGTGGGGGACAGTGTCCAATATTACTGAAGCATGTAAGTGCTGAAGTAAGACTTCCCCAATGCCTTGGCTCACTCACGTTCCGCCCTGGGGGAAGAGAAGTGTGAGCTGCTGATGCTCTGGGACCAGGTGCTTGTTACAGTAAGAAATATAGGAAACCAACCTCAGGCCCCAGAGCTAGCTCCAGTTTTGATTAGAAAGAAGACTTTCTTTTGACCTGCTCAGAGTCTGGGCAGGGATGGGGGCTGGTTCATGATTCCAGCAAAAGCCTTCGTGGTCTGGGCCAGCACACCGAGTCCCGGCAGGTGGCCCGGCGTCTATAAGCCAGCACTCTGGAAAGCCCAGCAGATCCTCATCGGGCCAGGGTCTGCTGCCCAGCTTCCAGCGGGAGGGTGGTCTGTCGGTGCTCAAGGACAGCATCGGTCACCTAGTCCAGCCTCTCACTGAGGAAAACTAGCCAGAGTCCTCGTGGGAAGAGCACCCTGCTCAGGGCGGGAAGTGCCGGATTCGGGTCCTGGCCCTCTGAGCGGCTTCCTGTGCCTGTCAGCAAGTCACGTAACTGTCAGTGGCCCCGCCTTCTTCACTGGCAGCATGAGAATTCGAAGGGGTGGTTTAAATGTCTTTCTTCTTACAACCATTTTCTTCAACCCAAAGTCTAAGTGGAACCAAGTCCCCTAATTTGACCCCTCCCCATGCGCCATCCAAGATAAGAGACTTGCTCAGAGATCACAACTTAAAACCTGCAGTCTAAAGAGTGCTTCTCAAATTTTAATGTGAATTCGCATCACCCAGATGCTGTTAAAACACAGATTCTGATTCAGTAGTTAGGGCAGGAGGGGAGGTGGGGTGGAGCTGAGATTCTGCATTTCAGTCACTCCCCCTGAGTAAACTGGTGCTGTTGGTCCACACTTTAAGAAACAAGATCCACCCTGGCTGGCATAGCTCGGTGGATTGAGCACAGGCTGCGAACCGAAGCATCGCAGGTTCGATTCCCAGTCAGGGCACATGCCTGGGTTGCAGGCCATGGCCCCCAGCAACCGCACATTGATGTTTCTCTTTCTCTCTTTCTCCCTTCCTTCCCTCTCTAAAAAAATAAATAAATAAAATCTTAAAAAAAAAAAAGAAACAAGATCCTCTCTGTTCAGCTCTAGAAGACGACACAGTCTTCTGACCCTAACTCAGTGCACATCACTACATGGGGTCCCTCCAGTGACGGTTCTCCACAGAGCGGGGAGACACCTTGCTCCTTATATAGCAATTTGTAGGGGCACTTTTGGACTCCACAGTGATTAGGAGCAATACTAGCACTTAGTAGGCCGAGGCCCAAGAAGTGCTAGATACTCGGAGAAGCCTGAAGTTATCACACATGGCAAAGAATTGTCTGTGTATCTTTTCTCTAAGCTCAGCAGCTAACAAAAAGCTTCTCCTCACTTCTTCTACTATTTATTTTGGAGAATATGCACACCTACAGAAAAGTTACAAGAATAATTCAAGGATCATCTGAGTACCTTTCACCTATATTTTCCAATTGGTAATGTTTTGGAACACATGCTCTGTTATTTTCTCTGTATGTATATAAAAAATCTCTAATTTTTTTCAGACATCCTAATACTTTATCCCTAAATATTTCAGCTTATTTTTTCTAATTACAAGGGCTTTCTCTGACATAACTACAGATACCACACTCAGGAAACTCAACATTGATACAATTCTATTTAACATTAATAATTTACAGTCTGTGCCTACAAATTTTCCCAACTGTAACAATAATGTTCTTTCTGGCTTAAAAAACCCACCAGAATATAATCAAAGCTCTAACCCCCATTGGGTTTCTAATGTCCACTGAATACTCATGTAGGTAAAAAAAAGAAATAAACAAATCTCTTTGTGTCTGAGATTAGAATCTTAATCTTATAATTAAACACAAAACCATTTTCTATAGTTTTAATTAACATGAAATTTTGTACAAATGCAATTACTGGGTAAATGAAGGAAGAGTGCAGTCCTGTGGTTTGTCTGGGGACGTCGTTAAAGTTGCTCACCATACTGGTTGATCACATCACTGAAGGCAGCGCCGGCTACAGGGTCTGCAGTGCCGAACAGCGCACCTGTATGATCGGCATTTATCACTCACGCACTCGTATGCAGGTGTGAGCATTTAACTATTTTATTATGGCTTCCAGTTTATGTCCACTTATTTACATACTCGACATATTATTTTATTAAAATTATTTTTATTTCTCTCTCACTTTATAGTTAGGGCATTGTGCTGTGGTATTGTTTAAATGGTGCATTATAGGTAGGTATAATAACAATAAATTTTATTTTAAGGCAATAGAAGGGGTGTTACAAAGCATTTATTATAAAAAGCAGTTGATGACCCCTGTTAGAAAGTCTCACATTAGAAAGACTGACCATACCGAGTGTTGGGGAAGCAACTGGAGAACTCCAACTCTGCTGGTCAAATGTCAAATGGTACAACCGCTTTGGAGAACAGCTTGACAGTTTCTTTAGAAGTTAAACATACCTGCCATATGACCCAGCTCTTCTCTTCCTAGAAATTAACCAAGAGAAATAAAAATATCTATTCATACACTTACCTGTACATGAGTGCTTATAGCAGTTGTACTTGTAGCAGCCCAGAACTAGACACAACCTGAGTGTCCATCAACAGATGAATGGATGAACTAATTGTAGTATACCCATACAAGGCGAGCAAGAATAAGGCATTCACCACTGGTACAAACAAAATTATGCGTGAATCTCAAAGTAACTTTGCTGAGTGAGAGCAAACAGAAAAAAATAAGAGTGCATGCTGCAAAATTATCCCACTGAAAATTCTAAAAAACACAAACTAACCTATAAGGATGAAGAGTCAGTTAGTGGCTGCTTGGGGGCAAAAGGGCGGTGGGGGGGGGGGGGTTGGGTGGGGAGGGGCCTAAGGGAGGGATTACAAGAGGCCAGGAGGAAACTTGGGAGTGTTGGTGATGTTCATTGTATTGATCATGGTGATGTTTCACAAGCGTATACACATATCAAAATGTATCAGATTGTACACTTTAAATACGCATGATTTTTAACATGTCAGTTATACCTGAATGAAGCTGTTAGAGAGCAAAGGGGGTTGTGGTGGACCCCTGCCTAATCAAACACAGTATGTGCAATGTCCTCCACAATCTGGGCTCTTACTGCCTTTGTCCAGGTAACCTCTCTCCTCCTGGGTGGCAGATCCCAAATGATCTACGTCACTTATGGTGCTTTTATTCCTCCCCCTCCCCCAAGGATTAAGTGTGGGCATGAGTAGCCCTCTGGGCAATAAGATACGAGGGAAAGGATGTGAGGGTGATCTGGCTGCGACATCTGTCACCCCACTGATCACCAGGGTTGATTTGGCTGATCTGGCTGGCCTGGCGGGTGTCCCCTTCCTCCCTCACTGATCCCTGTGTGTCCCCCGCCAAGCTACGCCCTCAGTTGAAGAGAACGACCTTCCCAACTAGAGGAGAGGACTGGTCTTTGGTCAAGGGAATATGAGTAGCTGCAGTCCCCTGGTAGTACCTCCAGACAAACTCTCAAGGTACGAGGAAAAATATGTGGGTGTGGTTTCCATGAAGGATTTCTTCCTTCAAAGAAAGAAACACAAGGATCCTTTTTTCCCTTTGACATGGGTATGTCCAGATGTGATGTCTGGAGCCTCTGCAGCTATCTTAGGACTATGAGGGATGGTGATCTGGGAATAGAGCTAACACATTGAGAAGGGCAGGCCAGATATATGAAAAGAAACTTGGTTCTTGATAACATTGTCCAGCAGTTGCATTAAATAACCTGGACAGTCTCCAGACTGTTTTGTGTGATATAATAAGCTTCTTTATCATGTGAAGCAATTAAGCTTAGATTTTTTTTTGTTACATGCAGCAAAAGGTCTCCTACCTAATATAATCCTTATCTCTGAAGACTCAACTCAAGCATCACCTTCTCCAGGAAGTCTTCCATGATATGTATTCCCACTGGCCCTGGACTGGGTTATATATCCCTTCTCTGTGTTCTCTGAAATCCTCTTAAACACACAGACTGAAACTAGACAACATGGTTTTGGTCCTTGTTCCATCACTTAATAACTTTGTAACTTTGGGGGAGAAACTTAACCCACCTGCACCTTGATTCCCTCATCTCCGAAGTGGTGACCATTATGCTACATCTATTGTATAGGGTTGTTTTAATATTAAAATGTAATATGTAAAGAGCTCACAAACATGCCTCATATAAGATAAATACAATATAGGTAACAAGTACTACATTACTATATATAAGATACAGTATAGATGGTAAGTATTATATTACTAGTACTACTACTACCACCACTATGACTATATTATCATTATTGAGCACATAGTATTTGTTATGTGCCTGGTGTTTACTATACTAGACTCTAAAACAACTACTTTCTTTAATCTGCCTTATAGCTCTCAAAGATGGTTCTAGAAAATCTCCCAGTTTTTTGGTGCTTTATGGTCAGCTTTTTTCTCAGCTCTGTACACCCATGTTATTATTAATTTTCACCACGGCTGACAAAGTAGTTACCATTAAGGTCCAACTAACATTGGTGAGGAGGCTGAGGCTTAGATTAAATGTCTTGCCAAAAGTTACACCAATTACAAATGGAGAAACGAGGACTTGAATTCAGGTCTGTCTAAACCTGTGATGCTCAAACACTGGTAAGCAAGGGGACAGAAAGGGGCCACATACTAAACCTGACAAGCCCAGGGGAGGCCTGCGTGGAGGCCTTGCACACTCACAGGCAAAAATAACCATATAGAGGGGCCTGAAATTAAAGCTTTCTGACTAAAAGCAGTCAGAGGCAGGTAGCCATGTCCTAGGGCCGTACTTTTCCCTGACAAAAGTCCATCAGTACCTTAACTGAGTCTGTCTACTGTCTTTTCGCATCTACAGTAACATATCTTTGGAATGCAGGGTTATTTCCTTTTCCCACAGCCCTCAGGGCACGGATGCTGAACCAGAGCAGAGACCACAGACCCCCTCATTGTTACGATTTACCATGTTAATCATTAACTGTTAATTCTCCTATACCCACCAACGTAAAAGGAGTATGTGTCTGTTCCTTTGGACTTTTTATTCAATCCCAGAGATTCCCCCCACTCTGCGTTCTCCCGCCTCCCTAATCTATCCCCAGTGGATTTCACATAACCCCCTTACATCTTCCCCTTTGATTCTGATGTATAAAATAAGTGGAAAAACTGCCATTTTCTGGAGCATTTTCTCAATCCGTTGAGGTTTTGCTTCCCAGCAATTGTCGTCAGCTTGGCTGAAATAAACTCATAAAAGTTATGATGCGTTTGGACGTTTCTTGTGTTAACTGGCCGGACTGTTAAAACCCAGGTTACTGGACCCCATCCCAGAGTCTCTGATTCAGAAAGTCTGGGGTGCAGTCTGAAAATTTGCTTTTCTAATAAGTTCCTGAGTGATGTTGACCCGGCTCATCTGGGGTCATCTTTTGAGGTCCACAGTATTAGCGGCAGGCACTGGGTTATCCTAGAATAAGCATAATCCTAGTTTAGTTGGTGTCTTGAATTTCAGTTAAAAAAAATCTTAATGAAGACTCATACTTGTCGTCATAGGAATAGAGGGGAACGTTTCATTCCAATGTTCCAGGGGGCACTGTGGCTCCAGCCCAGTGTCTTACACCGGAGCCAGTGGTTTCGAGCTGGTGCTCAAGGAGACAGACTCTCACATCCCGTGTTCGGTCAGGCTCATCTCCTTGTTTAGGTTTGTATTCTTTTATTAGTTTCTGCTTTTTCACAGAGAGGTCATTTATTTCAGGAGCTTTTCCTGGGAAGGAATCGTGAACCTGAGCACCAGAGGAGCTGACATTGTAGACTTCAAGCACCAGCATGCGCAGAGGCACAGGAGATAGGTACCAGGTTGGCGATGGGGTGTGGGGGTGAACTTTATGTGTCCACTTGCCCGGGCTACGGGTGACCCAGTTAGACATTGTTTCCAGTGTGTCTGTGAGGGTGCTTCCGAGTGAGAGTAGCATTTGAATTGGTGGGCTCTATAAAGTAGATTATCCTCCCCAATGTGGGTGAGCACCATCCAATCCACTGAGGGCTTGCATAGGACAAGAGGCAGAGAAACAAACAGTTCACACTTTTTCCCCTGTCTCGCTGCTTGAGCTGAGATGTCTCATCTCACCCTCTCTGGCCCTCGGATTTGGACTGAATGATACCATCAGCTTTCCTGGATCTCTAGCTTGAAGACAATCGTGGGATATCTCAGCTTCTATAACTATATGAGCCCATTCCTCACTTCTTTATCTCTTTCTCTCTCTCTTATTATCTGCATGGGCTTCAGTGCAGTGGTCAGCTCTTTACCAATGGGAAAAGCATACTAATAATCATGGCATTCAGTAGCTTCACAGTTAATCAAGCTCTAGTGTTTGTGATGAAGTATAAATGGAATCAAGGGCTATGATGTTGGATGGATTCTCCCGAGTGCAGTGGTGTTGGGAACCGCCCTGACTGGTATCAGAGGCTGAAACCCCCGCCTAAGCTAAGGCTAAGGGAACGCCCTTGGAACCGTGAGCCAGCAAGGAGACAAAAGCTTGTCTTCCTGGCAGGAATGCTGCTTCTGCTGCTTTATTCATAACTGAACCCCAAAAAGCTTGGTCGGTTAGCCAAAGACGGGTAAGATTCCCCACGGGAGGAACGACCTAAGCCAGGCACGATCACTTTGGGAGGCCCCCCAAAAGAAGGACTTGAGGGGGCTGCAGCAAAAGGGGGTGATGGACCCTCGCTCCTCGGCTTTGACATAGCCTGAGTTCTCATCATCTGGGAGAAAATCTCCTTATCTCTTGGTTACCTAGTTCCCTTGCTCCACCTAAGCCTGAAACAATGACAGGGTAGTACAGCTCGGTACTGAGAACTGCGGATTTCCCGGGGTGATCAGGCCTAAGAAAGAACATGTAAATTACTGTGAAACCTTCTTTGTTTAGAATGCTCTCAGTTGAATGAGAAGGGTCTTAGGAGGAAGTTAGTTAGTTCCTCAGTCTTACAGCTCTTTGACCCCCCAACTCAATAGACGGGCAGAGTTCTTTGTTTTCTATGGTTCCTTACTTCCCCCCTAATGAGTACTGTACTTTACCTGAATTATTATGCAAAATGAGCCTAATAAAAGCAGGTATGGACGGTAAATCAGCGCGCTCCCCACTAGGGGGGGTGGCCATTCTGTCCCTACTTCCCCACAGAAACTAGTCTGTCTCTGTGCATGTGTCGTTTTTTCTCGTGTGTTTATCGTCGAGCCATCCACAGCGTTCCGTGGTCACTGCTGGCCGGTGACCCACGCGCAACACAGTGGAGCATTTACAGAAAGCAAATGACAAGCTAAGGTCCTTTAATTCTCAGTTTAAGTCATGATCTGAGAAACAGAAAGTTTTTGTGGCAGCTCTAAAAGAATCTTTTATTTATCATAGCCACAGGCTCATATTGCTAGAAAATCAAACACAAAATTGAATTGCGAGGGTTGCAGGATTGCAGTGACAGTTGAATTCACAGCCTTACCAAGTTTCTCTAGTAAAAGTTAGGGAACAGATTGGAAAAGAATGAGGCATTGGAATTTGGAGGGGTCATTAGTTTGGAACTGACACTCTACCATTACCATGTCTCCTTGAGCCTGCCTTGCTGGCAAGAGCTTAGCCTCCTCCTGTGACATCCTCCTGTGTCTGAGGATGTTGGGTTTCCTTTGAGTGAAAACCCTGTAGCAACCTCACCCAGGACAGAAGCCTTGCAAGGGGATGTTCACTCTTCTCCAGGTCTACCACAGCTACCCCTTGTTGCCACTAGGGTCAAGTTTTAACATGCTCCAAGGGTCAGGAACATATATGATGACCTAGGAGAAAATAGCATATATACAGGTAAACATCATGCTAATATGTATTTGCAGAAACCTGAAGATTATATATGGGACTGGATTTTGTAAAATATAATACTATGTCTTTTCTTTGGGGCATGATCAAAAGTCCTTAAAAAAACACTTCATTTTATGGAAGAGTTATTGGGAGATTAGCCTTCATAGGAACTAAAAATGTATCATAAAACCACATGAAACAGAATAGGACTAGTACATGAATAAACAGAATGATGAGGGGAATAAACTAGGGTCCAAGGAAATACCTAAGTATGAATAGGAAGTTGATTTATGAAAACAGTGAAATTTCGTATACGTGGTCAAAAGAACAAACCTGTCAATCAATAGGTTAGTGATGTCGAGGGGGAAAAGAAAGAGACAGGGAGAAAGACAAAGCTGAGTTCCTACACCAGTGCTTACCTAAAATAAATTCCATGTTGGTCTATTACGTGCAACATACATATCAAAATTATCAAAGCATTAGAATACAGGTAGAATTTTATTCTCTTGGAATGATGAAGTTTTTCTTTTTGAGCATGATGCAAGGCCCAAGAGGTGTGAAGAACAGATTTACAAATCTGATCATTCAACAGTTTGAAGTAGCAAAATAAAAACACAAAACCAAGAAAGAGGCTGGGAACTATGACTGCCACCTATGTTATAGACAAAGATTTATTTATTTGTTTTACAAAGAACTGTCATGAACCAAGAGGAAAAATGGTGAAAGCCAAGAAGGGAAATAGAAAAAAGATAAAAACAAGCAGCTCACAAAAAAGTAAAACACAAATAGCTATTCACAATACAAAAGGATGTTCCATTCTACTCAGAAGTCAAGAACATACATGAAAACAGCACTGGGAAAACAGGGGAACGACTGATGACACCGTGTTGATGAGCGTGTAAGAAAGGGGAACTGGCCTGCACTCTTGGTGCAAAGAAAAGTGGTGCAGTTTTGAAAGTGTACTTAGTCAAACCCATCACAACTTAAAATGTGCACTCTCTTTGACCCAGCTATGAAGTATTTATGAGAGATATGCCCACAAAAGTGCATGGACTATTTGAACAAGATGTTTATTTTTGACTTGTTGGTATTATTAAAAAAGAAAAGAAAAAGAAAAAAGACTGGGAACAATTTAAATGTGCTTCACTAGAGAACTGGTTAGATAAGTCATGTTACACCTGTATGATGACACTGTACAGCCACTTAAAGCAGGAGGTAGATCTGTAAGCATTGTGGAAACCTGTATAGTACATTATTAAGTAAAAAAAGAGTATTTATTTTTTATTTTATTTTATTTTTGTTAGTAGAGAGAGGGGAAGGGAAGGAATGAGAGGGACAGAAACATCGACTGGTTGCCTCTCACACGTGCCCAGATTGGGACTGGACCCGCAACCCAGGCATGTGCCCTGAATGGGAATTAAACCTGCGACCTTTCAGTTTATGGGATGATGCTCCAACCGAGCCACACTGACCAGGGCATTAAAAAATTTCTATATTATATTTATTGTTTAATCTCATCTGTGTTAAACAAAAAAGTATATGATGAGGTCTGTCCGGAAAAATCCAGCCATTGTTAATATAATGAGAATGGTTTGCATGACATTGACGTTATCTGGCAGCCAAGGACGGTAGACTGGAATGCACATGCATGAACAATGATGAGTTCCTGGACTAGTCGGTGGGGATGGTAGATGCTGGTGAATGAGCATGTGTACTGTGTGGCTATTGCATTCAAAATGACTGAGCGAGTACAGCAATGAATCTGCATCAAATTTTGCATTAAGCTTGAACATTCCTCCATAGAAACTATTCAGATGATTCAGAAGGCCTCAGCTGTGGGCAACTGGTGATTGGCAGGTTCATTACAACAATGTGTCTGCTCATGTATCATGTCTTGTGTAGAGTTTTTGTGAAACATCAAATCACCCAGGTGACTCAGCCCCCCTACAGCCTAGATTTGGTGCCTTGTGACTTGTGCCTTTTCCTAAAACTAAAATCACCTTTGAAAGGGAAGAGATTTCAGACTGTTGATGAGATTCAGGAAAATATGATGGGGCAGCTGATGGCGGTTAGAACTGTGTGAGGTTTCAAGGTGCCTACTTTGAAGGGGACTGAGGTGTCATTGTCCTGTGTACAATGTTTCTTGTATCTTGTATCTTCTTCAATAAATGTCTGTATTTTTCATAGTACATGGCTGGATACTTTCTGGATAAACCTTGTATGTATGTGTGTGTATACATATAAATGTATAGGGAAAAGCCTGGAAGACATACAAAAGTTGTTAACACTTTTCCCCACTGGGAAGTGGCTTTGCTTGACAAGTGGTGTGAGATTTTTAACTTTTTGTTTTATACAATTTCCATTCTGTGAGCATATCTCAATTGCATATTTAAAAATACTTTTCTTTCTCTTCTTCTCCCTCTCCTGCCTTAAAAAAAAATCTTTCTTTTACTTTCTTCTTTGGCACGTCTCTGCTTCACGGAGGCTTTCTTCTCCATCCTGAGTGTTGCCCAGAAGAATCACTCAAGCTCCAAGCAGACTGATGTCCCCAGAAAACAACAGAGGAGGCACTGACTGGGCTGAGAGGCAGGAGATCTGAGTTGTCTTCCTTCCTAGTTTTGCTGCATCTAATGTTGTGATTTCGGGAAACTCAACCTCTCCGAGCTTTGGGAAGGTTTCTTCAGGGTCTGTGTCATATTGATGGCCCGTGCTGTGACCTTCTCTAGTTCAGCAGCTTTCCCAACCCTTCCCACATCTCCTGGAGACCCATCACTTGCCTTATATGGGAAGCTTCCAACGGGCTGGCAGCACCCACCTTTCACACGCAGGTGCCGCTGACACGGATGGGCAACAGAGGTCTTTTATTCCGCCTCAGAGCGGCTCTATTTTGGGGCTGCTATCAGCCATTTCACATCTCAGACTTGCCTTTGTTATCTAAATGGTCTACTTGGGGCTGGAAAACAGATGCTCCAGCCATTAAGGAGGGCTGCCTTTGTCTGAATTTGAAGTGGGTTTCTCTGAACAATCCTGTCATTCAAATACCTGGGTGCCTCCCGACTTGAGTGAGTCTAGAGACATGGTAGTTTGGGTCATCTGTGCGTGGAAGGACTGTCGTCCCAGGCCTAATGGCCAGCTCTCTAACGAGACATGCATGTGACCTTGCTGCAACACTGCTGCCACCCACCTATCAAAATTTAAAGTATGTATGTCCTTTGACCCAACTCTAAAATATTTATGAGAGATATGCTCCCAGAGGTGCATGGGGTATTTGAACAAGATGCTTAGTGTTGGCTTGTTGGTATTAGTAAAAAAAAAAATGCTTTTCATAGTACATGTCATCTAATCCCCCAATTGCCCTAGGAGCTATGTGTCATGGCCCCATTCCACCGATGAGAAACACAGGCTCAGAGAGAGTGTGTAACTTGTAAACACATTTACAAGACATCAGTTTTGTCTGAAGAAGTTGGGTCAAAGGCTATACACAAAACTTTTCTTTGCCTATACCATTTCTGGTCTCTTCTCAAGTGTTCCCTCGCCTTCACTCCCAACCACCACCAAAATTTGATTATTTCCACTTTTCTTTCTTCACCAGATATTTGTTTAAACAAATAAAAACCTCATGGTTGACACTATTTGCCAAGTTGCAGCAGCTGGGTCAGGGAGAGGAAGGGCAGCGCTGAGAAAACGAGGTACAAACCAAATGTTTATTCATCATTTAAAATGTGGTCTGTGCCCGGATCGGAGGTTTGCACAAAGCTTGGAATCAATTCTGTTGATGCAGGCCCTTTTTGGAGGATAACCAATGTATCTTGAAATATGGGGCTAGGAAGCAACTTCATTGGAGCTCATTTTTCAGTGACAGGCAGGTTCCACCTTATCTCAAGTGCTTCCATTCCTAAAATTATAAGCACATGTCCCACTGCTATTGAAAATAAATTTGTCGAGACAACAAGCTGCATGGTGGGAGATGGTGTGTAAAACAGGAGACCCCTGCGAGTGGCTCCATGCTTCTCCGGGAGACAAATTACCCTGCAGTTTGCGCTAGGAACAACCATAAAGGTTAGGATTTTATTTCCTGGACTTCTAAAAGCCTAATTGGTGCCCATATGTCAGACTAATATTTCTTTCAGCCTTTTAAACTCAGCTGCAAGCTTAGGCTGCAGGGAAAAAAAAAGAATAATTGAGTTCTTCTTGGAATGAGATGACTTCCCCTAAAAATGCCCAGACTTTAGCTATAAACAATTTGAATATTACCTGTACTTCTTTTGGCTCACCTATTAGTAGTTGCTCTCGTTCTCACAAGGAAAACCCCCACCCAGCCTTTTGCCCTCCCCTATAATCTAAAAGCCTCAAATCACTTCTTTGTGAACTTGAAGATTATGCTAGAGCCCCCAGTGAATTTGGTAATATCCCCAGAAGAAGGTGGGTATAATCTTTTTAAGAGGACACGAGACACTGCTTCAACATTATTGAATACAAGGAATCTGAAGGGCAGGAATTTTTGCTTCCTTGGGTCCACATCCTCATCACCCAAGACAAAGCCGGGCCCATTCTGGATGCTTTGAAAACTACTTGTTGAATCAAGGATTACATAAGTTTGAGTGGGCATCTGTAGTTGTTGCTTGCCCGCCGTCTTTCCTTTCTTTCTGGTAAGAACACCTAGAGATTTCTCTGGAGCAGCTCACTCTCCCCACTCTCAGGGCACTGGGCTCAGGTAGAGCTGAACTGTCCCCAGCTCCAGCAGTGGGCCTGTGTCCCAGGCCTGAATCAGGGGCCCCAGTCACTGGTTTAGAAATGGACACATGATCCAATGAGAGTCAGTCTTAAGGGTTCTGTGGGAATCTGGGCATAGTTCTTTCCCACTGTAACTGCTATCTCTTAGGATATGGTAAACCAGAGAGTTCCTGCCTAGGAGTCCACCCAACACAGAGAAAAGCAGAGTCAAGAGATGAAGAGAGAGATTGAGTTTCACAGACGTTAACCCTTGGACCTAACCGTTCCTGGTGCCCCAAATCCCCTGGAGTTTTAAATCATATGACCCAATAAATTCCCTCAAACCAGCTGAGTTTCTAGAAATGAAAAATAAATAAAATAAAGAGCTGGATTAATAAAATATTAATGGTTTTACCATTCCGGTAACTATGATTTTGATTAGGCTACCTTCATGCTTGACTAATACTAGTCAAGAATCAGGCTGTGGTTTCTGAGACCCCGAACTCCAGCAGGTTAAACAAGACAGACTTTCCTCCCAACACGCAGAAAGAAGTCTGGGAGGCAGTCCAGGGCTGTGATGTGGCTTAACTAAAATTCTATCTTGTTGCTTTGTCATCCTCAAAAAGTAGCTTCCTTACATGCTTTCATGAGCCAAGACAGCTGCTCAACCTCCTCAGATAATAATTAAATGAGATAATACAAACAAACTGCTTAGCATAGTTAACATGTTAACTATATCTAAACTCATCTTAATATTTTCTGATCAGAGAACATTGTCTCTCTCTAATTCAATGTGGGGCACCTGGTAGAGAAAGTGTCTAGATTTCTTTTTATAATAGGTATATATCGCTTTTATGTTTAACAAGTTAATATTCAAGAAGAATAACTTCTTTGTGTTTGCAAAAATGAAACATGCTTATTATAAAGTATTTAAGGAATAGAGAAACATATTTTAATACCAATCCCAAATGATTATCATTAAATAAATGATATTTCACATCTTTCTAAGTAGATGTGTCAATTATGATGTTTTTAGCTCTGAAAATATATATAAAGTCTGATTCAAATTGCTTTAACACATGTAGAAATGTATTGATTCCCACAGTGGACATCCGGAGATGCAGTGGTCTGACCCAGGTGTCTGTGACTCTGTCTGCCCTCCCTGTGCGCGTGTACCTCTGCACTGGGCGTAAGTCTTAGGCTGGCTTCACTTGTGGTAAAAATGGCTGCAGCATAGCTCTGCACCTTCCCACCACCAAGTCCAGACGGAGGGAGGGAGCTATGATGAAGGTCTCCTAAGTGCCAGGAAGCCAGTTTCCCCAGATGCCCCCAGCAAGCCTTTCTTCATGTTTTATTGGCCCTGGCTGGGTCAAAGCCACGGAGGTTTTGTGACAGGAATATGCCACATGCTGGCTGGCTTTACCCTGAGCTCCCTGGGACAAGGAAAAATGAAGTTGTCTTGGGAACAGTCACATCACCCCAGAGCTGGAGCTGGGTTCAGAGTCCCCTGAAGTACATAGTTTGCCTGCTGGAGAGATGATTGAGTCCCTGGATGAAAATTAGAGTGCTGTTTGGAAGGCAGACAGGAGGAAAGGGGAGTATGTGCTAGAGAGAGATTGAAAGGGACACAGACGTGGATAGGAAGAAATATTCCTACAGAAATAGGAGCATGTTATACATGTAATTTTTAATAAAATAATAGATTTAATATTACTTGCATTTAATAGTAGAAAAGTAAAACTAAAGTAAAACTGAAGAAATTGCTGCTCTTTATTTAAATATATCTTTAGCACAAAAGACATTATTTCCTTAAAATTCCCTCTTGGGGAAAAAAGGTTAAGAAAAGAAATTATGAAAAATGTTAAGTTGAAGTTATTATTTCTTAACAGCAGTTTTCCATTTTAGACAGTATTAAATGACTCATGAATATAAAAGATGAGTAAATCTTTAGACTTGTACTTCCTCCCCCCTCCCTACCCCTCAGCTTCCACATGCTGGCTCTTTTCCTGTTTTTACAATATCCTAGTTTGTCACATTCACCTTCTGCTGTGGAAACACTACTCCCATCATTGCTTAATATCATCAGTTCCATGTTCAAGTGAATTGCATTTCATGATAAGTTCTTTTACCCGAGCCTGCCCGTTCCCAAATACTATTTCATTTTGACTCATCTTTAAATTGGCTGGGCTTCATCACTGAATCATTTTGTCATAAAAGACCCATGAGTGTGAATGCTCTGAGTTCTTTCATGTGCCAGAATAATTTTCTGCTGATTTTATACTGGTACCTGTAGTCACACTTTCCCTTGGAAATTCTAGATGGCGCCTCCTTGTATTCTGGCATTGAATCTTAACCATCGAAGTCAGAGGCCAACCTAATTGACTTCCCTTACGGTTTATGGCAGGGTGCCCAGAGACATTTTCCTTTAAGTCCGGGAAGTGCAGTCAGTTCAAGAGGCTATGTCTCAGTGTTGAACATTCAGTATCTGTTTTCCTGGGTCTCAGTGTGTTCTTGCAGTCTGCAGACTCATTTCACTTGTCAGAGCAATTTTCTTCTTTAATGTCTGCATATTTAGTCTCTTCCACGTGGGGAACAACGTTAGGAACAACAGCCAGGCTCAAAATGCTCTATGCTTTTTCCATGCGTCCAATACGTCTACCACAGCGATTTTTTCCTGTATGTGTAAGTTTAGTTTGAGCAGCCCAGTTAGTTTATTAATATCTATCTATTTATTAGTTTTATAAAAATGTTGTTTCAGTCTTTATTTCTGTAGAACAGATATCTCCATTTTTTCCCCTCAGATTGCTCGTTTTATTTTTTTCTCTTTGGGGCCCAGTATGTTGAATTCTAATTTGTGTTAAGCTATTTTATAACCCAAAACACCCACAGGAAGCAATATGTTCTGTTAGTTTGCTTCTTATCAAGATTTGGGACTTTTCAGGACAATTCTCAAGATTTTCGAAATCCAGGTCTCCAGGGTGAGCGCAGGGTCAGGAGCTGCACTCTCCGAAATCCTCCCCTTTCTTTCTCGTCTTCCGCTTTTGAAGTTCACACCATTAGTTTGTGCCCATTTCCTTGTTTGATTGCTCCTGTTGATTTCCTTTTTTTCCACTGATTTTCATTTTTCTGTTAATATTTTCATTGAGGGAGGAGAATCTTCCGTTTGTCTTCATTCTGCCATCTCCCCTCAGAAGTCTATATTTACACTTATTAAAAGTTCAGGAAAAAAGTGATCTTTTAAAAAAAAAACAATGAGATCATGTGAGGTTCATTGAAAAATTTGAAGTACTATGCAAACATTTTAAAAAGATGAACTCATAGAATCCTAAGGTTGGAGTAGACCCAGGAGTTTGTGTTCTAATCCCTTACCCAGCTCAGAAATTTCGACAGCACTTCTGAGGGTGACGGCTGCTGCATTCTGGGATGGGGAGCTCACCCCTTGGCAAAGCCCGTTATTCGGAGGAGAAGCGGCTCTCAGAGTTAGTGACTACCTCTACCTGTGAAGGCAGAGTGTGCTCCCCTGAACTTCAGCCTGTAGTTCTGCTCTGGTTCGCAGGTGGCATAACAGGCAGTGTTTGAAGTTGCCACAATGTAAAGACATTGGCATGTTAAAAAGAAAAAGAATGACTACTCAGTTTGCATGCTTCTACAGGATCAACACAGATCACAATAATTTGTGTGGACTGTTTTCTATTTGTGCCTAAAAACAGACAACAGAAAAAAAGGATTTTAACTGTAAAAGTACCAGATGAACTTTGTAGTAAGTTTTTATATGAATTTAACTGATTCTTACAAAACCCTTGTTCAGAGTCCCAGATCATTGCTCCTATAAATGTTGGCAACTTTTAAAAAAATTAAAAGGAGTGTTGCTGATATCTAGCTATTATCGCCTCTCCCTGCCTCTCAGGCTGCTGAATAAGCACTTGCTGAGTGAGAAACACATTTCCCAGTGTCCTGAACACTTCCCAGGAGGAAGCAGCCTGAGGACCGCTTCCTAATCTGCGCACTCCTGCTTGGTGGTGCCGGCAGGCCCATTTGGAAATACTGTTTGCACAAATAACTGTTCTAGTAGCCAGATGTTTTAAAAATGCTTTTAAAAAATCTTTTCAGCAATGTTCATCCTAGTCTGTAACAGAAATGCATTTATATTTTTCAGACACTTTTGCATTTTGCATCATCTCAAATTTCTCTTGAAAATACGTAAGGAGCCGCTCTGATGGCCTGTTGCTCTTCTTTTGAGAGTAAATGTCCCTAAGGAATTTGAGTGGCACTTCAATACTGACACTCAGGCATTAGATAAGAGGCAGATGCAGGCCCAAAGGAGGTGTGGAGACCCACAGTGGTGAAGGTCAAGAGTCCCCTGGCCCCCTTGGTCCCACCTGCGCCTGTGTTGAAGGCCAATGTGTTTGTTCTGTCTTCCTGCAGCCTCAGAAGAAAGGGTGGATCTCTGGGTGAAGCCCTCGAGGCCCTTCTGTGGAGTCTTCACTTTCAGATCAATATGAAGGAACTCAGATAAGCCTCATGCCATTCTACAATTTCACAGAGCCTCTCTTAGAATCTTTAATCTTTCATTTCTGAGAACTGGGTCAAAATTCTCTTCAGCTACAAAGGAGATAATTTCTATCTTTTCCATGATGCTCCTTTCCTTTTCTGCTTCTGCAAAGAGGAAGATCTCTCCTGATAAGCTTCTGTCCCTCCATCCCTGACCTTGTGTGTGAGAACTTAGAGAAGACAAATCTCTTCTCTAACGCAGGACCTTTCCCTTAAACCAACAGAGGCTCACCTTGACGGAGAGCATGCTCTGTGCTGGCCTTGTGCGTATATGACCTCATCTCAACGCTCTCTGTATCTCTCTGAGGGAGGTTCTATATTATTCCTACTACACATGGTGGGAAATGAAAGTGCTGAGAGGTTAAATGACTTGCCCAAGGTTACCCTTTTAGGAAGTAGAAGAACTCAAATTTGAATCCAGTTAGTCTGATTCTACAGCTTGCATTCTTCAACCCCACGTGGTGGTGCTACCCTACATTCCATGGTATAGAGTACCTACACATAAATCACATGACCTTTAATTTGGCTCTGTGGTTCTCTGCTGGTAACTCATTCAAGTGATCAGCTCTAATAAACATCTTGTGAGTGTGTCATCAGGTGCTGTTCTATATGATAAATGGGGGAAGGGGATGTATCTGTAGGAGGCATATGATGCTAGCAGCATCTTACACAGGTCTCATAGGCCTAATGGGAGTTCTGTTTCTCTTTAAATGTGATGGATTACATTACACAAAACCCTCCTGCTATGAAACACCTGGAAATGCAGTATAAATACAGCTAGCATCCCTTTAAATGTCCATCTGGGCTCCAAAGAAAGAAAAGGAAATCCCAGGGACCAAAAATGAAATGGAAACTCAAAACCAGAGTACAGTCTGCAAACTAAAGCTGGGGTTGGCGGGAGGCATCTGATGGTCTCAGAAACCAAAGAGGCTGGAATTTAATGGTGACTCTGGAACAGGCGGGAGAAAAATGATATTTCACATAAATTTGCTATCCGTAGTGAGAGGTAAAGAGAAAAAATGCCCCCAAACACCAAAGGAAATGACAGGCAAGCTCCCATTTCTTGGAGTGATCTCTAAGTTGGGGGAAAATTTGAGACCCCAGGCCTGCCTTCATTAGCTTTGAAATCAGAAATGTTGGCATGTGTGCTGTCTGTCACTACCAGACACAATAAGTAGAGACAAGAATTTAATCTTTATGGGTGCTTTATTCAGATGCCAGTGATCTGAGAAGATGGCAGGTTTGTACCTTAAAAACCACCTTACATCTCATCTCAAGCCAACCTGTTTATAAGGGAAAGGGTAAGTAAGTCAGGAAAAAAGGATAATCCTGTAAGAATGTTAGTTCAGTGTCAGTTTTCTTAGTATTTCTTTATCTGCTGATCAACAATTCTTTATCTGTGTCATGGATGTGTCCGTCCCTGGAACACAATGGCTCAGACACCACCTCCATTGCTTGCAGACCCACTAGAGCACAGAGGTTGAATAGCTTCTTGACCCCCTGAAATCACACAGGTCATGCATTCTAGTTCCTGGAATGACAGCTTTCCACATGCACTTAAGCCTATCAACTATAATTAAGGCTAGAATCTTTAACTCTTGAGTTCCCATATCAGCTTTGAGGTTCAAAGGTGCATTTGTCATATGGCGCTGGTAACGTCTAGATGTTAAATTAGCAAAGAGATAGTTCTTCGGTGCTTCCAAAGTTCCTAGCAAAAGCAGAGGTGAAGCCTCACTGGAGAGATACCCCCAAACCAGGATTCCTGAGAACCAACTGCCACTGAAAATGAATTCACTGTGAAAGATTTAAAAAAACCCAAACATATGAGTCAGTGCCAGTGGGCATATCAATAGAAGATATAAATCTTTCTAAAACTCAGGTATCAGACAGACAGAGACTATAAAATAAGAATGTTTAAAGTGATTAAAGGTAACAAAGAGGTAATGAGAGAAAAATAAACCATAAAAAGACTAATCAGATTGTGGTCAATAGAACTTTGAGAAATGAACAAAGTTACAAACTCAAGGGCAGCTAAAGGGAGAATTAGTGAAACCCCTGACTCAGTTCTCTCTGATATTGGAGACAGAAACAGGAAAATTGTCCAGAAGGCGGTCCGGAAAACAAGATGGTCCCAGGAAGGCAATCCGGGGTCTTTTAGGGAAACAATGGACAAGAATAGCTCTTTTTCGCACTGGAGCTACAATGTTGGCCAACGCTTTCTGTAAAGGGCCAAATAATAATTATTTTTGGCTTTGCTACCCCTCCATCTCTGTCTCTGTCACACGAAGACATTTTTTTTGCAACCGTTTAAAATGTAAAAGTTTTCCTGAGCTCACAGACTGTACAAAACTAGGCTTCTGTAGGATTTGGCCCAAGGGCTGTCATTTGCGGGCCCCCATGCATAAGTCTGCAGCTCTCATGGATATTCTCCACAGGGAAATGGGAATATCTTCCTGAGAATGAAACCACTTAGGGAGGCCTTGCCGGGGGAGAGGGGGGCGGATAAAGAGAGCACAGATTCCCAGTGACATGCGCTGAGTGTCGAGTGACTGGACCCACCATGTAGAAAGATCCAAACCAGGACTTTTTAATTATAGGAACGAATAAATGTGTTTTTAAAGTCACTTTGACTTGGTTTTATGTCACATATAAACAAAAGAGCAACATGCAAATGTAGCAGAGCACTTGAAGCTCACTTTAAAAGAATCTCAAAATCCTTTGCGTGTGCTAATCCGCCTGCCCTAATATTATCTAAACTGCAATCACTTTTGTTCAGGACTTACTTAAAACAAAATGAATGCAATATGATCTTACAATCAGTTGTTATGTAGAGGCAAAAAATAAGAGAGACGAAAATACCATTTTTGTGTCTCTACGCCATGCTGAGTGTTTCACGTGTTGTCTCATTGAATAGTCAATGAGACACCAATGGACTTGGTGAAACACTCATTAACCCTGTTTTATAGGTGAGAAAACGAGACTTGGGAGTGAAGCAATTAGTCCAAGGCCAGACTTAGAAACTGACAGGATCACTCTTGGACCTAGGACTGTTTGGTTCTAAAATCTATGTTCTCCTACAACCCCACACTGCTAATGTCCTAGATCATTCTTTGCATGGGAAAACATCTTGTTAAGTGTTGAGTTGGAGAATCTCTGACGCTCAGGTACCTGGAGGAGCCCACACAAAAGGGAAAGATACACCATTCTATATGGGAAAATGAGAGGAATGTTGGGTTTGGGATCCTAGGCAAGGGGATTGTGTGTATATGGAAGGGGAAACAGGGTGGGTGGCAGAAAAAGGATTGAAGGAAGAAAAACTGGGAAGTGTTTGAGAGGTAGAAATGTAAGGTTGGGTGGCAGCAGGGTTGCAGAAAGATCAAATGCGTGACCTTTAGTTGTTAGTTCTGTGGTATGCAATGTAATCTCACTCTGTGACCACCCGGTCTTCAGTGAAATGCATTGATTTATGGTCACTTTTGGGGTGGGGAGAGAATCACGGAGAAGAAACTGACTGTTATATAGGTGCTGATGCCAGAGCAGAATTGAAGGAACAGCTACAAGACATGGAGCAGAGCAAATTTTGACAAAGTCAGGATATGAGAACAGAATTAAATGTAAGATGGTAAAAGCTTCAGCCAGAATTTGGAGAGTCCTTGGGAAGTGCATTAGGTTTTCCTAATCTACAGATTTAGATTAGGAATTAGATTTGAGTCAATAATCAAACAGAAATAGATTAGGAATCCCTAGAATTAGGATTTAAATCAATCTGCTTTAGAGTGGAAGGGCCAGGAGAGCCTAGCTGATAGCTGTTAGGCACTCACTCAACTAATATTGACTAGCCACTCTCCTTGTCTCCAGGAGCTCATACTCTCAGGAAACGGACTTAGGAAGACATTGAATCGCTGGTCTGATACAGAGATGCTGTGAAACACAAAGGGCAAATGACCAACTCTGCCTGAGGTGTCTGGATGGGCGGGGTGGGGGTAGGGCAGGGAGGGGGAGGGAGGGTTTCACAAAGGAAGTGACGTTAAAACCGGGCCCTGAAGGATGAGGAGTTAACCACTCAGAGAGAGGAGAGGAGAATCTTCCAGCCAGAGGGAACAGGCTGTACACAAAGGTATGCCAGGAAAGGGTGTGTCGGGAAATAGGAAGTTTCACGTGAGTGAAGGTGCAGGGGTGGGTTGGGCCAAGTAATTTTGTGTACCTCCTTTTTTCCACCATAATATTTATTATATAAGAAAGTTGCTCAATAAAACTTGCTCTCAGATTGGCTAAAACATCTTTTTTTAAATAAGACTAAGACTTGGTGGAGTGTTCCTTTTCCTTTCTTCTTGCTCTCTGGAGTGTTTAATATTCGGTGGCCTTACAGCTGTTCTTAGTGTGAACATGTGTCTTGAATGAACGTCATGATATCAGTCAAGGACTTGGGAATTTTAATTGATTATTTTGCAAAGGAAGCAACATTTTGTTAAAAAAAAAAAACACAAGCTTGTGATAAAACCTGGCCCTGGCCGTTCTTGGTGAAGCACAATTTATTTAACTGTTTCAAGCCTCTGTTTCCTGCTCCTAAAAGGGGAATAGTAATGTCTCCGTGGCCACACTGTGGTGAGCTGTAAATTATATGATGTATGTAAAGTGGGCAGCCAGTGGATCAATAAAAATGAGTTCCCTATTTTCGAATTAAATGGGATTCTTATTGTGTGTGATTTGTTTGTGTTTAATAGGGTAGCCACTAGCCACATGTGGCTATTAGAGCACTTGAAATGTGGTTAATCCAAAACGGGAGTGCTATCAATATAAAATATGTACCAGATTTCAAAGACTTGGTAAGAACAAAAGAATGTGAAATATCCCATCAATGAATTTTTATATTAATTACATATTTAAATGATAATGTTAGATATATTCAGTCAATTAAAATATATTTCTAAAATAATCTCACTTGAATCTTAATTTTTAACATGGCTACTTGAAAATTAAATTTTGTTTGCAGCTCACCTCATATTGCTATTAGACAGTTACTGGTCTGGAGGAATTATGAAATTAACTTCCAGGTCTCTCCAATGTCCATGTGATCGATTAAATATTTTAATTTTAAAAAATCTTTTGCTATGAAGGTCAAATTGCCTAAAATTAAATGCAGTTTTGATAGTAGGCTTAGGTACTAAGTCATTAGGGATTTGGGTACATGACTTTGATGGGGAAAAAAATCCAGTTGTCAATATTTACTTTTTTATATTTTCACCACCATCTGTGTAATCTGAATACCATGTCTTCTAATGTTACAAGTAAGTGTGGAGGTTCAAGAGCTGGTTCTCTGACTCACTTCTGATAGACAGAATCCTGAAACCCAGCAACAAACTACACTGGTCCCTCCTGGATTGCACAGTAAATTTCTTCTCTCTTCATGTGTGATGGCACTTTCACTTCTTGAACTCTTCATCCGTCTTAGATCCACATGGGGATGTCTCTGAATTACACAGAAACTTCTTTTGAACTCCTTAAGTCATGAGTAGACCTTGGGTTTAACATTAAGATCATTTAAATGTGTACACTCAACTTAAGAAACATTATAGGAAGTATGGTCTCTATCACAAAAATCCAGTGTACTAGCTGCTTTTTGGATATAGAAAAAGGCTGAAGCATTTCTTTATATACCATATCTTCTCTTCCTTGCTACCACCTGTCCATCTCCTGCTGGGGGGGCTCAGGGGTGAATGAACTCCAGGTGAGCACTTATGCAGGTAAAGGCAGAGAGGCAATGGAGAGTGAAGCCAGTGTTCATTACAAGGCCACATCATTTTCATTCTCCATTTTCTTCTCACCCAACCTCAATGATCCCTAATACTCCCACACAGTGGCTGCCTCTCCTTAAGGACACCTATCACCTCTATATTGTTAACCCCAATAGATATTTTCAGTCACACCCCAGGAATACCCTTAATGTTCACATCATTTAATCTAGCACAAGGGTGCCACAGCTGTGCTCACGGTCTCCCTTCCCTCATCTGTCAACCAATACTCTCCAGTAGGCATCCTCCTACCAGGTCTAGTAGTCTTCCCAGCGGCTCTTGCAGAGGTCACCCATGACACACACAAGGCTACACCAATGGGTGTTTTTTGGTTCTCATCTTTTTTCACTTCTCACCAAGATATCACTCCTTCCATCCTGAGTGGCTCTTTTCCTTGGTTTTCCAATAAAATCCTTAACTGGTTTGCTCCTACATCTTTGGACACTCCCTCTCTATCTCTTTGTAGGCTCAAAACTTCTTCCTGTCTTTTGTGTTGGATAATCCCAAGACTTGGCCATGGGTCCTGTTCTCTTCTTCTATGCTCTACTGTCTTCCTCAGCATTCAGCAGCCATAACCAGAGAAAGAACTTCAACAACTGATAATTCTAATAATTTCCTAATATGCTGTATTTTTGCCGTGTATAATGCTCACTCACGTTTCTGAGCCAAACTTTCAGGAAACAAAATCTTTCATTTTAATGTTTTAAATTCAATTATTTATTTATTTTTATTTAGAAACAAAACTGATTATACTATTCCAGGGTATTATTTTGCATTTGAATATCCTTATTGCTTTCTAGAGTAACACTTTTAACTCCTAAGCATAAATAAAATGTATTTTTCAGACTATAAGACACACTTTTTTACCACATTTTTTACTTCAAAATTTTTTTTCCTATTTTCCTCCTCTAAAACCTAGATGTGTCTTATGGTGTGGATCCCAGATGCACTTAGCTTTTAAAGGAGGAAAATAGGGAGAAAATTTTTGAAGCAAAAAATGTGGCAAAAAGTGCATCTTATAGTCCAAAAATATGGTAAGAACATTTTATATAGATATGGAATTAGTACTAACCATGTATAATGTACATCCTTATTTTTCCCTCAAAAATCTGGGTGAAAAGTACGCATTATATGTGACAAAATATAGTATATTCTCAGCCCATAATGCTTTCCCGAGTTCCAGTCC
Organism: Phyllostomus hastatus; assembly: GCF_019186645.2. NCBI lineage: Eukaryota > Metazoa > Chordata > Mammalia > Chiroptera > Phyllostomidae > Phyllostomus > Phyllostomus hastatus. Next base: position 31,519,512 of record NW_025333709.1, on the reverse strand, counting down.
CATATACCTTACCTCTTACTTGACATCTCAAGTTGAGAGATCTTCAAAATCTACAAGGCCAAACTGAACTACAAAGCTTAATTCTCCCTAAGTGTTTTATCTTTCAGAAGATGATAGTACTATCCATCTCTCGCCTGAGCCAGCAATCAAAGTCACTTTTGGAAACCTCCCTTTTGTTTGCTTTTCCACTATATCATAAAGCCCTGACACTCTTATGTGCTAATAATCTCTCAGATCCATTGAGTTCTTCCCATCCTCCCTGCCAACCCTGGGCCAAAGCTACTATCATTTCTTGCTTTTACTGCTTCAGTAGCCTCCTACTTTCCTTTTCTCTCACTGTCCTCCAAACACAGCTCGCAGAGCAATCTGGCATGTTACTACTAAAGCCTGTTGAATTTTCTCCATCCTGGGTCCCTTCCAGAACACGGAAGCCCTGGGCACTACAGGATATGGCCTGGGAGCTCCATGATTTCTAAAAGCACTAGGATTTTGTAGGAGTTTGGAGACAGAGAAAGTTACTTTTAGCAAGTAGGTCAGGGGAGACTTCACAAAGGAAACGTGTTTAACTCCGAAGCATGGTTAAGCTCCTATTATATGGCCATGAGAAAAGGTCATTTTAGGGAGTGGGAACATGAGCATAAACAGCGAGGCAGGTGGCAAAATACAAATATCGATTCATTGATTCATTTAACAATTCATTATTGAGCTTTCATTATGAACTAGGTCCCGTTATAGGTGCTGAGGAAAGATAAACAAAACAGACATCTTCTCTGGCCTCACAGAGCTTATGGGTAAGAGGCACAGTATGGGGAGTGCTGGGAGCCTGGAGCATGGGAAAGGACGAGTGAGAAGTTGGGCTGGAAGAGCAAGCTAAGGCTAGATCACAGAAGAATCTTGAACAGAAGGCAAGGAGTTTTAGCTTTTAGTCTTTCCGTCAAGACGGCTAAACTCAAATGCTTCCTGGGGATAGTCAGGACACGTAAATTAGGAAAGCAATCTGGGTGTGAGGTAAGAGGAAGAGTGGAGGTTGGGGCAAACCGGAAATCCCACACTCTATCCAGAGCCATGAGTGGTTTCTCAACCACAGGTAGTTACTGCCACAGGGCTGTGGGTCCAGAGTCTCTGCTCTCAGAGAAGGAAACACAGGATTTTAGAGATTTGGGGTGTGTTAAATTGTGATCATTCAATTTTTTAAAAAATACTATGAAGGTCAATTAAATACGACTGTTAACTGGAGTTAGCTTGAGAGACACTAGTTGGTGGGCTCTGCTTGGTGCAGATGGGAGCCATTGGAGACCGCTCATGTAGAAAACAGGTTGAATATAGAAAGCTGTAAGCAGAGAACCCAGGGGGCATGGCCTAGGAGACTCAGAATGAGTCTCAGTTAGCATTGAGGCAATGAGAAAGAAGATTTACCTGTCCTAAGAATTCAAATAGAATTTTTTCTTAGTCATTGAGCCCCACGCAATGGGCCCTGCTGGAAAAAATTACAGGAGCCAGCGGCACTTCCAGATAAGTGTGGCCATGTGAATAATTTCAGCCAGGTTGCTGGATAGTTTCAGGACAAGTTTTAAAAAGGAGTATGCCTTTTTGTCCTTCCTTCCATCTTTCATCTTTCTGGGATGTGGATATGATAGCTGAAACTCATGCACAGCAACTGCCTGATGCCAGAGTCAAAGATGATGAAGAAGAAAGATGTAAGGACCAGGGTCTCTGCATCCACAGAACCACCATTGCAATCTAGGCTTGCCTACCTTGGAATTTCTACTTGAAAGAAAAATTAGTTTTCTATGTTTAACTTGCTGTATTTTGAGCTTTCTGTTATGTACAGTTGGACCTAATTCTAACTGAGAAAGCAAATAACTGGATGTAGAGGGACGGTGGTGATAGGAGTATAGGTTTGGGTATCAGACAGTGGAAAGACAGGATTGGCAAGAAGCTCAACGCACTTTGGAAGGAGCAGGTATATAGTTATAAAGTACCTACTGTGTGCTTGCATTGTTTCAGGCACTATTCTAAGTGCTTTATACAGGTTAACTCACTGAAATCTAACGACCACTCTATAAAGATGCTGTTCTGCAAACATTTTAAAGATGGGAAAACTAAGGTACAGACAAAGTAATTTACTCTGGATCTCCTAGCCAGTAAGTGGTAGGACAAAGGGTTACTCAAGTGGCCTGTTCCAGAGCCCATACTTCTAAGTCCACACTGTGCCACATCCACCCCACACGTGGTCTGTTCTCCCATCTCTCCCATAGCAGCTCCTCCCACTCTTTCTCTTCCTTGCTGCTCTCCAGCCACACTGCTCCCTTTTGTCCTTGAAAATGCCAAGTCCCTTCCTGCCTCAACCCAAGGCCTTTGTCCTAGAAAGCTCTTCTCTCTGTTGCATGACTAGCTTCTTCTCCTAATTCTGATCTCAGCTCAACTAACACCTCCCCAAGCAGGTCTCTGTACCTGTGGTTGGGATACTCTTGCAATTCATGTTTTTTTGTGTAGAATTATAAACTGTGTCTGCATTCTCAGACGTCTATGGTTGTTTCTACATTTAAGCAAAATGGAATGGTCTGTTTAAAGGAAAAGCCCCAAATCCTGGAACTCAAGTACCAGAGGGTTGTCCATGCCCTCCAAGGAATTCTCTGGCTAGTGGAGAGGCACACAGAAAATCCATGTGTATGGTATGTTCTAAGTCCTCTCTTAGGGAGGTGTGCGCGTGAGATGCACACCAAGGGCAGAGAGAACGGCTTCTGCAGAGACTACGGCAAGTAGTTGAAAGTGAAAGGATCAGAGGCTACTAGTTGTCTCCTGTTTCTTTTAGCCCCATTTCCTTGGTAGTAGGACTCCCAATGCACGGCTGGACATACGGCCACCACAAGCAATGAGTACCTTTCCCAATCTCTTTCGCAGCAAATGTGGCCATGTGACAAAGTTCCAGAGAGCCTAAAATGGAAGTTCCTAAGTGGAGCTTCTTGGAAGAAACCATCAAGGGAAGGGCAAGAGTTTCTTTGTTCCTCCTTCCTTCCTGTAGGCCGCAATGTGGGTCTGAGAGCTGGAGCTTCACAGTCATCTTGGCCAATGATGAGGAGGCTACATGGTAAACACAGAGGAAGGGTAGCAGAGAGAACTCAGATTTTGGATAATTAGAAAAATGTACCTGCCATATGGCAAGGGGGAAAAATCAGATTTTTATAGTTTATATCACTTTTATTTTTAGTTTTCTGTCATGTGCAACCGAACATAATCTTGATCCAGCGAGTATTATATGGTAATTTCAGCTGGACAGATAAAGCCAAAACAGTAAAGTCCTCATAAGCAATATTAAGATACTTGAACTTTAGGCTGAAGCAATGAAAAGAAAGTGGATGTTTCTAGTAGTAGATGAAAAATATTGAATTCGCATTTTTTAATTATTCATGGGAGTGAAAGCATCTTTGGGAAGCATGGATTGGAGGAGGCAAGACTGGAGTCAGGGAGGGCAGTTAGGAGCCTGTCGTTGCTGCAGAGACATGGTGGACTTCTGATGTGGAGTTAGAGGAGATGAACTGAAAGGAAACTGAAGGGGCAGAACCTCTGGAACTCAATTTAGTGGTGTGCTGGCTGAGAAGGGAACATCTTTACTAACTTCCAACGTTCTTACTTGGGCATTGCCTCACTCATAAGACATGAGAAGGAGCAGTTTAACCAGGCTGCAAAAGGGATACCACACCTAAACATGCGGAAACTAAGCAGTGGAAGATTCTGGAAACAGGGTATTAACTCAGTTTCAAGATTGCAAGTCCACATGACAGACATTTTTAGCACAGTCAAAAACGTGAACAAAATAGATCTTGTCCAAATTTTGGACAAGCCATGTACATGTCCTTTGACCTTTGGTCCAGTTATTTAACCTCCAGGCCTTCAGTTTCCTCCTCTTTAAAATGGACACTATCACAGAGACTTCACTGGCTGTTGTGCAGAGTAAATGGAATTCCCAGTAGACTGACTAGATATAGTGAATTGTTAACACGTGATACCTATTATTTGCTGCTTATTAAATATTTAGGTCATCCAAGTGGGAACATCTCTCCTCCTTTTGTGCTATGAACTGAATGTTCATGGCCCCTCAGAAGATGGGGCTGGAGATGGAACCTTTGGCAGGTATTTAGGTTTTGATGAGGCCACAAGTGTGGAGCCTGCACGATGGGATTAATGTCCTTACATGAGGAGGAGGAGGCTTCCTGCAAACCAGGAAAAGAGGGGGTCTCACCAGGAACCCACTTAGCTGGCACCTTGGACTTGGACCTTTGGCCTCTAAAATTGTGAGCAATAACTTTCTGTTGTTGAAGCCATCCTGCCTATGGTATTTTGTTATGCAGCCCATGCTGACTAAGGCACCCTGCTTAGTCTCTTAAAGATTGTTAGTACATAGCACAGGGTGTAGGGTCTCCAATCTCAACTAAATTTCATAAGACAGTACATTCTCAATTAAAAAAAAGGGAATAAAATAACCCAGAGTATCCATGATGGTCCAAACCTATTCAAGTTTACCTTCACATTGATTCTCTTTATGCTCTGAGATCTCTCTCAGCTTCTTCTAACAGCTGTATATTGAACCTGGAAGTTCCAACAAAATTTTTTTAAAATTAAATGTTCCTGATAAAGATTTTGATAAAATTCTTGAGGTCTTAATGTGGTATAAAAATGATTCCTTCTCTTTTATAACTTTTTTTTCTTTGAAAGAATCTCAGTTGGCTTTATTGAACCAAAAAAAAATCCAACCCAGCATGACATATAATATTAACCAGCTATAAATCTGGAACAAATTAAAAAACCAAGCAGAAGTCTTTGATTTTTAGAGTACATTTAATCATGCTTTAAAGCAAAATGAAATACCACAAATCTATTCAGACATTCCAAATAGTGAAGAAATAATTTTTATCAAAATCTTGTAACCTTACTCACACCGAGAGAAATTGTCCCTAAGCAATGCTGACAACCCCATCTGCAATGTGAATCTGAAAACACTGTGTCTTTTTTAAATTATACTTTGGAAGTGAATATGCTCAATGAAATTCCAGAATTAGTCTACTCCAGTTTGGCAATAGGCACTGACTCATCAAAAATTCCTCCCCTGTTTCCTTTGGGCAAAGCCCCCCACCTCCCCTACACTTACACACACACGCACACAATCACATACACGTGCACACACATGCATACACACAAACCTTCAATTAGAACCAACGGCTATGATACAGCAAAATATTCACAGCTCATTCGACAGACTTTCACTCCCTTTTCCTGTCTCTGTTTCTCTATCCCAGATGGAGGGAAACTATCTCGTTTACCACCTGGAATTTCTCCTGGATAAGCTGATACGCAGAGAACCTCCTGGTCTAAGGTGGTAGGTGGACCCTTTGTGCTTATAAATTCAGGCTGCTCACAGAATGCTGAGAGAACTTGGTGTTTCTGATCGCCACCAAGCCAAAACTGAAATGGGTTGACGTGTACTGCGCAGTGATCATAGAACAAATGGTTTACCAAGAAAGAGACCACCTTCCAGTGAGATGACAGTTAGTTTTTCTCCCAGGGCTGAAGGGACAGAGTCCATGAAACAAATTATCTTTAAAATCCATGGTTTGAGCTCATAATAGTTTTTTCAGTTAACTATTTTTGAGATAAAATCTACATATATAAAATTTATTCTTTTGAAGTGTAGAATTTAGTGGGTTTGATTTAGCACATCCACAAATTTCTACAATGATCCCTATCATCTATTTCCAGAGCATTTTATTGCACCAAAAAGAAACATCGCACCCACCAGCAGTCCCACCCTAGGCAGTCACGGCTGCAGCCCCTGGCAGGCACTGACCTACTTTCTGTTTCTATAGGTTTGCCAGTTCTTGACATTTCATATAAATGGCAACATGCAACATGTGGCCTTTTGTGTCTGGCTTCTTTCACTTGACAATATTTCTAAGATTCTAGATGAGTGCTTTTGATGCTGTGTTGAATGTCTCTACTAACAGTTACCACATATGTTGAAGTGCTTTACATGCATGATCTCACATCATCCTTACAACAGTGAAGTGAGGCATACAGTTATATCTATTCGGGATGAGGAGTTGGGGCTCATAGAGAAGTCAAGTAACTTACCTAAGGTCACACAGTTAACAAGCGATGGAGAAGGATTTCAATCTAGTTTAGATCCATTTGACTCCAAAGCAGAGATGTTAGCCTCGGGGCTCCAGTGCCAGAAGTCTTAGAGATGTCTTCAGACATCCCTCTTTAGGTCTCTAATTGGTGGGTCAATAGATCAGATTATTCACCAGCAGAAACCGGTCTTCTTGATAAATCTTGGAGAAATATGAAAGAAGAGTCGTCTTGTCCATTACTATGTCTTTGTAAAAGATTCAACCCTACGAATCTGGAGACGAGATCAAACTTATTTCTGAGACTCTTCAAAGAGTGACAAAACATCTAAGCAGAAGTGGCGACCGGCTGTCAGTTTCATGTTTCCCCCAGAGGAAATGATAGTTTATAATTGAAATCCACAGTTCCGTCTTTAACCTCACGTCAAGGACTTGTGTCACTTCCTACCCTGAAATTTCAAGAAGCCAAATGGTCAGGAGTTATGGGCCCCACTGATTGCTGTCTCTACCCTCCTTAGAGGCCTTGAGATCCACAAACTGTGACATGGTTCAGAAGTGGGCTGCGTGGGATGACAAGGAGCAAAACAGCGGGTATGAGTAATTCTTCCTTAAAACACTGGACCCGGGATGCGTTTTGGATGCAGGTGCAGAGGAAATGGTCTTTTAAGGATGATAAATTATTAGGCACACGGTTAAAATGGAGCCAACCAAACTCAAACACTTAGATCTTCATCCTGGTTCAATTTTAGGCTTCAGTTGAATCCTGTAAAGGGGAGAAGATAGCACCGTTCTCCCCTCAGTCTACAGGGAGCGCAGTCTGTCTTCCTGGCTCTTCCTGCTGTCTGTCTGCTCTTTCCGCCTTCGCTGCCATTACACCCGAGAGGGAGCTAACTCGGCTGTGGAGTCTGATGGAATGGCGCCTGAAACCTCACTCTGCAGATTCCTGTGGACGAGGCAAATTACTTCACCTCTCTAAGCCTGTGTTTCCTCACTTGTTAGATGGGAACATTAAAACCAACCTCTTAGGGCTGTTAGGATGATTAAATGAGATAAAATATGTAAAGCACTCAGCAGAGTGTTTGATAAGTAGTTGGTCCCAGTAAACATCAGCTATTGTTTTTATGAATTTCTCTTGGATATTTGGCAGTTCATCCCAGCGAGATGCTCTGCTGTGTCTACTTCAGCTGGCAGGACACACACGATTTAGAGAGCCAGGGAGGGAATGCACATGTGAGCCAGCTCTAATAAATAGGTGCTAGCTGGGATGAGGCCTGCCTTGGAAAGAGAAAAGCTTTCAGAGGCTGAGAAAGTGAAGCATTTTTTGGCTTTGGCTCATCAGATCTCCTCTTAGAGGAGGAAGAGATTAGAGGTTGGACCCAAGTAAGAAGCCCAAACAATAGAAGATGCGGTGGGGAAAGGGGAAGGCCAAAGCCAATACGGCTCATGAGAGCCAAGGTTCAGAGAGTGGGAGTGGGAACAGGGGGATTCAAGTCACGTGGGAGTGAGGCGCTCTGGCCATTGTTAACCGTACGACTCCTGGGAGCCAGTTTGGAACAGGCACCATGTCCTCACCAGGAACCATGGTCTGGTGAGAGGAGCACAAGCCGCATTCCAGTCCCCCGCCCTTCCCCACTCATGTCCTCACACGGGTCCTAGAGCAGGACCTGCCCTTCACAGCCCTAAGCGCCCTTGGGCTGGGGCTGTGTGTCTGCGTCTGGGTCTGGGCTGAGTCCAGAACAAGGAAGACGAGAGCAAGCAGGCTGATCTCCGTGCATAGCAGGAAAGCAGGAGAGAGGATCTTAGCAATGTATTTTTCCCTATTTTGCCATATGTGTGAACCATGATAGCAGGCCGGGTTCTTCAGAAACAGAAGCTGAGAAGGAGGCTGGGATATAAGAGGTTTATTAGGGATCAGCACCTGTGAAGGAAAAGGGGTGGAAGCAGAACTGGGAGAGCTCACAAAGCCTTAGCCAATGTGAGGTGGGGGAGGTGTTGAGGGGGGGAGGGTCTGGAGCAGGTGTTGCCCCTCAGAGGGTCAGAGAAGGTGGGGGTCACTATATCCCCCTCAAACTTGGGCGGACTGGGGAAGGGCATGACCTTGGGCAGCTCTGTGCCAGGGAGCAGGATCCTGAAAGAGCTGCCAGCTGAGGGCTGTCGGTTGACTATTCTCCCTGCAGCTGGGCAGCAAAGCCTTCCGTCCAGGGCAGTCTGGGCGGCGCATGGTCAAGGCTAGCACAGCCACCTCTGCAACCACTCACAGTCAGTTAGCAATGAATCTGCAAATCCTGAAGCAGGGCTCCTCGGGAAATATGGGGAGAGGTTCCTGTGAGCCTCGGGCCGCAACTTTCCCATCAACGGGTCAATACATAATCTTATTTTATGTTTGTTTTTTAAGACACTTTTAAAAACATATACTATTGCTTTGTTAACATTGAACTCACAGCCAACAGCCCCACAATTCACGCCTGAAGGAAGCTTATCTAACACACCTGTTTTCTCCACCAGGCTCTTCCCTGCCTTCCAGGACCTAAGAACAGGGGACAGAGCTTCAGAACTGTGCCTGGGGGCCATTGGAGACAGCAAAATCATCAACAGAAAGCACAAAAGTGCAACAAAAAAATGTGGCACTAAATGGACCTCGAAAAGGACCCTTGTTTGCAGAACGGGAGCTGAAACAAGAAGGCAGGGAGAAACCCCGTTCCGCCGCAGCTGGGAGGGCTGATGTCGGGCGGCCCTCCCGCCCGACATCGGCCCATATTGTTTGCCACTCCACCTGTCTGCAGACACCTGCCAAGGCACTGTGAGTTTGACTTTGGGGTTACAAGTAAATTTTAGCAAGTAGGCAAGTTCATAAATTTAGAATCCATGACTAATGAGAATCAATTGCACCTAACATTTTTAATTGCCATCCTTCTTATAATTTAAATACTCTACTCTCATTTGGTAATATTGATGAAATCATAGTTTAAACCTGCAGAATATAGTGTTTTCCAACACATTAATTTAAATACATTACTAATTAAAATTAAGTTGCTTATTATTTATACCACCTAGCATCATCTCATGTACACCCAGTGGTGCACAGACCTCGGGCGCCAGTGGTCCTCGGACGCTGGATTTTGCAGGTGCCATAGGTTTGATATGTGGATGATTTGGTTCGACCCAATCTCAGGAAATGCTTCTCTCCTTGGGTTTCTGCTGGAATCACTCATTTGCTCCAGGATCATTAGACTGAGAGAGACTACTCTTCCGTATTCCACTCAGCATAAGTTATGTTTTTTCCTTCACTTGCTAATGAAACAACAGCTTGTGTTTAATGTGGATTGATTCAAATAGGAGAATTCAGCAACTTTCCAAATCCACCAACTTCCTGTGTGGTTAAGTGTTCCCACACTTGATGAAAACGGAGAAAGGAAATGACAAAGGATTGGGACAGTATCCTAAGAGCTGTGTTTGCTTTAGAAAATCTTAATAAAAGATTTCTCCAGTTTATTTTTCATAACTTTATGGAAAGCAAGAGTAATTTCTGTGAAAGGGCAGGTTTTCAGGCAAAACACCACATACCCTCCCAGTACACTGTAAATCCCCTAGCACAGTGTACATAAGTCTGGGGTATTTTGTGATGGCAGCCCTAGCAGATGAACACACACAGTCAAGTCTCCTCGTGTACCATCTTGTCTTCTCTTATTTCCACAGAGATTCGCTTGTACTTGGAAACTGTGAGTGACTGCGTCCCATTTTTGCCAGCTTCCCTGCCTGTGCCGTAGATACATTTCATGACCTGCAATCAGTGTTCATAATTCCTGTTCTCACGTGAATCCAAATGCACACGTTACTTTTGCTTGATACTGTATTTGCCATACTTCAGGATTGCCTTGGTCACAGGTTTATTCAATAAAGGTCTTTACTAAGAACTGCCCACCATTTGAATTTAGCCCAGTTCCAGGCCCCACAGAAAGCTTGGTTGATTAGGTGAACACAACCCCAAATGCTTTTGCAAGAGTCTCCTATTACTGCATTTCCTTCTGAGCCACTGCTTTAACGCCTGTTGCTAATAATCCCCTATGTTATATGTTTTTCTGACACAGGATCTGTCTCCGGAGACCGTGAGCATGAGCAGCCCTGCCTGGCATGTGAATGCAAGGTCAGCGGAACTGCCCATCACCCTGTCCATGCTGGAGCCAGGACCTGCCTATGGAATCTGCGAGCCTGTCTAATTGTGGCAACCATCACAGTGAGCCAAAACCCAGCTCTGCTGATGGAAGCAAGATGCTCAGTTCTGGGCAGCCCGCAAAACCCAAGATACCACCTTGCAAAAGTTTTGCTCTGGATCAGAGCTTTAGACTAGGCAACCACCCCACTGATAGATGGAGCTTCCAAACTATGCTCTGGGCCACCTGCTTGGCAGATTGAAAGTACTTTACTCTTCAGTTTGGGAAACTTGTTTGATATAGCTCCCTCTACTGGGCAATTCGTCATTCTGAAGCTTTTGTTGTTAACAAAAGTCTAGAAGGCAACCCATCCAGTTACCCATTGAGGAACCAACTGGTACCGTCAATGAGGAATCAGCACTGTCTGATGTGAAAACACTAAGGGGTGTATAAGCTTGACCCTCTGAGTTTTTTCCAATCCTTTTTGGGTGGTTTTCCCCTCTGTGCACCTCAGTCATATGGGGGGAAATAAAAGGGCAGTAATCCTGACCAGTCTTCCAAGTGGTACAAGATAATGTGGTTAAAGTGTTTTCTCCTAGGGACAAATATGATCCCAAGTTCAGCTCCACAGGAAGTCAACAAGCATGAGAAGCACCAGGGCAAAGTGTTCCAGAAAGGCACGCCAAAACACATTGACGAAAAGCGCCCTTCCAAAGTACAGACAGACCGAAAGGAAAACAGGCAGCTATCCGGAGAGTCTTATCTGGGACATCAGTGGGAACCCCAGACTTGGACCAAAGGCTGTTTGTGACCTTCATTGAACTCTTGCAGACTCTTAAAAGAGGACAATCTAGATTGGCTTCTTTTCTCCTCTATTCCCTTTCCTCCCGAGGCAGAACCGGGGTAACAGGAACCTCTGAAGCAGGAGATGAGGCAGTCAGAGTTTCTGAAAAGCTGCCTCTTTTCTCTAGACCTCAGGATCCTCCTGGTCTTGGTTCTGCACCCGAGTGAAGGTGACTCTCAGCTGAGTCACCATGGTGAGCCCACGCCTGTCACACACTTGTGCACGCCACCCCCAGACTGACCGTAAACATCGTCCATGTTGGGGTTTGAGGAAGTGCCATAAATAACACTTTTCTTCCCTGTCACAGGAGTCAGGCAAATGGAGACCAAAATGACAATACATGCCCATTTCACTTTATTGTGCGTTGCTTCATTGCATTTCTTAGATATTGCACAGTCTACAAGTTAAGGTTTGTGTCAACCCTGCATCGAGCAAGTCTACAGGCACCATTTTCCAACACTCAGATGATGGTTAGCATTTTTTAATGATAAGGTATTTTTAATTAAGATATTTACCTTGATTTTTTTGACATATGCTATTACTAGACTATAGTATAGTATAAACTTAATTTTTATATGCATCAAGAAACCAAACAGAAAAAAGATCATGTGACTCTCTCCACTGTGATACTTGCTTCGTTGTGGTGGTCTGGAATGGAACCCCCAGTACTTCCGTGGTGTGCCTGTGCTGACAACAGCTGGGCTGAAGAATGTAGCTTTAAATACACTAGCCACGTGGGCTTCCTAGTCTCTCCTCCTATGCTGAACCTACCCAGTTACAGGCAACAGCTTCCCGGCAAAGCCTGCCCCTGCAAAGTTTACAGCACTGAGCAGCAGAAGACAATGGTCCCAGCAGGGAATGACTGAGTCACCCTGTTCTGAACTCACAGATCAGAGGAGTCACCCCTCATCCCCCGGGGGAGATGAATGAAGGCGTGGCAAGAGGCCAGGAATGGTGCTCTGAGACAGGACTCCACTTGGAAGGAAACATCAGGAGTTGGCACTGTCTCCCCTGGAAGCCTGCGCCTCCTTCCTTCTGCACGGGCACAGGCGGGAACACTCACTCACACCACCGGCCCCTCCCACAAAGACTGAGTCCGAGCTCCACCCTGGGCTTTCATAGCCTGAGATGACATTTATTGCCGCCCTTATCATTCTGCACTATAACCAATTGTTTAACTACTCCCTTCATTAGAACTTGAACTCCTGGAAGGCAAGACTATAGGACATTACCTTTTAAATGCACCTCTGTATCACTAGTGCCTAGTATTAGCACATAGTAGATGCTCAAGAAATGTTTGTAGGATGGATGGATGGATGAATGAATGAATGAATAGACAAAACAAATGAATAAAGACTAAAACTGTAGGAGCTCTTTTCTAGAGACAAATTGAGGCTTTGACTCAGTCTCAGGTCAAAGTTGCCTCAAGCCGGAGGCAGTGCTGGAACCAATCATCCTCACAGAGGCCACCAGAGTGAGGAGAGCTGGATCCTAACTAAATTCCTCAGAATGCCAGGGTTTTCCAGGCCCCATCACCCCTGCTGGATCTCCACACCCGGCTCGGGCCCCTCAGCCTGCGTGGGGTCCTTTCCTGTGGGTCCTGTGAGGTTTCTCTCAGCAACCCACATGTCCCCACTGCTCCCCACTCTCCATTTTCTAGGCTGCACAACTGTTAACAAAAAAGAGCTAAGTATTCACATATTACACATCATCTTTTTTTTTTTTTTTTTGGCCTGGTATGGACTCAAATAGCATCTTCCCCAGAGAATGTACTCAAGAAATACTGATTCATGTAACTAGCCAATCAGTGTAATGTGTTTAATTACATTGATAAGAGGTACACAGGTATGGCAGTTTGGACTTTGAATGAGGCAAGACTGAGGACGAGCGGCACCGTAAGCCCCACTGGCTTCTTCCCAGGCTGTGTGACGCACTGGCTAAGATGTGACAACTGGCCCGGCGGACCTGTGCCTGCGTGCCACCGCTGCTGCTGCTTCGACGAGTCCTACAGGTTCTCTAACTGCAGTTCACTCTCCCATAATCCAGAGCAATACTCATGCCCGTCTCACAGGACTGTTGAATGGGAATTACAAAATAAAGTACATAAAATGCTTAGCGTGCTATCAGGCACATAGTAAGTATTTAACATAAATATGTTGTTCATCGTAATGTTTTTCTTTAAGATTCTGTGCAATGTAGGCAGCTGTGGGGTGGCATGGGGTGGGATGGGGTGGGGTGGTGGTAATTGTAAGAGGTTTTCAGGAACCTGCTTGAAGGGATAAAGCCCAGGGTGACTCCCTGCTGTCACAGCTCTGGGAATTTCCAGATGTCCACAAGTAAATGGTTTTCTGCAAAATGAAGATGAACTGTAAACCGGGTCAGGGAAGCCTATGGGGGCAGAGTCTTCAATCACTAGATCAAGCTCAACCCCAATCTGCCACCCCTCATCCCCCAAAAACCTTGACAAGGAAACCTCATGCTCTTATCTGAAGAGTTGGCTCTGGGGATCTTCCTCAAACTCCACTTACTGCTCCAAGGTAGCAGAAACAGACAGAGACAGAGGCAGAGAGAGCTCTCTCGTGCCTGTTGCTGGCCAACCCAGCTATCCCTGGGACCCCATTTCCCACCTCCCTCATGATGGGGGACGGGCCCCTTGGCCCAGCAGCCATCAAAGGTCTTGGAGGGACGCCTTGCATCAGACCTGCCAGGGAAAACAGAGCCCTGCCTTTCGCTGCCTTGGCCGCCTTTTGGGGGTGTTGTGGAGTGGTGTGGGGGCACGTGTATGTCCTCGGAGGGAAGCAGCTCACTGAGGACCTCCAGGGATGGAGGAGCCACTGTGGAATTGGGGAGAAGCCTGTGGGCTATTTTAGGGCAGGCCCACAGCTGAAGTCAATGGAGGTTTTGTTTATATAACATCTGCAGAAGGCCCTTTAGAGAAAATAACCCCGTCTCCAGGCCAGAGCCCCAGCGAGCAGGGGTGCGGCTGGGAGCTTCCTGTTGTTCTTGGCCCGGCTGCCCAGCTGTTTGTTCGGCTCTTCTCTTAGAGCTCTTGGCCTCCGAGCTGTCTGCTCCCTCCAGGCGCCCTCTCTTTAGCTTCCTTCCTACAGGGCAGAGCAGACAGAATTGTCCCTCAGCGGCGGTGACCCAGGCTCTGTGGCCCAGAGGGTTGCCCTCCTGACCCCAGACTCCCTGGCCACTATGCAGCCTCAGCACATTTCAGGGTGTCCTTCTTGCATATTTTTAAAAAAGATTTATTTATTTTTAGAAAGAGGGGGAGGGAGGGAGAAAGGGAAAGAAACATCGATCAGTTTGCCTCTCATATGCGCCCAACTGGGGACCAAACCCACAACCCAGGTATGTGCCCTGACTGGGACTCCAACCAGCGACCTTTCACTTTGCAGGACGACACCCAGGCCACTGAACCTCACCAGTCAGGGCCTTGCACATTTCTTTACCTGAGGGTTCACCAGCAGACCCCGGAGTGGTTAGTGAAAGGGGCATGGCCTGAGGTCAGCCAGCATGAGTCTGCATCCAAATCTGCCACTTGGTAGTTGCCAGATCTAGGGCAACTTGCATTATACCCCAAGTTATTTATTATGTACATGCAAAAATGTATACAAGTACATCAGAGATAATATTTTAATTTCCCTTCCCACAGGCTTGTACAAAGACATTACGACTATATTGTTATCTTTTTGAAATACAGGTTCCCTTGGAGCTATGGCCTGAATGTTGGTGTCCCTCCAAAATCCATAGGTTGAAACCCTAGCACCTAAATTAGGAGGTGGGGCCTTTGGGAAGTGGTTAGGTCATGAGAGTGGAGCCCTCATGAATGGGATTAGTGCCCTTACAGAAGAGGTTCCAGAGAGCTCCCTGGTTCCTTCTGCTACGTGAGGATGCCACAAAAAGTCTGCAACCCAGAAGAGAGACCTTATCATTCCTGGCGGCACCCCGACCTCAGACCCCCAGCTTCCAGAAGGGTGAGCGATAAATTTCTGTTGTTCATAAGCCACCCAGTCCGTGGCATTGTGTTATGGCAGCCCACACAGTCAGACAATAGGGAGGCGTGGGGGTAAGAAGGCCTTTTTAAGTTTAAGTGAAATTTACATATACAAAAATGTACAAGTCTGAAAGGGACAGTTTGGTGAATTTCCTTATCTATGTATCCACCCATGAACTACTCCTCAGATCAAGATGCAGAATATTCCCATCGCCCTAGGTGAAAAGGTTTCCTTTCTACTCAATAACTTGCCCCCACCCACTCCACCTGTCTTAGTCTGCTAGAGCTGCCATAACAAGACACCACAGACTGGGTGGCTTAGATGATAGAAATTGATTTCTGACAGCTCTGGAGGCTGAGAGTCTGGGATCGGGGTTCCAGCGGGGCCAGGTTCCAGTGACAGCTCCTTCCCTGGCTTGGCTGGGGCCTCCTTCTCACTGTGTTCTTGCATGCCCTCCTCTTTGCAGACCTGGAGAGAGGGAGGAGTTCTCTCGTATCTTTTCTGATAAGGCCACTACTCCTATCCGATCAGGGCCTCACCCAGATGACCTCGTTTAACCTTAATTCCCAAAAGTCCCTGTCTGCAATTATAGTTCCACTGGAGGCTAGGGCTTCCACATATGAATGTAGGGGGGTAGGGGGACACAGCTCAGTCCAGAGCACCACCACCACTCCCTGCTCCCCTAGCCTCCGGCGGGCAGCTGCTGCTTCATTTACAACACCTCAAAACTGGAAGCAACCCAAAAGTCCATCAACACAAAAATGGGTAAGTGAACACTGTGTAAGCAATCTCATACAATGGAGTACTCTGTGGCAATATAAAGGAATGGACTACTGGTATATAGGACCCATTCAAAGTATTCCCCTGAGAAAGTTATGAATGAAACAAAACAACAGAGGCCTTGGGAGCTTATACATTCTGATCTGTTTCTAGACCACCCGAAAGGTGGGTTCATTCAAACCACATTTAATTATCTTCTCACACTTGAAAGCAAAATTTCAAGTCTTTTGGGGCCTTGCCTAACCGCTGATAGGTCTGCCAGTCCAGGTGGCAATGGCACTCCCAGCTCAGAACACGGGCGGTTTCCAGGAGAGCCTTGTTAATGTGAAGCATAGCTCTCTTAGGGGAGAAACTGACTTAGAATGTTGGACTTTCTCTTGTTTTTATTAAAGAACAATAGGATAGCTAGTTGGCTAAGGAAAAAGCAGTTGTTCCAAATTAGGTGTAATTTTGAATTAGGCGCATATTGGCTTAACAGGTTTTATCCGAGTTGGTTTTGTACACACAGGATGTTTGACTAAGTCCTAGAAAGACCGAGGTGGATTTCCACTTCCATTGTGGCTTGGCCTTACAGTTTGTAAAATATCAAAGTATGTTTATTTTTAACAGTTGTTCTGCCAATTTGAGTTAAATGGATTAACAGGAGAAAGGGCTTTTAAAAAATATATAAAAATCATATCTTTTGAGGCAGGGAGTTTTAATTCTCTCAGACGATAGATGTTAAAGTGAAGGCAGCGAGAACTTGAGACCTGAGGTACCACGCCCAACTGCTCGCAGCTCTACAAAGGGCAGCGTTTCCCAGGCAGCAGGTTGGGTTTTCCGTTCCCAGGGGTTTCGTTCTGGTTTCTGTGAGTCTGGTTTTTATCCAGAGGCCTTGCTTGCCTGATGTCCCAATTCTGCCTTTGGTTTTTGCACTGGAAGGGTATTAAAATGCCAGAGGCGGAGAAGCCAGTGAGGCAGGGAGGGAGGGTCTGTGTGGTACTATCAGAGAGACCCGGGTTTGAGTCCTCGATGCCCCTGTCTGGCTGTGTGCCCTCAAGCAAGTTGTTCCCTTTTTCATCCTTTGTAAAGTGGAAATAATAATGTCTACCTCTGAGCATTCGATAAGAGATTGGAAATAGTGCCTGTGGAGTGCCTGGCTTATTCATTTTCTACCAGGCGTCACACACTTGATCAGCGGGGACAGAGCTGCGAACAAAATGGCCTCTGCCCTCAGAGAACTCACAGGGGTTTGATAAACAGGCACGACCACAGAGAAAATGCTCAACATCGCTGATCATCGGGAATTGCAAATCAAAACCACAATGAGACATTGCCTCATGCCCGTTAGAGCGGCTATTATTTAAAAAAATCAAGAGGTAACAAGCACTGATGAGAATGTGGAGAAATTGGAACCCTTGTGCACTGTGGGTGGGAGTGTCAAATGATGCAGCCACTGTGAAGGGCAGCATGAGGGTCCCTCAAGGAATTAACAATAGAACTTTCATACAACCCGGTCATTCCACTCCTGAGCATTAATCCAGAAAAGTTAAAATCAGGATCTCAGAGGAAGACATGCTTGTGCACAATGAGCACTCCTGTGTTCATTGAAGCATTATTGACAACAGCCAGAATGTGAAAATAAGCTAAATGTTTACTGATGGATGAATGGATAAAGAAAATGTGGGATAGCCATATGATGGAATAGTATTCAGTCTTCAAAAAGAAGAAAATCCTGCAATATGCAACAACATGAGTGAATTTCAGGGACACAATGCCGAGTGAACTAAGCCGGTCACAGAAGAGCTACTACCGCATGACACCACTAATATGAAGCATCAAAGTACTCAGACCCAGAATCAGAGAACAGAATGGTGGTGGCCAAGGAATGAGGAAAGGTGGAAATGGGGTGTTGCTATTCAACAAGTACAGAGTTTCAGTTATGCCACATTAATAAGGTCCAGACATCTGCTGTGCAACCTAACATCTATAGTTCATAATAACTTACAGTACATTAAACCTCATGTTAAGTGCTCTACCACAATTGTTTAAAAGAAAAGGAAAAAGAAGAAATATTCTAAATCTAAATTTTGATGGCGTTTGTATAATTTTGAAAATTTAAGTTTGCTAAAAGTCGTTAAATTGTATGGTATGTAAATTATACTTCAATAAAGCTATTTTTAAAAATAATAGATGGGCCCTGGCCTGTGTGGCTCAGTTGGCTGGAGCATTGTCCCACACCCCAAAGGTTGCAGGTTTGGTTCCCGGTCAGGGCACTTACTGGAGTTGCAGGTTCAATCCCCAGTCTGGGCATGTATGGGAGGCAACCAATTGGTGCTTCTCTCTGTGCCTTCCTCTCCTTCTAAAAGCAAGGAAAAAATATCCTTGGGTGAGGATTAGAAAAGATTTTTTAAATAGTAGATGGAATATTATTCAGCACTAAAAAGAAGTGAGCTATCAAGCTGTGAAAAAAACAAGAAAGAAACTTAAATGCATATTACTGAGTGAAAGAAGCCAATCTGAAAGGGCGACATACTATATGATTCCAACTCTAGGACATTCTGGAAAAGATAAAACTATGCAGACAATAAAATGCAGTGGTTGCCAGGGGTGGACCAGCAGGGAATGAACAGGTGGAACACAGGATTTTCAGGGCAGTGAAACTACTCTGATACTATAATGATGGACACAGGTCATTACATATTTGTCCAGATGTAGAGAATGTACACCAGGAGTAAATCCTAAGACAAACAAACCGTGGGTGATCACGATGGTCAGTGCAGGTTCATCCTCGGAGCAAGTACACCCTTCTGGTGAGTAAGGGCAGTGATGGAAGAGGCCACGCATGTGTTGGGGCAGGAGTATATGGGAAATCTTTGTGTCTTCCTCCTAATTTAACTATAAACCTAGAAGTGCTATAAAAAGTGTCTCAAAAATGCAACGGTCCCATCTCCTTCAAATCTGTGCAATGTCACCATTCCCCATCAGACCTTGTCTGTCTGCCCCATGATTTTTTCTCATAGTCACCTTCCGATATATTATATAGTTATCATATGTAACCACTTCTAAAGTGAACATTTATTTTCACACTTTAGCACACAAGAATCAGGGTGTGTTTAATCGTTGACAGCAATTAAGTGTTCTTTCTCTTCCTTTAGTGCACCTTATATTGTTGTCATCTTAAAGACAATAAACCGTGGTGTTATGTTATTGCTTCTTATCTATTTTCCCTTGAGAATATCAGCTTAATAAGGGTAGGGATCTTTATTTTGTTCAGTGCTGTATCCCAAGTGGCTAAAATAGTGCCTAGGACGTAGTAGGTCCTCACCAACATTTATTGAATGAATGACTGACTGACTGAATGAATGAATGAACGGTGCCATGCTGGCTGTTAATAAACTGATTATAAAACAAAGGAACTAAAATTAAAAGATTAGATGAGTTATTAGTAGAACAACCTCTTCTTATTAGTTCCTCACTGTTCTATTCTGGGAATACCGGGAAACGAGCCTGGGAAGGAAGAATGTGAGTGAGTCACCAGGGCTCATCCTCGGGTATGCAGTGACCTCCAGAGACCTCTGGGAAGGTTGAGAAGACAGTTACCATGGTTAGCTCAGTTCTAGAAGCTTCTGTCCAGACTGTCTCTCCTCTGAAGCAGCAACTCATGACATTCCCTAGATAGTGTTGAGGGTGGGCTCATCCCGCAGGAAAAGTGCTTAGAGGGTCCCCCACCCTTCGTCAGTCAATTCATCTCTTTTCAACATGCCTCCATTGCCCAGGAATCACCTGTCCCCCAGAGCAGGCTGAATCTTTCACTTCTGTTTGCTGCCATTGCTTTGGCCCTTGTTAGCCGTGACCTGGAGGCCCCTGAGGTTGGGCAGGGGTGGGTGGTTTCCTGGATGGTGCGGAGGGGCTGTGCAGCATTCAGTACAGACGGCCCCGGGGCAGGACTCACTCCAGGCCTGCGCTTGCGTGCCTGGGAATAAATAGTTTGTTTCCTTGTCCGAGGAGCCTCTGCTCTGGTTCACATTAGCTAACACTTACTGGCCCTGTCACAGACCACCCCTTGTTTTCACTCGGTTTCAAGGGGCAAACTGTACATTGTCCCTCCCTCCTGCCATCCCTTTAGAAGGGATTGGAGGGTCCGGGAGCTGGGAAAGCCTATTGGGAGAGAAGTACAGCCTCCCGTAAAATGGAGATGCCCTTTCTCAAGCGGCTCGAAGTTGCTTTACTTTTTCCCTTTTGACCAACGTGCCTGGGGCCCACAAAAATGTTTTCGTTTCTTTTAAAATCAGATGGAAAAAGCATAAACTTTCAGGGTTAAAAGTGGTTTTCCTTTTGTCTGACAGCAGAGAATTTTCAGGCCGAGGAAAATCTATTACATTTCGCCTAAAAATAAAATGTGGAAGTATTTAAAGTTATTTCAAAAGTTAACTTTTAATTTCGATGCTATTCTGAAGAAGGGTCCCGTGAAAGTCACATGGCAGGCCCATCTGGTACCAAGTTAGGGAGGGGGTCCTGTCCTACGTGCGAGGTGGGTGGATGGGAACCTGGGGGGCTGTGGCCAGCCGCCCGGAACTCCCCAGGGGAAAGGCACTGCCGTGTCCTGAGTGCCCCTCTGTGGGGAGCCTGGTGCCAGGCATTTGAGGTGCATTGTCTCACTGAAGCCGCACCACCCTGGCCGCCCTTCTAATGGCCCAATTTTATAACAAGTTTCAGGAGCTACTCCCTACCCAGCGCCTCGCCCTCTCCTCCGTATTTCCCTTTCTTAAAAAAATTGACTCTCCCCAGCCAGGGTACATTCCTGGGTTGCGGGCCATAACCCCCAGCAACCGCACACTGATGTTTCTCTCTCTCTCTCTATCTCCCTCCCTTCCCTCCCTAAAAATAAATAAATAAAATCTTTAAAAAAATATTAAAAAAAGAAAATGACTGGTCAGTAAGGGCTAAGTGAAAAATAAAATCTTACAGAAAACTTAAAAAAAATTAACTCTCATGTTCATAAACCCTTCTCCATTAACTTATTCAAATGCTGTTTTGGAATTTTTTAATGCTTTTTTTTATCTTTAAATTAGAACCAGAAAGACAGGTTTTGACAGAGGAAAAACTTAGTTTTCAAACAAGTTTTGATCGTCTCCGACATTGGGCCTGAAACCTTGGTCTTGATAACCCACCTTGGAGAAACATGTCATTTTTTACTTATTTTTTTTAAATGTTTAAAATGTCCAAAGATAATTTCAAAACGATCTCACAATCAAATCTTAGTTGTGTTGGACCCCACGAAGACACCGCGCTGTCCTCAGAATGCAGCCTGCGGTGCTGTTCGATTAGGGAAACACAAAACAAGGTTTGCCCACTGGAAACCACCCCCACGAAATCGGCCGTAGGAAAACGAAGAGGGCCGTCTTCAGGAGCGGTAGTTCCTTGATGGATCCACTCGGTCTGGGCCTTTACTGAACGTCCTCGAGCGCCTGCTGTGTTCTGTGTTGGGCACTGTGCTGGCAGCCGGATTAAAGCATCAATGGGAGTTAATCCCAGCCCTGGAGTCCTTCCCAGTCTAATGGGACGACCACCCTGGCCCAGGCCATCCTAACGTTTTGCCTGGACTGTTACAGAAGCCTCCTGACTGGTCTGTCGGCATCCTCCCTTGTCCCCCTCACCTGCACAGAGGGTCCTGTTCCTATGCGTCAGATCAGGCCCTTCCTCCGCTTTTCTAGACCAGGCCACGCCCACTCCCCAGTTGGGGTCCACGGGGCCCTCTCCTCACTTCCTTCGTGCCATTCCTCAAAGGTCAGTTCAGTGACGCTTCCCCTGACTTCCCTATTCCGTAGTGTAGCTCCTATTCTGAGCCTCCGTGTGCCTTTTCCTGCAGTTATTTTATTCCGTTACATTTGTCATCTGCTAACTGTGCTGTGTAGTTTACCTATTGACTTTCATTGTCTGTCTCCCCTTTGCTTCTCAAGAGCAAATATTTTGTCTGTTTTATAGCCAACTGCTTACTTCCCAACTAGGGAGTACCTAGGACAGTGCCTACAGTATAGCAGTTGCTCAATAAGAACTTCTTTATTTTTTGAATAAATAAGTGACTGAATGAAAGATTCGTGTAAAACAAACAAATGCTACACAGAGAGGAGGAATCCCCTCAGCTTACTGAAATCTGGAAGTCTAACTCAAAGGTGACTTTGTATGTAACCTCAAAGGCTGAGCAGCACTTCGCCAGGTGAAGGGAAAGGGAAAGGTACTCAAGCAGAGGGAACAGTGTGAGTGAAAGAAGGAACTGCAAGTAGATTGGGAGCGACGGGAGTGCAGGATGGATGTGGAAAGGGCAACGGCATGCAACAAGGTTGGAAGTGTAGACCACCTCTAGCTTGTCCAGCTAAGGAGGTTTGAGTTCTTTTGTCAGATGACAGGGAGCTATTGAAGGTTCTTAAGCAGACGGGAGTCACTGCTGCACTTATGTTTTCAGCAGACCTCTCTGGAAGTCCTGAGGGGGGAATATTGGGAGGAAGCTGGAGACTGGAAGCAGGAAAACCAGCTTCCAAGGTTGCTGCAGTAAAACTGTTGAAAGATGACAATTACTTGCAGCAGTGACGGTGGGTATGACAAAGAGGTGGCATTTAAGAGATATTGGGGTAGCAGACTCTAAAGGACGAAGGGAAAACAAAGTCTGGCTTGAGCAGAAAAAGACTAGATTGACTCTTCCAAATGTCTTTTAGGTGATTGAGGTAAATATGTAAATTCATCCCACAAATATTTATTGAAAACCTCCTGTGTACCAGGCATTGATCTAGGCACTAAGAATATGACTTTGAACAAAATGGAAGCCCAAGTGGAAGAGACTCTCAGTGAATAAATGAAGAAATAGTACAACTTCAGACTGTGATAAGCCTGATGGCAAAAATAAAGCATGGTAAAAAGATGGACCACAATGTTTATTTTATGCAGGAGTCAGAGAACAGTTCTTTCAGAAGATGATATTAGAGCACAGGTGATATTAGAAGGTATGACGACCAGGTTCCATCCTCAGTCAGGACATCACTGGGATGCAGACACTGTCCCCGTCAGGGCACGTGTGGGAGGCAGCCGGCTGATGTTTCTCTCACACGTCAGCGCTTCTTTCTCTCTCTCTCTCTCTCTCTCTCTCTCTCTCTCTCTCTCTCTCTCTCTCCCCCCCCCTTCCTCTCTCTCTCCCTTCCTCTCTCTCTCTATAAATATATCCTCGAGTGAAAACAAAAATAAAATTAAAAAATAAAATAAAATAAAACAAAATAAAATAAAATGATACAAAAAGCTGACATGAGAACTGAGCAGGGAAAAGAGGTAAAGGGATTTTGTTTCCTTTCGTTTCTTACTGCATGTTTATGTGCAGGTGGGAATCATTCAGTAAAAGAAGGGAAAACTAATGATGCAGAGGAAAGAAGGGTGGATTGTAGGAGCCCAACCCTGAGTGAGCGGGAGGACGGCACACAGTGCTCGGTGGAGCATCGGCTGTGGGGACAGGTACTCCCCTGCTGTAAGAGAAGGGTGCAGGGGGACGCAGGGGCTGGGTCCTACAAGGAGGAGCCCTCTCTGGTTGTTCTCACCTCCTCAGGAAAATGGGCAGCTGAGAGTGAGAAAATAGAATGGATGCTGGGATTCTGAGAAGGTGAGGGGGAGGAGCAGGGGGTGGAGATGTGAAGAGCAGCCACGAGATCAGGTGAGCAAGTGGAGTAGCAGATCTGTTAGGGTTGTTAGGCAATGGTGAGTGCTCACCTAAGATGGACCGTCCTTAAGTTCCCCCAGCTCAGCTTTATAGAGACACAATTGACATACAAGGGGAACCCCCCAAAATGGAATTACCTTCTGGAGGTCGGGCCCCTTATAGTACAGGCTTTGCCTATGAGGTGAATGTTCTAGGAACCCATGTGTACCAGTGTACTAGCTGGCGTTGTTGTGAGAGGCTGTGTTCAGCTTCAGTGGAGCTTTTTTGAAGACTCTTTTAATGCATTTGCCCATTTCATGATGGGTGATTTACAAGTGCACCTGCCCACACCGTGTGAGGGTTCAGCAATTTTGGACCAAAAATGCCATCACCCTCATGCCCCACCCTCCTTATTCACCCAGTCTTGCCCCAGGTGAGTTTTTTGTTTGCTTGTTTCCCTCAATGAAAAAAGTTCTGAAATGGAAATGTTCTGCCAATGTGGCAGAGGTGAAACAAAAAATGGCAGAAGCACTAAAAGACATCAAAATTAATGAGTTCAGAAACTGTTTTGAGTAGTGGAAAAAACATCTCCATAGATGTATTAGATCAAATGGAGAGTATTTTGAAGCTGACTGAAGTTTAAACATGTAAGAATAGATTCACAACTTTTTATAAATAAATTCCAAGTTTTGGGGGGTCCCCCCTCATATAACACTGTATAAGTGGAAGGCATCCAATGTGTTAATTTAATAGACTGGTATATTGTGAAATGATTACAGCAGTAGCATTACATAGTTAACACTTCCATCTTGTCACATAATTACCTTTGTGTGTGTGTGTGTGTGTGTGTGTGTGTGTGTGTGTGTGTGGTGAAAGGATTTAAGAGCTTAGCAGCTTTCAAGTATGTGATACGGATCGTTGACTACAATCCCCATGCTGTGCATTAGAATGCCAGGACTCACTCATCTTACCAGCGGTAGACTGTGCCCTTTGAGTGACACCTCCCTGTGTCCCGACACCAGGCTCTGGCAGACAGCATTCCACTCTCCGTTCCCTCCTTCCTTTCCTTTTCAATGAAAGCTGTTACTGTGTGACTTGCAAACTGACAGCTCCAAATTACTTCCAAAAACATTTATTGTCAGCATCGACAATGAGTTAAGTGGATAATACAGTAAGTTAATGAGATATTACAATAGGACAACTATGGAGAAGGGCAGCTTAGAATGAAAACACTGTGGTTTGCTTAAAATAAAAGGGTGCTGGTCCATATCCACACATCCCTGTCTGTCTTCTCACTCGCTCCCCATTTATGACCACCTTCTGCCAGCTGCTGAGTGCGCAAAGTCGGGAGCCAGAAGGTACTTACAAGTTTCAGCATTCTCGCCGCCTCCAGCTAGCTCTCCAGAGCTCTGCTCTCCGTGTCTATGAATCAGGCTTTCTTAGTCTCCATATGCAAGCGAGATCGTGCAATATTTGTCTTTCTCTGTCTGACTTATTTCACTTCCCGTAATGTCTTCAAGATCCATCCATGTGCTTGCAAATGGCAGGATTTTCTTCTTTCCAATGACTAAGCATTGAAATAATATGGTCCTTAATTTGAAGTGAGATCATCCCGTCTGGTTGTATGTTTCGCCCTAGCTGGCTTAGCCACATGGGGGCAGGTGTAAAGCGGGCAGAGAAAAACTGATGGTGCTTTGGCGAGGGAAACCTAGTGGGGTAGGAAGAGAGACCTGTTTGGCAGGTGTTGGGTTTGAAATATTACAGAATACAGGTGACGCCGTCAAGTAGACAGTTGGAAATCAGGATTCTAGGCTGTATATATGCACGCTGGTGAGGAAAACCAACGTGTGTAGTTCAGGGGTTTCCAAAGACAGACACGTGCAGCCCGGGGGTGTGCAAGATGGTCCTGTGGCATATGGGAGGGAAATATTTGAACTTCCACTTACCTATTACTTATCACCTTTAATGCCCATTTTTATATGTGTTTCATTAGTTGTATAATATGTTAACACAATAATACATAGATTATTACATAGTAATTATGTGTCTGTTGGGAGACGCATGCTCAAAAATTATTTTCTGATGGAGGTGATTTATCAAAAACATTGGGAACCACTAGGCACGTGTGAGATGGCAGAGAAAGAGGGGTTGTAGGAAGCCCCTCACCCCAAACTGATGCTGAAGGATGTACACAAGGAATTAGATCGGCTTTCAGCAGGACACAGCCCCTGTGTTATTCCATCCTGTGTTGGGAATTAAAATCCCTAAGTGATCAGCCTTCCAGAAATGGAACAGAATAAAAATATTAAAAAAGAACTTCGTCATGATTGTGCTGTCGAGAGACAGAACAGGCTGCCCTGGGACTAGGCGGAGACCCTTCAGCGGAGGCAGGGTGGCCGTGGGTGAGGCCGGCTGTGGGGGAGTATGGAGGGCCCCACGGATGGGATCTGACAGAGAAGACTGGGCCACACGACCTTCGAGAGTTTTGTAACTCTAAGCATCCATGGGTGCATGAAGAATGAGCTGTGCACTTAGAATTATAATAATTTCTTCATGCAAGGAGTTGGCTAGAGGAAGGGTGAATCATCGTCTTGCATCTACAAACAGTGGGGCAATGGTCTGCCCAGATTGTAGCAAAGGGAGAGCTGGAGAATGTGTCAGCATTTCCAAAGTACTTCATGGGAGAGGCTGCCTGAGGAGCAGATGTAAACGCTTTGGTTTCTGTGGTCGGTATTTTCCTATAGTGGAGGAGAGTGACTCACTAGGTCTCCATAGCCTGATGAAAATCACTCTAGAGAGGCAGCTCAGAATAGTGGAAAATTACTCTACGTATCATTGTCTCTAGTGATTATGGGGAAGGAGACTGAAGCCCAGAGAGGCTAAGTAAGTAACCAAGAGTCACACAGCTGATAAGTGGTAGGGCTGGAATTCAAAACCAGGGCTATTTAACTGAAGACCCCATGTTTTCTCTGCTACGTGATAAATTGAAGAAATGCCTTGGAAGAAACACAAAGGGATGCGGGTGCTCGGAGATGTCAGAACACTCTCCTAAGGACACAGGTAGGCTGCTAGAACAGAGATAACAAGAGTCACCAAAGCCAACAGTGGTTTAAACTAGATGGAAACACTTTTCTCTTGTGCAATGGTCTGAGCACAGGCAGTCCAGGACCAATGTGACAGCTCCATTGTGGGGGGACCAGGTTCCCTCTAACCTCAGCTCTGTTCTGCCATCCACGACGGCGTTGCCTTATCTCCTGGTTGTACATTGCATCACTCCCACCATGTCCACTGGCTCTGCAGAGAGAGAAAGAGAAGGAGAAGGGAGGCCCTGGGTTCTCCGAGGTGTGACCGGTCACTGCACACATCGCTCCTGCTCGCAGACCCTTGACCAGAACTAATCACATGGCCACACGAAGTCATGAGGGAAGCTGGGATGTCTTCTTCCAGGGAGCAAGGTGCCCAGCTAAAACCCAGATATTTTATTTTTAAAAGGACAAAGGGAGAATGGATACCGATAAGCAACAGCAGCCTTTGGCACAGAAAATTACATCTGTTAGAAGAACAAGAAAAAGTTCATAAAAGAACTACACAGGCTATTGTAAAGGGCGGGGGGTATTCTAGTTATGGGAAACGGTCTGGGCAAGGGCAGAAGGACAGGCCTCTTTTAAAGAAGAGCTGGTAGCCAAGTTCGGCTGAAGAGTTTCGTAGTGGAACTCTAAGAAACGGGGCTGAACGTTGCTGTCATGGGCCTTCAATATGTCATGGATCTCTACTGCCTGTTGGTAGGGAAGAGATTGGAGGTCTGTAAGAGGAAAAAGTGTTATGATTGGGTTGTACTTTCTAGAAATGGTTCTAGCAATTAGTATGCATAATGTGGACGGAGGGAGGCAAGAGTAGGAAACAAGGCGGGACAGTAAAAAGACGCTGGACCGGGACAAGGAGGCCTGGAGACAAACCTTCTGCCACTCACTCACTGCTGCCGAGTGGTTAAGAGTCGGGCTCTGGGGTCACAGTGCCGGCACCCTGGGCTCAGCTGCACCACGTGGTAGTCACGCGGAAGGCCCAGATGGCCTAGGGACAGAGCTTAGCGTGTGCTGGGCGCATGGTGAGCGTCGGCTGGGCTGTCACCTCGAATAAACCTTCTCTCCTTAGTTAAGTGAACAGGTTCCTCAGTTAAATATAAAGGTTCACTGAGTTGATTTCAGAAGACATTTTCAGCTCTCAAATTCCCTGAATCTATGAGTACAATACAGATGCTTAACACTGGCTGAAGAAATTGGAATATAATATTTTAGGACAGTTTTTATTAGGTAGCATAGTATATATTATTAACTTACCTTTTTTCTCTCAGACAAAATTATGATGATTTTTTTGATTAGAGAAACAGAGAATTACATTCCAATCATATTTTACTTAGTGCAAAAGAAATGATGCCCCCCTAGGGCGCTGAGGCAGTACTGCCACCGGCTGTGTGCTTCCGTCTCTGGTCTCACGGGAGAATGGAGACTCCGTGTTTTCAGAATCAAATTGGGATGTAGGCTCTTTATCATGTTGTTTTTGTTGTTTGTTTGCGTGTTTGTTTGTTTGTTCTTCGGGAAACTACTAAAGGGGTCTCTAGGTCCAATGTGCCTCCTAGATAGATTTTCTGCTTCCTGGAGAATTACT
Organism: Phyllostomus hastatus; assembly: GCF_019186645.2. NCBI lineage: Eukaryota > Metazoa > Chordata > Mammalia > Chiroptera > Phyllostomidae > Phyllostomus > Phyllostomus hastatus. The sequence goes on along the minus strand of NW_025333709.1, from coordinate 31,491,286 downwards.
GGGGGCTCTTGGGTCCCAGGAGTGGGAGAGCAGGGTCGTCCTGGGAGCTCTGCAGCGAACAGGGATGGATAAAAGGGATGCCAGCAGCTCGTCTGCCATTGTTTCGTCCGTGTCGAGGGTTACATTGTGTCCTACCCACCAGCGCCTCAGACCGTGTCCTCCGTTGGATATCAGGTTTTCACAGAGATTATCTAGTTAAAACGAGGCCATCCAACACAGCTGGTGATCTTATAAACAGGGGAAATGTGGAGACAGTCGTGCACACAGGGAGAACGTCGTGTGCAGGTGAGGGCAGAGGTCGGGGTAACGTTGACAAGCCAAGGAACACCAAGAGTCAGCAGCAAACCAACAGAAACTGGGTGAGTGGTGTGGAATAGGCTCTATTTCACAGCCCTCGAGAAGGGCCGGCCCTGCTGCCGCCTTGACCCCGGACTTTCAGCCTCCGGAGCTGTGAGACGGTGCCCCGCTATTGTTCAAGGCCGTACCTGTGGTGCTTTGTTACAGCAGCCCTAGCACACTGACACTGTCCACATCACACAGAGGGTGACAAGACCAGCACTTAGAAAAGTGCCTGGCACATATTTGTTGGATAAATAACTGAAGGCATGAACAAACGTTGGAATGAATGAATGAATGACCTCTCACCTCCTCTCTCTCTTTAGGAATTCTCCCTCTGTCACAAGCTGCACATGTGATGCCCTTACTAGAGAACAAGGGAGGGGAGGGGGTCATGACAGTGGAAAGAACAAGCTGCCAATAATCAGCCTACAGTTCCTAGAACTTCTCCCTGGGCTGCAGGTGCCCGGGACTTGGCCAGTCCTGCTAAGTCCAGGAAAATTCGCTTAGGAGGGTTAAAACCTACCATTTATCATTTTCTTATTATTAGAGCTAAGAACCTATTCATGTAAATAAGTTGACTTAGTGTTTAATATCAGCAAAATAGCTAAAAATATTGGAAGGTTTGAGGACCCAGGGTAACCTCTGGTGTGTATTTTCAGAGCAGTTTCCACGGTGAAAGAACACCTGAGCTTCTGGGGAAATATAATCCATATGTTTCAGGCCCATTTATCCTGCAGACCTGGAAAAGACTTGCTTTGTAAGCAGCACAGGAGGGAGAGGAGTACTGAAGAACTTTCAACTCAATCTCTTTAATTAAGATGCATTTCCTTTCGCGAGCATCACTCACAAGGACCTTTGGGGCTGTTTCTTTTTCAGGGTGCAGACCCATCTCCCACCCCTCAGAGGTGCCTCGAATGAAGCTCACACACAGGTTATACAGCCCCAGGCCCAGCCCCAGCCCCAGTCTCACTGGCATTTCCTAAGCAGCCGAAATTTGCCTCGCTTTGCTAATCACCTCTCCCAGGTGAATTGCTTTATGGAAGCTGATGGATGATTTGTTTTAGAGTTTGGGGAGACAAAAAAAATAAAGTCCAACACCCAAAAAGTTGGACAAGGTAAGAATTTGCTCAATGTTGCTAGAAACCAAATGTTTGTCCCATGCAGCTTCGCATACAGCGGTTTCGTAATAAATTCTTCTATGTCTCCTATTCAGATAAATGTGAAGCTCTATTCCAGGGAGCTCCAGGATATATAAACCACCTGGGGCTGAGCCCCACCCGTTCAGAGCCCCTTTACTTTGGGTTTTGTTTTATTCAGTTAGTCATTGTTTTATGCTGGTAGGTAGCTTCATAAACTCTCAAAAAGCCCATCATTGTTCACAAGTATCAAAAAGAATGTTAAGCGGGAGTTTTGTCCTTGGATTGAAAACATTTTATTGGTAGAAGATATAAGAGGCAGAGAAACAGTTCATGCAAGGGACAGGAAAGTTATCTGCCTTGAAGAATGACCTTGAAGACACAAGTTGCAGAGCTGGCTGACACAGCTGCGTCACCACACTGTGTCACAGACAAGGGACAGCACACCACTAAAGAGGCACGGACCCCCACAGTCTTAATCTTTGCGGTCTTAACCCCTGTATTTGTTTGCACAACCTGAACTGCAGGTTTCCCACCCGAGGAGTGAAATCACAGTGAACCCCCTCTGTTCTGATTCATGGAGGGGAAGAGCAATTTGAGTTAGCAAAAGTTCTGAGATGCATTTTTTTAAACCTCACATGCCTAGAGTTGAATTAATTCATCTTCCTCGTTTCATAATACATTATTATAACTTTTCCTTGGGAAGTCCCCTGAATTATTTTCCTGCCTTCCCATTTTTCTTTCTTCCTTACCTCTTTCCTTTTACCTCCATCTGTCCTAACGTGTTCAATATGTGTTCTTGAGTGTATGTGTGCTTGCAAAATTAATGCGTGCTCAGGTACATATGTATTTTAACTTCTGCATATCAGATTGTGTTAAAGAACATATGATACAGCCCTGGCTGGTGTAGCTCAGTGGATTGAGCATGGGCCTGTGAACCAAAGGGTCGCTGGTTTGATTCCCAGTCAGGGCACATGCCTGGGTTGTGGGCCAGGTCCCCAGTAGGGGGTGCATGAGAGGCAACCACACACTGATATTTCTCTTCCTCTCTTTCTCCCTCCTTCCCTCTCTCTAAAAATAAATAAACTCTTCAAAAAAAAAAAAAGAACGTATGATACATAGTCTCGACATTTGTGGCCCTCTGCCCCTGTGATGACTGTGCAGATCACCTCCAGCAGCCCAGTCCCCAAAGGATGCTCACACGAACTCGTTCACTCCACAAGCGTCCACGTGAGCGCCTACGGCAACGTGTGCCGGGTGTGGTTCCCCGCACTTAGGGTGCATCAGAAAAACAAACAGATAAAAGGTCCTCTGCTTTTACAATTTATAATCCAGCAGGATGAGATAGGAAATAAACAAATAGACTCAACAGACTTAATAAATAAGTAAACTGCACAGTACGTTAGAAGGTGGTAAGAATGTTGAGGAAAAAGAAAAAGTAGGTCAGAGTGAGCAAGAATTGGCGTTGTGGGGAGGGAGTGGGCAGCAACTTAAAGAGTTTGCCAGGGCGGTCGTGTGAGCACGGACTTGAAGGAGACAAGGGGTGATCATGCAGGCACTTGAGGGGAGAGACATCCAGAAAGAGCGAACAGCCATTGCAAAGCCTTAAGGCTAGAACATGTGTGTCACGTTCGAGCTGCAGCAAGCAGACCAAAGTGCAGGGGGCCAAGGGAGCCAGGGAGAGGTCGGCAGGGAATGAGAACAGATCGTGTAAAGCCTCAAAGGACATTTGAAGGACTTTGATTTTTATTTTAGGTAGGGAATCTCTGGAGTGATTTGAGCAAAGAAGTGTCACGATCTGAGTTATGTTTTAAAAGGATCAACCCGCCTGACCTGCTCAGAAAAGGCTGCAGGAAAAGCCAGGGTAAAGCAGACGTTCTGGTTAGAAGGCTTCTGATAATGTGAACGGAGCACGACAGCAGATGAGGCCAGAGGGCAAGCGGTAAAGATGGTGAGAGGTGGTCAGATCTGAAGTCTAAAACTCAGAGGGTTTCTCAGAGTTCCCTTTCTCATCAGGATACTGACAATCACAGAGCACACTGCTCCCACCCTAACAATGAGCAAAATGGGAATAATCTACAGAATCCCAGCGTCTCTTAAGTCCATCAGAGAGCCGAGGTTCTGAAAGCAGACCAAAGCGATGGACTTCAAACAAGTGACAAGATTCCCCCAGGAGAAACAAGACACACACAGACTGTTTCACTTTTGGAGAGGCACAGCAAAAGAGGTGGCTGCCATAAAAGTGAGTGAGAAGAAACTCAGTACAATTTCAGCAAATTCCCAAAGACCTGCTGTGGGCCAGCTTATCTACCAGTGTAGTATACCTGGGAGGTGTGGACACCAGGGGAGTTCTCCGGGGACCTTAAAAGTTGTTCGCAAAGGTTGGGGGCAGGGTAGGAGACCACAGGGAGCATCCTTCAGTGGCCCAGGTGTATAGGGAATGAGTAGAGGCCAGTGGAAAACAGGTAAAATCACTGCACGCTTCCCCCAACCTTCCTGTCATACAAAGCAAAAGTCTCCTGCCAGTGAGGGAAATGCAACGGAACATCTCACACCAGAGCTCCGGGGAAAGAGGTAGGAGCAAACTCCCTCTACCTTTGAGGGAGGGATATAAAGCCTCACTCCTGCCCCCAGAGGCCAGACAAAGATTCACTGCTTCGGGGGGAAGGAGAGAGGAAACACCCATCTGCCCCCAGAAGAGGGGCAAGAAAACTTCTTGGCCCCAGGATCTTGTACCAACACAAACCAGAGTTCTGTGACCCCTGGGGAAGGGTAGGGAAATCTCTCCTGCTCAAAAGTACGGGCCAGTGTGAGCCAGAGTTTTGCTGCCATGAAGGGAAGGGGTGGGGTGGAGAAGAGTAAGAATACAGGCAAGTCCTACACTCAAGACCAAGTGCACAGTCCCTGCCTAAGACTAATGCTGGACCAGGAGACTTGAGAATCCCCTCCTGCCACCGAGTCAGGAGCCTCACACTGTGTGGCAAGCACTAAGAGTCTGCTACAGAAGGAGCACCAATGGGGTCAGGGAACCTCCACGTGCCAGCATGCAGGACTGCTGAAATCGGAGGGTGAAACAGAAACACAGATATTATTCTAGTACCCAAAGCTGCCCGCTAAATGAAAGTTACCACCGGAAGAACCTGAAGCCTGTGGTGCCCTGAAGTAATGGTGGCAACAGTAAAACCCCAACCCAGCCGAGCTACTGAGCAGACTGACTCAGTTCCCCCGTACTAATGGCCTGACAAGGGAAGAGGCGCGCCCACTTTGGAGAGTGAAGATCATTGACCTCCGCGTCTAACTCAATGCCTGGCATTCAGCAAAAATTTTTTAAGACACAGAAAAGCAAGGGGAAAAAAGACCCACTGTTCAGAGATAAGTCATTTAACAGAACCAGCTCAGTGATGCTGGAATTATCACATGTCTTTAAAATAACTTTGGTCAGTATGTTAAAGGAACTGCTAAATGAGGAAATGACCATTCACAGGCAAGGGGGAAAAGGATTAAGATGATCCTTTGAACAGCTACCAGTCGTTCCTGTGGCTGGTGGCACAGGTGGTACGTGGGGGTGCCTGCATTCTGTATGCACGAACAGCTCTGCCTGGCGGTTGAAAACAGTCAGGGACCTGCTGGCCAGGAAGGACACGGGAGTGACTATGACGCAGGCCCCCAGCAGCAGGATTGTGAGGGCCCGCATGGAACTCTCTAACTGTACTGAATACTGCTCAAAGACCTAAAACAGTTGTCTCACGACCTTCTGGGAGGTGGGTGTGCGCGCCAAGGTCAGGTACTCTGGGACGGGGCAGCCATGACGAAACCAGTCAGGTCGCTGTTTTCCCTGGACTGAGTCAGACCTTATCATACAGTGGAAGGACAGGTCTCCACAGACTCCAGGCAGAAACAGAGGCAGAGGGAAAAATCACACAGGAAGTAAAATCTGAAACACTGGCTAGAGAAGGGATCACAATAAACAGAACTGAGGGGATGATATAGTAAAGGTGAAGAAAAGGAGAAATTACAGAGAATTCACACCAACATCAGTATCATCGTCAGTTGTACCAATTAGGATTACATTACTGCGCATAACTGAAAACTTGACTTGAGTGGCTTAAACAGGGAGGCTTCTTTTGTTGTTGTTTTTCATATAACGGGGAATCTGGAGATTGACAGTTGCTCACATATGTTTAGCAACTCAAGGGTGTTAGGGCTGACATCTTCACCACTGCAAGACAGTTGCCACAGCTCCAGCTGTGGTTTCATCCAGATATCTCTGTCACCTTCATCAGGAAAGCAAATGCTGTTCTAGAACCAGCCCTCTCCATCAATACACTTCTACTTATGTCCATTGGCCATCTGGTCACCTCCAGCAGCAAGGGAAGGTGGGAAATCCATGTTCTGTTAGTAAGGAAAGCGGGAATATATGATATCGGATAGACAATGTCAGCAGTGTCTGCTCCCTGAATATTCATTGAGCCAGTGTCTGGAAAAGAAGCTACTATCACACCTGGCACATATAATAGATGCTCAATAACTGCAGGCTTTCAAAAAGCTGAAGAAAAGGAACTTCTCTGCAATGGCAGGATAGAGATGGCCTGTGTATCAGGGGTCAGGTTCCCACACTACAAGACTGACAAATTGAACGTTTAAACTTGATTTTGTAAATCCTTAAAATACTCAGCAATGACATTGCCATCCATTTTAAGAGCAGTGTTAACAGTGGTTGGGGTGGGGGGAGTTGTCCATATATCCTTGGCGGGTGGGATGGTTATTGTAAGCTGAGAGGAAAGACACAGTGCCAGATGCAGAGAAACAGCAAAAGTCACAGGAAATAAGCAAGTGCAAGGGTAGCCCCAGTTCTGAAGAGGACTTTTGAGAGGTGGAAGACACACAGCATGCAGAGTCTGTAAGTGTATTATATATACACACATGCGCACTGTATAAACAGTTCAGTCTGCCAAGCCATTCTTCAGAATCACGATATAGGAGAAGTTTCCTTACTCCCAAACAAATGATCTCAACACATCCCTTCTCTCTACTTCGCAAAATCACTTCAAGAATATTAAATTTGTTGCATTTAAGGAAAGGTTTTCAGAGTCTGTGTTCACACAGTCTCCGTGAAGAGATGAGCTGACTTAGACTCTGAGCTCTTTAACAACCAGTAAAGCGAGTTGAAGCTCACCACAAAATCCTCTCCATAACAGCAAATTCTTTTCCCACATTTCTGACGGTAAGAGTGGCAGATTATAATTTTCATTTCTTTGCTCAATGTCTTGAGAGTACATGAGCCTACCAATCAAAAGTTTCACAGATATAATAGGCACCTGTCCCTTTCCCAGGGAGATATTCTGAGTCTCCAATGCCATTTCCTTTGTATCTAATGAGCAATGGTGGAGCTGAGTAGCCACAATGAAGCACCAGAACATCCCTTTAGGGACAGCATTTGGAGAACATACATTTAGTGAAAATCATCTTGGTTCAAATAAATTGTTTCCAATCAATATCCAGCTGAGAATCTCAACCAGGATGCAAATTTTAAAAAAAGCATATTTGAAAATGATTTTCTTCTCTATGGATAAATTTTAAGTACATTACATACAGTTAAGTTAAACATTATAACTTATTATAAACATGCAACATAGGAATGTTCCACTTTAGAACACCAATCCTTCTTTTACATAGGAGGGTTGCTATATCTGGTTGGATACAAGCCTGGATGCTTTAATAAAGCCCCCAAATAACAGTGGTTTCATAGACATTTGTGCTCTGTCATGCAGAAGGTCAGGAAGGTGATCCAGGACTGGCATGGCAACTTCACAGCCACCACGAACCCTGGTTTCTTCAAATCTTACCATCAGGCCATTCTCAACATATGACTTTCATCTCATGGCCTTTCTTAGTCTGCTTAGGCTGTCATAACAAAATACCACAGATTGGCTGGCTTAAACAACAGAAATTAATTTTCTCACAATTCTAAGGGCTAGAAGTCCAAGATCAAGGTGCCAGCATGGTTGGTTTCTGGTGAGGCCTTTCTACCTGACTTGCAGAAAACCTCCTTCTTGCTGTGTCCTCAAACTTTTTTCTGAGTGTGCCTGCCGCTGAGGTCTCTTCTTCTTCTTATAAGGGCACCAATCCAATTGGATTAGGACCTCATCCTATGACCTCATTTAACCTTAATTACCTCCTTAAAGTCCCTATCTCCAAATACAGCTCCATTGGAGAGTAAGGCTTCAACTTACGTATTTTGGGTAGATGCAGTTTAGTCTACCAACATAGCTGCTGTAGCTCCCATCATAATATTCACATTCCAGCCAGAAAGCAGAAAAGAAAAAAGTGAGAGGGAATAATTCCTTCTTTAGGGTTATAGCAAGAAATTTACACACATCACTTCCATTAAAATTCCATTGGCCAAATTCTAGTGCTATGGCCACACCTATTTGCAAAGCAGGCTGGGAAATACATTCCTTCATGGAGCTTCCATGCATCTGGCTTAAATTTCTATTCAGGAGGGGAGAATAGATGATAGGAGATGACCAGCAGTGTCAGCTACAGTTGGAAATACTGTGTCTGGTATGACCATATCAGTATCTCCATTTAATCCCTTCTTTCTCCACTTTCCTTTTGTTTCCCTATGTTTCCCCTTCGGAGAATTGGTACCACTCGATGCAGCCTGGGAAGAGCATGGTGCATCCTTACAGCTAAAGGTTCTTTATGGCCTCCTTAGGAGACGTGGATGCATTGTTATACCAAAAGACTTCTTTCCCTCTCCTGACAAGGAGACAAAATATGGGAGGGGATGATGCAGCTAGCCATGTGAGCGGAATTAAGGGAGAAGGCAGAGCCAGGGAAGAGAACTAATATGGAAATATTCGAGCATTTCGTCTGCTAGTAGGAGTGATAACCCTTTGTACTATTTTTAAACATCTTCAATAAGAGCAGATCTTTTGTAGGGAAAGGACATTTAGAGCCAGTTGACTTCCTGTGTTATTTCACTCTGAGCAACAACTGGCTCTTGCCACTCACTTCATGTCTCTTGAAAGGAAAATGTCTCCTTCCATTAGCATTTTTAATCTGGTTCCTATAAAATTGTGCAATTTTTTGCCATTTCTATCTTGTGGTAATCTAGCCAAGTACTGCTTTTGGGGGACTCTCTGAAGTTGCTTTAAATTATCCTAAAAGCCTTGCATTCGTCTCTTATTCTTCCCCTCCTTTGTGAGAATACTGTGTTCTGGCTCATAGAACAGCTTTTGAAAAGAGCATCTTGTTACCTTGGCCCCATTTCAATCAACAAGTATGTGTTGACCGCTGTCACTGTTCCAATGCCATTCTAGATCCTGTAGAATACTGACACAAAAGACTCTGAGATCTGGAAAGCATCTTTGAGATAATCACTGATTTTCCCAGCGAGGAAACTGAGGTCCAAAGGAAAAACAACTTGCCACAGGGTCAAGAGGCTGTATAGAAGAATAGCCTGCTGAGTTCTCCCATTTCCTAGTCTCATTAGGATTTACACTTTGATTGGGAAGATGAAAGAGAAAGTATGGAATAACATGGAGGCTTCTCTGAGCCAAACATCATGTGTTCAGTGTGTTATGTAAATTGTATTATCCCCTGCAAAACTTAGTAATATTACTCTGTGAGAACCTAATTGAAGAAATAATGACTTAAGACTTCCCTTACATGGTGAAAGAAAAACACACAAGTCTAGGAAGCACAGAGAGTTCCAAGCAAGATGAACCCAAAGAGGCCCACATGAAGACACATCATAATTAAACTGGCAAAGGCAAAAGACAAAGAGAGCATATTAAAAGCAGCAAGAGAAAGACAGTCAGTACCTACCAGGGAGTCCCCATACACTGTCAGCTGATTTCTCAACAGAAACATTTCAGGCCAGAAAGAATTGATGTGAAATATCAATGTGATGAAAAGCATGAACCTACAACCAAGACTACTTTACCTAGCAAGCTATCATTTTAAATTGAAGGAGAAATTGTTTCCCAGACAAGAAAAAATCTAAAGGAGTTCTTTACCACCAAACTAGTATAATAAGAAACATTAACGGGTCTTCTTTAAGAAAAATAAGAAAAAAAAACAGAGTAGCATAGTTAAAAGAATAACATGGTAATATATATGTACCTATCAATAATCACTTTAAATGTAAATGACTCAAATGCTCCAATCAAAAGACATAGGGTAGCTGAATAGATCAGAAAACATAACCTTTATACATGCTGTCTACAAGAGACCTACCTCAGAATAGAAGATATGCACAGACTAAAAGTAAAAGGATGGAAAAAAAAACTCATGCAAATGGAAATGAAAAAAGTGGTGCAATAGTAATACTTATATTCAACAAAATAGACTTTAAAACTAGAGCTATATAGTAAGAGACAAAGAAGGACACTGCATAAGGATAAAGGGAGCAATTCAACAAGTGGATAAAACACGTGTAAACATTTATATAACCAACATAGGAGCACCTAAACATATAAAGCAAATCCTGATGGACATAAATGGAAAGATGGACAATAATATAGTCTTAGGAGGAGATTTTAACATCCCATTGACATCAGTGAATAGATTTTCCCTGACAGAAAATAAACAAGGAAAGAACAGCATTAAATAACACACTAGATCAGGTGGAAGTAATTGATACCTTCAGAGCATTTCACCCAAAGGCAGCAGAATATAAATTCTTTGCAAATGCACATGGAACATTTTCTAGGATAAACCACATGTTAGGACACAAAACAAGTCTCCACAAATTTAAGAAGACTGAAATCATATCAAGCATCTTCTCTAACCACAATGGTATGAAACTAGAAATCAATCACAAGAAAAAAAAATGAAAAACATACAAAGACATGAAGGCTAAATAACATGTTACTAAACAATTAATGGGTTAACAGTGAGATCAAGAAATATACCTTGAAACAATAAAAATTAGAACACCACAATTCTAAATCTACTCAACACAGAGAAAGAAATTCTAAGAAGGAAGTTCATAGCATTACAGGCCTATCTCAAGAAATTAGAAAAATCTCAAATAATCTAACTTTATACTTAAAGGAACTAGAAAGAGGAAAAACAAAGCCCAAAATGACTAAAAGAAAGGAAATCATAAAGATCAGAGTGTAAGTAAACAAAACAGAGTCTAGAAAAACAATACAACAGATAAATGAAACCAAGAACTGGTTCTTTGAAAAGATAAACAAGATAGGCAAAACTTTAACCAGACTCATCAAGAAAAAAAGGGAGAGGACTCAAATAAATAAAAATCAGAAATGAAAGGTGAAATAACAACTGGCACCAAAGAAATACAAAAGATTGCAAACAAATATTATCAATGACTCTATGCCAACACATTGGAAAATGTGGACAAAATGGATAAATTCCTAGAAACATGCAATCTTCCAAAACAGAATCAGGAAGATCAGAAAATCTGAATAGGGAGATTACAACTAATGAAACTGGAGCAGTAATAAACAAATAAAAAAACTTCCAACAAATAAATGCCTTGGACCAGATGGCTTCACAGGCTAATTTTACCAAGAATTCAAAGACAAACTTATACCTATCCTTCTCAAACTATTCCAAATAATTAAGAAGAGGGAAAACTCTCAAGTTCATTTAACAAGGCCAGTATTATCCTAATTCCAAACCCTAATAAAGACACTGCAAAGAAAAAAAATTATATGCCAACATCCCTGATGAACATAGATGCTAAAATCTTCAACAAAATATTAGCCAACCAGATCCAAAAATATATTCAAAAGATCATACATCATGATCAAGTGGGACTTATTCTGGGGATGAAGCTTGTATACTATCCACAAATCAATAAATATGATATACCACATAAACAAAATGAAGGATAAAAACCATGTAATTATATCAATACGTACAGAAAAAGCATGTGATAAAATCCAGCACCCATTTATGATAAAACTGTCAGTAAAGTGGGCATAGAGGGAACATACCTTAACATAATAAAAGGTATATATGACAAACCCACAGCCAACATCATATTAAAGGGGCAAAAACTAAAAGCGTTCCCTTTAAGGTTGGGAACAAGACAGGGATGTCTGCTTTCACCACTCTTATTCAACATAGTTCTGGAAGTCCTAGCCACAGCAGTCAGACATTTGAATTGGAAAGGAAGAAGTAAAACTGTTGTTATTTGCAGATGACATGATACAGTATAAAGAGAACCCTAAACATTCCACAAAAAAATACCAGAACTGATAAGAATTCAGTAAAATAGCAAGATACAAAATAAATATCCAGAAATCAGTTGCATTTCTATATATTAATAATGAACAATCAGAAAGGGAAACTAAGAAAACAATCCCATTTGCAATTGCATAAAGAAACCCCTAGGAATAAATTTAACCAAGGATGTAAAAGAACTGTATTCAGAAAATTGTAAGACACTGAAGAAAGAAATTAAAGAAGACAAAAATAAGTGGAAGTATATACCATGTTCACTGATAGGAAGAATTAACAACATTAAAATGTCTACTCTTCCCAAAGCAATCTATAGATTAAAAGCAATTCCTTTCAAGATACCAATGGCTATTTCACAGAACTAGAGCAAATATCCCCAAAATTTATATGGAACCACAAAAGAGCCACAGCAATCTTGAGAAAGAAGAACAAAGTTGAAGGAATCATGCTACCTGATATCAAACTATACCATAAAGCCTAGTAATCAAAATAGCATTGTACTGGCATAAAAAAAAAAAAAAGACACAGACCAATGGAATAGAGTCAAGAGCCCAGAAATAAACCCACTCCTATATGGTCAATTAATATTTGACAAAGGAGGCAAGAACATACAATTGAAGAACATTCAATAAATGGTGTTGGGAAAATTGGACAGATATGTGCAAAAAATGAAACTAGACCACCTTCTCACACCACACACAAGAAAAATTAAAAATGGATTAAAGACTTAAATGTTCTACCTGAAACCATAAAAATTGTAGAAGAAAGCATAGGCAGCAAAATCTCAGACATTGCTCATAGTAATATTTTATTGGATATTGCTACCCAGGCAAGGGCAACAACAACAAAAAATAAGTAAACAAATGGGACTATACCAAACTAAAAAGTTTTTTCACAACTAAAGAAACCATCAATAAAATGAAAAAACAACCCACTGAATGGGAGAACATTGTCAAAGAAACATCGGATAAGGAATTAATATCCAAAATTTATAAAGAACTTATAAAACTCACCACCAAAAAGAAATCTAATTTAAAAAATGGGCAAAGGACCTGAATAGACACTTCTCCAAAGAAGACATAGAAATGGCCAATAGAATATGAGAAGATGCTCAATGTCACTAAACATCAGCGAAATGAAAATTAAAACCACAGTGAGATATCACCTCATACCAGTCAGAATGGTTATCATCAATAAACCAACAAACAAGTATTGTCAAGGATGTGGAGAAAGGGGAACCCTTATGCACTGTTGGTGGGAGGACAGATTGGTGCAGCCATTGTGGAAAGCAGCATGGAGTTATCTCAAAAAATTTGAAATGGAATTGCCTTATGACCCAGTGATTCCACTTCTGGGAATATATCCAAAGAAACCAGAAACACTAATTTGAAAGACTATATGAACGTTTCTATTCATTGCAGCATCATATATGTATATAAATAGCCAAGGCTTGGGAGCAGCCCAAGTGTCCATCAACAGAGGAGTAGATCAAAAAGCTGTGGTACATTTACACAGTGGGATACTACTCTGCCTTTAAAAAAAAAAGAATCTTACCTTTTGTGACAGCATGGATGTACCTGGTGAATATTATGCTAAGTGAAAGAAGCCAGTCAGAGGAAGACAAATAGCAAATGATTTCACTTATACATGGAATCTAATGAACAAAGTAAGCTAACAAAATAGAAACAGACTCATAGATACAGAAAACAGACTAACAGCTGTCAGAGGTGAGGGAGTTTGGGGCTGAGTGAAAAAGGTGAAGGAATTAAGAAAAAAAAAATCCCTGTACACACAGAAAGCAATGTGGTGATTACCAGAGGAAAAAGGAAGTTGGGGCAGGTAGAACATGTTAAAAGGGGCTAAATGGAGATGGAAGGAGACTTGTCTTGGGGTGGTGAGCACACAATATTGTGCACAGGTGATGTATTATAGAATCGTACACCTGAAACCTATGTCATTGTATTAACCAATGTCACCCCAATAAATTGAATTAAAATATACTTAAATTATTAAGGATAGTGGGAGCAGGGTTCTCACTGCTGGAAAAGGAAGCTAGATCATTACTGAAAGCGAGAAAGTGGAGCAAACCCTGCAGTGTTGGATTGGAATTGGAAGTGGTATGACTCCATGGGTTTCTTTAGATAAATAGAGAGATCAGTAGAAAGAGAGATATAGAAATAAACATAGATATACATGAAAAAAATAATTAATTAAATTATGCACAGACACCCTTCCCACCGCAAAACTCAGCTCTGGATGCACAAAGCTGAGAACCAGATGCTAGATGTCAGGGCGCTGGTTTTTTGTAGGGACTCTTAGAGACTAGCCAGTCAGACACCTCGGGGTCTGTCTTACTCTTGGCCTTATTTAAACTGCTCCATGTATCTTTCTCCCAACAACCCTGTGAAGTAGATATAACCATCCCCATTTCGGAGATAAAAACATCCAGGCTTAAAGAGGACATTCTGGGCAGGAGTGTGGCCCAATCACCAAAAGTTTGTGACAGCATTCAAGTTTCACTGAGACCTCTTGCTGTCCTCAAAGTGCTAGAATAAGTCACATTCTCCTCTTTGTCCAGCTTCCCAGTGCAGAATGGTGCAAGTGTGTGGAGCAGAGGCACGGAGGTGACAGGGGTTTGGCTGTCAAGGTGAACTTGGTTGTGAGTGTTGGCCCTTACAGCTGATCTCTCTGGGCAGCATTGAGGCCCATGGGCTCTTTTGGGATGAGGCAGGAGAAGGCCCTGAACCTCCAGAACAGAGCTGGGCCTTTGCAGAATGAATAGGGGCTAGAAAAAAACTGTGGGGATTGTGTGGGGAGGGGCGAAGAGAAGAGGTTGACCAGAGAAGGAGCTTGGGACCAGATGACCACCTGAAATGACCCTGTTTGTCCTGAAATGGACTTCCAAGGGAAACGCACCATTCGGACCACATTCTGGACTCATATGATTGCTTTCTTTATGGAAACGAGTTTGTCTTCATAACCTTCCGGATACTGCAGGCCTACAAATGGAGGTGTGTGTATGTGTCTACATGCAGGGAAAAAGTCTGAAATTATAGTCACAAAAAAATGTTATTAGTTGTCATGTCCATGTGGAAGGTTTGATGACTTTTATTTTCTTCTTTATACCTTCTGTATTTCTTAAAATAATGAGCTAGAATTTTTTTATCAGAAAAGAAAATGAGATTTTTTTCTTCTTCCATTGTCATTTTGGGGGAAAAAGAAACCACCATACATATCCGCTAGCTTCAAATACAGTTGCTGACCCAAGGATGTTTAATAGTATCCTGTGATCACACAAACGATCTGAGAAGAGAGAGATGAAAATGAGATATACACCCAGTTTTGAAGCTGAGAGTGAGTCTGTGTGAGAGTCTTTCCAGATCACACCTTTTCTCGCCCCAGAAACAGGTCGCCTGGCACCCATGCCTCTAGACAGCATCACCTTCAGCCTCTCCAGAGATTCGCTCACTGCCCCTGAGGGCAAAGCAGGCTGACCACAGCCAATTATGATTATCAAGGATCTAAGACAAAAAGCTCACAAAACAAATAGGAAACTTAGGAACAAGTTTTTCTAAATCACAACCTAAGAAGAAAGACACTGACCACCCCACCCTGTGTACCAGGAAGAAGACAAGAATCAGAATCTTTTTAAATTTAAGAGGTCCCATTTGTTTATTCTTTCCTTTATGGCCCTTGCTTTAGGGGACATATCAGGGAAGATGTTGCTGCGTGGAATGTCTGAGATTTTCCTGCCGATGTTTTTAATCAACAAAAGAAAAAAGCAGACAAAATATAACCAGAGACATTGAAATTAAGAACAATCTAACAATAGCCAGAGGGGAGGTGGGAGGGGACAACAGGGGTGGGGGTAGGGTTTTCAGGAACTACTATAAAGGACACATGGATGAAACCTAGGGGAAGGGTGGAAGCAAGGGAGGGAGATGGGTTTGGTGTGGGGGTGTGGCGGGGGGGAGTGGTGGGGGAGAAATGCAGACAACTGTAACTGAACAACAATAAAATAATTAAAAATAAATAAATAAAAGAATCAAAGTAAAGAAGAATCAAAGTGCCCTGAGTAATTTAGAGTGAGGGCAATTAAGAGTTGGCCGGGGGTACTGAGGCAGGCTTCCGATTTCCTTCCTCCAAGGCCTCTCAGCAATAAACACATGAACCTCTGACAGGATTTGTTTGCGAGGTCAATGCATAAAGGCAAAGAAACAGACTCTGTTGATTTCTCAATCTGTGGTTACAGAAGTTCACACTGACTTTATTCCAAGAGGAAAACAGCAGCAACTGGTGACTAACACGGTTCTCCCTCTCTATCCTGACTTCCAGTGACTGGGGCCTTTTAAAAATGTATTGCCTGTATCTACAGGTTGCAGTTTTCAGAGTTCAAGGTATACAACGGATCGGGGCTGGATTGCTGAGAAGGAGACCCAGGGAGAAGGAGCAGGAGGACGTGAGTCAGATTCCTTCCACTTTGGAGGAACGGGTCTCTTTAAAGAAAGACCACTTTCTCTAGACCTGTCCCATAGAGAGCCACCGGCCACGTGTGGCGATGTCAATCTGAGTTAATCAGGGATAGAGTCTCAGGAGAACATGGGACACAAGCAGTCCTGAACATAGGGCCAAATCTTCCTTTCATTTCTCTAACATTTCAAGAGTGGTAACACATGACAATGATTTTTTTTCTTTTAAAACAGTTTGTTTTCCTTTCATGTGCACAGAAAAAAGTTTAGGAAGGTACACACCAAATGACTAACAGTATGACTGAGAGTAGGACTATCCCTGTGCAAAACAAAGAAACCACCACATGTACCCACTGGCTTCATATACGAACTACAGGCGGGGCAGGAGGCCACAGGGCAGAAGGAGAATGAAGGGGGACTTTCATCTGTTCCTTTATCCACATCTGGGTTGTTGTAACTTTTTTCTTTGATGAGGGTGCTTTAATTTTTAGTGTAAGAAAATTAATAAAGAGACCTAAAAATAAATAAGCGAGCAAAATAAACACACGGATCCAAAATTCTAGCCAATCTCGCTTTTCTTCTCCAAGAACAAAGCTTGTAAAGAATACTGAACAATGTTTGTGAAGAAATCTTGACTGCTTTCACCTGCCATATGTTTGGCTGGGTCCAAAGCAGCTGGTGTGGCATTGTTTACCCACAATGTTTGCGTGAATTTGGTTGGCTTGTGTTCTGGGCTGTGCGATTCTAAAATTAGCACAACGCCAGCTGGGAACATTCATTCTCCTCCTTCACCCTCAAGGCTGGATGGACAGAGATTTGAGTTCTTTGCTTTGCCTGGTGACTTTCCTCGCCTTCAAGGGCTAACTCTTGGTCTTATTTCGGGGTCAAATATAATGAGGTGCTGAGTTTGCTCTTTATCAATAGGGTCAGACAGATATGAAACGTGCTATCCTGGAAGTGCGGCTGATCCATTCTGCTGCCTACAAGTATTTAACTCCAATGTCTAGCAATGTGCCAGAATGTTTTATCATTCTCTTGGTCAAGTTGTCGATTTTCTTTTCTTATTTAAAGGAAATCCATAGTGTTATTAAGCTCAAAAAATCATATGCTGAAGTGTTTTCTCAACTATGTGTCAACTTACATTTGCATTTAGCTCTTGATGAATTATAAGGAATCATACCCACTAGCTGGGAAACTTTCAAACTTATTTCCTAGTAAAAAGATTTGACCCTGTCTGGTGTGGCTTAGTGGACTGAGCATGAGCTTGAGAACCAAAGGGTCGCCAGTTCGATTCCCAGTCAGGCACATGCCTGGGTTGCAGGCCAGGTTCCCAGTAGAGGACACATGAGAGGCAACCACACATTGATGTTTCCCTCTCTCTCTTTCTCCTTCCCTTCCCCTGTCTCTAAACATAAATAAATAAAATCTTTAAAAAAAGATTATCTATCTATCTATCTTACTATCTCTCTATCTATCCATCTATCTTGCCTGTGAAGAATAAAGGGGAAGTTTGCTGGAGAAGGTGAAAGATCCTTAGATAGCAAATTAAAGTGTAAATCCTAAGAATGAAGAGCTATGTGGAAGGAGGGTTGGGTAGGAAAAGCTTCAGTCTGCAGTGCAGCTCTGAGAAAGTCTCTGCTAGGACCATGGGGAGTATTGAGCAAAGGCACCCCACTGGGCAGAAATAGCCCAGTGCTAGTTTTCCTCCCCACGGCTCCCACACACACACTGCACTCGGTCATTGGTGGGGAGCAGCTGGAGAAGCCTGGCCTTGGTGTGAATGGTGGAGTGGACCCGGTCAGGGGAAGCAGCAAGAGGCTGCCACCCAATAACAACCCCCACAGCACGTTCTCTGGAGGGAGATCTGAGAGGTGCACTGCATTAGTTTTCTAGGGCTGCTATAACAAACACTACAGCCTGAGCTGCTTAAATTAATTTTCTTCCAGTTCTGGAGGCCAGAAGTCCAAGATCAAGGTGCCAGCATCTATTGTAGGACTCTCCCCTTGGCTTATAGATGATCACCTTCTTCCTGTATTGTCACATCGTCCGTCTTCTGTACATGTCTGTGGCCAAATTTCCCCTTTCTGTTAAGGACACTAGTCATACTGAATTAGGGCCCATAGTGGAGAATGACCTGATTTTAACTCAGTTACTTCTGTAAAGACCCTACCTCCAAATAAGGTCACACTCTGATGTACTGGGAATTAGGACGTCAGCATACGAACTCGGGGGGGACACAGTGCAAGGAATAACATGACCGCCATGGTCACCACGTTCATCCCTCACACCACACAGCTTCCCTTCTCCACTCTGGGTGAGTGAAGAAGGGAACAACACCAACACCTCCCAACACCTCCCATTGGCTTCTCTTCCTGAGGAGGACCAGAGAAGAGGGAAATCAGTGAAATAAACTGCAGCCCCTGTGTCTGTGGTGAGACTCGGGCAGCATCCGGCACGCCTCCTCTCCCTCCACCACTCTGCAGTCTGAACCCTCACCTCCCAGCCATCACCCCAGCAGGTGTCTGTGGCTCCCCTGAGAGTGAGGGATTTGCCCAGACTAATTACCCTCGGTGAGGCTACTATTTAGGGCAGTGTAATCTGAAGCAAAGACATTTTTATTCTCCACAGAACTGCTTTCAAGACTTCATTCCCTTAAATTATATCCTTGCTGGGAACATCAGAGAAGCAGGACCCTGTGGAGGCATGCAGAAATTGAGACCACTTTGAATTTTTATATTGTCAAAGTATAGGAGGCC
Source organism: Phyllostomus hastatus (assembly GCF_019186645.2). Lineage (NCBI taxonomy): Eukaryota > Metazoa > Chordata > Mammalia > Chiroptera > Phyllostomidae > Phyllostomus > Phyllostomus hastatus. The sequence goes on along the minus strand of NW_025333709.1, from coordinate 31,472,365 downwards.
ATTTCTATGAGAAATAAAATTTCGAAAAGTGGTCATGGTAGAAGGGCAGAGCAGAATATAAGCTTCCCGGTTCCGATCTGGGGGCATTTCCAGTTCCTGTTTCTCATTCTCCCTTGTTGCAACAACGAGTACTAGGCCTTTGCACAGCCCGCTAAGTTGGAGAGAACTTTTTACAACATGAATTGGCTTTCCTTCTTTCTACTTTTCTTTGAGTAAGAGTTATTTTAAAATAATAACCTTTTCTGTATTTGTGGCTAAAAGAGGAGAATCAAGCAGGAGTCTGATTCTTATGGATGGAATTTGTGCTCTGGATTCTTCTTTCAGGATTTCTCAGTTTCATCAAAAATACAATTTTAAAATACCCAGGTTACAATGAATTAAATTTGGGGGGAGGTGGCATAACAATAGTAAAGTTTTAGATGGGTTGCTTTCAGCTACAAGAACACCTCTATTAGGGTTGTCTAGAACAAAAAGGAACTTCATAGTCTCACAAAACCAGAATCTGAGAGGTGAGCAGGCCAGGCTGGCGCTGGATCAGTGGTCAGCAGCATCATTAAGGACAGAGACTCTTTCCACTTCTCCCCGACCTGGCTTCCCCTAAGGTCCCATTGGTCACGTGTGCATGTTCTAGGTGCAAGGGACTCTGGGAAGGGGATGCATCTCCAGCCTCTTCCAGAAAGGAAGACCAGTGGGAGTAGGTAGCCAACAGGTCTGTCGCACAGAAGCTGATGTGACCAGAGTCTCCGGGAGCAAACTATTAGAATGCTGTCTCCTCTACTTATGACCACTGCAAATTTGAGCAAGTTACTCCATGCCGTATTTTCTCCCTCCTCTGTGTGAACTAAATGCAGCAATACACGTAATGCCCTTTTAAAACTATCTGCCACATGGTGAGTTTTAAACATCATTATTATTTGCACATGTAGAGTCACAGAAGGTCTCCTGAGGCCTGGGGTTCGTCCACATGCTCTGGCTAAGAAAAATGACAAATAAGTTGGATTTAAGTTGCCTTAATGTTAAGTTTTTATAGGACCATAACCATTATTGTTATGTTTGACACTTGAGACTTTATGCTTATTATTGTTATAATTTTTTTCAAAAAACGCTTAGATGGCAGCCTTGTCTATTAAACTTATTTCTGAAGGAGCTCTCAGGTAGAAAAAGTGCCTGTGGGTCCCCCGGGGGCAGCCAGCCTTGCCCAGGGTTCCGCCCGCTTCCTCTCTCCCATAGTCCCCCTCGGCGCCTTCCCATGTGTTCCTTGCTCTGTTCTCATTCCGGCTTGTACCTCTCACACCGTCCTATACCTCTTCTCAGCTCGGTTTCCCAACCCTCTGGCAAATTTAGGGAGAGGGCAGAAACAAGCTATTATGATTTTCCTTTAAAACTTGATACATTTAGTGGGATCGAAATTGGCACAACTATTCTGAAGTGCAACTTGACACATCAAATATTTAATGCATAATTCCCTTAACCCAGCAATTCCACTTCTCTGAGTGTAAGCGATAGAGTAAAGCTCATAAAACATTGCTTGAATTAGCAAAATTTTAGTTAACAACCTGTGTCCATTAATAGTAAAAATATTAAATAGTTACCACCTTTTCATATAATAAAATTTCCATCCTGGAATATTTTTTGAAACATGAGGGCTCTGTATGTACTGACATGAAAAGGTACCCAAAATACATTTTCATTCATTTTAAATTTGAGTTTAAACAAAATACAGACCATTGCTTATATTGTATCGGTTCTTTATTTCTGCGTAACACACCACTCCAAAAGCTTTACTGCCTTAAAACAACAATCACGTACTTAGTCATGATTCTGTGGTTTGGCGATGTGCGTCAGGCTCAGTAGGACAGCTGTCTTTGCTGTAGGTAGTGTTGGCTGCCCTCATTTACATATGGGAGGCCTAAACCGAGAACAGATCCTTCCGCCTGGCCGACCTCTCTACCTGGATGATCTATCATCCTCACGATCCTAGTCTAGGCTGTTCTTACGGCAACAGCACTCCGAGAGGGCGCCTGCAAAAAAGGCACATCTTGCGACCTGGACTGTGGATCCCCACAGTGTCATTTATGCCCCCTTTACTGCTGAAAGCCAGTTGCAAGGCTAGGCCAGAATCAAGGAGTAAGGAAACAGACTCCTCCTTTTAATGGAAGTTGCTGTGTCATAGCTGTCATCCAGAATGCCCCCCTACCATCCTCACTTCCTGGGATTCGTGCCTTTGTATAGTCCCCTCCCACATTGAACCTGGCAGACCTGCGTGACCAATAGAAGATGGCAGAAGGGAGGGTGTGTGACTTCTGAAGCTAGGTCATAGCAGGCATCGCCTTGGACCATTCTCTATGGGGGAGGTCAGGCACCATGCCAGGAGGAAGTTCAAGTAGCCTGTGGAGAGGCCGGGATGAAGAGGAGCTGAGGCCTCCTGCCAACAGCTGGGGCCACTATGTCAGCTGTGGGAGTGAGCCACCTTGGAAGGGAATCCTCGAGCCCCAGTCAAACCTTCACGTGACTCTAGGCCCAGCCCACGTCTGACTACAACCTTGTGAGAGCCCCGAAACCCCTCAGTTCCCAGAACCTCTCAGTCAAGCCACCCCGTAATTCCTGACCCAGAGAAACCAGGACAGATAGGAAGTGATTAGTGTTGTTTTAAGCCACTCAGCTGCAAAATGATTTGTTTTGCAAAATTAGATGAATGCAAGATGCAAATAATTTGTAACCTGTGTGTGTGTGTATATATGCACATGCACACAAATGATAGATAGATTTATATATTAAATATATGTAAAATGATTATTACTAGAAACTGGGATGAGGGTTATACATATGCATGTCTAAGCGTGTAAGTGTGTGTATGTGGCTGATGCTGGGCAGTAAGGGGCAGACGGGCTTATACTTTTTACTCAAGGTTCTTTTTTTCTTCACACTTGTTTGAGTTTTTTCACTAAGAGTGTTTTACTTATATAATTGTTTAGGCAAAACATAATTTCTCTTGATACCTCAAAGTATTTGTATGTGCACATGCATATGAGCGACTGGGCGGGGACAGAGGAAGAAACCCATTTGGGGTTCTTTAGAGGCCGTCTGGCATGATTGCTCTGGATGCTAAAGGCCTGGTAGCTGTGCGATGTGCCCCCAGAAGATGCGCAAGCTCAGCACAGGCCTGGTGTACAGAGACAAGCGCTCTCTGACCAAGCATGGAGACGATAGTAGTGAGGCAACTACAATGAGATTTAAGCATCCGTTTTCCTTTCAAATGAGATTTCCCAGAATAGACAACGTCCCAGAAGTCACTGAAATACAATTAGCACAGCTGGATTTGGTTTAGAACACTAAGAATCTGTTTGAAAAAACAAACACAAAATGGGGTCCAGCTGTCGGAACCAGTTTAGAGAACTCCACGTTTAAAAACAAAATCCTTGTATGTTTTCCAATGGCTTTTTCAGTGCAGTGCAGGTTTAAAAAGCAACTGACCCAGTCAATGTATCAGGGCAATTAACCAGGCCTTTTCCACATAAGGAATCCAAAGGCTTTTGTCCTCCAAAAATAAAGATTAGTGTCATGGTATCTTGGGATTTTTTTTTTTTCAAAAGTCCTAGATAATTCCATGAATTTTTTCCTGGATTGTAAGAAATCTGGAGTGCCCTAACATTGTTCTTCCCATTCATAATATTTATCATTGCTGTTTTATTTATGAGTAAGCGTTGACAGCATCCTCAGGGCTAGAAACAAAACCCTAGAGAATACTATAGTCCTTGCCTATCAGATAACAGTGTGGTTGTCTTCTCCATTGCCGCTCTTAAATATGCAATATTTAGTACCATCGCATGCCATGGAGTCCTGGAAGAGATAGTTTCACCTCAACGGGAAAGATCCCTAATGTTTAAAAGACATGAAATAAAGAAATCTATGTGTAAAGATGACATCTTCCCAACTCCTGGAGCATAACCAAATTGCTTGGAATTTCTAATACTTGTGACTTTAATAGAAGAATTTCAACCTATGTGTCCTTCCTACTCTGATTAAAAATTTACAGATATTGCAATTGTACAGAAGTACAATTGGGTTTTTCTTGATATGATAATTTATTTGTCCCTACTGTTTTTAGAGCATTCTCTGCCCCCCCCACCCCCTTCTATATGGTCGTCTGAGGCACCCTAGGGGTAGAAACATTAAAAAAGACAACATTGCCCTAGAGATAGCAAACTGAGTTTTCCTGGGTCACAGCAAGGGGAGACTGCAGCCACCGCCAGGTAGTTTGAAATTTACAGAGTTACAGGTCTGAGAGCTGGGTGTCTGATTTGCGTGTTCAGTTCCAAGGGTCACTGTGGCTTTGCGCAAACCCCCTACATCCTTCTAGGCCCGTTCCCCTCAATGAAAGGATACTTATTTGTGAGCAAAGCATTGCAAAACTATTATATGGATTGCAGACGTGTAGACTAGAAACCCTAGATACGGAGACAGAATGCACTATGTGCATTTGATCAGTTTGACTCAAGAGCACAGCCATTTACTGTGAAATTCCACAGGGAGTGTGCCTAGGTTTTGTTGAAAAATATGGCATGTAGAAAAATTTCCTGGTAACACTGGTTTTGGAGAAAAGGCGAACACCTAGTTTACACACTTTCTGATTCCTGTGTGAGAATTATTTTGACATGCATTTACACATAGGTGTAGAAAAGTTCATGAAAGAAACAAATTAAAATATAACCCAAATTACTGAAGTTAAGGGGCAGGAGGTATTCCTTCTAGTTGAGGGAAGACGTAAAAAGTGAAAAAACAATCTTAATCCAGCATGCACTTTAAGGAGCTGGACTGAGCAGTCTCTGTGGCCTTCCCAAAACCACAGGAACTGCGGTCTGAATCCTCCACCCAGTGAGAGGGAAGAAGATGGGAGCTAGAAAGTCCCGGCTGGGGCTGCCTGCAGCAGAGAAACTAGACGCTGCACAGGAACCCCCTCCTGTCATCGGGCCCCAGTGCACAAGGTCCACGAGGCAGAGGGAAATAGCCTTTGCTTTTCAGGGCTGCAGCCCGGTACCTGGAATAAGGGGGCCCAGAGAAGGGCATGCTCTGCCTGCCGCGCCGGCCATGCCGGTCTTCAGTCCTACTGAGAGCAGCCCTGGGAGGCGGCTGGAAGCCGGTTCCATGTTGCTCTCTCTAGGGGCATGAATCGGAAGTTGCTTCCGACATATACACAAGACAATAAACATCTCCTGGCTCCGCCTCAACACAAATAAATACAAAACCTCAGATAAGGTCAAGTTAAAGGAGTTCATCATCACCAAGCCCTTATTATGTGAAATGTTAAAGGGTCTTATCTAAGAAAAAGAAGATAAAAAACATGTATAGTACAATGACAGCAAACTTACAATTATTAACAACCACACCTAAAACAAAAACAAAAACAAACTAAGCAAACAACTAGAACAGGAACAGGACCACAGAAATGGAGATCACATGGAGGATTAGCAACAGGGGAGTGGGAGGGAGAGAGGGGGAAAAGTTACAGAGAATAAGTAGCATAGATGGTAGGTAGAAAATAGACAGGAGGAGGGCAAGAATAGTATGGGAAATGTAGAAGCCAAGAACTTATAAATATGACACATGGACATGAACTAGGGGGGAAATGTGGGTGGGAGAGGTTATGCAGAGTGGAGGGGAATGAAGGGGGAAATGGGACGACTGTAATAGCATAATCAATAAAATATATTTTTAAAAAAATACAACCCCTGCATGAGTAAGTGATCTCGTAGCCCTGCTCAGAGAGAGGTGAGAGGTCAGGAGGGCATGGCTTGTGATGAGTCATCATATGTAATATTTGAAAATTCATATCAAACACAAAACAGGTAACTCCCACTGAGAAAGAGTTTTTGCTCTGAGAAATGTTGGCCGTGGGAATTTGGAACACATCCCCGCCCCCCCCGGGCCCCGTAAACTGATGTTCTAAATCTAGGTGGTGTTTGGTTTCCCAAAGTGCGTCCCCACGCACTTTTATAACAGCACGGTTTCCACTCTGCTGTACTATTTTCTCAGGGGACGAAGTACAAAAATGAACACGGCAAGCCAGAGGACATGTTAGTCCTGGGCCCACACCAGGCCCCTCCACGGGTGTCCCTGAGCTGTGCCACAAAGGCGGGTGTAGCAGGGTAAACAATATATTAAGCAAATAAGCAAATAAAGAATATTCTTATAAATCATATCAAGTACAACAAAGGAAATGGGAGAGAGTGTTCTCTAGGAAATGATCTTTGAGCTGAGGCCTGGTAGGAAGAGAGAGTGAGTCTGTGTGTTTTTTGCGGGGGAGGGGTGAAGGTCAGTACAAGCCAACCCGAGAAGAGCAAAGCTGTGACGTGAAGAAGCCTTGTTCAAGAGATTGACAGTCAGCTTGACAGCAAGTCAGGCTGCCGGAGTGTGCTGAATGGGGAGTGTCGGGGAGGTAACATTGGAGAGGTGAGTAGGGACCAAATTATGCCAAACCCTGAGAACCAAGTCAGGCTTTTTTTTTTTTTTTTTACTTTCTTCCTTAATGCAATGGAAAGCCTTGAGGCTTATAGATAGGCTAATGACATAACCGGAATTACTTTTTTGAAAGTCTAGTGGTGCTGGAAGGTGGAGTACAGATCTGGTAGAGGGACCGAAGGCAGGAGGGAAGCGGGAAGACCAGCTCAGAGCAAACTGCAGCGACCCGGTGCTGGCAGCGGGGGTGCTGAGGTTCTGCTGGTGGAAAGTGGAGGTGCTGTGTGAAGCTGATATAAATTTTGGAGGTGGTACTGATAGGAGATGCTCAGTTCAGGGACAGAATGAGGGACCGGAGGGAGAGGCTGAGGAAAAGGGACTCTCCCGCAGGCCGTAGCACTTGGTGGGTGGGTGGAAGGGCCATTTGCTGAGATGAAAGCAGAAAGAGATGAAGAGCTGGCTTCCGATGTGTGAACTCGGAGACGGCTGTGAGGCGCAGAAAAGAGGTCTGAGCCAGAGATATAAACGTGGGAGGTGGTGGCCCAGATGGTGTGAGTGCCTCGGGTGGGGCTCTAGGCTCCTTGCTGCCTCTCCAATGTGTAGGGACAGGCGGGCAGACTATCCCTTACACGCTTAGAGGAGGGAAAGGATGGCGGTCACTTTCAAAGAAACGATGTTCCTCCTCCTGTGCGGAAGAACCCATTTTCAGCCTGAGCGGTTTGTGCGAGTGCGGAGGGGCCGAGATGAAGCTAGCTCAGGGTCTACGGAACACTGAAATGGCTCCGCTCTGACTTTGCTTTCCTCAGAGTTAATGCCCTTTTCTCAGAATGCACCAAAAATGAGCACATTTTCTCTGAATGTAACTGGGCATGTCACTTTTCTGAGACCCTCCAAACAATGGGCCATTTTTCCTTGTGCGGTGAAGCTGTGCTTGCTTCCCCATCGTGATTAGGGTTTTTATTCGCATCTGGACATTTCTGCTGAGCTGGAGCCTGTCACTCACCTGGAACCGCCCACACCAAATGGAAAGGACACTCTAGAGTCACGGAGTTCGAGCGGGCCCAGGGCTCCACGCCGTCAGCTGCCAGGGAGTGAGTAATCCTGGCTTCGGAAAGGGCACATGTGTAAAGCTAAATTAATATGTCCTGTTTTCCATCCATGACTTCTCTCTGTTTCCAGTTTTAAACTCAGCGGCCTTGGTTCCATGACCATGCAAAAAAATATTTTTGGAGTCGCGTGTGTGTTTATCGTCAATCCCAGAATGGACACAATTCTTGGATCTCATTTCATCAGTCCTGACCCAGATGCTCACAGGAGAGGAAGGAGAAATAAAGTCCATGTACCTTACCTTTCTGAATGAAACAGCTTGGCGTTTCTAACAGGCCCCGGGTCTGCTGTCTTTATTTCCTGGTGGTGAAAAGCTGTGAAGCAGATGAGGAACATGAAAGCCTCCATGACATCAACTCCTTTCCAATGTTTTGGTTTTTTGTTTCCCATGATAAGGTTGAAAAGGCCCATTTGACTCTTACAAATTGCCTTCCCTCATCAAAGAACTCCGAGCCCAGAGTCTATAAACATATTTGGACACTGTGTTTAGTTGTAAACCACCAGGAAAGAAAAATGAAATGATATCTAAACTAAACGCCCAGCCCCTTTCTAATCTTCTTTATTGCCATAATTCCAGTAAGTCTGGATTCTCTGTTAAGAACAAAAAGCTGACCAACCTCAAGTTTAAGGGCTTACGTGGCCCCAGAGCAAAACTCCCTAAAGCTGCACCAAATCAAATCCAGGGGTAACAAAGATGAGTAACAACTGCCCAGATGTCGCAACTTTCATATTTACAAAAACAGACAGCGTGGACCCCGCCGGGAGGCATCTCCTCGTCCCCTAATTAATGGTTTTACTTTCCTCTGACCAGCTGTGAGCTGCCCCGGGAACAGCCTTGGGCTAACAATGGAGCTGAGATGAGGACAATAAAACAAAAACTTGCACAATGACCTGAGGACTGAAAACACCTGTGCTGATTTCTTCTCACCAAGCAGAAGTTTTCCGGGCTGGGAACTGAGTGTCATTCATCCCAGGGATGATTGATTAAAAGGATCTTGGAGCTGTTAGGCTCCCAAAGTCAAAAGGACGAACACCATCAGGCCCTGACCAATGCAAACCCAGAGGTCAAGAAAGTCACAGTGTGCTTGACTTCAGTGAATAGGAATCGCAGCGGAGAGCCAGGCGGCCACAGCCTGTACCACCCTGGATTAGAGAAAAGAGAGGGCACCTGGGCTAGGAGTGCTCCATGTACAAACGACATAAAGATAGCATTCATTCACGGCTCAGGGGAGAGGGCGCTTACCTAACCAACGATCTGTGTTTCTGTCTAGGATTCTATCCCCAGAGCTAAGAGTGTGTTAAGCAAGCCCTTTGACCAGCACCAGAGCCATCAATCCACAGACGTGCTCCCGCTGACCGGCGGGAAAAGTGAGATGCAGAAAAGCACACGTCCAGAAAGGCAGGGTTTACATGTTTTAAATGTAGCTGGGTTGCTTTGCAGGAGCGACTTAATCTCTCTAACGCTCAATTTAGGCATCTATAAAATGGGAATGAGAACCATAGGATTATGTTGAGACCTACATGAAATCATGCAGGTCAGGCGATTAGCACAGGGCCTGGCAGACAGCAAGCACGTGCTAAGTGTTACCAAATATGTTGCTGCTGTTGCGGACTTTTGTTGAAGAGTAAGTAGAAGAAATCCTATTTAACAATAACTCTGTATCTGCAGAGATAAAAGCCTTAACTAGCATCAGCTATAAACTTGCTCAGTTTCTTTGCCTACAAACATAAGCCAATGTTCAGTTATAAGAGACACTGCATGTGGAAAAATCTTTGTAAGTTTGGCAAGGCATTGGAACAAGTCAGAATTGCCTGATTTGTCCAATATAGATTTCAGACAAATGTATATATGTCTCTTCTCATATTTAAAAAGAAAAAGATGCCCAGGATTCTGAAACCTGTCCAGATCCCAGCTTGATGATGTCCCAGGACTCATGATGACCTGATGGTGCAGCGACCCTGTGTTTATTTCCCTGTTGATTTCCCTTCCCAGCCCCAAGCTCACTTTCCCATTGCCCGCAGGAAGGCAGCGCCAGGGGTGCGGCAGGCCTGACTTGGCAGTCCTAAAGGTGAACAAAAGGATCCTGGCTTTTGGCGAGCGCAAAAGGAAGCTGTAGCAGGCCTCGGTCACATTCAAACCAGAACAGAGTTGTCACTAATGCTAATGACAGCCTGCTCTGTGGGGGGCTGCTCTCCCTGGAAACTCCCTAGAAGCTGCCCTGAGGTTTGTAGAGCGGTTGTCTCTGTGACACTGCGGGTTACATGTGTGCAGTGTGGTGAGTGTTCTGGGATCGTGGAGGAGACTTGCAGAAGACACGGAGGGAGAGATTTACCCGAGTATACAAAGTGAAGTTCGTGCGTGTCTACAAGATAGGACGGAGGAAAGAGAAAGTTTTCCTTGGATGCTGCTGAGTCAGAAAAGTTCAGCTCCCAAGTGGACTGTCCCCAGAGGCCTGACCCCACTGGGACTTGACCCACAATGCAGCAAAGGTAAGAGGCCTGGTTCCTACACCAGGTGGCATGCATCTGATGCAATTTGAGACAAATTTGTGCCTTGATTACTCCAGCCCAGCCTCCACCCTGCCCTTCCCCACCACACAGAATTGCTGAGGAGAACCTAGAAAATAGAAATATCTAGTTATGTCTTTTTTTAAATACTCTGAAAAGACCTCAGGATAGTTGCTCTCCTTATGTCTGTTTTTTTGTTTTTTTAATGCACTGGTCTTCATGGAAGCCTTCTTCCTTTACTTTCAAAAATAAAAACTGCTTTTTAATTTAATTTTTTTTCTTGGCCAAACGGGTCAGTAAAAACGTAAGCAATCCCACCAACGGTGACTGGACTTACACAGTGTCGTTCCTCATCAGCCACATACCGGTTTCGTCCCTACTGTGGGACTAGGCATTACCTTTGCAGTTTTACTCGTACAGACACTTAGGGCCAGAGTCGTGGTGACTTGCCCAACAGCAGGTGCATAGGTAAGTGACAGGCAGCGTATTTACTCTGTTCCCACCTCTTTTCAGTGGGATGATGACTTTGCTCTCTGTACCAAGTGCTGATGGCATTCTCTGCCACAAATTCTGGCAGAAGGGCTGGCGAGAGGATGACATTTTAGAAGCTAGAACTCTCCTGGAAAATCCAGAAAGAGATCGTCATAGTGTCCAATACAATATACCATCTTATTACTTATTCCTGTTTACATCCATCCCTGGGCATTGGATGCGATTTAACAAATATTGATAAATGTTGTCCCCTGTGCCCAACACGGGGTCACAGGTCAGGGTGTGGTGCAAACTATAGGCTCGAGGAGTGCTAAAGGCGTCGTGCAGAGAGGGGCTGGGGGTGGAAGTGGTGTGTGAGACGACTCTCCACAGCTAGTGCGTGTCATGCTCGGGCTTAGCAGAAAGCAGGGGCTTGAACCAAGGGAGAGCTCCTCCACCTGCACAGCATCCTGTGCAGGAACGTGCTCAGAGCAGAGGTGGGCGGGGGTGAAGAGCACAGCCTGGGGCATAGACCATCTGGATCAGAATCCTGCCCTCACCACCTATTAGCTCTGTGTCCTGGGGTAGTTAACTCCTGTAAGCTCAGTGTTCTAATATATCAAATGGGAATAATGGTAATACCTACCTCATGGAATGGTCTGAAGGTTTAAATGAGATAATGCATGTGAGGCCTTTGGTGCACCTAAGTGCTCAGTAAATACTAACTGTTGTAATGGCCACATGCCTGGCCGCATGGGACACATGTGTTCCATGGGACATGTGCCCAGGAAGGAAGGGCCCTACTCTCAGTCTGGTCAGGACATGGTGAGTTAGTTGTATGCAGTTGATTACACGCAGTGTGATAAGTGCTCTGGGAGGATGGAGGAGGGATCTGCTAGGTCCATCAGGTTTGGGATGAGGATTCTGGGCAGCTGTTGGGAAAGGTGAGAGGAGGTGTCTCAGCAGAGGCCCTGCATGGAGGAAGGCGGCATAGGACAGTGGAAAGAGCTGCAAGGATTTGATTTTGAATCCCAGCTGTATCCACGGCCAGTTGCATAACATAACTGTCTTAGTTGCTAGGGCTACCATCACAAAATACTACACCCTGGGTCATGGAAACAACAGACTTATTTTCTCAAAGTTCTAGAGGCTCGAAGTCTCAAGTCAGGGAATTGGCAGATTTGGTTTCTTCCAGGTCACTGTCCTTGGCCTGCAGGTGGTGTCTTCTTGCTGTGTCCTCACTGGTCCTCCCCCTGTGCACGGCCACCCTTGGTGACTCCCTGTGTGTCCACATTTCTGCTTCTCATAAGGACACAGTCAGATCGAATCAGGGCTCACCCTAAGGACCTCATTTGAACCTAATCACTTCTGTAACGGCTTTATATCCAAACCCAGTCCCATTCGGAGATACTGGACTTCAACATATGAACATGACAATGGCCGAGTTACTAAGCCTCGCTGAGCCTTATTTCCTCATCTATACATTGGGAACCATATCTAATAAAGAGAACAATTATGATGATTATAAAAGGGACACAAAATGCCTATCCCATTTTCTGGCCCACAGAAGGTGTCCGAGAGGTAGTGGTTATGGTTAGCACCATGAGCTGAGCCTCAGATGAACATGGGGTCGGTCCCGTGCACAATTCTCATTCCCGATCAGCACGGAAGAACTGGCCCTTAGTTGTCCCACAGACTCCCTGAGAGATCAAAGGAGCTCTCCGTGTTTCTACTCTTAGGTTCTGGCAGACGAGTCCATCATCAGATAGCAAATGGATGGCATGATGAGCTCCACAGATTCCATGGGTTATCTCTGTCTAGTTATTCAGGAATCTGTTCATTCTTTACTCCATGCGTGGGGCGAGAGTACCCACGTCCCGCACCTCCACAGAGAACCGACGTGCAGCAGAGATACCCAAAGCATTTTGTCCACCCAAAGTGGCCTCTAGGCAGCCTGTCCTGGCACATCTGGAAAACATTATAATGTAAACCTAACATATTCATAACATGTAGATGTAGATGTAGAATACGTGTGTGTATGTGTGTGTATATGTATAGTATGTTTATATTGTTTTGAAAAAATCTAACTTATAGAAGAGTTGCATGTAGAGTATGGTACAAAGACTTTTATACTATATTATCTGAATCCTTTGAGAGTAAGCTACCGAAATGATGCCTTGCCTTACCTAAACACGCTAGTGAGCATTTCTAGTAGACGAGGACATTCTCCTACAGAAGCACAAACTCAGGAAATTAACATGGATCTGTTAGTGTTGAATACTATCTCATCCTCAGGCCCCAGCATGTTTTCAATTGTTACAGAATCCTCAGACTCAGAATCCATTCATGTTTAAGCCAGTTGTCCAAAAATATCCCTTCCAAGCAAGTGAGTATTTCAGAATGAGGCATTTAGTTGTGCACTTAGTTGTCGTGTGTCCTTCGTGTGATCCAGCCTGGGAACTTTCCTCTGCATTTCCTTCACTTTCGTAATCCTGACACTTTTTTAGCAATACAGGCCAGGTATTCTGGAGAGTGTCTCTCAATTTGGGTTTGTCTGAGTTTCCTCGTGCCTAGACTCAGGTTACACAGTTTTGGCAAGAATAGCACAGAAATGAAGCTGCGTTCTTCTCATTGCAGCCTGTTGGGTAGCAGATGATTTTAAGCTTCACTGAGACCACTTGATGAAGACGGTGTCTGCCAGCATTCTCCACCGTAAATCACTCTTCTCCCTTTTTCAGTTAATAAGTGTTCTGTAAAGAAGTGCTTTGAAAGTACATAAATATCTCACTTCTAATCAGAATTTCAATGTGTTCCTTTGACATGTTCCCATTATCTTTTCAGCACTTCCTGGTACATGAGCCTTTAAATCAGTTATTTTCCCAAGGAGTTCTAGTTCCTTTTAGTGGGGAATTATTTACAATCCAAAATCTGACTGCTAGGTGTGCCCATTGCTGACTGGGGCGTCACTGTTCCCTCACTGAGTGGGCAGAATCAGGACCTGTGTGTGTATGCATACATCTATAGTCATTTCTGTATTGATCTATTTGTATTAAAACACATAAACCCACACTGGCACTTCCAATTCCAAGCCACCACCACTGGGTTCGTTCTCGTTCCCTCCCTCTCTGCATTTGCAAGGCCCTTCTCTGGCACTAATGCAGCCAACTCCCATTGCCCTTACTCATCTGCTTATTTGATCAATGCCCCGAACGTCATCACCTGCAGTGGCCAGCGCTGCCCTCGTCCCCGCGCAGATGCCCCCGAGTCATGCCTAGATCCCGACACTCAGGCTGTCCCCCTAGAGGGAGACCTTCCTCTGCCCATCCAGGCCCTGGCACTGTGCTGGGCAGCCCTTCTCTGTGGCTAACTTACTTGCCCCCTCTGGGCCACCACTGTATCTCCTCCACCCCCCACATTAGTGACTGCCTTGCTCAGCCCCATCTACTGGCTTAAAGCACTGAATTATTTAGAAGATGGGAAGACGAAGAACCCTTTATTTAATTTTGACATTTATAAAAAACTCAGAAGTCACTGTGACCCATGGTAACATTTGTGCAGGTTTATGTGTTCTCACTGTCTTCGATTTGTGGGGAGCAGAGCAGTCTCCATGCAGTTAGGGCCCGTGTCCCCAGTTCCAGACCCAAGGGCGTGAGGTTCACCCCGCCAATTGTGTTCGCACAGTACTCCTCTGACCCACACGGTGGTGGGCCGCCCACTCTCTGCTCCAGGTACTGACAGCATCTCCAGGGTGGGACTACTGTTTGGGAAATCACTGCTCCTCTTCCTCCTCCAGGTCCTCATCTAGGCTCCCCCTCAGTTATTTCCTCAAAGGCAGGTACTAAGCACTGACTGTGTGCCAGGTACTTGGCTAGGTCGTTAGATAGAGATTTAAAACCTTGGCCTCCACCCGCAAGGAACTCTCTGTCCACCGTGGGAAGCAGACAGGAGTCAGACACCTACAGTTCCGTGCAGGGAAGTGCAATCAGAGCTGTCTCGACAGCCTGTCTTGGGAAGGCACATGACCCAATGGATAGGAAGGAAGGAGACAGAGGCCAGAGGGGAATCCCAAGGGTGGGGACTAACAAAGTCAGGGAGGGTTGGAACGGAAGCACAGGTTGTTGTGTGTGAAGTGCCGGAGGCCAAGGGAGGACCTGGCAAGGCAGGCCCAGGCTGCTTGAGGTGGGTCACTTGTATGCAGGGCCAATATGGCTGGATTCTAGGCTTCAGAACAAGAGACTATAGAGCCAAAGTTTGGGGTTCAAATCCTGGTTCTGACACTTACTAACTGTGTGGTCTTAGGCGAGTTACTGCTCTTGACTATAAAACTGGAGATTTAAATTTCTTCTTTTACATAGTCACAGAAAAATGTATATAAAATGCATGTAATAAACACTGTGTTGTTATGATTTCCCAACAGGTGGCTCAGAGGGGATGAGGGCACTGGCAGAGCAGAGGCATTAAAGAAAACATTAGTTAAAAGAGAGAAATATAAATGAATAGATTTGGGCAATTCAAAAGTAACACCGTCTCATCACTAGAAAAAAAAAAGTGACTATGTGAGATAATGGATGTTAATTAGACATATGGTGGTGATCATTTTGCAATATATGTGAATACCAATCAGGGTGTTGTACAACTGAAACTAATATAATGTGATATGTAAATTATATCTCAATTTAGAAAAGAAATTCTAAAGTCATTAAACATCAGAACTTTGCCACATTTAACGTAAGCGTATTTCACGGCTCACTGCTGTTTTTCTTTTGACATAATTTGGGGATGGGAAGCCACCATATCTTGTCCTTGTTTTGGTCTTTAAAGGTCCCAGCATCACAGAAAAGGCATCTTTTCTTCTACTAGTTTCCTGCTCACTGCGGTCCCTCCGGAGCGGCTGCTGTCCTCACTCATTGAGTGCCAGGCCAACAGTAACTGCCATAATTGCCTGGCAAACCCGACACCAACCAAGGCTACCCCCAGGCCGGAAGTCCATTACTGTCAAAGCAGGTCTGCAGCCTGCCTGAGGAGGGGAGAGGTGGACGTGTAGAGAGTGGGGTCGTCCTTGAAACCGTCCCCATCCTGTCTTTGGAGCAATGAGCCAGCCCCCTTTTCCCCACAGTCCCCGTGCCTGAAGAGCTTAGGGAAGCTCCAAAAACAGAAGCTCAGATATGTAGATGGCACCTGAACTCGGAATGGGGATTGACTGTGTCAGGCTTGATAAAGAAAACTCTGTGTGATTTAGCGATCAATGTCCTCACCAACACGTGCACAGAAGCATGGTATTTCCCGCTGTTTCAGTTATCCATTCAAAACGCCTTTATTGAGACACTAGCACAAGCACTGGTGATGCAAAAATGCCCTTTGGGGTTTTTTCACCCCTGGCATCTGTCTGTAGATAAAAGATAAGAGCGTACCTCCTCTGAACTAAACTTGGTGAAGGCTGTTACATGACAAGTCAAGATGATGCAGCGCAGACCCCTAGCACATCAATCACCGAGTATTTAGAAGGATGGACAGGACGCCTGTCACTCAAACGATCTTCCTTCCATAAATCTGTCTTCTGTCAGTTGGTCAGGCAGATAGAAAGCAAAGAGTAGAATTAACAGTTTGTTGTGACATTCTTTAGTGGCAGCCACCCCTCTTGCTTAAAGGCAATTTTTAGCCCTGGCTGGTGTAGCTCAGTGGATTAAGTGAGGGCTGCGAACCAAAGTGTCGCAGGTTCAATTCCCAGTCAGGGTACATGCCTGGGTTGTGGGCCATGACCCCCAGCAACTGCACATTGATGTTTCTCTCTCTCCCTCTTTCTCTCTCCCTTCCCTCTCTAAAAGATAAATAAATAAAATCTTAAAAAAAGAGGCAATTTTTGTGAACTTTGAACTTTTTTATTTAAGCAAGTACATCTTCTTCCCTTTCCTGGAATAGCCTAATGGGGAAACAGCCATGGTCATGCAAACTGACTCCTTAATGCTGAGAACAGTCCACCTGAGAGAAGAAAACTCCTGTCTATTCATCCACACACAACCCCCACCCCCCAGCAAAAGGACTCCACCACTCTCCTGGGAAGGTGACCAAAGGCCAGGAAATCAATCCTGTCTTCTAGAATGTTCCTCAGTAGCTCTTTCATGGGTCCAGTGTCCAAAGCCTCATGAGAGTCCCCTTGCCACAGGAGCCCGAAGGATTCTTAATTTGCATCAGCCCCATTCTGCCTCCCAAATGCAGAGCATGCCCAAGCCATTGAATGTGTCTCCTGCCCCACAGGGAAATGCACAGGCAGAAATATAGTTAAACCAAATATTCTGCTCTTATTCTTTGGCCAGGATGCTGCCTGGCTGAGCCCTTATCGCCTGGATTATCTTTGGGCTCCCTGGCGATTTTGTGGGCTCGCTCTCCTGAGGTTGGCAAGAATCAAGGCATTGTCTGAGGGCCAAGGCCAAAGCCTTACTTCTCCCTCACTCTTTTGAAAACGGAGAAGAGCAATTTGCCTGTACTGCTTGTAATCAATCCTTACCCAGACTTCCTCCACTTCGTCACCACACCTCCTGTTACTCCGACTGAATACCCGCTCTGAGCACACCTCACAGAACTGGTTCTCTGGGTCTGCAACAATGGTCTCCAGAAGCTCCCTGAGCTCACCCTGGCACAGGCCTCACGGCCTCTGCTCTGCCATCTGGCAGCGAGGCGTTCCTGGTGCTGGAGCAACCTCCCCCAGCTGAGATGTGATCCGAATCTCTCGACACGGAATCCCGCTCAGTCCTGGAATGGGGCAGCCCCTGAGGTCCCGGGGAGTCACTCGGAGAGTCCCAGTTAGTGCTGTATTGTCTGACAAACCTCGTGGCGTAAACTTCTTATCAGGGACCATCAACAAATCACAGACATAATATCTGAATGTGTGCATAAGAACCTCAATAGGTAATGTATCATTTTAACCTAAGTCACTTTTCATTCATTACTTTTAGCACTAGTGTGAAGCACAAAGCACAGGGAGTTCAGCACACCCACCAGGTTTTATTTCTGAGGGCCTAGGGTTAACACTATTAAGACTTTAGAGTAAATGTTTCTATAGACTAGTAAAGATTTGTCACCAACTGGCACTGAGTGGCTAGGAAACACACCTGGCAAGGTGCGTTGTGTTTGGCAGGTGCTCAGTTCATGGAATAATAGTGACCATGGGCACTACTGAGTTCTCACATGCCAGACATTGTCAGACTCTTTACATGGCTTGCTTTATGTTAATTCTCATCATTATGAAAAGTACTATGATCATTTCCATTTTCTGGTGGAGAACTGAGGTTTAAAGAGACTAAGTAACTTGCCCAAAGGCACCAAGCAGTGGCTCCTGGGTTTGAAACCACGTCTGTCACACTCCAAAGCTCCTAATAGGAGGGAGAAGGAAAGGCAGAGAGGGGCGAAGAGAGAGGAGCAGCCTTGGGCAGCCAGCTCTTCGCATGCCCGCGAACTTGCTGACCAGCTCTCCACATCCCTACTATGGCACTCGCCTGATCAGTGAACAAAGAACCACTTTTTCAGAATCTGTTATCCTCTCTGTCCATTCTGGTTGACACATGATTAAATCATTAAGATCAAGATTTCTCCATCTTGCCAACATGGGCATTTTGGGCTGGATAGTTCTTGGATATGGAGGGCTGTCTTGTGCACTGTCGGATATTTAGCAGCATTCCTGGCCTCTACCCACTGGATGCCAGTAAACACCTCCCAAGCTGTGACAATCAAAAATGTTTCCAGACAATGCTGAATGTCTGGAGACATTCTCCAAATGGCCCCCATGGAGAACTGCTGCTACACTAGATACAACCAGGGGTAAAAGAAGATTCGAGTCCCCAGAGGTGAGGATGAAAGTCCCCAGAGGGTGGAAGCTTCTGTGTGGCTGGGGGTGGTCTGGGAATTCATCTAGGGAAGCAACCGCTCTCGTATTCACAGCCCCATTCTAACCTCAAACTAAGTGAAAAGACCAAAACACTAGCCAGCCCAACAGAAGCCTCAGGCCCCACAGGCTTACAGGGAGGGTGGATTGGGGGTCCCTCCAAAAGCGCCCAAGGACCATGATTGTCCTTCCCAGAGTCACCAATCTGGCAAGACATTTGTGTATACCTGGGAAATGGTCCTTTTTCCATAGCCATCTGTGTACCATTCATTTGACCCCAAGCATAACCAGTTAAAGAGTAAGCATGCCAGATATGACTCTAGGGGTATATAGGTTCAATTCCCAGTCAGGACACATACCTAGGTTGTGGGTTTGATCCCTTGTCAGGGCACATTTGGGAGGCAACAGATCAATGTTTCTCTCTCACATCAGTGTTTCTTTCTCACCTCAATGTGTCTCTCTCTCCCTTTCTCTAAAATCAATTTTTTTAAATTTATTCTCAGGTGAGGATTAAATATATGCATATTTTCACTGGGAGAATGGATCATAGCCTATCAAAACTCAATCATGAGAAAATAGACAAGCCGGTTTAAGAAATAGTCAAAAGACTTGAACAGTTATTTTGCCAAAAGAAGATACGTAGATAACGATAAACATGTTGAAAAGGTGCCAAACATTGTTAGTCATTAAGAAAAAGCAAATTAAAACCAGAATTAAATACCATTGCACTTTGAATAACTAAATCTAAAAGGCTGACCATACCAAATGTTGGTAAGGATACCTAGGAACCAATTTGGCAGTTTCTTAAAAAGTTAAATGTATACCTGCCCTATGATCCAGCCATTGTACTCCTAAGTATTTATCCAATAGAAATAAAATTTCCTATCCATACAAAGGCTTGTATAGCAGCTGGAAACAACCCAAATGCCCACCAATAGTTGAATGAATAGACAGATTGTGGTATGTCCATACAAGGGTATGTGGTATGTCCAGCAATGAAAAGGGAATGAACTGTTGATACACACAGTATGAATGAATCTCAGAATTACGCTGAATGAAAAAAGCCAGACTGAAAAAGAAAAAAAAAAAGAATACATACTATCTGATTTCATTTAGATAGAATTCTAGAAAATGCAAATCATCTGTAGTTATAGAATGCAGATCCGGGGTTGCCTGGGGATGTGGTGGTAGGTCATGGAGAGAGAGATTACAGAGGAGCATGAGGAAATTTTGGGAGGTAACAGAAGTTCATTATCTTGACTGTGGCGATGATTTCATGGGTGAATCTGGAAACCACAATCTATGGGATTCTACACATCAGAGATGTGCCCTGGGATGGAGCCCTGGGCGCTGTGAGGGGGACCGAGACTCGGTCGGTCATTAATTAATTAGAGCAACCTGGGTGATTTCTCCATTTCCCTCCACCATTCTGAGCACAGAGGTTGTAGTCACCACTCTTCAGCCTGCCTGGATAGTGTTACTGAAGTGTGAGAAACTCATAAAAAATGCAGCGGCCTACAGGTGGGTGAGAGTCCTGTGCGGCACCTTCTCATACTACCTGAAGGGCACCCTTTATCTGGGTAAATCCTCTTGGGGCCAGAAGAGATTAGATCAGAATACACTGGATATATTTGCAAGGCTAAAAATCGCTCCTTCTTAGAGAGTAAAGGGTGCCTCCTCCCCAGAAAGGGGAGAGTGGCCGAGCCGCTTGGATCCCTTCCAGCATATTCAGGCCAGAGAACTGTGCAGGGTCCCAGTGTTCATTGAGGAAATCAAATGCACACACACAGCACCAGAGCCCAGCCGCCTCGGAGGCTGGGGGCTGCAGGTGCAAGCTCCAATTAGAGCAGCCGGCCTTCCAATACCTTTTCATCCTGAACAAGGACTAGGCCTCAGCCCCCGCCAGGGATTGAGGAAGGCCCCGGAAGGACTGCCGACCAGACGGAGGGAAACAAAGGGCGTCCAGAGAAAGGCAGCTCCTGTGAGTCGAACCTGAAACCCTAGCTTCATTTTCCAACCCTCCTGTGAGAATTCGCCAGTGCACAATTTTGTGGAAAATCAGTCCCTGGTCACAAGGAAACAAATCGCTTCCCAAGGCCCTCTACGTCCTCCATAAATTATCGTGGGGAGTTCTCTTCTGCAGAGCAGTGAGGCACAGTATTTCCACAGTGACCCGGTCGTGGTGGTCGTCTCCACCGTTGCCAGCAGTTCCCCATAAACTGATGTGTTTTTCAGGGTTACAGAGCCAGGGTGGTCCCTCTGTAACTAGTGGTTCTTTATCATTAATATCACATCAAGGCTGAACACAAAAGCACTTGTGACTTTATTTTTAGCAAAGAGGCATGTGTTCGATGTTCTTGCCAAGGCTCTATTCTCAGCAGAAAAACACTAAGACCACAGACTCACTCTCTCCACCCCTCTTCCTGCAGTCTCCCTCCTCATGTTCCCTTCACTGACTTACGTTTTTAAAGAGAAGGCTAGGAAGATTGGGAAGCTTGTCTCCCAAGCAACAAGGACCCCTCTGCAGGTCTGTCACCTCCCGGTGGCTCTCCGGGCAGCTTGGCCACCACCAATCTCTCTCTTAGGGGCTGCTTCCTGGACTTCCGGACAGTCTTTCTAGTTTTTAATAACAAAATCTCTAAAGAAGTGCCAACAATTAGAAATATTAACAAAAGAATATTAAAAGCATACAATCCCATCACTCTTGCCCTACTATTTTCTGTGTTTCTCTCCAGATCTTGTCACTGGGCATACTTATTTGTCTACTGTGTGTGTGTGTGTATGTATGTATGTGTGTGTGTGTGTGTGTGTGTGTGTGGTGTATCTCCTTATTATTTTTCTGACTTTTCTCCACTGGGTTTTCAGTCATGACATATAAATGGCCGGAAAGTTAGCAACAGAAGAAAGAGTCTTTTTGACACTTTAACACCCAAAAACAGTCAGCTCTCGGCAGTGAATACTTACCGCCCCCGGGGAGGCACCGTGCCGGGTTCCTGTGAGCGTCTGGTCACAACAGACTCATCAGTTGATCAGTTTATAATCTGGTTTCACGTGTACTTCTGTTTACAGACACTCTATTTAAAGGATGTTATTGATGAATCAATACTGAACTCTCAGATAGCCGTACTGCCAACCGTGCCCGAATGAAGCCAATCAAACACATGGCCTTTCTCTGGGAGGCGCATCCCAGCCTGTGTGCTTAGAAATGCCAGACAGCACTTCAGAACTGTATTGGGGGGGGCGTTATTTTTTAAATTGACATATAACATTATATTAGTTTCAGGTACACCATGTAATGATTCAATATTTACATATACTGCAAACCAATCACCACAGTAAGTCTAATAAACATTCGTCACTGTATATAGTGACACATTTTTTTCTTAGCAACTTTCAAGTATGCTGCACCATATTATTAACTGTAGTCATCATGCTGTACTGGGGGCAATTTTAAATAGTGAACATTTGAGTTGTCAAATTTCAGGCAACAAAAAGCACAAAAATTCAAAAAACATGACAGTCGGTAGACCACGCGAAGAACACTTATTAACCGTCTTAGCTGACACAGGAAGGCAGAACACCATCCCGTTTGACCTCAGCCAGGACTTGCATGTCAGGTGACTTAAATTTTTCATGGCTCTGCACGTGGCCACGCACAACTGTGAAAGTGCATGAGTATTGACTTGGTGGTTATAAATAAATTTTAGTGAGTAGGCAAATTTTCAGATATGGAACCCATGAATCATTAGGGCTGACCGTGCCTGTATTGCATCAATGCAGTATGTTGTGAAGGCAAGAAGGGGGTAGCCATTCACATTTCCCTTTGAAAGCAGTTTGCTGTTTCTTGATAAAAATGCTACTGTGATGGTTGCCACCTATTAATGTAAATCATTTCCTTCAAAAGAGGTCAGGAATACCTGGTGGGAACCTTCTATTTTGCTTCCAAGGTCGTCTCCATCATTGCTGGGTCTGGCTGAATGGTGCTTCTGGCTTCAGTCTCTATCAATAGCCTGACCATGAACAAGGCAGACATTTTTTCACCTATAAAAGGGAAAGTCCAGAGTTCCTCAATTCTAAGATACTCATTCTTTCACAGTTTAACATATCTGAAATCACGTGGTCTGTCTGTTCTGCGATGTTTTGCACTTGATGACGTGCCCGGGTCTTATTGTGAGAGCTGTTTTCCTTCTGGGTAGCACATAAAACAAAGGTGCATATTCCACCCTTAGGCATCTCAGAAGTGATGAAATGCAGCAATCATGGTCCCTGCACTGCGGTGGTGCGAGGATTGGGCAAGCTACCACTTCACAGGGTTGTTGTGGAAAAGTAAGCAACGTGGGAAAGGATGTGTATGGTGCAAAGCACTAGCAACTGAAGGAATTATCATGGCTGGGAGTATTCTTGCTCCTGGAATACATTAATCTTTTACTTTTGAAGTTCCTCAACAAATTTCATAAAAGTTGCTCCATGACCTGTGACCACTTTGATCATATTTTTCATGCAGTGGTTGGTGCAAACAGATTAATTTAGTGGGTCATAAACTGTTTTTTTTTTATTTTTTGTCATCGGAAATAGATTCCAAAAAGAGTTTGAGAACCACTGCTTTGAGGAAAGCAAAACATAAGTTTCTTGGGGGCCAGAGTGGTCCTTTGTTCATGCCTGTGATGTTGCAACAGTGAGGTCGTGCGTGATCCGACTACTGGGGTTCGCTAATGGGCATTAGAAGATTCTTGGCCAGTGCAAATTGAATTTCCTCTCATAAAGCTGCTTTTGTTTATGTTTTTTCCTCTCAGTCACAAAAGGAAAATGAAACAACTCAGGCAATAATTCAGTCCTAAATTATTAATATAACTCAAAATTTTTCTATGCCATCCACTACCTCAATTGCTCTTTTTGGGGGGGATGGAGGTCACTTGGATTCTGTGTACAAGAGAAAGCTTATAACACCTTCACTTCAAATTGGGGCTTCAAACTACAGCCCATTGACCGTGTGTCCTTGTACAAGTTTGCTTCTCAATGTAAAGGTGCACTATAAATGCAAGAAATCTGTCTGGAGTCTGACTATGGACATGTGATGGGATCAGCTAACTAGGTGTATAGGGCCGAGTTCCTGCTGAGGGTTTGCTCCCTGGTAGCAAAGTACGAAGGCTGCTTTACCTGCTGCTTTACCTGCCGTCCTCCTGCCGAACACTATCAAAGTAAATGAGTAAGTGAAAGGTGGTAGAAAACCAGGATTCACCAGGCTGCTTCAATGTGCCATTTGGTTAGGTGTTTGTGTATAACGGTTTCAACACACCTAAATATGGGCCTTATCATTTCCACTTTAACTGTTATCAAACCCTGGCACTCGAAGGTGAAATGATTTGTTTAAGGTCACAGGAGTAAGAAACAGAATCACCCAACACCCAAGTCCTGTCTCAGAGCCCCGTTCTTTCCATTCTAAGGGGGAGCAAGGGCTAACTCGCATCCCAGAGGTGGTGCCACAAAGCATCTGCCATCCACTTTCCTTCTCTGTGGGCTTTTCAAACCTGGCTACTTGATCCACATTATTGCCTTCTGACCACAGTGACGTGCAGAAGCAGGTGCTTGCTGATTTTTCAGACACAACTAAGTTTTGTTTTTCCTCAAGCTAGGCAATGATATTTCCCTTTCACTCCGCCACTCCTTCTCCCTTAAATTAAAAAAGAAACATAATAGATTTGTGGTCTGAATGAGATTCCTCTTTGATTTCTGTTCTGAATACCAGTTATTGTCCTCAGGAATTGTAACTTTTGGAGTGCTTGCCAATGAAGGTTAGCATCTCCTTTTTTTTTTTTCAGTGTAGTACTGAAACACAGAGAGTTTAATTGACTTGCCTAAGGTTACACAGGAATTAGCAATGGAGCCAGCGGGGGGCAGGGGGGCTGGGGGGCAGGGCAGGGCTCCCACTCCCCTCATTGGCTATATCAGCCCACACCACTATGTTCTGCACATGTGTAAATATTTACAGCTTGAAATATCTCCTTAGATGCAGTTAGGACAAGAAGTACTTTCACTTATATGTATATGCATGTAAAACAGATGCAAGAAATACAAACGTGAAGTAAATGGACACAAAACCCAATCATAAAAGTCCTAGACAAAAGCCTGGGAGACCCAAGATTTCATCCTACTTGCCCTTTGCAGCCCTTGGCTACAAGATTTGTAATCTGTGGCCACTGAGAAGCGCTCTGATGACGGAGGAAAGTGTTCCCTGTGTGACAAGGGTTCCGAGCTCAATGCTGTAAAACATCCTATTTAAGAAAAGTTAGCAAATGATAAGATGGCTTATTTCTAATGCATTGGATAGAATATTGATCAAATCATGTCCCTTCTACCCAATAGACATGTACTATTAAATCATGTATCACTTACACCACAATATTAGTCCTATTTCTCTTTGTAATAATATTTAAATACTTGTAATATATTAACTCTAAATGGACTCATTTTATTCTAATCACACATATTCTTTTGTGTGTGTGTGTTTGATTTATTACTATTTTTATTTATTTTTTATTGTTCAATTACAGTTGTCCCCGTTTTTCCCCCATCACTTTCCCTTACCCCACACACCCCCTGCTCCCACATTTAATCCTCCCCCCAACCCCCCACCATTGTCTTTGTCCATGTGTCCTTTATACTTGTTCTTTGACTTGACCCTTCCCCTTCTTTCCCCCATTATCCCCCTCTCCCCTCCCCTCTGGTCACTGTCAGTTTATTCTTTATTTCCATGTCTCTAGTTATGTTTTGCTCACTTGTTTGTTTTGTTGAATAGGTTCCACTCACAAGTGAGATCATATGGTATTTGTCCCTCACCACCTAGCTTGTTTCACTTAGCATAATGCTCTCCAGTTCTATCCATGCTATTGCAAAGGATAGGAGCTCCTTCTTTTTTTCTACTGGGTAGTATCCCATTGTATAAATGTAGCACAGTTTTTTGATCCACTCATTTACTGATGGGCACTTAGGCTATTTCCAGCACTTGGCTATTGTAAATAACACTGCTATGAACATTGGGGTACATAGGTTCTTTTGAATTGGTATTTCAAGATTGATCACACCTATTCTTTAATGTAATATATTTGAAGAAGGACATCTATCTAAATGGAAAGACACGTGGTGGACCTCATTCCAAGTGCTTATTTTCAAAAAGGTAGAGGGTTCTACTCTTCTCCCTCTTGTTCCAAATTGCTGGGGAAGGATTCTGATTGATGTAATAAATCCACCTCCCCTTGGACCAATCCCTGTGACCAGAGAGAAATGGACTGAAGTTAACCAAGGCTGCGTCACACGCCCACCCTTCCTGCAGAGTGTAAGGCAGAATGATTAGGCACTGACAGCCCATGATGGCAGCCCCAGCAGGACCAGGGCGTAGAAAAGGAGTGCCCCAGAAGAGAGTAGCAGTGCCAGAGCAGGAAAGAAAAACGAGCTGGGCAGACAACAACGTGTTAGTTACTTTTGGAATGCCAGCCAATGAAGACTGTTATCATAAGCCCAGCCTGTTCCATTGGGCTTATGATAATAATTATTATTATTTTAAAATCCAGTTGAGCAGCGGGTGTTGGGTGCTCAAGGCTAATGTGTGACTCTCAGATTTCCCCCCATCTTCAGTGTAGAATGTACCAGCACAGACATGATTAACAGCATACTCCATGACCCAGCGAGTTGATTTGCAGTGGTTTCATAGTGTTGTTAACAAGAATATTAGCACCCTGACTGGTGTGGCTCAGTGGGTTGGCATTGTCCCACAAATCGAAAGGTTGCGGGTTTGATTCCTAGTCAGGGTGCATGCCTGGGTTGCGGGCCAGGTCCCTGGTTGGGGGTTTGCGAGAGGCAGCCAATCAATCTCCCTCTTTTTCCCCCTCCATTCTCCTCTCTCTAAAAATAAATAAATAAAATTTAAAAATAAAGTCTTTTTTAAAAAAACACAAGAGTATTAATAACAAAATACTTTGTACACAGTCAGTTTCTGCAGAGAGTTCCAGAGCTTCCCAAGTAATATTTTACGAATTGTAGAAGGTCCCTTGTGAAGTAGCTGGCGCATATTTTGCTGTAGAGCCTTTCTGGTGGCAGAGAAACTGGGCTCTGAGGAGGTCATGCAACCTCCCCCAAGTCCCACAGCCAGTCCGTGGCCTAGCCAGCAAACTCTTGTCTTACGTCCTGGCGGCGGGGATCAGCTCCCTTCTGTTCCGCCATTTGTCCCAGATGAGTAAGAGGATATTAATGAGGGTTCTTATGTCAAGCACTAGTATGATTGGTTTTTAATGACCTTTATTTTCATCTTACAAGGAAAATAGTATATCCTTTCCTGGCTGAACACTGTTTCAGGAAAAGCCACAAACTAGACCCCAGGGTCCTATTACAAAACTAACCCAATATAACTCTGCTGAGCTGGCAAAAACTGATAACCTGGCTCCAGCTTCCCCGGCCGTGGCCCCTGAATGAGGGTCTGTATTTCTGGGTATTACCATGCATTTTTCCAAGTTTATCATGGATGGCGGAAGTGAAAAGCATCACAATAAATGAGGTGCAGAAACCCTGGGAAAAAGGAGATAGTAAAAGGAAGCTATAAAAGGGAAAAGGAAGAAAGGGAATGGAGAGAGAGTAAGAAAATCACGGTGCATGGGGACCAAAGAGAACAGTTGAGGGCCAAGTTTAGGGGAGGAGGTATGAGAGTTTCAGGAGGTGTGGGAAATGGTGTTACTGAATGCCTACTGTGTGCCATGGACTTACACATCCGTTCTCTTGTTGTGTTTAATGTCATCATCATGACGTCCTTGTGAGGGATGTGTGGCCATCCTATACTAGATAGAGAAGAAAACAGGTTAATTGTGTCCAATTAACTTGATGGATTCATGCAGCTAAGAAATGATGAAGTTGGGGCTGAGCCCACAAGTACCTGACTCCCAAGTTCATGTCCTTCCTGCCCCACCCTCCCCATCATTCACATACTGTCTAATCACTACTTGTTTTGAGATGGTTCATCTCGAAGCAGGGCCTCAGTTGAGGATTTTTGTACCAAAGGATTTCTTGGAGAAGCGCCTCAGGAGAAGGTGAATGAGGGAAGCAGGACAGGGCGGGGAAATTCTAAGCAAGGATGTAGGCTCAGTTATTCTAGCAGTAGCCTGATCCAATGGGGAGTATGAATCGCCCTTCAGAATTCATCCCGCCTTGAGGCAAGGGAGTCAGACTTGGGCACCCCTGCCTGTCAGTCACTGTCTGTGGGCTGTTCCTCTTGGCCAAGATGGAGAGGGATGTGGGTGATGTAACATCTCAGGGGAGCACCAGTTTAGCAGAAGGCAGGTCTCTGGAGAAGGAGATGGCCGTAAGCTGTTAGCGGCCATAGAAGCTGGAGGGTGGGTGCAGCAGCCCAGGAAAGGTGATCTGTGCCAGGTGACAGCCCCTTCTCTGCAGTCTGCTCCCCTTCCCTACTGTGCAAGGGAGGGGAGAAGGCGAGGCCAGATGACAAGGAACCGCTGCTCCAGTGGTTGCTAAAGTCACTGACCAGCCCACTCTGACCGCCAATGTCAGTCCAAAGGCCTGGCCCCTGCAGCAGCCAATCCCACAGCCAATCAGCAGACCTCATACTGGGGCAGTTCCTGGGACAATGTGAGCCTAGATCTGCCACCCAAACCACCCTGCTCCCCTCTCTGGCCCAATGGCCTCTCTTTCAGGTCAAGATTCAATGGAGCAGAAGAATCTGAGGATCCAGGACCTTGGACCTCACTGTTAGCACATTCACATATTTATCACCAAATCTTTCTCTATTCTCTCTTCTTTGCTTTTCTCCAGCAAATTTTACTTTAAAATCTCAAACACATGAAAACTTGGCAATCTTATAAGCCAAGGATTCTCAAGGACTTAAAAAACATATATCGATGCCCAGGCGCCCTCCACCTCCAGGGAGAGTCTGAGTGAATTACCCTGGATTCCGTGGTCGTCCCAGGGTGATTCTCCTGCAGCCGGGACTGGGAGTCGCCGTGCCAGGCATTCCTCCTTCACCGAAGGCCTGTGTGTCAGGATCGCCTAGGGCATTTCAAAAATACCCATGCCCAAGCCCCAGGCCCCAGAAATTCTGATGGGATGGTCTTACACTGAGGTTTTAAAGCTCTCTAGTTGCTTTTAATGTGCAGCCAAGGTGGAGAGAACCGCTGGCTCGGGCCCTTTAGAAGTGTGCCAGAGGGAGCACGTCAGGATGGGGGGACTTGGGACTGTGGTGGAATCAGAGTCGTAGGCGGAGGAAAGGGGGCTTCCGTGGGCAGTACAGCAGGGGTGAAAGAAGACTCTCACTGTTAATTGGACAGTGGACGGCCAGTTTGATCACCTCTCCTACTGAATGTAAAACGGAACTAGACTTTTTTAGGAATCTCTTTGTTTCTTTGGGTCTTCCTTGGTAGCTTTCTGCTGGATGTCCACAGGGAGGCTCCTCTCAAAAGTAGTAGCTAGAAAAGGGTATTATTACACCTGAGATTCAGAATTTACCCAGTCAAGACAGTTCAGGCATTATCCCACCCCGCTCCGGACCCTTCACCCACCAGGTCTGCAGGCCCCTTGAAGACCAGCCATTGAGTACCGAATACATTTCTAAGTAGCTACATTCTCTCATTCATGGCCCTCTGCCTCCTTCCCACCCACCACACACACACAAACACACACACACACACACACACACACACACACACACACAAAATCATCATCATCATCATCCAAAGGAATGCACTTTGCCCAGTGGGCCTTCCTACATAGTTCGCATGAGTTCCCCTGGACTGGCTTGCCCAGAGTGGCCTCTACAGCCAGGTAGGCCCTGACCACTCTAGTGGATGGTTCTCATGCTCTATCCTGATTCGCCCTTCCCAATTCTAAAAGCTGATATAGTTGATTCTCAGTATTCCCTGTAGTTATGTTCTACAAAGTCACTGCAAACACTGAATTAGCAAATACTGAACCATTGTTCCTAGGAGAGAGAGAGGGTTAGCTTCCTGTAAACTTCTGGACCCATTTTCAGCCACCAATCAATGTACACCACTGTACTCGGTACTCGTCGTTAATTCATTGTAGAACTTGTGAGGAGTGCTGAAACTGACGAGTACCGATCTATGAAGCAATTGGTACCCATACAGGGCAGCGTCCTACAGAGCGGTGTTGTGACTCACACTTCTAGCAAGTACGACGAGTCCCAAGCAAGCGCTGACTGCTGAAATGTTTTTTTCTCATCAAAATGCAACGAGTACAGGGTGTGACGAGTTCTGAAGCTGACGAGTAGTGAGGTCTAAATGTATAACCTTGTTTCATGTGTAGTTTTCCAAAAGACCTTATTTAATATCATTGATTCATTCACATTGCACTCACTGACAATAGCACTGTAACTTGTGCCTTATGAAACACACCTGTGTTCTCTGTACATTAAAAACACATTCCCCACAATGCCTGGGGCTGCTCTAATCAGTGAAATCACTGGTAGAAAGCACAAAAATGCAGAAACTGCGGCCTTAAATAGGCCATGAAAAGGGCTCTAAGAGCTGAAACAAGAGGGCAGAGGTGTCTGAGCAAGTCCGAGAGTGACTGGGGAAATGCCAGGACTGTTGACTTTGGGGCTGCAAACCAATGTGAGCAAGTATACGGATTCGCGCCTGTGGAATCCACAAATAAGGAGGGTCGACTGTGTAAGCACCCAGTTCGGAGTGACGAGATGTGTTAATGCCTCTCTGTTCATTTAAAGGGCCTGTGTTTTAAGCAAGAGCTCCTAAAATACAATGTAGATGAAGAAAAAACTCACAGCATTATTACCCTTCTTCTTTTAACCAAGAAATTATTTTTATGGGAAAATATTCATATTTCCAAAGATGATTAAAATTTTTTTCTGGACCAGTGAAACAATAGAAAAAATATTATAGGTACATTGTATAGATTTTGGCTTTTTACTGGAACAGTGTTTTGGAAGTAATGAAAAAAATAGATGTGTTTGTGGTCTTCATTTTAACTACATAGAGAGGACTTGTTTAAAATTTTTTTATCAAAATGACATGATCCATATTTTAGAAGCAAAGCAAGGTGTGCCTGTCATGTAAAAACAAAACAAAACGAAAGGCTCTTTCTGAGCCAGGGGTGCTGTCTGTCCCCAGTGTGTCTGGCTGAGACTGGCAGGCGGAGGCACAGATGGACCCCCACCACCCTGCTCACCCCAGAGTCCGAGCAGAGACTGAGAGAGGTGCCTTCTTCTGTCCCCCAGGCCTGAGATTGTCCCTTAGCCTCTGCTTCAGCTGGGCCGTATGCCCCATGGGGCAAGCAGCTTTGCACTGGTCAGAGCAGCCTGGGACAGGGCTGCGGCCTGCCTGCGTACAGACAAGCCATTCAGAAGGCAGACTGTGTCTTTTACAACACACCGTCCTTCCAGCTCTTGGAGTGGAAGGTCACGCTTTGGCACTGCCTTGAATATTTTGTAAAGCATGGCCAGTGCAAGGGCAGGAGGCGTTAGAGAGAGTTATTAGCACTGGTGCTGCCCCTTTGCTAAAGTCAGCATGAACTTGCTCTATTTCTTGGTGGCAAGGACCTTGCAGCCATTATTATGGCATCTGCTAGGGACGGTTTCCAGACCTGTTTCCATTTGTGGATGCACTGAGGGATGGCTGGAGACCAGGAAAAAGGGGACTTCCCCCCTCTTCCATCTCCCATAGCCCCCTTCTCAGCCCAGACCAATGTCCAAGACCCCTGTGCTTGCCATGGGAACACAGCTTCAGGGAAAGCCTCCTTGCCCCATCCTTCTCATTGAATGGCTGCCTCCAAGTTCTGCCTAACAGAAATCTTAGAGATGATTCTGTTTCCAGTGAATTTAATTTTTATCCCACTAGAAAACCTGAAGACACACTCAGAAAAACACCTTCAAAGTTGAGTGTTGTAAACTGATACCCGTGATGATCTTCTCCTTTGGTTGCTTCCTGAATGCCATTTTCCTCAGGGACCTGTGAGGTCAGATTTATGTAAATCCCAGGTCCTCTGGACCCAGCGCTGGGCGCTGCCATTGACCACCATCCTGAAATCCTCCCGTGGACGTGCGGGAGGCCGGGCTGACAGGGAGGCTGCACTTCCAGATCCTTCAGGGGAGCGGCAATGCCAGTCAGTGGAAGCTCAGCAGGTTCTGTGGTTCAGCTCCGAGCTTCGCATTGGAACAGGCTGCAGCCTCCCTTCAGATGTAAGGTGACCCGAGACTGGCCCACATACAGCCACCTTTAAAGAAGGGAAATAACATTGCTTCCCTTCCATGCCTTCATTCCACAAGTATTTGATTTTTCAAAAATATTTCAATTTTCTTTTCTCCAGGTCAGAAGAATTCAGTGGGGATTATTTCATTTTATTGGCGTCCATTTGAAGCAGAAAATCTTGTTTTGTTGATCTGTGGTTGAGTTACTTGCAGTGTAAGGACTCACCATTAGAAGGAATTCTCATGGAAATAATGTGAACCAACTAAAGTTATCTGGGAGGAAATTAAACTTCCAACAAGATTGCTCAACTCTGTTAGACTCAGATGAACGAGACTTGACTGGTCTTTTCTGACACAAGTGAACGAGCAGTTCACAGGACAGATAAATCCCAAGGACCACTCTGTACTGCAAGGACCACAGTAGAGAGTTAAGAGGATGGGAAAGCTTGTAGGTAACCAAAACTCCAAACCTAGCCCCTTCACAGCATCTTGGAGTGTCTTATTACAGTAGCTCAGCTTTCCTTTTCCCTGAAGACACCACTGGCCTATGGGACAAAGGCTGAGGACAAAGTTTGCATGTCCCACACCACATCCCCATTAAAACCCAGGGAGTGGACCTGGGGCAAATAAGGCCAAAGGGGACAAGAATTGCTCCTGATGGAGCACGTGTGTTCCCACGGGCCACTCCTGTCCAGCTGAGCTAGCCTCAGACTCTCAGCGTCTTTGTGCAGAGCTCTTTTTTCTAATGGAGGGTGAGCGATGAAGGGCCAGAGTCCAGACTGCTTGCTGTGCTCCTCGCTGCACTTTCCATCACAGACTCTTGGCAAGATAGACACATGGTATGCTTTTTATTAGATTTCCGAAGTAAAATTAATACTCCAGTCTTGGTTTTTATGATTATAAAGCTCTTTTCTGAATCCCCTTAGAAACATCAGAGCTTTCTTTGGATCATAAAAGAGCTGGAGATGAGCTTGTTTCCCCCTCGGTTTGCCTATTTGTGGTGAAAAGGATGTAGAGCAGCAACTTTTGACGGAGAAGAGATGTGATCCTATTGGCTAGCGCCCAGTTTTGTCAACTGTCCATTTGGCTTCGGGCCCCCTTCCAATCTGGTCTCCACCAAGTGGCAGGATCTTTTCAAAATGCTGTGATGCCCAGCACATCGCACAGTTGTGGGCTCCAACCATGTTCCACAGAGATTTGGTAAACAAATGAATGGGAAAAATGAATACTGGTTTGCAGGTAGCTAATCCCTACTTATTTTTCTTTTAAAAAAGTTTTGTTGGGTTATAATTCACACACTATATGAGTTATAATTCACATACCATAAAATTTACCCTTTTAAAGTATAACAGTTCTGTGGTTTTAGTATATTTGTAAGGTCATGCAGCCATCACCATTATCAAATTCCCAAACATCTTCATCACCCCTAAAAAGAAATCCCAGACTCAGTCACAGCCCCTCTCCATCCTCCCCTCCACTCAGCTCGTAAAAACTACTCATCTATTTTCTAGCTATGGATTTGCCTGTTCCAGACATTTCTTATAAATGGAAGCACATGATATAAGACCCGCTATGTAGACATCTTTCACTTAGCATAATGTTTTCAAGATTCATTCGTGTCATAGCATGTATTGGTACTTCATTCTTTTTCATTGGTAAATAATATCCCACTGTCTGGATATACCATATTTTGTTTATTCACTCATACATTGATGGACACCTGGGTAGCTTCCACGCTTTGGCTGTTGTAAATAATGCTGCTATAAATGTGGGTGTACAAACCTCTGTTTGGGTCCCTGCTTTCAGTTCTTCTGGACTATATATCCTGAAGAGGAATTATTGCATCATACAGCAATCCAATTTTTTTTTTGAGGAACTGCCATACTATTTTGAACATCAGCAATGCATAAAGATTCTAAATTCCCCAGATCCTGGCCAATACTTGTTATTTTCTGATTTTTTAAAAAATCATAACCATTCTAATGGGTTTAAAGTGATATCTCATTGTGGGCCAACATTTGTATCATCTATCTTTTTAATTTTAGGATCTTAGTGGGTGTGAAGCAGTGCATTCTGTACTGTATACATTGATATAATATCATGCTATTGATTTGCATTTCTCTAATAATTAATGATGTTGAGCATCTTCTCATGTGCTTATTTTCCATTGTGTATCTCCTCTGAGAACTGTTTATTCAAATTATTTGTCCAGTTTATAACTGGCATATTTGTCTTTTTATTGTTGAGTTGTAAGAGTTCTTTACATATTCTGAATATAAACCCCTTATCTAACCTATGATTTGCAAATATTCTCTCACATTCCATGGGTTGTATTTTCATTTTCTTGATGGTGCCCTTTTAAACACACAAAAAATAGTGAAAAACATTTTTTGTTGTTGTTTTGCTTTAGTGTCATAGGTAAGAAATCTTTGCCTAGCTGAAGGTCATGAAGATTGACTGATATTTTCTCCTAAGAGTTTTATAGCTTTGGTTCTTGCATTTAGGCCTTTTTTTTCTACTGAGATATAATTAATATATAACATTGTATTAGTTTGAGGTATACAATGTAATAATTTCATGTATGTATATATTGTGAAATGATTACCAGAATAAGTCTCAGGCTATCCATTCCAACACAAAGTTACAAAGGCTTTTTTGTGTGTGATGAAAACTTAAAATATACTCCTTTAGCAACTTTCAAATATACAATACAGTATTGTTAATTATGGGCACTGTGACGATGATCTATTTTGAGTTAATTTTTATATATGCTATATACCTACATTTTAAAAAAATATTAACCTAAAAATATATCAATCTTTTTTTAAATTGAGTTTATTCCTTACTCTGAAGAAGAGGACTAGTTGCTACAGTGCTGGGCAATTTCCTTAACTAGCATCATTTTCTTATGAATTCTTTAAAAATATATAAGGATGTTTATATGTAAAAATTTTTCTTGTGGTTAACCATATGTACATTGTATTTAGGAATTCAGAAATTATTTGAGTATTTTATTTAGAGAATCATTTAATACATGTCTCTAATGTGCCCTTGCAGCCTTCCAAGAAGTACATGGTCTGCAGGGCCAAATGCTGCAGCAGGTCAAGGTGAAGGACAACCCAGGAAAAGCCTCCTGGGGTTGGCGGTCAGAGATCACAAGTGGCCTGTGAGCGTGCAGCTTCAGCAGAGTGGGGGGCCGGGCGGCGGGGGCTATGAAGTCGCAGCTAAAGAGACTGCTGTGGAAAAGAAAGAAATAGGATAATCATTAAAAGGTACAAAAGAGTCAAGCAAAGAACTGTGTGATATGCATGTGTGTATTGAGAAGAGACGGCCTGTGAGAGGGGGTTAGCCTTGAGCCTGCGGGAGCTCAAGAAAAGGAGGAATTAAAAGCCCAGTTCTCAGAGACAAACAGAAAAGACAGTGTTAGGAGCATAGGTTACACAAGGAACTTGGAAATCAGAAAAACCTCCATTCCTTTGAGGAGTAACTACCTACATAGAGATCTTTCAATTCACAGTTGTAATTTAAACTGAAGGAAGTTCAAAACCTAAAACTTGCCCCTCAGGTGCAGACAGACCTGGGTCCAAATTCTGGCCTTGTTGCATGTTAGCTGTGCAATCTTGGGCAGGCCTTTGAATGCTTCAGCTTCCTCTTCCATAAAATGGGAACAAAAATAGACCTACCTTTTGTATGAGGATTATATGAGGTCTACATATAAAACTCTTCATAGTCATAAATTCTCAGTAGCTCTAACAAAAATTAAACACATCCATATTGCTTCAACGAAGGATTCAATTGGTTGAAATTATATTTTATTACATCATAACCCTCTTCCTACCACTTTGTCACAAAATTCTTGGCAAATATCCAAGAAGCACAACATATGATTTGTATAAAGATTGAGCCTGACTCCATTCATGCTTTACAGAGTCAGATCTTTCCCCGCTACCATGCTCTGGTAAAACTGGGATGAAGTTAGCTCACATTTTGGTCAAGCAGCTTACACTGGCTGACTTGGATATAGTGCTGCCATACAAGTGTACAGTACCCTCTGCTGACCTGGATATAGTGCAGCCACACAATGTGTACAGTACCCTCCGCTGACCTGGATATAGTGCAGCCGGTGTATACAGACGAGCGCACAGTGGATCGTGAGGGATGACGTCAGCACTCCATTTTGAAATCTCTTTTAGCCCCGAGCAAAAACAAGTTATTAAAACTTTTTAAGACAATATTGCCATACAGCATGTCCCCTAATCCTGGGTAATGAAAAAAACAAGCCATTTCTACCTTCCTTGTGCAACCGTATTTACTCTGGGCAAAACTCATGAAAACTCTCCTCCCAAAGAATAATATTTTCCCTCTAAAAGAAATAAAGTTGTGAAAGAAAATGCTATTGACTTTCAGTTACAGCAGATTGTAAAATCCCGTAACGGTGACGGTGGTGAGCCATCGCTCTGGCAGGGTGCATGCATGTCTGCCCGCAGTCCTCACTCTGGTCTCCCCAGCAATGCCGGGTTTTCCCAGGGAGTACAAGTAACTGCACTGTGTTAGGGACATCATGCTTTTATTTTTTTTCCACAATATTTTTTGTTTACTCTTTTAAACCTTTTCCTTCTCATGAGCTCCCTCTTTTGTTTTCTTTACTGTATCCTGTTGTAATAAGAGGATTTTGTTTTTATACTGATTTGGAAAACTTCCTTCCTGGCATTCAGAGTCTCTCCTCAGATGTCAGCATGAGAGATAATGGCCCATTGCTAGCCCCGGGGCAGGGGAGTGACAGAGGAAACAAGGAGAGCTGTAGTCTCCACAGGCCGGTCAGGTTGACGGACTTCGTGTGCAAGAGCGGCCCAGTGTGAGCCCACAGTGCTGTACTGTTCACTGCCGTGACACCGGGGCATTAAAATGCAAGGCTAGTGTTTTTAAAATCATCAGTATTTTCTAATCTATGCACTCTTTGCAATGTCAGTAGGTTTTCTAAAGAACCTTAATCACTCCGCACAGAGTTGGATTTATTGCGGATGCCAACTCTCTTGATCAAAATCAGCTTTTCTGGCTTACAGCATACCTACAGCCTTTATGAGGCAGAGTCCATCCAACAGTTTCCTTTTCATGGAAAACTAAATGTGCAATCAATAACGTTTTTAAAAGGTACCTAGGGAAATAAGGGAAACATATAACAGTGTAACTTGCCTATAAAAGAGATTTTGAAAACTAATTATTATCCTCCAGAGGCCTGCTCAAATAAAGCTTTAATTTCCAAATGTTGCCTACATACCACAAATATTAGAATTTTAGTGCTTAAAAGATCTATGGTAGTGTAGGGAGAAGATCTTTGGGATTGCTTACTTCAACTCCCTCACTTGTTTTTTTAAATTTTTTAAAATGTGTTTATTGATTTTAGAGAGGAAGGGAGAGAGAGAAAGAGAGAAACATCTATGTGAGTGAGAAACATCAATTGGTTGCCTCCCGTACGTGCCCCAACAGGGGATCAAACCCACAACTATTCATGTGTGAAGGGACCTCTAACCAACCGAGCCACAACGACCAGGGCCAACTCCCTGAATTACAGATGAGGAGACAGAGCCCAAGGAGGTGAAATGAAAGACTCAAAGCCATTAACTGCTGACAGGCACTGTATGAGGGGGGACCCCCCCAAAACCAGAATTATCTTCTGGAGGGCGGGCCCCCTGTAGACCAGGCTTCCCCTACAAGGCGAGTGTTCTAGGAACCCATCTGTATCAGTGTACCCGCTGGTGTTGTTGTGAGAGGCTGCATTTGGCTTTAGTGAAGTTTTTGTGAAGACTCTTTCAATGTGTTTGCCCATTTCATGATGCGTGTATTACAAGTGCACCTGCCCACAGTGTGCTGAGTGTTTAGCAGTTTTTGACCGAAAATGGCATGAACCCCATGTCCCACCCTCCCTATTCACCATATCTCACACTGAGTGACTTCTTTTTTTGTTTCCCCAGGTAAAAAAAGTGCTCACAAGGAAATGTTTTGCTAATATGAAGAGATGAAACAAAAAACAGCAGAAGCACTAAAAGGTGTCAAAATTGACGAGTTCAGAAATCATTTTGAGCAGTGGGAAAACATCTTGATAGGTCTACTACAGCCAAGAGAGAGCAATAAACCCACTTTTTAAAATAAATAATTTCTGGGGGCTTTGCGGGGTGCTCCCCCTTGTATTTAGAACCCACCTCTCAACCCAGTGCTTATTTCATTTCCTGTTACTGTGTCTGTCTTTTGAGGGGGTAAATTAAAATATAATGGAAAATTATGTTAACTTTTCCAAAGTAGAAACCAGATTTTCTTTTTAACCTCTAACACAATGGTCCCACATCTTTTTAGTACCAGGGACTGGTTTTGTGGAAGACAATTTTCCACGGACAGGGACAGGAGAGGGGATAGTTTCAGGCTGATTCAAGTGTGTTACATTCCAGCTCACCTCCTGCTGGGGGCCCGGTTCCTAACAGGCTAGGCCTGCCACCGGTCTGTGGCCTGGAGGTTGGGGACCCCTGTTCTAGCATTTCCTAGCCCCCTCTTGCCCTTACCTTGTCTGATTCTCTTGCCACTAATGAACTAGTAATTCGAATTATGTGACTGTGAAGAGTGGAAAAACATTCTTTGGTAAAATTCACGTGGTATCTCATTGGGAACTGGCCATATCTCATTTACCCGCACATTGTTTCAGCAAGTGAACAGTGACTGGGCCCCCATTATGTGCAAGGCAGCACTCCCCGTGAATTACATAGAAAAACAGAACCCTGTAAATTACACAGACAAATAAAACAGTCTGTCTGCCCTTGAGAAGCTCCAAGTGTAATACTGAGGACAAACAGGTAAATAAACCACCTGCAGTCAGCACGCTGTCAGGAAGGGGGCCGTGACTCTGGGGTCAGAGAAGGTGAAGGAGGGAAGGGCATTCTCAGGAGAGGGCGCCACACATAATTGGGCAGTTGCGGGGAATTGCTAGGTCCTTCAGAGTTGCTCCTGAAACTTTAATATGCACACGGATTACCCCAAGTTCTTCTTCAAATGCAGATTTTGGTTCTGTAGGTCAAGAGTAAGCTCTGAAATTCTGTATAGATAGCCAGCTCCAAAGTGGTATTGAAGCGTGCTGTGGCCCCTGCTTCCAGCAGCTACAAGGAGCTACAGGGGAGGTGAAGGTGAGGACTTCAGCAGGAGCCAGGTAAAGTGTTTGCTAGGTGATCTTACAGACTTTGGATTTTCTCCTGAAAGTAATAGGAGTAACAAATATACTCGAGGAACCTGAAATCGACGTTGGCTTTCTCAGTTTACGGGGAGCTCAAAAGTCACTTTTACCAGGAAGCTCTCGCACCCTTCTCTT
Source organism: Phyllostomus hastatus (assembly GCF_019186645.2). Taxonomy (NCBI): domain Eukaryota; kingdom Metazoa; phylum Chordata; class Mammalia; order Chiroptera; family Phyllostomidae; genus Phyllostomus; species Phyllostomus hastatus. The sequence continues at coordinate 31,433,374 of NW_025333709.1, read as the reverse complement.
AGAGCCTGTGAGTCGCCGCCAGTTCTCCCATCGCACTGACTCAGCTCTGAGCACTGAAGGAACAGTAGTGTCTTTGCAGCATCGAACCTTCCAACAGAAGGCCCCCAGCATTTACCTGGCCCGCAGGAGTTTTGCCGTAAACTTTTGTCAGACGATATGTTTGCTGTACATGAGTGGTTTTCAAATGTTAGCATCTATGAGAATCACCTGGGGGACTTAAGAGAATGCTGGATTCCACCCCCAGAATTTGAGATTCAGGAAGTCCAGAGTGGAGTCTGGGAATTTGTGTCTCTAACATGCTCACAGATGACTTATATTTCACACCCACTGGGATGGCTGTCATAAAAAAGGCAGACGATAACAAATGTTGGGGAAATTAGAACCTTCCTACATTGCTGGTGTGAATATGGAATGGTGCAACCACTTTGGAAACCAGTTTGGGGGTTCCTCAAAAAGTGAAATGTAGAGTTATGATGTGACCCAGCAATTCCACCCCAATAGAATTGGAAACATGTTCTCACAAACATTTTTGCATGAAGGTTCATAGCAGCATTGTTTATAATAATGACAGTGTGGAAAGTGCCCACCCGAAGGTCCAACAATAAATAACTAGCTAAGTAAAATGTGGCATATCTATACAATGGAATAGCACTCAACTATAAACAGGAATGGGGTGCCGCTACATGCTGCAACGTGAATAAGACTAGAAAGCATTATGCTACATGAAAGGAGTCTGACACAAAAGACCATACATTATATGATTCCATTGATATAAAGTGTCCAAAACTGGCAAATTCATAGAGACAGAAAGCAGGTTAGTGGTGGTTGCCAGGGCTAGAGAAAGAAGGAAGTAGGAAGTGACTGATCGTGGTAGGGAATTTATTTTTGGAAAATGTTCTGGAATTATTTAGTGGTGACAGTTGCACGGACTTGTGAATATACTAAAAACCACCGATTGTATGCTTTAAAGGGCAAGTTTAACAGTATGGGAATTGTATCTCAGTGTAAAACACATTTATGACCCTGGAACCCTACTTGGTGAGAGTAACATTTTCGTCTCCAAGTTTGCCCTGTCCAGTCAGGTGGCCTCTCGTCACACGTGGCCCTCGAGCTCCTGCCACATGGTCAGTTCAAAGTGACCTGTGCGCTAAGTGTAAAATACACAGTGAAACTCAAGACTTAGTTTAAAAAAAAGGAATGTCCATTATCTAAATACATATTTTTAAAATTGAAATGATACTATTTGGGATATATTTCAACAAAATATGATGTTAAAAGTAACTTACCTATTGATTTTTCCTTCTTACAATTGGAAGTACTAGAAAATTCAAAATCCGGCATGTGGCTCCCATGGCGGCTCACGGCGCCTGCCCTCGGCAGCTCTGCCGTGGAGGGCCTCTCCAGTGGCTTCTGTCTCTGTGGAGACACATGGAAGGGTTTGCATGTGGGAGCTAGTGAATCTGGGGTTGGCTCTTTGCCTTGGTATAAAGGGCTTTGTACCCAGTGCTGCATTAGCTCTGCTACATTAGCATGACTCAACACATGTAAACAGGGCAATGCAATGGATGTTTCCAGTTTTTGTTCTCTGAGTAGAAAGCCACCTGCAAAAACAGAGAGTTGTTATCTCAAAGAGCAAGGTTCTGGGCCATTATTATTTTAGAAAGTCCTTTTTGTGCCTCTTCCTAATGAGGTACACAGCAAGTCATCTGAAAAAGAAATTGTTAAGGCGTAATTTCTTTCCTCGTCAGAATAATTTTTTTTAGGCTCATGTCCTGTGTGAAAATATTTTTAGCCTTGACATGTGTTTCTAGATATCAGTGGAAATGGATCATAAGAATGTTCCTGGAAGGGAAAATTGTTTTTAAATGAGCTGAAGACAAGGATTTATTCAGTAGGCAAAGTAGTTAAGGACAAATTATTTAAAAGGTGTAGAAATTTCAATCAGTGAAGAAATTAAGCAGCTTGAGTGCTTTTTAAAAAACCGTATCTTTTTATTATAAAAAAAATATATGTTGCTTTGAAATTTTTCAAAATCTTTAAAAGCAAAGAGAAGCAAATAACCAACGCTCCTAATCACACTGCCAGGGATGATCATTGTTAATATATAGACGTCTGTCTTTCCAGGGGAAAGGTCTTGATAAGTCAAAATTATTCTATGTAGAGAAAATTAGCCCAAATTCTATTGTTGACTATTAGTCAACAAATAGTAAAACACTTATTTTTCCATCCAATCAAAAATAGCCATGCTACATTTTGAGAGGATAAGTTTAATTTTTATAGGTTTGGTTACATAACACTCCTGCATTACAATTTAGTGGTGGGGCTAACTGTAATCTTTTAGCCTTTACTTCAGTAAAACAGAAACAGTATTTACATTACACACATAGAAGATGTGGGTGGGCATGTCTCTATGCATTTTTCTTTTCTCTTTGCCAGTGGGGTTGTATAAAAATATTTACCGCCTTCCTATAGGCTCACGCATTCGAAGTAGCATCCGCGCCGTGCGGCAGAAGGGTAGATTATTCAATGGGAGTTTTATGGGCCCACATTTAAGTGTTTCCCCAGCTGTGTTTACAACTTTGGGTTTCTAAGCCTCTTGAGAAGTAATCAGTTTTGATTATCTTAAATCCCAAAGTAAAGTTTCTTTTCTGGAGATTATTCTAGTTGCTAACACAGGTTACTCTGGCCTATCGAACCATCTATTAGTGCTGTGACATCCCCAAATGAAAGCAGTGGTTTCGCTTCAAGACGAAAGGAGGGATTTGAAATATGACTCAGATTCTTCGCTGCAAGAGGTGAGATCTCAGAGACTCCTTTGCTTTTTTTTTTTAATTATATCTTGTCCTCCGTTTTGGTTATTTCATTGTATAAATCTGGTCTCTTCAAAATAGTGTAAGTTCCTTTAGAGCCAAGATTCTTTTATGATGTTATTTTTTTAAAGATTTTCTTTATTTATTTTTAGAGAGAGGGTTAGGGAGGGAGAGAAACATCTATGTGTGAGAGAAACATTGATCAGCTGCCTCTCACACACACCCCAGCCGGGGTACAAACCCACAACCCAGGCATGTGCCCTGACTGGGGATCAAACCAGCAACCTTTCACTTTGTGGGGTGATGCCCAGCCCACTGAGTCATGCCAGTCAGGGACCATGCTATTTTTTGCATTGGTTTATATGTTTAATAGGTTTTTGTGTATAAGTGCAGTCATATATTGTGCTCTTTGTAATAGTTGTTTCTTGACTAATGAGAAGTACAAGTAATATGTAAAAGTTTTGGAGATTGTAACTTATAGACAACTTCTTGTTAGGTAACTTTTATAAATGACTGTGTTTAACATTCCTTCATTTAAACCTGCCAGCTGTAACTGCAGAATTACCATATTTTAGAGCCAGACTACTAAGAGCTAAGGCTCTCCTGTTAACCTGTGTTAGCTTGGGCAGATCAATGAACACATTTCCTTATGGAAATGATAACTAACTAAATTAGTTGAAGTGCATGACATAATGATTGGCATATTGATAAGGTGTCAGTAAATGTTCGCGGCTACTCCTGTCACTAGTATTACTATAATCGCCATACTACTGGCCACCAAGCTCAGTCCTCCAGCGACTGGAGAGATCCTCTCTCCCACCAGGCTGGATCCCTGAGAGCTATCCAGGACGGAAAGTGAGGCCACAAGGAAACATCTGCAGAGCTGGCCAGGTAGACCCAATCAACCAGCCCTTTCATTTTGTGACCCACGCAGCACTAAGGGAGATGAAAGCGGCAGCAGGTGTCCCATGAGAGGCTTAATTTGGCCAGCATATGCTGACCTCCCACTGGCTGTCCGGCGCTGTGTGGGTGCAGGACACCAAAGGGCTGCTTTTTCACTCTCCAGTCTCGTATGAGCTTTTAAGTGTAGAGTCCCTAAGTTATTTGTGTCCATGGAGGAAATGCTTTTCTAGATTTCTGGGGCGGGGCGGGGGGGGCGGGAAGGCGGGAATCAAAAAGGAGCTTATTATATACACAACCCTAGAAAAAAAGAAAGACGAGATAAATATTGAATCACAATGCCCAAACCTGTGTATTCATCAGTGGTATGAGAAACCACTTCAAAACTCAGGGACTGAACCCACAGCCAGATATTATGTCTCACAGCTCTGGGCGTTGCCAAGCTATGCTTGTGCAGGTTTTGCAGGGATCACTTGTGAGGTTGCTTTCACCTGGAAGGTCCGAGCGGGCCTCACCCACATATCTGGGAGTATGCTGTTGACAAGAGCCTCCGCTCTCTCCTTAAGGGCTATCATTCACCAGTAGGCCAGCCTGAGCTTCATGACAGCAAGGCCACCTCGAGGTTCCAAGAGAGCAGGAGTGGAATCTGCAAATTTCTCAAGGCCTTCCTTGCTCTGGAACCCCATCGCAATGCCAGGCCAGGCCGATCCACAGGGGTGGAGAAATAGTGCCCATGTGTTGATGGAGGAAGCATATCTCATTGCAAAGGGGTTGGACACGGAGTCAGGTAACCCCGCTGTGTACAAACCACCCCAAACGGCAGGTTTTATTTCTCCATGATTCACTAGAGGCCATCATTACACTCTTCTGCCACAGCCTACCCATTCTTTAAATTGTGGCATTTTCTCTAGCGCGTGTCTGTCCCTCCTGTCTCTTTCTGCAGTTAATCAGTTTGAATGTCATGGCCCAACAAGGGTCAATGATTTGAGGAAAAAGGAAAAGTACGTTTCTCCCTCACTCTCTGAGTTCAAAGGCAGGTGAATGAATTCAGGAATGGCTCCAGAAGTCAGCTTTGCGTAAGATGAAGAGAGTACATGTTTTAGTAAAGGAAAGGAGCCAGATTCTGGGGCAGGGCCACACCTCTGGAGTCTTCCCTGCACCTGGAGCTTCCTTTGAAGTGAAGGAAACGGCCCCACCACAAGGAGGCCGAAGGAGGCAGGCAGATGTGAGCCGGGAATGTGAACTGGCAAGCACTCCGTAAACATGGAGGAGGAGGTGGACGCCTGCAGTAAACAGTGGGAGCTGACCAAAGGCATCTCAAGTTAGTGTTCCTGCCTTCTTACGTTTTACTTCACGTGTGGCCCTGGTGAAGTTCACCGTTTACGCAGCTCTACACTTCTAAGACGTGTGTCCTAAAGAGCAATTGGTCATTTCCTCAGGTGCCCCTAGCAGAGCCCTTCACCTTCTGGCTTCTCTGTTGTGGAGAGAAACACGTGGCCTGCCCCCGCCCCCTCCCCAGGGCATCTTCGCACAATGATGAGACTTGCTCTATTTAGAAACGTTAGCCTGGGAGTCATTTCAAGAAAGGAATATGGACAAGGAGAAATAGAGGTAGAAACCCCAAAGGGAAACTATTTCCAGAAGAATGTCAGAGCCTTTCTGAGCGCTATTTCTGAGATGAAGCACCACACCTTGGAAGGAGAAGTCTTAGACTTGAGTGTGGGAATCCCAGAGTTCGAGGTTCTCTCCCAGAGGACGTGTTGGTGCAGGGAGACAAAGGGAGCAGCAAATTTTCCTGGAAAGGAAGAAGTTATCTATGAGACAGAGTCCCTCTGACCGGCCCGGCCGAGTGCATTTTTTGCCTGAACAGCAGGCATTCAGACATTTTTACAAATGCACATATGTGATCAATTCAAGCATAGGTACACGTGTGTGGTCATGTGTAGGTGGTCTTTCTGTTTGTTTTCCCTTTCTGGCTTGGCGCTTTCTTTTCTCTTCCACACATATCAATTCCCAACCCACCCACATATCCAGATAACCCACATTACAGTAATCTGGTCCCGCCCTGGCCAGGTGGCTCCGTTTGTTGGAGCATCGTTCACTATACCAAAAGTTTATGGGTTCGATCTCCGGTCAGGGCACATGCCTGGGTTGCAGGTTCAATCCCTGGTCAGGGTACACATAGGAGGCAACCAATTAATGTTTCTCTCACATCAGTGTTTTTCTCTTTCTCTCTCTCTCTCCCTTCCTCTCCCTCTCAAATCAATAAATTCACCCTCTGGTGAGGATTTTTTTAAAAAAAGTAGAATGGCCATCAGAAATGAATTATTTTTTATTTTTGAAACCATTGCCCAAAATCCTAGGTAATATGATCATCTGTGTAATGGGGGCTGATTTTTAAAATATTGGACAATCAGTACAACCCAAACATCAACGAAGCAGGACAGACCTGACGGATCAGAATGGGTGTCAGGAGCAGAGACGTGGCACAGCCCCGGGGCGGGCACCAGCTGAACCCCTACCCTGCCTACAGCCCCGGAGCAATTCTCCCCTTGGGCCCACGTGCTTCCTTCCGCTTTCCCCTTCCAAACTGTACTTTGGTCACATGTGCCTTCGTTCAACAGAGACGTTATCGAGCTTCTTCGTGTGTTCTCCCCACCTTTCTCAGGCCCTGTTCTTTTGTCACTCACACAGGTATTCTCTCCACTAAACGTCCTTGCCCATTTAATCTCCCCTGTTCCTCGTGGGATCCAGACCAGCCCCTAATGGTGGTGTCGGGATCACAGACCCTGGAGCTCACTCGTTGCATTTGGATCCCTCCCTGTGTCACCGCACAGGGTAACTTCATTCCATTACTCTGGGCAAGTGCATTGACAGACCTGATTTCTGTTTCTCACGCTCTCCCTCTTTCCACCACACATGTGGGGATCCTGAGGTTTCCTGATGAGGAGCCTCTTTTGCTTTTTTGTGAAACCTTATGTGATCATTTCCAGAGGTGGACCATAGTACTAACAGAAGACAGCCATTTAAGCAGGAATAAAGAGGGTGGGAGGTATACAAATTCCATTGAATGGGGTGATTTGTAGGCTAGGCGGCGGGGTGGGGGGGTGAGGCAGAGGGAAATAATAATAATCAGTTTGGAGAGTTTGCTTTGAAATGACTTGTACTTGGGACTGGCCTGTTGGTGACCCCTGGCACATGGTTCCTGGCTCCTTTATTCCGGAGAAGATGCTACCTCGAGATGAGTTGAGGATAGACCAGGAACCTCACAGATCTTTCATCTCCAAGTTCAAAGGTATGTGCAGCAGCCCCTCAGGGCAGAGATGAGGAAGGAACATACCTAGCACAACTACTGTCCCCTCTGCCAAAACCGACAGCTACATGAACATTGAAGAATAAACATCCATGGTACAATGCAGCTGGCTTGCTGCCACACTCACACCATAGCTGCAGCTGAGAGTTTTTAGGTAGATGGATGGAACATGAACAGTGTTAACCCAGGTGCAGCCGAATCACCTGGAAGAACTGGCTTCCCTGGGGAGACACTCCAGTGAAAGTCACTGAGGTAGTGGCATGAGTTTCCCTGTGGCCAGACCTGTCAAAGCTGCAATTCCAGTTCACCTCTTGGGGCGACTCAGAGAAAGTGGGAGAGGACTGGAAGGGCGGCCTCTCCTATTGCCAAATGGACCACGCCACTTTAGGGGTACAACCTGCACCCAAGGAACCAGCCTGGCAACCCTGGGCTGATGGCCGGCCCTGATATTGACAAAGCCCATATTAAGACAGGATCAACAGGGAACCTGGAGATCTGGAGCTTCTGTTACGCAGACTGATTACTAATGCTGCTCCTAGCTCTTAGCTCTTCATAAAGGTTCATGGAATTGAGCTGTGTGGATTTGAAAAGAAAATGCAAGCCTCTTCAGGCATGCTTTTATCATGGGGGAATGAGTTCCTGCGGTCTCACCTGTATTCTGGACCCTCGGCTGCAGCTGACATTAGCATTTGCAACTTGGGATTAGCTGAGCCATATTGTGGGGGGGGGGGCGGGGGGGTGCAGGAAAGGTCCATGATGACAGCTACCCCACCATCTCATCATTGGCAAAGGTGGGAGGAAGGGAAAGTATTTATTACTCTGCAGTAATTCAAACTTTGGACTGAAGTACAGCTTCCATGCTGAACTTGAAAGGAGATGGTTGCTCCTGGGGTCGGAGTTACCAGACTTGGCCATGGAGAAGCCCTCCTGCCTCATCATCTGACCCATGTCCACTGCCCCACCTCGCTGTGGCTTCATGACCACCAAGAAGTCTACCCTGGTTTACTTCACACGCCTCATCATGGCTTAGTGGCAGGTGCTCATGGGCAATTCACCCCTCAGAAGGGCTGAAAAAAGAAGGCAGCCAATCCAGCTCATTGTCTGAGTTGAAAAGGTACATCTTCATCTACTTGCGATCTGAGAAAAGTCACATGAACTTTGATGAGACTCTGTTAGTCAGAACGTGATCGAAGGGCCCTTGCCCATATAATGGTGAGTGGTTTTCATGATATTCTCTTTCTTACACACATTCTTTGACTTAGGAAAACTCAAGGATGACTTCTTGGCAGTGATCCCTGTTTTTTGAGGACCTGCCCTTTCTTGGATGGAAGTGAAAGTTCCCCACCTAGAAAGTTGGCCTCTTCCCTGCTTGTCACACCCGAGGAGGCCAGCAACACGATCCTCCTGTTGCTTTTGCCTTTTCCACTCCATCCCGCACTGGGATATTTTTTTTTGTGAGTCACTTTATGTTATTAGTTATTATAAATTTTCAACTCCCTCAGGAAAAGTTTGAAGGAGTTGGGCTCTTAAGCCTGGACAGAACACGCCGTTAAACAGCAATTATGTGGAGGGTTGTCGTGAGGGAAATGGTAATTTGTTCTTATTCACTGAGGACTGAAGATACAAAATATGAAATTAAATAGGATTTATATTACACAACAGTTAAAGAGCTTACAAGGTTTGAGGTGGGGAATCTTTAAAAAAGAGGTTTACTGACCTTGTCAACTCCACTTGAAAAGCATTTCAATTCATCTAACTACCGATGTTACTGTCACCTGAGGGCACAGGTCTTTTTCAAGTTGTTTTCCCAAGGTGCCAGCCAGTCCTACCGGGGGCACAAAACTCTGAGACCGCATTTGAGAAGTAGTCTTTCTACCCATTCAGAGGAACCGCCTCTGCATCCGTGAGAACTGTTGAGATGTAAGAGCCCTCGGGTTCTCTGGGTGTCGAGACACGCACAGGATCTAGAAGCAGGTCAGGTCCCCATTCCTGTGAGCCGCCTTCTCTGCCTGGCCCTGCCTGGCTAAGGGCCAAGACAAGGCCATGAGGGCTCCCAAGAAGATTACGGGCTCTGAAGTCAAAAACCGCACTCCAGTGTTGGCTCCGTCGTTCACGAGCTGGGCAAACTTGGGAAAGAACTTTTTAACCACTTGGAACCTTTAAATGAGAAGATACAAGCCCACCTTCCTCCTTCATGTGCTGCACCTGTACCACTTCTTTATCATGGGGATTTCTACCTTGTGCTTTCATCATTGGTCTTGACCTCTGCCTCACTATGGACAATGAGATTCTAAAAATAGATTCCTCTCATCCTTGACCCTGACTAGGATATTAGTGGGGCTCCGTAAAGTTGTTGAATAAGTGAATAAACAAATTATGGATGTCTCAATAGTTATTATGAAAACTAGATCTGTGTGCCCCAGCTGTCTGCAGAGGAGACAGTCTTTTAAAAAAGACAATCAGTAAAATAACTGCTGAAGAAGCATGTGTGGAGAGCACGGAGCAGACACGGATGTCAGGGAAGGTTCCGTGAAGAAGACGGCATTTGAGTGGAGCCCTGGAGATGGAGTAGGAGTGTCTCAGGCTGAGGGAGGAGTGATTCCGAGTCTCAGGCCTGCCTGGGACCAGCTGGGCATGTTGGACAAGGTCCTTTACCTCTTGGTGACTCAGTTTCTTTATCTGTTAAGTAGAATTCGCTCCTGGATTCTGTAAGAGAACATAGATGAAATGCATAACACCAATCCAAGCAGTAAGGAAAAGGGACCATAAATATTAGGGTGGTGCTGCATGGGGAAGAGCCAGACGTGAGATACTCTGCTTGTTATGGGAACCACAAACATTCAGGTCGAGGCAGGTACCCAAGGAGGGACACCAATAAACAATGCCTCTCTTTCCCACATGGGTTTGGAATAGTTTGAGAAAATTCATAAGAGTAGTTATGGAGACCAAAATATCACTTTTAAATGGCACTGTCTAACACTGGAGAACAAGGCCCGAAACAAGGAAAAGCAGAGCTTGAAGCCACCCCGACTGGGCGGATCTGGGCCTGGGAGCTTCTCAGACAGCAGCCTGCCCAGGACAGACTCAGAGCCTGGAGCTGCTCAGCGAGAGGTTGGCTCACTCTCACTACAGAAGAGGGAGGGGCGACACTGAGCTTGCCCGGTTGTGCTTTCCCATCTTTCACCAGGGACTCCTACGGGCAGAGCGTGTAAAGGGTGGGGCATGGCCAGAGTTTGCTTTGGAAACCACTTTTCTGTAGACTTGGGGTGTGGGGAATGCACCCCTTTCACACAGTGTTACCAGGGCATGGGGGCTGGGGTGGCATGTGTGAATGGAGGGGAAAGGAGACGTTGATGAGGTCTGCCAGGCAGGCAGGGGCGACGCCAATGAACTGAAGGTGGGATGACCACTGACAGGAAAGGAGAGGCACTGGCCGATTGCCGAGGAGAGTGCCAGTGCAGCTGGCACTGCAGAGCATGCCTCGTGTCAACAGGCTCTACGCTCATAGCAGGAGGGAGGGCTGCTGCCGTGGCTCCTCTGGGTCATGGGGAAGTTGAGGAAGCTGGCAAGGCAGTGGGATCTGGGCCAGACAGGCTTGAAGTGACAACATTAGGGAATGTATATTCTTGGGCCACCTCCAGGAGTCCAGAACCAGGCATTACAATTAATTAAGAGAGGAAGGCCAAGTTTGAGTAAGGGAGTAAAAACCCCAAATGGTTGAAAGAAGGGCAGAGAGTAGCATTCTCAAATTTTTTTGAAATGAAAGATTTGGAGGTGATAAAAAGATCTGAGGGGTGGCCCTGAGAATGGGCAGCGTAAGAGGAGTGGAGGTAAATGTCCTTGTAGGTGAGGAGGTCAAGGATGCTGGAGGTCAAAGATGCTGGAAGCCCTCAAGATGGGGGCAAAGTTACCAAGGAGGACAGACCTTTTACTTCTTTGAGAGGGGGTATGGGGTCACTTACAGTGGGTATATAGAGAGGAACCAATAAAGAAACAAAGATATGACAACTTCCAGCACAGCTACAACCATCGCCAAGATGTTGACCAGCTGACCTGGTTTGCATAAGAACAGAGTGATAGAATCATAAAGACATTTACAGTTGTGGAATATAGGGCTTGTGAAAATTATAGAGACAGCAACAATGAAGTCTTTTTTTTTATTTCTAATAAAAACAACTACACTGGCCAAAAATGTGTGTAGTAAACCTTCACAAAATGTGAGCCATCTCTAATAACTGAGGTACTCCCTCTACCCCCAAAAGCACATGAACCAGATGAGTGTCTGCTCCTAAACTGTAGATCCAAAGAATATCCTAGAAGCTCATCTGCAAACCAGGCAGCACACAGGCTGAGCCTGTGGTAGACATGCAACCTCTCCTCATCCATAGAACCAGATGGCGTCTATCACGTCAGCTGATATTTGTGATTATTGCTGTTATTTTCCATAATTGCCCTTCAGGGATCTGCTTCTTTGCATCATGTTAAGTGCTTATAATTAGCCAGTGAAAGATTTGGAGCTAAGGTAGTTTTTAAAAAAAACTGAGAAACTAAGGCCAATGTGATGGAATGTATACAATAATTCCACTCTCATCATGCTGAATACTTTCAGCCAAAGACACTATTTCTAGAAATACCTTTTATTAAAATCAGATGGAATATGTTCACTTTTGTTGTGGCATTCAGTCTTCTTAGACAACTCTACAAATAAGCCATGAAAGAAAGAAAGAAAGAAAGAAAGAAAGAAAGAAAGAAAGAAAGAAAGAAAGAAAGAAAGAAAGAAAGACATCCAAAAAGTAATTCTGACGAATCATGAGGCATGGACTTAGCAATATGCTCATTGCCAGGGGAAATCTTTGAGAACGCCAACTTTCATTGTGGTGATTTAGAAGGAAAGAGCTTTAAAAACAGAACTTCTTTCTCCCTTTATATTTCCCTGTCAAGACACATAAAAGAATTCAAACTAATCAAAAAGCCCAAGTGAGCTGGCTGGTTAACTGAGACAACCCCAACCTTGAGTTCAGAGAGCTTTCTAATGCATTCCACCTGTCTCCTCAAGGAAGTTCGCAGGCTATAGTGACGGCAAAGCAGCCTGACTTCTAAAGAGATAGATGCTCATATAGTAGCCGAAATGGTGTACCCTGGAATTTTAGCTCAACACTGAAAACACTGTCATTCTTAGTAAATCACCCCAGGCCCAAGACACTGGGTTTCTTTCTTCCTTTTTTTTAAAAAAGCTGTTTAATCATCACGAGAGAAGTAGCTAGCAGTACTAGGAAGGCCTAAAGCAGTCAGTCCTTGAGGTTCCTTATAATCTGGTTCTGCCTTACCCACCTCCATTTGTCATGTGGTGGATTCTCCCCCCCCCCCCGCCACCCCCCGGCAGGACAAACATTTCATGGTCTGGTCTGACCCCCTCCCCCACCCCCCCACACACCTTGCTCCCCAGCACACACAAGCTGCATGGTCACCCCTGCCCCACCTACAGGGCTGCCCTGCCTGGAACTGCTTCCCCTCTCCCACCTCTGCAGAGCCTCCCAAGTCCAACTCACGTGCCAGGCTTCATGAACTCTTGCCCAGTGGCACCAGCCAACACCAACCTTTTCCTTTCCCGATTGTTACTCCCACTTCCTGCCAAACCAAGAGTAGAAATTGCACTGTCTGGACTTAAGACCTTGAAGATTCTGAGGTTACCTCTGAGTGGAAGGGCCCCACGGGCTTTTTTGCAATTACTGTGAAAATGGGATGGGAGGTGGGAATGGAGGAGTGCGTGCCCAGTGTTTGCCAGCCTTGGTCTAAACCATCCTCCTTGGCCAGTGGTTCGCCTAGGAACGTACTTTTACATTGTCATGTATCATCCAGTTGTGCGGAGCTCTAAGTCCCTATGGTTGTTCTGATGGAGTTACAAAGAGAAACAACCATAAAAGGTGTCAGAAAGAGTTACAGCTGGTCATCCTGAACAGGGGCCCTCGAGTTGTCCTTCCCTTCCTGGGGCTGGTTTGATAGGCCTCAAAAAGATTATTTCACATGTGCCCCGGGGCTCATGGATGTTCTTATAAATGTATGTATCAGTGCATCCATATGTACATATGTTCTGTACATACATACTCCATGTTTAAACCAGATTACTAATTCATTTGCAGTGGGAGACATTTCTTCCCAGAAATGACAGTACCCAGGGCCACTTCTTCAAGTCACTGCCTCCTGAACAGAGGGATAGGTAAGAAGCTTCAAAGTGTCCAGGAAGTTGCCCAGGGAGCATGAAATCAGAGCCTTCCTCCCCTTTCTTTCCAGAGGTTGAAACTGCTCTGGCCCTTCTACCAGTTGGTTGTGCTGTCCTTAAGCAAATTGTTAGCCTATGTCTCGGTTTTCCCAGCTGTAAGTGCAAATAGTAATAGTGCCTAACCCATAGGCTTGTAGAGTGCTTAGGATAGTAAGTAGTATCTGCTAAGTGTTTATTCAGTGTTAGTGCTGTATGATTTTTATTTATCTCTTTTCACCAATACTTGACACATTTTGTTTCCATAATAATACAACAGCCCTAATAGAATAATGAAGCCCCCATTAATCTTTTAAACCTTTAAAGATTAAGTTAGAGCCAAGAGTACCCAAACCCACCTTACTTGGGAAGGCCAGGTTGTGTGAAATTCTTCTGTTGTTTTCTCTTTACACCTGTACCTGGGAGTGAACTCCACTGCTGGTTCAACTCTTGTTCTAAACTCCTATTCATCGGGCCCTGTGTGCAGATGACTGTGTATGTGTAAATACAGTAAGGGAAGCCCCGTAGCTCTGAGGCCTTTGGATAGAGCATTCTATTGGTACTCGGTCACTTCTCACAGTCTCCCTCCCTCCGCAACCCTCCCCCTTCCCAAAACAAAAACAAAACCTGTCTGTGCTTCTCTCTCCAGTTGGACCTGGGCCCTTCGGAAAAGGTGAGGCAGGATTGACACATAGGGAAGGCAGCATGGTGGGAAGATTCTGGGAGGGTAACCTTTGATTCATCAGGTTGGCAGGCTGGCCCAGCCCCTCCTCCGGTCCCTGGGGAAACCCTGTCCCTTGAAGAAGAAGCCTTTGTTTTGCTGATGTTTCTTAATTGAGTATCAAACTGGAGGACTGGTACTTTTTCCTGAAAGACCTGAGTATAAAAGGTTTTGCTGCCTTCACCTTTGCTGCTGCTGTTGTTTTTAAAAATAAAGGAGTAGCTCCACCTATCTTAGTTTCTATTGGGTAAAACATGAATGGGGGATTTTTTTTTTTCCAAGCTTCTGAATCTCTCCAAAGTGCACTCGATTTCCTGGTGCGGAAGGTAGTTTGAGCAGTCTGCAGCGGCTACAGGGCTCAGGAGAGGAGCCAGCTCTGGGGCTACCAAGTACCGGAGCCTGCCCCGCACCCCGCGCCCTTGACTAGAATTTCTCTTCTTTACCTCCCTGGTGTTTTCACAAGGTATCAAATGACTGGCCGCACCTAGTCAATGTCGTGGCCACAAGAACGAATCAGGACCTTGCTTCCTTCCCCCTTCTTCCCACCTCCCCCCCTTCCCCTTCCCATTCCCCCTTCTTCCCCCACCCCTCCCCCAAGCCGCTCCACCCACCAACCAACCTACTGCTCTGAAACCCTGTAAAGTCGTAGTACAATATCAGAACCTGTGGGACCAAAGTATTCAATACGAGGGAGGAAAGAGGAAGACAGAATAGGGGAAAAATAGGAATTTCAACATTTTCTTTCTTTAAGGCGGGAGGAGTGTCTCTGGGCCAGCAGGCCATCCTCCCAAGAAGGAGAGCCCACAGTTCCCCCAGGCAACACATTCCAGAGCCAGACTAAATTGTCCAGAGATGCTGGACGGGGGCCACCGAAATAACGCAGTATTTAAATCCAATGACGGGAGTTGTTTACAGCCCTCTGAAAGATGCCAAAGGGTTTAACAGTCAGGGGTAATCGCGCACAGCTGTGGTGCTGGCTGGCGGCAGGCTTCCTCTGTCCCTTCCTGCTGGAAAAGCTGAAGCAACACAGTGACTTGTCCAGGGTCACACTCCAAGCTTGGGACAGAAATAGCTCTGACTCCTCCTTCTCGGCTCTGACCAGCAAGACAGCCACCTTATTACTGTGCTATCATTTGAATCTGAATCATTTAAATGGCTTCTAATTGCAGGCCTATGTGAACTGTAAGCTCCGTGTGACTCTGAGTGCCAGGCGGGCTGAGGGAGGAGTGACTGGAGCTTTCCAGACTCCTGAATATGGGATCACAATGCTGGCATGGGTGGGAGGAGGGAGAAGGTGTTTGCAAACTGGCACTGACAAGTACCATGTTTAGATACTTTTCAATGGATTTGAAATATTGCCTCCAATTTGTTACAATGTTGGAGCAGAGAAGCACTTGGGGTTCAAATGAATGCCACTCAAAAAGGCATTTGGGGTTAAATCTCAGTTATTTCCCAAGCAGTCCGAAGCCTTGACATTCTTCCTTTTTATGCCCACTAAATTACTGCCTCCTTTTGGTGTTTAAACTTCCTTTTTAACTCTTTCATAGGCAGCTGTTGGGTGGGGGTGGGAGGAGGGACCCTGGGAAAGAACCAGGTGGGGCGAATTCAGATCCGTCCAGGGGACTGGCCACACGCTGTGCTCAGGAAAGAAAGTACACTCCATCCAGCAAATTGCTCTAACTGATTCATTTGTCCGTGCAGAGACGCCACCTATCTGCTCGCAGGTATTCAGGTAAATGACAGGTGGGCGGGACCTACTGACTGTTTCAATAGCTAAGGTCCCAGCAATGTTTTATCTGTCCAGGCTCCTGTGACGTCACACATTTCCTGCTCTCCACCAACCAATGCCCTCCTCCTTCCTCCAGGCACCTGTATGCCGAGTCTGAGGCTGGTCACAGCTCCCGCGGCCCAGGGAGCTGCTGGATTCATCTACAAGGCATGAGAGCTGCCAGGCTACTGCTGCTGCTGCTGCTGCTGCTGTGAGCAGGCAGACACTTCCAACAGGTGAGCCGAAACCCTCCATTTTTCTCTTGGCATTTAGACCATTGGGCTCTGAGGGATCTGAATGAGGGATTGGAATGAAACATACAAACTTTGGGTGTTTGTCCAGAGGGAGAAGCCCTTTTGAGAGGGAAGAGCAAAGGGATGCCTTTGACATTTCGGTTGCACAGGAAAAGTTCTCCCAGGCCAGATATTGAATCCTTTTTGCTTTTAATCATTAGTCCAGCCCCTACTTGTCGAGGAAGTTGATCTGATTTTTTTTTTAACCCTGGAGTGGAGTGGAGTGGAGAGGAGGTTTTTTGCAACTTAACTCAAAAGTATAGACCAGTTCAGCCCGGCTAGTGGTAGGGCCTGGGAAGCCAGCACCAACTGAATTCAGAATTACCTTGTTTGCATTAATTTGCCTTACTTTCTGCATGCATCACGCCAGAGGCGTTGTCAGGGAAATTTGTCTTAATTGTTTTTCCCCCTGGAAGTTTGTTTCTCGAGGGGTCAGTTCTGTAGTCCTACTCAGACACCCTCTACTCCAGATTCCTTCCGTCTCCTTCTCTTTTAAAAAGTCTACGGTTTTCTTTGTTCTTTGCTAAATACTCTTTTAAAAACCACTTTGCTGTCTGGTTGGAATTGTTTACATTCAGATCTGGACTGGCTGCCTGTTGACCTTCAGTTAAAGTCTACTTCCTCTTTGCTTACAAGAATGTAACTTCAGGTCTGACATTTAATTTTTTGGCACTCATCCACTTTGCTTTTAGTAGCGAATATACTGAGGAGATTGTGCTGCCAGGACCTGACTGTTTTACAAGTAATTTTACCTCTAGGGTCCATTTTGGTTTTGCACGTCCGGATCACACAGCTATGACTACTTCTGTTCTTGACAGCCCGATAGCCGCACTCGACACCCACTCCTGCTGGTGGAGGAGGAGAGAAGACATCTCCAAACCCAGTTCCCTCCTGGGATGAGCTGGAACACTTGGGATAGAAGTCCACCTTCTAGGGAGGCATTTCATTCATCAGTTATTTTTCTGAGATTCGGTTAGCAAATATGTTTGCAAAAGAATAACCTGTCAGGAATTATGCTCCTACTCATCCACCCAGAAACTCAAAGTTTCTGTCAGTTCTTCAAGAGCATAAATTGAAGCAAGCTGGGAACGTTTTTGTCTGGGTCGCACCACTGAGAATCTGCCCTGGACCGGTTGCCGATTTCCCTCTTACTCCTTGGAGGCTTGCATTGTTCTCCAGCTGACCTTTGTGTCCGTTCTCTTCCCCCAGGCGGGTGTGTTTGGGTGGTGGCTACTGCTTGTCCCTCACGAGTGTTGTCACTTGGTTCAGAGTTCTGATAGTACAGGAGAGAAAGAAAATCTCTTGGATCCTGAATCTTCCAGATAAAAACATGTCTTTCAAGTCACAAAGCTCTCCCACAAGATTACCGTGGTTCATGGTTCTTGGCACAGTCGTTAATTCATGACTGAACAAATCATTTCATCGCTAAATGTCAGCTTCTCTGGATAATTTTTTATAAAGTTTTTATTTATTTATTTCTAGAGAGATGGGAAAGGTGAGAGAAAAAGAGGGGGAAAAACATCAATACGTGTTTACCTCTCACGTGCCCCCACCTGGGGACCAGGCCCGCAACCCAGGCATGTGCCCTGACTGGGAATTGAACCAGTGACCCTTTGCGTCACAGTCTGGCACTCAATCTGCTAAGCCACACCAGCCAGGACCCCATCCATCTTTCTTGAAGGTGTCTCCCTGGGTTGTTTGAAGGAGAGAGTCTGATCCTATCAAGATAAAAGATCTTATGTCTTTATAATTATTAGGAACCCTGATAGTTCTTGTTATGGTTATTAATTGTGAGTAATGAACTATGACATTAACAGATCAGAGAAAGAAAATGGGCAGGAAGCAGGAGAAGGCTTAGACTGTGTCATTCAACGGCCAGGCAGATGGGGCTCCCAGGGCACGACTGTCACCCCTACCTTCCCCACCTCAAGGCTCTCCCCCAGACAGACCCATCAACTCTGGGTCCCCACAGGGGGCTGTATCCTGTTGTCACTTGCTATACTCTGACTTGCAGGCTTCCCTTTCTGCTTTCAGTTGCGCTGTCTCGGGGACAGACTTGGGTGGGTGCTTGGTCTCCTCCAGTCTTACAGATAAACACCCTTTGCAGCGACCTGGAAGAGCCACCTGCCTCATCACTAGGAGAAAGAAGGAGGCAGCTGGTTTGGAGACTGTACTGGAAGGGGGACCTGTGGATCCTTTGGATATGATTGTCCCCCTAATGGAATATCCTGTGCCCTCAGATGGCCTTGAGTCACTGTGTAACAGCAGGTGTGTTCCCAGGCCCCTGGGACCTTCTCCAGGTCTCACCCTGTCCTGAAAAGAGAAGGCAAGCTTTCAGGTTCACAAGCAAGGTAATAGCCTAGGTGATTGAGGACAGGGGTTTATAACCTTGAGCTTACTACTAGGTTGCTTAGGGGACTCCGGGGAAGAACCTCAACCTCCCTGCCCATCAGTTTTCTTGTCTACCTTTTCCCAAAAGAAGGGTGCTAAAAGTAGTGTACTTCACAAATCCCCTCTGTCCTATAACAGGAGCTCCATGGGCAGCAGCACACTGTGGGGAGTAGGTCAGACTGACAGCCAAGGGGTGGGCAGTGCCTCACTAGGGCATGTTGATCTTACTCATTCAATTCTAGGTGGAATTGGTACTACTGCTTTAGAACAGCGGTCTCATCCTTGGCATCGGTCTGCCTGGGCTCAAAACCCAGCTCTACTGTGTACTAGCTGTATGACCTGGGATAGGTTATTTAAGCCCTCTTTATCTCAGCTATAAAATAGGGTTGTAGTAAAGATGAAAATGAGTCGAAATAAGTAAAGTACTTGCAATAGTGCCTGGTAGGCACAATGATAGCTATTACTAGTGTTATTTTCTTGAAAGGAAAGCAGAGTGGGTAGAATCTGGGTTGAGGCTAGTTCTGCCATTTAAATTACTAGGCTAAATAAGTTCCTTAGCATTTCTTTGTCTCAGTTTCACCATCTGGAAAATGGAATGCTTACCAAACCCAGCAGTGTTATGAAGAATAATTGAAATGATTTTATGTAAATGCCAAGTATATAGTAGGTGCTCAATACATCTTAACTATTGTTATATATTGTCATAGAGAACATTTGTTACATTGATTATAGTCAGACATCTTAAGTCGTGCTTAGTCTGGGTACAATAATGATAGAAACAGTAGTTAAGGACCAAAGACTCTGAGCAAAACCAATTTCCCTGGAAGGCCCCCAAAGGCCTAGGAGGAAAACTTGTTCTCAAAGGTTCTCTTGTTTGTCCTGGAGTTCCCGGGGAGGGGAGCTGCTGTGTCAGAGGCCTGGTCGTTGCAGAGCTGGGGGCAGTAGGGCTCTGCAATGTACACAAACAGTGGACTCTTCTGGAGCAGTGATTCCTGGCTTTTTGGCTTCTAGCATCTCCTTTTCTCACTTAAAGTGAAGAAAATCAGGTCTTAAAAGGCCATCCTGTAAGAGGCTGCCGAGAGAGACCTGTGAGGGAGGCTCTGAAACGTGTCCTCCGTGTCCGTGGCCTCCTGAGGGTGGACACCTATGCCTGATGTTTGCATGCTGGCAACACGTGGACTCACTTTTATGTGGGTGGTGAATGTCCTCTGACAGCGTGTCCAAAGTATCGGAGGTTTTTTGAAAAACTATTTGGAAGGAAGACTACATCGCTCTTCCGGGGTTGATGGGATTTAACCGTCTACTGTCCCCAGAGAATAAGAATGAACATGAAAACCGTACCGGTTTCTCAGAACAAGCACTGCAATGAATTGCAATCAGAAACAGAAAATGACAGTTGTCTCCTGTAAACCTCTTACATTCACTGTTTCCTCATATCTCATTTCGTTCTAAGTGACCTGAGGACACCACAGCTACTTACTGTTCAGTTACCCAGAGACACATGTCAGATCAGGACGAGGAAGACCTTCCTAAGAATTAGAGGTGTCCCCAAATCTAGTAGGTTGCCTTTGGGGTACTGAGTTCTGTCACTGAAGGTGAATGTTTTTTAGTATATTTAGCATGTGGTATGAGTTTGTGGAAGGAAGGAAGGAAAGGAAGGAAGGAAGGATGGAAAGGAAAGAAAGGAAAAAAGGGAGGAAAGGAAGGAAGGATGGAAAGGAAGGAAAGGAAGGAAGGAAGGGAAGGAAGGAAGAAAGGAAAGGAAGGAAGGACGGATGGAAAGGAAGGGAAGGAAAAAAGGAAGGAAGGAAGGATGGAAAGGAAGGAAAGGAAGGAAGGAGGCAGGGAAGGAAGGAAGGAAGGAAAGGAAGGAAGGAGGCAGGGAAGGAAGGAAGGAAAGGAAGGAAGGAAGGAAGGAAAGGAAATTAAAGGAAAGAAGGCAGGCCAAAGAGGATTTGTGTTTCTTTAGCAGCCCATATGCTCATCTGTAAATAAAGATTCTATGACTGGTCTCATTGGACCATTTTAAAGATTAAATGAGAAAATACATGTACTTGTTCCTAGTGAACTGCTTATTAAATATTAATAATTACTGTTTTATATTCTAAAAAGAAGGGGAGAGAATGGATTCCTGGTTCAAGCAGAGGGTAGACGAGATGACCTCCACATTTGAAATTTACAGTTTTTATTACAGTCTCTTTATTCCAATTCTCTTCACCCTTGACCTTCTTCCTCTGCTTTTCCAGAAGATCTGTCCCTGCTGTAGCAAGCCATATGGCTTGCCGTGGTGGGTTGAGTAGTACATTTCTAAGAGTGGCAGTAATGCTATCCCAATTAGTCAGGGCCTTTTTTTTTTTTTACATCACTAATTTGTGACTTGGAATGCGTGGACTTAAATTCCACCATGATTTTCCAGTGACTCTTATTTGCTTCAGTGTTTGATGCACTTGTCACAAGGACACAGAAGAGCTCACCACCAGCAGAGGGGAAGCTCTCCAAGAATTTTCTTTAATGGCAACAGCACACACATGTCATTGCTATCTGTTGAGATGATTTGCATAACTTGCTGATGACTGCTTGGTCGGTCACGTGGCCTGTCTGAATGGGACACTGCATGTTTAGGCTCCTGCACGCTCACATTAACACGTGAGTCACCTAGTGTTTTCATCGTCCTCACTAAGTGTCATTGTTATGCTTGTAATATGTCTACAACAACACACACACCCTCAGCCATTCTGTCTCTGGCCTGTTTTCCGCTTGGGGCCCTGACAAATGTAGTTTAACAGTTATCCTTGAAGACATCTATATTCTAACTTAGTAATGGAGTAAAAGGAAATTATTACATTTTTATACTAGGGCAATGCTGCCATCCCTAAGTATGTGAGCAGTGCAAGCAGCTGCCAGCCAGCAGCCCGTCTAGGTCCCGGAGCAGTGCGCTGTTGGGACCGTCTGCCTTCTTTCTGGGGAATGCCCCTGGAAATGCACAGCGCCCCCCGCATTGGTTTCCCAGGGCTGCTGTAACAAATTACCAAACACTTCGTGGCTTAAAACAACACAGATTTGTTCTCTCGCAGTTTTGGAGGCCAGAAGCTTGAAACCGAGGTGTTGGCAGGGCCTTGCTTCCTCCGAAGGCTCCAGAGCGGGGAGCGCCCTTCCTCGCCTCTTCCAGGAGCTCCCTAGCTGCGGCCATGTAACTCCAGCCTGTCTACCACACCTTCTGCTCTGTGTCTGTGTCTTCTCTCCTTCTGTCTCTCATGGAGACATTTGTCATTGTAGTTAGGGTCAATCAGGTAATCCAGGATGACCTCATCTGAAGATCCTCAATTACTTATCTGAAGAGCATTTTTCTACCAACGTCACATTTGCAGGTTCTGGGGTTTAGGACATGGTCATGTCTTTTGGGGGGCCATCATTCTGCTGCCTATATACCCCAACTCACACGCATACGCACAGGCCTCTCCCACTGCTTATGGAGAGATTCCTTGTCCACTTTGACACGAAAATATTGGGCAAAATATAGGCAAGGGGAGTTCAAATTGGCAGCCTTTGCCACGATCGTTATTTATTTCTATGTTCAGGGCACAGTAGTGCTGTATATCCTACAGACCTACTGAGTATCTTCGGTCAGTGGTGCGATGTACCTGCAAGAGCCAATCCGTAAAGGCCACCTCCGGTTGCTCTAACGCCCAAGTAGAATGCTGGTTAAGGAAGTAATGAGTGATTATTTCACAGAATCCTGAGCCCCTTAATCCCCAACTAGATAAGTAGTATTCACTTCCAAGTGCCACGTTTTCAAAAGGATCTTAACAAATTGGAGGTATCCTGAGTGGACCATTTACCACCCCCTGGAATACCCAGGAAGCCAGACAACGGGAAGAACCAGAGACAAAAAGGAAAGACAAGATAGAAACCACTGACAACACTGTCTTTAATTTGAGGGTGGGAGAGCTGTCCTGTCTTGAGGAAGGGAATGTGATCTTTGTTACACCAGAAGACATGACGAGGGCCGAAGGTCACAGTGACGGGAGAGAAGTGCTCAGCTGATAATCTCCCCGTCACTGCAGGCGCTTCCGGTGGGCACGGGAGCTCGTCCCCCAGGGATGCTGTAGAGAGGATTCCTGTGCTTGCTAGAATCTAAGATTCGGATCCAGCTCAAACTCTTGTGACTTCTAAGTAAATGATCGCACAGACAGACTATCACGTGGGAACACCAAACACCATGGTGCGTGCTCCTTTTCCTTGATGGGGAAGTGTGCTCAGGTCCTTCCCCCAAACCTGGACTTCTTTCCACTTGTCCAAATCCCATTTCTCTCTCGCTGTCCTCGCAGAGGGCCATCAGTTCCATGTCCTCCCCCTGGCTATCCTGGGCCGAGCTACGCTGCTCCCTTGTCCCTTTCCCTCCAGACTTGTCCCCACTCTTATCTCTGAAGACCATACTCATAGCCATACTTACTGTGTGTTCTCTTGCAGTGTTCCAACATATTTGTCTATATGTATGCTTTATTTTCCTAATTAGACTTAAACTCATTGAAGATGAAATTGAATTCTCTGTGGCAACTCTCCCAGAATTTAAGACAAATGCCAGCGTGTAATAGGTAATTAATGAATACCTGTAGAATTGAAACACAGATGAAAAATGTTGACAGTACAAATATCCTCCTTCATCTTGTTCTTCTGTCCATGAAAAGTTATCTGTTAAAAAAAAACAAAAACCCATAAACATTTCCTGAAATCGTTTTGTTAGCTTTGGGCGGGGGAATGCCCTGCTTCTCCTCTGACATCAGCCCTCCAGTGACACGTGAGTGTGCATGACCACACTCTTGGGAAATGCCAAACACTCTGCTTTCATTTTAGCTGTTGTTGGGGGGAAGCTCTATAAGGGGGGGTACCCCCCAAAATAGAATTATTTTCTGGAGGGCAGGATCCTTGTAGTACATAGCTGTCCCCACCCACCCCACCACTAAAGGAGTGTTCTAGGAACCCAGCTGTGTCAATGTACCAGCTGGCGTTGTTGTGAGAGGCTGCATTCAGGGTCAGTGAACTTTTTTTGGAAGACTCAACGCTTTTGCCCATTTCATGATGGGTGATTCACGAGTGCGCCTGTGCACACTACGCTGAGTGTTCAGCAGTTTTTGACCAAAAACATCATAACCCCTAGGCCCCACCCTTCGTATTTGTCCAATCTCACCTTGGATGAAAAAAGTCCTCAAAGGGAAACATTTTGCCATTGTGGACGAGGTGAAACAAACAGCAGAAGCACTAAAAGGCATCAAAATCAACGAGTTCAAAAACTGTTTTGAGCAGCGGAAAACATGTCTCAATACAACTATTGCATTAAATGGAGAGTCCTTTGAAGGCGACTGAAGTTTAAACATGTAAGAATAAATACACAATTTTTTATTTTACCATGTTGATAGACCAGGAACTGGAAGGGCATCTTTTCTGGACCAGAGTTCCTTCAAAGCAACCCAAGTAAGAAAGGTTTCATCACACCCTGGGGGAAAGGCAGTGAAATCTGTCAGCAAGGGCAAAGCTGCTCTCCAACCCGCTGGCGCAGCCTGCCCTGGCTTCTCAAACTTGTACCTCATGGACGAGCTGCTTGGGACTCTTTCCCCTGAACCGCCTCCCTGGTTCTCATCCCCACTTTCTGAATACCTGTGTTTCCGTGACTGACTCCAGATGTGTTACCTTGTCTCCTCCTAGTTTAGTGCTCCTTTAATTTCCTGGCCACACTTTGACCTCTATAAAAACCACTTATATGTTTTTCCTGTCTTTTCTGGTGTTAGCAATGCTATGCAAGCTAGTGTCATTCGCAGATTGCATGAGTGAATTGCCTGCTCCCTCTTGGAGATCGTAGATTTAGATATTAATTCGGAGCAGAGCCAACCCTGACCTTTGCAGCAGCCCATCAGCACCTGCTGCCCCTCCGCTCCCTCTTTTTCCTCTGCAGATGGCACTTCCCCCACCATCACCCTACTCCCCGAACCCCTACTTCCTACTTCAGGCTCTTTGTTCAAGAACATCTTTTATCCCGTCTGTGATTATTTTTATTCAAGTCTCTAAAGCCCTTAATTCCTCCCTATTACAGACACGTCTGTAAGCCAAGGAGTAGTCCATTGGTCCATTCTGTTATGCACATTAGTTCACAGCTGATATGTATTCAAAAAATTAGTGGCACCAAGTTGATGTTGATTATCGACACCTACAAGTCTTAGTCAGCTTATCCATAATCTAAAATGTAATTGTAAATTTACTATGTTTAACTGAGGATAGAGGTTGCCCTAATTTTGGCAACTGCTTTCCCCCCAGTAATCTAATTGAGGGGTTCCAGCCAGGGCAGGGCAGTGGTTAGACGCGCATGCCTGCTGGGTAGTTATTTTAGGACGAGAGGCAAGGCCACCAGTTCAGCGGCGCTGGTCTGCTCCTTCCCTCCGTGGGGCTCCTTCCGGTGTTTAAGGCCCAGGATGGCGTTTCTGACTGCGGTTGTGATCTCTGTCCGGAGGGGTGGCCCCAGCCACCAGTTTGAAGCCCACACTGAAGCTCTTCTGCCCCAAGTAGCTTCATCCAAGTTTTAAAGCATCATCATCACCAACAAAAATCCCTAAGCTCAGGTTCTCACAGCGAAAAATGCCCTCAGAGATCATCTGGTACTGGGGTTCTTAGACTTTCTGTGTCAGAGACACACTGTAAAACATTAGGGTTGGTTGAAGGGATTAAAAGATCTCAAAGAACATTAAATAAGTCAGCGGAACTTGGGAAGCAAACGCAGCTACAGCAGGACAGAGTCACGCACTGCCTCCAGAATGTCACGGTCCGCACGGTGCCCTTGCTTCAGAGCCCGGGCTCCTGTGTATACTCACTGAGCAAAGCTCTTTCAGGATCCAGCCCTTCTGCGATCTTTGGGGGGACCTGGCTTTGGGTTACACTTCTTTCCTCACCTTTGAGGCAGGTTCTTCCTTTCTTCCTCTTGCATCCTGAATCCTTAAGCAAACGGCTCGCCTGGCGCCTCTAACAAGTATAATAATCAGCTGGAGCAACAGGGTCAGTCAGAGAAAGGCAAACACCATATGATTTTACTTACATGTGGAATCTGAAGAACAATATAAACAAAAGTGAGAAACTCTCATAAACCCAGAAAACAGACTGATGGTTGCCAGAGGGGAGGGGTGTTGGGGAACTGGGAGAAAAGAGGGGAAGGACTTAGGAAGTATAATTACCAGATACTCATGGGAGTGTAAAGTACAGCACAGGGAATACAGTCACTAATACTGCAATAACTGTGTGTGGTGCCAGGTGGGTGCTGGAAATATTGGGGGGAATGCTTTGTAAGTACATGATTGTCTAACCACTATGCTGTACACCTGAAACCAATACAAAATAATATTAGAAGTAAACTGCAATTGAAAACTTTTTTTTTTAAAGAAACAGAAGACTCCATCTTCTTGGTGCAAGGGCAGCGTGCCCTGCATCGGTGCTTTAACCCAGACAAAGGTTAAAGTAGCCACTGCCTCTGCGGGTTGAAAGGCAGCCTTGAGGGATGGTCCTTCAGCGCAGCAGGTCTCTATGACTTTATAAAGCATCCTTCTGCCTTTGGGCAGCTCTATTAGGGAGGGGAAGTCCATCTACTGAGCGAAAATTGGTCTCTCTAGAGCTCATCAACCCCTCCATAGGTGCCAGCATTATCGCAGGAGCCGTTTAGAATATGTCTAGCTCTTTAAGCCTTCTAGGTATTTGAAGACAGACCCCATGGCCTCCTCCAGGTTCATCTGGCATTCCTTCAGGTTTCCAGACCCTAGGAGCTCAACCACTCTTTTCTGCAAGCGTCCTAATTTATCAGTGCCCCTCCTACAATGTGTGGGGAGAATGAACCCCCAAACTGCAGGACAGTGCCACTCCCTGGGCTTATAGGACTCTGTTTTCTTGGGGGAGGTGGCAGCCTGAGCAGGAGACGCTGCTCTGAGGCCCAGAAGAAGCTATTAACAATTCTCGGCCACAGAGAGGATAGAAAAATCGAGGTTAATAAAGTAGAGAAGTGTAGCTCCTGAAAGCAAAAACAAGGACTATGAACACAGTTTAGGAAGTGCAGAGGTACTACTGGCATCCAGTAGATTTATATCGACAGAAGAAAGTCCTCATTGGCTAAACAGTTCCATGTTAGAATCCTTCTGCATAACCTGATCCTCAGAACAAACGCATTGGGGGAACTTGGGGCTCTCCAGATGTGTTTGTAAGCACGCCTTTATTTTGATAAACCTTGTTGTTCTCAAATTTACCAACATAATAAATAACAAAAGAGAAATGGAAACCATTTAAACAAATGGCAAGTCAGAGATACCCAGAGTACAAGTTGATTAACATTCTCTGAAACTCACTAGGGCATGAAAAAGTTGAACCAGTGGCAGGCCTGGGGCGCTGACGGGCGGGGTGGTGGGGTGGGGGGGGACAATGGAATGAATGGAAAGTGCTGCCACTCCAGGTGTTCCTTTTCCTCCCCCGCCACCCCCCTCCCCCCAAGAAGGTACACAGGAGCCCGAGAAGGAAAGTGTTTCAGGTGTGCTAGTCACCTTGGAGTTCTCCCCGTATTCGGGGAGGGGCATCTACGGAAGAGCCATGCCTCTGGAAAATTCCTACTTGGCCCATTGCAAACGCCCACAAAAATCCACGGAAGACGTTTCTAAATAACAGACACATTTAGCCACCAGTGCTGCGCTCAACCACGTTGCAGCCTCAGGCAGAAGGACACGTGTGTCTCCTGATGCACGTGCTTGTGTGTATTTTGTCATGGCAACATAAGGGAGTTGGAAAAATTTGGGAAACGTAAAATGCAAGTATAGTAAAAATCACAACATCATGTTAAGTTTAAATATCTTATTTATACTGAAAACAGAACTTTAAAAAATAGTTTCACTTTCCTGGCTTTAAAGGAGGCCAGCTCAACAATATTTTCAAAACCTATGTTTTGCTTACCTCATTTTCAATGGAGGAAATTGCCCTATTTGACAATTTCTCTTGACTGATAATGTCTTAAAATTTTTTTTTATTCATTGATTTTAAAGAGAGAGGAAGGGAGCAGGGAGGGAGGAATAGAGAGTGAGAGGGAGATGGACAGAGAGAAACATCAATTTCTTGTTCTACTTATTTATGCATTCATTGGTTGATTCTTGTATGTGCCCTGACTGGGAATTGAACCCACATTGTTAGTGTTGGCCTATCTGGGTGATGCTCTAACCAACTGAGAAATCCAGCTGAGCCTTAACTGATAATCTTAAATAATTTTTAAATAGCTTTAGCTTACTGATCCTGTCTTGGATTTTTGGCATTAATTTTGTTTTTAAACAATAATCATTAAAATATTACTTATTGTGATCACTGAGATTTTTGGTGTGCCCCTAAATTTTGCACTGAAAGGTGAGCACCTCATTTGCCTCACCTTAACCATGACCCTGTTGCTGTTATTTTTAGAAACCTGAGTAGAGAGAGGGGTGTCAAGACTCATTTGGATGCAATTCTGTGACCAATAACCTTTGTGGGCCTCGATATTTTCCTTGTACCTGACCTGGTTCCTAGCTATACAGTCACAAAACCAGAGAAATACAAACTTGTCACAGGTGTGCCACTAACTTTTAGCCAAGGTCTCATTGGATTGTTGCTCCAACGGACTTAACTTCACTTAGCACAATACCCTCTAGGTCCAACCATATTGTCGCAAATGGTGAGATTTCATTCTTTTTATATGTCCCACAGCCTTTATATCCACTTGTCTGTAATGGGCACTTGGGTTGTTTGGGATAGATTCTTTTTAATAATATGATGTCCCACTACTATTGTTGGAAACTGACTCGTGCCAGTACTGAAGGGACGCTTAGAGTCCAGTCCTGTCCTTGCTGTAGGAGGGACATGTGAAATTGTCCGTGCAGCATGCAAATGGTGCATTTATCCATCGCCTCCCTAGTGAGCATGTGGTTTACTCTGCAGACTTCATCGGACAACCGTTGTCTGTAAAGCTGGCGTGCATTTGAAGGGCAGTTAGTGGGACAGCAGCACACCGAGTCTCGGCTGCTCTGGGAAGTTACCTCATGCAGAAACATTTCCACCCGCAAACAGGCCGTGCCTCGGGGGCCGTTCTTAAGTCTGTCGGGTTCTTAATGCAGGTGACAGCACTCATACAAGTTCTAACGACCCTTTTGGTTGAGGCCAGCCCTGGCTCACACGTGCTCAGGGATGCCTGCGTTGTCAGCCGAGGGAGGTCAGAGTTTGAAAGTTAGGTAGGACTTCCATACAGGTTTCAGGCGAGACCACAAACTGGTGAGAAGGGAAGCAGGGATTAGGGACAAACAGATGGGGATTTTTATTTTTCCTGACACTTCTCAGCACTACAGTATGCAGACGACACATATCTCTAAAAGTCACACCAGGTTTCTAGTTGACCCCAGGTCAGAGGAGAGGGAGGAAGAATGGTTCCTAAGCCACAGTAGGGTTGTACCTCCCCCAATCCCATCATGCACACCCAAGGAGGGAGTGCTCTTCTGTGCTCTTCCTCTGAACTGAGAAAAAAAATCCATCATAGCTTCCTCTCCTTTCTTCGGCCACAGCTGAGGTGCTGACAGCTGACATATTGGTGAATGTTAATGGACCCAAAGCTGACGGGTTCTCTCACTCACTTTTGGGGGAGAAAATAGTTTCCCTTTTAAGCCTTAATGATTTTTCATCATTCTGAATTTAGCCGCAAGGCACATCTCTATCTAAAAGCATGATACATCATATGTGTTTATCAGATGTAAACCGGAAATAAGAAACATCAGGTAATGTTCTTAATCCTATGTTTAAAAGCCTACCTAGTTCTCTCCTTAGTGCCAGAACTACTCATTCGGTCAGTTCTCTCATAATCCGTGTTTATTCATATAGGCTTTATTTAGTCTAACGCAAAGTCAGAAAATACGTACAGCAGTGTTTACGTTAATATTATACAAAGAATCTGGTGTGTGCACATGGGTCAGTGCCAAGGGATTCGCACTGCTCTCAGAGGGAGGGAGAGAGGGAAAGGGGGAAGGAAGGAGGGAGGGAGGAAGAAAGGAAGGAAGAAGAATTGGAGTTGGATTAAAACCTGCCATTTTTGCTTATCTCGTTCCATCCATTCCATCTCCGGCATCTTAGCACTCGGGACAGTCAAAGGAACTTTTTACTCAGCTCTCTTGGAAAGTCCTGCTTGCAGTGAGGCAGAGAGAGATTTTACACTTCTGGTTCCCCAGGGTTTTTATATTTGGTTAGTTATGTCATTGGGGTTCCGAGCAGTCACAGTCAGGGAGGAGCTGGGGGACAGCAGGGCCACATAGGTGCTGAAACACGAGTCAGCAGCCCCTGCTGGGTTTGTTTCTTTTTGGGGTGACTAGCAAGTTACCTGCCTGTCACACTTCAGTTTCCTTACCTGTTAAATAGGGGGGAATACAGCCCACCCTGGGGATCTGTGAGGATTAAAGGACATACTGTGTAAGGCCCCTAGCACAGTGCCTGGCAAGGTCGACGCTCGAAAGCTGTTAGAAAGCAAAGGAAAAAAAAAAAGGATTTTCCCAAAGAGCCAATCACCTGAAAGAAAACAGAACACCCCCAATTGATTAGCATGATATCATAGAACTCTGTTTCTGAAAGGGACTTTAGGTGACTGGTCTGGTGGTGTTGTCTGTGTTTAAGCCAGGGTTCTTCGAACCTAGCATGATCAGGAACTGCGGTGTCAGAGACAAAAAGTGGAGCTGAGACTGGGTGGGGCAGAGAAGTGGCCACAGCCCCACCCTCCCGTCCTCCCCTCCACTGGAAGATGCAAAGGTGTCTGACACTGTCCCCAGAGCATAGTTTGACACCAAAAATCGGGTCTGCTCCCCCATTTCACCAGTAAAGGAATGGCCCCGAGAGGTGACGTGGTCTTTCAGTGCTGCGGCCAGAGCGACACGCCTGTCGTTCCCCAGGGTGGCCCATGTGAAAGGGCAGATGGGAACAAAACACGTGAGAGAGTATTCGACAAAGTCTTTGCAAAGGAACTTTTTTTAAAGATTTTATTTATTGATTTTTAGAGAGGGAAGAGAGGGAGAAAGAGAAAGAAAGAAAAACATCAATGTGCGGTTGCTGGGGGCCGAGGCCTGCTACCCAGGCATGTGCCCTGACTGGGAATCGAACCTGCGATGCTTTGGTTCGCAGCCCGTGCCAGCCAGGTAGAGGAACTTTTAAAAGATCTAGAGCTTTAGTTCAAAATTTGTGGCCCATGTTTTTCTATAGCAGAGGGTAATCTTTGGGGTGGCCCGTTTCCATTTTCCTGCTGATTTTCAACTACTTTTCATGCCATTCCAAGTGTTCTCTGTGTGGTTCCACTACCTTCTGGCAGCCTTGAGGACAAATGGGTTTCCACAAAATTTGACTAGGAGCCACTTCACCTTCTCTGGCGCCCGCCCTCGGCCTTAGCCTTCTGCAGTCCCTTCCGATGCTAAAGAAAATGCTGTCATTCCTAACTGTTTTCACATTCAGGGGTATTTCACTTCGACCTCCTGGCTAGAGTGTTCTTTCTGGCATGTTAGCACAGCACAAAAATGTAAACACGAAGCTGACCCAATGAGAGTTTGAAGTCAATGTATTTTCTTTTTGAGATAAGGGGATGTTTGTGCAAACAACCTCAGACTCTATTTGGATAAGAAAAAAGATGTAACACAATTTATGACTGCTGTGCTGTTTCCAAATGTGGCTGGTTTCCTGCTGGGTTATTCATGTGCCTTGATGTCCTTGTGGAAGGCATCAGGTCTTCTCACTTCCTTTCAGGAAAGAAGAGCGTTGAGTTGGGGGGTATGAGTGGGGTGGGATTCTCAGTCGTCATGACAGCTGGCCTGGGTCTCCTAGTGCATAGCTGTGTTTGCACTGCTTACCTGGGCGCCCAGCTAACTGAGCTCATGTCCACTCCCCTGGACAGGAGACTCCATGAGAGCAGGGGCCTGTCCTTGAAAGCTCTCCGAAAGGTCTCTATACCCAGCTCATTCCCTGGCTCAGAGTTGGTGCCAAAAAAAATGTATTGACTGATTTCCCAAGAGGCTTCCTAGATGTTAATCAGGCATGCTGAGAACTCCATTATTTTGGATTCCTATACCAAAGGAAAATACACAGCATGATAGTATTCTACTGGTTTGAAATATATATATAATTGAATAAAAGAATACTATTAGAACAAAGCAAAAAGATCCCTTATAGCAACTATACATCCCAGTTTCCAGGCCAATTGAGCTAGACTGGAGACCAAATGAATTCAATAACAATACATACAAGGATAATAACTATATTTATTAAGCACTTACTGTATACCAGGCACAATTCTAAAAGTTGTATATATCCTATCTCATTTAAGCCTCACAACAAGCCCATGTGGCAGGCCATTACTATCCCCAAAGCTTAAATCTTTATCCACAGTGGTGGCAGGATTCGAACCCAAGCACTGTGTTTCCCGAACCCACGTGACCAGTAACTAACTGACTGAGTGACAGAAAGCATACAGGGAAAAATGATTTCACCACAGTATAAACACGACAGACTCAACATCTCTTACTTCTTCTCAGAGTATTTATTAGGTGAAGGCTCTGCTGGCCTACTACAATTCCTGACTGTAGAGAAAGGTGTGGAAGAAAGATAAGAGAAAGCCATTCAATTGCTAATGATTTTTCTTGTTCTGATCTGACAGAGAATATTATAAATCACTGATCCATTTAATTTTATTAACGTATTACATTTCCTAGAGCATATGTCTTTTGAGTTACTCTAGGCATTTCTCAGATACTACCCAAATGATTTTAACCACCCCGCCATGAGAATGTTAGAGGCAGATGTTACTCCTTCTTTGAGGATGGTTAAAGTTAAACTGAGGCAGAATGAGGCTAAGTCACTCGCCCGGAGTCCTGTCCCTCAACCCTGGCCTTCTGAGTGTCAGCTCCCTCTCTGCTGGCAGCATTGTCTCATGTGGGTGACAAAGGGTCTGAAGTTTCCTGTGAAAACAAAGATGTCGTGTTGTTCTCTTTTAGGCTCGTGGATGGGTCCTAAAAGATCTTGATTGGCTCCTGAGGAACTACTGTTTTGCTGGGTCGGTTGCCCATCATCCTGTCCCCGCAGTCGACCATGAACCAGCCAGACCCTGTCAGTGACCCAGACCTCAGCCCTGCACCTCTGTGTGTGGTATGCGGCCAAGCCCACTCCCCCGAGGAGAATCACTTCTACACCTACACGGAAGACGTGGACGACGACCTCATATGCCACATCTGCCTGCAAGCGCTGCTGGAGCCCCTGGACACGCCCTGCGGACACACCTACTGCACTCTCTGCCTCACCAACTTCCTGGTAAACAAGGACTTCTGCCCCCTGGATCGCATGCCCGTGATTCTCCAGCACTGCAAGAAATCCAGCATCCTGGTCCACAAGCTCCTCAACAAGCTGATGGTGACCTGCCCGTTCACCGAGCACTGCACGCAGGTAGTGCAGCGCTGCGACCTGGAGCAGCACTTTCAAACCAGGTAGGGCTCCTCCTGGGAACTCACCTGTCTCCTGAGGGCGGGGCTGCCTCCCCGGCCCTGTATGCTCCATGGGAGGCCTGCTTCTCTGTCTTGTTCTTTGCAGCCAATGAAAGGATTCCCTCAAAATAAGAAACATTTTAAGTGTTCATGGTCGTGGTTCAGTGTAAGGAAGCAGCACATGGAGGAGCTGTGTTATGCGTGGGTGTTTATAGCGCTATTTTGGTGGCAAAATAGATGTAAGATAAAATTTACCATTTTAACAACCCTGAAGCGTGTATTTCCGTGGCTGTAAATGCATTCACGCTGTGGCGCATCGCCCCTCACCATCACCCACCCTCAGAACTTTTTCACCTTCCAGAACCAAAACTTTGTACCCATTCCACAAAACCTCCCCCTCCCCATCCCTCCAGAACTGGTGACCGTGAGTCAACTTTCTGTCTGTGTGAATCTGACCCTTCTAGGGACCCGGAACAGAGGAATCGTCCGGTGTTTGCCCTCTTGTGGTTGGCTTATTTCTCATGTGCGCACTTGGAAATGTGAAAGATACTGGAAGGATCTGGTGGACAGCTTTCTCTGGGGCTCATAGTCCCCAAAACGATTTCCAGA
The DNA here is from genome assembly GCF_019186645.2 of Phyllostomus hastatus. Taxonomy (NCBI): domain Eukaryota; kingdom Metazoa; phylum Chordata; class Mammalia; order Chiroptera; family Phyllostomidae; genus Phyllostomus; species Phyllostomus hastatus. The sequence goes on along the minus strand of NW_025333709.1, from coordinate 31,399,785 downwards.
TGGGCATTGCTTGTCTTTTCACGTAAGAAAAAGAAGTCTCTTAACATGACTCTCAGTGATTAGAATTTCCCCTGTATGGGAATTGGCGAAGCCCAACTGTTCTTTGAAGAGATATGAGATATTTTCAACTCAGGATTAAAATGAGAAATTTATAAAACTTTCATCCTTTAAGTGAATTGTTCTATGTACTTTTCGGCCAAGGCGCACACACTGTCAGGGCACCGACGGTGTGACCGCCTCCACTGACAGCAATGCCACCCATGCCACCTGTCCACCTCTGATTGTGTCCACTTGTGTTATCCCGTCCCTGGGCATTCCCCAGGGCGGCCCTGGGTCTCGCTCCACCTGAGCGACTCTCTTAGGACGTTGAAGGTGCATAGTCAAGTGTGGACAACAGTAGCACAATTATTTTGTGAGAGGAAATTTGGAAGCTGGTGTTTATCTTGGTCTCTGTCACGACCAGGGCAAGAGGCAGGTGCAAGTATTTTTTTTTTAAGGTCACATTCCTTAGGTCATGCATCTGGGTCTTTGTCTTTTGAAACACACAGATTCTCTAACGAGGAGGTGTGCCTCCAAAGCTGTGGCTGGGCACAGTGCTGCACATGTGGTTTCCGTACCAGTTGTGTCAGTGAGCTCGTTTTTCTCCCCAAGGCGTGGAGCCCAGTGCATCTAACTCCGGTGGGTGGGCTGCCTCGGACCCTCGGTTATGGTTGGAGTTTAAACTGGGATGCTCCTCTTCTCTGACTGACGGGGAAGGAGGCGTGGCCAGAGGAGAAGGGGATTGGGAATCTGTTTGTGACCTTTGCTGAAGGTTTTGCACAGGGAGGAGAGGCGTCGTCTGGAGGGAAGTAGGTCTGAGGTCAGGGGAGGGGTGGGTGTTGTGGGTGCTGGTGCAGAGCCGGGGCCACGCTGAGTAGCGGAGCTGGGGAGCGTGAGGAGAAGGCCCTGGTACAGCTCCCTCCACACAGCACATTCCTGGGTCGGTGCAATTTATACGCTTTTGTTTGGGAGCTGTATAGTGTCCGTTTGCTGCTGTAACAAGTGATCACAAACTTAGTGGCTTAAAACCACAACAGTGTGGTATCTTACAGTTCTGAGGGTTCTAAGTCCAACCTGGGTCTCAATGCACTAACATCAGGGTGTGGGGAGAGCTAGTTCCTTTTGGCTCTAGGGTAGAATTGCTTTCCTCTCCTTTTCCAGCTTCTGGAGGCCACATTGGCTTGTGGTGTGGCTCCTTCCTCTATCTGCAACGCCAGCAGCATAGAAGCATAGAATCTCTGCACCTCTCTCTGTCTCTCTCTCTCTGTCCCCCACCCCTCGTTTCCATGATCACATCTCCTGTGTGGCTCTGACGCTCCCACCTCCCTCTCGAGAGGACACTGGTGATTACACTGGGACTCCTCGCATCCACCTGGATGATCTAGGACCCTCCCTCCATCTCAGCACCCTTACCTTAGGCACATCTGCAAATCCCTTTGCCATGTAAGGTAACATAGCCACAGGTTCTGAGGATTAAGAGATGGACATCTTAGGGGCTGGTGATCATTCTGCCCCCCACAGGAGTTTTACAGGGACAAGAGGAAAGAGAGAGAAGGAAATAAATGGGGGTGCTTTCACCCAGCGGTTCCTTCTCATCCCCTTATCTAGAATTGATTTGGGGGCCAAGAATATCCTTTTAAAAAACCAGGGTAAGATGGCCCATGGACCTGAGGGCAAGGCTAGAACACAAGTGGAGCAGGGGATGGGCTGGGAAGAGGCTGTTGGGGACCTTTGGGGTCCCCAGGAGGGAGATGCCGCAGCGCACTCAGTCCCCAGATGGACTTTCACGCACCGCCCACGCAGGCGGTGTGACCCACACACCAGAGGAACCTGGGGGAAAGGCTTGATGAACACTCCCCTGCTACGGATGCACATGTTGGGAAACAACAGGGAGGAAAGGACGCAATATTAACTAAGGTCACCTCTGTGAGCTGCGGCCCAGAGTCCGGCACAGGTGCCCGCGGCTGCTGTCCACGCAGGGAAAACCCCCACGGCAGGCGGTGCCGGCCTCAGCGCCTGTGCTTGATCCTCGCTGCACTTCAGCTTCCTAAGTAGGAGGAAACCAACATATATCCAAAAATATAGTGCATATGTTAGTCGTCAGGAGCTTAATATACACTCCCCTCCTCCCAGCCCCTGGGCATTTTATTGGTGAGGATGGAGAATTTGGAGCTAATCCAGAGCCTGACTCCAGAGCCCTCTTCGGCCTTAGGCTTGTGCCTGCACGGTAGACCGCCTCTTTGTCCCCTGAGAAGGGATGTTAAGATTAAATAGTTACTGTCTCTGGACTTCCTTGGACGGGGAACGCTGAGAGGCCAGGGTGCTCCTGACTTTTCTGTGTGAGGCCTCCGGGTTGGGGGCTTCTGTAGGGGGGGTGTGGTCCTATGTTTGCGCTAAAAGGTATCTTGGTTTATAAATTTTGCCTCTTGGTATAAGGATTTAAATATAATGAATTTCAGAAACACATTCTTTGGCTTATGGCACTACATGAATGTACTAGTCAGGCCCAGTGGACCTAGCGTGGAGAACTTGACATTAATTCTGGTTAAAAAAAAAAAACCCGTGTGACTGGTGGGACTCCCTACACTTCCTTCCAGCGTGCGCAGGAGAGCTTCGTCACTGAACGTCACAGGAAGCTCCATACTCAGGTTTGTGTGCCTGTAAAATGGGCTCGTTGAATACAAAGCTCTTGCAGAAATAACCACATTTAGGATGTTTCCATGTCCCTCTAAAAAAGAACACCAAGTAGAGAAATGTTCTCCCCTTCCTCCAAGGTCTCGGTTTACAGCCCGTCCTGAGGACTGTGCTAGCGATAACAGTCCGCCCGAGTCAGGCATGCAGGCAGATGGCATGTCCTCTGTAAACAAATGCTGCCTGTTTTCTCCAGAACTTGGAACACTTGTAAACACTATTATCTAACTACTTCAGCTCCGTGGTTGAACGTAAATCCATAAGTGAGACATTTAGGGCCAACTTTGCTTCTGCGTGACCGGCTGCTCCAGCAACTGCTCGGACAACTAACTGTGTCCGCCTGCAGATGAGAGAGGACGTCTGCGGAGGAAATCCAGACAGTGACCTGAGGTTTGGGATCTTCTGGCTAATTCGTGGCCTTCTGCCCTCTCGGATGCTTCCAGACTCCCATCCCATGGGTCTGCCACAGCGAGCTCCCAGGAGGGTGATGATGGGCTTGTCCAGTCCAATGGCAGTTTTCCTAACCGAGGGACATTACCCGCAGACATGCCTGGGACGCTGCTGCAGAGAGCTAAGTCGGTGCATCACTCTCGATCCGACCATCAGAGGGCGAAGGGAGGGGGCACAGCTTTCCCTTCCTAGGTTTTGAGTGGGAGTCATCTTAGGCTCCAGTCTGCATCTTTATGGTGAATCTCATCATCGGCATCGGTAACGTTTATCAAGATCCACAGTAGAGGCCTGGCTGGCGTAGCTCAGTGGATTGAGCTCGGGCTGTGAACCAAAGTGTCCCAGGTTCAATTCCCAGCCAGGGTACATGCCTGGGTTGCAGGCCATAACCCCCAGCAACCGCACATTGATGTTTCTCTCTTTCTCTCTCTCTCTCTCTCTCTCAATCTCTCTCTCACTCTCCCCCTCCCTCCCTCCCTTCCCTCTCTAGAAATAAGCAAATAAAATCTTTAAAAAAAAAAAAAAAAAAAGATCCACAGTAGGCCAGGCCCTGAAAGAAAAAAAAATCCATACAAGCCACGATATCTGCCTCTGAGGCAGATGACATGTTAAAGGTAAAAGAAAGTTGAAAACATACACACACTGAACCGTTTCATAGCACAAGTCACTTTGCCCTTTAGTTTCTCTCTTAGGGAAGACAATAAAAATGGGATATAATAAAGCTGACCTTCCTTAGGTATTTACTAGCATGAATAAAGAAATCTTTGTTCAGTGTTCTGAAATCAACCTGGAATGGAAATGTGATGTCGTTGGCACACCTGACTGAAGGCTCTCTGCGGTTATTTTCTTGATTAACTCTGCGCCCAGTGTCCTGGAAGTCTCTTCTCCAAAGACCGACCCTGGAACCTCTCCTGAGCTTTGCCTCTATCAGGGGCCCTTTTCTGCAGTGTGTTCGGCACGACGCAGGCTCAGCGAGCTGTTTACAGTGCAGGGATGATTGTGTGGCCCGTCTGCAGGTCTACGGGAGTGGCCCCCTCAGGCGGGTGCGCACGTTAGAAGTCTTGTGGGTCAGCGCAGCCCGGCTCAGCATCTCCACTGTAACTTTGACGCATGTCCTTCATCTGACTTTACCTGGTTTTCCCTGGCTGAGAACCACTGTGTTGGCTCTCCCGGGCATGGAGGAAATGAGGCATTTTTTTTTTTTCTGCACTACGTTTTTAGAAAACCATTGAATTTCCATCAGATTATGCCCCAAAAAATTCTTTAAAGAAACAACATTTTCCTGGACACTCATTCCCAGACATTTTCCTTACCTTGTTTCTTTCTCCCTGGTCATTTAGTAGCCATCCGTATAAATGCTTAACCCCTTCCACGGCGCTTGTACATTTGGAAGTTCTGTTTTGCTAACTTGTCTCTGGTCAAGAAAGCTGGTTCACATAATTTACTCTTTAACTGAGTTTAATTCCTTTTTATTCTGCAAATATTTATTATCTACTGCATTCCAGGTACTGTGGTGAGGATATGGTGGACCACATGATCGATAGAACTCCTCCTTTCGAGGAGTTCCCTGTTGAGTGAAGAGAAAAGGGACAAAGAAATAGGAGGTGATAGGTGACACCTAAGATGACACTTAAAAGATCAATAGGACTTAGGCAAAACCTGGTGTCAAGGATTAGGGTTAGGACTATTGACTGGCAAGTAAGCTACAGAGAAATCCGTGACCATTTAAAGGGAGATTTTTTATCCCCACGGGATTGTTTTAGTTAGAATTACATCTGATGGCAGGTAATAGAAAATTCAAGTTGGTTTAACTATAAAAAATTTTCTTTTTCTTATTTAACACATTCTGGGGGTAGGAAGTCTGTGATGTAGCTATGATACCATGAGCAACCCAGGATCTTTCTGGTTTTCAGATTAGCTTTCATGCTCAAATTTGTCACCTCATGTCCTCAAAATAGCTGCTCAAACTCAACCATCTCATCCAAGTTTCAGGTAGAAGGAACCAGGTGGGAAGAACAAGGCAGGAAGGGCAAAATACAGTGTGCAGACTGAGACTCCATTCCTTAAAGAGCTTTCTGGGATGCCTCTCCCAGTAATTTCTGCTCATACCTTACCAGCCAATACTGTATTACATGGCTACCCACTGGTGGGAGAACTTAACTGCATCAGCACTGTGAACAAAACCTGGGTTCCGTTAACAGGAAGAAGAGGAGATTAGATATTGGATAGGCAGCCAGCAGTTCTTGCGATAGTGATATAAGCAACAACAAAAAACGATACCTTCATTTTTATATTGCATTCATATGCACTAATAAATTTTATCCTCTCAAAATGCAAAGGGGTAAAAGGGCAGGCATTCTTATTTTTTTGCAGAGACTTTGAAAAGTGCCCTGTCAAGTCCAAGATGATCAGAAATGCAATCCAGCCCACTCTAGAGCCCACGGCCTTTATTACACACAGTGCTGTTTGTGAGTTATGATCTACCCAGCAGAGCAGGTCTCGGGACTCGGTGAAACCCCATATTCTGGAAAAGACTGTAGCAAGTCATGCCCCTGATGGTGCAGGAGGAAAAGAAAGGACAAGAAGAGGACAACAGAGCCCTTTGAGACAGATGCTGAGCTGCCAGCTGGGCTCATTCACTACTATTAGTAATTATTATTAACAATATTTATAACAATAGCTAACACTTATTGAGCCCTTTGTTCTTTATAGGCATTACCTTATTCTACCCTCATAACAATACTATGAGTTAAGCCCTATTACTAGTGTTTTTCTTTAGAGGAGGAAATGGAGGCTCAGAGAGGTTAAACAACATGCTCGGTGTCACACAGCAAGGATGTGGTAGAGTTCAGGCTCAGACTCTGGCCTGTCTGACTCCAGCATCTACATACCAAACCTGACTTGATCATTTTACTGCCCTTCACCAGCTCTGATTCACTATTGCCTACCAGGCTTAAATGGAATTCAAATGAGGGCCTCAACAAAATTAATACATGTCATGCTTTATCAAGGTTGCTTGTCTTGGATTGAAACTGTAGAAGATACATCAGCACATTCTAAGGATCTACTGTTTTTAATTTCTTTAGACCCACCTCAGGTAAATGCAGATCTCTGTTGCCAAATTTCTGCTTCCTGCACAGTTGATTGCAGCTGGTTCCATCCCGTAGATTTTGCGCTGGTCTTCTTCCAACCAAGTGTAGTTTGCTGTGATTGCTTGGTTGTCAGTAATGAGACTATCCCTTTGAGCCATTTCTATTGAGATTCAGGTCTTGAGTTGGCAGGATGGACTTTAATCTTCTTGGAGTAGGAGAGGACTCTTGGGGGGCTTCGGTGGCCCCCCAGAGCTTAGGGCTGCAGAGAAGTCCTGTTGTTAGTACAGTCTAGACTCACAGGTCTTAAGGCTGGAGAGGTGATGTGGTCCAGGCTCTGCTGGACTGAGCAGATCAGGCACTATTGGCTCCATTTCACAGATGAGATGACTGAGGCTCCGGAGCTTATAGGACATGCACAGGGTCCTGCAGCCAGTGTCAGCGCTTATTTCAGTCACTCGGGGTGATGGAGGAATGGAGCGCCTTTTCTCCTCACAGAACAGAAACCTATATATTGTTTGGACAGAACTTTATATTTATTGTGGCTCTTTGTTTTCTTCAAGGAGAATACTTCTTAAAAATCAGGAAGGAAGCCATCGCTTCTCTTACATCTGCTAGTGCAGTCAGGATAGCGACAGGTACATGACCTTAAATGCACATTCTAAATGTACACTTAGAGGTGGAACTAGTTCACCCATCATACTTCTGTGTCGCAATATCTGGAGGCTCACTCTGAGCTCAGATCTCCAGCCTGTGTTCCCAAGGTGCTAATCCCTTACAGTGCCTGCTCTAGCAAGCTGGGGGACCACTTGGGTTATTTGCTCATTCACAAATATGCCATGCTCCTGCCTTCTCCCAGCACAGTTTAGCTTCCAGCCCATCTGCTCCCAGCCAGTGATGTAAATGTACCAGCTGCTTCTCAAGAACCAGTCGGCATCCTGCAGGAGGGGCAGGGCCCTTTCGGGCATCGGCCTGCTTGCTCTCAGCCTAAGCTCTCTCCCCAACCCTGGTGGGTCCCTCCATTCTGCTGTTTCCCCATCGGAGAGTCAGAGGGTGCAGTCCTCCTATAAGCCACTGATTTGTTTATCAGTGTGGTTGGATTGAAGGGCTGTAAGTCAGAATCCTTATGAACGGACTGTGGGGACATGGCGAGGTTTGTTTGAAGGGGCCGGGCCGGGCCCCACAGCCGACAGAGACGGTGGCTGGGAGGAAAGCAGCACGCTGCCCGGACAATGAAGGCGCTTCTGTTGCTGGTCCTGCCCTGGCTCAGCCCTGCCAACTACATTGACAATGTGGGCAGCCTGCACTTCCTGTGCTCGGAACTGTGAGTCCCCCTGCAACCATACCTGCTTGGGTTGGTGTGTCTGTTGTGTGGGAGCTGGGACCTGAGTAGTCAGTCCCCCTGGAGGGATGTCTGTTTAGAGGAATAAATGCCACGTACCCTGGCTGCACTTGTAAAATCACCCTGCCAGCGTTGAAAGCAATGCTTAGCTGTCTGTGACTTCACAGAAAAACACCGTCTTTCTGATGCGGTACTTCCCCAACAAGGCATTTTTTTTCCTGCTTCTGTGCCAACACAGCTTTCTTTTTTTGCACTCTGCTTTTTCTCAATAGATGGGTCTTTTCTTCCTTCTATAAATAGCACCTGAGGACAGAGCCCGCTGCACAGGTCTGCAGCCCTTCTCAGGGGTTTCTCCCTGCAAACAGACATCACCCTTCTTGATACCGTGGTCTCTATCCTTGAAAACAGTTATAATGTCAGTACAGGGGAAAGTACAGTACAACCCTAAATGTAAAATACACACACTCTTATATATATGTACCACACATATATCTCCATTTTATTTTTATTTTTGGTAACTATCAAACATATGAGAAGGCAGAACTGTGTAGCGAACATCCCTATTCCCATCACCTACATTTAATGATGAACATGTTGCCACCTTTGTTTCGTTTATTTATTCTTTACTGAAGTTGTTTGGAGTGATTTGCAGCCATCATAACCTTTCAACCTCTAAATACTTCACTATGTGTCTCTAAAAAATAATGACATTTTTCTACGTGACCTATGTCTGTTTTATAAGAGGAAGTGACTCATGTCCCCAACCTCTACAATGATATTTTTCTGGCTCTTTTTGTTAATAAGCATTGACAGAGGGTTGCAGATGGATGTGAATAGCTTCTAGCAATCATATAAAACGTGCCGCTGTGTGTGCCTCAGTGTTTGGAGCGTGCGCACAAATGTTCGTCTCCTTACCAGCCAGACTGGTAAAGACAGAGAGGGCTGGCTTGTATGTAAACTGGAGTCAGTAAGCAAATGCACGGGGGGACTCTACAAAGGGTTCCTACAGCCCGGACTAAGAAAACTGGGCTGGTCCTGTTTACAGAGAGACCACCTGATCCACCTGAATTTGTGGTGGTTACCAGGACCTCTTTTGTAATTATCCAGACTAACCGATTTGAGCACGGTAGATGCTCAATAAATGCTTGATAAATGGAGGAAGAAACACATTTGCCTAGGTTCTTGGAGACAGCCCATTGATTCTGAAGATTCTACATTTCAGGATTATCTAGTCCTCTCTTATTGGAATGTGACCCTGCTCTACCTAAGATTTAAAAAAAAAAGGTTCAAAGAGAAAGTATCTGGCTTAAATCTAGTGAGCCCTTCTCGGGTAATAATGATGTTGTGGAAGCTTTTCTAGAAAAATACACAATGGCAGAACTAGTTGGGGTTGTGACAAGTCCCCTTCCTCTCTCTCGATGAATGCTGAGGTCCCTTGGTCTCTGAAGCCAAGGGACCCCACCCCCCACCAACCTGTTGCCTCCCCCCACCTGCATTCCTGTTAGGATTGCTGCATTAGTTTCCCAGTGCTGCAGGAACAAATTATTCCGCATGTGGTGGCCTAAAACTACAGAAATGGCTCTCTCACAGGCCTGGAGGCCAGAAGCTTGAAATCAGGTGTGCACAGGGCAGGATTCCTGTACAGGCTCTAGGGGCGGGTCCTGACCCCGCCACTCCCAGTTTCTGGTGGTTCCGGGTGTTCCTTGGTTTGTGGCCACATAACTTCAACCTCCGCTTCCATCTTCACATCTCCTTCTCTTCTGGGTCCTCTCCAACTCTACTCATCTTCTCCTCTTCTTACAAGGACACGTACCATTGGATTTAAGGCTAACCACCTGGGTGGATAATCCAGAATGGTCTCATCTTGAGATCTTTAGCTTAATTGCATCTGTAAGACCCTTTTTCCAAATAAGGACCCACCACAGTTTCCTGGTAGATCTCTCTTTGGGGGGCACCATTCAGCCCACTGCAGGTGCGACTGAGGAGCCTATCCATTGAGTTGCTCTTAGTTTTATACCCTGCTTCAAAGAGGGCTCTCAGACTGGCTCAACAGATTTCTTTTCTACAAGTTCGTGAATCAAAGGCAACTTTTCTGTTGAGTAACTGCATGGATGCAAGCGGGCCGTTCTTTCTGAAGTATGAAGCAGTCCAGGAAGCACGGTGCCAGGAAATTGCTGGAACGCTGCCCTTGAACTTTCTGGGAAGCTTCTAGTAACTGGAATCTAGTTGCTGGGGATGCTTTATGAGAGAAGGCTGTGCAGATACCACCCGATGCTACTGGTGATAATGAACTAATCGGTGAATCAAGGACACAGTTGGGGAACTGTGGCAGGTGCTGTGAGGAACACAGCAGTAAGAAATTAGGCACGGCGCTCACCCTCAAGGAGATGACAGTCTAATTGAGAAGATAAAATGTAAAGACATAAGAAATATAAACAATACCCCAAGGCCTAAGAGGGCAAGTCCTTAAAAGGAAGGGCAGGTAATAAGTGGAGAAGAGATAGAGATTGTCCATTTCAGTGAAATTAACATCAGGGCAAGCTTCTAGAGAAGTTGGGGTTTGGGCTGGATCTTGAAGAAATTAGAATTAGGCAAACGAGAAAGCACTCCAGGCAATGCAGAGAGCACAGGCAAACAGGCTGTGAGGTGGCCGTGGTTGTCCCCAAAGCTCTGGGAAATGGCAGCAGAGAGCAGTGGATGGGACTGCTGGATGCGTTGGGCATTCTTGGGAGCGGGGCTCTTGGGTGGTGGTGCATGGCCCTGAGGTAAAGACACCCGTTCTCCCTACAGCCGGCTGCTGGGGGTCTCAGAGGCAGGCAGATCTGGAGGGGATCTCCTGGGAATGCCCTGGGAAGTCGTCTTCGTCTTCCTCCCGCCACCTGCATCTGAGTGGCACTCTCTGTCTGAGCCCTGTTACCTCGGGCCCAGCTGAAAAACTGGAGCTGGTCCAGTAAATGCAGTCAAATTTCTCATGTGGCCTGGGGCGGGGGCCGGGGGGGGCGGGCGTCTCAAGTGCAAAGGCCTACAGGAACCAGGCAGGAGCCATTCAAACCTGTGACTCATTAGGTATAAAACCGAAGGAAGCCGTGTCCTCTGGTCAACTGCAGCGAACACAGCAGCACAGGGGTGGGCAAAAGTGGTTAACAATAATAAATGGTACAATCATTAACAAATAAATATTAATACTCGCAGCTGAAAACTACTTTGCCCATTCCTGTGTATATAATATGTAATGTCTTAAGGCATTCAAATTCAATTTAATACAAAATATAAGAAGAACACCATGTCTGATCCCACTCTGCCCTGAGGCAGTAGTCTGTGCCCACTGCCGCCTGTTGCCATGACCCACGGGGAGCGAATTCCACAGGCGAGGCCCACACCCGGGTTGTTTGGCGTGCAGTCCCAATCCTCAGGCCAGGGCGCAGGGTGCTAGGGTAGCTCTCAGGGCTGCAAAGAGCAATGCTGTCTCTCCCCACAAGCCCTCGCCCCTGGCTCCCACAAACTCTTTCTCAGTTTTCTAGCCCCCAAAGCAAATTTAGGAAATAGACTTTCACTCTTAGGGGTGTGAACACAGATACCACCTTCTCGTCTTTCTGGACCTATCTACAGCCACTCATGGGACACAGCTCGGGGGAGGAGCCCTTCGAGCAGCTGGGGTTCTGAGGACAGTCTGCATAGGAACCAAGGGCTGGGTGTGGTTTCTAAAATGCAGATGCTTGGGCTCTAAATCAAACCTTCTAAAACCAAAACCTTGGGGGAGCCATCCATTTCTTCTTAAGCTCCCTAGATGATTCCTATGGGGACCATCCTGTTTCCATGCTGAACAAGTTCCCCAGGGGAGCCTCGTGAGACACTGCAGTACAGGAACCCTTAGATGGACCTTGGATGGACCATCTTGCCTTCCTTCCATCCCCCTGCCTTCCCTGCGGAACAGCCTCGCTCCCCTCTGTGTGCGTCCTTGGTGCTGTGTACCCTCGGCAGCCTTCATGTTTGTCTCCTTGACCAGGTCAGTGCTGACGGGGAGGGCTTGGGAGGTGTTACCAGAGTTAAGCTGAACTGAGATGGATGTGTCTCATATCTTGGCCAGTTCCCAAATGTGGCAAGCAGTAGTCAAGGACGCCCTGGTTTGGATTCTGTGGAAGGGAATGTGGCCTTGCTGGTGATGTGCAAGCTAGCCGCACCTCAGGCGCTGTAGAAAGCAGCACTGTGGTCAAACAGCTGAGGTGGTCCAGCTGCTCTGGCCAGTGATCTCCTGTGGCTTTTATGACACTTCTTCCAATATTTTGTTGAGTAAGAATACTGGAGAAAACCTTCGAGTTTGCTAGGGTGATAAGATGCATTTTATGGAACACACCCAACTCTCAAGAGCCATTTGCAGAAAATTGAAAAGATGTGCCATCTTTCCCCCATCTTGAATGTTCCAGCCCCAGCTCCCTAGGAAATACTTTCCATTTGTGTCGTCTTCTGGTGGAGACTGTGTTTGTGCCCCTGGTGTAAAGTCCGAGTGAGTTTTGAGTGAGTGCATAGTTAAGTGGGAGCCCTACCTTTCGAAGTAGATGACTGTCCTTTGTTTTAGGGACCCGGTTATCAACAAGACCGCTAGGCAGGGTCGCTGGAGGATCACGGGTCCCTGGCATTAGTGCTGCGGCCATGGCGATGTGGCTTCTCAGAAAGTCGGGAAATGCTGGCTCTCTTTCTAGCTTACCGTCGAATATTTTTGGTTTGTGAATGTCATCACTGTGAACAGTGTTCATGCCAGTGTCTGGAGAGAGAAATTACACTAGCCCCTGACCGCTGTTAGAGGTACAAGTTCTAACGGGAAAGTTTTATTCCCACTGGAGTTTTGTGCTCAGAAAATTAGGATGAGTGACTCTGATTTTGAACTTGAATCAGTTTGATCTGTGGAAGAACAAGGTCTCCTGGAGAAACTGCTAAGAGCACAGGGATTAGGAGGCCACCCCATGTGTGTCCTTCCTGAGAGGTAGGGTGGGGCCCAGAAGCCAGAGACGCAGGGCCACCAACTGTGTGTCTTAGGCCCATGGTGAGTCCCAACGCCCACCTCCCTGGCAGGACTTTCTCAAACCAACCCGTACAACACGCCTGACAAGCTGCAGTGTCATTGCGCAGTGAGAACATGCACTTTGGGGCTCGCAGGCTGGAGGGAGCCTCAGCTCGCACCCTGCTGGACCTTCCAGGCTTCAAGTGAGAAGGCTGCTTGCCTTCACTTTATAGATCACTCCTTCAGCCCTGGCCCGACTTCTCAGTTTCCCCTCACCGAGGTCAAGGCCTAGCCCCAGTAACCTCGTTTTCTCCCTGCCGACTTCAGGCAGCCTGGGGCCAGGTGTTGGGCCGTGAACTACAGAACTTGGGGAAACATCTTTTTAAAAAGCTTTATACTAAACAGATCCACGTAGGCCCGTCTAGATCATCGCTGTTGAATTCTTTCTTGAGCGAATGGAGGGGGGGGAGTAAGAGGTCAGTGGGGTCACCTCAGGGTCCATTTCCTCCTCTCGTCATTTTCACTGCGTTAACTGCTCCCAGTACTTCTGTCGACAGAAGTGTCCAAACCAGTAGAGAAATTTTATGAGTTTATTTGAGCCAAACTGATGACAATTGCCGGGAAGCAGAATCTCAACAGATTGAGAAAAGGCTCTGGAGAGTGGCAGTTTTGCAGCATATTTTACGCATTAGACTCAAAAGAAGAGACGGGGTTACATGAAATCCCTTGGTGGTCAACTAAGGGGGCTGGAAAAAGGGGGAATCTCTGGGATTGGCTAAACAGTGAGATGGAGAAACACGCGCTTCTTTGACCGTGGTGGGCACAGGATAGTTCGTTAACACTCACGGCACAGAGAGGTGGCACTCAGGGACCACGAGAACAGTGAGGGCTCTGTGGTCTCCGGTCCCGGGACCTGGGTGTGCCCTGAGGGGTCTGGAAAAGGAGATTACTCTGAGATTCCAAGGATATGTCATCTTAGATGCAAAAAGGCAATAGGCTCAGTTAAGGTAAAGGTTGACCTTCGTCAGGGAAGCTACAGGCCCAGGATGCGACTAGCCACCAGGACTCGCTTTCAGTTAGGAATGTTTGTGTTCACACTGTCCTGTTTGGCTACTTTGGGTCTCTGGTCTGTGAGGCCCGCCATGCAGGCCTCCCCTGAACTCGGTGGGTTTAGTACGTGGCCCCTTTTTCATCCACTTTCCAAGTGTAAACCGGCAGACTGAGCTCTGTGGATTTGGCGGTAAATGCTGAGTTGAGTCTCAAAGAATTTGTTTCTTATCAAAATTGAAAAGAAGAAAAAGTGCTGCTGATTTCTGGATTTTTTTTCTTTTGGTCGTATGTTTTGAGGAATTGAAACTGAGTTTGGATTAGGACCTGGACAGAAGGAGGTAGAGTTTACAGAGGAAATAGGTGAGGTGGAGAAATCATAGTCCAATGGAGAGGAACAAGGCCTGGTCTCAGGGAGCCAAGTGGGGGCCCCTTTGGGTTCAGTGATTCTCTTCACGTCGTTCGAAGAGTTGCAGGTCAGCACTTGTTGCGTAGGACATTCTTCCTTAAATCTACAAATGCGTGTGTTTGGAAGGAAATTGAAGCCGCATGTTCCCAGTTCATTTACATGTAACTCATCACAATGTTGCTTTGTAATGATTCTTTGATGTTCAAAGAGGCCAGTGGTCCTGTTCAATGGTCTTATGTTTTCCTTTCTCCTTTGGAACCAGCACGTTTTCTTTGACCTGGCAGTAAAGCAACTTCGGTCCTGAACAGTTTGCTTTTGGGTCTAAAATGGAAAACCCAGGAGTTTCAAGGACACGCATGTGCCAATGCCTGGTGAATTGTGTCGGCCTGTTGCTGGGTCACGTGACTATGTCAGGTTGATGAAAGGCAAAATGGGGATTTCTTTAATATAAGATCTCACTGATTGTTTCATGCTTGGTTGATTTATCTTCTTTATTTTAATTTTTTATAATGAAAATGTCAATTCCAAAGTAGAAGAGTATAATGTATCCCCAGGTACCTTATTACCCATCTTGGATAATTAACAGGTTATGTCTATCTTATATCCTCCCTGAATCATTTTAAGGCAAATGTCAATCATCATATTTTATCTGCAAATATTCCCGTATTTAGCTGTAAAGAATAAAGACTTTTAAGAAATACATGTAGCCCTGGCTTGTGTGGCTCAGTGGATTGAGTGCCAGCCTGTGAACCAAAGGGTCACCAGTTCGATTCCCAGTCAGAGCACATGCCTGGGTTTTGGGCCAGGTCCCTCGTTGGGGGTGACTAAAAGGCAGCTGATTGATGTCACACATCGTTTCTCTACCTTTCTTTCTCCCTCCCTTCCCTTCTCTCTAAAAATAAATGAAATCTTTTTTTAAAAAAAGAAGTATACATACAACTATAACACTAATGTCACACCAAAAACAAGTAACCATAATTCCTTACTATCAAATATGCAGTCAGTTCAGATTTTCCCTCTTGTCTCATAACTTTTAACAGTTTGTTTAAATCATGAACTAAATAAGGTCTGCACCTTGCACTTGGTTGCCATATCTCCTCAATCCCCATCCCCCACCCCTTTCAAATTCCATTGATGTGATGGAATTCTTGAGGTAAATTCTGAAGAATATGGCTTTGGCAAACTCAAAATACTGAGCTGGTAGCTGAGAAAGAGAAAAATAAAGCAATTACTTTAATCAACTATCAAGTTGAGAGAAATGTAAAGGAGGCAAGACCCAAAACATTGAACAGTCTTATCAGTTGAACCGAGATGAGTGTTTTTGATGACCTTGTCACCCAGAAGCTTTGCGAGAGGAACTTAAAGAGGATGGCGGAGTACCTTCTCCCTAGGGTCCGTAAGCTTCCAACTTTTTTGATCACAGATGCCTGTCATATGTATAGTTACCTATTTATGCATTCTACACAGGTATTTCTGTATTACTATATCCTTTGGAAAACAGTGTTATAAAAGATGAGAGAAAGCTACACTGGAAACTAAAAGTTCTATTATAGTCTCCCCACGTTCCTTTTGGGTGTTGTCACTTTGGAGACCACCACAGAGAAACAGGCTCCCCGTACTCATTGGCACTAGAACACAACCCCCGTAAAGTCAACAGAGGAAACTTTCCACCATCAGTGTGGGATTGGTGTTGGAAGGAGTAAGGCAGGAAATGGCCCATTTCTGCACGCCAGTGAAAACTTTCAGGCAAAAGCACCAGACATCTTTTCTCGTAGGCATTTTTCCCTTTTCTGACCATCATGCCTTCCTGTGCATGGCCCACGTGGACCCCGCTTTCTTCCGGCTTCCTCCACACCTGCATCCGTAAACACCAAGAGCAGGGCTTCAGTGGGTCCAGGGTCATGAAACCAAAAGTATTTGGAATTTGAGGAGTCCTCTTTTTTAGAAAACACGCTATCATACATTCATACTTGCTAGGTCCCCAGTCAGCCTCTCGGAAGTGTTTGTGCATGCCTTGGGGTATAGTCATCAGTCTTACCGTAACCCTCTTCCTGGGTGAGCACTGATGTTCCACTGTGTGTTTGGGTGCTTCCCCTACCCCCAATTTCTTACTCTCTAAATTCCCTATAGAACTGGCTATAGAACATTAGTTCCCCTCTAAGCCCACTTCTGAGTTCAACTCTTGCATATCCAGAGCTAAAACAGTCTTCCCGATACTCTGTGGGCCTGTTAGGTACCTGTGGCCCCTCCTCCACCTTTTGCCTTTATTAGAGGGAGAGGCTGGGGGCCCCAGGACAATGAGCAAGTCCCTTTGCCATCCAGAGGACTGTAATCAAGTGGCCCGCCACTGGAAGCTAGGAGGTGAGATGGCTTGGTGGTTTAAGGTACACACTCTGGATTGAGGCTGACTTGGGTTCCTATTCAGTCTCTGCCAGCTAGGCAACCTTGGACAAGTTATTTAGCCTCTCTGAGCTTTCCTCATTTATAAATAGGAATAATAATACACACCTCACAGGTTGTTATGAGTGTTGAATAAGATTATGTAAAGCATTCAATATAGTTTCTGATCAGAGCAAACCCTTAAATTATGGATTTTATTACTAGTAATAGCAGGAGTTAAAAACAGATTTTGTCAATTCTGAGGTACTTTTTAGTCTCTGAGAGCAGGCTATATCTTAGAATTGATGGCACCATGCAAAGTAATGGGTAGTGTTTTTTATTCTTGGTGATCTGTAAAATAATGGTGTGTTCTATAATAGGCGGAGTCTTCAATTTCATAACATTTGGTAATAAACTTCATCCACAGAGAGCATGAGTAGGCCAAGGTCAAGAAAGTGGAATTGCTGAAACCTTGTAGTTCCTCCCTCTCTCCATAGAAAGGCAGGTTAGTGACTTACCTGAGCTGAGAAAGGCACAACTAGCATCTCGGGGTGGAGTTTGGGGAGAGACCTGAGCTATTTGTCAGTGGACGGGGCCATGCCTCCCACACAACCTCACTTACACCAGTGGATCCTTCTCAACCACACCCCCATTCTTTCTCGACTCTCAGTCTCCCCCTCTTTCTCATTCATCAGCCACTGAGCCCCTCCCCTTGTTCCCATGACACAGGAGCTCCTACCCCCTTTCCTTTCCCTAGTCTCCATCTCCTTGCCCCAACCTGAAGAGGAAGCCTGGATCCAGCATATTTGACATCTGGTGGAATCTGGAGCCCAGAACCATAGTTCTTTTAAAGCCAAAGGAGGCCGTGGAGATGATCTAGCCCAGTCTTCCCATTTTATAGAAGAAGAGACTCAGACATAGTAATTTACCCAAATGATTCAGCCCTGACAGTAACAAGCTCTGTGACCCCAAAGAAGTCATGACATTATTTTGGGAAACAATGATAACACATTCATTATCCTCAGGAAACAATAAAACTGGAGTTGTTAAAATTTTAAATTAACAGCTTTGGGCAAAGCAATGTCATAAATGTGATACGATAATGCACGTGATAATGCCTGTCACCCATTAGGGACTGAATGTCCTCTGAAAGTGTCCTCCCATCTGGACATGCTCAGAAGATGCTCTCATTGGACTTCCCTGCCCAATTTTGTACAAATGCAACCTGGGGCCACTTCACAGTAATGAATCTTTACCTTTGAATACAGCATCCTGTATACATGCAGTCCTCTCGATGACCACAGAGAGGCAAGGCAGAGCCCAATCATGACGCAGTTATAAGCTTCAGTTTGTGATTAAAACTCTGGTCTCTGAAGTCCTTCAGATCTGATTTCAAATCCTGCTGCATCATGTGCCACCTGTGTAACCTGGGATAGATTAATGATTAACCTCAGCTGGGCTTCAAGCTTCTCATCTTTAAATCAGCTCTTCATGATAGCACCTAACTCATGGGGTAAGAAGTAAATATAAGACAGATAAAATGCTTAGTAGATGCCTGGAACATTGTAAGTGCACTGTAAACAGCCATGGTGATGAGAAATGACTTTATGTGCAACTAACAGCAAATGCAGTGAATCCCCAAGAGGCATTGAGTTTAAGGAGACTCCCCTAATGATCCAGCCAATCTGGAGCACAAGCATGCTGATTCCAGAACCAGCTTTTTTCCACAGCAACTCCCTTTGTTGCCATGGAGATGGTATTGCTGGGTGTGCATTAGGTTGCTCCAGGCCTTTATAATTCACTAGGGACAGCTTGGGGGACAGAGATGGGTTCTGAACCAGAAAAATAAATTGCCTTATAGATGAAATTTTCTAGGCAAAATATTTGGGTAGTTTCTTTGGCCAGTTAAAATTATGCTGAAGCCGGAGCTTTCTGGCGTGCACAATTATTTTTTCCACTGAAGTAGGCATAAGGGGGCAGACTACAAGTGGTCCCAAAGACATCTTTAAAGTGGTCAGCTAAAAACGTTTTTGGCCTCATGAGCTAATTGATGATAGATTAAAGAGGATCAAAGGGATTCAGTTGTAAATGCATCTGGAATAATAACCCCTTTCTGCCAATGCTGCTGCAGTTTTTATAGAAAAACACCAGGGCACCATCCAAAGGAGAAGTCGCCTGCTACCCCCATGACAGAAACCCTGTGAAGGTTTGCGTGTCGTCAGGAATGTGCGTGTCGTGAAGCAATATGATTCCACGTATGGACGCCAGAGCTAGACAGACTCTGGCTTTGCCACTTACTAGATGTGTGTCTTTGGGCACCTGCCCTCACCTCCTGAGAGCCGCCTTACGGAGTTAGGACTAAATGAGGTCATGCATATGCAGTCCCAGTACCACGCCTGGCACGTGAGCGTGATTGACCCACATTAGCTATTTTAATGTTTTTGCCTTTGCCACTCCACAAGCCAACTCCCTTTTTTACTTCCTGCATAATTTTTCTCTAGAAATGATACCCATGTAGCACCAGGTAGCAGGTGTCGGTGCCTGATGATTGTAGACTCTGCCCGGCTGTTGGCCTCCTTGGGTTCCACTCAGCAGCCCCACCTCCTCCAGGACTCAGAATTTCTGTTAACATCACAAAGGAATGATTAAACCCCTGGGATGGGCTGACTCTCCATTAAAAGCCCCCAAACACTTATAATCTGCTTCAGAGTCTTGAAGTCCAACTGACAACTAGACAGGAATGGTGTGTAGGACTCACCAACAGGGTGGGGAGGATGAAGGAGACTAAGAAAAACAAAGTGTTCTCTATAGCTGAGGCATTTTTCTCCAATTACAAAATAACCAGGCAATGTAAGTTATTCTGTGGAAATGTGGTTGATTCGGCTCTTTCACCCCGCCCCCAACACCCCCACCCCCCACCCCCTTCAGTTGCTTAGTGTCAGGAAAGAAAGCAGCAGTGATTGGGGCACTCCCTTCACAGCTGGTCTGTGTGCGCGGACCTCCATCTTTGCTCACTGTTGGTGCAGTTGACGGGGCTGGGTTGGGGCACCTCAACTCCAACAGTCCAGTAACTTGCTTCTCCTTCAGATTCTTTATTCGCTTAACATTTAACAAAGGCAGGAAGTTTCTGTCGATAAAAATGGTACTTTACATAAACAGATTGACTGCTTTGTCCAGTAAACTAATGCTCTAAAAAAATCCAGCAAGATATTTCCTACTTCTTAGAAGTTCTCATTCTCTGTTTACTGTTTTGTCTGATAAGTGTGATTTTCTAAACTAGGCAACTGCCTGGTAGATGAATCACATTTACACTCGGGTAGTGAAAAGAAAGCGCTCACTGCTGGGAAGTGTGTAATTTAGTAACAACAAATATTTATGGAGGACCTGGGAAAGACCAGGTCTTAGGCTCTGAGGACTCTGCACTAAAGTATATTCCAGGGAGAGAGTAATAAATAAGCAAACATATTATGTCAGATAGAAATAAGTGGTATGGAATAAAGCAGTGTTTTCTTATCACAGATTGTTTTTATAAGAAGGCTTCTGAGGAAGGGGCGTTGGAGCAGAAACCAGAAGGAAGCGAGGGAGGGAGCCGTGAGGACATCTGAGACTGGGACCTGGGAGTCTGGCTGTCCTCTTTGCAAACCGTGTGGGCTCTACCTCTGTGGTCCTCAGCTGTGTCGTCTGTAAAGTGTGAATGCCGAGTCCCACAGCATGGTGCTCCTGGGAGCAGTCAGGCCCATGAAAAAGGAGCTGGCCCCTGGTGGGGGCTGGGTAGATGTGAGATCCTGCTGCTTCCACTTTCCCTTTTGCTGGATAATTCCCGAGGGAGGTTGAGGAAAAGATTTCTTACCTGGTTAAACATCACACTGGGTCGCAGGCTCTGAATATAGGCTTGAATGGAATCTTAGATACCAATGGCCTCCCTCTCCGCCCCATTTCTGCTCAGTGTGAGTTCATGTTTAATTTTCGAATCCCTAAATTGTATGGCTTTCTAAATTTCTCCAACCTGTTCAGATCTGTGTTTTTGGTGGATCCTCTCTAATTGCAGATGCATCTCTCTCTAACGTAGTTTTTTTTTTTTTTCTTCCTTCTGTTTTGCATCTCTGTGGCACATCCCAAGTGAGTGTCATCCATAAATTTTGTGACACCCTGTCCTGGGTCATTTGTCAGGGTATTGAGTCAGGTGGATGACAGTGGATTGTTAAGATGCCCCCCAAATCACCCCCACAACTGGGCTTAATGCCACGTTTGCTTGTGATTTCTGTCCAGTATCAGCCCCCCTTTAGAATATTTGGACTAATAGTGAAAATAAAATCTTTCCCAAGACACTGCATGTTCAGCTCAACATCCCCCTTTCCATTCCCGTACGTTCTTAACTACCGCACCAACAGCATTCAAGTCTTCGCAGTACTCTCATAAGCTTGATTGTTCTTCGTGTATTCATCCCTGGCAGTCTGAACCCTTTCGAGTTTTCTCCCGTAATATTTATTTCACAATTTGTTAAACCAACAATTTCATGGACCCTGCATTAATTTTTCACTGCTCGTTCCCTCTGCTTTCTTTCCACATCACTATCACATGTGGTTGGTCTCGTTCCAGTCTCCTGACGTCCCCCTGTGTACAAGGTAATTTCTCAGAACTAATTATTCATCTTTACTGCCCCAGCGTGCAGCGAGCGTATTAGTCAAACTCTTTCACTCCCCGAAGGCGTGCGTGTGTCGTCCGCAGCCGCTGATTCATGTGTGTGTGTGTTCGCCAAATGTTCCTCTACCTGTTTTTCTCTCCAGCTCATCTGCAGGAGTTTCTAATTCTCCCAATTTCACTTATTTGTACTTAAAAAGATATGTTTTAAGGAGTTTAGCATGTGATGTTTTAACTTTTTTATTTCAGTGTTTGCCTCTTTTAAAAACTTAGTAGATCTGTGTTTTTCCAAGCTTCTTGGCCTTTTTGTTTTTTGGGGGTTTTTTGTGGCTCAGGATGAGCTTACAGATTTTAATGCTCTTGCTAAGTGTGAAGTCCTTCCGATTCAGCTCGTGTGATTTTCTCTGCTGAGCTTCATTCATACAGTCCTTTCTCTGGGCGTCTTATTGGTCTTGTATTCAGAACTCTTCAGTGATCCTGGGTTTCTGACACACGACTAAATGGGCGTTTACTTTTGCCATTTGATATACATTGTTAGAGACTGGAATAAGAAAATCACGAATTAAATTTCTTTCAGGAAAAAAATAATAGCTGTGGAATATGCTGGTTAGCTTCCTAGGAGTGTCTCTCATCTTCCCAAACGTAAAACTTTCCATTCTGCACACGGCTTGGCGCTAATTGTCCGCTCTTTTCCTTAGAGAGAGCATTTTCTTCAACCGAACCTCTTTTTTAAACATGACCTTGCCAAGTCAACATGATTTTAGAGAGCATTTTGCTGAAGCTTACTCAATTGCTATCTGTATCCTAACTCAGTCAATACCTCCACCCACCCACTAGAGAATCCTGAAGCCATAGCACGCATTTCTGGCTTTTATTTTTAGAAAGTAATCCAGTGCCTTTATTTTACTAATGACAAATATTTGACCCCAATAAGCAAGGGCACTCAAATCTGGGAGCACCCTGTGCCAGTGACCACTCCAACGGAAAGGCCTGTTTGTGACGCTGTAACCCCCGTTCCGGACCGACTCTCACTCTGGCATGATGCTCGACCCCGAGGTTGGGGCCGGAGTGGGTGCGAGGGCCGCCCCATCGTCACTTGGAGCTGTTAGCAAGAACAGTACAGTTGCTGTGCCATTTAAAAAAATGTAAATGGTATTAAATTTGATATTGATTAGAGTAGACTGAGCAAAAAATAACTGGAGCAACCGAAATCCTGTTTCCACTTTTAACCATGTGGCCAAGCCAACCTTTGTCACAGATGCCCCAGGGAAGGATCTCTGAAATGAAATGCTCAGTGCAGCTGGCTGCTCAGTGGGAGCAACCTCACAAGAAGCTGCCGTCACTGTCCTCTGGGAGAACACTTTTCATCTTACCACGTGTAGAAAGCAGTGTCTGTGGTGGCCTCGGCGCCGGTCACGGCAGTCCCGGTGTCGGGAGCCTCTCCACACATAGGCTGTGAAGGCATCAGAGCGGAGGGCAAACCCAACACATTGGAACTGAATTATTTTGTGCAAATGAAAGAGTGTTTGTGTGAATCGTATGCTTATGCTACAGGGGGAGAAATTGTGAAGGTCTAAAATCTTCATTTTCAAAGTTCTGAAATCCTGTTCTTAAAAGGAGTCCTTGGGAAAGGAGGAACTAGGGAACATGTGAGCACTTTATCACCCTGACCTAACTGGATAGGAGAATACTGCATACTTTATGCTCAGAGGGCAACATGATTTCCCTGCTTCTTGAGATTCCGCTTGACTACAGTACCAGAGAAGAGTAGGGGACATTGCTGGGGGCCTTCTGGGAAATGGGCAACAGACTTCCTCTCGTGCCTGGCTCCGGGCCTCTGGTGGTACCTGTCTGTGGCAGAGGGAGCCTTGGCCTGTGTGGTTTCCATGAAGCACAGGGAATGCCTTTAATCTAGCAGAATGATTACATGGCTCATCCGATTTTTAGCAAGGAAATCTACCTTATCTTAGGTTTAACAAACAAACAAACAAACAAACACACACAACCAACTCAAACCAGAGAGCCCTTGGAACGGACCCCACTGTCAGTGGGACCAAGCCCTGTTTCTGGATCCCCTTCAGCCAGCCAAGTCTCCTGGACGTGGCCAGTTAAATCTGTGCATGGATGTTAATCCGCCCTTTGGCTTGCTCCCTCTGATTACTTCCAGAAGTTGCAGAACATGTTGTCCCTATCGAGGGGCTTCAGTTACCTTTTCTTTTCCCTCTACCCCAAAAGGGCCCTTGTTCCAACGTGCTCATGCTTGGCCTTTCCCGGAGACTGGACACAAACGGCTGCTATGCTTGGAGCTTTTGCAGGGTGTCCCCAGTGAGCTGCACACCTGTGAGTCTGAAGGCTCTTTCAATCTCAGCTTTTGAATCACAGATGACTCAGGCGAGACTTGAACTACGTGGGGAAGAACTTTTATCCAAATACATGCCATGATACTTGGCTTAAACCATCTGGCAGAGCAAGCCGACTGACTGACTTCTCTAAAACAGAAGACTTATGCAGATTAATTGGACCTAAATTGCAATTTAGTGGTTTTCCAGGGAGGAACCCTAATCCATTCAGAAAAGCAGCCTAGGGCTTCCATGCTCATGCTCTACCTCCGGTTACATGTGAACCTCCTCCCTGCATTGACCCTGGACTTAGTAGGAGCCCCCAGCACAGCCAAACTGTAAGGGAAAGCTGGTCTAAGTGGCAAAAGACAGTGGTGCCAGAGGTGTTTCTCTGTCACTGCTGCTCTGGCCTCTTAGGCCTAAAGACAAGGTCCTACCACTAACCTGGACTGTGGCCAGGCTAGTAGAAAGGGGTGCAGGTGAAACCAAGACACCATACTGGGATCACTCCTGGTGTCCCACCCCAGGAGTGATCCCGACACCCACCCTCTAGGCCCTGTGTGTTCTGGGTGCCAGGCTTGGGGGTGGGTTTTTGTGATTGGTTTTTGTTCTTGTTTTTTGGAGACATTTACATTTAACCAACAGCTGATTGAAACCAATTGCTATGCAAATTTTTTATATATTTTGTGTCCCCTAATAGTTCACGTTCTTAATAAGAATGACTCGAGAAGCGGTTACTAACAGTAGTCAAGCCCCAACTAGCCTTAGGATAGTCTGTCCCTGGTCACCCTGCTCACTGACTGCCCCACCTCAGTGCCTGAAAGGAAGGAACTCTGTGGACAGGGATGTGTATTTTGAAGAAGGAATGCTGCTCATCTGAAACCTCTGCTTTCTGTTTTCACTACCAAAGGTGTTCTCTTCCTTGGCTCTGTGAGAGGGTGTGGTTTGGCTAGACTTCTGTTGGGTAGGGAGTGATACAGAGGAAAGTGCCCAGAGCTGCCCACCTGTGTGGGGCTCGGTAGGGCTCGATGGGGCTGATGGCAGAGCCCAGTGTTCAGTGCAAAGCTGGGCCAGGATCAATGGAGAGATGGACAAGGTGAGAGGATACTAAGGAACTTTAACAGTGGCTATATCCCAGTCTTTTGTGACTACTCACTCTCTGCGTGTGTGTATGACTATAAAAGGAATAAAACTAATCAATGCTTTGGCACAAACCAGAATCTGGCTTTCTGTTGATAGAAACACTACAGACTCTCTTCCTTCTCCACCCAGAAACAAGGCTAGACATAGAAAGGCCTAGAACTCAGTCCTCAGAGAAAAGATTCAGTCAATTAAGAAAGGGTGGACCTCAGGCTATTGCACATGTAAGACTTCAAGGGTGTCATTTCAAAATATCTATAAGCATTCTCATAATTTCTTTATAATTTGCTGGGAGTTTGACTCCATAGAAAGTGCCATATAAGATGAGGTCTGTCAGGAAAAAGTTCAGCCATTGTTAATATCATGAGAACAGTTTGCACAGCATCGATGTCCCCTGTCCGTCAGGGAGAGTGGACTGGATGTGCATGCATGAACAATGAGGACTTCACTGTACTAGTCAGTGGGTGCACCGGTGAGTGAGCATGTGTACTGTGTGGCTGTTGCATTCAAACTAACTGAGCGAGTAGAGCAATGAATCTGCATCAAATTTTGCATTAAGCTTGAACTTTCCTCCACAGAAACTATTCAGATGATTCAGAAGGCCACAGCTATGAGCAACTGATGATTGGCAGCCTCATCATGACAACACACTCACTCATGCATCACATCTCACATCTCATGCACAGTTTTTTGGCAAAGCATCAAATCCCCTAGGTCACTCAGCCCCCCTACAGCCCAGATTGTGCTCACTGTGACTTCTGGCTCTTCCCAAAGCTAAAATCACTTTTGAAAGGAATGAGATTCAGGGAAATATGACAGAGCAGCTGTTGGCAATTGGGAGACCTGTGTGAAGTCCCAAATTGCCTACTTTGAAGGGGGCTGAGGTGTCATTGTCCTGTGTACAATGTTTTTTGTATCTTGTATCTTGTTCAATAAATGGCTCTTTTTTTTTTTTCATATTACATGGCTGGATACCTTCTGGACAAACCTTGAATACCTTTTTCACATATTTTAAGGCAAATCACTTTTGACAGAAAAATCAGTGTATCTTCCTGCACTACTGCCCTGACATGCAAAGTAAAGAGACCTAGAGGTGAGCCTGTTCACCTAATGTCATGCCAGAAGAATGACTGGCATGGACTATATAGATAAAGCAATAACCAAAGAGGTAAATTTTCCTACATAATTTGGAAGTGATCACTGCCAACGCCATATTAGAGATAGAGACTTTTGTCAGCAACAGAAAATAACGACTCTGGGGTTGAGTGGAAAGTCCACATTGCTGCTCGCATGTACATCACAGGGTAATGAGTGTGGTCCACTCCATCTGTCATGGCGTTCAGCCAGTCAGTGTGTTGTTAGGTGTAGAATCAAGAAGAGGAAGAGAACCAGCTAACTCTAGAAAGACAGAGGAATGGTTTCTCAGAACATTTTGTGTCTCCTCAGGGTAATCAAAGGCTCCTGAGAGGTAGTTAGCATTCTTTTAAGGAAGCTGTGTCACACTGGTGTCTGTAAAACTCTTCATAAAGAAGTGATAGTACAAAAGAGAAATAGTCATCGGTACGGAGAACAGACTGATGGTTGCTAGGTAGGAGGGGGGTTGGGGGGCTGGGTGACAAAGGCGAAGGGATTAAAGAGTGCAAATCGGTGCCTACAGAACAGTCATGGGGGTGTGAGGTGCAGCATAGGGAGTATGTCAGTACTGTGGTGACTCTGTATGGTGCCAGGTGGTGCTGGACCTGTCCGGAATGTCACTTTGTAAATTATGTAAATGTCTAACCCCTATGTTGTACACTGAAACTAATATAAAGTAGTATGAATGTCAAGTTTAATTAAAAATGTTTTTTAAAAAAAATCAGAAAGAAGTGACCTGGGAATAGACGCACTAGACTAGAAATGTAGTGGCTCTGAGATGTAATACAGAGTTGCTACAGCGGCACCGAGAAACACATTTTCATAAGATCCATCTATGGAACATTCTGTGTTCCGGGACAGAGGTGGAGAAGAAAGGAGAATCCTTCAGAGGCCATGGGTTGTCTGTGGTCTAGGCAACACACTGCTTGGTAACATTTCTGTATATTTTACCACGAGCCTTTTTGTGCTTATCTTCCAGGGTCAGAGTTCCTCGGGCACACCTTCCATGGCTCTGCCCTGAGAGACAGTCTCCTCATCTCAGGGTGATGGGTGGCTTCAGTTGCCAGAGGGAATCCTCTTAGGCATTTCCCATGAAATCACCATGAACTTTTGTTTGATTTGAACTTGAGAATATAGGTGATGCATTCATAGACAAAGGACATTGCATTTATGTAGAAACAGCCCTTGTTATTCACTACCTACTTATTTGTAGTTCAATGAGAAAAACTGCACTACCTGATTAGGCAGAATAACTAACAAAACAATGGTAAGCCAATTGCAGGGTGTTGTAAAATGCTTAGTAAATACAGGTGGACAGATTTGGGGTCAGGGTCAAGTGATTAACCCACAAGGCTGGTGCAATCCCTGAAAAATTTCTGGGAAGTACTTGCTTTGACTGGGTCCAATAGTTTGGTGTTTGAGCTTCCCCGTGTGTAAAACGGGGGTGATGCTGCCTTTGCCAACAGCTGTCAGGCACTACACCAAACACAGAAGTAAAGGTAGTCCCATGTGCGCCTGAGCTGAGCCAACAGATGGAAGGGAAATAATAGAGGACATGAGGGGGAGATGGCAGCAAGAGGTTGGGAATGGGCTGGGAAGTGCTTGGTGCTCATACAGTGCGAGGAGCAGGGAGCTGATTCAGACAGCTGGGACTGACCACTGAGTTAAAACATACATGAATGAAACGGTAAAACTAATCATAAAAATGATGTTCCATTTCATTACAATCCAATGAGCCAATTTATTTTATTGCCCTTGTAGGTAAGCCGAGTAAAGCTTGTTATTTTTGGATGAACGGGGAGAGAGTTCACTTGTGGTCACATCCAAATGCAGATTTTATGTCATGGAAATAATAACGTTTCAGGAGGAAGACAATAATTGCAGTAGCATTTGCAAAGAGAGTCATGCCATAAGCAACCAAAACAACCACTCCGGCTCTCCATTGTTCAGGGGTCTGCATGACCTAATTACACAGGCTTCGTTTGTAATGGAAACAGCAATATTGGTAGGTCTCATATGACTATGATTATATCCTTTGGGTTCCTTAAAAAAATTCTAAACCTTTAAATTATTGTACAGAAAAAAATCTGCTTTAGTATCTTTTCTGATTCTTTTTGTAGCCGCGAGGATTCACAATTATTCCATGAAAGTGACAGGCACCTTCCATGAACTATGTGACTTCACAAGAAAACATTTCTATTTCTACCAGGTTAGCACTACCAGGTTCTTTCCTGTCACCTACAAGCACGATCATGTCTTTCCACTGTAATTTTTTAAAAGGCCTTTTCTGAGACATTCTCCTGGTGATCCTTACAGAAATGCCATGAGGTCGGTCCACGTCATCATAGCGAGGACGCTGAGGCCCCAGAGAGAGCAGCCTAGCCAAAGTGTGTGGCTGCTGCGTAGAGACAAGTCACTGGACTCTCCATATGGTGCTCTCTTGAGCACTAAAAGACACTTAAGATGTTTCTTAACTTCTTCACACCTTTCTGCAAAGACAGATTCTCTTGGCCTTCCATTGCACACCAAGTAACCAAGATAGAAGACCTTGAATTATCTTCTGTTCTCCCCATTATCAACGGACGACACTTAAGGTTGAAGAGAGAGCCCTACCTTGCAGCACAGGGCACTTGAGAAGAGGGCTCGCAGATGCTCTTAAAGAATTAAGTCTGTGACAAATACCATATGATCTCACCTTTAACTGGAACACAATCAACCAAAGAAAAAAAACAAACAAAATATAACCAGAGACATTGAAATTAAGAACAATCTAATGATAGCCAGAGGGAAGGGGGGAGGGGGCAAGGGGTGGAGAAAGGGTTTTCAGGAACTACTGTAAAGGACACATGGTCAAAACCAAGGGGGAGGGTGGAAGCAAGGGAGGGAGGTGGGTTTGGCTGGGGTGGAAGAGAGTGGTCAGGGGAAAATGCAGACAACTATAATTGAACAACAATAAAATAATTTTAAAAAATTAAGTCTCTAAAGGTAACAATGGAAAATTGGCGGTGAGGTTGGTATTCCGAAGGTGCTCCAACAAACCCTAGTCTCTCTGCCTGGGGTACCTGGACCTGCATTTACTGATGCCTATGGTCCCATTATAAATCCTGTTCTTAAAGTCTTCCATGGCTCTGTCTTTGAATCAGTTCGTAAAGTAGGCTGTGATTGTCTCCAATGCTACTGATTTGGGCATATTCCATGCACTTGCATTTATATCTCTAGCCACCCTCTCTGCCCTGGCAACCTAATGTCCGCTGGTTGCCAAGGCGTAGGCAGGGGTTCTCCAACCTCAGGGTGCACTGGAATCACGTGGACAGCTTATGAAAAACACAGGCCTTGGCCCCCCAGTAACTGATACAGCCAAGTTTCTCAATCTTAGCACTGTCGACATTTTGGGTCAGATCACTCTTGGTTGTGCGGGGCTGTCCCGTACTTTGCAGGATGTCTACACCTTTCTTGCCACCGCCCCCCCGCCAGATGTCAGTAGCCACCTCCTCAGTTGTGACCATCAAAAATGTCTCTTGGAGGACAGAATCACCCCTGGTCTTAGGGATTCTGATTCCTAAAAAGAGAGTAGGGCTGAGGATTAGTTTCAACAAGCTCCTCATGCAAATCTAATTCCTGTGTGCCCTGTTGGGCCTTTTCTTCCCTATCAACACCCTGTTTCCTTCAGCCCCTGCTTCTAAGCCACCTAGAGGGTTACACAAGTGTTACAGGTAAAGCTCAGTTCTCTTCCCAGGCCAGGCCACGGTGCTGCCCGCCTGGAAGGCAATTAACTAAATAAACAGAATCATGCTGTGTGCTCACGAGTGGCCTCTCTGCATCTAGGGAGCATGTGTGCTTAGTAACAGAGTCCTTTTGGAGGGCACATTCCTGTTGCTGTATAACCCAGGAAAACAGTTAATAGGCTCCTTGAGAAGATCTTTAGACCCAAAAGGGAGAAGAGAACATCAGTGTGGCCGGCTCCCAGAGGGGGAATGTTTGGAGCAGGCAATGCGTGGAAGCCACTTCCCGGCAGCCTGGAGCTTTGCCTGAGGGCAGGCCGGAGCTGCCCCCGCCCGCCCAGGAGGCAGCCTCAGCAGAGCCCACCAGCCCGCGTTCCAGCACATGCTGCACGCTAGCAAAGCTGAATCCGACGCCTGTGTTCCAGTGATTTGGATGCTTTCAGGAATTCCGTTTAGTCTGTCTCCTGTGGTTGGAACTTCCTCCCTCAACGGTCAGGCTGGGGCTGTTATGTTCCAACTGGCATGAGGAGAATTTCCTATAGGGACTGTCTAAGGGCCGTGCGCTGGAAGAGCCGGTCCATTCATGAGAAAGGGCCTTCTGCGGGATCTTTATGGAAAGCAAACACTTTATTTGAGAACAAAACTGGTTGCAGCCTGGCAGCACCAGGGTTCAGGGGCTTTTGGCTTTTGTAGCTGATGGCTTTGTGTCAACAGGAGTTTCCTTGAAGGGGACACTGAATATATTGATGATATTTGTGTGTAAAGCCCATCCCTTTAAGAACGTAAGCCATTGCACGGTTACACATAGAAAAGATGTTGCCTTTGTTTGTCGTTGGAAGACGCAAATAGATGCTTGGAGAATCCACTTGTGGCTTGTATGTACTTTTTAGCAGCCCCAAAGCCCTTTAACTTCTTTCTGGAAAAAAGAGCACCAGAGACAGAAAGTATGAGGGGGCCCCCCCAAAATGAAATTTATTTATAAAAAATAGTGTATTTATTCTTACATGTTTAAACTTCAGTCACCTTCAAACTATTCTCTATTTGATGCAATACACCTATCGAGACTTTTTTCCACTGCTCAATATAGTGTTTGAATTCATTGATTTTGATGCCTTTATAGTGCTTCTGCCATTTTTTGTCTGTTTTCACCTCTTCCACATCAGCAAAATGTTTTTCTCTGAGGACTTTTTTCCATTTGGGGAAACAAACAAAAAAATTGCTCAGGGTGAGATCAGATGAATAAGGAGGGAAGGGAATGGGGGTCATGTCGTTTCTAATACAAAACTGCTGAGCACTCAGCCCAGTGTGGTCAGGTGTGCTCGTAAATCCCCCCTCATGAAATGGGCAAGCGCACTGAGACTTCAGAAAAACCCACCGGAGCCAAACTCGGTCTCTCATAACAATGCCAGCTGGTACACTGATACAGACGGGTTTCTAGAACATCACTTAGCAGGGGAAGCCTGTAGTACAAGGGTCCCACTCTCCAGAAGATAATTCTGGTTTTGGTGGGGGACCCCCTCATAATTCCCAGTCCTCAGAGAGGCCACGCTGTGTCTGTCTCCCAAGCATTCCTGAAGAGGCAGAAATCAGCACATCCTCAGGATGTTGTTGTGATAGAACAAAGAGCAACAACACCCGCATCTGAAGGACTTGCTCCAAGATCCTTCTTAGAACTCTGAGCATTCATTGTGGTCCAACGTCAAGAAAAATGAAGTGCAGAAATTGTGGCTTACCCGCAGCATGGTTCAAACGCATCGCAAACATGGGGCATTTCAGTCTCACGTTTAATCCTCGCTCACAGTTTACACAACAGTTATGAGTTCACTCACCTCCCTTTACATCCCCCGGAGCTTATGTGTTTACATGGCACGAAAGCATCAGAGTAGGCAAATCCAAACAACTAGCTTTAAGCTAAGATAATTTATACTAAAAAACATTTTTTAAACTAAATATTGCCCTAACCACTGCCTGTGTCTGTGAGCCTCATCCAGGGAGCTGAGGGTGTAGAATGTGAGATGGGTCCGGTGTCTAAGCCGGGCTGAGCCACAGAATTTTAAGATGATGAGGGGCATCAGGGATCATCCGATTCAGGGCTCGCAGCTTACTGATGAGAGGATGCCCCGAAAATTTAAGTGGTTTGCTTAAAAACACGAGTTGACACAGAAAAAGGACAGGTGGCATATTGTTTTAATTTCTGACCCGGTTTTCTGCACACCACAAGGCTCTGTTGGCCATGAAGTGTCCTTTCCCCACCGCGGGTCCACAGTACTTCCAGGACAGAGGAAAGTAGAGAGAAGTTCTCAGCCAGTGTCCGCTGAGCTCAGCTTATGGGAAGAAAGAGTAAGAAGGCTGACCCAGTGTGTATGAGTTCCTAACAAAGTACCAAAGGCTTAAGTAACAGAAACTTATTTCCTCATAGTTCTGGAGGCTGAAAGTCCGTGTGCGATCGAGGTATCAGCAGGGTTAGTTTCTTCCTGGGGCTATGAGGGAAGACCTGTTCTCTGTCTCTCTCCTCAGCGTGTAGATGGCTGGCTGCTTCCTGTGGCTTCACATGATCATCCCTCTCTGTCTTTCTCAGGCTTAACTTTCCCTTTGAATAAGAACATCAGTTATACTGGATTAGGGCCACCCCAGTGACTTCACCTCTTTAAAGATCCTATCACCAAGTAGAATTCTGTACTGGGCTTTAACATATGAATGGAGGGAGGCATAATTCAGTCCATTCAGTATATTTGTGTGTACATTTTTCTGCAAAAGAAGAGAGAAAATGAGAGAGGGCAACAGAGGGAGATGAGGAGGGAAGAAAAACATATGAACGTGAACAAGAGGTCCCTCAGAGGCCTGTCAGGGAAGCTTAGTCATTTGATGTCAAAACCTTGGCAGGAAATTGATGGGAAAGGAAGAAGAAACCAGAGAGGGAGAGAAGCTGGAGCTTCTCCCTGGCCAACTAGCTGGACCCTTAGGACTTCATGTCGTTGTCTGACAGGACCTGGTATACTTGAGCTTGGTGTTGTCAGTCTTCTAACAGCGTAGGCTAGGGATTCGAGCATCATTGTTCTAGCTAGTTTATTTGATTTGCAACTAGACTACCCAGGAGCCCAATATGCAGGGAGGAGGGCTTAAAAGGGATAGCTCTCTACCCTCGGTCCATTATGGTAGTCATTCTGATACGAAGAATGGTTTGTTGGTTTTCCCGCTTAATGCCAGGGGCTGGTGGGTTGATCAGTTGGTAATCAGACATGTGAATTCAGAATTATGGAAATAGTTCAGAAGTAGCTATTGTCTCTCCCTTACATAGTAACCAGTACTCATTATTTTACATCAACATTTATAAATACCCCAAATTGAATTTCTGATATAAACATGGGGTTGGACAATTAAGAATATGTCCAGTGATTAGGGGTTATTTTGTTGTTCATATCACCATTGATTAGAAGAGATTTATCTGGGAATCTTTATTAAATATTTTCTTTTCTAAAAAGTCTCAGAATATGCTGTAATGCTTTTCCTTTAGGCAGCTTCCAAACAAATGGCCTGTATTTTCAAAAACTGAATTCCAATAACCAAGTGATTATTTTGATTAAACAATAATTAGGTAGATACTGGCAATTTGCAAAGTCCAATTTGCAAATTACCCCTTTGCCCATTTTATTAAATGACAGGGTACATGCTAGCACTGACCAGGTGGTATTTCCTAAAAATGTGATTGAGCTAACAAAGAACCTTATTATTTAGCCATCAGCATGGCTTGCCAGGGCCTCCCCCAGCCCCACCCCTTTCCTGGCCTGTTCCTGAGAGGGAGAGGCTGTTTCAGCCACAAGATAATCGCATTGCCTACCATGTTTTTGATCCGAGAACCTTCAGTGACTGAGTCCACCTTGAAAAAGGCTTGATCTATTTCCATTCTCCATCCTAACTGACTATTCTCTCCCCGTGACAGTGTTTGCTAGTGAATTTGTGGACTGTAAGACAAGAATATTTCTTAGATTTGCTAAGGTCAAAATACAGCTGGGATTGCAGACAGGCAGCCAAGCACCTTTGTGTATGGTTAACTAGGTAAGCTGGGTTAGGTTAAAAGCATAGGAATGCAAAAATAGAAATAAGGAGGTGAGAAAAGACTTCTGATTGAATATTCTTAGCTTACCAGCTGTATTGTGACGGGGTGCTTACAGGCCACATGGAGGTGCTTTGGGTGTTCTAAGTGAGACTGAAAGAGAAGAGTGGGGGCATGTGAAGGCCCTGTGGCTGCAAAGGGCTATAAAATGTAGGTTACTACTATTTGGGCAACACATGAGAGCTTTCTAGAAGCTTTCTACCTGCATACTCTGAGATTCCCTCCATGTGAGACCACCTTCCTACCATGTATAAGTTAGAAGAAAGCACCCCCTTGGCAAGAGGACAGCTTTTTTTTCTTTCTTTTTTTTTTTTCTTTTTTGCAAAGAAAGGGCCCCCTCCTCTGGGCAGATGCGTCCTGTGCTGGCAGTTGGTGTGGAAAGCAGAATACTAACTGTGCGTCAAGCCCTCAAGCCCTCAGCCACTCACCCCCGTGCCAGACCCAGGCTGCCCATCCGTGTGTATTTCCCCGAAACCCTACTTGTCGTCTCCTCTGAAATGCAGTGAACTTTCCAGAAATTCAATTAGTCCAGGAGATGACATTTACTGGTAGAAAGATACAGTCTTTTAGTCTTACCCATTTTTCATCTTTTTTTCTGCCATTTACTAGGTGGGTTCAAACTGAATGACTTCAAGGAAGATCATCGTGGCCTTCTGGTGGAACCTTGACTGAGTGGCTTAGCATCTCTGAATCTATTTCTTTATCTATCCGATGGAGAAAATCAGCTCATCTGTCCCCAGAGTTGGTGGTTACTATTAAGTGTGGAAGACACCGTATACGAAAGGGTAGTACAGGGCTCAGCATATGTTCATTCCCCTGAGTGCTAGTTCTGTGCCACCTCCAGACCTGGCTCATGGGTTATTCCCAGGACAGGAAACCTCCACTCGCCAGTACTAACTCTTCAAATCACTATTTCAACGAGATAATGACCGTTCTGCCTCCAAGGTCCAATGAAAGACTTGTTGACTATAATTTTGAAATGGCTGGGAGGTGGGGAACACACTTTAATTTAAACTATAAGACTGTTTCTTATCAAACCATATCTTCCCCAAACACATTAATACTATACACATTAGGAAAGCAGTTATTAATGAGCCAAATCTCCTGGTTTTCTGAGGGAACAAAGACCCTTATCCAAAACGTCAGTTTTATGTAATCCAATTGATGGTCAATTTAAGAATAGGCTGACCAGCCAGATTACAATTAAGTTAATAGAAAAAGTTGTCTTCTGAAGCTCAGTTCCCATGTTGTGATTAATGAAATCCTCTGCTATAATTAACCAAGTCACTGCCAAGCAAGCAGGAGGAGGGGAAGAGTGGGAACAGAGCCCTCACAGCATATTTTAAGACAATTGGTAAAGTAAAGAAAGCTCATTGTCTCGTGTCTGAAACTACCTGAATGCACAGTGATTTCTGCAATGTATCTGCATCCTCGCTTAAGAGGCCAAAACTAAACCTTCAAGTTCACCTATGAAACAGAAAACCTAGAGTTTCCTTCTAGTAGACCACTGTCTGATTTTATGTGAGATGTGCATATTTGTGTGTGAAAATTCATTATATAGGTTCAGATACTCACTTTCAATGTTCAAAATGTAACCTTTCTTTATAACAACCCTCCACGTATTCTTCACCGGAAACACAAACTCGTGCCTAGGTCGGTCTTTCTTCAGAAGATTTCTGGAAGTTCCTGTTGTTTAATCCTGCTGGAGGTCTATGCAATTATTCTTCTGTGATTTATGTTATGATAGACTACTCATAATCGATGAAATGCCTAACATATTACCAAAAATTTAAAGTATCCAGGAGTTCCAATCCAAAGGATGTTAGCACCGAATTCCATCATAGAGAGACATGAATTATTGCTGTCTGTGACAATGCGCTGCAGCGGCACTTCCTGCTCTTCCGGTGTCCGCTGTTGGCAGACAGGTAAACTTGGAAGTCCACTTTGCCCTGATAAATCTGGGGACTCTGTTTACTCCCAGTGGAGTAATTGGACAGATTAAAATGTTTGACCCTGTCCATTTCAGTTTAATTCTCTGGTGACAGAGTTTAGTCATGAGCAGGTTGAGTGATAAATTAGATGGTTGGCAAGTGGCCCAAGTTTAGGTTTCACTTATGAGGTTTTTTTTCTATTTCCTTTCTTTACTATCCTTCCCTAGGGATTGTTGAATTCCTCGAGAAGGAAAAGGAAAAAGGATCAAATGGATTCAAACCTAAAAGGCAACCCCAGCCCACAAGTGATAGAAAGTAGAAGCTAAAGCTGCGCTTGGGATTCAGTCGTGTAACAGCAGTCAAAACTAGGCACGGGTCAATAGTGGAGACAGAGCTTTTAACATGTAGGCAGATCCTAGACTCTGTTTCTTGAAAATCGTTCAATAAACGATTTCTACTAGGAACACGTAATAGGCAAGTAATACCATAAGACATTTATTCACCTCAAGGATTTTAAATCTTAGTGTATGGCCTGTGTGAGTGTGTGTGTGTGTGTGTGTGTGTGTGTGTGTGTGTGTATTGGAGAAGTGGATGTGGAAATAAATGGGATGGTGAGAAAACAGGGGGTGGTATTAAAGTTATTTCAGTTCTTATATGACGATGCTGAACCAGAATAGAGAAACATTTTTAGATAGGTAGTTGGAATCAAGAATCTAATTACTGAAATATTTCTGTATCATCATTCAATAGGTGTTCATTGAAAGCTTATTATATATCAAGCACTCAGCATAGCTCCCAGTGGGGTTTTTATTATATTTAAGGCTTATCATTAGAGCTGAAAGAGAATTCAGTAGCTTCTATTTAAAAGTTTTAACCATTTAAGATAATGGGAAAAACTTGAATGTGGCTTATCTTAGGCTGTAGAAATCCAGCACTATGTTTAGTGAACAGGCCTTTCAATTTGCCCCTTGAACTATATATGTTTTGCGATCACATTGGCCATCCCTTGATGGGTTGTTTGCCTGATTACATATTAAATATATTGTGCAAATACATAAAACTATAGTAATTCAACTCCTACCGTTTTAGATGAAACACTGATTTGTGCTCTACGTCAGGGTAAGTGGACACTCTCCAGTGAAGGGGATGGCAGAGAGCCTCAATTCTCTCCTTTTCCAAGTCCAAATGCAGCAGAGAAAGAAACCCTATTCTACCCCTTGCCTTAAGGGACCTGCACAACCGAGTGACACTGCTCCAGACCTTGCCCAGACACAGTTCCCGGCACTGCCTTCAGGGAGGGATAAGGAAATAACTCAGTAGCTCCCCTGGAAGCAAGGACACCTGGTCACCCAGACACCAACAGTGAAATGAAAGATTTCAAGAATTCACGTAGTAATGATTGGGCAGTCAGTTCTACGCGGATTGTGTGATTCATTTATTTAAAATAACCACTGAGAA
Source organism: Phyllostomus hastatus (assembly GCF_019186645.2). NCBI lineage: Eukaryota > Metazoa > Chordata > Mammalia > Chiroptera > Phyllostomidae > Phyllostomus > Phyllostomus hastatus. Next base: position 31,362,864 of record NW_025333709.1, on the reverse strand, counting down.
GGAAAGAATCGAAGGAAAGATTCTCAACCATGGGTACATGTTAGGATCACCCAGGAGCTTTATAAAACCACAGATATTAGCAGACCCACCCCAGTGATTCTGATTTCATTGGTCGGAATTACCTGATAGTCTGGATTTTTAAAATCTTCCCAGACAATCCTATTCAGCCAAGGTTACAAACTACTAGGTAGGGGAACAAGCACGTTGTTACAGTGATGATTGTTATTTAGCAGTATGCCTTAAAAGCCCTAAAAATGTGCACTTCACTTGATCTAGTTATGGAAAAATCAACACAAAAGAAAAACATGTATGTGTGTCTAGGCATCAGAAAAAGAGATTGGAGGAATGAATGGGTACTAACAGAATAGCAGACATCTTCTCCGGGGGGTAGAATGATGGGTTATTCTTATTTCCTTTTTATATTTCTGTATTTTCAAAAATCATCACTATGTGTCATGTTCCGAACCAAGTGTGAAAGGGGAGAATGCAACAGACAAAAGGTGGTCTCGGCTACTTGGCATTCCCATGGCAGAGAGGCCCATCCAACGTCCACCGCACCATTGCCCTGTGTCATTACGGATGAAACTGAGCCCTGGGGCGCAGCAAGTACAGCTGTCACTCTGGTCATGCCTGTTTGTTTCCTGTCTTATTTTTGGGCTATGTTACTCCCACAAGAGGACCAAGTCTTAGGAGCACCTAGCCATCCGTGTACCTTACGTTTGGCAACTTTAGTAGTCGTTCACACATTTGCGGAGAGAAGAAAGATTACTACAAAACTTCCACAGAGATAGTGAGATTAGAGGCAGACTTTGGATACAATGAATGGGATTGTCTGACCAGCAGCCACTCCAGGTGGGAAGGCCAGCTTGGACAAGAACTGGTGGGGATGGGTTTGATGCAAGGAGGGACCGTTTGTAGATGTGCTCAACTGCAAAAAGCCTTGTCTGGCATGGTGAGCAGTTTCTGCCAAACCAAAGAAATAGAGTAGGCCATAAAGCCAAAAGGCAGGTCTGGCAGGAGAGAGGGAGAAAAAAAGAGGTTTCCAATGATCCAATAAGTAAATAACAGCATTTCCTGCAAATACAAGAATCCACTCCCTCCTCCATTGGCATAACACAATTCTGGGGAAATTAAATATTCACAGAAGGAGTAATGTTGTTTCTTTTCAATATTTTGAAAGGGCAGAGGAAGCTCATTTAGCAAACAGAAACTGGCTGGAAAAATAGGACTGTTTGTTTGTTTCACGCACAAAGCCTTGGCATAAAAGAGTCAAATACCTCCACAGGACACATTCTCAGACTGATGAAGAACACACTTTCTCAATATCTGTGCATCGAGTAGGGGATCCAAGAGGGCTCCTGATACCCACCCAGCTGAGAAAGGGCTTGGAGAGACTCAAGCACTTCATCGTTATCCTAAGAGCTGGGGAGGAATGCGCTTTGAAGAACGAAGGAAATGCTTTAAAATGCCGTCTGGCAATGATTTGCACTCGAATGCCATCCCACCTTCTCCCACCTCCCACACTGCACCGCCACGCTGAGCTGAGAGGACCTGTGGACAGCCCCAGGGGTCGCGCAGACCTCACTCAAGGCACTCAAATAACATGCGTCCCAGTCATCTGGAAAGCGAGGCTGCTGCTTCAAAGCCATTCAGAAAACCTCACTGGGCAGCCAGTTCCGATATTTAGAAACCCTCACCACCAGGCAGCCCACCCCTTCCCAGTCTCCCTAAAAACATTTCCTACTCAGTCCTGAAATAGAAAGTACAGTTGATCCATAGCCCGATTTCTCGAAAATGAGAAAGCAGACTTTGGCAATTTCCAAGTGCTTGAAAAAGTAAAGAACCAAGAATTGCAGGGACCAAAATGTTAACCAAAAAGATGCTCCCCCCACAACCACTGCCATTGTCATGACCACCACATACACCCCCTAATTCATGGGTAGTTGAAGAAAAACTCAAATCATCTGTCGTACAAGAATTGTCTGCTCTCCCTTCCCCAAGTGCCCAGGGGGTAAAAAATCATGACTCCAGAGAGGCTGGAGACTCAGAGATGGGCAAACTATCCTGACGTCTCTGTGAAGAATGGACCCGGCATGTGGACTGGGCCTGAGCCCTCCACTGTCCCTCATTAACTACTGTCAGTTTCACATCTGGTTTCAGGGCTGCAACCCTGAGGCGGCACTCCAGGGAACAGCGCTGGTATTTATCAGGCACTCCTGCCTATCAGCTGGGCTCTTCCCCCTCCCTCGAACAGTGGAGTGGATTCTTCCAGTTGTTGGAGAGCGCTGGGATTCCACGCAGTTTGGACCAGCAAGGGCTGCCGGGAAAGATGTGTTGATGCAGCAGTTTGAGGGTGGCCTTTTGGACGCCCTTCTAAAAAGACGTCCTGTGAGCACACCCTGGGAGGACCTGAAACTGCTCAAGCCCCCACCCAACTCGCTTCTGTTTCTATTAAATCTTTCAGCAAAACATAGGAAAAGGGGGAAAAAACCCATAGCAGAATGCCAAAGTGAAGAGCATAGTATTACAAATTACCACTTGTATTCCATGTCTGCCACTTGTGGGGTGACCAGTTTGTCCTAGTTTGCCTGGGACAGGCGCAGTTTCGAAACTGATCATCCCATTCCAAGACCCCAGACAGGCCTAGGAAGCCGGGGCTATTGGCCTGCCTGGACACTGTGCCCCTGGGCAGGGTGACCTTTGTATTACATTTCCACAGCTGCACGGTGGGGGCAGTAATCACTTCTACCTCATTGGGTTCTTGTGAGAATTAAATGAATCAAGTGCTCAGAACTGCCTGACCCATGTCAAAAGCCACGTGTATTAGTTGTTGACATTATCATAAGATACCTTGACAGCTGTACACAAGATTTAAATCAATAACAACAAAATCCCAGAGAGAGGTATAATCAACTTTCAGCTTCTTTGCTGTAGTGCTGTGTCGCCTTGGATAAAGTACTTAACACCTCTGAGCGTCGTCATTTTCCCCGTTCGTAAAGTGGGGATAATAGAACCCAGCTGGGCTGAGCTTGACAGGATCTACCCCACCACTGTGCCTAGTGGTCAAGGCCAAGCACAGAACCAAGGACAGCTCAGGTGCTTTCCCTTCTGACTCCTGATTAACAGGAGAGAAGGTGTCCTCCCAGACAGCACGGGATGGACCGGTAAGCCTCATTTCTCCTGATAAATCCTGCTTTTCACCACAACTGCTGTGTTCATACTGAGCATTTGAATATGAATGCTTGGACCGAGGGGCTCCCTCTAGAGGGGGAATAAGTAAATGCCTTGGAGGTGCCCAAACACCCTGACAGGATCATTGGAATCAGGGGCTGCCTAGGCTGCTTGGGGCCACGCCTGTTCTCAGAGATAATCGGGTTGTTTTCAGGGAGGGAGAATGGCAGGAAGATAGCAAGCCCTGGGGCATGTGAAGGCCACTGCAGCTGCCTCCCCACTACTCCCTGCCCCGCCCCCCACCACCACCACCACTGAGCCACTGAGCATGCCCTACGGACAAAGGCCCCGTTGTTAGAGCAGATGTGAAGGCACAGGCAGCTGGAAGCTCAGGGCCCGTGCTTGTCACCTGCAGCCTGAAGATGCTCCCAACTTGATGAGCACAGGCCACAGTTGCCAGCCCACGCTGTTTGTAGTCCTCAGGGCAGCCACTAAGCTGGCAGTGAAAAATATTTGCAGTAATGAGTATAAGATTAGAAGTAACCTGCTTTTAATTTTTCTTGCTCTTCCCCTGCATCTTACATTGCAGTCCCCTCTGAAGGTTCTCAGGTCAACTAAAAGTCTGTCTGCCTTAGGTTCAAATCCCAACCCTTCCACTTACCAGCTGTGTGACCTTGAGAAAGTTACTTAATCTCTCTGTTCCTTCATTTCTCATTAGTAAAATGGTAACAGGGGTCTTCCTCATTGGGTTGATGTGAGGACTGCACGGATTAATATGAGCAAAGTACGTGGAGTAGTGCCTGGTCCAATAAGTGTACTATGTCGGCTGTAACTCTGTTATTTTTGAGTTGAGATTTAAAGGACAAAAGAATGTAGCCATAGATCATCTTACAGACTTAACTCTGTAAACTAATAGAAAAAAATAGAAAAGGAGAGCCAGTAACAGTAGGTAAAAGAATATCCACTTCTTCCCTGCCTTCCCTGCCCAGAATAAAAATTGACTCCGTGCAGATGAGCCGAATATTTCTCACGCCCGCACAGCACGAGCGATCTACTCCATGGGAACACGTCCGCGTATTTGATGAACTGAGTCAAGTGTGCTTGCTTAGGCTGGCATTTGGTCATTTGTTTCCTGGGCTCATTCCACCTTAAGAGCACCCTGCATGTCTCCCCACCTCACCCCAGTCGAGAGACTGGGATTCCAGCTGTCCAAAGCCTGGCCTGCATTTTCCTGTCATTTCCCAGTTTGTTATGATTTTTTTCTTTCTGGTATTCATTAACGAGTGAGGCAGGGGTGGTTGGAATTGCTGGGGACATTTTCTCCAGCAGTTTGGAGGCAGAAGATAGGGGCTAATGAGGGGGAGAAGTGTGTGGCTGGTGGTGATGTAAGAAGGCCCTGTTCCCTCCGGGGTGAGGGCCTTTAGGTCTCAAGTTCATAATCAAGAGCCTCAACTGACTCCCAGAGGGTGTAGTTGCCCAAGCTATGACCTCTTTTACCAACTAACTGTTGTTTACTTCACCCATGACTACACGAAAGTGCTAATGATTTCTTTTTTTTACATATGGTTTCTGCTAGCTATGTGAGTGGCCATGTAATTTGACTCCAGGGAATAAGGGTTTTAACTTAGAGGGGGAGAAAAAGTCATCCAGACAAGGAATAAGGACCTTACCTAATGTTCTCAGACCAAAGCTATGTTATGTAGGAATGTGCAGGTACAGCCAGTGAAATGTAGAAAATAATGACCCAATCGGAACTCAGAAAGTCCCTGAAATGGGTCCTGTGCTCAGGACCAGGCTGCCTGAAAACCAGAGGAGGCGTATGAATAGATGTGGTATTGCTGTTACTTGAGTCTCTTCCAAGTAACATGAGCAGGACTTAATTAGCAAGGATGGGTCCAGCTCCAGGGTGGGCTCGGAGAGTTCAGATGGGGCTGTTTGGAAGATGATGACTGATGCATTTATTTTTGTCTTATACACAATAAAGATGCCTAGTGCTTTGCATTAAAAGGGTCATAAAATGTTAGTGATGTATTTAAAAGATATAGCCTGTCTTCTTCCAAAAAAAAAAAAAATCCAGGCCGCCTGCAATGATTAAAACACATCTGAGCCAACACAATTAAAAGTATAAACAGAAAACATCTAATAAAAGGAGCAAGAAAAACACAGCGGCTCCCAGAATCTCTCAGGCCGCTCTGATATCCACAGCTGGCCCCACGTCTGTGCCGCTTGCGCTGGGGGCGCTTAGGGTGAGCCAGTCGAGTTGGACGTTTACTCTTATGGAAGCTGTATTTTATTGGGAGTGGGGGTGTGGAGACGGTTATTTAAAAGAGAAGCAAATAAACACTCAAAATAACTGCCAAACATTTAAGTGCTAAGGAATTGGAAGCGGTGGTTCGTAGGCTGGGAGTGGTGGTCCACTTTAGACTGATGGCCATAGAATCTGTGTGAGGAGGTGACTTCCATTGTCAACTTCATCCTTCCTGCTCCCTCCTGCCCGCCCGCTCCAGTGTTGGCATCAGACTTCCCGATGCCCACTTGTCTCTGATCCCTGGGGGCATGGCTCAGCGCTACTGAGCCCCAGAAGTGTGGAGTGGACTAGTGGTCAGGTGTCCTGGGCTGTGCCCCCAGCACCACCCCTGGCACTTCTCTTCCTCCTTGGTTCTTACTTCGGCTCTGTCAATGTCACTGGGGACAAAGTCTGCACGGAATCCAGTATTTTTGGCAACTACCCTCCACTTGTGTCCTTGGGGCCTTTGAATGTGATACACCTAGTTGGCCAGACGAGTGTCACTCATTTTCCTAGACTCAGCTCAGGTTTTACCTCTTCTGAGAAGCCTTCCCTGATTACTGCAAACCGAGTAATGAGCTCTCCCAACACTTGGCTCTTACCTCTAATTCTCCCTGGTAATGTAGCGTGGTGGTTTCTCTGTGTTCGCGTCAGTCTCCACAGGTGCAAACACTAGTGTTTTTCTGTGCACCCACCATGTCTCATATTACGCCGGATATATAACAGTTGTGCTGGTTACTGCTGATTGAGTTTCTATGCTATATTTCAGGTACTATTAGGCACTTTGCATGAATCTTTAAACCTCACAGTAAATAAACATTGTTTGCCCATTTCTCATTTGGGAAACAAGGGTCAGAGGAATTAAGGAACTTGTTCAGAGTCACAGAACTCAAAGGTGGCAGACGAGAGGTCACACCAGAGGGTTTAAACTTGGACATCTGTGCCTTTCCTACTCTGCTGCTCCATCTGTCTCCAGAGGTCCCCCCTTAAGTGTTCATTGATGGAAAAAAATGCATTTCAAAATCGCTCTTCAAAACCTCTTCTGGACCAGCATAATCTAGCAAAAGAAGGTATATGGTAATTACTAGTCTTAGTCTTACTATATGCATGATAGTTTTAAAGTACAGAGCAAATGAAATCCTCTAAGTTATTAGGGAAGTAGGTGGGAAAAGAAAGAAGTTGAAAAGACTTACTTTCCCTCGTTCATTTGTCTCATCATGAGTAGGGGTGTAGGGCGATGAAGGCCATGAGCCTGCTGAGGGAGAGGGGAGACTGGCTTCAGCGTCCGCATCAGCATCCCCATCGGCCACAGCAATGACATGCTATTAGGACCATGTGGGTGAATCCATCCATTTCCAGTTTGGTGGTTTCAATAAACAGAACACCAACAGGGTGGCTGTGGTCAGTTCAGTTTGACCCGTTTGCCAAGTGCCTGCCCTGGGAGATCTGTGATATGCAGACCCTGGGACAGGTACCCAGGTAAGCAAAGCTTTGCCCCCTTTCTTCAGCTCTTGTTACCTATGGAGCAGGACATGCCCAAAGCCAACCAGTCAGTCAAGGCAGAGAGGACATGCCAGGAGTGACGTGGAATCCATGCACTCACTCCGTTCCAGGCACCAGTGTGAGGAAGCCATCCTAATCCAAGGGGGATGAAGACTTTACCATTTGGACCTATTACGTTAACTGTGGCACTAGACCAGGAGGGCACCTGGGGAAATAGTGCTCTAGACAACAGCAGAATGCAAAGCCCCAGAAGCAGGAATGTGCTCGGCAAGTGCTAGACCAGCAGGGGCTGATGAGCGAGGAATGGAGATGAGAGCAGAAGTAACGGGACAGAAAGTGCAGGCAGGGCCTTGCCAGGATCATATGTTTTAGTGAAATGGTGACCTGCTGCAAAAGGGTCCTTTGGCTGCTCTGTTGAGAACAGATGGGGAAGGGGAGCGACTGCAGGAACAGCGAAACCTCTCAGGAGGCTGTCGCACTAATCCGGGCATTGATGATGGGGACTTGGACCAGGATGGTGGCAGCGGAAGTGATGGGAAGTAGTTGGATCCTGGGTAGATCTTGCAGGATTATATTTGGGATGTCAAGAGGAAGGAAGGAAGCAGGGATGACTCTGAAGTTTTTGGCCTGATTGACAGGATGGATGTAAAGTGCTATTGAATAAAATGGGGGAGATGAGCCTGAGCTGGTTTGGCAGGGAAGGTTAGAGCGTTTGGGTATGTGAAGCCTGAGGTGCGTACGAGACATGTAAGTGAAGACGTGGGGTCAGCAGCTTGATGCATGAGCCTGGAGTGCAGGGAGGCCTCAGGCTGCAGCCAGGCCACGGGGTGGGGGAGAGCATAGAACCCCACAGCTTGGATTCCACTCTGTGGACCTACACAAGGCTTTCTTCCCCTCTAGCTTCCACATCCTCATCTGTGAAGCGGAGGCAGTTTAACTAATATGACAGGCTAGTTAGGAGGGTAAGAGAAGACCACAAATATAAAGCATGACGCACAGCACATAGTAGATCAATAGACATTAGCTGTCTTCTTCCCAACCCTCTTCTGGGTTACCAGGCCATAGAGATGTAGGTAGGCATGTATTGCATGCCTGTAGTGAGGCCTTGATTGACATGGCCTGGAACGTCCGCAGTGAAATTTTGTGTTGGAGTGGTCAGGATGGGTTGGGCAGGGGGATGGGGAAGAAGACAGGGAGCTGGGGGATAGGTTAGGACGTGTAGCAGAGCCACGGAGGCATGGTGTCAGGGGGGCAGGGTAGTGGCCCCAGAGATGGAGTCGGGAGCCAAGCATGCATGACCCAGGCCCGCCCTCCACCTCTGGGGTCACTAGCACCCTGACAAAGACTTTCTGTGAGCTGGAGCACAGTGGGTCCTCGCTCAAGGACACAAAGGACAGAGCCTGTTGCTCTCTCACAGCCACCACCTCCTCTCCTTCAGCAGTCTCCCGGCCTGGCCCCCGGGGACCCACCTTCAGCAAAGTCGGAGCCACTCATTCTGTTCAGCAGAGCAGCTGAAGCTTAAGACTCAGCTATTGGCCGGGAAACTTGCTTCCTCCAGAGCCCCTAGCTTTGCTTCTCTTTGCCTGAAAGTGAATACATCCATTAGGGTTGAATGTCTCCCTTTCCCATTATATAATAGCTTTGGGCAAGTGATTAGCTCTCCCATGAGTGAAAGAAAAACAATTGAGAATTCAATCTTATTCTCCGAGTTGGATCAGAAGTGGGGCTGGGGCAAATACAGAAAGGGAACCCCCTTTGGGCCATCTCCCCTGCGCATGCACGCACCCCCGACCGCACACACGTGCGGGGCGAGGGAGCAGGGGGACAGCGAGAGGATGGCTCCCCGGAGGACTGAAAAGAGAGAAATCAGCCTGACTCGCCCACGCTGGCAGTTTTATGTCATTCCCAGAAGTTGGAATTTGTCATCCCCGGAGGCTGATCTGGCCTACAGATGTGTTGTGTTTGGCCAACACAATGGTCTTCAAAATTTTTAACTTGTTGCCAACTTTTAAAATCAAGACATATCACATTAAAAACTGGATTTTAGCTTCCAAATTGCTTGCTTCAACAACACTGGGCTAATATTTTATTTTACTTTAATTTTAATTTAATTTTATTTTTTTAATCCCTTCACCCTTTTCACCCAGCCCTTCCGGCAGCTGTCAGTCTGTTCTGTGTACCTATGAGTCTGTTACCATTTTGCTCATTAGTTTATTTTGTTCATTGGATTCCACATAAAAGTGAAGTCACATGGCACTTGTCTTTCTTTGACTGGCTCATTTCACTTAGCATAAAGGTCTCTAGGTCTATCCATGCTGTCTCAAAGAGTAAGATTTCCTTCTTTTATAGGGCCGAGTAGTATTCCATTGTGTAAATGTACCGCTGCTTCCAAATCTTGGCTATTATAATAATGCTACAGTGAACATAGGGTGCACATATTCTTTTGAATCAGTATTTCTCAAGATTGATGTGGCTATTAAGGGTCTTTTGTGGTTCCATATAAATTTTTGGAATATTTGTTCTAGTTTTATGAATATGCCATTGGTATTTTGATAGGAATTGCATTGAATCTATAGATTGTTTCAGATAGTATGGACATTTTAATGATGTTAATTCTTTCCATCCATGAATACAGTAAATACTTCCACTTAGTTGTACCTTCTTCCGTTTCTTTCTTCAGTGTATCATAATTTTCTGAGTACAGGTCTTTTACATCCGTGGTTAGCTTTATTCCTAGGTATTTTTTTGATGCTATTTTAAATAAGATTGTTTTCTTAGTTTCCCTTTCTGATTGTTCATTATTTATGTATAGAAATGCAACTGATTTCTGGATATTTATTTTGTATCCTGCTACTTTACTGAATTCATTTATCAGTTCTAGTAGTATTTTGGTGGAATGTTTAGAGTTCTCTATATAGCACAGCTGGCAAACACAAGGTCTGTGGGCCAAATCCAGCCCTCTGCCTTGTTTTACCCAGCCAAGCATCTTGTTTCTATCCAGCAGCAGCGCCTAATTATACAGTCCTAACATTACATGTGGCCCTTTGACAGAAACCTCAACGCTGATGTGGCCCCCGGTGAAAATGAGTTTGACACCTCTGCTCTACAGTATCATGTCATCTGCAAACAATGGCAGTTTAACTTCTTCCTTCCCGATGTGGATGCCTTTTATTTCTTCTTCTGGTCTGATTGCTGTGGCTAGGACTTCCAGAACTACTTTGAATAAGAGTGATGGAAGTGGACATCCATGTCTTGTTTCCAATTTTAAGGGAAAAGATTTTAGGTTTTGCTCATTGAGTGTGATGTTGGCTGTGGGTTTGTCATATGTGCCTTTATTTTGTACAGTCTCTCTGTTCCCACTTTGCTAAGAGTTTTTATCATAAAGGTGCTAGATTTTATCAAATGCTTTTTCTGTTGATATGCTCATGTGATTTTTTTTAACCTTCATTTTGTTTATGTGGTATGTCATGATCTTTTTTTTTAATTGAGGTATAATTGACATATAATGTATTACTTTCCCGTGTACAGCATGATTTGATATGGGTATATATTGCAAAATGATTGCAATAAGTCTAATTATCATTGTCATCATAAATAGTTATAAAATTTTGCATTGAGAACTTTTCAGATTTACTCTCTTAGCAACTTTGAAAAATACAAAACAGCATTATCAGCTATGGCCACCGTGCTGTGCAGTACATGCCTGTGACTTAGTCATTTTATACACAGATGTTTGCACCTTTGACCCCTTCAGCCCATTCCATCAGCTCCCCCCTCCCCACCTCCGGTAACCACCAAACTGTTCTGTTTCTATGAGCTTGGTGTCTATTTGTTTATTTTTTAAGATTTTACATATGAGATCATACAGTATTTGTCTTTGTCTGGCTTATTTCACTTATTTCTTTGTCTGCCCTCAAGGTCCATCCATGTTGTCACAAAGGGCAAGATTTAATTTTTTTAGCTGAATAATATTCCATCGCGTGTGTGTATGTGCGTGTGTATACACTGTGTGTGTATGTGTATATATATATATACATATATACACACACACACACACACATATATATATACATACACAGATGGACACAGGTTGTTTCCACATTTTAGCTATTGTAAAAATGCTGCAGTGGGAATGCAGATACCTCTCAAAATACTGTTTTTCATTTCCTTGGATAAATACCCAAAAGTGGAATTGCTGAGTCCTATGGTAGTTCTGTATGTAATTTTTTGTGAAACCTTCATACTGTGCTCCATAGTGGCTGCACCACTTAACTTGCCCTTATGTGCACAAGGGTCCCCTTTTCTCTGCGTTCTCACCAGCACTCGTTTGCTGTCTTTTTGATAACAGCCATCCCAGCAGGCGTGAGGTGCTGTCTCACTGTGGTTTTAATTCGTGTCTCACTGATGACTAGCGATGGTGAGCATGCTTTTATGTACCTGTTGGTCACATCTGTGTCTCTGGGAAAATGTCCATGCAGATTATCTTCTCATTTTTAATCAGATTTTTTTTTGCTATTGAATTGTATAAATTCTTTATATAACGGGGGACCCCCAAAACCTGGAATTTATCTATTAAAAATTGTGTATTTATTCTTACATGTTTAAACTACAGTCACCTCCAAATTCTTCTCCATTTGATGCAATGCACCTATCCAGAGTTTCCCTCCATGGCTCAAAGCAGCGTTTGAACTCACTGATTTTCATGCTTTTTAGTGCTTCTGCCATTGTTTGTTTCACTTCTTTTACATCAGCAAAACATTTCCCTTTGAGAACTTTTTTTCATCTGGAGAAACAAAAGTTGCTTGGAGTGAAATCGGCCCCAGAGGTCATGCCATTTTTTGCCCAGAACCACGGAAGGTGCAGTGCTGTGTGTGCAGGTGCGCTCGTAAATCAGCCATCATGAATGGGCGAACATGTTGAAAGTCTCCAAAAGAAATTCACCGAAGCCAAACGCAGCCTCCCACAATAGTTCCAGGTGGTACACTGGTACAGATGGGTTCCTAGAACACCTAGCGGGGGAAACCTGCGGTACAAGGGGCCTGCCCTCCAGAAGATAATTCCATGGTTTTTTGGGGGGGTCCCTCTTGTATTTTGGATATTAACTTCTTATCAGATATATGACTTGCTAATATTTTCTCCCAGTCCACAGATGAGGGGTGTCAAACTCATTTTCACCAGGGGCCACATCAACCTCGTAGTTGCCTTCAAAGGGCCAAATGTAATTTTAGGACTGTGTAAATGTAACTACTCCTTAACAGTTAAGTGAGAGCTTGGCACTGTGGCCAGGTAGAAACAAGGTGCCAGGGTGGAAGGCCAGACTTGGCCCGAGGGCCCTCTGTTTGCCACCTGTGGCTTAGATTGTCTTTTCATTTTGTTAATGGTTTCCTTCACTGTGCAGAAGTTTTTTAGTTTGTTGTAGCCCCACTTGTTTAGTTTTGCTCTTGGGTTCTTTGTTTTGATGTCAGATCCCCCCCCCCCAAAATTGTCAAGAGTAATGTCAAGGAGCTTATCACCTATATTTTCCTCTAAGAGTTTTACAGTTCCAGGTCTTGCACTCATGTCATTAATCCCTTTTGAGTGAAGTTGTTAATGTGGTGTAGGATTGTGGTCCAGATCCGCTCTTTTGCATGTGTCTGTGCAGTTCCCCAACACCATTTATTGAAGAGACTGTCTTTTACCCTTTATATATTCTTGATTCCTTGTTATAAATTAATTGGCCATATGTGTGTGTGGTTTTACTTATGGTCTCTCTGTTCTGTTCCATTCATCTATCTACATGTCTGTTTTTGTGCCAGAACCATACTGTTTTGATTACTGTAGTTTTGGTGTCTTCTGTGGTTCCATACAAATTTTAGGATTGCTTATTCTTTTCTATGAAAAATGCCATTGGAATTTTTATAGAGATTGCATCAGATCTGTAGGTTGCTTTGAGAATATGGACATTTTAACAATGCTAATTCTCCTAATCTATGAACATGCAATATTTTTGTATCTATTTGTGTCTTGATGAAAGTTTTCCATCTATAGCTCTTTTATCTCCTCGGTTAAATATATCCATAGTTATTTTATTCTTTTTTGATGGAATTGCTAATGGGATTGTTATTTTAATTTGTTTTTGACATAATTATTAGTGTTAAAAATGCAACATATTTCTGCGTATTGATATGATAGCTTCCAACTTTACTGAATTTATTAGTTCTAACAGTTTTTTTGGTGGTATCTTTAGGGTTTTCTATAGATAATCTCATGTCATCTGCAAATAGTGACAGTTTTACTTCCTGCTTTCCAATGTAGATGTCTTTTATTTCTTTTTTTCCTCCTATTGCTCTCACGCTGGTCTCCGTGAGGCAACCCTCAGCCAAGCCTGTCGGCGGTGTAGGCTGTTATGCCCTTGAAACGCTGTTCGCCGTGGTCCTCCCCTCCCAGCCTGACCTCCCTCATTTCCTCACCTGACTAGCATATGAGTTTGCAAGCCTCGTTTCAAGTAGGACCAGCCTGGGCAATTAATGAACTCAACATGAGGAGCAGACTCGATGTTTACCTAATTCAGAAGTGAACTGAAAGAGTAAGAATGTGAGGGAAGTTAGATCAAAGGGAGGTTGTAGAGTCACCCAGACTGTTATGATGAGGGTATTGAGGCTCGCTTTCTTGTGGACAGCTTTTATTCTTCCATCATAGGGACAGTTCACCGTCAGAAAGGAGCGCTCCCCTGCAGGCCAGCTTGTGCTGCCTGCTTGGCTGAACTCAGTGGGGGACATGCCATCGGAGCCTCTGTGAGTTATGCCTGGGGTCCAGCCTGCTTCCGGTCAACTCCTGTTAACAGAGAACTTGTGGGATCAGGACGTTTTGCAGGAGGGGAGTTTATTTTCTCTTCTGGCTCCCCACCCTGGCAAAAAACGACAAACAGTGTCAGCGTTCTTATATTAAGACTGACCTGCCTCTGTTCACTTTAATCAGGATCCCGACTCCATTATTGAGAACAACAACAAAAACAATGATTTTTTGGAGTTGCTTTGTTGCATAGACAGCATATCAAAAGTGCATGGTTTGTTTGAAAAATGGTTCTCCATGTTCCTTATGTTTGCCCTTCAAGTTCATGGCCATCACCCATCACCACCTGAGAGTACTTACTGCTCAGGATATCTTAAAGGGGGAGCAAATCCTGCTTGCTTTGAACACAGCCCACGGTTCACAGTATGTTCCTGTACTAGCCCATGCTAATCAGCTCTCCCCTCCCCTCCCCTCCCCTCCTTTGTGCTTGTAAATCAAGAGGCCCCAGTACTAGTCGACTCAAAAGTGGTAATTAGTGAGTACAAGCTGCTACTTTCCTAGATCACTCTGTGCCTCAGATTCAGGCGAGGCCAGGAGACTGGAGCAGGCGACGTTACACAAGTATGAGTTGCTTTAACAGAACCTTTTTTACCGAGGCTTAAGAGCCAGAGCAGTTAAGCCTGGGTTCTGTATTCTCTCCAGCTGTTGTAAGGATAGCCGTGATATGAGGCCACAGGGAAGGCTTCCTTACCCGTTTTATGAGGTTTTCCTTTCCTGGACTCAACTGTGCCTTTGGAACGCCAAGGATTTGAAAGAGCAGTGGTTTTTTTCATGGTATAGTCTTGCGATTCAGATACTTTTACATACTTTAACCCTCCTGACGAATGAGGAAGAATAGGATGTCACTTTCCCCATTGGAATATCCTCTGCCCCCATCCCACCCCCCACACACACAGCAGCAAACCATGGTTTGTGCCTTCGCCAGCCGTTTGTCCAATGGGAAAATTCATTTCCTGCTCTGGCGGGGCACATGGTTAAGGGCAAGGGCATTGCTGCCCCACGAAAAGAAACTCTTTCTAGTCCAACTAAAGAGGAACTTCCTTTCCTTGCATTGCTGACTAAATAGTGCTGGCTTGCACAGAAGTGTTCCACTCGTGTATTTATGACTTTGGAGCTGCTCAGATGCATGCTGGCTTTTATTTTTTCCCATCACGCAGTGTTTCTTCCAATTTTGGAGTTTCCCATATCAACCACTTTGCTGTTTTTAAGCAGAATAATTCTGAGCCAGAGTAGCTAATCAGAACAGTAAAACCTCATCAGTTCGAATAGGGAGCTTGAATGCTCTCAGTGAGGGGAAGACTAGCTTTAGAAGCTGGAAGCCTGTTTCATCTTAAATGAGATAAGGGTGTAGGGTTATATAATCAAAGGCCTTTTTCTACTAACAGTAAAACCACATTTCATCAACTCTGAGGTGCCATTGATTATAAGAAACATTATATTTCATATACCAACAAAAAAAGAAAATTTTAAAATCTGCCACTGGTTAAATTATCTCAAAACAGTTGCAAAGATACCCCTGTGACGTGTGGGTTGGTCACATCAGACACTTGGGCCTTTGAAATCCACTCAGACAAATTGCTGACTTCTCCTGCCCTCTAGTTGTGTTATTTGGCATAAAATAGGTCGATCCTTTTGAAAGATCTCAGTAACAAAATGTAACACCACTTTTCATCTTCGTGGGGGGTATCTTTCTTTCCAAGCAAATACAGCATTTGCTTTTCTCATTGCAAGAAAATGTGGAATTCCTGTCCTCCTTCTAACAATGAATATTTGCTTCATTGATACAAAATTCACATGCCACTACTGTTTTTGAGAGTTTCTATAGACACGGTAACTTTTCATTTCAATGCTAATCAAAATGTAATCTTTCTAAGACATTTAATGACAATTAAGCTCAATGTCATAGCACCGAGAGTGGATGTAACTCCACAGAAGTGACCAGGTGGACCGCTGTGACCACGTTTGGCACGCTGAGGCAGGGGCAGCCACATCATGACCTTGGCTTGCACAGCAGCTCTATATGACCCACCAGTCACCCATGCATCCTCCTCATCTCAGAGAAGTTAAAGTGTGTAAAAACGGGCACCTTAGAAAGGATAAATTATGGAAGTGCTACAATATGGCTATGGAAATAGCCACTGAGAACTTAATATCTGTCTGATGAGGTACTAAACTCTTGACAAGGCTTAAGGTCAATGAGACCTCTCAGCAAGCCAAGACGTAATATGCAGATTAGACAGCAGAACGAGGTTGACAGAGTTGCCCCAGATCACACAGCCAGGTAAACTTTAAAGCAAGGACTCTGCTCTGGGCAATAGGCCCTTCCGTCCACCAGCTCTGTGTTTCCCTGGCCATGTAGATACTGTGTGCATGTTGAGTGGGGACGTTGCTTGATTCTGTCTACTTTCAAGCGTCTTATGTGTGAAGCATCACTCCAAATGGGCTCTCAAATGGGTTATTTAACATCAAGTGTGCAAAATATTTCAACCAGTAAGGTTTTGTGTAATGAATTGATAAATACGTATATGGACTAACTAGCACATCCATTATATGCAATGGCCACTTCTTAAAGGGGCTCACCCGTACCACTTCTGCCCTCACAATGACTGTGGAAGCTAGTGTGGCTGTCTGTGGCTACTTCCTCCCACCGTGCAATGGGAGGGTTAAGTTACCACCATTTTCTGACCAAAACCTTATCTAAGAGCTGAAATGACTTGCCCGGTGGCACATGGAAGTACATTGAAAGCAAAATGTAGATCTAGACCAACTCAGACTGTGGTCTCCTGGCCCTTGAGCCTGCTGTTTAATGTGGATAGTAAATGAGTACAGGTAATTACAGCATTTTTTCCTTTAACACCATGGGTGTTGTTTTACTCTCCCAGTGTTAGAAGACATGACAACGAATGAAATTTTTCAGTGCACAGGGGCCCCCAGCTCCCATGCCAGCCGGTCTGAGACCGGCCCAGATGTAGAGAAGGGAGGCTGGTAGGGCTACCTCTCGAGAACAGCAATGATGAGTAAAGTCCTGTGGCTTTGTGGGGATGGTGACTCTGTTTCCATGGACAGTTAAGTATGGAGTCTGGGGGGAGCTGTGGATTTATGTTCGGTGCTTTGGAAGCTAAACCCAAAAGAGAGGACTGAGAATGTGACCGGGCACATTCGTGGTCAAAATAAACACCAGCAAGAAGGAATGAATTACCAAGTCCAAATAGTTCCAGGCCACCAGTCTCAAGCCCTAGTCTCATAGATATGATGCAACTTCCACAAGTTTGCATTTCACTGTAGAGATTGCTTTAAAACAATGTAATAAGCATCTTTCCAAAAAATTTCTCAAATTATGAATTCATTTGGTTGGCAAGTGTATACTGAGTACATGCCAGTGAAAGGGGAGGTGGGTGTAGGAGTGGGCGAGTCAAGCTCTGAGAAGGGCAAGCATGTCTGTGTACAGAGGCTGGTTGAATGATGAGCAAAGCCGGAGCCGTTTCTCACGGGCACTGGTCCTGTTGCAGCTGTAAAGGTGCCTCGCACTATGGCCTGGCCAAAGACAGGAAGAGGCGCTCTCAAGAAGGCCATCCAGACAGCTGTGCCAGTCTCCCAGCAACAACGCTCTTCCCCGAGGTTTCTGCAGCTGCCACCATCGCCTTAATGACCGACGAGCCTGGCCTGGACAACCCTGCCTACGTGTCCACGGCAGAGGATGGTCAGCCAGCAAACAGTCCGTCAGACTGTGGCCGGAGCAACCGAACCAGGGGTGAGGCAAATGGGCAGTTGTCCAGGGATGGGCTCCTTGTCTTGGGATGGCCCTCCGTGGGATATTCACTGTGGAAAGTTCTTAAAATATTTTTTTAAGGAGAAATAATTCTGGGTGTTTTGGCAGCAATTCTCCAAAGTGAGATGAAACTACCAGTACTTCTGATCATTAAAAATATGGATAGTCTGAGTGGGTGGTGGGTTGAAGCCAGACCTAGTGATTCATCACCCAGCAGTGCCAGTGCCTGCCCACTGGTGCTGCCCAGGAAAGGTGCTGCTGTATTCAGTCTCATCCAGGGAAAAAGAAAAGCAGGCTTTTAAACAAGCCATGCAGTGTCAGTGCGGCACACTTAGAAAACACCCCTAAGCAGCTCCATCATCCTACCCCCTAGCAGAATCACGGTTCGTGTTTTACTGCACAATCCCTCACCAGACGTGCGCGTAAAAGAGAGTTTCTGTGCCTTGTAGCGACTGTGCCTTCTCTCTCTTCCTCAGCACGGCCCTTTGAGCGATCCTCTGTTAGAAGCAGGTCGTTTAAGAAGTTAAATCGAGCTCTGAGTGTTCTTCGAAGGACAAAGAGTGGAACTGCAGTTGCCAACCAAGCTGACCAGGGCAGAGGAAATTCTGAAAACACCCCTTTCCCTGAAGGTAAGCGAACTTCCTGCAGGCTGGGCGGGGCTGGTCTCCCAGAGCGACTTCAGGCACGATGACAACCTGACCCCCATGCACTTTCTGTGACAACTCTCTTCCCAGGGATACAAAACATTTCTTACCTTGATTAGCCTCCTCATCACATAAGCCACTGCAAGCAGAAAGTATTGCTCTCTTTTTACATAGGTTGAGGGAAAAAGTGTTAGAACCCTTACCTTCAGGTTCTAGCTTCATACATACAAAGAATAATTGCAGTTAATAAGTGAAAAGCAGTTAGAATAGTGCCTAGCCCAGAGTACATGGTACGCAACTACTTGTCCGTATTACCACTATGTATGCATGTATGATACACGGTTCTGCATGTTCCCATGCATGAACTCATGCAATCCATACAGCAGCCCTGTGAAGTAGCTGTTCTACAGACGAGGAAACTGAGGCACAGGGAGGTTATTTAGTTTGCCCTAGAGTACCTTTCCACAGCCCAGGTAATGTGGCTCTAGGATCCATGCAGAGTTGTTATTCGATCTTAGATCCTCTGAGCTTTCCCCGGTATAAATGGAGCTGAAGAAATGTTGTCCTCGTTCCTCCTTTTCATTTTGTGTTAGAACTTTAGGGCAGGAATTACAGTGGCTTAAAAAAATGAGCTTTTTCTTTGTGCTAGGTAGTGTTCTAAGTCGTTTAGACATCGTGACAACACTTTGGGATCACGCGCAGTTTACAGATGGGGAGGCAGACCCAGAGACCTTAGGTTGCCAACCCAAAGTCACCCAGCTAGTAAAGGGCACACCTGGGGTTTTCAGTCGGGTCCTCCGGCTCCAGAATCCACTCCCTAACCACTGCCTAAGTACTCCTTTTCCCCTGGGGGTTTGGAGGTAGAGTCCAAACCACTGTCCGTAGCATGCCTTCAGAGAATGTATAAGCAATCTTATAAGTCCCCTTGCTCACTTCCCACTTCCCACTCTATACACACACTGCTTATTTCATTATTCTAAACTTATTATCACAGTCCTGTAAATACTGTCTTTTGCCCACTTCCGTGACATTGTCCAGCCTGCACTTTCACTCTCCTTCATCTGGCATTCTAATGCCTCCTTCCACCATAGGCTTTGCCTCCTCCTTGAAGCCCTCCTTGATTCCCTCAGTCCTCGCTCCTTTGTTTTCCTAAAGCACCTGGATCTCTATTACAGCAATGATCACCTTTCATTGTAAGTGAACCTGTGAGGGCAAGGGTTCTCCTTCTGGGCCGGTGTGTTCTCAAAGCCTCACACGGTATCTGGTGTACAATGGCGCTCACTGAATGTTTGTGCAATGAGTAAGTGAAATGATTAGAACTTCCTTTCTGCCAGTCTTCCTTTCCTATTCAAGGCTCTTTAATTACACTCTATATAATGTCTTCTCTTGCATGAAGAAGAATTATTTGCATGTTTATTGCAGAAACATTTTTCATACGAGGTTACTATGTTTAAGGCACAAACCAAGGCTCAGTGATTTTTATATGAGGATGATAAAATCCTGGTCCTGGCTCCAAGAAGTTCATTCAAGAATAGAAAATAGAGTACCATGAAAACTCGTGTGTAGAATTGTGGTAGAACTGGAGCTGAAGAGGGCAGCCATGTCCCGTGTGCAGGGGCCTTCGAGGGGGAGAGAATGGATTTCCTTAAATGCTCCAGGAAGCCATTTCTCTGGGATAGGATGAGGCACTAAGACCCAGGGAGGCCAGTAGTGTATCTGGTGAACTCTGGAGGTACGGTTATCCATGCTTCTTATGTCAGTAAGGAGACTGGCTCTACTACTTATCAGCTGCATGACTGGGTTACTTAACTTTAAGCTTCAGTGTTTCGTCATCTAAAAGCAGAACAATGATAATCATTGTCTACTTCATAGGATTCTTAGGACAAAAAAATACACCAAAAACAAGCAAAAAAATTATGCATGCCAATTGCTTAGCTCAGTGCCCAGCATATAATACACTCTCAGTAAACAATGTTCTATCCCTTAGTCCTTGAGCGAAGACAGAATATTGAACAATTTTGTTTTCTAGACTAACACAGTTTGACAGTTTAAAAATTACCATAGCACTTTAAGGTCACTGGGGTCTCACCGATGTGGCTCTAATTAACATCATTTACAAGTGTGGTTGGGTGTGTCCACTCAGATTATCAAATCAAACATCCTTGAGTGGTTGAGGTTGGGAGTAGGGTTTTTGTAAATCTTCTGGGAAGGAGGGGAAGGAGGAAAGAAAGAAAATCAGCAGCTTGATTTCCAAATCTTTCCTTGCTCAAAATAATTTTTAAAATTTCTATTCCCTTGTCACCAAATCTGTTCCAACAAATGCCTGTGGAGTGCAGTACTTAAAGTAGTCACAGTAGCTGAGCATTCACTGGACTCAGTCGCCTGGTGCTGTTGGCACAGGACCTGGCAGAGCAAGCCGGCTGCCCACAGCCTCACAGCAACGCCAGTCACTTACTTTAAATTCCATCTCAGTGGACGGGAAGGACCCACATTCGTGTCTCTGGCTTCCTCTGGCTGCTAAAGTGCTGTGTTTATCATGTTGTACAATACTTAGAAATAATTTTAATTCTTTCTGTATTGTTCCTAGAGAGTTGAGTGCATGTTAGTGGATCCATTGTTCATTAGGGGAAATGGACTAAGGTCATTCATTTTGATAATACTCACAAAGAGTGTATTATGCAGAACCAGGCATGCGGTCTTGATAGTCCCAGATGACATAATTAAGGGAGAATCTTGGGCAGTTGTCAGCAGCTACAGGAGACAGAAGCATCTCTGCCCTCCTCCAAGTGACCCGGGAAGAATGCTTCATCCACCAAACCGGGTATAGCTGGGCTGGCATTGGATAGCGTCCCCTCTGTACACCTCCAGTCAAACCCAGGTAGCGAGCAGCGCCAGCTGGTGCCACTGGCTCATAGGTCTGCAGGACAAGTCCCCTGTGGAACTGTCACCTCCTGGTTGTGAACCCCTGGCCACAGAGAAACCTGAGAGAGGTGACACGAAGGCTGGTCATCCGGAGCCCTGGGTTCTGACCTGGCTCCAGTGGCCACCGAACTTTGTGTCCTCCAGCCAGTTACAACCCTTGCCCTCCCTAAGCCCAAATGTCCTCATTTGTAAGATCAAGGTTTCCTTGCTTTCCAGCTGCACGAGGACTAGAGCAGGTCCGTGTGAGCACAGTGGGGTGGGAAAGAAGAGTCCTCAGTTAAAAGAGAAAGTTCAAAATGCCAGCCTCGATGACCTCTGAGTCTCTTCCTACCTCTGCATTATGGGTAGTCATTCTGGCAGATGAGGGCCAAACCTCTTAAAGCCACCAACCAAGCCTGGGGCTCTTTTCCTGATCACAAATCAGGCTGTTTGATTGACTTATTTTATTGACAAAAGTATCTGATGGAGAGAGGACTGGTGAGTTGCTAAGCCTGAAAAGCAGGGACTTTCAGGAAGAAATCTTCAAAATGATCTGAGAGGTCAGAAGAGCAGGTTTGTTCTCTTGTGCTCCTTGATAAGTAAGTAATGACAGTGCAGTCCATTCCGTAAAGATGGGTTGGTCATTCATTCATGCCTGTTCACCCCAACATGGGCTGACGTCTCCTTTGTGCAGAGATTTGTGTACAGAACTCCAGAAGTGCCAGAAATCACATCCTCAAGGATCACAGAGTTCAATGGGAGCTATAAGAAATGGGCATGAAAGCCCTGGCTGGCATAGCTCAGTGGATTGAGCGTGGGCTGCGAACCAAAGTGTCACAGGTTCGATTCCCAGTCAGGGCACATACCTGGGTTGCAGGCCATGGCCCCCAGGAACC
The DNA here is from genome assembly GCF_019186645.2 of Phyllostomus hastatus. Classification (NCBI taxonomy): domain Eukaryota; kingdom Metazoa; phylum Chordata; class Mammalia; order Chiroptera; family Phyllostomidae; genus Phyllostomus; species Phyllostomus hastatus. The sequence goes on along the minus strand of NW_025333709.1, from coordinate 31,340,862 downwards.
GCACATTGATGTTTCTCTATCTCTCTTTCTCCCTCCCTTCCCTCTCTAAAAATAAATAAATAAAATCTTAAAAAAAAGAATTCATTCCTTTAAAAAAAAAGAAATGGGCATGAAAAATAATAGAGGGTTGAATGTCAAGAGAAATAAAGAGAAAGTTTTATGGGAAATGGGATGTTCAGAGAAAACAGGGAATGAGGGGATCAGGGCAAAGTTTAATTGGAAGGAGTCATTTCATGGAGGCCTTGAAGGAGAAATTGGGTTTAGGCCTAGAATAAAAATCATTCCAGGCAAAGACACGTACGTTGGCATGGAGGAAGGCAAACAGAGTGCAGGTGTGAGAATCAATGCATAGTTTTTAGTTTGGCTGAAACCCACGTTTGGCAAGAAGAGGAGTGGTTGGAAATGTCCACCGGGTGGGCGTCTTAAATAAATACTGTCTTTGTCCATTTTAGTCTTTCCAAGGTTGTATCACCTGATTCCAGATGGTGAAATTACCAGCATCAAGATTAACCGAGTGGACCCCAATGAAAGCCTCTCCATTAGGCTTGTGGGAGGCAGCGAAACCCCGCTGGTCCACATCATCATCCAACACATCTATCGTGATGGGGTGATCGCCAGAGATGGCCGGCTACTGCCCGGGGACATCATTCTAAAGGTAGAGATCGTGGCTGTGAGGCCGTTAAGAAAGGCTTAATAAAATCACTTCAAATCAGTTAACTGGCAAATGGATGGATGGGTGGATGGATGGATGGATGAAAAACTGAGTGTGGAGCAGCCACTTCCCTTAGTTACTATGTTGCTATGCTCCTAATGTGAGAGTTGTAATGTAACTGAGATGTCTTTGTCCTTCTCTGACTTTCTCATTCTTCCACCCTCCTTTTGCTCTGTATACAAATATTTCTGCCTCTATCATTTTGTCTGTCTTCCCTCCTTCCTCTTTCTTCTCCTCTCTAGCTTCTTCTTTCTTCCTCTCTTCCCTTCCCCTTCCTCCCCACCCTTCCTTCTTCTCCTCCTCTCTCTCCTCCTTTCCACTCCTTCCTCCTACTTTAACAGCAACAAAGTAATGTAAAGCTGGAGCGTATACCTTCTGAAATTGTTTTTATAGTAGATTAATGGACCACTTTGTGTTTTATCTAATCACTCGCATTCATTCATACACAGCTGTAACATAAATTTCCTGCAGCTTAATGGCCCTCCATTAAAAAAAAAAGTCCCTAAGATACTCTGCCAACCCACAGGCGTTCCAGGGAGACAGGTGGTGGAACAGAATGCTTTGGGCATTGCCGTCCTCTGAGGCTCAGTTGAGGGGAAGGACATTAGGGAGGAATTTTCCGAAGAAGAGAAAGGATAAAGGAAGAGTTGCTTATCAGGCAGAAGTCAAGCATGTGCCAAAAATGACAAGAAGCTTCTCCCTTGTCATATATTTCCTGTCTGATACTCAGATGACAGTTTCATCCCGCCCCTTCTAGGTTGCTGAGGGGCCAGCTTCTGACACATCGTGAGCAGTTTCTTTGGCAAGAAGTTCTTGTTCTTTGGAATAAGAAAAAATTTAAAGCACTTATCGTAGAAACACTGAAATTCCCAGTGGCCTTCGCGGGTGGAGCACAAGGCCGGGCCCATCAACCCCAGGGGACAGTCCGTGGTGCAACTGACGACACTCCACTTGGCATCCTCCCAGTTCTAGTGGAAACTGCGCTGCCTGGGAGGGTTGCGTAACAAAACGGTTTGATTCTTATGGCTTTCAACTGGCGCTCGCAGGCAAAAGGGCTGCCAGGACCATTTAGCAGATGGCCCTGATCTTCTCTTGGCCTGGACGTGATGGGGGAAACCAGGCACAGGATAAGGTGACCCAGCAGAGTCAGGTCTCAAAAGTCGCCCGTGCTTAAACAAACATGGTGAGCCTTGTCCCTGCAGGAGGGGGCTGCCCTCCATCCCCAGAGACGCAGCAGAGAACCTAGGCCTTTTAGAATATTGCAGCAAAGCTCCTCTAACAATTGGCTGCGAGTATGAGAAATGTTACCAAACCATAGGAATTCAAGAAGGTTGTTCCTCTGCTGTGAGGCTTCCCTGCACAAGCACAGAGCACGGGGCTGCTGTGTGACTGTTTTCTTCCGGAGCAGTGACTACCACTAGCAGCCGTCGCCTTCAGGCCGGGCCTGCTTGGCCATGGTAATTAAAACCAGAAGGCCCCATGCAGCATCGTTCTGCAGATCTTTAATGAGGCACAAATGAGAGGGCTGAGCTTGAGGACATTGAAGTAGCATCATAAAGTGATCCAGCCTTTCAATAAAAGAGCCTAGAAACTTCTATTTACATCAGTTTGTTTGAAACTGCAGAGACTTTTTTTTCTTTTGTTGAAAACAAGGGCAAAAAACCTAGGGACCCTGACTCTCTCCCCCCTCCCTCTCTCTGTTCTGTCTGTCTGTCTGTCTGTCTCTCTCACACACAAATGTGCTCCATCACTCACATTCACGAACTTGCCACTGCACACATGCACACTCACACGCACATTCTCTCTCACATGCACGCACACACACAGTAGGGGGGCCCGGAAGCGCCAGTGTGCATGACCCAAAGAGAAAGATTCATTTGGAAGCTTTGGGAAAGAAAATGTCACGTCAGTTTAAACTGAACGGCAGTTTCCTGTTACCATTTGCGCTCAATGGAAAATTTTCTCCTCTCTTTTGCCTTGTTCTGCTTTTGATTCCCTTTTCTCCCTTTACCCCAATCGAAAGACTAAGTTTGGTGAGAGAAATGAGAGCTGGGGTTGCATGAGTAAATGTGCAGAGCTGTGTGAGGACCAGGTGGACCCTGAAAGGGGGGTCCAGGTGGCACGTGTGGCAGAGTGGGAAGTCATATTGGGAGGTGGGGATATTTGGACACGGGATAAGCTGATAAAACAGAGCAGCTTTGTGGAATGGCCTTGGTGATTCTGTGGCCCCGGGCCTCCTGGGAAGGGTGCGGCAGGTGGAGCTGACACTGGGTCCCTACCCCCCAGGTCAACGGCATGGACATCAGCAACGTACGTCACAACTACGCCCTGCGCCTCCTGCGGCAGCCCTGCCGGGTGCTGTGGCTGACTGTGCTGCGCGAGCAGAAGTTCCGAAGCAGGAGCAACGGGCAGGCGCTGGACACCTGTGGGCCCCGGAATGACAGTTTCCATGTGATTCTCAACAAAAGCAGCCCTGAGGAGCAGCTCGGGATAAAACTGGTGCGCAAGGTGGACGAACCTGGGGTATTCATTTTCAACGTGTTGGATGGTGGTGTGGCGGACCGACACGGTCAGCTGGAGGAGAACGACCGTGTGTTAGCCATCAATGGACATGACCTTAGATACGGCAGCCCAGAAAGCGCAGCTCATCTGATCCAGGTGGGTCACAGGTCCTTCCTAGACCTGGTCAGAAATCCCCAGTGTGAGCAGGAATGACCCTCCCCCTGACCACCTGCCCTGTAACTGCCCATGTGACCTACGGTGCCTCCCGTTTGAGGGGTCAAGATCCAAGGCCAAGTAAGAATGTTAATCGAACAAATGATGTGTCTTGGGGTCTTGGAGCCTTGGACAGTCCTTAGGTTTTGCCAGCCATCCAGCATGATACAAGTTAAGATCTCTCAAGGTCATCAGGGTTATGTCATCCCTGTACCCAGTATATTGGTTGCAGATCCGTGGGTTGGTCACTCAGATACGTGCTGGACACATTCCAGTCATCCCACTGTACTAACAGCCCTAAGAACCTGTGTCTCACACCCTCCAGTGATTCTGTGGCTGGAGACCGGCATAGGATGGGCTAAGGCTAAGCCCTGTCTCTGTGGCTACATCCAGACCCCTAGAAAGCCCACAGAAACTCAAGCATGAACTTAGGAGGAAGTACTCTAATAAGAGAGATATGTAAATTATTGATCATTCAGGCAATTAGAGTTCCCAGTAGCAAGACATTGGTTCACACTAATTCGATTTCCAACCAGTGTGATGTCATCAAGCCCCAGCATGCATCTTGTTGACGTTGGCTGAGTAATGATGAAGTGTTCAAATGTTCACTGAGCTGCCGGCTTTATTCTCAGAGGAACAGGCTTTGTTCTGGGTTTTTCACTCTAACCCTTTCATTCACTTCATTTAGTCAGTATGTAATAAGTTTCTGCTGCTTGACTAGCCCTGCGCGAGGTGCAGAGAACAGAGAGATGGTGACTCTTAGGCTGTTCTTCCAAAGGAGCCCACAGTCTCATAGGGTAGCTGGGCTTTTTCCGAATGACTGCTTCATGGTGTGATAGTCCTGTACTGGAGACAGGAAGCACTATGCTGGTACAGGTGAAGGCGAGATTTTTGTTCAGATTGGCCTAGGGATTCTGCAGAGTAAGATCTTCAACTGGGCCTTTGAGGAATCAGAAGTTCTCTAGGTGCAGGAGGCAGGGAGGGTCATTGAAAGGAGATACAACACAAAAGAACATTTCAGTAAAAGTCCATTAGAGAAGTGGTTAGTGCCTGGAGCATGGTGCCTTAAGTAGTATTTGCAGTTACCCGGCCAGGCCTATCCGCTTCCACTTAGCGACCCAAGTGGCTTGGGAACAGTGGGGGAGTCAGCATCGGTAGTTGACTGATGTGGCTCCAGGTTCCATGGAGGGCGGCAGTCAGGACACAGAGCTTGCTCCCAAGGACGTGGTTATCCCAGTTCCACTAAGTCTCCCTACCCTCAGGTTCTAGCCGAGGAGTTCTTCCAGGGGTTGGCAACGCTTTTCAATATTATCCCTCTTCTTTAAAGAGAATCAAACAGGGATGATACTGTCATTTTAAATGTGGACAGCCTGACGCAGGGGACAGGAGGACTTCCCCTGCTTGCTCCATTCACTGGAACAAGAAGGACATGTTGTGCCTTTGCCCCTGAATTGTGGCTCTTGGTGGTGTCCCATTTCCAAGGTGATTCTCGGCCTGATGGATCTTCCCAACATGGGGTGTGAGTCTTGCAGGCAGAGAACAAAAGCAGTTACAAGGGGTGTTTCCCTTCTGGAGTTCATGCCATCTATTTCCAAGTTCATATGTGCAGCCCCAAATTCTCCTCTGAACGCCACACTTCATAGCCAGCTGCCACGTGGATGTCTGAACAGTATCTCAAATGTAATGTCCAAACCTGCACCCTTGGCTTCCTTCCACTTCCCCCCCTTGTCACTCCTGCTCCGCCCTCGGTCTTTCCCAGTCTCTACAAACAGCACCACCATTTACCCAGTTACTTGGGCCAAAAAGAACCTTCGCTCTTTTCAGCATCCCCTCCTATAATCCATTTCTCACCATCTCCATGGTTCTGTTAGCCCAGCCGCCATCAGCTCTGGTCTGGGCCACCCTGGAGCCTCTTAACCAGTCTCCCTGCTCACACACTCAGTCCCCTGCCTCTGGTCTTCACGCAGCAGTTATAACGACCACTTTACAAACTCAGTGCCAAGATGTCTCTGTCTTGTGCTCAGCGCTCCGACGCTTCCCAAGACACTTAGATTACCGATTCCGAAACCTAGCGCTGACCTGCAGAGCCACACGTCATCTGGCCTCTGGTTATGTCTCCACCTCCACTTCCCAAGCACAGGGGTGAATTCCTAACATTCTCCCCTTGCCTTACCCAGCTCAGTCACATGGCCTTCTTGCTACTCCTCGGACATTTCAAGAGCTTCTTCACCTCAGGGCTGACGTTCTCGCTGCCCCTCTTACTGGTAGACTCTTCCCAACTACCCGTGTAACTCACTCCCACTCTTCATCCAGGGCTGTTCTCAAACGTCACCTCTCACAGTCCCACTGACAATGGCATCTGCTACTCCCAGTTCTATATCCTCTAATCTGCTTTATTTTGTTTTTCTATCAACTAATTATTATTACCTGCCAATTTCGTTGAGTACAGCAGAGTGCGACATATCACTCTACTGAGTAATCAGAGAGATGTCTGGCAATAACAGACAACACATAATGTGCTGAGTGAAGAAACTGAGGCAAATTATAAAACATGTAAATGCAGATAAAACATAACTTACATATTTTATCTCATAGGAAATCTTTGTCAAACTGTTTACCAAAGAACAAGCATGAAATCTGTTTTTACATAGTGTTTTCCCTCAAGGTAGCGTCTCTATTTTTGTCCACTGAGATGTGTTTCGTTATCATTGGCTGAGCGCCTTCTGTGTGCTGTGTGGTGAGGAACAAGACTGACCCGGGTCCTGGCCTCGGAGAGCTTGGAATACCTTCTGGTCTCTGATCTCAAAGGCAGCCGGGCCAGCCTTTGGCAGATGGCCCCTGCCTGTGTGTGCTAATCCTGGGGGAGACAGAGCATAGGCAATGTTTATGAAAACACCAGCCCATGAAAAAGGAAGTATTCTTGTTGTCTTTCTTCATGAAGAAACTGCAATCTAAACATGATTTTTTTTTCTTTAACAATTAGACTTGTAGGCGTTATCTTGTGTGTTGCACTTGTTAACGCCCCCTGCAGGTCAATGAGTGCAACTTGCATCCGTTCTAAAGATTGCCTGCCAACTAACTATACGTAGCAAGAGGCAAACAAAAACTCTCTTACTCGAGTCATTTGGAAAGATTTGGCATTCTACATGATTCCATATGGCATGCTACTTTTGTATGTTAGTAACAGAAGAGGAAAACACATTTTTTCCCTGAAAAAGTTAATTTATGAAATCTTGCCCAATAGTGGGACTTCCTAAAAGATTCTTCTGCTTACTAAACAAAGCCAACATGCTTTATAAGCAGGGGAGGAGGCATTTCTTAAAAACTGGGCAAAGCTAGTTGGAAAAGAAATAGGAAAAAATAGAGTGCTGGGAAAACCCAGTTAAGCAATCTCAAGGATGGGTTTTATTTACGTGATACTTGTAACACACACCAGGCTGAGGGCATTAAACTAAACGTGCTTCAAAGGTTAAAACTCCAGTTTCCAACCAGTCCTTGGCTGCACTGCCCGTACCTACCCCATGAATCATACCGGCCTTAGAAAGAAACTCCCAGCCCACATGTCCTTTGGTTGTGTTTTCTCCCACAGTACCACACACTCTGCCTCTCTCGACATTATTTCAGGGAAAAATTATTACAGAGAAGCCACAACTGTTTTAAACCTGACCAGCTTTACATGTGTGGAGTCCTAACCTCAGCTTACTCAGCAGCAGCCTGGGTGCCAGAGCCCAGAATTAGACAGGAGCTCCAACTGCAGGGCAGCTGACTTATTGAGAACTTAGTACAGCTTTATTTTTCTCCATGTCAGTTTAAGCTTTTTGCGCACCATGGCTAGAATAACTGTACGGAAGAGACAGCTTTGTGGAACAGTCTGGTGTCCCACCTAAAATGGGAGAACAAAGAAATATGGCCCAAAGATTTGAGACCCTGGAGACAGACAGACAACTGCACATCTAAAACCCTGGCGACTCAGCATGCATTGATGCAGGAATCAGCGGAGAATGGTAGCCTCTGAGAGTTATAGCTATTCTGAGATGCTCACATCTGTAATGCTGGATCAGTGAGTTCATATTTATTTAGGAGGTCAAATATATACATTTAATAAATAAAGTGATTATGGATTTCATATTTGAATACCCTCCTTGGGCCTTTTTCCCCTGGGCAACTTCTAGGTTTCATGCAGAAGCAAAAAAATCCAAAGCTGGTTGTAGAGGTGGCAGTAAGATGGGTTTTCATAAATAGTGACAGATGTATGATTTTTTTCCCCTTTTGCATGAATGAATATTTAAATGAAAAGTCATTTCTTCACAGAAGAACTGACAACCAAGCTCTTCAAATTTTTAAGCAGAATATGATTGGCACTCAGTCAGAAAGCAAATAATGGACAACTCATGTCACCCACTTTCGTTCCAAACACGTGACTCTGGCTCCTGAGTTCCACTGCGTAACTGGGAAAAGGCCGACATTTTGGTTCCCTGGAGCCAGAAAGAATTGCCAGAGCAATGAGACATGATTGACCTGGTGCTTTTTATAGATCTGGACAGCTAGTATGGGATAAGATTAAATCTCTATTGAAACAGTTTTTTAACATGGTGTTGTGGTAAGCTAAGTGCTCATAGAATAACACAGAGATTTAAAAAACATTCTTCTGAACCGAGTTCTTACAGTCCAGATGCAAGTTTCGTGCATTCACGGTAAAGCTGTGCAGCTTAGAATTTTAGGGGTGGATATTATCACAGCTACACATTGCAAATGTTAGGGAGTCTTGGAACTTCACTACCTTTCTCTAACCTGCGTGTCATCCACACACATGGTTTTCTTACCATGGAAGAGAATTGATCACGAGAATAACTCCTAGATACCACGAAAGAAAAGCTGGTTGAAGCAGACTGAAGAGTTGGGTTGTTCTGCTGAGGACTCAAGAACTAAATTCTAATTTTGACCTTGTCACTGACATCTGCATGATCCTGTATATGGCATACCATCATCATCAATTTCTCAGTCCCTAAAAGATACGTGATTTTGCGAATGCAAAGATGAACATGGAGCTAGAACACAGTGGGGGAAATTGCTATGTCAAATCTCCGGTTCTACCCCAGACAAATCCTAAGGTTTCTATTCACCTCTTTTCCTCAGGGCCTCAATTTCCTTTTTCCTTGGCCAGGCTACTTGCTCTTAGCTCACTAGAGTAGCTGCTGCCTCTCCAGCAGAAGATACTCAGAAAGTCTTTTTAAAATGTGCCAGGGACTGTGCTAGGTGCGAACATTTCAATGGCGGACACATTGACACACACCAGGTTTGCTTTCACGGAGCTCGTTTTATAGGGGATATCAGCTTATGGTGCACCCTTAGCTCATTCTGCACTTACGTTTCTGGCGCCCCCAGGGTTTTGCTCGGTGACAGGCACCTTTGTTTGTCCGAAGTCCTCTTGCTCACTGGAAGGAGGGTTAGGGCGAGGACTTCGTTTCTCCAGCTCATCGTGTAGTTCATTGCCACGTCAGCAGGAATAGCTGACAACTGCAGTATTTTCAGCCAGTAACCCTTTTCCGACGCCTCCTGACGTCTGCATTGCTGTGCGGGTCTGAGTGCCGTATGCAACCTCAGAGCTGGGCCGCAGTGCTGCCGTGTGGCCTGCACAGGAGCGCTGGGGCCCTCACTGTCACCTTTCACTTGATCAGCAATGATGAAGACAGACATCTCTGGAGGTCTTGGCTTCAAGGAACACAAAGACCACCCCCAGTGCGTGTGTGAAATGGCAAAATGGGAACTCCATCAGTGAGGCCCTGGGCGCAGCTGATCCACCAGCAAAAAAGCCCCTACTCTGTGCTGGCCAGACTAGAACTCATTTTCTGGGTTCAATTCTGTTGTGTGGGCATACACGTACACACACACACATACACAAGGTTTTTAGAGTGAGTCTAGAGTGTACCATGTTTTTGAGATAACTTGAAACTATGTTAAATATTGAAGAAATAGGAATATTTGACCTGGAAAGGTGAAGAGGTAAGGAAGGGCAATGAGAGCTATCTTCAGATAGGGTTGTCATGTGGAAATTGGTTTTGGGTTTCCCTAGAGGACATGGCTAGAACCAATGGGCAAGCAAGAAAATGGCAAATTTCAGCTCCACCTGAGGACAGACTTTCTAATTAGTGCTCTCTAAATGTGGCCCAGACCGCCATGGGACACAGTGAGGCCCCGGAGCATGGACTGGGGACAGCATGGTGGGGATCTGCAGGGGAACTGAAGCGTGGGCTGCAGAGGTGATGCTGATTAGATGATGCCCTTGACATCTCTTCCATGTCTGTGGCTTTCTGACTTGAGGAACTGATCCTCCACAGTTCCTGGGGCCTTGTGAGCACAGGATGGGCCACTGAGAAGGGGGCTTGAGCAGGTGCTGGAAGGCACGCTGATGTGGGGCAAGCCCAGACAGCGTAGGAAAACCATTCTTACATGTATATGTTGAAATCAGCTAAAGCTGGCTCTGGGAGCCTTGGAAAAGAAACCAGAGGGGTATGCAGATGCAGAGTGAGTTTGGTTTTTTTAAAGAAATAGTCATTAAAACCTCTGATGTTAATGGATGAAATGCTAAGTAGAGACAAACTCTGTAAACAGCTTATAGTATTATAAACCCAACTATACCTCTCACTGTAACAAGAGAGCCACCCCGTCCAGCACGGGTCTCCTGTGGGCCTATCCGGTGCTGTAAAGGGCACTGTGTGTGGTTCCTCTGCTCTGAGCAGCATGAGCTCCGGGCCCAACAGTCAGTTTGGATTTTCCTCTTCCAGGTGTTTCTATAGAGAAAATCCTGGGGCACTGGGGGTTGATGGTGGTGAGGTGAATGTGGGGACTCCTTACTTGAAACTATATTATAAAGCTAACACAAAAAAACACAGTGAGTGAACTCACATACATTGGGTACAGTTGGCCCAACATTTATTTAAGCATATGCATATATTTTTAAAGCAGCAAATGCTATAAACCATTTGGTTTAACTCCAGTCTCCTTTTACAAGGCTAGGGGAGAAATTTATACCTTGAAGTACAGGAACTCTGTCCACGCTTGCTCTGCCTTTATCCACGGCTGGCCCTCTCAGCCACCTCCTGGCCCCATGCCCTACGAGGGTGGTGGAAAGACCCTCCTGTTCAATAACTGGCTCTGCAGGACTCCTGTCCTGGTTCCTTGTGCAGGAGCATCTCTGAGTTTCACCGTTCTGTTGTGTGAAGTTCCCAGTCCATGCTACATCCTGAAATATGAGCAGTCCTTGTCAGCCATAGTGAATTTTGTAGGAAGAAGAACCATTTCTGGGCTGAACGTGATGGAAAGATGCTCTCAGACTCCTCTTTCTAACTCTTAGAGATGGAATTTTATTATTTTACAACAGGCTGAGTATAAATGAGGCTCCCAGACTATGTATGGCTCCCTCCTATGGCCTCTGCTTACTCCCATTAAATAGATAGTATTGTCCATTTTTAGTCAGATCTCAAACACTTCAAGAAAAACAGCTGTTAAACAGAACAATAAAAAAAAAGTTTTTTCCATGAGAAATGCTACTCAGTTTTAACCTTCCAGCTTTCTCTGAATATTAGGACTTCCAATTTTTTTTACACAGAAGTAATCAGTTCTGCCTCTGGAAACTCTAGTGTGTGTTACTCATACCTTTTCCATGGTGCCTGCTTCTGACTGTCCCTGAAGTAAGACAAGCTCCATGCGGGCAGGGGCCGTGCCCCCAAGGCTATTAGCGAAGTGCCTGGCCCAGGGCAAGCATACATCTGCTATGGGAACAGAATGGCTGCCAGCAAGCTAAGATCCACAGGGAGGACGTGGATGCCATTAGAATCCCTTCCCTTTAACACATAGAAAGGAGACAGGGAGTCCTGGCCAATGTGGCTCAGTTGGTTGGAGTGTCATCCTGTAAACCAAGGTTGTGGGTTCGATTCCCGGTCAGGGCAGATATCTAGGGTGCGGGTTCAGTCCCTGGTCAGGGACTGAAAGTCAACGAATCAATGTTCTTCTCTCACATCAATGTTTCTCTTTCCTTCTCTCTCCACCCCTTCTATTCTCTCTGAAATCAATGAGCATGTCCTCAGGTGAGGATAAAAAAAAAAAAGGAAAGAGGGAATTTAATGCTTGGGCTCTTGGAAGAGAAAGGAGTATATGGTACAGCGATTTGGCCATGCAGCTTGTAACCACTGTGTCCCGAGTTTGCCTAGAGCAAACTGGATGTTGAAGGGAGAGAGGGGAGAAAACTTCAAGTGGAAAGGATCTAGCTCTTGCCTTGGCTGCTGCTGGAGCTAGCCCCCATTGTCGAGCAGTCCCTTCATGCACACGGCACCACCCCGAGAGCTGCAGGAGGAGAGCTGCCCGCCTCCCACTTGTAGCACGTTTGGCGTTCGAACATTTATCTTTTGGGCTGGCCAAAATGTCCATTTAGTTTTTAGCATAAAAAACATTTTTCATTTTCACCAATAACTTTATTGATTTGGGTATTTTGAGTATGCTGGCTATCTCTTGCATGGTGAAACATTGATTATTCTCAATTAATGTCTCGATTTGATTGTTATCAACTTTGTCTACCTGACCGTGGAACACTGTCCAGTGAGAAATCTCCAGCGCGAAACTCCACAAACCACTTTGACATGTTCGATCAGCCACAGCACCTTCTTCTCCACACACTGCACAAATCTTTTTTGCATTTCAGTTGCATTTTTACCTTTATTGAAATAATAAAGCATAATACACCAACAATGTGTATTTTCTTCCATCTTCAGTATTAAAATGTGTACACAAAAATTCACCAATTTTGATTAGTTTTTTTTTTAATGCACGCTGATATGACAGCTGTTGCAATACAATCTAACAAAATAGTTTTTGAATGAAGTTCAAGAAAGCTAAGCGCTACCTGAGCCATCTTACAGAAAAGACCAAACGAACGTTTTGGCCAACCCATACATGACAGGGCTGCCGCACCCGCCTTCCTGGTGCACTCCTTCCTCTATCCCGTCCCTCAGCCGGCTCCCCTCACCCGCCTGCTCACACTCACTCCACATTCACACCAGAGTCACCTCCGTGGAAAGAAAAGATTGATACTAAGTGCTGCTTCTCTACACTGAATCCAGCTGTTCCCAAAAGTTGGAGCCAGGACAAACACATTAGCCCAAGTTCCACCTTCAACTTCAAAAGCTAGGAAAGAAAATGGATCAGATAGCATCTCCCTGAGAGCAATTTTATAAAGTGGCTGGTGAGAGCCAGGGACCCAGCCTTGCAGGGAATTTATTTCCACATAAATTGACACCAGGGGTATTTATTGGAGTGCTCTTCCCACCAACAACTTAATGCCGAAGTCAGCATTTGAAAGCCCAGTGAGAAATTCGCGCTGGACACTGTGAATTAAATAGCTCTTGCAGGCTGTTCCTGACATTTTGGATTTTGCCTGGCGAGTTGATTTGACATGTAAGTTTCAGATTTTCTCAACTGTTCTGAGGTGGCCAGGTCACGTTCCTGGTCCAGAGCAAATGTGAGCCAGCGTGCTGGCCTAGAGACAGACCTGCTGTCCGGATCTGTCTCAACATCGGAGTTTCCCTGTAGATAAACGAACCTGGGCTCAGCCATTGAAGTTTCGACTTGACCGTTTGCCACTTCTTATCTCTTAATAATTTTTGCTTCAGAAAATTTCCAGAGATAACCTCATTAAGATATGTGAGGCTTACAGCATAAAGGGACAGTGATTACAAAATACTCTTCTAAGAATTGAGTTTTGTTGGCTAATACCAGAGTTCTTTGTGTCAGCTTGCTTCATGATTGTTTCCTGGGCTTGTTATTTTTGCTCTGTTATGACATAGGCTTCCTATATGAAGAAAAACAGCAGGGGATTTGAGATAGTCGAAGGAACAGAGAAAGGGCAAGTGCCCGATGACTGGCTTTACGTGAGGGAACATGAGTGAATGACTTGTTCTTTTATTTTTTTTTAAGACTTTTTATATATTCATTCATTTTCAGAGAAAGGGAGGGAGAGAAACATCAATGTGTGGTTGCCTCTCATGCACTCCCCCTACTGGGGACCTGGTCTGCAACCCAGGCTTGTGCCCTGACTGGGAATCAAACAGGTGACTGTTTGGTTTGCAGGCTGGCACTCAGTCCACTGAGCCACACCAGCCAGGGCTTCATATTTCCTTCTGAGTCTTGTTTGGTAGGATTTTCTAAATTTAAAAAAGGCAAAAGATTTATATGATCTGAAGAGAAACCAGAGTATTGGATTTTCTAAATTTATGTGAAATGAATCAACTCAACTGGCCAACTGTCTATCATGATGTTTACAATAGACATGCTTATGGTGCTTCAGCACTTTTTTATAATGTTCATCTAGCCCTGACTGGTGTGGCTCAGTTGGTTGGACAATCATCCTGTAAACCAAAAGGTCACAAGTTCAATTCCTGGTCTGAATACATGCCTGTGTTGCGAGCTGGGGTGCATGCATGCACATGAGGCAATCAATTGATGTTTCTCTTGCACATCAATATTTCTCTTCCTCTCTCCCTCCCTTCTCCTCACTAAAATCAATAAGCATGTCTTCAGGAGAGGATAAAAGAAAGTTCATCTAATATGCAACCACCTAATTGATGACCCGTAGGTTTTAAGGTTGGCCTGAAAGAGAGACATTTATTAATATAAGGATGCAGAGTTGTGAAGGTTTGGGCTGATCAGTGCTGGCCAACAGTGGGGATCTGGTTTCATTGGTGGGTTCTATGGCTTTAGGTCTGAAAAACAAGGTCCCAGTTCTTGACAGTGAGAGTGCGTTATGCGGTGTGGGAAGATGCAGAGAGACCAGGAGCAAAAAGCTCATGGACAAGAGCGTGGATTTTCGAGGGCCTCCTTTCATGACCTGACCTTTTTGTGGTCTGGTGACCATTCCTGTGGCTGGAGAAGACTGGCAGGCTAAAGTCCAGCTCTGCTGTGGTTGTGAGTGGTCAGGGGATGGGATGAAGAGAGGAACCCCTGAAACTTACTCCTCTCTTTCTTGTTGGCAAATCTAGTGTTTTGGAGCGGCCCCTTCTGCCCCTTCTGATTAAATCTAACCACGCCACAGCCACTGTTAGCTCTTACTAGAGTAATGGGGGAGCACAAGTGGCTACTTCACGGGGCTGTCAGGGAGCCCTGCTTATGTAGGTTTACCAAGTCCAAGGCCTAGTCCAACTGCCCTGCAGATCTGGGGCTGCAATACTCAGCAGCTCTGGAATGATGACCTGTGCTCTCCGACACACATCCGACTCAGCTGGGGCGGAAAGCCAGTTTGTAACTGACGGTGTGGAGTGGACCTTTCCAATAAGCAATGCATTTGCGATGTGGCGTGCTCTGTCCAAGTACCAATGTACATTGCACAGGGGACTAGAAGTCAGAATTAATGGCAGCCACATAAAAAAGAAGGGATCCAGGCAAAGGCCTTTAATCGACTTGTGTTAGAACCCACGAAGTCACCCCTGTAGCCCTGAAGTGCCCATCTTCTCCAACCCCCAAGTGTCTGAAACCATCAGATGCAGAATTTCTCTCCCTGCAGTAGCCATTTGCTGCTACTAACTCTACTTCTTTTTCTTTACTGTTTATCCTTGGTAGTAGGCCTTGGGTCTGGGATTTCACTAGGCTGCTGCTTTACATTGTGCACCGCATTCTATCTGAAAAGTTTCTTCAGACAGAGTTTCAGGCTGTGTACCGTAGAGCCATTTATTAAATAAAGGTTAAAGGAAATGCCTCTTGTGGTCTTATCAAATTACAAAGTGGGCACCACCATGAGAAATACTAGAAACCACTTTTTTCCCATAAAATGCGTAAACCCCAACTCACATGTTGGTAAGCAACACATGGGTGCCGGGTACTTTGGATGGGAGCCCAGAGTGGCTAACGCATGTGTCTTATCGCCCAGGCCAGTGACCGGCGCATTCACCTCGTCGTGTCCCGCCAGGTCCGTCAGCAGAGCCCTGACATCTTTCAGGAAGCCGGCTGGAGCAGCAACGGCAGCCAGTCCCCAGGGCCGGAGGACAGGAGCCACACTCCCAAGGTGAGGCCCGGCCAGGGTACGCCCACTGCTTCTGCGGGGAACCATTTCTTGGGAAGGCTGCACTTCAACATTTCTACGTGTCGTCTGTGGGCTCTATCACTTACACACTATGTGGTTTGTCTGGTAAAACAAAGAGCCCAGAGCCCCATCTTCAAGACCTGGTGGGGTAACATGTGTCTCCCATCTAAGCCGGAGAAAGGACGGTGCAGGAGAGGCTGGAAACCTGATCTTGCAGACCTCATACAGGGACCTTGTTTCCAGTCTAAGCCAAATAACTGTCATGTTTTTTTTTTCCAAGTCACTTTCTTTAAGGACTGTTTTTCATTCACTTTGAAATGAAACAAGAGGTTTACTTGGCTTCTGGATTTTGAAGTTCCCAGTCTGCCTGAAAATGAACAATTCCCCTGCTATTTTTAGTATGTTTGTTTTTGCAGAAGGACCCAAGAAATAATATAAACACTTGAAGTTCATGTAATATTAGGGTGTGGTGGGGATTGGGGCAAACCAAAAAGTACATGTCCTATCTTATGGAATTCAAATCTAGGAAAAAAATTTAGAACTGTGAATGAAAGCAGAATGTATCTGCAGGCAGAATGCATCCTTCAGGTAGGCAAACTGACATGAGATCACTCAGCCCAATTTCTGCTTCTGTCTGTGGCCGATATTAGAGGCAATGCTATAGCCTCTCCATTTGGGCGAGTGTCTAAGCAACACAAACCTTGCTTAGACCAAACCGAGTCCGAGTCCCACAGCCTTGGCTTGGCATCCTATTGTGATGGCAATGAGTTTCCAGCCATTGTTTCTTCTGGGATCTGGTTTCATTAAATCACTTGCAACTTAAAAAATAAAAAATCTTACAGATAGCCCATTCTTCTTGCATCAAATTAGGGAATGCCTACATACCACATCAGGCTATGCTTCAGTTTGGAACAACTCACAAGTTTGAATCTTTGAACAATGTATATAGAAACAATCCTGAGATTTTGATTTTGGGACTTCTCTCTGCTTTGTAGGCTGTTAATTACACAGCCTACAGGGCTA
Organism: Phyllostomus hastatus; assembly: GCF_019186645.2. NCBI lineage: Eukaryota > Metazoa > Chordata > Mammalia > Chiroptera > Phyllostomidae > Phyllostomus > Phyllostomus hastatus. Next base: position 31,324,345 of record NW_025333709.1, on the reverse strand, counting down.
CGCCCCCTCCCCATTTCACCAGCCATCCGGCCAAACCAGCCATGCCCCATAAATCTATAAATCCCAGGTTTATTTACAATAAATAAGCAATCTCAGTAGACCAAGCACCCCCTGCTAAACCATTTTATGGATAAGAATTCCAGGGTGTCTTTTCACTAGTAAACACTATTAGCTTGTTTAAATTAAGCTACTGCTATTTATTCATAGAGAACTAGTTGATTCTCTTAAAGTTTTATTCTGGTTAACTAATTGTAGGGAAATTAACTAGACTCTATTGTAGCTCATTAAATCACTAAAATGAAGCTTCCACCAGCACTGTGGTTGTAATAATTCCTCCCACCAAATCATAATGAATCGTGGAAAGAGCCCGGATGAGCTGATCAAATTTTTGCTGAGGTCCCAATTTTCCTCTTTACATCTATATTTCACTGATCAGACTTTTTTAAATGTTGAGTCTTGGTTTGTCTGCTCTGACCTACTTAAGTGGAAAATAATATTCCTCCCTTTTCCTAAAGGTGTACCTGGCCAATCTGTACATTATTCAAGCAATGTTTATTCACAACAAAATAATTAAAGCTTCATGAATTCCTATTAACTGGAGTGGCAGGAGAGAAGCCAGTGTAACTTCTGGAATAGTTCATAATACATGTAGCTTTGCTCCTCTCAAATGAATTTTGTGACACATTTTCTTTTAACCAAAGTATTCTTGGGTAAAAGTCCAATCTTCCGTTTGGTGACATTTCATTTAATTAATCTGTTTCATAGATTACCTTATTACAAATCTCACTGGCTAAATACTATGAGAAACCCAAATAACAATAAAAGATGTTCAAAGCTACTACAAAGAAAGACAAATTATTGGAATCGTTGTTTTCACCTGGGAAAATATCAATATTGATAAAACCCAGTACTGGAAGAATTCTGAGAAATCAGCATTTTCCACAATGTATTAGTAAAATTATAAATGATATAACTATTTTGAAGGTTATTCATGAATATTTATTGCCCAGATGCTTTGATTTAGCCATTGTCATTCTAGGCCATTGGCCTAAAAAAATAGTTACACCTGCGCAAGATACGTGTGCATAAAGATGTTCACAGTGTCCTGTTTAATTTCTCAGAAGACGGCAAACCACCTGTCCTCAGTGGGGATATAACATCCACAGCTGTTCAAGGATGATAGTGTGTGTGAGATGTATTTGTCTTCTAGAATATTTCATATTGTGCTTCAGACATCACCTTGGGAGATTGATCAGCTACCCATACAACACCTGTGCCCCACACGTGGAAAGAATGAAATGAAGCTCTTCTCTGTGAGCCTCAGGAGTAAATGCTTCATGAATATTCCCAGGAATGAGCTGAAGCAACAGGGCAGCCAGCAGGAGTCTCTGGGTTTAGAACTCTTGCCAAGCTGGGGGCACTTCAGAACTGCCTGCATCTCCAAGTGGGGCCCTTTTGAGAGATGTTTGTGATTAAAGGAAGGGACATCCTGCATCTAATTGCTTTTCAAAAGGGAAAGGTCATGTGCCGAGAATGGATCTTGAGAGCCCTTCTAAGTTTACTCCTTGGTCTCAGCTGGAGCGCTAGGACTGTTACTTGTCTTAGTCTGAAACTCTTCTCTGAAGAAAGTCCCATTTCAGTTTTATAACCCACATCTGATAACCATTATCTTCCAGGTTCTGGGGTTTACATAAACACAGTCCAGACCTTACAAGTAACATATAGCTGTAACATATATCTTGCCATAATTATTCATAATTCTGATTTATTATTCTATTACTACCAAAAACAGTTTGTGGCAATTTGCAGTGTATCCATCCATTTATTCAACAAACATGTACTTACCGTCTTCAATGCACTAAATGCCAGGTGCACAGTCATGGGCCGTTACTCTATACAATAAGGCCATTAAAACAGACACGGGTAACTTAAAAACATCGGAAATCGAGATAATAAGTATAAAGCCTATGCGAAAGCCTAGGCTTATCGTGCTTCATAATGAAGCATTTAAAATTAACCCTGTGCATGCGAGTAATAGTTCTATAAGATGTCAACAATCAGACTTACAAAAGTTTCCTATTAATCTGATCTGTTCAATAGATAATGTACATACAGGGTCCAAACGGATGGGATGTGTTAAGCCTCACCTGCCCGGATCTGTGCATTTCCACCTACCCGCAACGAAACCACTTTTCCTTCTAGTTTCTTGATGGAAATGCAAATAGTAATACAAATTCTCATTCTCCCCTCAGATGAGTTTTTAGTTTTTTTCTATGTAATCTACTGTTTTTCTTTGAGTTTATAATTGACTACTTACATAAATTAAAGTGACTACTTTATAAATTGACTACTTACATAACTTAAAATATAGTTACTTTTTTTAAACTTAGGAAAATTTCTGATATTCATGAATGACAAAGAGTTTTATGAAATGTTGACTCACTACTATCAGGAATGAATGAATCACTTGAAAAATGGGATGCTGTTTCACTTCATATACTTGATATTTCCCCAGTGGTCTCCAACCTGTTCCTCCTTCCATGTTACTGGTCCTGTGTGCAATGTAAACGTCCTCCGAATCACCCTATAGAATTCAGGATGGCGCTCTGCTGAGTGGGGGGGGGCAAAGCAAGGGTTCTCTGTGTGTGCCCCTCTGTGAGACCAAGTACCACCATCATACATTGTACACATGCAATTTTGGTAGTTTTTGTATGTAGGAAATACAAACTCATGTTTTTCTGTCTGTGCCTTTAGCCCCTCCATCCTGCGGTTACTTGTCATGAGAAGGTGGTTACTGTCCGAAAAGATCCCAGTGAATCTCTCGGCATGACCGTTGCAGGGGGAGCGTCCCACAGGGAGTGGGACTTGCCGATCTACGTCATCAGTGTTGAGCCCGGAGGAGTCATAAGCAGAGACGGAAGAATAAAAACAGGTAAGAAGTAGAGACTTCAGGTTCTGGAGCAGCAGTGTGAAAAGGAATTAGCAGCTAACTGTTTCCAGATTTAACGAGAGAATGTGAGGGTGCTCTGGCCAGGACATCTGTTACCCATTGACCTTGATGGGTTTGAGTGTAGTTGCTGGACTGGATTTCACCTCGCTCAGTTCATGTGGGTGCCATCTTGTGTGTTAGTAAAAAGCAAGTATTGCAAACTATGCTAAGAATTCATAGGAAAATGCTACAGTTATGGAGAAGTTGCTTCCATTAAATGGTATAATCTAGTTCCCTTTATTCTAAATGATTCTTTGCTGGATTGATCCAATGTTGCAACTGTTCATGAATTGTCCCATTTTATGGGTTGGATAGAAATAATTGGATAGACTTGGATTAAATAAATATTAAGTGAAAGTACCACTCAATAGGTATTTTCCCACTAGTGACACGTCTCATTATGTGCCCTGGACTCCTGGAATGATGATGGCGAATTGTAGCCTTAGTAATATTGTCAGTTCACAGATAGAGGCAGCTCAGATGGTTGAGCAATTATGTTATTTAAGGATTCAGACTCAAAAAATAAAATGTGAGAAGTTTCTGAAGTACAGTCGCTCAGCCTGTGGAGCCAGAGGGGGGTGGGATGTTAAGGGATTTAGTCAGCCAACCTGATGGTGCTTCTTGTGTGGTCAGAAAGGACTCAAGCAAGGCCTTTCCTATATTTTCCCTATTTTTTAATTCTTGCTATGGTTATTCTGTGTAAAAAAAGCTAGTCAGAGGTGGCAGAAAATCAGGGTGAAGATGAAATAGAAAATGGAGGCAGGGGAGATATGCTTTTTAGTTTCTCTTGCTTTTGTTTTTCACCCAAGCACCTGGGTGGAGAATAATGAGGTCAACCAAGAAGTGACCTGTTAGTGAAACATGAGCAGATGATTATACAGTATGATGTATGGGAATGGTACAGCCTGCTTAGCCAGTGGTAGTTCTTAGCACCTTTGCAATGAAGAGAAATAACTCTTCCCTCCCTCCCTCCCTTCCTCCCTCTCTCTCTCTCTTTCTTCCTTTCTTCTTTCTTTCTTTCTAACTTTACTCCTCTTTATTGGTGTGACACTAGTTAACAAAATTATACAGGTGCACAATTCTACAACTTCTTTCTTCCTCTTTAAGAACACAGTTCCATGGTCCATTTTTTTTCTTAACTCCTGTCAACTCCTCTCCAGATACTCTAAGGGGTAGCTTCTTATTCATTTATTCAAACTACATTTATTAGGTGCCTACCACACACTAGGCTCTGTGCAGGCACTAAAAGCTTTTGCCAAGTGCTCTCCCTTTGTGCTAAAAACAGGAAACAAAAATGGGAGTGGAGATGCAAGTTTTCTTTGATTAAGTGGTAAATGAGGCTAATCTTCCTTCCTCCCCCCACCCCCTTTTTTTAAGGCAAGAGCCACACATCAATGGGTATGCTTTAGAAACCTCCAAACGTGACTTACAGAACTTAGAACGTTTTGGAGCATGCACACAGTTCACCATTTGCTGTGTGAGAATCCAGCCTCATATCAGTGCAAGAAGCTAATTGACATGCCCCTCAACATCACTACTTCCTGCATCCCAGTCACTCCCTGCCCCTTTGCACTTTACATAGAAGGTCCTATTTGCTCTCCTTCTAAGGATGGCTTCTGCTTCTCTGACCATCAGGTGACATTTTATTGAATGTGAATGGAATAGAACTAACAGAGGTCAGCCGGAGCAAGGCCGTTGCACTACTGAAAAGCACGTCCTCCTCGGTGGTTCTTAAAGTCTTGGAAGTCAAACAATGTGAGCCCCAGGAAGACTGTGGCAGCCCAGCAGCCCTGGACGCCAACCACAACACAGCCCCGGACGCCAACCACAACACAGCCCCAGCTGGTGACTGGTCCCCGTCCTGGGTCATGTGGCTGGAATTACCAGGGTGAGTCCCACTGAGAGATCCTTGGGGAGGATGCACAGAAAAGGATTTCGGGTGGCCCTGGGAAGAAATAACTGTATTTCTTAGACCACTATTGGACTCTTGGGCTGATTTATGGCACTAGTATATTAATGAACCCTGGGCTTGGTTATGAGACAATTTGAAATAATTGAATTCCCTTTTGTAACTGAAAATGCATGCAGAAATCATAGGGCAGAGAAGAAAGCTTGGATGTGGCAACACTATTAGGCATTCACAATGAGTCAGTCACAGGTCTGCCACGTACAGTTGCTCCTGCAATGGGGAGTTCACACACCCTGGAGCAGGGGCAGGTTCACCCTTCCCTCATCTGCTAGCGGTACAGCCCTAGGAACTTGCACAGAGGATGATCCCCTTCTGTGGTTTTACCTCTTTAGCTTTTGGGTGGCCCAGCTAAACATAAAGTAACACAGCAGAACATTTTACTGTGACTGCATGTTTAAGCATGTTGACTGAGGACGTGTTTGATCTTCTCGCACTAGTTTCTATTCTCGTGAGGTTCTTGTATAAAACTTGAGGAAGCAGCTGAGCTGTCATTTTAGTGAGATGACTAGATTCTTACAGTAGAGCCATTTTTTTGTCTCAGAGACACTCTGGGACAGGATTTGGGGGGTAGCCTTGCTCAATGGCTGTATACCGAAATTAAGTATTTGGAGGACAGGTAAGCTGGGGTCTGCTCACCTGCATCAGAGCGTAAATTCTTGACCTTCGAAAGATTCTTACTAATTTCAAATGTGTGATTTAAATGTTAAACAATAGAGTCACTGAACATATATGCTGATTAGGATTAAATGAATGAATGAAAGCAGGATGTGTAGCTTTAGAACATTTTTTGAGGGTGGAGATATTGTCAGTCTCTCTCGTTCTTTTTAGTAATTTTAAATGAGGTTGGGGAAAAACAATCCCTGGCTCAAATACAAAGCGACCTAGATTCCTTTTTGAGCTTTCAGTAATTGATAAATTTTAAATGAGTGCGTTTTCAAACAGTCAAAAACTGGGCATTGAGGCAGTTTAAAAATCTTGAAACATTTTAGAACTGAGCCTAGGTGGAAGAGTTACTTTTATTGTTAAAAACATCTTTTTGAAACTGCTACCTAATGTAGATCACCTTTTAAATTTTGTGCTTCAAAGCTATTTTGTTATGTAGTCCAGGTTCATGTAAGATGGGACAAATGCAAGATGCTTTTTATTCCAAACATAAACAAGTGAATGGTTCTCTTTCCCTCCTTTTTCACTTTGTCTTGGGAGAGCACCTTCCTGCTTTTGCCAGAAGAATCTGGATTTGCTCATTCTTTTAAAAGAAGAGTAGAAAGGCAATGTGAAACAGTGCCAGCAGGGACAACCCTGGTTTTCAGTCACCATGGCTATTCTCAGTCTCCTTCCTCTCCTCCTCACAGTAATCTGATGAGCACATTACAAAATTCAGGGGCCACGAAAGCATACAGAGGGAAAGGTCTAGTCTCCCACCCCTGCTCCCTCAGACCCGCTCAACAGTCAGTCACACGTGTATCTTCCCAGGCAGTACCTATGTTAGGGGATGGCCAACTTTCTGAAAAGGGTCAGCGATTAGGCTTTGTGGGTCATACTGTCTCTGTCCCAACTCTTCAGCTCTGCTGTGGCAGCATGAAAGCAGCCACAGGCAATATGTAAATGAGCGGGCATGGCTGTTTATTTGCAAAACCAGGTGGTGGGACTGAGCTGTAGTTTGTTGACCTCTTGTTTATGTGTATCTGTACACACAGTGGTAGCATGCACATTATTATGTACCAATGAGTCTTTAAAAAAATTTTAATATATCTTGGGTATCACTTCATGCCAGTACATACTAAGCTGTCTCGTTCTTTCAACGGCTTAATATACCCTATTGTGTCAACGTACCACAATGTATTGAATTGATAGTGGACACTTAGGTTGTTTTCCATACTGACTTTCACAAACAATGCTACAGTAAGAATTCATAAGGAGTGTACAGGGACAGCATCCACTACCAACAGGAACTTGTATCAGTTTGCCTGGACATGCTAGGTCACACTCTTTGACCTTGTAGGCATTGCATCACTGTTAACTGGCATCGAGTCATGGTGCAGAGAAGTGAGGCCCACTTCATTGCTTCCCATCTTTGTGTGGCTTGGTCTTTTCACCTTAATATTAAAAATAACTTGTTATTTGGGTTCTTTTTCAGGGAGTCCTGATATGTATTAGATATCTTTGTGTTCCGTATCTCATCCATTTTCTCTTCAACAGTTTATTTCCATTGGTTTCTTTCCGTATTTTGATCTGTCCTTCACATCCCTTACTGTGTTTTCAGTAGTATCTGTTTTTGTAGTCACTTCTGTTGGTTCGTTTATTCTTGTCTCATATCTTCCTTGAAATCTTGTATCTCTACATTGATCTCACTTAGGAATTATTTCAGAAGTAGTTTAAATTCACAGTAATATGGCTGTTAAAAATTTCATTTTCTATAGCAGCATTTCTTTGGTGAGTGGTTTCTGTCTTACAGTTATTACTGTTACTATTGTTACTTTCCACTTTCGTAGTGTGTCTGCTGACTCTTTAATCTTTGTCTTTAGTTCTTTAATCTTTACTTCTCCCACACCAGCAAAGATCAGCCTTGCATGGAGGGTGGCTCACATTGCACGTCTCTCTCCTCCACCCTACCAACCACACTGACAGGCTCCTTCCTGTCCCTATGGGTTGTCTGTCTGGGTTATTACCTCACTCGTGCCCTTCTCCACCACAGTGGGCCCAGTGGGTCTGCTAATGGTCGGCCTTCCTCCTTCTGGTGTTCCCATGTAGAATGGGTGATTTGCCTAGCAGTGGATCATTCATGATGGCCCCCAGGGCTCTACCGGCTTGGCCTGCACTCTCCAGCTGTGGGAACTTCCTCTTCCATCCCCACTCTTTGACTCACTGCCCTTGCAAGTTCACCTGCGTATATGGTTACTCAGTTTTAAGATGGAGTTTCCACTTCTATGTTCAAGTTTCCTAGTTGCTAATTTAGTAATTTTAAAAAAAGCAAAAGGATACAACTAAAATAGGAATAGGAGCATCAATTACGCATTTTCACAATCATGCTGTACAACAACCAGCTGCAAAACCTCAGCAGAAAGTTATATATTTACCTAGGATTTGCCTGTTTGTGGCAAAAATCCCACTGATGATCTTATGGCTGAGTCCTGAATCAGAATAGGGAAAACACCACAAAGTTATGCAAGCAGGCATGGATGCCTGGAAAGGGTGACTGCTGGGGGCCAGCAATGCAATTATTTTGCCACAGTATGGAAGAACAAGGAGGTATTACTTGTTTCGAACATGTTGAGTATGAGATAACAGTGGGACCTCCAACTTTGTAAATGTCAGCTCTGGAATTATCAAAGTACTGACGAACGCAAAGAATCTCTGTATATAGGCTATATCTAATGATATTTACCTTATGGATTACTCTGAAGAGCTTATACTTATTTAAAATAATAAACATATTACATGTTAACAGTCTTTTCTAAGAAAAGCAGGATTTTTACAAATTAGAAGATCAGTAGTGTGTATTCTTGCAAACCTCTTTAATGTTTGGCTTAACAGATGGTATCTGGACTCTCCTTTCGGTTGCCAGATCACCTATCACGTGCTCTCTGGAAAAACACCACTGCGTGCTCATAAAAAAATGAGTGAAAGGCAAACAGTATCTTACTATTATGATACAAATGTATTTTTTTTTATCTCCGGACACTGAAAGGCACATAACTTGAGAGCCACATTTTGGTAATGTAGGGGCTCACTGAAACACTGAGATCCAATGAGAAGTGGGCTGAGGAAAGGGGTTGAAAGCCATTGAAGGAACAGCTAGTGAACAAAAACACGGACCCTTCCAGAGCAGCTAAAGACTTCCCCATACTTAACACCATACTTAACTCCTTTCGACAGAGTTTAAATTATTTTTAAGGTAACCATAATTTCTTATTTGGAAAAATTACCAAGCTCCTTGTTATTCTTTATACTTTAGCACATCTTTGATTTGTCCTATAATAAGTTCAAAATAGGAAAAAGCTCACAAGTAAATTCAGAGTTTAACAAATGTTACTGACCAACGCTGCGACTTAATAAAACATTTAACAAGACGTTTTATTGTTTTTTTCAAAAATCAGTTAATATTTTAAGGTACAGCTTATAAACAATATCTTGATTTTTTTTTTTATGAACATGTTAATTTTCTTTCCAATTAGTTTCTGGGCTGGGGGATTTTAGAGCCAAATCCAGCTTCTGACACACAACCTCTATCATCACTGTGACACAGTTTGCTTGTAGCCTGCACCTATGTTAACAGTGACCCAATAGCCACTGAATAGTAAAAGAACGCTTCTTCAAATCTCCTTTTCTATTTTAGCTGAGGATTCTACTCATTTACAAACACCTGTGGTCTCTCCTTCTCCCAGTCCTTCTATAACTTGCTATTCCATTTACTGCCAGTTTTCTCTCCTCCTATATGAATCATTCTCACAATCTTTAAGTGTACAATTTCCATTCATTTTATGCCTGCATGTCTTTATAGCCTTTATTAAATATGGAGAACTACATATAAACTAGTATTTTCCAAAAGTAAAAATTTCAACAAATGCATTAATTAGGGTAGGTTTAATATTTTTCACTGAAATTAATCATTTACTCAAATTATTTTGCCTTCATTAAAAATCGTATCTACAGGTAAATAAAAATGACATAAGTATGCTTGAATTTGGTTCACCTATAAGGCTTTATGCATATTCAACTTTGTTTAGTATAAATTGAAGCATTAAATCTTCAAGCCAAAAATATGATTACCTTTCCCAGCAGACATATAAGCAAAACATAATAGATGGTGTGATTTTAAAAGGGTGTTTAGCAATGGAAAATGGAAGTTCAATCAATGGGTTATGACATAATTTTGAGTGAGGCCCAACCAGTGCTATTTACTCTAAAAAATAATGCCAAAAGAAGGAATGGGAATTATTAACTATGAGTTCAACTTAACTATGCTTATATATTGATTAGACTACATTCTATTTCAGGTACCTGTATAACTGTAAAGATGTCATACTACGAAGAAACACAGCTGGAAGTCTGGGGTTCTGCATTGTAGGAGGTTATGAAGAATACAATGGGAACAAACCTTTTTTTATCAAATCCATTGTTGAAGGAACACCAGCATACAATGATGGAAGAATTAGGTAATGATAACTATTTAACAAAAAAAACCCCTATTATACATGTCAAAGCTTGGCCCAACTTGAAATAATGCATGTATTTATTATACCTTTTTTATTGGTAAGAAATTAAACACATCTACATAGCATTCAATCTAAGAAACCCAAAATAATTGTAAGTTACTTGGTCCCACACAGCAACTTCCTTCACTTTTGGCATCCCTTCCAATGCAAGCTGAGTGGGTCGAGTTTGCAGAATTTAAATGAGGGATGGGAAAAAAATCTTAGTGAGAAATAATGTAATTAAAATAGATGTAGCAAAAATTAGGACCATCAAATAAACCTGAATTAACTTCAGCTGTGGAGCAAAACGGTAACTATACACCTTGCTTTGTGTGTTCTGTTTCAGATGTGGTGACATTCTTCTGGCTGTGAACGGCAGAAGCACATCAGGAATGACGCATGCCTGCTTGGCGAGGATGCTCAAAGAACTTAAAGGAAAGATCACTCTGACCATTGTTTCTTGGCCTGGCACTTTTTTATAGAACGATGGGTCATAGAAAAACAGAAAATCACAATTAAGTTTAAACAATGTATTTATCTTGTCATTTTTTTGTATTTAAAGAATACACTGAAAAAATGTGAACTTTAATGTCAGCAAAAATATGATGTAATGGAAGCCAATTACACCTCAAAATATAATTCTCCAAACATAACATTACTAATAGTTTTTATTCAGTGTGGAGGATTTTGCATCACTAAACTTTATATTTTTCTATTTAATAAAAAGCTCTTAAACAGATGAAATGATTTGTATGCCCCCGATGAATTCAAATCATACAACTAAATTAAAAATCTGGTATATGCTGAGGTCTGCAAGGGTACATTCTAGGTGTTTTAAAATAATTTACACCCAGAGGATTTTATAAGTTAATTGCCAAAAAATGTTCCTTTCATCAAATGAGAAATAAATATTTTTTAAAAATTATAGGTGTCTTTAAGTATGTGATACTAAATTCATTTGTTACCACTGTCTAAAAGATCCTAGTAATTCTTTCAAAACCTTGTCGTTACCATCACTGACATGACAAATACTTTCTAAGTGTTAACCCCTGAAAATGCTCACAGAATTATATACTTGCTTTTTCTTAAATTTAATAGGAAATAACTAAAGCTCTTACCACTTTAGTCACAATATAGTTAGTAACTGTATAAAAAATCTTCAGGCTGCTCAACCAAGGAGCCTTGGGAAAAGCATCAAGAAAGACCAAACCAGCTGGACCCTGGCTCATACAGATGGCCACGAGGGAATTCGATTTGTGTCAGTGATGCGTGTCCCTGCGCCTGCTAGAAATGACACTTAGGATTAAGTTATTTCACAGAGGTCACCCAAAGACCCCTAGATTTTATTATTTTGGATATAAAAGTTCCCCATTTAATTTTGCCATGAACCCGGATTTAGAACACTGAATACTTGCTATCAGAAAGTTACGATGTCAAGGCTGCATGAGTTCTGTAATACGCTAAGCATCAGTGCCACAGCAGCAATGATAAAAGACTAGTTTTAGTCTCAAGACGCAGGAGGTGCCCTTGGATGCCTTTGCGGTGAAACCTCTTGAGAGACTAGTATTTGATTAACTCAAGAACACTATGGCCAAGGTGGAACCTTGACTTTTATCAGGTACTGGTATATACACAGCTAAACACAGCTCTTTAAATTCCCTGCTGAGTGAGTCATTCACATTACCTTCTTGGATATAAAGTCACTGCTGTATTATTTTTTAAATATTACAAAACAAAGATTTTTAACTTAACATGAAAAATTCACTCTTTTATTTTGGAAAAAAGTTTTTATACTAACAGAAGATTAAAGGTAAATTTCTTAAACATTATCCAGAAAAATAAACAAGATTTGTAGTATCTATTTCTGGCACTAATATTCACAAAAGGCTATATACCAGGCCTATTCTGCAGGTGCAGCTTCGGTGCTCTCCTGTTCAGGAGCAGGCTCGCTGCCCGCTTCTTTTCCTTCTTTGCTTCTTTTAGATTTTTTGTGCTTGTGTCTCCTGTGACTGTCTCCTTCTTCACTTTCATGGCGACGTCTACTATTACTGAAAAAGATGTAAGGTCTGTTCTTAAAAATGTTTAGGTACACAAGTGGTGACAAAAATCAATCCACTTTGTCTAGGTAAAACCTCAATGTGGGTATTAAAAAATTTAAAACATTATTTTTCTCAAAACATTTTAGGGAGTAGTTTTTTGTAACTTTCATGCTGAGATTGTATTTACTTTATAGGCTCATCTTTGCCAATATTATTTCCAGGGCCCATATATTTTATTTTTAAAGACAAATTACAAATGAGAAGCTGAAGCACTAAAGTAAGAAATACTTTCTAGGGTTCACTTTAGCCAAATAATAGGCACTATTATTTAATGCCCTGAATTTTTTTAATTAAACTGCTTTAATAATATTTACTATAAAAGACTGGCTCATATGCCAAATTCCCTCCTCCCAACAAGATAATGTAGAAAGCCCCATTTTCTCATATATTACTTTACATTCCATGCTCATTTTGGATTACTGGTATTAAATACAGTCTGGTCAGATTTAAAAATCTGTTGAAACCTATAAGGAATCAACTTTTTAAACATTATTCTTAATCTTCTAATTAGGAATACATATGCTCGACTGGTTATTGGGAAATCTTTGCTTTTACTTCCTGAAGTCAAATAAATTTCTCTGTCAGCTTCCAAGTATTTTACTATTTTATTAAAGAGCAAACCTTCGAGATGACTTGTGTCTGGTTTCCTCCTTCTCTCTGTGTCGTCTTTCTCTATGCCGCTCTTCTTTCTCCCGACTTGCTCTGTGACGCTCATAGCTTCTGTCTGCATACTCCCTGTATCTGTAACGTTCTTCGTCACTGAAACCGGAACAGAAACAACTGTTCTTGACAACTGGACTGTTAATACTTCATGATTTCAAACGGTAAAGGAAGTGACTTGAGTTCAAACCAGAAGCTCCCACATTAGCATCTTACAGAGAAATAGATGGAAAACAGTTGCTGAACTGAGAGGGAAATAAATAATGATGCCATTCCCTAATTAGTACTAAATCTAATACAAGACAATCTAATACAATCTAATACAAAATACATAGTAATTACATATCATGTTAAGGGATCAATTTTGTTCTGTTTTCATAATTGTTATGGAATAGAAATTTTAGAAAACTGCTATTTTCTTCAAAACTTGGGAGCTATAAATGATTTACATTTTAATTAGCTTTCTCTTACTCCTTTTAGAATTAAAAGCATGTTTGTATATTTCAGATATTCAACCAAAATCTTTACATTACTTGTAAAATACTGGGCACACAGTTAAGATTCTGAAAATGCATTTTAAATATTTGGCTCACGGTGGCTACATTACACAGTAGGAAGCAGATGAAGGTTCTTAAGTTTTCAATCACATAAAGGGTACATTCATCTAATAAAGAGGCACAGAAATGAAGAACAGAGGGACATCAAAGCAACTTCTACATTATCCACTCAAAAAGTTGCCTGTGGACACACACACTTGCATTCTGACATCCCAGCTACTTAATACTGTAAGTATGTGGTGAGAAGCAGGGATTCACATGGCCAACAACTTCAAATGCATAAGCTTCAGCTGTACCTCCACTTTCTGACTTGGCAAAGAATGGACTTGTAAAACCGGGACCAAGGGTAGTCTCCCTTCACCTCCCTAGCCCTGTCTCCTCTTTTCACATTCCTTCACCAACATTCCTCTCTCCACCTTTCTCCTAATCCTTTAAGTCTCTTATTTTCATTTTTGCTCAGCACAAAAGTCAATACTTTCTACAACTTAATATCAGTAAACTCAGAATAAAAATATCTTTTAGAGCACTGTGTTCTGAAGAGCCTTGGATTCTAGAAATATGTTTAATACAGATTATTAAATTAACTGGTCTGAAGTATCAAGGGGCTGAGGAATCTGAGGAGGAATAATAGGAAACAGAATCAGGTGAAAGTATAAGCCATATAATAGAACAAATCAGCCTGTGGTCTCCTAGCAACAGAAATGATTCAGTAGTGCTATGCCTAATGCAAGTCAGATTGCTGACCACGGTATTACTGCTTCAATACATTACATTTAAAAACATTTCATTAAAATAAGAAAAGGTACACATACACACACACACACCTGTGTGTGTACAATGTTTACATTCACACTATTTTTCTAACCATAAATACATACTTTGTATTTGGAAGGTGGAAGCAAGACACCTGAAAGGCAATGTGCCAGGACAGCGTGGAGCAGTGGGAAGAATACGGGCAGAGTGGGCCCAGGATCACATCCTAGTTCTACTACTTCCTAATTGTGTGACCCAGGGTAGGTGACCTCACTTCTCTAGATCTCAGTTTTCTTATCTGTAAAACTGGCAGCAATCTTTTTCAGGGCTGTTGTAGAACTGACAATAACATTTATGAAGTCTTGGTACAAGAGAAGGCCCTTAATAAAAGGCAGCTGACATGCAGGTTCACCATCTTCAGTAAATTTCATGCTAAATTTTTCAGAAGTAGCACCTTTTTTGTAATGGTGTCTGACGCTGTAATTAACATTTCTGATGCTGTAATTAACATTTCTGAAGCATAATAAACTAGCACACACCAGGACAAATAGCATTAATATTACCCTCTTAAAAAATGAGGCTCTGTCATGATTCCAAATGGGTTTACACTAAAATAAAGTCAATTATCTCATAATTTATCATTTGTAACCTTGCCCACCAAGGTTACCAATTCTTGATGTTTTTGAGGTCTTTTAAGATTCTGAAGGCAGTGATAGAATGGGAACCTTACTACAGATGATAGAATATTTGGTCTCATGCACGAAATCTGAAGATCCCTTTTTCTAGCCCTTTCTTTGATAAGCAGCTGTAGCACAAAGTTTCTCTGGGCCTGGAAATCATTAGACTTCACTCAAATACCCAGAACAAACAGACTTCAATCTGGCCCACAATTAAGTGGCCTAAAGACTACATGTTGAAACTGGTCTGTAATTTTCAGAACAATGACCCTATAATTTGTAACACAACACATACTACATGCCATATTGTCTTTAAAATTTTTTTTAAATGGCCTTTACTTATACTTCAGTTGGATTTCCCAAATAACAGTATTCCTGGGTTAATTCAGAACAACACAAAATTCCTATATTTTTTGCCTCTATGATCTTGAACTTTTAGTTAGATTTAGGTAAACAATGACTTCTGATGCCCTACAGCACAGCAACCTAAAAATTAACTGTGGTTTAATTATTAATACCTAAGTTCCGATAAAAATTAAGTAGCATTTGTGCATGTGTGTTTGAGTGAAAGAATTTAGACTCCAATATTCTATAAACCTTGTATTATTTATATTTATTCAAAGAAAATTTATGAGCTCTAGCAGAGCCATGACATTTAGTCATCTATCCTATCAGGTTTTGCATTAAGCTCCTTAACTTTTAAGTATGGACATTCTAGAGATAGCAGTGCTATCTCAAGTGTTTTAACTACATTAGAAACAACTCAACTTTCTGAAAAGTAATGCTTTTGAACTTAAAGGAATCATACTGACCTTCCTAACTAAAATTGACAGCACATGTCCTACATCACGTGAACACAAAACATACACACAAAAACATATCATAGATTAATCTAGTAAATAAAAATCTATCAGGTGCCTACAAAGTATAAGTCATATTATTAGGAACTATGGGAAGAAAAAAGATCAATAAATCCTGTTCAGCTTCTTACTGGGCATTGTTTTTAAAAAGTTTTAAACTACTAACGAGCCCTAGTCACCTTGGTAATACTATATAGTTAAATCTGAAAGGGTAGTGTATGAATGATTCTGTATCCTCAAGCATACAGCTTTGTGCCTGGTATATAACAAGAGACTCAGAAAATGTCAATTTCATGAATAAAAGAAGGAATTGCTATTCCCTTCCCCTCAAAGAGGAGGGGGGAAAAAATCAAGTGCTTAGAGAGTAATAAGGAAAATGAGAAAACAATTCTTAAACTACCTAGATTTCAAGACTAAAGATTTTAAGTAAAGCCTCAACCACATTTCCAGTAGATAGTAAGGGTCTACTATTGCCTTATATTTATACTTCTATTTCCTCATCTAATAAGAAAAAATTTAGATCATCTCTAAGGACCTTTTGGATTAAGAAGTCTATGATTAGATGACCATAACTAACAAAATAAATGCTGCTTGAATCAAGCATGTGCTCACATCCTGAATTGATCTGATATATTTACTGCTTCGTCTCATCCAGCAAAATCAGGAAACTGTCTATGTATATTACATTTATTTATCTCACCCCCCAAAAAGTGCAAGTTACTTTTAACTTATTTCATTCTACATTGTGATGGTATCTACAGGTATGTATTAAGAAAGATGCCCAAATTAAAGCTTTGATTGTGATAAAAATGGATTTTTATTCATTTAAAAATCTAGCTTAAAGTTTCACCAATAATATTCAAAATAGTTTTTTTCTAGTGCATTCACCTTCCTCCCCTGAAATATGTGTAAGTCATTTCATTTGCTGACATATTCATTATGTGCCAGGCATTACTGTACAAAGTGCTGAGGTTACAGAAATGAAAAATGGTGGCCAATGCTCTTGAAGAGGCTAAGGAAGACATGTTAAAGAAAATACATAAAGTGCTTAGGAAACATGTGAATGAAATGAATTCTTTCAGGTGCAGAGGAGCTCACAGAAGACAAATGTGAGCTGGATCTTGAAAAATGAATAAAAGTTTGTGAGGCAGAGAGGTTAAGAAATGACAAGAGCAAAGGAAGTATGAAACTATGAGGGAGTCCCAGAATAGCAACCAATTCTGTGTAAGCCAAGATATGCAGTGCACTGCCTTGCGAGAAAACTGAGGATAAAATGCAGAAAGGTGCATGACTTGGGACTTGTGGATCCTCAGAAGAATTGGAAGTTTATTCTTTAGGCCAGCAGTACACACCAGTCCCAAGGAAGTGTATAAATTCTTCTCAATGGCACAGAACGTTTCCGGGAATCAATTTGCAGATCTCCAACTTCCACGTTTATTCTTTCCTGAATCTGAACTGCCTCATGATACACCTGCAGGTTAAAACATCATGCCACTTCTCTAGCTAACCTCTTCTCTCACAATCACCCTCCTGGCCCTTTGCAAAAGAAAGGCATTCCTTTCATCAGTTTTACTCTGGTACATTGGGCTAAGTGTGTAAAAACCATCCTGCATCAAACAGTTATCTAATTTATAATGTTACTGCCAGCGAGACCTGTTTTGTTCAAGGAACCATAAAGCATCTGTGGGGCTTTGGGTTTCGCATCTTATAGACTGTCCCATTAAGAACAAAGTATGGAGTAAGAAATGTAATTTCTAAACTTCATATATACCTTTATGTCACAGTAGTCATAATAACTTTTCCTGAACTAGTAAAAACAGTATCAAATGATCCTTTTGAAGAAAAGGAAAGTATTGGAAGGCAGCACCTTATTTTGAGCTCTATAACTATTTTGTTTATTAGACTTATATAGGGAATACAGGTTAACTCATTTGAACAGAAAAATAAAGCCGGATTTTTTCCTTTGCAAGCTGAATGTCACTTGGCTGTCTGACTGGACACTGAAAGCTATCTTTTGCCATAGATGCTTGGTAAAAGGGTCTTGATAAAATCCTTTAGGTATTCTTCCAATAAACTGAGAAAACTAAAACTTTAATTACTAAAATGAATTGGATTGAACTGTGTACCTGAAAAAGATATGCTCAAGTCCTAACTCCCACACTTGTGAATGTAACCTTATTTGGAAACAGGGTCTTTACAGATGTCATCAAGTCAAGATGAGGTCACACTGGATTAGGCTGCACCCAAATTCAATGACTGTAGTCTTATAAGAGGGAAATTTGGACATAGACACAGACAGATGAATGCCATGTGCAGACAAGACAGAGATTACAGTGATGCATCTATAAACCAAAGAACACCAAGGACTGCTAACCACCACCAGAAGCTAAGAGATAGGTATGGAACAGATTCTTCCTCAGAGTGTACAAAAAGGGACGAACCCTGCTGACACTTGGATGATATAAGACTTCTAGCCTCTAGAGCTCAGAGTAAATTTCTGTTCTAGGTTACTAGTTTGTGGTACGTTTTTACAGTAGTTCCAGGAAACAATTACACTGAGTAATCAGTAGTTTTACAAAGCAGGTGGTTTTCAATTCTTTGCTCCCAAGAAAATCAAATCATGAGCTGACAGACCCTTAACAATGACTTTGATGCTAAGTTAACTATGTACTTTTGGTATATCACTAAATCTATAGGTGCTAAAATAATTGAGTGATGGAGCTACAACAAAATTTTATTGATTCTCACATATTTTATATGAACAAGGTTTCTCAGCACTTACAACTATATATATATTTTCTAAAACAAATATATTTTAATGGCAAAGTGTTTTTTCCTAATAATACTAATAATCATTTATAGATATATTAATTGGGGATAGGCAAAAGCTCCACAATCACATTAAGGAAGGTAGTTCTATTAAATTAGTTTCAGAATTTACATTACATGTAAAAATGATGATAATTAAAATCAAAAATTTTTTTTAAATAATTAAATTTTTTATGTCATACATTTTTAATGCATTTTAACCTACATGAGTATGTTGTAGTAAAGGCTGACAGGGTAATTAGTTTAAAAAGATTGTCTTAGGAAAGAAGTATTTTACATTAGAATTCTTTGGGGGAAGTAATTCAGAAATACGAATTCGACCACAAAAAGAAATGTATAATTTTCATCTGTTAAAGAAAGCCTGTTTATGCACTTTTAAAAAAATGGATGATGTTTAGTAAATCACTATAATGTTTTTAGCCCACTGCATGTATTTAAAAGACTGATAATTTTATTCTAAAATTGTCATGTTTATAATACACTGGAAACTATACATTGCCAACTATTTACATTTAAGATGAAAATTTTAGATGAGAAGATACATGAAGGGACACAAAATTTTCAGAATTCTTTTAAGGGAGGAGTGAACAAACAGATTTGAAGACTGTTGCCTTAGGTAATAAGAACCTCTATGAATTAAATAGCCTCGATGCTTTTAAATGGCTATCCTAAATATTCTTCAAATAATCCTTTCCCAACTGAACCAGGTTTTCCACCCTGTTATCAAACATAAATTCTAACATGCACATTAAGTACCAACAGAGGCATACAAACTCCCGCCCACGCCACACACCTGTTGAAAACGCTCGGTGTGGGGCTGTGGTCGCGCTCCCGCTCCCTCTCTCTGGTGCGCTCTCTTTCTCTGTCCCGATCTCGGTCTCGGTCCCGCTCCCGGTCCCGGTCTCGATCTCGGTCTTTCTCTCTTCTTGAATAATAGTCCCACTGCTTGCTGGTGTCCACAAGACTAGGCCACGAAGGAGCAGAACCAGGAAGGTGGGGAAAAGCAACTAAAGAGAAAAAAAACAGCAAAACATAAAAATTAGAAACAAGTTAAAACGAGAGAAAATGACCCCCCCAAAAGTTATAAAAAATACACAAAACTCCCACCAAAGGTGCTTCATTAGATTATAATGAAAACTTACAACCACAGAAGAGAAATGATATACAGTGAATACACACAATTGGGGGAAAATCCAGAAACAAATCTTAAAAAACTAACATATAAAGACACTCCCTTTTGCAATGTGAACAGGAACTAGAAATAGCTACACCACAAACTTTCCAATATCAAAAATGTAAACCAGAATACATTAGAACATCTTCAAATTACTGAAAAGATAAAACCTAGAAATGTGTATTCAACATATATTTCAAAAATAAAAAAACAAAGGCTCCGATAAACAAAACAATGAGCAAACACAATCAATTAAGAGCTCACCAAAAGAATTATCAGATAGCTTTAAAATAAACCACTAAAAAAAAATGTATACTTTCAAAACAACATAGGGAAAAATAGAATTTTTAAAAAATGTTATGAGGTAACATAGTTTTGTTTTTTTTTTAAGATTTTATTTATTTATTTTTAGAGAGGGAAGGGAGGGAGATAGAGACAGAGAGAGAGAAACATCAATGTGCGGTTGCTGGGGGTCATGGCCTGCAACCCAGGCATGTACCCTGACTGGGAATCGAACCTGCGACACTGGGAAAAATAGAATTTTTTAAAAATCACCAATTCAATGTAAAAAACCTTGGAAAACATGAGTTTAGCTCAACAATCAGAATAATATAAAGAGAACTGAACTCATCAGTTATATAACAGAATATGATATGTACTTTGAAAAATTCTGACTATATTTTGAAGACATAAAAACACACAACATGGTTGGAAGAAAAGGATGGGAGAAAAAAGGAAAAATACTAATACCCCTCAATCTCCATATGAGTAACTATATTAAAGACAAAGATTCACACAGTAAGAATTACCTGGTAAAGAAAGGTAACTACATGAAGACGAAAAAATGTAACTTGACAAGGAGACAGAAAACATTAAACATTCAGGCATCTAAGAACACAGCCTTAATTTTTGTTGAGTAAGAGCTAAAAGGAATATAAGTAGAAACAGAAAAACCCACAACGATCATGGGAGAATACCATAATCCTCTCAATTATTGATACTTTAGGGACAAAAATTGCTACAGATATGTAAGATTTGAACAAAACACTGTTAACACAGTTGATGATGAACCTAACAGAATACTGCCTGTAATAGTTAAAGGATACTCATTATTCTCAAGTTCGTATGAAACATTCATAATATACTATGTACTTTCAGAGGACAAGTAAAATAAACACTGTTCTCTGACCACCATGCAATTTAAGTTAGTAAAATTTTAAAATTTATGGGAAAATAATCTACATACATTTCAAATAAAATTCACATTTCTGCCCTGGCTGGTGTGGCTCAGTGGACTGAGTGCCAGCCTGAGAATCTAGGGGTCGCTGATCCGATTCCCAGTCAGAGCACATGCCTGGGTTGTGGGCCGGGTCCCCAGTTGGGGGTGTGTGTAAAAGGCAACCACATGCTAATGTTTCTCTCCCTTTTTCCCTCCCTCCCTTCCCCTCTCAAAAATAAATAACTAAAATCTTAAAAAATCTTGTTTTCATCATGTAGGAATTGAACACAAACATCAAATGTCTAGAGATGCAAACTGTTTTGAAGGGAAATTTAATGCACTAAGCTGATAACATATGAACTTAGAAAAGCACAGAAAAATATAACAAAGGGAGACAATAAAGATAAAAGTAGAAATCAAGTAAATAGAAAACTATCACACAATTTAAAAAAGCAGAAAGTTGGTTTTGAAGACTAGACAAAACATGACAATCTCTGACAAAGAGGGCCCACAACTACAGATGCTGCAGAGATTAAACAATGCACAGAATATTATACACTTTATACCAACACATTAAAAAACTCATCTGAAACAGACTCATTCTTAAAAATAAATTACCAAACAAAAGTGACTCAAAAATAAAAAAAAATCTTAATTCTGTATCTATTAAAGACATTAAGTCAGTAATTTAAAACCTCACAAGATCAGATGGTTTTTACAGGTGAATTTTTACTAACTTATAAGGTATAGGCCATTCTAATATTATACCAACTTCGAGAGAACAGGCAAAAAAGATCATTCTCTAACTTATCCCACGTGGCTTATAGAACCTTAATACCAAAACCAGTTAAGGATATTACAAAGTAAAATCACAAACCAATCTTACATATTAATTTAGATGGCAAAATCCCACATAAATCAGTATTTTTTAAAAAATTAATCATGAACAGGTTAGATGTATCTCAGAAAACAGTGGCTTAATATTAGAAAAATATTAGAAATTTGCCACATGAACAGATTAGAGAACAGCATGATTTCAGAAAGCATTTGGTAAAAATCCATGTCCCTTCAATTTAAAAGCCCTTGGAAAACTAGAAGAAATGTTCCTTAATCTGATAAGTAAAACCCTAGTAGTAAAAATTATAAAGGCATTTTTAAAAAAGGTATTTCAATACTTCAACATTATATGGAGTTCTTAGAACACACACACAAAAAAGGGGGAGATGTATAAGAATCTGAAAAGAAAGGAACAAAATCATTATCTGCCGATGATAGTATTGTCTAAAGAGACTCTACAAATTATAGTGAGAGTTCACAGATAACTGGCTACATGATCAATATATTTACATTGATCAATCAATATATGTATCTTACATGTATCTCTGTAAACTATATTTATGTGTTTCATATATTTATATATATTCTATACTTTTATGTTCTGTATTTATAATTCTGTATCTAAATATAAGCAAATACAAACAAAACACAGAGTTCAAATGAATATACCATTCACAACAACAAAAACATTAGATACCCATGACTAAATCTAACCGAAGATATGTAAGAAGTGTAAGGAGATAATTATAACACTTAATGAAAGCACTTAAAAAAAAAATCTCCCTAAATGGAAAGTGAGTCTTTGTCCACAGATGAAATCATGTTCTAAGACATGAATTTCACAGGAACTGCTCTCCAGCATCGACTGGACTCCAGTGCTGTGATACAAGAGCAAGGGCTCTAGAGCCAGGCTGCATGGTTTCAAATGCTGAATCTGCCACTTACTGTGTGATACTGGGGAAATGACTTAATCTGGCTGCCCTTCAATTTCCCCCTCCATAAAATGAGGATATTGACAGTATGCCTACTTTATACCGCTGTCAGGATTATATGAGTTAACAGTGTTTGTCACATAGTAAGGTTAATATAAATGCTAGTTATTAATCAAAATCTTAAAGAGTTTTTCATGGAACTTGTAAAGTTGATTGTAAAATGGATATATAAGAGCAATGGCTCAAGAATACTTCTAGAGTTGAACAGGTACATTCTGCTGATCCAAAGATCAGATTTACTATAAAATTTATAATTAAGATAGTGTGGCATTATTAGCACATGAATAGTAGTTAAATAAACCAAGTAAATAGTCTAGAAGGCAGAGAAACAGATTTATGCATCCATGGAAACTTGATACATGAGTGGAGACTGTATATCCCTCAGGAAGGCTAGACTATTCAAGAAATTGCACTCAGACAATTATAACTGTAGTTTACAACACAGGCAAACATTAATTTTTCCAGATGGGTTAAGGATGTACACATGAAAAACAAAATTTGAAAAAATTTTTGGGAAAATATATATTGGGGAGTATTTTTTATATACTTGAGATTAAGAAAGTAATGGTCCAAATATGAACCCAATTAAAAATACGGTATGACTTTACATAGTTGATATAGTATATGATAGTACTTAATGAAATATCTCAATAGGAACATTCTCTTTTGTGGCTTGAGTATTATAATTATCTCTAAAATATATAATAATTATACAGTCATAAAATGTAAATAAGGTGTTTATTGTTTAGCTTTTAGAATAAAAAACTAACGTGCCAGAGCACAGATAACTTTGATTACAAGACAGAATATAAATGTTATAAGTAGGAGTATAGCTGAACAGGTTGGGAGGCAGAGGGGAAGGAAGAGGTGAAAGCTTAGAAAGATGCACAGTAGTTGTGATTGATGGAAGAAGAAAAAGAGAGCAGTTATAGAGGAACAAAGATAATGTCATAATTTCACTGGTGGGGAAAAGGAGACAGTAAGTGAGCAAAATATACATTTATCATAGTAGAAAGCACACAGTATCTTAAGTTATGTAAAGCAAGACATAGGTGATGGCCCTGGCCCAGTAGCTCAGTTGGTTAGAGCATCATCCTGATACACCAAGGTTGCAGGTTCAATCCCTGGTCAGAGCACATACAAGAATCAACCTCTCTCTATAAAAAGTAATAAAAATAAATTTCTAAAAAGAAATAGGGTAATAAGCTTATGTAGAAATGTCATGGAGACCATCTGACCTAAAAACCATTAAAAATGCTTAAGTTCTTCCATATCCCTAAAAAATATTACATTTAAACTAGGTCTTATTTTATAGGTACAATCTTAATATGTGAATCAAGAAAAATATTTCCTCTTGTAATTGGTCATATTTAAGAATTACAAAATTCTAAACTAAAATAAACAAAGCTAAAACAGAATTACATCAGAAAGGAAGCTCTATTTGCCATCTTCATTCCAAGGGGTTTTTTTTTGGACTAGAATGAAAACTCCTAACTTTTCTTTATTTAATTGTTACAAAATGCTTTATAACTGTTATTATTTAAAAGTCCTTTATTTTAAAAAGTCTCAGAGAAGAGTCAGGGTTAGTAAACAATAAGCAGAAAAAGCTTGATTTGGGGATTAAAATTTTGCATATATTACTTTGAGAAAATGTTAAATATGTAATAAGTATTTTTAAAAATAAAATTTTCTACAAGGAAACTGCATATGGAATCTCAAGAATAAAGTCTGATCTTTCTGATATGTTCATTTGTACTGAAACAAATGCACAAGGAATTTACTAACAAATGATGCAGTGACAAGAGGCGTAAGAGGTAAAATTCTGATTAATTTAATACTTATTAAGTACTTACATATTACAGGTACTGTACTCATCACTTTGTAATCAAACTTTAAGTTACAGATGAGAAAAATGATTTAGGTTATTTAATTTACACAAAGTTACTACAGTAAGATGGACCGGGACCCAAACCCAGGCTGTCTAACTGCAGGGCCTATGCTTTAACAGTTAGGCGACACTGCCTTAGAGTTAGACACATGAGAGAACTTGGAGCTTGTTGAAGATGGTGGAGATAATCAATAATGAAACAGCTAATATCTGAGTGTTTATTAAATGGAAAGACTAAGGTGCTTCAATGTATTCTCACTAAACTTCATCTTATGGAAAAAATTACGCTCTCCATTTAATGAAGATCTATAAAAGCCACATAAATAATGAAGCAAGACTCCAACCCAAGTAATCCTGAGAGCCCAGGGGGAAAAAAAAGGTGGTATAATCAATGAAACAAGTCAGTCAACAGAAAGACTACCTTTTCATGTGAATGAAGGCAAATGTGGCTTTGAACAAGGTGGGTCTGAAGGACAGTACAACCCTCTAATACAGATACCTAGAAGGTAACTCTTAAGTATATGACACTTATATTGTATACACCTTTAAACTATTCCATTTTCTCTACCCCCAATGGTACTACTACCTGAAAACAGGATACCGTAATTTCTTCCCATGGATTACGGTCCTGTGCCACTTAACAACAGAGATACGTCCTGAGAAATACATTTATTAGGCAATTTCCTTCTTGTGCAAACATCAGTGTATTTACACAAACCAGATGGTCCAGCCTGCTACACACCTACGTCTGGTAGAGCACACTGCTCCTATGCTATAACCTGTACAGCATGTCACTATACAAAACAACACAAGACTAAACCAAGTACAAGAGAAAATGAGGCAATGAGATGTAGCAAACACAAAATGTACGAGGCTGCTGCTAGCGTAACACGGCATACTGTTTTACAGCAACCTATTTTTGTATGTAAGTAGAAAGAGCACACTAACATAACTGTATGTGCTGTACTTTTATAAAACTGGCGGCATAGGTATGTTTACACCAGCATCACCAAACACATGAGTAATGCATTATGACAGCTATGATATGACTAGACAATGGAAATTTTTTTAGCTCTGTTATAATCTTATGGGAACACAGTCATATATGTGGTCCAGTCCATCACTGACAGAAGGGTCCTTATGCAGCACATTAGTGTACTACACCAACTTCTTGTTCTCTCAATCCAGCAAGCAACTCAGCCATTCCCACTTTCCTACCACCTACTATTTCCTCACAGTAGGTAGCCAGGATGGACCTTCTCCAATGTAAATCTAGCAATTTCGCAACCCAGCATGATACTAAACTGCTCCGCACAGCCCTCCAAATCAGGATGAAATTATACAGAATGGTTACAAGGCCCTGCATGCTCCCTTCTCATCTCCAGGCATTCATCATGCATTCTTTACACTCCAGCCACACTATGATTCTTTCAGTTCATAAAGCCTACACTACATTCTCACCACCGTACCTCTGAACATGTTTTGAACTCCAAATCACATTCTCTACAGCTCCACCCCTCTGGAGTGTGAGACCCCTTGCACTTTGCTCTCCATGACATCCTCTTCTATCACCTGGATGTTTTCTCACTAGCATATAAATTTGATAAGGACAAACCTATGTCTATGTCTATTTTACTGAATCCCTAAAACCTAGTACAATGCACAAGAGCATTTTTAAAATAAAAGAATAAATAATCAAGGAATCTAAGCAGAAAGTGGTATCAGAAGCCCTTGTAATGGATAAAGTTGTCAAGAGTAAACATGATAGAGGACCTAGCCAAATGACTAACAAGAAAAGATGGGGAAAGATGAGAAAAAGGCTAGTTGGATACTATGAGTCAAAAACAGAAAGATTATGGACAATGAAGGCAAACAATTTGGTGACAAATCCTAAATCCTTTTAGGAGAAGACATGGTCCAAGTATCTCTGTTGTGTCACAATTTATTAATTTTTTAAAAATACAGTTGATAAATAAAAAGTTGATTCTGTTAAGTAACCCTTACATACATATTAGACTTAGTTACTCTTTCAGTTAACATTTTTTACTTGTTCGGCTGATAGTATTTTAAACCATGGAAATATGTTTTTATTGCTATAAAAAATATTTAAGTTCACTTCGGGCTAAGATGTAGGCACAGGTGGATACATTTTGTATCCTTGCACAACCAAAAGACAGACAACAACAAGTTTAAAAATAAAAAACAACCAGAACTGCCAGAAAATCAAACTGTATAGAAGTCTGACAACCAAAGAGTAAAAGCAGAAACATTCATCCAGATTGGCAGGAGGGACTGAGATGGGCAGCCAAGATGGAGAGGACTAGGGGCAAGGTGGTGGCTGGAGGACCACGGGAGGCAGTGGCTGGTGGAGCAGGTGGTCCCACATTTGTGTGTGGATAAACCAGGAGGAACAACTGGGGAGCAAGACAAACTGCACAACCCAGAGTTCCACTGCAGAGAAATAAAGTCTCGAAACTTCTGACTGAAAACACCTGTGTGGGCTGCAGGGGCAGGAGAAACTCCCAGCCTCACAGGAGACTTCATTGGAGAGAACCACAGGGACCTAGAATGTATGCAAACCCACCCACCTGGGAATCAGCACCCAAAGGGGACAATTTGCTTGTGGGTAGCAGCAGAGGGGACTGAAAGCCTGCCAAGAGCTGAGCAAACAGCATTGTTCCCTCTCGGACCCCGCCCCCTATACAGCATCACAACCACAGAAGTGGGTTGCCCTGCCCTGGCCAATACATGAGGCTCCGCCCCTTACTACATAACAGGCACAGGGAGAATGGAAGAACAGATCAAAGCTCCAGAAAAAATACAACTAAGTGATGAAGACATAGCCAAGTTATCAGATGCAGAGGTCAAAACACTGGTAAATCAGGATGCTCACAGAAATGGTTGAGTATGGTCATAAAAATAGAGGAAAAAGTGAAGGCTATGAAAAGTGACATAAAGGAAAATGCATAGGGAACCAACACTGAAGGGAAGGAAACCGGGACTCAAAGCAACGGTTTGGAGGAGAAGGAAGAAATAAACATTCAACCTGAATAGAATGAAGAAACAACTAAAAAAAATGAGGAGAGGCTTGGGAACTCCCAGGACAACTAAATGTTCCAACATCTGAATCACAGGGGTGCCAGAGGGAGAAAAGGAACAGCAAGAAATTGAAAACTTATTTGAAAACATAATGAAGGAGAACTTCCCTAATCTGGAAAAGGAAACAGACTTGCAGGAAGCTCAGAGAGTCCCAAAAGAGTTGGACCCAAGGAAGCACACACCAAGGCACATCATAGTATCATAGTTAAGCTACCCAAGATTAAAGATAAGGAAAGAATCTTAAAAGCAGCAAGAGAAAAGGAAACAGTTACCTACAAAGGAGTTACCATAAGACAGCTGATTTTTCAAAAGAACGCTTGCAGGCAAAGGGGGTTTGGAAAGGAGAAGTCATGAAAGGCAAGAACCTATATCTAAGAGACTCTATCCAGCAAAGCTTTCATTTAGAATGGATAAAGTGCTCCCCAGATAGGTCAAGTTAAAGAAGTTCATCATTACCAAGCCCTTATTTTATGAAATGTGAAAGGGACTTATCTAAGAAAAAGAAGATGATCAAAAATAGGAACAATAACACAAACTCAAAACCATCAACAACCAAACCTAAAAAACCAAAAGCGAACTAAGCAAACAACTAAAACAGGAACAGATTCATTGAAATAGAGATCACATGGAAGGTTATCAGGAGGTGGGAGAGGGGGGAGAATGGGAGAAAAGGTGCAGGGAATAAGAAGCATAAATGGTAGGTACAAAATAGACAGGGGGAGGTTGAGAACAGTGTGGGAAATGCAGCAGCCAAAGAACTTCATAGACATGGACATAAGGGGAGGGGGGAATGCTAGTGGGAGGTGGGATAAAGAGTGGAGGGGAATAAAGGAAAGAAAAACAGTGGGACAACTGTAATAGTATAATTATTAAAATATATTTTTTAAAAATTAAAGTCCTTTACTGATTCAAATTGAATCTGCTAACTAAAAATACTTGCCATTGGGGTATAGGTAGAGGTGGAAGAGGGTATGGGGGGATAAATAGTAATGGAAAAACATACAATAACACAAAAAGAAAAATTAACTAAATGAAAATACTTACCATTGCCATATGGAAAAGCACGTGCAGAACGACTATCATAACCAGAGGAATGTCCACTGTTGAAGAAAAATGCATTTTAGGTGTTACTATTAAGTTCTAAATTTTAACAGTTTGGTACAAAACATAAAAGCAGGATCATGACTTAATCACAATACTAAGCTTTAATTCTTTTTTTTTTTAATATTTTATTTATTTATTTTTAGGGAGGGAAGGGAGGGAGGGAGAGAGAGAGAGAGAGAGAGAGAGAGAGAGAGAGAGAGAGAGAGAGAGAGAGAGAGAGAGAGAGAGAGAGATATCAATGTGCGGTTGCTGGGGGTTATGGCCTGCAACCCAGGAATGTACCCTGGCTGGGAATCAAACCTGGGACACTTTGGTTCCCAGCCCGCGCTCAATCCACTGAGCTACACCAGCCAGGGGGCTTTAATTCTTATTTTTATTTAATATTAAAACAAAGGCTTCTCAATCTCTAAAAAATATACAACCTACCACTCAAATGTAAAGAAAAATACAGATTGCTAGTACTACTTAACATGAATATGTTTAACCCATCAATTCATCTGAACTCATAAGATAACGGAAACTTCGAGGCTAACAATATTTGAGACTTAGTTAAAATTTAGTCTTAAAAACAATTGGTCTTAATGGTTATAAATCATAAATTCAGCCCCACTGACAGGATCAACAAAAAATACTTTTAACATTTTGACTGAGAAAATGTATGTCTAACAAGGACTTAATAAAGTTAAGTCCTTATGTTCTCACAAGTCACCCTTCACTGAGTTTTACAATTTTCTTTGAAAATTTTATGCAGAGTTTGATGCTACTGATATAATAAGGTTCTTACAATTCTTGTCTTTTCATATAATTTAAATCACTTTTTCAGAAATACACTGCATTTATAGAGTTTATTTGCCATTTCAGCAGAATAATAGCCACCATTTATTAGTGATTTTTACCTATTAAGAATTATGCTGATGCTTTATATTCACTAGCTGTTTTAATCTTCACGATTCCATCAACCCCATTTTGATAAAGAAGAAACTAAGTCTCAAAGACTAGTTATGAACTTGCCTAGCCACACAAAGCTGGTACATTATGAAAGCACAAATATGAATCAGGTTTCTGTGATTCCAAAGCCTATGTTGTTAAACACCATGTCGAATAAATGCAGGGTGTAAAAATAAGGCTATTCTCATGCAGAATGGATCCAATCCTCCTTTGTGGATGCTGAGTTGTAGCAGGGTAGCAAGGAAAAAGATAGCTTTTCTTTGCTATGGTCCCTGATAATAGTTGTTCTTACTTAATCCTAAAATAGACATACATTATTCAAGGTCATCAGTCACCTGTTTGCATTTCCCACAAAACTGACTACAGCCAATTTTTTTAAATCAATTTAAGAGCTTCTTTAATCAGTGTGTCATAAATCAAAGGAAGATATTTCAAAACATTATCTTTTAGTTTTGTGTTGTTATTGGGTTATATGGGTCCAACATCTTATATAAAAGTAACTAACACAGATCTAGACTTATTAAAAGGCAGGTACTACTGTTTAAAAATTAAATCTTTTGAAAACATTACCAAAATATGTGTATGATTCTTCTGTCAAAACTGTATTGATGATAAAAAATTTACAGTATACACAATGATTTACCTTTCTATTGTTGGTATAAGAGATGGAGGTGGAGCACCTGGTGGAGGAGGAAAACCTGAAACATTCAATCATAAGAAAAAAAAAGTTAAGGAAATATGCACCTAAAGTCAAGAGTAAAACAAAGTTGTTGTGGACCACTAAATTTTCTGGGGACATAACATGCTTCTCTATGTTATAATGGACAGAAAAAAATGGAGTTTAAACTTATAAACAGATACTAGAGTAATAAAACTTTAAATGAACAGTCTGGTCTAATACACAGAGCACAAACTGGGAGTCAGGACACCCGGTCTTATTTTCAGCACCACGCACAGCCCATTTTGTGAGTTTGAGAAAGTTAATCTCAATGCCTTACCTTTTCCATATATAAAACAGTAGTAGTGTTGCCACCAGATATGTTATACTTGAAATATTTTAGAAGGAAAGCAAATAAAACATTTACCTCTTTCAAAAAATATTTTGAGTTTTATATGTATAATTTATAAATAAAATCTTACCAGTAGATATAATAAATGCTTAACACTGAGAATATCCATCATAAAATGTATTTTAATAGCACAACCCTAAAAAACTAGTTTTACAAAGAAGGCATGTGATGTAGTTTTGCATTAGTTTGGAAAGAAAATAATTTGCACCTTTATATCATGAGGTCTGTATTCTCAATAATTCACAATATCTAAATGAAATACCACAGAATACGGCTAAAAGGGACCTTAACAGTTAATCTACTCTGCACTTTCAAATTAAGACAGGCAAAAAGAATCCCAACAAAGCCCTTAAGATTCCACCAGTTATGAAACCAATTCCTTTCAAGTTTTAACAACTCTTACTATTAGGAAATGCATTCAATTATCTCTCTCACACTGCAATACATACGCTATCCTGAATGAGGACAAGGAACAATCCATTGTCATACTCTCTAACACCTTCTGCATATTAAAAATAATTCCACTAGGCCTCCTTTTAGTATTCTATGTAAAAATGAATCCCAGTTCTCTTAACCCTTCTCTAAAGTCCAATTAAATCAGTTTTGGTCCTGCTTCAAGTTGTTCCAAATTCACCATGCTCATCCTCACTGTATTCAGTTTTAGGATTTATAAATCCTCTGCTGAACATCTTAGCAGTATAGAGTTTAGCAATTACTATGTTAGTCCTTACAGTCCACAATTCTATTTTATACAGTCTTATAATCACAGTTCTTTTTAAACTAAAAAGACACACCAGTGATTCCTTTATAACTTTCCTGGTAAGTCTTTTTTCAGCCACATTTATAGACAAACAGTGACTATATCACATCTACATATGTACACTCACCTATGCTACCCAAACTCTACCATTTCTGTTTATCAAGGTCATTTTGAATTTAGACCCACCCTTCCAAGCTCTGCCACTTCTCATTTCTTTATGCTCCTTGGCTTTAAACACTGAACTCAGTTACTACACCTGCAATCACAGTTGCACCATACTACCAAAAAAAACACAAAAACCCAAACAAACCCAAAAACCCAATTGAAAAATTAAATAAAAACAACAACAACGAAACACCATTCGGCCACCTATAAACTGTTGATCATACCATTATAACAGTGAACAATTTAATCACCATTCAAAGAACAACCATCTCTGTCCAGTTATCAATCTAGTTAATAGTGTGGATCAAAATTCTCATGGTATCATTATGCCAGCAGAGTAAAACACTCAGAAACCATAATAAAGTCAAGATAAATGATCTTTCTCATCTCTTGTAGTCACTATATCATACAAAAAATTCTTTGGTATTTTTAATAAAAATTTTATTTTCTATCCTATACTCAATTTTCTTCAACAAATTGATATGGTGAGAATTTTCTTAGAATCTCTATTTCTACAGAAATGGGTAAGACAGTTATAACTAATTATCTTAATCAAAACTGGAATGAAGCAAAGGCAGAGCTGAAAATAGGACCTTGAAATCCCAATAGCCTATTCCATATTCTAACCATATCAACACTGTCCCTCCTGTAACTATAGGCTTGAAATTTCATGTTTATTAACAATGATGGAGAAAACATGTAAAAAGTTTTACCTGGAGGTGGTACAGTTATTGGAATACCTAAAAAACAAGTGATGAAATTTAATATAGTAATTGGATTTTATAATCTGTTATGTATTTATGCCATCACCAAAAAAAGACAAAAACAGAAAAACCCACACCTTTGAAATAAAACCCCTTGCTTCATTTTCCTGGCTTATTCGCTCAAGAGAAGTATTCTGTTTTCTTGCAGAGGACCAACAACTCGAGTGTGTAACATTGACCTCCTGATGAAAACCACATCTAACAACCTGGTAACAAGTTTCCCCCACAAGTTGTAATCATAAACAAAGTTTGACATCAGTTAAAAAGCACACTTGTGCGTATGCAAGTATCAAACTCTATGAAAATGACACTAAGTTTGATAACCAACATCTGATCTTGTTATTTTAACATTTTAATAGGGAAATTCATCAATGGGCTCTTTAATACTGTAGATACTACAAGGTAACTCTGAAGATGATGGATATTCACTTAGTAAAGCTTCGGGGGACATTCAGGTGTTGATTTGAATTATTTTCCTGTTGACAGGGTGGGGAAAGGTTATTATTTCCCTTGATTTGTGGGAGTAGAAAAAGAGGTTACAGCTAATTCATATATATACACCCACAGGGCACATTAAAATAAATGTAGACAATACTTCTATAGGAGTCAGAAAATACTAATTTGAGTGACTCTCACTCATCTCCACACATTATAAACTAAGAAATATTCAACTATGATAAACATTCTCAGTTTTACATTTGTGAAATGTGCCCTTAAATCCTAATATAAAACTTATGTGGCATGCACACTGTGCCACATAAGTAACTACTTTTGTTTGAAGAAAAATGATATTGCTAAGTAGAAAAACAGAGAAAAATTAAAAACTATTTCATGAAAATTTTATACCATAAATAGCTTCAACAGAGCAGAACTGCTTTACTAAATTCTATTGTAAGAACTATGAACTTCATCAAAATTAGTCCAGAAAAGAAAAATAACCTAATTCATCAACTAAATGCATGGGAAAAAATAATGAAAACAGAATCACTTTCAAATATTTCTTTGTGAATGGTAAATCTGCTAATAATTTATTTAAAAGGTTTCTCTGTATGTTTTACCAGGATAGGTTTATATAAAGAGATCTTAAGGAGGCAAATGGCCTTAAAATGGATAACGACACACCTGATTTAACCACCATTCAATAAAAGAAATATGATAAACTTACAAAACCAACAAGATTGCAAAAGATATGTAAAGCATCCATCATCTTGGAAAAATCATTAGGCCTCCATAAGTCTACTTAAACATAAGTCTACTTAAGATCTAT
This sequence comes from Phyllostomus hastatus, assembly GCF_019186645.2. Taxonomy (NCBI): domain Eukaryota; kingdom Metazoa; phylum Chordata; class Mammalia; order Chiroptera; family Phyllostomidae; genus Phyllostomus; species Phyllostomus hastatus. Next base: position 31,290,470 of record NW_025333709.1, on the reverse strand, counting down.
ACTTAACAACAATTCTCATTTATCCTGTGGTTATCCTGCTGCTATCTAAGTTGCTAAACTGTAAGAATCCAGCAGACAATACAAGCCAGCAGAATTCCAGACACCTAACTAAATGGGAAAAGAAAGACAGAACGTGCTTAATGTTCCTATTAATATCCACTATTACCTGATTTCTATTTAAAACAGTAGAGTTTTTTGAGCACTACTGACCTTCACTATGTAACCTAGTTTTCACATTTAAACACCCATATTCTTAAGTGTATAAGATGAAGAATTATATCAAATTCAGCAACCCACTCTGTAATCCTAATAACTTTACCTGAATGAACACCAGCAGCATGTATCATTTCAGCTAATATACTCAGTACAGCTTACTAAAATATGAATTCATGCAAAGTAACTAAATTACTAGTTAGCCCTCTCAGTATCTCATCCTCAAAAACATTTAAATTATCAAACTTTCCGTAAAGCATAGTGACAAAGAGACATATAAGCAAATTGTTTAGTATACTGTGCTTTTAATTTAAATCTTACTACAATAGTATCATGGGGCAATTTAAGAAAAAACAATCAACTGGGAGGAATTAAGAACACAAAGAAAAATCATGCTATCTATTAATAGACACCTTTCCAATCAGTATCTATACATCAGAAAGTTGGCATGACAACTAGAAAGGGACCTTTTTGTGAGATCTCTATTCTACCTAAGATATTTCAATGTAAATCTTTATTGGTAAATGTTCACTGAAACTTAACTATAAAGTTGATTAAACACTATGCAATCAATTCTTTGACAATTATCTAATGTATTTTCAAAATGCATAATATGTTAGGCCAACTTACTTTTCATCTAAAAAATCTCTATTTAGCATTTGACTTATAAACCCAAGAGAAATCATATAAGGAAAGAAAAATTCATCTCAAAAATCCCTTTCTTCTCCCAACACTCCCACCTTCCTGGCCAACATATGTGCTGCCTAGACAGCAGACTTAAAGTACACAAGACAAGTACTTTTTTTCCTGCAGCCTTTATCTGTGAAATGAGGAGGGAAAAAAATGTTTATTTTCTTGGAAAGCCTTGTATAACAACAGTAGAAGTAAGATTTCTAGTACTGGCCAAAAGCTTTTGGATTAGTGGTTTTGAAAGTCATCACCCATCAGAAGAACCACCTGCAGAATTTGTTAAAATACAGGTTGCTGGATCCCTTCCCCTAGAAATTCTTATTTAGTGTCTGGAGTGGGCCCAGAGAATTTGCATTCTAACAAGACGATGATGTTGCTGATGAAAGACCATACTTTGGGAATCAATGGATTAGATTCTAAACTTCTCTTTTGCACTGTTGACACCTCAATATTCAATACAGACAAAATAAATTCTATTCTAAATTTGTTATGAAACAAAGTATGTGACACTGTGAAGTAAAATAGTACAGATGCATGACAGCCTATACTATCTGGCATCTTCAAAAGAAAGAGAGCAGGGAATGTAATTTTTCTACCATGTAACACATGCTGGTAAATGTAAAGTGTGAGGGTAGGGGGACCTGAAATCCTATATGGGAGACTAAAAGAACTGAAACAAAGAAACAGAAAGGCAGCGTTAACTGCAAAATATCATACTAAAAAGAATTTTTTAAATTCTCACAAAATTAAGAGGCTCCACATTCAACAACAAAATGAATAAAATTTATCAAAAATTCATTCTAAATGTATTTGATCATTATTTTGTATAACTAAGGCAAAAAAGAGTTAACGTGACAGGCAGCCTATGAGATGAATTCTAAGGATCCCTGAGCCTCCTGGTATTTATGCCTTTTTATACCCACGGTATTTATATCCTCCCCTTAAGTCCCGGCTAGATGTAATAACTTGTTTCTAACAAATGAAATAGAGCAAAAATGATGGGATGTTACTTCCAAGACTACATTTCAAGAAACAGTGACTTCCATCTTATTGGTGTCCTCTGTTGTCTTCTCAGAGTTCAAGCTTTCATGAAACAAGCTGCCATGCTGGAGAGAATCAGTCAAGCCTATGAGATGACCATCTCAAAGTCTGTAAGAGACCTTGAAGCAGAGGACCCAGCCAAACTGTCTCCACTTTCCTAACGCAAAAAAACTATTCAATAATAAATATATTGTTGTTTTAAGCCAATATATTCTGGAGTAATTTCTCATGCAGCCCTAGCTAACCAATACACATAAAAACTACCTGTCATTCCTCTATTAAGTTAACAACAACAACAACAACAACAAAAATGCATGCCAGAATTAATTATGTGATAGGTCCTCACTGGTAACTTCAAATTGCTAGTTCTTAGTTCTTACTGGTAGCTTCCAAATTTCAACATTATTATGTTACAAATAAATAAGCCTGATCACTTTCCTTAAGTCCCAATGATTTTTATGTCAAAGTCATCAAGCCCATACACATAGATTCTGCATAAAGAAAAGTCAAGACTTATGAAATTATTACATATCACCTTCCATTACATGCTTTTTTCTATGTAGCAGTATTCTTAAAATTATATACGCACACATATCACCTACCATTTACTCTTTAAGAAAAAAGAAAAATGGAATATAGAATGCTGTAAACTATTTTTTAATAATTAATATGAAATAACTATAAAATACAAAATAAAAAGGAAATAATTTTAAAGAAAAAATCTGTTAAAAGGTGCTACATTCACAAAACTTAGAGCAACCAAGTTACCAGAATACTTCTATACCTAATAGGTAAAAAAAAATGGTTTATGACAACTATAAATGGAATTAACTATTTTATTAATATTAGGATCTCTTAATTCTGCAGTTTATAAAATGATCGACAGGCTACAGAAATTAAAATTCTGTTAAACAAAAAGAAACAACTCTGATAGAAATTTCTATATTTTTACCCTCCCCCCCGCAAAATAAAACAAAACTGTAAAGAAACTGATCTCTGTATGCACATATATAATCACAAAATGACTGGAAGAATCACACCAACAAAAAGCAAATATTAAATTATAATTAAATTCTACAAAATGTAGCATCTATATTATTAAAAATATAACTATTATAAAGGGAGTGTCCATGGGCAAAAAAGACATTAAAAAATCAACATCCTAAAAATCACTATTCAAAAGACCTTTTAATTTCTATTAAACTTACATTTAATTTTTAATTGTGCCAAAACATACTACTTATTACAAATAATTAGCATTAGTTCCCATTCTGAGTGTATTAAAAACACAACAGACTGTTAAGTTTTTTTATCATAAAAGATGAGTATAATTCTCAAAAGCTTCAAGGAATTCTTTTGCATAGGTACTTCTATAAAACACATTTTTAGCAAACAGCATCTGTTAATAAGCAGATTTGCTGTGTTAAGATCATAAAGCTTCACTGAACTATAAAATGAGCATAATAAATGTTATACTCATGAAATAGTTTATCAATTAGAGGGACAAAATTGTATTTCCTCAAAGGTGCTAGTAACATTCATTCAATATAGGTCAACCTTCTGTCAAAGCAGCAGTTCTCAAAATGCTACTTGGAAATTCCTGAGGTACCTAAGGCCTTTCTAGAAATCTCCAAGGTCAAAACAAAACTACTTTCATAAAAATACTAAGATGTCATTTGCCATTTTCACCCTCATTCTCTTACAGGTCTATAATTAGGTTTCCCAGAGACTACGTAACATACAAAACAATTAGGACAATCTAGTTTTCCATTAAGCCACACAGTAATGAGATATTGAAAGTGTAGAACAATGCCACTCTTTGCACTAAATGTTTTTTGTTGTTCTGGAAAAATAGCTATTTTTAAAGAAAATATTTTCTTAATGTTAATATGTAATGGGTTTATTTCGAGTATTTTAGAAAATAAGTATATTAAACATAGTATTTTAATTTCTCAGTTAAGATCTAATACAAAAACATTGATGTAATATGCATAAATAAAAGCTCTTTGGGTCTGCAGTAATTTTTAAGAGTGTGAAGGAGTCTGTGACCAAAATGTTTGAAAGCCTCTGTGCTAGAATCAGACTACTAACTGAAAAATAATCTAAAACCATGGTAGGCCTTGGAGGAAATGCAGAAGACTCCAAATGTATGTTGCATTTCTCCCAAGCCCCATCTGTCATAGCTAACCCCAGTTCAAGGCATTTAAGGAATAAGTAAGGTTTTCAAGTTCATATAATTTGTAGTACTAGATGAGTGGTAAGACACTGACATACCTGACCATCTTTTAGGAAAAAATCTAATTCCTTCTAAAATACAGAAGCTTACATATTTTGAAGTCTAGATAAACAGCTAAGCCTTATATCCCATTTTAAGTGCTGAGATGACTTGTCTGTGGTCCAGACTAGTTGGGCTGCATCTCAGTAAAGCAGAGAGCCTTCTTCAATGTAGTAGAATTCTACTGCTGAGCTACATTTATTGTTCCCAAATCATACAGGACCACAGTCACATGAGCCTGAATACTGATTAATGTAACAAAAAATGAGTTAAGCTGAATATGCCCTCTGTCAGTAAACTCTATTATAAAAACATAAAAATAAAACATGATACTAAAATAAATGAACACATAAAACCCTAAATAAAATGTAACATAGGTTGAGCAATTTTAAAAAGTTTGTTTACAATCATTACAATAAGCCAGATGCCAACAAGTATTGAATGATTCCACTTACATGAGGTACCTAGAATAGGCAAATTCATAGACAGAAAGAATGGAAGCTAGCAGGGGTTGGGGTAAACAGGAAGGGGTTATTGTTCAGTAAGTACATAGTTTTTGATACAGATGATGAAAAAGTTTTAGGTACAGATCCTAGTGATGGCTACACAACATTGTGAATGTATTTAATGTCACTGAATTATACATTTACAAAATGGTTAAAATCATAAATGTTTTGTTATGTTTATTTTACCAAATAAAAAAATCAACTACTCTGTAACAGCAATCCTTCTAATTTTACAACTTTTATTCTAATAAGAATTTCAAAACTAGTTTATTCAGTGAACATCGATTTCTTAACACAAACCAGGCAAATACTAATACTGCAGTTAACTGATTTTTAAAAAAATCTGATTTCTGTTCTTTATAATCTCCGTAACTTCCCTACACATACACAGGCATGCACTTCTACTTCAAGAAGATGCTTAAAAAAAAAAAAAAGCTTTTAAGACATGTTATTGGCATAAATCACATAATCCAATATTAAAGCCTCCTCGACATAGGTAATGATTCACTTCAACATAGTTAATAAAATAGGCTTTGGAGCAAAGCTGCTTAGGTTAGAATTCTGGTTCTGCTACTTTTCTAGCTAATACCTAAACTCCTAGAGTCCCAGTTTCTGTATCTAAAATTATTTCTACTTCAAATGCTGTCAAGAATAAAACTGAGTTAATACAAGAAGTGTGCTCAGAACAGTGTCTTCAATAGTAAGCATTCAATAAGTATTAGCAACTATTTGTGCTATCACACAGTGAAAGAAACCACACTAACAATAGATCTTGTTCACTAGAAAATGAAGATAGAATTTCTGAAAATTAGGGAAGATCTTGAATAATTGGTATTTATTTTCAAGCTATGGTTAGTACAGCAACTAGGAACAAGATTAAATATTTTTCCATTTAAAAAATGCAAAAGTCTCAACATTTATTTAGGACCACAGGTGCCTTATATGTTTATTTTGCTCTCCAATACAAAACCTCCCCTACTTTCATACTAATCTATTATGGCCACAAATACTTAATTCTCTCTGCTACTAAGGTCTCATGTATGTTTGGAATGTGTGCTTCAGGCAGAGAGAAGGAAATATACTTATCCTCACCTATTAACGATCTGACAGTGAAGTATCTTGAATGGGCACTGTCTATCACACCTCACATTGCTAAGGAGGAACTACTTGTTTACACTGTGAGCCAACTGCAGAGTTGACTAAAAATTTTATCCTCCAAAACAGGGCATTTCTGAGTGAATAATAATTATTCAGGGACAAAAGGTATATAAAGTAGGACTGTTTTAGGCAAATCTGGATATATGGTCACCTTATTTATAAAAAAAATGGTAGCACCCCAAAATATGGGCTTAACATATCATTACTTATTTGTCCCATCATATGCAGAACTATAGTTTTAAAAATTTATGCATTTGAAAGCCAATGTTAACAGAGGCAAAATTAAAATATGTTTAAATTAATTCTCAAAGATTTTCTTCCTTTTACTCTTTCATAACAAAGCACAAAGAAAACCTAAGGCTTCTCCTAGAAAAATGGAGTTTACTTATTAAGGCAATACAAAAAACCCTCCTGAGCCAGCTTTCTTTCCTTAGCTGCTTAGGATTCTAAGGTGATATAAATAACAGCAAACTCAATAGAACATATTATAGTCACATGGTTCTTTGGTAAATGATAAGTTAAAATGTGGCTTTAATCAAGGCCTACATGCAGCTGGTATGTATCTATGCAGACATAGTGTTATTTGAGGCTAGTGCCCATTCTGATTGGTAAGTGCCTTGTGTGACTTTACCAGTTGGCAATCTGAAAATCCCCCTGTGTTACAGATATATAAATATGTTTCTAACTCAATTAGTTAACATATTTAGAGTATGTCAAGCATACACAAGACATCTGTGATTAGCACTGTGGGGAAACATACTCTCTCCAACAGCTCACAATCTAGTAAAAATGAGGAGTATTTCAGTTAGGCTCAATTTACAATATTTGGTTTTTAATATGAATTAGTATCTTCCCCCACCAGACTCCAACAGACACACCAATGTTAGGGTACTGCTTAAAGCAGCATTAAAATTCATCTGAATTTATATTCCTAAAATGCTGACAGGACAGCATGAGGTGCAATCCAAAAATAAGCATCAAAGGAAATTTGGACAGTTATTTAAAACATGGAAAGCATGTGCTTTAAATTAACATTAAATATATAGTTTATACAACAGAAAAATGTTACAGAATGCCATAGATAATGTATACATTATTAAAAGATTTGTTATCCTTAGAAATAGAGTTTATACAGCAAAATAAATGGGAGTAATTTTATCATTAAAAAAAAGCCCACTTCCTATCAGCAGTATCTTCTAGAGCTACTAAATATTGTTATACCAGTGAAGTATTTATTGTTTCATCATTACTACATGTTACCACTCTCTCACTTTAATAAACAGCTACTGTTGAACTATATAAAATGTTAGCCATCAAGGGATATACTATTTAGCTAGTAAACAAGAAAATTTTCTTAAATCACTTTTAGTTCCTACTAAAGTTTAAATAAGGTTACAAAGTAATCTAGCTTTAGAACTATTAACACATATACTGATTATCTTTTAGTCTCATTAAATCAAATATGTTCAAAATGAACTATTTCTACATTTTATCTTTTTCAGAGGACAAAGAAATCAATTATGAATCATTAAGTTTTCATTACTTTCCCTTATTTAGTTAATTCTCACCATATTAAAAACACAAGAATCTTGGGTCAAATTACAACTTCTGGTTTGTGTTTCAGGACAAAAAATTCTTGCTGGAACAAAAATTAACTGAACTTTAAAAATAACATTGCCTGGAATAAGTACCTCTAACCTACCCAGTTTTCTCTTCCACTATTTTTAAGACAACAAGATTTCCTGTTGCCAGAGTCATTTTTCATAATTTTTAAATCCTTTTGAAGGCAGAGGTGACAATGGAAGGAAATCAAAGGTGTTGTGGTGGTGAGGCCAAGAGTAACTGACATTTAGAGGCCAAGGATTACTAGAGGGAAGGACTAGCCAACCCTGTGTTTGCCTCTATACTCTGATCGTAACTGACACTAAACAAAAGACAGCACTCCTGTAAATATGGACTAAGTGGTCATGGCTCTTAAGTATAAATTGACATATGTTACAACCATAATGCATATTAAACATATAATTCTGATAAAGAATGATAATTTTTTTAATCACATACTATGGACATCCTCCCTAGAAAAAAAGTATTATCTCAATCAATCTTGTTAGTTTCATTAAAAATTGGTTAAGGGGGATGAAATTAAAATCTTTTGGGGATGAAATAAAGGCTACTGGATGAAAGGTTGAAAGTATGAAATTTGGGGATTATTTTTAATTTTTTTATATTGCCACTGATCTAATGTTTAATAAATAAATAATCAAAAGTGGCTACAAATATGACAGAAAATTTACCAGGTACCTGGCACCCAGAAGTAGTCTCCTAAAAGGAAACCAGTATACAAAGAAAGAAGATGACCAGACTGAGATTTTCATTTCAAAATTCTCTTCATAGGTGTAACTTTTTTTACCTACTCCAATTCTAAAAGTATTTTTAAAAGTTTTTTTCAAAACAAGTTTACATGATTTATAATCAATTAGCAACTTTAGTTTGGGGAATATGATCATATTTTTGGTTCTTAATTTTAGTATCTGTACATTCTTCCCTAGTTTAACATAATGTGTCTTTTCTATGTTGAAATAGCAAGACATACATTTATCTGTTAGTGTGAATCTATTGAAGACAACATAATTTTGTGTCTACTACTTTTATTGCAATGCAATCAGTAAAGATGTTATTTTTCAAATATATATATATTTTAATTGTTAAATTCAAAATAAAAGAAACATTCCTGGGTTATTATTTTTTTCAAAATCAAATATCTTTCGTACTATTTACCTGGTGGTGGAATCAGAGGCGGAGCAGTGCTGACTGTTGGAGGAGGTGGAAGAAATGGAGGAGGTGGAAGGTGAGTGGGAGGAGCTCCTGGAGGGAAAAATGGAGGCGGTTTGCTAAAATTGTTGTCTACTTCAGTAGCAGATCTTTCTGAAAGGACCTGAAATTAGAGCATAGTTCATTAAAAAGATGAATAAATGTTCTTATCTGTGATTAAACTCAGTAAATTAATTTCATTTCATCTAAGAATCAAAGTAAAAAGTTTTATTTAAATACACATATTTTGAGGAGGTGAAGAGTAATTTTCTGTGCGTGACGTGTATGTATATACACACAAATGTGATGAACTCACACACATATTTAAACCCTAGAAAAAAACAATGGAATCATTACAGAAGTTCTTAATAAGAAATAATTAAGTGATAAAAATATTCTAAACAAAATTAAATACTTTATAAATAAAATGTTCTAAGTATTTTCATTATTACCCAGCTCAAGTTAAAGTATTTAAATTAAAGCATGTAACCATTAGTGTCAGATACCAGCAATAGGAAATTAACATGGCAGCAGAACCAGAAATGTATTACAACGGGGCCTGTCATCACCAGGGTGCAAAGTAAGAGACCATAGAACATCACCAGGGTGCAAGAGGCAGCCAAATACATAGAAAACTTTTCTGTGTCACCCTTGTAACTTTAAGAACAAGGGTTTATATTTGAAAAGTAAAAGTGTTTACAAAATAGTGACCTGTGGTGAACAGGTAAGGGATAGGCACCAAATCTACAAAGGAATGGCACCTAGAAATTTGGATTTTTGACAAGTCTCCTGAGGGATTCTAATGTATAAACACATTTAGGAAACAGCAGAAACAGGCAACATAATATTGTATTTTGAGACTATACTTCTTAAATCCTTACTAGTTAAAGCACATCATTTAAACAATATAATCATTCTTCCTTGCATTAACTTTTCCTACATTTTTGTTCTGTAATTTTTATAAGGCATATGCTGATAAGCTATTTTTTAATGAAGGAAACAGACTTAAATTTAAAATATTATATATAGCATTTTGATGGTGGGGGAAGAAAAAACTAGCTTAATTTTAGAAATGATTTACTTTTAAAGATGCTAAAAAGAACAGTTTACATGATTTATTAAAAGTAATGAAAATCAAAACACTATGGACATTTTTAACTACTCACGAAAAGAAAGTAACTAACAAAATAGAAACAGACTCATAGATACAGAGAATAGACTGCCATCTGTCAGCGTGGAGGGGATTGAGGGTTGGGTAAAAAAGGTGAAGGGATTAAGAGAGAAAAAAACCCTCATAGACAGATAATAGGATGGAGATCACCAGAGGGAAAAGGGGTGGAGGGAGGCAGAAAGGGGCATAAGGGGGAATGTATGCTGATGGAAGGAGACCCGACTTGGGGTAATGAACACAAAACACAATATACAGATGATATATCATAGAATCATACATCTGAAACCTATATAAATTTATAATGGATATCATACCAATAAATTCAGTAGAAGAAAATGAAGTAGGTAATAAAAAGAAGTGTGGTCAAGTTAACAGCTGAAAGTTTCAGTTGCTAAAGTAATAGCTTGAATTACCTCAGTTACTAACAACTCATCCCCTTTCATCCTTACACTTGAAAACACAGGGATTACAAATTTGTTTTCCCCAAGAAAAGCCACATTAAATAAATTATGATATTATCAATATTATACAATAAAGCTATCATAAAGAGACTTTAAGTTATAGTTTTAAGAATATGAGAAAATGCAAATGATAATTTCAAAAAAAAAAAAGGATACACAAAAATATAACGGTATCCCAATCTTGCTTTGTGGCAAGTAAGAGATGTATCAAAATGCTTAGTGCTTATCTTTAGATAGCAGAATTATCAGTGGCTTTATTTTGTTCTTTAGACTTCCCCCATATTTTCCTTTTTGTTCAATGAAGCCATACATTATGTTTATAACAAGGAAAAAAATCTTACTAAAAAAGACTCAAAAGTTGTAAATTCTAAATTTTATTTACAGTAAAATGGTGACTGACTTCATATTTTAAACCTCTTTGTAGCACCTAACACAACACTATGAATATAAACTGAATAAATTACACTAAAATATGCATATATTTTTCAGCTAAAAAAATAATAATTTAAAAAATACTAAACCTGTATGTTGCTATTTTCATTTGCCCGTCGCCTTCCTTCAACTCGGCTGATAGTTATAGTCTGACCAATAACATCAATTGCCCCAGGCAGTCTCCTGTAACATAAAAATTAAACCAACTCACTTTCACTTAAATAGATATTTAAAAGAGAATGCAAATATCGGGAAAGAAATAAATCTAGAACCCTATGCAGTGTACTTTAAAATAAAAACCAGGCTATAATACACACTGAAAGAACTTGACTAAATTAATTAAGCGTCTCTATTTTGCATGGTCATAAAAACTACATTTTTAAATTAATAAGCTTGGGTCAACATACTCAAACGATGATTTTAAACTTAGATTTAAGTATTTTTATAGGTTTTCTTCTAAATTTACTACTTTTTAATACTATCCAACTGAATTTATCCTTGTGGAATTCAATCAGGTAGCAAATGCTAAACAAATGGAAATAATTATAACAGCACAGTTCTATTACAGAAGCTTTTAGAAATACCTCTAAAAGGCCTGAAAAGAAATAATACTCATTCTGACACACAGAGGATATTTTCCTTAGTGACTTATTCAGAGCATTAGAAAACATAAGAAAGGAACCAGTTTTACATTTCTGATAACTTGCCTTTAGACAGAAAAGTTCAAATTTTTAAATGCCTGCCACACCTTCAATTTTATTTACAATCCATTAAAGTATATGAGTAGATTGAAAATAGTCTACCGCAAAGTGCTGCAAGTTTAGCAGGAAAATCTAGTAAGTTAAATTTTTTAAAAATGTTAAAAGCCATTTAGTGTGGTTAAGAACTTGATAAAAAGTATATATGCTTAGTAAGACAGAAATGATTTGTAGGAATAGGCAATGAAAAATGGATGCAAATTACATGAATTTCTCTTCATCTATATTTCAGTTATGAACAATCCTGCCTTTAAAATTTTATAAAAAGGAAAACAACCAAAACACTATGTATCTGTCCAGTCACCAGATTACGTTCCTAAAATGACTAAAAACAGCGGGTACAATTTGCTGAAGGACTATATATTTTACCTAAACCTCACAATACTCCTTAATTTTGAAAAATTATTGTGTATTTGTTAAAAATTATAAAGCTAGGGCCCAGAGTGATGTCACTAACCTCTGTAACAATTAAATGAACAAACTAACTTTCAAATCTGAGTTTGATTCCAAAGCTTATAGATCCCTTCCCTTGACCAGGCTGCCTTCCAGCAAGATAACTGGTCTTGAGAAATGTAAGGTTTCTGGAAAATCAAGAATTGGTATAAGCTTGTCTCAAGTGAAGCTTGAGAAAGCCCCATAATTTTATGTACACAAAAACAAAACAGACAGCCCTGTTGAGTATATAATTGCACTTGAAATGGCTTCACCTACACAGTTAATTCCAACTTACCGTCTTGCCAATTTTAAGACTGTTCTCTATAATTTTAATACAATTTGAAAGTTCAAGCCTTTCCAATTTTATGCCTGGGCCATTGACTTCCAAGGGTTCTCTCTTGATCAAGAGTGACTTTACTTAAATTATACCCTTCAATATACCTGGGAAACCACCCTAGCATTAACATATTAGAAATATCCAAATACCTTTAACATAAATATTGCTCCGATTTCTTCCCCCAAACTTAAAATAATTATAAAGCTATGTCCACTATATACTTCCTATCAAAGTGCATGCCTTAGCCCTTTAAAAACTTTATAAGATTTCTGATATATGCACAAATCTCAGATTCTAACATCTTAACAGATAAAGGTATATATTCTGAGGCCAGGCTTCTCCTCCCCATTTATTACTACATAGACTTCATTCACTGTAAAAGTCTTCATTTCTACTATTTCCTTTTCCATTCTTTTCTGTTCTCAATTGCTGGGTTCTCCCCTCTTCATCTTTTTAAATTAAACCATAAAGAATAATTCTCAGAAATTTGTTTGGAATTGGAATTTGGACCGCAAATTCTCCAAACTGTTAAAAGCCGCAAAAATGAAATCTAGATATAATATTCTAATTTTTGTGCTTGGGAAATATTTCTCTAACCTTTTACCATGGATTTGAAAAACTGCAGCATATAGGAGTACTTATTTTAATTTTGCTTATCTTAAAAAAGGATCAGAGAAGTCTCATTATTTTTTCCAGCTTTAAATGGATTGTTTAATTACTAAAGATTCAAAATGGCATATACTACATTCTAAAAACATACAAATAAGAAATTAATCTTAAGAAACGTGTATCTCTAGAGCAGGGGTGTCAAACTCATTTTCACTGGGGGCCACATCAGCCTTGCGGTTGCCTTCAAAAGACTGAATATAATTTTAGGACTGTGTAAATGTAACTACTCCTTAACAGTTAAGTGAGAGCTCTGCGCTGTCACCAGATAGAAACAAGGTGCTGGGCCAGATACAACCAAGCGGAGGGCTGGATTCGACGCTCAGGCCTTGTGTTTGCCACCTGTGCTCTACAGGAAGTCCATAAATTTTTAATTCCTTATATTTCCATAAAAATAACAGTTCCTTGCCCAGGCATTTTTATAATACAAATTAATTTACCTTAATCATAAATGTGAAGGTTACCATTTTGTTTAGAAGTATTTTGACAGAAATATAAGTATATAGAAAGTAACGCAAAAGCACATAATTTTTAACATGGACGAGTACTTAAACAATTCAATGTTATTCTGATAACATTATGAAAAAAATATTAAACCATATTTATTCTACAAGTTTTTCATGTAACACTTTTTAGTTCATTAAATGAAAGATTTAGTAGAGCTTCACTATAACAATCTTCTATGACTTGGACTGCCACAGCACAAGTTTAACTGGGCTTACAAATTTGTTCACTAAGGCAGACAGCTAATACAGCTATCAAGATTCTTTTCCCTCTACTGGACTCGATCATATACAGTACAAAAAAAACCTGAAAGAGACAAACTAATCACAGTGATATCTACAGTTTTATTAATCTACAGCATAACATAGGCAGTGAATGATCACAAGAGCCTCTACCTTTCCTCCTGGCACAGATATATATAAAAACATTTCTAGTAATATAATTAAATTAAAATGTCATATTTTGATGATTCTGATGTTCCAGAAAGCATATGAGGGCTGCTTACAGAAGAGATACAAAAGAAATTTTTAAAGTGACGAAATCAGAGAGAAGGGAAGATGGACAAAAGATTAGTTAGCAATCTTTTGTCACAAGTTTCTGAGCTTATTTAACAGTAAAAATAAAGGATATTATTAATAACAAAAATCTTTAATGTGCATAAGACAAAAACAAAACATTATCTCTGAAAATGCTGTTCCTAATAATAATAATAATAGCTAGTATTTACTCAGCACCTATTATATGGCAGAAAAGTACTGTTCTGAGCACTCTATATATACAGGTGCTCCTTGACTAAGAATAGGGTTATGTCCTGATAAACCCATCATAACTTGAAAATATTGCTATCAGTAAGTCAAAATGTACATAAGACACCTAATGTACAAAACAACGTACCACAGCTTAGCCTTCCCTACCTTACATGTGTTCAGAACATCTACATTAGCCAACAGTTGGGCAAAATGATCTCTCTGCTGCTGCCTGGGATCATGAGAGTATCTTGCCACATATCACTAGCTCAAGAAAAGATCAAAGATCAAAATTCAAAGTATAGGTTCTATTAATTGCACATTGCTTTTTCACTACCATAAAGTCAAAAAATCAACAAGACAAATCATCATTAAGTGGGGGACCATCTATATTTACTTCTCATAATAACCCTAAGAGGTAGCAACTACTATTATTTCCATTTTATAGATGAAAGCAAATGGAAAAAATTTTCTCTTTTGAGACCACCTGAAGAGAAAATATGATGGAGTACAGTAGTTTTTAAACTTTTAGACCACAAAACACAGTTCCTGAAGAAATATTTAGTTTATAAGGCAATCTAGTACACACATATTATATAAAAAACTAAGTTTCATGAATAACACTTACACTTACTATAAAGAAAAGGTAACATTAAAATAAAATTTTATTAGTATTTAAATATAACATAAGCAAAAAACAAAATAAACAATACAAAACAATACAAGAAATATTTGGTGGCTGAAACCACCAAACCGATTTCACGCTCCACTAATGGACTGTAATTTTGTGCTTTGAAACACACTTGAGCAGGGACAAAGTCTCAATATTTCTACAGTAAAAGCAAAAGAGAATTTCAGGGCTGTTTCTCCAAATATTCCTCAACATTGGGTGAAGCATAACAATAATGCACAATTCAATCAAGGTAACTTAATCAAGGGAAGTAAAACAATACAGTCTGAGTATACAGCCCTCTTAATAACTGTCCGGCTTGATCTAAGAATTTACCTGTACCTCAAAGCAAGAGTCCTTAACTAGAATATCTGAGCTACAAAAGGATCAGGAGAGCCCTGAACCTAAATTTATGCATATGTAATCACGTTATTTTTGAGGCAAGAGTCCACAATTTGCAGCAAATTTTTTTAGCAGTTAGTTTCAAAGAAAGTTCAGAACCCTATTCTAAAAGAATTAATGACACATATCCTTGCAGAAATCTATTAATGCTGGTTTCTCACGTCAGAGCTTCTAATAAGAACTGGGTGCAGATGGTTCAAGGGTGTATTCTCCAGGAGTGGAAACCCTACAATGTAGCTATTTCATATTCTCACGTTAAAGACAGATATCTTTGGTATGAATGTCTAACTCAGGTCATACATCTACATAGATGGCTGTAATAATACTGCGTGAAATATGGGTATAACATTTTTAAGCTAATTAGGAAAAAGATGAACCTTGAGAGACATGTAGAACAGATTTAGCCACAGAGGATGGAAATGGAAGAAATTTGAGATAGAAGGAAGAATATAAGCAGAGAAAGGATGTGCAGAAAATATTATATGCAGAATTCCAACTCAGCAAATAGACTGCCAATCTGTTTACAACAGAAAAAGTTTAATCCATCTTTGATAGTAGTTACCAACAAAAAGACTTAAAAAAAGACAAAATATAAATTAAACGTGGGGATTCTAAGATGGATGCATAGGGGAAGAAATTACACTAACCTGATCCTGGCCCCAAACTGAATTTACAGCTAAAACATAGAGCAATCAACCTGAGTAACCAACTAAAGGCCAGCTGAACTGATATACTAAAACAAAACGAAGAATTTTCAGAAGAAGATGCATAAAGAAGGCACATAAAGGGCCAAGACACAAAAAGGACCAACTCCCACACCCAGGTGCAACAGAAACTGAGGGGATATCATGGCTGCAAAACTGGTTGCAAAACTCCCTCACACCAGGAGCCTGAGGTCTCAACCGCACACAGGGATCCCTAACCCAGAGCAACAGAGATGGGAAGAATAGCCCACATAGCACCTGGTGGTGAAAATTGGTGGGTGAATTCACTCTGCCTGGGAGACCCAGATGCAACCTTTTCAGGGACTAGCACTCCTATTGTTACAGCACCAGCCTGGGGAATGGACAGTCTGGGGAGCAGACTAACTGCTTGGTCTCTGACCGCTGGATAGCACACTCTACTGTACTCAGGACCTGTGGGGGTGGGGAGGGGTCTGCTGGCCACAGCCAGCAGTGACTTTTGGGGGCCCTCTTTTTCTGGAGAGGCTCTTGGCAGAGATCCATACAGTGACTAAATGGTGTGGCTTTGGAGAGAGGACCTGCACCCCCCAGCTGGAGCACATAGCCAGCTCCCCACCCCCCACCTGTAGAATCACTTGGCCACCCCAAACTGCTCAGTTCAGCCAAGCAGAAAATCAGAATGCTGCTTGCAACTTTCAGACTCTATCTCCAGAGTAGGTTTCTGTCCAGGAACTACTAGGGCTGAGCGTGTGGCTACATCTTAGAGGAGGAGGAAGGGAGAAGACCACTCCTATGTCCCCTTTGAGCTTAGCCTGCCCTACCCTTGGAAAAAGTACCCACCTCCTTCCTACAGGCTTGTGGGCATCAATCCCAATGGGAAACTTGTTTGGATCAGCCACGCCAAGTGCCCTGGATACCCCGCCTCACTCGGCTCAGTTCCGCAGAGGAAACAGACAGCAGCTCAGAGTGGGGACACTCAAAGGCTAATTCCCTCAGAGGTTATTGTCAGGGACTAGAATGAAGTGCTTAGCCCCTCCTGTGGGCTAGGCCGGCATAACCTCCAATGGGAAACTTTTGATACATCCCCCTGAGCCCCAGGCAGCTGCAGAGCACTCTGCTGGCTGTACCCATACTGAACCTGCAGCAGCCCCTCCAGGGAGAACTACAGTTGGAGACTCTGGCAGAGACTGAGTGCTTTGGCTCTGGAGTAGGGGAGGACTCTCTTTTCTACAGGGTGCCACCTACTTTGGTGCTGGGTGCCTGACTGTGTGATCCCCAAGCAGGGCACCCACTAAGCCCTGTCATCCTAACCCTGGTTGCCATGCCCTATGGAGCTCACAATCTGTGGAAGGGACTGTGGTCCGTGTCCAGCCTAGGCCCACCCTAGTCTTTTCTCACTAAGCTCTGGAGGAAGACCAGGCAACTTCAAAGGGAGATGGAGACAAGTCTCAGGGAGCCTCAGTCCATTTACACATCTGTCTCCAACTCTAAGCAGGACGAAGCCAAACCTTATACACAAACTGACCCCTCCCATGCACATCTAGGTCCAGTAGTGACAGACATAAACAGTAAACAGTGTAGTGGCTCCAGACAGGTAACTCATGACTGGTTATATACATCTGACATTATCCTGTAGCTGAACCCTACCCAAGAGGACCCAGAACCAACACAAGCAGTGACGGGCCTGAGGCCACACCAGACTTTGACCCAACTAGACAAACAGGTGGCACACCCAAAGGGAGATTTCAGCAGACACAAGAGCCTACAAGGGACAACTCCAACTCATGGGACAGTCCCAGAGCAGCATCTCATACAATAACTGAGGTTTACCCTTATACTTTTCTAGCCTGAAAGCCCAACAGCCTTCATGACTCAACTACAACAGGAGGTACACATAATCCCGCCCCCCCCGCCACATACACACAACCCACTTCTGGAGCACTAAGCTCAGGTGATCTAAAAGATTGTGCCACTTAGGTCAATGGAACACTTTTATCACAAAGTCTTCATAACAAGTTTGAGAGTCACAGCAGATCTACTTAATACAGAGACAAAATTGAGAGACAAAAAATGAAAGAACAAGAGAAATGCCCAGGAAGAAAATAAATGAAATGGAAACAATCAAAATACCAGATGCAGTTTAAAACAATGGTTATAAGGATATTCAAGGACCTAAGGAAAGGAATGGATGAACTCCGTGAGAACTTAAAGAGATAGTAAGAATTTAAAAAGACATAGAAACCATAAAGAAGAACCAGTCAGAAAGAATACAGTATATGAAATGAATACACTAAAGGAATAACAACAGGACAGAAGAAGCAGAAGATTGAAACAGCAATTTAGAGGACAAGATAACAGTAAGCACCCATGCAGAACATCAAAAAGAGAATTTTAAAAAATAAGAAAAGTTTAAGGGACATCTGGGACAACATTAAGATAACAACGTCCACATCATAGGGGTACCAGAGAAGAAGACAGTGAGCAAGGGATAAAGAATCTGTTTGAAGAAATAATGGCTGAAAACTTTCCTAACCAGGTTAAAAATAAAAAAAGTACTGAGACTTCCAATCAAGATTAATCCACAGAGACTCACACCAAGACACATCATAAACAAAATATCAAAGGTTAAAGACAAAGAGAATCTTAAGGGCAGGAACAGAGTTACCTAAAAAGGAGTTCCTATAAGGCTGTCAGAAATACGTTAGATATGAAGGGTTTGACATGAAGTATTCAGTGATGAAAAGCAAGGACCTGCAACAAGGACTACTCTATCTAGCAAGGCTCTCATTTAAAATTGAAGGTGAAATGAAGAGCTTCCCAGACAAAAAAATAAAAAGAATAAAGGAGTTTATTACCATCAAACCAGTATTTCAAGAAAGGGTAAAGAGACTGCTTTAAGAAAAAATAGAGAGGTACATAGGTATAAAGAATAAAATGGCAATAAATAACTATCAATCATAACTTTAAAAGTAAACAGACTGAATGTTTCAATCAAAAAACATAGTGTACCTGAAAGAATAAGAAAGCATGATCCATATATATGCTGTCTACAAGAGCATATATATGCCCACCTCAGAACAAAAGATCACACAGAATGAAAACTGAAGGGCTGGAAAAATATTCCACACAAAGAAAAAAGCTGGGGTACCAATACTTATATCTAACAAAATAGACTTCAAAACAAAGGCCATTAACAAGTGACAATGGTCATGACATAATACTAAAGGGATTGATCTAACAAAAGTATATAACCCTCATAAACATATATGTATCCAACATAAAAGCATCAAAATATATAAAGAAAATCTTGGTGGACATTAAGGGTGAGATTGACAGCAACACAGTCATAGCTGGGAATTTTTACCACTACACTGTCATCAATGGATACATATTCCAGACAAAAAACAAACAAACAAACAAAAAAAAAACAACAACAAAGCAACAGTGACCTTAAATGACACACTGAATGGGATGGATATGATTGATATTTAGAACATTTCATCCCAAAGCATTCTGCTCAAGTGCACATGCAAAATTCTCAAAGATGGACCAGATGTTAGGACACAAAATGAGTCTTAACAAAGTCAAAAAGATGAATCCTATCAGCATCTTCTCTGACCACAATGGTATAAAACCAGAAATCAACAACAACAAAAATTGACAAACATTCAAATATACAGAGGCTAAACAGTACTTTATTAAACAATTAATGAGTTAACAATGAGATAAAAAAATTAAAAATTACCTGTGAACAAATGGAGACGAACACACAACAACCCAAACTTTACGCAGAGTGAAAGCAGT
Source organism: Phyllostomus hastatus (assembly GCF_019186645.2). NCBI lineage: Eukaryota > Metazoa > Chordata > Mammalia > Chiroptera > Phyllostomidae > Phyllostomus > Phyllostomus hastatus. The sequence goes on along the minus strand of NW_025333709.1, from coordinate 31,270,707 downwards.
GCCGCCTGAGAGGGAAGTTCATAGTACTACAATAGGCCTACCTCAAGAAACAACACCCCCGGCCCCGCCCCAAACCATCTAACTTTACACTTAAAAGAACTAGAAGAACAAGAAACAAAGTCTAGAGTAAGTAAAAGAAAGGAAATCATTAACATGATAGCAAAAATAAATGACAAAGATACTACTGGGCCATACAAAAGGAGGAAATCTTACCTTTTGCAACAGCATGAATGGACCTGGAGATTATTATGTTAAGTGAAATAAGCCAGTCAGAGAAAGACAAATCATATGGTCTCACCTACAGGTGGAATCTAATAAACAACATACACTGATGAGCGAAACAGAAACATTGACATGGATACAGGGAAGAGAGTAACAGCTGGGGTGGGGGGAGAAGGACTGGATGAAAGATGATGAAGAGATTAGCCAAAAAACATATATACATCAAAGAGACACAACAACAGTGTGGTGACAGCCAGAGGGAAAGGGGGATAGGGGCCAGAATTGGGACAGAAGGAAACTTTGCTTTAGACTATGGACACACAATGCAGAATGTAGATATCCTGTTGAGTTGTATACTTCAAACCTATAGTTTTGCAAACCAATATAATCATAATAAATTCAATTACAAATTAATTAAGAATTACATACAGGAAAGGGCTCTGTGAGGCTATGTTATGAAAACATCAGTTCTCCTTATAGCTATGGTAAGTCTTATTGTTTTATTTTAAAATCCACGATGCTCAATTAACATTTGATTTTCATCTTTATGCTAGTCCAGAATCCAGTCTCTAAATCAGTGGTTCCCAACTTTGCCTGCATATTGAAATCACTGGGGAGCTCTTAAGAATATCAATGCCCTTGAGTGCACACCGGACTATTTAAATTGGAGTCTCTCTTTGGCCTAAGAGGTGATTATTTTTGAAGCTACCCATATAATTCCAATATATAGCCAAAGTTGAAGACTAGATGCCCAAGAAAATAACTTACATTTGCTCTTTCATATACAAGATTTAAGCCCTGGCCAGTGTGGCACAGTTGGTTGGAGCATCATCCTGTAAACCAAAAGGTCACTGGTTCGATTCCCAGTCAGGGCACATAAGCTAGATTGTAGGTTTGGGAAGTGTGTGAGAGGCAACCAATCAATGTTTCTCTCTCACATCAATGTTTCTTTCTCCCTACTCCTTTCCCCGCTTTCTAATATCAATAAGCATGTCCTTGGGTGAGGGGTAAAAAAGAAAACAATGAAAGTAATTGATAAAAATGAGTATTTCATTTCTTATTACTAAATACATTTTAATAAAGTCATGCCTATAAGTCTGCTAATTAATGTAAGGATGTCATTTATTACATAAATATTTTATTATTGTCCTTTTAGTTCTGTGTGGACTGATAGTACTGCTTCTACACACTTTTTTTTTTTTACTTTCAAAAGCACAAGAATAATTTTCTCTATAGTGTATAGTTTATAAGAAAATTTAATATATTCTTTTATGTGAGGATTTGTTAATCAAAAATCCTGTCTAGAAAAGTAGGATGTTCAAAATTAAAATCACAGTATTTATGACTATCTTCAGGACATGTAATTTATTTTAATTACTACATTTAAAAAGATTGATAAAGCCTATGATAGCAGCAGAGATCCAAAAGGAGCTAAAACTTACTGGATGCCCTCCAATAGGTGCTTTCACAAGCTTAGAAATTATTTAATTCATGAACAGGTTGCAAGCAAAGTTTGTGAACAATTACTTTCATTTTCCCAGATGTGGAAAGAGGCTCTTTTGTACAGTGAAGCGCCAGCAGCAGGGTCCAGGCTCAGGTTAAGACCAACTCCAAAACCTTTCCTTTTTTCAACAAGAAGTATTTTCTGTGCTAATTTTCTGGGGTCTGAATTTTGAAAATGTTTACTTTTTAAGCTATATTTTTTAAAAATAAAAAATTCTAAATGCCTCAATGGGAAAGATGCTAAACTCAGACTCACTGGGAGATACCAATGTGTTCACTGGGCAGTCAAGGGTACTCATTTTTATGCAGAGTTAGGAGCAAAGTTTTACCTGCCATATTCATACTTAAGTTTTTTTTAAATACATCATTGAAGAAAAAGATACTCTACAGTGAATTTTTTAAAAATAAAGGCCTACATATATCTAATCACATAAAATCTTACAAGCTACACAATACAGCAACATGCCGAGTGCTCAATCAAAGGCCATGAAGGTACAGGCACGGCTCTCCAGTACATTATTTTTGATTGAAACATAGTAGGAAGTAGTGCAAGAACAAATGAGAAGGTTTCTCTTAGATTTAATGTTCATTTAACTTCCAGTTGTATTACTATAAGTAATATGTTTGTCTATTATAAGAATACAAGCAGGTTTAAATATTTCAGTGGTTCTACATTGAAAAACAATTTCACTATTCCTCTTTCAAGAGTCTGAATCAGTTAAAAAGCACTGACCTTGATAAACAAGCTTAACAAAACAACTTAGGATCTGCAACCAATTACCTAAGAGGAGCAAAATTTGATATTATAAACTGAACACCCCCCCCAAAACAGACATAAAATGAACATTAGGATAAGCAGAGCAACTATCCATGTTACCAATTTCAATTTTCTATGTTAATTAAACTGCTTTATTCTTCTTACTAATTGGTTTTACAAGCATTACAAATCCGAATTTGTAACACAAACTTACACTAAGAAAATGCCATTGTTACACACAGTTAGCTTGAAGAGCACTATTAAACCAAGTGTGAAAAACACTGGTTTAAATATAAATTGAGAAGAACAAGCATGGGATAAGAATTCCAAGTCCTCAAATACAGTAACTTACGAAAATGATCTCAATCACTGTTTAATTGTTCCTTACAAAGAGACTTAAGCAATACTTCAAAAAAAATTCCACATTTGTTACATTATTAATGACAGCTTTTGTTTTCTATCTTGTAAGAAAGTGTGTGTGTACCATTTTAAAAGAGAAATAGCTTTTATCTAGAGGTTTTAAATTTTCAAAAACATAAAACACATGAAGAGAATATAGTGTCAGATTTCATCCTACCTGCATTCCCTGAGACTAATCACAAATCAGAATGAGGAGTTTTCATTCCAAAGCATCTTTTTTGGGGGGAAAGAGGTAATTATATAGTTATTGTAAGCAATGAAATATATCACTTTCAGATAGGAGAATATTTTCCTTGTAAACTAGCCATCTTATTTCAAGAAACAAACTATTGTATCAAAAGCGAACTATTTTAAGTGAAAAATTCCACATTAAATGGTTGATATGAAAGGAATTCCAGATGTTAAAATATTAGCAAAAGAAAAACATATAGTTTAAAATTACATTAAAAGACAATGGATTTTTAAAGTATTTCTATATCTTTACTTATACTAGCCTGAACTACAGGTCAACCAGCCTGAACTACAGGTATTAAGGGTAGAAAACAGGACTGTAGCCCTGGCTTTGCCTCTTAATTAGCCATGAATTTGGCCAAGTTCCCTAATTTCTCAGATCTCATTTTCCATGTAAAGCAGATACTAGCCAAAAAATAAAGAATTTCAGGATTAACAGGGCTTCCAGATAACACAGTTTAGCCCTATCATTTTACAAATGTGGAGAGGCCCAGAGATTTTAGGAAACTGTTCTAAATTCTCACATATACAAAACCATACTTAGTATCCAAATCTAATACTTATGCCAAGAAACAGCTGTCAATTTAAGGACGTAGTTATTCTCTATATACAGAGATAGCTACCGATTCATTACCAATAGCAGCATGATGAAAATGAAAGCTCTAACTGTGCAGCCCTCCTGGGATCAGTAAATAGGCTGTCCACGTTGCTGGACAGGTTAAACATATATCCAGCGTTTTCTTTATGTACTATGTGCTATAATAATGAAATCATTATACAGAAATTATACTGTTAGCATAGCTATCAAACTTTCAGGTTCCACAGGAATATTAAAAGTAAAACGACCCATAGACTCCACACTTGTCAGATCTAACTTTTCTTTGTTTAAAATAACTCTTGACATTGCTATTGGTTCTTCAAAGAGAATTTTAGTTTTAAAAACTAAGATCAACCAATATTATATAATACCTATGAAAAAATGTCATTTGGTACTTTTAAAACAGTAATATATGCAAATTTTTATTCTATAATCTGTCAAAAGCAACACACGCAATTGACACTATTCTAATAAAGATAGTACAGGGTAGGGCAAAAGTAAGTTTACAGTTGTTTGTATGGAAAATAAAACAATAATCAATAAATAGTAATAAAAGAATAAACTGTTTTACATACTCACCACTGTAAACCTTTGCTCCACCCTGTGTATTTCTACCTGCATGAATTATACTCATAGTTTGGACAGCCTTTCAAAAGTGAAAATATTTTTGACTTTGAGACAAATACGTTTGAGAATAACTAAGCTTCTTCTTTCCAAAAAAGAAATCCTATCAAAATAAGTTGACTAGAAATTCCTACTACTCTTAAGGAATATTAATAAAGACCCAAAAGAAAAGTAAATCTTTGAAAATTAAATTTTGATGTTTCCTCCTCTGTTTTTCTTTTGGATTTTATGATCAAAGATACCTAATCATAATTTACATAATTACAGTCTGTAAATGAAAATAATTAAAAGCATATAACATCAAGCTGCCCAGAAAGCTTAAAATTCTGTAACAACAATAACATAATACTTCCCCTACCCCGCAATATACTGTCACCATTTAAAACTTCAAATGGTAAATTAGGAAGGTATCTTAAGTCTGTATTTCTAAGTTAAGCAAAGTATAATTGTGCACAGACTGATTCCTGTTGGTATTGCACTTTCATACCCAAATATTTGCTTCTCACTACAGCCCTTAGGGAAGATATTATTATTCCCATTTTACAGGTTCAGAGAATTTACAACACCCACCCAAGGCTGTATACTTCGTAAATGTAAGATTAAGAACACAAATCAAAATTCTATGAAGGGTAGATCGTAAGTAAAAAATCCACAGCAACAATAAGGGAACTAGTACTTCCTAGGATAGTTGGTAGGCCCACTTACTAAAATGGCAGGTTAATGCACTACAGTTGGGATATGAAGGCTGGAAAAGAGAGTGGAGCCCAGTTTTATGGGTCCTAAATACTAAGAAGGTAAATTTTCTTCAACAAGTAGTGTAAAGCATCCAGGGATTTTTAAATGGGTGCATCATGAGAAAGAAAAATTAAGCCTGCAGCAAGAAGGAGAAAAAAATTTACTCAGCACCCATTAGCACGGTTCCATGCAATTTATGTTACAAAAGGCTGGAGTGATGGGAGGCATGACATGAGGTGATAAGGCCTGATTTATAAAGTAACTTAAGCCCTAAATACTATACTGGGAAATCATAACTTAGGGGATAAAAATGTGGGGCACAGTCTAATAAAAATTTATTATCTTACTAATAAGACAAAACAACACTGATGATCTAAACATCAGGGAGTATCCAATGTTTAAAAATAGCCTTACCTTAGATCAGGTGATTCGGCCCTCCCATATCGATCCTGCCACTTCCCAACGCTTGAATTGGCTTTTCTGGAGGCAGTACTTGTCTGAGACTGAGAAGAGGTGCTGTTTCTGGTGAGATAAATTTTCTATGTTTTTTCTTATATATTGTTGCCTCTGACCCCCCTTGTTCTGTTGTTTTTTTTTTCCTTGACATGCTTTTTCTAAAATCCTTTATCATGTTCCTATAGTATCATTCTCAAGTCACATAAAATAATTTGCTGTGGTACTAAGACAGCTAGTGGTATATATAGATAGATGTGATATCAACATTTTATTAACTCTAGAATATTTCTAGAAGTATTTTTCAACATAGATGGTATCACGTCAAAATACAGAAATAAAAGAACCAAAGGCTTTCTTCAGGTTACGTTATCAAGAAATAAATTTCTGAGCTTTTATGAGTTAATGACATTAATTTCTGCAGTTTCACAAAACTTATTCAGAATTGTGGTATTTCTTTCCCTAGATTTTTCAATAGCTGATGGTATTATCAGGGTAACCAGTAACACTCTCATGTGTTTCATAAAAACCTACCCTAAATAAGTTTTTATAAAAATTCATTTCAAAATAACTTGTACAAAAAAAGGGGGGAGGGGAGGTGGAGACCATACAGGAAGAATAAACCAGAAACTAAATGAAATGAAACGAAACTGGTTATTGACAGGAGTGAAAGAAACAGGGAAAAGAGTGACAAACCTGAATGTGCTTTTGGAAAGCCTTGCCTTTGGAACTATGTTAAATGTTTTATGTATATAAAAAGTACTTATGTCAAGAGAAATGATAATACTGAATATAAACAGAAGCAAAAATCACATTGTTTTAAATGGTTAATATAATCACTCTGAAAGAACCTCCCAAAATACAGTATTTTGACTATATACTCTCAGTCTAAGAAAATTGCAAAGATATCTTGAACTCTAATAAGGTTTTTTGTAATGGTAGGTATAGAAGTTCTAATGCATTTTATGTGTATTATAAAATGAAGCAAATGAGAAGTATTGAAGTTCTTGGGAACTAGGTTTTCACTGCAGGAAAAGGGAGATGCAGTATATAATAGGGAAAGGAAAGTAGTACCTGGTGGTATCAAACTGAAAAAGAAACGATGATTGCGTGATTAAAATTTATTAATAGAACATACACATAGCAACTTCACATTGAAATTGCTTATTGGTTTTTTCCTAGGTTTGGGTGCTGAAAAGACCTGCAAATAGTGACACCCCAGTAGCAAAAAGTATAAATAGTGCCAAGATTTGGGTTTCTAATTACCAATTCCCACTAAAAGGCATCTTGTCAAAGTAATGGCTGCTTCCAGGAAAGAGGCAGGGAAATTACAAAATAAGCCTAGAACATTCATCTGGTCATGACAGAAAGTAAAATAATTCTTAAAAATTAAAAAGATGGGGACATATCAAAAGATCAGAGGTGCAGTTTGAAGAGGCTCTTTGGACCAAATCTGGAACAATTTGATCATGAATATCAATTACAGTATATATAGATCATATATATGAAGTTTATATACCACAAATAAGCCATGCACACGCACTCTCACACATGAAACAAAAATGAGTTTGGCCTACAATAAATAAGTGGGGAAAAAGGGAAAGCCCCCTTTTTAAACAGAATGCCAACTAATAAATGTGAGAAATAACAGAGTTAGCGAATCACTATTTTGCAGCCATTACATTAATAACTGATTAAAGCAAAAATAAATGGATACTCAAATTCCTAGAAATTTCTGAGAAACAGAATTATTTACCTAGTCTGCTCAGGTTACTTATTAAATACAAAGAGGAAACACAGTAACTTTGCACTGCAAAAATCCAAAGGATACCACTACAAATAAGTGATTAAAGTTTTCCTCACTAATAATGGGACAGAGTGACATCATGTACCTCCAGGATGATGCACTGAGAAGGACACAGCATCACTTACATAGCATTCCTGCCCCCAAAGCAAAACCTAAATCTAATAACAAAGATATATCAACAAAATGATTGGAATGTACTCTTCAAAATTCAGTATCAACAAATACAAAGAATGTCTGAGATGCTGTCCTAGATTAAAGAACAAAGAGATAAGAAACTTAATTGTAATAAATAATCCTGGACTGAATCCTAAATCAAGAAGGAAAGAACTTCCACAGAAGTAATAATTGGCAAAATTTATGGCTTGTATTATGTCTTAAATGACATTGTCTTCTCCCTAAAGTTAATAAAATTTTACTTTATAAGATGTCTTTCTAATCTCCATAAAAATAAAAAACAGAAAAAACAAATGTTTATTTAGGGAAATACTTCACAATCTCCGAAAAGTATCCTTTTGACCAAGTGAAGATGATTCCAGAAAACAAAACTTTCATAATGAAACTTTACATCCAAAAGTGACATGCTGGTTAAGTTTCCATAGGGGCTGTCTTGGTATTATCCATTTTTTTTAGTAGTAAAACTTCTAATTTTTCTATCACTCTTTACCTCCTTTTTACTGTCCCTTATTCACCACTGTCGTCCTGTCTCTTTTTAGATCCATGGTCCATCATTACAATCACTCCCTCAGGTACACTCTCACCTTCCTTGTACCTCTATCCCCTTGTCCTATTTGTCTGGAATAACCTCAACCTCTGTTAAATCCAACTGTAGCTACTCTTAATAAACACATGAATACTTGACAAGGGCAAGAGAAACACACCAGAGAGCAAAATGACTTATTTTAAACTTATGACCATTAACCTCAAGAAAAGCTGGAAATGTATAGTCTCTCTCCCTGTGTCATCAGTTCTTCACTTTACTAACTCATTCCTATCAGCATATTAAAATGCTATAATTTCTCCCATCTTGAAAAAAAGTGCTTTATTGACTCCACATTTCCTGCAGGTACTGCCTAAAATCCTACTTCTTTCCCCCGTTTTATTCACCTCTAAACAATGATTTCAGACACCCCACTTAAACATCCAACATTTCCTTCCACTATCCTCATTTTCACCAGATTCCTCTGCTGCTGAGAAAAAAATTAAAGCCGTAAGAGAATTTTCAATTGTTCCCTCACCATTACCTACCCACTTACCTTCACCACAGCCTGCTTTCCCTCCTGTTACTATGAATGAATTGTCCATGCATCTTTGTAAGCCTAAACTTTCCACTTGCGCATGACATCCCACCCCCTCTGACCTTCTTAAGGTCACTGTTCTAACTGTCCCTTCTCTAGAAACTCATTCTTCTAAGTATATAAACATGCTGTAACTTCTTTCATTTTGAAAAACGCTTCCTTCAGATTCTATGTTTCCCTCCAGATCCTATACTGTTTCTTTTCCCTCCCCGAAAAAGAAAAAAATCCTCAAAATATTTATCCATATTTTCTCATTCTAATTCCTCTCCTCCCATTCTCTCTTGAATCCAGAAAGTCCTTCCAAAGTTTTTTTTTTTTTTTTTAATCTTCACCTTAGACCACTGAAAATGATTCTGGTCAGCGTCACCAATGACTAGCATTTTAAAATCCAAAAGTCATGCTTAGTATTCTTCTTCTTGGCCCATCAGTACTATTTGATGATTAATCACTCTTCCTACTTTGACATGCATCCTTTTCCAGATATACACTGGATTTTTTTTTCATCCTCACTAGTTTATTCTTTTGTACTGGTCTCCTCTTACTGGCTCATCCTTATTTTTTGACCTGCAAAGAGTACCCCAAGGCTGTCCTCTTACCACTTCTCTATCAATACGTACCTCTTCTGTAACCTTATTCAGTTTCATTTCACACTACCTAAACACTGATGACTCAAATTTTTATATCTCCAGCCCATACCTTTCACCTCTACTTCAGATCCATGTATCTACTTCCTAGCCAAAATTTCCACTTGCATGTCTAATAAGCATCTCAATTTTACTATATCCCTGGATTGAACTCTTGGTCTTTTGCCTGCAAAAGTGACCCCTCCTGTATTCTTTTCCATTTCAGATATATAAAAAAAAATGTACATACTATTATACCTTTTGAAATGTATCCAGTATCTGGCTATACTTCTCACCAGCTGCACCATTACTACCTTGGTCCAAATTACCATTATCTGTTTCCTAGATAATTATTAAAATCTCCTAACTGGCCTCTCAGTGTCTGCCCTTAATATATATGTAGTCTGATCTAAATATAGAAGTTGAGACTTTTAAAACTTAAAGCATTTTATTTCATTCCTCTGCTCAAAATCTGATGGTTATCCTCCATTCATTTCATTTATAGGAAAGCCAAAGCTCTTTTAATGCTCTACACAATCTGACCCAAGCTTAAAAAACAAAGGGGGGGTGGGGAAGTACGGCAAGTACATGAAACTGCTACTGATTTTTAAATAGTTTAGTTTATTATGATAACAGAAAACATGGATAGAGTACTTATTTACTATGTAGGTAAATACCAATGATCTAAAAAGCTTTACAGAAATTAATCCATTTAATATACATAACTACCCTCTGAGGGAAGCATTATTACTAAGTTTTACAGATGAGGAAGTGGAAGAACAAGATTAGGGGATTTGCTCAAGGACACATAGCTAGTAAGTAAAAAGAGCCAAAATTTGAAGTCTGGCTCTAGAATCCAAGTTCTTAACATCACTCTGAGCCACAGAACACCATAAACTCACGGAATGAAAGTTGACCTCTTTTAAAATATGAAGACAACAACAACAACAACAAAAAATACTACATATTAAGAGGATAAATATTCCTCAGCTGGCATAACTTCTTAGTCAAACGTTTTATGAAATTGCACTTAGTTCAAATAATTCTATTCGGAAATGCCCATGACTAGTATTATTAAGATGAGAAGAGAAAGTCAAATTCAATGGCTTTGTGACATTTAATTTTAGCTGAAAGCTTCAAGATTATCTATTTCAGGACTAAACTATATAAGGTTTCTTCTTGCATTTGTATATTATAAAATATAATCTCTTATAGCAATTCAAAATTGCAGAATAATAAAACAGGTAACTCTAAAATATAAGCACATAACACAAAAGGTATATGATCTGGCTAAAATTTAGTAATAGTTGGATTATCGACCTATTTCAGGCTCAGGGAAATAACTGATTTAAGTCAAGTGTAACACAAGATTAAATTGCTGACATCAAACTTCCTTACTCTTATCTAATCCTTTACCATTTTCCTGCTAACAGGCTAATCATTTGTTGCATTCAAATTAAAAGGTACCTTCCAGCATATTTGCCTCTCACAAATGGTATCTTGTGGAATTCAAAGTTAAATAGTATCACAACAAACCAAAGAAAGAGAAAAAAAATGGTTTTAATATGAAAGATCTCCCAGGCTAAAATTCCTATGATCTCTTTTACTAAAATTAGTAAAACACCTTTAGGCCAATAGGTCTGGATTTATGGAAGTCCAAAAATTCTTTATATAATAAACACAGAAACAGCAAGACCCTTGCTGTCACCAACTCTCCCGAATGTAAAACTGTCTCTATACTCACATGTAATTGTAGCACCATACTTTATTTCTTGCTTACTTTTTGTAAGGTGAAAGAGCACCCAGACAAGTTTTTCACAAATAATTCATTTTGTACTAAAATAAAGTAGAATGTTTCAGTTTCTTGGTAGCACATGTGGAGCTTTTATACTTCACATAGCACTAAGACAAGGTGAAGATACCAATACCTTCAATAAATTGAGTTTAACTAACTAAAATGGTCTAACTAACCTGCTTGGTGGGAGTCCAGTCTTGAACAATGAAGGAGGAGAAGTAAACTCAGCTTTTGTAGATGGAAGTGCTGTTTCCTTCTCTGAATTTCCAGTTCTTCCCTGCTGTACCTTAAAAAAAAAAGGTTATTAGCTTGTTTAATTTAAGAGAACACAAAAATAATACACTGGAGGTATTAAAATAAATTTGTGACATTGATTCCAAATTAAAGAGAATGTTTTATTGATATTTAATAAAATTAACCTATTTTAGAATAGCATTAGGTGAAAGACACCAAAGATGAATTATGAAATCAAAGTGTTCCAAACAATTAAGAATTTCACATTAATGTCACTTAAAAGTCCAACAAACTGTAACTCTTCAGGACTGCCATTAATTCCTTCAGATCACCAATTGTTAACTCCAACATACTTGATTTGATTACAAAGCCATGTTTCAGAAATTAAGAAATGCTTTGAAGAATTTTCCCCTTCTATATTCACTACTTAGCCATTCTCACCATTTTCTCTTCAAGCTGTGATTTGCTCTATCACAAATATTACTGATCTGCTTCCACACTTCCATACCATTTCTCCCGTTTTCCCACCATCATCACTGCCCTGCCAGTTCTGTACACTGGCAAGCTGGAAGTCAGTCACCTGTCTCCTTAATACCTCTTCTTCCTCTTTATATTCACTTTAAACCAGTTATCTACTTACTCCATAATTTTTCCCAGATTTGCCCATCCTTTCTGCTCCTATCAGATCCTTTGAGTATGGTCCATCATTCTCCTTTACAATAGTGAAATATCTTCTTATGTACTCTTGCTTTTATACCCACCTTCTTATCTTAAAACTGTCACAAATTTGTTAACTATAAACAAAGGTCAAGTTGCCATACACTTGAGTAACATTACACCATACTTTGTGCCCTATTTATATTCTACTGCCCCTGTTCAGACTAAATTCTGCAACTCTCCTTTCCCCAAGAGATGAAGGCCAAGGGACTCTCAGAAACCTTGACTCTGACACAGTCAAACCACTGATTCAATTCCAGAATCCACCTACCTCTCAAATAATCATTGTGGAAAAAAAGAAACCCTTGTTTATATATTTGAGTCATTATAATCAGATCTCTTATTAATACTGTTGTACCTAGAGCCTAATTGGTGCCTCAATATAATAAGGGTTTAACACTGACATTTTACTTGAAAAAATTTCCACTGCTTAAAAAAATCCATTTAAAAAGCACTGACCCTAGTGAGGATGATGAGGATCAGCATTAAGACAATGAGGATATAAAGAAATGGACCTGACAGACCATTTGACAGGTAAAACTGACAGAATATGATGACAGTAACTAAACATGATTCATTCAAACATTTAATAAAAATCTATTTGTACCAGAAGTTGAGACTACACAGAGAAATACAACAAAATCCCAGACCATGGGAAAAGACATACATACAAACAATGAGAACAATAAAATAAATGCTATAAAAAAAACCCATCTATGAGGTAAAAAGCTGCTATGAGAACACAGGAAAAGAAATGCATCACTCTTCCTAAGGATGTTAGGTATACTCAAGAGTTGACACTGTGGTCTCAACTGTTGCCCTGAGCTCCAGTAATTGATATCCAACTCTTACATGTTTAATAAGTATCTCAAACAAAACTACTGATTTCCCACTATCCCTCAAGTCTCGTCCTAGGTTTTCCTTTTCTTTCTTTTTTTTTTAAAGATTTTATTTATTTATTTTTAGAGAGGGAAGGGAGGGAGAAAGAGGGAGAGAGAGAGAAACATCAACGTGCAGTTGCTGGGGGCCGTGGCCTGCAACCCAGGCATGTGCCCTGACTGGGAATCGAACTTGCGATGCTTTGGTTCGCAGCTTGCGCCCAATCCACTGAGCTACGCCAGCCAGGGTGACATCCTAAGTTTTTCTTACACAAGTAAATAGCACCATTGGCTGCCAACTTACTCAAGAAAAAAAAAATTCTAGGAATTACCCAATACATATGAATATCCAATGTTGACTTTACCTTTACAATACACATCAAACTCAAGCACTTATTATATTATGTCCACTCCTAAAAGCAGGTCAAACCCACTGCCACATCTCAATCATTCTAAATTAACTTGTCTTTCTGCTTTTGTCTCGCCTTTCTAAAATCCACGGTCTGTACACAGCAAAAACAATCTAATTAAAATATAAATGAACTCATGTTTCTCCCTGCTCAAAATTCTCTAATAGCTTCCCAATGCGGAGTAAAAGCTCACCTTCCTATAATGGCCTGCAAAGATTTACATGGTATGGGCCCTGCATGTCTTTTCCATTTTGTTTTCCTCTATTCCTCCCCAACTTATCTTTACTTTGCCCAGTCATGATGGCCTTTTTTCTTGTTCTTTTTAACATATAAATTCCTCTTTATGAGAGCCCTTGAATCTGGAATACTCTTTCCCCAGATTGTATCATGGCTACCTTTTTCCCAATCATTCAAATATTGGTCACATGTCTTCTGGGAGTGGCCTTCTCTAACCATTTCTGAACAATCTCTATCATAGCATCATTTTGTATTTTCTTCAGAATTTCTCCTTAGTATAGTTATCTGAAATTATCTTATTTATTTTGTATGGTTATAGTCTGTTTGCTGCCAGAGTAACACAGAATCTTTGAAAACACGGCCATTGGCCAGTTCAAATCTTTATCCCAAGTGCCTAAAAACAGTGTCTGGCATGCAGTAAGTGCTCAATATACTATATTATTTGATTGACTTTGGGACTCAGCTTAAATGTCAGTTCTTTCTTCAAGGCTTTTCATAGGACAGAGAGTTTATAACTACATAATTTTTGGAATTATTATCTAATTAATACCTATCTTTCCTCTGAAGTCAGCCAAACTCTAAGACACAGTCTATCTATGCCTATAATGCTCACCTCTCCACACCCAACCTGAGATACTTTCTGGCACAGTCAATGCTCAATTACAAATTGGGAAGGAGAAGAAAGGAGGGTTAGAAAAGAAAAGTGGAAGAGGAGAGAAAAAAGAAAAAGGCAAGAGAACATAAATATAAACAAAGAAGAGGTATCAGGAAGATAGGTGCATTTTAAAATGTAAAAATTGCTTGTGTTTCCTCGGTTTTTTCTTCTTCATTTCTTCGTAATATATTCATCATATCAGACAATTTTGAAAACCCTCACCCTTTTAGCAACCCTCATAACCAACTTCCATTATCATTACCCACTTGTCTTCAGATGTTGCACTTATGATTACACAGACTCAAAATTTGTTTAATCAGAACAAAGACTATTTTTTTCACGATCTAATACTTTAAGTAACTGTAAAACACCATGACTGATTTTCTAAAAACAAATTCATGTCAGACCTTACATATCCAAACAAAAGTTGACTGACATCTATAAACTTGAGAATGAATTATGCTACCACTGTATCAAAACTTAATTTTGTGAAATTTCCTTCAGCTGCCCCTTTATACCATTATTTATAAAAGTTTGACATTATAAACAATATATCTAAAAAGGAATTTGATAATTGTGGCATACCAAAATAATGGATTATCAACTATTTAAAGTGTTATTTATCAAAAACCTTTTTTTTAAAGATTTTATTTTTTTATTTTTAGAGAGGGGAAGGGAGGGAGAAAGAAAGGGAGAGAAACATCAATGTGTGATTGTCTCTCTCATGCCCCCCACTGGGACCAGGACCACAGCCCAGGCATGTACCCTGACTGGGAATCAAACCAGCAACCCTTTGGTTCACAGGTCAGCTCTCAGTCCACTTAGCCACACCAGCCAAGGCTCAAAAAACATTAATAATCTAGGAAACCATTTGCCATATAATTTAAGATGAAAAAAGAAAAAGTAGAAAACCATATAAATTAATTTCATAATTTTGTTTCAACCCACAAGAACAAAAAGACCGTGAAAGCAACAAAATGCAGGACTTTGAAAGTAGATGAAAAAATAATAACTGATTTAGCAAAGAAACTTGAATCCTAAATCAGCAATGACAAAGCAAAGACACTTAATTTTCAAGGCAGGATCCCAAAGGTTCAGAAATTGACAACATTCAAATCAGCCGAGTATAAATCCTCTAGGTAAGATACTGGAATGTATTCTCTGAAAAAATCAGATAACCACAAAAAAGAAAACAAACAAAAAGTAAAACAACCTAAAGATACTGACATCAGGAACTGTGAAAAAAGCTTACACCTACAGTAAAGCTGGCAGCCAGCCAGTTCTATTCACATGTAGAGCTTCCAATCACCTTTTTGGTGGCCTCTCTCATGACTGAATGGCCAAGGATCAGCAAACGTTTGAGAAAAGCCAAAGACAGAAGCCAAAAACAACAAACTTAAAACATCATCTTGAAGAAAACAGACTATGGGGGGGGGGACTATTACTATCTTTTGGAAGGAGGGGGGTGGAAAATATTGCATCACCACATGCAAAAACAAAAATAGGATGCTACAGTTAAATATTGAAAACAAATCTTCTTGGCTATTAAAAATATAACAGCAGAAATGAAAAACAGAAGGCCTGTAAGGTTGAAGAAATCAGAAAATGGAAGACAGATATGGTGTGTAAGAGAAAAAAGATAAGAAAAGCTTTTTAAAAAGCATAAAAGGTCAATATTTGAATATGGGAGCCAGAAGGCAGAAGAAAGCAGAAATTAAGTTACAAAATAATTAAAGAAAATACTCCAGAAGATTGTGGTCAACTTCTTTTTTACACATACATGTTACAGATACCCAAGATGTTTCCTAAGAGAGGAGTTTCTTTGACCAAGCCATGTCCTCAATCTGCAATACTTTTTTTCTCTTCTCCACATTCTCAAGGCTGTGATTAAAATGGCATATGCTTCCCTATTATTGCAGCCAATTTTAGACTAAAAAAAAAAAAGTAGAACAAACCTATATAACACCCAATGTAGTGTCTAATTACAAAATAATTTCTAATTAACTCTCAATTTCTATAGCATTTTGTCTAAAATATACATTTTAGCATTTAATACCTAAGAAATGTATTTATGCATATTTGGGGTACCAGTTACATCACTATGATTTTTTTGTACTCTCCATAGTTGCAGGATAGTAAAGCAGACAACCAGTACTTTTTCAAAAAGTAAGAATCCCACAGAAATCTAAACAAGGATTTATTTCCTTTTAAAAAAATTTTTATTTATTAATTTTAGAGAGAAAGAGGGAAGGAGAGAGAGGAACACTGATTTGTTCTCCCACCCATTAATGCTTTGATTGGTTGACTCTTCTATGTGCCAAGACCAGGGACTAAACCTGCAACCTTAGAATATAGGGACAATGCTCTAACCAACTGAACTACAATGCCAAGGGCCAACAAAAATACTTTTTTTTTTTTTTTTGCCCTGGCTGGCGTAGCTCAGTGGATTGAGAGCGGGCTGCAAACCAAAGTGTCGCAGGTTCGATTCCCAGTCAGGGTACATGCCTGGGCTTTGGGCCATGACCCCCAGCAACCGCGCATTGATGTCTGTCTGTCTGTCTGTCTCTCTCTCTCCCTTCCCTCTCTAAAAATAAATAAATAAATAAAATCTTTTTTTAAAAAATTAAAAAAAAAGAATGTATTTTTTTAAATCCTCACCAGACGATGTTTTCTATTGATTTTAGAGGGTGGGGGGTGGGGCCTGGAGGGAAGAAAGAGGGAGGGGGAGAGAGAGAGAAAAAGAGAGATGGGGAAGAAGGGATGAGACAAAGAAGGAGAAAAACACCAACTGGTTGTCTCCCATATATACCTTGATCTGGGACAGAACCTGCAACTTTTTGGTATATGGGACAATGCTCCAACCAACTGAGTGACCCAGCCAGGGCAAGGATATTTCTTAAATTTAAGGTGACAGAAACTTTTCCGAAATACAGTGCAAATCAAATGGTAGCCTAAAAATGCCAACACCCCCTCACACCCTTAGTTGCAGATTTTGAGCACTGTCAATAAAATATATCCTACAGACCACAAATGTGAGCCACATATTAAAATACATACCCTATTTATTTCCAATAGGTGAGTAATATTTAACCACATTATCGAAGCAAGAAAAACCCTTATACTACAACCATCAAGTTCATGCTCTTAATTCATTCAGGATCAAATAAATCAGAATTTAAACAATGACCTCCTCTCATATAACTAAAAGAAATTTCAAAAATAAGTTTTCAATATACAGTATGTATATTAAACAATTCACTCACAATGGCTAACTTCAATAAGAGACCAGTCCCTGGAAGTTTCTTTATTTTTTAGTTTAAGAAGTTCACTGCAAAAAGACAAAGTATACAGAAGCTGCCAGTTTACAAAATAAGAATTTCTGTTGAATGAAAATACAAAGCACCACTGCAAATAAACTATTTCATTATCAAAACAACTTTTCTATCTATGCATTGTAATCATGTATAGCAATATGTTGAACACCTAGATAAGCAGATATCACCAAAAAGAACCTGATAAGCAGTAAAAACATGAAAGACATCACCACACACTTTTAAAATAGTTACAGCGGAACAAGAACCAAATACTCACCCAGCGTAGGATGTAAGTTAAAACTGAATTCTCTATACAGAATTGTGCCCAGCAGAGCAGCTACATCTGCAGATATAGCCCATTCACTGCATATGGCAGTATTTCAGCGGACAGAGTTGCAGTCCTAAAAGGGGCACGAAAGAGTTCCTGCCCACAAAAGTTCCCTAAATATACAAATCAATCTAAAAGCCACTCCCAGTCTTCATCCCAGTGTCATTCAGTGTAAGAGTCAAAATTAAGAATTAAGGTAAAGAAAGAGTATACAATCAGGTTTCAAGAAGAGTAGGTTGCTATGTATCATAGATGTATGAAAATATATTATTCTTTGGACTGGCCTGTGAGTATATGGAATGGAGAAGCCAAAAATCAGACTTGATACACAAGCAGTAGTATCAACCTGCAAGTCCCTCACTAAACCTACTCCTTTTTAAAGTATTAATTTAAAAATCAATGGCTTTATCCTATTTTGTTAAGTCTTCCTGAAAGACTCTCAAAGAATGCCTAAGATTCTTGAGCTATCTTAAACTACACGAGTAATTTCAGGGCCATACAGATAATAAGCCATCTTCCTTACCATTTTTAAAAAGAAAATTAGGAAAAATGAATCTTTAATTCTGATAAAGATTATAGCATGATCTTCAATAAGAGCTTAACCTGTTGGCATGAACTTTCATATCCTACAAACATACTATGACTCAAAGTCACAACATATAGCACCAATAGTTTTACTTGGCATTTGTTAGTATAATAGGATATAAATTCACATGCTTGCAAAAGTGGTGATAAAACAATAATCAGCAAATTTGTAAGTCACCAGGAAGCTGAAGGTTTGGAAAAAAGATAGCTATTTCCACTTTAATCTTGTCCCTTGAGTAGTGGTATGGAAGCAGACTCAAGAACAAAAAAATGAGAGCAACCAAGGATAATTTACTAAAATTCACCTTAAAAAGATTGAATCTGCCATCTTGGATCTCTGCACCTGGTGTAACTTCCACAGTACAGTCTTCGGCCTAAGTTAAATAACATAATTTTTTAATCGATAGGCCATATAAAGACTAGCTGTGGCTAGTCTGTGACTTGAAACTAAGAACATCACAAAATCATTAATATGAAACTGAAAAGGAAGGAGGGAAAAAACACAAACATAGTAAAAAAGAATGGAATTTTTAAAATATCATATAGTTTTTAACCACCTTTAGAGGAAAAAGTGATTTATTTGGGAAATAAAACTGGGACAGTAGAAAAAGACAGGGGTATTTTGGAATATTTATCAATTACCGTAATTTTATTTGTAGTCGAGGTAACTGGTATAACTTCAAGTCCCATTCGTATCCTCTTTTGTTTTTCACAGTAAGCTTTCCAGGTATCTTCATTAAAGCCGTAATTAAAATAATCAGAAAGATCAGCACCTAAAGATAAAAAATGCTCTTAGTGTACAAATATTTCAATTCTATATTTATGCAGTATATAAAATATTATGAAGTATAAAATATAGAGTTCTATTAATCTTATCACCCCTTCTAATTTTACCAGTTCTCCCAACTACCATAAAGAGAATTATATGAATTTTTGATCAAAATTATTTCCTTTAGAAATACATTATAATAAAATAATATGCATGTCTACTTTAATATAATGCTAGGCCACCAGCAAGATTTAATAAATTCATTATCAATGATTAATTTATTATATTAATTCATTATTATTCTCATGCATTTAAGACTACAAAAATAACATTAATACAATAATAAATTGATAATGAAAAATACTTTTCTGATAATTGTTTATACTATAAATCTCTTGAAACTGATATAATCTACAATAACCTTACCCGGTTTACGCCATGGTTTATCTTCAAAAGCATCCAAATCAACCTCCAAGAGTGGAACTCCATTAATGCTTCCAGGTGCATCAAGGTCTACCCCTTTGACTTTCGTCCCTATTTCATAAAATTACAAAATGGTGAAGGAGCTACATTAGCAAGAAGCTGAGAGAGATGACAAACAGAAAACACTGACACCTTTTTACTGTTCCTAGCACTATACATGGCAAAGGTTCGAAACAAAACATTGATGTTTACCATACATAAAAGGTAAAGTCAAACCTTATAGTACAACTATATGATAAAATGGATAGAGAGGTTAGGGACTTGTTACATACAATAAGGGATTTCTGTACCACCAGGAAGTTGCTAACTTCCATGTTTTAATTCAGTTTCTGGACAGTCTGTGAGCTAAGAAATGTTTTTACCTTTTTAAAGGGCTGTAAGACAAGTAAAAACCAAACAAACAAAACACCATGACAGGAACCCTATGTGGCTGACACAGCCTAAAATATTTATTAGCTAGTTCTGTCATATATGGTCATAACTGATTTTTAATTAGCTGTAATAGTTACTATGATGTAGTTATCACCTATTCAGATATATGCCTTATTTCCCTTCTGATGCACTTGCAAATAAAAATTTTACCTGTGGTTCCATAAACTCTTCCTCCCGTCTTTATGTTAAGATTTACAGGTGCTGTACCATAACTCCTAAAAACAAAATAAAAATTGTAAACAAAAACAGTAACATATTCAATGTATACAAATAAATTGCACACCCACAAAGTAACTGGATAAACTGATAATGACTCACAGATTTTAGAAAATATCTTGAACTAATTTTAGGTCTGTCACTCAGGCTTAGATAAGTAATAAAATCACAGAACAATACAGATGCAAACTGCAATTTAAGATTTTCTGATTCAAACTAAAAAATTTGTTTTATCAATTCATTTATAAAAACACTTTAATTTTAGTAATCAAAAATACTGCTGCTTCCATATAACTTTGCTTAATTATCTTTAGGAAAGAAATATTTGATGAAGAAATCTTTTATCATGAGCTGTAATTAAAATATAACATTGTGGACTTTGGGCAAGATGGAGGAATAGGTGGACGCACCGTACCCCCTCGCACAACCAAGAATAGAACAATAATAATTTACAGATAGAATATCACTCAGAACTGACAGATGATTTGTCTGGATGGAAGTCGGACAGCCAAGAAGTTGAAGTAGACCCATACATCCAGACTGGTAGGGGACGATGAGCCAGGCGGGCACGGGGCTGGCAGGGGTCGGCGGCGCGCGGAGGTCGGGGGAAAATTTGGCACAAAATCGGCACGACAACCATCCGGGGCGCAAGAACGCAGCGGTGATCCCTGAGTGCGCAAGCTGCGGCTGGGGGACCCAGTGAGGCAGTGATTGTGGATCAGGGCAGAGCTCGCAGCCCAGGATCCCAAAGAAGGGCTCAGCCCAGGAGAACGGAACTACCACCATTGTTCCCTTCCCATCCCCGCTCCCGCCCCCATATACAACATCACAATCTAGCGACTGGGGTGCTCAGCCCCGGTGAACACCTAAGGCTCCACCCCCCCACCATAACAAGAGCGACCAGACCGGAAAAAAAAAAAGGATAGACAGGGAAAGACATAAGACATGTTTCCAACAGAACAGATCAGTCCCCCAGGACTCATCCTTTTGAGCGACCAAGAAATAGCCAACCTATCAGATTTACAGTTCAAAACACTGGTGATCAGAAAGCTCACGGAATTGGTTGACTTTGGGCGCAATTTAGATGAAAGGATGCAGGTTACCATAAAAGAGATGCAGGAAGATACACAGAGGAGAGTCAATAGTGAAAGGAAGGAATCTCAGTCTCAAAACAATACAGTGGACCAGAAGGAAGATAGAATCAACCAAGCAGGAAAGCATGATGAAATAAGAATTCAAAAAATCGAGGAAAAGCTTAAGAGCATCCAGGACATTTTTAAACGTTCCAACATCCGAATTATAGGGGTACCAGAGGGGAGGAGCAACAAGTGGAAAAGTTATTTGAACAAATAATAAAGGAGGAGAACTTTCCCAATCTGGCAAAGGGAACAGTCTTCCAAGAAATCCAAGAAGCTCAGAGAGCCCCAAAGAAGTTGGACCCAAGAAGAAACACACCAAGGCACATCATAATTACATTAGCCAAGGTAAAAACGAAGGAGAGAATCCTAGAAGCAGCAAGAGGTAAGGGGACAGTAACCTACAAAGGAGTTCCCATCAGACTGTCAGCTGATTTCTCCAAAGAGACCTTAAAGGCAAGAAGGGGCTGGAAAGAAATATTCCAAGTCATGAAAGACAAGGACCTACATCCCAGATTGCTCTATCCAGCAAAGCTCTCATTTAGAATGGAAAGGAAGATAAAGTGCTTTTCAGATAAGGTCAAATTAAAGGAGTTCATCATCACCAAGCCCTTATTTTATGAAATGCTAAAGGGACTTATCTAAGAAAAGAAGATAAAGAAAAGACATGTATAGTAAAAGGACAGCAAACTCACAATTATTAACAACCACACCTAAAGCAAAACCAAAAGAAACTAAGTAAACAACTAGAACAGGAACAGAACCACAGAAATGGAGGGCACATGGAGGGCTAGCAGCAGGGGGGGGGGTGGGAGAAGGAGAGGGGGGGAAAAGGTATAGAGAATAGGTAGCACAGAATGTAGGTTGAAAATAGATAGGGGGAGGGCAAGAATAGTACGGGAAATGTAGAAGCTAAAGAACTCATAAGTATGACACATGGACATGAACTAAAGGGGGGGGGGAACGTGGGTGGGAGAGGGGGGTACAGGGTGGAGGGGAGAGAAGGGGGGAAATGGGACAACTGTAATAGCATAATCAATAAAATATATTTTAAAAAAATAAATAAAATAAAATATAACATTGTATTAATTTTAGGTGTAAAACATAACAATTTGATATATATTTAAATTGCAAAGTTTAGTTAACATACGAGGTCTGTCCGGAAAAAGTCCAACCATTGTTAATATAACAAGAACAGTTTGCGCTACATCGATGTAACCAAGCAGCACAGAAGAGTGGACTGGAATGCACATGCATGAACAATGACAACTTCACTGTACTCGTCAGTTGGGGAGGAAGATGCCATTGAGTGAGCATGTGTACTATGTGGCCCTCAAATGACTGAGTAGAACAACGCATCTGAGTCTAATTTTGAATTAAGTTAGAGCATTCCACAGTGGAAACTATTCAGATGACTCAAAAGGCCACAGCAATGGACAACTGGTGACTGGCAGCTTCATTATGACAACACGCCTGCTCATGTATCATGTCTTGTGCAGATTCTGGCAACAAATACCAAATCACCCAGGTGACCCAGCCCCCCTACAGCCCAGACTTGGCACCCTGTTACTTCTGGCTTTTCCCAAAACTAAAATCACCTTTGGAAGGGCAGAGATTTCAGACCATTGATGAGATTCAGGAAAATATGAGGGGGAAGCTGATAGCGACTGGGAGAACTGTGTGAGGTCCCAAAGTGCCTACGTTGAAGGGGATTGAGTCATCACTGTCCTATGCACAATGTTCCCTGTATCTTCTTCAACAAATGGCTCTACTTTTCATGTTGTGTGACTGGATACTTTCTGGACATCCCTCGTACATTACCACACACAGTTACAAATGTAACTGTAAATGTGTTCCCCCCCCCTTGCATGTTGGGACTGCCCTGCCTGGTTTCAAGAGCTGTAACCACCCCCCGCCCCCATGGCTAAGTCTGAGTGACTTTTGGACCATAAGCCACTAAGGAGACAAAGCTTATCTCCCTGGCAGGGGCGCTGGCTCTGCCTCTCTTACTTCACCCTGCCTGGCCCCCAATGCTTGATTGGTTAGCCAATGACAGATAAGATTCCTCAAGGGAGAGATGACCTAAGACAGGCACGATCATGACACCCCCACCCCCAGGGAAGGACTTGGGGGCCACAAAAAAGGGGTGATGGACCCTCACCCCTTGGCTTTGACACAGCCTGAGTCTTCATTCTGTCTTCGAGAAGTCTCCTAATCTCTTGGCTGTCTTACTTCCTACGCCTGACTTAAGCCTGAAACAATGCCTTAAGCCTGAAACAATGCTGGTGGTGGGTACCGCCCTGTGCTGGAAAGGGCAGATTCCCTATGGCGATCAGGCCTAAGAAAGACTATGTAAAATCCTGTGAAACCTGCTTTGTTTAGAATGTTCTCAATTGAGGGTCCAAGCAGGAAGTGAGTTTGTTCCCCAAAGTTTTATGGCCATTTAACTATCTGACCCTGACTCAAAATAGGCCCCGGAGTTCTTTGTATGTTATCTATTGTTTGATCCTTACTGCCTGATAATGACTAATGAGCTTTACATATACACCCTGTATTCCTATGCAAATTGAATCCAATAAAAGCCTCTCAAGGCAAGGGTCGGGCACTCTCCTCTTGAGAGGGTGGCCAGGGTCGCCAAGGCACTCCAAGGCTTGCTCTCCCCTTGACAGAGAAGTCACACTGTCCCTTTTCCTCCACAGGACTTGGTAGTCCATGTGAATTTATTTCGTCTCATCCATATTGCCGAGGATACTGCAGGCCAGTGTCTGCATCACTTGTGATAAGACTTTTTAAGATCCACTCTCTTAGCAACTCAGGTGAAATTTTAACAAGAGTTCTCTCATACATATCATGGTAAGATGGAAAAATGTAAAAACAATGGAATCAACCACTAACAGTTTAATACAGGCATGCATACTATCTTTGAGTTAGTCACACAATTGTTACTTAAAAATAACTTACCCATACTGTGGTGCTCCCGTTTTAATGTCTCCTATAGTGACATGAACATCATCCTCATCATCATCACTGTCACTATCACTATCATCTTCAGTCTCGGTCACTTTCTATACCAACATAAACAATTTTAAAATATATTCAATAATCCATTTCAATATCTAGTATGAATAACTGAAGAAGTATTCATTTTGCAATTAAACTACCATTTTACAGAAAAGTTACAAGCTCATAGAAATGCTACTTCATTTATAACTTCAATATTTTACATGATAGAAAGGATAAGAATGTGAAAACCTTTTTTCACCATCACCTTTATAAATACCTTGTGTTTTTTCCTACTATTTATAACTGCTCCTCTTGCAAAAATGGTCCAAAGTAATTTACTAAGAGAAAATAAACCCTGGCTGGTGTAGCTCAGTTGATTGAGCACGGTTCTGTGAACCAAAGGGTCACTGGTTCTATTCCCAGTCAGGGCACATGCCTGGGTTGTGGGCCAGGTTCCTAATAGGGGGCGCATGCGAGAGGTAACCACACATTGATGTTTCTCTCCCTCTCTTTCTCCTTCCCCTCTAAAAATAAATAAAGTCTTAAAAAAAAAGAAAATTACAAAAAGTATTTAAAAAATTCTTGGTGAAAAGAATAAAGTTAAGAGGAAAACAATTAATTTTAAGATTCACAGTGCCATGGTTAATTAAAAAGCAGCTTACTTACTCCTAGAATTCATTTACACCTAGAAGGGGTCCTGTATGCAAATGGTGGAGGGAATACTTTGTTTTTATGAGTAAAAGTAGGGCCATTTGCAAAGATTTTGTTTTGGCTCTAAAAGGCTACTTAGTGCTTAGTCACATAATAGTCAATTTAAAAAGTAGAACACCGAGGCAAAAATAACTTCTGTATACAAATTCAAAATTACAGAACAATTTTTCTCTTTTTTTTACAGGGTGAGAATGTTCAAAACAGTCATAGAGCTCATAATATGTTCACACCCCTCTAAAACATCAGTTTTAACAGGTATGAGGTCAAAGACTGTCACACACAAATTTTCTTTTTTGCTAAAAAAAACATGACAATCAAACTTGCAATTCACAAGACTCAAATGTCTGCTTTGAAAATCAGGGTATGTTCTGTTTTGTTGACCTACGACCATTCAGTTCCTTGAAATAAACCTCAAACTTTTGCACATGACCTATTTCATCTGAATCTTTCTACTCCTCTTCACTATGCTTTCCATGGCACCAGATGAGGTAGGCAATGTAAGAGGGTGTCAGATCAAGCAGGATACTGAAAGTCATATTAAACTTTAGGTTTATTCCTAAGTGAACACAAAACTATCAATACAGATTTTAAATAGAGAAGTAACTAGATTTCAAAGCCTTAGGTTTACCGGTTTAGGTACTCCATTTTCAGCAGTTTCATCTTCAGCTCCAGATGGAGGATTATTAGCACTATAAACAAAAATAAATACACATGCCTAGTATTACTTTTCAGAAGTACGGACAGTGTATACTGGTACTTTTAAGCTATGTCTGATATTTTCTAAAATTGTTTCCATTGGATGATAAGAAAATGGATGGTAAAAACTACCTCCTTGTCTATCCCTGATGCTTCACATAAAACATGCAGTCAACATTAGAAATAGAATGGAACTGCCTCCACAATTCATTAATGATGTCAAATTTGCAATTTGATGGTGGGGTACAATTGAAGGTGTTTTTTTACATTTTTAAAATATGCTTCCCACTTAATCAATTTTAATTATCCTAAATATTTATCAAACATCCGCTATATGACACATACTATTGTAATTGCCAAGGACTATGTAACACTTTCCTCTTTTCAGATTTGTAATATGATCACATTAACTATTTAGTATTCAATTAATACACATGCCCCTGCCTGTCTTTCTATCTTTATCCCTTTTATTGAATATATGTTCCTTGTATAAAAAAATAAACTTTAAGATAAAAACTTTATTTAGTGTCCCAGGTTCGATTCCCAGCTAGGGTACATTCCTGGGTTGCAGGCCATAACCCCCAGCAACCGCACATTGATGTATCTCTCTCTCTCTCTCTCCCTCCCTCCCTCCCTCCCTCTCTCTCTCTCCCTCCCTCCCTTCCCTCCCTAAAAATAAATAATAAAATCTTAAAAAAAAAAAACCTTTATTTAAGGCTGCCTTCAAATTGGATACCAATGGCAGCCTATGCATTAAAGCAGATGCATTAAAAAACTAATTGGCCCTGGCTGGCGTAGCTCAGTGGATTGAGCGCGGGCTGCGAACCAAACTGTCGCAGGTTCGATTCCCAGTCAGGGTACATGCCTGGGTTGCAGACCATGACCCCCAGCAACCGCACATTGATGTTTCTCTCTCTCTCTCTCTCTCTCTCTCTCTCTCTCTCTCTCTCTCTCCCTCCCTTCCCTCTCTAAAAATAAATAAATAAAATCTTTAAAAAAAAAAACTAATTTTTAAGGCCAATTAATCCTAAATGTGCCATTACAATAGACATTCCTATCCTACTACGTCTTCTTTGCAAGTGTCTTATTTTCAAGCATACAGTCATTAACTATCAAGTAAAACCTCTTGTATTACAGTGTAATTGGTTTCTTATAATTTTAATAATTATGATTTCCATAGTGGGAAATAGCCATTAACCTCATTCTATGGTAAGGAAATGCAAGTACAAAGCAACTAACAATTATTTAGTAGCATTTCTAAGATAAATAAATAAGTAAGTAAATTCCAAATGTTGATCTAGTTCAAGGATCTCATTAAGATTTTTGTTATCTGCCCTGGCTGGTATAGCACAGTGGATCGAGTGCGGGCTGTGAACCAAAGGGTTGCCAGTTTGATTCCCAGTGAGGGTACATGCCTAGGTTGTGGGCCAGGCCTTCAGTGGGGGCCACATGAGGGGCAACCGCACATTGATGTTTCTGTCTTTCTCCCTCCCTTCTCCTCTGTCTAAAAATAAGTAAATAAAATCTTTTAAAAAAAAAAGATTTTTGTTATCTTCTAAACTTCATTCTGTATTAGGTGGTTTCTATACAAATCAATTTAAACTCTACCTTGCTTTTTTATAATATAATCTCCAAATAAAGTAAAATGAAGAATAAAAACTGATAGCATATCTGACAAATTCACTGTCCTCCTGCTTGACCCAAGAAAACAAACCAGCAACTGTATTTTTCCAGTACCTTTACCTCCTGCTTAAATAAGCTTCTAGGTAGCCAGAAAGAAGTTCAGCTTGTTTATATCACAAAAAAGTATTAGCCAAAACATGGATAGAGAAAACATGAGAGAATTGGAGACAGTATAATACAATGGTTAAGAACAGAGATTTTAACAGTGAACTAATCACAAAGAAACTGAGGAAATCTCTAATAACAAGGATTCAGCTCACTTAGGACAACACAATGATGTACCACACTGATACTAGAACACAGGCTTGGTGCTCTTTCCCAATAAACTTTTAAAAGTTTTCATTCTCTATAGCCATTAAAATGCTAAAAACATGATAAAATTATAAGCATTTTCTAGAAAAACAGTATCTTAAGGGTAGATCTTTTCCAGAGGATAAAATAAATTTAACAGTTCTCTAAATAAAGTTTGAATAAGGAATATAGAGATTTTTGACAGGGATGCTCAGGAAAGGTAGAAGGCGCCTCTCAAATAAATTTAATCAAGCTGTATATTGAGGAATTAAAATAAAGAATGTTCAATCAGAAAATAAGTTTGAAGATTTATAGTCAGACCTAGTATTAACAAAAATGGAATAAAAATTAGCCTATAAAAAATTGTGCTTAGTGAATCTGTACCTTTTATCAATTAATTTCTTGACCAAATGAAAAAGAGCACATAAGGAAATATTTAATTACCTTCCAAACTGTAAGTTATACAAATCCTCACTTTGTGGTTCAGATTAGCTTTAAAAACTGGGTTGGATACAAAATTTAAAAACTAAATGATAAAATGTCAGATGATACAGCAGTAAGTTTCAGAAAATGTCTTCCCAAACTGCAGATAGTTTTAAGTGGGGAATAACAGTCTTAATTTCAACACCCCAAAAGCTATTTCTACTTCTCATTTCTTCCCTCCATTCACTTGTTTTTAAGTAACAGCTTTGAGATAATAATTAACATACCATACCATCCATTCATTGGAAATGTACAACTCAATGACTTTTAGTATGTTTACAAAATAGTGCAACAGTAACTACTATCTAATTCCAGAACACTTTCATCACCCCAAAAAGACATCTTGTATTTATCAGTCACCTCCCATTTTATCCTGTACCCAGTCCCAGCCAACACTAACCACTTGGTGTCTCTATGGATTTATCTATTCTGCCCATTTAATATAAATAGAATTATATAATGCGTAGTCCTTTGTGACTGGCTTCTTTCCCTTAGCATGTTTTCAACGTTTGCCCTTGTTGTAACACACGAATAATTCATTCCTTTTTACTGTCAAATACTATTCCATTGTATAAACATACCGTATTTTATCTATCCATTCATTATTTGATGGACATGAGTTATTTCCATTGTTTGGCTATTATGAATAATGCTGCTATGAACGCTCGTGCACAGCAGGTGCTTGAATAATGCCCTTTTGTTCAACTTCATTTTCTTATAACATTGATGAGATCTGTAGGATTATAACTTTTGTTTATATCAGTTAGCCTATGGCAGAACTGGTCTCACTATATGTAGTTTCACCTAAATTCACAGAACCTACAGATGATGTTAAGTGAGAACTTACTATGCAAGACTTGGCATGGATGTATGTTTTCATTTCTCTTAGAGTACAGACATATGAGTGGTATTCCTGGATCATATGGTAACTCTTTGTTTAACCTTTTAAGAAATTGCCAGACTGTTTTCCAAAGTAGCTGCACCATTTTACAATCCTACAATTAGTGAATGGGGTTCCAATTTTCTCCATATCCACACCAATGCCTGTTTCTGTCTTTTTTATTACAGTCAACCTACTGGGTGTGAAGCCCTAGTTCCTTCACTTATTAAACCCAAATATTCTTTAAAAGCTAAGCCCTCTGGTCAGAGTAAAGTCAGCATATCCATTAACCTGTATGAGTGAGTTGCTTTGAAATTTAGAATTCAGTTTCTGGTCCCTGTACGTGTTCTATAAACAATATGCATACTTTTCTAGCTTTTCTAGTAATCTAACAAAAGGAACTAATCTTACTAACGATTAATTCATTAATTCCCCTTTGCATTTAAATAAGCACAAAATGCAGAAATTATAACCCAAGTGCAATACACCATCACAAATATTGTGAAAGGAGTAATTTAAGATTATTCTAAAAAATTTTTTAAGTTAAAACTTTTTTTCTTGGCAGTTTAATGTTTATATTGTATACTCCACTAGTAAGCTCACTTAGAAGTAAAATAAATTACTTAACAGTGAAAAGTAGTTAAACCCTAATTTCAAAATCTTTGTCCCCTAAGCTACCAGCAAATAAACAGACTAGTATAAAATCAGGCCCTGAAATAGGATCAACTCCCAAAGTTTCATTATCTTCCAACCTTTTGTCAGAACGTTGTTAATTGTCAGAATCAATAAATTCTGACAATTTGTTGACAGAGCCTCTGTATTACACTACCTGTGTTAAGTATCAACAAGAAATTTCACTAACCTGGTATTTTCTTCTTCTGGCCTTTCAACTTCATTTTCATCTACCAAAAAGAAATACATAAATAAATAAATAAAATTAACAAGCTACTCTTAAAGAAACCAGTAGTATGAAAATCTGAAGTGATCATCACAAGCACTAACCTAGGTCCTTTGCCAAATCACTGTGCACATGCACGTCCCATGGGCCTATAAGCACATCCAAAGTTAGATCACCTTGCAATAACTTATCAAGATATGTCTTTTATGAAAAAAAATCAGATTTTACTTCCATAAAAATAAACTTAAGAGGTATAAAGGCTTCTATATCTTTGTAAGATAAACCCTATATATTTACATTTCAAAGAATATTACTAATGCTACATCTTGCCACCAAAGACAAATGACTTTACAAGTTTATCAAAATCAAAGTTTGTCAAAGTCACATCAAGGAGCTACATGGTGCCCAAACATATACTTTTACTACAGTGAAGACTATGAAGAATACACATTTCTGGCAAGGAACAAATATTAACTTTCAAATCTAGTACCTGTAACAAGAAGGAGCTGTGACTTACTAAAAGGTAAAAACCAAATGCCTAAACAAGTTCCTTTCAAAAAGGTATAAGATAATTAAGTTTATTTAAAAAAAAATAAATACATGTACTGAAAACTATAAGCCTAAGAGACATGTGTTACTTCTATGATGTGAATTAAAGAGCAGTCTCTTAAATAAGAAAAACTTCACCTTAATACATACAGGAGACATTCGGGGTTTTCTTTATGGGCCATAATGTATTCCATCTTTTTCTTTCTCTCTCTTAATTAATTATTTTTAAAGCACGACTTTCAGACAAGGAGGTACCCTTGCAGGTGCATTCCATACAAACTGACCATCAAGAAACAAGACGTTAGTTTTACAGCATCAACTTTATTAGCTATTACACAATGACTTGCTTAAAGGGACAAGATGGGCATCCTACAGCCAAGGGGCTTGAAGAAACACACCAACACTACTCAGAATCAATATAAAAAAAAACTCGAGTGAACAGCACGGAGGCGAAGCAGCCGAGAAGCCCTGAGGGGGCGACAGACGAGGCCGGCCGCGCGCACCAGACCCCTGCCCGACCCCGCCGCGGCAAGCTGCGCGCGTTTTGGGGATGGGGGCTGGACCAGAGGAGGCCGAGGAGGGCGGGGGAACGCGCACACGGCGCAGGGCCTGACTTAGGCCGAACCAGGTTCCGTAGAAGAGGCCCCAGTCGGAGCCGTGAAGGGCCCGAGAGGACGACCATTTTGGCGCCGGGAGGGGAGGCCTGGGAGAACCGGGAGAGACAGAAGGGACAGGAAGTTCCGTACCGCCATAGAGCCACTCTTCCTCCTCATCCCCTCCGGTCCCGCCGCTCAGCTCCGACACTAGGCGCTCGACCTCACCGGCCGACATGGCCGCCCCGAGCACAACTTAAAGGCAGCGGTCAAAAGCCCTCTCCAGCCCCTTCCCCAGCCTCGCTGCCCGAAGACCCAAGAGGGGCGCAAAAGCCCCGGCGAGCGAACGAAGAAAGCGCGAGACTCAAATCCACTGGACACCGCAGCCGCAGAGGTGGTAAAGCACACTCGGGCCTCAGCCCGCCAGCGCATGCGCAGTACCCAAGCAGCACAGCGGCGGTAGGCGGTTTTGCTTCCGCGGTGGCGGCCACCTGAGCGTGGTTGCGCGTGCGCACAGTAGTTAGCCCCGCCCCTATGGAATCCCACTTTGCCTTTACAACGCTTTCCTCGGTCGTTTCCTGCGTAAACTAGGGTTCCCCTCCCCCAACCATTCCTCTAATAACTGGTATTGCTTTTGTCTGCGAGTACTCCATTGTTTTCTTGTGCCATTGACGCTTTCTGCATTTAATCGTCGGAAAGGCCTTATTTCATTCTTA
Organism: Phyllostomus hastatus; assembly: GCF_019186645.2. NCBI lineage: Eukaryota > Metazoa > Chordata > Mammalia > Chiroptera > Phyllostomidae > Phyllostomus > Phyllostomus hastatus. Next base: position 31,238,747 of record NW_025333709.1, on the reverse strand, counting down.
GTATATTGTATCAGCCTTGATACGGAATAGTTACTTATTGATCACCTGTTTCCTATTAAATAAGAAATCATTATTCATGGCCACTTTCTTGCAATATTTTAACAGCAAACAAAAGCAAAACTAATATATGAATAATGCAGTGTCCTTGTTAAAACAAAGCTTCCAATTAAGTTCAAAGATTGACTACCACCCTTTACAAAAGCAGCTCTTGTTATTTGTGTGCTGTGAATCATTCTGAAATTTTCTATACATTTACTTCAGTTGATTGTATTGTTTTAGTTGCAGAGCCTGAGGCTAATGAGTCTTAAAAGGGTACAGTACAGTATGTATTTTTCTGTAGATCCCTTTTTTTAACTCAACAGTGTCTTGGAGATTCATATTACTACATATACAGGGTCCCACATAAATATCACCCCTTTTTTATTACAGAATCATAAGCATGTAATTCTGTAACATAACAGTATCACACTCAAGCACACCATATGACATTTTAGGTGAAATGTTCAAATTAAAACTAGAAATTATTATACCCATATTATTACCCTACCAACCACACTCAAGCAAGCCTTACTTCCACCTTACCCTGTGTATTAAACTATATCCATTTCTAACTGCTTCATACTATTTCATAGCATGGCTCTCATAAAGTGAATGTGGCTATTTCTCTGTTGATGTTATTTAGATTGCTTTCAACTTTACACCTTAATGTACAAAAAAACCTACAATGAAGATCCTTGTCAGTGACTTCTTATAGATTCTTACAAGTGTTTCTCCAAGATAGATCATAAAGTATATGCAGTTTTATTTTAGTAAATAATGCCAAATTTTAAGGCCACTTTTGAGAACAGGTCTTTCAAGAAGATGACACAAGATTGGTCAAAACTGGTGTTCTAGTTCTTAACTATACCTACTTTCTAATCTCAGGTAATCTATGCTTCAGTTTTCTCATCTATAAAGTGGGAAAGTTGAACTAGATGATCTCTAAAGTCCTTTCCGTTCTAAAGTTTTCAAACAAGATACTTTAATGAAAAGAAATCTGTTTTAGTTTTGAAAATCAATCAATTTGTCCATACTTTCTAGTCAATAAATACTGGGTGTTTATTTATGTATTTAACAATTACTGAATGCCTACTGTTTAAGAACTTAGAAAATAAAGAATAACTAAAACATAGGCCCTGCCCTTGAAGAGCTCTCTATTATGAAAAGGTAGTAAACAACTAGCTCTCCTACAAGGGAAAAAGTAGATATACCATAAAAGAAGCAAACACAAAGTGTTTACATGCTATTAAGACACTATTTTGTGTAATTTAAACAAATTATGTGATTTTAATCCCCCTTACTTTTGAATACTCATTTGTGTGTTGTTCCCGGTCCCTCTTACCTGTTTAGGATAATCCCTGCATCCTTCTGAACACTGCTGAATGAGATATAGTCAACTTTGTGAAATCTTTCCTAAATTCCACTTTTATCTCATTCCATTTCTTTCTTTATTTAACAAATATTTATGTAGGGTCTACCAAGTGTCAGGAGCTCTTCTAGGCTATGTAGATTGAGCAGTGAGAAAAACAGAGTCCACCTTTGATGAAGCTTTTATTCTAACGAGGAGACAGCCAATAAACCTAAGTGTATAATATGTCAAGTGATGGTAAGGATTATCTTGGCATTTACTGACAGTAGTGGAATGAAGGTTTTACATTCTGCTTGTGACTGTCATAAGGCAATCATTTATAGTTCTATTTTTCATTCCATGAGCATACAATGAACTCTGGTTGTTTCATGGAAAAAACAATTGCTTCTTGCTGAGGAGTCTCTTTTTCCTTTCAGCTGCCTGAAATGAGCTTGACTTTCAAGGCACTACATAAGCTGAACTGAAGAATTACTGAATAATAATTGATGCATCAGAATTGCCTTCCCAGAAGTAGCATTTGAGCTAAGCTTTGAGAGGAAGTTTTCCACAAGGAGAGAAGCCCATAAATCACTAATAGCTAGTCTTAAAAGTCCTCTTCCTGCTTGCTTTCAAATTGAGTTCCTTGTCTGGATAATCTTCCATAGTTAAATGTGTCTTTAGCTCCCTAGTCATCAGAGAGATTTCAAAGATAGGTATCTTGATATTATATAAAATTATGACTTTATCTAACTACAGTACTCCGTATTTTCTAATTATATGTTTTCCATTTTATTATTTCTTTTTTTGTGACCTGTTGGTTCTTAGCAAAAACAAACAAAAACAAAGGATCAGTTTTAATATATCTGAGAATTACTGAAAGGTAATGCTCAGTCAATTAAAATAATGAAAAGAGTGTAAGAGTTGAAGATCAAATAAAGGTGCTTTGCTCAATACCTAGTAGATAGCAAGTCCTCATAAATGTGTTTTGAATGAATATGTCATTTAGACCCAAATGTGCTATTTGCTGCCAACTTTAAATGTGTTGCTTAAAATTCAATGTTCTTCACTTTCCTCATCTGTAAATTAATATTAAAATAAAATTTTACCCCCAATTCTTGGGAGGATAACAAAGACCAAACTGAGGTTTCAAATGTCAAATTTGACAAGTTAGTGGCAAGCAGGTGGTAGGTTATGTTTTAATACTTTTGTCCTTTGAACAACCTGAACAACTGCAGATGTTCAGAGGTTTTCTTTCTCTTGATACTTTCATGAGCAATTAAGCCCCAATTATCCACCTTCCTCTATACTCTTACATATTTTGACAGTAAATTTTATATTTGCGGTTGTCTCTGGAAAATTCTTTCATCTCCTATTACATCTACACTGTTATATAAACCACACTCCTTAAGGGTGAGAACAATTTTTTTCCTGTAGTCAGCGAATCCTGTCTTACAATGTTAATTTCATAGAAAGTGAATAGTAAATGCTTAAGTTGATCATGCATATATGGAGAACTTAGAAATGAGGTGAAGGGAAATATGCTTGATTTTATGAGGAATGGGAAATAAATGCTGGCTATTTTTAACAAAATACAAATCACATTTAAAGAAGGTAAATCTAGTTATCTTAAGCATGTTATCTTAGCAGGAATTAATTTGACTCTTCCATAACATCTGAGAGCAAGAAATGGGAGAAAATTCTGACACATGTTATAATATGGATGAACCTTGAGGATATTATGCTAAATGAAATAAACCAGTCACAGAAAGACAAGTATAGAACAATCCCATTTATGTGAAGTATCTAGAGTAGTAAATTCAAACAACCATAAAATAGAATGATGGTTGCCAGGGGATGGGGGAGGTGCAGTTGGGGAACTCTTGTTAATGGATAGACTATAGATTTTCAGTTTCACAAGATAGAAAGCTCTGGAGATTGGTTGTATAGCAATGTGAAAAGACTTAACACTATTGAATTGTACACTTAAAAATGGTTAAGATGGTGAATTTATGTTACATGTATTTTGTCACAATTAGAACAGCAGACAAATAAACTAAAACATGTCCCAACTGAACTCAGTACATTTATTCCCAAAAATGGTTGTCTTTTGATTTTTCAAATCTCAGTGACTGCCACTTAAGTGGGCATTAATCAGAAATTTTCCCTCTACTTCACTCTTGTTGTAAATCCAGTCACCAGGTTTTTGGCCCTCTCTAACATTTCTTTAAACAGCCCTCAGGGTGTATTACCTTTACTGGTCCCTTATCTACTCTCAGGTGATTGATTGCTGTTGCTGTTTCCTAACTGTTCCTCCTGTTCCTCCTTACTGCACGTCTTAAATGATTGTCCATGTCTTTACCAGAATTTTTAAATCATTGTCTATGCCTTTACTAGAATTTTTTCTTAACTCCAGACGTGAACAAATTATTTCCACTCCTAAAAATACTTTAAAAGTCACCCCCCAGTTGCTAATACAAAGAATAAAAAATAAGACTCACCCTGATCTAGTCCCTTCTTTTCCAGTTGCTACCTCCTATTTCTTTTTGAGTCTCTCTTTATATGACACACTCCAGCTATACTAAACTGTTTGTGATTCCAAAGAACATGTATGGTTTCATGACTTTGTCCATGCTATACTTTCTGCCTGAACTGCCAGGAATTCTCCTCCCCATCCTGTCCACCTGGTGAACACCTGGTTTTCTGTGAATGCAACTCAAAACTCATTTCCTATATGAAACTTCTGAGCACCTCCTTTTTTACTCCACCCAGTCAGAATTTATTTTTCCTCCTTTGTAATACTTGCACATTAAAAAAACTAATCATTTCTGTAACATTTTATTTTACTTGCTTTACATGTATGGGTTCTTTTAAATCAGATTCTTTTTGAAAGCAAGGCTGTGGTTTATTTCTTTTTATAACATCAATGTCCAGCACGGTGTCTAGAATATTGTGCAAGTCCATTAAAAGTTGGTTGATTATATTACTTATTATATGGATATAAATTGAACATTATTCAACAGACATGTATTGAATATTTGTTATGTTCTAGTGTTGGGGATACTGGGCTTCTAGTGCACAATTTACCAGATAGATATGTTAAAGAAAACAGATATGTTGAAACTCACCACATGATATAAGAAACGCTTAGCAGAGGTATTACTGGATGTTTTGTATTGGGGGCTAAGTTGGAGGACAGGAAGATGATAATAGTGGTGACTTAGGAACATCCTCAATGGAAGGTAACATTATAATGATTATTTTTATTAGGAATTTGCCAAACGTAAATTCTTCATGGATCAGGGAATGTATTTTACTAATTATTGTATCTTTGGAATCTAGTACAATGATAATGCTTGGCGAGTGCTTAATAAATACTAATTTGATGAATTGAGCCCATGAAATTTTCTGGGCTCAATCTGTTGACTACCTTGTGTAGGTATATAATGCTCCAGACTGGGAGTGGCTGGGAAACCAGGAAATCATGAAGAATTTGGGTTCCATTTCAAGGAGTCTGCCTGTATCTTGTAGGGAATTGGGCCAGGAGAGGCTTTTAAGCAGGAATATGGTGGGACCAGTTTAGCTTATTATGAAAACAACTGAATTTCAAGATGAGGAGATGAAAAGCTGGGAAATGAGGGGGGATCATTGCAATTGCCTAGGTGAGTGATGATGGTGGATTAAGACAGTGAGAGTAAGGATGAGGAGAAGGGTCTGGATTCTAAGATTTTTGAAGCAGACTAAGGTTTACTGATAATGCGATGAGGGAGGGAAGATGGAGGAAGTGAAAACGAGACCAGTAGGTTAGCTATGAGACCTGCGTGAAATAGCATGTGTGACAACAACCTGTAAACTACGAAACATTACAATAGGTGGTTTTATCTTAGGATATCTTTGTCTGAGTTTAGATGGAGAAAGTGGCTGTTCTTTTACAGATGTGCTTATGTCTAAGGAAGTATCAAACTTTGTCTTCTCAGGAGCACGGAAAAGTTATCTGGGCAGACAGGCAGAGGAAAAGAAGACAGTTCAGTTATTGCTACGAACACTCTTTAAGTCTTTCAGAACTTTCCAGGAATTCCAGGGCCCCGGAGCCCCGCCCATTTCTTCTCAGCGCTCAGCATTCTTCCTAGACTGGATTTCAGCAAGCCAATCACGACCCATTAACGTCATCACCGTGCGCAGCCTCTGGACGAGTAAGACGCGACTCCGCGTGTACTGTGTTGACTGTCAAAGTCTTAGCGAGCCCAGTTCCCGGAAGCTGTGTGTTCTGAGCAAAGTTCTTGCACTTCAGTGCTTGAGCCTGCGAATCCCCGACTATGAGCACCCCGGGAGTACAATCTTTTACCCAGCAGGGCTGGGACCAGGTGCTTACCAAAGTGAAACGGGCTCTGGTCTACCTGGACGCTGCCTGCGCCGAGAGCCTGCACTGGGGCTGCGGATCCACCCGACTCTTGGAGGCGGTGGGGGGTCCTGCATGTCATCTGCGGGAGTTCGAGCCCGAGGCAGTTGGTGGCGGAGCTCAGCAGCCCAAGGCGGTGTTTGTGCTGAGCTCGCTACTGAAAGGCCGAACCGTGGAGATTCTACGGAACATCATCTGCCGCAGTCACTTCCAGTATTGTGTGGTGGTCACAGCCGTGAACCACGCTGTCCACCTCACGGCTAATCATGTGTCAGCGGCGGCAGCTGCCGAGCTGGAGGGGCAGCAGCCGGTGTTCGAACAACTGGAGGAGAAGCTGTGTGAGTGGATGGGCAACATGAACTACACCGCCGAGGTGCTGCACATCCCGCTGTTGCTAGCCCCTGCTGCTCCCCACCTTGCCTTGGCTCCAGCCTTTGCTTCCCTTTTCCCACTGCTGCCCCAGGATGTGCATCTTCTTAATAGTGCCCGACTGGACAAGAGAAGGCTGGGGAGCCTGGGTGAAGTGGATGCCTCTGCCCTACCCCCTGAACTGCTACTGCAGATCAGGTGTTTGGTGTCAGGCCTCAGTTCTCTGTGTGAGCATTTAGGAGTACGGGAGGAGTGCTTTGCTGTAGGTCCTTTCAGTCGGATCATTGCAGCAGATCTGGCCAATTATGCTCCCGCCAAGAACAGGAGGAAGACTTCTGCAGGCAGGGCCTCAGTGGTCTTTGTGGACAGAACTCTGGATCTCGCAGGTAAATGGGATTGCTGTGCAGGTGTTCATAACCACTCTCCAAGGTTCTGGCACTTCCACTGATTCGGCATATCTTTTATTGACGCCTTACTGTATGTCAGGTTGAGGATACAAAGATGAACTAGATGGACATAGCCTCTGATCTCACAGAATTTGAGGGAGATACAGACAAGCAAATTTAGCAATTTCAATGAATTTGTTAAATTCCATAATTCAGTGATTGTCAACCGTTGTGCTGTGGCACGCTGGTGTGTTGCAAGACGCATACTAATATGCCACAAGAATTTTTAAAACCTGCAATACCTGACTATTTAGTCAGGGGCACTGACCATTAGATTGTCAAATTAAAAAATGACAATGGCCAACACAGCAATAGTGGTTCCATGTGAATGATCAAAATTACACCCATTTTTTGGCAGATTCACAAGAATGTATTTTTTAGTGTGCTGCAGAATTTTAGTAATAAGTTTATATATGCCATGAGATGAAAAAGTTTGAAAATCACTGTTGTAAAGGGTAAATACAACTTCAATGTGCACTGCCTTGTTAAAAAACAACTGCACCAAGCACAAGATATAAGTGGAAGGAAATTGTACAACAAACATGAAATTATCACAGAGAATTAGCTGAATTTTGGGTTTCTTTAAGTGAGTATTAATAATGTACTTTCTTCATTCCAGTCTTAAAGATAAAATAACCTTCCCTTGTCCAATTACATATCTGTATAAGACTAGCTTTCATATATATATAAAATATATTTTATTGATTATGCTATTACAGTTGTCCCATTTCCCCCCTTTATTCCCCTCTACCCTGTACACCCCCTCCCACCCACATTCCCCCACTTTAGTTCATGTCCACAAGTCATACATATAAGTTCTTTGGCTTCTACATTTCCTATGCTATTTTTAACCTCCCCCCGTTTATTTTCTACCTACCATTTATGCTACTTATTCTCTGTAACTTCCCCCCCCCCCCCATGATAACCCTCTATGTGATCTCCATTTCTGTGAGGAACCAGTTCTAGTTGTTTGCTTATGTAGTTTGTTTTTGTTTTAGGTGTGGTTGTTAATAACTGTGAGTTTGCTATCATTTTACTGTTCATATTTTTAATCTTTTTCTTAGATAAGTCCCTTTCACATTTCATATAATAAAGGTTTAGTGATGATGAACTCCTTTAACTTGACCTTATCCGGGAAGCACTTTATCTGCCCTTCCATTCTAAATGAAAGCTTTGCTGGATAGAGTAAATTTGGATGTAGGTCCTTGCCTTTCATGACTTGGAATACTTCTTTCCAGCCCCTTCTTGCCTGTAAGGTCTCTTTTGAGAAATCAACTCACAGTCTTATGGGAACTCCTTTGTAGGTAACTATCTCCTTTTCTCTTGCTGCTTCTAAAATTCTCTCCTTATCTTTAATCTTGGGTAATATAACTATGATGTGCCTTGGTGTGTTCCTCCTTGAGTCTAACTTCTTTAGGACTCTCTGAGCTTCCTGGACTTCCTGGAAGTCTATTTCCTTTGCCAGATTGGGGAAGTTCTCCTTCATTATTTGTTCAAATAAGTTTTCAATTTGTTGCTCTTCCTCTTCTCCTTCTGGTACCCCTATGATTCGGATGTTGGAACATTCAAAGATGTCCCTGGAGGTTCCTAACACTCTCCTCATTTTTTTGAATTCTTGTTTCTTCATTCTTTTCTGATTGAATGTTTCTTTCTTCCTTCTGGTCCACACCATTGATTTAAGTCCTAGTTTCCTTCTCGTCACTGATGGTTCCCTGTACATTTTTCTTCATTTCACTTAGCATAGCCTTAATTTTTTTATCTAATTTGCAACCATATTCAACCAATTCTGTGAGCATCTTGAATACCAGTGTTTTGAACTGTGCATCTGATAGGTTGGCTATCTCTTTGTCACTTAGTTGCATTTTTTCTGGAGCTTTGATCTGTTCTTTCATTTGGGCCATTTCTTTTTTTGTCTTGGTGCACCTGTTATGTAGTAAGGGGTGGAGCCTTAGGTGTTCACCAGGACAGGGCCACCCATGTTGCTGTGTAGTGATACTGTATGTGGGGAAGGGGTCCGAAAGGGAACAGTGGCTCTTGCTCTGCTCTCTGGTGGTTTTCAGGTACCTCTCCAACTACTTACAAGCAAATTCGGCCCTTCTGGTGCTTACTCCTGGGTGGGTGGGTTTGTGTATGGTCTAGGACCCTATGGGTCTTTCCAACAAACTCTCTTGTGAGGATGGGAGTTCCTCCCGCTGTTGCCTCAATCCTCACCTGTGTTTTCAATCAGAGGCCAGAGGCTTTATTTCCCCACACTGGACCCTGGGATGAGAGGTCTGTCTTGCTCCCCAGTTGTTCCTCCCGGTCTATCTGCACACGAATGTGGCACTGCCCGCCCCACCAGCTGCCACCTTGTCTGCCCCTGTCCTCCAGCCACAGCCTTGCTGAAAATCCTCTCCGCCTGGCTGCCTGACTCTGCCACTCCTACCGGTCTGGATGAATATTTCTTCTTTAACCCTCTGGTTGTTGGACTTCCATACAGTTTGAGTCTCTGTCAGTTCTGGTTACTTTTTGTTTTTAAATTGTTGCTGTCCTTCTTTTGGTCGTGTGCGGAGGCACAGTGTGTCTACCTACGCCTCCACCTTGTCTGGAAGTAGATGTGGTTTCTTACAGGCCTAATCAATGAATAGTCTACCAGTGTGAAAACGCTTTTATTTAACATCAGGAGTTGCCTTAGAAGCACTCATGCTGGCTTTGTCTTAAGTCAGTTTTATGAGCTTGATTTTTAAAAAATAAAGAGTATCATTTTTGGAATTATCTGCCTCTTGAATTTGAGTTCTTGTGTGGTAATATACAAGTTGTGTAATCTTGAGCAAGTTACTTAAACTGAAATTTCCACTCTATAAATGCACATAATAATACCTACCTATTAGAATTGTAGGAATTAAGTGGATAATAAATGTATGGAGCTTAATAGCTGGTACATCATAAGCTCTCAGTTAATATTAGCTATTGTGATAAAGATTATGATAGTCATGTTGATGATTCCTTAAATTCCTGGTTTGGTTTTTTCCTACCTAGTTCTTCTGTCCAAATAATATGACTTGGGAAGAAGCAACACGGAGAGAGAGCTAGAGAGACATTAGGAAGCAAATGTTATTGATTTGAAGTGGGTGGGATCAAAACAAGTAAATGGGTCAAGTCCCATCCATTTTTGGAATGAGGTCTTCCAAACAATGATGGCTTTTGGAAAGATAACCTGGGTTTATGGGAAAAGTATTAAACTGTGTTGTTGGTCTTGAATTTCAATTTGAGTTCATTAATTCATTTGTAATTTAAAGAGTTAATACATCTAAAGCACTTTGAACAGTCCCTGGTACACAGAAAGCACCCTATAAATACCTCTGTTGTTGCAAACTGTTACTCTTCATTCATTTATTCTTTCCTTTATTAAGCAAATAATTAGTGAGAACCTACTAACTGCTAAGTTGCCTGCCAGATATGGTGGATATAGGGTGAACTAGATAACCAGTTGCCATTATGAAGATATGGGTCTAGCAGAGTGGAGATTTGCTATTCTTTATCAGGTCTGTAAGCCCTTCTTTGTCTTGTGATCGTCATCAGTAAAACAAAGCTTGGCTCTAAAATGTCAGGATCTGTTTACCTGGCTGACTATATGCAGATAATTTATTTATTCATACCTACCATATCAGTAGGCACTGTACTAGGTGCTGGGAATATAGTAGTAATGAGATCAGACACAGTGTCTGTACTCATGGAGCATTAATCCAGCACACAAGGCACGGGTCTACTAGGTAATTTTGAGCTTACTAGTGCTACAGAGGGCAACATGCTAGGTTTGTGTTATTGATTTTGTAACAGAAACTAAAAATGTTTGTTGTTCTCTTTTTTCTTTTTGATTTTGACAGTATGTTTATTAAAGCTGGGGACAGTGAAACAAAGGAAGGGCTTGGGGTAGAAGAAGCAACAGGAGAGAGCCTAGGCGGGGCTGCTTTGGCTCTCTAGAAGGGTTATGGGAAAGAAGTGACCCACACTGCACTGCCTGAATTCATTGACAAGTAGCTAAGTCATAGTGCAGAAGTGAGCCAAGGTGGGGCTGCTTTTAGTTTACTGGAAAGTTAGAGAAAAAGGGGTCTTGGAGACAGGTTCAGGGGGGTAAGTCTGGGACATGTGGCTGCTGCCTGCCACTTCCCTGGTTGCAGGTCTCAAGTGGACCTTTAGGGTTTAGGAGAGAAAAGTAAAGATGCATGCTGGAGATGGAAGAAAGGCATGGGTGTTCCAGAGAGAACCTGCCAAACATTTGTTATTCTTGATGGAAGGGCCATTATAGAACATGAATTCAGCTTATTTTCTCTCCCATTTTGTGAGTTCATGTTTCTGTCTGCTGAAACAGGAGCAGTGGGACATCATGGTGACAACTTGGTAGAGAAGATCATTTCAGTGCTTCCCCAGCTTCCTGGCCACACCAGTGATGTGATGGTGAACATGGTAGAGCTCACCGCGCTGCAGAACAAAGAGGAGAACCAGAGTATGGTTGCACCAGGCTGTCTCGCACAATCCAGGTAGGATATGTAAATTTTTGTCCTCTCACCCTTCTCTCTCTTCCATTTTCTTTCTCTGCTAGAGTGTTCAGTAGGAAGAAAAACAATGAAGAGCTGGTCTGGTTGAAAATTTACAGTGGATAGCATTTAGAATAAAGAGTGGTTTTTTTTCTTAACCCAAATAATCATATCCATTAAATAACAATAAGCCAACAAGAGTGGAATTTTATAGAGGTGTCATTTAGGTGTAATATAAACTGGTTCCCAGGGTCAGCAGAGTCAGATCATGCATCTTCATGTCACAGACATGAAGTCTCAATTCACATGGACTTGAGTCTAGGCTTACTCAGTTTCTCCTTCTCCACTGACTTTTCCATGTGATTAAAACAAACTACCCACTTAGCTGTAAAACAGTAACATCTGCATATATGTAAATATACACAGGTATATATGCTCTGGGCATTATGGGAAAAGTTTTTATTTTTATATACATTTTTTCACATGTTTAGAGAAATTAGAAAATGAAGATGGTGTATTTTATATTATGTAGTGTTTCAAAAATAAAGGAACACTTCTCCAGAAACATGACAATAAAAAAAACACAATAGGTACCTTCTTTACTTTGTCATTCATCAACAGTTCTATGAGGAAAAAAATGTATCAGAAAAATGTCTGAGTATCTGTTCCCCTTATCTTTATGTTTTTTTGTTTTTGCACAAAACAGGACCTTTCAGCACTATAGTTTCAGATATTAACAGTAACAGATACATTTGGAATTTCCTACCATATTTGGAATTAATTTTCAGTTCCTGAAGTTTTCAACTCTTTTGTAGATAGTTAATAATATTTATTGGATGCCCAGTGTATATGAGCCAGTGTGGGAAGAAAACAGAAAATTCTTTAGCCTGTCTTTTTAGTGAGCTTATACATGCAGTAAAAAGATGGGCCATGAGATCCCCTCAGCAGCATGTATACTAAAACATAAGCCTAAGGGCTTGCAGCATTATAAACCCAGAAGGAATTGTGATTGGACACACATATAGCTGTTTAAAAGTTAATTATTAAGGGCTTCCTGTGAACCTTACCCTAGACTAAGTAGTATGAAGAACATAAAAGAACATAAAATATGTTTTTTGATTTCAAGGAATACTTTGTTGAGGTAGTCATTATTTAAACATAAATGCAATTAAAAATGATGTAAATCAAGTCTCATATCTGCTATAGATTATGTAATTCCTACAAAGTACCAGGTCAGTGTGGTCTTTGTAGATCGATGTGGGCCTTGTGGAAGTGGTGTTGCTTGAATCACTATCTTGAAGGATTGACAAAAGGAGAGAGGGCTAGTGTGAGCATAGGTATGGAAACAAGCATGGTCAGGAGTTACGTGGAAGAAAGGTAACCTCACTGGACCACCATTGCCATCAGCAATAGTAACATTTTTTAGGACTTACTATGTGCCAAGCACACTTCTAGGCATTTTACACTTGGGAAGTCATTAAAGTTTAACAGTAACCAAATGAGATAGGTGTTATTATTCCCATATTTTACAGGTAAGGATATTGAGGCAAAGAGATGGTAAGCAACATAGCTAGCAAGAGGTGGAGCCAGAATTTGAGCTCAGAATGTTTGACCTCAGAACCCTGTTTTAACTTCTATGCAGAGGCCAGAGAAGAATTGCTTTTGAGTAGATAGAAAGAGACAATGAAAGATGAAAATAAAGTTACTTCATGATTTATTTTGGTGAGGCCTATTTGTTTAACGTAATGCTTACACAGAAACATAAAAATCAATTTTGGCCAATTTCAGCAAAAAGGAATTTATTAAAAGAGATTGGATAGCTAAGAGAATCAAAGGAGGAATTGTTCATCAGATTTTGGAAAGAACAACCAGTTCTGGGGGTCCAGGCAAACACTTGAGAAAAGACTGTTCAAGGCCATGACACCAAAGAGACTGAATTTTAACTGTTTTCTATCTGAAACATTCTCCTTAAGACTCAGAGTCTACAGTAAAGGCAAGATTGGCCTGATTTGGACCCTGTGCCCCACCTTTGCCTAGTACAGGCTGGGAGCAATTCATACTGACTGAGAATTGTGCCAAAATCGTATGGTGTGGTGGAGGGGTAGTTCTTCAAAGGAAAACTGAAACATTTGACAAAATAAGGGGAAGGAATGCTAGGCAGGCAAAACTAGCACATGCACATTAGTACGATAACACACTTATAGAGGACTTACTGTGTAACAGACATTGTTCTGATCACTTTATATATAGTAATTTATTTAATTCGTGCAGCATCTCTTTGAGGTTGGGTCCATTACCATTGCCTTTTATTGGTGAGGAAGGAGATTAAATAATGTACCTCAGGTGACATGCGCAGAGGTGGCGGGTTGGGGCCTGTATCTGAACCCAGGCAGTCTGGCTCTAAAGTCAGCACTGACCATTACCCTATGCCACTTCCACAGACGTCGAAAACCATTACAAAAAGAACACGTGCCCTCCCCAGAGAAGTTTACAAAAGGAGAGAAGAGCAGAATCCATCTTTAACGAGCAGAAAAAGCGAGTGAATTCTGAGAAGTGTAGTAGGACAAATTATCAAGATCTACAAGTAACATTTTGATTATGGCCTATTAAATAATCTTGCTCCTCAGGCTTCATTTTACCCAAACTTAGTCCTGGGCTTAAACTAAACCAGCCTTGCAATCCCATTTCCCTTGCCAGTGATTGCTTCAGACATGGGGAGGTGACAAGACAGAATCTTCTTGGGGCTTTTTGATTAGGTTTCTTTGGTTCTGAAAAGAGACACTTTGCACTTACCCTTATTCTCCCCGCTCAACTGCCAGGACTCTGACATGAGCCCTGAAGCTGCTGTGGCTCAGCATCTTGCCTACATCCAGAAGTGGGAGCTAACACTTGGAAGGTGGAGTGGCCAAGGGAGCCACAGAGAAGAGCAGCAGTGGGATACTGTGTCAGGACCTCCTATCACGGAGTATACTTCCTTATTGTTTAGGCCAAATTGAGCTGCTGTTTTCTATTACTTGTAACCAAAGGCATCCTAACCGACACGTGTTCTGTACCTCATTATGTCATCTATAAAATGAGGGTATTGGCCTAGACGACTTCTAAGGCTCTTGGACTTAAAATAAAATTTCTTCCAAATTGAGCCCCATCTGTGACTCAGCTCTGCCTCTGAGCACTTGCAGCTAAGTTCATTCATATGTATTTTCCCCTCCTGCTCTTCGTTTTCAGTAGGTGCCCTTTCTTCTCAGACTATGAGTGAGTGTCATCATGAGCTTTGAGTGCCACTGAAGTATGAGAGTGTGGCCATAAATGTCAAAGGTAGTGATGGATTCTACAAGGATCCAGATAAGGAAGAAAGGTTTAATGAGAGCAGGTTTGGTGAAATAGTGAGACCAGAAGTCAGGCTGCAGAAGACAAAGAGATAGGCAGTGAAAAAATTATAAACAAATAAAGGTCTAAAACAGAGAGCAAACTGCTGGTTGCCGGAGAGGAGGAGTTTAGGGCATGGGTGTAAAGGTGAAGGGGAATGTAGTCAATGAGGTTGTAGTAACTTTGCATGGCGAACAGATGGTGACTAGATTTAGTGTGGTGGTCACATCGTAAGGAATATAAATGTCAAATCACTATGTTGTACACCTGAAACTAATATAATTTTGTATGCCAGCCACTCAAATAAAAAAATAAAGATGGCAATAAGTTTACTTAAAAAGACATAACTGGGAGAAAATGGTAGTTTTTACAATCTTTGTTTTTACAATGGCTTGGAAGACTGAGGGGATTGCACTGATTAATTGCTCTTCAAAAGAGAAATAGAAATAAACTCAGCTTTCCTAGCATATCATGTACTTGTATCAAAATAACAACCACTACTGCTGTCTCCAATACAACGCTCCAGAAACTTCTCAGGGAAATGAGTGTGAGGATAAAAAAGTTAGTACTAAAATGCAAAACAGATGGGTGCTTGGCAATAAGTGATGTTCCTGCAAATGGAATAATCTTTAAAAAGCAAGTCTCTATCTATGATATCAGCCTTGAAAACCAAAATCTCTTCCTAATGTAACCTTATAAACGGCTGTTTGTAATTATAGCCATTGAAGTTACTGCCAATGCAAATGAGAAGTTGATAACTTAAATGTATTATCACATAGCTTTCCAGTCCCTGTCCATTGGTCCCAGGATTATGTTTAGTATTTAATTCAGGAGGGAGGCAAAATCTTTTCTGTTCTTGTGTTTTCCTTCTGTCAGAGTGGGTTTCATTCTCTGCCTCATCTCTATTCTCCATAATCTATCAATCTTTTTTAAAAAAATATTTTTAAATTTTATTTTTTTCACATTTTTTATTGTTGTTCAAGTACAGTTGTCTCCATTATCCTCCCACCACTTCCCCCCACCCCAGCCATCCCCACTTCCCACCCTTGATCCTACCCTCTTTGGTGTTGTCCATGTGTCCTTCATACATGTTCCTGAAAACTCTTTCCTCCCATTTTCTTGTAACCTATTACTCTTTCAGTTCCTTCAGCACCCTTAGCCTGATGCCCCACCTGCATTTACTGCGTCTGTGCTTGGTGCCTCTGACTCAGGCCTAACCCAGTACCCATGGTACTGCTGGTTCTGCTCTGTCCAGGGCCCACTTCTCCTCCCATAGTGCCCCATATGCCTCACAGTGAAAGGTGTGAGTGACAGTGACTTAAAAGACCCTGTACCAGCTGGCTTTCAGGTTCCTCACTGACCTCAACTCTATTCTCTCTTCCTTACTCACTCCTTTGCAACCACACTGGACTTCTTGCTTTTCCTCTGACAGGGCACTTGCTGTCCTGACACAGGGCTTTTGCTTTTAGTGTTTCCTCTGCCTAGATCATTCTTCCCACAGATGTACACTTGCCCCACATTTTCTTCTTCATCCTTTCCTGTGCATCTTAGCATTTCATATTTCCCTTAGCTATTTTTTTTCTCCTTAGCACTTACCACTTTCTAATGTACTTATTTTATATATTTGTCTCTCCTCCTAGAAAGCGATTGCAAGAATTCCCTGCTAGAGAGTTCTGTGAGAGAAAGGGTACTTGTCTGTTTTATTCACTGCTGTGTTCCCAGTGCCTAGAACAGTACCTGGTGCTTAAGAGACACTTGCTGAAGGGATGTATGGTGACGCATGCTGTGAGGTAGGGTCCGTGAGTGAGGTGAGGTTGCTGGACTAAGAGAGGGTGAAGCCAAAGCAGAGTGTTGGTGAGGTTAGTTTGGGAACGTATAGGTTTCAACTATTGAATATTTGAAATACTCTCATTGGGTTAGCAAAATATAGCAAAATTGATTCAGCAATCCTACTTTAGGATTTTATTTTATAGATGTATTTTGCATCCACGTGGAATGGTATATTAAATTCATTAATCACTACAGTATTTGTAATAGCAAGACTGGAAATAACTTTACTATCTATCAGTTCACTAAATTGTGGTACATTCATATGACAGAATAATATTCAGCTATTAAAATAGAATGAAGAATGAAGAAGTTTGTATACTGATAAGCAATAGGCTTGGTAACATACTTCAAGTGAAAAAAGCAAGGTGTAGTACACCTGTTTGTAAAGAGGGGAGATATATATTCACATTTGCATTAAATATACCAGAAAAATATATAAGGAACTGCTGACACTGGCTGCCTCTGGAGAGGGGCGGTGGGTAGCTGGGGGCGTACTGAGAAGTTAGTAAAGTGAATAAATATAGAAGAAGGTGGGAAATGTCTTACTACATATATCAGTCTGTATGTATAGGCTTTTCAATCAAGTGACTATATTTCCTATTAAAAAATAAATAGAAATTAGATTTAAATAAAAACACTTTTTCTATCTTAGGCTAGCTTAAGATAGGATTCTGTGCTGCCAGGAAGGAAAGTTGCTGTCTTGTTGGAACTTGTACAAATCTTTTCCCCTTGACGTTGTCTTCCTTCCCCAGTGAACCCTTCTTGCCTTTAAAACTTCTATCAAAATGCCAAAACACTACATTGTAATTATCTGTTACATGTCTGTCTCCCCTACTAGAGTATAATTTCTTAAAGGTAGTAACTGTGTTTGGAACTCTTAATAAGTTCTAGTAAACTGAATAAAAGAATGATTACATGATTGAATAAATCTTATTAGATTTGAGGCCAAGTATAAAAATCATTATATAAATGGATGAAAAGCCTTATGAACTTCATTGTAGCACTAAAGCTCCTTAAGGCTTTTCATATATACTTTTCACGTATATATAGATGGGTACGGGATCTGGCACAAATAACTCCCCTTTTTTATTACAAAATCTTTTATTACAAAATCATAAGCATGTAATTCTGTAACATAACAATATCATACTCAAGCATACCATATGACATAAATTATTAAAATGATAAATTATTACACCCATATCATTACCCTACCAACCACACTCAAGCAGGCCTTACTTCTGCCAGACTCTGTATATATCTCATTTTTTCCATTAACTCCTGCAGAATAGGAATTTCCTATGTGTATTTCCTCAAATGTACCTCATTGTCTAGGTCAGTGAGAAGGGAGGAACATAATAATGAGTGCTTGAGTTTTGTCAGACATTATGCTAGATGTTTTAAAATGCATTATTTCACTAATTCTAAAAAGCAACTTTACAAACTATATCTTATTCTTTATTTACTTTTATAGAAGTTGAAAGAGACTTAAATAACCTGCCCTAACCAAACTTTCCCTAGGTGATTGAATCAGGCTATTATTTTTAAATATTTTTCTTTCTTTTTTTTTGCTCACTTTTGTTGAGGAATAATATGAACCATTTCATTAGTTTCAGATGTTACAATATCAAAACAACATAATGATTTGATATTGTATAGATTGCAAAATGATTGCCACAATAAGTCTAGGTAACATCTGTCATCATGCATAGTTACAAATTCTTTTCTTGTGATAAGAACTTTTAACATTTACTCTCTAGTGACTTTCAAATATGTAATACAGTATTATTAGCTATAGTCACCATGCTGTACCTTATATGCCTGATACTTACTTATTTTATAACAAAGTTTGACCTTTTGACTTCTTTCACTCATTTCTGTCACCACCCCCTTCACTTCTGCCAACCACCAATCTATTCTTTGTACCTGTAAGCTTGGTTTTTAAAAAGTTATTTTTTAATTCCAAGGCACATTTCTTTTTTTCTTTCACTTCATTTTATTTTAAATTTTTTATTGTTGTTTATTTACAGTTGAACAACATTTTTTCCCCATTGTTTTTCCCTGCTCTGCCCGCCCCCACCAAAATTCCATCCTTCCCCCCCACCCTCTGTTGTACTTGTCTGTGTGTCCTTTGTACATGTTCCTCTACTTGACCCTTCCTCTTTTTTATCCTGTTATTCCCCTTCTCCTCTAATCACTGTCAGATTTTTCTTTTTTTCCCTGTCTCTGGTTCTGTTTTGTTTGCTTGTTTATTTTGTTGAAAAGGTTCCACTCACAGGTGAGATCATATGGTATTTGTCCCTCACCACCTGGCTTATTTCACTTAGCATAATGCTCTCCAGTTCCATCCGTGCTGTTGTGAAGGGTAGGAGCTCCTTCTTTCTTTCTGCTGCGTAGAATTACATTGTGTAAATGTTCCATAGCTTTTTGACCCACTCATTTACTGGTGGGAATTTAGGTTGCTGCCAGCACTTGGGTGTTGTCAGTTGTGCTGCGATGAACACTGGAGTGGGTAGGCTCTTTTGAATTGGTGTTTCAGGGTTCTTAAGGTATAATCCCAGCAGTGGAATCGCTGGGTCAAAATGCAGTTCTTTTTTCAGTTTTTTGAGGAAATTCCATACTGTTTTCCACAGTGGTTGCACCAGCTTGCATTCCCACAAACAGTGCACTAGGGTTCCCTTTTCTCCACAACCTTGCCAGCACTTGTTGTTTGTTGATTTTTTTTACGATGGCCATTCTGACTGATGTGAAGTGGTATCTGACTGCGGTTTTAATTTGCATCTCTCTGATGGCCAGTGATGTTGAGCATTCTTTCATATGTCTGTGGAGAAGTGTCTGTTTAGGTCCTTTGCCCAGTTTTTAATTGGATTGTTTATCTTCCTGGTGTGGAGTTGTGTGATTTCTTTATATATTTTGGAGATCAAACCCTTGTCCAAGGTATCATTGGCAAATATATTTTCCCATACAGTTGGTTCCATTTTCATTTTGCTGATGTTTTCTTTAGCCATGCAGAAGCTTTTTAATTTGATGAAGTCCCATTTGTTTCTTCTTTCCTTTATATCCCTTGCTGTAGGGGACACATCAGTGAAAATATTGCCATGTGGGATATATGAGATTTTCCTGCGTATGTTCTCCTCTAGGATTTCTGTGGTGTATTGTACAATAGCAACTCTATGACATGTGTTTAGCTGAAGAATGTGATAAGTAAATCAATAAATTTATAAATTGTGGGGACCCTGGTTTATAAAAAAACAATATTTTAAGTTTAGTTTTCTTGTTAGTTTTTATGTTAGAGGTGGGAATGTTTTTATCCAAGACTACAGAGAAGTGCAATAAACAGAGTAGATCTCACAGCTAAGAGACAAATCCAGCAGTAGTTTCCACCTAAACATGTATGAGCCAATTTTTGATACCTTTCACACTGTTAACTATCCTGATAACAGTGTATATAGAATCATTAACTGGTCCCTCAAAGTAAAAAATTCTTAAATTGCCTCTAAATAATGATACATTTTTCTACTTTTTTGTTTTCAAATATCAATTAAATATTACTATTAAAGAAATAACATTTTCAGAGGGAAGAAAGGTAATTTTTCTTAGCGCAGAATCAGAGGTATTACTTTCATTTGAAACTTACCAACAAGTAGAATTACTGAACTTGGATGGACACATTCAGCAACTGTCTATTCAGAGTTGGCTTGGAGGGGCAGAGCCAGCACAGAGGAGGGTGTGCCATCGCACACAGCAGAGTTAGGAATGATCTTGCTCTCGGTACCGTCCATGGGCGTCTCCCCTTCCCCACTTGGACCTCCCAGAAAAAATTGACTTCTTTTTTTTTTTTTACTTTTCAATACAAAATTGCAAGTTGAGTAGAAGAAAGGCTCACCTCTTTTCAGCATACAGCTTGCTGTATTTAACTTTTTTTTGAGGTATGCTAAACATCATCTGGTCTCAGTTATAGGTTTAGAAAACAGAATTAATGAGTAATTTGTGGGAAGAAGTAAAGCAGGGTTCTTTTCTGAAAATGAGGGGATAAGTGTTCACTAAGAAATAGTTAAATAATTCAGTATGTTGGAGACATCTGCTATATTTTTAAATAAAGAATTATGTTTAATGGTTAATAGTTTTCAAAAAATTAAAATGCACATTAAGAAAAGAAGGTTTGATGGTAGAAATTCATGTTCTATAATTGCTCATGTATTGCAGCTCTGTCATGGTGTTAGTGAAGGAATGTGCCGGCAACCCCCAGAATCTTTTTCACATTGAAAAATTTTAAATGGTTTGTGGTCTGTGTTGTCAGAAGACTGAACTCTGGGTCACTGTGGCTTTGGGACCCATAATTTAAATGGCAAGTATGGTTCCTTTAAACAAAGCCAAGAACCCTCTGAAGTTAGCTAAATGGAAAAGGAGAAATGGGAAGACTCATTACATTTGAGTGACAAGTTCCTAATTAGGTTGGTGTTTACTGCTCAGCAAAAGCCAGCAAGTTCAAAAATTAACTCCTGGTGAGTTAACCAACAACAACCTTTTGGGGGTGCTTCTGAATCTTACATTATCTAGACCAGAGTGTATTGACCAGCACACCAGGATTGCCCGCCCCACAGCTTCGACTACAGCTCCTGCCTTTGAACACCTGCTGGTATTTTCGCCCGAGGGCCCATTTTCTTCCTTTTACTTTTCCTTCTAATAACAGTGTCATACTGGGATAATGACTGGTACTGGGGTGGCAGGGATCAGCAGAGTAGTGGTAGGTGTCCTTCTAGCAGAGCTGGAAGGGGGGTAAAGTAAGAACTAAGAATAAGGCAATGGTTTTAGCATTAAAAGAAAGCATTTTGGGGACCCGAGGCAGGGGAGGTCTGAAATCCTGGAAGTCAATTTGAGTAAAATGCCATGGGGTAGTTATGAAAACAAACCTTTGAGTATATAAATGTGTGTTATAACTTATCCAAAAAATATATTAATTGACTACTCTGTGACAGGCCTTTGATGAGGACAAGATCTTTGCCCTCATGGAACTTGTTCTAATGGGGGAGACAGACAGCAAACAGGTAAACATATGAATATGTCATGTCAGCCAGGGATAGGTGCTATGAAGCAAATAAAAGGTAAGGGAATCAAGAGTGACTGAGAATTGAAAGGAAGAGCAAACTGTCAGTAACCGAGTGGAGGTGGAAGGGGATAATGGGGGGAAGGGGGAAGGGTTTTCAGGAACAACTATGAAGGACACATGGACAAAACCAAGGGGGGTGGAATCAGGGAAGGGAGATGGCTGGGATGGGGGGCATGGTGGTGGGGAAATGCAGACAACTGTACTTGAACAACAATAAAATAATTAGAAGGAAGGGAGGGAGGGAGGGAGGGAGGGAGGGAGGGAGGGGAAATGCTCTGTGAGGACTCATGGAGGTCTTCCAATGCCCTGGATCTTTACTGAAAAAACAAAAAAACCAAATGAGTGACTGAGGATGTGGGGTGGTGAAAAGGTACATGTAGGAAGTAGAAAAAGCCTTTTTGAGGATATGTCTTTCAAACAAAGACCTCAGTGAAGCTAGATCAGGTGCTAGAACATCCTAGCTTATGGAAACTAGTTCAATGAGAGCTTGTGGTGCCATGACTGGTGTGGTTCACTTGGGCATTGTATGGTGGGTTCAAAGCCTGGTAGGGACACATGCCTGGGTCTCGGGTTTGGTCCTGGTCAAGGTGCATATGAGAGGCAACCGACTGATGTTTCTCTCCCTTTCTTTTTCTCTCCCCCTCTCTCTAAAAATAAACAAATAAAATCTTAAAAGAAAAAAGATAACTTGTATTAATTTGCATTTCCCCAATGGCCAATGACATTGAACATATTTTCCTGTGCCTATTTTCCATATAAATATTCTCTTAGATAAAATGTCTCTCCATATCTTCTAATGTGTAGCTTGTCTTTTCATCTTCTTAACAGGGTCTTTGCGCAAAGGAAAAGTCTTTAAATACGGTGAAGTTTGATTATCATTTTTTTCTTTTATGGATTGTTTTAAGATTATTTAAAAACTCTATCTACCTAACCCTAGATTCTGAAGATTTTTTAAATGATTTTCTTTCTAAAAGTTTTATAATTTTATGTTTCACTTTGAAGTCTGTGATGCATTTTGAGTTAATTTCTTTGATAGGTGTAAGACATGTTGAGGTCTTTTATTTTTCCTGTGCATGCCCAATTGCTCCCCTACCATTTATTTTTCCTCCATTGAACCACTTCAGCACCTTTAACAAAAACCTCTTGGTCTGGATCTGTTTCTGGGTTCTACATTCTGTTCCTCTGGTCTGTAGGTCTGTCACACCGTCAACAACACACAGTCTTGATTTTTTATTATAGTTATGCAGAAAGTCTTGGGCTCACATAGACTGATTCCTCCATTTTAACTTCTTTTTCACAATTGTTTTTATACAGTCCCTTTGCCTTTCTATATAAAATTTAGAACAATCTATTACAAAAATATTACTGGGATTTTGATAGAAATTGTATTAAATTTACCACTTTGGGAAGCATTGGCGTCTTTACTGTGATTCTTGTACCCATGATCTCAATATGTCTCTACTTAGATTATTTTTGATGTTTTTTTAATCAGTGTTTTGTACATACAGCATACAGTTCCTGTACTTGTTTGTTACATTATTTCATATTTTTGAGTGATCATAAATATCATTGCAATTTTACTATTTGTGTCCACATGCTCATTGATAATATATAGAAATACAGTTGATTTTTGTATGTTTATCTTGTATACTGCAACCTTGATGAATTTAGTTATTAGTTCTAGGTGTTTAGCTATTAATTCCTTAGAATTTTTGATGAAGATAATTATATCACCTGCAAGTAAGGTCTATTTTATTTATTTACTTAAGAGCTGTGTGTCTTTTATTTCCTTTTTTTAGCCTTGTTGCTCTGGCTAGATCTTCTAGTATTTGTTGAATAAGAATGGTGAGAACAAACATCCTAGCCTTGTTCACAATCTTAGGAGGAAGACATTCAGTCTTTAACCATTAATAAGAATGCTAGCTGTAGATTGATTGGTTTGTTAAAGATGCTCTTTATTTATTAATAAGGTATCCTCTAGTTCTATTTCTCTGAGAGCCTTTTATCATGAATGGGTGTTAAATTTTGCTAAAACCTTTTCTTCATCAATGGATATGATCATGTAGATTTTTTTTAGCTTGTTAAAATGGTAGATTATACTGATGGATTTTAAAATATTCAATCAGCCTTGTATTCCTGAATAAACTCCACTTGGTTATCATGTATGACTCTTTTTATGTATTTTGAATTCTATTTGCTAATATGTTGGGTGTTCTATTTGCTAATATTTTGTTAAAGATTTCTGTATCCACATTCATGAGGGATATTGGTTTACAGTTTTCTTTTTTATGTGTGTTATCTTTGGTTTTTGTATTATGGTAATATTAACTTTATAAAATGAATTGAGATGGGTTCGCTTCTCTTATTTTCTGGAAAAGAGTGGGTATACATGGTAACAATTCTTAAATCTTTGGTAGAATTCTGTAGTAAAACCATCTGGGACTGAAAATTTCTATTTGGGATGTTTTAAATTATAAATTTAACTTCCTCAATAGTTACAAGACTAATCATATTAACTATTTCAATATGGATGAATTGTGGTAGTGTTTTTTGAGGAGCTCTCAAATGTATGTATGTAGACTTGTTCCTACTGTTCCCTTGTTATCCTGTTGATATATGTAGATTCTGTATTGAAATCTTGTTTCATTCCTGATACTGGTATTTTTTGTGTTCACTTTTTTTTTTCCAGTCTTGCTCGAAGTTTGTCAATTTATTGATTTTTTTCAAAGAAAACAATTTTATGTTTCAATGATTTTTTGTATTGTTTTTTGTTTATAGTTTTGCTCTTTTTCTAGTTTATCGAGGTGAGAGTTCAGACTGTTGGCTTGAAATTTTTTCTTTTTTCTTAATACTAAATGTATTCATTTAGTGCTGTAAAATTTTCTCTCAGCATCTATCTATCCCATAAGTTTGATATGTTGTATTTTTATTTTGATTATTTTTCATTTATTTTATGATCTTCCTTGGGACTTTCTTTTGACTGATGGATTATTTAGAAGTGTGTTGTTTAATTTTCAAGTATTTGGAGACTTCTCATGTTATATTTCTGTTTTTTTTTTTTTAGTTTGTTTCCATCATGATTGGAGAATACACTCCATATGATTTCATTATTTCAAATTTATTGAGGTTTTTCTTATAGCCCATTATAAGGTCTATCTTGATATATGTGCCACAGGCACTTGAAAAGAATTGTATAATGCTTTTGTTGGGTGGAGTGTAATCAACACTTCTATTAAGTGTTGATTATATTTTGTTGGTTGATGGTGTTGTTGAGTTCTTTTCTATTCTTGTTGATTTGGTCTAGTATTTCTATCAAATATTGGAAGAAGGGTGATGAAATCTCTGATTATAATTGTGAATTTGTCCATTTTTTCTTTCAGTTCTGTTAGTTTTTGCTTCTTATATTTCCAGCTCTGCGAAGTGCATATATACATTAGGACTGCTGTGGCCCCTTGAACACCACCGAGCATCTCCTAGCCATTGGGTATGGATGAGCAAACTAAATCCATGTGGTGACTCTGGGTGAATCAAAATTTCTTTTTATCCCGGTCCCCCATCCTCCTACCCTTTGGCAACCACCAGCTTGTTCTCTATATCTATGGATCTGTTTCTGTTTATTTTGTTGTACTTGACAAAACTGATAGCAAGACTGCACATCTTCCAGGGATGTGAGGAAACTTTCTCTTTCTTGCTTGCATGTGGTGCTGAATAGGAGTGGGAATAGTGTCTGTCCTTGTCTTATTTCTGATTTTGAAGGGAACATTTCCAATGTTTTCCCATTTAAAATGATGTTCACTGCAGGCTTTTTGTAGATAGCTTTATTGGTTTAAAGAAGTTTCTCTTCTGTTCCTAATTTACTAAGAATTGTTTTGTTTTGTTTTCTGAAATCATGAGTGGGGTGCTAAAATCTGTGAAATGTCTTTCCTGAGTCTATTAAGAAGATCAAATATTTTTCTCTTTTCATCTCTTAATGTGGCAAATTGCATTGATAGATACTCAAATACTGAGTCATTCCAGCATACTTGGCATAAACTCAGCTTTGTCATGGTTTGCTATTTTCTCATAGGCTACCTCATATCTTGGTGTTTTCTTTCTTTAGTTCATTCAGGATGGATTTTGGGGTGAATTGGCCGTCATGTATTCTACCCTCAGTATTCTGAAAGTAAGTGGACTAGCTTAAGCAATACTCTTTGACATATAGTTTTTTTTTATTGAATTGTTCAGTGCTTATTGTTTTTAAATATTTTATTTATTTTTAGAGAGAGGGAAAGGGAGACAGAAAGAGAGGGAGAGAAACATCAATGTGTAGTTGCCTCTCGTACATCCCCTATTGGGGACCTGGCCTGCAACCCAGGCATGTGCCGTGATAGGGAATCAAACTGGTGACCCTTTGGTTCACAGGCTGGTGCTTAATCCTCTGAGCCACACCAGGGCACTGACAAATAGTTTTGATACTGAAGTCTTACTGTTTCTTAGGCTCTCTGAACCTCAGTCTTCTCATCTAAAATCTGGATTATAATAACGCCTGACACTTATTGTAAGAATCAATGAGATAAAAATAGTTCACTTGCCTGCTTAGTGCCTTTAGAACACTGAAATGAATAACTAGCTAATCCTAATCCTCCTTAGCCTGCTTACCTTGCCTCATTCATTCATTCCCATGAAAGCTGAAGCAAAGACCCATGTTTTCCCCTCACTTCCTCTGCCTCTTGACCAACCCTGGTTCTTCCTCACATGGCCCTTTTATTTTTTAGGAATCTGTGAGTATAAAAACTTCTTTCTTCATGACGGTCATTTTCATTTGTGCATGTCCTACCATTCCTACACAAAACATCCTGGATACATTTCAAAACAGTATCGATGACATTTATCAGGACATAGGGTGCTCCCCGCCCAGGAGGTTAAATGTGAATGATAGTTGTCTGGGACTTTCCTCACTATGCTGTTCCTTCTGGAGGACATTCCAGACGTGTACTTGTTGTACTTGACAAAGCTGAGAGCAAGGTTTTTGTCTGAATTACTGTCTCCTCTACTGATAGAGTAATTTTGGCTGCAAAATTTAGAAGGAAACATGAAGATTCTTTTTTACTCTGTTTCTTAGGTCTGGAGCCCTGAGAAATGGTTCCCAGCTTTTTGCATTTCATAGAGCAGAGACATTAAGCAACAACATAAAGCTCCTTCTTTTTATTAGTCAAGTGAGACCCCCTAGTTTTGCCATATAACAGTCATAGAAGATTATCTTACAACACCGAAAGCACTTTAAATTGATTAATTTAGCTTTATGAGAAGCTCTACCTCATCCTCATCATAAGTGAAAATAGTGTGCCTGCTGTGCAAATGTGACTTCAAAAGCAATTCTCTTTTCTGCCCCCAGATTGTGACCAAATTGCTTTTATTGAAATGACTATTATATATTCTTATTTCCTCAAAGTTGTATCCCCAATAATACTTTAGAGTGTTTTATATTTCCAAGATGCCAAGGGAAATTGCACAAAATACCTTAACAAAATATATAGGTGTTAAGATGATAAATGATAGGGATGTCATAAAATTCATATTCCACCTGAACCAAAACCCAACCAAAAGCTAGTGAATAGTAGAAGTCTATAATCATTTTAACAAATCAAGTTTTCCCAATTTTTTACAAAAATGTTTTATTTATTTATTTTTAGAGAGGGAAGGGAGGGAGATAGAGAGAGAGAAACATCAATGTGAGGTTGCTGGGGGTTATGGCCTGCAACCCAGGAATGTACCCTGGCTGGGAATCGAATCTGGGACACTTTGGTTCCCAGCCCGCGCTCAATCCACTGAGCTACGCCAGCCAGGGCCAAGTTTTCCCAACTTAATATCTTTGGAACTTCACACATCTATGTGTATAGACACAATGGTGTCACCCATTGTGAAGAGAGTCTAGAATCGGTAAAGAATAATAGCTTCTACTGATTTTGAAATGACCCTTCTTCATGGGGTGGAATGACAAGAAGGGGTAACGTGAAAAGATGACTTTGCTTCTCACAGCCTCTATGAAGCTGTCACTAACTCTTTGTCTTCGAGTTTCTTGACACATGAACTAATCCGTAACTTTCGAAGTCTTGAATTCAAGCTAAAACACACAGATATAATCCCGCCTAGAGTAGAGTTTCCTGGTGGAACGAGCACTGGCCTTGGGGTCACGGAAGTAACTCACAGGAACTCAAAGTATATCCTTCAGAGTCAGAAATGTGCGTAAAGGGATGTGTATTTGGTTTTCAAATAAGCTAATGGTGTTTGTCATTTAAAACTCTTGTATTGAGTTAATCTGTTTTTTGAATTAGGAACCTGTATGAAAAAGTCTCTCCTATGCTTTATTATTTGCTAGGAGGAAATTAATAATAAGTTTGTGTTGATTATGGTATATAGGAGGAAATTATTAATAAGTTTATATTGACTATGGTATTATTAACAAACTGGTAGAAGGTAGAATAAAAAATGTTAATCTATACTATGATGAAGTTTAATTATCCCCAATTATTATTATTATTTTTAATTTTATTTTATTTTTTACTGTTGTTCAGTTACAGTTGTCCCAATTTCCCCGCCATTGCTCTCCCCTGCCCTGTCCAACCCCTCGCTCCCAAAGACAATCCCAACCTCATTGTCCTTGTCCGTGGGTCCTTTGTACATGTTCTTTGACTTGACCCTTCCCCTTCTTTCCCCTGTTATCCCCCTCCCCTGCCCCTCTGGTCACTTTCAGTTTGTTCTTCATTTCCACGTCTCTGGTTCTACTTTGCTTGTTTGTTTGTTTTGTTGATTAGGTTCCACTTATCGGTGAGATCACATGGTATTTGTCGTTCACCCCAATTATTTTATATAATGGTTAAATAGCTTATATGTTAGGTTCTGGTTCATTTTAAAAGAGGTTTCATGGGCTAATTGCAGTGCCGAATGAGGACATACTGAAGGAAGATATGATGAACTAGCAGGGTGTCCAACCTCGCGGCCCGCAGTCAGCACGTGTCTCAGGATGGCAGTGAATGCAGCCCAACACAAAATCGTCAATTTACTTAAAACCTTTTTTTTCAATGCTCATCAGTTTTCCTGAGTGTTTGTGTATTTAATGTGTGGCCCAAGACAACTCTTCCTCTCCCAGTGTGGCCCAGAGATGCCAAAAGGTTGGGAACCCCTGTTTGAAAAGAGATGAAACTTTGATTATATATCAGTGGAGTTTGTTCTTTTATTATTTTGAATATCATAAAGCTTGTGTGCAATTGTTTATCCTGGAATTAAACAATGTTTTATCCTGGATTTTTATTTAGTTTTCTTAACACATGGTTATGATTTCTGCACTGTAAATACATTTCTAATTCTAATAACATTTATAATCTGGAACCAGTCACACAGATATATTTTCTAGTAGCTATAGATGATACAGAAGGATCATGCATTTTTGGGGGGATGTTATTTTGTTTTTGTGTTAAAATATATAAATCAAAACCAAAAATATATAAATCATAAGATGATTATGCTAATAAATAATTTATAACAGATAATACATTTACTCATGCTTTTAAAATGAACAATACAAATTAAATTTACATACTGGTTTACTCTTGTTGAGCAAATTAATGAAAATTACTCTTCCATAGTGTAAGAGATATATAGTATTGATGAGGCTGGAGTGACAGATGCTAGCGACTTCCTCTGTGTACAAGCTGCATCAGGGCTCACGTTTTTCCCATTCTACTCTGCTTCCTCCCCAACATGGGCTTCAGTGTGATATTTTAGTTTAACATCAAGTGATCTTATCTTTTTTCCACAGTGTATTTTATAGTTATGAGAACATTTTTCAACCAATGTGACAGTGGATACAAAAACTCATTAAAACAATCTTTTCCTGTCAGTTTTTGAAACGAGAGAGGCTGTTTCTGTTGATGTGATTTGTTGGTGTCCTTGAACAGCTTCTGGGCAGTTTTTGTTTTCTGGTCATTACTGTAGGATAGTGGCTTTTCCACCAAAACTATATGACCTTGAAGAAGGTATTTAGTTCCTCAGAGTCACAGTTTTCCTCTACATAAAAGAGAACTACCCTGGATGATTTGTAGGGAAACTTCAATTATAATCTCTCTCTTTGGTTTCTATGTGTGGTGTTCAGAAACTAAACTCCAGAACATGAATTATATAAGGCAGTGGTTTTAGGTTGGTTTAATTCACTGCTTTATCCCAAACCTGGTGTATAGTGGGCACTCATCTTTGTCAAGTAATTGAACAAAAACACAACATAAAGACCTTCAATAAGAAGAAAGGGATAGATTATATTCTCATAGTTTGCTAATATTTAAATGTTAAGTTTTATTGGCACGCTTTGAAAGGATTGTAGTTTTAAAGTCCATTTAAAGACTGGCTATTCATGCATGTATTTATCCAGCTGTGCAAGTAATAGTAAATTTGATCCTAACCCTCCTGTGGTAAAATCCTTTAGTGGCTCTCCATTGCCCTTGTGGTAGGCACTAAAAATTTTAACTTGTTTTAGAAAGCCTTCTTAGATCTGCTCCCTGCTTATTTTTTCAGCCTTCACTTTCTCCAACTTTCCCCCCTTCCCTCCCTGCTCCCTATTTCCTTCCCCCCTTCATGCGGACACTGTTGGCTACAACCACACTGATCTTCTTTGAGGTCCTCAGTGTCCTGCTCTCCCACCTTTTGGTCATCCTACAAGTTGCTGTTTCCTTCTCCCCACCTCCACCTTTGCCTTTGCTTCCACAGATATCACCCTTTATTTCCTGTATCAGCTCATAGTGCATTATCTTATAATTACTGGTTAGTGTCTATTCTCTCCAACTAGACTTCAGAAGCTTGCTGAAGGAAGACCTGTCTCTGACTTGTTTGCCCTTGTGCACTGTTGCACTTAGAGTACCAGGCACAGTCCATGGCCCATGGGGTGTTGGTGGCC
Organism: Phyllostomus hastatus; assembly: GCF_019186645.2. Taxonomy (NCBI): domain Eukaryota; kingdom Metazoa; phylum Chordata; class Mammalia; order Chiroptera; family Phyllostomidae; genus Phyllostomus; species Phyllostomus hastatus. Next base: position 31,208,400 of record NW_025333709.1, on the reverse strand, counting down.
TGAGTGCACTGCCCAGGATGCTGACATTATGATAAAGCCAGAAAGCTTCTGTCTTTAATGCCCTGTGATCACTTCCATTCCCAAGTCATTAAAATAAACTTTATTTAATGATATATGGTTTGAGTTAATGACAAATGTTATAAATAAAATAAAATATAACAGGGGAAGTGGGATTTGTAACAGGGAGTGCCAAATTAGCTCTCTGTGGTCAAGGAAGGAAGCCTTGAGCTCTGCCTGGGATTGAACTGGCATTTGGTAGGTGCTCAGTAAACCTAATCAGTGAACATCTGGAGGAAGAGGGTGCTTGGCAAAGATACATAGGCCCTGAGTTGGGAATACAGTTGACTCATGGAAGAGGCTGAAATCAGGTCAGTCTGGCTGAGGCCCAGTGGATGAAACTAAGAAGGTGAGAGATAAAGTTGTACATAAAGAAATGCGCCAAAGCTTGTTGGACAAAATAAACTACTTAGACTTTACTTTAATGTTGGTAGGAAGCATGGACTGGTTTTTGAACAGGGGAATAGCATTATCTGGTAGCTTTACGAAGTCACTCTAGTTTAAACCATTATTAATTCTTGCTTGGACTATGAGTAGCCTCTCACTCAGTTCTTAGATCCATTCCCTACAATGACGCCAGTTATCTTTAAATGTAAACCCGATTGTGTCAGTCTGCTATCGAAGACTTTTTAGTTGACCTTGGAAAAAAGTTATAACCCTTAATGTGGGTTACTGGGCCTTGGATGATTTGACATGAACTGAGGGCAGTGTCACACTAGATCTTCGTGTTCCATTCACACTTGTTTTCATTTCTTTGCAAAGGTCTCAAGTTCTTTTCTCAGGCCCCCTACCCATCATACTCCTCCTGCCTAGACTGCTTTACTCCATTCTTCGCCTGGCTAATCCTGCTCTCTTTTCAGGACTCACTATCACATCCTTAGCTAGCCTCTGACCTGCACTTACACTCCCAGATCTGGTCAGGTATTACACTCTCCCATTCTCCGCTGTTGTCACCCCTGCAGGAGCATGCTCAGTTGTAGCTTCCCTGCTGGATTCCTAGCTCTGTGAGGGCAGGTCACCGGGGGTTGGTCACAGCTGTGGTTGCAGCACCTCACTGAGCGCCCAGCCCACAGGAAGTGCTCATATTCTGAAAGAACGAACAAACCTAGAAGATAATATGCTAAGTGTAATAAGTCAGACAGAGGACAAATACAGAATTATTTCACTTATATGTGAAATCTAAAAAGCAAAACAAGCAAACAATACAAAATAGAAACAGACACATAGGTATAGAGAGCAAACAGATGGTTGCCAGTGGTGCAGGGGTTGGGAGGTGGGGACAAAAAAAGTGAAGGGAAATAAGAGGTACAAATTTCCAGTTATAAAATCATTAGGTCACAGGGTTGTAAGGTACAGCACAGGGAATATTGTCAACAGTATCATAATAACCTTGTACAATGGCAGATGATTACTAGACTTAGCATGGTGATTATTATGCATATTAATGTTGAATAACTATTTGTACACCTGAAACTAATATATTATTGTATATTAACTATATTTTAATAAGAAAAGAATGAATGAAGGACTGCTTTCCAGTGCCAAGGGTCTGCTTCAATATCTTTCTGTGTTTAGCTGCTTTCGCATCAGTTTAGATGAAGGTTAATGGATAATTTTGTTAAACATGAGGTAATTGTTTAAAAAGTAGTCGAAAGGAAAGATGACTATTGAAACCTCTGTGAGTAATTTAATTAACAAACCTACCTTTGGAGCTCATTAAGCTTACCACTGATGGAAGCCATTATTTCCTGCTGTGAAAAACTATGACTCAGATTGCTTTCTGTTTAAAATTAGTTGAAAGCGTTTGTTTGTTTGATTTTGTTACCATTGTATTTCTGTTGGAATACTATAACCACTATTGCAAATCCTGTGAGTAAGCTTAACTTCCCGAACATGCCTTGGAGAAACCATTTCTCTGAGTTTAGTCACAGGATAATGGTTTGCATTCACATTTCACCCTCAGTCTCTTACTTGCCCGTCTTCCATTTGATTGAAGTATCGCCATGATCCAACATTCAGCCACTTTTTACAAATTAATGTTGTCTTATTTATATTTTATTTGGTGATGAACATCCTGTTAGTTTCTAGCAGACTGCACTTGACATTTCACACATGCCAAACCAAAGCAGCTCTAAGGTTTCATTCATAACTGAGTAATTCTGGTGAATAAAAAGCCAAGAATTAACTGAAAGAGCCATATTTGCATGTACAGAAGTCTTCTGAGACTTAAAAAAAGCTAATTCTAGCAGGTTATTGTTGTGTGTATAGTCTTGGCCTGTAGTCGTCTTCAAATAGAACAATTTGTCATAATAGTATGATTTTTTAAGGATACAAGACAATCCGTTTATCCAAAAAAGACATAGTGTTTGTCATGTCATTACTGGCAATATTGAAACTAATTCCATCTCAAGGTAACTAAATGGATCTTTTCATAGGACAAATACTGTAGTCTATTATTTGTTTTAATATATATTCTTTAAATGTACAATATAAAAGTAGAACATTTCTCTCAGTTTCATTAGTGATAAAGTAGTTAGAGGCTATTTTTCCTTCTTTCTTTTCCAAGAATATACTGAATATTAAATAAGATATAGATTGCATGCAAGTGATACCTCAAGGCAATTTAGACTTTAGGGGTTTTTTTTTGCCTTTTCAGTTATATAAATGATATATGTGTAGAATGATTTAAAACTTACCAAAGTATTCTTGGAGAGAAACACTTAAAGAAGAGAGTTGAATAACAGTGATTGGCATCATATAGCAAAGTGATCGCCAATGGCTTGTAGTGACCTACAAAGGGAATAGTAGGATATTGTTTCAAATAGAAAGTGTGCAAAGTCCTGAGAGCAAGTTTTACCTGCTTCATGAGTTACTGTGGATTTGTTTCACTATTCACCGTATTACATTGACTTGTGTGGGGCTCACATGTGAACTTCAGAAGAGAATAGATGTATTAAGGATTTGAAAAGAAAACCTGAAAAGTTGAAAATAATTCACAATCTACATAATTGATACTCTTTGATAATTTGCATAATAGAAACATAGCACAGCATAGTAGAATGGTCACTGGGCTCAGAACCCAGTTACCTGGGTGTGAGCCCTGCTTTCGCATTTACAGGTTAAGCATACTTGAGTCTGAGAGTTGGCTTCTCTAAAGGTCTTTGAGTTGCGACAGTGATAATGGCTTAGTTCACGAGGTGAGGATCAAATGGGTAATCAGAAGGTGTTTTGTAAATCCTGAAATGCTTTTAAAATAGAATGTAGTAGTGTTATTTAAAATTATGTTTTAGTATTACATTTTATTTTCCTTTCAAAAATCTTAAGTTACTTGTGAAAAAAAGAAAAAGCTGTTTTTGGGTGGGCCTGATTGTTACAAAGATGCTGTCCAGCTGTTGTTACACTTAAGAGAGAAGACTACACATGACTCAGGTTTACAGCAGAGCACACAGGTTTAGATTAGGTATAAATAGGATCTAATGGCCGTTGATTTGTTTAAAATAGTGCTTTTTCTCAGACATATTATAAAACTTTCCTTAGTTGCCTTCAAACCCTAAAAATAGGTTTTCAGCCGGGCCGGTTTGGCTCAGTTGGTTGGAGCATCTTCCCATGTAACAAAAAGTTGGAGGTTTGATTCCTGGTCAAGGCAAATGCCTGGGTTGGAGATTTGATCCCTGCTTGGGGTGCATGCAAGAGGCAGCATTTCTCACTCACAATGATGTTTCTCTCTCTTACTCTCTCCCCACTGCCTCCCTCTCTCTCTCAAAATCAATGCACATATCCTTGGGTGAGGAGTTAAAAAAAAAGAGTTTCTTCTGTGTTGGGTTAGGTAGTGTGCTATTGAAGATAGAAGGAGGTTCACTTCCACCGCAAAAGTTGTACATCCACTTTTTTTTTTTTTTTGAGGGATAGCTGGAAAGAGGGACAGAAAGAGAGGAAGAGAAACATCAATGTGAGAAAGAAACATCTATCAGTTGCCTCTTGTACATGCCCCAACTGGGACTGAACCTGCAACCCAAGGCATGAGCCCTGACTAATGGGTTATCAGAAGGTGTTTTGTAAATCCTGAAATTGCTTAAGTCAGATCGGTGACCTTTCACTTTGTGGAATGATGCCCAACCAACTGAGCCACACCAGCCAGGGTTAAACAGCCACTTTTTTTTTTCTAAAGAAACATCACTGTGTGGTTGCCTCTCACTTGCTCCCTACTGGGGACCTGGCCTGCAACCCAGGTGTGTGCCCTGACTGGAAAACAAACTGGAGACTCTTTGGTTTTCAGACCTGCACTCAGTCCACTGAGCCACACCAGCCAGGGCAAGTACAGCCACTTTTTAAGTCAGCCTGGAAATATTTATGGAATCAGAACTCCTCATAAAGGTAAGAATTCTAGTTTTAAAATGTCCTGTTGGGTTGAGGCTACAGAATTGCAATGTAATTAAATTAATAGGTCAGGAAGCTAGCCCAGAGTCATTGCCTAAAAATCTTCATTAAGTTAACTTATTATAACTTTAAGCCTCTAAGTAATGTATATCAAAATTCTTTATGTCAACATGTCATATATAAGAGAATTGCTTAAGTTGGAGTTTTCAGCATTTCCATGAGTATCATTATGAATTCATTATGAATATTATGTATTGTTGGCCTTTTCAGATTAAAAAATGAAGCTACTGGCAGTGGTTATCCACACATGTATGCAAATAGACAAAAAGATTAATATGCTTCTAAAGCAGGCCTCCTCCTTTATCATACAAGAAAATTCTGACCTTTGTTATTTTTTATTATTACTATTACTGCTTCTGCTGCTCTGTTTACTGAGCTCTTAATATGTGCCAGGCATTGTTCTAGATGCTTTAGATATACTAACGCATTCAATTCTCATAACAACCCAATGAGTAATGTTCTGTGACCATCTCCAATTAACTGGGGAGGAAACATGTATAGAGAGGTTAAGCAACTCTCTTAGGGACATAGAGCTGGCAAGTGGCAGAGTCAGAACCTCTGTTGTTTGGTTCCAGGACCCATGATGCTACCATACTACAATACTACCTGCCACTGGTCTACTACGCTGGCCTTGCTGTGATAGCCCTCTGTGTAGTGGTTATTCCCCCATCAGGAAAATAGAGAGTGTGTACAGTTGGACAGGATGAAGAATTGTTTAAAATACACTATCATGCTAATAGTATGGGTTTCAATGAACTTTTATTGATTTATAAAATGGAACGTCATTGAGTTCATGTGAAACCTCAATAGCATGAAGTGTCCCTTGGGTCACCTTTTCTGAGCATATTAGAGAAAGGCAGTGATTAACTCCTGTCTGCAACTCAGACACCAATATACGAGTAAGTGTGTACACCATCAAGTATCAGTAACAGAGTGACTTGGTGGTACTACGGGTGCAGGGCACTGCAGAGCTACCAGTAAGGATGATCTTGACTTCTTCAGTGCTGATTATTCAGAAAACCAGGACTAGCTCATGAATGTTCACTGGGTAATCTTGAAATGGCCATGAGTGATGTGGGGCCTAGTACGGTGTTTCAGACAGGAAGTAGATATTAGAAACTATCACGCATATCTAGACAATCAGAATTATTTACATTAAAAATAATTTTCAAGGAAACATGATTTGGCATCATTCTTAGATCATGGAAACTATGTATTTCTTCTAAAATATCTTGCTAGAGAAGAGCCAGGTAGTACAAGGCCCAAGTGACTTAAGTATATGTGAACAAGTCAGTGTTGTATAAAAAATATTTACTATAATTAAGTGAATTCATTTAATATATTAAAAACCCTTGAACATATTGAATTGTCAGACAATATCAGTCATAGCAATAGTAGTAACAACCACATAACTACTCATATTTACTGTGAATCAGGGAAGTGCTTTATGTACATTATCTTATCTAACCCTTACAACTTGTGAGGTGGTAACTATTATTCCCTCCACCCCACAGATGAGAAAACAAAGGAAAAGAAAGGACTAGTTATGGGCACAAGGTTACATAACTAACAAGCCTCACTCATTCACTCAGTGTTGACTGAGTATACATACCTACCACGGGCCGGGCACTATTCTAAGTGTAGTCCCCGTGCTCGGAGTGCCTGAGGAAGACCAGAGAGGCCATGCAGCTGCTGCAGTGGAGAGTCGATGGTCAGAGTTTGAACGCAGATACAGCTGACCCCAGGGCCCACATTTCAACTACCACACTAACCTGATGGGCAACCACAGCATTACCTAATCTGCTGTGATCTTGGGGACACTCTGTATTATACCCACGGAAAAGAGAGCAGTAAATTTCTACTCTAGGTGTTCTGCATGCAGAGTTGAGAGTATGTGAGAAATCCGTGTGGTTTGGGGAGAGATGCTTTGGAGAATAAAAGTCAGGAAAGAGTGTATACTATAAATTGGGGAAACTGGGACCATAAATAACTCCCCAGCTCAGAATTTTGTAGTGGGTCTCCATTGCCTTCGAGCTTTGGAGAAGTTAAGTAAGTTTCTTTCTTTTTTTGTGAGGGTGGGGTTGAACTGCCCAATCTGTTTAATTTGATTTTACTTTTCAATTATAGTTTATATTCAATATTATTTTGCATTAGTTTCAAGTGTACAACATACTGGTTAGACAATCATATACTTTATAAACTGGTCTCCCCAATAAATCAAGTACCCACTTGGCACCATGCATAGTTATTACCATATCACTGACTATTCTTTGTGCTGTACTTTGCATTCCTGTGACTATTTTGTTACTACCAATTTGTACTTCTTAATCTCTTCACCTTTTTTACCAAGCCCCCCAATGTGGCTTTCTTCTGGCAACCCCGAAACCCCAAGGGAAATAGATCTAGTTCTGAATGATGACAAAGACTGTATTTACATCTGCTAAGCTATGCTACTCTTCTCAGACTGTGAAATCAGTCGCATGCTCACTGGCAACTTGTCACCTGCACGCTGAAGTTGACAAGCCTTGGCAAGGAATGAGGGGCCCTAGCAGAGTAGCTCCCACCTTCTCTTTTGCCCTGACTTCTACTGCCCCTCTCCCCTGGCACCTTAGCATGGAGCAAAGCAGCAAAGCAGCACTTAGTGTCAGGTACCTAGGACTTTGCACATTCTGAAACCTCCTTCTTCGTCTTGTTTTGTGATGAAGATTTTGTATCTTTCTTGAGGATTTTCTTTACCATTCTTCTTTCCAGATTGACTTATAACTTCTTCCCTTGGCTGTTTTTGGAATTGATATATCTGTGTACTTGCACATATTTCTGGTAGAAATCATTCTCTAAGCTTCTGCCTTCCCAGCCGGGATTTGATCTCTGTGCTACCAGATGAATCTGTGCAAGCATTGATCGTGCCTCTTATCACACCTTTTGGGATGATTTCTTTGCTTATATTTTGCTTCTTCCTATAAGTCACCAAAAGCTTATACCTTGTTTTCATCTATATCCCAACCATTGAGAATAGGACTTGTAGTTTACCTGCTCATTTAAATTAAACATAGGCAATTGGATGTAGAGCTATAATGACAGTTTTTATAGATTGAAACAAGTGGAATATGTTGAGTGGTGATGTTAGTTTGCTCAGAAAAAATAGATGATAATAAAACCACAACTCTTTAATGAAAGATTAGTATGTGCCAGACGTTAAACTCAGTGCTGAAGTATATCATTATTATTCCAATTATTCCAAGTCAAATTTGAACTTGAAAGATATGCCTTGTTAAGTATACCTTAAAGCTAAATTAATATTTTATTAGCTACAACTTTTAAAACTAGACTTTAAAATGCATTCATTTTCAAACTAGATAGTAAGAGATGTTAGTAGGGCTTTAAGTGGAAGAAAAAGCCCTTGGAAAGGGACAGAAGTCATCTCTGTTTCTCTATATTCGGTTTTTAAAACGTTACTACAAATGTGTATACTTGGCTACACGTAGAGGTCTTCCAGAAAGAACACTGCACTCATTTATGATTGAAGCATGGCCTGCGGGGTGAGGCGGAGGGCTGTTGGGCAAGCGAGCCCAGATGAGCCCTGCACAATGCAGTGCTTCGCGCCGTTGTCAATGGCTAATTGTACGGGCTTCACTGAGTGCCATCCTTCCAACCTCAGGCCCACAGAGTGATACTTAAGGCCTTGGTTACTTAGCCTAATTCTTGATTTTCATTCAGTAGAAAGCCTACTCATTAAGAATTCTACTGAGTGATTTTCAAACAGTAATTCTCATTGCTACTTGCTTTGTGTTTTCCAGACAAGTATGGTATCTCAAATTGATGTGCTTATAATCACTTTTTTGACATGTATTAATTTTGGCATATATAACATTTATATGTTACTGTGGCAATGTTGAACAACAAAATATTTTAACGCAAAATCTAAAAAAATGTGTCATATAGCTTTCCCCACTTCTCAAAGCACAATATAGCTCTTCTTCTTTCTTCTTCTTCTCCTCCTTCTTTTTCTACTTCTTCTTCTTCTTCTTCTACTTCTTCTTCTTCTTCTTCTAGCTTGATTTTATTGTTTCTTTAATTTCTCAATATTTTGTGCTGCTTAAAATGGATTAAATAGTCTCTTTTAATCCCAGTGCCTAGAATTTCTCAGTAGGAAAGACTATATTAGTGCTCAAAAAGATGTTTAAGAAATTGTGTTTGCTTTCAACCCTTTCCATTAGTCGGTGGAAATTTATTCTAAAGCTCTCTGTGGTTTTATTTCAGTGACACCTCAGCCAAAGCCCTGTGGGAAGCCTTACTGAACACCAAGCACAAAGAGGCAGTGATGGAGGTCCGGAGACATCTAGTGGAAGCAGCAAGCAGAGAAAACCTGCCAATCAAGATGAGTATGGGTAAGTGTATCCACTCTACCCGGGACAGACAGTGACGGCAGGCTCCTAGGGAGTTCACTTCAGCCTGCCCTGAACAGCGAGCCTACATAGCCAGCATGGCATGAGGTAAAAGTATTGACCAATTTGTAAACTGTTGAAAGAGTAGGGAGGGAATATGTACACTCTGTCCTTGTGGCTCAACAATGACCGTTTTCTTAGGTTCAATTTTGAGAACTCTAGGAGAGTCCTTGCATACAAAGAATGATTCTTTTATTTTCTTTAGTTGATCTAGAACTATCGAAATTGGATTTGACCACCTTCCCTTCATTCGGTGCCACCCCTATGCCACTTCCCCTTTTTCTTTCTCCCTCCTTATTAATGTGGATGACAACTCTTTACTGGTTTTGAATTGATGAATAAACTACTGTGCCAACAAAATGATTTGAGCAGATAGACGTACGTGCTTTGGCCTGGCCCTTCACCTTCAGAGGGTTTGTGAATTGTCTAGTCACGTAAATGTTAATCCTTTTTCACCAGGGTATCACATGTCTCATTTTTCTTTTCTCTTTTTCCCCCCTACATTCAGCTTTGTCTTCAGTCTTAGAAGAATCTGGCTGAAATGGAATTTAAGTTTTAAATAGCTTTTTTTTTTGTTTTGATTAAAAGGTCAGAGAACTAATGTTTTCATTTTAGAAAAGGAATTTTCTGTTTTACTTTTTTAATTAAATAATTCTATTAATATGGAAGTACCTAAATATAGATATTGAATTTGATTAATAGAATTTATTTCTGGAAACTATATTTCTCTACTTTAAAAATGTTTTCTTATAACCTTCTCTTAGATATGCAATAAATATTAGTACATTTTATTGGAAGGAAGATTTTCTTTGCTGAGATTCCTTGCCCAGTCCTTAATTACTTATGAGTACAAAAATCAAAGTATCAAGTTGAAATAGAAGAACAAAACTTTGAAAGTAAAGGAATGTGGATGAATCTAGAAGAAAAAATGTGACTACATATGAGGGCTTTAAGGAACATAATAATGGTCAAAAAGTGAAAAGAATATCTATTGAGTATTTACAGTGTGCCAGGTCATCTCCTCATTCTTTACATGTGCTGTCTTATTTAATTCTTGCGGCAATTCTGGTGACATAGGTACCATTACTATCCTATCCTATTTTTCAGATAAGGAAACTGGAACACAGAAAAATTAAGCTGTCCAAGTCCTTACATATGACAAGGAATAGGACTGAAATTCAAACCCAAACATTCCAATGAAAGAGAATGTGCTCTTTATTTGTAAAATCATCCTTGTTCCATACACCCAATGCCAGAAGTCCTACTGCTGTGTTAGGGGAGAAATAAAGCTGTTACTTAGAGAACATTCTGCCATTTGACTGTTAGTTCTAGTTTCTTTGGACTTGACTAGTTTCTTTCTTTCTTTCTTCCTTTCTCTCTCTCTCTCTCTCTCCCTCTCTCTCTCTCTCTCTCTCTCCTCCTTCCTTCCTTCCTTCCTTTATTTTTCTTCTTGCCTCCCTTCTCTCTCTCTCTCTAAATTTCCACAGTTCTAGGTACACATTAAGAACAAGCATGTTTACTTTGTATAGTTCCTTATCCTTGATTACATGAATCAAGGAGTAGTTCATGTTGCCAATCAAGAAAAGTAGAAATGCGCAAAGGGTCTTGGTGATAAGGTTAATTTATATTCTGCTTCAGGGATATAACCTTGTGATGCTATCACAGAGCATAAATCAATTTTCAGTATCTAATCTAGGACTAAAAGATCAACATACTTCACTTTTGTATTGTAAACGGCTGTATCTTTAAAAATAATCAAAATGCGGAGGGGAATAAGTAAGTTCACAAGGATTCAAATTTAAATGTTTGAGATTTCTGTCAACTAAAAAATATTTAGATAAAATGATTTGCTTTATCCCTTAAACTCTAGACATGGGGGAGGGGAGGGAGAGAAATGAAAAAGAAAATAAACAGACAATTGTTAGCAACCTTTTTTTAAAAAAAGATTTTATTTATTTATTTTTAGAGAGAAGGGAAGGGAAGGAGAAAGAGAGGGAGAGAAATAGCAATGTGTGAAAGACACATCCATTGGTTGCCTCTCACACACCCCAACCCGGGACCTGGCCCGCAACTTAGGCATGTCTCCCGGGCCAGAATCAGATAGGGCATCAAACCAGCGATGTTTTGGTTTGCAGGATGATGCCAAAAACACTGAGCCACACCAGTCAGGGCTGTTACAAACTTCTGTTGTAAAAGGACCAAAAAGATTGGCCTAAGTCATACTCTATCCATGGGTTATTTATAATTTAAGAAAAGAAACATAGTGTGACTACACATTTCTGTTTCATATCACTAATTAGTAGTCAGAATTTCTCATGTGTTTCATGTCTATATACCAACAGATATATGTAACCATCAACAGTAAGGAAAAGAGCTGGAATTTAAACATAATAAACTATTGGTATTTGAAAACTGTTTATCATATAGCTTATCATTTTAAAAAGTCATGTTCTGTGTACTGCATGGTTGGAATGCTTTTTCTAGCAGCATTTAACATTATGAAATGTTCTTTTTTTAAAATATATTTTATTGATTATGCTATTACAGTTGTCCCATTTCCCCCCCTTTATTCCCCTCTGCTCTGCACCTCCCCACCCACATTCCCTCCCTTAGTTCATGTCCATGGGTTGTACATATAAGTTTTTTGGCTTCTCCATTTCCTATATTATTCTTAACCTCCCCCTGTCTATTTTGGACCTACCATTTATGCTACTTATTCCCTTTACCTTTTCCCCCCTCCCCCATCCCTGCTGATAAAAAATGTTCTTTAAACTATACACTGTTTTCCAACCCCTTCCTGTAAATTCTACTATAAATTTTTTCTGATTGTAATAGAGGCTTTTAGTATTTTTTAGACATTAAAGAGATTATAATTCTAGTTGAAGATCCTCTTGTATTTAAATTTACTGAGAGGGATCCCATGACTAAAACCCCAGATCTTAAATATAAAATTTTCAGTACAAGATAATATTGAAACATATGAGCACCAGGAGAAATAAACATCATTCTCTTAAAGGAAAAAGGTTAATTGCTAAAACAATGCCAAGAATTTTTGTTTATGTGGATTATATCTATTGATATCTGTGGGATAGATAGGTAGGTAGGTAGATAGGTAGTAGATAGAAAATATCACATTATAAATTCAAGGAGAGAAAAATTTTAAATGATTTATTAACTAATATAAAAAAATAAAATTTGTTACATGTCAACATGAATAACATGTTTTTGTAAAAAGTAACTGAATTTTCTAAAGCAAAATAAGTTAGAATACTGTTTTATAGTTTTGTACATCTTTAATGTCTTGCTTAGTAGAAGACAGCTATATCTCATATCTGCTTCTTTATTCAACATGTTGCGATGTGTTATTTTGGATGAAATATATAAAGGAAATCTGGTCTCACAAATATATGTAGTTTGAAAGGAAGGAATGTTTTAATAAGTTTTTAGAAAACTGCAGATATTTTCCTTTGATACAATGCCAGCTTTACAGGAGGTAGTTTCCTATAGGTTAATTATAATGTAGAATGTGAATCCATATCATTAAATTCTCTATACTCTGTTATGTTAAAACCCATTGGTCTCTTTTGAACTTTGAATGGATCTTTTACATATGTATTATTCTATGCCATTGTGCATTAGGCACTTGGAGAATGCCAGTTCTCTAAATTGTACAGATGTTCCATATGTTGACACATATTATACAATATAACAAAACCACATCTGTTGCTATCCCCACTGATATCAATAGAAAATCTTTAAATATTGGGAATGTAAAGCTATAGGGCAGTTACAGGTTTCCCAGAATTATAATTTTCACACAAAAAGTTGACTTTCATCACTGACAATGCAAACTGACAGTTGTTTTCCTTGAAGTGAAGGCTTATTTCATTCACTTTTTGGAAAAATGTATGAACAACCAGTTTTTGTTTTTGTTTTTGTTTTTGTTTTTCATAAAAATTCTGTGCCATTAAAATAGTGTGAAAAGCCCTGGCTTGTGTGGCTCAGTGGATTGAGTGCCAGCCTGCAGACTGAAAGGTCACTGGTTCGATTCCCAGTCACAGCACATACCTGGGTTGCCATCCAGGTCCCCAGCAGGGGGCGTGAGGGAGGCAACCAATCAGTGTTTCTCTCCCTGTCTTTCTCTCTCCCTTCCCTTCTCTCTAAAAATAAATAAATAAATTTTTTTTTAAAAACCAGTGTGAACAGTTCAGTTTACAACACAAATAATCACACAAGTGCTTTTCCTCAAGCCAGTCATTGTACTTAGGTATGCACCAGAGGTACTTTTTGTATATTCTCATTCCTTTACACAGAATATTGACATTTTCCTAAGGGTTGAGATTTGATGACATTAATAGCATTTACAGTTTCCCCATGGCCATTCTGAAGTGACGTTGTCTACTTATTGAATTTGGGGCCATTGCCTTGACTGGGGCCAAGGCATCAGCACTTTTACTCACCATTGTTTTTGTACCATCTATGCAAATACAGCACAGTAGAAAAACCATGTCACATCTTAGTATTACTGTGAAAATAGATTTGACCTTCCTGACTTCCTGAAAGTATCTCAGGGACCCTGGGGTCTGTGGAACAGCTTTGAGAACGATTATTTAAAAGTGCCATATTCTCTGGAGTATAACATCGGCACAATTTCCTGGAGATCATTTGGATCATAGTTAGACGTGAAAATAGAGGAGGGGAAACCTCATTGAAATTTTTTCTAGACATATCCAGATCTAGAGGTAATAGACAATTATTAGATCCTTGTTGGCGATAAGAAACATAAAATATTATCTTGCTTAAAAATGAACAAATTCTTTAAATTTGCTGAATCTGCTTTTCTGTCTGCAGAATGGGGATTCTAGTACCTGTAAATCAGATAATTAGATGAGATGATTATGTTCATGAAACAGTGTTTGTGAAATTTAAGGTGTTATGTAAAAGGAGTGTATAGCATGATGAAATTATTCATTGTCTTCTGGGCAAATAAAGTACATTACGAAAATAATGACCAATGGTCATGCAGCTGTATATGAAGAGTACTCTACCAAATGTGGGGGCAGAAATGATCTCTCTGTAGGATTTGTTCTCTGGTCATCTCAGTGGGAAATATGTGGCTAGAGTAATGGCTCCCAGAAGTGAAAATAGAGACTTGGGGTTTAGTTACCTAGTGATTACATTGAAACCTTAATCTAAAGGAAATATAATTTCTTACAGGAAATATAATACAAGAAATATAATAATATCTTTAAAGGAAATATAGGATGATCACTTAGAGAGAGAAGGTAGAATGAGTGAGGAGAGGGTTGAAGGCAAGCCTTAAGGAATACATTCATTTAGGGGAATGAAGGAGAATAGAATCTGAAGACAGAGACAGAGTTTTCCTTGAATTAACAATTAATAATGCCTGAAAGTGTAAAGGTCAGTAAGCAAATGCTTTCCTCTTACACTTTATCACCTGAAACAGAGTCAGTTGCCTCTGTTTCTCTAGTTCTTCATGTGCAAAGTGGAAATCTGAATTTAATGTCCCTTCTTCAAGCATCTACCCTGTGGCTCTATATTTTTAACTTAAAATGGTGCATCTTCTTTTTCCTTTCTCTTCCTCTTTATCTTCCTCATCCTCTTATTAATCTTCATGTTTTCTCAGTATAAAGGATCCTCAACATAAGAATATGAACTAGGAGTTTAAAAACCCCATAAGAATGACATGGTGAAGAGGCTCATGGCATCAGGCTCTCCTGGGAACGGAAATTTCTTTCCAAGTCAGAATTGACCCACCATGGAAATGCTCCTCCTCTGGCAGCATAGTAGTCTGCCCCCTTGATAGCAGGGGTAATCCATCTGCTTCTTTTATTTTTTATTTTTATTGTTATTCAAGTAGAGTTGTCTCCATATTCCCTCCACCCACCTTTACCTTTCACCCTCAATCCTACCCCAGCTTTGGCTTTGTCCATGGGTCATTTATAAATGGTCCTTGACCCTTCACTTTCTTTCCCCATTATCCTTCTCCCTCTTCCCACTGTTTACTGCTGTTTGTTCTTATTTCAATGTCTCTGGTTCTATTTTGCTCACTTCTTTGTTTTGTTAATTAGGTTTCACTTATAGGTGAGGTCATGTGGTATTTCTTTTTCATCACCTGGCTTATTTCACTTAGTGTAAAGCTCTCCAGTTCCATCTGTGCTGTTGTGAAGGGTAGGGACTCCTTCTTTCTTTCTGCTGTTTAGTATTCCATTGTGCAGATGTACCGTAGTTTTTTGATCCACTCAAATGCAGAAGGGCAGTTAGGTTGCTTTTAGCACTTGGCTATTGTAAATAGTGCTGCTATGAACATTGGGGTGCATAGGTTCTTTTGAATTGGTGTTTTAGGATTTATAGAATATAATCCCAGCAGTAAAATTGCTGGGTCAAAAGGCAGCTCCATTTTTAGTTTTTTGAGAAAAGCCCATACTGTTTTCCACCAAGTCTGTATTCCTGCCAACAATGTACTAGGGTTCCCTTTTCTTTTTTCTTTTTTTTTAAGATTTTATTTATTTATTTTTAGAGAGAAGAGAAGGAGAAAGAAGGGAAGGAAACCATCAATGTGTAGTTGCCTCTTGCACACCCTCCAGCAACCCAGGCATGTGCCCTTACTGGGAATCAAACCCATGATCCTTTGGTTTGCAGTGTGGCGCTCTATCCACTGAGCCACACCAGCCACAGCCTTAGGGTTCCCTTTTCTCCACAACCTTGCCAGCACTTGTTGTTGATTTGTTTATGATGACAATTCTGACTGAGGTGAAGTGGTATCTCATTGTGGTTTTAATTTGCATCTCTGATGGCTACTGATGCTGAGCATCCCTTCATATGTCTCTGGGCCCTCTGTCCTCCTTGGAGAAGTATATGTTCAGGTCCTTTGCCCATTTTTAAATGGATTGTTTGTCTTCCTGGTATGGAGTTGTGTGAGTTTTTTATATATTTGGGAGATCAAACCCTTGTCTGAGGTATCATTGGCAAATATATTTTCCCATATGGTTATTTCCCTTTTCATTTTGCTGGTATTTTTTTTTAGCTGTGCAGAAGCTTTTTATTTTGAAGTCCCATTTGTTTATTCTTTCCTTTATGTCTGTTGCTCTGAGGGACATATCAGTGAAAAAATCGCTGCATGGAATATCTGAGATTTTCCTGCCTATGTTCTCCTCTATTACTTTTATGGTGCCATGACTTATATTTAAGTCTTTTATCCATCTTGAATTTATTTTTGTATATGGTATAAATTGGTGGTCAAGTTTCATTTTTTTGCATGTACCTGTCCGGGTCTCTCAAATGCATTTGTTTGAAGAGGCTATTTTTACTCCATTTTATGCTTCTGCCCCCTTTGTCAAATATTAATTGACTATAGAGATATGGATTTATTTCCGGGCTCTCTATTCTGTTCCATTGATTTATGTGTCTGTTCTTATGCCAGTATCAGACTGTTTTGATTACGGTGGCCTTATAATATAGTTTGATATTAGGTATTATGATCCCTCCTACTTTGTTCTTTCTCAAAATTGCTGTGGGTTTTCAGGGTCATTTATGTTTCCATATAAATTTTTGAAGTGTTTGTTCTATGTCTGTGAAATATTTCATAGGTATTTTAGGAGGCCAATGCCTTATCCATTAGGCCACTGGGGCGTCTCATTGGTATTTTAATAGATATTTCATTGAATCTGTAAATTGCTTTGGGTAGTATGGACATTTTGATGATGTTAATCCTTCCAATCCATGAATATTGTATATGCTTCCATTTATTTGTGTCTTCCTTAATTTCTTTCTTCAGTGTTGTGTTGTGTAGTTTTCTGAGTATAGGTCTTTTACCTCCTTGGTTAGGTTTATTCCTAGATATTTTATTTTTCTTGTTGCTATATCAAATGGATTTTTTTCCTGATTTCTGATTCAGATATTTTATTGTTGGTGTACAAAAATACCTTCAATTTCTTAATACTGACTTTCTACCCTACTGTTTTGCCAAATTCACTTAATAGGTCAAGTAGTTTTTTGGTAGAGTCTATAGGGTTTTCTATGTACACTATCATGTCATCTGCAAAAATGACAGTTTTACTTCTTCCTTTTCAATTTGGATGCCTTTTACTTCTTTTTCTTGTCTGATTGCTGTGGCTAGGAATCCCAATACTATGTTGAATAGAAGTGGTGAAAGTGGACATCCTTGTCTTGTTCTTGATCTTAGTGGGAAAAGGTTTTAGTTTTTGCCCATTGAGTATGATATCGGTTTTAGGTTCCTCATATATGGTCTTTATTATGTTGAGGTATGCTCCCACTACTCCCACTTTGCTGAGTGTTTTTATCATAAATGGGTGCTGTACATTATCAAATGATTTTTTTGCATCTATTGATATTGATATTGATGTGTGATTTTTGCCTTTCCTTTTGTTTATGTGCTGTATTACATTTATTGATTTGTGAATAGTGTACCATCCTTGTATCCCTGGGATGAATCCCGCTTGATCATGGTGTATGATCTTTTTAATGTTTTTCTGGATGCGGTTTGCCAATATTTTGTTGAGGGTTTTAGTGTCTATATTCATCAGCGATATGAGCCTATAGTTTTCTTTTTTTTGTTTTGTTTTTATCTGGTTTTGGAGTTACCATGATGCTGGGCTCATAAAAAGAGTTTGGGAGTCTTCTTTATTCTTGGATTTTTTAGAATAGTCTGAGAAGGAGAGGTGTTAGCTCTTCCTTAAATGTTTTGTGAAATTCTTCTGTGAAACTATCTAGTCCAGGGTTTTTGTGTGTTGAGAGTTTTTTATTACTGCTTCAATTTCACCAGCTGTTACTGGTCTCTTCAGGCTTCCTGCTTCTTCTTCATTCAGTTTCGGAAGATTATATATTTCTAGAAATTTGTCTATTTTACCCAGGTTTTCAATTTTCTTGGTTTATAGTTGTTCATATTAATTTCATACAGTCATTTGTATTTCTGTGGTATCAGTTGTAATCTCTCTTCTTTCATTTCTGATTGTGTTTATTTGAGTCCTCTCTCTTTTTTGCTTGATGAGTCTGCTTAAAGGCTTGTCCTTGTCAATTTTATCTTTTCAAAGAACCAGCTCCTGGATTTAACCATCCTTTGAATTGTTCTTTTAGTCTCTATGTCATTTAATTCTGCTCTGACCTTGGTTAATTCCTTCCTTCTACTCACTCTGGGCTTTGTTGGTGTTCCTCCAGTTCTTGTAGATGTATGGTTAGGTTGTTTGTTTGAAATGTTTCTATCTTTTTTTAGTTAGGCCTGTATCACTATGAACTTCCCTCTCAGGGCTGCCTTTACTGTGTCCCATAGGTTTTGGACTGTTGTGTGTTCATTTTCATTTGTTTCCAGAAACTTTTTGATTTCTTCCTTGATCTCATTATTAACCCATTCATTGTTTAATAGCATACTCTTCAATCTCCATGAATTTGAATGTTTTTGAGTTTTTTTCCTTGAGGTTGGTTTCTCTTTTCCATCCCTTGTGGTATGAGAAAATACTTGATATGATTTCAATTTTCTTGAATTTGTTGAGGCTTGTTTTGTATTGTATCATGTGATCTGTCTTTGAAAATGTTCCTTGTGCACTTGAAAATAATGTGTATTTTGCTTCTTTGGGATGAAAGGTTCTATATATATATCAGTTAATTCCATTTGAACTAGGGCATTGTTCAATGCCCCAATATCTTGTTTGGAAGATCTATCCATTTTTGACAATGGGTGTTAAAATCCCCTACTATAATTGTGTTGCTGTCTGTATCTTTCTCAAAGTCCTCTAAGTTTTTTCTTATATATTTCAGTGCTTCTATGTTGGGTGCATATATGCTATTAATGTTTATGTCTTCTTGATGGATTCTTCCCTTGAATATTGTGAAGTGTCCTTCTGTGTCTCTTTTATGGCCTTTGGTT
Source organism: Phyllostomus hastatus (assembly GCF_019186645.2). NCBI lineage: Eukaryota > Metazoa > Chordata > Mammalia > Chiroptera > Phyllostomidae > Phyllostomus > Phyllostomus hastatus. The sequence continues at coordinate 31,189,557 of NW_025333709.1, read as the reverse complement.
TGAAGTCTATTTTGTCTGATATAAGTATTGCTACCCCAGCTTTTTTTTCTTGTCCATTTGCTAGGAATATTTTTTCCAACTCTTCACTTTCAGTTTGTGTAGGCCTTTTGTTCTGAGGTGGGTCTCTTGTAGGCAGCATATGTGCAGGTCATGTTTTCTTATCCATTCAGCTACACTGTGTCTTTTGATTGGAGCATTTAATCCATTTACAGTTAAGGTTATTATTGATAGGTACTTATTCATTGCCATTTTACTCCCCTCATACTTGTGTTCCTCTTTCTCATATTCTTTTTCTTTCTCTTCTTATAGCAGTCCCTTTAGCATATCTTACGGTGCTGGTTTGATGGAGGTGTATTCTTTTAGCCTTCTCTTGTCTGGGAAACTTCTCCATCTACTTTCCGCGCTCTCTGCTGGGTTTATAAATGTTGACGCAGTGTTTAAGTCAGCCTGACGAAGGCTCCATTTGCAAAGAAAGTCAAACCACAAATATTTCTGGTGGTTTTATATTTCACTCTTTTGTATATCTTTCATGGAGAGCTACCACATTTTGCCATGTATAATGCACAAATTTTTGAAGGTAAAAATAAGGATACGCATTGTATGTGGGTAGTACTAATTCCATATCTATATAAGTGTTTTTAATTCTATTATTTATACTTATGCATTAAAAGTGTAACTGTAGAAAACAATAATGATATCCATATGAAAAATAATACCCTGGAATATGGTAATTGGTTTTGTTTCTAAATATAAGTAAATAAAATATTGAGTTAAAAAATTAAAATGAAAGATTTTTTTCCCAGAATGTTTGGGCCAAACACATGGATGCACATTATATATGGGAGTGCATTATACCTGGCAAAATACAGTATGTGTTTTCTATTTGTGACCCCTGGTTCTGCAGCAGTTATACTTTATTTTGTGCTATCCTGAAGTCTTTGCAATAGATTTCTGAACTTTGGACCCATTTGATTGAACTGATTCATAGAAATAAAATGCTCTTGCCCTGGCTAGTGTGTCTCAGTGGGTTGAGTGCTGGCCTGCAGACTGATCTGATTACTGGTCAGCCTGGTTTGCAGACCAGGTCCCCGTTGGGGGCATGTGAAAGACAACCAATCAATGATTCTCTCACGCATGGATGTTTCTCTCCTCTCTTTCTCCCTCCCTTCTCCTATCTCTAAAAAATAAATAAAATCCTCTTTTTATATTAGTTTTTCATTCTTTCTTAGTAATGCTGTAGAGCTCAAAAATCTGTGCTACAAGAAACATATACTATTTAAAGGATATTCCAGAAAACTGTCATCAGGATTTATGGTATTGTAAAAGTGGACATCAATTCCCAGCAGAGCTTTATCCAAGTTTGACTGTACAGATGGCTGTATATACTGACCTTCAAATCCCTGTGGGGGGGAGATTTGTAATGCCTTCCCTCCTCCCTCTTTAATAACTTGATTCAGTGTCTAATAGTCGTCCCAATTGTGAAGTTTTTTTTCTCATGTCTGACTTAAATCTTTCCACCTGCATGTTAACCACATTTCTTTGCCCTTTGACCTCAACAGAGGTAGGAAGCAGACAGGTAATATTACTCTTTTGTATATTCATCTGTTGAAAAGTAATGCTTCATCTATTGTACAAATCAGTGATAATAAGAAACTCAATATTTTTTACAGAAAAATACACGTAGGTTCATTCTATAGGGGATAGGCATGATTTTATTTCAGCATCAAGAGACTATTTAAAAAGTAACATTAGCACATGCCTCTGGAAAATTCCAAACATAACATACGTAAAATAAAAAGTGAAAGTACCTTTCCCCCTCCCCACCATCTTGCTCTTCGGTGTAACCTTTGTTCATAAATTAGTATCTTACCTTCTAGGCCTTTTATCTCTAACTAGGTAAGAAAGTAGGTAAATAAATACATAAACAAATAATGAGGAAAAATAAAATAAAGGTACATACTAATAGTATGGCAATATGTTTTCCATTGTGATTTGTTTTCTGTCATTAGGATTCTGGCTGCTCAGCATAAAATACCATGAAGAAACTTAATCATACAGTTGTGCCTCATTTTAAACATTACATGTATATTGTAAAAAATTATGTTACATTGTTAAATTTAATCTAATTTAAAATGTATGAAGAGATTGATACAACCACAGAACACTGGCAGTGTCAACTAAAGCTAAGTGTCCACATACCCAGCACTTTCACACCAGAGCATTTATTGAATACACATGAGTGTTCATGTTTAACAGAAGGCATGTATTAGAATGTTCTCAAAACCATTATTTATAATGGCCTCAAATTGTAAAACCCAAGGGTCCATCAAAGCAAAATGGATAAACTGTAGTCATATTGAGCAATGAAATACAGCAAAAAAACCAAAACAAAACAAAACTCAGAGTATGGATAATGTTAACAAGTGAAGCTAAACACAAAAGAGTACATGTGTAAAATTCCATTTATATGAAGCTCAAAAGCAGACAAATAATTTGTGGTGATGGAGATGAGAATAATGGTAAACCTTTGTGGGATTACTGACTGGATAAATATACAATGGAGTCTTCTAGAGTGCTAGGCATATTCTATACCTTGGTCTGGGTGGTGGTTACATGAATAGATACATATGTAAATATTAACTGAACTGTACACTTAAGATTTGTATGCTTTATGCCCTGACTGGTGTGGCTTAGTGGACTGAGTGCCGACCTGAAAACCAAAGGGTTGCTGGTTCGATTCCCTGTCAGGACATATGCCTGAGTTGTGGGCCAGGTCCCTGGTGAGGGGCACATGAGAAACAACCATACATTGATGTTTTTCTCCCTCTTTTCTCTCTGTCTAAAAATAAATAAATAAATAAATAAATAAAATCTTTTAAAAAAGATTTGTGTGCTCTATGTTATGCTTGCCATTTCCATTATACCTGAGGCTTCTCAGTCTAGAAGTTGCTCCTACCTCTTGGCAACTGGCCCCCTTCTTTGTTGCAGTGCCTTTTCACTTATTTTAGGCAAAGCCTTTGGGGCAGCTGAGAGTAGGAGGTTTGTTTTTATTGTTTGTTTTGTTTCATCATTTAGTGCTCTTCCATTCCTCTTTTACCTTCAAGGGATTTATACCTCAATTAAAAAATTAAAATACTATAAAAATGATGATATAGTAGTATTATTGTATTAAAAATCTGAGTTCAGTTGTAGCTATAATTACTTGAATGTTCACATTTCTGTTGTTTCTCAGTTTCCTGGTATAGGTAAGTACAGTTTTGTCTCCCAATTGAAAATTTCATTCATGTTATAGTCTAATATATGTATTGCTTTGTAGCTGTATATCTTTCTCATAACTGTGGAAATTTGGGTATGGACTTTCTTTTAGGTTATGAAAATGTTCTCAGATTATATATTAGTGACAATTGCACAACTCTGACTATACTAAAAGCCACTGAATTGTATACTTCCATGATTAATTTTATGGTTTCTGAGTTGTATCTCAGTAAGACAGTTATTTTAAGAAGAGCTATTGAAAATAAGGATATTATTATGAAAACAAAATTTAGCCAAAATTTAAAGATAAATCAAGAAAATTTCCTAAAATGTAGAAAGGAGAGGACATTGAAAAAATTCAAAAGATCAAAGAGAGAAATTAAAGAATAGGAAATTAGCAAAATAAGAATGTGAGACTTTCCCAGATGTGAAGAAAGGCATAGTCAAGTTGAATAGGCTTACAAAAAACAAATGAAAAGAATAAAAAACCTCTAAACTAGACACAATCACCGTGAATCCTCAGAGCAAAAGAAAATGAACGATTCTAAGGGCCCCAAGGAGGGGAAGGAAGCATACCTACCAAGGAACAAGAAGGAGAGTAACACACGTTCCTCATCAGCAACCCTGAAAACCAGAAGGTAATGAAGCAAGATATTGTTATAAAGAAAAACTCTAGACTTGGATAAAACTCTGAGGGCAAGAAAAAGCCTTTTTAGACATAAAAGAACCTTGCTTTCTGTATACCTTTTCTGAGAAAGTTACCTGAGCATGTCCAGCAAAACAAGTACACCAAGAAAGAAAATTCAGGGACTTAAGAAACAGCGTTCCAACAGAAGAGAGCTACAGAGGGAGTTCTGGGCTGCTGGCTGTGCAGAAAGGCCTGGAGAACCATCCACCCAGGATGGACTTGGAGAGCGAGGGGCTTGGTAGTGGAGTGTTCAGAAAGAAAAAGAAACAAAGAAACCACAGACTGCAAAGATAAGATAGTACATTTGAGATTAGAATATTTTAAATCTTTGATTAGGGATGATAATGTTCTTACCCAAAATAAATCCATTGAGCGTTCTAGGAGCAAAGTGTATTATATCTTAAAGAAATGTAATCATAGCATCTTTTTATATAATTCACAATGATGCAAACACTACTGATTGATTTTGAACTTCCAAACCAAACTGTAAAGAAGCACAGAAGACTAAATTATAGTTAGAGAACAAAATATAAATGCACTCAATTTTGACCAAGTGAAAATAAAAAAGTAAAGATTACTTGAAAGATAAAAGGAGGAAATAAGAAGTAAAGTGAAGGGAAAGTTAATATCCTCTTCTTAGAACATGAAAAGGCATAGATGCCATCTGTAGTTGACAGAACAAAAAGGAAAGTTTAAGTATATAATGTTAAATTACAAATATAATCAACAGATGGGAGCAAAAGTGTTTGAAATCTTTTGCTTGCTTCTGGATGATGTCACCATCTCTTTGTTGTTGTGTGTTCCCATCTTTTTAGTTCTTTCCGTCATTCTGACAGAATGAAGAGAGGCTGTAAACCTATGCCATACGCTCAGTCTACCCTTCGAGCCTTTTGTACATTATTTACAAAACTCCAAACCATCTTTCATATACAAGATTCTGGCTCTCTTATGTCAACTGTTGAATTAATTACTTGGAAATTTCTCTGATGGTGCTGTCTACCAACCAGTAGTTTAATTTTAATAGAGTTGCCTCTTTTATCTGAATGTTAGATGGGCATTTTTACTATCACATATGTATTCCTGGAAAACTTGCTTTGCAAAATTGCATACTAAATTATCAGGGCTCATGATAAAAAAATATCATTAGCAGAACCCATTCACAATCTATGCAAATTTCTAATAAGAGCACTAACAAAACCAATAAAAATATAAGCACAGTTAAAAAGATATGCTAAATTTCTATAAATAACAAAATGTTACAGCATATATATGAACCAAAAAGAATTAAAGGTAGCTCACTGGAAGAGGTGTAAAAGAGGTTTCAGGCTGTTTAGGTATGGAGGAAAGCCAAAATGCACTGAAGGTCAGGTAGAATCAAGCAGGAAGCTCTTTTGAGATAGGACGCATGGCCAAGCAGAGCTAAGGGAAGGACTGAGGATGCTCTGTTCTACAGTGACCCGCACTGTTCAGCTGTGTTCATTTACTTTGCGATCCTCTGCTGGTACTTGTGGCACAAAGTGTTAAAATGATGAGAAAAAATAACAAATGAATAGATGTAACTTGTTTGTAATATTGCAATTATTCCTATTTGCCAATTGTGAGTTAATAAACCAGAATTTTGGCCAAAAAGATTCTATTTAAAATTTCTTTTCAGAAATCGGTGGTATTTTTTAAAAGATTGCATTTATTTATTTTATACAAAGGGGAAGGGAGGGAGAAAGAGAGGGAGAGAAACATCAATGTGTGGTTGCCTCTCTCATATCCCCTACTGGGGACCTGGCCTATAACCCAGGCATGTGCCACTGGGAGTTGAACTGGTGACCCTTTGGCTCACAGTCCTGCCCTCAATCCACTGAGCTACACCAGCTGGGCTCTATTTAAATATTTTAATGTACTTTGCCTTTATTGTATTAGAAAAGTGATTGAGAAGAGATATATAAAATGCTGGTTTCTGGAAATACAAGTCTTAAAATATGTAAGTTTGTTTATTTAAATTCTACACATTAGGTTTTCATGAAAATGAATAAAAACATGGAATGGCATGATTATTTCTTGTACCAAGAGTTTTAAAAAATATTACGGAGTACTAAATATGCTATTTTAGACAAAATTTTTGATGGTGGTTGCTTCCTACTGTTAAAATGTAGCTTTATGATTTAATCAAACCTGGCACTGAATAGTCTTTAAGAATATCAACAAGGAATCATCTATATGTAAGTATTTTAAATATATTTTTATATGTCACAAAACAAGTTGAGTTATAATGTATCAAGTGTATGTAGTAAATAGGAAAATAGGCTCCATTATGCATTTGAATTCAATTAAATTTTTAAAGAATCACAGATTTATTAAAATAGTAAATCCTTTTATTTTCCAAATCTGTCCTTTTTCCCCAAGAGATAATTAATTATATTTTACTGAGTTTTAAAATATATAGAACTGATGGTTGATAAAGTTTTATGTTTTTCTCCAAGCTGAATTAAAATCAGAAGCCTGTTGCTCTTTCTTAGAAACTATATGAAGAAGAAAAAGAAAGCATAATAGTTATCCTCACTTGAAAGCCATTTTTCAAATTTCAAGTTGTCAATTTTCAAAAAGTTGCTATGTATTAGTCAGTCTTGCTATAAAATAACCTTTGTTTTCATGCTTTTAAAAAATGTTTTGCAAAGCTTCCTGGGTTGACATTTTGAAATCACCATGTAAATCTGCCTGACAAGTGTTTTGGGGGTTTTTTGGTAATGTGAGATTTGAATAAATGTTCTGTCTATGGCTTTTTCAGCACCTGGTTCTAGTTGCTTGCCCTTTCAGTTGTTAGAAGCTGAAAAGCTTTCTCAAGTCATTAATTTCACAGTAGCATTTTGGGTAGTCTTTCAGTTGATTTAGATTTGTTTTGTGTAAGGTCGTGCGATTAAGTTTAAAATTTTGTAAATGTAACCGGCCTATACTTTAAAACATTGTGTGAAGTATTCTTTTACTAAATTTCAATGAGCATTTATGGATTTTTAGCAAAAATTCTGCTGTCTGGTCATATCTTATGAAGTATTAGTGGCTTGTGTGTATAAGGAAAGGATATACAGAGGGGAACAGAATAAAGCAGCAAGGGTGAATAATCGCCAAATTCACGATGTAGTGTTCTGTTGGCATTTCCTTTATGAAACGTACCCATTTGTTGTTCCTTTGGGTCACATACCATATGTGGGAAGGTGGCATTGTGTAAACATAGTTATTGAGTCTGAGCAAGGAAATGCTAACTGGATAGAGTTCAACTGTATTTTTTAATCAGAGACACTCTTATCTTTATACTGAAATCTAAACAGACCCTCTGGTGACTTTCTCTGATGATTTCCATTCCTTGCAGTCTCTAAAAGACAGTTGTATTGTGAATAGATTGTACATATATTGAGCCTATTTAATGCCTTCTCTTCCAGTTGAGGAGATAGCGTTGGAGGGATGGGCAGTTTCATATCACACGGAGACATCCAGACTTTCAAGACATTTTGTATTTTTCCTTAGCAGTACTTATCACCAGAATGATTAAGCACTTGTTTCTATGATTGTTTTTGACTGTCTTTCATGATAGGCAAAACTCTGTGTCCAGGAGCCACACTGCCATCACCTGCAGTACCGTGTATGAACAAATACATGGAAGTCACAGTGGTCTTAAATATGGACCCATTTTGTGTGAAAATTATACCTTAGTAAATGTGACTCAAAACCAGAGTGCTTGAGGCTCCTCCCTATTAGTACTTCAGCAAGCAAATCATTAGCTTGGTGCTTTGAGAATCAGGAAGGAACTCATGCTCTACCAAGGGCCTGAAGGAACTTGTGGAACTCAACTCCCTACTTGCATTTCTGCTATCATTATTCTTTAGATGCTCACCCTGATAAACTACTAAGGAGCTTCAAAATTCTTAATCTTTTAAAAAAACACAATGACAAAGAATATGTCACAGGCTTATGTTTCTTCTGTCAAGGTCTTTATTTTTGTGTGTATATTATGATCTGTAGCAAAAACCACTTATTAAGTGATATCTGCCATTTAGCACCCTGTAAGACACTGAACCCACAGTGACTCAGGTGGGGCTAAGCAACACAGCACTTGCCTTGCTTGCCGCCTCTCAGAGTGGCTGTGAGAATGAGAAGAGGGCGTGGCTGCACTGTGGAAACTGTAAAGTGCTAGATAAAGACGGGGCTTCATTGCCAACTGTTAACAAACCTCAACATAACAAACAGACTTGGATTGTAGGTATTGGACAGCAAACCACAAAGACAGCATGGTAACGTGCAGGAAAGATTTACTTGACTTGCATCTACGTTTGGTCCCATGGCCTTCCTCTTGCCCCACAGGGAGAATGTGTGGTGTTCAGGAGTTTCGTGCACTGACAAATGGCAGGCGTTAAACTGGCGGACTGGAGAGTGAGAAGTGACTCAGTTGAAGGACTGCTATAGGCAAAAGTGAAATAGAGGCTCTGCGGGAGTGACTCTTCAGCAGTTTTTTGCTGTTCATTTGTTTATGTTTTTATACAAGCTCTATTTTTTTATGGTGTGGGTTTTCAGGTTTCAATCTAGGTGATTGTTGTAGCAAAAAGAGTACTAGACTCTGTTCTGGTGTCTTATCTTCCAGTGTTTTTGCCACCCTGGTTTTCCATACATTTTTGTCGGTGTAACAGCCAGCTTTTATTGCTTTATTGTCATGAACCCACGACGCCAGTGATAATGTTTTAGCTATAGTCATAGCAGATTTCTCCTTTTATATGCATATACAATTAGGAATCTTATCTTTTGGCCTCTTAGATTGCTAAATCATATGTCTTGGAGAGGTACTTCATGTTGAACTCAACAGTTTATTTGTACAATTTTATTTGAGAACTTGTTTACAGGGTATTGCAGAATTAGAAAACAAATTCTGCTAGCAATATGACCTTGGCCAGACCACTTAACAGCTGTTTCCTCACTTGCAATTTTCAGGTAATAATTTCAATTTCACTGTTGTCACCATGTTGTTGTAAGAATCACAATAGCTCAGCGAAGCTTGCAGTCAACTGTGAAGTCCACTGCCGATGTAAGGCAATTAATATTATTAATGGCACTCTTCTCATTATTCTTACAACTCCCAGGAGAGGGCTCACTGATAAATTACTATGTTTCTCCAGGGAGAGTCACGCCAGGGCAGCTCATGTCCTACATTCAGCTCTTCAAGAACAACCTCAAAGCTCTAGTGAATCACTGTGGACTCCTGCAGCTTGGACTGGCCACAGTGCAAACCCTGAAACACCCCCAGACTGCCAAGTGGGACAACTTCCTGGCTTTTGAAAGGCTCCTTCTCCAGGTATGTTGCTATGGGAGCTCCTTGGGATATTAATAATGAAAATGATCACTTCCAGAGAAAAGCACTGATATTTATTGTGGTCTCAGTAATAAATCATATTGTTAATATTTGTTCTATATCATATTTTCTTTTTTTCTTTTCTTTTTTTAAAGATTTTTAAAATTTATTTATTTTTAGAGAGGGAAGGGAGGGAGAAAGAGAGAGAGAAACATCAATGTGTGGTTGCTGGGGTCATGGCCTGCAACCCAGACATGTACTCTTACTGGGAATCGAACCTGCGACACTTTGGTTCGCAGCCTGCGCTCAAATCCACTGAGCTATGCCAGCCAGGGCTCTATATCATATTCTTGTGCCCCAAATTAAAATTTATATAGAAGCTTTTTCCATACCTTAAAAAATATTTTTTTTGACAGTGACATCTTTGGCTGCAATGCTAAGAGTGGTTTTTGAACATTTGACTAACCTTTGAAAACCTCTTTTCGATTACATGCCACTTGGACCTTTCTTGGTCCTCACTGCATCTTCATTCAGTTCTTGCTACTTGGCCTGTAGAATGTTTTGTGCCTTAAAATGATGCTTAGTAAAAGATGAAGGGAAGCAAATTCCATTTGTAGTTTTATGAAGAAATTTGTATGTGGGATTGGACCTTTTCATGATTGATGAAATGTTTTCATGGAAAACTTTTGTAAAAATGTATTTTAAAAAATTTTAAATTATTTCAAACTTACATAACCTAGTATGACAAATATCTATGAATTCTCCATATAACTCAATATAATTTAATAGTTTTTAATACTTTATATCCTTTTTCTTTAAAGAAATAAAACTAGAGATAAATCAAGATGAAGAATCTCTGATACTATTCCCTTCCCTGGCATTCTCTGACTCTGGATTACTCATTTCTTTATTTTATTGAATATTTATTTTTCCATAAATAATACAGATTCTTTTTATGGGTTTTACTTTTTACATAAGTGATGTCATACTATCAATATCCCTAAACAACCTACTTTTTCAACATTCTATTTTTTAAATATTTTAAAATAATAGGTTTATTGTACGTAGAGTTATAAATGTTCAGTACATAATTAGTAGAGTTTTCATTCAGGGATTATATCCTCTGCTGAAAAGAATTTCAACATTCTCTTTTTAATGTAATCCAAATTGACACGCGTAGATCTAGTTCATTCATTTAAACTGTACCAAACTATTTGGTTATATAGATATACAATGATTTATCCAGTCCATATTGATACATAGTTAGGCTGTTCCATATGTGTGTGTGTGAGTGTGTGTGCGATTAGAAGGAATGTGATGAGCATCCTGGAACAGGTCTTTGGACACACGTGTGACAGAGTCCTCTAGGATGCGTACTTTGGAAAGGATTGTTAGATTGTTGACCAGACGTGTTGTGGAATTTACTGGATATCACCAAATAGATCACCAGAGAAGTTGAACTAGTTGCCCTTTCTGTTAGGAATGGATGACAGCTGTCTTCCAGCATCGTGTCCAGCACTCAGGATTTTCAAACGTAAATATTTCTATGGTGCGTCAATACTTTCTGTGTATAAATTTGCAATTCTCTGACTACTTTGAAGTTGAGCATCTTTTATAATATTTATTGGCTATTCAATCTTCCTCTTCTATCAATTGCGTATTCTTTTACTTTGCCCATTTTTTTCTCTATTGGGTAACAGCAAAAACTGTTTTACATCATAGATTTTTCTAGACTATGGTTTATCTTTTAATTTCAATTCCTGTATATTTTATTGTATGAAAGTTTTAAATTTTGATGGTGCCTAGTTAATTAATATTATCTTTTATGGTTTATGCATATTTATGTTTTATATTAGAAATCCTCTTTTACCCTTAATTTCTAAGTATATTGTTTTATTTTCTCTACTAAGAATTAATGTTTACTTTTGCATTCAAATTTTTAATCCACCTGGAACTTATTTTCGTTTATATTATTAGGGTCTGATCTTCTTTTTTTCCATATGGATAGCCTGTTTCCCCCACACCATTTGTAAAACATTCCATTGTACCGTAGATTACTTATCCAACAGTAATTTTTCTTTTTCTTATGTTGACAGAACACTAGTTTTGTTCCATGTCTACTCTTTTCCCACATGATTTAGGCAGAGCCTGATTCATCTCAGACTATATTGGTATTCTCATTTTCCCACTTAATGATTGGTTTAGCAGGTCTAGCCAAAGAGAGGTAAAGGGAAGTTTGCTGAGAGTGACTCCAGGGAAGATTTCCTTTTGCTCGTATAGAAAGATATACGATGAAGAAACAAGATCCTTTTTAAGCCTCTTGTTACATGTTTGTGACATTTTGAGCATTTTGTGATCATGATGAGAGCTAGTTCACTGATATCCTGAGAAAGACACAACAGAACCTAAATCTTTAATGATGACTTTGAGCCTTACCTCAAAATATTTGGTTTTGTGAGATAATTCTTCTCATTATTTGAATCATTTTAACAGTTAGATTTTGTTATTTGTAACCAAAAATATTTCTCCTTTTCCCACTGATATGTAATGTACTAAGATCTCATGTAAAGGTGGTTTTATTTACCAGCTTCTAGTATTCCAATGTTCAATTTATTCACCACAGAATTAGTACCACAGCATTTTAAAACCAATATGCTTATTTTATGCTTTTCTCTATAAAAGAGACTTATTAGATTTATTCATGAGTATTTTAAAGATTTTGATGCCATTGTGAATTGAATTTTAAAATTTTTATAATATTTTATTACTGGCATATGTAGAAATACTCTTTTTTTTTTTTTTATCTACAGCTGACATATAATAGTATATTAGTTTCAGGTATACAACCCAGTGATTAGTATTCTATAACTTACTAAGTGATCACCACAATAAATCTAGCACCCATCTGACATGATACATAGTCATTATGATATTACCAACTGACTATACTCCCTGTGCTGTGCTTTCCATCCCCTTGAATGCTCTGGAACTACTGGTTTGTACTTCTTAATCCTTTCACCTTTTTCACACATCTCCTAACTCCTCTCCCATCTTGTAACCTTCAGAATGTTCTGTGTACCTATCAGTCTGCTTCTGTTCGGCTTGTCTGTTTATTTTGTTTTTTAGATTTCACATGTAAGTGAAATCATATGGTACTTGTCTTCCTCTGTGTGACTTATTTCACTCAGCACAGTACCCTCTAGGTCCATCCGTGTTGTTGCAGATGGGAAGTTGTCATTCTTTTTTATGGCTGTGTCATAACTGTACATATGCTTCTCTTCATCTTTTCATCTATAGGTGGATACTCAGGTTGCTTCCATATTTTAGTTACTGTAAGTAATGCTGCAATGAACATATGAATGTATGTATTTTTTGATTTGATGTTTTGGGTTTCTTTGGATAAATACACAGAAGTGGAACTGCTGGGTCCTCCTTTGTCTCTTGTTATACACCCTTTGTTTTAAAGTTTATTTTGTTTGGCATAAATATTGCTACCCCAGTTTTTTGTGTGTTTGTGTGCCTGTTTCCATTTTCATGATATATCTTTTTCCATGCCTTTACTTTCAGTCTGTGTGATCTTTTGATCTGAAGTGAGACTCTTGAAGATGGCATATGTAAGGGTCTTATTTTCTTATCCATTCAGCCTTCGTATTTGAAAAAAATATTTATTTATTTTATTTTATTTTCCCTGTTATCCTTCTCCCCCCTCCCTTCTGGTTACTGTCAGTTTGTTCTTTATTTTAATGTCTCTGGTTATATTTTGCTCACTTGTTTGTTTTGTTGATTAGGTTCCACTTACAGGAAGATCATATGGTATTTGTCTTTTACTGACACCTGGCTTATTTCACTTAGCATAATGCTCTCCAGCTCCATCCATGCTGTTGGAAAGGGTAGGAGCTCCTTCTTTCTCTCTGCTGCACAGTATTCCATTGTGTAAATGTACCACAGTTTTTAGACCCACTCATTTACTGATGGGCACTTAGGTTGCTTCCAGGACTTGGCTATTGTAAATAATGCTGCTATGAACATTGGTGTGCATAGGTTCTTTTGAATTGGTGTTTCAGGATTCTTAGGGTATAATTTCAGCAGTGAAAAATCTGGGTCAAAAGGCAGTTCCATTTTTAATTTTTTTTAGGTATCTCCATAGTGCTTTGCACAGTGGTTGCACCAGTCTGCATTCCCACCAAGAGTGTAAAAGGGTTTCCCTTTTTCCTCACTAGCACTTTTTGTTTATTGATTTATTGATGATAGCCATTCTTAAAGATATGAGGTACTATCTCATTGTGGTTTTAATTTGCATTTCTCTGATAATTTGTGATGTTGAGCATCTTTTGTTATGTCTGTTGGCCATCTGTCGTCTCATACTGTAACTTTTGCCACAGAAGTTTCTACTCTGAGCCTTGTAATTCTGATCATTTTATAATCTCATGGGGAAATTATCAAATTAATGGCTTGTGTTGCTACATGGGATATTTGAATATAATGTATGAGATTTAACTTAATTTAATGTAACAGTCAATTGTTAGAGTTTTAAATTTTTCCAAGACATTGCTTTGAAAAAGACCCAGGTGAAGGACATTTGGAATTGAAGAGAGATGAATACTAACATAATGATCCATCAGGGGCTCCTATGATTAAACTCTTTTATTAATTCAGAAGACTTCTACCCCCTTTCCCCCCACAATTCAGATCTCTTGGGGATCTACAGCTAGAGAGAATAAACTTTACAAATTCTCAGAAATTTAAGTTATTTCTTTACTTTGTCCAGGTAAGTTTCTGCCCTCTAGTTTTCTGCCAAGAGAGGTGTCATTTCCAAATGTTGGAGGGAAAAGATTGAAAAGCCTTTTTCAAAAGCAAGTATCCTGCCCTATTCCATGTAGTGATGATCTGTTGAGCATGTGCTGTCTGCTGGACAGAGAGGTTACAAGACTGGAACATACACGGTTTATTGGATGTACATAGTTTGTTTTGTAATGTGGATTAGATATCAGTACCTGAGCACCATTTACACCATTTTCATGGGAGTTTCTAGGATGGTCTAAGTACCTGAGTGTATTTATAGTATTGTCCCTGTGAGAAAAATAAGTTCTAGAGTCTCATCAACCAATTTATAAATAAGTAAATTGCTGATTCAGACTTGAGAACTGTATAGCAGAGGCTGGACAAGTTATGAACTGACCATGGTCCTATTGCTAGTAAGTTTCAAAGCCTGGTCAAAACCCAGATCCAACTGATACTGAAGCCATGCCCCTCACTACTGTTTATTGCTGGAATATTTGTTCTGGGGAAAGGCATCAGAATGATTGTTGGCCATTTTCTTCTTATACTCTACTCATACTTGTGCTCAGGATAAACAGTTTTCAAAACACATCAGGTTCTACATAACCCATTAATAAAAATTTCAGTCTGTGTGCATTTAAATCAATAACTTTATGAGCACTATAATTATTAAAATATGTTTTCTACTATTATGGTTTTTCTTGATAGGACCATAAATTTGGCATCTAGGTGAAATTTCCATATTGAGGCTTACTCCTCAGCCAGCCTTTCACATGAAACCTGATGAGACATATTTCTCCGTAAGGATACATCATCTCAGTTTCACTTTTCTCCTGCAGAATATTTTATTGTATGTTTTTCTTCTTCCCATCACATTATGGTATTGTATGTTTGAATAATAAATGAGAAAGACAAATGGAAAATAGAAAATAACACCCATGAACTTCATATTCCTTTGCCCAGGGAAGGCACATTGCCAGGGGTTTGGAGTTAGGTAAATTGGTGCCAAGTATCTGATTAGAAAGTGAGGATCAAATATATGGACTAAGTGAACGATTGCTTTCAAACTGGGCCTCCCTTGGAAGCAGTGATATCATTTGTTATTCCAGCTGGAAGCCAGAGTCAGTAATCAGGCAAAGTAAGTTCAAAGCTGACAATTTTGGTTCTTTGCGTTTTGCGGGCCTACCAAAAAAGTTTCAAATACAGACTTTATGCCAGTGGCTGGAGGTACATCTGGGTGGGTGTTCATGTTGTGAAGAACAAGGAGGGCACAACCACCTGGCTTGCCTCCCTGCACTGACTGAATTTTCTGTCCTAAGCCACTCCCTCTAGCGGTTTGTGCTGTGTTGGCCTCCCCAGCAGTTGCTGGGATTCATTTTTTCTTTTTTAAATACCTGAGTTTCCAAGAATAGAGGGAAATAACACTGTCTAATTGATCTTTTCTTTTCTTTTTTCTTTCCTTTTCTTTTTTCTTTTCATTCTTTTATATTAGTCAGCCTTTGGAGAAACAAAGTCTTGCTTATGCCCATTCACAGGCCACCTTGGGTATAAGGCAATGGCAAGTATCTCTGAAGGAAGCCTAGGCCTAAGCAAGCGGAATATTCTAGAGGATCTCACTGCCCCGCTTCTGACTTAGCATTTGAAGGTCCTAGAGGTTAGCTCAACATTCGTGGGTACCTCATGAGACTAGACAGTAAGCTTAAGCCTGGGTGTGGATTTCATTTCCATTTTCTATTTTTTACCACTGTCAAGACCTAGATAGGGTGAATTTTTCATTAAGTTTTTTTGGTTTAGTTTTCGTCTTTGCTTTGTTTTTGCTAGAGGCTGCTATTCTTCAAAAGTAGGAGAAGTATTTGTTCATGATTTCAGGTTTTTTTCTGGTGAGGGACACTGAGCATTTGGGCAGGCTTGGTTCACCTGAGCACCTTGCCTGAATGTCTGTGCCTTGATATCCCCCTCGTCACTCCCCTCCCTACTTCTGGGTTAAGGGGCCCAGAGCAGATGTGGAATAGTGCTGAATGGAAGCTGATCAGGCTGCTTGTCTCTTTTTCTCCAGAATGTGTTAGTGCTGGAAGTGCTGAACGCTAAATAAAACAAATCTCCTGAAGACCTACATTCTTTAGAGGGAGTACTATATTTATGATGTGCCTCTGCACTCCCTTTACTCAGTGTTTCCCTAGAGGGGCAGTACTAGGTTGTAACTTGAAGGATAGTATTGTGTCATTTTGCAAACATCATGGAAATACTTATTCTAGAGTAATTTATGTCATTTTATATCTGTGCAGAAAACACCCTCTGCTGCGCAATTATGTACTGTTGTACCAAATGTTTCTTTTAATTTTAATTTTATTTTTTAATCCTTATGTGAGGACATGTGTATTGATTTTATAGAAAGGGAAAAGGAGGGAGAGAGAGAGAGAAACATCGATATAAGAGAGAAACATTCAATTGTTTGCCTCCTGTACGCACCACAACAGGGGACTGAACCTACAATATAGGTATGGACCCTGACCAGGAATCAAACCCATGACCTTTTGGTTTATGGCACAATGCTCCAAACAATTGAGCCACACCAGCCAGGGCCCAAATGGTTTTAATAGGAGTCTTCCCTAACACAGTATGTAGAAACACATCTTAATATTTTTAATCTTCTGATTTTGGACTTCTTAAGAAAAAAGTAGCAAGTGAACTAAGCAGAATTGCCAAACAGTTTATTCCAGTGGAAAAATGTGTTAAAAATCAATAGATTCCCACCCCTTCCACATGGAGCTTTTTCTATTATTATCTATTCATATGATTTTTAAGTATATTTTATTGATTATGCTATTACAGTTGTTGCATTTTTTTTCTCTTCTTTATTCCCCTCCACCCCAATCTCCCTCTCACTAGCATCCCCCGCTTAGTTCATGTCCATGGGTCATACATGTAGGTTCTTTGGCTTCTCCATTTCCTACACTATTCTTAACCTCCCCCTGTCTATTTTGTACCTACCATTTATGCTCGTTATTCCCTGTACCTTTGCCCCCATTGTCTCTCTTCCCCCTCCCCACTGATAACCCTCCATGTGATCTCCATTTCTGTGATTCTGTTCCTGTTCTAGTTGTTTGCTTTGTTTGTGTGTTTGTTTGTTTTTAGGTTCAGTTGTTAATAGTTTTAAGTTTGTTGTTTTACTGTTCATAGCTTTTTGACCATCTTCTTTTTCTTAGATAAGTCCCTTTAACTTTTCATATAATAAGGACTTAGTGATGGTGAACTCCTTTAACTGTACCTTATCTTATTTTTTTTACCTTATTCAGTGATCTTGTGGGAAATTACCTCATTAAGCGAACCTCAGCTTCCTCATCTACAAATTGGAGGGCTTAACAATAAAAGCAAACTCATTAAATCTTTAGAATACAAAAATTTATGTAAAGTACTTTCCCTTTGCCTGGTTACATAGAAAACATAATACATTTTAGCCATTATTATTATTGTTAAAAACTTTACATAGGCTATTGAGAAATCAAAACTACTATAAAAGGTTAATAAAACAGAAAACAGTATGCCATAAAGACACAGACTGATATACATAACTCTAAAGAGTCCATTCATATAGATAAGAAAAACATAATCATTCATCAGGAAAAAGATGCTAAAGAAAATATGTGCCCAGCTATTGTACAGATGAAGAGATGAGAGTGGCCAATAACACATGATAAAAATGTTCACTTTTCCTACTAATAAAAAATGTGAACTCAAGCTACATTGAGAGGCAATTTACCATTTCAAACAAGCAAAGACTAGTGAATGATAATTTAGTATTGAGTAGAGCTCAATGGAGCGGTCATCAAAAAACATTATTACTGTGAGAGTGAATTTTGTCAAATACTTTGGCAATATATGATGAGATACTTAAAAAGGTTATGTCTTTCCTGATAATTTTACTTCTGTTGGTTAATCTTTTTTTAAATTCTAGTTTATTTTATTATGGTTGTCCCAGTTTTCCCCCCGTTTGCCCTCCTCTGTCTGTTCCTTACCCCACCCCTCCACCCTGCTCCCACAGTCCATCCCCACCCAGTTGTCCATGTCCCTGGGTCATTCATACCTGTTGTTTGACTACCCGCTTCCTCTTCTTTCCACCATTCCCTTCCCTCCTTTCCTCTGGTAGCTGTGGGTCTCTTCCCTGTTTTCATGTCTCTGGTTCTGTTTGCTCATTAGTTTATTTTGTTCATTAGATTCCTTTTATAAGTGAGATCACATGGTATTTGTCTTTCACCACCTGGCTTATTTCACTCAGCATAATAGTCTCCAGTTCCATCCATGCTGTCACAAAGGGTAAGAGCTCCTTCTTTCTGTCTGCTGCATAGTATTCCATTATGTAGATAAACCACAGTTTTTTAATACATTCATCTACCGGTGGACACTTAGGCTATTTCCAATATTTGACTATTGCAGATAGTGCTGCTGTAAACATAAAGGTGCATAGGTACTTTTTAATTGGTGTTTTGGGATGCTTAGCGTGTATTCCCAGCAGTGAGATCACTGGGTCATAAGGCAGTTCCATTCTTAATTTTTTTGAGGAAATTCTATACTGTTTTCCATAGTGGCTGCACCAGTCTGCGTTCCCACCAATCATGCAGTAAGGTTCCATTTTCTTCACATCCTCACCAGTACTTGTTTTTATTGATTAATCTTAAGGACATAATCAGAGATGCTGATGATTTACTTTGAAAGATGATCACTATAAGTTATTCATAATAATAAAGAATTAGGGGCAACTTAAATGTTCCACAATAGAAGAATGATGGAATGCAGTATGTAGTCATTAAAATCAAGTTATTAAAAAATATTTTTAATGAGGTGAGGAAATTTTCATAGATAGTTAATAGCATAAGTGTTTATTCTTATAGATATGAAAAACAAAACTACACATAAGTATAAACCCAACAGTCCAATTATAAAGAAAGAAGAAAGTAGAGGGACGTTAGGTACATGAAATTAGAAGAAATAATGGAACAATACATGAAAATGATTATACTTTTCAGTGAATGGTGGGTTTTCTAATTATCTATTGCCACACGCAAATTACCCCCAAACTTATTGGATTAAAACAAGCATTTTATTATAGCTCACAATTTGGTGTGGCAGAAATTCAAGCAGACCTCAGCGGGGCAGTTCTTCAGTCCACATGGCAGTTAGTGAGGTGACTTGGTGGTATTCAGCGGGTAGAAGGGTTGATGTGTAGAGGGTCCAGAGGGCTTCAGTCAGATGTTTGGACCTGGTAGGGAGTGGCTTGAAGGATGGGTTCAGCTGCAGGACCTGCACATGGCCTCTTCAGCCTGACAGTCTCGGGGTAGTCCGACCTCTTACATGGAGGCCCAGGTAAGGGAAAATAGCCCAGGAGAACTATTACAGGTGGAAGCTGCTACAAGACCTTTTATTCTCATAACTTAGCCTCTGAAGTCGTAGAAAATCACTTCTGGGCAAACTAGAAATGAGGGGAAAACACTGGCCTCTACTCTTTAAGGGGAGGAGAAGCAAAGAGTTTGTGATCATCTTTAGTCTAATTCAGTTGGATTGAGTGGTTTTTATTTTCTTGTTCCTGCAAAGTCTGGAACATTTTGTATTCCAGTAATACAGAAAATGTATTATCTTTTGTTCCTTTGTAAGAGCTATTTATATATTAAGTTCACAACCTTGAATAGTTTGCATAAAGCATTTGACATTTTATCTGGCATAAACACAGCCCTCTACAAGTGTCAGCTTGCCATCAGTATTATCTTCATTCCTTTCTCATTAGAATAGAAATGTACGGGTGGCATTATTCATAGAGGCTCAATTTAATAAGGGATTAATAAAGACACAATTTTTTTGTTTTTTTCTCCGTTTTTATTTTTTTAGTTTATATTTTATTGTAATTTTTTTTCTATTACTACTTATCTCCCTTATCCCTCCTTCCCCCAATAATTACCACACTGTTGTCCTGGGCAAGCCAAACAAGATATCATGAGCAGTTGATACTTAAACTACTATGTTTTAAAGGCTGAAAAGGCATTTACCAGTTAAGGAAGGGTGGGAAAGCACTCAAAGTAGTAGGAGCTGCATATTCAGAGTTCAGACAGGACACAGCACATTGCCAGGTCTTGTAGCACGGCACGGTACAAATACAAGGTGCACATTTGTGGAGAAAGGGCTGAGGCTTGAGAAGAGAAGGATTAAAGTCAAGAGATAAACCAGAAACAGAACATACCTGTCTTAAAGGCTGATTAGCTGTAACAATTCCTTGAGAGTTACAGCAAAAAAAATAATAATGATAATAAAAATTATCTGTTCACTAGTTAAAGCAATCTTACTAGTAGTTTCTGATTCAGTTTTCTTTCTTTTAACCTCAGCATGAATTGTGTGTGAAAAAGACAGAATTTAAACCAAGTAATAAACTACACATGGGTAAATTTCTTTTCAAGCCAAAAGAAAGAATATTGGAGAAAATGACTGGCTAAGCTGTATTTCTTCTAGGTTAAAGATAAAGCGATTTATATTTATATATATTTTTCTAGAAAATCAAGAAAACCAAACGCTTGTCCATCATCTCAGAGTGGTTGCTTCTGCCTATTGGGCTTATTAGCTTCATTCTGATTGTCCCGGGGCGCTCATGTTCGTGTGCCATATGGCCTCCACATCTGGTGACCAGTCCGTGCTCTTTTGGGAGGAAAAAACCAAAATTTCCTTTGAGGTACTACAAACACATTTCTGTAGAATCTGCTACTGCCCATGTCTACAAATATCTGGGTCCAAAACTAAATGCATAAAGCTGAAATTATATTACTTTTCAAAGATAACAATAATTAAATAAGACACAATACAAATTAGGGCTTAGCTTTTGGGAGCCAGTTCTTTTCTTCCAGCACATTACTGTACTTGTGATGATATCCCTTTGATGTTTTGACATATCTCTGAAATCATGATTAAATATGGTAACCAGAACTGGTACTGACTTATTGTACTGGGCAAGTCATTTGGAATCAATATTATAGGCGGAAAATGCTGTTTGGAAAAGCTCTTCTAATTTTAATGAATCTAATTTGTGTTGAAGTTCCAGATCTTTTTTTTTTCTTTCTCCAAAACAGTCATTAAAGTAGTTATTTCAATAAATGATTAAACCAAATGAAAACATCAAATAAAAAAAGTAAGTTCAAGTTATTATTAGCAAATGTTTATCACTGAATATTTAAAAAATTTATTATGGACAGATATCCACTCTTTCATGGATGAGAATAACAATTAAGCTTTCTGGCAACCACTCATACTGATGTGCTTTGCAGTCGTTTAAAAGTAATCTCTTCCATCAAAGCGTTGAGAATGTTGGAGCACATACATGTGCGGTGCTGTGTTGGTGACACAGTCAAGATTCCGTGTTTCAACACCAAGGTTTTTATTCTCTTTTTAACTCACCGCGTCAGTGTTGCTTCTCTCACTGGTTTAGAACATGATTAAAATTTGTACTCTTTTTCTTGTGTTAAAGAAACAGAGGAGGGGAAAGACATAATCCAGATAAGATGGTTGTATAGGAACAGATTTCTAAAGTGTTAACTGATGTTGTGAAAAGCTGTTTTAGTAATAAGCCTGATGGGAAAACAATGTGGGCAGGAAACTCGGTGATATTGAAATTTGACTCTTTCAAAGTAATGTCAGGTACCAGGAACAAAGGGACAAAATGAACAGAATCAGTCCCATGTGTTGTTAAATGTAGTTTTTTTTTTTTTTGGTTTGTTTTGTTCATCTGCTGCTCTTATAGCCCCCAATAGTGTCGGTCACATTCAAGGATCAAAATGCCACCTCTGCCAGCAGAGCTGCTGATGTCCTTATGCCTGAGCTCCTCATCTTCTTCCAGAAATACTCATCTTGTTCTACCTTCCCCTAATTTGTCTTCAGGCAATACATTTTAATCTTAACTTAATTATTCTTTTGTAGTACAATAGTCTTGACTTGAAATGTATGTAAGTAATACATAAAAAGGTATTCAGCAAGCAGTCAACGCAATCATAGTCTAAAAACTATATCCGAGATCTAGACAATATTCGTTAAATGGGAATTCATGTCATGAATTGTCATGGAGAAGGAGTTAGAGATGGTGAAGCATAAACATTCCAAACTGTGGTAATATTGTAAGAATAAATAGTTACTAGCAAGGTCTTTGTAATTTGGATTCAGTGGGGTTTTAATTTAATTATTACAATTTTGTTATGAGGCAAGATCCTGGCAACATTAAAAATGCACAGGGTAGCCCTGACTAGTGTGGCTCGGTGGGTTGGGCATCCTCCCACAAACCAAAAGTTCGATCCCTGATCAGGGCACATGCCTGGATTGTGGGCCAGGTCCCTGGTTGGGGGCATGCAAGAGCCAACTGATAGATATTTCTCGCACACATTGGTGTTTCTCTCCTTCTTTTCTCCCTCCCTTCTCATCTCTCTAAAAATAAATAAATTAAATAAAATAAAAGAGAAAAGAATGCACAGGGTAATTTAGTCTCAATAGACAAAGGCTCCTGTGAATGGGAGTCAGGAAACCTATTTTCAGCCTTCAAATCCTTTGCTACTTAGTTTCTTCATCAGTCAAATGAGGATATTATTTTCTTTTCTCCTTTCCTTTAAGAGAATTTAGTAATGATTGATATTACCTTATTTTCAAGTCTCCAAGGAGAGTTGCTTGATCTTTCTAAGCCCCCTACCCCTCATTTATTTAGTTGGGTGGCTTTTAGGTGATTTGGGCATTGGAAATAATATATACGTGTCTAGGCACAGTACTACTAACTCATGGGTACTCGAAAGATGGATT
This sequence comes from Phyllostomus hastatus, assembly GCF_019186645.2. Classification (NCBI taxonomy): domain Eukaryota; kingdom Metazoa; phylum Chordata; class Mammalia; order Chiroptera; family Phyllostomidae; genus Phyllostomus; species Phyllostomus hastatus. The sequence continues at coordinate 31,166,695 of NW_025333709.1, read as the reverse complement.
TGACCATTACAGTTACGACTGTTACTCCTGTTACTCCCTTGCTCCTGGTACTAGTAGTACTATTACTTCCTATTTGCCAGTGTTTGATCGGTACTAGTTTTTTTCTATGATTAAAATAAGAATCATGATAAAGCAGAGATTCATTTCTACTACTTCTTGTATGGGAAATTTGTTTCACTTTTTTTTTAAAGAAAAGAGAAGATAGCATTTTAAATACCCCTAAATATAATTTGAAGTAGGGTTTCAGAATTTTTATTTCAGTAAGGCATTTTCTGAATTTTATTTTCTTAGAGAGATTTGCCCTCCTTTCAACCCTCAACAGTAGAATCAGTAAGAACTGGATGGAGTCTTTGGGACTCTTAGGTATGTAAACTTTTCCAATTGACCCCAACTCATTAAAGATACTGAGTTATGGTTAGTAAAATGTTATTACAGTATTAATTGCTTTATTGTATCTATTTCTGTTAAATTGTACATGTGTGTACATCTATATTGTCTTTGAATAACTCACTACTTGACCACATTTCATATAAGAATATTCTTTGTATTTATGATAAATTATTAGAATATATTGACACATACACACAGAAAGTACTCAATTACTTAACAAATAATTATTGAGCGCCTACTGTGTGACTAACAGTAATGTTCCATGTGGTACCACTAGAGTAGGGAGCGAATACAACAGAGTCCTTTCCCTGATAGAACTTGCATTCTAGTTAAGGAAATGGGCAGTAAACAAATAAATATATATATAAACAAGTATATAAAGCATGTATATATGAGCTTATAAACTGACCCAATTGTCTATGGCATTTGTTTTATTGATTGGTGCTCTTGCTGTACTGGCTCTCAAATAATTTGCGTGTCACTGTTGGTGACAGCGCTATGATGAAAAATAAATCTAGGTCATGGGGTCAATAGCCATGGGGTTTGGGGGAACTATCTTATACCATGTGACTAGAGCTGGACATTTCCGGAGAAATGACATTTGAGTGGGGACCTGAATGAAGAGAGGGAGTGAGCCATGAGGCCATCTAGGTAGAGAGTGTCCTAGGCAGAGGCATCAGGAAGTTTTAAATCCCTGGGCAGCTTAAAGTCACTGCTGGGGTGTGCGAGTCAGGCAGTGGGGGCATGAGCTCAGAGAGGGGGATGAGGTGGGTCAGGGACAGAGTCTGAGGTCTCATGGGCTCTGGTACTGTTGGTGGTGGTAGTAACCATTATCATTATTATTGTTTGATATTTTGATCTTAGTATGTCTTAAAGTTATGTCAAGCATTGAAAAAAATATGGTGTTATTAGTTGGATGAATGTAAAAATTTTTTTAAAGATTTTATTTATTTATTTTTAGAGAGGGAAGGGAGGGAAATAGAGAGAGAGAGAGAGAGAAACATCAATGTGCGGTTGCTGGGGGTCATGGCCTGCAACCCAGGCATGTACCCTGACTGGGAATCGAACCTGCAGCACTTTGGTTCGCAGCCCGCGCTCAATCCACTGAGCTACGCCAGCCAGGAATAAATGTAAAATTTTTAAGAATTCTTTGAAGCAGCATTTTACTGGTACTCTTACATGCTATGTTATTTGCTTATACATCTAATTCTTGGATTTTTTTTTAGCTTAAACTGGCATGAAGTGTTTGTGTTTGAACACTTAAGAGTTGTGAAAAAAGAGTTTTTTACAGGGCCTGACTGAAAGCAAATAGACTTTGGGGGTCATACTAACTCTGGTTTTAATTTTGGCTCCCTCTGTGTATCAAAAGTCAGGTCCCTGAAGAGAAATGAATTACATTGGAGACAGGTTTTTCTCATTCTATTCCAAAGGTTTTAGAGTTTTGATTTTGGCACTGTGCGTCTCCAAGAGAAATTTTTTTCCTATACACCTGCAGCAATAAAACATAATAAGATAGTGATCTTGAGTTCTCTTTTTATTCATCATCTCATTATGTTTATGCTAGAGAAAATTATGTCCAAATCTTATATGCAGTTGGTTGTATTTAGACAGTAAACTTTGTAAAAAGGTAATGCTTTTTACACCAAACCTATGATATGATTCTAGTATAATCATCATTGCTAGAAAGCATTTATGTGTACCATATGTGTTTTCACACCCTTCATTTATCATTATTACAGAAGTGTTTTAGTATTTTAATAATTGGAATAGCCACACTGATACACACAAGTTGAATCTTTTCCTTGGCCATTGTCCACCAGCACCTAGCTAAGAATAGAGTTTTCTTCTTCAAGTCAACTATATTTATAAACAAGACAGAAAAAGTAGTATATGCTGGTTTAAAAAATTATTGATGTAATTATTGCAAATGAGTTAAGGTTCACTTGTGAAGCAGGATTTGAGTGGTTCTATTGGTTTCCTTCAAGAGAACAAATGAGCCTCTGTAGCAGTTCTATAAAAATAACTACTCTAAAACTCTATGTCTAATATGAATTGTTCTCCTTCTGCCTTAATGAATATTAGTCATTTGTCCATAATTCTAATCTCTACCTCTTGCAACCCAAATGTGCATATGCGTGCTACTGCTTTGCACATGCACACTCACTCACTCATCTCCTTACTATGTTATTGTGCTGTTCTCTGTTCACGTGCAGATAGCTTTGTGCTTTCTTTTGATTTAGATACTCTTTCCAGCCCATTCTGGAATTTGTTGTTGGTTCGGGAAGTGAGATGAGCAAACACTTGCTCACAAGGTTTCATCGTGGTTGTGTCAACTTGGATGTACTGAATACACCCACCTGAACGTTATTACTTCCCACATTTTGTCTTGTTTTGGCTCTTGCAAGTCCTGGTCCTTTTGAAGCTATAATATGTGGTTAACTTTACTAACTTTGCAGAAGGAAAGGAACATTTGGTTTTGAGAAGAGGAGAATGTTTTCTCAACAGTGAATTCTATTAAGTTCTGAACTTTATTTTTCCCAGCAGAAGGAACAGCAGTGCCATGTCTGCGTGATGTAGAAGTCAGCTGGAGGAAACTTAGCTTGGGAGTACATCACCCGTCCAACACTATAAGGCAACTGAAGAAGGGAAGGAAAGTGAAGGAGTAAACTAGAAAGTAGGAAGAGTAAACTAGAAACTCATTAAGCCTAAAATTCAAACTCCTTAGTTGGCATTTTGTCCTTTCAGTATATGGTTTAAACCAATGGGCCTCAAGCTTCTTGAACATTATAGTGGACTCCAAAGAACTTTTGTTTATGAGGATTATATTTATTGATACCAACCATCTTGGAAAATAAAACTGAGAATTTTAAGAAATCTTATTGATTAAAAATAGCAATAATAAATCCACTACATGTTAACATTAATAGATTTTCCATGAAAAAATAACTTTATTTTTCAAAACAGAAACATTTTACAAGAAGAGTGGCATTATTTCGTATTTTGCAAGTGCCTTTAAAATGTCTGCCTTAATAGAAGACAGCTGGATCCCTCTGTCTGCGTCTGCATTCAGTCTGTTGTCATATCGCATGTTTCATAGCTTCTGGAAAACTTCACTGCGTGCTCCTCCGAGAATGAGGGTGATAAAAGGCAAATAATGTCTTACTATTATTATGAAAATAATTTTGACTCTTTGCACCCCCTGAAAAGGTTCCCCAGGGTCCCTGACCACAGTTTGAGAACTGTTGGCTTAAATGAATCTTCCTAGTCCTGCCCTTGCGCCGCTCCCCATGCAGCTTCTTAGTAGCAGCACTTCGGCTATTCTTCTCCCCACCCGCGCCCACCCATTGTCCTGTCTTCCTGCAGTTTAGAAACCAGAGTCTTAAGCACTAGAATCAAGTAGAATCTGCTCAGTGCTATCATGAAAGGGTTCAAGTCAACATATTTTGAAATTAAGAAGAGCTAATTGAGAACAAGGAAACCCACTTTCTGAAATTAAAACTATAGTTAAAGTCCTATTCACAGTGAGGAGAGCCAGGGCATAAGTGATTAATTTTTAAAAAATGTTTATTGATTTTAGAGAGAGAAAGGAAGGGAGGGAGGGAGAGAGAAACATCTATGTGAGGGAGAAACACCTATTAGTTGTCTCTCATATGCACCCTGACTGGGGGGTCAAACCCACAAACTAGGTATGTGCCCTGACTGGGAATTGAACCCCCAACATTTTGGGTGTACGGAACGAAGCTCCAACCAACTAAACCACACTGGCCAGAGCCTGAATGATTAATTTTAAGAAGTAGTTTAAGAGAAAGAATGATAAAATAAGATACATTTGCAAATCGACATTTTTTTACTTACATAAAGTGCTCATATATCCATTTGTGCTCTAATCGTGTCAGGTATTTTCTTTGAGTGAAGGTTTGCTGATTGGAGTTCCCCTTCCTCTTTCTTGTATGAACCACACTCAAAATGCATCATTTACTGTGTGTAATTTTGCATTTTAAAAAATGAACTAAGATCTTAAAGTCATTTGCAAAACAACCCAAGGGTTTTATGAAGGGACTGTTTTGTCAGTTCTCTGTAATGTAGTTTCTCGGGGACGGAGGCTGTGTCTGGTCATCTTTTTTCTAGTCTTAACATGGCGTAACAAAAGTAAATGTTCCCCAAAAGCTTATCATTTGAGTACCCAGTGAGGACAGGCACCCATGAATGAATGAAGCAGAGACTATATAGTGACATTATGTGCATTATAAATGATTTCTGAACCCACTGTTAGCAATAGAAGGAGCAATAGTTAAATAGGCATCCTTACATTCAGTGGAGAATTGATCAATAACGGGCCTGCTAATGTTTCAATCTTTTAAAACTGTTTTCTGTTTCTTGTGTTTGTTTTTTGTTTTGCTCTTCTGAGAGATACTCTTAACTTTGTCTTCCAAGCTTTTTGTTGAGTTTTTTAACTTTTGATATCATATTTTTAATTTCAAGTGTTCTTTGTGTTTGTGTGTGTGCATGTGTATACTCTGTATATTATCATTATTATTTTTTAAATAGCATTTTGTTTTTCTTTTATGGATACAGAATCTTCTCCCTGATGATTCTTCCACATTGCCTTTCTAATTTTTTTAAGTTGTTTTCTGTGTTCTATGTGTGGATATCTTTAGGTGGGTAATTGCTAGTTGTAGGAATCAGAGTAGATGTCTAAAAAGCTGACTGGATACGCTGAACCTATGATAGGTTTTTGGATTTGAGAGGTTTACTATGGAGATCGGGTAAGTTATTTGCTGATGAACAGTTAGAATCAGTATTAGGTCTTTTTCCCTGAGCCATAAGCATTACCCCAAAGAGTGCCCTCCCAGTTTTTTGCATAGAATGAAGATCTGAATGTGTCTTTCAAGAGTTGGGTAGAAGAAAAGGTGCTGTCCTAGTCGATTCAGGCTGCTATACCAAAATGCCACAGGCTGGAAAAACTTATAATCAACAGAAATTTATCTCTCATGGTTTTGGAAGCTGGGAAAATGAAGATGAGGGTGCCAGCATGGTTACTTTCTGGTGAAGGCCCTCTTCCTGCTTCAGAGCCAGCAGCACCTTCTTCTGTGTCCTTACCTGGTTCAAGGGGCTAGGGATCTCTCTGCAACACTAATCCCATTCATGAGGGCTATACTCTTATAATTTAAGCACCTTCCAAAGGTCCCACTTCCTTATACCATTTCTTTGGAGACTAGGATTTCAACATGTGAATTGGGGTAGAGGGGGACACAAACATTTACACCAGAGCAGGTGGGTAGTGTCAGCATCCAGCTTTTGGTGTATGTTCAGTTAATTCCCTTGTCTTTGCCAAGCAATCACTAGACCAAAACCTTTTTTTTTACTCCCTCTGGAGAATACCTCCTGTCTGCTGCCAGGGTAAGGGAAAGGTGGTTGCCAAGCACTGTGCAGTGTTGGAAGGGACTTAAGGATCCAACTATTCTCAATTTCATACCATTTGTTATTAATGTACTCCAGTTCCCTCTCAACTTCTGAGGAACCTCGCACTGCCATTTCCTGAGCCTTTTGTGGACTCTGTAGTGTAAATAGGTTTGCTTATCAGCTTTTCCAGCAGTTTGCATTTTACTTTCTTGGTTCTCCTAAGTCCTTTAACAGGTATGCACTGACTTTTAAGCTTCCAAAATTCTGTTGCTGTTGTTTCCTTTTTAGTTTTCTTTCTACTTGTGAGTTTAATGATTAAAACACGAAACGTTTTTTTTCTGTTTCTTTTGCTTTGGTAGTTTTATTAGGGTTTGGGGAGATAGAATATTTAGATGTATGTGTTTAATCTTCTATCTTGATTTTAAACAATTTTGATCTTTCTAAAATTTAAAATGTCATGTATAAATATTCAGTTACATCTCCCTGATCTCACGAGAACAAATACAAACCACAGGGGCTCTTTGACCATACTTTCTCATTTTAAAACGTGTTCCTGTTATTTGTAAATAATAATCTCAACTATGTTTTCCAACAAGTACTCAAACTTTCCTAAAGTTTCAAATTTTTCATTTTGAGAGTGGATTTCTCTATCACAGAGGCAGAGAGGACGGACTGAATGGAATTCATTGTGTATGTGTGTGTGCTGAGACTGAGTCTACTAGAAGCTACACAGGCTATACTGTATATTAAATTTGTGCCCTTAAAACAATTCAATTTATCAACATTTATCCTTCAGTATTAAACACATAGTCAGGATTTGATCTGAACACGTGTTGCCGAAACCAGAGACTCTCTTCTTCACAGAGGAAAACTTCTCCCAGTTATTAGCAGAGTGCGTGTCTTGCCTCCTGACTTTCCAAACAGGAAGGCCTGATCATTTTTCTAGAAACTGGTTTTTGCTTTCACCATAAGTAAAGAAAAACTGTTGTTAGCCACAGACACAATGCTTATATTTGGCTTTCAAATCTGATTATATCAGTAATCTTTTTCATTTATAATACACTTTAACACTTCAACATTTTCAGAGATTCATGTTCATAATACTTCTTACATCCTACAGTGAGTTTTTTTGTACAGGGTGAGTTTGGAAGTAGGTGAGTAGGAAGAAGAACAGGAGAGTCTGCTAGGCAGGAGTTAAGATGGACCTCTATTACAATGATGGTAAGGTAGACTCAGTTTCTTGTATCCTAGTTCTAAGGGTTCAGGTGCAGTATAGTTACCCACCCATAGAGAGAAATATTATCGCATGATTACAAGCTGTATGAGGACTGTCAAGAAAGTATCCAGGCAAGTAATATGAAAAATGGAGGCATTTAATGAAGAAGATACAAGAAACATTGTGAATGATGCCTCAGCCCCCTTCAAAGGAGGCACCTTGGGACCTCACACAGTTCTCCCTGTTGCCTTCAGCTGCCCCATCTTATTTTCCTGAATCTCATGAACAGTCTGAAATCTCTTCCCTTTCAAAGGTGATTTTAGTTTAGGAAAAAGCCAGAAGTCACAGGGCACCAAATCTGGGCTATAGTGGGGCTGAATCACCTGGGTGATTTGATATTTCGCCTACAAACTCCACATGAGATGTGATGCATGAGTGGGTATGTTGTTGTGATGAAGCTGCCAATCATGAATTGCCCATAGCTGCGTCTTATGAATCATCCAAGTCGTTTCCGTGGAGGAATGTTTAAGCTTAACAGAAAATTTGATGCAGATTTCTTGCTCTACTCATTCAGTCATTTTGACTTCAATGACCACATAGTACACATGTGCACTCAACAGTGTCTACTGCCCCCACTGACTAGTACAGTGAAGTCATCATTGTTCATGCATGTGCATTCCAGTCCACTTTCCTCAGCTGCCAGTCTACACTGATGTCATGCAAACCATTCTCATTATATTAACAATGGCTGACTTTTTCCGGACAGGCCTATTTGAATTTTGGCCACCAATCTCAGTCCTGTGGACTGAATTATCCCCCCAAATTCATATGTTGAAGCACTCTAACCTGCCGTGTGATTATATTGATATTTGGAGATGAGGCCTTTAGGAAATGACTTGTTTTGGGTGAGGTAGCGAGGGTGGAGCCCTCAGAACAGAATTAGTGAGTGCATCATAAGAATAGGCACCAGAGAGCTTGCTTTCTCTCTCTCTGCTGTGTGAGGACAAACTGAGAAGTCAGCCATCTGAAAGCCAGAAAGAGAGCCCTCACCAAAACCTAGTCATGCTGGCACTGTGATCTTGTTCTTCCAGCCTTCAGAACTGTGAGAAAATAAATTTCTGTTGTTTAAGCAATCCAGTCTCTGGTATTTTGTTATGGTAGTGAAATCAGGAACATCGGTATTCATGCTGTCTGTCACCACCAGAACCAACACATAGAGACAAGGATTCAATCTTTACTGGCACTTTATTGAGATGCTGGCACTCTTTACGGGCACTTTATTGAGATCTGAGAAGACAGTGGTCATGTACCCTCAAAATTGTCTTAACACCTCATCTCAACAGAACTTTTTATATAAGGAGAAGAAAAGGGTAGGTACGGATTTGGAGAAAAGGTTAATCAGATAAGAGTTGCTGTCTAGTGGTGATTTTCCTAAAATGTATTTCTTTATCTGCATGTCCCCTCCCTGGAACACAGTGGCTCAGATACCGTCTCCAATGCTTGTAGACCCCCTGAGACACAAAGGTTGAATTGTTCATCAGCCTCCTGGAGTCACATAGGTCATGCATGCCAGTTCCTGAAATAACAGCTTTTCATATGCATTAATCACTTCAGCCTATCAACTATAACTAAGGCTAGAATCCTTAACTTTTGTGTTCCCCTATCAGTAACCCAAGCTTAGAAATTCTGTCATTGGTCATATGAGAGATGCCTGACTTCTACTCAGCTATACATTGAAATATAACTAAGGATGTTTTCTCACACCACCTGTTTCTCCAGTTCTTTACATGCCACCTGGGTGTCCAATAATTCAATTCAATTCTGACACTATCCACATGGAGTTAGCATCAGATCCCTTAAGTCAAAGGGGCTAGTTCCACACAACTAACCCCATTTCAGATGCCAGTTGCAAGTTTGGCAACCAGTACTTCTCACTGACTAGCCATAAGTGAGGGGTTCCTATGACCCCCTTCTCAGGGTCAGTAATTTGCTAGAATGGCTTATGGAATGCAGAAAAGCATTTCATTTACAATGACCAGTTTATTATAAAGGATACAACTCAAGAACAGCCAGATGGAAGAGATGAATAGGGCAAGTGTATGAGAGCTGGCAGGACATAGAGCTTCTGTGCCCTCTCTGGTGCAGCATTCTGCCAGCAGGTTCACGCGTTCACCGATCTGGAACCCCCTCCCATCTCCTGTTTGAGAGTTTTTACAGAGGTCCGTCTCCAGCCCTACTCTTTTCCCTGTAGGACTGTGGGCGGGGCAGAAAGTTTCAACCTCTAATCACTTGGCCTTTTTGGTGATCATTCTCACCTTGAGTTTACCTAGGGACCCCACCCTACGTCACCTCATTAGCATAAACTCAGGTGTGATCATCAAACAGTCTAGTTATGAATAATGAAAGACTTGTCACTCAGGAAATTCTAAGGGGTTTAGGAGCTCTGTATCAGGAACCTGAGACAAAGGCCAAATATATTTTATTATAGACCACAAAGCTCATACCTTGTTGCTGGGTCAGCTCCTCACTCCTGTAAGAGGGAAGGGAGGCAAGAATGTACGTATAGATTTATTGGGTTTCTCAGGATGCTTTTTGACTATAGGTGACAGAGACATGACTTAAATGATAAGGAAAATATGTAATTATTAGAAGAAAAATTCTGCCCCCTTCACTGTCACAAACGCCAGCATTTGGAGATGAAATAATGTTTGCCTTTGGAAGAACCAAATGGTTACACTGGGTTTGCTACAGAAGAACCTTGCCCGCCTCCCCCACCCGGCTCCCATCACACACACACTACTTAAAACAACTGTTGTGGTGCTATTTTGGCTGGTGAGAAACTGATTAGAAGATGGGGCCATTTTTGCATACTCTTCAAGTGACTGAGAGTCTCCAGCAGATGTTTCAAGGAAATGCATACCTGGTGCTCTTCCATTAGTCAATTACTTTGTTCCAACTGCCCTGGGCTCTTTGTACAATAATTATGAAGAATTATGTCCCAACTGGCAACTCAAATATACATTGTTTAGCTCAATTTGAGGGAAATTTGGTGGTAATTATAGGTCCGGTTTTTCTGTTAAGTCTTGAAAAAGGAAACTGTCACAACCAGGAAGCATACATGGTAGAGTCTTGTACAACAAGATCGTGCGCGCACACATGCACACATAATAAGACCCAGAAAGCACTAACTTTTAACAACTTAAGCAGAAATAGAGCAGTAGAGAAAAGTAAGGAATAAACTTAACATAACTTGAAGTAACGAAATTTGGAATTTATACCACTCAAACGTGGTTGAATAAATTTTTGCTGGTTTCCAGTGATAGCTCAACAATGTTTTTTTCTTTTTCAGCATCTCTTCATGTACATTTAAAAGTGTTAGCTCATATATCTATAAGGGAATCACTTTAATATTGAGTTTTTTGGTAGAATTATTAGACTGGAAAAAATCCTTGTTTGAATCTGTAATACCCCACTCTCTTAAAACAAGCAAACCAGCAAACCTTTGACTTGAAATTAAAGACAAAGATAAGCATAAACACTTGTTAAGATTGCATGAGGCTTGATCGTTTTAAAGGCAAATAATTAGTCTTTGTTTTATTTAGTGACCTTAGGGCTTTCAAGTTTAAATAAAAATTTCAATCACACAATATAGAATTTAGAGAAAGCCATATGGGTTACCATTATGTAGGGTAAAAAAAAATCTCATTATGTATCTATAGGTTTTATTCTTGGAACCTGGCAAAGAATTTGCTTTTTCCTCTGCAAACTCCCAAAGCGTTGTAAGTCATTGGAAGCCAAGAATTTAGTAAAAACAGTTTCAGTTTCCATATTTCCTAGCAGGCCAGCCAAGAATCATTCTAGGCAAATGGAAAGAAAAAGTTTATTTCTGAAAATACAAATGCATTCTTGTAATTGATTTTTTACTTCATATTTTTTGAAATTAACATCATTTATCCTTTGTCACCTTGACTTGTGTTTATAAACTAGCTCTGCATTTTAGTTTAGACCAAGATGAAATATTCATTTTCTCTCTTTTTTTTACTATCTCCCAATGTGACATATTTATATATATATATATATATATACTATATATATATATATACTATATATATATATATACTATATATATACACACATACATACATACATACATACATATATATACATATATGACATCTGGATAGTTTCAATTGGAGAAGTCTTCATGCTTTTGATATATGACATTCAGTAAATAGTTCTTCCACTGCTAAGTAGCAATCAGCTTGTCTCAGGTATTTATAAAAAGCTTTTGTTTTTGTATTATTTAAGACATCTTAATATTATAAATAGGCAGTGAAAAAGCAAATTGGAGTCAGAGAAAGAAATCTAAACTTTTGTAATAAATTAGGATAATTATGCCAACACGGTGTGATCTTAATAAAGAATAATGGTCCTTTTTCCTCCTTGGGTCAACCCTTTAGTGTTTTAGGGAGAGCATGATGTTACAATACTGCCCCCTACTGTAAGACTTTGGCCCTTTCAAAGGAACATCAAGAAAAATAAAATAGGAGAAACTAACAGATGACGGGGACGAGTATATCTTATTACATTTGGCATTTTAAAAGCATATTCTGATGACTGGTTCAGGCCCCTGCAATGCAGAGATCTAGAATAATAGTACAATATATACTTTTGTTTCCCGGTTTGTTTTCTTTTGAATTAATGTCTCTGCTGCTCTGTTCCTTTGAGTTAAACAGAGGAGACTTTCCTCCCCTGACATACTTTGAGATGATGGATCTTACCCTGAGCTTTGTGAATGTGTTTTTGTTTTAATTAGTGTTGGTTTCAAGGAATTTTGCATCTTTGAAAAAAAACTCACAGGGTATCTTTGAGGCTGGATAAAGAATGATGCTTTTGTCTATCTTCAGTGTGGCTTTGGTATTTTTAATAACGGGAACGAGTCTTGTGGCAAAGTATATCAATTCAACCAATCATATCTTGGAGTCCATCCAGTCTTAAATCTAACTCTCTGTAAACAACTTTGGGCTCTTTTGCATCGAGTAAAACTACAAATTCATGTGAACAAGACTTTGGCATGAGTAAAATTAGACTGCCCTCTTTTTTTTTTTTTAAGTTGAACTGTTTTTTTTCTATTTTTATGGATATTGCTTTAACAAAATGATTTTGATGGCATTTCTTTTGCCAGTGCATATTTTCTGACATTAAAAAACAAATCAAAAGGCACTTATCGTATGAATCATTGTTAAAGTCAGCAGTAATCCACTGTGTAAAATCTCCCTGTAAAGGCGCAGAGGCTGGGGGCTTAAACCTGGAGCACATTAAATTAGTTCCAGTCTCTCGCGAATGGGCTTTGCCTGGCTTGCTTAGGCAGGCAAAACGGAAACAGGCAGTTTATAACAAGAAGTCTGCTTTAAAAACCATGGGGTTCATTGGAGAAAGATTTATATCCCCCACTTATATAAACATTACAAATGTGGACTGCAAGTAGGAGGGAAACCTTTATCAAAATTTCTTGAAGAGCTTTTTCATTGTGAGTAAAATGGACAGCTTGCACTGTTGTTTGAAGATATGCCAGCAATTCGACAATCATCTTTTTCACTGCTCTGCCTGATTAAAATGTAGCATTGTGAAGACTAACCAGACCACCTACTTTTAATTTATTTTCATGATGAGACTATGTTGGCATCTAAAGTGGAGCCAAAAACTCCGTGCCAAAGGAGAAAATTGTCATTTCAGGATTTAAAAAAAAAAGACAATTTAATTATATAAAATCTTAGGATAAGGGGAATCTGGACGTCAGTTTATATTACCTCCTGATTTAAAATGATTTTTGTATGTAAACATTATCCTGGATATCATGTTGTCTTTAGGATTATAATAGAACACAGATGAGGCTTGAAATAGTTGATCCAATAAAATGAGAAAGGCTGTGAGGAAAGACTACCATGTGAGATTACAGTAGCTATTTGTTTGCTGTTTCACATATGGCGATTTTTAGGTCCATGAGCTACATTTCTTTTTTCCTCTCATTTGTTTTTATCTTACTTTTTAAAATCCTCACCCAAAGATATGTTTATTGAGTTCAGAGAGAGAGGAAGTAAGAGAGAGAAAGAAACATCAATATGAGACAGAAACATCGATTGGTTGTCTCCCATACATGCCCTGACGGGGGATCAAACCTGCAGCCTAGGTTGTGCCCTGAACCTGCAACCTGTTGGTGTACAGGATGACATTCCAAGCAACTGAGCCACCTGGCCAGGGCTTATCTCATTTTTAATACCTTGAAAATTGCCATAGAAATGTACTTTCCTGCCCCAAATATGTCTAACAGGGCAGTAAGACCAAATGATCTTTTTTTTTCTGTAGGCTTGTTAACAATAGCTTCTATTTCATGGATTTTCATCACAATCCCAGTTTCTGAATCAGTCTTTCTTAGAATTTCTTAAGTCTGTCTGGAAGATAACACATCTGTTTTTAGCATTAGCTGGTTCCAAATGTAAGGTTATTCTGATACACCTTAAAAATCAGGGCTGACTGTAAGAAGTGATGTGGTGAAAGCATTTGAAGGACATAACATGAAACCAGGACCTGCGAGAGTGTAGGGGTTAACATCTGAGTGAGCTCAGGCCAGGAGGGATAGCTTGAGCTATTTGCTCACCAAGCCTATCAGCAGTGACTACAATTAGGAGTAAAGGCAGATTTTTGAAAAGGAAGGAAAGTCATCTGGCTTTCAGGTGTACAGAAGTGAGAGATGTGATTAAGTCCACTGTAAAAAAAAAAAAGGCACAGTCAAGGCTGTCTCGCCAATAACATCATAATAGTGATGATAATAATTTTAGTGAGTCTCGCTTGTTAAACTCTTATTATATGCCATGCAGCATACTAAATGCCTTACGTGTATCATTTTTCATCTTTCCAACAACTCGATTTCTTAAAGGAAGGGTACCGAGGCTTGAGTCATGTGCTCAGGTCCCACCACCAGAGGAGGTAGAGCTGGTCACGGAAACCAGGCACTCTGACACTAGAGCCCTGCTCTTAGCTTGCTCAAGCACTGCCTGAGACCGTTGACTTTCCCTGTTCCTAAAGACACTTGGAGCGACCATATCACATCTCTAATTTGTAATCCCGCCAATGCCAAACCCTGTCCAGTTTAGATCTACGGACTTTTTATCAGCAGCTCTGTCTGTACTTACAGCCATGGTGCTCAGATGAGTGGCCCTGAGTGTGACAACAGACTGCTGTGTTGTGAGCTGGGATGGAGGCAGGAGGGACGGGGAGAGCCTGGTGCTGGAGCTCGTCAGGTGGTGATGACAAGAAGAACTGTCTGGTCAAGGGCACCTGGCACTCTCTCTAGAAGGATGAAGATGAAAGATGATCTTGTTAATCTGAACCTTGTCTGTGATGTATCCAAATGATTAAGTTAGCCTAAATCTGTAGTGTCTTCTGATAGTTAGGATTCTACAGTGGAAGGCCTCAGCTTCAACGATGAATGATCTAAAGTTGAAGGCAGTAGAATTCTCATTCACTTACAATTGGTACTTCCTTGGTTGAATAAAATTTTGTTCTTTGAGACATTTGACTGAAGTTCATCTGTGATATGAGGAACAAGATATATATGTTATTAAGATAGATTTTCATAATGAATAGCAGTCTTCAAAAGTAAGGCACAAATGTGTCACTAACAATAACATAATTATGGGCTCTAATGGGGTTGTATAGACAATAGTGAATTTCTTCTTTACTTTATGTGCTTGGAGTACATGTTGACCAACAGAGAGAAAATCCCAATGGAGTGAGCTAACATAGTGATAGCAGTGAGAGGGGGAAGAGGGGAAAGGAGGATGCCCTCCTCCTGTTAGTGTGTTTGCCTGTGAGGTAGGCAGTACAGGCAGTACAAGAGGAAACAGAGGTGTGACTATTGTCTTTATAGTATTTTCATATGCTGGTTTCTCTTCAGAGTGAATAAGTATTTCACCTTTTATAATATTTAAAATATTTAAAATGAAGAGAAACCAAAGCTGTGACGTAAGTAGGGGACATCTGTGTGTGCAGCTGTGCGTGTGGGCATGTGGGGGAGGGATGAAAGCGAGCTAAATTCTGGCCTGTGTTGTAGTAGGAAGTCAATAGATAATGTAAAAAGGGATTGATAAAAAGAAGTGGTATAATTATAACACATCATTTAGTG
The DNA here is from genome assembly GCF_019186645.2 of Phyllostomus hastatus. NCBI lineage: Eukaryota > Metazoa > Chordata > Mammalia > Chiroptera > Phyllostomidae > Phyllostomus > Phyllostomus hastatus. The sequence goes on along the minus strand of NW_025333709.1, from coordinate 31,151,501 downwards.
AGTTAATGGGGCTCCCCAGAAAAACCAAATCCCCAAATCAACCTGAAGCGATTTCCTCTGAGAGGTAGGAACGGGCTTGTGAAGGGGTGAGGCAGGATTGAAACTGAGTCTTCTGCACCAGATTCATGTTTCATTTTGATAAGAATAAAAAATTTTTTTAAACAACAATAATAGAAACAAAAGAAGACTCAGGATTCTACTTTTAAAACATTTTTGCTTCGTGTACTTCATTGTATTTTTCTCCGTTGAGGAGGACCTGAAAAATTAAGTTGAATGCAGCATTTCAGTCACCGCTCCAGGTTTTGTTTAGTCTCAAGGGTTCCCTTTGTTGGTAAGGTGAAGGTTTCCAGAGAAGACATTTTTCATAATGTTTGGTTAATTAGGCCAGCTTTTCTGATGACTAAATAAACCTGACCAATGACCTGTGGGCCATTTTGATTCATTTTCATTCCCAAATTACTGAGGCCCATAGATTTAAGTGATGGATGTAGTGACACGGTGCTTCAAGGACTTCTTAGATTATCTCTGCTTCTTCGATACCGTTACCGGAATCTGCTTGGATTCTGTAGGTCTGTTTCTCTGTAACAGACAATTATAGCAACCTTGACTGTCTGGGAGCTCAAAGTTGGTTAACCACTTACAAAATTCCATTATGTTCTCTTTGGAGGTGGTAGGTAATTATAGCTCGTTGCATACTTTTTAATATCAGCATTTGTCTTAGTTTCCTTTGCAGACCATTTTTGCTTGTTTTTTACGTCATCATTCCTAGATAGACTTTTTTGGTCATAGACTTCCTGAAAACCTTATTTGACTGAACTTATTTGACCTTAAACTTATCTTTAGTTCTCAGGAAATTTAGTCATTTCCCTGTTTAGCAATCTAACAAGTTAGATGTTATTTATGCTTAAAAGTTTTTTAAATAAGGAAATAGTTTTAAGTATATATATATATGTGTGTGTGTGTGTGTATATATATAGCATTTCCTGAGTATGTGGGCTTAGGCTTAATAACTTCTTTTGCACCATTAACCATGAATACAAAATCAAGCTTTCTCAGTGTACTATGCTCAAAGATTCATATAAGGTGCTATTGTTTCATAATATTTTTTAAATGTGCTATCCTATCAAAAGACTAACGCTTACTGTGTGGTCACACCCCTTCTCTGCAGAGCACTCCGACATCTGCACCCCATTTACTCATCACAGTGACCCTGTGAGGGGGGCAGGGGAGGAACTGTCAACCCCATGCCACAGACCAGGAGGAGAGAGGAGGGTGACTTGCATGCAGTCACGCGGGCGGTGGCAGAGGGACCACGAGTCAGTGCTCTCACCTTGAGTGCATGTTACTCTGCAGCAGGAGTTAAGTCTAGGGCTTATTTAAAGGCAATAAGCAAGCGTGGGACTATGAGAGCAGGGCTGCGAGCTCGTTGGCAGCCAGGCGGGTAACGTGGACCAGGTGGAAGACAACAGGGAGCTGCAGAGACAGCCGTGGCCCTGAGAGCAGGTGCCCAGTATAAAGACGTTTCTTTAGGTTTTTTCTAGTCAGCAGGTTAGCTTTAACTTTCATATTTTATGAGAAGTTAAAAGTTTGAATTTTTTAATGAGAAATTTCCCAATTTTCAAGCACCCCCTTGCTAAACAAAATATTTGCCTCTCAGGGCCTGCAGCTTGGGACCCCTGACATACTTCTTTCAGTTCCTCTGTTTAGGCTCTAGGGACAACCAGGGCTGAGGCCACCCCAGGGACTGAGTTCCTCTTTCCGTCCACCATCCGTCTGTCCACCAGGGGTGGTTTCAATTGGAAAGGAGATCATGGAAGGGGACTTTTGGGACATGGTGGGTTACAGGCAGTAGATGTGGGACCTCGTTGCATCTGGAAAACCCCTTTTTCATTGGTGTTAACTGATTTTCATAGAGAAAAATATTTCTGGAGTTATGAAGCGCTTCTGTTATTTTCTATAACAGTGTCTTACTCATTTCCACTAAGGGGCCACCTAACCATGGTCACGTTTGATGTACCTAGGAAAAAAATAATTTATGAATGTTTTCAAACTTGATTTTATGCTAGCAAATATTACTCAACTTTTGTATTTAATATTGTTCTAGATCTAAAGCAAATTAAAAAATGCAAGTATTATGCTTTTTGATTATCAGTAGAGTTTTTCTGTAATAGCATATTTTGGGTCTTAAATAATTTTATGTCTTAATTTCTATAATGTCAGAGACTTTTTCATAGCAACTGTGGTTTTAAACATATTTATAACAACTTCTGAAAGAGTTGAAACTGGGTGCTCTTAACCACAGAAGGGTCAATGGATGCTGGGTAGGAAAAATAGGTGTGGCCTGATGGAGCCACCCAGTCGATAGTGTGTTGTTAAAGCAGCCCAGCTGACTCAGACAGGCAGACCAACTGCGGAGGGAGGGACAACCTTCTAAGCCCCCTGTCCCACATTTACTGCCTCCCTTTGGTTTCACAGTACAGAAGTCCAAATCAGATGCTGACAAATGGCTTCAGGCATGGTTGGGCCCAGCTTTTAAGAACAGATTTTTTAGGACTATTTCTCTCTATTTCTCCTTTCCACTCCCTTTTTTATTAGTTTCATTTTTAGGTAGGTTCCATGCAATAGGAAAGATCCCCCCCAGCAGCAATAGGCTTATCGTCTCTCAGCGTGGAACCAGGGAGGAAAGAATGTGCTTCTTTCCCAGGAGCTTAAAGAAAAAATTCAAGTCAGATGATTCTTACCCCAAATGGGCCTGGCTTGGGCCATGTGGCTGCTGATTATTTATCCTGTCTGGGGAATGTGTATATTGCATGACCATTCCTGGGTTACCTCTCAGTTCCTGAAGTTGGAAAATGAGGTCAATGCCACGGTAAGAGCCAGAATGTGAAAGGTAATCCCCCAAAGGGAACCTGGGTGCTCTTAACCAGAGAAGAAGCAATGTATGCTGGGATGCTGGGCAGGAAAAAACCAGGTGACCACTCTACCCAGGATAGACAAGACAATGGATAGCAAGTTGATTTATTTTACTTGATGAGAACTTAAGAATCTTCCGTTGGATCTATTACGCTCATTAGTTTTAAACAGGCACAAGTCAATAGGCTGCTCTCTATGTCTACTTTTAACTCTTGGGCTTTTGTTCAGGGATAGTCATAATAATGTGTCCGTGTATGATCTAGTGGCACAGTGCCGTGCCTGCCTCCTCTGTGCCCTCTGGGGAGGGTGGGGCTGAATGTATTTGTATTCACACTGGATTCATTCTGTACTTGGGCCTTTCCTAGGTTTATTATGAAGTTGGAAATACACACACAAACACAGTGTTTTTGAAACATGAGCATTTTGTCTCCTTTTGACAATTTCCAAAGCGATTGAACTGATTTTTCCCCTTAGCTGTGACCAAACATTTGAACTGTCAGCCAAAAAGGTCCCTTTAAATTTGCAGAAAGCAGTGAGTTACAGCATAGATAAACACACACTGGAAGTATTTCTAGAACTATAACCATAAGATCATTAAATCTTTTATAATTAATGTTTGTTTTTGTTTTTTCTTTTTGCTGCTGAGTAAGCATGAGATTAAGGTTTTCGCTTGATCTAGTCCTGCTTAGTTGTTGGTTTTTTTCCTAATGCCATTTAACCATTAAGCGTGTGATGTCCCCTGAGTTGTTTTAGTATTTCAAAAAAAGGTTTTTTTAATCCTCATCTGTGGATATGTTTTTTTTTATTGATTTTAGAGAGAGTGGAAGGGAAAGAGAGAAATACCAATGGGAGAGAGAAACATGTATCGGTTGCCTCCCATATGGGCTATTTTTACACAGTCAAATCTTTTTCTTCATTGATTTGCTTTTAAACATTTATGGAAGACATTGTGCCTGGCATTGTAGTAAGGACTTTAGTCATTATCTCATTCATTCTACCCCAGTGAAGAAAATGAGTCCACAAATGGTACTTGGGAATCTGTGCAGCCTGTCTTGACTATTTATTTAATTCCTCTCTCTCTTTTTATTTATCCTCATCCAAGGACATGCTTATTGACTTTAGAGAGAGGGGAAGGGAGGGAGAGAAACATCAGTTGGTTGCCTCTTATATGCACCCCAACCAGGGACCAAACCTGCAACCCAGGCACGTGCCCTGACTGGGAATTGAACCTGCAGCCTTTTGTATTACGGGATGACACTCCAACCAATTGAGCCATACCAGCCAGGTCTAATTCCTTTCTTGCTTGATACTTGTTTTTGGTGTCATGTTTAAAATGCTTCTCACCTTTCACGGTTATGTAAACATTCATCTCTGTTTTATTTTTTAGGTATAATTATTATTTAATGTTTATGTCTTATTTAATTAAATGTTTCATCCCATAATCTCTGGATCTCTTTTGTTCTAACATCTGCAGACACAGAGAATAATTGCTTGTTGCTTTTTACTCATGACTGTTTCTTTGTTTTTAAAACTGCTGCTAAATTCCTTTTTTTTTCCTCCTCTCCTATTAATGTCAGCATTCGCTCCATAAACAATTGCTGGGCATGCAATTTGTGCAGGCATCTCTGTTAGTCACTGTGGGCATACAAAATGAATCAGAGTCTACCTCTCCAGAAAATTTTGATGTAATAGCAAGAAAGAGAAACATAAATAAAGAACTTGAATGTGAACTGTAAGTCCTATAAAAAAGAGAACAACGTAAAATAGTGGGAAATATGGAAGCAGAAATAATTTGAACTGGTAAGGGAGGCAGATGTAATTAAGAAAGAACCTGTGAGGAGGTGAAATTTAGGTCAGACCTTGAAGGATGGGAAAAACTTGGATCATCTTTGGCTGTCTCAAAGATCAAATGAATTAATACGTGTGAAGTGAATGGAGCAGTGCCTGGCGTGCTGTTAAGAGCGAAATCACTGTTAAGCATCGTTTTGAAGATCATGACTTAAGCAATATCCTGAAAAATGCTGATTGTAAAATAAGTCCTACCTTGCTTATTTTTATTTATATAGTAGGATATCCCTCCTGATTTTTTGTGTTAGTAGCTGCTAGTTTGTGTGTTTCATGATTTTCTACTTTCGCAAAGCTATTCATGTTGCATTTGGAGGAGGGCAAGATATTTCTGAAGAAAAATAAATTTAATTAACTTGGAGCCAGTTTTATTAACTTTTATATATTATGCTTTCATTTTGAAAACTATTCATTTGTTACAAATTAACCTTGGACTTCTGTTTAATTAGGAGAGTCTGGCGGTCTGGTCTCTCTCATAGATTATAATCACAGTTATATTTAAATATCTTTTGTTGTGTGTGTGTGTGTGTGTGTGTGTGTATGAGCACACACACTTTATATCACTCAATAACTAAAAAAGTAGCTTAAAATACTGTATTGAATAATTCTAGTTTAATTCAGGCAATGAATAAATTTTCCAAAATCCGTGTTTGATACCTTCACTTTTGGGTGACTTGGGTGCTTGGAGGACTCTCCAGCTGGAGGTGGGCTTTTGCTAGGGAACAATAGCATTAATAGGAACAACAGCAGAGATTCGGAGGCAGGAAGCTTGAAGCCCAGAATGGAATCTTGGGACCAGTAATGTGCAGCCATCTGAAACCTGGGACCAGAACCAGGTCAAATAGATGATGACAGCGAAACCCTTCTGTATCTTAGCTTGAAAACAGAAGCCAGATCCCAGCCCTTGAAGGCAGCAACAGGCAGATCAATGTAAGTGGACCAAAGGCTAGGCACACCTCTTAATGATCGTTAACATTTATGGACCTCTTGAGTGGGGCACGATGAGAAACCAGACCATCTCCCTTATTCTCCTCTTCTTTCTATCCATACTCATCTGAACTGTCACTCCTCTCCCCTCAGGACCAATTGTTTTTGAGAAAGATACAACTCTACTGCTAGTCCATATGGTACCTTTATAGGAGTAAAAAAAGGCTCTCTTCCCTCAAGACATTTAAGTGTTTCTGCCAGAAAATTGTTATCATCAATATACAAATCTATATTGTCCATGACTTTGTGGCTTTTTAGATGTACAGTATACAACCGTATGGCTTTACATATTGGGAGAGAAGGGACGAAAAATTATAAAAGTCATGTTGGAGACACATTCACCCTCCAGTGTTTTTATCCCACCGCACAACCTTACCTACCTTGTCCTCCAATAGAAAGGCCGTTGGTATTCTGGGCTGCACAGTTCTTGGTTGCACAGGACCGCTTTGGTTGTGCAGGCACTGAAGGATATTTAGTGACCCTGGGTCCCCTTTCCGCCCCTCATACTAAATCCTGTACTGCTCCTCAGTTACTGTGTCATCCCAAAGCACCCATCCCATTTCCAGATGCCCCCTAGAGGGGCGGCACCATTCAGGTTGAGAGCCTCTACCCTGACCTCACTAATCCTCATTCTCAAAGGTGCCATGTGTAGAGGCTTATCCGTCATGTCAGCTCCTCTGTGAGCATTTCTGTTCTTCTCTCTAGACAGAATCGATCCCTCCTCTGTGCCCCACAGAGCACCTTATATTGACACCTGTTAGGGCAAATACCACACGGCTTTGTGGGTGAGGTTGAGGGCCTGGCTCTGTCCCCACATTAGGTGTTGAGCTATTTGAGCTGGGGGTATCGTTGTCATCTTGATATCCAGAGTCTAGCAGAGTCCTTGCATCTTCCTGGGAAGTTTTTTCTCTCCCTTGTCTACTAGGTCAACTAAAATTATAAAATCTCAAAAACTTATTTTAACATATGAAAGCATTTTGTGTAATGAAATAGTACTTGAAATCAAACAAATGTATAATATATCAGAATTCAAAATAATTGGGAATTGCTTCTGTAATACATGTAAAATGCTAATTTTCTATTCGGCCCAGCATTTTCAAGTTTGCTAGTGCAAAATATTATTCTGTGTCAAAATTGCCATAGCTCACCACTACTTAAGACAGTAATATAAGATGTTTTGTGGTATGGTTCCTGTATAGCACAGGTAGCAAACACAAGGCCCATGGGCCACATCCAGCCCTCCACCTTGTTTTATCTGGCCCAGCACCTTGTTTCTACCGGCAGCAACACTGAGCTCCTTGCCCCTAGTTAAGGAGTAGTTACATTTATACAGTCCTAACATTACATTCAGCCCTTTGAAGGCAACCGAGACGCTGATGTGGCCCCCAGTGAAAATGAGTTTGGCACCCCTGCTATATAGGTTCTTGTCCTAAACTTAATATTGTGGAGAATTATCACTTTCCAGAGAATTTCGTTACTGCCCATATTTCCCTCGGGATTGTATGTTCCACCGACTCAGCCCCTGTGGCCTGAAGTAAGTGAAGGTTTTTATTCTCTTCTCCCTCTATCATGTGTGTGAGACAGTTGGCTACTGGTGACGTTCACTGGCTCCTGGTTTGGGGAGGGCATTTTTACATTTCATTTATTTTAAAAGCTTCGTTTTTTTTCCTAGCAAGAGGTGAGTCAAAATCATCACAGTAAATCTATCCACAAAGAGAATGCTTGCTCATCAGGAAAGTTCATCTCTTGTAGTCGCTGGAAGGATCGTCTAATGGGCAGCCAGCATATATTAGAGCAAGTAAAACGTTCCCATGCTGCTGCGAGGACTCGTGGTAACCTCAAAGGCTGCTCTTTCTGCTTAGCACTGTTGCCATTTGACATGAAGCAAATAGTAAGTCTAAAGTGAAGCGTCGATAAGTGGGTTTCTGTTGCTAAATATTTGCTCAGGGGTAGTGCTCCAGCCATGTGGAAGGCCTTTGGACACACAGCAGATAATCGTTCCATTAGTTAGGATACATCTGAGGCTCTAATAAATAGACTCTTGAATACAGTAGACATAGCACGACAGAAACCTCATTCTCTCTCATGTAAAAATCTCTGTCAGTGGTCTGGGGCTAACATGGCAACTTCTTGGCGCTGGGGCCCAGACACCCGCAATGTGGTTATTATGCTGTGCACACTTCCATTTTGTGGTTCCAAAGAGTTGCTCTAACTCTTGCAAGATTTCCTTATTCCACAGATAAGAAATAGAGACAGAGAGGAAGTGGTGGTTACAACTCATTTCCTTTGAGATCATGACCCAGAAGTGGCACCTGTCACTACAACTCACCATCTTATTGGTTACATGGCCATACCTGGTACAAGAGAGGCTGAAAATGTAGTCTTTGGGGGGTGGCTGTGTGTCCTCCTACAGAGGTGGTCATATTACTAAGCAAAGTAGGGAAATGGACTATTGGGGCACAAGTAACAAGCTCTGCTTAAATGACTCTCATTATTAGTTACAGTACTGAAAGCCAGTGAGATGAGTTATATGTTTTGCTAGGACATTTCTTTGGAGTAGATTGCTTTTCCTAGTTCATTGAATAATCTTTGGAAGGCATTTGTTATATCAGGTAATGCTGATAAACTGATTGCGTCACTGTCCTTGCTGGGATTAACTGTTCCAAGCATCACCGTCATGCAGAGATGGAGCCAAGGGCAGGCTGCCTGTTGTACTCTCAGGCCACCTGTGGATGGAGACAGGAAACTAGTACGTTATCTCTCATGGTGTTGTTTTATACCACCAAGTGGTCTCCGTCATCCTAATAACCAAAATGTAAGAAAGAAGATTTCATGAGAGCCCCAAAGTTTGGGCATGTTCTTATCATAATCCCATCAAATGTTCATTTTCATTTCTTTTTTAAAATAACAAGCTTTATTAAGACATAATTCATATACCATATAATTTACCCATTCCAAGTGTACAATTCAGTGGTTTTTCGTATACTCACGGAGTTATGCAGCCATCACCTCCTCTGCTTTAGAATGTTTCATCGCCCCAGCAAGAACCCTGCGCCCTGTCTCACTCCAGCGGCTCCCCACCCCTCCCCCCTCCCCCACCCTCACCCAGAGCCTTAAGTCTTTACTAACCTGCATCCTGTATGTATGGATTTGCCCATTCTGGGCATTTTATATAAGTGGAAATATACATTATTTGCTCTTTTATTACTAGCTTCTTCCACTTAGCATGTTTTCAAGGTCCACCCGTGTTGTAGCATCTATCAGAACTCCATTTGTTTTATCCCTGAACATATTATTGTATTGTATGAATATACCATATTTTTAAATCCATTTATTGGAAAATGGACATTTGAGTTGTTTCCATGTTTTTTGCTATTATGAATAAAGCTGCTGTGAATGTTCATGTATAAGTTTTCATAAGATTTTTTTTTCCTTAACTTACTTTGACTTCTAAAAAAGCATTCCTTAATCCCATTTCTCCTGTCCTAGTCCTCTCTGTCTTTTTTCCGGATTTTGCGTGGTCTTCCAGGGAGTTTTACCCAATCTTCCAATGCTGGATTGGGAGCCCCAAATGCATTCTACTATAGACCAAACCCCCTGCATTGTAATTGTCTGGCCATGTGTTACCACAAACCCTGAGCTAATATAAAGGGTGGACCCTGTTCATTTAGCAACACATCCCTTCTAACTAACACACAGTGCCCGGACACCCGTTTGTTAAATACATGTAAGAGTGAATGGATGGAGAGAATGAAGAAGAGGGAGGTAAAGCTAACAAAAAGGGAAGAAGAGGAGAACGTACATTGGGTTTGATTTATGTCACATGTTTGAAAACTTTCTACCTGACCATCCAGCCAGAAGCCTCATCACAGAGTGGTCAGAACAGTGATCTACAAGGTTTTGTTCTGGATGTCCGCTTGCTTAGCATTATAGTTGCTCCTTTTTACCTATTTGGGTCCCTCCTGTAAGCTAATGGTAGGGAGCAGAGGCAATATAGGGTGAGGTGGCAGTGAGAGCATTTCTCTCTTGGCTCACTGGTCTGCTGGCCAAGGTAGCAGTCCCATTTCCTCCCCCAGGTGCGTCGTCAGTTCACTCCTGGAGAGCTCCGGGAGCCTTGAAGAGTATTTGTGTGATGTATTTCAGCTTGTATCATGCTCCACCAGTTCACAAAAGTAAATTTCTTTAGGATGTTATCTGTATTTGCAAACATTGCTAAATTTAAAATCTGGTTTTTTAGACTTGCCAAATTATATCCTGCTTATGCTTTAAGTTGTAGGCTTTTTTAAAGAAGAAAATTTTTTTTGTAGGTAGACAGGTTTTAGTTTGGCTGTGTTATTTAATTTAAATTTCAGTATTCAATGATACATTTTTATTTTGGTGCATTCCGTTAGTACTTTCAGCAGTGAGAGCTTTTCCCAATTTAATGCACCTGCTCTGTAAAATAAAGTGATAAAATATTTGAACAGCTAAAAATAATTGAAAGTAGGCAATTATGTGGAGGGTAGATAGACATGAAGAACTGGATGGGCAACCATCACTACAGTTATACATTCACAGCCTTGGTAATAGAGTCCTAATGAATAATTAAGTCAGGGGCTTGAAAGGTATAAGAATTCCATGCGTGTTATAGGACTGTAAAGCTAGAATCAGAAACCTGTGAAATCCTCTTGGGCAGTGCTCCCATTTTGTAGATGAGGAGAGACCTTAAGTGACAGATCCAAAGTCACCAAAAGTGGCAGTTGTCTCACTTGCTAGTTACGTGCTCTTTGATTTCTAAAACAGCCATGGCCTGCAGTCTGATAAAATATTTCATGGAGCCAAACTTAAAGACACTAAAGTGATCTAAATTAGCCACTGCTCTTTTTTCTCTTTAAATCTTATTTCTGGGGTGGGGGTGGGTAACAAGGCAAAAATAACAAAATAATAGCAATATACGTAGATCTGGTTCATGGTTATATTTCATTTAACTTAGGAGTGAATTTCAGTCTACAATGGGGGCTAAAGAAAATGGAAAGATTTCAGAAGAACATAGTTGTCATATAAACTCACTGAATTACTCGCAGATTAAAACCATTATTTAGTCTTACTCCACATGCAATTGAAGTTTTAAATTTAGTAGGATTTTTTGTTTATATTTGAATAATTTGGAAAATATTACAATTTTGTCTCAAGTGAATTTGCACATCCAATATCCTAGTCTCTACACACAGGAAATTAAAACATGCAAGCCAAGCTAAAATGTAGCACATTATATGGCTTTGTTTTAAGAAATAAATTTTTTTCTGTAGTAATAATATTTGCTTTTACTTAAGTGGAAAAGTTATTAACTCTAAAAGTAATTTGAAATTTTTGCTACTTGTTAGGTGGCTTCTGAATGCTTGAATTTCAATAGAAATTCCTGCAGAATTCTATGCAGTCATTGTTAAGGAAGAAAGTTTTATCTGCTGTCAGCGGAATATGAAGCCCCAAAGTAAACTGAAATTGGAGCCGAGACTTTCTCTGGTCAATACGGCGCAGTGATCTGTCACAAACACGCGAACAGTGATCTGTGCGGCACAGTGCAGGCAGCGACGTTTGCGTGGAGAATATGAATCTCTATTATAAACAAAAACATTCCGCGCCAGCTGTACTGAATAAAAGGCATTTCTCTCGACTGAGAACAAGGATGAGATGTGGGGGTGTAGGGACTCACTGTTTCATATTAGCAAATGCTTTTCACTTTGTGGTGAATTTATTGGTGCTTTTCCCTGCCCCAAGACTCTTAACAAAATGAGGAAATAAGTCAATTTCTGATTTCATTATTGTGAGTTTCATTTTATTTTTCCTAGTAACTAATTTAATCATTTAATTAAAGTGGAGATGAGGAATAGAGTTGTTATATTCAACCAGTATTTTCTGAACACTTTAGGGTGTGCTTGGCACTATGATATGATAACCACCTAAGTGTACAAACATGGTTCTTACTCTGAACTTGGCCAATTATATTTATTCTGCTCTGTCCAGCCTCTGTCGTAGCTATTGGACATGTGCAGTCACCGAGATATCAGTTCCTTTTACTGTGATCCATCTGGCTGCTTTTCAGGTGTGTGTGTGTGTTTGCATTTTTACAGTTTCATTATAATGTTGCAAAGTCTAATTCTGGATTTCTTTGCATTCACCCTGTTTGGTATACAGTGTATTTCCTGTTCTGTGTATTTATGTTTTCTTCAGGTATTGAAATTCTCATATATTCTCTCTCCTGGTATTGTGTTTCTCCCCACCCCCACCTTTTTAAAAAAAATTCTGGGATTCCAATCAATCATGTTTTATGCTCTCTCATTCAATATTCTTTTCATACTGTTTCTCTTTTCTTTCTTTGCCATAGTTTTGGTAATATCTTCAGACTTATCCTCTGTTTCACTATTTCCCTCTTTAGTATTAGAAGTCAGTATTTAAGTTTTTAATTTCAAATACTATGTTTTTCACTTTTAAAAATTCTGTTTTATTCTTTTTTAAAAAATACTAAAGTGTTACTTTTGATAGTATATTATTCCCATCTTATTTTTTTCTTTTTCCTTTTGATTTCTTTAAACATTTCGTGTATAAGCAGTTTATGTTCTTCAGTTGAGAATCCCACTCTTGAAGTTGCTGGGATCTGTAGCTGCCACATGCTCTGTGTGTACTGACTCGCCCATTGGTTTCCTTCCTTGTGTGCTTTGTAGTTTTGGGTTGTGAGCTCATATCTAGCAGAATAACCTTTGGTAATTCTGCAGGCCTAGATGAGGGGTACATTGCTTCAGGGAAGATTTGGTTAGGCTCCCCCCACAGAGCTGGGGGTCCCTAGGGACACTACCAATCTGCAACTGTCCAGTGTCCTGAATTAACAGAGGACTTGCAGGTTCCACTGTCCCACCCTGAGAGGGGCACGTTCCTACCCAGAAGTCGAGGTTTCCCAAAGGCAACACTAGCTTTCTGTTGCCTTGTTTTCCAGTGTCTGGTTTCAGCTCAGTGGTTGGTTTGTGTGTGTTTATTTCTTTCCTACAAGCCAGCAATGAGTTAAAAAGTAAGTTCATTATCATTTATATATGATTGTATTGTGTGTGTGTGCCTTGTTCTAGCAAGAGGGCTTGTAGTATCTAGCCTAGAATTACTCCAAGATACTGTAGTTCACCTTTAATTATGGCCCTACCCCAATAATCTGTGCTGTGAAGAAAACATAGGGCATAGTTAGTATTGAGAATTTTGTATAATGAAGAGAAACATTGCAAGTCAGAGAAATTTGTCCTGTATGAGGACAGAACTGATCCTCTCTTCTTGGTTTTGGTGGACACTATAATCAATGTAAAATCTTAGCATTTGGCACTGTCTTTATCCTAGGTTCCCAGGTATTTTTACAAAGTTTTTAAACAAAGTTAAAATCTAAGAATAGTCTTGGTTCCCTAACCAGATTACAGATATTGAATAGCTTACCAAGGAGTATCTGGAAATGCCTAGGAGCAACTGACCAGCTGCAGAGCTTGAAATGTGACTGTAGTTTAGGAATTTTTTGGCCCATGGCTTTTACTCAGTGACATCGGTATGTATGTTCAATAATTGGTGTTCCTCATCAGTCTTCAAATCCTTCTGGGTCAGTCACATGAAATCGTAACCTGCAAATAAATGAAACCTGTGCCCTGGGCATGGTAGCCAACTGGGTAAGTCATGGCAAGTAAGCACAGTGCAGTGGGCCAAGTCCTAGAGTGGAGGAGGGTACAGTGTTATGGGGAGGCGTGGGAGTGAGCAGCTATGCCCATGACACTGAGGATCTCACCCACTGGAAATACTTCACAGAGAAGGGGACATATACATTGGGTATTAACACGTAAGTAAGAATTATTAGGTAGAGAAGAGGGGGAATCAGGAATTTTAAGCAAAGGAGTTGTTACTAGATGAAGCATGTTAGTAAGGTTCTCCAGAGGGAGAGATGATTAATAGTATAACATACTCATCTTCTTACAGGGGGTAAAGGCCACTGGCTTAGTGTTTAATGAAATCACAGCTTTTCTATTCCTCTTATTTACCCACCACTCTCCTACCGCCCTTTCCCAAATGCTATTAAATCCTTCATCTTGTTACGTGGACCTAGATTGCAAAGAATCCAGTATGTGGAGATTCCTTCTTTGTGGACATCTTTTCATCACAGTATCCTCTGGTCCCTGGTCCTCTGAATGTGGTCTCTGGTCCTTCATCTTCGATTGACCAGGACAAGGTGACCAAGTCTTGGTTGTCACTATCTGCATTGGGAGTAGAGAAAATACATTGTTTACCTCAGGTTACTATGATCTTTTTCATCCTCATTTTCAGAAACGTTGCCCTTTTCAATCCAGAGACTGAATTACTTTGTCTCAGACAAGTGTTTTTAAACTTCCACATTTCTTTCCATGAGTCCGTGGCCTCTGCATCTCTCTCTGTGTACCTTCCCAGAGAAGAGGCCTGTTTCACAAGCTTGGAAGAAAAATGTATCAGGCATTATCAACAGAACTAATGATCTCTATTGTAGAAGCAGCTAGTTTGTTTCACAGGTTGTTTTTTTCTTTTTGTCACTAAGGCAAAGAAGGGAGGTTGGCGTATTGGCGAAGACTGGACGTCACAACCTCTACGGCCCCGTCCTTTTTTACTTTCTAGGAAAAGTGCATTGGATGCACCACTATTCACAGGAGCAGTGTTGATAATAGCTGAAAGGTAGAAATGATGCAAATGTCCATCAATAGATGAATAAAATTTTTAAATGTAGTATATACCTACAATGGAATATTTTTCAGGGTAATAAAGGAAAAAATTCTGACACATACTACAATGTTGATGAACCTTGAAGATAGTATGCTAAGTGAAAAAATATGTATGATTCCACTTACATAAGGTACATGTAGTAGTTGAATTCCTAGAGACAGAAAGTGGAATGGTGCTGGCGAAGGCCTGATGGAGGAGGTAATGGGGAAGTATAGTTTAGTGATATAGAGTCTCCGTTTGGGAAAGTTCAAAGGTTCCCAGACGGATGATGGTGATGGGTGCATAACAGTGTAAAAGTATTTAATGCCACTGAACTGCACACTTAAAATAGTTAATATAGTACATTTTATATTAGGTATATTTCACAGTGCAGCTGTGAAAAGATGACTTGGAAAAAATCATTTGAATCAGGGATTATTATTTTAGAACCTTCACGTCCTCAGTCACCCATTCGTTCAACAAAGAAGAGGTCCCAGCCATATGTCACAGCCATTTTAGGCACCAGGCACACCGCAGTGGACAAACACAGAACAATCCCAGACTCACTGAGCATTTAGTGAGGCGAGATGGACACTGAGCAAAGTATGCAAGTAAAACACGTCACAGGTAGATGGTGAACAGTTCAGTGGAGAAATCTAGAGCAGAGAAGGGGCGTGGGGTGAGTTGGTATTAGAGGAGACCCCTTGCAATTTGTCAGGTTCGTCCTCACTGAGAGTGGCCTTTCAGTGAAGACCTGAAGCCAGCGCGGGGTCCCCCAGTGGACATCCAGGGGAGAGTGCTCCATGGAGAGGGAGCATTGAGGGTAAAGGCCCCGAGACAGACTTAGAGTAATGAACAATGGGTTTCATAGCGGAAAAGCTAAGGGAAGAATTTATCCGTCACTTCTTTCTCATCTCCCTGTCTTTCTTTCCTTTTTCCCCCTAAACTGTGGGTATATTAAATGTTACATTTATTAAGTTGGTACCTTTGATGTGTACATTCACAAAGAATAAAATATTTTATTTTCCTGCCCCAAAAAGCATAGCAGTCAGTGTAGTTTTGAGTAATACAAGATGTAGAAACTTTCACAGCAAAACTACATTAATTTTGCATTTTCAGTAAGATGGTATATTCTACTAATAACTCTGTGTCGCTGTGTGATAGCTTCCTGTGGTGGCTGTAACACATGACTGCAAGCTTGGTGGCATCATTTATTTGTTTATTCCTTTTAATTTTATTTTTAATTTAAAGTTTTTTTCAAGTCTTCCTGCCTTTCATTAGTCTTAACATTTATTATAAGGAGTGTTAACTGACCATTCTTCCATGTGGTGTTCTCTGGGTCCCCTGGGTGGCCAGGAGGGAAGCCCGGGCCTCCGCAGGCCTGGGGGTTGGACCTAGGCACGTTGCTGGTGTGGCCCCCACCGCAGTGGGTAGAGGGAGCCATGTCAGAGAGGTCCGCAGGGGAGCCGAAAGGCCTGACAGAGCAGGGACGAGGCGGGGCAGCAGTGGTCCAGGCACTTCAGTGAACAAGTGGCGCAGTCTCGGGGTGGAGGGCAGTGGGCAGTGAATCTCTGGAGACACATAAATATATCTGATACACCAGGTCTCTTCTAAATAGAAGCATAGCTTTGGAGAGGTAGGTAATAAAATGGTAATAAATGTGGTAGTAAAGCAAGTGGAGACTGCTTTATAGCTTATGAAATGCTCATGTCATTTGTATTCCATGAAGTCTGAGGTGTGAGCTGAAGCATGAGGGGAGGTATGTGGCATTGTCCTCCTCCTTTTTACGGAGGACTCGAGGCCCAGAGATGTGGAATGCCTTGCTAGAGTTCAGTTGTAGAGTGGGACTTAAAATGCACTCCTTCATACTGTCCTTTTAATGAAACGAGATAATTGCCTGTGAATCTATACTAGTGCATTTTCAAAACAGGAGGAAAGAATGTCCTTCTGTTAATTTCAGTACAGTGTGATTCGAGGAGCTCCAGAAAGGCTTTCTCTGACAAGTTACTGCCCAGCTACTACCGAACCAGAAATTTAACTATTAAATAGCATCGCACTTGCTCTTAGATTCTCGCTTTCCCTCTTTTTAACTCACAGAATTCTCTTGGAAGAGTTCAGCCATCCCACCATTTGTTTCTAAGAGTAGAAATGCTCATTTACTGGTGCCGGGAAGAAGCCAGTGAGTTCTGAGTGCTTGGTGGGACCAGGGAGGGGTAAAGTCTGAGAAAGGAAAGTGGGAACCGCTAAAGTCAAGTTTGCTGCCTTCTCAATTGTGCCTTCGGGTCCCCATGACAGCACTTAAGCCTTTTCTGGAGTTTGTCCAAATATCCCCTCTGGAGCAGAGGATGTTCCTGAATTGCTTCTGAGGAAGATGCAAGGGCTGGGGTGCTTCTAGGAGAGAGGTTTCCGGGGCCTTGTCACAGCTCACTGAGCTGCAGGTGTCTACGAGTGTGTCTACGAGCGTGTCACAGATGTGAGGAACGGTGCATTCTTACTGACGAGAATTTCCGTGTTTCTGGTACCTCTCCCTGGGGAGCCTGGGGCCTTGGAGAGTGCAGCACCCTTCTCCTTACTTCCTGTCAAGTAATGTGAAATGTGCTGAAATAGTACTTAAGATAACTGTTCTGGTTTTTACCGACAACCTGTAAGCTTTGTCTCCACTTCCTCTTTCTTCCTCCTCCGCACTCAGTAGCCTTTGCTTTGCTTTGCTTTGCTTTGCTTTGCTTTGTACACCCTGGAATTCAAATTCTACACAGGCTAGGAAGTGCAGTATTGCATTCTCCATTAGGGTAGCTAAGATTTATATTTTCATCTTCTCATATATTCACTAAATTGCCAAAATGTAACTCCTTTGCTGGAGTCAGCAAAACGGCATCATTTCAGTTGCCTGCTAAGAGTTGTGGGACTGTTGCTTGGCCAGATTAGAAAGAAAGCGAGCAAAAGAGGGAGAAGGGGGGAAAGATGGGTACTGAGATCCTATGTACACTCTGTGGAGAGCTGAAGCAAAGAGTGGGCACATTGAGCTGGCACTGATGGGGGGAGTGTGACTATTTCTATACAGGCTTCATAAAGCCCAGTGCTGACCCGTTTTTATTATTTTTATTGGCTCCCTTGACAAACTGACCTAACTTGGGGCTAAAGAACCAGCAGGAAATTTAGGTCACGGATAGTTGCATTTTAAAAACTCCAGTTTTTAGCAGCTGCTTAATCATTGTAATTGATTGATGATAACATGGCAAAGAGAGCTCTTAAATTGTTAAAGTGGCCAGATAAAGACACATGGCTGGAGATTTTGTGGGATGCACCGTTCCCAGCTCCGTTGCGGTGTCCTGTTCTGCCCTCTGAAGAAGAAGCTTGTCCCTCATTTCATGCAACTTAAGGCCCAGCTGGCCTGTCAACAGAAGACAGCCCCTTAAACTTGGCAGTTCTGTTTGAAGCACAGCAAAACATCAATTCCTGAGAGATGAGGGGAAAAAAGTTACAAAAAAAGTTTCTATCCCCCCTGAAACATATGAGTGTTTTAAACTGAACAACCATTACAAGTTGTTTTTTCCATCCTTCTCTGAAATCAAGGCCGTACCCTTTACTCGTAGCTGAAGTTACGTGTAGCAGAATTAGATTATTCCACAGCTCTTGCAAGCTCCTTCTGTTCCCCTGCTCTTGCTTTGGGTAAATGCTAATGTGTAATAAGAACTCTAAGTAGATAGCTCTGTTCTTCCCAGGACACAGGAAATGTGGCCTGGTATAATGGCATTTTAAAGAGTTTGTATTGAAGTAAAATATAACATAGAAAAATACAGCTTAGTGAATTTCTAATAAATGAAGACATCTGTGTAATCAGCACCCAGATCAAGAAACAGAATATTACCAGCAACCCTGGAAGCCTCCCAGTTCCTCCTTTCTTCTGGAGGGTAGGGACTTTAAAAACATAGATTAGTTTTCCCTGTTTTTTTTTTTTATTTACATAAATGGAATCATATAATATATTGGATGGATTCATTCCATTTAACAATATGGATTTTCTATGGAGTCATTCATTCAACAATATATTTGTGAGGTTCATCCGTATCGTCATTCCATGAAATTATAGTTCATTCATTGCTGTGTAGTATTCTATTGCATGACTGACTATACCGTACTTTTTCTCTAACGGACTTTTCAGTGGAAGAAAAAGTTTGTAAGAATCTGTTTTCACTTTGACTGAAGACTTCACCATGTCTCAGAGCCAGGGAATCATTTACTCCGAGACACAGATTACCAGCTCATTCCTCAGGAGAAGATTTGAGAAACATGTTCATACTTTGAGGGTAGCCTGTCTGGGTTCCTTTACATCTTCTCATTGTATTGTCTTAATACATCCTTCCAGCTTCCTTGTCTGTGCCATATGTTACTCATTC
Source organism: Phyllostomus hastatus (assembly GCF_019186645.2). NCBI lineage: Eukaryota > Metazoa > Chordata > Mammalia > Chiroptera > Phyllostomidae > Phyllostomus > Phyllostomus hastatus. The sequence goes on along the minus strand of NW_025333709.1, from coordinate 31,132,632 downwards.
CAGAAGCCTTCCCTTTATTGTGGTCCCTTTCTCACTCCCCTGAGCTCAAACGTCTCCCGTTCCTGAAACATTTGTATCCATCCTGTTCTTACATTTCACTCCAATTCTGCCTCTCTGTTTCTCCTTTGAACTACAACGTCCTGCTCTGAAGCTCCATTCATAAACCTTGAAATAATTTTAGACTCTTCTCCTCTCACATTTCATATCCAGTCCATCAGCAACCTGTGCTGGCTTTAGCTTCAAAACATTTCCAGATTCAACCAATTCACATTACCTCCAAAGCATCTACCTTGGTCCAAGCTGCATGACTTCTCACTCGGATTATTGAAATCGCTTCCTTCGTCTGCCCTTGCCCCTACACCATCTCTTCTCTTCACCACAGCTTGGGTGATTGCTTTTTAAAACATAAATTAAATCATACCATTCCTCTCCTTAAAGCCTTGTTTATCTCAGAAAAAAAGCGAAAGTTGTAACAATGGGCTGTGTGGTCCTGAATAGTCTGGGCTCTTCTCCACCTTGTGTCTTGCCCCTTCCCACTTCCCTTGCGAAGGGACCTGAACCTGTCCATACAACTTCCACACCCTTGATCTACCGCCCTCTTCCTACTTCCCCTCTGAAGCCCATGCAGTAGTGCCATCTACCCTCTTCAAACCAGGGGCTCCTGGAGGCCATTTCAACCCCCTTTGATGACTTCGAGGTCTGATTCCTTTTGGTGCATGTCTTCTCAGCACGTCCCATCCTTTGTTCACATAGAGATGGGTAAACATAGAAAACTATGCTGTTTGTACAGGATACACTGGGTTGTCAGACACACAGAATTGGAAGCCATTGGCCCAGCGGCACTGGCTATCCCAGGCCCCAGCCAGCCATCACTTGGGCTTGGGCTTGGGGGATAAACATGCACGGCAACACCAGGATGGGAAATTCTGCCTTAAAATTTGTGGCTGAAACTACATGTTCCTGCACCAGAGGTTTTTAACCTTGAATAAGGTTCTGGGGTCAGTCACCTACCTTACTTGGGACTCTCAAGAGCTGTAAGCCAGTGCTCACCTCTGATGTGTTAGGTTGGCATATTGCCGCTCTTGCTGTTGTCTGCTCATTTGTTGGGTTCCCTTGACGATTTGTACAGTCAGAATCCTGGCACCATACCCTGTCTCAAAGGTCTGGATTCCTCTTCCCCACAAACTCTGGCTTCCCTCTGGTTGGAAAGCACTGGGGAGGAAATGTGCAGTGGACCAGACGTAGGTTTTGGAGAAAGATTGGCATTGGAACCCAGCTCAACCATTTGCCAGCTCTTGTTCTTGACAGGTAACCTTTCTCAGCCTCAGTTTCTTCTTCTGAAATAATAATACCTGTGTTAAAGAAAAATCAGGCGGAATACATGAGATGATCTATAATTATATTTTTATAAATGTTCATTTCTATGTTCCTGATGTCAGCTACTTCATTACAAAGGTGAGCATACTTTGATACTGTGTTCAAAGGACTGAGCTATGTGCTAGAGATACCATTAAGAGTAATATACTATTCTTGCCATCAAGGATTTCTCAGTCTTTAAAGGGAGCTAGACATGAATAAACAATTAAATCCAGAGTGGTAAGAGCCATGGTAGAGGGAAATAGAGGCTTCTCAGGGATAACAAAATAGGCACATTTAACACATGTAGGGAAAATCAGAGGAGATAACAACTTGAATTGAATCGTGAGACCAGGTGGGAAAGAGGGGAAAGAAAACATTCTGGGCAGGGAGATAATCATGTACAAAAACACAGAGGCCTGGGCAAGTCGTTTAGCAGAGCTGACATATAGCCTGTAAGGAAAGGATTCGTGATGGTTGAGGCTGAACAGTTAATTGGGACCATGAAGGTAAAATGTATATGTCATATAAAGGCTTTATCTTGAAGGCAGTGGAAACCATGAACTAATTTTAAGGAGATCATAGTTTAGATTGAGGTAAATCATGGCTAGAGATAATGGTTGTTGCAACTTAGGCGGTAGAGGAAGGGATCGAGAGAACACGGGTATAGAAAATTGTGAGGACTTGGTGGCTTTTTGATGTGGCAGGAATAAGGAGAAGCTGCAGGAGAGTCCAAGCTTCTGTCTTGGTCAACTAGAAGAGTGACGGTACCACACAGCAGTATAAGGTATGCAGACTGAGGAGCATATTCGGGCGTGGAAGTCTTGATTTCAGTTTTAAACATGTTGAGTTAATCCACAGACTTCTTGTGTGAGTGGAGAAGTCCAATAGGTAGCTGACCGTCTGGGGAGGGAGCGAGGAGAGACAGTTGACTAGAAATAGAGATTTGTGAGTTAAGTTGGTGTTCAGGTAAAGGTGAGATACCGAAGGAATCCACAAAGACAGTGATTCAAACAGGATGGTTTATTTTCCGTACACATTGCAGTCTAGAAATTGTTGGGTGGCTCAGGCCAGACGCCACTAAAAATGTGGGCCGTGGGCCAGCAGCATTGGGATCATGTGAGAACCTGTCAGAAGTGCAGAACCCGTGGACTCCATCCCAAACCTGAAGAATGGGCATTGCATTTCACAAGAACCCCAGGTAATTCACATGCACACTAAATTTTGAGAAGCTCCGATTTAACGACCTGGTATCTTTGCCTTCTCTCATGAAAGACAGTTGAAGCTATTACTACTACCACCACTGCACTTTAGCCATAAAAAGGGGAAAAGAGAGTAAAAATAATGAGCTTTCTTTTTAGGATATGACATCCTTAAATCAGTAAATATTGGTGTTTGCTGTGTTAGAAATTAAAGCTGAGGAAAGTTAAAAATAGTTATTAGTTCCTTTAAAATAATAAGCATGTATGTAAGCTAATATACATGACATACTATATTTCCACAAGACAGAAGTAAGTGAGAATATCCTTGGTTTATATTCTTGCACATCTTTTGAATGCCTCGCTGAATAGAAAATAATTGGATTCTCATATTTGCCTCTTTGTTTATATGCTGTCTTATGTTATTTCATTGAAGTATATGAAGAGAATTCAGCCTCATGCAGATACATAATTGGAAAAGGGAGGGATATTTTCATAGCCTTTTCAGATGTTTGCTGATAAAAGTCATAATTTCCTAAAGGTGAATTGTAATGTGAAGTTGGAAACTATATCAGTGAGCTTTTTCTATATTAAAATTCACTCATCTGTGTTGTATTTTGGATGGATCGTTTGCTTATGACTGATTTTCTTACATCATACATTGGTCATTTGGAAAATACTGGCTCACTAAGTTATGCAGATCTTCCAAATGCTGATACATTTCATTATGCAGTTTAAAAAAAATCACATTTTTAATGTCACCATTAATCTCAGAGAATCTGGCAGTGACAGATACAAGTTTTCCAAAGTTTGAATTTTTGCTTAAGAGGCAGAATTTTATCATTGTCAATAAATATATCAGTTGTTTTCCTTAAAGGAACAAGCTCACTTTGTTCATTTTCGAGAAGATGTTTGGCAAATACCCAAGTCTTAATTATTATAATTTCTCTATCTGAAATTCTTTCAATTAACAGTGGTATCTCATGAGAGAAACCATTAGTTCAGTTCACAACTCAGAGGATTACGTAAGTGCTTTCCCTCGAGATAACCATTGCCCTTCAGCATACAGCAGAAGTGCTTTGTGCGTAGCTCCTGTGACACGGAATATTAAAGAGACGTTTATGTAAGGGTTGACATGTGCTAAGATTAAGTTTTACTGCTTAATCAAGAGCATTCTTAAGTGAAACTGGCTTTTTAAAAATTCCAACTGTGCGTACAGAGCATAGAGATAAAGACTGCAATGCCTGCTAGCACAGTCTGCAGCCGCTCTCCTCGATGTGCTAGGTACCAGCAATTTTGCCCCCATTATTTTTGCACTGCTAGTGCAAATGTGAAAAAGGCAAAGAATGCCTTAGTATTATTGTAAAAACAGTTTGACCGTACTTCCTGAGAGGTCTCTCTGAAATCTCGGGAATGTGGACCCCACTCCAAAAACCACTGTCCTTTGTGCTTATCCCAGGCCCGAAAACTACTGGCTTATGAGATTGCAAGGTCTTAAACTAACTAGTTCTAAGTAAAACCGATAGCTAGCAAATGTTAAGTTTGGTGTGTTTCTATGCTTTCCCTTGCTTGACATCCCTGAAGGCACTCACTGGATCCCTAGTGGTACAGATGGAAGAGGTACACCAAGGGGGGTACCTTCCTGCTTGCTCTTCTTGTTCTTTCAGTTATTTGGCAAGTATTTAGGGAGCCCTGCAAGGTACCAGGTTCTCTGCCTGGGCTGTGGGCCCTGATGCAGAGCTTCCCATGCCCTGGCTCATGCAAACTACATGTGTTAATTTCCTGTGGCTACTATAGCAAATCACCACAAACTTCCTGATGTAAAACAACATAAATTTGCAACCTTACAATTGTGTAGGCGAGAAGTCTCATACCAGTTTCGCTGAACTAAAATCGAGGTGTAGGCAGCACTGGATTTCATCCCAGAGCCTCTAGGGGAGCATGTGCTCCCTTGTCTTCTCCAACGTCTACAGGCCACTTGCATTCCTTGGCTCATGGCCCGCTTCCTCCATCTTCAAAGTCAGCAGTGTTGCTTCTTCCTGACCCTTCATCACTGCATCTCGCTCTGACCACAGTCGGGAAAAGTCCTTTGCTTTAGGGATTTATGTGATTAGATTGGGCTCACCCAATAATGCAGGGTAGTCTCTGCATCCCAAGATCTGTAACCTAAATTGCAGCTGCAAAGTCCCATTTGCCATATAAGGTAACATATTTACGGTTCTGGAGACTAGAGTTCAGGCTTCTTTGGGGGGCCATTTTTCTGCCTAGCACACACTCTAGTAAGTGTGCCTTAAATATTTGTTGAAGGAATGAAGGAAGTGTCCTATTCCATCACTCATTTCTCAGACCTCTGCTCCTTCCTCATATGAGATGCTGATTGTTTAAGACTCAGTTGTGGTACCACTTCTTGCAGGATTTAGGTGTTCCTTTGTTGTGTTTCTAAAATGAATGAATTACCTCTACTAAAGCTCTTATTATTGCGTCATCACACTGTTTACTCCTACCTCACTCCCCTGTAGCTCTGGAATCTTCTGCCTTCCTTTGTTCTTTGTATGCCCATACAATATCAAGGTAGCTGGCACATCGTATGTACTCAATAAAGAATGCATTAGTGCCTTGATGAGTTATCCTTACACATCCCAGTTACATGTTTCCATTTTTCCTGGGACATATAAAGAAAGAGAATGGCTTGTTAAGGGAATTTAAGGCCTAGTGGCATGTCTTGGTGCAAGGATGGCAGGTGATGTTTGGGGTAGAAGGGCCATAAGCCCTCCTTCAGGCACCTGCTGGCAGCATACCTGGGACTGAGTGGGAGCTGGGAGGGACTGCAGAGGTGGATTCTCCAGCAGCACCCTGCAGTGGGTCAGAGTGTCTCTGAGTGTCTGCAGGCTCTGCACCACAGAGGAGAGGTGTGAAGCCATCCCAGCCTGTTCAGCAGCCACACAGAAGGTGGCCTGTTTGCTCCTCATGCCTGGAGAGGTAGCCAGCACAAGGACTGACTCTGACTTTGCAGAGGTGTTTTAATTCAGCCAAAAAGTTGGACTTTCTAAAGACAACATGCATTTTACAGAGGGCCCTTTGTATGGAGTTACTGGGGACTCATTCAAAAATAACAGGAGCCCCAGTCTACAGAATCGTTTTGTCACAAGACACAGCTCTAGTCTTCCACCTCCTACCAGTAGGCCCATTTATATCAAAATGAATAAGAAATTTAATCCCTGGTTGTTGTTTTCTTTTTTTTTTTGCTTTGGTTGTGGTTTGCTCTGTGTGTGCTTTTCTTAAAGGCAGTGTTTAATAATGTTTACATTGCCTTTAACCTTCGACTAACTTTGCAGTTTGTAGGCTGCTCCTCCGTCCTTTGAGACTGCTAACTTCCTATTCCTGGAAAGCATTTCATTCCCTTCCCAATCATCTCTGTCACTTCTGCTGGGGAAGAAAGGAGACCATGGAGTGGTAGACAATAGTGGTTGGAGTAATAGTTAATATGTATCCAAGGCTGTGTGCCAGGCACAGTGCTATGTGATTTACTTCTATTATTAAATCTTGAAAACAACCTTATGAAACAAAAACTATTGTTGTCGATCCTCAGATGCAAGAGAAAGTGTTTTCCCCAAAATTGGCCCTCAGAAAAGAGGGTGGCCCCTTATGTTTGAGTCCTGACAAAGATTGCCCCGTTGTGGGGATTACTCTATTTCAGACCACGAAGTAGTTTAAGTAATTGTCTCAAAATTATGAAAATGGTGCCTATTGTTTGGGATTGCTTAATATTCAGGTATATGTTGGGTTTTTTTCCATGTTAGTAGATGAGGAAACTGAGACTTGGCAAAGTTAAACAACTTGCCCAAGGTCGCATGGCAAATAAGTAGTACAGCCAGGATTCAAACCCAGGCATATAATCTTACTTCCATGTCCTCACTATTAGTCCTCCTCAGATTCTTTCTCTCACCTTTGAAAAGGTTTCAGTCCAGGGCATCACTGATGCTTTTCTTCCTTCTTGTTGAGGTTTCATTGTCAGAGCAGAGAAGATCAGATGGTCAATGCATATCCGGTCTGGAGCCATGCTTTCATGGAGAGCACTAGGAAGCTCTAGTTCACCTTCTAGTGGCATTGGATTCTCTCTGGTTCAGCCTCTCCAATCACCCTACCTCCCTTTGCCATTGGTGGGAAGTTTATTGCTTCTGGAGTCAGTCCCTTTTCTTGGTGCTGGTTATAGGAGTCCTTCCTCATACTGAGCAGAAATTGCCTTTCCTGGAATTTTTGGGCTAACAGAAAGGAGATCAAAATAGACCTGGGTTTGTCTCATCTGATCTCTGCTCCCCCTCCCCTTCTTCCCTTCCCAATAAATGTTTTATTTTAAAACAGTTTTAGATTTTAGAAAAGGTAAGCTATGTGCCAAGATAGTACAGAGATTTTCTGTATGTCTCTCAGCTTATTGTTAACATCTTACATTACTATGGTGTATTTGTCAGAACAAAGAAACCAATATCGGTCCATTATGATTAAGTGTAAATTCTGGATTTTATTCTGATTTTACTAGTTTTCCCCTAATATCTTTTCTGTGTTCCACAATCCCAAATTACATTTAGTCGTTGTGTTTTCTAAGTCTGACCTGGTGTGTGATAGTTTTTCAGCCTTTCCTTATTTTTCATGACCTTGGCAATTTTAAAGAGTACTGGCCAGGCATTTTGTATAATATCTCTCAGTTAGGATTTATCCAATGTTTCATCATGCGGTGTTGGATTCGGGAGAAGAATACCATGAAAGTGAGTGTCATTCTCATTAGATCATATTAGGGGCATGATATGAATATGACTTAACACTAGTAATGTTAACCTTGATTTTCTGGCTAAGGTAAAGATACTCCTCCCTTCCCTGTTTTGTTTTTTTTTTTAAGATTTTATTTATTTATTTTTAGAGAAAGGGGAAGGGAACAAGAAAGAGAGAAACATCAATGTGTAGTTGCCTCTCACGTGGCCCCCAATGGGGACCTAGCCTGCAACCCAGATGTGTGCCCTGACTGAGAATCAAACTGGCAACCCTTTGGTTCAAAGGCCTGTGCTCAATCCACTGAGCTATGCCAGCTACAGCATTCCCACCCCTCCCCTTTTTATAACAAATTTTTTGAGAAGCAAGTCATTATGTGCAGCCCACACTTACGAGGTGGGGGTATTAAGCTCTACCTCCAGGTGGTGGGTATCTACATAAGTTATTGGGAATTTTCTTAAGGCAGATTTGTCTCTTCTGCATTTATTAATTAATGCAGTCATTTATAGCAGTATGGAGTGATGCATATTTATCTTATACTTTGGATTATAACCCATTACAGCAGAATATTTTTGCTCAAATTGTTCAGCTTGGCTGCTGAGGGGTCTTCCAATCATCTCTTCTGTCCTTTTACTTGCCACCATTCTTTTGTTTTTTAAGGATTTCCTTACTTTGTGGCACTACAAGATCTCCCAGGTTCCTCTTGTATTTTCCCTGGCCCAACCCTGCAATTAGCCATTTTCCCAAGGATCTCTGTTTCCTTTTATTTGAGAACGATATTAGAAACTTAGTTCTGGCCACTGGGTGTGCTCATTGCTAGTGGGGTGTCACTACTCCTAGACCCTCTTAGTGGACAGAGCTAGGAAATGCGTGTCACCAGTCCGTGTGGCGCACATGTCTACAATATTTCTGTGTCTGCATTTGTTCTCACAGTAAAGCCTTGTGCTTTTGAGCACTGTGTAGCCAACAGTGAGAAAATGCTGTGCTGCCTCCTACCACCAACTGTGATGTTTTAAAAAGGGGGAGTGGAGAAAGTGAAAATGGAGAACTGGACAAAATTGTAATCTAAGAGCTCAGCCATCCTCTCATTGTATCATGTCATTTTAGAGAGAAAGAGATTCTAAGACATCTACTGAGACTCTAGGAGGTTAAGGAACTAGATAGTGGACAGTCAGGATTGAAATCAGGATTTTGAAACGGAGCGTCTTTATTTCCAGGTATCTCATCATGCCTCTTGAAGACTGATCAGTATTCTTGACTTTGTATTCAACTCAGTAATTAACTTTTTGGAATGCATTAAGCACATGAGAATGAAATTTTAGAAATTGATATTCATAGCTATTATCTAGCCAACAGAAATCTGCTAGAGTGTCAATAATAAGGGGTTTTGCTCTCTAGCAACATATCTTAGATTAACAACTTGAAAATGATGGTCTGATGGCCAGATGCTAGTGAGTGAGTCTTTTCAAATGATTATGATGATTATCCTACTATGTTTTACTTTGTATAACTATCTCTAAAAAAAATCCTTTTACTCTGGGGAGAGAATCATAGGCCTTCTCTAGGATAGATACTAGATGTATACACTTGCTTTTTAGAAATGGGATATAAAGCAATGAAGGAATCTGTTTAATGTCATCCAAGGAGTTGTTTAAAAATCTGAGGTCATTCCTCTGAAGGAGTGTCAGCATTCATTTGGATATATAGGTACTAACATGTTTTATTTTTAATCATTTACTTTATAAATATATTATTTTTATTTTAATATTCTAGTATCTGAAGTACTTGTATTTTTATTTTTAAAACTAATAGATTCTGTTTAACCAAATGTAAGATAAAATAATAGGATCTACAACTTAATTCACTGTTTTGTAAACTAGATCTTTTATAGTATTTTTAGTTTTATACACTAAATCTATTAAAATGACAAGGACAAGAAATAAACAAATAAGAAGCATTGTAGGCAGTAAACATCACAGACTTGTCTGCGTGCTGTCTGGACTGACGTGGTGCATGAATTACATCTTTGCACAAGACTAATGTGTTGTCATATTACCACCTTTTATTTCAGAGCATCGGGGAGTCCACAGTGTCTGGTGTGTTACATCAGCTGCTGCCCCTGATTAAGCCTTCCAGTCAGAGGACCAGTGATGACTACAGCCCCGAAGAGCTGCTGATCCTCCTAATATATATTTACTCCATCACCGGAGAGTCCGCAGAGGACAAGGCCCTGGCTGCAACTGAAGAAAAGGTGAAGAGAGCACTGGCCCAGGTCTTCTGTGAGGAGTCTAAGTTGTCACCTTTGCTGCAGAAAATCACAGGTGAGTGTCTAACAAAGATCTACAACATAAACATCACTGATACGGAAAATGGGTTTAAAAATAAAAGCCACTTCAGAAAGAGGACTAACCATCTTCGTTGAAATGGTTTGGAACTTCATAAGGCCTGGTGAATGCTAGCTAGCCTTTAGCACCAGAGGTTTTCCTCGCAGATATTTTTTCCATTTGTGGGAGTGAAGCAGCCTTCTAGTTGCTTATCAGAACTCATATTCCTTAGAGCCAGAACCTTGTTAAAATCAGAAAATATTCATAGGGCGTAATATCTTAAAGGAAAATAAAATGTAGTGCATCCTACTCAAAGGGTTTCTGTTGACATATTCTCCTTGGTATTGTCATTTCAAACTTAAAAAAACAGTCTTCTTAACATATTATACAATGATATAGGATTAAAAAGTTACCATTTTCCAGAGTAATTTCCTATTTTGACATGTCACATTTCATTTGAATCTGGATTACTTGGTGGTATCCAAAATAATACCCAACATCCCAGTAAAGTGGGCTATTTAATTTGGGTGAAATATATAATTAAATATCATAAAATCTAACTTTTCACTTCTAGTAGGAACTGTGATATAACTCAGAGACATTCATGTGTTTTATTCTGTATCAAATTTAGTATTTTTATTTATATTCTCTGTAAAGCTTATTTCTATTAGTATGGACTGAGCCTGGATCTGTTTGAGAGGGAGATGTTATTATTAAAACATACATAAGACTTACATACTTTAAAAACATACCAAGTTTCCATTCACCAATGAATGCGTGTGTGTAGATGTGTGTGGACCTCTCCATTCAGAAGGCTCAGTTGAGGTAGACGGTATGTCCCCCAGCTCCTCCTCCTGGCCCCCCCGTCGGGCCTCCCCGGGAGAAGCTCCAGATCGCTCAGAAGCAGGCCGTGCAGCCGTCGGCCTGAGCGTCCTGTGCATGTGTGTTTTCCTTTGTGCCCACTGCTGACCTTTCCTCTGTTTGGTTATGGAAAATGAAACCCTGATGAGATGGAAACCAAATGAAGTTTCCACAGAAATGAGACACTTTCTTGCTTAGTATAGAACCTGTCTGCCAACTCAAAAACTGCTTGAGGAAAACTTGTGGAATCTGTCCCCATTTCAGTTAGGTGCAGTGCACTGTGTGACTACACGTGTTTGACTGCAAATGGGTATTGAAGCTTAAATATGGTTTATATGGTGCTAAGAACAGTGATTTGATTCAAAGTAAAATTGAATTCTAGGAGAATTTAATTGGAAGTTACTCTTGAAATGCATAATTTCAGAAACAGACAACAAAGATGGTGTGTTTTAGCCAAGGTTATTTGGATAGCTTTTCTGTAACATTAGTATGTGACTATGTTACTTGGGGAATTGAGGTCATGCGCTAAGCGTGTTCATTTAATATTTGCTCAAGGTGTTTATTGACCCAGCATTTCATTCTTTATTAGTTTCCCTATTTAGGATTGCTCAGGATATTGCATTTTCTTGCTTTGAACTGTGATTTCACTTTTTAAAACACTTCTGTACATTCATGTATATAACAGGAAAATTTGTAAGTTTAGCAGTTGAAGATTAAAAAATAAGAATTTGTGGAAATTTAGTGTATTTAAAAATTTTAAGAGCATCTTTGTGTAATGCTGAGTGTATATTTCAGTTTAAACAAGGTGGATAAAACATGCTACTTAAATTTGATGTAAGTGGGCCTACCGGTGGAACCCACGTGCCTCCATAAACTTCTGTGCACACCGGAAGGACTTTATTTCTGAAGACAGACTTTGACTTGGCTGATCAGACATACCCTTGTTAAGTGCATTATAAGGTCAGTCATCCTAAGAAGTAGGGTTATGTTTACAGTTAGCTGCTGAGGAGAATGTTTAATCTACATCCCATGATAACAGGTAATATGATAGTGTTAGGGGTGTCATTCGAATAGGATGGGATAGCCCAGAATGTACTGGAAGAATCAAATTGCTTTCAAAGGTGCTTATCATGGAACTAGGTTAACCTAGCTTTTTACCTTGAATTTTACCTTGAATTTGTCCATGTGTCGTGCTTATGTTATTCCAGTTCATAGTCTTGCCTTACTCATTACTGGTTGGCAGAATTTATTTTATGCCTTGTGCACATCATGTGGTTGATGAAATTTGTTTAAAAAGTATTATTGAAAACAAGCAAGTTATCAATATAAGAATTCTACTTTTCATAAAATGCTATAATTTTACTAATCTTAACATCAATAGGATCAAGAAAGCAACACTTTTTCTGCACTAAAAACTTAAGCATGTCATTATCACTGAACTGCTAAGTGATAGAGCCAGAATTTGAACCCTGGTGTTCCGGATCAAAGCCCATGTTTTTAAACACAAAATTCTAAACTTGCCACAAGCTCACATCCATTACCACTGCATTTATTTTATATTATATTCTCTAACTTACACTTGCTTACACAAATTTCTTATCCCCACCCAAGAACATGTTTGTTGATTTTATAGAGAGAGGAAAGGAGGGAGAGAAGGAGAGAACATCAGTCAGTTGTCTCTAATATGCACTCCACCAGGGACTGACCCTGCAACCTAGGCATGTGCCCTGTCTGGGAATCGAACCCATGACCTTTTGGCTTATGAGACTGAGCTCCACCAGTTGAACCACACCGGCCAGGGCTACACTTACTGTTTTAAGTTATGCATGCTCAACCATTCCACCATGTTCTTATTTTCTAAACAGTGAATTAATATTTGGTTAATGTTTTAGATATTACTTATGCTTTTTAATCTTTTTATAATAGCTACTTACAGATGTTTCCTTATATCTTCCTGTTTTTGTGCATGTACCCTCTTTGTTTCTGCTTTGCTATAAAGAAATTAAAATATCATTTAGGTTGTTGAAATCTATTGGTTGTCAAGTTTTTCTAAAACAGGACTAGCAAACTTAATTCTTTTTTATTTCAAGAATACCTCTTGACAATAATTTCCTTGTGTGTAAAATTCATATTTCCTTTTATATGTCTAATATGTAATTTAATTTCAACAACTTTATTTCTCCTTATTCTTTCCTTTTATGAAATAGACAACAACAAATTATAATTGACAAAACAAAACTTCAGCATGGTCAATGGCAGGATGCTATTTTGTTTTCAATAGATACTTTTCGGGAGAGCGATAGGCAAAAACTCTTTTCTACTCATACAAAATAACAAGGGTTGGCTCTATGCATGTCAGCGATGAGAGCTGAAGAAAGAAAATTGGTATGGCCTAAATATGTTGCTTAATGTTGTTCTTTCTCAGTCTTGCTAAGTTCAAAGAGAGTATCGGTTTCTGTATACATTAGTATTGGCATGGCAGTCACAAGAGGAAACAGAGGGAAACCATCTGAACCCTCTTCAGAGAATGGAATCAAAATGCTCATTTTAAAGATCTGTGCAGACTTGGAATGTCATCGTGCAGGAAAAGCATAGGGCTCACAGACGGAAATCCTTGATTCCAAAGTCCTGGCTCTGCCATTTCCTAGCAGTGTATGTGAGTGGACAAATCACCCCCCTTGATCGTAAACACAGGTGCCCTGTGGACCACTCATAATTTTGCCAAGGATAAAGCAATGCTTTGTGTGTGAGCTAATTTTTGGTCCATGCACTATTGTAACTAGGTCATTTTTCCCCCATTGATGTTATTATTTTGATGGCATCTAGCCGTCCTGCAGGGTAGTGCTTCCCACCCTTATTCACATTGGGGTGCATGTAGACATTGGGAATGTTTGCACAGTATACTGGGGTAAACGGACAGGACACTTGTGGTCAGAGGCAGCCAGCCCTGGGGGCTCAGGCCACTCCAGGCCCTACCCAGTTGACCTGTGAACTGAAGTGAAGCAGCAGCTTGGCACACCTGGAACCTATTAGGGACAAATCAGTGTGCTGAGATGGGTAGGTCAGAAGGCTGTGGACTCAGAAAACAAAGAAAAACAAAACTTACATAGGGTTTTTAACACCCAAAACTATTTTGAAAAAAATTTCTTTTTGATAAAAAATTTGTATATTACTCATTATTTCCTGAATTTTTATACTATCTTTATTTTTAATTTAATCTTTATTGTATTTTTTCCATTACCATTTAGTCCCCTTATACCCACCTCCCCGCAGCAATCACCACACTGTTGTTCATGTCCATGTCCCTTTTTTCTCAATCTCTCTACCCCCTTCTTCCCCCTTCCCCAGCTAACTGACATCTTGTTCTTCATCTGTGAGTCTGTCCACATTTTCTTTGTCCCTTCTGTTTGTTCATTAGATTCCACATATGAGTGAAGTCATATGGTATTTGTCTTTCTCTACTGACTTTTTCACTTAGCATAAGGTTCCCCAGGTCCATTCATACTGTTGCAAAGGGTAAAATTTTCTTCTTTTTTACAATCGAGTAGTATTCCATTGTGTAAATGTCCCATAGTTGTTTTATCCACTCATCTACTGATGGACACTTGGGCTACTTCTGTATCTTGGCCATTGTAAATAATGCTGCAATAAACATAGGGGTGCTTATGTTCTTTTATACTAGTGTTTTGGGTTCATTTGGATATAGTTCCAAAAGTGGGATCACTGGGTCAAAAGGCAGATTCATTTTTAATTTTTTGAGGTATCTCTACTACTTTCCACAGTGGCTGCACTAGTCTGTATTCCCACCAACAGTGCAAAAGGGTTCCTTTTTCTCTGCACCTTCATCAGCACTTGTTTTTTGTTGATTTATTGATAATAGCCATTCTGACAGATGTGAGGTGATATCTCATTATGGTTTCAATTTGCATTTCTCTGATGATTAATGACATTGAGCATCTTTTCATATGTCTATAGTCCATCTGTATGTCCTCTTTGGAGAAGAATCTATTCAGGCCCTTTGCCCATTTTTCATTTGGGTTGTTTGGGGATCTTTTGGTGTTGAGTTTTGTAAGTGCTTTATAAATTTTGGATATTAACCACTTACAAGATGTATCAGCAAATATGTTCTCCCATTCTGTGGGTTGTCTTTTTATTTTGTTGACGTTTTTCTTTGCTGTGCAAAAACTTTTTAGTTTGATGTAGTCCTGCTTATTTTTTCTTTTGTTTCCTTTGTCTGGGGAGATAGATCTGATAAAAAAAAATTGCTATGAGCAATACCTGAGATCTTGGTACCTAGGCTTTCTTCTAGGATTTTTATGAGTCTAGGATTCTGGGTCTAACATTTAGGTCTTTGACCCATTTGAACTTATTCTTTTGTGTGGTGTAAGATGGGGGTCTAGTAATCAAAACAGCATGGTACTGGCATAAAAATAGGCACATAGATCAATGGAACAGAATAGAGACCCCAGAAATAAACCCACACCTTTATAGTCAATTAATATTTGACAGAGGAAGCAAGCACATACAATGGGCTAAAGATAGTTTATTCAATAAATGGTGCTGGGAGAATTGGACAGATACGTGCAGAAAAATGAAGCTATACTATCTTTAAAGAAAAATTCAATAGGGGTTAGACCTGTTTAGTTAGGTTTAGTGTAAAGCTAGGGAATGAATGATTAATAAGTATCTAAAAAGTATGTGGTTCAACATAGAGGCATGATAAAAATAGAAACTCTAATTTCCATTTGTTAGACTCTTATTCTACTTCCTCTTGATAATTTGGGATTATCAATTACTGTATCATTGCATTTGGAGTGCACCTGGATATATATAATGGAAAATTTACCAAATTAGCTTAACAAACAGGGGTTTATTTTTCTCAACTAGAAGTTCAGATTCAGGCAGCAGAACTCTTTCTGGCTTCTCCCTCTCTCCCTCCCTCCCTCTCTCATTTGTTTACGACAACTTTTTTGAAAAGTTCAGGTAATCATAGACCATATAAAATTATTACTGAGATTCGTGGCTTCCACTTTATTATAAAAACTTGCATCTCCATTAACACTAGGCATAGACATTTTGTTTATTATGTTCGTAGAGGTATGTCTTTTAAACAAAGCATTTTTCATAGTTGGCCAAGTGCTTCCCCCAGCCTTGTAGAAAGTTTGAGTAGTAAAACATGACGTACTTCCAGGCAGAGAACTGTGAGAGATGAGGGGCTAACACGAATCTCTCCCTGTGCGCTTCCTTCACTCTATCGCCTCTGCATTCTTTCCTCATCTCACAGCTTTGCCTTGGCAATTCATCAAATTCAGAATACACATTTTTGCAGATTTTTGCTCCTAAGGGCACTATTCCCATTGAAAAACAGTTTTCAAGATTTCACAAATCTTTCCCTTGAGAAGTTGTTTTCTAGACCTTGAGCATTCCTATTGGTTTGGCAACCACAAGGATGGTGGTGTGGTAACTGGAGCAGTGACCCTAAAAGTTCATCACCAGTCGTCGTGTTACCCACACTTGGATGAAAACTTTGGCTCATTATAGTAAGTGACAGTGTACATAGTCATGGCTGTAGAATCCACCCACTCTGCTGAAGAAGGACTTCAGGATGTAAGGGGAAATTCATTTCAAAAGGGATTCTACCTCATCTCTTGATTCTTATTTATGGCTTCTCAGTTAGTGTGGCATTCCAGTGACAGAATTTTAATTAGGAATACACCTTCATTTTGCATCTTGTCTCAGGGCTGCCCAAACAAAACAAAACAAAAAACAGACTTTTGTTTTCTATTATGGTTTGCAACACTGTCTGGTATAATAGGGTCTATTTTTCCTCTAGATTTCTAAGATTTCTGCTGGAAACTCTGATGAAGAACATATGTCTGCCCTAAATCACTCCCATGAGAAATGTTGCAACTGTTACATTTAGTTTTACTGTCCAACATATTAAAATAGTTAACCACAGCACATATTACAAAACAGCTATATCAAGTGAAGTTTAGAATATTTAGTTCATATTTAAAATATATCACCAGCTATGAAGAAAGATATTTAGAGCTGCCTATTACAGTGGCTAACTAGTTAAGTAATTTTGCTAACATATTAAGGGATCATTACAAATTACTTTCTCAGGTACTTGATTTTTCCATACCACATTATAAGAACGATCATTCTTAACTAAGATCCTGGAATGGATCTTTTTGCACTGATATTTATATGTGCACAAATACATGAGACATACTGTGTATATCACTAAATTTTCCATCTGTACATGATCCCAATAATCATAATTGTTTAAGCGACAGAGGTTAATTATTGCTGATTCTTAACTGCACATTCGACCTTGTATAAATGTCTCCATCGTGAAAGAAAAGAAATGGAATGCATAGAATACCAGGTAGTTTTCTTGAACACAGAGCTGTAGACCAGGCAGGAGAGACAAGGTGATGGAGTTGGAAAGCAGAGAGGGGGCCTTATTTCTCCTCCTAAGTGTGTCTCTAGATGTGTAACCTTAAGTCGCTTAGCTTGCTTCAGACTCAGGATCCTCATTATAAAATAAGAGTCTCTTTAGGTGAATCTTAGGTCTCTTTTTTCTCTTCCATTCTATGGTTCTAGTTTCATATGCTTTTTATTTTTAACTGAATCATTATACTCCTTTCCCTACTTTTAAATCAGCTCTACCTCAGTAACCCTCTGTCTTTTCTTGGATACCACTATCCTCTCAGGTGGGAAGCAATCTCCATTGACTCACCTTCACCCCCCGTAGCAGTTGGCCACTTTCTGCAGCCCATCTCTGTTTTGGGGGGAAGATGCTGTATATGTCTCTTCAAAGATACTTTCTTATCCTCAGGCACACACTGGCCCATGGACTTCTCTCAAAACTTTGACTCCCTATCTATCCACTTATTCATCCTACCTTCTGGTGGATGCCAGCCTAACATTCTTAAATTTAATTTTATATGTTACTACCTTTACCCCAAGGTTTTTCCTCCACTATTATAGCCATAGCTTCTCATTGTAGAAAGTTTGAAAATGTAAAGGACAATGTAGAGGCCACATATGAATTTTATTTTATTGAGTACCTATGAAAAAACATATATGCTGCTTATGGTCTTTTTCTTTTTTAATTTATTTTGTTCTTTTTAAAAAAGATTTTATTTATTTTTAGAGAGAGGGGAAGGGAGGGAGAAAGAGAGGGAAACATCAATGTGTAGTTGCCTCTCACGCGTCCCCTACCGGCAACCTGGCCTGCATCCCAGACACGTGTCCTGACTGGGAATTGAACCAGAGCCCTGTGGTTTGCAGGCTGGCACTCAATCCACTAAGCCACACTAGCCAGGTGTATTTTATTTTATTCTTTATTTTATTCTTAGTAATTTAAAATCAGAGCTCTTGGATTATTAAGGTTATTAATATCTGGTCATATATTTTGCTAGTATGTTTTTCATGTTGGTATTTGCCTTTCATATTTGCTCACATGGGGCGTCCAGAGACACAGCTGTCACCGGGAAAGTTGGGGCAGGGGCTCTACTGCACACACAGCAGTGTGATCAGGACTCTACATCTTCTGAGCTTTTCTTCCTTCTGAGTATTACCTCATTCTTTCCTATCACAACTGCCTGTGTGTGACCCCTCATCTTTCTCAGCCATTCCTGGCTCATGTCATTCCAGAATAGCAACCCGGGGAAAAAAATGGCTTTGTTCTTCTGGGGGTTATAGATCAATCCTAGGAAAGGAAGCTGACTTGCAGGCACTGAGCCAGGACAAAGGGGTGCCCTTTGACCAAGGTGAGTTGTGAGTGTTCACCACCCAAAGTCAAGTCTCCTTTTGTCACCACGTATTCGACCCCCTTTATGCAAATATAGAGATGATGTACACATACAGATTTGTACATTTGAAACATACATAACTTTATTAACCAATGTCAGCCCTCAAAATTTAATAAAATTTAAAATATATAAACCATTTAACTTTTTTTTAAAGATGACTCATGAGCCCCCTAACTGTGTTGTATGGAGGTAGGCAGGAGGGTGGCAGGGGAAGGGATTTGGATCGATGGGCTGCGACTGACAGCCCATCACTGCCACTTAGAATAGGGGTTGGAGTGAATCCACAAAGGCAGGGATACTGACATACAGAAGTGAGATATGTATGCCATGAGAACATTCACTAACCAACCAGTTTTACATCTGTACATTAAAAAATACATCTTACCTATCCTTTCTTGAATTTAAAATTTTACCTGTAAACAGATGAAGATGTCATTGATACCTGAATAAGTACTTCTAAGAGTAGGCATTTGTATGCCTAAGGATGATTGTCTGGAATTTTCACGAGTGTCTTAGAAAACAGCATCAGAGCAACTGTCAATTAAAGTCGTTCTTAGAACTGAAGCTGCTTTCACCATGTGAATGCCTCTCAGCACTCGAGTAGCAGCAATCGGGCCTGTCATGCATGGCTGTTTAATTATGTATAATTTTTTGAATACAAGCTTTAGAAAGGCAGAAATTGTCATTTGGTTGAATTTTAAAGTTCTAGTTGTGTTTATATGTCCCTTAAACTATTCATAGTCAGATTTTTTCCCTGATTACAGAAATTGCACTTGTTTATTATAGAATATTTGAAAGATCTTTTGCCCTTTAACAAACACAGAAAAATAAATAAAAAAATGACCTACAATCCCACCACCCATGGAAAATTACTGTATTGTTTTGATGTGTATTTGATGATCTACTGATAAGTAGAAACTCAGATCCCATAAATGCTTCCCACATGAGGTTTTCAGGTGGGATTTTGTTTGAAATGTGTTTTCCAGTTTATCTCTTAAGGTCATCCTCATACCCAGAATAAAGAAGGCACAGGTTTATAGTCAACATAAGTTTTTTTAAACTAATATTGGAAAGGAAGTTGTTGAGAATGTTAGTCCTGAATCTGTGTTCCAAGTTCGAGGAGACATTATCCTCAAAAGTAAAATCAAAACATAAAGGAGGATCATTAGAGCCTTAGGTAGGAGGAAAAACGTTTAAGTATAAGCAGTTCAACTTGAAATTACAGCAGAAGAAAATTAAAAAGAGACACAAAGGGCTCCAGGCTTTGACTTACATTATTTTATTATGTGAGAATAGAAGATTAACATTTAAAAAGCCAGAAGGAGAACATATGTGTACAATGACAGTGATATCGGTGTGTATTTTAAAATTTAGTTTTAAATGTAACCACGAATGTAATTCCCATAGAAGCCTGACATTTTCTGCCTTAATGTGTTGCCTATTTGTTCTGTCCTTAGCACCTGGCCTGCATTGGTCCCGAACGGAATGTAATTTTCACTGAAGTGTTTAGAAAATGAAGTCCCCTTCTTTTTTTGTTTTTCCTTTCATTTTAAACACAAGACATATGCCTGCACCTCTTCGTCAGGCTCTTGAGTTGTTGCCAACCTGACAGAGAACCATCTGGAACAGGAAACTGATATGGTGCAGTGTTCATTAACAATTTACATTTTCCAACATGCAAAATGGTTAGGGTTTTAATTTTAAAAGCTGTGGTTTTGTCCAAACTGTACTCCAAAGTAATTGGACTCTTTCCTTATTTTTGTTGTGGCGGTCAAGAAAAACAGTTAAATCTGATCTGTTTTTGTTTTTTCATGCAGTGATTTTGGATTTGGAGTTTCTATTCTGTACAAATCACCACCTTGCATAGAATTCAATCTTTGGCCAAGAAAGATTTTTTTCCTAGTTAAAATGTGATTGGATAGTTCCTAACTGGGAGAGCACACAATCTTTCTGTCAAAGTATAGGCATGATGCACCAAGTAAACTATCACACTTGGTAGAGTTCACAGTATTTCGGTCATCTTTTTGGTGTACAAGAAATGAAGTACATGTTTTCATCTATTAAAAAAACCTCAGAACACTAAATGTTGTTCCTAGGAGCAGATTGCTCAGCACCAATTTCTTCTGTAATTGTATCTTTATTATTATTTTTAAACTTTGATCTCTAGCTTACCATCTCTCTTCTCCCATCCCCCCTCCCCTAGTCTCACACCTCTGTGAGAAAACCGGTCCCTTTGGGGTTCGCCACCACATACTTGAATGTTTCTAGTTGTTCTCCTTGAGAGCGCAGAAGCCCAGACGAAATGACATCATCTGAGATGAGTTCAGCCTTTTATTTTAGCAATGGCTATTTCATGACTGTTGACTTTAGAGTGATTCGAGCATTTCAGAGCAGCAGCCCTTCCAGACATCAGAGTGGAAGTGTTGAAGCTATTATATCTTAGGACATCTCCACACGGAGTTTAGAATAGAACAAAACCCACCAGGGTATACTTGTTGGAACTTTTTGGTAGGGTGTGTGCAAAGAAAAATCCAAATATCAAATTCCTAATTACTTCCTTATTGTTATTATCTGTATAGTTCTTTCTTGAGCCAATTAATGCCTTCATTTATCTTAAGTTCACCTTCAGTATGTGAAAACTCAGGGACAAAATTCTGAAAACATATATACATAAATGGTTTTGTGATTTTTCTTCTGTTTTTAAGGGTATGACTCTTGGTTTGCATTTGGGAAGTGAAAAAAATCAATGTTTTGCTTCAAATTAGTAGAATAGCAAAAATGGACATGATCAGATTGAAAAAAAATCTGGGTCACTACTCTCTGGGGAAGGGAGGAGCGAGAAACAGTTGCCAAGCAGTGTGCTACACCCACAGTGTCCCCTGTGTCTGGACGGGATGACACACCCTCGGCACTGGACTCTACAGAAGTGTAGAATGTCATTTTTCGATGATCACTTTCTCACTCTGGAGGCCTTCTTATTCTCTTATATCCTTTGTTCCAGCCACGGGCTTTTCAGTTCCTTAATTACCTGATACTCCCACCAGACTTGAGGTCCTTGCACAAGCAGTTCTCTCCGGCTGAGTTCCCACCCCAGCTCAGTAACCCGCTTTGGAGCTCAGTTCAGACCACATGTGCTGGGGGTTAGCACCCTCTGACCTCCATGCTAGCTCAGCGCCCTGCACCCCCATCATGTGTCTAAAGTGGTTTATCATGTTTGTGTGATGCTTTGATTAGTGTCTGCCTTCCCTCCCAGACCATAAACTCTATGAATTTTGTTTGCCATTATAGTTCAAGCACTGATTGTGCTTAGGGGCACATGGAAGGATCTTGGTAAGTATTTATTAAACGAATGAGGGAATTAGAAAGTCCTGCCTCAGTCTCAGTGTTTAGTCTGACACCCTGTAACATGGCAAATAGGTTGCAGCTTTACCAGGGGAACATTTAGTTGCCTAAAATGAATGGGAAATTGCAAAATGCTAGTGCAGGAAAACGCAAATGAGAAAGGCTTTAAATCCAGGTAAATGATATGTTTAAGAATGTTTCCATTTTCCTCTCCAAGGTTTTAATTAATTAATTTATTTATTTATTTAAATTGAATTTATTGGGGTGACACTGGCGCACAAAACCACACAGGTGTCAAGTGTACAACTCAATAAAGCATCATCTTCATGCTGCATCATGTACCCATCACCCCAAGCAAAGTCTTTTTCCATCCTCACCTTTACCCACCTCCACCTACTCCCTTTTCCCCTCTGGCTACCACCACACAGTTGTCTGTCTCTATATGTGATACATTTACACAATGGAATATTACTCGGCCATAAAAAAGAAGGCAATCCTATCTTTTGCAACAGCATGGATCGACCTGGAGGTTATTATGTTAGGTGAAATAAGTCAGTTAGAGAAAGACAAAAAAAAAACCCATATGATCTCACTTATATGTGGAATTCAATGAACAAAAACCTGCTGAGCAAAATAGAAACAGAGGCATGAATACATTGAACAGGCTGACCACTGTCAGAGGGGAGGAGTTTTAGGGAGCTGGGTGAAAGAAGGGATTAAGCAAAAAAATATATATATGTATATGTATGTACAATTTTATTTTCATCTCTACAATGTAGTACTTCCAACTGTGTTGTATTTTAATGCTGCTTCCTAAAATACATCCCCAGCTCCCCATTCTTACCTGTAGAATTCTCATGTGGTCACTGAGATGCAACTACCTTTCTTATTCCCTCCCTAATCATCCCAGCCTGACGTGAACCCTGTGCCTCAGTACTGATCTGTGATAGTCCTGGGGCACCTCCACAGTATTTGTGTTGTCTCATATGCTTGGTATTTGTATATGTATGTTCTTCCTACCTGGTGGTCTTGGGCAAGTTAGTTAATCTCTCTTTACCTCCTCTACTCCATCTTTAAAATGGGGGACATAATGGTACCTGTCTCATGGGATCGCCCTAAGGAGCACTTAGCTGCATATAGCTACCCCCGTTATCTGTTATTACCTCTTCTATTACATTAAGCTTCTCAGGGCAGCGACCATGTATTACTCTCCTTTGCATTTCTGGCTGCCATTTTTAAATTGCGGTGCTAAAGGAAGGAAGGCATAAATACCGGGTTTTGACATTTTCATGAGGCTCTTCACTTTATTCCCAGACTTGGTTCAGGTTGAATGGAGGCTGGGCTGACAGCTCACCCTTTGGGGGTCTAGAACAGATTCTGAGATTTTTAGATGGTGGGAGAAGAATTTGATAATGATTACTATTTTCTCTAAACTCTTCTTGCTCTATAAAACTCCATTTGTTGTTTTGCAGAAAACTCTTTCTTCTATTCCCGATAAGCAAAATATTATAAATAACATATCATCATCTGGGCAGTAAATCTAAATGTTCTACCCCAATGCCACCTAGACAATAAATCTAGGAGGTGACTCATTTTTCTTTCACACATACATTTTGGAATTGAAATATTTTTTAACTTCATAAGAAAAGGTGCATAGGTAAAATGGACTTCCTTTCTTTTACTTCATTTCTCTGAGGAAAATCTTATAGGTTGGGTTATCGCTTGACCCTCAGCTTTCATTGGTCCACCCAAGTGAAGCTGGGGTGTCAGACACCGGTGCCTTTGCCTGTATGACGCGAACAGCACTGACAGACCTGGTCCCTCTCTTAAATGCTTGGTCCCATAGCACATAGTCCTAGCACACCAACTGGCACTGATAGGAATATATGTTTATTGTACACCGAACATGTCTAGACATAGCAGGGAAACCACGTTGTAGGATGGTCCAGCTCTCTGGGCTCATAGTCTCACCGACACAGTGAGATGTTGGGCCCTCTAACAGGCTGCAGCCCCACCTAGCAATGTTCTTCTCCAGTGAGCTCATCACGGGGCACATAGCCTGGGGTGCCCTGCTCCTCTGGATGGAAATGTTTATTTTTTATTTTTAACTGCATTTAAAAACTTACTCAAAGCCATTTCAAACATAGGATTTCATTCTACTTCCCATCCACTCTATAATCCAGTTACCAAAGGTTTTGTTTAATACTTCAGTAACTTAACATCTTATGTTGAACTGAAATGGCTCACATTTTACTTAATTTTGTATGCAAAGAATTATTTATTTCACAAAGGATTTTAAGCCATTAGTCTACATATAAATTATAAGAAATCAAGAACATATAAACATCAAAAAATACAGATCATAAAAGTCAGTTTAGATGTTCACCTCTCAGCTTCTAAGAAGCAAAAGTTGAAAAAAAGAGAGAAATCATCTATACATTTTACAAATATCAAAAAGTATCAGGCAATATAAAAAAAGCATTTTCTATTACTAAACCCTAAAAAAATTCTTCGTATGACAGGGCATGACATCCAATATGATTGAGTGTGACTCAGTGAAAATGGTTTTTCAGTGAATTAAAATGATACCATCCATGTGCTTAAGCTGTGAGTGCTTCAGCTTGATCCATCAGGAGGCAGGATGGGGGTTTTTAGACCGTTGTTACCACAGATGTGTCTGTGAACATCCATTTGGATTCTTTTCTGGAGTGGTTTCCAAGAACTAGTCTGCAAGCCAGCTGAATCAGAACCACGTGGGAGGTTTGTTTAGCCTACAGCTTTGCAGGTTCTGCCCCACACCTACTGAATCAGAAAGTTGAGGGGTCAGGTCTGGTGACCCGTATGGAACTGGAGCAGTGGGTTCTTTCTGGAGTCCCCTTCATCGGGCACAGGAAGGCGCTTTTCCTCGAGGCATCACCCTATTTGAGATATGTAGGACCTCAGCCTCTCTTCTGGAACACTTCAATGAGGTCCCGAGTCCTCGAACAGGACAGAAGTTGTCCACTTGGAGTGGGTCTGTTGGCGGAGTCCCGGGAGTCAGTGGGCATGCCTTCTTACAGGCATGTGACCGATGACTTGCTGGCCATGTCTGTCAGTGCCGGCTGCACCGCTGTTCAGCAAAGGAGCTAGAGTTCAAACTGAGGCCCCTCTGAGGCCAAAGCCAGAGTTCACCTCTGTACCATGTTGCGTAATAGTTCTGGGCTGAGCGGTTTCAGCTACTCCTCCCCACCTATTTATTTTGTTTATTTCTCATTGTTTATTGTGACACAGCTGTTCCATTTAGTGGCTGGAGTTCTTGCCAGGACAGGGTTCGTGCGGGGACTCTTTCTTCCCTTTCACGGTGAGCGAGCTGGAGCTTGTCAGCATGTCACGCTTTAGGAGTCAGAGCCCAGGATGTTCTTCCTTTAGATTTTCTTATTTGGCACCGAAGTAACTGAGTCTTGGGAAGTTATTCCTTAGGTCATCCCATTAGGCGAGGACCTGATGTAAATGGGTTACGTGATGTAATGATATGGCAGCTGAAATATTAAAAGCCACAATACATTGCAGAAGAGAGGACAAGAAAAATGAGAGCAATCTTGGTGGCTGCTTATATTAGTAGTCTTGATTAATGTCTTCTTTTAAAAAAGTCAAATTGCTAATGCATCTCTAATCACTGTACCAGTCATAACCAATTAGCTGTGTTTATGTAATACGAAACAATATGCAGGCAGGGCCGGCTGGCATGTCATTTCCTTCCACAGAGGGAGTCAAGATTACAGGCCTTGCTGTTTCTCTCTATACCTTGTTTTTGCAGGCCCCCATTCTGACTGTGACCAGGTCACAGCGTAGCACTGGGTCAGCTCTGCGGGCAGTTCAGTCGGTTCCACTGTGGACGTGGAAGGGACCCAAAGGGGTTGCCCATGACAGCATTCTCCCGAGTTGGGCCGCCTCTTTCCTACAACTGCTCAGAGGCAAACTGGATCACAGACTCACGTGCAGCGAGCCTTAGCTGTCTTGTGCCTATTTTGTTTGGCCTCCTCAGTGTTTGTGAAAACTTTCAACTGAAAGCCAAACCAGAACAATGGAGAGACTTCCCATGACTAGCTCAGTTTTTTTCTGGAACAGTGTAAAGAAACCGTTGGAGGTGAGCGGCAGCTACCCTGTGGGAGGGGCCGTGCTCTCCAGCCAGCCCCAGCACCTGGCCCTGGCCGCCTCCTCCCACCTTCCCCGGGGCCCAGACGCAGGCAGCCCTGGCCTCAGATGCAGCGTGGCTTCCAGGCTCTTCCTCCCCTCCTGTTAGTGGGATGAAAGAATAGGACAACCCAAAACAATATAATATGGTACGTCAACTATAATTTTAAAAATACAAGTAATAAAAAGCAACAAAAAAGAAAAAAGCTCAAATATTGACTGTCATTTAAAAAAAATGGAACAAGCAGCAGTTCTGATCAATTTGGAAATGGCTCACTTATCATTGTCTCCTTGTTTCGTAAACAGGAACTTAAGATCCACACATTTATGAGTGTCCTTCAAGGTCTAGAAATGTACTGAGCACAGGCTGTGGCAGGTAGTAGCCACTTGGCAAACGTCTACTAAATGATTGAATCTGTGACTAGAAGTCCCAGGTGCTTGGGGACTCGGGGTCCTTCGTTTGGCTGGAAGAAGAGACTTAATGTGGCAGTTTGGGAATATTAATGGCACTCTTTGAATACATGCAGAGCTTGGATGACAGGTAGAAATTTTTTAGTTTCCATAAAACACAAGACTTTATTTTTATTTTGTGATGGGATACCTTGGCCACTTAATATCAAAGCCCTTTGGGAGACATTAAACTTCAGTGACCTTATAAAGTTTCAATAAATTGTTTTTGTTCTCACTTAATGCGAAAGCCCTCTTGAGTTCTGTTGAGTCTGACGGCCTCTAACCTGATCCTGTCTATTTCTCCCAGAGCACATCTATGAAACGGGCTGCATTCCACGTCTCTGTCGTCTCTAGCTCTCTGTGACCCAGAGACCTTTGGTGTTGACCACGAGCCCTCACTTTGTTAATAACACCTGGGCTCTGCCCTCCAGGCCAAAATCAAGTTGTTAATGCTCGTCACAGTGGTTAAGGACTGGGGTTCCATAGATTGCCTGGGTTGGAATCCTACCTCTGATGCCTGTTCATCGTGCGGCCCTGCAAGCTAATGTATCATTTCTGTATCTTAACGTTCTCATCTGAAAAAATGGGCGTCTTCACAGTGCTGGCGTCGCAGCATTATTAGCACAGTGACCGGCACGTTGTGAGTGCTCAGGAAGTGACAGCTGCTGTTTCAGTGGCGGTAGTGACCGGGCAGTAATACCTGTCTTACACTAGAAGAATATAGCTGGTAAAAAAAAATATATATATATATATATAGCTATTAAGAACATTTTTGTTATTTAGTTTTGCCTTAAATGCATTTAATACTTAAGAGTTGCAGAGTCCTTTTTTCACCAGACTGGAGAAATATTGGCTACTTTTTCTCTTCTAGTGTACAATCAAGTTTGATTTGATGAAATGAGAGCCTTTCAGTTACACATACAATGGGCCCATTGCTTTTCTGGTTACAAAAGGCAGGTGAGGCCCGTGTGAGGGGAGGTCATTACCTTCCCGCAGTAATTACTATTCTGTGAAACTCAGTGCTCTCACCCCGACGACGGGAGGAACACGAGCCTGGTGTCTGTGTGTCTGTGTGCACGCCTCAGTGAAGGCCAGCTCTGGAATGTGGTGTGAGGTCACTGCTGACGGGGCCCTGGGGTCTGGGTTTCATCTCTGGTGTTGGAATACCTCAGCTTATCAGTTTTCCACAGGGGATCACAGCACTCTTCAGGGGGGCTGGGGAATTCTGAAATGAAAGCACCCTTGGTCGGTGGACACACCTGTCCCAATCAGTGGCAGTCTCACAAGGCTAACAGTGGGTGGTGACCTGAAGGAGCTCTTTCCTTCTTTAGCCATCAAACCACAGGATTGTTAACTGCCTTTGTTACCATCTCTCCCTCTAGTCCACACCCTTCCTTTGGACAGAACCCCAATTTCAGGGGGCCAACATAAAGTAAATGCTCATGGTGGGCCGGTTCTTTCCAGTTACCGAAACGTTCCTTCCAGGTCTACGCCAGGAGAAGGTGAATCCCTCTTCCAGTTGACTCCCTCTGTGACTTGAACACCCTGGGATAGATACCATTGAAACAAATCCTTTCATAAAAAAAGAAAAGCAAGTGCCTCGCAGATTACAAGAGGAAGTAAATGTAGTGCGGTGGTTAGAGAAAGCAGAGGGTGGCGTGGAAGGGAGGCTTTGAGAGTCGGAAGTGTCCGACCTAATTGGAAGTGTGCTTGCCAATTAGGCCTGCGACCTTGGCTCCTTCTTATCTGCGAGCTTTTCCCTCCGTGAACGGGAATCCAGGTACCACCCTCACACAGGCCCGGAGGATGGAGGCTCGTCCTTCCCGTGGGAAGCACTCGGTAGTCGTTATCACTGTCACTATGAGCATGCTTTCCTCTAACAGAACCTGGAAGAAAACTCTCGTTATTCAAGTTACAAGATCTCATGTTGTCAAAGCATTTTGAAAAACTTCTTTTCTGAGAGAAATGTTTGAATTAGTTCTGTCTTTGTGATCATATCTCATTTCAAATTTCACAGATCCCCAAACCTCTTGACCTAATCAGTAACTACTCACGGATGGAGAAATGAAGTCAGCAATGTGACTCATGTTATTTCCTTTAACTCCTGGCAGACCGTGAACTGCCCGGACTGGTCATTTCTTCGGCCATCAGTTGTTTCCTGAGCGCCTCATGCGTCCCAGGCAGGAGTGGGTTCTGGGGAGATAGCTGCCAACAGCAGAAAGCCCCTACCCTGCAGGGGCTGGTGTTTTAGTGGCAACATTACTTCTTACTCACACTCAGGGCCCATTCATACTTGCATAATACCTCGCATACAGCAGGTACTCAATAAATGTGTGGATGTTTGGTGAACTGAGTGCAAGTTACTGAAACGAAAAGTCCAGTGTGCCCATTCTGGAAAGTTTGTTTAAAGAAAAAAAAAATCTAAGATTTTTCCATGAAAGAGCCAGTTTGCCTTATGTTTTATTTATTAACAGTATCCATCAGGCTAGTAGGATGGAAAGATACATCTAGCTGATTACTGTCTCCTTGCTGTTTGAAGAAGCCCTTTGCTGTGATCCCATTTATATAAAATTACCTGTGGTGTTTGTATGTGTAAAGAAGTGTGTACAAAGAGGTTTAACAGAAATACAGACCAAAGTTGATGGACTTGCTCTTGAATGTTACCAGACTTTGCTAAGCTTGACAAGAGCTCTTCTCTAATGTACACAGAACTCCTAGTCTGCCTGCACACTAGCAGCCTCCCCGTGTACACCTGCAAGTAAAGAAGAAAGACAGCAGGAGGAGAGGTGGGAAGGAAGTAGCAAGGGAAGGCCTATTAGGTGCTTGGCCTTGCGTAGAATGCTTGACCTTTTTATTAAAACCACCTCTTACCTCTGAGGTAGATGCTACAACCCCCAACCCGTCTCCCCAAAATAGCCAAGGAACCTGAGGCTCAGAGGTTAAGAAACTCTCAAGGAGCCCTGGCTGGTGTGGCTCAGTGGATTGAGCACTGGCCTGTGGACAGAAAGGTCACTGGTTCAGTTCCCAGTCAGGGCACATGCCTGGGTTGTGGGCCAGGTCCCTGGTTGGGGGCATGTGAGAGGCAACTGATTTGTATCTCTCACACATTGATGTTTCTCTCCCTCTTTCTCCCTCCCTTCCTGTCTATAAAAAATAAATAAATAAAATCTTAAAAAAAAAAAAAACCTCTCAAGGACACGTAGTTGAGAAGTAGCAGAGGCAGGATTTGGGTCCCCGCTTCCCTCCACAAAGGTGCTGCCTGTGGGGACAAGGCCACACCCTCCTCTACCTGACCGATTCTCTTGGGTGTGTCTCCCAGGAGTCGAGGCTCTTCCTCAAAGCTGCTCTGGGGTAAGGGAGACAGACCACAGCAAGTGCTAATTGAAGTGTGCTCTTGTGTCCCACTCTCCTTAGGCTGGCTACATGGACTCAAGAGGGGCCAGCATGGCCTGGGATTCTCTCATGGTTCCGGGGTTTCGGTTCCAGGGTAGGTTTTAAGTTACGAAGAGTGCCATTCTCCTGTAGAAAAAATAAAAATAAAAACACCACCCCTTCCTGATCTGTTTTTCAGAGCTTGTCAAGATAAGATGCAGAAATTTGGTCTAGGAGCAGTTAGAATCAATGCAGTTTTGGTTTTCTTCGTCTAACAGCATCGCCACCTGTGTCCCACACAGAACCCAAGGCATCTGTAACAAGGTGGCGGCGCCTAGAGGCTCTGTGGTCGCCTGAACAACTTGTGCTGTTTCAAGAATATGTTAATATCCTTCCACCTTCTGCCATCTCCCTCAAAACCCCAAAATACTGTCTGAGTCTGTTGTTTTTTGAGGAGTATGTGGCTCAGGATTCTTTCATTGTTGGATATGGAAGAAAACCTAGCTGAATTAAGCAAAAAAGGCAGTTTATGGTTTCACAGGAACTAATAGCCCAAAGCTACCTGCTTCAGGCACAGCTGGATCCAGAGGCTCAAACAGTGTTATCAGAACTCCATCCTCCTCGAGCACTGCCAGTGTTCTTCTCCACAAACCTACAAACACCAGGTTTATATTCTGTATAATTGTTAGTTGTTTACCAAATGTTTTTCAGCTTTCCTTCTTCTGGGTCATGGTAGTTTTGTGCTCCTCTGTCCCCTAAAGTTAGGTGTGGCAATATAATTTGCTTTGACCAGTAAAATGTGAACCTAAGAAGCATGTTCCACCTCTGAGCAGAAGCTTTTAGGAGCCAGTGTACTATTCACTATGTCCCCGTTTCTCTACCGTGGTGGTCAATGAAGTATGTGTCAAGGTGAGGCCTCCATCAGCTAATGTCTCTGAGCAGCTTCAATGAGCAGACCCCCACTGCTGATCCATGATGGGCGTGAAGTAGGAGGGAGAGCTTCTGCTGCATTAAGTCACTGAGGTTTTGGCATTTTACCATAACATAATCTAGGCTATCCTGGCTAATATATATCCTCCAGGCCCCTATGCAAGGGAAAACAAAAGGAATTTTTATACTACTTCTCAAATAAGAGTTTTAGTATCTGCTTTGAACAGCTGCAGTTAAATGATGTAGCCATCTCTGAACCAATCCACTGGCCTAGGAATGCAGCACTCTTATTGGCCAGGCCAAGGTCACACCTTTACCCTTGAGACACAGGGGAAATCAGCCCACCCAATGCTCACGGACAGAGTGGAAGATATAGATATATAGAAGATGAATGCTGGGTAGATTAAACTAAATATGTCTTCTGTAAGAAGTAATAAAAAATTTCTGCAGCATTTCCTTTTTATTCTGGAGCAGGAATCCCATCATCAGACTTTTGAGAAGACCAGTGTCTGCATAAAACTGCTGAACAGAATTTTAATGGATTTTTATATTCTCAAACTATAAATAGCTGTTGGCTGGAAAAATTGTAAATTAGCAAGTTCAAAGTGGAAAGAACCTGTTAGCCTCATATCCAGGAGTCAGTAATAAAAGATTGAAATAATAATGTAACTTCCTTTCCTTTTCTTAAGTTTCTTCCATAGTATCCCCCATCTTCAGTATCTGTCTAGCTTTAGTAAAGATGCTGCCAGTGTGACTACATGTCTGCTCTCTCTTTGGCTTCTTCCAATGGTTGATAATCTCTCCACCTCTGATTAACATTTATGAATTCTGCTCTCTGGAAATCAGGATGAAAGCAAATCATTCTTTCCATGTATGTGGGAAATTCCAGCACAGACCTGGTGTATAGTAAAGAACAGGTTTGCAGTGTTGTTTTTGTTTGTTTGTTTTAATTTAAATATTCCCTGTTCCAATCTTTTGTTCTTTGGGTTAACCTCTTCATGTTTTCCAGTTTTTTCTTAGCATGCTTCCAAGTCCTAAGTATATTGAGTATTTTCTTCTTTTTGTGCTCCAATTTGTCTATTCATCTGTGTTCCTTTTATTTTTTTTAATCTACTCTGCAATCTTGGTCTTTTAATTTGATGTGTTTAGACCATTTACATTTATTGTAATTATTGAAGTGTTTGCATTTAGTTCTACCATTTTATTATTCGTTTTCTGTTCCTTGTATTTTTTATTCTATTTTCACTTCTTTCTTTTAAGTGGTTTAAACTTTTTGTGTGTGTCTTAATTTTTATAGGAACTTTTTATTCAATTTTTTCAAAGATTTTTGCAAATCTTTCTATAATATTTTTGGTCTCTTTTTTATCCATTTTTAAAAGTTCTTTATAAATTAGGGGTATTAGGTTTTTAATCTTGCATATATTTGCAAGTATTTTCTTCTAATGTGTGGTCTTCGACTTTGTATACAGTGTTTCTGCTGTGCAACTTTTTAGATAGTCAACTATATCAATATTTTCTATTGTATCTGATTTCTGAGTCATAGTTAGAAAACCTTCTGTATTTCAGGTTATAGAAGAAAGATACAGGAGTTCAACTCTTTAAAAAATTAATTGTATAATTTTATTTTTTAAATACCCAATAAGTTTGGAGTTTGTGCTTATGGATAGCATGAAGAATAAATCTAAATTTGGCATTTTAAAAATGGCTATCCTTTGTTCCAACACCCTATATTCAAAAAAGTCTATTTTTGCCCCCACATTTTGAGATGCACCTATATTGTATTCACATTTCCCCCTGGGACCAGATCTCTTTCTGGACTTGCTGTTCTGTTTCATCGGCCCATCTGTTTGTGCTCTGGTACTACACCATGTTAGTTACTGAGACTTTGCATTAAGTTTTGGTGTTTCATTTGGCTATTCCTCTCTCATATCTCTTGCACCATTTTCCTCAGGTAACCATGTGTGGGTTGTTTGTTTTCTTCCGAACTTTAGTATTTAGTGAGGTCTGTTTATTTCCAGAAAAAAAAGCTATTGGTATTTTTATTGGGACTTCACAAAATTTACAAAGTAGCTTAATGCAGATATTTTTTGATAATGTTAAGACATTCTAACCAAGAACAGAAATGTCTTTCCTTTTGTTCAGGTTTACGATTGTGTTTTATAGGAGTGTTTTAGAATGGTGCTTCTCATGTAAGTTTAAAATTTTTCTTTTTAAGTTTATTTCTAAGTATTTTATCTATTTTCATTGTTATGGTAAACAAATTTTTTTTTCTACCATTATATCTTTTAACTTAACCGTTTTTTAAATTTCTTTTTTAAAGCACTTTAACACTTTTTTTTTCATATCAAGCAACTGTCTCAGCCCAGGCAGACTGTGCACTACGTGTCAAAGATAATTCTTCCATGAGTAACCCGCCATGTCAGCAGATAAGTTTAAAACTTTACACATGTGCTGTAGACTAGAATCCACTGGCACCTTCCCCATCCAGAATTTAGAGTGCCAATTCCTATCAGAAGGAGAACATCCTTCTCAAAGCTTTGTGAGCTGCTCTTTGGGTTAGTGCAACGGAAACACTGTCCTGTAAAGGAACAGGACCAGAGACCGGCACCAAGCCTGTGGGAACATCAGCATTTGGGCGTACAGTTCATTGCTGGGTGTCTGTACAGTAGAGGGGTGACTAGGACGGCCCCATAAAGTCACTTGTTCTGAGCTTCTGCAAGCCAGTCCTTTGCAGAATGCATGAGGGGTGTTGTGTGTTAAGTATTTTACCACACAGAACATTTAGGTAGTTCTTCCCCGTCCATAGGAGCCACAGCGCTTCAGTGTAAACTTGGTGTTTGAGCTTTTTCTGTCTCCACTGAGGCATTAGAAGTTCTGCCAGAAATGGAGACCTGTCTTTTCTGTGCTTACTCTCACAGCTGTGGATTTGAGTGATTCATTCTGCAGTGCAGTTGGGGGGAAGTGATTATTTATGCCGAAGTTCTGAACATTTGCAAAATCATGATATTTTTAATGGAAACTTACAATTTTTTACAAATTACTTCAACATTAATATTCTTTACACTCACTAGGAAAGAGAGATACTAGAAAATACTGAAAAAGAAAGCAAATTTTCAGGACCTAGAATAATGCTGAAATAAAACCAGAAGCTTAATTTCTACTATCTCTTGATCCTCGCCGGGTCTGGGCTTAGGTTGTATATGATTCTGTGGGGAACCTCATGTGTTTGCTCGTCTGTCCCCACTGATTCATCCCACATCCAAATCTGATTCTCACAGGACACTGTGTTGGAAAACATTTTAAAGCACCTTTTTAAAAACAGGATTTTGAAATGTAGTCCTAAAGACCTTTCAACACCCAATTTAATGAAAACAGTTGGCATTTTGCTGTGTAGCATGGATAGAAAATGGTTATTATGACTAATTAAACCATCAGAATAAAACCATTTCTCTGTTTCTGTCTTTTCACATAAATGTGTATGCATGTGTGTACATTTATTTATTTACTTATGTATTTATCTGTATGAGGGGCACACCCCCCAAAATGGAATTTATTTATAAAAAATTGTGTGTTTATTCTTACATGTTTTAACTGCAGTCACCTTCAAAGTGCTCTCTATCTGATGCAATACATCTATTGAGATGTTTTTTCCACTGCTCAGAACAGGTTTTGAACTCATTCATTTTGATGCCTTTTAGTGCATCTGATGTTTTTTGTGTCACCTCTTCCACATTGGCAAAGTGTTTCCCTTTGAGGACTTTTTTTAAGGGGGGTGGAGAGGGACTAAGAAGTTGCTCTACACAAGATCTGGTGAATAGGTGCAGGGTGGGGCACAGGGATCATACTGTTTTTGGTCAAAAACTGCTGAACATTCAGTGTGGTGTGGGCAGGTGCGCTCATCAATCGCCCATCATGAAATGGGCAAATGCAGTGAGTCTTCAAAAATGTTCACTGAAGCCGAACACAGCCTCTCACAACAATGCCAGCTGGCACACTGATATGGATGGGTTCCTAGAACACTCACCTGGTTGGGGGAAGCCTGTCTCTACAAGGAGCCTACCCTTCAGAAGGTAATTCGATGTTTTTTGGGGGTCCCCCTTCATATAATTTATTTAGCCTTTTACAACTGTGATATCTTTGATTCTTAGTGACATAAGGGCCATAACCAGGAGAATATTTTTAGAATGTAAAGAATAAGAATAATAGGTAATATATATTACACACTTCTGTGCAAGGCTCTATTCCAAAAATGTATTTATTCTTCATAGGATTCCTATTAAGTGGTTGTTATTATTATGCTGCATTAAACAAAAGGGGAAGCCGAGGCAAGTTAAATAACTTGCCCAAGCTCACCCAGGTAGTAAATGTTGGTAATTTAATTCCTGGGCTCTTAACCAACACAGAAATCACCACTTAGCAGAAATGAAGTCTAGGAGTTCTAGTCCCTGATGTGACAGCTCAGAGAGTGCTGCTGTTGTCATTCTGCCCCTTGTGCAGCTGCACTGACCCCCTTGCTGTTACTCAGATACACCGAGCCTGCTCCTGACTTACCTTCTATCCTCTCTTCCTCAGATACCCACCTGGCTCCCTCCGACTTCCTTCCGAGTCGCCTTTCTGGGCACCTGTGTAGAATGAACCCTTTCCAAAATGGGCCTTCTGCTTTATTTCTTTTTCAGTCTGTTTCATTTGTTTTCTACAGCACTTGCCATCATCCGATATTCTGTTTTTACTTTTATCATTCTACCTCATGTCAACCATTAATCTGTTTTCCTCCTCTATAACTTCATCTTTTCAAGAATGCTGTGTAAGTGGAATCATACAGTGAGTGACCCATGAGATTGACTTTTTCACTCAAATGGCCTTGCCATCTAAGTTGTTGCCGTAGTGCATTCCTTTTCATTGCTAAGCAGTAGTCCTCAGCTTACATGTTTCAGAGCTTGTTTAACCATCACCTACTGATGGCCCTGTGGGTGGTTTCCAGTTTTTGACTATCATAAATAAAACTGCTATGAACATTCATGCACAAAGTTTTGTGTTAGTACAAATTTCATTTCTCCAGGACAAGCAACTGGTAGTGCAATTGCTGAATTGCAGAGGAAGTATTTGTTTAGATTTTAAAGAAATTGCCCAAATATTTTCCAGAGTAACTGGACCATTTTGCATTTCCACTAGCACTGTAAAATCATTTCCTTTTTTAAGATGTTGCGAAAATATAAGGGCTTTCTTATTATGTATTGTATTAGGCGTTCTATCAGGAAACGGTAATGTAAATCCACCTAAGGTGGGGCCAGGGCCGTTCCGTCTCTGTGCACACGCTTGCAGCACAGGTCCTGGCATCTCGGGCTCTGTGAGTGGTTGTTGAATGAAACGAAGCACAGAGATGGGCTGCAGTGGACATGCTGCATCCTGGGGTGATTTCTAATTGAACTTTGATTCACTGGGATTACTTTGCATTTAACATTCTGACATAATTTTCGTGTCTTCTTTTTTGCCATACCTCCTAGGAACTGGCAATGATGTTGATTTTGACTCTAGAAGATTTCTATTTCTTTAATTATTGAATCATTGTATCTTCTGTGAGTTTCGAGAGCCCAGCTGAATATCAACTAAAAGATTTGCTTTTCAGACAAAAGCTCTAAATTATTATAATCGGGGGGAAAAGAGCATGAGCTGCTGTGTCTGTATAGTGAAGAAGTGATATTGCTAAGAAGGACTAAACAGGACCAGCCTCCAAACATCAGAGTGCATCTTTCCTCACAGAAATCTTCAGGCATGCCTGTGTTCTATCACAGGCCACCTAAGCAGTTTTTATGAAAGTGGTACCCACGGGACTCAGGAGCGACGCTAGGTTTTCCAAATTTGTACTGTTGAACGTTGTACTAACCTGACATTTTATGGAAGAGTAAGTCATAATTAACTCTTTTTAGCAATCAGATTTATGTAGATATCCCTGGAGGATTATGTTAATATCAGGTATTTTCCAGAGTACTGAAAGGCCGTCAGTGATAATACATGCTCTAGTCGTCTTTTTGTTTTAAATTTTCAATCACTTTAGGACATACCTACATAGCTCAGAATTTGCCAGATTTCTTCTTTTACATCTTTTCCTCTTTTCCCAGGTTCTGAGAGTCAGTTCTTTATTTCTAATGGAAGATGGCACTCTTCTACGTTAGAAAAACACATAGCATTATTCCCTCCCATATGAACATCTCATTCAACTTTGCATCTCCCAACTCACTCATCTCTCCTCTCAACAGTCATCAGAGACACAGTTTCCTTTTTTGAGTTCATGGACTTAAACTTTGCAAATCTCGAGGCTTTCTCTCTCCATAAATTACTATAATGGTATAATGTAGAACAGATGGTATAACACTATTTGTGTAATTGCCATCTGACATTATACATGACATGCAACCATAGGACCGTGGCCTTAGAGTCACACGACACATCTGCGAGGGAGTGTGCAGCCATGAAGGTTAGAGATTCTGTGGTTAGGAAGGCCTGTGTTTGAGTCCCTGATTCCTAGACATAGGCAAGTCCCTTAACCTAAACCTCAACGGTCTCATGTGTAAGTTGGGAATAATAATAGTGGCTTATTTCATAAGACTGGTGTGAAGATCAAACGAAATAACATACCTGAAGCCCAGAATACAATGCTTGGCACAGTTCAGTGCTCCATACACATTAGCTTTTAATTGTAAGCTCCTGGTGGGCGGAGATTTGGTCCATTTCATTTATAGCTGTATCCCCAGCACCTAAGACAGTGCCCATGGTAGATTCTCCATGAATATTTCCTGAATAAACAAATAGTTATTCCAGACCTCACTCAAGAAAACCATGGTCCCAAGGCACACACTGTGGATAGTTTCATTCACGTGCATTTCTTTTTTATTCAGATCTTATAATTCTTTCCTATGCCCTCTCTTAACATACATATTTAGCTAACTCTGAGATTCTAGGAATACAGAGTGAAGAAAAATTGGTCTCTACCCTCAAAGAGATTGTCTTTTTTAAAAAAATAAATAATGTATTGTGATAACATTGGTTAATAACATTGTAAGTTTCAGGTGTACAAATTTATAGTGCATCATCCGGGTATCATATTGTGCACTCATCACCCAAAGTCTCGTCCTGGGAGCCTCTGTCTTATAAGGAAACACAACTAAACAGACAAGTTGCTCCCTAAAGAGGTGTCCCCTCCTGCCTTCCTTTCATTCTTCATTCAGTCGCCTTCAGCGTTTTCAGTGAGTTTAGCATGTGCGTTCTCTAAAATTGTTGCCACGTATGATTTTAATCCAAGAGAAAATGTTTGTAGGAAAATGTTTGTTTTGGGTTTCTTCTTTTTTGTTTTGTTGCCAAAATAGTTTTCACTTGTTATCCCCTTTTTGACTAACTTCCAGTAGAATTTCAGATACAAAGCAACAGATGGCTGGGAAGAGGGTTTCGCAATGTCCCTTGGGCCTAGTGAAGTCCCACTTGCCACCCAGACATTGCAGTTTCTGACAGACCTCCAAAGCCTTTCCAGCTTGTTTTCCAGTGCAAAACCATGCAGTGCTTAGAAGTCAGCAGAGCACTTTTACTATTCCGACAGTGCAGCTCTGGCGATTGTAGCTCTCTGTAGAAGAAGCAAATGTAGCTGATACACAGTGGCACAACTGTCTTTAAAACTAGTTGTTTTAAAATGTTACAGGGGAAATATGTTTGTATAACTTCTCATCTTTAGAAATGTTGACAAGCAAAGATGTTCTTGAATTAATAATATTTGTATTTAGTCCAGATGTAGATTCCAGAACATTTAAAAATACAGAAATTCTACAAGCACACAGGCCACCTAGCACTATGGACCTCACTTCTATCCATTGTCAGAAAACTGTTTGGGCTCGTTTTGGTGTCTTGTCCAATGATTTTGCACTAACTTGTACAGAAAAACAATTCTCTTACTATGTTTTCAGAGAAGATGAATTGGTATGTTCTGACTATGCTACTTTTAATTTGTCCAATTCATAGATATTGTCTCTTTTATAACTATAGAATTAAACAGAGAGATAAACCAGAAACCTGGTTGTTGACATATCTCCTAACTGCATATAGCAGTACAATGAACTTCATCAAAATCAAAAACTTTTTCCTGGCTGGCGTAGCTCAGTGGATTGAGCGCGGGCTGGGAACCAAAATGTCCCAGGTTCGATTCCCAGCCAGGGTACATGCCTGGGTTGCAGGTCATAACCCCCAGCAACTGCACATTGATGTCTCTCTCTCTTTCCCTCCCTTCCCTCTCTAAAAATAAATAAATAAAATCTTTAAAAAATAAAAAATAAAAAACTTTTTTCCAAAGGGTACTATCAAGAAAGTATAGAGAATCCACAGAATCAGAGAGAATACTTGCAAATCATGTATTTGATAATAGTCTAGTATTCAGAATATATAAAGAACTCTTACAACTCACTGATAAAAAGACAAATAACCCAACTGAAAATAGATAAAGGATTTTAATAGACTTCTACAAAGAAAATGACCAGTAAACATAGGAAAGGATTCTCAGCTTCATTAGTCATTAGGGGAATGCAAATCAGAACCATGAGATGCCACTTTGCACCCATAAGGATGACTATCTTGGGAAAAAAGTACAGCAAATGTCGATGTGGATTTGGAGAAACTGGAACCTTCATACATTGCTGGTGGGAATGTAAAATGGTGCAGCCACTTTGGAAAATGCTTAGCAGTCCCTTTAGAAAGTTAAACATAAAGTTTTTACCATATGAACCAGCAATTCTACTCCTATAACCTAGAGATTAAAGATGTATGTTCACACAAAAACTTGTATGTGAATGTTTATGGTAATATCCCTCACAATAGCCCAAAAGTAGAAAGAACCCAAACGTCCATCAGCTGATGAATGGTTTAACAAAATGGTAATAGCCACACAATGGAATATTATTGAGCCATAAAAATAGATGAAGTACTGACACATGCTATAATCTAGATACACCTTATTTTATTTCATGCTAAATGAAATAAGGCAGACACAAAAGGACCACATATTGTACGATTCCATTTATATAAAATT
The DNA here is from genome assembly GCF_019186645.2 of Phyllostomus hastatus. Classification (NCBI taxonomy): domain Eukaryota; kingdom Metazoa; phylum Chordata; class Mammalia; order Chiroptera; family Phyllostomidae; genus Phyllostomus; species Phyllostomus hastatus. The sequence goes on along the minus strand of NW_025333709.1, from coordinate 31,092,971 downwards.
TATATGAAATACCAGAGTAGGCAAATCTATAGAGACAAAAAAGTATATTAGTGGTTGCCTGGGGCTGGGGGCAGGGTGGCTGGGGCAGTGGGGAGAAGGAGGAGGAGAGAAGCAGGTAGGGCATATCTACTGAAGGGTCTGGGTTTTTAATGGGATGATGAAAATATTCTAGTGTTAAACAGTGTCGATGGTTGCACGACCTTGTGACCTCCTAATATCCACTGAACTGCATACTTTAAAATGGTGAATTTTATTGTGTGTGAACTATGTCTCAACTTTTAAAAATCTGCACAGAAAATCTATAGAAAATCAACTAGCAAATTAAGAATCAGCTTGATATGAAAATATAATAATCATCCAGAGTCATGTTCTCCTGGGGGTCTAATTAAAGCTGTGTGGATGACAACAAATATCCCTCCCAGGATGTAAAGGAGAGATTATAGAGAAATCACCTACACTTCCTTATCCCACACACTAAGATAATTGCCTGAAATTCTGCTTCAAGTGTGGTCAAGTGTGAATTTAACCATGCGTTGCACTGATGGAGATTGGGAGGTGGACTCTAGTTTACAATAATATTTGAAAAAATGTAGTGGGTAACCATGGAAGCTGCAACTATCACATACTTTTACTGTATTTTATTTTTTTAAAAATACACACTTTCCCCCAACTTTAACATCTTTGGGATGTATTTAACACTTGGTGGTGTCTTGGATTTTATGAAATATGGCAGTCCTGTGTTGTGTTGGCTTTCAGGACCTTTCTAGAGTGGTTAGCCATACAAGGTTAATATTGCTATTCCCTAAGGGGCTATTTATATCATTGCCATAGCACCCCTAGCAGTTTGTTTATTTTGAGGCTTTGAAACCCAGTTGTTGACATATCTCCTAATTGTACAAAAACAGTTCTCAGAGGTTAAATGAAAGCCCCCTCCTACCGCCCGCCCCCCATCTTTGGTATTCTGAGCCCCATGAGTGATTTCCCTCCCTCATTGTTTTATGGCCTAGAGGGAGAAAGCCTTCTCAAGTCATGCTGCCTTCCTATGCCCTCTGCACACTGAGCCATTTGAAGGACTAGGTGGATACTTGAAATAATCAGGCATTTTACAAATTCTGTTTCTTGCATGGTATTTTGATTTGAAACTTTGAGTGTAAAGTTTTCAATGTTTTATTACAGACTGTAATTAAATAGTTTTTTTGTTTGTTTTTAAATTGCTATAACTCTGGGTGGTGTAGCTAAGTGGATTGAGCGTAGGCCTGCGAACCAAAGGGTCACCGTTCGATTCCCAGTCAGGGCACATGCCTGGGTTGCGGACCAGGTCCCCAGTGGGGGCACATGAGAAGCAACCACACAGTAATGTTTCTCTTTCTCTCTTCCTCCTTCCCTTCCCCTCTCTCTAAAAATAAATAAACAAATATATAAATAAATAATTTTAAAAATTACTATAACATATTCTAACTATATCATAAAAACCATATAGTAAAACAGAGTTAAAGTTCTACCCAGTATCTTCTGTAAGTTCTTAGGAACCAGGAGGTCTTAGATTCCTGAATGGAGATCAGTAAGATATTGTTAATCCATAGTTTACAAAATGTCTGTTTTACCCCTAAACACAGAGTGAACCTGGTAACTACAAATGGCTGTGCTTCTTAAAAATGCAGACATGAGATGAAAACTCAGAGCGTACTTAGGCTAAAAAGTGCTGTCAAGGGGCATAGAGCAGAAGGGGGTATTTTCATTATTAGCACACTTGGTTCTGGGTGGTGGTATCCTTCTGCAAAGGTCAAGTTTTTACTGGGATTGTCTTTAAACAAATATAGCAATCCTAACTATGTGTCTATATGTTATACAACAGGAATACGTAGCTATTCCCACAGTGAAAAAAGGAATTTCTTCATGTGTATAACAAAATGACTGTTTATGCATATACAGGGTCCAGCACAAATAATGCCCCCTTTCTATTACAAAATCATAAGCATGTATTTCTGTTACATAGCAATATCACACTCAAAGATACTATATGACATTTTAGACGAAATGCTCAAATTAAAACTATAAATTATGACACCCATATTATTACCCTACCAACCACACTCAAACAAGCCTTACTTCTGCCGGACCCTGTGTATCTTCTAATAATCTGCTTTCTATGTCGCACAGATATGTATCTCTATATGCCACATAGCCATCAATCATTCCCTAGGGGCTTAGTACAACGGTGATTTATAATGGAAAGAGTGACTTTCTCATGCTCTTGGTTTAAGATTTGAATTGGATAGTAAGTCTAGGTTATAAAGCACAATGTCAAGGGCAGGGAAGTATTTAGTAAGAGCCTAAACCATATAATTTGCCTGGAACCCTGTAATGGTAATTATTGAGTGCTTTCAATACTGCTTTCAGTTTGAATTCTTATTGTTGTTTTTAAAAAAGTCCTCCAGGTGTATGGACGAGCACATGCGCTGGACAGCCTCGCCTCTCCCACTTTTTGCAGCACCTTCAGACCGTCCTGGAGAAAGGGGAGTGGACTGTAGAGAGTAGCTGCAAGGGGTCAATAATTCTCAGTACTGTATCCACCCATCTACCTCTGCCTAGGCATTTTGGCCGTCGACGGTGCACACGGCCTCACTGCAGGATGTCCAGGAAAAGCTCATGTCAGACCCAGGATAACACAGTACTCTTGCTTGATTTCCACTTCATTCTGTTTTCCACCTTAAATCATAAGTGTGAGTAAAAGAACTGGTTGTAGCCACTTGACGATTATTTTATTATATTAGGACAAGATTAGGCAACATTATGGACAAGACCATTGGTACTAGAATCAGATTACATGGGTTCATATTCTGATTCTACTGTTTACTAGCTGTGTGACTAGCTGTTATTTCAAACCTGTAATCTCTCCAAACCTTAGGATTCTTATCTATGATGTGGGGCTAGCATGTGGCATCTGCCATATAGCAACACTATCATAATTATGTAAAGTTATATGTATAAACCACTTAGAACATTATCAGCATGTAGAGTCAGTGCCATAGGAACTGCTCCTTGGTTTGTGATGGAAAGTAGGACTTCTAATTTAGACCCTATTGTTTGGAGAAACACACAATGTGGAAAATGAAAATTAAAACCTTGGGAGTATTTTTATTTGTAAATGCAAAAAATACTAAATAACTTTTTAAAATTATCAATCGTCTCTGTCAAAGTAAAACCTTTAAAATTGGTCTTTGCTATGAATAGTTCATGGCAATTAATTAATTACGGCCATTCTCTTTTTATTTCTAAAACTAAAATAGATTTCTGACCTATGAATACTTTACCAAAAAAGGGTAAATTAAGACTCAAGGCAATTTAGTATAGCAGAAAGATTACGAGCTTGGGACATATAAAGACCTGACTGTAAAATTTTATTCCACCACTTAGTGCTTTGTGACCCCAGGCAAGTATTTAACTTCTTTGAGTCTCAGTTCCTTGTTTGTAAATGAAACTAACTAGGCACTTGCGTGATCCTATAGTATAAGACAAATGATAGTTCTCCAAAAACAGCTCATATAATTAAACCAGTAACTATTAACCATGAAAAGGATTTAGAAAATTAGCAATATCTTTGATGGTTCTAGTGACGATGATCTTGATCTTGTGATGTTCCTAAAACTGTTAGAGCTTAACAATGATCACCTGGCTGAACCTGACATACAAACTGCCATGTAGAATTTTGGCTTGAAAAGGAAGACTTAAAGTATATCAGAAAGAAAATGGATATATGTGGTACATTTACACAATGGAATATTATGCAGCAGAAAGAAAGAAGGAGCTCCTACCCTTCGTGACAGCATGGATGGAGCTGGAGAGCATTATGCTAAGTGAAATAAGCCAGGCGGTGAGAGACAAATACCATATGATCTGACCTATAAGTGGAACCTAATCAACAAAACAAGCAAGCAAGCAAAATATAACCAGAGACATAGAAATAAAGAACAAACTGACAGTGACCAGAGGGGACGGGGGAGGGGGATAATGGGGGAAAGAAGGGGAAAGGTCAAGTCAAGGAACGTGTATAAAGGACCCATAGAAAAAAAGACAGTGAAGTTGGGGGGGCGGGTTGAAAGTAGAAGGTGGGTGGTAGACAGGGCAGGGGAGAGTAATGGGGGGAAATGGGGACAACTGAAATTGAACAGTAATAATAAAATTTTTTTAAAGAAAATGGGTATATGTTTTAGGTGTAAAATCCAGTAAACTAATAACAGCTAATTATGTGAACCTCTGCAAGTTACTTAATTTTTCTATGCCGCATTCCCGTATGGGATGACCAGACTAGATGACTTTGATAAATAAGTGCTCACAAGTTCAAGAGAAATAAAATAAGCTTTTAACATCATAAAGCTGATTAAGCATTTGTCAAACTAGGATATAAATATTACTGGAGTTTGCCACACTTTGTTCAGAAAACTTAGATATGAGAAAGGAAGAAGTGAAAATTAGACCTTAAAACTGAAATTTGACCTGTTAAACATACTTAATCATTTAAAGGCTCAAACAAAGTTTTGAAAGCACTAATTGACTATTGAAGTAACTACATGGTGAAAAACTTCTCTTTTTATGTTGTTGTTTTTGTTGTCATACTGTGAGATCTTAAAATGAAATGAGATCACACTGAGGCCAATTGCCTACACAGGCACTCCCCATTGCTGTCTTCCCTCAGAAGAACAAAGGAAGGTTCTTCCTTGTAGGAAGTAAATACAATGTCAGCCCTGTGATGCTGCTGTATGCTAGAACAACATACACATCTTACAGCTAAACTGTATTCTGAGACTTTTTCATGACAAGCTTTGGGCATTATACAAAATATTTTGTAGTGCATTTAAATTACGGCAAATGCCAAACCTGTTGTCTCCAGGTTCTACGCTGATGCCAAATGAAGAAATAATTTGTTCTCCAGAAAAAAGCAAATAGGGAAAAGAAGCCCAGCTGGGTAAACCCCAGTGTGCCCGCAGCCCGCTCTGGGTCAGAGCGGAGAAAGGCTATTGAGGAATCCTTGTCTGTCACCATTTAAAGGTCCATCAAGTCTGGTGGAGAATTATATTTAAATGCTTAGCCTTGGCAGGCCCTTTTTTCCTCACAGCCTTTTAAATTACCCCTTTCCCCACTGATTGGTGCATCCACCTCATTTTCCTCTGAATATTTCACTAGCACGTCTGGCCCTGACAGCTAGGAGGACTCAACGCCAGGCAGATATCAGCGGGCTCGCTCAGCCCCGTGGCAGCTGAGGACCGAGGCCGACCAGAGCCGGGGAGCAGAGGCGCTTCATAAATAATGCTGTGCTCTTGTCAGTGGTTTTGGCCCTCGAAGGATGGTAACATGTTTCCATGGCAGATGGGTCAGCTCTTGTCTGCCATTCTGTCTTTTGAACTTCCTGTTCAAGGGTATGGTTTTCATCAACCTTGATGCTGTAAAGAACACCTACTTTATAAGATTGGATTTTTTTTTAACCAAAAGAAAATAACTGAATGTTTTTGTGTATAAAAGGTTTCTTTGAAAAAGATTAAAAGGGGGTGGAGTAACTAGCCCAGATGTCCAAGTGAAATGTTTTAACTGTGAATGGAGCTTTTTCTTGTGATGCATGAAAATTAAGTCTGAGGAGAACAACCCTTTCTAGAGTCCGATTTCATTAAACGCCATTAAGAAATTATACCTTTTCCTATAACGCTGCTTTCCCTTATTTTTTTTGTAAGCTATCCCTGTACGTGTATGTCATGTTGCCCACTCATGCCTACAAATCTTTTGGCAGGAAAAATTATGTCTTCTACCTTTTTTTTCCCCCAGCATCTTGATTTCATTTTCAGAGGGACAGTCCCAATGCAGTGGTCGCAGGGTGAGCAGGGTTTGGAATGCTTGGCACGCCAGCCTCGTTCCGGCAGTGCCTACCGCTGGGGGCTAAGCAGCGCTCAGGTGAATTATGGGGACCCGATCAACCTTATTGGACCCATAAAATTAGCTTTATCCAAGCAATAGAAAGTGAACAATTTTCAAAGCTTTGTGTATTTCTAGGGGGAAAAATATTTCTGTCATGTCTGTAGTAAAAAACACAAGTGCGTCCTACTTTAAGGAAACATTTTTTTCTGCTTATTGCATTTCTGTGAGGTGATGGATGCCCAACCTACTGTGGCAATCATTTCTCAGCGTATGTAAATCAGACCATCATGTTGTACACCTTAAACGTATATAGTGATGATGTCAATTGCTTCTCGATAAAACTGAGGAGAAATTGAAAAGAGAAAAATGAAAGTTTTGCTGTTAGTAAAATTGCTACTAAAAATTAATAGAATGGGAAATCCTTGAGAACTAGGAGTTTTGTCTCTTTTGTTCCCTGCTTTATTCCTGGCACCTAAAAAATATGATACATAATAGACTCTGAACATATATTTGTTGAATGGGTGAAAAAGAAATCAATGAATGAATTTTCATCAAGGCACAGTGGAATGATTAGGAGCACTAATAGTAAACCTGTAGGCTCAATTAGACTGTATAATGCTAGAAAGATACCATAGAATGCGCGCGCGCGCGCGCGCGCGTGTGTGTGTGTGTGTGTACACAGTGAGTGAGGGGGCACTAAAATTATGAGTTAAAAAATATCAGTGTTCTCAACGCCGAAAGAAGTTCACAGAATCATGTTGATAGGGAGAAATGCCCCCAGAGAACCCTTTGCCTGAAAAGAAGATGACTCAATATTTTCATGGTAAAAGTTTTGAGAAGGCTAAGGTTGTCAGAAGTAGCACCACTAAATTCCCATCTCTGATTCTCAACATTAAAATTGTTCCTTTGTTAGTCAGTTTGTGCTTGTTTTGTCTTTGAAACTATTTATCTTTATAAGGTCAGGCACTATGTCTGTTTGGCTTACCACAGTATTCCCAGCTCCTAGCCCAGTATATAGTGGGCGCCTAATAAATGTTGATTGAGTGCAGGAATGAAAGAAAGCTTCAGAATTTAATTTACATTATTATGTTTAATGTTTATATTGGTCAGTATTCTTTAGGTGGCAACTCTCAGAAACCTAACTCAGACCAGCTTCACAAGAAGGTGGCTTCATTAGGAGGAGATTAAGTCTCATCAAAGACTATAGAAGCCAGGACAGCCCAGAAAGGTGAGGGACCGAACCTGGGTTTGGTTTGCTGGCAGGACTCTCTCTTCCTCTCCATCTCTATCTCTTGTCTCCGCCTCTTCTTATGTGGAGAGTATGACCTTCTACTGCACAGGAGGTTTTCCTTCAGAACCTGAATCCCTAGACTCATGTCCTAATAAGTCACCCACCAGAGAAGAAATGTGGTCCCATTGGGTCCATTTATAAAGTTATTGTGGGAGCACATGGTCTGGCCTGCGTGGATTAGACACCACTGAGGAAAGATCTGTCACCAGAAGAGAGGGAGACCATGGTGTTACTGAAATATTACATGTGAATATTTTTTTTCACATGTGAAAAAAACATTCACATTGTGAATGTTTTTTGCTTCTTATATTTTAAATAATCATATGCAATTTGCATTACTAACTTGTGCTTTATGTAATTAAGAACTTTATAATGTCTAAAATTTTTAGTTATGTGGGAATAAAACTTTTAGAACGTAACTCTTACTCTTTAAGTTGTGTGTGTATTTAACTCCTTATATGTTCTTAAGAATGATTTTTTACAAGAGTTGGGGATGCCCAGATGACTATTACAGTCGTTAGAACAGTGATGAAGGCATGCATGGGGTTTGAAGTCATTCCCCTCGGTAATAGTCTTCACTCTGTTGTTGACTTGGAGCAAGAGGTAGACCCTGAGCCTTTTGTGTTTGTGTGTTTTTGCTTTTGAATTAGTTTTGTGGGGTTTATGGTTTTTTTTTAATCTATAAACTGATGGGGTTAAAACAGTATATACTTCACAGGGTGATTGTGAATATTAAGAAAGATAATAGGAATATAAATTGTTCATTATAAAGTATTAATTATAAAGTATAAACATTAAATGGTTATCATTGTATACTATACAGATGCACCTCAGCTTACAATGGGGTTACATCTGGGTGAACCTACTGTAAGTAGAAAATGCCGTAAGTTGAAAATACATTTGATAGTACATTACCAAGTACTGGTTGTTTGCCCTTGTGTTGCCTGGCTGAGCGGGAGCTCTGGCTTCCTGCCACATCATTCAGTGTCACGAGAGACTCTGATATGAAACATTGCTCGCCCAGAAAAAAGTGAAAATTCAAAATTCAAAGTATGATCTGCTGAATGCGTATAGCCTTGGAACCACCATAAAGTTGAAAAATTGTACGTCGAGCCATCGTAAGCCAGGGACCATTTGCAGATATTTGTAAAGTGGTGTTCTTAATTTGGGGTCCATGGATTACCACCCCCCAAATCACAGTCAAACTTGTATATGTTTATACCTGCATCAGCTGTTAATAGGTTCAGCCATGACAGAATACCAAGAAACTATAGCTTAACAAAACAAGTTCATTTACCTCTAAAACCATCTAAACTCCAGAGATAAGCCATCCAGGAGAAGTATGGCAGTTCCATAATCATCGGTGGCCCAGTCTTTCCCCTCTTGTTGTCTTGCTTTGCTAAGCCTCTTGTTTTCTCATCTTAGTCCAAATGACAGCTGAAGCACTCAGGCCAGCAATGTAGATGAAAGGGGGAAGTAGAAGGCAGTGATCCCTACCTGTAAGAACACTTCCTGGAAGTGAACCTGATACTTGTACTTCCATCTCACTGACTGTAGCTTAGTTACATAGCCACATCTAGCTAAGAGAGCAACTAAGAAATGTCTTTATTTGGAGGTTCCATTACAAAGCAAGAAGGGAGAGGACCTAATGGGAGAATCTGATATATTTGCAATAATATGGATATATATTTCAACAGGGAGAGAACCTATAGCTTTCATTAGAATCTTAAACAGACTTACTGTAGTTTGAAAACATTAAAAAAAAAAAACAAACACTGTTTCAAAGTGGAATCCTCCCTTTCATCATGTAAATCTATAGAGTAAGTGTGTCTTTCTAGATCACCTTCTATATGTGCTGTGAGCAGGAGAGGAGGAAATAACCAGGCAATCCATAGATTTAGATCTGGTGCTGTTGTGTAGGTCTGTTAATGACAGTTTATTATTTAATTTACCCCTTTAAATCAGTCACTTTCCATATTATAAGTCCGGGGCTTCTTTTTCATGCCTTTTGCTTATGATGTATTACTTAAAATGTTCTTAAGCAATTTAAAATTTTATCTATATTTTCTTCCTTCATCATTTTGGATACTAATCAAGATTCTTTTTGAGAATTAATTGACTTTTGCTTTACATAATTAATGTAATTTCAAATTAACAAAGCCTAGTGAATATCTTTCTTAGATAAATTGAATTTTTGCTTTTAATGCATTTTCTTTGTACAAATCATCTGACCTTTTTGTTTTTACTCTATTTTAAGTAAAACATGTTTAGCAACACATAAAATGTCAAAAATTCTATTTAATTAATTTCAACATAAACAACTTTTAAAACTAACTCTAATAAACAGTTTTTAGACATTTTAATGGTTTTATTTTGTTTTTATTGTGCGTAGTCCTTGCGTACGCAGAAATTTGTAGCTATAAATGGTTAGGTTATTTATTTTAATTAATGTCCACTAAAAAGTTTCTCTCTTTAGAAACAAGTCAGATGTCAACCTGAAATGCATGACCCAAAAAACAGCCCTACTAATTTAATTGTCAAAGGAAAAACATGTCAAGATTTTTTTAAAGTATTAAAACTAGTTAATTATACAGCCATGTAAAAGAGAAATCAATCCTGACTGACACAGAAAGATGTATATTTATTTATATTGTTAAAGTGGAAAGGAAGGTTTCAAACCAAGTGTGTCTAATATGTTATTAAAAATATTTAAATGTGAGAGAAAACAATTTCTAACCATATACACCAGCTATCCAACCATTTTATAGCATCTATATTTGAATGATGAGATTAAAGATGATTTTTACTTTCTGGAATATTTTTTCTATATTGTATAGATTTTTATAGTATTATGTTCCATTACTTTTATTACCAGGGAAGAAATAACCAACTAGCAAGCTTTTTCCATTTTAGAGAAAAGTTGCTTATAATAAAGTGGATAAACCAGGGTAGTATTTTTTTTACCACAGAGTTCTATCTTTAAAAATAAAAGTGTCACTTAGAAGGTAAAATTATATGCCCATGACTGACTACTGTGATTTTGAAGCATAGTATTTGGGAGATTTCATAGGAAATTTGATATATTGCTGCTTTTGTTGAAAAAGCTTCTTTGCTTTGCCTGTGTTGAGCTGATAGCTACACAGAATTACAATGAGATATGAAAATACAGTAACTCAGTGTGAATTAGAAATTCAGTCTCCTTAATATCCTTCCCTTTAGAGTCACTGACTTAATGAGGATGTGTGTATGTTACTTATCACAAGGTGTAAGATTAGCAGGTGACTGCTGGGGAAATCAGTAAAGCTTTTGTGCACTGTGAAAGCAAGAATAAGCCGGCTATTTTAACCAAAGCCCAGGCTTTCCCTTCTTTGGATTCCCTAGCGGATCCTTCAGCTGAATCTGAGCGTTAAAAATAAAGCCACTTTCTGTGCCTCTCTGTGCACACTGAGAATCTTGCCAAAGCCTTCTATGAGATATCTGTGAATTTACCCTGGGAGAACACCACACAGCGTCCTTGGCTTCCTGTTCTGAACGACCCACTCCAATGACACACTGTAATACTACTCAAGGTAGGGAGAATGAGCTGCCAAAACCTATTTATCACTTTGCTGGCCTTGAACTGGGCACATCCATTTAAAGTTAAAAGGGTCATAGGAAGAGCTTTTCTTCTCTCCTGCCTCGCCAACACTAGTATATTGTATAAAGATTAAAATAAATTGTCTAGTGTTTCACTGCCCTGGTTTTCCCATCCTACAAACTGCCATTCCCTAAAGATGTATAAAAGAATGAATTTGGGAAAATAAACACTTGGAGTTTCACAAATAAGTATTGAATGTCCAAAGCTAGAGGAACTGGTTAAATAGATATTGGTTATCCATAAAATGGAATATTATGCTACCATTAAAAATGATGTTGGAAAATATTTAATGAAGTGCAGAGATGGCCAGGGTATTCCACTGTATAGATAAATACCATCTGTTTAAATAATATATAGAACAGTATTGCAGTTTTGTTTTATAAAATTAAAAATACATATGTATAAAAAAGTACCAAAAGATGCTCCAATACACCTTTTGTAGTTACCTTTGAGTGAAAGGATTATGTTTGAATTTTCTTCTTTTTCCCTCCCTCCTCCCATTCCCCTTCTTTCTTCCTTTCCCCTTCCATCCTTCCTCCCTCCTTTCCTTCCTTCCTCCCTCCTTTCCTCCCTCCCTCCCTCCCTCCCTCCCTCCCTTCCTTCCTTCCCTCCCTTTCTTATCAATATTTATTTACTTCCATACTTCTGAAATAAACTAAAAATGCAGTTATTTAAAATAAGTAAATTAGGCCTGGCTGGTGTGGCTCAGTAGACTGAACACTTACTGAGTGCTGGACTGTGCATGAAAGGGTCACTGGTTCAATTCCCAGTCAGGGCACATGCCTGTGTTGCGAGCCAGGTCCCCAGTGGGGGGCGTGCAAGAAACAACCACACATTGATGTTTCTCTCCTTCTCCTTCCCTTCCTCTCTCTTAAAATAAATAAAATCTTTTAAAAAATAAAATAAGTTAATTAATGTTGATTCTTATCTAAATACAAAATTTACCATATAACATGAAACAAAGGGGACAGATTTTAGGGCCTTTTTATTTTCTGGCAGTTACATTTATATTTTTAAAAAGACACTTCAGAAATTGTGGGGAAGGGGGCATGATATAGGAACTGTACTTTCCACTTGTTTTTCATCTAAACCTAAAACTTCTCTAAAAATAAAATCCAATTAAAATTGTAAAAGCCCTTTGACCCTCGTATTCCTGGGCCGCCTTTTATTTTCCTGCCCTCACAGGTCATGCCAGTCAGTGAGTGTTACATCACCACCTGAGCTTCAGTAAGCCATAGGACAGTGCTTGTGAGCAAGGTGGTTCTGGCTGTAGTCTGGAAAGCAGAAAGGGCTCGCTGAGTATTCTGAAGACTTCTAGGGCCTGATATGGTGATTTCTCCCTCTGGCCTACTCCTCCTGGCCTCTTGAATCTCAAACTCTGTCATCCCCCTCCCCCTCCAAATACACCAAAGCAGAATATTAACCCCTGGGCTCCCAGACAAGTTGGTGATGACTCCTGTCTCGGTGGCTTTAGGGGAAGTCAGTTCGGTGCACACGCTGGTGCTGAAAGGTGGCCACCGTGCCAGGACAGCCACTCTCTCACTTAAAACCCTGCCTCCAGAGTGTCCTGGGCTTGGTTTGGGGTGGAGTTCTAGTTATCGTTTTTCGCCCAAGCAACCAGTAGTAATGACCTTACCAACAACTACTGTTACTTCTTCCCTTCCCTTTTATCATCCCATAAACACTCATGGGTGTCTTCCCCGTGCCCTGCTCTGCGCTAGGTCCTGGGGCTATCGCGGTGACAGCGAGCATCCCTGACTCCTTCTCTTCATGAGGCTGACACTCTAATGGCAGATAACTGCTCAAACAACCACACGTAAAGATGTAAAGCTGCCAAAAAAAAAAAGGAAAAAGGACTCATGGACATGGACAACAGTGTGGTGCTTGCTGGGGTGAGGGGAATATAAGGGGACTAAATGGTAATGGGAAAAATACAATAAAGATTTAAAAAAAGCGAAGTAGCAGCTGTGACAATAGCTATGGAGAAATACACATTATATTTTTATTAAATATTATGATTATGTCACACACATTATTATATTATTATATTATGTATCATATTATTATAGTGAGGTTGAATCTGGGAAGTTAGGCAAGACATCTGCAACGAAGCAACACTCCGTGGCGATCTGAAGGCTGTGCCGAGTGAACCGGGAAGGAGGAGCTGGTGGCGGGGGTGCGCTCCCCAGACGGAAGGAGCAGCCCTCGCTAAAGCTCTCTCGGGGTTGCCCTTTGGCAGGGGGCTGAGAGCGCACTGAGGGAAGCCCCCAGTGTCATGTTCTGATTCGCAGACACCCTACAGGACTCTTCCAGGTGCAAGTCAGTGTTCTTCTGAGCCCCTGCTGTTCCGTTTCTGGTGTGTTTTGCTTCAGCTATAGAATTTGTTTTCACAGCTGCACTTTCTGGTACAGAATTTGAATATGTATCATAAAACAATCACAAGGAAAGGGCCCACATATTGATTGTTCTGCGTTTGATTGCCAAGTGGCCGCTGTCACCCGGCAGCTCTTTCATCACCTTGATAACTGTAAAATAAGCACGAGAGGTCAGGCTCTCAAATTTAGGTTGTCTTACTAACATGATTCTCATACATTTTAATGTTGCCTAACACCACAGCTTTGATTTTACATACAAACCAAATTAGATTGAGCTTTGCCCGCAAGTTGTTTTCTTTGTAATTTTTTGATAAGGTAAAGAGTTTTGTCAAGCGCTGTTTTTAATGCACGAGTTTAGAGAACTTCAAAGATAATTAGTCCTGGTCAGAACATTCATCTGTGATTATTTTCATGGTGAAATGGTAGTATTAAATCTCCTGATGTTAAAGGAATGATTTTACTTCAAAGCATAGTTCCAGAATATTCTGTCTGGTCTCGCCACAAGTTCATGTTTCTTAAGGTTTTATTCTTGTAAGAGCTATTCAGTGAATACAGTAGCAAGTAAATGGATAAAAAACAGATGGTGTCCTTGTTCAAAGGCTCAGTTGATTATTTTTTTTCTCTTTATTGAATTTATTGGGGTGACACTGGTTAATAAAATTATATAGTTTTCAGGTATACAATTCTATAACACATCATCTGTGTATTGTGTGTCTACTGCCCCAAGTCAAGTCTCCTCCCATCGTCCTTCATCCATCTCCCCTGTATACACTCTTCCACCTGCCCCCACCCCCTTTCCCTCTGCAGATTGCCAGATGGTCATTTTCTGTTTTAAACCTTCAGTCAGCAGCCTTACTCATGTCTCCAGTGTGTAGGGCCGCACTGTGCATTTGTTGGAACTGTTGAGAAATGGCAGGACACACATAATAGTGTGGTAGTGGAGCAGCAACAATGGGCGTTGTGGACTTGATTTTTTTTTTAAGTTAGAAAGAAACCAAACTCTATTTTAATAAGATATGGTAACAGAAACCAAATAGGAAGAAAGAAAATTATTATAAAAAATTTAAGACAAAAATTTTGGAATAGAATGATAATGTTTTTAAATAATGTTGACCTAAAAGATACTATGGCATACTTTGAAGTGTGATGTTATTAATATAAAAGCAGAATAACTGTTAATGTCTTTAGATGTGACTAAATATAGAATAAAATCTATTAGATGAGCCAGAGTACTATTGATGGAGTGCTGGGATAGCTTCTCAGCAGGTTGCAGAGGTTTTCCACGTTTTCTCCTAGTCTGGCATCTGACTTACTATTTGTATTTTAAATGTTCTCACAGTAGAGTGTTCATTTTCTTTCCAGATTTCCCATTCACATGTGGACCAAAGTTTACTGCTGTTATCCTTTTCCCAGGTTACTTTCCTGGTCTATATACTTAAATTAATTTACATTGAATATTAATATTCTTAACTCAGAAGAGCCATATTGAATTTATTGTGCTGACTGGCATAAGTCATCTACGGCCATTGCTAGTTACATGCCTGCCATTTGTGTAATAATCCACATGCTGAGATGACCTTCAGTGTCAGTTTCCCGGCCATTCTCAAGGTACCTGCTGCCATGACTGGAGTTCTCTCCCCTTCCTTTCTCTATACTGTCCTGATTGCTTTCCGCCCTGTTTTGCTTTCTGTAACTATTAGAAAAACTAATTGTCTGTTTTCTAAACAGATGCATGTGCATGTTCACATAAGTAAGCTTCCAGGAGCATTTATCCTAGTGAAAAATTATAGATGGCCCCTGAAAATATTAATATTTTAAATTATAAATCAGAATTTTTTAGCACTTTCCATGTGCCAGACACTAAAGTAACTATGGTATATGGATTATCTCATTAAACCTTGTAAAATCAGTGCCTTATACCTATTTTTTCAAATGAGGAAATTGAGCTTAATTAAGAAACTTGTCCAACTTCTCATAAATAGTAAGTGGTGGGGCTGAAATTCAAACTTTATAAGGGGTTATTTTAACCCCTATGAAGTTTGACTATGTTTTCCCCCATATAAATAATGTCACACTTCATTGCATTAAGGTATCTTCTGAAAGTGAGTAATAACCCTCAGTTATTACACTCTAATGTCTCATGTCTGCTTTCACAGAGCTTCAAGTGATCTAGGACTTTCTCCTGAATCGTCCTCAGAGTTTCCTGAAACTGGTGTAGAAAATAATGTTGCTTGTGGTTTTGAAAAGGAGGCATAAAGTGGACTCTATTGTCTTCAGGGCATATGCTCAAGTAATAAATCCCTCCCTCCATTTACAGTTTCCACAAGTTTATTCTCATTGCCAAGATATTGTTAGAAATTTCTTTAATAGCAGCTTTGACATTGCATTCAAGTGTTTGATCCAAAAATGGATGTGTTGGGAGCTACTGCCAAAAGAAGGAAGGTGAACTTGAGATAATGCTGTTTGAAAGAACGAACTTCTTCAGGAAGGAGGGAGAAGGGAGTGTGAGGCGCAGTGTGTCTCCAAGTGTGCCGCGGATCAGAAAAGTCCGAAGCTGAGATAGAATCAAGTTCTGATAAGCAGAGAATTTGCCACAGGAGCCCTTTGGCAAGAGCTGATTATGTTCATCTGGGGTGGTCCTAGAGGGTTAATTAAATCAAGTAAATCTAATTTAGTGATTAAGGAAGTTATTTGAGATGAAGAGACCTTGAATAAATTCTGGGTACCTTAATCAAATAGCAGTGAACTTATTCAAGTTATGTAACAGTCTTTTGCTTTTCTCACGTGTTGAGAGATAAGCAGCGCTGACCTAGAGATTTGGGTTGGAAGCCTGACTCCCTGCTTGTCTGTCAGGTTTGAGACTTTGGGCAAGGACAATGACGTCACCCCTCTGCTTCTCTGGTAAAGGGGATACCAGTATTTGCTCTTTAGGATCATTAGTTTAATTTATAAAATCAAAATCAGAGTCTTCTTCCTTCCCTTTTATCTTTTTTTAAAACGGAAATAATTTTGGTGTATTGTATGATACCTTTTCTCTAAGGAACTATGCCTCTCTTATTAGCTTTGGAGAATTGTTACATCAGAAGATAAATTATGGAATAATTGCTCTGTTTTTTTTATTAAGACTTATAAAGATTGATTATACAATTTTATATGTTTAAAGTTGAAAGTATCACAAATTCAATATGCACAAATTTATGAATAGAGTATAGCAAAAACACTATTCCAAATACTGTGTTCAATTGTGAAGATGAAATTGCTAAGTTAATCTTCACCATGTTATTAATAAGCAGACAAGTTTCTGTACAGGACTTTACCTTATATATTTTAAGTATGAACATGTATTTTTATAAATGAAGCTTCCATTTTGTCATGTCGGTGTGAACAGAAGTCAGGAAATTACTAGATGAATGGTTCTTTTTATGGTAAGCCAAGATAATTTCACATCTGTAGTGTGTTTTTATATCACTGTCCACCTGTTAAGTCAAACGTGCTCCATGTACTGATACCAGCTGTTCAGAGACCAAGTCCCCGGAGGGTGCTCAGAGGCAAATTTTCTTACGTCGAATCACATGTGGTATTGTATCTCCTCTCACGTGACCTGAGAATACTTCTTTTTCTGTATGTCACCTTTGAGGCATAATTTTATCCTGTTATTACACTTACACCATGGTGAGATAAAAGTTGGGGTGTTTGAGTAACTTTTTTAAGAACACAGGTAGTAACAGCTCCTGATTACCATTCTCTTACCTTAGTTCCCCAACTGACTAGAAAAAATATTTTTGCTTCTAGGTATATATGTTATGATACTTAAGGAAAAATACCTGGAGTTCTTTGCTTGGTTCTCTGATAACTAGAATTTGAATTTGAGCAAGAATGCAGAGGGAAACCCCAAATCAGTGGTTGTCTGTGGAGAAATAAGGATCCTAACGGACACAACAATAACTCATGAGAGACGACTACTATCAATACTAGTAGTTATTAATAAATGTCATTGTCATGTTACATACTGTATTTTAGAATTACAGTAGTAATAATGTGTATTTTTAAATCACCTAATAGCATATTGCTGCCTCCCCGGACTGAAGGCTTGTGCCGCATCGGGATGTGCTAACACTGGGCCAGCTGGCCCTCTCACCCTCTGTCCACTGTGGGTTCGGGGACAGTGCCTTACTGTTTCTCCTGTATCAGCCTGTCTAGTAGTAGTGTCAGGGTTTCTTTGAAGGTATGGAAGAAAGCCTAAGGCAATCAGATTTGCATAATGAAAATCGAGGGATATACTGCCTTTATGAGGATTTCCTGTGACACGCCTCCCCAGGGAAAAAGCTCTTTAAAACTACCATCTGATCTCACAGCCCCGAAGGGCTTCAGGCACAGGGTGTTATTTTCCATATGAATAAGTAACACAACTCAGTACACAGAGTTCTGCCCTAAAGGAACTCACCATGTAAGGGCAGCAGAAGGCAGAACCAGGGATTTGCATCCATATCCCGTCATTCTCTTAAAAGCCTATCTGTTTGCTGTTTCCCATTGCTTCACTTGTGCCCCCAAAGCCTTCCATTCTGGCAAGAAGGAGAGGCAGGTCTCTCAGACAGGAGTGCACTGGGCTTGTCGTAGTGGTCCCCTTTAGCGGTTTGGAGCAGGGGTTCTAGAGACAGGAACAGGGTCTAAATCCTGGCTCTTCCACGTCAGACAAACCATCCTCTAGTATCATGAGGCTGAAAGAACAAGTGGAAAACACTTAGAAATGGGCCTGGCACAGAGTAAGAACTCAAAAAATATAGCATATTGGTCATGCCAAAATGTACGTGTTCAGTTTCACATGTTCTTCTGTAAAGGATGTTGGGAACTCAAGAAAGTCCTAATGTTTTTAAGTTCTTAGCACATTAAAATAGAGAATGTCAAAACACTGCTGGGAAAGAATCCCAAAACACCAATTTAAAAGAACTTATGCACCCCTAGGTTCATAACAGCACTATTTACAATAGCCAAGAGTTAGAAACTGCCTAAGTGCCTTCCAATAAATGAAGGGATTAAAAACCATGATATATTCACACAATGGAATACTATGCAGCAGAAAAAAAGAATTTCTACCTTTTGCAACAGCATGGATAGAACTGGAGACTATTGTACTGAGTGAAATCAGCCAGTTGGTGAAAGACAAATACTGTATGATCTCACTTATAAGAGGAATCTAATGAACAAAATAAACTAATAAGCAAAATAGAACAAGAGGCATAAGATCGCGGAACAGACTGACAGCTGTAAGAGGGGAGGAAGAAGGTGGGGACTGTTTGAAAGAAGGGGAAGGGATTAGTCAAAAGAACAGATAGGAAGCACCCAGGGACAATGCTGTGGGGATTGACTGTGGAAGTGGGGGGCAGGCTGGGCAGAGGGGGGCAAAGGAGGGAGAAATTGGGACAACTGCAACAGCATAAACAATAATAAAAAATAAAATAGGCTTATAAAATTATGGCACATTTTAAATATTTATATTTTTCTAAATGATATTTTATTATATAAAAACATTTACATAAAGGCGCTTGGTCAATGCTTTTAATAAAAAATATAATGCAATTTATTTTTGCTACTCTGAAAATAATTGCAAGATAAATTCAGAATTTGTACTTCACTTTGGGTGTTGTGGCCCAGTGAGGCAGCAGTCTTTTGAACTTTACGGGATTCGGGACCTTTCTTACACTCATGAGGAACTGCAAAGTTACAAAGCGCTTTGTTCATAGGTTTATCTCTTGGAAATTAAAGCTAATGGTAATAACTCCATTACATGTTGACATGGGAACATATCTTTACAAAAAACAACCATATTTTAAACAACAAAAAGTATACATGTAGTGAGTGACATTGCTTTAAATTCTTGCGTATTTCTTTAATGTCTCACTCAATAGATGACAAGTGGATTCTCTCATTTTCTTTTGCATCACATGCCAGGTAGCCACTGTTTACTCAGAGAGAATGGGAATGAAAAGGACAAGTAATGTGTCACACCACATATCCACATCGTGAGGCCCTTTGTGGGTCAGAGGCTGGGCCCAACGGCCCTCCCCGGGAGCCCCAAGGTGACTTTGAAATTATGCAGAGCACACTGTCTTTTCCATAGAGGGAGTGGGACCCACAGGACCCCTATTTCCTCAGCACTCTGACCTGATTCTACACCTTATAATTCTCTTTAAAATCCCTATCTATTCTTCATTAATTCTACATCCAATGAGAAGGGTGTATCGTCTTGGTCTAACTAATAGGGAAGAAACTTTGTTGGGTCATTTGAAGGAATAACTTTTCTATATCTCACTGTCTCCATTTGTAAACAGATGATAAAATTGGACCAAGCGTGCCTAAGACCACTTCTGTGTAAAATTCTATTCTTCTCATTTAAATTGCAAGGATTATCATTAAAAAGGAAGGAAGAATTTATGTATCTAGTTACTATAGTACCAGGGATTTGTTACTGCATAAAAGTTCAGATTGCAAAGAAGACTTAAGTTTGTTCAAAGAACTACTAAAGTCATCTCAGTTGGTCTCCTGCCACATCAAGTAGTCAAGTAGTCTTTTTTTAAAAAATATGTTTTATTGATTATGCTATTACAGTTGTCCCATTTTTTCTCCCCTTTATTCCCCTCTAGCCTGCACCCCTCTCCCACTCGCATTCCCACCTCCCTTAGTTCATGTCCATGGGTCGTACATATAAGTACTTGGGCTTCTTCATTTCCCATACTATTCTTATCCTCCCCCTGTCTATTTTGTGCCTACCATATATGCTTCTTATTCCCTGTATCTTTTCCCCCATTTTCTCTACCCTCCCCTTGCTAATAACCCTCCATGTGATCTCCATTTCTGTGATTCTGTTTCTGTTCTAGTTGTTTGCTTAATTTGTTTTTATTTTTGTTTCAGTTGTTGATAGTTGTGTTTGTCATCATTTTACCTTCCATAGTTTTGATCTTTTTCTTAGATAAGTCCCTTTAACATTTCATATAATGAGGGCTTGGTGATGATGAACTCCTTGGTTGTCAGACTTCCGTATAGTGTGGTTTTCTGGCAGTTTCGGTTGTTTTTTGTTTCTAAATTTGTTTTTGTCCTTCTTTTGGTTGTGTGAGGAGTCAAAGTGTATCTACCTACACCTCTATCTTGGCCAGAAGTCAAGTAGTCTTGAATTGACTTACATTGCACTGAATTAGGTTTTGAATCTGTCTACATGGAAGAAGGAGTCTGCAGATTACCCCTTCCCAGCCACAGTCAGGAAAAAGGAAACGAGATTTTGGCAAAAAAGACATTTGCAAAATGGAGATTAGTAAATTGGGCTCTGCTTGGTTTTTAAGTTAGTGTTTAAGTGATCGGGCAGGTTCTGTAGTCACACACAACCAGGATCCACACCCCGGTGCTGCCCCTTGGTACTTACCAGGCCGTACATAGTGCATGTCTCGGAGCCTCAGTTTCCACATCTCTGAAATGTCCACTTCATATGGCTGCTTTGAAGACTGAACTGGACAAGATGTTGTCATGCCAGGCCCATGGTAGTTCCACATAGTGGCTCTGGCCTTTGCTAGGTTCTTCATCTGTAAAATGGGACTAATGACACCTCCTTTTCACAGCTGTGGAAGGATTTAACCAGCATGAGGCCTAGCATGTAATGAGTTCAACTGATAACACTACTACTCAGATTACATAAGTATTCTGAAACATCTACTGTATTATACCATTGTGTTCCATGTAGAAAATATTTTATTTGTAGCCCTTTTTGTTTGTTTGTTTTGGGTGGCAAACCCCAAAACTCCCAAAGCTGGCCAGTCTCCTCCCTTTGCCTGTCACTGCCCCACTGCATTTCCCTACAGTGAGATGAGGCCAGTCATGCATCGACTGTTTGGCTTCCTTGAGGAAAAGAATGTTTTTATTTTCCTTTGTGCCCACCCGCTTTCGTGCCTGCTGCTGTCTGCTAGACGCTGTCTGCTCTGAACGTCTCCATGCCCCTCTCCCCTGCCTCTCGAAGTCCCCCACGTTTTCATTTCCTCTCATCTGTTCAGCAAGGGAATGCTGGACAGGGTAACCTAGGAGTTCTTTCTTTTAAGGGAACAGTTTGTTGTTACTGTAGTGCTCACGTAATTCTTTCTTTCCCTTTTAATTGTATTTATTGGCATGACACTGGTTAACAAAATTACACAGGATTCAGGTGCGTGATTCCACAACACATCATCTGAACACTGTATTGTACATTCACCACCCCAAGTAGGAATTCTTTATCGGTGGTATTTTACAGTTCTTGCTACTTGAATAATTTATTCAATAGTAGGTGAATGACATCTACAGACATTGTGACTTTAGACATTGTTTCTTAAGGAATTGATAGAGGATGCACACTCACAGACCAAGCCAAAAGACTCAGTTAAGGGGCAGCGTGTTGCTTTCCTTTTGGATAACAGTTTTGAACTTTGACTCCAAATGAGGATCACTTGAATTTTAAAACTGTTGGTGCCTGATCCTACCTCCAGGGATTCTGATGTCATTGGCCGAGGGTAGGGACTAGGAATAACAGTTCTTAAAGTTTTGCAATGGAAGTGACTATTGTATAGCCAGTCCACTGGTATATGGACTTGGTCCTGAAGTTCTGCATGTATTTAAAATAGCCGTTTTCCCTTGGACATTATGTATATTTGCACTGAAGACACAGTCAACTAACGGGTGTCCAGCCTGCGGCATGTGGCCCAGGATGGCTGTGAACACAGCCCAGCACAAAATCATAAGTTTACTTAGAACCTTTTTTTTTGCTCTTCAGTTTTCCTTCGTGTTTGTGTGTTTAATGTGTGGCCCGAGACAACTCTTCTTCTACTGCGGCCCAGAGATGCCAAAAGTTTGGACACTCCTGAATGTGGTTTTCTGACTGACTTGTATATTGAAAATGTGTATCATTTCTATTCTAGCAAATATAACACTATTCAGATTTTTTAAAATAAATGAATCTCCTGCTCTGCCCCTGGCATAGCTACAGAGAAATATGCCAGTAAAGTATTATTTATTAGTGAAGTTGGACTTACTATTTAAATAATCTATTTAATAGCATGGAATAGTGAAATTTTTATCCCTGTCTTAGCATTGTTATTTAAAGTAGATTGTTAATCATACTTGTAATTAGATTTGTAATTAATGAAATTGGTAATAAATTCAAGTGCCTCTTAGGTTGTGGGATATTCTGAAGCTGATCAACTGCATCTTAAATGGTCAGATTTCATCTGATAGCATCAGGTACACTGGGAAATCAAGTGTTGAGGATGCTGGGGAGATTCCCTAGTTTGAATGGCTTGGACAGAGCTGAGTACTTTCCTACCCTCCAAGCAGCCTTTACTCTGTAAGCTGGGGTCAAGTTTCTGTTAGTCTCTGCATTGCCATTTAGTTGCTCAATGTTAGTGTTAATAACCTTACTTCTGGGCTGCTGAAACAGCACAAAGTATATGTGACTTTATTTTTCTGCCCAATCACATTGCAAAACAAATGAGAGGTCTCTAGGCACCCTCTCTCCTAGTCTTGAACGGCTATACCTTCTCCCTGCTTTAAGGAGCAAGCTCCCAGTCCCTGGTAGTTTTGTCGTTATCAGCTGTGCCTGACTTTCCCCCTTTTCCCAGAATCCCCTTTCCTGTCCGCATTACTTCTCTTCCTTCCGCATCCTTTAGTCTCCCCACTTAGTGCCCCTGCTCTTCTTCCCCTCTGTCACTGCGTTCGTTCCAGAATGTGCAGGAATCTAAAACCCAGAAAGGTGGAGGAAAATATAAAAACATCAACGATTAGTGGCTGAAAGTGGTTCTTTATTAGAGATGCTGAATAATTAGAAAGAAGTACACAACATATTATGGAAAATCCTGTCTTTAGGAGGGAGTCACGACAGTGCATATTGCTTGTTATTGTTCAAACTACTTCACATTTGATTCTGCAGTTTAATTGAATAACATTTAGAAAAATCATTAGCTGTAAGTCCCTTTGTTGTGGGTAAAACAGAATCAACACTTTCCTATAAAATCTACTATTTTTCCCTAAGCCCAGGAGCTGTCATTTCTTTGAGAGCCAAAACATACATCTCACACTGACATTTTAGAGATGTTGATGGAGCTAAACTGTGGCAGAGGCTGAATGGTTGGGATTTGCCGTAACAATGGACATCCCCTGGGTCATCACCTGAGGTCATTAAATTGATTTACTCTAGGTCCACTGGCTGTATTTTAATGCAGCTTAGCTGTAAAAATACAAGGCCCCATTGTGTAATACAGGCAGTGCATTGTTATTTTTTCTAGGCCTGTCAGTGTAAAAAATGTGTCTGTTTGCCTTCCCCTATGACCTGCAAAA
This sequence comes from Phyllostomus hastatus, assembly GCF_019186645.2. NCBI lineage: Eukaryota > Metazoa > Chordata > Mammalia > Chiroptera > Phyllostomidae > Phyllostomus > Phyllostomus hastatus. Next base: position 31,069,417 of record NW_025333709.1, on the reverse strand, counting down.
AAATTTTAAGCTATATTATAGAGTAGCAGAACACCCTGGAAATGTTGGTTTTGGAAGGTACCTTGAGGAATAACATATTAAAAAATCTGGCAACGTAATTTGGTAAAGGTGCCAGGGATACACATGTTCATTTGGGGGCACTTTTATTACTCTTCCTTTTCAGTTGAGTACCAGGACTAGGAGTGAACCACATTAAGAGTCTCTAAGAGGCTGGTGGTTCTTCTGATGGCGGCCTGCTGTGGCCAGGGAGGTCATTTTCACTGCAGCCAGTTGGGAGAGAGGCCAAGCAAATGGGCATACGCTCCAATACGCAGAACCCTAGGAAGCCACACGAAAAATACTGTGTCTGAGATTTGCCCAAAATAAACCAGATGGCATTCAGCTTGCCAGGCTATTTAGTATAATGTTTGTTGTGGTTTGTTGCAGGCCCCATGTGTCTGTCATAAGATTATGGGGAGTCCTGGTATTCTCTCTGTCTCCCTTTTTTTTCTTTTTGGCATTTGACCGTCAGTAGCCATTTCTTCAGATCTGTCTTGTGGGTTCCTCTAGGGTGGTTCTATTTTATCCTAGTAGGTACTGAGATGAATACCTTATAGGAAATTGCCATGCAGCTTCATATGTGGTTTTATACTGGGCCTATTTTTAGGCACTTTCCATACCTCTGGGACTCCCAGGCATCCTTTCTCAAGGGTAAGTCCCAGCTGTGGATGTTTAATGCTGCAAGCAGACACAGGGGAGAGAGGCTGGGTCACTTTCTGCCTATCACCCTACCACGTGGGCTGTTGACCCTCATGGTCTGGAGCCCCCAAGGCCTGGGTCGGAATGTGAACCCTGCTGCATCCTGTCTGAGTGACCCGCAGCAAGCTGCTCGCCCTCTTGGGGCATCAGCTTCCTACTACCGAAAATGGAGACTAATAGCAGGCCTTCCCGGGGTTGCTTTGAAGGTTGAATCAGATAATGAATGTAAATTGCCTAGTAGATAGTAAGCATTCAATAAATGTTAGATACTGCAATTAGCTATTATTACTGCCATTACTCTGAATATCCTGACCTAACTCATGGCCTGCAACCCACAAACACAAACCCCCAAATTATTGTCATTGCCCCTTCTCTCCCCTTAATCTGTTAAGTTTAATTTATTAAAGTTGGGATTTAAAAAAAGAACAACAACTTTATTTCCTTTGCCCTGCCAGTGTTTCAGTTGGTTAGAGTATCTTCTCGTCCCAAAAGGTTGCATGTTCAATTCCCATCAGGGCACATACCTAGGCTGCAGGTTGGATCTCTGGTCGGGGTACTTACGGGAGGCAACTGATCGATGTTTCTGTCTCACACTGATGTTTCTTTCATTCTCTCTCTCTCTCTCTCTCTCTCTCTCTCTCTCTCTCTCTCACTCCCCTCCTCTTTCTCTAAAATCAGCAAGCATATCCTCAGGTGAGGATTTAAAAAAACTCTTATTTTTATGACTGAACTATTCATTTTGATTCTTCATCTATATTTGGTTTCTTATACTCTGAAAGGTTTTAGTTTCTTTAAACTAAAAATTGTTTAAAATGTCCTCTTGTTCTTTGTTACCTGTTATATGTTCTACTGTTTATTTTTTTACTTCAAGGTTTACAAATATTTATCAGGCACCGTCTGTGTGATAGGCACCATGCTAGGAGCTGAGGACACAGAGCTGATTAATACATGGCTCTTGCTCTCGAGGGGCCTTAAGTTTAGTGAGGGGAGCAGACATGTAGAAAGGCAACTAAAATACAGAATAATAATTGTCATAAATTATAGGAAGGATGAAAAATACACAGGGACCAAGGAGAAGATGCTTCTGGCTCAGCCCCAGGGAAGCTGGGGTGTGTTCACCCAGGGGGCAGAGTGGAGGTGTTCCCTGAGGAAGAGGGGGTGTCAGTGGACAGCAGGCCTGCTCCCCTCTGGGCAGAGGGCACAGCAGATGCATGAGAATGGAGGTGAACAATGGAATGGCGCGTCTGGGGCATTTCATGAAGAGCCACCAGCCTGGAACCTCTTGCGCAAGTGTGGAGCGCTGGGAGTTGAGAGGAGAGCGTCTGGAGGGGCTGGATTCTGAAAAGCTTCTTGGGCCTTCTTAAGAAATTTTAACTTAACCCTATGGACTGGGAGAGAGCCAGTGCAGGGTTTTCAGCAGTGGAGTCCCTGTTTTCTTTTTTATTAAAGTACCTCTTACATATAGTAAAGCAAACAAATAAGTCTATACCCTAATGAACTTTTCAGTTGTATGCACCTCTGTATATATGCAATGTTTGCAGCAGCTTCCTTGTACATCCTCCCGTCAGCCTCCCGGAGGTAACCACCGTCCCGACCTGTATCACCATACATGAGTTTTGCCAGTGTTGAGCTGTGTGTAAGTGGATTCATGTGCTCTTTTGGGTCTGGCTTCTCTCGTTCAGCACGTTGTCTGTGCGGTTCATCCCTGCGGTTGCAGGTGGCAGTAGCCAGTTCCGTTTTGAATGCTGTGTAGTGTTACCTCTGCAGTCACTTGTGACTACTGGTTTGTTAGTTTTTTAATTGTTGACCTAAAGTTTCTAAAAGCTGACCGAGAATGAAATCTTCCACTTTCATTTTTGCCTCTTTACAAAATGCTCACTGTATACGTCTCAGTTACCACCTGGGCTTTAAGTTGAGGAGTGTCCTATTGCACCACCTGAGAAACCAAAGATCTGTCAGCAGCTGGAACATTTAAGATCCTTAACATCTCAAGAGAAGATTGACTCAAGGGTTTTCTAGTTCATAATGTAAAACCTTTATGTTTCTATTATTCTTTATTGTCTCCCAATACCTTATACCTCATCAATTAATAAAGGATTATTGAGAACTTACTAGGTGCCAGACTTTGGGATATTTGACAAGAAGTTTCTAAGGAGCAATCAGTCAAGATTCTGCCCTCATCTGGAGGGTTGGGGAAGGTTTTCTTAAAGGGGTGACACTTGATCTAGGAACTCAAGGATGAGTAGTAGTTAACCAGGAGGAATGAGGGGGAACAGCACATGCGAAGGCCCATGTGGGAGGAAACTCCTAAAGTTCCAGGAACTAAAAGAACGTTGGCGCATCCGGAAGGAAACGGGAAGGAGGGAGAGTGGCAGAGTTGGAGCTGGAGGTAGAGACAGTGACCCAGTCAGGTGAGAGCTGTGCTCCGTTATGAATCTTAGGTTTTATTTTTCTTATAAAGTGATGTAAACCTTTTTAAAGGTGTTAAGAAAGGGAGTGATGTGATCTGTTTTGCATGTTTTAAATAATTAGGTTTTCTGCTGTACTTTTATGGAAAGGAAGGGGCCTGCTGCTGAATATCCCACCTGTAGGTCTGGGAACATTAGCTCTACTAACAACCGGTCATTTGCTGGCTGCATCTCATTTTTAGTTTGGTCAGGTCTTTCCTGAATGTTTTTTCCTCCTTGCATCCCAGACTTCAGGACTTCCTTCCCTTTGACTAAGATAAGAGGGAAAGTACTTTCCCTATTATCTTAAAATTAGCAGAGCTAATTTTAAAACTCTTTCTTTTTAACTGAAGTCTAAATCTGAGGATTGTAACTTCGGAAGGGCTAGCATTCTGATGCATCACTAGGCTACTTCAGTGTCACTATCTTTACTCTGTATCCAGACTGAGTTACGGTTTAGTGACATAAGTAATTATATTAATCAGAGTAATAACTCTACCCACTGTAATAATTTTTAAAAAATCAAAGCAGCTTAACTTAATAAACTTTTATGTTCTCATGCAAGCCAAGACCAGTACAGTTGGCGTGGACCTTTTCATGCGGTAACTCAGGGACCTGGCTCTTCCCCTTGGTGCTCCCACCATCCCAGCGTCTTCACTTTCCAGCTGTACCGCTGGGACACACAGCCATCCAGAAGACTGCGCATGATGTGGTGTTGCCAGTCCTGGGAGGGGCGGACATCACATCACTTCTGCATACAGCCTATTGGCCACGGTGCAGTCACGTGTCTCCAGAACCCAAGTGGAAGGAAGACTGAGCAATAAATGTCTGAGTGCTAGGAAGAAAAGACTTAAGGAGTCAGCATCTAGCCAGTCTGCCGCAGTGCTATAAAATGTGCTAAAACCTGTGTTGCTTTTTATAAATTACATTTATTTATCCTTTTAGTCACCAAGTGTCCTAAGTATTTGCACTAGGGATACAGTGGGGAGCAAAATCGATAGAAACGGTTTCTGCATCAAGGAGCTTGTGGTTTGGTCAAGAGATGGTCAGAAATAACACAGTCACACAAATGCATATTTAATTGTAACATCGTAGTAGGGCTGTGAAGGGAACAACGTGCTGCTATGGGAGAGCACCTACCAGGAGACCTGACCTAGTCAACAGTCTTCAGGGAGGGACTCTCTAAGGAAGAATCCACCTGACAGAAGTCCGGAAGTAGAGAGACAGAAGTAGGCAGCTTTTGGAGGGAGCAAGAAGGAGCACAAGGAGTTTTAGGATCTGAAGGAAGCATGGCTGAAGTCCATGGAGAATGGGGGGACAGGAGTCAGATGATTCAGGGGCTGGTTGGCCACGAAAGGAAAACATTTGGGAAAATAAAGTGGAGGGAAGCCATTGGAGGATTTTCAACCTAGCAGTAACATGAGCATATCTGTTTTATGAAACATTGGCCTCAGTGTGGACGATGGATTGTGGTGAGGCTAGAGGTGGTGTCGGCATTATCTGCGTGGCTTTTCCCTGGTTCCTGTTCTTCCTTCGTAGCCTCCCACCACTGTATTAAGTAGAACCATTGGGCTCTAGGGGAAGGGCTGTGATTTTCCGTTCCAGACGTGGAGATGTTATCTATATTATTGAAGGACAATAATCTAATCCAATTCTGAGCTCTTTGTCATGTTGAAATATTCCTCATGGCCTATACCGCCTTTCTAGTTTCCATCAATCACATTGACTATTTAACCAGACTGTTGCTGGCAAGATTTGCCGCCACTTAATCTGGGACTAGTAGGAAGCAGTGCCCATGACTGCCCTGTCTGCCACTTTGAAAAGGTCTAAGCAGCACTCCATGTGTCCAGCATTATTGGCAGATAAGCTATCCCCGATAAGTTCTTGTTTCTCTTAAGTACTCAGAGGTGTTCAAAGACTTTTTTACTCTCTGATTTCAAAAGTGGGCATAGAAACAATATTAAAGATAGAGTTTTAAAGGAAAAAATTCCTTACCTCTACTATGTAATGATTTTTACTTTTGCATATCATTTAGAATGCTTGTGAACTTCCATACATATATCAAGATATCTTCTATTGTTTTTTCTTTTTTCTTTTTCACCTTAATATGATGTCTAGCCTATAGCAAAAGCAAATACATATTTGTTGGCTGAATCAATTAACATATAAATGAATACATGTTAATTGAAGAAATTTTAAAATGCTGAAAACCCCAAAGAAGAAAATTAGAAATGACCTAAAGTAAAACTTAACAACCAAAAAAAAAAAAAGATCCATATCCTTGCACTGAAAGAAAAACTGCCTGTTTTTTTTTATGTAGTTTTAATAGACCATTTTGTATACTGCTTTTCTAAACAAACATTTTTATGGCCTTTTCCCTGAAATGTTTTATATAATTTTCTAATTTGAGGTAGTCAGAGCAGATACCATTATCAGCAATTTTATGAGACTCAGATTCGATGGCTGGGTGCAAGGCGGGCCCGGCACGACCCCACAGTTCCAATGGACACGTTCTTCCCACTCACCGTGCCTGCTGCCTCTCTGCTCACTCTTACATGTCAATGGGGATGGAAAGGAGGAGGGGTGGTGAATGGCCGTGACACACAGTGGTTTAGAGTCCCAGGAAGCCAGACCGCCTGGATTTGAATCCCACTTCCTCTGTGTGAGCTTGCATGAATCACTTAACCTCTGTAAACCTACCACTTTGGACTACCATGAGGATTAAATAAGTTAACACAGGATATGAAAAGTGCACAGCACATGTGTGGCACATGACATGCGCTATGCAAGGGTTTGTTGTTATTGCTGTCGTTACTACCAATACCTACGGCTGGGTCACTGTACCTTCCTCATCCTCATCCACCTACATTAAGACTGTGAGCGTGTCAGACCCAGTTCCACGGCACAGGATTTCTGATGGCAATGCTGGGCAGATGTCCTTGACCTCATAGATGTGCTTTGCCCCCACTGGTAAATTCACAGACACACGAAGATTGGAATTTGTTTCCAGCAATGATCCCTTTTCACATGGAGATAAACATGTGAAGTCTCTCTAGTTATGTAAACTGAACAGGATTAAAGGTGGGAACTCTATTGGGCTTCTTCTTTGGAGCAAGTTCTCTAATTCCCACTCAACTGCTCACCTGGCTCACTCCGCAGACTAAAAGTGGTCCTCAAGATGATGTTATGATGTTTTCTTTTTATTTTTTCAGGTCAAGACAATACCACAAAGGTTAAAGTAAAGTCAATAAGTTTTAACGAAAATATTTAATTAGAGTAATTTCAAGCTACCTTGCCCCACAAGCCACTGGGTCTTGGGCATGGGGTAAAAAATGCCTGGGGCACATTCAGAAGTCACCAGCCAGCACATACACTTCCTTGAATGTGGCCCTTTCAGAAAAGGACCACATTTAAGAGGTTTGACTCGAGTTCGGGTTTAACAGGAGAAGGCAGTGACAGGGATAAGGGTACTTGCAGGACAAGCTAAAATACTGGGTGATGAGGCCTGAGCTGGAGAGGGAAGGAAGCAACATTCTAAAAATTACACAAAATTTAAAGAAGAGAGAAAAATCATGTTCCGTTTGTTTTCAAGATTAAACATTTTTATTTACTTGTTTCTAAAGTCTCAAAAATATCCTTAAAGATCTTAATTATTAATTTATACAATTCAGAAATGTGCTCAATTCATTTATTTATTGAGCACATATTACGTGCCAGACACTTTCATAATCTCTGGAGAAATTGTGCTAAATAAGCACATTATTGAATTATACCATTGGAAGGGACCTTAGAAATAACCTAGTCTAAAAAGTCTCACATTTTATAAATCACAAAACCAAGCCCCAGGAGAGCAAAGCGACTTGCCCAGTGACACAGCCAGTTAATGGCAGAGCTGGAATTTGTAACTGGGTCTCCAGGCTCAAAATCAGTGCTCGATCCTCAGCATCATATTGTCCTCATGTCTTGGAATCAAGCCTTTTAAAGATATAAATTTGTTATTTTATGATGGAAATTGCTGGAAAGTGATATTTTCTACATGGAGACTTTTATTCAGCTTGCTTTTCAGGAACTTACACAAAATAAAGTGTGGTGCATGAGTACACTACAAGTGAGAGACAGGCATTGAATATATTAGTTAAGGGTTATGGTTGTAAGTAATAGACGTCCACCTGAGCTGGCATGCACAACATAGAGGGGAAGCCGGGGAGAATTTGTTATAGATTACAATAGTGATCCGTGTTGTTTGGGTCATGTGTCTGCTCCCTAAACAGCCAATAATGTCAGGGCAAAGTCCTTTGGTAAAAAATACACGGCTTGGCAAGGGATTACAGGGTAGGGGTGGAGAGAGGAGTTCTCAGAAAGGAAGGAGAATTCTTGTAAAGTGTGGAAATCCCCCAAAGATGTCAGTGTCGGTTGGGTCCTCCAAGAGGCCGGTGCTGATGCTGATACAGAGTTAGAAGTGCAAAAGCTTTATGGGGTAGAGATAACGACTTCAAAGGGTCAAAAAAGGGAGACAGCAGGACTGAGGAGGGAAAGCCTTTGTCTACTATGTGATTTTGGCAACTGAAAGGAAAGGAGCGGGGAAGCAGGAGGAGGGAGGGAGAACCTCAGATGAGGATGCAAGTCTGACAAAGGTGAGACCAACCCCTGGGGGAATTCAGGAGCAGAGGCTGTTGGTTAGAGGAGATTCCTCCGAGGAAATGGCCAGGCCCAGTGATTGCTCCTTTACCGCCCTCAGTCATTGGCTGGCGCTACCCTGGAGGAGCGTGGCCTTGGCCAGGGAGGATGCCACGGGGTAACAGCTAACAGCTGTCCACTGATTGCAGCTTCAAGGCAGGTTTCTCTGGAAGGGAGATCACAGCGAGCCCCGGGCTGCCCCCATGTGAAACGTTAACTGAATGTTTTACTTACAACAGGCAGGAAGCTTCTGAGCATCAAAAAATGAGGGATTCCATATTTTGGACATATATTTTGATGAATTTACTGTTTTTTGAAGTTCTTATTTTAAAGGGATATTTTTAATGTTTTTTTTTTATTTAAATAATACAGAGGTGCACAAATCTTCCTTTAGTTACCACTGCAAAAATCTGATCTAGGTCCTAACAAAGCTTTTTTTATGCCATGTATATTTATATATTTTGCATATGCAAAAGTAGAACAGTATTAAAGTAATACTGTATTAAATGCAATATGATTTTGTAAATTGCTTTTTTTATTCAACAAGATAATACCTTTAGTATCTTTCCCCCACTTTAACCCCCATGTTTTGTTAAAATTATCTAGACATTTTTTCACATAATTCTTTTTTCACTTTAGATTTCTTCGATTTAATTTCATGCTATTTACAAATGCATGAAATTCCACAGCAACATGATCAACAATTATTTAGAGTTGAGCATGGCTGGTTTCTCTTCTCAACCCTGTTTCTTATCTGTCAGGTCTCCCTAATTCATTTATATTTGTGAGTTGACAGCCACCTAAGACCTCCAGCTTAATCAGATGCTTTAATTTTGCTGCCATCTGTTTCCAGCCTCTTTCTTTGGCTCGAAGCCATCACTCTTACCTCGCTCTTCACTGATGTGGGCTTCGTCCGATCCCCACTGTGCTGTCCCGGCTCCGGCTGATCAGCTGCTGCCATCAGTGCTTTCAAGCAGAGCTGTACAGAAATGTTTCCCTAGCCTCCTCCTCTCTCATCCCTGATTTCTTGAATAGGAAGTCAATTAGCTTATAATAAAATTGTTCTTTTTATTGATAACTAAACCCACTGCTATGATCAAGAATGGTGAAGTAGTATTTATTTTTAGAAATAGTGCCCGTGCAGGTGCTTCCTGGTTTCTCTGTCTCACGAGACAGAATAGGTCCTAATACCTTGAGTTGTGAACATCCAACTCAGCCCTGCCCCAGGACAAACCAGAAGTGGCATTTGGATGGTAACCGCATAGTCCAGGGAAGAAACAGAAACAGCAGGAGGCTGCTCCAAGAAAGGCAGTCCGCTCAGAGTGGCTCTGGGGCTGTGTCTGCATAAATGGAGGGAAGGACGATGAGATGATAATGTTCAGCTGAAAACAAATTGGGTGGGGAGAAATGTCGAGGAAACTAGTTTAGTACATGTTCCCCCCGCACCCTCCCAGAGAGTGTTTTGTCTTATATTAGAACCTTTCTATATACATTTTCCCAGACACATTATTTTATGTATTTATTACAATATTTAGATCCTGCCTTCAAGTTCCAATTTCTAGGAAGTCCAGTACATACGTCCTTCTTTTCTATTGGATTGGGTAAGGTGAAGTACATGAGGCATTAAAGACAGCTGAAAGGTTTGTTTTAATTGGATGTCAGTATATAACAAAATGATTAACAAACTTACTATGTCAATAAGATGTTAGTGCTTCCTTTTGATGACTGCATATTTTCCAGTGGAAAGTCCATTTTTTGGAGGCCAGCCTGTCCCTTCATGAAAATTCTCTACGTTTTTCTCAAAATACAACATTTTTCAAAAAGCATGATTAAGTGAACATATTTGGGGAAAAAAATTCCCTCCCAACTGATAAACACAGTTTCAATAGGTGTCTGCTTTACACATTTAATTTTGGATGGAGTTTTCCTCCCAGAGGAGGTCCGTGTGGTAGCCAGCCTTTAGGACAGTGCCCTGTAGTTCTCACTCCCGGTGTTCACGCCCCTCTGTGTCCCTCCCACACAGGAAAGAGCAGACCAGTGTAACTAACAGGGCTGGATGCTGCAGAAATGACAGTGCACCTTCTGAGGCTAGGCTACAGAAGATACGGAGGCTTCCACCTTGCTGTCTCTTGAGTCACCCCCTTTTGAGGAACCCAGACATCACATCACGAGGGCACTAAGTCCTGAGAGGGGTCCACGTGGGGAGGAACTGAGGCCTCTGCCACACTCAGCACCAGCTCGCCAGCAATGTGGACGTGCTGTCTTGGAAGCAGACCCTGCAGAGCCACGATCCCCCAGCTGGGCCACTCTTGAATTCCCACAGGAACTGTGAGATAATAAGGGCTTCTTATTGTTTAAGCCTCTAGGCTACTTATAAACTATCTCTAGGTTTTGAGATAGTTTATTACTCAGAAATATATAACTAATACAGATAATATCACAGTTCTAACAGTGGAGCTGAGACTTGGAAATGTGGCCACATGCTTTATCCCCAAGCATTATTGTGAGTTCCATTATTCATAGCCTCATATTCCTTTTCTGAAAATGGGATAAAAAAGACCAGGATTCATCCATTCTTTTAGGATTTCCTATAGCTCCCAGTAATTCTTCCTACCTGTTACCCCTAGTGGAACGTGGAATCAGTGAAATAGCATGAATCCCATATATGTGGTCTCTACTTCTTTGTCGCTTCAAGGCAATAGTTTTGTTTTTGTTGCAGGGAGGGAAGTGCTGAACTTATTGTTATTGAATCTCATTATTATAGAATGTTCATTATTATGGAAATTTTGATATCATTTAGTCTAGTGATTTTCCAGCCCTTTCAGAATGGAACCCTTTTTATTCCACATAAATATTTCATGGAGCCCTAATGTCTGAAACAGAATATATTAGTGTTTAATTGGTATAAATATATTTTATAAGTTAAAATATTTATATTATCAAAATCAGTAAGAACAATGAGGTCCTTAAAAACCTCTAATGTAAGCTTAATATGATATTTGTAATGAATGAGGGCATTGTGATAGATACAAAAATTTGAAATGGGGATCACAGATGACAGTTGCAATTTTATATCAGCTTTAGCATCCAATTGATTTGCTATCTTGTGTTGGTTAATATTAAAAGTTCAGTTACTCTGTGGTAACAAATAAATCCAAAAGTTGCAGTAGTCTAAAGGAACCACAGGTGAGAACTTGGTTCTTCTGTCAGTCTAGGTGCCTTTCCCTGCTCTGCCCCCGTCACCTCTCAGATACACTTATGCATTCAGTGTCACCCTAACATCTGTCATGTGTGTATCTTAGTAAAAGCGAGGTTTGGTTTGATTTAAACAAATATGGAAAGCATAAGAGTATTAAAGGCTTCATGCAGTGTGTTACTCTAAATTCTATAGAGATTGCAAACTCAGATGCTTGCAGGGACCATGTGGGCAACAGAGATGTGACAAGGGGACCTGAGCCATGCCATAGGAACCAGACACACTTGCCCAACTCTAGCTGATTATGGCTGTGTGGAAGTGAGAACCCAATGAGTTCAGATGTTGGCTATTTATTTTTTGGAGAAGCCTTATACTATCTCCATGGAAATAAATGTCTGTAATAGCAGATTGTTGAAACTGGAGCAGTGATTTTATACATTTCCAGATTTAAGTTGGGGAGCCAAGGGCAATTCCACCTACATGGAGTGGAGGGGAGGAAATGAGAGAAAAATCATGTAGCAGCCCCAGCCGAGGCCAGCTTTATGAACCACGTCAGGCTCATCAGTCAGTCACCAAAGGGCCCAGAAGTCACTGGAAGCACCACCTAGCTCTGTCTTCATTAGACCCATAAGACCAGGTCTTGGCTCTAAGTATATTCAAGACATGTTTTATCTTTTTGGCATAGCCTATTTATCCAGCTTAACAAAGCTTTGTCAGCTTAACAAAGTGGAGTGTCTAATGCTCCATGCTGTTACATTGAAAAGAGGACAAATACAGAAATGAGGAAACTCCTAAGGGCAGCATACAATAGAAATGAAGAACTGGGCAAGGCCTGGGAGGTAGAGCTGGGCTACAAAGCTCTTGTACTTGACAATACGATACTCAAGTACTTTGGCAGTTCCAAGTAATTTCATCACCATTCAAATAGTGAAACACAGTTTTTGAAGCAAAAATGTGTGCATTTCTAAGTGCCTATCAGTAGGTGAGTGGATAAAAAAGCTGTGATATGTTTACACAATGGAATACTATGCAGCAATAAAAAAGAAGACATGCTTACCTTTTGTGACAGCAAGGATGGACCTGCAGAATGTTATGACAAGTGCCACATGATCTCACTTACTGTGGAATCTAACGAACATAATAAATTAACAAACAAAATAAAAGCATAAGTACATAGAACACACTGACAGTGTCCAGAGCGGGGAGGGGACTGGATGAAAGATGGAGAAAGGTTAACCAAAGAGCATTTATGCACAACACATGGACATGGACAACGACATGAGATTGACTCAGGGAGGGGAGGGGGTGGAGTTGGGGAAAGGGAGAAAAAGCAGGAACAACTATAGTTGCATAAAAAATTAAAAAATGTGTATTTCTTAAGAGCTGTACCAAACCAACCTTAAATCACATGTACAAAGTGACTTTTCCATTTTCAAAGCCAGAGACAATGTGGCTCATTCTCTTTGTTCCTCTTACCTTCACCCAACACTTAATCTTACAAAACTAAATTCTTATATTTCTCAAAGTGCTGAGCTGGGGTCTGTATTTATTCACTTAGTTACTCTCACTGGATGTCTCATCTGATTCAAATGCCGTTTTACTGTGCACAAGTATTGTGAATATGTAGGTGTAATGTGATGTCAGTATACTCTGCATAGTATTGTCATTATAGCAACTTGACTTTGTAGAAATGCTTTGAGTCTACCAAGTTATGTGTAATGATTGTAAATCCCTGCTCAGCACAAAACTTACCTTTTGAATCCACCATGTTTCTCAACATCTTTGTTCCCATCATCGTCAATGACCGTATCTCAGGCATCCATAGAACTATAATATTATAGACAACATAGGATGCAGCAGCATGGAGGGTTCTAGAAACAAGCCTCTGCCATTGGGGATCCCACAGATGGTTGCACACATCCTTTTAATTAGCATATTATTGACCCAATAATAGCTTCTTCAGAGAGATGTGTTTTATATTCCAGTCTACCCAGCTGGCATGGATATGCTGCTTAAGGACTGCATAATAAAAGTCTTTATGAAAATGCACACAGCATATGTCTGGAGGCAGATTTATAGATTGAATAGTCCCTGCGGTTGTCCCTTTTTTCCTCTACCAAATAAAGGAAATGAATACACATCTAAAGCCTAGCAATTATTTAAGTTTAGCAAGGGTTTTTTCTCGTTCACAAAAGATTTTTTTATCAACAAGTTTAAAGTCTTTTAACCTCTCTTTTAAAAATTAGTTATCATTTTCCCTCTTGGAAAAGATGCTTTACAAAATTCAGCAGGAAGACATGAGTCTTTAAACAAGCACAGTGCTTTTTGGTAATGCTGAAAGTTCTAGAATGAACGTGCTACTAGGAGGCAATGAATAAGAAGTATGCTTCATGTAATATAGCTGTGGTTTGCAGAAAAGATAGGAAGCCCAAAGGACAGCAATATTTGTCATTGTACTGTTTAGACCTTTTTTTTCAACTATAGTTGGCATTCGGTATTATATCAATTTCAGGTGTACAACATAGTGATTAGAAATTTATACAATTTACGAAGTGATCACCCTAATAATTCTAGTACCAATCTGACATCATACAAAGTCACTATAATATTATTGACTGTATTCCCTGTGCTGTACCTTCCACCCCGGTGACTTCTTATATCTGGCAATTTGTACATCTTAATCCCTTCCTCTATCCCTACCCAATTGGCTTACCATCTGGCAACCATCAATTTGTTCTCTGTTTTTTTCTTTTGTTCATTTATTTTGTTTTTTAGATTCCAATATAAGTGAAATCATATGGCATTTGTCTTTCTCTGTCTGACTTATTTCACTTGGCATTAATACCCTCTAGGTCCATCCATGTTGCTGCAAATGGCAAGATTTCGTTATTTTTATGCTTGAATAATATTCTATTGTATAGAGTATTTTAAAGAATTCATCAGCCAAAGTGACTGGAACAAAATGTCTATGTTAAACACAGATATATGCTTTCTATTTTTCACACTAATCCATCTTCCATACTGAAACATTATAGAATCTCAAATTATTTCATTTTTACTTCATTGTAGGAAATTAAATAAATTAAGTTTTTATTTGAATAAACCCATCTTATGAAGTATGGCAATGTAAAAATTCAACATGTATTGTTTACAAATAAAGATTCTTCTTCAGATAATTAGCTCCATTCATTCAATATTTTATTAATTCTGGACAATTAATATTGGAGTCAAGCTTACCTCCCTTTTCATATCCTTTATGAGCCACAGTCTCTGTTTGTTTTATGGGATAAATGTAAAGACATATTATTTGATTTCATAACATTAACTCAGCATAGAGTAATGCTGCTATTAACAGACATAGGAGGCCAGTGGGAAAATCCAGTTCAAAAGGAAGATAAATGTAGGATTTCAGGCCACACTCCCCCACTGTATCCTTGCTGTGTCCCTACCAGCGTGCCAGTAGATGCTGATGGAGGTGGTGTGTTAGTAAGCACGAAGTCACTGCTCTCTAACCACCACATTGGGGTGATAAGCGCAAGTGAACCATGTAATTAGCTGTTCGAGACTGAATGAGATTAAGTGCCACATAAGTGATGTCAAAGATAAATCTGGTCAAGGTTCAGAGCAGAAGCAATAGAGCAGCGGCTCTAGGGTCAGACTCGAGGGTCAGATAGTCGTCGGAGAGACTCTTGATTTCACCATTTTAGAACAACGTGGTCTTAAGTCACTTAATGTCACTAAGCTCCAATTTCCTTATCTGTAAAGTGGGATCAAAACACCCTCTTTACAAGTTGTTATGACGATGGAATGAGATCGTGTATGGGAAGTACATGATGGGTAGGAGCCACCAGTTGCACCTATTACTATGGCTGTTCTGAGCTAACAGGGGCAATAAGGCAGCCAGTCCTCATGCAAAAGATATGCTTGAACTTGAGGACAGTGAAGGATTTGTTTAGGGTCTGCTATTTAAACACAGAAATCAGGGAGAAGACTGGCCCACTAGAAATCATAGTCTTAAAAATGTGCTAGAGAATTTCAAAGTATGTTAGTGTCAGATTACTGATGGCCTTGAATGTCAGTAAGAGAAGCTCTGACTATTCATTCTATGGGCAGTTGGGAGCCATTTGGGAAATTTTGAGAGAGGAAGTTACCTGACGAAATTGGTGTTTTAAGGCTCTTTTTCTGATATGATAATTGGATATGCAACCTGGAAATGAGAGAGTCAAGATAAAAGGGGGAGAAAGACTGAGCATTTATTAAACAGCTATGGTGTGTGGTTTCTACTATGGCCTAAAAGCCAATCTCTCATTCCAAGGAAGGATCAATGAACCTCTCTTCTTTAGCAACACGGGAAGTAAAAGTACAAAAGAGCTCTCCAGAGTTCTGCAGGGCCTGGACTAGAGCAACGTAACAGCCTGCCATGGTGGAATGAAGACACTTTATGGTGCTGGTAGAAGGAAACTTCAGAATGCAAATTCTGTTTGAAGGAGCATCCTGGTGTTTTCTGTGTTCTTTCCCCCTATCCTTTTGTACTTAGAGTAAAGCGCCTGGTAGAAAAGACTCAGAGACTTCAGACATAGGCATGATTGCTACATAAAACTCTTCATTCAGACCCATTTTCATTAAAACCAGACTGGTTTAAAAAGAAAGCTATTTGAAGCATGCTCTTCTGTAAACATGGGAACATCTGTAAAGAAATATACAGGAGCCGAATTATCAATTTGAAAAGTTGTATCTAAAAATATCCAGTTTCCTTTACAGTCGAGGATGGGCCAAGGAAAGGTGACTTCATTTTGGCAGACTCCCTGGCCTGTGGAAGCCTCGTCAGACTCATGAAAAGATTTGCCAACCCCAGGGCCTGCGAGCGGAGCAGCCGCAACTACATCCACAACGCGCTCTTTATTGTCTCTCAGTGAGTGCCAGTAAATAGTTCCGTAAATCAGAAAACAGGAATCTTTTTAGACTCGCATTTATCTTTCTTTTCAGAAATATCTGTTCAACATGCTGTTCTTATTAAGGAAAATTCTGGGAACCATGTGGCTCTCAAAGAGTCAATTAGTGTTTCCAATTAATTTTCAAAAAATGTTCTTAAAGCCTAACATAGGCCAACACTTTAAAAAATCCATAGCACTGAATGCAATCTTAATGAAAACTTTCATGTTCTGGCTTACGTGGAAGTGGAATGTTCCGAGAAGATATCCAAGATCCATGTTTCCCTGGGTCAGGTTGAACTGTGACATTAAGTTCATTGTTGAATTGGTGTCGTGTTTTCACAGATTTTTTTTTTTTCCTTTGCTTTGCCAGGATGAGTTCTCTGGCTTGTAACCGATATATGTGGTTGTAAAGCAATTAGATATTTTTCTGTGAAAAGACAACTTCAGATGTGAGAGAATGAAAGTGTTTAAAAAAATAAGATTTGGAAGCTGTAAAAAACTTTGCTTTTATATGCACCTATGCTTATAGGATGTATCTGTTATTGATTTGCCTTTCCCATTGGCTGCATAAAGTGTTCCTTTATTTTTTTATTTTATTTTTTTAATGTGTCTTAAGTGATAACATCTTTTTTTTTAAGATTTTATTTATTTATTTTTAGAGAGGGAAGGGAGGGAGAAAGAGAGAGAAAAACATCAATGTGCAGTTGCTGGGGGCCATGGCCTGCAACCCAGGCATGTGCCCTGACTGAGAATTGAACCTGTGATGCCTGGTTCGCAGACCGAGCTCAATCCACTGAGCTATGCCAGCCAGGGCTAAAGTGTTCCTTTAAACATGGCAGGCACTGTGATCGGCAACACAAGTGTTGGCTCAAGAGGAGACTGCCGATCTTACCTTCGCATCTCACTTTACACTCAGAACCGAGCTTCCATTTCAAATTTTATTACTAAATCCTCTTTATAAGTACCTGGAAGAAAAATCACTTAAATTCTGTACTTTTATGGGAAAATACATACATAGCTTCACCTCAAGACATAAGATTTATATCTTCATGATTTTGTATTATGAAAAAATCAATTTGTTTAAAAACTCCGTATGTTATTATACTATGAATATCATAGAAAATGAGTCCTTTACCCCCAACTTTTCAGGAAATCTCTCTCTTACTGTTTTGGGGAATATTTCTTTATAGTTTTTTTTTCTATAGAGTTACCAACATATACAGGTATATATATTCATTAAAATGAGATCACCATGTGCCTACACTTATACAACTTGCTTTCTCTCCTGGATGCCTTTTCTTGCTTAGATGCCTTTCTTGTACATAGCTAGGCTATGTACAAGCCTAGTTTATTCTCTTTTGACAGAAATATTTTATTCCTTTGTGAAGTGACCCATAATTTATTTGGACAGCCCTCTGTTATGGACATTAACATGATATACTGTTTATTCATTTTTTAATTTACATACCAAAAAATTCACTATTTTTTGTTTGAAGTTCTATGTTTTGATGGACAAATAGTCATGTAACCACCACATTAAGATACAGAACTGTCCCATCACTTTAGAAGTTTCTCCACACTGTCCCTTTGTAGTCAATCTCTTGACCCAACTTGGCAATCACTGATCTATTTTCTATTTCTATAATCTTGCCATTTCCAGAATATCATAAAAGTTGAATCATGGAGGATATACCCTTACGAATATGGCCTCTTTCATTTATTGCGATGTGTCTGAGATCCACTGATGTTGTTGTATCAGTAGTTCATTCATATTTTGTTGAATAGTCTACTATTGTGTGGAGGTGCCAGTTTATCCACTTATCAGTTGAAAGACATCTGGGTTATTTCCAGGTTTTGAAGTGATTAGTACAGCTACTTAAATATTCAAGTATAGGTTTTTGTGTTAATGTAAGCTTTCATTTTATCTGGGCAAATGCCCAAAAGTGTGATTACTGGGTCAAATAGAATATGTTTAACTTAATAAGGAACTACCAGATTGTTTCCAAAGTACCTGTGCAATTTTGCATCCCCACCAGCAAAGTGTGAGTGTTCGTTTTAGCTATTCTAACCAGCATTTGGTATGGTCAGATTTTTGTTTGTTTGTTTTCTTTTGTTTGAACCATTCTGATAGGTATGTGTTGGTATTTCATTGTGGCTTTACTTTGCATTTCCCTAGTGACTAATAAGTTTGGTATCTGTTTATGTGCCTATTTGCCATTTATATACCTTCTTAGGTAAAGCGCCTGTTCAAATGTTCCCCATTTTTGTATTGTTTTCTTATTATTGAGTTTTGAGAATTCTTTATATTTTCTGGATGCAAGTTTTTTTACCACATGTTGTTTTGCAAATATTTTTCCCAGATCATGTTTGTGTTTTCAGATTGTGTCTTTTACAGATCAGAAGCTTTATATTTTGATGATGGCCAATTCATTATTTTTAAATGGATGATGATTTTGGTGTCATCAAAATCTTTGCCTAACCTAACCTCAACGATTTTTTCCTATGTTTTCTTCTAGAAGTTTTATTTTTAATTATATTTTATTGATTATGCTATTACAGTTGTCCTGATTTCCCCCCTTTGCTGCCCTCCACCCAGCACCCCCACTCCTTCAAGCATTGCCCCCACCATTGTTCATGTCCATGGGTCACGTGTTTAAGTTCTTTGGCTTCTCCATTTCCTGTACTGTACTTTACATCCCCATGGCTATTCTAAAATTACCTATTTGTACTTTTTAATCCCTTCACCTCTTCACCCATTCCCCCACAGGCCCCTCCAATCTGGCAATCATCAGAACGCTCTCTGTATCCATGATTCTGTCTGTGTTTTTCTTGTTTGATTAGTTTGGTTTTTAGATTCATTGTTGATAGATATGTATTTTTTACCATTCTATTTTTCATAGTTTTGATTTTCTTATATAAGTCCCTTTCACATTGATTTTATAAATAATAGTTTGGTGATGATGAAGTCCTTTCATTTTTTCTTGCCTGGGAAGCACTAGAATCTGCCCTTCGATTCTAGATGATAGCTTTGCTGGGTAGAGCAATCTTGGTTTAAGCCCCCATGTTTCATGGCTTTGAATACTTCTTGCCAGTCCCTTCTAGCCTGCAAAGTTTCTTTGGAGAAATTAGCTGACAGTCTTATGGGCACTCCACTGTAGGTAACTAACTGCTTTTCTCTTATTGCTTTTAAGATTCTCTCTTTATCTTTAACCTTTGGTATTTTAATTATGATGTGTGGGCCTCTTTGCATCCGCCTTGTTTGGGACACTCTGTGCTTCCTGAACTTGCATGTCTATTTCTTTCACCAAATTAGTGAAGTTTTGTTTCATTATTTTTCAAATAGATTTCCAATTTCTTGCTTTTTTTCTACTTCTTTTGGCACCCCTATGATGCAAGTGTTGAACCTCTTGAAGTTGTCCCAGAGACTACTTATACTACCTTCATTTTTCTTCTTGTTGTTCTGATTGGTTGTTTTTTGTTTCCTTATGTTCCAAATCATTGATCTGATTATAGACTTCATCCACTCTACTGTTGTTTCCCTGTAAATTGTTCTTTATTTCAGTTAGTGTATCCTTCATTTCTGACCGGATCTTTTTTATGCTGTTGAGGTGCTCACTAAGTTCCTTGAGCACCCTTATAACTAGTGTTTGGAACTCTATATCTGGTAGATTGCTTATCTTCATTTCATTTAGCTCTTTTTCTGGAGTTTTGATCTATTCTTTCATTTGGCCCATGTTTCTTTTTCTCCTCGTTTTGGTAGTCTCCCTTTTTTTTTCTATGTATTCATTAGAGCTTCTTTGACTCTGTGTCTTGTAGCATGACTTGATGTAGTAAATGTCCTATAGGGTCCAGTGGCACAGCTTCCACTAGCACCCAAGCTAGATATTTGAGGTGCACCCTTCATGTGGGCTCAGTACACCCTCCTCTTATAGTTGAGCTTTGGCTGCTGTTGGCAGATCAGTGGGAGGGATTTACCCAGGCCAGTCACCTGCAAGGATTAGTTCTGAACAATTACCACCAACCCCCGCCCTCCATGCAGGATCAACTGTGCAGGGGCAGGGTGGTGATACTCTGACATAGTCTGTAGCTGCCCACTGAGTGTGCTGGCCCTGGGGTTTCCCGGGTGGTGGAGGCCATGGTCAGCCCCCAACTGTGTTTTGCCCGGTACCACCCTGCCTTAGTTATAAACCCATCTGAGATCGTTGCTACTTGTGCTGGGCTTGGAGATCCCCAGGCAAATCCTAGCTGTGAACCTAGGCTGGCTGCTGCTATTGCCCAGCCTGGGGCTCACAGAGGCCAGCTGTTGCTTGTTTGATAGGATTTAGGAAGATGTGAAGCATGAGCCAAAACCAGCCATTCATATGGAAAGGCAGCTTGGGTGGGCCAGTAAGTTGGGTGACGCATCTGTACCCTTCCTACCAGTCTGGATAGAAATGGTTTTTTAAATTCAGTGGTTGTCAGACTTCTAATCACTCGATTTCTGATGGTTCTGAGTGAACGTTGTTGTATATTTTAGTTGTAATTTTGATGTGATTCTGCTAAGAGGGGAGCCATGTCTGCCTGAGTTTGTTTTCATTCTAGGTGCAGTGTATTCATTGAGGTTCATATTTTTGCTTATGAATGTCCAATAGTTTCAGTAGCTTTCAATGAGAAGATTTCCTTTGTTCATTGAACTGCTTTTGCATATTTAGCAAAATGAATCATATTTGTGTGTATATATTTCTAGACTCTCTATTCTATTCCAGAATTATGAATTTTCAAAGTGTACTATACTGCTGCTAAATTTATCCCAAGAAATGAAGGTACCAAATTTCATTTAGACCATGCAATTTTTTTTATAGCTTATTGAAATCAAAATGAATGCACGTGATAGTTAAAGCTGGCTCATAAAACTTGTACCATTTAAGGCAGAGTTGAGCAGGGGGGAATATAGAATTAATGCAAAACAATGTGTGCACCCTTTGGTTTGAATATTTTGGGTAGGATTTTTCCATAGACGAATACTGGTGTTAAACTTTTCCAGATTCTTTGTAATAGGGAAAGTGTGAACTTACAGAATAAGTAAGGGGTAATTACCCCTTACACTCGGACACACACATACACATGCACGTGTATACCACACATCATGTGCATACATGCACATACACACCACACATCCAAAGAGAAATTTTATAGCTCAGAAACATTTCATATTTGTTTAAGCCTAAAATAATAGAATCTTTCTATTACTAAAAGCTTGACTTGCTTCTTATGTTAGAACAAAGTATTAGAAACTGCCTTTTTTGTTTGTTTCAATCAACAGGATCCCAAAGCAAGTTAACAGATAAAATATGTGTAACATGCATTTCTCAATGAAATGGTTTACAAAATACCACCCCCCCCCCCCCACTGCCTATCTTTCATCTCTGTTTTGTAGCTTCCTATGTACTGGCTCACCTGACCCCCGAAAGCCCTGAGGACATTTCATCAGTAAGTGAATCGACTCCAGTAGAGGAATTCAGAAAAAAATTACCTCAGCAAACTTGAGGAGACTCGGGCAGGCGCTCCTCCTTAATGTGTGTTTAACCCATAAAATGCTTGACCAGGGAAAACTTAGAGCCCTGGAGAAGAGCTTCCTTCCTCCTACTTCTTTTGTTTTATTCCTCTCTCCCTCCCCTTTTCCCTTTCATCCATATCTAATAGGTATCAATGAGCCACGTTATAAAGAAATATGACATAGTCCCTCCTTGATAATTTAGTTGAAAAAGAATACATATATGCAGAACATGTAAGTAATACCGTAGTGTGATTCACAAAGAATTCTATAAAACCAAGTTTCACTAAGGTGCACTGATATATATGTACAGTTTTATTTTATTGTATATAAACACAATATATAGTATCTATAGTATATATTGTAAATATGTAATACTATATATTACTATTACATATGTCAATTTTATTTTATTGTCAATAAAATAAAATAGTGGCAGTCTTTTGTCTAATTTGCCAAAAAAAGTTAATGGGTCAAATTTTAAACTTTTTTTTCCTCGTGTGTTTTTCTTAAAACTTTCATACTTGCTACCACTAGTCAATTCTAGAAATAATAAAAAAAGAATCTGAATTAGCATAAACATTTACTTTTTATTAGATAATAAGTATATCAATTGTTCACACTCTTCCACACATCACACCCAGATGTCCAGGTGAAGAATTTAAAGAACTGCCAAAGTGACAGCTGCAAAGCATTCAGGAAATTGTAAACCTCAGGGGCTGAGAGGGACCTCTCTACTCACCTTATCCAAGCCTGTTGGGAATCCATCACTGGGCAGGTTAGCTCATTTCACCAAAGTCACTGCCTGGGACACTTCAGAGCCACACCAGTTCCTTCCTGTGCATAGCTGCATAAAGAGTACCTCGGGTAGTCTCACAGGGGAGAAGTGTGTGGGCCTGACTGACTGAACAGGCCTCACGAAGGAGACACTCAGCCTGGGAGGATGGAGAGAACTGGGTATGCTGAGGGGACGTGTTTGCAGAGCTGTCGAGTTTGGAATGCTCCAGGAGAGCGAGTGCATGGGTCTGAGTGAGAGCAAAGTCAGTCAGCAACTTAAAGGGCTCTGTCATGCTGGTGCCTGTAAACTCCGTCAGGTCATTAGGGTGACCATGAATACATTGCTGTTTCAAAAGAGTCATGTGTGCATGTCTTATTCAGTCAGAGAAGTTATTCTATAACTTCACACTTTTACTAGTAGGAAAAATCTGGAAGAGTTTAGTAACCATTTTCAACTTTGAAATTTGTCATTTCTTCATTCCTTGCTTTTTCCTTTTTCGAAAAAAAATGGTTTAAGTTTGAAAGCTGGCATTTCATTACGTTCTTCTGGTGCCCTGGACCACACCCTATTCCAGTGACCTTGAAGTAGCAATTGCTCTTACTCTGGTTACCTGAAAGTCATGGAGTGGTGCAGACATCCGGAAGGCTCCTAAAGTGATGGCCTGAACACAAGAGGGGAGGAAGTAACAACACGGTAGCTAGGCAGTACAGCTTTGTAGGGTTCTCACTGCACCTTCATCTCGGTATCCACAATAGGCAAGAGATTAATTCAGCCCTGCAGCTGCCCATCTCCCAGCCTGGGCCCTGCCAGCATTGTTTCCCACTTAAGGCCTCAGGGCAACACTGGTCTTGTGGCTTGGCCGCAGTGCTGCAGAAGGCCTGGACTGGGAACTCAAAGGCAGCACTTTCACCTCCTAACTGTTAAGTCATCTGTTTACCCAGTAGATACCTTTCAAATGCCTACTGTGTACCAGGCATTGAGCTCCACATGCGAAGCAGGGTTTCTGCCCTCATGGAGCTTCGGTCACGTGTCCAACTAGCAGTGGCTCTGGGCAAGTTTTCTTTTTCTGTAAATGAAGGACCTGGGCTGGATGTTCTTGAAAGGTCCTTTACAATTGCAATATTCTACTCCTGAGCAGAGAGTTCCTGGTATCTCTGAGGGGAACTGAGGGGCAGCTTAAGCAGTATGGGCGGGGGGATGCCAATGAAACAACAATGTAACACAAAGAATTTTGTAGGTTTGTTTTGTTTTACATTTTTGGGGGATGATAGCTTTCCCTTTGGGGGGAACATTTTGTGAAATTTTCTTGAGAAAGAGAAAGAAGAAATTGAAAACCTTTAGTCATTTATACCATCCATGTTAACTCAGGTACATTTTAAGAACATAATTCAGTCTACATAAAAAAGATTCTTTTGAAACTTTTAGTATATGAACTTGTCCTTGCAAATCAAATTAGTTTTACAAATATATTTAACAAAAGTTAGATTTGGGGCAATATTTGTTTAAACATTAAATCCATAAAATCAATAATATTACACCCATTAATAAAGTTTTGTGTCTGCTGTGGAGCACAGCAGCAGGCCAGTGGGCCATCAGCGGTGAAGAAGCATGGTCCTCGTCTCCAAAGGCCCTGCAGTGTGGCAGCTTCTGCTGCTGCATGAACTGAGCAGCTTTTTAAAGACATTATTTTTTGTAAACTCTAGTCTTTAGCATTTATAATGGATATAGGATGACCATGGTAACCGGGGAGAGTCAGGCAGGAGGCGTGCTATCACAGTAGAATATGCTAAGAAGACTTTGGAAACGGAAACTTGTACTTTGCCTAAGATGTTGGAGACTGGGGAGGAGCTGTCTTCCTCCAGCACAGGTGACCTACACATTGTTCTTATGGGACATTGTCCATTAGCGGCACAAAGAATATTTGGTTTTCTTTGACATAGTTCTTGGTTTGGAAGTATGAATGCTATTTGACATCAGTTAAACTAAAAAAAAAAAATGTGGATTAACAGAAATGTTTGCTTTGGTGTTGATTTTCTAATTTTGTTGTAAAATGGATATCCATCTGCACTTCACAACAACTGGGAAATAAAGATATTTTAAGTGTATAAATATGATTTGAGAATTTGAAAAACCTAGCCTGGAATTTGTATGAGCAAGTATAGATTTCTATTTAAGACGTGGCCACCCAGAAGAGCTAAACCACCTTCCACTCCATTCCAACCTCCTTCTTTTTTTCATTCCATTTTGTAAAGATTCTTAACTATGACAATAGAAGCTTGCAACAGAGCACCACAGCGGAGCTGTGGAAACGTTCACAGGTTGGATCAATCACATGTGCCCTGTTCAGCCCTGAATAGATAAGGTGCAGTATTACCAGTGGGAAAAATGTACCAGGTACTCAGAGTCTAAGCTGATGTTCTGGGGGAAGAGGGAGGAGGATTTAGAAGCTGTGTTAGTGCCTCTGAGTTACCAAGCGCTGCCTCCTTCAGACTGGGTGCGGCCGAGATATTCCGGGCCTGGGTGTGATCACTGTGGTGGTGACGGACAAGAGTCAAGGGGGCACTGGGGCCCTTCTGCAGGAACACCATTTCAGGGGTTAGCTACAAACCTTACTTGGAGTGGCTGAAAACAGAAGAAATGGCTGTAGGTATTAAAAATAACCATTTGATAGAAAAACTATCAGTGATTGCTGGAAAGAAAATGAAAATTTTCTTTTTCTTTTTTAAAATTTTGGCAGAAGGTAATGACCTCAGTTTGGTATTGGATAGCCAGCCAGTCTTCAAAAGGGGCCAAACCAAAAGCTTTTAAAGAAATGAGTGTCTTAGCCTACCATTTATTCATTCAACCATTTGGTCATCAAATACTTATAAATTGGCTACTTTATGTCACCTTTTCTCAACCTGCCTCCTCCCCCTTAGCTCCTCATTTTCTTCTAAGTCAGTCATACTATTATTTTTTTTTAAGTAGGGTTTTAAATCCTATCGGTTAACCTGTTACCTGGAACATACTGGATGAAATACCTTTGGTTTTCAGTGTTTGTTAGCCTGTTTGAGTTGAAGAAGGGAAAAAAATCCTCTTTAGAGGAGTTTTCTGGAGCCCAGCATTAGCACAGCTCCTTGGTGTCCTTGATATTGGGGAGAATCTTCCAGTCTTGGGGTTTCCTCGTGGTGGCTAGGACTTGTCGTTAGGGTTTCAGAAGCATAGCCATAGATATTTAATGAAAGCAGGCATCTTGAAAACAGCCGGTTTCCATAGGGGTTGGATGTTTTCCAAACTCCCAAGAACAAGGCTGCCGCCGACTGTGGAGTTTCTTTTCCACGCCACCCTCACGCTCATTTGAATGGCAGTGTCTCTAGAATTCTGACTTGTTATTAGCAGGGCTTCCCCCTCCACCCACAGTCTCCCCCCACCCCAAACAGAGGTATTCTCGGTGTTGGGGAGGAAGCTTTTCCTTGCATGACCGACTCCTCGTGGTAAGCTGGTGGTGACAGAGCTCACACTCAAAGGGCTAGCTCCTCACCTTCACAGTCCACGCTGGAAACCTCCCAGACTGGCATTTGCATTGCATGTATATTATACCAAAAGAGATCCAAGATTGTTTTCAGAGAACAATAAAGACAGTGAAAACGCCAGGGGAAAAGAAAATAAGAGTAGAAAATAAAATGAAGGTAAGGGAAAGAAAATTATGGATGTAATTATAAAACATCAAAGCCAAAGAAGGTCCTATGTGGTTAAGATTGAACTTGATACAGAGCTCTCCAGCAGCTAAAGAAAAAAAGAGCTAAGATTAGTTAGAATATGGGAGAGGTTTGGGAGAGGAGACTGATGATACAGCATCCTGCCCACCCAGCCCTTACCTCCTGAGTAGGGCTAAGTTCCCTGGGTTCCTAAGAATTCCTGCTGCCATTTTCAGGACCAGGTTCACATGGCCCACAATTCCTTTTCCCAGGGTGTGGCTTGGGAAGTGGGGGTCCCAATTTTCCCCAGGGCAGTGTCGGAGAGTTCATTGAATTGGAGTCACAGATTTCGACTTCTCATCTCAGCAATACTCATCTTTCGGGGAGTGGTTTCAACTCAGAAGGATGGAAGGAGACGTGGGGAAGTGAACCGGGAGTTCAGAATCAGATGTGGTGTCACAGGGAAGGATTTCTCCTCCCTGCAGTCTAGGTCTACATTTAGACCCACGTGCCCATGAATCTCAGCGTTGATTGGCTTCTCGATGCACAGAGGTCCCAAGAAGATACAACTACCCATGTGTTCCATAAATGATATCAGTTGCCTGTGATGTACCAACAGGGTTTAATGGGTCTTTCTGCAGCCTTTTGGGTAGTATTCAAAAAGCCTGCAGAGCACTGCTTAATCCATAGATTCACCTGGTCCCATTCACTTGGCTGTGCAATAAATAACTCCTGCACTCCAGTTTTTTGCCAGGCACTGGGGATAAAGCAGTGAATACAAATGTCAAAATCTCTACACACATACAGTTTATAATTATTATTTTGCTGTTGATCCTTAATGTTAAGAAGAAAAACTTAACTCTTTTTGAATTTTTTTTCTAGCTGACCAATCAGCCTCTGAAATATTATCTAATTTCTATCTTGATCTCTAAATTACCCTGTGAGGAAGTTTGCCAGAAATCAGTCCCCTCTTTAGAGATCAGGAAAAAGTTTAAACCAGCAAGGTCAGAGAGCTGGGATTAAAAACCAGTTCTGACTCTTAGGCCTAACCATTCTCTACCATACCGTTCTCCCGATGAGGGATTTTTACTTCATTTTCTGACCTCCACTTTGGTAGACAGAAAACAATAAGCAGCTCACTGAAACGCTGTAGATGCAGACATACAGATTTGTCAGAAAACCAAGCAGATAGAGATAGGTAACCAAAATACAGGTGTTCTAGACTACTGCCTAATATAGTGTCTCCAGTGGGCTCCGAGGCCCTGGCCGTGTTTCAGGCATGTTTTCAGGGCCACCTCAAGGGCAGAGAAAACAGAAAAGTACTATATTTTTATTCCTTGTCTCCAGCAATTGAAATGATTCTGGCCCCCAGTAAGAGAAAATAACATTTTTCAGTGTTTGTTCCTTTTTACATGCATTTCTCATACCCAACTTTCATTTCACGTCCTTTTGCTGTTCCACCTCCTTTCCCAACCCACCGGATATAAGATTTTCCCTACCCCCAAAATGTAAAGAACAGGGAATGACAGTAGAAGCATTTCCAGCAGCACTGCAAATCCCTTGACAACGTCCCCAGTGGCATTGGCCATCGCGCTCTGTGACACAGGGACCTGTGGCCCCTCCTCATGGTTCACACGGGGATGCTGGCATCCAGTCATCAGAGCGGAACTGGCCCCGTAATGTTTTCCATCTGCCGGCTTGGCACCAGTCGTCGCAGAGTGTCACCTGGGTTCTGTCTTAACAGTCTCTGGGGCCAAGGCTAGAGGCACTGCAGGGGAACAACTACCTTATTCATCTGTCAGCACTGTTTACTTTACGTGAACAAAACAAGATTTTGCTGAAGTATATGAAAGAATTTTGCTGGAAAAGAAAATCTAGTCAAAAAGGCCCAAAATGCTTTTACCCGCCATCTCTCTTCCTTTCCTATCCCCCCGCATCTTCACATTTTGACAGCTCTCAACTGTCACCTTCGCTAAGGAGCTTTTCCCAACACCCTCGCCCCTCCGTGTGCCCTGGAGAACTTAGCTCATTCTGCATTGTATCACCATTATTTATTTGTGTTTCTCTCTCTCCCACTGAACTGTAAACTCTTCCAAGGGAGGCAGGCACTGCATCTTTTAAAGTCCATACCATACGGTACCTTTCTGCTCAGGCAATGAATTGCAAATTTAAGAAAAAACAGTAACCTTCTTTTAAACTAAACCTGCAGGAATAAAGTATGTTGAAGGTCGCCATTATAAAAAATGAAAATTAGTTAAAACCTTTTTACCTTTTATAAAAAGTTCAAAGTAGGAAGTTCAGTGTTGGAGCTTTAAGATATTTTTTACAGACTGTTTTTTAAAACAACTGAAAATTTTTATTGTTGAAAATCAACAGGGTATTTGATTGAATCTATTAAATACCATTTGAAATGGACCTCCTACATTGCAGCTCCATCATCAATCAAATGGTTTAATAAATTCATGCTTGTGGTTCTAAAGTAGGTTTCTGCTTTAACTGAGAATTTCACATTACTAGTATTTCATCATCTAAGTGATATGTATGCCAGTCATGGTTGAAATGATTCCTAAAAGAATATAACTTTTCTAAGTATATCACATTGATGCTGGCTTGCGCAGTTGAGGAAGAGATGATGAGGTGGCTGTAGCAGCAATTCTGGAAGTAGCAATGTCTGGGACAAAGTTTTGCAAACGAAAGCCCAACCATCCATCCTTGCGTTCAGACGTTCCACACCGACTTTTCCTCCAAGGGCAGAGACAGGTGCCCGTGATCGGCTGCTGCTGAGCAGTAACCTTCACGCCCAGGCTCCATCTTCTTCCGTGCGTGTTTACCAGGACCACGTCTGGGAGGTGTTTATGGGCCAGGCACGGCAGCAGTCCACCTCACTTGTGCCCACAGTCAGCCACGTGGCCATTACCACTTACGGGGGAGGCTGGGACCCACAGGCCAGCTGTGTGCCCGGGCAGAAGATGAGAGCACTCTGAACACAGCTGTCTGCTCTCTGAGATCCGAACTCACTTCTTAGGAAACCTGGTTGCAGGCACAGTGTAGAGGGAGTAGACTGGAAGAGGCAAACACCAGAGCTGTCTGGATGGGAATTCACAGCATTTATCGACAGGCTGGGTGGGGAAGTAGAAAAACAAGAATAGCACTGACAGTTTCCTAACCTCTCCCTGTGTCTGTCCTTTTTAGGCTCTGTGAAAATTACTTCTATAAAACAACTGGATAAGGCTCTGAATAGTTTATCTGTTGCAAAGTTGTTCTGCAACAGTGACCCATTAACTCACAAGATGCATGTAAGCCGGCTTTTCACATCCACTCTAGACCATTTATATTTTCACAGGGACCACAGTCTGGTTTGAAGGAGAGTATCATTAATTAATATTAATTAGCATAGCAAGTACAGTACAATTACAAATACATTAAAGGCCTTTACAGCGAAGAAAAGTCATGAAATGGCATGCTAATTTAGTGTGTGGGCACCAGAAGAACTATTATCTATGCAAAAATAGTTAGGAAAGAATCAACCAAGACGATTTAGGTCGCTAATGGTTTTGGCGTGGGAGGAAAAACTGCACTGCCATTCTTGGCTCTGAGGTGGGGTCAGGAAGGTCAGTAGCCCAGCGTTGACCTTTGTGTTTGGAATCTTTCATACTGACTCACCAGACTGTTGTAATTTGGTGAGCCGAACAGCAGAAGTGTAGACAGCAGTCTCTGCGCCTGAACTTTAAACCTCCTGTGAGTCGTTCGTCCTTTATGATAATAATTAGCACTGCTCGGGATCCAAAGCAGAGTAGCCACCTAAGACCTACCATATTAATCTAAATTAAATCGATGAGCGGCCATGAGAAAACCCGCTGGGAAGGTGGGGGTGGGCGGCTGAGCAGCACAGCTGTATACCTTTGTGTATGGTTTACCTAGAAGTCTGTTCAGAGGTGATTTTTTTTCCAAGAGTGATATATCCGATAGAATGAGAGAATTTCAGCCACATGAATGTGGTCATGTGCTTCTCAGGGGCCAAGGTTCTCCAGTCCCTTTAAATCCAAGTAGTCTTTTTACTCTTTGTTTCTTCTCCTGATGATGAAGTAATAAATGTCATTTTCAAATCAGGGCCAATGGTATTTTTCAAAATTAAGCAATATCTGTTTGATGGTAGAAAACTATGAAGCTAAAAATTTTCAATCAACTGAAACCCATCACCGAGAGATAGTGACTGCAGATGTTTATTCATAGGCATGTGTGGGGGGGGGGGGTTAAATACAAATTAACCTTTATATCAAGAGTACTTCCCAAGTTACTTTAAAAAACTTGCCGTTAATAGTTGCATTATATCCTAAGATCTACTATTTGTTTAAGCAGTTCCTATTTTTGGACATTTCAGTTGTTTCCAGATTTTGAACATCCTTGTGCATAAATCCTTGTCCTTATCTCTGATTACTTCCTTAGGCTAAAACATAGAAGTGGAATTACTAGGTCAAAGGCTACAATCCTTTTTAAGGCTCCGGGTGACTCTGAGTCACCTTGCACCCCAGGAAATGTGCTGAAGTTTATTCCCATCATCTGAGTGTGAGAGAGCCTCCCTGGCCAGCATCATTACGGCATTGAGTATTATTCTTTCCTTTTTCATCAGGTGAGGGTTGGAACATTCACGCTGGGCTGTCCCTTCTCAAGCGTTCGGGGCTGCTCTGCTGCATAACTGGCCACCTCGAGACGCATTGTGTGGGATTATGATTGCCCTTCATCTGAAGGCTGACGAGGATGGGCACAGACCATCTCAGATGTGTCCAGGGGGAGCACATGCATGACCCAGTTCTTAATGAGCAGAGTCCGGCTTCTGTGAGGTTTGTTCAATGTATATGTCCTGAGCACCCTTCGGGAGGGCTGTCTCTGGCCTGCAGAGCTGATATGCTGGGTCTCTTGCCCGGAAGTGTCTGTCTAGCGATGAAGGATACCCCAGGCGTGAAAGCTGCACATCACAGGCCCGGCGGAGTTTTCCTGCTGACAGAGAATTGATTGACTGAATGGCGATCACTCTGACTTGAGTGATTCTGTCCACTAAGGATGAATTGGGGAGAAATCACCAGAAGGAAATTGGCCTCTGAAGTGTGAGAATATTGGATTATTGCCGTCAGGAGCAATGCTCATCAGGGACATTGCATTTTCGACTTATTTCGGATCTCACGTTGTTTGGAGCAACGTCTGAGTATGATAGGATTTAGATCTGTCTTCCTCTGCAAGTACATGTTCTACTGATTTACTTTTGCATTTTAGTAGTGACAAATAATAGATTTATAATAGTTTATAATATTGGTTTATTTTGTAACATATAAAAATTTCACCCACTTTTTCCTAAATGCTTAACAATGCCACAGAAATCATCAATTCATTCGATCAATACGTGTCCGGTCCTAGCACAAACCCTGGGGCCAGAACAGTGAGTAAGTCCAAGTCTCTGCCGTCCTGGAGCCTGTGTGTTGATGGGAGCATAATAAACAAATATGTACTATGTCACATTCTGATAGTAACTTCAGAGAGAAATAGAGCAGGGCGTGGGGAGGGTCCAGAATGGAGTGGGAGTGTGCTATCTTATACAGGATGGTCAGGAGAGGCCTCCCTGAATAAGAGATGTTTATGAGCAGATCTGAAGGGAACAAGGCAGTGAACCTTTTGGATTTGGGGGGAATGAGGTAACCAGTAGAGGGGACAGCAAATGCAAAGGCCCTGATGTGGTGGCTGGCTTGGTCTGTGCCAGAAGGGTAGACTGAGCAAGCAGGGGTGGGACGAGTGGCAGCTGGGCCCAGGGCAGATAAGCCCTGGTTGGCCTTCGCAGAGGCTGTGGCTTTGGCTCTGTGTGGAGGGTCACAGAGGGTTTAGAGCAGTGAAGTGGCACGACTGGACCGCAGTTTTTGTTGGTAGCAGAGTGGTTTATCCACCAGAACAGGAGGAAAATGAGAGTACTTGGGCACAGGTGCAGAGCTGCGTAGATGGCAGGTGGGAACATGGAAGGCCTCATCTGCTGGCGTCTGCCGCTCAGTGAAGGGGGAAGTGGGGGGGTGCCAGCCAGCAGTGAGGTTGGGAGAGGGGAGGGAGTGAGGTAATGGTCTGGGAGGGGGTGGCTGAGCGAAGAAATGAGGATTCATATGGCCATGAATGCCGTCATTATCAATCACTTGAGTAAAGGACCAGTAGTATAACATTTATTTTTGAAATTGTTTGCAAATATTCCTTTAGCCAGCTACCTCTGCAGCCTTCAACCTATAGCCCTTGGCCGATATTCTTTGCCAATCTTGACACGTTACAATTCTAGGAGTTTTATAATGGGGACGAGGAGGGCAAAAGTAGGTTCTGTGTTTCATGTACTCACAACTGTAAACCTACTTTTTCCCCACCCTCTGTAAGGACTAAAATCCTGGCTAATACAGCCGGAAAGGGCCTTAGAGATCCTGCAGTCCGGTCCCTTTATTTTACAGATCCGAGATGAGAACCCACCAGTGAGGCGGAGCGACCTGCCCAGGGCACAGAGCGCGTGGGTCGGAAAGCTGGCCTCCAGTCCTGTCCCTGATCCCCAACCTGGGGCTCTGTATATGAAAACAAATTGCTCTTTATTTTTCCCAAAAGTTAACTTTAAAAAAACTTAATAGAATGCATGTTGGATATTTTTAAGTTCCTTTTCTGATGGAATCTAACTGGTTTAGCTTTAAAAGTTACCTGAAAATTGGGGCAAATACTTTTAAAAATGGTATTGAGGCTCATAAAATCCATTTAGCACCTACCATTTCATCTTTCATGTTGCATGTAGATATAAAACAACATCATCATTGCCATTAGAAATTTGGGCTAGTTACTTCACTATTTCACACAGCATGTTTTTATTTAACTAGTTATTATTCATCCCCTCACTCCTTGTTTTTTTAAATATATGATTGAAATGTTTTCCACGTTTATTTTTAGTGGGTGAAGTGTGGTCCATGCGGTCGCATTGCATAACCACCCTTACCCCTGGATAATTGCCCTTTTTATTTTTAGGGAGCAGAAAATAGCCTATTGTGTTATAGTCAGTGGGGCCCACCCAAACATGAGCATTATGTAAGAATTTTTGCTTCTTTGTCTTAGGGAAGGG
Source organism: Phyllostomus hastatus (assembly GCF_019186645.2). NCBI lineage: Eukaryota > Metazoa > Chordata > Mammalia > Chiroptera > Phyllostomidae > Phyllostomus > Phyllostomus hastatus. The sequence goes on along the minus strand of NW_025333709.1, from coordinate 31,036,317 downwards.
AATGAGGATGGAAGCAAGAGGGAGGAAAAGATTTTGAATTTTTTTTTTATCCTCACCCAAGGACATGCTTACCAATTTCAGAGAGCAGGGGAGGGAGAAAGAGGAAGAAAACATCGATCAGTTGCCTCTTGCACACACTCCAACCTGAGACCAAACCTGCAACCCAGACATGTGCCCTGACCGGGAACCAAACCTGCGCCCTTTTCGATTATGGGACAGCGCTCCAACCAACGGAGCCACATTGGCCAGGGCAAGATTTTGATCAGTTTTCAATGTTCTGAAATACCATCTTTGGAAACATTCATGGTTTTTCAGGTTCCCTAAGAAACATATACAAAAACAAACATACAAGCCCAAATTAAAACTAAATGTTTCAGAAAGTGACCAGTATGTGTTGTCTTTCATCTATCGTCTAATTAGGACCTCTGACTTATGTCTAACAGGACTCATTCATTTTTATGTGGTGTAGAGAAGACTCAGAAAACTCATGGCTGAAGAGCTCGGGAGTTTTAGCTAGATAAAAATTTTGCACAGCGAAGCACCGGAGCTTTGAAAATCTACATAAAGATTTTGTAGACTTTTTAAAGATTCATATTCTAACAGTATATACAGTTCATTCATTATTTCGTAATAGGCTTGACCCTTAAAAAATGAAAATGTTAGTGTAGGACAGATAGGATATTCTTGCTTTCTGCTCCTGTGTTGTCCAGGATGCTAACTAAACAGCTAAATTTGTGACATCAGATTTATTTCCATGGCAACGAACTGTAACATTACAAACATTGGATTACTGACTGGTTCAGGATGAAGGTTAAAGACGATTCTTTTTTGAACAGGATCATCCAAAACCAGCACCAGGGGGAATACTGTCGGAGCTGCTTCCAGCAGCGAGCGTGTCCTTTTCAAAAACTGCTCTCATCACGCTGAGAGCTTGGTTTTATTTTGTGGGGGTTTTTATTGTTTTTTGTTGTGATTGTTTAATGTTTTAATTTTGTTTGGTTGGTTTATTTATTTACCCCCTCCCCCGTGTCCCCCGGAGGTGATGGGGTACAAATGGTTATTTTTAGTAATAGAAGCCCCCTCTATTGAGAAGCTGTCTCCGCCTTCACTTAATTTTTCCAGCATACATAACAGTTATTTTGGAACTTTAGTCAGAAACATCTGTACTCTGTGCTGGACGAACATCTGCCTTCCTACCAGAGCTGCCGGCCCTCCCCACATTAGATAAAGCCTGTCTGCTCTCTGAAAGGCCCTGGAGAACAGTGTAGAAAGAGAAGTCCACTGATTCGTTAACCCAGAGTGCCTCCCTGTGGCCTGAATAAGTTACTACAGAAAGGAGATGAAAGTACCTCAACTGTTTACCAGTTTACTCTCCGTTCCCCCACTTTCCAAACTCATGAAGTTTAAAGGCGAAGTTTATTTTCATGAATATATTATTCAATGACATAGTATGAATACAGAACTTCTGAGAGCACACAGAGCTTCGTTACCATCTTGGGAGATAAGCCAGTGTTTACTCGCACTGTATTTGAGGTATTTTTCTAATAGTGCTGGAAGACATGTGCTGATCGGTTTTCATAGTCTTATCTGAACCGCCCAATGTTGACAACATGCACTTGAGAGATTTCACTTCTCTTGGGAAGCCTGCCCTGCCTCTGCTTACCCTAGAGGTTGGATTAGTTATATATTTTTTTTTAATTTTTTTTTTTTTACTTTTCTGTATCCCTTACTAGGTTATAAATTCCTTCAAGGAAAAGCTGTTTTGTTCTTCAACTCTCTATTCACAATGGACAGCACAGTGCCTGGCACATAGTGGGTCCTCATTAAGTGCTGGATGAATGACAGGTGTTGAAGGACCCACTGTAGTGGATTAGAGGTATAAAATCTATAATCTTGGCCTGTGTCCTGACCATGCATGTATATAGTTAGTCTTTATTACTGTGTTTTTCTGTACTTACTATTTGGAAATTACCTTAAATATAGTGAGCTTTGCTTAATGAGAAACTGAGGTAGCAAATAATAGACCCCATAATAAAGCTGGACATTTTGACATAGTTCCTTTCCTCCCTCCTGATTTTGTTGGCTTTTGGTTTGTTTTGCTAAATCATTAGCTTGTAATGTCTACTTTTTATTCAAAACATCTGCCACCCAGTACTACACTAGTAAAATTTTCTAATGAAAAGAGCAAAAATGTCCTGCGTACCCTAACAGTAAGGAATGCTGAGTTACACTAGTCTGCAGAGCACAGGGACCCCCTAGCCATTTGTTGATTGTACACGTACCATCTGCATTGAAACATGAAATGTAGAAGGAAATACTTTTTTAAGTGTTAACTGCGTTTAACTGTGCTTTGAGAATTGAGCTGAATTCCACCCATTCAACGAACATTTGTTCATCTCCTACTGTGTGTGTGGCGTGGTGCTGGGACCACAGAGGCGGATAGGGCCGGCCCCCCTCGACCGCGCCGGGAGGCGGAGGGAGCCCAGTGCAGCGTGACGTGTGTGCGACTGAGGTCTGTGCGCACAGAGGCCATGCGGCAGGGGAGAGGTGCTTATGAGTCTCCGTAAACAGGGGGTGGATTGAACTCAAGGCCTTTTCTGTGTAAGTGGGAACGCTCTCATGTGTTGTGAAGCCAGACTAAGAACAGTGTCTTGGATTACAGGAAAAACATAGGCAAATAATGTCATATACCACACTTGAAAAACATTTACCATAATTTGGACAAGGCAAGAAAAGGAACGCTTGAAGGTTAAGTGTGGCCAGCAAAAGTCAGAGACCCTGACTTTCTTACCTCCCCTTTCCCCAGTGTGGGCCACTGAGAGGCTTTCCAAAAACTGAAATTTCCCTCTCCAGGCTCTTACAGAACCAGTCCCTCCTGCCTATAATAGTCAGAGCCACTCTGTCCCCAGTCCAACCCCTCCCCTCGTCCTGGAGGAGCCACCTCTCTTAGCGCTCTGTACCTCCCTGTCACAGCACCTACCACGCATGACGGGCGCAGCGCACCTGCTTACCTGCCCGTCTCCTGGCAGGACTGGGAGCTACCCAGAAGGGCGTGTGCTGGCTAAGGCAGCACCTAGCGCTTGCTTGACTCTTTAAGTCTTAAAGAAGATGTGTTGATTAAATGAGGTGATTCATTCATTCCCAATGGCTTTCTAGTGCTGTGTCTCTTTATGTGACTTCAGAAGACCAGATATTTCTCAGTTGGGAAGAAGAAACAAGCACTTGTCATATAGGCGAGGGGACTGTAAACCCCTCTCTGCCTAGAATGGAAGCAAAGTCCTCTCCTTCGGTGACAAACATGGGAAGTGTCTTAGAGTAGAGGAAAGTCTATCGTTTTAAAGAAGAAGAAAGATACACCGTCTAGGATCTGCCCTAGAGCCTGTTTCCCACCCTGTGAATAAGGAGGTGGGCTAATGATCTCACAGGGCCTTCCAGCAAGTTGTTCTGGGAAGCCGCACTGTAAATACTGTAAAACCATCTCGTTACTGCCAAAATTCCACATGATGTTTATTAAGATTTTGTGGAGTACTTACGAATAGTTTAGAAGAAAAAAAGAAACTATCTTTCCAATAGCCTCTAGTACGCAAGACCTAGGTGATTTTTTGTTGATTAAATGATTGAGAAAAACCTAATAATTAAATGGGAAATATACTCGCTGTGGATGGGATTTTCAAGAAGGGGAGGGAGCATTGTCTGCAAGGGCACAAGTGGGCATTTATTGTGAGAACGTGTTATTTAAACAGTCCCATTACTTTTTTACATGGGAAATGGCTCCTGACTCTATGGTGGAAAGCCCTTACAATAAGAGAATTAGGCCATGAAACCAGCATAGCTGTACTTACAGGCCAGTACTTGATAAATGTCACAATCTGGGGAAGTGTCTTTTTGAAACTTAGCAACAGAGTTTCAGGACATTACTGAAAGGTGTGACGAAGGAACAGCCCGTTCGAAGTTTGCCTGGCGATCGGGTGGCTGCTTTCCGGGGCTCTAACGGTTTTCTGAGGCAGAGCTGCAAATGTGTCTGTTGTCAGCGCGGCCGCCATTTGGAATTGGCGCAGCGGCTCTGCAGCTTCTTTCTGTGTCGCAGGCGAAGTGTGGTGGAGTGCAGCCTCGCTGGGCCCCTTCCTGTCATAAATAAGATTACTTTCATTTCACTTGTGGAGTGTGCTATTCCGCAGAGTAATGAATTTCCTCTGTGCCTTTGAGCACATAAACATGGTTTTCATTAGCTTTCTCTCTCTCTCTCTCAAAAAAAAAAAAAAAAAACAGGGGACAGGGAGGTGGAAGGAGGAAAGAGAATCTGAGCAAAATTAATAGATGTCAATTAACTCCATAAATGCAGGTGGACTTTTTGCCAACTGGCTGGAACATGCTTGCGAACAGCAGCAAAAAGGCACTCTCGGTCCCCTCTGAGAAGCTACACCAGTGCAGTGGATACAGAGTTCTAGAGGGATACGGAATTCATCCTACACGAACAAAGAAACAAAGACAGAGAGAGAGCGTTTAAGAGAATGTTGTTTTTTGAATCTTGTTTTAAGGACTAGATCAACAAGTCCCTCAGAGTGGCTTCCAGTCCATACAAATAACCCTGTTTCTTCTGGAATTTTGGAGGACAACAAATGTGTCTCTTCGTGCAATCTCTGCACCCACCTCCTTTGCTTTCGCTGTGTGTCTGTGTATGTGTGTGTGTGATTTTATGCTAATAAGACATCCCAGCCTTTCCCAATTTCAAACGGACCCCCCTTGAGATTTGTAAGTCATGCAGTTCACGCTGCTCAGTATGCAGTTGTTCAATTCTGTGGTTTGAACCTCTCGTCAAAGGGCAACTCATTACAGCACGGCCAGACTTTCTTGTTGACAGTGCGTCCTTGGGCCTGAAAGCCATTTAGGGTCCACTGACCCTTTGACTCCTGACAGGATCTTTTTTTTTTTTTTTTGCTATTGTTTTTTGGAAATTTGGAGGCAGAGAATGGAGTCTGGGGTCTACTAAAATCACCCCAGAGAAGGAATTAAACAATTAATGAAAAAAAATAAAGTCAAAAACTGGTTTTTCAAAATTATTTCTGATGAAAGAGCCCCACATCTGTCTTTCCAGAATCTTTTTCTGTCCTCCAACATCAATGTCTGTTCCAGCCGCCGATTCATAGTCTGTCACGTGCTTTTTTATACCTCCAGAGAGGAAAAACCAATAATGCTCTGAAAGCATCAAGAAATTGAATTCTGGGCCACAGGCTGTAACTGACAAGTCACTGCTGACAAACTTTAACCCCAATAAAGACGCTCGATGCATTTCGCGGCGAGGTGTTTCCCAGCCCAGTGCTGACCTCCTGGTTCGGCGCTCTCGTTACAGTTTAGCAGTGCAGCTGGTTTCCATTTGAAATGAGAAGGACGGAGTCGTTTAAGGAGCCGGTGCCTCTCGTGGGTGAAGGCCGCTGGGCTGAAATGTGTACAACACACAGCAAGAAACCTTGAAAACAGGCTTCCATTTCACTTAGCTGGAGCACAGGAAATTATTTCTGGCTTGTTTTTGTTGCGACAGAACATTGCGTATTAAAAATTCCCTGTAGTTGTTTAATATTTGCTTGGTAGCGCGCTAGTCCCTAATCAAGTCCTTCTATTCAGTAAATCATGTCAACTCTGTTTTGATTGGAAGCATAAAGAAGAACGCTAAAAATCTCCCAGGACAGTGAAACTCTGCAGCTGTGGAAGGCTGGGGCTATTTACTGCTATTATTAAAGGAACCTGAGTGACTTCTTGCTGGGGGGTAGGGGGCCCGACTGGAATGAAATTCATGAAGCACCCAGAGATTTAGAACAAAGGTTCTATGATGAGCACAGCCCCACAACAATGTCCTCATACACACGGGTCCAGCAGAGTAAGAATTGGTCGACCAATTCGCATTCTGCGGTCCTGTGCCCTTTTTGAGAGGGAACAGTAGAGTCCAAATGGAAAATATGAATTTAGGCATATTTTGTGCTTCAGAGTAGTGCTTGAGTGGAATGCCCTTTCAAATACTGTGTAGAAACAAGTAGCACCTTTGTTTCTTAAACAAAGAAGAGTTTTGAAGAGTTTACCATTAATGTTTTAAGGCTTTAATTCTCCTCAAAACAAAAGAAGTGGGGAAATTTCCAATTTTCATTGTATAAAGATGTGGTGACCAGACTGCCTTCTGCTGTTGGGGCTGTAAGGAACGTCCTGAGGGCACCAAGGGTGTGCCCGCATGCCTGGACCCCAAGGCACAGGATACGGAACCCAGGGAAGCGAAAACTGTTGCTTGGGAGCTGAGACAAGTACCTTACCTCAGTCGGTTCTTCTCCAGAACGTTTCTTTGTTCACTTGTTCATTCCTTTATTCAGTCATTTAGTCCTTTAAGAAATGTGTATTGAGCATCTACTCTGAGTCCAGAACTACGCAGGGTGCTGGGAGGTCTAATGTAAAGGCAACTTGCCCTCAAGGACAGGGCTCTCCGCCGAGAATACTCTGTCCTCCCTGCTGCAGTGTAACGAGCAGCTGGACTCCCCGGCTCAGCCTTGACACCCTGCACAACTCAACGTGTCTGAATCGAACAGCACAACCTGCTTGCTCGGCTGTTGTTCTGTCCATCGCCAACATCTTTGCTGTCGTGTGAAAGCCATCACTGGTCTTAAAGGGAACCTTCTGATTGGATATAAATCACTGTCATATCTAGAAGAAACAGTATAAGGCCCTAAGAAACAGCTTATACAAAATATTTTTAAGTCATTTAAAGAAAGTATCTGTAAATTTGCCATAATTCTGAAGTTAATTATTGGGAATAAAAGTCAAGAACCTGCAGAAATATAGTAAATGTATATTCTTTGGGGCCAGAGGGGGATAATAATTAGGGAAGAAACTTTTAAAATATCAACTCAGCAAAGCAAAGCATATTTGGGGCTCAGTAATTATGGGGGAGGCTGGTCATTGTGAGAGACGAGAGGTAGGATACGGGGTCTCTAACCTAATCTCGGGCAGGAAGAGGAACATAAGCTCTTGACTTGGAAGACGTGCTCCCAGCTCTCAGGGCAGCCCCAGAAACTGCAGTGAGCACTGAGCTCCCCGAGGCCAGAGGGCCAGTGAAATGCTGGGTCCTTGGGAGAGCTACGGAAACCAGACCGAAAACATGTGCAGAGCTGCCCCACGCTCCTACCTGGAGTGGGTGTGCTGGTCCCAGCCATGCTCTTCCAGGAAGGCAGTTTAGAATCAGGCGAGGGTCCAAGAAACTCAACTAAAATGATAAAGGGGAGCAAGGGTGAGAGAGGGCACATGCCCTTTTAGGAAAAAACAAAAAGTTGGGGTTCTCCTTTGTGTAGATCTAGAGTATGAGACCAGCAGTGTCTGTAAAGAAGGGTACGTGTAAGGTCAACACTAAGTCTCAGTACTACTAGGAGCAGGGCAGAGCCATTACCCACTGGGAAGCCCTGAGCAAGACATTTTCCCTCCTTCCAGGCCCGGTTTCTTCTTTTGTCGCCCACATTCTCGGGTGTGTTCGGCAGCGTGTCTGTCCTGCCAAGTGCTGCAAACAGGTATCCTTCAGCCAAGTACAGTTGAAAGTCTCCGCATACCAGGTGAACCCAGTAGATTCACCATTTGCATTCGTATTAAAAGTTCTCAGTTCATCTTCAAGAAATATCTATTTAACTTTTGTGGATTTCAACCGGTGTTTCCCAAAGTCATTTGATCACAGAATCCTTTGCTCACTTTGTAGTGCCTATGAGTCCTCTTGAAAATGCTTTCGGGAAGAACTGGACTCCAAGATCAATAAGGTCCCTGGAAGGAGGTTAGTCTTAGAAAGAGATAGTGCTCCCTGACCGTGTGAACCTTCTATTTCTCAAGCTGATAGAAGAAAATCACTGTTTGCCAATAGGGGGAGTTGAGAGCCACTTGTGGACAGTGGCAGATGTACCGAAGGTAGTTGGGAGTAAGGCTCACAAGCCAAAGGAGAGCGTCATCGTCTCCGCAGCACCTTCGGGAGCTGCCGTCGAGCCCCAGGCCTCCACGTCGGGGCTTAGGTTGTTCTCTCGGGATGCTACGTGCACCATCAGAAGAGAAGGTACATGGAGGCAGTTCATTTACGTGTTGGCTGAATCAAGCAGATAGCTCTGCATGATAATATAATTATAGACAATGGAAACCACTTCTCTTGGACTTTTTGGTCAGTCACATTCTGTTGTTTAAAGTTTGAGTTCATGTCCATTAAGACAGTACCATCTGCTTCCTATAGTTTGTGTGTGAAAGCATGGCTAAGCATTTAACAGTTTTGTAGACATGTGTGTGCGTGCATGTACACACATGCTTTATTGAGAAACCTTTCTCTACTTTGGAAGTGTTTTAGCCCTGGCTGGTGTGGCTCAGTAGGTTGAGCACTGGCCTGCAAACCAAAGGGTCGCTAGTTCATTTCCCAGTCAGGGCACACGTCTGGGTTATAGGCCAGGTCCCCAGTTGGGGGCATGCGAGAGGCAAACACACATTGATGTTTCTTTCCTTCTCTTTCTCCCTCCCTTCCCCTTTCTCTATAAATAAATAAATAAAATCTTTAAAAATAACTCAGACTTCACTTCAAAGTCTGCATTTCTAGTGACGAGAAAAATGGACTATCTGGCCATTGAGACCCATGGCCACAGGCCACAACCAGAGGTAAGGAGGTGCTGCCCTGTCCAGGTGGCAGTGTGCACTCCAGCTTGTGAGGGCCTCTGCCCAGCCTGTGCCTGCTCCCTGCTCCCTGCTCCTTCTCAGCTTCCGGAGCCTTGAGTCTCGGGCCCTTGCATGAAAGTGATTTTTATGTGTGGCCTTTCAGAAACCATTCACAAGCCCTTAGTCATTTCCTGCATGAACTCCTATTTCCCTAGTTAGATGAGGTTTGAAGAAGGTAGATTCTATATTTTAAACTCTCAACACCTAGCACAGAGTAGGTTATACTTCATTAAAAAACAACAACAACAACTGTGGATTTGAAGAAAACAACTGGCTCGAGTTTACCAATCTAACTAAATGAGGCAACTCAGGCAACTCAGCAAGGACGTGGGAGGCACCCTTCCATGCAGAGTGGGTTTAATTCCCTAAGACAGTTTGCCTATAAGGCCTGACGAGTAAAACCTGTGTGTATTGCTGAGGCCTAGCTGCTGCTGGCGACGTGCCGCAGCTGCTGACTACGGGAGAGTACCCGACACTTCAGCCCCAGGCCGGTGGTGCGGACTTGGTGGGAGCGAAGAGAGCCGCTGCTGGAGAAGGAGAGCTGGGGGAGAGGGCAGAGCCTGCTGGTGGGTGGAGCGAGAAGGTGAAGGGAAGTTTCGAAGAAGTTGGGAATGCAGAGGGTCTTGCTGCTGGTGGACATGAGTTCTCGAAGGCAGAGAGATTTGGAAGTCGAGCAGGGGAAATGGAGGCAGAATAGAGCTGTGCAGTCATGTTGGGGGCAGGGGTGGTGAGGAATGACCCGGAGCCATGGGTGACAGATGTAAAAAACAGTGCGGGACGCATTGGGGTTAGTCCTGACGGTCTCCAAGGCAGGTTGCGGTGGTGAGACTGTGAGTGTTAAAGGAGAGGCGGGGATGGGTGAAGGGGAGGGTTTTCTGGGAGCACACGGAGCTTTGGGTCCCCTCTCCTTCCTGTTTTCTCCTGGAGTGAGAGGCAAAGCCCATGACATACTATAGTACTTATTCAAAGGCAAGCATCACCATGGAGTACACAGCCCTGTTAGGAATGATGATTTTTACATGGGTGAATGCCCACAAAATTTGGAAGCTTCCAGTAGAATTTGGATGTCACTATGGTAACACAGCTAAGAAGCTTGCTTCAGTCATGTTAAGACTATATGTCCTGTTTTTTCAATGTGATACTCTGGGCTTCTTTGATTGCAAGTTTTATTATTCCATCTTGTCATAGTTTGACCCATCTTTGTAGGACCGAAGGACTTCATAAAATAGATGCCACGTTAAGGAAATAACTCATCTTCTCTAAGACAGGGTCTGCTGCACTTGTAATGGTGTAACCAGCATACCTACCAGTATAGGAATATGAAGAGCTTACAGTGCTTGCGGCCGTCTCTTTGGTTTAATACACAAGGACAGGGAGACCTCCCAAAATGCTTCCTCATGTGTAGGAAAAACTATGGCTTGTTGGGGTGCAGAGGTGGCCAAGACTTGCTTGCAGCTCTTGATTCTTGCCGAACAGGGTCAGATGCCTGACCTCCAGCAGGCAAGCCAGGGACTTTTCCCTCAGCAGAGCTCAGCTGTGCTGGGTCACTCTCGTTCACTCCCCTGAGACTTCTTGGAAAAGTACAGAATCTGCAGATCCCGTCAACTGGTATTACGTTGGCCTCCACGGATTTGGGGAGTGGGGTCATGACCAATGTTATGCTGAAATCCCCTTTGCTTCCCCAGAGCAGTGAGGAGGGGAAGACACCTGAAAGTATTCCCCCAGTGGTGGACCATTCCCCGGCCTCCCTGTGCTCCTCGCGGCCAGCGGTGCCCCACCTGTCCTCAGGGGGTGGGGCAGGGGAATCACCCCGGAAAATTTCTTCATCTGTCAAAAAGAATCACAGGAGGGGGGACCCCGAAAAACCCGGAACTTATTTATAAAAAGTTGTGTATTTATTCTTACTTGTTTAAACTGCAGTCTCCTTCAAAGTACTCTCCGTCTGATGCGGTACATCTATCAAGACGTTTTTTCCACTGCTCAAAACAGTTTTTGAACTCATCAATTTTGATGTCTTTCAGTGCTTCTGCTATTTTTTGTTTCACCTCTTCCATATCAGTAAAACATTTCCTTTGAGGACTTTTTTCATCTAGTGAAATTAAAACAAAAACGTCACTTGGGGAGACGTTACGTGAATAGGGAGGGTGGGGCATGGGAGTCATGCCATTTTTTGGTCCCCCCCCCCCAAAAACAAAAACTGCTGAACACTCAGTGCGATGTGGGCAGGTGCGCTTGTAAATCACCCATCATGAAATAAGCAAATGTGTTGAAAGAGTCTTCAAAATAATTCACTGAAGCTGAATGAACACAGCCTCTCACAACAACGCCAGCTGGTACACTGATACAGGTGAGTTCCTAGAACACTCACCTAGTGGGGGGAAACCTGTCCTACAGAAGATAATTCTGGGTTTCTTTGGGTTCCCCCTTGTAATGGTACCCATCTTGTAGGGTTGCTGTAGGAATTAAGTGAATTAAATAATGTCTGGCATGTAGTAAGGACTGTCTAAGGACTGGTTATAAGCTTATTTTTTATTAAATGTATTGTTGTGACATTGGTTCACAGGATCATACAGGTTCCGAGTGTACATGTCTATGACACATGATCTGTATGTTGTGTCTGGCCAGCCACCAGGTTTGTCTTCGTGCTCCCCTGGCCAGCAGAGGCTGGTAATTGAAGTCCTGCTGATCTGGTCCCCACCCAGCTCTTGTTTATGTTTCCTTTCCTTGCTCTGCAATCTCGGGTTCTCGCGTAGCTGAGATGCCCACTGGATTGGATGGACAGCTCTAGACCAGGGCGATTCCACCACTGACCACACGCCGTGTGTGTGTTGTTCAGTTTCCCTTTGTGGCTAAGGAGTGGACACCTAAGTACTGCTTCTTTTTATAGCAGGTTCTAGCTAGCACATTTGCTGATTAAAAGGGAGGCCTTGCAGAGCCTGCATTTTGAAATGCATAGCAATACTTAAGAAGCAGGACTATTTCAGGCTAAAATAGGGAGGGCATGCCTCTGTTTACTTGCTCCTAATGAGAATTCCTCAGGAGTCTGAAAGCTGTTATTGCACCCTATTCCTCTTCCCCCACATTTCAGCCTGCCGGTCCGAGAAGCTGCTGACCCGTGCTGCAGCTGAAGTTGTAAGTTAACTCGGAAAGGAATCCTCTTCCACTCTCCCCATAGAAGTGTAGCAAGCTGCCTTTGTTGACCAAATGGTATTGAATCTTTGCGTATATTTCAAATCCTGTCACTGTTCCTCTCTCCTCTGGGAGGTAGTCCTCGGCCCCCATCCTATCACGTGAAGTATTTCCTTCTCTGTGCTGTTTCTGTACCGGGACGTACCATTGTTGTCATACTTATCACACTACTTTAGCATCTGATGATTACTTAATAGTGCCTACTATTTGCCAGGCACGCATACACTCCAGCAATCTAACCCCAAACCAGACTCCTGAGCAGTGCTATCTGGTAGGACTTTCCGTGATGACAGAGATGTTCCATACCTCCTGGTAGCCCCTCTCCGCTCGTGGCCATGAGCACTTAAAATGTGGCTAGGGCACCTGAGGAACTAATTGTGTAATTTTATTCACCTAAATTTACACTATTGTTACATGTGGCTGTGGAGCAGCATAGCTCTAGAGCATGTGCTCCGTAAGGACAGAGCTCTTTCTCTTGACTGTTGCTGTACTCTCGGCACCAAGAACAATGCCCGGTACTTGGCATGAAGGAGAGAAGAAAAGGAGGCAGGAAGAGAGGCAGGAGGGAGGGAGAGAGACAAGGTCTCTGTCCTTGTAGAGCTTACGATAGAGTAGGGACCTACTGTTCATGTATTTGTTTACAGATCTTTGAGCCTGGAGGCAGGGAATTTCCTTTGCCCCTATTCTTAGACCCATTATCTAGAACCATATCAAGGCCCTAGGAGTTGGTGAGAAATGTAAGTTGAATAGAATCAGATGCTGAATAAATACAGGATCAGCGACAGTGGTGGGAGTGGCCATAGCAGGGTTTGATGCTGTTAGCGGAGGACAGCCCACTGCCCCAGGCTCTGTGAGGCAGGCAAGGCTGGCGCTGCGGGGCGGGCGCATCCCCTCCAGGCAGTCCGCCTTCTCTGACTTGTCCTCACCTCCAGCTGGGCTCCCTGCTTGACATGGAAACCCAGCATTGTATCACTTTCACCCTGTGTGCAGGGAAAGGGGGAGAGTGATGATTCCGTTACTGCCACCCTCCAGGTCCTTGCCCATCTTCCCCTCAGCCGTGAATTTCCCACTGACGGCCCTCCTCAGTGCTTCCTTCGTTGTCCCGCATCGTCCTGGCCCTCCTCTTCTTCCCCTGCCCCTCAGTCATGGACGGCCATGACTGAGCTGTCAGCTTATACCATGGTCTCATGACCTGCAAGACCACTTAACAGTATATAGCAGAAAGAGCATTGGCTTCAGCGCTGGACCCCTTAGATCTAAATCTTAGCTTTACAGCTTATTATTCACATGACTTTGGGCCAATTATAAAACACTTAGGACTTCAGTTTTCTCATCTGTAAAATGACATAATCGTGCATTTCTCTGAAATTTAAGATTAAGTGAGGCATTTTATGTAAAGCATCTAGTACAATGGTCGGTGCTCAGGGAATGTAGCTCTCCTCCTTCTGTGAATACGCCTCATCCTAAACATATAAATCCGTATGAATTTAAAATAGATTTGGGGTGTTCAGGTTTTAATTACACTGCACCTCTATGTATTCTCCTATTGTATTGTTCTATTAAAAGATTAAATTACTAAAAAATATAAGTAATTTTCCCTTCACCTGAAAAACTCATTTGTTTTAATTAGTGTAATTAAGATAAGCAACTTCTTAGTGCGGCACAGAGGAAACCCCTTTTACAAGTAAATAAAAGTCAAATTTTCATCTGTTTTTTCCATTGAAAATCAAGCAAACTGCCTAATTAAGTCAAATAAACAGAGAAAGAGCAATGAAATCGTGGAAAAAAACAATTTAGTGAAAGAGGAAATTAGGATGCTCGTAATGTAAACTCATCAGGGTAATTAGGGTTGTTTCTAATTCCTCAGCATGCTCTTTTGCCTGACCTGGTAGAAAGGACAACAGTTTACACACATCACCGATCACTGTAGCGCAGCCCTTTGCGGGGTAGCGCAGCCCTTTGCGGGGAGATCTGTGGTTCTCCGCGGCTACATGTATTCCCTCCCCCCAGAAAGGTCACCAGCACTGAACAACCTTCAGCAAACTTCCTTCTTAAGAAGGAAGGTACACTGCATTACACAATTGCGGTCAGCTTTGATTACTGTTTTTCCAGATAATGTTTGAGGAGTATCAGAAATGCCAGTGTCATCGTGATGGGTGTGACTCCATTGGTTGGGCGTCATCCTGCAAAGTGAAAGGTCGAAAGTTCAATTCCTGGTCAGGGCGCATGCCTCTGTTGTGGGTTCGGTCCCCTTTTGGGCCACATAAAAGAGGCAATGGATCGATGTTTCTCTCTCACATCAATGTTTCTCTGCCTTTCTTTCTGCCTCCCTTCCCCTCTCTCTAAAAATCAATACACAAATTTTTTTTTAAATGTAAGTGTTTTTTTTAAATAAAGAAAGCAGCCCGTGTCTTGGCATTCACGGTAACACTAAATGCATTGTTCTTCATTAAAGACGGCAATGCTAGGAGAATTCTAGATCCTTCTAGATCAGTTCCTTCTAGGCTTGATTCTAGCCTCAGTTCTGCCGTCAACTAGCTGCGTGGCCTTGGGCGAGTCCTTGAGGCTTCAGTTTCCTCGTCTCAGCCGAGGAGGCAGGGGGTGTGGTGGTTCTGCTGCAGCTAATCTCTCATAGTACCCACGTCAGTGGTCATTGTAGTTACTACAGACGTGAACGTTTGCAATGATGTTTGTTCAATGTGTGGGGAAACTAGTATAAATCGCCTGAAGGCCCTTATGTGATTTTTAACTGATACAATGTTGGTTATTGGGCACCTTCAGTCTTGGGATTAAAATACAATTTAGGAGCTATAGTTAATTCACAGGCATAGATAATAAAAGGATAGAGAGTTATTTACATTTTTTCCTTTTCTATTGTTCTTAGAACCTTAATGACTTTGGTCATTAAGTTTATTCACACAATAAATATCAAATTCTCACTATGAGCTACGCAGGGTTCCAAACCCTGCGAGTCCAAGGAGATGAGAGCACAGCCCTGCCCAGGGCCCTGGGGGAACCAGTGCCGCCTGCCCGTGTTATGAAGTCAGTGACAATCTCCCGTAGGAGTGCACTTTGATGACTGAGTGCCATTTTCCAGGTGGACAGAGTGTGGCGGTGCTGGAGCACATGGCGCATTAAGGGCACTGCAAGTTGCCGAGCAGGGGTGTGCTCAGAGCATGTGTGTGCAGGTGTGTGCAGGTGTGTGCATGCACACACTCACGCCTGTGTGTGGAGAGAGAGAGAACAGTGTATGTGGGAGCAGTTGGCACAAACTTTATAGTCTTTTCAAATAGGTTCAGCTGTGTCCACAACTTACTAAGACCTATGCCCTGGCTCAGTGGATTGAGTGCCACCTGCAAACCAAAGCGTCGCTGGTTCGGTTCCCAGTCAGGGCACATGCCTGAGTTGTGGGCCAGGTCCCCAGCACGGGGCATGGGAGAGGCAACCACACACTAATGTTTCTCTACCTCTCTTTCTCCCTCCCTTCCCTTCTCTCTAAAAATAAATAAATAAAACTTTTAAAAAAAACTTACTAAGACTTAGGGTCCATGAAAGGCTTCCTGGGAGACATCTAAACTGAACTCAGTGTTAAGTAGGAATTAGCCAGATGAAGAGGAGAGAGAAAAGAATGTTCTGGGTAGTGGCAATAGCATATGCAAAGACCGTCTGAGGGGAGAAAGTCCGGAACTGGCCACCGCTTGAATGCCAGTTAGAGAGTAGTGGGAGGCAGAGCCACGTGGGTAGGCGAACGGCACATCATCACCATCATCACGCAGGGCTTCAGTAAGCCATCCCGAGGCTTCCCTGAGGCCGCCACCCTCCCTTCGAACAGGTGCAGGGCACCTGGTTGCCGTGAGTGCTAAAGGCTGACGGGGGAAACCACCTCTTCCACGTGATAGCGTGACGTTCCCCCGGCTTCCGGGGGCCAGGAGGAGAAATGTCTTGTGACTGCCAGGCACGTGTCTATACAAATACAGAGTGTAAGTCTTCGTTCTATTTCTTTTTACAAATGTCTCCTCAAGGTAGAAACCAAAGCGAAGACAACTAAAGGCCCCACCTCATAAACAGACTCCCACAATTCCTTCAGCTTGGTGTCGCCTCCCCCACCCCCCCACCAGGAGCCTTTTTACTTACGTCCTGCCTCTGGGCAGGAGGAACAGAGCATCCTGCAGTCTGATGAGTATTATTAAATGGAGTACAAATGAATTGATTTGTGGTCTATTAATTTTGGAATTGTGGGGATTCATACTAGTGATGGACTGAATTTTCCTTTGTTCTTTGAAATAAGGGATTCAAAACAAACAGTATAAATAGCTTTTAGGGTGCCTGTGATTGAGATGCTAATTAGATGCAGTCCTCCTCAATTCATTAAAGCAGGACCCCAAGGACTTCACTTGCCCACACTCTTGTCAGCTTTGAAGGGTCATCTTATTTCTTGAAAGTAATAATCACTCAGTTCCTTAAAAATTGATGGCATGATCATCTCTTCATTGCTAATTCAAGCTGCCCACCAATTACATTTCCGAGGGAGACTGTACAAAGCGTATATGTGGTCGAATTTACAGAAGAGGATAGGTGATTTTTGCCCTGGGGGAGGCTGTGTCTTCATGACACCTCTCACTCTTGCCTATGACTCAGGGACGGTTGGAGTGGGTTGTAATGCCAGAAGGTGTTTAGGCTAAACGGTGTTAATAACATCCCACGTTATTATTAGTATTTATTAGTATTGGTATTAGTATTACTCAAAGACATTACAGAGAGTATTTTGGAATATCACTCTAGATTTTCATTCATTGTATAATCAAAGACAACTTCCTGGTACGTCTGTGACTCTGTAGCTCCGCATCAGCAGTGATCCAGCGTCTGTGCCCTGTCAGTGGGGTCCAGCCAGGTAGGAGCCCCTGACTGGGGAGAATGTTACTTGTCTGGCGGAAGATGGGGGCCAGGCACTAGGAAAGCTGAGAGAGCTCTTTGGAAATTAATGCCCCCTTTCATTTCATGAATATGGGAATATGCATTTGAACATGAACAAGAGGGATGTCACCTCTTATTGAGAGACCGAGAGTTGAGCGGTTTGGGTTTTTTGTTTGTTTGGGTTTTTTTTTGGGGGGGGGGGTGCTATTCTACAACTTTTTCATGATGTAAAAGGCTCAGAGGGCCACCCTGCAGATAAATTCATTCTTTTTCGAAATAAAACTAGACTCTCTTCCAGTTTCCCTTTATTTGGTAACATGGCAATGCCTTCTATCTCCTGTGCGGTCAACGGCCGCGTCTGTCTTCCTCCGCACTACAGCCTTACAGTGCCCGGCGCATACGAGGCCTGCACTCAACGTCTGGTGGACGATCGCCGAGATCTGGCCTCTCCAGCGTGAAGTGGTTTTTCATGACCCTGGCTCCTGCTAAGAACTGTAACTTCCTTTGTGCACGCATCCCAGCTTTAGTACTAACTAGCTGTGGGAACTGACTAGATAAAAAATACCTGTGAATTCTAATTTATTCATCTGTAAAATGAAGGGATGGGGTTTCATCAACTCAGAAGTCCCTTGGAGTTACGCCACTATTCGACCAGGTGTCGAAAGGATTAGATCACTCACTAAGGAAGACTGGAAAGGAGAGTCGTGTTATTATTACTCTTGGTTAACGATTGAGACCCATACACTGTCTTAACCTGGAATGGTGTGCCTTTAGAAAAGAGACTTTACCAACATCCCAAATCCCAGAATCCAGGCCCTGTCAGGTATTCAGGCACTGAGGACCTCAGGGTGAAGGCATCCTCTTCCTCAAATAGCTAAGTTTTGGCCATAACTCCTTACTTGATTGTCTACACTGGTGAGTGTGTTCCAACACACAGGAAGCTCTGGGTCTCTTTTTACTTAAGACCTGTCTCCCGGGGAGGCAAAGGGCCTCTTTTCCCCAGGCCCAAACCTGGCGTGGTCTTGTTATCATTCTTGGGGTGGGAGGGTAGAGTGTGAAAAAGTGGTCGCAGAAAGCTCGTCGCTGAAGGCTCGAGCAGCACTTGCCCGCATTGTCCGGTCCAGAACTCCTTCCCTGGTCCCGCTCCAAGGGGGTCCGCCTGACCAAGTGCTGTGTCTCTCTCTGCGCCCGCTCCTGGGCAGGACCGGAGAACACACCACAGAAACCTGTCTGCCTTCATTCCTGCCATGGAGAGTCCCAATTGCCCCGACCACCAGGGCCCACCTGTGTCTTACCAAAGCTCTTTTATCCCTTGATCCTATCCCGGAGGGCCCCTCTTTTAGGGGTCGAGTGGGAGGAAGGGAGCTGGAGCCCCCTTCAAAAGCTCCATAGGAAGCCAACAATAACAACCCGTGGTACACAGGCCAGGACCCGCGGGAGAAGCTGCGGGTGGGCTCAGAGGGGTGCAGCCCTAAGTGTCTCCAGCACTGCATCTTGGAGAGGTCCTTGGCTTGGGGGAAGGAGGTCATGGTCTCCTGAGCCAAACCTGCTTCATAGCTGGCCTGAAGTCATGCGTGCCCCCAAAGCAAGCCAAAAGTTAAACACGGGAAATGTGCCTGATGACACTGTTATTCTGTTTTTCAGACGCACACATGCAACCAAGTGCTTGTTCTGGGTTCTGAAAAGGGATTTGCTTCTGCTTCCAACGAATAGCTTTTGCAATAGAAGCTCTGGAATGCAGCCCTACCTCCTCCTCTCGGAGCGGTCCTTCGTCCTGGCCACTGACCTTCTCCTTCGTCACACGAGGAGGTTTGTTTGATGGGGAAGAGTAACAGATGCAGACGTCTTAATTTGTTCTTGGCAAGTACCACAGGTTGTGTTGCTGTGGGGGTCAGGAGGACCATAAATAATTCATAGTGTTCTGGTGTTCAGGGATGACACAGGCCAAATTAGAATTTCATTTTGTCCTCCCTTCTCTCACCCCAAACCCCAGGACGCCCTGTAGCCGCTGTAGCCCCTAAGCCAGCGCCTTCCCTTTTATTCCTTAGGTGGGGGAGGGAGAGGGCCCTCCCCAGACGAACGTGAAGCACATTGACTTGGTATGTGAAGACACTATGATGCCGAAACTAAGACATCTTGAAAGCTGAAACATAAAACAACATTTTTAAAAGGGAAAATAAGTCCAATGTGTTTCCAATATGGGCCGCACAGGAAACGGGGTGGAGGCTCCAGCAATGTTCAGGGGAGTCTGCTCCAGCTGGAAGGCTTTTATCGTCGCTCTGTTGTTGTCTGCGCATCAGGTCCCCAAGATCTTTCTGCTCCAGCTCGGGAGACAGCAGGTCCCAGCACCCAGAGCGGTTAGAATGTCGGCTTGATCTTGCGGGCCCCGCTGTCTCTTGCAGCATTTAAAAATTGAAATAATAAGCCTGGTCCCTGCCTGCCTCGGAGTTGTGAGTGTGTGGATGACCACTTCTGCAGTCTGAGCGACCTTTTGTTTGGGTCATCCAGAGACTGGGGAGGAAAGTGGCTCGAAGGGCAGGACCAAGACTTCAGCCCTCTGTTTAATGTTGTGTGGGCACAGAGCAGTGGCTAAATGGGAGCGGTGTGCCACTCGAGCTAGACCGGGCATGAAGTAAGGCCTCATCTCGGTCTCTCTGCGCCATCATCAGGACCAGTCTTCCTCTCTGCCAACAGGGCCTGCTGGCTAGGTCCCTACTCTCCTGCCTCGCTGGGATCTAGCGCAAGGGGATGGGGCGTCCTGGGGTTGCATGTGTGAGACAACATAGCAGTGAATGCACAGGGAACAAATGCAAGGTGATCCTCCCTCCCCTGGGCTAGCGGTCTGTCCAACCCCTCCTCTCCCTCCTTTCCCCTCTGGCACGTTCTCTTTGCTCTTTCCTTGGAGATGGAGTCAAGAGAGGTGTTACTTCCTCAAGGCAGACAAGTACTTAGCAGTTTTCAATGAAGTTTTATTGGAAAAGCTGTGACAGGAGATCAAAGGTTTTTGGATTATCTGTGACCTTTATTTATCTTTCTGTTTTACTGGAACCAGGCAAAATGCTAAGTTCTGCTCAGACAGAAATGACTCAGTTCTTGGTCTTAAGAAACTAAACCCAGAAGGAGAAATACAGATAAACGCAATAGTTACTTGAGGGTATATTTGATCCTTTTTTTACTTACAGTACATACTATTTAGAGGTAACTACACTTCTTCTCCAGAAACAGATGTTGGTAGATCGTTAGCACGGTAGGTATTTTATAATGTTGATAATGATGGTGATAAATATGCTTTATGATATGATGCAGATACTCTTATTTTTTCTTGGTGTTAATAAGTGAGCTCCTTTGCATTGTCAGCTGTGCAGGCAGAAATTACGTCAGTCTGCATCACCCTGTGGAGTCTCGCAGGTAGACGGGCTTTACTCGGAGACGGTGCATTTACATGGAGAATGGGGGGAGGCTGGGAGAGCTCTGGAGCCGGAGTGCAGGTGCCCTGACGCCCCCGAGGGCCCTGTGCCTGTCTGGCTTCAGCATACTCTTCTCTCAGGGGAGGTCCCTGTGTTGAATGGGCGGGAGGAGCTCTGCGTCACTCGATGAGCACTGGGTCTTACAGTCCATTCTCTCCCTTTGACAGATAGGGGCGCTGATGCCAGAGAGTTCAATTAACTCGCCCAAGGTCAGTACTAGCAGAGCCAGAAGTAGAATCCAGTTCTCCCTGTTCTTTCCACTTCCCCTCTCATCATTTCAGGGTGGTCGGAGGCCGTGTAAGATGTTAGTGAAACGTTAGGGCTTTTCTCCAGAAAAGAGAAGTAACAAGGCACTGCAGAGAAAAAAGAGGAACCCTCTGACTTTGTTCGGAGTCCATCTGAAGTGTGTCCAGACTGCCTGGGCTCCCTCGGGCACACCCGCCTGCGACCCGTAGCCCTCGGGGTGCCTCCTCATCCCTGGCCCCAACCATCCCGGGAGCCAGCGGTCTGCAGGTGTCCGTGTGGACTGGACTGGCCCCCAGGGCTGCTCGCTCCAAACCCACGGGCCAGGATAGGGAGGCTGGCAGGGGGCCAGGCAAGGCTCAGGGGTGCCCACCATCTGCTCACCATGGCCCTGCCAGCAGAAAGACCCACTTCCCCCCCACAGGCCCTCTGTCTCCGGCTCCTCTCCTGAAGGCGCTTGTTGTCGAGTGAGCGCAAAGCAGTCTGCGAATAACTTCCATGTCAAAAGGGAAAAGTTAAAACAATGCCCTTTTTAAAGTTAAAATGAGTTTTGTGCTGTGTTTACCACCACAGGGGGACACTGGAGGTGGAAATCCAGCTATCCCGATCTCGCTGACCCTCTCTGGGTCAGCCCAGCGTTCTGTTTTGTCCAGACCACCCGTGTGCGCCCGCCCCTGCCACCGTCCCCGCTTCTTCGGTTCCCTCAAAGCGGTCGTTCTGAGGACAGAAACAGCATGTGCAGAAAATTACATGGAGCCTCGAAACATACTCGTGGCCAAAACCTAGAGCCGCTTTTAGACGCGCATCCTGGTGAGCCACCAAAAGTCCTGTGATGATTTAGTTGCAGCCCATAAATAAAAGATCCAATTAAAGAAAAGAAACATAAGAAAAACACACATGTCCTTTTTAAGGCTGCTTGGGGAAATGTATCCACTGTACAGACGTGCACATTTTTTGTTTATGCCCTTCCTCATTCCAAAAGTTTTCAAGATAGTGTCAGGGCGAATATTGGCAGATGGAACAAACTGAACTCAACAGTTTAATGCCAGAAGGACTCCCTGCCTGCACAGGACTCCCATCCCCACAGCCCTAACCCACCCCAGGTTCCAGAACCAGAAAGAATTAAAGGCACTTCCGTCGCAGGGCAGCTGGGTGCAGCAATGCCAAGTCACCTTGAGGCTGGCTCTGCTCTGACGTGGAGACATTGAGAACCAGGCTCTTAATCTGTGTCTGGTGATCCGCCCCTCTCTCCTGACCTCAGCCAAAGTTTTGTCTGTGGGTGCCAGGCATGTTCCCCAAGGCTGTGTCCGTGCTCAAAAGCCTGTGTGATTTTTCCTGATCTTCCAGCCTCAGGAGTCTTCCTTTCTCTCCCAGGTCCTCTGGGGGTAGGAGTTCCTCTTGAGACAGTGTCTCCTTGAACCCTAATCTTGTCTCCTAAGGAAGAATGGCAAGAATGTGAACTTTGAAATCAGCAGATCTGGGAATGAATCCAGGGTCTGCCTTTTACTGTCCTTAAAACCTTGACAGCTTAGCTTCAGTTTTCTTATCTTGAAATAGAAGGAGCATTAGTACCGATCCCAGAGGTTTTGGTGAGGACAAAATGAGATAACACCTCCAATACACAGGGTCTGACACACAAGTATTTAACGCATGGCTGCACTGGTATTAGACGGACCTCTCCCCAAATATGCTGGCCACCAGCTATCTATCTCCCAAATCTCCCTGTCTTACCTGCAAAAAGGCTTTCCTGCAGGCCAGGTCTGCTCAGCCCTTTAGGTGCGCACCCCCCTTGTTGCACGCCCCTCCCCCCACACACTTTCTAGTCCCCATCAGCGTGCTGCCCCAGTTTGGCACACCAGGGCCTGCCTGGAACCCTTTTCCTATAGCCCAGTCTGCTCCAAATTCAGGCCCTCCCGCCCCCTCCCCCACCACCTCCGTCCTGTTCTGGTGGGAGTGAGGATGCAACTAGTGCTTAAGTTTAGAATAGTGGGCATTGTCTCCAAGATCACTGTATGTCTCTTTTGCTGGGAAAATCAACCCTTCTGGTGTTTCATGGCTTCTACCTTTTATTTTTTTCATTTATCTTAAAAACAGTAGCTGCAAGGGTGAACAAGGTAGACACGTGCTTGCCCTCTACTTGCTTACAGTTCGGTGAGGGAATGGTACACAGGGCACAGTGAATAAGATGCCCTGTCTTCACTTTGTTGTCATTTACATGGTCCTTCCACCTGGTCCTTCCACTTGGTTCTTGCACTTGGGCAAGTTAACTCACATGTGCCTCAGTTTCTCTGTGTGGAAAACAGGATAAGGATAGCCTCTACCTGTGGTCGGACAAGCAGCCTCAGCTCTGCCCTCTCAGCAGCACCCAAACCGCCCAACTGTGTGAAGAGCCCCGAGTTACGTAACTCTAAATAGTTAAAACAGGGCCTGCGCACTGTAAACGCACAGTGAGACGTGGTCACCGGCCGTAATGGCAAAACGAGACTCACGAAGCACATCAGGCCTACAGGAATCGCTGCCACTCAGAGCCTCGCGTAGCTTGGCCGCAGCTTTGTCTCTAGATACATATGTGCAGTCATCCTTAGACTTAGGAAGACTTCTGATTAACTCTCGCCAGCTCCGCCTTCAGGAGCCGCCGAGTCGGGGAAGAGGTCTCCTGCAGTCCTGACCCTGGCTCAGCACTCCTTCTAAGAGGATAATGAATGAGCATGGCCAGTGCTCCTACTGCAGTTAACTGTTGCCTGTGAGATGTGTCAGCAGATATCTGCGAGTGTTTGGATGAAGGAGAGATTATTTGGAGGCTATTTATAAGTGCAGCAATAATGAGGAAAGGTTGGGGGAGGCATGAAGGATGAGAGGGACGGACGGAGGGGGAGAGGACACTGGAGTGTTAACAGTGAGGACAGAGGAGGAGAGTCGGAGAAGGAAAACACAAGGGGCGGCAGCAGCCGGCCTAGGAGCATGCAAGCAAGAGGGTGGGGGGGTGTCAAGAGGGTGAGGGGAAAGGAGGACACGGGGGAAGAAGTCATTAGCCAACCAACAGAACGGCTGGAGTTTGAACAAATGACACACATCAGGCAGATCGGAAGAAAGTGGAATAGGAGAAATGGAAAAGAAACTCAGGATGAATATAATTCAGTGCAGAAATGGAAAACATACAGTAGATGCTGTCTTCTTTTATGTAAACAAAGGAGCAAAAGTTTGCCTGATACAAATTCCTGAGCTCCTCAGAAGTCACTGCTGAAAGGATTCCATGGCATTTTCATTCTGTCTTTGCATTTTATTTGAAGTGGACACACTGGGTAAACTTATAGAGTGTTTTTATCATAAGCTGAACTCCTAAGTTATAGCACTTCAAATACTGAAGTAATATAGTATAATATAATATAATATAATATAATTAATATAATATAATGCTATGAAGGAAATTACAGTATGGATAAAGACAAAAGTGAAGGAGACTGTTAGTGACTGTTTCCGTCACTCCCCTAAGTGTGCTTCACCAGTACTAGCATATCTGCTACGAGACACAGTGAAGTCTCATAGCATCGCTTTAAGATAAATAGATGGATGTAGCCTGGTTTTTATTTCACCAGAAGAGATTAAAGGACTAGCCAAATAATCTGAAAGTTATTCACAGAACTAGAAACACCACTGAAGTTTTCTGTTCCATTCTTTAAATGATTTTCCATTCCGTTGACCCTTAAGAAACAACGTACCTGAGAATTGGACGCTTAGGTGAGAATCCAAACTCCCTGTGTGTTACCTTTATAAACTGGAACACCTTATTTGGCCTCCCTGAGGTTCCATTTCCCCATGATTATTGTAACTGTTAGTGACAAGATATATACATAAAGCATTGGAAACAATAGACAGTCATTAATTGTAGCTATTATCTTCATGCAACAGGAAATAGTAACAATCATCTTCATAGTCAAGGAAACATAGCATTGCATTAGCGATAATGTGGGGCTGCAAGGAAGAAAAGGAAACTAATCACATGAAAAAACATGCTGGAGTCAATTTATTACACAGCAAAGGGAAATGTGTTCTGTTATTGCCTTTGGGTCAGTATACCTAAATGGAAACAAGTACAGAAATTCAGCTACAAACTCCGTGAAATGCTACTGAAGTAAGGTTTAGCATCCCTCAGAAGATGTCTCAGTCTGTACCTTATGTTTAAGGCGGTGATATAAATGGAAACCAAACTGCTGTCATGCGCTGAATAACAACGTTTGGGTCAACAATGGACCACCTAGATGATGGCGGTCCCAGAAGATGTCATGAAGCTGAGAAAATTCTATTACTCAGTGGTGTCATAGCCATCATACCATCATAGCGCAACGTATCGCTCACTGTCTGTGGCTATGCTGGTTTAAACAAACAGCGACCTGCACTGCCAGTCACCTAGGAGTGTAGTGCATATAATAATGCACAGCACATGATGCTCGACAGTGACAACAAACAACTGTGTTACTCGTTCATATGTTCACTGCATTATACCTTTATCATTACTTTAGAGTGCAGTCTTTCCACTTACAAAAGAAGTTGGCTGTAAAGCAGGGCGCGGTGTTATGCCGGCAGCAACCTCATACATCTCGGGTTTACCGCATCTCTTGATTGTTTCACTTTCTCTTGGGCTTGATTTACTCTCACGTTGTTTCATGCATACAGATGTGTAGCCTGGGAGCAGTAGGCCGTAGCAGGCAGCCTAGGTGTGTGGTGGGCTGGGCCATCTAGGCTTGTTTCAGCACGTTCTATCATTGACGCAGTTGCCGAACTGTGCATTTCGCAGAACGTATCCCAGTTGTTGAGTGGCACAGGACTATATAAAAACAAGTGTTACCTGGGTTGAAGCCTGATTTCGAGATTTTTGAAAAGCCAGAGCAGCAGCAACAGCCAGTCCCTCCTGGACTCGATCATCTGAATTCGAACCCTTTTTAGAGCCCTGGGCGGCACAGGCCTTCTAAGTCATGTAACCGGTATGCGGGGCAGGCCTGGCTCATGAGGCCACATCATAAATGAGCCTCATTTTGTTTCTCTCGGTTACTCCGAATTATTCATTAAGGTGTAGTCCTTCCGCTACCCCTGGATGCATATTTTGGCAAGTCCCTAACTTTTCTGGTCCCCCTTAGGAGTACAGTTTCAGCTTAGTCAT
Organism: Phyllostomus hastatus; assembly: GCF_019186645.2. NCBI lineage: Eukaryota > Metazoa > Chordata > Mammalia > Chiroptera > Phyllostomidae > Phyllostomus > Phyllostomus hastatus. The sequence goes on along the minus strand of NW_025333709.1, from coordinate 31,010,637 downwards.
TGGTATGTCCAACCCCGTGTAATAGTTGTCCTTCAAGCTTAACGTAAAGTTGAGGCATTTCTCTCTCCCAGCGCTGCCTGCTGCAGTTGAAGGAGGAAGGTGTGACTTCTCTCTTCCCTCCTATAAGTTGTCTCCTCCTCCTCCTCCTCCCCCAGCTGGTCAGTTTCAGTTCCCTGCTCCCACAAGTTCTGAGTTCAGGAGAGGAGTGGGGGAAGTTCTTACCTTTCTGACATTGTAATGAGCTGGCGTCACTCTCTCTGGTCTTGGCACTCTCGTGGGGTCTTCTGAGATGCCCACGTCACTGGTGACTTCTCTCCTGCCCTCCCTTCCTTGTAGTGAAATGCGGATCCAGCTCTGTCAGTTGGTTGGTTTAACGAGAGGGGATTGCACTCTGCTGTGTGTTCTTTAAAAGTTTTTTATAAAGGACAGGTAGTTATATGTGCCCTCACATTCTCTATTGATAGTATAAAAAGCACAAAGAATAATTCAAGTAAGTGAAAAGATGGAGATAAGTGAATCCGAATAGAGATACCTCTGCTTGGCGTTAGTTTGGCGAAGAAATTACCAGTTACTCTGATTTGCAAGAGGCTGGTGATGACGCAGACAGCCCATCCTGGCTCCGGAGGCTCCCCTCTGCAGACGACACGCCTCGCCCTCCTGTGAGCTGTGTGTCAAGGGCAACTAGAGAGACCATACTCTGGGGATGTCAAGAAAAAGGAGGGCACCATCTGGAGAGGTATTGGCTTGAAGAGGAAGGTTTGTGAAGAAGATGAGTTTGTATTTTAGAAAAACAGATCACAATGCAATGAAAGGGGAAAGGGAATGATACATAATCATTCTTTTCAAAATCTTTTCAAACTGTTATGAGTTTACAACTGTTCAAAACATTAGTATCAAGCTCTAAATTCTCACCAAGTATTAGGTGGAGCCTTATGAAATTCTGAGTTTTATAAATTACAAAATGTTCAAATGTTGGCCTTTTCATATTGCTTAAAATCTGTCATCACTAATACTGAATTCTGCGGCTGTCGTTTAGAAATTTATAGTTTAAATAAGCTACTTTTATCACCCCATGACTGGGTCCTCAGCTTAATGAGATGGGGACTGGTGACTTCGCATTCTCCGCAGGACCCAGCATACAACAGCTGCTGGGAGAATATTTGTCAACTCAGCACACACTCAGACTCACGCTGAAACTGAAATCATCATTTGCCACAGAAGTTGCAGAATTTGTTCAACCTCACTGAGTTTTTCCTTGAAACGCATAGTGGAATGTAGAAGAAGTTTAAGAAAACTTTCTAACTCTCCTCCCCACCCCCAGCGCTAAATTGTCCGGGGAAGGTGGGGGAAGAGAGAAAGGCGGCATCTCCTCCAGCACACAGCGCGCCAGGTGTGGCAGGAAGAGACAGATGGGATTCAGCCCCCAGCCTCAGACGCTTCCAGGTCCAGGGCTTCCAGGTCCAGGGCCGCAGCCACCACAGGGCAGCTGGCCTGCGCTTCTCCCCCAATGGCAGGCAGAGACAAGGGCAAAAGCGGCACATGGAAAGGAATTGTGCACCACTTCTGCCCACTCAGTGTCTAGTGAGAAAGGATTTCTTGGCACTCTCTTCGGCATTTTTTAAAATCCCAGCCCCAGCCCTCCCCCTCTGGAGTTTTTCTGATCTGATTGGAAATTCCCGAGTGTGTGTCGGGCTTTGTTTTAGAATGAGTGAGCATAGCTGGAATTGCGGAGTGTCATCTGTTACACATTTGGAGGAACTTTTTCAAATCTAACTCGACACTAACCTGCTCACTCTGACCCAGAATTCCATGGAGATACTTTGGTCTTCTAAAACCATAAACATTTAATATTTGTGTTCCTGAATTATTTTTTAAATGCAAAAGTATTTACATCTGGCATTTTGAAACCTTCTAAAGGAAATTTTCCAGACCCCTTTGCGAGTGTGATTTCTTAATAGAATAAAACTGCCATGGTTTTGTAAAATACTGCTCTGGGGCACTAGACATCGCTCTAGAACACCCCCAGATTTATCAACACCAACTCCCCGTCAGAAAGATGACATTAGCATTTCAGTATAGATGCCTTTGGGATCTCCAGTAACTTGAAGGTCTTCTATATTAGTATTTAGGATGAAACATACAGCTAATTAATAAAATATGGAGCTAAGCACCATGCCAAATGAAATAAATATTTATTGGAAATAATGAAAATGACTTTGCCACAGTAGAAAGGTCCTGAAACTGTACTCTGAGGAGTGCTGTGTTCCTACGTCCTCGCAAACACACGTAGGAGGTTGTGCCCAGGTCTCCGGAACTGAGTGGGAGCAGGGCGAGTGTGGCGCCTCATGCCAGGGAGCAGTCCCAGAGTCAGACAATACTGAATAAGTATTTTGTGAATAGCTTTGAAATCCCAAGAGAAACTGTAAAACTTAAATTATCTGAAGCTTAGTTGTATGGCTCCCAATTAAATGAGGTGTGTTTTTAACTACTTGTATCCTGCTGAAAAGTCCCCATAGCTTTATTTAAAAGCTGTAAAATGTGTTACTGGCGACAGAATTCGGCTTAATAAGTTTCAGAAGGTCTTGATGGTTTATTCACACTTCAGCTTATAAAAGGTGTAGGCAAGTACACAAAATCATTTTTCCTATCTTCTACACGATTGGGAAGGCACAGAATCCAGCTGCATTTCATTAAAGCAATTTTGGAAAGTCCAAGACAGCCCACGAGGAGAAGAGGGCTCAAACCCCCCAACACTTGGAACCCTGCAGCTGGACGCGGCTCATGGTTCTGCGTTCGCCTGCCGGTCTGTGTCAGGATGATGGGCAGCTGTAGGCCTCTGCTGACCTAAGGGTTTGTCATTGATGGTTCAACAAGAACTACTTACGCCTGCTTAGGATTCACAGTTTATAAGCAGTTTCTCATTCATTCTGTCACATAGTGGTCACTCGTAGTCCTATGTGTACCCAAAAGACCCTAGTGCCAGAGTAAGTGAAACCTTTGTATGCTCTTTTATGAGTCTGGTCCCATGGGGAAACATTTGATTCCATGTCAGTCACCTTGTGGATCCTTTGTTTCCCTGAAAAGAGTGAAAAGGGGTTGTTGGATCCTCCTCGCAGTACCTGCGGGGCCTCCTTGACCCAGTGCCGGGATCATCATTTTATACAGCAGCACAGAAAGGTGCGCTCAGGCACAAGCCAGCACTCAGTTCTTCAACTCGTTATGTCAGTGATTTTAATAATTCACACGTTCCTCCCTTTTCTTTCAATGTGAATATACCCAATACAGCCTCTCTCCCTCCCAAAATTTGAGTTTTACGAAAGTGCTTTTGGCATAATTCACCAGCTGGGGTCACGCTTACAACCTGGTTCACTGACTTTCTGTTTCAGAGCCTGGCAGAGGCACCAGTGAGTGGGCCCGAGACACACGTTGGGAAAGGTCCGAGATTCGCCCACACCCTCCTTCCCACACACGAGTCCCTCCAGCCGCTCTGCAGAGAAGTGGTAAACTGGCAACCCTATTGACTCCGTCAGAAAGCTGTGTGGAGTCAGTATTTGGAATGAGGCTTTCCCTTAGGGACACAGATGTCCAACAAAACCTCCTAAATTCTCCAGAACTGATGAGCTCAGAAGGAGCATGAGTCCTATCCAGGGCTGTTTACTGGCAGGCCAGGATACTATGAGGTCTGTCCAGAAAAAGTCCAGCCATTGTAAATGTATAAGAACAGTTTGCGCAACATCCATGTAACCCAGCAGCCAAGGAGAGTGGACTGGAATGCGCATGCATGAACAATGACGTCTTCACTGTACTGGTCAGTGGGGGTGGCAGGCACCATTGAGTGAACATGTGTACTATGTGGCCATCGCATTCAAAATGACTGAATGATTAGAGCAATGAAACTGCATTAAATTTTACATTTAGCTTGAACATTTCTCCACTGAAACTATCAATTCAGAAGGCTGCAGCTATGGGCAACTGGTGATTGGCAGATGACGACAATGTGTCTGCTCATGCGTCACGACTTATGCAGTTTTTTGACAAAACATCAAATCACCCAGGTGACTCAGCCCCCCTACAGCCCAGATTTGGTGCCCTGAAACTTCAGACTTTTCCCAAAACTAAAATCCCCTTTGAAAGGGGAAAAAATTCAGACTATAGATGAGATTCATGAAAATACGACAAAGCAGCTGATGGCAATGAGGAGAACTGTGTGAGGTCCCAAGGTGCCCACTTTGAAGGGGCTGAGGTATCATTGTCCTATGTACAGTGTTTCGTGTATCTTGCATCTTCAATAAATGTCTCTATTTTTCATATTACATGGCTGGATACCTTCTGGACAGACCTCGGAGATTTACTCCTGAAGCAAATATGAATGTTTCTTTTTCCATGTTCCAGGTAATGGAGCCAAACCAGAAAAAAAAAAAGAGAGAGGTTTGTGACTCAAGTTCCTCTTAGTGTTTCCCAGCGGAGATCACCATTTCCATAATTTGGTCGGTTCGACAAATTGAAAGGACATTGGAAACTGAGTCCTCTGATTCTGGGACTGAAAACAGACCCTCTGTTTTATTTTTATTTTAGTCTGTGACTAATGAAAAACAGCAATTGTCCAGAAAGTGCAGGTTGTTCAAGCAGATTAAATCCGATCTCGGTGTCTGCAATGTCTTCGTGAAGCTGAAGCAGACACGCCCCCTCTGAGCATTTGTGCGTGTGCAAACACAGGCATACAACTATAGTTATAAAATTATTTTGGCTGCTTTAAAATGTAGCTTTTTCCTCCTCTACAGCCTTTAATGAAAAAGTAGAGTCATAAATATTATTTATTGCAAATCTCTGCTGTGTTGTGGTTTTAGTTGTATTAACAATGACAAATGCATATTTTTAACATTTGAATTTAGTTTGATAGGATCTGGTGCCCCTCAGTGTCTAGGCAGAGCTACCCTGCCCTTTGTTCCTTTACTTACGAACTTTTGAAGAGTCTTGTCTGGCAAGAATTCAGGTCTTTTGTCAAAGGCATTGAAACAATGCCTTGTGTAGGTTGAAACATAACGTCATCAAAAGCCTTTATTATAAAGCAGGGATCGAGTGGTTTGCACTGGAACTCAACAAAAGTGCCTTCTTTAGAGAGAATAAGGAATCGTGATCATAAATAGAGCCCAATGGAAATCCTTGAAAATGGATTTTCTAAAAAATATTTGTTGCTCCACACGGATCATTATTTTGAATCTTTCTGTCACGTAAGTCTTCCTGAAATAAACTGGGATGAAGTAGAGAGCTCGCAAAGGTTGCTGCTGCTTTCCCAGTAGAGTGCCGTGTGTGCAGACCAGCTGGCTGTGGAATCACTCTGAACAGTAGGGGGCAGCAGAGGAGTGTCGGAGCGCGTCATCGCCGGCCCGTGTCAGGATGCTGGGGAACAAAATCCAGGCATGCTCTCTCCTAAAGTGATGATGTTTGGTTTCTCCTGACGGTGAAAGACACTTTTAAACTGTACTGTGAATGTATCCATTTTCAGAAAAACTGATAAATAACATCCAAACAAAAAAGCTATCGGGAATTTATTTATATTGATGAACTGTTTGTTGTAAGTTAAAGCCGTTCACTTTGGAGTAGTGGAAAATTCAGAAACAAACTCCGTACGAGCTTTGCCATCACTGATAGCTAAAATCCAAAGCAGGCCTCAGGGCAGTCACATAGGAGAGTCATCAAAACCAATGTCACTTCTGTGAATGCCAGTTTATACTGAATGTTCTAGACATTTGCCTCAATTTACCATTAAATGTGTTTGTCACTCATGTGCTCAGACTACATCATAATTCTGACCTAGTTTCCTTTGGCCTTAGTAACCTGCCTGGGGCGCTGGTGGAAGTGGTGGTTACCAACAACACCGTTACCACCCGCCGCCACACTTACTGTGTGCCAGACACGGACGGTACAGTTCACATCTGGCACTGTTTCCATTTCAGGCCCCGCTTTGCCACAACTCCAAAACTGAGTATTCGGTCACTTGTCTTTAATTCTTCTCATCTCATAAAAGTACCCCCCATTCCACCCAACCAAGAAACACAAGAGTCGTCCTGAACCCCTCCCTCTTTCTTACTTCCCACAGCAAGTCACTTTGATTCCAGTTCTAAAAGAAATCTCAAACCCATTTGCTTCTTTCCAACCCCACTGTCCCATCCTTAACTTGGTCCCCATTACCTCATACCTGCACCACGGCAGGAGCCTGCTGCTGGTGTTTCCCGCCCAGCAGCAGTGTGATCTCTTTCCTGGAAAACATGGATCAGACCCTAGCATTCCCCTGCCTGAAACCCTTCCACTGCTGCCCACGGAACCTGGAATGCAATCCAGACCCCTATGGCAGCCCACTAAGCCCTGCCTGTCCGTCCCACCTCATCCTCCACCCTCTCCAAGTTCTTTCTGATGCAATACCTTCCCACGTGGTGTTTTGCCTCTGCTGTGTGATTTGGGGAAGCCACTTACCCTTCTAGGCCTTGGTTTTCTCCTCCGTAGAAGAGGAGGCTTAGTTCTTTTCCAGCAGTGACCTTTCTGCTCTCTTTGAAAAGACAGAAGTTCCCTTGAATTTGTCTTTAATAACCTTCCACTGAGCACCGACCCTGAAATAATATGAGAGGTTAGCCACATGTCCATTGGAAAGAATTTTGCAAGCCTAGTTCAGGAATACAAAATGCTTTGAAACTGAGATGTGTATGTTAACCAGCAATGTTTTCAATTAATGGGAGGATGTTTATACCACTGGAGACACCTTAAAGCCTAAAATTACAGCAGGGCAGGAGGCTTAATCCTTAGAAAGTAAATTTAGTGCTCTCTCATGAGCTTCTATCTGAATGTTACTTGTGAGGATGGATCTACATTGGCATTCCAACTCTCCTTTATTAAAGGTGCATTTCCAAGGTTTGTACTGTTCTCAGCAGCAGCACAGCATTGCCAGGTTTCCAATTTCAGATGGTCGGACACCCAACCAGAATTCTGGGCCAGGTTTTCTTTCTTCTATTGCCTGCGGCAGATAATAAATAACATGTTCCTAGACCATCGTGCCACAGAAAAGGAAGGTGAATTCTCTTGAAATATGTTCATTTATAAACTGAAGCAATGCCACATCAATTCAGTCCCCTTCTGCAAACTTTGTTAAGTATCTACTAGATGCCGGGCACCCACCAAGCACTCGGCTACAGTAAGTAGATCCTGGGCCCAGCTCTCAAAGGGCCCCTGGCCCAGCAGGCAGACCTGCATGCAGACAAAGCATGTCTGAGATGTGGTGAAATAGCAGAGGAAGGTGCTGTGGGCTCTGGCACAATAAATGCTTGTCTCAGCATGGAAGAATCGGGCAAAGTGGAATAGTAATTATATGTCAAAAAAGAAAACAGCATCCCAGGAAAGGAAGTCGGGTATGCAGACAAACAGGAAGTGCATCAGCAGTGTCCTTAAGTGGAACAGCCGGGATCCGAGAGGGTCTTTGGCCGGAGACAATGCTGGAAAGTAGCAAGTGCCGTGGAGTGAAGGGCCTGCTTTGACCTGCATGCTCTCCAGGAGGTGTGGACTGTACCCTGAAATACTAACAACAGTGTTATAATAACAACAATAGTGATGTTAGCTAACGAATTGAGAAGTCACTAAATGCCACTTTACATGAAATAGCCCATGGAAGTCTGCACAGGTGAAATTCCAGCCCAGGGCTGCTGTCTCTTCGGCCTTGTTATGAAGCACTGTGTTATTCTACCTCCGAGAGAAAAGGAGACAAAACCCTGTGTGACCCTGGGCAAGTCATTCAGTACCTCAGAGTCTCATTTCATCATCTGCAAAATGGAATAATCTGTAAAATGGGAGCAATTGAATTATGAGAACTGAACAAGCAAAAACAGGTCTAGTTAGCACTGTGCCTTGCTCATGGCATGTTCCTGCTGTTATTGCCATCCTTGACATTATAATTAATTCTTAAGATGTTAAGAAATGGAACAACATAGCCATATTTGCATTTTAAAAGGTGTCTAAGAGGGCAGGGTGGAGGAAGCCTGAGGACAGGGCTGCCATATCGTTACCTCTAGGGGGCGCCATTCACTTTGTAGTCAATATACGTGTGCCCCTTGAACCAGCGCTGTGCACCAGAAACAGGTGGTAATCTGAAGGGGATGAGAACCTGAATGGGAGAAGTGCAGAAGGGGCTGGGACGGATATTTAGGAGCTAGCAATTGAGTGGGCAAGGACGGCAAGAGAGTGGGAGCAGGCTTGATCATCGGCCAGGTGGCCTGAGTGGGTGTGCCAAGGGGCAATGTGGAGCGGGGAAACCGGCTGGGATAATTATATGTTTCTGTGCCTCTAACTTCTTTCCAAAGGGAAGATAAACATGATTTCAGATTAGCAGGTTTTTTTCTAAGTGTGTCTCTTCCTCTTGTGAGTATAAATAATCGAGGTTGACTACATTCTTAATACCATACCCCCATGAGTTCCAGTGCCAGGACAAATGTCAGAATCCTGTGTTGATTTTCTGGCATTGCAGTCTTCTGTCCGGCGAGCCTGACCGTGTTATCTCTGAATTAAGGGTTTCAATCACCCGAGGCATCTTTTAAGTGGAATGTGGTCCTTGCAAATGACGTCTCCCAGTAGTTGTGGGCAAGTCCTTCCTTTTGTCCGTGCATGTTTCGAGTACCTCATCCCACAGTGTGTGGACGTAAAGTTTTAATGACACAGAATATTTTTAAAAATCTGCCGTGTGTCCTTTTGTAAAGGCAACCTCGGAACATCCTGAAAACAGGAGACAAAAGAGAGCATGGGTGTGTGCTCACCTCGGCCCCTGGCACGCCTGTGCTCCTGGTCACTCGCACCCATCAGACGGGGGAGTCTTTGGGCCGAGGAGCCTCAGGCGGAGGGCAGTGGGCGACAGCCTCAGCCCCTGTGCGTCCCAACATAACGTTTACCTTCTGCCTTACCGTTAACTCTCCTAAAGAAAAACAGAGCCAGTTGAATAGCCCACACTGGCTGAAACACATTAGGGGGTGAGTATGTTTGCCCCAGCTTTATCTAACTGTGACGCTTACTAAACATGCCACGTTTTAAGTGTAGCTTCACCCCTACAGGACCGGGATGCCTGGCCGTAGTCCCGGGCCCGGTGTGTAGAGCACACATGTGCCCTGAGGGTGACGTCACACTGCTCCAGCCTTTACCCACTGCAGCATTTCTCCTCGTTTGTTACAAAGCAGAATATGCCCCTTTATTTTCCAAATCAACTAATCATAATAAACATCCAACAATTAGGAAAAAACATAAAAATAAGCTGTTAAATAACAAACCATCTGTATAATTTGATGTTTTTATTGTAATGATAATAGCCAGTACCATTTGCTGAGTCCTGGTCTTATGTAAGTGCTGCGCTACGTATTTTATATGTATTTTGTGTTTAATCCTCACAGCCACTATGAAAGATATATTACGTCTATGTACACGTAAGAAGGTTGGGCTCACATACACCTGAGTCAAGGCTTCCTCCCAGACCGACACTGATTAGACCGTTTGTTAGACATGCCTGCAGGCCGTCTGAGAGTTGGAGCGAACGCCAGGGAAGGCGGCGGCCAGGCATCCAGTGAAATCCTGTCTGGGCCCACAAGGACACTCTTGCTGCAGAGTAACTTTCCGTGTCGTCTCAGCCGTGTTCGACTGTTGAAACTTCTGGAACAAACTCTTGTGGGCCTGTTTGACCTTCCAGGTGTAATTCAGTTCCTCCTCTGTGGTGATATCCATTCGCTTCACCAGCTGCCCTGTCTCCACAATGCACTTTCATTCCTCCATTCTCCTCTCTCAAAGGAGGGAGCACTTTCCATGTGCCAAGCGCTGTCCCAAGGACTGACATACAGCAGTCAACAAAACTGACCACTTTGCATCAGTCCCTGTTCTGCGGAGCTTAATTTTACTGGACACGGACAGAACATAAACAAGTAATCACCCTGAATCCTACTTTGAAATCAAACTCCTTTCAATCGTATATATATGACTCCAGGCTTCTGACCAGCCACCCATCAGAAAGCCTTGCGGGAACTTTTCCTCACCTGCCACGTGCAGTCCGCTTCCCCTTCTCCGCTGTCGGAATTCATTGAAGGGGTAGATAGCCCTGGCCTCGGGGTCCCTTACTCACAAGCCTGAGTCACGAGCAAGGTTGTGCAGGTCTGTCAACTTTTCTGTATCAGTTTTCCTCTTTATTGCTTGTACAGCCTCCCTGTAGCTACAAAGTAAAAGAAACTAGCCAGTTACGCAGTCTTTATTCCAGAACAAAGTGCCTGCTTCACATCATTTCCATCTTCAACTGGATGGAATAATCTAGAAGAAAGCCTGATGCTCCGTTTTTTATGTTGGTTCTTGCCGGATGCCAGTATCTCTCTCCCGGCCCACGGTCTGGCCCCTTGGGCTCAGCAGATCGAAAGGTGCCCCTGCTGTTGTAGTCACCTTCTGATAACACTGTACTGTCACTCTTTTCACAAAGTTGTCACCTCCTCAACTTTGTGAAGGGGACGGAGGCATGACTTCCACCTGACCCTCTCTGCCATCAAGTGGCATACCATAGGCCCGTAGTCTCTTTAGGAGCTAGTCCCAAGCCCTGAGCCAATGTTCCCATTCACAAGTGATGCCATGATAGCACACATTTCTCCCATAAAGTGCAGCCAGTGCAAGTGGCCCCCTCAGAATCTTAATAATGCTATAAATGTTGTACAAAAATACGTGCATTTCCTAAGAATAGTCAGTTATCCACAACTCTTGCTTGTTTCCACTTCGAGCAGCAGCACAGGAGTTAACGCTCCTGGGGGCCAGTTGTTAGAAGGGACAGCTGCCGACTCGAGGGAGCCACAGTGACTTCGGTAAGAGAAATCACAGCAACAAGGAGGTAGTAACCGACACGTGCTCACTTGTGGGAGGGTGTATGCTAACAGCTTTACTTATATGCATCTTTTCGTCCTCCAGCAGCCTTTGAGATAGGTGCTAGTGTTTTTATCCATTTTTTCAGATGAGAAAATTAAAGCACAGAGAGGTTAAATAACTCACCCAAGACTTCCCAGCTAGTAAGTGACGGAATGAGGATTCGGTTCCAGGCTGTGTGTCTGGAGTCTCAGCTCTGAAATCTCTGTCCATATGAGCAACCAGTGAAGCCGTGATGAGCCGCAGGTGCTGGGTGGTTGGTTGGGCTCACCCCCTGGGAGTGGAGCTCCCACACCAGCCATCAGCCAAGGCATTCAAACCCGCACCTTGAGAAAGTGGCCCATTGTCATACGTCATAGGTGTTTGGGTCCCTAGGAATGTGAGCTCCTCGGTGCCGGGGGGTCTGTTGGCAGTCAGACCTCACTGAGCCCGCCTTCCTCCATAGTTCAGCACACTTCGTATCTCTCATTTGCGCGGAAGCATCCCTTCCCCACCAGCAGGCTTCTCAGTGTTTCCGGAGGAGAGGAAGCCCTGGGAGAGAAGTATCTGAGTGTGGAGGTGATGCTCTTCTTAAAGAGAACACTAGGAGTTGGGGGAGGGAAGCAACAATTTCCTGTGACTTTGAAAGAGGAAATAATTTTCTACTTGACTCTGGAAGACCAGGGAAATGCCTCCACTTATTAAAGCTGCTAGGTACCAGATACTGAATTTAAATACAGCGGCATACTTCAACAGAATAACTGGAGTTTATTCCCTGTGCTTTCTGTTATACAGCCTTCGGCTAGAATTCCAAATTTGTGTGAGAACAGAATCTTATAACCTTTCTCTTTCATATTCTTTGAGCTTTCTATCCTCTTAAAAAACCATTTTATAGTGAAAAAAAAGTAGGCTCAGACTATTATGTTTTCTGTAATGTCCTTGCAGCTCTTATTAGTCAGTAGAGTAACTACAGTAGCGCAAGCCCCAAACCCCAGGGGCTTCACACAACTCAGATCCACCTCCCGCCCTCTCTGCGTCTCCAGCTCAGGGCGGCGGAGGGCTGGGCTTACCCTAGAGACTCAGGTGCAGACCTCGGCAATGGGTCCCGCTGTGACACGCACTTGCAGGGGAAGGAGAAACACCAGCTTACAGTCAGGCTCTTAAAACTCTGCCTGGAAATAACACCCATTGCCTCACCTTTCCACAGCCAAGCCAGTTTCAGGGGGGATGGAGTTGTCCATCTGCCGTGTGCCTAGAGGCACAAGAGCTGGAATATTTGAAAACAGAGTTTACCTGTTTTATAAATGTATTATATTCTCCCATGGCCCATAATTCACTATGCTGATTTCTTACTGTTGAGTACTTAGGCCAGAAACAATGAGTTGAGATAAGCAGATTTTAGGACATGTTTTGTGGCAAGTTCCCCAAGTACAGTAACGCTGCACCTGTGCGAACTCCCATGTGCGCACGCACAGTCTGCCACCACTACCCACACCAGCAGCTGCCAGCTCTGTCTTGCAGTAATCAAGTGTAAATCAGAGATCTTGTCACACCCACTTTTCTGTGGCTATGGTTCTGATCACCTCTTGCATGCAGTAAAGAATTTATCATAGCATCTATCTCCCATGCCTGCCAGGTGCAGTCTGCACAAATGCTGATCTCTCTCTCTCTCTCTCTCTCACTCACACACACACACACACACACACACACACACACACCCTGATCACCTGTTTTCCCCGAGGCCAGATTGGAAGATTAGATACTGACAAAGCCCAGCTCAGCAATACAACCAAATGTGCCTGCACGTTCTGATTTGCTCCCATTTCAACTCAGCTCGTTGTCTTAAGTACCTCGTTTCTCCTTTGCTGCAGCCTCTGACATTGTGCTTTTTTTCTAAGAATGCCTGTGGTGCCGGGTGCCAAATGGTCTCTGCACAGCTGTGTGATAGCATCGGCGCACTCGGGGCTAGTGCGGGGCCTGGCGCTCAGTCACCACGTCCATATGAGAACAGAGACAACTTAGCAGTGACATGAGGATGCAGTGAAAGTTTGCTACCCCTGCAAAGGCACTGGCATTTCCCAGTTATAAAAATTACATTTAACTAAAAAAGTAATTCCTGAGAGGATCTGGCTAAAGCTGTACTGGAACGAGAAGGAGCTTAACACTGATGGGAGTGAGATAAGGAAGGGGAAGGGTCGAAATCACACGGAACAGTCTAGAACCCAGGTGGTGTACAGAGCAGGGGCCAGAGGGCCTCGGGCTCAGGCCGGGCTCCGGAGCACGCGAGTGCCATGAGGACTCAGCAGCCCCTATTCTTTGACGAGGAAATGTGTCCATTTGTGGACATACGAAAAGTGCAGAGAGCTGAACCAGTGCCCCATGGAAGGAAAGGCAGGACTGGCTGGGGCGAAGAGACAGTGCAGGATGTCTGGAACGGCCTGGGTTCCAGTTCTGGGACAGCCATCCAGTTCTGGGGTGAAGAGACAGTGCAGGATATTTGGAAATGCCTGGGTTCCAGTTCTGAGATGGCCATGCGTTACCTGTATTCCTCTGGCAAGTATTACTTAGCCCCCCTGTGCTTGAGTTTCCTAGTCTGTAATATTGGATTAATAATAGTATCTACCTCACGGGGATGTTGTAAAGATTAAACAAGATAGTATGTATAGCATATTATATATGTATGTCATATGCATATAATAGTATATATTACATAATATGTGTATATTGCTTATAACAAAGGCTGCTCTGTACTAAGTACTTTAAAAATGTTAGTTTGAGGTGTGGTTCTTGGGTCCCAGATGCAAACTGAGATTTAGAAGAAGCTGGAATTCACTGTAGAATAAGGCCCACCCCATAGTGGAGAGTCAGAAAGTAGAACAAAGCCATGGTAGAAAGACCTAGAATAAAGAGGATCATGTCTTTTTGAAGCTGGTTGAAGAGGCGGAAGATGGACAACGTGGGTGAACCTTGAAGACAGTACACTAAGTGAAACAAACCAGTCACAAAAGGACAAATACCACAGGATTACACTCATAAGACATGCCTAGCACGGTCAGATTCATAGAGGCAACAGGCAGGATGGTATTTGCCAGGGGCTGGATGGAAGGGAGGGCGGTGATGTGCTGCTTGGTGAGCACAGAGTTTCCGTTTCTCGAGAGGAAAGGAGTTCTGGGGCGGGCAGTGCTGTGGCTGTGCAACAGTACGAACGCTGCTAAACTGTAGACTTCAAAAAGGTCAGAACGGTCATTTTTGTATTATATATATTTACCACAATGTTTAAGAACTAAGGAGGTCTTATAAAGTATGGACTTCGTATAAATTTTGGTTCCTTAATGTTAACAAATGTACCATACTAATATAAAACGCCAGTAATAGAGGAAACTAAGACAGGGGTATATGAAAAAAATCTCAGTATTAGCTTCACAGTGTCTTTGTATATCTAAAACTGTTTCACAAAATAAAGTTTATTTTTTTTAAATGGCTGTAGAAGATGGGAGGAAGCAGGTAAAGAACTCGTTCAGCCAGAGTAAGGGACAGGTGTGACTGCTGACGAAACCGTTACAAATCTGCAAACAGAGACTGGAATGTGGGTTAGAAGGGAGGGGGTGAGGAGGGACGGGACTTAAGAAATGAGGAGACTGGCACAGCGGTAGGTGGACAGATGACCACTGGCACCGGCTGGGAAGGGATTTGGTCGTCACACCAGGAGGACCCGCGTTCCCACTGCTCCTGGTTTGCACACGTGCGGGAGGAGGTCGTATCGGAGAGATGACTAGACCTGAACCTTGGAAGTTTCCTTGAAGTAAAACAAAAAGACAGTTAGGAATGGACTGAATCATACAGAACAGGACAGCAGGCATTGGCCTCAGAGTCCCGCTGGTCTGGTGGTGGAAGTAGGTTTGGGCGCCTCAGCATGTCAGGCATGAACTAATGTCAGATGTCAGTTTTTATAAGATTGTACCATTTTAAATTCTTGTCCCTAAAGTCCCTAGGAAGTCTTCATGAATCAAATCCAACACACTTTTAGCACCCATGAAGTTCTGTATTTCCCATGTTGTTTAATTCTCATAATAACTAGTAGTATTACCACCATCGAGCATTATATGAAGAAACTAGAATCAAATCATTTGAATAATAAGTGGCAGAGGAAGGAATCAAACTATGATCTTCTAGCTGTAACTATGAAAGAGTGAATTGTGAGTTTCTAAGCTCCCGTGATAACTGTCAAGCCAAATGAAGTCAAACAATATACGGTGAAGTCAAACGATATACGGTGAATATCGATATACGATATTCACCTCCAGGCCAGCTCCATCCAGACATCCTGGCTGTAGAAGGGGGCACTGAGGAGAGGGCGTGGACGCAGGACAGCACCTCGGAGTGCCCTGCTACACGCCTGCCCAGTGCCACAGCTTTTTGTCGGCAGTGCTGGCACCATGTGGGGAACCTGCGCCCTGCGGTAGGGGTTCAGCACGGGTGGATCTGGCCCAGCAACGTGGGAAGAGGGTGAGGAAGCCGGGGCAGGGGTGTAGGAACACGTGCCACAGTGCGGGCAGAATGACAGGGACCCGATGTGGACTTAGTGTGAGGGGGACAGAAGGGAGTAGGCATCGGGGCGGGGCTGCCAGGGAGACCGAGGGACCTGGGCTGAGGCAGAAAATCAGTCAATGCCATGCCATTTGTGAAGTCCATGCCATTTGTGAAGAAATCTTTAAAAATCAGCACTATGCTATAAACATGCCTATATTAGACCCATCATGTTTTTGAGCTTTCCTAGGTGGCTCCCGAAAAAGGAAAGACATGCACAAGGATGCCAAAATGGTGTGAAAAGATGAGCATAAAACCTTCTAATACACTCCAGCTCAGCCTCCACAGCCGTGATGCTTATAGCACATAGTAGGTGTACAATGAATGCTTTATGAATGAATGGTTGCAATATGGAACAGATGGCACTTGACACTTGTGTGCGCCTGTGCGTGAGAATGTCTTTGGGCAGTTTTGGTTTCTATGTCAGGTGGGTTTTTTTTTTTAATTAACTCTATTTACCAATATATATTCTGCCTTTGAGGTCAGAAATCATGTAATTAATGTCATCTTATAGCCATATATAACTAAACAGTTAGAGGCTTTTTTTTTTTTTTTCATTTAGATGGAATCAAAACTGATACAGTTTTCTAAGTTACAGACTAGGTCAACATGATGTTATTTTATTTCACATGCTTACCTTAGACCAGCCTGCTTCATGCTGGACCATCATTAGAACCACTCGAGTGAAGAAGTAAAGGCTGGGTGGGCAACCAACGACATGGCACGGGAGTTCGGGTTAAAAGATTCAGGGATCTCTTCTGACTCTGAGCCCATTTCTCTTTGCCACCTGAGGTGGGCTGCAGTTCTTGAGTGTACTGTCTTTGCCGCGCAAACCACTGATTCCGAGAAATGGGAGCTCGGGCCGCTCAGCCTGCAGCCCGCACAGAACGGGCCCGGGAACCTGGTGGAGAGGACCCGAGTGCCGCACGGGCCACTAAAAGGACATTCGTTTCTGGAAAGTGTGAGGATGCTCTTGACATGTTAAAATGTATCTCTTGGGTATTTTGAAAAATCTGGACCGTTGGCTGAAGCAATTAGAAGTCACTGCTGACACTTAACACTGGACCGGATCTGACTTGGTGATCTATACATCCCCTCCCTTCCGCTTGCACCTTGGGACTCAGCCAGTTCAGAACTTAAGCAACTGACAAGAGGCATAAAAATTCATGACCTAGTTTTTGAATCTTTACAAGATGCATAGACAAAAAGTAGTTTCTCCACACTAATTAACTGACAAGTCTTAGGACATAACAATTTAGAAGCTTTCTGTTTCTAAAATGGGTGCCCGGAATATTGCCAAGTGGTTTGCTATTGGGAAAGATGCATTGGTTTTAATTACTCCATTGTTGAGCTTTTCAATGGAAATAAATAAATAGAATCTTTGCATTACTCTTTCTCCTAATTAATCAAAAGAGAATAACATAATTCGGGAGGACAGATGTATGACTAATCCTTCGCATTCATGTCTACTTTTTCTTCTTCATCTCTTGACTGCCATGTATTTGATTAACCATTCAGATAACTACACAGCGTGGAACTATGAAGGTCCGTAATTATTGCTTCGTATCTTGTCCAATGTGTGAACTCAGAAAGCACATTTTTCTTCTCCCATCACGTCTGTCCTTATCAGTATGATGTCCTGTGGAGGCAGGACTGAGGCCGAGAGAGAGGAACATGGGCTGCTGACCACTGGGTGTACAGAAGAGACACCTGTCTCGGGCAGCCCGCTCCCCTCTTCCTGAGAAACCCAAGCCAATAATCGTCTGAGTTCATCTGGTGGAGAAACTTTTAAACACCATTAAGTTTGTAAATATACCTTCGATACATATCTAAAGTAGTTCAATTTAGGATAGAGACTACGGGGGTGGTCACAGAAACCAAACGTCAGGTCAAGGTCATGGGTCCTCTCAGGAAGAAAGAGTGCCTTTGGGAACCTGGCTTCGGGAAACGGGGAAGAGAGGGCCGTTCAAGCACCTTATAGCAAATTCTCAATGCAAAGAATTCAGCCTCTGTGAACATGTTGAAACCCTAGGGTGTGTGACCCCAGATATTCCTGCTGCTCCTCATATGGAATTAGACAAAACAACAGCAAAAATAATGAGAGTAGAGAGAAGTGTTTTCTTTTTTCAGCCAGAAAGCAGATGAACCCAAATGATCCCAATAGTAACTTTTTTTTTTTGTTGTGACGAGGGCATTTCGATAATAAGTTGCAAATGTAGGGAAATACATTTTTTAATAGAGGGTAATAAAGTGCTTTAGTAGCCAATGGAGCATTCTTGGAAACTTTAACTTGGTCAAGCCGGTGTTTATTTAGTAACTTCTGGACTTAAACAAAGCCGGTATTTGTGTGTGTGTTGCAGGGGGAGGAGAAAGAAGGGAGGAACCGATGAGCTTGTATGTAAACACATCACTTTTATGTAACTCTGAAGCCTCAGCCCTTCTTTCTGTTCTCTCTATTCTGGGGACCTCATCCACGCTCAGGGCTTCAGTGATGTCATCCATGGAGATGATTACTTTGGAAAAGAAAGATTTACAAAGACCGTGATGGGAAAATATCGGATAGGCTCTTCTGGGCACACGGATGCAGACTTCATTTCAGAGACAGCCAAATGCCATCATCTGGGAAGCCATCTGGGGGTGAGACTAGTTTCCTTCCACTGATTAAAGGAAAAGGGGAGGCGGCGAGAATATGCAACTTCTGACTTCTGCCACCCCACTGTCTAGCCCGGCTGTGCTCTTCTTAACTGTGTCCCCTTCAGTCTGTGAACTGAATGTACAGGGAAGACCATTTCAGCCGCCTGAAAGGAATCATGGTAAACACTTAACCTATTAGGTTACAATTTGATGTTATATGTTACAATTTAGCATTTTATGTTAAACAAGGTTGGTGGCCTCCAGAGTGTATTGGGTGCCACGAGTAAGGTTGTTGGGGTTCAATGGCCCTCTGTAGGAGTGTCTAGACAGGAGATTTCTGCGTTGGGTTGGAGGCTGTGCAGAGGGCCCTCTGAGCTCACCAAGACCTGTGAGCACTGCACTTATAAGCGTGAGCTCCCTCCTGGAATCAGGGAGCTGTAGAACTGGCCATGACCTCAGAGGCCATTTCACTCAGCCCTGTACAGAGACGTAAAGGAAGTACCATGTCGCCCTTTGGGCTCCAGACCCACTCCTTCAAATGCTGCCCCGTTAAGCCTTACGGGGAGAATTCATCCCCCCTTCTAAAGCATCTCCACTTCTACTTGACATTAGTGAAACCACCATCCTCCCAAATCAGAGGTGCAGACCCTCAGTATCAGCTGCCTTCTCTTTCTTTTGCTCATTCCCCCATCACCACTGCAGCATGGCCTCCAGCCTGTCCCAAACTGCCTTGTGAATGTCCCTGATCCCAGTCACCCCCTCGCTCATCCATGCTGCAGACTGTCACCAACTACCACGATCTACACACAATCTTGAAGTTGGAGAAACCAGAGAGCTCATTTTGTTCTCCCTCCCATCTCATGCATGACTTACTGAAACGTTTCCTCTCTCATCGGCAGTCCCTTTCTCAGAAGTCGGCAGTGGATTCTCGTGCCTATAAGACACAACGCTCTTATTCTTGAGGTTTGTGTTCATGCCTCCCCTTTCATCTGCTGCCAGGTCTGACCCCAGTTTACCTTGCCAGATGGTCTTTCACCAACATCAGCCAGTGAGGCTGTTTTTTGCACTATTCCATGAATACACCTTTCTGCCTCCGAGTTACAAGTGACAGCTAATCAACCTAACTAATTTTAAAGAAACATACTAAGTGAAAAAGGCCATGGATAGAGCTGCTTTCCTCACTCTTTGCCCCAGGAATCTGTCTCTGTCTTGCTGGTTTCACTCTCAGGTCACCCATCTGCCCGTAGTGATAAAATGGCTGCCAGTAGCTCCAGAATTACATCTTCTGAGTGATGATCATGGAGAAAGAGGAGCTTCTCTTTGCCTTTGGTTCCTGCCAAAGCCTTAGGATCAAGTCTCACTGGACTAACCTGGATCTTAGATCCAATCTGAACCCTCACACTGACCAAATGAATGGGGTGCCTTGATTAGCAAGGTCAAGTTCATCCCCACCTGAATCAGAGAACTAAGGATAAGATTATGGAAAGTCAGAGTGCCGTTAGTACAGAAAGTAGGAATGGAAACTGGGTCATTTCCTCTACCCAAAATCCTCTGCCAAATGTCCTCAGCTTCTCCAAGGCCCAGATAGGTCCCAGCTTCCCCAGGAGATCATTTTGTAAACTGCTGACTCATTATGACCCCTGCACTCCTACCTACTTGTTTACTGGGGCATCCAAGGTCTCTCTAACTGACCACTAAGGCTGCATCTCATGCATCTTTATGTCTTGGTGTCCTCACTGCACTGAAGACTATTGTGCGCTGCGTAACTGATATGTAACGCACTTCGTTGTTGTTGACTCTAGCTAGCAGTAGTGTGCATGTGTGTGTGTGTGTGTCAGAAAAAGGGACGAGGTGCATGGGAAAAGCAAATGTGGGCCCTGTGGAAAGGCAGTAGCAGGTGGCCTGGGCCTGGTGGCCGCAGGATGGAAGCAAGCACTTGGCCATCTCGTAGCCAGGGCTAAGGCCTCGTCTAGAGGGACTGCATCCTTAGCTGCTGGGCGGTGGGATGATGAAACTACAGGGTGCACTGACTGCAAGCTTTTTGTCACATTGACCTCAGTTTCAGCGGCAAGGACAGACATCAATAGAGCAAAAGGACAATTAGAGGAAGGAACGAAGACAAAGGAGAAAGAGGGGCATTTTTTAGGGGACATAAGGAATGAATTAAGAGGAAAAAGTCAAGATCGTGGCCAGAGGGGACAAGACCTACTTGTTTTCAGTGAGAATAAGGCCTGTCTGCCCTCCTACTTTCCACTTCCAGCTTACTTTTACCTGTTTTTTTTCCTGTGTGTGAGATCTGAGTGTGCATTTTGTTTAGAAAACCTCTCTTTCTCTTTCTCTCTCTCTTTCTCCAGGTACCGTCAATATTCTCTGCTCCAGCGATCCTTTTTCTCAGTAACTACTTCCATATGTTTGTTGACTTCTATTTGTAAAATAACTTTAAGAAAATTCTTGTAGCTAAGGTCATGGCATCTTGTTTTTACATTCCTTCCAAATGGGAGGAATTTGGTATGGTTTAAACGTTTTAGAGAATGCGTTGTGTGTGAAACAAGATCTTGTGTTGTATAGAGCTGATCTAAAGAATATGTCTGGGATATTTTGGGGTTAACTCTGGGTCCAGTGAGAGAGAGAGGCTTGCATTCTTGAAGACTCCCTAACAAAACAAAACCACAGGCCATTATAGTAGAGCTGGGTGAGACTGAGGAATCATATACCTGTGTTCTCAGATTTTAATATGCTTAACTATCACCTGGCGTTCTTGTTAAACAGATTGATTCCTGGGCCTTACTCCCAGGGATTCTGATTTTGTAGATCTGGGGCGGAGCCAGGATTTAATAAGCGTCCCAGGTGACTTATGAGAGTGGTGCATATACCACGCTCTGGGAGATACTGACTCATGCCAACCTCCTGCTTTTAGGCAGGAAGGAGCCTCAGCCAGTAGTTGTGAAGTGACCTGGTGGGCATCACACTGCCATTATAGACTTTACCTCTCCGAGCCTTAGTTTTCTGCTCAGTAAAGCAGGAGTAATACTAGTGCCATCTATTTCTAAGGGTTATTGGGAAAATTATACATCATCATTTGTGTAAAGCAGTGTGCCTAATGCCCAATACATAATATATTCAGGTTGATGCTTACTATTATTATCAGCTCATTATTTATGGTACATTATTTCCCTGCTTGAACTGTATTTACCTGTAGAGCTTGCTGGAAGGGGCAAAGGCCATCTTTGGATGGACTGGCAAGGTATTGCTGGGGAGCAAGAGAGGTTCTTCCGAGCTGTGCAGAGAGACACCTCCCCTCGGTCCTGGCCACGCGTTTCCTCGGGCAGTTCTGACAGTGGGTGGCGGACACAGGACTTGGCTGTCCCCTGGTCAAACCCGCCCAGCAGGAGCTTTTCCTTTGTCCTCTCGTGGCTGTGAGGGAAGAGGGCTACCATAAACACAGAGATGTTAGATTAGATGGTAAGCAGACAAAAAGGCAGTTGTTGGGGGCTGAGGGTGAAACCCTAATGAAAGGTCAGTGATGAAAACCTTCTAGAATGTTTGTGCTGAGAGGAACCTCAGCAAAAGTCCTGTCTGGCACCTTCCCCTCCTCAAGTAATAAGTGAAAAAAGTGCCTGGACTGAGGCAGGGTGAGGGTGAGCGCCCAGTTAATTCCCTTCCTGCCCAAAATAAACAAACACCCAGTACCTGCCTTCGAGTGTGAACAAAAGGGCCTCAGAGCCCGGCGAGAGTTTCCTAGGTACCACGAGTTCATAACCTCGTCGTGAAGCCTGGGAGCACATGTTTGCGCACGGGGGTGTTTTCTAATTGCTCTCAGAGTGTCATTGTTTCCCCCGCACCTCGGGGAGCAACACCAGCCCTGCTCGGTCTAAAGGAACAATTTCGATGGAATAAGAGAAAATGAACCTTTTTTCCTTTGTGTCTGACTTGACTTCTCGTGTACAAAGAACCTGTGTCCCCAGGAGCGCCGGAGATGGCAGTCGGACCGTTACAATCGTGTTTACTGTTCACCTACACAGAGGGGCCGTCTGTCAGGTTTAATGGTCCTCTCTTAAAAACAGCAACAACCAGCCAGTTAATAAAAAACAGCCCTCACCCAGTCCTGCTTGAGATGGTTAACTTAGATTTACATGAACAAATGAAAATGTAAGTGTAACCTTGGTCTGATGTAGGCACACCCCTCTACCAGGTTGGGTTTTCGCCTACACCCGGGGCACCCGGCCTAGCACTTAGAGCTGCGCACTGAGGTCTCATCTCTGTGGACAAAACCAAAGGAGGATTGAGGCAAAGAAGTCAGGCACAAGGGGGGCGCTTGGCCGAGATTTCTGTGCATACCCTCCTCTCCTTTCTTCTCCAGCTGTGGGACCTGGTGTGCGTCTGCCATCGTGAGGCTACCGAAGGGATCGGAACAAAGCCTCCTAGACGTGCCAGGCGAGCGGTGGCCACTGGGGCCGCTGGGTGTGCGGGCCTCGGCCTTTGTGTGGGGTCGGCCGGGATCCGTGAGAGCCCAGAAACCGCCACGTCAGGAAGAACCACTGCTGTTCTCGGCAACGGAGAGCTGGCAGCTGCCAGCACTTTTTTTTTTTAACTCAGACCCCATACTGCTCCTATCCTGCTGATTCTTTCAGTGCTTCTCTTAGAGGGGCAGATGGTGACAGTTCTCCAGATGTTGCCGCTTTCATGTCCATCTGATATTTAGACAGTGTGCCAGGATTATTTGTGTCAACAGAATCACACACCCAGCGCATGCACACTCAGATGGCGTGTGTCACAGGCTGGCCATTGGGGTGGCCTGTGCCCTGCACTGGTGGAGCTGCTGAGCCTGCACTGGGCCCCTCACATTTCCCAGCCCTCTGGGAGTACTATGGCTGCACCCCGCCCCTCTGGAAGGCTGGCATTTACATCTGAAGCCCAGGGTGGTTTCTGGAAGGGTGGGGTATCTCAGATCTGCTTGCCCTCCTCCCTTACATGACTTCAGTGAGTCCCCCCAAATGCAGAAGACCTGGGTATTGAAGAAGTGTCTCATTCTGACCTCCAACCCTGTTTTGCTAGGAGGCTGGGATGTTAGTAACTCCATCCTCTTTGTCTCTTCCCCCTTTCCCTCCCTTCCCCACTTCTGGCTGCCAGCCCCAGGGCAGTCCCAGCTGTGCTGCAGAGGCCTGAGGGCCCAGGACCGCAGATCCTTTGGTGGCATGTGGGGTTTTGCCTGCCCCACACCAGGCCTCCTTTTGAAAACCCTTCATGGGGAACTGTTCTTCCTCTTCTACTCGATTTTAGTGGGAGCTTCCTATCACAGTACCTCACCTTGTTGGCCACAGAATGAGCCAGCTGGATTTCCTGTCTAGAACTTGACTAATTGAAACGAAAGGAAGAGCCTGCCTCCTCAGTCGTGAAGCTGGGCAGACAGTCTTGTGCTCGCTGCTGGCAGCCACATTTTCATGCTTCAGGGAAGACAGCGGGCGGCAGGAGTGCTAAGCTGAGTGTCATAGAGAAGACTGTTTGCAGTGCTATTTCAGGGAGGCCTGGAGCAGGGGCTCCGTGGTCAGCGGCCGGGCTGGACCTGCAGCTCCGTCAGCAACTGCTGGTGGCTCCTTAGGCAAATCCCCTCGCCCCTCTGCGGCTCGGCGCCCACCTGTGGCAAATGAGGGCAATAACAACACCATTTTATGGAGCCATTGTGAGGAGGAAATGTTCTAGAAGACAAGCAGGGCTTGAATAGGTTCTATCACATTAGTAATCACTAAACAAATTGTAGCAATAATAGTAATGGTTGTTTCACATGGAGCCTGTGGACCTGGTCTCTTATATTATGGTATGTCTGTGGCTTCTGGGAAATGGGACTTGGCCAATGGGCAGAAAGACCAATGGGGTGCAGGAAGAGGAAGATGCTGGGGTGACCTCTTGCTTGCAGGCCTGAACAGAGAGCAGTAGTGGAAGCTACCACCCTGAGCCCCCCTCCAGTATAAGTACAGAGGGAAAATCCTGAACCCTAGCTGCTATCTATGGAAAACCTGGACACATGTCTGCTCTCTGCTTCCTCCTAAACAGGGCTGCCTATGTGGGAGAGAGGGGGTGAAGGTGAAGGGTGGGAGGAACGTGGCCGACAGATGGAGTGAGGAAATCTGGCGAAGAGGATGCAGTGTGGGAGAAGGCTTGACGTCAGGAGCAGGAGGGGTAGGTGAAGAGGGTGGGCTGGGACTCTTGTTTGTGGATCAAAAGGAGCATGAAGAAAAGCAGCAGATGAAAGAGGAGTGTGAGGCCATGCAGATGGGAGCTGGCTCCTTGGGGGAGGCGGGGGCCCTTCCGTGTCTCTTTCATGGCCCTAAAAAAATGCCTCGTCTTCCCACTTAGTCAGACGTGCACATCTACAAACCCACCAGCTCCTCGAGCTCTTGTTTGTGCTTAAAGGATGTGATTAGATCCTGGACTTCGTTTGCGCGTTTCTTTGATACTGATGCAGCTGTGTAAGCCATGGTTGTTTTATTTACATTTCCTCGGACTCTCCCTTTATGAATTTTGCTAAACTGCTTGGTTCTATTTTTTTCTTCTGTTTTTTTTTCCCCCTGAGCCCCGGATCTTTTTGCCCATGTGTATATAAAATTTCCGACTCCCCCATATCTGACCAACTAGAACAGTCATTTCATGTGGCTCAACTGCGTTTTTTCAGGTTTAGGTTATAACTCTAAGTTTCCAGAGGAATGGGACCATAGCCACCTGCCCTAGGTACCTGCCACTGAGTTGTGGCCTCGTGTGACAGGAAGCAGGTTCACTGTCGAGAACAGAGGACGGACAGGAGAGCAGCTCCCACCTGGGCAGCTCCTCTCCGCGCCGGGCGCTGCTCCTGTGTTCACGCTCGGCCCCCTCACCCTACCCCACCGCACAGGCACTCGGGGTGTCCCCCTCTGAGTGAGGGGACAGAGGCAGGGGGCCTCCCCTGTGGCCACAAGGCCAGTAGGTGGCAGGACTGAGAATTGAACCCAGACAGCCTGGCTCGCACGTCAGCGGTCTCATCCGCTCCCCTCCAGTACGTTTGACCAAACAGAGCAGTTAGCCGAGGGTGCTCATCCGTCCATGGCCGTGTGGACCGCTGCTGGCGTCACTCCTCAAATATGCCCGCCCAGCCCTTTCACACTGTGGGCGTCCTGGCATTGATGTTGGCCTCGCTGAAGTGGTTTTCTGGATAAATTCTAATATAAATCCGTCGGTAATTACCTACTTGAGGATTTTATTTTTATTTAGTATTTCACCGCCCCTCTCCCACTCCTCTGTTCGCTTCCTCACATGTGTGCACCCCCTGAGGCTTGACCAAGCTCTTCCGTAGTCGTCTTCTCATTCATAATCCCTGTCTCCCGGACGAGGGGACTGCCACTCTGACAGCAGAAAGGGACTTTCCCGGGACCCACGTGGGGCTCTTAGCTATAGACGAGCATGTGACTGGAGGCTGTCCCCAGAACCCTCTGGGGACATGTTGAAGACACGTGTGACACCCCTCCCTACTTCTTAGGGCCGTGTGACTTTGGTGAGAGGGTCTACCCTCCCTGAGCCTCTGTTCCTATATTTTTAGGTCGGAGGCATTTATACCCAGCAGGGGGGTGTCTACACCCTGTCTGTGACCTTCTTTGCACAGCACACGTACCCACGGTTTCTTCGCTCCCTTTTTGTTCAGCTCTAGGCTGGCCGTCCTCTCATATTCCAAGTGACAATCATTGGCATAAGCTGTCACCAGGTCTACGGGGTGTAAAACGAAGCTAGATGCACATTCTTTACTACATTATCCTTGTAAAGTATTGTAATGAAATGATTGCTTTTAGAGTTTTTCATTTGCCAGATGGGGACAATTATCATACTGAGTCCCTCAAGGGTGCCTTATGAGGTCTGAAGGAGCTAATGGGTGGAGCTCAGGGCCTGGTGCTTTACGAGCACGCCGATAATGTAGCTGTTGTTGCAGCTCTGATTTGTTATTTGTCGCTGTGATTTGTGGCGCTGTTACTTTTCCAAGGGGCCTTTATCTTCAGCCCAGCCAGCAGAGTGGGTTGCTAGGCCTGTGGGGTGTTGTAAAGCTGTAAACACTTTGCTCCTGTTCTGTGGCTACTAAAGAGATACTTTTACTGGATTTCAAGATGCCAGTTGTGGAGCTTGGGTTCCCTGCTCTTTGGTGACTTTCCCAGGGAACAGTTGGGTCTCATGAAGATCTCTGTTTTTAGCTGGGGAAAAGCGGGGGAGAACTTAAGTAGCATTTTAGGGAATGAGAGGATTATCATTTTTCTAATGAACCCGATTCTGACGTTTGTCTGCTTATCATGAACAGATTGTGGAGCTGTAAAACCTTCAGATCCTGCACTAAATCACGAGTTACATATCAGCAGAGAAAAATGCTGTCGGCGACCTGTGCGGCAGCTCCCTGTGCTGGGTTCACCCAGATATTCCCCATGTGTGGTTCCTACTTACTTCAAACAATATTTTAAAATTAGCTGTTGCAATAATGGAAATATTTTAAAATCTATGTTTAGAATTGGGATGCGGAGAACATAAACTTTATCCCCACGTAAAAGTAAACTGACCTGGTTTAGCTTGCTTGCTCTACTTTTCTCTGTAACAGGGGTGGTTACCCTTTCAAAGATGCCAAGTCTTAAGCTCTTCGTTCGCTTGCAGTGGACGCCAGGGGCCTGAGCAGCTGCATTTGGATTGTCCCCTGGAGAGACCCGTGACTGTGGGGTGTCATTGTCTGGCCCGGTGTGGAGCTGTCTGGGGTGGTGGGTGGGAGAGAGTGGGGGTAGGGAGCAGCTTTTGTCCATCACTCAGACAGACACACAGACCCACCGAGAGAAAGCAGAAGCGTGACTTTCCTGCTTTCATCCTATCTCCCGCCCCTGGTTCGGGCTCCTCTTTCCCAGCCTGGCGTCTGGACCCGCGTCTAGGTACTATCTCCACACACAGACGCCATGCCTCCTACACCGGGTTAGTCACAAACGGGACTCATCTGACGTGGGTTGATTTTTACCTGTGCAGTGGGTGCCGATCTCTGGATGGGTGTTTAGGTATATAACAGATGCAACTTTAAAATGCTTTTTCTCTAACTCTCTTAATTTGTCCATTGTTTTTCTATTCCCTTGGGTGGTAGAAATGTGCTGTCTAGCAATTTCAAATCCTGTACCCCCCATTATCCAAGTCCATGTCTAAGTTCTGAGAGCCAAGGTTGTGAGGAGCTGGTACCTGTTCCTCAGGTGCTCTCTGTCTCTGTAGGGAACCCAGTGACATCCTTCATTCCACTGGCCCTCCGCTGTCCACCCACAAGGCCCTAGTGGGTAGCTGTTTGGAAGGCCCCTTTGGGCCCAGCTCACTCCCTTTCTCCGAATCTCTTCGAGCTCTATTAATGCAAAGAGGCTTTCTGCTGCCCTTCACGCTTCCTCTGTGGCCCTGCTCCTCTGGGCCACGTGTAGTACCGAGCCGTGGGCAACTCCTTGACCCTGCCAGACACAGGACACAGGCATTTCTGCTCTGGGTCTGCTGTTTTCCTGGGCTCCGATCAAGAGGCAAAGCATAGATGCCCTTAGTTCTATAAACCTACAAACATGTCCAATGGTTCCCTCACTCTCCCCAAGGACATCTTTGACCCAGGGACACTTCGCTAGTCTTGGGGTCACGAAGCCTAACCCTGCCTCTTTCAGTCCCCGGAGTATCCTCAGGGTCTGACTGTCAGAACTCGACAGCTCTCAGACTGAGAGGAGACAGGTTGTAGGGTCAAAAGAAATAAGATTTTATGCATGTGTTTGTAATCCCTTAATATTTTAAAATATTGTCTTGCCCTATTAGTGCCACTTTCAGAGTAGTGGCACTACAGAAGTGGTACTACAGAAGTAGTGCCACTTCTGTCCCCAGATATAATCTCCTGGCCTCTCCATCTTGTCCCATCCCCTGCCCGCTGGTGTCTGCTGTCCTGGTGGATGTACGGTTGTATTTGTTCGGGACCTGGGCCCCCCACTTCTGCCCAGAGCAGCCTCGCGGTCAGAGTTACACAGCACAGTGAAGATGCATGCTGCAGAGCCGGCTTCCCCTGCCCAGCATGAGACGCCCTCCCTAAAAGCCAGACTTCCCTCTGCTTTCCCAGACTCAAGGTTCAAAGATATCTGGCCCATTCTGACATTTGTGCCATACAGGGCTACCATGTTCAGGCCCTAAATCAGAGGATGAAGGTTTATACTTTCATCGTTCCCATGAAGCATGTAGGCCTGGCCCTTGCAATTCACCCATGCATCCTTGTATCTTCCAAGAAGCGGAAAGGTCGCAACTTCAGGGTGGTCACGAAAGACTTCAGTTCCAGCAGTGGAGCCCATGGACTAGGAGAGATTTATCTCTCTGTGCCTCTCAGTAAGCTGGTGGAAAAACCGTCTGCCCAGAACCCCGAGGGAAGGCAGCCCATAAAGAAGAGTCTGAGAACACCTGTTGGTTAAGTCAGAAAGGAAAGTAATGGGCCTCAGACATCAAAAGGGAAAGTGACTGCCTTCAGAAACAGCTGAAGCCACAAATGGCAGCCGGAGGTGAACACAGCGCGTCCGCAAAGAGCCGCCGGCGAGAGCCCGGCCCGGGTGCCTTGGCTCTGAATGCTGACCCAGATTTTCATAATGTACAAGTTGGAAAAGATCCCACTGCTAAAATGTAAATATATAAGTATTAAATTTAAAAATAAATGTGTGTGTATATATTGTGAACTGATGTGCCGAGGGTATTTTCGTGTCCTGTAGGAATTTACGATGAGAACGCAGAGCCCCGAGAGGTCCCGTGGCTTAGCCCCGGGTCCCACAGAGAGTCGAAGGCTCACCGTCATCTATCAAAGTCAGATCTCCTGGCTGTTCGTCCTGCGCTTCTCCTCCAGCAGACTTTATGCTCAGAATTTTAACTCAGCCTGAGGATGCAAGAGAGTCTTTTTAAGCCGTATCTTAAGCTGCCCACTTTTAATAAGTTGGTATTAAAAGTCCCTGGGTAGAGAGAAGAAAATAGAAGGCAGAATGTGGGAGACAGAGAATATACATTACAACCCTGGAAATAGACACATAGGAAGGATCAACCCGCCTGTTGTTTTAAATGCTGCCTGTCCACCCCCACGAAGGTTGCACACTGGCAGGAAGGAGAATGGATCCGGCATTTTCTCCCATTGGTTCCTGGTCCTGGCAGCTGCATCCTCTGGAGCCGTAACTTCCATGCACATAAGCGGGGTGAGAAAGGGTAATGCTATTTCCATGTGTGAGCCATTGATTACAGTAAAGTGGCTTGGCATGCCACCACCAGCCATGCAACACCAGCACTGACTGACATTTGTGTTGTTCAGTAGTTTCGCAGCTCATTGGCTTCTTCAAGGTCGCATTAAGGTCACTCTAGTTCTCCCTCTTTGCAGAAGAGGAAACTGAGATTCAGAGTTAAAGAATCTGCCCAAAGGCCCACAGTCAATACAAGTGTGTGTCATGGATATTTGAAACCAGACAAAACCAAGTTTTCTGACTCAAAATGTCTCATGTCTTCTGCAGTACTGCAGCTGCCTCAGTGGTGACCTCTCAGTCTTTTAGGAACCCTGGGCCTTGTGAGGGTGCTGGGAAAGCCACGGCTCTCTGATTAGGAACCGGGCTCCCGGGAGAAGGGAGAGGAAAGAAAAAGAGAGGGAAGAAAAACACGTCTCAGAGCGCCCGCTGTATATTGCAGGCACCTGATCCTTTCACCTCGCCCTCCCACCGAAGGCGCCCAGCCCGTGCGCCCCTCGTCACACGGCTGGAGTTGTGTCATAGTCACTCCCGTGACTGTGCATCAAGATGCACATTTTTCACACTTCACTTGATTTCTCCTGCGATTTGCATCTTCATGCTATTTGCCTATTTTTCTACTTGGGTTTTTTTTTGTTTTTTTTCCCTGTTGATTTCCTTATTCCTTTATTTATTATCTGTATAATCCTTTGTTGGTTTTATATGTCACAAATATCTTATTCTAGTGTTAGTCCTGTCTTTTCACTTCGTTTATGGCGTAGTTCAATTTTTTGAAAAGTTTTTAAATTTTTATTTTTCATGGTTAGGTCTTTAGTACCCTGGGATTTTTGTGTATATAATTTATGAACTAGGGATCAAATTTTATATCGATCATGTCCAAACACTGCTTGTTGAGTAGTTTGACCTCTACCCACTGAATTTCAGGGTCGTCGTGGTCGTACATTGTTTCCACACATGCGTGGAGCCGTTAATGAGCTCTGTCTTAGTCCTCCGACTGCCCACTCCCGTGGCCAGACCACACTGCCTGAGCTACTGTATCTGCAAAGTGAGCCTTATTTGCTTTCAAATTTGTCTTGGTTCTCTTAACCCTTTGCTGTCCCACAGGAGTTTTAGAATTGTTAACTACATGCACACACACCCTTCACTTCTGTGATTTTTCACTGGAAGTATACTGAATGACTAGATTAATTTGGAGATAATTGATTTTTTGCGCTCTTAATCCCTCATGGGGCTTGAGTTTGGGAATATCTATCACAGGTGAATGAAGGCCAGAGCTCTGTCTGGCAGCTCCCCTGTGGAAGGAGAATTCTTTCCCAATGGACATTCCTGACTGAACTTTGGGCGCATTATAATAGATATATTTCTCAATGGTGAACCAAGGTGAGAAATGATTGTTGTAGTGCAATTTGCCAAGATTTTTTTCTAGCTGAGTGATCCAATATATGTAATTAGGGAGGAGAGAACATGTAAGAACAGGGCAAGGGCCAAGTCCGCCGGATTCCCGTGACGACCTGCCAGAGAGAGCTTCCACCCTCCAGGGCACAGTGCGCAGGCTTGGCGGCCTGCAAACTCTGCCAGCCAGACGAGAGACGCAGAACACAGTCACGAGGAAACAACAAGAGTCTTGGAGCCCGCTGGGTGTGACATGTCCTGGCCAATCTCACTCTGGAGCTTATCACCCTTCCACTCTGATGAGTGCTTTCCTCTTCCTCTCAGCTTTTCTGCTATAAATACTTAGGATTCAAGGAAAACCACTCCTGAATGCTAAAGAGTATTAATGATAATTCTTTACTCTGTAAGGCTTCAATACTGTTAGAGGATTTTTAAAGGATGAGAGCCTATTTCTTTTCATTCTTAAGATTTTTAAGAAAATAAAATAAGTGGATGTATTATATTAAACTTCAGAGATACACATAGTATTTTTGAGTGGGGGAATGAAGACTGTAATGCGTGCTCGTGACTTTGACCATAGGCATTGTCACGGTCAACCATTTGTAGTTCCCGTGATCATGAGAATGGTGGTACTCTTTCTCCTTGTTCAAATAGGAATAATGAATCAGAGGTTTCTACATCAAACATGGTTTTAAGGAGAACAACCCTTTTAGAGTTGGAATACTCTAGCCTTTGGTAATTTTTTTAATCCTCACCCAAGGATATGCTTATTGATTTTAGACAGAGGAGAAGGGAGGGAGAGGAACATCGATGTGAGGGAGAAACATGGACTAGTTGCCTCTTGTATGTGCCCCAACTGGAAACCAAACCCACGGCCTTTTGGTCTGTGGTACTGTACTCCAACCAACTGAACCTCAGGGGCTAGAGCTGGCTTTTGGTAGTTTTAAAACATGGCACCCTCTATCCTTCTAAAATTGCTCAATTGGATATATTTGTTTTTTAAATGGAAATTTTAAAAATATTTTGCTATGAGATTTTGAGACTATCTTTGGGATCTTTCAAAGACAAACCTACGATATCCATGGGTGATAATCACTCCTTTGAAGGTACATTTTGCACCAAGAAGGAAAACACAGCTGGCCAACCATCAGAGCCAACTATGGCACTGAAAGTGCAGATCCCCAGGTACCACACCAAGAGGCTCACTGTTAGCCATCCGCAACAGTCTTCTGTGCTTTTGAAGCAGGCATCTTCTCCCTTCAGCTTTTTACAAGTAACCTATTTCATTTCCCACTGTAATTAATCATTCCAAATTTACAGGCTTCCACTATAATTAATCATTCCAAATTTACAAGCTTTTACTCTCTTTACTTAAGATCTAAAAGATGATTTAAAAGGATGTAGAATTTACTTTCAAAATCCAGTTAATTTCTCTGTGATGAGAACCTTTTCACAGACCTGTACTGAAATCCGTGAGGATAAGAAACTCTGAGGGGAAAAAAAAATCCAGTTAATTTAAGAATGAGACAAAAATATATTTAATGTACAAGTCCCTAACTTACTATTTCTTATTTTAAGAAAGGAAAAGAATATTACAATTCTCATAAGACTTTCTATAAGTGGAAACTTGGAGAATGAAAAGGAGACAAATTTAAAGTCGTTAAAAGAATCATTCCATTTGAAACTTGCGTTGTTTTACATTTTTTTGGAAAGTGTGCCCAGGAATGTCTGATAACTGAGGCCAGCGAGAAGGCCACCTTCCAGTGGGGGCTGTGACTTTCTATTGGTGAGGAACTCTGTCCCCTTGGTTTGTCTGTTAGCAGTGGTGTTTGGGGATAGAACTCTTTGCCCTGCACTCTAGCGGAAGCACAATTTATTTGCCTGTGGATTAACACTTCGAACTGATGAAAACAGAACCTTTATGAAAAGGTCAGTGTTACATCCTCATGTTTATTTCCGTGGCAAGGACATGGTCTAATTTTGCCTAAGTTCCGAATGGATGTGTTTGGGGGAAGAACATTTTACGTGGGGGCTCAGACTATAGAAATAAGGATGCAACTAGATTTTGGGGGCTAGGCCTCTAGTTCACTAAAGAGATGTAAGTTCAATGTATAACTAAACAAAATTCATAATATTATACTAATATAGTCTCACTGAACAAATACAGATAAAACAACACACATAAAAGCATGAGTTCCTCTTGACGTCTCCCATTCTAATCTCACTCGTCTTTTAATAAGTAACCCTTGTCATCAGTTTGGATATAATCTTGCACCCTCTTTTCTAAGCGTTCACATACAAATGGATGGGCAAAGTCAGACATAGAAGCAAATGGGGTTTTTAAAAGCATGTATGCTACCCCATTCTGTGTGTTGCCCTGCTGTCTGTGGTTTTCCACTTAACTGCATCTGAGAGTTCTTCCCAGGTCACTTCAAATATACTTACCTTGTTCAACTTCCAATGGCTGCATAGTATTCCATGTCGGTAACTTAATCCTTGTCTGTGGCTGTGCATTTTAAATAATTGTTTCTAATTATTTTCAATTACAAACCATGCATAATGACCACCCCTCTATACCACATACTTCTTGGTATCCAGGTGAGATTATTGCTAGGGTAGGTTCCTCAGAGTGGAGTTGCTGAATGAAAGGGCCTGATTGTTTGACATTTCAGTAGATGCCACCTTATTGCCCTCTGAAATGACGTTGCTAACCTACATTTCCGCCAACCCATAGGCATCACCACCAAGGCTTGATGTTATCAAGCTTTGAAATGTTTGCAAACTAATGGTGAAGGGGAAAAAAAACCTATATTATATTTTGATTTAATGAGATTTAATTTTTAAAGCCTTTTCAAATAAATTCCTACACATACACAGAGGAACCCTTTGCCTGTCCATATGCTCATGTTTAGATTCACAGTAAATATGCCCTGTTATAGTCGCAAGTCAGAACTGCCTCCAAAGCCCAATGGGAAGACAGAATCAGTGGCTTCTATGGCAACCAGCTTTGTGCTAGATGCTGGGGGAAAAGAGGTGACTATTACATGATGAGAAGTGAGGTGACAGTGGCTTCTGGAAAATATCCTTCCTATTAGTGTAAGTTGATGCCTGGAAATGTTCTTCAGGAAAACAAGCCCCTTTAGGTTAAGCACTGACCCCTTGCAAGAGACCCTCACTCACAGAAAGGAGCTGGTCTATGCCGTGAGAGCACGGGGTGACCTCCACAGTCCCTTTCAGCTCGAATGTTCTGGGATTCTTTGATGAGATTAGCTCGTTGGCAGGAATCAACAGAGCCTTCAGGGAACTGGCATTCATAAAAAGGAGGTACTCAGGAGTTGTCTGCAGTGCCCTGACCAGTGTGACTCAGTTGGGTGAGTGTCATCTCACACAGTGAAATGTCACCAGTCCGATTCCCAGACAATGCATGTACCTAGGTTTCGGGTTTAGGTTTGGTCCCCAGTTGGGGCCCATATGAGAGGCAATCAATCTATGTTTCTCTCACACATCAGTCTCTCTCTCTCTCTCTCATCAATACACCATACCCTTGGGTGAGGATTTAAAAAAAAAAGAATAAGAATCCTCAGTCTTGATGTAAATTGACATAAAATAGGTATTGAGAGGCCTTACGTTTAATTAAATTAATCCAGACACAGCTAAAAGAGGCAGAATGTGCTTAAAACCATGTCATCTATTACTAAATAAAGTCCATTGGGAATATTTTTAGTGCATATTATCCTCGTCAATTTCTAATGGTTTACCTGCTGAATAATTGTCTATGCCATTGACATTCTGACACCCTAGAGCTTTTATGGTCGGCTCTCATTTCATTATATTGTTTGGTAAGTAAAACGTTCTCAGTGGGCTAAAAATAAAGGTGTACCACGTGTCTGAGTTCGCCCTGCCCTCGTGGTTCTATTTCAGGCATTCTGAAGGGCTGGGAAAGCACAAAGGGGCCCATGAGGTCTTAACAGAGCCATTGCAATGCGAGCTCAGGGTCTCTCTTCGCACCATCCCTGTTTTATGCTCGGTTTTGGTTTACATAATGAATAAGCCCAATGCCCACCTTCAACAGGGGCTTAAAAAGAAGTTAGTGAGTGACTAACATGGTTGCCGTAGAGGTGTTTAGACGTCAGCACACTCCACAAGGCACACTCTTGCTCTCCGGTGCCAGAGGAGCTGGGGGCTGCAGCCTGCCTCGGGCGAGGCACACCAGCCTGAATCACTGGGCTACTCCCACACCTGTGTTTTGTTTTAAGTATTTTTACCATTTTAGCTTTTTTTAGCAGCAGCAGGGTAATGTCAAATTCAAATCATACCGAATTCCGTTCTGCTTAATGCTTTTTTTTGGGGGGGGGGAGAGCACTTTTCCCTTTTGTGGTAGATGTATACGGGTCATATCTTCAGCTGTCTTAAGCTATGTTATACACGTAGGCAAATCTCATTTTGATGAGAAATAATCCCACATCAAAATGCTCAGGATAACTACACTATTTCCAAGGCCAAGCCACCGGCCCGTGTGTTGGGAACCGCCCTGACTGGTATCAGAAGCTGAAACCCCCGCCTAGCTAAGGCTAAGGGAACGCCCTTGGAACTGTAAACCAGCAAGGAAACAAAAGCTTATCTTCCTGGCAGGAATTCTGCTTCTGCTGCTTTATTCATGACTGAACCCCCAAAAGCTTGGTCGGTTAGCCAAAGACGGGTAAGATTCCCCACGGGGGGAACGACCTAAGCCAGGCACGATCACTTTGGGAGGCCCCCCAAAAGAAGGACTTGGGGGACTGCAGCAAAAGGGGGTGATAGACCCTCGCTCCTCGGCTTTGACATAGCCTGAGTTCTCAGCATCTGGAAGAAAATCTTATCTCTCGGTTGCCTTAGTTCCCTTGCTCCACCTAAGCCTGAAACAATGACAGGGTGGTGCAGCTCGGTACTGAGAAGTGCGGATTCCCCAGGATGATCAGGCCTAAGAAAGAATATGTAAATTACTGTGAAACCTTCTTTGTTTAGAATGCTCTCAGTTGAATGAGAAGGGTCTTAGGAGGAAGTTATTTTGTTCCTCAGTCTTACAGCTCTTTGACCCCCCAACTCAATAGACCGGCAGAGTTCTTTGTTTTCTATAGTTCCTTACTTCCCCCTAATGAGTACTGTACTTTACCTGAATTATTATGCAGAATGAGCCTAATAAAAGCAGGTATGGACGGTAAATCAGCGCGCTCCCCCACTGGGGGGGTGGCCATTTCGTCCCTACTTCCCCACAGAAACTAGTCTGTCTCTGTGCATGTGTGTTTTTTCTCGCGTGTTTATCGTCGAGCCATCCACAGCGTTCCGTGGTCACTGCTGGCCGGTGACCCACGCGCAACACCCGTGTGTTTTGAGTAGTATTTATTAGAGTTGCCCTCGGCCTTCTGTACTCACCCTGAGGTGTTGCTCAGTGAAAATCCCACCTAATGACATTAACAGTAGCCACCTTTCACTGAGTGTCAAGCTATTTCAAGCCTTTCCCTATATTAGCTCATTACTCCCCTCAACAGCCCTCAGAAGGAGGTGTTATTGTCACCCATATTTCACTGATGCAGCCCAGAAAAGTGACGTAACTGGGCTGGACCCACACCGGTAGTGCTGGGCAGAACCAGCAGTCACACCGGTCTCCCTAGCCTGGGAGCCCACGCCCCTAACAGCCACATGATTCCATCTTTCCTAAGTCGGTATCGTCAGCCAAGGTGGTCACATCTCTCCAGGTCAGTTCCCAGCTCCTCTCCGTTTATGTCAGCACTGAAGTCCGAACTCTGAACTTCTCCCAAACTACCACACACTTTCCAACCTCCGCATCAGGCCCGCCACCTCCCTGTCCTTTACTGAGAAAGCTCAGAAGCCAGGCAGGCTTTTGCCAGATCTCCTGCAGCTTCTGCCCTCACTTTCCTTTTGCTTTGGCTACCACTCCTCCACCACATTGAGTCACGATTTTGACCCTTCACCTCCACTGTCTGCGCACTCTGGTCCCTCTACACATGCACGCTAGAAAAATGTTTCCTCTCATAGGCCGTTTCAGTAAACTCGTCCCTGCTGAAGAACCAGCAGTAGCTTCTCTTCAGCTGATAATCTAGTATGAACATGGCCTTCCAGCATTCACCATCCAGTCGGTACCTTGCCCCCATGACCTAGCTGTCTGAATTTCCCTTTTCCCGCTCAGGGCAGGCCTTCTGTATAAGCAAGGCAGTCTGTCTCAGATGCAGCCATTCACTCAACAAGCGAGCCCGTGTGCATGTCTGACGTCCAGAAGCGCCGTGTCCGCTGATGGCAGTAGTTCGGTTGTGCACAGGGGGGTGATGCTCCAACACAGTGTTTCAGGGGTCTTTGAGATGACTGCAGGGGAGCATCTGAGCCACTGGGCAAGAAGCCAAGAAGTGAACCATTTAGTTTTCTAGGCTCTGTGTGCAGAGGGACCCCCCAAAGGAAGCTAAAAGAGGTGTCAGAAAAAGCAATCACGCTATCTGCCATGTGTCTATTATCTGTCTATTTGCTTATTGTCTGTCCCCTCAACTAGAGAGTCCTGGAGCAGAAATGTGGTGCTTATTTATAGATGTGTCTCCTAGAAACTGTAGCTAGTGCATAGTAGGTACTTAATAAATATTTTTGATTAATTCAGTCAGCTGGAAGTGGTTTTCTAGAACTGTGCCAAGGAGGAGTATAAGGCTAATTGCTAGGCCTTGACAATGTCATTCATGGGCTTGGAGAGATGGTGTCAGCACCAGCAAACTGCTACCCAGGGCCTGGGAAAATCAAAGAAGGTTGCCTGGGAAAGGTATCTTTTGAGCTGGTTATCAAGGAAAAGAAGAGTTTACCAGGTATAGGTTCCAGAAGGACATCTCTAACGGGGGAGGGTGGCCCGAGGGTCTTGACCGTCCCTCTCCATAGAATGTGCTCGCTTCTGCCCCCATAGAGCATCACAATCTCTCTCCACCGCTGGAAATGCCCTTCCCTCCCCAACTCTCTATCAGTCTGCGTCCTCTCCTCCTTAGTCCTTTGTCCTTCAACAAGAAGTTTCTTACCCATTGCCACAGCACAGATTGCAGCCATTCTGAACCCTCAGAGATCATCGTATGGCTTAGGGGTACTAAGCACCCTTCTGAAATGTCAACTCATAGGAGTAGAGTTTTATGTTTCCTGTTATTTCATCTGTGTGCTTCTTTCTAGCTGCCATTAGAATCTGCAGGTTGCAAGAGTCCTCCCAGATCACCTTCAAATCTCCTGCTTGAAGTGTTCAGCCTTCTACAGTCAGGTCACTAAATTGCCCAGAGACCAAGACCGTGCCGTTAGCTTCCAAAGTAGGATTTCTTTTTCTCTTTAGACCTCATGGGCCTAGGTGTGGCCCTGAAATCTTTTCACCCAGCACAGCCATTAATTTTTGAATGTCCAAATGGGAGGGGTCTCCCTCTGAAGCTCAGAATTCAGACCCACATTGCTGAGTGTAATCAAAAGAAGCCTGAGTCATTCTGAAGTCCAATACCAGATGTCAAGGGCCTCAGACCTACTGGTGCTCAACAGTCTCCAAACTTCCCTCAACGCCTTTCTGCCACCACTGCTTCTGTTCATTCTCCCTCAGGTGCCCAGTCAACTCTGGTTGACTGTAGCATGTCAGGCACTGTACAGGGTCTGTTGAGCATCTCAGAACGTCAGAAAAGAGTAGGGAAGACCAGCAAGCAAACTGCCCTCAGTCCTCCTGAGTTGGGGTGCCAGCCGCCCAGGGAATGTGTGCTCCCTGCTTGGGTTGGAATTCCTGAGCCAACTGGACGGGGGGCTGCTATTACCAGTAGGGTGGGGCTGCTCTCTCGGCTTTCTCTGGTGTCTTTGATGTCATCAGCCAGTGGCAGCGTGCCACCACAGTCATGTTTGCCAGGGTGAGGCAGATGGCGTATTCCTACCAAATGTGTGCGGATCGGAGTGGGATGAGAATTACGTTCCTGGCACGTCTTTATTTGGCCATCATTCCTCATTTGCTTCCCTAGCTTTCCCGTCTCAGTTTTTTTTTTTTTTCATTCTTTTTCCCCTTCCATGGCTTCTAGTATACTCCCCAACCCCCACCCCGTCCTTGCCCTAATGAAACAGCCTATTGAACGGTATTGAAATTGCCACCTTACTTGTCTGTAGTCTATGCTAAACCGTCAGCCCCTCAAGGGCAGAGGCCATGCCTGTCCTGCTCACTCCGAGAGCCATGTCGCAGTGCCTGACACATCGTAAAGACACCTGCTGTGCATGTGTGCCGAGTGACCGGATGCCTTTCCCGACTGATGTCCCTGTGTTGGACCCTGGCAGGGAGCTAGTTCATATGCGTTTTGTACAAAGAACAGCATAGTTGCAGGTTTCAGACAGACTTGAATGTGAAACTCACCTTTGTCACTTACTAGCTATATAACCTTCGCTGAGTCCCCCTCCCTCCCTGAACCCCAGTTTCCATGTCGGTAGCTGGAGGCACTACCTACTGCTCAGCGCTGCCAAGAAGATGAGGTGCATTAACAAGGAAATGATCTAAAACGCAGGAAAGGTCAGTGTTCATTTTCATTTCCCTTCCAATTGGCTATATAGATTCTTCATTCGTTTTCCTGTTTTTCCTCCAGAAATTGGAAAGCTGGTGTTTGTATCAGTGAGGGTGGGCTAAAATCCAACACCACCAGAATCTCGGTGTCTTCAACAACAATGCTTGGTTTCTCCTCTGGGCTCTGTGTCCACCTCGGTCTGTGGGGGCTCGGCCAGGCGGCCTGGGGGCTCCTGTCCGCGGAGCCTCCTGTGATGACGAGGCAGGTGGAGGGGAAGTGGTGACTGCGTATCGGGTTTTCAAGGCCTCCACTTGGAAGTGGCACGTGTCACCGACACTCATACTCCACTGCCCAGGGTGAGCCCCACGGCCCCGCCGTATTCGGGGAAGCGTGTAACCCTACCACACGGCCGGAAGGGGAGGCTTGGGGTGTGGTTGAACCCCAGCCCACGCCAGCGATACTTGAGATGAGGTGACTTTAAACACCCATGAAATCTAGAGGTACTCGGACCTAAATTCAGAGGGAGGACTGTTGAGCAAGTGAGTAAAATCAGTAAGGTTGCGATGGTGAGTGGCAGATGGCCTTCTCTAGGGAAGGAGTTATTTTAAGGAAATTAGGTGTTAGCTGATAGCTGGGGCTCTCGAGTTGCAGGCCAGACTTACACGCTCACCCGCCAGGCGGCAGGGCCCTCTGCTTGGCGGCAGGTCACCGGTCACTGGACTAGCCCTGGTGTCGGGGCACACTTGCACGTAATGAAAACACGTTTCTTTCCGAAACTAACCTAGAATTTAAGCTTGCCGGAATTTAAACAGAAGCTTCTTCTAGTTATTTGCTAACATTTGGGCTGTTTGACCATGTTTATGCTGTACTTCTTACTATAATTCCTTGGTTGTTTATTGATTGCCTGTTGTGGTAAAAGGTGACCTTTAAGAGTCCAGGCTCTGGGTCCTGACCGCCTGGGTTCAAATTATGGTTCTGCCATTGATTGGCTATGTGGCCTTGGGCCAGTTTCTCAACCCCTCTGTGCCTCATTCTTCTCTCTGAAATGCGGATGGTGGTAGCACCTCCCTCATAGGGTAGTTCTGGGGAGTGAGTGAATTAATGCGTATAAAGTGCTTAGAATAGTACTTGTCACAGGGTAAGGGCTCAGTAAATGTTAACTAGTATCATCATTTTTAGGCACAGTGGGGAAATGCAAAAGGTTTGACACAGGAAAAAATGGGGTTTGTTTGCTATTGTATCCCATGCTTGGAATGGTGCTGCGTGTCAGGGGCTCAGTACGTATTTGCTGAGTGAATCAATGAATGGACTCTCCCCTCAGGAAATTTAAAATCCAGCCTAATCTTTGATTCCTTTCTTGGAATAATAAGAGAACTCCCTTCTCTTAAAGCTGTCCTGACCAGCCTTGAATTTCCTGTCTTCACGGTTATGTGTTTTCTGATGCCTGCTAAACTAAGTAAATATTAGCCCATCAGATCAGCTTACACAGAACTAATAAATACTTGAGTTGATTTAAAGTTAACTTACAAGGAAAGACTGAGTAAATAATGGAACAGGCAGGGCACAGAAGGGGCAGAATGGAAAGTGATAAAAGAAAGGGCTGGGGTGCGGGAAGCACGGGCCCAGCCGACACAGAGCCAGAGGAGGCGGCGGAGTGCTGAGGCTTCGCCAGCTTCCACCTCCAGACTCGGAAGAACTCGTAGGACGGGGGCTGCAGGGGCCCGCGCACCGCCGCAGGCCAGGCAGCGGTGTCCTCCACGGCGTGTGGGGAGAACTGCGTGGGCGCTGGCAGGGCTCCACAGAGCAAACAGATCTGAGCGTGCCCAGGGGAAGAGACAAGGTATCCGAGGGTCTTATTTGAAGACCCTCGCTGACTTAGAAAGGTTGTACACGTCAGGGCGATGGCCGATCCTCTGAATAACAGGGGAGAATGCACCTGACCCCACATTTAGTGGCAGAGTCGGCCTTTTTCATCAGGTTTTCCTCTCCACTGGATGCATAGACTCTGCTCTTGACCTTGTTCAGAGACACGGAAACCCTATAGACCACACTGAAGGGTGAAAACAAATTGAGCGGCTGATTTCTGCCGTGGGTCAGGGACACAGCGGCCAGGTGAGGCAGGTGGGGCTGCGGGGGCAGTAATGCTCCTTTGGGAAGGTCAGTCCAGGTCACCAGGAATAAACGACACCACCGCCCAGGGGCCAGCCTGGCTCCCCCCGCCGAAGGGAGTGGCCCTTTGTGCAGCCATGAAAAAGAAAGGCATGAAATTGATGTGTATTGCTTTCCTGAACTGGAATATCTCTCCTCTTTTGCTAATTTAAAACTGAAGTTGTATGCTTGTTTTTTTAAAAATTGAACAAAACAGCACTATATCAAGTAGAAAGTAGAGGCCTACCATATTCCCAGAGATAACAACCTTTGATAGGTGCTATTTCAGTCACCAAGTAATTACTGGGCACCATCTATATGGGCCAGACACAAACACTGCTTAGGAGGTTCAAATATATCAATAATTAAAACAAAGATCTTTGTCTTCATTCAGCTTACATTCTAGAGTTGCACTGTCTAATACGGCAGACACATGTGGCTATTACATTAATTAAAACAAAATGCAATTTAAAATTGAGATTCCATAGTCACACTAACCACATTTCAAAGTGTTCAGCAGCCATATATAGCTAGGGCCTACCATACCGGACCACAGAGTTATAGAATATATCCATTATTGCAGTTGTTCCATTGGGCAATGCAATTCTGGAAGAATGATGGCTATCAACAGTTTGTAATAGGTACATGCAATGTGTGTGTTCAGGTATGTGTGTGTATTTATCTGTGTGTGTATCTAAAAATACATATTGGTATGTATACTACCATACTTACTGTTCAGCAATCTACTTTTGTCACTTAACCATCTGGCACAGGCCTCTTCTCTTGTCAATAAACAGTGGGTCAAAGACATCAATTTTTGCTCGCATACGAATGGGTGTTTAATTCCAGTTTTTCACTGTTGCAAACAATGGAGCTGGGACCGCCCTCGGAACCTATATCCTCACACATTTCTCCCACCCTTCCCTAACCTCTGTTCTGCAGAGTGGGCGAGACGGCACATGCGACATGCTGAGACAAGGGCTAGTGCCTGCTGGGTGTGTGGCTGTGTGAGACCTTACTTCAAGGAGTTGCTGCTTCAGAGATTTGCTGCCTAGAGCAGTCCCTGGGGCTTTTCTCAGCCCACCAACCAGACAACCATAGCCTGCCTCTGGAAGCGCAAAGCCCCGCCCCACAGCCAGCAGTTCTCCGTGGAGCTCGGGGAGGGTGGGGGGTTTGTCTTCTGCTTTTTGCTTTCAGAAGAATTACCTGTTTTGAATCTAGCCATCTATTAGATTTACTGACCATCTCCCAAGCACCTGGGCCTGAATGAGATGCCAAACCCCTTGCAGTTCTGAGAACTGCCCTATTTCATAAGCTCACAGTGAACCTTTGTGACCACAAGACAGTTCATTAAACCTAGTCCTGTGCTATCAGCACAGTTTTTTCCACCTGGAGGGAGGCAAGCAGTTGGTGCAGAAATGAAGGCAGATGGTGGCTGCTGTGTGAAGAGAGAATTCAAATGTTACCAACCTGGATGATCTGGGTTGATCGTTTTTTCTTCCCCTGGTGGAGGCCAGAAAGAAATTCTAACCATTCTGGAGTTTTGATTTCTAGTCCCTCTTGACGCCCTTGCCCTTCCAGTGAGACAAGCGCTCTGTCTTTGCTCGGGGGTGCAGTGTACATTCTGCCTTGCGATCAGAGAGCTGGCTGCAGCTAACCGGTTCTGCAACTCCTCCTTGCACCCGTCTTTCGGGGGAAAGAGTCCCAGCTCTGCATCGTCCAGGCCTCCTCATCAGTGGGGGACAGAGAGTAACTGTGAAAACAGCTGTGGGCTTAGGAATGTTCCTGCCCAGAAGCATGTGAAAGCCTAGAAACCTTAAGACTTTGTGATAATTCGTTTCTGTTGACACTCTAAAACACCATGCAGCTACCTTCATCAAAGTTTGAAGGAGATGGGTGAAAGGCTCCAGAGGTGCTTGAGACTGGCCTGGGACTGGGACAGGTAGGAAGGCCCTGCACGGCTGCGGAGGCAGCTCGCTCCTGCCCTGCAGGAAGCCCGGCTCCATGCTCGGGGCTGGGGCGGCAGGAGGTCAGCTGCTTTCTCTGCCGCCCCTTCCGGACCCCAGGTCCGACTTCAGTGCAGCTTGGGCCCTGAGCTGCAGGAGGTAGAGGCCCCTCTCTGGGAGCTTTCCTGGTCCTTTGCCTCCATTTGCAGGGCCCACCCCTCAAGGGTCTTCCTTGCCTCCAAAAGAAGCCAGGAAGATGAGGAGAAGGGTGAAAACACACCCTTCTCCTCCATGCCATGGGCCCATCGGCAACCCTCGCTGGACTTCATCCCATCTCTGAAGCAGGCACGGCTCACCCACACACTAATCCACGCTGCCTCCACAAAAAAATGCAGAAAAGTGATAGATAAGAGGCCTCATTTAGCGGGAGCTTATATTTCAGGCGTAGCGATGCTGGCTCGGTTCAATGGAGATTTACAACAACAGGTGCAGTGGAACCTTAGACTGCGGCCCAGGGTGATTTTTGTGTGTGTTGGAGGTGGGGGGGAGCGGGGGTCTCATTTGATCTGTCTGCTACTAGAAGAAAAATAAACACCATTTGTTCTTCGGTTCTTTTCAGAAACAAAAGGGATGAAAGAAACTTTAGGTCAATAAGCTTCTCTTTTGTTCTTTCCTTTTTCTCAAATAGATCAGAAAATGAGTCCATATTAACAGCCTCCTAGCCTTTCCCAAAA
Organism: Phyllostomus hastatus; assembly: GCF_019186645.2. Classification (NCBI taxonomy): domain Eukaryota; kingdom Metazoa; phylum Chordata; class Mammalia; order Chiroptera; family Phyllostomidae; genus Phyllostomus; species Phyllostomus hastatus. The sequence continues at coordinate 30,966,517 of NW_025333709.1, read as the reverse complement.
ATATAGATAAAAAGACGTGACTGTCCCTGCATGCTTACAGATCTCAGGAGGACAAGCCCACTGCTGCCGGGGCTCTAGGAGCATGATGGGAAGGAAGAGGCTGTTAGACTCTTAAAAACTCCTGCGAATGGGAGTGAGAACGGGAGGCAGAGGAGGGCCGGGCAGTGATTTGAAAGGCTTTTAAGTGGGCTGTGATTGGGACTTCTGATTCCATTCTTTCCTACAAATGGACAATCAGTGTCGCACAGGTTTGTGTAATTGGCAGATAAGCCAGAACTTGAATGATTTATTCATTGTTACTTGGATAAGAAAGCATTTTCCAGTGACATATTACAGGCAGAAATGACGCATATTATTCCCACACTCTCAATATTATTGGCATTCCTCAAACCAAGTATAACCTTATCTCTTAAAAATCCTTCATGGGCCATGGACCTTTGGTACTATTTTTAAAACCTGCAACAAGACCTAGACTAAGATTCAGACCGGAGCAGAAACAGTGCACCTTGATGTGGTCTTTCACAGCTTCCTTCTTTGCTGGCACCTCCAGGAAGCCTTCCAGGTGATCTTCTTGGGGCTGGGTTGGGGAGGCAGCTCTGGGCTCCTGCTGCAGCTCACCCCGCCCCCTCCCCAACACACACACATCTCCTCACTGGGCAACTGGGATGGCGGGGTGCAGAAAGTTAGGGGGTGCAGGGCTGGTTGCAGGTAGTGGCCCACCAGGCACACTTCCCGCAGGACAGGTGGCATCAGCATCTAGCAGGTGCTGGACGGACTAGCCCTGGAAGGAGCATCTGGGCTTCATTCCCACCTCTCTGAAATGCCGGACTACTCATTGGTTCTGAAACTCTGCACCAGGGGAACACCGTCCACCACTACAAGTCCTGTGATGGCAGTCTTTTTGCAAGTCAAAGGAAAATAATGTAAGCAGATCAAATTTTCCCCACTCTCAGTTTACATCCATTCCATGTTTTCTTATCTTTGTTGCTGCTTCAGCTTTTGTAGCACCCCAAAAAGAACAAGCAAGAAGCAAGCAAACATTAATATTTAAAACTGCCAGCTGTGCTTACCTCACGGCCACGCTTGGTGATGCCCTTCCATGCGTTCAATATAGGCTTGTTTTCCCCAGTTCGGAAAATGAGAGCAAATGCGGTCTTTTGTCACAGTGTCCTAGGACGTGCAGCACGGTTCCCAGGTGCTCTGCCACCTGGCAGCTTCTGAAAACAACCAGATGCAGGTAATCGCTCAAGTCAGCTCTGAGAGCTCGTCCAGCAAACCACACCGAGCCACTCCGAACCACCAGAAATGTCAACACACTTTCAAAGGGGACAATGGTATAAATGGCACATTTGTAATTCAATAGAATTAATGCAACAGAATAAAAACAGCCTGTTAGGAAGCACTGGAAGACACACTGGGTCTGGGAGTGTGCTCGTCTGTGATGACTGTCCAGGGCCCGTGTGCCGCCCTCCTCCTCGGGGACACGAACAGCAGGTTGTGGGCGTGAGCTCTGGCGTCGGTGGCTGTGTGGGCATTTCCCCCACCAGGCTTCATTCCTGGAAAGGGGGGCCCAAAGCCGAAATGATGTGAGAAAGATCTCATTTCCCCATGGTAATAGCCCAATAATAGGATATTATAAAACCAATCACAAATAGATGCCTTAAACATGGGATTTCAGTTATTCTGAATGCTGAACTCCAAGATCTTGTGTAAGATGATTTAGACTGATTTCATAGGATAACCTAATAATCAACACAGGCAATTGTATTATTTATTGTGATACAGTGTCAATGTCACAACCGTTTTTACCAAGTCCTTGGTGCCTCCTGTATTTAACCACATAAAAGGGTAAGATAAAGGAACTATGTTCGCATAGTTAGAGTACTTAGAAAAGCTACTTTGGAGAGAAATGTTTGGAAATATTTGGGGCTGTTTCCTAGTTTCTGCGATGATCCAGGATTGTCTTGTTTTCATCCTCCTTGGTGCTTCCTGAAGCGGCGCAGAGGTCAGGTTCAAGTGGCCACTGGTTCCATGGCCTGCACCCTGCCTCCTGCTTCCTGGGCCTCACTGCCTCCTCGGTCTTGCACCCTGCCATTAAAAATGCAAGTTCCAAAGCATTTTTCTGACAGTTTCCCTTCCTTCGGGCTTCCCCATGCATCTGCTCACAAAGAGCCTCAGGGCTTGGGCCAGGACTCTGGGCAGTCGCATCCTCTCGTGGCCTCGCATGTCTCCCCACCGCCGCCGCACGTCCCAAACCTGCCTAATCATAACAGGTTTCAGCTGTCCTCTCGTCCTCTTTTCCACTGTTTTTAGAGAGCTGAATTCGCTGGAGGCTGAAAAAGTAGTGTGACTGGTTTCTGTTTCATTACATTTTTTAAGATGATAGCTGATACATTTAAAAGAGGGTATGAAATAGATGTGTTTATGCAGCAAAAATATATCATAAACACCTACGAACCTACCACCCAATCCCACAGGGTGGCTCACCCGCCCACCCCCACCCAGAGGTAACCCCGTTACTGAAGTTTGTATTTATCATTCTTCCTATTTAAAACAGTTTTATCTCATATCTATGCATATGTAAACCTTGTAGAGTTTAGTTTTGCTTGTTAAATTAAAAAAAACAAAACAGAATTTATGCAGCCAATTGAGGTTGCTCTTCCAAAGAAGCCTTTTTGGGAGGTGATCCACTTACGCAGGCAGGCTGCAATTGCTCAAAACCATCTGGGAGCTCTTTGTTTGAAATTTCCTGCAGAGATAGTTTATCTGCTCGAGAATCAGTGCCGTTGCTTTAGAGCCTGCTGGTCTGATTCAACTCTTTTTCCTACCACCCCTCATTTCCCCCGTTCACTTGTTCAAGGATTAGTCAGCAGCCGCCTTCCGTGAGCCGGGCCCTGGGCTGGAGGTCAGCAGTGAACCAGGGAGAGCCTCTGTTCCCGCGAGCGTATTGCCATCCCTCCTCTGCTCTTCTCCTTGTTGTCTGAGCAATAACTCTAGGCCATAGGCTAGAACATTCCAAGATACTGAGTAGGAGTCGGTGAACTAAGGGGTCACGCAATCAGTGTGTGCTGGGAGCCTGAGGGGAGACTGATGGAGGGACTTCAGGAAGGCATCAGCCTCTGGGGGCCGGCTCGGAGCCTTCGGCCTCACCTGGATTTCACTGGCTGATCTCCTTTGCTAGGCCACCTTCACTGACACACTCATCCAAGTCTGTGTCATTACTGCCACACCCGGCGAGGAGCCCCTGCCACGTGGAATTGACCCGTGTAAGATCTGGCGTCCGATAACTGAGACTTGATTTTTTTATATGAGAGAGCCTTAAGAGTCACACTGCATAATAGTCATAGTCAATAGTCAAAAGGGAATACAGTCAGTGATGTTCCAATAACTTTGTGTGGTGCCAGATGGGTACAGGATCTATCGGGACGACACTTAGTGAGGTACGTAATGTCTGATCACTGGGGTGTGCACCTGAAACTAGTATGATAATCTACATCAACTGTAATTGCAAAATTGAAAAAAAAACAGCTTTTTAAAAAAAGTCACACTAGGCAATTAAACAACAGAAACCCGACACAGATACAATTGCCTGTGTTGTAAAGATGGAACCCCAAATATATGTGTATATTTATTTATATATGCTATAATAAATGTGAGTTTTTTATATATTATTATATATTGTGTTCTCAACCAGCCTCCACAGGCCCCGCTCATTAGAATACCTGGCATTTCACAATCCCCCTGTGGAGCAGACCAGAACCGGAACTCTGAGCCCCCGCCGCTCAGAAGCACTCTCTGTGTGCGTGGGCATGGCTGCTCCCCTTCGGGGTGGGCTGTGTGATGGCCGGGACTCCGCTGGGTTTGTTTCCAAACCTGCGTGTGCCCCTTGCACTTAAGTTGCGAACCTTAATTGAATGTTCTCACGCACTGATGAAATATGGACTCCAAAGAAAATGGTTTCAGTGGAAACCAAATGGAATGCTTTCGAAAGACTCAGTAAAGCCCTTTATAAATGCTTTTGAATTAGGTGTGTGAAGGTGATGGTAAAAGATTATAGGGGGAAAAACATGTTAAATGTAGAAGAAGTATGCTCTCAGATTGTGCTACAGGTGTCTTTAGCATCTCGCTCCACTTTCAATGAAGTACAATGGGAAATTCTACACGATACATACAGTTTAAAATAAAGAATGCTCATCAGCACACAATACTCAAAAGATCTTGGCCTTTCCTCAAAAAATTAGAGAAAATAACAGGCATTTATGTTTTCATTTTAAATGACATTTTATGTATCTACCCGTGTGTGCACGACACCCATTTTCATGGTCCCCGATGTTACATGCCTGTGCTCACCTCTCGGCCCCCGCGTGTTGGGAGAAGGGGGTTTCTGCCGCCGTCTGGCTTACGCACTGACCGCCACGGCCCTACGCACGAGTGGTTTACACAGTCGGCCTCCCTGAGCATCTCAGATGTGACGACACTCGCTGAGACGCATCTGGTTTTCCACTTTGCTTGGTTTTGCTTATATTTACCAGACATTTACTGAGAACTACGAGAAAAGACTCCATCTTTAAAACAATGGTTTGAAAAGAGAGAAAAGGCGATGTCAGGCAGCTGGATGGATGAGGGAGGTCATGACCTCCCGGCGCCCTGCCCTTTCTGGCCCAGGCGCACTCCCAGGCTGACCTTTTCTCTCACCACCCCCAAGCCCGTGGAGGTGGGCCCCCTGCCTCCAGGGGCTTGCTGGGAGGCAGGAAGGCAGGTTGCACACTGGAAAGCGGGCCTGGTGGTTTCAACCTGTGGGCCGGTACGGGGACGAGGAGGCCAGCCTCAGGTGTCTGGGGTCCGGATGGGAAAGGACCTCTTGACCAGACTCAAATATTTTTTGATCCTAGTTCTTGGCGGTCAGCTGGGAGGGACCTTGAGGACTGTGAGGGGAGTACTCTCTCTTAGTAGAGACATATTTCAGATCCTATTTTAGCTATGTTCTTCAGCTTTATCCGGCCACAGAAGTGGCATGCTGTATGTTTGACCGGCTTAAGTGCTTGTGTGTGTGTGTGCACGCGTGTGTTGGGAGGCCTTGGATGAGGACTACATTAGCTCCACTCCAGACGAAGGCCTTGGACACAGCAGCCTCCTAATACAAGATGCTTTATTTTCCTTAATACCTAAGGAATAAAACCAAACTTGTGGAGCCAGACTGAGTAAGAAGCACAGCTTCATTGCAGCCATCCCAGGAGGATCATTAAGCTATTCAGCCTTCTCTCCATTTCACCTTCATTGTTGCTGAAAGTGTGGGTCCCTGCAGTGTGCAAAACCATGGAAACCACTGTTCTCGCTCCGCCGAGTGAAGGGGCTTCAGTAAGTGGAGACGGGTGGGAGGGGAGCTGGGAGAGGGTAGGTGCGGACACTGGAGCCCTGCTTCGTCCCTCTGAGGGGTAACCGGACCGCCGTCCTAGCGATGCCCAGGCCCTGCAGAGAAAGAAATTGCGGGGGCATGAGTCATCCCCTGTTTCAGGAGAACACAGGGGTGCCCTAGGGATTGGGGGGCCTCCGTTATCGAGAAGCAGGCAACTGAAGCACGCAGATCGTGCGCGACTGAAGGCTAGGATCACCTTCTGGTTTATTATCTATTTAACCAAGTGAGTTAAATGAGAATTGACTGGAATTGTACACTTCAGGGTTCCCTTACAAAACACTGTTATCTCATAAGCTGGTTTAATGGAGCAGGCTGTCAGGGGCTTATTAGAAGTAACTGAATCCAGCACCTTACAGGGACCCAAAGGAGAGTGTGCGGCCAAGCCCAGGAGGCCTCACGCCCTGTGTGGCCGGGAGAGACGGGCCTGGGGTCTGGCTGCAAACCGCACTGTTCATGCCCGCCGCCAGCAGCAGGCCCGGGAGAGCAGACGCTCTCCTTGGGAGCGTCTTCCCAAGGAGAAGGCGCTCCGTTTTAAAGGCATGTCTTCAATATTGAGAGTGAATTAAGTGTTTTGTTGATCTTTTATGTATGTGGTCTTAGCACATGTGAAGGAAAGCAGTTGGTGAACAGAACCAACTCAAGTTAGGCTGTGAGGGTTTGAACCTTAGCTTTTCTCCTTACTAGTGGAGTTACTTTGTGTTATTTAACTTCTCTATGGCTCAGTTTCCCCATCTACAAAATGGGAATGATAACAGCACTTACCTTACAGCATTGTTGTGGAGATTAAGTGAGCTAATAAGTATAAACTTCTTCAAATAGTGCCTAACCTAAGTGAGCGTTCAGTGATTACAGCTATCACTGTTTTCACAGAAAAGAATTCACTGCATTTCACAGCTTTTCCGCCCACCTCCTCTCTTAGCTATTAGTGGCAGCATGAGTTTGGAATGAGCTGCGTTCACAGAGGAGATTCCGAATGAGGGAAAGCAGAGCATAGGGAGCAGCTCACGTCTGCGACCTGAGGGATGTTTTGAACCCTGACCTTGCTAAGGACAGTGATGTGATCTTGCACAAGTCATTTGTCTTCTCCAATCCACATCTCTAAAGTGAGTCTGTGTGCCACTTTCATTGCAGGGTTTGGTAAATGAATCTAAATCCTGCTTTGCGTGAAGACTGAGATAATAATGAGAATGCCGAGAGACTGATACAGATGGCACGGTGTCCCGGAAACATGTGCACTGCAAAACTCTGGCTTCGAGGATACCAGACCCGCTGCAAGGGCTGATGGTCTGGGCGGAAGTCGCCCTCGTGCAGTTGGTCATTGGCTGTCTTTCAGGAACGTTTTCCTTTATTGGCAAATTTAGGAGTTCTTATTTTTCTTCCAACAGTTTCTTTGACAGCCTTGTTTTTCCCTTAGGTTCATTTGAGCTCCTTTACCAGTAACCTGTAAACAGTCTCGTCAAACAGCCTGCACTGCAGGTGACCTAACTCTTGGCAATTACTTAGCCTTTGCTTAATTCCGATGTATAATCCACAATTTCCATGTGCAATCTATAATTTTCAGTAATTGATAATCCAGCAGATGATTCTATTCCACTAGTGGATGAACATCGTATTTACTTCCAAAAAATTTGAAATAGACCATATGAAAACCTGAAGTGGTATTTCTGTTCTCTAGAAAACTAATCACTTTAAAATTTAAAAACATAGCCTGTTGGCTGTGTTGTGTTCTAGAGGAATTGAAACACTGTGCGTGGTGTCAGAACTAGTAATGCTTTCATACCTTTGTTATTTGAAGGAGCAGCGCACTCAGACATGATTGATATATTATGTTAAATGGTTTAGCCTGAGAGTTTACGGAGAGAAGCCACACGACAGAGCGAGCAGCTGGAACCTTCCCATGTTTCTTCTGGTTGACTGTTGACTGACACGCGAGCTGACGAGTCTCAGCTAGAGCTGTGACACCAAGGGCAAGCATGGTGTGTTGTCAGTAGGTGCTCTGTACTTGTGGGTCTCATTCATCTTGGTTATGAACCTCTTTAAGAGGCCGGAAGAAGTTTTGGACGTGCTTCTGAAAAATGACACATTTTTTTTTCTTTTCACACAGCTTGGCCTAGGATTCTGGGGAGTTCACGTAAACGTCCTGAATCCCCTCCATTGACGCCCCCGCCCCGCCCCACTGTCGCTCCCTGAATGCAGGGAGGCTTCCTCTCCCTGGGCTCGACCAGGCTCTGATTATCTTCAGTGGCAATGAGCTGGACATTTCTGGAAACCAGGAGAAAGAGACTAGTCAGAGGCGTTTTATGATACAATAAAAAACACATCTCCTGGTCTTTGTCCCAGCTCTGACCACACAGCTCTTAAAGCCCTCGGAATGTCTGCAGTGAGGAGCGTGTCGTGTGTGCTAATGGGATCACTGGTGATCGGGACCCTCGACAGCTTCAGGGTGGGGGCTGCCTGGTCACCCGGAAACCAAGACGTGTTCAGAAAATTAGATCTTTCGGCCCCACCCCCAACCTCCAGGGAAAGGAGGTTGAGCTAATCACCGATGGCCAACGATTTGATCAATCGTGCCAATGTCATGAAACCTCCATAATAACCTCTAAACAATAGGGTTCAGGGAGCTTCTGGGTTGATGAACACACTGAGGTTCTGGGAAGGTGGCGCAGCTGAAGAGGGCGTGAACACACACCCCCACCCCACCCCACAATTTGCCCTGTGCATCTCTTTCCTTGGGCTGTTCCTGAGTTGTAACTTTGTAATAAACCCAGGGCAGTAACAAAAGGGCTCTCCTGAGTCCTGTGAGCTGGTTAGCAGGTTCTCAAACCTGAGGAAGGGGTCATGATCCGATGGCCTTGGGAGCTCCAGTGTCCCAAGACGAGGCTTTGGGTGCAGGTACTGCATTTGGAAAGATATCCCAGGAAGCAGTCAGGTAGTAGGGAAGCGAGACAGGAAAGGAAGGAAAGAAGGCCAAAAGGGGGGCCTTAGTGAGTGAGTTAAAGTCGTGGGCACCTGAGGCTCAGTCCTGCCCGGCCCCTCAGAAAAGCTGTAGAGACCACAGTTCAGAAGCATTCTCCCGGGGGATGAGAACGCCGGGTGGTTCGTGAGAGTGCTGCCTCCCCAGCCTGCTCCACCGAGACACCCAGCCTGCTCCTCCAACTGGAGAAAGCCCTCAGACAGAGAAAGGGACACAGAGACAAAGAGCCAGAGAAACAGAGAGACACACACACACACAGCAGGTACCTAAGGTACAAAGCAGCTAGAGGACCCAGGGTACAAAGCACCCACACCAGCGGTGACACCCAGAGTGACAGAACAGATGCGTGGATGGTATCTGCTGACAGGAGTGTTTCTTAATGCCCCTCCCTAAAATGCGGAAAACAGCAGCTCCTCTCTTGTGAGTGATGTGAGGATTAATGAGTTAATGCAGTATTGCAGAGTCAGAAATACCCATCTTGATTGAATCTTTCTGTTTTTTTTTTAACTTCTGACTTACCCACAATCATCTCTCTTCTGAATGAACTTCTAACAAGATAGAGAATAAATTCATCTATTATAAGTTTCTAAAAGAAAGAGAATCGCTGCTGAGAACAGTCTTCTTATTTGGCCCCCTTTGCATTGGATCAGCTTTGGATGGCTGCCTTTGGAAATACGCCGTATGTTTAGGTCCACGTGGGAAAGTGGCCCATCCCTGCGAGTTCTGTTATTAGAGGGCTCTGTAGTCTTTCTCCATCTTGCTGTTTTATTTTACGGAAACTGGCAGGGAATTCAAGTGAGAGAGGGTCATCACAGCACCCTCCTGTATTTTCCTGTGTCTCCTCGTATTTTTCTCAGAGCTGTGTCCTGAAGACAGTGGATCCTGGGGAGCATTCTCTCTGGGAAGCTTCCTCTGTGGAAAGCATCTGCAGTCTGGGGATCAAAGCCAGTGGCTGAGGTCCCAGGCAACTCTGAGTTCTGTTCTGTCAAAGGCATTTATACTCAATATGTTTCATTGCTCATGGATGGTTGAAACAGCCCACTTAGTGAACTGCCAGGGGGAAATAGGGTTAAAAAAAAAAAAACCCCAACTGTGTTACATCAAGCTCAAGCTGTCATGATTAAAACCTCATTTAAAGATTTGGTCACCCAAGAAAATGTCTCTGCATTGTTTCAGGCTGTGACTCTTCAACTAACCTGACATTTCACCTCGCCAAAGTCACCGTGGACGAACTCTTCGCTTCGCTCCGGGATGTTGCTGGTGCTCGGAATCTCCTGAAACAGTTTAAGTCTGTGTATGTTCCTGCAGACCATACCCACCAGGCAAGTACATGTGTTTTAAAAACAATCATTTCCTCTGTGTTTCATTTTTAGGATTCAGAAACTACAAAAAAAATTTATTTCCATTTTAACCTCTCTAAAATGAGGGATTTGTCCTAGATGAACTCCAAGTCCCTTTCCAGTTCAGAGTTCTGGGTTCCCTGAGTCTGAAAGCCTGGCCATTCCTTCGTACGTCAGGCTGGGTGTAGCAGGTGAGCGCCAGCGTGGGACGGCCGCACTTTTCACTGTGGCCCTGTCTCAGACTTAGCGCATAACCTGAGGAAAGCCCCTCACTTCCTTGCCCCCAGTTACCACAGGTGTCCCTGGAGAGGTGGCCTTAGGCGATTCCCAAGTTTCTGGATCTAAGCAGTCCCTAACATTTTGGACAATTAGAATAATAAAATCTCCTCATAGTACTGTGGCAATGAAAAAAAAATGTGATAGCAAAAGCATTTGTTATTCAAAATGCCCCCGCTGCTCTCTAAGAAGGAGCAGGTATTTGACTAGTGAGTAGGAAGATGGTGTGAGAATCCCTGAATAAAGGAGTAATTGCTCTGTGAACACTCAGCAGGGAGGGACTGTAGAGAGACCCAAAGGGAAGCCCAAGGAGTGAAGAAAGACCGGAGCCAGCCGTCGGGGCTGGGCCGTCTCTGTCGGAGGCGGGAGGAAGTGCAACTCAGGTTCCTGGTGGCCAAAATGCGCTGTCAAGGAAGAGCAGATGTTTCCGATGGAAGAGATCATTAGGTTTTGCTGTGGGGTGTGGGAAGGAACCTTCTCCTCCACCTCCCCGTGAAACCTTCAGTAAAATCCACAGTGGCACAGTGAGGGGTTCAGCTTCAGGGGGCTGCCTTGTTAAGGCAGGCACATTGGCCAGAGCCAAGGCTGCCCCCCACAGCGTAGCAAAACCCAGACGTTCCTCCCGTGCAGCCATGGAGGAGCCAGTGCTTGAAGAGCACTCCTGCATTCAGTTTTCCTTTGGTCTCTCTCATGACAAATAAGCGAGCTGTCATTATCCCAAGATCTAGGAAGGCCCAGTGACCTGCCACAGGCACGCAGATGACAAGGGCCAGGTGCCAGGCCTTTGCAGCCAGTGTGAGGTCCCCTCCCCTGCCGCACCGTGGTCCTCCTGGAGGCTGCAGAGGCACTGACTGGTGGTGCCGGCGGGCATCTGAAGTCACCAACCGGGACATGAAAGACCTCGGAAACCAGCGCTAGACTTAGAAACACAAATTCCCATCCTTTATTTGGTGATCTAAAAACACGCCTACCACAAATACAGATAAAGTCACTCTGATGATTAATTACATGTAGTTTTGCTATTAAAAAAATAGCAATCCTACATAGTATAGTATGGACGAGTTCTATAAGACATGAGAGAACTGGTCATATATGATGAAATTTATTCCAGAGAACGTCAAGAAGTCGCTGCTATCGTTAGCAAAGGGAAAACAAACCGCTAAATTAATGAGGTCTTTTCACTGATATGATCATCACGGTGATTTGTTTGGCCGACTTCACATAGATATGTGTTAGCTGTAAATCCCAGGCACGATGAGGGCGATGATGAGTTTCTTAGACGTTGTCTGCCTGCTGCCCATGGTGTCGGTCCTCCAGACCTCAGATCCCGGCCCTGTGGCCGTGGCCTCTGGCGAAGGGGCGTCCGCCTTGCCGCACATGCCCTGAGTGCCCGTGAGCGGGATGTGGGGACAAGGGGGAGGGGAGCAGTGTGTGTGCATGTGTTTCAAGGGGATTAAATGAATAATGACATAGACACGCAGTGAAATGCTGTGCAACCATTCAGATGGTCGGGATAGATCTGACTGTTCTGAGCAGACACTGTATTCGAGCGCATGTCTCAGGCTTTGCTTCTTGGGGAGTTCTAACTACAACAGAGGTGCATGATCCAGTAGGTGGAAAACATGCATGGTTCTATAAAGCACTATTCTATTTTGGTTAAAAAATAATGATAAAAAGTATATTGGTATGTATATTGAATTAGTCTTAACGTTTTGGGAAAAAAATGTATAACCATAACCTTGTGGAGGATGGGGAGATCGGATGGACACGAGGGCCTCTGGCTTCTTGCTCTCTATTCACACATACGGAGAAGAACATTTCGCTGGAATTATGGGTAGATTTTACCTGTTCTGGTTTTTCAGTATTTTTCAAATTTAAAGAAGTTTTAATCACAGATCTAAGCCCTGTAAGGACAGAGATTTTGGTGTGGTTTGCTCGCTGCGACATCCTCAGTGATGAGACTGGCATCTTACATGTAGTAGATGCTTCATAAATATTTGCTGGGTGCACCCTGTATGCATTACATATATCTTTATTACATGTCAGAGGGTTTGATGGGACATAAAGTGGGTGTAATCAGAAAAGGACACGTGTCCAGACCCAAATCAGAGTCCAGTTGTGTCTAGTTTTGGCTTTAGGTCTTGGCTGGGCAAATTTCTATCTGTTTCTCCTCCCAATCCCATCCTCAGTCCTGTGGCTCCAGGAAGAATGTGTGCTTTCTGCCTATTTCCATGCTGTTTCCACACAGAAGCTAGTTGAGCAGCTGGATCCCCAGAACGCCTGGGAAAGCGCTAGACCTGGTCTGGCCCCGGGTTGCTGTCCCAGCGCAGAGCAGTGCTGCAGACCTGTGCTGCAGACCTGTGCTGCAGACCTGTGCTCTCCCCCATGGATCTCAGGGTGCGGCCCTGCCCCCAGCCTCCATGCACACCTGCTGCCTCTCAGAGCCACTCCTCTTTCCTTTGTTTGCTCTAAAGCCACTTCTTGTTGAAACTCCGTCCTTGAGCCCTTTAGGAAAATGTGTCCATCACAGCTCAGATGCAGAAAGCAGACATCACTCTTATCGTTTTAAGGAGACTGTAATTTCACACAAAAGATTAAGTACATATAAAATCTCTGGAAGTGCCGGAGGAGTGTGATCTAGACTAGGCTTCCAGAAATGAGTCCAGAGCATCAACACAGGCCTTGCCCTCCAGGGGAACCAGCACCTGTGCCACAGTCAGGAGAGTGGGTGATGGGGACCTAGAGGCTGCCCCAGAAGCTCTCGACTGGAAGAACACACAACCAAAGCTGGAGACAGCATCTGAGTTTGCTCACCATGGTATCCACAGAGCCCAGCTCAATGCTTGCCACCTTGTGGGTGCGCGGGTAGGTGGAGGGATGAATACTGGACTGTGAGTCTTATCTAGAATAGCATTTCTATGTTCTTAATTTTTAGGGAAAGGGAGGTTAACACAAAGGTTAACAGAACAGTCTTTAGACCCCAAGCTTTTGGGTTCATAGCCAGTCTTTGCCCCCTACTAGCTCTGTTACCTTCAGCAAGTTACGTCACCTCTCTGTGCCAAGTTCCTGCTCTGTAAGAAGGGGCTAATAATGGTAGCTTCCTTGTACAGATGCTGTAAGGATTAGGTGACTTCATGCATATAAAACTCTCGGACAGGAGCTGACATTACAGCATTTGCTGTAAAGGACAAAATTGTAGTAAAGGATAAAACAGGCCTTCTCTTCATTGTCTTTTGTCGCATTTTGTCCTTTCTTTTGGGAAGGAGATGGGCTACACAGAAGGGGTGCCGTCCTCAAGCTGGCTGTCCTGTTGGTGTCTGTGTGTGGTAAGGGCTGACTGCTGACACCAGTGTGTTTGAAAAGGTCCTGCTTGTTCATAGACTCTGATGACCAAGAGAAACCTAAGCCCCAGTTTTGCCATTGCAGCAACTCTTCTCATGCTTTCATCTCTTGTTGCAACTGTTCCAGCTTCACGGGAGCTTTAACCTCCTTCCCAAACGCCACAGTGTTTGATGTGCTGCAGTCCCTCGGCAGTGGCGGCAGCAGGAGGATATTAGGCAGATGTCTCAGGGCCAGGAGCTTATGAGCCCTTGCAGAAAAAAATACTGTGTGGTTCTTGCATGTCTGCTCCTTGCTTTGGCAGAGGTCTGCAAGTGCTGTGCTGTGCTGGACAAAACTTTCCACAGATGCCTACTGTCTTGTGTGCCTCTGGCGTGTTAAACAAGAGCACTTAGAACCAGCAGTACCCAAGGAGGCTTGATTCATCTTGTGTCTGGTGAAATATGGCTCTCTGAACCGTCTGGAGGCCCAGTCTCTGTCAGCAGTCCCCAGCCCTGGCCACCAGCTGCTCTTTTCCAAGTGCTAAACTCTGTTCTTCCTCCTGATTTCATCTACCTAACCCCAGACCGGCTAGCGCTCACTTGGAAAGGATCCGTGTGAGACAGGACTACACTGGGGTCTTGGAAACTTGGATCTGTCCTTTAGTCTGCTTCTAAATGCCTTTGTAAACTTACGCAAATTAGGTAATAGCTTTGGACTTTGGTTTCCTCCTATTGAAGTTGAAGGGACTACACTCCAAATTTTTAAAGTAGACTTCCAGTCAAGATGGAGGCATAGGTAGACACGTTTCACCTCATTGCACAACCATAAGAAGGAACGCAACTACCTTAAAAATGAAAAACACCCAGAACTACCACGAAATCACCCAGAACTATATAAAAATCTGACAACCAAGGCTACATTAAAGAAGCTACATTCATCCAGATGGGTAGGAGGGGCAGAAATGGGGGGTCGGGGCGGAGAGGATTCGGGGTGGCGGCTGCAAGCCAGGGTGGCGTGGCAGCGAGGTGGCGGCTGCCAGACCAGGCAGCCCTACGTTCAGGTGTGGTGGATAAAAATCAGGGGGACACCTTGTGAGCAAGCAAGCCCAGCCCGGGCCAGACCGCACAGCCCAGGGCTTCAGCATGGGGAAAATAAAGCTGCATAACCTCTGGCTGTAAAACCAGTGGGGGCTGGGGTGGCAGGAGACACTCCTGGTATATACGCAAACCCACCCTGGGAACCGCAACCAGGACAGCAGCTGAAGGGGTGCCAGTCACATATGGGAGGTGGGGGAAGTGACTGGAAACAAGGTGAGGGCCAGGCAATCCCCCAGAAGTCAGCCAGCAGTGGCATTGTCCCCTCTTTAATCCTGTCCCCACAAATGGAGCCTTGGTTGCCCTGCCCTGGTGAATACACGAGGCTCCACCCTGTATGATTTAATAGGTGCACTAAAATGGAATTGAAGCCATTCTACCCAGTACACAGACACAGGGAGGCTGCCCAAATCAGGAGACAAAGAAACATGTCCCAAACGAAGGAACAGGACAGAACCCCAGAAAAACAATTAAGCGATACGGAGACAGCCAACCTATCAGACACAGAGTTCAAAACACTGGTGGTCAGAATGCTCAAAGATCTCATTGAACACAGCAAAAGCCCAAGGGGATTCAAATCAATGATTTGGAACATAAGGAAGAAATAAACATTCAACTAGAACAAAACAAAGAAACAAAAATTCAAATAAAATGAGGAGAGTTTAAGAAGATGCTGACACATCTCCACATCCAAATCATAGGGATGCCAGAAGGAGAAGAGGAAGAGCAAGAAATTGAAAACTCATTTGAAAAAATAATTAAAAGAAAACTTCCCTAATTTGGCAAAGGAAATAGACGTACAAGGCCAGGAAGCACAGAGAGTCCCAAACAAATTGGACTCAAAAAGGTCCACACCAAGACACATCATAATTAAAATGCAAAAGGTTAAAGATAAGGAGAGAATCTTAAAAGCAGCAAGAGAAAAGCAGAGAGTTACCTACAAAGGAATGTCCATAAGAATACAGCAGATTTCTCAAAAGAAAGTTTGCAGGCAAGAAGGGGCTGGAAAAAAGTATTCACAGTCATGAAAGACAAGGACCTACATCCAAGATTACTCTGTCCAGCAAAGCTCTCGTTTAGAATGGGAGGGCAGATAAAGTGCTTCCCAGGGAAGGTAAAGCCAGAGGAGTTCATCATCTCTAAGCCCTTAGTATGTGAAATGTAAAAGGGACTTATTTAGGAAAAAGAAGAAGATCAAAACTATGAACATTAAAATGACAACAAACTCACAACCATCAACAACTGAATCTAAAAAACAAAAACAAAAGCAAACTAAGCAAACAACTAGGACAGGAATAGAATGATTGATATGGAGATCACATGAGGGTTATCAGCTGGGAGGTAGAAGGGGGAGAATGGGGGAAAGGTACAAGGATTTATAAACATAATTGGTAGACAAAAATAGACAGGGAGAGGTTAAGAACAGTACAGACAATGGGGAAGCCAAAGAACTTAAACGCACAACCCATGGACATGAACTAAGCAGGGGCAGGACAGAGGGTGGTGTCACTGGAGGGAATGGGGGAACTGGGCAGAGATGGGCAAAGGGAGAAAATTGAGACAACTGTAATAGAATAATCAATAAAATACACTTTAAAAATTGTTAAGTAATCTAGTGTGAAGGATAAATTGATGGAGGAATAGATAGATGCATGAACACATAGACAAATAAACCATTTTTTTAATCTGTAGAGCAAACTATTTTCTTTTAGAGATGAAAGGAGAAAAAATCTCTTAGTATAGCAGAAAATAAAACTAAGTAAACCGTGGAAGAGTCAAAGCCATGAGCAGTTTTGAACAGATGTTTTTCTGTGCAGTCTCAGATTGAAACAAATGAATGTTCTCTCTACAAGCCTAGTTTTCTGGAGAAGTTGGTTGTTCAGAGTCAGTTTTGCAGAAAAGGGAGAAGCCTTTTTGGGAGCAGGACTGAGAGAATCCCTAGCTGCACCCACACCAACCAGCAAAGCCAAGGTCAGCAGCCTTGATTGACGGGACATGGTTGTGGCAACAACTCAGGTTTTCCTGGAAACCGATACCCTGGGCCATCTTGAAAGTACACTGAATTCAAGGAGATGTTGGAGTTAAACTAGTTCCTCCAAATCATCTCTGACTTATGTGTACTGTCAGAAACTGCTGCTGTGCTCAGTACTTTTCCTCAAGAGCTAGAATCAGGTCAATAAAAAAGTCTTCTAGACCTAGTTGCACATTATCTCCACCACAAGAGAGTAGCCAGGGACGTAGACATACGCATTTTATATGGGTATTTTTAAAAGCCCAGTTCATTCTGGAAGAGATAATGGCCACTTTAAGAAAAAAAAAAGTGAGAGTTTCTAGTATAAGATCCATTCTTGAAACTGTAACAATTTCACATGTGATACCCATCGGGGGTCTCTCTGGCCTCCAGCACACTGTCAGGCAGCCGTGGGAGGCAGTCACACAGGGTCATGCGTTATAAAGATCATACATTATGATTTTCATGGCCCTGGGCAGCTTTGCCTCTGTGGTCCCCTTCCTCTGTAAAAATAAAAAAATATATTAAAAAGTGTATTATACAATTGCATTGGTGTAGAGGCAAATATATAAATACTATTATATGTCAAAACATTTTCTTTGCCTTAAAAGTTTATCTCTTTTTTCTGATTTTAAAAGAAATTAATACATGTTCATGGGTCCCTAGAAGTCTCATGGGTCGTAGGCAGGCACTGTGTGTTCTATGCCTAATGAGTAAGCCACCACTGGGTCACAGCCCCCACCTGGCACCCGTCTGCCCGGGGCAGGAGCACACTCGGGAAGCAGCAGTCCTTGTGACCACCGGTGAAGCAGCCCACATCGCTATCCAGAAGCTATTCAGTTTGGTCCTGAGGTGACAGTTCAGGAGGGCGGGAACTAGACTCACGTGGTGGGGGATGGGTGTGGGGTCGGGGATGGCACTTCCTTGGCTTAAATAACTTCATATCCTATATGAGTCAGTTTCTCTGGAATGACTCCACAGACACAGCTTCCAGGGTTCTCCCAGGGCACACGCCAGTTGTGCCAGTTGTACAAGAGTCATCGTACTCAGAGAAGCCCCGAGATTGCCTTTCTCTGCAGTATTTATAGTTCTCCCAGTCTAATGCAGCTTACCAAGCAGGGGTCATTTTTATCATAAGCAATCTTGCCTGGCTGGAGTTTGACATTCTTCCCTTATCAGGTTTCCAGGGAAACAGAGCTAAAAAGTTAACCAAAGGTCAAATTCTTATGCAGAAGGGAAAAGGGGTTTAATAATACTTCACCTAAACATGCAACTTGCCAGTCGTTAAGGAAATAATTATATAAAGCCCAGACTTTATAGTGTGGCAGAGACAATGCTAAATGAAACCCAAACTCCATTTCTTTTTCCTCCTGGGCACAGTTAGGCCACATTTTCCAGATTCCCTTGCAGGTAAATGTAGGTTTGTGACTAACTCTGGCCAATGAATTATGGCAGAAGCGATACAGATCGCATTCGGGCTGAGACCATAAAAGCCTTTCTGGAAACCCTCCATACTGTTTCGTCCTCTGCCGAGGAGCTGCCGTGGCCTCAGTGTGGGGTCCCAGTGCCTCAGGGAAGGAGCGGTGGGGCCACTCCGTAGCAGGAGCCTGGTGTCTGGACCACGGTGAGAGGCATGGACCCCCTACTGCCAACGCACACGGGGGTGATATAAGCAAGAAATAAATGACCAGCAAGGAAAGGAAAGGATCAATTTGTGTTTTCAATTCCTCTATCCCTCACCCCCCAAAAAAGGTGAACTGGCAGAGAATGTTTAATTAGGAAAATTAAATTACTGTGGTTAGTCCTCTTAATGTTGAGGCAAACTACAAGACTGATCTCCCCTCCAGCCCTTTCTGACGTGCGAGGAAAACTTGGATCAGGGCGCCAGGGCAGACATCTGCCTCCCCTATCACCACCGTCTCTGTGGCGCCTTGCTCAGCCGTGGGTAGCTGCTGGCTGGACAGAAAATTCCATGACAGCCAGAGGCTTCTCCTCTAGAAGACACAGCCAGAGCGGTTCATTCCAGTCAGATCAGTGACATGATTTGGGGCACCAAGCAACGCAAGCTAAGCGACTGAGGGGAAGGAGCCCAAGGTTCTCATCATTAAAACCCTAATTAGAAAATCTAAGAAATGTGTTTGCTGAGAAGTCACAAAACAAGTAGTGCTTTGCACCTGATCAAGTCTTTTCCAAATCGTGCTCATTAAATGAACAACGTTATTGAGTTGTTCTGAGCTTAGTTGGTTTGACAAAGAATTTTGAGGCCTTTTCTACATAATATTTAACTGGCAAAACCTATCATTGTCTTTTTAAATTAATAATACTTAGAGTATTTAGTGTGCTTTTGGGTACAAGTAAAAATAGGGAAAAAATCTCAAATTGGCTTAAACAAGCAAAGTAATTTATTGGATCCTATGACTTAAAAGTCCAGGGAAGGGACAGCCTCGGGGGGGGGGGGGGGCTGCTGCTGGGCTGATGCTGGCAGGACAGCAAGTAAACGGGGATGAGCAGGCTTCCTCCTGTTCTTCCCGCCTTCCAGGCTCCCCCCATGGGCAGAATCCAATGGGCCCAGATTTCAAAGCACAAATGTTTGCTGAGCCTCAGCCCAGCATCAGAGAACTGGGTACAGAAGAGCAGGTGTGAAGCTGAGAGACAGTCGCTGCAGAACTATCGCATCTCCCTATGGAAAATGATATTTCAAAGTGCTGTTATATGAAAAGAGAAATAGAGGGAATGCAGCCCAGAAATGTAAGAAATGTGTATTACAGAAGTATGCCAGGCAGTTAATAAAAGTATTTGTTATTTTTTCTCAATTATGTCACATGTTTGTTACTTTTTTGTATTTAAATTATGGTTTCTGTCCTCATTCTGAATAAATGTTACCTACATACTGTAAAAAATAAAAATAAAAAAGATTTACAACCTTCCCCAATAACATGCAATGATCACAAGGTCCCAAGAATGACGGTGCTTCCAGGATAGCACTTCCGAGTCTCTCCTCACTCCGCAAGGGGAACCCGACCTCAGCGGGCGTTTTCTCCCGGGTCCTTCATTCCCCAGAGCTTCCCTGAGAGCAGAGCAAGGGGGAGAGGGAGACCCCCAACCCCTCCTCGTCTTTCCCCCGTCTCCCCAGGCTGCACTGCGGCCGCTGGAGCCATGTGTCACTTCCAGTTTACCGAGCAGCCCGCAGTGGACCTGGTGCTGAGTGCGGTGCTGTCGCTGGAGTGCAAACCCCCTTGTTCCAGTGTGAGCCCTTTTCAAGGTCGTTCCTCTCCCTTCCTGCAGGGGGCCTCCAACGGAGAGCAACAGCTTTTTTGTTGTTTTTATAGGGTGGAGGGCAGACTCTGTCCTCTCTTTCCTTTTTACTATATTCTATTGATTATGCTATTACAGTGCCCTGATTTTTCCCCTTTGCCCACCTCTGCCCTGCCCCTCTACTCCCTCAGACAATCCCCACACCACTGTTCACGTCCAAGGGTGATGCGTATAAGTTCTTCGGCTACTCTATTTCCTACACTGCACTTTACAAACCCATAGCTATTCTGTACCTACCTATTTGTACTTCTTAATTCCTTCACCTCTCATCCATTCCCCTACACCCCTCTTCCATCTGGCAAACATCAAAACGCTCTATGTATCCATGACTGTTTCTGTTCTTGTTTGCTTAGTTTGTTTTTAGATTCAGTTGTTAATAGAATTGTAATTTTTTTGTCATTTTATTGTTCATAGTTTTGTTCTTTTTTCCCTAAATAAGTCCCTTTAACATTTCATATAATAATGGTTTGGTGGTGATGAACTCCTTTAGTTTTTTCTTGTCTGAGAAGCTCTTTATCTGCCCTTTGATTGTAAATGATAGCTTGGCTGGATAGAGGAATCTTGGCTGTAGGTCCCTGCTTTTCCTAACTTTAAACACTTCTTGCCAGTCCCTTCTAGTCTGCAAAGTTTCTTTGGAGAAATTAGCTGACAGTCTTATGGGAACTCCCCTGTAGGTAACTAACTGTTTTTCTCTTGTTGCTTTTAAGATTCTCTCTTTATCTTTAAACCTTTGTCATTTTAACTATGATGTGTCTTGGAGTGGGCCTCTTTGCATCCATGTTGTTTGGGACTCTCTGTGCTTCCTGAACTTGCATGTCTATTTCCTTTGTCAAATTAGGGAATTTTTCTTTCATTATTTTTTCAAATAGATTTCTAATTTTATGCTCTTTCTCTTCTCTTTCTGATACCCCTATGATGTGAATGTTGGACATCTTAAAGTTGTCCCAGAGGCTATTTATACTATCCTCTTTTTTATTCTTTTTTCTTCTTGTTGTTCTGATTGGTTGTTTTTTGTTTTCTTATGCTCCATATCATTGATTTGAATCTCAGCTTCATCTACTCTACTGTTTTTCCCTGCAAATTGTTCTTTATTTCAATCAGTGTATCCTTCACTTCAGACTGGATTTTTTTTTTTTATGTTGTAAGGTCCTCACTAAGTTCCTTGAGCATCCTTATAACCAGTGTTTTAAACTCTGGTAGATTGCTTATCTCCATTTCATTTTGCTCTTTTTCTGGAGTTTTGATCTGTTCTTTCATTTGGGCCATGTTTCTTTGTCCCCTCATTTTGGCAGCCTCCCTGTGTTTGTTTCTGTGTGTTAGGTAGAGCTGCTTTGACTCAGTGTCTTGGTAGTGTGGCCTAATGTAGTGGGTGTACTACATGGTCCAGTGGCACAGCCTACCCTATCACACAAGCAGGGTACTTGAGGTGTGCTCTTTATGTGTGCTGAATACACCTTCCTCTTGTACTTGAGCTTTGATTGCTGTTGGCCAACCAATGGGAGGGATTTACCCAAGCCAGTCAGCTTTAAGGATTGGCTGTAACCACTTACTAAAAACCTCTGCCCTCCATGGTGGATCAGCTGTTCAGGGGCAGGTTGGTGGTGCTCCAACGTGGTCTATAGTTGTCCACTGGGTGCACTGGCCCTGGGGTTTCCTAGGCGATGCAGGCCAAGGTCAGCCCCCACCTGTGTTTTGCCCTAGGCCACCTTTCATTCATTAGCTATGAAGCAATCTGAGATGGCTGCTACTTATCCTGGGCTTGGAGATTCCCAGACGAAACCAAGCTATGAATCTAGGCTGGCTGCTGCTAGTGATGGGCTTAGGGCTCACTGAGGCCAGCTGTTGCTTGTTTGAGAGGATTTTGGGAAGATATGAAACATGAGCCAAGACCAGACATTTATATGGAAAAATCACTGTTAACAGCTTGGGTGGGCCCCTAAGTTGGGCGAGGCAGAGTCTCTGGGGGTCTCCAGTTGAGTCAAAAGTGGTGTCCAAGTTGATGGAGTCTCAGATATGGCACCCAGTTACTGGCTCTGTGGGAGGGGGGAGGTTAGCAAAGGGACAATGGCCTCTGCTTGCCTTGATGCCAGACACTTCATTTTCTCCCTTTATGCCCCTGGTGCCTTTCAAGCTGCCACCCTGGTTCTAGAGCTCCGAGGGAGTGAATCTGAGTAGATGAGTCTGTGTGCGGGTTCTTCAAGAGGAACTGCTGGAGCTCCAGAAGTTTCTTCCACCAACTCAATCCCCACTGGCTTTTGTAGCCAGAAGTTGCTGCAAAACTGCTTGGGGACTTACCTTCTTGGCACTGGAACCCTAGGCTGGGAGGCCTGTTGTGGGGCTGGGATTCCTTGGTCCTGAGATACCCCTCCTGAATTTGTATCCACCACATGTGAATGAGGGACCAACCTGTTCGGCATCTGCACCCCTCCTACCAATTTGGACGAATGTGGTTTCTTGAATTCTGTAGTTGTCAGACTTCCATTCAAATTGATTTCTGACTGTTCTGAGTGATGATTAGTCTATATTTTAGTTGTAATTTTGATGTGGTTGTGTGAAGAGGTGAGCCATGTCTGCCTACACCTCCATCTTGACCAGAAGTCTCTGTCCTCTGTTAAATGTGGCAGCCTATGTGTATTTCTCTGTGAACTCCTTGAAGTTATTCTACACAACTGGTTTCATTTTATATAGGCTAATAAAACAAATAACTATAAGGTCCTAGGAGGAAGGAATGTCCTTTTATTTCTTTATATTCCCTTTGTGCTTTACGTCAGTTAGAATTTCATTCAGTTGCAAGTAACAGAGATCTGAAAAGTAAGGGCTGGAACATATCAGGATTTGTATTGTCATGTGAAGTAAGTCCTTATTTAGTCTGTCCACACTGTGGTTACAGCAGCTCTGCCAGTCCTCACCAGCACCCACCAAGGTTCCTCCCCACCCTCTGCATCAGCATCTCTGAAGAGCAGCCCTGCCTTTCCCCATGGCTGTTGGAGCTCCAGGCACCACTGCCGTGTTCCAGGCAGCAGGACAGCAAAAGAGGAGGGAAGCTTACCATTCCCTTTTCCAAAAGGAGACCTCCAAACATCTCACTCCCCTTCTAGTTCCGTCTGATCACCCAGAACTTAGTTACATGACCACACCCAATGCGAGGAAGGCTGGAGAATAAGGTCTTTCAGCCAGCTGACAATGGGTCTGGTGAAAAAGTGGATGCTAATACCAAGGAAGAAGTCAATGACTTTTTTATGATAATGCCGATAAAGTAGAGTATTGGCCAAAGACTCCTCCTCCTCAGGAGCGGTTTAAAGGAATTAAAGCTTAAATTTAGGAGACGAAATATCCGGGAAGCCTAAGGTGATAGAGGGGCTCTGAAGGCAGTTTGCTCGGGGAAGAGAATGTATAGAATTCAGAGGTCATCCCATGACCTCTTTTTATTGTTAAACATTTAAAGTATTTCTTGGATTATGTTATTCCAGAAGTATACTGCTAATTTTGGAAATTTTGGAAAAAGAAGAAAATAATGTTCCCTACCCCCACAACCTAGAGATAGCCCTAATTAGCATTAGGTGTGCTCTGTTCTCTTCTCTTCCACGCATAATCAATCTGTTAATTTTTAACAAGTTACAAAATCCTCTTGCTGTTTGTAGTCGTGTTTTAGCTGCATTTTTAAAAAGTAGTGCATTGAAAAGGCTTCCTTCCACCTTTGTCCCTTGTCCAGTCCTCTGCCCCCGATCACTGCTCATGGTAGCATTTTATATCGCATCAGAGTTTATTTTCTGCATACTTCAACAAATGCAAATTGTCATAGTCCCCAAGACACATTTTGCACAAACGCCAGCCCACCATGCACACTGTCTCTCACCTTGCTTTCATCACTTGCCCTTTACTCTACACCTTGCTTTTTGCCAGGTCAATGCAGAACTTCCCTCCCCACTCTCCCAGCTCTCCTCCCTGTGGAGGTGCCCCATCCAGTAACAGCTCCCTAGTGATGGGCAGGCGCTCCAGTTGTTTCCAATCTTTGGCTGGTACTAAGGAGAAGCAGCCTTTGATGTGTCTCATTTACATACATCAGCATATTTACAGGACACATTCCTCTCAGTAAAATTGTTGGGTCAAATACATTTGCAATTTCTTTCAATAGGTATTGCTGAATTGCTCTCCACACTGATTGTAGCAGTTCACCCTCCCCTTAGCGATATGTGTATATGAGAGTTTCTCTTTCCCCATGGCCCTATTGAAAGTGTATTTTCAAACCTCTGGACTTTTGCTTGTATGGTAAATTTTAAAAATCTATCAATACACCTTTATTATGAGGAAGGTTGAGTCATTTTGTGTATATGCGTATGTGTGGCTTAATTTCTGTCTTATTGGTGTTCCTGTGCTTTATCTTTCAAAAGCATTAACCTGTGAGGCCTCTGGGCATGCGGGGGTCCACTTGGCTGTGAGTGTAAGAAGGCCGCACCCCTCAGCTGAACAGTCACTGTTTCCCTGCATCTCATCCCTGGCATGTGTGCCGGTTTCATTCTGGCTAAATATTTATTCATGCTTTTGATAGTTTATACCCTGCTTTATTTCTAAGATATTTTAGGTAAAAAAAAAAAGAGGAATAAAGGGAAAATAAGAGTAAAAAATGACGTTAGGAAAAGGCAAGATTAAGCTACAGGTGAAGTCAGTACACCAAATGTGCTCCACATTCTCTAAAGGCAGCTCAGAGAGTTGGCCACGGCAAAGAGAGAAACTGGAGTTCAAGCCATCCCTCCAGTGCTCTGTCAGAGCCTAGCTTTTCTGAACTACAAAAGATGCGATGGAGATACACTAGGTGTGGAGAGTGAATGGAGAGAAGAGATTCCTTTTTCTCTTACCCTTATGCCCCACGCTCGGGTGCCCTGTGCAGGTGGAGCAGCAGAGGCCGAGAGAGGGCTGGGAGGAAGGTGGTCCTGCTGATGGGAAGAGAAGAGAGGAAGAGCTGGGTAGTAAGGAGAACTGAGGAAAGACATGGAGGAATATTCTCAGCAAGTGCAGCAGTTAGGGGCAGCTGCCTCCAAATAGTACTTAAGTGTGTGTAGGTTATTCAGATCACAGAAAAGGAAAGCATTTAGCATTATTTATCAAAAGTTCAACTATTGTACTGAAATGGTTATAGTACCATGTGGACTGCCTTCTCCTAAGCCTTGACCTTGGTCAGATTCCTTTTTGGCACCATGGCTTCTTTTTCTGGCCAAGTTGTAGTTAGAGTTGAGCTCTATAGAGGAAGGAGGGGTTGCCTCGGGTCTGGAGAGCAACAACACACTGTAAGAAAACATTCGCGTTCCTAGCAGAGGGAGCATCACTCTAACAATGTTTAGGAAAAACCGGAGAGCATCTATATGTCTGTATCAGATGGCAACACTTTGCTTTCCCATCTACTTCACACATAAAATTATCACTTTATATCTTCATTGAAAAACTAGTCGCTCTATGATTATAGCTCTGGGAAGCGAGATTTGCTTGTAGGAGGGAGTATAAGAAACAACAATTAGTGCCAAAAGGTCTACATTTGTTAATTTAGTTTCTCTGCAGGGTGAAATTTTACCCAAAATCCCGATGTTGTTATAATTGCCTTTTCACACACAAAATCATAGACAGTGCTCAGGATCAAAATAAACTTGTTTTGTTTCATTTGGTGCAGATAACACCATTCCTTTCCACAGACAACCCAAACAAAGCCTGTCACTTACGGCACAATGTTTTGTCTTTCCAGGCAGCCTACAAGCCGCTGCTGAAGCAGGTTGTGGAGGAAATATTTAATCCCGAAAGGCCAGATCCTGTTGATATCGAACATATGTCTTCGGGCCTCACTGATCTCCTGAAAACTGGATTTAGCATGTTCATGAAGGTAAAGTAACCCTGAAGAGGTCATCCTGGGTGAAAATGCTGACACCCCCTTAACCCGTCGAGTACCGCATAAGATGCGGTCCAGTATTTTGGCTCTTCCGAAATCAGGTGCCATCTTTATTTAACTTTTGGTTAAAAGTAGCCAGACCTTCCAGCCTCATACAGCTTCTTTTGATCTAAGCGCTACAATCTTTTCTGATCAGTACATAAAGACCCAAGCCCTCCACGATGGCACTATTGAAAATGTTTCTCAAGCCCTGGCTGGCGTAGCTCAGTGGATTGAGCACGGGCTGGGAACCAAAGTGTCCCAGGTTCGATTCCCAGCCAGGGTACATTTCTGGGTTGCAGGCGATAACCCCCAGCAACCGCACATTGATGTCTCTCTCTACTTCTACCTCTATCTCTATCTCTCTCTATCTCCCTCCCTTCCCTCCCTAAAAATAAATAAATAAATAAAATTTAAAAAAAAACAAACTACATTAAAAAAAAAAAAAGAAAGAAAGAAAATGTTTCTCTTCCTGGCCCAATTTTCGATTAACATGAATCCGTATACTCATATGTTGTTCTTCATGAGTGATAATCTGCTGTTATTAATTCTAGAACTCATTATGTAAGATAATGACTCATTCTGCTGAGTTATATGATTAGCATCACCCCAAAACCCATTTTAAAAGGACTTTGGCTTTGACCCTGCAGACTCCCAGTTGGCAAGTGCTAGAATTTCCCTGGCTGATATTGAGGGTAGGTCAAAATTACCACACAGCCTTTGCAGTAGGGATGAAAGGAGGAAAAGTACGCAGATGTGATCTATTTTTAACCCACTATAAAGTTTCTGAATTTAAAAGGATGTAAACAAGATTACAGGCTGACCTCCCAGTCCATGCCAGGATTTCAGTTGTAATAACTCTTGGAAATAACAGAATGTTTTGCCAACTTCAAAGTGTCTTTGAAATCATGAATTAATCTACATAGGAGAGCTGGCCTTTCAGAGTTCAGTAAATACATATGCCCGGAAAACTGGTCCGCTCCAAAGCCAGAGGACAGAAGCCAGACAACAGTCAGACTCTTAAGCAAAGCAGTTAACAGCTGGAATGGACATGCAGGTCTCCTTCCTGCTGTTCCCAGTTATCAGCTTCTGTTGCAGTGCATGGCTGGTGTGTTTCTTCGTGTATGTGTGTGTGTGCTTTAAATAGTGCAGCACAGATCAGCTTCTCAAAGGTGTTCGGGGGCTCCTGTGTTGAGTGTAAGCCCAGGGTTGTTCTGAGCCCTTCATGGTGGCTGGTTTGTACCAGAACTTCCAGACTAGCCGTGGTCTGACCTTCTCCACTTGAGCACCCTATTCCCTCATTTGTATGCTTGGACTTCACCCTGAAGAGAGACCAGTTAACAAATGTGGGCTTTCAGGCCCTGGTCAGTAAGGTCTGAGGATGGCCCAGGAGGCCGTGTGACCTTCCCCAGTCGGGCTGCTCCGTCCCTGCCTGGTCTGGCCCAGGGCACACACGGAGCTCGAACCCGCCTGCACTCTGCTCACCACTCGAGTTTCTCACGTGCAGAGAGGCACAGGTACAGTGCGTGGGAAGAGGCCCTGACTGCACTCTTTGTCCAGTGGTGCTCCACCGAAAGAACTTGGTTCTTGGCCAAAGGATCTGTGACCGAGTATGTTTGAGAAACACTAGGTTGAACAGCAATGTAACGTAAAATTCTTTGCTGTCGGACTTCACAGTGCCTTTGGCATGTGAGCAGCTCTGTAGCTCTGCAGGGCCCGTAGTGTCTGCCGTAGGAGGGCTGTCCATCTGCGTTTTCCATCACTGTTTCATGAGCCACAAGGCATCACATTTCAAAATTACCCTTTTCAATGCTACCGAGTGTTCTCTGAGGCTCTTCCTGTGTCCAAAACTTCACTGTCCCAAGGTGGGCTTTGCTTAGGAGCCTGGTGGGAGCCATCCCAGGCCGGCACTACATGCTGTGCTTCTCCCATCCAAACCTCTAGAGTCGGGGGCATAAAGAAATGCTCCTGAACCTTAAGACGGACCTCACAGGGAGGTTTCCAAGTCGTGTATGTGTGAGAAAAGGACTTGCGTTCTCCCAGCAGCTGTCAGGATCCATTCCCCATCCCCCAGCTGCCGGGCCCCTGCTCTCAGTGGTCAGGGGCATCTCATCTCTCTGCAGGGGGTGGGGAGAGACTCCGGGGGCTGGCCGAAGGGCCTTCCCATCCCAGTACTTCGAGGGAGAGTCGTTCTGTTTTGTTTCTGCACGTACCTTGGTGGCTGGCTCTTCCCACCATTCCATAAAACTTGGCAAGGAGAGTCATCTCTGGCCCATGTGTTCAGGTTTCCAACAAAATCTGAATAAATGTAATGATGAACAGCCAATAGGGCTTTGAGCAACTAACTGATTTCCCGAAGAGCTCCGTCTCTGAGATGGAGGCGGGGCCATCAGGAGAGGGTGTCTCTACTCACTTTAAGGCCAGTGGAGGGAAGAAGATGCAGAACACAAGTGGAGTCTCACGTGACCATGGCTATTTACTGTCCCCCCGTCCTGTTCTCCATTGTTTCTCACTTACCGCCCAAAGTTGTGCAGCTCCTCTGTGCTCAGCGTGTATCATGGGATCAGCCATTCCCAATTTTAAGCCTCACACCAATCCTAGGAGGTAAGTTCTATTGTTATCTCTGCTTTAGCAATGGGGAAACTGAGGCCCAGAAAGGTTAAGCAGTAGATGTGAACTTCCAGGAGGCTGGGGTCGGCTTGCACCCTTGTCTTTTCTCAGGGGTTTTCCAAAGAGCACATGGGAAATGAGACCCCAGGATTTGTCCCCAGGTTGGTCTGGTTCAAAAGCTCATGCTTTTCACCACAGGCTGAATGGCTCCAGGATGCTTTCAAGCATTTGCTTGGCAGTTAATTATTCATATGTCATTCATTCTTTTCTTCATGAGTACTCATTAGCACAGATATTTTCCCTCCCCAGGGTCTGTGTAGCTCATAGATAAAGTCCCTACCTGCCTGCTCAGCAAGGCGGCCAGTGTGACAGAGATCTCCTAGGGGCTACCTGCCGGTGCCCCATCTACTTTTCAGGAACTTGGCCCGCCCCACCACGCGTTGGCAGTGCTCACACCCCCATGCCCCACCAGAAGATATCTGTGGACTGGCATTGCGTGGCCTCCACACATCGCATCTCTGTACCAGCAGCCACCAGTCACTGCGTTCTTGCCACTTGCTCCCACTCTGACTCTGGGCCCTGCTCCCCGACCCCCAAGGACTGGGTGCTGAGGCTGAAAGAAAAAAAGACAGAGCCTGATGAAATGGAGGCATCAGTGTGGGATCCTTCCTTTGCTTAGGGAGCTCAGAGCTGTAGAGAGCTGGACAGGGGGCTGAGCTACTGGTCTGTCCCTCCCCTGTCTCTGGACTCCGACAGAGTCCCAGACGATGTTAGCGCCAGCCACCCAGAGGCCGTATCTGTGGTCTGTGGAGTGGACGAGGGTGGGTTGAGGAGCTGGGCAGAGATGTGCTGGGAAGTGGGGCCAGCAGACGTGCCCACAGGCCGTGCCACAGGGTGTATGCCCACAGCAGGTAGAAGAGAGAACGTAGGGAAGGATTTTCCAGGCCCCCAACAAGGTCCTCCTCAGGTCTCTGTGCCTTTTGTACACACTTCTCTGGCTCCATTTATACACTGTTTTGTGATGATGCAAGTTAGGTATCTTCTCCCAGACTAGTGTTTTCCAACTGCACAGCTTGATCCGCGGTATATTAGGGATCAAGGTATCAATTCAATGGATTGTAATCAGTGTTTTTTTTAATGAGAAAAGAATAGAGCAGACTAGCAAGATGAAAAAAAACAACAACAACACAGTCCATACATTCACACATATATTTTAATGTATTCTTGCAATCGGTCACAGTCAAAACAATGTGAAAGCTATGGCTATGAGATCAAAGGGCTGATCTAGGTCTATTTTTTTTTCTGCATCCCCAGCACGCAGGGCCAAGTCCCAGACAGGCTTTACATCCAGCAGGCATGCGCTGAAGGTCGGGAGGGTGGTCCCGGTGGCCACCTTTCTGCCCTTAAGCCAACTTTCCAACTTTCTGCCCTTAAGCCAAAAGCTCCATTTCAACAACCTCACAGGGCGTAGCGGCTCCATCAGTCAACTCCAGTGACCCTCAGAGGAATCTCTGACCCACTTTTCCAGCTGCTGCTAAGCTAGGTGAAGCTGGTCATTTTTTTTGTCATTACGTAACCCCAGAGACACAGCGGCCACTCACTCCCACTCACCACCGTGCTCCCAGGTGCGTGGGGGAGACAGAAGCCAGACTCTACGTCTGTCAAGGAAACTGGATGGTCTTTGCTCCTTCCACATGCAGCGGGCAGATCGCCTTTTCCCAAGGTCCTTGTCAGCAGAGCAGAAGCACCGGCGCTGATTTAGTAGTGTGAGGACTCGCAGGAGTTGAGAGAAGGAATGTCCGAACAGATGATTCCCTAGCGGGATGAGTGTTACTGGGGACCCTAGGGGGCCTCTTCTCTGTTTGACATCTGTAATGTTTTTGTTTGGCCTTGTGAATAATAGAAGGCTGTCTAGTATATGCTGCCTGACAGCAGTGTACACTTTATTCTTCATCCCGTATCTGCTTCCAGGAGGCAATAGAGAATAGTGGTTGTGTGCCTGAGTCCGACTGTCTGGTCGGACCTTGAGCTCCACCATGTGCTAGCTACTCAGTGCACCACTTAACCTCTCTGGGCCTCGGTTTCCTCATCTGTGAAGTGGGGATGATAACAGTACTTACTCTATGGTGCTGTTATAAGAATCAAACGAGTTAATACATGCAGAGCACTCAGAACAGTGCCTGGCCTACAGTGAGTGCTGCTTAAGTAGCTCCTATTCTTATTCCGAGTTTGTGATCCTGGCCAGACCATGACTCTCGAAAAAAGTCCACCTTGAGTATCTCAGTACTGATGTGCACAGCGAGCACTCGGCCATTCAGTGCATACAGACCGACGGCTGGCTGACCGAGTGGTTTAGAGAGTGGAGAACAGACACCCAGGAGTTTCTTGTTTCACTGTTGATTTGCTGTTGCCAGAGAGACGTGGAGTTCTAAGAGTTCTTTTTCAAAGTGCTGGTAGAAAGCCATGTTTATAGGGCTGAGATATGTTTCTCCACATCCCCCTTTTCTTCTCCACCATGTGTCCGACCTGTTGATATCCTCGGTCTCGGGACGTAACCTGCCCCTCCTTGGGCAAACTGTAGGGAGCTACTGAAATTCTCTACACGTACCGTAAGAAGATGGTTGAAGGGAATAGAGGCCGGGGGACCAGACCCTGGCCACGCAGGACACAGACCCCACTGGGAACACTCCAGAAACATGGTCTCCCTGTGCTGGGAGAGAGCTCTGCCCCACCCGTGTTCACTGCTGCCCCTCACAGCCTCCGCCTTGCAGGGGACTGGAGACCTCCATCCCAGACTCTTGGAAGTAGCTCACAGAAATCAATCTTATTCTTGTAAATGTCTGCAGACAGCAAAAGTTTTTTTAAAAAATGCCTGTGTGTCTAAGATTCTCTGCAACAAATATGCCCTCTGTGAGAGGGAGTCAGAGCAGCCGCGTCTCGTCCTTACTAAAGTCAGAGCCCTGCCTGCACCACACTGCAGCGTGTTACGGTCGCTCACTTTACGTTGCTTTAGCGTGCTTTTCTGTACACAGCAGACTGTCCAGAGAAGTCTTTCATCCCCACCTGTTCTGGTTATTTGTTACTGCATAAGAAGCCATCTCCAAACATCGGCTTAAAAGAATATTGACCATTTATTTTGTTCGTGAAGCTCTACTCCAGGCAGAGCTCAGCAGGGAAAGATCCACCTCCAAGATGGCGCCTTTGCAAGCTGATGCTGTCGGCTGCTAGCTCAGCCCTGCCTGAGAGCTAAGGGACACAGGTCCTCTGCACATAGGCCTTTCCACCTGGCTTGTGCTTCCTCATGACATGGCGGC
Source organism: Phyllostomus hastatus (assembly GCF_019186645.2). Classification (NCBI taxonomy): domain Eukaryota; kingdom Metazoa; phylum Chordata; class Mammalia; order Chiroptera; family Phyllostomidae; genus Phyllostomus; species Phyllostomus hastatus. Next base: position 30,934,932 of record NW_025333709.1, on the reverse strand, counting down.
CGTTTTCCAAGGACAAGCATCCTGAGAGAGAGAGCCCAGTGGAAGCCTCAGAAGTCACGTTGCATTTCCCCCACGGTGCTCCATGTGTCCGGACAGTCACAGGTGCCCACGCAGGGTCAAGGGGAAGGGGCAGGCTCTTTTCATCTTGAAAAGGGAGCGAGAGCGTAAGGATAAAATACAACATGTATTCCATCTAAATATATGTCTGATTGTCCAGTTTGGCAAGGACAGTGTTTAGCTAATTCTAAGAGTCTTCCCTCCAAATCCAGAGGATGGAAAATTCACTTACGCTTCTGACCTGGTTTCAAAGCAAGGGAGTCCCAAAAGGCTTTGCTAATGAAAGGTCTGTCTGCTGTTTGCCCATAATCTTTTCTAATAATATAATCTCAAAAAAAACGGTGAAGGGGTGATAAGAAACAGAGCTGCAGGAACTTCCTCTCCCAAGTGCGCCCCATGGAGCCCTGTAAGGCGAAGCAGACAAGTTGGAGAGAAGAGCGAGTGTGCCGCGCATTTCTAAGAAAGTGTCTTGAGTCAGCCAGATGCACTCCTCAACCAGAGGAGAGACTTGTGGTTAGCCACATGAAGCCATTGGCTTCAAAGGACAGTGCCCTGGGCGGTGGGGGTGGTGGGGGTTGGATATCAAACTGGAGAGAAACAGCTTTGGCAGAACCTGACCTTCTTCAAACTGCCGAGTCTTCTCCCCGAATGCTTGCGCACGGAGCACCTTGATCTCCTTAGAGGGAAGCTTGATAGTGATCTAATAAATAAATCGAAGCAAACCTTCCACCTCTCACTACAACGTTAATTTAATTTTAAACTAGCATGTCTAATAGGCAGCGCTTTTAAAATGCGTTTCTGGAATTTGTGGTTTGGATTTCAGTCCCCTGAAAATAATGGACTTTGTATCTGTTCCATGTGTCGGCGCCCCGGCTTGTTTTGACTAAAGGACATGATTTGTCAAGATGTTTTCTCGGCTGGAATCGGCATGAGGGGGTTGGTTTATGTCTAAAAACTGCATGAGGCCATTTTATTTCTTTTTATCTGTAGTTTTAAGAAGTTTTGTTGTTGTTCCGTTTCGTATATGGCTGTGCTGAATTGGAAAAAATAAAAGATGTATCAAGAAGAGTCCCGGGAGACCCAGGGCTTGCCTCCAGGCCCCTCGTCCATGTTGGTATGAGAGCTCCATTGCCGTGGGGGCCGCAGGAAGTGGCGCACAAGGCAGGCCCTGGAAAGCTGCTGCTGATGGTGGGGTCAGTAGCTATTAAAACGCCAACGAATTGCACTAACTTAAGCAAGGAAAGGATCAGTTGTTGTGAGGACCGAAGAAGGTCTCAGGGAGCCGAAGGGCAGTGGTGTGGTGGGCCTCTGGAAGGACTGACCCGGGGGCCGGGAGGCCCTCAGGGGTCCAGACAAGCCCCTGGGACTCGCTCCGGCCTGCAGGAGAGGCTGAGAGCAGCACCCAGCCTGCTGCAGGTGCTCAGCGACTGTTAGTTGGGGAATGGCTGGAGACCCATGCCACAGCTTTTGGCTCTTCTTAAGAGCTCAGCTTTGATTCGGCTTTGTCTGTCTTAGGTGAAGCCGTGGTTCCCAGAGAAGGATACAGGGTTGGCCCAGCCGGGGTCAGAGGCCCATTCTTGGACCATTATTCAACCATGGTTGAGGGGCATTGTAACTCCATGGCTGCCAGAAGCCCACCTCATGGCCAAGGGGATTGGGCAGACTGTTCACATATGGGTTGGAAAGACGCACAGAAGCCTCCACAGCAGGGGTGAAGTATGCTGTGGGGACAAAGGGCAGAAGTCATGGGCGTCAGGTGAAATTTGACATCAGATCCTTGGACTGTGAGAGCTGGACATGCCTGGAGGTCATATTGTCCAACTCCTCATTGTTGACTTAAGAAAAACAAGACTCAGAGAGATGAACTGTTGGCTTAGGTCAATTAATGGTATTTCCAACAAGAGGAAAACATCTCAGTATTTGGTGTGTGTTGGCTAAGTACGCATTCTAGAATTTCTGTTTGCAACACTATTTATAACATTGTTTTTATTTTCTTCTTCTTAATTATACTCCATACTATGAGGTAGAGGTTGATTTTTGTCTAATACTAGCCAAATATGATCCATAAATTCTAGCGAAATGGGCCTTGGTAGGCATTGTTAGACAAAAAGGAAAACTTGGTTTGGACAGCGTGCAGACTTTGTCTGCTGGTGAGCAGTCACAGAGAGCCTCGCCTGTGTGCTCCTCCCTGCGGGGGGTGAAGAGGGTACAGAGGCCAACGAGATACCTACCTGCCGTGGACTCGGTGACTGCGGAGCCTGCAGCTTGTTAGGGCTATGGGCTAGAAGACTGAGGATTGCAAGGAGGAGAGGCAAGTGCTGTGTCAGAGGGGTTGCGGGGGCACAGAGCAGGAGCAACCCGGAGTCAGAGAAAGCTTCCCAGGGGAGGTGAGTGTGGTCTGACCAGTAGGAGTTAGGAACAGAGTGACCAAACGCCATGGTACCTGGAAGGAGTTACAGGTGGTTCTGAATGGCTGGAGCTGAGAGTGGCTGGTAGGGAGTGGAAGAATATGAAGACAGATTCAGATAAGCAGAAGCTACATCACCAAGGGCTGGAGGATAGAAATTTAACCAAAAACAATGGGGCACCGCTAAATGTGTTTTAGGACTGGATAAGCAGTTTAGAGTTTGTAGGGATCACCCTGGCAGCACAGAGTGGGGGGGGAGCGCAAGGCCAGACTGGCGTCGGGCTGGCGAGGGCAGGCGAAGTGAGAGTCGGCGCTCTGGGAGGGCTGAGGGCTGAGGGCAGAGATGAAGTGATGGCGGGTTCCCAGGCACTGGGCGACTGGGTGTGGGAGTAAATGAGAGGACAAGTTCCTTTTCCTCTGTACGCCTCCCTGGTCTCTGTCTGTAAAACGGACCTTCTGCCTACCTCATAGAGTCTAAGGGCTGCATCAAGAGAAGCTTGCCCCACCCCTGGGGCTGTGTTTCCTCCACAGCACCTACTACCTTCCTTTCTACCTGTTACCTACTGTGTTTATCATTTCCCCCAACTGAAATGTGCATTCTACAACAGAAGGGATTCCTCTCTGGTTTTTCCCCTGCGGAATCCTGATGTTTATAGAAGGGTCTGGCTCGTGGGAGTTGCTCAGTAAATAGTTGTGGAATGGATCAGTGAGTAGGTGAAAAATCACAGCACTGAACATGAAGCGTTTGGTGGTGATGGCAGTGCTCCTACTAATTCCTGTGGGGAGAACAGCCATTACCAAACCATCTTCAAGGTCAACGTGGCTGTTCTCGGGACCTGTGCCCTTCGCGCCCACGCCTCTGTTGCACTTCCCTGCTCACTCTGGTGGCATGGGGGGCCTGCCCCCTGCCTGTGCTGGAGATGAGGGAGTCACACACGAGGAGGAACTGAATGGAGGAGCATTGGCAGCAGGATTCCCAGAACCCAAGGGTGCCAGAGGAACTGGGCGCAGCGGAAGCCCTTCACATGGAAACCAGCCGGGACATCAAAGAGCGCTCTGGGGCCCACAGCTGCAGAGGAGGTTTCGGCAGCCTCTGCTTCAAAGGCTGGGATGGATGGTGGGGAGGACTGATCTTATCGGACCAGAACCGGGGTCTTCAAGTCACGGCCAGTGAAAGTTTGGGAAATGAAAGAAAGAGCAGAGGGCCCGGCCCAACTGGCTTTATTAATCTGCGTTGGCAGTGGCAGTAATGATGCTTAAATCTTTCATCTCCAAAGGGCCTTATGCCATGAGCTCACATACAAACATGACTCAGCCGTGTGTTGTGCATTATAAGACGTGTTATTTTGATGGAAAAGACTCCACTGCCCAATAGCCTGCTGACTTGACATGTTCTAAAAGGAAAGTCTGGTATCAAAACATAAATCTGAACGGAAACCAAAATAGCAAACAGCAACATGCATTAATCAGGCCCGTCTATTTGTACCAAAACCCACATTCCCTCAACTCCTGGCCCCAGGGTATTGTTCTTACTCGTTGCTGTTCCTTTCTTTTTTTCCTTTTCATCTTTCAATACATCCTTCCAAGATTCTCGCAATGTACTGTAGAGTCCAGACTCCCTTATGGAAAGCATATGCCTTCGAGAACATACCGTTCACTTGAAGTTCCGCAGCCAGTTCTGCTTCTGGCCCCGGACTAAGTGAGAAACAACAATTGTTTGTAGGGCTGGAAGCAACTTCAGGTCAGCGAGCCAGTAAGAACCACATATAAGGCAAAGAGAGTTTCTGAAAGACCTGTAAGAAAAGGGGCATCTCCAGTTAGCCTGTGGGTCCCATTCATTCATTGGTTTTATTTATGCAGTTTTTGTTGAAAGTTTACCAAAAAATAGGTCTATGCTCAGAGCCAAAAAGTACCAAGTTAAACATGATCAGTCCCTACCCTCTGGTATCTTACAGTCTAGGATAGGAGACAAATATATCGAGGTCGCAGTCCAGTTTGACAAGGTCAAGGCAGGGGTATCTGACAGCTTTAGGTCTGGGGTGGGAGTGGAGAGATGGTTAGAGAGAGGATGCTTTTTAAAGAGAGTAAGAGGAAAGGAGGTAAAGAAGAGGAGGTGAAAATACTTTACACAGAGGAAACTATGTATATTACATAAAAAATAGGATGCAGATGAAATTCAAATTCTTTAATAACTGGAACATCATGGCATGACAGAGGCCAAAACCCACCAAGGGTCCCAATGAGTGCCTGTGGGCTGTAGAGCTTTCCCACCGATCTGGGAAATCTCAGAGTGCAGGAGAGCAAAACAAGCAAGGTACAGTGTTGGGTGTTCTAAGTCAAACGTTAGTTGCCCTTGGTGAGGGAATGACAGGTGGGGCCATAAGGGGGTTTCCAGGGCCCCAGCTCTCTGTTTCTTGATCTGGATGCTGATCACACAGGTTTGTATGCTTTGTGAAAGTAAATCGATTTGAACACTTGTGATAAATGCTCTTTCCAGTACAAATGTTTAGTAGAGTAGCATATGTTTGATAAAATGTTCCAAAACAAATAAATAACTACCATGCATTTAGGCAAGTCTCAATTTATGGGGAATGGCCCCAGCAAATTGTGTGTGTGGAGGAGATAAAAATAGAGACTTAAAGCAAAGCCACGTTAAAAGAGCCTTATGCACTGAATTAAGGAGTTTGAACGTGATCCTCAGAACTGCGAGGCCCTGTGGAAAAAATGAGTTGGAGCTGAAGGGTGTTAGATTGCAGGCTGCAGACTTTGGCCCCTGCTCCCACAATTTAGTCACTGTGCCATTGTGCATAAAGTTCAAGCTCTTCCTCTGCAAAATCCACTAAAGCTTTTGTTTGCCTCCTTAGGATGTTTTGAGAATTGAATAAGATAATACAAAAAAATAGTTAATATAGTGGGCACTATATATAAATATTTGCATTTTATTTTTTTAATCCTCACCCAAGGATATGTTTATTAATTTTAGATAGAGAGGAAGGGAGAGAGGGAAAGAGAGAAACATCTATGTGAGAGAGAAACATCCATCAGTTGCTCATCCTGACCAGTTGCACATCCTGACCAGGGATTGAACCCACAACCTTTTTGGTGTATGGGATGATGCTCCAACCAACTGAGCCACCTGGCCATGGCATAAATATTTGCATTTTAGCAAGCTTCCTCAAGCAGGAGGGAGGAGAGTGGGTGGGGGGTGTGGCCAGACCAGGGACAGAGAGATGAATTAGAAAGCTATGGCAGTAATCTAGTGAGGAAGGAACAAGCATGACCAGGACAGGGACAGTGTAAATCAAGGAGAGATCATTACATCTGAGGGGGCAGAATTAACAAGACTTGACCTGAGAGATGAAAGAGACAGCAGTCCTCAGGTATCTGGCTCAGGTGACTGTGATGGTAGAGATGCTGTTAGAAAGTCAAGAGGAGGAACGGACAGAGGGGAAGATTGTGCATCCAATGTGAACCCTGTTGAGATCGGGAGTCCTGGGAAGCATCCAGGAACCCAGCCGAGATGTCTGAGATAAAGACAGAGATTTGGGAAGTATATAAAATACCCTTGAAGGCATATGAGTGGATGAGGTCCTTCAGGGATGGTACATCACGTGAAAAGAGCAAGAGGCCAAAGATGGAGCCCTAAGTGATATCAGCATTAAAAGGGCAGACCCCCCCCCCCCCAAAAAGGAAACCATGAAGAAATTGGAGAGAAACAATTGGAAAGGTAGAAGGGACGACCAAGAGAGTGCTATCGTGGTAGCCAAGAAGGATGTCATCGGCTGTAACAAACGCCACAGAAATGACGGGTTAAATGAAGGCCAGGTGTCTGCTGAGTCATAGCCATGATGGCCATTGGTGACTTCAGTGGGAGCAGTTCCGGGGACACGGGGGCAAAAGCAGGACTGTCCTGAGTGCATGGTACGAGGATCAGAAGAAGGGAGTCCACAGGTGCAGTCCAGAACAGGGGGGCTCCAGGGCAGGAAGGGGGTGCAGTAGGAGTGGCCGGCTTTCCCCAAGATCAGAGAGCTTCCTGACCTTTTCCAGTGCCTACTCACCAGCACCCATCTGGAAGAAGTTTAGAGATCTCGCCCTCGCAGTCTCTCCCTCCCTCCCCCCTCTCTCCCTTCTTTTCCACACTGAATTTCCTCTCCAGAAGCCAAGGAGTAACTTACATAACTCGAAGCCCTTAATGTATATCTTTTAAGTGTTTTTAAAATAAGATGCTGAAAAGTGGGTATATTCAGGGAAGGTAGCCAGAAGAACCCAGTCAAGAAAGGAGTGGGAGCAGTGGTTAGAGAAAAGAATGGGCTTCTGGTCAGCCTGCTCCCCCCCGAGACTCCTAGGAACCGGCCAGTGGCCCCCATCAGGGCATGTGTGTTGCAGAATGTCACTTAGTGAGTGCACTCACCACCTCTGTCTGGAGTCCAAGCCTGTTTCTCCCACCTCTGGCTTTAGCGGCCCTGCCAACAGACAGCATCCTCCTCCTATAACGACCCCATGCTCCAGGTCCTGGCTGAGCCACCAGCCTGCTGCCCCCTCTGGGGCACGCTTGCCCCCAGAACTCAGTTCACACCCCTTCTTCTCCTGCCGCTCCTCCTCGGACCAACTCTGGGCTCCAGATAGGGCTGAACACTCTGCCTTCAGGAGCCCCTCCTTGTCCCCTTTAATCAGTCACTCAGTCAGGGTGTGCTTCCTTTTGCATTTCCTGGGAGGTTCCCGTGAGTGACTCCCATTTTTGTCTATAACATACTTTGCCTCACTGGTGCAACTGTAAGGCCCCAGGAGAAATTCCCCCCAGCCTGTAGTGGGGCACACTCCACGGAGAGTACGTCCTCAGCTGAGGCTGGTCTGCAGGACCTCGGGGTGTGAAGTCTGCACTAGACTGTAAGCTCCTGCAGAGTGGGCTGCTGGTCTCTTTCATCTTTTTACACCCTTCACCACCAGCTCCCCAGGGTGTCCACTGTTCATCAATGCCGCAGACATTTATTAAGCACCTACAATGGCAGGCGAGGTCCCTGTCTTGTGGAGTTTATGTTCTAGTAGAGGAGACAGCCAACAGGGAACAAACAAATAAGTAAACCCAGGCTGTGGCAAGGCCCTGCCCAGGAAATAAACAGCCATATAACAAAGAAGGGGCACGTTTATGCTGAGAATGGGAGACTGAAAAGGAAGGAATAAGTTGTTCCTCAGTCATCTTGTTTAATAGCCCCCACTCCCTGAACTTCTCTTTCAATAAAATATTTATTTGAAGGGATGTAATAAGGTGACCTCTTATGGATTTCCCTTGTCCGGGGGCTCACACACCACCCACACATCCGATTGCTAACAAATCACAATCTCTCTAAGGGTCATTCATCTCACCTGCTTTACGGGGGTAGCAGCCCTGGGGCCTCGCATATGTCTGATGGGGTGCAGCACCGATGCCTGCGTGAAGCTGGTGCTGGTTTGTTTTGCAGGTGAGCCGGCCTCATCCTGGCGACCACCCCCTCCTGATCCTCTTTGTGGTAGGCGGAGTCACAGTCTCTGAAGCCAAGATGATCAAGGACCTCGTGCCATCCCTGAAGCCAGGAACCCAGGTACAGAGTCGTCAGTGATAGGAATGAGAGTCCTGGGCCGGGAGTGGGAAGGTGGGCAAGGGCCCTTCATCGGGCTTCCTGGCGTTCCCATCTCCATCCTGGCTGCTCCTCTCTGACCTGCTCCTTCCCAAGGCACGTTCTCCTTCTGCCTGCCCCAGGCCAGCCATCCTCCCTGCGGGGGCACAGGGGGGCTCTCCTTGCACAGTCCTCTCCTGCTTCTGGGCTCCCAGGGCTGACATGCTAGTGTCCCTGTTCCCAGTTCCTGCGTATGTTCTCTAGTGTCCAATCAGCGCTGAATCCTGTAAACGTTTTCACTGCTCTCCAAGCTCCAGGTACTTGAGGACAAATCCCAGGACAACCTTCCCACTGTGGCAGCCAGAGGACCTGGCTGGAGGAGTGGGGGAAGGTGCATTGTCAAAACAATGACAAATGTAGAATTTTTCTCCTCTATAGCCTCCGGTCGGGTCCCACCTCACTCCCCAAATAGGTGACCTAGTGGTTAAGAACACAGACCTCTTGATTTTACGGGCCTGTGTTCGAACCTTACCTCTGCCTTTTACTAGCCAGGTGATCTAGGAGAGGAAAGCCCTGTTTTCTGATTTAGGAAACGGGGCTTAGGTGGTGTGAATCTTAAATAAGGTCAGTGGAGAAAAGGTGCCTGGTACGTGCCCCACCATCAGTGGTGGCTCGTCATTATCAGCCACCTGCGAGGGGCCACCCGCCTGCTCTGTGGGAGCGGCTCAAACTCCTGGTACGAGGCCACAGCAAGCCGAGGAGAGAGACTCCAGGAAAAGGAGAGCCCTGCCTGGGGCGACTCTGACCTGGTCGGGGAAGCAGAGCCTGTGACTCAGTAAGACGAAAACCCTGCTTTGGCGGGGTTGCCCGAACGCACCCTGAGACAGAGATGGGAGAGCAGGCGGTTTGCGTGGGTGGCGATCCCAGGAAGCAGAAGCGAGGGGATCAGAAAATAGGAGCGGTGGAGGGAGACCTGGATGGGTGCCTCCCTGAGGCAGTGCTGCTGTGTGTCACTGAGGCCAGGTCCTCGGGGCCCCAGGAGGGGGTCTTGCACACCTCGGAATCGTGCTGCTGGGCAGCCAGGAGGCCGGGACATCTCACACACTCTCTCCTGCCACACCACCCCCCAGTTGTGGCTGGCCTCTGGGGGCGTATCTGCAGCTTTGTGCCACCTCTACATGCAGCTGAGCAGCTTTCTATGGTTTGCAGAAAGCAAAACAGAGAGGTGTAGCTGCTGCTTCAGGCGGGCTGCTGGCTTGTGCAGGAAACTGCTCACCACTGCACAGAAACCAGGTGGGGTCCCAGCCCAGGCCTGGCTGCCGGGGCTGCCAGTGTCTTTGTCTCCCAACTCAACCTGCTACTGAAGTTTCACCAGCTATGACCATGACAGGTGTTAGTAACAGCAGCCAGCCAAGTGTGCCCTCCTTCTTGCCTTCTATGAGGTCCTACTTCTTGTTCCAGGCCCTTCCTGCATCTCTGCTGGCATCCAAAATCCATACCGTGCGGTGCAGCACCAAGCTGCCTGCTCACCACTTCCTACTTGCTGCTGGCCTAGTCACCTCAGGCAAATGTGAGCTCCGTGAGTTCAAGGGCTGCGGCTCCCCAGGCTTGAGCACATGGCAGGAGCTCCACAAGCCTGTGGTGTCTGCCCTGATTGGCTGCAGGAGGACTGCATTGGTGCTGTCAGAGTGGGCCACCTGGTGAAGGAGAGGAGACCTGGTCCCCACTGTTCTCCAGACACCCAGCTGAGAAATGGGACCCGGGTACCTAGGGAGCTACGGGAGATTCTTGAGCAGGGGAGTGACCAGTCACTGGCTGTGACCCTTTCTGCTGTTACGCTCATGTGTCATGGTCATAGCTGCTGAAGCTTCTGATAACGTGGCAAATTCTGCCTCACTTGACAGCCTCCCTGTCAGCAGTGTTAAGGATCTGTTTCACGAGTGATTGCCTTTTTGGCGAGACTTTTATTTTTCGATCGGAAAGCACGCTTCTCACTGCCCCTAACACAGCGAACCAAATTCTTAGCTCTTCAGAACAGTTACGCATTGTAACAGCCTGACAGACATGTTAATCCCCACTCTAAAAGGATAAAATGCAGACGTTTTCAAAGCCGAGTGGCCTGAGTTTGGCAACAGAAATGGGAATCCGAGGTGGCTTTGCTGCAATCTGACCTGCACTCAGTCATCTGCAGAGAGAGCTTCTCAAAGAATCCTGGGCTTAAGGAGACGCCTTGACTGCTCACTGTCCTTTGTGCAAAAAGCCCCCGAAGAGTTAACAGGCCAGAGGGAAATTTCAAGAAGTTCTTCCGCCTCGTGCCCTTCGACCTTCAGGTTTCCGAGAGGAGGTGGATTCCCTGGGTGCCTGCTGAGGGGCCCTGTGGAGGCAGATCTCCCTTCCTCAGAGCTCCACACACTCCCGGCCTCCCGGACTCTGCGGCTCCCTCTGCCCGGACCTGGGGCACGAGCAGCCTCCCGCTTCAGAATCGAGGAAGTCGGGCATTGCTGCTCTGGCTGCACACAAGCCAGACCCGCGTGAGAGCCACCTGTGCTCAGACTCACTGCTGCTGGAGGACGTGTGTGGACTAAACCGAACCTGAGCACCAAGGGGCTCTCAGAGACGCCTCTGGCAACCAAGAGAGCGACTCAGACTTGGTCATCTATGGAAACAGTGACAATATACGTATCCGATACGTCAGTACTCCTTCTGTCTTGAATGCCCAGCCTCCACTCGACTAGCTCCGGTGACAAGGCTGTGCCCCTCCCACAGCAGCCTCCTGGACTCTCGCAGGGCTTCACTGATGTGACTGCTCTGCGCCACTCTGGACCAGTCCCCGACGGCCTCCTCGGAGCTCTCACTCGTCCGTGTGGGCCCAGCATCCGGCTGCCCAGGATTTACAAGCAAATCAGGCTCATCCTCCTTCCCCAGATCCCCCACCCAGGTCAGCTCTTCTCCAAACTGAGTAGCCTCGGTCTCTACAGCCACCCCACCCCGGCCTGAGGCAGGTCGGAGTGCCCTCACCACTGTGGTGGCTGTCCTCATCCGCAGGGCGTCCCTCTCTGCACTCAGATGGACCTGAGAGCCATGCCCTGCTGTGTGGCAACGGGCCCCGTCCTCACCCCCAGCACGGCCTGCAAGGCCCCGCAGGACCTCAACCCCAGCCCTACTGGCGCTCCCTCCCAGCCTCGGGCCTTTGCACTCTTCACTGTCTCATTCCCGGCACTGCAGACAGGGCCTCTCACTGGGTGTCTTGACTGTTCATTGGGTGTCGGATATTGGACACTGGAGCCTTTACTTGTGTGACTGCAACGTAGATAAAAGTGACTTTTCGGGGGACTACACCGACCTGTTGATTCATACTGAGATTATGGACAACTGAAACCACCTGTCTTTTGTATCAGTTGCTACTCACCCATATGTTCTCCATTTAATGCCCGCGTGAGTGTGCTTGGCCCCACGGACAGGAAGCCACAGGCATGTCTGTCAGAGTGGACTGGCGGGGCATCCGTCTGCTCTGTGCCAGGCCCTGGCCTTCGCGCAGCAGCCGGAGCAGCAACCAAGCCAGACATTGTCCTGCTTCCGGGGATCTCACACTGTACTGGTGAGCGGCCGACACGAAACACGAAAACTGCAGCCGGAGATAAGTGCCCGGAGCACTCCCGTGCTGCGGTGGGAGTAAGTGGAGGGGAGGTTCCTTCAGGCGGCATGGGCATGGGGGAGAAGGCTGTGGCTGAAATGAGAAGGCACTCAGGGATCAGCCCTTTCGGGGGAGGCTGGTAGAACCCGTTAATGACACATCCAGAAGTGAATTCTCTTTCACAAATGTGACGAGGATTGCCCAAAACAGTGGAAATCAGAGACCATATTCACACTTGCTCCTTCCATAGGACCGTTACCATACTCTAAAATGTGAGTGTTTTCTCCACTCTCTGCTGGGCTGGTGGTGGACGCTCTGACGAGAGAATTACGGGTAGTTGGAGAAGGCCCTCTTGTCTGACTACGAATAAAAAAGGGTCAGAGAGGCAGCTCGGTCCACCCCACCGCACTGCACACAGCCACAGCCACAGCCACAGCCCGGAGGCCCTGCAGGCTCCCTCGCTCCTCTGCCCCTCTCCCTCGAAGCCCTGCGCGGGGCTCCGGGCCCGGACAGCCCCGAGGGCTGAACTCTGTAGCTGGGTGGTGGCCAGGAAGCCAGCAGAATCCTGGGGTTGTGGGAGGAAAATAACATAACAGGGAGGGGCCCTCCCAGAAAACAGAGGGGCAGGCCAGCTCGGGAAACAGGGAGACCGAGCGGGCAGCGTGACCCAGCCGTCCACCACCGCTTTTCAGTCCAGGCACGTGCATGTTGCCCACACGTGCGTGTGGCACTCCATTCCTGGGGCTACATACGTGGTGAGAATGTAACTTTAAAAATGACCCGAAATATGCTCACACACCCAGTTTTGCACCACCTCAGGGGTCCTAGGCCACCTAACCCCTGGCTCTGAGACCTGGCTCTGGGTTAGCCTGAAGCTGACGGGAAGCCCAAGGAGAGGAGCCAAGTGACTTTTTTTTCTCTTTTTTCAATTGTACTTTTTTCCATTGCCATTTATTCCCCTTAGACCCCCCACCCGCAGCAATCACCACCCTGTTGTCCATGTCCATGAGTCCTTTTTCCTTTTTTGCTCCATCCCTCTACCCCCTAACACCTCCCATGGCTGTCATCCTGCTCTTAAAAAAACAAAGCAAACTAAAACAAAACCTCAGAGGGGACAAAGGTGAGGAGGAGACCTGACACCTCCCACTCCCCGAGCTAGTGGCTAGGGGAGCCCAACAAGCAGGCACACTGACCTCTGGTGCGAAAGCAGGTCAGGCGGCCTGCAGGAGGTTTCCAGGGGGCTGGGTCAGGTCCGTTGGGTTAATCCACGGTCCCACCGGTTTCACGAACACGGCTTGATGTTTAACCACAAGTGCGTGTGGGGGTGGATAAAGGTTTGAATATGATACGTGCTCAAAACCAATCATCAAACAGCTTCAGATGCGTGTCAGTGCCTGTGCACGTGCGGGCTGCTCTTCCTGGGAAGAATCCACCAGATTTAAAAGAAAAAGGGAGACAGAAATGTCATCCCTTGCTCCCCTTTAGCTCACAGTGTTAGAAATCAGAGGGTTACAGACTCTAATTCCTGGGCTGCCCAGCTTCCTCCGTGTCCTGCAGAAATAGGACCGGAAGGTGCTGGCACTTACAAATTACAGTGATGGCCTGGAGAAGTGGTGAGTGGCAGGAAAGTGAGGGGGTGGGGTTGTCTCCCAGGGCTGCCTGCTCCAGCCAGCGGGAGGTCAGGCTGGGAACAAAAACAGAACCGTCCCTCCTCCAGCTGAGCCAGGGCCTTCCTGGAGCCCCAGGCTGCTTGAAGGACTGGGTTCTGAGGCTTTCAGGGAACCCTGGTGCCCTCCACGCCCGTCTCGCAGATGGGAATTTCCATCAGTGCCCTCGGTTCCCCGGGAAAAGCCGATTCTCTAAAAGGAATTCTCCAGCATTCAGTCTGCCTAATGTCACACATTTGATGACTGTATTTATAAAACTTACATTTCCTATGTCACAGACCAGTTCCAGACTCTCAAGCTTTTTCTTTATCATTTTTGAGATTTTGGGGGGTGCTTTTCTCCCCCACTTGCCTTATTTTTTAGAATTTTAAGGAGTATTTTAGCCAAGCAATGCAGAAATGCCATTAGTTGAATAAAAAAAGAAAGAAAAAGAAACCTCTGAAAAGGCTCAAGCGCAGTCTGAAAACCAAAAGATGCCTAAGATAAGACAATGCTTAAGGACCATCAACTGTTACATTGAGAAAGAAATGTTAGCAGTGCAATCCTGCTTGTTCCTCAAAATAGGAATTTTAGACAAATAAGCTTTTTGTTGAACTGATTTGCAACAAGTTTACCCAGCGCTCCCTGAGCTGTCTTTTACTAGAGAAACGTCCTGCTGACCGTGCTCAACTCATTTGCCTCCTTCATTGTCTTAGTGGTTTTGTTCCTTCACTGAAGGATCCCCTCTCGTTACATCAAGGACCTGCACTGGACCAGGCCCTGTGCTGAGAAACAATGAAAAGACTCCGTTAAAGACACAGGGAAGACAGGGTGGTGCCAACAGCCACGAGAACACAGTCAGGCCTGAGGGGGTGGGAGATGTCTGAAAGGGCTTCCTGGAGGCGGTGATGCCTGAGCAGACTCAGAGGTCTTCAGGAAGAGTACGAAGAAACTTGTGTTCCACATAAAGAAGCATCTCCAGGGTTCCAGCTGCGAAGCTGAGTACAGTTGAGCTTGGCAAGAATGGGGAACCAAGGGTGAGCGGGACGGCGGCAGGGGGCTGGGTGTGGAGTGCCCAGCGGCCCTCAGACTCTAAAATCCCGGAATGCCCTCCGAGGGGGCTGGGCTTACCAAAGGGCAGGAAGGGGGCGGCAAGGGTGGCTGGGAGCCAGACAGGGAACACAGCAGAGGGTGACGGAAACAACAAGAGGCTACCGTTTCTCAGCCCCTCCAGAGCCTGTCCTCGTGCTAAGTAGTTGACGTATCTGTTCACATCCAATCTTCATAATAACCGTGTGAAGTGGGTGTCACTCTTCCCACTTCACAAAGAAATCGAGTCTCAGAGTGATTAAGCAACTTCTCCAGGGTCATCTGTCTGGAGAGTGGGTCAGCTGGGGTCCACCCCAGCACAGACATGCCTGAGGCCGTGCTCCCCACCACGGTCCTATCCTGCAAGAGTCCCTGGTCTCAGCACAGCTTTCCCCCCTCCTCCCAGACCTGCTAACTTACTTCACGTGCCGCCTGTCTTTTCCATCTGCTTCTCTTCACCCTCCACGGAGCAGGCCCCAGACGTCCTTGGCTCAGCCCGCACGCAGAGTAACGACCTGCTTGTTTAGTGGTGAGGGGCCTGGGCTTTGGCTCCAGCTCGGTGGAGGTGACTGGACCTGGGGTCTCTGTCAGGGTGGCTGGAAGACCCGCGTATAACCCGGGGGTGACGGGTGTTTTCGGCCCAGGCATCACTGCTCCCGTGGGGTCCGCATCGGCTGAGTTAGTAGCCTGTTCTCTCCAAGTCCCCCAGTCCTGCCAACAAGACTCCCCGAGAGACTCACTCCAGCCTTTACACTCGCCCTCGGTTCGGCTGGGGAAGAGCCTGCCGCCTTGGCACTGGAACTAAGGGCGACGGAGGCTGGCAGTGGTGGCGGGGACAGGCAAGTCACAAGGGCAGAAGGGGGGACCTTGGCACACTAGTTACTCTGGCCTCTAGTACCTCACACGAGTCTGCTACCAAAGAGTGTGCCAAGGATTTTTGGTTTTACATGTGCATTTTAAAAAAATATCTGAATAAGCATTTCTTAACTTGTGGTCTATGAATCCTGGTTGTCTATGAACATCACCTGAAACCATATTCATAATCTTCTGTGTATGAACAGATGCATATTTTTCTTAGCTTTCATAAGGTTGAAAAGGAGGTCTATGACCCAACCACAAAACCACAATAAAATAGCAGCTCATGACTGCTGAGCCCCGCTGCCCGTGCTACACACACTTGACCTTTATGTAAGCCTTGCTGCAATGCTGTGCGCGTGGGGCTGTTGTTTTCCTTCTGGGACAGACAGGCTGAGGCTCCAAGTGGAGTGACTTTTCCCCAGGGCAGAGCGGTGGGGCTGGGCTCTGTGGGGGTCCGACGGGGGAGCCACCATTCTTAACCAGCTGTTAGGCTTGGCATAGAAGCCCCTGAGGAGTGAGTGGAGACCCTCTCCAGAGCCACATACTCCAGTGCCGTCCACACGGTATGGGGGCAATGGGGGCTGCGAATATTCGCTCACTGCTCTCAAACTCTCATCGTGCAGCTTTCAAGGAAAAATGTGAGCACAGATTTTAGGTATTTTTTTCTGCCAAAAATGTGACTGGGCTGACATTAACCATATATTTTTAAAAATAATTCTCTTTCAAGAAAAAGTAAAATAGCTGCTTCTAATTTTTGTTTTAAACAGAAGTTTTAATAACCCTCACTTTCTTAACAACAGCAAGAAAAATGTAAAGTGCTTCTTTCTCTCCCCTCCAACCTTGACAGCATTGCCATCTGCTTTTGCTCCACAGTGGAGTGTGTGGGCTGTTTTTGACCAGTGAGCTGGGAAGCGGGAGCTGGTTAGTTCACTGGTTTGGTTACACCTGGGACAATTTTGGGGCGTGGGAGGGGAGACAGTGAAGTGTGCAGTATCAACCTGTACTCTCCCAAGGGGCACAGCTAAGCGGAGTGGCCAGGTGAAGGCCAGGCCTGATGCCGGCCTTGCAGTTGTCCTCACTCAGGTGCTGGGCTATGGAACTCTGATTCTAGAACCTCCTTCCCCATTTTGCATAGTCGTCTTCTCATCTAGTGGCGTTCAACACCTGCCCGTGCAAAACCTCTCTGGCTGTTACAAAGCATATCACAGCCCCACCCCACCCCGCCCTGGGCAAGAAGCCCCCCTGTGCCGCAGAGACAGATCTGCCCCAGAGGAGAGGCCCAGACTCAGAGAAGCAGAAGGGTTGCCTGTCACAGGGACAGGCCAGAGAGGCCCAAAGGTCCATGTAGACTGGGGTAGAAGAAGCAGCCTTGCCCGGAGCCCTTGACCACAGAGAGGTGACCAGACGGACACTTGGATGCTGGGGCCAGCCTGCCTGGGTTAGAATCCCGACTTAACTACTCTCTCTGTATCTTTGGGCAAGTCTCTTAACCTTCCTGCACTTTATTTTCCTTACCTGCAAAATAAGAATAATTTATTACCTGTTTCATAGGGTTGTTAAGCAGGGTAAATGGATATTAAAAGAGATGATCCTCAGAGCTGGCATATCATAAGGACTGATAAATATGAGCTGATATCATCATTATTATACCATTGTTATGGGTTGAACTATGTCCCCCTCCCAAAAGATGTTGAAGTCCGAGCCCCTGGTACCTGTGAACGTTCCCTTGCTTGGAAATGGGCCTTTGTCGTGGACATGGACAGCAGCGTGGGGGTCGCCTGAGGGAGTGGCGGGGCTGGGTGGAGGGGGACCAAGAGGGGAAAAGTAGGACAAATGTAATAGAAAAAGCAATAAGATACTTAAATTAAAAAAGAAAGAAACGGGTCTTTGTAAATGATCAGATTAAGACGAGGTCGTTAGGGAGACTATCCGACTGTGTCCTGATGAAGACGGGAAACCGGGCAGAGACAGAGGAGAGACCATGTGAAGACACAAGGACGCTGAGAGGGCGGCGTGGAACGGAGTTGCCTTCAGGGCCCTTAGAAAAAGCCAGCCATGCCAGCAACACCTTGGACTTGTGGCCTCCTGAACTATGAAACAGTACATTTCTGCTGTGTAATTAATGCAGTCATCATCACTATCACCCATACAGCAGCATTTACCTCTTGAGTGTGCCTTGTCACGCTCCCGGAAGGAGGGAGAAACCTCTACATCAAGATCAAATTACTGGATTGCAAAGCGACAGTATGATCCAATTCAATTCAGCAGCAAGGCGGTGGCTGGGGTGGGCCATTCTCAGCGCCTATTGGTTAAAGGGTTAGTAGACACAGCCCCACTGTCCCGCAGGTCATCCTTCCACCCAGGACACTAGTGTCCGGTGGCATCAAGCTCCTACCTTCTGCCTTTTTTCCCACAGCACCCACTCCATGCCTTTGCCCAAAGAAATTTGTTGCATTTTATTTCTCATCCCCTAATAACCTGAGATCACTCCCCTAACTGTCTGCACTGCCTTTGCCCCTCCTGTTGTCAGGTAATCGTGCTGTCCACGCGACTCCTGAAGCCACTTAACATCCCTGAGCTGATATTTGCAACTGATCGGCTGCATCCAGATCTTGGCGCCTGAGCATCTCCTAAGAAGACGAGATCTACCCGAGATAGAAATACCGATCCTCCAATCTGTCACCATTCAAGTTATGCCTCCAAATCCAGTGTCCCTGGTATGGCTGAATTTTGTCCAAAGGGTCTTGAGAACCACACAGGGAAGTGGTTGGCTGGATTCTTGATTCTTTAAAAAAAAAACATTATTTTCATTCCTCTAGAGGTGTCAAATGTCAGCTGGTCTAATTCATAATAATTCCCATTTATTCTTAATCTTCTATTTGTGATCTTTCTGATTTCCGCCTACAAGTTCAATAATTCTAAATAAATGCCTGTTGGGGGGTGTTGGTAGATTATAAACCCTTTGATCTACAGTTGCTCAAAAAGAAGTTAGACATGCTTTAGAATGATAAATGTGAGGAAACTTTGGGTTTTTTCTTAAGATTACATTACTGAGGGAGGGACCATTGTAAATGGGATCTGAGGCTTTGTTTCCGTCTAGGTCTGAGCTGAGTTTGAGAAGGGGAGGCAGGCGGAGGGAACGGGCGGGGGCTGCTCTGGCTGCAAACCCGCCCAGCGTGACAAAGGGCCGCATTGTCCCAGCCTGTGCGCTGGCAGGGCCCCCAGCCTCCTGGGAACCGCAGTGGGAGGAGGCTGGTTGGAGAGCTGTCTCCGCCTGTGAAAGGTCCCCATCCTTGCCGAAGGAAGGCCGGTACAGGTATCTGGTCCCAGGGAGTCCACATTTGAACCCTAACCCCTGCGACTTTTGTGATTTAGTTCCTATTGAAATACAAAGCTCTCTTTTTTGTACGTCTAAATTTTTCTTCTGGCCATAGCAGAAAAACCTAGAACCACCTAGTGAAATTATATGAGTTCCAGCAAAAGTTAACCCAGACATTTGTAGGTGAGTGATTGATGGGAATTTCTAGCATCTCTAAAAGGTGTTTGTAGAAGGAGATAAAGCTGAAACAGCGTCTAGTGCGGATTAAACAGGTAGAGGAAATAAAATGTAAATCGAAGCATGTGTCTTTCAGTTCTCAACAAATCACTGTCGTTTTATGGAAAAACTATGAAGCTGGAAATCATTCTGGGTTGTAATCAAAGCAGGTTTTGTAGAACTCACTTTTTTTTCGTCCGAGTGTGTTTTCGACCTCACACCAGTTCTTTTATGGTGCTCAGTACTGGACACTTCAGGGGCTCCTTCCATTGGGCTTATCTAGAAGTTTGAGTTTGAATGAGAAAATGGCAGCACCCAAAAAGAAATGATAATTGAAGAAAGAATCAGTATTTTCTAAAATAAAAAAAGAAGTAACCTGCTAAGTGTCTTACATCTGCATTCATTCATTCAGTCAGTCATTCCATTCACTCCCAAATACCACACAAGCCTCTGGCTCCGGCCGGGCGCTCCGCTGGGTTCCCACCCCAGCAGTGAGCTGAGCCAGACGCATCCGTGACCCTGCGGCTTGCACAGACCGAGCAGCTGGTGCCTCTCCTGACGCGGGCCCTGTGTGAGTCTCCACTCAAGGTTAAGTTTTAAACCATGTGTCTCTCTGCAAAGGAAACTTTTTGGAAATACAAAAACGAAACTGCTAACAAGTGGCTACCTCTGGGAAGAAGTATAAAGTGAGAGGGCTAAGAGAAGGGAGGAGTCTTGCTCTTATTTATATATACATTCAAATATTTATTCTTATTTAATATTTAACTACAGCCTACTCAGCAGCTCATAATCCTGTTGTTTGAGTTTTTGTTCTGATAGAATTTGTCTACTTTATTGCAGTATAATTTACACACAATGAAGGTGGTCTTATTTGAAATGCACAGGTCCATGATTTTTTTTTAAAGATTTTCTTTATGGATTTTTAGAGAGAGAGGATGAGAAAGAGAAAGAGAGGGAGAGAAACATGGGAGAGAGAAACATCGATTGGTTGCTTCCCCCACACCCCCAACCGGGGACCTGGCCCGAAACCTGGGCATGTGCCCTGACCGGGGATCAAGCCTGCAGCCTTCCACTTCACAGGCCAGTGCTCAGTGCACTGAGCCGCACCAGCCAGGGCTCAAAGGGTTTCAGTAAATGTGTACACTGTGGAACTGTCACCACAGTCAAGAAATAGAACGTTCCACCACCTCCAAAGATCCCCTCGTGTCCCTTTCCAGTCTGTTTCCTCATCTGCCTCTGGCCCCTAAGCAAACACTGATTTGCTTTCTGAAAGTATAAATTAGTTTGGCCTTTTTTAGAACTGCATAAAAATGGAATCAGTTTGTACTCTTGTATCTGGCTTCTTTCGCTCAGTAAAATGTTTTTAAGATTCATCCATATTGTTGCATATCAGTTATTTTCTCTCTTCTTTCTTCTTATTGATAGTGGTGTTCTGTTGTTCAGACACATGACAGTTCGTTTACCCAGTTATGTCTTGAACAGTTGGGTTACTTCCAGGTTTGAGCTGTTACAAATCGAGCTGCTGTGAACATTGCAGGCCTTGCTCTTGATGTACTTGTGTTATTTGAATATTTTTTTTCATAGCAAACATGTATTGTATTTCCGTATTAATTTTGTGGCTCTAATGTATTTTTGCAACCTAATTTATTCTTTTATTTTTTAAAATTTTATTAATTTATTTTTGGAGAAAGGGGAAGGGAAAGAGAAAGAGGGGGAGAGAAACATCAATGTGTGGTTGCCTCTCAGAACCCCCGTACTGGGGACCTGGCCCAAAACCCAGGCATGTGCCCTGACTGGGAATTGAATCAGCGACTCTTTGGTTTGCAGGCCGGTGCTCAATCCACTGAGCCACACCAGTCAGGGCTGAATGTTCTTCTTTAAAAAAGAAAAATGAAGAACATTCAAAAGCTTCTAGTCTGAGATGATAAAAGGTGGAAGTTCCTGATTGTGAATGTTATCATTAAGCAGTTACTCTATCCCAATAATGCTCTCAATACTGTGTTACATATGGCCAAAGGCAGCCTCTGGGGGTGGAGGGAAATGTCAGAAGTGGGTTTATAATCATCTTTCCCATCTCTGTGGCCATTGGTTGGAGGAACTGAGCGGGGTGGGCAACCAGGTAGCAGAAGGCTTTGGAGAAGATGTGAGACAGAAGGAGTTTCAAGTGACCGGAGTTTCATTTGAATAAGAAGGTGGGAGGCACAGGGCAAAGCATTGCTTCTTCAGTTCAAAGCAGGAACGTAATGGGAACTTGGTATAAATCCTGCAGGGAGCCTTCACCAGATGAGGAAGAAGAGGGGTCTTGGGAAACAGCACACTGGCCTGCTGGCAGAGCCTCCCGCAGCCTTCTCCATCCACACGGCATCCCATAGTTCACTTCTCCCGGTCTCAGCTGACTTGAGGTGGACAGTGGTAGGACCTACCACTCTGGGCTGTCGTGAGCATTAGAAGAATTCATTAAACTTGTGAAGAACATGGCACATGGCAAGCTGGCTGAGAGCATGTCAGAGCACCACTATTGTAGTAAACATCTCATGCCTGCTCGAGGAGGGCCTGTGTCTCTAATAGAATGAACTTTCTCCATCGTTAATGTCAGCCACGAAATAAATGTGTGGGTTCTGAGACTGACACCCTGAACCGGCGTTTGAACCTCATCCAAATGCACCACTTCCAGGGATCCTCCCTCTCCCAGATGTCTGCTACCTACAGGTGGCTTCAAAGGCTGCGCCGAGTGGCAGTGCTGGTTTCTCCTCTCTGGCTGAGTCTGAGGGTTTACCCACTAAACCCCAGCCGGCAGAGCCAAAGCAAGCACACACACACACACACGCAGACCTCGCCAAACCTATAGGCCACTCTCTAAACACAATTGTCAGAGGTGTAAACACTCTGTAGCAATTGACTTCTGCCTTTGTCAACTCTCCTGCCCGAGTCCGCTTCCCTGGCAAACAAAGGTGCTTGGACATGCTGCAGAGCTGCGTCAGCCAAGGGTTGACCCGGGGGCCAGAGCCCATGGAGCCGCCCGGTCTACCTCAGGGCCTCCCATTGCAATGTCATCCCAGTGACAGAGCCTTCTGTCAGGCCTCCCCCGTGACCACTGCTGTTAGTTTCACACGGATGACCAGAAGCAGAATCTCAACAACAAATAATCCAGTGTCACAAGGGTCATCTGCCATCCCTGCTCAAGGAACGTGAAGAAACATCATCTCTGTTTTAAAGGGAATTTTGAAAGACGAAACGAGATGATGGAGGGCATTTGAGAAGGGAGCATGAGATCTTGCCACAGCCAGTGATAAACCCACTCCTGTTCTCTTCTCACCAAGTTAGGAGAGGAACGAGAACAAGAAGGACTTTCTGGAAGCTTCTCTCTTTAGACGCTGAAGGGAGGACAGAAAACACCAGTGTTCCTGGGTTGTTTATAATGGATGAATAAACAGAGCCCTGTAGTGAGTGCCCCCTGGACGGATCCGAGAGGCCGTCTGGACTCCTGGGCAGACTGTGGGGCAGCCCCCTCCTCCCCACAGGCGCAGAGGCAGGACCGGGAGTTAGTCACCCAGCTGCTCAGTTTTGAGGGAGTTGCCACAAGCTTGTTCATTTGTCCAGAAAACACACTGGTTTTCTCCCCCTTTGGAATGTAAGGTGAATGTCGAAATCCTATTTTTCACGAGAATGAAGGGCTCACTGTAAATACACCCATAGCTGGGGGCTGGCTGGGTGGGCCCTGGGCTGGGTGTGCAGCTGCCAGTGGGCTAGGGGCCAGGAGGGCCGAGAAGGGTCAGCCAGCTCCACACTGCGCCACGCCGGGCAGGCTACAAAGTGTTGGGAATGTTTTTGATTTGCAGCAGGGAGGAAACTCGAAAGCCAGACATCACGACAGACCAGGATCCGGTTCTGAGGCAGACGGGCTGTGGGCTGTGGGCTGCGCCCCACCCCTGCTTGGATGTCTTTATTACCGAGCTGGGACTGGAGGCCCGTGAGCAGCCGGCTGATGGCAACAGCAGATGTGGCTGTGGAAGCCAGGTGGGCCTCGGGCCAGGGAGGAGCCACCAGCTCCTAGTAGCAACAGAAAGACTGAGAAAAGGACGGGAACGCAGGCCAGGGCGGGGAGGGCCAGCACGTGGAAGACATAGAGGAGAGCTCCATGGGGGATCTGCTGAGAGCAGCAGAGCTGGGTCTGTTCTGTGACGTCAGACAGACGTGAGGGTGAGTCCTGGACCTGCTGCTTCTTCCGAGCCTCCCTCGCGTGTCTCCGTAGACAGACTGACGATGGATTGCGGGATTGGTGTGGGGTTGGAATACATAGAAACGGTCATTGCTGCTACCTGTGTGGCCCTAAGCAGGTAATTTAACCTTTCGGGGCCTCACTTTTCTCATCTTCACCAGGGAGTCCTTCATCACAGGATTCTTCAGAAGATTAAAAGAGATCATTTATAATCTGGCACGTTGTAAATGCTCAAAAAATTCTAATCCTTTCCGTTCTCCACTCCCCTGCTTCCGCTTCCACCCCCCTCCCTGCACCCGCCCGCCCTGTACACACACTCCCTTCCCTTCCCTTCCCTTCCCTTCCCTTCCCTCCCCTCCCCCTCCCCTCCCTCCCCTCCCCCTCCCCCTCCCCTCCCCTCCCCCTCCCCTCCCCCTCCCCTCCCCCTTCCCTTCCCTTCCCTTCCCTTCATGGCAGAGCAGGGGTTCCGCCATGGAGGCTGGAGCAGGGGGTGCTCAGTGCTGTTTGGTCATAGTTCAGAAATTTAAAAACAGTTTGAATTCTTACTGTGTGCCACGACGGGAAGGCAAGCAGAACACAGCCTTGGGGCCAAAGCTGCACCTGAACCCACACTCGGCCGTTTTCCGGCCGTGGGGTTCTCGGCCAATCCTGTGCACCGTGCGTGGCCCTCAAATCGCCTTTTCCATAGAATGGGAGAAACGATGCCCACCTCATAGTCCATTTTAAGAATTACATCTATGCCTTTGGTAAGGGACCAATTAAAAGAATCTTAAAATAAAGAAAATCATTTAAAAACAGAAACAGGGTTTAAGAGACATTGTACTAATAATGAGAGGAGCAAAGGTAATAAAACACGAAGCTAAAATTTATGAGAAAGTAGACACAGCTGGTACTCGTGTGGTTTCCAGCTCACTCTCTCTCTCCCTCTCCCTCCGTTGCCTAGAATAAACCACTCTATTCCTCTGGATGGAACAGAGCTCTCAGACCCCTTCCAGCCCAGACTTCCAAGGCGAAGTATGAGAAACTGAGGCCAGCGCAGTAGGAGGTGAGGGGCAGCCGTGGGTGCCAGGAGGTGCAGCTCGAAGCCCAGCCAGGGAGCAGGAGAGGGCTGCGGGCGTCTGCGCAGGTGTGGGACAGACGGGAAGAAGCAGGGACGGTGCCCCATGTTGGTAATAAATGGGAGTGCAGCACTGCCCAGCACCTTTGCAAGAGAAAGCCCACCGGGAAGTTCTCTGTCTTTAATCCCAGGACTTGGGCAGGAGACCATTGTGAAACATACAGAGATTAACCTCTCGCTCTCTGGGCGTTGTAAATGCAACCACATAGAATGAACAGAAATAAAAGTGAGCAGACACTAGTCGGAGACACTTGTCACTGCCTTTGAATTGAAATGCTTTTTGTGTCAGCACCATTTCCATCCCTGCCCCCGACACAGGTTGAGTTAGGCTTGACGCATTGGAAATCGCCCTCCATATAAGGTAGGGCTCAGGGCATCACCAAAAACCCTGTCAAGAGCAGGCGGGGTATTTACGCTGTGAGAAAACAGATTTAGAAGCCTGGCACCGTATCACAGTGGGCCCTCAGCAGCTATTCTGGCTGCCTCTCTCCATCCCATGACTTTATATTTGCCGTAGCATCTTCTGTATGAAATCTCACAAAGGAATAAGAACACCGAATATTGTAAACGATAGTGTGAATGGAGCCACTTTAAACCAGAGCTGGAGCTGCTACACCCAAGGAACTGCCTTGCACGCCTTATACCTCAAACCTTGGAATGTTAAAGAGAGCAAAATGACCTTTGCACTGGGCCTGAGCAACCTTGTGTCCGAAAGAACTTTTATGAAGATACCACGATGACTATGGTGCGGATGACCTCAGGGCTGAAAACTGAAAACACCGTTTTCAGAATTAGAATTCCGTTTAGAATTAACATCACTCTGCTCTGTTACCCGCACTGACTGAATTGCCTTCCCTCTATTGATGTCATGGTTCCTGTTCCCCTGCCCCTTCTCTCACTACGTAAGTCCCCATTTTTTTTGTGTCCTAACTGAAATACCGATTCCCAAATAGCTCGCCTAAACACCTGTTGGCCTTCCCATTTAAAAAGCCTTCTTATTTCTAAGTTTACGATTTAGTCCAAAGACACTGTTCTGGGTTCTTTGTGTGAACTTGAGGACATCACCCAAAACCAGAGGCTGTTTCTCTCATCTGTAGAATAGTTTCTCCTGCATGCTCCCCGCAGGGTTCTCCCAAGGAGTGAGTGTCAGGTGTGTGCAAGCACCTCCCAAACATCAGGGGTGATTCTTTGCCCCTAAAGAGGGCGACTCACTTAGCCTGCACAGAAGGTCTCTCTGGCCCGGGACACCCATGAGTGGCCTGGCAGCTTTAGCGCATGCTCTGGTGGCAGGCACCACGAGGGAGGGGCTCCCAAACGACCCAGGTCAGTGGCTCCAAGTTTCCACAGTGAGAACAAAGTACTTTTTGAAAGCAGCATATCCAGAAAAGAGTTTTGCCAAACCAAGCATGTGTGGAGAAGCAGTAATCGTGTCAAAGCCTTGACATCTTCAAGGCTGAGCCGAGATGTCTTCCCAGTCTAAAACACAGCCCTGTCCAGTTCCGCTGGAGGGTCACGAAGGAAATGAACAGGAGACGTGCTCTTTAATACAAAGTGGCAAACTACAATTTACAACACTCACAGGCTGTGGCCTTTGACAAGATTTTCGACTTGTTTGTAAGCCTGTCTTCTCATCTGCAAAGTGAAAGTAACAGCACCATGCACCTCTTAGGTCGGGACATTAGAGTGATAACCCTTGGGATGCCCGCCTCAACACACCCAAGGTACTGAGTAATTCTTTGAAGAACAAAAGGTGAGCATGTCGATAAAGACCAAGTCAGACATCTGTTCTTTTAAAATGAGATTTATTGTACATAAAATAAATTAATTACAATTTAAGCCAAAGCATGAGTGGCTTTTTAAAGTGCATCTGTGTAGGGGGTTTGTGCATCTGTTCACTCGCTGTAAGACAGTTTTTGTATCTGAGCCATGACGCAACCAGGCCTGGGAAACAGCCCAAGGTCATCGCCATGCGCCGTTTACACAAATCACACCAAATGCAATGGACACATTTTTTTTTCCTGTACCCGATGCAACAGTTTTGTGTTTTTTTTTAATTATACAGTCTCACAACTACTCAAAGTCTGGGGCTGAAGAGTTTGAGTTCCCAACCACTGAACCTCGGCCCAACGAAGCAGCCTTTACCGTGTCAGGCCATATGAACTTACAGGTGTCTGGGTACACGACATTGTGGCCCATAAGGTCCACCCTTTTGGGGGGATGGGGAAATATTTCCCTCTTTGTTCTTTAAAAACAAATCTGGGTACCCTTCAGGTTGGAAAGGCAATCTATAAGGAATAATGTTCCAGAAATGCAAATCATCCTTGTAAGAGAAAAGCAATTCTTCCTTTGGGGTGCGGGGTGGGGTAGGTGGGAGAAGGAAAAGAAAGAAGAAAAAAAGGAAAGCCTTCGAGAGCAATCTGTTCTTTCATCCCCACTGTAAATCACATCAATATATTTGGTGAAACTACAATCGACCATCATTTACAAGGTAGTTAAGGACAAAATCCAAAGCAAGAACGCACCCTCCCCCTCCACAGGAAAAGAATGGAGTACATTTCACATATTCACAGAGTGGCTCAGTGGGCTCATTCAAGCCTCATCGGTCCTGTCCCCCTGCTCAGAACAATGCTTCCTTTTCCACACCAGTTCCATAGGCCCTCCTGGCCTCCCTGCTCCAGCCCCTTCTGGAACCGTGAACTACTGCCAGCACTCAATGTTCCTGCACTGGAAGAACCTCAGACTCTCTTCCTGGGAAGACCAAACCCCCTTGAGGGCCTCTGCTTCAGACAGAGGTGACAGTCCTCACTTTGGCAGAAAGGGCCTGCTTGAACCTCCTCTTCAGGTCCTGCATGTTGGGCGACTTGGGCCTAGGGATGAGGGAGGTTCTTCGCTTCTCCGGCGTGCTGCTCGGTGGCTGTTTGTGGCTCACTTCTTTGCACAGGACATGGAAGGCATTGTAGACATCGTTGTAATTTTCACTGACAGACACTTCATAGAACGAGCAGCCCAGCATGCTGGCTAGCTGTAGTCCAAGCTGAGGGTCCACCTGTTTGATGTGCAACAGGTCAGCTTTGTTGGCCACGACCACGACGGGCAGCCGAGTGCCAAGGTGTAGCTGCTGGACGTGCTGGTGGAGCTGGCCAATGAGTTCATAGCTCTTGCGGTCAGTGATAGAGAAAACGATCACCACAGCATCTGCCCAGCGAATGCACCTATTCAGCTGTTCGTTGCAGCTCAAGCCGTTCTCGTGGACCTGAAAGAGTGAGGTGATGGCAAGGTGAATGGCGAGTGCAGAAAAAAGCCCTGGCTTGGCTGGATGGAGAATTCAAAAGAGCCTTTTACAGTAATGCCAGGTCGCAGGCCATAAACAAGTTATATCCCCACACACTTCAGCTTTCTTGACAATATGTTGATCCAGCTGCACGGAGCTGGAATAAATAACAGTGCAGCTCACCACACTCAAGTGGAAAATTGACCTGCAGAGAACTCCATGCAGAGAGACTTTGTAGTTGCATAAAATGGGAAATTAACTGGCTAGACAGTAAGTCTGGGGAAGTAAAGATAGGAGCTGGAAGCATTTAAACCTGGATAACTGCCCAGTTCAAGAGTGGGGAGAAAAAAAAACACACATACACACACACTAGCATGGCTCTTTTGTCTATAGAGTAACTTTCCACAGTAAAAAGTGATTCCAAGTATTTGGAAACTATACCTAGATGTTTGATTTTTTTTTTTTTTTGAATGGCAAACACAAATGTAAAAAGCGATCTTTTTAACCACAGCAAGGAAACTTTGCCACTTCCAAGTGGGTTTGATTTGGTCTTTCCTGCTGGGTAGAATCCTCCTAAGGGAAGATTTCTGCCCCTCAGCCAACTCTCCCAAATTAAGCTAGGGTAAGGCTGACCGACAGCCAGATACGACTGAAGTGTCAAACATGTAAAAGCCTCAGCTTCACTCCCCAAACTTCCCTCCTCCTGCAGCAGGAGGTGCTTTGAGAAGCGAACAGCTCTGCAGCCATGTAGACTCCCCACTGACTTAGTCACATGTCTCACCGAGTCTTACCTGAATACCTGGAGTGTCTTGAACCTGAATAGCCAGAGTTTCACCTTCTATTTGGACTTGTCTGGTGTAGAGATTACCTACCAAGACAAAAAAAAAAAAAAATTATGTTCATCCTTCTTGTACAACTTTGAAAACATGGTGGGATTTTTTTAACTTAGAAAAAAAATACAACCTGAACCAATGCACAAAAATAAGCTATAATTTATCCTAGACAATGGACTTAATTCAATTTTTGGGGAAACAACTGTAATTTTAACTCCCTATTAGTGGATTTATTAAAACCAAGGCAAAGTTTCCAAGTTCTTGGAAGCTGATTTGTCTAATTTTAAACAGAACTTCCATATGTAGAGTATTTCCTTAAAGCAAATTTTCTTGCTCAGCATGTGTGGAATTTCTCTTTTATTTTAGTGCTTTATCACTCTTTGACATATATTTGTATTTTAGCTATTAGATACAATGGCTTGTTCGGCAAATACTGTTATAAATGCACAGCCAACATTACCAACTGCAGTAAAAATGTGACATAACCATAGCCAGCCCCACATCAAAGCAGAGGCTGCCATGCCTTATCGTGGGATGGTTTATATAGTGCATTTCAAATAATCCCCTATAGGTACTTCATGTAGCCTAAGGAATGAAACAATTTGCTAACAGAACATAGGTTGAAAGCCCTTAAGCCTCCCCAATGGCTAGTTTTAATCATAGGGATTGAAATAGTGTCCTCTATTCAGGAACTCTCCTAAAATTCTAGTCATTTTTCTTTGTTAAGAAAAGAGAACTTTAGATTTACAACTGCTCTCCTTTGGCCTTTGCTTTAAAAGGTCACCTCTGAAAGGCAGCCAGCAGAGAGGGATAGGGGTTGGGGGAGGAGTGACGATCTTTTTTTTTTTTTTTTTATGACTTTTGCAGGAGTGTTTTGAAGGGAGAGGCTCCTCAGAACAAAGGGTGCTTCCAACCGGGGTCCCCATAGTTAAAACATACCAAAGGGAATACTTTCAGGCACTTGATAAAATGATGAATGGGCTTGGAATGGAATGAGGCCAGATGGCAGTTACGGGGGGCGGGGAGCACGGGAGGGGGCAAGCAAAGTTGGATGTGGCAAGATCCTGATGCTGACTGTCACTCTGAAGTAACCTGTCTGGGAGACACTGAAAAATGAGAACCGGTGCAGGCTGATGGTATTTTCCTCAAATTTATATGCTCACCTGCATTTCTTTCGTAGTCACCAATGAATCGTTTGGTGAGGAACCGCACCACCAGGGCTACAGGTCAGAAAGGAGAAAGGAAAGAGGCTTAAACCTGGCACTAAAGTTCGATTGATCCGCACCCCACCCCCGGCCTGTAAAACAATTCTCCCAGAGAAAGCCGGCCAGCCACCAATTGAAATTCCTACCCTCTCAGCTCTACCCTTCTTCCAGACACATGGACAGAGGGCTAGAAGGTATGGTGAATTATAGCTCTGTCCAGCTGAAAGGGTCATTTGGTCCACCCCCTCTTCAGAGCCAGGCTGAGCCGCACCTAAGCCTTCCAGCAGACAAATGTCTTTCTAATCTTAAAGGCCTGAAGGAGGGATTACATTCACTAAATCCCCTTTTGGGCTAGGCACTACCAGAGGCTCAAGAACCCCAAAGTTTTAATCCCCGTTGTGTCGGTCGTGCGGGGAAGGTCGCCTGGCTATTCTGGATCCCAGTTTCCCTCATCTGTTGAAGGAGAGGTTAGAAGAGATGCTGGCTACGGTCCCTTCGAAGGGGCAGCTGCACCTCTCACATCTCCCCTGCCTCGTTTGCCCGCAATTCTCAGCGGGGGCCGCCCACGTCCAGCCCCGGAGATAACCAGGTTCTCGCCCTAGTGTGAGGACTCACCGGTCTTGCCCACGCCGCTGGCCCCAACCACAGCGATCTTGACCAGCCGGCGGCCCGCCGCCCCCAGGCAGTAATCGGCAGCGGCGGCGCTGCCTGGAGTGGGGTACTCGGCAATGGTACACATGTTCTGAATGAGGCGCATCTCCGCTCCGGCAGGGCTGCTCCGCGCAGGACTCGAGCTGCGGGGCGGGAAGAGGTTCGCACTGCGCGGAAGCGGGCGGGAGGACTCGGCCGAGGAACTCCGCGGCCGAAAGGAAAAAAAAAAAAAAAAAACCCAACAACAAAAAGAGTACTGGAGAGGTGCAGACGTAGAGCTCGAGCGGGCTCAGACTCCCGGCTGGGACTGCGCCCGGCCTGCGCGCGCTGTTTTCTCCCGGGTCGACCCCGCCCCCTGCCTCCCGAGGCCAATCCCTGGGCGTCCTACACGAGGCCCCGCCCCCAGCGCCAAGCGTGTAGGGGCGGCGGGAGCTTGTGCCGGGCCCCGTGAGCCGCGGGTAAAATGGAGCAGTGAGCCCGAGGGAGACAACGTGTGGGCCAGAACCCACAGCTCAGCCAATGACGGGCGCCGGGGAGGGCAGCACTGAGAGCTGGCCGGGGTCCCGCTGCGCCCGCACGGGGCAAATGCTGTGGCTGAGGGGCTGGGGACGCCTCGGGTGCTGGGTAGCGGGGCTCAGCTTGGAATCGGGCATGGTCTGGGTCTCACTAGAGCGTTTCACCGGCATCTGCCCTTCCCAACAACCACCAGCCCCCCAACACACACCGGGTGTCCAGCCTGCCCGCCCACTCCCTGCAGCCAACTAACCTCTCGACCCCAACCCCGCCCACCCTCTGGGAAACCTGCGCCCGAGAGGCTAAGGCCTCGTGGGTGTGAGGGTTCGGGGTCTGGGAACCCGTCCTGCAGCCCGGCATCGGCATCGTGTGTCTCATTAATTTGGGGAGTGATTGCACTGACTTGGGTGCGTCTGGGGTGGCATCCCGTATCATAGATTTGCCTACAGTGGCAATCAGTAACAAAGATCCCATAACTACTCACTTAAAATAGGACTTTTGACTTGGGACAAAATAATGCTACCCGTTTACCCGGAGACCCACATTCTCTTGCTCTTGTCCGCAGGGCGGCGGATCACTTACCTTCTGACAAGCTCACGTGAACGCACAGACTGTCCTGCTTGTACAGCATTCCCGGAGGCAAATCAAGGAGTAATTACAGAACAAGCTTTCCAGCGGCTCACACACGGTCACACCTCCAACAAGAGCCCTGAAATGGAAAGAAACCTACCCCGGCTGTGTCTGGTTGCGGACTACATTGGGAAGCAGAAACCAGAAAGGGTCCGCATTTCGTCTCTGGTCATAAGGAATGGTGAGGTTAGTAAAGTGACTTGCCAAGGAAGATGTGTGCTTGCACTCATAAAATCCCAAGCTCCGAGGAAAGACATCTTTAATAGTAGGCTACACTCCCCAGCTAAGCAGTATTCTGTAGCTGCATCTGACTGCAAAATGTCATCAGACAGGTAGACCGCCTCTCTCCCTCCCGCTCCGCTCTCCACCCTCCCCAGCCTCCCCACCCTTCCAACCGCGCCCCCAGTGTTCCAGGAGCTTTATCCTGGGGACAAACACTGGAGCTTTGTATCCACAGCCATATTAAAGGTGGAAATATAAAAGTATAAGCCAGTTCTCTTATTACACATGCCAGGCATCTAGTTTGATTCCCTCTTCCACCCTCAACTTAACTGAACAGGTATTTGATGGAATTTATGATGCTGACCCAATTCGGGCTGAGGTGAGCTTTGTTGCCTACCTCCGTTTAGGAATTCTCAAGGAATCCAAGGTGGAGGGAAGGTAATCACAAACTGCCTTGGTAACAAGTATTCTAGGATGGACAACATAATTGGCAAGATATACAACCTTAGCAATAAATAAAATAAAAGGTTGGCTTCTATGGAGGTCTTAGGAATGAAATAAATTCAGTCATTTGAATAAGGAGGGGGGAAAGAGCATTTAGAATATGTACCATGTCTTTCTGTATGGTTTACATCAAATTTTAATTTTGATGTGCTATAAAATCAAATGTAGCAAGACTGTAATTACAGGTAACCATGTACTTTTTAAACCCCTCCCCCCAAAGCCTGTAATTCTATCATGCTTACATGGTGAAATAATTATGTAGTCTACAGTTTTTGTTTAAATGCTTTTTATACACACACATGTTCGCACACAGACATGACAAAAGTTGTCAAGGAGAATTTTGCTTTGACTTTAAAATGCTTCTGGGGCTTGATTTTTATTACCATGAGCCTACACCAAGCCTATGATTTTCCTGTCTGAAACACAAAAGCTGAATTTGGTATTCTTATTTTAGGTCTAAATGATCTG
Source organism: Phyllostomus hastatus (assembly GCF_019186645.2). NCBI lineage: Eukaryota > Metazoa > Chordata > Mammalia > Chiroptera > Phyllostomidae > Phyllostomus > Phyllostomus hastatus. Next base: position 30,902,479 of record NW_025333709.1, on the reverse strand, counting down.
TCTGTATTTTAAAGAACACAGAAAAGAAAGCAGCGAGAGAAAGATGGAGAAAAGAAAGAGGAGCTCTTCAAATTCCAAACATCTAGCAAATAGCCCCCTCCACCTCACCCTACTTTCAAACGATGACACTGAGAGTCGCCCCTTCTTGGAAATTCACAGCATTACTAAAAAGGAAGGGGAGGGGGCAGGAGGATGGATATATACTGAAGGCTTGTTTGAGTCCAGGCTGTGCGTTAGGGAGGTAGTATACAAAAATCTCATTTTACCTTCCTGACAACCCTGTAAGGTAAATATCATCATTTCCAGTTGCATTAGCTATTGCTGCTTAGTAAATGACCCTGAACCTTAGTGGCTCACACTTCTGTGAGCTGACTGTGTTCAGCTGGGTAGGTCTCGCCTAAGGTCTCTCATGTTGTTGCAGTCAGGTAGCAGCTGGGGCTGGAGTCATCTGAAGCCTCACCTGGGCGGGACAGCCCAGATGGCTTCTCCACTCAGTCTGCATTTCAGCTGGAATGCCAGCCTCTCTCTCTCTCTCTCTCCTCTCTCTCTGTTTCTCTCTCTCTCTCTCTGCCTTTCCATGTGGTAGCTCAGATTCCTTGATGGCATGGTGGGTAGCTTCCCTGAGAGTGAGTATTCTAAGACAGGAGTTGGAAACTGCCAGGCTTTTCAGGCTCCTGCATGGAAGTTGGCATCACTCCTGCTGTGTACTATCTGTCAAACAGTCACAGAGCCCACCCAAATTAAAGGGCGAGTGGCAGGGACATAGGTCGCACCATCAGATAGGAACAGTATCAAGTAATTTGTGGCCATCTGTATTTTACTTTGTTTTATAAATGAGAAAGCAAAGTCTCAGGTTAAAAATTTCTCCAAGGTCAAATACCTTATAAGGGACAGAGCCAAAATCTGAAAAGGATAAATGAAATAGAAAATTGTCACGATGTTCACAGTGAAACAGTCTCCTATGATGCAATGCTACAAAGTGGTTGGAACTGCTCTCTTTGCCCCTCTTTCTCTGTTTAAGCTAAAAAAAAATGGCATTGGGGACTAAAATATGATGAACTTGGGAAAGAAAGAAATATTTTGCCAACTTCTGATTTTCCCTCAGCACCCAGAGTTTCTATCACCCCCTTTGATCTTTATAGCTGATCTTAGGTCTGAGAGCTTCCAGAGATAATCCAGTTTCTGGAATTCCTTAGCACACTGGAGTGTAAATTCAGTAAATGCTTATGGAATGTCAGAGCCATGGACGTACCAGGCATTGTGTTGGGTTTTGAGTCCGCACCGGCAAACAAGACAGAGGTTGCCACCACTGCAGTTAACATTTAGCATGGGAGACAGAGACATGAATGAGCAATTTCAATATAGTGAGAAGAAATACTTCTCCAGAGGAAATTCAGGAGCTGTAGAATGACTCGGTAGGACTAAAAACCTGGATTGTGGAAGTTAAAGAAGAATGTGGAAAAGTCTGAGTAGCTGAACAGTTTGTGTTTTGTGGGTGCATGCACGTGTGTGTGTACACGGCAGCAGTATGGCCTGCTTGAGTGTGGTTGGTATGGCATGTGAATGTCTTGCACAAGATGGACAGCTGTTTGAACATGTCACCTAAAATGTCATATGGTGTGCTTGAGTGTGATATGGTTATTTACAGAATTACATGCTTATGATTTTGTAATAACAGATTCCATAATTTAGAAAAGGAGCATTATTTGTGCCGGACCCTGTGTGTGAGCATGAAGCAGGGCCCCCAGATGGGGAGAGGTGGGTTAGGTTGCAAAGGACATAGTGTTTGCCAGGAGACAGTAGGTATTCAGTAAATATTTGTGGACTGTAAATGAAAGCAAAGGCCTCACCTGGAGAGAATGAATTCAAGGAACAGAATAATCCCCCATGAGTGGGCCAAGGAAAGAGTCTGGTGGTTTCTAAGGAAGGGCACATATATCAACGAAATAAGCCCCAGAAGTTGTGTAGCTCTCCCTGCCATGAGATCATGCCCCATGGCAGCCAAGTGGGCTTCCCTTCTGCCTGTGTCAACCAGAGTTTCTCCCAAAGTGGCCCCCTCTGAGCATCTAGGCCCTGACCAAGGACCAGACTTTTTTTTTGAGACTTTTGTCAACCCTGCTTGTTTATATCTAGTAAACAGACACCTTGTCAGCTATTTTAGACAGAACATTATTTAATTACCTGCATTCAGTATGGTCAGAAGGGCTGGAGTGGCGGGCTCTAGGCTGGGTGTGCAGAAATGACTACCAGAACTGACAAACCGGCCCACGCAGGGAGCTGCTGCCTCTTCCATAATCAAGAAGATGGAGAATCAGGAACTCTCCACTGCCACTGTTGCTACTGTCTTTCCAGACCCACCAAGGTGGAGACTCAATTTGGCCAAAAATGCCAGTATCTCCACAATGGAGCCTGGCGGCAGAAAGCAAACAAGACACAGAAAGATGACCTCCTCCCTGCTTCTGCCACGCAAACTTTATCTGAATGTGTCTCGTTAATGAAGTTGGTTTGTGTCCATTACCCAGGTGTGAGGGAGTCTGGAAAACGTGTTTAGCTTTCTGGTCTAAGCCGTATGTACAGACACACTAGAAATGGAAAGGAAGACTTCCAGTCAAGATAGAGGCATAGATAAATGTGGCTTGCCTCCTCGCACAACCACGGCAAAACTACAGCTAAACTGCAGAACAACTGTCACTCAGAACCTTCAGAAACCCAAGCTGTATGGAGGTCCAACAACTAAGAAGTTAAAGAAACCACATTCATCTAGACAGGTAGGAGGGGCCATGGGTCAGAGATGTGGAATGGGCTGACCCCACACCCTCGTGTGGTGGATATAAATTGGAAGGATATCTTGGGGGTGGTCAGCCCCACACCAGACCACCCAGCCCAGGGTTCCAGTGCTAGGAAGATAAATCCCCATAACTTCTGACTCTAAAAACCAACTCGGGTTGGGTTGGTGGAAGAAACTACGGGATTCTCAGGCATCTCCTCTTGGAGGGCCCCACGCATGGACTTACTCAGACTCACTCCCTGTGGGCTCCAGCACTGGGGCAGCACCTTAAAGGGCACCAGTGGTATATGGGGAGGAACTAAAGTGTCTGGCATGGGGGTGAGAGCTGGGGACAGCTTCCTCCAGGACAGAACTTCAGAGAGTGGCCATTTTTTTTCCTGAGCCCTCCACCTCACAGTACCACAGTGCAGGGGCAACATACCTGAGACTCCATCAACCTGGCTCACACCATTAGCCCTGCCCTGATGTTTACCTAAGGCTCTGCGCCATCCAAATTACAGGCCCACCCAAAATGGTAACCATGGCTTTTCCATATGAGTGGCTAGGCTAGGTACAGTCTTCAGGTCTTCCTAAATCCACTCAAACAAGCAACAACTGAGCCCAGCCCCCATACCTCTCACTGAGTGGCTCCAGGCCCAGCACTAGCAGCAGCCATCCATAGATCGCTTTATAGCTTACTCCGAGTAGCCCCAGACAGAACTCAGGCAGTGGCTGACCCTGGCCTGTACCACCAGGGAAACCCCAGAGCCTGCACACCCCGTGGACAGTTACATACTGTATCGGGGCACCACCATCCAACCACCTCCACAAGCCATGGAGGGAGGTGGTTTTTGGCCAGTGGTCACAGCCAGTCCACCAGCTGTCTGGCCTGGGTAAATCCCTCCCACTGACCTGCTCACAGTGCTTAAGACTCAACTACAAGAGAAAGGGATACTCAGTACACACAAAGGGCAAACCTCAAGTACCCAGCTTGGGGGGTAAGGGAAACTCTGCCATTGGGCCCTATAGGACTCCCAGTACATTAGGCTGTGCTACCAAGACAAGGAGTCAAAGCAGCTCCACATAGACACAATCACAGGGAGGCTGCCAAAATGAGGAGACAGAAACATGGCCCAAATGGAAGAACAGATCAAAGCTCCAGAAAAAGAACTAAACAATATGGAGATAAGCAACCTATCAGGTACAGAGTCCAAAAAACTGGTTATTAAGATACTCAAGGAAATCACTGGGTACTTCAACAGCACAAAATGATCTCATCAGAAATGAAGGTGAAACTCAGTGAAATTAAGGAAAATTTACAGGGAATCAGCAGTGGAGCAGATGAAGCTGAGAGTCAAATCAATGATTTGGAACACAACAAAGAAAAAGATCCAATAAGAACAGCAAGAATAAAAAAGAATCCCCCCCCCCCCCCACAAAAAATGAGGATAGTGTAAGGAGCCTCTGGGACAACTTCAATCATTCCAACATTTGCATCATAGGGATGCCAGAAGGAGAAGAGAAAGAGCAAGAAATTGGAAACCTATCTGAAAAAATAATAAAAGAAAACTTCTCTAATTTGATGAAGGAAATAGACATACAAATCTAGAAAGCACAGAGTCCCAATCAAGATGGATGCAAAGAGGACCACTCCAAGACACATCATAATTAAAATGCCAAAGGTTAGAGATAAAGAAAGAATCTTAAAAGCAGCAAGAGAAAAGCAGATAATTACCTACAAACAAGTTCTCATAAGACTGTCAACTGGTTTCTCAAAATAAACTTTGCAGGCTAGAAGGGATTGGCAGGAAGTGTTCAAAGTGATGACAAGCGGACCTACAACCTAGATTACTCGCAGCAAAACCATCATTTAGGATGGAAGGGCAGATAAAGTGCTTCCCAGACAAGGTAAAGCTAAAGGAGTTCATCATCACCAAGCCATTATTATATGAAATGTTTAAGGGACTTAATTAAGAAAAAGAGGATCAAAACTATGAACATTAAGATGGCAATAAATACATAACTGTCAACAATTAAATCTTAAAAACAAACTAAGCAAACAAGCAGAAAAGAAATGGAATCCTAGATATGGTGAACATTGGGATGGTGTCCAGTGGGAAGGAGACTCTGGGGGAATGGGAGAAAAGATGCAGGGATTCAGAAGTACAAATTAGTAGTTACAGAATAGGCAGGGGGATGTTAAGAGCAAGTACAGGAAATGGTGTTGCCAAGGAACTTACATGCATGACCCATGGACATGAACAAAGGTGGGGGGATTGCCAGAGGCAGTGGGGGGTGCTGGATGGAGGGTGGCAACGTGTGAAAAATTGGGACAACTGTAATAGCACAATCAAGAAAATATAATTGTAAAATGTAAAGGAAGCTGAGTGTGAACCCACCATTTCCTTCACACTTCTCTAGCATCCCCAAAACATAAAGTCCCAGAAAAGGAGATATAAGTCCCAACCAGACATTTAATTTTTAACTACAAAAGTGTGTAATGTGATTCTTTTTGAATTGATCACTTTGAGATGGCTATTCAAACCACTATTATCATTGCTTTTATGTAATATATATCACACCCATCTCTGTTTTCCTGCAGTCTGGCACAGGAAGCATGTATGGATTTAATTGCTTAGACTCCTTTTTCATTCTTTAGGAAGAGCACCCGTATTTTCCTTTAGAAACTCCCCAGCCCATTCTCATTTTGCTCAAGTGGTGCTGGTGGGGTGGCATCAATTCCTGATTTCAGGGGTGGGCACCAGTAAGCCACAGGTATCCTTTCAGGGCTAGCCCAGTGAAATTCAGGGCGCTCAGAGGAGAGTTTTGCTGGGAAAGGGATGAGAACACAGCTGGTGGAAGGTGAGACTGGGTCTCCAGGGTGGCCTGGGTAGCCATGTCAGCCCCTTCCCTGGGGAAGTCTGCCGCATAAAGAAGCCAGCCCCGAAGAAAGCAAACCCGAGAGGCAGAGGAAGCCCAGCCCCTGATGGCATGCTTTCAGGCCTCACCTTCAGCCATGCCTGAAAATCCAGACTTCCCCCTGAAGTTCCAGTTACTGGCACCAACACAGCCACTTTTTAGATGAAGCTGGTTTGAGCTAGATCTCTGTCACTTGTCCTGAGCAAGCCCCTACACATTCTGTTTGTGCGGAGTTGTGGCCTCTGCACGAGTCACTCTGAAACCGACCCCTCGTACCAGCCATGTCCCTCATTCAGAGCTCAGCCACTGCTCTGTCACTGGAAATCACAGCTATCAGGCTGTCCCTTCCTATTTATTTCACCTTTGTCTCTGTCAGCACTATCCAGCAATCTACAGAAAGAAACACACAATTGAAAAAAAATTAGTACATCTAGACAATGGAATATTAACTAGCACTAAAAAGGAATGAACCATCGGCCATGAAAAGACGTGGAGGAAGCTTAACTACATATTACTAACTGGAGGAAGGCACTCTGAAAAGGCTACACAGTGTATGATTCCAACAACATGATACTCAGGAAAAGGCAAAGCTAAGAAGATAGAGTAGGAAGGTCAGTGTTTGCTGGAGAGGGGTTGGGGAACGGTGCAGCACAGACGACTTTTAGAGCAGTAGAACTGGTCCGCATGATACTGTAATGGTGGGCACACGTCATCATGCGTTTGTCCAAACCTATAGACTGCACAACATCAAAGTGAGCCCCAGCGAGGCCTATGGAATTTGCATGACAGTCCTGGGCCACAGGAGGTCCATCAGTTGAAAGAAGTGCACTTCTCTAGTGGGGGATGTTGACAGTGGAGGAAGCTCTGCATATGAGGGAAACCCCCCAAAACGGACTTTATTTATGAAAAATGTGTACTTATCCTTACATATTTAAACGTCAGTCACCTTCAAAGGACACTGTACTTGATGCAATACCCCTATCGAGACATGTTTCCCACTGCTCAGAACAGTTTTTCAGATCGTTGATTTTGATGCCTTTTAGTGTTTCTACCATTTTTTGTTTCACCTCTTCCACATCAGCAAAATGTTTCCCCTTGAGGACTTTTTTTAGCCAGGGAAACAAAAATAAAAGTCACTCAGGGTGAGGTCAGGTGAATAGGGAGGGTGGGACATGAGGGTCATGCCGTTTTTGGTCAAAAACTGCTGAACACTCGTGCAGTGTGGGCAGGTGTGCTCCTAAATCACCCATCATGAAATGGACAAACGGGGTGAGAGAGTCTTCAAAAAACTTCACTGAAGCCGTACGCAGCTTCTCACAACAACACCAGCTGGTACACTGGTACAGATGGGATACTACAATATTCATCTAGCAGGGGATGCCTGTACTATAAGGGGCCCGCCCTCTAGAAGATATTTCTGGTTTTGGGGGGTTCCCCCCATATGTGGGAGCAAGGACTGTATGAGAATCTATACCTTCTGCTAAATTTAGCTGTGAATTTAAACTGCTCTAAAAAATTAGTCTTCTTTTTTTCAAAATGGGATGTTATAGGGCATCTAGTTCATTCCCCTCTTACAATGTCTGTACTAAGAAATTGTCCAACTCAGTCTAGAATACTTCCAGTAACGGGAACTCCACCATCCACAGCAGCACACTTGCACTGAGCAGGTGTCTTTTCTCCGACAGCCCCTCCCCAGAAAGACAGACTTGGGCGCACTCCAGCTTCCACACACCCGGTCCATTGCTCCTTTGCTTTTCATGGTAGTTTGGAAGGGCCTGAAGGTGCAAAGGGGAAGGGAAAGGTGGCTGCCTGTGACACGGGACCGCAAGGGAACAGCGAACACAGGAGGTATGCTTCCTGCACTGTGTCGAGGACTGCTTGTCATTAGCATTTTTAATATTCAACTTTAAAAATGGAAAAGAACCATGACTTGGAAACAGCTGTTGAGTTAAAGAGGGGAAGGAATTCATTCTGAGCTGCTTGTTTCCTAAGAGATCTCTGAGGATAGCAGTGGGGACAGAGATGACTTAGCACAGTGGAGGGTTCCACCCGGTGGCTCTGTGCCATGCGTATTGGATGTCTCACAGCCCTGTGCATTCCCCTGTGGGGAGCTGCACCCAGTTCACGGGGTGCTCGGGGATTCTCTCTTGTCAGCCTTCCTTTAAGGAGACACTGGACTGAAAAGCAGAATCCCTGTGTTCAAAAGGCAAAGTGGTATGGAAAGCAGATTGGAATTTATTTAAATAAAAAGAATACACACACACACACACACACACACACACACACACACATACACACACCCCTCTGGCCATTAGAAAGATCACCGATTGACTAGAGAACAATTTAACTTTGAAAAAAAGTAAGATAGATCTTTACGTCCCTGCAGTGGGCCTCCCCTCCCCTCTCACATACCTTGGTTGGTTTCTATGGCAGCACATGGCCCACGTTCCCCCCTCTCCACGCCCCTAGAAAAGAAGGGCTAGTGTTCTGCAATTACATTCCCTTGCTGCTCTATCAGATTTTATCTTTCTTATTCTGGAAGACTTCCTCCACCCTCTTTATTTCAATGAACTAGATAAACTGAAGGTAAGAGAAAAGATGAAAATAATTCTCTTTTTCATTCAGGGCAAAATCTGAGATTTTCCTACTGTTTCAATGATTTGAGGCTTAATAGCCCAAGTCATTTTTTTCCTGGGAAGATAGAACACCTGTTTGATAAACAATCTGATGACAATAACTCAGAATGATTTCACATTTTAAATGTTACTTGGAACGACTAGTGAATTTCCACTGTGTTTTCACTGGGAGCAGGAAAACACACAGTTCCCTGCTTCTCAGAGCCTCTAGAACATCGAACAGCATTGGAACTAACGTGATGGCAGCATCAATGGAAACAGCGCTGGGAGTTCCCTTAGTTAAATGAAAGGTCTAAAAATACTGCAGCTACACCGTGCCAATGTTCTCTTGGATCCTTTAGTTCTTTTCTTCTTTGCTTCAGTAGGAAGAATCCAACAGACGTGTTTACCTGCCCCTTCTCTCTCTAACCCATCATTGGTACAGAAGACAAGGTGAAGAGAAGTACGTTTTGGCCCTGGTCCCTCAAGAATGAGGGTTCTTGGGATATTTGACAAGATACTGTGATCAAGAGATAAGGCCCAGGCAAGCAGAAAAGGTTCAGAAAGGTTCAGACAATTGAGTCAATTGTTTAACAGAACCCTGGGTTGCAAATTCCTCAGTAGATTGGACACACCCACCACGGGCCTGCTAACTTCCCCTGGGGGTGCCTATAGAGTCACCTGCGGATTCTTTAGGCATCCTTATTTGTTTTTGCACAGATGGCAAAGCCTCTCCCCCAGCCTCTTACGCAGTTTCTCAGCATAAGGTGCTAAGCTAAAAAGAAACAGAAACTCGTCATAAATATCCACCTAGGATACGAGGAAAGAACAAGCTCCACTCCCCACCCCCACCACCATCCTCCAAATCACTGGGAAGATGAGAGGTTAAGGCTAGTTTGGGGCCAAGGCCACTGATTCTCACTGCTTCATCTGGATTTCAGAATTACGGTAACCATAAAATACCTCCTAAGCCCTAATTAGCACCACTGTCTCAGAGCGCTCAGTAGTGGCTAAAAGATCACGGGTCATAATGTGGATTAGAGCAGCGGAGTCCCCAGTCAGCAGAAGTATGTAAGTTACTTGGTTGGTGAAAATACAAATGGCTGATGTGATCATTTGTTAAACAAGTGTGAAATTCAGTCACCACCAAAAAACACTTGCATTGTAGCAGTAGCACTGAGATACCTGCATCATTGTGCATTTTCCTTCTGATTAAAAAAGAAAATGGATAGCAGATGAGAAAAATTGGATGTGCCGGTGTTTAGGAAATGCACAGATGACTCATGGTTCCCCTTGGTGTGACAAGGGTGCGGGTTTCTATATAAAGAAACAACTTAGCTCCAAAATAGAAGCTGCACACAGCAGAACGCAGCTCCTGGAGGGTTACACATTCCGAGCATGAGGAACACGAAGGCTGGTATGCTGGGGCATCGCCTCTGGGAATGTCGGATGAAGGCATTATTAATTCATTTGGAATGTAGCTATCCACTCCAGGACCTTAAGTTGTTTTTTTTTCATTTTATTTTAATCAAGTTTTTCAAGGTAGGAAGACTCTAGCATAATTTGAAATAGTTAACTGGCTCTAAAACCAAACAATAACAACAAAAGTAAAACAATTGTTTTTGCAAAGAATATGTACTCCCATGCTAACTGGAACATATATTTAGCTTAATGATAAAAAAGTTATAACAGATTTTGTGCCCCATAATATGTTGACTATCCAGTGAGATTAGGCATGTATGAAAGTACCCTGTAAATTATAAAAATTTAGTACTTTTATATATTTATTATGAGAATGAAGCATGTTGGGAAGTATCACAACTCCGTCAGATCCTCTCCCAAATTTCTCTTTACCTGGACCTAGATGAGGAGATAGGCTGGACAACCACACGGAAAACTTTATTCCGTTCATTTGCCTAAATGCACAGGAGAGCCAAAAGCCAAGGCATTCCTCTGTTCCCTCTCCATGGGCAAGAGATAGAATCATTTGTTTTGGACAAGCTACTGCACTCCATTATCAGCCGGACCCACAGGGATTTTAGGGCAGAATGAGGCAGGCTTCTGGCCGTTACAGCCCATGCCAGGCGCTGGAACACGGTGGGAACAATGTGCAGACTGTTGGACTGGGCAGCCTCAGAATCAAGGAGCTTCTCAACAAGCGTGCAAAGCAGTAAGACCATGGCAGCCTCTCCTTCCCCATTATGAAGCAGCCTCTCCCCTACGGGGCCCTTCCGAGACATGTCCTGCCTCCCTCTGGCCTGCCAGTCTTCCTCTGAGGTTTGAAGGAGGCCCAGTGCCCCTTGGGTGTGTGCTTTTAGCTCGTATTCTTCACCATTGCACACACTACATTATTTGTCTGTTTGTTTATGGGCCAACTTTCCACACTAAAGCATAAGCCCCATGAAAATAGAGATATAATTTTCCCTACTCTATCTCCAGAATCTAGAAGAGTGCTTTGCACATAGCACATATGAGCACTTAACTGGTGTTTGTGGAAAAAAAAATGAATGAGTGAATCTGTGCGTTTTATATGCATTGAGAAGGGAGATAGTAGAGAGAGCCTGGGGAAGCTAGAATGGTGGAGGGGATGCCGGGGGTTGGGGGGCAGGACCGGAGGGGTCGAGGAGGGCTGGGGATGAGAATGCAGATAAAGATCGGCTTCAGAGGTGAGACAGGCTGCCCTGGTCACTGGCTCAGTTTTGGCTCACTCTGTCCACTGATGCCAGTAGACGGATGAAAAGGACAAGTTTGTAGTTGGAGGTGACCTCGAGGTGGAGAAGATGGAGAGAGTGCTACTGATGGCTGACGAGGGTCTCAGGGAACTAAAGTCAATGGCTCGGAATGGAGTGCAGGACCAGGAAATGGTGTGGTGGTGGTGGTGGGCAAGGCTTGAGGAGCACAGAGCAGGCCAGCTACATCCACCAAAAATGCTCTGGAGAACCAAAGGACCAGCGGAAAGGAAAGCACAGGAATATGGAGTGTGCATGCATATTGTGATTTATGAAGAATTTGGTCTTCATCCACAGTTCCTGGCTCACAACTCCCAAAATCCCTTGGAAGTTCCTAAATGTTGAGAGTGAGAAAGGTATCTTTTGGATGTTGAGTCTCGGATTTTGACGAGTGGCTGATCCCAGAGTCTGAGTAGGAGGTGAATCTAGGATGTCCATGCGGAGCCTGCCTGCAGGGAGAGCGATGGGGACTAATTCCCGAAGCTTCCCTGTGGGCGTCTCACGCTAAGGCAGTGCATGAATGGACGTACAGGCTGGAAGGTAAGCTCACAAGGGCAAGGACTGAACGATTTTTCCACCTCTGTAGTGCAGCCTGGCACATGCTAGGTCCAATAAGTAGTTGCTGAATAAAACAAATGAACAGAGCAGATTACGTGCAATAACTGGCACTGTCTCATGTGGGTCTTATCAAGGCCTTTAGGGGACTTGCATGCCCTCCTCTATGATGAAAATTGATGCCTATTAAGCACATCCCATGTCCCAGGCACTGTTCCAATTGCTCTGTACATAGTGACTCGTTTGCTTGCTGTCACAAACCCTCAAGACAAAGCTAATACTGTTGTCATCCCTGTGTACCGAAGACCCTGTGACCAAGGCCGGGGGAAGATGGACAGTTTGCTCTGACAGAGCTAGGAAGTGGGAAAAGCAACATGGGAACCCAGACAGTCCAACTCCAGAGCCCCCCCACCCACAACTCGCTGCCCACTCCTCATAAGGCCCCATGTCCAGCTACGCAGGGCAGAGTCCCCTTTATCCTCAGCCTTTATCTCACCTTTTCATCTTTTATGTAACTGGCAGGTGGAGGAGGTTTGTAGTTGGAATGGAATGTGTGAAATGCAAGGAGGAAGAGGGCAGCAGGCTGGAAAGAAGGCTGGAGGCCCACGCTGTTTTGTGTGTGTGTGTGTGTGTATGTGTGTGTGTGTGTGCGTGTGCGTGTGTATGGTGGGGGGAGTGGACAGTGAGGGGAGGTAGGGGCAGCGGTTGCTAACAGTGACTTCTCATATGACTGGCCAGGGTAAGAGCATTTCCTGCTACAGCTGTGTGGGTCACAGCTGCAGGGCAGCGATTTGACCAGGGTGTCGCCTGTGTTGATTCAGGGTCGGAGCACAGGAAGTTTAGGACTGGCTACCTGGGAAAGCACCACCAAACCCAATACTCCTGGTTTATTCCCATCTCGGGGGAACAACAGGGTGTCACTTCTTGAAGTTAACTTGAGCCTCCGGTTCCATCCCCTCTTCATTTTGCCCAGGGGCCTCAAGGCTGGAAAACTACTGAGAACTGAGTCCGTGGAGTGGAATTTAACTCCAACCATGAGCAAGTTTCTCTGCAAGGGGCTTTTAAAAAAGGAAAAATAGCATTCACCTATTTCTTGGTGTTTTGCTTTTTCCACCTTCTGTCCTTCTGTTACATAACACCGGCCCCATGCTGAGCGGGGACAATGCTTCACAATAGGCCTGAGCTTGGTGACCAGCTGCGCATCTGCTGAATGCTGGTGGCTGTTGACAAATGCCACAGCTCCACTTGAGCATTAATCATCCCCAGAACCTTCGATTGCTTCATATGTCCTGCCCATGTGACCATTGTGCATAGAGACGACAGGCTCCCGCAGGGGTTGGAGGGGAGGATTCTATTTCTGTCTTGGGCAATAAGTTTGTTCTACTTCCCTAGCAAATATACTTACCTTCGATTGCCCCCATCAACGTGATGTTGAAAAGTTTAGAAAGTTGGTGCTTTTTCCAATGTTAAAACAAAAAGAAGATACTCCAGAAATACTGCGTATTTAACTCTGAAATAGGGTCAGTCATGGTTATTTGTTAGATCACCTGTGTGCGTGAGGCCAGGTTAAGGTCACTGAAATAATCTGACGTGACCCCTCCCCCCAAGGAACATGTAGTCTAGTTACGGAGGCAACTTTACAGAGGAAAGATTGGATGCTACACGATGATGCCGAAAAATCGTATCAAACTGTGCTTGGGAAAGAGAAAGATGAATGTAGCTGGAGTGCCAGGAGATGGGAGGTTCTCGGAGGAGCTGGGAGCTGAGCTGGACCGTGAAGGGTGAATGAGACTGGGATGAGAGAGCAGTTGAAGGAGGAGGGACTGTGGCCTCATTGAGAGTGGTGGCAGCGGCTGTGGTGGCAGCGGCCGCGCTGACAGAGGAATTGTGTTAGGATGGGTGGGAACACAGACTGAATGAGGAAGATGTTACCCAATTATGTAAGGACTTGTAAACTGGAAGGCACGACATTCAGACTTGAGTGTTTGTACTTGTCAGTGCCAAGACTGAGTGGGGAACCCCAAGGTTTCAACATGCAGGAAGGGCTCTCACTGTAGCCAGTTAACCCTTCGGGAGCCCATTGGCACAACAGGTTTGAATTACTAAGAAAGAGTTTGCTAAAACCTAACTGTTTGAACTACCAAATAAGAAACACGGTGAGCATGACTAACGTCAGAAATGGACTGCAATTCAATGGGTGACTAGAATTATGGTCCATTTCTGGTCTTTGTCTGTGAGACACAAAGAGGCTTACACCGCTGATCCTGGTGCCTCGACGTGCAGAGGCAGGAGTCCATGCGTGTGGTCAGGCAAGAGTGAAAGGGACGGAGGAGAGGGGACAGAGGGTGGCCCGAGTCTGGAGAAAGGGGATAAAGAGGGCCAGGAACCTAAAGAATTGGCTGCTTGAACAGCACTTATTCAGAAGTTAAAACAAGCAGTCGAGTTGCTCAAATGAAAAGCAGATAGACGTGGGAACAGAATTAATCTGGAGGCTGAATCCATCCAGTCAACATTTATGGAGTGTCTACTATATGTCAGGCATGCATTAGAAGAAGGCAAGCTAGAGTGTCTTAGTTAAAGAAAGAACCCTGAGTGTGCGAGAAGAGAAGCCAGAGTGTGTCCAGCCAGGATTTCATTCATTTATTCATTCGTTTGTCTATGCAGCACCATAATACATTGAGTTGCCCAATTCTAGGGGGTCCTATTCATATTGCTTTTATATAAATAGCACCCCTGGAGCACCACATACTTTCTGTAAATATAAATGGTGCATTTGGAACTGCACCTCAGGGTGGCCTGGATTGCATGCCTATTCTGTGCCAGGCACTGTTGTAGGTGTTGGTGAATACAGGTTCAGGGACAAGTCCAAGAATAGGAACCAGCCAACCAGCCATGGTTGGAGGTTAGAAGAGCATAGAAAGGCAAAAGAGCAAGATTTGCACACACAAGACCCTAGAGCAAATGCTGCCAGACCCCAGGGACCAGGCCGCCAGCCCTGGTCTGTTCCCACTCATTCTGGTCCTCCCACTTGAAGCAGATGTGAAGAAGGCTGCAGGCAGAGAGGTGCTATGGAGAGAGGTGAAAATTAGAGCACATTTATAGGCAGGTGCTAGGTTTATGAAGTCTCCTCTGTGTATTCCCCAAGTGGGCTGCCTTCCCTCCATGGTGAAAGGTCAGCATGAGAACAGGCAGGATCAGCTCTGAAGACACACCCGACACCCGAAAGGGCTTGTGTCATGAGCCTGCTCTGTGGAAGAGATAAATGGCTCTGCTCCCTCTGGAAGGCTGGTGGCGGAGGATAATTTCAAACCTGTGATGACACCCTTCTCTCCACCTTATTAGACACTTACTTGAGTGAGAAAGGTGAAGTCAGTAAAAATTTGTGGACTACCTTGCCCTAATTTCTGCAAAACTTCAACTTTTCCTTCTCATTGGCTCCATGATTTACCGCACATGAGCTAACAGTCACAAGCTTGATACCCGAGGAGCACGGGAATGCTTTGGGGAAGTCAATACTACTGTCACGTTGATGGCTTATATAGTAGTAAGCTGGCTGCAGTGTCACAGCAGATGTCTAATCGCTTAAAACTACGAAAACAGATTTCCATAGAGAAGCTCGCATCAGCAAAGCAACAGAAAGCTCCTGCTCACAGCTGTCTCCCACTCCCACTGTGAAATCCCTCAACCCTTCTATCATTGTTGGCCATGGGGTCAATCACGGTGCCAGCCTTTGATGCTGAAGAACAATGCATGATGCCTTTAGCTAAGAGAGCAGGACTGGTCTCAGCTGAGGAGCAGAGGAACAACCAGGCTGGCTGGAGTGGCTTCTGTTTCATCTAGGGAGGACAGGAAAAGAACCTTTTTAAGTTAGGATGCATCCTGCAGAAAAAATAACAGAAACTCAATTCAAACTGGCTTCAGGTCAGAATGGAACTTCTGGGCTTATATAACTAAAAAATCCAAAGGTAGCCCTGACTGGTGTGGCTCAGTGGATTGAGTGTCTGCCTACCAACTGAAAGGTCTCCAGTTCGATTCCCAGTCAAGGCACATGCCTGGGTTGAGAGCCAGGTCTGCAGTTGGGAGCACGTGAGAGGCAACCTATTGATGTTTCTCTTGCATGTTGATATTTCTCTCCCTGTCTGACTCTCTCCATTCCCCTCTCTCTAGGGATAAATAAAATCTTTTAAAAAATAATTAAAAAAAAAGAAAATCCAAAGGTAGATTTGGTGGGCTCCTTTGTGGCTGGGTTTATAAGGCCCCAACAACATCCACAGGCCCCGAGGTCTCGGGCCTGCTTCTCCTTTGCTGCCTGTCTTCCTTCCCGGGCAGGCTCTGACCAGGGGTTGTCCCCGGAAGCTCCAGGCTTATTACCATCCACGCAGCTAGCAACTCTCAGATGAAAAAGAGTTCGCTTTCCCAATCCATCTGGAAAAAGTCCCAGAATTGAGTCTCCTTGGCCTGGCCTGGGTTACATGGCCAACCCAGAGTCAATCGTCTTGGCCAAGTTGATAGAAAATGCTTATTGCCAGATCTCGATCACGTGCCCATCCCTGGGGCAGAGCAGGTGAGGTCGGCCCCACTGAATTGCTTAGACCCAGAGCGAGAGCACATTGGTTATAAGTGGGAAATGAATGCCAGTCAGGTAAAGAGCAGATCACCTCCCCTCCATGTATAAGTGAATGATCTATTCTGGGTCTTGACTCACAGGTCCTGGCTCACAAAATTGACGTAGAGCAGAGCCTGCCTAGGCCAGGGTGTACCACCCCGGAGCCCCTGGGAACTTTCTGCTTCTGTAGCTTGCATTTAGTGTGTCTCCCTGGAAGAGAAAACAAATGAAATTTAGGTGCCTTTCTAAAAGGGCTTTATCTCCAGTGACTGGCCAGCATGCCCTGGACGACCAAAACTCTGCAGGAGGTAGGGTCGGAGGAGATGTTTCTCTCTCCAGGCCTAAGTTCCATCTCTACCACCCGCTTCCCGTGTGATCGTAGACAGGCGAGTCTAAGGAATTACTGTGGAACATGCTGACCAAGATTAAAAGTTGGAGTTAGGAAGTCCAAAGGCCTGAAATAGCCATACTCTTCCTCTTAGCCTGGCTAAAATACGTCCCTTTGGCTAGGGTGACAGTGTCTGAGAAGGCCCCACACTCTGATGACGGAGGGGGCCTCCAGGAGAACACCCTATGTACAGGAATTCTCTTGGCCGCCGTAAACGTGTCTTGGGGAATAATCTGTGTTTGTGGCAGGCACGGCTGCCTGTCACCCACAGCTAACCCCAGACCCCTGGCCGCTCCTCCTGTAGAAGCAGAAAAGGCCAGACTCCCACTCCTCGGTCTCCTCTGCAGCAAGGAGGATGCGACGCAGTTCTGGCCGATGACGTGAAGGATGTGCAAGTTTGTTGAGTTTCAGGAAACCCTGCTTTGACGCAGTGGTCGTAGCCTCTCTCTCCTAACAGGGGGAGGTCAGCACATGGGAGCAAAGCGGGCAGGAGGGTGGAGGCAGAGGGGAGCACAGGGAGTCTCTTCTGATTGCTCCGTTCTTGCAGTGAAGTGAAGAGCAAGGTCATCAACTAAGAAGGAGGGCGGGGAAGGTGCCTGGGTGTTGGGGAGAGAGGAGACGGTGTCGGTCAGTCTGGAGGTGGCGTGGCGGGAGGGGAATAAACTAGGGGCAGGAGGATTGTTGGGCCGACTTAGGGCTGACTTGAGGTGAGTGGTCAAGATGGCAAGTGCCCTGACTGGTGCGGCTGGGTTGGTTGGGCGTTGTTCTGCAAAGCAAAAGGTTGCAGGTTCAGGTCCCAGTCAGGATACATGCCTGGGTTGCGGGTTCGGTCCCCACTTGGTGCGTGTACAAGAGGCAACTGATTGATGTTTCTCACCCTCTCCTTTGCCCTCCCTTCCCCTCTCTCTAAAATAAATAAAATCTTTCTTAAAAAGGTAAAGTGAGACAAGCCAGCATGGCTGAGTGTTTTCCTCCAGCCTTCTTCATGGACCCGCATATAGGCACAGACTAGGATTTAAGTAGGGCTTATTTTTGCCAGGAAAGTATAATAAAAAGAAAGAAAAGGAAAGGGGCTTATGGGCTTTGAAAGGAAGTGGCTGTAAATGCGGACCGTGGATGCTAAGCTGGAGACGGAGGGAACTGAGAAAAGGAGGCAGGTGAGCAGCAAACTGCTTATGCACGAATGGAGGCTTCTACCCACAGGGGCTGAAGGATGGTTTGGGCTGAGCAGCTAAGCCTAGGGCCGAGCTGTGTGCCACAGGTGGCACACGCAGGGCCTGTAGGCCGAACCCGGCCTTCCCCCTGGTTTTATCCTGCCTGGCACCTTGTTTCTACCCAGCGGCAGCACCAAGCTCTAGCTTAACTGTTAAGGAGTAGTTACAGTTACACAGTCCTAACATTACATTCGGCCCTTTGAAGGCAACCACGAGGCTAATGTGGCCCCCGGTGAAAATGAGTTTGACACCCCTGTGCTAAGGAAAGGGAGCCGAGGAAGTAGGAGGCGGTGATCAGAGGTGGGCTGTTTGGAACTGAAGTGAAGGAGGAGGTGCAGTCATTGGTCATGACCAGATAATGATGGAGATGCAGTGTCCAGAGTAGAAAATGCAGGCAAAGAGATTACTCTTTCCTCCGTCATGAATTTAGGTATCCAGACCTAAGGCCTGAAACCACAAAGGTGCTGTCCTTCCATGCCCCACCAAATGGATCCATCTGAGCCATCCAGTGGAAGCGTTTCTCCCTGTAGCAGAGCTTTCAAACCTCTCCTTCCTGCCCTGACCGGTGTGTCTCAGTTGGTTGGGTATCTTCTCGCAAAGAGAAAGTTCACCGATTCAATTCCTGGTCAGGGCACATGCCTAGGTTGTGGGTTCAGTGCCTAGTCAAGGCATGTTGTTTCTCTCCCTTTCTTCCTCCCCTCTCTTTATAAAATACATAAATAACAAAAAATAAAAACCCTCTCCTTCCCTCCCTATCCAGCTCCCAGCTTCAGGAGGAACCCCAGCACCAGACAGCAGCAGGACAGGACTGTGGGTGAGGGGACCTGCAGGGATAGGGGGTTCATGGTGGGAATGGTGGCTTAGTCTCAGCACAAGGTGAGGGCTCAGGAATTAGAAGTGGCTGCAAGATGAGAGAGGGCTAGGCTTTCGTGGGCTGAGGGGCTGAGGGGCTGAGGGGCTGAGAGTTGCTCCCTTGCCTGGCCGGAGGGAAGTCCCCAGGGTGAGGTGGAGGTGACAGCAGGGGAACGGGGAAAAGCAGAGGGGAAGAGCTGGGAGCCGGGCCGAGCGCTGCGTTCATACAGTAGTCCCCTTGCCCACGGCTTCATTGTCCGGGGGTTCAGCCACCTGCAGTCAGCTGTGGTCCAAAAATATTAAGTGGAAATATCAAAAATTAACAAGCCATAAGTTTTAAACTGTGCACTGTTCCGAGTGGCGTGAGGAAATCTCACTGGGTCCTCCCAAACAAGAACCGTCTCTTTTCCCAGCGTCTCCAGCCCTCAGACCCTCACCACCAGTCAGTCACTCAGCAGCTGTCTCGGTTGCCACGCTGGCTGCCTGGTAGCACAGTGCTGGTGTGCAGGTCAGCCTGTTCTACGTAAGAGTGGCCCCGAAGCGCAAGAGGAGTGATGTGGCAATTTGGGTATGCCAAAGAGAAGCCACCAAGGGCTCCCTTTTAAGTGAAAGGGTGAATTGTTCCCAACTCAAGAAGGAAAGAAAAAAATTCATGTGCTGAGGTTGCTAAGATTTATGGTAAGAATAAATCTCCTATCTGTGAAACCGCCTAATTTACAAATCAATCTGTATCATAGATGTGTATCTGTATATAGGAGAAAGCACAGCACCTGTAGGGTTCGGCACTATCTGCAGCTTCAGGCACGCAGCAGGGGTCTTGGCGTGCACTCCCGTGGATGAGGGCAGGCTACAGCCGTCCGGGCTTCAGAGCTGGAGGGGATGGTGTAGAGCACAGGCTCAGGTTAGAACCTGCTACACATAGCAGAAGCCTCGGGTGGACGTGGCAGGTGGGCCACAGTGACAGTCATGCCCCACAGTTGTCAGGGTCCTGGATTCTTTTTGCCCACCACCCTTGCTATGGCTTCCGTTTTAGTGAGGTTACTTTGGGCAAGTTGCTTTATCTTTCTGAGACCCGGTCTCTTCATCTGAAGAAGGGGACTAATAACAATATCTACTTCATGAGGCTACGGAGCAACTGATTAATATATGAAAAGGTCTCTGCACCAGTGCTCACACAGTCAACCTGAACTCTTGTTTGTTCTTTTCAGAACTAGTACAGCATCAGCTACATAGCTGGAGCTCAATAACTATCTGTGGAATTAAATATTACTCTCATTATTATTGTCACTGACACCTAGTACTCGCAGGCTGTATCGAGGACCCATGCTGCCACAGCTCCTGGGAAGGGCCTGCTTTGCCTGGCCCACCTGTGTTTCTGGATGACCAGTTGCCTGGATTGGAACTGACCTGGGGAGCAGCGGTCAAAGGGACCAGCTCCACATCAGCCCAGCAGAGCCCGAAGACAGCGCCTCAGCCAGACCAGACGCTGCTAATGGGTTTTGTTCGCCTGCCAAGTTCCCCCTGCCTGTCCTCTGGGAAGAAAGCAGACATGACTGAGTCCTTGGGAGGCCAACTCACGCCACAGGCCGGGAGCCTGGGAAGGAACACGAGGAGACAGTCCCTGGAGGGACCGTTCTTGGGAGCTCTGCACAGGCCTGGGAGGCGTTTCCCAGTCCTCTAACCCCTGGCAGCCTCTGCCTGTGCAACCCTCGCTTCAGATGGCCTGCACCTCCTTTCTCTTAGAACCGCGGAGGGAGGGACTGTGGCCAGAAAGCTCCCGGAAGTCAAAACAAGCCTGGTGATATGAAAACCATATGAACACTTGGCGGGGCCCCAGTTCAGCCTAATGGGCCTCCCAGACCTCACCGAGCCCAGACACTGGCCCTCTGTGGGGTCGGGGGCCCTGGCTCCCGGTCCACAGAAACAAAACTAGAAAGGAAGGAGTAAACGGCCAGGCCGCCAGTTTCTTTCCTGTCATCTCTGTGCTTGGAAGGGCTTAGAAACAGACTGATATCTGGCACTGTAAGTAATATTAATTGGGCGCTTCGCTTGCCGGACTTGTTCGTCGTTTTTCTCCTTTCCCTCACTTGATCCTTTTGGCGCACCTTGTTCCCATGGCCAAACCGAGGTCTCTGGGGTGGGTGGGCGCCAGGTCCCCGGGGCTGCTCAGATAGTGAGCAGTGAAGCAGCAGCTAGGGCTCCAGCGCAGGCCCATCTGGCTGGAAACCTGGACCTTTCATTACTACAGAGAGGCCTCCCAGGTGACCTTCTGGGTTTTCCAAACAAACTTACCAACACTCGAAGTTCCGCCTCAAAGATTAGCTTTCAGAAAAAGGTGTTTCCCATTCTACAGAGAAGTTGAGGCAATTTTTCCTTCCAGTCTTACAAATCTTCAGACAGCACTCTTACCATCCCAGTTGTCGTTTGTACCTGAAGTGGCCACGTTTCAAAGCCCGTCGGGGTGAGAAGGGGTCTGCTTGGCAGACCTCATTAGCATGACGATAAAATGACGATAAGTTGGTCCGTTAGACCAACTGAAAGAAAACACACAACCAAACAGAAAGCGAGGGGAGTGGCCGCGCAAGCACTGCGGTTTCCCCCTCGGTGCTGAGCACCCAGCACCGGAACACAGGCTCCGTGTGCAGACACGCTGCGGGCATCCTCTGCCTGCAGCCTACGATTGCTTGCACCTCCCGAGTACATCTTCTTGGGGTGCAACCAATTCATTTTAAAACTCAACAAACTTTTGTATGTCCTACAGAACCCAGGGAAGGTGTTCTGGATTTCCTTTTCTTGAACTTTAGGGCTGGCAGCCTGGAGTGGCGCCTGCTCCCGGAAGCTGCCTGGCTCACTTGTGGAGTTCACCTGAGCCCTGAGCACTTCGGGAGACCCAAGGATCTGCCGCAGCTTCCTCGTGCAAAGACTCACGGAGGGTCCTCCCACCTCCTGGGACCAGGGAAGGAACAGAGCAGCAGGCAGGAGCCGAGGCAGCCGGCAGCCGAAGCAAAGCGGGGAAACAACCCGCGGGCCCTGTGGCAGGAGCCGAGTGGTGATAGAACCCTACACACCAGACGAAGGCTGGGTAGCGGTTAGGAACAAGCCAGATCCAGAGGGATGAATAAGTGATGATCTTTTGAATGTCTTTTGATTTACAATAAACCCTTTTTTGGACATTTTGTAAAAGTGCAAACCAGTGTATATAATAGCTCCTTTAAAAAAAAGCAAGGGGGGGGGGGAGTTATCTGTATGTATAGCATTCTCTCTCCCCACTGCGTGTATCTATAGCCATACCTATATCTGCACACGAGTCCCTGCACATGAGTATACTTTCCATATCTCTGGATTGGTAGGTAATGAAGTGGCAACAGAGATTGTTTATAGAAAGGAAAACCAGGAGTCTGCAGATCAGAGATCAAAAGAACATTTACTCTTCACTATGTAACCATTTATAGTGTTTTTGAATTTTAAAACTTTTCCAGAGCTAACACTGATTTAGCACATACCAGGTACTGTTCTAAACATTTCGCTTGCAGAAACTCATTCAATCCTCACCACACCCTAGGAAGTAGGAACTGTTATGAGGACCATTTGCAGGTGAGGACACCAAGATTCGGAGAACCTGTACCCCCAGGAAGTGGTAAACGCTGGCATCTGATCCCAGAAAGAGAGGCACCAAATAGCATATGCATGTGCTGCTTTTAAAGGAGAATAAAGACGTTGTTTTTAGAATGTCAAGGGGCATCAGTGCAGCCGTCTCTGCCCTCGAGGGAGAACTGTCCCTGCCTCCATGCCAGCCAGCTCTGGGTCCCAGTGAGTGAGGGGTGGGTTGTTGGGTGGGGTGTGGAGGAGGTGGGGGCAGTGAGAATGGGGACCCTGTGTCCAGGTCCCCAGTTAGTGAAAGAGGAGCTGAGGGTTTCTTTCTCTAGTAGCCCTTGTTCCCCATGAATCTATTGCCAATTTTGAGATATATAAATTAGATCTCGTTTGAAGCCTCCATGACGTTAGCATACCAAGAGGGAAACATTAAAGGAGTGCCTCTCCTGGTCTCAAGTGGGTGGATGGGAAATTGAACCCCTCTCCTCACCACTTCCTTCACTGCGTTAAAGAAGCACACTGTGCTGTCTAAACCGGCCTGGGCTGCAGGGCTGCAGTGCTGCAGTGCGAACGGCACTCTCTCCTGAGTCACTGTAACCCTGAGCCAAGTTGGGCCCTCAGGCCATCTGGCCGAACGCAGCCCCCACAGTCCTCCCCTTGGACCCAAAGCGATACTAATTGCCTTGTTAACCGAGCTCCTCTCAAGAGAATGAAATTTAAGCAGAGGAATATCAGAGTGTGATTTTGAGAGAAGTGAGTGGATCCAGAAACTGATAGTATTTCCAGTAACCAAGTCTCAGAAGGCCCACGGAGCAAATAAAGAGCAGTTTAATGGTATTGTCAGGAGGATATGACTTGTCAAGGCAGATTTGCAAACAGGAAAGGGGGCAGAGACCACTCCCGTCTAGACATCTGATTAGTGGGGAACCGTAGGATTACGAGGAGCGTGGAGTTTTCTGGCTGCCATTTCTGAAGAGGTCAGGCTTTCTGCGCAAGGGGCTGCGTGAGAGGAACATTTGTCTCTAGTAGAAAATGCTGGCTGGTCCTCATCCTCCTGGGGACTCCGATAGCCAATTCCAGACCGGGAGAATATATTAGTAGATTTAAATCTGCTGCCCTTCGGGTGGTGGACAATTAACTGGTGGGGGCTGGGGGTGGGGCTCAGAGCCAGGAGAGCTGCTGCCGGAGGAGGCGGTTCTGGGAAGTCAGCCCCTTCCTGCCCTTTCACCTTCGGACCCAGCTTGCTTTCTGATCACGCTGCTCTGCTCGCTGGTCCCTTGGACTCAGGACCTGTGTTCTGCTTCAATAACAGCCCACCTTCTGCTCCATCACCCCGCCCAGGACACCACAGAAACCACGGCACTTTCAGCGAGGGAATTACGGCTTGCGGGGTGGGCAGACACACAGTTCTTACTTGGGTAGTGCTGAGGCCAAGTGAATGGGGGTGCTTGAGGAATGATTGCACAGGGTCGGGTAATGGACTCCGGAGGTCACCAGTAGGTTCTAAAACGAAATAGACTTAGAATCAGGAAACTCGAGGTTCCAGGACAGGTTCCTCATCTCCAAAGTGAGGATGTTACTACTGCCATCGTGTTCCTGTCCCACCTGGGGCCTTGTACTTGGGGCTGTCGGTCATCGCCGCCCACAGCCGAGGCTGCACATTGTTGCCGTGACCCAGGACAGGGTGTAGTGTAGCTCAGCGCCGCTTATGAGAACATCACAGCCCCACTCCAGGTCAGAGGCAGGTGCTACATCACATGCCGCAGTTGGGGTTGGAAATACAGAGAGTAATTACAGCAGTTCGTGTCCAGCCAGGCAAAGAAAAGCCACTCCGGATTTAAAACAGGGAATGTGCTCCCAGGCATTTGTCACACAGGGGATGAAAGAGGCTAGGATGGTGGGTGAGACAATCCTGAAATTGGCAAGGGCAGGAAGTTGCTGCCACCAGAAAGCTAGAGAGACAAAGGGCGGAGACGGCACAACCAGAGCCCAGGCAGGAGACCCCAAGCAGGAGCCATGACCAGAGCAAGCCTGCCTGGTGGGAAGAGCAGGGAGAGAAAGGGAATGGAAATAGCTTAGATTTTCTCCCTCGCTCCGCCCTCCAGCCTCCTCCTGGGACACAGCCTGCAGAGGTCAGGCCCGTGCCACCTGGCACAGAGCAGGGCAAGGGCAAGCTGGGGTCCGGTGATAGGACCAGACGTTCTGTAAAACATTTCCTAGCATCTGTGTCCTCCACTTGGCAACAACCAGAATAAGCACAGGATGAAATATCTGTGGATTCATTAATTGAATAACTCTTTCACCTCCCCCCAGTGCCCAGCCCTACAAACCCTGAGCTCCCTGAGGGCAGGGATGGAGAGGCCTTATCCACTGTTGTAACCACAATACCCAGCATAGTAAGTGCTTCATTGTTGATTCTTTTTTAAAAAAAATATTTTATTTATTATTTATTTTTAGAGAGGGAAGGGAGAGAGAGAGAGAGAGAAAAACATCAATGTGCAGTTGCTGGGGGCCGTGGCCTACAACCCAGGCATGTGCCCTGACTGGGCATCGAACCTATGATGCTTTGGTTCGCAGATGGCACTCAATCCACTGAGCTACACCAGGCCAGTTCATTGTTGATTCTTTAAAATATTTGTTCAGAATAATAGAGTGAACGAATCACTGTGTACTGGCTGCCACGCAAGCATGGGTGCGTGGAGTGGAGCCCGCAGGGTTTCAGATCCAGGGCAGTCACACTCATGCTCAGCCCAGCTCCCGAGGACTAGGAGACCACCCGGCACTGCCCCCCTCCCCACCCCCAGGCTTGGACTCAACCTCCTGCAGCTTCAGCAGGATTTTAAACAGACTTTACTTTGTTACCAGGACAGGACTCTGTCCCTTGATAAGTATGGAATTACCTATTCTGTAAAACATAAAATGCTGCATGCATGTTAGAGAGTATAGGAACGATGATCACATTTTGCTTGGTAAGCACACCTTCTGCCTCTGCTGAGTGACAGGGAAACATTTGAGGGTTTCCGGCACAGATAGGAATTCCAGGTGTCAATACACCCAGTTCGTCGCAGGCAGAAAAAATAAAGAGAAGGTGAGAAATTACATAGACCAGAGACTCAAAGAGAGAAAAGACAAGACAGCCGGGAGCAGCCCGCACCTTCTCAGGACAGAGGGGGAGCAGGGGCCAGGTGACGGGGAGGCAGCGGGAGAGAGCCAGATCCCAGCTGTCTTGGGTGACGCCCCGGCAACCCAGACAGCTTGTTTGTCCAGAGGCATCTGTCAGCTCCCCTCGGGCCTATCTTCCTCCTGCCGTTTGCCTACTCCAGCCTCAGTCACTTGACTGGGTAAGTGGGAGAAATCCATTCATCTGCATCCAGGTACAATTTGGGAACTAGATAGATGAGGAAAGAGGTAGAAGGCATCCAGGTGAGGCTGTCCTTCCTTATTGGGGAGAGCGATGAAACATGTGATAGCGATGGAAATGGCCATAGGCAAGGGAAAAGCTCCTGCCCCCACCTCCCCAGTTGTAACTCTGGCAAAGCAAGCTGAGGGCCACTGACTAACTGATTCTAAAGGTTAATTCCAGCACAGTCTAACCCCAGGGCATCGCCTTTGCGGTCCGACTAGGCTGCACTGTTATCAGCCAGGAGTGACTAAAGGGCTGGAGATACGGAATCAGACAACCCAGATGGGGGCAGATCTCGGACGTTCTGTGCTGGTGCCCGTTCCTCAGGGCAATTCTCCAGAGGAGCAGGACATCCAGGAGCCGTTCGTTGGCAGCCCACATCCACAGCAGCTTGGGGTGGGCGCATTGCCAGGAGGTACCTCAAGGAAGTGAGGGAACTGGTGGCTGGTAGGGAGGTGAGGGTGGGACTGGGCGGGGGGAGGGGTGATCAGAGTTTCAGAAAGAGGGAATGTCAGTGCAAGGGCCCTGCTGTGGTGGGGGTTCTGGGTGTTAAAGGCAAAGCAAGGAGGCTGAAGCCTAGCAGTGTGGGGGGTGGGCACAGAAGATGAGGTCTGCCCTGTAGTGGGGACAGAAGGGGGCAGGTCACAGGGGCACTGGTGGATGCTAGCAAGGCCCATGGCCTCCTTCTGAGGGTTGAGAAGCCACTGGAGTGTTTTGAGCAGAGGGTTGGCATGGTCTCTCTTTTGTTTTAACACGTTCATTCTGGCTGCAGTGTTGAGAGTAGACAGAACAGGCCAACAGTGGCAGCTGAGAGGCCAGCTAGGAAGTCATTGCAATAATTCAAGTGAGAGAAGAAAGTGACTTGGACCAAGGTGGCGGGGGTGAGGGTGGTGAAAGTGGTCCAATTCTGGGAATCCTTTGAAAATCAAACCAACTGGATGTTCTGAGACAGAGAAGCTGTGGGTGAGGCATCTCCGAGGGGATGATCGGAAGTTCCATTTGAACACATTGAGTTCGTGGTGTCCGTCTGACATCCAAGTGGAAATGTCAAGTGAGTAGGCCATTGGATGTGAGCGTGGGAGTGGTGGGTGAAAAGAAGTCGCTAAAGCTGTGATAACCCATAGGGAGCGGGTGGGGATCAAAAGAGAGTGACAGAGCACAGCTGAGCTTGGGCAGCCCCACCGGACATCGGCGTCTCCCCAGCGCCCAGGGCCAGCCCACTTCACTCCCCAGAGCACTCGCCTGTGCCGACGTTGCCAGGACGTCACTGAACCAGATGCCCTAGCCTCGGAGCCTTCGATTATGATCCAGAATCATAAATGCGGAGATTTTCAAATTAAGCAATACTTACATCAAAACGCTGCATTTTCAAGAGAGAGAAAGGAGTGAGTGGGTTGATCGCTGATACTAGGTTTTGTAAATGAGTCACCGCAGGCCTGCTATCAATCAAGCTTCACACACACACACACACACACACACACACACACACAGCCCTCCCTGCATTTCAAACAGGATCCTGTCTGTAAAATAAGGCACCTGCTTTTTATCAATGCATCTGTTGTTTAAAGGTTTACCAGTCTCCAGGTGTAGATACTCAAAGATCCCCCCTCAGATCACCCTGTGGGGTGTCACTTGCCAAGCTGTGCATCTAGGCCCTCCCCTCCTGGGGAGATGAGGACAGAGCAGGCAGGGAGGAAGCAAACCTTTCCCTGCTTCAGGGTTCCTGTCCCCCAGTTGCGTGAGAGACTCCAGCCTGTCACTGGCATCTCCCTTCTGGTCCCTGCAGATGGGGGCACACCATCCCAGGAAGACACTACAGAAAATAAGTGCCCTTTCAAAACCTGTTCTAACTTGGAGACCGTTGTTAAAGCGCCTGTGCTGTGGTAGAAGGAACGCTGGGTTGAGATGTATCCCCCCGGTTCCTATTCTGCTGTGAACCAGGGGATGCCTCAGGGAGTGTGCTTAGCCCACTTGTGCCTTGGGCCCCTCATGCATGGAGTGGGGATCTGAGTACCCCGTGGTGTTGTTCTGAGGATTAAGGGAATTGAAATGTGTAGGGTACAAAAAAGAATGTCTGTCGGGAATTCAGTTATTATATTTTATTTTATGATACATTAATGATCATGTAGATCTTAGTTCTTATTGTGGTGGCCTAAGAACATCCAAACTGTAGAAAATTTTTATGAGTTTATTAGAGTTTATTTGAGCCAAATGGAGGACACTCCTGGAAGTGAGATCTCAAAAGACTGAGAAAACTGCTTCCCAGAATGAGAACTTGCAGTTGGTGTGCATTTGGAGTCACGGAGGGATCTTAAGGAAGGTTGAAGGACTGGCTGAGATCACCCAGGGCATCCAACCCGCATCCCGCGGGCTGCATGTGGCCCAGGACAGCTAACAGCTATGAATTTGGCCCAACAGAAAATCATAAATTTACTTAAAACCTTTCTTTTCTCATCAGTTTTCATTAGTGTTTGTGTATTTAATGTGTGGCTCAAGACAACTCTTCATCTTTCAGGGTGCCCCAGAGACGCTGAAAGGCTGGACACCCCTGGAGAGGACAGCTAGCAGGTGATGAGCTCGCCTGAGGGTGGTTATACTTTCGAGTGCTCTGGGAAAGAGGCGTTGCAGAGGTGTGCCGACCTATTGGGTTGGTCAAAAAAGTGCATTTAGTTTTTTTCCATAAAATAAAAGACATATTTTTTGTTTTCACCAACAACTTTATTGATTTGGATATTTTGAGTATGTTGGCTGTCTCCCCCATGGTATAACATTGATTGTTCTCAGTTAATGCCTTGATTTGATCACTATCAACTTCAGCGGGTCCACCTGACCATGGAGCATCGATTGTCCAGCCGGAAATCTTCAACAGGAAACTCCACAAATGACTTCTGACGCGTCCAGTCACAGCACCTTCTCCATACATTGCACACACCTTTTCTTTGTGTGTTTCAGTTGTGCTTTTGCCTTTCTTGATATAATAAAGCATAATATGCTGAAAATGGTGCTTATTTTCTTCCATCTTCCATATTAAAGTGGCTACACAAAAATTTACCAATTTTGATAGGTTTTTTTTAATGCACACTGATATGACAGCTGTCACAATACAATCTAACAAAACTGTTTTGAACAAAGTTAAAGACAACCAAGCACTGCTAGAGACATCTTTGAACTTTTTGGCCAGCCCAATAGCTGCACAAAAGCAATGGAAGGGCTTGCTTAATGCAAATGTAAACCTGTTACTAAGGACCCCTGTGCCTGGGGTATGTTACATTTTGCCCACTTAGGAAGTGATGATCAGACCACCCTGTGAAGCTACTCTCCGTCACTGGGCTTGTCTGATCTGCTATAGAGCCCCTTTCTTGTTAACAGTTGAATTGACTCTGTATCGGCTTGTTTTGGGATCCTGGGCAGGTCAGCCACTTCTCAAAGCCTTCGGGCTCCTGGCCTCTGAGAGCATCTTGTGTCCCCAGCAGTCGGGGAACAACACTTCATCCCTCGCTCTGAAGAGACACAGTGACCGATGAGGTGCGCTTGCAGGAGACATGAGGACACCATCAGGAGGGGGGAGGGTGCACACATGGCACGTGAGGGGACTGGCACCTCCTGCTCCCTCTCACCCTTTTCCCCTGGAGGAGCCGTTGTCTTCCCAACCCCCGCCCACTCCGTCCTGGAGTCTGGATCCTTGGAAGGGCTGTACAACCTGCTCTGAACGGCCTCTCCTGGTATTGTTGACATCTGCAATTTCAAGAAAACAATCACTTTTCATTTGTTTCTTCTAGGAAACAGTTTCCATAATAAGCAAAAAGGCCCATACTTCTGAGAAAGAATCGCTCTGTTTACAACATCTGTAAGGTCTTACTTGTGCTTTACCTTCCTTCCCTGGTGACCATTCCAGCACTCTATCTCCCGCGTGTGCCCACGTGTTTCCTGACACTGGGTGCACCTTGCCAAGCTGGGAGGGAATGACTCGTGGGCAGCCGCAGGAATCCTCGGGTGCCTGGGGCTGTGCCAACTCGGGGAGAGGGATGTGGAGGAAGGAGGAGGAGGAAGAAGAGTCCTGGGCTAAGGGCCAGGAACAGACCCAACAGAGGCATCTAGTGCCAGAGGCAAAATAATCATTTTGGCCTCTGACTTGATTAGAAACAGTGTTTAGTTGCCATTGTAGGAGATCTGACTGAGTTACCTTCAACAGGAGACTTATTCCTCTCTCACAGAAAAGAAGGCTAGAGGGCTGCTATAGTGGCTCCGCAAACTCGTTTGGGACCCAGCCTGCCTGTAGCTTTGTGCTCCACCCTCCTCCGTCTTTGCTCTCGTGCTTCAAATTTGCCGTGTGATCCAACACGGCTGCTGGGAGTTCCAGCCGCCCATTCACAGTCCACACAGCAGGGAGGAGGAACACGGAAGGGGAACACAGAATGAGCGTCCACACCCTCTACCTTCCCTCCCACAGTGCAAAAGGCTTCCCCTTTCTCACATCCTCTACCTCTGCCTCCATCCCAGGAGACCCACACAGTAATAACTCTGTTCAGCTCGCGATGGCCAGAGCGGAACCACACAGCTGCCGCCGACTGCAGAGGAGGCCGTGTTCCTTGCGGGAGCCCTGATGGCTATCTGAGGGAGAGGGGAGGACGAAGACTGGTAGTAGCGGCACCGCCTCCCTTTTACTGTCTGCGGCAAGGCTGCCCGGGCCCCAAACCCGCACGCCCACCAGGCAGCGAAGCGTTCGTAAAGCACCACATTTACTTGTTGCTCAGGCAGTCCCCAGAGAATGTCAAAAGACTTTTCCAATCATGTTATTTTATACTCTTCTAAAGAAAAATTGTATTTTTATTTTTTCAAACTTTTGTAAAATTTTTACAAGGTTCTTTTTCTGTTGTATTTTTTCCATTACCATTTAGTCCCCTTACACACCCCTCCCACAGCAATCATCACACTGTTGTCCATGTCCATGAATCCTTTCTCCTTTTTGCTCAATCCCTCCACCCCCTAACCTTCTCCCACCCCCCTTAGCTGTCATCCTGCTCTGCATCCATGAGTCTGTCTCTATTTCCCTTGATAGCTCTGTTTGTTCCTTAGATTCCACACATATGAGTGAAATCATATGGTATTTGTCCTTCTCCGACTGGCTTATTTCATTTAGCGTAATGTTCTCCAGGTCCATCCATCCATACTGCCACAAAGGGTAAAATTTTCTTCTTTTTTATGGCTGAGTAGTATTCCTTTTTGTAAATGTCCCATAGTTGTCTTATCCACTCATCTACTGATGGACACTTGGGCAGCTTCCATATCTTGATGGTTGTAAATAATGCTGCACTGAACACAGGGGTGCTTATGTTCTTTCAAATTAGTGTTTTGGGTTTGTTTGGGTGTAATTCCCAGAAGTGAGATAGCTGGGTCAAAAGGCAGATCCATTTTTAATTTTTTTGAGGTATTTCCATACTGCTTTCCACAGTGGCTGCACCAACTTGCATTCCCACCCACAGTGCAAAAGTTTTCCCCTTTCTCTACATCCTCTCCAGCACTTGTTTGTTGATTTATTGATGATAGCCATTCTGACAGGGGTGAGATGATATCTCATTGTGGTTTTAATTTGCATTCCTCTGATGGTTAGTGATGTTGAGCATCTTTTCATATGTCTATTGGCCATCTGTATGTCCTCCCTGGAGAAGTGTCTATTCAGGTCCTTTGCCCATTTTTAATTGAGTTGTTTGGGGTTTTTTGGTGTTGAGTTTTGTAAGTTCTTTATAAATTTGGGATATTAACCCCTTATCAGATGTATTGGCAGATATGTTCTCCCATTCTGTGGGTTGTCTTTTTACTTTGTTGATGTTTTCCTTTGCTGTGAAAACACTTTTTAGTTTGATGTAGTCCCATTTGTTTATCTTTTTTCTTGTGTTTCCCTTGCTTAGGGAAATTTATCTGATAAAATATTGCTATGAGTGATGTCTGAGATTTTGCTGCCTATGTTTTCTATGGTTTTTATGGTTTTGGGTCTAACATTTAAGTCTTTAATCCATTTTGAATTTATTCTTGTGCGTGGTATAAGAAGGTGGTCTAATTTCATTTTTCTGCACATATCTGTCCAATTTTCCCTCACCATTTATTGAATAGGCTATCTTTAGCCCATTGTATGACCATGCCTCCTCTATTGAGTATTAATTGACTATAAAGGTATGGGTTTATTTCGTGGCTCTCTATTCTGTTTCATTTTTTAGTAAATAGAGTTTTCTCCACATTAGTACATTTCCAAGGATGCTTTAGCTTAACAGCAGGGGTTAACCTCTGTTCAAAAATGGGTGGCCTGAGAATTGGCCTGGCAGGTGAACTAAGAAATCTGGCTCTGACTAAAGACCTAGGCCCCAGTCTTAGCAATGACACCATCTGTCTGGATCCTTTATTCATTCAACAAATATCTGCTACACATCTAACCTGCTCAGGACATTGTGTTAGATACTGTTCACCCAAGAACCAACACATGTGATGTCGCTGTCCTCATAAAATTCATGCGCATTTTTAAGGCCCAGTGGGGGGATGTCGAGGGCCAACCGTGAGGCTCCCTGGAAGCTCATTGGCAGGGTCCTTGACCCTATCTAGGAGTGTCACGGAAGGCTTCCACAGGGGTGACCCTCAAGTTCAGAGCCTGTGGTCAAGCAGAGGTTATTCAGATTGTGCAGAAGTCACAGGATCAGAGGAGGGTAGATCCTTCAGGCCACAGTGCAGAGAGAAAATTGGAGAGGGGCCAGCAGGGAGGCTGGGAGACCCGTGGTGAGGCCATTGCTTCATCCAGGTGAGCAGGAGAAAAGCAGGAACAGTTTGGCCGGAGTGAAGGGGATGCATCCACAAGCCATTCTGGAAGTAGCCTCAAAAGAAGTTGGTGATTGGTTGATGAAGAGGATCTGTTTGGGCTGGGAGGAGGGATTTGAACATGATGGTGGGTTTCTGGCTTCTGAAGCTCCAGATGCTGCTGTGTCCTGGGGCTAGATAACACAGGGGACAGGCCAGGACCTGTGGCCCAAACCTGCACCTCCACCTGTGGCCCCAGGACACCAGGTCAAAGGACAAGACTGCAGGAAGACAGCAGGGTGGGGAAAGACAGCGAGTTTAGTTGCGGGCAGGCTGTGTTTGAAGGGCCTGTGGAGAAAACCAGGAGTTAGTCAAAGACGTCGTTGTCATTCTGGGGTGCAGGAAAATGATTCTGAAATCATACATATGCCTTCTCACACTCTCTCCCCTCAGGGCCACATGTATACAACAGGACTGTGCGGGGCTGTGCGATGTGGTCCCCGGGGCTCCTTCCTGCTCCGACAGTCTCTGTGCCACCAGCCAGTGTCCCCTCCACCCTCCCTGCCTTGCCCCAGGGATGGTGCACCACGCAGCGGGGTGCAGGGGGTGCTCAAAGCATGAGGGCATCTCTCCGAGGGGCCCAGCCTAACCCAGTTCACCCAGTTCTTGTAATCAGTTTAGTTACACAACCAAATTCAGATCAGAGTGAGGATTAGCCAAGGAAGTCTGTGAACGGCGCTTTGAACTTCCCAGATGAAAGCCTCCTCCCCGGTTCACACAAAGAAAGCCCAAGATATTAAACCGTGACATAAACACATTGCTACCCCCCGGCCTCGCCTGATGCGGCCGGCTGGGTGATCAGTTGGCATCCCAAATTGCCTTCCCCACATGGCATTCCACCCAGGTCTCCCAGAGGGGGGGAAATGGATTCTGTCCTCAGCCCGCTGCTCCTGGAATTGCAAGCATTCGGTGAGCCGCCCCCAGGCCTGCCTTCACCCCGACTCCCGCCTGCAACCCCCGCTAGCAGAGGAAGAGGGGCTTCACTGCCCCACCAGCTCCCCTCGCCCTCCCTCGCAGGGAGAAAGAAGAGGGGCGAGCCCGGCCTGCTGCTGGCGGGTTATTGTTCCCAGATGGAGACTGTCAAAGCCCGTCAGCCTCAGATACACACTGAGAGCACGGCATCCGCATTCCTGGGATGTGTGACTGCCCGGCCTCACCTTCCGTGGCCCTCAGTTCAATAACATGTCACGTTCCTTCAGTCTCACTCCCAGCTAAAACCCTCGCACCCACTCCGAGCTTGTGCATTTGGAGCACACGTGCGCCGTGGCTGTCCAAATATTTAAGCCAGGCTAAAGGAAGGCGTCTTTAGTTGGGATTGATTACACTGAGTTGTGTGAGCCGAGGGGGTCTCACCTGCTAGTTTCACGATGAGCTGTGAAAGCCAAGAGCCGTTGAAGGTGCTCCTTGGGCCTCGAGCCCAAAGGTCACGAACGCTGTCCTTGGGGATTGGCTGGCTGAATGGTCTTCAGCCCAGGGCCTGGCTGCTGGCACCACAGAAGGTCTTGCCAGGGACTAATGGAGGGGCCCTGTGCCCTTCATTTCCCACTCTACATAGCCAGTCTGCCATGAGAGGAAGCCCATTACCCAGCCCCCTCCACCCCAGTGCTGACATAGCCTCTCCAAGTTGTGATGCTGCTCCCACCCTGCAGACCCTCCACCGTGAGTCTGTTTTCTTGGACTTACCTGAAATAACTTAGGCTCCTGTTCCAACCGTAGTGAATCTGCAGACCCCAAGGGTACCTGTGGGGACAGACAAGGGCACCTGGGGCCCAGGGATGATGCGCGATTTGCTCAGGATCGCACAGCAATGGGTGGTGAAACCAAGTCTGCAACCCCAGACCTCTGGCTTTCCTTCTCTTAAGGGTTAAATTGTGTCCCCAAAAAGGTATGTCGAAGTCCAAACCCTGGTGTGTGGAAATTCGACCTTATCTGGAAACAGAATGTCTGCGGATGTAATCAGGTTGAGATGAGGTCATTAGGGTGGATCCTACTCCAGTGGGACTGGTTTCTTGTAAGAGAAGAGAAATGTGGACAAAGACGCACACACAGAGGAAAAAGTATCCATGTGAAGAGGAGGCAGAGATTAGAGGTCCACTGTCACAAGCCAAGGGACACACAGATGAAGCCACCAGACACCGGAAGAGGCAAGGGGGTGCCCCCCTCAGAGCCTCCAGAGGGAGTGTGACCCTGCCAGCGCCTTGATTTCCGACTTCAACCTCCAGCACTGGGAGAGCGTGAGGTCCTGTTGTCAGTCACCCAGCTTACACAGATGCCCTGGGAAACCAATACACTGTCCACCAGCATTTCTGATGCAAGAACTGGATGAAATTTGGAATGAAAACATATTTTGGAAGAAGCAATAAGGAATTTGGCTCACTATGGGTTTGGGATACTAGAACACCCGCCAGGTCAGATTTAGTGCACAGGTCATCTTCGGGAAGGACCCGGCCCTCGGTGCCTCCTTTTATCCTGAGAAATGCCGTCCATCGAGGCCCCATGATATGAGCGCCTTGTCGCTTTTTAAACTTCAATTTACAGGCTGATGGACAATCAGAGGGACTTTTTCTCTTAAAGCTGCCCAACGTAATTCTGATCATTGGCATATAAGTGGCCTTCTCATGAGAGGGATTTTAAGGCATTTAACAAACTCTATGGCCCATGGAAGTGGCTTCTGAGGTTAATGCCTGGTTGAGCCCTGGCCAGGTGACTCAGCTCGTTGGAGAGTCATCCCATACACCGAAATGATGCGAGTTTTATTCCCAGTCAGGGCACATACCTAGGTTGATGGTTCAGTCCTTAGGGCATGTATGGGAAGCAATCCATCGATGTTTCTCTCACATTAGTTTCTCTCTCTCTCTCATCAATAAACATATTCTGTGGTGAGAACTTTTTTAAAAAGAGGGAAAAATGGAAAAAGAATTCCTGATTGACATCTGCCCTCTGGCCTCACCTGTCCCAATGACTCCATTAACTGAGTCATTTAGTTGAGTGGACTCAGTAAAGAAGATAAGAGCTGAAATAGAAAATACTAGGACTTAGGCTTAGGGCTGGCTGTGGTGGGTTTGGGCAAATGGATGCTTTGCAATTAATGTTTATCCCAATTCTCAAGAGAAGAACATTATGAGCCAGCAATTTTTCCAGAATCCATTGGCCAATTTCTTGAGTCAGTGGTGCTCCTCACAAGGCATCGGTCAGTGGTCTGTGTCCAGCGATGCCTGTGTTCATGCCCTAACACCCAGGAATGCTGGTCCAGGAGAACCCCGAAGCCTGCCGCCTGCTGTCAGCCCCCCACATTGGCTGAGGTTAGCGGCCCAGACCTGAATGTCCTGGCTGCATAATTTTGGGAGTAACGGTCCCAATAAATGTGTTGTTTCCTTGCCTCACTGCTCTTCGCTGAAGCTTCTTGTTTACTATGGAACTGCTAGTGATCTAAACACATCAGGAGATGGTTCTGCCTGCCCCCAAGGCAGGAGTCGAACTAAGTGGAACCATACCTTTGCTGTGTCCCAGCCCAACAGGTGGAACCAATTTAAAACCTCATGATAATAGCATTGCGTGTGCAGAAACTCCCCTGTGTGTTGTAATGCTCCTCCCGAGGACAGAACGTTCTTGCCTGTGTTTTGTCTACCAAAGACAGGCACTGCACTCCGAGGGTAATAGGTCTAAACAATTGGCCATTGCCTACACCAATTCCGGTACAGCCATACCATGCCCCCTATGCAGCCACAGAAAGTCATGCTTTGTAAGCAAATTTCATGGCATGGGAAAATGTTTGTGGCCTGCTTTTAAGTGAAAAAAGCTGCTTACAAAACAATGTACAGTACAAAAGTAATTGTGGACAATTTATGTATATATCCAGAGAAACATTGGAAGGCTAAACTCCAAAGTGTAAATCTGGATGAAATGTTCGGGGCCATGCATGTACAATGGCCAGGCTTGTGTAAGGCACAAGGACATCTTCTTGGAACACCTGGGTTGTGCCCACTGGAAGGGCCCATCCTTTTCTAGTTATACGGGCACCACAAACACTGGCATCAGCCCCGGAGATTATGGGAGAGGCCAAATTTTATGTTATGTCCTTTTTCATGGTTTGCAAAAGTTCTTCAATGAGTATG
The DNA here is from genome assembly GCF_019186645.2 of Phyllostomus hastatus. NCBI lineage: Eukaryota > Metazoa > Chordata > Mammalia > Chiroptera > Phyllostomidae > Phyllostomus > Phyllostomus hastatus. The sequence continues at coordinate 30,865,879 of NW_025333709.1, read as the reverse complement.
TGCTACTTTTGCATAACCAAAAAATCTATACAATAAAATCAATTTTTAAAATATAATTAATGGAAGTTTACACACTACTTTTATAATATTACGGGATTATTTTTAAGTGAGCTAATGATATTGTGGTTGTACTTTTCAAAGCGCCATTAGCTTTTAGAGATGCCAACCGAAATGTATCCTGATGAAATGATGTCACATCTGGGATTTGCTTCAGAATAACACAGGAGGCAGTTCGATAGCCGCAAAACTGCACGCGCGCACCGTCCTCCTGATGCCTCTCACCCTGTTCCTATTTTCTTATTTTCCATAGTCCTTGCCACCTTCTAACAAACGATGTCATTTGCCTGTGTGCAAGGTTTATTGTTGCTCTCCCCACCCCCAACCGCCGCCCTAGAATGTACACATGACCAGGGCAGGGGTTTATATCGGTTTTGTTCAGTGGTGTAATATAAGAATCTAGACCTAGAGCAAAGCATAGTACATAGTAAGTGCTCACTAAATTATTACTGAATGAATGAATGAATGAGTGAATGAATGCCACATGTTACAGGGAGCCAGGTAGCTCATCATCCAGACAGCTCCTGACATACGAGCGGGGGCTAGCAAATGCCTGTTGGATGGAATGGGGTTAACAGGGGTGTGAACCTGCCCTTAGGAGAGCCTGGAAAAGCCTAATTAGAGAGGCAGAGTTGGTCCCTTCCCAAACTGCTTTTTCTAATTTTGTAATTTTTTCCTCGTCAGATTTCCAAATCCTGAGCTGCCCACTTTAGGAGCGCTGACTTTCTGCTGGTGATTCAGTGCTAAATGGTTTCTGAGCTGGCCGAGCTGACAATGCCTCCCCCAGATTAGAAAAGGTTACACTTTCAGAGTGTACATCTTGGTCTCTTAATAAGGTACAATTAATAAGACCAATGAGCATAATGACCAAAAATAGTTCCCAAAGAGCAGCCTAATGCCAGATCATTATAAATCAGAGGGACCGATGAGTCCAGGGTGCTGAGAGACGGGGCGCTGACGGACTGTGCCGTGCAAACCAGGCCCTTCCCGGACAAATACAGGCCTGTGCATGCCCTGCGCCCTGTTTCCAGACTGCTGCCCCCCTCCTCCGCACACCCTACTCCAGCCCTCTCCTCCCCCACCCCGGCACCTCTCTCTGTTGCTCACTCTCATTGTCGCTTTAGAAGCTAATTTCGGATATGCTTATTTCTTTATTTCCTGAAATAATAGCCTTAAAGATAAACATGATAATAATAATTGACTGCTGAGAATACACTTTTGGAGCCTCTGTTTTCTGTTTGGTGGTTTTGTGTCATTCCAGTCTGGTTTGGTGGGTTTTGCCTTCCACAAAGTTAACAGCACAACTGAAGTCTTTAAATAAAAATCTATTTCTTATTTTTAGTAAAACAGTAAGGCATGTTTAGAAGGGTGTTTAGAAGACATGGATGAGCAAAAGGAAGAAAATATTTTAAACTGCCTGCAACCCCACTGCCCAGAGACAGCTGTGGCCACCACTCACAACTGCACTCACCTGCCTCTTTTCACATCTTGTGAACTTCCTCACCTCCCGCCCACCTCATCCTGTTCAGACATTTCAGCTGTGTTTATGGTGGTGCGGACATGGGATGCGCCACAGTAAGCAAAGAGGCCGATGACAACCCGCTGACTCCCCCAGTCATTTCTCCCACACTGTGTCCTCAACTCCTGCACCCACTCCTGCACAAGAAGCCGTCTTCTTCATGCATTAGTCTTGCAGGGATTAAATCACAGGCCGCCAGTGAGGATGGTGTGGCCCAGGGCCTAAGCACCACCCTGGAACACTGTCTCAGAATTACTTTAGCTTCCAGCAATCAAAGAATCAAAAGGATATAATCTATCCATCATTCAGCTGACAGATATTTACGAACTACCGACTCTGTGCCAGCGTTCACATTATCTATGCTGCAAAACCACCCCAAAACAAAATGGCTTTAAACAAACTATGTATTTACCATTACTTCTCACACATTTGTCCTTGGCTGGGCTCAGCTGGGAGGTTCTTGCTTTGAGTCTTCCGTGGTTGCACTCATGTCCTGGCTATGCCTGGCTGATCTGGACCCCATGACTTCCCCTCCTCCTCACATAGTGTTTCACCCTCTAGGGTTCTCCACTGAGCTTGACCTTCACAAAGCATGGAGGCTTCAAGGTGCTTGAACTTTTTACATGAAAACTGGCTTCCAAAGGTGGAAAGCAGAAGCTGCCAGTCCAGTTAGGGGCCACACTTAGAACAGGTATGGTGTCACTCCTTCCACCTCCTATGAGTGATAGCTGTCACAGGATCTGCCCAGATTGAAGGAGATGGAGAAACAGGCTCTACCTCTTGGTGGGAGAGTGGCAATCACACTGCAGAAATGTGTGAGGGATGTGAAATACTGTTACTAACGTCTTTGGAAACTACAATCTGCCACAGCTGGGCACTGTGTATGGCCAGAGCATATAGCGTTGGGAGCCACTCAGTTCTTAGAGTTCGCACCTAGTAGGCAAGATAGATATTTAACAAATAACCATGCTGTAAAGTATATATATTTCCACATTGAAAAACCAGGTGCTAGAAAGGAAAAAGAACAATGGGAAAGGAAAAGGATAAAAGGAGCTTGGCCAAGGAATGTCTCTCTGAAAATGGATCCCATAGATGAAGACCCCAAGGTGAACAGGAGTTATCCAGGTAAATAACATTCTGAGCAGAAGAAACAACATGTGAGAAAGAAGGAGAGTGGAGTTAAAGTGTAGGGAGCTAGAGGAAGATGGGTGCAAGATGAAGCTGAAAAAGTAAGCCAGGGCTCAGTCATGCAAGGTCTGGCAGCCTTCACTGAGTATATAGAATTTTTTTTCTTAGTGCAATAGAAGACCACTTATTTGGTTTAGGTTAAGTTCAGCTGCAAGTCACAGAACTCCAAACAGCAATCTGTTAAACGAGGCAGAAATATATCTCTTCTTCATATGAACCACATTTTGCATAACTCATCAGAGGCTAGGATGCCTGTTCATTGTTTTAGGGAAGTAGCACCTTCTATATTCCATCTGCAATCCTTAGAACAAAATTACCCCTATCTCATGGTTTAGGATGGCTGCTTGAGCTCCAGCCATCACATCTGCTTGGCAGTCAGCAGAAGAAGGAAAAAGGACATGTTTTATCCCTTTCAGGATACATGCTATTTCTATTTTCTCTCGTTGGCCAGAACGTATGTAGCCACACCTATCTGAGAATGGAGTTTTCATTCCAGTTGCTCATGTGCATATTTAAATACTGGGTGTTTTATTACTAAGGCTGAAGAGAAGAATGGATACACAGCAGTCTCTGCTATAGTACTGAAAGGTTTTAAGAAAGAGAATATTTCCTACATTGCCCAACATGTTATAAAACAAGACATTGGTTTCATTGTCAAGGTTTCTGAGTTCTACGGTGCCCCTCCAACACACACACGTACTACTGTTCTCTGGGTGACCTTGAGCATTCCCTTAACTTCTGTGGGCCTTGTCAGCAAAAGGGAGCCTGTCTTGCCCATCTCATAAAAGTGTTACTGTGGACTAGTAAGATGATAATAATTAAAGGCCTTAGCAGGGGGCAGGAGTGAATAATCATGTTTAGGGAGGGCGTAACTTTTGAGAAATACCCAATCCATGAACAATTTAGAGATTCGGAAGCATCAAGGAAACAAACAACACTCCATCTTCCTGATGCACATTCTGTGACTCGGCAGCCAGCGAGAAGCCCCAAAGTGCACCTGAGAGGGATGATGTCTCCTGTCCTTGACGAGACAGAACTGAGCTGATGTCATCCGCTTCCTCGGAAATGTCACGTTCGACCGACCTGCCCCCTGAGCAGACAGCAGCCAGCCTTTGACCCCAGAACTCAGATTGCTGAGATAAATGACCCGAGTTTCCGAGAAAGCGGGGCATATTCACATGCCACACAGACAGAGCAGGGTTTGGGAAGTGTTCGTCTCTGACACCCGCATTACCGGCGAGTGAGGACAGAACTGGAGTTTATATTTGTTCTTGTTCTGAAAAGCTTCTGCCACCTTATGATAGAGTAAGATTAGCTGTCCACGGACTGTCTGCTAAGCTACATGACAGACTCTGAGCTAAGCTCTCTAAATAACTATCTCATTCAATGCTCAACAATCCAGAGAAGCAGGAGCCAAGCATGCCTCCATTTTACAGATGAGGAAACTGAGGTCTAAGGGCCCATAGTTACTACAGGCCAATATTGTTTCTTCCCAAAAGTCTAGCTCTGTAGCTGTTATGTAAACCCCAAATTGCTCTGCCTCCAACCACCTAAAGTCTTAGCGGAGCTCACTTCGGATTCGGTACACAGGACCTGCAGGCCTTGGGTGCCTGGGCTGCACTGAGTGATGCTGCTGTAGAGACAGAAAAGACACAGTCCTGGTCCTCAGGGAGTTCACGGGCTGGTGGAGCCATACACCAGGTGGGTGTCTGCTGAGTATGTGGAGTGGTTGCCACGTACATGGGAAGAAGGCCTGGGACATGGTGCCAGGAGCAGTCAGGGAAGGCTTCTGAGAGGAGGCAATGTCAGAGCCAAGTGTGATGTCTCTGATTCAACCACACTTGGATGTGTCTGAAATAGTATACATCTCTCTCTCTCTCTGTCTCTCAAACACACACACACACACACACACAAGTATTGCTGCTTTATCACTACTCCGTTTGGAGTCCTCTGTTTGATCTTCCTCATTTATTCACATAGAGACCTCCGGTCACCATTGGTAAGAATGGCTTGGTGGGCTTTCCCGTACCTCAGCCCACCTGTTTCACGGGTCAGCCTGTTCATTTGACAGTATTTCATCTTAGTTTCCAGATTTGGGAGCAAAAGGCAGCCTCACATAAGTTTGCAGAGGAAGCCAGAGGACAGGCCCATGCCAGCCTGTCTCCAACCTCAGCCAGAGAGCAGGACTCCTGCTGTAAACCAGGTCATTCTTTCTTCCGCTCACACTTCCTCACCACAGGCTTGTTAGGACCTTAATTCTCATCCTTTATCCCCATGATAATTGTTTCCATGGAGAACATTTTGTTCCATTGGAAAACGCAAGGCTTGAAGCTGCAAAAATGGAAATTTTCCATTTTCAGTTGCTTTTCCGGGGGCTGTCACATGGAAGGGTCCATGTCCTGCCTCCACCCATCTGAACTTTCTTTCTCTTTTTCCTCCTCAAAGGGGCAAGAAAGATGAAAAGCCTGGCATTCCAGCCCATTGCAAGAAAGATCCAGAGAGGGCATGGCAGGAATCCTGGGGGCAGCCTGGGTGACCGCCGGTCTTGCTCCCAAGAGGATGGGTATCTCCACGTTGAGAGAGTGCTCAGCGGTTCCCAAGAGCGCAGGCCTGCACAGAGCCTCTGTGCGGAGGGACGGGTGCGCCGAGCTGGACTGGACGGAAGAGGTGGGACAAGGGGTCTGCTTCGAGGTCGTGCTTGACCTGTGATGGAGAAAACTGCAGTGGTCCGTATTGGAGACAGAAGGCTGGGCACTATGAGGTGGAGGTTACAGCCTTCCCTTCAGAGTAGGAGAGAGAGAAGAGTCTTATCAGGGTGATCACTTCGTGAGGTATATAAATGCCTAATCACTGTGTTTTCCACCTGGAACTAATACAGTATTGTATGTTAGCTGCAGTTGGAAATAAATTTTTAATGAAGATTAGAAGAAAGAAGAGATAAAGGGAGAGAGAAGACCAGAGGGAGGGAAGGAATGAATGGACTGAAGGGGGGGAAGAAAAGCTTTAAGAACCAGAATTTCTAAAACCAGCTTCTGTCAAATTTTTCCATCATTTGTTAAAGGTCTAAAACCCTCACTTAATGAAAAAAACAATTGAATAATTGCCATTAGGATGAGGACTCATGTGACATGACGGTGTGAATAAAGCATCCAAGTTATGGAGAAAAACAGAACTGATTTTAAATCTTGACTCTGCTGCGAGCGACCTGGGCTAAGCCTCCGTTTCCCTGTGAGTAAAAGCAGCTGAGCTGATACCCGAGTGGAGAGGCGACGGCGCCTGATAGCACAGGTGTGGGCGATGGGCTCTGAGAGGACACCCACGGCACCACAAAACCTGGTGGTCTGGCCTGACGGCACCCTGCAGTCACCTGGAGAGAGGGGTCCCCAAGGAAGGCAGCTGCGCACTCCCGAAGGCTGGAGGTGGGCAGGCCCGCGGAGGGAGGAGCTGCGGCCCTCGCGCAGCCCCAGTCCCAGCAGAGGTGAGACTCGCCAAGTGTGTGAGTGAAAACAGAGGGAGGCGGCCATCAGGCAGCCGGCTCTGCTCAGGCGTCTTGTTGGTCCGCCGGTCTACTAGGTTTCTCGCGTATTCATTACTTTTCTTCTCCTATCCCCGTGTATAGCCCTGTGATAGCTGGGAAACACTGCACCTCTCCATTCATTTAGATTCTATATTCCAGACATGAAATTCGGGTTTGAAGCCAGTGTCCTTACTTTTAAGGTTGATGGCTCTGGTGTTCTTTCTTCAGTAGCTGTCCCCCTCCCTGGTGACCTGTGCTGAATGCACTCCCTGAAGCAGGCGTCCAGCTCATCATGCGCAGATTCTCGAGCAGCCCAGTGTGCCAGAGGGGCTGCGTGAAGAAGTGTGTGTGTGTTCGTGTGCATGCGTGTGGGTGTTCGTGCATCTGTGTGTGTGTGTCCCATCCGGGTGAGGGTGGCCCCTTCTGTCAGCTCTTCCATTCTCTTCACAGCCTCTCCATGAATAAATGCATTCTCAGTCCTTTGAAACATTTCATCTTTAAGCACACAAGAATGTTAAGATTCTATTTAGGCTTTAGGAATTATGTATTTAAAAAGTCACTTCAAATTGTACGACTATTAAGTTGTGAACATTAACATGTTTAATCTTTCAAATTCCATGAGCAAATTTAAACATGTCCTTTTCTTTCTTTGGTCAGTAAGTTAACTGATCATGTGGGCTCCGTCCTTTTTTTTTTTTTTTTATGTTAAAAAACACCGCACACTTTCTTGCACGATACAGGTTTCCGACAGTTCTGAAAATGGCCTGCAATCAGGAGGGGAAAAAGTGATGTTTTCCTCCATGGGCTTTAAAGAAGATAATTCTCCAGAATGGAGTTAAAAGATAAAATGTGTGTCTAAGTAATTGCTTAGGAATGAGCTTTAATACCGTAATTGTTTAATGTGATAACACAGTCTAAATATGTTTTATTTGCAATGTTGTTGGAACAACTTCTCAAGGTAATTTGTGCTGTGAAATGAGATACTTCTCTCCAAAGTTGAGACATCTAAGAGCTCCAAAGAGAAATAGAATATAACACCTATTTGGGGATATCACCAAAGGAAAGAAGAAGGAAATCTAAACTTGATTAAAACTTGGAAAACCTAGTGTGTTTAGATGAAATAGTTCAGTACAGTTTATCTGGATAAGGATGTTCAAGTACCAGGAAACCATCCTAGCCTTTGATGTATGAGATACAGTTGTAACATTCTAAGGTCTTACAACCTATTGGATATATTACAAGAATCTAGTCTTTCATTGCAGCTATTTGTGTGTGTTTAATTTTGATATAAATTGCATTATTTATTATATAAATAGAAAAGCACATTTTAATGTTGAGGCAGAGATTCCATTTATTTATCTATTTTCAGGTTTGTGGATATATATATAACTACTACTTTATATTTTGTAATAAAAGTAGTATTACAAAAAGTTTAACCACAAATATACCTATAGGAGATTACATTACATCGAGTTTATTTTAGAAGGTCACAAATGTGTAGTCATTTGATTAAGAAGCACTGCCTGCCTCCTGGCACGTTGATTGCTTTGTTTTTTAATTATTATTTTAAATATATTTTATTGACTATGCTATTACAGCTGTCCCAATTTTCCCCCTTACCCCCAACACCCAGCCCCCCCCATTTCCTCTGGTAATACCCCGACTTAGTTCACGTCTGTGGGTCAGGAATATACGTGCTTTGGCTTCTCCATTTCCCATACTGTTCTTAACATCTCCCTGCCTGTTCTGCTCACTACCAATTTGTACTTCCCAATCCCTGCACCTTTTCCCCCATTCTCCTTTTCCCCCCTCCTAACCAGTAATCATCTAAATGATCTCCATATCTTTGATTCTGTTTCTGTTCTGCTTGTTTGCTTAGGGTTTTGGGGTTTGTTTGTTTTTTTAGATTCAATTATTGATAGTAGGGAATTTATTGCCATTTTAATGTTCACAGTTTTGATCTTCTTTTTCTTAAATAAGTCCCTTAAACATTTCATATAATAATGGGCTTGGTGATGATGAACTCCTTTAGCTTTACCTTCTCTGGGGAGCACTTTATCTGCCTTTCCATTCTAAGTGATAACTTTGGTGGATAGAGCAATCTTGTTTGTAGGTCCTTGCTTTTCATCAATTTGAATACTTTTTGCCAGTTTCTTCTAGCCTGCAAATTTTTTACTGAGAAATCAGTTGACGGTCTTATGGAAGCCCCCCTGTAGGTAACTCTGCTTTTCTCTTGCTGCTTTGAAGATTCTCTCTTTATTTTTTAACCTTTAGCATTTGAATTATGATGTGTCTTGGTGTGGTCCCCTTTGTGTCCATCTTGTTTGGGACTCTCTGTGCTTCCTGAACTTGCATGTCTATTTCCTTCAGAAAATTAGGGAAGTTTTCTTTTATTATTTTGTCAAATAAGTTTTCAATTTCTTGCTCTTTCCCTTCTCCTTCTGGCACCCCTATGATATGAATTTTGGTATGCTTAAAATTGTCCCAGCAGCTCCTTACCCTAGCCTCATTTTGGGGGTTCTTTGTTATTCTTGCTGTTCTGATTAAATGTTTATTTCTTCCTTATGTTCCGAGTCATTGATTTGACTCTCAGCTTCATCTACTCCAATGCTAATTCCCTGTAAATTTCTCTTTATTTCAGTCAGTGTAACCTTCATTTCTGGTTAGATAATTTTTATGCTGGTGAAGTACCCAATGAGTTCCTTGAGCATCCTAATATCCAGTGTTTTGACCTCTGCATCTGATAGGTTTGCTTATCTCCATTTTGTTTAGTTATTTTTCTGGAGTTTTGATCTGTCCTTTCATTTGAGTTATGTTTCTTTGTCTCATCATTTTGGCAGCCTCACTATGCTTGTTTCTATGTATTAGGTAGAGCCTCTTTGACTCCCTGTCTTAATAGCATGGCCTAATGTAGGAAAGCCACTATTAACTACTTTGGAGCGCCCATAAGTTGGATGGGGAGAAACCTTTTGTAATTGCCAGGGCAGGGCAACCTGTGTGAACCAGGTTGATAAGGGGTCAGATATGGGGCCGCCACTCTGTGGCTCTGTGCGAAGGAGGGCTCAGAAATGGAACGATGGCTGTTTCCTGCCCTATGCAGTTTGCCTAAGAGGAAGCTGTCTGCTAGCACTCATCCTGATGCCAGACAATTCAGTTCCTCCCCATATGCCTCTAGTGCCCCTCCAGCAGCTGCCCCGGTGCTGGAGTCCAAAGAGAGTGAGTCTGAGTAAGCCCTAAGTCCACTGCAGGCCCTTTAAAAGGAGATGCTTGAGAATCCCTCCATTTCCTCTGTCATCCCAACCCACACTGGTTTTTACAGCCAGAAGTTATGGGGGCCTATCTTCCTGGCACTAGAACCCTGGTGGGGCTGAGATCCCTTGCTCCTGAAATAACCCTCCCAATATTTGCCCACCACATGTGGGTGTGGGACCAGCCTATTCCACATCTCTGGGTCCCCACGTCGCCACCCCTCGTATCCGTCTGGATGAATGTGACTTCTTCAGTTCCTTGGTTGTCAGACTTCCATACAGCTTGATTTTCTGCCATTTCTGAGTGATAGTTGTTTTGTCGTTTAGTTGTAATTTTGCTGTGGTTGTGCAAGGAGGTGAGCCATGTTTATCTACACCTCTTTCTTGACTGGAAGTCTCTGAAATTCCTTATAAAAAGTTACACAGCTTTACTAAGAAAATTAAAATCACCCAAAATCACACCATTAGGGAGAACCATTACTAGCACTTGGTGTCATTTTTCATGCATAAATAACAGTGTTTAAAAATTAGGGAATTACAATGTGTATACAGTTTTGCACCCTGGTTTGTTGTCCTTACTGTTTCTACTGAACAGATGGCAGGCAGGCTTCCCCACGTCATTACACATTCCTCTGGAGCATCGTTGTTACTGGCTGCATTGTTTTCCATTGTGTGAATATATCACAACTGTTTAAAAATTAGCTCCCTGCTGTGCATCACTTGAGTTCTTCCCTGGGTGTTTTGTTCTCTTGTTGGGAAGTGTGAACCGTGGGGTAGGTAGGCCTCTGTGCATATCTGTGATTGGTTCTCTGGAGCAAAGTGTAGGGACATTCATAGATCTGTTCATACAGATGGCCGAGTCACCCTCCCAACAACCTGCACCCATTAATACTCACTCCAGGAATGTGTAAGAATAGCAAAGATGTTGAACATGAACACCCCGGGTTCAAATCTCCGCTTTGCCACTATTTAGTCATGTGGTCTTAGGCATACTATGGAAATTTTCTGTACCTCAGACATCACACCTGAAAAATGGGGAAATGAATGTTTTTATGTCATGTGGCTGTTTTGAGGATTAAACGAGGTAAAGTGCTTAGGCCTGCGAATGGCACGCGGTCATCCAGGAGAATCTACAACCGGATGCTTCCTTCCACTCATGGATTCAATTTGCCCAACAAATACTTGTGGAGTGTCCTGTGTGTGCCAGGCTCTGTTCTTGGCATGTCAGGTGTATCAGTGAACAGAACGGATGACGATCCTTGTCCTCAGGAAAGTCCTATTCCAGTGGCAGGAAGGAGGAAACAGACAATAGATAACAGACACAGAAAACAAATAACTGTACAGAACATCGGGGTGATGAGTCTGCTGTGCGGGGGGGCGGGGGAAGCAGAGCAGAGTACGGATGTTTCCGGAACTCAAGGGACTCGGGCTGGAATTCTGAGAAGGGTAATTAGAATAGGCGCCAGTGAAAAGGTGACAGTCGAGCAAAGACTTGAAGGAGGCAAGTCAGACTAGCAGATAACAGGAGAACGGCTGTCAGCTGGAACATGCTGGAGCCTCAGGGGCAGGCAAGGGGCAGCTCGGCTGGAGCCGAGGGCGTGAGCAGGGAGGGAGAAGCAGGAGGTGCAGGCAGGGGTGGCAGGGGCAGATCACATGGACCTACTCCAGGGGTCAGGGGGCTGATCACACTGGGCCTTTTCTGAGCGGAGGAGTAACATGACGTAACTTAGGTTTTGTAAGAACCTCTCTTGCTGCTGTGTTGAGAATAGACTCTAAGGGTCAAGGGCAGAAACAGTGAGGCTGTTAAGGGGCCTCCGTGGAAGGAGGTTATGGTGACTCTGACCAGGGTGGAGGTGGCCCGAAGTGGCCACATTCTGCGGTGCAGGCCGCACCAGCAGGGTTTGCCATGGGGTGAGAGCTGCATGTGGGGTTGGAGAGGAGTAGGAGCCAAGGATTTACTCCATGGCTTTTCACCTGAATACCTGGAAGGATGGAGTTGCCTTTAATTCAGGTGGAAGATCAGGAGTGGAGTTTGGAAAGTGTTAAGTTTGAGGAATCTATGAGACATCATGGATTTCTGGTGTTTGGGAGGCAGCGCTAGAACAGAGGGGTTCACTGTCATATGCATGGTATTTTTGTAAAGCTACAAGATTGAATGAAATCTCCAAGAACATGCATTTAGAGACCGGGTCGATGACTAAACCAAGGTATGTAGATGGAAAAAATAGAGGACGAAGAAAGGAGCGATGCAATATGTCAAATGCTACAAAGAGGTCAAATTAAGATGCAGCTTGAGAACTGGTAAACTAATATCGATTCAGCAGCCTTGACCGATGAAAACAGATTTGATGGAGAAGGCAGAACAAAGGGCCTCATCAGAGAAGGTTTAAGAAAAAATGAGAGAAAACTTGGACACAGTGAAGACAGACAATTCTTGGAGGAATCCCTGTGCTCTAAAATAAATGTGGCAGTCACTAGCTGAGAAAATAGAATTTTAAAAAGGCACTGTGTGTGTATGTGTGTGTGTGTGTGTGTGTGTGTGTGTTTGTGTGTGTGTGTTAAAGAATGGAGGCCCCCTGACCTGTGTGGCTCAGTTGGTTGAGCATTTTCCCACAAACCAAAAGTTTGCTGGTTCGATTCCCAGTCAGGGCACATGCCTGGGTTGTAGATTCAGTGCCAGGTCAGGGCGCATATGAGATGCAAGTGATTGATATTTCTCTTACATCAATGTTTCTCTCCCTCTCTTTCTCCCTCCCTTCCCCTGTCTCTAAAAATAAATAAGTAAATAAGTAAATAATCTTTTAAAGAATGGAGGAAATAATGGTACGTGTGTATCTATATGGAAAGGTTCCTGAATAGAGAGAGAAAACCTCAGGTGTAAGGAAAGGGAGAAGGGTTGCAGCACTGTGCATGTGCATAGGCGAGAGTGGCTGAGCTCTAGTCTCAAGTGGGAGGGTGGGTTTTAGATGGAAGCCTAGGAAATTCGGGGCTTCAGATGCTGGTCAGTGGGCAGAGGTGGGAAGGGAGTCCGTGAGCATTCTCTCCTGATAGCCATGCATTTACTGAGCATCTCCTCGATGTCCACACTAGGCTGCCCATTAGGTCGTTTCACCAGGCTTCCCACATCTCCGACACGCCTTGGCCTTTCTGACGCAACTCAGGAATGTTTAGAGGAGTTGCTGGGTTTCCAGGGACGGTGGTAATTGCACTGACAGGAGCCTGGAGGGATAAGCATCTTTCCAAAGTCCTCCCTGAATACGTGGGGTCAAGAATTTGAAGCAGTTACCCTATCATTCATTACTAAACATTGATAGAGCTGCGTGCTAAAAATAGCTGTGCTAAAAATAAAAGGTCCCAGCACTTATGTGAATTTTGTCAACTAAACTGCCAACAGCTACATCTACATATTTGGAAACATTTATACGACGAACACTTGGATATTTGGAAACATCAGAAACCTTGGCATCACTGGGCATTTTTCAAACTTCATACCCCTTCTCTAGACATTCCGGTTCTGTGTGGACACAGCCGGGCAGTGCGAGTGATCCATCTGAAATCAAGCCTCTGCCCACAGTGGCCTGTTTCCTCGGGGGAGCCCTCACGAAGCAATCATGGAGCCACGAGAAACAGAGTGTCACTGCCGTTTTATCTTGAATCATCCATGAAAATTAACATTCCCTTATATTTAGACTTAAACTCTCTCAACAAACTTTCATTTTGTGCCTCAATTCTCATTCTAAGCAATTAAGCTATTTCAATTTCTTCTGCTACCTCAAGCAAGTACAAACCTCTCTTCATCTTCTTTCTCATAGTTGATGAAATCCTAAGCCTAGTGAAACCCTTCCACGCTGTGGCCGATGTGTATCGTCAGGTTAAGTCAGCTTTGCTTTCATTGCCTTTGGATTCTATTACTGCCGTTCATTATGAGTTATTGGATAAGAGGCTGCAGCATAACTGACTGGAAATTAAATCCAAGGTACTGTTCAGCTTTCAAAAAAAAACCTGTGATTCTCTGCAGCCAATTAGGTATTAAATTCGGCTTCCTTTATTTATTATATAAGGTATCATGATAAAGAATAGGCAAATCTTTTATCCATTCTTCTTTATGCCTTTAAGAGTACTTTATGGTCTGCTGTCCCATATTTATGCATTCTTATTGTGTAGAAAATGCCACTCACCTCCAGAAAAAGCAAACTTTCAGTAGCTGCTTCCTGAATCTTTCATACCTATTTATATGACCAGGTGCCCAGCGGGCTTGTTTACACCAGCATTGCCACAAACGCGTGAGTAATGCATTTTGATGTGACATTGAGACGGCTATGATGTCACCAGGCGACAGGAATGCTTTAGCTCCATTTTCATCTTCTGGAACCGCCATCCCGTCTCCAGTCCATCGTCGACTCTCCTTCATGACAAGTCATGTCTTGGGCTGGAAAATGATTCAGTAGGAGCCTCTGCGCGACTGCACTTGCTCCTGAGAGAACCCCCGAGTGGCCCAAGCGGAGTGCTCAGTGACGTTGCGGTTTCCTCCACAGCGACTCTGCGGTCACCGTGGCAGCGCCCGCCCGGGGGCCTTTGCGAACCGTGGCCAGCCCGAGTTTCGAGCGTGGGTTTCTCTGACCGCAGCGCCCGTGCGTGTTTACATGCCACGGCCGTGTGTGGGGCTATTGTCGATTTTAACGTGAAATAATTTTTAGCTTTTCTGCCCAAACTAGTGATAGAAACAAATGGTTTTCCTCGTGGCCCCCAAATACCAGCAACAATTGGATTATTCCACATTTTCACTGAATTTCAGCCACTAAGGATCCCAGCTTTGCCACAGGTTTTAATATGGAAGAGTTTGAGAGAAATAGGATAGACACTGGGGAAATGTAGCCAGCAGTAGGAAAGTTTTTTAAAAAATAGATTTTAGAGAGAAAGAAGAAAAGGAGGGGAGGGAGGGGGAAAGGGAAGAGAGAGAGAGAGAAACATCGACTTCTGTTGTTCTACCTATGTAAGAACATGCGCCCTGACTGGGGATTGAACCCAAAACCCTGGCATGCTAGGGACAATGCTCTAACCAATGAAGCCCCCCTGCCAGGGCCAAAAAAGTTTTTTAAAATGTATAATAAAAAAAAATTTTGAATGTATAATAAAGGAATTTTATCATGGTGAATTACTAGGCTCATCAAGTAGGAAATAATCATAGTAATCACATTATAATTAGGTATGTAATTGGGTACAAAATAAATAGGCAATGAAAACAAAATAAACATTGAATAGTCATTTAAACAAACTTGTGTTAGGACTTGGCTGGAAGAAGAAGTGGCAGCACGGGGACAGAAGACATAGTGGACGATATCCTGTCGTCCGTCGCAGGACAGCAGGAGACAAATGCCTGAACTCTGCACACCAGGAAACAGTGATGGAGGCCCACTGCATAAGGATGTGGGTGTAAGTTCCCGAAAAACAGCTAACAAGAATCTCAAGAGAGGAACTGGGAATGGGCAGCGGTGTGGTAGAGCTGACTTGTTCTTGACAAGGCCAGGTGGGCACCTCTCTCCAGGACCCCTTGTTCAGTGACGTCACAGCGGGGTCCGAAAACAGCCAAGGTGGGCATGTTCACAGCCCTGAAATGGAAAACACTGTAAGTCAGGGCTTTTCCCCCCAGAGAGTCAGTGGCTACACATTCGCCAGCGTAACACTGGGGGTGGAATAAGGGCTCCTTTTTTTAGTTATAAGCTTTGCTGTACTATTCGGTTTTTCAAATTGTGTATCTGTATCACTTGGAGAAAATGACATTTTTCAGGGAGCAACCCACGGGGAAGAGAGCATGTCAGAGAGAGGGGATTTGCCTTACCAAGTATCAGGATATATCACAAAACCAGTATAATCTAATCACTATGGCATAGACACAAAAATAAACAAGCAGAATAGACGAGAATCCATAAATTGATCCCTACATATATAATATATTTATACATGATAAAGTATTTCAATTCAGTGAGGGAAAAGTGATTAATGCGCACTGCTGATACAATCGTCTGTCCACTTGCATTGGTCTGCTTGGGCTACCACAACAAAATACCACAGGCCAGGTCGCTTAAACAACACAGCTTTATTTTCTCACAGTTCTGGGGACTGGAAGTCCAAGATCAAGTTGCCAGCAGGTTTAACTTCTACCAAGGCCTCCCTCCCTGGCTTTTGCAGAGAGCCGTCTCCTCACTTTGTCCTCACGTGGACTTTTCTCTGTGCACAAAAATTCCTGCTATTTCTTCCTCTTTTTATAAGGACACTTGTACTTCATTTCGCCTGACTGCCTCTTTGAAGGCCCTGTTTCCAAACCCAGTCACACCGCGGGCTAGCGCTTCAACACATGAATCTGGGGTGGACGCAGTTCAACCCGTAACACCTCCTACAAAAGCCAAGTTAGACCCTTAAAGAATAAAAGACTTAAGCGGGAGAAATTAAGTCATAAAAACATTAAACAATAATCCAGGAGATTCCATGTCATCTAGGGTCATGGATGTTTCTTAACCAAGTCAGGAATTTCATAAACTCTAAAATAGTGACTATATTAAAAAGTTGAACTTTATAAGGTAAAGGGTATTTTAAACAAGGTGTATCAGTCAGGATACAGTGCAGGCAACGTGAAGATCCCTAGGTTTTTCAAGAAGGGAGGAATTTAATACAGGGAATGGGTGTCTGCAAAAGTATTGGGAGAGCTAGGGGGCCATTGGCAGCAGTGCAGCTGCCATTATATGACTGATTGCGAGAGGACATCTACAAAATTGCCACCCAGATATCAGGAAGTTGTTGCTGCTGCCTACCACCGCTGCCACCTCACCTCTGACATTCAGGAAGCTGTATCAGTCGCTGGAACACAAGCTGAGGTCACGAGTATTCATGTCTCTCCAAACCTGCTTTCCAGCAAAAATAGCACGAGGAAGTGGCTGCCATCTCACTTCTGTCTCCCAGGTCTTGCATGATTGCATCTCACCGGCGCAACTTAATTTACATCTGATTCCGAGCTAGAACAGAATCCATAAAATGTGTTTTTTCTCTTTCCAGCCACTATGATGAGGGAAGTGCTGAGATGGGGACATCATATGACCAGACTACATCCAGGGAACAGAGTCCATTAAAACACAATACATCTGGGGACTGAGCATGGAAATTACTGATGCTGGACAAAGGCTCACAAATTTAAATCATTCATAGCTCTCATAGATGGATGAGGAAAAGGTAAACAATCCAGGACAAAAACAGGAAAGAATATGAACAAGAAATTTGCACAAATGGCAAAGATAAACAAAAGAAAAGAAAATTTGCTTGGACTCATATTCAAAATGAAACACTAAGATATAACTCTATACCCACCCTAGTGGCAAGAATTTGAAAGAGCAATGCCATACTAATGGAGGGGCTTCAGAGGAGAGTACTTGAGTAAGTTCAGGATTTAGGTAAAGAAAAGAAAAAATCACCCTAGCTGTTTTAAGTAGAAGGGAATTTAATACCAGGAGTGAGGTGCTTGAAAAATTCCCGTTACTGAAAGGGCTAGGGCCGTTGGCTCTAAGCTGGACCTTCAGTAACGAGTCCCAGAAAACCACTGCTGAACTCACCACGAGAGCCGCTGCTCGCCTGCTTTCTTTCTTTCTCTCCTGTGGAAGTGAGTGATGAAGTATCATGTCTGTAAAACAGTACATTACGTGTGCGTGCGTGCACATACATAGGTGTCTGATTACGTGAGCAAGGAGAGAGCGCCTGGAAGGATACACACCAGGCTGTTACCGGGGTTACCGGCATAGGCAAAGGTATGGCGTGCGGATGGGGCATCTGAAGTGCTGAGTGGAAAAGGTGGGGGAGGGAATGAGGAAAAGGAGATGAAAGGAAAGTGCAAAAAAGGGGAAATTTAAAAAAAAGTGTATACTTTTAGCGTGACTCACTCAAAGTCACTCTCTCAAAGCCTACAATTTTAAAAGTTGTCTCCAAACACTGACGGGTAAAAAGAGCACCATTCAGCCAGGTGTGGCTTCGTGATTGACATGCGTGAGAGCAAACTTGGAGCTCAGTCATTGTCTTAATTTTCCAGGTGTTCTAGAATGCAGCTGTTTCCGTTCTGGAAAGCAATTTTGGCAAAAGCCACAAAACTTCCACATCCACTGACCCAGAAATCACACTTATAGGAATCTAAGTTAAAATCCTGAAGCGATTTGGGTAAAATTTTTGGTTTGAAAATGTTATTTTAGTATTAATTATAATAGCAAAACATAAGGAAAAAACAGTCTAAATGTTTAGCAAAGTTAATTTAGTAGACCCACAGAATGGATCATCAAGCAATCAGTAGAAGTCTTATTTTTAAGGACTTAATGACATAGGACACTGCTCACGATGTAACACAGGTGAATGACAAAGCAGACAAAATCGTGGGCCGCTGGATCGCACTGTTGCCAGGCACACACAGAAGGCCTCAAGGAGCTACACCGAAATAGTGATGCTGGTTAGCGCTAGGAAATAGATTCAAATGGCTATTATTTTCTTCATTTGTTTGTGTATTTTCCAAATTTTTTAGAATGAGCCTTTCTTTGGGATGGAATGTTCTTTTGCTCTGACGTGAGAGCAGACTAGCTGGCAAATCAGCCACCCCAGTCATTCATAGACTGTGAACTGTTGGAGGGTTGTCGTCTGCTTAGCGTGGCATTCTCACTGCTCAAAATGTGGCCGTGGGTGGGTGATGGACGGATGGGTGGGTGATGGATGAATGGACGGATGAAGGATGGATGGATGGACGCATGGATGAATGCATGGAGGGATGAATTTGGTGGTTCTGGTGGGCCAGGCAAGGGGCCTTCCATTTTCAATCCTCTATTCTTTTCCCCTGAAGCTTTAAGGCACAGTAGGACTTTCTCAGAGATCAGAGGACAGTCTGTTCATTAAAGTAGAAGTACCACTTTCACCTTCTTCTATATATATCAGGTTATAAATTAAAGAAAGGATAATATTTGTGAGAGAGAGCCAAAAATAACCAGAAATCACCTATATCCTTCTTTATACAACATAAGAAATAATTGTAGTTATGCGTGTGAATAAACAGGTCCTCAGGTTCTCTGCCAGGTCTTACCCGTATGCCAAGTCAAGTCGAGCATCTGCAGCTTCCAATTGCAATGAGGAAAGACATAAGCCAATATCATACCAGGAAGAGCTGGGTAAGCAGGCATTTGGGGGCATTTAGTGCATTTGAAACTCAGTCTACATCCTTTAAGGCATCAGAGTTAAAATGTTGTGAAATGGCTCTTTTGCTCAAGACCAATTTATCTACCATTTTGAGCATGAATTTATGTACGAGGCACCTTAACTGTGTAATTGCACTTAATCCTAAGAGCAGTATTATTATCCCTGATTTATTTACGAGGAAGCTAAGAAGATGTAATTTGCTCGAGGGCACACAGCGACTAACAGAGCCAGGATTCAAACCTGAGCCTGCCCAGCTCCAAAACCTCAGCCTCTCTGCCCAGTATACCCAGCAGTCAGACTTACAGCCAATTCCCTCCCACTCCAGGGGTGTTGAGGCAGGTCCTTTCATTGCCACTTTGATACACTCATTTGTAGTTGGTTAAACCAGTTCTGACACAGACTTTGTTAATGGATGTTAATGCTGCTGTGCTAGAATAGCTCTCCCTCCAGGATGCCAGAGAACATTTCAAAGTCACCCTGAGCAGTAAGAAATTATATTTTCCTTAACAAATTTCTCACCTAGTCATAAAATTATTGTAAATGTCGCCTGCGTGTGTTGGTGTTTACATTCTGACGGAGAGCAAGAGCGCGGTGGGTTGTGCAGGAAAACATCAAAGTTTAGTGGGTGACAAAGCAGCACCTCTGATCTTCACTTCAAAGGCAACCAAACAGAAAAACCTTCCCAGCAACGCCTTTGAAATTAATGTCAATCAGGCTTCTTCCTGACTTGTTTATGCAAGTACGTGCGTTATGAGTGAAGCTTGTAGGAAACCATAAGCCTCTTCTAAAATAGCAGTAAAAATACCTACAGCGCGCGCACACACACACTTTTTTTCCTGACACTTTATAAGAGAATTTTAGTAAGTGGACCCTTTTTATCCCTGATCCCTGATTCTCTAACGCCGATTTCAAAAGGTGCCAACAAGGTTCCATCACAGAGGAACGAGCCTTGTTTCTAAGCCCCAAAATCGAACACCTGGCATTTTCTGTAACGTTGAAACAGCCTCCTTTTCTTCCTCTCCGGAGCCAGTGTCTGTCTCTTCTCCTGAGCACACACGCAGCTCACGAAGCCTTTCAGTCTGGCACAGGGGCATCTTTGAAATTCTCAATTCTGCCCTGACTCGTGTGGCTCTGTGCGTTGGGCATTGTCCCACAAACCGAAGGGTCGCTGGTTCCATTCCGGGTCAGGGCACACCCCTGGGTTGCAGACCAGAGCCAGGTCCCAGGCTGGGGGCGTGCATGCAGCAGTCAATTGATGTTTCTCTCATACATTAATGTGTCTCCCCCTCTCCTTCTGCCTCCCTTCCCCTCTCTCAGGAAATAGATAGATAAAATCTTTAAAAAAAAAAAAGAAAAAATTTTTCTCAATTCCACCTCTACCTCTTCCACCTCCACCTCCATCCACCTTCACCTCTTCTAGGACATGGCCACCTGAGGAGGAAGGCATGGCTCCTGGCACGCTTCCCACACTGGGTTGATGCTTCCCGTCCGCTCTCACAGCACCGGGGTCTACACAGACCACATCACTCCCCACGGTCATCATCCCTGCGCTCTTAGAAAGCCAGGGCCACATCTGTATCATCTTCGTATCCCAGGCACATAGTGCTCACACACAATGGGTGCTCAATCAGGGCGTATGGTCCAAATTAGGTGCATGAAGGAGAGTGCAGACCACCCTTTGACCACGTAGCTGCAAATGAGAGACTTGGGAGTCTGAAACAGAAAAGGGATAACACTTGAGGGCAGGCCCCCTGGAGCAGGAAACAGCAGTTGAAGTATGTGATGTGGAAAGGTCCAGCAAGGCTCATTAGCAAGGGGCTTACGAGGCGCAGGCTAAAGGTGAGGGAGACAATCACCTGACAGCCGCTGTGGGGCTCAGGCTCCAGCTTCAGGCCCAGACCTGGTGCCCCAGGCCGTGCCTCCATGATGAGCCTGTGTCAAAAAGAGTTTGGTAAGACCCCAGGAGGGATCAGATCGCCTTAAGTAGCCTCCTTTGCTGTTGGTGTTTGGTTACGGTCATTATGAAATACCTTAAAATGGTTTCAAAACATTTTCAATGAAAATACCCTGAGTTTAAGAATTCAATGAATCAACACATATGTACTAGCTGTTATGCTAGATCTAAGGATTCGGCCTTGTACAGCTTAAAGTCTTAGTTAAAATAACACTAGGAATGGTCAAATGTAAAAACGGTGCACTTTCCCATTCGTTCTGCACTTGCACAGCCACTGCCATGAAGAGTATAAAAGAATGTGGAGAAAGAACAAAAGACGGAACATACATTATTTCCAATTTCATCTCAGTTCCACCGTATATTAAAAGGGTGATTTCTTCTCTGACTTACTGAAATGAGATGAGAGTTGATTTGGGGGGATTTTAATAATAGGGACTGTCTTCATTCTTTATATAAAATTCATCTCAGAGTCCAGACAACAGCCACTAGTAACGGGCATGGCCTGAGCACGCAGCAGCTACGTTAAGGTGGATGCAGGTGCAGGAAGCAGACTTGATGTTAGCTCCCGCAGGAGAGGGGGCCTCAGAGGCTGCCGCCCCTGTTCAGTTCCTTCTTCAACCTCATCAGTGAGAGAAGAAGCTCCTCCTTCCCTGAGGAAGTTTGAAGGCGGGGGAGGAGACAGCCAGGCCTGCAGCCTCCTGGAAATACCGCCACCTGGGATCTAGAGGCATGGGGATCTAAGTACTTCCCCCAACCAGCTCAATATTTTGAATACTGAAGTTGGTTTTGTTCCTTGTGTTTCTGGCTTGGATTCTGTCTTTTAAAACTGAGTAAATCACAGTGTGTGTCTGACCTAACTGCTGAAATGAGGACCGCGCTTCCCCACAGAAAGAGTCGTGTAAGATGGAGAAGAGAAGCTTCCGAATGGCTAGAGTCCTGCAAACTCACCGAGGCTGAGAGTTTCATTACTTTGTGTACATGAGTCCCAGGCCTACAGCATTGCTGTTGGGACTGATGGAAAGATCTCAGAGTGATCAGCAGCCGCACTAAAGCACATTATCCCAGCTCTGACCAGTGTGGCTCAGTTGGTTGAGTATCATCCTGCAAAGCGAAAAGTCTCTGGTTTGATTCCTGTTCAGGGCACGTGCCCGGGATGCGGCCACCCCCTCTCCCTGGTCGGGGTGCGTGTGAAAGGCAGCCAGTCGATGTTTCTCTCCCTCTTTCTCCCTCCCTTCCCCTCTCTCTAAAAATAAATAAATGAAATTTAAAGCACATTATCACAACCCCCTCAACTGGTTTGACATGTAAACTCCCACAGATACCACATCCTGACACACCAACTTACTTTGACATTATTTTCCACAGCAAGCCGGCTTCACTCAACACAGGCTTTAATAATGCATTTCAGGTACTCTCGCTAATCTTACTGAAAATAAAGAGTGCAGCTTTGAAAAAACAAATAGGCCTTGATTTATAAGGAAACTCTTTCACTTCCTGCCTACTGTTTTTATTATCACTTGAAAGATTTATCTTATTCTCCTTTTGTTTAAATTTGGAAACTGGAATTTTAAAGAGCAGCTGATAAAGTACAAATTCCAGACTTGAAAGTTTTAGCCTAATATTAACTCATCATAAAATAGCTAGTAGATTTTCCTTCTTCGTGAAAATAAGGCAACAAAAATGCATTTGCATTTACAAAACAGGTCAAGGTCATTCGCAGTGCTCATCAATCCTGCCACCCCTGTGGAAAGGGCTAAAAGCGTTGCCTACATTTTGCAGATGGAAAAAAAGTAACAGGTTCCATCTTGCTCTGGGTGGAATAGCAAAAATCCTGTGGTAGAGCCTGAAATAGAAACCTGAAGGAATTTGTGTTCCTTTTTTGATGTAGAACAGGACTCAACTTAAGGAGCGTCATTAAAATCTTGCTACAGAAGAAGCAGGCCTATCTCTTCACTCAACTGTCTTTTTTGGAATCAAATAGCTCATTTTGGTTGTAGTTTCAATTGGATCCATTATGCTAATTAATTTAACTGACCAAATATAATTCATATGGTAACTCATAGAATACATTAGATGCTCAGTGTAATAAAGAATAGAAAACCATTTCAAAGAACTTTTTTAAAAAGAAAAAGCAATATTTAAAACCCGATAAATAATAAAATAAAATCCAATGTAGAGTTGAGGAGACTTTTGCCCAAGACGGGAGAGTAGGGCGGGGAACTCCGAGATCTCCTCCTCCCAGGACCACATCAAAACTACAACTAAATTATGGGACAGCCGCCATTGGGAGTCACCTGAAGACTGGCTGAACAGAACTCCTATATCTGAAACTATCAAGAAGAAGCCCCATTGAGACTGGTAGGAGGGGTGGTGGAGATGAGAAATGGGTGAATTCTGCACCCATACTGTGACAATTTAAAATTGGGAGGGTCATCTCAGCTGTGGAGGAGAGAGGGGTCCCCGACTCACACCAAATCCCGGGTCCTGGCACCGGTGCTGAAAAGAGGTGTCCCATGTCATCTGGCTGTACAAAGCAGCAGAGATCGCATCCCAGAGAGACAAAGTGCTGTGGGAGATGGCAATATGCTTCTCTTAAAGGGCCAGCACACAAAACTCACTCACTCCAAGCTCCAGTGCAGGGACAGCAGCTCAAAAAGCACTGGAGAACACACAGGGAGGAACTAAATTGACTAACTTCAGGGCAAGGGTGGGAGGGGCAGAGGTCTGGGCAACTTTATCTGGGGGCAGAAACGCTAGAAGGTGCCACTGTTTCTTTGTTGAAGCCTCCCCACCACCCAGCTGACTCAGAGCAGGAGAGCACCAAACCTGTGCTCTCCATTAACCTGGCTAAAATAGTTCACTCAGCCCTAGTGATCCCCTAAGACCCTGCCTCACACAACTGCTCAGTTGGCTCCTCTCCAGGAGTGGCCTGCTTCAGCTCATGCTGCAGATTCAAAGGACCACGAGCTACACATAAGTGGCAGCTGCCCCAGGCTTGGGCTGCAGACCCTCTCAAAGGTCCACAAACCCCACACAAGGGGCTACTGGCCTCAGCATACATTGCAGGCCCTGCCAAGAGACCCCAGACTCAGAACAAGTGGCAACTAGTCTCAACTTGTATTGTATCTCCCGTAGGTGGCCCCAAGCCTGGTGTAAGTGGTGTCCAGTATTAGCCTGAAATGTAGCTCCAGCTAAGTGGCCATAAGCTCAACACAAGTGGTGTCTGGCCATAGCTCTTACTGTAGCTCTTCCAATAAGTTCCAAGCCAAGCACAAGTGACAGCTAACCTCAGTTCACAGGGTAGCCTCTTGCAAGCACCTCCAAGCCCAGCACAAATTGCAACCAACCACCTATCATTTTGCAGCTCCTACAATGCAGACCTAAGCCCTGCACAAGAGGCAGCTGACTTTGGCCTGCACTGGAGTCCCTCCCACGAGTCTCCAGGCCCAAAACACCCAGTGGCCAGCTTCAGACCTCACTGGAGCCCCAGTTCTACAACTGACACACCCCAGAAATGGACTCTGCTACCACCAGAACCCGTCTACAGTGACTCCCACTCCATGGGGTCAGCCACTGCACAACAGCTCACCCACTGTAGTCATGACCTCACAGTCAAGGGCATTCAATAATGATAAAGGGAGCAATCCAACACGGTGATATAACTCTTAGTAATCAAAACAGCATGGTTCTGGCATAAAAACAGACATATAGATCAATGGAACAAAATAGAGAGCCCAGAAATAAATCCACACCTTCATGTTCAATTAATAGTTGACAAAGGAGGCAAAAACATACAATGGAGTAAAAGATAGTCTATTCAATAAATGGTGTTGGGAAAAATTGGACAGATAAGTGCAAAAAAAATGAAACTAGACCACCTTTTTACACCACACATAACAATAAACCCAAAATGGATTTAAGACAAATGTTAGATTTGAAACCATAAAAATCCTAGAAGAAAACATAAGCAGTGAAATCTCAGACATTTCTTGTAGCAATATTTTTTTTCTGCCCAATTGCCTCCTTGGGCAAGAGAAACAAAAGAAAAAGTAAACAAATGGGACTACACCAAACTAAAAGGGTTTTCACAGCAAAGGAAACCAATAACAAAATGAAAAGACAACCCACTGAACAGGAGAACATTCACCAATGATACATCTGATAAGGGGTTAATTATCCAAAATTTATAAAGAACTTATAAAACTCAACACACACACACACACACACACACACACACACACACACACCAATCCAACTTTAAAAATGGGTAAAGGACCTGAATAGACATTTCTCCAAAGAGGACATGCAGATGGCCAATAGACATATATGAAAAGATGCTCAATGTCACTAATCATCAGAGAAATGCAGACTGAAACTACAATGGTGCTCTGGTTGGTGTGGCCCAGTGGATTGAGTGCCAGCCTGGGTATCAAAGGGTCGCTGGTTCAATTCCCGATCAGGGCATACGCCTGAGTTACAGGCCAGGTCCCCAGTAGGGAATACTCAAGAGGCAACCACACATTGCTGTTTCTCTCCCTCTCTTTCTCTCTCCCTTCTCCTTGTCTAAAAAGAAACAAATAAAATATTTTTTAAAAAATAAATAAAATCACAATGAGATATCATCTCACACCTGTCAGAATGGCTACCATCAATAAATCAACAAACAACAGGTGTTGACAAGGAGGTGGATAAAAGGGAGTCCTTGTGCACTGTTGGTGGGGTTGTAAATTGGTGCAGCCACTATGGAAAACAGTATGGAGTTTCCTCCATAAAAAATCTAAAAAATTAAAAATAAAAATACCGTATGACCCAGAAATTCCACTTCTGTGTATTTATCCGAAGTATTCCGAAACACTAATTCAAAAAGGTATGTGTGCCCCTGTGCTAATTGCAACACTGTTTACAATAGCCAAAATATGGCCCTGGCTGGTGTGGCTCAGTGGATTGAGTGCCAGCCTGTGAACCAAGAAGTTGCCGGTTCAATTCCCAATCAGGACGTGTGCCTGGGCTGCAGGCCAGATCCCCAGTTAAAGGTGCATGAGAGGCAACCACACACTGATGTGTCTTTCCCTCCCTTCCTCCCTCCCTTCCCTTCTCTCTGAAAATAAATAAATCTTTAAAAAAAATAACCAAGATATGGAAACAATCTAAGTGTCTATTTATAGACAAATGGATAAAGAAGATGTAGTACATGTAATGTTGGGCAAAAGTAGGTTTACAGTTGTGTATATGGAAAATAACAACAATTAATAAATAATAACACAAGAATAAACTCTTTGTTTCACATAAAACTGTAAACCTATTTGTGCCCAGCCCTGTATATATGATGGATTATTATTCAGTCACAAAAAAGAAACAAAATGTTCCCATTGCAACAACATGAATGGACCTAGAGCATATTATACTGAATGAAATAAGTCAGAGAAAGGCAAATACCTTATGACTTTACTCATATGTGGAATCTAAAAAACAAAATGAATGAGCTATCAAAACAGAAGCAAATTCATAGGCACATAGAACAAACTGGGGATCGCCAGATGGGAGCGGGTGGAGCAGCGGAGGGGTTGCCGGTTGTGAAGGCGGTGCCCTCCGGGACGTGGAGAGCAGCGCAGGTCCCACGATGCTGTCAGATGCTGTCACTCGCTGTGCAGTCAGACGGGTGCTGGACTTATCAAGGGATCACTTTGTAAGATACACAACATCTAATCACTATGGTGCACACTTGAAGCTAATATAACATCGTATGCCAACCCTAAGTGGAAAATAAATATTTCCTAAAATATTTTAAATTTTTAAAATTTAAATAATTTTAAAAATATGCTGTACTCAAACACTATATGACAAAAAGCACTATTGTTTAGGGTCTACCAGTCAACGGGCAACTTCTCATATGGAATATACTTTTGGACTTCAAAGGGTTTTAAGTTAAATCCCACAATGACTTTTGAAGAAAGGCACCTTCAAAGTTTCAGAAATGGAGAATTCCATGCTGCCATCCTGTGTCCGCCCTCTGGCCATTACAGCTGTGGTTTCAGTTTCCTTTGCTACGTGTGTGTGTGTGTGTGTGTGTGTGTGTGTGTGTGTGAGAGAGAGAGAACGGGGGCTGCAGGGAAACTTTAGCCACTTGCTGCCGCACAGTTTGGAAGTGCTTAGAGTTTCTGCTATGTTCACTAGCCATCTCTACTATTACACTAGGAGTGGAATAGCTCTCACAGAACAGCAGCAATTTGCAGAGCCTCAGGCGCAAAATGAGGAATTTTATTATGCCCACTGTACTTAGTAGGTAACTGAAAGAATTAAAAGTGATAAGTTATGTAGAGCAATTGAAGTAGTGAAGAGCATGCAGTAAGTGTGTAATAAAGATTCACTCTTGTCATCTTTCCTTTAAAAGATGTTATTTATTTATTTTTAGAGAGATGGGAGGGGAGGGAGAATGAGAGAGAGAAACACATTGATGTGAGAAACATTGATCAGTTGCCTCTCACACACACCAAACCCGCAACCCAGGCCTGGGCCCTGACCGGGAATTGGACCAGCGGCCTGTCTCCTTGTGGAACGATGTCCCGCCACCTGAGCCACACAGGTCAGGGCAGCTCTGGTTATCTTTAGCGTGCTGCCTCGAGCACATGCCAGCCTTGCAAATATCAACGTTTTGCTGACATTCACTCATACAATACATTATTCATGAGCACCATTTAGGCATTTTTAAGATGGTCTAAATGTCCGGCATACTCTGGCAGCCACCAGCATCTCCCACCACATTCCCCCGACCCCTCCACTCCTGCAGCCCGGTTTATATCGTGCTGTATCCTGCATCTCTCTCCATCCCCACCTCGTGGCTTTTTGTGCAGAACTCACAGCAGCCCTCCTGCATTCCCCTGAATGCACTGAGCTCTTTCCCAGACACCCATGCGGCTCTTCCCTCTACCTGGGATACCCCCCAAACCTCTCCTTTGCCTCATAAACTCATCTTCTATTTTCTTCTTAATCATCCCTCCCTCAACCCCATAACTGAGTCTTTGATGTCTTTTTAAGCTCTCGTTAAGTGGTAATTTTATTACATTTTTAAATGTGATTCTTGTATTAATGTCTCCTTTACCCCACAAAGCTAAAAAGTTCCCCAAGAGCAATTGCATGTGCTGGGTTTTGTTTTCTCACTACCTGTTTACCTCCGGGTCTACCACAGTGGTTGGCAGATGGCAGGTTCTCAATACCTGCGGGTTCTACAAATGACAAAACATCCCAATGTGAGGCTATTGCTGCCCAGGGCTGAGCATGTCTGTCTTTCCACTTTATCTCGTAGTCACTGTTCTTGCATTAGGACTTATTCAACTGTACGGTGGGAACATACATATGTTACTAGGTAAACATAGTGTGGGAAAAATAAAATGTAAATTTAATGTGAAAGAGAGAGGGAGGGAAAGAGCAGTAAATGAAGCAAACAGAAACAGGTGGCCAGTAAACATTAGCAAGAGGCAGTATGAGTGGCGGCTGCACCCAAATCCTATGCCAGACAGAAGAGAAAATACCGTGAGAAGAAGTCAGTGAAGAGGCAAGAGACAACAATGAAGAATGGCCTGGGGAGGCTGAGGAGGCCAGTGGGACTGGAGGCCGGAGCAGAGGGGCGGGCGAGTACGGCTGGGAGGGAAGAGTCCACTCCAGCGGGCAGAACAGTGGGAAGGATGAAGCATTTGCAGGCCCATGGGGGGCGGGGAGAGGAGACACTGGGAAGCTAAGGGATTCCAGGACCCCGTCTCATCCCCATGACAAGCGGTCTTCTTCATGAGTGCTCTAGCAGACTGCCTCGGGGACTGTGGGCCACGTGTCCTGCACCCAGGGCAATGGTCCTTGTCCATCTTGCATCTTGGTCTCTAGGTTACCAAATATGAATCCAAATAGGACCCTCCTCGGGTGTGCAGGGTGCCAACCAGCTACTCATGTAGCTACCCTTCATAATGTTTAGTTGTTTCTGCAGTGAACTGTATTTTCCAAAGCCGCATAGCGATACCTGTCATGGAGAGTTCTGCGTTTCTCTTTCCCAGTGTCCTGTCCGCAGGGGCATTTGTTCCCAGAAAAGACAGTTGCTGTTTTTAGTTTTTCAAGTTGTAGGGAATACTTAGGATTTTCTCCTTAGCAGTTAGCACCCTAAGACATATTTTATACTTGCATCTTGATTTTTTATTCTCCGCTAGAAGGTCAAAGGCCTGTTTTGTCCAGGTGAGGATTAGAAGGCTGCATGGCACTTAACGGGCACTCAAAAGTGAAAAGCGTGGCACAGGAAAAAGCACCTCGGCCCTCTAGGGGACTGTGTGACCCAGAGCCCTGGCCCAGGCGCTGAGCTGGAAGGGGAGGGACGAGGGCCGCGCCACGAGGTTCTAGTGGAAAGTGCTTTCGCTGGAAGAACCAGATCCACCAGCGCCAAGGCCTGGGGGAGACGACAGATAAATCCCGATCCGACTCCCGCCACCCTTGAGGATCCAACAAAGACGCTCCGCGCAGTCTTCCAGTGCTGTCTGCAGAGCAGAAGCTAGGAGAAGAGACCGCGGGCGACAAAGCCCCTGCCCGCTTCTCTCCATCCCACCGCCCCTCTCTGACCAGCCGCCCGGGGATTGGCTGCCGGTCCCTCACCCTGCCCTCCTCCCGCCCTTCCCGGTCCCGGTCCCGGGGATTGGCTGCGGGGCCGGCGGACCGCCTCCGGGTCCCGCGCTGCCTGCGGAGTTCCCGGGGCTAGAGGGCTTCTTTGTCCTGCGGAGTTGGGGTGGCTGGGATGTCCAGTCCCTTGCGGTGGGGAGGTCACCCAGCGAGCCCTCGTCCCCTCGAGCTTTGCCCACTGGAGCACCTCTGCTCCTGGCGGCCAGAACAGAGGGGCAGAGCAGCCCTTGGCGACCCGAGAGCCGAGTGAGCACAGACACCTCTTGGAGGCGCCTGGCGGGTTCGAGGGGTGGGGGGGCGGGGGGCAGGCCTCAACGGGTAACAAGTTTGCATTTTGCTGCTTCCCCAGGTCGCGGCCTGGCGAAATTTTAGCGGGTTGGGGTTTCTGTTCCAGTCCCGCCTGCGAGGACTGGAGAGCCTGTCCCAGACCCATCCTGGGCCTGGGAAGTTCGTCTTCGCCGTCTACTCTGGGGGCGGGGTCCCTCTGCCTGACTTCTAAATGCCGTATGTCCCAGTCCTTGGGACACAGGCTGGTAAACCAGGACCAGCGGAATGGGGACACAGACAGATGTGTGAACAGCAGCTTGCAGCCATTTAGTAAATCCTGACTTCCCTAAACAAGGACACTCTGGTTTACCCTTCTTCCCAACCAGAGGGTAAATATCTTAAATCACCCTACTCAGGGAGATAGCAAAACTCCAGTTACCGTCATTTGCCAACCTCACCCAAGGACAGAGGAAGTTAAGGGAATTAATCTCATTTTGTCAACATTAGCATAAAACTGATGAATACTCTGTTGAGACCCTCACCAAAGATGTCCCCTAAACAACCCCCTTTAAAATCCCTCAAAACAAAGGTCTCTCATGCTTCTTCCCAGGAGCTTTGGCTGCATTGCCTCCCATTTCCTGCCTGTATCACCATTAACAGGCATCTCTAGAGACCATGAACAGGCATCTCCTGCCCTGGCTGGGGTGGCTCAGTGGATTGAGTGCTGGGGGTGAACTAAAAGGTCACCAGTTGGATTCCCATTCAGGACACATGCCTTGGTCGTGGGCAGGTCCTCAGTTGGAGATGTGCGAAGGGCAACCAGTTGATATATCTCTTGCACATCAATGTTTCCCTCTCTCCCTTCCCATCTCACTAAAATAAATAAAATTAAAAAAAAAATAAAAACAGGCATCTCCTGATTTTGTTGTCAGAGGTGGCTGGTGAGTGCCCCACTCAGGCCAGGGCACGGCCTTCCACAGCCCATTCTAAGTGGGAACAGGAGGCCTTTGACCTGTATCTCCTGAGAAGCCTTTGGGGGACCTTCCCTACCCAGGTTAGGTTTGCAAAACATCTTGAGGAAAAAAATAGGTAAACTGGAACACTCCTGCCCCCTCTGCACTCATGAAGAGCAGAGGAAACTACCTTGAATCCGTCAGTTTCCCCTCTGGTCAGAGAGGGGCACATACCTCCTCTTCCGACATCTCATGTCTTAGTCCTGTGGGTCCTCGGGACAGGGGAGGCCCTGGCCCACATAACTGGAGGACTGTTTCCGTGTACTCAGGAGCAGCCTGTCTGGATTGGGCAGTTTTTCTTTCATTGCCAGTCATTCTGGGAAATGTTTCAAATGACTGGTATGATCCCCCGCTCCCTACAGCTGCTCGCAGGAGTCCAGCTCACCCGGACTCGGAGTTTGGCAGCCCACGTGCAATCTCCCGGAAGCCTCCGCACTAGACGCCGGGAAGGAGGGTACGATGAGTCCACGGCCAGTCTAGCTCGTTGTCTGCCGGCCGGCACGCCCAAGCCTTCATATCACCAGAGGCGTTTGGTAGCTTAGAACGGTGGGATAATGGGGGACGCCCGGTCACCCCATAGAGAACTCCCTGGGCAAATAAAAGTGGGTGCCTCTAGGGAGCCAGGGAGTTTCTCTCTTTTTCTCTTCCTCAGGTCCACCACAGACAAAATGGGAAATACACCTCCTATCCCCTCAGGATCCCCTTCGGGATGCATTCTTAGAAACTGGGATTAATTTGACCTTGAAAATCTCAAGATAAAGAGGCTAATTTTCTTTTGCAACATGACTTGGCCCCAATATAAACTAGGAGATGGGAAAGTTTGGCCTGAAATTGGGAGCCACAGTTAAAACGCCGTGTCCAGTTAGACCTGTTTTGTAGAAGGTTAGGAAACGGTCAGGGGTTCCCTATTTTCAAGCCCTCATGGCACTGCATCGCAGTCCAGCCCTGTGCTCTGGGCCAAGGGAGGCAGCCCCTCTACGGGTCAGCAGTGACATTCTAGACGACCCCTTCTATATTCCCCACCTGTCTCTCAGGGGGAACCAAGTAGGCCCCAGCGTCTGAAGCCTCTGCTCCCACCACAGAGGAGTCAGCCTCTCCTCCACCCTACTCCCCAATGTACCCAAAATTACCAGCTGAAAAGAAACCTAGTCCAGCGGGACATACCCTGAGTGCAGCCCCACATCTCCCCACCACTGCTGCCCACCTGCCCCTGAGGGAAGTAGCAGGCAAAGAGAGCCCCATTCGGGTACATGAACCCTGCTCGATATCGGACCTGCAGCTGTGCAGAGATAGACTGAGGCCTTATTCACAAAGTCCGAGGACTTTGGCTTCCTGTGAGCCATGGGCAGTGAGCCCACCAGTCTGGTTTAGTAACCAAAGGTCAAGCCAAGCTTCATGGGTAGAAACAACAGTTACCTACTCAGGCCATGAAATATCTCCGGGTTCTCAAAAACCCAACCTAAAATGCTTTCAATTTCACAATCAATTTTGTCCATCTCTCTCCCAAAGATGAAAGATCACCAAAATCTTCATGGGCAGCTGGCCGCTGCTGCCAGTGGGTTTCCTATTCCACTGCGCTCGCCTAGAGGTGACACGCTCTCCTCCCAGACAGAGCCACAGAGCCCCTCACGAGGCACTGGATCCGAAGCACTGAAATTAGAATTGCCCAGCCACCCAATTACCCAGTTTTCACCTAGATTGCCATGAAACAGGCGGGATAGCTGCAGGTGTGCTAGGGTAACCTGTTTGCTGTCAGCCACACCCCTGGGAATATTTCTCACCTCAGCTGGACCCTGTGCACCAGATGTGCCCCTGTGCCCCCAGGCGGTCACCTCAGGCACCCTCACACCCGTTTCCCCATTCGTCCTTGTTTCCCACACCACGTCGGCTTTCTTAAAGGTTCGTGAGCAGCACTTCCCTACTCAACGACAGACCACCCACCAGCGACAGACTGCCACTGTCTTGCACCTCTGTGATACCCTAGCCCTGGCTCCACCGTTAGCCCTCCCTGATCCAGATCCCTACTCCCTTCCCCGTGGTTGCCTTACCCGCAGAGATAGTTTTTAAACCACCAGTGACCTCTTAGATATTTCCTTCAGCGGTCCAGGCTTGCTCTGTTCTGTGATAGCTCTTATAAATGAAATTTTTAGGTCAACTATGTCATAGTTTGCCCTAAAACTATGAAAACATGAAGCACTCACAGCACTCTGCCCTCTGAAAGCAGCCCAAGCTGCCCAACTCCTAGCCCTTACTGAAGACCTTCTGTGCTGGCAAAAGACAAAACTACCCCTATACTTATGAGATACAAGGACAAGGCATTTTGAACATCACTCATTCATAGGGCCACCAAGCGTTGGAATCGACTGGACAGAATGTGACATACAGAGGGGCCTTGGGCGTCATGCTGTTGGCACAGTTGGGAAGCCCCACAGAGAGTTGACCTCACCAATGGGCATGTATGTGCCAGCTCACAGCCCAGCACATCCCGCTGTGTCTACAGAAAATGACAGAGCTAACAAAGCTGCTAAATGAGCCTCCTCACCCGCTCTGTTCTCCAGCGAGCTTGCAACCCTGCCCTTATCCCTGACTGATACTACTAGCTATCAGGCAAACACCCCACAACTGGAAAAGAAATGGCTACAGAAAGGTGCCAAGCATTTATCAGAGGAATTACGGATTAGACCAAATGCACAAACTGTGACCCTATCCTCTGACTTTTTGGCTTGTACTAATCTCTCTTCAAACAGGACATAGGTGCAAGTGAAATGATAAATGATCAAGGATCTGAGAGACAATTGTTTCTGCCCTGGTATCCACAACACTTCTAACCATTATTTCCCAGTGCCCTACCTGTAAGTCTCACCAAGTTTTGGGGAGGTAAATGGTGTGCCCCAGGGAGTCCTCCAAGACCCACACTGCCCTGTGTGGCACCCCAGATGGACTTTACAGGTTTACCTCCAGCCCGAGGCTGTTCTCACTGCTTGATTATTGTCTTCACATTTGCTCAATGGACTGTGCTATCCAACGAGACATGCTGATGCCACAGAAGTTGTAAGTATATGGATAACATTATTCCTTGTTTCGGCATTCCTTTAAGAATTGAATTGACCAAGGAACTCGCTTTATGGCAGAAAGAAATCACTTCCTCAAGAAGACTCTGGAATAACCATTAACATTCCATACCCCCACCATCATTCCTAATCCTCAAGGCAAGTAAAACGTAAAAGTCTGGACATGAAAAGAACTGTAGGAAAAATCTGTCTAGAAATGACTAAAATAACCAGAACTGTTGTCCCTGGCCCTTTTACAGATCCAGAATACTCTAAACTGTCCCATTTTGAAGTAGTTTTTGTTATCCCACGCCTGCTGGCATTTGTAAACATTCCACTCCTGCACTGGGTGAGCATTTCAGGGACTTGAGTGGACAAATCAATACTATTACTAATCATTTATAAGAACTATTATACATGGAGCATATTGTGAAGAGGCAAAAAAAAATGTCTAGTCTTCACTGGCTGACAAGCCTTGCCATCACTTTCTTCCAGGAGATGGAGTGTGTGTCAAAATATTTCAAAGAAAGCATGATTGTCACTTCACTTGGAGAGGACTTACAAAGTACTGCAAACCATCTAGACTGCCATTAGAATTAAAGCCCTCCTGGACCCACACGAGACACACCAAGCTGCATTAGCTCATCACTTCCATGCCAGCCAGAAGGCCATTCCCCGAGTGGCCCCCTCAGGCTCCATCCAGAAGCAGACAACACAGCTTTACCCAAGAATCTCATCTCCACGTGTCTTCCCTTGAAACCTCTCCTCTCCCTGGCCTGGAAAATTGCCTGACTTAGAAAGTTAAACAAACCCCTTCTTCTCCCATTAATAGAAAAATTAACTAGAGGTTGTTTGTCGTAACCTATTCTCCCTCTGCTCCCTTTCAAATTGTGTCTTGCTTCAACTAACCCTAACTGCTTTTTCAACAATTCTTGAAGAACCCCAACACCCACTCACCCCAGGTTTCCAAACCCTGCCCACCTCAACTAATCAGTCTGCTGGCTGGTTATGGCAAAATGTAGGTAACACACATGATCCTGAACTCATCTTTGTTCCAGTGTGAGCCCCTGATGGGCCCATTCTGGATGGTGGAATACAAAAGGGGGTGGCATCTACAAGCAGAAGGACAAAAGTCGCTCTGCTTCCCCTGACGGTAGAGTGATTTGGCGCTGGGAAACCCCCATGGAAGCTCAAGGTCTGTCCTATGCTCAGGTGAGGCTACTGGAGGGAAATTTTTCACTTTTCATTAAAAATTAAAATGGCACTAGACTCTTCCTAGGTAACATGCCAAAAAACAATGGGCCCTGGACAAGCTCGGCTGTTCCTCTGGCTGGTCTGCACGATACCCAAGACTGCACAGGTGCAGACCAAACTTCTGGAACGACCTGGTCAGGTAAGGACACCTGTCTCTAGAGCTGCCAAAATCAAACCGCAGGTCTTCTCTATCAGGTTTTCTCTGTTTCACTACCTGTTTTGCTCTCACAGCCTGACAGAAGTTCATGGGAAATAGAGACATGCAGATGCCAATGTAACTAGTGATGAAGGTCATCATGAATACCAGACCCCAACCTGGGGGGTCACAGGTTCCACTCTGGCCTTGTCCACGAACAACTCTGGTCTCTATGTGGCAATAAGGCATGGAAGGGCTCCCACCCACATGTCAGGGGGGTGTGGCCTTGGGTCCCTGGCTCCTTCCCTCTCTGGGTGTCCCACTTCAAATCCTAGTTAAATCACGAACCCGGGTGCCTTCATACATGAAGTAGCACCACACAGACGTGTCCAACGAGACAACAGACACAGTCCGCCCATACATCTCAACACTGATTCGGTACACACGCTTTTGTCAAGTCGGGGGACTTCTGAGCAAGAAGAGGCAATTCTAAGCATTTCCAAAGAATAGAACAGGAGTGGATGGCCCCTATGCGGGCCCCGGCAGCACGCCAACCCGGAGTTAGCTTTAGCCTCCCTCCTCCAAAATTAGCATCTTCTGGATACAACGGCTGCCCAGCAAGAAAAACATGAGTGGTCATTGACGAACAATGCCGCTTCTGTGTAAATAGACCGGAGCCGTGATGTCTCATGGGAACCATTTAAAAGAACAGATGGATGTTCTACATCAAATACATTAAGCACAAGCACTTAATCGGACTGGCCTGTTCTCAGGAAGCAAGACTGAAGTGTCTGGATGGAGCCTGGAGCCGTGTGTTTGGATTTGTCCTTTTCTGCTTCTCCATCATTGTCATCATCTGTGTTGTTTCCTTTCGCACACCCTTCCCTTACCTACTGACTTCCAACTTGAGTCTTCTCTCCACAGCAGTCGACCTGACTCCCGGCCTGTGAAACTTCATGTCAGGTTTTGCACAGGGAAATGAAAGGACTAACTCCATCAGAATGGCATAAAGACTACTTTAAACTAAGGACATCTAAACAAACAGTAGCTGCGGGGGGAGGGTGGGCATGGGAAAAAACCTTCTCTCAACTTCCCTTTGATGAGTAAAGCAGGCCTTTCTGAGAATTAAGTTACCATAAACCCTCTCCGAGGGAGTCTTCTGAAAGGGAGGCGCCTCACTCGGCATTGGGACCTCCCAAGGAACTGTGTAAATAAGCCTCATTTGAACCTTCCATGCTTCCCCGCTGAGGCCTACCACCCCTGCCCTGGCCCATTACGCTGGATTACACAGGGCCCCCACCACAAGAACCTAAACTGGGAGAGGACGAGTTTTCCTCCCAGTAGCACTTTCTAGACACTTCTGGATACGCCAAGAGTATGCTCAAATACATAAGGGAATTTGGAAACCTTGATTTTGTTTGAAGGTGGAAGAATTCATTGTACATATATTAAATGTAGATTCAAAGTACATTGATGAAAAGGATTTTTGTGAATCTTTTTAAATTAGTCTCCATCAAGCTTGGGTAGTCACCCTCTCTGTTACACAACTGAAGACATTCTTTTTATTTCCTTCAGGGAGAAAGCTATAAGCCACTGAAGCCGGGATGATCTGGGGTCCTGATTTCCAGTGCGCATTTAACCTATAGTCTCAGGGGGTGTTCGTCTGGCCTGGGCTGCCGCCACCTTACCGTCGAGGGTAGCGGCAAAGAGAGAGGACAACTCAGGAAGGACAAGCAGAAGGTAATGGAAGCCAATGACATATAAGGGGGCGGGCAATGAGATGCTTACCCCCTTCCTAAATGTTGAACATACAACTGGTGAAGATTGTAGCAAATTGATGGCTTATTCACACAGAGAAAATAATTCTTTCAAGCTACATAAAAAATAAAAACAGTATTCTGGGTTTGTCTGAGGGGTGGGTTTATTATTTATAGTCACATTAGTGTCAAAAGAAGGTAAGAAACAAAACTTCCAGGGGAGACGGTTCCTGGGCAGAAGCCCTGCATCTGCTTCTCTCCTGTTCAGCAACGTGTGGTCAAACTTGGCACTGAAACTGGAGGAGCCAGTGGAGGATGAGCACGCAGCCTTCTGTGGTGAGTGTTTGGGGTTCGAGGGGCAGGAGGCAGATGAGGGGTGCAGAACGCGCTCCTGGAGTGGCAGAGTGTTCAAGGCATTTAGAGGGATGTGAGAAAAAGAAATCTAGATTCTTGATACCATCTCGATTTTCTTCTAAAGTGGGGATGAACAGTGAAGGGTGGGTAGGGCCAGCACTGCTTTCTCGGTGGCCTTGAAGACAACAGGGATTGAGTGTATTACTAATAAATATCATTTCAGGGAGAGGTGCATAGCCTTTGGGCCCAGGGGTTCAGTGCTCAGAGGTCACGGTTAAGGAGGTTGGAGACAAGGCAAGACTACCTACTGACTTACCTGTACACCTTGTCTGTCCTGCTGGAGCGCGGGTTTCACAAGCACAGGCGCATTTGTTGGATCGCAATGAAGAGGGTTGTGGTGAGGATCAAATACTGCCTGAGAGACCTCACCACTGACCGTGGGAGTTGCTTTGTCCACTGTAAGACTGAGTTCACTCACAGCCAATGTGAATATCTAACAGGTTTGAGTGTTAGCTTTGGCTGTGGTCAGCTGTAAATTTTGGAAAATTTATGAGGAAAGTTGATTCTACCATTTTGGAGTTCTTATCATGGTTTACTTTGTTCCCCTTTTCAAGTATTCAGGTGCATTAGAAACTTCATACATGTATGCACATGTACTTATTGGGTCCTTATTTCACAATGTCAAGGACTAACAAAGAGAAGAGGAAAGGCTGTGAGGTGAGAATGCAGTCTTGGAGTGCTGGAAAATGTCCACTGGAAGCAGCAAGTCTCAATTCACTGACCGGCACCGGGGACTCGGGGGCGTGCTAAGCCACACAATGTCTGGTCACCGGATACACAGCTTTTCTGCTTCCACGTGTGAAGTCTGTAGGGAGTGAAAAACAATAGATAGTAGTTTCAAAATCACCCATGTGAAAACAAAGACAGTTTTGACATTTGAAACTTATTTTGTAAGAAAATATCTTTTCATCATTATACAACAGATGGAGCGGAAGTTATATTGATTGGCAAAAGAGTTTTTTTTAATTAACCAGCTCCAAAGCTTTGCCAGATGTTTTAGCAATTCACTGAATTATCAACACTTACTAAGATTCAATGAGAGACGCCACAAAACAAGGCCCAATGTGATTAGTTCTGTTAGAATTAAGAACAATCTTTTGAATGATGTTTGTTACAAAGATAAATGATTTGAACACTTTAACCCACAAATATAATTAAAATGGCTCTCTAAAAGACATTGCTTTTAAGTGTTTTGTTCACAAATTGATATTACAAGTTTTGGTTTAATGAATGAAAAACATTAACTTTTGAGTAAATATTCTGTTTCATGTTACATTTAACTCACACAATTCTAGCACTCAGTGGTGGATCTTTTCTGTTGCAATGATTGCTGTATTTTACTTGTGGTCTCCTTCTACATTTATTAATTCGAATTCTACTGGAAAGAAGATCTGTTATTTCAGTCATTTCCATCAGTATGGACTCATGGATATGTGCATTACTCTCTGGTTGTGGTCCAGTACCATCATTTATACTGAGGCGGACACTGCCCCAGCTTTGGCTTCTCAGAGCTCTCTGCAGTTGGCTCCTGCAGCCTTTTCACACACTCCTCTCCTCTGCTTTGTTTGTTTTAAACACTTCCTCACTTTCTTTGGTGCTTTAAGATGCTCCAGC
The DNA here is from genome assembly GCF_019186645.2 of Phyllostomus hastatus. NCBI lineage: Eukaryota > Metazoa > Chordata > Mammalia > Chiroptera > Phyllostomidae > Phyllostomus > Phyllostomus hastatus. The sequence goes on along the minus strand of NW_025333709.1, from coordinate 30,827,026 downwards.
CTCACCTGGTATTTTTCCTGCCCAGCCCTAGAGCCAGGAACCGTGGTTCCTTTTACTGACCAGGTTCTTTAGACACGGAGATGCAGGCAGGAGGTATGCTCAGTGCTCCTGCTGCCGTGGTATCCCTGCATAGACGCCCCTCAGTGGACAAAGCTAGGAAATACGTCTGTGTCCATTGAACCAGGTACACATGTGCAACCTGTATTTCTACCGATACGTCTGGACATATTCAATACATGAGTGCATGCTGATATCTCCCACTCAGCGCCACGGGTTCATTCCAGCCCCGCCTCCATCCTTGCTTGTTTGTAAGCTCTTTCTCTGACAATGAGAAACCTGTTTCCTGTTATCTAAAAACTATTAACTTATTTGTTACACTTTGTGGGTGAACTAGTTGTGCACGGTTGGTACGGCATTGCTAACCTGTACCCCTGCGAGAAACAACAGGATTACAGGGTTTGCATTTTGATCTTGAGCTTTACCGTGTCCAATCAAAATATTGCTTTTCAAAAGTTAGCTCTGCTCCCAGATTTACTTTTATAAAGACAATTTTTTAAAAATATATTTTATTTATTTATTTTTAGAAAGAGGGGAAGAGAGGGAGAAGGAAAGGGAGAGAAACATCCCTGTTCGAGAGATATATCAATCAGTTGCCTCTCACCCACCCTCAACTGGGGACCTGGCCCTCAACCCCAGGCATGTGCCCTGACTGGGAATCAAACCAGTGACCTTTTGGTTCTCAGGCTGGTGCTCAATCCACTGAGCCACAGCAACCAGGGCTAAAAGACAATTTATACCTTGTCAGGAAAATACACTGTAAGAATTGGCATTTAAAAATTTTTAATTCATAATTCTGTGAACTTTTCAGAAAAACAATGATATATATGTGTGTTTCTGAAACAATGAAAAATATAAATGTATAAACCTATTTTAAAAGTTGATCTTTCATAGGAATATAGATTATGTAGGTACAAAATGGAAGTGAACAAGAAAATCACTTACTTCATTTAAATTACTTAAAATGGGACAGGTTCCTCATATAATCCTAATGCTACATAGTTAGACTTCTGGAGAACAAAACTTTTAACTTCTTTTGATTGTTATATTGTAACTTTATAGAACATAGAATATTCAAATGTAGCAATTTTAACCAGCTGTCAGTACTACAGAAAGAGACTATTTCCAGGTGGACGTTTGCATATTACCTTGCAGCAATTCTGCAGCATGTGACTTTCACACCTAGAGATCTGCAACTTCAGAGGCTAAGAAAATGCCCAGCCAACATCAGGAAGTATGGAATGTGGTAATTAGAGCTATGGGGAAATGTATGATAAAAATAATTGTTATGGGAAAATGTGGATGATTTTCTCAATTTCCTAGCATGAATACTTTCAAATTTAATAATGAACTTAAAAGTTTTTAAAAATATGTTTATTGATTTGAGAAAGAGAAGGAAGGGGAGGGAGGGAGGGAGAGAGAGAGAGAAGAAGGAGGAGGAGGAGGAGAAGAAGGAAAAGAGGAGGAGGAGAAGGAGGAGAAAAAAGAGAGAAGGGAAGGGTAGAGGGGAGGGGAGGGGAGGGAAGGGGAGGGGAGGAAACATCGATGTGTGAGAAAAATGTCACCTATACGTGCCCTGACTGGGAATCGAACCCCCCAACCTTTTTGGTGTATGGGATGATGAGGCTCCAAGCAACTGAGCCACACTGGCAAGGGCAAAACCTTAGTTTTGCTAAAGTTTTGCTAAGTTTTACTATCATCTGAAAGATGAGGTAACAATACTTATCTTGCTGCATTGTCATTATGATTAAAAATAACAAATAAAAGTTCTTGGGCTATACAGCAGGTGTTCGGTGGTAACTATTATCCATTATTTGTTGTAGTCTCTCTCCAGGGCTGAGCACAGGGCATCTGGCAGAGTGTGCGCTCCATAAATACTCGTTGCCCCAGTGGAAAGTTAGATCACTACTGAGGCCCTGTGCTATACTCAAGTCTGGCAACTGACAAATTAAAATAGCCATCACAGTACTATAAAGCACAAAATGTTGAAAAAGAAACAGTTATCAAATGCAAGCCTTGTGGGGAGAAGTAAATACATCTACTTTTAAAGTACACCCGAAGGACACAGTAGGCACGAGTGCATGTGTGTCATTTTACAACAAGACTTCAACGTCACTGATGGGATGAACAGCACAGTACTTGGTGTGAGGCATGCCTCACACACAGAAGCCATGCCTGACTCAGATTTCCGACTGCAGGTCTGAGACCCAACTTTCCAAACTCCCCTAGTGACAGCCCAGGAAAGCCCCCAATAAGAGAATTATTAAGTGTGACTGTGGACAAGAGTAAATAATAAGCTACAGGTAATGTTCCTGCAGAAGAAACCTTTTTCTATGATTTGGGGTTATATATTTTGTGGGGTCCGATCACAGGAAATGGCTCCCAAAGCATGAAGCTCTTTTACACCTGAAACAACTTTGTCATTGATAAAAGTGCAAGGTCAGAGGAACTGGGTGCCTTACCTACCTATGGGAAGATGGGTTTTGAATTTCTACAAGGAGGTTTTACACAGACACTTTTGAAGAACAGCCCTGCAATAAATTCAAGATGGCTTGTAGAAGTATCTGATACTGTCCTGTGCATGTCTTCTAAAGGAATGCTGTCAACAGGACTTCCCGTGAGGATGTTCTTTATCTGTGTCGTAGCCACCAACTGCACAGCTGTTTATACTTCAATCTAATTACATTAAAAATTCAGTTCATTGATACACTGTGAAGGATCATTGTAAAGCTGTACTGTAGTCCCTCCTTACCCGCAGGGGGATATGTTGCAAGACCTGCGGTAGACGCCTGAAACTGCGATAGTACAGAACCCCATACATACCATGGGTTTTCCTCTACATACATTCCCTTTCTCTTTAAGGAAGCACTCTGCAGCTTCTCTTGGGCACATCCAAATCACTAGCATCACTACTCATGCTTTTTGACCTTTATTAAGTAAAGTAAGAGTTACCTGAATGCAAACATTGCAATACTGTGACAGCCGATCTGATAACTCAGATGGTACTACGAGACTAACAGGGGCCGGGGGGGGCGGGTGGTATAAATCGTGGATACACTGAACAAAGGGATGAGGCACATTCTGGGCAAGACAGAGTGGGACACCTCGAGATTTCATCACACTATTCAGAACACTGTGCAATTTAAAACGTACATATTGTTCATTTCTAGAATTTTCCATTTAATATTTTGGGACCATGGTTCACCTTGCATGACTGAAACCTAGGTGAATGAAAGTGTGGATAAGCTGGGGAGACCACTCCTGTATTAACAAAGACCTGTGTTATTGGTGCAAAGATAGACAAACCAACCTATTGAATAGAATACAGTTGGGAAATAGGTCCACACATAAATGGTCACCTGATTTAGGATGATTGCAAGTGATGAGAAGTGATCTTTTAAATAATCATTTGCGATTAATTCCATATCCACATAGAAAACTAGGTATCTGGACCCATGTCTATATCCCATCATTCACAACAATCAATTTCAAAAGGTTTCAGTTCTAAATTGGCAAACTAAGACAGTAAAGCTCTTATAGAAAAACAGAGGAGGCATCTTTATAAGCTGGAGTAGGCACAGGTTTCTTAAGTAAAACCATAAGACAGTCATAAAAACTGATAAACTGGAGTATTAAGATTAAGAACTTTTTTCCTCAAGATTTCACTAAAAAAATGAAAGGAACCCAGAATAGGGGGAGATATTTGCAACACATAAACTGACTAAGGATGCATATTTTAAAAGTCCTCTTATAATGGCTGAGCAAACTCTGCTTTATTTATCTGATGGAATACTACTCAGCAATAAAAAGAAATGAATTACTGATGCGCAACAACATAGATGAATCTGAAACACAGTGTGCTGAGGAAAAAGTCCTACGCAAAGGGGGACACACTGTGTGGCTCCAGCTACAGGAGGTTCTGCAGTGGGTAGAGCCCGGCTGCAGTGGGGGGCACATCAGGACGGCGGGTGCCCCCGGGGAGGCAGAATGGAGATTGACCAGAGTGGGCACAGAACTCAAAACTTGTTACCTGAAAACTCAGCAATGGACACTGAAGAGTTGTGCATTCCATTTCATATGTTTCATATCAAAAGAAACCTTAAATATCGAATTTTAGTTAATGATGTACTTCCTGAAATATTTAGAGGACACATTGCTACCTGAAATTTACTTTGAGATCCCACAACATTACGGTGGATAAAGGGAAGGGTAGAAATATAACAAAGCAAGGTTTATAAAATGTTCATGGTAGGATCTGTGTGGTAGGTTGATGTGTGTTTGAGTAAAACTCTTTAAACTTCAAACTTTGCTAAATATTTGAAATTTTGTATCACCAAATGTTAGGAAAAATCAAACAAAGAAGACAGCCCAGAAAAATGGGCAAAAAAATTAACAGAAATTTCATAAAGCTATTTCTAAATAACCAATAAACACATGGAAAGGTACTCGACTTTATTAATAACTAGGGGGTGCAAAATAAAATCATATGGCATGCAATTATCACCTACCAAAATAGGCGAAATGAAAAAAGATGAAAAATACCAAGTGTTCATGAGAATGGAAAAACTGGATCTCTCATATGTTGCTGATAGGAGCGTAAATTGGTGTAAATCCTTTGGAAAACTGTTCTAAAAATATCTACTCAATTTGAACATAGCACAACATATGATCCAACAATTCCATTTCTAGGTATATAGCCAACAGAAATACATTCATTATTCATCGTGTTCATCAAAAGACATAATGTGTCTTTATGATAAACTGACCGGATAAATTGTGGCACATTCACACAACGGAGTGCAATACAGCATTCTCATGAACACACTATAACTACTGTCAGAATATGGATGGCCCTAAGGAACATAATGAATTAAAGAAACCAGACACAAACGAGTGCACTGTAATTGTTCCATTTATGCAGTGTACAAACAAGAAAGCTGCTCCACTTACTATGTTCTCTTCTAAGTCAGGATGCTGGAAAACCCTTGGGTGGAAGGAAATGATAAGTGATGGGAAGGAAACACTTTTAAGATTTCTTAAATTTACTTTTTGGAGCAAGAGAAACATCAGCCGCACACCCCCAACTGGAGACCTGGCCTGCAACCCAGGCATGTGCCCTGACTGGGAACTGAACCAACAACCTTTTGGTTCACAGGCTGGTGTTCAACCCAGGAAGCCACACCAGCTACAGCAGGGAAACACTTCTATGATACTGGGTATGTTTTGTTTCTTGAGCTCCTTTCTGGTGCGATGTGTTTGTAAAATTTCAGCAGCTGTTCACTCATGGTTTATGTACTTATCCATAGGTGTGGATATTTTAATAAATAGTATTCACCAGCAGAACCTATAGGTAGGAAGAGGCTACAAAAAGATTTGACATTTGAGAAACTTGAGAAGGATTTGAGATAATCAGCTTTGCATTAGGAAGATTAATCTTGGCTTTGTAGATGACCAGGAGAGGAGTTCAGGGGCCATCCATAGACGTAATCTAGGTAAGCAACTGTGAAGGTCCGAATTAAATTAGAGCAATAGGAATGGAGAAGAGAAGATGTAGCTGATATTTAAAGAACAAACAGAACTTCTGACAGGTAACTAAATCCCTTTCGGCCTCTGATTTCTTCACTTGCAAAATATTAACAGTACCTACTTCATTGATGATTATTTTGATAATTTAATAAGTTGAGGGACAAGGGGGTTAGTGATGTTCAGAAATAAAGTTCTCATTCCATACAATGCTGAGCAAGATATAAAGTATTGAGATTAGAAAGCTTTAAGAGAAAAATCTTAATTTGGAAAGGTCCAGGGAAGCCTCCTCGTCTAGGGTGGGTGAGCGCAGGACACAGGGTGGAAGGCCAAGATTAGGAAAGAGACAGAACCTGTCAGAATCTGGGTGTGAAAGGTCCTAAAACGCCACAACTGACGCGTTAGGACTCACTCCCTCTACGGTGCTCAAGCACCGTACAGGGAACTGAGTGCACGCGTAGGCGTTTCCTCTGCGGTTCCCCACCCTCTAAGTGGACAGGTGGGGCAGAAAAAGAGACCAAAGGCACACGAGCTTTTCCGTGTTTAACCAATCGGGTGCGCTCAGGACGCCCCCCATCCAGTGATTGGCAGGCGGCGTCTCTAGGGCTCTCGCGGCTGTAGCGGAAAGTGTAAGAATTCCCGCGAGGGTGCAGGTCCTGCGGTCCTCGGTCACTAGGTCAGGCTAGTAGAGGTTGTTTATCCCCTTCAGTTGCCTCGGTTGCCTGGAAACCTCCATCGACTCCCAACAAGGAGCGGAGCCCAAAGGGCACTGGACGCGGCCCGGGAGATTGACGAGCCTCAGACAAAGAGCTGCCTTTCTTGGAACCCCGGACCCGCAGTGCCAGAGGCCAGCGCGAGGCGCAGCCCGGGCTTTGTGTTCTTTTGGCACCAGAGCTCGCTTTCCCTCACGTTCACCTGCCTTCTCTGCAGGTGTGGAGATTCGCGATCAAAGTGGCTCAGCTGCTACTTGGCAGAAGGAACCGGTGGTCGTAAAGTGCGACTTGGTTAGGCCCTGCCAGGTAGTAACGCTCACGACGTGTTGAAGGGTTTGCGACCCTGTGTGAGCATATGAATTTAAAATAGGGGCTGCAGCTGTGGCTCTCTTCCTAACACACTTTTGAGTGCGTGCAGTACAGTGTGATAGGATGCATAGAGGGATTTAGCTGTCTTATTTAAATGGTCGGCCCTTGTCCCACTCCATTTCTAGCTCGTGCTTTTTCTGCTAATTTAGATAGTTCAAGTTGGGGTACGGTCACAGTTTGTTTCTAATACAGACACTTAAAGCAACCCTATTCACTGCCCAAAGAGGTAACGCAGATTCCGTCAGTAAAAGGACCATGTCAGTATATATTGAATTCTTGCACTTGGCAAACAATACAAAAGAACTTTATACTTAAGGCTAAAATTCTTGAGCCTGAGTATGTTAGCACTGCCAAAAAAAGGGTGGGTGGCAAACGGGGATTGGGAAGAGAATATTTAACCCTATAGATACCAGAATTTTCTTGTACCTTTCATGGAGAGTCACAAATGTTGGCAAGGATGCAGGGAAATTAAAACCATTGTGCATTGCTTGTAGGAATGTGAAATAGAGTAGCCACTGCGGTGAATGGTTTGGTGGTTTCTCAAAAACTTAAACGCAGAGTTACCATATGATCCAGCAACTCAGCCTCTTGGTGGTAGACGCCCAAAGGAGTTGACTGGGACTTGGTTGCTTGTACACCAGTGTGCATAGCAACATTATTCTCCATGGTCAAAAGGTGGAAACAACCCAAAGTGTCCATCTGGAGATGAATAAATAAAATGTGGTTGGCATGTACATACAATGGAATTTTATCCGACTTTAAAAAGGAATGAATTATACCTGTGACAGGGTTCAAGTTGAACCTTGAAAACATGTTAATTAAGTGAAATAACCCAGACAACAAAGACAAATACTGTAAGGTCCTACTTATTTGAGGTACTTAGTGCAGTCAGATCCATAGAAACGGAAAGTGGAATAGAGGCTGCGGAGGACTGGGGAGAGAGAAGGAGGGAGGGCTGCTGAAGGGGCGCACAGCTGCTGTTTGTGCTCATGGGGAAGGTCTGGAAATGTGATGGTGGCACATTGTGAATGTGGTTAATGCCACTGAATTGTATGCTTAAAAGTGGTTAAAAGAATAAATTTTATGTTATGTATATCTCACCACAATAAAAAACAAACACAAAAATACTCATCAATAAATATAAAGTCACAACCAATCATTGAAAAACCTTGTTTTAAATTTTAATTCTAGTATTTGTATTGTTAAGCCATACCTGTGAAAACCCTTTGAAACTTCAAGAACTCAATGAAATAATTTATGTTCAAAGTTCACAACATGCTATTTCTCCGTGTGTGTGTTTACTTTAAACTCTGAATGCCCTGGGGAGTATTTTCAGGATGAATATGGGTAACAACATGATGCGATCACCGACCGGCAGTGACCACAGAACGCTGCGGATGCTCGTTGAAACATGAGAAAAGCAACACAGAGACAGCCAGGTCCTGTGGGGAAGTAGGAATGGAATGGCCACCCTCCCCAGGGGAGAGCGCCCCTAAGGAAGAGCGCCCCCTTCTCCTGCCCGAGCAGGCTTTTTATTGGGTTCATTTGCATAAGAATTCAGGTAAATCTCATTACTCATTGCCAGGAAGTAAGGATCAAACAATAGGTAACAAGGAAGTCTGAGGGCCTATTTTGAGTCAGGGTCAGATAGCTAAGACCTGTAAAAAACTTTAAGGAACAAACTTACTTCTTCCTTGGGCCCTTATCATTTAATTGAGAGCATTCTAGACAAAGCAGGTTTCACAGGATTTTACATATTCTTTCTTGGGCCTGATCACCTGGGGAACATGCCCTTTCCAGCACAGGGCTGCACCACTCTCTGTCATTGTTTCAGGCTTAGGTGGAGCAAGGGAAGTAAGGTAGCCAAGAGATTAGGAGATTTTCCCCCAGACAATGAGGACTCAGGCTATGTCAAAGCCGAGGGTCCAGCCGAGGGGGCGAGGGTCCATCACCCCCTTTGGCTGTAGCCCCCAAAGTCCTTCCTTGAGGGCCTCCCACGTGATCGTGCCTGTTTTAGATCGTTCCCCCCTTGGGGAATCTTACCGTCATTGGCTAGCCAACCAAGCATTGGGGGCCAGTTATGGATGAAGTAGCAGAAGCAGCACTCCTGGCAGGGAGATAAGCTTTTGTCTCCTTGGTGGTTTACGGCTCCAAGGTCATTCCCTCAGCCTTAGCCTTGGCGGGGGTTACAGCTTCTGATACCAGGCAGGGTGGTTCCCAACAACAATATTTATGTGTCAGAATTCCTGGGGACCCAACTACACATACTGTATGTAACAGACTGGAGGCATCATCGGTATCCACTCTCGTTATGTATTTGGAAATAAACTATTTTGGTATTTTACATTTGAGACTCTATGTCAACATCATTAGAAAAACCATAATTTCAGCCTAGCTCATTCTAAATATACACCCAAGGCAAGTGTTATTAGGTTGTATTTTTTATTCTTATGAGTTTTTGCTGAGGGAGGTAAATGCTCCCTACACATAGTTAATGTATTTCACGTATCAATTTTCTACTCATTTGACAAGTGAGAAAACGCTGATTCATTTTCTCCCCTTTTGTAGGTGGGAAAATAGAAGGCATTTAGGCTGAGAGGGTGTGGCGCCAAAGCTTCATCAGTTCCTCTAAAGATACTTGCACTCCTCTGTTGAAGTTTTGACTCATTTTTCATGTGTGGCTCATGCAGTCGGCGGAGTGGTGGTTACTGGGACACATTACAGATTTCAGCTGGCCACCACCGTGCTTTCAAGGCTGCTGTCTAACTTTGGGAGTAGAGGTGAATAGAATTATTCTTTTTGTTTTAATCATGAAAATGAGTGGCCATCATTTTTAGAGCAAAGAATTCAAATTAAACTCTGTGCAAAGTTACATAAATGTGCGGGTGAGATGCTTGAAATGTTAAAAGTTGGTTATGGTGAAGAAGTTGTATCAAAAGCAAGAGGTTTGGACTGGCCCAAAAGGTTTAAAGAAGGCAGAGATGACATCAAAGGTTGATGCTTGAAGTGGCCGTCCAGTCACCCACAGAGCACATGGAAACATGGAGGGGGCAATTTGCTCAAGGAGCCAATTAACTAATGCTGAAAACTTAAATTTAGATAAGGAAACAGACTCATTCTGAAGGAAAACTTGTGTCCGATGAGTCTGTGGAGACCAAACCAAAAGAGAGCGGCCCAGGAATCTGCCACTTGGCTGTGTGTAGGTCCAGGGTACAGTCCTACAGTTTTGCGTCTTTGGTCTGAAGAAACTTCAGGTTGAGTCCAAAATGGGCTGAGCTTCTTCAAACATGTTTCACTGGCTTTGCAGGTCCATGATTTAAGCGGAGTGTGACTGGCAGTGTGGAGTGTGACGGAACAGAACACGGGGCTGGAAGTGCATTAGGAGAGACCTAGCAAACTGCCATCCCCAAATGAGGAAGTAAAAGTCCTACTCTTTACATAATCTAAATCCCAATTTTAAACAGTTTTCTATAAAACTACTCAGGTTTGGAATATGGTATGAAGGGTAGACAAATAAGGCTGGGTTTTGTCTTTCATCCGAAGGAGGAGATTCCACAGGCTGCGAGGGGTTTCCACATTTTCCATGTACTACTAAGTGTGGTGGTCATATCTTAAGATTCTGTTCTAATAAGCATTCATCGAAAGGAAGGTGTTATCCTGAGACCATAAAGACCTTCAAGAACATTATAGTCAAGTCAATTGGTAGCTTTGCTGAAACACTAATACAAAAGCATCAGTAATTCGTGTCAGAGTTGATAGGATATGGTGTTTTTATACAGAAGCAATAGATGAAAATGGTTTCACATAAAAGAAAGTTTGATAAACCTAGAAAATAATGCAAGGGGAAAAAATTCAGATATCTTTGTCCATTAACATCAGCATTTTTAGTTAAGGAGCTAGTCCAATCATGCACTGTTCCTTCCCATAAGAATAAATTTTGAGTTCAACAAGTATAAACTTGTCATTCACAAACTTGGATTCTTTGCCCACGAGGCCTTCCAGTCTCCAATGTGCTCCTACCACCATGCAGTATTGGTATTGCTGCAATCTAGAGACAAAAGTCCCATACATTGGACTCAAGTTAGAGCCCTGTGGCAGTGACCCTGAGACAACTAGTTTTATTAGTTATAATACTTCTTTTCAAAAGCGTCCCAGAAGTTCAAGTTTACATTTCACAGAACATGAGCCAAAACTAATTGAGGTTGATTATGGAAAAATTGTCTCATTTTAACGGTCGGTGTTAGCTCTAGGACACTGCTGGCTAAAGCTGCATGGCCCACACGGCAGAAATTGTGGGAGTTAGAGTAATTTTTTCCTATTGTCATGTTTCCATCACTGAATTTTTACAACTTGAACTTTGGATGGTGTTTTGTATTGTGTATTGAAATTTATTAAAAGTATACCTAAGCAACTGACGTTCCAGTAAACTATAAGTTGACTTTTTATAGTTTTGATAGTCTGTGTTTTATTTTGAAGTTTTTGCCAATCCTTCATATTTTAGCCCTGTGTTCATGCCTTTCATGCTTTAATCCTAAACGAATTCTAAGTTCATTGCCACACCTTGGTGTTTTGTAAGTGGCTGATGAACAGATAAGATTTACCCCTACTCCCTCACCCATAAGCACTAATAAAACAGTGTAGGAGGCAGTGCGGTGTGGTGAGGTTCCAGCTCCAACTGCATTTGTGGTCTGAAGCTTTCCATTCACACTGGTTACCTGAGGCAGCTGTTACAGATTACCCTAGACTTGGCGGCTTGAACAACAGAAATTTATTTTCTTACACTTCTGGAGGCCAAAAGTCCGAAATCAGTTTCACTGGGTCAATCAAGTATGCAGGGGTGGGCAAAAGTAGGTTTAAAGTTGTTCATGTGGCAATAATGCAGATAAATAATACAATAACTGATAAATGATAATACAAGAATAAAGTCTAGTTCACATACTCATAACTGTACATCTCCTTTTGCCCTCCCTGACTGGTGTGGCTCAGTGGATTGAGCACCAGCCTGCGGACCGAACAGCCACTGGTTGGGTTCCCGGTCAGGGCACACGCTTGGGTTGCAGGACCTGTGGTTGATGTTTCTCTCCTTTTTCTCACTCCTTTCCCGTCTCTCTAAAATAAATAAATAAATAAAATCTTTAAAAAAACAATCTACTTTTGCCCTCCCCCCCCCCGCCCCCAACAAACAGGCGTAGTGCATTTCAGGCAGAGGGAAAGCAAGTGCTCAGGAGGATGTGTTCAAAGGTTGGGGGAAGCAAAGTGAAGCTGCGGAGAAGTGACCTTGCGGGAAGGATGTCGTAAGTTTGTATGCAGGGCTAGGTGGACATTTCAGGCTGTTCTGGAAACAGCAGCTTGCTTTTTAGCCTCTCAGGCCTCTGAATGCTGTGACCTATACCTAAACCTCGCCCTACCGCCCATACGTTTTCCCAAAGTGGTTACTTTACCGTAACTACTATCATGCCTTCCTACATTCTCCATACGCCCCGGCCCCGCTGCCAGACACAAGTGCTTCAGTCCTGGATTTCTGGAGCACCCTGTGATGGCCTTGTCATACAAGAATGTTCAGCGTCTTCTTCTTTACTCACCTGACTGTCCTGCCCCTCCATTCCGCAGGCTCTGCACCCCGACAGGAGAAGTCCATCATGGTTCCCACCATGTTCCTAGTGTCTAGCTGAGTGCCTGGCATATTACAGGTTCTCAAATGACTAAGTTAAGCCATAAACCCCCATGACTATAATACAAGGAACACTATCATTTATAATAACACTTAATATCAATCATTGCAATGAGTTGATTGGCATATGGCATTCAAGAGAGTGGCTTCCAGCCACCTGTTCCTAGGAGCAGCAGCATAAGCGCCTGGGTTCAAATCCCCACACTTCCATGGGATCTCAGACCAGTTACTTCTTAGCTTCAGTTTATCTGTAATTTGGTAATCATTAGAGTTACTAAAGTTGAGTTTGTATATAGTACATCTAATTACCTGGTCAGTAGTAAGCACTCAGTGTCATATTCGTTGGTGGTACGATAGGATCGATTTTATGATACTGTATGGTCCTTGTGATACTAGAACAAAATGGCAACACTGGTGCTTAGTATTTATGCACTACTAAAATGCTGGTGGTGTTAATGTTCAGTGAATAACGGAGCACCTACTATGGGCCAAGCACTGTTCTCAGTGTTGTGAGCACAGCAGACGGAAACGAGTGTGTGCAGTTGCACGGATCCACTGATAGCGGCCTCCAGGGCGAAGGTCCCTGCGGCGGCTTCCCACCTGAGCAACAGCAAAGTGAGAGAGGAGAGGAGGGTATCGGCAGGATGAAAAGCCTTTGTGAGGTGCAGTGAAATGCTAAGTAGATAAAGGGATGACAAAATCGAGAGAAAACAGTCCTAAAGCCTCAGCAGGCTACAAACTGCAAGTTCTGGCAGAACAAGGAAAGCATAAAATACCACGTCAATAGTGGTCTAGTGAAGGTGAAACTGGCCAAGAAAATGGCAGTATTTTCTAGCTATTGCCAAGATGAAAGATGTAAAACTATGTGTGTTAAAGTCTAAAACTCTAGGCTCCAGCAAATTTCCAAGAATAACCACTGGTTTCACAAATGTCTCCATTCCACTGAGTCCTGGTGGTAGCCCTTTGCGCCTTGAGGGGTTGCTTGGGCTCAGAGAACGGGTGGGGACCCTGAGTCTGCCACAGACCCTCCTCCCTCCCCCACCCCCCAACTTCATCAGTGCAGCTCTGTTTACACTTTGGTCTTCCAAATTTTTTTTTTTGTAAGAACGCTGTTGCCCAGTTTGAAGTCCACAAGACTGAAGGATAGCAGGTGAACATTGTGCGCAGTTTCGTAGCCAGGGAGTGAAACACTGCAGGGAAGAACAGGGAACTTATTTTCTTTAAAGGTGCTTCACAGACTTCAGGATTTAGAATTACAAAGATACTAGAACTGCACTGTTCAGTATAACAACTATTAGTCACATGTGGCTGTTTACATTAAAAGTAAAAAAATCAGCTGTTCAGTTGCATTAGCTACACTTCAAGTGGCTCAATAGCCATGTGTGGCTAAGGGCTGCTGCCCCAGACAACAGATAATAGAACATTTCCATTACCGCAGAAAGTTTTTATTGGCTGTATTGTTCTAGAGATGATAAGGTGCAGCCACCTTGTTTTACAGAAGGAAAATCGGTGGAAATCTAGAGATGGTATAGTAGGCTGAATACTGGCTCCCAAAGACATCAGGTCCTAATCTTAAACCTGTAAATGGTACCTTGGTTGAAAAAAGGTCTTTGCAGATGTGATTAGGTTAAGGATCTTGAGATGGGAAGACCATTTTAGACAATCTCTTTGGCCTCTAAATTGAATTACAGGTGACTTTAGAAGAAGGAGGCAGAGGAGATTCCATACACAATGTTGGCTTTGAAGACTGGAGTGATGTGACTTCAAGCTGAGGAAAGCTGGTAGCCACCAAAAGCTACAAGACTGGGGGGATAGAACCCACCTACCCCCTTACCCTCACCTCTTGAGGGAGCATGCTATTACAAAGAAATACATCCGTTTTCTAGGTTTTGGCTAACTCCACTTTACTTTTAGAATGTACCACTCCTTCCTTCTTCCTTCGTGCATGGGCGTCTAGCTCCCTTCTGACATTTATCAACCATGAATGAGCCAGGGTGTACTGCACAGACAGAATGGAAGGGGACAGGGCAAGACCGCAGGTTTATTACTAGGATTTTCCTACTCGAGAGGAAAAAAAGTGGATTAAAAGAAAGTCTGGGAGACATACAAGGATTAAGGTGTGTTTATGCAAGACAGTAAAAAAGAAGAGGACCACGTCTGCACAGCAGTGGCTGAGTGCTAGAATGTATTGATACATTTTATTTCATTTCTTTTCTCTACCAAAATCATCTCCATCACATCCCCAACCACACCCTATCTAAAGTCCTATCATTTCCTGAAAAAAAAAAAAATTCAAGTTTTCCATTGTCCTTAGCATAAAAGACAAACTCTATCAAGGTCTCCTGCACCGTCTGGTCCCCAAGCTCCCCTCTTCTCAGGCCACTCTGCTCCTATAGCCTTAAGTTCCATCTCCACTTCTGGGTCCTTAAACAGGTCCAATGCCTTCCAGTTCCATGTCCGAGCTCTACCAAAAGTTTTTGTGCCACCTGAAAAGATGATCTTAATCAACTAATAATATGTAGGCCATTTGTTTATTTTTCTTCCGGACCCACCCCCACACCTGGTGAGAGGTAGTGTATGTAGTACATAGTGTTCTGAGGGGCTATACCTTCACTCTGTTTTTCAAATCCCAGATCCACCACTTGCTTCCTGCTCTGTGACCTTGGAAAGTTACTCAGTGTGTCTCAGTTCCCCCACCTATAATGTGGGGATGATAAAAAGTATTTGAGGATTAAATTTGTTAACAGATAGCAAATCCTTGAAACAGTAATAGGACTTCTCAATTTCACATATATTCCACTTTTATTTCACTTGTTTGCCACGTTTGAGTGTCACCTAAGGAAACGCTTACAGCGGCCCACCCCTGACTGATTACACCCTACTTTTCGACACTGTAAACGAGGGAATAGCAGGAGGAAGGGAGCCTGGTCCTCCCAAGTTTAGGAGGAGTCCTGGGTTGCACTTGAAAGAGAAGTGGTTCTGGCCTCTCTTTAAGCTTATGGTTTCGCAGGGCAGAATCAAATCACATAATGGATTAATGTAGTTGTAGGAAAGGAAATTTCTGGGTCGTGGCCCAGCCCACGGCTAGGGCCTCCGCAGAAGAGTCTCGAGAAAGGCACTTTGGCCTTCCAGAACCAGAACCACGAGGGCCTAAGCCAGAACCAGAACCACGGGGCCTATGCTTGGGGAGGCACCAGGGTTCTCAAAGTTCCCAGAACAATGCACAGATCAGCTGGGCTGGTCCTGCCCCCTCGGAAACAGCAAGAAGCCGGGCGGACGGAGGGCCGCGGGGACCAATGGCCTAGCTCGCTCCGCCCCAGAGCCTTCCCGGGGATTGGCTGCCCACCACCGCCCTCTGCCCCGCCCCGAGCCGCGGAACCAGGGCTGTGGTGCACTCGGATCACGGGCCTCTTAGCCGCGTGCAGCTGCACGGTGAGTGTACCTCTGGCCTCTGGTCCCTGACCCGAAGGGCCTGCGGGCTCTGGTGGGCCTGTACTTGTCCGGCGTCCCCTTGAGCTTTGCCCGCCGGGAGCTCCTCTGTTCCCGGCGGCCAGAATGGAGGGGTAGAGCAGCCCTTGGCGACCCGGGGGACGGGCGGCTGTGCCCGTCTCGCGGCCGCACGAGGCACAGACATCGCGCTTGGCAGCTTGGATGGTTCCCGCGGGCAGGCCCAGCACAGTCACAAATTTGCGCTTTGCTTCCCCAGGGCGCAGCCGCCGCTAATTTGTAGCAGGATGGGGCTCCGGTTCTATTCCGCATGCAGGGGGAGAGGGCCTGTCACAGACGGACCTTGGGCCTGGGAAGTTTGTCTCCAGCGTCTGCGGGGGTGCAGCGGCCTGAGTTCTAAGCGCAGGTAAGTCCCCGGGCACGAAATGAAAGGACACGGGCCCAGAGCACGTGGCAATGGCGGCCGGAGGGCTCCTGGGCGTGGGATCGGAGCAAAGGCCGGAAGCTGGCTTTCCTGTAATGTAAGGGAAACTGACATGCCCGGGTTCCACTGGGCAGAACAACTACCTCCAATGGGTTTCGGACTAGGTAAGGCAACTGTAGAGAACCTTTTAAAAAATTACAGGTCGCCCTTTCCTGTGCCCTTGTAAGGTTGATGCAGTGCCTTAGGAGGCTAACACAGAAGGGTAAAGTAAGTCTCCATAAAACCCAGAGACGAGATGGTAAAACTCCTCTTTGGATCCTGTCTGGAGTCACAGCTGAAACACGAAAATTTCCTTTCGGTTGCAGCATCTTTGTGATATTTGAACACAGTTAATAGCGAAGTGATAAATTTAACCCTGTTTTAGATAATACCTTCGAGCATGGTTTTTAAACTTTAGGGATACCACATAGTATTTTCAAGTACATAAGGGAGTTTGCATACTTCAAATCTTTGAAGATGCAAAAAATCCAGATGATGGAATATGCATACACGAGGCTTTTTCTGAACATCATTTGAAACAAACTGAGAAGAATATACCTCAGAGGTTTCTTTCTGTTTAGTTATTCAAAACTTTTCTTTTTGTAGATTGAAACTACAGGTTCAAGCCTTTGACGCTGGAATGCTGTGATGCTGGTATTTTGACTTAACAACTTTCACGCTACAGCTTACAATGCACGTGTGCCTGTAATGAGGTCAGGTATTATTATATAACTTAGTAGCAATCATGCGCCCCTGCACCTGCCCAGGAGTCAGTGTGGTCCACGGTGCTGGTGGGGAAAGAGTGGTGCGGCGGCTGCACTGATTTCATCTCTCCATTTCATCCTCACAGCCCTGAAGTCTATAGAAACTATTCTTATTTTACAGGTAAAGCATCAGGTTAGGTAGTGGCCTGAGACACAATCACGTATGCTTTTGGTGGGGGGAGGGACCCCCAAAATCCCCAGAATCATCATCTGGAGGGTGTGCCTCTTGAAGGACAGGCTTCCCCAGCTAGGTGAGTGTTCTAGGAACCCATCTGTGTCAGTGTGCCAGGTGGCGTGGTGAGAGGCTATGTTCAGCTTTAGTGAACTTTTTTTGAAGACTCAGCGTGTTTTCCTGGGTGGTGGGTGATTTAGGGGTGCACCTGTCCACACCACTCTGAGTGTTCAGCAGGAAGAGATGTGGCCTCTTCAAAGTCATTTCTCTGTTGAGGTTTAGTGTCCTGGTGTAACAAATATTTAAACAGACGAGGCCAGTTTGGGGGCTGGGGGGCGACACTAGAGTTATTTAATAATGTAAGTTCTTCACAGTATAATGAACCTACAGAAGTTTCCAAAATTTGGCACAATGGGAACATTTGTCAGCATTTGGGGATTTTTAATTTTTTATTATTTTTTTTAGTAGCATAATGTAAGAAGGGATTAAAGGATCCAGTGGTGTTAGACTGTTAGGATAGGAAAGCACTGTAGGTAATGGGGAAAGTTTTCATATGGGGAGAAAATGTGACTGCAGCAATATGTGCTGTGAAAGAACAACCTAGTATGTGCTAGAAATTCTTTCTGTTGTCCAGCTCAGTGTCTACAAATATCCCATTTTCCTGAAATCTTAAATAAAGGAATTTAATATTCATCTTGGAGTCATTTTCTTTTGTTAAAGATTTTATTTATTTTTAGAGAGGGGAGGGAGAAAGAGGTAGAGATCATGATGGGTTGCCTCTCACAAGCCCCCAGGCAGGTGCCTGACTGGGAATCCAACCCAAAACCTTTGGTTCAAGGGTGGGCCAGCACTCAATCCACTGAGCCACACCAGCCAGGGTGGAGTCATTCTTAATGCTGAATACATAACATTGTTCTAGCCTCTTTTCCTAAACTATATATATATATATTTTCCATGTTCTGTAAAATCCAGCCTTGCTCTTTGGGTAGTTTATTCAACAAATGTGTTAGAGGGAGAAACAGGAAGTGCCTGTATGCACTGGAAGTGGAGGGTGTAATTTCAGACAGGGCTGCCCAGGGAAGAACCAAAATCAGAAGACCTGAAGGACCTGAGATGCTGTGACTATAGTATTATAATTATGATTTGTCATTTATTCATGTAGTTTATTCATTGTTTATACCCTATTTTAGTTCAGAAAGAATTTGTATTTTACCAGAACATATTACAAGGAGATCTTAAGGACGTAGATTTGAGTAAAAGTCTGGGGCTAGCACACAAAATACAGTCCGTTAGGTTCTGTATGTTTGCTCGAGGTTAAAAAAAAAAATTTTGCTCTGAGCTGTTTCACACTCAGTGCAAAAATCAAATAGAAATTAGGCGCTTATGAGAAACCATCCTGAGAACTTTCCTCCATGGATCTTTATAAAGAGGGCACTACAACCAAGCACCTCCATATCAATGACCTAAAAAGAATGATCTTAAACTTTCATGTGTGCAAGATTTTAGATACCTACACAGTATTTCCTAGTCAAGGCCATTTAGTATGCTTAAACTCAAAAACAACTTTTTCTCGTCCTAGTTATGTGGTGAGAGGATTGTCAGTATCGCTCCATGACATTGGAGAAGAAAATGGGGTTCTCATTATGAAGCAGATAGGCCACACTTCACTGTAGTACTGAAATGAGTGACTGAAAACAGCATGTGCACTCCCCTAAGAAAGATCTGATAATTTGAGTTAATTCCCTGATGAGAGATTTTGCATTAGGCGTTTTATATATATAAAATTATGAGTTTGGTTCTGAAGCCCTCCATAGGAGGTCCACAATAAAATGTTAATTCCAGCACAACATATATCAAAAGTAACCATTTATTTTGATGTTAAATTTCTTTAAGTATCAACTGAATTTTTTTTATCCTTACCTGAGAACATTTTTTTAGAGAGGAAGGGAGAGAGAAACGTCAATTGGCTGCCTTTGTCAGCACCCACACCAGGGATCTGCTGGGAACTGGATGTTCTGGAGGGATGTTCTGGACGGGGGCTGTGAGTGCCCGTGCCTGCTCCCAGACCCAGACCAGCAGCCTTTAGGTTACAGGAGGATGGCTTCACCCACTGAGCCACACCAGCCAGGGCTCAACTGAATAGTTAATAATTTCATCCTACTTCAAGTGGCTTTGAGGAAGGAATGTGAAGTTTTCTTAAAAAACAACAGGAACTTTGAGCCCAATGCCTTTCTACTCTGTCCATTAATTTTTCCAAGTTAATGCAAGTATAAATTCTCTCTCTGACCTTTTCCTGCTGACATACAACAAAGTAAGGACCTGCCTCTAAGTGTTAGGCCCTTCAGTCTCACCCTAACACTTCAGATGTAATAGAAATTTTGCAATCAAATTAAAATAGGAAACCCCAAGCTTCTGTATTTTTAAAACTTATGAAAATTACAAAACATGCATAAAGATAGAATTCAGTAAGTCCCTGTGTCTTTATCTTTGAGTCAACATCAACTGAAAACATTTGAATGCTTGTTTCATCTAGCTGTCTTTTTTTGTCAAAGTATAATATTTTAAAGAAAATGCAACAAAACATATTTTACTGTTAAATGTTTCAGCATTCATCTCAATAGAAAAGACTACCATACCTGGCAACAATGCCAGTAGGGTTGCTAAGAAAATAAAATAATTTCAAATCCATACTCAGCTTCCCCCATTGTCTAAAATGCCTATTTTACAGTCTGAATACAGATTCAAACAAGGTTTTCCTCATTGTATTTAGTTATGCCTCCTGAGGTTTTTTTTTTAAGCCTCTCTCAGTCCAGAAAATGGTGCCCTCCTTTTTCATCTAGCACCTTAATTTCCTTAACAGTTTCTGAGATACAGTTCAGACACTATAAAACTGACCCCTTTAAAGCGCACACGTCAGTGGTTTTTGGTATATTTACGGAGTAGCAATCATCACCATTATCTAATTCCAGAACATTCCATCACTTGAAAAAGAAACCGACCCATTAACAGTCACCTCCCATTCCCTTCCCTCACCTCTAGCAACCACTAATCCCCTTTATCTCTATGGATTTGCCTATTCTGGACAATTCATATAAGTGGAATTACACAACATGTGTTTTTGGGGGGGGTGGGGGGCGTTGCCTGGCTTTTTAAACAGCATAATATTTTTGATGCCCAACAGATGAGTAGCACTATGCAGTGCTGGGCTGCCATGTCTTTTCATGGCCAAATGGTGTTTCATTGGTTGGATGTACTGAGTTTTGTTCATCCGTTTATCAGTTGGTGGCTATGCCTTTGATTTTTTAAAGAAACCGTGTTTGTTGTCCTATAGAGAATTACACATGCTGGCTGGCTGTTTACTGATGCTATTTGTTTATCCTTTACTTTTTAAAAAAGATTTTATTTTTAGAGAGAAGGTAAGGGAGGGAGAAAAAGGGAGAGGAACATCGATGGTAGAGAGAAACATCCATTGGTTGCCTCTTGTACTCACCGCCACCCGGGACTGAACCCACAACCCAGGCACGTCCCCTGACCAGGAATTGACGTGCAACCTTTTTGCAAATGATGTCCAACCAAGTGAGCCACACCAGCCAGGGGGATTCTCTGTTTTTCTCCTAGATTTGAGAGAAACCCCACATTATTGAGAACTCGGCTGTCAAACTGCAGTGTGGAAGAAGCACCTGGCATGCTTGCTAACAGTGCAGAATTTTAGACTCCATCACTGGAGAGTCTGATTTAGTGAACTTGAGAGGGGGCCCAGGAATCTGTATTCTCAACACACCAGTTAATCCTGATGCTGGTATTTCCAGAACACATTTTGAGAAACCTTGTTTTTAAATCTGGATTTTAATGGCTCTTAACATTTCATAGGAAAGTGGTAAAAGCAGCTGGTAGGCCATTGCCTACGACTTTTTTAAAAAGTTGGAAACGTTACTCACAGAATTCCTAAAAGGGATCTAAACTAATATTGTGGCCTTTGTCTTCTGGACTGGAGCTAGACATCTGAAGGAATGATGGCCGAAGGAATTGAGGGGCGGGTGTCACTTAGTCACCCTGGAGTGAGTGAAGTAGCCAAATTTAGCTTGAAAGCAGTGAAGCCACATAGTCTAGAAAAATTCAATCACTGCACAGATCTATGTAGTATTGACTTGAAATGCACTCACAAATGCACTCAAATTAATTAGACTACTTTTGGGTTCAGGAAATTTGAATTCTTAATCTGAAGCCATTTTCTTTCAGGTAACCAAGAACAAAGTTGTCAATATTCTAAGAGCAATCATTTTATTCTAGAAATATGCTACAACAAAGTGCAACCATTTAAATTTTTTTAAAATGTTTTAATCCTCACCCGAGGATATGTTTATTGATTTTAGAGAGAGGTACGGGGTGGGGGGCAGAGAGAGAGAGAAACATCGATCAGTTGCCTCTTGTACATGCCCCAACCAGGGATCGAACCCATGACCTCTGGGTGTGGGGATGATGCTTCAACCCACTGAACCACCTGGCCAAGGCAGTACAACCATTTTTGCTTCAACACTTTCATTATATTTTCCATTATCTAAATAGACTATTTTACAACACGAGAAACTCCCGAGTGGAAAAAGAGTTGTTTTCCCTTAATTTAATGACAACAGTTTTCTTTCACTTAATAGATGAGTGATGCTTTTAAGGATCTTTTAATGGTGTCGGAGCAGCCAGAGCAGCAAATGGAGTTCCATTTACTCTGCGTGCCTCATTACGCCATCACAGGAGAGGGTAATGTGGTCGGAGAAGAAACCACCCATGCCTTTTTGGGTTTTGAGAGGAAAAAATGGATTTTAGGATATGAAAACAGTTTTGACATTCAAATGCCTTTCCAAAGGGTTCGTTAGGGGAGTTACCCATGGAAGGGAATCTTTAATTCCCGAGCAATAATAAACTCCACGTGGTAACATTCCAAGCACACCCCCAAATACAGAGACTACCGTTGCGAAGCGCCAGGTGCCCAGCACTGGGCTCCCGCGGTTAGCAGCAGTGCACCCTGCTCGCTCGTTTGGCCCCTTGCCCTCGCTTCTGCTCGTTCCTTTTCAGGGGCATTTCAGACACTGTGTCAGACACTTTGCCTGCAAAAATTTTTAGTTTGCATTTTTAAATGATAACATTTTAGAACATCACTAAATGCCATTATCACACCCAACTATATTTTTTAATTATCATGTAATACTGGGCCATTTTCAGAGTTTCCCCGTTGTCTCAAAGCTGTCCCTGGACAGTTCATTTCTTCTCATCAGAATCCAAACAAGGTCCACCCACAGCATTTGGTTGTATCTTTAAGTGTTTTTTATTTTGTAATAATCCTCCTCTTTTATCCGAACGCTGATTTGTTGTGGAAACTCGGGGATTTGTCCTGTGAAATGACCAGCATTTGGGATTTGCCCTTTTTGCCTTCCCTTCGTGTATTTAACTTGTTTCATTATCTCCTAGAAGCTGGTTCGACGAGATTCAGGTTGAACCTGGGGGAGAAGGAAACCTCACCTCCCAGCGCATCCTCCCACCACAAGGCGCACCGTGGCACAGGGGCCCCGTCGTTCTAGCTCCGTTGTTGGTTCCGGGGGTGTCAGTCTGATGCCTCTGTGTTAAAGTTCGCCACCACCCTTCTCTGAGCGTCTCTGACTTCCACTTACATTCATTCCTTACACTTTTTATTCCATCAGTAGCTGTAAAATAGTAATTAAATTAAAAATCATTTCTTCTGCGTCTGCATTATTAGCTGGACTTCCATAAGGGAGAGTTTTTCCTCATAGACTATTTGGATACTCCATGAAAGTGTATTCAGGGAAGGGAGGATGAAGTCTTCCTTTCCTTATCAAATTTCAGAGTAACATAACCTCCAATAATAGTGGGGAAGTTTTGTATTATTATGAAGTCAGGATTTTTATGTTTTAAATTTCTTCAGATGTATATTTTTTTAATTGATCTTGGAGATGGAATCTCTAAATGTTGGCATTAGTCTTCTGAGATTGTGTTTCTCAAAGTATGACCACAAACCATGTATGTGAGGCCTGTTCGGAAAAAGTCCAGCCGCTGTTAATATAATGAGAATGGTTTGTGCAATGTTGATGTAATCTTGTCTCAAGGAGAGTGGACCAGAATGTGCATGTGTGAACACTGATGACTTTACTATATTAGTCTGTGGGAGCAGTGGATGCCATTGAGTGAGCATGTGTACTGTGTGACCATCACATTCAAAATGACTGAGCTAGTAGAGCAACGGATCTGCATCATTTTATGTGAAGCTTGAACATTCCTCCCTGGAAACGATTCAGATGATTTAGAAGGTCACAGCTGTGGGCAACTGGTGCTTGGCAGCTTCATCATAACAATGCGCCTGCTCGTGCATCATGTTTCATGCAGAGTTTTTGGTGAAACATCAAATCATCCAGGTGACTCAGCCCCCTTACAGCCCAGATTTGGCACCCTGTGACTTACAGCTTTTCCCAAAACTAAAGTCACCTTTGAAAGAAAAGAGACTTCAGACCATCAGTGAGATTCTGGAAAACACAACAGGGCAGCTGATGGTGATTGGGAGAACTGTGTGAGATCCCAAAGTGCCTACTTGGAAGGGGAGTGAGGCATCATTGTCCCAAGTACAATGTTTCTTGTATCTTCAATAAAGGTCTGTATTGTTCTTATTACATGGCTGGATACCTTCTGGA
Source organism: Phyllostomus hastatus (assembly GCF_019186645.2). Taxonomy (NCBI): domain Eukaryota; kingdom Metazoa; phylum Chordata; class Mammalia; order Chiroptera; family Phyllostomidae; genus Phyllostomus; species Phyllostomus hastatus. The sequence goes on along the minus strand of NW_025333709.1, from coordinate 30,803,152 downwards.
CAGGCCTCATATATATCTCAGAAGCCCCCTGGGACATTGGTTAATATGTAAATTTATCGTCCCTACCAGGACCTCCTGAGTCAGTGTTTGGGAGCGAGCCCTGGAATCTGCATTTCTAACAAACTCCAGTAGGGATTTCTAAAATCGCTATGTAATGAATATTCTTATGGGACAACCTCATCAGAGCTTGGGGACAAAGCACCAAGTGCATACACACCTGAGCTGTTACTCCAAAAAAATGTCACTAAATTAACCACTGATAATTCAAGAAAAGGTAGCTCCATCAGCTCCACCCCGGGGAGGGTCTGGGTGGAGGGACCTATGCAGTGCTTGGTCCCTTGCAGTGCAGCATCTTGGTTGAGACAATCTAGATTCTGTTGTTAGAACCCTGGGAAAGTCCTACAACAGTGAATTCCGTGCCACAAGGTTCTGCATGACATTGAACTGACCTCTCTTGAAGATTCCCATGGACCAGTATTGTTTACATTCCTAGCCTCAGATCCTGCACGATTGTTGTCTACTGGGCCCCAGAGGTTCCTGCTGCAGGACTGTCATTTCAGGTAATGCAGTTCCACATCCATTAAGACACAGAGTACCATTTGTATTTGAAGTATCAATTAGCACAGTTATATGTTCTATTTCTAAACTGCTCATCTCCTTTAGGTGATGAGCTCAAATCCTCTAATGCTTGACATTTTGAGCAAAACATTTGTTTAGTTGGTTTTCCATAAAAGTGATGATCCATTTTTGTAATTTCATTTGCCTTTATTGAATTTTAAATACTATTGTTGAATACACTGACTCACAGGAAAAAATACATTGAATGCATGCTTAAAAAAAAGAGCCGAAATTGCAGATGTTGCCAGTTGGATTTTTTGCAGATTAGGAAAAGCTAAACTACATTTCTCAGCATTTTTCTGCCTATGTGCTTGGGAAGAGAGAGTGGGAACCAGGTTCCTGGGGCATGATGGAAGGCCCAGGTCGCTCTGGGTGGGTGCGGCCACATGGTATTCCAGTGAAGTTCTGTGCTATGCCATATCTAACCCGGAGGAAGGGCATGGCAGAGGACAGGGTGGGGCGGGGCGGGGCCGGGCAATCCAGCAGGGCTCTTCCAGGCACAGAATGATATGCAGCATCTTTGGAAGCTCTTCAAGCTGCTGGCAACATTCTGGCATTGTTACCTCCAGGCAGAAACCTAGCTTTTGTTTCTATTTGGTTAGGGGTCATAAAGGAGTGAAGAGGCCTGGCTAGGAGACTGCTGAGTGAGGGAGACGTGTCCCCAGCTGAAGGAGTCCACCTCCTTTAGCCTATGGCCTTTACCAGGACTGTGGACCCTGAATAGCTGGAGCTTTTCAAGTTTTAAGAGGCACTGATACTCTGAGTTTTTATGTGAGCTCTCTAGATGTCAAATACTGACATTAATTCAAATGGATGTTAAGTATAGGCATGGTTAAACTAAATGTCTGTGGACCACTGTTTTGGAGCTTTTGATTTAGGGGATATGGTACTTTAAATTAATATCACAGTGAAGTACAAGGGAACTTAGATGTTCCAGAGCACAATGAGTAGAAGTTTGAGTCTAATGCTGATGCTGTTAGCAGAGACTCAAACCATAAACCTCAGAGGGATAAATTAGCTATATTCTGTCCAGTAGCCAGAAGTTAGATGCTTGCAGTTGTGTGCCGGTTGTCACCTAGAAGCTCGGGATGAATGCATACAGATCAGTGCAGAGCCATAACTCAAAGTCCAGGCTCATTGACTGTGGGCCAGTGGTGACACCTTCCTCCAAGGAAGCTGTCGCATCACAGTGGTAGCCCCCCCACCCCCTCGCCCCCACTGCATCCTCAGAGGAAAACGAAGGTGAGTATTTACATGGATTGCCTTATAAAACTCGAAGCCTTGACTTGCTGGAAAGAAGGTAGTGAGAATTTAGACTGTTTTTGTTGTCCTGAAGAGCGATAGCCAGATCGCTTGTCCTGTTAGGACTGGGTTTCAGTGTCAGGTTGTCTTCCAGTGAGAGAGAGAGAGAGCATGGCGGTATAATCACAACATATGGACATAGTGGTATTTCATGGAGAACTAAAATTAACTTAACAAAATTAATCCGAACTTGGGGAAACTAGATCGAGTTTAAAGAGAAAGTTTAGACTTAAGGAAGTACATTTAATAAGATCCTGTACCCTATAAAAGGCTGCGTTTGCACGGACTGGAGCCCCAGCTCCGTCTCCCGTCTGTCCGTTCTGTCCGGCTCTGGCTGCAGCCGGTGTGGGTTTTCGTCATGACCCCCTGGCTCCGGGCTGGTTGGGTTAGATGAGTCTGTTGTGATCCCATTATTCTACAGCTTACACTCAATTTTTAAAAGCTGGTTGTTTTTCTGTTACTGCTTATCACTGTTTACTATTTATTCACTTTTTCTATCCTGTTTTGTTTTGAGGAGTTATTAGATGAATTCTTCTGTTTGCTAGAAGTTTCAGGCGGACCTGTCACAGGCCTGTGCTACTGTTTTTGTGTCAGTTGGGGCATGGACTGATCACTGGGGTAGGCCTGAAAGGAAACAGGGTGGTGTGGACTCATCACCAAAAATAGTTCAACGAGTATTATGACATTGTATATGGTTCTCTCCACTCTGCTACAAAAGGAAACACAATTAGTTATTTATTAAAATACAGTATGTTAATACCACAATGAAGGACAACTATACATAATGGCTAAAGTTTAAAAGCCTGATAATATTAAGAATAGGGTGGATGTAGAGGAAGTGGAACTCCTGATGCTCTTCTGGTGGGGTGTAAGTTAGTGTGAGTTTACACTTGAAAATCCTGTGTGGCTTGATCTCCCCGAGTTGACCGTATGCATACCCTGCCACTCAGGCTAAGTCTGTACTCAGCAGAGATGTGTGCACACGTTCACCAAAGCACACGTGACAACCATGTTCAGAGAAACACTTTTGGCAATGGTCTTCAGCGAGAAACAACTCAAATATCTGTCAGTGTTGAATCTATAAATAAATTGTGGCATTTTCATACAATGGAATACTATACAGCAATAAAGACTTACCGACTACAGACTTTATGAGCAACACCACTGAATCTCATAAATATGATTATTGACTAACAATAAAACAGGCAAAACAGAGTTATACACTGCATGATTTTATTTATATAAACACACAGACAAAAAACCCAGGCAATACTCAGCTCTGGTGGCAGAAGTCAGGACGGGGGTGACCCTTGGGGAAGAGAGGATAGTGACGGGGTGGGGGAGGGGAGCCCTCAGGGATGTGGTGAAGCTCCATTTCTTCACCTGGGCGGGGGGGGGGAGGGGGGGGAGGGGGGGGGGCGGCGGGCGGCGGCGATGCAGGCCTGTCTGTTGTGTGACAATTCACTTAAGATGTATGCACTTTTCTGAATGTAGATTTAAAGAAATACTAAAAACAAAAACATTTGATGCTCTTGCTTGGACATAATAATAGCTGTTTTAAAAAGTTGTAATAACTTTATAGGAATCAGCAATAGCTGCTGATGAAACTCATTATTATATAAGACTGAATTCAGCCAAATGGCCCATAACTACCAACGCCCCCCCAGCCCCCGCAAAGGTAAGAAGCTGTCTTGAGTTTCCCTGTTGATGAAAACAAAAGCCAAGCAGCAGTGAGTACGGTGTGCCTAGCATGGAGACATCTACAGTATCGTTTCAAAGATTCCTATTTTTTTATTTTTTTGTTTTTTGAATATGTTCTATTGATTCTGCTATTACAGTTGTCCCATTTTTCCTCCTCTTTATTCCCCTCCACCTGTACCCCCTCCCACCAGCATTCCATACCCGCCTTAGTTCATGGCCGTGAGTCATGTAAGTTCTTCAGCTTCTCCATCTCCCATACTGTTCTTAACCCAGATTCCTATTGAATCAGAGTTTCTATCTGTAACACCACAGACCATTTGTAATCATTTGCTTCAATTAGCACTCTTGGAACCCTGAAGCCTTTCACCTAGTTCACGTGGATCCTGGAAGGCCTACCAAGTGAGTACGGCATCCCGAGTTGGTCAGCTCCTCGCAGCCTGCCTCCGTCTGGCCACTGGTGACAGTGACGACGACCGGCACCTGGGCAGCGCTCCACAAGGTCCACAGCCCCACAGTGACCACAAGGAGGAAAATGCTTGTGTGGCCTTGTCACTGTCACCCTCAATCTGGCCATCTGCCCCTATTTTCTGCGAAGAAATGGAGGAGTGAAACCCTAATCCCTGACTGGGGACAAAGCTGGACGGCGAGTGTTCAGTCCTGCCCTATCTTGTTTGCAGGGGACCACCTGGTTGCAGCTGTCTAGAACAGCAGGACCAAGGAGGAGAAATACAGGTGCTTCCGCCTGAGGGAAGTCCCCTTCCAGGGGCCAGTCCCGATTCCTTGCCCTCCCAGCAGGTGGAGTGGTGGCACTGAGGTTGTTAAGGTGACGGGAGTAATCACACCTGCGCTGGGAGCACACCGGGGTATTACCTGAGAAGAAGACAATTCTTCCCTCATTGTAGATAGTGTTTGTGGACACAGGAGTCTCTGTGCCCCCAAAGAAAACCTGTTCTAAATCTGATCAGGCTGTTAGAATAACTGTACCCCAGAGAGTCTACACTTAGAGCTCATCCAAGACACACTCCCATTCCACGAAGAATAGAAGAATAATGTTGTTATAATGCTGATGAGACGCCTTCGGAACTTAACTCTTGTTTATATCGGTTAGCCCGTGTTAAAACTGTCTTCCTTACACCTTTTCTCGCTTCACATCACAGAACAGATTGACATTAGTGAGAGCTTACCACATTTATTTAGTGCCTACTTATACGCCTTACCATTCTGAGGGATATGGCGGAAAGCAAAGTAGTCAAAGCCCCTCAGGGGTGCGGGAGCTTCTCTTCCTGACTATGGTGAAGATGGAGGGCGTCTTATGTTAATTTCCTCAGCCTACTGGGTGGGATTCCTCTTTCCCAAAGCTCTGGGGCCCCCGTCTTCCCCCGACCCTTCTAATAAGGGAACTTCATCAAACCTCACTTCCAGGTTACCAGCATCTCACCTTGTGATGACCGACACACTCAGGGTCTCTCTGCACTGACAGTCATAGTAGGAGGGTCAGATAAAACGATCGGACCCTTCCACCGATGGCCTCGTCTCCCTTCAGCTGCTGTCTGACATCTCCTTATTCTACAACCAAGTCTCTCTAGAAAATCTCACTCAAGGGAAGCTCATTTGCTTCAACTTCCTTACCACACACCAACCTTCTGAGCCACACCTTTCCTGTACCATCAGCTCCGTGTAATTTGGACCTGAACTGGAGGAAGAGAAAGGAAAGCAGGATGGGGAGAGAGATGGTTCTGAACAGGTACAACAGTGTTTCTGGTACAATAACTACTTGCTAAAAATCTGAGAGCCTCCGATGTGTGCATCTAGCATTGTGCCAGGCATTTTGGGATTCTAACGAAATGTTAAGGTGACCTTTGATAAACACTTATCATGGAAGATGGACCTGAGAGATCTCCCTCTGGAAGTGAGGACTGACCCCAGTTTTGAGGGATGAGGGGACTTGAAATAGAAGAATGATTGGCTGAGAGTGAGCAGCGTCGTGAGCCTGCAGGCTTGGGAGCATGAGGAAGGAGTGAGGTGCTCATCTGATTTAAGACCTGGGAGAGTGAAGAACAGACTGGAAGGGGCGTGGCAGAGCCAAAAGAGGGAGGCCGTGGGAAACCCAGCAGAGAGCTGCCTACGGGCAGCGCTTCTAAGCTCTTTCATTGTTTACTGCTCTCTCTCTTCCCCTTCAAAGCCGACATCTTCAGTTTGCTCACCTCCCTTACACTTGACAACCTGTTCCAATGTGTTCTTGTTTTTAAATTTTTAAAATTGATTTTTGAAAGAGGGAGGGAAGGAGGAAGGGAGAGAGAAACCAATTTGTTATTCCCCTTATTTATGCATTCATTAGTTTCTTGTATGTGCCCTGACTGGGGATGGAACCCACAACCTTGGCATATTGGGACATCGCTCTAAACAACTAAGCTACCTGGCCAGGACTCCAATATGTATTCTATCCTAACCATTCCATGCAGGCTGCCCTTGATAAATTCAAAGGACTCTTGAGTTAACAGGCTCTGGTGAGATGATACATGAATAGAGAGCAATTAAACTCTGAGTCTGTTTTCTCTTCTCTAAAATGGGCATTATAATACCATTGCCTTCCTCATAGGGTTGTCAGAGTATTAAATGCATTTGAAAACCTTGCTCAAGAACTGAATGTTGCTACTGTTAGTATTTCTCTTCCTTGATCTCTTAGGTGTATTTGGTACATTGACTATTCCCTCCACCTTGAGATACTCCTTGGTTTTGGTGATGCTGTGAGTTTCTTTGCTTCCACACTTTAGAAGCTCTGCCTCAGTTTTCTTCAGCTGCTCATCCTCTGCCTGATCCTGGCACAGTGGCGCTCTTCTTGACTCTCCCCTTGTTGGTTCTCACTCTGCACACTTTCCCTCAGCAATTTCATCCACAACTGCAGGTCCTTGTTATCTCCAATATTTTACTTAGATTTATCGCCAGTCCAGACATTTCTTTCCAGCCCCAGACTTGTGCTTGACGTTAGAATGCAGGTGGTTCACAGTCATCTCAACCTCAACACCTCGGAAAACAAACTTACTTCTTTCCGACCACCTGCACTGAACCTTCCCCTGCAGCACCCCTGTTGTAAACACGATGACATTCTGTTTCATTCCAGTCAGGGTCTTGGGACTCATTTTTGACTCACTCCTGTCCCTCATCCCAGTCAGCCACCAGATTCAGCTGAGTACCTCCAAAAAGAGTCTTCAATCTGTCCTCTTCCGCTTCTTCTTCTGCCCACTTCTTTTCCGTCCCCCCCCCACACCGTCCCCCATTCCCTGCCCTGCCCCGCCCCACCCCACTTCATCACCGCTCCTTACCTAAAACCTGGGCTGCTGACAACTCTGGGTTTTCTCGGCACACGTTGCTAACTGGCCTCACCTGGAGGCTTTTGCCCCCCTTGGACTTTCTCTCCCCATGTGGCAGCCAGGCAGAGTAATCTCTTCTTTCAGTTAATCAACATGGATGGACAAATAAAATGTAGTTATGTTACAATCTAGCTTAAAAATCCTTCAATGGCATTTCAACTGGTGCTTGAAATAAGCCAAATGTTCCCAAGGCTTAGGGAATCTTAACCACCCATAAATACACTCCTGATTGTAGATGTTTCCCTGCTATAGGAACTCTTAATTTGATGCTCACTCCCAAGTTAGCTTGTCCTTATTTTTTACTAATTGCATGTGATGAGGACCAAAGAAAGCCATAAACAGTGCCAATGAGCACCACCAGTGAAACCAAGCCGAGAGAGGGTCTGCCCACCTTCTTTTATCTTCAGGTCACCAGCGCCTCCCACAACGTCTGGCACGGTCCGTCTGTAATAAGTACTTGTTCGATGCGTGAGGAAAAAGGAAAGAGGCTGTCATAAAATTCCTTGCAGAACTGAAATTCAATCCACAGAAGCCAGTTCAGTTTCAAACTCAAGTCTACAGCTAGCAAAACATTTTCCCCTCTGGCAATCAAATGTTTACTAACATTTGCATATCAAATACGCTTGCAATAACTTACTTGGCAATGAGGAGAAAGGGGAGGGCTGAATGTGCCAGGCACCGTGTCTGAGACCACGTGAGGTTTTTAAAAATTCTCTAGACAAAGTTCCTTTCCTCCAGGAGCTTCCAGGCCACTTGGAGAGAGGCAATTGTCCGGATAGTTAATGTTTGGTGTGTTGGCTCCTCCTGTGGACCAGGCACTGTGTCTTTCTTTAGGTGTTGAATGAGTAAAACCAGGCCTGTCTTTTCATGTCTGATGAGGGTTGAGAAATAACAGCAATCAACAAATCACATGCACAATAATAAGAGCAGCTATCACTTATAGTGGGTAGTATGTGCCAGGCATGTTCTTAGTGCTTCACGTATAGTAATGCAATCACATTCTCTGGGGGTACTCTTACTATCTTCATTTTGTAGACAGATAAACTGTGGCATAGAGAGGTTAAAAATCTCACTTCAGGTCATACAGCTAATACAGGTGGTCTGGTCTCCGGGTTCATTTTTTAACCACCCACTGTACTGCCTCTATGCTGGGTGCTATATGGCATAAACATATGTGTCTTTATAAATAGAAGGTCCACAAAGGGAAGATGAATGGTGCTATAAGAACATACAACAAGGGCATCACATCTTGTCTTGGGGCATCGGAAGGCTGATTGGTGTTAACTAAGCAAAGTGGGGAAGCAGGAGGGGGACGCACAGGAAACTGGTAACAAGAGAGGGGAGAGTGTAGAACCACTTGGATGAGTTCATTGGTGGGGGGCAGATCTGGAAGAGGAAGGAACCCCCCCTCAAAAAAAGATATGGTTTAGTGAGCAGAGAGGAAAAGGAAACATTATGAATTTGGAATGAACCTGATGAATTTTAGGGGACAGGGACACTAGTTATTAGGATTCTTTCAGTGGTGAGTAGTGGACACTCAGTTTGAATTGGCCAAAGAAAGATTTTACTGACTTGAGTTGCTAAGAGTCCAGGATATAGATCTGGCAACAAGTGGGTAAATGGTGTTGTTATGGTTTCTCTTCCACTCCTCCTTTCCATGTTGGCTTCATGCTCGGACAGTGGAAAGATGGCAGGAGAGCCCGCACAAAACACAAGGCTGACTCTCATTGGCTCAGCTCATTATTACATCTTCCTTGCTGAACCAATCACTGTGGCTGAGCTATGATGCACTCTCATTGGCCAGGCCTGGATCACGGACCTTACTCTCAAATTGGAGGGGCGGAGTGTCAGACACACCTGAACTTTAGGTTCTGAGAATGGGAGAGGGGAAGTTCCCCAAAGTTCAGGCTGGGAGCTGTGCAGGCAAAAACAGAGGATGCCACCACAGTAGCTGGCCGGAGCAGTGTGTTCTTCACACTGTACGTGCAAAATCTCATTTAGTAGGTCTGAAATGGGAACTGAGAGTCTGCACTTCTGACAGGCTCCCAGGTGAGGCCAGTGCTGCTGGTTCATGGACCACACTTTGGGTAGCAAGGGGCACACCACCTGGAGTGACTGTCTCCCTCAAATTCATGTAGGCTATTAGTGCTAGCCTATATCCCGTATTCCCATTTGCTCACTTTTCCCAGTTCTAACTGTATTACTTTCATACCAGCTAGTTCCTACATATGAAACACTTTTCTTCAAAGTTTTCTTATTAGCTTGTCAACATCTTCATGATTTTCACTTATCACTTGCAAATAATAGTTCCTTACTGAGTAAAGCTGAGGTTACGATTATTCTTCAGTTGGTATCTTTTCCAATTTACACCTGTTAATACCAACCTGGTAGTAGTGTGAAAATGTACTTAATTATTCATGAGCTTGACAAGATCTGCTGTGTTCAATTGATTTGCCGTGTATGTAATTCACTGTCTGAGTTTCAATCTGGATGTTTGTCTACATTGAACACTTCAGTTTCAGTCTAGACTCTGCTAAATGGCATGTAAAATATACTTTTAACTTGCTGATAATAGCACTCAGTAATCAGATGATGTTCAATTTTCATTATGTCAGTGGTGTTTGAGTCCTGTGCGCTTTGTAATCCATAGTGCCAATGCTGGCAGAAATACCGACCTCTATTATGGTATCAAATGCCCATATCATTTAAGGTACTGGATTAATGCCTTTATGGTGGGATGTCTACGAAATTAATCCAGAGGCCTGAATTTTAGCGTCGAGGTTGCTCTTGAACTTGTTTTGTGGCTTTTCTCAAGTCTTTACAGCTTTCTAGACCTCAGTCACCCAACTGGCCATAGTTGGGGGTGCTTTGCCATCTTTTTCTCCTCTCCCAAGGTGTGCAGCCAGGTTAGCAGACCAACTTCATTTATGACATTTGGGTAACATGATCGAGGTGGGATATTTGATCCTCTAAGCTTTATTTTACTGATCTGCAAAAGGTGAGGGGAAGAGCTTCTATTATTACCTGACAGTTGTGATCATTGAAAATGATGAAAGAACATCATGACTGATAATGGTTAAGAATCGGAGTTAGGGACCACCACCATAAGGATCTCTTTAGAAATGAGATGTAGGCAGGGTGACTTAACATGACAGAGAATGGATCTACTCCTAAAATCCACTGAAATATACACGGCCAATATGGCCCCACAAAACTTTGGTCCACAGTTATCTTTTATTCCACCCAGGTTCTTGGGATATCAGCAATCAACGATTTTCAAATCTTAGTTTACAACACCAAGTAGATAATGGAGAATAGGAAGTGTGTTATTTTCCCTAGGTTAGATAAAAGCTACCTCCAATGCCATTAATTTCTCTAATTCAATTGTCATTAAATATATTGGTTTAAGAATTACCAAGCGTTTCACTTGTACAACTTTTTCTGTTGAAAGCATCAAGTGGTTACTTTGTATGCATAATTTTTTCACACATTTATTAATGGGCTCCTCCACTTCGCTTGAACATTTGTGCTAAGTGGTGTAGATTTGCTCTTTGGGCCAGAAGCCACGACTTTCCCTGCAGGAAGTGTGTCTAAGCTTGTTCAGCACCAATCTCAAAACCTAAAGACTGGGTGCCCGAGAGAGGGGTATGCTTTTCCTCCAGATGCGTTCAAGTTTGGTTCTTTTCTGGATTCAAATTGCTTCTCAGACCCACTCCTTGCCGAGAACCGAGACTTGTCCTTTGTACCTGCTAATGTCACAAACTCCCTGAGCACGTCGCTCCGGCTTCCGCCCAGACCCAGATTCCTCTCGCCGAACGGCGCCCGGTACCAGGCAGCCGGCCCACTGCTGGCGAGGGCTTTCCGACACTCCCATGTCCTGACCCCATTTACTTCTTGGGTGCCCGCCGGTGCTGTTTGGCTGCAACCCCGGGGAGAAAATAAAAGTTGGCCTTAGTCACCCCTACCCTTCTTCGTTCTCTACTCGCCAAGATATAAAGGCCCAGGGCTGTTGGGGGACGGGAGGCAGGAAAGAAAAAGTGAAGACAGAAAGCGGCCCCTCATCCTGGTCGGCCCTCTCCGCGGCGTCTGTGCCGGGGCCCGGGAGCCGGCCACGCTGCCCGCTGGCTGCCGGAGGCGCGGCCCTTCCGCCGGGCGGAGCCCAACGCCCGGCGCTGTCCCTGGTTCCCCCGGGGCCCCACGGGCCCCCAGGAGGCCGCCGCGGTCGCCTCGGGGACGGCCGGGGGAATCCGGCGGCGCGGTTGCCGCAGCCGCGCGGGCGAGGGCCTGGCCCCGCATTTCGGCCCAAATGTAGTGAAGCAGGAAATGGAAAGAAAAAGGTTGAGCACACTGGCCGGGGCGCGCGGGCGACGGAGAGGAGGAGCCGCGGGGCCGGAGCCGAGGCCCGGCGCACAGCGGGGGCGCGGGGCGCGGGCAGCACGCGGCGCGCTCGGGCCGCCCTTCCTCTCCGCGCCGCCGGCCGCGGCCCAGGTTCCGCGGCTCCGCCAATCCCCGCCCTCCGCTCTCCCTCCCGCTCTCCCCGCCCTCCCCGCCTCCGCCTCCTCCCTCCCGGCCTCCAATCTCCCAGCCAAACTGAAAGCCGGACCCCAGGCCGCCTCCCGCCGCCTCCCCGCCGCCGCCCGGCCTCCCTGCGAGCGCTCCACCATGGACAGTCCTGTTTTCACCTTATAAAGATGGCGGTGCGGGATCGCTGCAACCTTTAGACTAATGACTGTCCGAAATATCGCCTCCATCTGTAATATGGTGAGTGGCCACCGCGGCCGCCTCGGGGGTCGCGCCCGAGGGGCGGCGAGGCAAAGAAAGGGAAACCCGAGCCGCACCGACGCCAGGCTGCAGGGTGGGGGCGGGGGCGGGGGCGACGGGCGAGGGACGAGGGGCTACGGGGTCCGCGGGGCGCAGCCAGAAGTTCCCGGCCGCAGGCTGGCGGGCCGGCCGCAGCCCCTGGAGCCCCTGGGGGAGGGGCCCCGAACCCTCCGCCCCGCTCTCTGCCCCGGGACCTGGGAGCCCGCCCTCCAGTCCCCCGCCCGCGCCGCGTGCCACCGCCCTCAGGTTGCAGTGCAAGCGTCCTGGGGAGGCCGAACCTGGACGTCCGGGGCGAGGGGGCTTAAGGGAGAAGCTGGGAATGGGGGGCGCCCATACTGTCCTTGCGGTAGAAGAAGCCCTGCAGGTCTCCCTGACCTCCCTCATCTCATTTTGAGTTCGCTCCTTAAACTGTATGCAAAATGCACTTTGCAAAGGCAATCGGTGTATCTGGAGACATATGAAATGTCATACAGCTGTAAAAAAGTGCAAAATCGTGCTTGGAGAAGTAAACTTCACCTGGTTTGAGAAAGCACAGTAATTTGTTTTAGTTGCCTCAGTTTCCCCAGCTGTGAAGGAAGGACAAGGTTATGTGCAGTAACAGTTGAAGGCCCATGGTGGTAGGGCTGGCCGTGGGAGTGGAGGAGGTCTCAGGGTTATTCTGCCTGATGCACTGTAGACCCAGTGCAGGCTGGTGGGCGTGGACACAGTGAGGGGCCATCACTAGGCTCTGGTTTTGATGGGGACTACTGGTTCCATGGTGTGGTGGTGACTTTCACTTGAGTTTCTCCCATTGCTTTTCCTTGCTTTTCAGTTCCTGCAGGAGCAGTTTCTACCCTTGGGTCCTCAGGGTGCACCCTGCTGGCACCCCCACTGGCTTGTCAGAGTCTTGGCATGCACCGTTTGCCCCCTGGAGTAAGACATTGCCCTCCTGTGTAGGGCGAGAGAATGTGTGCTTTGCTTTGATTCTCCGGGGTCCTCCCTCCCACTCCCCATCAGAACTCCCCTATCGCTAGTTGGAACACGTGCTCTTTTAGTGCCAGTTTGGGGGAAATCTGCCTTGTAGCTAATAGTACAGGCCCCTAAAGGGAATCTGAGGAGGCTTGATTAAGAAAGCCTGGAGGAAAGGTGATCCGGCTGCCCTTCCCCCATCACACAGCCTTTTAAATCTTCTGTCCCACATTTTGTTGCAAGATTAACACATGGCAAAGGAGCATCGAGGAGTCATGTGTTAGCACCGGGGTGGAATTGAGACCCACTGGTGCTGGCTTCAGTTTTCAGCACTGTCGGATGTGGTCGCAAATGCTGGGGCTTCCCAGAGTGATCTGGCACAGGACCATCTAGATGGAGCGGGTGGCTCCTAGAGCCTATCAGTTTCCTCTTTTCCTTCCTTCTCCACACAGAGACTGGTCTCCTGCTCCTCCCTGTCAAGTGGCATTAATGTTGCTTGGTGCAGTGAAAAGGTGATGCCTTTCTGCTGGGTTTCTCTCTACCTAAGATCAGCTCCTGAAGGGACCTTTGAAACCAGAGCCGCCTGAGTACTCTTCTTTCCTGCCTGCTGGGGTGGCCTCAGGCTCATAGGTAGGCCAGTGAGGGGCAGTCCCAGGCTTTGGTGGTATTCCTGTCCTCTTGTGTTTGTGACACCTCTCTGCTAAAGCAGGTTGGAAATTTGAGAGCCAGTGTGTCCCAAGAGGAAGCCAACCTCCAGCTTCTGTTTTGTTTTGTTCTTTGTTTTCGTGTTTTCCCCTCGGTGCAGCCGGTGCAGCCGGGGCTTTCTCTGCGTGCCAGGTCAGGATGGCACTACCTGTTTCCAGTGAAACCCAACCAGCTGCAGGGAGGGCAGGAGAGGAGTGAGTTGATGCTATGTCTGGGGAGTTGACAACCTCATGTGGAGTCTTTAAAAAGGTACCACATTTAGGATTGTCACCCAGGTGAGGTGAGGAACCAATACTTTGTAAGTAGGGCGTTTTATGTTCCTATTTGGACACTGTGTTTTGAGCAAGTCACGAAGAATTTGGGCTCTGAAGTTAGACTTCCTGAATTCAAGTCCTGGACCTAATATATATTAGCTTTTTTAAAAAATGATTTTATTTATTTATTTATAGAGAGGGAAGGAAGGGAAAAAGAGAGAGAGAAACATCAATGTGTGGTTGCTGGGGGTCATGGCCTGCAACCCAGGCATGTACCCTGACTGGGAATCGAACCTGCGACACTTTGGTTTGCAGCCCACGCTCAATTAGCTTTTTGTCTTTGAATGGGTTGTGTGTGCTTTGTCTCTCCTTATCTATAAAAATGGGATGATAGTGGTCCCTGTCTCCTAGGACTGTTGCATGAAGCTACAAGGCCTAGTGCATGGCAGGTACTCAGTGAGTGTTAGCTGTTACCAATAGCACCTCCTGTCACCTTCCGTTGTTTAAAGGACAGTAGAGACTAGGATGCCTTCTTGGACCTGATGGCAGCAGCCACTATTACACACAACTCACATGTTCATTTACATAAACCACACCGACAGGCAACAGACAAAGGCTGGGATGGGAATCCTTCACCCCGCCCCTTATCAAAGGCCGCTGAAGTCACCCCTGTCCCTCCCAGTCTCATTTCCCACACGAGAAGGCTCGGTGATGTGGAGAGTGCTGTCATCAGATGTAAATTATCATTGGACTTCTCTTTAGATTCCTCACACAACGATGAATTGTTTCCAGGTAGGTCTTCTGAGGGTCTCTCCTTACTGTCCAGCTTCTCTCGGGGGCTCTTATTGATCCTTCCCTCTCCTGACTCCCGCTGGTCTTACCTGGCTTGAGTAGTTGTCATATGAGCAAGTGGCAACTGCTTTTTTTTTTTTTTAATACAAGCCATTTGGCATATTTTAAACATGCGGATGGGTGTGTGTCCAGAAAGGTGTTAAACGACATCCTCCTTCTAGGTAGGACTTGAACAAACCAAGACCTGGTGTTGAACGTGGGCTCGTTTTGTCCACCAGACAAGAAAGGACCCAGCAGAGCAGAACCAAAACTTGTAGCAAATCCTTTATGTGATGGAGAAATAAATACTTTTTTCTTCCCCTCAAACTTCTCGTGCCAATTTTAGATAGAGGGGACTTGGCAAACATTTACGTTCCTCCGCTGGTCCCATTCCCCACTGAAGTTTTGTTGTCTGTTGATAATGTAAGGCTCGTTCCCATTTGTCTTAATTTTACATCGTGTGAATTACTACCTTGACTGTTGATCAGCTTGCTCTGGGCTGGTCCGTCAGCTTAGCCCTGCAGCGTGTTCGACTGGATCCCAGATACCAAAGCTCGTTTGGCTGGTGTGTTGTAATTTTTAAAATGCACAGGCTGCCACCAAGAATGAGGAAATGTCCCTGGTTGATAATCCTCTGATTTTTGTCCAGACCAATGGATTTAACTTGCTTTGTATTTTGATGGCCTTTACAAATGGAAGGTTTTTGTTTTGGTTTAAGTTTCTGTTTGAAGAGCTTGAGTTATTTTCTAAAGAGGAAGGATTTGTTAGGAGAAACCAAATGTGCCTGCCCTCTGGAAATGTGTCTTGAACTGATGCAAATTGGTCTAAGCCATCTAATCTTAATTTTACTTGTTGATAGTTCTGTGAGATGCATCATGGAGGAGGTGCAATGTGTCGTGCAGATTTCATTTGTGTTTGCATAAGTGGCCGTTTGTTGAGAGGATCTGCTGTGTCAGTGTTGGCACATACTATGTGCAGGTGCTAAAGAAATGAATGAGGTGAATCCCTATCTCCAAGGAGTTCAGCAGTTTCTTATCATGTGGACATAACATTGATAAAGGTGAAAATTTCAGTGTAGTGTTATATCCACACAGATAATGGTTGAATGAGCCTGGCTGGGTGTAGCTCAGTTGGGTAGAGCACTGTCCCCATAGGCCAAGGGTGCAGGGTCCATCCCCAGTCAGGGCACCAGTCAGCCAAAGAACGCGTAAATCAGTGGAAACACAAATGGATGTTTCTCTCTCTCCCCCCACTCTCTAAAATCAAGAAATAAAATTAAAAAAAGAACTTTAGGAAAAAACCAAGATTGAACCAAACCTCAGAAGCAATACAGTAGAAATACCGATGAATACAGCAGAATGTTTCTTTAATGCATTTGACCAAAGCTTGACTGTTTTTTACGTGAGGATGCAATGATAGTCAGTGTAACTTCAGACTGAAATCTGTGCTATTGGGTGTCTCTCCAGTTAAGCAGGAGTCTAATGATGCCTTTGAAAAAGTATTTCGCGGAAACTTAGTTTTTCTCAACTTATAAAAGTGATTTTTGTGGTTGTCAAAAGTTCTTTAGCGAGTAGAGTCTTTATACAAATCTACATCTCTTAATTGGTTGGTAACTACTCATGTACCTAACTACCTTATTTTAAACTGTATTGAACTTACCAGATACTAGCATTTTGAAAATATTTTACTATTTATTTTCAGAGAGAGAGAGGAAAGGAAGGAGAAAGAGAGAGAGACACATCAATGTGTGGTTGCCTCTCACATGCCCCCTAATGGGAACATGGCCTGCAACCCAGGCATGTGCCTTGACTGGAAATGGAACCGGCGACTCTTTGGTTCGCAGGCCTGCACTCAGTCCACTGAACCAGAGCCAGATACCAGCACTTTAGGATCCACTGAACAACCCCAGGATGTTACTGGACACTGTCTCGAGTGTCGGATTTGAATTCTTTAAAAGAAATGAATTCACCTTGATATAGAGGGAAAGTAAAATTAGGAAAAATTTGAAACAAAGCTAGATGATTTTTATAGAGATGATTTTATTTTGATAGTCAGTTACCTGAGGCACATTTTTTTGAGAATTGTTGGAAAAACTTTTTTTAAATGTTAAAAAATAAGTAAATACATAATTTGGGAGAAGAGGTAACTTGCCTTTTCCTCTGTTACTCCTGCCTCCCATTCTCAGAGATAATAGGAGACTGTAAGTTTGGTTTAATGTATCAGCTGGGAGTTGTTACAATCACATGTGAGGTCTACTCTGATAGTGGTGAGTTTTCAGAAATTGGTGGGTGGGGTGAGTTAATGTTTAAAGAAAAATTCCGTTCTGGCCTCTGGGGTTTGATGTAGGTGTTTGTGTAGGGTCAGGTCCTAACAATCAAGTCTACAATATTTTTGTTTTTTCTTGGAATCCTAGGGTGAAAACAAAATTGAATGTCAATATTTAGTTAGAATCAGAGATTGTCATGTCATTTACTGGATCTCAACTTGATGTGTTCCAGTACATCCATACAATAAAACCCTTTTATTTTCTTACTAATCTGTAACTTTGCTATATTGGGGTTGTAATTGAAAGTAATTTTCAATTTTGATTATCTTAGCAATTAAGAGAAAATTTTCTCATATGTGTCTTTTTTCCCAGCCTGGTCTGTCTAACTAGTTTGAATGAGTTGAGGTTTTAGATGGTGTTTAATTCTGTGATGTCATCAGAAAGGTATCTCTTGGTGGTTTTAGCTGTAGCCTACCAATGGAACAGCCCAAAGCAAACCGGCAGAAAGAGCTATAAAAGGTGGTGTCTTTTAATTTCATTAACTCTCCTGGCCTAAATGTTTTAATGAAACTTCATATAAAATGCTTCAGTTGTGGCAAAAACAAATGCTTGTCTAAGGGTTTGAAAGGCCTTGCTGATCTTTGAAGAGAAAAGGTCACCCAAAAATGAACCAGCAAAGGCTTCCTTGAGGCAAATAAATTCTTTATTAGCAACCAACCTCAGCACTAAACATTTTGGAATGTTTCTGTTCTGGGATGTGCTGCTTAGGATTTGGGGGGTGTCGTAAGTCCTCTGCATGGAGTGGTATCATAGTTCTAAGGCTGATTATTTGCTGTGGATGGAGCGTGTGTGGGGGAAACCTTATTGATGTTCCTAAAGCTTCATATTCTTGTAGGTCCAACCTTCCCCCTGCCCATCACATTCTGATGTCACTTTTAGAATCTGCAAATGTTTTGTAGTAGCTCACACTTGGGGCTCTTTTCCTGGGTGCTGGTAAATATCAGGCATACAGAAAAATATGGAGGGTAATAAAAGTGAGTGCCCATGAATCTCCCTCCACGTGAAGAAATAAAACATTACAAGTACAAATGAACCTTTTTCTTCCTCTTTCCCCTTCTCTTCAGTGACCACTGTTCTGAATTTGGTATTTATTATGTGTTTTTATACTTTTACTAGATACGTGTGTATTCATAAACCAGATGTCGTATTGTTTCCTCGTGGTTTCAACATGCTGTGTAATGCTGAACAGTTCAGTTTGCTTTTGTGTAAATTACGATTTTAAGGTTTATCCAATAAGATACATGTGACTCTAGGTTAACTGCTGTGTAATATCCCATTTCATGAATATGCTGCAATATGTTTATTCATTTTACCGTCGATCAGCCCTTGGGTTTGCAGTTTTTCATGTGTGCCCTTTAGAGTGAGGAACGGTTTTGAACTTGTCCCTCTGTGCGTGCGTTTCAAGTTTCTCTGTGGTGTCTACCCGGGGGGAAGTGCCGGGTCAAAGGAAGTGGGCGTCTTCGACCCTAACATCTTGCCAGATGGATCCAGAGCAGTCGTGCCGGGCTGCGCTCGTCCAGCAGCGTTCGGGAGTTCCGGTTGCTCCGCAGGCTTCCCGACGTCCGACGTCGTCAGGGTGGAGGCTTTGCCAGCCTGATGGGTGTGATGTGATATCGTCACAGCGTAAAATTTGCACCTTACTAGTGAGGCTGAACATCTTTTTATGTGTTTATTGTGCTGGGTGGTTTCTAGTCGAGACTTGGGAGCAGCTTTCCAGGGCTTGTATGTCAGGATTACAGTGGTGGTTTTGTGTGAAAATAGGGAAGAGGACAGTGAAGGGGAAAATCTGGGAGACCAAAAAAATAAAGTAAAATAAAGTCAAGAAAGATAGGGAAGGAACAAAAGATTCAGGTTGAGGGAGTGATGATAACATGAAACAAGGGAATCCCTGTAGCAAAAAGACTATAGACTAGAAGATTTCTGGAGTGTCGGGAGTACATTCTGGGAACATTACTGTGCTGGCCAGGCCCTCTGGACTTGTGGAGTTTTCCTGTTTTTTACCCAGTTGCTTTTTGAAGTCTTTGTAGAAAGACAATGTGAAATTATCTTCTTCCTACAACATACCGTTACATCCTTCAGGTCAGGTACACTGCAGGAAACCAGCTTTTAGCAGGGTCTGCTGACAGGTACTTGTGGAATCACCATCCAGATATTTAGAAAACATTCCCTCCACTTTATTTTAATTATCAGAGTGTGATATGTGTCATCTTATTGAATACAGACATGTATAGTTTTACAAATATGACTGACAGTACCTTTAAAACTACCTCATACTTCAGTGGTTCTTTGGTGTGCCCAAGAACTGTGCCCACACATGCATTCTCTTGTTAAAAATTCCAACCCTGGGTTTCTAGCCGCAGAGGTTTTGAGCCGGTGGGCCTGAGGTAGGGCCCTGGAATCTGCATTCTAAAATAAGTATTTCCTTCTTCTCCCCTCTCCTCATCCTGTTACAGGTGAGCTGACATCCACATTTTGAGAAATAGTGCTTTCCTTGGGTAATATAACCTTGGCCTCCTAAAAAATATTGCTTATAGAAATTACCTGCCATGTGAAAGTTTTTAAAAAATTATGTAAAAATTTTGAGGTAATAATTTAACTTCAAGAGCTATAGGTTATTGCTATTCTGTAGATGTATTTCTTGATATTACATATCCAGGTTTTTATTACTTCATGCTTCTGACTATATATCACCTCACATGAGAAGCTTTTAAAAGAAATTTTTTAAAAGGATTTTATTTATTTATTTTTAGACAGGGGAAAGGAGGAAAAAAGAGAGAGAGGGAAAAAGAGAGGGAGAGAAACATCAGTGTGTGGTTGTCTCTCACGTGCCCCACACCAGGGACCTGGCCCACGACCTGGGCATGTGCCCTGACTGGGAATCGAACTGGTGACCTTTTGGTTCTCAGGTCAGTGCTCAGTCCACTGAGCCACACCAGCCAGGGCTAAAAGAATTTTTTTTAAATTGCAAAATATTAACACCCAAAAGAGTATGGAAAAAATGTATTTTAATATGTTTATACCCAAATACCCTTCAGATTCAGCATATATTAAAATTTAGTCATACTTGGTTAAGATTTTTTTTAGACTTAAACCTTTTTAAAAAATCTCTAATCATTTCTTTTTCTTCTCCCTCCCAGAACTAGTCATTTTTTCTAAAGATGGGATGGCATTTACTATGCATGTCTTTATTCATGAATCCATAAGCAGTATATCAGTGTTTGTGTGTACAAATATGTAGCCCTTTGCCGCTTTTTTTACTCAACAATTATATTTGAGATTATGTTGACATGTAATAATAGTTCTGGTTTATTCATTCTAACTGCTTGATCACTGTATTCTTTACCTTAATAGTGGTTTACTCATTCATTACCTTACTTAGGGATAATTGGACGGTTTCCGTAACATTCTCTTTGGAAATGGTGCCGCAGTGAATGTTCCTGTTTCCATCTGCTTTGCACACGTGCTTTCCTTTCTGTAGGACACAGCCCGGGAAGCGGAAGTGCTGTGTTCAGGCTGCACCCATCTGCAGTTCTGTTAGGCATCGTCAAACTGCTCTCCCAGGTGGTCACCCCATTGGCTGCTCTTTTGATAGGAAACTTCTAGAGCACAGGTGGCGAACACAAGGCCTGCGGGCTCAAACCAGCCCGGCACCTTGTTTCTACCCGGTGGCAGCACTGAGCTCCTTCCCCCTAATTAAGCAGTAGTTACATTTACACAGTCCTAAAATTACATGTGGCCCTTTGAAGGCAACCATGAGGCTGATGTGGCCCTTGGTGAAAATGAGTTTGACACCCCTACTCTAGGGCCGCAGTCCCAGAGTTTCTGACTGGACACAGGTGCAGGTGTAGGTTGCTCAGGGGTGGATTTTAGACACGTGCATTGTTTTAAATCGCTGCAGCTTATTCTGATGAGCAGCCATGGCTGAGAAAGCCCTGCATTAGATCGGCTGCCCCACGAGGGCAGGAGCTGTGTTGACCTTATTTGCTGTCGATTTCCCAGCATTCAGCACGGTGCCTGGCACACGTGTGGTGGGGGCTCAGGGAAGCATTCTTAGATAAGTGAATGAAGAGGTGCAGCTTGCAGAATGGAAAACTTGCCTTGCAGGGAAGCAGTGCTCCTAAAGTCTTACTGTCACAGCCATGACCTGGGGATCTGGTCAAAATGCAGATCCTGATTCAGTAGGTCTGGAGTGCGATTTTGCATTTCTAGCATCCTCTCTGGTGACCAGATGCTCCTGGGATTGGGGGGCACATTTGCAGCAGCACTGCCCTAGGAAAAAAAGGAAAATGGTTTCTTTCTTCCATCAGGCCTTAGCGAGGAGGACTTTGGGATTTGGAATTTCAGAGCTTGATAAATCTCAAGTCTGTTTCCTCATCCCTTTACAACACAAAAATGTAGAGGATGAAATACCTTCTTCACAGCTTTTCTGGGGGAGTCAGGAGATCCTGCCTTCTGAAGCGTTTTGTGAGCTGAGATGCCCTCACACATGTTACTTTTCACAATTACTCTCATTCTTTCTGTGAGTTGATGTTTTCCTTCAGTTTGCTCAGAGCACAGAGCCATTGATATGGCAGGACCTGGTAGAATTCTGCGTTAGTTTTGACCCGCTGTGCGCATTCAGTGGGCATTTGGGGAGGAATGGGGTGGGGGGAGGATGCTGGGTAAGAGCAGAGGCAACATTCACCAGATGGTGGTGTTCTGACCTGGTGCTGGCGTGGGGTAGGGGGGGGGGTCCCTTCTCCCTGAGTCTGGTGTGGGGAGGAGCAGGGCTAGAGAGGGGCCCCCAGCTCTGTCCCAGGGAGCAGGTCACACAGCACAACAGGAAGATGCTCTGATTTATTCCCCAAGTCAGACACGTCTTAAAGAGAGGGGGGTGCTCCAGATAATGATTCGGTGTTCACTGATCTGCTCTAGGTGTGATCCGAGCTATTCTGGGCAAACCAGGGTTGACCCAGGTGAAGCCAGTACAGGACACCGCCTTTTCAATGCGGGGTGCTTTGGTGACTGGGGCGCTGTCTCACGCATCTGAGAGACGCAGTGTGGTGTGGAGCAAGGAGGGCAGATGAAAACAAAATAAAAATAAAGTGGCATTCAGAGCTAGTGTGCATTGTACGCTGGTGGGGGGGTACCTTTTATTCCCAAGCGTCTCCTCGTCTGAAGAAAAACTACAGAAATGGATCCAGTTCCTTAGAACAGCGATTCTCAAGTGTCATTTTGTTGTTTTCCTGGTTTTCATTATATCTGTGAACCACCTGAACTTATTACTTCTTCAGTAATTTTCCTCCACTCTGTTCACTTTTTATTAATTTGACCTCATTGTGTGCTAAGACATCGGCGAGGTAATGGATTGGACAAGCTGGTCCTATGGTTTTGAAATACGTATCAAAAACATAATTATTTGAAAACATTCATCCTTGTGCTAAGATTATTCACCTCTCCCGCACTCATGGTCTGGAGATGGGGAGGCACTGGCTGGGACGAGAGGGTCTTCATGATGGTCCGAAGAGTTGGCTGTTGGAGGAGCCCTTGAAGCCTGTTTGCAGGGGATGGATGGGCTGGTGAGCCTCCTCGGGAGGCAGGTTGGCACGTGGGTGAGATCCACTGGGTGGCTGTGAGAGCCGCCCTTACTTACCCGTTCAGAGACTCTGCTTCTCGTCCGCAGTGTCTAGGCGGTGAGAGAACGTCTCTCCCGGGGCCTGGCAGGACTGAAGTGGAATCGTTTAGGTCTGATGCTCAGCTCAGTCCCCGGCCATTTTACTACAACGTTTTTATCCTAGGGCTCCGCTTTTCCCCCCTCCGGCAGGAGAGTCCAAATGCTGTAGTTGGAAAGAACTTCATCCGGAGTTCCAGTCCTGACCTTGACCCTTGGTGGCTTTTAGGAGGGCAGGTGACTCAGGTTTCTCTGGGCCTGTCAGGTGTTAAGAACCGCTCCTGCTGGTGAGCAGTGCTGAGATGAGCAAGCATGTTGTGATCTGGCTTCCAGTCAAAGGCAGGACCAGGGAGGGAAAGTGCTCAGAGCGGACAAAAGGAAGAAGAAGCTGTGATTTCCGACTGAGCTGTCTCACAGATGCGGCGCTGATGGTGGGTGGTGGAGCCTTTGTATTCATCCGTCAGGATGCAGTGTTTTTCCTTTCCCAGAGAACCAGGGCACATCACGTAGTGAAAGATTTTTAGTCTTCTAATAAGAGTGTAACATATCCTTTTGTTTTATTTGATTTATACAGTTAGGTATTCCTCACTGAGAAATACACAAAGTAGCTAAGCTCTGTTTCTTTCTTTTTATTCTTTATTTTTCAATTATAGTTACATCCACTATTATTTTGTATTAGTTTCAGGTGTGTAGCGTAGTGGTTAGACAATCATGTGCTTTACAAAGAGGTCCCCTTAGTATTCCCAGTATCCACCCGGCACCACCACACACAGTTCTTACAGTGTTATTGACTCTGTTCCCTGTGCTGTGCTTTACATCCCTGGGACCAATTTGTACTATATCCCTTCACCTTTTTCTCCCAGCCCCCCCACCCCCTCCCCACATCTGTCAATCTTTTGTGTGTGTCTGTGAGTCTGTTTCATTTCGTTTGCTTGTTTGTTTATATTGTCTTTTAGATTCCACATATAAATTAAATCATACGGTATTTGTCTTTCTCTGACAGACTTACTTTACTTAGCA
This sequence comes from Phyllostomus hastatus, assembly GCF_019186645.2. Classification (NCBI taxonomy): domain Eukaryota; kingdom Metazoa; phylum Chordata; class Mammalia; order Chiroptera; family Phyllostomidae; genus Phyllostomus; species Phyllostomus hastatus. Next base: position 30,779,605 of record NW_025333709.1, on the reverse strand, counting down.
TAATACCCACTAGGTCTATCCACACTCACAAATGTTTCATTTTTTAAAAAATAAAAATTTAAAAGTTTTTGAAATGGCCATATGAGTTCATATGATAAATCTAAAATTGTACAAAAGGACACGTGTTGGAAGTCTGCCCACCATCCAGCTCTCATCTCCAGCATCAGTCACTATTTGTGGTGCCCTCTGCTTGCATTCAGAGGCGTCCTCCGCCTATACCAGCATATTTGTTTATATTTCTCTTTTGGTTTTGAAAACACAAATACTGCGTACAGCACATGCTGATCTGTCGGGGTCTGCCCCTTGGTTTCGCTGTCCTGGAGGTGGGTCTGTCTGTGCTGGCACTAGAAGAGCCTCCTCATTCTTTGTTTATGGCTGCAGAGCATTCAGTTGCTTTAGTGTATTGAATTCCCTTAATCAGCCCCCAGCTAATGGCACAAGGGGAGTTTTCCAGTCCTTGGTTTTCATAAACAAGGCTGCAAGGAGCATCTTTGTCCCTGCGTCATTTCACGTATGTGGGAGCATGTCTGTTGGCCGCCTCCCTAGAGATGGATTTCCATTTGTAACTCTAGTGGGTTTTGCCAAATTGCCCCGACTCCTGTTGCCCGTAGCCTTGCCAAAACAGTACGCTATCCAGAAACCTTTTGCTCTTTGCCAGTTGGGGGGAAAATGGTGTCTTAGTGTATTTTTAGTTTGCGTTTCTCTTCCTAGGAATGAGTTGGGGCAGCTATTCACACATGTAAGAAAAGAAGCTCAATTTCATTTAACTGCTTTGCTGTTGGCAATTATTTTCAAAGTCTGTAGGGAAGGGCCCGTTTTATTTTTATTTTCAATCTGTTGTAGCCTGATATTTTTGTAAACTACAATAAAAAAGCATTATGAGCAAAGTGGAATAAAACCCCCGAAGATACATAAAACACAAACCCTGATTTTTTTTATTACTAAACTCGGCAGATACAGAATTACCCATTCATTGTACGTGTTTTTAGATTCTGAACTTCGCCCATGGTGGAGTGTTAACACCGAGGAAGGTTGCTCTGAAGAACTAGCTCCATCTCTTTTCCCCAGTGCCACCCTGTTTGGGGATGGGAGCAGAGCACAGCATGTGTTTTATATCTCTACATCCGTGCACGACAGGATGCTTCCGTTACGTGAGAGCAAACTCACACTGCTGGTGCAGTACTGATCACACACACTCAGGCAGGGATGCCACCAACACACACTCAGGCAGTTCTTCCTCGCTGTGCAACAGGGATGCTGGTGTCCTAGGTTTTCACTGATGAAGACATTGAACTTGAGCGAGAGCGAGAGGGGTTTGGGAGGAACCCTCGAAGTCACCCTATTAGGCTACTCTGCAGAGTTGGCCTCCGGGACCTGGGGCTCTGCCAGAAACCCATGCCACCCATGCCGTGTTTCTGGGAAGTGACAGGAAGGGTACTTCTGGGTGAAGAGACCCAGAGTCAAGGAGGCGCCATGGTGGCTTTGCAGAACCCTGGGTTGGGAATGAGGTTCTTGCTTGGAGCTCTCACCAAGTTCAGTGACCAGCCATGAACATTTCCTCTTCCTCCACGTTCAGCTGGAAGGCAGGCACATGCCCTGTGCTGTTTGTCCTGCTTTTGAGTGGAAGTTTTATCTTTGCACGGGAGCTTTGTTCTGCTGCCTCTGGGCACGTGGAGAGGTGTTGTACAGGCCAGAGTCTGGCTGCTCTGCACTGCCCCTTCCTTGGTGACTCGGGATCACTGCGTACCCCGGGGTCGTCTTTCTTCAGTAGCAGATGTTGTTCCTTCTGTGTTAGGATCACTAAGGGAAGTCATGTTGAGGCCTTTTTCAGGGTTATTTCTCCCCACCCAATATCATATCAGGCATGGAAATGACATGCTTTTGTGGTGCAGAGTGATAAATTGCTCCTTAACTGCCTTCTCGTGGGTGCCTGGCTCCCCGGGAAAGATGGAGCCTGGCTCCCCGGGAAAGATGGAAAAGGAGCAGAGGGCGGATGAGCGCCGTAGAAGCAGGACATGGGCTGTAGTGTGATGGTAGTGAGAGTGCAGCCCACAGCTGACCTCTGCTTCTTACTCACACTTGACCTTGGCAGGTGACTTAACCTGGACTAACCTTCTTTCCCTCGCCTGTGAGCCAGAGATAGTGAGTCCCCGTCAGTAACTTACCTGGAGGGAGAGTGTTGCTCAGTGTCGCTCAGTGGGACCGGGTGATGCGTCTGCGGTCTCCGTGAGACGGGCATTCACAGCCACTGCGAGCATGGCGCTCCTGGCGGCCAGCTAACGGGCCCCAGCCAGCAACCCAGGAGGACGTGCTCAAGACAGCCCTGGCTTTCTGCCCAGCCCCTACACCTGCAGCTGAGGAATTACTAAAAATATGAATGGAAAGATCATCTTCCCTGGCTTGTGGTCAGGAGCTCAGACGCTGGGACAGAATGGCCTGGGTTTGTGACCTGGCTCTGCCGTCACGGGCTGAGGGGGCTTTGGCAGGTCCCCTCCATTTCTTCACAAACAGAATGGGGATGATAAGTGTAATCAGCCTTGGGTTTGCAGGCAAGATTAAATGAATATCTAGACAGTGAAGGTCTCTTGAACAAGTAGCACATACTACTTATCCTTCCCATTTCCCAAGTTTGTTCAATCGACAAATTTATTAAATGCCTTTTATTTGCCAGATGCACTGCTTGGTTCTGGCAGACCGTAGGATGGAGTCCTTGTCCTCATCAAGCTTTTAGTCTCATGTGGGGGTCAGCAAGCTTTTTACTACATGGCTAGATTGTGACTATTTAGGCTTTGGAGGCCATAATATCTCTGTGGCAACTACTCCCACTGTGGTACTGTGAAAGTAGCTACAATAAGTAAGTGGACGATAGTAGTCGTGTTCGAATAAATCTCGACACACAGAGACAGTTGGTGGGCCGCATTCGGCCCCTGGACTGCCATTCTCCAGCCCATGTTCCAGTGGGAAGTCAGGTGTTAAATAATCACAAATAAGTGTGTTGTTACCCGTTGTGATAAGTGCCACAAAGCTGCCTGTGGGATTCTGTGCGAGGGAAGGGTCAAGGAAGGTAGCTTGGAAGAAGTGACATGGAAGCCAAATGATGAGGAGGAGGAGGGAGCCAGAGGAGACAGGAGGGGGTGGGAGTGGGGGGTGGGGAGCAGTCTTTGGGGCCAGCGACCCGGCTGCACTAGTTCTGAGCCCGGAGGCTCAGCGTTGAGGTCAGCGTGTCTGTCTTTGACAGGCTCAACAGGTATTTCACAGCTTTCTGTGGATAAAAACATAATGGTAGTTTTTTCCTGATATACAGTGTGTTCGATTTTCTCCCGCCCCTGTCCCCCAGTAAGCCCCACACCGAGAGATGAGCTGTACTGATACATGAGCACGTTTGTTCAGCACACTGCGGGTGGGTTCTGCTCCTGCCCCACTGGTGCTGCAGTGCTCCCCTGCACACGGCCTTAGGAGTCAGGGCGGTCGGACTGCACTCCGTTCCATTCTGGGGTGTAGACTGGCTTTCTCTTTAGAACTCAGTTGTACTTGTTGATGCCGTTTTTCTCTTTCTGCTTTTTAAACTTCATTTTATTTTCTTTTTCTACTAGGCTAGACAAAGCTCCGTAGTTCTCAAAACCATTTTGAAAAAAAAAATTCGTTTTCCCTGTGACAAGTCGTGTTTCTCCTGACTTCCAACCTCAGTCTGACATTTCCTTTAAACAGGTTGCAGTATTGTGAGGAGATTCTACAGAAAAGGGCATGTGCATGTTTCATTCTAGAATGTTTTAAGGGGTGTCTCAGAGGTAGGAGTTCACCTGTACAGTGGTGAGCCCCTCAATTTCTTTATTTCTTCAGCCCCTGTGATTCTGCTGCCACAAGAGTCAGCGTGGTGCGGTGGTTGGGAGCACACACTTTGGGGGTGGGGGGATGGTGTGAGTTCACCCCCCCCCGCCTACTTGCTGTGTGAGTTTGGGTGAAGTTGCTTGCCCTCTGTCTCAGTTTTCTTATCTTTAAAATAGGGGGGTGGCACCCACCTCATAGGGTTATTCTGAGGGTGAACGTGAGTAAAACACACATCAAGTCTGAGAGCAGAGACTGGACACAGTAAATGCTGTTTATGGATTATCTATTATTATTATTATTATTGCTAATCACACCTCGGAAACCAGGGTCCATCATTCCTCCTTAACCATCCTGAGTTCTGGCACGTGGCTCCTGACTCACCCTGAGTCCATGGCCAACCAATTCCTTCTTGCTTTACCTTCTCACTAAGGCAGTAGGAATGACCTTTTGTCACCAGAAGCCTGGGAATGCTGTTCCTTTTGAAAACTAGTCTTTTAGACAGGAACAAATTTAAAGGACACATGGACACAAACTAGGGGGAGGGTGGTAATGGGAGGGAAGAGGGGAGGGCTGGGTGGGGTGGGCTGGAATGGGAGTAAAAGGGAGAAAACTATACTTGAACAATGATTAAAATTTAAAAAAAGAAAACTAGTCTTTTAGGTACTTTTGTGCTTTGAAAACATAAATGGTAAGTAAATATCCTTTGGGACATAAATCTAAAAATGTGGTTTTAGCAGCAGTATTCACCTTTCCTATCATATCTTTTAATTAATGGCATTCTTTGTGTATTTAGAAATCCTTACACGTTATTTTTGTCTTTTCCCGTGCCTCTACTTTGTACAAACTTACAAGGGAGGCTGCCCTTGTGGGATGGGGAAATGGGCTGCCTTGGAGGGATCTTGGGTCAGTAGGCTTATTCCTCTGAGCCTTGGCTTTTTCCCATGTGACGTGGTCCAGCAGGTCCCCAGGGACCCTTCCTGGTCTCTGTGTGTGGTGTGGGGTCCCCATGGGATGCCAGTGTCATCCCCGGTTTTTACAGGCCTCGCAGCGCCCTTGTCCTGATCACATCCTCCCCGTGGGCCAGGGTCTGTCTCCCTTTCTCGCCCCCACGGAAGGCATTCTCACGTGTTTTTCTCACAAATTGCTTTTAAAAGAAAGGCCTTTCTATACCCATCTCATGCATTTGTGATTCATCCTTCCTGAGCTGCTGCTGCTGTTTGTTTGGTGTTTTCTTAGCGCCCCTTGGCAGTCGTGGAATTGCTTTCAGAAGTGCTTTGAAGAGCCAACATTACCGTCTTCTCGTTGGAACTTGTCCCAGCCCAGATTCTATTTTTAATAAACTGTGGTGCATTGTTTTTCAAAGGTTGCTGGATTTTTTACTGATGGAAATAAGAACTCTATATTTCCTATACTGCCAGACCCTGTGATTTACTGCCGTAGATAAGTTTTTTGTTCAGCATCTGGTCAGAGAACAGCTATTTTCAGTGCCTCCCCATTTGCCTTTTGTGCTACAGTGCTGCTGGGTGCACGCAGTGGAAGTCCAGGCTCTTGGGTCTATAATGCATCTTACAACTTACATAGTGCTGATAACATTCCCTGCTTTGTCGGAATCGCTCTGCCACACTGAGCAGTAAGTAGGTCGGCTAGATGTCAACAACCTCACCTCTCAGCCAGGAAACTCAGGATGAGAGAGGAAGTGGCTGAAATCAAAGGCAAATTCATGCTGGGGAGAGAAAAAAGTGGCCAGTCCAGCTCTGAGGTGTGCGCTGTGGGCCTCCGATAACTGGTCTGCAGGATATTGCCAACTTTATGAAAATTTTCATGAGAATAATCTATGCTCATAGTAAAAAATGCAAAGAGTTGGGAAAACAGAAAGCCCCTTGGTGACCTCCTCCTCTTGCAGCCCCTCCCCCAGACATGCACCCAGTCTTCCGTGTTCACCTGTGTCTGTCCCGCAGACGTGGAGTGGTGCCAGGCCCCAAGCAGGGCTCAGGGTCTGTAGACAGAATGGTGGCACTCCCAGTGTTGTCCTGGGCATGCTGTTACCTGCTGACATGTTTTGACTTATCACTAGCTCTTGGACAAGTGTTCATAGCCGTTATCTATAAAGCAACATTACTTTTTAAATATAGCTACATCGTATTCCATCCTATGGATTACTGTAATTATTTAACCAATTCAAGATATTGGTAACTTGTCTTCTGATGACAAACTTTGCTGCAAGGACCTTCTGCGACCTTGACTGTTGGCGGTTCCCTTGATCTCCATTTTCCACTTCTAATTTTAGCTGGTTGTCGCTGCTCAGGTGAAGACCCCCCTAGCTGCAAGGGAGCTAGGTGCAACTAGATTAGATTCTGGCCAATGAACTCACCAGCAGAAGCGATAGGTACAGGCAAGGAGCATCCTTGAAAGGGGAGGAGCAGTGTCTCCAGTACGGCTTCCTGTCTGCCCCGCCCCGCCCCCCAGAGGATGTCAGGTGGCGGGAGCTGGAGTGGCCATCTGGGTTCCAGAGATAGAAGCTGACTCTTGAGGATGACAGAGCAACAAGATAAAAAGAGCCCGAGTCCCCAGCACTGCAATGCCACCAAGTCAGGCCTGCACCACTTCCTGTTGAACATTTGCATGAGAGAGAGAAATAAATTTCCATCTTGTGTAAGCTGTGCTTATGTGATTCGGGTCTGTTACAGTCTCTGCCTTTTTGCACCCTAGTGAGTGTGTAGGTAGAATGCATCGCTTGGAGTGGCGTTGCGGGAACGGAGGATGATGTGCACCTTTACAGTGTGGACGCCCTGGCCGGTGTGGTGCAGTCCGTTGGATTGGTGTTTCTCTCTGACATCGACGTTTCTCTCTCAGTCCCTCCCTCCCCCTTCCTCTCTCTCTAAAAGCAGTGGGGAAAATGTCTTTGGCACAGGATTAAAAAATAAAAATAAAATAAAAATGGGACTGGTACCGCCTAATTGGCCTTTAAGAGGTTGCCACAGGCCTCATCTCAGAAACATCCGCCATCGAGCTGCGTCCTTTTGTCACGCAGGGATTTGCATTTACTGTGTTGAATCCCCAAATCTGTTAAAGATGCATAGAAATTCACTTTACCAATGGGAAATGCTAGCATGTGAAGCCCGAGTTTGGTTCCAGCTGTGACTGTCAGTGAGGATTCTATACCCACGGTCGGCAGGGGGTAGAAGCAGCTCCTAGAGAGTGTTTACAAAAGGGAAGGGCGCATGGGGGAGGGGTGGGCGTGGGGGAGGGGTGGAGGGCACCTTTAGGCCTCCTTGGACAGTAGGTGGGGAGAGCTCCCAGGTGGAAGCTATTCAGACAGCCACACTCAACCCTCTTCAGCCAGCCAGCTAGCATTGTGGACCTACTGTGTGCTAGCCACTGAGAGTATAGTATTGAACACGTCAGACACAGTCCTTGCTCCCTTGAGGTATATGCTGTATTTTGCCGTATATAACACACACCCATGTTTTGTGTGCATTACACGCGGGATCATTATAACCACAGCATGTAGTCATCATACCCATGTATAATGCACACCCTTATTTTTCCCTAAAAAATTTGGGCAAAAAATGTGCATTATATACCACAAAATATGGTAATTCAGGGGCTAGGATGGATGTTAATAATTACGTAAACATCATTTGGAATAAATACTATCAGGGAGACACACAGGATGCTACGAGTGGGGACTAGAAGGCGTGTGTGGGGGCCATGTTAGTTTCTTGTTGTTGCAATAAAAAATTAACCACAAACTTGGTAACTTCAAATAACACAAGTCAGTTTTCTCAGTGCTCTGGAGGTCAGCAGGGTTGCACGCCTTCCTGCGGCTCGGCTCGGGGAGAGAAGGTGTTCCCCTGTTTTTCCCGGTTTCTAGAGGCTGCCTGCACTCCTTGACCCTCAGCCCCTTCCTCCATCCTCAGGGCCCGAGCACAGGGCCCCCAAATCTCTCTGAGCTCTGCTTCTGTCCTCACTTCTCCTGCTGCTGCTCCGCCTCCCTCTCCTGAGGACTCCTGTGACTACAGGGGCCCACCCAGATGATCCAGATAATCTCCCACCTCGGGATCCTGGAGTCTCAGGGACCTGCAGAGTCCCTGTTGTCATGGAAAGTAGTGCAGTCACAGGTTCCAGGGACTGAGTGGGGGCATTTTGGGTGGGGGCCATGATTCTGTTTGTCACTGGGACTGCCCGAATCCAGCAGTGGTCAGTCAAGAATTCCCAAGAAGGATGGTAGGTACCGGCAGGAGAGGGAGCTGGGAAGAGCCTTCAGGTGATGGGTGGGAGGGAACCTGAGGTCTGTGAGGAACAAAATAGAGGCCATTGTGACAGGCCAAGTGTAGCAGCCAATGACAGGCAAGTGAGAGACGCTGGAGACAGTGGTGAAAGTCACTGGATGATTTTAAGGCAGATTGGTATTCAAAAAGAGCACTTCTGCTGCTGTGTTGACTGTGAGGTTAGAGGTGGGTAAAGTGGATGCTGGAGGCTACATAGGAAGCTGTTGTAATTCAGATGAGAGAGGCTGGTGGCTGGGCCTCAGAGACTGAAAAGAAGGGATGGATCTGAGACATTTAAGGAGAGCGAGTCAATGAGACAGTGTGATGGATGGGTGCAGAGTGCAGAGGGGAACGTAGGGCGTGACCCTGAGGTTTCTTGCCGGGAAGAGGTAGCATTGTCACTTACTAAATGGGGAAACCCCAGGAGCAGATTCAATGTTGCACGGAAGGAAAACTGCAAGCTGGAGCTTTGGGCAGATTGATTTCGACTGCCTGTGAGACAGACAAGTGTGGATGTCAGTACTCATCCCCTCCGAACGCGCTCAGAAGGGAGGTTTCAGGGCGGAGGGAAAGAGTGGGACACGGGTAGCTCCCGGCTGCTGATTGAAGCCCTGGGGAAGGTTTTTGCCTGGATCCCAGAGAGAGGCGGGAGGAGAGGGAGGAGGGCCTCAGCTGAAGATGTCCCCTGGGGGGGGTGGCAGTGTTTGGAGCTCATGGGGGGCGGAGTTGGGGTAGAGTCCAGAAGGGGTTGTTCTCAGGGCAGGTGCGGAGGTGAGGAAGAAGTGCAGACACGTCTTGAAGAACAGCACGGAAAACTTTATGTGCATAGTGTAAGTTTCCTGCCGCTGCTGTAACAAATTACCATTACTTTGTCCCATAAGCAGTACAAAGTTATTGCCTTACAGTTCTGGGGGTCAGAAATCTGAATGGGGGGAGGGCGGTGCAGGGCTGTGTTCTTCCTGTTTTCGTGCCTTTTAAAATCCAGAGGCTGCCTGGGTTCCTTGGCTCCTGGCTCCCTTCCTCCATCTTCAAGATCAGCAGAGGCGAGTGGAGCCCTTCGCACATTGCATCTCCCTGATCTGTCGTCCTGCCTTTGTCGTCCCCCACTTTTAAGAATGCTTGTGATGATGCTGGTAATCCAGGACAATGCCTGCATTTTAATACCAGCTGGTTAGTAAATGAAGTCTACCCACAACCTGCGTTTCCCTTTGCCTTGGAGGGTAATGTGCTCTGGACAAGTTCTGGGCGTGAGGACCTGGGCATCTTTGGGAGACTGTTGTTCTGCCTGTACGCGTATGTGCAAAAGTAGAGACAGAATAGTGCATTGAGTCCCACCTGCTCACCACTGAGCTTCAATAGCACAATTTTATTCCCATTTCACCATTGGATCATTGGAAACAAATCTTAGAAATCACCTGATTCATTTGTAAATGTTTCAGAGCATTTACAAAAAAGATGGTGGTTTAAAGAGGCCTATCTGTTAAGGAGAGGTGAGAAAGAGGGCGGGAACTGGGGGAGGTGTGTGGGAGAGTATGTGTGTATTTTTAATAGGAGACACATTTACGCACGTTAAATTCTGACGGGAAGGATTTAATAGTAGAGAAGAGGTTGGTCTTAGACAAAAGAGACCAACCTCTTTAGCATTAACAGGGGAGCACAGAGTTTTGGAGGTTTGGGAGTGTGAAATGATGGGAGTTCTTCTCCGCTGGTTAAAAAACATTTTTTTTCTTGTTGGGAGGCCAGTGAGAAGGGCAGAGGGAATGCCGAAGTTCTGAGGAGCTTGGGGAACGTTGGGAATGGTTGTTGCGGAGTGGGGAGGGAGAGCCCTGGAGAAACACTGTTGGAATGTGGGACATGTTCCGTGGACCCTAAGCTGAGTGAGAAAGCAGAGGAGTAAGAGGTGTCACGATGTATGTAGCTGTGGTAGGAGGGCTTTGGAAGGCAGCAGGCAGAGCTGAGCCTGCCTAGGTTTTAGGGGGCCACCAGATGCAGGGACTCGGGGAGTGGGCGGCCGAAGTGGAACAGAAGACAGTTGGGAGAGAGGACCTCAAGCTGCTGAGAGAGCAGGGTGTGAGGCGGCCCTCCACGCGGTGCTGAAGCCACCCAGGAGGCCGGCAGGAGGTGGGGTGTGAAGGTGCCTTCTGTGAAGGGGGGTGGTCAGCGGAGGCGGGAGAAAGGAAGCCCTTTGTATGGAGGCTGGTGGGCACCGGCCACAGAGGGGCAGGGGTTTGGACAGGGTGTTGCTCTTCACACTGCCGCTGGGTCACTGTCCTTCGTATGAGTAGTCATCCCCTTCTCCAACCCCCCCTCCAATGGGAGAATGTCAAGACAGGTAGACAAAAGCAGACTCGATTTAATAATTCCCAAACAGCAGAAAGCACGGATGAGCTTGAATATGTGTGGCTAGCTCCTAAAGAAAGATTTAATGAGACCTGCCTCCATGGGCCCCCCCCACCACGACTGGCATTCCTTCTGGGTGCTAAGCCATGCGTGCTGATGTGGCTTCAGAAACGGCCATGGGTGTGTTTAATATGCATTATTTACATCGATCTGTGGTTGAGATGTAGCTTTATGAACATTTTTAGTGATTTTTGTCCGTACCATAAAATCCTGCTATATTGTGATATGTATTATTTAAAAAAATTCAGCCTCGTCAATGGGGCTACTTTATTGTGAAGGCGGTGAAAGCCACACGTGTGCACACACCCTAAAAGGCAGTGAAACCACTGTGCACACAGCTGACCAGGGAAGGGGAGCCTGCGGTGAAGGGGAAAGGAATGTGGATTGGCGGAACAGTATGCGGACATGGAAAACAAGGGAAAACAAGATGTTGTGATAAGGGATGGAGTGTGCTCTCTCTGCTGTGGTTCTCTTTGCATAGGATTGGGTTGTTTTGCATTTAATGGTGCTTATTGACATGTGACCATTTTGACTAGCTCTCAGCCCACGTTTTTGCCATTTCTTCCTGTGACAGGAGATGCTAATTATATTAGCCCAGAATAAGTAGCAGCAGCAGATTTTTTTTTAACAGTCTCTTTTTCTTTCTAAAATACCTATCTCCTAAAGCTTTGAGATTCTGTGAGCTGTGAATCTCCTGTGATAGCTGGAGTGCAGGAGAGGCTTGTAGGGCAGAGCCATGGTGCCCAGGAGCCCGGTCCCACCCAACCCACACTCCTTGCCTCTCCAACCCGACTTTGGTCACATTTCCTGATCCCAGCAGACCCATTCAGGCCCTGGGGAGGAGTGATAAGCAGCGTGGTATTGCCGGTGCCCCCTGGCCCTTAGTTGGGCTCGAGAAATGGTTTTGTTTGATAGGATTGCTCTGCAGAGCTTTTGGGTAAGGTCTTGGGCTCCCAAGTCTGACTCCAGGTTCCAGTCCCGCCTCTGCCACTGTGGTCCTTGGGCAGATTCTCAACCCTTCTGAGCCTCATGCTTCTGTCCGGGAAATGGGGATCATAGTAGTACTTACCTTGGAGGATTGTAGTGAGAATAAGGAGCACAGCCACTGGCACATGGCAGGCCTTCCCAGTAACTGTTCCTTGTGTCGGAGCGGTTCACGCGGCTTACCAATTTGATGCATTTGGGAACTGTTAGGTTTTCAGTTGTATTTCTCCATTATTTACAATATCCCTTGGACATGGCACTGTCTCAATAGGGTCTTCTCTGACCACCCTATTTAAAGCTGCATCTACCCACCTTCTTATGCCCCCTCCACTGTGTCTCTCCTCTGCCCCATACTCCCTGGAGCGCCTGACCTCATTTCCCATGTTATTTTTCTCCCTTGTGCGTATCGCCTTCTGTCCAGCGTGCTTGCTCTTTCTGTCTTCATCCACCAAACTGTGGACTCGGTGGGAGCAGGCATCGTGTCCTCTGTGTTTGCTGTGCTATCGAGAGAGCCTAGAGCAGTGCCCAGCCCATAGCAGGCATGTGATACATCTCTATCAGGATGAAGAAATTGACTTTCAAAGTGATGGTATGATTCCGTACACTGCCGAATACTATTAAAGCTGCCTGTTTATATATATATATATATATACTGTATAAAACTATCTGAGCTTAGAACGTGCCGGGTTTCAGAAGCTCTTGATTCAGGTCGCTTGTTGGCCTGTGTCAAGCCTCCTGTCCCAGCAGAAGATGAGTGAGGCCAGGGGGGACAGGACAGAGGATGACCAAGTCGGATGAGGAGAGGATTTACGGCTGGGCGACTTCTGACACCTCTTCTTTCAGCACAAACATCACCAACGGTCCCAAACACAGGGCACCCCGGGGCAGTGCCGTCTCAGGGGGCCCCTCAGTCTCATTTTACCTCCTTGTCTGCTCTTCATGCCGCAGAGCTTTTGTTATTTTTCTCTTTCAGGGCACCAATGCCTCTGCTCTGGAAAAAGACATTGGTCCAGAGCAGTTCCCAATCAATGAACACTACTTCGGATTGGTCAACGTGAGTATTTAAGAAATGTATTATTCTTACCAAATATTTTAGAGTACTTGAGGCCACTCCACTGCCATTTTTCATCCACAATTTTTAGGTAATTGTTCACGCTCTTTAGTTACTGGAAGCGGCACATGTCAGGGAGGGGGGAATTTAGTTCCGTTTTTGAAAGTGCCAGTTGTCTCAGGAAGAAGGGTTTCATTACTGCATCATGGGGTCAGGTTCTTACATTTTTTCCCGCCTGTGTTTTAAAGGATTTCCTTTGTACACATAACTTTCAGAGGGTATTTGATGCACCTCTGTAGCCAAATCTGCTGTTACATGTTCTCCCTTCACCCTCTGCATAAGTGAAGACTCCTCAGTCTTCGTCTCAGCACGCATCCCTGCAGTCAGAGTTTTAGACGTGTTACCGGCTCACCACCAGTAACTGTGTAAGGATAGGACTCGGCGGTGGTGTCTGGAGCAGGGGCGGCGTGTGGGGCCCGGTTTATCTCCGAATTCCCGGGCCTCATCCTGGTACCTGCACGCAGCAGTAGCTCCCTTCTGTGTGAGCAGACTCACCAGGCTCTGCTTCCTGGGTGAGTCGGTCATGGCCACGTAGGAAGGCAGTGTCACCCGCTGCCTTCGTGAGCTCTCTTCCTCACCCAATCCTTTCTCTCTGAGGTGGAACTGGCAGTGACATCAAGCTTTAACTCAAAAGCACTTTGTTTTCTGAACAAGTGCTCTGAGCTTAATCAGTCAGTGCCCTGGCGTGATAGGTCGCAGTTTCCACTGGGGAGGCCGGAAGTAATCTCTGCAAGCGGATGCTGCCTGTGGTGTAATGGAGATAATATTGGCTCCCAAGTAGTACAGACCTTGGAATATGTCTGAGTGGTACCTGTGCTGCTCACTAGCTGTGTGCTCTTGGGCAAGTCACTTGACCTCTCTGAGCCTCCTTTCCCCCATCTGCACCTCTTGGCCCACCAAAGACCTTGACATGAGGCTGAGGTCCCGCGTGGGCACTTGGTAAACATAAGTTTCTTTTTTTCCCTAGGAGTTGCCCCTGGATCAAGACCAAGTGCTGTTGAAGGGTATTTGGGTAAAGGCAAGACATTGTGTAACAGGAAAGAGTGAGAGGAGGAAGGCTGCCGTGCTGGAGGATAGGGCGTTGTGCTGATGAAATACTGACTCCTCATTTTAACACACGTTTTTTTCAGCCACTGTGTGCAGGCCTCTGCTTAAGCTCCATGAAGATAGTTATCCAGGTTGTGGGGATTCTGCCCTGGCTAAGGAATGTACAAATGCAGACTTTGGGGAAAAAAGAAGTAAGGCCGCTTCCTAGTTTGTGGGAGCGTTGTGAGATCTAAGTTTATTAATAATAGCTTTATGTTCACTTCGAATGGTAATTCATAAAGAAATTCCAACTTTTCTTTAAAAAGAGGTTTGTCTCCTATTACATAATTGTGTCCAACTAGATTAAAACGTGTAGAAAAACAGGAAGTGTTCTATCTCAGCCTACCTTAGAGACGCCATGGGAAGTGGTGGAGCTCCTGTCTGGCTCCCAGGTAAACGGCACACAGGCCACCGCTGATCCCGAGAAGACACGCGTGTTCTATTTTAATCTTTCACAGCACTTCAACAGCAGTGATGCTGATCTTGTTATTTCCGTAGTGTTCTTTCTTTCCACTGTGTAGCAGAAACCCTGAAGCGATCGTCTCCGCCCTGTTCTTCCACAGAGTTGGTTTTCCAGTCAGTACAGACCAGCGAGGGGATGACCCCTTCCCTCTTTAATCATCATCGCGGTGTCTCTGGAGGCTGAGAGCACAAAATATTTCTGTGCGGGGGCCCCGCTCTGATTGTAGGGGGCCTGGCACTGGGTGGCACTGGATTGCCGTCCTGGCGGAAGCAAGGTCGAGGGCAACTGGGGAGTTGCGAGGGAGGGAGCCGGGGGCACGACTGAAGGAGGACTCTCGGTGGCTCCGGAGGACAGAGGACGCGGGGAGACTGGTCTGAAGCCTGTGGGCAGGGACGCTGGGACCCTGAAGGCGAGAAACCGAAACAAGCCCCCCATTCCGTGAAAGCTGTTTCATCTGAGCAAGGGGTTCTCCTGGTCCTGGATTTCTTTTTGATCTGGGTTTTTATTTTTGCCCTCAGGGAGTTTGTATGTATTGCTGTGTGGTGTCTTTTACTTAGCCAGTTGTTTTTCTGGGTCCCCAGATTATGTCATGTTTTCTTTATTTTTTTTAAGCACCAGAAGGTCTCATTAGATTTTTAAAATTTATTTATATTTTATCCAGGCAGAGTACTTATTATCATTTCAGAGATGCTGATGGGCTAGAGAGGCCCCAGGCTGGTGTTAACTTGTATTCATACCCCTGTGGACCAGCTCTCGGCCCGTGTTCCGAGCGGTTTGCTAGTTTCCTGACCTGGGGAGCAGGACCCCAGCTCAGGGGCACCCAGGCCCAGGCCCAGGCCCAGGCCTGCCGGTGGAGGCTGGCCTTCTCGCTCTCCCTGCCTGGGCCGGTGGCGGTGGCCTGTCCCCGGGCCGTGGTGTGAAGCGTCCCTGTTGTCCTTTGGCAGTTCGGGAACACCTGCTACTGCAACTCCGTGCTGCAGGCCCTGTACTTCTGCCGGCCGTTCCGGGAGAACGTGCTGGCCTACAAGGCCCAGCAGAAAAAGAAGGAAAACCTGTTGACGTGCCTGGCAGACCTTTTCCACAGCATTGCCACGCAGAAGAAGAAGGTCGGTGTGATCCCACCAAAGAAGTTCATCTCGAGGCTGAGGAAGGAGAACGGTGAGTGGTGCGGCGGACCGGTGTGCCAGGGTCTGACATGAGAAGCGACAGTTCGCGTGTCCTCAGAGTGAACCCCCCCACCCCCCCGGGGAAAAGGGGATGGCCACCTGTTCACACATACTTTTTTAAAGAAAAGATATTTCTCTTTCTCCACTCAGCATACATAAAACAAAACTGGATAAAATATATGCTTAAAAATTCAAATTTGTCATCTCAGTTTGGAATGGTCTTTTTATTTGCTTCACAGTTGGAAGGCGTTTTTTTTTTCCTGGGTAGACCATTGTGAGAGGGAAAATCGCCCAAGGCAGCCTTCTGAGCAGGACACTCATGGGAAGAAATCGGTTGATGCAGTAATTGAATAAAATAGTACTATTTTAGGAACTTGTCATAAGTGATTAAAGTAAATGCATATTATCTAATCAGAGCATCTGTTTAAAAAATAATACCTCTGATTTTTATGTGCCTAAGATAATTGAAAGATGTTAAATTGATAACCTTTATATAATAAAATGTCTTGCTGTCACAAATGATTTTTTTTCTTTTTACATCTTTTTGTGGGGGTGGGGGCAGTGGTGGTAGAGACTAGGTTATTCCAGAAGTTTTGCATTGGTAATTTTTGTGACTAGAAAAATATTTGATATTTGTGTTTATCCTAGATTTCAGCCTTACTCTACCAGATTCTCAGTTAATTAGATGTTTGTTTTATAAAGGCTCATTTAATTTGATTGCTGTCTTTTAAAATTGTTGTAATTTATACAGACCAGAATAAAAATAATCTGAGAAGGGGGCAGGGCACTCCCGAGTCTCATTGTGAACATGATTAATAATGAGTCCTCACAGCTGCATCCATCCCGAGACTGTCCGTCCGTATGGCGGGGAACAGCAGTGGGCTTCCGGAAGCATTTGTATTTGGTTTCGGAACACTATCTGATAGATGCATTCTCACAAACAGCCCTCATCTCCCTTACGTGCTTCATTTAAGCTGCTTCCAGGCTGATCCAGGATTTAATACGATCTCTGGGAAGAGACCTCAGTTGCTCTGGATAAATTACAGAATAAATAAGTGACCATTGGTGGTCACATCATATTAAATATTGATATTAGGGAATTTATTTCTGCTATTTTTCTTCTCTTTTTGTAGAAAAAAATATTTTGGTGGCTTTTATTTATATAATGACTTTGGGGAAATATAGGACATTTAGTTCTTGGTGGGTGGTAAAAAATGGAAATGACCAAAAATTCTTTTCAAACTCACCTATTGAAGTTGCCAAATGGAGATGAATATATTCCATACCAGCCCATCCTTTCAACATAAACACTGAAGCGTGGCCTGTAAAATTGAGCATTTCGTTTGCTTTTCAAGCATCAGAGATTGAAATAATGACCTTCTCCTTTCCAGATCTCTTTGATAACTACATGCAGCAGGATGCTCACGAGTTTTTAAATTATTTGCTAAACACTATTGCGGACATCCTGCAGGAAGAGAAGAAACAGGAGAAACAAAATGGGAAATTAAAAAATGGCAACATGAACGAACCTGCAGAGAATAATAAACCAGAACTCACCTGGGTCCATGAGATCTTTCAGGGAACGCTCACCAACGAAACTCGATGCTTGAACTGTGAAACTGTAAGCATTGTGCGGGCTCTCGTGGAGTGTGCTTGTGCCTGTCTGTACAGGCCGTGCTGTGTGTGCGTGTGACGTGGTGTTGTATTCTAGTATCTGGCCTTGGTCTTCACTGTGTGCATAGAGTTCTACTTGTATACATAACCTTGGGTACAAACGTCGGGAAGCACGTCTCCATCTAAGATGTGTCACTCAACTGGCTAAGGTAGAGCGATGAGGGCACATCTTAATGACTGGACTACTTTGCATCCTGGGCAAATTTTAGGGTCCACCAATTGAACTGTTGAACTGGACCTCCAGCCAGTGATCTTGAAAAGATTTTGGTTACAAGGAGGTCATGTGTAACTTAGACCATCCCCCCAACTATAAGGAAACCAGTAGTGTGGTATGGTGAACTTCAAGTCAGAAGTCAGGCTTGACTCCTGATTCTACCGCGGTTAGCTGGGTGTTCAAGTGAGTCCCTTACATCACTGTTGTGTGGGCTGGGTGGCCTTATGTGTTTAGATGAGTCTGGCACGTGGTAGACACTTCGTGTTAGTTGAATTTGAAGACATGATCTCCAGAATATGATTCAGGATGTCATGTTTGCTTGGTATATTTGATTTAATTCTATGTGTGGCCATGTGATATGGTAGTTAGAACCCAGCTCTAGCCCTGGCCAGTGTGGCTCTGTTGGTTGAACATCATCCTGCAAAGCCAAAGGTCGCTGGTTTGATTCCCAGTCAGGGCACATGTTTGCATTGTGCAAGAGGCACCTGATCTCTCTCATATCGATGTTTCTCTCCCTCTGTTCCTCCCTACCTTCCCCTCTCTCTGAAATAAATAAATGCAATCCTAAAAACAATAAAAAAGAACCCAGCTCTAGAGTTAGGTGGTGAGTTTGTATGTTGGCTCAGCCACTCGGTGACTATGGGACCCTGTACGTATTTCCCACCTCTCCGTCCTCACCTCCTCTGCAAATTGGCGATGACGAGAATGCCTGCGGGTTCATCAGGGGTCTCAGAGTTTCCTGACATGGTGGGGAAAATTCTGTAGGAGCGTGCACTTTCTGCTGCAGAGAGAGGTAGTGTCTTCCATCAGACTCTGCAAAGGGGCTGTGGCCTAGTGGTAGTTAAGGCATGTGGGTTTAAGTGGAAGGCTCTTCATTTTTTGACGGTCTTTCTTCTGTCCTTTTAAACAGTTTTGGAATCAACTTTCCAATTTCTTCACTCTAGAAAAATTAGAAAACATAGCGAAGCAAAAGAGACTAAGATAATCAGTAATCTCCCCACCTGGAGTTGATAAATTTATAACATTTTCTAAAAATTGTGATCACATTAGCCAAGAGATAACCACTTGAATATTTTGAAATATATCCTGCCAAAACATTTTCTTCACATACTTACCTATTGAGACATCTTTCCTTCTCCCCTTTCTCCTTCTGTTCCTTGGTCTTTTATAGTCCAATGAAATTCAGATGAACACACAATTAGGACGGTATAATAAATCCCATGTATGTGTTACTTGGGATCAGTGATTAACACATTGGGCCATCCTGTTCATCTCTTGTTCCATGCGCCCTCCCCCATCACCAGACGGGTTTATTTTTAAGCAAATCTCAAATAATGTATCATTTCACTTGTAGTTTCTATATTACTTTGTTCCAAATCTCTAAAAGGTAAGAAATCTTTTTATTCAAGACATAAATACTATTACTTTGAAAAATAAGTCCATTAAGTCATTATTCACTCACCATTCAAATTTGCCGAAACCTTTCTCATTTTATATGTATTTTTTAGCAGTTGCTAATTCAAATCAGGATATATACATGTCCACACAATTGTACTTGGTCAGTCTGTGTCTTACTCTGTAGGTTACTCCTCCCCCATTTTCTTCCTCGCAGTTTATTTGTTGAAGAAATCAGGTTATTTGTCTTGCAGAGTTTCCCATATTCTGGACACATCTGTGGTGGTGGTGTTTATTATGTGTAGTAAATGGCAGTATGTTTTTACCATCCCACTCTTTGTTTTTATTTAACACACCTATTTTATAGTTCTTTTTCTCTGTTGCCTTTTTTTGGATCAATTAAATGTTTTTGTTTCAGGCTTTGAAAGAAACATGTTACTAAATCCATCTTCTAGCACTCCATGTGGGTTTTCAGGAAGGCTCAGATGAGACACTCAGTTTTATTTGTAGTTTCTTTTTTTTGTCTGTGAACAGGTCATTTGATCCCAACAAATGCAAACAGTGCATCTCAAACCTTTGCACTGGAAAAGCCATTGCCTAGCCTGTTACTTCCTGAAGGGCTACCGTAGATGGGAACCCTGAGCCCAAGGGTCTCTCCAAAAATTTTGGATGGAACTCTAGAGTTTGCAGTAATGGGATTCCAGCCGTGTGTGGTTGGCTTGTGGAAGCACAGGGGGTATGTGGGTGTGTCTTTCTGGAGGATGGGGCAGTCGGATTTATTCTTATAGGTATTCCTCCCTGAAATGATGGCTAGATGACTTGAGGCAAGAGTGTTCTTCCCCTTGGAGTTTTGTGGGTAATCGCCTCCATTTTCTTAGACCCTTGAACTGAACAGGATCCTAGGAGTCACCTAATCCTCTCTCCCCACGCCCGAGTCCCTTCTGTGTCATCAGAGCCAGCTGGTCACCAGCATCCCCTGGACCCTGTCCAGAGACGAGGAACTCGATCTCCTGAGATGCATTCCATTTTTAGAAAGCTCTAATTGTTAGAAAGCGCTCTACTTTCTAAGAACATACATAACTTGCAGCCTTTTTTCCCCTGGACTGTCAAATGTTGAAGACCTAGTGTAAGAGAGCACTTAGTGTTCAAGTTTTCCCTCCCAAGATGAGAAACCAGGCCCCCTTTGAGTAATGTCCTCTGCTCAGGGCGGGCCGCCTTTAGACTGTGCGTCAGTCAGAACTGTGAAATCTCACAGTGGGATTAAACTGCCCCAGATCCCGAGCAGCAAATTAGCCCCCCAGGGAGCCCGGCTATTGTAGTTGCCTGGCTGCTGGTTCCTCTAATTGTGGACAACTCCGTGTGCCAGCCTTCATGCTTTCAGAAAACAATGTGGTGTTTTTTTTCTTCTTCTGGGTCTCACCCTTGGTAAATGTTGCTTGTGATTGCAGTACAAATGTCAACTGTGAGATTTATGGAGACAGTTTCCTTCTGCAGTAAACTTGGGGAGACCATTTTAAGGGGTAATTCGGTGCTGACTTTCCTAGATGACCTTGAACAACACGCTGCAGAATGGAGGCATGGGGGTTTTGCAGGGTAGCCTCAGCGCTCCCTTGGTGGTTCTTCACTCAGTTCATAAGATTTGCAGGGCCAGTGGGAGCTTCATTTTGTTGTTAATGTGCCCCCTTTCCATTTAAACTGAGTTTTTGCTCTGCAAACCTGTGGTTTTCCATGCTTCTTGGTGGCTTTAAGACACATTTCTGTCTGTTACTGAGCCAAAGATTGTCTGAAGAACTGCTTTATTAAGTACCAGTGGCGTATATAGCTCCTTCTTGCTTTGTCTGCAGGAGTTAACATTGATCCAGTAGAGCTCTGAGCCCTCATGAAAGCTGATGGGGGCGGGCAGTGGGCCAGGTGTGATTCTGCGTTCCTGGGATTCAGGTGGCCTGTAGTTGCCGCTTGTCCTGAGGCCACCTTTTGGCACCGCCCTTAGCCAGCACATGTTCAGTTCCTGGCCCGATAGCCCGGGGCTCCTTCCTGCCTGGCCACCTTTTTTACTCCAGGAAGGGAGTCTCTGAATTTACTTAGAAGCACATTTGAATAGGATTTTAATGTCTCAGTGACTGAGCAAAGCTCATGATTTACATGTATGTATGCCCTAGAAACTAATTTGTGCTGGTAATTGATTTATAATTGTTACTTTAAGAAGAAGAGCAAGTTGGGTTTCTTCCCCCCTTCTTAAACTAGAGTTTTCGGGGAGCTCCATGCCCAGAATGGGGGGAAAAGAAAGGAGAATAAGATGTTAGCCTGGACTCGTGGAGAGTATTAGTCTTAGTGATATATATGTTTCCGTGGAGACAAGCTGTATTTTCAGTTAGACCAGAATGAGATGCTTGTGTGTGGGAAGAAAATGGTTTTATTTTCTGGCAGCTTTCTGGGGAGAGAGAGAGAGAAGAAAAAATTGCTTGATCACTCATTGCTTTCAACTCTGTCAATCTGGGCCGGGAGCGCGAGCAGCTCAGGTGGGAGAGTCAGTGCGTGTTCTGATCTCCCCAGCAGGGCCGATCCACAGAGCCATGCTTCCTCTCACTCTTAATTCCGGAAGCAGTTTGCATTGGGGATTGAGAAAGTTACAGTCGCTTCATTCTGTTCGTTAATTAGATTTGTGCCTCTCCCCCTCTCCTGAAACAACTAAGTAGGGAAAAAGCTTTCCGCGTGACTGGAGAGACAGTGTTTCTTTGTTTTTGTGCTCTTCCAGTTACAGGAGCTTTAGCAGAACCTGACCCTCCCTGTCTAAATGATGCATGATTTCAGCTGGCTTTCATACTGTTTTTTTCCCTGGAGAAGGGCCCCTTGGGTCTAGGGAAAGTTTTGATAATTAAACAAAAATACCTGTGGATCATTTTAAGAAAGCAGAAAGTATAAAAAGAAAATCATTCAGTTCTGTCACCCAGATGTCTCTGTTGGCATTTAGATGTCTTTCTACTCATTTAGCCTTTTGTTTTGTTGTTTATTCATTCAATTAGTAAATATTTATTGGGTACCTACTGAATGCTGAAAATTATCCTAGCTATTAAGCAGTTAGAACAAACAGAAAAGGTAGTCCCTGCTCTATTGTCTCTTAGTATATACATTTAAAGCTACACATTTTCCTTTAAGCCCTGCTTTAGCTGCATCCCACAAATTGTGATATGTCGGCATTGGTTCAAAATATTTTCTGATTTTCTCACGATTTTTTTGTCTTTGATTTCTTTGATGCAGTAATTAGAGGTATATTGTTTAATTTTCAGATATTTGGGGTTTTCCTAGATATCTTAATGTTACTGACTCAGAATTTAATTTCACTGCGGTTAGGGAATATATGCTGTCTGATTTCAGTCTTTGTAAATTTATTGTGACATGTTTCGAGTGCTAACACAGTCTGCCCTCCTAAAAGAACTTGAAAACAGGGTCTCTCAATCTTGGAACTTAATGTTTAAGATCAGAGAATTCTTACTGTGGGGGCTGCCCTGTGCATTTTAGGTTGTTTACCAGCATTTCCGACTTCTGCCTGCAAGAGGCCAGTAGCCTCCCCACAAGACATGACAACAAAAATGTCCCCAGACATTGCCAGATGTCCCCTGGAAGGCTCTTGTCCTTGCCAAGAACCACTGAGTTGAAAGGAATATGTATTTTGCAGTTTGTGGACACAGTATTCTGTAACTGTCAGTGGGCCATGGTGGCTGACTGAGTTATTCAGATCTTCTCTGTTTTTCTTAATTCCCCCTCCAACCCCACCTTTTCTGTTAGTTGCTGAGAAAGGGGTGTTAACCGTCTAACTCTGATTGTGGGATTGTTTTATTTCTCACTCTGATTCTGTCAGTTTTTGCTTTGTGAATTTTTTTCCTTTTAAAAACAACTTGAAGGTATAATTTATATACCATAACTTTATGCATTCAGTGATTTTTAAAAAATGGAATTTGACGAGTGGTGCGTGTACGGTCAGAGTCCATTTCTGAAACATCCCCACCGCACCAGTAGGGTCCCCCGTGTCCAGCAGTTCATCCCTGTCGCGAGCCCCAGGCTGCCGGTCAGCTGCTTTCTGTCTTCAGATAGTTGCCTTTTCTGGACATTTCGTGTAAATGGAATCATGCAATGTGTGGTTTTTTGTGTCTCATTTCTTTTACTTATGTCACGTTTTTGAGGTTCATTTGAATTATAGCATATGGTTGATTTCGTATTTATTGGTGAAGAATGTTCCAGCCTCGTGCATTTTTGAGGCTCTATTATGAAGGGCTTCCACATTTTTCACTATGGTTTTCTAGTAAGTTGATCCAATTATTAAAAGTACCTTCTTTATTTCTCATTGTTTTTTCTAAAACCTATTTTATCTGATATTAATAGAGCCCACTAAAACTTATGTTAACTGTTGGCATAGTGTATCTTTTTCCCTCCATTTACTTTCAACCTATCTGTGGCTTTATATTTAAAGTTTAGCTCTTATATAGGACAGCATATAGGTGTTCATGCTTTGTTTTAAAAAAGTTCATTCTGCATTTTCTGCCTTTTAGTTCTCATGTTTATTGTATAATTATTGGGTTTGAAGCTCCATTTTATTATTTGTTTTCTATTTATTCCCTTTATTTTTTTTCTTTGTATTGAATTTACTGTGACACTGGTTAACAAAATTACACAGGTTTCAGGTGCACAGTTCTATAGCATATCACCTGTATACACTGTATTGTGTGTTCACCACCCCAAATTAAATCTCTGTCCATCATCATTTAACCCCCTATACCTTTCTCCACTCCCCTCGCCCTCTGTTTTTGTTGTTGTGTTTCTTCTTCTCTACCCTTTAGAAAAGTTATTTGAATATTTATGCTGTTGTTCAGTGGTTCCTCTAGAGCAGGGGTGTCAAACTCATTTTCACTGGGGGCCACATCAGCCTCATGGTTGCCTTCAAAAGGCCAAATGTAATTTTAGGACTGTATAAGTGTAACTATTCCTTAACAATTAAGTGAGAGCTCAGTGCTGCCACCGGGTAGAAACAAGGTGTGGAGGGCCGGATTCGGCCCGTGGGCCTTGTGTTTGCCACCTGTGTTCTAGAGGTTACAATATATATTCTTCACTTTTTACAGTGCGCTTAGAGTTGATAATACTATTATTCACCTAAAACATAGAAAGCTTGGATCATCTGAGTGCATATTCCTCCTGTCCCCACCCCGCCTTGTCCTTCACCCCATAGCTGTCGCGTGTACCACTTTTACGTGTATTACAGACCCCACCGAACGATGTCAGAATTTCCATTCTTGCTGCCCTTCAGTCTCTCCTGCAGATCTGGATTTCTGTCTGGTAATCTTTTCACTTTGCCGTTCAGAACTTCCTTCAACATTTCGTGTAGCGCAGTTCTGTTAATAATGAACTCTTCATTTTGATTTTGTTCTTGAAGGATATAGTCATGGGGTATGATAATTCTGCATCAGTAGTTTTTTCTTTTAGCACATTAAAAAAGCAGTTCAGCTGTCTTCTGGCCTCCGTGGTTTCTGATGAGAGATCGGCTTCTAACTGAACCCTTCTTATGCAGTGTGTTACTTTTTTCTAGATGTATTTAAGGTTGACCTCTTACCTTTGGCTCTCAGCAGTTTGAGCCTGCTGCACCTCGGCTGGCCCTCTTTGTGTTTATCCTCCTTGGTGTTTGTTGAGAGTCTTGAAATCTGTAAATATCTGTCTTCCACCAAATTTAGGAGATATTCAGCCATTTTCTGCCCTATTCTTTCCCCTCTCCTTCTGGGACTCTAATTACATACATAAAATTACCTAATAGGTCTCTGAGTACCTGTTAATTTTTATTTAAATCTTTTTTATCTTTGTCCTTCTCATGGGGTGATTTCTGTTGACGCCTCTTCGAGACTGCCTGCTCTGTGCTCTGCCATCCCCACTTCGCTGTGAGATCCGTCCAGGGCATGAATTCTTCAGTTTTGGAATTTCCTTTTGATTCTCTTCTTTTAAAATACTGTTCCTATTTCTCTGCTGAGATTTCTTTTTTGATTCATTGAAAATATATTTTACTTGACTGAAAATAGTTGTCAGAGCTTCTTTAAAATCCGTGTTTGCCAGTTCTAACGTCTGGGTCATCCCAGCGTTGGCCTCAGTAGTTTTTCTGTAGACACGCCCCCCCCATTTCCCTGCTTCTTCACATACTGTACGTTTACACCGTATCTAGGATACCGAGAAGGTTGCATCGGAGACTCTTGAGTTGTTGTTTTTCTCCAGCGAGGAGTGAGTTTCTCTGGCTTGGCAGGCAGTTATCTTGGTCGGACTCCAGCTGCAAACTCCGTTTCTCGGGCAGCAGCTTGAATGAGGTCAGGCCTCCTGTCTCACGCTGAGTCGCTGTGATCGTTCCCCGAGTGCGTGCAGCCAGACGTGTGGGCAGGCGGGCAGAGGTAGGATGTGCTCTTTGGTTTTTCCCTGTGTTGCCAGTGGACACGGTTTCCCAGTTCGGTTTTCTCTCTCCCAGCCCAGAAAGGCTGCACGCCCCCCCCCCCATCCCGTCCTACAGGCTGTGAAAACGGGAATGCGTTCTGTCCAGCGCTCCTCCTCCGAGTGCGGGCCCCCATCTGCCCGTTTGATTCGCT
The DNA here is from genome assembly GCF_019186645.2 of Phyllostomus hastatus. Taxonomy (NCBI): domain Eukaryota; kingdom Metazoa; phylum Chordata; class Mammalia; order Chiroptera; family Phyllostomidae; genus Phyllostomus; species Phyllostomus hastatus. The sequence continues at coordinate 30,754,402 of NW_025333709.1, read as the reverse complement.
CTCCAAAACCTTTAGGTAGCTGTGCGTAGTTTAAAACTATCCGAGTCTAACGTTTTCTGGAGGCGAGTTGAAATGCCAGGATCTCATTCATTATTGAAGCCAGTCTCTTGAACTTTCATTTTAGTATGGGGGAAACAGATAGTAAACAAGTAAAAATAAAATGTTTATAATGTTAAATACAGTACGTTCTCATTCGACGTCATTTATAGGCTCTGTGACTTTAAGTGACACAATGTATAAGGAAACCAGTTTTACCAATAGGCTAAGCAATATAAGCAAGAGTTAAATTCCTGGGGCATCTCATCAGTGTCATAAGGAAACAGTGTTGAGCAAAACATTATTCGGGGGGCCTGCTGTGGTCCTGCTGGTGATCTGTTGCTTTGTTACAAACCACCCCAAAAGTCAGACATATGTCACTCTGATTTATTATGGTTCATGTAACTGGATTCATGCAACTGTGGATGTGGCTGAACTTGTGTGTTTGTATTTCCTCTGGCTCGCTCGTGTATTTCCTCTGGCTCTGCAGGCCAGCTGGGGCTCGGCTCTGGGCTGGGCTTGGCTGGGCACCTCCGTGAGAACAGCTCTTCTCCGTGGGTCTCTCATCTTCTTCCTGGGTGCAGTGGGCTAGCCTGGGTCAGTCCTTGTCATGGTGATGACAGAAGGGCAAGGGAGGGCTTTCACAAGTGCTTATTCAAGCCCCTGCTTATAACATGCCTTCTGACATTCCAGTGGCCAAAGCAAGTCGCATGGCTGAACTCGGAATCAGGGGCTCGTGGGATCCAGACGGCCGTGTGGCAAAAGAGCCAGCAGAGGCAGTGGTGAACATTTAGGACCTTTTGTGCATTATACCAGAGCAGTAAAAAGTGCCACAAAAAATGAAACTGGGATGATAGAGATAAGGGGTAGGTGTGTGTGTGTGTGTGTGTGTGTGTGTGTGTAAATATACAGGGGTTGGCAAAAGTAGGTTCACAGTTGTCCGTATGGAGAATAATACATTAATAATACAAGAATAAACTCTGTTTTGCATGGTCATAGTCGTAAACCTATTTTTCCCACCCCGTATAGAGGCCTTTTTTAATATAAAGTTGGAATTAATTTATATGACTACATAGCTAACTCTTTCATTTACTATAATACCCTAAACTGTTTCCAACTTCTTGACCATTTTAGGCCCTTTATAATTTTCTACCCTTTCATGATTTGTTGAGTGCTTACTTCTTGAAGCACTTTACACGTATTATTTATATCATTCTTAAAACAACCTTATGAAATACTCTTCCTGTCCTCACTTTACAGATGAGGAAACTGAGGCACGGAAAGGCTCAGTAACTGGTCATTTGTCATCCACTTTATATGGGGCTGGGAGAGGGTGTGGGGCTGGACCGTCTGCCTCAGTACATATTCTTATGTACACTTCTAGTAAGAGATGGCCTTTGTATCTCTGGATATTTCTTTAGATGATTTCCTAGCAGTGGAGTATTGGGTCTCAGGGTAATTTTCACAAAGAAGGGCGTTATTTTCATCTTGTTGCCAACTGCCTGAGCACCTCAAAGTTGTTGCAGGAACAGTTCACCCCTCCCACTCCCAAGACAGTAAACCACCAGGCTTGCCGGCGAACTGCTGGAGTGTAAGCACTTAGCCGGTGAGCTTCAGTAAGCAGGAGCCCAGAATTGGTGTCCTGTGAGCTGAGCAAGGCTGAGAAATGGCCTGGGCCAGTGAACTAGCTCGGCTGAGAGAGGTCCATGGCCTGGTGGGCCTATGTGAGTCCAGGCGCCAGGCCAGCCCCGGGTGCACTCGTCACCACCAACAGCACAGGGCTCCGCAAACGATGGCCACCTCTTGTATGAAAGGACAGCTGCGTGGGTCGCTAGCGTGACTCTGTAGCCCGTGGCACTTGAGGCTCCCTGACCACTCACGCAGTTTGAGTGACCAGGCACAGGAGGAAGGGAGTGATTCCCAGGGCCTGGCAGAAAGTGTGGGCAAGTCAATGAAGGGTGAGCACCTGAGTAGTAGGTCGCCTAAGTCTCTTGTCCATTTTCCATTTCCATTTTTATCATTCTGCCAGTCGGAGCTGTATGTACAGGTATCTGACTGATACTTCCTACTTCGGAACGGTGGGGGAAATGACTAGAGAGGAGTAGGAATCTGGTTGAGTTTTAACTACTAAAAGTTCTGAATCACGGCTGGGGTACAGATGATTAAATTGAAAATTTGGGATTTTCTGTAGATTGGGTTGTTTTCAAAGTAAGTCAGATTGCCAGTGGACATACAAAGCCACACACAACTTTCACCACAGTCGTGGTTGTCGGTGACCTCTGAGTGTTTAAGGTACTGGGTCTCTTGTTTATTTTGTGCCTAATACTTCTTTTTCTTTTTTTGCTTCAGGTTAGTAGCAAAGATGAAGATTTTCTTGATCTTTCCGTTGATGTGGAGCAGAATACTTCTATTACTCACTGTCTAAGGTAACCCCATGAATTTTGATCGTGGTTGGAGCTTTTGGTCAGGCTAGTAAATAAGTGGGGGAAAAATAGCCTGTATTTCTCAGGAAATAATCTTCCTTTCTGTTCCGCCAGTGTAATCCTATTTTCTACTCCTTCTTTTCTGAGAAAGATTAGAAATAAGTATGCGCAGTCTGGAGAAGAGTCCTGCTAGGAAGAAAGAGGATCAAGTGGAAGCCATTAGTCATTAAGTTCAAAAATAAGTTTTTAATCTTGAATACAGATGTAATAAAGAGGTTTCCCTCTCTTACACACACACACACACACACACACACAGTCACACAATTAGGTTAACCCATTCTGTGGATGCCTGCCTGCTATTCCTTTCTTTTCTAAGGTAATCTACTCAGGCACTTTTGAGCTGAGAACCACTGGGGAAATTGCTTTTTCCTCAGACTTCCAGCATTGAAGGAGATAATTCGTGGGAAAATTTTCTCCTCATTCGGGTTCAGAGTAGGTCAGGAGCCTGGAGTGTGAGAACAATTCATGCCCAGGATAACTGTAGGTATAGCATACATGAATTGTGCTTGAAATTGATATAAAGACACGGTGTCCTTTTCCCCTCCTCACTCCCTTCTTCTTCTCCTGTTTTCCACATGCTTATAGTTAGCCGGGCCCTGTTCTGGACACCAGGCACAGAGGACTGAGCACCACAGACCCCTCTTGTAGCACCCGCATTCGGTGGGATCCATGGATGGTGTCGGTGCTTTGAAGGGGGTTGGACAGGTCTGAAGGGTGCGTGTGCCAGGGCAGGGCCGGTGGGCAGGCGGGCCTCCCGTGGCCCAGGGCACTGCAGCCCGGAGACACTTTGCGGTGCCGGAATGAGGCACTGTCGGTTTTCATCAGGGGAGTAGAGTGGCAGCACTGTTCTTTCAGGAGTGTAGGTGACTTGGAACATTTTAGCGGGTGTAGATTAAAGGGACTTGCTGTGTCAGCTGACTGTAAGAAAGTCATCTTTCAGGGCAAAGGGACCAACTCCAATGTGGAGGAGCTCGGTCCATCCAGGTGTAATGTATCGTGTGAGCTGGGGGCGCATTGCGCTCCCACTTCCCAGGAGTCTGACCCCCACCACCACCCGCAACTCCCCACCCCACATCCCCTGCTTCCACACTGCGGTGATGGACTGATGGTTACCTCAGCACTTCCTGTTGGTTTGGCACATCACCCCTTGTCTCCAAATGCCTTGAGTTCAGGGGTCCGGGACAAGCTTGTTGTCTCTTTGTTTACAAAGTGTTTCATGAGCCAGGGCGGCCTCTTTTTCTTCTGAATGGTTCCCTCTACGGCGGGGGTTTCTAATCTTCCTGTGAGAAGAAGCCATTTTTGATTTCCCTAAGATTTTGTGATCTCAGGGAATAGAAACAGGTGAGGTTGCACCAACCTTAGTCGCAGGTGAGGGCCCAGGAGGAAGGGTATTTGTCCATACGCCTTCTTTGGCAAGGGTGGTTAGGGAGCGTGTAGTAGGTTAGGGAGGTTGACTGCTTCCCCTCCCTTCGAAGCATTATCTGGGCTGTTCTGCAGGGCAGACGGCCGTGGCCTGAGCTATGGGGCCAGCCAGGTAAGGGTTAATTGTTAGTCAAAATACCAACCTTTGGGAGCCTCGTTATAGAGAAATGTCACCCAGATTTATGGTTTCACTTTTTTCACTGGGGACTTGTGTGTGGGGGCCATGCATACGTGAGGAAGGCAGGCTGGAGGCCCTGGGAGATGGTGAAGCTGGGGCGGGTGGGTGAATGTGAAACAGCCTCGGCGTCCCTCTCGAACAGCGTGAGGGTCTCATCTGCCTGGGCTGTCCAGGTTGGTATTCCTGGAGCGCCTGCCCATCCTCATTTTATATCGTCCTTAAACTCGACCTTGACCGGCTTACATGTCCCTGCCCTCATACACACCTAACATCTCGCCTCTCCCCGGAGAGGATGAGCAGGTGAGGCCCAGGAACCACAGGATACCTGCCAGTCCCTTTGCTTGCTCTGCCCGAGACAGAAGATGAGGAGTGATTGCGACCTCTTGTGACCTTTTTCATGGTCTGATGTGGCTTGTGTTCTTGGAAGTTTGTTTTAAAATTAGGATTCTGAAGTTTCTTCTGAAACATCACATCTGTGTATCTCTTCTGATGTGATATTTTTATCTTTCAGTTGATGAAAAAAGTTGAAAAGTCAAGCTAAAATTGCGGAATTTAAATGTCAGATTTCTTCCCGCTCCTTCCAGAATGGTTGTCGGTGATGGGTTCCAGTGTGTGGTCAGTGAACTTCCGTCCCAGGGAGATGACGGGAGAAAAGGCAGGGACGTTCAGAATTCGGGCTCCCTGTGGTCGCTGAGCTAACTCGGGCATTTCAGTCCTTCAGCGGGGCGAGCCCTCTTTATCATAAGAGGGTCCTGAGTAAGCTTTTTTCTTTTGAAAAGTTAAGGAATGGCCTCAGGCAAAAAGGTAAAATACGTGCAGTTATTCTTATGTGGCCTTTTCGGTATATTTGGTCTTCACTTTCATGCCTGAGTCCGTCCGCTGCGGCTCCTTCGCAGAAGCTCACCCTTGTCCTCCCGGAACTCCGTTCTGAGACCACCGGCTTCTTCTCCATCTCCCTCTCGTTTAAATTCTCATCCTCCCAGCGCCAGTGTCAGGAGGGGAGTAGCCTTGTAATTCTCCTCAAACTCTATTTTAAAAGTTAATCTTATTTTTTAAAATTTGTTTTCTACTTATTTCAAGGAACTACTTTTGTTCAAAGAGAGAGAGTGTGTGTGTGTGTGTGTGTGTATAGATATTTCCCACCACATTTCCATTAGTTTTTCTGTTCTCTTTTTCCAACCTGTGTTTCTTATCTATTAGTTTTTCTGTTCTCTTTTTCTGACTTGTGTTTCCATTTTGGTTGCTGTTACGTCGTGTTTTCTGATATCTGACACATACGTGTTCCCCGTGGCTTTCTCTTTAAGTCTTTTCTGACGTGCTAGTCTGTGGCTTTCAGACTGTGATGTGTGTTGGAATCACCGGGGGATGTTGGTAAGAACCAAGGCCCAGACCCTATTCAGCTGCAGTGATCCTGGGCCTCTGTCCATCTCCTGGGTGACTCTGATAGGGCCGGAGTTTAGGGACCACCGCTCTAGACCTTTGCCTCTCCCACAGGGGCTCTGGGACCAGCACCTTTGACATCACCTGGCGTCTCATTAGAACTGTAGCATCTCAGTCTCCCCCAGGAAGGGATGGAGGAATGAGTCAGAATCGGCATTTTGACAAGGAGATTCAGATGCGAGTGAATATTTGCAGAGCAGTGGGAATGGTGGCTCCCGGCCCTGACAGCTGTTGGAACTGCCTTGGAAAAAGCTTCAAGAACAGGAATGAGTGTCTGAGTGCTACCTGAAGAGATTCTGATGTACTTGATGGGGGTGGGGGTGGGAGGTGGAGATTGAGATTGGTTTTGAAGTTCCCCAGCTGATTCTAACAAACAGCCAGAGAGCCACCACTGTAGATTCCAGAAGGAAGCTTGCCCGCTGGCGTGCTGCTGTGGCAGACGGGCCGCAGGCGTGTGGAGCCCCTCGGCCCCTTGGAGGCTGGGCAGAGAGCCTGGGAGCGGCCATGTCCGTGCACCGTAGCTCCGTGCCGTGCAGCGTCGTCTTCTCTGTGGGTCACGGCGTGGAAGTGATCAGGAAGCGTTGCTTGAGAAATCTGTAAAATCCGTTTTTGTTAATTAATTAATTTTTAGAAAGAGGGGAAGGAAGGAGAAAGAGGAAGAGAAATATCATGTGTGGGTTGCCTCTCATGTGGCCCCCACTAGGGACCTGGCATGCAACTTAGGCATGTGCCCTGACTGGGAATAGAACCTGCGACTCTTTGGTTCGCAGCCTGTGCTCAATCCACTGAGCTACACCAGCCAGGGCTGTAAAATCCATTTTTAAACTGTTGTATTGAGTGGAAAAGTTAAGATTTTAATTTAAAAATGTACCAAATACAGACATTAACTTGGACTTGAGAGCTCTCTTTATGATATATAACCTTCCCATCCACGAACATAATCTTTTCTCTGTTTTTTTTCCAAGACTTTTTGTATACATTCCCATAAGGTTTTATAGTTTTCTTTCTTTATAAAGGGGTGCATTTTATATTAGATTTGTTCCCAAAATGTATTTTTTAAAAGTGCTTTATTCCCACTGTGACTCTTCTTGAAAGAAATACAAGAATTTTGTGCTGTTTCTCTAACCTCTTCTCTGCTTTAGTCATTTATCTTGAGCGTTGGAAAGACATCTTGACTCTCCTTCCCCTTTAACTTTTTATTGAAGAGTTTCCTCAACCTTTGTTGTCTGCTGTGGTTTCAACAGTCATGCAGTGTCAGCTGACAGGCTGGTCAGCCTCGGGGTTTCCTGCAGGGTCACCCCCCCCTTTCCTGCCTTAGTCTTGTTTTCTGCTTCTTGACTCTCAGACCCTGAAAGCATCACCCTGTCTCTCGGGGCATCAAGCTTTGAGGCAGCTGGGGCTCGGCAGGGTAGTGGTGATTTCTAAGTTTGGTCCTTAAATCAGGTACTACCTTCTGCTGTATTTCTACCTATCTGGGTCTATAAATGCTTCAGAAAACTGTCTTTGAGAAATTAGAGTAAGTAGAAAGTGTGAATTCCTACTTGCTGTTCTGCTGGCCTTGGTTATTGTGGTTCTTTCGCTGAGCGAAGAGGTTTGTCTGTGCTGTAGACTCCCAAGGGTGTGACTCCCCACCATCACCCGTGCTCACCTCTCCCCCTTCCCAGCCCCCGCCTCATTCCTCCCAGCGATTCTCCGCAGGCCAAGGAGTGCTTTCACACCAGCGACTTCCCTGAAGAGTCATCCCGCGTTCATTCAGCTAAATTTGAGACTGTAGGATGCACCAAGCACTTGAATTCCAGGGACTGAGTATAATTGCTTTCTAAGATGTTTCCTTACCTTTTGACCCCTTCTAATTCTCCCCCCACTCCCATGGTGCTGCCAGAAGTGGTGTTTTCAAAAAGCGCTGTCTGATTATGTCTTTTCCTTACCGAGGCTGTTTAGTGGGAGTCCCGGGCCGCAGGGTCCACACCAGCTTCTGAGAAATGTGCACCCCACACCTTGCGTCCATCCCTCTGCTGTGGTGTTTCCTCCGTCTGCTGTCCTTGCCACCTGTCCACCTGGCACCCTGTCCCTCTCTGAGAACCTGACTCAGGTATCACCCCTTGGGAAACGTCCTGAAGTACCCCAGTTCAAGTTCTTATTCCCCTGGGTTTCCCCCCTGCCACACTCAATACACATGCCTCTGTCTTCATTCATTCATTCAGCCAGCACATGTTATTGAGTGCTGCCCTGCGTTGGGCCTGTCCTCAGTGCCGGGGCTCTGGCAGACTGAGAGGGGAGGCAAGTAGTCAGTGAATAGGAGGCTGGTTTCAGGTAGCGGTCAGTGAGCGCTCAAAGAACATGCAGCGACGGGAGAGGGCCTGGGCGGGTTTGGAGAGAGCGTTCAGGGAAGGCTTCTCTCGAGAGGTGACAGTTATGCTGAGCTCTGAATGAGTGGAGCCAGCACGGAAACTTCTGGGAAGGAGTTACCAGCGCACAGAAGACAGCATCTGCAAGTGCCCAGAGGCAGGGAGCTTGTTGATGGTGAGATGCAGGGAGGACTGGCCTGTGTGGCCTGTGAGGCTGGGGCAGGGTGAAGCGGGGCAGGAGGGGGGTGAGGTCGGAAGGGCAGCCCGGGGCCTGCAGGGGGCTGGCCTGTCCACTGTGGCACGGAGTTTGGATTTTATTCACAAGTGCGTGGAGCTGTTGGAGGGTTTTCAGCAGGGGGATCAGTTGTGTGCAGTGACATGCGTTTACCCGGCCCTGAGCACTGCAGTGCTGTGCATGGCCCCCTTGCCCGTGTCTCTGGCACACCGAGCTCTGTGGGTGCGGGTACTGTGCTCTCCACCAGCCTCCAGCACCCGGTCCCCAGTACTGTTGGCAGGTATTTCGGGGTTTAATGAACAAACAGTCCATGTTTTCTTTTGGTAAGTTCTGTGTACGTAATGGCGTTCTCTGATTTAGTAAAAAGTGATCATTCTGGTGCTGGGACATTCCCTGTGCGTGAGGAAATGGCACAGACCTTTTCAGGACTCTGGGGCGTCGTTATATTCTGGATGTTCTCTTCAGCCTTTGAAGTTGTACCACAGGCAAGTTCAATAGAATCTCAATGACCAGACAGGAATGAAACGCCGTGACATTTAAAAATGAAAACTATAAGTAGACGATAAGGCAAATACAGATATAATATCACAGTGACATTTGTTCTTAAAAGGAGGCAGCTGGAGTTCACATCCGGGGGTGGGTGTGGGGGGCGGGGGGCGTAGGGGAGCCGGGGGTTGGAGGGGAGCAGTCCTCTCTTGACCGGGTGGGACTTTCTTAGTTCAAGATGAAGGCTGTTGTATGTGGCTGACATCCATTGTCTCCAGTGCTGTGCTCTTGGAAAATACAGACCACCCGACACACACTTCTTTTACTAATCATATAATAATGCCACCTGGCATTTTACGGGATTGACTTTTTTGGACCCAACTTCACAGTGGGTCTTTATGATAGTTAGTATTTTTCTGTTATAATTTATGTCTCCAGCTGACAGGTTTTCTCTGTTAAACCCCAAGTTTTTCCTGAATCTTTTGGAAACCTCTGTCTGTGTCCCGTTAAGTAAGGCTGTACTTGAAAACCCTGGGAAAATTATGGTCCGGTCCCGCAGACACGCTCTCAGGGTGGCAGAGTGCCGACTTGTAAGGAGGAGCTTTTCTCATCCCTTCTTTCCCCCACTCACTCAAAAATGACCCCGCAGGTCAGAGAGGGTTCCAGACGCAGTGTCCTGAGCACAACGTGGACTCCTTTTTAAGTCGTAAACATTTTTCTCTGCAGAGACTTCAGCAACACAGAAACGCTGTGTAGTGAGCAGAAGTATTACTGTGAAACCTGCTGCAGCAAACAGGAGGCCCAGAAAAGGTGCGTGAAGGATTGAGCTTGAGGGTGGCTTGGTGTGCGAGGAGGAGCCTGCCCGTGCAGCCTGGCGGGTGGGGTTCTACATCCAGGCTGCACAGGCTCACGGCCAGGTCTCTGGGGGAAGTCAGCCGCCGTCCACACTGTAAAAACAGGGACGCGAATGCCAGCCCGCCTCGGAACGTTGTCCACCTGTCGGAATGTTTGCTCCTGGGTTCATTCGTGTGCGTTCAACAGCTATTTATTGGGTGCTACTGTGTGCCCGACAGTGTGCTGGGTAAGCAAGTGGTGATCAAGTGTTGTAATCACTGTCACCTTGGGGCTCAAGGGAAAGTATAAAAAGGACTTAGCATAGTAATAACACACAGTTGTCACCCAGTCACCTTGTTAGTATTGCCTAAATGTTGGGACTTCCTTATTTAGCAGATAGAAGAGGTTAAACAATTAGTTAATTACTAAGGAATCTCGAGGAAAGCAATAACAATGCATCAGTTACATGGGCAGGTGATCAGAAAGTCACCACATTCTGAACGGATGTGGGACCCAAGGTTGCCCATGTTCTTCCCAGCACCCAGCAGCCAGTCAGAGCTCTTGGACAAGCTGAGATAACCAGTGATTCCCTGTTATGTCCCCCTAGAAGCCAAAAATCTTGACACTTTCATTATCCCATGAAGCCTTACTGTGAGTTAAATTTGCCCTGCCCGTGGTTGTGGAATGTTCACGGTAACTCACAGATGCTCATTACTGCCATCTGAACCCTCAGGGGCCCATAGCGGCGGGCAAAATAACCTCTCTGCCCAGCCTCCTCCAACACGCACGTCTTGCTGCGTCTAAACTTAAAACAGTTTGGTCATGGTGGCAGGTGGAGTGGACTGGAGGCGGGAGGTAGTTGGCTGTCATTAGCAGTCAGGGGAGCTCGCCTCTGCTCCCGTCTGTGGAATCTGAGTCAGCCTGAGGCCAGCCCAGGCCTCCTTCTGTGGCACGAAGGTGTTTTCCGTTCAGCCCTGAAGGTCATTAAAATGTCATATGTTCCTACAAAATATGGGGTTCCCCATAATTCATATGTTTCTGCTGATGTTATCATGGTTATTGTTATGAACAAGGTCTTACCTTAATAGATTCCTAAATAATATTCTCTTAAAATTTGTTCTTTTCAAATAATATGCATTGAAATGTACACAAGTGGAGAAGAATTTCCAATAGGTCAAGGCACTCATAGACTGGGGGTCCTGGAAGACAACTGGAAGATTCCCTCTTCTAGTAAACTATATAAACTTGTCATCTTTGTGACTTTTTACTAGGGAATATTAATGGTCACCTTAGTGACAGAAGGTTGCCGTGTTTATGTAAGTTTGAGAAATGCTGCATCAAACAAGAGGAAAAACAGTCCCTTTCCTGCAAGGAGGAGCCTCCACGCAGAGAGTGGCGTTGTCCAGCCTGGACACAGAAACCCACCCCGAGTCCGTAGTGGGCCCAGGGCTAGCATCCCTGGGGCCGCAATGAGCCCAGTTTGGGAAACGGAGCCCCGAGCCAACCCCCGCCTTTTATGAGTGAGAGAAGTGAGAGCCGGAGAAGGGAAATGACTTGCTCGGGCACAAAGGGAGTGAGAGTGAGCCTGGCACGTTCGCTTTGCTGATGCCGGTGGTTTGCAGTGTCTGAACCTCCCCGCTGGTTCTCGGAACCTGGCAGGCCGGACGCACCCTTCTGCTTGTCCTCGCCTCAACTTCCTGTTCCCAGGAGCTCTCTCCGTCCTCTCCTTGGTCTCAGGAAGGGGTCTGGGGGGGATTGTCCAGACACTGCTCCCCCCTGGGGGGCCAAGGGCAGTAACAGCAGTTGCGAGTCCTATTTTTATTGATGCAGAGGTTCTGGAATGTCTCCTTTAACCAGACAGACACCTGTTGCAATTTTTCTGTCCCCGACTGTGCTCAAGTTCACAGAGGATGTAGGATAAGTCAGTTCTAAATAAGCGAGCCTGCTTTTAGTCTTGTGAGTGCTTTGGTGGTTTGCAGTTGGTTCGACCCTCCCGTTCTCTGTCTGTGCAGGCGGCAGTGGGTTCTGTTCCCCTAACGGGGTGGGCACAATTGATTTTCTATTTCCTGGCTTCTTAGGATGAGAGTCAAAAAGCTGCCCATGATTTTGGCCCTGCACCTAAAGCGGTTCAAGTACATGGAGCAGCTGCACAGGTACACCAAGCTCTCCTACCGGGTGGTCTTCCCGCTGGAACTCCGGCTCTTCAACACCTCCAGCGACGCGGTGAACCTGGACCGCATGTACGACCTGGTCGCTGTGGTGGTTCACTGTGGCAGGTAAGGGCGGGCGGGCCACACGTGCGAGGAAGCCTTAGGGTCGTCCCTGTGCTGAACAGGCTCCACTGGCCCCTTCCTGGGCTGAGACTCAGTAATAAGGGGACTTTGGGGAATCTCTCCCAAGTTCTTGTTTATGTACTATCTCAGAATATGTGTAAACATACATACACACACACACACACAGAAAATGAAATGAAACAGGTGGCATTATAATCAGTTATCTAAATGTTCTATCATAAGGGAAATGCTAAATCTCCATTGGTTATAAATGATGCTTGGGAGGAGTTTGAAACAACATGGATGCATAAATGTTTATGCTATATGATTGTAATTCTTAAAAAGCCAGGTTACTATTATGTGATTTCACAAGTATCGTAAGATGTACAAATAAAGACTGGATGTAGTGGATCAGAGTTAATTTCTTGGCATTTTGGATGATTGGAAATAGACCTTTAAGAAATTCTTTGCGCACTTCTCAGCCTGCCCCCAGCACTCCAGAGGATCACAGGACGAGAACAGAGAGAGAGAGGGTGGGCCCCTGGACCTGGGAGAGCAGGGTATCTCGGAGTCCTTTGATCAGACACTTCTTGTCCCATGATTCGGAAATGTCTAAGCGTGAGGAAGTCTGCGGAGAATCCCCCTTTGTTCTTCTGCTGCTCAGCTGGGGTTGGGTTTGTTCTCCTCCGGGAGGCACAGCTTTGCCCCACCCTCTCGGGTTTTAGATGCGGACCTGCCACAGGGCCGGTGTCTTCTCCCCACCTGCCGGGATTGGCTGTGGTGGAGGGGCTGTCACCAAGAGGGTGCACAGTCTCCCATGGAGAGTGGACAGATGTTCTCGTAACCCCGCCCCGGGGCGGGCAGCATCGGGAACAGTGGCTTCCCAGCAGAAGCGTCCCGTTCTGTCCTGCGCATGTTAGCTTCACCTCGAGGGGTATTTCATGTTCTCAGTAAGTCACATTTGTCAGCCAGTCATAAGCCAGCTTTGTGTTCCCCTTGGAGAATAGTTCTAGCAGTTATTCTTTGAAAGAACTCAGGGGTCCAGTGATCTGGAAGCCAGCCAGGACCACCGGTGGGACCAGCGGTTGGGAGGAGGGGGAGGTTTTGGGGAGGCAGAGCCTGGTTCCTGGAGGGCACTGTGACAGAGGCAGGCGGTGTAGACAGGTGGTGGGGAAACGGAAGCGCTCAGATGTGGAGGGTGTGGGCAGGTTTTCAGTATGGGTCTCTGTGTGTGCCGGCTCTAACCCCTGGGAGCGCTGGTGAGGGCAAGGCAGAGACCCCGCAGATCGTGGGGCGAGTGGATGTTGGGCTCTGGAACAGTCAGTGTCTGTAACAGAGACACAAGGTCGGAGCAGCCCCGGCAGCAAGGACAGAAGGTGCCGAGTCATGCATGCTGCTTGCTGGGATTCTTGAAATTCTTCCCCTCCCGAGGCACGGTTTTTCTGGTCCCGGAGCCAGGCTGGCTGAGGGCGCTGGAAAGCTCTGAAGTTGGGGAGCTAAGCTTCCATTCCTTCATTCCAGTATCTCCTGGCCCATGTTTGCAGTGGGCGCACTGATTTCTGCTGCGAGTATTTTTTGAAACCCTGTTTGCTGGGTTCGGAGGCAGGCCCTGAAGGTACAGCAGTGAGCGGGACAGGAGGCCCTGCCCTCGTGAAGCCGAGGAGCTGGTGGGAAAGCCAATTAACAAGTGAACCCCGCAGCCTGCCTCGACCCAAAACAAACCACACAGTCATGACTTTGGTTCGGGCTCTGAGGAATGAACAGGGTGATAAGAGAGCAAGGGGAGCTACCTCCCCTGAAGGGGAGGTGATTGGCACAGATTTATCCACCGAGGTGACATTTTAGCTGAGGCCTTGGAAGAGGATGGTTTCAGGCAGTTACACCCAGTGCCAACGCCCAGCTTGTGAGTGGTCGTGTGTGTGGAAATGGGACCAGCGGGCTGGAGCTCAGAGGACTGGGGAGGAGTGGCTGGACGCAGTTGGAGAAAGGCAGGAGCCCATCGGGTGGGTCATCCCGTTTTTAAGGAAAGCAAACAAAGGCAAATCCAGCCTTTCGGCTTCAATGGTGCCTTGAGAAAAACAAAAACAACACAAAACTCCAAATTTAGGATTAACATCCTCTCATTTCTGCAAACCTAACTACATAGCAACAGCTGTTTAGTTCTTTTCTACTTCTTCCCTTATTGTGTCGTGCGTACCTTTTTCAGTGCTTGTTACTATACATTGTGGATTATTAACACCTTTCTGAAACTTAGATCATGTCACTCCTCAGAATTTCCCTGGGTCTTCCTGGCTCGCTCACAGCAAGTCCAAAATCTTAACCACAGTCCCCCAGCCCCTCTCTGGCCTCCTCCCCGCCACCCTCCTCCGGCCAACTCGCTCCGGCCTCCCTGCTGTTCTGTGAACACAGCAAGACCTTCGCACTTGCTGCCCTCTGGTCCTGAAACCTCCATCTAATAGAGTCTCGTGGCTTATCGGCCCCCCACACCCCCACAGTCATTTCCTTCAGGGAACCTTCCTTCTCCGATCCCATGTTGTCAGAGAGGCCTGCTTTCGTCACTGTAGACCAAGTAACACCTTCCCTCCACACTCACTACGTAGTTCGTCTGTTCTCTCCATGGCTCTTACCACCACTGGAAGCACGTTTTCATTTCAGTTTGTTTTCTGCCTATTTCATACCTGCCCCCCAAAGTGGGGCTTGGTTTTATTCACTGCTTTTTTTCCCCCGACAGCCAGAATAGGATCTGGCACATAGTAGGTATACAGTGATTATTTGTTCATTTTAGTTGAATTTGAATGTCTGTTTTCCCACTGGCTTGCGAGCCCTCAGGAGACTGACGTTTCTCTCATCTCCGCACTCCCTCGTGCCCAGGACAGCGCGGGCGCCTGGCTCTGCTCCGTGAACGGGCCCGAGGAGCGTGGTCATGTACTCGCCTCTGCCACGTGCTCTGTCTCGGCGGGAGCTTCTTCTAGTGGGTCACTGCTTGTAGGGAACGACCTGGAGTTTTATGACGAAGAAGATCTTAGTGATCTTGGTTACTTCCCTTTTTTTTGTTCTTTTCCAGCGGTCCTAATCGTGGGCATTATATTACTATTGTGAAGAGTCACGGCTTCTGGCTTTTGTTCGATGACGACATTGTAGAGGTGGGTGTGCGGGGCCTTCTGCAGCAGGGGGAGGGACGGGGCGGTATTCTGGGGAATGCGTGGGTGTGGACGTTTTCTAAAATAGGCCTGTTCTCCCATAGTCTGATTTTAAAATAACTTACATGTCTCTCAGAACTCAAATTCTACTGCTTCCCATTCTCTGTGCAGGGAGAATAGGTGTGATTGTGGGCTTGATACTGGGCTTTTGTTAACTGATCAGCCACACACGTGGGATCTTTATGCCACATTAAATCATATTTATTTGTAAGTTCTGTTTCCTAGTGTGATTAAAGCCCTCTCTGGTGCAGACCAAATAATAAACTTTAAGGTTCTATTAAAATTCTCTCATTATACCATATTTTTCTTGTATTGGTTATTATTTAAAAAATGATTTTTCAGTCTGTTGAACCTGGAAATCTTTATGTAACATCAAAGTATGCCATGTGTTGATTTTGTTGTAAAGGAATACTGGCTGGAGAGAAGGCAACACTGAAAGATGTGGTCTGGTTTGGCCCGCTAGGGTAAAACGAAAGGGAAGGAAAGAGTCGGGGTCATTCCCCAAACTCTCCAGTTTTCCGTTGGAAAGACAGAAGTCCTGGCTTCTTCAAAGAGCGCCCACACGTGGCTGCTGATCGGCTGAGGGGCAGCCCTCTTTCCCAGAGAGTTACAATGTCTATAATCCCGTCTCTCTGCCGAGCCTGTGGAATCTCCCCTTCGCTGTGGAACGTTCCCCATTGTAATTGCATAGCCAACAACGTTTCTTGCATTTTTCTTGTGCATTCCATTAGTTTTTCTGTCCTCCTGCCAGTAATCACGTTGACCAGATATATTGTTTTATTTCTTTTTTATTGCAGAAAATAGATGCCCAAGCTATTGAAGAATTCTATGGCCTGACATCAGATATATCAAAAAACTCAGAATCTGGCTATATTTTATTCTATCAGTCCAGAGAATAACTGCAGGACTGCGAGACTAGCGCGCCTGGGGGAAGCGTTCGCAGCACGGTCACCTGGTCTCTCTGCGGACTTCCTCCCTCCCCGGCAGCCACCAGTGGTGTCACTCCAAGTCTCCGTGGTCTGGCTGTGTTAGACTCTCTCTCCCTTCGTTTTTTACACGCAGCACTACTCGTGGTTTCGTTTTAGTCCGAGGTAGAGTTAACCGCAATCAGGTTGTAGTCAGATTTATACAAATAACAGTCGCTAATGTTAAGATTGGGTCAATGCTATGCCACTGGCTGAATGAGAATGACGTTTATTTCCCAGAATGTCTGCAGTCTGTTTGGGGTCTTTGCTGACCTTCCTACGTGGTTTCCAGGGCCTCCTTTCGATGCATTCCTTTCACTGGCCCCTGGAAACACGGCTGCCCGTGGGTAGCTTCCCTGCCTCTCATCCGACAGAAGGCCGGAACAATTGGGTAGATGTTCTCCTCTAGGGCTGCAACTATAGCTTTAAGTTTGTGGAGTGAAATTGTTTAAAAATGAGTAACCTCAATACTGAACTCGCCCCCCAGGTGGCACGCAGTGTCTAGCATGTGCCCGGGGCTGCGCTCACCCAGCCATTCCCTGGGGGGCAGGGGTGGGGGGAGAGTGGGCAAAGCAGGTTGGGAGCTCAGGGCAGGCAAAGCCAAGAGGAGGAAGCTTTTGTTGGGGAGTAAACAGTTCCTTTTCTTACCTTTTTACCAAAACCACGTTTCAGGAAAATAACTCTTTGCTGTTTGTTTTTAGTGATACTTGCTTCTCTAAGGTCCTGTGAGTTGTATCAAGCCTCTATGGCACGGCTAAGCTTTCCAGGGTATCCTCCCAGACCTGCTGGCATTATGCAGCCTGTGGTCGCAGGGCGGGGACACCGCGGGGACGGCCTCCGGCACAGCCCTCCGTAGCTGGTCAGTGCCGACACGACACCGTGCTTCTTCCGGAAGGACGCCCGCACAGCACCTTCACTGCAGTCAGCCTCCTTGTACAGCTGTTCACTCGCAAACATCTCGGTCTGTGTGCCGAGGCACCGGCCAGTCCCCGGGGGAAGGCTGGGGTGAGCTGGGCGCGAGGGCGGCTCCGAGGAAGTGTCCGTGGGTGGGGGGAGGGGAGGACGGAACAGCATGGCAGCGTTTCTTTGGCTCAGGCTCCCAGAATGCTTGACCAGACGGAGATTTTTGGAAGAACCTCATCTCACCATAGTTACTTTTACTTTTTCCACTTTTGTTATATATGTATTTATTAGATCATTTGAGTATTGGTACCTTTTGTTAAAAGGGTCAACATGGTGTTTTGCTGTCGAGCTGGTTTTTGGTTTCCTACAAATACTATGAGTCGTACACCTTTCTCTGGGAAGTCCGTTGACTTCCACACACTATGATATACTGTGAACACATTATTTTGTTACCTAATAAATCAGTGAACGAACATGCGAACGTTTGGCATAATGTGAACTAAAATGGAAGTTGAAAATGTTAATGGCCATTTTGCAACAATTAAGAGCGTAGCACTTTATCTAGATGAAAACTGGATTTCTTATCTCTGAAATACCTTGAACTGTTTATTGCTCAGAACTTAAGTAAGCATGCCAACACTTCATTTGTTCACGCTGGAAGTGGAATGTCTTACTTGTCACTGGAGAAGACAAAACAGGGTGATCTTCACGTTATTTTATACGAGTGACAGAAATATACCTTGCCTTGTTTAGAGGCCAATTCATATTTATAAATACTTTGTCTCGTTTTTTCCTCCATGACACATGTGCAGTAACCCCTTACCGGGAAGGTGAGTTTTTATTCTGTCTTTAAGGAGAGACAGTGTCCAAGGGAAGGTGATCGAGATAGGGAACTGTCTGTACCATATATATATATAACCCATATATTTGACTGCAGGTTGCAAAGTTTAAAAAAGTGATGGTTGATATCTAATATATTTGGAATTGATTCATAAGAAAAACTATTAAAATTATCTTTGAAATAACTCTCGAAGCTAATTTATTAGAAAAAAAAGTTTCATTTGGTAGCCTGTGTCAGTGACACCTGAATGCAGAGTCGTAGATTCAGTCAGGTGACACAGGAAATGAAGATCGGAAAACGACCAAAGCCCACTTAGCCTCCGACACTCCATCAGCTTTTTAAACTTGAGAGCTATCTGGTCATTTCTTCCCTCTTCCTCTTCAATTAACGAAACGAACACTAGGCAGCTACATTTCCCCCCCGTGGTTTCACTTTATATGGAGACAGTAGCATGCAAACACTTTTTAATTTTGCGTCCTTTACTCGCAAAGCCGAGACCCATGTGGGACACTCGAGACCATTCTGAGGTCGCCATGGCACAGTGCACAGCGCTGTTCCCGCAGACGGCCAGCGTTCCTGTGTGTCAGGTGCCGGCAGGAGTGAGGTCCACTGTGGTGGTGGTGGTGTTTTTTTTTCTTAACTGCTGGGTGTTTTAAAATAAGTTATAGTGTTTTACAGTTTAAAAAAGAGAAGAAATATTGGGTTGGCCAAAAAGTTCGTTTGTTTTTTTCCGTAAAATAAGTGACACATTTTTTCATTTTCACCAGAAGCTTTATTGATTTGGATATTTTGAGTATGTCGGCTGTCTTCTGCATTGTATAATATTGATTGTTCTCAATTAATGTCTTGATTCGATCACTATCAACTTCAACTGGTCTACCGACCGTGGAGCACTGTCCAGCGAGAAATCTCCAGCATGAAACTTCACAAGCCACTTTGACACGATCAGTCACAGCACCTTCCCTGTACACTGCACAAATCTTTTTTTGCATTTTAGTTGTGTTTTTGCCTTTCTTGAAATAATGAACCATACTATGCTGAAAATGTTGCTTATTTTCTTTCATCTTCAATATTAAAATGACTACCAGAAATTCACCAATTTTGATAAGCTTTTCTTAAAAATGCGCAGTGAGACGACAGCTGCCACAATACAATCTAACAAAATTGTTTCAAATGAAGTTAAAGACATTTAAGTGCTACTGGAGCCATCTGACGGGAAAAAAAATAAACAAACTTTTTGGCCCAGCCAATATTTGCTTTATGGGGTATTAGTGGTTTAGCCTCTAGAGTGTGGCACAGTGTGCTAACACGCCCTTTGTTTGAAGGTGAGTTTTGGTAAATGCTAACACCGGTCGGTCCTGGTGAGGGATGTGTGTTCCATTCCGAGGCTGTACGAAGGGGCCTGGTTTGGAGGGAGCCAGGGCACGGCACGAGGGGGTTGGTGTGAATGGGAAGCCGGCTGTGTGTGGTTTTATAGCCTGGTATATTTTGGATTTCAGATGAAATGGGGAAAAATGATAGAAACAGTCCCTGTGCGTATATTTCCACGGACACCCTTCATTTCATGGGCATGCCTAACAATGAACCGTGTTCTAACTGGAGCTGAGGACTTATTTTAGATATTGGAGTGTAACTTTATTACAGATGGACTTTATCTTTAAACATTGCATTTTGATCAACTTTGTATATTCACATGTATTAAAATATTGTGCACTAAATGTTCTGCCCTCCTTTGCTGTCATATGGTCAAGGCGTTTTCCAGCACTATCGTGATTCACTCATGGAAATGGCATGGGTCAGGGAAAATTATTCCTACTTTTCCGCCTAATTAAATTTCTGTTTTTCAGTATTACATTAATTTATTTTGGGCTTCCATTTCTGTGTAGTCAAAATAGTTACTGTATGTGTGTGGCACTCATGTGACTTTGTTGCTAAAAAAATTTAGTTTTTATTTAAAATAATCTGTACCTTAATTTTAAAAAATGTAACCAATTCAAGCACTTTAAGCAATAATGTCAATCTTGTGAAATTTCAATCAGTTTAACACCCTGCCTCTAAAATTGTTTGCTAAATAAATAAATAAATACATAGGAATTCTCTTCCTAGAGAATTATATCCGGGTAATGTTATACACATGGACTTAAAATCCTTTCTATAAAAATGTGAGTCATTGGTCAGTCTCATATGTAGGTAATTATCCCAGACTTAATTCCAAAGCAGTGGAAATGTAAACATTCTGGTCATTGTGATATATAAAGACAGTGCTACTCTCAAGGTTGATAAAATCAGTGTTCTGGAGATAACTTACTGCTTTTTTGAGTGAAAAGACCAAAAGAATTAATCCAGAAACCTGTATCCAGGGAACAGCCAATTGAGCATATCACTGGAAAAAAGAAATAAGGGTAGGTAGTTATGCATAACAATGAGTTGCTTAGCTGGGGCTTTGCACATACAGTCTACCAGTTACGAAATAAAAGATTTGCTCCCCAAAGAAGGACGTGGCCTCCAGCTCTGTGATCCCGTCAGCCCCTGGTTTTTAGGAAAGAGTGGGAGTGCCGTGCTGGCCCTGCAGTGCTGGCAGCCAGGCCCAGGCTGCGGGGCGGGTTTTGAGCTGTGGGGACCCCCACCTGGGTGCACTTCACTTCCTGTGCTGGGCCACCAAAGGGGGCGCAGGTGCAGGTCCATGTCCTGTGGTCTCACGGTGTGGCCTCCTGGAGCTGAGACTCAAGCTTGCTATGAACACGCCCAAAGCTTTCCCCCCAACCCGGCACTCGAGGGGTCCACGCGTGGGTATCGGGTTGCCTGTCATCTCATACATTTGTTTGGGCCCAATTATGCAAATATAAACCCATAGACCGAGGGCAGGACAATGAGCCATGACATCTCTCTGTTTCCATCCTTTGTTTCTTGGGACAATCAGTGATGCTAAGGCCCTTCACTCTACAGCTGGTCTCCAGTTGGACCTGACTGAGCTGGAACAGAGGCTTGCTGGGGAAGTTACTTATATCTAGCGTGAAGGCTATGGGAGGGAAGGTCCTCCAGAAAATGTTTGTCTAGGCCTCCTTATGTTCATCTGTCAAATGGTGGTGAGGTCTGTCATCACCAGTGGGACACAGTTTCTGGGGAATGAGAAACTTCCTCTGCCTGTCTTTAGTGAGACTTAAAATCCCTTTAACAAAGGCTAAAGTCTTCCATTTCCAAAGAAAGCATATTTGCTAAGTCTTTTTCTCCCGAGGGAACATTTTGACTGTGGGGATAGTACTGAAGACCGACCACTGAGACTTGTCCTAGGGATGTCTCTGGTGGATAGATTTTTAAGTGAGGTAGCATCTACTACATGCTCAGTGTTGTGATCAGAGTTAGGGGGTAACATAGTGAAGCAGGTGGGACCCTCTTTTGGGTTTTTTGTTTCAGGGGGAAAATAGATCTGGGGAAAGAAGTTTACATTGTGGAAATATTATGTGTGGGGTGGGGTGGGGAATTCATCAGTTTGGCAGTTTGGTATTTGGCCTGGGTCTTCCCAGGCAGATGGGCGTTGCCTCAGATGGGTACTGTTAGATAAAGTGGGACTGTTTTGTTTTTTCACTCTTGGATCCACTTCCTGGAGCTCCACTGTCCTCCCTGCCTGCTCTCACTGTTGCCCGAGCGTGCCTTGTAGCTCCTTCTAGTGAGGACACAACTTTTCAAACAACACACAAGTCTGCTATGTTGCAGCAAAGGGCTCGAGCACCTTCCCTCTTAATTCTCATGTTAAAACAGCCAGAACATTGAAAGCCATAACAGTAGATTTTATGAATCAAACATCTAAACAATTTCTTTTACATTATTGCAAATGATTAGAAATAGGCATGAGAGCTTTTAAGCTATGTGACTAATTATTTTATTGCTTACCAACCTGTGTTTCCTTTTTGGGTTTCCTTGTTTCATCAGTGCTCTACACAGCACAGGAGGAGCTTACAAAGAAATGAAAAACAACTTTGTTGTGGTTATGGGACACCAGAGTCAGAAATGACATTATATTCGGTGACGAGGATTCCTAATTTTGTGCTCGTCTCCCAGGTGATGATTCATAATAAAGTTTTAACAACCTCGGGCGTCATACTCACGTTGTAAGTCACACACGTGCGTTCCTCCCTTTTCCCCCCTCAGATGAGCGCACAGGATGTGTTGAGGCAGTGTGGAACTCCACAGAAGCCAGCCCTTCACGGGAAGTCGGGCACTTGGGGTGCGGGTTGAAATCCTGTTTTGTTCTTATCTCCTTGTTGAAGTATTGAGCTTCCAGAAGAAAACTGAGACTTAGATTTGACTCAGCTGGAAGCAAAACAATTTGATGGTTGAAGCCACCATTTCTCTATATTTAACCAAGTCCTTTGATCCAACTCAACTGTATTTGTGTTTCTGAGTCTCTCTCAATTGACCTTACCTGACAAAACGTCCTGCGTTGTGAAAATAAACACAGGAAAAATGTACGAGTGTGCCTTCCTGCCTTCTGCAGCAAGGCCGGAGAGCTCACCTCCCAGCTGAAAATTGCTTATTTCCCATACGAGAGGATAAATACTTTGTAGCAACTTACAAAACCAGTGTGAATAAACTCATACTGTTGGTCCCCCTGCCAGCCCCATAATAACTTGTTTGAAAACCCTGAAAAGAAGTTATAACTGCATATTTTCCCATCTCTGCTACCCCAAAGCCCAGAGAACAAAAATAAGTTATCGATTGCTAGCCTAACTATGTTGTACATCCCCCTTGGCTTAGGCTTCCGTGAAGTTGGGGAGAAGGCTGTGGAGTGGATAAAAACCCTCTTCCTGAATGTCCACTGATAGGCCTGGGTCTTTAAACTTTGTCAGTTGGGGAGTTGTGAGGGTTTATGATGGACAACCTCACCGAGAATCTGGCCTTAGGTGGGAGTTTGTACAGGATGTAGAAGAATGAGGGGGTGTGGGTCTCAGGCATCAGCGGGGGGAAAAAAGACCTTTCTAACATTACTTCTTGGCTTCTAGCCTTGGTCTCTGCTGTAGTCTATGCACTCGCCCCGCAGGATTCGTTGGGACCCCGGGGAACCCCACAAATGCTGTTAGTTGATTGATATACAACCTACAGATTCTCTGCTCTTTGCTGTTGCCCTGACCTTGATCTCTGGTAGAAGAATTTTAGACACAATACAATAGTAGCTTGAAAAAGCCCTGCTGGACTTAGTCCAGGTTCCAGTATGGGCAGGCCCCTAGCTGGTGCCATTGCCATAGCCTGTGGGGACGCATAAGAGTTCAAGTCCTGAATGTGGCTTCCTGTTTGATGACATTGGAGGTCTGTCATCTAAGTCAGTTGTTGGACTTAATTTGTTGAGGAAGGGGCTCTTCTCCATAGTCGCCAAGGGACAGACACACAATTGTTAAAACAGTAAAGAGCAGCGAGTAGCTGGTTTGGTAAATAAGTTCCCGAGTGCTACGCTATACTGTTTCATTTTATTTACCACCACCCCCCCGCCCCCCGTCCCCTGCCAACATTTTCCAGGCATGAAAGGCATGGCTAAAGAGGAGTGAGAAAAAGAATAGCAGCCCCTGATAGACACAATCTTGCCGGAAATACCTCCGCCTCGGATTTGTTTGGAGCTGGCTTGCCTGGGTTGGGCCACAGTGTCTGCTGGTTGGACATCATCTCACAGAACACTGAGCTCAGGCAAGGTCATGCTGTGACCATTGTGAAGTGAAACAAAAAATATGACAACTTCATAATTCTATGTAAACACAGACAAAAACAAGGTCACTGCGAACCACAACATGCCAAACACCCCACCCTCCCACCAAATCTGAGCCACTCTTGCTGCTCTCATCTGTCCTAGATGAGCTTTGTTAAGATGCTGAATACATGGTCAAAGAATTAGCCCCACTTCTTGACCACACCCAACCCAGAGCAAACCCCTGTTCCTCAAACCCTCCCCCATTCCCATACGTTCCCTCTGACACCCTCTTACTGAGCAGGCCCTCCTTTCCCACGGTGCGTGGTCTCTTGCTGCTATGAGGTTAAATGCAGTTTGTTCTACCACGGTTGTGTTCCTGGTGCCCCGGCTGGAGGACATGAACAGAGGAGTGTGCTGAACTGACAAGGGAAGCCACTTCCTGGGGTCAGCCTGGGTCTGCTGCTCTCGTGGGTGGGAGGAAGAGGAGCCACACACATTCAAGGTCGCCATTCCTGTCCTAAGTCATCTGACTTACAGTCATTCCCGCCCAGAGGGGATGGTGGTGTTTGGGCTGGATGCCCCGAGGAGCTTCTTACAAGTAACTTTAGATAAATCTAGACTTCCATTTTTCCTAACCCGTAAAGTGAAGTTCAAACAGGGATGAGATGTGTAGAAACTGCTGGAAAGCACCATAGGGATCCGACATGGTGATTATGAGTGGGATATGGTGAGGCTGGCAAGCTTTGTTCTTTGCCTATCAATTCCTGGCACCTCCACACCTACCCTTAGACTCTCTCAGGCTCAGAGAGGCTGGAGCCCTTGAGTTCACTGAGGTGTCAGAACCCTTATTTGAGGCAGGATCTGGAATCAGTAAGATGGGGTCCGAGTCCCACCTACAGGGAGAGTACATAGTCTACTTCAAGAATTCCAATATTCTCCAACAGAGGGGGTTCCAGTTCTGTCTGGATCTTGTTACTTATGCTAAAGAGCTTTTTAGAATCAGAGGGCTGGAGTGGGGTGGCAAGGCTGAGGGTCCGAGGGGTGATTGAGGACATAGTGCTGGGTCTGGTCCCCTCTAGTGAGAATAACCCTAAAAATAGGCCCCGAGTTTCTCTTCTGCTCACCTCTTTTGTGTGAATGCCAGGTCTGTCCAGAAGGTATCCAGCCATGTAATATGAAAATTAGAGACACTTATTGAAGAGGATATAAGAAAGACTGTACATAGGACAATGACACCTGAGTCCCCTTCAAAGTAGGCATCTTGGGACCTCACATAGTTCTCCCAATCCATCACCAGCTGCCCTGTCATATTTTCCTGAATCTCACCAACAGTCTGAAATGTCTCCCTTTCAAAGGAGATTTTAGTTAGGGGAAAACCCAGAAATCGCAGGGCACCAAATCTGGGCTGCAGTAGGGCAGAGGCATCTGGGTGATTTGATGTTTTGCCAAAAAACTGCACAAGACTTGATGCATGAGTGGACACGTTGTCGTGATGAAGCTGCCAATCACAAGGTGCCCATAGCTGTGGCTCTCTGAGTCACCCCAGTAGTTTCTGTAGAGGAATGTTTAAATTTAATGCAAAATCTGATGCAGAGTCGTTTTCCTACTCGCTCAGTCATTTTGAATGCTATGGCCACACAGTACACATGCTCACTCAACAGTATCTACTGCCCCCACTGACTAGTACAGTGAAGTCATCATTGCTCACACATGCTCATTCCAGTCCACTCTCCTTGGCTGCCAGGTTACATTGATGTTGCTCAAACTGTTCTCATTATGTTAACAATGGCTGGACTTTTTCCAGACAGACCTCATATATCCTAGTGCATATAGCATTTTTAAATTTAAAACTTTAGTCCATGGCCATACCACCCCGAATGTGCTTGATCTCATCTAAATTTAAAACTTTACCCCTTAGGCAGGAAGGATTTACACTAGGAGGCTCGGAAGGTTTGACCATGTTCCCATGCAAGTGTTGAATTAGTCCCGGGGAAGCACTTGGGGGAAGTTAGAGGGACTCATTCAAGCCTCCAGGCAAGAGCTAACACAACTTCAGAACTATTTGTTTTTGTGAATGCCAAAGTGATTTTTTTATTTTCATGTTTGTGTAACATGCAGACCCTAGAACCACCATCTAAGGACGATAATTGGAAACATAACTCTACAACTGCCGGAAGTCAGCGTAATGGACTCGATGTCTCTCCTCATCTGGCCTTTCGGACAAGTATCCCGGAGCCAAGAGAGGCTAGGAAGTTGCTCGCCTGTGTTTTTCCATTGTTCCCCTTTCAGCAGGGTCTAGGATTTCCAAGTGGATCAATTGTGCAACTTGTCTTCTCTCCCCGAAGTGTTTTCCCTTGTTTTAGGGTTGTTTTGTAATTGTTGCCAAAGGCACATGATTTAAATTGTAAATGCCACAAAATGTATTCTTTGTTATTCTTGAGATAAAATTTAGAAGCCTGGAAGTTGAAGGGTAGGACTTGGAAAGGGCACTTAGGAAGCTGCCAATTCAAACAAAGTCCTTAATGAAAGTGATGCCATCACCCCCTGCTTTGACCTTAAGTTCTCCCGAGTGATCTTGTTTGTCAGACAGTCCCTGGGACGGTGATGCATAGGCCCCGTCTAGCCTGAGCGTGGGGTGTATCCAAACCGCATGATGCCCAGAGCCTGTGGCTCTCCAACCTGGCCATGCCTCAGAACCAGGGGGAGGTTTTCAACAACCTCATTTCCTGGGCCTCACCACACCGCTTTCCCTTGATTTCCCAGGCCCATCCCTTCAGCTCCGAGACACATGTCAACCGCATTTTCATCTCTTCATGTTCATTGCCAGCTGCCTAGTCCAAGCCACCGTTCTGCCTTGCCTGCACCAACCTTCTTTACGGCTTCCTCCAAGCTTCGTCATGCACAGGAACCTGAGGGATTTCTTTAACTTTTTATTTTGGAAAATTACAAACATTCAGAAAAGTTGCAAGATCAGAATAATAAGCACCTGTACACCCTTTACCTAGAATTACTGATGGTGATATTTTGCCACACCTGCTTTATGAATATATCATTATTATTACTATTATTACTTTTGCTGACCTGTTGGAAAGTATGCTGGAGACATCATGGTCCTTCAGATATTTCGGTCTGTATCTTCTAAAAGCAACAGGACTGTTTTATAGAATAGCAACAGTACAATGATCAAGGCATTGATTAAATACTACTATTTAATATACATCCCATATTTAAATCTCGCCTACTATCCCAAAAATGTCCTTTATAAATTGTTTTTCACCCAGGATCCAATCCCCAACAGACTTCTAGTTGTCCTGTCATGAGCCTTTTTTAATTGGAGACTTTCTTTGCCTTTCGTAACATGAGGAGTTCTGAAGAGTGCCGCCGGGTCACTCACAGACCGCTTCTGCATTTGGGTTTGCCCGAGGCTTCCTCAGGAGCAAACGCAGGTGATTCACCTTTGGCAGGGTCCTTTTCAGGGCAGTGAGTCAGGGGACAGAGGGAGTGTTTGACCATGGAACCCAGATAGTGCTTCTGCCGAGTTTATCCCCTTCCATCGGCTTTCGGTGAGCTCATCACTCCACACCACGCCGATGGAGCCATGCAAATCTGCCCAGTTTCTCTCCATCTGCCTCCTGCCGCTTGCTCTTGCACTTCAGTCCAGCTGTACTGACTTGGCTGTTCCACTTGAGCCACTCAAATCCTCTCCCTGGAAAGCGCTCTCCACTCTTTCGCCTCCTCCTCTCCTCCTTCCTTAAGTATAGTTGAGATGCAATAGCATATTAGTTTCAGTTGCACAGCATAGTTATTCAACACTTACAGACCTTACGAAGTGATCACCCTGATAAGTCTAGTAATCATGTCACTGTGCAACTTTACTTTAGTATTTACTATATTGCCTGTGCTGTACATTATGTTCCTGAAACTCAGTTATTTTAAAACTGGAAATTTTACTCTCTAATCCCCTTTGCCTTTTTCACCTGTTCCACCTGCCTCCCTCCCCCTGGCAACCGTCAGCTTGTTCTCCGTGTCCTTGAATCTGTTTCTGTTTTGTTTTGATCATTTGTTTTGTTTTGTTTTTAGGTTCCACATATAAGTGAAATCATATGGTATTCACCTTTCTCTGCCTGACTTATTTCACTTAGCATAATACCCTCCAGGTTGATCTAGGTTGTTGCCAATGGCAAGGTTTCACTCTTTTTTTTTTTTAAGATTTTATTTATTTATTTTTTTAGAGAGGGAAGGGAGGGAGAAAGAGAGAGAGAGAGAAACATCAATGTGCGGTTGCTGGGGGCCATGGCCTGCAACCCAGGCATGTGCCCTGACTGGGAATCGAACCTGTGATGTTTTGGTTCTCAGCCTGCGCTGAATCCACTGAGCTACGCCAGCCAGGGGTTTCACTTTTTTTTATGGCTAATATTCCACTGTAGTTCTAGCGGATGGTCAGTCTGTGTGTTCCGGCAGTGCAGCTGTGGACGTGAGAGAGAGGAAGAGCTGCCACTGCCTTGAATAGGAAGTCACTGCCAGGGGATCTTTGTTAGAGACATCCTCCCTCACGAGGGCTGCCTGCCTTTGGTTCCCTTCCCTTGTGCTGCCGGGTTACTCAGAACCACCTGGGACAGCTGGCACACTCCGAAGTACACCCCCTCTACCGGGTGACGGGTTAGGTCTTATTTTTGTCTTCTCAAGAGTCTCGCTATGGGAGAATCTAAAAGTTAGCATTTAAAAAAATGAACTTTCAGTTTTAGAATAATTTTGATTTACAGGAGAGTTACAAAAATATCACAGAGAGTTCCTGCGTAACCCCTCGCCCTTTCCCCCAATGCTGAGAGGTTACGTTACCTTGAACATTTGAGAGCCTGAGAAACCAAGATGGGCACATTATTATTATCCCACTTCAGACTTTGTTCCGATCTTCCTGGTTTTTCCATTCCTGTTGTCTTTCTCTCCCAGGATCCAGTCCCGGGGGCCACATTACAGTTAGTTGCTCCCCATCATGTCCCCGTCAGCTCCTCTGGTCTGGGACAGTGTTGCATTCTCTTCTTGGTTTTCCGTTACGTTTTTCATTCAGCAAACTTTTTTTTTTTAAGACATAGAATGTGATAATATAACATATGTATACACTGTGAAATGATTACCAAAATCAAATCAATTACCATGTTTTTCATGACCATGACCGTTTTGTGGAGTACTGGCCAGCTCTTTTATAGAATGCCTCCAATTTCAGTTTGTCTGATGGTTTGCTCATGATTAAATGGAGCTAATGAACTTCTGGAGAGAACTCCACAGAGCTGAGGCGCCTGCTCGTTGCATCCAGCCCGCGGGCACGTGCTGCCGACAGGACTGACCGCTGTGGGAGTTCATCTCGGTCCCTCGGTCCAGGCGGTGTCTGTGGACTTCACCACTGCAACATTAGTTTCCCCATTCCACACTTTATTCTTGGGAAAAAAGTCACTCAGTCCAGTCCACATTTGGGAGCAAAAGCCTGCTTTAAAAGTGTTAGTAAATATTATCAGTTTTGAGATTTAGAGTTTAATGCTATTTTTCTTTTCAGCAGCTTCTGGGGCAGAGGGACTCTTACTTCTTTGAAATGTCTTAGTCAGACCTCTTCTCACTACCTCTCTGACACCAATTGCAAGTGCCTAAATAGGGTGTTGCATTTCCTAGCTGGTTCATAGCGGGAAGTAGCTAGGATTTGCTGGGAAGTACTGTGCTGGAAATATTTTGAATTTCATGAAGAATCCCCTATATTCACACACTCATTTAATAAGTAGATATGTATTGAGTGCATACCCCGTGTCCAGCCATGCTGGGGTTCCGCGGACACGGGTCGCCACCCCGCAGTTTGGCGAGGGGAAATCAACCTGACCACAACTGCTTGAGAACTGCTGGTGCTGAGCTGCCCACCGGGCACGGGCTCTGATTATTGTTAAATCCTCTTGACTGTTCTGCAAGGACGTTTTTACTGTCCTTATTTTATTTTAAAAATTAATTTATTCTTTATCAGGAAAACTCAGCTTTGAAAGATTTACAGTGTCCTATGAGTTCATCACCCACAAGCCAGGTCACTCCCCAGAGTAACCCCCCTCACCTGTTCGAGCCATTTCTCCTGCTGTTGACCTCTGTGTTTATAAATAATGGGCTGAAATTATTCTTAAATTTAAAAAATATGCCTAAGGTAAAATAAAACACAGACACAGAGCACCACCCAAAACCAATGAATGGTTTAATGGGATATTTTGAGCCAAGCACCTTGTCACCGCCACTAAGACCAGAAGCAGAAGGCCGTGAGGCACCCAGAAGGCCCTCCACATACCCCGTCCTGGCCTGCACCCCTCTGTCCCCCGATGTGACCGCTCTGCTGACTGTTAGTGCTGCCATTCTCTTGAGTTGTTAAAAATAGGTTTAATGCCTGGTGTGCATCCTTGGACACTATGGTGTGTGTGGTCTTGATCATTAAAAAAAATTTGTGTTTTAAGTCTCTTTTAATCTACAGATTTCTTCCCATGCTTCTTCTTTGCTTACAAAATCTACAAACTTGATTTTTTGGGGTTTAATCTGGGAGGGTGCGTGAGCTTGCCCAGTGCCTGGAGATCCTAATATACTGACTAGATATAGAAACTGCATGCCTCAAAACGTTCTTTACGCCTATCCCTTTTTGTAGACAAAGTTTAAATACAGTCAGATGATCACTTTGGAAGTTAGGAAGATGAAGGCCAACTAGAAGTGTGAGTGCTTGGTAGAGACTGGCAGGATTTTACCATTAGCAGAAAGGTAACCATAATTTTACATATCGTTTTGAAATAAAGAAGGCTTTACAAATAGCCTAGTGATTAAAAGTCAGTGCTCTGATGTCTGCCTGAGAGCAAGTGACTTCACTTCTTGTGGCATCAACATTGTCTTCTGCAGAAGGGGGTGGTGATTATCATCGGGCTGTTGGGAGGGTCGTCATGTGGGATGGTAGGTGAAGAGTGCTTGGAATGGTGGCTGGCAAGCACAGAGTTAAAGCTCAGTATTTCACACTGTTATTATTCTTCTCAGTGGGGAATAGACTGAAAATGATCAGCTGGAGCCTGATGTACATGGCTAGGATTTCCAATTCATTTATTTGCTTTTCCCACTGGTACATTTCCGGCTCTCGTTCATGTGTGTGGGGACAAAATTAATTCATCCACAGATGTTCTTTAATCTCTGGTTATTTTCTGACTCTTTGGCAAATAAATTATTAACCTTTAAATTAAACAATTAGGCCTAGCTTGAAAGAGTTTGTGTATATCTCCAAGGACACATACAGTGAAACAAATCCTTTGTTTCCTCTGTTTATACATAAATTATGGGATGTAACTACCGAAACTTCTGCTCTTTTATTTGGCATTTAGGGAGGGAAAAAAGGCTATAGCAATTCGTGTTAGGAACAAAGAGAAAACTGGTGTGTTTCTATGTACATTTCTATGTACATTCTTAAAACACAGAAATCTCTTTCAATCTGTTTCCCGCAATCACATTCTCTAAGATAAAGGGTTCTTCATACATAGTAGGTTGAACTGTGTCTCCCGAAAAGATATGTCCAAGTTCTAACCTTCCAGTGCCTGTGAATATGAACTTATTTGGGCCTTAGCAGATAATAATTAAGTTAAGGATCTGGAGACGAGATCATCCTACCTATAGGGTGGGATCTAGATCCAATGACTGGTCCTTTTATCAGACAGAAAAAAGAGTTACTAGGAAAAATCTGGGGAAGGCTGAGGGAGAGATTGGAGTGATATGTCAATAACATGGGAAGCACCAGCATTGACAGTGACCTCCAGAGACTAGGAGAGGGCCACGCAGGATGGATTCTGTGTCGGAGCCTCCAGAAAGCACCAACCCCTCCAACACCTTGATTTTGGACTTGTGGCTTTGGTAACTGTGAGAGAATAAATTCCTGTTGTTTTAAGTGGCCACGTTTGTGGTAGTTTGCTATGGTAGTCCTCAGAAATGAATGTGAGCCTTATGATAATAAAGTACATTCTGAATTTGTTTTTATCAGAAACTGAAGAAATTAGAGGGTAGCCCTAGACATTCTACATCTGCCAGGACAAATAACGCCCCCTCATCTCACACACTTTTTATTTATCCTAAACTAAACACAGTTGGGAAAAAGGCAAGTTCTGGTTAACTACCCCGTCCCACACCAGTGTCCGTGTTTTTAAGGAATCCAAATATTTAAACTAGGAGGCACCTAAGGTACTCCTCCTTAGACTATTCAGAGGGCACTGTGCATCTTCAGAGACCTGGAAGTTACCTGTGACATCCCATCCTCACCCTGGCAGCCAGTTAATCACCAAGTGCTACAAGCATCGCCTTCCTGTATTTGTTGCCCCCCTCACCCTGACCAACTGCAGCAGATGCTCACTGGGTCTCCACAGCCCATTCCCGCACTGCAGCAGCCCTGCCTTTAACAAATCAAGTCGGATTATGTTATCTCCCCCTAAAATCCTTCCATGGGGCCTCAGGGCTCTTTTCAACAAAGATCAAACTCCTTGAGAGAAGAGGCATCATTTCTCCTCTCCTGTATTTCAATGCCTAAAACAATGCACGGCACGCAATAGATGCTCAATAAATGTCCATGGAATGAATGATTTAAATGTCCAATGCTCTGTATAAGCTAGCTTATTGTCCTGTCCGGTCCCCAAGTGTCCTGGCTGTGTGACTTGGGGACAGTCCATGAACTTCTCAGTTTCATTCCAGGCCCTGTTCTTCCTTGCTCACTGGGCCTTAGCCACACTGGGCCTCTCAGGTCTTTGCATATGTTCAATTTCTTCCTTTCTCCAGGGTTTTTACCAGGCTGCTTCCTCCTCCTTCTCATACCTCTCCCCTTAATTAGCATTTGCATACCAAACGCCACCTCCTCATTCAAACTTCCCAGGTGAGGTGATGTTCTCATAGGACTTGATATATTTTCTCCCCCTTGCATTTGACTCCATGATTATATATGAGGTCTGTCCAGAAGGTATGCAGCCATGTAATATGAAATATAGAGACATTTATTGAAAAAGATACAAGATACAAGAAACATTGTACATAGGACAATGATGCCTCAGTCCTCTTCAAAGCAGGCACCTTGGACCTCACACAGTTGTCCCAGTTGCTATCATCTGCTCTGTCGTATTTTCCTGAATCTCTTCAACAGTCTGAAATCTCTTCCCTTTCAAAGGTGATTTCATTGCTCTGCTCACTTAGTCATTTTGAATCTGATGGCCACATAGCACCCATGCTCACTCAACAGCATCTACCACCCCTACTGACTAGTGTAGTGAAGTCATCGTTGTTCACACATGCACATTCCAGTCCACTCTCCTTGGCTGCCAGGTTACATTGATGTTGTGCTAACTGTTCTCATTATATTAACAATGGCTGGACTTTTTCCGGACCTTCATATAGTTATTCAGTAATCACTTGTTTGCTGCCTGCCTTCCCCACTAGGCTTCGAGTTCTGTAAGAAGAGAAATAGGCTCTGGCTGATTCACCACTGTGTCCCCAAGGCTGGGCACTGTGCCTGCTCCCCAACAGTTGCTCAATAAAGGTTTGTGGACTGAATGAATTGCCTGTGGTGTCTCAGCATCGTCTTTATACTGTCAATGTGTAGAGCACATTATGTAAAAATGGGCTGAGCATTCTGGCTTTGGGTTCATGATATTCGGGCAATCACAGCAATATTCACTGGGGACCAAAGATGGTTAGAGGAATCTATCTGTGTGAGTTCTCCCCTGGGCACACTGCGGGGGGTGTCGTGGGGGGTGGGAGAGGAGGGGAGAGAAGCCAGCGTGCTGACTTAGGGTGACGGGCATGGCAGGGGTGGCAGAGACCAGCTAGAGGCTCACCAAGCCCATGCCCTCCTCTCCCTGGGGACAGAGAAGGACTGCATTTCTCAGCCTCCTTGCAATGAGTAGGGATCCCTGCCCTTAAATCCTCATGTGTGCTCCTCCTCGCTCTCCCTCCCTGTCTTGTCTGTTGGCCAGGTGCAAGGGTCAAATGACAACCCAACCCAAGGCTCAGCAAGAGGATAGAGACCCCATAGACCAGGGTGTCAAACTCATTTTCAGGGGGCAGCCACATCAGCCTCGTGGTTGCCTACAAAGGGCTGCATGTAATGTTAGGACTGTATAAGTGTAACTACTCTTTAACGAGGGGCAAGGAGCTCGGCACTGCTGCCAGGTAGAAACAAGGTGCCAGGCTGGGGAAGGTAAGATGGAGGGCTGGATTCAGCCCACGGGCCTTGTGTTTGCCACCTGTGCCCAAGACTGCTTGCCCAGGAGCCAAGTGCACTTTGCATGAGCAAGAAATAAAATTGTCTCATGTGAGGTTACTAAGATTGGGGTTACTTGTTGCAATAGTGAGTATACTTTAGTAGACAAGATGAGAATATTTGCTCAGTTTTCTTCTCTTTGTTTTGTTGGGTTGGCCAAAAAGTTCACTTAGTTTTTCTGTACGATGGCTCTAGTAGTGTTTAGTTGTCTTTAACTTCATTGGAAACAATTTTGTTAGATTGTATTGAGACAGCTGCCATATCAATGTGCATTTTAAAAAAACTTATCAAAATTGGGAAATTTTGTGCAGCCATTTTAATAGTGAAGATGGAAGAAAATATATAACATTTTCAGCATATTATGTTTCATTATTTCAAGAAAGGTAAAAATGCTATTGAAATGCAAAAAGAGAAATTTGTACAGTGTATGGAGAAGGTGCTGTGACTGATCAACTGTGTCAAACAGTGGTTTGTGAAGTTTTTTGGTACTATTGATATCTTGGCCAAATAATTCTTTGCTGTGGGGCTGTCTTATGCATTGGAAGATGTTTAGCAGAACCTCTGGCCTGTACCCACGAGTAGCCAATAGTGGGAGATAGCCAACATACTCAAAATATCCAAATCAATAAAGTTATTTTATTTTACAGAAAAAAATTAAATGGACTTTTTGGCCCACCCAATATTTTACTTTTCTGCTCGGGCCGGGTAGAACTCACACCCTGGAATCTGAGATTACGTCAGTGGGCTGAGAATGCTTTGAACAGGCTGACCGAAGATGGAATTCTGTCTCACGTTGTTTTAATTGGCGAACAAGCCAGCAAGTAACCTACTGTCCCTTTAACTTCATTTTCTGAAAAATCGAAAAGCAGGATTAAAGGATAGTAACTCTTTGAAACTTTGGGGACACATTCTCTGGCATTGATCCTTCCCCAATCTCATTATCCCATGGAGAATCCTGACAGAATTTACAGGAGCTTGAGCTCTCTACTCACAAGCTAAAAAGTGCAATTGCCCCACTCCTCCCCTGCCCCAGCAGAGGTTTCTGCTGCAGGCGTGGGATTTGGGGAATGTGGTTGAAGCGGAGCCTTTGCAGCAAGGGTCTTTCACGGGAATGACGGTCACGTGATCAGCAGGCAAGGGCAGCGTGTTGTGTTAGAAACCAGGCCCAACCTGGGAACTAAAGGAAAACACACGATGAAACCTGCCCACTCCATGAGAGCAGGGGCACATTGGTTTGGTTCTAGGCCAAAACTGAGGGCCTGGAGTTTCGGCTATCTACATCACCACGGCAGCCTCTGAAAAGCCAGAAGGGGTTCACTGCAACAAACCAGGAAACCTCAGTTGCGCATTCCTGGGTCAGAGGGCTCCCTGACGTTCCTGCTCATGCCCTGTCACCTACAGGGGCCCACCCCTCCCGGGCCTACCCCTCCCTGACGTCACTGGGAGGACTCACAGTTAATCACGGTGGGTAGAAAGCACATCCTTACCTCAGTCCGCCTCCCTACCCCATCACCAATATCTAGTAAAGGGACAGCTGATGGTGAAATCATAGGAGGACACCAACCAAATGGTGACTACCATCTTTCCTAGTTCCCTTTCCCCACTGGGCTTTGAAAACTCACACAGATAAGGGGAGAGGCTTTATAGCTCTCTCCATCCTAGCTGGAGACCAGAGGAGTCCTCTCTGGCAAAACCCATCAGCCCCAGAGAAAAACACCCATGATATCTGGCCTGATTGTGTGCAGAATTAGTGATCTCTAGCCTGACATCCTGCCAGCCAACAAGCCCTGGGCACGCAGAGCTTTCGTTTTTTATGACTTTGTTTCTGAACTACTGGTAATTTCTGAGGACTTAGAAAGTAGTGACATAAGTGGTGTCAGCAAAGAGGCTGTGCCCAAAATATAAACTCACACTTGCTAATGACAGGCCACTCCAGTGGCTCACTCTTTGAACAGCCAACTCCAAAAGGAAAATGGACGGTTCTGCTTGGCAATATCCACCAGACGAAAGCCAAGAGTGCTCTTAACTCTGCCCTCTCTTACGGTACACCCACTCCCCCTGGCGACGGTTACCGCGGAATCCTCACCGGGACTCCACTGTTGTGGATTTAATGCCTGCCCATGGGGGCGTCCCAGCAGAATCCTAGTAACCTTGGGTTCAACTGAACTGAACTCGCCCAGATGTGCTGTCCCTCTCGTGCCCAGAGCACACATTTCTGCTCCCATCACAGCTGGTGAAGACGCCTCTTGGGATAGTTCAGTCGTGGCTTTTGACTTCCAACCCACCAGCTCGTTGGGTTCCTGAAGAAGATTGAAGTGATGATGGAGATTAACTTTTTTTAGAGGAATAGGAAAAGTTCCCTTGTAAGGGTTGACTTCTAAAGCTTTCCCACCCTGGGGGCAAGTATTGGCTTAGAGTCTGTTTCACCGCAGAGGCAGGTGGTTGTGAGGGACGAGGGCTGTTTGCACTTTCTAAGCGACCTGTTTTGGGACTTCCAAGTGCCCTCCATGGAGCAGTCATGAGATGAATGTCGACTCAGGGCACACTCCGTGCTCTGCAAATTTCCTACGTGGAAGCCTAAAGCATATTTCTTTTTTCTCCTGAAAACATGAGAGGACACCCTTCTGCTGTCCCCAAAATATCTGAACAGTACAATATGGGTATAGTCATCTTTTCTGACCCCCAAACATTCCAGCAAAGCAGAACTTTACCCCTTTATTAAATATGGGTAGGACAAAGAATTCTGTGTACAAATAAGGTGTTTTTAGTTTAGATATTCTATTGTTCTTACTTGCAACATATATGGAATAACTATTATGTGCCAGGTGATGAGCCAGGTGTTGCGATACAGTAACAAATAAAATCCTGCCCTCCTCAGGGGGTTGTGACCTGGTGGGGAAATAGGCACATAGAGAAGCTTCGCTGGAATGAACACCCTGTGACCAGCACATTTAGATAGGTCTGTGCAAAGTTGTGGGTGTACATGAAGGACCAATGAATTCTTCCCCACAGACGTGGGTGGCAATGAGGAAGGGTGACCTTAGGGAAGGCTTTGTGGAGCCATGCATATCTTTTCATATTTATAAAATAAAAGAAAAGGAATAGCCAAAATAGTTTAATTTGAACATTTGTTGAAGGCTGGGCAGTGAATAAAAGAAAAATAACATGCAATTCTTGGCCTTGAGAAATGTCATACCGCTTTTGGGTCTGAAATCTACTTGGTTTCCTATAAACAGTACTCACTAGGAAAATATATACTTTACAAGTATCTCTCCTGATGGATACCTTGATCTGACATCTAAAGAAGAGATGATGTGCCCAGTGTGGGAAGGGAGGATGTGACCCTGAACACTCGAGGAGTAATTGACGGGATAGGCACTGCGCTTTTGTAGACTCAGGGCAAGGGGTGCAATTTACATAAAGGCAGATGGGAGCCCATTTTAAGGAAGGCTTGTTTTTCTGACACCTAGAACTCTCTAAACTTGGAACAAGGTGTCTTGGCGGGGTGGTGAGTGCCTTGTTGTAATCAAGAAAAGCACAGATGATAAAGTGATTTTCAGGCATTATAAACAGTTGGACCAGATTCATTTATTCAGGAATTAGCTATCACATCCTCAGCATTCTGCCAGGTTCTACGCCTTTAACAATGAGTAAGACATAGGTCTTGCCCTCTAGGAACAGGTCTATAGGCAAGCACACACAGCACGATGCATAGCAGCAGTGGAATTAATACGCTGGAGGAGATAATGGAAGGCTTCACAGAGGAGCTTACTTTTACGCTGAGATCCAAAAGACAAGCATATAGCCAGGCCGAGGTAGGGTCAGGGGAAGAGGGGAGTGCCAGGGGATTTCTTCTAAGTCTAATAGTCCAATATACGTATGTCCAGTGGCCAATATACGTAAAGAAAAAAAAACACCTATGCTTCCTCTTTTAACTGGAGCAAGATACAAGATCATGTTTACTAGGCATCCTTAAAAATTGTCATCAGCCTAATCATGAGGCTTATAAGTACATTCAAATTAAAAATAGAAATTCACAGAGGGTTGGATACACCCTTTTTCTCCCTGCCACCCAGTTACATGACAAGGTAATTGTCAAAACCGCCCACCCACCAAACCTCTCCCCTTCCCCCAGCCAATGGGGTGGGCGGGGCTGCTGGCAGCACAGGTGACTGGGGGTGGCTGGGACTGATGTCTAGCACCGACTTGTACCTTATTTGACTTCTCTAAATAGGGTGAACAACTTTACGCTCCCTGAGTGACTGTTGAAGTTACTGTGTCTGTGTTAATAATCTACCCCAACATGTAGTGGTGAAAATAACTGTTTACTAGGCTCCTGGATTCGGTGGGTCTGGAACTGGAACATGCACAGCAGGGACCGCTGGTCTTGGCCTCAGCCGGAAGACTCGGAGGCTGGGCTGGGACGCTCCGACGACTTGTTCACTCACTCGGCTGGTGTGGCTCACACTGGGAAGGGGCAACGTCTCGGGGCTGGATAGCTGGGGTTATTTGGGCATCTCTCTCTCTTTGTTTTTGTGGTTTCCCCACATTGTGTCTCCAGCATCAACACTTCAAGGTAGCTGGACCCTTGATGAGGTGGTTCAGGGCTCCAAAGATGCACAGTGAGAGACGGAGAGATGGGGGCAGGTGGGAGGGGCAGAGTGCACCAGGAAGAAAGTATATCTTTCATGTGATCTGGGCTCAGAGTCCACCCAGGTTGAAGGGAAGAGAAAATAGATCCCACCTCTTGATGGGGGGTAGAAGTTTCTGGAAAAGCATGTGGCATTGAAAACACTGCCATGGTCATTTTTGAACAGCCCAATCTGCTACAGTGCCTTATATTTAGCCTTGTTGTAATATGTACTGTCTTGATTTAACTAGTTTCTTTCATGTCAATCCCTCTGACTAAAATATGAGCGCCTGGAGGTTTTGGACTGAGTTTTATTTACTTTAGTGTCTCTGGCACCTTTATGAATATATATGCAATAAATGGCTTAAACAAACCTCTCTGAGCCTTGTTTGTTTATTTAAAAAAGTGGAAAAAACCAATCAGGAGCATTAAGACTTTTTCCCTCGGAGGCCAAGGTCTTTGCCAACCAGAACATTGTGAGTCAGCCTCTCTTTGGGGACAACAGAATGACAGGTGGGACCGGTAGGGCTGCCGACCAGTATGTGCTTTCCCACCTGCCGAGCTCTGTAGCGGGGCTGCCCTGTAGAGCCTCCTGGGATGACAGACACGTTCAGGATCTGCGTGGTCCCCTATGTCACCTGTGGCTAGTGAGCAGTTACACTGTGACTAGTGTGACTGAGAAACAGAGTTTTTAATTTTATTTAATTTTGACTAATTTTAATTTAATTCTAAGTAGCACATGTAATTCTAAGTAGCACATGTGGCTAGTGGCTGCATTGACTGTGGCTGTTGAATAGCTAAGCTCTGGAGGGTCAGATCTGGGCATTCTGTTCCTGTTTTGCAGGAACAAATACTACTGGCCTTTCTTTTTAAAAAAATGTTTTTTTTAACAACTGAGGTATAATTGGCATACAGTAGTATATTATTTTCAGGTGTACAACCAAATGCTTTGATATTTGTATATATTGCAAAATGGTCACCACCGTAAGTCTAGTTAACAGCTGCCACCATACATAGTTATAGAATTTTTTCCTGTGATGAGAGCTTCTAACATTTTCTCTCTTAGCAACCTTCAAATGTGTAGTGCAGTATGATTAACTATAGTCGCCCTGCTGTTCATGACACCCCCACGTCTTGTTTATTTTATAACTGGAAGTGTGTACTTTTGACCCACTTCACACCACCACCCCACAGCCCCTCCCTCTGGCAACCGCCATCTGTTCTCTGTATCTGTGAGTTTGGGTTTTTGTTTTTGTTTCCTTTTTTTTAAAAGATTCCACATCTAAGTGAGATTATACAGTATTTGTCTTTCTCTATCTAACTTACTCCACTTAGCATAATACCCTTAATGTACATCCATGTTGTCACAGACCGCATGATTTTTTATGGCTGAACAGTATTCTATCATGTATGTAGGTCTGCATAGACACACATACACATATAGCTCATTTTCTTGATCCATTTGTCCCTCAATGGACACTTCAGTTGCTTCCATATTTTTGTTATTGTAAGTACTACTGGCCTTTCTTTCTTCAGCAAAGGAAAAAAAGCCACAAAGTATTTTTGTATCCTCCCCTGATCCCTCCCAACAAACAGTCCTTTAAATTCCTGAGACAGCTCGTAGTTGCTGGTTTCTGCAACTTTCCCCTTCACTCATATTGTCCCTTTGTTTTTCCAGTCTTTTGCCCTGTTGGTCTCAACATCATAAATGCTTTTGTTCACATTTTGTTTTCTACCTGGAAAAATACTTCCTTATGTCTGATCTGTACTGCATACACCAATATAATTATCTGTGTTGAAAGGTGGTTGACGTTACTTAAGCCATTTACCACGTCCGTGCACTTTAATTAAACCCACCTTTAAACATTCTCATTTTGGATTGTGTTCACTAAGAATCCTTAATCAGGCTTCTCCAGCCCTCATCTAATTCAAATTGTCATTTTCTGTATGCTTCCTTTCGGCACGTTCTGTTTTTTATTAAACTGTCATTGCTTTTATTAAACATGTTCTTGCTTTTATTGTGGTTTTTGCACAGTAATGAGGATTGTCTTTTTCATAGTTTGGAGAGGGGCAGGCGGTAACCTTACTTTTATGGACAGAAGTGTGTAGCTTTGGAACCCTGTTGTGAACAATTTGAGAGTAAAAACAAACATGTTTTCTTCTCTGAGCCCAGACATGACCCGGCTGCAAAGGCGCTCGGGCTGCTGTGGAGAGGAGAAGCCTCAGGGTGCCTGGGCATCTCGGGAAGCAGCTGGAGGTCAGGATGATGTGCTAGTAGCATTAGAGCTGGCTTCCACTCAGTGATGGCAACTGTAAGCACGAATGGAGATGAGAGAGAGAGAGAGATTTGCAGAAGACAGAGACGTTTGCCTCTTTTATTCACTCTTGTACCACCAGCACTCATTCTGCTTGCTAACCAACAAAACAAAGCCAGATTCTTACCACAGTGGAGCTGAACTTCGGGCATAAAGTGGGAATAGGGGAGAAAGATACAAATAAAAAACAATAAAGAAGTAAACTATAGCACATTAGTACAGAACATGCTACGGAACGAGAAAGCAGAGGGCAGGGGAGGGATGCGTGAAGACTGCAGTACAAATGGCAATATTAGACGTGGTGGTCAGGCTAGGTGACATGAAGTGATATTTGAACAAAGACCTGAAGGAAGGGCAGATCAGCACCTAGACCAATGCCTGGCTCAGAAAATAGCCATTAAATGAACGCATACATAACTAAACCCTGTCTATCCTTCCATGGGATTCTTGTGTTCTTTAGGTGATCTTGAGATGGGGTGTGGGAACCCACCATTCCCCAGTGAGAATGAGGTGTCCGATGATCTCTCCACAACCAGAGTGTCCAGTGTTAAGGATTTTCATGCATGTCAACCCCTAGTTGTAAGCCAGCGGTTCCATCAGGTGTTCAACTGAGATTTAGTGGTGTGTTTCAAAGTTGGAGGAAAAATAGGCCTTATTGAATGTACTGAGATGTGTATTTATATGGTATTATCATCTCCAGCTGGTTCTCTCTCAAGGTATGTGAAAGCAAACCCTGCACAATACACAGCTGCCCACTGAGCTGAATACTGCCCCTGGCGGGTGACGGTGGTGGGGGAGGGCTGTGGAGGCTGCAGAATTGGACCAGGAAAGCCAAGGTTCCCCAGCTTCACAGTTTTGCCTGGGGCTGGCCCTGTGTGGGAGT
The DNA here is from genome assembly GCF_019186645.2 of Phyllostomus hastatus. Classification (NCBI taxonomy): domain Eukaryota; kingdom Metazoa; phylum Chordata; class Mammalia; order Chiroptera; family Phyllostomidae; genus Phyllostomus; species Phyllostomus hastatus. Next base: position 30,712,968 of record NW_025333709.1, on the reverse strand, counting down.
GCTAGTAATGAACATTCTTCCTGGCTCTAAAATTATTTAATTTCACGGTGATTTTACAACTCCCATTTTAAGACTGGAGGCACAAGGAAAGCACATCATTTGTCTGGGCTCCTCCAGAGGGAAAACACTGAAGCCAATAAAAAGTTTCATGCTGCCTAAAGCCACAGCTCTCGTGTTAATACTGCATCCAAATGGACTGAGTGTGGAGGACTCAGAGTTGATTAAATAATTCATTAGTTTATTTGAAAAATATATTTGAACCCCGTGTTTGATCTTTCCGGATGGCTGCCGGGGATCTTCACCTCCTCTTATTCATGTTTCCGTGGGGTAGTTCCCTTCCACAATCACTGGGCTGCCCGGGTCACCAACAGGACATTATGGAAATATCCGAATGAGACCTACGAGGCTAGGATATAAAACACACTGTAACTCTCGTCTTGCCATGGGAGGAGCCATCCTATCCTGGGCAGCCCTACGGAGAGGTCTAAGCGGTGAGGCACCGAGGCCTTTTGTCATCAGCCGGCACCAGCTTGGCCGCATGATAGTGAGCCTTTCTAGAAACGAATCTCCCAGGCCCAGTCAAGCCTTCAGGGGCCTGCAGCCTGGGCTGATATTTTGATTGCAACTTCACAGAGAGGATACAATCCAGAACATTCCAGATAAGCTGCTCTCAACTTCCTTACTCACAGAAACTAAATGTTTATCATTAACCTGCTTTTACTCAGCGACACTGCTGACATCAAATGTATGGGCGTTCTCCATAGCAACAACCAATTTTCTGATTCTCCAGATGCTATCAGGGCATTTAACAATTCAATTCAATTCTGACACTAACTACTTGGAGTTAGTGTAGACCCCACAGATCAGCCCCACAAGACTGTCTCCCTTTCAAATGCCAGTCACAAGTTCTGACCAATCGGCTATCAATGAGAGATTCCCACCACACCCTCCTCGGGTTTCAGAACTTGCTGGAATGGCTCACAGAACTCAGGAAACACTTGACTTATGTTTGCCCACTTATCATAAAGAACACAGCCCAGGAACAGCCCAAGGGAACAGGTGCATGGGGAAGGTACGGAGGTGGTGGGCGTATGCAGAGCTCCCTCGCCCACTTTGGGTGCACCCGGCTCCCAGCGCCTTGATATATTCCCCACCCCAGAAGCTTTCTGAACGTTGTTGTTTGGGTTTTTATGGAGGTTCATTATGTGGGCAGGATTGATTAAATCAATGCCATTAGTGATTGAACCCAACCTCCAGCCTCTCTGCCCTCCCCAGGACACAGGGTAGGGACTGAGGAAGGGTGGGAGTGGGAGAGTCTGAAATGTCCAACCCTCTAAGTATGCCTGGATATTTCTGGTGACCAGTCCCCACCCTGAAGCCATCTAGGATCCCCAGCCACCAGCCATCTTAGTAGCATATGAAAGACACGGATCACTCTGGAGCTTCCCAGGGTTTTAGGACCCCTGTGCCAGGAACTGGGGACAAAAACGAAATATTTGTATTTCCTATTATACCACAATTGCTTTAAGCCAAACTAAACTTAGAGGTGATATTTTACTCAGTAATGGGTAACTAATCCAGATGTTGGTATCCAGAAGAGGGGGGCCACCATGACAAAATCTTAACATATGGGTGTGATTTTGAAATGGGGCAGTGGACAGAAGGGCTTTGAGGGTGGTGCTGGGGACACTGAAATACTGTTGGGGACACCTGAAGTCAAGCCTCACTGACGTTGGCTGTAACTTTTACATTTTAACAGAAAATTTTCCACTGAACTCCATATGGCTGCTCCTTTCTCCATGACCCCCTTGCTTATATGGAAAAAGCTTTCTTAGGTAATTTCCAGAAAGGTTTCCAAAGAGAATGAATCCTAAGCACTAGGAATGGTATGAAGCCATGAGTCGCCTTCCTCCTCTTCTGTTCATCTATGCATTCAGCAAATAATTACTGAGCATCTACCACATGCCAGCACCATTTCAGGCACCAGAGATACAGTTGTGAACGAGACAGTAAGCCCCGCTCTCACGAGACATGCATTCCATGGGTGGAGAAGGAGAATGAAGAAACAAACCAGTGACCATGGAAGTTCCAGGGGGTGATGTAAGTGTTTTGAAGAAATTAAAGCCTATGGTAAGAATGACCCCAATAAACAGTATTCCTCCTTGATTTCTGATGGCCCATTCATTTCCCTGTACCACAACTTCTAGATTCTAAGCCTCCTGCTGACACCTCACTTTTCGCCCTACAAGGCCATAATTACCCAAACTTGGGAGCAGCCACAATGTCCTTGGCCACAAGTAAGAACTTTGACCGTGCACGCTGGGAATGAAACTCTTCCATGATCCGATTCTGATAGAAGTGGTGCACACCCAAATCCAGAGAGAAAAAGTTGGCCATGCAGGGAACAAATGGGAAGGGACCAGGGACAAGTCATCTAAGTGATTTTAAAAGTAGCTTATTATGTTAAGCCCAAGGTTATTTCAAAAATTAAAAATTAAAAAATTAAATGTACTAATTTAAAGAATGTTTTATTTTTTACATCAACATTAGGTTTATAGTAAAAGTGACTGGAAGGTACAGAGATTTCCCATGTGCCACCTGCCACCTGGATAACGGGGAGGCATGCACAGCCTCCCCGTTATCCAGACCCCTCATCAGAGGGGTACATTTGCTACAATCGATGAACCTACATAGACATTATAATCATTGTAAATCCACAGTTGTACACTCGATGGGTTTGCACAAATGTCTAATGACATGTATCCACCATTAAGGTATCACACGGAGTAGTTTTACTGCCCTAACAGTCCTGTGCTCTGCCTGTTCATCCTCCCACACACCTTCCCCCACAACCCCTGGCAACTACTGATCCTTTTGCTATCTCCATAGTTTTGCCTTTTCCAGAATGTTTTATATGAGGTCTGTCTGGAAAATGTCCAGACATTGTTATATAATGAGAACAGTTTGTGTGACATTGATATGTTAACTGGCAGCCAAGGACAGTGGACTGGAATGTGCATGTGTGAACAATGATGACTTCACTGTACTAGTCAGTGGGGGCAGTAGATGCCATTGAGTGAGCTTGTGTACTGCATGGCCATCACATTAAAAAATGACTGCGTGAGTAGAGCAATGAATCTGCATCATATTTTGTGTTAAGCTTGAATATTTCTCCTCGGAAACTATCTGGATGATTCAGAAGGCTTTAGAGGATGATGCAAAGAGTGCAGTGCAAATAAAAGTGTGGCACCAATGCTTTAAAAATGGTCAAGAATCTATTGAAAGTGATGCATGTTCTGGAAAACCTGTAACAAGCAGAACACCTGAACATGTCTGGGCTACAATCAATAAGATCGGTGACAGCTTAAGAACTCGAAGCTGATCTGGGAATTCTAAAAACTACTGTGTCTGAGATTTTCACACACAATCTTGCCATGAAATGTGTCCTGGCAAAATTCATTCCACAGCTTTTGCTACTAGAAGAAGGAACATTGTGCTGCAGTTGCTAATGACTTGATTCAAAGTGCTACCAATGAACCAGATTTCCTCAAGCAGGTCATAACCAGAGATGAATTGTGGGTCTATGGCTATGATCCAGAAACAAAGGCCCAGTCGTCCCAACAAAAGTTGCCTGGTTCTCCACACCCAAAGAAGGCACAGAAAAATCACAGCAAGATCAAGACCATGTTCACTGTGTTTTTCGATTGGGAAGGTGTTTCTATCATGAATATGTCCCTCCAGGCCAAAGAGTTAATGAGGAGTACTACCTCTCTGTTCTTCATCGGTTGAGAGATGCAATACAATGAAAACAGCCATAGCTGTGGGCAACTGGTGATTGGCAGCTTCATTAGGACAACACACCCGCTCATGCATCACGTCTCACACAGAGATTTTTGTGAAACATCAAGCCACCCAGGTGATTCAACCTCTCTTCAGCCCAGATTTGGTGCTCTTTGACTTCTGCCTTTTCCCCAAACTAAAATCACCTTTGAAAGGGAAGAGATTTCAGACCACTGATGAGATTCAGGAAAATACGACGGATAGCTGATGGTGGTTCCAGCACAGGATTTTGCAGAGTGTTTTGAACAGTGAATAGACTCTGAGAAAACTGTGAGGTCCCAAGGTGCCTACATTGAAGGGGACTGAGGTGGCATTGTCCTATGTACAATGTTTCCTGTTTCTTCTTCAGTAAATATGTCTATTTTTCATAGTACAGTCCTGGATACTTTCTGGACAGACCTCATAGCTGGATCGTACAGTATAGAGCCTTTTCAGATTAGCTTCTTTCACTTAAGCATATAGGGTTCTTCAATGCCTTTTCATGGCTTGATAGCTCATTTCTTCTTAGCACTGAACACTGTTCCATTGTCTGAATGCGCCATGGTTTATATTTCTATCCACCTGACAAAGGATATCTTGGTTGCTCCCAAGCTTTGATGATTATGAAAAAACTTGTTTCCACCATTATAGTACCATAGAGTGTGCAGGTTTTTATATGGACATCAGTTTTCAACTCTTGTGTAAATGCCAAGGAGCACCATTGCCGGATTTTGTGGTAAGAGTAGCTTTAGTGTTACAAGAAACTGCCAAACCATGTTCCAAATACCTGTACCATTTTGCATTCCCATAAGCACTGAGTGATTTCTACATATCTTCTTTAGCACTTGGGGTTGTCGGTGTTCTGGATTTTGGCCATTCTTGTAGATGTGCAGTAGTATCTCATTTTTTTACTTGTCTTAACTTTAAAAAATGTTAACATAATTTATTTTTAGTATACCTTAACTTTTAACTCACCACCTACACCTTTAAGCATCTTTAAAGTGTGAACACTCGTGTGTCGCTGATGGGAAGATGAAAGGAGCCCATGGGGCAAAATGGACCTAAATGTTTAGCTGGGAAATTAAAACTTTCCTCTCTCTGTGCCTCAGGTGCCTTCCTCTGTGTACAGGATACATTATCAAAAAACCTGTCTCAGAGAAGATTAAATTTGAAGCCTTTAAAGATTTAACAGAACAAAGAGGGCTCCCTTGCATGCAGGTATGCCCTGCACAGTGGTTTAATTCATGCTGGTTGATGGTTACTTGCTGGGGTTAGTACATGCACGCATGGGTGGAGAGTTGCTTTTTTCTACTTGGAACTCTTTAGGTGACTGAGAGTCCTGCCTTCTGCCTCTCTAACTATTGACAATCTCCAAAATATATGAATAAGTTAAAAAAAACCCAGTAACATGCAGAACAGTATGTACAGCAAGCTACCAGGTATATAAAATGAGAAAAAAACTTCTATACATAGCTCTTTGTTCTTTATTGATATCACTGAGCACTACTGTGTGGCAGGCAAAGTTGTGCTAGGTGCTCAGAATACAGGAGTAAATGAACCAGAAGAAATTGTCACATGTGGAAGTAAGCCTCTTTCATGGAGTCACAAGAAAAGCACTTCGAGGGCCCACACATGGGAGGATGAGGCATGGTGGTAAGATTTGTCAGAGCTGGAGCCAACACAAAGGACTGTCCCCATGTGTCCCATGTCTCACTCATGACCAGATGGCTCAGCTCTGTCCTGCTGTGGCCTTGTTTTTACCACGCCCAGGAGAAGGGCCAGGGTCTGGAGACTCTGTGCCATTGTTCTGGAACCAGCAGGACATTGGGAGCTTTCATAGTTCAGTTCAGTCCATGCCACAGCGCAGTCCAGCTTAGTCTTTGTCCCCGTCTGGTTAGCTTAGCCTCTGTTCCCAGCTGTGCTCCGCCCAGCGCTGCGCTGCTGCATCTAAGCCTGAGTCTGGAGCTGCACTTGGAGCCTGAGCTTGGGCCCACGCGGCTGCCGGGCCCACGTGTCTGCTGCAGAGAGAGAATACGTGAACGAATGGGCAAGTGTGTGGACAAACGCATGCTGCATGCCACCAGGAAGGGTCTTCGTTAAGCTTTGATCGTATCATCTTGGGCCTAGAAAAGAGTAGGCTCTCTTTCAAACTAACCAGTCTCTTTCCCAATCCTTCACAGGCTTCTGCTGGGTACCAAACCTCCACCCTCACCACCATCCAATGTCTTTCCTAGATCTACTGGTTTCGTGTCTCATCCAATCTGACCCTTTCCGCAGGCTAGACCACTTCCCTTTGTGGTCTCCTTCCCCCTGTGCTACCTTGGCTTCTACTGTGCGTGCACCCAGCAGAGGTGTTTCCTCTTTATTGTTTAATCCTAACCCCCACAGCCCGGGCGAGCGGACTGGTGGTACCCGGGGAGACTGGAAAGCCAGTCCTTCCTATGCGGAGTGGTGGTGGCTGGGATGTGACTGTCCCCTGGGGCGTCTGAACTGTAACTTCCAGACTCAGCCAGGCCCAGCCAGTCAGTCCAGCTCCCTTCACTTTTGTTAGCTCCTAGCTGCCTGCACTCACACAATGGCTACCCTCAGGGAGCTTTTACACTATCAGTGTAAATAAAATTGATTTACATATTTTAGTGTAAAATATGTAAATCATATGTACATAGGGTGCCTATTTTTTAAGGACTAAATAATGGAAACCTCATTTAATTGGGCTAACAGGGGATGATCTTTTAGGATTAATGAAATAAAAGTTAGTGATACTACTTTTATGAGTGCACAGGACACAAACTAAGTGTATTGAAAAAAATAACTCATGATCTCTTTACCAGCAATATCAATGTGTATTAGGGTGGGAGTGGGGAATTCAATGGATTTTTCTCAGAATTCAAGGAGTTGAACAGCCAATCCTGAGGACCCTGTGGACCCAGCTGTGACATTAACAATGAGATTCCACTCTCAGCTCCCAGTCCCTGCGTCTCTTCATTTAGACTTTCTAGAGAAAAATCATTACACTGTGACTCAATGCAAGAATGGCCTGATTGCTCAGGAGCCAAGCTCCCCCATTCCTGATGAGAGAGGAAGGTGACACCCACTTTCTCCCAGTCACGAAGAAGGGATAAGGTGGGATCTGTTGGCCTTCCTTTAACAGCAGGATCCTTTCACTCCAGCCCACTCCCCCCTTTTTAACCACAGCACCCCAGAATGGCCCTGCACATCCTCTTCCTGGCTCCATGCAGAGCCTGAGGGGGCCAAGGGCAGTGCTGGGCCAGGGCTCAAGTCCCTGCAAACCTCCAAGGTCCCTGCATCTATTCCTGATGCTCACCCGGTTCCACTGGTACCGATGACTAGAACCACCCCCTTCTAAGGGCTAATATGGTATATAATCAACAGCACCAAAAAATTATGTGTTAGAAAGTGTGGAGAGGTAAATTATCCTTTTCTGAATTCTGGGAGGAATTATTTTATTTTAGAGAAGTTGTACAGGTTAGCGGTTAGCGGCTTGGGTGGTGGAGCCAAATAACAGTGGGTTCAAATTCAAGGTCTACCAATGACTAGCTGTGCAGCCCTAGGGTTTTGTGACTCCCATGTGCTTTTGTTTCTTCAGGTGTAAGTTCAGTATGGTAATAACAATACTTGTCTCACAGGGTTGCATTGCAGACCTGCCCTTGGTCTTAGACTTCTAGCCTCCAGAGCTGTGAGGAAATACATTTCTGTTGTGTAATTCACCCAACCTGTGGCATTTTGCTACAGCAGCCCGAGGAAACTGTTACAGTGAGTAAAGCACTTAGAATAGAGTTGGAATTACTATTATTAGAAAGGGCATTAAATGATTTGCTGTAAGGAGTCAGTGAATGCCAAACATTATTTTTAAAACAAAAGACTCAGAGGGTCCACATGACAAACAGCTTGATTACAGATTCTTTCACACAGTGAGGATTCAGGAATAAAGGGGAGACTTGGCCTCCAGTTAGGGCAGAGGCTGGTTTACTTTAGTGCAGTTACGACGAGGCTGGGTCGAGGTCGGGTCGAGGTCGGGTCGAGGTCTGCCGGTGGAACAGTGGGAATTGCAGTGGTGGGGAATGTCACCCACCCCACCGTTCTTTCAACATTGGTTCTGTCAGTGCTGACTCTGACTAATATGTAGCTTGTGATAAATGGCATGTTTGTATAAGAATCCTAAGAACTAACTTCAAAAGATACAGACTCTGACCGTCAGGCATCCCATCTCCAGGAGATTTGCTGACTTTCATCCATGGAGCCAGGATGACTCGGAGCCGGGATGACTGGACCAGGATGCTGCACACCGGATGGTCACTGTCCTTATCGGAATGGACTGTGCTGGTTGGTCTGCACGTGGAGGACTTTTCAACCCCCTCCTTCCTTATAAAACCCCTGCCTCCACTGAGAGGGGGAGATGACTTTGAGATGGGAGTCCTTCTTCTGCCTAGAAGGGCTTTGAAACATGAGTCCCCCATCTTCCAGATGGCCGGCATCTGAAAATAAACCACTTTCCTTTCCATCAGCACCTGCCTCTCGAGCACTGGCTTTCATGGTGGCAGGCAACCAGACCTGCTTTTGGCTACACGGGCAGGTCCGCTCACGGGGCAGTGAGAACCCTCCACCTCAGACTGGGCCGCCAGGCAGACCAGAAAGCAGCAGGCCCTGTGTGTGGGGTGCTCGGGTGCTGACCCTGTGACTACGTGCCAGCAACAGAGACAAATCTCAAAGGCTGCTGGGGAGAGCAGATGGGGAACACCAACTCCCCCAAAGGGGACACTGATGGGCGCCTCCACCTTTACCAGAAGGAGGGGCTTGGGGGCACCCCCCCACTCCTTGCTGTGCCAGGCTTGCCTTGACTGTCCTCCACCTCGATGGTGAGCTCGAAACGCTATCTTTTCCAGATCATTTAAAAGTGACTCCAAATCCCGAAAGCTATTTTGCTCTTTTTGTCTGTTATTCTGAGGAGCCATTTGCCCGACTTGCTCTCTTTGTCCTCACTTAACACACTGTGAACACAGCCTCCTTCTCCCACCTCTCCTGTAACAAAGGCGGTGGTGGGAAGGTGGGAATTGTCTGTGGTGTTTTCAACTCCAGGGTAAAAACATCCATTTGTTCTCAGCGGACTTTCTTCTGTCTTAAGAAACCCTCCTGGGTCACAGACGGCGAGGCCCTCTGGGAGAGAGCAGGACAGCCTTTCCATCAAACTCCCATTGGCATTGACTTGACTGTGTCCACTTCAGCTCATTGTTGAAGAAGAATAATGATGGGATTATTGTGGAGTTTATGTGAGGATGGAAGGTAAAGTTAAAAAGAGGTTATTTTGAAACAGGAAGCTCTTTTGGATCAAATTGTATGAGCCCACTATATTCTGTTTGTACAAAACATGTCTTCAGAGGGCTGTGCGTGAGCATAGGCATCCGGGCAGCGTACCCTGAAGACCTTGCAAGGTCCGGGATGAACCCAGTGTTCCATTCTGCTCTGTCCCATGCAGGAACCTCCAGCTGCACATGACTATGGAGCACCTGGTCACAACTGGGATGTGCTCCAGGAGTAAACCCGTGCCAGGAATCACACTGAGCGCAGGAAAAGAATGTGGAAGGTCTCAATCATGATTTTTATAGATACATAGTGAAATGATATTTTTGATATATGGGTTAAATATGAAAGTATTCTTAAAATAAATTTCTCCTGCTTCTTCTCACCTTTAAAAAATTTTCTAGCAACCATTTTTAAATTATACATTTGGGGCTTTCATTATATATTCTATTGCACAGTGCTTGTTCAAATCATCTGTATAGCATTTCTTATAAAGGTTACTTGGATATTTTTAAAAAAGATTTTATTTCTTTTTTAGAGACAGGGAAGGGAGGGAGAAAGAAGGAAAGAAACATTGATGTGTGAGAGAAATCTTGATCGAGAGAAATATTGGTGGTGGGGGGGTTGCCTCTCACACACCCCCAAGTAGGTACTTGGCCCACAACCCAGGCATGTGCCCTGACTGGGAATTGAACCAGTGACCTTTGGGTTCTCAGATCGGCACTAAACCCACTGATCCACACCAGTCAGGACTACTTGGATAGTTGTGATAAGTTGTTTTCCTATGAAAAGTTTAGTCCTTCCTTCCAGAAATTGATGAACAATAGCTCATTTAGATATTTTGTCTCTCCTTGATTGCTTTTTATGTTTGGTTCAAATGATTTAGCAATTTTCTACCAAATATTGAAATACATATTTGAGTCTCTTTGCCTATATGGGTCTATTTCTTCATCTTTAAACCAGAGTGTTGGGAGTGACATAGTCCCAATGCTTGCTTCTGGTTTTAGGATTTTATGATTCTGTTTTAAAATTTGGGCCTTTAAAAAGGAGGAGGAAAATCTAGATTAATCTTGCAGCATTTTGACATTTGAAGTGTGATAGAGTTTTCCAAAGAGAAAAAGAAATTTTTTTCACTTCTGTTCCTGCTGAGATGGAAGCTTGGAATCACAGCCTGTGGAGAGGCCAAGGCCAAGCAGGCAAAGAGGGACAATGCTGCCTCCTACTGGGCTGGAGGGGTGCCACAGGTCTGCAGTGGGGAGTCCCTGTGCAGTCAGGCTGTGCTGGTCAGAGCTGAGAGTGAGGCCAGCAGCTCAGGCAGCAGTCCCAGAGCATCTCAACAGCTCTTCTTGTGACCTTGGGCAGACTGCAAATAGGAACTGACAGCCCCCATCTGCTGACAGCACTTGCTCAAAGGTCTCTGTGGTCTGGGCTGGTGAAGGTGCAAGGATGTGAACTCAAGAGCTGCCCGTTCAGGGTTCCAGCCTCACGGAGGCAGCAAGCCTGTGAGAAGGTGCCTGATGACCCAGGAGAAGTGGACTCTAGGGGTCAGCCCAGACTGGGCTTCTACCCCTTTCCACTGGGAGTCCTGACCAGCACAGTCCCTACAGCAGGCCTTCAGAGGAAGGTGAGCTGACTTTCTGAGTCAGTACAACAATGGGTCAGTACTGTAAGTAGGAAGGACATGCATCCTTTCTCTCTCTCCTCAATAGGTTGAAGAGGAAGGGAATCTGAGTGACACGGGGAGCCGCAGCACTGGTGTCAGACGGAGGTGTGCAGAAGCCCAGCTGAGCGTGTCCATTTCTGTTCCTCCCCTGGCCAGACTCTCCCGCCCTGTCGCCTCCCTGCCCTCCCAGACTCATCACTGCTACGCTGTCCTCACCATCGTATACTCACACAGTGTACAAATACACACATGCACACTGTATACACACACACACACACACGCATGCACTCCTTGGGAGCAACCACACACCTGTGTCATTCTGAGTAATGCGGCTGTTACTAACACACACATAGAAATAAAAACAGGGATCTCAAGCTTATTTTGAGGCCTTTGGGGAATTGGGGGAAGCCCACACAAATTCCAGAGAAGAATGAGAGGCATCCCCAAGCCCAGAATGAAATATGCACATGGAAGGTCAGTTAGAATCTGCACTGTCCCAGAGGCCAGTGACCTTGCTGTCTGTCCCATCTCCCATCTTCCATCTTCCCCTCTCCCGGAAGCAGAAATGTATGGATCTTCAAGTGGTCAGGCACATAGGCACTTCTCCATGTCTGTATCTCTAATACCCTCTAAACAATGACTTCATTCTCTGCTCGGCCTGTGTTCTGACTTCTGCCTTCTCGTAGCTCCAGTTTACTTGGGTTTCATCATTTCTGCCTTCTCCTGATCTTTCAATATTTTTCTTCTAATCCTGCCTGGTTTTTGTTTGTGCCTTTTATTCCTACTTTTCTCTCTTGCACCCAAAAACTGACTCTCCCTTTCTTCATTTATCTCTGTAAGGCAGTGATTCTCACCAGGCCACCTCATAGGCTGCTGCTCAGTCCTAAGTGGGTTACCCTTGGGTTGGATGTCCACCTCTCATTCAGTTAGCTGTGGCCACTGGCGTGGGGTCACATGACACAGAATGTGGTCATTTATGGTCATGGACCAGAAATTCAGTGAAGTGGATAGCCCTGAGTATAACCCTTTATGAGGAGCAAGTGTGGGTGGTGAGTTCTGGGACTTCTCCTAACCCATAAATATCTGCCAACTGCCTCCAACTCCCACCTACAATGATGTTTGCCTGCCTTTGATCATCTTCTTGGTCTGAGATCACATCTTGTAGGTTGCCATCTGCCCTACTTGGACATAGGTTTTGTCTTTTTTCCCTGAGAGTAAAATATGAGGTAGAGGAGAGCTGGCATGATTTTGCTTCTTTCATCACAAAAGAGCTTGAGAAAGAAGGACGTGTTTCCCGGTGCTATGTGACAATAGACATGGCTTGTGCACATGCAGTTCGCTGGGACCCTTCCATTTAGATGAACGTTTGGGGGAATGAGAAGAGCGGTGGTGTGGGGGGTATTTGGAAAGTAACCTCGGGCATCTGTCCGAACACTGTGATTGTCCACTTACCACTGCAGGTCCTCTCCCTGCCGGGCCTTACACCCTGGGACACTGCCAGCTCTGGGCCACAGGGCTCCGTCAGGCTTTGCATTTAGTCCTTCAGTGCAAACCTAGGACTCCCCCCTCCATCTCTGCAGTCTCAATCCTCTGTTCTCTTTAAATATCTGTCAGTGAGGGTGCAAAGAAATAGATCTTCTCAGAGTGTACCGGCTCTCCTCCTACTTAAATGTTCTGGCTTCTATTGTCTCTGAATGAAACAACTCAGGTCATTCTGGACCTGGGTAATCTGATTTGGAAAATGTAAAAAGAATTGAAATTGGGAAGGAATACATTACATTTTCTTGCTGCTGGTACTGTTCTCATGTTTTAGTAAGAGAGACAGCTACAGTCCTCTGCTGAGTTCCAGAGTCTGTCTCCTGCGTGTTAATGAAGACCCTTACTCAGCTGTTTAAACACCAGGCTCTGTTTTCTAGTAGAATCCAGGGTTCTGAGGGCAAAGTTCCCACTCTGCACCAGGCACTGCTAGAGAACGATAGGCTCCTGATGATCAGCACAGATCTTTTGACCCCGGCAAGTGTGGCTCAGTTGGTTGGAGCGTTGTCTCATGAACCGAGAGGTTGCCTGTTTGATTCCCTGTCTGCATTATAGGCCCGGGCCCAGGTCAGGGTGCATGCAAGAGGCAACCAATCGATGTTTCTCTATCACATCGATGTTTCTCTCCCTCTCTCTTTCCCTCCCTTCTCCTCTCTCTAAAATCAATAAACATGTCCTTGGGTAAGGATTAAAAAAAAAGATTGTTTGGTAAGGTAATTCTAGAACGTGTAACAATCAAACTCAAGAATGTGGAACAGCCCAAACATTAGCAGTTTATTTCTCCCTCACACGAGTTTTCCCACAGGCACTGCTGACGAGTGGGTGCCTCGTCCAAGTAGAAATTCGAGGACCTGGATTTCCTCATCTTGTGGCTCTGACATCCTTCACAAGCAGCTCTCAAGGTCTCTGAGGCGCCTGGGGCAGGACCTGTGGGGGCCTAGAGGGCAGGGCAGCAGTGCTCTCTGGGGCCGTGGTTTAACCACGTCAAATAGTAAAAACCAGAACCATGTTAAGTAATAATCATGTTACTAGGTATCTTGTCCGCTTCTTGAATTTACTGTTTATGTGACCAAATTTCACTGTTACATAGTTGTTAAGATGGTCCCTTTCGCCCGCATTTGGAGAGCATTGCTGTCATCCTGGGTTAGTGTTTGAAGAAGATGAATGAGATGGTGACTCGAGGATGACAGGCAGCCACTAGGCAGCTGTTTCCTGCACCCAGCATGCAATGGGGAGGACCAGAGCCGAGCTAATGACAGGCAGGGGCTGAGGGGTTGGGGCAGGGCTGGGGCAGGGCTGGGGCAGGGCTGGGGCCAGGAGACATGTGCGAGTCCCAGAGCTCGGGAGGAAGGATGAGGGCTGGTGGGTGTGCTCACAGTGCCTCTTCAGGAGGGTGACTTCTACCCCACCATGTGAGTTCATTGAAAAACTGTCTCGTCATTGTTGTAGGCACTGCCTTGTGGGCTGTTAATTTTTAAAGGCAGTTACAAGAACTTTACAGCAGCTCTGAAGAAGTGCTTTTGCAATGACAGGCACATGCATCTTCAGGATTTTCAGCATTTCATGATGGTACAGAAGATAAGAACAGAAATAGAGCATGAGAAAGAAGGTTGTGTGTTTGTTTGCTGGGGAGGCCGTAACAAAATACCACGGTCTGGGTGGCTTAAACAACAAACATTCATCTTCTCACGGTTCTAGAGGCTAGAAGTCCAAGATCAAGGGGCTGGCAGGCTTCCTCCGAGACCTCTCTGCTTGGCTGGCAGAGGCCATCTGCTCCCTGTGTCCTCACGTGGTTGTCCCTCCGGGCACTTGCCCCTTCTTCTTATAAGGACACCGGTCATGTTGGGCTAGGGCCCCTCCCTAATGGCCTCCTTTTAACTGAATCACCTCTTTACAGACTCTATCTCCAAAAACAGTTACATTCTGGGAACCTGAGGTTGGGATTTCAACGTATGAATTTTAAAGGGTTGCCATTCAGCCCCTGAGAGGTGGTAAAATCTATCCTGTCAAGGAAGCAACCCTTCTCGACTACCCTTTCCACTGTTCTGGTGAGTTAGAGTGAAGCAGGGTTGCCAGGCATTGGGGTGGCCCACGCAGTGTTAGCCCCCAGACTGGGCAGGCAAAGGTCGCTTGACCATTGTGGAATGCCCCCCCTTCAGAGACCATTCCTACAGAAAGCTGCATGGAAAGGCTGCTTGCAACGATTGTTTTCCTGACAGAGGCACAGCCAATCTAAGATACCATGATTTTAATCTCAAAACCAACGGGGAGGTGATGGACATAAACATCCAAAGCAATGAAGGAACATCAGTCTGGTTTGGGCGTCATGGTTGTTGTTTTACGGAGAAAACCTTTTCTGTAGGGCATGGTCAGTGAGTGGGACCAGACGAGGATAATTAACTTCCTGTGCTGAGGCATAGCTTCCCAGAATCCTGGGGCTTTTGCCAGAGTCCAGCTGGTTCTCGGACGGGGTCACTGGACTTCTCAGGGGGAATTGTCAAAGATCCCCTTCTAACTGCCGTGCAGCCTGAGCCAGCTTGTTCTCTGCCAACCTCTGCTTCAGGTTTATGAATGATGAGAGGAAAGAGTCGAGTCCAAAGTAGCTAAAACACATTCTCTGTTGCCCTGGCGATCCTTCTAGGGCTTCCGGTGACGGACTGTTCTAGCAGGCACTGCTGCCTTCATGTGTCACTCTCCGCTGCCAGGGCAGGGGGGCTGAGAAGAGGGCTGTAAATAAATTGAGGTTTGCAAGGAGCAATGGCCTCAGATCAGAATTAGAATGTCCAGTGTATTTATTCATGTATTTACTGAATACCTACTGCACTGTCAGTTGTATGAGTGGAGGTAGGGTCTAGTTCTCATAGACAAAAATCCCTGCTACCAAGGGGTTTTCACTCTACTGGGCAATAAATAAAAGCACTTAAGTGAAATACATCTTGTGTCAGATGGTAATATACATTTAGAGAAAAATGAGGCAAGGAAGGGCAGGTATCCCAGGTGGTTATAAAGAGTGACCAGGGAAGGCTTCACGGAGACAGTGACATTTGAGTGGAGTCCTAAAGCAAGTGCGGGAGTGAGCCATGCTGCCATCAGGGGGATGGTGTTGCAGCCAGAGGGAATGACTAGTCCCTGAGCTGCACGCAGGGAAAGCAAGGAGACATGTGGGGCTGACGCTGGTGGAGGGGATGGGGAATGGGCAGGGCTCTGTTGGCTACAGAGGACAGTCACTTCCTCTCTGAGAGCTCTGAGAGAAATGAGAAGCTGATGAGGGGCTTTTCCCCCTCTCCCTTTACTGAGGCATAAGTGACAAATGAAACTATAAAATACTTGAACTATACACTGTGATGGTCTGATATACACACACTTCCCCCCCAATAAGTTAATTAACACATGTATCCATGCCAACTGGGACAGCCACTATAGAAAACAGTGTGGACGTTCCTCAGGACATTGGAACTAGCACTATACTACCATGTGGTCCAGCAATCCCACCTCGAGATCTACACCGAAAGGAAACAAAGTCATCATTTGGAAGAGCTGTCTGCATCCCGATGTTCATAGCAACATTATTCACAACGGCCACAGTCTGGCAACAACTGGTGAGGGTTTGGAGCAGCAGTGGTGTGACCTAATGACTTTTCAAAAAGTTGGTGGCGATTCCAACAGAGGCAACATGGAAGCAGGGAGACCAGTAAAGAGGCTACTGCAGCAACCTGGGCAGCGACAATGGTGGCTTGGATGGGGAAAACAGCGACAGATGAGAAGTGGTTGGATTCCAGATACGTTTTGAGGGTAAACTTGTGAGGGTCTACTGACAGCTTGGATATGTATTATGAGAGGAAGAGAGGAGACAAGGTTGACCTCAAAGTTTTAAGCTCAGAATCACTAGAAATCTAAGGCTAAAGTAGCTAGAAGTATTATCAGGAGGAGTATTATCTAGTCAAATAGACAGACATTGGAGTATCTAGTACTCAGGCATGATTCCCCTGTGCTACTGTATGATATTGGAATGTATAAAAAGCTAAAATGCTCCACCCCAGCTTTGCAGTACTCTTACATGTATTCACTCATTTACTCCCTCATTTATTTATTCCCTCATTCATCCCATTCATTCAATTGCATTTCAGATGGCAGGCAGGAACTCCCTATTCCTTGAGACCCAGATGAGATTTATTTGAGTACTCCTATTCCAAAGGTCTCCCAGGGATTTCCATCAAATACCAGGGGGGGCGAGGTTATTCTGGCCAGAGCCCCCTATAGCCCAGACAGAAGCTGCCACCAGCGCTGCTTCAGTTGTGCCCTCGCACCAGGCGTCCGTGGGTGCTGGACGCTCTACTGATGCTGTGGGGTGGAGCACCTACTTCTCCTCATTCTGTTTCTCCCCCCTTTCTCTGCCCTCTCTCTATTCCTTCCTCCCCTCTTTTCGCCTTTGTTTCTTTGGAATAAACATTGACGCTTTTTTCAGTTCGATGAACACATATCACCACTTTTGTGCATAGGATGTTTACAAGCAATTGTAAAACTTGAAAGAAACCTGTGCTTGCTTCTGTCAACTGATCACTTTCAGGGGGTGGTCTAGGTGTCGGGGTTTTGGTGACCCTTGCTTTGTTGTGGGGGGAGGGGTGGCAGCAGGTGAGAGAAAAGGAAGGGCGCAAACTAGCGTGGCAAGCACTTTGGCTTCTTAGCTCTGCAGTTAAGCACCAAGCCCTCCGTTGGACTGGAGCACATAACATTTCCAAATGAAGCAGAGCTCTGGCTTAACTATAAACATAATTTGTCTTTCTTATCAATGAGGAAACAGGCAGAAACAAGAAGGTCAAAGCAAGAGACCTCCTCTACTGGCATTGCTGAAAGCTATTGTTCCATAATTACTGTAACTAAGACAACAAACGCACTCTGTTCAAGTTGACAGCCACATTAGATCAATGCAGCTGAATTTCTGTAGGCTCTTCCTGCATGTCCCAAGAGAAGCATAGCAAGTTTGCACAGAGCAATCAGAAGAGGATAATAGACTATAATAACTCCAGAAGAGCTATTGTGATATAGTCTGCCAGTGTGAAAAGAAATGCATTTCATTTAGGTTTGCTTTGAAGTGTATTTAGCAAAACATCGCCATATTGGGGAAAGAGTCTATTCTCCATCCAAAATAATGAAAAGTTCTGGAGGATTGAAAAGAAATGTACTTTCCATGTTAACCAGGCTAGCCTAGAGCGGTCCAGATGACTGCAACTCTACCCTGACTGGGGACCGTGAGGTAGATGTTCATGTTTTTCCTTCCTTTTTCATGGCACACATCGCCCAGTGGCTGCTTCAGAAGTTTTTCCACATTGCATTGAGTGAAGCTAACTTGAGTTACCCAAAAGCTCTCCCTTTTTCACTCGAGAACAGAATGTGGGAGTTTTCGGCCATATTTCTCACCTGGTGACACATTCATTCTTGAAATCCACTTCATCACAACTGTCTCTGTGCATTAGAACAGTAGGCACAGCCCAGCTGGCCACTGGATGTGGATACAGGAGCTCCTGGAAATACTTTCTCTGTTTGATTGGCTCATGGACTCATGAGTGTATTCATGGAGGCAGGAAGGAATATACAGTATTGCCTACAAACATTTTCTGAGTAGACTTTCCTAGCTTTCTTATCTTTGGCAAATTTTCTTTTACAAGATAACAGAAAAGTTTTAAAGACTAGAGTTTAAAAGAAGCCATCAGTATTTACAAAGATGTTTTCTTTGTAACACAGTAATTTATTTCCCCAGGAGAAATCAATTTAGGAGGAAACGATTATATATACTAAGGCACTGAGAAAGCTGGTTAGTTTCAAGGTATTAATTAACAGACCACTGATATTTTTTGAACACTCAGAGCTTGTCAGGCATTGCTTTAGGTGATACAATAATGAATAAAATCTTTCCCTGTGGAGCTTTAATTTTAGTGAAAAAGACAATAGAAAACAATAAATATATAGTATAATGTTAAGTGGTAAATAAAATCTTATGAAAAATAATGCAGAATGAAGGTTAAAGAGCAACAAGAACTGCCAGGAAGATCTCCTTGAAGAAGTGACATTTGTGCTAAGGAGCATGAGCAAAGACAAGGAAAGAACTTGGCTTCTCTGAGGAATAGTCATGAGGCCAGTGTGGCTATTAGGAAACAAACAAACAAAACAAAACTTAAATGTGGTAGAAAGCTCCCGGAACTTGCTGAGATTCCTATCATACATCAGAGTGACGATGTCGAAGTGACATGTGAGTTGGGTATGTGAGTCTGAAGTGCAAGCTGGTGCCGGAGCCCCACATTTGAGAGTCATTGTACAATAGATGGTGTTCAAATCCACAAGGCTGAATGAGATCACTGAGTTACGGAAAACAGAGAGATGTCTGAGGACCAAGGCTTGAAGAGGCATGTCAACTCTTCAAGGACAGTAAAAGGAAAGCAGCAAAGGGCATTGAAAATAATCAATTAGTGAGATAGGAGCACAGTCAGGAAGACATAGCAGTCCAATCAGGGAAGTGTTTCCAAGAGGACAGAATGATCACGTCAAATTCTATTGAGAGAAACAGTAAGATGAGTGCAATAACTGCCCATCAGCTTTCCCAAGTTGAAAGTCACTGGAAACATTAAAAGAGAAGATACGTAAGGATGGTAGAATGCAAGTCTGATGGAAGTGACTTGAGGAGGCTATGTGAGGGGACGGTATGTACAGAAAACTCTTTCCAGGAGTTGGGTTTCTACATTGCTCAGATGACATGACACAGCTGCTTCTTATATTTGAGCAATGATCGTGGTCTCGGACACTTATTCAGGGGGAATGTACTAGAGAATGACGATGCTGGAAGGGGAATTAGGAACCATATCCTTCAGTGCTTGTTAAAAGGAGTTTCAACAGAATCCGTAGAGCTGCCCCTCAAGACAGGATTGGATCGGTTCACACAGTCACTTTGGGCATGCTAGTATTTTAGTTCCTTTTCACAATGATATTTAAAAAATTTTTTGTTTAAATTTACTTGGAGAAGAAACCAAGCCCCGATCTGTGTGTGGGAGGGTAGATGACTAATGGTCATTATCAACCTTTCTATTTGGAAGCGAGCAGTCTAGCACCGACCTGGTGTTCCTCCCTCAGATGCAAAATGTCTCAATTAGGCATGCTCTTTATTAAGGACTTCACTTCTTGGCGTCAGTTATTCCTTCTAAACATGGCATGTTATCCTCCCTCAGGAAAATTCTGATAGATTCATACTGAACATTAGGATATAAATTCAACTCCATGTAGCAGAGACACAAAATAGCAATGGCATATATGATGTAGTAGTTTGTTTCTCACACAAACTCTATCTATTGCCACACATCCAGGTAATGATCTGGCCTTCTAAAAGTCAGCCTAATTTTTTTCTCAAAAAGAGTGTTTCCTTGTCTTTCAGGTCATATAACAGATGAAAATACTCTTTGTTTTACTAAAAGGCATATTCATGTACTGCTTGCTTCTCAAACACAGTTGATCTTGGGTTTCCTATTATTTGAACAATCTCCATAGAAACGGTAAGATAAAATTTCAAGTGAAGACTTTCCTAGGCTAAAATGATGGGAAAATGTGGAAAACTAACATTATTTTGCTATTTTAATAGTGCTCCCTGGAACAGAACATTTTTTAAAGTCTGGGCGATGAATTGATGATTGAATTCCACAAGCAAATGCCAATATCACTAAAGTAAAAACACAAGTGTCAGAGAGACATTCTTCATCAAGGAGACTAGAATCCAGATTTGGTTTGTCAAAGCTCAGAAATAAATTCAACTCTTGCTGTGGCAGAGCTTATATAAATAATACGATGCCCCATTCTCCCTTGTGTGTGGCCATATGATTTAACTCTTTTGTTAATGTAGTAAATTAAACTTGACTTCAGCTGTTAATTCTATCTTGCATTCCCAGTATAAAACCCATTTATCATGATGTATATTTATTTTCATAAATTGTTGGATTTCTTTTGTTTTATAATATCTTGGTAATAATTTTTACATATATGTTTATGAGGGATATTGATCCTTACTTTTTATGATAATGATCAGATTTTGATATCAAATTATGCTGGTCATATGATATGGAGTATGAGTGCTCCCTCTTTCTCTCTTTTCTGAGTACAAGGTTGCCCTTAAATGTTAGAATTCACCAGTGTGGCGGGTGAATTCTTCATAAGCAAATGTTGAGATGGAGTTTGAGGGTGACCGACACCTGTGCTGGGAGAGGAACATGCATTGGTCGAAGGCAGAAGCTGAATTTCAGTGAAGGCCCGACAAGCCTTGGCTAACCCGGCAGGCAGAGAGCTCTGGAGCCAGTATTGCTCACTAGAATTTCAGGCCTAACCTTTATACCTTGCCTCGCAGGCTGCTTTGAGAAGGCCATGTCAGAGGACGGGTGGTGGGTCGCAGCTCCTGTGGGCCCGTCAATCCCAGTCTGCTCAGCATCTGAGTTCAAACCGAGGTCCCTCAGCTCCCTGGGATGGTCAGTCTCCATTAGTGTCCCGTCTCCTGCTCCACAGCCCAAAAAGAGCCGGGCTGGTTGCGGGCTCACCTCATTCACGTCCCTTCACTCAAGGATCACAGTTCTGCACTTCCCATAGGCAAAACGATTGGTTGTTTCAAATGCTTTTTCAGTTCAATAGTTGTTTTCGATAGAAGGGCTGGTTTAAGATCGATTACACCATCATGCTGGAAGAAAAAAAATCTCTTAGTTTAGCCCTTCATGGACAGTTTCATAGACATTATTTTCATTATCTTCATTAGGAATTTATTTTTGACACAGCATTATCATTTCAAGACTTATTTTTCTTAGACGACTACAATAGCTTAAAAATCTTGGAAATATAAAAGGCAGTAATAAAGCCAGATCACAGCTCTGCATGTTTTGCTAATGTAGGTCTCTTTTCAGATGCCCGCCCCTCCCCCTACCATCACAATAGTATCCCTTTTAAAGAACAAAATCATCCCTGGCTGCTGTGGCTCAGTTGGTTGGAGTGTCATTCCATACACCAAAAGGTTGGGGGTTCCATTCCCGGTCAGGGCACATACCTAGGTTGCTGGTTTGATCCCTGGTTGGGGTGTGTATGGGAGGCAACCAATCAATGTTTCTTTCTTACATTAATGTCTCCCTGTCTCTCTAAAACCAATAAACATAAAAAATAAAATAAAGTCATATAAACAAGTTTTACGGCAGGTTTCCAGACTTCTCGGCTAAAACAGGAGAGCTCCGTCGTACTGTCCTTCACAGTCCAGTTCTACCCTGGGGCCATCTCAGCAAGAGCCCTCTCCAGCCCCAGTGGCATCACCGCATAGGCCACAAGGCCCACAGGGGCCTCCGGGGCCCGCTCCTTTGTGCTACCACGATTTTTTCTGCCTCCACATTCTGGTGGTCTGGAAGGTCAGTCCCTGGAAGGTTTTGAGGTTCATGTTTTTCAAGAAAGAGTATTTTGGATAAAAATTGATTTGTTAGAATGAAATGAAGTGTCAGATGATGTACAGAAGGGAGGAGCTTTTGACGTGTTTCATTTTCATTTTTGTATGTTGCTCGATATGCAGTAGATATGCATACAGACAACAGGCACTTGGTTCTTGGTGGATGCAGAATTTCAATATTCAGTGTAACTGGTACTTTTCCTTTATTAGCAGTCAACTCATTTTCAGTCCCACATTTCCCTGTGGAAGGAACCATTGCTTTATTTTGGCACTTTTGAAATAATGGCAGACATTGTGAATGCAGGAGCAATAGCAATGGAATGGAAAAGAATTATCAGCAAGTGAGAATTCTAGTGTGGGTGTTGAAAACTAATGAAATGCTGTATTATTGAAAACTAATGAAATGCTGTGTTCTGCTTCAGAGAACTTTCGATATTCTTCTTTTTTAAATTTGACTTTATTACTTACTGTTGCAGAAATGTGAAGAATAAGAAGTCCAGAAGACATTTGTGTTCAAATGGAGTGCAATTAAAAAGTTCCAGGCAAGCATTATAAGCCCATAAACAAGAGAGCTAGCAAAAAAAAAAAAAAATCAAGAAGCAAATGCTGAGGCAAGTTATAACCTGCCAGATAGGAGAGAGGCAGTAGAGAATCAGAAAGAAAAGAAAAAACAGTTATGAGCATTAATTAGCAAATGGAAAAAGATAATTAGAGGCTCCCAAAAGACTGAATTATTAAAAATGCTACTTCAGTTTCAAAAAAGAAATTCCAGGCAGTGATGAGCTTTATAACTTACAATCAGGATTGATGAATAGAAAACAATTAGTGCCAGGATATTTCAGAAAACAAAGAAATAAATGAATCCAGGATACATTTTCTTTAAAAAAAAAAAAGCTACTGAGCATGCAGGAGTGCACAGTAATGGAAAGGGGAGAAAATGGCTGCAGTAATTGTTCAGCTACAGCAGTCGAGCTCCTGGAAATTTTTCACAAACAGAATTGCTCCTGCCAGCAGGACCATTATTCCAGCCAATGCAGAGGTAAGTAGCTGCTTCCGGCTTCAGCCCAGTCCTTTGCAGCATTATCCACTTTATTGGAGAAGTGAGACTAAATGTTGTGAGAAGACTCTGCTCACTTAAAGGTACCTGTGGTGTGCTCTCTTGAGGCACCACAGAAGTTACTGGGGCAGTTTCAGCCTCATTGGACCTTGAGTGGCTCCATGCACAGTGCCTGAAGCCACGAGGTCAGCAGTCCTCGGTCTTTTGCTTGGAGGAACAGAAATTACCCTAGTGTCACCGTGGGTGGCATAACTCTCAGCTCATTCTCTCTCCAAGCACTCCTTCTGTTGAAGCACCTGACTCTAATCAACAGAAGAGCCGCTAGGTTCCAGGTGGCCATCGCCTATTTTCTTTTAATTAAAATTTCTTTGGGAAAAAACAAGGCAATTGGGAGAAGCGAGCGAGATCTGCCTTGAGTAGTCAATGTCAAAGATAGAGACCAAACTTCATGCAGAATATATATTAGAACCAATGAAATGATGAGAGCAAATGCAGGCCATTTTTATGGTCCTCATACAATTCTACTGTAAGTCATTGATAAGAATCACTTCAAAAGAAACAGTAGATTAAACTGCTTTCATGCTCTCAAAATAGAATGAGCATTATGCAAAAAATCTCTCTTGCTACATCATTTTCATTAATTTTTTTCTTTTTAAATATATTTTATTGATTATGCTATTACAGTTGTCCCATTTTCCCCCATTATTCCCTTCTGCCCTGCACACCCACTCCCTCTGCATTCGCCCATCTTTGTTCACGTCCATGGGTCGTACATACAAGTTCTTTGGCTTCTCCATTTCCTATACTGTTGTTAACCTCCCCGTCTGTTTTGTACCTACCATTTACGCTACTTATTTCCTGTGCCTTTTCCCCCATTCCTCCTCCCCTTCTCCGCTGATAACCCTCCATGTGATCTCCATTTCTGTGATTCTGCTCCTGTTCTAGTTGTTTCTTGTTTCTAGTTAGTTCATTTTTATTTTGTTTTTAGGTTCAGTTGTTGATAGTTGTGAGTTTGTTGTCATTTTTACTGTTCATATTATAGATCTTCTTTTTCTTACATAAGTCCCTTTCACATTTCATATAATAAGGGTTTGGTGATGATGAACTCCTTTATTTTTAAAGTCGATATTTTTTCTAAAGATTTTATTTATTTATTTTTAGAGAGGGAAGGGGGGGGAGAGAGAGAGAAAGAAACATCAATGTGCGGTTGCTGGGGCCCATGGCCTGCAACCTAGGCATATGCCCTGACTGGGAATCAAACCTGTGATGCCTGGTTCACAGCCCGGGCTCAATCCACTGAGCTACACCAGCCAGGGCATGATGAACTCCTTTAACTTGACTTTATCTGGGAAGCACCTCATCTCCCCTTCCATTCTAAAGGATAGCTTTGCTGAATAGAGTCACCTTGGATGTAGGTCCTTGCCTTTCATGACTTTGAATACTTTTTTCCAGTCCCTTCTTACCTGTAAGGTTTCTTTTGAGAAAGCAGCTGATCGTCTTATGGGAACTCCTTTGTAGGCAACTGTCTCTTTTTTTCTTGCTGCTTTTAAGGTTTTCTTCTTATCTTTAATCTTGGGTAATGTAATTATGATGTGCCTTGGTGTGTACTTCCTTGGCTCCAACTGTTTTAGGACTCTCTGAGCTTCCTGGACTTCCTGGAAGTCTATTTCCTTTGCCAGATTGGGGAAGTTCTCCTTCATTATTTTTTTCAAATAAGTTTTCAATTTCTTGCTCTTTTTCTCTTTCTGGCACCCCTGTGATTCATATGTTGGAATGTTTATAGTTGTCCTGGAGGTTCCTAAGCCTCTCCTCAGTTTTCTGAATTCTTGTTTCTTCATTCTGTTCCAGTTGAATATTTATTTCTTCCTTCTGGTCCAAGCCATTGGTTTGAGTCCTGGTTTCCTTCATCTCACTGTTGGTTCCCTGTACATTTTCCTTTATTTCACTTTTCATAGCCTTCACTTTTCATCTAATTTGTGACCATATTCCACCAATTCTGTGAGCATCCTGATTATCAATGTTTTGAACTGTGCATCTGATAGGTTGGCTATCTCTTTTTCACTTAGGTATTTTTCTGGAGCTTTCATCTTTTCTTTCATTTGGGCCATTATTTATTTATTTATTTTTGTCTTGGGGCTCCTGTTACGTAGTAAGGGGCAGAGGCTTAGGTGTTAACCAGGGCGGGGCAACCCCTGTCACTGTGTCATGACGCTGTAAATGGGGGAGGGGTCCGAGAGGGAACAATGATGCTTGCTCTGCTCTCTGTTGGCTTTCAGTCACTTCCCCTGCTTCCCACAAAGTGGGCCTTCTGGTGCCGATTCCTGTGTGGGTGGGTTTGTGCACATTCTAGGACCCTGTGGATCTCTCCAACAAATTCTCCTATGAGGCTGGGAGTTTCTCCCACTGCCTCAACCCTCACAGGTGTTTTCAGTCTGAGGTTTTGAGGCTTTATTTCCCTGTGCATGAACCCTGCGTTATGTGGTCTGTCTCACTCCCCAGTTGTTTCTTCCAGTTTATCCACACGTGAATGTAGGACCTGTCCACCAGCCGCTGCCTTGCTGGGTCCTCCACTGCTGCTTTGCCACTAGCCCTCTCTGCCCAGCTGCCTGTCTCCACCCCTCCTACCAGTGTGGATGAATATTTCTTCTTTAACTCCTTGGTTGTTGGACTGCCATACAGTTCGATTTTCTGTCAGTTCTGGTTGTTTTTTGTGTTTAAATTTGTTGTTGTCCATCTTTTGGTTGTGAGAGGAGGCACAATGTATCTTCCTATGTCTCCTTCTTGACCGGAAGTTCTCATTTTCATTAATTTTTTATGTAATCAAAGGTTGAATCAGCACCATACGTCTGCTTTTCTCAGGATGCACGTGGCAACCCAGGGATACACATGTAATCATATATGTGCATATGTTTTGAATTTGATTCCATCCTCATTTGAAGCAATTTTCAAACTTCTCTGCTCACTTAACGAAAGGTACAGTGGCTGTGAGCAGTGGTATATTGTTTTAGTGGACTAGCTTTACTTTTGGTTAAATTAATTGAATTACATATTTAAACGGGTATAATTTTCTCTTCAGCAGACAAAATTGTCAAATCTGAATTTACTTTCAATGAACAAAGAAACCTTTTAAAACATGAAGGAGAAAAATGGCTTCTGCTAATTTAGAAATGCATCAATTGTATTTGAGAATCTTGAGCCAAAGAAAACATATTCTTTTATATTTTTAAGAGCCTGTTTATTTTAAACAAAATTTAGACAGTTGAATTAGTGTAATGTCATCTTAAGGAGGGAAATTATTGAGTAATTATATGTTTAACAAAATATAATTTATTTTGAGGGGTATGTTATCCAGTTTTTTGTGCCTGGGTTTACTTGGAAAGTGTGTGGAGAAGTGAAAATAATTTTCTTTGATATATCTCAGTTGAACTGAGATTTTTTTTTAAAGATTTTATTTATTTATTTTTAGAGAGGGAAGGGAGGGGGAGAGAGAGAGAGAGAGAGAAACATCAATGTGCGGTTGCTGGGGGTTATGGCCTGCAACCCAGGAATGTACCCTGGCTGGGAATTGAACCTGCGACACTTTGGTTCGCAGCCCGCGCTCAATCCACTGAGCTATGCCAGCCAGGGAGATTTTTATGAATAGTTAAGGTTGAGAGAAGTGGTAAAATGGTTTTAATGATATAAAAAAATCAAAGTGTTTGATTGAATAGAAAATTTTCATCTTTTATTTCATGGACATGTAATGTTTAAGTTTGAATAAAGAAAATGAAAAGGATTATAAATCATAATTGATAGGTGATCTTTTAAGATATTAAAAGCAGTTCAAATATTAAAAAAGAAATGAATGAAGTCATGTAGGCGATCATGCTCTAGACTAGTATTATTGAAACTATCATCTTGGAAACTACACTGTTTATTTAATACAAGACTACATAGAATATGAACCCTCACCACCACAGTAATTCTAGTTTTTAAGATGTCACATGATACTATAACTTTGAAGATATCATTCAAGGTTATGAAATCACCATACACTTTAGCTTTATAAAACATAAGTGTTCTAAAGTTTCTTTATTTAAAAAACTAATTGAAATGCCATCTTTTTATTCTATTAAACCAGACACAAATATGCACATCTTTTGGGTTGTGTTATTTGTATAATTGATCCTGAAGTTGATAATAGTTCAGATGTTTTGCCTGAGGGAATGGTTAGACTACTCATGATCAGGGAGTTTGTGAAAGTCTGTTTTATTTTACTTAACATTTTATTATGCAAATTTAAAAAATACAGAAAATGTGAAAGAATTTTTATAGCAACTCTCCACCACTTTTTACAGCATACCTACCACTTAGATTCTATAACTAACATTTAACTGTATTAGATTTACCACAGTTCTATCCATCTAGCCAACCCCCTGTTCACCATTAACCCATCTTATTTTTTGATGCATTTTAAAGATGGTTGCAGACATCAGTATACTTCCCCTCAAGCACTTCAGCATATATATAAAGCATTAACTAGAGATGGGATAACCTTTTGATAGCAGAAGAGTTAAAAATCACATTGTCTAGAGAGGAAAATAAAATTCTTGTATCCTTAAGAAAAATGATAATGTTACAATGTGGACACTTGAATGAATTTCAGTGTTTTCTAGCTAAAACTCAAACAAATAAAGATGAATTGGTGACATAGCTTATGATGAGGGTAAAAGTCAAATCTCTAAACCCTTAAACTTTCACCAGCAGAAGGTAGGCTTTCAAGTCATTCATTCCCAAGACAGGTGTTTTCTGTACAGCCCAGCTGTGATACGGCTCAGAGCTCTCCCTCTGTCTCTGTCTCTGTCTCCCTCTGTGTTGCACTCTCGCGTGCGCGCTCTCTCTCTCTGTTAAACTCAGTCAAATCCTGATGGAGGCAAAGAAATAGAAATTCCTACATGCAAAGGCAGATTATTAGCTGACCTGGCAGTTGTTTCAGATTTCTGGATAATCTACTAACCAGCCACTTAACTCCCAAGTGAGAGGCTGCTACAGGCTAGGTCTAAGATTTTCTAGAGATCCAGTGCCAGAGAAAGTAGAGTTCTCAGCCTTTGCACTACCAAAATGTAATGGGGGAGAAGCACGTGATAAGGGATTTGTTGATTTGGCCTCTCTATATTCTAAACACATCAGGACCAGTCTGCACTTAGGAGAAAATATTTAATGAGCCTTGAGAATGTTGAGAGGCAAATCATCTTGATATCCATTTTGCTAATCTGACCAGACTGCATGTATAGAATTTTCTCAGTGGATTGAACATTGAGTGAATTTCACAGAAATTGAATTTTCAGTTCTAGACTTCCATTCAGTAGTGAGCCGTGACCATCTCTGTTCACTGTTGAAGATGGTAAAATTCTTCCTTTCTGGTTGGTGTTTGATTTTTAAAAATAAAGTCTTGCCTTTTTCTGGCTTGTGATCAGGTAAGACAAAATGGCTCTGTTTGGCCCTGACCGACACCAGAAACTCTCCCAGAAGCTGAGGATTCAAAACAGTGGTTCCTGCCTCCTGCTGTTCATTGAAGTAACCTCCCACCTCCTCCCATCTTTCCCATCCAGTCCCACTGCCGAGATGAGGATTGTAGCTACTGATGAAGCCCTAGGTAAGGGGAGGTGGGGGCTTGTGGCATTGACCTTGCTCTGGGGGGCCTGAGAGAGGGGACTCTCTCTCTGAAGTAATAATCAATAAAGGGAGGCTGGGGCCATTGCCAACCACTGTCTAAGTAGGCAGGGGCTTGAGGAGCAACATCTGAATCAATGGTGGGGGGAAAGGAAGGGCATCCAGGGTTTCCCTCTCCTGCTAGATAGGCCCCAAATATTGGCAGGGCCCAGGTCAAAGTGCAAACGGAAGTTCTGTATACCTTACACCTAAACATTTAGGAGTTAGTAGCATTTAACATTTAACACCATGTTCAATAAAATGCTATAGTCTCTACCTCAACAATGATATTTTCACAAAGACCTGGAAGGCCAGGTTTGGATTCAGAACTCCTGGTCTACTCAGAGATCTGAGCTTGAACACGGCAGCACGGGAGGATCAATTTCCTGACACAGGCTGCAGGCTGCTCCTCTTCCCTCCCGCCCCCAGGCTCGGCCCCCACACCTTCACCTTCCTGGGCAAGGTCCAGCCACAGACCCACACACAGCAGCTCCACGGTTGTCCCTCAGGTCAAGAATGTAGACATACTGGGTGTAGTGTGTTCTTGGGGACACAGGCTCCTGGGTGGACATTTTCTTGGCCCACAGATCCCTCACCTAGAGGCAGGGAGGTAGCCAGATGATGGCCAGAGTGGGACACTTCGCAGGGTGGGATCCTCTTGCCCCATCAAAGGAGCTCCCACGTGTTTTCAGAGGAATCTTACTTCTTAAAAGAGTGATAGCGGTGGGGGCTAGTATCCTCAACAAGTGTATGTTGGTTGGCTTGGGTGTAGACAGAGAGTGAAAGAATAAGTCAGGAGAAGTGCAGGGAAAGAGGGAAGGAAAAAACAGGGAAAGAAGAAAAAACTCTCTTATGAGCTTTTATGCTCTCACACACATACACACCTCACAAAAACTTACTGATTCTTCAGATGGGGCCTTGGAAGTGTGGCCTACTATCGGAAACTAACAGGGCAGGGTGCTAGCAGCAGCCCAGTTCAGTACGAATAATGTGGTGGGCGGCGTGCATGGGCGGGCATTAGTGCGGCATGGAGCGACTGAAGAAACATGAGGTCTGAAGTCAGACCACCTATTGGAAACCCTACCCCACCACTTACTTGCTGAATGACCTGGGGCAAGGTATTTCACTGTGCTAAAATTCCTTACCTGTAAAATGAACTTAATAGTAGTACCTCTCACACAGAACTGTAGTGAAGTTTAAATTACATTAAACCATCCATGCGGAGTAGATGCACTTGAACATCTACTCAGTACTAGTTCTCCATTTCTCCCTTGCAGATGGATCACAGTTTTGTTTGAGGATCTGCAGACCCACAGGCTCAAGGTAGCAGGGCTCCATCTCCAGGGCCAGGGAGGCCAATTAAAGTGATTTTTCTCCTTTTTCCAGAGATAAACAGGAAATGACTTCTTCTACTGCTGCGTCTGTGTTGTGAAGTTGGGAGCGGTGGCAGCCATTCTGGAACCATGAAGGAACTTGGCTAAGGATGAGCTAACCCACTGAGAATGGCAGAGTGGAAAGGAGAGAAGAACCTGAGTGCCCACGACACTGTTTAGCCACTAAATTACCCAAACCCAAAGATGTTTCACCTCTGGTCTTTTTGTAATCAGAAATAATAAATGTCCTTGTTGTTTAAGCTAGTTTAAATTGGGTTCTGTATAAATTCAGCCCAAAGCATCCGAAGGCCACACCACTACAGAGAACCTTTTGTACATAGCGAAGGTGCGATTATGAAGCTCAGTCAGTAAAAAGTGCATCAGACTTAGAAGCAGGAGACCCAGTTCTAGGGCCAGTTTCTGGGCCAGAATTTGGTTTCATTGGCTGCTACTCATTACTGCTGCTAGTGTTGTTTCTCTCATCTTCCGGCCTCTTGAATCTTGCTTTTCTTGGCCCGTGGTACTGACTGGAGTTTTCCTACCTGAGCGGATTGACCTAAGCAATCTTTCCTGCTCAGATCTTTCTTGCAGTATTCCCAGCTGCACCTCTGTGCCCCAGAATTGCATCCCTCACCTGCTATACCTTCGTTTCCTTTCGGAGCAGTCCTGCCCTCCTCCCAAGTGCATGCCTCCACACCAGCTGTGCTTATTCTGTTTCTGTCTGAGTAAAACCAGAGGGCAGCATCACATTCTTGAATCACACTTTGAACTTCTTTCTAAACTAAGCATGAGAATGGGGAGCTAGGAACTGACTCCTACACCTCCCAATACTTACAGGCTCTAGAATAATGGTTTACATCTGGGACTGGGGGAAGAGGATGGCAATTTCCCCCCCTAGGGGTCATTTGGCTATGTCTGGGGACATTTTTTGGTTATAAGAACTAGGGGGTGCTGCTGACAGATACAGAAGCTGGGGAGACTGCTGAACATCCTACAATGTGCAGGGCAGCCCCTCAAACAAAGAATTATCTGGTCCAAAATGTCAATAGTGCTGAAACTGAGAAACCTTCCACTATAACAATGAAAATATTTAGAAATGCATCACATTCAATGTATCCACTGCTCGGTGGCCTCCTCACCACCAGCAATCCCACACCCTTCTGCTGAATTGCTCTTTTATATTCTGTGCTGCTCAGACACAAGGGGAGGCCTCTCGGTACTCCGGGTATCACTTATCTGCTGTCCTTCCTCTGGACCTGTCTTGGTTTTTAAAAAGGATTGTATGAATAATGAAAGCTTACTTTGGGGACAAGAGCCTTTTGATCTTCCAGGCCTTTTCCTGTTTCCTGGAGGATTTTGCACTCTCCTTCCTGCTCTTCAGCCTAATTCTAAAACCATATAACTGAGTCCTTAATCAAATGCTCTTTGTAATTTTAGGAGATTGTAGCCTTAGGAAACAAGACCATAATCTTAGATTGATGCTGCCCCTGTTAAGGTTCAAATTTACAGTCTGCTCTGCTTTTGCAAGAGCCTAACATCTTAGCAGCGAGGGTGGCCTTCATCCATCATTTCAGTGGAACTTTATTTTTGCAGAATTTCCTTTCAAGATGGTAGATTATTGTACATTCTGGGGCAGAAGGCAAGAGAAGAAAGCCCATCGCTGGTAGAAAAAGGAAATAGCAGGTCTGATCTCTCAGGGGTAAAATGAGAGGTTGAATCAGATCACGGAGTGTTTTGCTTCACTGGATTAACTCAGGACACTTTATCAAGTGGCCCCCAAGCCTTGAAACTTTGTAGCTCTAAAAGAGGAGAGGTCACCGCTCCCACACGAGAAGAAACAGCAACCTGTGCCATGAAGGATTATGGGGCTCTGGGGGCCAGAAGGTCAAAAGTGGGGGCTTAACCTTTATGTTCCATAAGATGGGAAGCTGCCTCTGTAACTATGGCCTCCGATTTTACAGTGATTTAGGATTTCCCAAAGAGATTTCACCCACATCATGATTCCATTTGCTCCCCTCACAGCAGCCCCGTGTGGGAGGCACGTCAAGTATTACTGCCAGCATCGGGCAGAGAGGAACGAGAAGTTACGAAGACTGAGTGACTTACTTAAGACAAACAGAACTGAGAGCTGTAATAACTCGCCGAGAGATACATGACTTTTGGACATAACCAAATGTTTCAGATCTTCCTCAGAATAGTTAAAATTTAAAACAACATGTTCTTTATCCCCAAAATGTTCCTTTATCAGATAACAAGTCTTAATTTTTGATTCAGAATATGCAGTCAGTGGAATGTTTGAGCTGAGGGGGCCAAGTAGAATTTCCTTTATTTCTTCATTTAGCCACCGTTGATTATTGTGCACGTGTTGTATCTGTAGTTTTGTACCAGGGGCCAGAGAGGGAGGGAGGCAATGATGAATAAGACGTAAAGTGTGGGTCTTTGCCCTCAAGTTGCTCACGGTCCTCTGGAGGGTGCAGACGTGCGACCACCAGCAGTCACATAGGCAGGAGGACTCAAAGGTGGGGGAAATCCTAGTTTTGGAACTAGAGTGAAGGGAGCAATTTATTCTGCCTGTCAGAGAGTGGGGGGAAAGGTTTGAGGAGGGTTAGCATGTAAACTGAGTCTTAAAAAACCCAGCACTCTGAAAATCAGTGAAGATAAGTATATCACAGGGAAGGAAGAAATACTGAGTTCAAACTTGCAATCTTCCTGGTGAAGATTCACCCAAAGTTCTAAGTGTAATTTAGGTGCTGTTATCTCCTATCATTGTCTGACAACATCTTAGACATTAAATCTGGTGGCTCGTTAAGGTCAGGGAAGCGTTTTGTCTCTTTTCCTTCTCAGAAACGAGTGTGCCCTCTACTTAAGGAGTGAGTGGGTTTTACAAGGGAGTGTCATGTCCCTTCTCATTTCAGTTTTCAAAGTCCGTGCAACCTTGATCGTTTACCTCTTCTGTATCTTCTTCCTTGCATAACTCAGTCGAATGTATCTAGATATAGATATACAACACACACATTGTTTCTTTGTACCAGGCACTGGAAACATATCATTCCTTAATCTTCAGATGTCCATGAGGTAGGTGGTATTATTGTTTCAATTTTATAGTGAAGAAAACTAAGGTTCGTTGAAGTAAATTAATTTGGTCAAAACCACACAGACGTGAAGTGAGAGACACAGGATTGAAAGGTCTCTGTTTCACTCAAAGCCCTACTGTGTTTATTACACTGTGGCAGAGACTGATCCTCGTTCCCCAGAATTCATTCTCTTTTTCTTCCTTCTGGCACTATAACTGCCTCCCTTCCACCCCACAATATGTCATCAGAGCCCGTGGCCTCCCAGCTCAGGATTTACATGGGCAGTGGAGGTCCCCGGATTGACACTTACTGCTGATCAGGAGACAAAAACCACCCTAAGTGAGAGTCAGACATATCATTGAAGAGTGACTTGTTCTAAGAAGAGCTGTTGCTTGGTGGATCTACTCTCTAATTGCAACCCATCTTCCAAGTTTTAAGCCCCTGGGACCTGCTGCATTGCTCTGACTGTTGTTCGCAGACCACCAGGAAGGTAGCATGAATGGGTCGTCTAGATAATGAGAAACCAAACCACGAACGGAAATTTTGTCATCATTGGGAATTATACGGACTCCTTTGATCAGCTGATGAAACTGACAGAAAAATGCACATTTTCACACATCATTTTGCACATTTCAGGGCTGTCCATGGAACTCCATGGAGCCCATCCATAAATATCCAGGTTCATTACCATGCATCTGTGGCTGGTTGGCAGTAGTGTGTTTGCATAATTGGATATTATCATGCACTAAGTTGGAGCTCCCTTGAGGACAAGAGTTATAATGTGTTGGCTTGGTGAAATCCTATGTAATAGGTGTTTTATGAGATGTATAGAGAATCAAATATCACAGGCTTGATTTTTCCGTTGGGTTTAAAGGTTTCCAGTCAGAATACTTTATTTTTAGAAATATTTAGAAGACGAGGTGAGAAATCGAAAGGGAGGAACATGGTAGGGACTCAAGGTCCAGGACTTCTCAGTTCCCTCCATACGTGAATCATTTAATAGCTTGTAAATGATTTAGCAGCTGGTCACTGGTCCCGGAATAAGTCTTTTTATAGGCAAGAAGCCTGTGTCTTTTTCACTGTTTAGAAGATCCAGCCTAAAATTGGGGTAATTCTTTGAGCTGTCTAATTTTCTTACTGGTATAAAGTTTCTTAACTTGATCTCAGAAAAACAAAACACGCAAACAGAAAACCCCACTGTTTTCTCCCTTCTGTGGCAGAGACTGGGAATTGTTTCCCAACGCCGGCTCTCTCCTCCTCAGAGAGAACTTGAGGGTGCTGGCTGGCACAGCCTGCCGGAGTAAGGACATTTTCCAGCCTCCTTTGTAGCTGGGTGTGGCTACCTGACTAAATTCTGGTGGGTAGGATGTAAGAGATCTATATAATAGGAACTGTAATTAATTACTGGTGGGGGTGGGGGCTGTTCTTCTCTTGTTCCTTCCCCGCTTCCTGCTGGTTGAAATGTAAACGTGAGGAAGAGCCATGCTGGACCACAAGGTCCAGGTGCAGTTGAAGATGAAACCCGAACGACGCAGCAGCCTGGGTCCCTGGCAGTGTGGTGCCATCCCACTGGTCCTAAACTGTATTGTGTTCCCTGAGAACACCCCCATAGTTGGAGACTTGTTAGAAGGACTCGCAGGACTCGGCAGACAGCTGTGCTCATCGCTAAGATTTATTTCAGCCAGGTAGTGAGAGATGCACAGCTGGACCATAAGGGAGAGGCACCGGTGGAGCCCGGAGGAATCCATGTGCAGGTTTCCCTGCACCCTCTGTCTCCTGGGGGGGTCACACAGAACCCCCCCTTCCCTCAGCAACAAAAACACAGCAACATGGGTGATGTGTCTACACAGGGAAACCCATTAGAGCTCAGCGCCCAGCTGGGAGCTGGTCACACTAGGCACACTCTGCCAAAATTCTCACAGGGAAAGCAAGCAAATAGTCCAGGTACTGTGCTCAGTGGGATACGATCCTTGATCTCAGTTTCAGAAAGCAACGCCCCACTGTTCTCCTACCTTCTGTGGCAGAGATTGCTTGCTAGCTGTTCCCTGATATCAGCTTGTCATTGACTCAGGACACCGCAAGAGCCAAGATCACAGGTGCCAGCGCAGGGCTGACCTTGCCGGCAGGCCTTGTGTTAACTCTTCTGCGCATGAATGGTTTGCATTTACCTGAACGAGAAATCAGTTTTCAAGTTGTTTCCGCCAATGTTTCTGTGTCTCTTTTAGTCAAATCTAATTCTAACACATACTGTTCCTTCTTCATGTATTTGACACCTAGGTAGACCTAAATCTTCGTGCCCAATTTAACAGTGGAGGTAGGCACTGCAGGCTGATTGGCATATGCTCAGCCAAGAAAACATATTTTCACATCTCCAAATTCTGCTTGGATAGCGGGCAGCAGCGATTTACAAAAGAACCTGTGTTTCCAAGGTTCATTTGTAAATTCACCGCACAAATCAGCTCATGAAAGAAAGCCAAGGTGAGAATGAGGTGCAGCGGGAGGGACCAGGTTCCTGGGGGAACCTGCAGCTTGCTCCTCCCGATTCTACCTCTCTCTAGTCAAACAGTCAACAACCGTGTGCAGAGAATGACATTCCTCCAGGTTACTGTCCTTCCGATCAGTCACAACGCCCCTTTGTCATTTCAGCTTTACATGGAGTAGTTCACGCTGGCAGTTCACACTGGCAGTTCACATTGGTAGTTCACATTGAGTAATTCACACTGAGAAACATGGTACTTTACAGATTTTGCACATCGACATTCAAACTCTGGAGTTGGGTATTTACCATTGTTTGTTTTGTTTGTTTTGGAACTGGAGGGACTCTAACCCATTTCCTCATTTTAGACAGGTAAAATGTAACACAACTCACAAGACCCAGTAATCAGCAAAAATGGAAATTGAAATCTGTCATCTTGATCACCATCCACATACTGCCCCGAATAATCAGTCTCCCATGATCATCTCCTCGCTCTGCGGGACCAGGAAACCCGGGTCCTCTGTGAGGACGGATGTGAGCACATGGACGGTCCCTAAACACTGACCCTCTGACCGACGGTGATGTCGCCGCCTCACCCTCAGGGTGCATGGTGCCTTCAGAGGCCAGAAGAACAGTCTTCTTGCAGGGGTGTCTGGATGAATAGAAGGCGCCACACTCTGTGACATTATATTTGCTTTTTGGGTGTTTTAAATAGTGCCCGTGGAAGAGTAAAGATGGTCCTAGAACGCAGGAGGCAGTCAGGACTTCCGTGCCAATTACAATCATAGGGCTTCTCTTCCACTTGCCATCAGGTGCTTATTTGGCAACCTATTTTCAAGTGCTCCTAAGATACTTATTATTAACATTTAAGCACTAAATAATTTGCACACACAACAGATACTTCAGTCTCCATGTGCTTGTGTGGGCACTTGGTAAATGTTCCTCGAAGATGCTAATTATCTATTCATCAAACCTGAAGACATTTCTCAGTTCCTGAATATCAGCCCCCTTGAAAGGAAAGTATATACACTGAATGTGAAAACCTTAGTCATAAGAATCAAATGACTCCGTGGGATTTCTGGATATTATTTGGAACCAGTGCTGACCATCTGCTTTCCACCCACTTATGTGAGATGTCTTTTGCTGACCGAAGTCTAAGGCAGCTTAATAATTGCCTGTGAGAATAACCATCAATGTACGGAAGGCTGCTCTTCGTCACCTAATGGTAGTGCTGAGGAAAAAATAGAAGTCCTGTGAGCACCACTGAAAAGGAAAAAGAAATCACCAGATATTGTTTGCTTTACCTAGGAGCAGCAGGGATGGGGGCAAAGCATGTATTTGGGATACATTTCAGATTCACCTCTCATCCTCTGTGTTACTTATTTTGCCTCTACGGGCCTCAGATCTCTGCGAGAATGTGGCTAGCAAAGCCTGTGTCTCAGGGCTGTTGGGAGGGGAAAGTGAGAATACTTATGGGAACATCTGTGGAGTGTCAGGAGGACACAGAGGCCTGTCTCACCCCTTCCATCAACACTCCAGAGGAAAAAGAGTTTTCTTCCTGTGGAAGACGTGATCGGACTTTTGAAAGAATAAGAAATCAGCTACATAGAGTGGAAGGCATATGTTGAGATTCTGCTTCTTTTTCCCAGATAGAAAAGAAACATGGGTGTTGATGTTCCTCGGATGATGACACCTCAGTCACGCCATCCCTCCCGAACTGCCCCAGTTTGTTCGCTCACAGGCGCTTTCCAAGCTTCTCTCTCTCAGCTCCTTGCCTTCTGGGCCTTGACGTCCTTACGTGATTATTTATGGTTTCTTTCTGGCTAACATTTTTTTTACCTGCCAGAAAGAATATTCAAATTTATTATTTTTTTTTCTTTTAAATATATTTTATTGATTACACTATTACGGTTGTCCCAATTTTTCCCCTTTGCCTCCTCCAACTGGTACCCCCATTTCCTCCAGCAATCCCCCCTTAGTTCATGACCATGGGTCATGTATATATGTTATTTGGCTACTCTATTGCCTATGCTGTTCTTAATGCCCTCTCGTCTATTTTGTACCTACTGATTTGTACTTCTTAATCCCTGTACCCTTCCTCCTTCTCTCCTACCCCTCCCAACTGATAACCCTCCAAATGATCTCCACATCAATGATTCTGTTCCTATTCTGGTGTTTGCTTAAGCTGTTATTTGGGTTCAATTATTGTAATAGTGCATTTATTGCCATTTTAATGCTCATCATTTTGATCTTCTTTTTCTTATATAATTTCCTTTAGCAGTTCATATAATAATGGTTTGGTAATGATGAACTCTTAGTTTTTACCTTGTCTGGGAAGCACTTTATCTGCCCTTCCATTCTGAATGATAGCTTTGTTGGATAGAGTAATCTTGGTTGTAGGTCCTTGCTTTCCATCACTTTGAATATTTCTTGCCAGTCCCTTCTAGCCTGCAAAGTTTCTTTTGAGAGATCAGGTGACAGTATTATTGGAACCATCCTGTAGGTAACTAACTTTTTTTTTCTTGCTGCTTTTAAGATTTTCTCTTTATCTTTAACCTTTGGGATTTTATGATGTGTCTTGGTGTGGCCCTCTTTGTGCCCATCTTGATGAGACTCTCTATTCTTCCTGGACTTGTATGTCTATTTCCTTCACCAAATTAGGGAAGTTTTCTTTCACAACTTTTTCAAATAAGCTTTCAATTTCTTGCTCTTCCTCTTCTCCTTCTGGCACCCCTATGATTTGGACGTTGGTATGTTTAAAGATGTCCCAGAGGTTTCTAAGCCTATCCTTGTTTTGTTTTATTTTTGGAATTCTTTTTTCTTCTTGCTGGTCTGATTGAATGTTTTTTCCTTCCTTGTGTTCCAAATCATTGATTTGATTCTCAGCTTCATTCTCTCTACTGTTGGTTCCCTGCAGATTTTTCTTTATTTCACTTAATGCAGCCTTCACTTGTGCCTGGGTCTTTTTTATGCCACTGGAGTACCCAGTCGGTTCCTGCAGCAACCTGATAACCAGTGTTTTGAACTGTGCATCTGATAGACTGCTTATCTCCAATTCAGTTAGTTCTTTTGCTGGAGTTTTGTTGCTTTCTTTTTTTCATTTGGGCTGTATTTCTTTGTTTCCTCATTTGGGCAGTCCCCGTGTGTTTGCTTCTGTGTATTAGCTAGAGCTATTTTGAATCCCTGTCTTAGTAGTGCAGCCTATTACAGAAAAGCACACCTGTTAAGTTGTTTGGAGAGGAGCCTTAGGTAACCACCAGGGTGAGGCAACCCGTGTCACCGCTCTGTGGCTTGGGGTGGGGGAGGGCTCACAGAGAAGACAATGCCACTGCCTGTCCTCTGGAGTTTCGCCTGGAAGGAAGCTGTCTCCCAGCACTCACACTTCACTTTCTCCCCATATGTCACTGGTGCCCTTCCAGCTGATGCCCTGGTGCTGACTGGACCCCAGAGGTGGTGGGTCTGCCTGAGTCCTAAGTTCATTGTGGACCCTTTAAGAGGAGTCCCTTGAGAATCCTGCAGTTTCTTCTGCCACCCTAACCCCCATTGTGTTTTACACCCAGAAGTTAGAGGAACTTATCTTTCTGGCACTGGAACCCTGGGCTGGATGGTCTGGACTGCGGCTGGGATCCCTTGTTCCTGAGGTATCCCTCCCATTTTTTATCTACCACATGTGGATGTGGGACTGCCCATTCCTGTCTCTGTACTTCTCTGCACCTCTCCATCTCTCCACTTCCTCTGTGCCTCTCTGTGCCTCTCCAAATCTCTGCCCCTCCTACTCATCTGGATGAATATGGCTTCTTTAAATCCTTGGTTGTCGGACTTCCACACGGC
This sequence comes from Phyllostomus hastatus, assembly GCF_019186645.2. Taxonomy (NCBI): domain Eukaryota; kingdom Metazoa; phylum Chordata; class Mammalia; order Chiroptera; family Phyllostomidae; genus Phyllostomus; species Phyllostomus hastatus. Next base: position 30,673,681 of record NW_025333709.1, on the reverse strand, counting down.
TTGATTTTCTGATGATTCTGGGTGATATTTGTTTTGTAGTCTAGTTGTACTTTTTGCTATAGTTGTGTGTAGAGGTACTTACCTACACTTCCATCTTGACCAGAAGTTCTTGGTGTGCTAACAATTTGACTTTAGATTCTGGAGCCATTGCTGATACAAAAGCTTCCTCCCTCACATCTGAGTGCTTTGACTGGTCATCCAGAATGTACTCATCTCTTGGTGTGTTCTGAAAATGACTGGCTCTGATTCTTGCTAATTTTTTTTCAAAGTGAAAACAAAGGTATATCAGGTATGTCCAGAAAAAGTCCAATCATTGTTAGTATAATGAGAAAGGTTTATGCGACATCAATGTAACCTGGCAGCCAGGGAGAGTGGACTGGAATGTGCATGTGTGAACAATGATGACTTCACTGTACTAGTCAGTGGGGGTGGTAGACGTTGTTCAGTGAGCATGTGTACTGGGTGGCCAATGCATTCAAAATGAATGAGTGAAGAGAGCAACAAATGTGCATCAAATTTTGTGTTAAGCTTGAACATTCCTCCTTGGAAACTATTTGGAGGTTTCAAAAGGCTGCAGCTATTGGGCAACTGGTGATTGGCAGCTTCATCACATCATGACAACACACCTGCTTAGGCATCGCATCTCCTGCAGAGTTTTTGGTGAAACATCAAATCACCCAGATGACTCAGCTCTCTTACAGCCCAGATTTGGCACCCTGTGACTTCCGGCTTTTCCCCAAACTAAAATCACCTTTGAAAGGAAAGAGATTTCAGACTGTGGATGAGATACAGGAAAATACAATGGGACAGCTAATGGCGATTGGGAGAACTGTGTAATGTCCCAATGTGTCTACTTTGAAGGAAACCGAGGCATCATTGTCCTATGTACAATGTTTCTTGTATCTTGTATCTTCTTCAATAAATGTCTCTATTTTTTCATATTACATGGCTGGATACCTTCTGAACAGACCTCGTATATATGTCTGTATCAACCACCTGACCCCATCTTTCAGTGACTTTGCCACGTTCACAGACTGGAGTGAACAGTGGGGCAGGGCCTTGCTGATCCTGCCTGGGCTTGCTGCATTGTGGGAGTGTTGGCTGGCTATTTGCTGATCTGGGCTGGCCTCAGCTGGGGAAACCTCCACACTGCTCTGCTGTCCTTGTTCTCTAACAGGTAGCCTGGGTATGATCTCATGAGAATGACTGTTTAAGACGTTGCATATATCACATTTATTACCACATTTATATCACATAAGGAAATCACATGGCTGGGTCTAGAGTCGGTTACTTGGCAAAGGGTGTGGATACAGGGAGGGGTGGCAAACTGGGACCATTTGCAATGTATCACAACCTTTAAACACAGTTATTTTTGAAAAAGACTTCAGACAATTTTTCAAAAATTCAAAGCCATATTGTAATGCATACATTCTTTAAAAAAAGAACCAGTGATGTGGTGTTAGTCAAATCCATGAAGGGACTGATTAAGGTACATTAACATGTACCAAAGTATGTAAATAATCATTGCTTCTGATATTTTTTAATGATCAAAGAATCGATATTAAGAAGTTCCTTATGTTGCTTAATATATAAAAACAGATATTATTTTTAGTTTTTAAGAATTTTTTTATATTTTGAAGATAATTTTTATTAGACATGCTTTTAGATTTATTAATATAATAAGAGTTTTGGTCAGTTAAAAAATAACTATTTCAATATTATATAAACTTTAATTATTTTTATTATCCCTTTTCATTTTTATTTTATTTATTTTTAATATATTTTAATTTATTTTTTAAAGACTTTTATTTATTATTTTTTTAGAGAGGGTAAGGGAGAGAGAAAAAGAGGGAGAGAAATATCAATGTGTGGCTGCCTCTCGTGTGCCCCCCTACTGGGGGCCTGGCCTGCAACCCAGGCATGTGCCCTAGACTGGGAATTGAACCAACAACCCTTGAATTCGCAGACTGGCACTCAACCACTGAGCCACACCAGCCAGGGCTCATTTTTATTTTATTTTTAAGAAGTTTCCGTTTGGATGATATATTATATGGACACCACCCATATTCCCATCATTAGATATAGCAACTGTTAACAGTTTGGGGATAGATCCTTTCATTATTATTCCTAATTATGTTTCTTAAAGAAAACTGAGGATGACTTTTTTCCTTTTAACAGTTAATATGTTTTATTGTGAACATTGTTCTATGCCATTAAGTGTTTCTGTACAAGCACAGTTTTGATAGCTCTGAAGTGTGTAGTTACGAATGCTCCAAGATCTCTTCAGCCAGCCCTGCATTGTTAGATGGTGTAGCTGTTCCCATTGTCTCATCACAATGAACACCGCTACCATGAAATTTCCTGTAGAGGAACAGGGATTGCACTTTTGATCTCTTTCTTACTTCCTTTATTTGCAGGAAGCTAAACAAATAGTCACTGCTCAAGCAAAACCTATGGGAAAACAAGGACATTCCAAAATGTCACTTTAAACAGGGAACTGGAATTGTTGGGAGCGGGGAAACCTTTGGATCCGATGACCTCGTTTCCTTTTCTGAGTGGAGAGCAAAGAAGTAGAACAGCAGCAAGATGACATGGCTTTGCCCTTTCGGAAACCGAGAGAGAGATTCATTCCCCAAGTCTCGTGACTGCTGAGATTGTGATTGGCCGGCTCTCAGCCTCCTGCAGAACCCCGGTAGCCCCAGGCTGCAGGTCAACCGCTTGATGAAGTGAAGGCCTCCAGCCGCAACTATCTGAGCCCCCGTGGAGATTAGAAACAGGGCCTGGGACTGGCTTGGCAAAGCAACGTATTGTTGTTTGGTGGGAAGCTGGGGCAAGGGTGGTGAGAAGACGCTGCCCTAAATGTGATATAATCCAGCTGTCCAAACACATGCAATTCCGTTCAGTCCTCATCCGTTCCCCCAACCCAGATGTTTGCCATCACACAATCTCAGAGCGTCTTTCCTTCTATTGAATGCAACTTGCACTAATCACTTTAGTCAGAGTTGCATTTGTTTTTAATTAAAAGGCATCTATTTTGATTCAGCTGGGCCCTTTTGACCTTGACCCACATTATTAATAAGCTTTAAATCCAAACTGCCCTTTGCCTTATGACAAATCACCAAGGTTTTCCACCATGTCAGAGTTTAAATATAAGAAACTTCAAGACTACATTAAATATTTGTCGATTTCTAGTATTCGTTAACATCTAGAGAGTTTTATTCCATTTATACCTCCAACCACTGAGTTCTCATGATGGCAGTGGACTCTTAATATTTGTAATCTTTGTGTTTAGAAACCTCCAACAATTACATTTCATAGACCCGCTTTCAAAGTCTAACGAGATGTGTGATCTTGCTTCGATCATTGGCAATGTCTCTGACCTTAATTTTCTTATCTGAAAATGAAAGGACGATAAAATGTTATTGTGAGGGGTATGTAATATAAAATATTTCACAATATCGCCCAGCAGAGTGTTTCATATGTAGTATGTAAGCACACATACGTTGATTCCTTCTATTCGCTTCAAAATCTCTAGCTAAGAGTTTAACTGTTCTAGATGACTTCCTGGCCCTACCTCCAGGAGGTGGAAGTGGATTTTCAATGACATTAGTCCTCTAAGCTTTCGTTCTTTTGCCTGGATGAGTATTTTGGATATGTTGGAAGCAAGTGAGGACTTTAATGGGTCTTTTCTTTGTGAAATACACCTCTAGACCATTTTTGAGTTGATGCTTTACTTACCAAGAGTAATTCTCTGCTAATTTTATTTCTCAAATACATCAATAGTACGTACCAGGGGAGCAATGCCTGGCATTTATGACTCTGGGAAGAAATGAACATCATTAAAAACAAATATGTGGATTATAAAATTAATTCTTTTTATTTTAATAGACTTGTTTACTAGCAGTTGATTTCCAAAAGGTGGCCCATTTTTACGGGAACACAAACATCAAGATTCTGAGTCTACCCAGCTGAGCCAGACCCAGGAAAGACAGAAAGACACAAGGAGGGGTGCTCTTAGGGCCCTGCTGAGGGGACGGGTAGCCTGTCCTCCTCTCTGCCTGTCTGTCAGTTCCTCACATCGCCTACCTCCTTCTCTGCCTCCTCTTTCTTTTCCTCCCTCTCTCAACTCTTTTCAAATTCTCTTCTTTGCTCTGATCTGCTGCCTTGTCCTGGCTCCTGGTTTTCCCTCATTATTAACATCTTGCTTGGCTTACGCTCACCTCTTTGCTTCAACTTCCAATATTTTTGTCCAGACTATGAGTCAAACTTAAGTCAGCAACAGGATGAAGCATAAAATAAATATCTGTGGGATGAAATTGGAGAGGTCCAGTGCGATTCTTCTTGTAAGCAGAAAGTGGCTTACAAAACAGTTAATGTTGTTGCCTGTGTACACCAGGTAGCCTGCTAACCTGCCTTACGTGCACTGTTATGAACTGAATACTGAATATGTCTGCCTAGAATTCACATGTTGAAGCCCTAATTGTCAGTGTGGCTTTATTTGCAGATGGGGCTTCTCAGGGACTAATGAAGATTTAATGAGGTCACAAGAGTGTGGTCCTGATCCAGTAGGATTAGTGTCCTTATGAGAAAAAACGCCAGAAGCCCACGCACTCTCACACTCTCCCCTGCCATGCACTGAGGAAAGGTCATGTGAGCCCATTGTCAGGAGGCAGCCATCTGAAACTCCAGGGGAGAACCCTCACGAGACACCAGCCCTACTGACACCTTGATCTTGAACTTGCAGTGTCCAGAACTGTGGGAAAATCAATTCTTTTGTTTAAGCTGTCCTTTCCATGGTATTCTGTATGGCAGCCTGAGCAGACTAACATATGCACTATTTCATTGAATCTGCTCAATGGTCTTATTAGGTCTGATTCTTGTTATTCTCATTTAAAAGTTAAGGACATGGAGGAACATAGAAGTCAAGCAATCTACCCGAAAACATACACTTCTTATGTGATGGAGATAAGGATTTGACCCCAGGTAATCCAACTACAGAAACCAAATTCTTAGTGACTATACCTTTGCTTGGGCCTATACCATTAAACCAGCAAATATACCTGCTTAAGTTATGGAGAAAAGAAAGTTCTTTCAGAGCGTAAAAATGGTGAAGATAATTTTGAAAAAAAAAACCCTCTTTTAAGTTCAAAAATATTGTTTGACTTAAGATACAACTTAGCCAAAATGTATGAATTAATAGTGGATTAAAACATTAATACTTATAGACTACCCGTTGAACTATAAAAATTTTGATTTGCATAATTGTGTTGAAAATCAACTACTTTTCAATGTAATAAATGCACTTTCGAAATACCATTCATTGCTCATTAAGCCTTAAATCACTGCTGTGGAGTCATGACTGAAAAGACGTGGCTCCTGCTGTGGAGGGGATCACTCAGAGTGGGAACACACACCCACATACTCAGACATGTTCATCAATAACAAATGTTTTGAGACCCTACTATAGGCCAGGAATGATTGAAAGATGACTAGGATTTTGCCAGGTGGGTAAAATGTGTGTGCAAGTGTGAGCGTGTCTGTGTCCGTGTGATAGCGGAGGTGGTGAATGTGGGTATAAAAAGCCATTCAGGAGAGGGGAGACAATATGGAAAGTATCGTCTGATACTGAGAAGGCTGAGAAGACTGAGCGAGAATCTGTGTGTGTGTGAAACTGTGTGTGGCAGTGGAGGCAGGAGAGGGAGGAATAAGAGGAACATTCAGGAGAGAAAAGAACTTGCAATGCGTGGTGAACAGATAGAGCAAGATCAGTGCTTCGTATTTGATGAGTTTATTTTATTGGGACCTTGCCACAGCAGGAGCCAGTGTTTTGCAAGATGTGTGGGCTGAACTTGTAATTGTGAATGACTCTGCTTAAAAATTACTTTGTGCTGTGTCTAAATTTAACCAAGGCTTGGTCACCACCTCAGCTCCGGTCCTTGTGGCTGGTTGCAAAGGGAAGATGCTGAGCCAGGTGCCTGGCGCCAGTCCAGAGTGAGGCCCAAACACATACTTGTCAAAGCAATGTGAATACGTGGTTTTATAAAAGTGACAGAAAAGGACTTAGAACCTAAAGCCACAGTCCCCTGGACAACATTGTCCCAAGATCATCACTCCAGAGATGATTGTTTGCAAGTTGTTTAATAGTTACTGTTTTTAATTCTTCCTATGGTTCCTCTATGTCACTAGGTATATGACTATATTGTTATCAAGTTTAGAAATCATCAATTAAATTTTCTGTGATAGAGGAGGAATTAGCCCAGCTAACACAGTTCTTCTTCTATTCATTCCCAGATAGGTTTAATACTCTTTCTAGTTCCTATATTGGTTACTTCTGGACATTTAAACAATATATGTGCACCATCATTTCCTGCATTATCAAATACAAAGATCATCTCTCAATGTCCCTTTCTATCAGATGAAAATATCTGTTTCCTCACCCTTTATTGCAGCTTTTATCTCTCATTTTTATCCCAACTTTTGCCATTCATATTTTCACCTTTACATCATCATGGTTGAAACGTTTAAATTCTTTCCTGGGAGCATAATTAAGCTATATCCATAGCCTAATTCTGACTCTACAAAGTTGGCTGAGGTTGCTTACATTATAATTACATAAAGATTGTTTATTACAGGGTCAAGTGGTTTGCTTTGATTACATTTTTCTGCCTTTTATAGATTTATTTTTTTCTCTCATTTCTAAATACCTTTATTTTTTTCTTGCTTTTGTGTTTATTGCATTTTAAGCCTCATGCATAGTGTATATATTTCAGTTTTCTATACCCCATGCATGTCTTCCTGATTCTTGTTTTACTCCTTTATTTTGCTGGATCACATCCTCAAGTGTCTTGAAGCGGGGAGGTGAGCTTTCAGGATCCTCACATACCTGACAATGACATTATTATATGTCTATGCTTTAGTGAGATTTTGGTAGTATATAGATTGTGCTTTGCAAATAACTTTCTTTCAGTGCATTGGAGAATTAACTCATTTGTCATCTAGTCTCTCTCTCTCTCTTTTTTTTTTTTTTGGTCAGTAAGAAGTCCTTTGCCTTGTTCTTGGTTCTTTGTAAGTGAACTCTTTTGTCTTTCTGAAAACATTAAAATGTTCTCTTCATGCTTAATGCTCTTAAATTTCACAATGACGTGTCTGGATACTGTCATGTGGAACATTGTCTAGATGCCACACAGCTTCCTCATACACGTCCTGGCAGAGGCAGCATTAGCATACTACACCAGAGGTCACAGAAGAGAAAGACTCACAGAGCAAGTTAAAATGTCCAGAGCATACAGTTTGTTACATTGGTTTAAAACACACAGCCAGAAGGTAAAGGGAAGCGATTGGGCAGGCACGGCTGGTCCTTGGGGACTCAATGCACACCTGTCTTCCCTCTCTCTCTCTCTATCGCAGCTGCCTTCTTCATCTTCCCCATTGATGGTAGGTTAATAGGACCAGAGCTGGGTGGTGTTCAAGCAAGGGGGCTCACAGATGGAAGCTGCCCTGAGCCAATGGCACAGACTTGCTCTGATGCAGTGAAGTATATCTGGCTGCAGCTGCAGCCAGCCAAGTAGCCTGCTCAGCGGCCATGGGTTTTATTGATGTTTCTTGAGCAGAAAACACATGGAGTCCGAATGTGCATCACCAATAGGCGGTGGAATTAGGCCTCTGAATATGAGTGCTTCATGTCTCGGGTATATTCAGTGAATTCTGAGTATTTAGTGCCAGTTGTATGTATATTCAATAGATCATGAATATTCAGTATCCGGGTACCTCTAGTATACTAATACTTCATGAATATGAGTCATTAAACATTAGTATGTTTAACACACACATTCCCCACTACTACTTGCATGTACTTACAATATTTGAGTTTCATCCACCCCATTTGTTAGTCTTTTTTTTCATTTATTCTGTTGAAATTTGGTAAATGCTTTTTCTTGAAGACTAATGTTTTTATTTCATAAATGTTCTTGTGTTCTTTCTTTGATGATTTCTTCTCTCTGTTTTTCCTTACTTTCTCTTCCTAGCATCCAAATTAGTCATTTAAATCTCTTTTTTACAACTCTCTCCCATTTTTTGTGGTTTTGTTACAGTTTGAAAAAAGTTCTCCAGCTTTCTCTTTTCATTTGTCTATTGGCTTTTAAATTCAGTGACCTCAATTTTGAAAACACTTAATTTTTTCCACAGTTTTATATTTAGAGCAAAATCGGAAAGACAGCGCAGAGAGTTCTCATATACCCTGTACCCAGTTTTCCCTATATTAATATCTTCCACTAGTGTGATCCATTGGTCACACTTAATGAACCAATATTAATGCATTATTATTATTAACTAAAGTTCACCGTTTATTTAGATTTCCTTAGCTTTTACCTACCGTCCCTTTTCTGTTCCTGGATCCCACCTAGGACGCCACATTACATCTGACTGTCCTGTGTCTTTTTGCTCCTTTCCCACTAGTGGAATTGTCTTATATTTTTCTCATGATAAAACGGGGGTCAGAGATTATCGGGAGGAAGACTGCAGAGGTAGCGTGTCATTTTCATTACATCATTATCAAGTGCACATTCTATAGACATGATTTATGATGGCCTGTTGATGTTGGCCTTGACCTCCTGGCTGCAGCAGTGCTTGGTACTCTCTCCCCTTCTCACACTCCACTCTTTGGAAGGGCATCACTATGCGCAGTCCACTGCTGACGCGTGGAGAGCTATGGTCCCCCTCCTTGAGAGTGGGGTGTCCACATAAGCTATTTGGAACTCTGCTGCATAGGGGATTTGTCTCCTCGCCCCAGTCACCACACAGTTGATTCCCCAGATCCCAGTCTCGTTCTCTGGTGGTCCTTTTCTCACAGCATCCCGTTCACGTGTGCTCTCTCTTCTCTGACGCTCCCACCCACATCATCAGAGGTGTCGGTTAGAGGGGTCTCTTCAGTTCTCAGAATTTCTCTCTTTCCCCAGGAGCTGACTTATCTTAGTCTCTCTCTGACATTTCAGTTTCTTTCATTCCGGGAGCTCTTTGGTTACCTTTCACATTCAGATAAAAAGCTCTGTGTATGGGTGGCTAACAGCTTTCTATTTAGAGGGAAAAGGGGCCTGTTTGTCACCCCGAGGCCCCCCCGAACATCAGAGTGCAGACTGATTTATCCACAACACCAGCCCTCCCAGTGGCTGTCCTGCCTGTTCCTGGGTAGCTTGTGGGGCCTTTTTAGAGAAGAAAAGAACCCTCTTCATCTTCATTGGGGTTGGGGAGCTATATGCCTGGCTGCTGGTTGTTTCGAGCTCAGAATGGGGGCGTGTGTGTCACTGGTGGGCATTTCAGTCCATAGACAGACCACGAAAGAGTACTTTTCTTTCCTCCCCCACTTCTCACTCCCGCCTTCCACTCTGCCACAGGCCGTTTCCGAGGCTGAGGTATCCCAGGACTCTGGCTGGCAGAGTCCCGATGACACTCCCACTGTGGGACCTGCCTGGACTCGACGTTGCCTTGTCCCCTCTGCTTCATCAGCCAATACTCTTCCATCTGCGTCTTATCTCCTGGGGACTTGCTAAGATCTCTCATACTCTGATGCCCCCCCACCCCCAACCTGTCCTGGCTATTACTCCCTAGTGACATTTTAATGTGATCATGTTTAGTCTGTCACCTCGAACACGGTTTCATTTGTTTTAATTATAAAAACACAGCGTGTTGACTACGGCAGACCAAACTGCTGTGACAAATTGATCCTGAAGCATGTACTAGGTAATAGAAGTTTATTGGACCTTAGTGTTATAGTTCAAAGCTCCCGGTGGTGGCCTTCCTGACTCAGGCGCTTCCTTCCTTGTGGGTTCAGCACCCCCTGGGGCCTCACTGGCATCTGTGCTTGGCCAGAGAAGAGGAGAGGGAGTGGGAGGGAGACACGCCTGCTTCTTTTCCCCCCTCTCATTACAAATTCAATGTATTGGGGGACATTGGTTAATATCATTCTATAAGTTTCAAGTGCAGAGTTAATTCTACAATACCTCATTGGCACATTGCATTGTGAGCTTGTCACCCAAAGTCTAGTCTTCATCCCTCACTGTGTATTTGGCCTCTTTTACCCTGTACTACCTGCTCCGCACCCCCTTCCTGCTGGGAACCACCACACTGTTGTCTGTGTCTGTGAGTTTCAGTTTTGTGTCCCACAGATGAGTGAAATCATTTGGTTCTTAACCCTTCTGACAGAGTTATTTCGCTTAGCATGATATTCTCAAGGCCCATCCATGCTGTCACCAGTGGCAGTATTTCACCTTTTCTTATGGCTGAGTAGTTTTCCATTGTGAATAGGTGCCACTTCTTTATCCAATCGTCCATCAGAGGACACTTGAATTGTTTCCACGTCTTGGCCATCATGAATAGTACTACAATGAACGTGGGGGTGCATACATCTTTACGAATAAATGCTTTCAAATTTTTTTAGGTAGTTGCCCAGAAGAGGAATTCCTGGGTCTACAATAGCTCTGTTTTCAATTATTCGAGCACCTTACACAGTTTTCTCCAGTGGCTGTACCGGTTGACCTTCCCACCAGACACGCCTGCTTCTTAAAAGCTTTGAGACAGCAGCACACACATCGCATCCACTCACATTGCATGGGTGAGAACCAGCCCTGTACCCTGTGAGATTCAAGGAGGCTGGACAAGGTAGTCACCCACAAGGCAGCCCTTTCTCAGCTACACCTCTATGTGCGCACGGATCTGGCGGTACATCTGGTCTCCTGGCCATACACGCATGGGCCCCAGAGGGAGGTGAGAGGCAACGATAAGAACCAGGCAGAATGACCCTTTGCTCAGTGGCAACCATTAGTCTATAATAGCAATGGGCATGGTATCTTTCACACCTGCATAAGCTTATTGAATGGAAACGGTGGTCAGGCTTTTTTCTAGGTAATTTCCATACAACCCAGACAACACATGTTCTCCCTGAGTCACAACAAAGGCTGCTTCTTTTTCTGAAATTTGGCTTTCCTGCAGGAAAGCGTGGTGCTTGGGGAACTTTTTAAAAGAATGATTTGGCATAAAGTTATTGCTCACCTACTAAGTGCTAGACATGATGTCGGGTTTTAGGAACTAATTTTCAGGAGCTCACTTTTCTCTAAAAGGCAGAGATACAATCACAATACAAGTGTTGGGGCCTCTGTGGGAGGCAGGAGAGGGAGAGAGTTTTCTCTCCCTAGAAGACAGGGTGTGCTAGGAGGAGGGGGTCACAGAACGTGTCACAAAGGAGGTGTCTAGCATTTGAATGAGATCCTGAAGGACAGTTAAGAAATTGCCCTAGAGAAAGGAAAAGAGGGGCATGCAGGCACAGGTCAGGAGGCATGGGTTGCCTAAACAGTGATTGGCTGATATGTCAGGCACCCCAGGAGGCCAAGGCTGGAAAGAGGAAGTGACAGGGAAGAGGAGGATGGGAGCAACTGTTAGCCCATAATCCACTTCCTTCTGTAACTCCCTCTCCCTTCTAACCAACACATCCCAGAACTACCTGTCGTGCCTGCAGTTTCAGCTTCCCCAGTGAACATAGCAGACAGCTGCCTGAAGATCAGGGCCTCTCCACCTGGGCACTGTTGACATTCGGGGCCACATCCTTCTTTGTTGGGGAGGTCGTCCTGTGCATTGGAGGATGTTTGGCAGCATCCCTGGCCTCACCCCACTAGAGGCTGGTAGCGTCTCCTAAATTGTCACTAGGGAAAATGTGCCCTTAGACATTGCCAACTGTCTCCCTGGAGGCAGAATGGGCTGGCTGAGAACTCCTGCTTTGGACAGATGTCACTTTCCTTTTATCATCTACCATAAAATTAAGTATTGTGCTTTGCTTATAGTAGGGCAATGGGTGGTTTGAGGACAGAACTCTTCTGCGCCAAAGTGCCTTATTCCATCGGCCAACAACCCTGCCCTGGCTCAGAGCCGTGTTATGGGGGCCAGCAACATATAATAGGCATGCTCTATTTTATATTGTGGTCACCTTTAAAACGTCTGTCTCAAAGTCAAAAGCTAGCCTAGCAGGCATCCAGTTTCCATTTATTTTCTTAAATGATGTTGTCTTTTAAAAATAAACTGATTGGCCCTGGCTGGCATAGCTCAGTGGATTGAGCGCGGGCTGGGAACCAAAGTGTCCCAGGTTCGATTCCCAGCCAGGATACATTCCTGGGTTGCAGGCCATAACCCCCAGCAACCGCACATTGATGTCTCTGTCTCTCTCTCTCTCTCTCTCTCCCTCTCCCTCCCTCCCCTCTCTAAAAATAAATAAATAAAATCTTTTAAAAAATAAATAAACTGATTGAGGGCCAAGCGAATTAAAATAATTTTTGAATGCTTCATTTCTCCTCCTCGTCCTCCTTCTTCATCATCAGAACAGCCTCTTGCATGTTTTATGGTTGAACCCCTACAAAAATAATACTTCGCTCACTTGCAGACACCCTTGCAGTTCATCTGGGGAAAGTATCAGCCAGGATCCTACATTTTCTCAACTAACTTTTGACTCTGCTGCCTACACAGCTGGCAGTGAAAACATATGGATCATTCTTTAATCAACAGCCCGGAATATCATCACTTTGAGCACCTGTCAGAGAACTCATCCAAGAGCTGATTGCAGTGCAGCATGCGCCAAGAGTGTGATGGAGACATCTGATTTTCAGAGACGCTAAATGGCACCTGAACTCCCCATTCCTCCCAGCTCTCTAACTGCTCTAGCTTATTGGAAAAACAGCTGGTCTTGGCTCTATTATTCACGCTTTTCACAGGAGGGCTTTAGGGTGGAGAAAAAGTTGTAATTTTACTTTTTTTCCTTTGGTAGGGGGAAATATAAGAAATACCCATCTGTGAGTAAAAAAAAATCTGTCCTTTGTAAAATCATAGTTAAAGTTGCTGCCAATTATAACCCTGTTTCCTAACAGTGAACAGAGCCCTGGCGCCAGCAGTGAGTTGGGAAGAGCCAGACCATGCCTTCGGACAGAATGCGGGCAGGTAGGTGTCAAGGCCAGGATGAGCGATGGTCAGAGGGAAAGTTCCGTGCTTCCTAGACTGCCGGGCTGTCTGGGACACTGTGTGCAGAAGGACGAAGCGTGTGCTTGGGGCCTGGGGTGGGGCGGAGGCACCTCTCATGCCTTCAGAGTTAGTCCTTCGGACACCAACCAGACCTCAGGGGAACCCAAGATGGGGCAGGGGACGGGGAGACAGACATTTTTACTGTAAGTGAGATACAGGGAACTGGGACATTTCATTTCAAATGAGAGACTGAATATGCAAATAAACAATATCAGACCAGATACTAAAATAGAATTCTGACCCACAACCTACAGCAACCCGTCCAGAAAACTGACACATTATTTAGAATGGTCAGCCCAGGTAGTCAGCCTGGTATAAGTCAGACTGGTGAGAAGTCAGATGCTAGCCCTGGCGGGTGCGGCTCAGCTGGGTAGAGCTTCAGCCTGTACACTGAAAGGTCACAAGTTCGATTCCTGGTTAGGGCACATACCTACATTGTGGGTTCATTGCCCGGCTGGGGAGCCTATGGAAGGCAACCAATCAATGTTTCTCTCTCACATCAATGTTCCTCTTTCTCTCTCTCAAAAAAAATAAAGCAATGAAAACATGCCCTTGGGTGAGAATAAATACTCGGTGGCTATTCCTAGAGACAGCCCAGGAAGCTGAACAATAGCCTCTGTACTGATCAGCCCACAAGGGCCAGGACTTAATAACTAACTGTTTGACCCTCTTTCCAACCTAGGACCCACCAGAGAAGGCCAAGTGTGCACTCCCAACCAACCACGTAGGATGCCCCACTTTTGGCTAGTGCGCCTGCAGCTTCTCCACCTGAAGCTGTCCTTCCTCCCCCGCGCTGCCCGTCTTTGAGTCTCTGCTAGACGTAAATGATGGTGGCTGGCTCCCTTTTATTTCAAGTTCTGAACAAACAGCCTTTGCTTATTCTCATTTGGTCTTCATTTATCTCCACAGAATGTTGAGAGAAATGTAACCTAATTTTGGAAAAATGAGTCAGGTGTGAGAGAGCAGTACTCCAGAGGGGCACGCGTGGAGCCGGGGCCCAGCCCTTGGTGTCTGCACACCTGTCCCCTGTCTGGAATGACCCCGTCCCCTCTACTCCTCTAGGAGAAAGCCCACCCATGCTCCTGAGCTCAGGCTGAGAGACCCTGCTGCTCAGCGGCTGCCAGGGAGCCTTCCCTGCCCCTCGCCAGCAGAACCCCAGGAACTCTCCCCTTCCTTCACGTTAGAGTGACAACGCTGGTCCCACACAAGATGTCAATAGCAAGGACATGAATATTTTGTGAGCACCACTTATTTCCTGGGGGCTTCTTCCTGTGGCATCTCACTAATCCTGTCTTAACTCCATGAGGTAGGAATTTGTCCCTCCCCTTCACAGATGATGAAGGCAAGACAGTAACTCACCATGGAAAATGGAAGACGTGTCTGTCTTTCCCAATTTGATTTTGAGCTGTTTGATTAGATGATTTTGTATGAATTTTAATTCTTCATGCAGAGCAAAGGCTGGACACACAAAGATGTTTCGTAAGGGCTTGGAAAGTGAATGAATGAATGAATGAATGAATGAATAGATTCCTATAGGGCAGGAAAATGAATTTATTTACAAACCTAGCCTGGCTTAAAGGACTAATTACCCCAAAGCATGGGCCATATGGTTCCTGCAGACAAAGGCGTGTAAGTCAAATTTTTTCTTTCACCGAGATGCAGTTTCTCTGGACAGGAAATCAATCACTGTAAAACTCTGGGTGGAGGCTGCAAGTGTTTGCAGCTCTGGCTTGGTGGGTTTGGGGGCTCCGATGCCTGTGAGTCGCACACTGAGGACTTCCCGGGCAGCAGGAGCTTCCTGCCTCCGAGGGAAGACAAATGTCAGCAGGTGAGCGGCACCCGGTGCCTAAGCAACAGGACAGGAATTCCCTCTTGTAGTCTCTCTGTCATTTTGCTTTGCCTTGGGGAGACCACTTCTTTGGTGCCTTTGGTTTACTTAATTATTTGAAACATTTTTGTTGAAAAGTTGTCATAGCAACAGCATCAACAAATATTTGAGAGGACAAATTCTATCTCCAGCACCCTCAAGTAATGTTTCATTTTGCCCATTATCAACCCATGCTCATCCACACATAAGCACTTTATACACTTGTGGCAACAAGGCAAAGTCTATTATCTATTCTGCCGTTGTACCTAACGTTACCTCAAAAACATTCTCTCTGTTTCCAAAGGCTTCCTATTTAAAATTCTCAATGTACAATATTTTACAACTTATGAAGTTATTCTCACATTTTTGTACAATTACTCCACTCCCCGTGGTTTTACTATCTTCTAGATAATGTTTCAGGAAGCATCTGCTTGCGTGTACTTTTTTTGCCTTCTGATTAATATTTCCTTAGGATAAATTCTTAGGAGTAGAATTTCTGACGTCTTTGTGGCTTCTGATAAATAGCATCACGCTGGTGTGCAGAAGCACTTCTGCTAGTGTGGAGAACCAGGTCGTAGCTCCAGGAGGATGCCTTGCTATGAGCCCATGCAGGCTTGCCCTTAGGATGGGGCGTGAGACAATTGATGGATGCAGCATCCCCTTGAAAGAATTAAAAGGCATCTGTTAGAGGCAGCCATGTAGGTGACGTGTGGGACAAATTACCACCAAGCTGCCTTGATTAGAATTTTATGAAGCAAAACTATTTTGTTTTGAATATGTGAACTCTCATATGGGTACCGAGGGTTTTCTTTTTCCTCCTCCTGAGTTTTGTGTCTCATGCATCTGAGTGTGACTACAAAATCAGAGATGGTTTTAATTAAACACACTAGAATTCTTACATGCAGAAAAAGGGCCATCTTTCCATAAAAACTTCTTATGTGATTGCTAAAAGCATGAAACCCGTAAGGAATTGCATTCATATCTAGGTTTTAAACTACAAAAGCAAATTTAGACTCATTTTATCTTTTTGTAGACCACAAGAGATAATCAACAGACTTGATGCCTAAGCGTGATGAAATGTAAGCTGAGTGGGCAAGTCACCTTCATAATGATAATCATAATCACAATCATAGCTGCCATCCCAGGAGCACTCCCTATGTGGCAGGTTCAGTGCTCAGTCTCCCTGAATGCGTGTACCTGATGCTGAGAGGGAGGTGCTACTAATGTGCCTGTTTTATAGATCGGGAAACTGAGGCTTGAGAACATAAGAGAAGTACTTTTCTATATAGCAGCGTAGTCACTGGTGTTGGAATCTGGGTCAATGCAAGCACTGGCCAAAGGGTGAGGTGAGTAAAGCCCCCTAAACAGGGGGCTGTGTAGTGGAAGAGTTTCATGAAATAAAGGCAGCAGTTCAGGTCCCATGGCAGGGGTTCAGAGCTCAGCTCTCCGGCAGGGATACTTGGGTCACGGGTCTGAAGGAATCACTTCGTTACTCTCACCTACTGCCCACCAAGGGGCAGAGCTCTGCCAGTGAGCCCAAGACACAGAAAAACTTCCCAGATGATACCTAGCCTCCATCACTATGTTCTGCTCTCCGCTAGAATCACCCAATTTTTTCCTGGAAGCACACTGCAGGCTATTGCAGAATCTTAACACTTTGGACCTTGCCTTTGGGTGCCGGGCGTTATATGCTCAGCCACTAATCCACTGCCTTCTCTTTCTAGCCCTGTCTCATGTCAGGTGCTTCCTTCCTCCTCCCCATCTGCCTCTCTTACAGCTAGGAGGCATCCCGGTGTATTTTCAAGAACAAGCAGGATGCTAAATCCTACTGTGACTTGCCTACCTGGTCAGGGATAGATGACGTTCTAACATGATCAGACTCCACATCTGTCCACCAAGCAGAATTCCATCTGGCTGGGCAGCAAAGGCATGAGCTCACAAATAGGGGGACCAGACCTCCCACAAAGGATGGACTGGGTTATCTCTATAAAAACTAATACACTGCTCAGCTGCAAGCACCTGTCTTCAGTAACGGAGACTCAACTCCTTCCATAACTGCTAATCAAGTGGAAATCACTCTGTTACGAGGGCTGCATGAGGAATTTTGAGCACCATTTATTTCGCTTCAAGCCTCTTTGAGGGAGTATTAAGTTAAGAGCCAGCTTTTTAACGAAGCATTATACTTAATCTTTTACCACTTTGTTCTTTTTCTCTAAAAATTATTTCCATTATTCCAAATTCCATTTTGCCTTTTCTATAGCTCCTTTATGAAATGTTCTTTGAGAGATAAAAAAGGCCATTAAATGCTGTGCAGTCCCAACCCTCCTTTAATAAAGAAGGGAGCCGTGGAGCCGCCGTGGCAGGTCACCGCGGTTGAGAGGAGCGGAGGCACCGTGCACGCCGCACGGGGCATTCCGAGTCCGTGCTGGGGGCGGTGCCTGCCTCTGACCGGAGGAGAACGGTGGACTCCATCCCTGCAGTTTATCAGAATGACGTTTCTTACCCTGAAGACAGTCCGATTATGATAAAAGACCTAGCATTCATGTCATCAGAGTCCCAGAAAGGGAGAATAAAGGGGGTGGGGCTGAAAAAGTACGTGAAGTACTTTGACGGTGGAAGCCAAAAGGCTTTAATGTGAGCGGAGGAAACACTGATGGGGATGACATTACATACGGGGAGGGGAAGGGGCAGGGGGAGGGGTGTTGGGAACCGCCCTGACTGGTATCAGAGGCTGAAACCCCAGCCTAGCTAAGGCTAAGGGAACGCCCTTGGAACTGTAAGCCAGCAAGGAGATAAAAGCTTGTCTTCCTGGCAGGAATGCTGCTTCTGCTGCTTTATTCATGACTGAACCCCCAAAAGCTTGGTCGGTTAGCCAAAGACGGGTAAGATTCCCCACGGGGAGAACGACCTAAGCCAGGCACGATCACTTTGGGAGGCCCCCCCAAAAGAAGGACTTGGGGGGGGGGCTGCAGCAAAAGGGGGGTGATGGACCCTCGCTCCTCGGCTTTGACATAGCCTGAGTTCTCAGCGTCTGGGAGAAAATCTCCTTATCTCTTGGTTACCTAGTTCCCTTGCTCCACCTAAGCCTAAAACAATGACAGGGTGGTGCAGCTCGGTACTGAGAAGTGCGGATTCCCTGGGTGATCAGGCCTAAGAAAGAACATGTAAATTACTGTGAAACCTCCTTTGTTTAGAATGCTCTCAGTTGAATGAGAAGGGTCTTAGGAGGAAGTTAGTTTGTTCCTCAGTCTTACAGCTCTTTGACCCCCCAACTCAATAGACCAGCAGAGTTCTTTGTTTTCTATAGTTCCTTACTTCCCCTAATGAGTACTGTACTTTACCTGAATTATTATGCAAAATGAGCCTAATAAAAGCAGGTATGGACAGTAAATCAGCGCGCTCCCCACTAGGTGGGGTGGCCATTTCGTCCCTACTTCCCCACAGAAACTAGTTTGTCTCTGTGCATGTGGTGTTTTTTCTCGCGTGTTTATCGTCGAGCCATCCACAGCGTTCCTTGGTCACTGCTGGCCGGTGACCCACGCGCAACAGAGGGGGACACAGGAAAGGGAAGCCTCCTGCACTATATTTGAGCAGGTAAAATGGCAACACCAGTAGGCTGTGTTACTATGTACGTATAAAATGATATTTAGAGCTACCGTTAAAAAATCTTTATTAAAACACAGTCAAAAATACTATAAATAAATCAAAATAGAATGGTACAAAATGTTCAAGTGATACACAGAGGGAAATGAAAAATAGAGGTAACAGAACGAAAACTAAGATGGCACTCCCGTGTGTTGACCTCAGTAATCACGTTAAATGGAAATCATCCGAACACTCCAATTAAAAGACAGAGACTGGCAGAGTGGATTAAATAGCGGTACTCAACCACATGCCTCTTAGAAGAAATTTGCTTTCAATATAATGATAGAGGCCAGTGGAAAGCAAAAGGATGGAAAGAGTTGCATCATGAAAACATTCATCAAAGGAAAGTGAGAGTGGGCCTTTTCATGTTAGATAAGTAGATTTCAGAGCGAAGACAATTACCAAAGACAGGAACATAGCGATAAAGGGGCCAGCCCACCAAGAATACGTCGTAATCCCATGTGTGGATGCAACGGTTGGGGTGGGGGTGGGGAGAGAGGAAAAGAGAGAGAGAGAGAAATATATATACACATATATACGTGTATATATGTATTTATATATATTCAAAGACGGTTCAGGGCTTGTGTGCTGAGAACTACAGAATTCTGATGAAGGACGATCTAAATAAATGGAGAGATGTGTCATGTTCATAGATTATAAGACTCAAATATGTCAATGCTCCTCAACTGATACACAGATATAATGTAATTCCTATTGAAATGCAAGCAAGATTTTTTGTACACATAGCAACATTATTCTAAAATGTATATGGAAATGAAAAAAAAAAGAACCAACAATAGCTAAAACCACTTTTGAAAAATAAGAACAAAGTGGGAGGAATCAGTGCCCTTGACTCCACGGCTCAGGTACGCTGCAGTTTTCGAGGCTGTGTGGTCTTGCTGGGGAGACACACACCCAGATCAATGGAACACGACAGAGAGCCCAGAAAGACAGCCCCTAAAATATGATTTTTTACACAGGTGCAAAAGTAATGAAATGAGGGAAAGGTGGCCTCCTCAGCAGATGGTGCTGGAACAACTGGATATGCATTGCCAAAAACAGTGAACGCGGGCCCAAGTCCGTCATTGCTGGTAGGAGTGTAAAGTGGCACGGCTACTCTGGAGAACAGTATGACAGTTTCCTGAAAAACTAAGTTCAACTACCATCCAACCCAACAATTACACTCTCCGCAATTTATTCCAGAGAAATGAGCACTTATATTTACATGGAAACCTATACTCAAATGTTCATAGCAGCTTCTTTTGTATTAGCCCCAGACTGGAAACAGCCAACATATCCTTCAATGATGACATTGTGATACATCCATAGAGACTACTGCTCAGCAATGAAGAAGAAGAAGAAGAAGAAGAAGAAGAAGAAGAAGAAGAAGAAGAAGAAGAAGAAGAAGAAGAAGAAGAAGAAGGAGGAGAAACCACTGATATGTGTAACAGTCTCGATCAGTCTCCAAGGGATTAGGCTGAGTGAAAACAAAATAAAACCTTAAAGGTTACATATTATACAATTCCACTTATATGACATCCTCAAAATGACAAAATTAGAGAAATGGACAACAGGTTAGTGGTTGTCAGGCATTAAGGAGGCAGAGGGGGCAGAAGGAAGGGCTACGACAGGGCAGCAGGGAGGCCCTTGCGGCGATGGAGATGGTCTGTATTTGGACTCTGTCCACGTCCATGTGTGCTTCTGATGCTGCACGGCAGTTTTGTGAGATGCTCTCATTGTAAGAAATGGGGCAACAGGTTCATTGCCTCTCTTCTGTATTATTTCTTACAACTGCATGCAAATCTAAAATTATCTCAAAATAATAGGTTGAACTTTTAAAATCCAGTAATGAGAGGCTTCAAAAAATATGAATCAGGCAAGATTTATGGAGCACTGACTGTGGCTGGGGACCATCTCAGGAGCTACACATACATCAGGAATTATAGAGACAAAGTCTTTGCCTTCATGGGGCTTACAGTCTAGTGTGGGAGACAGAGAATTAACAAAAAATAAATATATTCATCATGTTCAGTGTTGGTAAGTGCTATTACAGACAGTAAAACAATTTAAGGAGAGAGAGACTAGAGGAAAAGGCAGGGGGAGAGGTGATCCACAGGGGCCTCCCGGGGAAGATGCAGGCATTCAAGACCATTTGGTTTCGGACCTGCTGCTCTGAGGTACCACTTGGGTATAGTATCCAGAAGGTGGAATAAAGACATAGATTTTACAAGCATTTTCCTTTCTTTCTTTTTTGTAGATTTTATTTATTTATTTTTAGAGGAAAAGAGAGGGCGAGAGAGAAGGGGAGAAACATTGATGTGAGACAGAAGCATCGATTGGTTTCCTCTTGCATGTACCCTGACCAGGAACCAAACCCACAACCCGGTCATGTGCCCTGATTGAGAATCGAACCAGTGACTTTTTGCTTTGTGGGAAGATGCCCAGCCAACTGAGCCACGCCAGTCAGGACTTTGCAAGCATTTTTATGAGGATAAGTATGCCAGTACAGGCATTATGAGAATAAATGAGGTAACTAGGCGACAGCTTAGAGAGAGGACAGAAAGAATTAAGGACACGGTCTTCATGAGTCCTTGTGAGACTCCTCTAGTTACTCACTGACGCTGATGCAGAATCCGAATGTATCTCACCAGGGAGGAGACTTACGCCAGCCCCTACTTGAAGGTCAATCCATCGGATGCCAAGCTGAAATCTGGTAAGCAAAGTTCCTGAGAAGGAAGTCTGGGGACAAAGGAGTTGGGGAGATGCCTGGACACTCTGGGGAGGTCTGGCTAGGCCCCCAGGGCTCCCTGCGAGGGGCAACCTCCCCACAGGGCTCTGCCGGCCTCCCCCTCTGTTGTGCACCAGCTGTGTGAAGTGCATCATCTCAGAGTCTCACAATCTCACTAGAAATTCTTGTTGCCATTTTACAGATGAGAAAGCCAAGATTTAGGGAGATGGAGGGACAGGAAGAGGCGGAGCTGGGGTTTGAGAGCAGCATTGTCTGGCTTTATTGCCTCAGTGCGATTACCACGTAGGGTGTGTACTGGGTTAAATAGTGTCCCCTGTAAATTCAAGTCCACCTAGAACCTCAGATTGTGACCCTATTTGAAAATAGGGTCTTTGCAGATATAATTAATTATGCTAAAGGGAGGTCAGCCTGGATTACAGTGGTTCTGACTCCAGTGTCGGGAGGCGCTGTGAGGGAAAAGAGAGGGAGATTCAGGCACATCACACACGCAGGGGAGAAGTCACAGGGTCGGAGCGATGTAGTGGCAAACATGGGCTGCAGGGGCGGGTGGAGGCCGCCTGAAGGTAGGGAGAGAGGAAGCGGTCCTCCCTGGAGACTCGGAGGGAATGTCGCCCTGCTGACACCTCAGTTAGGACCTGGAGCTTCCAGAACTGTGAGAGGACACATTTCTGTGGTTGCCAGCACTCTGCTGGGGGCACTTCCTTGGGACACCTCTAGAGAACTAATATTGATCCCCTGAAATGGACACAAGCCCACGTGTTCTATACTGCTGTTGCCAGAACCTTTAACTACACCACTGACAGCCTGGGACCCAAACAAACACTCACCGAGCAGAACCTCCCACCAGCCATTTCCTTTTCTGCGCCCCTGGCACGGTTCCTTCAAATCCAGCACGGTGCTTGGGGTCGGTCTGTCTGCTTGTTTTTACACACCTCAAGGACGCATGAGCCACTGAGAGATTTAGTCCGGATTCCAGTGCCTACCCACCCACCCTCTTTCCAGAAGCCCACTTTTCTTCCCAGCTGATCGGGGGAGTTTTCCCTGAGATGCCTGGTGCTGGGCGCCGCGAACCCCAGCCACCCAGCCACTCCCAGTGCATCACACTGCTGTTTCCAATCCGTCCTGTGACTGTGGGTTGTAGGATTTTACTCAACGGGAACCGCCATCTTCTGTACGGGGTGTTTCCTAACTAAAATTCATTTTACCAACTTTGTGGACATCGCCACCAGGAGCCAGATTTCTTTTAAAATTCTATGGGGCGGCCTTTTTCCATAGTGCTCAAAAAAAAAAAAATGGCAGTCTGGCTATTGTCCTCAGTAAATCTTGTTCCAGCAAGTTCTGCATCCACTTAACTTTATGAATTAGGGTTCTGTGGTTTGGATTCCATCCTGCTGCCTCACCACTCTCCTCCCAATTTAAACCCTTCCAATCCAGGATCTCAGACAAAGTTGGGGGCTGGGAAAGCTTAGTGGAGCCTCATATTCTTTGTCTCTTGCTGCCCCCTGCTGGGCAAATCATTTGTTTTGTTTTGTTTTGTTTTTCTTTTTCTTTTTTAACTAAGGAAATGGACAGGTTCTTAGGGATGGATGGGTGAAGGAGAAGCAGTGTTTTAGAAGAGAGAGGGTCAGATAATTTCCATTATTTGAAGTTCTCAGTTGATTTTTAAATGTGAAGAAATGGAAATTGTGATATTGAAAACAGGTTTATAGTTAGCTGACTGGTATTTTAAAACACACAACTATAAGGTACTGCAATTATGCTTCTGCAAAATAATTCGATTTGTGTAAGTACCGATTTGAAGGACACTGCTGGTGGTTTGGCCCAGTCAGTCCTCCAAACACACGGACCCCGAGGTGAAGGCTGTGTGCCCATTCCCTGGGACACCATCTTTTTAGAAAAGATTTTTTCTCTTGGGGCAGAGGAGTATCCTGTTTTCCTGTTTTGAGCTGCTCTGGGACAGCCTGCTACCCTCCACCCCCCCCACACACACACATACACACACACGCACACTGCCCCAGGGCTGAAGACCGTCAGAAGAGCCTGGAGCCGCGCCCTAGCCTGCAGGAGGAGCAGGGAGGCCACTGGGGCGTCTTCGGTGCTGGCTGCCCGACCCGAGAGAGCCGTAGCCTGCCTCTGCTTCCTGCGGCCGGCCGAGGGACAAGGGTTTCTGTTCAGGTTTCCCACCACAAACCTCACTCACCCTCTTGGGAAAAGGCAGTTTCCTACCAGCGGGGGGCCATGCTACCTACACTAGGAGACTGCGGTCCGTTCCACTCTGGCTTCCCTTCCCTACGGTGTTCTCACCCAGTAGGCACCCACGCAGACCTGGGTTAACGATGTTATATGTTTCTTTTTACCATGAGTCGGTAGAAGTGGGCTTTATCATCTAAAGTAGTTAATCCATGATGCTGGGGCAGTGACTCAGAATTAGGTTTACATTGATTTGAAGAATGAATGGAAATGCCAATGCATTTTGTTCTGCCCACCTGAGTGTGTGGATTAAAATTCAGGCCCACATCCCTACTTGCCCAGACGTGTCTCATATTCCGCCAGGTACCCCTATAATCACTATCTCTAACACAGAACCTTGCTCCAGATCGGTTTCTGTCTCATAACCTGCCTACCCCCACCCCACCACCAGGAGAGTAAGGCTTTTAAAACTTTTATTGCAATTTCACATTGCCGAGACTTCGACATGCAAAATCAATGGACTTGTCTCCTGGAGTGGAGTAGAGGGCAACTCAGGTGTTGTCAGACGGGAGGGGTGAGTCACCTGGGGGGTGAAGGTGCATTGATTATGCCCATTAGGACCATATATCAGTCTGGGATGAATTGGGGGAAAATTCAATCCTTCACTGCAGATATTTAGAGGCACATTGGGGTGATGACCCCTGCCTCTCCCTGAAGGGAGGTGCCCATGGCCTCTGTGTGTGCAGACTTGCCCCTACCCCACTCCCGTCCCCGTGTGAACATGAGTGCAAGGGGAACAGGGCTCTTGCTGCCTTGTTTACCAGTGGAACCCAGTGGTCTGGTGGTGAGCAGCACACTGGAAGCACTCAATAAACATGTGTCAGTGGGTTGAATGCAACTACCTTACCCCAGCACGTTTCTTTATGCTGCAGTCAGAACAATCTAAAGCTCACATCTCCTTGAGACCATTCTTTTTTTGAGACCCGTCAATGAATCGTTCAGGTTAAATCAAAGGCTTTTACGGGAACTCACAGGTGGATGGGGCTGCATTCCAGCCACATCGACTCTTCCATCTCGCTAGAGGGCCTTGCTTCCCAGCCTGCAGGCTTTCACCCAGTCTGCTCCCCACCCATGGGACTCTCCTTGCACTGTTCGGCCAGCAGTAACTCCTCCCGCCTCAGCTCAGCTGTCACTTCCCCTCAGAAGTCCCTGGAATGACACTGATCACATCTTACTGTAATTATTTTGGGGGCACCCACTTGAAGGTGGGCCTATGCCTACCTTATCCACCATCACACTTACCACAAACTGAGACATTGCTTGTCACATGATTGGTAGGCAATGAACATGGCGGTGTCTTTGGAGCTCACCTTTCACTCTTTGGCTGGTCAAAGGCAGCAAACCCAGGTTCAAATCCAGACACTTGCCAGTTGGGTGACTTTGTTTTTGTAACCTTTCTATGCTTTTGTTTCCATCTGTGACATGGGGCTCATGACTGCACCTGGGTAAAATGAGGTAAAGCTCTTTTTTATCCGAGAACCCGACAATTAATGCTTAATGTGCACTAAGTGTTTAATTAATGTTGATTATGATTATTAACCACTACTTTTGAGACCCTGCTTTCTTCACTTCTAAGCTGCTACTACCTCCTGCAAGGGCTTCCACTGCACAAGACATGGCGTCAACATTTCCCCTCTTTTTCCTGCTCACGGATTAATAGGCCTTTCATGGAAGAATATCAGCTGCTAATCACTATATCACCTTAAAAATAGGAAGTATGAGCATATTATGTAGATAATAGACATTTTATTACATTGTTAAACACATTACTCACTTTCTTACGTGATTTCCTGAAACCCAGATGCTCTATTCTGTCTTAGAGGTGGGGGAGTGGGTATTGTGATTAAACTCTATCCAGCCTCCACTCTCTCTTAGGCTTCCTGGACGGCTGTCTTTTCAGGGTTGGACAGGAAACAGGTGCGATAGGTTTGTGAGTCTCGGTGGGCGACTGTCCTCCAAAGCACTGAGCTGACCGCTGCCATGGTGATGACAGCATCAGTGACAACATCCACAGCCATAAAACCATTTATTGACTGCGCTTTCTCCTTAAAGAATCAGCAGTATTATTCTCATTCCACTGCTGGAAAGTGGCAGAAGCTGGGTGTGAAGGCAGATTTAGTCTTCTATTACACAGAAAAGATCACAGGGTGACCTTTCCTAACTCAGGACTGTATGATCTTGTGGCAAGCAATGCCCAGGCATCTCATACTAGGTCTCTCCTGGTCAACCGCCAATTTCTTCCTGTCGCTTAGAGCCAGGAGAGGCGCTAGGGGCGGGCAGTACTCGCCTCATGGAAGTTGTGTGCGTGTACGCTCGTGTGCATGCATGCACGTGTGTGTGTATTTGCCATAGTTGAAGTCCCTGCTAAAGTGTCCTGTATGCTAACCATCTCCCATTTCTTTATTTTTGGTTCAACCTTTTGTATGAAGTTAATACAGTCTGATTGAATAAACATAACACTACAGATATTTCGACTTATTAGAAAATGGACTCATTCTAGACTTGAGTGGAAGGGACAGGGTTGGTTTGGAATCTGTACTCACCCCAGGACATGTGGCAGTTTCTTTCTATTCAGTATTTTGTTCACTGACAAGATTAAAAGTTTCCTTAAGCGGAGACCTGAAAAAGTTTTTAAAATGCCAAAATGGCAGCCTGAGAGTGCTTCAGTTCAGTTATTCGCAAGCCTGGGCATGCATCGGAAACACCTGGAGGGTTTATGAAACCGTGTGTTGCCACTTGTGGGGTGGCGGGCCCTCCTTAGAGTTTCTGACTCGCAGGTCTGGGGTGGTGCTCAAGAATCTGCATTTTTAACAAGTTCCCAGGAGATGCCGATGGGGGCTGTGCACTCTGAGAACCACTTACTAGTGGTTCTGACACAAAAATTAATGACACCCAGGCCCCACCTCCAGTGCCTCTGGCTTAAATTGTATAAAGTGTAACCTGGGCATTAGGGGGTTTTAAAAGCTCCCGAGATTATTGTGATGTGGAGCAGAGTCTGAGAACCACTGACAGGGGCAAAAGGACTTGCATGTGAAGAACGATGGGAGCCTTGGAGCCCCTGAGTGTGGGAGGGGGTAGACGGTCTCCCTCAGGTGACAGTTGTCCTGGACAGTGATGAACAGGTGGGCCAGGAGTGGGCTTGTGCTCAGAGTCTCAAAGTGCATGACTTGCTAACTGCAACCTTGCCCGACAGTGGTTCTCAGGCTCCAGGAAGGCTGCAAAAAATTGTCTACTACTCAGCCCTTGTGTCTTTCGGGGTTGTTAGGTCTGTGTAAAGAAGCTTGGTGCTAACTATGCAGGAAAGGAGGTTAGTGAAAAGATGTCTGATGACCGGAATCTAAGCTTGTGCAAGCAAGGCACAAAACCAAGCCTGGGGTGGCCCGATGGGGCAATTGCCACTGCAGTTTGACCACACACTGGAAATCCTGCCAAAGCCACTGCCCCCCGGGAACTTGACATTGTAAACCTCTGGCATCTGTGGAAACCCGGCACCTCCTGTGCTGCCCTCAGCAGTACGGGTTTCCCAAGGAGATCCCTCCTAAGGAGAACCCTGACCCGATTACAAGAGCCCTGTCATATGACCCGCCTCGGCTGGGAACCCTAGGGATGCAAGTGCTTATTGAACCTGGACAAGGAATTCAGGGAATTCCTCCAAATACTACAAAGTTCCTCTGCAGCCAGGGAGATGGAAAGGTATGGTTGCTATTGCTCAGACCCTTGGCTCTCCCATCTTCCTTTTCTGAGAGGCACAACCTTCTCCAGGAGTGTCCTCCACCCCACAAACAGCAGCAAAAACAGTCCTCCCAGTTCTCCACATCCTCTGTCGCTTTCATGCACGGGTTTCACTACCAATCACTGCTCTTTTCAAAGGGCAAACGAGTGTAGTGTCAGCATTGAGGACAGGAATGTGTGAAATGGCTTGCTCTGGCCAGCTAAAAGGAAATGAAGGGACTAAACCTTCCAGAATGCTGTTCACACGCCGATTCCCATGCCACCAACACCAATGGCGGAGCCATTTGCAGTGTCGCTGCCTGGGGCTGTTCTGAACCCCGCTACAAAACAGGAAAGGGGTTTGGACAATCCAAGTGGAGTTGGAACACCTTTAACTGCAGGAGTGCTGGCCACAGGGTGTTCTGGATTTCCTTGGAAAGGAGAGCCGATGGCAGGTCTTAGAGGTGCATATTTGATTTGTTTCTCCAATGACCTCCTTGTGGTCAGGGCGTATCTTCCTTTGTCATTCTTCTCCAAGCTTGATGGGAGCGTCACACCCTGTGAACAGGACTCTGCACTGCATCCTGTCATCTCATTCCCTCCACTGTGGCGGTGGGTCCTTTCATTAGCCCCTATTTGCAAACAGGGAAGCCCAAGGTCGGGAGGATGAGAAGCTTGCCCAGGCTTAGGAACAAAGCGCTTCAGACCCAAGCTGACTTCAGAGTCTTCTTCCTTGACACCAGACTAAATGGGTCCATTTGCCCACACTCATCAAAGCCCAGTAAAATAGGAACAGGATTTTTGTAGCAAATAAGGGTTTATTTTTAGGAAGTGGGCCATGCTCAGAGACAGGTGAGCTGATGCTCAGAAAGACCAGGTTCCCTGATGGCTTCCAGTCGGTGGATTTCCTAGGGGCCAAATTATTAATCACGGTGACTAAGGGAGTCAGGGTGGTGGTCAGGGCCCTGGTCTCTACCGACTGGTGGGCGCTAGGGGAGGGGGTCGGCACCTGTGGTGCTGACGTCAGCCACGGTGCCAATCACATGGTTTCCATGCTTTTCTGGGCCTGGATCTGAAACGCAGCTGAGGCCCTCATGTTCCCTCTAGATGGACCAAACCTCTGTTCCGTCTCTGCACCTAAGATTATGTGATGCTGATCAGAACCTCATTGTCCTGCGGGCTTGATGATTAAGGGAGTAACATTCCAGGGAGAAGGAGGCAGGTTGGTCAGGGGGCTGGATGAGGCCAATTTGAATACAAAGAAAGACAAAGAGAAAAGGCCATACTAAAAAAATGAAGTTTCTACCCAGTTACACTCTTTATTTCACAATGACAATAAGGAAGAATATTGTTTTTGATTGTATAAATTATACAGTACTAGTTGTAAAAATTCAAACAGCGCAAGAAGATATAAGGGAAAAGGTCAAATTCATCTGAAATTCCATCATCCTGAGATAATTAACATTCATATTTTGGTACCTATTCTTCTGTGCGTCAGTTTATATGCACACACAGGCTGATGCAATGTTGCACAGCTGAAATCCTTACACTGATGTTGGTGAGATGGGGGGTGTGTGGCAAAACAGCTGAAATCAATAAAAGCTACAGGCACTCCCCCACCCCCAGATTTATAGCTTAAAACCATTAGGAGAGACCAGCTTGATCCTACACGGCCACTAATTTCACATACGATAACCCCTAGGTTTGTGACTCACTCACTGTGCTACATTAGCATACTAAATGACGTACCTGAGCTGCCGGCAGCAGAAACGGCCCATGTAAGGACACAAAATGGCCAAGGAGCTCTTCTGAGAAGTCTCTTCCCCTATCCCCAGAAAGATCTGGAATATTCTTCCCCCTCATTGAATGCCCTGCTCCCCCTCACTGAATCCCCCTCATTGAATGCATTAAATGCACCTCAATAAAGGAAGTAACTTCCACTAGAGAGGAGCTGCTCATCTATGTATGGAGTGGCCCACTCTCTGTCTCACTGCTTCACTAATGAACTCACTCTCACTTGAAACTCTGCGCTGGATCAAGTCTGAATTCTTTCCTGTGAGAAGCCAAAAACCTACAGTTGCTGGTGAATCCTCAGGTCCCTTGACCCCAAGACCTCCACTGGTTTATGAAGCTCTTACTAGTTTGCTGATCAGCACAGCTCAAATAAACCCTCCGTGTTTGTTTGTTTTTTTTTTAATCGGTGTTATTACGATGGTGGACAAGAAAAGAGCTTGCTCTAACAGATGGAGCCCCTTGCGGCAGGCCAGACTCTTCACTGTGCGTGGACAGGTCCATGGACCGGAGGGGTAAGGGAATGTGGCATATTCGGAGCACAGGTGCCGGAGTCACACCGCGAGCGCCCCCTGCTGTGCGACCCTGAGCACCCTGCTTAACCTCTCTGCATCTCAGTTCCCGGGTAATGAAGTGGAGATGATGGCACCTACCTCACAGGGTTGTTGTGAGAATTCAATTAGAAAACACACATACATTCAGAACATTCCTTCCCGGGGAGTAAATGCCTAATGTTAACTGATATTACTAGACTACCCAGAGAGCATGGAAATCAAAAAGGTACTCAAGTGAATCATTAATTACCATGGAGCTGCATGCACTATACATTAAATTAGTTTTTTCTTGATATTAATGATGTTTAGTGCTGTTTTGTATCTCCCAGGTGTAAGGTCTGTGGAGTATAAGAGGTTTTTAAAAATTGTTATATTTTCTCGGCATGAAGGAGAAGAGCATACAGTGTTGGAGAGACATGGAAAGGCTATGAAGCTGATACTCGTTCATTTCTCTTTTTTGGAAGATTTTATTTATTTATTTATTTAGAGAGGGAAGGGAGGGAGAAAGAGAGAGAGAAACATCAATGTGCGGTTGCTGGGGGTCATGGCCTGCAACCCAGGCATGTACCCTGACTGGGAATTGAACCTGCAACACTCATTCATTTCTTTATTTGCCCTTTCATCAATTGCTTGATATGCTGGGAACATACTAAATTTTTGTGTTTTAGAAGAGTGCCTACTATGTATCAGGCACTAAATTAGGGACATGGGAGATACAAAATTTAACAACACGAGGTCACGCCCTCACGGAGTTCACATGAGTCAGGACAGTGAGAGTCTTCTTCGGGTCTCACGGTTTTTACATTCAAGCTGCAAGGTACAGATGGATGAAGATTAAAGCCCAGGCACATCTAAATTAATTACCCTTGTTTTATCCTGTTTAGTTTACTAGGACAGCGGGAAAAGAAGAATTTCAAAGTTGAGCCCAGATGTCAACCGCCCAATTAGGTGGAGTATGAGCCTCTCTCCAGAGTTATAAATCACCCATAAGTCCCACAGGGGACAGACGTGGCTGTTATAAACATGTGCTGGGGCAGGACGGGACCCCAGGGCCAGGCTGAGACAGTTCCAGTTTGCACGTGTGCCTCTGGAGTACCAGTTGAGCGCTTCCTTGTGACAAAGAAAAGAAAAATGCTGGATGTAGCAGAGAATGCTTCATTCTTGACCAAACCCAACCCAACTTACGTTTACCCCAGCTGACAAAGAAGGGGTTAGCCAAGGTATCTGCACGGGTTCCGGGTGGATAATACAATGGATTCCAAGGGTGAATATTCTCCAGTGAAATGCACTTGATCATGCAAATTCTTTAAATAAACCAAGAGTATTTTAATGTTTTGTTCTCTTCTCCTAACCCCAAAGTGTCACTATTGGCCTTATATTAATGGCCTACCTCTTATAGCTGATCAGCAACAATTTTTCTCTTGCCGGTGGACCCACTACTGAATTTTATTCTTAGCTTTGTGTGGTTGTTCCTCAAGTGCATCGGGGAAAACAGCGACATTGAACTAAATATTAGAGGTATTTTCTTCTCCATTTGATTACAGACACAAAGTTTTATGTCGATTGGAAGAAATGTTTCTTCACTTTAATAAACTTGGGACACCTTCAAGAAAATGTCAGTGAACAGAATAAAACCCATTATTGGCATTATTGCCTCTGCTATTGTATGAGAAAAGATCAAGATAGCCATTCAGCTTTTAAAAAGTGGAAAACTCATTCAATTTACTTTTCTATTGTTAACTCAGTTTAGTTGTAACCAAAGAGATGATGGGAAAATCATATGTTATTTCCCTCTTTTTTCCAGTGTTGGGCACTTGGGCTTCATCTGGACTTTTATATACTTTTAAAAAAGAGTTTATTTATTTATTTTTAGAGAGAGGGGAAGGGGGGGCGGAAAGAGGGAGAGGAACATCAATGTGTGGTTGCCTCCTGTGTGGTTGCTTCTCACACGCTCTCACTGGGGACCTGGCCCACAACCCAGGTATGTGCCCTGACTGGGAATCGAACAGGCAACTCTTTGGTTCATAGGCCGGCACTCAACCCACTGAGCCACACCAGCCAGGGCCATCTGGGCTTTGAACAGACCTAGAAGAAGGTGTTCAAAGTGACTGGGCAGACCCGTAGGCTCCCCACAATGGCTGCCACACATGCTCTATCTCGCCCTGCTGCCTTTGGCTGTGGACCCAGTCTAACGCCTTATAAAATACATCCTTCTCAGGGACATATGTTTCTTCTTTACATTAAACACATGAAGGAGGTTCAATTAAAGAAAGACAAAGCTGATTGACTTTGAAGACGCTGCATTCCAGAGGGGCTGTGTTCACTGATTAACTCAGTAGAAATGGTTGTCTTTGGTAGATTTTCTTTCTTAAGATGCCATTGAGTCTCTTTTTTGTGTGAATCTGTTTCAGAAACTCCAGTGTAAAAGAAATATAACTTTATGCATTTGTCATAACTCATATTTGTTTATGTCCCTGGCCTCTTGTTCTGCTAGATCCACGGCCAGGAGAGGGTCTCAAGCAGAGTCAAGATGTGTGTGTGTGTGTGTGTGTGTGTGTGTGTGTCCAATGATGAAAGTTTTGAAATTATAGCCATACTTAATTTTGATAGAACTTAAAAATAAATATTTTGAGCTTGCTGACATTGCTTTCAAATCTCTTTTTCTCATTCCTATTAACATGCTTCTGTGAGATTAGTTTCTCTACTATGGGTATTTTTAAAACAAAATACAAAAACTATTTAGATATACATATATATAAAATTCTCTGTGAGCATCATTTGCCATCAATCCTACCTAGATGACATAAATTACTGAGCAAAGGGCAAGCCCATTTGCTCACATTAAATGTTAGAAGTTGATGTTCATGAGGTTTGTTCTAAGTGTGCATACAGATGTCTACTATAAATTAGTTCATCATGAATTCTCTATTACAACTGCAGAAAATGGAAAGTTACAACTGTATTTGCAATTCTGTCCAGTCATCAATACCTACTCTTTCAATAAACAACATTCACAGTTTTGTGACTTTTTCTTTTTCCCTGTATTATGTTTGTTCTGACTATATTCATTGAACTGTAATTTTATGTCTGTTGAATCTAATAATAAGAAATTTGGCCATATATTTTGTCTTGTTTCATTTAATTTTGCTAGAAATTTATGTTTATTATATTTTACAAAAGTACTGGTCTGTGATGATAAAAAGTAAAAAAAGAAAACCAGAGAATCTAGTTCATTACAAGCAGCTTGAGAATTCATAAGGGACTGTACTCAGATTGGGAAGAAGACAACTATGCCCCAAGTTTTACACACTGACTCAGAGAGCACCCCTCCCAGAAATCCCTGGGGAGCCCTGGTCCTCCTTAGCTCAGAGTGAAGAAAACCAGGTGTGGTGCCCTGGGTACTTAGCAGTTGTTTCCATGACAACCAGAGTCGGTGAAGGCTCGGGGTAGGCATCTGATTTCTACACATGTTCTATCTGATCCCAAAGACCCTGCTCTTAACAAACCATGCTCTGTCTTTTGAAGGGGACAGAATCTATCGTTCAGTAAATATTTATTGAACTACTGTTATGTGCCTGCCTTGTTCTAAGCACTGAAAAACCAGCAGTGATTGAAACAGACCAATGTCCCTGCCTTCAGGGAGCTTGCATTCTAGAGGAATGTAGAGGATTTGGTGATTGTCTGGGTCATTCTATCTGAAATTAGAATTTTGTGGGATGTTTGTATTGTAGATCAGTTTCTTTCCTCATTAAAAACAAGTGCCTGAGAGGTTTTGGCCCAGTTCAGAGATAAAATGAGTTAATAGGATGCACTTTCTCAATGTTATAGATTGTACCCAAATTTTTCTTAAAGCTTCAGTACTAGACTGTAAGGAGAGATGGTGACTGATTAAATGCACACGTGTTTTAGGATGAATGTATCATTTTAGGTTGCTCCATAAACATCACATGACCTTCAGACGTGTTCTCTCCAGAGACGAGGTCGAGAACCCTAATCCATATTCTTGGAGCAGAGCACAGAAAAGGAGACAGCTGCCATTCTCCCAGGCCAAACTTAAAGAGGATTCAGCTTATTTCTAAAGAATCAGTGGGTCAATTCCTTGCAAACTTATAGAAATGCTTAGAGTTTTTCAGAACCAAAAAGTACTGACATCAGATAAAGAGCCTATGAAAACTGATCCTATAAGACAGGGGAAGTCATTAAAAGAGCATGGAAAATAAAACCAATGGTCCAATACATATATGTTTAAATGTCGACCTGACTGGAGATGACAAAAATGCAAATGAAGATGATGACAAAATCCACTTTTCGTCTGCCCAGTGGCAAAGCGTGGAAACCACAATGGATGGTGTTGGCACGGGAGGGAAGGATGGGGAGGGGGGCTCTGTGGTGCTACTTTGGGGAGTATGAACTGCACACACCCTCTCACAAAAGCACTTTCAAAATGTGCATTAATAGCTTTAAATAGGTGCATAATCTATGTTCCAATAAATGCATTTCTGGAAATCTATCAAAAATAAACAAAATGTAGAAAAGAATGTGCTGTATAAAATTCTTTATTGCAGTACAATTTATACTAATTTATACAGTACAATTTATACCAGTAAAAAGTGTAAATAATATACATTTTTCACAATAAGGAAATAGGTAAGTAAGATAGAACCCACAGGCTTCACTGATACAGCCCTTAGCAGTGCCCGAAGTTAAGAGGCAAGAGTTAAACTGCAGCATGACCTCAAGCAGAGGAAAATGTACATGCATTCAAGGAATACAGAGTGCTACAGTGCGGCGGCTAGAGTTAACAGAACTGTAGTTACTCCTTGAAGTTTTCAAGAGAGTAAATCCTAAACGTTCTCACCACACAAGAGAAGTAACTATGGGAGGCGATGAAATGTGTTAACAAACTTTGTTGAGGTTCTCATTTCACAGGATATATATGTATTTCAAATCATCAAGCTGACATAAGGTTATTAGTAATATCTTAATACAGCTGGAAACAAAACAAAAGAACAAAAAGGGAACCACATTAAAATTTGAACTGTCACATTCTTTGGTGATGGCATTATGGGCTGTTTTTGTTCTGTCTTGCCCTGTTTTTTACTTTTCTCTATTATCCAAGCTTCCCATAATTATGATATATTACTTTGATTATTAAACTTTTGGGGGGGAGAAGTCCCTTTTACAGTTGTCAAACTGTAAAATTCACTAAAGATTTCCACAGCTAAGGGCTTATGATTTAACAATTTCCCCCCTGTGGCTGAAGAAGGAACCTGTAAGAGCCAGCACACGCATGCACGCGTGGGGAAACGCAGGAGTGCAGACAGCTCCCTGAGCAAACGCCTCAGACAGTGGAGGCAGAGGCCTTGAGATTGACCAGTAGTTGGCTTATTGCTTGTGCATCTGACTGTGTGTTTAAAGGGTTTTTCAATGACCTGTTGCTGTGAACACAGCACACTTATGCAAACACATCACCGCACCCAGTCATACATACTGGGGTGAGGGCATCTCAGACACAGCACCACTGATATGTAAGACCAGGTAATGTTTTATTGAAGAGGACTCTCTTATGCATTGTAGGGTTTTTAGCAATATGAATTTACTTTCTTTTTTGCTCAACCCCTCTACCCCCTAACCCCAGCCCCAAGTAGCTGTCATCCTGCTCTCCATCTATGAGTCTGTCCTCATTTTCCTTGTTAGTTCAGTTTGTTCATTACACTCCACACATGAGTGAAATCATATGGTATTTGTTCTTCTCTGACTGGCTTATCACACTTAGCATAATGTTCTCCAGGTCCATCCATACTGTCACAAAGGGTAAATTTTCTTCTTCTTCTTTTATAGCTGAGTAGTATTCCCTGTGTAAATATCCCGTAATTGTTTTATCCACTCATCTACTGATGGACACTTAGACTGCTTGCATTTCTTGGTGATTGTAAATAACACTGCAATGAACATAGGGGTGCTTATGTTCTATTGAATTCTGTTTTGGGCTTCTTTGGATATCTTCCCAGAAGTGGGATCACTGGGTCAAAAGGCAAATCCATTTTCAATTTTTTGAGGTATCTCCATACTGCTTTCCACAGTGGCTGCACCAGTCTGCATTCCCACCAACAGTGCAAAAATGTTCTCCTTTCTCCACATCCTCACCAGCACTTGTTTGTTGATTTATTGATGATGGCCATTCTGACAGGTGTGAGATGATATCTCATTGCGGTTTTAATTTGCATTTCCCTGATGACTAGTGACGTTGAGCATCTTTTCATATTTCTATTGGCCATCCATATGTTCTCTTTGGAGAGGTGTCTATTCAGGTCCTTTACCCATTTTTTTTATTTGGTTGCTTGTGCTTCTGGTGTTGAGTTTTGTGAGTTCTTTACAAATATTGGATATTAACCCCTTATCAGATGTATTGGCAGATATGTTTTCCCATTCTGTGGGTTGTCTTTTTATTTTGTTGATGATTTCCTTTCCTGTGCAAACACTTCTTAGTTTGATGAGGCCCCATTTCTTTATTTTTTCTTTTGTTTCCCTTGCCTGGGGAGATATATCTGATAAAATATTCCTATGAGCAGTCTGAGATTTTGCTGCCTATATTTTCTTCTACAATTTTTATGGTTTCAGGGGACCCTTAACTGAGAGCCACTAATGTCCCTTTCACCCTGTGCCATGCAGTGGTGCACATGTCAGTGTCTGGGCTGTGCCTGTTGTTAAAATTTTTGAGCGTCACATTTCCATGCTGTACTTTACAGGCTTTTTTTAGTTGGATCCAGTGAGACCATGGTTCTTGTGATTTCCCTTATGTACAATTTAAAATCCTAGCCCAGTGTCGATTACATTGCATATAATCTTTTCTGCAATCTTTGCATTTTATGTAATCTTTAAACATAAACAAGGTAAACTCTATATTGCTAATGGAGACACATTAAGTGCTTAGTTATTAGCTCTGGATATTAGGGGGGAAGTTGATACTACATATTTTTAAAATGGGCTTTGGAATCCAACACATAAAAATCCAGCCAGGACAGCACATGACTCTCCACACTCTGGATCATGGCGTGAGCTGACGGACACCTGGGAGAAGAAACGGCTCACTCTCCAGCCAGGGCTAGGAGCCAGCCCACCTGAGGCAGGCTGCAAGCTTCCCACAGCTTTCTGACACCTTCTGAAGGTAAGGGACACACTTCCCCAACACACCATTTCTTAGGAAAAAATTTAGTGTTGAAAGATGACTTGGTAGTAAGTCGTCCCTCACCCTAAGAACTGTAGCTCAAACCTACAGGTCAGTGAGAGGTAGATGTTTTAGCTCTGGAAGTGGTTCACGTACTGGACACCAGCCTCGCATCAGGCTACTTCATTAGGCACAGCACTCTCCTTACAGAGAAAGGCCACAAGTGGACGCGCAGCAACCTCATTGAAACAGGGTTGAATCAGTAAGGCGTTTAGCACAAGAGGACCCTGGAATAAACCATAAGCCTTTTCCAGCCTCGACCAGTAGCACCTGCCTATTGAATTGGAGATTTTCAAATCACCTTTGCACAAGCACCACTAACACACAGACACGAACAGACACATACACACGGCCGAAGGGCCTGCTGACCCAGGCAGGCGGAGCTCCCGAGGGCAGGCGTGCTGCGGTGAAATGGTGGGTTCCTCCTCCCACCGGCCTCGGCCAGCTGGGATCAGCTTGGGTTTGTCCACCTGTCCCCATAGCCACCCTGCTGTGTGACGGGACATGAGGCGAGAGTGGGTAGGAGCCAAGAGAGTGAGAAAGACAGGCTTTGAGAAAGATGCATCTGCTTTGATGACATTTATTTAACTGTTGAATGTATTGTGGGAAACTATGTTGTTATCATAAAACTATAAAATGCAATGATAAGAATATACAGCAAACTCATGATAATGATGGGAATAGCATTCAGAGCATCTGCTAAAGGAGACTCTTCACTCTTATATGTTTTTCCATTAAAAAGTAAAGATAGGTTTGCTCTGGTTGGGTTGCTCAGTTGGTTGGAGCATCACCTTAATACCCCAAGATTGTGGGTTTGATCCCTGGTCAGGGCACATACAAGAATCAACCAATGAATGCATAAATAAGTAGAACAACAAATCTCTCTCTCTCTCCCTCAAATCAATAAATAAAAACTAAAAAACAATAAAAATGAATTGACAAAAATGTTGTCATTAGTCTCAGGTAATGGAAAAACAGTAGAATATATATATTCCATTGGCAAGCAACCCAGAAGGGGCCAGTGGCCCTTCTCAGTCAGTCATGCTCGTCCTACATTAGCGTGAGCAGAGGACGACCGACACTGTCCCAGCCACTCAGCAGCAATGCACTTTCTGGAGCATCTCTGCAGGCCCCCAGACTCATGCAGATCAGTGAGAAATGGATGTGGTGTCTGCTCATGTCTCCCATACAAGTGCTGCAGGAGTGAGAGGGTTTTGTGCTTCGGTGGGCTGGGGGAGGACATACAAGACCTGAAGCACTTGAGCTGGGTCTCAAGAGATGAGAGATCTGGAAGACGGAGAAGAAAAAGTGCTGGGAGAGTGGAATGAGCAAGGGCATGGGGAGGGACGAGGGAGATGGGCTGCAGAGCAGTGCACAGGTGGGTATGGCTTGCATGGAGAGTTTACTGGGAGGCGGGTGGGAAAAGGAGGTTGAGATAGGCCTGTGGTAGGAATTAATTGGATTTTAGATTTAGGATTTTAGATTTTTCTCAAACTACAGCTAAGGCATGGCAGAACCTGGGTGATAACTCAGGTCTCCTGGTGCCTCGCTCCCCTCCACGCCCCTTCCCCTCTCCTCTCCTGCCTCTTGACGTCTGTCTTCAGGGAAGTGTATTGTTTCACTTGGAAATGAGCTGATCCGGGCTCCAGCTCATGAAGCAGTTGTGTGCCTTGGCCGAATCCCTTTCTGAGTTCTGGATTCTCAAATCCGAAATGAGATAGTTGGAGCAAGTATTTTCTGGCATTTCAACATGGAAGAAAACTCTCTGGGAGCTGAATACAACGACAGCGTGCAAGTGCACGGGGAGGGGGAGAGCAGCATCTGCAGGCACGACGCAATCCTTCTGGTTACACGACTTGTTCTGAATATACATACTGTCTCTCATAGAGAGACTACCTCCATGACTTTCTCACTTCTAGAAACCACTTTAAGGAGCAACTGTGCTTTGCTTTAATTTAATTTAATCTTTAGGTACTGTATCTTTCTTACCACTGGGGAAGTTTCATACATAAAATATTTCCTTCTTTAAAGAAGCGTGTGCCTGCCATCAAGACTAATAGTTCGTCTTTTTTAATGCCTTGTCCGCTTGAACTTTCACCTAATTCCTGGACTCCATCCTAATGCCGAATTCCCAAACGTCCACTTGTGTTTGTCTACAACACAAACCGGGTCTCGGGAAGGGGAGCGGAGCGGAGATCTGGAAAGGTAGCCAACCAAATGCTGGATCATGTAAACTTCCCCTTGATGTGCCCGGAGTCTGCCAAACGAAAGTCCTTGAGGATCTTGAAGAATTCAAAACC
The DNA here is from genome assembly GCF_019186645.2 of Phyllostomus hastatus. Classification (NCBI taxonomy): domain Eukaryota; kingdom Metazoa; phylum Chordata; class Mammalia; order Chiroptera; family Phyllostomidae; genus Phyllostomus; species Phyllostomus hastatus. Next base: position 30,634,533 of record NW_025333709.1, on the reverse strand, counting down.
ATATATAAAATAAATAAATGCAAACGGCACATTTCCTAGTTACACGGGGTCTCCCTGGACTCCTCCAGGTCCAAGTTTTTCCCTTGTTCTTTCCCTCATTGGTGTCAGGGGAGATAGGAGCCAGAGCGTGACCCTTTGCTGAAACACTACACACCAGGAGGGAGGAATAAAAGAATAAAACTGAGTCAGCTCCTAGGGGGAAGTCACAGTGAAAGTAAACATCTCCCTTGGAAAACAAACCTTTGCTCTTTCAAACCCCGGGTGCCCTCTTTTCAAAAACGAGCTGTTCAAGCTCTGATGTCATTCTTGAGTGGACCTCTTTGAAGAGAATTAGCCAAACGAAATGAGCCATTCTAAGTGGTACCAATCAGTTTTATATTTTCACCAGTTACACATCTATTTATCTGGTCTTGCTTACTATGTGGCAAGTCCCTAAAAGGCGAATTTTAATAGGGGCCCCCAAAGCTTATAAAACAATGCCAATGATAGGTAAGAGGATAAACCTCCTTGTCTCCACACTTGTGACACCAAACCCGTGGGTTTTCCTCACACCGGCCAATTCTCCCACTATCCGGACACCAACTGAGTGACCGTCAGTACACTTACCACACTGACCACTGGGAATTAGTGCACAGCCCCACAGGCCAAGGGCGCAGTCCCATAAGGCTGCCTCCCACTTCAGCTGACAACTTTAAGTCCCCGGTTGTCAGCCGTACTAATGACCAACTGGCTATAAACTGGGGGATCCCACAACCTCCTCCTTGGGTTTGCTAATTTGCTAGAGCAGCTTACAGAACTTAGAAGAGTGCTTTACTTACTATTACCTGTTCATTATAAAAAAATACAACCAAGGAACAACCAAATGGAAGACATGCATATCGTCAACATCATCCCCATTTTATAGATGAGGAAACTGAGACTCAGAGAGTTCAGTGGCTCATCCAAGGTCACCTAGCTCACTAATAGTCCATCTGGGGCTTGAGCCCCTGTATTTGAGGGCCAGAAACCATTGGATTCACCCCCACTCTAGAAGGGCAAGAGCAAAAGTCAGATTAGGAAATGCCACTTTCAATGTTTGGCTAACTTCAAGGCAACAGCAAATGTTTTCAAGAACGTGACAACAGGCCTTATCAGCTTTGGCTTTGAGGCTTGCTTGCCCCCCATTCCTCTTCAGTCCTGAGGACAAGTACCTGCATCCGTGGTGCCCCCCGACTTCAGATCCACCACATGGCAGGCCTTAGACTCTGGGAACGACTTAAATTCCAGAGGCATGAACTCTGTCTGTCTTTCCTCCTCTCCAGGATTTTCCTCTGATTCCTTCCTCCTTCTCACCTTCTCCTCCCTACAGTTCTTTTCTCTCCTCCTTCCCCACAACTTATTGAGGTCTGAAAAGAAGCCAGGGAAAGATATTTGCTTTGGGAGAAGAAGAGAAAAATAAAAGATGGGCCAGCCAAGTAAAAACGTACTCCGATTTTCCACAAAGGGCTACTTCATGGGAGGATTGTGACTGCTGGTGCTTTATAGTGGCCCTCTCTCCTTCCTTTAGGAAAAACAAAGTTGATGTAAACAGCTGGAGACTGTCACTTGAAAAACCAAGAAAGGAAGATGAATAAAACTTCCTGTTTTCCTCTTCTACCCAGGCCTACAGGGGGCTGGCCTACGCGGCTACCTTCCAAACCAGATGTTGGATTCCCAAAGCTTGTTTCAGAGTCTCTGCATATCAATTATTCCTTACACAGCATGACCAAACCTTAGATTCTCTTACAGTGAGCATGCTTCACTTCAGCCCAGTGCCTGCTGGGATGCAGGTCCTCTTGGGAAAAGGAGGGTAAACGTGGCCAACATATGACATGGGACCGACAGTTAAATCATCAAAACTGCAATTGCATGTAACATGAACAGTGCCCCTCCCGTATGCCAGGTGCCAGGCTGACATTCTAGATTTAATCTTACTAGTCCGAGTGACAATCCCATAAGGGGTTACTACTACCTCCCTGTTCTGTAGGTCAGAAAACCAAGCCTTAGAGGGGACGGTCACCTGACTCCAGTTTCCATACCCAGTGCAGGTCCCCATCCACCCCTTCCACACTATCTTGTTCTGTTTAGAAAAGGGACAGAGAAGCCCTCCTTTCTGGACAGGGGCTGCTACTGCCTGCATCACTTCCAGCTCCGCACTGCGGGGCGTGTCGCTTCTCTCCTTGCCTGTTCATCCTCTTTGGAGACCTGTTGTCTTTGATTCTGAAGGTCGGTCTGCCTCCTCTGGGGTCACATCCCACTGACTGGCCCTGGGACCCACTGCCAGGAATAATACAGGCTCCTTTTCACCTCTGCTCAGCCTCTTTGGCCCACGTCTTCTTCCCAGATATGTACCCAGAGGAGGGAAGGCGTATCCCCTTCATGGTAAAACTCTTAAGTATGCAAATGGGTCATGAAAATGAGTTCCAAGCGTGACACCCATCTACATTTGGCCTTTTCATGCTGAGTAACAGTTGGCCAACAGGGCAAGTGAGGGGGCTGTTATTAATACTATCTCCCCTGCAAAACAGGGCATAAAACAAAGACTTTGGGTTGAAGCTCTTCCTTTCCTGTTGGGCAATTCATAGTGACTAGAAATACATAGTTATCCAAAAATGTTTGTTTGTTTGCTTATTTTGTGGGATCATCAAAAAGTTCCCCATAATTTTTCAACTGGAAAGATACCAGGATTGGCTTTTCAGCCATTTACTGGGGCCCCCACCACAGACTGCAAAGCTTTACGGGGTGGCCCCCCATGGGGGCAGCTTGGCGTCGCCGCCCCCTCCGCAGTTTGCCACATGCTGCAGCGGAGGGAAGAACTGCTTACTGTCACACCACACCGTCTGCGCCGTGACCTCCAAGGACTAGGGGAGCGACCCTTTCTCACCAGGGTCAGGAGCCGGTGGGGCGGCCTCACTCCTCCCTTTCAGGCCAGGAGGCTGCCAGCCAGGGCTTCACACTCAAAATCTGGGAAACACTGATTTATTTACATGAAAATAAAGGAAAGAAAAACTAAACAAAAACTTAAGCTGAAATTCTCAGTGCCATTTATACCCTAATGTCACCTTGAGTCCCCGAGAAGGAAATGTGATGTGTAGAGCTTCCCAAACTTTTTTTTGACCTTGGAGTCCTTTCCCTGGGGACGTTCTGCAGTATTGGTGTCCCATAGACACACTTTGGGGAATCGCAGAGTAGCCATGCAGCTACTTTATTAGGGATTGACCAGTATCAGTCCAACGCTGGGCACTCCGCATACATTTCCTCATCTACTATCCATCACATCCTAAATGATGGGCGTTATTATTATTTGGCAGGCAAAGAAGATGTAGCTTAGAGAATTTTAGCTATTTGCTCAAGGGCACACAACTAGGAAGAGGGAGGGAGGAAGGGAGGGAGGGAGGGATGGTGGGAGGGAAGAGAGATGAAGAGAGAGAGGACAGAGAAAAACACTGAATTTTTTTATTCCACTTATTTATGCATTCATTGGTTGATGCTTGTATGTGTCCTGAAGGAGATCAAAACAGCAACCTTGGCGTGTCTGGATGGTGCTCTAACCAACTGAGCTACCCGGCTAGGGCCAAAGAACTCAAATTTATGTTCATATCCTCAAGTAGGATTAACCTGAATGCTCTTGTTCCTTGAGGGTTCTGTTCTTCATACAACTTTGACCCTGACCAAACAGGGTTATGGTTAATTACAGAAGTAAAGATCTAGGTCCCCTGTAAGACTCTGAGTTTCTGGAAAGATCTTATGATAATTAAGAGATGTCCCTGTCCTTGTCCCTGTTCTCAAAAATGTCACAAGAACTATAAGATCCTTTGAGATCTAAGCTTCTTGCTGCTCAGGCCTGCTCCACCCCCGCCCCAACTTGGACAGATGGCACCAGCGTGTGACTCCACCTGGCCCTCAGGAGCAACATGAATCGTGCCCTTGCAGGACCAGTGTAATTAACAGCTATCAGTCAACAACTATTTATGGAACACCCACCAAGTGCAAGGTGAGGCAAGGGTAAGAATCCAATGCTGAGTGTGATCCGTTTCTTGACTTCCAGGCAATAGCAGACTAGAGCTAAGTTTACCTATTTTTGCTATAAGGGGCTCTTTCTGCTACTTCTTTCTTCTCTATTCTTATGACTGTACAGCCTTGTGATTTTGAACCTTTGTCATTGCCATGGAAAAAACATGTCCCGACTAGCTCACTAGGAAGAGGAAACTGTGGCGCGTAGCTGAACCGCCCGAGCCAAGTCCAGACAAGATAGCTGACACAACTGACCTGAAGCTCCAGGAGAATAAGGGATGGGTATTTTAAGCCACTGAGTCTGGGGTTGTTTGTTAAGCAGGCAACCATACGATGTGACCTCCACCCCACAGTCACCAGGTCTTTGAAAGCCATCCTACAGGCAGACGAGTTCAAATGCCCAGGCAAACCATGGCCTTTCTTTTGTCCCTCACGTTTCCACTCCCATGGCCCTTAAAATTCAAAGGGCATCAGGATTATTTCACAGATTTGTGTATAAACTCACATATGGAACACTTTATGGACAAGTTAAATAATTTCTCAAGGGCAACTTTGATTGAATGAGATTTTCTATTTACTCACTGATTGTAGAACTTGACCTCAGTAAAAATGAAACTCCATTATATTTATCATTACTCAGGTTGTAAGCTTCCGGAGGTTAGGGACTCATATTTATCTGTGTCCACTCCACTCCCAAGCTAGGTCAGGGTTTGCTTAATTGTTTGGCTGTTATTAAGCAGAAGGCAGCAGTTTCTAGAGAACTCTGGGGTCACAGTTTGTTGCTGACAAAGGCTTGCAAACTAAGGTGTGTAAGCAGTCCTTCTAACATATATTTATCTTTTTCATTGAAAAATTAAAGCACAGCCAGGAAACCCTGGTCTCTTGTGCACACATGTCCCTCACCAGTTCAAGCAGCACAATTTTCTTCATCTCTGACTGCCAACCAGGTGCAAATTAGAAACAGGATATTTTAGAAGTTTCCCTCCCTCAGGTTTCATCACACAGCTGCTCTCGGCTCACACACTGCGACCATGACCGAACACCCCAGGAGCTGCTGCACTTGAAGGAGACATGCTCGAAGTGCTAGCCTGGTCACCGGGAACCTTCTCTGGGAGACCTGACCGAAGTTCCCACACTGGCTGTAGGAGGTTACAGCCCATTTCTCTTCCCAAACCTGCCCCCCATGTGATTTAGGTCAATGCAGCCAACCTTCTCTGTTTGTTCAGCTGGACGTTAGGGATAATGATACCTAACTACCTCACCAGGGCACTGAGGAATTCAACAATTAATCACTTGTTACGAGGCCCTTGGTTGAAAAGTGCCCTGAAACTCGGGCAGGAGAGACAAACCCCCTTTGGCAGAAAAAGCCCTGCAGCAAACCAGCTGTCCCCTCCCGCCTTTTCGATTCTGCAGGCGTTCACCAGAAACCGAGCCACCTTATCCCCCAGCTGTAGCCACCCATCACTGACTTGCCTCCGAGGCCCTCCCTTTCTACTTCTGGTAAAAGAGGAAGCACCCACCCCTTCCCGGAGGTGAGGGCAAGTAAGGAGGACTCCCAGCACACCAGCGATTCTGCCTGACAATCTTGTTCACACCTCCAACTTCCCTCAGCCTCGAAGGCTGGAGACTGGTGCTCAGCTACGAGAAAATCCCAGTTTTCCACAACCTCCTGTTGCAATTCCTGCCTAGTGGTCTCCCTTCTCATTCTGGAATAAGGCATCTCTATCCTGACACCTCAGGTAAACTGAGGTGGGAAGAATCCAGTTTGAACACTGCGTTCTGGTAAATTGCCAGGCTCGTAGACACTTGATAAATTTTGTTGAATGAATACACATTGTAATCTCTTTTTTCAAAGTTTGTTTTGTTACTGTGCTTTGACTTTCCACCTACATTTTAAGTTCCTCTAGGACAGAGCAGGACCTCATTGGGTCCGCGTTACCTGAAGTGCGGTCCTGGGATCACTAGCATCAAAACTATATGGAGGCTTGTGGGACATGCAGAATCTGGTGTCCGTGCCAAATTAACTGACTTGAAGCAAAGATCTGCATTGTAAATAAGTTCTTCCAGGCTTGTGTATTTATACCAGGCATTGTTCTGGGCAGGAATGACTGGAGTGTTTGGGGGTTGGGGAAGGAGACAAGGAGGACTGGGGGACACACACTTGTTGAAAACTTTAGTGATAGTTATCTGAATAACATGTCTCAGTAGAAGTTCCATTGTCTGTTGTCCTAGCAAAATGCCACCATACATATTTTTGTTTTCTTTTTCTATCTCCAAGAATAATTTTTACTTTTATACTATTGAAGAAATGAATAAATCCTGTCTATCCCAGCAAATGCAGAAGATTTAATGTACTTTGGACAGTTCTATCATGCTTCTTAGAGTTGCATATTTTTTCCTTTTCTGTATTTTGAAAAGGGCATATGTTCAACTCATCCTCCAGTATACCATCTCCCCAAACATTATATTTATCGTCAAGGTGTTTGATTTTGAGATTTCCTTGTACTGTGCCCAACCCCAGCCCTGCAGGCACAAACACTCAATAAACGTTCCAGTCTTCTGTCAAGATTTTAGGGTTTTGATGAACAACCCAGCAATTACTAGAAGAAAGTGGCAAATCCAAAGCATTAAGTGTGGATGTTATAACATATTGTCTTAAAGATTTTTGTCGAGAGGAGGACAGAGAATTATGGGGAGAGACAGAGTCTGTACATAAATGAGGTAATTAGAAACACATGGTGTGCAAAGAGGGGTGACTGTGCTAATATTTTTGTTCGGATAATCGCAATTTTGGTTATTTTCCTAACAGTTTGGGTCTTTGTGTTGGCGCCTACTGTTAAGATATGTATCTGGCAACCTTAAGTAAAACTTTTATTTCTTCTTGAGCTCGTCTTGCATGTTGGATGGGACTCTATTTTTATGAGGAGAAATTTTATAGCCATTGTCTTGAGTACCTTGAAATGAATAAGAATCCCCAGTGGGAATGTTAAAACGGAGCATTCAAGGGGCAGGGAATGGCGTCAGCACAAGAGCTGGACACCCATTTCTCCCCGTGGACTTTCCTGATCTTTTCTGACCTCTGTAGCAGCTGGTATCAGATTCTTTGGATTTGACCTCATATACAAGACAGAAGAATGAACCCACAGAAAACATTGCTAACTCTAGTGCCATACACAATGTGATGTTGTGCATTTGGATCTCTCCTGGAGGGCAAAGTTTGGCATCTCTGAGCCTTTCCCAGCATATGAAAATATTAAAATAATAGAGAAAATCAACAAAACTAAAAGCCAGTTCTTTGAAAAAATCAGCAAAATCAACAAAACTTTAGATAAAAACAACCAAAGAGTGAAGACTCAAATTACTAAAATCTGGAATGAAAGAGAAAATATTAGTGTTGACCTTGCAAAAATAAAGATTAAAAAGAAATCCTCTAATAACCAAATTATTTGGATGAAATGGAGAAATTCCTAAAGAACACAAAATACCAAAGCTGATTCCAGAAAAATAGAAAATTTAAATAGCCCTATAATAAATAAAGAGATTGACTTAGTAATTTAAAATCTTCTTACAAAGAAAGCTCAGACCCAGATTACTTACTGCTGAATTCTACTAACCATATAAAGAAAAATTGATACCAATCTTTCACAAACTCTTCCAAAAAATAGAAGAGGATGAGATACTTCTTAACTCACTCTGAAATAAGTATCATCCTGTTACCATCACAGAAAAGAAAACCATAGACCAACACCCCTATGAACACTGAGGCAACAATCATCAAGAAAATACTAATTTCAGGGGAATTTCAGGGGAAAAGAAGAAGGGTTTATAGGAACAAGTATAAAGGACACATAGATAAAAACTAGGGATGGTGGACATGGGAGGGAGGAGGGGAGGGTTGGGTGGGTGGGTTGGGATGGGAGTAAAAGATAGAAAATTGTACTGTAACAACAATTTAAATAAAATTTAAAAAAGTGGGGGAAGAAAATACTAATAAAGTGACTCTAGTAAAGTATCATAAGAAGAATTATGTAATATGACCAAATGGGATTTAAATAAAAAATGCAAGGTAGGTTAAACATCTGAAAATCAATCAATGTAATATCCCTTATTAATAGAATAAAGGGTGAGTAATACAGACTTCCAGCCAAGGTGGAGGTTTGGTAGATACACTTTGCCTTGTCACACAACTAAAAGAAGAACAAACAACAACAAATTTAAAAACAAAAAATAAGCAGAACTGCCAGAAAACTGAACTGTATGGAAGTCTGACAACCAAGGAGTTAAAGAAGAAACATTCATCCAGACCAGTAAGAGGGGTGGAGATAGGCAGTTGGGATGGAGAAGACTTGTGGCAGGGTGGTGGCTGGAGGACCAGGGCAGGGGGAGCAGCATCTGGTGGAGCAGGCAGTCCTACATTTGTGTGTGGAGAAACCTGAAGGAACAACTGGGGAGCAAGACAGACCACACAACCCAGGATCCCAGCACCAAGACATAAAGCTTCAAAAACTCTGACTGAAAAAACCTTTAGGGGTTGAGGGAGCAAGAGAAACTCCTAGCCTCACAGGAAAGTTCACTGGAGAGACCCACAGGGTTCCAGAATGTACACAAAACCACCCACCCAGGAATGAGCATCAGAAGGGCCCAATTTGCTTGTGGGTAGTAGCATCAGAGGAAGTGACTGAAAGCCTATGGACAGCTGAGCAAGTGGTATTGTTCCCTCTTAGGCCCCTCACCCACATACAATGCCACAACACAGCCATGTGGGTTGCCCAGCCCTGGTAAACACTTAAGGCTCCACCCCTCATATGTAGCAAGCATGCTGAGACAAAAATGTATGACCCGAATGAAAGAACAGATCAAAGCCCCAGGAAAAATATAACTAAGCAATGAGGGGATAACCAACCTATCAGATATAGACTTCAAAAACACTGGTAATCAGAATGCTCACAGAAATAGTTGAGCATGGTCACAAAATAGAGAAAAAAATGAAGGCTATGAAAAGTGAAATAAAGAAAAATGCACAGGGAACCAACAGTGATGGGAAGGAAACTGGGACTCAAATCAACAGTTTGGACCAGAAGGAAGAAATAAACATTCAACTGGAACAGAATGAAGAAACAAGAATTCAGAAAACTGAGGAGAGGCTTAGGAACCTCCAGGACAACTATAAACATTCCAACATCTGAATTACAGGGGTGCCAGAAGGAGAAGAGAAAGAGCAAGAAATTGAAAACTTATTTGAAAACATAATGGAGAACTTCCCCAATCTGGCAAAGGAAATAGACTTCCAGGAAGTCCAGGAAGCTCAGAGAGTCCTAAAACAGTTGGAGCCAAGGAAGCACACACCAAGGCACATCATCATTACATTACCCAAGATTAAAGATAAGGAGAGAATCTTAAAAGTAGCAAGAAGAAAGAAGACGGTTACCTACAAAGGAGTTCCCATAAAACCATCAGCCAATTTCTCAAAAGAAAACTTACAGGCAAGAAGGGGCTGGAAACAAGTATTCAAAGTCATGAAAAGCAAGGACCTACATCCAAGGTGACTCTATCCAGCAAAGCTATTGTTTAGAATGGAGGGGCAGATAAAGTGCTTCCCAGACAAAGTCAAGTTAAGAGTTCACCATCACTAATCCCTTATTATATGAAGTATTAAAGGGATTTATCTAAGAAAAAGAAGAAGATCAAAAACAGGAACAGTAAAATGACAACTAACTCACAGCTATCAACAACTGAACCTAAAATACAAAAACAAAAAAGAGTTAAGCAAACAAGTAAAACAGGAAGAGATTCACAGAACTAGAGATTACATGGAGGGTTATCAGTGGGGAGATGGAAGGAGGAGAATGGGGAGAAAGATACAGGGAATAAGAAGCATAAATAGTAGGTACAAAATAGACAGGAGAGGTTAAGAACAGTATGGGAAATGGAGAAGCCAAAGAACTTAAGTGTACGATCCATGGATATGAACTGAAGTGGAGGAATGATGGAGGGAGGTATGGGTGCAAGGCAGAGGGGAATAAAGGGGAGAGAAAAATGGTATATCAATGAAATATACTATAATAGCTTAATCAATAAAATATACTTAAAATACAATAAAGGGCAAAAATCACATAATAATTTTAATAGATGAAGAAAATGCATTTGACAAAATCCAGCAACCCTTCGTGATAAAAACATGCATTGAACTAGGAATAAGAAAGAACTTCCTCAAACTGTTAAGGCATGTACACAGCACTGACAGCTAATATCATACTTACTGGTAGAAGTCTGAGTGGTTTCCCCCTGATTCTTGTCTGCAACTTTGTACTTGAATTTTCAGTAAGCATCTCGAGCCACACATACCCTGAATTGATGTTTTGATTCTCTCCACATCTGTTTCTCCTCCATGTTTCTGTTTCTCAGTAATCGGAGTCACCATTCACCCAGTCGGACGAACCAAAAACCCAGGTGTCATCCTTATTACAGTCTTTCTCCCCACATTCCTTAGCAAGTCTTCTCTACACAACTCCAGAGCTTATCCTGATTCCACTGAGATAAACTCCCTTCCTGCTACCGCCTAGTGCAAGTCAATAACATCTCTCATCAAGACTACACTGCTGGACTCTGGTCTAACCTCCTGCCTTCTACTCCTGCCCCTCTAAAATTCATTTTTTCCATGGCAGCAGGCAAACCCTTAAACATATAAATCAAATCATGCTGCTCCCTTGCTTAAGAACCTAATGGCTCTCTGTGGTAGCAAGCCTCCAGGATGGCCCCAGTGATACCTGGTTTCTAGTTTTCATGCCCTGTGTATGCCCTTCCCACACTGAATAGGGCTTACCTGTGCAACCACCAGGATACCGTAGGGCTGATGCTTAGGAAATTCCAGAGCTGAGACATAAGACACTGTGGTTTTCACCTTGCTCTCTCTTATATCACTTGTTCTGGGGGAAGCTGCCATGTCATGGGGATGCTCAAGCAGCCCTTGGAGAGGACTTCATGACAAGGTACTGAGACGTCTTTCCAACAACCAATAGCAACCTGCCAGTTATCCAAGTGGGCCGTCCTGGAGGTGGGTACCCCAGCTCCAGTGAAGCCTTCACCTGCCTGCAGCCCTGGCTGACACCTTGACTAAAACCTGAAGAGAGGCTGTGAGTGAGACCACCCAACTAAAGTGGTTCCCAGGTTCCTGACTCTCAGAAGCTATGTGAAGCTTGAAAATAAATAAACCCATTGCTTTACATTAGTAGGTTTGGGGGCATTTTTTTTACATAGCAATTGATATCTTATGTAGATTTTGGTACATGGAAATGGGGTGCTACCATGACAAAAACACAATGTAAGTGTAACATTGGAATGAGGATGAGGATAGAAGCTGAGAGAACTTTTAGGAAAGTGTGCTAGTGAAGACCTAAGGTGTTTCGGCTAAGGGTTAACATGATCCCAGTGGCCCTAGTGGAAGCCACCAGAGAGAATTGAAAGGAAAGAAGGAAAATGGCATTGGAAACTAGAAAAAAAAGGACCCTTGTCACACATGGCAGAAAGTTTAGCTACACTCAGCTGTGATAAAGGGGAAAGTAAAAAATGTGCCCAAAGAACTGGGTGACCTAGGTAAGGAGATTTCCAGGCAGAGTGTTGAAGGTGCCTCCTGGTTCCTTTTTCTTGCGTATATTTACACACAAGAGGAAAGGTGTGGTCAAGGAAGGGCCGTTAGACAAAAGAAGCCTGCCCCTGAAGGTTTCTCTCATTCCTGAATGCACCAGCCTCCCTTTCACCTAAATGACTGTATTTTCCATTCCCTCAATTTCAAATGCTCTTCCTCCAACATGTTCATGTCTGGCTCTTTCTTATCATTCAATATTTCCATTTGTTTTTGGATCAACTGTATTTCAATAAAATACAAAGGGGGGTATTAAATGAGGAGGGAAATGTACTTTATGGAGGTGACATTTCAACTGTAGTCTGAATGACAACAGAGGTGTTAGAATCATTCAATAGCTGGTGTTATTTTTAATTAATTTATTTGTTTACATTTTCATTGTTTCTGTACCCCATCAGAAATGTCAAATGCATGAGAGACTTTGTCTTTCTTGCTTGCTGCTATATTCCCAGCACATAGTAGGAGCCCAATAAATGTTTGTTTAATGAATGCATGAATGAATAAGTTAGTGAATGAATGAATCATTAGTTTAGGTAGCTGGGGCTAGATCCCAGATAGAAACTCATAAAACTGGTAACCCAACACCCTTTACTTCTTGCAATTATTTGAACATTTTCCAATAAACTGATATTGTCAATGACTTCAAATCTCTATACATATTGACAGAACCTTTGTCAAATGTATTAACAGAAACATACTATATACCTAGAAAAAAATAGTATCGTACACTGTTAGTTCAAGAAGCTCTTATTTTATAGAAGATGTGGTTAAAGTTCTTTAGCCAAGCTCAGGTAAGTAAGGGTTTGCTATTTCATCATTTCTTTTTTTTCTTCCCCTTAATAAATTTTGCAGAAAGAAACATGGCCAGAAAAAAAGCCCACCGCAGGGAATGTGAGCATCAAGGGGCCATATGGAGCCGAATGGAAGCCATTAGAGTCACTTCATCTTGTTTGGACGGTAAAATCACTCCGGCAGGCACGGCTGTGACACGGCTGCACTGCCACATGGCAGTGAGTGTTCTGTGCGGGGGATTGTTTTTGTGACTCCATCTGCCTGGCATCACCGGCGCCTACGACCGCATGCCGGAACATTGAGGCAAGTCACCTCAGGGGAGAATCCAAGCTCTTTCATTACTGGGTTCCTCTGGGGCTTACGGGGGTCCTTTCCAGCCGAGAGTTCTGTTTTGATCTCACCAGGGGTGAAGTCCATTACTCTCCCTGGGATGTCGTGCTGGCTCACTCAGCAGCCTTCCCATTTTAGCTTCATAGCAAAAGCTTTTCTTGAGCCAAAGAGTCAAGAGACATAAACAGCAACCAGCTTTGACAACTGTGAACGAATGAGGTCACATTCATTAGTCTGTACACACACACACACACAGCACACACACAGAACACATCTATACATGCCACACGCAAACACACAATTCCCTTAATAGCGACACATCAAATCATCACATAGAAACACAAAGGCGATGATTGGTTTCCATTCCTTCTAAGTTGTCTGGTTTGGTCCTGATTTGAAGTGTCTGCATGTTATGTGCTCAAACTCAAGTGCATATTGCTGTCTTTGCAGGATAGGAAACAAGGAAGTTATATGGGCAGGGGAGCTAAATTAAGGCAGTACAAATCCCATAGATACCTGCAGTGCCCAAGGCTTGGTCTTTGCCTGAATGCTCCCCTCAACAAACCAGACAAATTGCAGCGCAGTGCAAGTTGGTAGTTCTGAGGGGAGGTAGCAATGCATGGTCTCTACAGAAGGGCAACTGAGTCCTCAATTTCTACTACCTACTGAACTCTCTGTCTGGAGTAATGTTTCATTTCATTTCATTTTATTTCACAATATTATGTTAGTTTCAGGTAACTCAATAAAGTAACTCAACTTTTTGTACCTTCCAATGTGATCACCTCACTAAGTGCGGTAATCGTGAGTCACAGTGTGAACTTGTAACAATATTATTTTTTTTAGTTTCTTGTTTTAATATATTTCATTGATTATGCTATTACAGTTGTCCCATTTTCTCTCTCTTTTATTCCCCTCTGCCCTGCACCCCCCTCCCACCAGCATTCCCCCACCTCAGTTCATGTCCTTGGGTCATACATTTAAGTCCTTTGGCTTCTCCATTTCCCATAGTGTCCTTAACCTCTCCCGGTCTATTTTGTACCTACCATTTATGTTTCTTACTCCCATTACTTTCCCCTTCGCCTTTTTCACCCACCCCCCTACTTTCTCAGCCCTGGCAACCATCAGTTGGACCTTTGTTTCTGTGAGTCTGTTTTTGTTTGGTCTTACTAGGCTTTGGCATTAAATCCTCTCTGGAATAAACTTGTCACTGACTGTATCACAGTAGTTGTGTTCAAGTCACCCTTATTTTACTGAACGATGGCCCCAAAGCACAACAGCAGTGATGTTGGCAATTCGGATGTGCCAAAGAGAAGCCCTAAAGCACTCCTTTAAATGAAAAGATATGTTTGTATAGGAAAAACACAGTACATTTAGGGTTTAGCACTACCCAAGGCTTCAGGAATCCTCGAAGGGTCTTGGAATGTAAGACCCTGGGCAGAGGAAGACTCCTGGAGTGTTCAGCACATCATTTTCAGACCAAGAGCATCAGCGTCCCTCAGGAGCCTGTTAGAAATGTAAAGAATAGGGCCCCCCACCTCCAGACCTGCTAAATTGGTGGCACCCAGCAATCCATGTAATAACAAGCTCTCCTGGTGATTCAAATTCATGCAGTGGATTGAGGACTGCTGACCAAACCATAGTCACGATTCAGATCTTGCCACTCTGCACTTGGGAAAAGCATCCGCTTGGGCCCCGCTGTGGGGACTCATGGTGATACTTTTACCCCAGGAATCTCCCACTAGCTCCTCTGTGCTCCCAGGAACTTAGGCAACCTCTTGCTACAGACAGCAAATGCCATTATGACTTAGACCTCCAATTACAAGACACCTTGCTGAGAACCCCCTGGGGGAGCAGTGTCTCCAGATAGCACACCTCCAGTTTCAATTAGGTGTTTGGGGTGATGGGCTTCTCACAGCACAGCAGAGTGTGGGCTCAGCTCTTCCTGGTGAGGGGCTGGCGTAGGGTTCCTTGGCCCTGCCACAGGGTGCACTGTCTCTACCTGGAAGGTCCTCAAGAGATGCAGTGGAAGAGCCTGTGACTTTCTTTTCATGAGAGGATTCTCAGTTGCTACACACGCACTAATGAATTCAGGTTCAAACCCCAGTGGGAAGAGAATACAACCAATTCCTTCTGTATACCAGATCTGTCACCTGGTCCTGTCTCAGACGTGTTCTCTGACCATGTGACCACAGTTGCTTCAGAAGCACCATTGGACTAGTAATGCCTTTCCACTACTTTAATCACAATATCCATTCACTTAATAAACACATATCACATGCCTACAATGTACAGCGTGGAACAGAAATTTGTGAGAATTGAAGATACACAACATAAAATCAGTTGGAAACACACACACACTTGTTTATAATACAATGCGGTAAATACTGCACAAGTCGGATAGGAGCCCACGGGAGACAATCTGGAGGATATCTGCCCAGCTGCATGTCCCCCTCTTCTGGTAGCAGCACCCAGTTCAGCACTGGTGACTCGGCCTCTCCCATTGGCCCCAGTCTTGGTGGACGTGTCAATCAAGCAGCACCGCTCTGCCTTGGCCAAGGGGGGGGTGCTGCTTGTCCAATTAGTTGTTGTGTCTTTGTCATTACATTTTTGAGCTAATAAAGCAAAGGCTGAAAAACATTTGAATCCCCTTTATAGGGACAGGAAAGCTCTGAAAAAATCATCTATTTTTGTTTCCTGGTTCCCCGAGCTGCTTCCCATGAAATGATTGCTCAGCTTTTCCTTCAGCTCTGGGAGGACCAAATATGCTGCTAATGCATGCTTGTTCACCGAGAGTTGATTCTGTTGCTTGCAGCCAGGGGACTCTAACAAACAGAAGGAGTGTGAGGATTGAATGAGCAAAGGCAGATTCACTGTGAAGCTCTCCGAGCTTGGGCACTGGGACCCTGGCCTGCACGGGCCTCTCCCAACGCGCTGGCACCACGAGCCTGGCATGGTGTTCACATGGCCATATTTCTCTTCCCTCACAGAAGGAGGGCGTTAACAGCAATTGGTCAAGGCCGCTGCTTCTTTCCATTCCGGCTTAATATTTAATCATATTTCTCTTTGTCTTGGGTAATAATGAGTGGCCAGAGATATAATGTAATAATGTAGTTATTAGTAATTACATTTAAGTAATAATGAGTGGCCAGAGAACTCAGCCAGGGGAAACCGAGTTAATTTAGTTTTGGCTTAATGGGAAAATTATTAGATTTTCAGTCACTTTCAGATGTAGTAAAGTCATTGCCAGTCATCTGAGTGTAGGAAAACTGCAGGCTTTATGCATCCTAAGCCACCTATAATAAAAAACAAAATTTGATCAACCATATTATTTGGCTGTTTCTTCATTGAAAATTATGTTATAAATAATATTATAAAACTGTTGTTATATAAAAAGGTGGTAAAAGAGTATGCAGACAAAAACAATAGAGAAAAAGTAATATAGAGGCATATCAGGCAATTAATCTCTAGAAGTACCTGTTGGCTTTTGTGTGTAGTGTTGGTCAGCTTTTCACAACTTGAATTTGTTGTGATTTTCCTTATTCTAAACAAATAGTTATGTTCACATCTAAGCTTGGATCCCTTTGTTAAAGAAGGCTCCCCATAAGTGAATGGGATCAGGCTCCACAAACCCTGACCCACCCCTGCGGATGAGGTTGTACCGGGATAACTCCTCGGAAACCGGCTCACTGTGTGAACGTAAAGAATGACACCCTTGTTCGGCAAGCATGTTCCTGGGCGCTGACTTTATGTCCGGCATGGGTAGGTACGGAGAATGCAGCGTGGAACAACCTGGTGGTTCCCAGACCTGGCTGGGCAGCAGAACCCTGTAAAGTTTTTAAAATATATAGGTTTCTGTGTCTAAATGAGACCCATTGAACCTAACTGTCAGGATGGAGTATAAGAATCTGTATTTTTAACAAATTCCCAGAGTGATTCTTATGAAGTCAAACCAGCTACAGTCCTCCGGCAATCAGAGAGCGCTGGAGTAAGTAAGATGCTGTCACCGCTGTCTTCGTGTTACTTGCGTTCCGATGGGAGTCACTGCGAACTAAGTCTGTAATTACGGTGTTATGTCGTGGAGGTTGTGTGAGGGATACAGGCATATGAGAGACAGAAAATTCATTTCTATCCACACCAGACTAGATGGTTAGGGGAGTCTTCCCTGAGGAGGTGATGCTTACGTATCACATTGGGCCCAGTTCTGGTTAACTCCGGGAAATTTAATTTCCTTCTCAATTTAATATTTTTACGTCCTAAAGCTAAAATGGCTGACCATCATCAACTGTTTCCTAGTGAGCCAGCACCACCCCATGTGGGAACACAGTTATGGCCTCCATTATTATAGATATGGAGACTGAGGCCCAGAGAGGTTAAGCCGTCTGGCCTGCTCGCACAGCCAAGTGGTGGACCAAAGTGCCTGGCCTGGGTGGTCTGACTCCAAGCGCACATGCTTGCCACCTTGGTACACACCACCTCCCTTTAATCACACACGTGAGTCTTGGGAGGCATCGGCCTCAGAACCTCTCTATGCAAAGTTGGAGGTCACGGTGGTGCGGGGGGGAGAGGTCTTGATAGAAGTGCAACACTCTAGTTCTGCTGAAGCGGGATCAACATGTGGAGGAGGTCCCGGGGCCCTGTGTGCACAGGGGAGTGAGAGGAGTGCTGCCCTGGAGAAGAGGGGGGCAGGTGAAGGAGAGGCTTCCTCGGTACAGGCCAGCCTCCTCCCGGGGGTGGGGGGTTAGGATTTCATGGAAACTTTCCTCTCCAGCAGCCATGACCCTCGATCACCCCGAGGAAGGAGTTCCCAGAGATGTAAAACAGGATGTTATCTTCACTGAAATTTCTCACTCAGAGGTTCTGTTTCTTCCCCCTGCCCTGCCCCCAACTTGGTTTGGACCTTCTAAACCTGTGTTGTCCAATATGGCAGCAACTGGTCACATGGGCCCGTTGAAATGCGACCAGACCAAGTGCACATGTGCTGTGAGTGTAAAATGCACGTGAGATTTTAGAAAGTCAGTTTTAAAGGGAGTAAGTCTTCACTGAGGATTATATATATTAGTAATGAGTTGAAATGATTGGGTTAGATAAAATGTATTAAGACAAATAATTTTGCCTATCTCCTTTTAAATCTGGCTTCCAGAGCACTATAAATTACATTTGGTGAAGGCCAGCCAGCATTGGTGGCTGGTATTATATTTCTGCTGGACAGCATGGGTCTAACCTGCACCTCGGTAGTGGGGGACAACTGAATTCCTCTACTTGCTCTCACGTGATGAGAGGTGATTGCAGATTCTGACTCAAAGGAAATCTACAGGATCAGCC
This sequence comes from Phyllostomus hastatus, assembly GCF_019186645.2. Lineage (NCBI taxonomy): Eukaryota > Metazoa > Chordata > Mammalia > Chiroptera > Phyllostomidae > Phyllostomus > Phyllostomus hastatus. Next base: position 30,616,415 of record NW_025333709.1, on the reverse strand, counting down.
TTTCCCTGGAGACTGGCTCTGTGAATGGGGTGCCTTCCACATGGGCTGGACCAGGAGAGAGCCCGGGCTTGCTTCTGTGCTCGGAGGAGGTGGCAGGGTGGGTCTCCACAGTGGCAGGGAAGGTAGAGACGTATTCCCCACTCCTTGAACCTCTTGAGTGAAACGACTCCACTTGCCTCTTTGAGTCCTTCTTGGCTCAGGACACGCTTGATTGTCTCTTAACCTAAATGGAGAAAATACCTAAATAGAATAAATAGTTAAATTGCATCTTGGCGAATTATTCACGTAAAGGTTAACAGGAAAAAAAGAGGCAAAGAACAAACTATTTTTTCCATACACCTGTCTTTCAAACACACGTGCTGGGATTACAGACAATGCAAACTGAGTAGGGAGAATGAGCTGGGTGCTTCCTGGAGACCAGAGCCACAGGCCATATGGAACTTTCCAGACCTGTCAAGGTCAGCTTCATGGTGAGTAACTTCCAGCTGCTCCTCCGAACGGCTGCCGTCAGCCAGGTTCAACAGCCTAGCTTCTGAGCCTGAGAAGGGGCAGATGCCTGAAGGCTGCATTTCAAATCCTAAAAGAAAACCTTGCTAAGTACGTTTCAGCCTTTCCGGTGCTGATGCAGACAGCTGCTTTGCCCACTCGTGGAGGTCAGTGCTATAGAACAGTTCAAATAGGAAGGGGGTTCCTATGATTTCCCAGTGAATGAGACAGGGGCTTACGTTTTGGGGGACTGGTAAATTACAAAGCATTGATCGTATAGAAGAAAATATACGATGTTTGCCATTAGTGATAGTAGTTGTGAGTAGAGGAAAAAATATTGGTGTCAGTGGATGAATCCCAGGCATGCTCCTTATTTTGTGGGTTGGATATTAATTATACCCAAGCAATGTGAAAAGCTCCCCCTTAAAATAATTAGGTCGGGAAGGAGACCCTGTGCACTTGGGAAGGAAACAAAAATAAAGCCACGAAGAGGCTCACTCGGCAATACAGGTTGACAACATAATCTTGGGCTGGTGGTTAGGAAAGAAAATCCTTTAAGAGTAATTGAAGGAGGCTTTTAAGATTTCCCATGGTTTGTGAGGGTGCAGCAATGGCCTAGGGAGTAGACACATGGTGATAATAGCAGCCGCCTTTGTGGGAACATGCTCTGCGCCAGACTCTGCCCCAGACACTCACGCATTTATTCCGATGTTCTCACCGGGCCTGCTGGGGCGGTGTCAGCCAGGTTTGCTTTATGTCGATTCTCTTCCCAGGACAGGCTCTGGGTTAGGCTGTGTTAAAGGGATGAGGTGAGGCCAAACAGAGAGAAAAGAAATGTAAGACGACATTGCATTTGTAATGTGCTTGCATTAGTGTTAGGTTCTTATAAGAAATGAATTCATGCCACAGATAACTTTGTGATGTGTTGTGAGACAAACTATCCCAGAGATCACAGAACAGAAGGTAACACAGACAAAATTAAGATGCTTGAGTCAATGAAAAATACACAGTGAGTAGCTAGGGAAGGGAAGGGGTGGGGTGGGGGGACACACATATGATGGGGTGCATGGGGGGTGGAAGGACCGCACTGCTGGATTCTTGGGTTAGTGATATTCAAGTGCTGTTTCTCTGCCACATCAGCCTTCCTCACTGGTGGTGTGGCTGCAGAGCCCGGAGTTGAGGTTTGAGCCAGGGACCCAAAGGTGGAAGATACTTGGGGCCAAAATAGACGCTTGCTGTATAGCACAGATGCAGGAAAATTCCCCTGGCCACAGTGGTGGCTTGTCCGTCAGCCTGGTGAGCACCTTCGGATTGTTCATGTTCCTTGGGCAGAGGACCAATGGGGACAGCATGGCCATCAGCAATGGGTGGCCACATTACAACTATGTTTTTACAAATTTGGCTTTTGAAAATTCCAGCAGCGGACAGAGGTCGGGGGAACAGGCATTGTTTCAGGGTACTAAGTTCCAATGAGTGGAAAATTAGCCCTAGAGTTATAATGCACAGTACAGTGAATATAGGCAACAATATTGTATTAGAATCATCAAACTTGCCAAGAACCTAAACCTTAATGATCCCAACTGCTAGAAAAAAAAAGGATAATTATGTAGTGTGATAGAGGCGCTAATTATTGGAACAGTGGAAATCATATCATGATATATAAATGCATCAAATTAACATGGTGCACAACTCACACGGTTGTATATGAAATATGCTTTAATCAAAAGGTAAAAATTCATGAATATTCTGTGTCTTATATGCCTCGTATATATGTAGTGTTTCACAAATATGTAGTACCCTGTGAAAGTTAAGTTTCTCTTCATCCGTCCATCACTTCTTGTGTTCAACACCGATGTGCTTTACTTACTAAATTACATTTATTTAACACATTTTATAAATTCTGTCCAGTCCCACAAACTACTTGCTTGCTCATTATCTCATGAATTTAGCATCTATCATAGAACAGAATATTTTCAAGTAACACTGGAACTATACATGATGATTGGTTAATGCAGGTGAGTCCCCCTGGGCCGGAAGCTCCAGCTTACACCTTGCTGTCTTGTTTACTGCTGTGTCTTCGGTGTCTTAGTATCTCATGGGTGCTCAAATGGCTAGTGAGTGAATGACATAAATAAGGAAATGCCGAGAGAACAATTCTGCTAAAAAAAGGAAGGAAGCATGTGCATCAAGAGTGAAAAGCCACAGGTCCAAGGGCTTGAAGTGCCGTCCTTCCCTTGTGTGAATCAGGCCTGTGATTCTGCGGAGCAGGCACTCTCAAGGTATGGCCCCTGGTGCATCAGCAGCATCTGTGAACTTGGTAGAAATGCAGATCCTCAGCTCCGCAGACCTTCCCCCCAACCCCCACCTACTGAATCCAAAACTGAGAGGCTGAGCCCAGCAATGTCTTTCCACAAGCCCTCTAGGTGACTGCCACGCATGCTCAAGTTTGAGTACTGCTGGGCCAGAATACACGGTTCATTACAAGACACTTTTCTTCCTGCATACTGGGTTGCTCCCCCTGGAAACAATGGTCTAGTTTCATTTGTTTGTAAGTGAAGCCTACAAACATGTTTGTATGTTTGCAGCCTCCCAGGACAAACACTACGTGAGCAAGACCCACCCGACCCTCAGAGAAGTGAAATTATTTCATGTGGGCACAGCCTACATGTCGGCTCTTTCTGGAGCGAAAAACCAGCCAGGGAAACAGGGAAGGAAGAAAGGTGGGAAAAGGATGCGCCAGGACAGAGCCGGCCACAGGAAGGGATTTCTGCCCCCGGTTCATGGGGGCGGCTCAGGCACACACTGTCTTTGTGGAGAGCACCCTCTGTTAGCAGCTGCCCAGTCTTTACCAGCTGGTTCCGAGCCTTGGGACAAAAACAGACGTCACTGGGGCCCAGTTTGTGGTAACCCTTTTCTACAGCAAAAGAAGGGCCTGGAAGGGAATTTGGCATCTCATGGCTAAAACAGGGAAAAATTGTGTTTATTTTTCCATGATATTTTGGGAGTGGGGAGGGGGAAAAATCACAATTATATTTTATAACAACATTCTATTTGTCTTCAATTATAAAAGTAATGTTCACTGCAGAAAATTCAGGAAACACAGAAACATATAAAGAAGAAAAATTAATCATCGACTACCCACTGCCCAAAGATGATCGTGCTTAATATTTTGGTGTATTGCATTTGAGGTAGGAAAATAAATCATAAAGATTCTTTTTTGCAGAGTAGATAATCCTGATTTTGATTTTTCACCTAATACTATATAATTTCTCATAAACATTCTTAATGTCTACACAATAGTCTGCAGATGGAAATAGTCTCTATTTCCCCAGTTTTTAAAATTTGGATTGTTTCTAGTTTAATGCTAATATAAAAAACATCTTTGGGTCTTCCTTTGCAAGTCTAATTACATCTTTAGGACGCGGGGTTCTTGCAAGCAGGTTACTGGAGCAAGTGGCGTTTTGTGGGGGCAGTGGGAGGCGAGGCTCCATCTGGCCAGGGAAGAGCCTGGCACCGGCCGTGTGGAGACCCAGTTCCAGCCTCAGGTTTGCCGGAGCCTTGCTGTGAGGTCTGGAACGAGTCACTGTCTCTCTCTGGACGTGAGTTTTCTCATGGTTAAATGGGAGGGGAGGAATAGGTCCTTGCAACTCAAATGGAACTATTCTACCACTCAGCTAAAAAATGTCAAGCATTCCTTTTATATGAAAATAAACTCAGATATATTGTGGAGCAATTGTGGAACTGACATTTTTCTTTTAAGATAAGGTAGGAAACTTCAAAGAAACTTCCTGGTTTTATTTGGCCAGTTAGACTTCTCCCACAGACTCCCCCAAACTGTGAGTTCACTCCCCTTGGCCAACGGGAGTTTGTCCATGAAAAGGCTTGAGAAGAATTGGACTAGGTGGTTTTAAATGCCTCTTGCAGTGTGGATATTCTGTGCCTATGTGGTTCCTGGCACAGAAGCCATGGCATCCTTAGCAAATCTTCCAGGTCCCTAATTTAGCCTTCGTCCCGGGGTTTGGACATTTTCACATGTTATTCTATTGACCAGCTTCATGTGAACTCAGGTTTAAAAATTCTGAGATGTGTTTGTAAAACCTGATCAGTCTGCCCTTAGCCTATAGCTATTTAACCACACATCACACAGGTTCACAGAAGCTCACTTCCAGGTACTTCATCACTCACGCAAAAACATTTATTGCATCCAGCATGCGTATATCAGGCAACATTATGGTATGTCAAGTACAAAGGCAAATAAGATATAATCCCAATCCCTGTCTTCTAGGATTTAGTAATTTATTTCCCATAATGGGCCCCGGAAAACATTTAATGTCAAAGGGTATCATTTTTTTAAGTGTTCAAATCAAATATGTTTAGAAAGTGCTGAGCTAAAGTAAGTGAAGCAAGTTTATTAACTGCAAGACTTTCACAGCCTCTAATATGCTAAGCAGCATTGTGAACCCTCAACAGGGATATAAAGCATTTGGTGTTCCAAAATTATTTGTATAGGAAACTTCATTTGTAGGGCACCTCTGGGAACGAGAAACTCACGGCATGCAATCTGAGAAATGCTGACCTGGTCAAACGGAATCGGCGCGTTTATTCAACAAAGAGTTTTATAGGCAGACAACAAAACAGAGAGGAGATTGAAGACCGACTCTTCCTGCTGAAGAGCTTGTCATCCAGTAGGGAGGGCAGTTTCTCAGCATACAGAGAACGTCCGCAGACAAATGAAAGTCCATGAGAAGGTGCAGGGTGAGCCGTGGACTCAGCAGACAGCTGGAGAGGTAGAAGGATGCAAGTAACCCAGAAAAGTTTCATAGAAGAAGTGGGGTTTGAAGACAGAATTTCTATCATGACCTAAGATTGCTAAGTTATTTTTCTTATGAAAATAATACAAGTTCATTTTGGAAATTCTGAAATAAATACAGAAAAGTAGAATAAAAAACCTATACAATACATGATACATGTATATATATATACATACATATGAGTATATGTGTATATTGTTTTCATTTAATGAGAGTGAATTTTCTACCAGTATTTTAATATGCATAGATTTAGGAGGAATTATTTATAATAAATATAACTAAATACTAGAGTTTGTTTTTTGCTTTTGTTTTTCTTGCTAGAGTAGGGAAACTTTTGTGCTTCAGAGTTGAGATGATAACCTTCCTCACCTCCTAGAACAGTTCTTGGTAAAAGGCTGATCCTCAGCAAATATTTGTTGAATGGGTGAATTTGAATTATGGAAGCTGCTTTCTCAGGAGTAGAGGTTCTATTAACTGGAAAATTCTGTGTTTTGCTGAGTCCTTGCAATAACGTTCCCAGTTTCAGGGGCAGAAACAGAGGCAGCTAAGCCGCTCTGCCAAACTGAGAGCAGAGAGGCATTGGAACTTCCCGGGGCAACCCCAGACTGAGAGAGGAAGGGGGGACGGGCAAGCAGGGAGGAGGGGGCATTGAGATGGCACCTTGTAGAACACAGGCATCTTAAAGGAATGTTTCAAGTTGTTCGCTACAGGATGGCAGCACAAACCCTCCCCTCCAACACCCCTTCAGAGTGTTGAGCAGAGGCTGCCTTACTTACTGGAGCTTTTGTGTGAGTGGGTTCTTTTGGGACCGGGGGACTCAACGAGGTTCTGACTTCCTCGTCCCTGTCTGCACAGCGGGAGCAGAGGGATAGCGAATGAGCACACAGGCGTGGAGGCTGAAGTGATGTGCATGTAAGTGAAAATACGAGCGAGAGAGCCAGAGGTCCCTCTCTTAAATGACAACGGTCTCCACCCGTGTCTGGTGAACAGGGTCCCCAGGGCTGTTGTAAAGTGCAGGTGGCTCGAAGCACTGGCACAGAGCAAGGGGCCGGGGTGGCGGGTGCTTATGGGCAAGCACTCAGCGCGGTTTTGAGTTTTATTGCACACTTCCCGGTGTGCCTTATTGAGAGAAGACATCTGCGTCTTCTCACACACTTCTTCTAAAGTGTGTAAAAATCACAGAGCTTGCAAACTTTGAGTTTCAAGAATACGTTTCTTTTAAACTTCCTGTCAAAAAACGAACCCCGTCTGTTTTATAGTTCTTACTACAAGTTTGAATTCTGTTATGCAGCCAATCCAGTGTGGCTTTAGGTTCTCGTGGGGCTTTTAGGATTTCATTATCTTTTCACATGTGCACCTGTGATATACATTAGACCTGAGAGGAAACAGCCCTGTTTCCACTGCTGGATGTCTGTCTACATTTATGGCAAATGAGAACAGTGAGCCTGATTGAGTTACTTTTGTACTTAAAGCTGACCCCACACTCTCCTATCTTTTCTCTCCCTGGTAGCAGCACAGGCTGCTCTACTTTTGATAGCATTCTGTGTAATTCCCTCTTTAAAAACACCAGTGGAGTTAACAGTGGTTAATGGGCGAACTATTGTCCAGTGTGGAAGCAGGTTAAGTAGAGTAGGCAGGACAGCCGAGTCACTGGTCATTGACTTACTAAGCAGGCTGGTATATTCTTCCTTTCTAGCTAGGGACCATTCTTATTCTTACCCTTTCAGAACATTTGAAATGTTGGCTCTTTAAGTCTCAAGGAAGAAATGGGATAAAGTAGCCTTAGGACCACATTAAAAGCCTAGAAAAAAAAACATTCAGAGGGCATTGGTATAGCTCTAACTCGCTCGTTCATTCCTATAAAGTTTTCTTATTATTTGTTTTGATTTTTCTCATTACAAATATGATTCTTGGTAATATCATAAAAACATAGAATGTGAACAAAGACTTTTGGATTTTCAAATCCCATGACTTAATTGATCATTTGGTTGAAGAGGACGAGCAGTCTTCTAGTGGGTAAGGCTTTTGGTAGTAAGAAATTATTGTTAATTTAGGTGAGCGATTGTGTTTTTTTAATAGGGTTCTTAAATTTTAGAGACACTTCCAAAGAAGTTCATGTAAAAAGTTGTAATTACTTTGCAATAATCCAGTGTTTGCAGAGGAGTGGAGAGGGAAGTTACACAGATACTGTGTACAGATGAGATTGGCTCTGTATTAATCATTGTTAGGCTGAGTGGTTGGTTTGTGGGGTTTATTATAGCTTTATTATACTAATCTGCCTACTTTTGGAATTATGAAAGTTTCTATAATAACAAGTGAAAAACAAAAACAGCTAAAGCCAGTATCTTTTGTGTAAAGATTTATCACATGGCATCAAGAGAGAGCTTGGGGCACACAGTGGACCCAGGCTGGGGAAGATAGCAGCCCGGAAGAGCTGGCCGAGGCACCAGGGCTGCAGGGCTAAGGTCTATGCTCAGGCCACTGTCCAGGCAAGAGATGGTGTTTCCTTGGACCAAATCTGGGCCTCCTGGGAGAGAGGGCAGCCCTGTGGTCATCTGAGAACGGACCCACCCAAAGCAGGGAAACCACAACCGAAAGGAGGCTGGAGAGGGGCCATCGATGCCACGCTGAGGGGTCATGTCTGCGGCCGGCTGAAATTTCTGTTGGAGGAGTCTGAAAAGGGTTATCACAAGAGCCCCCAAATGCACTTGAAAAAAAAAAGGAAAAGATTGGAACATGCATCAGGCTCAAAGATACTCAGTTTTAAATTTCTGCCAGAGCCAGAGGGAACCAACACTAGATGGCCAGGCAAACACATCTCTCCTGTCCCTGGTTCTCCTGCATCCTCTGCTTCCATCCTGCAGGACCCAGGCAACCCGGTCAGGGGGAGGAAGGGGAGGGGGAGCGCTGGCAGGTGAACTTGATCAAGTAGACAGGATGGGGGGAGCCTTCACTTTAAAGGAAAACCCAAGTTTTAACTGTTATGTGTAACAAGACCATTTAATCACAGAAATGTGACAATTCTTATGAGGAAAAAAACTTATATGTCATGAGACCTAAGGAAAACATAAGTCCACAGAACAAGTTTCAATAGTGAGTAGGGGGAGGGGACAGGGGAGGAAACTGGGTATTTTTCTGCTTCTATTTCCACAGCCAAAGCTGTTTAGCCATGTGGTACTGCTATGTATTCCAGTGTAGCAAAGATAAATGGTCTGGTTTGGGTCACCACCATCATATCGAGATAGAGAAAATGTTATTCGCCCATCATTGCTGTAGGGAGAGCTTTGCATTTACTTGAAAGAACTACTTAGATAACTCACTGGAGGTGGCGGTGGGACTCCCAGGGCATATCTAAGCATCAGGGGTGACTCTAAGCTCCTGGTCAAGGGGAGGAGATGGGTGCAAAGAAGAAAGAACAATAGAGAGACAGAGTGTGTGTTGTGCAAAGTGACCTCCTACCTCTTTAATTTACTAGAAGCTCATTTATGTCTAATGTGAGTGGATGTTCTCTCCCAGGAGTCAGTGAAGGGTCAAGGTCCATGAAGGACCCTCTGCTACTGTTCATGATGCCTTTGTACAAATTAGAGAAGAAGGAAACTGTTCAGGGGAAATAAATTACAAAATGGTACATTCCGGATGCAGGAATTACCTAAAAGCCCATCCCTGCCGGCTTGCCTTGGAGAGTTGAGCTGGAGCTAGGCTGAGCTGCCACCCTGCTCCTAGACGGGGCACCTGGGTGCAGGGTCCAATCTGGCTCCACACGCAAGTGAACAGCTGCCCTGCTTCTTGACCCGGGTTGATAGAAGGAGAAATCGCACAGATGGCCATGAAGCCAAAAGGCAAAGAAGGCTATCAGAGTGTAAGCCCTCAAGAATTTTCAGGAAAAATGAGGAAAGGCTGTGGAACCGAGGTTTCAGGCAATCTTACGTAATCTTACAAGTCAACCTGGTTATACACAAATCACTTTCTGTGTACTCTTTCCATGGTTTATCTAATCTTGCCAAACTGTATATAATTCAGGGGATAAAAATCCCAGGACTGCCTCATCTATCACTGTTCACCATTTCCAACAACCGAATAAAAGAAACTAATCAAAATGAACTAATGAGGTGTGTGCCCTGCCTTGGACTTTTTCTGGGCTCCCCCTCTCCTCTCCACAGCTGGGCCGTAGCCGTCTCTGCCAGACAGCAGCTCGCGCTCCAAGGGGCCCACGTGCAGACGAGCGTGTCCAAGGCGCCCCCCCCCGCCCCCCCTCCCCCGGCTACCCCTGCACACTCCACACTTTGTTTAAAGGAGAACCATATGGCAGGTCTGGGTAAGGGTCCTCTGGAAGAAAAACAAGGTGTGCAGGCAAAGAAAATAAATAGAGGGAGAAACAGACAAAGGTAGCCAGTAGGAAAAGAAATGGGGATTTGCAGCGGCTGATGGGAAAATGTGGGCAGCCAGTTGAATAGCTGCCTGCAATGCAAATGGAGAAGAAAGCCCCTAACCTAACTGCTGCAGTGTCTGAGGTCACTGCAAGGGCGGCTGTGCTGGGCTGTGAGCCTGTGCATTTCTTGTAGTCAGATGTTGGGCAACAACAACTGCCCCGTCTGTACACTCAAGCTCCCGGTGCATGGAGAGAAGCTAGGGAGAGTGGCACTGAGTGGAGGGACGTGGTGGAGGGTGGCAGGCATCATGGTAAGAGAAGCTGGACTCAGGCTGCGGGGCTGGAGTCAGGAAGGGCAGAAGGAAAGGTGGTGACAGCCACAGGTCCCAAGAGGGGGTGCTCTGGGCTGTACTTTGGCGAGTGAGTTGAGGAGAGGCCTGAGGTCACGCTGAACCTCTTTCTGACAGCTCTGCAGATGCGCCTTCAGAACAACCTCAGGGACTGTTTCAGTTAACAGCAGGAATTAGAAACCTAAGTGTAGTGCCTAGACAGCGAGAACGTTAAAGGATGGAGCTGGAGAGAGAGAGGGAGAGAGGTTGAAGAGCATTTAATTAAGTGGTATATTGAGGATGTAATCTAACAAGGGGAGAGGAAATATGAAATGAGATTCTAGACTGTTGAGTACTCGGTCCTCCACTCACTCCAGTCGTGAGGTTCTATGGGACTCGTGGATTCACAAATGAGGCTGCTTTCAGCTACAATTTAACAGGAAACTCCAACTCCACTGCTGAAACAATAGATACGTTTGTAAAATTATGGAACAAGCAGACCCTGTGGGTGGACCCATTCCGAGATGGTCAATTCAGTGGCCCAAAGACTTCATCTTGGATCCAGGCTCCTTCCATCTCTCAGCCTCAGGTGTCTGTCTCCAGCCCAGCTCCCCAGCTGGTTACAAGGTGGCCCCGGGGTTTCCAGCAGCCATACCCATGCTCAACCCCGTCCAGGACCAGGAAAGAGACCATGTCCTCTGTGCTTCCTTCTAAGTGTGAGGAAATCTTCCCCAGAAGATTCCCAGCAACTTCCTCACATCCTCTTCACCCAAATTATATCACATGTTCGGGTCTAAACCAGCCATTGGCTAGACCACGGGTCAGAATGATTTTTAAATGGTTGAAAAAAAGTCAAAAGAAGGCTAATATCTCATGACATGTGAAAAGTATATGAAATTCAAATTTCAGAATTCATGATAAAGTCTTGCTGGAACACAGCCATGCTGTCCTTCATATTCCCATTGTCCATGGCTTCCTCCACGCTGCAGTGGCCGAGTCGAGTCGTGGCGACACAGATATGGCCTGTAGAGTCTAAAATTGCTGTTATCTGACCTTTTACAGAAAAAGTTTGCTGACCTCTAGCTGAGGCCATTCAGGACCCACCATCAAGGTCGGAGCCAGGACTAGTCCCCCTGAAGCACGTGACCACTGGGTGAAGAGGAGATGACAAAAATGGGCTTCTTCGGAAAGAAGAAAGCCATAATAAAAGGGGCTCCTCCTTCCCCTCCCCCACCACAGTCACAGTTAATTAATTGCTTCGAGTGTAGGAATGCCCCTGAGCCAGGGCAATCTGATTTTTTGAGCTTGAAAGCAACAAAGGGAGGCAGCCCCTCTCGGGTGGCTTGACTGTCAAATATGAGCCTGTGACCTGCTGATGGCCAAGTTCCCACCACTGTTGAGGATTCCGTTCTGAGAGAATGAAGAGAGTTTCAGAGACAAGGGATGAAGAGCGAGAGAGAGTATGTGCTGGCAGCGTCCCTGTCCCCGGTCCCAGGTGTGCCGGAGGCCCGGCGGCAGCCTCCTCTCCCGGAGAGTCAGGGGTCGAGCCAACACACTCCCACGCACCCACGCAGTCTTAGTGTGGGTGCAGTGGTTCACTCACACAGTGAGACCCCACCACTATAGTATAGGCTTCAAGGGATTTTGTCAAGGCTTCGATCTGGGGAGCTAGGATGTTACTTCTAAAAGGGGGGCTTGTTACCAGAGACCCAATACTAAGGACCAAAGAATGTGCTCCGCCAGGAAGTGCCATAGATTTCAGGAGGAGCGGGATGGCAATGGATTGATATGTTCAAAATTATAAATAAAGGTAAATTTAAGAGAGACCTTAAGGCAGATAGGAGTAATTATGGATTCAAGGGATCCAACAGCTGGAGAAGTGTCTGGGAGGAGCCAGAGCTGAAATGCAAAAGGCGGAATCCGAGTGGGCCAGTCTGACCAGTCCTGAGGCCTGTAAGCCAGTGTCAGGACGTCGAAAGCCGTGCGTACCCGCTGACAGTTGGCGAACAGGGTCTGACATGACGTTTGTAGATAGCATTACTGTTACTCGTTACTAACAAAGGCGTGGCCAAATTCAGAATTCTCTTTTACTGTGTGTAGGCTAGCAACCCTAGACTTCGCCTCCCCAGCAAAGCACTGTTAGACTTTAGATATTTGTTAACACCCTTCCAGAATTATACAGCAGATGCTAAATTAGAATGACCAGACTCCGCCGAATATTACTGAACTGAACACATCAGGAAGGCTTCCTGCACTCGCTAATCTCCTAAGTCAGTCTTTTTGACACTTTGAAAGATGAAGCAGGGAAACTGCTGGTCTCCCAGTAATTATCACCACCTGTTCTCTAAGCAGCACTCCCCCAGGAGCGGCTGCCCGCAGGAAAGAGAGATCGCGGGTAGGGGCAGGGAGAGAGGCGGCCATATGTGCTCAGCAGATCCGCCTGGTCAGCGACTCTTCTGCAGGCCCCTCTGGATCAGCCTCTCGTTCTGGGAACTGACTGGGACCTTGGCAAAACTGGGAGATGGCTAACAGTTGTCTCCAAGGCCTTCTTATCTCCTTTTGCTGTTTTCTTTGAAACCATCTTTCCCAACTTTCTACCTTCCTCAGGCTCCGGGAGGTGGCCCAGTGCCATTTTGCTGCCAGGATCCTGTTCTGTAAGACCATACAAAACACCTCACAGTGAGAATTACCTAGACCATGCCAACAGTCTCTGCTTAGCCTTCCTGCTCCTGGCTACAGTCCCTTCAGGGCACTGCTCCACACTACAGCAGTCTGAGCTTTGAAAAGCTAAACCTAATCTCATACCCCTACCCACCTTGATGAAAATCCTTCAATGTCCATACTCCTCTGCCTGACTAATAGAGTTCAAGTTCCTTGGTATGAGACAAGCTGATGGTTCTCAAAGTGTAGTCACCAGACCAGGAGTCTCATCGCCTGGTCCTCTGTCCTTGACTGTGGAATCAGAAACTGGCAGTGTGGGGTAGCCATCTGTGTTTTAACAAGTTCTCCAGGCTGTTTTTATGTAAGGCCAAGTTTGAGAACCATTGGTGTGGGCAGTCCCTGCCCAGTGACTCTGACTCATTGCTCACCGAAAATGGCAAGGAGATTTCACCAAACGTCGGTTCTTTCCAGACTTTGTGTCTACCTGGCGTGCTGTGCCGGGGGTGATAAAGCCTCAGTCTTGGTTTACCAGGCCTGATTGCGTAGTGACCCCTCCATGCGCAAGGAATGGGGTAACGGTGGCACAGTGTCAGGCTCTGTCCTTTCTCACTCCAGCCACAGATTTTCCATGCCCCCAAATCACCAAGACTTTGTGCTGAATTAATCTGATGGAGATATCCACCACCCCGGCGGAAAGATGGCAGGGTTCAAAAGATGACAGCCTGAGGGGGGGTTATTTAGCCCCAAGGAACATGCCTCAGAAGGGTGGGATTTTTAAGGGAAGGGTTCTCGGTAGGAGAGCTGTGCTGTGTCTGCTTACCTACTTTTCTTTGTGCGCTTAGCTGTAACTGATTAGGGGCCGGGAGAAGAGCTCGGCCAGCAGGGCAGAAAGGAGACACCCCCTGCGAGGCATGCCAGCCCTGTCATCTGTTGCTAGAGATGGATGCTGTGGTGGGGCTCCTGCTCAGGATCCCCAAATCCTAAGGGGGGATTTAAGTGCGATACTTAATTTTTCTTACGCTAGAGGCAGAGGGCAGGGAGGCCAGACGGGGAGGGGCTAGCGGGATGGTGGGAGCCAACACAGCTGGAAGTGATTAAGACCCAGCCTAGAAGGCAGCAGACAGGTAATAGTCTGGGATCGCAGAGCTGCAGAAAGAAACCTTTGCCCCAGAAGTGTTGGGCGGCCCCTCGCTCTACTCTGACTCGGTGTCTGACATGGCCGTGGAGGTTTGCACAGTGAAAAATGAAAACCGTTCAGTGAGTTCCTCTGCACTGTGAGGATGGGGGCCACTTCTGTTTGTTTCACTTACCCAAGGGACCAGATGCTCCCTCTGGGCCCACCTGAAGCAGAAATACAGAGTTTAGGATTTCCTGCGAATCTTTTTTTTTCCCTTTGCAAGCTGAAGTTTAAGTTTCTTGCTTGGGACAGGTCAGCCGCACTTTCCTTCAGAGGACTCGAGGTGGGCTCGGTCCCCCTCCTTTGTCTTCTCGCTCCAGAGGTGTCCCATGCCAGGCCAGGCATGGGCCACGGTGACGGCCACAAAGCCCCTCACTTCCTCTGGTTTGGGAGTATGTTTCACAGTTTCCTGGACACTCTAAAGTTCATCTTTCCTCCTGGACATTATAAATCTAACTCAGTTTTGGAACTCGACTCACCAAAGAAGAGAGCTCTAGGACCCTTGGTGATGGGAAGAAAGTGCCCCAGGATTCACTGATGATGATCCATACATGAAATATTCCAGCAAAACCTGCAATAATTCACTGTCATGATACATAAAGGAGGAATGCCAACAAAAGTGGCTTTGCATTTCATCTGAGATAATTCACCCATGCCTTTCTCCAGGAAGACGAACAAACTAAAATGTAGAGGCAATTTTGGGAACACCGCTTGATGCACTGTTTCCCGTGAACAGAGCGTGCTTTGCAGGAGTACAATCTGCAGGCTATTATCCCTAATTTTCTAAGTCCTTGCTAAGTTATATCAGGCCCGCCACCCTAGCTGTTAAATGTCAGTAAGACCTAATCAATTTCACTGCTCTGACAAGTTTAAATTAGTTCCCACAGAGACTGTAATTTGCCTTTTCCCAACTGATAATGCTACAGGCATCTGTTTAAAATAACTTTTATTATTTTTTTAAAAAACTAACCAAGTAGTTTCTGTTCATTGCAGAAAAGTCAGAAAATAAAGAAAATCAAAAGATTTAAAAATTACATAATCTTGTTATATGGTGATAACCACTGTAAACATCTTGCTATAAATTCTTTCTCCTCTTTTGTATCTATCATACAAAGTGAGAGCTCAAATACTATTAAGGAGCATTTCTCATTGCATTTCCATGTTTAGGAACCACAGCAGGATTTTGCAGACAGTGAACTTGAAAGCCAGGTTTTGTCAAGAGAGGAAGGATTGTCCAAACTGTTGCAGCTATTAAGAACCCAGCCCGAAGAGCTCATATTGTAGAGCCCTTTTCCTGAGGGAAGGAGCCGGTCCTTTCACCTACGCTGACCAGACAGACTCTCAGGCTTGCTACTGAAGGGGAGGAAATATGAGCTAGAGAGAGAGGAAGTTCGAAGTCCACATTCAAGTGCATCTAAATAATGGGGAGAGGAAGGGAGAAAGAGGCTGGGTAAGAACCGGTAGAGCTCAGTCTCCCTGCTCCAGACAGAGGCGATGTCAGATAGGGTTAGAGGACCCCCAAGGATGGAGGACTGTGGCCCACGCCATATGGGTCAGCTGTGTGCGGCTGAGTGTGGCTTTCCCAGCATGCTGTCAGTCCCTTGTAGCTGCTGTTAGAAAACTGCTATGACCACGGGGACCAATTTGACTCTCCTAGGGTAGTCTTAGGTGAGTTCCCACGCTGGTGGGACTTCATTCAGGAACTCAGATTCTTTTCTTAGTAGTTGCCCTGCTGTGGGGCCTAGAGCATTGTCAACAACTGTGTGTCACTGCCACATCTAGGTTCCATTTAGCAGGAAGGGAAAAGAAAAGGTAGTGGAGGTGTACCCAATGTCATGAGACTCCAGCCCCAAAGTGGCAGACATCACCTGTAACCTCATTTCCTGAATCAGAACTTGGTCAGGTAACCAAACCTGACCACAAGGGATGCTGGGAAATGTAGTTTAACTGGGAAGCCAGTTACAATTGTGACTATAATTGTAATCATAGAAGTGACCACCACAATTCCACTACTGTTAATGGAACAAAGGAAGAAGAGATTTTGGTCACTCACTAGCGGTCTCCTCCACATCGCGTGTCACAGACACAGCCCTGAAGCTCCTGCCTGCCCTTAAAGGGGTCTTTACAGGCAATGACTTAACAGCCATGGTTTGCCATCAGGTACCATGAGGAGGGGTAAAGTCACTTTCGCAGCACCAGGTAATGAGTGGATCGCCTAGACCCAGGGAGGCCTACAGATTCAGAGAGAGGCGAGATGAGGCCAGCCCAACCAACACGCCATTCTTCCTGACTGAGCTGAGACAGACTAACCACGGCTTATATATACCAGCCACCAAGGTCAGCTGCAAAGGCTAGCCAGATGGGCATCAACAAGGCTGACCAAGAACACCACAAAAACCAGAGAAGCAAGAGGTCATGACTCTGAGGACCCACCACCCCACTGTCTTAAGTCCACAGAAGCATTCCTCATACTCCGATTGCTGTCTCTGATCCAAGGAGTACATGAGGCCGAGGTCTGAAACACTGAGTCCATAGATCCACAAGGGGTTATTTTTCTTAAACAGACTTTCCAGAATATGAGAAGAGTTGATCAAATTGGGCTAAATTCATCCACCCCCATTTCTAGTTGGCAGGGTAAGGAGCTTATGAGGGAATTCAGATCACACCATCAGTTAATAAAGAAAACTTTCCTTTCCTGCACATCTGAGTGTAGTTTGAATAAATCTTACCACCCCAAAACTTACATAGGAAAATCTCTTGGAAGCGCCGGAGATGACATTAGAAAATGTAGACTGATGATGTAAGCTCCTTCCCACCCCCACCCCAGAAGTTCGCTGTGCAGGCCCCAAATCACTTAGCCATCACACAATACTTACCTGCACACTGGGGGCCCTCAGGGAGGGCACCTGAGCTGTGGAGAACTGGAGTTGAGACAGGAGTGGTAGACGGGGTGGGGCCAGGGTCAAATTCGAGATTTGACTTCAGAGAGCAACTCCAGGGCATCACGAGAAAAGAAGGCTCCACACCAGAACTTAATATTTTTAGATTTTGTGGGTGAGGGTGTAAATCTGTACGGCTTGGAAACCAGCAAAGCTTGGCATTGCACATTAAATTCAAATACGGCAGGAAAACATATCCCAGGACAATGGTGATGCTGGCTTAAGGTTTACAACACACCAGGAAAGGAAGATAGGGGAACTCTCAGCCAGCGTGTGCTCAGCAGTAAGGTAAAGCTTTTTCACGTACTTCTTTGTCTAAAGTTGAGACAAAAATTTAAAAACAAAACCAAAAACTTGCTCCAGTGCTTGAGCTGAGTTCAGCAGCAGGGCCTGAGGGTCAGAGGGCGCAGGGCGTCTGGGTGGAGTAAGTAGCCGGGTCGGAACACTCCAGAGCCTAGTCCCTCGGCAGAAATCACGGGTCCTGTGGAGGGGAGGGATGTATTCAAGGGTCCACAAAATCCAAGGAAAATGCATGAAATCCAAATCCATTAAAAACCATTAAAAATCCCCTAAATCTGAATAAGCAAAATTTTTTCTAAGTTGGACGCAAACTCATTTAGTGGGAAAACCTCGCCTAAACTAAGCTAACCCTCTTCATGGGTCTCTATCCCACTCAGTATGAATAGTCTTATAGTTCACTATAGAAATATATAACCTCAGGCAGGGGTGTTATATAATACACAGTATATTCACAATGTTACTTACCTTTCTAAATCTGAAAAATTCTGACTTTGAAATACATCTGGCCAAGGACTTAACATAAGGAATTTATAACCTGTATTTCAGAATCATCCTTAACTGGGTAAAATTTTCTTTGTAGTCTGGCCCTAGATTTTCTCTAGTATTTTCAAGGGGCTTGTAGAGTTTCATTCAATAGAGATACAACTGGCGTTTATTTTCTTTATCTGATTTTAATGTTGATGTTTTAGAGGAATAAAACATAGCTAACTTTTTACTTACAGTTTATGAGGAAGCAGGAAACGCTACTCCCCCCCAGTTTTTCATTTGTTTTCCTTTATATGTTTTATTGAAACTGCATAGAGTAGCAACATAATTACACAGTGGGTTGGAAGCTAGTCACTCTGCAATACCACATATTTGGGGATGCACTTTGGAACTGTGGACTCAGGATACGGATTGTGAAGGAAAAAAGATTAGGACAGAGGTCTGCTCTGGGCTACACTTTCTCCTATACTGTTTAATGTAATCCTCATTGCATTTATCATTTAATCTATTTAATGCAATCCTCTGGAAACAATAAAATGGTAACTTTACCACTACCATTTAATGTAATCCTCATGAAAAAAGTTGAAAAATAAGTATTCCCATTTGTACAGTTGAGCAAATGAAAGCTCAGAGAGGTTAAGTAATTTGCCCAAGGTCACACAGCCAATAAGTCCCAGAGCCAGAGTCAGGTTTCTCTGTCTCAATCCTTCAGGGTAAGGGCCCCCTCACTACTCTCAGTTCCACCAGCCTTGCCGACCACCAGAGCCCCCTACACTAGCCTTGAAGCTGTCTTCCAATGTACCTTTCTAATGCTCAACTCTTCATGAAACTTCCCTGTTAAAAACTTTCCATTGGTTTCCTGTTGCCCTCAGGATAATATCTAACCTCCTATTCTGCTGTATAGTCTCAAGTATGATTTGACCTTTCCCTATCTTCTACTTTCATAGCCAAGCTACAAACAACCAGTCGTTTTCTAAGATGTCTATCCACTCTGAAACTCCACTTCACACAAATCAGTCTCTCTACCGAGAAGACTCCCCACTGCCCTTCCCCCGTCCTCCTCGGTAATTTGCTTTGACCTCGGTGCCACTGTGGTGTAAGTGAAACTATTGAGGGTCCACCTCCCAGGGCGCTCTGCTTCTACTGTGGCTCACCCCGCCCTGCCCCTCTGTCCCCACTCCATTCTCAGTAAGTGACAGTAGCAAGTGGGTGCTGCTAAAGCATAGACCAGATCTCTCACTCTTTTGCCCCCAAATGGCCTTGCCACAGTTCACAAGGCCCCGTGTGACCTGACCCAGCTCTCGAGTCCACCCTTGTCCTTAAACACCAGCCCCCAGTTCACACTGGCCTCTTTCCTGTCTCTTGCCACCACCTCAGGGCCTTTGCTCCTGCTGTTCCTCTGGCCTGGAATTCTCTCTCCCTAGTTCCTGACATGGCTGGGTGCTTCTCAGCCTTCGGGTCTCAGCTTGAAAAAAGCCTCCTCAGAAAGACCTTTGTTGACCCTCTGTCCACTCATTTGAAATCTGAGTGTGCTGCTCTCCCTGGCTGCCACTGCAGTGACTCTCCACCGTGTATTTATCATTTCTCTCTCTCACTGGACTGTACGTCAAGGGCCACATCTGTTTTACTCGTCATTTTATCCTCAGCACCCCGTACAATGCCAGACCCAGAGTAAAGCTGTACTCACTTTTGTTGAACAGAAGAGTGAGCAAATGAATGGCTCCTACACAGCCCAGCACACGTGTCACCTCATTGCAGAGGTTTTCCCAACCCATCCCAGCTGAACCGAGCTCCTCCGTGGTTCTCACCGAGGCTCGTTGTGCATATTGACTGTCATCGTGCTGCTCCCCGCCCCCAGGCCAGTTGATCGTTAAGAGAAAGAACCATGCATGTATTCTTCATACTGACCGCAGTGCCTGGCCCACATGGCAACCGGTCAATAGCATCTTGTGGATTAATGAAGATTGAATACATGAAAACTGCCAGCTCCACGACAACTCACAGCTGCAGCCACAGTCACATGCAGGAGGACAGGACCTCATTCTCCTGGTAATCCTGCTCCAGCTCGGCTCCAGGCACAGAGAAAGTACTCAGGATGAATTCAGTGTGAATGGATGAGTGAATGAACGGATGAGTGAATGATAGAAACTACAGAGCTTATTTTCTTCTTTGCACCTGCCTTTTCGGTTTTACGTTTAAGGCATTTTTGTCACTTACTGAGGAAGAAATATGATTCTTCTGACTTTAAATGTATTTTAAGCATTTTCTTCTTTTACCAGTAAGTGCTCTTGACACTGTTTTAGATAACTCCGTATTAACCAATTCGTTCTCTCATTCATTTACCCACATGTCTGTTCCCAGAAGTTCCAGAGGTCCAAGCGAACTGGTATACACTTCAGCCTCTTTACTGAGAGAGCGCTAAGTTTTAGAGAGAGCAACCAACTCTTCAGCTTACTGGATCAGAGGCACTATCAGTCAACCCTTATTACAGATGAGGAACTGGAGCACAAGAAATGCGAGAGGGCATGAACTACAGAGTTGGGAATGGGAAGAGCTCTTTGAGTTTCAAGTTCCCACCTTTAACCCAGGCCCGAGGAGTCCTCCTACCCCGGCCCACTGACCTCCTGGGAAGCCGCTGGGAGTCGACTGCACAGCGGTCATCTTCTCCAGCCTCCCTCCCCCGTCTGACCCTCGCCCACCTCTCTTCCCCGTGCCCACGAGCAACTGCCTCTGCAGACTCCCCAGCAAAGGGAGAAGTGTCTGGGAAGGCTGAGGAACCGAAGTTGGTGCTTTTCTCATGTATTAAACTCTTGAAACTACAATGTAAAACAATGTGTAGCATCATTTTCATTGTTTTCTGATCTTAAAATATGTTCATTTGATGAAATTTTGGAAAATATAAAAAGGACAACATAGAAAAGTAAAAACACTAACAATATCATGTACACAGAAATAACTGCTATTAACATTTTAATGTTTCTTCATACTGGGGATGGTCACATTGAACTTCCTGTGTCTGGTTCAGTTCTTTATCCTTCCTGGTAAGATGCTCAGGAAATAAATGAATATGTAGAAGTGTGTTTTAAAGTGGGTTTGTACTGTATATACTGTTTTGTAGTCTACCTTTTAAACACCTAACACTATATTAAGAACATTATGTTATCAAACATCTTTTCTTATAAAATATTTTTAATAATTTTAAGATGACTTTTATTTTAGTCATTTAATAATTATATTGAATTCCTTTAAAAGATAGTTATCTAACATATGGGTACACCATAATTTTTTAAGCAAACCCTCATTATTGGAACTTTTGGATATTTTTGCCTGTTTTTTAATTTAAAATAATACTACTGAGTACATCCTTGTCCATAAATCTTTGCGGGCATATCTGATTATTTCTATAGTATCCCTTTTGAGTGGTGGAATTATCAGAGCAAGAGTTATATGTATGTTTAGCATTGATGATGC
The DNA here is from genome assembly GCF_019186645.2 of Phyllostomus hastatus. Lineage (NCBI taxonomy): Eukaryota > Metazoa > Chordata > Mammalia > Chiroptera > Phyllostomidae > Phyllostomus > Phyllostomus hastatus. The sequence goes on along the minus strand of NW_025333709.1, from coordinate 30,595,386 downwards.
TTATTGGCAACTTGTCCTCCAGAAGGCTCATCCAGTTTACAGAGAGCAGACGCACAGACTCACCCTATCTGCCCCTGTGTTAGGTGCTGACTGCACCTTTGAAGATCCGCAGGCACCCTCTGCCTGTGGTCAGGCTCTGGTGGCTCCAGGTTCTAATTCAGATGAAAACAGATATTGGTATCTGTTGCCAGTTCCCCCCTTGTAGAAGGCTAAGCTACTGAAGTATCCCCAGGTGCCTTTGGAAGAACAGAGGTAGGTACCACATGGATACGCCTCAGAGACACGGCCACCTTAGAGGTAACTAGCGCAGCCCTTGAGGCCAGAGCCAGAGAGCAACTGAGAAAAGAGCCCCACCCAGAGCCCCGTGTCCCCAGTCAAACCCCTTCCTGCCTACCTGCCACAAATGAGCACTCCTCCTGTTGACAATAAATCTAGTAAGCCTGTTCTTATTTCAATAAAGAAAAATACTCCCAAATGCACACCTCTTTATATCTTACTAAACATTTAGGGGATGAAAGAAATGGACACGAAAGCTCTCAGATGAATCTTGGATGGTTCCTTCTTCCATTGTCTCACACCCCAGACTCAAGAGAAGCGGGAGGCAATGCTGAGTTAGCTTGGCCTGCCGATTCATCGCGTCACTCAGCGCATCCCAGACTGGTGACTGCCGGCCTCACTGCTTCCCAGCTCTTCCTGCTTCTCGCATCTCCCTGCGGGGGGAGGGGGTTGTCAATGAGAGAGGTTCGCCCTGCACAATTAGACTGTGGAGCACTGTGAGGGAGACAGCGCCCTGAGTTAAAAAAAATGTCTAAGGATCCCTTTAAATACACAGTCCTTTTAATATATAGGGCAATAAAAAAGGAGATAAGTGAACACATTAAAACTCAATATCCTGTTGGTATATTTAAAAACTCCATTTCAATGTTTCAATTTAATTTTAATTACTTAGTACATTAGAACCAGTGAAATGTTAGTGGCAATACACTCATACATGCATATTAACAGATGCCTGACACCGATGGCTGCTTATGGAAAGAGCTCTCCATCCAACATTTTACAATATTTTACATCACATTATGAAGATGACTTTTGTCATTCTCTTTCATTATCTTCATCTCACCTCACTCCTCTCATGCATTCTTTTGCTAAATGAATTCTTTTCCCCATTCTTTTTGCTGAGTGCAAGAGCATTTTGTTCAGTGCTTTGTAGAATTTCATTGACTCATTTATAGACAGAGGAAAATAGGTTTCTTTATCGCCTTCCAACCGAGGGCACAGAATGGACCAGGAGAAAGCAAAGGCTTAAAACCTTTATGAACACTCATCTAACTATTTTATCCAGTGAGAACTTGGCTCCACGAGGCTTCGACTTGGAGGAAATAATAGCACCCAGATGGAATAAGGTCTAACCTTACCTCTCAACCAGGTAGGGAGGAGCCGTAAGGAAAGCTCTGGAGTAGTGTTGGACCACCTCACTGGCTCAGAGGCCTGGACACTGACATTTAACTAGGATGAAGGGCCCCTCTGAAGAGGAAAGCCGCTCCCTGGCACCTTAAGAACAGACTAGGATATGTCAAAGCTCTGTAGACACATTTCCTCTCTCCAGAAGGCAGTGAGCGTCTCTCAAGATACCGTGCAGCTGCAAGAGCTCATAAAGCCAGTCCTATGACTTCATCCCTGGCCAGTGAGCAGAGAGTTATACAGAGCAGCAGCCAGCAGCCAGCACTAAATTGGTGTGAACAGGAAAGACTGGAAAAGGCTGAAGAGTTTGTTGGTGTGCAGTAAAAACTGCACCATAAGAATGGAATAATTTTGCTATACGTTAACAATATCTTGAATAAGCATTAAGGGGACTTGTGAGTCTGCAGGCGTCTGACTCAGGTTTCACGTAACAGATGCCTGATAACTTTTCTCTGGCTCCTAAATGGCTGACTGGAACTTCATTGTAGCTTTAAGTTGGTTTTGGTCACTGCCTAGTGTTGAGGGGTATGTGTGTGTGAGTGTGTGTGTGTGTGTGTTTATTAGTAACCATTTCAGTAAGGAATTTGAGAGATGTTCTTTGGAATTGTGAAAATTCATTCTGTGTTGGTAGGAGGAAATTGGGACTTATATAAGGCATGTAATAATCTGGGGTAAGTCTCAGTTCTGAAAATGCTATGGGTGGTGATGTTTTTGACATTGAATAGCTAGGTGTGTAAGCTCAAGCTCCGTGATATGGTTAAATGGTTTTCCATAGAGCATATAAATAGTTTTCTCATGATGTTCAGGATATAGTACATTGAATTATTCATTCATTTTTGGACATTGTGATAGGTACATATGTACTTGAATTCTAATTTCTATATATTGAGTCATATTTTACAAACACTAGGGCAATATGTTATTTAAAGGCTGCTTTGTGAATCCTTTTGTTTGGTCGATCTGGAACAATAAATGTTTGCATTTCTCAGACAGAAGAAATATTCTATTATAATAGTGGACCATCTTATTCATAAATACCAGAATTCATCAGTGTTATTTATAAAGCCTTTGATGTTTTTTTAAAATAAGATATTTCTTGCCCTTGCTAGTGTGGTTCTGTGGATTGAGTGTTGGCCTGTGAACCAAGAGGTCGCAGGTTCGATTCCTAGTCTAGGACACATGCTTGGGTTGTAGGCCACGTCCCCATTAGGGGGCACATGAGAGGCAAACACACATGGGTGTTTCTTTCCCACTCATTCTCCCTCTCTTCCCCTCTCTAAAAATAAATAAATAAAATCTTTTAAAAAATAAAATAAAATTTTAAAAACTTAAAAAATAACATTTTTTCTTATGACTTGTTGAGAGTACACTACAATTTGCAATGTTTTTCAAAGGCCATTTTTATAAAACAAAGGTATAAAAAGATGGCTTTGAAAGCATTGATGTAATAAATAATGGTGAATTTGTTCACTTATTTCTCAAAGTCTCTTTATAAGCCTATAATGTCCTTGATAAGTTGTACACACTACAAATTGACTTCTTCTCTAGGTGCTTCCACTTTAGAACGTCATTTAAAACAAAGTTGCAATAAAAAAGCAAAAAACAAATGAACAAGTTTGCAGACTTAGGTGTCATGTCCCAAGCCAGCAATTAGCTACTTGCATGTAGATAAACTGCTGTTGTGTTGCTGACCTCTGATGAGAGGCTACCAGGGTTATCTCCTTCTCAACTCCAGGACTGCATGAGACTTCTTCAGAAGAACAAATGAAAATTCTCTAATGAGTCAGGCTAACATCTGGTGAGAGCAGCTGTGAGTAGGGGATATTCATCTTGGAAACATCCACAACAAAGATAAGGATGAAGGTTGGATGGTCATCACTGATCTCTGCTTTATACACTCTGCTTTCACAGAGAAGAAAACTGAGAAGCCTATTTTCCTCTGTCTCTGAAGTTAGTCAATTAATTTCCATAAAGTGCTGAACAAAATACTCTTCCATTTAGCAAAAGACTAAGGAAAAGAAAACCAGAGAATTTACACGATAGTTTCGGTACTGGGAGACCCAAGTATGGGGAGGAGTAAGTGGAAGCTACACTAACCTCCTCCCAGGAGAGTTTCAGTATTTACAGCCATTTTAGCACCAACTAGAACCAAAAGGAGGATAGACTTTCGAGAGGCTTTGCACTGCAATCCATTGGTCAATGACAAGAAGCCATGCGATAGGTGTTGCTGTATTCTGTAGCGGCTGCTTCTCTTGCCATAAGTTTCTTATTCTTTCAGGGGTGTCCAACCCGTGGCCCACAGGCCACGTGCAGCCCAGGATGGCTGTGAATGTGGCCCAACACAAAATTGTAAGTTTACTTAAAATATATATTTTTTGCTCATCAGTTCTGTTACTGTTTGTGTATTTAATGTGTGGCCCAAGACAACTCTTCTTCTTCCAGAGTGGCCCAGAGACACCAAAAGGTTGGACACGCCCAGAGCCTAAGTTCAGATTGTTATTTAGACTTGGAACAGTCCCGTTTTCCCCTCCCAGTCTGGTTACCAAGGGACTACAAGCTGCCCCCAAATGTGCCACCTTATATGTCACAGGAGACAGTAGTGACCTGTCTGAGAGGCATAAGCTTTGAGTCGTCCTTCTAGTGGTGGTGGTAAGTTTGCATATGACATTGACATTAAATCTCTTCATCTTGTAACTAAGAATGCCTTTCAAATAGCAGAAACTCCATAAATACTGACAAACTGACCCAGTTTGGAGCACAATGCGGACTTGGAAATGGAAAAAGCCCAAGACAAGGGAGAAAAGAGAGTAAGAGCTACGTGAAGGGGTTGTAGCATTGTTTGCAGCTGTTTCATTCATTCTGTTTGATCTAATTCCCTAATTTGGGTGAGGCCAAAGCTGCATGCATATTTAGCCACATTCCTGGCTCCCTTTTAGAACACCACCCTTGTTTTCCTTTCTCCTTTCATCCCTCTCTTAATTTACGTTTTCCTGCTGGATATTTGAATCCCTCATAAGCCTCCTTAAACCCTTTCTGGAACAAGGCAAAATGCCTATTAATCAATTGATCAAAGATTAATCTGCAATTGTGGTCATGTTTCTCCATCCTCTCTGTCTCGGCTCACTGCACTGGCTTCTGCCTTCTCTGTTCCCTTGTCATGGATCTGTCATAAGCCACCAGATTCTTCCTAATAACTTTTCTCATTCCTTACCCTCTTCGCCAGCTTCACCCAAGGCTCTGGTAGCCGTCTCTTCTGCATGCTCGCTCCTGCTCAGTTTCCATGCTGATGCCAGGTTCTTCTCTTACCTCTTCAATTTCCTGTTTGGGGACCCTTCTCAGGTTCCTCTTTCCAACCCCATTCACTAGTCATGGTGTGAGACCAAGGTTCCAGTGCTAGCATTCATGTTCTTCCATGTCAAGAAGAGCTCATTTACTTCCTGTGACCACAAGCTGTAGAGGACAAGGACTACATATATTTAATATTATAAAAGGTCTTGCAATAATTGGCGTTCACCACACATTCCTGATTTAACTTGACAACACAGGACTTTTAGTAGTGGAGGTCTACAGTGTCCCCCTAGAATGATTAGAGAAGAATTTTAAGAAAAACAACTAACAAGTTACAGAATATATATAATTACATTATCCAAATGAAGTCTGTATTCTCGTAAACCTATGAAATGAAAATAAACAGATATCTTTTACTATGTGCAGTTCCCATCTTATGCATGGGAACACAGATTGTACTTTTTGTTGCTGTTTCTGTCTTTGCATATATTTTCTAAAATATGTCTTGAACCCCGTATCTCTCTCCATCCTTCCTTCCAACATGCCACATGCTGCTTGCGGCCCTGTCACCTGGACCACCACAACAGCCTCCCACATGGTCACATCTCTGCCTTCCAACCCATCTCGTGTTTTCCACACAGCAGCCAGGGAGATCTTCAAAAGCTGCCGTCTGGATGTGGGACTCGCCTGCTCCATGACTTTCCATGGCCTCCTGTTGCTCTCGAGTGACCTGCAAAGCTCCGCAGGACTTCACCAGCCTTTCTTGGTTCCTAGGAGGCTCCACACCTCTGGCCCTTGTGCCTTACACGTGCTATCTTCTCCACCTGGGTCATCCCGAGCTCGCCTGGAGGGCCTGGCTTCCTCAAGAAGGTCCGCCCTGACTCCTCAGATCGGTTCCAAAGTGCTGATCATGCATCTCCATTCTTCACCATACTTAGCCTTCGTAGGATTTTTGACAACTGGAGTGAAATGACTACCAGGGCATTTATTTTTGCCATGCCTATTTTCTGGGGCTGGACAGGAAGTTCTCTATGGGCAGGCAGGGTGTCTCTCTTGTTCACTCGCCTGGCACATAGGAGTTGCTCCACACATGTTTGTTGAGTGCATGGCTAAATATAAATTGTAAAAGAACCCAACCTTGCTTATCCCAACAAGCCCCTGGAGTTTAGAAGGACATTTCAGACATCACTGTGTCTGGGAGTAAAAAGAGGTGGGCCGAGTTGGGAGTGACATGGTGAAGGAATACTGGAGATACTGCAGGTTCTGCAGCCCCCAAGGAGCTCATAGGAATGTAAGTCAAGGGAAGATTCATGTGAATGTTGAGCCGCCCCAAATTCGAGCCAAGTGTGTTTTCTTCAGTTGGGAAAAACAAAGATCTAATCCGCTCTCTCCACCTGCTAAGTCTGCATGTGAATGCCTTGGCCGATTTCTGTGTCCTGCTTAGCACATGGGAGATAAATCTGTGAATATTTCTAGGGATTTTGCTAGATTGAAGACAACACACTGAAGAAGTCACAGGTCGTAATTCTGTTTAAAAATAATTACACATTGAATTTCACTTCACCTTTTCTTGGCTTATCTTTAGAATTTGGATGTATTTCTTAGCATTTCAGGATAAATTAAGAGTTCTGGGAAGTGAAAAGCAACACGTATGGTTTGAAAAACCACAGAAATAAAGCATAAGTAACTGCTCACTCCTATGATTCTAAGCTTCCCTGTTTTTTTTTGGAGCCCGGCCACATCTTATATTTGGTGGCATGGATTGTGTTATTTTTGCATTTATCAACCATGGCAAAATACCCATACATGAAGTTTTCAAATCTCCAAGTTATTTATTTCACTAAAAGACGTCAAATTTTTAATTTGGAGAGGCTAAATTTTGATGAAACCGTTCAGAAACACAGAATGCGCTCCACCATGTGAACAATCATTCATTCAAAAATGGTTTGCTGGCCGCGGACAGCAGGCAGGGGCAGGGCAGGGCGTGGGCTGGGTGTGCGGGGCTGTCAAACAGAGACCGGCTCCCGCACAGCCCCTACTCTCCAAGTCCTTGCAATCTGCTCCAGGGGGAGATAAGCCGACACTTCTGAAAACTACGATTCAGAAGGGGGGTTGTAATGGTTGTGAGAGAGGCACAGACGGAGCTCTGTGTGTCCTGCATGTGTTTTGTGTGTCTTCTACATGCGCTTAGTTAGATAAGCAAAAGTTTGCCTTTTGTCTTAAAAGATTCTAGAAGGATGTAAGAGTCAAAACTGACCATAAGTGATGGTAGATTTGGGGGATTTTTTTAATTATTATTTTATTTCATTTAATATAAAGAAATAAATGTGACTTTTTTTATATGCCCTTCTGGTTTCAAGAGGGATAGCAAGGTCACCAAGAATAATTTGGAAGTTACCAAGGACTTGTTTTAAAGTGTTTTTAAGTCTGACCAAGAACTCTGACATTTAGGGGGGAAAAAAAAGAAATAAATCTGTGTAGACAGAATTGATGAGTGAAAGGGGCTACGTCAAGTCCTAATAATGTCACAACATGGAGAGAGTCACTGTGACCAGCTTTCCCTCTGGGCATATTCCTGTTGCCTTACAAAGTTAGAATCGCACATTGTATAATGTTTTTAACCTGCTTTTCTCGTGTAATAACTTATCGGGAACATCATCTCTCCATTCCCGCGCGAGTACGGTTTTCAGTGGGCAGTGACAACCGGGAAATGCCTAAACCTGCGCTGCAGGCCGTGCACGAAGAAAAGGCCTGGGAGAAAATGTGGGCTGCGCTGGGCCCTGGGCCCAGGGCCAGGGCCCTCCTGCTGCGCGCGCACCTCCAACTTGGCCACTTCTCTTCTGGGCATCCGACAACGCTGCCGGCACTTCAGAACACGCAAAGCCTGGCGTGCGGACGGTTCTGATGAGTTACCTGATGGAGACAATCAGCCCCAATGCTCCCCCAACACCCGGCCCGAGGTGCTCGCGGAAACAGAAGGCTGTGAAGAAACACGTGTCTCTACCTAAAGGAGCAGTGCTGCAGTCCCTGCTGGTAGTGTCGCTGCCTGCGGGTCCCTCGCCAACTGGAGCAAACGTGGCTTGTGGGCGGATATATTTTTATTCGGAAAAGCGCTGCCAATTAGGCGGTAAAGGCCTGCAATTTTCCGAATGTTTATAATCTAAGTGGGTGTGCTCGGGGTACCACCCAGGAGAAGCTCAACATTCCACTTGAAAATGGGCTTACCAAGAAGGGCAAAGGCGCACCGGCCAGTTGTTTTTCTGTGAGGCAGACGAATTTTCCACATGCCCGACGTCGTGAATGTGAGGATGACTCAGAATGGCCGCCCTTTAGCGCAGGGAGGTGGCGTTGGCCATCGAGGCGGTGTCCCGGGAAGGCATGCTGGAGGGCTGAAGCCCTTGTGGACGCTACCATGAATTTTTGGACCTACTCATGCCCCACAAATGGAGATAATTAGCATCTTAAAAATAAACGTCCTGGGGCTACCCTTGGTTCTATTATTCATCTGCTTACACACACACATACACACACATACGATGATTTATTAGGAGTCTATTACTGTGTGCCTGCAACAAAGCAAAATTCCACTAAGGACAAAGGAAGAGCCTTTCGAATCTGCCTTACTCAGGGGAGCAGCCAGAGTGAACACGGGACCAGGCCAAACAGATTAACATTTATTATCATTTGTAAAGTTATTGTTATGAAAGAATTGGGAGGGCTCTTAAAACAAATTTGGGAATGAATTTCAGAATCATTTGGCCTCAGAATTTAGCAACTATACAGAAATTCTTCTCCCCTCATTTTCCAGCCATTTTTCCCCAACCATTCAGCAGATGATGAGTGACTGGAAATCAGAAATGAAGTCTCTGCTCTGGATTGAAACTAAAATTAATTTCCACTTTAGTTTCCTTGCCAAATCCTGCGGCTGGAGGGACAAGCAGATGTTGCAGGATTTGGAAGCTGTAATTAGGGGAGGGAGTGTGGTAGGGAGCAGGCACCAAGGAAAGAAGGAGGGAGAGGAGGGGGTGCGTGTCCTGCGCCTCCAGAGAGCACCATGGGCCCACAAGGGTGTTTGGGTGAACAGTCAGGGCGAGGGCCTGGTCCGGCTGTAGTTGCCCTTTAGCTGTTAGGATCTGAGGCTTTATTTCAACACTGGCTGTGACATTGCCTTCAAGCTTTGCTGGATGATGTAAACCACCAAATCTTCCACCTTCATTTTATGGGGAATTTTGCTAATTGTTTTTCCTGTGCCCTCACGTCTGGAAACACCTCTGTTCTGAGTCAAGGAAAGGATCTCTCTGCTATGACCAAGAGGCCCCAGAATATTGTATTAAAATTCAAATAGGGCGTCCCATAATTCCACGAGCCAGGATGGACTCAGGGGCCAGAGTGGATTTAGGGGCCTGTTTCATCCAATGTAACCTACTGGGAGTTTGAGTTAGGCACAGAGTTGCAGGCCTCCAGGTTTTTAATGTTCATCAGAATCTGCAAACTGCTAAGTAGTTTATAAAAGTCTTAACTAACAGTTTTCAGTCTAATCCCAAATACAAAACGTTACAAATATACACGGTAGATTTCTACTCTAGTCTGACACGGTAATTATGAGTACTGCTTCTGAAGAATTCCTGAGTTCACATGCTGGCCCCACCATGCACTATCTGTAGGACCTTGAGACAAGTACCTGACCTTGCCATGCTGGTTTCCTCACCCGTCAAACGGGGACAAGAGTAGCTACCTCTTAGGGTTATGGAAAGAATAAAGAAAGCGATTGTTTTAAGGCCCTTATGACAGCACTTGGCTCATAGTGATGCCTCAGTGAGTGCGAGCTAGAAATATAATTGTAATTTTCAACTGCCTGTTCATTCAAAATCACAAGCATATCTATATTTAAATGCTTGATGAATATTTTTTAAAGTTTACCATTGCTCTCTTCATTGTATCTTTCTCCCATTACCAATTAGTTCCCTTAGACATGCCACAGAGAAGTAATGTTTTAAAGTAAACTTTGCCCTTACTGGTGTGGCTCAGTGGGTTGAGTGCTGGCCAGTGAACTGAAAGATTGCTGGTTCGATTCCCAGTCAGGGCACATGCCTGGGTTGTGGGCCAGGTCCCCAGTAAGGGGCATGAGGAGGCAACCACATGTTGATGTTTCTCTCCATCTCTTTCTCCCTCCCTTCCCCTCTCTCTAAAAATAAATAAATAAATAAAATCTTTTAAAAAATAAACTTTGGTAATAGTACTTTATCAAGGTAAAAACACCATGAGATTTTGTCTTCTGTCCCTTGATCAGGAGGAAGAGGAAGTTGATTCTCAGCTAGCTTGAACCTAGAAAGGTCTAGAAGGTTGTTCTCTATGACCCATTAAACGCTCTACCAACTGAGCACTGAATGTCAGCTGTAGGCATGGTTGTCCCAGGCCTACCAGCTCGTATCAGGGTTCTGTCTGCCTTTCTACCCTTTACTTAAAACCAGACATCTTTCCATGCAACTGTAAGTCTCTCCTCTTCTCACTCTAGTGTCTAGCCCATAGTTTTAATTACCATCCCTGGAACACTCACATATTTATAGGTCCAGCCCAGACTTTCCAAGCTCCAACTTAGACTCTCCAACGTAGTAGAACATGTGCTCTTGGATGCCCAAAGAAACCTCAAAATCAAGATACATAAAACTGAATTCATCACCTTTCCTCTCAAACCCGACTCTCCTCCAGGGGTTCCTGTTTCACTGACCGGCACTGCATCTCATTGTCCAAGCCATACACTTCAGCTCAACCTTGACACCTTCTCCCTCAAGTTGTATTGGTTTTGCCTCTTATGTTGCTATTGAAGCAATTACCTCTGCATCCATTTATTCTAATCCTCACCACCAGCACTCAAGTTCAACTGCTCTCAGGGTTCATCCAGACCACTGCCTCGTAGCTGGGTGTCCCGAATCCACTCTGGACCCTCCCCCAATCTATTCTCCACACTGAGTCACAGTAATCTTTTCAAGTGTGATTAAGTCACTGCATAAAACACTCAAATGACTTCAGTATATTTAGGATTAAAGTAACTTGTTGATTTTTCAAGTCAGCCCGTGAGGTCCTGCATGAGCTGGGCCCTCCCCTCCTTCCCTGTTTCACCTTGCCATCCACTTTCACTGGGTCTGTCCTCTCCTGTGCTCCACACCTTCACTTTGTAGTTCATTTTCTCACGCTCCCTCTGCCACAGGGTCTTTGCTCACACTGCTTGATCTTCTATCCCTCCTCAGCCCATTCAATGCCTACTCCTCACCTCAAGCATCACTTCTGCAAGAAGGTCCTCCTTGATCTCCCTGACATGGTTGACTTCGTTTAGTAAAGGATCTCATAACTCTGTGCTCTTCCGATGGTACTCTATTGATGTGTTCACTCCATAAATATTTATTGAGCCCCTACCATTGCCAGGTTCTGTTCTAGGTACTAGGGATATATCACTGAACAGAACAGGCGAAGTCTTTCCTATGGGCCTGCTGTTCTAGGGTGGGAAACAGACAATAAACAATTAAGTATAAACATCACAGGGTGATGAGGACTCTAAAAAAATAACAAGGCAGGGAAGTGGAGACAGACAGGGAAGGGGATGAGATTTACCGTTCTTATTTTGCTTGGCTGATGCGTGTATTCCCCACTAGAATGTAAGCTCTGAGAGGGCTGGGTTTGCTGACTCTCTTCAGCATCCAGCACATATGCTTGAGACAGTGGCTGACTCATAATAGACACTTTGGAAAAATGATTGAATAATTTGGCAATTTGCACAGAATGGAATGCATTTGTCGGATGGCCTTATGTGAGTAGATGTTAATGATTTTTTAGAGTGGTATTTCAAAATGAACAACATGTCTCATTTCAAAGCAACCTAAATTTTTAAACCCCTATGTTTGAATGCAACACAGAGATCGCCTTGGGAAACTGCAGACACTGGATACTTTGCATTCCCGTCATTCTTAGATGAAAAGCAAATCCTGAAAACTCCATGCACTTTCTTACTTTTTGTGCTTGTAAATGACTTTCAAGTTGTTAGTCAAAAGAGGAATTAAATTAGTGAATTTGGCTGCAGCCGAATAAGCCAGCTGAAACATGGACCTGCTTCACACCTGGTCTGTCCTTCTGGCAAGGGCACAGAACTCTTCCCTAAGGATGGACATGACTCTGAAACCTGTATGCTTTAGCTGTAGCTTTCTAGCTATTTCTAGGAAGCGGGCACAGATATAATTCCAAGAGACTTTTTTCCTCTCTAGCGAGACACTCAGCATCTTTTAAAAACAGAGAGATCGCCTGCTAAGCATTTCTGGGGTGGGCAAAGCACCACACTGGTGTTTCTGCTTTATTTCTTAATTCAGATGAGAGCTAAAATACGGAAATGAGGCCATGGTGATAGGATGGGGGGAAAAAAGGACACAAACAGGATTTTTAAAAGTGACATTTAATTTTAAAAGCACTGAAACTGTTGGCATAAACTATTCTGAATTGTTTTGTGAGTCTAGTCTATAACATGTTTTTTCTTAGTTTTCACATTTTCTAAAGAAACTTTTGGAAATGAAATATTATGTAGGAATTCCTCCAGAAAAATGAAGAGAAGGAAGGGAGAAAACTGTACTGAAAGCAGAATTCTAGTGCAGTGGATAGGAGGGTGGGTGTGGGGTGAGGACACATGAATTTATGGCCATTTGGTAAGAAATGCAAAATAAGCAAAACACGAGTTTGCTTTGGAAAATTTTCCAAGAATAGGTCATCCCAGCCAGACCAAGGTCCCAGCTGAAGCACAGGGCTCTACTGACATCTAGTGCACAAAGCTGTCCTCTTCCGCACCGTGCGCTGCTCTCCTTTGTTATGTACACACACTGAAAAGTAAAATATTAATGTATCGATAGAGGTCCAGAGAAACCACAGCATTTATAAAAAATAACACTTGATTCCTTCCACAATAATCCTGTGAGCAAAGCAGAGAAATGATTTTCAATCTCATTTCACAGATGGGGAAATGGAGACTTGGAAAAAGAAAGGTTTAGAGATTTTCCCAAGATGATCTGTCTCCCGGTGAGAGACAGATCAGCAGAGAAACAAAAGGCTTCTTTCATCCTGGACCTTCTCCTCTGTGAATCTCCTCTGTCTGCATCAACAGTCTGCCCTCCCCACCCCAGAGGACCGCGAAAGACATCCTCAAAGGCAGAAAGCATGTCAGTCACTGCTCATGAGGAAGAAGGGGCTGAGAGAAGGGCAGTTTATTTCAGTCGCGTGCAAATTAGGAATGAGCAGAAGTTGGATTTATGCTACCTGGTGTCTAAAACCACAGGTTGGAAACACCCAACTCCATAGCAAAAATGGCAGTTGGGAGTAAATACAGAAGGAAAAAGCAAGCCCCAAACCAGGGAGGAATTGCAAAGTGCCCAGTGTTTCCCCGCCCCCTTCAAAAAAAGGGAAGAATATAGCGGGAGTGGGGGAGAGAGAGAAAGAGAGAGAGGTTCCAAAAAATGTCTTAGGATTTTCCCTCAATATATTGGACACTGCTGGCAGATACCAAGCATCTAATTTTAAGTTCGTCCATGTAATAGCAAGAGCAAGAAACAAACAGAAAATATTCAGGAGACTAAATAAATAGAAATAACTAGCAGGGAAATTACAAGAAGAATAAGTGCAGGGAAACTGTCATCTTCACATCTAAGGAGCAAACATAACGATGGGAAAGGACATTGGCCTTCACCTGGGTTTCTAAAAGATGTATTTAGGGACAGCTGAAGCCCCAATTCAGATTTCTGAACTGACTTCAAATCTTTCCCGAGACTTTAAAAAATTTTAAGGTCTCATAATTAAAATACTATAAAGTCAACTTATTTTGAATAAAATTTGATAGTAATTATTGACTAAAAAGTGACTAAATAAACAGGCCAAAATATTTTAGGGAAAATATAACTATTTATTTAGAGGAATAATGATTTGCTCAATGAACTTTGTAAGAGTGTTCTTAATGTTGGGAGACCATTACCTACGCCCTATATATTAGGAACAAACATACTTTCAACTTATTTCACTGTCACTTGGAGAGCAAAAGCAGACATTCGCTCTTCCTCTCACCTAGAATCAACATTAAACTCTCCGAAGAAAGATTTCAAATTTTAAAGTAGCTCATGATGAAATCAGATAATCTTGTGTGGAGTTGGTTAGGAAAAAAATGTCCAAAAGAACCTTCAGAAAATTTAAAGTGAGAGGCCCAGTGGATGGTGGGGAGGGAGGGGGCGGTGCTCAGAATGTAAAGATTTCCCCCGGCATTTGGGTTTAAGATTTGACCCATTAAGATGTATTTTCATTGGAATCCTAAAGACAAGGAAAGGTTTTAATCCAGGGAAAGTGATGGTTATTTGCAGAAACAATTTAATTATTTGCTTTGCCAGAAAATTACTATAATTTACTGACATTTCCATTCAGCTCAGGGTTTCATTTTCATATGTTATCTTTGACATAGAAAATGAACATATTGGAAGCTGCTGAGAGATTTATTAGGACATCTTTATCTGAGCAAGAAACTATGGGAAAGTGGTTATCTACCCATTTGGTGTTTTCTTAGAATACATGCTTTCTGCCCACAGCAGCTTCAGCACAACAAGCAAAGGAATGAATGGTTTGTCAATTGCTGTGCTAGTTTCAACAGTCAAGAAGTGGACCCAGGTCATCCCAGCTTAAACAGCCACCTGGTTTGGTTGTTGTTGACACTGAGTAAACTAACCTAATCCTATCCTTCTTCTAAGGGTATACAGAAGTAAAAAACCTAGAAAGAGAAACAGGAAAGAAGTTATGAAAACCCGGCATGAGTTGTTGGCCTTAAGAAACAAATGAAAGTTATTGTGGTCAAGAAATTGCATAAACCAGAGTTGCCCGTTAAAATATTGTTAGGAGGCAGACAGCGGCCGTGGAGGAGTGGTGACGGCTGGGGCGATAACCTGGGGTGGGAAAGGAAGTGACAAACTGGACGGCACATGCCCTGTCCTGAGAGGTCCCATCTACCACCCTCCTCTAGTTAATTAGGAGAGGGAACAATATGGGGAGAAGTCGGGGATCTTAAGTTTTCATTGAGATCTCCCAACTTTTAAAATATTGGTTATTAGCCCTGACTAAGTAGTTCAGTTGGTTAGAGCATTGTCCCTATATGCTAAGGTTGCGGGTTCGACCCCCAGTCAGGACATATACAAAAATCAACCAATGGATGCATAAATCAGTGGAACAACAAACTGATGTTCCTCCCACCACTCTCATTCTCCCTCCCTCTCTCTCTCTGAAATCAATAAAAAAATAATTTTAGCTCTGCTTAGAGTCAACAAAATTCTAACTTTATCCTTCAATGATGACATAAGATTAGATGGAACATTATCTTATTCATTCCCAAATTCCTATGTTATAAAATACTGGCTATCGATGCAACCTAAAAACTCAGAACAGGCCAAACCAATAATACCTATAGACTGCCTTCAATTCATGATTCACCAGTTTATGATACCTGACGTACAGCATCTGGACTGCATTAAGTTTACATTTTCTCCATGTGTATAAATATGTGTGATTATGTACCTGTGTACGTACCGACAGAGTTTCACATAGCTTAGGCCTATCTGCATACCCAAGGATGAGTCAGATCGACAAATTAAAACACCAGCCAAGAAAAATATCAGTCTGCAGGAATGATCCCTTCTGTGGAGTGATAGACACTGTCAGACCCCTGAAGCACTAGTGAGGCCTGAGTCGCCCTCCGTCAGATGCCCTGCCCTCCCTATACTTCACGAACAGCCCCACCCCCTTCTTCCACTTTTGCTGTCTTTGTGTCCCACAGGCAGGATCTGCAGCTCTTCCTTGCAGGACTTCCTTAGACCAACTGGAGCCACTTTGTGAGAGGAGCAGAGGGTCAGAGGTACATTTCCATAGAGCAGGCAGCCCTGAACTTTCCGTCATGCGAGTATGAAAGCCCAGCTCCCCTGCCTTGGATTGAGGAAACGTTGAGCGGTAACTTACACCGCAGAGCGCCCCTGCACGATCAGGTGTACACCCCCCTCTTTGGGGCTCTCTCCCCATTGGACCCTTGTTCAGCTTCCTCCTCTTCATCCTGCTCTGCTGCTCCCTATTGGTTCCCCCAGGGAGCAAGCACTTCCTTAATAAATCAGTTGCACACAAATCCTTATCTCAGAATTCTACCAAATTCAACTTCAGACCACCAGCCTTCACTGTGCCTTAATGTCCTATTCCTTCATATGAGGACAACAACATCACCTGCCTCAAAGGGTGGCTGTGATGGTTCAATGAGTTATGGTGTATAAAAAGCTTAGAACGATCACCAGCAATCACAGCCTAAATGCTGACTAAAATGATTCTCTCCTAATGTTGAGCGACTACAAATAAAAATGAAACCATCACATCTTTCAGCAAAGTTCTGTTTTCTGATGGAAGCACATATTGATTTAAACTGTGGAGATATATCTATTAGAGCTCGATGTCGATGTGTCTTTTTCATTCCTCTAGATCACACGACCACATGACATGCCTCTGGGATGAATAACAAATAACAACAACAAATCCGACCTAAGCACAAGAATGGTGGGTGTGTTTACAGGTAGCACAATCACCAGACTGTGGCATGGGACATCGCAGACACCTCTGACACCCTAACGAAGCATCACAATTGATTCAGCTGCAGCCCATCTGTCAAACAAACGGGCCGTAGGAAGCCTAACTCCCATGGCCCATTTGTTTCTTCTGTATTGACACGGCCTAAGCTTCTGGCTTTCCTGCAGAAACAGGCCTCTCTTTCCAAATTCCTCCACCGTTGTCAACAGTACCATCATCTTTCCAATTCCTCAAGATGAAAAGCTTGGGATATTTTATTTCCAACGGCATCTTCCCCCAACCAATCTATCATTGTGTTTTGCTTACTGTTTTTCACAGGCCCAGCAATTTTTTTTTTCTTTTTGGAGCTGCCACTGGAATTAATATAAGGTCTAACTAATACGGCCCACCCAGGGATTCCCAGTGTTGGCTTGTTCTCATACCTTCTTACCTCTTCTGTCTTCAAGTCAATGTCAGTAGAGCTGGTAGAACACTCCTCAACCCTTGTCCTGACTTCTCTCCGCAACCAATGAGCATGAGTAAATTCCTCAAGTTCACATGCAAGTATATAGTGCTGTCTATGTGCAAGGGGCTATTTATTGTCAGTGCTTTGCAAATATGAACAGTCCTCTGAGATGGGCGCCATTATTGCCCCAATTTTGTAGATGAGGATACCGGGAGATAAATAACTTGTCCAAGGTTATAAAGCTGGAAAGTGTCAGAGCCAGGGTCCAAAGCCACAGCAGCCTGGCTCCAGGGTCTGGACACACACTGTCAGGCGCCTGCTGACAATACACAGCACTAACACTGCCTCTCAACCAATGCGGCCATCACCACCACCAAACTTTACCGTCATCTCCTCCCAAACGCCTGACTCCGAGTCAGTTCCCTTTCTGAGTTTTTGTGTGTCATTCTGTAAGCAGAACAGGACAAGATCCACTCGGCAAATGGTGAAAAGATGGCTTGCGTGGGAGATTTAATCAGGAAAAGCACAGGAAATAACACTGGAGTGGGGGTAAGGGATCTCTCTGTAGAGGATCAGGCTGCGATTACAAGCTGATCTGCTCATGATGGCCAGACCAGTGAATGCATCAATAACTGCTCTCAAAATGTTAATCATCTCAGTTATTAAAGCTCCCACCTTGAGATATGTTCTTTTTTATATATAGTATTTATTTATTTTTAAAGAGAGAAGGAGGAAGGGAGAGAAACATCAATGTGTGGTTGCTTCTTGCACACCCCCTACTGGGGGCCTGGCCCAAAACCCAGGCATGTGCGCTGATTGGGAATCGAACTGGCAACCCTATGGTCGCAGGCTGGCGCTCAATCCACTGAGCCACACCAGCCAGAGCTTGAGATATGTCCTCAGAGAACTTTGTAAGAGATGATTTTGTGGCCCCACTAAGTCTTCTTCCTCGTGGACCAGGTAACCAACCTCAGGAAGAGTCCTTGTTTAGAGTGGGGATTTCCTTTTTCTCTGACAGTAGTAATTCCAAATTGCCAATACCATCTCTTCAATATTTGTCCAGCATGTCTAAAGTGTCCTTATGCAAACAGGACCTAGTGGCCGGCCGAATGTCCCAAGGACCGCATGAACAATGTGTACATAGGTTATAATTATGGCTCTATGGCACCTGAATATATAATTTTTAACTTAAAAGATTTGAGGATTATAAGCAACTTGTTCATTATTACTACACTGGTGGGTATTTTATATTTAGAAGGCCTGTTCAAAGTTTTATTTACCTTCAAACAAATGAAATTTAGCTGTTGTTGGGGATCTTCAGAAATTCACCAATCCTTGTCATATCTCTCCCCCAATTAATTTTCAAAGTAAGTACCAAAGGATTATTAACATCTTTCTTAGAAATACATTAATATTTGTTGAATCTTTTAACTAAAATAGAATTACTAGGAATGGTTTCAATAAACAATTACTGGAAAAGTGCTAAAAATCAACAATAATATAAGCTATTCCAAAAGCATTGCAATGTAACCATTAAATTGAAGAAAATAAATGAAAGACTTCAAAAATATGTTGTTCTGTCACCATCTGGAATGTTTTAATAAATAGAGTAAAATACAAAAACAATACTATAGAATACAGTTTATTGTATTTCTTCAAATTAACTCAATTATAGAACCACCCAGGGGGAGCAGATTGTGGTTATTTGGTTAGGGTGAACATAAACTTTTAAATTAGCTGTTTTTATTTTGAACCCAAAGGGAGGTGACAGAAAATAGTTAAACACTAATTTCTTTACAGTTGTCCTTGGGGAGACTGTAACAACAATGCGACTCCACTGTAACTAAGACGCAACGTTACCGCGGTGCCCCCAGCTGGATGGATCAGGCATGACACCTTCAGCCCCGAGGGCAGCAGACGCCTGGGTGGCACGACGTCTAAGCGTGAAGGCGGCAGAAAGCACTCAAAGTTGAGTTCTCTGGGCTAAAGTGTTCGCCAGTTTTAAATATTTCTTACATCTCAGGACTTAGGCATAAAGGTGACAGTGTGTCATCTTCGCTTTAACAGTCAGATGTGGTCCACCCCGCCTTAGGTGTCTATCTTAATAAACTCCTGGAGGGCATCTTCAACAAAAGACCAGTCGAGAGCGCCCACACCCATTTGAAACGGTCAGTACTCCGCACAGCTTGCCATACATTAATGTGGGCATGACTAATCATTACTTAAACATCACTTAACACCAAATCTCATTTTAAAAGGAATGTTACTTATATTATTAAAACAAATATATATAGAAAATTGGTAAGAGAAAATTAAGGGTAGGTAAATATTTGAAGTCAGGGGAAAGGTTAGTACATTAAAATGTAATGTGCAGTTGCCAGAAATAGTTAAGAAAACTGACTCTTAGTTTCCTAGAAGCCAAAGCAAAGAAAAAACAAAATTGTGATATATAAAATTCACAGACTCCACAAACATAAAAACAGATCACTTTTTCAGGGGAAACCCAGTCCCTTGGTATTAAGACCTGAAAAGAATTTCTTCCATAGTTCCTCATAAAGGAAGTCTGGTAAAGTTCATTTTTCTCCATAGAATCTTCCTCAACAGTTAGGTAGGTACACGTGTTCTTCCCTTTTTCCAAACTCTTAGCATGTTCATTTGTCTTTCACTCCAAATTATGTATCGAGTACCTGGCATTTCTGTCAGATGCTGGGGAATACGATGGTTGAACAGAACAGACCCAATCTTCCCAGGGAGCTGAGAGTCTGGTGAGCCAGAGAGAGATGAATTTTTAAAAAACCACATAAATAAGCATATATAACTACAATATATATCTATAATACAATATATAAATATGCATCATCATAAACTATGACTGGTGCTATAAAGGCAAACTATGAGGTACTATGAGGTACCATGATCTAGCCTAAGAGGTCAGAGAAGGCATCCCTAAAGAAATGAATGCAGTTTGCACTTAGAACTGCACATGAAGTAAGTACTATCTCATTTAATGCTAGATTGTGATTTTTAAAAATTGTTTAAGAGGAAGGGAACCTGTTCTTGTTTTTTAAATTTCCCTGGTGGATGCTGAGCTCCTCTAGACTTAAACCATACTTCCTCCCTCCAGATCCCGGACGCTGCCTTGACCGTGCAAGGACCCTGTGGTTCTCCAGGCCACTGCCCTTTCAGGAGAATTTGGTGTATGTTCAACCCCACCCCCACTGAAACACACAGAAAGAAAATACAGCTCCTGTAGCCTCAACTTTCAATACTTTGAACCAACAAATGTTTTAATTGACAGGAAATTCAAATACATCTTCCAAGCACTTCATTATTATTACAAGTTTTGAGGGGGGGATTGGAGTTCCCCTGGAGAGAAATTTAAACTGTAGAGCTGGAAAAACCCGTGCTTTGTTACAAACTGGGAATTTCTCCTCGCCTGCTGTTTTTCTTCGGCTCACGGTAAATGATATTTCAATATTCCCTCTGCAGCGGAGAACCCAGCAGCACCTGCAGACCTGTTCTCTTGTTCCTACCATAACAAATTGTTAATTATTCACGAATACCACCAAATGGTTTTAACACGCCACTGAGATCACTTGAGTCAGTCTCGATGTCTCTCTTCCCATCTCTCCTTTCCCCTTCTTTCTCATCTTCCTTCCTTGCCTTGTCTTTTCTTTCCTGTAACCCTTACACTTGTCTCTCCCCCTTCCTAACCCCACTAACTCCCCTGCTCAGGATGCAAAAACAATAAAGCCTGATGATCAGGTGCTGCATAATGACTCCAGGTTTCTGGAGGTTAGTGATTACGTGCTTGGTGACTTCGCCCCTAGACTGGACATTTCCTGCCTGGAGGTGCAGGAGACGGAGCTGGCCTGGGAGGGTACCTGTATGTTGGTAGGGAGCAGGTATAGTGTAGGTGAGGAAAGAAGGGCTGACAGACCGAAGAGGAGCTGCTATGCCAATCCCACATGGGGGAGGAGCCAACAGCAAGGGGAGATATGAATAAGGAACCAATGGGAGTGGGCAGAGACCGAGGCTGGAACCCAAAGAGAAGTCCCTCAATGGAGAATGAGCAAGGCATAGTTAAGGACACTGGTTAAAAAATAGAATTTAGGAGCATCCCCAGAGCTGACAACATGAAAGAGAGAGCTCTCTCGGGCTGATTCTGGAAGGAGGAATTGCTGTCAAGGGATCACTGCCTGTCCAGACAACGCTTTTCCCAGCTTTGTTAGGGTGTAATTGATATATAACAGTATTTAAGTGTAAGGCATACAATGTGTTGGTTTGATACACTCACATATTGCAAAACGATTGCCCCCACAGTGCTAGCTATCACCTCCACTGTGTCACACACCTATCATAGCAAAATGACGACAGAGTGTGGGAATTAGCCGGGGAGCTCTGCGTGTGGATAACAAAAATTTGAATCCTGACCCTATTTCTCAAGCATGTGACCTTGGGCAGGTGACATACCTGCTCACAGCCTCGTTGCCTAATCTGTAAAATGGGAAGAATACAAACCTCCAGTCCTAACTGTCCAACAGGTGGCAGCTCTTATTTATTCTTCTACCACTGTTACTAGTAGAATATAGCAGGTACTCAGTTTTGTTGTTGCTGACTGCGGAAGGGCTATATGTGCTAGATATGAATAGTCAAGAAGTTTTCCTCATAGCACAAAGTACAAACGATCAGTTCAGACTTTGGACAACTTCTTTCACGTACTACAAACATTGGCTGGACATTAAAGAACCCTCCTCAGCCTTGACGTTCTCCATGTGGCCACAGAGCACTGTCTTGTGCTTATTTTTCTGGATGTTCCTCTATCACACAAATCAGGTTTGCTTTATTCTTTGGAAGTTGCAAAGTGCCAATGGAAACATCAGCATCCTCTTCCCTCAGGCCAGCAAGCTATGCTATGGAAAGGAAAACAGGCCTCTTGACCTGAGTTGATCCAATCTTGATTTTGGGCTGCCAGCAACTGAAACTCTGTGTTGATGATCTGCAGGCCAAGATCGCATTCCCAATAACATGAATTTGTATCCACAGCATGGCAAGAAAGATGACTGCATGTAATCTGCCCTCTTTGTGACCCTGACAATGTGACTGTTAGGGCCAACTGTGCCAATTTGGATGACTAAAGCAAATGAAAGGGAGCCTTTAATAAGCCAAGCAGAGATGTCAAAATATTAGGATGGTCCGATCCCATCTGGAATACCGTGGTGAATTTGGGAGGCCATATTTTAAATGAATACCCTAAAGCTGTATTTCAAGAAGAGCAAAAGATGAAGAAGACAGAGATGATGCATGAAACACGGCACACAGATGTATCAGGTAATAAACAAAGGGTTAAAAGCACTGTTCACTGCAGACTCAATGCGGTCCCCACAGGACAGGTGAAAACACAAACAGCAGAGAACTGTATAACTTTTCTAGAGTCACAGCTAAGAAACTATAAACTTGGGTTACACCCTCAGGGCCATCTCACTCCAAAGTCTCTCCTATTGACAGTTACAGAGATTTACAACATGAGTTTTCAGTAGAGGCAGAAAATACCCAAGAAGGGTCGGGATGGAGAAGAACTGACAAAGACAAGACATGGCATTTATCTTCATAAAAGAAAAACATTTTTGTTCTATTTAGACCTTGATTCTAGGACAGAAGCTTCTTGAAATCTGGTTTCACTTAATAGAAGTAGGAATTCTTTAACAGCCAGAGCTGGCTTACAGAGATATTAGCGGACCTAGGCGAGTTCTGATCATCCCAACACATTCAAGCATCGGCCTAGTTTTCTCCTGACACGTGTGTGGTAGAGGGGCCCCTGAGTCAGGTGATGGCTGGGCCCTGTACTTCTAAGATGCTGCCAATGCCAAGCCTGCGCAGTTCTAGACCAGCATTTGCGTTGGCGCTGTGTGTTACCAGGCCACTGGTACACACGCCGCAGGCCGGATCTTGTGCCAGCAGTGTCTAGATGAGGCCTCTTCTGATCTCAGATGACACAAAGCCTACCTCAGGCTGGCCTAAGCAAAAGCTAATACAAATGGACATAAATCAGCCAATGAGAACACATTGGCTCAAGCAACTGAAAAGTCCTGTGGGCATGGCTAGAAATACCGAGGATCTGAGTCCCCAGATGATAGCCTCAGGGTGTAATTGTCTTCCTGTCATCTCTCAGCTCCGCGCCCCATCTCTTGAGTGCCTCGCAAACAGGCTCTCTCATAATATTTTAGAATAGTGAGATGGTTGCCAGAATCCCTGGGGGACTCCATCCTTCCAGGCTTAAAACCAGCAGGAAAAAAAAAGGCTGAGCTGAGTGTGTTTGTCCCTACATTTCCAGTGAGTCCTGGGATCATTTTGGTAGAAATGGCTTCAGTTATGTATGCCCCTGGAACTTATTACCAGGTCCAGAAAAATGAAATGGCTTGGGCCAGGCCGTATGTTAGATTCCTAGGAGTCCCATTCAGACCACATGGACAGAAGTGGGAGAAGAGTGCATGTTTTTACTCATTACTGAGGACCTACTATGTGAATAGAGGATTATGCAAGGCACTATCAAGCATACAAAGATGACTAAAAAATTCAGAGCGGTTGCGTTTGACTACGAAAGACCAGGAAGTTTCATTTGCACTGAATGACATTGAGGAAGTGGCTTATAATGCTCATCCTGCCTATGTGTAGGAAATCTTGTTCCTTACATTGTGAAATCCGGGAACCCCTCACTGGTTCTCACCTGCAGCAATTTTACTCTGCACTCCCCACCTCCCTAGGAACACTTGACAGTGTCTAGAGACATCTTTGGTTGTCACAACAAGAGGGATGCTCCTGACGTTGGTGGGTAGAGGCCAGCGTGCTGCTAACCATCCTACACTACACAGGACAGCCCCTCACAACAAAGAATAATCCAGCACAAAAAGTCCATAGTGCTGAGGCTGAGAAACCCTGCTTTAATGGAAAGCACATAAACATTCATTTGCAATGTCCAGAAGCCCCCTGCGTTACAGGGAAAACTCCATGGGACTGTAATGAGCCATAGGACTATAGTGCAGCTCTCGAAAGGGAACTAAATGTCATATTTAGGCTGAAATAAAGGGGAGAGCACCCAGCCTAGGTTCTGTTTCATGCAAAAGCGGCCCTAGTAACTGTTCACAGGTGGTTTGGTCACCTGCGCTTTCATCCTAATTCGACCCTCCCCAGCCAGAACTCAGGCCGCATTACCTCCCAGCTCCCAGGCTGCTCACCCAGCAGTCAGTAACCCAGAATCACTGGGAAGTCATACCTGCTGGAAACGAGCTGGATAGCTAATGAATTACACAGGGTTTCTGTCAAACACACATCTTTAATTGGTCAAGAGACCTAACTTCATTTCAAAAGTATTTGCTTGCATCTCAAATGGGTGTTCCAGATGTCAAGGGCAGAGTCCTGTTGCTGATCCCAGAACCGTGCCAAAAATATTTTCTGGAAGCACTCCAAGGAATTGACTTCACACCCTTTGCAGTGGGCTAGAGTCGGCCAGTGGTCGTGTTAGGATTATTATTGAATTCGTGCTGCACAGCCAGATCTCACAGTCCAGAAGCTTCATCAGCCCACAAGAAACTCTGCCTGCATTACTTTAGTGAGCTTGGAGCAGACCGGCCGACGAAAGCAGGGAACGTGAGAAAAGGTCACTGAAACTATTTTGTTTCTAACCAATAGATTCTTGTTCTGCTTTTCTGTCTTGATTTGAATGTGGAAAATCCTGCCATAATAACTCATCCATGAATAGTCAAATATCATCACTTTTAGGCCATGTCTATTCAAAACCTCCAACACAATCATTTTATTTATCCAGTCTTGTCAACAGGGAAACAAGTCAAACCAACAGTTTGACCAAATGAGCATTCATTTTACTTAATCTTGATTTTGCATTTGAACCACCATGGAGCTTTTGTAAGTCCTAGTGCCCAGACCACTTCCTAGATGAATTATGTAAGACTCTCTGGAGGTAAAACCCACGAATCAGTATTTTTAAAGCTCTCCTGGCGATTCTAAAGTGCTCCTGCCCACATATCCACACTTCACACTTTATTATCTGGTTATCACCAGTGACTTAAGGAGGCTTTGACTGAGCAGGACCTGAGCCTTACAACAATGCCAGAAGAGGGAGGGAGGGAGGGAGGGAGGAAGGGAGGAAGGAAAGATGGGAGGGAGGGAAGAAGAAGGGAAGGAAAGAAGGAGGGAAGAAAGGGAGGGAGGGAGGGAGGGAGGGAGGGAGGGAGGAAACCCACTTCAGACCATTGCCATAGGTTCATTATACTTGGAATTTGGGTTTCATCTGTGTGTAACTTCCTCTTTACTAACAATAAAAAGAAGCAGTTTTGTTCTTTTGTGCAGCAATAACTCTGCAACATAAAAGTGGTTTCCTAAAATTTATGCAACTGCAAAATAAAGTCATAAACATTTCAGGCCAGATAGTGTGGCTGATGCGGAGACAGTTCATCTTCTGGTATTACTACCCCTTTGCCCGTGTTGATAAAACTTCAGTCACAGACAACTGCATGGTGGAAGGGGACGGGGAGACTTCCCGGTTTCACGTGGGTGAATTTAGGGATGCACCAGTGACTTGTACATGTTTACATTAGCCTTGAAAGGGGCCTGCAGCTCTGTTACAGAATGCTTGGCTCCTCTTGGGTCATTGAAGCCAAGAGATGTTCCCACCTTCCTCAGCTCAGATTTTCTTAAACCGATGGATATGAAGAGATGGCATGCACTTCTTTTCTCCCTGGCACAGGAGAGTTCTCCAGAACTTAGCCTCTCTGCAGGAACTAAAACTGCCCGTTAGACCTTCGTAAGTTTTGCCTGAGCGTTCTGTTTGGCTACGCCTGGGTTCATCATACAGACTGTTTCCTAAAATTCATGACCAGCTGGACAGAATGTATGTTGGAGTCTGTGTGCGTGCAGGCCGTATATCCATCTCCAGCCTAGATCCCCTTTTTCCTGGGAGTGGTGTGCTTCTCACAGTCTTTACGATCTCTTCATGAAAGATCGTGGCTAAATGACCCGCTGCCATCCCCACAGGACACAGGAATGTTTGCTGTCATCTCCAGCAGTGGGGGGAGTAGGTGGGAGGGCGGGGGGAGTAGATGGGAGGGTGGGGGCAGAGGGTCTGCCTGGCTGAGGCCTCCCTCCACAGCGGGTCTCATCTGGACACTCTTAGCTTTAGCTCCCAGTCGTGGAATTTGTAGAGTCACAAAGATGAATGGGCAGGAATCAAAGAAGATATTTATCGTGTCAGTTTAATGTATAACCCATTCACCATCTGTGGTGCCTGTAGCATACTATGAATTAATATTTTTATGAATTCTGAATTTCTTGTGAATAACAGCACTCCATTGCGTTGTTCCTTCATGAGTTAAAAGTGTTCACATACTAAATGTAAACATTTAACACATCCTACTTTTAAAAACAAATCTTGATATGTCTATTTTTTTTAACAAACCTAAAGCCATAGAAGTGGTCAAGGTGTCTCTCAGGTTCAGAGAGGCCACGGTGAAGGGGTGTGCCGGGAGGCGAGCAGCAGAACCCTCGTGGAGGGGGCGAGGCACTCCCTGCGGCCTCTGCTCGCTGCAGCAGCTCAGCTGAGGGTGGGGGTGGCGGCTCTTTGATCTCCCACTCGCTGACAGAGCCACATTTGGCTCTGCCCAGAGCTGGCATCGAGCAGAGACCAGATCCCCTTTGAGTGGTTCCTGCTCAACAGAATGTGGACAGATGGGCCTGCTGGGGTTGGGGGTGGAGGTACCCCCAGCAGAGAGGACCGCGGGAATAACTCTCTGCTCTTGCTCATGGGCCTCTCTTTCACACCTTCCCTGGTGAGCCACCAGAGGCCGAGTTCACACGATATGCATGAAGGGCCCCTGGTCCCACCGGCAAGCACTCGAGCACTGTATACTGAGAAGCTGGACATGCCCTAGACCTTGAACTCAAGACTTTTAAACACGTGTCTGTGGGTTCATTCTCAGATGATAACTGTCCAGTGGAAGCTTCTTTCCCATGTCCCAGGACCCTGGGTAGAGGTGTCACTGATGACAGGAAGGGCAGCGTGCAGGTGGTCAGGCTAAATAATGAAAAATAGCCAGCAGTAACCTAGTTGCAATAAGGGAGTGGAGGGCGCTGTGTTAGTTTCCTATTGCAGCTGTAACAAACTACCACTAACTCAGTGGCTCAAAGCAACACAAATTATTATCCTACAGTTCTGGAGGTCAGAATTCCACAATGGGTCTCACCGGACTAAAATCGAGATGTCAGCAGTCTTGCCTTGCTTCAGAAAATCTGTTTCCCTGCCTTTCCCACCTCCTAGACTGTGCTCATATTCCTTGACCTGTGACTCCTTCCTCCACCTGCAAAGCCAGCAACAGCGAGGGGGGCCCTTCTCACATGGCATCTCCCTGGTTCTGTCTTCTGATTCCCTCCTCTACATCTAAGGACTCTCGTGATTACGTTGGACCCATCCGGACAACCCTGGTTAATCTCCCTATGTTAGTCAGCTGACTAGCAACCTTAATGCCATTTGAAACCTTAACACCCCTCCCTTGCCAAGTACCCTGACATATTCGCAGGTCCCAGAGCTTAAGAGATAGACAGCTTTGGGAGGCTTTTATTCTGCCTCCCACAGAGGGTGAGTACGTATTACAACTGGAGATCGAGCTGCCTTTTTTTTTTTTTTTAACAGACGCCGATCGAATGCTGATTTGTGCCAGGAATACAGACAACAGACAGGAGCAGAGAAGGGAAGAAACGGCTTACTCAGGGTGGGGGAAGCAGGCGAGCCCCGATGCTGATGACGCCATTTATCCAAGAACCTCACTCATCTCCACCACTCTCCTGACAAGCATGTCAAAGTTGCAAAAACAGTGCATGAATGGGCTAATGTGAGTGTTACCCTCACCATCACCAATGTTAATTGAGCCCTTCTTGCATGCCAGGTGCTACTCTAGGGTACTTTATTTATGTTGACTCGTTTAACTATCACAACAATCCAGTGAGGAAATTACCATTTTCCCTATTTGATAAAGAAGGAAACTGAGGCCTAGAGACTGCATCATTTACCCAAGCTCACAGACCTCAAAAATGCTTCTGTTCTTCCTCCTTCCAGCTGAGTTTGATATTGGTCCGGCAAACCAGGCAGAAAGGTAGTGGTAGTCATAGTCACAGTAACTGTCTATTGAATGTTTTCTCTTATCCAGGGGTTGTGCTAACTGTTCTATGTACACTGACTCATTTAGTCTCAGCAACAACCCTGAGACACAATTATTATGCCCAGTTTGCTAATAAATACAGTTGACCCTTGAACAAAGTGGTGATTAGGGGTATCGAACCCCAACCCTCTACCCCCCACACAGTTGAAATTCTGCACATAATTTTTGACTTTTCGAAAACCTAACTACTAATAACCTACTATTGACCAGAAGCCTTAATGATAAACATAAACAGTCAATTAGCACAGATTTTATATATTGGTTATATACTATATTCTTACAATAAAGTCAGCTTACAGTACCCATGTGTTTTTTTTTAGATCTGCATGTAAGTGGACCCGGGCCACTCGAACCCCTACTGTTCAAGTGTCAGCTCTGCAGAGAAACTCAAGGACATCAACTGACTACAGTCACCTAGTCAGAAAGTGGTACCCATCGGTCCAGCATCAGAGCCCGTGCTTAGGAAGAGAAAGAGTAGAAGACAAAGTAAGGTGCAGGAGAGTGGTGCTCAGCCTTTAGTGTGCATCTCACCTCCTGTCAAAGTACACATGCTTCTGACTCTGCTTGGGGCGGGGCCCCAGAATTTGCATTTCTCACATGTTCCTGGTGACGTTGGGCTCGTTTTGAGAGTCGCTGGCATAGTTCATGCAGCACAGCATTACAGTCAGACCTGGCTTTCATTCCGGCTCTCACCCCTTACCGCCCTGTGTGACCTGCAGCCACTCTTAGTCTCTTTAATTTCACATCTGTGAGGATTTTAGGTGAAATAATACACGCACAGCACCAAGCAGAAGGCAGATCCCCAGTAAGCTTTGGTTTACCATCTTCTCCGACCTGCACACCGGGCAGAGGGTGAAGCGCAGGAGGAATGCTTCCTAGAGCCCCAGGCTTGGGTCGGGGTGGTACTGGCTAAAGTGGATATAGAACTTCAAGTTGTGGCTACAGTGGAAAGAAATAGCCTCCTTGTTCTTTCAGCACATTGGCTGTGTTGCACTTTGACCTTTGCCCTCAATACCATGCAAGGAACAAGACAATGGTTTGCAAAAACGTCACAGAAACTCACTGCTATGTGATCAAGGATGCAGGCCTCCCAGAAACCTGGAAAAGAGTTCATCTTAGGAGAGCTGTACCGAGGCCAACAAGTCTGTTCTCCTGGAATGTGTCCTTGGTAACGGTGATGGGGAGAGAGCCTTAAAAGCATTTGTGGCTTCAAAAATGTGGGTGGTTTGTGAGGGCCTAATAAAGAGCTTGAAAAACGAGCACTTCAATGATTGTATCATATTTTTCTTTTTAAAGAGTAAGCGTTAGCTCATTCCAAACATTCCTCTCTCACTCACGTCCTTGAAACAAAACCTGTGCCATTGCCTTTTGGATTTGGTGAAAGGTTAGCTTCGTTTTTCCCATCAGGCCGCCAACGGCCGAGTCCCCAAGGTGGAGTTCACCACCAACTACAGCCCTCTTCTCACACTTTTGGACATACCTTGTAGATTTCTATTTTACGAAGCTAAAAATCACCAGAAAGAGCCATAGACTCTGAGAAATGTTTTAGTTACCAGGATATAACAACACAATTGGCATATTGAATATTTTTAATAAATATTATCTCTTTTGGACACAAAATATATTCCCACGAGAGTTAGTCCAATAAAATAAAATGAGAGACCAAGGTCATGATTCTTTTCCAAGATAACCCTTCTGGAAGAAAATGGAGTTTTAAAAATGTAAGTTCGAGTCTCTGATTCCTAAGCAAACTTGTGTATGCTTCGTCACACACATGCACACACTCACACACACTTACACACACACAGGGTACCCAGAATTTGTCTTAGTCAAGCATGGTAAGACAAGCAGACATGGCAATGACTCTCACAGAAGAAGTTTCTGTGCACTCAGACTCCTAGAAACAGGAGGGGCACACTCCACACAGGGCCATGTGGGGGAGCACCAGGGTTGTTCTGGGGGCACAGGCAGAGGGGAAAAAACACGAGCAAGAGCCTTTATTGTGGTTTTTGTGTGAAGAAATAGGTGAGGCAGGCTTAGGATTGGCTAATTTGAATAAATTCAGCACATCTGGGGCGTAGGGGTTGTCCCTGGCTGTCTGGTACCTGCCTTGGGTGAATTAGGGCAGGTGGATAAGTGGCTCGGAGAGTGAGAATCCAGCAGAGAAGGCAGGTGGGGTGCAGGCTCCATGTGGTTGGTTTGCATGTGAAAGGCAAGGTCCTGGGCCAGTCCTGCTCCCTCTAGGAATTAGCTAACGCTGGGAGGGGCCGTGGCTCCAGAGCCAGCAAGGCCCCAGATGTCAGCTCATTAGAGTACAGAAAATAAAGAGACATGATGAATACACACAGAGAGCTGGGAGGTTTTACAGCACAAACCACACACAAGGCAGCTGTTTAGTTTCGGGATTGTTTTGTGTTTCGTCTATAGATCCTTTGTTGGCAGTTTAGACGCAGATTTTTTCCCCCTGAAAGTGACTGGCTCAGTAGTTGTTGCTGCTGCCTTGTGTCTCCATCACATCTTGTTTCTATCACCAGCGTGGTGGTGGGAGGGGGCGGAGGAGGGGGCCCGAGCTTTGCAGGGCCTTCCAGGAGCCGCCTCAGCCCTGAGAGAAAAGGAAGATCTAAATTTGGCTTAAGTCTGATAAGTAAGAAAAAGGTCCCCAAAACTGACGAGAAAGCTGATGATAATTCCTTATTCATCAGTACAAAAGAGTTTCAGAGAGTTTGGCAGACAGATATTTTCTTAATATCCTCAAGAGGCAAGTAAGAGGCATATGGGAGCTTTGGTCTTTGTTTCCCAGCACTCACCACACGCAGTTGACTCCCTCACCCACCACTGTGCCAAGGTGGGTGTGTGACCCAGGCTAGACAAACTCTACTGCTCCATCTTCCTGGACACATGGACCTCCACCCAACCTGGAGCATGCCCCGCCCTTCCCTGGCATTTCTCTGCTGGTGTGTTCTAGGTTCACAGAGCTAGAATATCATCATCATCACAATAACAACAACTAGTACGTGCTGAGTGATTATTAGGCGCTGGGCATATTCAAAGCACTTTACAGAGGCTATCTCTTTCAGCTTGACCTTCACAACCATCCTATCTGGAAGTGCTATTATGACCCATATTCTCTACAGAGGAAACTGAGCTATGAGACACTTTAGGGAATTTGCTCCAGGTCATCAGTGGCAGAGCGAGAATGCTGTCTGAGGCAGTCAGACTCCTAAACCCAGGTCTGAATCATTATTGTCTATTTTCTCTGGAATTGCTGGCAGATGCATTCCCTGCTGTTTGGAGAAAGCTGATATATGATAGAAAAGAATAAACTGTTTCCCATTAGGAATTGTTTTCAGCTGCATATAAGAAAAAACGCAAATAACATAGGCTTAGACAGCTTTAGGGGGGTTGTTTTTCTCTAACATAAGATGAAGTGCAGAAGTGGGCTCTCTGTGGCCAGAATACAGGCTTTCAAAGTCATCAGGGAGGCAGGCTCTTTCTGTTCTTCTTCTCCTCCATCCCCAGTGGATGGTTTCCATCATTAAGGTGGCTTCGTCATCCAAGATGGCTGCTGGAGTGCCCTCCATCAGGTTATGATTCCAGTCAGGAATGGGAAGAATGAGGAAGGGAGCGGGGTGTGGGGTGGGGGGAATGGTGGTCTTATTAACAGAGCCAACTCCTAAAGCCACACCCTGCTATGTTCGTTTATATCTCACTGGCCACTCGGGACTGAAGGGAACTGGGAATATGGTCTTTGAGGTGCTATTCCTAAGGAAGGAGAGGAGAATAGGTAGCCGTTCTCATTCTCGCCACAAATGCAGGTATGTTCTAACAGGGCATTAACGATCAAGCTTCCATGGGCCCAACTCACTAGCTTATATTTGCAAAATTGAGAAAAGACTCCAGCCTTCTGAACTCCCACCCAGGGAATGTGTCTCAGATACTAAACACAGCAGCCAATGTTGAATGTGGCATTCTTTTAAACCTCGGGAAAAGCTGACGAAATTTGGTAAAATCCACCATCTTCTCTGTGTTAGCTTGAGGCTCATAGAAGGTCTATTGCAGGAAAACTCGCTTGTTAAAAATGAACTGTACAGCTGGATGATGCCAACTTTCTCCAGAGACACAGGAACTGACATCCAGGCAAATCACACAAGATACAGAGCTTTGAAGCTCTGCTGCATCTCCCAACCCACTGAGGACTTAGACCACCAAATCCATTCCTTAGGAACCTAATAATTCAGTTATTAAAAGGCCCCCAGAGCAAATAAGAATGCTTTATTCACCAAGTTCAAATGCCCCTTGTAAACAGGCCCTACAGTTGGACATCTCTCTAAATTTATGGGAGCAGTGAATTTATATTATTTCATATATCAAATAAAAATGGACAGTGCCATAACATTTATAAAACCCTTTCCCTCCTGTGTTATTATTTCCTCAATATGCATTCATATACACATGGCATAGTTAGACTTGACTCATTTTTTAGAAAATATATCAAGAATGCAAGAGAGAGAGCATTGCTGGTAATTAACCCTGCACATCTCTCTGTTGTTATAAGATGGAAGGAGACACTGATTAGTCGCAGATGTGCACACACCCTACATGCATATTCAGCTGCTCTTTAAGCAGCCCTCGCCAGGCCCTTCATAGCCCATGGGCTTTGCTGGTTTGTTCATTTTTGCTTTCATGACTTTGCATGCTTCACCCTCTGCCTAAAGCAGTTTTCTCCACCCTTTAGTCTGCTGAGCTATTTGTGCCTCGAACCCCTCTTAGAGGTCACCTCTTCTGAGAATCCTAAATTTTCAACTCTCTAGGACTCCTGAAATAAAGTTATCACTTTTCTCCTGTCTCATGAAGGTACTAAGCATAATTGTCATAATAAATAGTTATTTACTTGTTTTGATGTTTGTCTCCCTGACTAGCCTGTGAGCTCACCAACAGAAACCGTGTCTTATTTATTTCTGTATGTAGTGCTGGTTACACAGTAAGTGATCATGAATGTGGTCGAATTTTAAAATAAATTGGGTTGGACAATAGCTCCCATCCATACTGGTTTTCCCTGAGCTTATAACACCGTGTTATTGTTTTCCTCCTTCACATACTTTGCTCTTTGAAAAATTGTGTTAAATCTTACAGTGTTCACATAGCCCCATTCACCCGAATAACTAGGTCCCAAATTTCAAAAGCTTCAAGCTCTGATGCCAGGAAATCCACTTTCCTCTTTGCACCCTGTTTTTTTCTTAGCTTCTGTAATCCTTCCTAATGTCAGAACCTGTGAAATAGGAAAATATGTCTTCTAAGTAAGGTATTACAGGTAAAAAATCTCAGTGAAAGTCCCTATCTGGTCCAGGAAAACAAAATTGCTATTATTGGGTCAGATTTCTCTCTAAGTCAGATCATCAACCTCTGAGCTCTGCTTCAGCCTGTGGATTGTGGCTGGGCTGCTGTGGGTGGGTGGAAAGGAGGATGGAGTGAGAGTGTTGACAAAGGACATTGAGGGATAGTAGGCAGGACACCTGGATCAGATGTGGTTCGTGCCCAAGAGTATTTGTTGGACTTAGGTTTTGGATCAAATTTTAAATGGTTGATAGATATAGGAGTCCCAAATTTGGAGTCAGCCGATTAAGGCTTGAATGATAATTTGGTCCATTGCTAAGCTTGGTCTGTTATTAAGCTTGTGAGCTTGGATGTATTCTTTCCTTGATCCAAGTTTTATTATTTGTAAATTGAAGATATAATATTGATGGGGTACTTCCTGGGATGGAATGAGCTTATTCCTTTAAAGTACCTAGTGGCCCATACCTGGACCATAACAAACTGACTGTTAATCTCTTTCTTTCCCATCTGGAAGACTTTGGTCAAAAGAAGCAGAGATCATCATCACTGAGTGCTCTCCTTCTTATCACCTTTGGGGAAAAAAGACTTGTTTTTTATTTATTTGTTTGCCATTGACTAGAACCACAATAAAATACACTTTATGTATTTTCATTTATTCAACAAATATTATTCAATG
Source organism: Phyllostomus hastatus (assembly GCF_019186645.2). Classification (NCBI taxonomy): domain Eukaryota; kingdom Metazoa; phylum Chordata; class Mammalia; order Chiroptera; family Phyllostomidae; genus Phyllostomus; species Phyllostomus hastatus. The sequence continues at coordinate 30,561,329 of NW_025333709.1, read as the reverse complement.
AATATTAATTATGGATTGGATTATAGTCTCTTCTCCCAAAGAATTCACAGTCTAGAGAGAAAGACAGACCAGTAAGGAGTTAAGATTTTGCCTAATAGAGAGCCATTGAAGAGACCATTGTAATATGTACAGTGTAGAGAATGGATTGGAGGCAGAGAGGTGCGGCAATGCAGGAGGGCCATGTGTATAGACCGATGGAAGAAGGGTTGCAGTAGAGGAGTTTTGGAAGGAGAGGGGTCAGATCAGGTGTGCTGATTTAACACATTTTAAAGAGATAGAGTTGAAAAACTCGATAGATTGGCTATAAAGGAAAAGAGGAAGGAGGGGAAACTTAGAGTATTGCAGAAGCTGGGAAGAAGAGATGATAAGTTCAATTTTAGACATTGAGTTTGAGGTCTTGTGGGACCTTCAAACAGAGATGTCTAGTGGGCAAAGGGACATGCAGGTAAATACTGTAAAGAGACGTGGGCTACAGGCTGAGACATGGGAGTCAGCATATTGATGGTAGGTGACCTGATGACATTATTCAGGAGCATATATGAGGTTGACTATGTCTTTGAACCCTAAGGTTTATAGTTAAAATGTGAGCAAAAAGTAAGCCACAAACTCAGGAATGGAATTTTACCTCAGCTTCAATAATTCATAACTAAAGGTTCTATAATATAGGTCTTATGTTATACAATAAAGGTTCATAAATATAGGTTCTATATGGTTCTGTTAGGTAGGATAGACAGAAAACCAAGGCAGAGAGGAGAAGGGAGACATGTTCCACCCACTGGCCAGCATTTCTGAGCCCAAGTCCCCCCAAATTTGAGTTCCTATTACTTGAGGGGGTAAATGTTAGGTAGCAGCTAGGAATGAGCAGCCAGGGAGAAAATAAAGGCAGGGCCCTCACCATTACAATCTAACAAAGAACTTAATACAGAAGGCTAAAAGCAAAGGAAGATACATCTCACCCATTGAACCAGCAGTCCTGATCCTGGTTCGATAAGGCTGCTAGGCATTCCGAACAACAAGGAAAACTACAACAGTGCAGGAGGTGGGGAGCCCTTGAAAGTCTGTGTGTATCATCTCCACGAGCTGGGAAAAGGAAAACCTTGAAACTATGCATTCAACCCAAGACCTAGAAGGGGGAAGAGGTGGAAGTCCACAGTGCCCAAAGAAAAAGCCCATAAAACAACTTCGGTTATTTGCCTGCCTCCTGTCATGTATACAAAATGAACAAATAGAGTCAAGAACAAGATAAGGATTCAAGCTAACAGGCCTCCATGTGTACCTAAGTTTAGGTAGTCACATCTCCCGGGGGGAAAGCTGGTGCCACCTTTACTCATTACTCAATGTGTAACTCCCTCACCCCCACCCTGCCAACTATATAAATCCTTAGAATAAAAGACTCACTCTCTTGGCCCTTTCTTGCCTCACAGGGGACCCCTGGCCAACTTGCCTCTGGCTGGGGGCCTCTGGCCACCCAGATGTTGGTCATCTGGCCTCTGGTCACCCTGCTTTTGCCATTCTTGATTTTACTCTCTCATTAGAACTTAGCACTAATAAACTTGCTTGTTTGCTAATAGGCTTACTGATCTGTAATTCTTTACTGCTTTGGCAAGAAGAACCAAGTTTCTGGGAGTTTCTCCCATAACGGTTCAAAGATAGTGGCTGCCCCTTGGTTCTCTGGGTCCCTCTTCCTTATACACGTTTTGATTCGACTAATTCTCAGAGAAAGGCCAGAGATGTGGCTGAGAAGATGCATGACAAATGTAACGGTCTCCCCCACCAAGATTTCCATAAGTTAATGTAAGGTGCAAATGAATATGGGCAGGTGCTATGAGGATAAGACTTTGTCCTAAATTGAAGGTAAGCTGGTCTTTATCCTAAATTGCCTATAAAGGTGCAATGTTGTTTATCCTGGTATCTTCCAATTAGGTCTCTGGTTTTCAACCTTCAATTCAATATGTCTATAGCATGTGTTTCCTAGGTGCAGGGAACTGGTTTTGCTTGTGCCGTTTGGCCTTGTAAATAGTGTATAGTCAAGTCTCCTGGACAAGAGCAGCATTTCTTCACCTTAAATTGTATGTAGTCTTGAGATATCCTCTGGAATCAGATCACACAGCAAGGTATCCACCATGAGCAGATGGATCCAAATTCAACTCCTCTCTTCTTGTTCAAAGGAATTTGTACGGGTATTTTTACAATAGCCATGTATTTAATGATTACAAATCTTAACCTATAGAAGTCCTAAGGTAGCTAAGGAAGCTAATGTTAACAGGCCTATTCATGGTAGTATCTCAAATCCAGTACAAGGGGATATAGTTCATCATGGACACAGAGTCACAGTCTCATACAATGACTATATAATGGTGAAAAGCACTGGCCCTGGAGCTAGACTGACTGTGTTTGATCTCTGGCTTCAATGTCTCTTATCTGTGACATTTGACCTCTGTTTTCCAATCTTTAAAGTGGAAATACTAATCCTAGGCACCTCAGTGGGTGATTGTGAGAATTAAATGCATATAAAATACTTAAAACAGTACCTGACACATAGTAAATGCTCAATAAAGGTTAAGTATTATTATTTATATTACTATTTCTATATCCTTTTGAGAAGGAAGAAAATATGCTCAAATTCGTCTCACTCTCATGTTATCCAAGAAAAGCAACATCACAAATATGGAGTTAATTAAGGAAAGATGCATGGGAATATGTCATAGAGTCAACTTAGAATAGCTAGAGTTGGAACACTAACTGCACACAATCTGGTTGGTGACGTCTTGCAGAAGCTAAGCTCATGGATGTATTATGAAAAGGCCCAGAGCACTAGAGTCCAGTTAGCTCTGACCAACCACATTCTAATGACCTGGGTGCAAACGAGTCAAAAACACATGGACTAGATTTCCTGTTGAGTACACATGGGTTTAAAAATTAAGGGAAGGAGCACTTGCCAAAATGCATTTCATAATAATCACTGTAATAATGAATGGTTCACTGAGCCGGAAACATCAATGGATCATCTGTGATGCTCATTAACCCACAAGGCAGCAGGTTGAAATACTCAGGAAATACTTAGAAAGAGATCAAAGAGGCTGTGTCCCATCGGTGCTGGAAAGTTGAAATAGGAATCGATTTGGGAAGAAAACAAGAAGATGTTTCTTAACTCTGGTCAGGTGCGTGGCACTAAGAAGGAGAAAAGAGAGGTTGAAAAGGTGACGACTTGCTCCTCAGGACCCAGTGAAGGCCTTCAACTTGGAAGAATAAACTCTGCACCCATTTCTTCTCCAGTTAACAGCTGGACCTGAGGCTAATTCCTTCACTTCCTCAGGCCTGTCTCCTCACCGGCAAAGTGGGGATTCTCCATACAATGTCCTCTAAGCTCCCCTGCCATTATGAATATCAAGGGACATTTTTTCAGCAAAAAAATAGTGACTTGAATACTCTCGAAGTCTAGCAAACAAACACCATTTTTAAATGATCGAACAACAACAATAAGTTTGGTCTTTGAAGACTTGGAGGAGGAGAATATTCAAGAAAAGAAAACTTTCCTGATAATAGAACATCTCTGCTTTTGCCAATTGAATGCCTCATTGAGAAAAGATGAAAAGCTCACGTCCAGACGGGAATGTTTTAATAAGACAGTTTTGGCCCAATCCCCTGCTGCCGCAGTCAACAGCAGTTTTTGCTAATGAGCTTTGACAGGATTAGAAATATTAAAGTGACTTAGAGATGTGCCAAATACACAGTATGACTCAATTGCAAATGTCTGGATAAAAAAAATTCAATATTCTTCTAAAGCAAAATACCCTAGTCAGAGAATGTACTCTTGGGATACCCATAATAAATCTAAATTATTGTTGTTATAACTATTGCTTAGCCTTTAAATAGTTCAATTTTACAAATTTACCATTAAGGTTTTGGGCAATAATTTCTGAGCTTTGTCAGTTGCTAGATTGCTCCTGGGATTACTCGCCTTCCCATTCGCTGCACCAAACAGCCAGTCACTTTCAACTAATGGCAGAAGAGGAGGGAGAAGTCTTTTAGATACTTCATTTTGCTCTAGTACTTTCCTGTGTTCATCATAGTTTATTTTTTTCTTATCCCTGGCACAATAACTGTTCACTATGGATGCTGTTGTACTTGATTATGAAGTTTTTATCCCTTGCAAATATTTGAGGTGGGGAAGTTGGCAATCTGCTTGTCATTCATTCACAGCAAATCTAGCTTGAATAAATCTAGCCTAAATGAGATTAAATCACAAAAAGATAATTTCTTGAAGATTATTCAATTTCATGTTAGTAATGTCAGTATACCAAATGATTCCACAAAGATTCTAAAAACATGGATGAAGGGAGTGAAAGGCACAAAGAAGAAAGAAACCTAGCATATGATTGAGCCAGACTCTCTCAAATCCCGGGAGAACTCATGTCTGGAGCCAAAACTCATGGCAGGTTGGGTCGCCTGCAAGGAACAGTAAGTGTGGTGCGGTGTGACGGCAGATTTTCAGAGCTCCATGGACATACTGCGATCTGACTCTCACGGTCCTCCGTCAGGAAATGCACACAGCCTCTTCCTCTCTTTTTTTAAATGTCATTTTAGTTATTGTTCAAGTGCAGTTTTCTGCCTTTTACCTCCATCCCAGCCCACCCCCCCGCCCTCCCCACCTCCCTCCCGTTTCCACCCCTCCCCTTGTTATTGTCCATGTGTCCTTTACACTCGTTCCTGCAAACCCTTCCCCTTTTCCCCTGAAGTTCCCTCATTCTGACCTTACAAGTGTTATTGATAGACCTGCATATACTTTGAGCAGCTCCCCCAGGATTATTTTTGTCATATTCTAATTATAAATATTAGACTTTTATTGTTCAAATTTATGTTATTTTAATTTTTACAGGCACCATTGGCTAAAAAAGAATATTAAGTTCTTCCAAAAGTTGTTTGGCTAACACATTCTCTTAGTGTTCCTACTGACAGTGAATCAATTTACCTCTTTAATTGTTCACAAATTCATATTGTTTTTTACATAAACAGCTTTTAGAATAGTTCATGCACTATTGCATAATTATACTTTTACAATTGGTAAGTGTGCACATACTTCAAAGAAATAATAGAATTTCAATTTATAAAACACATAAAGAGATTTTTATTCCAAATTACATGAACAAGGTTCCCCTACATTTAAAAATGAATAGCCAAATGTTAATAAGTTGACTGATACTGTTAAGCTTTGTTCATTTTGTTGACTTGGTCACATGATTAGATATGAGGGATGTGATCGGAACTTATCCAATTGTGCCATCAGTGAGGCTACACAATGACTCAGGGAGGCCAGAAACGGTACTGAAGAAGCATGTGGCTACTTGGCCACTCAAGGGTGGGGCCAATGCCAAAGGTAAGTGGCAGCCTTTGGCCAAAGCCAATGGCAGTGCATTTCTACCATGTTCCCTGGGCTTCCCCTTGAAAGCCTCTTAAAGAGAATTCTTTGCTCAAACAATGTCTGGGCCTTCATTGCAACAATCAAGGTTATGACTAGAAATTAACTTTTAAAAAAAGAAACTAGAAAGTTTAGTTTTATTTGCATGAGATGTGAGTGGACCTTTGTCTGGAAGGATGAAACACAAGACAGGGAAGATCGGCTGAGGCTGGGGAGAAAGGGACTAGAGATTTTGGAGAGGAAAGCAGCTGCTATAAAGATGCATCTCTGGGGAAAGAGAAATGTTTAAAGATGATGTTTAGGAAATTTTGCTGTGTGTATTGGGGTGGCAGAGTTTTCCATTTGCTGCCTCTTCAAAGAGTCTTTCATACATTTTCTTTCAAGACTTTGATGTAAAATTTCTTTTCCTTCTTGATGAATCACATGCTTCTTATTTTTGAGAACAAGAAGGCTTAGTCTTATTCGAATGAAAAAGAAGAAAGCCAAAGTCACGCTGTCCTTGCAGCAGTGTTCACATTTAAACACCTAATTGGAAGTGACAGAGGGAAGTATGTTTCCAGCAAGTTAGAAATGTTTATTTTGACTCAGCAATTCCACTTCAAGTAATCCAGAATAATTAGGAATGTGGACGAAAAATCTATATGCACAGTTATTCATTATTACCATTATTTATGGGAGCAAAAACTGGAAATCTCCAGAAGGGAAGTGGTGCAGGAAATTACATGTAATCACATGATGGAATGCTATACATCTATTAAAATAATGTTTACAAAGAGACTTTTATTCATTTGAAAAAGTCACATGTATATTTTTAAGGGCTTTTTGACAGTGTAAAATACAATCTTAGGACTCGGTGAAGTGTTTTACCAGTATAAAATATATGTCCGACACAGGTGTTTTGTTTGCATCATTCCGAAAGTTTTCCAGGCTAAAACAGTTGTGGCCCTGCTAGTGGAATAGACCACACAGCTTCGAGCATTCATCTGTGCTTTCAGCCCTTGGCAAACAGTTTCCCCAGGGAGAAGGCCTGGCCCTGCTTGGGAGCAAGCACTTCTTCAGCTCACTTCTGAATAAATGATGGAATGGTTTTCTTGAAAGGTGGGTTAGGGTAGACCTCTCCGTTTTTCTAAGAGGATGTCAACCTCACCCTTGGTATTGCACCTCCTGATCCCTACCACAGTTGTCGCCCAGACTGTCTCTTGGTACCCACGAGTCTGTAGCAGTGGTTCTCAGAGAGTGGGCCCCGAAGCAGCAGGGGCAGTAGCACCTAGAAACTTACTAGAAATGTACATTCTTAGGCCCCACCTCAGGCTCTCTACAGTGACTAAACCCCAAACTCTTGGGCTGGACTGGCAATCTAGCTGTTTTAATAAGCCTTCTTGGAGATTCTGAAATAAGTCCAAGTTTAAGAATCACTGTTCCTAATGGACTCCAGGCACTTATTAGGGATAGAGCTCACTACTATACTACCCAATATTTACCAAACTTTGGATGAAAAATATTTTAAAACTATTTTGTAGATGATTAATCAGAAGATATGAAGTCCATCTATTATTTTTCCTTGGAATCTAAAATCCACCTCAGTAGGTTGATCAAAGATTGTGCTGGTCCCCAGTGTAACTGCCTTTCCTGAGCTCCGCTTGGTCTTTTTCAAGGGCTGCTACCAAACACAGACCATGGAAACATCATTTGCTCCAGTTGGGACGTTGCTAAGGTAGGCTTTCCCTTCTTGACTCTGGACCTCTCCCCCTACTTGAAATATATTTTCAATTTATTTACTTGCTTATTATCCGTCTCTTCCGTATTTACTTATTTATTGTCTGTCTCTTCCATTGCAATCTAAGATCACTAACATAAAAATGTATTAGCTGCTATATTGCTATTATCTAGAATAATGCCTGACCCAGAGTGGGTAACAAATACGAAATGATAAATGAATGAATAAATGCCATCATTTGTTACATCACACAATGGCCAAGCATCTATAAGGTTACTTCTGTTTGGTTGTAATATTAATTATAATATTAACAATGGCAGTATTTCTGTTGATCATTTGATCTGTTTTTCATCTTGTGAACACTGAGCATTTTGTAGTTGACCGGGCTCCCCTGTTGGAACAGGGAGCTAGGAACTTAGAGCAAACGTGGAGTGCCAGAAGCAAAGATAAAAATTTTTATGGTTTGACATTTTTTGTCACTTTCTGATTCCACTTTATAGTCTTATCCCCATTTTCCACCTGTTTTTAACTGGTGTCCTATCACTGTGACTTAGATTATGAGCACCTAGGCAACTGTGTTCTGGTGGAAATTCCAGTCCTACCACTTGTCATGTGACCTATAGCAAAGTATATAACTTTTGTCTGTCTCAGTTTTCTCATCTGCACAATGAAGATTGTAAGTTTCTACTTTTTATCATAGAGTACTTAGAATGATGCCAAGCTCTCAATAAGTGTTGTGATGATGGTGGTGGGCGTGATGGAGGTGGTGTGGGGGCAAAAGAAACCAACAAATAAACATAGAGACAAAGAAAATGTGCTCAAGGCTAGCTAGTGGTTATCTCTAGGTGCAGAGTCAGGAAATCATTATTTCCTTCTTATGCTTTCTGTGTTTTCAAAATTTTAAACAAAGAACATGTTAACAAAGAAGAAGGGAAGGGGAGAGGAGGGGAGGGGAAGGGAAGGGAGGGAAGGGGAGCGAAGGGAAGGGGAGGAGAGGGAATGACACACGGAGTTCTGGACTTTTGTAGCTGAGTTTCAAAAACAGGACAAGGAATTTATTCCAGTCAAACCCCTAAAGAGCAATCAATATATAGCTCTGTCAGAAGAAAACCTCAGCCCTCTGTTGATCCTCTAGATCTGTCCTCTAGATCGATGGGTGGGGCAGACAGCTGTGAGAGGCGCAAAGAGAGGTGATTCCAGCCCGCAGATGGCCATGGTGGCCCACTTCCCTCGAGAGTTCCTGAAATCTGAACGTGGACACAAAGGATCCAGGATCTGCTGTCAGCCACGATAAATGATGTCATATTAGTGTTTTACTATCATTTCCAAAGTTTCACCCATTTATGTTTTACACTCAGCCTAACTTAAATTTAAAAACGTGAGATAAGAAGTAGCAAACAGTACAAGGCACAGTTGTAATGAAAGCCACTGGGAGTGGTGGGCTGGCTGCCTAGTGCAGACGCGAGCTGGCCAGTCTCCCTTCGCCCTTCCGGACCTGCCCTGAACTTGCGCTGTGTCTTGGGACCCTGGCTTCTGCAGAGTCTATCAGCTGGGCTCCTTTGCCCTCTGCTTTCTGTCTGTTTTAGCCAATGGCCATCTCTAATAATGAACTGAAGGGCAAAAAGAGAGACATTGGGGTGTTTGCTCCCAGCTCCTTCCCTGAGGGGCCTTGGGCTGGGAGCACCTGTGGTCCTCCAGCACCGCCAGCTCCTGCCAGGCAGCCCTCCTGCACCCACAAGCTCCTTCCACCGTCCAGCGACTGCTGCCTCTCATTTCTCCTCCAAGCCCAGGCTGGACGGGCTGGCTTCCAACGGCAGCTGGCCCTGGACATTCCACCATAACTCGTTGGTTTCCCTTAGCCCTCCACAGATTGTCATCAATCTCTCCACAACGACTTTGTTTAAGTGTGAGGAGGGCCAAGACCCTGACTGAGACAGAGGGAATCGCGCCAGAGAGGTACGGTGAGAGAAAACACCCAGACTCGTCCTCGAAGCTCGGCTCCAAACCTGCAAGCAGCCAGGTCAGAAGAGCGTGATGGATCACGTGGCTCTCCTCATCTAACGACAGGCAGCCGATCCGCAGCAGCGGATTTTTTCCTTCGCACTGAGCTCTCGGTAGAATTTCTTCACGTGTGTCTTTACGTAACAAAAGATGTCTTAGTGTTCATGCTTCCCACTGCTACCGTGGTGCTTAAAATCCTCACGTAGGAAGAAAGCGATCAGCATTAGAGTCAGATTAAGAAATGGTGCGAGTGTGAGGGAGAGTGGGCGCCACGCGTGAAGAGGGCTCCCTCTAGCCGAGGAGATGATCGTGCTGGGAGATGGCCAGACTGCCAGGAACTTCGTCTCCTTTGCTGTGGTGTCTGCTGGAAGAGTGCCACCAGGCACAGAGAAGACCCTCGGTAAACAGTTGTTGCCTGCAACAATGAATATCTTAAAATCCTTGTAGTGTCCCATTTTGGCTTCGGGTGGATTCTAGCTTCTAAATGTCACTTTTCACGTCGGGAGGAAACGCGCTGTTGTAGAACATGGTTCTCGGCCTTGGCTCTGCGTGGGTGTCATCTGAGGAGCTGTGCAAAACTCCGCAGCCTGCGCCTCGGGCCAAGTCTCTCTAAATTCATTGGTCTGGGGTTCAGCCAGGGCATGAGGATTTTTTTTAAAAAAACACTATCCAGATGATTCTGCTGTGTGGCCCAGATTGAGAACGTGGTTGTGCAAAATGTTCTAAAATTGGAGTCAAGAGACCTGGATCCTGGCCCCAATGCACTAATGACAAGCAGAGGGTTCAATTCCCCTGAGCTTCAGTTTTCTTATGTGTAAACTGAAGATTGTAAAACTGCTCTACACACCTCACATGCTGGTTGTGTGAGAAAGTAAAGTTATGTCTGTAAAAATTCTTTGTAAATTCTAAAACTCTTTACGTACATGGCACCCTCATCTACACGGAACGGGAAATGTGTTCTCATATAAACAGTAGCAACACGCACACCTGCTCAGGGTGTTGAATATTCTTCCTCGGGTCACGTTTTAAGGTCCCAGCAAAAGTCTGTGTTTGATGTTGAAGATGTTTGATCCTGAGATATTACTAGGAGTTTTTAAACCATTATTCCCCAAGTTAACCAAGGTACATTATATTCATCAACAAGACTTATAGTTCAAAGTAGAGAGGGGGAAAAAAAGGCTTTTTCCCAAACTTGCTGAGCTTGTAAATCAGCCATGCAGGGAAGGTAAGTTCCCGAGGTCGTCTGGCCACCCATGAGTTCAGTTTCAGGCTCAGTCATGCTGGAAAGCCCAGCTGTGCCCGGGATGGGTGGGCTTGGCCCCAGCATTCTTCTGTTCCCCGACAGGTGTGCGGCCCGCGGTGGTGATCGGTATCTGGGGTTCCTAGAGCTTTAGCGTCCTCGAGTCTGGTGGTTCCTGTCCGTCGTTTCTTTATCCCTGTAACATGTTTGATCATAGGAGATCGCATTCCTTTTCCTTTCCATAAACCCCAATAGATACTTACAAGGACCCAGTCCAAAAAAGTTAGTATTCCATGTTCTGCAAGTATAATTCTGTTTAAATCTAGTGGGACATTCTGAAACTTTCTTTGGACTATAACAAATAGAAGAGTTCCAATGATACATTTTTATAAAATGATAAATTGTCTTCTTTTCAGCTTGGAAAAAACTGTTTTCCTTGTAAAATGTTTAATGTTTACTGGATCCCATCTAATTTCTCATCTAGAAATTATATATTTGCCAAGAGGGGGAACAGGGAGAGAAAAACTTAAACTTTTCCTTAAGTTCCTTTAATCATGCAAGTCTCCTATTGGCTTATCCTCCCATGGCCATTGCCTAGGGCAGGGAAATCTCCCTTTTAAGTCAGGAAACCTTGTGTGTCAAGCTTGAAGTCCTTAGGAAAATCACTTCCGGTTGATGCCATGATTTTAACTGGACAAGTACCTTTGGCATCTCTTCAGGCTTACTCTAGGCCCAAATATTAACTTCTAAACTCATATTTTCAGATGCTGCAGGGAGATGCTGAATTTGAATTGAGATCATGTCCATTTCTTTTTTTGTTGTTGAATTTATTTGGGTAACACTGGTTAATAAAATTATGTGGGATTCAGGTATACAATCCCGTAACACATCATCTGTATATTATATTGTGTGTTCACCACCCCAAGTCAAGTCTCCTTCCATCACCATATATCCCCCTTTTACCCTCTTCTACCTCCCCCCCTTCTTTCCTCCTGGTGATCCTCATACTGTTGTCTGTCTATGAGTTGTTTTGGTGGGGGCAGGGGGCGGAGAGGTGGAGTTGGTTTGTTTTGGGGTTTTGGGGGTTTTTTTTGCTTAATCCCTTCACCTTTCTTACTTAGTCCCCCAAACCCCTCCCTTCTGACAGCTGTCAGTCTGTTCTCTGTATTTGTAGGTCTGTTTCTATTTGTTTGTCAGTTTATTTTGTTCATTAGAGTCCAAATATGAATGAAATCATACGGTACATGTTTTTTCTGACTGGCTTATCTCACTTGCATAGTACCCTCCAAGTCCATCCATGCTGTCACAAAGAATAAGATTTCCTTCTTTTATAGAGCCAGGTAGTATTCCATTGTGTAAATGCTTCTTTAGCCACTCATCTACTGATGAGCACTTGGACTGTTTCCAAATCTTGGCTATTGTAATAATGCTGCATTGAATGTCGGGGTGCATATGTTCTTTCAAATTAGTGCTTTGGGTTTCTTCACATGTATTCCCAGAAATGGAATCGATGGGTCGTAAGGCAGCTTCATTTTTAATTTTTTGAGGTATCTCTATACTGATTCCCACAGTGGCTGCACCGGTCTACACCCCCACCAACAGTGCTCTGGGGTTCCCTTTTATCTGCATCCTCTCCTCACCAATACTTGCTGTTTCTTGATTTATTGATGATAGCCATTCTTACAGGCATGAGGTAATATCTCATTGTGTTTAAGACTTTATTATTTATCTTTAGAGAGGGGGGAAGGGAGAGAGGGAGAGAAACATTGATCAGTTGTTTCTCATACATGCATTGGCCAGGACCAAATCTGCAACCTGGGCATGTGCTTTGACTGGGAACCAAATGGGAGACATTTCACTTTGCAGGACGAGGCCCAGTCAACTGAGCCACACTAGTCAGTGCTCACTGTGGTTTGAATTTGCATTTTTCTGATGATTAGTGACATTGATCTTTTATTATGTCTATTGGCCATCTGTGTATCCTCTTTGGAAAAGTGTCTACTCAGGTCCTTTGACCATTTTTTTAATTAGATTTTGTGTGTGTTGAGTTTATAAATTCTTTATAAATTTTGGATATTAACCCCTTATCAGATGTATCATTGGCAAATATGTTCTCCCATTCAATGGGGTGTCTTTTCATTTTGTTGATGCTTTTCTCTGCAGTTCACTTGGAATAGCAGTCTTTTCCTGCAAAAATTTGTGTTAATTGCATTTCTAACTCCTAGGACCTCCCAGATTTATTCATAGCAAATACTCCAATACATACAATTACTGAGTATCTCTTTTCACCCTGAAATCCAAAATCTAAAAAAACAACATGGTGTCAGGCTGCAATAAACAATGTGACCTAGTGAGTGTCTTCTGTCATAACTAAATGTGCGGTAACTCTCCCTTCATTTCTCATGTCTACTTGAAAAGCTCTGTTTTATGGCAATAAATTCCCCCTTTTCAAGCAACTGAAAACATGGGGCAAACTAAGGACAAAAGCATCCAAAATTTATATCTGAAATGTAAGAGTGGATTATTCCAATTTTTCAAAGGAACTGTTTACTTTTGATTATAGAAATAATATATTTATGGTTATTAAAAATTACTAAAGTAACCAAAAATAAAAACAAGAAAATAGTCACTAATGATACAGATATAGTCATTTTTTTAATACTATGGTGTCTTTATTTTCTACACACACACACACACACACACACACACACACACAAAATATATGTATTATTATTTTTTCTGTCTCTTTTCACCTCTCTCTATATACAGGATGGGGAGAAAGTAGGTTTACAGTTGTTCATATGGAAAATAATATCAGAATGAATAAATAAATACCAGTTTGCCTTCTTTTTGCCAAATATTCACAAAGCCTTGCCAATGCTTAATCACTAATTAGTCACCTTCAACATGCATCTAAATATCAGATTTCTTTTTTTCTTTATGGAGTTTGTTCTGGAAACTCCAGAACGAACACTACAAACTGGTTGTAGCATCAATTGCTTTCTGAAATGCAAGGTAGGAAGCAAAATTCTTCTTGCTTTCTTTTTTTACATCCATCATTGTTAAACATTAAAAGTGAGAAACATTTCAGATCCCTCATTTAATAAACTTAGGGATATAAACACATCGCTTAGCTTTTTTGAACTCGTCACTTGTTTTTCAGCCCAAATCTGTGGCAGAGCTGGTCACTAAATGTGTCCTGTTCAGATGCCCATCCCTGTCATGGTCTGACCAGCAAACACTGACTCGAAGGCCAATGGCCCCGTCAGAAGAAATCAGCTATGAGCCCATCTCAGCCACCTCCTCTTGGCATTTCCAGGGAGTTTTGAACAATTGCTGTTAGATTCAGTCCTCTAAGTAATTTTAATTTGCATCGTCTCATGATCATTTTTAGATTGCCAAGTCTTTTTGCCTGGACTCCAGGGGAATTTTTAAGAGGAAATAACTAAGCTTCCCCATATTTGGGCCAGTGCTGGCCAGCAGGAGACCTGGGCTTTGGTCCCAGTTTGCCACTGAACAGCTGTGTGACCTTGGCCAACACTCTTCACCTCTTTAGTCCTCAATTTCCTGGAGCTGATCTCTGAATTTCCTTTCAGCTTTAAAAATTGTTTTGACAGTGTAATTCAATTATGCAATAAAATCTCAAATCTAGTTCATCTCTCTTTAGACTTATCCAAAGGTAGGAGAGGCAGGATGCATGCTTCCATTCATTCACCAGCCATTTGCTGGGCTTCTGCCATGTGCCAGACACTCTGCCAAGTGCTGGGGGCACAACGGAATATAATACAGACCCTGCCTCGAAGACCTTGCAGTCTACTGGGAGTCGGGGGTGCAGCTACCACAAAATCAGCAAGTATGATACAAGACTATGTTAGAGGGCTGCAGGGAGCTCAAGGGAAGCCTAAGAAAGGCCATGCAACTCACCTGGGAAGAGTCAGGGAAGGGTCCCTCGAGGAAGCAGTAATTAAACTGAATCTGCAGAGTGAGCAGGAGTACAAAGGCAAAGATGAGAAGGAGCGGCACATGCAAAAACACAAAGGAATGAAAACAGCCTGGAAAGTGCATGGGACTCAGAGAAGGGCCAATAAGTTCTAGATGAATGAACAAAATGTACCAACTATTAAACAGCATTCTTACCCATTCTTTCAAGGAATCTGATTCTCCAAATGTTGCTAAATGGATGTGAGCTAACAATCTTATTATTTATTGAAACCTAGGTAATGTCCACCGTCACAATGACTCACAAGGGAGAACTTTCATTTTTCACACACCTATTTATAAAACTTTAAATCCCTTGGGTGGAGAATAGACTCTCTACCATATCCCACCTCTTAAACTTTCGCTGTTTCATGACTCCACCACCCAAGTGCTCAAAAGAGTGCTTCCTGGGCCCTGGCTGGTGTAGCTTAGTAGATTGAGCATGGACTGCGAACCAAAATGTTGCAGGTTCGATTCCCAGTCAGGGTACATGCCTGGGTTGCATGCCATGACCCGCAGCAACTGCACATTGATCTCCCTCTCTCTCTCTCTCTCTCTCTCTCTCCCTCCCTCCCTCCTTTCCCTCTCTAAAAATAAATAAATAAAATCTTTAAAAAAAAAGAGCACTTCCTATAAAAGAACAAACACTGTATCTCTGGGAAGGATGTGATCCTTCTAATTGGATGAGAATGAGAGTCATAGCAACATGACTAAAGTGAACAGTCAAAAGAGAAACACAAGACCTACAGACAATGGCCTCCCATATTCTAAAGTGTCTTTACAAGTTGTTCCTAGAGCTGACACCTTCATCAGGCCATGGGAGAAAACTGTAAAAGTCTTAAGCAGTCCACAGCTCTTCAGGAGCCAGTTAAACTGCTACAGAATTGACCTGTGTACAGGAACTGTCTGGAACTTCAAATTAAAGGACCTCACCTGACCTTTTATTGAGAACTAATGTCTTTTCAGGAAATTCAGCTGTAAGAAGGTGTTAACATCTTGGGAGAAAGAAGGTTGAAAAATGCATGCCATCTATATCCTGAAAGAATAAAATCGTAACCTATGGGTTATGTAAGCCTATATTCCCAGCATGTTTATGCAACTGCTATTAGGCTCAGTTCAGTGATTTTTATAGGGGGGGATAAAACCCTGGAGAACCCACCAGGACTTCCCTGTGACACTCCTTTAAATGTTGGAAGGCATATTGCACAAAGGAGGCACTCGCCAACTGATGGAGACTCAAAAGAATGGGAACAACCACCAACCAGTACAGAAAAATTCGCTTGGAGATGTAACAAAAAGCCACAAGCAGCAAGTATGCTCACACACGTCCTGGCAGCCTCTGCCCGTCTCTCTGCACCCACTCCTGTCTGCTTTTCCTTTATCATTGCTGAAGAGGGGGATCTATCGTTCCAGCAGTCGCAACACATTATAGTGTCTGAAAAGACTCTCAAATCATTTTCTTTTAAAAATGATTTGATCTCACCCAGCTCCCATAGTACCAAAAATATGTATGAGTCATTAAAAATACATAAAACAACTTGAAGCTCAGGCATGCTTTGTTGCCGGTGTGATCTGTGATTTAAACTATTTCATACATGAACCATGAACACTTGTCCAAAGCATAATGTTTTGCAAAATGAAACACTTTCCTGATACACGTTCCCTGATCTGCACCAGAATTAACTTGAGTCTATTTACCTTTAAAATTAATCAGTAAAATATGGGAATTTGAAAAACCAAATGTGAATCATATTCTCATTCTTTGGGTTTTATCAGGTAGATCAGAAGTTAATGTTCTTTCTTTTTCAAGGGAAGCATTCAAAAATATTACCTCCTTATGCCATCATCTTTGGTTTGAGGGAGCTCTTTATTCTTTTCCAAGGGCAGTGCGGATTGTTCTAGGTCCAGGGGTTCTTCGGTTCTCAGGAATGTAAAGGACTGGATTTGTCCTAAATGGAGATTCGAAGCCGCCCTCACCTCCAGCCTGGAAGGCTCTGGCATTGGGTTCTGTTTACTGACCGTAACCTCCTTCAGGGTACAAGAAAATCTCATTTTCTTCGAGAAAATCTCACATCCAGATGTGTACACCAGCAGGTGTTCAGTAACCATTTGCTGAATTAATTAATTTAATGGCAAAAGGAACACAAAAGCTCCAAATAAATTGAGAACAAAATAGTAATAATAATAATAATAATAATAACTAACATTTTTTGAGAGTTGCCAGGCCATATTTTAAGTACTTTACATAGGTAAGTTTGTTAATTTTATACAATCACCAAAGGAGGCAGATCCAGCTTCTATCCCCCAGTTCTCAGACGAGGGCAAGGAGTGCAAATAGGTTAGAAATTTTACCCGTGATAGTCAGGTTCATGAGTGATGAGTCTGGGAACCACACCCCCAGGCAATCTGACTCCTGTCCACGTGATTAATGATGGCAGCTATTAATTGCCATGTTTCCATTGAGTCCTTGGGTTCTAGTAACTTCTTCAATAAACCATTGCCCAGACATTGGGGCTCTCCCCCATGACAGACCATCATAAATTCCATTGCCCCACATTTCAACAGAAAAGTTCTGGGGGGCATCTGAGGCCTAAGGATGGTGAGGTGACCCCAATCTTCACTGTAGGCATCACAGATACTGAACCCAGACAGTGAGCCAGGAAAAAAGAATGCTCAGAGGCAATGAGGTTTTCAATCAAGCTGACACGTAAGATTAACAGACACTTGGAATCCCAGAGATTTAGAGAGAAGGGGTAGGGCAGAGCCTGGCTAGAATCCCCGCATGGTTCGTGTGGCCCTCCTGACAAGGGTCCACAATCCTGGCTGAGAGTCAGGAGAGAACTATGGGAGTAGATAGAAGGGGTGGTTGCAATTAAGTCCCCAAAACAAAAAGGAGCACATGAGGTGGAAGAGCAGGAGGAATTAAGCTTCTAATCAAAGGGTCTGATTCACTCCAAGGTGCTCTACCCAGAACCCAGCCCACTCTGAGGGCCTCTGCCTTTCCTGTCCCCCACCTTCACGTCTGGAGGCCCCTCACCCAGTAGAGAGGAGAGAGGACGGATAACTCTGGGCAGGGCTATGTGTCAGTAGAGGAGGAAGCAATGGGATGAGAAAGACAGAGGGAAGCTGTCATGGAGGGAGAGAAAAGAGGAAAGAGAGAGAGTCTAGAAGGAATGTTCTCTGCTGACAGCATTTAAGAAAAATCCAGGGTCTGTCGGAACCCCGGAGAGGCCGACAGGCCAGCATGCTGTGAACAGGTTAACCCCTAAACCTGCAGTGAAGAATGAATGGAACATTCTCAAGGTTGCAGGCATGGCATTGAGCACTAGCAGGAAGGCCACTGTGCCACAGAAGACACTGCCAGTGTCGTGCAACAAAGGGCATGGTGAAGAGCGACTCTGCTTTAGAGGGAGGGTATCAAGGAGAAGACCAATGCCCCCACGCTCACCCGTTTCCAGAGTTCTGAGGCCTTGGCTAAGTAAACCTGGAAGGGACTTTAGGAGGGAATGATGGGAGAGTAGTGAGAGAAACGGGATCAGGACTCCTTCCGGCTTGTTGGGTAACTGTGCTTTTGAGACGGGGCTCCTGCTTCTAGAGGCCACAGGAACACTGAAAGGGAAAGTAATATTTTATCCTTTTAAACATTACTATTATAATTAATTTCATTTATAGTTGTAAAAGGGAACAATTGCTTATGTTGAAAAGTTGAAGATGTACAAAAATATATATAATGAAGAGTAGGTCTTTTTCTCCCATTGTTTTTTCCCCTTCACACATTTCTTGTGTATCCACACAGAGATGGTCTATACATGTGCAACTGTACACACACATGTATACACATGGGCACACATGAATATCTACCAGTAGAACACAGGTCAACTAGAATACCACATATGTTTATATATATACTTATATAACATGTAATGTATATATACAATTTTTCTTTTAATGTAGTATGCTTTGTATATCCTTCCATTCTTTCCTTTTATGTTTCACAGTGTATCTTTCAGCTTCTCCATTTCACTACAAACATGCCTCCTTCTGTCTTTTTAATGGCTGCATAATAGTCAATTATATAAATGTACAAAAATTACAATAATATTTTGACCTGTGTAATTATATTGTTGCTAATCTTTTACCATTAAAAAATGGTGCAATGAACATATGTACATGCACTATGTATGACTCTATCTGGGGTAAATTCCTGGAAAATGAAGTTGTTGAGTCAAAGGCTTTGTATGCTATTTATAGATATAGCATATTTAATTTTGATAGAGTTGTGCCCATTTGCACTCCCACTGTCAAATTCTCCGTTGTCCTACACTAACAAGATTGTGTAATCAAAGATTTTATCTTTATCGATCTGATTTTTGAAAGATATATCTCATTTGAGTTATAAGCGGTGTTTTTCATCATGAACAAAGATTAGATCTTTTTGTCTTTTAGAAGTTGGGGAAACATTTTTTTCTGTGAATTATTTGTTAACCTGCCTGCCCAGTTTTCTACCAGATGATGTACCTCCCTTGTACTGGTCTGTAGGAACACTGTATCAAGAGAATCAGCCTTTGTGATATGAGTTGTAAATATAGCTTTTTTGGTCTTCTGACTTTGTTTATGGTGATTTTGCCATTAAGATTTTTTCCCAACAAGTTGTATTTTTATATTCTATTTCACTCCTGAAAAATGCTGACTAATCAAAGCTTCCTGAGTGCTCAAAAGTTTATTTATGAAAACTTGGACTAAAACACCCAAATAATGTAAAGTTAATAAAATGTTGCTTGGATTTGACCTAAGCATACAATCGTAAGTGGACAAATTTCTCCAAAAATGTGTATATCCTGGGAAAAGCTTGAAGGATTCCATAAATAAGTATTGGAGTAATATTTAAAAATGTCTAATTTGGGACCAAATTTCAGTGTTCTTAAAGTACCTATACTAAGTATTGAATCAGAAAAAAAGCATTAATTTAGCAACAATAAAATTCTTATTAGTATTAAAAAATTACTTATAGAAGAGTCACAAGCTACAAGGCACACTAACAACTCACAGGGAAAAAAATCCCAAACCCTCAAATCTGCAAACGGCAAACGCCAAGCTAGTCTCAGACATTCCAGAAAGCTGCACCTTCCCAGAAGCCCTCATCTGACGGGCTGTACAGAGAAGCTTCTACTGAGGAGGGAAGGAAAAACCACCTCCAGAAACCAGAGCATCAGGCCCCGTGTGGCATTTGACTTCACAAAGGCGTTTGTGAAGTCAAATGTGATCTGTCTCAGTGATCTGTCCCCCGAGATGGGAAGAAAATGGAGTACTTCTGTTCCCCGGTTGTGAAAGCCGAGTGCTGTCCCAGAGCCAAGCCGAGGGAGGATACAGGAAGAAAGATACAGGCACTCTGGGCGACACAGGAAGGGCAAGAGGATTCCACAGGCTTGAATGGACCACAGACCAACGCAGCGGGTCTTCAGAAAGGGAAAACATCTCTCCCCTCAACAGAGCTGCTCTGTTATCCTGGGAAGGCAGCCATCACTTTGCAAGCGCCCTCTCTTCCCAGCCTCTCCTTAAAGAAGGGTAGAAGTTTCAGCGAGGGAGCCACGTGTCTGTGACCTCACAGACCTCCAACAGTGGTTTATGTGCTTGCTATTTCCCAGATGCTCCCAGTTCCCTGGACACCTTCCTGCTCAAGGACGGACCTCTTCCATCCTCCAGGTTGACTTCCCTGGGGAGTTCCTTTCTAGGTCCTGTCAACTCCAGCCCTTGAGACAGCCTTTTGGTTTGTAGTCTCCATTCCAGTAGCTGGAAATGACAGGAAATCATATTGTGAACGAGAGCTGCTTTTCTCTCCCCTCAGCCAGTGTGAGAGCAAAAATGCGTTCTTTTTATGGCTTCACTCTGGATCTACGTATCTACGATGTGGGCCAGTGAAAAGGCCATAGAGTAGGCTCTGCTGTGGCCAAGGAGAGAGGAAACTTTCCAGAATCAATATAGATGTCTCATACCACTGGTTCTCACTTTCAGTGTTTTAGCCAGACTTTCTGCCTCTCTCCCCCCCGCCTGCCCATTCATCTGGAAAGCACCGTGAGCTTCACAGAAGCGCGAGTATCTGAGAAATATCGGACCTGAGGCAGAGATAAATTATGCAGATGCTGTTGATAAACTGGGTCTCTAAAACCAGCTGTCTGTAGATATGCCAAAGCCTTGACTAAAACAAATGCACAGACATTCTTCTTACAGATGAGGCAGAGAGACCAGGGATGGTTTAAGTTTTTTCCAGGGTCATTTAGTTGCAAGTGGTGGAGCCAGGATCCTGAGCCAGGCCTCTTGACTGGATGCCATTTCCATAGTCCACATACGCAATGGTTCTGCAGACCCAAAGGCACCTGCAGCTGCGGGCAACTCACTGTCCACAGGGTGGGGTTCTGCAAAAGGACTGCTGTGCCCTTTCTTCAGCCAGACTCCGCGAGGGAATCATCAGAGACACACACAGACGCACACAAAGCATCACACGCACAGTGCCTTTTCGATCTTCAGGTAGGAACGTAAACCCTTAAGCCTCTGAACTTCTAACAAGTTGCACATAAGCCTCCATAGCCAGGCCTGAGATGCTTTCTACAATATCAAACCACAGAATGTCAACCATTCATGTCTAAGACGTGAAAAATTTTCACCAATCCTAAGAAGTTACCTTCACAAATATCTCTATTATAATTGTTCAGAGGTGTTTTCAGTTTTTAAGAATTACAGGGAGTTTAATAAACACTTCTTGCTGTTTGTCTTTTGACTTTAGTGACCCCCAGATGAGGCTTATCTTAAAAAAAAATCCAGGAAAGGAAACATTATGGACTTTCGACTGAAAGGCAGAATTGGAAAGTTTGCTTTGCCTCACATCAAGTCTGGCCTTGGACTTGAAACACTGAAAGTGAGAAGCAAGAGCTTTCCCTTCATTCTACATCTCGGCTTACTGCATCTCGACTACATTATTTTTTCTTGTGCTTGACTTAATCTTGTGTCGTTCACACAGTTACATGCTGTACAGGCTGGTAGCCTAGGAGCCGTAGGCTTTGCATCCAGCCTAGGTGAGTAGTGGGCTCCACCATCAAGGTTTGTGTAAGTGCACTCTATGTCATTTGTGCAACAGTGGTATCACCTAGTGAAGCATTGCTCAGAACACACTCCCACTGTTAAGTGGCACATTACTGCACATGTGCATGTATAACACAGGTAACCTAGAGCTTCCTTAGCAGTCAGTGCTTCTGCCCTCCCAGAGGTTTCTGCACAGGTACCCCTGTCTACAGCGCACCTCTCAGCTCCTTTACAGCACTGTAACCCTCTGAAGACTTCTTCCTCCCTACCCAGACTAGACTTCACCTCTTCTCCTCAAAGGCTGCATTTAAGGAACTGCTAGAATCTTGCTTCTATCAGCCATTTGGGACACCACCCTAAGACAACCCTGAGAACGCTCCTTAGAACATCCATGGTTCCATGAAAGTGAACAGGCCCATCAGCAGCATGTTGCTCCTCCAACTGCCTTCACTGAGGGCGTTGTTTCCTTTCGGGAGCACAGCCGGGCCGTGTCTGGAGATGAACACACCAACTGCTTCTTCCAAAATGTAGATGCGGTAAGCCAAGCCCTGCTGGTGTTGCAACTGTGAGCCACCCCGGCGCGCCTGAAATTTCTATCTCAGGAGGGGACAGGCTCCATGACTTCTGGTTGAGACTCCAGATGTTCCACAAGAAGAGAAAGGGAAAGAGCTCCAATAGGACAGCCGAGCTGGGAGTGGGGGCATCTCCCATCCTAATCTCTGGGAGCCCTACATAAAGCAGACCTGGCCGTGGGAGCCGGTCAGGACGTGCGGGAAGCCCAGGAGAGGGGGACCGAAGCTAACAGAAAGCAAATGTCTGCTTTGGCAGGGTCCGCAGCTGACGTCAGTTTATTTTCCTCTCCATTGTTAATGAAAAGAAAAAGTTATAACAAGGCAGCTCTGTGGAACATGCTAAATACAAAGACATTCTGTTTGCCTTTGATCATGTGCGCTTCCTCTGATAAGCAACATATGGCAGCAGCCTTCGCTGGCGACTGCAGCCAATTATCAGTTAGCATATCTCTTCCACAGAAGTTCATCTCCTGGGGAAGGAAGGGTCAAAGGACCAAGACAAGAGAGGTTACTCCAGCAAAGCCACAAAAATATGTTTGAATGTAATGAGCTTGATTCCAGTTGTAAGACTGATGTCCCCAGATTTCCTAGGTTTCTTGTGTTACCCTTTAACATCCAAATGCAACGGCTTGGACCCCCACTCCATGTCCCAGGAAGTCTCCCCCAACCCCTACCAGGGATTACCGGGGAGCAGGGGCAGATTCTCCTTCCCTGGACCAGGCCAGGCTGCAGCCTTTGTTCTGATCATGACATTCAGCTCAACAGATGTCACCCTCTCTCGCTGGCCTACTTTTACACCATGTTAAAGATTTCTAAACCCTTTTTCCCCAAAAGAATCGCTAACCTAGAGTTATTGCGGATCACATAGTTTAACTAAAAGTTGGGGAAATGGGTCCTGGCCGGGTGCTCAGATGGTTAGAGCAGCGGTCCCCAACTTTTCTGGCACCGGGAACCAATTTTGTGGAAGACATTCTTCTTCGGAAAGGGGATGGGCAGGGACAGAGACAGGAGGCGGGACTCGGGGAGTAATGCCAGCAAAGCTTCGTTCATTCACCCACCACTCACCTCCTGCTGTGTGGCCCCTAACAGGCCACAGACCCAGGGGCTGGGGACCCCTGGGTCAGAGCACCGTCCCCATATGCCAAGGTTGTGAGTTCAATCCTCGGTCAGGGCACATGTAAGAATCAACCAAGAATTCATAAATAAGTGGAACAACAAATCCATGACTCTCTCTCTCTAAACATCAGTAAATAAAAGTTGGGGAAACAGAAGGAGGAGATTTACAACACAGCATGGTAAAAGCCAACAGTTTAAAGTATGTATTACACATTGCTTAGTCATACCCTGGGATAAGGATTTTTTTCCTCTGGTCATCTTCTCTCCCTTAGATCACAGCTTGTCACCAATTTCTTGGCTTCCTCATGAGACCCTTCTCTCAGCTCTAGCTCCCAGCCTTAAACCTCGTAACCAGGGTTGGCTTTCTTACATAGAGTCACGTGGATCCGTTACTGCATGCACACACCCATGCGCACCACTGTTCTCTAGACGTAACTTTGCATTTCCAAACACCCCGTAACTTCAGTGTGCTCTGCTGAACCAGGGACCACCTCACTCCACGGCTCCACTGTTTGACAGCAGGACACCCTCACAGAGCTTCCAGTTTTCAGAATTTCCCTTATCGTGGTCATATTGCTTTTATTTTTTGGTGGTAAAATATTCATAACATAAAATTTCCCATTTTAACCACTTTTAATTGTGCTATTCAGTGGTGTTAAGTACATACTCACATTGTTGCGCAGCCATAGCTACTGTCCATCTTCAGGATGTTTTTGTCCTCCAGGCTGACACCACTGTAACCATAACTCCCCGTTCCCCACCTCTGAGCCCATCCCTGGTCATCAAAACTCTGCTGTCGGTCTCTGGGATGTTGACTCTAAGTGAAATAACACAATAGTTTCCTTCTTCTGTCTGTTTATTCACTTAGCACAGCTTCCAGTTTCATCCAGGTTGTAGCACCTATGAGAATTTTGTTCTTTTTCAGGGTTGGGTAATATTTCATTGTGTTTATATCCTTTTTTTTTTTTTTTTACCCATTTATCTGTCAACAGACATTTGGGTTGTTCCCCCATTTTGGCTCTTGTGAATAATGCTGCTATGAACATTTGCTATAAAATATCTATTCAAGTCCCTGCTCTCATTTCTGCTGGGCATATACCCGAAAGTGGCATTGCTCATCATGGTAATTCTATCTAGTTTTCCTAAGGAACCGCCATACCGGTTTCCATAGCAGCCATACCCTTTTACACTCCTGCCAGCAAAAGGGCTCTAATTTCTCCACATCCTCTTTAACGCGTGTTGGTATTTTTATTTTGCAATAGCCATCCTTCTGTGTGCGAAGTGATGTCTCACTGTGGTTTTGATTTGGAGTTCCCTGGTTATTGGTTATGTGAGGTATCTGTTCCATAAGCTGTTGGCCACTTGTGTATCTTGTTTAGAAAAATATCTGCTCAGGTTCCTTTGCCCATTTCTGACTTGGGTTATTTGATTTTTCATTGTTGACTTGTAGTTTTTATATATTCTGGCTATTAACCTCTATCACTTATATGATTTATAAGCATTTTCTCCTGTTCTGCATATTGTCTTTTCACTCTCTTGATGGTGTCATTTGATGTAGAAAATTTTACATTTGATAAAGTTCAATTTATCTAGTTTTTTCTTTTGTCATTTGTCCTCTTGGTGTCAGCCCAACAATCATTTCCATGTTCAATATTATGAAGATCTGTCCCTACATTTTCTCCTAAGAGTTTTAGAGTTTTAACTCTTATGTTTATGTCTTTGATCCATTTTCAGTTAATTTTTGTATACGGTGTTAGGTAAGGTGTATCTTCATTCTTTTGCATGCAAATACCCAGAACCATTTATTGAAAAGACCACCTTGTCCCCTTGAATGGTCTTGACACCGTGTTGAAAATCATTTCCCACACACGTGAGGCTTTATTTCTGAGCTCTCTGCTGTATTCCCTCAGTTTGTATAGCAGTACTGCATTGCTTCAATTACTGCAGCTTTGAGGTAAGTTTTGGAAATCAGGACATGTGAGGCCTCCTCCTTCGTTCTAGTTCTTCCAGATTGTTTTGGCTATTTGGGGGTCTCAAGATTCCACATGAATTTAAGGATGGGTTTTCTATTTCTAAAAAAAAAATCATTGGGGTTTTCAGAGGATGTCATTGAATCTGTAGATGTCTTCAGGTGGTTACATCCTTTCATTAGTTAGAAAGCTATGGGCTACAAGTACAGAAGCCCATCTCCAACTCCAGGGAAAGAACAGGACCCAGGTTGGGACAATCAGCTTCCTTTATCCCAGAGTTCCCTTGACTCCTCCCTTGTGTCCCTAGGCTCACTTCCCTCGCAGTCACAAGCCACTGGTCAGGAGCAATGGGACAACTTGCCTGTCCCTTTTATCTAGCAAGTTGGAGAGAAAACATATCCTCCAACCACAGAAGAAAAATTCCTTTCTACAATCTAATTGCACCCACTTAGCTGAGCTGCACAGCCAATTACCAATCATGGCAAAGACAGATATCGATTGCTCAGTTCCTAAAACAAGCACAGGCATGAAGTGAAATTACTGCAGTTGGCTTAAAATAATCATTACACCATTGGAGGGGAGATAGGGTCTGCTTTCTGAACTGTGCAAGGAGAGGGGAGATGCCTAGTAAAAATTAAAATTCTACTGGAGGGGAAAAAATAGGGTGGATACTAGGTAGGCAACCAATAGCCTCCCCTAGATATCTGCCCTCAGAGATCTCCACAAGTGGGGCTGGCATGTGTGAATAATAAATGATTTATTCCTCTTGGTTGGAACAAGTCATGAAATATTGTGGGAGCATACAGCTGTGGAATCAAAGGAGGTTTTATTTAGCAATAGCAATGAATTGTGTAAAAATATTAAGGAATCTCTTAATTGATTAAACAACATCCAAATCCCCTGAATCCAAAACAAGCAGAACAATGTTTATGCCTCAAACTTAAGAAACAACATTTTGTTTAACTCAGAATGGAGGGGAACAATGATCATTACAATAATGAATTGTGAATGTAAGAATTGTGAGAACGATAATAAGTTCGTAGTTTTTCAAAACTACATTCTATTTTCTCATTTGATCATGCTTAAATGTGCCACAAGTAAGGGACCATTCTGCCCATCTGATTTTTTAAATATTGTGTTTTCATTGTTTATGCAGCTACCATTTCATGGGGGTACCAGCCTTCCCAAGATCATTCTGATTTCCACAGGCTGGTTGAGAACGAAGACGGAAAAAGCAAGAGCCACTTCTTTCAACTTGAGAAAAAAAGATGACCCACTTTTATAAATCTTCCTAGAGCAATCAAATAAAACTAAGTAGTCTCATGTGCGTACAGACAATTTCCCCTTTTCCTGAAATAGTGAGTGCTTCTAAATTTGGAAGAAATTCATGGAATCTTTTTAAATTAACTTTATTTTTAAACATGATTTAATTGCATCTGACTCCAAATGCAGCCAAGCCAGTGTTTTCCTGTTAGCAACAAAATTAGAATGAAATACATCAGAAGCCTTCAGCGGAACAGAAATTGGTTATGAATGTGCTGCCACTGAAAACAGTGCCCTCAGAACCCTCCCACTGAAGGAGGCACGGGTCGGGAGCTCTATCTAACTTTCAACACAGCATTCGGTTTGTCAGAAAGAAATTCTCAGAATGCTCATTTATTCCTTGTGCACCACATGCAGTAAACGTCTTTAGAGTGTGTACTATCCTTGTTGAATGACATTTACGTTAAAGCAGGTCAAAAGTCTCAATTCGGAAAGTCAAAAACACCATGAATTTATAACAGCCTAAGACAAATTAGGCTACCTACAGTTCAGAGAGTGTGCTCTTTAAGTTATTTTCAAACCTGAGTGCACTGGGAACAAATTAAAATTCCCAGGAAAAGCAGGTAGTTTTTACATCTCCAATTCACGCATCCTCCTGAAAACTCATTTCTTCAGCAGATGCAAAGGGAGGAACCACTGAGGGAAGGACCGTAATCGTCGCAGGGAGGACATTTCACGGCTTATGTTTCATTTCAATTATCTCTTTGCTTCCTGTGGAAATTTGATTTATTACTGCTGTCAAAAAAACTCCTCTGTTTCCAGTAAGAAGCTGAAAAAGGCTGAGCCAGCCGCATCCCCAGTGTCCAAGGTTCCAGCCACATGGCATCTGAGAACACAAGGAATGAGCAAGTTCTGCTTTCCAGCTTCAGTTGAGGAAAGTCAAGCTTTCAGATTTTCCTTCCATCTCATGGTCAGGCCCGTTTTGAAGCTCATATTTTAAAGTAACAACTCCAGGAATATTATAAACCAATCAGCCAGAGACTATTTGAAAAAGAATAAAGAACTCCCTCAAACTAAAGATGATGGCATAAGGAGGTCATGTTTTTTAATGGTTTTTTCCTTGAAAAAGAAAGAGAATTAACTTCAGCCTGACCTGCCTGATAAAACCCAAAGAGTGAGAGTATGAAGCAGATTTAGTAAAAGAATCCAAATCTAAAATGCCCCGGAGTTTCAAGAAATAAACACATTTTTTTCCAGGTGGGGAAAGATAGACATGTCAGGAAGAAAATCCGTGTTCACAAATTTTCAATCTGAAAGCATTCTGGCTAAATAACGCCTCAGAAGTTTGTTCAGGAGACTTTATATCTCCATGTAATTAGAGCTACCAAGTTTCCAGGACACCTACAATTTTGCATTTTGTCTGGAAGTTCGGGTTTTTGTGTGTTCTTGGGAATACTAAGAAACGGTCTTCATTTGGGGGTGTTTAGAGGAGACCATTCTTGAAGACCAGTAAACAGAAACCTTCGAGGGTTGTACAGGTGGTTCCAGAATCTCCGCTGTGTGCCTTTAGCAGGCAGTTTCCTGCACAGAACCCTTTCCTCCTCTTCCCTTCCTACCAGCTGAGGTCGAGTTTCTCCGATAGCAGACCCTGAGGCAAGGGTTTTTGGGGAGGGCAAGCAGTTTGTTTAAGAGGCAATACCAGGACGTGCTGGCAGGAGAAAGTGACACAGGAAGAGGAGGAAGTCAATACAGACTGTATTAATAAGGCAATTATCACTGTGGGCAGCTGCAGCTCAGTACCACTGGGGACCTAAATGAGGTGGGGTGGCACATACCTCACGGTTTTACCACCAAGGGGCAACTTCTATTCTCATTTATCACTGAGGGAGGGCTGCTTCCGGGAGCATCAATTCCTCAGCACCTTCCAGTCTGCGCCACCCATAAGCCAAGGAAATTCCTGTGAGCGAAATCCCTAGAGAAAGGAAATCCCAGAAAAATCCCTGGAGAGAGAAGCAGACACTTGCATGAGGAAACTGTCAGTGCAGATCAGAAACAGTGTGCAACAAGAAGATGAGGGAGGGTACCAATAATCCCTGCCACACTAAACAACTCCAATCTTGTCCAGGTATCTACTTCTCCCTGATACAACTGTTGCCTCAAGAAAATGAGTCACCTCCAGCCCCAAGAATGAGGTAGAAGGATATGATATAATCTCATTTACATTCACAGTGATTTCAGAAATGGACATGCAACTTAAGTCTGGACAATAAGATATGGGCAAAGGCCATCAAGACAGAAAGATAATTCAGAGAACATTTATTTCTCCTAAAATAGATTACTGAAAACAATGTCTCCCTTTTTCCTGCAAAATTGTCATGTCTGGAGATGAGTGCTGGAGCTGCTGCAGCCGTTTTGCTACCTGAGGATGAAGCCAGCATTGAGGAGACAGGTAAAGAACCTGTATCCTGACATCACTGAGCCCCTGAATCAACCAAGCCTAAATCCTGTCTTACTTCTGTACATACAATAAGGTACTGAATTCTCTAATGTTTAGGACAATGTGTTTGCAGTAGGCTGTTACCTGCAGTAAAAAGCATCTTTAACAATATTATCTATAGACTGAATAGGTAATATCAATTATTCATATAATTTCTATTATTTCCAGCCCTGTCGTGATTGAAAAATATTCATTCACAATTGTTCCTGAAGTATTAAACTATCCATCCCATTTACATCCTCAATCAAAAGACAACAGAAATACCACCAAGAGTAGAGAGTTCGTGAACATTTTTTATCTTAAAGGAGGATTGTTGTACTTGAAAGAATTAAAAAGTATGGCTGAAGATAATGAGAAATAAGCTATTTTGTGATTACAAATACCAATCCATGGTTACTATTTATATAGGGTTTCATCATTTTTAAAGCATTTTCATACTCATTGTCTCATTGCTTTCATTATTTGAGCTAGTATTTCTACTATTCCCGACTTCTGTATGATGAAACTAGTGGCCTGTTCATAGTCTTACATCTACTAGGAACTTGCTCCAAGTCTCAAACCCAGTTTCTCTGACTACAGTTACCAAGCTGTCTTCTCACTGTGAAACCTGGTATCTGGGAAAACCTTACACTTTCCATCCACAGTCCATACTGCTCAGAAAATCACACACCTTTTTTAGGGCACAAGGATGCAATTCTATTAAGAAAGAAGACACCCAAATAAGATGCACAAGTAAAGCTCCAAGTCATCCTGGTAAGCACTTATGATTCAAAGCCCTGCTCTGAGGAGCGCTGCGTGTCCGACAGCCGCCAACTTGCCGTCAAGAAACCACATGTAAAGGGGGAAATTCTGTAAAGTTTTCAAACAAGCCAAATGTTTAAGTTAAAGCGGGATATTTCTTCCTGATTTAGGCTCACCCTGTGTTTACATTTCTGCATAATTCTGTAATACTTCAAATTATTTGGTTTTATTTTTTATTTTGTAACTCAAAGAGTATTACATGTTTGAAACACACAAGATGGGAAACAAAGAAAATAGTATTTTGGGTTTATTTTAATGCTTCTATTGACATTAAAGAAGGTATGAATACGTGCAAGCAGGCAGCATGTGCATGGATAAGAAGACTATATTATTACAAAGTCAATTCTTATAAAATTAATATATGAATTTAATATAATTTCCATTGAAATTTCAATAGGTTTTGGTTGTGTCGAAAATTCTAAAGTTTATATCAGTCAGGATTAAGTTGAGTTTTTAGTAATAGAAAATCCAAAACGATGGTGGGTAAAAGCCTATTTCTTAAGCAAACCTGGCCCAGATGTAAGGGGTGTGGGGTGGGAACAGTCCTTCCTGCATCTGGAAACTTGGCTCCTGTCCTCCAGATGCCGTGCCCCGCCTAGCACACGGCCTCCACCCCTGGTCCAAGGTGGCTGCTCCCGTTCCAACAAGGACATCTGCAGGAGGAGAGGAAAGAGGAGGGGAAAGGACCTGCTCCTTTCCTTAAAGAACTCTTTCCAGAAGTTGAGCACAGCACTCCTACTTAGAATGCATTGGCCAGATATCAATCACATAGCCGCACTTAATTTTCAGGGAGATTTGGAATCTTAGTCATCAGCCTTGGAAGCTGTTGCTCACCTAAAAACAGGGGTTATTAACATAAAAGAAGGTGAGAATGGGTTTTGAAGGACTACTAGCTATGTCCATCGTATCTTTGTCTTCCATATATTAAATAATTCCACCTATTAAAATATGCACATAACTACTCTAGAATAAAATAACAGATAAATAGATTAAAAATATAAAGCTCAGGAGTATGTATGAATTTAGTACATGATTCAAAAAGGCAGTTGAAATTATAATCGTGGATGTAACAGCAATGACAATGAAACACTGCTGCGTTTAATGATATAAACGTTTTATTACAAAATTTCTATACCCAAAAAGATAATAAAATAAAACAATATAAAATTAAAATTCAGAGGAAAAAAATATAACCTATGGGTTGGGAAAAAGAGTTACTACTTTTAATATTTAAATAGCCCTTAAAAAGTAGTGATGACAGACTTCCGCTTCCAGCTACAATGGAGCAGTGAGGGTCAGATTCACCCTCCCACATGCAGCCACCAGAAACCTAGACAGATACGTGAAACAACAGTTATCAGGACATCATGTGACAAAGGACAGTGTCCGCAGGATGAGAGAAACAAAAAAGGTTAGCCTTCAAATTGCCCCAGTTTACTCCCTTGAGTCTCCTTTCTTTTTCCTTTAAGTAGGATAATTGGGTTGGGCAATACCTGGAATGGAAAAGTTTTCTTTTCTTCTGGTGTTGACAAAAAAAAAAAAGTAGATAACAGATGCCCCCAAAGTCTCAGGAATTGCAATAAAAACCTGTCTCCATGCCCAAGACAGCAGCTGAGTTAGCTTTGGCCTGGACTTGGCCCTCAGGGTTTGGTCCAGGATCTGGCATGGAGAGCACACCCTCGGTCTGCAAGCACCTCCCTGAGGCCCAGAAAGGGGCTGCACCGCCAGCTCTCTCCTACTCGGGAGCGGCACTGCCCTTCTACCCCACCCCTGTTCTGCTTTCTCCACCAGCCAGTGCAAAGGGAAAGGAAGAGCCACAAAAGGCCCTTCCCAGGAGTAAAAGCCACAAGCTCTAGCATTTATGTGAGTCGGAAAGAACGCCTTACTTTCCAACCTGGTTAACCACAGGATCCAAGAACAACCAATAAACATGTTTATGAATATTTTCCCTTGGCCTTCAGTCTCTCATAAGTACCATTGATTTATGGTGGAGAGTAGAGCTCAGAATCAAAACACTAGCTGCTTCACCTTGATTTTTCATTCACTCACTCCTCCAACAAAGGTTTATTAAGTGCTTACTATGAATCAAAAACACTATTGGAAATTCAACGCATGCAAAATTGGATGTGCTCTTTTTCCTCATGGAGCTTGTAGCTTAGTGCAAGAAAAACGCATGAATCAAATGATTGCACAGAATAATGAACAGTGTCACCAGCGATGGGCACAGTGAGAATGTGCACAGTGGTGCGGGAGGGGTCTAACATGTGAGTGGGGCAGGATCAATACTGGTGTTTTGTGCTTCTTGCAGATACGAACATTTTAGAATACACAGTTATTCCATTTATGTGGATATCAATGGCACATGTGGTTCATCCAAACCTCATAACTTTTAGTTGTGTGTTAACAGGATAGTATAATAGATTTGGAATCAGAAGACCTGGATATGTGTTCTAGCTCTGCTATTTATTAGACATGTACTCACAGACAAGCTTTGAAGTCCTTTTCCCTATGTATAAAATACAAATAATAATACTCTGTCCCTCTTAAGTCACAGGTTTGTTGAAGAAATAAATAAGATGACATATGTGAAACCACCTATAAACTCTATATGGTTACAGAAAGATTCTTTTGTAAGACATATTTTTAATAACGTAGGATTATAAAGTACATATTTTGCAATTTATGTTTTCACTTAACCATATGAGGTGAGCATAATATATATCTAAAACTGTATCAATAATATATTTTGGTTAGCCCTTTAAAATTTTATTGTTTTATAGAAAGATTCATTTTTTTTATCAATAATGCTTATATCCCGTGGCTTTGTCATGATCCAGGTGCACGAAGGTCAACATGGCGAGAGGACAACCTGGGCTTTCCTTTCCCAGATTGGAGGATGCCAGTGCCAGCCCAGTGTCCTTTCAAGTGAATCTGCTTTTCCTTTATTTGCCCATAAAAGTGACATCCTCGGGGGAGGCCCGACTTTACTGTGTGGAAAGAAACCAAAGCAAAGGGGAGAACGGGGCTAAATGTAGCCTGCAGGCTCGGAGACTTGATGTCTCTTTGCAGCCTCACTGCTGGCCGAGGGGGCAGCTGTGGGGACTCTGGGACCCCGGGAGAGCTGCCTGAGATCTCCAGGGAGGAGATGTGGGGGCAGAGGGGAACACGAGCCCCCAGCAGATCCCAGCTGGGAAATAAAATGGGTCAAGCCCAGAGCACTGCTCACTCACAAATCAAAGGACAATTCTCCGTGGGGCTGTCATCAGGATCAACCTGGATCCCGGCCAAAGGGAAAACAGAGAGAACTGCAGAACTTCCATTAGAATAAATCCACACAAGGAAGCAGCTCCTTTTCCCTAATGAGAAGATGGGGGTGGCAGCACTGCCTTGGCCCATTCGGGATCGTCTCGCTCGTTGCAGCACATTTCACAGAGCGATGGGTCTCCTCACACGTGCCTGGCAGCACTGAGCACAAGAGCTCATATTTGTTGTGTGGGTTCAATGGACTCACACAACTAAGGTCAACCAAAAAATAATTAGTTAATAACTACTTTCTGAGCACATGCCACGCCCAGTGAAGTCTGCTGGGTGTGTACAAGGTGCAACCATAAAGCAGAGAGGCAAGGTTCCTTGTGCCCTGGCTGGCATAGCTCAGTGGATTGAGCACGGGCTGCGAACCAAAGTATTGCAGGTTCGATTCCCAGTCAGGGCACATGCCTGGGTTGCAGGCCATGGCCCCCAGCAACTGCACATTGATGTTTCTCTCTCTCTCTCTCTCCCTCCCTTCCCTCTCTAAAAATAAATAAATAAAATCTAAAAAAGTAAATAAAAATTAAAAAAAATAGCACAATATTTAAAAAAAAATAAAAGGTTCCTTGTGTAGTTGGTGGGAACAGGCCGGTTACTTTACAGTGTCCCTTCATGCTTTATCCACATCAAGTTCATTCGTGTTACAAGAGTTGGGAACCTCATTCAAAGACCAAATTCCCAAGAGCATCAAGAACCCTCCTCAGCCACCTTGGACGTCATTTGCCATTCCGGACTAAAGATCATCCTATTTTACAAACGAAGAAACTGAGGCATGCAGCTGCTGATGGAAGGAGGGTTCAGACTCAAGTGGGTTGCACCCCAGGGTTACACTGACTACCAGGACATTGTCTCTGTCACTAGAGAGCAGAGGACCTGGGAAGGAGGGCCTCTGAGTCATGTCCTTTAGCCTGAGAGCTCCACCCAGATAGATCTGAGCACACAGAAGCAGCACTGGTCTGGTCCTTGGAAGCTGGAGCCCAGGCACTTTGGCTCTGACTTAGTGATGAAGCTGAGAGGACCCCCGTGCAGGTTCTGTGCTCAGGGGAGGCCCTTCCAGTGACCTGCCTCTCGTGATTCACTGCCGTCATCCAAACTTCCTCCATCTTGAATATTTCCTTCTTGAGTATCTACAAGTTGGGAACATCTCAGCTGTGTTTCAGAAGACATTCCAACATCTGCAAACAATTGCTGGGGCCAGGAGTGTGTGACCTTCTGATTGGTCAGACGAATGGGTCACATGCCTATCCTTGTACCCAGAGGTCGGTGAAAGACACCCAAACCAACTGGAAGCTGTTACCAGAACAGAAGTTGTGGAACAAGGAAGCCACAACAGATGTTGGGTGGACAAAGGCCACAAAGGTCTACCACACTGACTGGTGACCAAGATACGTGTAGTCTCTCCCCTTTCAGCCAGGGGGATGGCAGCTCAGGCCTAGAAATAAAAATAAAATAAACAGGAGCAGCAAACTTCCTCCTTGGCTTCCAGCAGAAGATAATTCCATGCTCTTTCTTTTTTGACTAACTTTAACACTGATAATCTCATTTATATTTTTTTTCTCAAATAATTGTGTAGATTCTGGGTTGAGGGCTTGGAATAGAACATGTTTAGAAGTGACTTATTTAATCTGGGGGTCGTGGACATTTGTCATTTTTTTTAATCCTCACCTGAGGATATGTTCATTGATTCTGGAGAGAGAGAAGAAGGGAGAAAGAGAGAGAGAGAAACATCAGTGTGAGAGAGAAACATCCATTAGTTGCCACTCCCCCCACTCCCTGCACATACCCTGACTGGGGACTGAAACTGAAACCCAGGTATGTGCTCTGACCGGGAACCGAGCCCGCCACTTTTGGTACATGGGACAACATTCCAAACAACTGAGCCACTCAGCAAAGGCTTGTCATTTTTAACCAGATTCTGCTTTCCACTGCTCCCCACCCCTACCTCACCCCCAGAGGCTACCGCTGGGTATATAACCTTGGTTCAGCCACTAATGCAGTCCTGCCAGGCTCTAGAGCATAGACAGAGGTGACCGTGCTGTTGGTAAGCCACACCCAGCTCACAGAAAAGCCATCGTGTACCTGGCACTGGGCAGTACTGTCTTTAGACCCAGGCAACTGGAACTGTATCCCAGGCCCCAGTTTAGGGACCACCCTCCCACCCCTTCTTTTGCCATGCTCTTGTCCACTGAGAAAGGAATCTACAAGCCTAACGGGGCATGCTCATTCAGAGCCTGAACTCTTTCCTTGCTTTCAGAATGTACTCCAAGTACTCAGGTCCCCAGCTTTGTCCACCCAAATGACTCCAGGGTCATTTCCAGAACCTGTGCAGTCTTCTTCCCTGTTCCCTTCTCATCCCCTGAGATGAGACCACTCACACTTCTAGACCCAAAGGATGGTCAGGAGAGGACTTCTACAGGAGACATGGGTGGTGCCTGTATATTCGGGCTGAAGCAGGACAGAGAGAGGGATGCCCTGGGGGTTGAAGGGCAGGAGCCAAGGGCTGGATTTCACCCCATGGAAGTCTAAGGAGTCAAAAATTCTAAACTTGAACTCGATCTTTCAGCTAATTATAAAAATGTATTTGTCAAGGACGGAGGATTTAACATCTTTTACTTAATAGACTGCTTGCTTGATTTATAACTTACTTTTAATTGTTAAATATTTAGACTTACGGCACTGGGCCTCCACCTGTACACTTGCCCCAAGTCCTGTAGTTGTTCATAAAAGGCTTGGCCGCTGGTGGTGCCAGAGGCTGCGTGGCAGGCAGGTCCTCACCGGATGGTTCCCGGGGCCTGGCCTCACTCACATTCTCTGCCTGCCGAGTCCTTCTGCTGCCCGTCTTCCAAGCCTCAGTCTGTCTCCATGGCAGTAACTGCCTTTCAGTAATAATCTTCTTCTTCTTCTTCTTCTTCTTCTTCTTCTTCTTCTTCTTCTTCTTCTTCTTCTTCTTCTTCTTCTTCTTCTTCTTCTTCTTCTTCCTCCTTCTCCTCCTCCTTCTCCTCCTTCTCCTTCTCCTCCTCCTCCTTCTCCCCCCCTCCTCCCCCTCCTCCTCTTCCTTCTTCTTCTTCTTCTATCAGGCAGAGTCATTTTCTCTTGAATGCAACTAAATACATCAAATGAAGGGAAAAAGATCTTCAGTGGCCTATGCATTCAATGAAAAGCATGGAACCATCAAAAGCAAACACTTCTCTGCCTCTTTCCAGTATCCTTGCTCTCAATTTATGAAAACTCAAACCTTTCTAGCAGTCACGTGATCTGCTAGAGGAAGACTGACTGTTCTCTAGAATCACAGCCACAGTTCGAGGGCCTCTGGGGACTGTAACCTGCACAGCTGTGGGTCTGGGAAATATTGTTCTGACTGTTTCCAAACCAGGCCTTAATCCTGAGTCACCTTTGGGACTATTAATGCAAAGGATCGCTCTCCCACTATAGGTCCAGGCATCTCAACTCGGAGGATGTCTCAAAGGTGAAAAGTGAGACAGACTTAGACTCAGAAGAAAAAATCATTTATAAGAGCCTATGATGTCTTGGCAGGATCCCTCCAACCCAGATTTCAACTAAAATGTTAGGCTCTCTACGTCTTCTGCCATGATGCATTCATGACCTCTGTCTTACGGCTTAATATAAACTATTCTAGAATCATAATCACACTCACACCACCACATACTTACACACAAGCACACACGTACATTTTATGCAGGGGGAAGAAAAAGACCTTCAGGACAGTCGGCCTTGTGTTCATTGTGATTGATTGGTGGTAAGATTATAGACAATTTTTTCTTTCTGCTTATTTGTATTTCCTACTTTTTCAACAATAAGTAGATCATATTTGTATAATTGAAATCCAACAAGCATGAAAAATATAAAAAGGAATATTGGGGGAAAATGGTTCAAATCCTAAGTTTGAGAATTTAAGTTTTATACTACATACTCAATTAAGGCTCGTGAGTCTCCACTATTGATAAACTCAGCCAAAATCTTGTTAGTTTTATTTGTTAAGAACTTGAGAATTATAACAGACTCAAAGTTGTCCTGAAATCACCCCCTTACTTAGGTGTTAGTATTGCTTTCAAAAAGAGATTTAGTAAGCTTGTCTCTATTTCTGTGTGAATTGTGTTGGCTGGAGTGTCTTTCCATTCTGCAGAGTTCACTGAGGATCCCTGGAACCACAATAAACACACATCAGTACATCTCCCAATAGAGAAGCTTTCTGGCCATTTCTCACATAAGGGTCAGAAGCTGACGAAACCTGGACCTCACTTTTTCTTCCACTCAAACTCCGGGGACATCTTCACATAGAAAGCTTTTCTTTTCTCCTTCTTAATTAAAGACTGTAATCATTGACAAAACTCATATGTTTATGATGAAAATGTTTTATTTTATAAATTCTCAACTTAAATCAGACTCATTGTATGTAGGGACAAAAGGGCAGGATCCCCAATAAACTGGTATTCTGCACAAAAGGAAAATCCAAAATCAGTCTCTAATATTATGCAGCCTATAGAGTGTTCCATGTGGTACTCATTAGAGGGAGGAAGAAAAATTTGGGAGAATAAGCATCTGCAGAAGGTGGGCACAAGACAAGGCAAGTCTTTTTCACAGTTTCCTTCAAGCAGCAAGAGCTAGAAGTGGGAGGTATAAAACGAGTCTGGTTAAGACTTTGCCTTTGGCCATCAACAGATCCAGGTAGAGACCCTAATCTCACCGTCTGTTACTTAACCTTATGATCTAGAAGAAACTCCTTGGTCTTTCTGTGTCCTGATTTCCTCATCCATAAAAAAGGGAATTCTTATGGTATCCATTTCATAGTTCTTTTTTGTTTGCTTTTACATTTTTGTTTTGCTTTATTTTTGAGGATTAACTAAGATACAGCATGTAGAGTACCAGGCATCATGTCTGGAACATACTTCTCAATAAATGTTGGCCTTTCAAAGTCTATCTGGGGAATACTCCCAGCCAACATGAAGTCACAGAAACCAGATTTACCCTCCCGCCTGGACAACTTAAAAAACAGACAAAGTATATAAAACAAAAATTTTCAAGGCATTGGACATCAGGTAACAAAGGACAATGATCTCTCACTGATGAGAAACAAATGAACCAAGCCCTTTAATTTCCCCAGCTTACTACCTGGGAAGAGTTTCCAGACCACAGAGCAGGGACAGGGAACCCAAGTACAACTTGGCAATCTCTCCGTGTTGAAAAGACAGAGTTGAGAGTCTGGGAGGCCAAGGAGCGTGGAGTTTCAGGGAAAAGTACTAAAGAAGAGGAATCTATACAGAGTGAGAACTCGGGAGGTCTGCAGAGGGTCCCCGAGCATCTCCAGGTGAATTCTGGTCAGCACACACCCGTGTGGAAGCTGCCCAAAGCCAGGGAAAGAACCCCCTTGGAAAGACAAGTGCAAACCCCTCAAATCACACCAGGCTGGGAATAGCTCTTATTCTTCCCAGCCAGAGTGGAAAAACCTCGTAATTCATGGGCATTACGTAGAGTACCCTGAAGGCTTTTGCCTCAATAATGTGATAAAATGAGCCCTACACTAAATGCTCTTTTGCTATCACCTAACAAAATGTAAAGGCAAGCCCCAGGAGGATCAAATTGTTTACCAAGTAAGTTAATTAATGCATTAGCAAAACCAATATTATTCTTTCACAATTTCTGTAAGTTAGGAGTCCAGGAGCAGCTTAGCCGGGTGGTTCCTGCTCAGGCTTGCCTGGGAGGCTGTAGCAAGCTGTTATATAGGGCTGCAGGATCAGAAGGCCTCACCAGACATGGAGCATCTACCTCCAGGATGATTCACTTACACGCCTCTTATCCAGGGGCCTCGGTTCTTGCTGGCAGTTAGCAAGAGGACTCAACTCCTCAGTACATGAACCTCTCCATACGCTGGCTTGAGTGACCTAATGATATGATAAACCTACAGGAAGACTGATCAGAAATGTAAAAAAGAGGACAGATTGCCATTGTGAACAATAAGAGAGGTGACAGCTACTCAAGAAAGAGTAAGGGAATATTATGCACAGCACAATGCCAGCAAATTCAACTGCTTAGGTGTAATAGACAAATTCCTTGAAAGAAACTCCTAATGTTCCCCCAAGAAGAAATAGGTAACCCGAATACTCTTGCATTTATTAAAGAAACCGAATTTTTAGTTTAAAAAATCTTCTCATGAGGAAAATTCTAGAGTTAGATGACGTCACTGAAGAATTCTACCAGATATTTAAGAAATAAATAATTCTGATCCTACACAAACTCTTCCTGAAAATTGAAGGGGAGAGAATATTTCACCACTCATTTTATCAGGCCAGCATTCTGTTACCAACACTAAAGATAGGATAAGAAAAAATAAAACTGCAGATGAATGTCCTTCAGGAACATAGATCCAAGACTTTAAGAAATCTAAACTAAAACTGTGTAAAGAAGTAATATGTGATGACTCAGTGGGATTTACCCCAGGAATAAAAATTGTTTTGACATTTCAAATCAATCACCAATAGTTCTATACAGCTGTATGTACATAGTTCACTGTTTTTATAAACTAAAAATGAAAATGCATATAACCATTACAATAATAAGGAAAAAGCATTTGGGAAAATTCAACATCCCTTCTTGATAAAATCTCTCAGCAAACTATAAATACAAGGGAACTTCCTCAGCCTGAAAAAAAGGCATCTACAAAACACTACAGCTAATATCACATATAATGGTACAAGACTTACTGTTTTCCCTTCAAAATCAGGAACAAGATAAAGATTTCCACTCTCGCTTTTTCTAGCCAAAGTAATTAAGCAAGAAAAAATAAATAAATAGTATCCAGAGAATGAAGAAGGAAAATTGCTTTTATTTACAGATGACATGATTATGATTATCTGTAAAGAGCTCTCTATGAAATATACCCAAAAAAGATATTAGAATTAATAAGTAGATTTTGCATGGTTATAGGACTCAAAGTAAATATTCAAAAATAAATGTTATTTATATATACTAGAAAGAAATAATTGAGCTCTGGATGGTGTGGCTCAGTGGATTGAGTACTGGCCTGCAAACCAAAGGGTCACTATTTCATTTCCAGACAGGGCACATGCCTGGGTTGCAGGCCAGGTCCCCAGTAGAGGGCACGCAAGAGGCAACCACACATTGTTTCCCTCCCTCTCTCCCTCACTTCCTCTGTCTCTAAAAATAAATAAATAAAATCTTTTGAAAAAGAAACAATTGAAAATTGACAAGTAGCACTTGTAATAGTATCAGTGACAATAAAATACATAGCAATAATTCTGAAAAAAAATACATGTAAAATCTGTGCACTGATAACTGTGTAACACTGCTGAGAAAAATTAAAGATCTGTCCTGGCTGGCATGGCTCAATGGGTTTAGTGCTGGCCTGCAAACCAAAGGGTCACAGGTTCAATTCCCAGTCAGGGTACATGCCTGGGTTGTGGGCTAGGTCCCCAGTAGGGGACACGCAAGAGGCAACCACACATTGACATTTCTCTCTCTCTCTTCCCTCTCTAAAAATAAACAAATAAAATCTTTTTAAAAATAAAGAAGATCTGAAAAAGTGGAGAGATATACCATCTTTGTGAATTAGGCACACATTATTAATATGTTAATTCTGCTGGAATTAACCAAGTTCTAATCAAAGCCCAGCTAGCGTTTTTATAAAAACTGACAAGCTGATTCTAAAATTCATATGGAAACAACTTTGAATAATAAAAATAAATTTGGAAGACTTATACTATCTGACTTCAAAACTCATTAAAAACTCACAATAATTAAAATGGCATGTTATTAGTGTCCAAGTAAACAAAGATCAAGGGAACAAAACAAACCACAAAGACAGACCCACACATGGATGTTTAACTGATTTTTGACAAATGTACAAGGGCAAACCAATCAGGAAAAGAGTATGTTCAACAGATATTTTTGGAACAATGAATATCCATATGCAAATAAAAATACACCAACTTGAATCCACACCTCACACCAAACACAAAAATTAACTCAAAATAGATCACGGAACTAAATGTAAATCCTAAAACTGTAAAATTTCCAGAATATATTGGAGAAAATATTTTTAGCTGTGGGATAGGCAAGGATTTCTTAGATAACATCAAATGCATGAACCTTAAAATAATTAAAAATTATAACTTGATCTGTATCAAATTAGGAATCACTGTCCTCTGAAAGACATGATAAAGAAAATTTTTTAAAAACTCACAGATTGAGAGAAAATGTTTTCAAATGATATATGTGATAGAGCTTGCATCCACAATTTATTAAGAATCCTCAAAACTAAGTAGTAAGAAAACAATTTAATTAAAAGTAAGTAAAAATTTTGAACAAAAACTACACTAAAGAGGACATATGGCTGGAAGGAAGGAAGGAAGGAAGGAAGGAAGGGAAGGCTCTGGTTTTCCAATGTATCCCACTGAGTTTTTTCATCTTGTAATACCTTCCTAATACAGATTAAAATTGTAAATAAGTTTATAGTGTGTATTACAATAATTTTATTGGTGTGTTCCTCACAGATAATGGCAAACTATTTTAAACATTTATCTGGTCTGTTCTTTTCCTGCCCTTCCCCCTGTTCCCAGCCCCTGTCCTCTGTTCTTTAGATCAAACACTAAATAGCAAATGTGAAAAGTCACTGGAAGGCAATGAGGAAATAAAATTTGCTATGTTTTCAAACAACAATTGTTTCATGCCAGAAACCATATGAAAATGAGTGGTTAACTGGACTTGATCATATTAAGTGAAAAAAGAAAGGATATCAAAATCATCACATACACACACACAAAAATTATTAATTTTCACTATAGCACAACAAAATCCACAGAATGCAGCAGAAAAATATTTGCCTATGGATGGCTACCTCACTGTAAGCAGATGCTGCCTTTAAACAATTTTAGACCAACAGAGGGTGAAGAGCTTCCTAAATATAATTTACATATGATATATATCATATATGACATATAAATATATAACATACATGTGTGTACATTAATACATTATCCAATGGTCCAGTGGCATAAATCCATTTTTTTAATCTGAATTCAATTTCCTCTTGATTTCCTTGAACTGTCTAATAAGATTCAAGTAATTGTGACCTTCATTATATCCCCAAACTGAATGAATCTGGCAGGGAATAAGTAGAACTTTGATTTTCTCATCAAGGTTATTATGTGCTATTTGTCTGTTTCTTCATTCCTCTGGCTCAAAATCTGTTTTACTAAAAAGACATAATGATATAGAGACATTTTAACCAGGATTATCTCCTGGCAACCAGTGACCAAACATGATTACTAAACTTGTCAGTTGTTGATATCTTAAAGAGCATTTGGAAGAAAGAGCATTTTTTTCCTTACTTCATTTGCAATATAAAATTTTAAAGTGGACTCTGGAAGAATCATCTCCCGTTGACACTTCTGTTTTTATTTCCTCTGCGAATCTAGTGAAGATTACTACATTTCTGCTGAGATAACCAATTAAAAGGACAATTCTGATTTTGTTTTCTTAAATAGGTTAATTTTTCATAGATAATTTTATGTTTTCTTTTAAGAAAACAAATTTCAGCCCTGGCCAGTCAGCTCACTTAGTTAGAGCATCGTCCCACATACCAAAAAGTGGTTGTGGGTTCGATTCTCAGTTAGGGCACATACCTAGATTTCGGGTTTGATCTCCGGTCGGGGCATGTACCTGGGGACCAGCTGATATCTCCTTCTTTCTCTCTCTCCCCCCTCATCAATAAACATATCCTCGGGTGATGACTTAAAAATTTTTTTTAAGAAAACAAATTTCATTGGCTTTTTCAGATGTAAAAAATTGCATCAATTTATCTTGCACATGGATTCTTGCTAAAATCTCCTGGTTTTACAGTTCAGTTCCAAGCCGGCTGCATGGGTGTGGGGTCTGTGTGTCCCACTGGGCCCCTCCCCTCTGAAGGACCTGAGCTTGGTTTAAGGCTCTGCTGTCACTGTCCGACATTCTTAATCATTATTAAACAAGGGATCCCACATTTTTATTTTATACTGGGCCACCCAA
Source organism: Phyllostomus hastatus (assembly GCF_019186645.2). Lineage (NCBI taxonomy): Eukaryota > Metazoa > Chordata > Mammalia > Chiroptera > Phyllostomidae > Phyllostomus > Phyllostomus hastatus. The sequence continues at coordinate 30,518,328 of NW_025333709.1, read as the reverse complement.
ATTATGTAGCTGGTCCAGCCCAGTTTACGTAATTGACCATCAAAGTTCAAGTGTAAGATTGGGCCTTATGGAATATAATGATAACAACAGAAAACATTTGTTGAGCCTTATGTGCTGTTCTGAGAACTTTATTGGTATTAACTCATCTGAGCCTGGAGAAAACCACCACAAGTAAGTGTCATTATTTGCCTCCTTTTACAAATGTGGAAATTAAAACACAGAGATTAATGACATTAATCACTCACTCACTTAACTGAGGGGCCGGAATTAGATCCCAGACAGCCCGGCTCCAGAGCCTGCTATGTTACAAGGCCTGAGAGCAGTTAAAGAAAACTGCAGGATTGCGGGGCTTCCCTAGCACAGTCTCCGCCCCTAGAAACTGGTGCACCCAGCCTTGTTCTGGGCCTCTATTTCCCCTGTCCCCACCCCCCAACCCCACAGTTCCAGACACTATCTGGGTAACTGGTATGTTGTGAGCATCTCATTTAGCAGAATGTATAGAATGCCCCCCACTCTTTGACCCACCAAGCATCCCATCTGCAGTCTATCTGTGGACCAAAGGGTCACATTTTAATTCCTGTGGGAGCATCCACGCCACTGTCAGTGCACTTGGGAGGTTTGAAGTTGATTTCCTAATTCATTTATTTGCTAACTCAGGAGACGCTCTTACTTTTTACATCTTATTTAAGGTGGGCTCAGTTCCTTGGCTGAACTAACAATGCAGTTTGCCCCATAAAACTTGCTCCAGCAGACTTCTAATTAGTTTGCCTTCTGTCAGCAATGGGGAAACCGGCTCCTGGATGCTAGTATTTTTCAGGCAGGGAAAGTAATAAAATCTGGCAGTCAGCATGTATGAATAAAAAACAAAGAAAGCAGAAAAGAATTCCCATTTTGTGAGACATGGTAATAACTCAAGGCCAAAATGTCTTATGTGGTAAGTGATTTATTTAAAAGTATTTTTAAACATATAAAAGAAGGTATAGCACAAATACCTCACTGGAGGAGATGACTGAAGGTGCTGGAAAGGTTTGCCAACGCATGCCCAGTAGGGACAGCAAGAAGGGTTTAGCCTGGTGGCCATGAGCTCCACTGGCCAAAGACCTGGCTTTAAATCCTGACTAGAACGTGAACTCTTAGGCAAAGCTTTCTCATGTGCAAAATGAACACTTACTATGTGCCAAGTGTTTTTGCTAAATTCTGTATACATAGAAGTGTCTGAAAAAAACCAACATGATGCCTACCTGCACGGCGCCTGTGGTCAGGCGAGACCCTAACCGTGTACATATATGGGACGTTGTAGAAGACAGACAGGAGTTCCAGCACCACTCTACACGCCACTCCTCCGAGGAGCTGCCTATAATCCTTCACGGAGGGCCCACACAACCGCCTGCACTGGGCTGTGTGTGTCTGGCTCCTGAGTCCTTACTCCCAATCACAGGGGTCACTCTTTGCTTAGGTATTCCTCAGGAAGGAAGTGTTAACTTCCTTCCAATATGCTGTGTAGAGTATCGATTATGGCTTTATGCTGCTGCAACTCAATGTGCTTCTAACTTGGGTCATTGAGCCCGGGCTCCCTCTGTAAGGCAGTACCTCCAGCAACCTGTAGAAATGGGAAAGTGCATTTAAATCCCTTTGTGGATGAGTCACTGTCCACTGAGAGTCCAAGCTAAAAATGATGCCCCATTATGAAAACATGTGTCATTTCTAAACACCGCCATCCATGTGCACTGACGCTCAGCAACTGTATGTATGCTGCCCAGTATCAGTAGATGCACACTCACCGAGAGTTTAAGGTACCGTGAGCAATGAAGTCTCAGTAAGACATCTCCCGGAAGCACCAATTCGCTCAGAGATCTGAGAGGAGAACATGTGTGTGGCATTTTCATAGTCTTATGCATGTGAAGCTGGATTATCAAAATCGGACTTCGAGAATGCAGAAAACAACCCGATGCTGACCTAATGTGCAGTTGGTTCTCCACCATCCAAGCCTGTTCCCCAGATTTAGGCTTGATAGAACATTTTATCCACTGACCAGCAGAACAAGTAGGAATTATTTGGGGACGCTTAAGATAAAGCTGGAGTCCTCCAAGTTTCTTGCTTGTGAAAGTATACTTCCAGCTCCCTTTCCAGACTCAGCACGCATGACATGGTAGGATCACATGTTAATTCTCTCCTGTCACTGGATGTTTCCATGAAAAATATGAGAAAAACATGGACCCAGCTTATTCTTGTGCACTCTGAGTGTTAATGATTCTCACAGCACCAAAGAGGTTACATATTAGAACTTTCAATCTACAGGCATCCTTAGAAACCGCCCCATCTGGGGGTCTTAGGGGCCATGGCAGAGGGTAAGGAGAGGCCAGGGGGGAACAGCTCACCACCCCCCCCACACACACATTATCCCCTCCACCATTGTCCATTTTCTTCACCAACTACATCAACGGGATCCACTTTGATCTTATTTTTTCTATTTGCCTAGCATTTCCAAGGTAGATTTCATTTAAGGAAAAGATTCTGAAAAAATGTTTGAAGGTAGCTGATCTGATCCAACCCTCTTATTTTGTCTAATATTACCAAAGTGACGACATGCCCCAATTCAGTCTTGGCCACACAGACCGGAAGGCAGCAAGCAGCTAACGACAGGCACCCGGAGCAAGCCCTGCTTCAGAGACTGGGTGAGAACCCCCAGGCTCCCTTACGTGACTGCCTCCAGGATCCTTCGACCAGGCATCATGGGGTTCAAGTGGCGCCTAACTTCCCAGAATTAGGAAGAAGGAGAGGTGAGCCTTTCCGAAGAGGACGCTCAGAAACTACTGTGCAAAACCACCAGCAGCTCCAACGTGGCCCGTCTTTCCTGTGGGGAGCAGCCAGCACCTCCCTCCCTCTCCACTGCTCCGTCCCCCTTCAGCACCCAGACGCAGAGGGGGTGATAGATGGAGTGTTTCCCTGGACTGCAGTCATCCGTGTACCATTGTTATGATTTTCATTTTACCTACATAGCAACTGCTCTTTCATTTACTTAATGTTCTTCTTTATATCAGCTCATGTTTTAACATCAGCCATGCCCTGTGCAATAGTATCCATTAAATCATGAAAAAATATGTCTTTTTACTAAAACACCTTAAGTATACAAAATTATTAAGTGAAACATTTTCACCTACACCAGATCACCCCCTGTGACTTTCTTAGAAAACACTGATCCAATTCAGTCACCCAGCAAACAGTCACCGAATCCTCGCTCTCTGGCAGGTGCTGTACTAGGTGTTGGGCATACAGAGGGGCTAAGGTGAGTGAGAGTGTTTTTTCTGGCTGAGATGATGTCAGTGGTGCTGAGGTCCCAGGTGCCTGATGAAATGCATGGGCCCTTGAGAGAATCAGCTTCAGTGGCGAGTGAGTGAGTGTGTGCGTGTTTTAAGAAAGCCATGTTACCATCATTCCTAGCAAAGAGTCATTGACACAGGAGACTCTTGCCTGAAATAAGGTGTTAGATTCCCTGAAAGGGCTTTTGCAAAAGGAAAGAGAAAGCTCAAATCTCCATGAGACAGGAACGTAAGTGGCTGTTGAGGACTCCATGTGCATCCTCCAAAGTCACATATTGAAGTCTTAGCCCCCAGTGTGATGGTATCAGGAGGTGGGCCTTTGGGAGGGGATTGGGTAGTGAGGGTGGAGCCTGCATGAACGGAAGTCGTGCCCTTGGAAAAAGACCCCAATCTCTCTCACTCCTGCCACGTGAGGACACAGTGAGAAGAAGCAGCTCATCTAGGAACCGGAAGCAGGCTTCCAGCAGACACGGAATCTTTCTGTGCCTGGATCCTGGACTTCCCAGCTTGCAGAGCTGTGAGAAATAAGTGTTTACAGTGACCCACTTGATGGTTTTTCTGCTATAGCAGCCCGAACAGATGAAGCGAGTGGTTCAAATTCCCCCACTAGTCCCACTTTGATGTACCATAGCATTTATCACCCTATCCAAAGTGTAGGCAAAATAATAATTATAATAACTATTATTATTCTTAAAAAGATTCCCCAGGCAACAGAAAAACTCTAGGTTATAAAAAAAAACGATATGTGTTTCTTTACTGGGAAATTTCTCAGGGCTTTTGTGTACGTGTGTGAGCTAAAATGCCTTGTAGTTTTACAAGTGCAGAATATTGTTCGCCTTGTTTCAAAAATTACCTGACCGTGGAACTCTTTCCTGAGAATCATTTCATTGAACTTGAGTTCTGTGGAATGCACTTCAGGAAATATTATTCTGGAAACATCCTGTACTGTCCTATCAGCCGAGATGGAAAGCCTTGGGAGGAGAGAGGCAGCAACTTTGTCACCTTTCCCCTAACCCTGGCCCACGGCTGGCAGAAAACCTTCCTAACACTGGGCCGCTGAGTAAGAGAGCTTCCCTGAGAGTTCGCATCTGCATGGCAGAATTGGAGAAGTGGGATAAGATAAGGAGAGAAAGGCCGGTGTGTACCGCACACCCGGAGCCCCTAGGAGGTAGGAACTTCGCCACACTCGAAGGGGTCACCCACAGTCTGAGGCCAAAGGCAGGACAATCTGCCGGTGACGTCAGCTACACGCAGGCCGTGTCCACTCGGCGCTTGCCTTCAGCGGCTAACGGTGTTCAGGGTTCTTCTCTGGGGACACTTCAAGGACTGAGTCAGGGACGATGACTCTAAGTATTTTCTTAGGGCTAAGACTATAAATTCAGCTACAAAACTGGAAAATTTTCAACCCTACTTCTCCATAATGTGGGTGTGTGGGGTTTTTCAAATACTTTTCCAGTAAATTGCACAGTGCTTGCCCACAGAAGTAAACAGCAGGCCCAGGGCAGATGGTGAAAACCAGGCCCTCAGAGTTTCTCCCTCAGAGGTCATTGAACTTCAGCCGCCGAGGCAAGCTCAGTGTGTGTGCTATATTTATTTCCAGGGCAACGCTTACTCCTAGTCCCACCAGCAAAGGTTATGCATCATGCTTGGTTGTCTTGGGGCTTCATAAACTGTGATAAATGGAGTCAATATTCTTTTTCCAATGCAATTGAGCAACAAAAATCATTGCTCTCGGTAATAAAAAATTAGAGTTGTTGACATGGACTCACTGGGCAGATGACAGGGTAATAGGCCCTTTCACAAGATTTCTCATTTAAGGCCTATGTTTCTCCAGCGCAGACTTAAGGGCCAATTTAAGTGACTTTTTTTCTATCCTGAGGGTCTCTGTGGATTAAAATATACATCTCTTGTCAAGTTAAACTTTCCAATCTAAACCTCCAGCTAGATTTTTTTTAATGTGCTCGTGATATGGTCAAGCAAATCTGGTTTAAAAAAAAAAGGCCCAGGGGCATGGATGAGGGGTGACCTAACAGGACATGATAAGAAAAAGCCTCCAGTGTCATCAGGTCTGTAGACCGTCTAGAAAACAAAAGGCTGCCATCACTCCCCTCTGCAATATCAAGTTCCAGGTCCTCCATCGAGAGATGCAGCTGGTTTTCCCAGTCCTTAGCTCCGGGCTGGCCTCGTAACCTGCTCTGGCCAATCGGATGTGGAAGAAGTACCAGTGTTGAAGGTCTGGCAGATGTGCCCCCTCTCCAATCCTGGCCTCCACCATGTGAATGAGCATAAAGGAGCCCACTGGAGAACGAGAGCACACGTGGTCCATTGTCAGTCAGCCTGATTGTAGCAGCTGTAAACCCAGCTGGCCCCTGTAGCCCATGGTCCAAGAGCCCCCTGTGACAAAGTCTAACCAAGAGGAACTTGTTGATCTGCAGCTGGCTGTAGATGCATGAGCAAGCCCAGCTGAGATCAGCCAGCCCTGGCCCAAGTCATGGGAACCACCCCGCTACTCGTTGACTTATGAGCAGTGATATATAATTACCGCCTTTACTTATTGTGTTTTCCTTATTGCCACTAAGCTTTGGTGTGGCTTGGAATGTGGCAATAACTTATACAAGCATTATCATCTTCATCATCAATAACCATCATTCATTTTTTTAATTCCAAAAATATAATCTTCATTATATTTTTCATTACCATTTAGTCCCCTTATACCCCCCTTCCCCTATCATTCATTTTAACATTCTTTTCCACATACCTTCTGATCTTATGCCCAGTCTCCCTTATTAATACATCTTGCATTAGTGGGGTACATTTGTTACAATTAATGAGCTAATATTAGTACATTATTAACTCAAGTCCATAGTTCTATTAAGGTTCACTATGTTGCACATTCTATGGGTTTTGACAAATGTGAGATGGCATGTATCCACTCTTACAGTATCACACAGAGGAGTGTCACTGCCCTAAAAATCCCCTCTGCTCCACTTACTCATCCCTCCTTCCCTCCCCTTGAACCCCTGGCAACCACAGACCTTTTTATTGTCTTTATAGTTTTGTCTTGCAGAATGTCATATACTTAGAATCATGATGTATGAATCCTTTTCAGATGGGCTTGTTTTTACATTTTCTATTTGTTTAGCACTGTGCTACCTTTCCTAAATTATCTGGCATAACCCCTTAGCATGCTATTCTGGTGCTCCATTTACAGATGAGAAAGCTGAACTTGGAGAAGTCAGTTGCCCCATGGACACACAGTTAGTATGTGCTGCAGTCTGAGAAACTCAGGCCTATCAGAATTTAGCACCAAAACCCTCACCTGGCGCAGGAAAACCTGCAAAGCGCTGACCCAGAGGCCACACTCAGACTGCTGCTTTGTTTCATTTGGCTCACCCACTGCTTTAAATACCAGAAAATGTCAGCTTTTCTTTAAAAATTATAGAGTTTGGCAAATGTAGGCTTGCGTTCTCACGTAGCAATTATGTCAGTCAGCTCAGGCTGCCCCAACAAAATACCATAGACCAGGTGGTTTAAACAACAAACCTTTATTTCTCATAGTTCCAGAGGCTGGAAAGTTTGAGGTCAAGGTGCTAGCAGATTCATTTCCTAGTGAAAGCTCTTCTTGCCTTGCAGATGGCCAGCCACCTTCTCACTGTGTCCTCGCGACACCAAGACAGGGTGCTCTGGTCTCTTTTCATCTTCTTATAATGGCATTTGGTGCCTAATCACATCATGGGGGCTTCACCCTCACACCCTCATCTCTACCTCGTCACCTCTCAAAGGCTCCCACTCCACATATCATCACACCAGAGGTTAGAGCATCAACGCACAACTTTGTGACAAAACATTCAGTTCATAGCAGCAATAATTAGTTAAAGCTAAATAGCAGCTTCCATTAGAGCATGAAATTTTTCTTCTCCAGGGTCTTCAGCACCTCCCCTCATTGTATAGGACCTGGTCCTGTTTACTTATCTTATTTATCTCTCTGGCCCCACTAGAATTTGGGTTTTCACTGTACTGTCGCTCACAGAGATGTCACTGGCCATAGCTGGGAGTCTTACAGGGAGAACATCAGCTTTAGCAGTAAATATAAAACAGCTCATCTGGATCTTGGAATAAAAAGTGACTGACTTTTTTGAGGCATCTCCATACTGCTTTCTATAGTGGCTGCACAAATCTGCATTCCCACCAACAATGCAAAAGGGTTCCCCTTTCTCACATTCTTGCCAGCACTTGTTGTTTGTTGATTTATTGATGATAGCCATTCTGACAGGTGTGTGGTGTTAACTCATTGTGGTTTTAATTTGCATTTCTTTGATGATTAGTGATGTTGACCATATTTTTATATGCCTATTGGCCATCTGTATGTTCTCTTTGAAGAAATGTCTATTCAGATCATTTGTCCATTTTTTAATTTGATTGTGTATTTCTTTGGTGTTGAGTTTTATAAGTTCTTTAGAAATGGGTCTGCCTTTTGACCCAGCAATCCCACTTCTGGGAATATGTCCAAAGGAACCCAAGATACTAATTTGAAAGAACATAAGCACCCCTATGTTCATCACAGCATTATTTATAATCACCAAGATATGGAAGCAGCCCACGTGTCCATCAGTAGATGAGTGGATAAAATGACTATGGGACATTTACACAATGGAATACTACTTGGCCATAACAAAGAAGAAAATTTTACCCTTTGCAACAGCATGGATGGACCTGGAAAACATTATGCTAAGTGAAATAAGCCAGTCAGAAAAAGACAAGTACCATATGATTTCACTCATATGTGGAATCTAATGAACAAACCAAACTAACAAACAAAATAGAAACAGCCTCATAGATAGAGGGCAGGATGATAGCTATGATGGAGGGGGTTAGGAGGTGGAGAGATTGAGCTAAAAGGAAAAAGGACTCATGGACATGAAAATCAATGTGGTGATTGCTTGGGGGAGAGGGTATAAGGGGGATGAATGGTAATGGAAAAAATACAATGAAAAAAAGTGACTAACATATCTTGCTGCCTTAGGACAGTGCTGAACACATGTGAAGTCCTGCTCTGGAATATGGAGAACTTTAAACAAAATAATTGATAAGCTGCTCGAGCTGGTGTGGCTCAGTTGCTTGGGCGTCAGCCCTCAAACTAAAGGGCTGAATCGCTTGTTTGATTCCCAGTCAGGGCACATACATGGGTTGCAGGTTTGGCCTCTGGTCAGGGCGTGTGTGAAAAGCAGCCAACTGATGTTTCTCCCGTTCACATCAAAGTTTCTCTCCCTCTCTTTCCCCCTCCCTTCCCTTCTCTCTAAAAGAAAAAAATTAGAATTAAAATTTTAAAAAATGATAAGTTGGACTTCATTAAAATTAAACCCTTCTGCTCTACAATAATATCAAAAGGATGAGACAACAACCACAGACTAGGAAAAATATTTGCAAAAAACACATCTGATAAAGGACCTAAAATATACAAACACTTAACCTTCAACAATAAGAAAACAAACAACCCAATTTTTAAAACGGGGCAAGACATTAACAAACACCTCACTAAAGAAGGTATGCTGGACTTCCAGCCTAGGTACAGGCAGGCACAGGTAAATAAACTATGCCTCCTCATACAACCAAAAGAAGGAGAACAAAAAATTTAAAAACAAAAAATAACCAGAACTGCCAGAAAATCGAAAGGTATGGAAGTCCGACAACCAAGGAGTTAAAGAAGAAACATTCATCCAGACCGGTTGGAGGGGTGAAGACAGGTAGTGGGATGGAGAGGACTCCCAGCAAGGTGGCAGCTGGAGGACCAGGCAGCCCCACATTTGTATGCAGATAAACCTAGAGGAACAACTGGGGAGTGACACAGACCACACAACCCAGGCTTCCAGTACGGGGAAATAAAGCCTCAAAAATTCTGACTGAAAACACCTGTGGGGCTTCAGGTTGTAGGAGAGACTCCCAGCCTCACAGGAGAGTTTGTTGTAGAGACCCACAGGGACCTAGAACATACACAAAACCACCCACCTAGGAATCCGCACCAAAAGGGCTCAATTTACTTGTGGGTAGGGGGGGAAGTGACTGAAAGCCGATGGAGAGATGGGCAAGCAACATTGTTCCCTCTCAGATGCACCCCCCACACACACACATACAGCACCACAACGTAGGTTGCCCTACCTGGTGAACACCTAAGGCTCCACCCCTTATTGTATAACAGGTGCCCTGAGACCCCTCAAAAAATGGCCCGAATGAAAGAACAGATCAAAGCTCCAGAAAAAATACAACTAAGCAACGAATAGATAACCAACCTATCAGATGCAGAGTTCAAAACACTGATAATCAGGATGCTCACAGAAATGGTTGAGTGTGGTTGCAAAATAGAGGAAAACGTGAAGGCTATGAAAAGTGAAATAAAAGAAAATGCACAGGGAACCACCAGTGATGGGAAGGAAACCGGGACTCAAATCAACAGTTTGGACCAGAAGGAAGAAAGAAACATTCAACCAGAACAGAATGAAGAAACAAGAATTCAGAAAAATTAGGAGAGACTTAGGAACTTCCAGGACATCTTTAAACATTCTAACATCCGAATCATAGGGGTGCCAGAAGGAGAAGAGGAAGAGCAAGAAATTGAAAACTTATTTGAAAACATAATGAAGGATAACTTCCCCAATCTGGCAAAGGAAATAGATTTCCAGGAAGTCCAGGAAGCTCAGAGAGTCCTAAAACAGTTGGAGCCAAGGAAGCACACACCAAGGTACATCATCATTAAGCTATCTAAGACTAAAGACAAAGAGAGAATCTTGAAAGCAACAAGAGGAAAGGAGAGAGTTACCTACAAAGGAGTGCCTATAAGACTATAGCTGATTTCTCAAAAGAAATCTTACAGGCAAGAAGGGGCTGGAAAGAAGTATTCCAAGCCATGAAAGGCAAGGACCTACATCCAAGATTACTCTATCCAGCAAAGCTTTCATTTAGAATGGAGGGGCAGATAAAGTGCTTCCCGGATAAGGTCAAGCTAAAGGAGTTCATCATCACCAAGCCCTTATTATATGAAATGTGAAAGGGACTTATGTAAGAAAAAGAAGATCTATAATATGAACAGTAAAATGACAACTAACTCACAACTAGCAAAAACTGAACCTAAAACAAACTAAGCAAACAACTAGAACAGGAACAGAATCTCAGAAATGGAGATCACACAGAGGGTTATCAGTGAAGAAGAGGAGGTGAGGAATTGGGGAAAAGGTACAGGAAATAAGAAGCATAAATAGTAGGTAGAAAATAGACAGGGGGAGGTTAAGAACAGTATAGGAAATGTAGAAGCCAAAGAACTTATATGTGTAACCCATGGACATGAACTAAAGGTTGGGGGGATGCAGGTGGGGGTGCTCAGGATGGAGGGGAATAAAGGGGGAAAAATGGGACAACTGTAATAGCACAATCAATAACATATATTTAAAAATAAAATAATAAAAAGAAGATATATGGATAGCAAATAAGCATATGAAAGATGTTCTAGATCATGTCATTAAGAAAGTATAAATTTAAAAAACAGCAATATATCATGACACACCTGTTAGAATAGCCAAAATCCAGTGCACCAAATGCTAGGGAAGATGAAGAGCAACTGGAATTCTCATTCATTGCCAGTAGGGATGCAAAATGATAGAGATACTTGAGAACGTGGTTTGGCAGTTTCTTCTAAAACTAAATTTACTTTACCATACAATCCATCTATCAGGCTCCTTGGTATTTACAAAAAAGAGTTGAAAACTTTTGTTTACACAAAACCTACACACAGATATTTATAACAGCTTTATCCATAATTGCCAAATTTTGGAAGCAATCAAGATGTCACTCAGGGGGTGAGTGGATAAATGAATCATGGTACATCCAGACAATGGAATAGTAACAAGCACTACAAAGATATGAGCTATCGAGCTATCAAAAAGACATAGAGGAAACTTAAGTGCAGATTTCTAAGTGAAAGAAGCCAATCCGAAAAAGCTACATATTGTATGACAATCCAGAAAAGATGAAACTCTGGAGCCTTGGCTGGTGCAGCTCAGTTGGTTAGCATGCTCCCAACATGCCAACTGTGAGTTCGATCTCCAGTCAGGGCACATACAAGAAGCGATCAATGAATGCATCAATATGTGGAACAACAAATCTCTTTTTTTCTCTCTCTCTCAAATCAATTAATAAATTTAAAAAATAATAATAAAAAAAAAACTACGGAGACCATAAAAAGATCAGTGGTTACCAAGGGTGGGAGTGGGGAGATGAATAGGCAGCCCATAGAGGATTTTTAGGGCAGTGAAAACACTCCGTATAATAGCATGATGGTGACCATATGTCATTATACATTTGCCCATACTTATAGAATCTACATCAAGAGTGAAGCCTTAGGTCAACCACAGACTTTAGGTGTTAATGATGTGTCATTATAGTTTCATCCATGGTAAAAAATGTACCATTCAGGTGAGTGGTATTGATAATGAGGGAGGCTGTGCATGTAGGGAGGAAATCCCACCATTTGCAACAAGATAGATGAACCTAGAAGACATGAAGCCAGTCTCAGAAGAACAAATGCTGTGTGACACCACCTATATGAGGTACCTAGAAACAGTCAGACTCACAGAAGCAGAGACTAGGATGACAGGTGTGAGAGGCTGAGCGAGAGGGGAATGAAGACATTCTTCAATGGGTATAAAGTTTCTGTTATGCAAGATCGATACGTTCTAGAAACTGTGCAAAACAGTATCTATGGTTTATAATACAATATTGTGCATTTTAAGACTGATCTCATGTTAAGTTTTCTTACCCACCCCCCAAAAAAACCCACAAAAATGAACAAACATAAGGAAATTTGGGAAGATAATGGATAATATGTTTAGTGCTTTGGGTGTGGTCATGATATCACTGTGTGTGCATATCACATATCTCATCAAGATGTATATATGAAATGTGTGCAATTTTTATATATCAATTATACCTCAATGAAGTTTTAAAAAGAATAAAATTACTTACTGTGTAACTTTACACTGATCACTGTCCAGTGTGGTAGTGATGATGCTCCCCCACACGAACCTGCAGATCTTTAGTGAAAGTTCTACTACAGTCCACAGCTGGGTATTCACAACTGCTTTCGGGGGAAAGATCAAGAAGACCACCTCAATTTTGGAGTAATATGGGGCAGAGAAAATAGACACTGCACTAAGATACAAAGTACAAAACAGGACTTAAAAGGACACAGGAAATCAGAGCCAGAAGTGACAATGAATTTCAGAATCTCAGGTGGACACCGAAATTTATATCTTTATTTGGGAGTCTACGCTACTCTTACCCAGAACATAAGGGCCCAGAAAACCCTGGATGATGCCCAAGTTACACCACCATTGTGTTTAATCAAGGATTTCGTACTGAGGGTGGAGGGTATAAGGGAACTAAATGGTAATGGAAACAATACAATAAAGATTTAAAAAAAGAATTTCCCACTGAAATCTCCCATCTGGTTCCATTCTCCCTGCCTCAGGCAAATGCAGACCACAGGTAACTGACCTCAGTGGGGGTGCAGGGTGTCCAGGCAGAGTGAATGTGTGGGCCATGATGTGTGTATTCTCCCAGCAGCCTCTGCAGTTAGAGAAGTTTGTAATTCAAGATTTGCATAAGTAGTTGTTTAAGAGAAAACGAAATCTGTTTAAGGTTTCTAGATGAGCTGTGAAAAACTAAATCTGTAATTTGCACTGAGATTTTTACTTTTAAACGTATGCCTTCAGAGTGCAGGGCATTTTGCCATTGCTGACCTGGTGGAAAGTTTGAGCTCAAGCTCTTGACACTGAGGACTATTTCCCTAGACATTTTCATCAGTATGATATCAATATTGATGAATTTCATACACCATTTTTTTCAGCACAAACTTAAGCCAGTGCACCAGTTTGGAGTTATATTCAGCTATGAAAAAACGAAGGCATGAAGACAATAGTATATTGATCACAGTAGAATGACCATGTGAGAGAAGTCTGATGACAGGCTCTCCGGGAGTGACACCGGGAGTGACACTGGGACTGTGTGCAGTCCTCAGGGCCCATGCCTCTCCCATCATCCTACTGCTCCACCCTCAGCCTGTGGCTTCTACCTTGAAGGTCCCATTGTGGTCTGAGGGCTGCTGGAAACCCAGCTATGACAGGAGGAAATAAGGGAGATGAAGGGCTTCTTTCTTCATCTTAATGAACCTCTTCAGAAATCCTACCCACCACCTCTGCTTACACATCATTGGCCAGATCACAGACTTCTGGTGCCCCTAACAGCAAGGGAGACTGGGAAATGTAGTTTTCAGCAGGGCACCTCGCCCAGGCTTCCACTGAGAAAGTTGGGAAAGCAGATATTGAAGGTAACCTTAAATCTAACTAGACTGCTTTAATTCTTTTATTAGTATTGCATTTTTAAATTATCTCAAGAAAATGTTATTCTACCCCAATTAATACTGCAGAAAGAGTAAAAATAGTATTTCACATAATTTGGAAACTTAAACAGCCCAGAGTATATAAAATGAAAATAAAAATGCTCACCCTTATTGCTTTCCTCAGAAGTCACTGCTATTAGACATTTCTTGTGTGTCCCTCCATGAAAAACTTAATGTCTATTATATTCATATCTTAGCCAATCGGGGAGGAAATAGAGAATAATATGGTCAAAGGGAACCTTAGAGAAGCAGAGAGGAGAAGACTACAAGGAGAAACCCACACAAGGAGTTTGGCACAAAGAGGCCCAAGTAGACAGAAAGCACAAACAAGAGAAAAGCCTGCTCCATCAGCCTAGAGGGATTTTGAGCTGAGAAAGTGGTTGGGGATACAGAAGGTCAGAAATATGTCCCATCTCCCGACTCCTGGTTGGGTGAAAGGTAAGGTGGCTGAGTTAGGAGGACCTCTTGCCTTGTAGGCTGTTTGAGATGAGCTGGGACCACTGTGCAAGGTAATCCTGTACCTCTGGTACATGAGAGACAGCAGAGTGCAATGCTCAGGCAGGGAGAGGGTTCAGTTCACCCTGCAGAGTCCGGGGTCTCCTGTGTTCCCTCGGTGCTGGCTGAAACCAGCAGGTCTGTGTGGCGCCCACCATCTTGGAAGAAACAAGTGCACCACAGCCCCACTGCAGGGTACCCAGCCAAGACCAGAAACAGGATGGAGCACAGTGGGGCCTCCAAACAAGAAAGATGGGGGGAAGGCAGGAAAAGGTCTCCAGACTCTGAGCTATCTGAGTAAGACTCGGCCACACATGAAGAGCCTACAAACAGAAGGACGTTCAAGGACAAGACCAGGCCAGCCATACTGCAAAGGACACGAGTTCTGCATACCACAAGTCCAAACAAGGTCAAAAGACCCCTTTCCTACAAGACCATGAGGTTGTGGAAGCCCATCTGCCACACACTTGGATACCATCTTGGAGAAGAGTAGGGAAAAGAAGAAAGAAAACTGAAGCACTAAGAAATGATTCCATGAAACGCTGGATGAAACATGAATAACTTTTACATTGGAGACTGAGTTTTACATTGGATCGGCTGAAGCAGTTCCCACTCCCCCCTTCCCACTTCCCAAGGGGACTGAGAATGAGAGGGGTTCTTGGGGTGGAGCTTAGCAGTCACGTGTAAATACAGACACCTTCTTTGCATGTGGGATTAGGGAGAGGCCATTTGTGACTTGACCAGGACTGCTGAACTCGAATAATCGAAGGGTCGAAATGCTCTGCTCCCTTCCGTTACTGCCATCCAGTTCGAGTCGCAGCTGACGCAGGTCTGGAGACGGGACTGCCTCCACTGAACAAAGAACAGAAGATAAAGGCCCTGGGTCATAAACTGGGGAGTGGCGGGACTGGAGGAAAGATCCAGTTCCTCCAGCTAGTTCTTTCCACAGACCAAATGAATGTGAAGGACTCAAGATTCGCCACAGAAGACCGGAAACACGGCTTTTCTAGGCCAGTGGACACTGCGCTCTCGGCATACTGAGGTTTCTCAACCCAACCAGAGAGTCAGTCTTTGGACAAGAGAAGGTCCCACGTATCAAGGCCTGGGAGAAACAGCCCAGCTGCCCTCTGTCTCTGCTCTGTTCTCCCCAGGCATCCACAGAACTCTGTTAAAGCCCCAAGCCCCATTTCTCATTTCATTTTAAGCCAAGGACAATTTGCTTACAGCTTTCTCAACTCCCCCAAGTACTCACGACAACTCTATTGATCTGATTTAATTAAAATCAAGTCTTGAAAGAACTCACAATATTCCTTGTTCTTCCTTCCTCATTTATTGGAAAACTGTACACAGACCCAACCATGTGATGATCCAAATATTTATTTCTCCCTTCCTAAACCAGTTATATAGCCTGGGAGCTCCGAGGCCTCATGCAACTTTTCCGGGGTCCAAAGGTTTGAGCTGCGTTCCCTTTAAGATGGCCTGGAAATCTAGCATTGAAATGATGTTTCTAAATCAGATTCTCTCAGTTTGTGGGCTCCAGCTGCTCGGGTTTCATGAGGATGACTTCTCAGGGCCTCCGGATCTTATTTCACATCGAGCTAGGTCTGGTCTTGATTAAAGTTGCAGTGAGGAAAGCATATGGCAGTCGGAGAGGCAGAGGCTGGTAATAAGCCCCTGCAGGCTCAGGCTAAAGAAAGTAAGAGCCCGTAAACCGTCTGCCCTTCATTGAAGTGGGTCTCCCAATGAAACACGAGCGTGCACCTTCGTTGTGTTTATGTATTTGAGTTAATTGAGATTTTAATTATTGAAAGTGAGTAAAGCCAGGCAAGGGATTTAGTGAACTAAGGATTAAAATAACACATCATCGAGGCCAGTGTTCTCCCAAGTCCCCCTATGGCCAGGCCTGTGGGGACTCTCAGCTGTCACACACGTTCATGGAGGAGGAGGGGTGACGCTGAGCCCGTGCGCATGTGACTAAGCTTGTGCATCTGCAGAGAGGAAGGGATAACACCTTCAGCCTTTGCATTCCCGTCAGGATGAGTCAAAACACTTCTAGGAAGGGCTGCCCTCTCACAGCAGCTGGCAGAACGAGCCACACGGAGAGCAAAGGGAGGCTGTTTTCCTGTCTTCGGAGCGCCAGGCCAGGCCAGGCCAGACCAGAAGTTACCCCGGGTACTCCCACAGACACAGTGTGGGGGGAGTCTCTGCACGGAGGCCTCGTGCGGGAGGAACCGGTGCATGGGTTTTGTCTGAAATGCTCCTGAGTTCTTTATGCCGTAGGAGGAAAGCTTTAGAGCCAAAGTTACCCGACTTCATAAATGTGTTGCTTGTTTTAGTGTAACAGTGTAGATCAGCAATCTTCAACTTTTTCATCTCATGGCACACATAAACTATTTACTAAAATTTCGCAGCACACCAAAAAAATTTTTTTTGCTGATCTGACCAAAAAAAGAAGTATAATTTTGACTGATTAATGAAATAAAATAAGAATAGTAATTACCTACCCTTTTTGCTCTGAAAGTGACTTTTAAAACAATCAGGTGCCTATACCTGTCTATAAGGATTTCTGGCACCAAGAATTAACCAATCAGATGCAACCTTATCATGGAGCTTCATGCTTTGTCCCCTTGGGTGTCATTTTGCCTTCAAAGACCTTCAGGCTGGAAGAAACTATGGCGCACCACCCCTCCATGCATTTATTCAGTATTTCTTATCATCTAAATTAAAAGCTTAAGGAAGTCCAACAGAATTTTGATTTTTTTTTGTAAAGCCACTTGTAGTACTTTTGTTTAAATAACAGACACTTGTTTTCTTTTGGAGGCGGCCTTGCTTTGATGACACCCTCGTTCATGCTAAGCCTGTGGCGTCTCAGGAGTGGTCCCGGTCCTCTTCCTCCAATTTTAAAAGTCAAAGGGGTGCATTACCACTGGTTAGAAGCACACACAGATCTGCAGGTTCATGGGGAAAAGGGAAAATAAGCCTTATTTTCTTTCCAAAATTCTATTATCACAAATAAGGCTATTTAGAAATCAAAAACTTAGCCCTGGCTGGCGTAGCTCAGTGGATTGAGTGTGGGCTGTGAACCAAAGTATCGCAGGTTCTATTCCCAGTCAGGGTACATGCCTGGGTTGCAGGCCATGACCCCCAGCAACCGCACATTGATGTTTCTCTCTCTCTCTCTCTCTCTCCCCCTCCCTTCCCTCTCTAAAAATAAATAAATAAATTTTTAAAAAAAGAGAAATCAAAAACTTCAATTAAACATACTCACATACAACATAGCTCTTGGAAAGGGGACAGTCAAAGAGAGGGGACTGAGTGGGACATCAGGATTGTCTCCAAATAAAATGTCTTTCCGATATTGTGTTATAAAATTCTCATTGTCCTTCAAAGCCAAGGTCAATCAAGTGTACTGCACCATCCTGCAATCACTAAATTAACTCTTTCTGAGCCCACTGTCCAGTAGGCAGGGACCAAAGCCAAACAAGACGTTTTTCAGAAAGCTCCATCCCAGGATGCATGAAGGACTCGCAGCCAGTGACTGACAAACCCCCATCATCTACGGTTTCCCCAAGGACACGCCTGCTTTACCAACACAGAAATCCTCTTTCAGCGCGAATGTCAGAGACCCTAGTTCACTCAAATAAAACAGTTCCTGCGTTGTTGGATCTCTTTAAATTTTTATTCACTGTACCCTTGATGAAAAACACCCTTTATGTCCCTGACCACTGTAGCTCAGCCGATTGAGCATCGTCCTGCAAAGTAAAATGTTGCCAGTTCAGTTCCCAGTCAGGGCACATGCCTGGGTTGTGGGCCAGTCCCCAGTTGGAGGTGTGTTAAGAGGCAACCGATCGAGGTTTCTCACCCTCTCTTTCTCCCTTCCTTCCCCTCTCTCTAAAAATAAATAGATAAATACGAAAGAAAGAAAGAAAGAAAGAAAGAAAGAAAGAAAGAAAGAAAGAAAGAAAGAGGAAGAGAGGGAGGGAGGGAAGGAGGGAGGGAGGAAGGAAGGAAGGAAGGAAGGAAGGGAGAGAGAAAAAAGAAGGAAAGAACGAAAGGAAGGAAGGAAGGAAGAAAGAAAGAACCTCTCTCATGTCCACCAAAACCAAAGTCCTGGGATTCCATCCCATCATCCACAATGGCCTAAAGCACACCTAGAAATAAAAGGGAAGTTCATTGATCAGATCTACGTAATATAGTCCACATGAACAGAAACTGCAATCAGGCAAGTTCTTGTTATTTCTTAGATCTAGCACTTTTCATTTTTGTGGCTGCCCAGATAAGTTGACGATAAACGCAATCTCACTGATACCAGAAGCTGCTAGCTTGGATTTGGTTCCATTTCCATCTCATTTACTGAGGAGACACAGGTCACGAGACAACTCTTTCTCCGACCAGAGCCCGTGACAGGAGCTCCAGGGAGCTGGTCTGCAGGAAACCCAGAGTGGTCACCCAGAGCCCAGGCAAATGCATCATCAGTGTCAGCCTGCCTTTATTGAAAGTACTGACACTTCCTTCGTTCATCAAGGATTTTTTCATTAATTTTGATATTTTAAAAAATATTGCATTAAGCCCTGGCTGGCATAGCTCAGTGGATTGAGCATGGGCTGGGAACCAAAGTGTCCCAGGTTCGATTCCCAGCCAGGGTACATGCATGGGTTGCAGGCCATAACACCCAGCAACCACACATTGATGTTTCTCTCTCTCTCTCTCTATCTCCCTCCCTTCCCTCTCTAAAAATAAGTAAATAAAATCTTTTAAAAAATATATTGCATTAAAATATGATTTTATTACTGAGTTTATTTTGTACCCAATGCAATCTCATTACTTGCTTCACCCTAATCCTAATTCTGGTCCATACTTCTCTTCCTAAAGAACCTCAGAAGAAAGGCAGAAACCTAGTTTGAAGAGTATGGTTTCATGCTCCTTCATCAGGGGAATAGTCAAAATGGTTCTGATCATTTCGTCTTATGTGAGCCTTTCCAACAACTTGGAAGATGCCATCAAACCAATACTAAAGTGTCTTCTTCTTACCCAGGTCTGCTGCCTGCTGCTGGGCAAGGCTCTTCTCATCACGGTCTACTCAGAGCTAATCAGGGCTACAGCCAGTCAACCAGCGGCTGGCAATAGGGCCACCATTAAACAAAGAGCTCACACCAGAATTTAAATTCGCTGTGTCCCTGTGCCTGCCATTTGGTACAGTTTGGGTTGTTTGTCTGTCTGTGTGTCTGTTTTTCATAGTAAGATTTGCTCCATGGAGGAAGCCATGCATTGACCTACATACACTCTGGTCCAAGCTCCTTGGAGCCTGACACTCTGAGTCACCGCCATCCAAATGCTCCCTGGGGCTGTGAAAAGCAAAGCCTGTACAGTTGAACGTGGACTTCTATCCGCACTTCTCCTTGCCTTGGGAGGGAGACACATGGCCAGTGGCAAAACTGTGAGATCTCCTTGACAACAGCCCCCTTCAACCTCTGCTTTTATCTCCATCCTCTGTCCTTGCATTTTCAACATTTGAAACTTTTCCTTTTTGTTTCCCGGATTGCCTCTGAGGCAAAGGTCCTGTTACATTGTTCTGGCTGAAAGACACCTTACCCGGGATCACTTCCGCACTGCTTAAGTCACGCACAACATCTAGTTGTTAAAAATAAATACAAATAAGACAGATGCTCGCAGCACTATTACAGCTCTGGGCTTGCTGAACACCTACGCATCGTCCTTGTTATTGACAATGAACCCACACCCAAGAAGTTCCCTTGCCTTTACCCTTCAGCTACAATACCCTAGAATAATAGTATCTCTCGAGCTGCCACAGAAGTATGGAGCCCCTTTGACAAAACTCTGACCCAGATGGCGTAGAAGCTAAAGAGTTGGGGTTGAGGGCTTGGTGAGGGGGTGGGGGGCGGGCAGGAGGAAGAACTTTGTGAAGTTTTGTGGAAAGATCAGTATTTTAACTTAAACTTAGGTGTGTGGTCATTGACAGGAGGCATATTTAACTGATCAAGTCACCAAGCCACTGACTGTCAGGACATCAATTTTACAACCAATGTTGGCTGAAAAAAATTATCTTGTTAAAAAATAACATAGAAAAAAAGCGGGCTTATAGAAGTCGAATAAAAATCTGCATTTTTGGTGGGTGGGAGAGGGTGTGCAGGGTGGAGGGGAGTGAAAGGGGATCATGGGACAACTGTAGTAGCATAATTAATAAAATATACTTTTTAAAAAATCTGCATTTTTGACAGGAAACATTTCTGTTTCTGCAGAAATTTTTAAAAGAAAGAAAATAGGCTTTTTTAAAACTCATGCCATAAGCTTTTTTCTCTTCATACAGAATTGTGGCTTTTCAAACACTCTAGCAATATTATTCTGCTGAATCCCTGAAATTGCTTAGAGTTTCTTAGCAACATTATTCCATCTTCCACATGAAAACTAAAATATTTACTTGAAATAACCCTAAGGGTTTTTAAAACTGAGCTCCCTGCCCAGGACCTGGGGAGTCTGGGCCATGTGAAACACTAACAATTTGAAAAATCTTGGAAATCTTAGAGGATCATTTAAAAAACCACCAGCTTCTCCTCTCCTATGTTTAAGAGCGAAGAGCTGTGTTGAAAACATTTAGTAACACGCCGAATTGTGTCTCAGTAAGAACACCAAGTTAACGAGATGATGGTGTGGGGCTGCATAAACGAGTTTGTTAATTAACACACATAAAACTTTTGTTCTAGCGGAGGAATTGCACTCTGAGCCTTGGAGATCAGATACAAAACTCCCTTGTTAGGTAAAATGATATAGTTATTTAGCACTTCATATTTTTTACCATACTCTTTGTATCATATGCCTGGCCAGCCTCCATTAATTTAAGTTATTCTCCAAATTTATGGAAAGCAATAAAACTAAGTTATAGATTTTATCTGAGGTATTGCTGTTTCTTTCTCAGTTTGCTCTGTACACCCTTATTTCTTAAGCAACATTGCCATCTGGTGGCTAAGCCCATGAATTTCCCAGGGAAACTCCAGGCTTAAAATGAGCTACAGAGACCCTGATGGCACCAAGACTGGAATTGATTGCTGTCCCTAGAATTTCCTCCAACTGTGGATCTTGGTTAGAACAGGCAAGGTCATCCGAAGACATTTTATAACTTTAGTGTCCAATGACCAATATTATTTTATTCTGCATTGCCACCTTTGGCTATTTGAAGAAAAGCTGAATTCAGACAAGGAAAACATTAAGAAAAAACTTCATCATCATTTCCATCCAAGCGTCTCTATTAGAATTATTAGCCCATGTAATTCAAATCCTGGCACATCCAAACTTGACATTACACTTGGCCCTCCACATATACATTTCTCTCCTGGAGTTTTTTAAAACCTGCTTTTCAACTTAAACACTGTAGTGATGAGAGATTCTACTGGGCTCTAAAGAAGAAGAAAAAGTGCTTTAAGTTTTCATGAATAGGTATTGAAATAGGTTCATTTCCAATCTTTTCTTTGAGACATTTGGTACTTTGCAGAATAAACGGAAGAGGCCAAATTTCTCTCCTCTATTCAACGTTTAGGGAAATTCCAGCTGAGGTAGACCACCTGTGAGGTCTAATATTTGGCTGTCAGGCTTTCTCACTCTATTTTAGACTTTTCTCTAGAGACTCATGTGAATATTCATAAAGATGTTCCTACCTCTGAGTCATCCAGGTGACTAGCTCCATTTGGCAGACGACCACGACCAGGCAAGACACGGTCGAGGGGGACTCATTATTCAGTATTCTAACCATGACTCTCTCAGAGACCGCGGTGAACACGGATCTACAGGGTGCAGGGGAATGGCTTATGAGCTCAGTAAGAAATACACATCCAGACAGCTCAACAAAGAAGCTGTCCAAATAGGAAACACGAGAGGAAATTTTTCACCTTTGGGGAATAAAATTAAATTGCTATTGTTTTTCATCCCTTTCTTTTATGGAAAATCTAATTGTACAGCCCATGATTGGCCATATTTTTATATGGATATATGCAGGTACAGAATGCATGCATTAAATTTTCAGTAATTTACCTATTACTGGAGTGGAGCAGATAGTATAATATTGTTAGAGGCTTTTAAATAACACATAACATATGCAATAAGTTATTTATGCAATATTTTGCTTGTGGGTCATTAAAGCCAGATCCACATGAGTGTTTCACAGACTTATCTGCTGATATTAACAGATGCCCCTGGGGATTCTGATGCAGTGTACTTGCAGTGAAGTCCAATAATCTATCTGAAAAGCATGCCAAGTGAGTTTCATCACCAAACAAATCTGGGAAATACAAGTCAACATGTATATTGAAGTGACATAACATGTAAATAAAAGCATAGCTCTGACTTATTGGAAGTCTATAATTTAAAAATTGTCGTTTTTAATAACCCAAGTATTCAAAAATTCAGAAAACAATTAGTTGAGGTTTTCATAAAATTAATGCATTGTATGAATCAGGATATGAATGCACCTTTGTATGGAATGTTATTATGTTTTTGGTTTGAATAATATCCACTGGTCTCTTTCACTGATTCATAGTTACATTATTTAGGTGCTTATTTTTAGAAGTGTAAATGAATGTGCATGAGGGGAATTAACTAGGAAAACAGAAACCCTGAACAAGGGAAAGTGGAAGGGAAATAGAAAGACGAGTGAAGATGCAAAGGTCTAACATAATATAAGATTTAAGGAAAATCAATGTTGGAGAAATAACACTGACAAATGTTAGGCTCAAGGGAATTTTACTTTATGGTACAAATGATAGAAGGGTGAAGAAAATAAGACTAAAGGAAACAATAAAGCAGACGTAGAAAGAACAGGGATAAATAAGCAATTTCTTATTTCAGCCTTTTATTCACTAATTTATCAGATGAAAAGTCTTGTCACGTGATAAGAGTCAGGATTCTTCCTTCACTCGGAAAAACTGACAAACCCTAACTCCCAATGGTCAGCAGCGTCTGCAATTCTAAAAAATTAAACAGGGCCTACGGCAGCATTTCCTGCAACGGGTCTTCTAGAACGGTGCCTCTGCAAGAGCCACACAGGAAGACAAGGCTCCACGGTGAGGAAAATGTGGAGACTGCCGCATACGGCTTCGTCCCTGAGGTTGCCCACGAGCAGTAGACTGAGGCTCTGCAGAGTCCCGTGGAGATTTGTTCAACTCACTTTTTAACTCATTTTTCAGACCTACGTGACCACAGAATACTCTTTCAGTCCACACCTTATCAACATCCTGTAGAACCAGTGAAAGGAGTACAAGCTCAGTGTAACAAAATTGAGGTTTGAACTTTTGCTCCAACATTTACTAGGTTCATGACGTAGGATAGGTTGGTTAGTAATGACCTTGAGCCTTAGCTTCTCCATCTGTAAAATGGGTTTACTCATATAAAGTGTTTAACACAACGTTAAGGTTATTAGCATTCTACGGAGGATATTCTGGGAAAGTTAAGGTCATCTTAAACTTTCTGTCAGATTATCAATATAAAGTATATGTATTAAATTATGTCATCACTCATAACACCCAGAAAACATTTATTTTTATAATCAGTGAAAATCTAAAAGTTTTTATTTTATTTTTCCTTCCCTCTCCCCAACCCCATTCCTTATGATTTTCCATTAAGCAATTTCAAATCAAACCATGAAAGCTTAGAGGACAGTCACATCATGTCAAGGCCAGTGAGTCACAGCAAACAGGTGTCATATAAACAACAGAATATACACGAATACAAGTGGGTCTTGGACCAAAGGTGACCATTGTCTTAGCCTGTTCAAGCTGCTATAACAAAAGGGCCCTAGACTGGATGGCTTAGGCAACAAACATTTCTCACAATTTTGGAGGTGAGAAGGTTGGGAAGTCCAAGGTCAAGTGCTAGTAGATTTGGTGATGCCTCACTTCCTCCTTCATAAAAGTCCATCTTCTGCTGTGTTCTCACATGGTGGAAGAGGTGAGGGAGCCTTCTGGGTTCTCCTTTATAAGGACACTAATCTCATTCAGGAGGGCCCCACCCTCCTGGTGTAGTCACCTCCCTAAAGTCCCACCTCCCAATACCATCCCACTGGGTTCAGGGTAGAAGACACACATAGCTAGTGCACAGCAACCACTTCCAAGATGAAGCTGCCGTTTGGGAAGACAGAACTTCCACTGGCCAGTAAGACTGCTCATGCTGAACAGAGCAGTAGAATAGGTGGGAAAGCCTTTCCATGGCATGCCCCGCCAACCCCAATCCTGTCCCAAGGGCCCTAAGAGTTCTTCATCTCTCCCTTTATCCATATGACTTTCAGAAAAGAATCTAAAACCTAATTCATACTATGGAGTTACTGCTCCAAGTCAGACATTCACACCCTAACATCCTTCAAAATCTGGAGTCTGAGGATAGCCCCAAAAGTGAACTGTCAAGGGTTTACTAAGAAAGCATAAGTGGGGAAGCCTTCCTGGGAGGGGTCCTAAAATTACTTCTGTGGAAAGTATATTCTCTAACCTTGACAATGTGTCTTCTCTCGTCATAATTAATGCCTCTTTCCCAAGGGTAAGAACAAAGTCCTCTATGCCCCGCCCCCCGTCATGTCTAGCCCATTAGCAAAGCTGCACCTGTATTGTCTCTCATTCTTCTCATACGTTACATGAAGCTGGGAAACCTCCCTGAACGAGTTATCCCTTGGTGCTGGGTCTGCGCCTACGGAAGGCTGACTCAACCAGCTCTCCATGTAACTGGCTTCACATGATCTCCCAAACAGGAGGCCTTCCCAGGCATTGCCTGTCTTTCAAAGAAACCACAAGCCCACCCCGTAGGCTCACACTGCCCAGGAGCCCCAAGCACACTCTCCACAGCTGAGAGTCCTGTTTGCTATGGTCTCCCCAGGGCCTCAGGCAATGCCTGGAGCCTCATTTAACAAGCATCAGCAAACGTTTCTTAAATGAACCAAGGATGAATGAACAAATAACGTGGTCCATTCTCACTTCAGCTCGTGAGCCACCGAGCTGGGCCAGTCCTGAATCTGATATGCTAAAGGCACAGCTCTGACACCAGTTCAAGCCAGCTCCAACATCAGCTGTCTAAGAAGACAGAAGAGAAAAACGTAATGTCCCACCCCCAGCACTCGAACACCAGAAATCGATGGCAAAAGGGTCCCATTCATCAAGAACACTCAAGATAATTGTCCTGATGACCTTTTTACATCACATTTCAATACAGGATTTTGGTTGTATCACTAAAACTATGCCTTAAAGGCTATTGAAATAAAGCTATAACATAACCATTTTTCATATCCTTTTGTTTCTCACCCAAGAGGAAGCAGAGTTAGCTGCCCAATTTTGACATCTCATTGCCAGGGATACTATGGGAAGTATGATATTCATGCTGACACCCAGTAGGTAGTTTTCCAAAGTGTGACATTGTCCCATCTTTACATTTAAAACCATTGGTCCTGCTGCTTCATGTTCAAGGCCCCTGTTGCCTGACTGCACCACAGCCAACGAGCTTCGCTGCACTGGCATTGCGATGGCATGCAGCGAATGCCACCCTCGCAGTTCCCGGGCTCCCATTTCAATGGCCTCATGTCGCTTTAATACCAGTTTCTTATGAGCTCCACTTCACTTTACCCTTAAATATAGACATGATGCCATTCAAAACCATACTACTAAGAGGTCTCTCACTCAACTCAAACCTTACAGAATGCCACCGGCAGTGACCCGCCTCGTGGAGGACTTCTGGGGCGCCTGAGAGTGAGTTAGAGCCATCTGCACGCTGTCCTGTCACTGAGGAGCACAGCTGGGAGGTACAGCCATGGTGCTGAAGTGCCGGAATTGATCCTATGAGTTTCTCCTGCCCACGCTCACTTCATTATTAATGACCCTAGGACCCTAGGCTCAGCAGATGTTTGCTAAAAGACTGAGTCACTCACCCATGGATTCCACAACTGAGTCACACTGAGTTATACTCTGTGTAGCTCACCGTACTTCCATTATTATCTGGCATAACTTTCTTCTGTGGCAGGTATTTCCCCCTCCTCTGCATTCATGTATCTCAATGCTTCCGTTGATATGTGACATTTTCTGTTTTAAATGTGCTGTATGGCTCCATTTTTTCATTCTCCCATCATGCCCTGCTCTCTGTGACAGGGAAATCGCCAAGGAATGCACCCAGTCACGACACCAAGCTCTGTCCCAGCGAGAGCCCCGCCCCCTGCTGTCTCCCTGGGGCGTGTGCGGCACCTGGCACAGGGGAGGGCACTCGCTGAAGGAATATTGCCGAGTGAATGCATGAATTTACCACCCACCCACCCAACCGACCAACCAACAAAAAAAAAGAACTGACGCCACAGGCCATAGAGGAACAAAAGAAAACAGGACAGAATGTTATTCTGAAATAGAAGGCCATGGGAGAAGCCTGCACAGTGCATTGGATGAACGGGTTCCTTCCTTATAACACTGGAGACATGTGGACCTGTTTGGGAGAGCAACTGAAATCATTCAGTGGAAGCTCCATGAAAGTGGGACGGTACACCTCAGAGAGAGCATCCTGGCCGTGATGACAATGAACTGCGAGCAACATGAACTAAAGCTAGCAATTAGGCTATGACAGGGAACGGTAGCAGCCACAGGGCCGGCCCAGACAGGGGCGCAGCCGGTATCCATCGAGGGAATTCCTGACCCTACTTCAGGCCTCACAGAATGGAGACACTGCCGAACCTGGGAATCTGGAAGGAGAGCATTCAATTACAAAGAACCTACAGATCCAGAAGCACTCATTTTCTCAATTTTATTATTTGATATTAAACCGATAATACAGAAGCCATAATTTACCCAGATTGTGAAGTAAGAGCTTTTCATTCTTCAAAGTCACTAAGATTAAGGTGCATACCTGGGTGAAATGAGTACAGGCAGTCTCCTTTGTTTTTGTGGATTCTTTCTGAAAGTTATTCTAGAGCACTCACCACTCCCTGCTGTGGTTACAGTTCAAATCAGAGACTTGAGAAACAGCTCGTGGCCAGACAGGGTGCAGAGCAAATAAACTGAATACAGGTGACCTTTTCCCAAATCAGGCTATGCATTTCCACATTCAAATAAAAAAAAAAAAAGAAAAAAGGAAGAAAATCTCATATGTAAGCATTCTCTTTACTTAGTGAGACTTGAGAAATGACCTTTCACCATACAATGCAAAGTAATTGCTGCACGGTTTTAATATACGCTGACTACTCCAGGAATGCATTTACTGTGTAAATGAGGGCCCATCTGTAAGATTTTGGTCCAAAACGTCACCAAGAGCTACCCACCATTTCAGGAAATCATCCCCCACGACAACACTGTGAGTGAAGGTGACTCTGCACACAGGCGAAGGCATCCGGTGACTTGATTTCGTCTTCTAGGGTGGTTACACCCAAGCTTCTTTATCAAAATGCGTTTTATTTTATTAAACAGTGACTTTCATTTTTTCTGCTTTGTATTACAGTGAGGGTACTCTTATCCATTGTTTGAAAGGGTGTATGTACTATAAATCAATATTTGCATTTTGAGTTTCATTTCAGAAAAGCCAGAATAAAATAACTGTGTAAGAAAGGGGCACTGACGCTGGGAGGGCCGGAAGAACCACTGATTCCACCCAGCCTTCTCTCTCTACTGTGAGCAAAGGCTCAGAGAGGTGAAGTCATTTGCTTCAGGCCACAAAGCAAGCTAACAACCAACCGAGACTGGGGTTACCCGGGCACCCCGTTCTCCTGACAATGCAGCCATTGCCTCAGAGTGGTCACTACGTAAACACACAGGGAGGGGAAAACCGACTTCACACTTCAGAGTGACATGGCGACCATTAGACCCAAGGGGCAGGGACTGAGGCAGTCTCCTCTCCCTCGTCTCTAGGGACAAGACGTTTTAGAGAAATTTGGGGGGTTTTCCTCCTGAAAAGCCTCCGGTGCCGGCTTTGGCACAGAGCTGATGCGAACTGAGCTCTGGCCACTCAGAGTTTTCTAAAAAGGCACATGGACAGCAGTCCTTAGTAAGGCCGTGTTTAAGGCCAGCTTCAAAGTTTAAAAAAAAAAAAAAGCAAAAAAGACTACTACTTATCTTGAGAAAACCACATTCCATGATTATCTTGAACTTACAAGAGTTCAAGGACAGTGAGGAAAATGAAGGGATACGTGCTCAACTTAAACATCAATAAATGGTGCCCCTAGTTTTAGGCCTTGAGTTCAGGTGTTTTTGTGCAGACGCACGTCAGAGGAGGCCCGAATTTGTAAACAAGTAGGTGGAGTAGGTAAAAGGGCAGCTCCAGATAACTCTTATTCATAACAAGTATATTGACACTGTATGAAACATCCCCAAGAGATAAACGCAAGGTAATGAGCATTTATCTCAACGCTGGCTTCTACCCAAACCACTGCTCCACATTCATGAAGCAAGAGAATTCTCTCACCTCGGCAGCTTCAACACGCAGTACTCAGCGAAACCAACCGGGTGCTCCAAGGAGGAGAACAGAAGCGAGCCGATGACCCACAGTCTCTTACATCATCATCATCTCCATTTAGCCTGACGTCACCATCACTGCGACAGATTCCCAACCCGAGATTAGCGCTGTCCTCCACACCACAAGAGCCAATTAAAACACCCCATGTCATTTTCACGTTAAAACTAATTGATGGTATCATCAATTGTAATGTTTACAATCAATTTGTGAACTAAAATTTCTCCTCTCGAGTTTCGGACTCAGCATGGTCGTTTCCCATTGTAGTTCACACGGTTGCCCTGAAAGGGCCTAGCGCTTGGCTGGTGGACTCTGCTTCGAACGAACGTGACCCTAAACACCTGGGCAATGGCTTTTATCAAATTAATGGAATTTGTATCTATAAAGTAAAATCAAATGCAATATATCTGAAGTTACAAATGCGTTAAGCCAAAGCATTTAACTCTCTGCGTGGAGTGGTACACAGAATTGCCTTTTCACATTATCTTAAGCGAGGCGAGAGGCAGACGCAGCAGGCAGATGGGCCAGGAGGCGGGCTGTCGGGCTGTCGGGCTGTCGCAAGTGTGCTGTGGCAGAGGAACCTGTCTGGTGGCTTTAAAACCCTAGGGAGGAAGAAGAAAACGAAACCAGTTCATTGTTATGGTCACGTTCTCAAGGGTTTCTTTGGAGAAGACCTCAGTGAAACAGGGCGCTCAATCTAGTTTACACCAGTAAAACCTCTCCATGGGAGGCTCCTCCCACGTCACCCCTGGGGCTTACTCAGATACCACCTGCCCAGAAATGAAAGGTGTGAGAAAGGAGCATTAAAAAATATTTTTTTAAAAAAAAAGCAGAAAAATCATTCCATCTACACCGTCGCACTTACTTGGCAATCCACATCTTATCGGGGAAGGGCTCCGACTTCGAGGCAGCTGGAAAACAGGCAAGGAGAGTGGGGGTCACACAGCAGGCAGAGCTCAATGAGTGAGCCCTTCTGACCTTTTCCCCCTGAAGCGTCAGCTACACAGTTGCTCTGAGACTCATTAGGACTAGGATTCCCCCCATGAAGGCTGAGCACTGCGCTTCCTTGACTACTTCCCAAAGTAAACAGGCACTCAATTTAGTTTAAATTATATCATCCATTAAAAGCTGGGCTCCGTGTCCCAGTTTTTTGTTGCTTTTTGTTGTTGCTGTTTAATGGTTGCTGAATACTTAGATCTGACGCTCAGTGGCCATACTGAGTTCAAAGCTTTCCAGAAAAGGATTATGATTAACTAATTAAAGCTCAGTCAAACACTGTCCAGCAGTGCCTTTATATGAATTATCTCATGTGTCCAAAACACAGCCTGATTAAGCAGAGTCACTAGGCAGCCAGGAAAAAAACGTTTTTCAAATCCCACCTTTGCTTTCACTAAGCAGAAGCCACTACCTGTTCCGGTTCCAAAATAACGGACCACAAGCGGCACTCTCGCTCTGAGCCCCCAAACACTGCGGCTGGGCAGGAACAGAGGTGGAGCCGGGCTGGAGGCACGCCCTCGGCTAAGCCAAAGACCAGACTAACCAACACTGTTTGTATTTTACTTTGCAGGGCTACCAGTCTGGCTGTAAGGAGGGGATGGTGGAAAGGGACAGAATTTGGGCAGCAGTTTCACCTTTGAGGAGGTATTTTGTTCTCCTCTGAAGTTTAATTACTTTGTTCCCCCTGGACACGTGGCGGGAAGGAGAAAGGAGGTGGGCCAGACACGGATAGGGGTTTATTAACAAGGGGCTGCGCCCACGAGTGTCTTCCTTCCAGGGAGGGTCCGAAGGTACCAGTTGCCGAGGATGTCAGCAGAGTAGGGGTCTAATTTGCTCTTTCTTCTGACGTGCCACTTCCTCTTAGACTGAGGAGCGCTGTGGATCTACCAGTATAAAACTCAAGATTTCCTTTCTATTGATCAGGTTACTAAATGCACCATCCTTCTGCTTATACTGACTGTGAATACTGAGTCCTGAACAAGGACAATTAAGTTATATTAAAATCTCCAAAAGCAAAAGAACTATGTCTGGACTCATGCCTTTTCCATTCTCAGGCCGTTTCCTTCATCTGGACTTTTTCTCCCTGGCTTCCAAGCTCACTGAAATTCTGCAAGATCCAGTCCCAACGCCTGCATGCATCCCTTCCTCACCACCAGGCCCAGAAGGCACCTCACCGCCTCTGATAAGCCTAGCACTTTCTGCCTCTTTCAGGAACCTAATCATACACCACCTTCAATTACTTTGTTTAAATCATACTGATCTCCCTATGTTGAAACCCATTCAGGGAAGAGAACACGTTTTAGTTACATTTGTGTCCCATCTTCCGTGCCCCCCAATCTAGCATCCACCAAATACAGAATGCAGAATCCAACACGGACGTTACCGGATGTAATGCAGTGGGTGGAGTAACGCTAGATGCTCACTGAACTCAGTGAGAGAGGGCGGTCTTATCACTGCAGGGGTTTTCATGTTTGTTTTGCTGGGGCAGGGGTGGGGATGGGGGGCAGTAGTCAGGTAGAAGTTTGGGGCTACAGCTGCTTAGCTAATTTCGGAGCAGTGGACTATTACCAGACGTGTTTCTCCTTCTCCACCACTCTCTCTAAAACACGATTGTAACATTTTTTACTTGAAGGAACAGCACATTGTTAGCCTGTCTGGTGTCCACATGTCACAGTCCAGCCCTGCATTTAAAAGGCATTGGCTAAATATTACTTGTTGAATAAATCAACAATGGGGAACTGTAACAGTATTTTTAGTTTTCAGAGAGATATTACTGCTATTATTTTTTTTCTTTGACAGACGTATTAATAATCCTCCCAAGAACTGACATGAAAAGGGACTAATCTTATTCTTCTTACTTTTAAGCCAGGAGGAAAATTAATACTTGCAATGCCTTTTATACAGTATTGAAATCCAGGTCATTTGAGCGGTTTCCCCAAAGCATCTAGTAAGTTCCTGAGAGAGTGGGGACCCATGCTGAGCCCAGCTGACGAAGGTGCCCCAGTTTCTGTTCCGAGGCTCCTAGTAGCCCAGTAACTGATATCTAGTAACCCATTTTCTTTCAAAGACAAAATTAAAATGATGAAATAAGTAAAGTCTATCAGTCTTCCAACTAATTCAGAAAAAAAAAAAACTACCTCTACTTCTTTCTAGATGACCGATTCCTTTGGCCAAGGTAGTATGCCGAATCAGTTTGGGGTTGTCACAGCAGGTTTGCTTTCTACCTACAGACTTCCAATCGCCCCTTTTACAAGCTACCATTGAATTTTAACACGTCAACCATAGACGATGTTGTGTAAAAATGATTAGATACGTACCGTGCTTAAACCAATATGGCTACGGGGGTAGATGGGACTTAAGCTCCGGCTTCGACATCGGCTCACGGGTCTCACCGAATTCCACTAGAGTGAGAGAGAAAGAAAAGTAGGCAAGCGCTCGTACACCCTCCCATGGCTTCAAACAGCATGCACATCCCACACAGAGAGGGGTTTGGTTGACGTGATCGCACTTGCCCATCACTGGGCATCAGTTCCTTTCATGTACCATAGTTGCCTGATATGTGACAATGACTTTACGGTATTTCTCAAATAAAGTCCCCTCACACTGAACTTTAGGATATTCACAATCTTGGTGTTAGAAGGACTTTGTTTTGATGCCTAAATTGTTACGAATTACATTGAGTTTGCAAGTGTTGGAGAAAGCAAGCTGTTTTGTTTGCTGCTGAACAAATGAAGTGGATTGAGTGACTGAGCGAATCACCATTGCTGCCTGCCACGCCTTTAAATTAATGAGTGAGAAGAAAACTATATTCACTGTAATGAGATTTCACTAGTATTGTAAAAATCCTTGTTAAAAAATTTCGTTTCATTCAACCCTTTCCTTTTCCAAGTTCTTCCTTTTAGGGTATTCTTACTTGCTATTAGGAGTTTAAGCTTGGGTAGATGTTAGTGTTATGCTTGATGGGAGAGAAGGAAATTAGAAGGTGATTGCTATGTGATGTAGAATATAATAGTGGCTGTTTCTGAAGTAAGAGTTTCCTAAGGAAGAGTAACTACTGTAGGGGCAAGAAGTGTGTGTTAGGAGCTCATTTGCTGTACAGCATATGTGGCTCTCAGACCAACACATCCTGGTTTCTACAGGCTCAACTTTCATTGCACAGAGTATGTTACTGAGATACGATTAGCTAAAGTAGGATACTTAAGCTGCAAAAACCCTTGTCTTAAATTCTTTCAAAGTACAGGACTTCGCTTCTCCCCTATATGGGTGAAAAGCTGCACGAAGCACATCCCCTATCCTCCAGCTCAGAGCGCAGGAACCGAAACCACCCCAATGGCGCCTTTGATGGTGGCTGTGATGGGGACTGAGGAGCTTCACTTCATAATCTAATTAACTCTTTCTAAGAAGGGCAGGGTACAAACTCTGTAATTCACTCTAAAGAATGTCCAAGTGCTCATGGCCACCAGTTTCTACACCCAGTGCGCACAACAACACACACACACACTCAGACACTTGCATATCTATTTTGAAGGTTATCCAATTATTCCACATATTCAAAACATTCTACAACCAACGTACACAGGAAGAATCTCCCAATGATTGGCTCCTCTCTCCCCACCTCCTCTGCCCTCTTTTCTTCCACCCCTCCCCTCCCTACACATCATACTAAGGAGAGAAAAACTGGCCATATTGATTGTTTCTCCAAATGGAGAACTGACAATAAAAATTTGGCAAAATGTTTCCTGAAAGGTAATCACTTTTCAATGCTTAGAGTTACAGAGGGCCTCCCATAACATGAGGTCAATGGGTTTTGCCCTTATAATAGCTTAATATTATCAGATAAGGGAGGTAGGTAGGACTAGTTTCATCTTATAGATAAAGCAACAAACATTGAAATTACTGCCAGGAAATTATGAAGAATGATGGACAAATCAAACGAATCTATTCTTTCCTCTCCTTTGTATGAAATCTTATCAAGCAACTCTTTAAGAACTTCTTTTATAGAATCTCTGGGTTTATAAATGTTCTCGAACTTGTGAATCAAACACTTGGGATGAATTGTCACTATGCAAGGCCACCGTACAAAAGCCCCTCTCCTGGTGACAGCTTCTCCCTTCATAATGACAATGTCATTCTCCATGAGGGCAGGCCACACGTGATAGAAGACCAAGGGAGCACTGAAATCGGAGTCGTAGCTGCGGCGGTACCTGTGTCAAACACACAAAGGAAGGAGAAAGAGAAGTTAAGCAATTATGCAGCATGCCAGGGGGAAATGTCAGTGTACATTTCCATTGTGACTGCGCTCAGATCTAGATAAATATGGGTCCTCATTCTTTTATTAAAGAGATGGCTGCGGGCTCTTACAGTGGGAACCAGGGATAGCGAGGACCTGCACCGATGCACTAAGAACAAGTCATGTGAGACTAACCTTGGTCTTCTCTTCTCTGGATTATGCAATTTGCAATTCAGGGAAATACTAGAGACCATGTGAAGTACCACTGGCTCCCTATAAGATTTCTCATGCTATCTTTGTGGACAAAATATAAGTGGGTGATTAACTGAAGTCAGTGGGCTGGAAACTGGTTCAATGATCACATCCAAAAAGAGGTGCTTAATGGGTCGATGAGAACATGAATGAAGGTGCAAAGGCTGTCTGCCAATGCTGTGATGAGCCAACGTAACCACCCATGCTTCGCATGGACTACAGAGAAATTGTTAAAAGGTGGGGAGTGGGTCAGAAAAAGAAAACAACAGATGACAGTATCAAAAAATAGCTCAGCTGCCTGGAAAAATTAGCTGAATCTAGTAAGACACCATGTAACGTGGATGCCTAAGGGGTCCTGCAACTGAATCTAGAAAGCATTTCACTACACAGATAGAGGTAATGAATGGCTTCATCACAGCCAAAGTAAAAATATAACAGATTTCAGTTGAACCCCAAATGAATGAACAGTGTTATATGGCTGGAAAAACATAAAATTAGCTGAGTTAATAGAGAATAAGAATGGAAAGGGTGTTAGTCCCGCTAGACTGGTCAATCCAGACCAGGCGACTACTTTGGGTGTCGCCTTGGGAGGGAACGCGCTCACAAGAGCACGGAGCACAGGCCAAGGAAACAGTTCTGTTTGCCGAGAAGTCTCCACACCCCCCACTTCATATGGAAAAAACCTGAAGGCACGAGGCCAGAAGAAGGAGAATTTGATTAATTGCTTTTAAATGTATGAAAGGCTGCCAGAGTTTAAAAAAAATGAAGAAGAAGAAGAATTAGACTTGTACTGTGAAGTCCTAAGAGGTGGAACCAAACCCAGTCATTACGAGGAGCTCCAGTTTCCGCTCCACAGCCCGGCAGAAGTACAGTGCACAGGGGGCCCCGAGAGACCGCATGTTCCCTCTGATTACAGGCATGCAAGCGGGGGGCCCGCCAGAGGTCTGCGAAATGTGCAGATCCCACAAACCAAAGCGGACGAGTGTTTGAGTGGGACCATACGTTCTCTAAAGGAAAAGGGAAATTTTAAAAAGAGGATGCAGATATGTTCTGTAAGAGAACCAGAAAGACCCAACAGCAGTGCTGTGTTCTAACATTCAGCTCTTCCTGGAGTAGAGGTACACTGGAAGCGGTGATCTGAAAGAAACTAGAAATAAGGCAATGGCCAGGAAATGGGACAGACTCTAAGGCAGTCAGAAACACCATCGCTGCGATTTTCATAGGCCAGAGAGAGGTGCGTGGTCCCCTCCATGCACAAGCTTGCAGGAGTAGGGGGCTGCCACGTCCCATGACTCTGCAGCCTGAAGGAAGACCCCAAGCTAACGTTCCCTGAGCACGCACCAGGTGCCAGGCAGTGTCCTGAAGCACTTTATCTGCGTGAACTCAACGAACCTCTACAGCCCTAGACCGTAGGGGTT
This sequence comes from Phyllostomus hastatus, assembly GCF_019186645.2. Classification (NCBI taxonomy): domain Eukaryota; kingdom Metazoa; phylum Chordata; class Mammalia; order Chiroptera; family Phyllostomidae; genus Phyllostomus; species Phyllostomus hastatus. The sequence goes on along the minus strand of NW_025333709.1, from coordinate 30,482,703 downwards.
ATTATTTCCCCCATTTGACAGAGAAGAAGCTAAGGAATGGAAAAATTAAATAACATGCCCAGATTCTTCAGCTAATTTGTGGTGGAGCCAGGACCGGAACCCAGGCAGCTCAACACTGGAACCTCTGTCCTTAACCACTTGGCCTGCTCCCAGATAATCTCCAGCTAGAGCATAAGATCTCATGAAGTGTCAGCAAAGTGTTCTCAATTAATTTCATTTCTTCTAATTTATAAAGGAAACATTTACCATGTAACACTTGGTAGAAGTCTAATGGTCCTAGATAAAAGGGTCTCAGGCAGTCACTTTCAAATGTCGGTGTACGCATACTCAGGCACTTCCTAGACTGCAGATTCCTCGGCCCCTTAAATCACAGATTCCCCAGACCTACTGCATAAAATATCACTGGGTGTGTGATCCAGGAACCTGAATTTTCAGTAAATATCTTGAGCAATTCTGATGCAGGGAATCTATACACCATGCTCTGAGAAACCTGGCCTAAATAATGTAGTAAAAACCAATAAAAGCAAAAAAAAAAATCTGATTTTTTAAATGGGCAGGGAATCTGAATAGACATATTTCCAAAGAAGACATCCAGATGGCCAATAGGTACATTAAAAGATACAAGTCAAAACCACAATGAGACATCACCTCATACATATTAGAATGGCTACCACCAAAAAGACAAGAAATAAGTTTCGGTGAGGATGTAAAGAAAACCCTTGTGCACTGTTGGTGGGAACATAAATTAGTGCACCACTCTGGAAAACAATATGGAGCTTCCTCAAAAAATTAAAAATAGAACTAGCATATGATCCAGCAATTCCACTTCTGGGTATTTACCTGAAGAAAACAAAAACACAAATTCGAAAACATATATGCACCTTCATGTACATTGCAGCATTATTTACAATAGCCAAGATATGGAAACAACCTAAGTGTCCATGGATAAAGAAGATGTGATATACACACACACACACACACACACACACACACTCAGCCATAAAAATAATGAAATCTTGCCATTTGCAACAACATGGATAGACCTCAAGGGCATTATGTTAAGAGATATAAGAAGCTAATATAAACGTGGGCAAAGCTAATATAAAGTTATACATGTCAATTATACCTCAATAAAAAGCCTTTAAACAATAAAAAGTAATATGTATTTGTATTTATACAACACCTTTCTTTCACAATGTTCCAGAAAGCTTTCAGGTACTTACTAGGTCTCCCCAAGATCAATATGATCTATGAAAACCATATTGCCCCCTCTGAATCACACTTGACCGGGAAGGAACAGGACCCCAGGAGAGGGTCCCGTCCTATAGTGACAGAGGAGGACGTGGCAGGACCTGGAAATCAGGCAGTCTCTGTTCATTTGCTCACCCAGCGTTCTTTTCCCTAAATTGTTCCCAGGAAATAGAGACAAGACCACATTTATGTCCCTTAGCTTCTGCTCCTATGTCTCTTACTTGGAATCGTTAAAAACTTCTCCATCGGCCCCAAACGCGATATCTAGGGGCGGCTCTAAAGTCTGCATTGCAAAGGCGATGCAGCATATCTCCTGGATGAAGTTACTGAGGAGGCAAAAGTCGACTTCTGGAGGGAACGAAATCTTGGGATTGACATTCATGGCTCGGATTACATCCTGAAAAACAGAAAGACGGCATCACCTTGTTACCAACCTGTGACCAGAAACTCGGACAACCCTAAGGACATTAGGACGGATGGAGGGGGATAAAGGAAACGGGAGTGAAGGCAGGTAAGCTGGGAAGGGAGTACATATGCTAACGGGAGGAAGCCTCATTAACCGGGAAGGAGGAGAGATGGCAGAGTACAAATGACACACTAAAGGCCAAAGTCTCAGAAAAATTAAAGAAAAAAACCCTAAGTAGCTTTCATTTATTCTTTCCTTTTTTTCCTAAATTCTGGGCAAGTTATATGATGCACCAACACAGAACTCTGACTTGTTCATAATCTGTAATAATAATAATTATAATAGATTGCTTTTATTAAGACTTGACTACATGCCAAGTTTTGTGTTAAGCAAATAATCTGCTTTCTTTCATTTAATCCTCTCAAGAATGCTATAGGGTGGTGACCATCCCTGCTCCCATTTGAAGATCAGAAAACTAAGGCACAGAGGGGTTGAGTAAATGTGTAAGGTCACACAGCTAGTAAGCAGCAGAGCCAGGATGCAAATCCCACACTGACTTTCCCAAAATCTTAGGCGCTGTGATTTCTATCTTCTGATCTTAAGGGCCCATCTAAGGCAGAGATTTTCAATCCTCTTCATTTCATGCCACACACAAACTAATTACTAAAATCTGCCCCACACCAAAAAAATTGTTTACCTATCTGACATTAAAAAAGTAAGTATAATTTTGATTCAGTCACACCAGATGATTATTGTTATGTTAGTTGTTTTCATTTTTGTTATTTGACAGTCCAAGAGAAAAGAAGTCAGTGCCCCTGACTGAATAGTCGGGTATTCAATGTCTTAAAAATTCTTGCAGCACACCAGTGTGCCACGACATACTAGCTCAAAATCGCTGATCTAAAGAACAGAACTACAGAGCTCAGAATATTTTCCCCCATACAATGTGGGGGAAAGAAAGAGCCAATATTGACTCATTCTACAGAGTAAATCGGATGCTGCTCCTTCCTGCTCTTCCATTACAGAGACGAGGCACTGAATGGGTTTCTGGGTCATCAGTGTTCCACGCACCAGCCCCAGTAAGAGACCCAGCACTTACGTTGACACTGCTTTGGGAATCATATAGGTCAAGGTGGCAAATGATGTAATCCGAGACGGCGTCATCAAAATCATTCGACCCTACATAAGATGGTGTCAAAGATTTCCTCACACGGATCTTGAAGTGTCTGAACGCCATTTTAGCTACATGGAATGCCTCCTGCACATAAAAATTGCAGCAGATTTATTCGGTGAAAGGAGGGGAGCAAAGAGGTCTGAAGCAAGGAATGAAGAAATTGCATCCATCAAAAATTCAACATCATAAGGGTAACTAAACACGGTTGGTCAAAAACTATGTTCAATCTGGGAGAAAATGTATATCTCAATTTTGAAAAGTACACAAATACATATACGACTGTCCATGTTCACTAATTTAAAGATCGTGGACCATCGTTCTGGAAATATGGAGTGCAGGACAGAAGTTCAAGGAAATAAATCATCTGTGGTTACATAAATACTTGGAAAATGCTAGCCTGTGCTATCATCCCCCAGCAAAACCATATTATTGGTCAAAAAAATAAGAGAAAATTATCAATCTAGTGTTTGTTACACAGAGACACTAGATTATTGGGCATATTTCCTGACATATTCAACAGAAATTTATTTAGTGCCTGTTGTGTAGTCAGCACTGGGAAAACTTAGTTACACAGAAAAGACACGGCTTCTACACTTACAGAACTTGAACCAACTCAGCCATTGATTCTCAAACCAGAGACTGGTAAGCTTTTTTCTTTAAGGAGCCAGATAGTATATATTGGGTGGCCAAAAAAGTTCGTTTGGTTTTTTCTATTAGATGGCTCTAGTAGCAATTAGTAGTCTTTAACTTCATTCAAAACAATTTTGTCAGATTGTATTGTGACAGTTATCATGTCAGTGTGCATTTTTTTAAAAACTTAGCAAAATTCATGAATTTTGGTGTAGCCATTTTCATATGGAAGATGGAATACAATAAGCAACATTTTCAGCGTGTATATTTTAAGAAAGGTAAAAATGCAACTGAAATGCAAAAAAGATTTGTATGGTGTATGGAGAAGGTGCTGTGACTGATCGAACATGTCAAAAGTGGTTTGTGAAGTTTCATGCTGGAGATTTCTCTCTGGACAATGCTCCACAGTCAGATGGACCAGCTGAAGTTGATAGCAATCAAATCGAGACATTGAGAATGATCGACGTTCTAGCACAAAGGAGATCGCTGACATTCTCAAAATACCCAAATTAATAAAGTTACTGGTGAAAATGAAAAATGTCTTTTATTTTGCAGAAAAAAACATACAGACTTTTTGGCCAACCCAATATTTTAGTTTTTGCTGGTCACATTTTTTTTACATCCCTTTAAAATGTAAAACTATTCTTATACAATCTTAGCTCTCAGGTGGTATTTTTCTTAGAAATACAGATCATAGCCAGTTATTGTCTACCGCAGGGGTGTCAAACTCATCTTCACAGAGGGCCACATCTTTGAAGGCAACCACAAGGCTGATGTGGCCCTTGGTGAAAATGAGTTTGACCAACGCCTGGTCTACAGGTTCTAGTTTGCTGACCCTTAACATAAATTAATAAATATAGGATGAAGTGTAGTAGACACTGATAATTCTACTCTCATACCAATGCCTGTTTTATTCAATATTTAATTGTTCTCATTATGGACCCAATATCTCAATATGGTACCAAAGGAACAAACTCATTTGCTTTGGGAATTAGGATTATATATATATGAGCACTTTTTAATCTGCCATACTCAAGTAGCTGATATGGTAGCAGTTTCAGTAACTACTCTTCTGACTTTTCTAAGAATGGAAGGAAATCAATCAAATGATAGCCATTAGCAATAATATACCCACTGGTATATCTATGCCCACTGGGGAGATTCTGTGCAAATCAAAGTCTCATCCAAGATTGTCCTACAGTTATAAATAGTACAAAAGTGTCTAGTCAATATCAACAATAATACAAATGAATATTTACTGATTCTGAAAAATGATTCATCCCAAATATTTGCAATGGAAGGACTGGGAAAGAGGGAGGAAGGGGAACACATGGAAATCACACCCTCTTGCAGGGACCTCAGGATCTACCAGTTTTTTTAAGCTGTACTGTTCAGTTTACCAAACTGCGTTCTCCCTGCTGCGCCCAAGAGCCGCTGGGGCTAGGCCAGAGTGTCGTCACATACCACTGTGGCGATGTAGATGATCCGCTGCACCGTCTCGGCCTTGTCGATGCATTGCCGCAGCAGGCACTGCGCGTCCAGGCGGGCCTGGGAGTAGGCATCGCTGAACCGGGACACGAGGGCAGCCTTGCGCGCTGCACTGGATAGTTTGGCGCGATTTGGAGACGGGGTCCTGACCTTTACCACTGCGGTGGAGGGGCTGCCTGGCCGGCTGTGGCTGCGGCTGCGGCTGCGGCTGCGGCTGCGACTGCGGCTTGGGCTGCGGCTGCGGCTGCGGGTGCGGCTGCGGCTGCGGGTACGGCTGCGGCTGTGGCTGCGGCTGTGGCTGCGGCTGCGAGGGACAGGACTTGGAGACCGGCTCCTGGTGGACCTGTTGGTAAGCAAGAATCAGCAGGGAAGCCCTCTGATTCACTTCTCTGTCCTTCTAGGACTCTGCTTCTCCTACATCAGCTGTAAATACTTGGGAGCACTGGGCCCTCTGGCCCAAAAGCAGTGGCTCCAGGACGCCCCCACCAGGCCTGTGGGAAGCACTGCATCTCCATAAGGCCTCAAATGTGACCACAGCCGTGAAACAAGACTCTCCGTTTCCATGGTGACTTAGAATCGATGAGGCACTCACACTCACTGAGCACCTCGAATTATCCTTTAAGCAGCCCTGTGAGGCCAGCATTGATTGTCGGCCATTTTACAGATGAGGAACTTGAAGTTCAGAACAGTTAACTGACTGTCCTGGAGTAACACAGCTAGTAAGAGCCAGAGTTAAAGAAGTCAGATTTTCTTTATTTCATACCCCAGCCTTAGGGAGCCTTATGGTATAAAATGAGATGAACACGGAACAATGAGAACGAAGGTCTGTGTTGTAGCTCCAGCTCTACGCTCTACCACCTCACAGCAGGGGGAGCGGTTGCAATCACTTCTCCTCTCCAGAGCCTCAGTTTTTACCTGCATCATTTTTGCTGGGCTGGGGGTGGGGGTGGGGTGGGAGTTGGAAGATCAAGTGAGCTAATACTTGGCAGTATTTGGTGAATTGGAAAGCATAATATCTATAAAACGTTCATAGCTACCAAATACAACAGAAATTATCACACTAGCCCAACAACAATGTTCCTCCCCGCCCCCCCCCCCCAAAAAGGGAAGTGTTGTAGAAGAAACTATGGGGCATAAGGTAGTGCAAAGTGGACACTGAAGGGGTGGGGGGAGCCCTCATTAATAGTATTTGTCAATTTCCATGGTGCAAAAAATACTCCAACCATGGCCGTCCTTTCAAGCAGAAAGGTGGAGAATACATTCTCAGGAGCCGGTACAAGCCAGCAGCAGCACAACATGAGAAGGAGTGATTCCCGAAAATGAAAGACTGAGGTGACATTTAGAGGAACAAGGACCTGGCTTGGGGGTGGCTTTAATAATTTGAATTGGGGCTTGTTATCAGGCTGGGGAGAGGGAGGTTAGAAAGAAAAGGGAAAATGCAATGACTCCAAAGACAAACAAACAGCCTACTCTGTCTTCACCCAACACTGCTGGAATGACATGTCTTAATGTCTGTGCATGTGTAGTGAGGGATTTCCCAAAACACTCACCTACTCTTTCCTCAAACAAACCTGTAAAAAGGAAATAGCCTACAGTAAAATGACAGTTAGTCATCTAAGACTCTTGGGCCTTAAGAGAACAGGACCCTCATTTCATGGAACATTCTTGCAATATGGGTACCCCCTCTTCCCTTGCAGGCCCAGTCTGTCTAGTTTCAAGCCAAAGAACTTCCCTTTCTCAGACCTCTCCGCTTCATTCCTTAGGCTTCAATGTCAGCCCCAAGTCAATTGGTGCCCAAGTACTGGCCACCCACTAGGTGGTTTCTCTCTCTGGGAAGGTACAGTTAGAGAAAACAAACACCTTACATTTCAAAGCTTCCCATATTGTAGGGGTATGGATTCAAGGATGTCATTTTACTTTTTTCCCCCAAACCAGGCTTTTATCACAAACAAAAGGAACTTAAATGAAAAGCTCTGTGAGAATGTGCCGGACCTTCCTTGGAGTACAGATTTTTCAGCAGACAGAACAGCGATCTCGTCCTTCAGCGTTCGGAGCTGTTTCTCATAATCAGATATCACTTCTGAGTCAGACTTGTCGGAGCTGCGCCTGTCGGAGCTGTCCGAGCCCCGCTTGTCCGACCTTTCCGAGATGCGCCTGTCCGACCTGTCCGAGATGCGCCTGTCTGACCGGTCCAAACCGCGCTTGTCCGAGCCGAGATCCTTCGTTCTTCTCTGCTCAGAGGTCCTAGGCTCAGCGCGCAGCTCTGCAGTCCTACGCGCAGAGATCCTATTCGCTGCATTTCTGTGGCGGGACTCCTCCTGGGCTTGAAGAGATTTAAGCCTGAACAAGAAAAAAAAATTAAAGAAAAGAGAGGGAAGAAGGAAAGGTAATAAGCAACAGTTGGCACATTTAAAATAAAAGCTACTCTACTTCGTATGCCATTATTGCATTGTAAAACTCGAATGAAAATACGCAGGAACAAACCAAATTAACAAAGAGTAGACTAGCCAGGTCAGGGGGCCACTCCGTGTCTGCAGCTTGCATTGGAAAAGGCTCTTGAACAAGAGTTACATATGCAGATCCTCTAGCAAAAGCAGAGTGGGCCTGTGGTCATACTGTTTTAGGTTGGACTGATACTAACTGCACAAAATTCTAGGAGCATTTGTCCAGAAGCCAGGCAAAGATATTATCTCTGAAGATGGACTATGGGGGGAAATTACAATGGAAATTGAATATCATGCACAATACTGGATAGAAGTGTGACCTATGAAAATAATGTACATATGACAGAAACAAACAAAGCTTTAGAAATGAAATTGGCATCCTTGTAAAGATACAAGGAGGTATGGCCGTCACCAGACAGGAGCAAAAGCCATAAGAAGAGGACCTGCTGTGAGGAAAACGACAGCGGTGTAAGATGACAAGGGAAGGGGTAAGACTGAGAAGCATGGGGAGATGCTAAAAATGCAGCAGCAGGATTAAAAGCTGTGCTAGAAACAGTAAAGAACAGAATCACTGGGTAATCTGATCGATGCATTTGAGAGGGTATATCAAATAGGAATAAGAGATTGAAATGATGAGAGGGGAGACAGAAGTGGAAAGCAGAAGGGTGCTCCAAAATGTAATTTAGGGATGTTGCTGAAGAAATCAAAACAATCGGAATATGTGCGAAGGCAATGGAATGGTATTCATATGGAAATATATATATATTTCATTTTTTAAAAGATTTTATTTATTTATTTTTTTAGAGAGGGAAGAGAGGGAGAGAGAGAGAGAGAAATCAATGTGCAGTTGCTTGGGGTCATGGCCTGCAACCCAGGCATGTGCCCTGACTGGGAACTGAACCTGCAACACTTTGGTTCGCAGCCCATGCTCAATCCACTGAGCTATGCCAGCCAGGGTTAGAAATATATATATATATTTGTTTGGAAATATATATATATATATTACACATATAGGTTTTAATACATTTTCCACTTGCTCTTTTTGGGGTGAAAATATCAAAATAAAAACCAAGGAAGGATCAGTATTTATCTTTTCCTTCTAGAAATTTATCTTTAGAAAATAGTCTGAAATTTAAACTAAGATTTGTCACAGAAATCATCACAATGTTATTTCCAATGTTGAAAAGTGTATCAGAGTAAATAGTCAATCTTAGGGAAATACCGGAATGATGGAATACAATGCACCCATTCAAAACTAAGTTCTGCAGCAGTTTGGGTTTTTTTTCATTAGTGATAGAGAAAAATAATGTTAAGTGAACAAATAAGGTCCAAAATTGTAAACTTACACTTACTTTGTAGTCTTAACTCTACTTCGAATGTATGAATTGGAAGAAATATCCAATGGTAACAATAACTGGTTCTAGAATTAAGAAAAGGTTTCTAGTTTCCTTTATATTACATTGTACTTTGGAAATCCTCTTTAGTAGACAGGTAACGTTTTTATAGCAAGAAAAATATATAAAACACTAATAAAAGTATTGTTCCCTTTCCTCTTTGATTGTGAACAGATTCTTTCATATTGTAATGGAACACCAAAAAAGCTAAATTCAAAGATTAATCAGTGGGCTGCAATAATCCTGTCATTTTTTTTCCTTACTGCTTTTTTAGCTGATTTATTTCCTCCTCTGCAGCCAAAAGGGATATGGCCGATCTGTTCTTGGTTGCTTCAAGAGGCTTTGCGCTTTCAGCCAGACTGTAAGAGAAATCAGTAACTAAAGACAGATTTTCCAAAACTGGCAGACTTTCTAAATCAAGGCATAGGTTCTCTCTCGGGAACTTTTGGCATATGATACAAATTTGACATAAACAAGATCAAATTATAAGACATCTGCATTCAATCAGATGACATTGGAAACGTTATGTTGCACTTAGATGCAAAAGCATGCTAGCATCTTTCCTGTGTCAAACACAAAGAAGTTATAAAGCTACAACCCCCTAAAAGACTATGTAGTAACTATTAACAGTAAAATGTAAAGGACAAAGAAAGTTTTTCCATTCCTCCTTCTCACCCTCCTAATCCGTCTGCTTTAATTACACCAGGTGTCCAGGTTGCCTCGCTCTATAAGGTCTTCATTTTCTGCAATATATTACTGCCTCTTCTGATTACTTGGCACAGTAAAGCTGAATTTGACTTAATTTTCCCAGAATTCCTAAATATTAAAAAAATTATTTGCCCACCTATAAAGTGCTCCACAATTACACCTGACTACAGTCTATCTTGTGTGTTTCTGCCTCTGACTTCCATCCCTTATTAAGCACGAGTTTCCTGAGTTTTTCACATAACTCGGTCACTGTTAGTTTTAATGACTCTCCCCACTGCAGGCAAATCATAGTAAATGCACTATTTCTTTAAGCCTACCTAAATTTAAAAGGAAACTGGAATGTCCTGGATGACAGTGGATGAAGACCAATGGTTCTCAGTTAAGTTGTCCTCATGCTGTGAGAGATCATGGGTTGGCAAAGGAGTCTCGACTTAGGGGACCCTACTTCCCTAGAACATCCAGACTCTTTCGTCACAGTAGTCCTGAGGCTAAGAGAGAGACGCTGCCACCTCGGCCCACACAACAGGTCCTCATCCTCCGAGTGCCACCCTCCAGGCCGCCCTTGAGCTCTCCCCTTCTCCTGAGCTCCTGCAACACTCGGCTCATGCTGGCAGTCTCACCACAGACACACTGTGCACTGCTCGAGGACAAAGACTTTATTTTATTCATCTCTTTATCCCCGGCACCTAAAAAAGTGCCTGTCACATAGTAGGATATATTTTTTAAAACCCAAACATGAATGATCAAAATGTCTAAAGCCTGAAATAAAGCCATAGAAGCAGTAACTTCACAATAGGCCTACTGCAAGTTGCAAGGAGATTGTTGTAATCTAGTTCAAATGTGACTGTGTTTGAGGTTTTTAAAAATATTTATGGAAAAATGAACACTTCAGAGAGAGAAAACTGTAGAAAAAAATTAAATGAACAAAGTGGGCTAAGAAATGAAGGAGCAGAAAGCAGGAATAAAGCAGGTTTTTCCTTTCAGAACATGGCATATATGTGTGAACACATATACACATAAGCAAACATACATGCTAATTTGGTGCCCTTGGATGGCATACAGAGAGAAGAAGGGGAGGTACATTCATGTGCCAAGAATTGTTTTAAGCATATGAATATTTACTTAAATTCTTGTTATGGATTTATTCTTTCATTAAGCAAATTATTGAAAATTCACTATGCACCAGGCATGATGCTGGGTGCTGAAGATACAACAGTGTTAAAACCTCAGTACAAGGAAGTAACCCTTGGGAGTTTCCAGCCTACCGGCTTACAAATATGCAAGCAATTGTTTGAAGGCTCCAAATTGTAGGAAGTGCTATTCCTAACTGTGAAAGAGAATTTAAGGAGAGAAAAAGGCTTTGAAGACCTTTTGATGTATAGTGGTCACGAACAGACTCTGAGAAAGTCACATTTAAGCTGAGGCCTGAAGAACGAGCAGGACCCAGCCATGCAAGTGGCCAGCGGGAGACTTCCATGTCTCTGAAGGACACAGGCAAAGGCCTCGCAGGGGAGCAGCAGCAGACGGCAGACCAGGTGCGGGGAGTCTGGCGTGAGGGTGATGTGAGAGGCAGGGTCAGGTCGTGCAGGGCTGCAGAGCCCTAGGAAGGCTACTCACAGCTATCAAGTGGGGCGATGACATAATACAATAAAAATATTTTCTGTGTGAGAAATGGCTTGCAGTAGCCAAGAATGGAAACAGGGAAACCAGTTGGAAGGCAATGAGTTGAGGCAAGAGGTATCAGAAGTTAGAACCAGGGCAGTAAAATAGAAAAAAAAGGGGGGGTGGGGACAAGTGTGGGAGATGCTTAGAAAGCAGATTCAACTGGATAGTCTAATTGATTAGGACATAGGAAATGCAGAAAAGTGAGATTCCTAACCAGAGTCCAGGCATTAAATCGAACAGACTTCCTCTGTCTGGAGTTCGTCAGTCCTGGGCAGGCCCGAGCCATTCAGCACTGCGCCAGAATGTGCACCTTCAGAGCTGATTCACAACCAAGCTGGTCTCCACAAGGTCAGACAGGGGCACCTCCTTGGGTGGGTCACTCGTTCCACAGCAGGTAACACCCCGGCCTCAGAGACAAGTAGGCAGAGTAGGAGAGGGAGCGGGGAGCTGGCTACCACAGAACGTGTGAGGCCTTAAATAAAAATAGAATATGAACCACAAGTGGGTTCATAAAACAAAACAAAACACAAAAAACCTAGGAAATTCGGAGAAAAGCAACAAGGACTTTCCTGTATGCAACTTTCAGACGGACGGTAGGGGACCAGGATGTATAGATAAAGAGAACACACACACAGATGATCGAGCAAACAGGGCAAAGCCATATGGAAGGGTATGTGGGTGTTCTTAGTACTCTTACTGCAAATTTTCTGTATTTCATATTACTTGCAAATTAAAAGTTTAAAAAATGCATGCAGTTATAGTTTCTTAGTCTGAGGTGCTCCTTATATCTAAGTATCCCAAGAGAACCTGGGCCGTAGGGATCATAACACACTGGGGAAACGCTGGCCCCAGATTCACAGACACCAACTCCACACACAACCACACTATACAGAACTATGGTGACAAGAGAGGGAGGGAGAAATTCCTGGCTCCTATTGGGGCAGGCAAAGGAGAGAACCAGCACAATCTCAAAGCAGCAAGAGGCAAATGGAGGCACCTAGTCAGCAGCAGCAGCGGCCAGTCAATGCCCCAGAGACCTAACCACACAAGCCACAGCACGGCACCCATCAGCACAAGGCTTTAGTGCCCCGATGGAACTGTTTTGTGCAAGAACCCAGCAGGCAGTACAAGACCAAAGCCTCTCTCCCTGAGCACCAGGAGGACAGGCAAGCACCCCCCTGCCCCTAGATGTCAGTCTGAGGAAGGAAGAGGGCAACGAGACCCCTGGAGAGGGTACACAGGGCCCCTGAGGAAAGTCTGGACTTGCAATTAACTGAGTATTTACACAAAAGGAACTACAACAAACCAGAAAAAAAGGAGCAAACCTAAGGATTTTCCTCCCACTCCAAAATCAGCTGATGTTGGCTAAACTAGGTTGCAGAAATTCAGAGGAATTATGCTTTTTATACCTTACATTTGCCAACTTTGACTGTTGCAGCTATAGAACTGCTCGTGGGTGAAGGTTCCAATTAGAATAGTGAACGGGGGTGTGTGGAGGGGCACGCAGCACACACACAAAGAGAAAGGTCTGGAGTCAAATACACCCAAATATTAACAGCAATGAGATAACGGGTGACTTGCACTTCTATCCTCTTATGTTGTATGCAATTTGAGAAAAAAAATCTGTATTTTCTAATCAGGCAAAACGAAATCAATAGAGATGTTTGCCTTAGGAAGAAATCTCGTCAGAGAACAAGGCAGAAGGCCACGCCCTATCCCATCAGAAGCCCAAACTACTGAAAAAAGAATTCCTTGCTGCCCCGCACAGGTCAACAGTGGATCGATGCCGTGGGAGGAGGAAACTCCTTACTAATGGATGGCGTTTTGTCAGGCACGTCAAATGCCATTTCATGCATGTATGAATCCCTTCCTCAAGTACAACCCAAAGTCAGCCATTCTCTTTGCAGGGATTCCTCCAGCTTGCTACCCTGGTTTTGCACACAGCATCAATCTGATATCTGTTGCTGCCTGGCACTGCTTAACTTTTTTTAAATACATTTTTATAACTAATGGTTATTCCAGACTCTTGAATTGTTCATCATGTAAAGAGTCTGATCACTCAGTCTCACCCCCCAGATGAGTGCACCTGACAAACAAACGCAGTCTGCTTCATCTTGCTTCCTCTCCTAGTTTTTCTGTTTGCCCTCCTTAACCCGTTCCCTCTGTATCTTTTCTTATTCTTCTCCCTAAAAAGTAGATTTTTCGTGTAACAATCTTCTTCTGTTTATAAACATGGGCTAATAAGGGGCCTATGGAAAGGAAGGAGCTCCAGGAATGGAGCCAAGAGAACCTGGGCTGTAGGGACCATAACACACTGAGGAAACCCTGGCCCCAGATTCACAGACACCCACTACACACACACACACACACACACACACACACACACGTATTTATTATTAGCAAACAATTGTACATGCTTGTCCTTTCAAACTTAAAAATTAAAGTGAAGAACAAACAACTCTTTTTGGAAAAAGATAACTTGCATTCCTCTTACTCGTCTTGAACCTGGTTGAGTTGGCTGCGAGTCTCGCTCAGCTCCGAGTCTAACTGCTGCAAGTCCCGATCCCGAGCACCAGACTCCTTCTGTCTTTCCTTATCAAACGTGTCCTGGGAAGATACGTGCGTCAAAAAATAGTCTGAACACGTGAAACGACGTGGCCAGGCTACACAGGTATGATGCTGCGCAAAGGAAGCCAAGCACAAAATAAAGAGTACATAACATGTGGGTCCATTTGCAGGAAGTCCTAGGGCAGACAAAAGTGGCCTGGAATGGAAAAATCAGAAGGGCGGCTGCCCTGGGGTGCGGGGACAGGCCTGAGGAGTGGCACAGGAATGCCCCGGAGTGGGGGAAATGTTTTATATCTTAGTAGGATTGTGAGTTATGTGGATATAACATGCATTTGTCAAAATTCATCAACCTATGGGTGTCACTGTAGGTAAATTATACCTCAAGTTAAAAAAAAGACATTTAAATATCATCCTATATCTCTATATTCAGAATAACATGCATAGTAGGTAAAAACCTAAGAGGCATATGAAAATCCCCAGGGGAAAATATTGCTTAAAGACAACTGATGTTTACAGAAAACTTACAACATGTAAGTTACCTCTCATGTTTATCACATTTAATTCTCCCAATGACCCCATTAGGCAGTGAAACCATTGCCCCCCATTTAGCACACAAAGACACTAAGACATGACAGGTTAGACAATCTACCCAGGACCATAGAACAGGGACAAGAATTCTGTCCAGTGACCCCTAACAGAAACCCTTCAGCCATCACCTCCTGAGGCCCCATTACTTAGAATAACCTGCTCAGCACGCCTCCACTTAGAAAGACATTTATGGGGGATCTCCATTTATGGAGATCCATGTAGACATTTAAAATCAAGGTCACTAATGTTTTGCTTACCCAGATACAATTTGAACATTGATTAAAATTTTTTAAAAAATTAAAATAAAATAAAATAATTATCAAATAAAGTTAACAAAATATTAAACAAAAAACAAAAATAATAATAATGCCAATGCCTTAAGCAAGGTATATGTTCTCCAGTCTGATCTTCAGCTATTACAACACTGACCCTGTCCATGGAAGCCACCCAGACCAGCCACCAATTAGGATACCCTTTATCAGTCGACCAGAATGGAGTTTTCTTCTTATCTTGAATTTTCCAACTAATTTCATTTCACTCTTTCAGAATACTGAGCTTTTTTATCTAATAATCTCTTTCTCTTCTGAGCCCCCGTGGTACCCCAACTGTCTGCGTGACTATTTTTGTCTTTTAAAAGTTACTATTGAATGCCTGGTGTGGGCCGAGCAGTGCACCACACAGAGATCATCCCCAAGCCCTTTTCACAGCTGGGGAAGCTGGGGCTCATTGACTGGCCTGGTCACACCACTAGAAAGTAAGCAAACCTGATATGTGAATCCAGGTCTGTCTGAAGAAAAAACTCAATCCAATATACCCCATACTACTGTAAACAGAAACTCACCTTTTATACCTGTGTCCCAATTTCCCAAAGTAGAGTTGAGACCCTCTCTAGGTCAAAACCTATGTTTGAGTTCCCGGAGCCTGATCAAGGTGCTGAAAGTCAAGGGGAACCTTTGGCATCCATACCTGCAGAGAGGGGACCTTGCTGTCAACAGGTTTTCCCATGGAAGCAGCAGTGAAGGAGGCCTCCAGCCACGGCAGAAGGCGCGATTTGATTACTTGCACACCATCATAATGTCCTCCTAAAACAACCCACAAGCCAGGTCAGCGAGTGTGGTCCTACCACCCCGACTCAGTCAGAGACCACGAAGAAAAGATTTTAAAAAGGGGTTGGCGGGGGCGGGCACAGGGTAGTCTCACCTTCTTGAGCTGTTATAGTGAGGATTCCAAAGAGTTGTCCCTGTACCCTGGCAACTTGTTCGATGAATTCAAGGCAAAGACTTAGGTTTTGATCACACGAGTTTGTCTGCAAAGCCAAAACAGTTGACATCAGTTCAGCTCTTCACTCCCACTGCAGTCAGACAAGGGCCTCGCTTTACACCCTCTGTGGGCTCCCAGGGCAGATGCTGCTGTGCATTCGCCCTTTCCTCCTGGACACACAGCTGGAATGTCTCTCCAGCTTCCCTAGCAGTTTGTAGGGCCATGTGACGGAGCTCGGGTCCATGGGATGGGAAGTGATGTGTGCCACTTTGGGGGTGGCCCGGAAGAAATCCTCTTGTGGGACTCTCTTTTCTTTCTTTTCCCATCAGCCAGCCAATGGCAGAAGACCCCAACGGCATAGAGATGGTGGAGCTGCAGGGTTTGGGAGGCAGCTCATTGAACACTTACAATGAAGGTTACATAATTGAGAAAGTTTATTTGTGGGCATCAAGCCACTGTGGTTGGGGGCGGGGGTCATTTTAATAGCAATAGCCCTGACTCCCTATTCAGTGGAATCCTGAAAAAAAAGTTATTTTGTAAAGTGAATAGACCCTTTGTAATATAGTAAAAATCATTGCTTCCTAATTTACCTGCTTTATTGGTTCTTGTCCTCTACCTAAGTTTGATACTTATATAAAGAATGCTACTTGTTAACAGGGAAAACGTGCTGCTGGGTTGAGGACACAATGGAGAATGAGACACAAAAAGATGGCCCAGGCCATGCGGCACACGCAGCCACGTCGGGGAGACAGTGGAGTAGACAGTTACCCTGCGGTGGAGCTGCAGGTCTTCCCAGAGCAGTGAGCAGGGGTCTACTCAAGAGCCCATGGTCTTGTAAAGTCAAGGAAGACCTCCTGCCAAGAGGAGGTGAAATCTAAGTGAGAAAAAACTAGGCAGACTCTGGGAAAGGGGTCGTTTGAGTGGCTGTGGGACACTCTAAGCAGTAAGAGCAGAACATGAAGAAACCAAGAAGTAGTAGTTCTTTTATTTTCCTGGTTTTGTCATCTCCTTGGTGAGCTTTTACTGTTTCCTCATTAGCTAAACCTCTAAATGAGTCTAATGCTAAAGGAAGGGACCCAACCGTAAGCAATCGACAAATCATGTGGGTATAGAAATGCACAGACTGCTGTGTCATCTGAAGCCATGATAAGTGCAGTGAGCACTATGAACCCCAAGACTGGAAGTGGGTCACAAGGAGGATAGAAACTAGAATGAATAGGAAGAGTTTAGATGACCTCTAAGGAAAAGTTTACAACAAAAACGCACACCTGTGTCAACAAGAGAAGTGCTTCCAACAGGCAGTGAGCTCCCCGTGGACAGACGCAATGCCTGCCCTAGTCACTCACTATTGTATTTCTAGCCCTGCATTCTGGAGTCTCCATATATGCAAACACAATTCGTACTGGATGGATGAGTGAATATAAGATGATTCACTCGTTTGGGTTTATTACATACCTCCTAAGTGCCAGGCACTATTCATGCCTTATATATACAAACTCCATTAATCCCCACAATAGTACACTCTAAGATAGGAGTACCATTATTACTGTCCCCGTCTTCAGATGAGAAAACTGAGATGCATAGAGGTTAAATAACTTGCCCAAGGTTACTTAGCTAATAAAATGTCAGAACTGAGATCAGAACCCAAGTTGGCTAGTTCCAGACCCCATGCTCTTAACCACTAAACTGTACTGACTTTCGGGTGGTGATTGGTGCTGGGAGTAGAGGGAGGACCAGATGACATGACAAAGAGTGAGTGGGGAGGGCGGCAGAGAAGGCCTCTTCGAGGAGGAGTCACTGAGCCATCCTGAGTGCAGAGGCTAGAGAAGGAGCGTGTCGGGCTGTGGGAAGAGCAGGGGCAAAAGCCCTTTGGCAGAAAGGAATCTGACAACCTTGAGAACCAAAGTCGGAAGTTGGAGGGGTTGGCACGACAGATCCCAGGAAGCATTGCAGGCCTGGCAAGAAGCTGGATGGAACGGACTCATCATAACCCAGGGGAGGCTACTGGTTTACCTTCCATGCTCGGTAAATTGTACCTGGTGACAAGCTCTTTATAGCACTTATTTCTGTGGGCCATTTGTTTCTCTGTCTTATCCCCTATCCCTTTCTCCTAAGACTACGTGGTTTGGTTTGTTTTTTTCGATGATTTTGCCTTTCTCTGTATCAATTGCCACTAGTACACACAGCTCATTGAGGTGCCCAAAAATAGTTGATGGATGAGTGAATAAATAAGTGAGTGACTTAACATACTTTGGAGCACACAGCTTAAACAGCTACCCCCATTCCTGTCTTGCTGACCCAGCAGCTCCTCGCCCTTGCTGTGTTGCTCCTGCATTCACAACACTGATCTTCAGTTCCCCTTGCAGCCT
The DNA here is from genome assembly GCF_019186645.2 of Phyllostomus hastatus. Lineage (NCBI taxonomy): Eukaryota > Metazoa > Chordata > Mammalia > Chiroptera > Phyllostomidae > Phyllostomus > Phyllostomus hastatus. The sequence continues at coordinate 30,464,758 of NW_025333709.1, read as the reverse complement.
TCTGCCCCCTGGTTAGACCATGCCACGTGCTAAGTGGACACAGAATGGGCATGGGAGTCCAGCAGACCTGAAGGAGTGTCTCCGCTCCACCACTTTTCACAAGTTCTGTGTGATGCCACACAGGTTACCTCTCTGAGCCCATCTCCTCTCCAGAAATGAGGGTAGAGAATGCCTTGCAGAGTGTTAGGAGAATTAAATCAGAATAATTCATATTCAGCACCTCAGACAAATTCAATAATTTGTACCTACGAGGTGGCATTCAGTATTTAAAGGGGCGATCTGTTTAGAAATAAGGCAGACCATGGTTCAATCTGGTTCTTCACTTATTAGCTGCATTCCCTTAGAAAAGAAATTTCTCATATGAGTCTCTGTTTGCTCTACTTAGGAGGAGGTTGATCTCACGAGCTAACCTAGGTGCAGATTTGAGGAGATACATAATAATTAGAAGGATCTTTGTGCTATGATTACTATACGCTCCTATGCCTTCCTTGCTCAGTGCCCGGTACAAAGTGCCCAAAGGAATGTTTGTCAAATGTCTGAGTGCACAACTTGAATAACAGAAGAGAACACACTGTCAGACAGTTCCTGTTCCCAAGACATGTCACAACACGCTGCAGCCTCTAACACAGAGCACTGCACAAGAAACTCATGGTTCAGTAGAGTCACGTTACCGAACACATACTCATGCAGGGTAAATAAAGGTATGAACTGATTATACTGTCTCCTCGTTCCAAAGCACAGACTCTCTATTTTCTTCATTCACAGATCACTGAGTTCCTACTATATGTAAGGACTTGGGCTGGCAGCTCAGGACACAGAGTCACATTTTTAAAAAATAATAATAATAAATGTTGCCTGGTGTCAAGGAGCTCGCCAGCTGGGGAAGCAGGATGGAGAATGGGAAACATACAGGGATTAAATAGTTACCTGAGAGTTTATTAGGGGTTCTAGGTGGATAGCGAGCTACTGAGGGGACAAATATCACAGTCGTGACAGGTGAGGGGCAAGAAGTTAGGGTATTTTGGGAGGAGCAACAGCAGGTACCAAGGCAAGAAACAACAAGGTGTATTATAGGGCAAAGTGGAAGACAGGGTCCAGGGACCAGATAATGAAAGACTGCATTTGTCACACAGCCCCTGGGCCACGCGGGTTTGACAGGGGCACGACATGGCCAGATTTGCTTTGCATCTTACAAAGTTCAGTCTGGCAGGAGCAGGCCCGATGGAGTTTGCACTAGAGAGCCTGGCAAAAAGGCAGGCAGATTTAACCATCTGGCTGAGAGACACCGAGGGCTGTGGAGATGCCAGGGTCCCCTGAAGGTCTTTCCCAGCCCCATATCACATCTGTGTCTACCAAGGTCCCACTGATGTGAGCATTCCCGAGGAGGAAGTCAGGAGGTTTGGAAACAGGTAAGAGGTATAAGAGGGATGCTGCTGCTTAGGGAACAGTTTAGGGGAACAGCGGGACCTTCGGATGAAGACGTCCAGTCATACTGCCTAGCAATTACTGGGCACCAACTCTACAGCAACCAGGCACTGTGCTAAGAGGTTTAGACACACTGTTTCACTGAATCCTCAAAACAACCCTACAAACTGAATACCATCCATCATCCCAAATTCATTAATGAGGACAACATGGATCTTAAATTCAAAAGAGACAGTGTTTGAGCTGGAACCTAAACCCATTCTTGCAGCCCCTGACACTGGAGCCAAGGTCTCAACGATAATGCTTTACCCAAACAGTTGGAAAATCAGTCTGGATGGAGGAAGAGAGGCGGGGTTAGAGGCACAGTGTTGGAAGCCATCAGCCGGTGGGCAGTGGAGGCCACAGGCACAGATGAGATCGCCAGGGAGAGTACAGAGTGGGGAGAGGGCTGAGGGCAATTTTGCTAATTCAGGAATGGGCTAAGGAAGAATGGCCAGTGAATGAAAAACAAAACAAGAGTAGTAAGGACCAAGGACATCCAGGAAGGAAGACAAAGAAGAATCAGGAAGGCAAAGAAGGAGATGGTTTCTTCTCTACTTTGCTCGCCCATTTATGCGCAAAACAAGTCTTTAGGGATGGGGCTACTGTGTGCTTGATGCTGGGGACTCAGGGATGAAGGAAATATTCTCTTGCCCTCAAGAAATCCGTAGTCTAAGATAAACATGTCAATAAATGCAAAACCAGACACTACTTGCTATAAAAAAGGTTGGACCAGATTTTGGTAGTGAGGCTCAAAGGAGGAAGTGGTCAGAAGCCACAAGATTCAGCAAAGCCTTCACCAAGGAGCTTTGTGGGCTCCTGCTCCAAGAAATTCTAATTGCTCCTGAGTGGGGCTTGGACATTGAAATTTTTTATAAGCTCTCTAGATGATTGTTCTGGGCAAACAACACTGAGAACACAGCATTAGTGGGAAGTGAAAGCAATGGAGAAAGTCTCAACCAGTCCTCCTACCTAAGAAAAACTAAGAGAAAACAGAGTATATCACAATTACTAAAATAAGATTTCTGAAATCTTTGCTTCAGCTACATATGCATAAACGTATGTGTGCCATGTCGTGAAGTAAAATGCATTGATTTCTGGGGGTGAGTTTTAAAAACTCTGCCCTAGGGGACAGTGCTTTGCCCCATGTTGAGAATCACTGGTCTGGGCAATGAGGGGCACAGAAACAATCCCTCAAACAGTTGTATCAACGTTGGCTGGGAGGTGGGCACAGAGGAAGGCAGAGAACTCAGTGGGCACATGCCACGTCATAGGCGTGGAATTTAAACAAGTAGCCTTCAGACTATCTAGTGGCTTTGCACGGATAGGAAAGCCAGAAGTAACAGAAAGGAGTAGAATATCCAGGAATGCAACCACCGGCACTAGTAACAAAAAGAAAACCCCCAGAGATGAGCTGCTCACCTGCTTTCGTAACCACAATGACTGTAAAAATACTGTGAGTCCTGTTAGGGGCAGAATTCTCTGGACAGCATGAAGCTATTTTTGCAACCAAGTTCACCTGCAATCCGCCCTAGACACACCAGGAATCTGGGTTTCCCACACACTTAAGAACTGATGGGAACTTGAATAAGAGCAACTGCATTGGAAGGGGAAAGTGGGAGGTGTTTGACAAATATTTAAGAGGTAGAGCCCTCAGGGGATGATGAACTCATTTCATAAGGACAGAGAGGGAAGGGCCCAGGTTTCTAACTGGGGCCACAGGCAGAGATTGTGATGCCATTGCCCAACCAGAGGCCACGAGGAGAGACAGCCACAGAGAAAGGGGAGGGGATCGCTGGTCCCATGTGCTTTGTGTTGGGCTGGAGGATGTGCAATTTCCACAGGCAGCTGTCTGGAAGACAGGTGGGGCAGGAGCCCTGGAGAAAGGCCCATGCCGGAGATACACTTGAGAGTCACCAGCTTCTGGGAAGCAGCTAAAGGCATACATAAGATTTGGTAAGATGTGTCTATTGCTATAGAGAAATCAAGGAGAACAGGGGTAGGAAAAAAGAGATTGGATTTGACTGACTACCAGGTGGCTTCTGGTGACTGCTATGAAAGCCGTGCTAGCAGAACGAAGTGGGAGGATTTACCTCCCCCTTCCAGGGCGGAGGAACAAAGCAGTTGAAGAAGCGAAGGCAATGAGGACAGAAGGACGGGTTATGCTTTGAAGAAGTTTCATAGTACGGGGAAGGAGAGCAATGGGACAGGAGCTCTGTCCCCATCGCTTCAGTGTCTCCACTCTCTGACCCCAACAGAAGACCTGTGCCTAAAAGTTGCCCCATTTCCAAGGTCCTTCCGAAAATGGCTCCACACAGCTCATCCAGCCTCACCTCCCTCCCGCGACTCTCGCCCCTCCAGTCACTATCCTGCTTTGCCACGCACACAGCCCGTGTGCCCCAGCACGGCCTCCCCTCCTCCCATGCCTTTCACTTCCCCCTGAGCAGCTTTGACCTTATTAACATTTCCCGCCACGAGAGCCTGGTCTCTTGTGGTAGAGAGCCTCCCTACCAGGGGTTCTCTCCTACCTGTGGTTCTATTCCTAACCTTGAATCCCCTCCACAGCCCGAGAAGGAGAGAGAAAATTTTTCATCACTAAATGAACCCAATTTGTCACTAAATATTTGTGATCAACTTGCGAACCTTGGTTTAAATCCATCAGTTTCGGCACAAAACACAGTTATTTCCACTTTAAGAAACTTTAGTCTCACACAACAAAATACACTTCATATATAAGAATTAAATAGTACATTCCTTTAAAATATGAATATTACATTAAATGGTTCATTTGACATTTTTATGTTTAAAAAATACTTTTTCAAACAAATTATTTTACATACAACAAGACTACCATTTCAAAATGCCAGTTAGAGAATTCGCGGAAGAACAAGGAAAAGGGACCATTGTCAGCGAGTGGAAACGAGCCTGGAGGGGCAGCGTTCTGTAGCAGGTCCCTGCTGCTGGTCGTGGAAACTCACACGTAGAAAACGGAAGCCCTAACACCCACCCCCTCTGTTTCCCAGTGTCCAGGGTGCATACACTGGGGTAGGGGTGGGCTGGCAGGAAATGGACACGGCAAGTAAATGGAATTTCCTTACACCTTCCCTTCCTCTGCAGGAGATAAGACAATGCACTCGGCAAGCAGAAGACCTAGCTTCAAACCCAAGTTCCACCCTTTCCAGGGGAGTGACCTTGGGCAGGCCAGCTGCCCTCCTAAGGTTTGGCCTCCTCATCTGTAAAATGTGGAAAATAAAACCTGCCATTTCACAGGTTCTTATAAGATTTAAAGGCAATAATGCATGCAGAGTGCTTTGAACGCTTCTGAGGGCTCTTTCTATGCTGGTTATAACAGGCTCCACCTGCTCCCCTAACACAGCTTTCCAAGCACCTCTGTTCTCAAAGCAGCCCTTTCCATCATGGCTGGCTTTGCACACTGCCACTCCCGCCACAGCAATGTTTCAAAACCAAAATACTGGCTTTAAGCTATAAGCTAAAGTAGACTTATACGTGCCCCGACAATTTAACAAAAGCTTCTATGTAGGCTTCTCCACTGGGTTTTAGTGTCTTGACCCCTAGTAAATATTCCCAGTGGATGTCTTCCATTATTTATTCTTCTTAAATATTAAACAATTATCTTTACATTAATGAGTTTGCCCAAGATGCAAATAAGAAAAGGCAAATTCAAAAGTTGATAGCCCCTCTGTTAAAAATAAATAATCTGCCCTAACCCTTTGTCGATATCTCTCATAGCCATGACTTCGTCATTAGTAAGCAGGGCAGGAAAGACAGTGCCAATCATCTATGTATGTTGTGTGCTCTCCATTTCTCAGGCTCCTTTGCAAGAGACTGGAGCCACACAACTAACTCTGGCCAAGGGGAGATGTGTGGAAGTGATGTGCATGATGCAAAAGCAGTGTTAGGATCCTTGCTCTCTCTCTTCCTCTGCAGACCTTCGAGGTCCTATAATGAGATGGCTGCTGCCCCAGATGGAGGCCCCAAACCCGAGCCAGTGATGGAGAGAGCTGCCATCAGACTTTGCATGGACGAAAAATCAATCTCTGTATGTGGACACACTAAGGTTTGGGGTTTTATTCATCACTGCAGCATAGTCCGTCTAGCAAAGAGATTAACGTCCTAAATGGAAGAAAAACGCTCTCCATAAATTTACTAGAATCCTCAGGAATGTAGAAGTATGTTGACTAAGGGGGAGGGGCGGAGGCAGGCAGGGAGTCTGTTTGAAGACACCATAGCAACTGCAATGACCTTTTGTACTAAGAATCGGGCACATCTTGGCAGAGAGACAGCCTCTGGTTCAACCACCAGAGTATTCTAAAGCAAACAGAGGAGACACCTCTTTAAGAGTTCCTTTTTAATGTGCTGACATTTAATATTGTGTTTTCACTTGTTAGTGAATATTTCTGTAACACAAGAGGAGAGTAATGCAAAAGGAAGCATTACCCAGCCAGCCTTACCGCCCCCACTCACTCATTAAATATTCAAAAATTTCCAGCCTGTAATGTCGTGGGGTCTATCATTTTTCTTTAAGACATATAATCCTATCTTAGGGATGAGGTTATCAAGGACATAGTAAATTCTTAGCAACTGCCACTATAACTTCATAAAGCACATTTTTTAAGTAATAAATCTCAGAGCATCTGACCAAAGTTAACTCCCTAGTCCACAGGACTCTGAGTGGAAATAAAAGAATCTCAGAGAGGAGAGAGTGTCAGCCCAGAATTGACCTCCTCCAGGTACTGCTAACATGGCCAGGAGGCTAATTTCTCTTCTCCTCCTAACATCCCCACGGAGCAATGACGTGGTTATTTGACCCTTTCACTGCTGACCAATGACACCGTGCAGATGCTGCACACATTAGAGGCGCCGGGGGCAGCACCCTCTTACCTGGTCCTTAAGGACTATCCTCAGAGGCTTTGACCTTGTTTACTAAATGTGCCAGCATAGTCTACAAGGCTGACTCATATCATCTCTTGCCTAACGTATCTCCCAGCCCTGTCCGTTCTCCCTAGAATTTCCAGTGTCCCCATTATGCAACAGCTAGAACAGCCTTTCCAAAATGAAACCCAAACACGTGTCCTCCCTGCACAGTGCGTTTAGTTTCTCCCCACTGCCCTCAGGGTCAAGTCCTAACTCCTGAATATACCACCCAAGACCTTCCACCCTCTTCCCCGCACCACCCCACCTTCTAAGCCTCATCTCACCCCCACTCCCTGCCCTGAGCGACAGTTCACAGGTTCCCCACATATGCCAGCTTTTTCACAACTCCCTTTTTGCACATGCTCTTCCTCTATCCTTTGTTTTCTTCTTCAATTAGAAATTCATCATTAAGATGCACTTGACATTTCTATTCCCAGCACCTAGCACAGACAGGTGCATCATAAGCTCTGAAAAACATGTTTGTTGAATGCGTAAGTTAATAAATGTGCACTGCAAGAAATTTAGAGTGTCTAACCCAAACCTTTACACATAACAGAAGCTCAACAACCATTTGTTGAGTGAATTATTAAACTCTTTATAATTGACTCAGTTTATAGTGGATTCTCTATGGTCTTTCACCAACATTCTCAATAACCACGAAGGGGGAAAACAGTTCCGAAAGTCATGTGTTCACACCAAGCCGTTCCCTGAACATCCAGTGGAATCCGAGTTTTAAAGGCTGAGTAATGCAATAATCCACCATCTCTTTTAAAACTAAAAGAAAATGAGTTCTCAATGTTTTATCGTTGTTGTTATGATTTGTTCCAATAACCACTTTATTGGACAGTATAACTAGAGAACATGCCTATCATCACAGAAAGTTCTACTGGGCAGCTTTGCTCTGGAAAGAACAAGGCAGCCAGTATTGCTGGGGTGGACTGAGCAAGGAGGAGAGAGCAGACGAGGCCACAGAGTTTACAGGAACACAATTGTGTAGGAGCTTCATGGCCTTTGCAGAAACATGAGCCCTGATTTCCAGTAAGACAGGAAATCTGGAGGGTTTTGCCAGAGGGGTAAGTTGGCCTTTAGAAGCATCACCTTGGGTCATTATTTGTGTAATGATCCAGATGAAAAAAATGATCAAAGGTGGACACAGGTGGTAGCAGCGGAAGTGGTCAAAAACACTCAGGTTCCCTGTGAATGTAGAAGCTGGTACCAACAGATGATGCTGGTGAAAGGATGTGGCATGTGTCATGATGAAGACGATTAAGGTAGGAAAGAGGTCAGGTTGGGGGCACGGGAGAGGCTAAGGTCGGGTTTAGACTGATTTGACTTTGAGATGACAACACAACTGAAAATGTCCAATGGTCAATCAGAGACAGGAGAGCCCGGATGAGGACAGAGCCTGAATATAGGTGAGATTCGTCAGCAACCATGCATGAGATGAAGCAGGAATGGAGGTCAAAGGGAAGAGTTCCAAAGTCTGGCCCTGGAAGAACAGCCCCTGGAGGGGAGTGGGCAAGGCAAGGAGACAAATAAATCACTAGAGGCTCCGAAGAACGGGAGTGTCAACAGTCAAATGTGACAGAGATGCCAGAGAGTTGAAGAGAAATGATGCTGCCCAGGAAATGGACAATTTGGAAGGCACTGCCCTCTGAAAGTGCGTCTCTGCTATATGGGTGCTGGGGTGGGCGGAAGGCATGGGGGATTCGAGGGAGAGAAGCTAGGCTGAAACGGATGCAGTGAGAACAGGGGGATGGGAGGGACTGTTGTTCATGAGAAACAAAAGAACAGTAAACTTTGACACTTCTTAGCACTTACAGGTAGTTTCTAAAACAATCACTTAATTGGGCCCAGCCAAACATTATAGTTATTTGTGTTAAATGTCTTCTGACAAACTGAATATACTTTTTAACATTCAGTTTATTTAGGCCACAGGGCAATACAAATTTTTTGTAAAAGGTCGTTTTAAGGAAGGTAAATATACGTATTATGATTTGTTACTCTTGAGCTTCTGAGACTAGGTGGCAAGTAGGCGAGTTTAAAGGTGGAGGGGTGGAGGGGAGGAACCAGGCTTTTGTGATAAGGTAAGTTTTAATTTCCTGCAATCTCAGAGAAGGAAAAGTCAGTGCTGTTTCTTTCAAAGTCAACAAAGGGGGTAAACACTAAACACTAGGAAGGAAGGCTATGGAGAAAGCTGTAGCTGTTGAGTTTCCATCCACCAGGAGCTCTGGTTAAAGGGTGAATGCGGAAGCCCAAGGGCCTCGGGACAGCAGCCAGTTGCATTTTTCCTGGTGAGATGTTAGAAAAAAGCTGATGTAGACTCAAAAGACTGAGGTCTGAAAAAGAACTTTGTGTATGATCTAGTCCAGTCTCTCCCATTTAACAGGTGAGGTACCGGGACCCAGAGAGGTTAGGTAGATGGGCCCCGGTCATTCAGCTAGTTCTATGCTGAACCGGACCTAGAACCTAGGGGTTCTGTTTCCAGGTCCCCAGCTCTGCCTGCCTTGCCATTCTACTTGCTATTAAGAGTGGAACTGTCCTATTTAAGACGGACAGACCAAATGCAAAGCACATTCAGCACTGGAGTTCTACCTTCTGTGTGGGGGAGAGTAATGGGAGCCTCCGTGGGGGTGGAGGGTGAAAAGGCTTGAAGAGCCCTTTGGGTTTGAGGACGGATTATTGGCCTCTCACAAACGTCCGGGCAGCAGGCCTTCTGAAATAGGCCTTGGTGTTGAAACCGTGCCTACAAGCCATGCGGACCAGTGAAACCAGCAACGTTGACAAGTGACCGTCTCACTCACTTCTGGGTAATAAATACTGGGTGTATTTTTAATAAACATCTATTCTGATACACCCCCTGGATATCCTCACAGTGGGAGACTTGCGGAGAAGCAGGAGGAGGGCTGTAGTAAAAACTAATTCGAGATGGCAACAGGAGGGTGGATTGCTGGCGGAAGGAATGAGAGGGAGAGTGGCGGACTTGACCGTCACAGCGGTGTATCGAAGGTCTTTCCCGTTGTTAGGGCCACCTGCGTCCTTGGTTACTACTAAAGGACGGGATTGCGCTCTCCACCGCTGCACTCCGAGTCCGGCGCTCTGCAGGCTGCACATCCCCAGCGCTGCCTTGCGTCGCGGGAAGAAAAGGGGTCCAGCAAACACGTGCCCTTCCTTCCTTCCCCGTGATCCCGGGAGGACGCTGGGTCCCAGTTAGAAATCACCACCGCCTGGGCTTTGCAAAGCAGCCACCCCGATGCCAGGCCTAACAAACCCCTGGCTGTGCAAGGAACTAGAGGGAGAGCGAGTGCCCGGTGGTCTCCAACCCTGACTCACATTGTACTCCCTCAGCCAGCGCTCCAGGTTGTCGTGCATCGATCGTAAAGATTCGTTGGAGATCAGTTTCCTTAGATTTTCCGCCATCTCTCGCTTTTCCGCTCGGCCCGGATGTAGGAGATGGAGACGTGGAGGGGACAAGTCGGTGGCCTCCGCAGGACCGCGGGGTGTTTAGGCGGGCAGGATGTTGTCTTTCTGCGGGGCTCAGAGCGCGGCCGATGTTTCCATCCTCCCCCTCGGGTGGGACCGGGCAGGGTTCGGGAAGCCGGGGGGAGGTGCCCTGGGCCACAGCCGCCGCGCTTCATCCGCTGCCCGGCGCGGTCTCCTGGCTCCCCCGCGGCCTCCGTGAGCCCAGGCCATAAATACCCAAGCGATTATTAAACAAACCTTGACGTGGGCGGGCGGCTGCTAGGGACGCGCACAGGAGCGCCGTGGCAACGCCAAGTCGCTGCGCTGCCCCGGCAGCCCTCTCGCTTTCCTCTGGGGCCTCGGGCACCCACCGGGCGTGCAATGTTGCTGCTGCTGCTTCTGCTGCTGCTCTGTCTCCTCCCGCTGCTCCTGCTGATGCTGCTGGCTGAAGGCGAGCGCGCCCCCTGCCACTGAGACTCCGGCGTGCGCCGGGGGCTGGAGGACGACGCCCAGACTACCTGCAGATGGCAGCTGTGCCAGACCGTCTCCAGTGTGAGATGGAGGGGCGGGGGTCAGCTGGAGGCCTTCCGTCTAGAAAAAGCAAAGGTTTTTTTCTCCGTAGAAGTTTTCGATTACGAAAGAAGCATGTTTAGCCCTTTTATTCTTTCACTTCTCAGGCCTTTAAAAATTCATTTATAACACCTGGAGCTTACCTGTATGAAACTTGCTTTTAACTACAATTTCCATTCTTCATGCTTCTACCTTTTGCAAGGTTCACGGCCCACTGGGAGGGTGCCCAAGGCAATAGATTTTAGTTCCCAGATGTTCACAAATTAAAGTTAATACCTCGGGATTGGGCAAGAGTTGGTGGTATAATTTTAGAATCATTGAACACTTTAAGTTCCCATTTAGTAATTCTGAATTCTCTAATTGACATTTTGTCAAAGTTCGGACTTGGTCTGACACTATTTCAAAAATTCATAGTAAGCCATATCGATAGTTTGAACTACTTAAGAAATGAAACCATTTCAACCATCGTTAAGCACTTTGGAAGCCCGTATTTTATACACCATCCAGTGATGTACTGATTGCAAATCCTCCTTTTCTATTCATTAAAACACTAAGTGCCCAGCTTGCTAAATATTTTAATTCAGTTCCATTTCCTTAGATACTTGAAATTATATGAACATGCATATGTCCAAGTGCTGTAAAATTCAGAATTTTCACCACTTCTTGTTTCTATTTCTGTTAATTACAGTGGTTTTACTGTCCTCTAATTAAAAAGAGATCATTTCTGGGACCTGTATTCCTACTATTTTCTGTAGACCACAAAATAACTGTAAAGGTACATAACACATGTTATTTTATCATAGTAGAATAATTACTAAAGTAAAAAAATCCCATTAAATATTTATTAGATGCTCTTTTCCTTTTAAAATATATAAAGGAGGAGGAAGGGAATAGAGAAAAACCTCACAAATTTCTTAATTTGGAGCCAATTATTTCATATTTCAATAGGCAATTGGAACCTTGAACAATCCTATTTACATATTCATAAAAAAACAAGTTAGAATATTATGTCAGATTAAGGATTAAATCTTCCTTGCTGTGGGCACTTTAACCTCAAATCCTTGGTTTCATCATCTTTACGGTGGGATAATAGTTCTTACCTCACAGAATTATTATAATAGACTAATTCATGTGAAGTACTAAGCACAGTGCTTGATATATACTGTGTTTCATAAATGCTGTGATCACTATTACTACAAATGTGATTATATTTAGAAAAAAAATTAAGTTGGAAACACTCTAAATCTCAACAATAAGGTAATGGTTGAGCCAATCATTTAATGAAATGTTGCAAAATGAGAATCTTATGATTGAAGAACATTTAGATTCTAGGAATTCTTACAATATTGGGTTGGCCAAAAAGTCCATTTGTTGGGTTTTTTTTTTCTGTAAATGGCTCTAGTAACACATAGTTGTGTTTAACTTCATTGGAAACAATTTTGTTACATTGCATCATGACAGCTGTCATATCAGTGTGAATTTTTTTTAAAAACTTATGAAAACTGGTGAATTTTTGTGTAGCTATTTTAATATTGAAAATGGAAGGAAATACGCAACACTTTCAACATATTATGTTTTATTATTTCAAGAGAAATGAAAATGCAACTGAAATGCAAAAAAAAAAAAAAGATTTGTGCAGTGTTTGGAGAATGTGCTGTGATTGATGGAACATATCAAATGGTTCCTGCAGGAGATTTCTCTCTGGATGATGCTCCACAGTTGGGTAGAACAGTTGAAGTTGATTAATGTCTCCAGTTGACACACTCATGGAGAAAAATCAACATTCTACCATGCAGGAGATAACCAACATACTCAAAATATCCAGATCAATAAAGTTATTGATGAAAATGAAATATGTGTCTTTTATTCTAAGGAAAAACTGAATGGACTTTTTGGCCAACCCAGTATCTTAGAGAAGTTGAAAGGACAACTATTGAATAGCCTGGAATATGGGCACTCCTGCTTTCTCTCTGCCAATAGTGGTTTTTCATGACCTCACATAACTGTCTAATCACTCTGAGCTCGGTTTTTTCCTATTTACATAATAAAAACATGGACTAAATGAGTTCTGAGATCTCTTGCAGTTGCGACATTCTTTAATGGTAGTTTTCTGTGTCTTTTAACATACTGGTTAAGGTTCAGATTGAGCAAATCTTGCCCTTTGTTTCAATTTTTGGTCCACAGTTCTGTTCAAGTCAAGCCTTGATTCTGAGAGCATTAGCTAATCATCAAAAGTTAAACATCTTTCTTGAGTCCAATTTATTCTGCAGGCTTGCTGGAATAACTAATACACCTTATCTCCGAGAAATAAACAAGGTATTTCTCCATAGTTGCACTTTAAGACAATTTAAACCCAGCTCTAACTGATAAAAATCTTTCCAACTCCTTCAACGATCACACTCATATTTATGTTTTGTGTCTTTCAAGAGTCAGATATGCTAATACTGTTGTGATTATCACAAAATATTGTACTTATTTGTCTGCCTCTGATACAAGCTTGTGAACTTCTTGAAGAAAAGAGGCTTATTTAGCTCTCTCTCTCTGCACCTGCAACTAGGCCCTTTGTATAAGTTTGTGAAACTGAATTGTAGCATAAGGGGAAGAAAGGAAGGGAGGAGGAAGGGAGGGAGGAGATGATTGGCTTCTTTGTATCTGATGTCACAATCCCTCTGAGTTTGAAGAAAGCAAACTTAATAGACAGCTGGTGTTCTGTGGCGTCATAATCCTCTCACCTAGCCAGCAGCCACGTGTTCTAGAGAAGTATAATGTGTCAAACACCTGGATGGCCTTCTGAAAGCCCTTCGTTTTGTCCACTCTGAATTTTACCTGCCTTGGTCAACTGGTGTGGGATTTTAGGAAGCCAACAGAAGATGAACGGAATCCACTCGGTGAAGTGAGAGCTGTGAACGTAGTTTCATGCTTCACCAAACATAAACACATGCAATGAGCCACAAGGATATGTGGTGGGATCCTCACCAGGATATCCAGTTCTTCCACTCTAAGGACAGTGAGGCCAAAGAATAATCTGTCCTGCTCCGGGGGGATGCTTTCCCAGGCGCCCGATCCTCTTCCGTGTGTGCCGCGCTATTCTTGTCTGTATTGGGAGCTTGTTCCTCTGGCTCAGGGCCTCTGTTACTATTTGAAGAAAGCCTTTTAGCTTTCCTGGCCCGCTTGCATGAAGTTTTCTCTAAATGCAGTTTTTATGGGTGGTATTGCTAAGGCACTTTCCTTGTAGGTGGCGAAACACTAGTTTGTCCATACCTCGGTGTTCTGTAACCTGTCTGCCCTCTTTTTCCAGTTTGCTGGCTTCATTGGGTACTTTCTGTTCTTTGCCACATGGGAAGGGAAAGATTTTTTTAAAACCCATCCACTGGGGAAAGAAACTAAGTTGACCCTTGAACAAAGTGGTGGTTAGGAGTGCTGACCCCTGCAAAGTTGAAAATTTGTGTATAACTTTTGACTTCCCCCAAAACTTAACTACTAATAGCCTAGTATTGACCAGTCCCTTACCAATAACATAGAGTTGATTAACATATTTGTATGTTATATGTATTACATAGTATATTATTACAATAAAGTAAACCAGAGAAAAGAAAATGTTAAGAAAATCATAAGGCAGAGAAAATAAATTTACAGTACTGTATGTATTTATTGAAAAAAATCTGCACATAAGTGGACCCGCACAGTGCAAATCCATGTCCATGGGTCAAAGGCAATTGGCAGGGATCTGAGCTGAAGGCAGGTTCTCCCACCGGACAGAAGCAGGGATGTTGTTTTCTACATAATAAATAACAAGCATTCCAGCTGGTCCGATGGTAGTGGGTTTTCAGAACTCAACTAAAGTTAGTGTCAATAATAAGCATTCCTTGCTCACAATAACAGTTCAGAACTTTTCTGGAAAATTACATCATACCCACTATTGACTAAACCACAAAACAAGAGGACATTTTTTAATATATCACAACCCTATCACTTTAGCACCCAAATAAACTATAGAACATTTATAGCAAACAGAGATGAGAAGGAAATCAAAATAGATGAGGTGGGATTTCTAGGGCCACAAGACAGCCCTCCTATTTCAAACCAGGTTCCCATCATTACAGTTAGTGCAAAAAAAGAAGGCACTCTTGCCCTTATTTTTTTTTTTCAGCTCTACCAGCCAAATGCACAGCAAATACACACCTGGCTCCGTGGAAACAGTCACCGAGCGGGTGAGCCTGGACACGCACAGGAAGCTACTGCAAAGGTGAGGTGGGCAGGACTTACACTGTAAGATGCCCTGAAACTCCCCAGGAGAGGGACATGGGATGACATGAGGGCAGTCCTAGGAGAAAGGATGTTGAAATAGATCTTTCTAGCACATTCCACAAACATTTACTACACCTCCAGTGTGGCAGAAATGTCTGCCTTTGACATAAAACACCATTAGACTCAGTCAGCCTGTTCCCTAGGCCGTACAGTCTGTCCAGGACAGAGAGACACAGCCATGGTTCAGTGATGCAGCAAATTACATCAGAGTAAACACAAAATTCTGTGGAAACACTGACCCTCCCCTTACCTCCTCCTCCATTCGCCTGAAGAGAGGGTCAGAGAAAGTGATATAGAGAGCCAGTTCTGGAAGGATAGAGTTCACCAGGAAGAGAAAATGGAACAGGCCAGACAGTAACGAGAGGCATGGACTCGCGTGAGATGCAGGGAATGGTGGATGCCAGTTGGATGGGCAGTAGAATCAGAGAGAAGACTGGAGAGACAGTCCCGGGTTCGGCTGCAATGGGTCCTACATATCAGGTTCAGAAAGTGATATTTATTTTGTAGGCAATGGGGAAGCAGCAAAAAACTGTAAAGAGATAAACAGTATGTTCTGGTCTCTCTACTATATTGTGTTGGATGTCCTGGAGGCTAACTTTGGAGGAGGCAGGACTGGACCCGGGGAGAACACTTAGGAGAGATGAGAGTTAATGAGATTCTTCTCCGGGGTAATGCATGGTGAGCATTAGAGTGGGCACATGTCCACTTAGGTATGAATATTTTTTACTCAAAAGAAAAAAATTGTTCCAATATTTACCCATCGAAGTTACTAAGTACATATTATATACTGTCTGCAAATGTGTTCAGGAGTTGGAGCAACAGAAATAGTAACACACTGCCCTTCCTTTGTAATGAGTTTACAGTTTTCCCAGGGGCAAAGCATATGCATGTGTAAAAGATGAAATAATGTAAGATAGTGTTTTATTAGGTATCAAATGGGAGTCATAGGCAGTCAAAGAGGTGGTGGGGGGCAATGATTGGCTGTAATTGTTGGGAGAAGGTGGGACTAAGGTTAGACCTTAAAGATTAATGGAATTTGGGGAAGGATAAATTTAAAGATGAGACAGATGGGCAAGTAAATAAGTTTCAGTAGAGTGGGATAAATGTGACAATAGAGACATGCTTGGGGATCACAGAGAGGTGCACAGAAATTGGAAATTTGTGATGATGAGAAAGATTACAGGCTTTCCAGAAGACATTCCTTGAGCTGAGTTTCAGTGGACAAGTAGGAGAATGGCTGGCTAAAAGAGTAATATGCACATATGCAAAGGCACAGAGACCGTACAACCTGCTGCGTTCAGGCAAACACATGGAAACTGCGAATATTGCACGTGGCTGAAGTGAAGAATGAGCGTGCGGGCCCTGGCCAGGTAGCTCAGTTGGTTAGAGCATCACCCCTCTACACCAAGGTTGAGGGTTTGATTCCCAGTGAGAGCACATCTAAGAATCAGCCAATGAATGCATAAGTAAGTGAAACAACACTTTGATGTTTCTGTCTCCCTTCTCCTCTCTCTAAAAATCAATAAATATATTTTTTTAATTTTTAAAAAGAATGAGTTTGTGGAAGGGGCAGGAAAAGAGGCTAAAAAGAGGTAGAAGGAAACCACAAAAATAAAGGGCCTTACATACCAATGTAAGGAGTGTCATTTTTATCATAAAAGGTGCTGGAGGATTTTAAAGCTTCCAGGTGAGGAGTGACATGATCTGGCTGGTATTCTAGAAAGATCACACTGGAAATAGCCTAGAATGACTTTGAGGTTTCTGACTGGATGGTGGTGTCACTCACTAAGGGACTTCATGAAAAGTGGATCAGGGGAAAGGTTATGAGTTCCGTTTTGGAAGGTGCTGAGCTTGAAGTGTGAATTAAGTTCTTAAGGGCTGCTGTGACAAATGACCACACACTTGATGACTTCAAACAACCGAGATACGTTCTCTCACAGTTCTGAAAAGCTTCAAGTCAGAAGTCAGCAGGGTTTGTTCCTTCTGGATGCTCAGGGGGAGAGGCATCTGTTCTATGGCTCTCTCCCAGCTTCTGGTGCCACGCCTTCACATCCCTTGCCTTGTAGACACTTCACCCCAATCCCTGCCTCTGTGTCCACCTCATGCTGTCCTCCACATGTGTCCCTGTCCTCTCCTCTTCTTTTGAGGACACCAGTCATTAGATTTAGGGCCCACTGGCATCCAGGGTGACTTATTTTGAGATCCTTAACTTAATTACATCTGCAAAGACTCTATTTCCAAATAACATCCCTTTCACAGGTACCAGGGCTGGACTTGTATATATCATTTGGGGACATTCTTCAACCCACTATAAAGTGAATCAAGGGATAACTGTCTTCAACACCTAACTAGTACTCTCGCCTTGGTTTGCACTTCTAACTGCTAATAATATGCAACAGGCCAAAGAAAATGCGGACTTAAATATTCTTATATGATAGAAAGAGCAAAGACTTTAATCAGGTGGACCTAGGTTCCATCCTAGCTCTTTATTAGTCATAAACTTGGTTAGTCTTTTAACTTGTATGAGTCTTGATTTCTTCATTTGTAAAATGGAGATAATATGATTTATCCCATATGACAGTGGAGAGAATTAAAGAGGTATTGCCAGGTACACAGTAGTCTGTAAATATTATTTCAAAAAAAAAGTTTGATGATAATATATTTTGAAAAGACCACATTAGCCAAAGTCGGGAGAGAGAAGGGAAAAGTTTTTGAGGGGCTTATTATGCAACCGATTATCTGTTTAAAATTCACAGCAATCCTCTGATGTAAGTAGGCTGAGCAGTGAAATAATGGCTCCAGACATCAAAGAGCCAAACTGATATAGTTCCTAGAGAAAGGTTTTGCCAGCTAGTCTCTTTGGTGCTTCCTGCTGAATTAGGCAACCCTAGGGCCCAAAGGTGCTTATTAGAAGTGGTTTCAGCCCCCTGATAAACAGTTTTTGCACCTTGGTTACTATTGCCCTCACTGCATTAAAAACAAAAACAAACAAACAAACAAACAAAAAACCAAGAGGATTACTGGATCATACTGAGGACCAGGAACAAGGAGTGAGTACTCAAGTGACCTGTGCATTTGGGTGCTCCCTTCTGGGCAGCATATCTGTTAAATTAGGTTCCCTGGGATGTACGACCCCCAATGCCACAGAAAAAAAGCATGAGACTTTATGGGTCCTCCGAAGGTAAGAAGCATCCCTGAATGGCTGTCTTCCTTGAGGACTTTTGTTCTGAAGTTTTTAGCTGGTTAATTGGCGATTTCTTTCCTCCTTTTCACATTGTAACCCCTGTCTTCGCCCACGTGTACTCTCAAAAATGCCCCTTTCCAGCCCGCCTGGAGACTTGGGCCGGTGACCTAACGAGAATGTCCAGCCCGGGATGGCACCAGCCCTGCATGAGCGGGAACGGAGGGGAAAGGGAGAGGCGTCCTCGCGCCCTTTGGGGAGAATCCAGAGTTGGCCCAGGTCACGAGGACTCCCCGTGTGCGTGAGAAAATGTTCCCGGGGCCACAGTCCCTGGTGCAGGGGGTGGCAGAGCGTGTGCGCTTGCAGCTCTGGGGGGCTCCAAAGCCCACTCCCCCGGCGGGGTAGCAGGAGAGCGGTGAGCGGCGGGGCCCCCTCCCGCCCCCGGCTCCAGGGCGCAGGCGCAGGCGCTCGGGGTGCAGCCGCGGCGGCGGGGCAGGCGGTGGCGACTGTGGGCGCTGGAAGATGGCGGCAGCAGCGGCTGCTGCGGCGGCCGAGCAGGTCTGTGAGCCCCGCCGCGGCCGGGGGCTGGAGGGGCAGGCGCGCCGGGGTCCCTGCCCCTGGGGCCCGCTGAGTGCTGGCTGGTGGGGGGCAAGGGCGTGTGGGTGGGCTGAGGCTGGGCGCCGTGGAGCCCGGCTCAGCAGGGCTGGGCGGGGCGGGGCGGGAGGAGCTGTCCGCACCCAGGATGCTGGCAAAGGCCAGGCTGCACCCCGGGCCGAGGCTCCGGAGCAGGGAGGGGGAGCAAGCCGCTGCCCTGGGCCTTGCCTGGCTGTCCCTCGGCCGGGAGTGCAGGGATCGCTGTGCTGAGTCCGGACCCGGCGTGGCAGCCCGGAGCCTGCGCCAGGGCGCGCCCCGTTCCGTGGCCAGAGAAGATGCGGGTAAAAATAGCCTCAGCCCGAGACTCCCCTGACTGCAGCCAAGAAACAGTCAGCTGTCGCCCGGTGTCCGCTCGCGGCCACGTCTTGTTTCTGCCATCCCCCACAGGGATATGCAGACGTCCAGGCGTCGTCTGCGCTTTGGTTTTGGGAGCGTTAGTCACCAGTATAAAACTGTCTCCTGTCCGACTGGTTTAAAAGAATTTTTTAAAATGCTTTATCTAGTATTTCCTGATCTGCATTGTGATCTTGTAACTTAGAATATGTGTATGTAAATATATATACTTATAGTTACTAGAGTGATCTCTTATAACAAAAATAATTTTCATGATCACTTTTTTTCCCTTTAACTGGTATTTTCCCTTTAGGAAAGAAACAACTATGATGAGCTAGTTTCTTTTGAAAATGTCCTATTCTTATATATTGTTTAAAAAATACGAATCAAGTAACCAACATTCTGTTTCCAGAAAATCTTTTGTTTTTTCTGGAAAGATTTTCTTAGGTAATTAACTGCTTTCAGAGACCTATTAGATAGATAGATACATACATACATACGTACATCACTGGAGGAGTCATTCTAATGGATATAAAACATAGAAGACACAAAATCTGCCTTCAGGGAGCTTAAAGTCAAATTGCCTAACAAATGCAGAACAATCAGCTAAAGACAATAGGCAAGCTACAGGTTGTAACAGTAGAACACAGTAGAGTAGAATAAATAGAATAGAATAGAGTAGAATAAATAGAATAGAATAGAATAGAATAGGTAAAAGAAGACAAAGCTTGGAGTTGTTGAGATTAAAATTGTTCTTTGACTTTCCTGATTTCCCTCCTAATTTATCAGCCTCTGTTTTAAATAGTTCTTTTTGAGTCTTCATCACCTATTGATGTTCTTGAGGTTCCACCAAGGTTTTACTCTTGCTTTGCACATAAACCAGCAGTGTGACCCATCCGTCCATCTCCACTTCAAAGTTATGCATCTATGTCTCTAGCCCTGAATTTAACTGCATTTTCCAGGGGCAGTTCACACTCACAATGTTCAAAACTGGATTGTACTATGTTTGCTATTAAAAGGGCTACAACCATTCATTCTCCTGATTAACCTAGCCAGGAACTTGGGATCTAGGCCAGCTTAGGGGTGCTGGGAAGGAACCCGCACTTTTTCTAATGCTGTGCTGTCCCAGGCTTGGTGTTTGAACGAAGAACCCCACGTTGTCCCTTCTCCTTCAGATCCCACTAGCTCTGCAGCAGGTTCTACCAGGTAGTGACCTCAGATCCCACTTGGTCTCATTCACATCCAGTCCTTCACCAGGTCCTGCCAGTCCTGCCGAGTCACACCTCTGCCCCACCTTTTCATGTCCGATGCCAACGTTCGGTCAGACCCTCATTTGGGACTGTTAGAGAAGCCTGCTGTTGCTTTCTTCAACCCTAAACTCTTCTATTCCAGCTCATCTCCTTTTGGGGTTGATTTTGCTATAATGCAAATCTGATTGTGTCACTAACATACTTTAAATTTTTAAATTTTTGGTAGTTCCCCATCACCGTAAAGATGAAGTCCATTGTTCTTGACATGGTGCTTATGTCCATTCATTTCCTGGCCTCTGACAACATCTCTGACCTCATTTTCCCCCATTCCTGTACTTACCCTCTTCACCACCCACATGAAGCTACAGAACTAGTTTGCCTGGAGATATTTGTTGCCAGAATTGCCATACTGTTCCTCTGCCCGGAATCCCTTTCTCTGCACTTTTTGCCTGACTAACACCTGTTTATCTGGTTCAAGATTCAACTGAAACCTCAAATTGTCTTAAAAACCTTCAACCGATGCCCCTGCTCACTAAGTACAATTGCACTCCTCGCATGTACCCTTTCGGTGTTCTGTGCACTGCTTCACTGTGGCACTCGCTGTGTTGAAGTGCAGATGGTTCTGACCTTGTCTGACTACCCTACTTGCTTGCAAATTCGTTGAGGGTAGGTGCTATATCTTGCTCATCTTGGCAGTCTGAGCGTCTGGCATATAGTCACTCTTCAGTAACTGTTAAATGCATCCAGTGAATATAATGACGCACACGAGCTGGCAGAGAAGAGTAAAGAATGCATGCAGCAGGGGTGAGTTCTCCCCTGCCCTCCTGCCCTCCTTTATGTAGACCTGTATTCAATCTGGTGAAGATTTAAATTGCCCACCTATCCGCACTGTCACAAGGGTCTATGAAAATTAGAAGAAAGCACACTCTCAAGGTATTTTACTACGTTCAGGGAGAACTATCAAGATGGGTATGCGATGCTAAAACATCCGCAGCTCCAGTGCACCTCACAGGTGTGGCACCGCGTGCAGCCGCGCAACCTCCACAACTGCGTTCCGCATTCTGCTTCGTGAAAAAAACCTGCGAGTAGATTGAATTATCTTCTACCCAGCCTTCCTTACTGCTTTGTGGAATTTTACAATTTTTATCTACCATGTTACTCGCCATGGTTATTCCTGTCTTTTTCTACAAGCTATCAAGCACCCTGCTACCCCTTACACGAGATGACCTTGCCTTTAACATTCTTAGGAAAAAGAAGAATGTTTGCCCTTCCTCGTGTGAACCATTTCAGTGACGTGGGGGCCCAACCTTGAAGACTGCTCTTTCTCCTGTACTCCGTCACTTCGCTGCTCCCGCAGGGTCTCGTTTCCCACATTGCCCTGCTCTGCTTTGAGATCTTCGGTCTGCCTCTCTTGACATGTTTGCCTCTGCCATGAACCATGCAAGTCTTCCCCCAAACTGGGGGAGGGAGAAAAGGCACTAAATCAAGAGAAGCACGATTCTCCTCTGACAGTGCATAAGTCTTTGGATACAATCTTCTTCCTTTCCCCCCGCTCTTCTTCCAGACTCGAAAATAGATGTGTGCTATGCTGGCATCTTTTCCAGGCTATTTACCAATTTGCTATACGAAGTTCATCTCTGAAAGTTATGGAGGCACTTCCTAAGAAATCAAGTTCAGCAACACTGTACATCCCAGATTTTCTTACCATTCATTACATTTCTTATTTTTCCTTTGTTTCTGCACATTTAGTTTCTCAATATTATGTCTCACAGATGTAACTTACCTCAACGCTGGGGGCTCTCAAGCCTTATCTCTAGTCCTGATGGGCTAATATTCCCCTGCATCCTTCCCGCCGCCTTTGAGTCATGTGGTCATTTCTGATTCTGTTCAAATGCCACATGCGGTACCTCCTCCCTCCTTCATTCCCCATATTGAGCTAGTCACCATTTAGTAGACACGAGACTCTTTTTCTTGACGTGGCTACAAGTTCACTGTACTTTTCTCTTGAAGCATATTTTTTATCTGTCCTTTCTCATCCCATCCTAGTTCAGGACTTCATTACCACAAACCTCTATTCCTGCAACATCCCAACAGCCTACTTCCTGGAAGCTGCATTTCCTAGCTCTCCTACAAATGCCCCCACATTTAGCGCCCTGAAACATGCCATTCTTGTTCAAAAACTTCCAACGACTCCCAATGAAACAGACATAAAGACTAGCATTTGCACCCAGCGGTGCAAGAATGTTCACAAGCTACCCTTCTTTTCCTACTTTATTCTCCCTGAATTGCCAGATCCTACCAAGTGCCTCTGGCCGGTTTCCCTGACAACACCAAGCCATCCTGTCTCTCCCCCCATTAAACTCCACAGCATGTACTGTCTATACTGTTGATTCTGGCACCTGACCATACAGAATGCTTGACTGCACTACTGTTTTATGTACCCACATCACATTTGTAATGTCTAAGTGGTAAGGATCCTGTCCTGTATTTCTTTCGTTTTCCTATTTATGGTGTTGATGTTTAAGCATAACGTGCTTAATAAATGCCTACTCAATAAATGAGCTTTCTGAGAGCTCTAAAGCACATGTACGTCGGGCAGGATCCACTCCTACCCATTCCCTTTGTGTTGGTGAGGTACCAGGTTAACACCTAACGTGTTGTGCAGCCGTAGTCCACGTCACCTTCTCGAACTTTCTGGTCCTGAATCCTGCTTATACTCCTAAAAATTACTGAGGGTCCCTAAAAGCTTTTGTTTACGTGGGTTATAGCCATTGATATTTACAGTACTAGAAATTAAAACTGAAAAAGATTTTAACACAGGAATACACAAAGCACAATTTCTTGAGCTGTTAGAGCAGCGATGTCATCACATGTGGGCATGGAGCCTGGGGAAAGCGCCACTGTGCCTTCATGAGAGGGGAGTGAAAAGGGGAAATCACATCTTAGCATTATTTTGGAAATAGTTTTCACCCTCCAGACCCCTGAGAGGGTTCACGGGACCCCTCCAGGACTCCCCAGCCCACACTCTAAAAACTGCCGGTCTAGGGCAATGTTAACTTAGCCAGTTTTTAGTTTTGATAAATAACAAAGTCTGCCAGCATTTCCAAATTCTTTTCATGTAAATGGAAACATATATAATTAAAAATAACAATAAATGAAGGGCCCACGAACAAAGACAAAGCGGAAGGAGGAGGGTGGCGGGTAGGTGAGGGGGGAGTGGATGGGGGGAAGTGGTGGCAGGAAAATGGAGACAACTGTACTTGGAAAACAATAAAAAGGGTATTAAAATACTACTAATAAATCAGTAATAAAAAGATTACCCACTATAGAATATATATGTCCACTCTTCCCCCAAATGAGCTAACCGTACGCTTTGCTAAAGTAGGACAATTCAAAGCAGAGAGGGGAAATGAGCTATCATGGTCTCACGGAGAGTTCTCTACTCCCTGCCCCCCAACACCGTGATCCATGCAGTGTCCATGCTTGGAGCCTGAGACCCAACGTAATCTGTAATCTGAAGTTTGTTCGTGGAAAATGCATCACTGACCAAGTCAGCTTTCTTTGGTTACAAACATGCACTTAATAAGCGAATGTATCAAAAAGAGAGCATGCAGCTGTTCCAACATGTTGTACTTTGTTTTAGCAAAGCTCCAATGGCCCTGTAAAGAAGTCCATGCGTGAGAAGGCTGTCGAGAGGAGGAACGTCAATAAAGAGCACAACAGTAACTTCAAAGCCGGGTATATTCCGATCGACGAGGATCGCCTCCACAAAACGGGCCTGAGAGGGAGGAAGGGCAACCTGGCCATCTGCGTGATTGTCCTCTTGTTCATCCTGGCTGTCATCAACCTGACTGTGAGTACAGAGTGCAGACTGTGGTTTTTCATTATGCAGGGAGTTTGCTTCCGTTTGTCAGTGACATCGTGGGCTTTATTCCTTTCTTGTCTTTTGGGACCCTCTTACTTCCTGCTTGCTAAACATGTTGTATCTCATATTGAGTATATATGCATATATGTTAGTACACTAAAACTGCCATGTATTCATTGTATTAAAAAAAAGTGTTCATGGATTCTTCCCTTTAAAGGCCTTTTAAAAGGTTAGAATCAACTCAATAGAAGAGGCCTTTGCCGAAATGATTTTACTGCTTCACCTCTCCTAAAAAATGTAACCCTTTCTCTTTTTGTTCCATTTTTCCCACACTTAGTCTTGTCTTCCCAGCTAGAGCTTTGAAGTTGAAAACCCGTGGGGGGCAGTGAGGGATGACATCTTACAGCCTTAAATCTCTGCCATCAAAGAGGAAGCGTCTGGGATGCTGGATTACACAGAAGTGCTGGGGACGTGGCGTGTTGCCTTTTTCAAAGATACTTGTTTTTTTATGGAAGAACACTTTTAATCCAAGCGTTAAATTTTCAGAGAGTGATTGTTGGTACACCTAAGACTATGAACATGGACTTCAGCGGTTCTAAGGCGATATCGCTTATTTTTTTACTTGTAATACTTTAAGCCAGTCCTTTGTGTTTACGTACAACTAAAACTCTGTCTAATTCTTTACTTAAAAAGAGCTGGTACTGTAAATAGCTTAGGAGCACATATTCCAAAGCTATTTTATTTTGTTCATTTATCTTATTGGAAACTTTTGATTAAGGTGGCAGATTAGAGCCATTTTCATTCCATTTCTCTCTAAAAAAAAGCTCATCCCACATAAAATGTCCGTATCTTCCAAGAAATATCTTGGGAGAAAGTGGGAGGCAACTGAAATCCTAAATCATAATGTACACAGACAAAACTGGGGAGGAGGAGCAGCAAATGACTTACCAGAGGAAAGAAGCTGCTGTGTGTGCTGGGGAGGGGTGGCAGGTGTGCTGGTGGAAGTGCCTTGCGGAATCCTGAGAAGCTTCAGGACTGAGAAGTACAGGAACTTGGAAAAGCAAGGGTGAGGCAAGAATTGAAAACAGAGCTTGCTTGAAAAGTCTGTAGAAGGAGCCGTGAGATCCCTGGCCTTCCCCTCCCTTCTAGCCAGCAGTCAGACAGCCCTCCTCACTCCACTCGAGGAAACACGGAACTGGAGAGGCTCCTTACCGCCTGAGGCTCTTGCACTGAGAGGCTGGGAAGTCTGAATCCTGAGTACCGACATTGCCTTCCCAGGCTCCCTCATCCTCATCCTCCACCTCCAGCTTCCTGGCACCAAGCTTATATCCCCTGGGCAAGAGATTGAAGCTCCTCCGGAGAAACCAAGACACCTAGGGAAAAGACCTGACGATGCTGACGCTTGGCAGGTCCCAGTGAAAAAGGCACGAGAGGCCTCAGTCACAAGCCCACCCCACACAGAACTTCCTGTGGACTTTTTGCAGCCTCACTGTTAGTTATGAACACAGAGCCTCCAGGGATCAATATATTTTTTTTGGAAAGCTCCAAGAACTGAAAAATGATAGTGATAAAAAACATCCAAACCATGGGAAAAGTAGGAATGCAAGAAGATAAACAAATCACAGAAAACTTTAAAAAAAAACTAAAATCAGTATCTTCAGAGAAAAGCGGATATTGCATCCATAAAACAAGGAGCAATTAAAGAATAAAGAACACACAGAACTAGATAGATAGATAGATAGATAGATAGATAGATATTGGAAGACAAAGAAAAGAAAAGGAACTCTTTTGGAAAGTTTAACAACATTAAGAATTAATCCAGGAACTGTAACATTCTGTTAACAGGTGTTTCAGAAAGAGAGAAGAGGAAACACACTGGGGAGAAAGTTTTCAAACAAGTAAGTTAAGAAAACTTCCTAGAACAGATTGAAAGGACCATACGGGGTCCAGAGTAACACGCAGAAAAGACTCATGCCGAGGCCGTCACTGTGAAACTGACCCAGGAGTAAAGGGAAGACCCTAAAATCTTCCAGAGGAAAAGAAACAGGTTATGTATAGAGAATAGAACATCAGAGTGGCATCAGACCCGTCAAACGCAGCACTGGAAACTAGAAGGTACATAGGCAAGGACCTTCACAATTTGGAGAGAAAACAGTTTCAAATCTGGAAACATACACAAAGCTAGCCTATTGTCAAATGTGAGGGATTATAAAGACATTTTTTAGACATGAACACTCTCAAAACTTTTTACTTCACATACATTCTGTCTAAGGAAGCCACAGGAGGATGTGCTCCACCAGAAGGAGGTACCAGAGCAAGAACGTTGAAGACAAGGACATGGGACACGGGACACGGGGCATCTGCAGGGAGAAGGACTACAGGAGGCCCCAGCGCAAAAGCAAAGAACAGGTTCCCGGCCACAGCTGCTCAGCGGACCCCCGAGTGGGATCCAGATCTCAGTTTGAGAAGACAGGGGCTCCCGGGAGAGAAAAATAGCACTCCTAAGTTCTCTGAGAGGTTTGGACTTCTAGACCATTTTATTGGGAGACATTTGACAAAAATGTTGGAGAGTTTGAAAAGATTTAGTCAGATTTTCAAAGAAACTAAGCAGATGAAGGGAAGACTATCCAACTCGGAGAGACACACAAAGTACCAGAAAGCAACTGCTGTCATAGTATAGTACTGGGCTCAGCAGTGAGTAGTATTTACATGCTCATAAACTGAAAATGCTAAACGTGGATTCGACCAGAATTTGAGCCTGAAGTTGGGGCAGAAGAAATATAAAGGAGCTAAAATTCTTACCTGTTACAATAGGAAATGAATGGATTAAACCCTAAAATTGATGAGAGAAGAAATGATGCACAGATATTATTTTAAAAGATGAAGATATATTCCCAGCAAAATCGGTAACACTGCTGAAGGGGGTTGCCCCTGGGCGAGAGAGGGAGGGTGGGAGAAATACACGGCTCTTTCCCTCTCGCGGACCTTGCAGCCCTTCCAGCCTCCAGGTGTGCGCGTGTAACGTCCTGGTAGACCGGAACCGGTCTTGTCTGTACGTGGAAAACCCACCGATAAGTTCATCTCACGCGGAAACACTTTAAGAAGTTTTAACCTTTGGTGATTATTCCTCCAGCGTGTTTCCCAATCCTGGTCAGTGTTGGCTGCCTACTAACAGCGGGCTCGGGTCCCTTTGCAGATCACCCTGGTCATCTGGGCGGTGATCCGCATCGGCCCCAACGGCTGCGACAGCATGGAGTTTCACGAGAGCGGCCTGCTGCGATTCAAGCAGGTGTCGGACATGGGAGTCATCCACCCGCTCTACAAGAGCACGGTCGGGGGCCGGCGGAACGAGAACCTGGTCATCACCGGCAACAACCAACCTGTAAGCCACCGCGTTTGATTGAGGGGCATGAGGGAAAAGTTTTTCATGAACAAACTAATCTGATGGTTGGAAATGGATATTTTCCTTTAGAGAAAAATTCATAAATATATTTAATATTATTGTTGGTTTTACAATTTATTAATGTTAGATGTTTTCTTAATATTCTAGGTTTTGTTCATGGTCACTTGTTCTGTGATAGATATAATTACTATAAGAATTCATAGTTTACTCCTTCTGTATACAAAAAAAAAAAAGCATTTTAAAAAGTACCTTCCCAGGTTAGAATACCCTGTAGCTTCTGGGAGTCTAGAAGAGAATGTGCCAATGTAGGCGGGGCAGCCCCTGCCGACGGGCGGCTGTAGCGCAGGGTTTTAACCGCGGAGAACCTGAAGGAGGCGCCCTCGCCTTCCCTGCCCGTCGCTGGCCTCCGGGCCTGTGGTCTGTGCGACCTGCGTTTGCGCAGAGCCGTACAGCAAACGTGTAGGTGAGCCCCCGCGTCAAAGAATCTCTCTGCTAAGTGGGTGGAGGAGGACAGATAGACACAGTTAAACTTATCTGAAATTAGTCTGATATTGTACAGTGTTCTTCTAATGTCCTTGGTGAATTTCAAAGTATTCTTTGAAAACATAATCATAATAAAGTGTTTTTCTGAAGATTGTTTTTCAGCAAGGAACAACAAAACTCAGTGTAGAAAAGAACAAAACTTCTATTACAAGTGACATCGGTATGCAGTTTTTTGACCCAAGGACTCAAAATATTTTATTCAGCACAGACTATGAAACTCACGAGTTTCATTTGCCAAGCGGAGTGAAAAGTTTGAATGTTCAAAAAGCATCTACGGAGAGGGTATGATGTATTTTCTTTACTTTATTAATGGGAGAGAATTACAGTCTAAAGCAGCTGTTTTCAACCTTTTTCATCTCATGACACACAAAAACTAATTATTAAAATTCAGCAGCACACCAAAAAATATATATTTCTTGCCAATCTGACAAAAAATAGAGGTATAGGTATACTTTTGCTTCATTCACATCAGATGGTTTTGGTTGTGTTGGCTGTTGTCATTTTTTTATTTGACAATCTAACGGGAAAGAAGTGAGTGCCCCTGACTGAATAGTCAGGTATTGCATGCTTTTAAAATTCTTGTGGCACTCCAGTTGAAAATCGCTGGTCTAAAGGTACAAAGTGAGAGGGGATTTTTACTGTTTCATGGTGGCTCGAAAGGAACCCCAGAACAGTGGACAGGATGAATTCTAGGTGTGTGGTGGTGGTCAAGCCCTCTCTTCACCTCAGCATCTGTAAAACGTGAATGAAAACCTTTGCCCTGCATGTGTCATGGCTGAAACTCCTGTGCCTCTGTCTCTGAGAGTAATTCTCACTTTAATTTAGGAAGCCTTTTCACTACTTTTCTTTTGAATTTTCAGATTACCAGCAATGCTACCAGTGATCTAAATATAAAAGTTGACGGACGTGCTGTAGTGCGTGGAAACGAAGGGGTGTTCATTATGGGCAAAACCATTGAGTTTCACGTGGGTGGTAACGTGGAGTTAAAAGCAGTGAGTATTTTTCTTTAATTTTAAGAGAATTATTAGATTCTTGGGTACATAAATCTGAATGTGAAATAGTGTATTAAATTATTAAATAGTGTATTAAATTATTTAAAATGGCATTGTAGTATATTTTTTGATATGGAAACATGTTCAAAATGGGTTGTGAAGTGAAAGTTACCAAATAATTTGTGAAATAACTCATTTTTATTTTGCAGAACAGATGTATGTTTATAAAATCTGGAAAGGCATGCCAAATGTCAACAATGGTTAGCTATGGGTAGCAGGGTAACAAATAACTT
Organism: Phyllostomus hastatus; assembly: GCF_019186645.2. NCBI lineage: Eukaryota > Metazoa > Chordata > Mammalia > Chiroptera > Phyllostomidae > Phyllostomus > Phyllostomus hastatus. The sequence goes on along the minus strand of NW_025333709.1, from coordinate 30,435,505 downwards.
TTATTTGTATTTTTATTTTATTTCTGCTTGCCTGTCATTTTTAAATGAGTTTTTTAAAAGTTTATGTGATGATGCCTGTATTATTATAAAATCCAAAAACCAAAACCAAAACAACAACAAAACTTTCAAAAGAAAATTCTAGAATACCAAAGTAAGTATACATTCTGTGAAGTTGTTTGGTTTCTTTTCAATTAAAGATTTTTCATATCCCACCCTGGCTGGTGTGGCTCAGTGGATTCAATGCTGGCCTGCGAACCAAAGGGTCGCTGGTTTAATGCCCAGTCAGGGCACATGCCTGGGTTGAGGGTCAGGTCCCCAGCAGCGGGTACACAAGAGGCAACCACACACTGATATTTCTGTTCCTCTCTTTCTCCCTCCCTTCTCCTCTCTCTAAAAATAAATAAATAAAATATTTTTTAAAGATTTAAAAAGAAAAGATTTTTCATATCCCTTTCTGGATTTTATATCCAGTGATGTGAAAATCAATTAGCAAATGTATAAAAAATGTAATTTTATTTATACATTTGTTATTAAATTCTAAATGGAAAAGATTTTGCTTGTATTCTAGCTTTCAATAAGTGAGACTTTCCCTGGCTGTCATAGCTGAGTGGATTGAGCACAGGCTGCAAACCAAAGTGTCGCAGGTTCAATTCCCAGTCAGGTCACATGCCTGGGTTGCAGGCCATGGCCCCCAGCAACTGCACATTGATGTTCTCTCTCTCTCTCTGTTTCTCCCTCCCTTCCCTCTCTAAAAATAAATAAATAAAATCTTTTTTAAAAAGTGAGACTTTCTTTGTGCTTCACAGATTATATCTGAATTTTAAAAGGTACATATTTCATGTAAGGGAGCCATAAGTCTGAACAAGTCCTACCTGCTCACAATTCTGGTCAAAGCATGTTTATTCAAGGTGTCTTTTGTTACCTGCTATATGCTACTTAATTAAATCTAATTAACTTTTTTTTTACCAAGCATTAAATGACAAAAGTGCACTTAAACCAAAGGACTTTTATAATAATTTCTTTCCTTTTTTAAATGTAATTGTATAGTTCTTAGAAAAAAATGAACTTTAAAAATTAAGTTCTTTCACTTTCATAAACTGCTTTTTCTCCCTGAAGTACGTATTTCAATCTCTAAGTAAAGAAAATGAACATAAAATGTGATTCTTGCCAGAAATTCAGTCACAATACTGTTTTTTCATACACTGCAGTAGGAAGCTGTTCCTCTAAGAAAACAGAGTTGAATGGTCCCCATGCGGCTGCGGTTCTCTACACCAGAAATGCAGCAAAGAAGCAATAGAGGTGGTAGATTTGTACCTAGCCATTAGCACGTTGCCTAAAGCTTTCATCTTTTCCACCTGGAAATTTTACCTGTTGTTAATGTGAAAATATTAAAATACTTTGAAATGCATTTATACACGTATCAGTTTTTCCATAGTTAAAGAAATAGAAGTCAGTATTGAAAAGATAATTATCAGCCCTGGCTGGGATAGCTCAGTGGATTGAGTGCGGGCTGGGAACCAAAGTGTCGCAGGTTCGATTCCCAGTCAGGGTACATTCCTGGGTTGCAGGCCATAACCCCCAGCAACCGCACATTGATGTTTCTCTCTCTCTCTCTTCTCTCTCTCTCTCCCTCTCTCTCCCTCTCTCTCCCTCCCTCTCTCTCTCTCTCTCTCTCTCTCTCTCTCCCCCCTTCCCTCTCTAAAAATAAATAAATAAAATCTTTAAAAAAAAAAAGAAAAGATAATTATCTTTGTGATTCAGTGAATAGTAGTGGTTATGTTTAAGTGTAGAGCTAGTCACTAGTAAGAATTTTATCGAACTGCTTTAAAAAGTAACTGGTATAGCAATTTAAAGAAAATAATGTTAAATAACCACAAGATGGCAGCATTGGAACAAAATTGGAAATTTTATCACAGAATTCTATTTAGTCCTGGTCGATGAGCTATTTTCATTACTTCATAACCAGGTTTTCTCATTGCTTTAAATGTCCACTATAAGCTCATGAGTCTCAGATTTGGAATTTCTGCTTTTATCTCTCTTTTGAACTAAGATTCACATATCCAACTACCTCCTTACTTTCCCCACTTTAATATTTAATAGGCATCTCAACTTCAGCAATACTAAAATCTTCATATTCTCCCTCCCTCCCCAAACATTCATTTCTCCCAGGGTCCCCAGGTGGTTACTATCAGCCCATCACCAAAGCCCTCAGGCTCGGCCGCCACCACGACCATGACCACCGTGGCGTAAACCACAGCGGGTTCCTGCCTGTGCTGTTGGAACAGCTTCCTAAGTGGTCCCTGCTTCCTCCTTCACCCTTGTAGTCAGTTCTGTAGGCAGCATCCAGAGTGATCCTTTTTGAAAGGTCATGTCACTTCCCTGTTCAGGGCCCTCCACATGGCTTCCCCTCGGGTTCAGGATACAATTCAAGGCCCATTCACTGGCCTGACACATCTGCCCCCTCGCTATTTCTTTGGCCCATCCCTGACCAGTCCACCCCCCTCCCTCTCTCTGCTTCAGCCACACCGGCCTCCTGCTCGTTCCTGACCCCTGGGCACAGCTGCACCGTGGTGCCTGTGGGTGTGTGGGTTTCTCTGCCCAGAGTGCTTTTCCCCATCACGCACGTGGCTTTCTCCCGCTCGTGACCCAGTTTCTGTTGGACAGGGACCTGATCGGAGAGGCCTTCCTCGACCAGGCCGTGTAAAGCACAACCCCCACCTGGGCACTCCCTCTCTCCTCTCCCTGACTTACTTTCCTCAGATGATGCCCTGTGTGTGTGACTGTCTGTGTATGTATTGTCTGCCCCGCCCCACTTAAATGTCAGCGGTGGGAAGACTCGGGCTTTGCCTGTCTGCTGACTGCTGCTGTACCCCAGCACCTAGAATGCTGTCTACCACAATGTAGCAGACGTTGCATCATTATTTGTTGCATGAATGAAAAGGAGCAAAGGAAAAAGAGGAAAGAAGGGGGAGAGGGGCTTAGGAGTTCCCAAAAAGAAAGGGCCTCCAGGACAAGGGTGTTCCCGGCGCACTCGGCCTGAGGAGGGGACCCTGCAGGCAGCTTCCAGGGGGAGCGCCCGGCCTTCGGAATTCCCTGGTGCGAGTCCTCATTCTTGGTCTTGGGAAGGCATTGGACATGAAAGTTAATTTTCTCTGGGAGAAGATGTTTTTTCTTACCAACCTCAGAAACTTATCAATCAGTAACTTTGTTAATACTCTCTTACAAAGTAAATAAAAGGGTCTGAGACTTCATCAAATCAGCCTTATGATGCACTTAGGCATTTTGATGTAATTTTGACTAATTGAGAAGTAAACTGTGTTACAGGTGTGTTGGTAAACATTGTGAACTATTACTAAGAGGTTACTAATCTTGACATCAGTTTTGTTTTCTTCGTTGTTGTTTTGGTCATGCGTTCACTCTTTCTTACTGCCTTCTTTTCTTGCTAATATTCCCGTAAGCTTTGTTTATTAAATGTGTTGTATCTCCATTTGTGGAGGTGACCAAATTGTATTATTATTCTCTCAACAGGAAAACAGCATCATCCTCAACGGAACCGTGACGGTCAGCACGACCCGCCTGCCGAGCTCCTCTGGCGGGGACCCGCTGGCGGCGGGCGAGTGGGTGCGCTACAAGCTCTGCGTGTGTGCCGATGGCACGCTCTTCAAAGTCCCAGTGACCGCCCAGAACATGGGCTGCCAGGTCGCAGACAACCCCTGTGGGAGCGCCCGTTGAAGGTCCAGAGAGGTCCTCGATGTGTTCATGTCGTGACTTGACTTTTTTTAAGAGTATGCATGCAATTATGTTTTTACCAAGTTTGTGATAACTGGTGATTATTTTATCTGCAGAGCACTACTGTACCTATTACATAATCTCCATATTTAAAATATTGTCAGAAAGCCTACATTCTAGTACCTTGCATTGAGTTGCACTGATCTTCAAGTTACTCTTTACTGAGATAATGATCAGAAGTGAATAAAATCAAAATTAATCTTTTAAAAAGTGTTCTTAAAATTCCACTATGTCTTGTGCAAAAGGGCTGAAGCACCGGTTCTGCCTCACTGCCGATAAGCTATTGGTAACTAACGGGCGTGGGCCACTCCCGACGCTGAAGGGGTACACGCCAGTGCATGCTGTGCGCTCTGTCTTTCGCTTTCTAAGAGGAAAGGCAGACTTGTAGTGCAGTGACTTTCGGCCGTATCCTCACACACAAGTGAAGTCATTAAAGAACTTCATGGATGTGAGACAGTAAAAAACTGTGGTCCCTTAGTTCTGCACTAGGACGAAAATATTCTAACAGAATGTTTACTCATTAAATATGAACACATGCTACGTGTTCATAAGGTGGCAGGAGTTAAAACACCATCCTAGCTTTACCTTCTAGGCAGTGAGGACAGCTATTAAGCATCTGGCCACCCTCGGCATTGCCCTGGCATCGCGTGTGCCATGGCTCTCGTTCTCACCAGAGCTCGTGCATAGGTGTCCTTATCACAGTTGTGCCGTCAGGAAACGGAGGGTCAGCAAGTTCAGAAACTTGCCTGATGTCACATAGAAAGTAGCGGAGATGGGATTCAAATCTAGATGTACCTGCTTCCAAATACCTTGTTATTTTCACTGTCTGCATTAGTTTTAATTATTTAAAACTATACAAGATCAACAAAGACTCATTTAAACACATAGATAACAATGAAACAAAGCAGGTATGCTTACTCTATTTTTAAAAATAAACAAACAGATCAATCTCACATCAAAAAAAAAAGTGGCCTATCCCTGTTAGATTTTAAACTATCCTAAGCCAATTCCAAAATGCTCCATCAGACACAGGGAGGTCAGCTTGGCCTAGTGATGGGTTAACCCGTTTCTGACTGATGGGCATGGCTCACTGGAACACCTCAGCTGGGGAAAAGAGTTGCCAAAATATTTATCCCCTCAGCCCTCAGGACAACACAGTGAGAAGTGGGGAGACCATGGCACAGGAAGTCCACTGGCCAGGAATGGCCTGGTGGGTTCACCCTGGCATGCACCATAAAAATATTACCTTTTTAAACTGTCACGCCCTGACAACAGTTGGGAAGCACTGGACTAAAAGGGCGCTCCTGCAGAAAGTAACACAAGTAATTTTTGAGTATGAGAATTGATGTCTCTGCTCTAATATCACCATCCCATTGTACTGGTTTACCACTCTCAAATCAGCAACTTTCAATGTACTTTATATTTGACTTGAAAGGAACACTCTGGTATTACTAAGACACGCACAGTATCAGGGACAGGGATGTCGGAGTGGTGTGCTGTCAAGAAGCGGCAGTGGTCAAGCGTATGGTCAGCCTGCACTCCAGTGTAACAGCGTTCCATCATGGTCACTGGAACTGTCATGGTCACTGTGAACTGCGTAGATAGGAAAGTGCAAAAACAATTTGCATTCAGCATGGCCACGGTACTGTTTGATAGCAAAACCACATGCCTTTGGGACTGTAGACCACAACAGAGGCCGACGTACTATGTGACACTGAGTGCAGTTTTTAAATGAAGATAAAGTGGAATTTATGACCTCTGAGTGTTATTCGTTGTAGCAGTATTCAGAATCTATTTTCATATATTCAGTACCATTTAATTTCTGAATGATATTCAGAAAAAATTCACTGAAATGTTCTTTTAGATGTTTAGTATACTTTTAAATTTTACATCTGTTACTTGTCTGCTCTATTTAGATTTGTTTTGAAAATTTCTTCAACTATTTTACAAAAACTACAGAACACTATTTACAACATATTTATTGAATGTAATTCATGAAATAATCTATTTTTACTTCCCTTTGAGAGATACTTGTGTTCTTGATACATTTCCATTAAGTGCTTTTAACACAAGAGGATATATTCACATTCTCATAAAACTGATTGTTAAGGTAACAGGTATAGTATTTGAGAACACTTTGAAGTTCGTCTTTGCCTTTTCCCTGAAATGTAGAGGTGGAATTCACAGAAAAGCAGAGGGAGAACAAACCATCTATTTTACCTGTGACCTGTTCTGCGTAACAGTAAAACTTCCACTACTCATTCTGACCACCAGGTGGCATTTTTCTACAAAGTGAAATGTTAACTTTACTCTCTGTGTCAGTTGTCGCTCCCCTGCACTGAGCACAGATGTGACAAGCAGCAGACTGGGGGAAGCGGATGACAAAGACAGGATCCCAGGCAACGGGGGCAGGCACATCCCTGTTTAAGTCAGAGTGGCACCTCAGAAGTGATACAGTGGTCACAGAGACCCTTGAGATGAAAGCAAGATGCTTTAGCAGCTGTCCAGGGAGTAGGTAGGAACATGAAAGACAACACAGGGTGGGGACTGCCTGTATATGGTCTGTAATACCTAAAATATACTTATTTGTATTCTTTTTACAAATTTTGTAAAACAAATTTTGTGCAATAGCTCTGATGATCAAAGGTGAGAGTTCTACCTAGTTTTGAATGAGTGTTCTTAAGAGGGTAAGAATGTTCCGGTACTAAATCTGCCAAAAAAGAGACCACTGATATGCCAATAAATTTAGTGATCTTTTCAAAAGTGCTGAGGAGGCAAAGGTTACAAATTACGTCATACAAACATAAACCGATTAATCTGATATAGATTGCTAACTTTGAGTTTCAGTTAATTCAATTTGTAACAACTATTAATGACCATTGTTTACAATAAAGATTCTTTCAATTGTTTGCTGTTAATTTTTTAATAAAACACAAGCAGGTTTTTATTTAATCATACAAACATGATGGATTTAAATATAGCTCGAGACTGAGACACCATCGGTATTAACGTAATCCCTCTGGAATCCTAGAGCTCAAATTTAGAAGTTGTGCATCCCTACCCACCCTCTGCGCATTGCAGGAGGCCTTTCTCCCTCCGGTGGCCGTTCCGTGGGTGTCCCAGGGAAATACGCACCCTGTCACCGTGGCAAGAGGCCAGAGCCGGGAGGTGAAAGGGTGAAGGTTTGCCACGGGGCAGGCTCCCTGGGCAGGTGGGTGGAGCCTCACAGGCTCAGGTCTAAAATTCCTACCTGACCTGCTCCAGACAGAGACCCACTGGGGAACTACGGTACCTAAAGATAAGGTATGCCTTAGAAACAGTGCTACCACTGTGTTCTTTCCACATCTTATCAAAAACAGCCTCTTCTGCTTTTTTCTTCTAATTGTTTTAACTTACCTTCCTTTTACTTCCTGTTTTTTCTGCTGCCTTCTCCCTCTCTCACTGTCCGACACCCATGCACACCCAGTATTGCCAATTGCTTCCTCATACTTCAGCTTGAATATGTCCGCTTAAAGGTTTATGTTTTACCTAATTGTTTTCTATTTCCTCAAAATTTTCCTGAAGTTCTGAGGGCTTCTTACCTAATACATGTAAGCTTATATGTAGCATATATCATTTTTCTTTAATAGCTTTTACTTTAGAACATAAGTTCATCATTACCTAGCTGTTTTGAACTCAAGTGTATTAGTTAATGTATAGATCTCTTCAGCTAAGAAAGAACCAGGTCAGTGAAAATCTTTAACTTATGTCCTCTTAAGAACAAGTATTTTTAACCACATTCTTTTCAATAATTCAATGAATTATTGTATTTTTGTCTCTGATATTGTTATGTTAACTTGGTGGTGTACAGTTGCATATAAAATGATTGCAGCTTTCAATTATAGAAATGATATCTTTCCAACAAGAAATTAATTCAGTTTCTGGTATTGCATAAGAGCCACACTATAAAAACAGTCACTTCTGCACACTCCAGGGCACTGTTGCAGTTCGTGGCTACGTGTACCTGAATTTAGATGCCCTTCAAAACATGGAGAACTGGCCTTGTGTGAAACCAAAGTTTAGAAGTTACATGGTCAATTTCATTCACTTCATTCATTCATCCAAACGTGATGGAAAATGTTTACATATCCGATAAATCACGTGGAAATCATGGTCCATACCTTCTAGGAGCTTACTATCTTTTGGGGAGTTTAAAACAGATACAAAACAAAGAAATAGAATGCAGGGTAATATTGATATTCTGTCAAACAGAATGTTACTAAAATGCCTAATGTTAGTGATGCGTTCCTCCATTCAGTAAATATCTACTGAAAGATTTCTGAAAAGACAAAATAGAGGCTAAAGCCAGGAAAAACAAACAAACAAAAAAACAGGTCTTCAGGCCATAACATTTGAGCGGACTGTGTAGGATGCGGGCTGAGGGGAGCAAAGGCCGTTGAGCTTGGAGCTGGAAACAGACTTGACAGCTGACTTCGGCGTGGGGCGCATGCGTACAGTGCCGAGCGCAGCCTCCTTGCGCAGCGGCTCACAGGCATTCACGTGCTCACAGGTCAGCTAGGTGATGCGAAGCCCTGAGGCCACCCGGGGAAGGCCCGTAGACTCCAGGCACTAAGGAGCCCGTTGAGGATTTTGGATGAGGGAATGAAATGAGGAAAACAGTATTATGGGGAAATAACCCTTTGGAATCTTGTAAGATGGGCCAGAAGAAGGAAAATCAAGAGGCTGTGGCAGGAGAAACCACCTAGTGATGAATTAAAATGGTATCATCAGAACAGTCGGGAAGGGACAATTTGTTGCAAACCTACACACTGAATAATGTGCTTCTTTGTACGCTCACTAGTTTTTTAATGGAATGTAGTCATTAAAACAAGTCATGAAAACTTACTTTTGAAAAAATCATTGTGTGATATTTAGCCATTGAGCTGTATTAATATTGTTTTAAAACTTTTAATTGCTTCTCAAAAATCTTTGGTGATGAAGGCACTTGCTGTTTCCGTATCTTATTACATCTTCATGGTTCTGAGGCAGAGCACCCTTCTGTAGTAATCCACTTTATTTATGTTGGGTATGTCTACATGATTTCCAAAGGATTTGGTAAGTCTCAGAGACAAAGCTTGTAGTTCTCCTAGTCATTAACAAGAAAACATAAAGAATCTCTTGTTTGAGTTGGACTTTCCACCCATACAGTTCCACCGTTCAGTGTAACTGGAGTCACTCACGTAATAAACTGTGTGGTTGATTACACTGTTTGTAGATAATAGACTCTGCACTCATGACCAGCAGGGAAGCAGAGATGTATTTAGTATTGGTAGGTTCCCCTCACTGCAAGGCAGAATGCAGCACCAATGGTCCTGGAGAAGCAGACACAGAGGTGAGGCCCGAGTGCGTATGTATTTTCTGAAAATCTGGGGGTGTCCTCTCTTTAGAATGGGACATAAACGTAATTTTATACTCCGGCTGTACCATTTTTGGTAGCTACACTTTAATGCCATTAGTTCTAAGAAATCTCTAAGAAATCTCTAAACATTCACTTAAATTGGCAATCAAGGCAAGGTAATTTTCCTCAATCTTACATTGAAAAGTAATTTTTCTGCTTATTTGCTGTTTTTACACAAGTTATAATAAGTCGATTCATTTTCCTTCCTCCAGGCATTATGAAAAACCTGTGTTTCAGAGTCCTTACCATGGCTGTAGGTCTTTATTTTACTGGAGCAATGGCAAACCCACCAAGAAAACACAGTATTGTTTTAAGTGCCGCGTGCCAGTGGGATGGATATCTCCTGACAAACTGTTCCTTCACGGGGAAGCACGATATTCCTGGTGACGCATCACAGACAGCAGCCACAGCGGGTGTGCGTTCCAGTTTCCTTAGGGTTCTCTTACAAACTCCCACGGACAAAGAAGGACAGAATATAAAACATCTGGACCTCAGTAACAATCTCATATCAACAATAACCTTGAGCTCCCTTGCACATTTACACACTTTGGAAATAGTAAACCTCAGCCACAATGCCATCCACTCCATCTCACTGGATCTACCCCATCCTAAGTCCTCGCGGGCGAAATGCCCCAGAAGCAGCTGGAGAAATGGGCTTCCATATCTAAAGTTGCTCATTCTTCAAGGAAATAAACTCAGTGACATTCCCAAGGGTAAGTACTAGGCCAGCAATGAGTACATGGAGAGTTAATGTTTTATGTCAGTGAGAATGCCATGTTCGCTTTCAGTTTTGAGGCAATAAATGAAAGTACAGCTGTTGGATCCAAGCAAATATAATAATCCAAGGAGTTTCTTCATGGCATTGGGAATTAAAAACTGTGGAATTTATAGTGAAAGCTATTTAAACTTCTCATTAATGTTATGTTGATTTGTCGAGAAACACTAGGAAGTATTTAAGGGCTAAATAATAATGCATAATTTTAAATTACCTACTTTGATTACCATTTATTTGTGACTAAATATAGAAAAGCACTGAGAAATAACTAGTTCAGATACTTTCAGTGTGTAAAACAATTTAAATCTATTGCCATATTTATAATTTTCTTTTAGAATATATTTTGCTTTTACTTATCCAGTTGTCCTCCAAGTATAGACTAGAAATATGCTAATATTATATATTACTACATAATCTTTCTTATTATCAAGTCAAAATCAGAATTCCTTATCCTGGTTTCTTACAGGATACTCTACATATCCTCTTGTTATAATAAATTTTCATCCATTCTGACATTTAATAACCTACATGTTGGAATTCCTTAACTAATCCACCAATGTTTTATTTAGAAAATGTATCAGATTCATCAGCCAGAGCTTCCTTTGCCCTTTTTATAGCCAGAGAGCTAGACGATTTTTTTTTCCTTGTTTGCTGTCCATCTTGGTTGTTATCTGCTAAGTGCCTACTTTATATAAGGTGCTACATGCTAAAAAAGAAAGTGTAAGGATATTGTTGTTTTTCTATCCCAATTATGCATATTTAGTCTTCCTCAGTTTTTACTTTTCATATTTTTTTAAATTTTTTGCTCTTTCTCCAATTTCTAGCCTTGTTTTAAGCATCACTTTGACATACATAGTAGCCCGAAGGGGTGCAGGAACCCCCCAGGCCCGTCCTCACATCAGCAGGACGGTCAGAACGGGGACGAGTCTTCTCTCCCTGATCTTTTCCGGAAAAGCGATGTGCAGTATTCTCAGTGTAAAGTGTAAACTAAGTACACTAATTTTACAATTGTTATTGTACTGTTCTTGTTATAAGAAGGAATACCTGTTATTTCTAGAACATTAAAATTTGAAGAAAAATTTTAAGGGAAAAATTAAAGTCCTTCATGTAACATATATTCTTTAAGTTTATTCTTTATGTCTATATATATATTATTTCAAATTGGATTATACTTTCTATATTTCATAACTCATATTTTTATATCACAGAATATTTTGAATACTTTTAATCTAAGCAATCTTATAAATAATATTTTAAATACTTTCTATATTATAACTCATTTAATCAAACAACATTTAGGTTATTTCCTTTTTGTTTGCTTTTTGTTCCTCCTTGATGAACATCATTATAGCTATACATATGCAAGCGATATAACTGTTTTTAACTAGTATGGTAGATGTGAATCTCAACCCACAGATTAAAGTGTACTAGAGAGATGCTCTTCCATTGTCTGTAACTCAACATAGTTTCTGATTCTGAACCCACATTCCACTAGGATCAGTTGGGGGTGGGGTGTAGGGTACTCATACTTAACATCAATCTTTCGTGAGCTTTCCTCTGCCTTTTCCCAGATTCGTACCACCGCTCTGGGATCTGACACCCTGACAAGGCATCAAAATGTGTGTGTCCATATGCATCCGTCTGTCCCTCACCCCCATTAGTCACAGAACATTTCTTTTCAGCCTTTTCAGTTGGAGAAAATCCTTCCCCCTTTTTGTCTCTTCAAAATCCTCTGTCTAGTTCTAGAGATTCCTTTCCTCTAAAAGTGTAGGCCTTTGGAAAACAAAAGCCAGAAAGACTGTGAACTCCTCTGCTTTGTGCCTTGTGATGTGCACCCGCCCCAGGACAGTTCGCACAGATGGAGCTTTCTGCGTGAATGGAGGGCAAGGGAAAGAGCGAGACAGAGAGGGTAAAAGATGAATACTTCAAATATGATCCCACCGCATGAGTAAATAGGAAAGTGCTGACTGTATCTCCTTAAGGCAGATGAAGTCCCCAGAGGTCATTAAAGGTTAGGGCAAATACAATTCTGTTTGGGGACCAAATATCCCTACCAAATGCAGGTACAGCCCCACCTCCCTTTTCTCAGTTAAACTTGGCATCCCAAAATATCAGGGAAAATGTTACACGTGCAAAGGAAAAAGAAAAGAAGTGAAATGACGAATTCGGTGTCTGAAATTCTATTAGAATCCTGGCGAATGAAACCGCAGAGAGATGGATGGAACAGATGGGCGACGGGCCAGCGTGTGCCCAGACTCTAACTGGACACAATGCGGAGTTCCTTTACCCACAGCATTTTGTGATAGGAATTATTTTCCCAAAAGCGACACACATTTCCAGTTTTTACTAAATTGAGTCCCTTCTGCCGTTCCCTCCCATTTTATGATTCAGTGGCTATGGCTGAATAACTCTGACTTTAAAATCCCACTTTGAAGGAAAAAGCAGGTGAGCGGGAGGGATTTCCTGGAATGAGTGGCGAGCTCGCTCCGACAGTTCCTTTGTTCCTTTCGACTCCTCCATTCTAAGCCCGTTTAAAGGCAGCACCTGGATGATGCGGATGCCCTCGTAGAACTGTGGTGAGGAATAAAGAAAAAGTGCATTTCAAGAACCTAATTTAACATAGTATTTGGCATGCTAAACAGTAGCTGTTAAAATATATGAAAATTCTTTGTAACCTTGTTGAGTAGTTTGCAAATATTAGTTATTATTACTCTGTGGTGCAAACTGAGACTAAGTTTATTCAGAAACAAGCACTACATCTATTTTTGTCGGAATCTCGAGCAGCTTTTAGAGTGTTACAGGACCACTGCAGTAGGTGGGACTCCTCGCCTGCTGTAGTTCACGTACCAGGCAACACTTGTGTTTGACTATGTATGTAGGTGCTTGCTCTTATCTAAAACAACTCAGAGATATCTCGGAAAGCAGCAACCAAGCAGCTGGCCTTGCAGCACACGTGTACTTTTATAAATTGTGTCCTGCATGCCTTAAAACGGTGACAGTTTATAGAGCCAACAAAAAGTTGCTTTTGCTCAGGAATGCCCACTTTTGTGAGGGCGAAATCACACTGACTAACCGGCTGTCAGCCCCCTGTCTTCAGGGTCAGCTGTGATGTCCCCAATCAGCTCCAGGCCCGGGAAGCACCCGGAGGAGGTGTCAACCAGTGCAATTTACAAGGCAGAAGCCAGCTGTGAATTTCAGCTTCATGATCACTCTCCCCTCTCCCATAGTTTTGGAGTAGTGTTAATCATGGAGAATCAGTTTTAAACATTTAAAACAGGGAGGTGGGTCTCCAGTTAAACTGTCCCACCTTCATCTAGCAGTATCGTCGGAGTGCCCGCAGGCTGCCTAGAAACCTTTCAGGCCTCATATCTTACTGGGATTCCAGTTAGGTTGACAGACCAGATGGGACAGCCTGGAATTAACCGACGTGCTAAACTTCAGAACCCAAGAGTTAAATGTGTTAGAAATAAGACAATATAATACCTGACTTTGAAATCGGTGGAGTGAAAAAAAAACAATCATGTATTGTGAAAACAAAAGTACAGGGTACTTTTCATCTGTAGGGAATTAGAGATTTTATCCTGATTGCTACTGGATAATGGAAATACGAATAACCAATGTTTTCAAAATCAGTTCAAGTTGTAAAGCAACAAAATGAATGAATGTGTATTATTAAGCAAGAGGGCAATGTCTTTAGCTAACCTCTATTGATTTAACCACATGAAGGGCTGGCCTTATCAATAAATATCTAGGGCCATTCCAAATTCTATTGCAATTCTTAATACTCTTTGAACTTAAAGCCATGACCCCTGAATATTACTGTTCTGTGCTCCCAGGTGTCATACTTGGGAGAACATTTAAGATTTTCAGAGTCCAAAGCAATATTTCTAAGGCAGTGTAATGTCTCTGCACACCTTCTGTGGCCTTTTTTCTAATAAACACTGAGATAATTTCTTGGAAGCAATAAAACTGCTTCTGGCCACTTAAATGCAAAGGCTAATCAAATTCCTGCCTCCTGTGGCCTATGTGGTCATCAGAAAGCAATTCAATAAATAGCTCCATCTCCCAAAAGGGCCTCCTTATTTCCTGCCCAACATTTGACTCTCTTAAAACACAGAATCTACCCTCTGATATCCAAGCTCCAACCAATGTGCTTCCTAACCTTTTTCTCTCACCTGAATACCCACCCCCTCAACATTGATTCACCATGCAACATTTTTTTAAAAACAAATTTTCCCCCACTCAGAATGGCAGCCAAGTATCATGGAAAAGTCCTCAAATTTTCTAACTCCCTCTTGAGAGACCCCAAACAATGAAAGTCATACCTCTGATACCCTTTGGACCAACAGGCTAACAGGGCATGTTATTTCTGTAACAGTGTTGTTTGTAACAGCGTTGTTTGTAACATGGTTGTTTGGCAGAAGCAAGAGAGCAGCCCCCATCACACGAGCACATTTCTCACCCTTGCTCATATCGTGTCTGCTAACATCTCACTGGCCAAAGCAAGTCACAGGGCCAAACTCAACGGGATGGGGAAGTATATTCTGCTCACAGTAAAGTGAATATTTGCTGAACAATAATCTAAACTGTTACACCTGGCTTCCACTGAGCTCAAATACTTGAAGATCAAAGTAATCAAAGATAGACTTCTGTTCCACCTGCAAGAAATGATTTTTAAGGGTGGAAACTGAGGCCTGAAGACCTCAGGTGGTACTTCCTGATTCCCATCAAAAGTCACAAACAGAGCTGGAGTAAAACAAGATCTTAAGCACCCTATTCGCTATATGATGCAAGTGTTGTAGAATCATTAAACAATCCCCAATATGTTTGGCAACTTTATGTATTCCATGGCCCAATACTATTCTCTTGGGCAGAGAGCCCTGCCCCCAGCCTCCTTTTCCCTTTTCTAAACTCAAGTTATCTTTCAGAGCCTTGACCTTCTTCTCCCTCTCCTTTTTCCTCTCCCTCTCCCTCCTCTCCTTCTCCTCCTCCCCTTCGTTTCCTCCTTTTTATGGTAAAAAAGGTGCATGGTTAAATGGGAATGAATGCCTAAGAGATCTGAGTTTCAATCCCAGCTCCACAGGTCTACCCACCATGATTTAGGGCAAGTCCTTAACTTGCTGCACCTCGGTTTTGCAATTTGCAAAATGGTAATAACCCCCATGGCTTTGTGAGGATTAAAAGGAGATGTTTGTGAGATGCTCAGAGCATAAAAAAAGCACACAATTAAATTGGGGTTTTAAAATAAGTTCTTTCTTCTACTCCAAAGCTAGATGTGGCCTCCCCTGCACTGAACTCCTGGGGTACAGATTCAATTCAATGAAGCACTGAGAAGGTGCAGGAGCTGTGCGTTCTCAGGCTGGCATGGGCCAGGCAGGTATCACAAAAATGTCAAGGAAATAATAGCTGCTCTCATATTGGTGTCTTGCATTGCATTTTTTTTCATAAACCCATATGTTTGCCTATTAAAGCACATAGGAACATTCTTCGCCCCTCAAGGAAATTTTTTTCCTGGGGGGAAATCCTGAAGTGCCTGAGACCAGCACTCAGCAATGGCTAATTTACCAACCAACACGGAAACACTTCCTACTATCATATGCCAACCAAATACCAGCCTTGGTTGTCTCCCATGCTTTAAAACCACGCCTGCTTCTTGGCCTGTCCTTTGTCTTCCTGCTTTTAACAGAGACGCGAGTGCACAGAAGCCATACTTCTTCTGTCCGCACACGCCCCGTCTGAAACAGGTGGGCTTCCCTCCGCTCCAGCCAAATGTTGCCCTGTGCCAGCTGGAACTTCCAATTTTTTTAGAGAAGCTACAAATGCAGTTTTTTCATATTGAATCTTATTGTCGGCTCAATAATTTTTAAATAGCCATGCAGGCCCAACACTGTGACCTCGGGCTAACTGGATGCAGTCTCTGTTCACAAAGACTGAACTTCCCTGAAGGGCCTGACCATCTGACGGAGAGGACGGCTGGATGGCAGGGGCATCGCTGCCTCGTATAATGAGTAACTTTCTCTAGATGCTATCACTCAACCAGACCAGGATTCTGCGCTATATTTGTCTTCAGCACCAAACACGTTGCTCATGATATTTTGATTGCATCGTTGTCCTAAGGATCGCAGACTTAGTCTGCACAGCTGAAATGAACATATGATAGCGTAGATGTACAACCATTCCAATTAAGTCATCGCCTTTCTGCATAATCAGTCTCACAGTAAGTACCTTGAGGACAGCAGGCAAGGAATAAACCCTTCTGGAATCGAACCAACTTGATCTGCTATGTAGCAGTTGGTTCAAGACACAGAAACATGTGAGAGCAAAGCAGAAGGCTATGTAAAAATGCAGGGCTTCCTCATGGGACTCAGATGGCAAATGAAAGTTGGAAGACTGCTGTGACTGGCACCTCGTTCCCCAGCTTTCTTTTTGGTGCCACATGGGCCTCCTGTTTCCTCCCTGGCATCGGGAAAAGACAAAAAGACAGAGACCACAACTCAATTAGATGATCTGGCCAGAACGCAAAATCTAGGTAGAACCAAACTACCTTTAAAAAAATACAAAAATGCCTAGAAAGTAGTTATAAATCAACAATGAGTGGATTGAAGAAAGGATATAGCTACAAAATAGAGCAAGAACATCTTAAAACTCAGACTTCATTCATATCAATAAGCCATCAAATAACTATTCCATTTTACCCACTGTTCCATCAAATAAATGTTTACTTACTCTTCAAAGTTAGATTTTTCAAATTGATGCTTTTATTATGAATAGAATTAACACATGTTCATTGAAAGAAAAAAATGGAAGGTATGTACAGCAAAAATAGTTTCCTTCCTTCTCCAACCCCTCGTCCCCCACCACCCTGTTCCTAAGTGTCAGTCCTGCCAACGGCTTAGCTCACTTCCCTCCAGGCCTCTTTCCCTGCTCACTCGGCATTCACCCTGCATGGGAGTTGTTCTCTCCACAGTTCAGCAACTTAACACTCTCCTCTTGTGCAGCCATGTGGCTCTACCCGGCATCTTTGACGACTGTGTAGTACTTTATAGTATTGACATGCCATGTTTTGTTGAACCTCTTCTCTCTTGAGAGCCCTTTAGGTTGTCTCTCATCTTTCACCTTAGCAAGCAATGCTGCAGTCAATACTCACCAGTTTATATTTTAATTTGCTATTTGATTTTAATAGGACTGTGGAAACTGAAGTCCTTGCAGAGTTTGGATCTGTCATTCAACAGGATATCGCAAGTTGGTGTGTCTGATTTTCACAACTGCCTGCCACTGGAGAACCTCTGTTTAAGGAGCAACAAGATATTCAGAATTCATCCAGAAGCCTTCAAGGACCTCAAAAAATTACAGGTTATAAAATCAGTTTTATAATATTTCAAATACGCAGACATGTGGGCAATTACCTTAGAAAAATATTTGAAGAGTTTCTTCATGTCTAGTAGTACTGACTCTTCACCAAAAAATGTTAAGTCTATTTTAAGATTCCCCTAAGTTCGCTGAAGTCCCTCTTGCCTTGAAAATCAGAGGTTTCCGTAACGGACATGAATTGTACTCAAACCTAACACTCAGCAGCAACCACTGGCACATTCTTTTCCTAAATCAAATTAAGCCCAACTCCAAGTCTCCACTTGCCAGTTGGCGAGAAACCACACCTTTGGCTGCAAGGGCAGGCTGAAGGCCTGAGGGCCGGCCCACCTGCAGTCTGGAGCACCTGCGGAGGCTCCTCTGCTCCACACGGGTGGGTGCTGACGTGCCCGCAACCCGGGGCTGCTTGGGCCTCTGAGAGCCAATGACCTTGTGGCTTCCACCCCCAACCTGGGCCTGGGTAACAGAAATGACCATGATAAAAGCTCCTTCTCCTACAGCACTTCCCACAAGCCACACACTGTCTCAAACACCAGCTCCCCTGGCGGCTCCAGGGCACCCTGGCAGCACAGAGCAGTTAACTTCATGAAGGTGTGTGGTGAGGTGAAGGCAGGGAACCCACCCCCAGGGCTCTGCTCTAGTTTTGGCGGCTTTGGCCCTTCTCCTCCAGGCGCGTTCCTCCACCCCCTTCCTTCTCCAGGGATGTTGCAAAGTCTCCCCTGCATGCCCCTCTAGAAACACCAGGGTGGCCTCCAGTGCAACACCTGGACGCCGGAACCTGCATCACATGCCCCCTTCTCCCCACGGGCCAGGGTCATCCCACAGAAACAGAATGTGAGTCACGTGGGCAGCGTTACACGTTCTAGTAACTAGATTTTAAAGTAAATGTAAGCAGATGAATTTCATTGTAGTAATTAATGTTAACCCCATGTACCCAAATATTACCTCTTAGACACATAATCAAGATAAAAATTATGGACTTCCGGCCAGGATGGAGGCGTAGGTAGACACACTGTGCCTCCTTGCACAACCAAAACAAAGGCAAACACAAATTTAAAAACAAAAAACAACCAGAACTGCCAGAAATCAAACTTTATGGAAGTCCGACAACCAAGGAGCTAAAGAAGACACATTCATCCAGACTGGTAGGAGGGGTGGAGATGGGCAGCCGGGGTGGAGAGGACTCTCAGCAAGGCTGCAGCTGGCGGACCAGGCAAGGCAGTGGCTAGAGGACTGGGTGGTCTTACATTCATGTGAAGATAAACAGGGAGGAACAATGGAGGACTGAAGCAGACCTCGCAACCCAGGGTTCCAGCTCAGGGAAATAAAGCCTCAAAACCTCTGACTGAAAACACCTGTTTCAAGCTTCAGGAGAAACTCCCAGCCTCACAGGAGACTTCACTGGAGAGACCCACAGGGTCCTAGAACGTAAACAAAACCACCCACCTGGGAATCAGCACCAGCAGGGCCAATTTGCTTGTGGGTAGTGGAGGAGGTGACTGAAAGCCAGTGAGAGCTGAGCAAGGGGCAGTGTTCCCTCTCTGACCCCTCCCCCACATACAGCACCACAACGCAGCAACATGGGTTGCCCTGACTAGTGAACCCCTGACTCCACCCCTTATAATGTAATAGGTGCACTGAGACAAAAAATATGACCCAAATGAAAGAACAGATCAAGGCTCCAGAAAAAATACAACTAAGCAATGAAGAGAGAGCCAACCTATTAGATGCACAGTTCAAAACACCAATAATCAGGATGCTCAAAGAAATGGTTGAATATGGTTGCAAAATAGAGGAAAAAGTGAAGGCTTTGAAAAGTGAAATAAAGCAAAATGCACAGGGAACTAACAGTGATGGGAAGGAAACCAGGACTCAAATCAATGGTTTGGAGCAGAAGGAAGAAAGAAACATTAAACCAGAACAGAATGAAGGAACAAGAATTTAGAAAAATGAGGAGAGGCTTAGGAACCTTCAGGACATCTTTAAACCTTCTAACATCTGAATCATAGGTGTGCTAGAAGGAGAAGAGGAAGAGCAAGAAATATAGAGCAAGATCAAGATTGAAAACTTATTTGAACAAATAATGAAGGAGAACTTTACCAATCTGGCAAAGGAAATAGACGTCTAGGAAGTCCAGGAAGCCCAGAGAGTCCCAAAGAAGTTGGACCCAAAGAAGCACACACCAAGGCACATCATAATTATATTACCCAAGATTAAAGATAAGGAAAGAATCTTGAAAGCAGCAAGAGAAAAAGAGACAGTTACCTACAAAGGAGTTCCCACAAGACTATCAGCTGATTTCTCAAAAGAAACCTTATAGGCAAGAAGGGGCTGGAAAGAAGTATTCAAAGTCATGTAAGGCAAAGACCTACATCCAAGATAACTCTATCCAGCAAAGCTGTCATTTAGAATGGCAGGGCAGAAGAAGAGCTTCCCAGACAGGAAAAAACTAAAGGAGTTCATCATCACCAAACCTTTATTATATGAAATGTTAAAGGGACTTATCTAAGAAAAAGAAGATAAAAAATATGTACAGTAAAATGACAACAAACTTACAACTATCAACAACCAAACCTAAAAATACAAAAACAAAAACAAAATGAGCAAACGACTAGAACAGGAACAGAACCACAGAAATGGAGATCACATGGAGGGTTATCAGTGGGGAGGAGGAGTGGGGAGAATGGGGTGGGGGTGAAAAGTTACAGGGAATAAGAAACATAAATTGCCTACAAAATAGGTGATGTTAAGAATAGTACAGGAAATGTAGAGCCGAAGAATTTATATGTACAACTCATGGACATGAACTAAGGGTGGGGGGAATGCTGGTGGGAGGGGGTGCAGGGTGGAGGGGAATGAAGGGGGGGAATGGGACAACCATAACAGCATAATCAATAAAATGTATTTTTTTAAAGATAAAAACTATGTTACATTCTCTCTTTCACACGAAGTCTTCAAACCTGGTATGTACTTTACACTTACCACTCATCCCAGTTTGGACTAGCCACACTTTCACGCTCCACAGCCACATGGGGCTCACAGCCGTCATATCCGACAGCATCAGCGCAGGCAGCGGGTGCTCGCCCAGTCTCAGGCAAAGGGATAGTCGAGCACAGCTGCAAGGTGACTTTCCAGCTCCCCGCACTCAACCAGAACAACCCCTAGCTCCTTCCTGGATCAAAAGGAGACACATAGAGCTGTGATGAGGCGGGTGGACTCTGGAGCTAGCTACCTGGGTTTAAACCTGGGCCCTGCCACTTGCCAGCCACACAATTGTGGGCAAGTTACCAAGTCCTCCCGTGCCTCAACTTTCTCATCTGTAAAATGGAGACAGCTCGGTTCCTTTCTCGTAGAGGTTTGTGACAAATGTTTTAATGCATATACAACGCTTCAAACAGTACTTGGAATATAGTAAGCTCTCATAAATGTAGAATGTATATAGGAATTCTAATGTGACCAGAGTACCCTGCTCTTTTCACATACAAATCTGATTGTGCATTTAAAATGTTTCTCAGCTTTCACAAGGGCCTTGCTGCTGCCTCTCCAACCAGCTGACCTTTTGCCTGGAAGAGCTAACTCTTACTAATTCTGTTTTTAAAATATTTTATTATTTATTTGTAGAGAGGGAAAGAGAGGAAGAAAGAGAGGGAGAGAAACATCAATGTGTGGTTGCCTCTCACACACCCCTACTGGGGACTGGGCCTGCAACCCAGGCATGTGCCCTGACTGGGAATTGAACCTGTGACTCTTTGGTTCATAGGCCAGCACTCAATCCACTGAGCCACACCAGCCAGGTAATTCTCCTGATGCCACTTCCTCAAGAAAACCTTTCCTAGCATCCCGATTGAATTAGTTGCCCTTCTATATATGCTTATAAAAAGATATGCTTTTTTTCACATTCCACTTATCTAACTGAAATTAAGTTTTAAGCGTGGTTAGTGGTTAATGCCTATACCCCCATAAACTTCCACTGGATGGTGAGCTCTTTAAGGACATACTCTGCATTTATTCTGTTTCCTAGTGCTTAGCATATGTCTAATGCATAGTACCTATTTTAACACACTTTCTGAAAAAAGGAATGAATGGATAGATGGTGATCATGGATAGGCGTGTTAACTACCTATTGCTGCATAACAAATTGTTACAGACTAAGTAGTCTAAAACCACATACATATATCATCTCACGATTTTCGGGGCTCAGGAATTCAGGCAAGGCTCAGCTGGGCCCACTGCCAAGGGCCTCTCAAGAGGCTTCAATCGAAGTGTTGGCCAGGGCTAGAGCCTCGCCTGAAGGCCCCGCTGGGAAGCATCTACTTCCAAGCTCATGTGGAAATGAAGGGGAAACCTTCATTCAGTGCCTTGTGGGCTGTTGACTGAGGGCTCAGCTGCCTACTGGCAGCCTAAGCCTGCCCTCAGTTCTGTGCCCCGTGGGCCTCTCCATGGCGCAGTTCACAGCACGGCAGCTTGCAGCAGAGCCCAAGGAGGGAGCCTGCTCATAGGAAGAACGTTACAGTTTCAAGTCATGTTAATCATTGAAATGATACCCCTTTGCTTCTGCCATAGTCTGACGGTTAGAACCAAGTCACAAGCTCTGCCTACACACAGGGGGAGGAGATTTTTCAAGGGCACGAATAACAGGAGGCAGGATCAACGGGGACTGACTTAGAATCTGCCAAATTATCAGAGCAGATGAGAAAGACTGCTTAGCTTGGCACTGCCTCCCAATTCGCCACAAACAGGTTGTCAGATTGCCCGGGGACTTCATTCAGTATATTGTGTACTGATTATAAGTACATTTGCATCTGTAATTGCCCTAAGTCTGTTTTATTTTCTATGCATTTGTATTGTGCTTTATAAGTCTTCTGCAGCTCACAGGTAATAGATGTTGCAGGCAATCTAAAAAAACAATCCCAAGAATGTTTTCAATCATCTGTAATTCTCGATTCACCTGAACTGCCCAGAATTATGCAATTTCTCCTTCTCTATTATTCTTTCTATATGTTTGGTAATAACTTAAAAACTGGTTTTGAAACAGGATGAACACATTTGGTACCAGAAAGCTGCATATTAAAATAGATATTTCCCTCCCTCAAGAGGTGTAGTTACTACTTACACAATACAATATATCTTCCCATGTCAGAATCTTCCTAGAAGCCACACAGAGTGTTCAAATCATGAATTCATCATCATGTTTAGATAGAATAAATTAAGTTTCACTGGCATTTCAAATTAGCATCCCTTTTCTTAATCTTATTCCCTCCTTCTTGGAGTCAGTGGTTTGTGTAGTGACTGACATGTGCGTCTCCCAAGCTTTCTGCCGCGTACACTCCTGCCAGGTGATGGCGGATGGCTCTTCTGTAGCCATATTGGACTCTTCTGTTTTAATCTTTTCTCAGGAATTATTTCCCTTGAATTATCGTATTAGTTTTCTGGCCTCTCTCCAGTTTTGCTTTCATGTCAATGATTTGTAATATCATAACTACTGGAATGGAAAAAAATGCAGACAGGCACTAACAAGAAAATAACTACCTGAAAAACATGAAAACGTTTCACTCTGCTATGGAGGAGGGGTACTCGAGAAAATCATTGGTCCTGCGCAAGGCCAGGCCAACACAAAGTTTTGGGGTTTTTTTTCTTCCCAATTCCAGTCTCCTACTTCCTACTTTTAGCAACCCTCCTTTGGAAGCTGAAACTGCCTGGTTACTCAGCACGGGAAAGGGCACCCTGACTACCTGCGTTCGGGGAGAACTCTGATTCTGCATGGACTGGTCTTGGTGACTGTGCTGTTGGATTGGTCATTTGGCTCAGCTCTTAGGAATTTATGTAACCCAATATAACAGTGCTGCTCCCTCCCCCCCCCCCCATGTTTATAAAACAATCAAACTATGCAAACTCAGCCTCTCTGGTTATCATCCCTAGCCCTCTGTTTATATTTCAGCAAGATTTTCACTATTTCTTTTACGATTTTCCCTTCTAATAGCCATCTTCTCCTTCCCAAACCCCAAGATCCCACTCTAGAGCCTCATGCTCCAGGCCTCCCGCACCCAGCCCCTCACTCCAGGGCAGCGGGAGCTCAGGCTCCAGGAGGGCGTGTTGTGGACGAGAGGGCACATGGAGAAGCCCACTCAGATTTCACTCCTGCCTTTTCTTTCCTTCATTACTCCCTCCACTATTTACAGAGCACCTGCCATGAGCCACGCCCTATTACTAGAGCTATGTGGGATACACCTTGCACTGTAGCCTAGTTTTCTCCTCTGTAAAAAGAAGAGAATGAGGAAATTTTTACAGATTTTATGTATTTATTTTAGAGCAAGGGAAAGAGAGGGAGAAAGAGAGAAAAACGTTGCTTGCCTCTTGTGTGTGCTCTGAATGGGGAATGAACCCACAGCCCAGGCACATGCCCTGACTGGGGTCTGAACCAGCGATCCTTCACTTTGCAGGACAATGCCCAACCAACTAAACCACACTGGTCTGGGTGGAAAACGAGGAATCTGTTGTGAGGTTTAGAGATAACGTATGGAAAGCACCCAGGAAGATGCCTGGCACACAGCTGTGCTCTGCAAACGGTAGCCGGAGTTGCACCCAGCTGTGCTCTCCCTGCTCCCTCATGCCCCCGCCATGCCCACCTTCAGTGGGTCCTTCTCTGTGAGTCCAGTGCTACCGAGTCCTCTTTGTTCCCTGGGCTCCCCTTCCTTTTTTATTAGACTGAAAAATTAGTCATCTTGGACATACTGAGTAGCGTGGATGCAGAGAAATGTACTACTGCCCTTGATGCAAAAGATCTCTCCTTGCTACTTCTGGCCAGCCACAGTTCTGTGTTGTATGTTCTCATTGTTCAGTATCTTCTGCCACTCTCTCTCTTTCTCTTTTTTTTTAATCCTCACCCAAGAATATGTTTATTGAGTTTAGTGAGAGAGAGACATTAATCCATTGCTTCCCATATGTGCCTGACCAGGGATCAAACCTGCAGCCCAGGCCTGTGCCCTGACCAGGAATCAAACCCCAAAACTTCTGGTACACAGGATGCCACTGCAACCAACTGAGCCATCTGGCCAGGGCTTTCTGCCTCATTCAAGATCGCCATGATTCTAGATATTTTAGACCCGGTATCTAATTCTAGACCTTGAAAAAAATGGGGAGTCTAGGTTTTATCAAGCAGTACCAATTACAACTCATAGGAAAGAAGGAAGGGAAAATGGTTGGGCATCTAATATAGGCACCATACTTAAAGCTTTTGGGTACATTTAATCCAGACAACAGCCTTGGCCGGTAGGCTGTAGAGAGTTAAGGACTTGCTGAGGCCCACAGAGCTGTCAGAGACAAAGCAGAGATTTAATCCCCGGAGCTCTGACTCTCCAGTCAATGCTAACATCTTATTGCCACCATAAAGACATAAGCAATATCTGTATCTCATTTATTGTCTCTACGTCTTTATTCATGGACTGTCCTAAACTTGTTTCTGCTCAAGCAGGTCCTAGACCTCAGCGGCAATGCCCTGACCGCCGTCCTGCCGATGATGGCCCTCGCTCTAGGACTTCCCCGTCTGGACGCTGACTTGGCAGATAACCGATGGCAGTGTGACGATAGCGTGGTGGCCTTCCAAAACTTCATTTCTGAATCCTGGAGGAGAAAGTGGGATGAAATTTGCAACAAGTCTATAGGTACCTCTTCTCTCTGAAAGGGTTCCAGCTGAATGGAACTAAAAAAAAAAAACTAAAAAAAAACGAAAAATGTGGTCTTATTTGAGACAATGAGGGCGAGAGCGGTGGCGACCCACAGCCCCGCGCAGCCTCGGGCTGCGTGTATCGCAGGACGGCCATTGGCACCTGACTGCTTCCTTCAGTTCCTGGGTGGTTTTCCTTATGTGGTCGAAGAAACCCAGGTCAACCACCTCAGGAACCACTGGATGTGGTCAAATTCAGAAATTTATAGAGAGAATTTTGCCCTGAAGACCCCCAAATGTCACATTTTTAATCCCAATTCATAATGAATAATCAAAGAAAGAAGTTTTAAAACTTGAAACATGATCACCTAGAATATTTGCTAACACTCTAAAAATACAATCCTATACAGAAACAAAAAACACATATTTCAAAAAGTATATATATATACTTTTGGCTTGTTCCCTGCCACTCTCTCAAAGTTGAACATTCTGGAAAGTTTTTTCCACTGTTATCTTGGCTTCATCTCTGACTCCTAACTGGAAGGTGGGGGAGAAAGTCATATTTTTTTTAATGAGCCCTGGACTCTCTCTGTTCAGGACTGACATTAGAGTAGAAGCTCGGCCACAATACCAGGTGTGGAAGAAATACACGAAGACCAGAGAGCTGTCTTCGGGTTGTTGGCCACACTGGTTTCTTTCCTCTCTAGAGATCACACCTGGCCTTCCGAGTGTGAAGGGCAGAATGTCAGGAGGCAGCAGAGAACCCTGGGTATCTTTGCTGTTACCAGCCCCAGGGAATGGTGAGGAAATGCTGAGGCGGATTTTGCAGAGCGCTGATGGGGTGTTCTCACAAAGGTGCAGTGAGTTAGGGTATGGAAAAAGGAGAGGCAATGAGGCTATGCCTCCAGTCTGGCTTCTCTCCTCCCGTGGGTAGCCATCTCGGTCAGGAAGCCTAAGAAACACACACCTCCAGGGCCAATGAGCAGCAGACGTGAGCCTGGCGGGCACATGTAAATGTGCACAAGGCCACAGGCGTTCGGCCAGCACCAGACCATCAATCCGTCACTAAAGCTGCTTCTCATTATGTCACATGTACTTTAAAGACAGCTAGATAAAGAGGGGGACTGACAGAGCTTTTGAAACCACTGGGCTCTCATCTCAATGTGTTTTACCCCCCACTTTCAGGGAACGAGGAGGCATCCTGGCAGACTCCCAAACGCAGAGTTTCCAGGGAGATCCAGCTTCCTCACACTAATCTGAATCACACGAAAAGCCTCATAAGGAACAAAGTGGTGAGGCCCCAGGAAGGAACGTACGGGCGCTTTTCCACCCTGGGGAAGAAGGACCACGCAGGCTCTGATACCCCTGAGCAGCGGAGACGGCCCCCAAGATGGGTGAGGAGCACACAGGACGTGCAAGTGGCCAGTGGGGAGGAAGCCGCCTCCCAGGACCTCGTGCTGGCCATCTGCTTAGCTGTGTTCATCACATTCTTCGTGGCTTTCTGCCTGGGGGCTTTCGCAAGGCCTTATATTGACAGACTGTGGCAACAGAGACGCAGAAAGAAACAACCGACTTCAGACCACGCATATTACAACGAGGGCTACAGCGACATAGAAGGTGCTGGGAACATCCAGCGTCCAAGGGTGGATCTGCTCCGTGCTTGGGGTCTAAACCTCCATGAGAACCAACACCCTTTCTCAGGGATGGAGGCCTGCCCACAGTCTGCCGTCATTCCTGATAGAGGCCTGGGAATGAGCAGAAAGGAGCCCGGCAGCAGGCAGAGCAGGGAACAAGGCAGGGCTGACACTGGGGCGGAAAGGCGGAAGGATACTACGCTTCCAAATGGCAGTGCAGCCTTTTCTGTTGGCCGTGGACCGCCAAATGCTGCCAGCAACGCACCCATTTCAGCAGAACAGGACTACCTCTGCAGGAGAGGTATTCTTGGAGAAATCGATTATGAAACTGAGGCCCCGGAATATTCTCTCAGTCAGTATTCACTGGGGGTCCCTGTGACAGCTGGCAGATCACGAACTGGCTCTGGCTCAGTCCATAAGGGTGGGAGTGAGTTACACCCGCCGCTGTGGAGAGACACGACAGCCGCTCTCTCTAAAACACGGACACATGCAAAAGCACAGAGGACTGGAGAGAATGAGGAGAGAGGGAGCACCGAAGGGTTGCCTTCGGAGTCTTCTAAGGACATGCCAGCGAGCACTTCCGTTAGTCTGCTGAACCCACAGGAGCAGCGACTCAAAGGAGCCAGTGCTGAGGGAGAACACTTCACCTACTACTGTCCAGCCACACTCAGTGACCTAGCGGATACGGACCCGTCCCCACCGGGCTCTCCTCCAAGGTGGGGCGATGACCCGCCTACCACTCCTGCTAACCAGGCACCAGTGCAGAAACCCGCCCCTTGGGACACACAGCACGAGCTGGACGTCAACTACGACTCTGATTCTGATGAAGGGTCTTTGTTTACTCTAAGTTCGACAAGTTCAGAAGATGGAAGAAATGCGTCTGAAGAACAGGCAGATGGCGAGGAGAGTCGCAGAACCAGCGAGGTCCTGGGGGATGAGGACTCAGGGGTGAGGAAGGACAACGTGACACCATTCGAGAGTCTTGAGGACGACATCACCTTCCAGAAGAGTCAGGAGAAACATGATAATCAGGAGGATCTTTCCGAAAAACTTCTCACTTCTGGCTCAGACTCTGGTCTGTATGAGAGTCATCAGGAAAGTGCCACCAACGCCAACAAATTTGAGAACCCGTCGACCTTGCCCGGGTCACTGGGCAACCATCCTTCCAGGGATGAGATCCCAGACACGTTCGTTTCCGATTATGTCTCAGCTCTCCAGTCTGAAGCAGTAGAATGGCAGTGCTCACTTACAGACCTAGAATTTTCCAACGTGGACACTTTACCACAAACACCACCACGTCCTGCTGAAGTTTCCTCGGATCCCGATAAGATTGCCTGTCGTGAAAGAGACTCGGACAGTTGTACACAGGAACATTTCACGGAGGGAACAGACACAAATCCGAACAATGTTCCCTTCCAGATCCCTGCAGGGGAACACTTACGACCCTCCCAGCACGATTCTGAAGACAGTAGCATGCATTCCGACCCACTGGATACTGACCCAAATGAGAACCATGATTCCAGAGAGATTATAAACCAAACACAATTGTTACCTTTCTGTGGTGATGAGCTAGCTCTTCAGTATGAAAGAGGAGGGGAATAATTTGAAAAGGGTTCCAAGATCCAGGCACCATTATTTCAAGAGCTTCCAAATAAAACCCGTTCACTAAGAACTCAGAAGCCCTTCAACGATGAAGATTGGGGTAAATATTCAGAGGAGAATCGGTTGCAATTAAAAAAAAGATAATTCTGCCCTGGATGGTGTGGCTCAGTGGATTGAGCACTGGCTTGCAAACCAAAGGGTCACCAGTTTGATTCCCAGTCAGGGCATATGCCTGGGTTGCAGACCAGGTCGCCAGTTGGGGGTGTGTGAGAGGCAACCACACACTGATGTTTTGCTCTCTCTTCCTCCCTCCCTCCCCCTCTCTTTAAAAATAACTAAAAACTTTTTAAAAAATAAAAAAAGATCATTCTAACTTCTAGACTCAAATGCAGACCCAGAGCAGCTCCCAATGGGGGCTGACTGTGGAGGTGAGAACCAGCTCTGCTATGACAAAGACAAGGACATTCAACTTGAAAATAAGAGGGAATGCAAGTAACATTTTCTGTACAAAGTGAAGCCCTTAGGTGGAATGGCTGAACAGATTTTAACAAGTTCTGCAGAGAACAGCACAGCTTTTGGGCGGTTGATCATGAAACTACAAAACTGGAGGGATTAAAAGAACTTCCAAATGTTGTTAATAAGTTGTATTAAAAGTTGGGCCATTTTATAGAACAAAGTATAAATTAAAAATCAGTTTTCATCCTCGCTGGTGTGGCTCGGTTGGTTGTGTGTCATCCCACAAACCCATAGGTCACCAGTTCGATTCCTGGTCAGGGCACACACCTGGGTTGTGGGCCTGGTCCCTGGTACACAAGAGGCAACAGCCGATCAATGTTTCTCTCACACATCAATGTTTCTCTCCCTCTCTTTCTCCCTACCTTCTCCTCTCTCTAAAAATAAATTTTAAAAATCTTTTAAAAATATATTTAAAAATCAGTTTTCAAAAAGAGAAGTGGTGCTTTTGTGTAAAAGAAAAAGGGACTCCACCATTATCCTTGCTTATCCCTCCCTTGGCCTTACTGGCCAGTCAGGGCTCTCATGAGCTGTGTTCTTCCGTTTATCGCCCAGGTTCTCTGATGCTTTCTCCTTGTCTTTCCTGGCGCTCCTCCTCTGCTTGTTCTCTCACAGAGCATTCCTCGGGGTCTGTTCTCAGGCTTTGTCTCCCCTCCGCCCCGTCCTTGGGCCGCACTGCCTCATGGCCTGCTCTGCACAGACATCGGCCAGATCTGCATACTGAGGCCCCACCTCCCCCCATGTCCCAACTCACATTCTCAGCCCCAACTGCCCAAATTCAATGAATCCCCCGGGGACCTAAAATATTCATTTTCCTTTGCAATCACGATTTCCCTTATTATTTTTCTTGGTTGGTAATATCATGACATCCACACGGTGAGGCCAGTTAAAATTCAACTTATCTCTGATCCTTCATTTCCGGCCTATATCTGAGTAGCCACTAAGCTCCAAGAGTCTAAGTTCCTATCTGTCAATACAGAGAGACATTCAGTATGGCCATCGGGACGGGGGCCAGCCGAATCTGTCAGCCGGGGTTTACATCGAAAGCAGCTCATCTTTTACTTACACTGTGTGTATGTAGGGCAGATGAAGATGGAAGATAACTGAGTTTGAGAAAAGGCCTTAGGGTCCCCGAATCTAACTGTAGACAGCACCACTGGTCTTATAGAAGCTGGCTCCTTAGTAACTCTACTGTTCGCCCCAGATAAGACACATTCCTTATCCATCACCTAGATTATTATAAGGCTTCTTTGTAATCCTTAGCTCTCCTTGCCCTCACCCAAGCAATCTTATATCCTATTCATCGTCCCACTACGCAGAAGCCTCAGATAGTTCCCCATTTCCTACACGAAGACCAAATTCCACAGACACCGCCTACCTTTCCCACTTAATCTCCTAACATTATCGCTTCACCACACACTCTATAGTCTCGTTGACCTCATTTGTGTCCATCATTTATTCACTTCAGCAAATTTCTGAGGCTTTCACTGGTCCCTGATCAATCCCCCTCCCCATCCAAAATCACTATTTTGAAATTTCCCTGTCCTTGAACTTTCACTGAGAAAATTTAGGCTATCGGGAAGAAACCCTCACTCTCCTACCCCATAGCAGTAAACATTTTACTATTCATACCTGTCTCATCCCTTCCTTCCACTCTAAGAAGTCAGAGTTCTGTGGTCAAGGTCAATTCCTC
Source organism: Phyllostomus hastatus (assembly GCF_019186645.2). Classification (NCBI taxonomy): domain Eukaryota; kingdom Metazoa; phylum Chordata; class Mammalia; order Chiroptera; family Phyllostomidae; genus Phyllostomus; species Phyllostomus hastatus. The sequence goes on along the minus strand of NW_025333709.1, from coordinate 30,405,031 downwards.
CTGCCTGCTCTTGTTGCAGTCCTGGGCACAGGTCCGTTCCTGTTTCTCATGCCTGCACTCCCAAGCCCTCCCTATTTAATGGCTCTTTCCCACAGGCTAAAAGCAGTCTCAAGCCTCTTCAACATTAAAATGAAAGAAAACACCACCCTGTAACTGCCTCGAAATGCCTCCTTCTTCTCTCGTCCATGGCTAAGCACCTTGCAGGAATGGTCAGTGACTCTCCGCTGCCTCTTCAGGGCACTGCGGTCAGGCTTCCACTCACCGTTCCTTTAACCTGCACCAGCAGATACCCCCAGCAACCTCTGTTGGCCACATACCGTGGACTTCGAGTGTAACCTCCCCAGCATCTGACACTGCAGGTCACTCCTTCTTGATCCCCTGTTTCCGTGGTTTTGTTATGTGACTGCAAAGGTGAGGATCTCAGCAGGCCACAGGCAGCAATGAGCAGGGACAACTAGGGAGAGTTGAGTGAAGGAACCTTTGGGCAAGACCTGGGCAGGATTAAGGGAAACTGGCAAGGACAACAGGAAGAGCCTTTCTTGTCCTTAGGCCTGAAGAGACGAAAGGATTCACAGCCATGGGCGCTCAGCAGGAACTGTGGTCTTGGGCCAAGGAACAGAGCCATGAAAGAGCCACGAAAGAGCCACAGTCCAGCAGGAGGAAGCCCAGAGAATCATCACCCAGCCTCTCTCTTCTCGCCCTCCAGCCTTTTTAGAGTGCCCCCCAGTGGCCGGCCCCCCCGAAGCCAGAGAGGAAGTCGGCAGAGGTCAGCCTCCTCCAGGCCAGCCTTCCAGAGCTGGTGTCAAAGGGCAGAAAGCAGACTTGGAAGGGCACATGGAGACCATCCAGCACGTTCTTTCTTCTGTTCTTCTCCCGTTCTGGTCACCCTCCCTCCAGTTCTTTGTCTCCTTCTTCTTCCTATGCTCACTTCTTAAGTACCCGTGTTCCCCACGGCACGGTCCTGGCACCTCTGGTCTTTTTCCTCAGTTCACTGTCCCTATGTAAGCTAGCAATTGTCAAAGCTTCCACCTCTACCTACAAGCCGATATTTCCTTTCTCTGTAACTCCAGCTTTGAAATCTTTCCGGCACTTTGCACTCACATCCGGCTGCCTAATGGAGATCTCCATAGACACTTCAAGTTGAGTGTGCCCAAAGTGAAACTCATCGGCGCCCCCTAGCCCTCTCCACCCAGCGAATCTGATCTTCCGTGTTCCATTTCACTGTCCACCCATCGCTCCATCCAGAAACCTGGAGTCATTTTTCTGATGCCCTTCTCCTCACTTCCCACATCTAACTCATTGGTCATTCGGCACAGCTAACTCCAGCCCCTAAGTAGCTGTCAGGTCTCTTCCCTCCTCTCTGTCCACAACGTCACAGCTGTAGTGCTCCCCTCGACACTCCCACAGATCTAGGATAATAGCACGTGAACTGGCTTCTTGACCTCCTTCTACCTGTCTTTACGATTTCCACACTCCAGCCAGGGGGTGGTTTCTGAAGCTCAAATGTCACTATGGGGCTCCCCATAGAGGCTATCCTGAGGCTACAGGCTTTTCTGTTTCTCTAAAGCGTCCCCTAACCCCGTCTCCAGGCCTCTGCCCACATCACCTCGCCTGAAATGTTCTTTCCAACCCGCCCAACAGCCTTCCCACAAACGAGCCCTCCTTGAGCTCCTACTTGGTTCCCAGGTTTATCATCAGGGAAGCTTTCTTGGACCCCAGATTCTGTTACATTTCCCTGGTACAAACTCTCTCATGATGCAAGCCTTGCCCTTCACACAGGAGCACTTACACAGCAACATTAAATAACAACCTGTGCGATTTTTGATTTAATGTCTGCCTGCCCCCGTTTTACACTATAAGTACTCTGAGAACAACCTCCAATAAACAGTGGCATGTCTCCCTGGAGCCTCTGCCACGTATCTTGTCATTTTTGTCAATGGGCTGTCTTCCCCAAAGCCCTTTTCCATAAAGCCCGAGCGTGCCCTCAACCAAGAAGGCCTCCTACACAGGGCGATAACCAGGGGACCTCTGTCCAGGCTCTGTGGGAGTTACTGATTCCAGGTCAAGTTTTACAGATTGTGGAAACAGTATGAGATTGGAGAGAGTGAGATGACCACAGAGACCACGTGGGCATTTGTTAGAGGAGGCGGTGGGGGAGGCGGTGAGAGAGACATAGAAATAAAAGGACCAACTGGAGACATTGTAAGGTTAAGATCCACAGTGCTACCCTGGTTGGTGTAGCTCAGTGGATTGAGCGCCGGCCTGTGGACCAAAACGTTGCTGGTTCAGTTCCTACCAGGGCACAGGCCTGGGGTTGTAGGCCCCTCCCCCCACCCCCTCCAAACCTTCCTCCCTCCCTTGCTTCCATCCTCCCCCTTGGTTTTGTCCAGGTTCCTGAAAACCCTTCTTCCCACTGTCCCCTCCCCCTCCCCTCTGGCTATTGTTAGATTGTTTTTAATTTCAAGGACTCTGGTTATATTTTGTTTGCTCTTTTCTTTCGTTGATTATGTTCCAGTTAAAGGTGAGATCATATATTATTTGTCCCTCACCAACTAATGCTTTGACCACTTAAATAGCAGTTACCTAAGTACACCTAGAGATACATACACTTTTTTTGACCATTTTTAGATTCACTAGTTAACATTTTTGCCATAGTTGCTTGTGTGCACTCCCTCTGCATAAACATAAATATATGTGTGTGTGCATGTATGTACGCATGTGCAGGGGTGGGCAAAAGTAGGTTTATGGCTGTGAGTATGCAAAGCACAGAGTTTATTCTTTATTATTCATTAACTATTGTATTATTTCCCATACAAACAACTGTAAACCTACTTATGTCCACCCCATATGCATATATACAGTATATATGTCTATAGCATGTATAACATTTTATCTGATATATAATAATTTTATGTGTATAAAACTGGGTAACTATACAAAGTGTCCATAAAATCCAGAAACATAGGTGAATAAACCGAATGTTGCCACAAATATCTTCAACCTGAAGAAGAAAGTGAAGCAGAACGATCTGGTTTCAGACTCCACGGACGCCTTGTAGATATTTATACATCACACAGATGTGCTTCTGTTTTGCCTGAGCACCAGTTTGTTAATATTTATCACAGCCCCGAGTGTGATCCACACACCTTTCGGGAAGAAGGATGGCCTTCTGATGCTGGATGATGAGAAACAGGGCTGATAATTACTCAGGGAATAACAAATTCGCTCCCCTTTTTTCAAACTTGTCACCACCCTGTTCTTCCTTCGATGACAGAGATGCCTGGAGTGACTTCGGGGAAGCGTTGTTGCAACTGGGAGGGGTTCCTAGGAGATCAGTGAGGTCAGAGCTGGAAGGCCCACCGTTCACACCAACCCTGTTCCAAGTGAGAAAACCGAAGCACAGATTAATGAATCTGTGTGCCCAAGGTCACCAACAGAACCTAGTTCTTGTTTCCGACCAGAATTCACACTGTACAGCCTCCATGGGCAAGGAAGACCCTTACCCTTTTGGCCACCACTCCTGCTGCTGGTCGGCCCCCTGGCTGACTGGCTTGACAGGAAGGGCCCGCCACCCAGGAGACCTAGGAAACATTCTTTTCCAGATGTCACAGCACCTTCCAGACACTCCTTCCCAAGAGAACTGGCTGCCCGCGGCAGCACACGCCCTGCCATAGCCTTCCCTGCGTGGGACCGGTGGGGGGGCGCCCGTGGCCGGGTGCAGCCCTGTGCTTGCCACCCTCCCAGCCAGAACTACGCCTCCCTGACGTCTGAGATGGGCTCCCGGAGCCAGCTTCCACCTTCCAGGGTCAGGGCTTCCACGTTCTCGCTCTCCGAGGCTGCCTCCGGATCTGGGGACACTGGGTGCTTCTCCCCCTCCCTCCCCTCCCAATCCCCAGCAACGCCTGTTCCCTGAGGTTGCCTGGGTGCGGTTGGTGCCAGGCAGCTGGACCGTCCACACCAACAGCGGTAACAGCTAAAACAACCTCGATTCCTTCTCCCATTTGCTCTGTTTATCATTATTATTTTTTTAATTCAGCAGCTGGAGTGGTCTGGAGTTGTTCCGCTATGGGCAGCCCTGTCCCAGCCAGCAGTGGCCCCAGGTTGCTCTGAGGCCAGCCCCCTTGCCCCCTCCCAGTATCACGTGGTGGCCACAGGCTGCAGCCTCGGCCTTGGCCTGGATCTCCCCTTGCTGGGAAAAACCAGTGGGCCCAGCACAAGACCTTGAGGAAAAAAGAAACGCTCCCTTCAATGCCTCCCCATTCAGTGAGGGAGGGTATCAGCCAGCACTGCTGGCTGTGACTTGGGGTTTAATTAGGGCCACGACATTCAGCAAATAAAAACACAAGTTTGCCTTCCAGGTAAACAACAAATACTTTCTTAACACTTAAGGATTTCCCATGCAATATTTATACTAAAATGTCATTTATTGTTTATCCGACATTCAGATTCAACTAGGTGACTTGCATTTTACCTGACAACCTTATTTTAATGTTCAAATACTAAAATGAACTGAAAAATCTTCCATGCCAGGTACTAAAAGGGTCCACCGTTAGCTGGAGCCAGGGCAGAGGAGGGTGAGTGTTGCTGAGCTCCATTTGCAGCAGCCAAGAAGTGATAGACATGTGGTATGTTCTGCATCAGGCACTGAGCACATGCCATCCATGCCTACAGAAGCGCCTCCCTCAGAGCCTGAGCAATGATTTACCAGGCAGGAAACATGGAAAATCACTCACACCCAAATCCAGGGGGAAGGACGCAGAACATCAAGTCCTGCCTGCAGCTGCCAAGGAAAAAGCAAAAGGAACTGACAAAATCAAATAGCTGCAAAAGTGGAGTGTTTTTGTGTGTGTGTGTGTGTGTTTTTTTTTTTACACCAAAGCAAAGAGTTACTTGTAGGGAGAGTGGATTACATAAAAGCTTGCCGTTGTAAAAAGAAGAGGCTCCTGAGAACCTTCTGTTCTGCAAGTTCTGCCTCTAGTGATCACATCACTCACACACACACACACACACACACACCCCACACTCCACCTGACCACTTCAAAATGCACCAGCTTTTACTGTGGCTGACTCAGCAGCCTGGAATGGATTACTTTCACTTAACCCAGTGGCATATTTAAAAATACTGTAAGTACTACTGTGGCTAGCTAAACTGTACACACACATGCACAGAAACATTCTTGTAGTTTTAACTGAATGCCTCTAATGAGCAACATGCTGCGGGGGCCCCGGGGTGAGGATGGGGTGTGGGGGGGTGAGGGACCAGAGGGTAGGGCTGGACCAACGCCGTCCTGCCCTCAGAGCAGTTACCATGCAGGGAGAAAGAGTCACAGAGACAAGCTGCCAGCACCAGCAGTACCAACGACTGTCCAGAGAAAGCAACTCCGTGGTTGGGAAGGGAGGGGTGGAGGTGAGGGGGAGGAGTGAGAAGCTAGGGAAGTGGGAAATACGCATGCTAGACTTCTGTTCATACTATAATTTATGAATGGCTGCAAAGAGAGTGTCAGTGTGTTATTTAGACCTCGTATTTAAATAATAGATGTTAAATTGAATCCAAAAGTACTGAAATGTAACGGTCTACAGCCATATGTGGGTCAGTAGGGGAAAAATCCATTTACAAATGCATGCACAAGATTCGGTTTACATTTAGTTCTGAAGGCCCAGCTGTTTCAGACAGTCTGGCAAATCTGGAAGCACATGGAAAGTTTGTCTTTCAGTGCATAATGCTCGGAACTTTAGTATGTAAGCAAAATCCCCCACACTGGAAGAAATGCTAATAATGCTGAATGCTAATAAATAAAATTACCATTAAACAAAACATGACTTGTTTTTGGTTTTTTGGTTTTTTTCAAAAAAATGCAAACTCTCACCTAGAAGTGTATGTATAGATTGGTCCTCTGTCATTCTCCATGAAAACACGGTTGGTTGGAAACTGCACAGGAACATCCACAGGGCAGCCAGGTCATGTCACCGTCCTGTAGACAATCTTCCAAATCAGCTCCACCCTTGGCCCACTGCACCCTGGTGTCACCCACACTGCCCACCTCCACGCTGACCTGCTATGCTCCTGGTTTTACCACATTGGCCACACTGGCTTTTCTCAGCTCCCGGAGCACACCAAGTGTGGTCCCACCTCAGAGCCTTTCCTTCTGTTTGCTGTTTCCTCCGCCTGGAATGTGTTGTCTGTAGTTCATACCATGGCTTCTTCCCTTCTCCTTCCCTTCCCTTCCCCTCCCCTTCCCTTCCTTCCCTTTCTTTTCTCTTTTTCCCCCTTCCTTCTCCTTCCTTCCTTCCTTCCTTCCTTCCTTCCTTCCTTCCTTCCTTTCTTTCTTTCTTTCTTTCTTTCTTTCTTTCTTTCTTTCTTTCTTTCCTTTCACAAATGAGATAATATTTAATCAAAATTTTGAAGACAAGGCCTGGCTGGTGTAGCTCAGTGGATTGATCGTGGGCTGCAAACCAAAGTGTCATTAGTTCGATTCCTAATCAGGGCACATGCTTAGGTTACAGGCCAGGTCCCCAGTAGGGGGTGCATGAGAGGCAACCATACATTGATGTTTCTCTCTCTCTCTCTTTCTCCTTCCCTTCCCCTCTCTCTATAAATAAATAAATAAAATCTTTTAAAAATTTAAATTAAAATAAAAAATTTTTTTAAAGTTTTGAAGACAAATAGCTGTTGATCAGACATAATATTTTTGTATTCACAGATATTTACTAGATTGCTCTAGCCAGTTTGGATTACTGCAGTTTAAAAATAAAATAGAAAGTCAAAGAGTTTTTTTAAACATATTTATCACTGCTATAATGTATACTGGCATTTTGTAAGTACCTGAAAATAATCAATATTTTGATTTAACATACATAACAGCAGGACATATTTCATTGAGAAACTCAGAGAAGTTAATTCTTAGAAGCATTTAGATAGTCTTTTCAGTTTAAAAACATTTTTCTCCCAGTGCAGATGCATTTTTATTTAATGAAGACTAAATTCAAAAGAAATTTTACAATGTAGTTCCCACTGCAGCGCCTTTCTTTGTCTGCTGTTTCCTCGCACCGAAAGTTTCGTCCTTCCGTAGTTCCTTTCCACGGCTTCTGGTCGGAGCAAAGGTCTCAGCTCCGCTCCCCGCCCCCCCCACCCCCCACACCACCCCCCACACCACCCCCCACACCCCCCCACACCCCCCCACACCCCCCCCACACCCCCCCACACCCCCCCCACCCCCCGCAGACCAGCCCTCTCACTGCGCCTGTGCCTGTCTGCAGGAGCACTCGCATCTGCAGCAGCACTCGCAGCAACCAAAGCCGTCTTTACTGCATTTCGGCGTTGTCTTCACACCTTCATAAATTATCTGCAGAATTATTGTTTCCTTAAGTGTTTCCTTGTGTTATCATCTGTCTTCCCAATAAAGGCAAAGGTCTTCTTTGTCTTGGTCACTAGAGCACCCTGGCCCAGGGACGGTGCCGGGCCCAGAGCCAGTGCCCCATAAACATCTACCTGTTCATTGAACGAGTACATTTCAGCTCCAGATTAACCGGAAACGGCGCTTTTCAGCACACTTACATTAGAAAGGACACACATATTAGTGGTGGGGAAAAGGCTCAGACTGTTCACTTCTCAGAGATTACTACAGAAAAATGCATTTAATTTCTTCTAATAGCGACGACATGTGATTTCTTGGAAAGTGCCCCCATGTTCTAGAAAATTAAAAAACTTGGAGAAGAATGCTTACTATTCTTGACTTTCAGGCTAACTTTTTATTTGAATTTTTCATAAAATTTAAAACATTTTCACAAAATGTCAGTAGGTAGGGCTACCAAGTACCGGCTCTCTGACAGCTCCCACCGTTGGAAGGCAGCAGGTTTGACCTAATTTTCACAGGCTGTGGTGGAAGGGAACCCACCTGCAAGTGCATTGTAAAATGGGGCTGGGTAAGGATTCCCAGCCTTTCTAAATCGCAGCGGTATCCACCCTCACCTTTCAGCTCTTGCGGCAGGCACACCTCCCTCAACATTCTGTGTGGTTTGAACAAGGTCCTGTACTTGCTGTGGTTTTTCACTCTTATTAGGGCACCGCCTCGCTTTCTGTGTGGCCCGCGGACCTAGGGCACGGTCACGCACCAGGGGGAAGCCTCCCCGGTGAGTCTGAGCTGAGTTTTAGCACTTCTCCAGGGCAAGGAGCAGGGGGACGTCCTTCTCTTGGTGCAGCGCCTCAGGCTCCCAAACTGGGACGGTGGGTCCAGTCAGCCCACCCAGGGCCCCCCTGCACCTCATCGTGTGTCCATTCACCTCTCCGGTCACCAGGGAGTGTCTACAACCCTGGCACAAATCAGTTAATCCTAAGAGCTCCGAACGCCAGGATGGCTAATAGTGTCATCTTCCTCCCACTGCTGTGCCGGCACTCAGACGAATCACAAATCAGATTATCTGGACCCAGGAAGCCAATACAGAGCTGTTGTTTCTGGAAACAGACAGCCCCCGGCTTTATACACGTTCAGGCTTCCAGCAGCCACTGATTCAAGCTGCCTACGATGAGAAAAGAGGCCGATGTTGCGCATCAGCCCTCCCAGCCCCAAATGCTTCAGTGGCCTCAGCAGGCGCTCACAGGAAACACCAGGGAAAGGGCAGGAAGGGCTGTGTCTTGGCCCAGGAACACTGACTTGTTGCAGGTGCCTCTCTTACAGCGAGCCTGCTCTTTGCCTGGGGGAACATGTTACCTCACCCCTCGCTTGGCTTCCCTGTACAGACCCAGCCCTGAGAAGCGGCCAGCAAAAGAGGGTGAAAGCCTGGCATTGCTGGCACGCCCGGTAGGACCTGGCAGGGACCCACGTGGCAGATCACCTCTCCCAACAAGCCCAAGGACCAGTGTCTGAGGACCCGGCCCAGAGAGTTCTTCCACTGACCAGGGAAGATCCCTTTGCTGCCCACAGGCTTGGCCTTCAGGACAGGAGGACACGAAAAGTGAAGTGGGAGGCTGGAGCCTGCCCCTCCTGGTCTTGAGGGGCCGTAGGAGGTGCTAGGAGGAAGCAGGAAGGAAGGTGGATACTTGGGTTCGAGGTGACCAGGAGACTGCTGAGAGCATCATTTAGGACTCTGGGAGGGGGACCACCTGAGGTGACCCCCACCCGGACGTACGCACACACACACACACACACACACACACACACACTGACCTGGGGCCACCAGGTATCAGACTCAGTGGGGTAGCAGGGTTAGGAGATGGGGGCGCTGCAAGTTCACTATCCAGAACTGCTCTTTGCACCATCATGGTGTGTGGCTCAGGCCCTGGCTGTCCTGCAATGACCCCGAAGGTGTGTGCTGCCCTGATCCATCTGCCTCCCAGATTCCTCTGGCCACGTGCGCCTGGGCCCAGTCATGGGGTTGCTGCCCTTCCATCCCCTGCCACAGGCTACCAGCACATCACTGCCTATCCACAGTACCTATCCCATCAGCTTACATGCCTCAGTTACCTCATGTGCAAGATGCAGATAATAATATGACCTATTCCTTTCTTCCAGTTTAACGAGATATAACCGACATGCAGAAAGGCACAAGTTTAAGGTGAGCAGCATAATGGCCTGACCTGCAGGTACTGTGACGTGGTGGCCACAGCAGATTTAGCCAACATCCCTCGCCTCACACACTGCCACCTGCTTCAGATGACCGCTGTGAGGACGAAATGGCTTAACACAGGCAGAGCGCTTAACCACGTGTCTGGCGCTAATCAGTACTGTATCGCTGTTTATTGCCATTGCCAATCTCTGTCCAAGTTTAACTTGCTTCATCGAACTTTCTCCGTGAAGCATCACACTTAGGAAATGAAAATATTGAAGCGTCATGGAATCGTAGCCTTTTATAGTTGGAGCAGATGTTTAAAAATTAATCAAGTCCAACCCATTTGTGTTATAAATGACAAAAAAGCAGGCTCAGGGCAGCACATCTGTAATGGCAGGGCCGGGGCGAGAACCCAGTCCAGAGCTCTTTCCAACACGCCTCAGTGTGCTCAGGGCTTATCAAACCAAGCGCCACGTGCCAAAGGCCACGGTCGAGCCAGAGCCTTTACTGCCACATTCCAGCGTGGGTCCAAGAGGCAACACAGAAGCATGCTGGAATAACTGGGAAAGGCACCCCCCACCACAATCCCACTGTCGTTGGGTTTAGAACACCTATAAAATCCTGACTATAATCCCACACCCTCCGGAGCTGATGTAGGACCCCCCACCCTGGCATTCTAGGGATTCAGCAGGTAAGTTCCTCCAGTTCCTCCCAAATGGACTCTGTCTCTGCCACTTCTGAATTCTCCCTAGGAAGTCTGTTGTCCACAGAGAGTTTATGTAACTTTCTGCTAAGGTCACAGCACTGTTCTCTTTCGGCATCTGGACATTAATTGGTCGTTGATCTTTGAACTATGCTTTTCGGACTGCTGGGCCAAAAAAAAGAAAAAAGAAAAACATTCATTCTTTTCTCTCCTTGGCCACTGCCACTACCCCAGGGTGGACCCTTTTCCCAGACTGGGTGACTCAACACCGAGGTGCTACAGGACATTGGTGAAGAGGACAGTTTTGGGGAAAGAACTAGGTTGGGGCTCTGGTCCTGACATTAATGTACAGGGAAGTGCTCTTGGGAGACGTCACTTAACTCCTCTAAGCAGAGATGTGCTAGAGTTGGCTCGAGTCAGAACACGGGAGCAACTTCTGTGTGTGTGTGTTCCCAGTTCTGTGTCCAGTGCCATCGTGTAGGTAGCACGGTGGAATTGGCCATGGTGCTGTTCACACCACGGAAACTGGCACACACACAAATGAGCATCTCCCTCCCTCTCTACACTGGATGTCAGCATTCACCAGCACATCACTGCCTCTAAGCCTTAGTGTCTTCATCCACATAATGGGATGACCGCAGTACAACATAGGGTTGTTGTGCAAGTTAGATAAGACGAAGCACCTACATGCCCACGAAGCCTCAGACATAGAGTGCTGATTGTCATTGCTGTTATTAGCTACCGGTCCTGTAGCTCCAAGCCACTTCCATTCTAATCCAGTACTTACTCAGTCACTATTACAAATATATTCAGACCTGCCATGGTCCAGGTAATTCTTCCTGCATCATTAGGCCCATGCTTTCCTACTGTCTATGGCCATTTCCCCCAGCCCCAACCCTACTGCAGACCTACTCTGCATCAGAGGTTCTGTGACCGGGGGGAGAAAAAGAGGGGGATGATGAGTGAGAAGAAGGGAAATAGAGTAAACATAGCACTAAATTCCAGCTTCCCTACTTCAGGGACTGCATTTTATTCCTGGATCCTCCACTAATTCTTTGTTGTCCTGGAAATGTGACATTCTTTACCTGTCTCTGTTTATGTATCAACAAGGCATGGGCAGATGCACCTGTGAGTGTGCCTAAACACAGGTGCACACACCACACACGTGTGCGCACACCCCCACCATCTACTGTGGGGAGGGCTCTGCAGTTTAAATGGTCCTGGTCCAGCTTTTCCCAGGGAAAGGGCCGCCTACCACTAGATCCTTCAGGATGCTCTCCGGGAGTTTTGCTGCCTTTTCTATTTCCTGCTTGGCTTTCAGTTTTTCTTGTCCGTCAATACCATAACCTCCCAGTGGAAGAAGGGAAAGGAGGTTACACTGACACTGTGCCCACAAAATGCCAAAAAACTACTGAGCCTGAATGTGTACAAAGCTCACTTTTTCCAGAACTCACCAACTCTTTATTGATTTGCTGGCTTCAGAAAATCTGCTTGGTGATTGGCTATGAGCTCCAACAGAGTAATGGGAGGAAGATGAAAACCATTTACTGTCCTTGCCTTTAAATTTTTCAAGGTTAATTATTTATGCCAGGGTCCTACCCACTCTCCTGAAAACTGGGGAGGGAGGGGTGTTTTCCCACTAGCTCCTTCCACCTTCTCCTGCCCACATCCTTACCACAGCTCGCCCAAATCGTTCCTGACCTTCCGGCTGGCTTGCAGTGGTCCATCCCTCCCCTGACCCCTCTCTCAAACCCATAACCCCCACCTAGGCCACTGTGTGTCCTCTCGGTAGCTTGGGAAACACAAATACAGACACATCTCCTGCCCTCTCAGGTCAGTACCACAGAGCTAGGATGCTTTTAGAAAAAGCTTTATTAAGAACCTAATGGGCAAGCTAGTACTGAGCTGGTACCCACCAGTGTGACCCTACTGATTATGGAGGCATTGAATCATTGCAAATGACATGATCTTCTACATAAGTAACCTTAAAGCCCCCACCAAAAAACTATTAAAAGTAAAATACAAAATCATCATTTTGTAGCATTTCTGCTACAGAAAATCAGTAGCATTTCTATAACTAAGAAGACAATTCCATTTACAGTAACATCAAAAATAGTAAGTACTCAGGAACAGATGTAGTCAAGGAAACAGCACCATAAAACACTGAGAAAGGACATGGAAGATGACATGGATAAGTGGAAATATACCCTGTGTTCATGGACTGTAAGAATTAGTATTGTTAAAATGTCCACAATGCCCGAAGTGATCTACAGATCCAATGTAACCCCTACCAAAATTCTAATGGCCTTTTTCACAAAAATAGGAAGACAATGCTAAAATTCATGTAGAACAAGAAGACCCCAGAGAACTGAATCAATCTTGAGCAAAAAGAATAAAGCCAAAGGCATCAGACTTCCTGATTTCAAAATACCCTACAAAGTTACCACCAACGTAACAGTATGGCACTGGCATGAAAACGGACACAAGTTTCTAGCCTGACCCTGGGCTCCATCCTGGAAGCGTGAGGCCTCCCGGCCCAGTGATTCTAAAACAGGCTCTGGGGGTCAGGACCCACCTGATGAAGAGGAAAACAAAGGCTTCATTTGTTTTATTTTTATTTTTTATTGTGGCGAAATACACATAACATAAAATTTTCCATCTTTTTTTTTTCAGTTACAGTTCACATTCAGTACTATTCTGTATTAGTTGCAGGTGTGCAATATAGTGACCAGACAGCCATATACTTTATAAAGAGTGTTCCCCCTGATGTGTCAAGTACCCTCCCGGCCCCAAACACAGTGACTGCATCACCGACTCTATTCCCTACGCTGCACTGTGCATCCCCGGGACTACGCCGTAACTACCGGTCTGTACTTCTTCATCCCTTCACCTTCTTCACCCAGCCCTCCAGCCCCCTCCCCTCTGGCAACCATCCGTCTGTTCTCTGTACCTATGACTCTGCTTCTATTTTGTTTTGTTCTTTGCATTCTGCCTATAAGTAAAATCTGACAGTTTTTATCTTTCTAGATCCATGCATGCTGTTGCAAAATGGAAGGTTTCATTCATTTTTACAGACAAGTAGTATTCCCAAGTGCCCAGCATAACACTTCCCACACCTACCATTTTCAGGTATACAGTTCAGTAGGGCTTAGTACATTCACGTGAATCATAGTGTGCAACACATCGCCAGGACTTTTCATCATGCAAAACAGAAACTCTGTTCCCCTCCCCACCAGTCCCTGGTCACCTCCACTGCACTTTGTTTCTGAGTCTGACTATTCTCTGTACCTCGTATACGTGAATCATGCAGATTTGCCTTCTTGGGACTGGCTTATTTCACTTAGCATAGTGCCCTCAAGGTTCATTTACATTGTAGCATGTGTCAGAATTTCATTCCTTTTCAATATATACAGGGTGAGGCAAAAGTAGGTTTACAGTTGTTCACATGGAAAATAATACCATGATTAATAAACAGTAATGCAAGTTTAAACTGTTTCACCAACTCACAACTAGAAACCTACTGCTGCCCCACCCTGCACATTATGTGGTATAATATACACTGCCTGTTGTTTATTTGCTTATCTGTCAGCGAACAAGTAGGCAGTATCCACCTTTTGGCTGTTGTAAATGATGCTGCTGTGAATATGAGTGGGCAACTATCTCTTCAAAACCTTGCCTTCAATTCTTTTGCATCTATACCCAAAAGTGGAATAGCTGAATCATATGGTAGTTCTATTTTTAACTTTTTGAGAAACCTCTATGTTTGCCATAGCTACGACACCATTTTACATTTCCACCAGCCATTCACAAGGCTTCCAATAACTCCACATCCTCATCAACATTTGTTATTTTCTCTCTTTTAAAAGACTTTATTTATTTATTTATTTATTTTTTAGAAAGGGGGAGGGAAAAAGACAAGAAAAGATCAATGTGTGGTTGCCTCTCATACGCCCCCTACTGGGGACCTGGCCTGCAACCAAGGCATATTCCCTGATAGGGAACCGAACCAGGGACCTTTGGGTTCACAGGCTGGCACTCAATCCACTGAGTCACATCAGCCAGGGAATTTTCTCTTTTTTTAAATAGTAGCCATTCTAATGAGAGTGATCATGGTGTGAAAAGATAATTTTATCCCGTTGTCCTTTATTCTAGGATTATGTCTTTTCATACTCTTTTAAAGGTTAAAATCTCCTTTCTGTGGTCAAATGATGGCAATTGTAAATACTACTCTTTTTTTAGTATTCTTCTATGGAAAGATTAGAAGCTGACCTCACTGATCAGTCCTTGTAATTAAAAAAAAAAAAAAAGTCTAGGCTACGCAATCCAAGTCTAGAAACCTACTGGGCAGGAAAGAGCAGTAAATGCACTAATACCTGCTTGGGGCAAGAAGAGAATGTGTTTAAAAAAGAAAATAAACTGATCCTATCACAGATGCAGCAGAGACAGAAGAACAGATTGCCCCGCTCGACGCCGACCCCACTAACTCTCCTCTAGGAGGGAGAGCAGAAGGACATTGGGGACCAGGCAGGAGCACCCTGCCCGCCTGCCCGCCCGCCCCACACCCAGGGAAGCCAAGAGGTGAGAACAGATGCAACAGAAGTAATGCTCTATTCAGCCAGATGTATTTTATAATTTTTGTCATTTTACATTTCTCTTCAGATTTTTCTCATTTAAATAACTTACAGGAAACTGAATTCTGTATGTAGAGTGGCTGCTAACGACCTTGGAGTGTGTTTCAGATCACAGACACTGGGGGAAAACCGCACCGAACAGAGGCACTCAGAAATAGTACGCTGCACGGAGCCACGTCGCAGCAAAAGTCTGGGGAAATTCATCCAATGCACACTGCTCAGCTTTTCAAGACTTCAGATGTTATCCTAGTGTAGACCTAAAACCAGTCAAGTT
The DNA here is from genome assembly GCF_019186645.2 of Phyllostomus hastatus. Classification (NCBI taxonomy): domain Eukaryota; kingdom Metazoa; phylum Chordata; class Mammalia; order Chiroptera; family Phyllostomidae; genus Phyllostomus; species Phyllostomus hastatus. The sequence continues at coordinate 30,389,877 of NW_025333709.1, read as the reverse complement.
TCTACCTTGTTCATAATTCTTAGAGACAGAGAGAGAGAGAGAGAGAGAGAGAGAGTGCACAACAGAGAAAGGTTTGATTTTATGTGGCAGAATTTGCAAGGGTTTATATCACAGCATTGATCAGAATATCCAACCCAGGTAACATAAAACTATGAAGCCTTATATTAGCGGTGGGCTTTTTAACTAATACGAATGTGAAGAGATGTGTTGGTGTGTCCTTTTAAATGCCATTACCTTGAAGGCCATAAATGTATTTTAATGATTTCTGAACACATTCTTCTGAACAATTCCCCAGGCAGCAACTCGCCATGCATCCAGAATGGACGTGGTTTCCGGAAGTAACGACAGGTGACTCAGAGTCACATCTGGTGAAGGGGATTGGAACCTCGCAGGGAAATGCTAGCGTCATCAAGAAAAAGGAGTTACGGCTACGAAATAATAGTGCTGAAATAATAGCGCTGATATGTAAACCTTTCTAAAGGCAATTCCAAAAGAGGGATTCCAGAAATATTTCAAGGTATGGAAGCATTACTGGTAAAAGTGTGTAGGTACCCATCTTGATTGCTCTGAAGGAAAAACTACAGGTTTAAATTCTGCTATGAATATTTGGGGGGAGTCAAAACTCGACCAACGGCGTTGCTCTCCGAGAGCAGCTCATTCTCTTGGAACAGCTGATGCAAACCGGTAACCCACAGGGCATGTCCTGGACCCAATTCGGTTTTCTCTGCCTTACAGAGTCCTTTTTCAAAAACTACTTTTAATGTTGGGGTGTTTACATTTTTTAAAATCTCAATTTCTGACTAATCATGAACAATAAGCAGAATTGCGCTATCACAGTCGGGCAGGCTCTGGAGCCTGACTGCCTGAGTGTGAACCCCAGCTCAGTGAAGGTCAGCTTTCTTGTTTGACCTTCAAGTGACTAACCTCAGTGTCTTAGCACTCAAAGTCACTCAAATTATTTTCCTTGCCTGGAAAATAAGGATAATAGTAGTACCTCCAGCATAGGGTTCCTGTGAGCTTAAACTGAGATAATCTATTTGTCTCAATAAATGTCAGCTATCTTCTGGGGTAGAGGATAGTGCACCCCCTTTTCTGCAGGGGTTGAGCGGTGGCTACCCTGATTAGGGACACACATACCGCACTTTGACACAGCACCCATCCGAGCCCCTCCACCCATGGGCACCCATATCATGGGGACCCACCCTGGCTCCCGTGGGCATTTGCAGTCAGCAACCCTTGCCTTAGAATTATAGATTTGGCTGAAGAGCCACATTTCACGATAAAGAATTACCTCCCAGTCACAAAGTTAGCCAACAGCAATGCTTGCTGTCTGTCGGTCCAGGGCCATATCTAGTGCTCCTTGAACTGTGCCTAGAATCATGGCCCGCAGCAAAATCTCTCACCTAGTAACATAGGTAATTCAGGTAACAACCCAGGTAACATAAAGCGAGCTGTGGCAGGGCTGATCACTCCCAAGGCATGCAGACTTGCAGAGCAAATGGAATTTCCTTCTTTCATCTTTAAAGGGTATTCTTCCTAGGATAATAGGAATAACTTAGACTTGCCAATGAAATATATTTATGTCTCTTCTGATCTAAATTGCCTTCTTTCTGTTTAAAGTTTTAGTCTGTTGAAAATTGCACTCTCTATTGGGACTGGTTTAAGCTGTCTCGTTGGAATGACTTCATGTCTCTGATTTCCGTCTCGTCTCTATTCTTTTCCTTGGGTTGGTGTCTGGGCATCTGAGGCCACACTCTGTCTTTGAGGCTTTGGGCAGAAAGGGTCCTCAATCCTTTTTTGGGCTTTGCAGGTGTTCCTGAACTGCCCAGGGCTGCTCGTTGTCATTCCCTGGCTGTCACTCGTCTTGGTTTTGTCAAGGCCTGGTAACCTGCCCTCCCTGGCCCACCCGGCCCAGGCTCTCACGAACACTGGGGACTCACTGACTCCCCTGCACACCCATCTCTAAAGCCCTGGTCTGAGGGCCACCCTGCCCCATCTCTATGATCCTCATTGACAAGGTCCCCAGGGAAGCCTTTAACCTCCATAGGTGCTGGCTGCACCTGGGTCCTTAGAAAAAGCATCTGCAGTAAAATGGAAAAGCCAGAGTGTGATTGGTAGAGGGATGGGATGGGGAGCAACAGCGGGGAAGTCAGAGAGCAAAAAGGTAACTACAGCAGGGGCGAGGGAATGCAAGTGCAAGAGGGGCACAGGGCAACCACTGGTTGCTCAGGCCCGTGGGCATCCCTGGAGGGGCCGTGTGGAATCACTGAGGCGTAGAACAGTCGGGAAGGCACAGGGTGAAGTAGAGGGAAGAGGAGGAAGGACAAGGACTCTATCTATTGGCTTCTTCCCAGCTCAAGCTTCTCCCCACCAATCAATTCTTTTGTATTTCAGGGTGGTGTTCCCAGTCCCTCGGGCAGCACTGAGGGAAGCCAAATCCCTATCAAATCACGCTGCATCGGCACTTGAAAAGCCAGGGCCTGTGGCTTCAGCTGCAATGGCTCCTTTAGGGGCCACATGTCCAACAGTTAGAGGGTGAGTGGCATGCTCAGGCTGTGCGCTGCAGGCTGAACTGGCCAAGTCGTCACATTACTGGCCCAAAGTGCCTACAATGAGTACAGTGAGAGAGGATGATGGAAGGGTCCAGCGTGGCTGGCAGCAACCCCATGACTGGGCCCAGGCGCACGTGGCCAGAGGAATCTGGGAGGCAGATGGATCAGGGCAGCACACACCTTCGGGGTCATTGCAGGACGGCCTGGGCCTGAGCCACACACCATGATGGTGCAAAGAGCAGCTCTAGATAGTGAACTTGCAGCCACCCCCCCATCTCCTAACCCTGCTACCCCACTGAGTCTGATGGCTCTGGTGGCCCCAGGTCAGTGTGTGTGTATGTGTGTGTGTATGTGTGTGCACGTCCGGGTGGGGGGCATCTCAGGTGGTCCCCCTCCCAGAGTCCTAAATGATGCTCTCAGCAGTCTCCTGGTCACCTCGAACCCAAGTATCCACCTCCCTTCCTGCTTCCTCCTAGCACCTCCTACGGCCCCTCAAGACCAGGAGGGGCAGGTTCCAGCCTCCCACTTCACTTTTTCGTGTCCTCCTGTCCTGAAGGCCAAGCCTGTGGGCAGCAAAGGGATCTTCCCTGGTCAGTGGAAGAACTCTCTGGGCCGGGTCCTCAGACACTGGTCCTTGGGCTTGTTGGGAGAGGTGATCTGCCACGTGGGTCCCTGCCAGGTCCTACCGGGCGTGCCAGCAATGCCAGGCTTTCACCCTCTTTTGCTGGCCGCTTCTCAGGGCTGGGTCTGTACAGGGAAGCCAAGCGAGGGGTGAGGTAACATGTTCCCCCAGGCAAAGAGCAGGCTCGCTGAAAGAGAGGCACCTGCAACAGTCAGTGTTCCTGGGCCAAGACACAGCCCTTCCTGCCCTTTCCCTGGTGTTTCCTGTGAGCGCCTGCTGAGGCCACTGAAGCATTTACGAAGGGTGCATATTGTGAGGCTCCACGGGGCTCTGTATTCCCATGTTAGTCATACTCAGCCTTCAGCAATTAATTAAAAGTCTTAGTGAATTCTTACCAGCTCACGGGGCATCTGGAAGCACCTGCCCTGGCCGACCAACTGCCCACGGCACACTGCTCTCTGGATGTTCCCGTGTCATTGGGCTTCAAGTTGGTTGCATGCATTCTCAGCTCTCTGATCACGAAAAGTTGTGAATTTGTAGATATTCTTGCAGATTACCACTTATTTGATTAAGGGGTAAAATGATGAACTTACTGAAGACAATGATTCCACAGTAAACAGATAAACCACCATAGAATAAGAGAAAACTCTTGGATATTAAAAATATAATAGGGAATGAGTACTGCAGATGACTGTTAACATTCATGAGAATCCTTTCTGAATTATACAGTTCACAATCATGTTCACATATGACTTTGATAACAAGATTTTAAAGTTGCGAAAGGCACACATCTGACTCATACGTTGCTGGTTGCTGCTCCAGTTTGGAGGAACATCAAAACCACATAACTCCAATCCCTGCCCCTGAGAGAATTTGAATCAGCTCCTCTCCAAGAAGCAGAAATTATAAGTTTGGGAAGTACTGACTCATTGTAAAGTTGGTATTTCTATGACCAGTCTTTACTTCTTCAATGACTGGAAAAAATTTGAGTTGCTGGCAGCACCAAGTTGGCATCTCAGGGTATCTGAGTATTAAAATTAGCATTCATGTAATTAAATGGCATGAGAGCAGCCATGCATAGCAGGTCTCACATGTTGAGACCGCTGCCCAGACAGGCTGGACACTGCAGTGGGCACAGTTCCACTCGGCTTCAGAGAAGCTTCATTCCGGCAAATGAGCACTTTCCCACCTGCTGACAGACACCCTGCAGTTACCGGGGCTGGAATCACAGATCCCAGACAGCCCGGCACCCCGAAACAACCTGAGCCACGCCAGGGCTCTCCTTGTCTTCTCTGAAAACTCCTCCTTTGATCAAGCATTCCCAGAATCTCATTTACAGAAAGAAATGAGTCATGAGGATATGATGTGTCATATTTTAGCTGCTAGTGAATTTCTTGGGCACTTTCCATTTCGTGGCTTAGGACTCAATTTGAAGAAGTAACTGGCTTTCAGTCACTATAAGATGAAGTCAGGTCACGCAGAAATTGAAATGGGAAATGCAGAATGTGCTCTATGGCTTCGAGGAGGGAGGGGGAGTGTCAAAATCCCTGTCGTTGGTGCCCACGTTGGCCAGCTTCTCATCAGCGAAACAAATAATAAATTTGTATAATTTCATATGTCTTCAAATCAACAGACAAATAAAAACCAAGAAGCTTTGATCCCCCCAACACTGAATGGGGTCCACCTGGAAAAATCTGATGACAATGTAATATGCAGTCTATTATCATCCTTCCCCCTAAGGAAGTGGGGTTTGAACCAGATAGGGTGGTGGGCAGAACGGGGCTTTGAAGAGAGCAGACTCCTACTGCTTACAGAAATGGGCAGTTCCTCACTGTCTCAGCCAAGCTCTGCCAAGATCAGAAGATTCTTCTCCTTGGTCAGCAGCCTCCCCACGACTAGGAAGCCCATTTTTTTTTCTGTTGGCATCTTTTCATCAATTGTATTGCCATCTCTTGGTGACAACCACAAACTCTTTTGTCCTTAAAAGCTTAAGCTCTCTGCTGCCTCTATTGCTGTCTCTGTGTGCACTCTGAGAGCCTGACACCCGGTCCCCATCCACCCCTATGCCCTTCTCTCCGACAGGAACTCTCCGCTCCAACTGAGTTGCTGTCTTTCTGGTCTACCACTGACGAGTGGCTGATGCCACTTAAACCTCACAGGCACAAGACCTCCCACTTGGAGGTCCTTCTGAATTCTTCAATCTATTTCCTGCTCTGCATGTTTATAAACTTTAATGCCCATGTTTCCAATTTCACATAGGAATGCTGTCTAACATACAATCAAAATTTGTTGACACAATGATTACACTGCAACTCTGAAAACCAGCCTTGCTGCAGGAAGAACAAGGGCTTGAAGGATTTAGGAGCACTAAGACATGCCGAATGGGTTGCTGGGAGACACCTCATCTTTTATTCAGTGATCTTGGGGTGTTATCTGTGATAGGATTATAACCCTTGTTAAGTCCTACTCTCAAGGCGGACTATTTAGCAGCCATCACAGGTCATGAAGCCAAAATAAATAATAACCAAGTAGAGAGAAAATACAATGGCTTTCAATATCTGTACTACTGGAAGCAGGCCCAAAACTTTTTAAGGACTTGTTCATTGGTATTGAATTCAGCGGCAGCTCTCTTTATCATCACACATTTCTGGGAAGATTTCTAGAGAACACCAGTTTGAATTTCACCCATTCAGAGGCAGGCAATTCTGAGATGCCCCCGCTGGAAAGTGCCAGAGGGAGAAACAAACTCCTTTCAGCTTCCTTTCTCAGGCCAGGATTCATCACAGTCCACATTCTTCAGTGATTGCAAAGAAATCTCTTTCAAAGGACTGAATACATGCTGTCAGGAGAAGGGATTTACATTTTAAATGATGTTTTAAAAAATTTCCATTTAATGACTACAGTCAATTTTTGTTTTTCAGTTCCCAATTATTATTCTCAGCATAACCTCCTTACTCACCATAATTTCTAAGCAAGTGCTTCTACATACATGGGATTTTATTTTTTTGTTAAGGCAATTGAAGGTAAATGCCAGGAATGAATTCAGTAGGGAAAACAACCAAAACTATTCTCTGCTGAATGTGTTAGAAGCGGTCAGTGTGCCCTATTTTGGACTATGTTCTGCCCTACAGGCTTGGATAAGTAGACAGGACCCAAGAACTTGAAGTATTATTTCATCTGACAGGGTTATTTTGTTTCTTTCTAGCTATAACAAAGTTCCAAAGGCAATGCTTTCTAAGAGAATCACAAAAGCTTTACTTGAATCTTCTTCCTGAAAGTCCTCCTTCACCTCAGGATTTGGGGTTAACTCAGATGAGTCAGCTACATACAATGCAACACAGCACAGCACCACGGAAATCACGTTCTACCTTCCTGCAGGTTCCAACAAATTAAGAGTTGCTTTCCAGAAAAACATGGCTGACTACTCGCATTTCCGTAGCCTGGGATTGACCCAATGATCTTCCTCTTCTGTGGGCAAGGCTTTCCACTTTTCAGTTCACTTTCCTCTTCATCCCATTATGCCCAAAACCTATCTATAAAAATGCCCTTCCTTCTGGGCAACCTTCTGTAAACGGTGAGGCAGCAGGGTTTTGTCTTGAGTGGACATCTGTGACTTATCCTCTCCCCAGTCCGTCCCCTCAGTTCTGACGACACTGCTGGAGAACTTTACTTCCGCTCGTGTTAATTTTTATGTAAATTTCTGCCCAGAGAATACATCTCATGTTCCTATGTTCTACTGTTGAGTAATAGAAATGCACAATAATAATAGTGCCTCCTGACTTTCTACCATCACTGCAGCCAAGGTTAAGAATCCTATCAGTTCACCACCACTCCTGTCAATTTAGGATTAAGCTTTCTCCTTTATCTCCACCCATTATCCACCTTCTCTCTTTGTGGGTGTCAGGAAGAATATTTTCCTAGTGTGACCCTCAGCTTTTGGCCCAAATAATAATTGAAAGAACCATCTACATCAACAATGTAAAACAGTGCACCTGGATTCTGGATTCTGTTTGTTAGAAATACTGGTTTTTTACCTCCTCTGTTGCTTTCAAGCTTTTAAAAATCTGCAAGTCTGTATCAGTTCTTTCTGGTTTCACTTGAGATGATTTTTCAGTTCCTGGCCATTCCTTGTCAAGTACAGCCTCCGTTGCTTGCTTGCTTGCTTCCTCCACACACACACACCTCTCTGGGCATCCACCAGTGCCAGAGGTCCTGCTGCCAGGGAGCTGAGAGCGCAGGGCAACTTCAAAGAGTGGTCAGCAGGGCTGACACACATTTACAGACTAACTGGGTGGGAGCCTGGGAGGTAGTAGAAACGGTCACTTCCACCTGGCTCCTGGAGCTGCATCGGCTCAGTGTTTAGGAATAAACAACAAATGGTGGTATATTTCCTTAAATCACTATTTGTTGGAGGAGTGTTTGCGCTGTACTGTGTTTCAGATGAAGAGACCAAAGAGATATGACAACCAAATGCAATGCTTATGCCTGGATTAAAAATAAAATAGTAGCTATCAAACAGGCACAAGCGGGGAGATTCTAATCCAGGCTGTGTATTGGGTAACAGTGCTGGGCCAGTATTAAATGTCTTGAATGTGGTCACTGTTTTGTGGTTATAAGAATGCCTTTGCTTGGAAATGCTACATATAAACTGTCATAATGTAGTTTACTCTCAGGGGTTCAGAAAAAATATATATATTTATAGAGAGAAATACATGCACACTCAGAGTAGCGCAGAAATGTGGCAAAATGTTAAAAACTGGAAAACCTAGGCAATAGGGATATGGATGTTCATTATATTATTCTTGCATTTTTTTCCTGTGCTTTGAAATTTTTCAATCTAAAAAGTTGGGAAAAGAAAAAGAATAACAAACAAAATACTTTAAAACTACCTTGAGTGGTTTGGGGGGAAAAAAGCCAGAGAAAAAGAATTCACAAAGCAGTTCTGAAACCAAACACAAATACTTTTTATTTATGGGCTATCATCTTACATCAATTCCGTTAAAACCTAAACCAGTTTGCTGTACTCAAGTTAGGTGGCATAACAGTATCTGATTAGGCTGGGAGTCACAGGACTTGCACACGTGTGTGGATGTGATGCAAATACTGACGACACGAAGCGTTCACAGTTACAGGTTAGCTGCTGTTTGTTTAACAGTAACCCCCCGAAGGAAATTATTTTATGAAAAAAGCAACCCACGTTTTGGTCTCATTTACAGACATCCAACATTGTAGTTGGGCGATGAATTCTATACATTTATTATACAACGTAACACATTAAGGAATAAAAGATAAGGCTTACAGAGGTATTTTAGCAGTTGTAAGAATAAAAACCAAGGGCACAAACAAACTTTTAAAGCTTTCTGTATAAACTTCAAAAGCACTGTTAAAATGGAGACTGAGAGGCAACAGAAATCTGCTGTTAAACCAGGAGGTTTGTCTAGTCAGATTTATGAAAAACTTAATTCAGAGTTCATGCTTCAAAACAGCTGCAAGTAACATTACAGTGGATGTTTATGGCAAACGAAATCATGAAGTTTCTGACCTACCGCAGCAGTAAACGTCTCCGAGTCGTATTCCCTTACGACGGAGTATTGCAACGTGGAGCTCAGAACACAATGGACAGGGAGGAAGGGTGTCGGCTTGGGCCATGAAGAAAACCAGAAGAAGGCACCCTGATTTATTTAACATTAGCCAGTAATAAGTGCTTGATGATTGCTCAGTGTCACGTAACTGAGGGACATTTTAGAGAAAAGGTATCTTATTATCTGATCCCTTTCCCGCCCCTTAAAAATAACTGCATAAAATCAAGAAAACCAAGGGCAGGCACTCTGCCGTCAGAGGTTTATTTTTCAAGGGAGTTTAAAGATTATTTGGAGTTTTCTACATATGCAAGATAATCTCTTTAGAATACTTTCATAGAACACCTCATGAAGTAGTTAACTTGGGTTGTCCCCCCATCATCAAATGGTCACTGTGGACGAAATGTAACGTCTCCCCTGTAACAGTCCTTTATTTTAGGATTAACTGTGCTTAGTGTTTAAAAGTCTCTAGTCTCTAACAATAACTTAAAATAATTTAATCTATGATTTATATTTATATATTCACTTCTGATTTATAGTTGACCAAATTTCAGAACTGTTGACTTCACATTATGACTATTTTTTTAAACTTCAAGGGATATCTCTGAAATGAATCAAGTTCTCCACAGACCTGAACCCGCGGCCATCGCCGCTGGCAGGGCGCCGCCGTGGGAGCGGAGCCCCTTCCCACACGCCGGTCTCCAGGGCGACGCCTGCCACGAACTCTCCTGTTCTTTTCAGGTATTAACGTGCGCAAACTGGTATGAACTTACAAGGGAAAAGTGAGTCTACAATCCCGAAACAAGGAATGACTGAGTATGCTTAATCACTAGAGTTTTTCAAACTTCCGGTTTACTTCACAGCAAACCAAACCTTTCTACTTGGTAGAAAAAGGAAGTAATTCTACCAGACCATGATTTAATATGTGTGCACACGCTGTATATACATACAAAATTTCTAGTTTTGGTGGTTCGGTGACAGGAAAAAAAAATGAAAATCTGAACACTGCTTGCAAAAAAACTGTGAAATAGTGGTCAAGAGTAGCTGTGTGCTTTGCTCATTTAATGGCATTTAAAGGTTCACATTTATTCCAGATTTTCAAGCCAGATTTTGAAATGATCCGAACCTCTTTCAGCTGTTACTCGTTCAATCACGATCTTGCTCACAGCAGTAGCACTCACTTAACTCAAACGCCCCGGGAGCTTTTTACTCGGTTGAAATCATCAGACTTTTGTATTTTCACAAAACTTTAGGGGCTAAGTTAGTCATTCAATAGCACCAGATAGTTGAGGGGAAAAAAATGTCATCTATACATTTCCTAAAAATAGTAAGGCAAGGGGAGGGAAAAAAAAAAGACATAAAATACAAACCTAAAAATCCTGTCCTGTTTTCTCATCCACATAAATAAAGGCTATCACCTCTGTGTACAAATCACTCAGGTAACGTTGAGTGCTCTCCAGGAAAGGTCCTACTATGTGACAGGGTTAGCACAATGCTGGTGGTTTCGTGTCCACTGCCTGCAGAGGACATTCTGCCAGGGAAAAGCCTAGCGTGAAAGAAACAAAAAGGAAAACAAAACAAAACAAAACACCTCTCACTTATAATAGAGCTCTTTTTCCAAAAAACTAAAAAATTAGATACCATGAAAGCTTAACTAAAACTTCAAGCCACAACTAAAATTGCTCTGCAATTATAAAATGCCAGCAAACCACTGGGTTTCCATGGAGGAGGCAAAACAAATTTTACTCAGAATGGCAGAGAATGCATCAGCAGACCAAATACCGACAAAAAGAATGCAAAAGAGAAAGAAAAACCACTGAAGAAAGTTTGTAAGAGTTTATAACCATTCCATTTAAAAAAATGGTGCAAATTTAGTTTGTTCATTTGTACCTATATTCAAATTACTACAGCTTTTTAACACTAAAAAAGAAAAACCTATACCTTGCACACTGGAAATGACTGGTGACATAGTGCATGTCTATATGTTCAAATAATGATCAGTCTCATCATTTAAAATGCTCACATTCAGTAAACCAAATCATATTTGGCATATGCCTCCGCAAAGTTACAACTCCCACCCTCTTCCAAAAATTGGCCTCTTGAACAATAAGGTGAATCCTGGCAACATTTACTTATGGTTAACAGTTGTTCTGTCTTGTTTTCTGAAATGCTACATTTGAGACCAAATAAAGTATAATTGGTTCATTTGAAAAAAGGGACTAGAAATATGCCACAAAAATTATTTTTACAATGCATTTTTGCAGAAATAATCTCTAGGTGAAGCTTTTTCTTTTTATACACATATACAAAATTTAAACAGCAATATACACATAATCACAGTGAGGACGTTGGCAAATTCACCAATCTGTAGTGTAAATACAAACTGCAAAGCAGCCTTCCAAGAGAACAATGCTACACAGCAGGCAGAGCTGGCCCATTCAATAGCAAACACCAAAAACGTCCCTGCAAAAGGGAGACAGTGCAAGAAAAGCAGCATGCGCTTTGATACAAACAGCAATTTATGGCTAATGGTTGACATAACTGTGGTAACAGTGACTCTCGCGCTGCTATGCATCAAGTCCTAGGACATCTGTTTGTCTTTATACCACTCCACAAACTCGTCCAACAACACCGGCCCTGAAGAGAGAGAGAGAGAGAGAGAAAAAACAACACGGCTCTGAGGCTTTTCGCAATGAGAAGGATGGGCAAATGCGTAGCGGTGGGGAAGGGGGAGGGGACACCAGCGCCGGTACTTACATGCGCCGTCTTCGTCATAGTTGCTGAGGTCAAGGTTAATTGTTCTGCTAAACTCTAGCACATTGCACCACTGGTCTTTGTTAATAACTTTGTATTTTGATTGCTGATGGAGGGAAAAGTAGTATGAATTACTGACACAATTAACAAATGGGACTGTTTCAATTGCTGTGTGAATCAACTCAACACAGTTCATAAAGGGTAACTCTTTCCATTTGGTATGTCAGGCACCAGTCTAGGACGACAGCAAGAGAGAGCAGGAGTAGAGCTTAAGATGACGATTTTCACTACAACTATATTACAGGGGCCCAACACAAACTGCTAAGCACATAAAAGAAACACAATTTTGTATCCCTAGAGGTGTCATTTCCAGGATACAGGAGCCCATCTATAGAAGGTGGGGATACTATGTACTTCATAGAGGTGCTGCAAGGATTAAGAGACAATTCGTGCAATTTATGTAAAGTTCTTCATCCCTGCTTGGCGCACAGAAAGTGCTAGGCGAAGAGCAGCTCCCAAGGACACGCCCTGACGGGAGCGGGGCACTCTCTGTCACACTGTAGGCCGAGGGCAGCGGCGACTGGGGAAGGACTGACTACGCGCTGCAGCCAGTCTCAGACTTGGCGCTCCAGCCACTGAAGAAACGGCTGCTGTAATAAAGTCAGAACTGGGATCTGATTCTAAGAGTAATCAGAAGAGCCATGGGGTAGTTTTCTATTCCTTAGATGAGGAAATATGCCACATGTGTACTTTAAAATACGGTATTCTTGTACAAAGATTTGAAAATAAAAGTCAGGCCCAACCATGTGAAGTCCTAACCACTGATACCAGAAACACGGGAGAGCAATACAAGCACACACGAAAGACAAGCGAGTTGAGCCTGTGGTTTTGAGGATGCAAACACAAGAAAAGCTAAAAATGAAAGAATTACTGTCCCCTTTTAAAAGGAAATGAAAACTAATAAGAAAGAGAACAAAACTACAGGTTTAACGTTCTAAGCAACTAAAAGCAAAAGCCAGCCAGTGGAGCGGCCGGTGGGGCTCCTGGAATCGCGCAGTCGCACTGGCTGCGGTGAGGGAGGTCGTCTGGCCTCTGAACCTTTCCCCCTTGGGCTCAAAGTCTGCTACAGTCTGAGAACAGGAACCTGTCTCTACGCATTTTCCAAATAAAGTTAACATTTCAGGGAGCTATCAGAGAAACAAGAACAGATCATTTGAGATGTGAACTGTCACGTAAACAAAGACTCCTTATATTAAAGCTAGTTTTTATAACTTCCTTGAAGAGTTCCAGTTAGTAATGTGACAAGCAATTTTTAATAATAGTCCTTAAAGAATCTTATCAGTTGGAAGTTTTTCCAGACAATTACGTAAAGTAAATTGTAAGAAAGATTATTTCAAGAATGAAGCTGGAGTCAGGATAAGGCTCAGGATTTCCTCAAAGACAGAGCACCCTCATCCTTTTAAGCAAAGGATGTTTTTTAAGGGGTCTGGGGCAAATCAAAAAGAAGAGGGGGGTTGGGGCTGGAGAGCAAGATGATACCTGTATGTGGCGACCCCAGTAAGTCAGACTTACACCTCTGGTCCTTCCAACTCCCACGGTATCACGCTCTGTCAGAACCAGCTCCTCCTTATCATCAGCAGCTCGGAGTTTTTTTATCATCAGTACTTAAACTAACAATGATGTGGTGAAGTGCGGGATTACTGCTGGTACCAATGTGAAGAAAATTTAAACTGAAGATCTGTGTCAGTTTGCCTAACGCTTAGATTGATTCAAGGTCTCCAAGCTACTTGGAGATAAGAGTAAAGGCAACGACATAACACACTTCTTTTAGTAAGAAAGAAGGCCAATGGCTATTTTTGAATCTTTGCTTAAGGAAAAGTGGAAATTCACTGAAAGCCATGAAGGAAAGCGAACCTTGCTTCACTGAAGGAGGGGAAAGGACAGAACAGTGGCTGTCTCTGATGCGCTTGCATGGGAGCGAGGAGACACGCTGTCACATGCACCCGCAGGCACCCGCAGAGAAAACGGGGAGCTGCGGACGGACGGCAACTATGTCACCGTGGTTTCTACAGACAGAGAAGCGTGACACACAGAAAATTACAGGCAACGGTTAAATAAAGTATACTTGGTAGTTCTAAGCAAGCAAAAACACATTCGATAAAATAACAATTTGGTACCTCTAAGAATTGGTGAAAAACTGGAAAAAGGGGCCAGATTTTTCCTAATAACAGTCCCAACATGCACTTGGCAGTGTTTATGTCTAGGCTGCGCTGGTCCTTTTCCTGTTCAACAAACAAAAACAAGGATGAGCCAGATGCCCCCAAATCATAAAATTCAATAATCCAAATTTCTATTTCACATCAACAAGACATTTAGTGAACAGCTCATTGATTATTTATTGAACCCCACAGACCCCGGGATCATGACCACGGTGGGGGAGGGGAGGTGGTCAAACACAATGCAAGGCTCGATCACTCCGGTACTAGATAAACATACCGAGAGAAGGATTCATGTCAACTGGATGGCCACCCTAATGCAAAATCAATTAGTTATGTAGCAGCAGTATCTACGGTTATTTCATGGGATAAATAAAAATCCGTAACTCAAACCCTTGCTGTTTGGCATTTATGATAATTATCCAAATCACAATTGCTCACCCCAAAGCCCATAATTTAATTAAACGAAGTTTAACAGTTTTGATTTCCATGCTTAGGAATCAATTCAGCTCGCTATAAATGCTGGGGTTCTGGAGGTTCTCTCCGAGTAAGTGGGTGTATTTATCTACCTTTCATCCACCTACCCTGGGAGAAAGTTGCCTATTACAGTTCTTCTTACCTTGGATTTTCAGGGATGTGAAATCTCCTAGCAGAATACCCCTAACTAGTAACCAAGTGAAAGACATTTCACAAAGAAACCAGAAAAAGGAGTGCATAAACCTGAAAAGGGCAGATTAAATTTATTCCACTCATATTTGTGATTAAGGATCCTAATTGCTCATTCTTTACCTTCTTATAAATCTCTGTTCCAGAACTGCAAGTGGAGAGTTTCTATGAAAGGACACAGAGGACCTGGTGCCACAAGTGGCGACCTCACACACACCAGAAGCTAGCCTCCACGTGGTGTCCTGACTCCAGTGGAAATTCGCAAAAGTACTTTCCTACAATGGAGGGGAGGTTCCCAGCCCTCCCGTTTGTGGTGGAATCTGGTGTTTGACCACCATCAGCAACCTATGCAGCCAGACCTATCTCCCGATAGAAGACATTATTACCTCGGTGCAGTGCTCTTCAGTACCTGAAGAATTTCCGGCCTTGAAACTGAATTTAAAAGTGAAGGACTTAAACAATACAGCAAATGTAAGGGCCTCAACTCAACAACAGCAAACAAGGTAGATGAAGATACACAAAGAGGTGGGACAGGCCTTTGTTTCCAGTCATAAAACATAACAACCGGCCACGACCCGGCCAGGTCAGGTGGCTCCACCCACCCTTCTCCGTTACAGGACGCACCACTAAGTCTGGTGACCGCGGGGTCACCCCAAATCCACGGTTCAATACAAACCAGCGGGGCCTCCTTCCCACTGCATTCTCTGCCTGACCCTTGGCCGTGTACAGCACCCTGCTCGGGCCGTCGCAGTCCCGATGAAGAGCGGACAAGAGAAAAGGTGTTCTAGAGATTGCTCACCTTCTGCCAACCAAGCCTCATCAGTCTGCTCCATTTCAAGGGCTTCTACCGTGATGCACCGGACAACAACACAGAAAACCTCCTCCTGCCCTCTAACACAGGTGCGGGCAGATGGCAACAGCACACTACACCGTCAAGCCATCCACAAGAAGAATGAGTGAGCTGTTGGAAACACACGTGGCACCACAGCACCGGCCCAAAGGTCACCTGCTGAACAGCCAACGCAGCATGGCGCTGACAACACTGGCACTTGGGGAAAGCTTTCCCTTGGAGAAGTTTGTAGGCATTCGCTAACCCTAAATCACTGGTTAAATCACCATGATGTGTACTGTGCCTTTTCCCAACATCATCAATGCCTATGTCCCCATCACAGTGGACATACACTACGGTGACAAAAAGAAAACAAAAGATACGAAAGACCTGGACAAGACTCTTGGCAACAACATAATCATCTGACAAACATGATCATGAAGGGTTTTGAGGCATGTGTCTGGTTGGCAGCGATGCCCGAACAGGGAGGAAAGGCACCAGACTCATGGGGCCGGAGGCTGAACGTCACTCACTCACTCCCTCACCCTGCAAGGGTGCCAGCGGCAGCTAGCGACCACTAACGCCATCTTCTGCCTCGCAAACGAGAGAAAGACACTGTGGACACACTCGAGATCTGAACGGTGACATCTTGCTGATCACCACCACTGCCTGTTGGTCAATTTGAGGCTACGTGCAAATGACCACAACTGGAAACACTCGGAATTCCTAAAGATTAACACAGTCAAGAGATCCCACAACCAATTATCTGCCGAACATCAAAATGGAGACACGCGCGGGGGATTCTCTGACAGCAACGACCCCAACGCATTCTCTGCCAAGGGGTTCCCGATTACAAGTGAGATGAACCTCCCGGGATGCCATGGGGCAGGGCATTTTTTAAAAACACAATAATCACCTTAACTAATTCAAAGAGTACAGCAAAGACATCCAGAAGCTCCTCACAAGAAATTAAAATGGTGCACTATGAACACTGCCCAGGGGCCTCCACCACGGAGCCAGGGCAGACTCCTGCGTGCCCTGGTCATCAGCATCTGAGCAGAGAGAACCCTGAGGAGGCCCATCAAGGCTAAAGGAGAAATGGAACTTTCCACCCTGCCCACCTCTTGACCTCACATGTGCTGGTATGTATTTAATAAATTTTAATTTTCAAAGAAAAACTTTAAATTGTGTACTTTTCAAATAACAAAAAACTGAACAGGGTCCATACACCAAAGATACACCAACCCCCTTCAATATACAAATGGATTCTGTCTTGTCTTCCTTAATCACAGATTAAACAGAGTAGTTACAGATGAGGTCAGGCCTCTTAGTGATATAGACACAAAACCAAAGAATCCCACTGTGACTATTCTAAGAAGTTGTGTTTTATATATGGAATAAATGCACTCCTCCAGCTAAAGACTAGTAACAGCTAATGTACAGAATAAAGGCTTTTTACTAAGGTCTGATTCAGAGTTCTAATATGAAAAAAAATGACTGCCTTTGTTTATCTAAGACTGTTCCAGTATAAGTTTTTGTATGATATGTGAAAATTAAGCATTTTTTCCCTTAAATGGCACAAGTGACTTAAAAACAATAATGGAAACAAATATATACTGTATACATGCAAATATGATATTGTAAAAATGAATCCTCAACCATCTATACATCCTGATATGCCCTTCAGAGTCTCCCAGCAATTTCAGATGACCTATTTCCAATTTTCACAAAGTTTGATAGCTTAGAAGAGGGGTGTCAAACTCATTGTCACCGGGGGCCACATCAGCCTCATGGTTGCCTTCAAAGGGCTGCATGTAACTCTAGGACTGTATGAATGTAACTACTCCTTAACTAGGGGCAAGGAGCTCGGCACTGCCGACCCATAGAAACAAGGTGCCGGCTGAATAAAACAAGGTGGAGGGCCGGATTCGGCCTGCAGGCCTTATGTTTGCCACCTGTGGCTTAAAATGTGTATGTTAACAGGCAAACCTTTAATTATTAAAATTATAAAGAAAAACATCTTCAAAAGTAAAAGAAATTCCCAAGATTTTCAAGAACTAGTTGGACTGAAAAAACATGTAAGTGACCATGATTCACAAACATAAATGGTCACCATCAAAAGGACTAAATTTAAGACCCACGACATATATCATAGAATTACATTTGAGACCAGAGAGATTACAAAAAATAAAGAGAAAATGCAGTCCTACCTAACACAGCTACCTAAGTAAACAAAAGCAAGGTAAAAAGAGAACTCTGTCTTGAACCTTAAATAATGTGACAATTTATAAAACTGAAAATACAGCAAATCAGTTTTTTGAATGGGAGATTTTTTTCCTTTTAATACATATTTTTAAAAGTCATAAAACCCGACAGTGTCCTCCAGCTGGGAAAAATGAATCTAAATAATTATGCTCTTTGAACTTACTCAGCATTATTTTACAGATCACAATGTTTGCAAGGTAACTAAGGTTAATTATGAACATTTCTTTAATAAAAGAAAAACAATCTTCAAATGATGAGGTTTCTCCTCATCATTTTATTTGGTACAGATTCTACTACTAAGTATTAATCTTGGAAAGTAAGGAGGTTCACAGACACCTAAGTAATGTCAATGAATCATAATTCAACACTATTTCTAATTCTATGGTTTACTTTTATTGAGAACTGAGAATTAATCTCAGCCAGAAATTGTTCTAAGTACCTTATACTTAAATTCATTTAATACAACAACTCATTTAAGATAGGTATTATTATTACCCCCAATTTATAAATAAGAAAACTGTGGCAAAGGGAGTTAAAAACGATAGTCGAGAAGTTGGAGAGCTGGGACTAGAATGGGGAAGTCCGATTCCAAATCCGAGCTCTTCACTGTGTGTTGTCTCACTTCCCTGAGAAGTAATCAAGGAAGAGAGATTTATTTATTATTTTTTAAAGATGTTATTTCTTTTTAGAGTGAGGGGAAGGGAAGGAGAGAGAGGGAGAGAAACATTGATTGGTTGCCTCTTGTACGTGCCCTAACCGGGGTCCAAACCCGCAAACCAGGCACGTGCCCTGACCAGGAATCAAACCGGCGACCTTTCACTAGACGGCACAACGCCAAACCAACAGAGCCACACTGGTCAGGGCAGGGAGAGAGATGTAAATATAAACTGACACACAGTCCCATCAGCTTTATAAGTAACTGCTGAGTAAATCTGTGTCTGTGATAACCAAAGAGCAATTTTTTTTAACTGACGTATAACTGACATACAGTATTATATTAGTTTCAGGTGTACAACATGGTGATTCAATATTTATATACGTTACAAACAAAGAGTAATCTTAAGTAAGCTGACAAGGTTTTCAAGGATAAGAGACGTGGGATTAGCTGTCTCATCATCTTCCTACTCTTGTCCTCACCTAGACCTACCTTCTCTTTTCTTTGTAATTTACAATGAAAATATGAGAAAAAAGAGAGGTCTATGTGTGGTGTGTTGGGGGAAGTTGTATAAGAAGGAAACAAATATACCGACAAATATAGTAAAGAAGCAAGACTCGAGTTAGAAAAGGACATGAATCAAAATGGTCACAACAGACTGAGGTTAGAGTCGGGTGGTATTCTCTGATGAGTACAAAACCCTGCAAATTTTCCTTGTGCAATTCCATGAGTAACACCCATTATCATTTCTACTTTAAATGGAAATGGCTAAGCTATTGTTTTACTTAGACAAAGAAGATGCATTAACTTTAACACATGTGACCTCTTACACCATCCAGAAACACCTCCTCAGAGCCGGTGAACAGCCTGGTACCCAGTGCCGGAAAAGTGAGTGCTTCCAGGGACAGGCGGCTTCTGCCTCCAGAAAGCCCTCTGTTTACCACTTCTCCAAACTTTATTTCAAGGAGTGGGAAAGCAAAGACTCCCCCACCCCAGAGCAATCTCCCATTCTCCTCTGGCCCACTGCCATCCTTCTCCCTCACCTTGAAGGCGGCCCTTTCTCTCCGTCTAGCAGCTTCTCCCAACTCCACTTCCTTCCTGGTTCCATGGAGAGCCATCCCAACCCCTCCAGGAGGGCTCCTCTCACCTCTCAACTCCCCTCTGCCCTCCAAGCTCACACACTCTTCCCTCTCAATCCACCCCATCATTCCCTCCTTCCTGGGATGAGCTGGACCACACTGTTAGAACAAAATACAAGAGCAGCATCGCTGATATGTTCATGGTGTCTACTCCCGGCCGGGCCAAGACGCTGCTGTCAGTGCCTCTCCCAGCCCAGCAATTATCCTTCTCAGAATTCCCAGTGTCCATCTGTCCGTGACTTTCAGCATCGTGCCTTGCCTCTGACACAGAGAATGTAGAAAAATCAAATTTAACTGATGTTTAATAACTATTCGTAGATCAACAAAACATGATTGTATTTAGTCTTTTATCTCTTTCTCTTTGCCAATCTTTTTCTCTCTAGGGCCTTTTAAAAGGGAAGATCGTGAAAAAAATGGCTTTTTTTATTTAAAGGAATTCATACAGTATTTGCTTACATAGTAAGTAAAATTTATATTGGATGAAAACCCCCATGCAAAAACATACTGAGACAAAACTGACTCGTGTGAGAGAACTGCCCCTGAACTTACATCCCACCACCTTCCTCTAACAAGATCCCAGAGGACGGTGACAGCTGTGAGTCAGGGAGGGTAAGGTGGCTCTGTGAAGGGGACACAGGCCTGTACCTCAAGGGCAAGCTCAGGCCCTGCTGTCCCCTCCTCTGTGGCTCTGTTTATTTATCTGCATAAATGACAAGACAGGACCAGATAGATGACTTCGTATTGATATCCACAGCACTACACGTTAAGTTCAAGTCAAAGTAAAATTAGGAGAAAAATAATATAACTTGACAGCCAGGTACCATTTTTAATTGGCTACAAAGTTCGAAGGTGAAAAAAGAAATGGTCGCACCTTAGGACTACAATCTGGGGAGATATTAAAGGGGTCATTTTATCATTTTCTGGTATGGTACTGTATAGTTTCTTTCCTGGTATATTAAACTATAATGTTTAATATATGCCATTGTTATTTGCAATAGAGAATATTTAGGGTATTAAAACTATCAGAGCCTTGGCTGGTGTGGATCAGTGGATTGAGCACAGGCCTCCTAACCAAAGGGTCGCCGATTCGATTCCCAGTCAGGGCACATGCCTGGGTTTTGGGCCAGGTCCCCAGTGGGGGCACACAAGAGGCAACCACACATTGATGTTTCTCTCCCTTTCTCCCTGCTTCCCCTCTCTCTAAAAATAAATAAATAAAATCTTTTAAAAAAACTATCAGAAAATTTAATTTCCATTAAACGTTTGATTTTAAAAGGTCTGCTATGTTAACTGTAAGTTATTGCCTCTAGGAGTCATTTTTATAGTGAAAAAAAAAAAAAAAGAGACTGTAAGGATAAGAACCTGTTTGAGTTCTGCTGCTAACCAAGATGGAGTTAGAGAAACTAGGTTTTCCTTTTCACTTTAAAGAGCCAGAAAACTGGACAAAATATACAAAATGATGGCCTTCACCCACTGGCCAACAGGCAGCCCAGGTCTGTGAGCCCCGAGAAAAAGGAAGCACAAGGCCAGCCGTACAGTGGCGCCACTCACTGTGTAGAGGTGGTTTCCAGGCCGCACGGCACCGGAAGGGGAACCGAACAAAGCCCCGGGCCTCGTCGAGTTGGGAAAGACAGAGTGTGAGGAGGCCAAGGTAACTATAATCTGTGAACCAAAATTCTAGCAAGGTGGGAGCCGCACAGAGCAATCTGGAGACCCACACTGTCTCCCCACTCTGTGGTGGAGGGCCATCTATGGGTATGTGAGAGGGAAGCCCCCGAACCAAGGGGAGAGCCACTGTAACAATGTCAGCAGAAACTCCTAGCCTCACGCAAGGCCGGGAGCATGTGCCAGCTCACCAGCCAGAGCAGAAAGAGCTCAGGGTCCTGGGTAGTAGAATCCTCAAAAGGGTCCTGCTTTACGAGACGGGTGGGGCTCAATCATCCTTAGACTGAAGGGTGTTCGGGTCTGGCCCTTGCGAGGGGCCAAATTGATCCCGCGTAACTTAACTACATACCAGAAAAATTTAAAAATCCAACTATTTAAAAAATGCAGAAGACCTAGCAACCAACAAATTAAAATTTATCATATCCAGTATCCAATAAAAAAAAACACTATTACGAATGTGAAGAAGCTATAAAATATGACTCATGGCCAAGATAAAAATTAACCAAGAGAAAGAGACCTAGAAAAATGGCAGGATGGTGGACACTGAAGACAAATTTGTTAATACACTTGTTATAAATACGTTCTGGATGTTCCAGAAGTTGGAAGAAGACATTGTCAAGATGAAGAGAGAAATGGAGCATACAAAAAAAGACCCAAATGGAACTTACAGAGCTGAAGAACAATAGCACCTGAAATGAAAACTATACTGGCTAGGATTAATAGTACAGGAGACACTGTAGGAAAGATTAATATTAGAAGACACAGTAATCAGAGCTTGTGGGACAATATCAAACATCTAACATAGGCATAACCACAGTCCCAGAAGGAGAGCAGAGGAAGAACAAAACATATATTTGAAGAAATAACAGCTGAAAACTTTCCCAATTTAAGACAAACTATTAGCCCACAGATCAAAAAATTCAACAAGCCCTAACCAGAATAAACATAAAGGAAATTATTCCTAGGTACATCATAATCAACTTGGGAAAAGCAGTGAAAAGAACCAAAGCAGTTGGAAAACAAGACGTTGTGTTCAGAGGAATAATGAACAACTCTAGGTGTATCATTAGAAGCTACCCAAGACAGAAGACAATAGAAAGATATCATTAAAGCACTGAAAGAATATTCAATCAACCTAGAACCGTTTATCCAGAGAAGTACCTTTCTACAAGGGAGGCAAAAATAAAAGCTCCGAGAACTCATCACCAGAAGATCTACACTATGAGAAACATTAAAGGAAATTTTGGGGGCAAAAGGCCAATGATACCAGATAGAAATCTGTATCTAAACAAATGGAGAACACAGAAATGATATACATTTGGATAAATATAAAAGGCATTTTTACCAAGATATGTGCTATGGCCTAAATGTTTGGTCTAAAAGGCATTTACACAATATGTGCTACAGTCTCAATGTTTGTATCCCTCCAAAATTCATGTTAAAATCCTAACCCCCAAGGTGACGGTATTAGGAGGTGGGGCCTTGGGGAGGTAATTAGGCTCCACCCTCATGAAGGTGGATCTGGTGCTCCTATAAAAAGACCCGAGAGAGCGCCCTCTTCCCTTCCAGCATTGTGAGGTTATAGCTGGTGGGCTCTCACCAGACATCTAATCTGTCTAATCTGTTGGCGCCTTAATCTTGGGCTCCCCAGCCTCCAGAACTGCAAGAAATAAATTTTTGTTGTTTATAAACTACTCAGTCTCTGGAGTTTGTTAAAACAGCTGGATAAATTAATATGATGTATTGTGAGATTTACAGCATACATGTAAGTAAAATGTATGATAACAGCAGAAAGTATGGGTGGGCCAAGAGTATATTGCTGTAAAGGTTCTTGCATTATACATGAAACAGATATTACTACTTCAAGAAAACTTATGAAAATTTAAAGATATGTACTATAAAACTTACAGCAACCACAAGAAAAGTACAAGGGAAGGAGAGAGACAGCATACAAGGTAATAGTGGAAATAAAATGAAAGCACAAAAAAAAATCCAAAAGAAGTCATGAAAAGAGGAAAAACAGATGGGGCAGCCCTAGCTGGTGTGGCTCAGTGGACTGTGTGCCGGCCTCTGAATGGAAGGTTGCCAGTTTGATTCCCAGTCAGGCCATATGCCTGGGTTGTGGGCCACGTCCCCAGTTGGGGGCATGTGAGAGGCAACTGATCAGTGTATCTCTCTTGCGACGTTTCTCTCCCTTGCTTTCTCTCTCTCTAAAAATAAATAAATAAAATGAAACAAACAAAACAGATAGGACAAATCAGGGGAGGGAAAAGCAAGATAGGAGTTATAAACTTAACCATATCAATAATTACATTAAATGTAAATGGTTTAGTCCTGACTGGTGTGGCTCAGTGAGCTGGGCATTGTCCGGCAAAATGAAAGGTCACTGATTCAATTCTCAGTCAGGGCACATGCCTAGATTGCAGGGCAGATCCCTGGTTGGGAACATGCGAGAAGCAACCTATGTATGTTTCTCTTGCACACTAATGTTTCTCTCCCTCTTTTTGTCCCTCTCTCCAAAAATAAATAAATAAAATCTTTTTTTAAAAACATAAACGGTTTACGCATCGCAAGACAGAAATTGTCAGACCCAACTATATGCTATCTGTAAGAAACCCATTTTAAATATAAAGGCACAAATAAGTTAAAAGTAAAAGGATAAAAAAAGACATATCTTGTAGACGTTAATCTAAAAAAAGCTGGAATGGCTACAGACTTCAGAACAAGTAATATTACCGAAGATAGAGACATTTCAGAATACTAAGGGTCAATTCTTCAAGACGATATAACAATACTAAGTGTATCTCAACCTAATATCTGAGCTTCAAAATAATGGGAAAAAATGATAGAAGTGACAGGAGAAATATTACAGTTGGACAGTTCAACATTCCTCTCTCGGTAATTGATCGAACAAGTAGACAGAAATCAATAAGGATATAGAAAACTGAACACCACCATCCACCAACTTGACCCAGCTGACATTTATGAAACACTCCCCGAACAGCAGCAGCATATCCCTTCCTTTGTGGTGCACACAGAACACTTGCCGCAGCAGACCACATTCTGAACTGTAAATCAAGCCTCTGTACACTTAAGTGGCCTTAAATTATATAGGCTATGTTTTCCAACCACAACAGAATTAAACTAGGTAGCAATAACAAAATGATTAGTTGCAAAAATCACACAACACACTTCTGAATAACCAGTGAGCCAAAAAAAAAAAAAAAAAAACCAAAACAATTACCAGAGAAACTGGAAAATATTTTTAGCTGAATACAAATGAAAATACAGTATCTCAAAACACGTGGGTAGAGCTAAACAAAACAAAACAAGACAAAAAAGAAAGGATTCAATAACAAATTTATCTTACAGCATAATTTAACTGAATGGTGGAGTGGTTGTTTTCCATCCTCACGTAAAACAGTTTAATCACTGATATTTACTGATCCTCTCCTTAGAAGTCAAGAACTCTGCTGGCAGATAAAATTAGGGCTGTTACCTAATCCCAAAGCCAAGCCAGCAGAGACAGGAGCACCTTGTACACGAAGGCACAGATCTCTCCAGGACAAGGAGGTGCAGGCGAGGCTGAGTGAAAGTGGAAGCGCGTGGCTTGGGCTTAGAAGCCTAACAATGCGGAGAGCTGTGTGAGAGCAAACAGGGCTCTAGCCAGACGTCCAAGTGTGACAAAAGACAGAGAGCGGGAAGGCCAAACAAGCAGGTGGCAGGCTCAGTGAACAGCTAGTTCAAGTTCACTACGCCAGTGTTGCAGGCATCACAGCAGAGGAAGCCTGGGACTGGATTCCAAGTGCCTGGAGGGACCTGCAGACTGGACCAGGAGCCAGAACCTGGCCATGAGTCCTGGGTCTACTGCTGACTAACAACGGGACCATGGTTCAACTTCTCTGAGGCTCACTTTCCCCCTCTGTGAAGCAGACTGAACACATCCCTGTCTGTCACTGAGAGCTGCAGTGAGAGCAACTGCACCACGCACACAGTGAAGCACTACGTGACGTAAAAACAGAGGTGAGGAGGCTGAAGGCTTCTCTGAACTGGAAGGCGGCTGAGTGAGCCTGGGGCTGCACGAAGATGAGCGACACCCCACTGACGTGAAAGCTGGATGAGAAGGTGGAAATAAGGCTACGGCGGTGGTGCAGGGAAGGAGTAACGAGGGCCTCAACCAGCGAGCTGGGGCAGGAGCACCGCGGAAGAGGTGACCGAAGGGGCCCTCATGAGATGGCCCCCAGAGACTGACCGCGGGTGGGATGGAAAGCCAGGGAGGAGTAAATGCAACCTGGGTCTAAAGTAGTGGACGTGTGGGAACATCTGACCGCCAAACAGGAAAGTTAGAAAATAAGCCCCATTTTCCAGGTATAATGCTTCTAACCAAATTTTGACCCATATAATAGAAAACAGCTGACCATGAAAGGAAAATAAAATTTCATGTAATAAAATATTTAATCCTAGAAACTATGCAGCTATTTTAAAAGCATTTGGCAAACAACTTCTATATGTAATTATAGAAATGCCATTTAGTAAAACATTCTAGCTGAATTTTACCATATAATTTCTAATCTATGAATCTTCATGCATGTTGTCATTTTATTTGAAGGTTGCAGTAATGTAAAAATTCACAAATGAGGACACCACAGAAAACTACTAATGTATCATTGTAGAT
The DNA here is from genome assembly GCF_019186645.2 of Phyllostomus hastatus. Classification (NCBI taxonomy): domain Eukaryota; kingdom Metazoa; phylum Chordata; class Mammalia; order Chiroptera; family Phyllostomidae; genus Phyllostomus; species Phyllostomus hastatus. The sequence continues at coordinate 30,364,260 of NW_025333709.1, read as the reverse complement.
GCACCAAAATTCATCACTGAATAAATCTTTGGTGCTGAACTAGTAGAGCCAAAGCAGGTAAAATGTGAAAAAATCAGCATGGTGCTAAGAAAAAACAAAACAAAACAAACATTTGAAACTGGGTTCTCTGCCTTAATTAAAAATTCACTTAAAATGCAATTAAGAAAGACTAGTTACCTGAGTCCAATAAACACACAAACATAACAGAAAATACCGTTCTTGAAAAAAGTATAATTGTATGAGCTGTGGATTGTATATGAATGAACACAATGCCAACTCGAGCCTCAGAATTCTACCTGTGGTTACCAGGCTGAAAAATAAGACTTTATGTCACAACAGAACCACTGTCACATACCTGGGGGTCTGGTTCACTAGGTAACAATAGGATTACTTCTCAAACTAATTAGAAGTTACATCGGAATAATGTTCATTGAAATTAGGTTAGGTTTGAAATTCAAATGATTTCCAAACATAATACAGCACCCCAAATAAAAATGGATTAGGTCTAGTTAGCTTCTTCTAGTAAACTCTGTGGGTGAAGGAGGTTTGTTGTTTCATGAGAAGAGCCTTTCCAAGCTCATCTAAGAGATATTTGGAACAGGGTCCATTACATGCCCACTTACAAATTACCAAGACAATAGCAAGAACCATTCAAGGTCTGCCACTACAGCTTTTTGCTAACATACATTTTTGCCCACAATCAAAGTCAGTTTAGAAAGTTTACACGTAGAAAGGAAGTCTAACTGGCGTCCTTATTTAACTTCTTCGCTGTCATTTGTAAAAACCTCAGAAGGCAATAAAAAGGGGAGGGGAGGAGAGGGAAACGTCTGGATAGGCTCCAGAGAACTCACCCGTGCAAAGTCAAATGCATATCTGTAAATAAGTTTAAAGTTTGTAGAATCATTTAGTAATGATCTTAAGTAATCCAAAGTATTTCTGAGTTTTTCTGTTGTATCACATCTAGAAAAACAGAATAAAACAAATTATAACCTGAGTTTTTGTTCTTATTTTGGGGCAATAATACACAACACAATACCAAAAGACAGAATAAAGACTCCAATGCTGGAACACACCCATGATGACCTATTTTTTTTCCTACACTTTTTATTTCAAAAAATTTCAAATGCATAGGAAAGCTGGAAGAATACTAAATAAGCACCCGTATACCTACCCATCCCTTCGGTTCACAGTAAACGTCGCCACACTGGTGTTCTCTCTCGCATACACACACTTTCTGTACCATTTGAAAGTAAGTTGCCAACATAATGATACCCCTAAGCACTTAAATACCATCATCACTTTGAATATTCTATCAGTGTTAACTTTCTTAGCTAATATACAACCCACACTGCCAATTCCCCAATTGTTCCCCCATTTTTCTTCACAGCCGCTCCTCTAGAGAACTCAATGCAGCACGTGATCAAGGCTCATACATTGCTTTTAGCCGTCAGTCTCCTTAGTCTCTGGAAGGGTGTCCTCCTTTTCTCTGTCTTTCCTGCCAATGTCATTTCTGAAGAGATTAGACTCTTGGCAGAATCTCAATGTGTCAGATAATTTCCCCACGATTATACGTAGGTCAAACATTGATGAGAACTCTACACATGACTCCTTCTCAGTGCTCCCCACGGAGAGGCTCATGTTGGCCTGTCCCAGTCCTAGTGACACTGAGCTGGTTCATCTGGTCAAGGTGGTGGCCACCGGATTCCCCACTGAAAGGTGCTTTGCCCCCTGAAACGGTACACCGCCTGTGGGATGCCCTGAGACTCTGAGTCCTGTTGCTCAGTAACTGGCCGTCAGTGGTTTTGTCCTCTACTGATGATACCTCCCTGAACTGATTTCAGATTTGAAGATGCAAAATGGTGATTTTTCGAACTCTATCACGCTTTTACACTTCCTGGCTGGAATTCTTCTATAAAGAAGAGTTCTACTCACCACTTTCCTTATTATTTGGAGTTAAGGATTTTTGCTTTTTATTCAGTGTCATAAACTATTACTTTCTTTATTCTTCCTGAGGTACAAACTGTCCTCACTTGGGCAGTGGCCCCTGCAAGCGGGCTCCAGTGTCCTTCCGACAGGCTCCCCTCAGTCTCTGAGTACGTCCTCACTTGCTGGCACGAGGTGTTCCAGCTCACTTTGTACCTGTCCTCCCTTAGCCTTGCAATCAGCTACTTGTCTGGGGAACCTGGTGATGGTAACCTATTTTCAAAGGAAAGTGACACACTGTTTATTTTCCTAAGGAAGTAGACTAATGGGTTATTTTTACAAACTAATTTTGTTTGTAATACCTAGCCCTTAAAAATTAGAACCAATAGTCACCATTTTCACCAGAGATTTTAAAGCTTTTCAATGCTGGATATACTTCTTATGTTTCTCTGTAGAGCTTTTACCTACCAAGTATAGATAATACATATTACAAGTATTATCAGTGTAAATATTAACAATACTTTATAAACTAAAATATGGTTCATAATAGGACATACTGATCTATGTTTAGCAATACATTTATGGAAGCTAACTACAAAAAAGTTCCCATGATCTACTGAAATAAAATATCTAAAAGCCAAAAATTAGAGTAAATGTCTCATTTGTGAGTCTACAGTAATTCAGAATGCCCTTTATTCCTTCCCTATGTTTGAAAATTTTTTAAAAAGATTAAAATCATACTATTTGGAGATCAGAAAAGGCTTCTTTAAAGGACTCACATGTAAACTGAGAGCGAAAGAGAAGAAGAAACTACACATTTTAGGAGGGAGGACATTCCAGCTGAAAGGAACAGCATTCTCCAGCTGAAAGGAACAGCATGAGCGAAAGGCCAGCGGTGGAAGGCAGCACAGGAAGTCCACGGTCGAAGAGAAACCACTGTGACTAGACTAGGTAGAGGAAGAGGGGAAACGGAGCAAGGCGAGGCTGAAAGGGAGATGGGAGCGGCCGTGAAGAGTTGCTGTGGTTCATTCAGTGTTTTATTTAACTGAACCCTAGAACCAACGGAAGTTTCCTCCTACCATGGAAGAGACCACGACCAGGCTTGCGTCTTGAAAAGCTCCTCCTGGATCTCTGTGTAGGAGGGTCGGGTAAGGCGGGGAAAGGAAGCACTGACGGCCTCGTCAGAGATCCAGTGCCGGGACCCAGCAGAGGGCCGATGAGGATGAAAGGACACATGAGAAAGCAGTGAGGGAGCAGAGCTTACTTTGCCCTGGGCACTCTACCGTACGGGTTCATTTATCATCATGTCTATAAGTAATCTTTTATTAACAACATGGGGGAGGGTCAAAGAGGAGGGAATGCTAACTCCGAAACGTAAAAGGTAGAGATCCCTGTTCTTAACCGGAAACGAAGTCGAAGGACCAAAGCCACAGGAAATTGCACCGATTTTGGCCAGTGGTTTAGTTCAGCCCTGCCCAGTGAGAAGAGAAGTTTGTTTGTTTCAATAGATTCAAGGACAGGAACCACTCACTTAGGTAACACTACCTAGCTAAAAAGAAATGAAGATACTGTGAATCTTTGGGTAGAGCTGCAAGGCAAAATGTTAAGTTCTGCAGCACTCCTGGGAGTTAGTCCAGCCACCTTGGCAGAAGATGTCCCTAGGTTTGAAAAAACAAGAAATCTTGTCTGGAGTATTAAGTATAAAATGCCCAAAGTAACATTTCCATTTCATGCAGTTCTTAAGGACAGTTACATGAGTTAGAGATGATATTGGCGATAAAGAATTTAATTGCTTTAAAGGGGCTTTGTCTGGCAGAACCTCTGGACCCACACCCACTAGGGAAGCAGGCCACTGAGTGGCCAGGTCCGAACCACAGGTTGCCATCTAGTGGCCGCTGAGTTCTTCAACCGGTTTTCCCCTGCTTTTCTGTGTACCACGCATGCTCGTGTGGTAAGGAGACTTACAGAAGTTGTAGAGTGACCCTTCCACGCTAGGACGGAGCATCGTTTGCCAGAGCAAAACATACACATGACGTGGGGTCATTTCTTGAGTTTTGCTGCCACAAAACAAATTTGGAATCAAGAGAAATCAGGACAACAGTACTCAAAGGCTATAAAATCAAAGGCAGTTCTCCTGCATGACCTGGAAAAGGCCTTTGCCCCTTCTCTTGGTCAGCCCAAAGGTATTCTCCCCGCCCATCATCAGTCCCATGCAAAATTACCTGCACCTCTAACACACCTCATTTTGTTTTTAGCTTAAACATGCCTACAAAGCTTAATTCATCAGTGGTAACCTTAAAACCACATGCTGGGGGACAAGACAATAAGTGAACAGTCAACTAAAACAAGAGCTGTGCCTTCTCCAACTGAGGGTGACCTAGGGGAGCTTGGGGACAGACATTCCCTACCAGCTGCTGTCACTTCTTCCCGGCCCTGGAGAGGCCATGCCCACGAGTCCTCTACCCAGTGTCAAGGAGACAGAGTCAAGACTAATTTCTGAGTGCCCAAGCGTGTGCCACCTTTCACCAGTTCACCTTCCTGATCTTAGAAATGCTACCAGAGATGCCCAGGAAGTTACCAAACTGACTCAAAGCTGTCTGGTTCCGAAACCTACGGGCCATTTCTAGCACACTTCCACTGTATAGTAACATTTTTCTTAAAGAAGTATTTTCATCAGATATCCTCGTATATATATATATACGTACATATATAACTATACGTACATATAAAACTATATGTATTTTGTCACATACACACTTTGATTCAGTCCAAAACTTCCCATCTTTTAGAGGATACAAATGATTGGCCTCTGAGTTTTATTTACTGTGTGTGCATAGCTTACAAATACAGCACTTATATTTATAGTTTACAAAAAGAGAATTGACTTTACTACTTTTGGATCTTTTGCCTGAACATTTATTGCTTCTAAGCCCCAGCCCCAAATGGACTTCGTCTTGCTCATAGGTTTTGTTTCCCCAGGCCCCAGGCCCCTGTGCTTGGCACATCACTGCCATTCCAATATTTAATGCCAGACAAATGATAAGTCCAGGGAGGCGGAGGGAGTTCTTAAAACATGAAATTGGTCTGTTTTTTGAACTACAAAGAACCATACAGGTTTTCTGAGCAATTAAACCATCTGCACCTCATTGATGAAAAAAACAATCTCAGAGTTTCGTATCACAAAAAAGAAGGCAGATTCCTCAGTGCCTGTACAGTGAACCAGGCTTGTCACTACCCCCCTGAATTTTATAGGAAGCCACCTGCCACCACGCAGAGTCCCCAACGAAGGGCCTGCAAAGTGCCCCCCTAAAAATACACGTAGACCTCTCCTGGGAACTGCACATCTCACGTTCCAGGTGGTGAGGCCCTTCAAAACACAGGGGCAAAGCCTGGCACCATGTAATATTCTTTTGTAAAGGCAATTTAAAAAAATAATCTAGAACTCTGCAAAGACAGGTGTTACACTCTCTTAAGACTAATGAAAATGTGCCTGAAAAAATGGTGACAGTCCTCCTCTGAAGCCCTGAAACAACATCCTGGCTTGGCCGCAGTCGCCACCGCAGGGGCACTGCCAAGGAGCAGCCCCACGGCCGCCACTCGGGAAGCGGCAAAGAAAGGCAGTGAGGAGAACGATGAAAGAGGGAAAGGAGTTGATTGCCAACATGAAAACACAATGTTAGAGATTTCGGAGACTTAACCCTTAAAACTCCTTAAAATCCAAAGGAGTTGATTGCCAACATGAAAACACAATGTTAGAGATTTCGGAGACTTAACCCTAAAACTCTAGAGCATTCTGAGAGGAAAGTGTATTTATAAAAAGGTCATTTGGCTTTTGCCTAAAACTCATTGGCCACCAGGCAAGAGCTGGTAGAGGAAGTGTGTGACCTCAGAGTCAGAAGTCTCGGGTTTCCTTCCACCTCTGCCACCTACTCGCACAGTCACGCATCCACTCCGAACCTCAGTTTCCCCACTTGTAACGTGAGCGAGGATCAGGCCTGATCTGCCCAGTAAGATTTGAGGCTCAAATGGAAAACAGTGATAAGGCTTCACAGGCCACTAAAGCTCAGCACAAATAAAGCACTATTTCCAGTAACAAATGGACAACGATACTAAAGGCTGACAAATTCCAAAATTATTTAAATAAAACCACTTCAGCTCCAATTTTAATCTAATAAAAATTGAAGTCTTATTTCCTAATTAAAGTGGGGAAAAAAGATTAAATCATTCCAACTACTCTTCATCAAAGTTACTATGTTAAAAATTAGTACTTTACCTTCTATACCATTTGAAATGTTTACTTATGTACTGCTACTATACCCTTCAATGTATAACAGAGAGTAACAATTTTTCTTGAATGAAACTCTTAGCAAACACACATGTATATATACACAAACACAGCACACACATAAGCACAAAATGAACACATAAAACCACTGGTTTTTTTCTTATTCTGGGCAAGGTACCACAAACACAATCTTTATTATTACTATTTTTTAATCACTAGAGTAATGAAATTCCAATTTTGCCCTAAGCTAAAATAGATATGTAAAATAGAAGATATCAAACATCTGCACTTATAAGTTATATTTTACTCAATTTTTTTCTCATTAATTATAAACCAGGTTCTAAAAAGCCCCTTTCCTCTTTAAGCTCTAGCCCTGTGCCGTCTAACACAGCAGCCACCAGACACACGTGGCTACTGATCACTTGAAATGCAACTGATGCAAACAAACTGAGATAGATCTTAAGTGTAAAGCACACACTGGATTTTGAAGATTTAATATGAAAAAAGAATGTACAATAGCTCATTGATTTTTAAAATACTGATTACACGCTGGAATGGTGCTGTTTTGCATTAAATAAAATATATTAAAATTAGTTTTACCTGTTTCTTTTTATACTTTTTTGATGTGGCTATTGGAAAAATTTAACTTACAATATGTGGCTCACACACATGAGAAAAGACTGGTCTATTTCTATTGGGCGGAGTTGCTGTAGATGAATACTAAAATAAATAGTATACACTTACATAAAAACTTTAATTGCTAAAATTCAACCATAAAGCCTTGCTCGTCATATAAACTATGCATGGCCTTTAAACCGATGGCCCCAGCTGAAGCCTGCCAAGACACCTGGCCTTCTTCCAGTCACCCAACCCAGACTCCCCTAGATCCTGGGAGGAAGAGACCAGCTTGGGACAGTAGGGACCCCTCAAGCGAGTCTCAGGACTTACTGTAGAGAAGTCATTCCTTTTAACCATTCCTGTAGAGTAAAATAACCCATATTTTGTGCATCCAATTTCCAAGCTAGGACAAGCATAACTACCTGTTTAAAAAAAAAGAAAGAAAGCCCAATCAAATCAGAACTGATCTCAGCAATCACATACATTAACATCTTGCCAGATGTTTCTGTTCACTGTAGTTTAGTCACTGAAATAACAACAGTGACTTCACAAATGAGTTCTCGAGTCTGGTATAACTCAGTGTGTGCACGAGGGTCTGGAGAAACACAAACTCTTCTGAAGCATGATGGGGAAAGTGTAAAAACCTTTCTAGAGGGCAGTTCTGCATATCTGTTAAAATGAAAACCAGTTACTCAGTCGGCAATTCCATCTGTGGAAAGTTAGCTTATAGATACACCTGCAGGTGTGTACAAACATGTATACTCAGCAATAATTACCGCAGTACTATCTGCAGAAGCACAAGATTGAAAACAAACATTTACAAATAAGGTGGTAGTTATTAAATACTTGTTTGCTAAATATTGGGTGGTCCAAAATGTCCATTTGTTTTTTTCCATAAAATCTGACACATTTTTCATTTTCACCAATAACTTCACTGATTTGGATATTTTTGACTATGTCAGCTAACTCCCACTGGTAGAACGTTGATCATTCTCAGTAAATGTCTAGATTTGATGGCTATCAACTCCAACTGGTCTACCTGACTGTAGAGCATCGTCCAGCAAGAAGTCTCCAGCATGAAACATCACAAATCATTTTTGACACGTATGATCAGTCACATAACCATCTCCATACACTGCACAAATCCTTTTTTGCTTTTCAGTTGCATTTTTACCTTTCTTGAAATAGTAAAGCATAATATGCTGAAAATGTTTCGTATTTTCTTCCATCTTCAATATTAAAATTGGCTACACAAAAATTCACCAATTTTGGTTAAGTTTTTCTTTAAATGCACACTGATACAACAGCTGTTACAATACAATCTAACAAAACAGTTTCTAATAAAGTTAAAGAAAACTAAGTGCTACTAGAGCCATCTTAACAGAAAAAACAAAATATACTTTTTGGCCAACCCAATACATTCCACACAAAGGGATACTATGCCCCCATTAGGACCAATAAGTCTACAAATAGGGAACGATCTCCAAGATCTATTCAATGAAAAGAGCAAGGTGCAGAACAGAGTGGTAAAAAACGAAAAGGTGGGTGGTGAGACATATACAGTGGGGTTGTATCACAAAAACATTACTGTTTATAAATTCAACTATTTACACCAGGGGGAATTATTTAAAAGTAGCACGATACTCCATGTAAATAGAGCCATGCCTGTACTGAGCACCAGGGAAGCGTTATGGCCCAGTCACTTCTCCGCGGGCGCCACACAAAAATATCAAAATAGCTGTCTATGATGGTAGGATCAAGTGTACTTTTTCTGTTTAAAATTTCCTTTCATCAAATATCAATTACATCAGTACACATCACTTTTAAAGTCACCACGTGTTTTAGACTTTAAAGCTCTAGATTACTAGGTAGACTATGAGGACTGATTAGAAGCCAATGTTTCTACATTTTATGCACATCATCACCAAATGACTGTTAAATAGGTTTAAAAAATGGTAACTTAAGAGACCACTGGGCTGCTGAGAAGAATTTCCCAAAAGAAGTTATATGTTCTTCAAAATATTCACACATTTGAGGATTTTTCTCATCTCTTGAGCCCACATTTTTCTAATTCAAACTTAAGCTCTCAATATCTATACTTAATCCTCTATTAGAGAGATTGAAAATTCCACATAAACACTTAATAGAAAAAATGGTGAAGGCACAAGAACACAGCGTACATGAAATATGTCTCAACTGCCAAAGCAGATGTTCGTAGCAGCTACTTCTTTACATAAAATAGACCTTTCCTTATGAGAGCTAGTGAGGAGGCTTATACTTAAATGATCTTGCTGTTACCTCAGTAAATGAAAGTAGACTTGAATTTGACAACCTGCTTAAATTTCATAAGCTATAAATATCAGGTAAGGTGAGAGTTTTAAATATGTTAAAGTGCTTACTCATTGATGCAGACAGCCTTTTAAAAACTAGTTTGCTGCTCATTTTTCAAATGTTAACACTTCTGAAATTGAGATGCATTCCCAATTAATGGCATATCAGAGTTTATTTAGCAACATTTTTTATTAGTGATGATACAACTTACATAACTTCTATTAGTAGCACCTTCGAACTGAAGTACAGTAAAAAATGCTTTAAAATAATATTCTAAATTTGGTCATTCAGACTTCAATGTGTGTGATTCAACATTTCAACCCTATTTCTACAGAAAGAGAGAGCTCAAGGACTCCTAACTGCCCCCAAAAGAGCAATAATAGCAGCTCTCTTCTACTGAGTACTGCTATTGGGGGGTGAGGAACTTGGAAGAGCTGGGAACCCCCCTTTTCAGTTAGAATCCACATCAGCACGCCCTCGCACCCTGACAGGCCTTTCCACCTCTGAGAGCAAATGCCCACTTCATGCCTCTCACGCCCACAGCCGGACCCCAGCCTCTTGATCTCCTCGCCGCTGGCCCTACTGCCCATCCCTCTGACCCAATGTGGGCTGCTGTCCTCCAGATGCAATCTCTGGCCTGTCAGGGCCGGTTCACTGTGAGCCTGTTCACAAAACACCCTGGCAACCTTGGCCCAGCTCTCATCAGGACACATCCTTCTTAAAGTCAGTGTATGTTGTTCTCTGTGGGGAACCGTCCTGCCTGGTTTCAGGAGCTGTAACCCCACCAACAGGCGAAAAGGCCCCATGGCAAGGAGACCTTGGGACCATAAGCCACTAAGGAGACAAAACTTATCCTCCTGGCAGGGGCACAGCCTCTGCCCCCAAAATTACTTCACCCTGCTTGGCCCCTGGAGGACGGCTGGTCAGTCAATGATGGGTAAGATTCCTCAAGGAAGGAAAAACGTACAATAGGCACAATCACGAAGGGACCATCAGGGAAGGACTAGGGGACTACAGAAAAGGGGTGACAGACCTTCACCCCTCAGCTTTGTCATAGCCTGAGTCCTCATTCTGTCTGTAAGCCTCCTAATCTCTTAGCTGCCCACATCCCCCATCTGATTTAAGCCTAAAACAATGCTGGAGGCAGTACGTCCTGTGCAGGAACGGGTAGTTCCCAGGGCGAATGGGTAGTTCCCAGGGCGATCAGGCCAAAGAAAGAATGCATAAAATCCTTTGAAACTTGCTTTGTTGAGAATGCCCTCATTTTAAATGCTCAGGGTCCAAGCATAAAATGAGTTTGCTTCCCAAAGTTTTATGGCCCTTTGGCATCACTCTGTCTATTTGACCCTGACTCAGAATAAGCCCTCATCGTTCCTTGAATGTTTTCCATTCCTTGATCATTACCGCCTGACAATGACGATGAGCTTTATGTATACACCCTGTATTCATTCCTGTGCCAACTAAACCCAATAACATGGGGCACTGAGAAAAAGGCTCGAGGACTTTCCCTCTGAGAGACTGGTCAGCCTTTCCTCCCCAAGCAGATTATGTCTTGGTAGACTCATTTTCATCCGAGGTGGCTGGGGAGCTCTGCTGGACGGAGCCTCCCACCAGTGTTCTATGTCTATGTGTAGTTGATGGACCACATCGGGTAACTAGACGTTGCTGTCCCCAAACCTTTACACCCAGCTGAATAATTTATCTAGATACCTGAAGTAAATCATATTAAATTTTAAAATACAAGACAAAATTCCATGTAGTAAGTTGAAGACATTCCAAAGGCTCTTAAGAAAACTTAAAATGTTATTACGGGGAAGTGGAAGAGAACAAAGACATAGGAATGATAAGGACAAAAAAAAGTTTTAATAACAAATGTGCGATGTCTCAATTCCCAGTTTCCTTTTAGAGCATGATACATATGCATGGGCACAAGATACCCTGCACACAGTCTGAATGAAGGGGCTGATCTCGAGATCGCTTCCAGATCATAAATTCATTTAGGATCTGAGGCATATTTGTTAAATTGGAAGGCTAATGTAATATTAAACTGCACAGTTAATGATCCAGGGCATTTGTATCAGCATAATTTCTCATTTTAGTGTGAGAGCAGATGTGGGAACAGGAAAAAAAATATTTAACAATAACATGATGATAAGAATTAGACAAAAATAATTAAGCATATAAAATAACTTCTAATCAGGATTTTTCCAATCCTCACCCGAGGGCATGCTTCCTGATTTGAGAGAGGGGAAGGGAAGGAGGGAGAACAAGGGGAGAAACGTCCGTGTGAGAGGGGAACATCGGTCAGCTGCCTCTCACACATCCCCCAGCTGGGCCCAAACGCACCACCTTTCCGTCTACGGGACAACGCTCTACCTGAGCCACACTGGTCAGGGCCTCATTATATTTTTTAAGGGAAGTACATAGGGCCTTAACACTAAAAAGCAATCTCTTTCTGAGCCAAATTCAACTGAAAGTAAAAGAGCTGTGAAAAATTGATAATTATAATCTACTCAAAACCCTTATGAACAATTATCTAAAGTCCTGGATGAATTCTCCGTGAGACTGGGACCACCACAGAGGGAGATGAGGGGCACAGCGTCGTGACTCAGTCCCCCAGCTGATCTGTCACTGTATATACACAGGCCCACACCACTTTTTAAAAATCTTGTGCCTTTTGTAGGTAAGAAATTACACATGAGAGGGAAAAAAACGACTGTACCCCATACCAACTACAACAAAAAAATTCAATTAGAAATTAAATTAGAATTGAAACGTATTTCTTAGATTGCCTCATAAAAACTAACACCATTGCTTTTTTATTATTGCTTTATTTGTCAAGGGACAAAAGGCTTTAAAAAAATAATCAGCTGATTCACATGACTTACTACGTTAGACTTACATTTTCTGGTTCAACGCCAATGTCTTCACAAAATTTTTCCATGCCTTCAGGACCTACGACATCATCAGTACCTGCAGTGAAATGCAATCTCACATAAATTAAATCTAACCATGCGCACTATTACTGCTATAGTAGTGTTACATCGTCACAGTAGTTATTATCCAAGTGAACTAAAACAAGTGACACTTAAGGGCTAGAACTCCTTTCTGAAGAAAGAAATCAGCAAGTACCCATTGAAAAATATTCCGGCGTTTCAGTTCTAAAGAACTCCACTCCGCACAATCATTTATGTCCATATACTGCCATGTTCCTCAACACATGGACATATGACATACATGATTTATGCCTAAAGATATGGCTACTTGAGTTTAATTTCTACTCTTCATTAAAGCAGCTTAAAGCTCTATTCTTATTTTGGTAATAATTTCAATACATATAATAATTGTTGGAAACATAGCAAAGAAACATAATATTCTTTATAAAAATTGGGAAAAATACACAATTGTGTTTTTTTTACAAAGAAAAACAAATCAAGTTGTGTTTCTGTCCTTGAACAGGCAATAAGCCTCTCTCTCTCCACTCTAGCCTTAGCTTCATTTCTTCCTGAAAGAACCATCCAGCACCCCATCTCTACCTTGTCCCCCATTCACTCTTCAACCACACCATGTGGTTTTCTGCTCTCCGCCCTCCACTCAAACTCTCCTTGCCAAAGTCACTAATAACCCCCTAACGGCCGAGTCTAATAGACGCAGTCCATCTTTCTTTTATTTGACCTCTCTGTGATATCGGAAAATTTGAAGCACTTCTTCCTTCACAAACCTTTCCTCCCACGACTCCTGGAGGTGCTCTTTCCCTCCCAGCTTCCCCCACCTCTCCTCTGTTAGCTTCTTCATGGGTTCCTGTGCTTCTCCAGACTTGCTAAATTTCATGTGCAGAGTTCCATCTGTAAACCTCTTCTAATTCATCCTACACACTCTCCCTGGAAAATCTCAGCCCTACCTGGGGTGTCAGGTACTACCCAGATCTCTTCCTAGCCCACACTTTTCCCCTCACTTTTGGACCACCTCACCTCCTCTTTAACTGTCACGACTCGTCTTCTGCCCTAAACCTACTCCCCCCACATTCTGCATTGTCCACTACCACCTCACTGGGGTCATCATCTCTCCATGCCAAGTCCACTTGTCCTCCTTTCTTCTGTCTCCACTGGTGGTGCCACACCAGAAACAGAAACCTGGGAGTCATCCTGGACTCCCCCCTTACATACTTTCCACATCCAATCAATATTCAAGTACACTTCCAATTTCTCCTTCCCGATATTTCCTAATTGGATCTATCCTGCACCGACCTATTCAGGCTTGATCCTCTCACTTAAGAAGACACAGCAGTTCCCTCAGGTTCTCCCTAATTCCAGAGCCTCATCCCCTCTGACCCATCCCGCATACCTTAGTCAGTCCTCCAATGGCTCGCCACTACCTGAAGATAAAGCTCAAAGTACCTGAGTATCAAAGGTACCCTCTGACCTAGTGCCTCTCTTTCTCTTCAGCCTCATATCTTTCCACCTTCAAGTTAAGTTTCTTAGAAATAAGTGAATCAATAAATACTGCTGAGTGAATAAAAACAGAGATGTAGAAACACTTCCTGTGGTTTGCTCTACACACACATCCTGACACATTGCTAGCACCACACTGCTCTGCCACCTCGGTCCATCTTTTTCTCCCCCTCTCCCACCTTACCCGGCTAACTCCTTTAACCTTTACAGACTAAACCACACAGGCAGCCTTCCCCGTCTCCCTACCCACAGCAGAGTCTGAGTCAAGCAGTCCTTTGTGACCCCATGCAATGCTAGGAAAAATAAACCACAATGAATGTATAGGGTGGTTGTTTGAATAAAGGATGGGTATTAAAATCACCTGGAGCCCTAGCTGGTGTGGCTCAGTAGAGCTCCAGACTGCAAAGCAAAGGGTCGCCAGTTCAATTCCCCGTCAGGGCACATACCCGGGTCACAGGCCAGGTCTCCAGGAGGAGTGTGTGAGAGACAACCACACATTGATATTTTTTCTACCTTTCTTTCTCCCTCCCTTCCCCTGATTTTAAAATACATTAAAAAAATCTTTTTAAATAAATAAGTAAGTAAATAAAATCATCTGGCGTGCTTATAGGAAAGTCTAGTTACTTCTCTTCTCTCAAATCTTTGTCTCCTCTAAACTACAAATTCAGGTCCTTCTCATAATCTGGCTGCAGCAAATACTTTTTCTGCATGCTGTTATTTTTATTTTACTCATTTATGTGCTATTTTTGTTATAAAATGTTTTGTTTCATATTCAAATTTGTTACCTTTTTCTGGTATTTATTTTGCTCCTTTTATTTTACAAATTTTTCTATGCATTCTTAACTTGATTATAGGGGGATTATTTTATTTGAATTATCATTCAAATAAAAGTTTACCTAATTTTTAATTTGGTTATTTTTGCTACTTTAACACATAAACGTGAAATAAAATTTCACCTGAAGTAAAAGTTTATTAACAAGCCTCTTTAAGCACCCTCCCCAAACTAAGCTTCTACACATATGAAACACATACGTGTTTATTTGCTGTTTCCAAGTTTGTCCAGGCAATTCTCTTTCGCTTTCCAAGTATACAATAATTTAATCATTTCCTCTCTAATATGTGATAATCTTTATCTCCTCCTTTCCAATATTTATGCCCTTTCTGTCTCATATAGAACAACACTACCTAATAACTTCCAAAGCAATGGGAAATAAGAACACTGGCCTTACTTATCTCATTTTTTACTCAAATGTGAAAACAGCTTTAGATTTGAGAGCCCAATATATCCTCATGTGCACATTCATATATTACACAAAGAATACATTAACACATTCACAAAGTAAAATGTTCAAACAGAGACAATCTGAATAAAATAGAATAAAAAGAAAAAGCCTGCCTTCTCCTTTTCCTAACCAGTTAGGCATGTATCCTTCCAGACTTTTTTGCTATGTATTTACTTTTATTTTATGTGCAAATATACAATAAATGCGGTTTTATTTTTTATATTTGTGTTAATCATCACCCAAAGACATTTTTTTTCATTGCTTTTGGAGAAAAAAGGGGAAAGGAAAGGAGAGAGAGAAACAGAAATATGACACAGATGCATCAACTGGCTGGTAGTGTCCCCACCACTCTGGGTGCATGTGATCCCGTTCACATGCACCCAGCCTGGGGATAGAACCTGTGACCTTCAGTTATGGAATGACACTCCAACCAACTGAGCCACACCAGCAGGGTTGAAATGCAGTTTCAAATTTGTTTATCTATATACATGAGTTCATGCTGTACCTATAAATTCTACACCTTGCTTTTTTCACTAAGTATGTCTGACAATCTTCCAGTGAGAGTCCCTATACAGTTACTTTGTTCTTGTCAGCTGACACATTTCCCTTTTCTCCACTGTATGTGAATATGTGTGTATGTTAATCATTCCACTACTGTGAAGTATTTAGGCTATGAGATTAAAGAATAATTATTCTCATAAGGAAGTACCCATCTGTCCCTATTTTGCTAAGAGGTTTTATTTTTAGGAATGATGCCTTTTTGGTGTTTACCGATAGTACTCATTACAGGTGGCTCCATAAAATTAAAAAAAAAGGTTACTTTTCAGTTCTTTATAAATTCCTTTCTTTGGTTTCCATTCTTCCTGATTTTATAAAAGCTCCTTCACTGTAACCTATTCTTGAGCCCAGCCAGCCGCCTGCATTTCCCATGCTTGCGCACTAGGCCTGAGTGTCTCCGGGCTGCTCTCCCCATCTACACCCTCCATCCTGGTTACTGCCTCCTCTTTCTGTCAATACCCATTACAAAGACAATACTTCTCAATTCATTTGTCTTCTGCCACCACAGAAAATGAGTACAGTGCTTCTGTTGACTGGGAAGCCCCCAAAGAAGGTTTGCTGGTGTATACCATACAGTGGGAATGTTAGTTATCCATGCTTTTCATTTTTTCCATATTTTATGCACTGCAACTCTCATATTAATTGTACACACATGCCCTGTGCTTTAAAAGATCAAGTTTTTAACAGTATGATGGCAATGGTATGACTCTGCCAAAAGTAATTATTTTATCTTAAAAACCTTAAAAGATAGTTGGTCAAATAACATCACTAAAAAACTACCCATAATCCTGCCACCTAAAACAACTTTCTCTTTCACCTCTTCATCTTTCTCATGCAAGTATTTAGATCTATTTGTAATCACACTGTTCACTGGGATTAGGGTTATATTTATACAGAAGTTATCAATTCCCCTGTAGAAATGAGCAATCTCATTCTAACAAATACACCACTGGTTAACACACAGTGGGTCAGACATGGGGTGTGAGGAAGATGGTTTGTAAAGAAAAAATTTATCTACAATAAGCTATGATGAGATCTGGCCAAGATGCAGACATAGGTAGAAACGCTTCACTTCCTCGCACAACCCAAAGGAGGATAACAACCAATCTAAAATCAATAAACAACCAGAAGTGCCAGAAAATCAAATTACATGGAACTCAAACAACCAAGGAATTAAAGAGCCAGTCACTAGATACCAACCAGACCAGTAAGACAGGCAGACAAAGAGAGCCCACAGCAAGGCGGCAGACTGGGTGGGCAGGGCTCACTGAACAGGAAACTGAGACTCAGAGCTGACTATGGACTGTGGTGGGGGTTGTCACGGTGGGAGAAACTCCCAGTCTCACATGAAAGTGGGGCTAGAGCCCAGTAGGCAAGCTGCACTGTTCCCTCTCCGGTCCCTCCCCCACAGGCAGCACGCAGCACAGCAAAGAGAGTTGCCCCTCCCCCTTACAACTTAACAGGAGCCCTGAACAAAGAAATATGGCCCAAATGAAAGACCAGAGCAAAACTCCAAAAAGAGAGCTAAGCAATAAGGAGATAGCCAATCTATCTGATGGAGAGTTCAAAGCCCTGATAATCAAAATGCTCACCAGAATCGATCAAGCCTTGTCCCAAAATGAAAGAACAAATGAGGGGTAACCAAAGTGAAACAAAACAAAATATTCAGGGAACCAACAGTGACAGGAAGGAAACCAGGACTCAAATCAATGATTTGAAACAAAGGGAAGAGATAAATAGCCAACCAGAACAGAATGAAGAAACTTTATCCAGCAAAGCTATCATTTAGAATGGATGGGCAGATGAAGTACTTCCCAGATAAGGTCAAATTAAAGGAGTTCATCATCACCAAGCCATTCTTACATGAATGTTAAAGGGACTTATCTAAGAAATTGAAGAAGATCAAAAACTATGAACAGGCTTAGGAACCTCTGGAACAACTTTAAACATTCCAATATCCGAATTATAGGGGTGCCAGAAGGAGAAGAACAAGAGCAAGAAATGGAAAATTTATTTGAACAAATATGAAGGAAAACTTCCTCAATCTGGCAAAGGAAGCCCAGAGAGTCCCAAAGAAGTTGGACTCAAAGAGGAACACACCAAGGCACATCATCATTAAGCTATCCAAGATTAAAGACAAAGAGAGAATCTTGAAAGCAGCAAGAGGAAAAGGAGAGAGTTACCTACAAAGAAATACCTATAAGACCATCAGCTGATTTCTCAAAAGAAACCTTATAGGCAAGAAGGGGCTGGAAAGAAGTATTCTGAGCCATGAAAGGCAAGGACCTACATCCAAGATTACTTTATCCAGCAAAGCTATCATTTAGAATGGATGGGCAGATGAAGTACTTCCCAGATAAGGTCAAATTAAAGGAGTTCATCATCACCAAGCCATTCTTATATGAATGTTAAAGGGACTTATCTAAGAAATTGAAGAAGATCAAAAACTATGAACATAATATGACAACAAACTCACAACTATTAACAAATGAACCTAAAAAAAAAAAGAAAAACAATGGAAACAAAACTAAGCAAACAGCTGGAACAGGACCAGAATCAGAGAAATGGAGATCACATGGAGGGTTTTCAGTGGGGAGGGGAAGGGGAGGAATGGGGTGGGGGGAGGTACAGGGAATAAAAAGCATAACTGGTAGGCATAAAATAGACAGGGAGAGGCCAAAAATGGTATAGGAAACAGAGGACTCAAAGAACTTATATGTACTTTGTTCATGGACATGAACTAAAGTGGGGAATGCTGGATGGTTGGGGGGTACAGGGAGGAGGGGAAAAAAAGGGGGAAAAATTGGGACAACTGTAACAGCATAATCAATAAAGAATACTTAAAAAAATAAAATAAAATAAGCTATGAAATGCCCTGATGACATGATACTGGAGATACAATTGGAAGACAGATACATGGACAATATCTAGAAAAAAGTGGTCCTACCAATGTCCCTCCCATTTTAACCAGGGGCCCCTACTAATTATATTTAAATTTTTCACGATGGGTAGTAAAGCCCTCTCATTCTAGGGGGCCTGTGGCCTCACAGTCACCCTGCAGCACAACCTGTAAACCATCCCTGAATAATACTGGTCTGCAGTTTCTATTCATGGGGTTGGGATATTGAAAGTGAAACAGATACCACTTGGGGTTTTTAGTAATTCCCAATTTCAAACCACTTTCCCTAGAGATAAGATACAAAAGAAGAAGGAAAAAGGCGACAAGTATAAAAATAGAGCTGGCCTCACTCACAGAAACTTCATGCAGTACTGGACTACCAGGAACTACCCAGCAGGGATCTCAAGGAACCTAAAGAATGTGGCTTAAGCTTTATCCCAACTGTCATCTTTCTGAGCCAGAGAAAAACAACTAAGAAGGAAAACTATAGCCTGTTCTTTTTAAAGAAAACAGAAGTGTGGCTTATACTATGGAAAGATTTGTGCTTACTTATATAGGAAGACACAAAAAAATCAAAACAGCTGTGCTACAGTGGTGGGATTAAGTGTTCTTTTTATGTTTAAATTTTCCTTATTATAATACATTTTATAATAAAAAATGTGAGCCAAGCAGAAGATCTTCATAATCAAAGTTATACAAATATGAGAAAACTCTTCTTTCATTCAGTATCCATGTACCAAATACCTACAAAAGTGCCAAACACTTTTCCTAGGGAAGACAAAATGTCTTCAAGAGATTTGTGTTCTTATGACATAGATCTGTTAGAAAACAGATACATTCTAATACTATGTAAGTGTCTGTACTAGCGTTCATGCCCTGCAAACAAAATCCAGCTCAAACTAGTTCAAATGATAAAGCAGAACCCACTACATTCACTACAGAAATACTGGGGGAGCTCACAAAAACGCAGTGAACTACTACAGGAATCAGGATCGCATCCTTTCCAGTGCACGTCAGGGGAGAAAGAGCCTTCTCCCAGCTTCCTGATAATCCCAGGAAATTTCACCTGATTGGCCTGGTCTGGATCACCTGTCAGCCCCTGCAACAATCTCTGTGGCCAAAAGGGGCAAGACTCTTACCAGAAAAAAAGGGTGGAGGGCATGGGCGGGGAAGGGCAAGATCAGGCCTGGGAGGAATCCTCACTTTGATACCCAGTAACATGGTACCAGAACCAGTCATGAATACTGTCCTGGAGAAGTACAAGGCTATTAAGCTAAGTAGAGGGCTTTAAAAGTTAAATAGCAGCTTGTCTCAGATGGAAAAATGGAGAAAAGCACCCCAGACAAAGGGATGGCAGGGAATCAGGTCTTTTATCCCGTAGGTGGCAGGGACTTTAAAGTGAGGTGGGATGGCGTGGGGGTGGACTGACGACGGGAACTTCTGTTTGAAGGGTGCTGGGGTAGTCAAGTGGATAGGAAACAGGTTAGGGAAGAGGAAAGGTGAAAAAGCCTCCTATTCAAATTATCTGAAAATTTTCCTTTTCCCTGTTTTACACTGCACACAGCCACGGTAACAACCAAACCCCAGATTTCAGTACTACACTCTCCAGCCAATTAGACCAAGTTGCAAAAATGGGACTGAATTTAACACATTTAAATGACAAAACAAACATTTTCTGCCAAATGGTCTTTCAAAATAGACACACTTAATATAAGACATTCTGTTGCACTACATAAAGGTTCAAAGCAGCAAAGCTTATTTTAACTTCAATGTGTAAACCAAATAATCACCCATTACCAGCATTGAAGTAGGTTTCCTAGCAATCCAAAGTATTTCTCCCAAATGCATTTCATCTTTTCAGTTCACTTCCAGTGTTCTGAATTCTTTGGCTTAGCTGCTGGCTATAAATAGGACATTTGGTGATTTGTTTCAACAATGTTCTCTCCCTCAAATAGGGGCACACAAACATACCCCAAATCTGAAAAGTACACATTTATTTCCTAATTTCCCCTACGGTAGTCCTCCCTACTTTCGTGAGGATGGTCGTAGATGACATAAATGATTACCTACCTGCATATTCATAGAACCACTCTAAGCATCTCTTACTTGAAAAAGCTTCTTCTTCAGTCTTTATTCTAGTTGAATCATATTTTCTATACATGCTAGAAATTGAGAAAGCAGTTTTAAGTTACTTAAGGATTGAGGTCTTTTAAAGTAGCAGATAGATTTTATTCATTTACCCAAACCACACACCTATTCAATCAGTATTTCAAGTGTATTTTAAATATTTTACTTCCTGCATTTGAAAGCTTCAGCTTTCATAACTACAGTTTTAAACACAGTCACACCCAATACAGAATTAAATGGTAAGCACTTAATACAGGTCTTTCTCTGATGAACAAATAATCAATAAGAACCAAATAGAAACCAGGTATTTGAGAGACCCCCGCCCTCTACCTCAGCAGCTAGAACTACCTACAGAGTGACAATGAGATACAGAAGGGAATGTCTACAGTGTTTTCTGCGACTGACGGCCCTAGAACTCACTCATGTCTCACATTAAGTTCTCCTGACTTCTGTGTCTTACAAGTAGGACTGGGCACAGAGCACAGTGTAAGGAAGAGTCTGTCAATACTAGACAACTCAAGGGAACATTAAGGAAATAAAAGGAAAAAGCAAGCTCTATTCAAGCCTCTGGGGGTGGTGGGGAATGAGGTATACAGCTGAACCCATAAAGTCCCTTGGATGATTTCTTGATTAGGATAACCTTAAAACCTCAGGAGAGAGAAGTACAGAGAAACCCTGGCTTTTGCCATTCTCTTAGAATCCCCTAGTATTGTGGGAACAACCAGCCTCAGCTGAAGAACTGAACCAGGAAGCACAGCAGCCTCCTTCCACAACACTGTGACCTTCAGAAAGAATTTCTTATCTCGTAATGACCAGGGGCTGAGGACTGAAATGCTCCCTACCTGAGGAGGGGAGAGGAGACAGTATCTCTACAAATAATGATGTGGATAAAAAAATTGTGAGTACCAGTATATACTTTTTTTACCCTTTATATCTAAACTGCCTAAATAGTTATATAAACACTTATGAATATAATTTTCATTTACATAGTACATAAAATCATATCTAATTCTTTTTTAATGATCATTTATTCATAACCTACACATTCACCAGAATATCTGTATATACCTCTGATTAGAGATTCTAAGTTTCAATATGAACACAGTTTATAAGGTGGTAAGATAATGAGACTGCAAACCACCAGTTTTATATTTCTTTGATAAAAGGTAGCCACAATACCTGGAAAAAAACATGGATACTGTCCAATGGTTCAAACAGATATGTTCCCATACTGGGTTTGAACATTCCTGCCTCAGCTCAAGGTCTTTAACTGGTCAGTAATCTAGAGACCTATATATGACACTGTAATGTTCCAATTGCTTAAACATGCTCTGCATAAAAAAAGGGTAATGGAATGCCAGTCAGCCAGTAAAAGGAAAAAACTGATACATGCTATAACATGGATGAACCTCAAAAAACATTAAGCTAAGTGAAAGAACCAAGAACAAAAAGACCACTTATATCAAATGACCAGAAAAGGCAACTCTGTAGAGCTAGAAAGTAGATCCACGGCTGCCTGAGGTTGGGGATGGAACAGGGAATGAATGTGAAGGGGCGGCCATTCTACCTGATCTATCTACTGCGGCAATGGAAATCTTCTGACACTGGTTGGTAGTGATGGTGGCACAATTCTAACAACTTAGCAAAAATCACTGAATTTGTACACTTAAAGTGAACATTATAGTATGCAAAAAAAATGTGTTAAAAAAAAAAGACCAAGAATGAAACTCAGATAACGCTACACTCTCTCTTCCTTGGGTGACCACAGAAATGTGATCAATATGAGTGTCTCACGCCCTCCTGAAACTCAACTACCACTTTTAAACTGGCTTTATCATATTACATTATATTGGAATGTGGCAAAAAAAAATACTAAACACTATATACAGTCACAAAATGCTATGGGATTATTAAAATTAACAGTCCCCTGACAAATCACACCCACATGGCCAAGGAAGTACAAAGTGACCTGGCTTCATGGTGCTGAAGAGCACTGGTCCAAACTATCTTCTTTTAGATCATATTTTCTATTCATCTAGGACATGAACAGTCACATTATTTTCACATTTTCAGAGCCCAGCTCTCTAACTCTCCAACTGAGTTGTAGCTGATTAACTATCACAGCAAGAAAGAGAAAAGTCTCATCTAATCTCCTTGATTTATAGATGTGAAAACTCAGGCCCATGAGTGAAGTGGCCTACAGAACTAGAATAAAGGGACATGGAAAAAGGCAGAAAGGACTAAAATCCTGATGCTTGTTCATTGTTTTAAATACAGAGAGAGAACAAATTACTCTGAAAATCATGCCGAAACAATAAATAAGCCCAGAATAAACAAGTCTAACAGGCCTTTGGAGTTACCAAAATTAATAGTTCACACTTGCCCGAAGGAGAAGTGGTTTAAACAAATATTCTAACAAGTTTGTTTCTAACAAATTCTCACTTTTCTGAGAATAAGCCTCAGCTCAGCCAATACGCCCAGCAGGCCTCGAGTATTCAGTACCGGCAGCCCTCTGCAGCTGCTCGGCCCGGGTCCCCCACAAAGGCAAGGACGGGATGCCGGTGGTGGCATTCAGTGAGATTCCATACCAGTCCTGCGGTCCTCAGCAGGCACAGACGGCAAGCCCATAAAAGGAAACAAAGAAACTCTACACTAGTTTTGGCAGATCAGTGTATTAAGATAAAACTTCGATTTCTAAGAACTGAAATTACCTAATGTGTTTTTGTTTTATAAACCCACGCCTACAATAAGTGACATGAAATAATTACACTGTGGAAGTTTGCCTGGCAGAACCAAAAGAATGTTTCAGTTGGCATTTGTACACGGACGGAGAAGACCCACAATGGATTAGGCAGAAACATGCCTCTTTTGACACTTATGTCATCAGTTTTGATCTACCGTCTCTGTAACATACCTATCATGTCTACTTTTCTTGGCAGATAAATCATCTCCAGAGGCAGGTCTTCTCTTTTTCCTCGGCGGCATCACTTTACTAAAGCAGTCCGAAGAACTACAAGATCGCAGGCTTCCTACAAGACAAACAGGCCAAGGGCACAGGATTACGGTATGCCACACCACAACACTTCCAAAAAACACCCCCACCAGATTAGAAACTCTCATGGCAGGTACTGAAAAGGGTTTAGATGTTATCCATAAATGCTACGGGGTGGGAAAAATATGTTTTTTAGTTCCTCTTTGAGAAAATGTTGTAGTCACGCCTAAGCCCAGCAATGACACAAGTAAGTTAATACACTCTCCCCCAAACCACACCAGAAATAGAAGTTATCACATCTTCAATTTACTCTCCAAAAATATTAATATAAATCATCTCAGCTTTCAGCTTCTCTTACATGTCAATGTCCCTTCAAAAGGCAAGGCCAGCTCAACCAGTCACCTTGAATCAAAACACACACAAGGATATCAGTCCCAGCATTCTTAAGCTTCAAGAGATAACTGGTTTGGCATTTTTAAAACAACAAAAACAGGATTTAGATTTTTAGGGAAGAAGCCTGACACAATCTTGAGTAAAATTTCCACAATAATTTTTAGTTGGTTTCTGCCACCTGAAAAAGAATTTGCCACTTCCATTCAGGGTTTTCAGGAGCATACCTTTCATTTGGTTAAAAAATATTAAAATGTAGTAACAACACGGAACACTTACTGAGACCTTGCTATGAGTCATGTCCTCTTCTCAACATTTATATGTATTCACCTTTTAACAAGTTTATCAGAAAAAAACCATCATTACTGCCTATGCAGATGAGAAACAGAGGCAGAGAGAGGTGGGTGGGTGGCAAAATTGGGATTTAAACCCTGACAGTCTCACTTCAGACTGTCTTAAACCATTACGAATTACCAGGCAATTAAGATAATTAAAACAGCCCATCTTGGCACAAGGGCTAGCCAATGTATTATGTCAATAACCCTGAATAACAGCAGGACAGAAATCATTATCTCTACTTGACAGATGGGAAAATGAAGGCTTAGGCATCTGAGTAACCTTCCAAGGCCTCAGAAGTGTTAAAGGGTGAATTCTGGACCACAAGTCTTACTCCTTCCTCTGGCCCATTGGTGGAGGCCCCGGGTTCTCAGTGACCCAAGAAGACAAGAGCCAAGAGGTGCTGGGGTTGAATGATCTGCACTCAATGAATGAGTTCCAGTTCTTCACCTAATATGTGGCTTGGTGAATCACTGGCCTAGTCTGGGACTCTGGTGTGTCACCTGGAGACGGATAACTATGCTATCTACATTTCAGTTTTATGAGGAAAAAAACATCCACTCAATAGGTGCCAAGTACCGCGTGTAGACAGATGTTGGAGACAGAAAGAAACAGGCTCCAAGTGCCGTAACAGAGAAACGCCGTGGTGCACAGGCTGGGGCCCCATGCTCACTGGATCCTCACCACCCTATGAGGTAGGGATTTTGTAGCATGCCATTTTTCCAAATGAAGAACTTGAACCAGAGAGATTAGATAACAGGTGGAAAGCAACGGGTGAAGTCAAGGATGAAACCCAAGCAGCCCAGCAGCAAAGCCCCAGCTCTCTGCCACTACTTACTTCTCCCACCAGACCACCAGAGCAGAGGTGGACACGTGAAGAGAACTAAGGACAGCGCCCTGGGGAGTGTGGAACATCAGGGGCTGGGAAAAGATGGTAAAAACCTATGTGGGGAGAGTAATGTCCTAGAAGCCAAAGGAAAAGAGTGTTTCCAGGAGGGAGTAACATACAAAGGTCAGCTCAGAAAGGAGTGAGGCACGCCCTAAATGCAACAGTCAAGCCCAACCGCAGTGGGTAGGTTACAGTGGAGGCTCAATTGCTGTGGGCTGGGGAAGGATGTGAGGGGAGGGACAGAACGTACTGAACACGGACGACTCTTTCTAGAAAGCTGTCCGAAAGGCAGGGAGAAGGTGGTCAGGAACTAACAGTCGAAACCCAGGTAAGAGCAATGGTCAGGACTGGAACCTAAATGCCAGTTTACACTTAGGCTTCCTCCATTGTGCTAAGTTACCAGGGCAATACACTTCAAGAAAAGGCCAGCCCAAGCATTCTTCTGTTATAAACCAACACTACAGCCTGAATGCAGTGCCTGCCCAGTGCCAGGTACTGGACAACACATGTGCTTGAGGATCTTGCTTCTTCAGCACAAAAGCAGACCACAAACTGGGCTACAGAGATGGCCCTCCGCCACCTTCCAGGGGCCCAAACAGGCTCTGTTCTTCCAGGGGGTGAGACGGGGAGCACGGGGTTCCTCCGAGGCACAAGGGGCGCCCATATTTCTCTCCCCACAACAGCAGCAAGAGCTGGAAGAGAGCAGGCCAGAGAAAGTGCTGCCCACCGCCAACAAGCAACTCATTCATCTTCCCTCTGAAATGGCGGTCCTGTTTACAAACAACACTGAAGCATTCAGAAAGATCCCCAGAGATGCAGAGTAACCCAAGCATTTGCAGACTGCCAACATACAAGAAAAATACTTATTCTCATTCATTAATGCCGTCGGACGGGGCTTGCAAAATGAGAAAGTACAACCATACAGCTGAAAAAGCCTGCAACGCTGCTCAGAAATAAAAGCCTGCCTTAAACCTCGAGGCTTGCCTCTCCCGCGCTGGATGGGGGTACGTGTGGAGGAAAGACATTTTTGTCCAGTACTGGTCACAGCTGGGTTCTGAGCATCGGCTCTGGAGCAGCCTCCGCCAGTGTTTGCAGGAGAGAGAGCGAGCGAAATGCCTTATCTCCTCAGCCCACGGGCAGATGAACAGTATTTAAGATGTCTTCACCTCCACTACCTGTTTCTTCATAAAAACTCTGGTATGACAGGCCTTCACTGAGTCCTACTTGTTAAGAGTATCATCTTGGTAAACACAAACATCATGTTAACCAACTTTTCCAACTTTTTTTTTCCTTACTGATGAACGCTTTCTGTTAAAAAGTTTCACACAAAAAGAAAAAGTTTCACAAATCACCCCTACTTGTATCTGTATAAAACGTCTTCAAATTTGACCCCCAAATTTGGCAGTTTATTCTTCCGTTTATTCAACATTTTTACCTTCTAGCTAAGACCCTTTGCTTGTGTTCCAATCCCTCCACTCTAACGTTCAGGGTAAGTGGCCATTACGGGGCATCTTCCACAAAGAAACGATGTCTGTTCACCTCCCTGGTGCCCCTTCCAGCTCAGGAGCCCACTGGCTCACTGCCCCTCTCACCCCCACCTCACAGGAAGGATGAGTCAAACTCAGGCCCCAGGGAGGCTGCAAAGGACACAGCTCCTCGGGCAGAACCCTAGAACCCAGAATGACAGTGAAAAGTTTCAGGCTATATAAAAATCCAATTTTTAACGCTGCAGAAGACTAAGTTTACGTAATTTGCCAACATGAACCAAACCAACAAAATACACAGAGAAAACACATTTCAAGGCTTGTCTGCCCCAAACCCTGCACCCCAACATGGCTCCGAGGATCCCACCTGAGTAAGAGCAACACGGATTTTTAAGTGCACACACAAAGGAACACCTTGGTTGGCGGGGCCCCAGTTGGGTCGCCCGTGCGTACACAGCAGCTGATAAAGTCACAATGAGATACGTGTACCACGAGTCCTGCGGCAGACTCTCAGTAAGTGGCAGTTGAGTAAATGTGTTCCTAAAACATGTGTAAATCAAATTCTGCTAAAAGAAATACTTATTTTTATGAATAAATAATGCACCATAACTTCAGATTTTTTTTCCCACTTCTCAGTAAAATAAGCATTTGACTTTAAGTTTCTTGGCAGGTAGGATTTTTTAAAACACATTCAAGAATGTTTGCTTCTTAAAACTCTGTGATGTCTTTTTATAATAAAAACACTTGAATCTAAATGAGTATCTTTACAAAATTGTATTTATTTGTATAGTTTAAATTTAGACTTTACTGACTCAGAACTTGTATCACAATCTAGTTCAATTAAACTCTCTTTAAACTAAAAATAAATTAGTAAGCAAATAATATAAACAAGAAGGTTATGGAATGTTTGCTTCAGAGAATGAGCTATTTTAACCCTTTAAAATATATCTATTTGAGTACAATCTGATATTACAGGCAGAGGCAAAATATTAAGGCTGCCATTTTAAATAAAAGCAACTTTCTGAAAAACTTTAAGAAACACAGAAATTCATTTGCAATGGTCAGAGCTGCAAGTTTTCATTCTTTGACAATCACCAAGGAAAAGCAGTGATAAGAAAGATTTTAGGGAGCTACCTTACATCTCCTAAAAAATATTTGGCAGGAACATATGAAAGAGGAAAAGCCTTTTAATAATAATAACAATAACAATAACAATAATAATAACAATAATAATAATAAATGAGGAAGAGGAGAGGAAGAATCTCAACTAGTAATCCCAAACTGTGATTCAGGCTCCTTCATATCATCTTGATTGATATTCTGGTTTTCAATCTAAGTATTTCTACATTAGATCAACAGTGAGTGAAAACTCTCCCAACTCTCCCATCGTTAGCTCTTTCTCAATGCTTTCATATTTATATGACCCTCAGGCAGGTGACAAAAACTGTTCGTTATGATTTAAGTTCAGGTTTATTTCCTTTTGGTTCAGTGTTCAAGGAGAACACATAAATTCTTCTATTAACCAACTATATTTTCAAATAAATCAGGTACAGCATGAATACAGCCATTCTTCCCACATTAAACAATTAGAAATACTGCCAACATTTTTCAACAGATTTACCCAAATACTTGGTCCGAGACAATCATTTTAAAGAACATCCTGAAGCCCTGGCCAGGTAGCTCAGTTGGTTACAGCATCATCCCAATACTGGAGGTGGTACGTTCAACCCCAATCAGGGCACGTATGAGAATCAACCAACAAATAATCTCTCTCCCCGCCCCCCTTCCTTAGTGTCACCCCCTCTCTCCCCCTAAAGTTAACAAAATTTTTTTTAAAAGAGCAACTTAAGTTTACCTGAATTAGACCAAGGCCCTTTAGTGTCTACTACCCAGCTTGTTGTTTTGATAATAATTTAAGCATGTAATTCTAAATAAATGCTATCTAAGTAAGTGCTGTATCTATATATATTTTTAAACTTTTTGCTTGGGCCTCGAGTAAAAACAAGTCCTGTTTAGGATTCATTTTCTCTAAGATACATAAAATTGTGTGCCTAATTTCTAGTTATCTCCAAATAATAGGTCTATAAATTTAGAGAATTTTCCTGACTTTTTCAAACTTAGTATAAATTCATGTTCTAATATAAAAATCTTACTGCCCAATTTTTCATTTTAGTGACTTTGTTGTATCAGATAGCCTTGCCACTTAATATTTTACACGGTTCATTGTGCCACTTCAGTACTTTTTAGATAGCTATTTCAACCTCACTTTTCACTGAACAATGTTACAAAAATATAATTTGAGTTGATAAATACATTGCATTTTTAAGACACGTTACCAGTACCTAATATTTTATTTCAATTTCTTGAACAGATAATTGAACTACTTGCTTGCTTGAGTAAAACTATTAGTTCCTAGATGCGCAATTTTTATCCCACTATTTCAGGCAAAAAAAATTTCCTTTCCTTTCTCTCTAAATGATATTGACTTCTGACACCTATCTTCCTTCATCATCTTTTTTGTCCTCTCTGGCTTTCTTTTTAATCCTCATCAGAGGAGATGTCTATTGACATGAAAGAGACAGAAACATCGATATGAGAAATGTCCATCAGTTGCCTCCTGTGTGCTCCCAGACCAGGGATCAACCCAGAACCTAGGTATGTGCCCTGACTGGGGATCCTACCAGCAACCTTTCAGTGTACGGGAAGATGCTCCGACCAGCTGAGCCACTCTGGCGGAGCTGTCCTCTCTGGCTTTTTTTAACCTACTCCCAGCATTTTGGGCTACTTCTCTAATATTAACTCTATCTGTCTCTTTTTTTTATTTTTTTTGATGGAAGATTGAAAGCACAAAAGAAAAGTGGTAGAGGAGACAGAGCAGAGAAATACTAGCCTCTCTTGCGCTTGCGTTTGGCCCTTCCATACACAGTTGTTACAACCTTGCTCAACTACTGTTAAGCCAAGAGATTCTAACAGGCATTACAGTAAGTAACTTACTCAGATTTCCAAACATTATAGAGTTTATGTTGTTTAATTTTTAAAGTATACTCTGTCAGGTAATGGTAATCACAAGTGATGCTATAAGGAGATGGAGAAATGCTAATGAAATTGACAACTAAGAAATTACTAACACTAATCAACACTGACAGGCACTTAACGAGGCACCAGGCACTGCACCAGCATGTCACACACCAACATCAGACACATTCCCTGTCCCCAGGGGGTGAGAGAGAAGGCATGAGGCTAAATACATTTTCCACTTTCATTTCCCTTAATTATAACTTACATATTAAATTGCCACATTCAGATTAAATATTTAAATGTGAAATTACCATAGTAACCATACTCATATTAATCCACAGTTCGAAGTTAACTACATCATGTAGAAGATTCAGAACTTAGAGGTTTTATTACCTTATCTAAGGGAAGACAACCTAAAGGCTTTACAAACACAAAATTCAGTTTTAAAAATCAAAACTTCACTTCTTAAATTTAAAAAAATCCCCAAAGCCTACCAACATACTGTCCCACAGTTGGAGAGAAGCGTGTTTTTTTTTCTTAACTATTAAAACTGGCCCTGAAAATTTTATTTCAGCATTACTGGTAGTAGCTAAAAGTTAAACATACTTAAATGTGTATCAATAGACCCATATTATGATATACCCATGAATTCAGAAAATTATGCATTCATTAGGAAATAAAGCAAATGTTTTACAAATGTGCTACTATGAAAAGACCTCCAAGATACACACACTGAGTGACAAAAACAAGAGGCACATACAGACACATACTTGTATTTGGGAAAAAGTCTATCATCAGATTCATCATCATCACCTGGGAATCACACACGGGAATGTAAGAGTTCCCTCTGGGAAGGCAATGGTGTATGTAATACCAGTGAGGAGGGGATCGGGGGGACGAAATGGGACAGAAACCTTCACTTCTGGTTTTCTACCTTCTCAATACTTCTTTGAAAACTGCGTGCATGCATTGCTTTTAAATTATTAAGGAAACTGCTTCTGACTGTCTTTTAAATTGATCTAGTGTAGGGCCACAGTCTGGCCTGGCCTTCTAGAACACCCCGGGAAGGGGAGGGTCTGATCTCACCGGTGATCTGGGGAGGAGGAACTGAGCAGAGGTGCCCGGCCCCTTCTCAACTCCCTTCCAGATGCCCCTGCCAGCAGCTCAGACCCTCCCACCATCAGAGCTGGGGTATCGAGAGGGAACAGAGGGTATGCTGGCTTGTGCTTATCTAGTTGTGGCAGTGACTGAATGCAAGGCTTTTTAATTTAGGGAAATATTGAAAGTCTCTGCATTTTTGCTGCACAACTAAGCTTTGTTTTCCAATGAACTTGTTACTTCAATCTCCATCTTCTGCCTAATATTCAACTGATTCTGAATCAAACCAATTTGTAAGGGAGGGCGGGGAGAGTTTTAAACCCCAACAACCTCCAAGATATACCATTAAATGAGAACAAGAATGCTGTGTAGTATGTACAGTATGACTTAATTGATGCTAAATAAGAAAACACAGCTATAAAAATATATGCGTGTACAAAAACAGTTGAAAGAAGAAACGTTAAACCTGGGAAGGTTGGACTGAAAGACATGAAAGAGGACTGTCGCTTTTTACTCCTGAGTTTACTTTTATGCTATTCAAAATTCCCCAACAAGCATGTATTCATGTATTATTGTGGTAAACTTCAAAAATTTTTAAATGTATTTTAATTTTTGATGCATGTTTTAGTAACTATAATGCAGATACAAGTCTCTGAACTTTGTCATTACCAACAGTTTAGAGAAGTGAAACCGTGGTCTCCAGACCACTGCACCAGCACCATCTGGGAGCCTGGTAGACCCTGGGGTTCCACCCCAGACCTACAGGATCAGACACACTGGGAGTGGGACCTAGCTATCTGTTTTAACAAGCCCACCGTGCCAAGTGATTTTAAAGCTAACTGAAGTTGGAGAACCATGGGGCTGGAGAATCAACTACAATAAAGTTTCAATTTTCTCATTCATAAATCCGGAGGACCTGTACACACACACATATATACACATACACACACCTGCCTATCTAATCATTTTTCATCTCGATTCAATAAACATTTATGGACTACCTTTCAAATTGCATTACTGTAGTAACTTTTTAGTACAAACTAAAATAGTCCAGCAGAGAAATGACATCTCGAAGCCACTAGCGTGAATCCCCAACCCCTTAAAGGGACGCAAGGACCTGCCATAGCTAGAGCCCCAGAACAGATGTCTCCCTGGGAAGGAACTAGAACACCGCTGCCTCAACTGCTCTGAAAGACATCCTCAATCAAGCCACAACCTGTGAATGGGATGTGTTACAATGCTGAGCATTCTTAGCTTGCATTTCTCCTTTGTGACTTTGTACTAGGAAGTTTATTTAAAATTGAGTAGTGTTAGCTTTTACAGATACCTGTTTGGTGATCGTCTTGGCCAACGTCTTCTGTTAGATTCTGCAAGAAATATGTTCATTATTACCAAGAAATCACAGCAAGTTTTAAAATTCAATATTTTCATAAACAGCTTGATATCTTAGCATCTGTAACCTAAATTTTTATCAACTACATTTAAAACAACTATAAAAACAGTCGGTAGTTTTGTCTTTAAAAGATGGACTTACTAGCTTATTAAGGGTGTGGTAGATCTTATGAATATTTGCCAGTGTTGAGAGATGAGAATTCAGCTGAAAATCTTTAAAAAAGAAAAAGGGGAAAATTCAGTGTCATTTATTTCCCATACTGCACAGACTATAAAAAAAGAAAGCTCAGAAGTGATAAGAAGTGTTTTGATACAACTGAATAATATCTCCATTAACTTGGTACTTATTAAATAAAATACAACATGCAATTCACAGACCTAGCTCCTAGAAATAGTCTGACAACAAGTTAAATTCCCAACCAAATGCTGAAGTTCATGAAATTTTCATACGAACTGTAAGGTAAAACAAAATACTTCAGTAATGATAAAACCCTACCAGCAATGAACTTGAACTTAATAGAAAAATATCAATAATGTTAGCCAATGAAACAAGTTACACAAATAGAAAACAGATCTCAAATGAAACATGTTTCCTTTCTCTTTCCTTATCTCTTCCCCAGAATTACTAGTAAAATACAAAGCTTCCAACAAGAAAATAATTGAAAAGCATCTCAACTATTCAGCAGTTCTGACAACATATTTATTGTTGGCTCTTAATACAAGAGAGAGAGCAAAAGCTCCTCCCCTTCCCATTAGTCAAACACAGACAAATCAAAGAATCATCCTGCAAGCTCTGAGTCTGGATGGCCGAGCCCTGGATAGAGGGTATGGTTACCTGTACCACAATATTTAAATGAGCCACAGAACCAGAAACACAAAAGCAGACATCACACTCCTAGAGAGAAACATGTCCAAGTCAAAGAATGTATCAACTATTAAATCATCTCCAGTAGTCGTAGAATCATTCTAAATCATAGATATGAGAAAAATGAACTCGCTCCATCTTAGAATCCCGCACAACATAAAACTTACAGTTAAACTGACTTCTGAATTTCTAATTTCAAATTACTTTATAAAGTATGCTTGCATACATATTAGGCTATGTAAAAGTGACTTAAAAGTCTATAAATAACTTCATATTTGAATAAGCATCAATAGATGTATTTTCACAAAGTATCAGGATTTACATTAGTTGCTTTTCTTCACTGTGATAAAGGTTAGTAAAGGTTAGTCTGGAAAGTAACCTTGAAAACATACTGCAACTCTCCAAGTTATGCCATTCTGATACAAACAGAAGAAGAAATCAGCCTTCCCTGGAATATTTGGGACACGTACCAGATGCCAAGAACAACCCCAGAGAGAAGACTGCAATACAAGCTGTCTGTGCAGGGGAACCGCACTCTCTGGGAGGCTGCTCTGAGTCTGGAAGGCAAGCTGATTTCCCCGCCAGTATTTAGAAAGCCTTACTTCTCCTTCTAATCCATGGCAGGAATCCAGTGCTTGGCTGGCCAATGGGGCAGAGGGGCCAACAGGCCGCAGAGCCGACATCTGCACTTCCCTGTCGGGAGCAGCAGGCCATACATGTACCTGTACACGCGCACTGCTCTGGCCCACCTGGCCGCAGCCAGACACCTAACACCACAGTCACCGCCAGCAAGTCCAGTCCAAAGAATGAGCATTTCTGGCTTAGCAACAACCAGAGGAGGCCCTCGGGCTCTAAACAGGCCTCAAAGACAGACAAGTGTCAATTTTGGGGCCCCTAAATAGCTTAGCCATATTTAAGGTAAATGGTGACATAAGGTGGCACGGAACCTTTTCCATCTTAATTTAAAATGCACTGCACAGAGAGGTTTTCAAGTGTTAGGGGTGTGTGAGCATAAATGTGTATGTCTTTACTTACAAACACGGATGTTTATACTTAACAATCATGGATATACATCTCTGAAGCTAGAAGCAGCAACAGCCCTCTCCTGACCTGCAAGGGGTAACAGGGAGCTTAACCTCCACCGGCCCCTCCCCCTGCATCTACTAGGGAGCCATAACCCCCCTTTCCGCACTCTCAATCTAAAAACCGGAAGACAAATGATACATTCCGCTATCATCTTGAAATTAAATCCTCAGCTAACCTCTTGGGCCCTCCCGCAGAACAACAACAACAAAAACAAACAAACAAAGTTGATGGATCTCAATTCTTTTTTTTCACCGAGGCCTCACAGGTGGGAAGAGAGAAAGGGCTAGCAGAAGATCATTCAGTGATGTGGCTTCCGTGCACTCCATGCTACATGTTTTTCACTACTGTGATGTTAATTCAACTGTCAAAATTCACATAAGAGAATCTAAACAGGTTAAACTGCTAAATCCTTCTACACACACACACACACACACACACACACACACACACACAGAGTTCCTGCCCAAACAACATGGGGCTTTACTTAACTCTCTTTGGAGTCTGACAGCTGGCTTAAACCTCAGGTCTACCAGTGATTTAACCTAAATTTCAATGTCTTCATCTTTAAAATGAACTACCATGCATAGGTGTGACATTCATTATAATGCCTGGACCATAGTAAGTGCTAAATAAAAGATATCAATTATCACTGTATTGACTTATACCGTTTTCTATACCCCACGGTGGTCTAAAAGGGTCTCTAATTTCTCTAAGGTCCAACCCAGAGCCGGTGCCCCCTCCGTCTGTGAGTGCGGCACCTGTGAGTGAGGCGCGTGGGCTGGCGAGTCCCCACAGACTACGGTGGCGCTGCTGTATCCATGCACCGTGGCATTCATAATGCTAGTCGAAGACAGTCTCCACACAGTGGAAAAAATATATAGGTGCCTTTAAGACCAGGTTCTGTACCTGAAGTTCCACTTTACAGGCAACAAGAGCAACAAGGTTCCTCTCACAAATCACATAATGTACGTGGGCGACTCCCCATTTCCGTACCCAACACCTACTGCATCAGCCACCTCCTCCCACTTCTCACACACACACACACACACACACACACACAAAGATGAAAGAAGAAAAGGAACCAACATAAAGAAATCTTCTTTAGTTTCACCAAGGTAAGAAGAAGCTAAGGAGAAGACAAAAATTCAAGGAAAAAAGACCAAAATGGCATAAAAGATAAAACCACAAAGGTTAACAATTTAAATTTATGGTTCATCTGTTCAGTGCTCATGGCAAGTAAGAGACCTTAAAATCTAAAACAGACTTCACTTCCTTAAGAAATAGATGTTAAGGGTAAAGATCAAATGCTTTACAAAGAATATACTTAGGAGAGCACTAACTGATTCATAAAAATCCCTGGCTCATATTTCAATTCTGAAGGATAAGTACTAGATTTAGTCAACTTTATTCTACGATCAAATGGCTCTCCACAGTGCACAGTGACTGGCTTTGACTCTCCTGTGTGACATGCAATCTCTATATTCTGTATTAAAAGCAACAAATGACTCTGTAGAAAGGCACAGCCTGCTTGATAAATAGCTTGCTTAAATTATCTTCTGGGTATTTCAAAAACTACCAACAAAGGCTGACTGGGCATAAAGTTTACAGTGTTTTTTGTTTTTGTTTTATAATTACCTTTTGCTGTGCCCTATGTAATATAAAAGAATGCATGCCACTGAGAGGTTCAAGTCCATTCCCCCTCACTGCCCCACATACAGAGTCTCACAGCATAGACAGAGATACAAATATTCAGAATGAAACAACTATGCATACATTCAGACAATGACCATGAAGCAAAAAAAAAAAATCAAATGTAAAAATTAACAGTCCTAATAGGAGAGGGTCAGAAATAATTTGAATGCATAAAAATCAAAACCTTTCCTCTATACCTCTTGTAAACCTCTGTATACCTCTACAATCACTGGTAACATACAACTGGGAGGTGATCTCAATTATAACAGCAACAAAAAGCAATGATACATGGAGGAGTAAACTTAAATATGCGACATTCAAAAAAAGAAACAATGAAAGTTTACGGAAATACGTAAATGTAGAGATACCATATTCCTGAAATGGAAACACCCAGTACTGTAAACCAATCAGGACTCTAAACTAAACGACAAGTTAAATGGAATCAGATTCCCGTTCTTTGTGCCTCCCAGCTCCCCACCCCAAGACAGAGGTGGGCAAAGGTGGGGAGTCAGACAGCTTGGCAGATGGGTTCTAAAGTCCATCTGAAATAAGAACCACGCTAGATTCGCCAAGAAGTTATTGAAAAAGACTGAGGAGGAATGTGCCCTGTCAGGTATCAGCATGCAGGGTAAGACAGAGGTCGGAAGGCTCTCTGTAGAGGATCAGACCACACGTCCTCTCAGCTTTGTGGGCTATATGATCTCAGCCACAACTACTTTGCCACTGTAACACAAAAGCAACCATAAACGGTACACACACAAACGAGTGTGGCTGTATTCCAATAAAACTTGATTTATGAAAAACTAGGTGGTGAGCCAGATTTGCCCCCCAGGCTACAGTTTGCCAGTGCCTGATACAAAGGCACAGTAGCCCCCTTATCCATGGTTTTGCTTCCTGTGATTTCAGTTTAACCAAAGCCAATCAAGGTCTAAAAATATCAAATGGAAAATCCCAGAAATAAACAATTTGTAAGTTTTAAATTGTGCACCACACTGAGTAGCAAAGTGAAATCTTGTGCCCACACAGGATGTAAACCAGGTTCTTGTCCAGTGTGTCCACGCTGTGTGAACAGGACCTGTCGGTCACACAGTGGCCACCACCTTGGTTACCAGATGGACCATCTTGTACTGAAGTAGTCCTTACTTTACCTGATAATGGCCTGAACCACAAGAGTAGTGACGCTAGCAATTCGGTATGTCCATGAGAAGCTGTCAAGTGCTTCCTGTAAGTGAAAGGGCACGTATAGGCAAAAACAGAGTGTATTTGGGCTCAGTTCCGTCTGTGGTTCCGAACATCCCCTGAGGGTCTCAGAACGCACCCCACAGATAACAGGGATGTACTATACGGTCACTGTCACGGCAGGGTATGTGTGCAAGAAGACAAACCAATGGGACAGAGTTAATAATATGTATGCACATGTGTATGTATAAACACACGTGTAATCAATATACATGATAAAACTGCATTTGAAATCAATGGGGAAGAGTTCATCAATTAGTAAACACAGGGGCAACTAGCTAGTATGTGAACAAATTCAAATTAATTTCAGCTTCACCTGTAAGTTTCAGGTGGAAGGGGAAGGCATTCAGCCATAGAAAAGGCCTCATCGCCGACTCAGGGCTCTGCGCATTCAGCCTCCAACCATCTACTCAATCCCATCGCCTCTTCTCTTCCCCTTGCTCACCCTCCTCGGTCAGCAAGCTTCCTGCTGCTCTGTATGCACTCCAAGCACACGCCCACCTCAGGAGCTTTGAACATGCCCTTCTCTTTGCCTGGAGCCCTACTCTCTCTAACCATAGCATAGCTTGCTCTCATGCTGCATCGGGCTGCCATTGAAATATCACCTTCTTACAAAACCTTGCCACACCCAACAAACAGGACTCCTTCACTCTTTATCACCTTACCCTGTTTACTTCCCTTTATGGCATTAGTACCACCTGACAGTACGTCACACATCTGTCATCTTCCTCTCCCATTAGAATGTAAGCTTCCTGACGGCCTGCTGTACACCTGCTACCTAGAACAATACACGGCACATACTGATGCCCAACAAATACTCAATGAACAAGTGAATGCAGACACAGGCACCAACACCTAAATTCAGCATGTTCAGAGCATTTCACTGCATCCACGCCATTAGATCTTCAAACGTAAGAAACAGCATGATAATAGGGAAGACTCGAAAGGAAGGCAAAGTTCAACCAAAAAAAAAAAAAAGAATGAGTCCTGCTTCAGAGTTTAGATTTAATCTCCTAAATATTTCCAACAGGGCCACTAGAGGATATGCAAATGTAACAGATAACCATGGCACATTCAAGCAGCATTAATTCTACTCAATGGTACTTCATCTGCAAGAGTTTTACCTGAAAACAAAAACAGGATTATGGCACAAGACTTGGGAGAAATTTCACCACACTGAGCTAGCTCCCAGGAGCCTTAGGGTGCCTAACGTGCTGAACCTCTGCCATAGCAAAAGGCTGGTGAACAAGTCTGAGAGGGACTGCTCCGAGTCTGGGTACCATGCCAGTTGTTTAAATCAAGAGTTTTTTATGATCATTTTGTGGCAAATGTGTAGCACCGATGATAGGTGGCCTTCATTTAGAATGGCCTTTCATGAAGACTACTGGGAGTGACTGAGGTGGAAAATAATTAGGACCCTAAGGTAGACAGTAGCAGTAAAAATGGAGAGGAAAAACCCTGAGTGCAGTGGGACTACACAATATCCCCGTTTAACTCACACAAATTCAACTTCATTCACTCAGCAAAAGAAAGGAGGGAGAGAGAGAGAGGCAGTATGAATCCCGTGGTCACTCAGTTCCCGCATGCCAATCACATTTTGTGCATCTCACAATACTGTGTGAGTGTAGTATTTAAAGATGTATTTCCCATAAAACGTGGTCCCTAAACACACGCCAGCTGCTTCAACTGGTGCTCGGCAGAAAAGCCAGCGATCTGTTCCAATGCTGGAGGAAGAACTGGCTGTGTGGCCTTTATTCGAGACAATCTCCAATGGGGCAGCTTCTGAAAGTATTCCCAGGGGTATTTTTAATACACGTTGGTTGTCACCTTGCATACAGCCTTTAGAACTAAGTCCTATGTAAAATGTGGCTGTACCGTAAGGCAAAACCGCTAAGACTGCATTCAGGAGAGGAAAGAGGAGCTGTGCAGCATGTCCTTCTGTCCACCTCTCCTCATCTTATTAGCTCAAGCAGGTCAGACAGCCAGCTGTGGTCAAGCCGGGAGTAAATCGCATCTTCTTATTTGCAGTCTAAAGCCCAGTCCTCCACGCTAGCTTATTCCTAATCAGAGCAAACACTGAGCTATTTTCACGGTCCACAAAAAGAAAAATGCAACAGCATTTCCCACCCAAAGTTGTTAATAATCAGACACACGAACTTAGGGTAATATTTTTTAAGTTACCATAACTGGCTAAATCTAAAACAACCTATTTGTTTTTTAAAGACAAAAGGTGTACAGAAAAGATATCACCAGTAACGCCAATGTCATTTCTATTCCAAGAGCACTTCTTTCTTCTGGTCACTAAAGATTCATAAAAGTAGTACTGAGTTAGCCAAAAAGTTCGTTCAGTTTTTTCTGTAAGATGGCTCTAGTAGTACTTAGTTGTCTTTAACTTGATTCAAAACAATTTTGTTAGATTGTATTGTGAGAGCTGTCATATCAGTGTGCATTTAAAAACATTATCAAAATTGGTGAATTTTTGTGTAGCCATTTTAATACTGAAGATAGAAGAAAATACGCAACATTCCCAGCATATTATGCTTTATTATTTCAAGAAGGTTGAAAATGCAACTGAAACACACACACACAAAAAGGATTTGTGCAGTGTATGGGAGAAGGTACTGTGACTGATCGAATGTGTCAAAGTGGTTTGCGAAGTTTTGTGCTGGAGCTTCCTTGATGCTGCACCGTCAGTTACAACAGCTGAAGTTGATAGCAGTCAAATTGACACAATGAGAACAATCGACGTGTTACCACGTGGGACATAGCTAACATACCCAAAATATCCAAATCAAGTGTTGAAAATCATGTGCATCAGCTTGGCTATGTTAATCACTTTAATGTTTGGGTTCCACAAAAGTGAAAAAAAAACCTTAACCGAATTTCCACCTGCCCTTCTCTACTTAAACATAACGAAAATGTTCTATTTTTAAGACAAACTGTGACAAGCAATGAAAAGTGGATACTTTACAATAATGCAGAACACAAGGGATAGTGGGGCAAATGAAATGAACCACTAGCAACCACACCAAAGGATGGTCTTCATCCAAAGAAGGTGATATTGTATATATGGAGGGTTTGGAAGGGAGTCCTCTACTATGAGCTCCTTCCAGAACACCAAATGATTAATTCCAACAAGTACTGCTCCCAACAGACCAAATGAAAGCAGCCCTGGATGAAAAGTATCTAGAATTAGCCAACAGAAAACACACAATCTTCCAACAGGATAACATGAGACTGCATGTTTCTTTGATGGCCAGGCAAAAAGTGTTATTGCTTGGCTGGGAAGTTCTGATTCATCTGCCGTATTCACCATTGCACCTTCGAATTTCCGTTTATTTTGGTCTTTACAAAATTCTCTTCATGGAAAAAAATTTCAATTCCCTGAAAGACTGCAAAAGGCACCTGGAACAGTTCTTTGATCAAAAAGATAAAGAGTTTTGGGAAGATGGAATTATGAAGGTGCCTGAAAGATAGCAGAAGGTGTGGAATGAAACAGAGACTATGTGGTCCAATAAAGTCACTGGTGAAAATGAAAAATGTGTCTTTTATGTTTACTTAAAAACTGAGTAAATGTTTTTAACCAACCCAACATTTTAATGCTAGCTAAACTCCAGTTGGCCTATCAGTGAGCAGATTTTACGCCAATCAGGTATAAAAGTTTTTAATGCAGCACTACGCACAGGTATATATTTAATAATTGATTTTTGGCGACAATGAAAATGATGAACGAAATCAGTAAAGGCCTGTACTGGAATGAGGGGCCCACAGGACACTGGGGTAACGGCAGGGTAACGACCATGTCATTGCCAAAAAAGTGAAAGAACTGAACAAAACTGAAGGTTATTAAAATCAGTACTTATCCTAAGTGTTTTGGGGACAGAACAAGAACATGATGTAGCAGAGTGGGGCTACTCTCTAACTGGGGCTCTATATGGAATGCTTCAGGGTCCTCTAAGTCATGAGTGACATGGCCCATCCTCCTGAAATGTCAATTTTACTCCGTGATACAAAAAAAGGAAACAATTTTGTTGTTAAAGCCAAAGGTACAGTGTAGTTGAGTGCCACTGTTTAGGTCTGCCTTGTCTCTTTCCTTCTAGAAAACAGCAGCCTTCCTTCCTATGGGTTTCAGATAAACAGAGGATGAGAACATCAATGATGTCATGTAGAGACGCCCCCCCAACATGCAAAAAGCCTTTGATTTCAATCAAAGATTTGGGATTTGTTATGGCAGCATTAACGAAAAGAATCCAAGTCCTCAAACAGTCCCGATAAAGCCTTACATGACATAAGTTATCTGACCTAAGTCATCTCTCTTTCCACCACCCAGCTCACTCCATTCCAACCACACCCCTCTGCGAAGATGCAAGTGAATTCCTACCTCGGGGCCTTTGCACTGAGTATGCCTCCATAACCTCTGATGTTCACAAGACCCGACAGGTGACTTCTACTGCAAATACCTGTGCAAATGTCACCATGCCAGAGATGTCTCCCCTTGACTTCCCTCTCCAAAGCAGTACCCATCCCCAGACTTAGATTATTATGTAACACTTGTCCCTTTCAGACATTTTCAACAGCTTTATTGACACATAGTCACAAAGCATAAATTCACATATTTAAAGTGCACATGTCAATGGTTTTTAGTGTCTTCACAGAGTTGTGCAACCATCACCATAATCAAACTTTAAAACATTTTTATCATCCTATTAGCAGTCACTCCCCATTTCTCTCTTCACTCCATAAGGCCTAAGCCACCATGAATCTACTTTGTGTCTCTACAGATCTGCCTATTCTGGACACTTTACGTTAATGGAATCATACAATATGAGGTCTTTTGTGACCCTGACATTACATTTGATATATATTTACATGTTTAACCTTTGTCACTCTCCCTAGAGCACAAGCTCCCTGAGGATGGGGTTTTCTTTCTTCACTGTATCCCATACATAGCACAGCAAAAGCCTAGCACAGGACAGGTGCCGATAAACGGGAAGGAATGCCTGAAAAGCACAAAGTCATGGGATCTAACAACGTAGAAGGTACTCTGTGACCTTGGTGAAGATTTGAAGCCAGAATGGAGGCCAGAATGAAGTAGGCTGAGGATGCAGCAGGAGGTGAGGGCACAAAGTACATCAAACATAAAAATCTTCTTCCAGAAGTTCTACTGTGAAAGGGAGAATACAAATGCACGTGGGATTGAGGGAGTGTTGACTTGGGTTTTATGGTGGCGAGACGAGAACATGTTTAAAATGCTGACAGTAGATTTGCTTAGTATCCTGGAAGCCCGTGCGTAAAAAGCAGGTCAGATCCCAAGTCAGTGCATATGTGTATATGAGCTCAGACATGTGATTGTTTAAAAAGGGGACGTGCCCTGGCCGGGTCACTCAGTTGGTTGGAGCATAGTCCTGTGCACCAAAGGGTTGTGGGTTTGATCCCTGGTCAGGGCACATACTGGAGAGACATCAATGCTTGTGTCTTACATCAATACTCCCCCTTTCTCCCTCCACCTTTCTAAAATCAATAAACATATCCTTAGGTGAGGATTTAAAAAAGAAAGAAAGGAAAGTACAGGTCCTGGTCGAGCAGCTCAGTGGGTTATAGTGTCGTCCAGATACGCCAAGGTTTTTA
The DNA here is from genome assembly GCF_019186645.2 of Phyllostomus hastatus. Classification (NCBI taxonomy): domain Eukaryota; kingdom Metazoa; phylum Chordata; class Mammalia; order Chiroptera; family Phyllostomidae; genus Phyllostomus; species Phyllostomus hastatus. The sequence continues at coordinate 30,321,676 of NW_025333709.1, read as the reverse complement.
AGTAGAAAACACAATTTTAAATAAAAGAGATTATTAACAATGGGCCTACCTCAAAATGACTTGGAATAGAAAACCTACCATAAAGTGAAGCCTTGGGGAGCTTTTTTGCACACTATAAAAAGTGGTGTCTTAAATGATCCACAACACCAATTTACACCTTCACACACCAAATGACATTCATTGGGCTATATGAAAAGGCACAGGTATGCCTCTCATTTGTAGGATCAAAATACACTCATATTTGAGACCAAATTATTAAAACACAAAGATCTGAAATGTTTTCCATACTTCAAAACTAGAAAAACCCCAAAGCTAGGTTTGTGGGTCGATTTCACTCCATATGCCCTTCAGTGCCAGAATAGGAATCTCTTTATCAATAACATGGATGGTAACAGTGCCGTCCTCGGTAAGGGTACTGTGAGGATTCAGTGAGCTCCGACAGTGCCCGGCACACGGTCAGCAGGCATGGTCTGTGCTACCCGCCCAGTGCACGACCCAGGAGGAGCTGCTGAAGTTTGGAGTCCACTCCCCCACAGATCAAACCAAACCCAGCTTACTAACTAAGCTACTTAAAACTAATCCAGTGACTGCACATCAGATTTATCCAGGGAGGTTGAAAAAAATGCCAGTACCAGGGCCCCAATCCAGATCAATGAAATAAAGGCTGGAGGGTGGGAGGAGTGGGCCTTGATCTTTTCTTATGCAGTCCAGGTGACTCTAATGTACAACCATAGAGTTCTGTCCCCACCCCCAATCCAATGCCCAAACTGCTGGCAGCCAATCCATTCCTGGAACAACCTCAGCAGAAAACAGACAGGAATCCAACTCATTCACAGAATGTGGGGCGAGGGGGGTGGGGGGTGGGGAGGTCAAGACTCAGGGAAAACATTACAAAGCTGAAACCCCAGGCAAAAATGAACACAAACAAAGTAGCAGTGACGAAAGTGTTTACGTCATTCTCATCAATAAATATCTGCTATTTACATGGCACAAAACCAAAAGAGTAGCAGAGAAAGGGGAAAATCAGTAAGGGGTGGGAAGCAGGTTATGGTAGGTGACTCAGCGTTTTCCCTGAACACAAGATCCAAAGTTAAAGCCACCCAAGCACACCAACTCCCGCAGGCCCCATGAAGGAGGCCGTGAGGGGGAACCACTGCACCCTCTCTTCCACCTCGCAGCCTGTGCCCGTGGGAGCCATCTCAAAGCAGTCGGCCACTTCAGGACACGGGGGCTGGCTGCACTCCAAACGTGACAAGGTAGAAAGGGCCCTAGATTCATTCCCTTCACCCCACTCTCCTGCTGAAGAACACAGATCCACTTTTTAGTTCAGAGTGAGAAAAAAATCATACTTTAACCTCACTAGTGTTACAAGAGCCCAGATTTAGGTTAAAGAGGCACAGCTCTGGCAACAGAAAGCCTTGGGTTAGGGCCCCAGCTCTGGAGCGTTCAGGTGGAGTGGCCCTGCCCCTAACCCAGCCTCGCTGTGTCTGTGTCCTCCCCTGCACAGCCGAGGCCAAAAGGACCCTCTTCACAGGACGCTCAGCACAGGACTGGCCTATTACTAAGCACTAATAAAGGTTCATTATTTTAATCCCTATTATTATCAGAACGTGAAAGGGCCTAAAACAGACTGAACCTAGAAGATCAAAAAGCAAAGAGAGGGCAAAAGGGATGACAAGGTGACGGTGTGTAAAACTCTGACTTCAAGAGCCAGTTGCCTGGACTTGAATGTACAACCATCCTCCTCAGCTTCCTGTTTAATGAAGAACAAGTAATCTGTGACCTAATTTTGGGAATGCTATTTCCCTTAAAGGGAAAAAAGATTTAAATTCATCCTCAACTACAGAAAAAAAAAGTCAAAAATATTACATAAAAACTACACTTGTAGCTCTACTAAAATGTTAAGTTTTACATTTTCTGGTTTTTCTGCAACATTGTTAGATATCTCCTATATTTTTAAAATGTAAAAAGTGTATTTAAAAAGTATTTAATACACATGTCTAAAATAAAATCTAGGAAGACTAAAAGTGAGTTAAGGAAAAGTATGGATATATTTTTGCCACAAACAGAATCTGTTTTTAAATACCTAATGTGTCATGGCAGGTAAGATGGCAGAAATGAGAAGAGAAGTGGGAAAGAAGGAATTCCTCCTAGACCCTGATCCTGTGGGGGCCCATTCCAAAAAGAAAAGAACCACAAGCAGAATGGAGATCACCATTATCAGTGGGCTCTGCTGTCACCTTTCAGAGGCCAGTACCAAAATATGGAATTCCAACATCCAATGCCTGCAGGGTTACCACAAGGATTATGTGAAAATGCACAGATGAGATGTTGAGTATTATTTCATTGGTCCTGGTGGGGCTTCTAGACCCTGGACTCAGAGTGCCCGAGGAAGAATCTCAATGCGCCATTTACAAGCCGTGAAGAGTTAACCTGAGAAGGTTCACTAACCTTTCTGCACCTCAGCTTCCACATCTGTAAAATGGGGATAATGACAGTACACAACCTACTTCAGAGGGTTGCTGCAAAGTGGTTGAGCTGCCCAAGAACCACCACCAGTCCCCACTTCCCTTTGCTCCTGCTCTCTCCCTGCAGCTGCCTTCTGACATCTCTCCCCTTCTTTCACTTCCCGGTGCCTCTTCCCAACCCTCCCGGTGCAGCTCCAGCCCTCCCCCCACCTCCTCGCCCTTCATGCGGCCTCCCCAACTCCCACTCTGCAGCCACAGTCCTGGGTACTCTCACCCACGCTGCTTTGGAGATCACCCTCCCACCTCACCACCGCCACCAGGTGCACACAGATCCTTTTCTTCATATAATAAAACTTCAAAAGCTAAACCCACATGGCGGTTGCTAACCCTTCCCTGAAATCTAACTTTAATGACTCCACATCTGTCCTCAGGGCACCCCAGGCACCCACTGAACCCAGCAGCTTAGCCCCATACTTCAGCTGTCCGTACTTCTCTGCCTCCACCACTTAACCCCTTGGAAGGAAGCTCCTCAAACACAGGGAACCAGCTCAGAGCTGTTTGTGACAGCAGTGCCTGGCAACAAGGAAAACCTCACATGCTGGGTGAACAGCCGAGTGAGGAAATGTTTCGCTCACTTGGTGGGTCTTATAACTCTTTTCCATCTGCAGGCTCTCCTTTTGAAGTCTAAGGAGGAGACTGTCTTTGACCTAAGGATCATTAGCAGCAAAAACAGAAAAGTGGCAAGCACTTTGTGTTTCGTCCCTTTTAATTCCTGAGGTCACTTCTGATCTTTCCTCCTTCTTTCTCCTCAGCCCAACCCCTCCCAGCCTAAGCTCTCCAGCCTCTTTGCTGTTCCTCAGATGCAGGCCTGCTCCCCTCTCAGGGCCTCAACATGTGTGTTCCCTCTGCCTGGAATGCCCCCTCACCTCCATCCGGTCACCACCAGAAACCCTTCTCAGTGAGGCTTTCCCCGACCACGCTGTTAAAATTACAACATTTTCCACTCTCCCCTCCCCACTCAGTGATGGAGGCACGTGTGCTCTCCCCGCTCCCTGCTTTATTTTTCTCTACAGAACTGAATACCACCTGACAGACTACATGATCTACCTGTTTGTTATTTGCCTCTTCTCCTACACCGGAATGAAAACGTCATGAAACATGACATCAAGGCCTGGTGTGCAGTAGGTGCTCAACAAACACTTGTTGATTGACCGACTCCATACCCTGCAGTAGGTATTTCTTATATAGTTGGGCTCTGAAGCACACAGAGGAGCTGAGCCACTTGCCCGTGCTCACACAGCTAACAGACAGCAGAGGCAAGGATCTGAGCCCAGACATTAGGACTCTAAGACCCACACTGAACTACTATGCTTTCCTGCCTCCCAACCTGACCCAGATTAACACTTAAAACACATCATCACACCCACAGAGCAAATTCTAGCATAGTATGTCTTTGGGCCACAGGGAAGCAAGAAAACCCAACCACCAGAAAACCTTTCAAGAGAAGAGGTTATCTCTAGACAGTTTCATGTGGTAAAGTATTAATTAACATATTTATAATTTATACAGCAGTGATCATTTTTCTTTGGATTTAATAGTTCAGTAAAAAAAAAAAGACAAAGAAAGATTTATCACACCACTTTATACCGCAATATCCACATGAGCAAAATAACAAATTACCACTAACATAAAGAAGGACTAAGATGACATGTATATTAAAAGCTAAAAATTGTAGAGGGAAGTAGAGAAGCACAGACTACAGGGGAGCACAGGGAACTTTTCGAGGTAATGAAAATGTTCTATAGCGGTTACACCAGTATAGCGATTCATCAAAGTTTATCAAACTGTATAACTTAAAATATGTCCAATTTTGTAACATGTAAATTATACTCAATAAAGCTGACTAAAAAGCAATCAGGACTATCAAATATGAATTCTGGTTAAACAAATATTCTACCATAAAGAGCTACAGATACTATTTCCACAGATAGTATTCCTAAATCAGATCGAAAAAGATTCAAGACGCAAAAGACGTTACACATTAGCTCCTGAATAAAGCATCTCTCAGTGAGGGGCGGGGTGGGGGAGGAGTGTTCAGAGGGGATCAAGGAAAGACAGCAATAAAGAGTTCCATGTGATGAGATCCAGCGGGGTGGCTGACCTGTGCGGCGCTGAGTCCGGCCTGACCACCGCCAGCAAAGGCGGCCCCCACGGCTGACACTCACCCGGAGCCAGGACTCGCGCGCTCTGAACAGAGTCCACCCAGGCAGGTCACCGCTCTTCGCCACAAGGGCCCCCACCGGGAACTGCCCGTGACAGGTCTGGATGTTGGATTTGTCTGAAGTCTTAGTTGTGAGCATCAGAAATCAATTAGCTAATTTAAACAGAAGAGTGATTTGCTTTTCAAAGGCTATTGGGACAGTTCACAGAATCTCTAGGAAATCCAGAGAACCAAGGGCGTAAGCTCCACAACCAAAACTACGCCTAAGGGCACACAGCAGAGAGCACCATCCACAAAGCCAGGACCAGCCTGGCCCCAGGGACCAGCCTTCACAGACTCTAGAAATATTAATAGAAATTGCAGAGTTGCCACCACTGTCCATCCTCTCCAAATGGCCTGCAGGTACTCCCTGCTTCTTCCCAGATTCACACTCAGAGGTGGATATGTCTGGGCCGCCCTGCCCACAAAAGCAGGAATCCCCCATTCAGAGAGAGAGCCAGGTCCCTGACAGCCATTGATGCAAGGGGATGACAGGCTGTCTCCGTGAATACAGCTGCCTGAATACGGTCAGCAAAGAGTGAAAGGTTTTCAAAAAATTATTCACAAGAAAAAAAATCCTCAAAGATAGAACTAAAAAGAATCAGAATCAGAGGTAATGATATTTGGGAAGGGTGGAGTCCTTTTCATATTACTCAGTGTTATACTCAGTATATTAACTGATTTCAAAAACTAGAAGCCTACCTTCCTAGACTGAAAACAACTCATTAACAACATTTTCTAATTAAAATAAAAATTCAAATCTGAAGTAGCAGACAGTTTAACTGAATACGGAACATATGAAAAAATATCCTTAAAACTGAAATATTCATGCAATAATTGCTAAAATACTTGATTCTATTTAAAATGGAGTATTTTGATACCTTCTTCTACTTAAAGCATAAGCCACAAATTATAACCTCTTTTATAGCCACAAATATTTTTAAATGTACGTTCTGCTTAAATGACTAATTCTCAAGAGGTATTTCTAACCTGAATCTCACAATGAGAAACAAGAACAAGCTATGAAAAGCTATTAATGCTAATTCAAGCTGACCAATTATAAAAAGATATCAGCATTAATGTCAGATTCTCAGAAAATTCACTTCCAAATAAGTTTACTTTCTATAGGAAGAAAGCCTTTCATTGATATCAATGTATTGTTAATAATCAGAAATAAAACCTTAGGACCAGAACTGGCCATAACACAAAAAAGAGGGGAAAAGCACAAGCACTCCAAGTGCCTTAATGGCAGACCTGTCGAGCCCTGCCTTACCCTCCTGCACACAGCACCACTGCACTCGGGACTGTCACACACCACGGGCACTGTCCCACGCAGACTCCTGGTTCCTCAGCCCATCATTAGCGTTTTATTCTCTCTTTGAGAATTTCTCCATGTCATAGACATTCTTCACAACTAATATATGCATGGATTTTAAAAGATAGATAGATAGATAGATAGGTAGATGGATAGATAGATATGTAAGTTCATTTGCATATGGCTGACTTTGTCACAAAAAAAAATACAGATAAATGAATTTTTGCGCTCCCTGAAGAAAAATATTAAGGTAATGAAAGACAACTAGAAGCATACTGGACAGCAAGAGAAAGAATTAAAATTTTCCAGATAATTCACAAACTATTCAAAAGTTGACCAGTTAAGTTCAATTCAATACATACATGAGGCCCTGAGCAAGACACTGTGCTGGACAATGAAGTGGATACTAAGTAAGGCAAAATCCCAGGTCTCAAGGGGATAATAATCTAACTGGGGAGAAGAACAAAAAATAAACAAGCAGCTATTGTTATGTAAGATAAAATTGAGAATAAAACTAAACAGTGTTTTGAACATTCAGTGGAAGGAGAGAGTCTTGCTAGAGCAAGGGAACAAGGAACGCAATAAAGAAACGTTCCATCGGATACTTCTTCATAGCAGCAAAGGCAATGGGCGAGGAGGCAGAAGTTCAGGGGGAACAAACTGAGCTGAAACTACAGAAGCTGGTTCGGCCCCAGGTTCTGAGGAGTCTGCATTTGAGTAAGCAACTGGGAGCCCTCGAGGTTTCCGATTAAGGGAATCAAAAAGGACAAAGATGATTCAACTGATGATGGAAAAGATAAAGTTACAGGAGGCTGAGCCAGATGAAAGGATTACTGATTATTACAATATAAGGAAGGATGGATCAGACTTAAGGCCAATGGCAGTAGATATAGGAGAGGACACGCATGGGAAGACATGCAGCTCCTCTTTTACCACTGACCAGTGAAAGAGGTTGAGAAACGTCTAAGCTTTAGCTTGGGTGAGTGAATTGTAGTTCCATTAACCAAGTGAATAAAATTAACTGGTCTTGTTTTCCTCTTTGTTTTGCCAAATAGGAAGCTCAGGGCCAAATATACGGCCTATTTCTAATCTATGGCAAGCACTCATGTGCAACCTATAAATCTCTACTTTATTTTCCTCCTCAGCAGGATTTTAATCTACATTTCATAAGTCACCTCTAATTATTTTAGAATGAGGCAGAAAATTTATAAACAGACGAAGAGATTGATACCAAGCCAGAGACAAAGTAGCTAGTTCTGGAATATAACCTATAGGCTGCCGACCCAGAGCTTTCTCCTTACCCTTCTTCTATCTTAGCAAAGGCCACATCCCTGACAGAAGCTGAAAAATGCCAGATTTCACTTCCTCAACCTTCCTGACAAGCAGCAGTGGCATGAGATCAGTTCTAACTAATGAAACTGAGGAAGTCTTCATGGTGACCTTCTGGCAAAGACTCCTCTCTGTTAAGAGGCAGCAGTAAGTAAACAAACTCCTTCCCTACCTATCCTTACATAAGCATGATGTCTGGTGCTGCAGCAACTACTTTGCAAACAAGAAGCAATGAGCCTGAGGCTTTTTATAAGCCAAATACTAAGAACAAAGGAAGCAAAAAGTATAGATTCCTAAAAGTTACCACTAAAATGCTGCACCAGTTTTAGATCCTAGACAAGAAGATAGGTAAGAGAGTTTATCTCTAGATTTCTTGTTACTAGACAACAAGGTCTATTATTTAAGCCATTTTAATTGAGTTTTGTTACTTGCCCAAGGCATCCTAACTGATACACCAGAGGTCATCATCAGGTCAGTTTCTAACAGACTGATTTTTAAGCTACTGAGTTAATAAGATTATTATTACTGAGATGAGAATAATGCAAACCTGTCTACAGCCATACCACCCTGAACGGGCCGGGTCTCGTCTGACCTCAGAAGCTAAGCAGGGTCAGGCCTGGTTAGTACTTGGATGGGAGAATAATGCAAACCTGTACTATGATCAGGAAGAAAGCAGTAAGTTAGTAAAAGCTTCTGGGAGCAGCTAAAGATGAAAACAAAAAATGACTAATAATATCTGAAAAAATGTGGTCACATGTTAGTAGAGGCACTTCTTGGAGGCAGAAGTAGAGGAAGAAAAGAGCAAATGCACAGAAGTGTTCCAAGGTGGAGAAAATTAGGGAGACTTTCTTTTCTGACAATGTTATAGAAAAGGTAACCTAAAAATCCTTCCCAATAGAAGAGAATCCAAAAATTCTGAGTAAAGTATAAGAAACATCTGTTCACATGCATAGCTAAGTTCACAAGGAAATAAAGGACCTCCCCAAAAGCCAAAATCAAGGAACCTAAAAACCAGAGCACAAAGTGCAAGCTGGTAAGGCATAGAAACCTAGGGTTTGGAGGGCTAGGGCAGAGGATAGGTTGTGTGTGTGTCGAGGATGCATACCCTTTGGGATGTAATAGAAAAAGGGAAAGAAATGACTAACCACCATCTATCCTGAAGACAATTACAAACCTCTTGTCTTCAACCTCAACACTTTACTCTTTATGAGAGCAATTCCAGAACTAAATGTACATTTTAAAAAACATGTCCAGGCCTGGCCTGTGTGGCTCAGTTGGTTGGAGCATCATCCTGTACACCAAAAGGCCGTGGGTTCGATTCCTGGTCAGGGTATACGCCTAGGTTGTGGGTTCCATCCCTGGCAACGAGAGGCAACTGTTCTGTGTTTCCCTTTCACAGAGATATTTCTCTCCCTCTCTCTCTAATAAGCAATGAAAAAAATGCTCTCATGGAAGTTTTTTTTAAAGTTCATGTTACATATTTACATATCACAAAGGGCTTCCCAGATATTCCACCACAAACAAAATACAAGGTACACTGCACATCACCCAATTTTCAGCCATTATGAAAAGAACCATTATTGAATCAAGCACGCAAGTTCACTGTATTTGTAACCATATGAAAAGGTTTCCAAATCTTAGGACTTTTTAGTAAAATTTTCATCATTAGGGTCATTATAATAAATATTCTTTTAGTGACTATGTTAGCAAGGGTTTCAAAAATATCACATGAAAATAATGTTATTTCTGAGCCAATCTTACAGCCTTCTTTATATTACAGATTGTTTTTAACCATTGCATATAGAAGGTAAAGGGAACTGGCAAAGGATGTGACGTTTGGGTAGTCCACAGACTAAGATGACCTTTCATATTAAAAACGCAGATAGATGGAATTACAGGTCACAGCAGAAAAAAAAAGGAAAAACACCTTAAGGTCCTCCTCTGAGTTATCTAGTCTCATTTGCTTCATATATTCCCTTTATTCATCTTCATATTTTCATCGGGCTGTATGAATGGGACCACCCGAAATTCTATTAAGCCACCTCCATCACTCAATTCAAGATCATCTTTTCTCAAAAAGTCCCCTCATCCTTGGTCAGTCCACACAGCCCAAGAAATGCAAACACATAATTTATATTATCTTCACAAGGGTTACCCTTGCCTCCAATGCGTTCCCAAATTTATGTAAGACTGAACCTTATAACCTAGTGTTTACACACAACAGATGCCACAATAAATACACCATCCTAAATGCTGCTTTTCTTGAATGTTTTCAACATAACCTATGTGCTGTATGGCTCAAGAAATAAGCATACAGTCTACAAATAAAGCCACCAAATGGGGGGGGGGGTGTCCAAGTCCGGGATCAGGAACCCAAGTGTGAAAACTGCACTTAGTTCGGTTTGCCCCCTCCTGCTGACAAAGGGAGAGAAGGTCTACTGGGCCCATTCCAGTCCCAGGGGAAAGAAAAGCCTCCGGGGATCACTCTGGGGTCCACTGGGAATAAAGCAGGAGTTAGCAGAGAAGGGAGGATCCGAGGGGTTCGCACTGCATTCTGGTACTCGTTTCCACAGTTACCCACGTGCACCCAACCCAACCGCGGCCAGGACTACAAGTCCCACAATTCCACAGAACTGCCTTTCCCCCTTCACACCCGGCAACTGGAGCCAGACCCTAAAGGAAACCCCTAAAGCACTTTTTCCCCCCACATGCCGGAAAGAGGTCGTGCCCACCAGGGGCTACACGGGCCTCTGGTCCCGCTGTCCCTTGCAGAGAAGTAGGTCCCGAGGTACCAACCTCCACACCTTACGACCAAATATAAGAAAACTGCGTCACAGACTGCCAAATCCAGGGATTGCCAGAGACCACCGACAACTCCCCCCCCACCGCAAAACCCCCCAACCCGGCCTCCAGAGCCCGACCCCTCCAGCTCCTTCCTCTGAAAACCCGCAACCCGCACCCCTGCCCCGCCTCCCAGTCCTGCAGCCAGAGCCCGCGCCAGCGCTGACCTCGCTTCCCGCTGCTCCGGGGAAATTGCGGCCAGCGCCAACCTCTGGGCACCTCCCCCGCCCCCTCCACCTCAACCCCGCCCCCTCCTCTCCCCGCACCCTGAAGCTTAGGGCTCCCGCCTCCAAAGACCCTGCCTTGATGGGGGTGGGGGAGGAAACACCTTCGCCAAACACATTCAGACACCTTACTCCCCCCACCCCCAAGTCCCTCCCAGACAGAATCTGGACTTGACAGTGCACCCCCTGCCCCGACCCCTCCCAACCTCCCCCTTTCCTTCAACTAGCTCTTCACCCACATCGCACCTCCTTTACCCCTGCCCCCATCTTGTACCCCAACCCCCTTCCTCTCTTACTCCCAATTACCCTATCTTCCCAACACCTGCTCCAACCTATTACCCCAACGTCTACCCCTCTCACCACTCCCAGTTTCCCCACCAGCCTTCCAATGCCCCTCTGCCCGCTGGACTCCCCAACTATCCCATCACACCCCAATCCCTCCCACCATCTCGCTCTCCCGTTACATCAGCCCTCATCTCTTTGCCCGCCCTCCTGCCCAGCTCAGCCGCTGCCCCCATTCCCCCACCCCATTGTTCCCCCCCACCTCCGCCAACCAGCCCTTCTTCCCATTGTCCCCGCCCCCGCGCTCCCCCTAGTACTCACCCGCCTTTCACACCGAGCTGCCCGCAACGCTCAGTCCCTAGGAAAAATCCTCACCCCTGCTCCCCGCTCACTCACTCTCTCCCCCTCCGATGTCACTCCCCTGCCCTGCCTGCTAGCGCTTGCCTCCACTTCCACCTCCATTCACCCCAGACACTCTGGTCCCGGCCCTTCATCGCACGTCCCGCCCCCCCTTCCCCCAACACTGAAACAGAGCCAGTCCCCACCCCCCTCACCTCCGCCCTCCCCTAGCAGGCCGGCCCCTTCCCCCCATCGCCCGCCCCCGCCCCGCAGCGCCCAAGGCGTCACCACCCGCCCCGGCCCTGGGAGGGGAAGGGGTGGCTCCCGGGCAGGGGCTCCAGCGTTTCGGGACAGGAGGCAGGGCTCAGGGACTGTGAGAGCCAAGTGGAGTGCTGGCAGCCACCTGGCCCTGACCTGGTCTCTCTCTGTTACTCACTGACAGCGGCAGCATCCGAGTGCATTTTCGGACAGCTCACACCGCACTAGCTGCCCAGGATCCCGCGCTCGCCTCGCGGTATCCCCACCGGCTAGCCGCACCTCGGCTGGGAGCTGAGGACCCGCCGCCAGACACTCCGGACCCGCCCACCTCGTCTTCTCCATTGGCTAAACCAAGTCTGAGGAACCACCCCTGCGGGCCTCTCATTTGACAAAGAAGTGCAGAGGGCCTTAGTCTGGAGCGGTCAAAGACGCTCCGCCCCCTAAAGTCCAATGCGATTGGTCCCGACGCCTCATCCCTGTAACGCCCCTGAAGGAGACCACGCTCTGGAGTATTAGGTTGGACCCGGTTGCTGTCACTCATCCCGGGGGGTCCGAAAGCGCGTGTAGGGGCGAGGTTGGGGAATTGGTCCACCTTGACCCTGAAGCTCCGCCTCGTCGCGGGCGTGATTGGTGGAGACGCAGACCAACCAAGAAAGATGGGTCGACGTCTGAAACAAAGCACGAGAAGTGTTCCCCGAAAAACCTAGAAGGGAAGGCGCAGTCGGGGCAGTTCGTACCTCAGCTGCACCTAGTAGGAGAGGCAGTCTATCCCTCACGCCTGGCGCTACGTGGCTGGGTCTCCCACTTGTCTTGCACGCCTCACAGTGACTCTCTGCAGGAGCCCCGTCCCCGCCGAACTTGGACTGGGACTACTCTTCCTAGCTGTTTCCTACAGCTGGAAACTGGATAGAAAACTGCCTCGTCTTCATTTCCAGCAAACCCTCTGGTGAGGAGAAAATGCCCTTTTCTTCTACAACAGCCCATCCTCTCCCCATTTTCGAAATGCATTTCTTTTCCGGGGTTAACGCATTTCTTCTCTTCGTCACAAATGGGCTGTTTTAAAGACTTCTAATGTTACAGGCACTGCCCATCATTCACACAAATGCAAGCTTCGGACCGCATACAGGAATTCCAGAGCCACGCTCTAAGCTTTGGGCTCAGTCTGGTAAATGGGCAGGTCCCCAGCCCTCGAAGGGTAACTACTCTAAGCCAAGACCACCTAAGTCATTGCCGCTGGGAAGAGGTCCAGAAACAAAATTGGCTGCTCCTTGGCAGCGGAAGACATTAGGTGAATTCTGACCATTAAGTTTCCTAAATCAATAATTTGCACCATTTTCATGAGTTTCGACCAGTTTTTTCAATGCTTTCAAACGAACTCATCACACTCACCACATTACTATAGTGAGTGATACTGAGGTATTAATGGAAAACTGCTGCCTCCTACCCCAATCACAGCACAATGTACACCACCTCCCTGAATCCCATGGCCCTGCCCCAGCGGGCACCTTAGCGTTGACTCCACTGATCCCCAATCAGAGAATGGATCACACCAGAAACAACTGGAAACATCAGTCGTTTCGGCTTTAGATTTCTACAGCCAAGGCTTTTCTGAGTTCCATGGTTCTGAAATTTAGGTTTCAAACCAGGGCATGATGTTATACCAAACACAAGATCACTTCCCCTGTCCCACACCACTGGTGTTGTAATGTATTCCATTCCACTTAATCCCTAATGTCTCTCATGAATAAATTATACCCTTACAATTTATAAAATATAATCTATGTTATTTCTATCACTTAAACATTTATGAATCACTTCATCTAATCATAGAATCTCAGAATTAAATTTATCCACTTCAAGTTCCTTCTCAAGACAAGAATAGCATCCATATGGGTGACCTTTAACCTGACAGAGTGTCAACTGGGCCCCACAGAGACAGGCAGTTAGTTACCTCTGGACTCAGATGGGCCATCCTCGTATGGCAAATTTAATTATAAGAATGTCTGTCCTATCTCTCAGCAGAAAAGCTGCTCCTGCATTCTTTATCTCATTTATGTTTTCAACCTATTCTACATCTAGGAAATAATAAATTATGTAGAATTTACACAAGTTCATGATATTTTATAGATGTAATACTTGTATGGTTTTATACTACTCAACATTGTTCTTCAAGGGCTGAGATACATTATTTTGCGTAGAAATGGGCTTGCTTCTTGGCATCTCTAAAATTCAAATAAGCCCACAATTAATTTGTTTTAGGTAGCCATTTGCTATATGGATTGATTTGCAGCAAACTTGGTAACAACAATTAAGCTACATGAGGGACCTGCCAGCGACTTTGTGCCTAATACTCAGCACTCTTCTAGCACAGAGCATCCCTTAAAAAGTGTAGGATGTACAGCCTTTGTTATTTCTTTCAGCTGAGTCAGTACGATTATTTTCAAATAAAAAAACAGACTTAGAGAGTAATTCACACAGATCTTTGTAGTGGGTCAGCTACAGCCTGAAGATTGAGAGGCAACATTCATTCTTAGTCTGCTAAACCTCACTGCCCCCACATGTTTTATGGATAATAAAACAGGCACATAATATTCTGAAAATATTATCTCATCATTTTAATAATCCATAAGATTATAAACCTCTGAGGGTAGGAAACTTGTATTTAACTCTATGTCACTAGTATCTAGTACAGTGCTTTCAAATATTAGGTACTGGTTAACTGTTCCTTAAAGTCAATTGAATGTTGACTGTAATATGAAATTTTAGATCTGGAAGGAACCTTGGAGATTATCGAGTCCAACTTCCTCATTTTAAGAATATGAGATTTGAGGTCCAAAAGAGTTAAATGTCTAATTTAAGTCAGCTAGTTAATAATGAAGCATTAATTACACTTGTTTCCTAACTCCTAGACCAGGTATTTCCCCTGCACCTCACTGTCCAATATCAAAGCTTCAGATTCCAAAGACAGGTAAATTCCTCTTCCTTCCCATTTAAAAGTAATTGTATCTATCTAGTACAAATTCTATACTTCAGAGCTGGAATATCACCTTTTTAATGAAATCCGGTAAGGAATTTTTTCAATATATTAATGTAATACATTTCAATTTTTTCCTCATTGGTAGCATTCCCAAATAACTTCATCCCTGTGGGGATGTCTACTGAGATAATAGAGTTACACTTCTGCATATTTATATTCAAATCCTTGGAGGTAAAAATTGTCTCAGCACTGATGGGTAGAGATATTTGGGGATGCAGTCTCTTTGCCATTTTGTTTTACTTGGTTACTGCTTTAAGGTAATTTTAAAGCAAGTTACTTTATGTCAATAGACTAATTTAATTGGATTTGTCTATTTTACCATTTGTACACTATTAATTTTAATCAGATATATTTTTAAATACCCTATAAGCCTAGATTAAAATTTGTAATGGAAAAGTCTAGTGACAGAAAGAACAGTAGAGCTCTTAATCAAACTTTAAAACTTTTTCCCCAAATTCTACAAACCCCACAATAGCATGGTTTTCCTGCAGGTGTTAGGGTTGGGGCTATAGAATGAGGAATGGCATAGTCCTCAAGACTGAAATAAAGTTGGGCCTGTTCAGACAACTAAATAGATGTGCCCTTGGTAAGATTTGAAGAAATGAGAAGGAACACGTGCCAGGGAGGAAGTCGCAGGACTGAGAGGTGCTGCCCCGCTCACAGTCAAAAATCCACATATAACTTTTGACTCCCCCCAAATTAACTATTAATAGCCTACTGTTGACTGGATGTCTTAACAATAACAGACAATTAACATATGTTTTGTACATTATATGTATTTTACACTGTATTCCTACAATAAGCTAGAGAAAGGAAAATACTAAGAAAATCATAAGGAAAACACATTTACAGTATTTATTGAAAAGAAATCCATGTATAAGTAGTCCCATAGAGTTCAAACCTGTGTTTTCTAGGGTCAACTATATATCCATAGAGGTCAGTGCAGTTTATTTCTCCAAACTCATAACCGACTGACAGTTTGCCAACCCAAATAATGGTAACTTTTTTAGGGTTTCCAATGTGATAGGCACTACTGTTATAGTACCTTGCTTGTAAATTATTCCCGCACCCCTACAGAGTACTAATATTACCCCCAATTCATAGGTAAGTTCACTGAGGCGCAGCTTACCACTCAGCTAACAGGTCAGAGTGTCCCTAAGGAGCCAAAAGCCCTATGTTATAATGTTCCTATGCTGGGCTTTAGTTCCCTCTCTTTTTATTAATATGTGCCCTACATCCCAGAGGTGTATTTATAAGGTTACAATAATATGGATGTCAATGTGCTTTTAAAAGATAGTGAAATCTGACCTCTTTCTTGAGTTGAGCATCTAACCACTCAAGCTGCCTTTGTAGATAGGTATTAGGGAAGAGACCAGTCAGATCATTTCCAGGTTACTACATCTTTCTTATCTATTTTATCCTTTTTACCTTAGTTCAACAGCAACTATCTACTTCACGGTATATTATTAATAAGACTATTTATCCAGAGTCTCTAATGAAGCTCTGCTGAATGTAATAAATTCTCTACTCTGAAAAGAAGTCAGTGAGAGGGGACAGCTCTCCAGCCCACTGGGATTCACCTTTCAACCGCTGAGGCCAGTGTCAGATCTCAGGCTTTAATTGCATAATGGCTGTCACTGTAGCGTATGTTGCTTTTCATATACATACATACATACATACATAGAACAGTTTTGCTAATAGCCACTTGCCAGATGCTACTAAAGTAATTAAAGTGTTGGTTTAATTTTTCAGTACCTGCATACAGTCAGGTATTAATGATCAGGTTAGTGGAAAAATCATACAAGTAGGCATTTACCTCATCATCACCAACGAGGACAGCTCCTCCTCAAAACTGGTGGTGATTGACAACCTGTAAAGATGGCACCATTTGCCTTCCGTCTTGCTTTACTATACTTTTATTTTATCAGCTTCCTTTTCCCTTATCTTCCACTACAGGTCAGACACTGACAAGCAACCTCTTTATAATCTCTACAATTTACCTCATAGTATTGATATGTTCCTGTTATGTGAGCTTATAATGCACATTCAAGGGACTTCCACTTTTTTATCACCCTCCCCTGGGGCTATGATATGTTCCCCAATACAGAAAAACTGAAACCAATTCATACTTGGCATTTTAGCCATGGAAGTACTTTTGCCATTTTTTCTGAAGCAGAATTTAGGCTTTGTAGAGCCAGATGGTCTGGATGAAAATCCCATCAGCTCTATCAGTTAAGAAGACAAATTACTTCACATTGCTGACTCTTGGTTTCCTCATCTGTTGAACAGTGAAAATAACAGGATCTACCTCATAAAAGTGTTATGCGGATTAAATGAATGAAAAAATGCAAGTACCAGGCATGCAGTAATGCTCAACAAATGCTAGGGGCTGTTGTCATGGTGACACTTGCCAGTGTGCCTCATGTTCTCGAGTAAACTCTTCCTCCTCACATCCGACTTGTCTGTCCAGATCTGTCTTTTCCTCTAAGCTAGTCCCTGACTCCACAGTCACTGTTGTATTAACTTGGTGGTTTCCTTCCTCCCTTCTAGAGTTAACGGTGAGTACTGAGTTAGCATACAAAAGCATCCTTCCCCAGGACATGCCACCAATGGGAAATTAGCCTAGTTCCGAACTGAAATGTGACACTTTACACAGTAAAGCAAAAAATGAGTACTCAATATCAGTGCTGTGTCTTTCAAACTCTTTGAAATTAGCTTAATAAAAAATTGATTGATACTAGAAGTGAAACGGATATAGGAAATTCCTGTGGATATAGAAAGACGGCATCCCTAACAAGTGAACAGATTGTAATAAATTACAGGAGATTCTACATGAATAGAGACACTTGTGTTCCCAGAATGAATAGTTTCTCTTCCTTGTGCTTTGAAATAATGTTACACTTCCCTAAGAGCCACACATACTGGTATAAAAGATTTTAATCTACTATACCAGAGGCAAAGGCAAAATGTCTTTAAGTGTTACCCTCGAGCCAGCCTGAATCAAGACTCAAACCCTACCACTTAATCCCCTGAGCAGGCATTAAACTTATCTGGGGTCTCAGTCCCTTCACCTGTAAAAATGGGAGTGATACCTTCAGGGAATAAATAAGGACTAAATAAGATAAAGTATGTAAAAGCATTTATAAAAGCAGGAGAGGGAAGCAGGAATGAATGCATGAGGACCAATTATGTGACATTATCACATATTTCTATGTGAACCTACTGCGGTCTTGTGCGGTACAGTTGGCTAATTTTTATGCTTGGGATTATTTCAAGTAAAAATGAGTCTGTATTTTTAAATGTCTAGAAAGTCTTTCTTTCTGAAGCAGCCATCTTAAGGATCTCTCAGAAAAGCTGAGAATTTTCCAATTCCACTGAGATTTGATATGAGTGTTTCAATTTCATTTAGAATGAATTTTTTTTGCCTCCCTACATATAGAGAAAATTTCATTTATTTTTAAAACTGTTTCTAACTTTCAAGATTTCTTGACACATGACTATTAGGGTAGCATTAATACGGCTTTTATCCCAAATCTTTTTCTCCAGCACAACTATCGGACACTTAAACTGACACTTCTTTTTTACCCAGGGGCTTTTATTTTACAAAAATCACACCTGCCTACAGATTTAACAGCGTATTCGAATAAAAATGTATTTATTCATTACCACATGTTCTTCCCTGAATTGGGTGTTTTCACCTTATTCGCACTGAGCTAATCAAGTCCTAACGATGTGGCATTAAATCGATCTCAGAAGATATCATTTTCCAATTGAATCTAAACAATGCATGACCTTTATAGTGACTTTCAGAAACATAGCATTGCTTCAGTTACTCCAGCTAGCAGGGAATGGACAAAAAGAATAACCACTTTACTTGGACAATGGCTTCTGTGTGTTGTCAGGCTCTTCATTTCTCCTCGCCTTTTCTAGCCTGCTTCCATGAATACAATGTCTTTTAACATCACTCTCAGGGCAGTACAGGAGGCCCCATCCATCTCCAGACATTGGTGCTGCGCAGCCGCCGAGCATCTCATTATGGCAAAGTGAGGCATTCTGGGAGAGTGGATGGAGCCGCAGACAGGCAGCAAGAGGAAATGGGGGAGGGAAGAAGAGGCCAGGAGCTGTGGAAAACATATGCTCACTTCCTTGGGGAAGATACCATATTATGGAAGTAAAAACTTGCTCTTTTAGAGAGGAAGAGGATGTCACAAGTCTGTGACTAAGCAGATTCTACCAATAAGCCTCTATAACCTGGTTACAGTGCCTCAGCTACCCCAACCCCCCTGACACTCACACCTGAACCCCCAACTGAAAAAATCACAAGGAGCCATGTTGGAGGGAGGAAAACAATGATTCTGAATGTCTAAAAAAAAGAAAAAAATCTATGGTTCCAAAATGGAAAAAGAAAAGAATTCGGACACACTTGCACATATGTGGGCACACACACACACCAACTTACAGAATTGAAAAATATTTTCTTCCAACCACCTGAATGCTTGCAATTTACTTTGTTACACTGCCTCTCAGCCAAAATAGATTAAAGCAAATGCCCTTAAAATTTTGAGAGTCACAAGTTCCTTTAAGAATCATTGAAAATGATGACTCTTTCAAGGGTCTGAAACCTGCCTATTCCCACTCCATCACTCCATACATTAAGAATTCCTAGATTAGACATTTACTTGCATTTACAAGTATTTCCATTTTATAATCCAGGCACTTTCAGGACTAGTCAGTGGCTATTGATGATTTGGTTAATGAGAGAGGAGTTCCACTCTGTTAGTTTTGCTCCCAAGTCAGGCTGCCATCTGAGCCCACACGGAAATAATGGGAATTTTGTTAGGAAACTTGCAGGTGGGGTGAGGCAAACAGTTTCAGGCTGTGGAGCAGTGAGTGGGAGAGGAGGACGGTTTGGTTCTGGGGACAGCATTTTTAAGCCCGAATGAAAGTATTGGATATAGAGCAAGAGAGAAGTGCTCTCTGGAGAGGACATGCCAAATTTAAACTTCATCTCTTTCCACATTTTGCTCACCTCTCATTCCAAACTGGGTTACAGTCAAAACTGCTTTTTCTGCAGCCACCCATACCCAGACTCTGGGTCGGACTCTGCCCACAGTCACCCTTCGCCTTCCCTCTCATCTGATTGTGTCACCCCCTCACGCCCTGACTCTAGGTGCCCACTGCACTCTAGGTGTCTCAGACCCCCTGCCCCTATCCCTCAGGTCTGGGCAGTTTATCCTGGAAGTCCCACCTTGAATCCCTACAACCGCTTCCTTTTTATCTTTCATCCCTCCATCTGACGATAACTTTTTCTGGCTTGCTTTGAGGTATAGCACCACAACCTTAGTCTGTTCTAAGCCTCCATTCAAATTTTCTGTAACTTTAGCTTTGAGAAACATTTCAAATCTACAGACAATAGATTGGGGAATATAAATACGTATTGACCCACACTGAAGTCCCATCACTTGGCACCAGGTACTGTCCTAGTGCTCAAATTAACTCCTTTAACCCTCCCTACAATCTCAAGAGATAGGAAGTTTTGTTGAACTCATTTTACAGGTGAGGAAACCGAGGCACAGATGGACAAAGGAGCTTACCTGAAGTCATACAGCTAGTAAGTGGCAGAACTGGGAGAATTAAAGCCAAGCAGACTAGTTCAGACCTCTATTTTTTTCTTACTGTGCTATACTGCTGCTTTGCATGGTATTTTACAGAGGACTGCTTGCTCGCCCTGCGACCCCTTCCCCAACACACACTCCAAGTCCATTAACATGGAAGCTGTATCTATTCTTCTAGCACCAGCAGGTGGTCACACAGAGCCTAGTGCTAAGGCCCAAAGCAAATGCCCAGCGTTTTCTCTGCCCATCATTATAGCAGCATGAAACACAGTTTCCCCAGCTCCAGAACATGGAACTTTATTCTCTTCCATGTTAAACAAATTTGAGGATCCAGCAACAGGACCACATCTTAGGGTATGTAAGAGTCCCCAAAGGAGCAGAGCATTGTTATAGGCAATTCAGCTTTAAAGGCTAGGCACTGCGCATGGTTTGAACTTGACTACTTGCATCCTGCTCCCTCTTCCCCTTGGTGAGCCTCCTCTCCAAACCCAGGCTCCCACCGTAATGCCCGGTGGACAGCCCACCCAGACAGACCACTTCCATTTTCAGGATGAGGCCCATCCTTGGCAAATGAAGGCAAACCTCGCTGTTCCCCAGTAGAAACAAGACTGAGGAAGACTGAAATGGAGTTTAAACAACATCCTTGAGGAAAGCCACAAAGGGGTCCCCTGAAGAATTGGAAGGGGAATAGATGGGTGCTGAGATGTTACTATACTTAATGACCAGGGGAAAGGTTTAGGGACATTTCTTTCTACTCTTCCTCCCTGAGTCACTCTCCTGCGTTACAGCAAATCTCTCTCCTCCTTCCCCCCACCTCCCACCACCCATACAGAGTAAATACAGACCCCGGGGGATCTGCCTAAATGTTACACCCTCAAGATACTTGTACTCAGGACCTATTTTAATTATCAAAACGTACCTGTCCAATGTCTCATTCCCTCAGATCCTTGTGGATGACCAGCTTGCTGTTCTTGAATAAGCTAATGCAGGGGGAAATACAGAGGAGTTAACATGGTACCCCTTATAGAGATATTTGCATTTAAAGAAGAACCCTAACAAAAAAATTGGCACCACACCAATACCTGCATGCTTCCCCCTCACCCTGAAAAGTCTCCCCCTTCTTCCTCTCTCCATGTACAACCACCCAGCCTCTCTGGCTCAGCGGAATGCCCACCTCCATGAAGACCTCCTTGACTGAGGCTGCCCACAGTCATGTCTTTTTCCACGAACACCTGCAGCACTAGAACAGAATTGGCAGGGAGAACCAGAACCAGAACCAGAACAAAAGGGCATAGAACATGGGGCTGGATGATCTCAGAGGTGAGCTCAGCACATTCCACCACAGCAGGGCAATGACAGGGCAATGGCAGCGTGGAGGCATCTAGAGTTGTTTCTGCCTAGCCCTCTCCTTTTTTGCTGAGAAGAGCCTGCTCTTCTTCTGGGGAAATGCTCACCCCACTATTCAGTAAACAAAGCTTTGATATGGGGTGCCAATCAGGGCGCCTCACACTCCCAGTAAGCATGTGACCTAGCTGAGCCCATTGGCACCCTTCCCTGGAGTTTTCAAAATCAGAATTAAGGAGAGACACGATTCTCAGTCTGTGGACTCATAACCTGAGAACAAACAGGGCTCCCACCTCATAGAAAAAGCCAGTCCAAGAAACATAGAGAATCAAGCACTCATTCTCTTGCTCATTCATTTACTCATGAAACAACCATTATTTATCAAGGACCTTCCAGGTGCCAGACACAGCTGGGATCTAGGAACAAAGTGTAGAGCAAAAATAGAACCAGTTGCTGCCCTCATGGGACTGACAAGCTTGCATCAGGGATGAAGTTCCTTAAAAAATCATGCCAGTGAAGAGTTCAATAATTACTTTTGGAGTGCCAGCCAAAAGTAATTATTTTACCTTAAAAACATTAAAAGATAGCTGATCAATTAACATTACTAAAAAACTACCCATAATCCTGCCATCTAAAATAACTTTTTCTTTCACCTTTTTATCTTTCTCATGCACGTATTTAGATCTATTTGTAATCACATTGTTCATTGGGATTAGGGTTATATTTATACAGAAGTTATCAATTCCCCTGTAGAAATGAGCAATCTCATTCTAACAAATACACCACGGGTTAACACACAGTGGGTTAGATGTGGGGTGTGAGGAAGATGGTTTGTAAAGAAAAAATTCTATGTACAATAAGCTATGATGAGATCTGACCAAGACGGAGGCATAGGTAGAAACGCTCACTTCCTCGCATAACCCAAAGGAGGATCACAACCCATCTAAAATCAATAAACAAGCAGAAGTGCCAGAAAATCAAATTACATGGAACTCCGACAACCAAGGAATTAAAGAACCAGTCACTAGACCAACCAGACCAGTAAGACAGGCAGACGGAGAGAACCCACAGCAAGGCGGTGGACCATGCAGGCAGGGCTGGCTGAGAGATGCCGCAGCAAGGCAGCAGACTGGGTGGGCAAGGCTCACTGAACGGGAAACTGAGACTCAGAGCTGACTGTGGACTACAGCCGCGGTTGCCATGGTGGGAGAAACTCCCAGTCTCACATGAGAGTTGGTGGAAAGTGGGGCTAGAGCCCAGCAGGCGAGCTGCATTGTTTTCTCTCTGGCGTCTCCCCCACAGTCAGCACCACAGCTCAGCAAAGAGGGTTTCCCCACCCTGGAGAATACCTAGGGCCCTGCCCCCTTACAACTTAACATGGGCCTCCCAACAAAGAAATATGGCCCAAATGAAAGAACAGAGAAAAACTCCAGAAAGAGAGCTAAGCAATGAGGAGATAGCCAATCTATCTGATGGAGAGTTCAAAGCCCTGGTAATCAAAATGCTCGCAGAACTGATTGAGTTTGGTCACAAAGTGAAAGAACAAATAAAGGCTACCCAAAGTGAAACAAAGCAGAATGTTCAGGGAATCAACAATGACTGGAAGAAATCCAGGACTCAGATTAACAATTTGGAACAAAAGGAAGAAACAAACAGCCAACCAAAACAGAATGAAGAAACAAGAATTCAAAAAAATGAAGAGAGGTTTAGGAACCTCTGGAACAACTTTAAACATTCCAATATCTGAATTATAGGGGTGCCAGAAGGAGAAGAACAAGAGCAAGAAATGGAAAACTTATTTGAACAAATAATGAAGGAAAACTTCCCCAATCTGGCGAAGGATGCCCAGAGAGTCCCAAAGAAGTTGGACCCAATGAGGAACACACCAAGGCACATCATCATTAAGCTATCCAAGATTAAAGACAAAGAGAGAATCTTGAAAGTAACAAGAGGAAAGGAGAGAGTTACCTACAAAGGAGTGCCTGTAAGACTATAGCTGATTTCTCAAAAGAAATCTTACAGGCAAGAAGGGGCTGAAAAGAAGTATTCCAAGTCATGAAAGGCAAGGACCTCCATCCAAGATTACTCTAACCAGCAAAGCTTCCAATTAGAATGGAAGGGCAGAAAAGTGCTTCCCGGATAAGGTCAAGTTAAAGGAGTTCATCATCATTAAACCCTTATTATATGAGATTTAAAGGGATTTATCTAAGAAATTGAAGATCAAAAACTATGAACAGCAAAATGACAACAAACACACAACTATCAATAACTGAACCCTTTCCCCCAAAAAACAATGAAAATAAATACTAAGCAAACAACTAGAACAGGAACAGAATCAGAAAAATGGACATCGCATGCAGGATTTTCAGCAGGGAAGGAGAGGGGAAGAATAAGGAGGGAAGAGTACAGGGAATAAGAAGCACAGTTAGTAAACATAAAATAGATGGGGAGATATTAAGAATGGTATAGGAAACAGAGAAGTCAAAGAACTTATATGTACAACCCATGAACATGAAATAAGTGGGGGGGAATGCTGGAGGGTTAGGGGGTACAGGACAGAGGGGGGTTAAGGGGGGATTGGGACAACTGTGATAGCATAATCAATAGAATATAAATTTTTAAAAGTTCAGTTTTGGCCCTGGCCAGGTAGCTCAGTTGATTATATCATCACCCCCAATATGCCAAGGTTGCAGGTGTGATCTCTGGTCAGGGCACATACAAGAAGCACTCAGTGAATGCATAAATAAGTGGAACAACAAATTGATATCTCCCTCTCTCTCTCTCTCTCTCTCTCTCTCTCTCTCCCTCTCTCACATCAACAAATAAAATCCTAAAAAATAAAGAAAGGAGTAAGTTCAGTTTTGCAGGGGCAGCTAGTACAGGGAACTGCTGACAACCACATAACTTTCTAGGAGCTACATTTTCTTACCAGCTGCAATGGCTAACTGGCCTCACATGAGAAACCTGTACTTAACCCAAGCACCCCTGTCTGCAGCAGCCGATTCATGCAAGTCAACTCACCCAATCCAAAAGCCACTGCTTTTCAGAAAATAATAAGGGATCCTGTCACTGGGTTGTGATGCTATATGTGGGGCCGGGGGCCAAGAGGGAACAATGACGCTTGCTCCACTCTCCATGAACTTCAGTTCCCTTCCGCCGCTTCCCCCAAGAAATCTGGGCCTTTTCTGCTGCTGATTCCCATGTTGGTGGGCTTGTTCACCCGTGGGTCTTTCCAATGACGTTTCCTGTGAGGCTGGGAGTCCTTCCCTGTGCCTCAACACCCACAAGTGTTTTCAATCAGTGCCCCAAGGCTCCATTTTCCTGAGCTGGAATCCTGGGTTTCTCACAGTGCCTTGCTTTGCCCTGCTTTGGTGAACACCTAAGGCTCCACCCCTCACACATAACAGGTGAGACCAGACCTCCCCCTACCCCCCAAAAACAGATGGCTCAAACAGAAGAACAAATCAAATCCTCAGAACCCATCCTTTTAAGTGACTGAGAGATAGCCAACCTATCAGATGCACAGTTCAAAACACTGGTGATCAGGAAGCTCACAGAATTGGTTGATTTTGGTCACAAATTAGATGAACAAATGCAGGCTACCATAAGAGAAATGAAGGAAAATGCACACGGAACCAATAGTGATGGAATGAAAGCTGGGACTCAAAACAATAGAGTGGACCAGAAGGAAGAAAGAAACAACCAAACAGAAAAAAGAATGGAGAAATAAGAATTCAAAAAAATTTGGAGAGGCTTAGGAACCTCCAGGACATCTTTAAACATTCCAACATCTGAATTATAGGGGTACCAGAAGGGGAAGAGGAAGAGCAACAAGTGGAAAAGTTATTTGAACAAATAATAAAGGAGAACTTCCCCAATCTGACGAAGGAAATGGACTTCAAGGAAGTCCAGGAAGCTCAGAGAGTCCCAAAGAAGTTAGACCCAAGGAGGAACACACTAAGGCACATCATAATTGCATTAGCCAAGGTAAAATGAAGGAGAGAATCCTAGAAGCAGCAAGAGATAAGGAGACAGTAACCTCCAAAGGAGTTCCCATCAGACTGTCAGCTGATTTCTCAGGAGAGATCATGCAGGCAAGAAGGGGCTGGAAAGAAGTATTCCAAGTCATGAGAGGCAAGGACCTACACCCAAGATTGCTCTATCCAGCAAAGCTTTCATTTAGAATGGAAGGTCAGATAAAGTGCTTCTCAGATAAGGTCAAGTTAAAGGAGTTCATCATCACCAAGCCCTTATTTTATGAAATGTTAAAGGGACTTATCTAAGGAAAAGAAGACAAAAAACATGTATAGTAAAATGACAGCAAACTCACAATTATTAACAACCACACCTAAAACAAAACCAAAAGAAACTAGGCAAACAACTAGAACAGGAACAGAACCACAGAAATGGAGATCACATGGAGGGTTAGCAACAGGGGAGTGGGAGGAGGAGAGAGGGGGAAAAGGTATGGAGAATAGGTAGCATAGATGGTAGGTAGAAAATAGACAGGGGGAGGGCAAGAATAGTATGGGAAATGTAGAAGCTAAAGAACTTATGACACATGGACATGAACTAAAGGGGGGAGTGTGGGTGGGAGAGGGTGTACAGGGTGGAGGGGAGTGAAGGGGGTAATGGGACAACTGTAATAGCATAATCAATAAAATATATTTTAAAAATAATAATAAGGGATCCTGTTGGGAACTGCCCTGCCCAGTTTCAGGAGCTTGAACCCCCCCCTCCACCCACCCATGGCTAAGGTTCAGTGAGCGACCTTCGGACTATAAGCCACTAAGGAGACAAAGCTCATCTCCCTAGCAGGGGTCCTGCCTCTGCCTCTTTTACTTCACCCTGCCTGGCCCCCAATGCTTGATCAGTTAGCCAATGATGGGTAAGATTCCTCAAGGAAGAAACGACCTAAGACAGGCACAATCACGAGGACCCCCAGGGAAGGACTTGGGGGCTATAGAGAAGGGGTGATGGACCCTCGCCTCTTGGCTTTGACATAGCCTGAGTCCTCATTCTGTCTTCAAGAAGTCTCCTAATCTCTTGGCTGCCTTACTTCCCCTGCCTGACTTAAGCCTGAAACAATGCCGGTGGTGGGTGCAGCAACTGTGCTGGGAAGGGCGGGTTCCCTAGGGCGATCAGGCCTAAGAAAGAATATGTAAAATCCTGTGAAACCTGCATTGTTTAGAATGCTCTCAATTAAATGATAATGGTCCAACCAGGAAGTGAGTTTGTTCCCCAAAGTTTTATGGCCATTTAACTATCTGACCCTGACTCAAAATAGGCCCTCAGAGTTCTTTGTGTGTTTTCTTTTTTTTCCCTTTTTAAAATATATTTTATTGATTATGCTATTACAGTTGTCCCATTACCCCCCTTCACTCCCCTCCACCCTGTACACCCTCTCCCACCCACACTCCCCCCTTTAGTTCATGTCCATGTGTCATAAGTTCTTTAGCTTCTACATTTCCCATACTATTCTTGCCCTCCCCCTGTCTATTTTCTACCTACCATCTATGCTACCTATTCTCCATACCTTTTCCCCCTCTCTCCTCCTCCCACTCCCCTGTTGCTAACCCTCCATGTGATCTCCATTTCTGTGGTTCTGTTCCTGTTCTAGTTGTTTGCCTAGTTTCTTTTGGTTTTGTTTTAGGTGTGGTTGTTAATAATTGTGAGTTTGCTGTCATTTTATTATACATGTTTTTTGTCTTCTTTTCCTTAGATAAGTCCCTTTAACATTTCATAAAATAAGGGCTTGGTGATGATGAACTCCTTTAACTTGACCTTATCTGAGAAGCACTTTATCTGACCTTCCATTCTAAATGAAAGCTTTGCTGGATAGAGCAATCTTGGGTGTAGGTCCTTGCC
This sequence comes from Phyllostomus hastatus, assembly GCF_019186645.2. Classification (NCBI taxonomy): domain Eukaryota; kingdom Metazoa; phylum Chordata; class Mammalia; order Chiroptera; family Phyllostomidae; genus Phyllostomus; species Phyllostomus hastatus. The sequence goes on along the minus strand of NW_025333709.1, from coordinate 30,294,496 downwards.
TCTCATGACTTGGAATACTTCTTTCCAGCCCCTTCTTGCCTGCATGATCTCTCCTGAGAAATCAGCTGACAGTCTGATGGGAACTCCTTTGGAGGTTACTGTCTCCTTATCTCTTGCTGCTTCTAGGATTCTCTCCTTCATTTTACCTTGGCTAATGCAATTATGATGTGCCTTAGTGTGTTCCTCCTTGGGTCTAACTTCTTTGGGACTCTCTGAGCTTCCTGGACTTCCTTGAAGTCCATTTCCTTCGTCAGATTGGGGAAGTTCTCCTTTATTATTTGTTCAAATAACTTTTCCACTTGTTGCTCTTCCTCTTCCCCTTCTGGTACCCCTATAATTCAGATGTTGGAATGTTTAAAGATGTCCTGGAGGTTCCTAAGCCTCTCCTAATTTTTTTGAATTCTTATTTCTCCATTCTTTTTTTCTGTTTGGTTGTTTCTTTCTTCCTTCTGGTCCACTCTATTGTTTTGAGTCCCAGCTTTCATTCCATCACTATTGGTTCCGTGTGCATTTTCCTTCATTTCTCTTATGGTAGCCTGCATTTGTTCATCTAATTTGTGACCAAAATCAACCAATTCTGTGAGCTTCCTGATCACCAGTGTTTTGAACTGTGCATCTGATAGGTTGGCTATCTCTCAGTCACTTAAAAGGATGGGTTCTGAGGATTTGATTTGTTCTTCTGTTTGAGCCATCTGTTTTTGGGGGGTAGGGGGAGGTCTGGTCTCACCTGTTATGTGTGAGGGGTGGAGCCTTAGGTGTTCACCAGGGTGGGGCACCCCAGTCGCTGGATTGTGATGTTTTATGTGGGGGCGGGGTCAAGAGGGAACAATGGCACTTACTCCGTTCTCCATGGGACCTGAGTCCTTCTGTTGCTTCCCCCAAGCAAACTGGGCCCCCATGGTGCCAATTCCTGTGTGGGCGGGCTTGTGCACACCGTGGGACCCTCCAAGAACCTCTCCTGTGAAGCTGGGTGTCTCTCCGGGAGCCTCAACCCCCACAGGTGTCCTCAATCAGTGTCCCGAGGCTCTATTTCCCAGCACTGGGATCCTGGGTTGCACACACTGCCTTGCTTTACAATCTCTGCCTCACTGGGCCTGCCAGTTGCCATCCCTTGGCCAGGGTCCACCCGCTACGGTCTTGCATGCCCCGAATGCCTTACGTGCCCCAAGATGCCTTACACGCCCCCGGATGCCTTACACGCCCAGTCCCAACTCTCTCTGCTCTCCGCGCCCTGACCCACGCCCAGCTGCCCAACTCCACCCCTCCTACCGGCCTGGATGAATGGGTGTATTTCAACTTCTTGGTTGTCTGACTTCCATTCAGATCAATTTTCTATCCGTTCTGAATGTTATTCTGTTTCTAAATTGTTGTTGTCCCTATCTTGGTTGTGCATGGAGGCACCATGCGTCCACCTATGCCTCCATCTTGGCCGGAAGTCCCCTGTATGTTTCCTATTGTTTGATCCTTACTGCCTGATAATGATTAATCAGCTTTACGTATACACCCTGTATATGTAATTTCCTATGCAAATTGAATCCAATAAAAGCTTGTCCAGGCAAGGGTCAGGGTACTCTCCTCTTGAGAGAGAAGTCGCACTGTACTTTTTCCTCCACAGGACTCAGTAGTCACTGTGAATTTATCTTGTCTCATCCATAACTCCTTGGACACTGCGGGCTGGTGTCCACGTCAGGATCCTGCTCTTAAGTCCATTTAATTGACTGTCTTCAACCAACAGTAAAAATAGCTTTTGATAAACTTAAAAAAAAATGTGCCAGCAAGATAAAACTGCTATTTTGACAAGTAGTGAGGAGAAAAGGTACACAATCTTCTGTGAGCACACAGCAGGGGATCTGACTCAGCTACTTTTATAGTTGTACAGTTCGTACACTGCACAACGAAGCACAGCCGAGAGGGCAAGCGAGCTGAAGTCCCACTTAACGGTCCGCTCACCCAGCCATGAGGGCTGGCGTGAAACTGTATTTGCCCAGAGGAAGGGGCCCCTTTTTTTCCCCACACTGGCACTGTCTACCCAAAAGGGTTACCTTCTTCTCATTTGCCCTGAATTCTTCTTGTGTAGATCATCCAGGGCTCTGTGTCACACAGTCAGGCAGAGGGGTGGGAAGAGGAGGAGGCTTCCCTAAGGAGGTGACTGGAGGCACACAAATAATGGGTAGTAGATATACTAAGGGGAGGGGGGCTTTCCAAACCCAAGGACCAGCCTGTGCAGTGGCCTTGTTTTGATGGCTGTTTAGTCTATGGTTCCAGTCACTTTTGACACCTGGCTGATCCCTCCCCTTCCAGGGGAATGGTGTCATGACAATACATTTTTTTCTTTGTAATTCCAATTAGGTTTCAGTCACTTGCAACCAGGAAAGGCCCAGCTCAGAAAGCATGGTGCAGCTCTTCTTGTCCAAAGCCCAGAGGGCCTCCCCACTGTGCCAGGCCCCTCCTTCCATGTGAGAAACCTTTGGAGCAGGAGCTTTGTCTTTGATGATCTAGCAGTCTCCAGCACGTAACAGGAACTCAATAGGCATTTCATGCTTCGAGAGTTAATTAACTCTCTGCTGGTGATCATTTTGTCCACTATGACTAAAGGAAGTGGTGAAGTATCAGAAGGCAAAGGGGCTTCTCTGTACATCTCCCATCACCCACCAAGTTCATTCAGGGTTTGTATGGGTCTTGAGCATATACAGTCTCCAGGTTATCTGTATGTGAATGTATGGCTCTGATATGTTTAGAATTAGGCTGTGAAGAGCTAGTGGGATTGATCTCATAAGGAAGACTCAGAGGCTTTTATTCTGCCTCTACATACTGAGTGCCACTGGGGCCCAGAAATGTGCCAGTTTCACAAGTTCTCCAGATAATTCTTATGAACACTAATGGTTGGGAGCACTTCCCCGGTCTCTTAGGGAAAAGCTTTGGCCAACACTTTTCACCATCTCCCATGAACTAACTTGGGTGTGTCTGGCTGTCAGGCGGAAGCATGCTCAGCTTCGATCAGAGCTACTTGCTCTATCAGGATAAGCAGACATAGCCTTTATTAGCTGTTCCTTGCAACGGTGACATCAAACTGCTCCAGTCTACAGCTTCACTATACTGCGCCTCTTTGCAGCTTGGAATTTCAATGGGAAATTACATGCAACTCTTGGAAGGGGAAAATATGTTGAATAAACTCATTCGTGGCCCTCTCCATCTGTCTTCATTGTCAAGGCCTCACAGAGTGGAATATACCAGGTTATAGCTTATAGACTGTTAAGAGATGGGGGGGTGGCTTCCATACATGTAACATACTGAGGTGTTTGAGGACCAATATATTGGCACCAGCAGGCAGAAGAACTTACTTAACCGGCTGCTGCTCTGAGGTCCACAGCTACCTGTGGGAAAGAAGAACCAGCCATCTATTTTGTGCTTCTAGTATACATGAGCTCATTTAACTCTCATAACAGTGCTGTAAGGTAGGAACATCTCGCTTTATTCTCATTTTCCGGAGTGGTTAAATGACTTGCTTAAGCTCACCCATGAAGAAGAGGAGCCTGAATGACTTCCCCTCCTCAGAGTTGATAGCTAAATAGGCCAGAAGGGAAGAGAGGAATATATGGTTCTTCTGTCATCAGGTTTCCATCACAGCATCATCTCCAGACTTTTTTGTTTGAGCATCCCGTCAGTAAAGACTTCCAGGTGCATGTCCCACATGTGGGTATTTATTTCTAAATATAATATCCATTAGAAACCAGTTCAGTCTTCAAATTTTAATGGGTATCAGAATCACCTGGAGAGCTTGCTCAAGCGCAGATTCTCAGGCTCACTCCCAGAGCATCAAAGAGTCAATAGGTTTGAGATGGGACCCAAGAATTTGCATCTCTAACAGGTTCACAGGTGATCCCAATGCTGCCTGGGGTGGTACTCACTTTCATCACTTTCATTGCTATGTAAACATAACCCTGCATTTTCTCCCTCCACTCCCCCCACCCCAGCTAAACCCACCTCCCTACCCTTGCTTCCATCCTTCCCTTGGTTTTGTCCATGTGTCCCTCATAGTAGTTCCAGAAAACCCCTCCCCCATCCCCTCTGACTATTGTTAGATTGTTCTTAATTTCAATGTCTCTGGTTATATTTTGTTTGCTTTTTTCTTTTGTTGATTATGTTCTAGTTACAATAAAGTAATTTATGAAACAAAAAAAATAGATGGAACTGGAGAGCATTATCCTAAGTGAAATAAGCCATGTGGCAAAGGACAAATATCATATGATCTCACCTATGAGTGGAACCTAATTAACAAAATAAACAAGCAAGCAAAATAGAACCAGAGGCACTGAAATAAAGAACAAACTGACAGTAGCCAGAGGGGAGTGGGTAGAGGGATAATGTGGGAAAATAGGGGAAAGGTCTTCAAGGAACATGTATAAAGGTCACATGGACAAAGCCAAGGGGGGTACGATTGAGGGTGGGGGGTGGGAGGTGGGGGTGGGTGCGGTGGGGGAAAATGGTGATGAGAAAATGGAGACAACTGTACTTGAACAATAATAAAAATAATAATAATTTTAAAAAACCACAACCCAAAACAGAAATTTAAAACAAGAAAATACTATGCAGTAAAACAGTGACTCGAATATTTTTCCCTGCTCCCCAGATAATTGGCTTATGCAACTTCAGGAGCCAAAGGCCCAATTTTGGAAACCACTGCACTCAACTGAGCCACGCTGGCTTTTCTTGCTAGAGAGGTAAGCTTGGTAGCAGGCCCTTCATAAATCACAGAGGTTTCCCAAGCCTTAGACATTGTGAATAAAGGAGATAATAAAGGGACACATCAGATGCGCACAGCTCATGGTCCCACTAATATTCCCCTGTAGTGCTCAAGCACTCTGCCTTTCATTTCCAGCTAACCCTACTCCTACCATCTTCCCTCTGCTTTAATTTTATTTCCCTTTGTGATAACAGCTCCCATCACTTGTAGGTATTACAATCTAGCACTCCTGTTGTTCCTTTTATGGAAATCCTATCCACTGCAAGGACACGTGGGATGTGATATCCACAAAGCAAAAATGTTCCAAGTGAACGATGCTATGATTGAACTTTCATTTGGCTGTGACTTTGAAGCCCCTGCTCTGGGTAAAGGATGTGCTTGCTGTTCAGTGTGGTGCCATTCAGAAGCACCTGGAAGGGGATTTTTCCCTGCTCACGTGTGATGTAGATTTCCAAGGTGCTTTTGTAGATTTCTTCAGTGCTTTTGCTATTTGGTGAAAAAAATGAGTCAGATTTAAATGCAGTAAATATAGCTATTTGTTTTACTCACTGGTGTTTGCAAAGGCTTGGCACACAAATTTAAATCTAAAGGATAATATAGCAGTAGGCTATAATAGCAATGGGCTCCTATAGCAATATAATAAGATAAAATGTCATTAATATATTAGTTATAAGATAATATTATATAATATAGCAATAGGCTCCACCATAAGAAGAAAAAAGGAAAAGGTTAGTTATAGCCATTGCTTCACTAGAAGACAAAAGAGGCATCTTTTGAGATTTTGAAATAAAGCAGAGTGGAAACATAGCTTATTAGTAAAGACAAAGTGCCAGAGATAACCCCAGGATTTCCTGTGACCAAATCTGAGCAATAAAGCAAAGGTCATGTACTGGGAGGTGCTCTTCAGAAAGCCATTTGTACTGTACAGAAAAGCTACTGCGAAACATGCTCTGGCTGTTGTTGAATAATGCCTCGGTTTAAAACCAGATTCCAAAGGACTGATTCATATTGGTCAACAAAATGGCCCAGGCTCATTTCTTCACCCCACAGCTATTTATTTCCTGACTGGCTTCTCACCCCGCCATTAATCTCGAACAAATGTGCTTCTTCCATGGGTTAAGCCCTTTGCTTGCTCAGACCTCAACATACACTAAGGGCAGCAGCGGGTGCCGTGACAGCCCTCCCAAACCCCAGCTCTTACAGAAAGTCGTCCACCCCTCCCCTCTCGCTGCTCACCTCAGACCTGCTTAGGGAAGCGTTTAGGTCAAATGGAAAAAGACAGGCCATGGAACCATGTTCCAACAGAAATAGATAGTTAAGGAGCCCTCTGGGCCCTCAAGTGCCCTGGACACCCTCAGTTACTTTTAAAAGAGGAGGAGCTAAAAAGAAGCAGTATTAGCATATTACGTTCTTCAGAAAATGTTTGAGTCCAACAAGGCATCCACAATCGATTATACTAATGTTGCAATCAGAAGCCCTGGGGCAGCGCCCCACCTTCCCAGCTTTCCAGATGTGCCACTTGGGGCAAGTCCTCTATTGCCTTATTAGTTTCCTCATCTAGAAAATGCAAATAACACCTCCTGAAATCTAGCTGTGGCAGATTAAAGATGGCCACAGACTTTTTGACATTGCCATGTGAGTAAAGCCAGCTTGGACTCTCTGATCCAGCTCAACACCATCCACATGCTAGCAAAGGATGCCAGCCACTGCCACAGGGAACAGCATGATTGTCCAGCCAAGCTCTGCCCAAGTCTCTAACTCATGAAATCATAGCACATAGTTTAGCCCTGGCTGGTGTGGCTCAGTGGATTGGGTGCCGGCCTGCAAACCAGAGGGTTACTGGTTTGATTCCCAGTCAGGGCACGTGCCTGGGTTGCGGGCCAGGTCCCTAGTTGGGGATGTGCAAGAGGCAACCACACATGATGTTTCTCTCCCTCTCTTTCTCCCTCCCTTCCCCTCTCTCTAAAACATAAATAAATAAACCTTTAAAAATAAATAATAAAATAAATAAATAAAATCCATTAAAACGATGTAGTTTATTGCACAATAACAGATAATCAGAACATTAGCTAAAAGATGATTGTGAGAATCAAGATAAATTATGGATGGGGAAGAATGTATGGACTACAAAGCAACGTGTTTTGTCCCCATTATATAAAAGGATAAATACAGGCTCTGGCCACGGGAGTTTATGGTTAGTAACTTTTGTGACATTTGCCATTATTCTTTAGGGATGCAAAGTCAATTGCCATCAGGGGACAACAGTGGAGATGAAAAGAAATACATTCAACTTCTCAGTCTTTACTCTGATGAGGTCCAGGGCTTTGTGAGTCGGGGATGCTAACACAGTACAGCTGAGGAAAGAATGCACCATCAGGGTTTAAGTTAGTTATTTCATTAAGGAATTTGGATGCATGATTTCTTTTCTTGTCTTATGACCTTATGCACCTTAGAGAATTTTGAAATAGTAATCTCAATTAACCAGAATAATCAAAGAACATGGTACTCTTATTATCTGAAAATTCTATCAAGGCTTCTTGTTGAAAATCTTTTCCAAAATGCTGTAATGACAGATTATACCAGTTTACTAATCAGCTCAAGTTCAGCCACATTATCGAAGTCTCCAAAGCAGTCTCCTGTTCCCAGAATGGCAGCCTTCCCTCCCCCACAATTTGCCATGGGCCCCAGCCTGCCCTTCCAAGGTAGTCCAGTGAGTCTGCTGAGAAGGGCCCAGCCATCAGAAAGACTGTGGTCAGCCACACCCTCACTCCACCCGAAACATCAGGGCTTTTATTTTACCTCGGGAGTCATCAACAGCAAGGTGTGCCAGGCTGGGAAGGTTAGAAGCTCTGTGAATTACTATGCTTGTGCTGGAATAATCATCATCAGGTTAAAGGGGCTTACATAACAGCAGTGCTGCATGTACTTTCCATTCAAACTAGTAAAATGTGTACACTGTGACTTGCACAAATAGCACTACTGTATGAAAGCATAATGAGATTATTAAATGTGTTTATTTCTCTGTTACAAGGAGAGTGTCTTTGCAAATATTGAAAAGATGCATTTGAATTTTCTCCTTATCCCTATTTCCTGGGAGCCTTCCATCTCTACATCCGAGTTTCTTCCAACCTCTCTTCCAGTTCTTTTGCTATTTGGATATTCTGATGTCAAATGATTTTTTTCTGAATTCTTCATTTCAGTTACAGAATTTTTGAGAATTCTAGAATTTTTCTTTTTGTTCAAATCTGCTGTCACTTGTCATAGTTTTAGTTTCCTGCCAGAATGTTCACGCTTGGCTTTTATGTCCTGGAACTGAGGAAGCATCATTTTCTAAGTCTCCATGTAATGACTTTCACACTTGAAGTCTTGGTATGTCTGTGTCCCCTGTCTGCGGTTTCTGCTGATGATGGTTTATGGTGTCTTACTCCTGTGTGCTCAGTAATTTTTGATGGTATGTTAGACATTGCATATGAAAAAAAATTACTTGTAGACATAATTTGAGATCTATTAACTTCCACCTATGATGATTGTTAATTGTATTTTACTTTATTTACTTATTTTGCCAAGTATCTAGTGACATCCAGAGTCACCTTAATTTCACAGCTCAGGACTTGAGATTTTTGATCCACCAAGAGCAGGGCATCTCAAACTGATACCGCCTGTGCGTGGGTCTCAATGTGCAAATTCTGATTTAGTAGAACTGAGGCAAGACTCAAGACTCCACATTTTTAACAAGTCTCAAGGTGATTTCAGTGTTTATGGTGGTAAATTTTACATCTCAACTTGACTGGCCACAGGATGTCCAAATTAAACATCATTTCTGGGTGTGTCTATCAGGGTGTTTCTGGGTGAAATTAGTGTTTGATTCTGTAGACTCGGCAGATTGCCCTCCTCAACATGGAAGGCATTATGCAATCCACTGAGCTCTCGAGAGCTTGGTGAATAAGAAACAGAGTAAAAGTGACAGTTAACTTGATTTGCATTAGAAATTAACAGAAATGTGGGGGATAGACGGAAAACCAGAGAAGATAAGGAGATCCCTAAAGCACGTGATGTGGAGGAGACAACAGACTTGTAAAACAAAGGAATGTCTGATTATTCTAGATGAAGACATTTGTGTTCCTACATCGTTAACCCCCTCTTTGTCTTTCCAGATCTTCAGTAGAATATACTACCCACTGAAGCACGTGGTCTGGGTGTTTTGTTTTACTTGTTTTGAGGAAGTTGAAGAAAGAACTGAGTTCTGTGTTTGCTTGGCATAGTACAGAGGCGGTACTTGCTGTCTGTGTGTAGATCTCCTTCCCCAGAACTATGGGAAATATTGAGCGATTGCTGAGTGCCAGGCACTTCCAGATGCATTGAATGCATCCTCTCCTTGCATCAACCTTGCACTGTAGCATAATCCAATTTAGAAATGCAAAAGTTAGAGCATCGAAACTGAAATATGATAGTGAGACGAGATCCGTGAGAGGTAACCATAAAAATGTGAACTTTGCCCCTTAACCTACCACAATTCACAGAAATCTTAGGGAGGGCACTGTTTTCAGGAGGAAGTGGATGGGGGTTCTGGCTATCTTATCCATGGCTAATGGGTAAGGAGACCCCAGCTGGCATCTGGCATCTTGCAATATTGTCAGAAGGCAATGGTGGTAAAGCACTTGGCTCAGGAGAGTCAATAGTTACTAGTTACTATTCAAGCTTAGTACCTTTCTGTCTGCCACACATGGCAATTAGAATCCAGAGATTAGGGCAATGTCTTCTTTAGTTAAGCTACACTTCCTACCACCACCACCTGGCCCAGTACTATGGCCCAGTACTATGCCTGGCCCAGTACTATGGATATAACAAACACTAAGTGTTTGTTGCTGCCAGCTTCTCAAAGTTCCCCAAACATGAGTACGTTCAAAGGCTGTAGCATTACTCCACACTGATGAATAGTAAATTACCCGAGCACGTAGGTGGCTTAAAACAGTAGTTATTATCTGTTAAGAATTTAGGAGCAGCTAAACTGGACGGCTGGGCTTAGGTCTCTCATGAGCTGCAGTCAAGATGCCGAGTGGGGCTGAAGTATAACTTGAAGTTTTGCTGACTCACTCACATGGTATTGGCAGGAAGTCTCCGTTGCTTACCACCTTTCCATGGGGCCACTCATGGCATTGCAGCTGGCTTCTCTCAGATCGAAGGGAGCGAAACTAAGGCAGGAGCCATGATATCTTTTATCACCTAAGCTTGGAAGACACGCAACTCCTCTCTCATTTTATTCTCATCAGAATTGAGTTACTAAGTCTAGTCCACACTCAAAGAGAGGCAAATTAGGTTCTACCTACTGACAGAAGCACCACATCATTTGTGGACATGTTTTTAAAACTACCACTGGGCCTCAGCCGGTGTGGCTCAGTGGATTGAGTGCTGGCCTGCAAACCCAAAGTCACCGGTTCAATGCCCAGTCAGGGAACATGCCTGGGTTGTGGGCCAGGTCCCCAGTTGGGGGCGTGCGAGAGGCAGCTGATCAATGTATCTCTCACACATCCATATTTCTCTCCCTCTCTTTATCCCTCCCTTCCCTTCTTTCTAAAAATAAATAAATAAAATCTTTAAAACCACCATGATGTTTTAAAACCGACATGATGTTTTACATATGGCTGTGTGCTCAGCATGACATGTTTATTAAATTGATCCAAGGAACAACCTTAGATGGTGACAGAAACCCTTTGGAAATTCTCTCCCTCTTAATTTATATCTCTGCCCCGCAAAGAAGAAACAACATGCACGAGAGCCCATCACAGTTCTAAGGAGTTCTGCGCTTTCCTGAAGAGCATTCAAACCACTGCTCCTCTGCAGACGGTGCTCGTGGGCTGAATTCTCCCATCACCTACCTGCATAATTCTAGGGAAGAAAACTCACTCCGTGGGACCCCTCTGCGTGTCGAGGTGTACTGCCTGACAGCTGGTGACCTGACTGATTGGAGACATTACCATGATGTGTCAGGTATGGCCCTGGGGTGGTGTAGGCACGGGAGAAAAGACAGATGATGCTATCACAGGTCAGAGCGGGATGGGAAGAGGCATCTGCTACCGCAGAGTCAGCAACAGCTACATGTGCATATTATTCTTCCAACAATTACACTTACTCTTGAAACACTTCTCCGTGCTCTGCCCCATGAAAACTGATTGACTTTTGTAAGTACTTCCTCCAGCTCCTCAATAAGTCAATTGCTTATTTTAAAGCATTACAAAGGTAAGACTCTGCAAGGATTTTATCTCTAGTAGTAAAACTTTCTTATACAACCCCACATTCTATTTTTTTATCAAATGTTTAAGAAAAACAATTTGGACAAATGCTTTTATTAAGCAATATTTTTTATAAATTGATAGGATTTCCCACTGCATAGATACCATACATTTTCAAAATTGAGGTTCTTATGTGTAGTTTCCCACTTTCATTCATTCTTTTCTTTTTATCTTATATACTTTTGTTTTCCTTAGACTTGCTCAATGAATTTGTGTTTTAAATAGTTCATAAAAAGTATTTTGGTGTACTCATATGAAAATGATGGTTGTTCTCATAATTGTGTCCTTCTTTGTAGGATCCAAATCTAAAAAAAAGTAATTGACATGTAAAAATCATTCAGAAAGGTATGCTCTTATGTAAATTCTCAACCATAACCTATCGTGGTTTCATTTATCCATCATAAACCAGGAGAGATGTGATCAATATGTAAAACAGCGAGTAAAGAAATAAAAAGGTTCATGTATATGCACATGGTAGACTAATATTTCCACCTTCAGTCTTCTTTCCATGGTTATGGATCCTTCCAAGAATAAAACTGTTCAAGAAGTATTGACTGATAACATTAGTGAAAAATAAAGCTGGATTTCTCTCTAGTCCCCAGCTTCAATAACATCCATTTTACAAGTGAAGGGATCATGAAATCTGACATGTTATTCATGTTACAATCACGCACGTTTGAAATCTGTTCTGGCACAAGTGCTGCAGCCCATTTACCGATGGAAAGTAATTAACTGCACAGCTCTAGTTGGTATGATGAAATGCACAAGGCACTGGAAAGGAAACTAACACCTGAGAAAATGAGGCCTTTGACTTCCTTTTCTTCATCAGCATATAACTTCCATAATGCAGGGGCTAGGAGATCTGTTTACATTGTCATCTCAAAACAATAATAAGAAATATTAAACACCTTTGACCCTGCTGTTTCATGTCTAGAACTGAGTCCTAAGGAAGTAATCAAGGATATCCCCAAAGATATAACAAGTCCCTGGAAGACTTCTTATGTTAATAAAACAATAAATGGGCAAAAATAACTAAACTGATTACCTAAAGTTTGGTACATCCATACAGTGGAATATCATGCAATCATTAAAAAATATTTTGACCCTGGCTGGCATAGCTCAGTGGATTGAGTGCAGGCTGCGAACCAAAGTGTCGCAGGTTCGATTCCCAGCCAGGGTACATGGCTGGGTTGCAGGCCATAACCCCCAGCAACCACACATTGATGTTTCTCTCTCTATTTCCCTCCCTTCCCTCTCTAAAAATAAAATAAAATAAAATCTTTAAAAATATATATATATATTTTGAGAGGAATACTTTATTATGGAAGGAAGCTTGTAATGCATTATTTAGATGAAAAAATAGGTGGCTCTGGCTCACATGGCTCATTGTGGATTGAGCACCAGCCTGTGAATCAGGAGGTTGCAGGCTTGATTCCCAGTCAGGGCACATGCCTGGGTTGTAGGCCAGGTCCCTAGCTGGGGGCATGTCAGAGGCAGCTGGTCAATGTTTCTCTGGTACATGTTCCTCTCCCTCTCTTTCTCCCTCCCTTTACCTCTTTCTAAAAATAAATAAATAAAATATTTTCAAAAATAGGTTAATAAATAGGATTAATACACCTATACATACACATACATATGTATGTTTCCTATATTTACAAAGTTGGGATAATTGTGTGGTACATAGATACATATGCATATAAGTAACAAAAATACATCCAAAAATTTTACCAGTGATAACCTTTAGATTGCTTATCTCCCCACCAGGACACACGCTTTGTCGAGCAAAGACTCGGCCTGATGCACCACTCGGCCCTCAGCATCTGGCACAGGGCCTGGCGGGTGCTGGCATCGTGGTACTCACAGAATATTTTCTTGAATTAAAGAATGGGATGTGGGGTGAATTTAGTATTCTTTGATTATTTCTATTTTGTAAGTTGTCCCATGTATATATTCTTGATAAGAAATTTTTTAATTAAGGCGGGGCTTCTAGTTACGCTTCTGGTATTTTCATAATTAAACTAAGTGGGACTTAACTCCCTTTACAGGTGGTTTGGATCACTCTGCCGTTGTGATTAACCAAAAATATCTTATTTGAACTTCTCCACACTCCTGGTGTGAAAGGTAAGGAAACGGGAATACCTCTTTCTCCCCAGATCTTCTAACTTTCACTTTAGAAGTCATCTCAATCAGCAAGAGAGAAACTCCCTATGGCTTGAATTCCACTGTTAATACAGCAAATACTACTGTTGCTGTTGCAGCTGTTGCCTGTGGAGCATTCGTCATGAACTGTTCTGAAACACGTGTCATTCAAACCTCAGATAACCTTGGAGGTAGGTACTGCCGTTTCCCCCAATTTGCAGATGACAGACTTGAGGCTCGAAGGGGTTAAGCAGCATGCCCACAGTTACACAGCTGCCCAGTGGCAAGACTGAGGATCTGAACTGCGCAGCCTGGCTCCAGAGCCCATGCTCTTCACAACCACGTGACACGCACAGAGGGAAATACCAAGTACAGTCAGGGAAGCAAATCAAGGCTCCGTTACAGGTCTCCTTACATGCACTGTCTACACTTTGGTCCAGTTTTTTCTTGTTGGAAGGAAAGACAAGGAAGAAAAAGAGAGTGAATAAATGTCCTTTCTTCCCCCCCACCAAACAAAATGAGGTCTGAGAAGTTTCTATAGCTATCAGTTGATAAAACTAGTAGAAATGTCAAGTAATAATAATGTACATGACATGCTCTGGGTTTGGTTTTATTGCAAATGTTTCCTCTCATTATTCAGTTGTGGGAGGACACTCCAAATCATGTCTTTCGTTGCAATTAGATTTCTCAGATAACCTCTTTTTAGAACTAAACATATTTCACATGACAGAAGGTCTGCAATGGAAATGAATGATCCACTCTCCATAATCTCAGTCCTATCTGCACGTCAGAATAACCTGGAAAGATGTTTTAAAATCCAAAGCCCAGACCACTGAGAAGTCCCAATGAACTGGTCTGGGGGTGGTGGGCCGTGGGGGGACCTTGGCAGTGGCAGTTTTTAAAAGCTCTCCAGGAGAGTCTACTCTGCAGCCTGCGCTGGGAGTCACAGCAACCCAATGACACTGACAGGCTCCCTCCACACTTCCGAATTCTGCCATGTAACCCTGGTGAAGTTACTTCCCGTTCTGTTCCTCTGCCCCAGCTTCCTTACCTGTAAAATGGGGATAACAAAAGTACCCACTCTGTGGGGGTTACCGTATTTTGCCACGTATAATGTGCATCCATGTTTTTGGTCCAAACTTTCAGGGAAAAAAACCTTTCATTTTAGTTTTTTAATTCAATTATTTATTTATATTTAGATACTTGTTTTTTTTAATTATAAAGGAATTCTGGCATGTATTTTTGAACATACTATGGTACAAGAAATTTTATGTGACAGATAATTACAAAACACAACAAAAAATACAAGGTATTTCAGGTAATACCCATGTATAATGTGCATCCTTATTTTCCCTCAAAAATGTGGGCAAAAAAAGTGTGCATTATACACGGCAAAATACAGCAATCGAGATAACATGCAGAGCACTTAGCTCGGGGTCTGGGCCACAGGAACAGTCCAGCGTCAGCTATTGTTATGGTGTTAATGATGGTGATGGGGATGAGGATGCCTGTGTGATCTTCTGTACCTGAAGTTCGGACCACAACACATTTCTCTATCCCAGAAGACAGGGACCATAACTTCAACCCAAAGCCAGATTTTATCATCTTCACCATGAGCTCCCTGACCTGAACGAACCTCTAGAACCAAGTATAATTGGTAGCTCATTGTGGGGTAACATTTAGGCCCCTGGAAGGGATGCTGTGTCTCCTAACTGTAGGCTACAACATGAAGGAACTCACTCACCGGGGATTGAAATGAATTTTGGGGGGCACTTCCCTGTGGTTTGTAACCACTTTCTGGTTGTCTCTGTAATCAACAGGGTCATCAGGGATCCTAAATTTGGCCATCTGAATTTCAGAGTCACTCAGTCCAGCGTGGGAGATTCTTGCATAATCCAATCTGTGGCAGAAATAGAGGTGGTTTGTGAAGATGCTATCTTCATACAGAAATTTGGTGAGACCTAGTCGATGATACCTTCATTAGTAAGCCAGTTTCCCATTTCTAACACTACCCTGTGTATCACTAGAATTATCTTGATTTGTTACTCTAAATATTTATCAACATATTACTTTTATAAATGAATAAAGAACACACATATAAATTTAATTAACTAAACAGAGTTGGCAACCTTACTCTACTTTTTTACACTAATGAATATTCTGTCTATACCGATTGCCTCTCCTACAGTATATTTTGGAATATATAGAAAACCTTCATTTTTTGACATAGCATGATATTTTTTAAACATATAACTTACCTAGAGACCTCATCACCACATAGTTGCAGCTCTATCAAGTTAGTTCCTTTATCCAAGATTACATGATTAGAAGTTGGCAAAGCTGGAACTCAAGCCCAGGGCTTTCTCATTCTGTTTCTGCCATTCCCCGCAGCCCAGAATGGTGCCATTCCTCACATGTGCTGACAGCTCCACACTTATGCTTACTAGCTTACGTAGTCTCCTCTTTCTATAATTAAGCTTCATTTGCTTAACCATTTATTCTTCATAAATCATCAGGCTGTGACTTGGAAAAAAAGTTTAAATTGCCCAACTAACTGAATCAATGCTTATAAAAAGTAATGAAATTAATTAACTGCTTCCAAAAAGTTTTTCTATCTAGGATAGATCCCCCCCAAAATCCCAGTAATAATAGATATTTTTTTAAAAAACCAAACACCTATGCTCACCTGATCAGCCCTCGGTACATAATGTATTCACACCACCTGTCTTCATCCGTGCTGTCAATATCCTAATGAGCAGAGAAGAGAATGTTTACGACGTTAAAACAGGGGTCCCGCCGGAACTGCCAAGAGAACGTGTGAGCGGCAGTAACAAAATATGCCTTTGTGCATGCTGTTTTCTCTGCCTGGCTCCTCCTGATCCTGCAAGGGCCAAATTATTCATTCCACAGATATTTCTGGAGCACCTGCTCTGCACTGGTCCTAGATGCTGGGAGAACAAGATGAACGTGGTCTAGAGAGAAAGCCTGGGAAATCAGCAATCACAGTCCGGTTCCTGACTCTGTGCAGCTTTCCAAGTTGCTCATAGCAAGCAGAATTTACAGAATCTTCATCGGTCATCCAGTATGCACACCAGCTATATTGTTCTGTGTGGTACTGGTTTCTATGTCTCCCCCTACCCACCCTTTCCTGAGCAGAGGAACTCAATCAGTTTGGCTCTCTGGTACTTAGCAACAAACCTGGCGTTTGGCAGGCACTCAATCTGTGTTTTTTAAATTGAATCACTAGAAATAAACACATTTTGGGAGCAATCATGAGTCTTTTGGATGTTGAAAGCTTGAGACCGGGGTTATTATTCATCAGAGAAGCAAAACATACACATTTTTTTATACTGTGTTGGGAAAACTCTAAATATGTAGCTCTTATACTGAAGAAATTTCTATTTTCTTCTTTATAAAAATACTATAAATAAAAAATATGCTTTTTATCATTTCTCAATTTCACTATTAAAATTTAATTTAAAACATTTTTAAATCACTAAAAGAATACACCACAATTTATTGTCTATGTCTTAATTTTTTTTAATAAGCTTGGTGGTGGACATATGGATGCTTGTTAATCTTTACTATTTTATATCACATACATATATATTCCTTTAGTATACATGAAAATTATAATAAACTTTAAACAAAAATTTTAGTGATTAAAAAAGCAAATAAGTCAAAAAGGACTATGCTGGTTTGCCTTGGGAAGAGATAAAAATTTATTCATTCAGCTGTATATACTGGGAATAATAAACTGTGAATATGCTTAACTATCATTTTATTTTATTAGGTTTTAAAAAGATGCTATCAAGTCTAAAAACTGCAGAATTTAAATACTCATTTCTTAAAGAGAAAAATCCGTTCATTCAAGCATCTATGACCAAAGCTCTCTGCATTAATAAACTTGCTGATAGAAAAAAAGCTGTATAAGAATCCACTGCCAATCTTGACACAGCTTCTGATCATTAATAGTAGAAACCAAGGAGAATTAAATAAAAATCAAAATTCCTCTTCCCTAACATTACCTATATGCCTTACACACATACACACACACAATTTCTTCCCTTATTAGGATGCAATTTTTTCTTAGACTTGCCAAATACCACATTTTCTAACATTCTTTTGTGATTCATAGGCTGTGTACTTATACTTTTATCTTATTTGATTTTCTACATACAGCTAGACACATAATACATATATGTGGTTTCCGCTCACCACGTGCCTCCCACACACGAAACTGAGGGCTTTGAAGACACTTCATCATCACAACCCTATGATACAATAAATATTGCTACCGCCACTTTATAGACACAGACACTGAGGCCCAGGAAGGTTAAGTAACTCGCCCCAAGGTCACACACAGCTGGTAAATGCAGCACCAGACAGGCAGGCTAATAAGTGATTAGAGACCAGAGGAGAGACAGGTCCCTCCAACAGTCAGCTGCAGGGCCCCAGGGGCGGCCAGTCTTAGAACCCTGGCCAGGCCACGACCCAGCCACCAGCCAACCACAGGAGCGAATTCAGAAAAACAAAAGCAAAACAAAACCACCAAGTCAACTCACAAAGTTGTAAGACTACCACTGTTGTTTGAAGCCACTAGGTGAGAGGTGGTGGTTCATTACGCGGGGATAACTAAGTGGTGCAGCCTCTGCGAGGCCACACTCTCCCTGTGTAGCTTTCCTCTCCTTCATCTCTTTTCTGAGATAGTCTCCCTCCTCTTCCCTCACCCATCATGCGATAGCCACGTTGAATCAGGGGTTGGCCTTGGTCTTCCTTTTGCACTTCACTAATTCCATAAGCAATATCATCCACTTCCAGGGTTCCAACAGTTACCAAAAGGGCAGTGACTCTTTCATCTACATCTCTAGTCCCAAGTGTCCTTCTCAATTTCAGATCCCTATATTCAGTGGCCTACTGGGCAGCTCCATTGACATACCACAGATTCCTCAACTCAGCCTAAAGCTGAACTTGTCATCTTCTTTGGAAAACTCTGCTTTCTTATTATTCTCTATAAACCCTCTGATTGAAGCCAAAATCAGGAGTCCATCTTGATTCCACTTTCTGCCTTATCCACTATGCCAGAAATTAACTCATCTCCCCAATAGAGATAACTTGCCTTGCTGTTCTTCCAAAAGAGCAGTATTTTTAGCTGGGTGTATGTGTGTATCAGTATTAAATATTGCACATCCCAACTTCCTGTATCAGGGGTGTCCAACCTTTTGGCATCTCTGGGCCACACTGGATGAAGAAAAGTTGTCTTGGGCCACACATTAAGTACACTGTGACACATAATCCCCCAAAAATATCTCATAATGCTTTAAGTAAATTTACAATTTTGTGTTGGGCTGCATTCATAGCCATCCTGGGCTGTATGTGTTCTGCGGGCCACAGGTTGGACACCCCTGCGAGTATATATCAAGATGTGGCCATAAACTAAATTCCAGCCAATGAAATATAAGTACAAGTGTTGCCAGGTCACTTGCGTGGAATTCCCCAATAGAGACAACTTGCCTATGCTCTTGGCACCTTCTTGACCCTTTCTCCTTGATCTCACTAACCAGAACACGGGTGCTGCCATCTTGGATCAAGGGGCAAACTGAGTATGGAGGCTTCGTAAAGTGGAGCCCCGAGATAGAAGGAGCACATTCCCGACATCACTGTGCTGTACTAGCACTGACTCACCTACCCAGACTTTCGCATAAAGAAATGCTACATAGCCAAAAAAAGAAGGAAACACACTTCTCTTTTATTTAAGCCACATTGTGTTTTCTGTCACATAGAGAAACCCTCATCATGCCATCCTCTCCCTCACCTGTCTTTTCAAGCACCTGGTAAGATGGATAAGCTTTTTTCTCTGCAGATATTATCTCAAGTCATAAAGTTAAAAACAAAATGTAAGGGACTGGGACATCTACATAAGGCTTACCTACGCATAACAATTATGGTGCTCATTATAAATGAATGCAGTTAGCATGGCAGTGTGCATATCAGTCCCCAGGATTGGTTTGTGTGTCAGTCCCCCAAGGCATGATTGTATCTGGGTACACTGCCAAACCCAAGTGCTTAAGACCTGAACAGCAAGGACTAATTTAGTGTCACTTTGTGAGGCCCTGTCTGGCTGATTGGCCAGCAGCTCTGTATGCCATTTCATCTTATTTTTACTCTCAGCATCATAATTGACTTTCACAATGGGGCAGACTGTATTTTTGAAATATGTCTACAATAACTCACTTTCCATACAGTATTATTATAATGTGATGTCAATACTCCTCAAAGGGGATTATGTGTCTTCCACTTGAATGTGAGCATGCTGTGACAATGGCAGAAGTCACACTATGTGACTTTTAAGGCTAGTTCATATAAGGCAGTACTTCTGTAGCAATGGTTTCAGCGATTACCAAGGTTCTTCCTGGTTGTCCTGGGAGACTTATTCTTGGAACCCAGCCATTGAGTACGGAGGAAACCCAAGTACCCCATGGAGGGGAACCAGGACCCACACAGCCAGTCCCAGTTGAGCTTCTAGTCAACTGGACCAGCACCAACTCGCTGCTTGTAATCCATCTGCAGTGTGAATCCCCCAGGCCCCAGCTGAGCCCCCAGCTATGTAGAGCAGAGATGAGCTACCCTCTGAGCCCTGCCCAGACTGCAGATTCACGAGCCCACAGATGATTGCTGCTGTTTGAAGCCAGCACACTTTCAGGTGGTTTTCTGTGCAGCAGTAGATAATTAGGATACACATTAAATTGTTGAGTCAGTTTATTTTTACATGAAGCACAAACATATTACTCAATACCATATTTTGCTGTGTGTAATGCACCCCCACATTTTTGTGTGCATTATACACAAGATTATCATAACCATTATTATACCCATGGTGTGTAACCATTATACCCATGTATAATGCACATCCTTATTTTTCCCTCAAAAATTTGGGCAAAACAGAAACATGTTATACACAGCAAAATACGGTAAACCAAATCCTATTCAGATTGTGTTACCTTCACATTGCCATGTTCGATGAGCTGTCGATAATCTCTAGAACCAGGCGCCGAAGTGATATATCCCAGAAATACCACCTGATCAGAGCTACTTCTCAGTAATTTCGAAACAGCAATAGCCTGAAGTTTCCTGTCGAGGTCATCTCTGAAAAAGCACAAAAAATGTAATTTTTTTTCTATTTGCAAAAAATGTTTAATAAATCTTAGGCACCTACGTTCCCATAAACATTTCTTCAAGTCGAGCGCAAACCCAGAGTAATTCCTACTTGGGCAAATGTCTTAATGTTCTGGAGAGGAACCAGACTGAGATACATTGCTGCAGCTGAGTAGGCTGGCAAACCTTTGACTAAGAACAACATGATCTTTCCCCACCAATCATTTGGAGTCTAGTCGATTTAAATATCTATTCCCAAAACAGCATTTTTTTTCATCAGAAGAAATTATGTCCATAATCATCTGAGACCTGGTCATCAGTATTACAGCTAGAGACTGGTAGTCAAAAAACTTTTTTAAAGAAGCAGCAGCAGCAGCCCTGGTGAGAGGGAGAACCCTAACATTCACAGAACACGCCAGACGTATGTAACCTACTCAGCTCCCTCAACTGAACAGCTCCTAGAAGTGGCTAAACACAACACGTCCATTGTGCAGAGCACTGTTGGTGCATAACTGAGATAAATAAGCAAGGACATCAAGCTTCGGGGTGGTTTACATTCTATTTGGGGGGAAATGGGGACATCATATTGGAATTTCCAACCAGGAAATCTGAAACCACTCTAGGTGTTTTAGACAAAGTAAATTTAACATAGGGAACTGGTTACCTAGGTGATGGAAAGTCAAAGAGCAGACAGTGAGGCAACAAGGAGAAACCAGTACCACCTCCAGAGCCAGGGGGAAGACAGAAGGAGGCCAGCATCCGGCCGCCTGCCCGGACTGGTGCTACAGAGGAGGTTGCCCAGAAGGACCTGGGGTCCTCTAAGGAGGAGCTAGGGCCCCGGAGGATGCTCACTCACTGCCAGAAAATCAGAGCAAGCACAAAGGGAGGATGAGAAATACCCTGGCTCCTCTGCTCCAGCCTTCAAAGAGCCGCCCATCGGCTACATGGTGGCCAGAAGGCAACAGACAGCATATGCGGTTGGTTCCTTACAATGTGTAGCCAAGAGGGAGGTAAGCCAGGAATGAATCCAGGAGCAAATAGGCACTAGAACAACACAGGCATTTACAGAGAAAGAGAGCTTAATATATGATTAAGTAAAAAGCAGTGATGAAGGAAGATAGAGGGGGATCACCAACGACCAAGAAGATTGGAGACACCTCATTAAGGTAGGATCTGAAGATGGGACTAAGCTTAGACAAGCATGTGTGGACAGCTGAGTACTATTAAAAGATGTCTCAAGAAATGAAAGAGTGAAGAGAAGGACCATTTGTCTAACATCTTTGATACTGAATTCTCATAATAACTGAGAGGCAGGCGTTAGCTCTATTTTTAAAGGATGCTAAGGAACATGTCTATGGCTATTTTCCATCTCCCCTGCCCAGATCCATTCTCGGCCCTTCTCCATGCCCTGGGAGGCTGACACCTGCACATTTCATCCCCTGGGCTCCCTGTCTGCTAGTTTCCAGTTCTGTTTCCCCAGTGGGGGGCACCAGCAGAACATGAAAAGGCGAAAGGAGAGAGAAGCCATGGTATTTCTTCCCAGTCCTTCTGGCAGTAGTAGCTGCACTCTTCATGCCCGGCGGCCCCTGGTTCCAGCTCCCACTCTGAGAACACGGAAAACGAGAATGATTCCCCACTGTTGCTAGTGCCTCAGGGCCTTAGCATCTCTGACCTGTTCCGTTGACCCTTCTCACGTATTGGTAAATAAACCATTACGTCAGCAGTGAATTCTGTTCCTCCTGACACATGGCATGAGGATCGAATCCAAGTGTAGAACATTCTGAAGTCACTGGAGCACAGACAGCATTTTTGTACACATATATTTTAGAAATATATTGTTGGGAAATAATCTATGAATCTGGCTTTACATTTTTTTTGGAAAAAAAATTTTATCCAATTTTCAGTGACAAGTGACCTGAAACTAACTAAGGTTATATCACCCAGGAACCCAAACTAGAACACAGGTCTTCGGACTACAGGTTCTGTGCTGTTTCCTTTTTGTATATTTATTCGTGTTATAAATGATTGGAAAAAAACAATGGAAAAATCAACTGGTGGCTTAATGACCTAAAATTGAATCAAAAAACAGCGTGTACCTAAAAGACTTCTAAGAAATGCTGCTATTTCCTACTTATTGGTTGTAAGGAGATATTTGCATAGTCAGTAATTTCTAAAATCTGGTTGATCAGCTAATAATATGCACAAGCATTCTGCATTTCATTTCTAATATGAGTTCATGTTTATATGCCATAATCACTAGAAAATGAAATCTCTAAATATTTATGCACCGTGAGAGTCCTGTATTTAGTACTGCAGAAAACAAAGACAGGCAAGCACATGTCACGATGGCTTCACAAATTATCTGAAGCACAAACTTCCTCCCGTGCCTTGGCGGGAGGCCACAGTGTCCCTGGGCAGGGCTTCTGCGGAGGGACACCAGGGCTGGGCTCTAAGGTCAGAGGCTGCACCCAGCACTGCGCTTCAGACACAGCAGGTGCTTGATTTCTGTTTGATAAATGAATTGTTGTTTAAGCTGCCCCATGTCCTTTACCTCTAGAGGTAAAGGATGACTTGGTTTAATAATAACAGCCAGTGTTAATCGAGCACTTACTGTATCCATGTACCATGCATAAGATAATATATCTCATTTCATTCTCACAAGAACCCTGTGAAACAGGCAGGATGACTGCCCCTGACTTAAAGATGGGAAAGCTAGTGAATGACTTGGTGAAGGATATACCACGAATTGGGGTTCAAACCAGATTGATTCTAGGTTCTGGAATTCCATGCCCTTGACCATTAAACTACACAGCCTCCCTGGAGTTACATCTCCTCAATAAAGGTTAGCTATTATTGCTACTGCTGCTGTGGTCATTATTAAATCAAGTGAGTAAGACAGCAAGTAAAGGCTGTGGTGTTCTTCAGAGAGCTGTAGAGGTGTGGCTGAGAGACAGTCAGACAAGGCTGTTCTTCCGACCCAGTCTGAGCACTGTCTTTCTGTCTTGTCTTTCCTTTCAACTCCAGTCTTCATATCGCAGAGGAGCTTGGAGGGAGTTGAAGGGGACAGCGGCCTGGGGGTGGGGCAGAGAGAAGCAAGGCAGTGGGGAAGGAGCAGGTTTAACTGTTTCTTAGGTTAAAACCTTGCAGTCTTTTTTTAAAACACAAAGTGCCTTAAAAAAAAAGATATAGTGTCGCAGGTTCGATTCCCAGTCAGGGCACATGCCTGGGTTGCAGGCCACAGCCCCCAGCAACCGCACATTGATGTTTCTCGCCCCCACTCTCTCTGTCTCTCTCTCTCCCTCCCTCCCCCTCCCTTCCCTCTCTAAAAATAAATAAATCTTTAAAAAAAAAAAGATAAACGCAATTCCAGTGCTACTTAAGGTCAGCAGAATGGTTTCTGAAGGCCTGTAGTTGCTATGTGAAAATTACTGGGAGAAACAGAAGACATTTCTTCAAACAGCTTTTTAAAGAGATATGGACCATCTATAGCATTCATCTTCCAAACACCCTCCTTATTTCTACGGAGGCAGGCAAGAGTCTGATTAGTGAGTAAATCTTAAGATTTGTTTATATTACTCATGCTCTGACTTGTTTCAGGAAAGACACAAGCGTGCTTTCCCAGATCCCCACAACACTGTGAGAAAAAGTGAGGCAACCGGGAAAATAAGGGTAGCAGGCCCATTAGTCTCGTTTAGGCGAAACTTTGTACAACGCCATTGTTTTTCCAGCGTTCCATATGTCACTTTAAAGCTCTGTGGCCTCGTGTTATGAATGTGAACTGAACCTGTATGCCTTACTTTGTAGCACCTAGCACTTTACATCAGTGTTTATTATTATTAGTACAGAGTGTTTACTGCAGTAGAGCATCAGTTATATACCTTTATCTTTGCTCTTACAACATATTCTTGGCATTATTCGTGATTTACTCAGTACTGAGCCACTAGTTGTGAGTGTTATTTTGGGGGATAAATCTCATTCCCCACTGCTCATGTCTCCTTGTAGAGGGACTTTCTTAGAAAACCATCTCCAGCCTCTCTCTCTCTCCATTCTTTTCTTTTGAGGAGGATTTCTATAATTAATGAAGTTTAGAAGAATTAACTGGGCAGACTTGTCTTGAATCTTCCTCTCTCTCTTCTTGAAAACTGCTAGTTGGCAAACAGGGTGTTTTCTGGTTCAATGGCTCCGCCCAGCTTGGTAGGCAGGCTCCGCCCCCCCAGGGAGGCCTGCTGCTGGGGGAGCAGGTTTCAGGTGTCGCTGGGAGATGTATTTCTGGGTCCAAACGGATGCCCCTCCATCATGTTGCCCAAATAGGCTTATCAAAATTAAAGGTGATATTTTGATCTCCTGGCCAGATTCCTCTGGATTGTGAAAACACTGGGGAAGAAGGAGTATCATTTAGTGCTCTCAGATCCTAACAGTGTTTCCCACTGCAGTCGTCCTGAGAGAAAAGGGGATTTCCTTTTTCTGCAGCCAGGTTTACCCTGCAGTTCCAAGTACTCGCAGGACCTGAGCTGGCCTGCCTAACTCTTAGCCATACGACCTTGGTGGGACAAGTCATATAACCTCCCTCAACCTACTCTGTTTGTCTATAACATGGTGCTATAATGGTATTTACTTCATACACAGCGAACATTAAATCCATTAAAGTACTCAGCCCAATGCCTGCTCAGTAACTACTGGCTAACACAGACATCATTGCAGTCTTGTACCACCACTAAGTACTACCTGCATCACAACTGTTTCTATGCTTGACTTTTAAAAGCAATCACACAGGGAAAATCTTTTGGGAAGGAAAAAAAAAGAAGAAAGCAAGATAGGTCATTGCATAGAAGACAAAGTAATATGCTAATAATGTTTCTTGGCATTAGACAGACCAAAGAACCCACTCGTGATTCCCAAAGTGTGTCACAACAAAATCCACCAGTTTGTCCGAGATGTTCACGGTCAGGGTTATGGCTGGTGCAATCTCGCCCTCTGGTGACGGGAGAAGGTGGTGCTCCGATTTCACAATAGGGTATCTTGACAAAACCATAATCCTGTAGACAAATAAAAAGAAACATCATCGTTGGTTCAACCACACCCTGCAGACAGGACTAAGCAAATGTGGTCAAAGGGGGCGAGTCGCACTTCACGTCCCACTGAGGGGCACTCAGGGCAATAATGTGGCAGAGACTTATGTGGCAATCTACTTAGTGGTTCATTGTATCTCTGCTATTTAGCATTTCTCGCTGTGTCACTAATAAACTCTGAAAAAACAGTTTTATCAACTCTGTTTTAGCAAGTGCTATGGAGACACATAAAGGGAAGAATTAATAATACACAAAATCCATATTACTTGCATTGTTACTCTGGCAACATATTTGCACAAACAATTCTAATATCCATCAACACATTTGGAAATGTACAATCTTGCCAGCAAGGACACAATGCAATGATTTACAAAATTAGAAATTAAAGCCCTTCCAATAAAGATGTGAAAGTATGCTCCGCCTTAGAGTAAGTCACAGAACTAGGGAGAGGACGAGCAGAGCTGGACCACAGCAGGCTCCTCTTGCCTGGCTGGACCCACGTGGTCTCCCCAGGTCCTTAGGGAGTCCCTCAGTCCTCCAGGACTGTCTCCACTGATGATAATTGAATCCACACATCCAGCCTGTCCTGCCCTACTCAGAGCTCCAGGCTATGCACAGCTGCTTACTGGGTGTCACTTGTCTGTCCAGGGGCATCTCAAACTCAGCACAATCCTGCTACTCCCTGGGTCATACCAATGCCATTCAATGGCATCATCTCCTATCAGGTTATCGGGTCAAAGACCTACACATTGCCCTTGACTCTTCACTTCCAGGTCCCTGACACCCAAACCTTCAGTAAGTCCTCTTGGCTGTGCCCCCAAACAGTTCCTGAATGTGCCCCCTTCTCTCCATCCCCACAGCTCTCCCTGTCATCTCCACCCTGCAACTACATCTGCCTCCTCACTGGTCTCCATGTCCCCGCTGATGCCCCTGACACTCTGTCCTTCCGAGAACAGTTGGCATGAGCTTTTAAAAATGTAAATCAGATCAGTTTGCTTTCTCGTTTGAACCTCCAGGGGCTTCCCATCACAACTGAATTAAATCAAGTCCTAAGCATGGGTGATGGGCCCTTTAAGATCAGGTGCCCACCCTTGACCTCATTTTTTGTCAGCCCCCCTCAGCCCCTATGCCTCTGGCACGCCAAACTGGGTCCTGACTCAGATCTTCACCCTGGTGATTCCCTCAGCTCTCCCCACACCTGCGCCCTGGGTTCTTCCCATCATGAGGTTTAGAGCACCTTCCTGACCATTCTACCTGCAAGAGCATCCCCACTGCCCCTGCCCACTCAGCCACTTTGTCTCTCGATAGCTTGTTTCCCCTTCTACACAATGTATGATCACTATCTCACATTATCTTATTTCTTGGTGTGCATGTTTATTTTCTGTCTCTTCACACCAGACTGTACACTCCACGAGGACCATGTCTAGGTCAGACGTGTTCGCTGTTGTAACCTCAGCTCCTGTGCTGAATGGTTTATAATGAATGGTGAATTGAAAATACCCAGTAACAGGGAGACCATTGAAACAACGATGGAACATGCATATCATGCATATTGTCAGCACCTCCCTATCCCCCAAGAAGATCAATGAGCCACAGCCCTAGGTCTAAGGTATGCCAATCTCAACGTTCCATATGCTCAGGATTAGTGCCCAAGGCACACTCACCCCCAAGTGTGATCCCTTGTGCTCGGACCAAAATCAGTGTAGAAACCCAACTTCTCTCCTAACCACATGGTTAAGTCATTGTTCCCAATAAAGGGCTTAGAAGCATCACTCTCCAAAATTGTTATGAAATCGGCACCTGTTCAGAAAAAAGAATGCACGGAGTGATTAACCACAGCAAGGCAAAAGCCGTTACTACAACTTTGTTCTTGAGCCCTTTGCCTTCACTCATAAATCAAAACCAAATTCCTAATGAGACACAAAGTGAAGTAGACCAAATTTGAGCTACGAGGGAGTATCCCCATATTTAGAATGTAATTAATACATGGGGTGCCATAAGCAAATGTGAGAAAGGATAAAAACATAACTTTTCTAAATTTTCAAATATTATTAACATAATTTCCCAAATTTCAAATGAGCTTAATGTCTCTTTAAATTCCCAATTTATGTTCAGGAACGAGAGAGTGGTGCACAATAGTGTTTTATTCCTGGTCAAACAGCTCCATGGTGTCGGCACCAAAGTGTGTACGGGCTTCCCCAGACCCTGGCCGCATGTGTCTCGGCAGCCTGTGATCAGAACTAAAGGACCCTCAGCACCTTCCCAGGAGATGTGCTTATCATTAGGAATAACCAGAACAGTTCAGCCCTTCACATATCTTGCTCCACCCTCCATGCAGTTGACCTAAGAACCAAACGCCCACACATTCTCAAGGATGCTCATACAAAGATGAGCTACCCCCTCCACCCCAACCCCCAGCACAGAAACTTAAAAATTGCCCCTTAGGCTCTTGGAAACAATTTGCTTCACAAATGAGCATCACCCTGACCCATGCTGCCTTTTAATACAACAGTTTCCTGGTTCCCAAAGTGAGTCCCCAAGTGACAGGAGCCACCAGCAGGGGCAGCTCTAAGAGCAAAGGGATGACAAGAATCCCCTGTAGATACCCAGTATGAGGCTTCGTTCAGAATCAACTGAACTAATTGCTCTCAGCCTTTTGAAGAGATTAGTTTATAACCCATCAAACCCTCCTCCTGTTACTTAGGATTATGCTCAAAATAAAGGTAACGACAGTAGTTTCTCAAAACCTAAAACTAATTCCAGTAAGATTTACCTGTCTGATTAAGCAGTTGAGCCGACCTTTCTAAACTGGACCATCCTTCGTTGTCATAGCCAAACCGGAAAGGCCAGATGGCGGCAGAGACCTCTGTGGCTGGTGCCTGAGGAAGCTTTAACGGTGATTTAGGGTGACTGTGAACAATGGCAGGCCCAATGACCCGGCTCTCTCCACCTCTCTCTAATGCAGCAAAGGGGTTTTTCTTAGGCATTTGCCCACATTTAAGTCATAAAATAAGGAGATATTTGCTATATGGTATTCTCATAATCTTCTGTGAACTTTCTAGCTTAAGCTTAGAAGTTAGCAGGAAGGTTTGGAAAATGAGCATTTGCAATAAGCATTGTTTATAACAGCAAAGATTTAGAAACAGCCTGGCTGTGGTTTCAGTAGGAAAATGAATAAATAAATTGCATCACGTGCACATAACGGAAGACTACGCAATGCTAATAAGTGAGCTGAGGCTACATATTTCCGTATGGATGAATCTCACAAAGATGATTTTAAGAAAAAAAGTGACTTGCAGAATATATATGTCAGATGTCATTTAGATGAAATGAAAAACATGGAAAAAACAGCATTCTCTAGGGATATATCATCTATCATAACAATGTAAATAAATGCATGAAAAAGATAGGCACCATATTCAGGAGAGAGGTTTCCCTTGCACCGGAGGAGAGTGAGCTCACAGAGGGACAGGTAGGGCCTTTTAACATATTCGTAAAGTGGTGTGCTAATTCTAACCAAGTTACAGATGGCGTTACTCCCCTATTGTCCCAGCAAGGCCAAGCTTCAGGAGCACAGCCCCTCTGAGAGTTCCTCTTTTGGGTCCATAGGCGCAGAGACTATACTGCCCAACCCTAACCACCCATCTCAAACTAATACCTCCTGATCTGCAACAGGGACCCTGTGCAAGAGTATGGCTGGATTAGAACACATCCATCACCACAACTGAAAACCAGCACCAGTGGACCATGTGAGCTCCAAGTGGAAGAGGAGCAAGTAGCAGTCTCTAGGCATAGGAAGGCTGGTACTCAGCACAAACAATGTGCCACCACCCGTGAGCGGGGCACTTCATCTTTACACAAGACAGATTATTCAGTTTAGTGAATGTCATGTGAAGAGAATGGAATCATCAACAGAGATTTTAAGAGGCACGTTTATCTATCCCTCTTCATACCACTATATAATTACCTCTGCATTTTATCACTCCAAAACCTGGTATTCCCTCATTCTTCCAATCTCCGTAAATGCTCCCTCCCTCCACCCAGTTGCCCAAGCCAAAAAACAAACCCAGAAGTTATCCTTGATTCCTCATTTGTTCCTCTGAATGCTGTCTTTCTCCCCTACTAGAGTGTAAACTCTGTGAGAGCAGGCATCCTGTCCAATGTGTTTACCTCCAAACCTCCGGCGCCAGGAACAAAAGAGACATTCAGTAAAGATTTGTCAGATGAATGAACAAAAGACCAGATAGTAAATCCAACTGAAATGACTCTTTTTGAAAAGAATCCCTGACATTACATATCCTCTTCTGACTGGCATTATTTGCAGTAATAATGACTAATAAATAAAGGAAAAAAGAAAGAGATCATGTAATGTGTTGTTTACTTAATTAAGCAATGGTGACTAAGTTCTGAGAGTGCGCCAAGCACTCCTAGGAATGCCAAGGTCAACAAGAGAAGCACAGCCCGTGTCTTCAGTGCAGCTTTATATCTAATGTGAAAAATGTGCCTGGCAATGCAGATTGCTAAAATCCAAAGTTAACCTGCAAATTCTATTCTGCCCAAAACTAACACTACCTTACATTACAGAACACATCAACCATTTTATCAGAGCAGATAGAAAGCATGATATGGCAAGGACTTTCTCTTGCCCACCTTTCTATCAGAGTGAGAGAAAAATAAAATGCATAAAATTGTAGAGAGCAAGCAAGAGGGAAAAGAATGAGACAAGAAAACTTCCACAAGTCATCAATACACAAGTTACCTTAAATCTGCAAAATTAAGAATTATCTATAAGTTTTTTCTTAAGCCAAAGAATCTCACATCATTGCCTCTAGTAATATCTACCAGGCAGTAAAAGAAGCCCATTATA
The DNA here is from genome assembly GCF_019186645.2 of Phyllostomus hastatus. Taxonomy (NCBI): domain Eukaryota; kingdom Metazoa; phylum Chordata; class Mammalia; order Chiroptera; family Phyllostomidae; genus Phyllostomus; species Phyllostomus hastatus. The sequence continues at coordinate 30,264,232 of NW_025333709.1, read as the reverse complement.
AAATAGTGCTTTATTTCATAGTTTAGATGTGTTAACTCATGGGATGACAAAAATAACTTCATATAATAAAATCATGAGCAGTTTGTTTCTATTACATGTGTCTATACTGACCCAAGAACCAACCCAACTTCATAAAATTATTCTACTATGTTATAATCAGCTTCTGACCTAAGGGCTAAGAAGAGACATAGGGCCCTAAATTCATTACATCCAGGTCTAGAGTTCAATCACAATGGTGAAGCATATATATTGTATGTGTATGCATATATATCATATAAACCTATATTAAGGTTTTTAATTACTTACCCCTTTGCCCAATTTGCTCTCATAGGTTTTATGCCGTAGTCCTAATCCTAATAGCCCAACACCAACAAGCAGCCACAAAACTAAACAGGAAGAAAAGATACTTGTTTAAAAGAAATTAAGTTCGCTTAAAATAATTTTCATGAAATTATTGATCCTATTAATCAAAGATTTTATGCAAAAGGGAAATGTCTAATTCCTGGGTTAATTTTCATGTATGACATGCATATTTAACCCATACTTTAAAACCAGGTTTCAAAGAATCTTCCCTAACATATGCCAATGACTATGAGCTTAAAGTAAAAATAACTCATAAATAGATACAGAAAATAACACATGAGACAACAACTCTCCAGGAGCAGGAACCAGCAGCAGGAAAGAACACCCTGAAGAATCAAGCCCATAAATACTTCAGATATTGAACTTTGAGAATCAGAACATAAAATAGATGTTTAACATGTTTAGAAAAATAAATAGGGCATTCAAAGTATGACTGAGGAACACGAAACTAAATCAATGATCGGGAAAAGTTGTCAAGAGAACAATAGAGTTGCAGAAATAAAATTAAATAATGACTATAATTGAAAGTAGAAACTCCATGGACAAGACAAACAGCAGATTAGATGAAGCTGAGTACAGATTTAGTGCCAGGGATAACTTAAAAACAAAGGTAAGGAATATGAAAGAGGTTAAGAAATATGGGGAAGAGAATAAGAAGGTCCAACACATGTCTAATTAGAGTCAAAAAGGAAAGAAGAGCACGACTGTCAGGATTAGGAACAAGAGAAAGAATAAGAGAAAGGCAGTATTTGCAGAAATAATGCAGAGAATTTTCCAGAATTTATAAAAGACTTGACCCTTGGATTCAGAAAGCCCCGAAGACTCCCAAGTAAGATGAGGGGTGGGTGGGGTGGGGGGAGAAAAATCTGCATCTAGATATATCACAATGGAACTGTGGAACACCAAGCAGAATCATAATAGCTGCCAGAGAGAAAAGACAGATTATCTTCAAAGGAGCAAAAATTATGACAGTTGATTTCTCATCAGCAAAAATAAAAGCCAGATTACAGGGGAGTATCTTTAAGTGCTGGGGGCGGGGGCGGAGAAGCAACTACTAAAAGAACAGAAATTGAAGGTATAATTTCCAAACTAGAAAGAGAAGTGGGGAGGTGGGGGATGAATAAAAAACCCAGTCAGTTCAAAAGAAAGCAAGAAGATAAATAAGGAAAAATATACCTAGAGAAAGTAGAAAAAGAAAAGGAAAAGGAAAATGATAGCAATAAATTATAATACATAAGAAATTGCAATTAAAAGAGATTAAACTTTGAAGTTAAAAGTCAAAGACTGGCATTCTAGAAAAGGCAAAACAATGGAGAGAGTGGTTGCAAGGAGTTGGGAGGAGGGAGGAAAGGACGAATAGGTGGAAGGCAAGGAATGTTTAGATAGCAAAACTAATCTGTGTGAGACTATGATGGTGCATGCACATCACTAGACATTTGTCCAAACCCAAAGAATCTGCAACCCAAGAATGAGCCCTAATGCAAACTGTGGACACTGGGTGATAGTGATGCATCCGTGTACAGTCATCAGGAGTAATAAATGTGCCACTCCAGTGGGGGGTATTGATAGCAGAGGAGGAGCAGGGGGGAGAGCTGTGTGTCTGTGAGGTCAGAGTGTGTACGGAAAACCTCTGCACTTCCTGCTCAATTTTGCTATGAACCCAAAATGGCTCTAAAAAATAAAGTATATTTTTTAAAATCATATAAAACTGTCTGAACAACTTTGCAAGTAAACTGTTCCAAATGCCTGAATTTGGTGAATCAACTAAAGAATTACGGTTCTTAATAATAAATTTTTAAAAAAGACAAAGACTGTCAGGATTAAAAACAATCAAGCAAACACTGCCAGACCCTGGTTTCATGGAACACAAATGAAACAAGAATACAAAAAAACTCCTTAAATTGTAGACCCCTTAAATTTTAAAATAATCTTTTCAAATTATAATAGAATACATATTCGGGGATTTTTTTAAGATTTTATTTATTTATTTTTATAGAGGGGAAGAGAAGGACGGAAACATCAGTTTGGTTGTCTCTCATACCCCCTACTGAGGACCTGGCCTGCAACCCAGGCCTGTGCCCTGGACTGGGAATGGAACTGGTGACCCTTCAGTTCACTGGTCGGCACTCAATCCACTGCCACACCAGCCAGGGCCATATTCAGGTTTTTATATAATGGTCTTACTGGTTTGTAACACTTCTTTTAGAAATACATTGAAATTTTATTCAGCTTCTTAATTGTTTTCTACCTCTTTATTCTTTAATATTTTGTCTTCTTTAGAAAACTATCAACTTATTGAGGATGGAAACCAGTTTTTATACATCTTTAAATCTATACAACACTATGTAGTTATGAAATTTTTTGTATCTTAAGCTATCTGCAAATTTTATACATGCAGTAAATATTTAATCCAGTACACTTGAAATGAGTCATGTTTCACAGTAAACTTATTTCATGTTTGAGTGTCTAGTTCATCAGTAGTGCAAAAGTGAACACATTTAATCTCCTAAACAGGAGAGCAAGAAATAAAATAAATAGTCTCGACTATTAAAACAAGGTGTTTTGGAAATTTTACCTGTTAAAATCATCTTACCTATGTTAGAAGTGAAGCAGAACTAACACAGAGCATTCATGGTTGGAACGACCTGAAGTCAGACATTTGCTGCAGGGGTGTCCAACCTGCGGCCCATGGGCCTCGTGCAGCCCAGCATAGCTATGAATGCGGCCCAACACAAAACTGTAAGTTTACTGAAAACCTGATGAGATTTTTTTGTGATTACTTGTTGCAATGTATTTAATATGTAGCCCAAGACAACTCCTTTACTTCCAGTGTGGCCCAGAGACGCCAAAAGGTTGGACACCCCTGCTTTAAAGTATTTCACCAAGCCCTGGCTGGCGTGGCTCAGTGGACTGACCACCAGCCTGTGAATCAAAGGATCACTCATTCAATTCCCAGCTAGGTCACATGCCTGGGTTGCAGGCTGGGTCCCAATTTGGGAGCGTTCGAGAGGCAACCAATCTATGTTTCTCTAACATGTAAATGTTTCTCTCCCTCTCTTTCTCTCTTCCTTCCCCTCTCTCTAAAAATAAATAAATTTTAAATTTTTTAAAAAAATAAAAATAAAGTATTTAACCAAAAAAAAGTAGGGAAGGTAGCTGTTAATAACATTGGAAAACAGTTAATAATTGATGGAACTGGGTGAAGAGTTCATTATACTCTTAATTTCATATGTGTTTGAAGAGTTGTTATTTTAATAGCTGCTTTTAAAAAAAGAAAGGAAAATTCTACTTACAAAGTTTCATGTATTCTTTACTCTTCCTGAAAAGCACTTTAGGGCTGTTTTTTGTTTGAAGAAAAAAGTCAAGACTTTTCTTAGGACCGAACAGCATATTCAGTCCAAGAATTACCATCACTGTCCCTATTAAAAGAGAAAAAAATACAATAATCTATATTACATTTAGTCCAAAAATCCTTCCAAGGATAAATTCCAGGAGCCAACGTTTCAATGAAATGGGAACACCTTGAAAATTCAGTCAAGTGAATTTATCTCAGTACCTAAGCAGACACTCTACTAGTGTACTTCTGGTCATTGGGATGGTCATAAGCAATCAGCAAGGTAGAACCAATGAATTTTTTTCAATTTTATGAGTGTTTCCTTGTTAGATCATTGAGAGCGTGCATCGCTGCTGATAAGGCAAAGGAGGGTGGAACTCAAGAGAAGAGAGCCTTAGGCACCCAATCTCCTCCACTCAACGGATTCCACATGGGCCAAGATGAGGCACACAGGAGAGGTTGTGTAGGTTCCCAGCGTGGCAGCCTTTGTGGCAATAATGCTGGCCTGGGACGTGGGTATTCTGGGCACAGGCTCCACACAGAGGTGCATGCCAGGACACTCCCCATGCCCACGGGCTGAGTCAGTAAAGTTGAGCTCAGTTAGGAGATGCATTTCATTGTAAGACTGGATCTAATAAGCATGGAAATAGGTATGACTGAACAGGTATTTAGTACACACGAATTAGGAAGTATCAAGTAACGGTTAATTCTAGGTGGAGGTTAGCCAAAAAAAATATGTATGTGTAATTTCCAGGAAATAGCAGGAAAAATCCAGATAATAAATTTATAAGTAGTTTTTTATTTAATGCAGATTCTTTTCCATTGTATTAAAGCCACTGTGAACATGACCAACATTTCTTGATTTTGTGGGCCTATGAATATAATGCCTCTCTTACTAAAAAAAGAAAAATCAGTTGAGAAGGCACTCAAAGCACATCATTCATGACACTCTAAAGAAATAAACGTGTTTAGAATGGCTCTTACTTTCATTCATTTTCTCCATATGGCAGACCCCTAAGCAAGCCGGAGTAAGGAAAAAGCCTGGCATTGGACAGGAAGACAGAGCGGGACAGAGCACACACACCTGAAAGAAACCAGAAGAAATACCAAGTTCGCAAAGCCAAGATTATCGCAGAGGAAATGCAGCGATGGGTTTCTCTACTTGGATGAGAGCTTGGGATTTGCCAGAAATATCAAATTCTCAAAAGTCATGTCAAATATTTCCTGTTATTTAAAAATATGTCTTCCAAATCAGCCTGTCCTGACAGAAGTCTAGCTGGTGGAACAGAAAAGCTTAGTGAAAATGTACAGAGTAGCTGAATGTACACCAAGGGCACCGCAGCCAGGGGTGGGGAGGGGAGCTGCAAAGACTCCCAGCTGGAAGCCTAGAGTTGGGTGCACACTCCCTGTACCTGTAATTCCACAAGTATTTGTCTAATTTTATGCATGGTGTTTCCCCCCACTGCACTGAAGCTTCAGATGGGCCAGGATACTATGTTCCTTAAATCTCTAGCACCTGGCACTTTGGCTGGAACACAGGACATGTAAGACAATACTTTTTAATGAGTAAATGAACAAATGGAAAAATGAATGCATGAACCAACAAGAACTGAACCCCCTACTAACGTGCTTTGTCTCCTCACTTTTAAAAGTGGAAGCGTCTGACAGGTTTACTTGAACTAAAATGATAAGCAACATTTGATTTGTCTATTATACGTCAGTCATTTCATTATTGCCAGCAGACAACTTTTAAAACCAAGTTTACAAGTTTTAAAAACCAAGTAAGTTTAAAAACCAAGGTAAGTTTATAAAACTTAAATTCTGGTACATAAGTTCATAACCACTGAAATGAAAAAAATATGTTTATTCTATAATTTGGGAATTTGTCATTTGCACTAAGATTCATATAGGCAAAAATATATTTGATAGGTAAAAATATAGTAAATAAAAATCACAGATAAAATTCAGGAGAACCAAACAAATCACAGTTCCGGTATATATTACAAGCCCACCACTGGAGCAGCAATGTGAGCATCGTATCACGTACCCTTTCCCCACACAGCACAGAGCACAAGTGTCACAGAGGACCCCTTTTATACTTTATTATGAGTGAAACTTGTTTTCCATCCCTAACTTACTTAAAAGGACTTTAAGTAATACATGGCACTGAAATTCAGACACATGAAGAAATCTGTTTTTAAGTAGTAACTTAGACATTCTTCCAGGGTTTTTTTTTCCACCAAATCCATAGACTCCATTTTAATGAGAAATGCCAGATCATTCTCTTTATTTCCACTTGGCATGTAAAGTACTAAATCCCAGTCTTGAAGGACAATTCCCAGTAGTTATTGCTTGAATCCAAACCTCTCAAATGCACTCACCCAAAAGCATGTCAGATCTTTCTCTGGCGTAGACACCTCCTGGGACAAATTTAAAAGCGGTGCACCATGCACAGAAAAATATGTCTAGCAGATAAAACACCATAGCAATGGTCATGCTTTTCCCAGGTCTCGAGCTGCAGCTGATAAGGTGCCCAAGCACTTGAGGCCACATGGACGCCGTGAAGAGGGCGAGGACACAGCCAGAAACAGCAGCTGCCCAAGTGGGCAAGTAAAGAAGACCCGCAGCCGAAGCCGCTCCTGTGTTTGGGAGAAGAAAAAGAATCAGACGGGAATAGCAGTAACAGTCTCTTCCATTGTCTCAAAAAAAGGGGGGAGGGATAATAAGCTTATAGGATGACTAATGTATAGCCATTTAGAGCCAGAGGGGACCTCAGGGGCATGCTGGTCCAATCCTCACACTAAGGAGAAAATGCAGTCTAGGAGGTTAATGTGACTTGCTACAAGTCACGTAGCTGGTGACTTGCACAGCTGCTGATGGAATGTGGGTCTAATGATGCTCAGTCCAGTGATATTTCTTCAGGAATAGCGGGTGGAGAGGAGAAGGCACTTTTAGATTATTTTAGATCCTAAGAGCAATAAAAACTGAACAAAGTGAACTTACCTGTAATACCCAAAACAGGGCTATTTAACTAGCCAGACCCAGGACATTAGAAAACATGTAGAGCCAGTGTGGTTTCTAGAATGTTTTTGTTAAGGACCCTCCTAAAGGCATCGCCATCCATTTAAATCCTGCCCCTTGTCCTACATTAAGTAAACTGACTTTCCCGACCTCGGGGGCCCAAGGGAAGATGTGAGTGAGACGATATTGTAGACACCCTGCTTTAGTGAGTCCACAGGCAGCTCACCCCTTATCCAGCAGCCCCATGGGGCGGGGCGGGGGTGGGGGGGGCTGTGCAATCTGCCTGGCCTGCAGCAGGCACTTCGCAAATGTTGGCTAACTTGTTGAGCCAATCCTGAGGAAATACAACAATTCTCCTACTTTCTGTGAAATCAGCTTTGAGAAGGCATCTCAGGGTCTTACAGCACCCCAATTTGGAGCCATTGATATAACACTTTTCCATAGAATATGCCATTTGCTAGACATTTCAATCAGCATTGGATCATCGTGACCCACCCTTCAAGGGTGTTTGCTGCAGACTCCTCACTGCTCCAGGCAGGAACTCCAGAAAAGCCAGCAAGGGGGCAGGAAGTGGCTGCAGCCAGCTTCTTTGTGCCCCACGGGCTCACCTCCATCAGTAGGTTCTGCCTGCACCATCACAGGACAACGCCAAGTGACTCTCTACTCCCCCCACTTCAAAGACCATCAGTCAGATAAGCATGAGAACCAGGTTCGAGGGCCCTCTCCAACTCACGGACTTTAACCCCACAGTGAGACCATCCAACACTTATATTCAGCAATGGTTATTTTCATAACAGAAAAAAATTTTCATTTTGAAATAAAACAAATGTAATGCCTAGTCACTATAGACATTTAAAAAATATATAGAACTGTAAGGAATCAATTAACAACTGCCTAAGACTAAGATAACCAAGGTCGATTCTCTAATGTTATTTCTCCTTATCTTTTTCTATGTCTATATGGGAGTATTTTTTAGGTAAATAAAATCATACCATATATTAAAGATCATGTTCTGCTCCTTATGTAACATTATATCAAGAACACTTTCTCATGTTATTAATTTTTGCCTAAAACATTTTATGCATATATATTATTCCACTGGATAAATACACTGCAATATAAGCATCCATTTTCCTATCATTGGCCATGTATGAAGCTTCTGACACTGTGAGGAACATTTTTCTTTGTCAATTAATCTCTTACTACAGCTCTGATTGTCTCCTTTAAATGGATTCCTAGAAGGATAATGACTGTGTTAAGAGGTAGAAGGGTCTTAAAGAGTCACGATCCGTGGCACCTGCTCTCCCGAAAGGCTGTACCAGTGTTCTTTTCCTCCAGGCACCTCCCCGAAAGTCTCACCTCTGGAGCCCGGTGAAAATTATTTTTTCTAAAAATCTTTGCCAAATTAATGATGAAAATAGTATAACATTTTAAATGACATATATTGGGTTGGCCCAAAAGTTCACCTAGCTTTTTCTGTAAAATGAAAGACACATTTTTCATTTTTACCAATAACTTTATTGATTTGGATATTTTGAGTATGTTGGCTATCTCCCACGTGTTATAACTTTGTTCTCAATTAGTGTCTAAATTGGATCTCTATCAACTTCAACTGTCCTACCTGACCATGGAGCCTCATCCAGTGAGAAATCTCCAGCACAAAACTTTGCAAACCACTTTTGACACATTCAATCAGTCACAGCACCTTCTCTTCACACTGCACAAATCTTTTTTGCACTTCAGTTGCATTTTTACCTTTCTGGAAATAATAAAGCATAATATGCTGGAAATGTTACATATTTTCTTCATATTCAATATTAAAATGGCTACACAAAAATTCACCAATTTGGATGAAGTTTTTTTTTAATGCATGCTGATATGACAGCTTTCACAATTCAATCTAACAGTTCAGATGAAGTTAAAGACAACTAGGAGCTACCAGAACTATCTTAGGGGGAAAAAAATGAACTTTTTGGCCAACCCAATATTTATTAGTGAGATTATTTTTTTTTCTGTTTATTAACTTACAATGATTAACTTTTCAAAGAATGAGTCCTGATTTGATATTCTAATCTAAAGATATCAGAATGACTTTGTTTCTTCTGTCTTACTGCAGAGAACCGTCTGGAGGGAAAGAAAACACCCCTTCAAATTTCCCTTGACTGTTATTGCCTTTATTTTTAATTTACTTTCTATTTTTTTGCATAGGCTATATTTTTTAAGTCCACAAAAGGTGTATTTTTCTAAAAGGCTCTCTATTCAAAAACCCAAAATTCAAGAGTACAAAAGAGTCCTTCTGATCATCATCATCCACTGGTTCCCCTCAGTGAAGACAACTGATGCTAGCTTCCTCTGCATCCTTCCAGAGACACTACGCATAGAAAGAAATGCACATGTGTGCACAGTCCTCCTTTTTTACACCAGTGGTGGCATATGACACACACGCTTAGTCACTTTACCTTTCTCATTTAAGCATACACTGTAACTATTTTTTGTTTGCAACTGAGTCTCCCAAGTAATTTCCTCCAAATCTTTACAACACCTAAGACATCAAACAGAATTAATGGTAATTGAACATTCCAATAGTATTATTTATAATGTCTAATATGTTTATTTTCAAAAGATCAGATTTTTCATACAATAAATTATAGGCACATTGTATAATACACTGGCATCCTATGAATGCATTTAGTACACTTTTTTAAATAGAATTTTGAGTTTATTAATTTAATAGCCATCAAGATTTCAAGCTCTTTGCATTTATGAAATGCTACTGGTCAGTGCCATAATTAATTTCATGCTGAACTTCAATTGGAATTTCTGACTTTAACTGTACAATGAAAAAATATAATTTATTTTTCCACAGGCTGCTTTTTAATGTGATTTTCAGAGATGAATCAGTGAAAAGTGGGCCCCATCTCTAGATAATTAAGTGTGAAGTCCAGCTTATTTTGGGTAAGTAGGTGATCCGAGAGGGAGATGAAGCTCCTGAATTATGGCCCTGCTCTCCTATCTACAGCAAAGAGCCTATTAGAAGCCTTGAATCTGTTTGCCCCAAGAGTCTTTTAAACTACCATTTTACACTCCAGAGAGACCGCAACACTAGATTGGATTTCACTCTCATGGGTAAGACCTTGCTTATCTGGGAAAGTAAGTGCAAGCGTAATAACACTGGAAGTCACAGCTTTTCTGTTAACAAGTTGGTATGTCTGTGGACCTCATTTCTCCCATGTTTAAAATGAAGCTACTAATTATCTTCCCCATAAGCATTTTGCTTCTGTTCCATGAACAAAAGTATGATATAAATGCTTATGAACTTTCAATTGTATTCCATGTCCCTTTTCTCTTTTGCATGCAGATTAAGAAGCTATATACAGCCCTGGCTGGCATAGTTCAGTGGATTGAGCGCAGGCTGCAAACCAAAGCATTGCAGGTTCATCATTTAAAAAAAGAAGCTATATACGCTCATTGCAAACTCAGCGTTAGCAAAGCTCTCTGGTCCTTTGCCTGAAGAATCTCATGAGGCATCTCTCTGACGAGAAGAAAGATTACTCCAATATTCATACAAACTTCCTCAGACCCCACAGGGAATGCCTACCAGAAAACAGCTTGACGTGACCACATTTTGCTCTCACCACTCCAGGAGGATGAGGACCTGGCCATTAACTGAGCAACCTATGTGGATTACATGAACGTCTCCACGAAAGGGTGACGGCATGTCGGGTGTGCAGACATTTACTTCTCGTGTTATTCTACCCACTTCTATTACCGATACATATATTTTCCCACATCCACACAGCATCTAGTGCAACACTCAGATTCACCTGCTTACTTAACATGTAAAAAGACATTTCACAGAAATCAAACATACCGTTGGCCCTGCCAGAGAGGGGAGAATTGTTTTATTTAACACTAAAACTGACTCTAACCATGTCTGCTGTTTTTTAAGGGAAGGGAGAAGAGTAGCTAATTCAGCCACAGGAAGATAAATAGAATGCTCCTGAAGCATCATAGCTTCATCAATATTCTGTGACTCTAGAGGGAGAAGATGGTCCAAGTCTTTGAATAAGCCAACAGGGACCCTAAAGCTGGAGAGAAGGGTGAGGAACTAAACTGTTACATATAAAACAGATAGGGAAATTGAGCTTCATTACAGAGTCCCAAAGGAGGGCATTCCTGCAAACCAGTTTAGCAAGCAATCTCAGAGAGCAGTGGAGGTCTGGCCGCAGGGCAACGTGCGACCCTCCGTCTCCTCAGGCCTTTGGTAAATCTGAAGGCACCTGACACCCGTCTTCGATGAGTCATTTGGGAGATGAGGGAGATACGTCAGCATGGTCAGGTCAGACTTAGACAGCCACAAGAGGAGAGCGGAAATGAAATAGGAGGAAGTGAAATCTGGAGCCAACTGTCACTGGCAAGCATGGTGACATCTGGGTCATAGGGGCTGCAGCTGGTTCTACGTAATAGCCCGCTTGGCAACAGCACATGTTTGCTGTTTCGGTCATCTACTTCCAGTCTAGGTGCACATGCCTGCACGTACAATAAATTGGACAACTGAGCTCAATGGCTGGCACACCTGCAGGTAAACTCCACATACCTGTAACCCACCAGATGAAACTGGTACCCGGGAACCACGAACAAGTCGAAAGTGTCAATCCGCTCACCAAACCCAGCAGAACTGCACCTCTGTCAAAAAAAGGACATGCCATAAGACTTCTGACATTGTTCATATGTCATTGTCCCATATATACAACAGAAAAATATCTCCTACCTCTAGATATACCCAAGAGATAACATGAGTGCAAAACAGCCAACGAGATGTTGAGAGCCCATGGGAACTAACATTCTATTTGCACACATTCAGAACACTGTCTCATGTGACTTGGTATGGGAGGAGAAAAAAACCCTGACAGGTCTTAAGCAAGAAAGTGATGGAGTCCAATATGCATTTTAAAGAGATCACTCCAGGCAGTGTAGAGAGCACCATGCTGAAGAGAGACCATTAGAAGACTGGGTGAAAGATGAGGAGGACTCCGCTCCAGTAGACAAGGCTGCAGATAGGGAGGAAGGGATAGATTCTTTCAGAGAAGCAGGGGAATCTATTGGACTAAATGCCCAGTTAGATGCAGCCAATGAGGAAGACTCAGAGTTCTAGGATGACTTGGCAGAGTGAACAAGGCATGGAGGAGGAAGAACGTGTCTGGGGACTAGGCGCTGCTGAATCTGGATGCGGACATGCTGAGCCTGAGACACCTCCGGATAGACGCAGATGTTTGCTGGGGTAAGGTTCAGCAGGCAGTGACATGTATCCAGATGCGGGAATTTCAGCACTGTAAGAGAAAGCAGGTGTCTGAGGCAAATGTTTTAAAGGTCCCTCCAATCTTTTAACATGAAGAAGGGTTGGACTTTACCACTGGAGAGAAAAAGATATCAGGAAAAGCAGAGCAAAGGTTCATGAGGACCAAGCACATGGACCAGCGCTTAAACTCATGACTGCTAACTCCTTGACTGCTTGAGCAGGTTTCAAAGCACCCGAGGATGCAGAGGTCTTGCAGAGCTTCCGTCCCTTGCAGAGAATAAAGATCTACACCCAGGCTGCCAACCCAGTCCCTCACAAGGGCACTCCAATTTTGACCTACCAAATTCCCATAAGTGGAATAAGGTGGGGGGTTGGGGTTTGGAGAAAATGGCCAGGTAGTGCCATGCCTTCCCTGGCACTGAGAATGATCTTCTATGTGGGGATGCCTCAGAGCCTCAGGATGCCCATGTGGGAGCACCCAGAGCCCATTACTTAGCTGTGCCCAGTCCTCAGTCCTCCCTCAGTGCCCCTGTACCACTGGGACAAAGGCCCTTCTGGCTCCCCCATCTCCAAAGTACACAATAAGCTCGTGCCACATTTCTGATACCTAAAGAAAGTAGTCTAGGCAATATCTGGCCATCACAGGTCATCACTGTGCCAACACCAAGAAGGAATTTGTTTCTTCAACCATAACAGCTGATGCCCACACCCAAACTCACCCAAATGGGTTGGGATCTGGCCCTGGCTGAGGATGCCCACTCACTGCCCATCTGGAAACGAGAGAGACTTCTCCAAAAATCCAGTGGGTGAGGAACACAAGGCTGCCAAAGGCAGCCCCGGCCAACAGCCAGTGAGACCTGCAGGCCACCCCCTTGGCTGCCTGGCTGCTCTTTCTTCCCTCAGGCTTACTGCAGTCACCATCTGGGGTAAAAAAGGGAAAAGGTCAGTTACACAGAAGCGTACCCTCTCCATTTAACAGGCATTCAGCGAGTAAGAAGCGGCATCCAGCTTCAAGGAGCTAACTCTAGAGGCGGGATGAGACATGCAACTACCATACAAAGCGGAATCTGTGGAAAGCTAGTCGGTGGGAGAGATCATTCTTGGTAGGCTGGATCAGGAATGGGTTAAGGAGAACAAAGCATCTTGGAATTTGACACATGAAAATGCCACAAGTTATTTGCTTCGCATGAACTGAACAGTAGGAGCAAAAATAGAGGTAGGAAAAGTGAACGGTGTGTTCAGGGAACCAATGCAGTTCAGGGCGCAAACGAGTGGAATGTTCCCAGTGCACCAGGCTGCTTTGCCTCAAAAGAACAGGGCTGCTGTCTGCGCCCCTGGGCACCCAGAGTAATGACAGTGCATTGACTGAGCAGTAACTGTAGGCTAAGTCCTGTTCCGAGCCCTTTTTTGAGCTCATTTAATCTTCACAACAACGTCGTGAAATTGGCTCTATTACTAATCTTATTTTACAGACTAGAAAACTAAAACCTAAAGAGACAACAAGTAACTTGTCCAAGGAAAGAGAAGCTGGGATCAGAACTTCGGCAATCCAGCTCCAGTGCCTGCATACTTACCTAGACGATACTCCTGGGACTGTTTAACCAAGAGGCCTCACCTCATTGCATAAGTGACTTACTGCACAAAAATGTAACCAGTGTAGGAAATGCTGGCAGAATTTCTTTATAGGAGCAGAGGGCCTGTTGGGCAGATGCTTTATGACAGTGTGAAGCTCTTTGCAGGATGGAAGGACTCCCTGGGGGCTGGCAGTCCGATTGCACAAGAAGAAAGCCATTCTGCCAACAAAGAAGCCAGAGGAAGGAGGAGCAGAGCTGAGAGCTATGGAGATGAAGGGGAGGGTGGTGAAGACAGAGGGTAGGTGGAGGCCTGGAGGCTCAGCAGACAGTCTTTGGAGAAGATGAACACCTAAGGTGAATGTGCTGAGCAACATGTTGTGTATTATGGTGGGTGAGCCTTCCCCCAGGACCCAGCAAATACTCAATAAAACTACAAAAAGTGCCTGGTGTGATCAGCTATGCTGGGAAGCTGGTGAGGACTGTGGAGTTATGTAAATGTGGGCACAGGGGAAAAAGCAGGAAGGGACTGACAACTGGGTCACATCAATTTAAAACAGAAGCGAGAAAGACGAAAACACAAGTCAGGAAATGTAAAAGACACCCTGAAGTTCAGATTTTTATCAGGCTGTACCTGTGAAACTTGCTACCTGAGTTTCCACATTCAGATATTAGTGTTTTATAAAATATAAAACATATCTTAGGGCACTAAACCAAGTTCTAAATTTTCTAACTCATATTAAGCTCACTTATCAGTTTGCTCATATGATGTTTTTCTGTTCTCACTCACCCCAACTCATGCCAAAATTGAGGCCAGAGGGGGACTACACGAGCACTTTGTTCATGGTGAGCCAGAATCCTCTAAACTTCCAGGAGTCTGTGAGGTTTCTCCTGTATTTACAAAAGAACAGTGACTCATTGAGAGTTACACAAAAAGCCAGGAGCAAATTAATTAGAATCTAGTAACACTCTTCCTTTCTTTTCAGAAGGGTCTCAAGTTAGCATAAGAAGCCAACATCCAAGTCTATCTTGGATATAAGTCTATCTTGGAGAAAGTCAGTTCCAGAGAGAAACAGGTGATATGAATGGTGGCGTGAATGAACAAGATTTTCCTTTCATTTCAAGTTTCACATTTAGAGTTTAAGTATCTCCTGACTCCTGGAAATAAAAAGCCCAGATAGTTCCCACAGCCCTAGCTCACAAATAACTTCTGCTTTCTTTTAATTGAATGTATTGGGGTGACATTGGTTCACAAAACCATAGAGGCTTCAGGTGTACAACTCAATAAAACATCATCTGCACACAGCATCGTGCACCCGTCACCCCAAGCAAAGCCTCTTTCCATTATGCGAGAGGTACACTGGGGTCAGAGGAAGAGGGAGGAAGGATCCCATCCTGGAAAGCTCTGTCCAGGGAGAAGAGGAGAAAGAGAGAGGCTGAAATCCTGCTGGAAGCATAGGGCTTCCTCTAACCTCCCTCTCCACAGTGATGCAAGCCAGAGACAGCTTTTTATTTCCACTCCCTGTATGAGCAAGGACAAGGTGCCTTCTGCTCAGATAATAGTCTACTGACTGCACCTGTGAGTATTTCAGAGGGAGGACAAGTCGAAATAGAGAAATAGTACAGAAAGACTATTTTTATCTTCCCAAGATATATTACATTCCGATCAGAAATGTAAATGATGCAAGAGAGAAAAATCCCAAAATCAATTGGGCATGCACTTACTTACCTGTGGAAATGCGATCAAGTGTGGCTATGGTACTTAACGTCAATATCACTCTGTTGGACAGCTGATAACTCCAGATTGGGTTTAGTGAAGTGTAGCATATGCGGAGAACAATGAGAAGAATCTGTCCTGAAATGAATCCCCAGATTCTGAGGTACCTGTAAGTGCAAAAGTATTTATAACAATTTGTTATGTGGTTTCAATGAACTATATCCATCATGAATTTTCTAGTTTTATAGCATGAATATATGGAATAGTCTGGCTGGTAATTTGCAGCAATATACATGACGTAGCCTTTATCTAGCCCATTAGCTAGGCAACTTGTCAAAATGCTGTCATTCTCAAAACATTAAGACTGAGGCAGGTATTTATGTCTGGATTTTGTGCAAAGGGAGAAAAAAGAGACTTCTTCAAGTCCAGGTGGAAGGTAAATACTATAACCTGGGACTCTTGGTCCCAACTTTCCCTTTGGTAATTGATCACTACACTTATTTATCCACAGGGGCACAGGATACGAACATACCTTTGCAAACCACTTCCTGTCCACCACGTCACAGCGTGTACTATCAGCGAAGAAGACATGCCAAGCGCAAGGAGCACCAGCCGAAGTTTGGCATTTGGAGCCTGGAAGGAGGCTATGCTGCCTACGGACAAAGTAAGGAGAACTAAATGCCAAGTGTCTCTGGCAACCATGCACTGGTACTCAGTCTTCCGCATTTCCTAACTACTGTGTCTGATATCATTTTTGGACTCCAGAAGATGAAGTTAATATCTAAGTGCGTATGTATATAAAGTTTTTAAAATCTTATGAAGATATCATTCTTGCCATAAAATTTACCATGTCAATGTGTACAACTTCATGGTTTTTAATGCTTTCACAAAGTTGTGTTACTATTACCCCTAATTCCAGAATATTCTCATCACCCCAAGAAGAAACCCATGTCTGTTATCACTCACTCCTTTTTCTTCCTCCCCACCCCCAGCACTCATTTGTCTACTTCCTGTCCATATGAAATTTTTCTATTTGTAAAATTTCATATAAATGAATCATATATGTAGCCTTCTGTCAGTGGCTTCTTTCATTTAGCATAATGTTTTCAAGGTTCATACATGTTGTAGCATGTCTTGATATTTCATTACTTTTTATGGCTGAATAATATTTCATTGCACGGATACACTGCATTTTGTTTATCCATTTATCAGGCAGTGGGCATTTGGGTTGTTTCCACTTTTTAGCTACTATTAAGTAATGCTGCTCTGGACATTTGTGTGCAAGGTCTTATGTAAACATATGTTTTCATTTTGCTTGCTTATATACCAAGGAATAGAGTTAACAGGTCATATTGCAACATTTTTACAAACTTCCAAACTGTTTTCCAAAGCAGCAGCACCATTTTACATCCCCACCAGCAATGTGTGAATGTTCCAACTTCTTCACATCCTTGACAACACTTATTACTGTCTTTTTCATTATAGCCATTCTAGATGGTCACAATCTTTAAGGTAAAAAAATAAACTAAATCAACAGGAGTATAAACAAGTTTAACAGTTAACTTCACAGTAATTAACCTTAAATATCTGAGATGCCAGAGGTAAGATAGCACATAACACTCAGCTCTTCTCTGTAGTTGTGAAAGGACACCTTAGGACTCTTCACTGAAGTTGTTTTGTTTCCTTAAGAAGCATCCTAAGGGAGTTTTAAGACCAATTATGGCTTACTTCAACTTCAGTTTAGCATCCTCAAAGCTCAAGAATGACCTGGAAAAGTATCTGGCAGAAATTGTTGCCTCTTTGCCCCCATTTCTGAGTCACTAATCAATCTTCTCAAATATGATTCTACCTCTACCCAAGGTAATGAGTTTTATGGAGGAAGGAGGTGAAAGGGGAACAATAGGAAGCATCCCAAATATCACCCCACCCGCCAATTATTTAATATCACATCTCTTATAGCCACCAGAAGTTCCTGGGCCAGAGCTGAACTTAAATAATAATAATAAAAAAAAAACTGTCCCAGTAACTGCTCAGACAGTGGTATTGTAGATAAGACAGCATTGAGCAAAGGCAACAAAAAGGTGCCAGTGATGAGACCACCCCCATAAAAGCCAACCAGGGAACATGATGAGAAAGTGAACTTGCCCAGCTTAAGGAATGCAGTCAATAATACTATAATATCTACACATTATGTCAGGTGGGTGCGAGACTTATGAGTGAACCACTCTGTAAACTACATAAGTGTCTCACCCTATGCTGTACACCTGAAACTAATATCATATTGAATGCCAACTATAATTGAAAAGTAAGGATTTTTAAGTATATTAATTTTTTGAAAATCATACAGGAAATTTAAGTATGGGGGAAATGTAAAAACAAAACTTGCAACACACAGGCCATAATAATTCACAGAAGGACACTGTAAGCCAATGGCAGTTGAACTCAGTTACTATATACTCAGTTTAGAATAGACAGCTTCATTTCTATTATTTCTGGGACACAAAATTTCACGGTCACCTGACATGATTAAATGACTTTGTATTTGGGTACATTTTTCAGTGGTCTTTACCAGTGTTCTTTCGGAGCCCAAGCTTTTTAAAAACCAGAATTCTAAACCTTGGTGGGTAGCCCTAGAATTCACTGCATTAACTGTGTTCTGCCTTCTTCAGGGATAGACACACACAAAAAAAAAAAACAGGAAGAAATTTGCTAGTGATTCCTGTCAGTGTTTCTGAAGTAAGTCAAGTGACCACTTCCAGACAGAAGAAACACACGGCATGGTTCATTAACAAATGCCACTGGGAAAGCCCACTCAGAGAAGTCACCTGTGTTCTAGCACAGGGCAAGACGTCCAGGGTCTGCAGCCAGCCACACGTCAGCCAGACTGGAATCTGGGGGAGTTGTTGTTTTTTTAAACTTTTCTCCATGATCTCACCTTCTTACATTTTTACTACCACTACTTTGCCAAGGTCTCTCAACATTTACTAATATCAATATGCTCAATTCTTAGTGCTAGTAAAAGTACATTTAAAGTTTTTTTAATTGCTATTTTTATAATAAAACAGTCTCAAGTTCAGAAGCTATAAGAGGTACATAGTGCGAAGTTTCCCTTTTATACCTGTCTCTATATACCCTATTTTTCACCCTGGAAGCAACTAAAATGCTATCAGATGCTTTAGTCTTAAAGCTATTTAATGCATGTTCAATTATATACTAAGTATATTTTCATCTAACCTTATTTTACACAAATGTTAGTATTCTGCACACTCTGCGGTGTCTCCCTTTTTCACTTACTACATTTTGAAGAACATTTCATTTCATTACATAACTAATAGTTCTTATTCTTTTTTATGGATGCCAAGTATTCCGTAATAGCCCAAGTTTCATAACCAGGATTTACTTAATTATCCCACATAGGTGACATTTAGGTTACTTCCAATCTTTCTATTAAAATATTGCTGCAATGGTTAAATAGCCTTGTATTTTTTGTCATTTTACACCCATGTGAGTATAACTGTAAGATATATTCCTACAGGTGGAATTGCTGGATGAAAGGGTATGTGCACATTTGCGATTTCAGTAAGTACTGCTAAACTACCCTCCGCAGAAGTTTGCCGACTTACGTTCCCACCAACAGTGGGTGCGTGTTTACCTTCCCTCCTTGCGATACAGCATAGTCACAATTTGCTTTTCCCATCCAACAGGTAAAACTATGTATAAATATACTCTGAGTATAATTTGTATTCTATACATTTCAGTATATTTTTAAGAACCAATTATATTTCCTTTCCAGTAAACTGATGGTTTACTTTGCCCCCTTTTCTACTGAGTTGTTGGTCCCTTTTTTTAATTGAATTGTGAAAAACCCATATACTAGGAAGTTAGCCCTTGACTGAAAGAGCTACACATATTTTTCCCCAGTTGTCGCTGGACTTCGCTTACTACGGCTTTCATCGTGCACGATTTTCGTGTTTCTATGCAGCGTCACTGAACAGCTCTTAAGGGTTTCTGAGTTATGTGTCACATTTGGGAAAAAAGAATACACTATGTTCAAAAGTTGACCTGTTACCAAGGTTTCTTTTCCCTCCTCATTTCTGTGATTTTTTTAGGCCTTTCCAGTCTGAGAGAAAAGTGAGAAATGTAAAATACATTGGTTTTTGGTCTATTCTTCGAATTTTACTAAAACTCTTCTAAGGTAGTAGTAAGAGAGAGAAGTCTTTTATTTTTCTTATTTAATCATTTAGAATTCAAAAAAAGCCTCCATATTTTCACCTGATTTTTAAGTAAAAGAAATGCTTTTCAACTTACCAACAGTGATCACCCGCAGCAGGGTCAGCATCCACTTCTTCTTAACCAGCTTCCAGACAGAAGTGCTTGTTAGGAATATCGGAGAAAGAAACGCTATGCTAAACCCTTCTAGCCCGGTGAGTTCCAGTGTTTGCAGGGGAAAGTAATAAATCATTGGGGCCAGGCCATGCAAGAGAGACCAAGAAACATATCCTAGAAAGAAAAAAAATTTTTTTTTTAATTTTCAGAGAAAGGCAAAGTGTAACCTAGTCACTGTTTCAAGCAGTGAGCCGTCCCCCCCACTGAGACTGCTGCAGCCGGCTGCCCTCCGTCACAGCTGCGGCTTTAAGGGGCTTCCGGTGAGAAAATTCCTCTGTAGGCCAGGTTGGGAATTGCTCCCTCCTGCTGCTGCGAGACAGTCCCTGGGCATCAGCCCTCCCTCGGTTCCGTCAACCTTGGCCACACCCCCACGGGTCGTCCCTTTAGTACAGCCTCTTCATGTGGAACATTCAGGCTGAATTTGCTCTCCTGTCAAGACTTGGGTAACATTTTCTTACCTTAGTTGGCTTCTAGAATGAGAAATATGAAAACTAACTAGAGCAACAAGGAGCGGCCTCGCTCCTCCCACTCCAGACTACCTACCCTCAGGGCAGGTCCAAGGCAGGTCGGTTAGTAAGCATTTTCTTGAGAGTAGACTATTTGACACCCGACCCTCAGGAAACGGGATGCGGTGGTGGGGTACCTAGACCTGAAGTTGGTTTCACCTCTGCCAACTTAATCAGCAAAACAGCACTTTCAACCACCTTGGAGTTGTTCAGATTAAATGAGATCAAGTACAAGGAGTACCTAGCACCCTAGGTACTAATAGCCAATCGCTTTGCATGGCCTTACTCATGAGATACAGACTGAGCCAGAAAAAATGGGCCCTCCCACAAAGTAAATTCTCAGGAAGGCACCCCTCCCCGCCAGAGGCATGCTCATTTCCTAATGAACAGCGAGATTCCAGCAGTCTCCCGAACGTTGTCTAGGAGTTCTGATGTTAATCACACAGATCCAACAGAATCACACCAGTAATGGTACTTGGGATTTTTGGCAAAACTGCTGAGTGAGCACACGGGACTCCAGTTCGATGCCTCCTGCCAAATGCCCAAATGCGCAGCCTCGGCCGGCGGCAGCTACTGCCCAGTGCGCTCCCCACAGCCGCGGGAGAAAACGGGTGCGCCTTTCCTTCTGAAAATTAAAGTTCAGTACTTCACTTTATTAAGTTAAACATAAAGATCGATCACGGGTCGGGGTGCTAGGGGGCGGTACCAGCCCTGCAACTTCAAGGCTGACGCGTGGAGAATTAACGCGCCTTGGGAGCAATCCCAGGCTGGCGTGGGAACTCAGGAGGCACCGTGTTCTGCAGGCGCCTCAGCTTTGGAACCTCAATCTAGGTCTTCCCCCTCAACCCCCACCCCATCCCACCCCCTGCGGTAGCAGAAGTTCCCAGGGGACGATAAGCATCTCTCCTCTGGGCACAGAGCACACTTTTCTTCCTGGAGGAGCTCAGCCAAGCCAGCCGAGAGCTGCGACTTAGGGCAAGGCCGGGGGGAGCCGGCACCTGCGGCGAGGGCGACCTCAGCTTACCCAGAAGGGTCTCCAGGAGGATTTCTCTCCACAGGGAGCGCATGGCCACGGCGCTGAGCGGCGTGGTCTAGGAAAGTGGCAGCGCAGGTCAGTAGGTCAGTTCCGCAGCGCACACCGTGCACCCCTGACTGCCGCCGCGTCCTCCGGGGCCCTGTGTCTGCGCCCCACGTCCCCTTGCTGAGTCCGCCGACGCAATCCTCGGTGGCGAGCTCAGGCTTGGGTGGGGCAGCAGCCTCCGCCCCGCCACACCCAGCCCAGTCCGCCAGGCCTTGTCCCGCCGGTGCGCGGTGCGCGCTCCGCTGCCACCCTGGCCGGCACCTCGCGTCCCTGCGCTGCTGTCGCTGCGCGGCTTCACTGCCAAAGCGACTGCACACTGCAGAGGATGTGCGTCCAAGTGTGGAGACCCAGGAAACCCCGCCATCAGGCAAAACCCAGGTAGTCTGGGCGGCTCCCAGAGCCACCCCGGGATGGAGCGCTGCCAGGGCACAGGAGGCCCGGAGCGAGTGCAACTAAGACCAGTGGTGCCCTGGGTTAAATAAGGCCCGCGGGGGGTGCGTTGCGAGGAGACAGCAAAGGGGAAGGCTGGAGACTTAGAAGGGGCAGCCTGTAAAAATGGGCTCTGGAGCTTTTGGCGAGCAAGTGTGAACAGGACCTTGGCGTTCCTAAGGCTTGGGCGACGCCCCGGAGGCGAGCGGGCTCCAGCCAGAGCCACCTGCCTACGCTACTCTTTGTCAGCTTGGGCAGTGAACAAATTGCGTTCTGGAAAGGTGGTCAAAAAATTCTAGAAGCTACAGTATTTTCAGTGGCTTTTGGAGACATGGCAGCACTTGCTCAGGAGAGAGAAAACGGGTGCGAGTGGAAACTGTACTCCTCAACTTTATGAATAAAGCTTTGAGGGCGCGGGTTCCTGAGGAGAAAGTAAGAGCCGGGTGTAATTGACAATGGAGCTAGTGAAGGAGACAGTTATTTCTCCGTCAAATGCTACCACACCCTAGAATGTCTTCAATGTTTTTAGAACCTCCTCAAAGCATTTTATGTTTATTCGTTTTAAATTTGGGGGAAAGAGTTTATCATTTGTCACTTCTGAAAAGTTTGCTCTGAAATTAAACAATGATGAGTTGCCTAAACATGTAAGAATCATGTAAGAGCAATTATTGCTCAAAGTCCAGAGCAGTTTAGAGCAAAGAGTTGTAATTAACTTAATTACTTACTAGTACTTTGTCACAAGATAAAATTATGGATCAGAATTGAGAATCCAAAAAATAAACCCTTCTCAGTTAGGCTCAAAGGATTTTCAACAAGCTTCCAAGACAATTACTTGGAGAAAAAGATAGCCTTTTCAACAAATGGTTCTATGACAACTAAATAACCACACGAAAAGGAATAAAGTAGGACACCTATCTCACATCATGCACAAAAATTAAAATAGATCAAAGACCTAAATATGAAAGATAAAGCTATAAAACCCTTAGAAGAAAACATAGAAGTAAATCTTCATGATCTTCAATGAGACAATGGATTCTTAGATACATCACCAAAACCATGAATAACAAAAGATATGAACTTCATTAAGCTAAAGGCTTTTGTGCTTCAACATTCACCATCAAGAAAGTGAAAAGACAATGCACAGATTAGGAGCAAATATTTTTAAGTCACACAGCTGGCCAAGAACTGGTATTCAGGAGATGCAAACACCCACACACTCCCATGAAATCACAACTCAGTCATTAAAAGACAACATGATGTGAAGATGAACAAAAGATTTGATAGAATGTTGTCCTAAGAATATCTACAAGTAGCCAACAAACAGAGGAAAAGATATTCAATGTCATTTCCTTAGGCGAATGCAAATCAAAACACAATGAGAAACTGCTTCACGCTCACTAAGATGGCTGTAATCAAAAGGTTAGATAATGTAACAAGTGTTGGCAAGGATGTGGAGAAAATGAACCCTTCAACATTGCTGGTAGGGATGTAAAATTGCATAGCAACTTTGGAAAACAGCATGGTAGTTTTCTAAAATGATGAAAGGAGTTACCATATGACCTAATAATTCTACTCATAGGTATATATACCCAAGAGAAATGAAAACACATGTAATTTGTGCACAAATGTTTATAGAAGCATTAGTCATAATAGCCAAAAAGTGGAAACAACCCAAATATGTAACAATTGAGGAATGGATAAAGAAATGATGGTATAGCCATGTAGTAGAATATTATTAATCAGTAAAAAGAAATGGAGTACTGGCATATGCTGCAGCGTGGATGAACCTTGCAAACACTGCGCTAGGTGAAAGAAGTCAGTCGTGACATAAATTGCATATTGTATGATTCCACTAATATACAATGCTCTGAATAGGCAAATTTACAGTGACCTAGGTACATTAGTGGTTGGTCAGGGCTGGGGTAACAGGTGATAAAAGAAAAGGAATTACTAGGTGTGTAGTTTCTTTCAATGGGGGGCATAAAAATCTAAAATTAGATTGTATTATTGGCTGCACAACTCTGTGCATATATTTAAGAAACATTGCATTGTTCATGTTAAATTATATCGTGTATGAATTATATCTCAATAGGGCATTTTTTAAATGCAACTCATTCTAGTTATATTTTGTAAAAATGTTTTGGCTAGTTTATAGTCATTTAGTATCAGGCAGTCTTCAATGTGTGAAGGACTTTGGTGACTAAAAGCATGAGACACCACATTTTCCTTCCTCTTCGCCCACATGGGTTTATTTTCTGTGGACCCATATTAAAAAGCATCTATTTCATTGCTGTGTGTGCCTTGTAGGTGCTGTGTAAAGTTTGTCCTTCTCAAAGCTAAGAGCTAGGAAAAGCTTTGCTTCTACTAAGGAAAGAGTGTGTTTTCTCTCCCACTCAGAGCTCAGTTTTTAGTCTTAGTGTTCTACTTTTCATCTCTCGTACAGATAGATCATGGCTAACTTCAAGGGGGGTTGGAAAAAATGTAATCTGGTTGTGAGCCCAGAAAGAAAAGAAACCAAGGTGTGGTGAGCAGCTGTCTGTCTTTGCTATAAAAACCTACTTTATACATAGTGTCATTTTGAGGTGTAAGTAGATCAAGTACAGAGGCACTGAGCACATCACCTATGGTATTCACAAGTATTCAGTGAATAGTAACTTGCATCTGTATACCCCTCATAATGTTTGGCCTTGGGCTAAGCATATGGTAGATAAGCACATTTGGCAATTACATCAATAGCCTCTCTATCCTAAGATTATTTTAATTGCTTTCCCTAATTCATTTTTATTTTTTTCCAACTGCAGAGACAAGAATGGCACTTAGTATGCCAGAGGGGATTTCTTCAGAGTTTTTTTCCTCATCCTACAAAGGGATAATAATATTTCAGTAGTGTTTGCAAAAATGTTTTTGATTTACTCTTTTGCCCCTCTGTGGCACATTGTGGGAAAAATGATCATGACTTCTGATCCTTTCCTATATACAATAGCTTGTTAAGTTTGAATTATTGTTCCAATAGCTTGTTACTTATGAAGTTCCTTTTAATTTCATTGTCAAGTATCATAAGTCAAATACAATGTTCATTTGAGCTTATTTTTACAAATTTTATTTTTTATTTTAGAGAGAGGGGGAGGGAGGGAGAAGGAGAAGCAGAGAAACATCGTTGTGGGAAGGTAACATCGATTGTCTGCCTTCTGCACAACCCAAACTGGGTCTGCCTTCTGCACAACCCAAACTGGGGACCAAACCTGCAGCCGAGGCAGCTGCCCTGACGTGGAATTGAACCAGTGACCTTTCGGTCTGCAGAACAAAGCCCAATCAACTGAGCCCCACTGGACAGGGCTCATTTGAACTTTTAACTGTCATGCTCTCTGCTCAATTTCATTGCTGTGTAACCACTGGTACTGTATAATTTTTACTCATGACACACAGGATAAGAGTTACTGTGTAACTGCTAACAGCAATACCCAGTTTGACCTGCTCTGTGAATGTATCTATCCATTATATGTAAATTCACTGCTGCCACCTTGATTTGAATATTCACAATCTGTCTGGTTGTCATTTAATTTCCAAAGGCATGGTCTTCTCCTTTTTGTTGGAATCTCTTCTCTGACCTCAAGTTGCCATTTGCATTCTTATTTTACATGGAAATGAATGGGGCCCATTATGGCCCTGCCCACGGTTCTTTCTTCCTCCCGTTTCTTGGAACATGAGCACATCAAGTTCAGTCGGAACACGTTGAGACTATTTTTCATTTCATCAAAAGATCAGACTCTCTAATATGTGATAATATTTCTGTGGTATAATAATGATCTTCTGGCCTAGAGAAACAACAAAAATGGTTTTCTTTGAAGAGCTGATAAAAAGAAACCCTTTCATGTCACTTCAAGCTCTCGATGATCTTCATTAATTTTTTCAAAGCATCTGTACCACTTGAGGATCAGCCAAGTTTGCATTTTCTGATGACGGATGTTTATTTCTCACCCACATGACACGTCTATGGTGGGTCTGCTGCAGCGGCGCCCCACCGTCCTGAATCTGGGGCTCAGGCTGAATGAGCAGCCTCTGCCTGCAGGTCTCACGGAAGACCACAACCCTTCTGCTCATGCGCAGCAAGCCGCGGCCAGACCCACTGCAGTGCGGCAGGGCCCATTCAAAAGAGGCGGGAAGTGTTTGTGAACCATGATGTAATCCATTATGACCCCTCTTTTTTATAAGAATTTATAGTATAGTTCTATCCTTTTTTATTTTTAATTAGCAATTGAACAATAGTTATTTAATTATTGTCTAGGAATACCTGCTTTTTTTGGCTAGTATTGATACATGGAGAATATTTTCTCATGGCAATAAATGATCTGCAAGTGGCTTTCAATGGCTGTATTTTATTCCATAACATGATTACATGTAATTTACTTAGCCATTCCCCTTTTGATGGATGGATATTTGGGTTGCTTTCTTTATGGTAATATTAGGTTGGTAATACTCCCAACCTAAAAAAAAACAAAACAAAACAAAAAACACAAAAAAACAAATGAACAAAGAAAAAAATGAACACTTTTCTTTTACCATACGGCTCATTCAAAGGGGTTTATGTGTCTCCAACAAAATGAAAGAAGTAATGAACTTCTCTAAAAAACTCATCAGCTTGACTCTGAGCTTTCTGAGATGGTCCTTGGCTCTGTTTTAGCTAGAGTCTTCAAGATACTGGGTTTAAATTTTTGTTTCTTTTGTTGATTCTAGAGAGAGGGAAAGGGAAGGAGAAAGGGAGGCAGAGAAATGTCAATGTGAGAGAGAAGTATCGATTGGTTGCCTCTTGCACATGCCCAGACTGGGGACCAAACCCACCACCCAGGTATATGCCCTGACCTGGAATTGAACCTGTGACCTTTCAGTTTGTGGATGACACCTAACCAACTGTGTAATCATTGGCCAGGTGTTGTTTGAGATTATCAGACTTCAAGTTGTGACTATAAGAAACAGAAGAATGAACTTTGCCTGCCTCTCTGCACTTTAGACAAGCAAATTCCTTTCCTCAAATGGACAAAAAGTGAGAGTTCCCTATAGCAGAGAAAGTTAACTGTCTACCAAACAGTCCTGCCTGTCCTCCACTGTCCACAGTACAAAGTTGCTGCTGGGTAGGAGCTGCCAACCAGGGGATGCATTTCTCAGTCCGCTGCTGTCTCCATGGGGCCTTATATGACTGGCTCTCACCAATGGGGAATGACCAAGTGACAGTGTGTCTCTGTCAAGGTGATTTAAAAGCACTGCTTTTCCTCCCTTTTATCTTTTCTGCTGTGGTAACGAGGCCTTAGGGAAAGGCTGAGCCACAAGAGGGAGGGAACCTAGGTCCTTGAATCACTACAAGGAGGAAAGCTAGCCCATTGCCTGGAAACCCTGACCTTGAACTGTTGTGTGTGATTAAGCCACTGAAATAATGAGCTTTATTCATACAGATCTAGCACTGCCCAAACCAATGCCCCCACATTCAGTTTTCTCTCTAGAAGTTAATGGAGTATAAAAATTAAAGGGGATTCCATTGAGCATTCATCCTATGCCCCTCTGGGCACAAGAAAGAGAAAAGGGAGAATAATCAGGTTATGAAATGTGAGTGTGGTACTTAAACTGATTTCTCCTCTAGGAATTGTCCTGCTGCCCCTGAGGAGTATTTGTTCAGTAAACACCATCCAGGGAAATCAGTATAAGCAGGGATCCAGTTTCTTCCACTACCAGACTCTTCTGACAGATTTTCAACCAAGGTCACACGTGAAATCACCACATTCTTTTCTGAACTGGAACAATGGGGGACATAATGCACTAGGAAGAGTGGACCTGGGTGATAAACCAACCTGCATTTCAATTCCATGGACTAGCTCATAGCTAAACTTTCACGAACACCAGCCAACAGCATGCTGCATCTGGGGAGAGACCCTGCCCTGCACTGAGCACTGAAAGCCACACTGTGCTCCACTGCCATTTCCATGCCAGGAACTCAACCATCTGCAACTACTCTGTCCCCAGCGTCAAAGCCACCAGTGCCCCCAGACCACACCTCCAGAGAGGGCAGGTCGGTTTAGGCCCCTCTGGAAGCTGACATCAAAGTGGGATGAGGAGAAGAAATTTATAAGAAAAATGCCTGCGAAAGACAAAGGGTGGGGGCAAGAATAGGGGAGAGCCTGCAGACCATGACGCAGGCCTGACGCCTGTGAAAGAGAGGGGGAAGGAAGGGGCTTGGGTCTGAAGAACATCAGACAGCAGCGACCTCTGAGAAAGTCTCGGCCAGGTGCAATGGGGGCCTATTCAAGTGTCCTGCGTTGGAGAAGAATGGCCCAGCTCCTGTACCTGCCCTGTGCCCATTCATTGAAGGGAGCTGCCTGGTTAGGGCAGAGACATGGAGCGAATGGTGCAGTGGAAGCCAAAGACTGTTGTTTAATTGTACTTTTCACAGTAGGTTCTCTTGAAGGAAGAGCTGAGTGGCACACCCCCAGGCTGCCGAAGGAGTGCTCCTGCCTTTTCCTTTGACAGTACTGCCTCCTGAGTCAAAGTCTGATGGATGGAGATTAGACCATGTGTCCCTGCTGCAAGAAAGCCTGGGGGAGCAAGTGGCTGGCATTTTCAGCACCAAAGGAGGAAATAGACTCCTTAGATGTAGATCCAAACAAATAAGTATAGAAGCATGTAAAGCACTTGGCCCAATGCCTGGTGCGTAACAGGCCCTGGATGAATGGGCGCTGCTCTCCTCACTGAGCACACTGAGAGTGTCTGCAAAGGTGATGGAAGGGTGGTTGAGTCAATCTCTCCTGGGTTCAAATCTTGACTCTAGCCTTCCAGCAGAATTGGGCAAGTATGTTAACCTTTCTGAGCCTCTGTTTCCTCATCTGTAAAGCCTCCTTTGCAGAGTTGTTGTGAGGATTTGCGTCACTATCTGTTGGTCCAGAGTAGGCTCTGAGAAAATAGTGCTATAGTTACTTTGTAGTGAACAGAGTAAGAGGCACCAAGATCAGAGTCTAAACTCTGGGGGGTGAGCACTATGCCGTGTTGGTCCACTTGGCCTGCCACTCAGTATGGGCCAGGGCATGTACCAAGCCCTCAATAGATATTTGTTGCTGACTGAATAAACGAGTGAATGAGCGAACACACTGTTTCTTATTGGTTGATAACAAAGATAAAGCTGCAAAAATCATTTTAAACTAGGATTGTGTTTTGCCCATGAATTCTTCCTACTAACATCCTCCCTGCTCCTTAGTTTTTCCTAATGTTTTTGCATTCAATCCAACCTCTCCAAGGAGCTTAGAGATTAGATAGTTGAATAGTTTCTTTATTTCATTCATTTAATCTTTATTCTTATACTTTTAAGAGTCATGTGGTAAGGACAAAACATCTTTCCCACCCTCCCCTTGATCCTCATCTCTCAGAGACAACCAGTTTCAACTCCTCAGTGGTTTCTTGTGCATTTATTTCCATTTCTTACAAAAAATTAGACATTATTGATTTTCTTTACTGTAGAAGATGGGTATTCAAATCCCTTCTTCCTTTATACACATACTTCTTCCCTTCTTTCATCCAATATTCTGGTTTCAGTTAATTTACAAAATTTTACTAAATCAAGTGTGTGTATTTTATTACAATTATGTCACCGCCAAGCCATATAGAATATTGTGATCACGTTTCATTTCCTATACAATTTTTGTGTCCTCTTTAGTTTATAATGGATTTATTTTTTTCCTTTCCTTACCTGTGATAATCACACATCAATTCCCAAACTGTCTTCCAGAGCTAGGAAACCTCCTGAGAGTCACACTCACGAGGCCCTTTCCCAGTCCCCCGTCTTCCCTGGAGTTGGGATTCCCGCTCCAGTCCTCACAGGCTGCTCCCCAGGCTGCTGCAAAGAGGTTGCCCTGGGGTTTCTCTTCAGCCCGATTGGAGGAATTGCTTTCTTCTCTCTCCTGTGTTGAACTCCCTATTTCCAGGATTCCACATCTGTCCCTTAATTGGTTCACTCCAGTGGCTTCCTGAGGAAGAGTACATGGGAAGTAAGCTGTTCTGTATTGTGTGTTTCCTGAGGTGACAAGTGCCATCACCTTGTCAGTGTAATCCGCTGAGACTGAGAAACTGTTAGAACAGGAAATTCCTTACTGCGATTATTCATCCCAAGGTTTGCGCAAGTGTGACAGAAATTCAGAAACAACAGTGGCTTGAACAGAGTAATGTTTTGTCTCCCTCACATAAATGTTGGCCTGAGTAACCCCAGGCTGGTATGAAGGCTTCACAGTCATGGGGAAACCCAGGTTTTTTGTATCTTGTTTCTCACCATCCTCAATGGGCAGATTCTGCTTCATGATTCAAGATAACTTCAGCTCTAGGCTTCCAATCCTCATTTTAACCAAGAATAAGAGCAGGGAGGAAGAAAGGACACCCTTGAAGGACCTTTTCTAGAAATTGCACACACTGCTTCCACTTAGAGGCAATTGACCAGAGCTTAGTCTTACGATTACATTAACGCTCTATCCTCTTATACTTTGCTTTTAACCTTATTTTCATGGTGCCTCCCGTAGACTTTATTGTACCTATATGTCTGCATCATTACTATTATTCAATTTTAAGCACACGATGTGTAGCAAACATGCTTCTTAATATGCATGACTTCTATATCTCTGAGTTGTTGCTGCCATCAGCCAACACTTCTGTTTTACAGGTTAGACTGTGTTTGAAGCTCAGCATCATCATGTCTCCCAGAAGAAAACCCACCCCATAAATCAATAATGGTTTTTGGAGTGTGGCCTGGTTGTCTTCTAAGGAGACTTTGTCCATGATGGTGGCATTAGGCTTAAGAATTATTGTTAGCTTCGTTGGTGGTGGACACCATGTAATGTAACAGTGTATTCAGCCCACCCAAAGGGCATACATCAAGTACTATATTGGGTGATGGGGGAGACTGTGCCACTAGACCCCACAGGACACCCGCTACAGTAGACCACACTAGCGAGACACAGAATCCAAGAAGCTCTACCTAATACATAGAAACAAACACAGAGAGGCTGTCAAAATGAGGAGATAAAGAGACATACTCCAAATAAAATAACAGATAAAAGCTCCAGAAAAAAAAAGCTAAACAAAATGGAGATAAGCAATCTATCAGATGCAGAGTTCAAAACACTGGTTATAAGGATGCTTAAGGAAGTTATTGAGGACCTCAGCATAAAAAAGATCCAGTCAGAAATGAAGGATACACCAACTGAAATAAAGAACAATTTACAGAGAAACAATGGTAGAGTGGATAAAAAGAATCAAATCAGTGATTTGGAACATAAGGAAGAAAACAAAATAATCAGAACAACAAGAAGAAAAAAGAATCCAAAAAATTCAGGATAGCATAAGCAGCCCCTGGGACAACATCAAGAGGTCCAACATTCACATCATATGGGGTACCAGAAGGAGAGAAGAAACAATAAAAAATTGGCAATCTATTTGAAAAAATAATGAAAGAAAACCTCACTAATTTGGCAAAGGAAATAGACATGCAAGTCCAGGAAGCACAGAGAGTTCCAAACAAGATGGATACAAAGAGGCCCACACCAAGACACATAATTAAAACGTGAAAGGTTAAGATAAAGAGAGAATCTTAAAAGCATCAAGAGAAAAGAATTAGTTACCTACAAAGGAGTTCCCATAAGACTGTCAGCTGATTTCTCAAAAGAAACTTTGCAGGCTAGAAGTGATTGGCAATATTCAAAGTCATGCAAAGCAGGGAACTCCAGCCAAGATTGCTCTACCCAGCAAAGCTATCATTTAGAATCAAAGGGCTGGTAAAGAGCTTCCCAGGCAAGAAAAAACTAAAGGAGTTCATTGCCACCAAATTATTATTATGTGGAATGTTAAAGGGACTTATTTAAGAAAAAGAAGAAGATCAAAACTATGAACAATACAATGGCAAAAATACATATCTATCAACAATGGAATCTAAAAACTAAATAAAGCAAACAAGAACAAAGTCAGAATCAGGGATACAAAGAGCATTTTGATGGCTGCCAGATAGGAGGAGAGTGTGGGGAAATGGGTAAAGAGGTGAGGGGATTCAGAAGTACAAATAGGTAGTTACAGAATAGCCATGGGGATGTAAAGTACAGTATATGAAATGGAGTAGCTGGATAACATACACATGACCCACAGACATGAACAATGGTGTGGGGATGGCCTGAGAGAGTGAGGGGTGCTGGGTGGAGGGAGGCAAAGGGGGGAAAATGAGACAACTAAAATAGCATAATCAATCAAATATAATTAAAAAACAATTTTTAAAGATTTTATTTATTTATTTTTAGAGAGGGAAGGGAGGGAGAAAGAAAGAGAGAGAGAAACATCAATGTGCAGTTGCTGGGGGCCATGGCCTGCAACCCAGGTGTGTGCCCTGACTGGGAATCGAACCTGCGACACTTTGGTTCACAGTCCGTGCTCAATCCACTAAGCTACACCAGCCAGGGCAATTTTTTAATTTAAAAGTACAATAATCTGACTAATTCATATTCGAACAAAGTAGCTGGTTGTAACTGCAACAAAGCTTTCTTATTGTTGCACATGGCCTGTTCCCCAGGGGAGAGGTTGGGCGTGTCAGCCAAAGGCACCAGGTTTCTTTTTGGGGTGATGAAAACATTTAAAAATTGAGGGTGGTGGTGGTTGCATAACTCTGAATACATAAAAAATCATTGCATTGTTCACTTTAAATATACAATTTAAATTTTAATGAATTTAATTGAAAATGGAATTTTATTATATGTGAATTATATCTCAATAAAGCTGTTTTTAAAAAAAACTCTTGTAAGTTATAGAATTAATGCCCTGGTTGGTATGGCTCAGTGGACTGAGCTCAGGACTGCAAAGCAAAGGGTCGCTGGTTTAATTCCCAGTCAGGGCACATGCCTGGGTTTTGGGCCAGGTTCCCAGAAGAAGGTGCACATGAGGCAACCACACACTGATGTTTCTCTCCTTCTCTTTCTCCCTCCCTACCCTCTCTCTAAAAATAAATAAATAAAATATGTTTTTTTTAAGTTATAGAATTGCCATCTGTACCTATAAAATATCATGAAGCCCTCATTTTACCTACCAGAAGCCAAGTTAAGTCGGGCCCGCTAGGAGTGATGATCACGATGGTTACGAGCAGGCCCACAGAAGACAAGGCACACTGCGGCCCTGCAGCAGCAGAGCAGGACATGCGGCCCTCAGAGGCCACCAGAAACAACCACTGTGACCTGCATTGCCAGGGTTTCTCCAAGAGTTTAAAGGGAATCAATCCCATTAGCCCCCGTTAAGAAAACCTGATTGAGCGAACATTTTCAGTATAATAAAAAAAAAAAGAATAAAAGGGCCTTGAGAAACCTGGAGCTCACATTCTCATATAAGCATCAGGTTGTCTTTCATTTACACACAAGCAAGAGCACTATCTTAGCACAGGCTAAAAAACAAAGGCTCTCTTAGAAGACAGGCCTGGAAAATACAGTTCAGCAGTTTCTCTGATTTATACATTTGAACTTACTCATTCTTATATTTCCTGGAGGCCTTCTGTGTGGGAGGGGCTGCCGTCATGCCTGAGTGCACAGAGAGGATCCAGGCAGTCCCAGAAAGGAGGAGCTCCCGACCAACGACCCATCAAACCATTGATGGAGTCTCAAGTGCTCAGGTAATGACAACCCAGTGTGAAAAGTGCTGCCGTGGAGGCCGGGGCTCTCAGGAGTGAGTCAGCCTGGGCCACCGCACCCCTCACCCCAGAGGCAAGACTGTTATGATCTATTTACTCATGGCTAATTGTGGTGCTCACTGACCTGCCCAAGCCTCCACTTTTCCACCTGCAAAGTGAAGCCAATCATTGAACACCAGAAATAATTGCACCTGTGCACCAACTGGTCTAACTTGAAAGAGATACAGATCAAACCTTCATCATGCTGTGAGCTGGCTCCCTTAGAAGACTGAGACCTGATGCGTCAATTTCTGCAAGTAGCTATGTATATGCAAGAACTCCCTTAGTATCATCGAGGTTGTCATTCATGTAGTCATCCAACAAATATTAATTGAGCATCTATTATTTATGCTTCTCAAACTGGCATACATGACACAAATGAGCAATAGTGTAGCAGAGGATATAAAGAGTCAGCAATTCACCTTGCAAAGCTTTAAGTTTACTCAGTGTATGCAATTAATAACATTTTTATGTTAAAATGAATATGGATGTGCTACAGAGAAGGATGAAGCATGCCTATGAAATTTTAGGATGAAGCATTTGGAGTTCACAGTAGATTTCTTTAGTATGTCTTCTAGAATTCAAGGGGGGTGATTTGTTCATTCTCTTCTGCCATTAATGGCTTCTTTTTTTTAATTTTTCAATTACAGTTGACATTCAATATTATTTTATGTTAGTTTCAGGTGTGCAGCATAGCGGTCAGACAACTGTATCATTTATGAAGTGAGCCCCAGATATGTCTAGTACCCACCTAGCACCACACCTAGTTATTACCGTGGTGTCCACTGCATTCCCTATGCTGTACTTTACATCCCCATGACCATTCTGTAACTACCAATTTGTCCTTCTGAATACCTTCACCCAGCCCCCCAACTCTCCTTCTCTCTGGCAACCCTCCTCACTCTGTTCTCTACTGTATTTGTTAGTTTATTTTGTTCTCTAAATTTCACATATAAGTGAAGTGATGTGGTATTTGTCTTTCTCTGTATGACTTATTTCACTTAGCATCATGCTGTTGCAAATGGTAGGATTTCATTTTTTTATTTCTGCCATTAATTAAACTTCAGTTGTTAAATTAGTATCTTAAAACAAAATACACATCCATTCAAGAGTGTGTCATCTGAGCTGAAACAAGATGATGAACAAGCAAAGCAGTCAGATGCGCACACGCGTGTCCTGGGAGACGGGGCAGAGACCGCTCATGTCTGTGGAGCCCTGTTACATGAGACCCCCGCCATGGCAGACCGTAGAAAGCCAATTCAGGGGACTCACTAGAGAAACCTGGAGAAGAAAGTGAAGTTCAGCCATGAAAGAAACAGATTCAGAGATAGCAACAGAGGGTCCCTCTTGCACAGCTCACAATCTCACATCCACTAAGATGACTGAGACACGTGGGCTTGGGGGGATGGAGAAGATTGCAGAGGAAAGGCTTTGAAGAACAATCATTGCAGGTGAATGGAGTGAGTGACATCCGGAAAAAGAGCACATTCAGGGGGGAAAACAAGATTGTATTTGGAATTCAGCGAGTAAACAGCTGGTCTGGAGAAGTTCTACCAAGCATGCCAGCACAGCCTAGTGAAGGGACCTTGAAAGCAAAGACAAAGAAAGTGGAAGGTACCTGCCGTTTAGCACATGCTCAAAAGAATTTTGCTGATTTGCATGTACAGGGCAAGGCAGATGTGATAATGCAATCTACAGCTCCCTGACAAGTTAAAACGAGTTCAGCACCAGAGTCAGCTTGAAATGTTTCCAGTTTGCTTCTTCCTCCTCTTCCCTCTCCTCTCTGTCTATTCTCGCCCGTTCCAACACACACGTGGAAAACATTTCGAAATTCCACCCACCCCATTAGTTTCATTAATTGCAGTTAAACCCAGGAGTAGTCCTGTGTGATGATGATGCATCTAGAGGTGGAATAACTTGTGCTGGTGGATATAGAGGGAAAGGATTGGCGTTGCCCTTTTTGGTGTGCGTTAGCCTTGCAAGTTCGTAGTTTTGTGTCTTCATGGTTGGTAGATTGTCCGCTTGCCCTGGGAAGGAACGGAATGTCTCAATTAATGTAGTCCCTGCATCTTGGTGCACAGTGTGGAGGTTTGTGGGAGTCAATAAATAACACCCTTCTCGCCCACACAAGCTCTGAACTATCGGAAAGGTACAAAGGAAGTGAGCAGATGGAGATACAGCCATTGGCAGCTTGGTTACTGGTAAAAGCTGAATGCATGCAGGTGGTCTCTATGCAGCCACAAGGCATGTCCTAATAACAGCCAAAGAATTCAGCAGACTCACCCACGCAGACAGAAGCCCTAGAAAACCGCAGGTCTCACCCCATGGGGGAGAGCCTTTATTGGTTGGCCAGGTGCAGAACAGAGCACAGGCTTTCCGCCCACCAATCCCAGAGAGAAAGGAAGAAGGAAGGTCTGTGCACTGTATGCCAGCAACTTCCTCCCACTCCTGGGGAGAGATTTGAGCTAGGGGGCTTGACAGGACACATGTGTTACCCTATTACGTGTCCCTATGGGCCAAGATGTCCCCCCGTGTGTGACAGTACTGACCACGTGTGTGCACTAGTTTGTCTATGTAATGGGGAACTTACTAAGGCCGACTTGAAATGAGTGGCCCCTTGAGCAAGGGAGCTTGGCCAACCCAGCTGCCCTCTGTCTGGCGCTGGGAGCTGCAGTGCACCTTCTCGTCCTGGGGAAGAATCATTGCTAAGCCCCTCTCAGTTATGAAAGGTGTTGTCCAGGAAGCTCTGGAGGAGGACAAAGGGTGTGTCAGGAGGAATGCTGGCGCTGCCCCCCTGGAGATCTCTAGAATGCAAAGCAGATCGCTGGAGAAGGGTGGAACTAATTTGCATAAGGAGCCCAGAGCCTTCTGGGAGAAAATGAAGTGGGGCCCCAAACACACCAGGGACTCAACACCTGCTTTCCAACATCTAACGACTCTCGAACTGGCTGGCCGTGATGGAAGTAGCATCGGTCTGTTCCAAGAGACAATAAAATGTGGTGCAGTTCATAGCAAAGAGGTTTTTATCTGTTATTTATTTTTAAAACAATGCTTTTTTTCCTAGACAGTGACAATTTGTAACAATAAAAACAAAATCCTAATGGCAAAGTTACAGTTTGCCTCATAACATATGTGTATGTACATAGAATATTAAATCAGTAGTAATCACCATGGAAACGGCCTATAAGTAAATTGTATACTGCAACAGAAGAAGGTGTGGTTCTAGGCCAATTCGACACGAATACTGCCATCTCCAAAGATGACAGAAACTGTAATGTACCAGCACGGGGGTCCTACAGACAAGGTGCCCTCAGCTCAAACAGTGTGCAAGATTAGATACCGCGCCAGAAAAATAGGAGATGCCTTGGGATCTGACAGCTGGGATGTGGGGGGAGAGATTTCCCCAAATCTGACCACAAACCTCGGCATAACTGTGCATAAGGTTATGAATGAACTGTGAAGCTGAGGGAAATTCTTCCCTACTATCAACCGTAAACAAATGTTGATGCATCATGACTGAGGAGAATCTGAATCATAGTTCTACTCTCACCATAGAAAATATCACAAAATCCCTTTTTAAGGAGGCAATCAAAGAATTTTTTTTAATGTAGGGGTAAAGAGTGTTAGAGAGGTGTGTGAGACAGTGAATTAATAAAAAATAGTTTACTTTCTGGATTGTGCTGTGTTTGTGGTAGTCGTCAGCTTTTTGAAATTTATTATTGTTGCCATTTTTTTCCTCATTTTAGAATCCTCTTTCATACCTGGGTTTTGTATTTGTGATTCTGTATTCTCTCATCTTAAAGATCACCCAAGTTCCATACACTCCAGGTCCCACAAAACCAGGACCTGACCCTGGATGTGAGTTAAAATGCCAATGTATGTTAACAGGAAAAAAATGGAGCCCTCTTTTTACAACCTTTGTGGGGCACTCAGTCAGACCCTGACCTCTGTGGTCATGGGGCGGGTGTTGTACTTGATCCTGACCAGCAGGTGGCAGTGAGGGACAGCAGCACCAAATAATAGCCCCGGCTTCCACAAAAACCATTAGTAGCTGAGAGATAAAGGTTGTTTTTGCATCTGCGTTGTACCAGATGTTTTACTTTGGCATTTTGGAATATTTTAGAGGAAGAATGTTTGAAGACAGATATGAAGCATAAACATAGCTTCCCTAACTGGTCAAAATATGCCAGAAGAGTCCTATTTAATAGTCTGTAGATGCCATCCACTCGCCCATCTTATAATTATTTGGTGATACCATTAGGAGCACTGTGCTTCAGAGGTCCGCCACACCAGAATTAGTTTCTCCTAAGATGTGTTTTTCTCCCTATTACCCTGCAGGAGAGGCCATGTTTTTCCACTTAAGAACGACCTCTTCCAATCTTGAAAAGCAAACATTAATTTGCAGGGCCTGTTACATCCAAAACTAAGAGAATTTTATGCTGATAAAGAACAGCCATGGCGATCACAGCCGCACCATGGGCCCGAGGAAAGTAGAAAGATCAGGCCAGTTAAACCCCAGGTCCTGTCCAACGACGATGCCCAAGATCCTTGGCATAACTCTTTACAAATAGTAGCTAAGATGTCCATGAGGCTGGTTCTGTGCCAGTCATTGTCCCAAGTTCTTTATAATGTTTTATTAACTTGAATAATGTCCACAACAATCCCACTAGGTTCCACTATTACTACTTTTGTTTTCAAATGAAGAAACTGAGCCACAGAGCGGTTCAATAATTTACTGAGGTCACACAGCAAGTGACAGAGCTGGGCTTTGAACCTAGGCAGCCTGGCCCACAAACTGAGGCACTTAGTCACCTGCTGCTGCCTTTGCCCCACGCCCAGTCCTATTTGTATCCCTTCCAAAGAGAACAGCATTACAAAGCAGTCAGTAGAACATACCTTGAGAACAATAATATCACGATATTCTGGTCTTTTCAGCGATAATAGAGGGGATGCTACTGCCAGGTCTGGTTCTCTCCTCCATGTCAAGAAAGCTGCATTGCCCAGGAGTGGGAAAGAGAGAGGGAGAACTTGGCCTCACTCGCTCTTCTCCCCCAGTGACTGACCGGGGCAGCCGCCAGCTCTAAAATGTCCCATGGTACCTACCATGTGTCTCTACTCTGCACTCCCATCAAGTTATCCTCCAGAGTCTCTCCTTCCTTGGCTCTGAAACTCTGAAAGAATAGACTGTACTCACACCCCTCACCGCCTAGTCATTCATTCGTTTCTCAATCTCCAACCGAGCTTTGGCCCCAGCTGCTCCTGGGAAGCTGACCTCAGTGCGGACACCAGGAACCTTCGGTGAGTCAACTCCACCTCCCCCGCCTTGGCTTCCATCACCCTTGTCCCTCTGGAGCCACTCTACATCTTTGCCCTTGGATCCCAAGCCTCCTTTGCGGACTCCCCTCCTCGTCCCTTCTCTCGTTCCCCACCTCTCCTCATCCCTCATCCTTCTGGCCCTGGCTTAGAGATTGATGATTTCCAACACTTTCTTGTTCTTACTGCTCTCCTTTGCTCCCATCTCATATACAAGGTCTGTTCAGAAGGTATCCAGCCATGTGATATGGGAAAATAGACACATTTACTGAAGAAGATACAAGATGCAAGAAATATTGTACATAGCACAATGACACCTCAATCAACTTCAAAGTAGGCACCTTGGGACCTCACAAAGGTCTCCTAATCACTGCCAGCTGCCCTGTCATATTTTCCTGAATCTCACCGAGGGTCTTAAATCTCTTCCCTTTCAAAGGTGATTTTAGTTTTGGGAAAAACCAGAAGTCACAGGGTGCCACATCTGGGCTGTAGGGGGCAGAGTCACCTAGATGATTTGATGTTTCACAAAGAAACTCTGCACGAGATGTGATGCATGAGCAGTCACATCGTCATGATGAACCTGCCAATCACCAGGGGCCATAGCTACGGCCTTCTGAA
Organism: Phyllostomus hastatus; assembly: GCF_019186645.2. Classification (NCBI taxonomy): domain Eukaryota; kingdom Metazoa; phylum Chordata; class Mammalia; order Chiroptera; family Phyllostomidae; genus Phyllostomus; species Phyllostomus hastatus. Next base: position 30,224,875 of record NW_025333709.1, on the reverse strand, counting down.
TCATCTGAATAGTTTCCACAGAAGAATGTTCAAAGCTTAAATGCAAAATTTGATGCAGATTTATTGCTCTACTTGCTCAGTCATTTTGAATGTGACAGCCACACAGTACACAGGCTCACTCAACAGTGTCTACCACAGTGAAGTCATCATTGTTCATACATGCGCATTCCAGTCCACTCTCCTTGACTACTAGGTTACATCAATGTCACACAAGCTATTCTCATCATATCAACAATGTCTGGACTTATTCCTATTGTCCATTATACATCCCTCTTTGAATTTCTCCACTCAAAACATCCCAAGTGGTATCTTCTGCCCACCAACTGCATTGCTATTCCTATAGCCCCGATTTCAGCCGATGGCATCATCCTTCACCAAAGCTAGAAATTCCAGCACCATCTTGCATCACTTCTCTTCCCTCGACTCCTCCTGCTCAGTGGGTGCTGGTGACTCTTCCTCTGACCAGCTTTCAGGCCCCATCCCCCTCAGTCTCCGTTCCCGCAGCCCTTACTCAGTCTCATATCCATCCAGTTCAGCTTTGCACAGTAGCATTATCTATGAGTTTACTGTCCTAACTTACCCATTCATTCACTGTCACAGGCACAGGTCCATCCCCACCTCCCACCTTTCACTCTGTCACACTTAGCTCCCTCAAATTAAAACTGATAATATCACCATCCTACTTTAAGACCCTCAGGGGTTTCTTGAAAAAGACAGTGTATGTTCCTTAGAATGTCGTGTAGGGACTGCCGCAGTTCAGTCTCAACTTGTGTCGCTCAGCTCCCCTCCGGCCACAATGCCCACTGCACCCCTCCCTCAGACACCCCAGAGTTTGGCCACACAGCCGACAGGACAAAGAACAAAGGCTAGCTAGGCAGGCAGCCTGGGGTTAAAATCTAACCCTACCACCTCCAGCTCTGTGACTTTAGAACTATTATTTAATCTGTCTATGCATCAGTTTCTTTATTTACAAATGGCTGCAATGATCCTTTCCTGACAAGAATGGCTATGCACTGAATAAACATTTACAGAATCTACTATGTACCGAATGTCATGCCCAGAACTCAATAAATATTAGTTCCTTTTCTCTACACCGACTTCCTCCTCCCTTTTGTTTTTTAATTAAATTTATTGGGCTGACATTGGTTAACAAAGTCATATGACCTCCTCACCTTTGTTAATGCAGTTCTTTCTACCCAAACAGAGCTCCCCCGGACCCCGATCCTTCAAGGTCAGGTTCAGTAGTTACATATTTGTTACATTACGAAATGTCACAAGTAATTAGTGAAGGAGGGGAACCCTCAAGGTAAGGGTCAGCACCCCTTCCTCAGTAGTGGGAATCAGTTATCACCCAGTGTATTTTGTTGGCTTTCTGATGCACTCTTTCCTCCTCTAGACTGGGAGGGAGCTCTTTGAAAGTAGGAAGGATGCCCCTGGCTGGCGTAGCTCAGTGGATTGAGTGTGGGCTGCGAACCAAAGTGTCACAGGTTCGATTCCCAGTCAGGGTACATGCCTGGGTTGCAGGCCATGACCCCAGCAACTGCATATTAATGTTTCTCTCTCTCTCTTTCTCCCTCCCTTCCATCTCTAAAAAATAAATAAATAAAATATTTTAAAAAAAGAAAGTAGGAAGGATGCCTTACCTTTCTATGCATCTGCTGCATCTGAATACATACACAAATACACTCAAGAGGGGAAGATACGGTGTTATCTGTTGTTACCAAGACTTCACCACTCTTAGCACGATTCTCTGGAAATTATTTATACTGTGTGCTGAAATATCTGGAACATTTTCAAACTGCCTTTCATATTGTGCTGAATAACTTCCTGCCTTACAATAAAACCTTAGTTTGATATATGAAGCTCTAGAGAAAAATGGGTTTTGAAAGAACTATGTTTGTTTTTTCTAATATTTGTATTGGAAAAGTTAATGATGCCTGTGTATAATTTTTAAATTAACGATGTTTAACAGTATGGGCTTGTTCCTGATAACATTACTCACATTTTTGTTACTTGGGGTTTGTTTGTTTTTTTTTTTTGTCTGTCTCCTCCCCGCAACTGGAATGCAAATGTTCAAAAAGTCAGGAATCTTGTCTATCTTGTTCACTGTGCTGTGTACCCCAAGTCTACAAACAGTGGTTGATAATATTTGTTGACCGGATGATGAATAAATAAATGTATCCTATGTTTTAATTCTTAATACAATGTAAATTAGTAAAATGTAAAATAGGTACACCGATACATGTAAGAAATTAGTTGAATTATAACCTAGATGGTCCAGTATGACCCACGAACACCTCAAGATTTCATGTCAGTTGAGTTTGTGACCCACATCCTACAGCCAAACCTTTGGTGCCCTCCTTTACACCCAAATCCCACCCCGTTCCTTTCCTTTTTTCCAGACACCCAGGCTTCTTTCCTTACTTGGAAGTTAGGTCGCCTAATGGGAACTTCTCCACTTCCTTCTTTTTTGTTTCCAAGTCAAGTCATCGTGAACTTGGCCCCCTTCCCAAGTCTCACACTGTTTCACCTCTCTGCACTTCCTCCCTTCCCAGAATCCTCTTTCCAATGCCACGCGCCTGAATCCCGCTCATCCTTCACAGCTCAGTACAGAAGCCGCCTTCTCCGAGAAGCCTCCTTGGTTCTCTCCAGCCAAAAGGAACTGTCCCCTCATCTGATCTTCCTCGGCACTTTATGTACATTTTCTTTAAGGCATCTTAACAAAATAAGGCCTACTTTGTGCAAGGTACCGTGTGTGTTAGAAAGGTAAACAGAAATGGTCCCAACCCTTGAGGAGTTTACTGTCTAGAAAGAGTACAGTCCAATAAGTGACTGTGAAGCAATATCACCAACAATGTTTTAGACCCCTTCTTAGAATACAAGCTACCTAAAGCAGGTCTTTGGTTTTTCATGTTTACATCCCACAGAGCATCTTATACGGTGCCATGCATTAAGTGAATGCAAGTTTCGAGGCTACTTGAGAAGATTCTGGCTTTGTGCACAAACACGTGCTTGCCTGCCCTTCACCTGACATTGTCCAGAGGAAAGTCCTCCACCATCATTCCCAGAATAAGCAAGTTTCCCCATGACCAGTCAGCAGGTACAGAAGAGAGAGCTGTGTGCTTAAAAAAGAGATTGTTCCTTCTGGTTTTTAAATTTAGCCTGGAAGAAATGAGGACTGGAGCAGAAAAGGGGAAGGAGGTGAAGCACAGGATAGTTAAGGTGTGCTAAAACTTGGGAACCCCTGAGCAGGCAGATGGTTATTTTCCAGAAGAAAAAAAAGAAAGATGGAGGGAGATAGAGAGAGGGGGAGCAGAGAGGGAAGGAAAGGAAAAGAAAGGAGAGGAGAGGGGAGGGGAGGGGAGGGACCTTGCTGGGAAGAATGCATTGTTGTTATGCCGGTCAGAGTATAACTACAAGTTTTTTGTTCTGTTTTAATGAGGAATATAAGTGTGTGTGTTTTTTTTATTTTTTTAATATTTTATTTATTTATTTTTAGAGATGGAAGTGAGGGAGATAGAGAGAGAGAGAGACAGAGAGAGAAACATCAATGTGCAGTTGCTGGGGGTTATGGCCTGCAACCCAGGAATGCACCCTGGCTGGGAATCGAACCTGGGACACTTTGGTTCCCAGCCCACGCTCAATCCACTGAGCTACGCCAGCCAGGGGCAGTGTTTTGTTTTTTAAAAATGCTTTCCAAATATATGCCACAGCATAGACAAACCTTAAAAACTTTACAATAAGTGAGAGAAGCCAGTCACAAAAGGCCACATATTATATGATTCTGTTTATAAGAAATGTCCAAAATAGGCAAGTCCATGAGACAGAACGTAGATTAGTGATTCCCAGGGCCTGGGAGGAGAAGTGTTGGCAGTGAAATGGTACCAGAATGTTACTGGTGATTGGACCTCAGTTCAGCAACCTCAGTACTTGAGTTCTGGCTAAGAAAGAATTCAGAGTCAAGACTCAAATACAAGCAGAAGTTTATTTAGAAAGTCACAGAGGTAGAAGAAGTGAGCCATAGAGGAAATGGGTTCAGGAAACAAGTTACAAAAGCAAAAGAAGGGCCCTTGGAGCTTAGGAGAAAGAGAAGTAAAGGTCATGTGCCTGGGGGGAAGAAGAGGAGAACAGGAAGGGTAAGGGGTGTCATTGAGAGAGACAGAGAGAGAGAAAGAGAGAGAGGAAAAGAGAGACTAGGTCCTCCAGCTTGAGCATATTTATCTGGAGGTCTCAGGGGAGAATCCCAATAGACTACTCATCAGCTTTCCAGGTGTACCCTTTCAGGGTCATGGTCTCTTCTGATGGCTGAGCACCAGGGCAGAAGGTCATTAGTAAGTGCAGCTGGTTCTGTGCCTGATGTCGGCCATGACGTTGCTTGTCTGGTTTTACTTTTCTGGGCCTGGAGCTGCACCATTACTGAGCCCTAGATGTTACCCCTAAGGGTGAATGCTTAAGGGAGTGGCCATGCAAGGGCCTGCGTAGGAGTCCTCTGAGGCTACTCTTCAGCCCCTCCTTCCTCCTCAGGCAGTCCACAGCAGGACTAGCAACATGCCAGGGGAGGAAAGGTCAGAGGATCATGACCAATGACTTGAAAGGTCAGAGGGTCTAAACCACATGCCCAGCGATATGCAGGGGAGGAAAGGTCACCCTGGGGGAGAGGTCCTTGTTTTCCCAGTTTAGTCCTTTGCTAGGCACCTGGGGGCTTTCAGCCCTTGTGCCTTTTGTACCTGGCTATTGTGCTTGCTCTGCTCAGGTCCGTCTACCTGCCACCACAGAGGGAAAGGGGAGCAACTGGTCCGGGTCTCTTTCTGGGGTGATGTGATGTAAATGTCCTGGAATGAGAGTTGATGGTTGGGCTATTTTGTGAACATATTCTTTAAGAAAACACTGAATAGTACATTTTAAGAAGGTGAATTTGATGGTTTGTAAGTTATATCTCAATAAAGCTGTGCTTTTTTAAAAAAATTATTCTTAATAATCCAGACAAAGAAGTCTCTCTCTAACCCACTAGCTCCCCTGTCTGCCTTCTCTTGGCCAAACCCCCAAACGGCAGGAATTATTTGGCCAATTCTAATGCTAATACCGCAAGCTAACATGAGGGAGACTTGTTTTCTTTTTATTTGAGGAACCATCCTTAAAGTTTGTAGAGATGCATTCTCTGATCTCTTTGTTTTAATAGGACTGTTAGGTGGTCTGTAAGAAAAACAGAATTTTGTGTAGGCATAACCTCTCACGTTTACAATACAGTATAAAAACTGTCGCTGCCCCCTGCTGCACAGCCCCTACAGCAGGAAGCCCACACTCTTTACCATGGCACTCAAAGCCTCTGCAATATGACCATAAGTCTCTTTAGCATATTCATTTCACAAGTATTTACCTATTAGACACCTATTGCATGCCTTTCCACTTTTACCTTCTGCTACCATCTTTAGTGGATAAATAAAAAGCCACTTTGACATAGTTGAGCCCCTGAACAGTCCTGCTCCCTCCTGTCTGTTCCTTCTGCCGGTACTCTTCTATTCCCCCTGCCCCAGTGCCCTTTCCCTGCCAGCCACTCCCGCTGTCAAAGTCCTGCACAGCGACCAGACTCAGCTCAAGTTCCTTCTCCTCTGTGAGGCCACCCCACATCCCTCGGGACCAGAAACAGGCTCTCCCTCCTCTGTTCTCCCACAGCCTGTGGCCCTCTGCAGCGCAGTGCAGTATGTCAGAGCTGCACCCATGCCTGGCCTCACTCCCCACCAAAGGGAGTGGGCTCCCCAAGCCGTCTCGCCTGACCACCCTCCTCTCCTCATCCAGTGTCTTGCCCAACCCCTTGCATCATTTAATAATGTTTCTTAAACTCACTTACGCAAACTGTGCCCTGAGATCTCAAATTTTTAAAAATGAAAATTAGCCCTGGGACATACATTTGCTTGAGTTGTCACTTGTCCAGAGAAACTTATATTGGGAGACTTTCCAGAACTTTGCATCTGCTTTGCAAGCCCCACCCCCCCACCCCATTGTGTCCTTCCATTGGCTCCCATTTCAGGGTGGTATGGTTGAAAGGACAAGGAAAAGAAAGCCTGGGGAATTGAAAGATCATAACTTTTGTCTGTGCCAACAAGTTGCCAAAAGGGAGATTCCCTTGTGAATCCACCATGGTGCCCACAAAAACAAAGGGAAAACACTTCCAGATGCTTGGCCACCGGGGAACTGCGTCATTCTCTCTTCATTCCTGATACAGTTGGAAGAGCCATAAAGCACTTTGCATCTTTATTTCTTGGGCCTTCATCCATGTGAAATGTTCACCCTCTGTATTTTCCTTTCCCAGTTAACAACTATAAAATTCACTCTAATTAGGCCTCAGTAAAGTGGCCCAACTTTTACTCAGATCTTCTTAAATGTGCACCTGCCTCATAGTGGGGGAAAAAAAACACAAAAATTCATGGGAAGAGCAGCATACGCAAAACCACCATCCCTTCTCAAAGCGTCGAACTCTCTGAGGTTCGAATCTTCGAATCTCCAGGTGGGAAGCCCCTGAGTTCCTTTCCCCTTAGGAGTCTTCTGCTGCGATTCCTGCTGCCACAAGCAGCCCCAGTAGCTGCTCCTCCTTTAAGGGCCTGGTTTGTGCATATCCAAACCTTAATCTTAGCACAGTAGAAACCAGATAGAATTTTCAAGGAGACTACAAAATGCCAATGCGTACACAGGAAAGTAAATACAGTGGTTTTCAAACAGGCTTCCAATGTTTGGAGACGTTTTTATTGTCACAACCGGGGAGATGCTATTGTAATCCAGGGAACAGAGCATCCATTTTTCCTGCTACAGTAGCTAGGGCACCATGCTGCCAACCCTCACACCATGCCCAGCAGAGCCCTTGCAGAAAGAATGGTCTGGTCCAAAATGTCAGCAGTGATGAGGCTGAGGATCCCTGATCAGAGCTTGAGAGCACCCAGCCCTTTGGAGGCAGAGCATCACATCTCAGACAGCAATTAGAATAAGATAGGGCTGACACTCAGAGAGAAAGTGGCCACGTGGAAGGTGTCCTGTGAAGAAGACCTTCCTCTCACCATGTCTCCCTAAGTGCTATTGACATCTCTGCAGTCAAATCCAAGAAAGAGAAGGGCCCCATTCTGTTACCCAGCCCCACTTCTCCCACCCAGCTCTGGGAGACAGGCCTCTTGCCTAGCTGATGACACAGTGAATTATCTCACCCTTCAGGTACGACCTCACTCCTTAAACACGTGACTGTGGCTTTACCCTTATACCCCACAGCATAACATACCTTATGCAAAACATCACTGTAGCATCTACGTAACACCCATGCTCGATATAGAGCCCAGGGGAACCACACAGGTACGAGTAGCATCCAGCATTGATGGCTCCAGCAGCTGAGGAAGGGTGGCACCAATGTTGCCATGGGCAGGAAGTCACCCATTCGACGTTCTGGCACCAGGTCCTGTATGCTGAGCAAGACAGATAAGGACTATAAAAATGAATTTAAAAAATTGGCAATTATAGTGAACTATGTGCCAGACACAATGTCATCTGATTTTTGGAGCTAATTTCAAGTGATTATAACAATAACCCCATGAGTTGGGTACTTTAAAGTTGAGAAAATAAGATCAGAGAGGTTAGGTAACTTCCCCATAGGCGTGCTTTTCTTGGGTTGTGGAGGCAAGACTCAAATGCAGACCTGTGGGAAGCCATACCCGGAGCTCCTAACCCCTCCGGGGGCATGTCGAGAGGTGCCTTGAGAGCCCAAGCCCCTTCTTCTCTGCCCCCTGTCTCCTTAGTTCTTCAGCGCCGGGGACAGGAAGGGACGTTAGAGCTGGGGAGGGACGCTGAGTCCGCTTCTCCTAACAAGTTATTCCCGCCGCCCAGGTGCCAACATCAGGTTGAGAACCATTAACATGTACTAGAACCTACAGCCCAGGGAGAAATTGAGAACATTTCCAGAGAATTCCTGTGTAAATGGGCTTTAACACCAAGCAGTCATACTGTGTATAGTCTCACACTTTCAAAGAACAATGAATTCCACTGCAGGATAAATTGCTCTAGAATGTAAAAAACGAACTTACTCAATTTATTTTATGAAGCAAACAACCCTGACATGACTAGCACAAGATACATATTTATATATTTTATATACTATGTATTTAAAATATATATATTTATACAAAAAGAAATATATAAATATATATTTATGTATAGATATAAAATCTATAAATATATATATATATGGTTTCCACTTACTCCACCGCCATCTTGCCACTTGCGTGTGCACGCGCTCTCTCTCTCTCTCTCTCTCTCTCTCTCTCTCTCTATATATATATATATATATATATATATATAAATATGAAAACAGCATTTCTTCCAGAGAGCCTTTTGGCATTACATAGCCAAGTTGCATATGTAAGTGTCCTCTGGCTCCGAAATTAACTGGACATATTTCCTGGGGACGTTCCCACCCAGGTGCATGAGGTAAGTGTGCACGGCTGGTCCCTGCAGCGCGGTGGCAGCAGTGAGTTGGAGTCTGGGCTATAGTCCTGGGAGAGGAAATGGGTAAAACGTGGTGCAGGTGCACCACGGGGTATTTGCAGCAGGTAGAGCAGTGAGCCGGACATACTCCCAGAAGCAGGGATTAATCTTAAACACATGGTACTTAGTGGAAAAGGCAGGGAGCAGAACAACAGAGCACCATTCAAGGGAATGTTACATTACACAAAGCAGTGATATATATATTTTTCAAAAATCCATTCAAATGGAAATAAATAGACACATTGAAAGGGTTGCTTACTGAGACAAAAGGACCAGGACAGAGGATGACAGAGATGAGTACCTACAGGACGACATTCTGATTTCCTTAGGTACTCAGCCCTTTTGCCTTCGTGAATCCTTTTGTCCATAAAAAAATATTAAAAATCATATTCTACAACAGTGTTGGTATGAAGATAAGTATATTGCTATGTATAAAAACATCTTCTTTGACCTGCAAGCTCATTTTTACTTCTGATTTGAAAGAAATTAAAATGTTGTTGTGGGCCCCTTAAAATATGGTGAGCCCAAAAGCACTGTGCCTGGAATGCCCAGTGACAAATTGGCTGTGGACACGTGAATGAATGAAAGAGAGAGGTACCTTGCATGAACCAGGGATAATTATGTGCTATAAACTGAGGGGTATGATTCATTTAGTCCTCTGCATCTGAAATCCAAAAAGCCTTCCAAAAAAAGCAATACCTTAGGTGTACTGGAGGAGAACTCTGCTGTCATGAGACATTGCTGAGGCTTAAGGAAGGAAAGTTCTCCCCCCTCAAAGTGCTCCAGTCGGGAACTGCTGAGCTCAGGCAGTGAATTCACTCACTGGAGCCTGAGCCCTGACCTTGGTCTGCCTGTCCTGCCTGTCCTGGCTGTCCTGCCTGCCCCAGCAGCATGAGGCTAACACTTGTACCCAGGGGGAGAGGTTACAGGGACAGTCCCTGGGACATAAGGCCGTGTTGGACACAAGAGCTAGGCTCCGATGCAGCTTGATCGATAACTTCTGAAGATTTCAACACGTGGTACGCAGGCTTTCATTCACACTATTGCATGGGCCCCTCCAATACGAGGGACAGTCCTGGCCTGATGATTCCTCTAAGAAGGGTGATCCTACTGCACCAGGCCAAAGCTGGCCTTTCCTGATCAAAACCAGTTGTTCAGACCTGCAAGCCCCTTTTGCCAGGTGCCAGCCAGCCCCCGAGATGCCTGAGAAGGCCAGGTTTGGGTATCTGTTGCCTCATGGACTCAGAACCACCACAGGGTAGGAGGCTTCACCCCGGAAGCTCCTCTCTTCCATTTCAGCCCCAACCCTTGCTTTCAGGGAGACACACACATGGGCATATACACACAGACACACAGGGAGACATACAACAGATACAAATGCATACGTGTGCAGGGTATGCACAGACACGTGCAGACACACACAGAGACATACATACACAGATACACACAGAGACATACCTATACCTGTAAACACAGATATAAGAGAGACACACAGACACGGATACACACATACACAGGCATGCACACAGAGACACGGCCAGGTTACAGTCACGAATCCAATCTCCAGGAAAACCCAAGGTCCTGGTTGGGTTGGGATTGTTGTAGGGTTCTCAGCAGGGAACCAGAATCTGCCTAAATACTCTTACCTCAGAGCTCATGCTGCTGATTCTGCATCTGCTCCCTCCAACCCACCCTATTCCCTTTTCTGCCCTGCTCTGTGTCCCAGGGGGCTGACCCTAGGGACTTCCCCACCAGGCTTCCTTGTCCAGCTGGGCCTGCGGCTTTGGGAGGGATGCCATGGGAGGCTGAGGGAGAAGACACTCAGATATCCGCCATGCCTGCAGGGATCCCCGGAGTTCGGCTTTCACAGTGAAGGCACTTTAATTTACCTGCTTAGAAAGTATTACAGTGAGGAAGCTTCCTCTGCCTAACCAGACGACTTTGGGGGAGACTAGACCCCCACCCCTACCCATTTATAAACCCTTGGTGAAAAGAGCCAGAATTATCTGGATTGAGCTTGGAACAACTCAACCCGGACTGGGTTCTTGATATTTCATACATGATTTTACTCGAAACTGAATAAGCCAGCTTTGAGGAAATGTACTAACACTGAGCCATTGTGGGATTATCTTGCTGAGGGGACCAGACCATTCTCTCCCGTACAGATTCCCATGCAGGGAATGAGCATTTACAGCTCTCAGTGATTCAAGCAACAGGTCAATGGTGTAAGGCAAGTAGGCCAATGACAGAAGTGAGGAAGGATTTCCTTTCCTTCCCTAGGGATGGGAGACAGTTGGCACAAACTCTGAAGCACTTAGAACCTTCCAGTAGCGGCTGAGCTAAGTTCTCTCTCCAGGCCCAGCGGAGAGAGAACTGGGGTTAAGCAGGGAACCTAAGCACCACTAACCCTGAGTAATGGCCTGGTCTTTCTCTGCTGTATTGCGCACCCCTTTCGTTATAGCAAGTCTTCAGGAAATTCCTTGAAATAGAGGCAATGGGAATGGAGAGACAGGGGTGTAGGCAGTGTAGTAGCATCCGTTAGCAATAGAGGACCATTGCAGCCAACAGAGGAGAATCCCTCAAGAGTCAGCCGCAGCTGGAGGAACCGGTGGGAAGACAGGTGAAACGCATCCTGGGCATGGCCCACACCACACTCAGGGGCCAGCTGAGAGGGGCTAACGTCCAGTACTTGAGTAATAGGTAGGAGAGACCTATCAAGATGACTAAAGAAAAGATACACGAGTTATACGTAATCTTCAAATACCCCTTCAATTTTAGAAGTTCTGCTTCAAAAGCATCACTCTTAATCATATACGATGGTCTTTCATCCAAAAGTCGTACAATCCAATTGTAAAATAGGTGAGCAGGCACTTAAAAATTCTGTTCCTATATTTGAAAAATGGGACAACTTTATACTTCCCAAAGCCAACCTGACTTGAAGCTATAAAATGAAACAGTCCTCTGGAAAGGTACCTCCCTAAATCTCTCATGCTCCCAAGACCTTAAAATAATCAAATGGGATTGTATGGTATTTGCTCAATAATCTTTGCTCATAATATTCCCTTCAAAGGGCATATAGATCTGTTGCTAATAACAGTCATAAATCACATAACTACACAGGAGACTGGGCAAGGGGTAATTATATTAGATAATAAAAATGAGGAGATACCCAGCCATTACAACTGGGAAGCTATTTTTGTACAAAGTGCAGCCTCAAAGTACAGTACAAACACAAAGTGTGACATATTCAGGATGGAGCCATCTACATATAAGCAGCAAAAGTAGGTGAATTTGATCCCAGAGTGAACGTTTCTAACACATGAAGGCAAGGAGGACTTAGTGCTCAAAGCCAGCTCGGGCACGGGACAGAGCCAGGGGCAACCACGCCATGCACAGCCGCCGATGGCAAGTCTCTTGGCCTCTCTGGGGTTTTTGCCAAAGATAGAAATGGAATAAACACGAAGTTCTTCTGTAGCTCCAAATTTCTCTTTGTAATTGCTGATTCAGAATTCATTCTGTTCTGGGGAGCCAACTAAACCACCCTAGAAACTGTTGTAGGCTTTGACTTAACCTGCACTTATGATCAGCAGTTCTGATACTGGGTAGCTATCCATCAGAGCCTGTTAGACACCGTCCTGGGAATTCTGAGCCCGTGATCCTGAAGTGGGTGCCAGGTGGTGGTACGTTCCACAGATTTGTGGGGTAATTCTGATATGCTGTGAAATTCGAGAGCACTTGTTGCACTAAGTCATCAGGCACGATGACAAGTTGTTGGAAGGGACTGAAGAGAGAAGCAACATTTACTGAAAACTGGCTGTATGCAAATAGTGAACAGACATCTCATTTAATCTTTGTAACAATTTCAGATCAGGATAAAAAGAGGAACTCTTTCCGTAGAGGAAGAACTCAACCCAGTTCAAAGTAAGGCAGTAAAGAATACTAAATAATCCCTGCAAATCAATTTCCCTTGTTGACTCTTGCCCAGTTAAATAAATAATTAGGCTAATTGTATGAATTTGTATATTTTCTTTCTTCTTTTGAAATAAGATGATAAGTAAAAGGAGAAATAAATTTAACATAGTTGTATAAATATAGCATGTCCGCTTTATATGTCATCTCACTGAAATAGAACAAAAAATATATCAGCAACAACAGTGCAGTGATCGCAGAGAGGAAGGAGGTATATATAGGGGGATAAATGGTAATGGAAAAAATACAATAAAAGTTTTTTTTAAATAGTAAAAATGTTCCCATGTTTTAAAAAAAGAATTAAGACCTTTCTTGGGTAAATAAAACTTGTTAAGCCATAATTTAATTGTGCATTTTATTTTGCATATGCCAACCAACACTACAAAGAGTCACTCAGCTGCAATAGAAAATTAAGAGCTCTAACGTCTCACACTTGACACATACACTCTCTAGTTAATGAATGTACTTTGTCCCTTAGATGTGCCAAATGCAGGCAAAAACTAATGAAAAATGTAAATTCTAGGTTGCCAGGATGCATTATCCATTTATTCTGAAGTACAAATCTTCATTCTCGCTCATGCTGGGAGAGATTATCATTATGAAGAGGACTTTAGAAATACAGTCATTTCTCTTCTGCACAGCTAAAGAAACCATCATCAAACTGAAGAGGATCCCTGGCTGGTGTGGCTTAGTGGATTGAGTGCTGGCCTGCAAACCAGGGGTCACCAGTTCAATTCCAGGTTGGGGCCCATGGCTGGGTTGTGGTGTGGGTCCCTGGTTGGGGCACCTGAGAGACAGTTACATATGGATGTTTCTCTCTGAAAATAAACAAATAAAAGCTTTAAAAAAATTTTTTTAATGTAAAGGGAACCCACCATATGGAAAAACATATTTGTCAATGATATATTGGATAAGGGTTTAATTTCCAAAATATATGAAGAACATGTTATACAACTCAACACCAGGAAGACAAACAACCCAATTTAAAAAATGGGCAAAGGACCTGGGCAAAGCACCTGAATTGCCCCTTCTCCAAGGAAGACATGCAGATTGCCAGTAGACAGATGAAAAAAAATGCTCAACATCACTAGCCATCAGCAAGATGCAAATTAAAACCACAGTGAGTCCTGACTGCTGTGGCTCAGTTGGCTGGGCGTCGTCCTGCAGAGTGAAAGGGCTCCAGTTCGACTGCAGATCAGGCGGGTACAAGCCTTGGGGTTCAGGGCACATGCAAGAGGCAACCACCCGATCGATGCTTCTCTCACATTGGTGTTTCTCTCCCTCTCTTTCTCCTTCTCTTCCCCTCTCTCTGAAAAAGAAATAAAATCTTTTTTAAAAAGTTAAAAATGGAACTGCCTTTTAACCCAGTGATTCCACTTCTGAGAATATATCCTAAGAATCCTAAAACAGCCCTGGCTGGCGTAGCTCAGTGGATTTAGCGCAGACTGCGAACCAAAGTGTCTCAGGTTCGATTCCCAGTCAGGACACATGCCTGGGTTGCAGGCCACGGCCCCCAGCAACCACACATTGATGTTTCTCTCTCTCTCTCTCTCTCTCTCTCTCTCTCTCTCTCTCCCTTCCCTCTCTAAAAATAAATAAATAAAATCTTTAAAAATTTTTTGAAAAAAAAGAATCCTAAAACACTAATTCAAGAGAATATATGTAACAGTATAAACAATAGAATATTAAAAAATAAAATTAAAATATATTGTAAAAAAATAAAAGGCAAAAAAAAAGGAAGAAGAAGGAGAAAGAAATAGTCAGTTATCAAAACATTCTCCCCAGAATATTTATTCAAACAGCACTGTTCTAGAAAGGCTCACACTTTTTATTCTTAGTAACTTGGGATGGTTTACTGACAGTTCTGAGTCAGCATTTGGTAGGGCATTTACACCCTACTGGGTACTTCAACCACCAGAAAGGAGAAATTTATACATATTTTGAAGCTTCAGAGTGAAAATAGAACTTGACCCTTGGAAGAAGAATGGAGTGACATGAATGGGAAGCTTTTCCATATTTATTTCAATATCCTTTTTTATCTAAAGTCATTTTGTTTAGGAACATTAAAAATTGATTTACGATTATCTTGGTTTAGTTACCAAATTCTCATGTGTAATGCCTTATATTTTAACATTCAAAAATGTTCCTATAATTGGAGCTATATATATATCGCAGAACTTAAAGAAATCCTGCATCTTTAAATTTTGCTAAAAGCTGGCCAAAATCTTCAGAGGAAGAGAGAGAAAAGAAAGAAGCATTTTGGAGCACTTACTATATACAGGTACTCTACATAGGTAATCTCACAGATTATCTCAGAATCCTTGGGAGGTGGGGATCATTGGCCCATTTCACAGATGAGGAAGGTGGGGCTGAGAACAACCCAGTGCGTTGCTCACCCAGTGAGTGGTAGAACCACATGGAAGTCAGTGTATGAAGCTCTATAGATTGAACTCTTGATCTTATGTCCCACAGATGGTTGCTGTCAGCTCAGGCACCTGCAGGGAGTGTGTTTTACACTCTATTCTCAGCTCATCTGAGGTACTGAAGGGCCACCCATCCTTCGTCTGACTCTGCTGCTCTGATGGCACCCATAAAAAAAACTTGTGTTGAACAAAGGACAAAAGAAAAAAAAGAGGCAGGTTCTAAGTTCACCCTTGACAGCAATTATGCTGTAGAGGATGGAACCTATTCAATTAGCATCGCATTAGAAAATAAATTATGAAGAAACTGAAGCCCAGGAGAGGCCAGATGACTTTCCTAATCCCACAAAGGGATCTTGGCACGTAGGACCAGAAACCAGATCCTCGGAGCCTCGGGCCAGCACGCTTCCCGTTACACCTCGAGATTATGAATGAGTAAATTTAGCAATTTCGTGACTGAATTAAGTCCTGCTGGCCTCCCTTCAGCATAGTGCTGTGTGATGACCGGGAAAGACTCAAAGCCAAGAACTCAGAGAAGAAACCAGGAGGTGACGGGTCCCGCCCGGGAGATGGAAGAAGACATTTTGTTCCCTGCAAGACCTGAAGGCAGGGAACTTGCCTTCCCACTGTATCTCTGGCCCCAGTTCCTGTTTGTCTCACTGACGAGGATCTCTATAGATGGATTAAGATTCTCCTAAAAAGAGTTCTTTAGTGCCCCCCCCCCCCAGATCCTGAAGGACATTGTACTCAATGCCACATCGATTACATTGTTACATATTGATTGTATTTGAGGACAGCCAGGCAGAAAGGTGTCTGTTGTGGCAATCTCTAAGGAATGATAAGATTTCCTTGGACATGTAATAAGATGAAGATAATTACATTTCCCTCCTGCACCAGAAAGGCTCAGAAGTAAGACCACTGAGATATCTGATTTAGTATGGAGTTAGACCTTTCACAGTTTTGGGAGGAGCAGAGGAAGAAAAGGTCCAAAAAGCACCAGGGAAAAATCTTTTTAAACTTTTTTATTTTTTATTCTCATCCAAGGACATGCTTTTTGAGTTTTAGAGAGAGAAGGGAGGAAGAAAGGGAGAGAAGCATCGATCGGTTGCCTCTCGCGTACATCGCCTCTTGCACCCCAGCTGGGAACTGAACCCATGACCTGGGTATTGTGCCCTGGCTGGGAATCAAACTTGCAACATTTAGGTGTTTGGGACAACCCTCTAACCAACTGAGCCACTCCAGCCAAGGCTCAGAGAAAAATCTTGCCCAGCCCTGATGCAGGTGGACAAGTCAAGCTTGTTGAGTTCTCAGTTGCAGAAGAAGAGCCCCAGAGGAGACCAGTGTGGGGGTACCTGGGAGGCTGCTGGCTCCTGTGGCCTCCACCTCTGTGAGCTCACAGCAGAATGTCATGTGGTGGGGTCACTGCTGGGCAGTAGAGCGAGCAGTCGGGAGGAAGAGCTGGACTCACAGTAAAGAAAGCAAGACCACAGTTGGACCCAGCGACACCTCTGTGGCTGTCCCTAACTGCCTCTACCAGCCTTCAAAGTGTAATGGCCGCTGCTTTGTTTCTGCCTCTCAAACATCACACGGATTTTTCTTATAACAGCCATAACTCTGAACCACATAGGATCTCCCTGTATCTGGGTACCTGGAACGTGGAGTTTCAATGTCAACTACGTTGACACTGTACAAAACCACCGCAGCTCCTTTCGGGGGCAAATACTGTGTGTCTGGAAGCACTGGTTTGACAAGCTGCTGGGGTGAAGTGTCCGACACCCAAGGCTCTCGCTCCAGTTACGACCTGCATCATCACTGTGCTGCTTTCTGAGGATGTGGGGCTGTCTGCCCGCAGGGCAATGGCTTTGTGTGTGGAACATGCGAGTTTGGAGCCAGACCTAAATCACCGAGGGCATGGAAGTGAGGCAACAAGGTGCCCCTTCAGCATTTTGTCATTGTATCTAACAAATAATAATTTAACTTCCACAGCTGAAAGTCTTTTTCAAAAAAATTTTATTCATTTATTTCCAGGCAGGGGAGAAGGGAAAGAGAAAGAGAGGGAAAGAAATATCAGTGTGTGGTTGCCTCTAGCTCACACCCCCACACACCCCCACTGACTGGGGACCTAGCCTGCAACCCAGGCATGTGCCCTGACTGGGAACTGAACCAGTAACCATTTGGTTTGCAGGCCCATGCTCAAACCACTGAGCCACAAAGAAAGGGTTTATGAGGCCATTGCTAGCAAAAAAAAAATAAAAGTAAAACAATAGGCTATCTTGGACATGGAGTCTAAACCACCAGCAGCACAGCTGGGTGGGAAAGACAGCATGTCCGATGTCCTGGAGTTCTGTAAGCGGTTTGTACATCAGGGAGTGGGGAGAAAGATTTAAGCTGTTCTGAAAGGTTTTAGATCAGCTATAGACCAAGGGGAGAAGCTGAAGGGGGGCTGGCTCTGGGATAAACGCTGCAGAGACTGCAGCAGAGTCCAAGACAAACCGTACAACTCACATGTAAATTGGAAGGGGGGGCTCCAGGCTTCGATGGTGCCCAGCTAGACTCTCTTTTGGACAATTGCAGATGTAGCTACTTGGAAAGTAATCCTAAATTCCAGCAGATACGCAGGCATGTGAGCAGTCTTTCATCAGAGCTGGTTCACAGTTACCAACCGGCTAACTGTTCTGTCCCTTTCTCTCCCTCTCTGGCTGCTGCACTTTTAATTTAGAACATCTCGGTTTTTTCCCTTGTCGGCTGCCTTTGCCTGGGGCTTCCAGAAAGGAGTGCATCTCTGCCCGCACCTTGATTTTAGCCGAATGCTATGGTCTGAACGTTTGCGCCTCCCCTGCCAATCCTCCACATTCAAATATGGAAAATCCACCCCCTAGTGTAACAGTATTAGGAGGTGAGGCCTTTGGGAAGTGAGGTCATGAGGGTCGAGTCCTCAGAGTGGGATCAGTGCCCTTATAAAAGAGACCCCTCAGAGCTCCCCAGCCCCTTCCGCCACATGACACACGAGGAGAAGTCTGCAACGCGGAAGGCTGTCCTCCCTGTAGCATGCTGGCATTCTGGTGCCAGACTTCCAGCCTCCAGAACTGTGACCAATTAACTTTCGTTGTTGGTCAGCTACCCAGTCTGCGGTTTTTGTTACAGCGGCCTGAAGGGACTAAGAAACAACCTCATCCGGCAGCCGCTGCCAATGGCTCACGGATACGAGGGTACAGGGGGGCAGCCTACTTGTCTCCAGGCGGCAGCGCTCTGCAGTACAATTCACATCCAGCGCCCCCCAGAGCCCCCCGGCACCAGCTGAGGCCACACTGTGGCCTAGTTCCTCCAATGCTCTCTTCTGCTTTCCTCTCCCTTTTTCCTGAGACCAGGTGGATCTTCAATAAATCATAGGCACCTGAATTGGGACTTCTTCTTCTAAGAAGTCCCAATCCATGATCCCTCTCTGTTGCGTTCGCCTCTCCAGCCACATTGCCCCTGACAAGAGAAGAATTCTGAGAAATCACAAAATAAATTACAGCAGGCCGGAGGGTCGGAGGAAGCAGCTGAAACCAGCCAGACTCCTCGCATTCCTGACCATGTCAGGAAAGCCACCACGGGCATCGTTACACGGCAGCGCAAGGACAGCTAGGTCGCTTAAGGGAATAAAAGCCTTAACCTGATGGACTATAGCCTCTCGCTGCAAATTCAGGTCACTCTATTATGGAAATGCACTGTGGTGTCCTTTTTATCGTAATGTATGGAAATAATAGAAAAAACAATAGTCCACTGGCCTGGCAACTCTGAATTGTAAAAGGTGCTGCTTCTTGTTTATAAAGTTTGTCTAAAATAGATGATACTTTGAAAAGATATAGAAAAGTGTGTGTGTGTGTGTGTGTGTGTGTGTGTGTGTGTGTTGGCTGTTTATTTATCTGTTTTATAAGGAAGTAAGCATCTCAAAGAGAGTTGTTTTTTTCTGGTAGAGTCCAGCTTTGGTCCACACTTCCACTCTTCAGAGACTTAGAATGAGTTTAGGGGCCTTTTTCCTTCAGGAAAATCAAATCGGCTTATAGGGCTAAACTTGTGAAAAGGCAGCTGCAGTGCTGCCTACTCGTGGAAGAAGTAGGTGTGCCTCCCACTGCTCACCTCAGCTGAGTTCACAACACCCGCAGCAGGGAGCTGACGTTTGTGTTTGCCCTGGTATGCCCAGGAGCTAGAGCTGAGCCTGGTACTTAGTAAGTGCTCAGTAAATATTGGTTGGATGAAAAATTACTCACTGAATCTAAATTTCAGACCTGCCTTTATCACAGCTGCCAACATAATCTTGGGGCAGTTTTTAACAAGCCAAGGTGTCGGTTCCCTCAAGGAAGAGAGACCCGGGAGAGTCCTGGGTTGTTGTGAGACACGATGGAACATCTCCCGTAAAACAGTGACACAGCACTTGCCACTCAGTACCAGAGGAGTCCAAATTACTTATGCATACATTTTAAATAATGTTTTGCTTTCATGAACTGCCAATGTGGTAACATCATCACAATTGCTATTCTCATGTCTGAGGCTGTTCGTTCAGTAGGCAGAGATGAATAACTTTTGTAGTTTGTCATGACCATAAACTTTAACCTAATCATTTAGAGCTTTCTCACATACACACCCATTTAATCTCCAATATTTGTTGATAAATGTGCTGCTGGAATTTGCCCTCAAGGTCAAAGGTTGTGTTTAAAGTAAGAGAAAGAAAGAAATAGAAAAAAAATATTAAGCTGTAGTAAAGATCCAAGATTGGCAGAAAACATTAAAAAAAATAAAGCCATTGGAATATTAATTGAGGTACAGAATTTATCTAACTGAAAACCTGAAACATAGTTATAAAATCACATTTACCCTCTTTCTATTCTGTTAATGACAAAAATCAACTATAGTCCTTATTCTTTATGTGTCAGTTTGTTTGAAGGGATATATTTATCAAGGCAACTTGTACTGCAGATTAGTCAGAGGTCTGTGGGGTCCTTAAACTTCTTTTCTCCTCTAACAGCGCCTCTGTTGTGATGGCGCTGATTTCCTGAGAGTCCGAGATGATTGTCCAAAGGAACGTTTCACCTTTGAGATTCTCCCGAATGCTTTGCCCTGGTGTTTAGCTTGTTGCTACTCTTTTCCACTTATTATCTGTTCTCTGATACTTAGAAGGGCCAGGAAGCCGAGCACATCTACGGACTGCTACAGAAGTCTCTAAAGACTAAAGAGGAGAATGAGCAAGAATGAATGTCTACAGGAATCTTTTTGGATAATCTCTATATTTAATTCATTTGAGTAATCCCAGGATGAATGATCGCCAGTAATTGACAGAAGAGAAACAAAGAGACTAGACCGCTTCCATCCCAAGCAAGGGCGAGGACTCGCTAGGCACAAGGAGGCTTTGTGAAATGATTGCCAGTAGGCAAAGCTGGGTTTTGATTCTCCGTCTAACAGGCACTCTCATTTTAGGTGGGGCTCTGCGGAACGAGTTCTGACTGGAGACGCCAATCCTTCCACAACCGAAGTGGAAGGCAGCCAGGCTGAGTTGCTTAGGAGACCAGCAATGTAAGGCTGGTGAGTTAAAAATTCAACTTGTTGGTAACACGCAGTCACAAAGTCTTTTGAATCTTTGTTCAAAGACAGGTCATTTCAATGTGCTTTCAATGCTCAGGAAATAGCCCTGGAAAACCTTTATGTAAACCTTTAGGCAAACAAAAACTGTTTCTATGGTATTATTAAAATAGCCTGGATACATTTCAAGATGCTCCTGGCATTCATCTACTCACCGAAGATTTGATGTGCCTGCTTTTGCCAGGACCATGGGCCTGTGCCACGTGTGGATTTCAGCCACTTCGCGAAGGGGCAAAGAAAGCCAGGCTTCTTTGTGTCTCAATTAAAGTTACACTTGTTCAGAGTCCCCATCTGCTCAGAAAATTCAACCTCGTGAATTCGGAGTGGGCAGGGTAGGGAGGTTACCCTTCTCCCTAGGGTGGAACAAGGGATCTGGCACCATCCAGAATGTTTTAGCAGGGCCCTGGCTGGTCTAGCTCAGTGGATTGAGTGTGGGCTGTGAACCAAAGCATCACAGGTTCGATTCCCAGTCAGGGGCACATGCCTGGGTTGCAGGCCATGGCCCCCAGCAACCGCACATTGATGTTTCTCTCTCTCTCTCTCTTTCTCCCTCCCTTCCCTCTCTAAAAATAAGTAAATAAAATCTTTTAAAAAAAAGAATATTTTAGCAGGACCTCTGATCCCCTCTGTCCATTACTGAGGTCCATGGGGACCCTTAAAGGCAGTGGGCGGGGGGCCCAGCCCTAGAGCTTTGGAAGGCCAGTAAGGTAAATGTTTACTAAGCCTCCTCCCTCCAGGCACCCAGCAGCTCTTGTGCCTGAGGTCCTTCCACAGAGAGAGCTGTGGTCCCCACCACGCCAGGGCCTGTGCCGCTCTGTTCCCTCCCATTTTCTCGAAAAGTTCAAGTTCTTTTCTCTAGGATTGGTCCACTACTTCTTCTCTCAGCTGGGGCTTTTTCCCCTGCAAGCTTCTACACAGTTGTGCTATTCTGGCAGCTTGTTTCATGCTGTATATATGAATCCTCCTTTTACTCCTATCATGCAAAAGTCATTAACAATCCTCATAGGAGGGACACCCTCAGAGACCCTCTTGGAACGGGGAAGGGAGATTACATTCTATTTGTTTGGGTTGCCAAATTAATAACATAAATTAATATCTCGATTTTATGTGGTTTTCCAGCCAGAGACGTGAAGGTGAGAAAGACAGGCCCTGCCTTCAGGGCTCTCATGTCTTAGAATGGAGGCAAATAAAGAGGTCAGTGAAATCCAGCACACAGGAGGGGCCGCTGCACCGGGGGCAGGGGAGGGCTTTTTTGGAGAGAGTGGGAACGAGCACTTAAACAGCACTGCCTGCCCGTGTGCCGGCACCACCGTTCCAGCAATTACGTATAAGATGACAGTGGGCTGCAACTGCAACCCACACAGTGTGGTTCCAAGTCCACGCCCTAAGTCCCTAGTCTGCAGCAGTCTCCAGTGAGACCTGAGAACAGGTACTACATATGAGCTCGCCAGCAAAGAATGCGGGTGGTGGGGATGGGGCGGGATGGACAGTGTGCGGGTGCCCCTCGAGGTGCCGTGAAGAGGGGAGTTGAAGCTGTCCTGCCTGAAACAGGGGCGGCTAGAGTTCCAACGATGCTTCAGGTGTATGCCACCGAGAATCTGATGCTGGTTTCCCTAATGCTGAGGGAAGTGGATCAGGTGAGGAGGCTGATGAGGGTAGTGAAAATTCCTCTCACAAGTAAAAATCTCCCCTGACAGCACCACATACTAGCAAGGATGTGGAGCAACGGGAACTCTCATTCATGGCTGGCGGGCATGCAAAATGGCACAGGCACTTTGGAAGGCAGTTTGGCAGCTTCGTACAAAACTAGACATGCTCGTACCGTACGATCAGCAATTACAACTCTTGGTATTTACCCAAAGGAGTTGAAAACTGATGTCCACGCAAAAACCTGCATGCAGGTGTTTATAGCAGCTTCATTCATAATTACCAAAACTTGGAAGCAACCAAGATGTCCTTCAGTAGGAGAGTGATAAACTGTGGCATGTCTGGACATGGATTATTCAGCACTGCAAAGAAATGAGCTTATCAAGCCAGGAAAAGACATGAAAGAATGTTAAATGCATATAAGCAAATCCAAAAAGGCTACGTACTCTATGATTCCAACTATATGACAGTCTGCAAAAGATGAAAAACTATGGAGACACTAACAAGATCAGTGGTTGCGGGGTTGGGGGACCAGGGGGTGGTGGTGATGAACAGGCAAAGCACAGAGGATTTTTACCACAGTGAAGCTACTCTGTATGAGACTGTAATGGTGGGTACATGTCCTTATACATTTGTCCAAACCCACAGAATGTACACCACCAAAAGTGAACCCTAATCTAAACTATGGACTCCGAGTGATACTGACATGTCCTTGTGTGGTCATCCACTGTAACCAATGTACTACTCCGGTGGGGCTGTGTGGGAGAGAGGGGATGCGGGCAATCTCTGCATCTTCCTCTCAGTTTTGCTGTGACTCTAAAATTGCTCTAAAAAATAAAATCTATTTAAAAAAGTAAGAGTAAGTCTTACCCAACTCTCTACCATTTAAATTTTGATCAAGAAGCCTTTCTTCTAAAATGGAATTATATCCTGCAAGGAGCTAGATCTATGCTTGGATTTATACCCTGTTATGAGGATTTTTTTTTTCACCAGAAAATCAAATTGCTTTTTTCCCACCCCGACTCTAGTCACATGGGGAGGCTGCTCTAAAGATAGGCTTGGGACAGACAGCAGGAAGCAAAGATAACAATCCTTTTTTGGAATGAGGTCAAAATATCTGCCACGAGATATCACCGGCCTCTGCCTGACCACATATTCTCTCTGCTGCTTCAGGAACATTCTGTTTTATGTATTCAAAGGCTTTGAGTGTCGTAGGCTCTATGGCAAGCCGTGCTGGAATATTAAAGTAATAGAGATACTCTTGGGTGTCTATTAGCAGCATTTGTGAGGGAAATAAAGGATGGGCCTGTCTCAAGGAACACTTGAGACATAACCCAATCAAAGTACACTCATCTTCACATTTCAGATGTTCCCCATTTGGGCCGAAATCATGCACTTTCAGGCCTGCTTTGCCTCTGGCTGAGTCTGGCAGTCTGAATATCAAATCCAGATGAACCGAAGGCAGCCAGAGCCCTGGGTCAATGGCCCCGAAGCTGGAGCCGAGCTGGCAACGTGCCACTCGTGACGGTGGTGCCAGCTCGTGACGGAAAGCAGAACCCAAGCTCGGTCTTTCGGGTGTCACCTCATTTATACCCGGCTGGTCTGCTTTTGAGAGATTTGACGTTATTTACTCCTTAGAGACACCATGAGCTAGGCAGATGGCAAGTGGAGAGCTGGGATAAGAAAATATGGCAAATGGAGGATGAGGTTTTCGCTGGCCACCAAGATGCCCCCCTCGGCACACACGCTCCAGGAACCCTCCCCTCCAGGAAACCAGCCAGAGCCCCTTTACCAGCAGGGAAGAGGTGGTTGTGAGTCAGTCCAGAGCTCCTATGGCGGTGATCTGGATTCCGACCTGAATTTTGTTTTTAATCCATCCCACTCCTTCCCCACTAGGGCTGGGTCTTTAGCCAGCCACACGGCATAGTACTCTTTCCTGCCTCCCCCAAACTGCCTGTCTGGATCCCTCTCCCTCCCTTGCTGTCCATGCATCTGTACTTATCTTTAAGAATAAAAGATCCCTGTTCGGTGTGGCTCAGTTGGTTGGAGTGTTATCCTGTAAACCGCAAAGTCAGGGGTACCATTCCTGGTCAGGGCACATGCCTAGATTGCAGGTTCAGTTTCCAGTCAGGATGCATACATGAGGCAACCAGTCAATGTGTCTCTTTTGCATTGATGTTCCTTTCCTTCTCTCTCTTCTTCCCTTCTTCCCCTCTGTCTAAAATGAATATGCATGTCCTTGGGTGAAAATAAAAAAAAGAAAGAACAAAAGAGAGAGGGCTGGAGAAGCAGAGGAAGGCTGAAGCTCCAGCACATGCAAATGCATGAGAAGGAAGAATATCAGCCACTTGGAGGCCCTCGGAGAGCCTAAGATAGATGAGTTGGAGCAGCAGGCAGGAGCTGAATCATGCAGGACCCTGCTAATGAATTTGGATCCTGCCAGAGGACAGTACAGGGCTATGGAAATAATTCAAGCTCGGGCCTGCCATGAACACTTTGGCACTAAATTAGCCTCATTCTTCATAGCATTAGCCAATGATAATCAATTCTGTGGTCATAACCCTGAGGCCCAGTAAGAAGCTAAAGCTATGACTAAGAGAGACTCTGTTCAGTATTATGTACTTCTAGGACCAAGTATATTTTGTTTTATTTTATTTTAATTCTTTGGGAAGTGATATGTTCTTTGAGGGAAGGACACTTGCCTTTTTGTCTTATCTCTGAAAGTGCCTGGAGCAATACACACGCACACCAGACTTGCCCAACAAATACCAAGTGATGAATTCATATAATCTGCACATTACACAGCCCTAACTTCTAGTTAGTTGAGAAAATTAACTGGAACATTCTGTTGGGAGTAGAAATGAAGGTGGAGACAAGGACTAAAGGACAAAGGTCCTTGGCGTATTTGTTGGAAGTTAGACTTCCGTGCAATGAAGAACTGCTCATTTTAATCACAAAACCAGTGAAACACTGTTCCTCTCAGACCACAAAATGGCAAAGGGTTATTTCAGACTTCTGGTAACACAGTGTAAAATGGGCAATGGAACTATATCCCCTTTCATGTGGAGGGGGAAAGGGATGAAAGGAACCAGTGGATTACATGGAGGAATGTGGTCTGGGGGATATACTCGGGAACATGGGTCTTCCAAAACAGCAGTATGTTAGCAAACAGCCTTCAACCCAGGCTCACTCATTCATTTGTTCATCCACCATGTATTGAGCCCCTCCTATACCTGGAATGCCAAGTACCAACAGTGAACAAAACAGATACCATCTTGTTCTATAGCTCATGCACATTACACTGAAGCAAGGGAAACAGGCTTAAAACAAATAAACACCCTAACAAGTACATAATAGCTTGCAATAGGTGCTATGAAAGAAAAGAGAATCCTGCTATGAAAAAGAAGGGAACCCTTACTGTAGGCTGAGTAGGGGTCAAGGCAAGTCTTCCTGGGGAGGGATCAGACAAGGATGAGTAGGAAAACACCAGGACAAGACTGATGGGGAGGGGACCCCAGGCAGGGGACAGTTCCATGCCAGGGCCCTGGTAGAAAAAGCTGGATGAACTTGAGGAACAGAAAGGAGGCCGAGTAAGCACTGTGGAGGGGCTAAGGGAACAGGCCTAGAGGCCAATGTCAACAGTAGGAAAAGGTGAGAAAGGATGAGTCCCTTCTGCATCATCCACAACCTTTCTTCCAATTCAACACAGGTAAAGGTACCAGAAACGTCCCCACACAAGTCAGAGGTTGGGAATGGCGTGAGGCTAGAGGGCGTGGACAAAGAACAGTGGAAGGAGAGACCCTGGGACCAGGCTGACTTGGCTTTGACTGCAAGATCCCAGTGTGGCCTCGCACAACTGGGTTTCCTCGCCCACTGTAAGAGAATAATAGTACTCGCCCTAAAGGGCTGAAGAAAGGACTGCATGGGGGTGGGTGAAATGGGCGAAGGGAGTCAAAAGGTACAAACATGCAATTGCAAAAGAAATAAATCATGGGGATGTCATGTATAGCATAGTGACTGTAACTAATAATACTATATTACATATTTGAAAGTTGGTAGATTGTAGATTTGGCCCTGGTCAGTGTGGCTCAGTTGGTTGGGCATTGTCCTGCAAACCGAAAGGTTGCTGGTTCAATTCCCAGTCAGGGAATATGCCTGGGTTGCAGGTTCTGTCCCCAGTCAGGGCACGAACAAAAAGCAACTGATCAATGTTTCTTTCTCTGTGGATGTTTCTCTTCCTTTCTTTCTCTTTCTCTTCCCTTCTTTCTAGAAATAAATAAATAAAATCTTAAAGAAAAAAAAGAGTAGATCTTAAAAGTCCTCATTTCAAGGGGGAAAATTAGGGAGGGAGTAACTAGGTGACTATGTATAATGATGGATGTTAACTAGACTCACTGTGATCATTCTGCAATGTATACAAATGTGGAATCATTATGTTGTGCACCTAAAACTAATATAATGTTATATGTCAATTGCATCTCATTTTTTTTTAATTGCAGATAAGTGACCATCAGTGGCAAGCCCAGGGAGGGTGTTCAGTGAATGATTGGTTCACCACTGACGGGAGGAAAGGAGTGATTTGAAAGACGTCAAGGAGGTAGGATCTACCAGATGCCAGGACAATTCTTGAGGGTGGGGCGGGAGTTTTTAGCAAGAGCCGGGTTTGGGCCTGAGAGTTCCGTGTGCGTGCTGAAGCCACGGACAGAGGAAGGGAGTGAAAGGTGGGAAAGGGGTGCGCCAATTGAGGGAAGCAGCGAGCGGAGGGGGCGGAGCAAGAGGAGGAAGGAGAAGGCTGCAGGAGAGCTCAGAGAAGAGAGGTGAGGGGCTCTGGGGCTCCCGCGGGCTGCGAGGGGCAGGGGCGGGCGCCGCGGGGCCGGGCCGTGGTGCCAGGCTGCGGTCCCAACTGTGCGAGCAGCGGCGGAGGGATTCGGATCCTGCTCTCAGGGCACGCGGCCTGGGAGCCGATCCTCACCTCGCAGGTGAGCCCGCCCACGGGTGACAGCAGGAGAGATGGCGAGGAGACCGTGGCCTCCTCTGGCTGCTTTATTCTGCGGGCCCTCAGGAACCGGGGCACTTCGGGCCCCGCGGTCAGCACAGGCCACCTAGAGTCGCCCCTGGAGACTCCTCTCCCCTTGCCTCGGGCCGGGGCCGGGGCCGGGGCCGGGACCTGGGTAAGGCCGGTGGGCTTGGGGTCCTAACTGTGCCCTCTGACTGGGGGTGGCAGCGGATTCCCGCAGATTGATTCGGGGCTCCCTCCCCCCATCAGTGACCCACCTCGGGCAGTCCCTCCGACCACCTGCCCCCACCCTGATCCTGCTTTGTACCTCCCTCCCACTGCCCACCTGTCAGCATTCCTTCCCCACCCCCAAGAAGCAGAGGGACGAGGGCCTAGTGGTGGGAGCTGCGCCTGGAAGGCAGGACCCTCAGAAGGTGTGCACAGATGTGAACCGATGATTAATTGTGTGCAGAGGACTCGACCACCAAAGCCGAGCTATGTATCTTTGCTTCTTGATTTAAGGCAATGGCCTAACTCTGAGCATAGATCATCTAATTGCCCTTAGGTCAGCAAAGACTTCCTGGAGATCTTCAAGAACTAAGGTGCCCAAGTCCACTCTCCCCTGCTCACACGCTCACTGTGAGCTGGGTGCTGGGTGCTGAGCTGGGGCTGCAGGACCTCATCCCTCATCCTCTCAACAACCCCTCAAGGTTGCTTGTCCATTACCCCACTTAACGGATGAGAAAGCTGAGGCACAAACACAGCAAGTCGTTTGCCCCAAAGCACAGGGCTAGCAAGGAGTAGAGGCAGGATCCGAATTCAGGTCTTTCTGATTCCAGGACTGTCCACTGGCGGGGCATCATGCTACCTTTACAAAAACATTAGGTACCTAAGGTGAGACTGGGTACAGGTAAGGACCCTCCTTGGCTCGTATGCCTGGCAGTTTAGCAGGAAGTGGAATTGCATATGATAAAGGTTCATTTTGCAGGGAAATCAGTGGAAGTCACGGAGTAGGAGGCTGCAGAATGCAGTGGCCACTGGCCAGGTGGGGGCTCACAGTCCACCTGGACTATGTCCACCATTGCCAAATCACTTTTCTGAGCCATGTGACACCAATGACTCATTCCCTCCCCTTTGAACTAGCTATTTTTTTTTCCAGTCATTTCCTAGGCCTTTTTTTTTCTTCCACTGGTATTCATTTGGCTGCAGTGTTCACATTCTCTCATACTCTTTTTAGACAATTTTATATGTTTCTTTCTTTACCTGTCATGAAATTGGGAAGCTCCCAAATTCATCTTTCCAGTCTCCTCTCACTAACTCCAGGCCCAAATCCTCAAATATTCTACTCCCTGTTGGCTGATGCCAACATATGTGCCCACGGGCACTCCCATTCAACATTTCCAGACTCAGATACATCGTCTCTATGCTTCCATCCTGGGAGTTGGTTCAGGTGTCTCCATTTCCTTGCCTGGACTATGACAGCCCCTTTCAAACTGTTTTGGTTTTTTTTTTTAAGATTTTATTTATTTATTTTTAGAGAGGGAAGGGAGGGAGAAAAAGAGAGAGAGAGAGAGAGAGAGAGAGAGAGAGAGAAACATCAGTGTGCAGTTGCTGGGGGCCGTGGCCTGCAACCCAGGCATGTGCCCTGACTGGGAATTGAACCTGCAATGCTTTAGTTTGCAGCCCGCACTCAATCCACTGAGCTACTCCAGCCAGGGCTTCAAACTGGTTTTTATGCTGGGGAATCCATTCACCCTCTCCAAGCCTGAGTCCTAGTCTCTAGTACTACATTTGATTAGACCTTGCTTCTTCTCCCTCATTGGCACCCTGGCAGAGCTAGCTCTAGGGCAGCCCTTGGCATGTTGGGTAACTGCTGACATTTCTCTTCCCCTCTAGACCGTGAGTTCCTTTAGCACTGAGCTTGCCTTATCCTTCCTTACATTACCTGACTTGCACCTAATAGACATTCAGTAAATATCTGTGTAGTTAATGGCCTTGTAATGAATTGAAACTTCTTTTAGGGCACAATTTATAGGTAGTAAAACAATTCACTGTTCGTTGTGTGATATTTCACATTTGCTGGGGGTGGTGGGCATTGCAAAGTAAGTTTGCAGTGGGTTGGATATTGACTAATGACAAAATGAAAGCAACTTTTCCAGAGGTGAGCTGATATTAAGGCTGTTTTTAAAGTTGATACGAACATTCGGTCACTGCACAGTGAGTCTCTTCTACTTTCCTTAGACATCGGGTCAGTGAGTCAGCTGAGTGCACGCAACTAGAGGAGAAGAAAAGACCAAGTCATCATGGCGTCAGGGTCTGCACATGGAAACCACGATAAACCTCATTTGCCACCACCCAGCCAGCAGGTAAATGTTTAGTTTGCCATCTGAAAAGGAACATCATACAGGACTTTCCTTAAACCTCATCCTTGACCACCCATCTTACTTTTTTCAGCCCGGCACTTTGTTGGATGGGTTCAGGGAAAATGAGATGGGGAAGAAAAGTGTGTTTCTGATTGCCTCGAAAAGCATCTTTTAAATTTTTATTTACAAAATCCTTTCTTTACTCTTCCTTATTTAGCATCCAGTTTAAGCAACTCTTACATAGGATGTCAGTGACTGAAGAGGCTCCCCTTAGCACAGCAAAACTCCTGAGTCTAACAGAATGATACATGGTGCTTGTTTCTACATTTTTGCTACCAAGGGTAACCTTACTAAATGTAAGCTGCTGACGGGGCTTCCTGCTCAGGATAGCAGAGTCCCTAACCACTAAATTAGCCATCGGATTGAGAGCATGACTTTTCACCTTGTTAAGAATGCATGTTATGTGTTTCAGGGATACATACAGGAAGAAAAGAGAGTATTGTGATGGGTAGATGAAGTTTATGTTCTCTGGGATCAACTTCTCAAGTGAAAAAATAGCTAATGGAGGAGGTGATATTTAAGGAGCAAAGTTTAGGAGAGGCAAACAGACAAATGATATCAAGTCACAGGGACAAGTATTTAGACACCTGAGTTGCCTTCATGAAATGGAGAGCCATAAAACATTTACAGTTGTACAGAAAAGGGTCTCCAGAGTCCGCTAGGGAGGCTGCGCAGGAGCTTCCATCTAGACTGCAGGACGCACAGTCACTGTGATGGTCAGGGCCCTGGCCCTGACTCTGGATGTGTGTATATATGTGTGTGTGTTTGGAGGAGGGGAGAAAGGAAGGTGTTCCTCATTTCTGCTTCAGCCCAGGCAGAACTAAGAAGAGAACTGACATTGGGATAAGAAGGAGTGTTTGCTGAGGAACTAAGGGAAGTGGGAAGTGAGAACCGCTCCTTCTTGTCACTGTGACTCACCCTGACCACCACCTCTGTGGACTGTGCTGTGGGGAGTTACAGAGAAACAAGAGAGAGGCCACCTGCTTGGGTTGCTTGTAGAGCTCTGAAGGTGCAGGTGCCACCAGCTCCTTCTGCCTTGTGATCAATCACACATGTAAAGTGCTTGGCCCAGTGCCCGGCCCGTGGGAAAGTGCTTGAGAAATGGTGACCATTCTCCACATTGACATCTGCTCCCAACAAAAGGTTTCTGAAAGAGCATAGGCAAAATCAGCAAGATAAACTTCAAAAGCCAAGGAGCTGCAACTCAACAAGAAAAACACTCAAACTCCCCAAGGTAAATGGCAGAGAACCTACGTAAATAATTCACAAACAAGGAAGCGCAAATGTGGCTTTTAGTAAGGGATGAATTAAATGAATTTTTTTAAATGAGTTAACCACCCACAGAATGGGAAAAAATATTTGCAAATCATAAGTCTGATAAAGTTTAGTATGCAGAATATATAAAGAGCTCTTACAACTCAACAACAAAAAGATAGATGACCCAGTTAAACAATGGACAAAGGACCTGCATATATATATTTCTCCAAAGATGATATACAAATGTCCAACAAGCAAATGAGAAGATGCTCAATATCATTAGTCATTAAGGAAATGCAAATCCAGACCACCATGAAATACCATTTTATGCCCACCAGCATCTCTATAATTTAAGAAAAACAACAGAAAGTAACAAGTGTTGACAAGGATGTAGAGAAATTGGAACCTTCATGCTTTGTTGGTGGTATTGTAAAACGGTGCAGCTCCTGTAAAGAAGTTTGGTGGTTCCTCAGTTGGTTAAACATAGAATTACCATGTGGCCCAGCCAAACTAAAAATGCATTCAAACAAAAACTTGTACAGGGATGTTCATAGCAACTCTATTCACAATAGCCAAAAGGTGGAAACAACCCAACTATCCACCGACAGATAAACTGGTAAGCAAGCGTGCAGTGGAATACTGCATCACAAAAACGAGTGAAGTGCTGACACGTGCTACGACATGGGCGAACCTGGAAAACATTATGCTGAGGAAAACAAGCAGGCCGCCAAAGGTCACCTGTTGTAGGATACCATTTACATAAAATTACAGAACAGGCAAATCCATAGAGACAGGAAGCAGACTAGTGGTTGCCAGGGAGCTAAAGGGCAGAGGGAGTGAAGAGAGACTGCTTAATGGGTATGAGATTTCTTCTGGAGAATGAAAACATTTTAGAACTAGATAGTGATGGGGGCATACAACACTGTGGGTGTACTTGATGTCACTGAACTATATACTTCAGAATGGCTAAAATGCTAAATATTATGTGTATTTTACTACAATAAAAAATTAATGAGCCAACATATAACAACAGATGACAGCCCAGGGCCAGTTCAGTTGCAGGAATTTCTTACCTCAACACTAGAGGAGAGGGGGGCAGTCTGGCCAAAGAGTATGTAGAGATGCTCAAACACATTAGTTATCAGAGAAATGCAAAAAGGCCATAAATTATTACTTTGTACCTATTAGACTGTCAAAATGTAGAAAACTGGATAATGTCAAGGTTAGAAAATCCTTTCTTTAGCCACCTTGGAATCCAGCACAAGAGGCCACGTGCAGGCCCCGTAGGCCTAGAGGAACACGCAGGTGCTGTGGGTGGCGGTGAGTCTGGCGCAGCCACTGGGGAGTGGTGTGGCAAGACTTAGTCAGATGGAAATGGGCATGCCATGTATTTTACTTTTAGATATATATCTGAAGAATGTTCTCACCCGGGTCCGTAGGGCACATGTGGTGGGGGGACTTGGATGCATCCTGGAGAATTATGGGACAGAAGCAGATGAATAAAGCAATAGGGGTGGATTTTAAAAGGGGTGACTTAAAAAATTCTTTAAAGACTTTATTTATTTATATTTAGAGAGAGGGAAAGAGAGGGAGATAAACATCTATGTGCAAGAGAAACATCAATTAATTGCCTCTCGCACGCCCCCAGCCAGGGACCTGGCCTGCAAGCCAGGCATGTGACCCGACCAGGAATCAAACCAGTGACCTCTTGGTTTGCAGGCCAGCACTCGTTCCACTGAGCCACACCAGCCGGGGCAAGTTAATAATATTTTTAAAAATAAAATTAAATATATAAAGCAATACTATTTATGTTAAAAAGATTCATGCACCCCAAACAAGGAACATTTTGCAAGAATGCAGCCATACAAAAGATGCACATTAAACACCCAGAAAGGTGGTGATGGGCAGAGGGGAATGAGAGCAGAGGATGCGGGTAAGACTGAATAACGCATATGTATCTACAGAGGAGGAAGACCTTGGAGATGGGTGTTAGTCCAGATTATAGCATATCAACATGATTAAAAAAATACTATAGAACTAATATAAGTAATTATGTCAAACACATCAATGAGTCCACCAGAAATTATGTGTGGATCATTTATGAAATATGTAAAAAAAAAACCTATCAAGATAAAAAGGAAACTATGCAGAAAAATACAAAGCTGTCTGCTGATGAGTTCATAGCCTAAAAGTGTATACAGAAACATAAACGGGTAAATTAGAATACAGGTCTATAAATACAAAACTTGTAACCCAGTGCTTGGACTGTGTAAACAGTGAGTTGTAGGGGAATCTCTCTCCCCCGCCTCAGAGGCCACACTGAAGTGGGTCTGCAGGTAGCCGGTGGGCGGAGCTCATGGGCAGCACAGCAGGAATCCTGACCTGCATGGTCAGAGCCTGGAGGCGAGAAGGAGAATGTGGCCTCGGCAGGAATTCTTTCTGACCAGATCTCTGCTCCCTGCTCTCTAGTCAATGAGTCACTCTCTGCCTCTCCAGCTGGGATTTTTCCCTTGCCTTGGTCCCTCCAGTGCTCCCAGCTGGAAGGCGCTCGCTGAAACGGGTCACTGCTCTGAGCTGGCTGCCAGCACAGAACCACACGCTGCATGACCAGAGCGGAGAAGTCGTCCTGTCCTCCTCCCAGAAAACAGTGGATGCTTTTTGGATGATTTCAGTCAACTCACCATAGAACTTTCCTTACAGAGCCTGTTGTTTTGTCCAAAATCAAAACTGCACATCCACAGAGGGGAGATTTCAAAGATTATCAGAGAGTGTCAAGAAGAGAGTTTCTGGAAGAGAGGTAAATTGCACTCCTCTTAACCTTTGTTAACACTCCTTGTGCTACAGTAAACTGCCTGAGTACCACATTACATTAGAATGATGCTGATGATTGAGTTTTGAGCAGGGACTTTGCATAATTCCTTGAAGAACTTTGGTTATCTGGGCTATTAAATTTTAAATCCACGTTGAGACACCTTTAAGGGCAGAGGTAGTATCTGATTAGGAGCACTTTACTGCAGCAAAGTGATTGGCACATAACACTTCCCTTCATCTGACACAGATCGTGCACCATGAGTGTGGTTTAGAATTTTCTGACAGAGTAGACTTTCCTAAACTCCACGAGCTTCTAACCTCATTGAATCCAGAAATAATTTCAGGTCTATTGCTTCATCCCAGAGCCCAGCACAGTGCTTCACACCTATAAAGTACCTAGTCAGTATTTGTGGAATGAATTGAAATTGACTGCATCCATTAATGCTTCTCGGATAATGTCTCTGAGGTAACCTTCTCTGCTGAGTCGTCTCCTTTCCCCAGCCTGCCTTATATAAATAAGACAGGGGTGTGAATTCAGGCTTTGCTTAAAGGTCTCTTCCAATTTAAAAAATTCATGATTTGTCATTTGAAAATGTCATAGTAGAGCATATAGACAGAGTTCTGATGTTTGCAACATTGCTGACACAGTGGTAATTTTAATTTGAAATACTCATTTTGATTTCTCAAGTCTTTCAAATTCAGTATCGATTGTTTTGAAAGAAATACTCTTTAGAAGCTGACATTCGTCATGCATTACTACGATGATTGTGCTCCTAGCTAGCATTTTGTGTCTTTTTTGACAACCTATGAGTAAGTAATTTAATTAAGCCCTAGTAGACTAACGTTTCAGTATGACCCATTTGCCTACCATTGGGTAGATATGAGTGCAAAAATTGGTTGCTGTTTAATTTCTTTTGGTTGCTAGGAAGAGCTAGATATTTATCATGACTCTCTGCTTTTAGAAGAAGTCATCTGATGCATTTTGACAAAACTAGAAACCACTTTTCCCATACTAACTTGCCTCGTTTAAAAATCACAGCTAAACATCGCTCATGTTTAACATGAATGTAGTAATCTTGTAATCCTCAGAAAATAGACATATCCAAATTATACAACAAAATGTCACAAAAGAGAAAAGCAGACAGCAATCCTAGGTAGCATATGCTGGAGTTTTGAGTACTGTTTTTTTACTTTAATGTGGGATTAAAAATTTCAAAATATGCAGTTAAAGGCAACTCCTGACGCCGACAGCTACGTGTCCGCACGCACACTGGGGTGCCTGCGCGGTGAGTCGTGGTCAGAGCCCGGTGCGTGGTGGGCGTTTGGTAAAGTGGACGTCAGAGTCGGAGATCGACGGGCTTTAGGTTTCTTCACTGCCGGGGACAGACCCCAGGAAAATCCCTCAGGTGGTACTTGATAAATATTTGTTGGATAAGTAAAGTAATAAATGACTAAAAACTCATTGCCAAGGCTAGCCAGAGAAAAATCTGAGAGTCACGTGCCCTGGCTTCCAGGTGAGGCGCCGATTCCTAAAGCACCGGTATTGAAGGGCGTTTTTGTTTTACAGCTCTGCCTTTTTCTCTTGTAAGCATGCTCGTTACCCAAGGACTGGTGCACCAAGGTAAGACCCAACATTTGTTCCATAATTTCACATCAGAGAGCCCAGTTTTCTGTGGCCCTCCTGGCTCCTTTTTGGTGCGTGGCCTTTATTTGGTGGTGAAGGGTTTCTTTGTGCAGGTTTTTTACTATTTTCAGCATAACACCCCCCCGCCCCGGAAGATGTCCCAATCCCCGGAACATGTAACTATGTTAGATTTCATGGCAAAGGGAAATTAAAGTTGCAGATGGAAAGGCTGTGAATTCAGCTGACCTCAAATGAGGGAGATTATTCTGGATTCTCTAGGTGGACCCAGTGTCATCAAATGGGTCCTTAAGAGTTGGGTCGGAAAATGGAACCAGAGAGATGGCAACGTGAGAGGGACTCACCTCCACGCAGTGGGCTTTGAGGATGGAAGGAGGGGCCAGGAGTCCAGGGCCCCGGGATTTGACCGGCCTCCAGATGCTGGAAGGCGGGAAACCCCGGAGCCTCGAGAAGGAACGCAGCCCTAATGTCAGCCGCTGCTGTGGTCCGAATGTTTGTGTCCCGCCCCCTCGCCCCCAGTTGCACGCGTTACAACGCTAACACGGAAAGCGATGGCCTTAGCAGGTGAGGCCGTTAGGACGTAATGAGCCTTTCAGGGCGGAGCTCTCAGGAATGGTGGTGCTCTTCTTACGAAAGAGCCCCCACAGAGCTCCCCAGCCCTCTCTGCCCGGAGAAGTCTGCAAACCCAAACAGGGGCCGCCCCAACTGTGCTGACACCCTGATCTTGGGCTTCAGTCTCCAGAACTGTGAGAAATAAATTCTGTCATTTATGAGCCCCCCGTCTTGTCATCACAGCTCAAATTGACTGGGACACCCAGTGAAACCCATTTTGAGCTTCTGAGCCCCAGAACTGTAAGGTAACAACACAAATGTGTTATTTTAAGCCTCCGAGTTTGTGGTAAGTTGTTGCAGCAACCACAGGAAACGAACACAGGGCCTTTCTCTGCACCAGAGTCCCTGTGTCTCCCCGAGATGTAAGACAGAAAGTTAGACACATCTTAACATTCCATCTGAGGTACATACATGTTAGACAGAATGTTCCCTGTACAAGGATGCCCTGGGGACGAGGTAAGTGGGGCTGAAATCCAGCACGCTTTGTCGATCTAGCCCTTTGTCCCGGTGAGAGGCTGCATTTGCCTGGGAAAGGGCACCCTGTCCGATTTGTACAACAGATGGTGAGGCCTCGCCGCTGCCCTGTACACACAACCTCCCACACAACCTCCCCCTGCCAATTAGGGTTTCACTGTTGGCCTCTCCATTCTTCCTGCCTTGCTCCCTTCTCTTTCCCTGTCTCCACCTCACCAGAAAACCCTTAGGCTTTGCCTGGTTCCCAAAGAGCAGGAAGGCGCCTGACCCCACGGAAGCCCATTGTATTGAACACTGCTACTGACCGGGATTGTAAAGAGTGCTTGTACCCTGCAGGCATGAGAGACCATCTAGTCCTTGTTGGGGTCTCAAAGGCCACATGTCATTTATCTGGGAGAATCCCCCTTCAGTCAATGTTATTCTTAAGGATTTAAGTTAATTTATTAAATATGATTTCATTTTTACAACCTGAAGAGAGACATTTTATAGAAGTATATTCATTGATCAGTAACAAGTTTTTATCAGACCCCTTTTGACAACAAAAAAATATGGTCACGACATCAATAGGGATTGTGTTTTATAAACATCAAACTTCTCAAAGTCTATCATCTCTTGCATGTGTGCAAATACTCTTTTCCAGGGTTGTGGATTAGTTTTCTACAAGCACCGTAACAAATTGCCACAAACACAGTGGCTTAAAACAATATGAATTCATTTCTTTTCAGTTCTGGGGGTTAGAAGTCCAGCCTGGGTCTCACTGGTCTGAACCCCACATGTCAGCAGGGCTGCGTTCCTCTCTGGGGGCTTTCAGGCTTCCTTTCCCTTCCCCGCCTCTAAAGAGCTCCCACGTTTCTTCTTGGCTCGTGGCCCCCCTTCTGGCTGCACAGCCAAGCTCCTCTCATGTGGCCATCTCTCTGGTCCTGCCTCGGAAGCCCTCTCCTACATCCAAGGGTCCTTGTGATCACATTGGGCCCACCCAAAAGGTCCAGGATCATCTTCTTAAAGCCATCCAATTAACCTTAATTCCATTTCCTGCCGTAATTCCCCTTTGTTATGTAACGTAACTCATTCACAGTTTCCAGGCATTGGGATGTGGACATCTTTAGGAGGCATGATTCTGCTTGTCACAGGCTGTAACGTTTCTATTCTAAAATTGTGGCATACATACAGTCATGTGTCGAATAGCAATGTTTTGGCCAATGACAGACGACATTACAATGGTGGTCCCATGAGATTACAATGGAGTTGAAAAATTCCTCTGGACTAGCGACATCATACCCACGGTGACGTTGAAGCACAAGGCATTTCTCATGTGTATGAGGTGACGCAGGTGTAAACATGTCTACTGCACCGCCAGTCATATAGAAGTATAGCACATACCACTCTGTACAGTACACAATACTTGGCAGTAAAAATAAATAAGTATGTTACTGGTTTTTGTAATTACTATACTATATATTTTATCATTATTTTAGAGTGTTCTCTTCCTCATGATAAAGAAAGTTTGTTTTAAAATAGTGCGCCACGTTATGCTGGCAACAGCCTTCCTACATCTCATCTCCACTGTGTCTCTTGGTGTTTCACTTTCTTCATGTTTGATTCGTGCTTTTCCTCGTGTTGTTTCATACAATGACGCACTGTACAGGCTGGTAGCCTAGGAGCAGTAGCTTATGCCACACAGCCTCGGTGTTTAGGAGGCTGTCCCATCGAGGTTTGTGTAAGTGCATTCTCTGAAGTTCGTACAAATAATGAAATCACCTAATAATGTATTTCTTACCATGCATCCCTGTTGTTCAGGGACGCATGACTGGTACCAGGAATCTCTAAGTTGAAGTTCTGTGTTGAGTTACATTAGCAGGGGAGGGAGCAGTGACTAATTGCTTGGAAATTATTGTTGGCTTCATCTTTGCCTTCATATCTTTGAACAGTTCTTGAATTGTCTGTTTCATGTTGTTTTTTTTTTCTGTACATTACAGCTAACACTTGCTACTGGGCAAAAATGGCTACTTGAGAGTTAAATTCAATCAAGAATTGAATTATAACTCTTGTAAGGTCATTTCTTATGATCAAGAATTTGTATATACCTTCAACTTTGAACATTCTTTATACTTTATAAATTTAAATATGTGGTAAAAGAAAATAATAATGTATTTATATATTACTCCTTAGGTTATTTAGCATCTAACCCAAGATTTGGATCATTGCCTAAAGTTGCACGTAAGTCATAGAAGTAAAAAAATAAATAAATAATTTTTTTAAATAGTTGTTTTAAAAAAACTGGAGATGTGAATGCCTAGGTTAACGAAAATGCCAGCATTTGACTTTCTGAAAAATCAGTCTCTATTCTTGCCACTTCACATTCTTAGTTCTTCAACACTTCCTGATTTCAAGTTACGCAGGAGGGACCTCACCTTAGACAGTCCTCTTTAAAGCCTGGACTAGGAGTGCCCAGCCAGATACACAAGAGGATTATCTGGAGCTGAGCCTCAGAATGATAGATCCATTAGCGATACAATTTCTTCTTTTGGCCAGTCTTTTCAAATATTTTTTAATAGTGAACATAATGAATAATGTTTCAAAATCAGGGACTTCCTAATGATACTCTACCACGCGCTCAGGGTTGCATCCTCCTCCGCTCCCTGTGCAGAGACCTGCTGTGCACAGAGCGGATGCTTTCCAGTGTAGTCTGCACTTCATTCCCGGCAGGAGGAGCCGGTTGCTCCTGGGGTTTCCTCTGCCTGGTGACCTTGTTCCCCACTGCAGGCAGGATGGGCTCAGCCCCCAGACTCCGATCCATAGAGAGAATTTCCTACCCGGTGATTTGGAAACTACCACTAGGCATCACCCAAACCCCTCTGCCCCTCCCTGGGCGGCCTCAGACATTGGTTCGTTTTCTGGCTGGGCCTCTCTGAGGCTGCCTGGCTTGGGTCTCGTCTTTGCCTGCTCTCTCCCGGCCCTCCTGCCACCAAATCAAAACTGAGTCAGAAAGTCTCCAGTTCCTAATCCTGCTCTTTAAAATGGGGCTTCATTCTCAGAGTGTTTGTCCATTGATTGATCATGGTTTTCAAATATTAAAATTACTACATTGATAAAGAAAATTCTAGAAGATAAGTGATGGAGAAGATTGTGAACCTTTATGTAATGTCTCTTTCCTAAACCTGCTTTCACAGTTGCTGGTATCTTGGGGTTCGGCCTTGGAAAGGCATCCTACATAGGAGTGTGCCAGAGTAAATTCCATTCCCTTGACAATCAGCTGCGTGGGGCCGGCTTTGGCCCAGGGCATAACAGGTTTGTAGTCCGTTTGACTGAGGGATTGTAATGAAGATAATTATAAAAAAGCAAACAAAAAAGTCATTCACCAGTTATAATATTAAACAGAGTTTCTTAACATCCATATGATGGGAAAAAGCCTCTTTAACCTCTTTAAGTTTTGAGTTGTTGCTATTCAACTTCAATAGTAATTCTTATTTAACTTAGCTACCTATTTCATTTGCTTAACAAACATTTAGTGAGTACCTACTATGTTTAAGGCATCATGCAAGTTTCAAAAGAATATCTTAATCAGCAGTCATGGCTTCTACTATCACGGGGTCACACCATATTTAAACAGGTGAGCCTTTACTGTGTACTGCGATTTTCATTCAGGGATGCAGACACTAGGACTCTGGTGTTAAAGGTATTACCTCTGCTGTTGAAAACCCGTTCTACCACTTACTAAATAAACTATGTAACCTTGGGAAAGTTCCTTAAACTCTCTAATCTTCAGTTTTCTCATCTGTATGAAATGGTGAGCAAAATTGTTTCATGGAATGTTCTAAGGAATAGAAATGACAATTTATGACACTCAGTAGGTGCTCAGTAAATAATAGCTGCTGCTACTGCAGCACTGGAGGACTAGTGTTGGGGACACATTTCATTAAAGACCCTCACTTGTCCCAGGGGAGTCTACAGAGTCCGGCAGAAGTAACGCCCATGTGAGTGTGGTTGGTAGGATAATAATATGGGTGTAATAATTTACAGTTTTAATTTGAACATTTCACCCACAATGTCATAGGATGAGCTTGAGTGTGATATCATTATGTTACAGAATTACATGCTTATGATTTTGTGATGAAAGATTTGATAATAAAAAAGGGGCATCATTTGTGCTAGACCCGGTATTTGAGAGGTAGCCCAGTACTGTGAAAACAACATTGGACATGAACATCATTATTGGCTTTTTCTGAAATTTAAATATTTTATTGTTTATGCTATTACAGTTGTCTCATTTTTCCTCCTTTGACCTTCCCTCACCCAACCTTCCCCCCACACACACACTCCCACAGTAAATCCTCATATTGGCCTTTTTTGAGTGAAATTCTGGCAGTCTCAAACCAAGGAACAGCTCCTATTATTCCTTAAGAAATTAGGCCTGTGAACTTCAGGAAAATTGTATTAAGACTAAGAGCTTCCGGTTTCAAAGCACAAACCTCTCTTTTTGTTTCTCTCCTAGGCACTGCCTGCTTACCTGTGAGGAGTGCAAAATTAAGCATGGATTAAGTGAGGAGCGAAGTTCACAGCCTTCAGCTTCCTAGACTCTGCATCTGGGGCTTTTGAAGTTTCTTAAACCTCTCAATGTGTACACATTTAAAGTTTCAAGTGTACTTTAAAATAATATACTTACAGTGGAACAGAAGCATTGGGATTCTATTGAAATGCTTTCAGTGGAAGATTATCAGTTGAACTGAAAATTGTATGTTTTTCTACCATGTAACAACATGCTGTGAGAGTTCACACACCAAAAAGAAAGAATGTTGTATTCTAACTTGCTTACAGCAAAGTAAAAGAATTCCGAGTCCTCTCTCGTTCTCCCATCCATTCTTTCATGCTGCTTTTGCTCTGGGTTTTAAGATCTCTTAAAGTGGAATAAAAGTTGAGGAACTTGGAGAGTCGTGCCCCAAAGAAAACCATCATGAGTGGAGATAGAAACACAGAGCACAAAAGATTGCTTCTTATAGGTGTGTTGAATGCTTTCTAAAATGTAAGGGCCAAGATTTTTTTTAAAGATATCATTTATTTTTAGAGAGAAGGGAAAGGAGAGAGAAAGGAAGGGAGAGAAACAATGTGTGGTTGCCTCTTGTGCGCTCCCTCCTGGGGACCCGGCCTGCAACCCAGGCCTGTGCCCTGACTGGGAATCGAACTGGCAAGTCTTTGCTTTGCAGTCCAGCGCTCAATCCACTAAGCCAACCAGCCAGGGCAGAAGCAAGATGTTTAACTTAATGAAAAATATTATCACTTCAAAGAGTCCCAATATAAATCAGCTGTCTGTTCAGTGACCTCACCTTGACGCCTTATCGGTCTGGTGGGGTGTTGCTTAGCTACTGGGTCCATGCTAGAGTCAGCACTCCGGCCCTGGGTTCTTTTATGTACAGCCAGTGGCCAAAAAGAATAAACACCACTTCCCAAATGGTGCCTTCTTTTCCCAAGGAACAGTTTGTTATGGGAGGAATCACGGGAAGAATTAATTCATAGAATAATAAACTTTTAGGGCTGTAGAGAGCTCAGAAGCAGCCAATTCAGCCCCATGAGTTGGATTCCTATTTACTTCCAGGTTTCTTGCAAGGAAAAAAAACCTCTTCCATTGAGGACGCTTTGTTTTATGGCAGGTTGTCTGAGCCTTACTTAAAAACTTCTCTCGCATCTTTGCACAATATTTTATCCATGTGTCACCATTTATAGATTGGGCATGTGTGTGTACGTGTTTGTGTTTGTGGAATACATCTTGCAACCTGCACCACAGAGATAAAAAGGGAAACCTCATCAGAAGTTAATACTTGATATGAAATATTTTAAACACCAAAATTGTAAGTTTCTATTTTACATGAATGTTAAATATATGAAATGAACTATTCTTTATGTATATATCTCCCAGTTTCTCAGCCAACAGAGTTCTCCTTCTGTAAGTGGCTAGAGCCACTGTTCTAGCTTTTTGGGTGCAGTTTAAGTCTTGGCTCTGACAACGAGCAAATAGGGACTCTCTGCTTCTCAGCTATTGGTAAAAACTCAGAAGCGGGCACATTTTTTCCCCACATTCCAGAAAATAATCTGCTAGGGATCGGAACATTTTCACATTGCTAAGCACAAGTCAGTGTAGAGATCAGTCTCGAGGTACTGGGAAAAGATGAATGTTATTGTTGAAAAGGCACATTGTTTTTATTGCTGACATCTTCATAGTTCTGAACCAAATTAGGCTCTTTTCGGGGAGGCTCTCTGCTTTTCCTATGGGGGTAAGTTATTCCTGGAAGCAGTTTGTTTTCCCCACAATGATCTTAGTGTGAAAGGATATCAATAAAGAAAAAACTAGGAGGTCATCCCAAAACTCTCAAATATTTTGCTTCATTATCTACTGTATATACTAGGAAGTAAGTATCTGGCAGACAAAGTCCATTTCTTACATGCACATGTGGTAAAGGAGAAGCGTTTGTCGTTCAGCATTTAACAACTACCAACAACAGCACTGAGCGGGTCATCAGCCTATGAAAGCAGTACCTTCATGATGAAAAAGAATAATGATGTACTGTATATAATGCTTCTATATTTTTAAAACTCTCATTCAAGCAGCTACTCTCTTCCCTTGCTGTCAGAATGGATGATGTATGTATATTGTGCGAACATCATGGAAGTGATAACATTTCCCTTGAATGATGTGATTAAGCAACAAAAATGTCACACAGGTTATTTTTTTTGATATTCAAATAATACAATCTGTTCATTGCCAGAAAACTTTTACACTGTGGAACTCCACCCCCAAATTTCAGCTGCAGTGTTTGATTTCACAGACATTCAGAGTTGGCAGAGATCTCAGTGACTGTGCTGCAGGCCGTGAAGTCCAGGACCAAACAGGTAACGTGACCGAGTGAAGCTGGACCCGCTACATGTCACACACAGACATCATCTTCACTCCCACGCACGCAGCCTGCGGGCCTGCTGGTGTCAAATCTTCCAATCTGTCAAAGCAAATCAGTGCAGGTTTTCACATCTTTATTCTTTCATATACTCAATTATTGAGCACCCACTGTGTGCCAGACACTGTCCTAGGTGTCAATGGCAATGTGACAGTGAGTACAACCAACAAAATTCCACACCTTCCTGGAGCTTATATTCTCACCACCAGTCTGAGGTTTGAGACCGGACCCAAGCTCCACCCACTGTAGGAAGCCCCTCTGCGGTCTGGTCTGGACGGGTGAGGTTCCAGGATCCACTTACGTACTTCCAGGGGAAGGACCCCTGCTGCCCATGTGCAACCCAGATCACTGCCCAGCTGCAAAACTATCCAGAAATGTCTACTGGAGCTCAGGCCTGCCTCCCTACCCCTCCAGACTAGAAGCTCCTCCAAGACAGGAAGTGTGTCCTTTTTTAACT
The DNA here is from genome assembly GCF_019186645.2 of Phyllostomus hastatus. NCBI lineage: Eukaryota > Metazoa > Chordata > Mammalia > Chiroptera > Phyllostomidae > Phyllostomus > Phyllostomus hastatus. Next base: position 30,181,084 of record NW_025333709.1, on the reverse strand, counting down.
TGTCTCTGCATCCTCATTCTCAAGCAGAGTTCTTGGCCAGGTACTGGCACTTTGTGAATATTTGTCAGCCTAAACTGGTAATTTCCTCATGGCTACTGAACAGAACTCATATTCTTCTTTTGCATAAGAGCCTTTAAATATTGCAAGGCATGTTCCTTTCAGAATTCTAGCAAAAGGGCCCAGTTTTCCCCAACCATGAGAGTAAGTTTCTAGCCCTGTCACATCCTGGTCTTGGGACAACTTTTGGTTTGTGACATCCTCACACAGCAAGACTCCAGAAATGGGCTGACCAGTTCAGAGGAGAGCAGAGTTATTGTGCCCTTCGTTTTAGGCATGTGAACTGATAGCAAGAGTGGCTCTGCACCAGGCCCCAGGCTCAAATCCAGCGCCACCAATTGCTGGCTATCTCAGTTCCTTCATCTGTAAAATGGGAAGATTTTAGATTCATCTGTAGGTTGTTCGTGAGAATAACACGCACTATTACAAATAATTACAAAATGCTTGGGACAGTGCATAGCTCAGAGTAGCCATTCAGTGGATGTTAGCTGCTGCTGCCACAGTCCAAACCACTGCAACTGTGTCTGTGACAGGCTTTTTCACGTGACCTGCCTTTAAGTGAATTCTCCCCATTTTATGCTGCTACAGCCAGTCATTCTGATCAGTGTAACTCATTATACATGCACTCTTCTCTTTTCAACTTCATGACGTTGTTTTCAGGCCCAACTATTTGACCTTTTCAGTCCAAACTCTGTGATTTAACGGGTGAGTGATGTGTCATCTGCACTGGAAGATGTTCAGTTCACCCCTTCAGCTTCTTAATGTATCGTGTTCACAGCACGTGCTCCAACAATCTTTGTTATCTGAGTAATTGTCCTGAAGGAGATTTTACTGTAAAACACAAACCTCAAAGAGCAGTATTGTTTATGAGATTCTCTCATCTCTAGATGTGAGTAGGTCAGGAATGAGGGTTGGAACAGGAGGGCGACAAATGAGGAGGGAGCTAGGACGTGGAATAATGGAGGTGAAAGAAACAGCACAAAGGAACCTCCCTGAATGAAGTTTTGAAAATCAGGGCTGTCACCACAGACCCTGTGATTTGGAAGCCCAGACACGGCTTCATTCATTAATTCCACAAATATTTTCCAAGATCTGTCATATGCCGGGCAATGTGCTAGAAGAAATATGAGTACATTCATACAAAAGATAGCCCCTGCCCTCAAAGAGGTAAGTAGAAGAGATACGTAGCTAAATAGCTGTAGTAAAATGTGACATCTCTGTGTGGGGCAGATACAAACTGAATGCCACTAGAATTCAGGGGCAGTAGTGGTCACTTTTGCCACCCTTGCAGCTTGTATTCCTGGACCAGTTCTTTACCTTTCCTCATCTGCGTGCCTTGTGTCATGAAATTTTACATATTCTTTCCACTGTGAGTGGGGCTTACTTACCTATCTCTTGACCTTCAACTTGGGCTTGCGCTGACTCGCTTTTGTGAGGCAGAAATGAAGGTGTACCAGTTTCAATCTTAGGCCTAAAGAGCCCCCTACGTTTCCATGTATGTCTCTAGCATGAACGTAAGAACATGCCTGGTACTAAAATGCAGGGGCAAGAACTTGCAGATTGACCCATCAGTTCCACAATGGCCTACGGTCTAATCCCTACAACAAACCCCCCACTCTGCATCCTTCAGAGCAATTCTGCTTTTCTATCAAGTTCTAACACAGGAACTGGGTAGCTGAAAGTAGGTTGCTTGCATAACAAAAACTTAAAACGTGTCACCGGCGTTGGGAACAAGTGGCATATGGATGTTGGCAGGACCTTGAGACTGTTAGTAAAAACCTCAAGGGCCTGGAGGAGGGTGTTAACAGCAGCTAAAGAGCTTCCAAGGAGGCTGTCAAGGAGAGATTGCAGAAGAGAGAACAGTACAGAAAGCTGAAGGAGACTGATTATGCAGTCAAGTTGAGCAAAAGTGTCACCTGTGGTAACACAGAGAACAGAAACTGCACCTGCTGGACTTGATCTAGCTGAGATCTCTGGGCAGGGTGGAGGGTGCCACCTGGCTGCTGTCTAAAATGAGAGAAGTGAGACGATTTCCAAGTGATTTGGAGAAACTATGTAAACCCAATCAAACCAGCGAAGTGTTCTCATGTTCAGAAATGGCTTCCAGGCAAAGATCAAATCCAGAGTGGGGCAATGACTTTTTGTTCAAGAACTGAAAAGATAACAGTGCATCACAGGACATTTTTGACACACAAAGGACATCTCAGGGGCATAATGTTGTATGTAGACCCTGCCCGAGGCTCCTAAGAATCAGCTTCACAGGGAACCCAAAACAGAAGAGACTGTTTCCAGTAGACAAGGGTGGCTTCTGTGAAGTGGATTTTCAATCGCTAACTTAAGAACTCCACAGATTTACAAAACTACACCAATTTGGACAGGGACGACGCAGAGGCCTTGGGATCCTTGATTTCTATGGGCAGGCTGAGGAAACTACTCAGCTGCAAGCACAGGCTTCCTTCACGGGGAAGGTAGAACCACAAGCCATGAACTCCCAGGGGACGTGCCTTAGTCGTAAGCAAGGAACTGGCAACATAAACCAGCTCTACTTCAGAATTTCTGGCCAAGTGCCTGGTGTGTGCCTTACATTTCACTTTTTGGATAAGGATGTGTAGAGAAGTGATACTATGCATAATAGGTACTCAGTTTGAACAAGAAACTTTTAAGTTCACAGGTCTTCAGATTTTTACCCGAGTGCTTCACCCACACCTGGACCTGATAAATGATGAGCCCCTAGACTTTGAGCTGTTTGAATGGATTCAAATCAGAGTTCCTGGGAAAAGCTGTGAGTGGATTATGCATGCAGGAGGGTTGTGAATTACTGTGACCTAATGCTGGGGCCAAGATAAGTGGCTGGAAAACGTTCCATCCCATGTTCTTTTGAAAATCGAGAGCATGGGAATCCTCCATTTCAGCCTTTTGATAGGCAGGTTGGTGTGGAAAAGCTAGACTTGAGCCCAGGTGGTAAATGGACGATAGCAACGCAGCTTCTGACGTACTGGCTGGAACACTCATGCCAAAGCCCCAAGCGGCCATGTGAACAGTCTGACTGCTGCAAGCGCACTGTCGTGAGGAGCCTGCCTGACTCCTGGAGAGACCCGTTGGCAAAGCCCTGAAACGAAACAGAGAGAGGGGTGATGCCCTGGCCAGGCCCCGCTGCTTCACTCAGTTCCTCTGAGCATCCGACTGCACACCTGACACAGAGAGCCAAATCGTTCAGTGGAAATCCTTAGCTCCTGACCCCCACAAAAAATGGGATAAATGGGTTTTTTTACTTTATTTTTCAATTATAGTTGACATACATATTACTTTCAGTGTACAACCCTGTAATTAGACATTGTATCATTTACTAAGTGATCACCCCGATAAATCAAGCTACTAAGTCGTGAGATGATGTGCACAACGCCAAACACTAACTTAAATACTAAGTGTCTGGTAGGAAGGTAATATAAAAATAAGAATTTAGATAAAACCCCAATTTCATTTTCTATTCACCTGAACCAGAAACAAGCATTTAAAAAAAGAGTAAACCAAATTTTTATTCCCCTGAAATTTGTAGTTTTTGAACATGGCCACTGCGGTTTTAAGGCATTGAGCCATCTGCTGTATGCTGATTATCCACGAGTCACATTAACCATGTTATTAACTATTCAAAAAGATGACCTTATTTCCTATCCCTACACAACACCACTAACTTTTAATTGTGCTTACAAATAGATCGCAAACAAAACCATGAAACCAATGAGGATGCATGTTTTCATCTTTTATTTACCATATACATTAATACAGCAAACACTGAAAAACCTTTAAACAATTTTTTGATGTAAAGCTTAACACTTAAAATTATGCTTGTTCCCCCCACCCACCCCAATTCAACATGCAATTACCATTTATTTTCACATATGCTGACTCTAGAGCATTACAATCTCTTGATGGTTTTATAAGAGCATCCTTGTCCTTAAATTTCACAAACTGTATCTGGTCATGGTATAATACCATCATTCATATAGTTTCCCAAGGTGAATACATTCACACAATACTAACATTAAAATGTGTATTTTTCAAACATTATTTTAATAAGCCAAACCACGAAAAACCCAAGTTCTAGTTTGAAACGTGTTTACGAAGACTGCTGCTGAGCTCAAAGCATGCAGATATTCATGACCACCTAGATGAAACTGGATATGGAAACTCCTTCAGTAGGTCCAAAGATGCATTTTTCACTCATCCCAAGTATCTCCATATTTGTTTACTTTGACTAGGAAAAAAGCACAAATAGTTGATGATTCCAACAGCAATATGTAAAAAGCACTATTTTAACGTTGCTATTATAATGAAAAGTTATGTTTCTCATTTGAATGCACATGAGTGTCAAATTAAAAAGGGGACGGCCAGACTTGAGTGAACTGGAGGTTGGACATAAATAGTGCACTGTATCAAGAATTCACATAAATATTTGATCTTCCTAACAACCTTATAAACACAAGCACCATTTTAAGAGAAAACAGGTTAGTAACTTGCCCAAGGTCCAAGCCTAATCAAACAAGTAGAACTAAAATTGAACACATCTGTTTAGCTCCAAAGCCTGGGTGCCTTTACAACGTTACCATACTACCTAAATGTGGTATACGTTACAACACATTGAAAAAAATTACCAGGAAATTAAAAAATGGTAACAAAATTAAATTTTGGTTTTTGCAAAAAATACAGAAATAGAAACAGTCAAGTCTTCAAGTTATGGTTAATTCAATCTTCTCTCTTATGAGCCGTAATACCAGTGGTCAGGAGGAAACAAGTTTCCAATATTCCTGCACTTTTTTACACAAAACTGTACTCTGAAACATGCTGCTCTGTCTTCTCTACTCTTTCACCTTTTAGCCTCTCTTTCACACAGCCTTCCTCTGTGAATCACAAGTAGTCGTAACAAGGTAAAGAAGCAGTTCTCGAAGTGTGGACTAGGGACCCCTCCCCAAGACCCTTTCAGAGAATGTGCTGCGAAGTCAAAACTACTTCATTGCTATACTAACACAATGTATACAATCACACCTTGGTACTTGGTGGCTTCAGAACTTTGTCAAACCCTGTACTCGTTGCATTTTGATGAGAAAAAAGTGTTTTAGCACTTGGCATTTGCTCAGGACTCGTCACACGTGCTAGAACTTGTATGAGTCACAATGTTGTCCCACAAGAGAAAATGCTTCATTGACTGCTACTCGTCAGTTTTGGCACTCGCCACAGTTCCAGAACAAATTAATGATGTGTGTAGAGGTACCACTGTATGTCCTTTTCCCTCATATCATGCCGTTTCCACTTGCTTTCATTCCTTCATCAGTACAAGGTAGAGTTTTCTACAAGATGCATGTGTGGTGAAAGTATTGCTCTGACAACTGAAAATATGCTTATGTTTTTAAAATTTCTCAGTCTTAATCTCTAATTAGGTAAATGTCATCCGCAAAACTAAAACTGAAAAATTTAAGTGGTACTTTCTGACCCAGTGAATCCACCCTATACTAGTGTCAAATTTTCTGTCTGGCTTCTAGGATAAAACATTCTAGAAATTCCCTGAAACTACTTCATAGCTATCTTTCTTCAAATAAAGTACAACAATATCAGCTTTCTTTTTATAAAGAAATTATTTCATATTGCTATGTCATATAACAGAACTTTAAAAGACTACTTACAGTCAAAACCACAAATGTCAAAATCTAGCCAATGCTACAAGTCTACCATATTTCCTTTTTTTAATCTTTATTACTACAGAAGGCCCAATGAAATACCCCATTTCTGATTTATCAGTGTATGGTGTCATGTCGTGCAGCCATATAAAAGATTATAAACATGAGAAAAACACTATTACCTGCTCTCATGGAGCTTACAGTCTAAGTCTCAAATTAGTTAGCAGAACAAAGTACCAGCAAGTCTTTAAGTATTTACAGAGTAACAGCTACTGAATGTAAAAGGTTTACACTAATTTTTTTAAATGACAAACATTACCAAGTAATACTGATTACAAATCTATTTTAAAGCTAGATTTTTTTTACATCAGTAATATGACAGATATTATCCATTATTGTTATGAGAACAGAATTCTAAATGAAGCAACCACTAGCACTTAGAAATAAAACTGGCTCTAAAAGAATAATCATAATAAAAAATACTAAGAATTTTTATGTATTTTTACATTCTTTGTGGCGTACGACTTGCGAGAAGGCACTGAGGGCCTATCCCTTCGACTTTTAAATTAGTAAGCAGAAAACATTGAAATAACAATGCATTCTCTAAAATTCAAGATATAAAATTCTACATTAAAATAGTTACAAACCCCTTATTAAAACACCCTCTTCCCTTAGAAATAAACTTCTGTGTCAGAAAATTTAGTTGGGGTAATGTATAACTGCTCCAAAATGACTTAAAAGAAACTGTGATATTAAAATTTGTAATTATTTATAGAGCAAAAGTACTATTAAAAAGAAGACAAACTCCTCATTTGGAAATGTCCTAAAGCCACTTTGTAAAGCATATAAACTATTTCAATTTCACAAATATAAGAAAATCAATTTCATTACTTAATCATAATTCTGCAGTTTCACCAAAAGTAATATTACACCCCAACTGTTAATCTGGTCACCAGATCTTGTTTTATGTAACAGACACATCATTTCAAAACAGTTTCCAAAATGACTTATAATCTTATAAGAGAAAACAGTCAAAGGGAATGTATGATTTTTATATTGTTACAAAACTAGTCTTACTATTTAAGTCATACTACTATTTAGACTTTGTTATTTTCTAACACAAAATGGCCCCTGGAACACATTAAAAACAACAAGTCTGATAACTGTGAAATAGGTATTCTTTTTTAAAAATGTTATTTTGGTTAATTACTTGTAGAATTAAATCATGTTAGTATGATTAATGTTTTTAACTAATGCTGCTGCGGTATCCAATCCTAAAGAGTCACAGTGATTAGACTAAACTATCATACCTTCTTTTTTGGGCATTCTTTCCTGCATAGGCCTGACTGAGGGATCAGTCTTATGTGCTAAAGTTACTTCATATGCCTCTCTGTTTTTATTCCTTAATTCCTCATATGTAACACTTTTTCTTTTAGGACTTTCTTCAAGGGTGGGATCAGGTCCTAAAACAACAAACAGTTAATAAATGGTGATAAAAGGATTTGAATAAATCCAAAGCAACTAAATTTTATAAATGCTCCTTACCTATAATAAAAATAGAATGAAGCAAAATAAGAAATTACCACCACTACAAAAATACTGTATTTTCCCTAATTATAAAACTAAAATCAACCTCCTCTCATAGTTTCAAGGCTTTTATTTCTAAAACTTAAAATTAACACAAAAAATTTAAAAAATAACCATGTCAAAAGAACAGATAACATAATATACACCAGCACAATTTAGACTCATTAACATCGTGGTGTTTTAAACCGCAAAATTATTCAGTGTTTATATAAAGAGATATATATTCTACTAGTGACAACTGAACAAAAGTTGACACATTATGGTTTTTATTTGGTAATATTTCCATAGTTAAATGCTTCTATAACCACAGTCTATATACAAACAATTCCAGCTATTTAAAAACCAAAATTTTATTTTACCATCTTTGTATCTAAGCAAAAGTACTTGAAAATAACTATTGAAAAGTATAAAACACAGCCTTTAAGCATAGTCTGCATCATTTTCACTTAGGTCTAATGAATGCAGTATTGAGGCAGAAGACAGTGGCAAGTATAATATAATTTCAAGTGGGGAACCAGCATTCATTCTTTATCTCTCCCAAAGAGTCAAAGTATGAATACATGTTAGCAGAGCCAAATACTGATGAAACATATGGAAGTGGTTACTCTTAATATTGGCTGACAGGGCCAAATATTGAACAAACTTTATAAATGTATAACCAGCAAAAAAAGGCCAAATGTACATATTTTAAAAAGATTCATTCATTTATTTATTTTTAGAGAGGGAAGGGAGGGAGAAAGAGAGAGAGAAACATGAATGTGTGGTTGCTGGGGGCCATGGCCTGCAACCCTGGCTGGGAATCGAACCTGTGATACTTTGGTTCGCAGCCCACGCTCAATCCACTAAGCTACGCCAGCCAGGGCCAAATGAACATTTTTTAAAAAATTAACTAATACTAACACAGCGTTCAATGAACAACTACTTACAATCTTACTAATCCAAAAGCAACATTCTTCAGAGGTTTTAAAAAAATATACTTTATTATGCTATTACAGTTGTCCCATTTTCCCCCTTCACTCCCCTCCACCATGCACACCCCCTCCCACCCACATTCCCCCCCTTTAGTTCATGTCCATGTGTCTTACGTTCTTTAGCTTCTACATTTCCCATACTATTCTTGCCCTCCCCACCTATTTTCTACCTACCATCTATGCTACCTATTCTCCATACCTTTTCCCCCTCTCTCCTCCCCCCACTCCCCTGTTGCTAATCCTCCATGTGATCTTCATTTCTGTGAATCTGTTCCTGTTCTGGCTGTTTACTTAGTTTGCTTTTGTTTTAGGTGTGGTTGTTACTAATTTTGAGTTTGCTATCATTTTACTATACATGTTTTTTATCTTCTTTTTCTTAGATAAGTCCCTTTAACATTTCATATAATAAGGGCTTGGTGATGATGAATTCCTTTAACTTGACCTTATCTGAGAAGCACTTTATCTGCCCTTCCCTTCTAAGGGAATACTTCTTTCCGGCCCCGGCCCCTTTTTGTCTGCACCGTCTCTTCTGAGAAATCAGCTGACTGTCTGATGGGAAATCCTTTGTAGGTTACTGTCTCCTTTTCTCTTGCTGTTTCTAGGATTCTCTCCTTCATTTTAATCTTGGGTGTGATGTGCCTTGGTGTGTTCCTCCTTGGGTCCAACTTCTTTGGGACTCAGCTTCCTGGACTTCCTGGAAGTCTATTTCCTTTGCCAGATTGAGGAAGTTCTCCTTTATTATTTGTTCATATAACCTTTCCACTTGTTGCTCTTCCTCTTCCCCTTCTGGTACCCCTATAATTCGGATGTTGAAACGTTTAAAGATGTCCTGGAGGTTCCTAAGCCTCTCCTCATTTTTTTTTGAATTCTTCTTTCTTCATTCTTGAAGAATGGTTGTTTCTATTTGGTTGTTTCTTTCTTCCTTCTGGTCCACTCCATTGGTTTGAGTCCTAGTTTCCTTCCCATCACTACTGATTTCCTGTACATTTTCCTTTATTTCACTTAGTGTAGCCTTCATTTTTTCATCAAATTTGCGACCAAATTCAACCAATTCTTTGAGCACCCTGATCACCAGTGCTTTGAACTGTGCATCTGATAGGTTGACTATCTCTTCATCACTTAATTGTATTTTTTCTGGAGCTTTCATCTGTTCTTTCGTTTGAGCCATTTTTTTTTTGTCTTGACACGCCTGTTAAGCAGTGAAGGGTGGAGCCTTAGGTATCGACGGGGGCTGGGCAATCCATGTTGCTGCACTGTGGCACTGTACATGGGGGAGGGGTCTGAGAGGGAACAATGGTGCTTGCTCCACTCTCTGTTGGACTTCAGTCCCTTCCGCCGCTTCCCCCAAGCAAACTGGGCCCTTCTGGTGCTAATTCCTGTGTGGTGGGTTTGTGTATGTTCTAGGACCCTGTGGGTCTTTCCAACAAATTCTCTTGTGAGGCTGGGAGTCTCTCCCGGAACTCAACCCCCACAGGTGTTTTCATTCGGTGTTTTGAGGTTTTATTTCCCCATGTTGGGACCCCAGGGTTGTGCGGTCTGTCTTGCCCCCCAGTTTTGCCTGATTTATCTGGACTCAAATATGCCACGCCCCTCCAGTTTGCTGCCTTGCTGGATCCGCCAGCCACTGCTTTTTTTGCCACGCCCCTCTCTGCCCAGCTGCCTGACTCCGCCCCTCCTACCCGTCTGGATGAATGTGTCTATTTTAATTCCTTGGTTTTTAGACTTCCATACAGTTCAATTTTCTGTCTGTACTAATTTTTTTCTTGTTTTTAATTTTTTTGGTCCTTATTTTGGTTGTGCGAGGAGGCACAGTGTGTCTACCTACACCTCCATCTTGGCCAGAAGTTCAGAGTTTTTTAATACATACAAATTGGGCACATTTTAATTATGATTATTTTTTAAGACAATTTTTGTTAAGCAGTACTATTTTGAGACTCAATGGTAAGGTCCCAGTAATAATCAATTGTTAAAGCAATATAACTATACATTAATGCTTTCAACCATAACTGTTTATTTTAATACAAAGTATATGGCACTGATACAAAGCATTTAAGTTTCCCCTTATTAGTTCTAATAATATACCATTGTTGGAAAGTTTTTCTTGCTCAAAAATATGCAAAGAAAAATATTATAACATTGCCCTTGATATTTCACTAGTTAGTAAGTAATTAATGGACTCATTTCCCTTCACCATAAAGTATATCTTTAAACTGAAGGAGACAGAGCAGTAGTCAGAAACCCTATGTTCATTCCTGCTCTGCCAACAATTCATGGATGTCCTTGGGCAAATCACTAAGTGTCTTTAAATCTTGGTTTTCTCAGTTGTGAAACATGGATGTTTAAATAATCTATCTCTAAAGTTCCTTCCAGGTCTAATACTTTTTTCATTGTTCTGAAATTCTGTGACAAATAATGAAAACATAATTCAGTCAGAATGTTAGGGAGAATTTTTTACACCTACAGATGCTAAATGAAAACATCCTATATTGTATAGGAAGCATGATTTACTACTTTGGTAAGGTTATATAGAGCTGGAAGGAATAGGACAATGGAAAATAGCATAGATTCTATTGAATCTAACTGTAATAAACTATAATAAGTGTCATAACTATAAAGGAATACTTTCTACTCTGAAAAACTTTAAATTCTTGGTAGAGAAAGAGGACAAGTAGAAGAACTAAGAGGACAAGTAGCTCTGCTTAAACAAAAGGGGAGGACGTCTCAGTAAGGGGGAACAGCAGCTGGGGAAAAGCAAAGGCCACTGTTGGTCCCTGTGGAGAGCAACATGTTGAAACCTTGACCTAGAGAAGGGGCTGAGAAAACAACGGAACTGCTTTGGAGGACATAAAATATATTAAAATATGGGCCTTGCTCTGGTCTATGGGCAGATACCAAAGGGCTTTGTCTGTCTGCTACTATTTGAACAAGAAGCTATATAACATGAAATGGAAGCTGTCAATACAAATGCAAGGAAGGATGTAAGTCATTACATGGCTAGAATACAAGCACAATGGATTTGAACTTGAGAGATGGGAAAAATGGAGAGATGCAATGAGGGACAAGGACAGCTGCTTTTGGAGATCAAATGATGACTTTAACCACTTTCTCTAATCTGCCCCCTCCTTCCCTTTCTGACTACAGCAGACCCTGAAGAATATGGGTTTGAACTATGCGGGCCCACTTATAGGCAGATTTGTGCAGTTCGAACCTATGTTGTTCAAGGGTCAACTATAGTTAGATGTCTTTACCTCCAACCATTCAGGGGAGGGGGAAAAAAAGCAGTTGAAAATTAACAGACTCTCAACTACTTTTATTCACTAAAAAATCTACATTATCTTAACTTCCATTCTCTCCCATCTCTTCTGCAAGTACTCACCCCCTTACTTTTGCTCTAAAGCAGTGCTATCTAGTATAACTTTCTGTAATGATGAGAATGTTCTGTATCTGCAGTCCAACACAATAGCCACTAGCACATGTGGCTACTAAAAAACTGAAATGCTCTCAAAGCAACTAAGGATGTGAATTTTTAATTTGATTTAATTAAACAGTCATATATAGTCAGTGGCTACTTTACATCCTGACACACCTAGCTCCTCTGCATCCTCTGGAATTTCATTTGACCTACAATCAACTTTTCCCTTTCCACAGTATCCCCCCGCCGCACCGCTCCCCTTAATGTTATGTGTGTGTGTACACACACAGAAAAATCTCTCCCTAAATTAAACCAAGTGTTCTTTAAACCTTGTTTGTTCTCTATAGTTACTGGCTTATTGTATTTAGTTCAAAGCAAGCATTTTTAAAGAGTACCCACCCACAATCAATTGTCCACACCCTTAGAGTCAGAAATATTTTAAAATTCAGACTTTCTTGGAACCTGGGAAAATATTATAGTATACAGCCCTTATATTATTTAACATTCTTCCATTCAGAAGTTAAGAGCAGCAATGAGTAAAAACAGTATTTCTCTATAACAAAATTTAGGAAAAATCACATTAAGATAAAGATTATAAATAAATTTATATCAGTTTAGGTCAGGGTTTGAAATGAGTACAGGTTAGATTTTACCACCTCTTTAGTTAAAAAAAAAAAACAACTTCTATTTTCAAAGCTTTTTGGATTTTACAGTTTCAGATAAGGAATTACAGGCCTGTACTTTCTGTATATAACTCCTCACCTTTCACAGTGAACTAGACTACAGGAGGAAAGAAAGCAATTAACATTTGATAAAGAGCCTATTACTTACTAGACATTACCTCTGATTATTTCATCTCTTTCCAAAAATTCTTTAAAAGTGGTATTATCATCTCCATTCAACAAATCAAGAAACTTAAGGGACCACAAATTAATTACTTGCCGAAAGCAAACGACTAATAAATGCCAATCCTGGTTCAAATCCAGGCCTTAATCCAAAATTGATGTTGTTGCACTTACATTACGTGATCTTCAAAGCTAGTATTTACACACACTTCACAATGCATTTTCACATGGATTTTCTCACTTGACAACTGTTCTGTAAAGCAGGTATTTATTATTTTTCTCACATAACAAAGCTGAAAGCCTTTAAGACCAGCTTAACAAATGTAACATTTTAAAAGCATCCTGGAGGTACAACTTATCACTTCTTTGATATTCCACTAAACTTGATTAATATTTTCAATTAATGGGACACGCTTGTAATTTATCCTCATATTTCTATATCTTCTAACACACTGGACCTCAAAAAATGTTAAATGAAGAAACAAATGAAAAAATGAACAAACATGCTGCATTTAGGCTGATGGTGGAACACACAGGTGATACCCAGCAGAAAAGGTCATCAAATAAAGTTTATACATACGTTGGACCATTAAATGCTGAAATTCATTTCAAGAGAAGTTTCTACCTTGGGCAATATGATCAGTAATACCAGTGGGAGTAGATTCATTCATAGAAGCACTAAATGGAATTGGCTCATAGTGAGGAATTAACTCTTTTTCCATGTTGTCTGCTGCTGGAGATGTCACAAAAGATGAATGGTCATTTACATTTGAGTCATATTTTGACTTCTGAGAATAGTGCCTATAAAAGAAATTCGTATTACATAAGAAACACGAGTTATTGCCTATACCTTATTCTAAAACATATGCTAAGATATAAAAAAGTTATCTTTCTAAAGAAATCACATTAATAGTTATTTAAAATAGTAAAATGAAGTATGTTCATTTCTGTCACAAAAAATTAAAAATATATTCTGATCTACTTACATAACTTAAAACTATACAGGAGAAAAAAATGTTTATTCGGTTCTCTAATGACTAGGCCTCAGAGATCATTTTAACACATTTGAAGTTGTTAGAAAGAAAAAATACTTCCTATCAGAAAAAATGTGTCCATTTCCCACATTAACTGGGAAATTACTTCCACAGGTGGCAGTCCATACAAACTCTATTGTGATAAAGCAGATATAAGTAAATCTAGCTCTCATGGAGCTTCTACCGCTTGCCATTTATGATATGACAATACAGCTACCAAATCTATTTAATTATTTTCTTACTTATTTACCTATCCAGACAGATTCATTTATCTACACCTATACAATTTCCCAACTGTTTTAAACAATAAAAGGATTAGAAAGTTGAAATTTGTTGAGCTGGAATTGATAAAATTTGGGAATTCAAAAGAAAAGTTCAAAATATAGATAACCAAAGGTATCTGCCAAATTAAAATCCTTTATTCTGGAATATATACTCTCGGCAGGATGCTGTACATAAAACAAAGGTAGACAAATCTCACTCTGCCTTTAAACACCAAATTAACTTTAGCTTGCAACAAAGTGGCAAGTTTCCAATGGTCCTTCCGTTAGGCAATGTTTTTTATGCCCTGAGTTATGGGAATATCCAGTTACAATTTTTTTTAGCTAAAATGAAAAACCTTTAATAAAGATAAGAATCTGGCCTACCCATGAGGTGAAGAGCGTCGAGCCTGTCCTGATCGTAAAGCTTCTCCAAGAGGGGAATTCTCAAGATTCTTGAACTTCTCTTGGCAAGTTTTCACATAAGAAAGCTTTCCAGCAAAGTATCCCATGATACAGGCAACTTATTTTTAAAAAACAGACAGTGTAACTCAATGTACTTTTTTTGGGACAAGAATCTAAGAGTACATTTAAAAAAATGTGATTCTAAGTTTGTCTTTCGTGTGGAAAGACTGAGATTTCCTGAAATAATGGTAAAGGTATCACATTAAATCAGATTCAGAGTTCACAGAAAGACTGTAGATATAATTCACACTTACAAATAAAATAACCCAAAATAAAGTTGCTGTAAGTGTGTTCTACTTTACTATTTTATTAACACAGATAAGAAAGATGTGGTAAAGGTATAGCGGGATAAGGAATCATAACACCAGAGCTCTAATCTAAATCAGAGATTTAAGCCATTTCTTTTCCTATAAAATGAGAACCATACCATGTGCCCGGCTAATTTCTTCAGATTGTTTTTAAAATTAGGTACAACAAATCTCTGAAAATAATTAAGTATTAAATGTTACCTAAATATGGCTATTGTTGCATCAAGCATGCTTCCAACACAAAAGAGAGGCTAACCCGGAGGAGACATTCACAAAAAGCCTCACGTACCTTTTTTAAAGCAATTTAGCTCTTTTCTATTGACAATATTACAAGTTGTAAATAAGTTACTTATTTACATTTTTAATCTAAATTTATAAGATTTGTCCAAATTAGGTTTAATTTTAATATACTCTTTATTTTGAATAGTCAGAACCACTGAACAACTTTCTTTTCTAATAGGCCAAAAGAATTTACTTTTGAATATCATATCTTTACAAAATAATATTACAATAATAATATTCCTAAGTAAAAAGCTAAGAAAACAAGTGTTCATACTTACATATGAGTTTAGGGATGGAACCATATTTGGGATGACTTGAAAGGATTCCTAAAGACAAAAGTAAATACTCCTGAGTAACATTAATTGTGAGAGAAAAATACTTTTTAATCTTTTACTAAGATAAAATTGGTTTATGTCAAGTTTATGCTAAGAGTATATAAGAAAATAACAAGAAATTGTGGTAAAATGCAAAGAATTATTTCTGCTGGTCATTATGTGGTCTCTTCTAATGTGAGACAAGGTAAGTTCAGCAACGCAACATGAAGTGAGACATATCTATTTATCAGCAGAAACAAGGAAAAATATAAAAAAGACAATCAGTACAATCTTTAAATGGTACCTAACAACATCAGCTTTTTCCATAACCCTAGAGAAGTCTAAAGCTATTTAAAAGAAAGAACCAAGTAAATTGAGTATCAACAGAAATATGACAAAAACTGGAAAGACTCCACAATCTATTAGAATAGGGGAATTTATTAGCAAGATCACTTCATACAAAGTCAATATACAAAAAAAGAAATATTCTTTATACCAGGAACAAACAAAGAACAAACATTTTTTAAAAGACGTAATTTATTACAGTACCCGAAAACATCAAAGACCCAGGAGTAACCTAATGAAAATACAAAAGATCTCTACATTGAAAACTATAAATCTCACTGAAAAATAAAAGCTAAATAAATGGGGAAATACACCATGTCCATGAACCAAAGACTAAATATTATAAAGATGGCAAGTCTCCGTAAGTTCACTTACAAATTCAATGCAATCCCAATTAAAATCAAAGAAAGTTTCCCCCCCAAACTGAACAAGCTTGTTCTAAAAATCATATGGAAACACAAAAGGGCCAAGAATAAGCAAGGCAATATTGAAGAACAACAAAACTGGAGAATTGCAAACAGGTATCAAGATCTATGACCGTAGTAATTAGGACAGTCTAAGTGCAAGAATAGATACACTGACCCAAACCAGAGAGTCCAGAAACAGACCCACAGATGCAGTCACTTGATTCGTGACAAAGGCAACCACTGCATTGCAGTGAACAAAGAAAAGTCCTTTCAAAATATAGTTCTGCCTCAACTACAAAAAGGGGAAGAATGCACCTTGGTTCTACCTCATACAACTTTTAGAAACAGTCCCAGATGGCCTGAAAATTTAAGCATGCAAGATGAAATAAAGCTTACAGAAGAAAACATAAGAGATTCTTCATGTCCGTGTAATAGACAAAGATCTTGAACCACAAAAAGCACTCATCATAGAGACCTGACATACTGGATTACATTACATGAAGAACTAGTTCATCAAAGTGGGAAAAACAATCAATACATTTATCTGACAAGACGCATTTCCAAATAAACAGAAAACTCTCACAAAACCAGTAGCAAAAGAAGACAATCTAATGGAAAATGGACAACACACTGTTTAGATTCTTCACAAAAAGGGATATATTCAAATGGGACGTAAACAAAAAGGCCTTCAACTTCATTAGTCATCAGATGCAAATTAAAACTACAATGCAATCATTATCACTGTTCTCTCACCACATGGTTAAAGTAGGAAAGACATGAAAATAGCAAGTGTTGGTGATAATGTGATAATTAATAGAATTTCATTAATAAATTAGTAGTGGAAGTATAAATTGGCCTAAATTGTTGGGCAAGTTTGGCAGTATCTACTAAATCTGAATATATACCTAATCTATGACCCAGCAAAATGTCTACCAAGAGACACTGTATTCATGGCAGAAGTACCTGTGACAGTCAAAAGTGTTAGCTATCCAAGTGCCAATGTGTAAGAGGACAGATGAACTGCTGTGGTATATTCACGCAGTGAAAAACTATATGGCGATGAGAACAATCTACAACTACATGCAACAACGTGGATGAATCTAGTTATGTGCTAGTAAATCAGCTCTCCAAATAAAAATCCCTGATTTATAATGTTGGTTGATTTCCATGGAGAGAACATACTTGGACTGTGACCAACTTCAAGGTACTAAATGGTTTATCAAAATGCTGTTTATCAAAATGCTGAACATTTAAAAAATCAGCTTTCAATAGCTGATACAAGCCAATTCCAGCATACCACTCGATAAATCTCACTAACAATGTTAAAAGAATACTTACTTGTCTGATTTCATGTTCATTATGTATAAAAACAGAACTCAGTTATGCTGTTAGCCTCTCAATTCCTTAGCTTACACAAATGAGGTAAAAAAAAGGAGGATGGTAATAACATCTACCTTTTTACAGAGAAGACTTTCCTTCAAACACAGACCACTTACAACACACATTTTGCTGGGTATATAGAGACTGAAAACTGAACTCTGGAAAAACCACAGGTGGAGGAAGAAAATCCACACTAGAATGTAAGCACCAAGAGGTCATGAATTTGTCTTGTAGTGCTATTTCCAAAATAGTGTATAGTATATATCACTCAAAAAAACATGAAGAGGGGGAGTTCTTTACGGTAGAGAAAAATCCGAAGTAGGTGCTGTCATGAAAGGCAAGGGTAGAGATTTCAAGGACTGGTGGGTGAGTCAAGAACAAAAACTGTCCAAATTTAAGCAACAAGGAGACTGTTTTTATAACATTTTTTAAAGTTTTGGTAAATGTAAGAAGATAGCCACAATCTATGACCTAGACTGCCATAAATTAAAGGAGCATAAAGTGATGTGTTTATTCTTGAACTCTGGCTTCAAATGCAGGACAGCTGGAAGCAGCTGGAAAGGGATATAAGGGAAGATTTTTTTTTTGTATATTCTCAAGTTAGAACAGACCTGAACATGTTTAAGTATTTTGTCAGAAAAAGAGAAAGTAGAGATGGAGCAGCTGAGTATGTCACATCGTGGATAAAAGCACATATAAAATGTTAGCCATTTTAATTATATGTGAAATGTCAGGGAATTCTGAATTCCTTTTCTGAAGTCTCAATTTTTTTGAGGAGACTGACTTCTTCATTAGAGTATCTCACCCACAAAACAAGACCCCAATATAATTTCAACAATAAAAGACTTTAATTCTCAGAGATAGTTACATGAGTGATATACCATCCAATATTTTTTTTAATTTTTATGCAGAAGTACAGTATCAAAACCCTAACAATAACAAAACTGACAAAGTTAGAAAGATGACATGTTCAATAGAAAAGTGTTATTTTACAAATTAGGTTAAATCATTTCAACAAGTTATCCTTTCTAAAAAATAGAACACTAAATTCCACTGTAAGGCTCCAGGCCCAGTCACGAACAATTAGAGAAGGATGTTGGAACAATGCCACCACGCATGGTATGACTTTTGCAAATGAAATCGTAAAGGCATAAACTGTCACTGATGATAAATCACCAAATGGTGACTAAAAATTCAGAAGAATTCTGGCTACAAGAATAATTTGCCTCCTCAGTAACAGGTCCTATTATCTTCAGTTGGTTTCACCTTAATTATATAAACAGTTCTACCAGGATATATCTACAATTAGAAAAAGGGAATTTCTCTCATTTAATTTGTCTGGTTCGGTAAAATCAGTTTTGTGTAGGAGCAAGGCATTCTTAAGACAGACAGACAAACAAACAAACACCCCCCCCCCCAAGCAGTGGTGAGGTTTTTTTTGTTGCAGATATAAGGCCTATCTAAATAACTCTGTACAATCTCTTTCTCCCAACTCTAACTGCTTCCGACACACCTTCAAGCCCTAAAGTCTCCTACTCTGCCTAAGCTCAAAAGTTCCAGAATAGTTTACCTTCTCAGTAATCTAATCAAAATGGCCATTTCTCCAGGACCCTAGCTACTGGAGTTTTCACTTTTCCCTACATGATTTTGTCACTCTGGTCATGTCATTCTCTTGACTGTCCCTCCCAACAGTCATGCTTATTTTGATAATCAGGTCTGTCCCTCCTTCTTTTGATAGTCTTCCTTCTTTTCTACTCTAAATCCTGCTTATTTTTAAAATTCCTTTCTTTCAAGAAACTTTCCTTGATTACAGCAGCCCTGCAGAAATCTTTCTTCCTTGTAGACCTACATCTCTTGAAGTCTGTATTATACAACTTAGTAACTTATTAAAAACTTAATTATATTCTCTGTTTGAACACTGTGTTCAAATAGTTTCTTCAGGGGAACTTAGTCATTATTAAACAACTGGATTTAGATAAAACAGGCAGTACAACGATTATAATTTCTCTGTTCATAACTCCTTGTGCCACAGTTTTTCCTTAAAAGTAATGTGAAATGCTTTGTTTCTTTCTCTCTTTTTTCTTTTTTTAATTTGCAGGCTCCACACGTTGGCCTAGGGAACTCTTTTTTTTTTTTTTTAAAAGATTTTATTTATTTTTAGAGAGGGGAGGGAAAAGAGAGAGAAACATCAATGTGTGGTTGCCTCTCACGTGGCCCCCACTGGGGACGTGGCCCACAACCCAGGCATGTGCCCTGACTGGGAATCGAACCTACGATGCTTTGGTTCACAGCCCACGCTCAATCCACTGAGCTACGCCAGCCAGGGCTTGCTTTCTGTTTCTCACTATAGAAGGAGTCCTAGTCTATCAAACAACTTACTCTTAAAGCACAAATAAGTACACATGTATACTGATTTGTTCCCACATTTAAGATTCTAGTCTTGGCAATACATTGTAATGAAGTTATTTGGGAGTGCTTTAAATAAATAAAATATTAACACTACAAATCCCTTGAAAACTACTTTTCTCAACTAGTTGTGTCAATACTACTTTCTAAGTGCTTCATACTGCTAATATGAAAAGTACAAATTTTCCTACCATAGTCACATTATAGGAGCTAGCTAATTAAGAGAACAGTTTTCTAGGATATGTAAAGGTCATCCTAAGGTCACCACCCTTTTCTAGGACATCTTACTCCAAGGAGACAGTTCACGAAATAAATGTTAGGTGTATTTAATTTTCAGGTGTAGATACATTTAATACTTTAAACTCAATTCCAGATATGGACACACTGTACTGTTTAAGCCAAAAGGGTCTGGGAAAAGAAAGTATCCCTATCCCTCCATTATCATAAGACAAAGCTGATTTAGGGAGTCATTCATCTTTAAACCAATGCATAAGAATCACCAGGAGTTTGTTAAAACAAATTCCTGGGCCCTAATTCAGAGATTCTGATTCAATAGGTCTGGGCTGGGGCACAAGTTTGCATTTCAAACATGCTCCTAGGTGACAGTGAAATGCATGGCTTACATAGACCAGGTTTGTCTTTCTGCCACCCTGTAACCCATGCACAGGCTTTTAGTTACTTTCTTGCTCTTGTAGATTGTTAATGTTGCTACAATACAATACAATGTAATGTTGCTATGAATTCTCAAATCAAGATATTTGTGTCACTGGGTTCATGGAGACAGAACTCTTCTGCCATTCTAGAAATTTATCAGTGATAATAGTAGTTTAATATGACACAGGATTATATTTACTTTAACTAAAAAATCAGGAAAATACCATATGAAAAGATGATATCCAACATGCTAAATAAACTAGAATTTTAAATATTTACCTTTACTAATTAATCCTTGAGTAATCAACATACTTGTTGCAGCCAAAGGTACAGCTAAAGAAGGAAAAAGAAGTTGTCAACATCAACAAAGATTCTGAGTTCATTAGGATAAACATGTACCAGTAAAACCACCCACAAAGTGTGTTGTACAATTAAGATTTTTAAAGAGAATTTTCCCATGTTTAAAAATTGTACTGTATATAGTCAGTGGAAATACAAAGAACCATTTTTAATTTAAGAATACATTACAAAATACTAAACAATATAATTCAGAAAGAATTGCTTACAAAAGTTCTTGGCTGGTGTCTGGGAAATTGGTAAACAGTTCCCTACACTGATATAAAACTTTACCTGAATGATAGATGGTTCACTGTGTCTGAACTGGTTGCACAAACAGTTTAGGCTGAACACCTGATTTCCTTCTGTGAGTCTGGAATTTCCCTACCTCCTAGGCTGAGGGTGCATCCATAACCAGCCCCCAATAAAAACCCCAAGTGCTGAGTGAGTCTCTAATGAGATTCCTTCCTAGATAACAGCTAGAGAAATTTAGCAGGTCCTTTGTGTGGGACTCCACTGGGATAGGGCTCTTGGAAGCTCTTATCTGGCTCCCCCTAGACTTTGATCCATGCTCCTTTCACCTTCACCTATTTTGCCTTCTAACCTTTCCACTGTAAGTTGTTTAAAAACTTAAATAGCTACATTTGGATGCCACATTGTATAGCACAGCTCTAAACCAGGGATTGGGAATCCTTCTGTAAAGAGCCAGATGGTAAATATTTCAGATTTTGTGAGTCACACAGTCTCTGTTCCGACTACTTAACTGCCATTTTAAAGCAAAAGCACTGAGGCAATACATAAACAAATGCACATAGCTGTGTTTCAATAAAACTTTATTTATGGATGCAGAAATACAAATTTAGACATTTAGGTATAATGAGACACCCATCATTTAGGTAAAAGTTTCTATCACTGTAGGGAACTGTTTACCAACATTTTTCACATGTAGTGAAATATTTCTTTTGATTGGCTTCAACTATTAAAAATGTAAAAACCATTCTTAGCTCATAGCCATACAAAAACAGATTTGACCCTTATGTTGTAGTTTGCTCAATTCTGGTCTAGACTATCTATCGGCAATTTAAGAACCAAGGTAATTAAGACATTTGAATGACCAGATTTCATGATTTAAATCTGTAATTTTGGAATAGGGCATTAACTTTGCCATCAGACAATTTACAGAAACCCTAAGGTTTGAATCCTCACTCTAATACTTACAGATTTAAATTCTGCTGGAAAATGGTTTAATGTGGCTGGTTAGCGTGCCTTCCTTTATTATGACTTAAGGTTTTCCAAAGAACAACTCCTTTTTAATTACAGCATCAGTACAATCTGTAATTTTTCTCCTTCAGCGTGGTTCCAGGAATACAGCATGAAGTAGTGAATGATCATATAAGGATGAAAGTCAGTGAGTTGGCTGGCCACCTCTGCAATGGACAATGCTTTCCCTATTTTACTTTTTTCTTAGGCCATGATGGCATAATGCAAAGAGTTAACAGTCTTGTTAAGGAGATCTTATTACTACTTCTGCCAATCATCACAATGTCTTTGCATAAATCTCTCAACTTCTAATTTCATGCTATAAAGGCTAATTATTAGAAATAAGACCTCTTTCCAACTCATGCATTTTGTCGCTGAAAAAGAGAAAGGTAAAACTGAAAGGGACTTCAGAGAGTAGTATATAGTCCTCATCTTAATCAGAGTAAACTGATATCCAGAAAAGACAAGTCATTTGCTCAAAGCAACACAGATGGTTAGTTTATGATAGAGCTCACACTAGGTCCAGGTTTAATGGCCTTTTCCTCTGTACCACAAGACTCCTATTTCAGAGTCAATCAAAGAATGTTTCTTTAGGCAAATCAGTAACACTGCTGACCAAAAGTTAATATGCATTATGACCATGGTTCCAACCATATCCAATACAAGAACCCCTAAAATGCCTTTCATTCTTTTCCACCTACAATAGCAAAATGCTACTCTAAACTCAAAATTCGTTTCAACTGGAACTGTTATTTCATTAATCACAATAGCACTGACAGTCTTTTAATAAAGGTAGTTTAACATTTATATAATAAATTAAATTGAATTAATCCCCATAACAATCCCATGAAATAGGTTATTATCCCCATTTAACAGATAAGAAAAATGAGGCAAGGAGCCATCAAGAACTTGGCTGAAATCTCAGAATATGTGATGGAGCTGAGATTTGAATCCAGACAGGCCTCAGAGTTTATACTCTAATCACTCATTACATTATCACATTTGAAAACCAGAAGCAAACATATATGAAATATTCACAAAATCTATACATGATGCATGAAACAAATATGAATTTATATACCTTTTCAGTAATTCTAGAAGTTGAGAACTAACATATAACACACACCAATGTGACCCACTTTTATATAGAGTCTTTCATTACCTGTTTCCAGGCACAGCTATAACTGGGTTTTTCTTTTGTTTTTTGTCAGTGCATAGGGCCACAATTTTAAGCAATTGGGATTCATGTCTTGATAGTTAAGCTTTAAGATTATCAGAAAATAGATCGGAGTAGGAATAAAATTACCATAAAGAAAGAATTTACAAGTCTAAATTTAAACCAGGATAAACATAGTATGTAACAGACTTTAAAAATCTGTAAAAGATAACCTTAGGGAATTCTTTTTCTACACATTCCTACTTTCATCACAACCTTTTTAGATCAATAAGCACAAGATGATACTCTCCAAAGAAACATGGATTCCATTATTCATTTACCTGAATATATGTAAACACCACATACTACAGAGAATATCCTTATGTCAAAATACAAAGGTAAAGCACAATTTCTTAATGCATGACAATTACTGTCTCCTGGTAATTACATGTTGAATTCCCTATCGTTTGCAGCTAGAGGCAAGGTTCTATGTACTTTCAATGTTTGATGTGATTACATTATGCAACACCACGGTATCTTTTTTAAGAGTAATCATTATTTTTTTGTGGCTGCTGCAATTTCCCAGTACTCCAGATATGGTATACAGCAAGCTGTTTCTTAGCCTGTCCTTATTACATGTTTCCTGTCTAACTTGTGATTAATCTGTTTTAATAGAATTACTTAGGCTTCTATTGTCCATGTATTACATGACCTACTTTGAACAGTCAGGCATACACAGGTACCCTACCTATTAATCACTGCTCTTCAATGTACTTTTAGCATCGTTCTGTTACAACTTATCTGGAATGTTAAACATGTACAGCAGCATAAATTTAACAGCCAGAAATAAATCGGGACACCATAGTATATATGTGGCTATTAGCCTAATATTACAGTGATCTCAAACCCTATCCACCAGATGACTTTTTCTTAATCCTGTATTATCAATAGGCTTGAAAACAGATCACCTCATTGTACGTATATTCTATGCAATCCTTGGAAGATAAAAAAATCAGTTGGGAGAGAACAAATGAGTTGTCTGAGAAATTTCTCCTATGAGTCACATAAAGTTTTTAGAAGTCCTTGATCCATGATGACTGCATTTAGAACACTTATTCTCACCTAGAGATGTACATCACTGCCTAACTCTCACACGGGTTCTCTCTAGCGTGGAACCTCTGTAAGTCTCTGAATATGACATGAGGATAAAATGCAAAAGGTTTTACTATCTGACTGCTCCTATTATCTGAAGAGCTCCTATTATCTGAACTGCTCTGTCTTGCTCTTTGTTCATCCTTTCACCACCACTAGGTTCCCTTGTCCATGTGTGCAACCCAAATTTTGCCATTTATTCCATCATTCCTACATGTTGACCATGTGACAGATGCTACTGCCAGTTTTATGCTTTTATTTCTACACAATTTCTTGGTGAATTCACCAACACACCTACACCACAAATGCTAATTTCTTACACCTTTGTTTTCATCTCTGGTTCCATACAGACCTTCAGCACCATCATATGCTGTATCATGAACTCCAAATGTCCAAACTAGTTTCCTTCTTCAAACAAGAACTCCAATGCAAAGCCTTCCAGAGCAGCACAGCCCCCCGTCCCTGGGACCCCAGATCACACCTCTGTGAGCCCAATCAAGCAAAAGTGCAGGGACTACAGAGAAACCGTAACAACAGAGTCTCTCAAAGAAAATAACAATAACAACAAAAACAAGAACTCCTTAAAAATTACCTTTTAACCAGTAATGTTATCATTAGTCTCCTAAGCTGGATAACTTAAAGTTAGTATTTTCTTTATTTCCCTCTTAGTCAATCTATTTAGATATCCATTTTATGTCATTTAAAGTCTTTCACTGCCAGCCTATCTTCTCTAGTCCAAATGATACCACAATCAACGCATCCCTTCAATGACCACATCCCCTCAATGACCGTATGCCTGCTTTATTGCCACAAGTTTATGACAGATTTCACCGAGTACAACTTCGCATCCTTTCAACTCATCCTGTACACTGCTAGCTAATCTCCCTTTAAAAAAATTTACGTATCATCCCCATTGGCCCAAGAACCTACAATCCGTAATGAATCAAACCTTTAACTCCTTGGCATTACATTTACTCTTCTACCTCAACAAAAGACTTCTGTTCCACTCAGTGCAACCTCAAGGCTCTAGGAGTGATCCTGTCATTGCAGAATCTACCTTTGCTCACTCTTCTTTTCATCTAAATGCTTCCCCACCATTCTTCCTTTACCTAAAGGCCTGCTAGTTGTTTCCGCTGTTTAGTTAAACCTTTTTTAACTGATCTTTTAAAAATTACTATTGCTGTTTTGTAGTTAATCTTTCTTAAAGTATTTCATGAATTGGCTCTGTCTCAACTACACCATAAAATTACTTGAGGGCATAGACGATGTTTCATAAAACTGACCTCCCAAGCACAGTACCTTACACATTGTAAGCATAAATTCCAGGCTGACTGATGAAAATGTACATCCTCTTTAGGTCACTCCTCCCTTTTCAAAATCCCACCCTGCTTTTTTGTTAGAACTACCTTATCTGAAAGGACCGCAATGACCAGTGAAGCAACACCAGGTACTGTTCAAAGGTAAGACAATGTTTTATGTTGCTTTCAACATTCTCTGTATTTTAAAGTGTACATACAATCTTCACATATAAGGTCTCCAGTCAGAAATCAAAACATGGTAGCATTTCAAAATGGTAAAGTGGGAACTAGTCAGTTTTTATCATGCAATGGCTAAGTGTGATAGTTAAAACGGTGAGCTTCGGTTTCAGACAGAGCTGGCTTCAAATCCAGACATCACAACTTACCAGCTGTGTAACACTAAATAACCTATTTCACATCACTAACCTTCCGTTTCTTCAGCTATAAAGTGAGGGTAATAGGTATCAACCTTTCTAGGTTGTTTTTTTAATAGTAATCCATGTACACTTGGAAAATGCTATTACTATTATAAAGGGAAATATTTCAGTCTTGAAAAGAGTTCTAGAAATCATTACTTTAAAATGCATACAATTCTATTTCCTTAAACAAACTCTTTTAGTAATAACCACACTACACTAAAAGTGTGCTAATTTTTTCTACATGAAGCCATTAAAATTTTAGGCACTGAAAGTCAAATGTTATTGACTATAAAATTTAACTTACATCTGAACCAGAAGCTTTCATCATTGCATTCTGCGAAGACTCTTCTTTCTTCTTCTGTTGGAATGTAATCAGCCCCTATGTCTTTTTACCAAGGAAAATCAGCAAATATTAAAACACCTATGGAAGAACTAAATCTAAAAAAATTACCTTAACCTACATATAACAAAACAC
The DNA here is from genome assembly GCF_019186645.2 of Phyllostomus hastatus. Lineage (NCBI taxonomy): Eukaryota > Metazoa > Chordata > Mammalia > Chiroptera > Phyllostomidae > Phyllostomus > Phyllostomus hastatus. The sequence goes on along the minus strand of NW_025333709.1, from coordinate 30,154,589 downwards.
ACCCATTCTTAAAAATTAAATAAACTTATTACACACTTTTAATAAATGGACTTCCAACGGAAGTTCATGGTTAGAATTGTCTACATAATGTGCTATTCCACTGCAAAATAAAAATGGGACCGCCTGTTCAAATTATTAAGAATTTCAAGATGGCAAGAGCAGATCATTAACCCACATGCGGCTCCCTGCCCCCTGTGTGACTGTACAGATCACACACCCATGACACTAGCCCAGCTGCTACACTGTTAGTCAAGGCTGGAAAAATTTCTCTACGTGTAAAGTGCTTCTAACCAAAAAGAATTGATAGTTACGGGGAATTGGTCTTCTAACTTCAGCATTCGGCTCCTGAAAATCAGCCCTGCCATTCATCTTTCCTGCATCAAAAACATTTATATTAAGTATTAGAAACAGTTATGAGATAGGTCAAAGTCAGAATACAGTCTAGTAATATTACTAATTTTCATGGCAACCAATCAACAAATATTTACTGAACACTACTATATCTCAAGTAGTTGACATAATAAAAAGCTACCCAAATACAAAACTCACAGACCTATTAAGTGATTTGGAAATGATTATTCATCTTAGGACTCTTACCTGAAAAAGTATATGTTTTATAAGTACAGTATTTATCAACTGATTACATTAAGATATAAAAGAATATCAATAAAATATTATTTTTCCTCCTGAAGATGGTTTATTTCCCCTTGACATAGGTTGGGATCCTTTCAAAATATATGCCCAATGATTAGGATAATTCCCGAAAATAGAAGACAAAAAAATTCAAAAGTCATTTTTAGGCTCAATTTTATATTTTGATATATATATATATATTTAAGTTTTTATTCATCCATTTTTTAGAGAGGGAAGGGAGGGAGAAAGAAAGAGAGAGAAACATTAATGTGCGGTTGCTGGGGGCTGTGGCCTACAACCCAGGCATGTGTCCTGACTGGGAATCGAACCTGTGATGCTTTGGTTCGCAGCCCGCGCTCAATCCACTGAGCCACCAGCCAGAGGCTAGGCTTAATATTTTTTAAAAATAATACAATTACTAGGAAACATATAAGGTATCACACAAAGCAGTACTCCCAAAAAATGGATTAACAAAGACGCCACATCCTTCTCCCAGGGGTGCAAAGCTATCACCAAATTCTGTATGCTCCAAACTTTCCTCCCTTCTCAAAACAGACTTTGAAAAATAACATACAAAAATGCATAGCATTTCAAGAACACTTTTGTTTTAACCTATGCCTGGGGAATTAAGAGACTTAGAGATCAGATAATTTGTATTTTGCAGAATGTTCACATAGGACCATGATTATTCCCATCTTAAAAACAATTTACATGAAATGGGGAAATGGCATCCATGATAAGGGTAGTAATGGGGGCCCTTCCATCAGTCTCTATTCAATAGGCCATCACTGAGGGTCTACGATAAACCAGCCCTTCGCTAAGAAAAAGGAAAGGTACGAGTTCAAGGATGGAACTTGATGAATAAACTACTCGTATCCTAAAACAACCGTAAAAGAAGAAACGAAACCCTCTTATTTCCCAAACAGCATCCTACCTAGAAATCCTAAAACGAGACCTTGAAGGCCCAAAAGTCCTCCTTAGACATCATTTTAATCTCTTATATCCCAAAGAACTGAACTGAATCCCCCGTCGTAGGATTCTCGGACTCCATCCCCCACCCACTGTATCTGCAACACCCCCCAAACACACACCCGTCACCCTGAAGCCGTCCCATTCACACCCCGCAGAAATACCTCCTCTCCCTCCCTACCCCCCGCCCCCGATCACCAGTTCTCAGAAACCCGAAACCAAAGTGCGATCGGCCCACTCTCACAAGCACGAAAATGGCGGAAGGTGCAGGGTAGCGACTGGCCACACTGAGGTAGTGAGGGGGTAGGTTGTGGGGGGGCGGAACGGGGCTCTCTGCGTCACCTCACGCACCTCAGGCTGTAGCCTCGAGCGATGGCGCAGTGAACCCAGGTGATCAGGGGCAGAAGGCCCAGAGGGATGAGGAAGGGGGAAAATCACGCGGAATTCGGAAGGCGCGCGGGACCGCACCTGAGCAGGGAGTGGACAGCCGACAACGACCGAGAAGCCCAAGAGTCACCCAGGTACGCGCTCAAAATGACCGTAACCCGGAAGTACTGGTAAGGTCAGCGCGGAAATGACGTCAGCCCTCCCTGCGGCGTCTGAGGCGAGTAGTCTCGAATAAACGCAAGTGCCTGCGTCAGTCTGCGCCTCCCTCCCTGGGCTCCAGGTTCTGCTCCCCGAGGCCGCGGCGCTCAAGAGCTGTACTGCGGCTGCGCTCGCCTTCACCGAGGACCCGGAGGCCCGGCCCTGCCCGCCCCGCCCCCTTCCTAGATCCCGGGGCAAAGCTTTGCTTCAGGCTGTTGTGACGCACCGACCTGGCCTTCTAGGGACAGACTGGCAGAGAAGTTATAGAACCACCTCTCATCCTCATATTGAAAGCTACTGATATGTCACAGTAGGCTTAACAAAATTCACTTCATTGTTTGAACCTCTGAGCTAAGTAGTATAAAGTAGTAATTACCAAGCATGCGCACTTGGCTGTCAGGCTCTTGCGTGTAGCTTGTGACTAGTTCTAGAATCTAGAAGCTCGAGCGTGGTAGTTACCTCGCTGAGCCTCACGTTTTTCTCATCTGAAAAATGGAAACAACCTTCATAGGGTTGTTAGGATTAAAACAACACACCTAGAAAGAGGCTTAAGCACTCAATGTTCTTAATGGAAGAGTTTATATTTGAATGAGGACCTTAAGACTTCTGTTCATCAGACACCGTTGTGCCACACCCATCCACCATCCGTTCCTTTATTCATTCTACAAATGTTGAGTGCCTATTATGCGTCAGATACCTAGAGTTATTGGTGGCTCAGCAATGAACAATCTCCCCTACCCATTTGTTTCACCAACTCCTGAAAACCTCTTAGATTTCTCGTCTCCGAGCCCCTTTGCTACCCTCCTCATTTCATCTCTGTCCCTGCCTTTAGACCTGCCCCAAATTTATTCTCCCACAGATACATTTAAAAGAGACAGCCCGTGATGATCCATCCAAGGCACAAATCTAGTCCTGTGGTTCCTTCCTCAGAGCCTTTTGATTGTTCCCATCATGCACAGAATATAAGGCCCTTCATTGGCTCCGCCTCTTTCCTCTTGTGCCTCGCTTTCTTCTATTGTCCATCATTGAGAGATACAACCTGCACCACACCTGTATGCTGTGTCCTGTCCCCCTTTCCCCAACCCTCTTCCCTGCCTTGTGAACTCTACTGATATTTCAGACTCCTGCTTTTATATTACGTCCTTTGTGAAGCCTTCTCAGAAACACACCCCGGAGAATTAATCACTCCTTCTGAGCACCTCTTTACTTTATACAAACTTTTTGTCACTACAATGTCCGTTATGCACTGTATCGTTATTTTTGCTTATGTCTGTCTCTGTTACAGAGCTCCCTTAGGGCAGAGGCCTTGGCTCATGAATCTTTACACTCTAAATATATCCCTAAGATAATCATATTAGTAATTAATATTCATTTTGTTCCTGGGACATGCTAAGCTGGTTCTGAGCTCAGGGCCTTTGCGATTGCTGTTCCTTTCTTAAGAACACTTACCCTAGTTGTTCACTTGGCTTCTAGTCTCAGGTTGCAGCTGATGTCTCCTGAGGCACTTCATCAAATAGGCCTTCCCTGATCACCCAATTAGAATAATACCCCAGTCACTCTCCATGTGACCTTGTTTATTTTCATAGTGCTTATCTGGATCTAAAACAATTATTTTATATTCTCCCCTCCTCCCCCCTAAAGAGCCATGAGAGTAGGAGCCTATCTGGCAAAATGATTGGCACATAGTATGAGATCAACACTTTTTTTTATAACCCAGCATTTCCTCTTTTTAAAGATTTTATTTATTTTTAGAGAGAGGTGGAGGGGGGCAGGAAGAGAAGGAGAAAAACATCAATGTGCAAGAGATACATTGATCAGTTGCTTCTCACACAGCCCTAGTGGGGGACCTGGCCCACAAGCCAGGCATGTGCCCTGACTGGGAATGGAACTAGTAACCTTCTGTTCTCAGGCTGGCACTCGATCCACTGAACCACACCAGCCAGGGCAATAAATATTTCATAAATTATTATTATTATTTTAAATATTTTATTTATTGTTAGAGAGAAGGGAAGGAGAAGAGAAATATGTATGTGTATTGGCTGCCTCTCACAGGCCCCCAAAACCAGGGACCTGGCCTGCAACCTAGGCACGTGCCCTAACTGGGAATCAAACCAGTGACCTTTCAGTTCGCAGGCGGGCACTTGATCCACTAAGCCACCAGCCAGGGCAATAAATATTTCTTAAATTAATTTGTTGAATACATTTTTATATAAGAAGAAATAAAAAAAATTAGAAGACATACTGGGTGAGCTTTATGATAAAGCAAACTCTGCTGTGTTCTTTGCTTTTTGACTAGATTGTAAGATTCCAGAATTCGATTTTATCATATTTTTAATATTTACTGAGCCAAGCCTAACACATAGCAAGTGGTAGATATTGATGAGTATATTTTCTGTTGCCCACATATTTCTCAGAATGAAGTTAATGAATTGGATTTCTATTGCTGAAAGGGCATGGTGCTTTTTCTGTGGAAACAAATAAGATTCTAAACATTTTTCTGTGCTGGCATTTAGAAGTATTTGAATCCATTAGTAATTGGGCAATGCAACTATCAAATAATTCAAACATTTATTAATAGGGTCCAAACTAGAAGTTGAGTCACATCTGATAGAGGCTACTGGATTTATCAGCCAGTTCAGACCCTTGGTAAATTAATCTGGAACTGTGAAATCACCAGAAATCAATCTACCTGGATTAAATTAAATCAACTAACTTCATAATACTCCACTGAACTTGAGATCTAATGAAATGTCACCATCGGAAATGTCTACTTGTTAGACCTAACTTTAAAAGTTAATTATAAAGGACTTACTTAGAGTACTCATTAATTTATATAAATAAATCCCGTGTAATAAATACCTTGATTTCAGTGTCAAGAAAAGTATGTCTCATCAGATGAACTCTTGAACTTCCTGATCATAATTATTAGTCAGGATATTTTCATTCATGTTCCCTGAGGATAGAGATTATATCTTATTCTTAGCATTCAACCCATATTGATTGCTCAAAATGGAATGTTGTAGAAACCAAGGAAGAGAATGTTCCAAGAAGGAAGTAATGGTCCATCATATCAAATGTTGATAAGGTCTGAGAACTACCCATTAAATATAGCAATAAGGTTATGTGTAACTTTGGCAAAAGTACTTTCATTAAAATCTAGATTACAATAGGATAAGAACAGAATGGGAATATTGTGGCGAAAAGTATAGACTACTCTGTGCAAAAGCTTAGCTGTTTGGTGAAAGACATACAGTGCAGGCTGAGAGGAAAATAAGGAGCGGATGAAGACTAATTTTGTGTTTGTTTTTTGTTTCTTAGAGTCTTGACAGTAATTGTCAAAGGGGAAGAACCAGTAAAGAGAAGAGTTGAAAATATGGGAATGAAAAGGGATAATGGAGAGCATAAGGCACACTTCCCAGCTGCTGTTCCATGAATGTGCCACAAGCCATTGACCCACTCCCCCTTTGGGATGAGCTGTGGGCAGAGCCCCCAAGCCAGTTCCCTACAGCAACCTTCTTTGACATCCTGAGGAAAGCTAGTAGGGATAAAGCCCAACGGCATGGCATGGCCGTGTATTACACAGGTGATGCGAACCACTCAGCTCTTCTCTACATTTAAATGAGAAAGTTCAGCCCAAGGGAGTGTTACTGCCCATTGTGGGCAAGGAACCCTTGGGGTTGCCAGAAATATTTATGTTCTGGATGCCCAGGGAGCATGGTAGCCATGCCAGGGTGCAGCTGGTAGGGTGGAGATACAAGGAGACAGGACAGAGGCTCCTATCACGTGCAACTCCAGGGAGAAGCCTGAGATTTGTTAGTCAAATCTCAGTCTTCATGTTAATTGGGCATGTCTGGCCTTTTGTACTTAATATGTCCTGTTTAAGGTGTTCAGGCCACCTGTGCCTCTGAGCTTATGCTTGGATATATTTTCCAGGGGCATGTTTTGTACTTGGTTTCTCTTTTACATCAGAAGAGATGAAAAGAAGCATCAATAAAATTAGGGCTCATGTTTCTGTATTTATATGAACCTAAGAAAAAAGATTCAATCAATATCTCTGAGATCCTAAATTGTAGAAAACTATAAGAAAGCACCTAGCACAGGCTTCAGCACTAAGTTTACATGCAATCGGTGTAAACTTCTTTTCAAAAACGTTCATGTTTTTAAAAAATTTTTTCTTGAGGATCTGAAGGACTAGACAGGAATTTGGGGAGATAAGCATACAGGTAGTGTAGCCTAGATTGTAAATTCCTGATTAACAACCACAAATAGTTGTCTGGCTTTCTCATTAAAATTTAAAACAAGATGCTGATTTTTTAGAGCAATATAGGGCTTCCAATGATGAAATAGTCTGGTATTAATCAGTGCTGTTTGGTGGTTGAACCAAGTACATTAGTTCTTTGTTTTCAATCTCAGCTCAGTCTCCAGTAGTCTGCCTATCGTGTTCAAACATGAATCTGTCTACTTTGTTGTAACTATGCAGAGTCAACTCTTTGGTTGGTTAGAGAAGGAGAATTTTTTCCACATCTTGGTGACTCTCTTGTGCTGAGGATCTTTCCACTACAATGAATATTTGAAAACAGGCTTTCTGAATAGCCATCCCTGCTTTTTTTGTTCTCGTATGACAGTTTCACTTGCAGGCAGAATGCAGGGGGTGGGGGTGTCCTCCACTGGAGGTGACCCTTGCTGCAGTGCTCCTCATGCTGTCAATCAACCAGAGGGCCATCTGTCCCACTTTAGATTTCAGGAGCCATCTTGCACATCTGCTGTGCCTTTTCTAACATCACTTATAGAACCTGCTAAAAGCTGTTAGATGAATTAGGGGAACCAGAGTGCAGCTGCACATAGCTGATTTTGAATTTTTGCAGCTGGGTGCTACACATCACCCTCAGTTTTGAAATTATTTTCTTGAGGACATTAGAATCACAAAGTGAATCATTCACTTTATAACAACTCCTAAGAGACTGAGCCTTAAAAGTCTATTCTCTGAAAATTTAAAAAACATGTATATTAACCACTCACACCAAGTGTTTAAAATTCAAGCCAAGAAATAGTCATTAATAACACCTAACATTTGTTGTGCACGTATGGAGAGTCAAGCACCGTTCTCAACATTTTGGTACAGTATTGTATGAAAACCTCCCTATAGGTAGGAGGCACTATTACTATCCTCACCTTTATGAGGGATTTGAGGTACAGAGAGGCTGGGTAACTTATTCTGGGTCACATAAGTAATAGTGAGTCAGGATTTGAATCTAGCCCATGATCTAAACCAGTGCCTCTCAAACTTGAAAGTGCTTATGAATCAACTGGGGATTTGTTTAAATACACGTTCTAATGAATGGGTCTGAGGTGAGGACTGAGATGCTGCATACGTAACAAACTCCCAGGTGAAGCCAGTGCTGACGGTTTTAGGGTCACCTTTGAATGACAAGGGTTCACCACCCTGCTTCTCAACTTGGGTATGTGTTAGAACCACCTGGACAGATTCTTTAAAATAATGAGGCCTAGGTTCCATCTGAAATTAGTTCCAGCAGAGTCTTTGCATGTGGGGTCTGGGCAGTGAAGAAACTGAGGGTGGGGATGGAGCATTAAAAGTGACTAAAGTTATTGTAAAGTATATGATTGTCTAACCACTGTGCTGTACATCTGAAGTTAATACAAAATATTTCATGTAAACTGTAATTGAAAAAGAATTTTAAAAAGAAAATAAAAGAAGTGACTAAAGTTAATTTTAAAAGGGAAGGAGCCCTGGCTGGTGTGGCTCAGTGGATTGAGCACTGGCCTGTGAACCAAAGGGTGGCGGATTCGATTCCCTGTTAGGTCACATGCCTAGGTTTTGGGCCAGGACCCTGGTAGGGGGGCACAAGAGGCTACCACACATTGGTGTTTCTCTCCCTCTCTTTCTCCCTCTCTTTCCTTCCCTCTAAAAACAAATAAATAATTTTTTTTTAAATAAAAGGTAAGGAGACGGCAGTGTTGATAGTAGGCCATCAACCGCAGAATATGATTAGTCTAATTCTATGTGTGTTGTTGATCTAATTTTTTTTAAAGGCACAACTTGAAATGATTTTTAAACATACTCAGTAAATCTAAATTAAAAAGTACAGTTTTTCTGAGTAGAGAGAAGATAAAGAAAGAAAATTGTAAAGGTGATTTAGGGAAAGGGTGAAAACCAACAAAATATAAAGTCCATTTTCAAAGCTGACAAAGAAAATGTCCTAATGAAAGCAATAAAAATTTGTTACTTTCTTTCAAATGTCTCCCCAAGTTCAAATGACAAGTGCTAAAGGCAGACATGAAACTGTAAATGAATAAAATGTGAGTAGTTCTAATTTTAGAAGACAGGAATATTGTCTTTTGTGGAGATCATTAATTTATAAAAACAGCACACCCGCATAATAAAAAAATAAAATTGCTTACCCCTTAAAATTAAATATATAATTTTTCCTAAATAACTGCAAACTAAACATATATAGATTTTTAGAAAAATTTGGAGAAAAGTGACAAGAGAGACTTCTGATAAATCCTATATGTTACGCCTTCAAGTCCATCTGAAATCAGTAACAGTATTAGCCATATGAGGATTAAAATAGTTAATATCTGTATAATCCCTGTATTAGCTATCCACTGCTGTATAACAAAATTACCCTCAAATTTAGCAGCTTAAAGCAATATACACATACTGTCTCATAGTCTTTGTGGGTTAGGAATTAGGGAGTGGCTTAGCTGTGTGATTCTGGTCCACGGTCTCTTATAAGTCCCTGGCTAAGATGGAGGCTGGATTTACAATAATCTGAAGGCTTCACTTGGGGCTGGAGGCTCAATTTCCAACACAGCTTACTCACATGGTTGCTGACAAGGGCCTCAGTTCCTCTCTATAGACGATTGGTTCCTGCAGAACGAATTTTCAAAAAAGAAAGAAGAGGCCTTTTATGACCTAGTATAAGAGGCCACCATCATCACTTCCCCCAAATTTGCTTGTTAGGAGCAAGTCACTGCATTTATTTGAGCCCACACTCAAGTGGAGGAGAAATTAAGCTCCACCTCTTGAAGAGAGGAGTTTCAAAGGCTTTGTGGACATATTTTTAATTCACCACAGATTCTGTCACAGAGAACTGCAGCTTGATGTCAGGGCTATCTGTCAAGTGGATGATTGTATATTTCCCTGAAGAAGTCACCTACCTTCTGTAACCCAGTGTTTCACTTCCCCTTTATTTCCCAAACCTCTTTTACCCCCCACCCCTTTTCCTCTGAACCTCTTCTCCAAAGGTCACTAAGGATCTATTAAGTCTCTAATTAAATTGTATACCTTTCACATCTTATTTGTATATCTCTGCAGCATTTCATGTTGTCAGTCACCTCCTAAATGAAATTATCTTTCTTTTAGCTTCTGATACCATACTGTTACCCAGTTTTCTGTTGTATTATATTCAAATAGGGTTTTCTGATCCTGGTTGCACAGACCAGCTTTCTCATTTTTTGCCAGCCTTTTACACATGAAGTAATGATCTTATTGTTGTTCTTATTTTCATTTTACTGACATTTTGGAACACAAAGTCATCTGGGAAAGATGAGGATGGTGTATTAGTTTCAAAGGATTCTGTAACCAAGTACCAGAAATTGGGTGACCTGAAACTGGGAGTTTATCACCTCACAGTTCCAGAGACTAGAAGTCTGAAATCAAGGTGTCAGCAGGGTCCTGCTCTTTCTGATGGCTCTAGAAAAGAATCCCTTTTTGCTTCTTGAAGCTTCTGGTGTTTGCCGACAATCCTTCGTGTTCCTTGGCTTGTGCACACATCACTCCGGTCATGCGTTCGTCTTCTCCCTGTGTCTCCGCACGGTCTCCGCATGTGTGTCTGTCTCCGTCCAAATTTTCCCTTTATATAAAGATAACAGTCATACTGGGTTAGAGTTCACCCTGATCACCTCATTTTACCTTATCACTGTAAAGACCCTATTTGCAAATAAAGTCATATTCTAAGGTACTAGGAGTTAGGACTTCCACATTTTTTGTGGACACACAAATCAATTCATAATGTGTGTCGTATTTATTTCTGTGTGAAGCACTCATTGCCAGTTAGTGAGAAGCCTATGATATATTAGGGAACAAATATGAAATCCATTGGGTACCAAAGTAGATACTTGAAATTTTTAAAAATCAGAAAACATAAGTATAAAATGTGTTAGTTCCAACTATTTGATAAAAATAGCTTAGTCAACAGATTAGTTCAACAAATTATGATGTTATTGTCAAGTTAAAAACTAACCTATCACACATGGTGAGACCGATGTATATCAACCACAGCAAGCATTTGTTGTTGTACTTGCCCTTTCTTCCTTCTTTCGATAGTAGTGCCTGATTTTCCTTTGTGAAACCAAGTATTGCTCACTTTCAGTTAGTGTGGTGTGGTTGGAACTGATTACACCCCTCTCTTCTAGCTCTGAGCCCCCGACATAAGCTGGGCTGATGCTTGTCCTCGCTGGAATTTTGGCTGACAGTGTCTGGAAAGAGGTGTGCTCCTTCCATGGGTGTTGCTAAGATGCTGGTGCCTGCCTGGGAAGGAAGCTACTGCAGAGGAAGGCAGAGACCAGAGTGGGGGTAGGGAGAGAAAGAGAGAGTTTTTTGATGCTATCTTTAGAGCACTTGGATCCAGCTGCACACGAGGTACAGAACTATCTCTGGACTCTGCGGTTGAAAGAGCAAAAAAGAAACCCTTTTTAATCTAGTTGGATTCGAATTGGTATCTAATTCTTGCCCCAGAAAGAGTCTTGACTGACACATAGACCAACATGGAAAGATGTCCAGGAAATCCTGTAAAGATTGGGGGAAAAAAGAAACAAGATGCAAAACATATAGGACTAGGGTTTTTTGTAAAAAAATAAAAATTAAAATTAAAATAATAAAAATATCCTGGAAGAATATATATGAAACTGTTAGGAGTGCTTAACTAACCGAGAGAGGGAGAGAATGAGGCAGAGGGGATTTTTAATTTCTATATATTTCCTGATTTTAAAAAATGTGGATATTGAGCATATGTATAATTATTACTAGAAAAAGTGAGTATGATAGTGAAAAATTGGTAATGACATAACTACTATCCCACAGTAAGGGGTGATTAAATAAACTGTGACTCATCCAAACAACAAATATTATTAAAAATCATCCTTTTGATGCAATGCTATAATAACACAGTAAAATGGTCACTGTTTTATGGTGAGTGAAAAAGTCATGCAAGTGGCACACACAGTAGGATCATAGTATTGCAGGTGACATAATGGAGTGCTTCCCAGTAGGACTTCAGCATCAGGCAGCCAAGTAACTTATAGGACTTTCAGTGAGTTAATCTCTCTGAACTGATTTTTTGTCTGTGAAAGGTAGAATATGCTCAAAGTACCTACCTCATGAGGTTGTTGTGAAGAGTAAATTATTCATGTAAAGTATCTGGAATGTAAAACACATCTTAAAGGTTATGCATGGGCATTAGGAAAGATAAAAATACAGCAAAAAATTTAATAGTTGTTTTTTGGAGCGGTGAGCTTACTGATAAATGTTTCTTCTATATAGTACTTGTATTTACAAACTTGCAGAGAGTTTTTATGAGTTTCCTGGAGTCAAACTGATGACAATTGCAAGGAAGCAAAATCCCAATGGATTGAGAAAATGCGCTGGAAAATGGCAGTTCTGCAGCATATTAAAGGAGGGTTACATGAAATCTGTTGGTGGCTGATGAAGGGGACAGGAGAAAGCAATGTGGGGGAAATCCCTGTGATTGGATAAAAAGTAAACTGGAGAGACCTAGGCTTCTCTTACATTGGTGGATACAGATAGTTAATCATTAACATTACAGCACACAGAGATAGTATTCGGGGAACACGATAACAGTGTAGGGTTCTTTGGTCTTGTGCTCTATCGAGGTGGTTGTGCCCTGAGGGGTCTAGAAGAGGAGATTACTCTGACATTTCAAAGCTGTTATTTTAGGTGCGAAAACACAATAGGCAGACTCAGTTAAGGTAAAGGTTGACCTTTGTCAAGGAAGCTGCAAGCCTAGGACAAGATGACTCACCATGACTCCCTTTTTAAGTAGCAATATTTATGTTCAGACCATCCTATGTGATTTCTTTCTGTCTCTGAGTTTCTAAGGCCCACCATGCAGGCCTCCCTTGAGCTTGTCGAGTTTAGCATGTGGCCCCTTTTTGTTCCATAGGAAGTATCAGTATTTGTCTTGCTGAAATGGTGGACCACTGGGGATGTGGCAAGACCATAACCTTGGTTGCAAGCCAAGGTCAAATTTTCTCAAAAGAGAAAGGCAGATAAATGGGAGGCAGTCCGGTCTCATGGGCCTTCATTAAAACAACAACAACAACAACAACAACAACAACAACAAACCATTCTGGATCATTTCTAACCTGCAAAATATCACAACCCAAGTTTTGCTGTCTGCCTCACTTTTCTGCATTTTGCGTCTAGTATAATATTTACTTATAGTTTGAGGGCACAACCATACATCTCTTCAGTTCTCACAATTGGACTGTGAGATTGGTCACCATTTACTGGTATTATTGTTGCTGTTGTTGATATTTTAATGGGATCCATTTACTTCCTGTTGGAAGCACTAAGGTGCCATTCATTACTAATTTGATTCCTGCTAGTTGTGCAGTTGGGAACTGTAACTTTAAGGTTGAGCTTGGGCCAAGACTATAAGAATACAATGGTGTAAATTACAATTACCATCAAAAAATTTCCAGAGGCCAAAAGGACAGCAGGAGTTACATAAGTAAATGTTCTGTGCCTCAGTGGCTGTTCTGGAGGGCATATTTATTCATTTATTTACTTATTGCCACTTCTGCTTCCATCTGAATTAATATAGTTAGTAGTCCTTGTTGGGTCAGGGGATAATTATGTTCTCATAATTGAGTTTTTGCATTATTCATACATAAAGTTTCTTTCTCAAGATTCCTTACCACAAACCTTCTACAACTTCCTTTGCCTTTTTTAGTTTGCCTCTTTTTTACTCGTGGGGAAAGGGGAAATCCCGGGAAAGTTCCCAGTCAAAGGGAACATCTGAAGGAAGTAATAATAATGTCTTGTATTTGTGAAACACTTTTTACTTTTTCAAAGCATTTTTGTAATTGCTATTGAATTGTCAGAAAAAAATTGTCACTTTACAAACAAGAATCTGATGCTCAAAGAGATTAAATGATAAAAATAACAACTTGCAAATCACAAAGCTTGGACTTGAATGCAGATCTTCTGGGTTTAAAAAAAAAGATGAAAAAGAAAAAAGAACATACCATTTGTGTATTTCACAAACTGAAAAACCTTTTCCTAGAAGTTGCCCATGATAATATTATTAGATTTTTTTTCCTGTGACTCATTCTGAAAAATCTTTCACTCCTTAGGGAAATTCCACAACATTATTTTCATCTTTCAAGAGTATTTTGTTTTTGCTGTTGTTTGAAAAATTTTCGGTATGAATGATTACTTGTCTGATTCTTACAAAAGTAATTGGATTCCAGGAGAAATTTGAATAAGGCAAATTGCACTAGAGATTTTTAGTGTGTATGTATTTGTGTTTAGGTGGGGAAAAGATAGAGATAAAATGGAGAACTCTTATTGACAAAAAGTAAATAAAATGTTTACAATCTAGACATTATTAATGAGCATAAAAAAGTTAAGCTAGAAGGTAATCAGTCCACACAGAGAGGAAAATAATATGTGGTTTTGTAAAAATAGGTAGGAGCCTTAAATAAATCTGGGCAGGAATAGTGTTTGTCCTAAAGGCAGGGCAAGAAGTCTGTCACCGACACAAAGGCCATTAAAGGGAATTTTAGGAAGGGAGTGACATTGTCTGAATGGCAACAGAGGAAGTTGATTTTGGCAGCAGCTTTGGGAAAAGGCTTGAGGAAAAAAGTCTGCAGAAGATTCTCAAGGAGAGTAATGACTACAGTATACATAGGTGGAGTCATAAAAATGGAAAAATTTGAGCATACAACACTCATCTGTTTTAAACTTTTAAGGAAGCTTTCTAATTTAAGTCCCTTTAATCAAATCATTTTTCACCAGTCTCACCACTATACTTTCACAAAAAGTTTTATAAAAGTTTATTTGAGGCAAACTAATAACATATTCTCTAGTGCTCTTCACCACTATACTTTTGAATTTAGCTTTCATTAAGACCTACTCCAAATCATAATAACAACAACAGTGTATTTTAAAATTGTCTGCTTTGACCACCTGCATTAACCTTAGGCTGTGTCCCAACAAGACTGGGGCATGTCAAATCAGTTGTCAAGCCCAACCGTCTGGGCATTCCAAACTCTAGTAGTAAGCATTAACACCTTGGACTTGAAACTTTAAAACAAAACATGCCTTGTCTCTAACATCATTCTGCGTCATGAATTTATGTTGAACTTTTGGGGTAGGAGTCAAAGGCTATTACTCAAGCTCTTTTGTTAGCTTTTAGCTTATTGGGATGTGAGTTTCAATTCTTTGAACTGTAGTTCCCCTACCATATCCAGACTAGTTTATTGTTGGGTAAGCACCTAGCAGCCTGTAAGTTCTGTCTTGTTTTTTGTTTTGTTTTGTTTTGTTTTACTTCTTCATTTTCAAAACTCTTGCTAACTTATTTAGCACTGAGTTGCCTTGTATTTTTAAGCTATATCCAGACTAATGGTGAATATTAATAAGTGTTTTAAGTATGCTGGGAATTAAAATCACAACTGTCAAAAAGAAAATAATATATTTTAAAGAGTTATTACTTTCATATATGGTATTTTTCATTATGGAATTTAAGGTGTTTAACGAACATTAATTATGAGACTTTTTCTTAGTGACTTTATTTAAGTCCTTTGGTACAGAGCCATGATATCACATCAATTTTCATTGGTATAATCTTGGAAAGGCTGATGCCATTCCTAGATGGATGCTATGGATGCTCTTTTTTTTTATCCTCACCTGAGGACATGCTCATTGATTTTAGAGACAGGAGAAGGTAGGTAGGGAGGGAGAGAGAGACAGCAACAACCCACAATCTAGGCACATGCACTCACCAGAATCAAACCCACCACCTTTCGGGTTAGGGGACCTGTGACCTTTTGGGATGAAGCTTCAACCAACCGAGCCACACCGGCCAGGGCCCAAATGGGTGTTTTTTCATCACAATACCAAAGGGTCCACAGGATACGCAGGGCACAGCAGAACATGTAAGCTGCTGATTGATGTGCCTGGGAGCCATAGCATATGCCTTGGGACACTGAACAAAGGAATTTTCCAAAGGAATGTGTGCTTGATGGCTTAATGGAATGTTCTGTAGAAAGAGGCTCGGAGGATTTCAGCAAGGGCACAAGAACCTGTTTGGCCTTAGTAAAATCAGCCCTCTCCCTTCTGTCACACCACCTTCAACAGGATTAAAGGGAGGCCACACAGTTGACAAAGTTGTCACTTCTTAATGATCATGATACCACCTGCCTCTCTCCCACAGAGTGGCAAGAAGTCAGGCACAAAGCAGAGGCTGCAATGAAGATTGACACCCCTTTCTCTGGAGTGACCATCAGAATTCATCTCATTATGCCAAATACCTTATATATTTCAGCAGCATGAATAGCAGTCCAAGCCATTGGGTCATTGATTTTCATTCATAGAGGTTAATACATGCACTGATTTGAATCAGTTTTCCTCTCCTCCCTAGCCAGGCAAACCCTTCCACTGTGTGCTTTGGAGTGTTTGGTTCCTCCTTCTTTACCTGAAGCGTGGCTAGCCTTTGACGATGTGACACCCTTCTCAGCTTCCCAAGTGATGGCTGTGTACTCTCCTACACCCCATTTGCAGAGGACCTAGAGGTGATATCCTTGATTCTTGTTGCTACTTTTAGACATTTTTATTGGTTTTCCTCTCTAAACAACAACAACAACCTATTCAGCTTTTTTGAAGTGCATGTTATCAGACCACTAACCCTCTCTATTGAGTCATCTACCAGCCTCTTGGTTTCTTACTCAATGAAGATTTTAGATTCCAGTCTTTCTCTCTACCACTACTTCATATTGCTATGTTTAGTGACTTTAGCATCCACAAAAATTATTAATGTAAATACCTTCTTCTCTGAGTTTTTTTTTAATATTCTTACTTCTAATATTATTTTCCTCTACTACATTTCAGCAAAACACTGTCATGGTCATATACCTTAGAGAACTTCCTACCACATCACTATATCACCTTCGAAAATCTTGATTTTCAGCCCCGGGCGGGGTGACTCAGTGGATTGAACACTGGCCTTTAAACCAAAAGGTCACAAGTTGGAGTCCCAGTCAAGGCACGTTCCTGGGTGGCAGGCCAGGTTCCCCAGCTGGGGCTGTGCGAGAGGCAACCAACCGATGTAATCTCTTGCACATTGATGCATCTCTCCCCCTCTTCCTCCCTCCTTTCCCCTCTCTCTCAAAGTAAATACATAAAATCTTTTTTTAAAAATCCTGATTTTCAGTATTCTATGTTCTTCTGACTTGTCATCTCTTATCTTTCTTACTCTGCCTTCACCACCATTCCCACTCAATCCCTTTGGAGCAACTAACCTAGTGGCCTTCCATTTCTTCACTGCCCCTTTTCTACCTATGATACCATTTTCTCCTTATGTGGCTTACTGTAATCAACACTCCATTGCCCACACTCACAGCTGCCTTGCCCCTCTCACTTTCCATCTTACTGGAAAAACTCAACCCTGTCTTAAACATAAATCTCTGTGTACTTCATGTCAGCCCTGAACTGTTGAACATGGCTGGAGAACAATATGCAATCATGTAGAGTGGTTTTCTTTCAAAACTTTAAACCATGGTCTTCAAGTCAGCCTATCCTGCTTGACAGTCTTGCTACATTTTCCTGGTCTTCCCCACTCTCCTAGATAATTCTTTCACAGTTTCTCCTCTATCTTCGAACCTCAAATATTCCCACCTCACTTCTCCTTTTTAGATAATAGCCACTCCTGTGAGAAAATAGAAGTGTTGGGAGAAAACCACTTCATTATATCTTCACCCGATCAGTCAGCCTGCCATCATCAGTACCCATGTACATGTCCTTCCCTTCCATCCTCTGTGTAACCATCGGTGCACCCACCTGAAGCCAGCATTTCCACATGCGCTTCAGATCCTGCCCTTTTGGCCCCTCGGTGACTTCAGTCCAGCAATATCCCCTCTCCCCTACATGGACAATTTTTCCCTGTTGTCTTGATCATTCCCATCAGACATAAGCAGGATACATAGTCTCTCTAGCACCCTTGTCCCCCTCAAGTAATGTCACATTTTCCTATTTCTTTTTATTGCATTCTTCCATTAAGAATTGTCTGTTATTACTGTCTCTACTTTGTCACTTCCTTTTCAATTCAACTCACTCCACTTCTGTCCTTTGCACTGACTGCTCCTCCAGGACTTTACCCTTTCTGATGACGTCTTTGTATTCTCTCACAAATATGCTCCTCTTGCTTAAGCTAGTTAGGGTTGGTTTATTTCACCTGCAGTGAAAACACTCTGACCCATTCATGATTACATGGTGTTTTTAGGAAGTCAGTAAGTTAGCACACGCAGAATAACAGCATCCAAGCCACTGGCATTGACAAAATGACTCCTTCGATCAACACGTTCTCTCTTCACAGAGCCTGGAAGAAGGCTGCCACAATTTTCTGTGACCCTCCTATTTCCCTGCCTGCGTGGCTGACCAGCTCTGTTCTGATGGGCTTTTATCTCATTACATATGTCACAATTTATCCTTTTCAGACAAGTCTTATAGAGTTCGGAGCCATTCTCCTCATGGTGACTTTGGCCATCTCCTATCTAAAGCATTACATGTTGGTTTTACAATGAACTCCGAGGTGACCTTTAGACCACTCTGATTTCCAGATTCCTTGAGACACTTGAATGCAGCCTCCAAACACTGACAACAGCTTATGCCCCGTTTGGCTTGTCTTATCGTGGGTATTGACTAAGCTGACAGGTCTTAACGACTCTGTTATCTGTCTTATTCTCACCCTCTTCGATTCATTTATAGGTTTCTTAGGGCAATTTATAGGGGCTACGGCGAGGCTTCTTCCTCAGTTGCTCAGTGCCACCACAATCAAATACTACCCTCCTGATTTCTCTATTAACCTTCTTGGACCCTACTCTTCTGAGACCTTTCTGTGTGATTTAGGCAAGAGTAATGAAGGAATCCTGGGAATAGCAAGCATAAAGACGAATTTCATCCAGATATTAGAGAACAGTAAGAGATGGTGCTAGAAATATAAGTTGGGGTCTGTAATGTAACAACAGTTCCAACCCAGATCCTCTGAGGCCCGCACGATCTCCATGTCAGGAAAGAGACTGACTTGAAGCCCAGATGCTTCCTCCCTTGCCATCACTGCCATCACTCCACAAGGCCTGCCTTCTCCATTACGCAGCCAGAACGAGCCACAAGTCTCCCATGAGCACCACTTTAGATTGGCTATTGCCACTGTTTTTCCATTTTTATTGTTCTTGCTGGACTTTCCTTGGTCATAAGTTCTCCAATGTGAAGGACACTTTTTTTAAACCTGAAGCACACCTGAGGATATGCTTATTGATTTTAGAGAGAGAGGAAGAGAGTAAAAAACATCAGTTGGTTGCTTCCCACATACCCTGACCAGGGTTCCAACCCTCAACCGAAATATGTGCCCTGACCAGGGATGGGACCTGAGAACTTTTTGGAGTACAGGATGATGCTCCAACCAACTGAGCCACCTGGCCAGGGCTGTGAAGGACACTTTTGATGTCAGTATTATTTTGGAGACTAGAACAAATTGTTTTGTTATTTGAGTGAAAATTACTCACCTGACATCTGTAGGCTAACATGGTTCACGTAGCAAGATTTCCATAAATAGTTCCCAAATACTAAACTGTGTTGAGTGGGATTTTACAACAGCCATCAGATATTTATATACAGTTTATAAAACTTGGAAAATGTGACCTGCTAAAGTACTAGGACATGGAAAGTTGAGTATTTTCTTGAGGGGAACAAAACCCCCCTCACAGATGAAGATTTACATTGCTTCACTGAAAGAGCATAATTCTCTAAATGTAAGATGTCTCTTTGGAGAATAGTTTAGCATATTGTCTAGTTATTCTGGACTTTTTTCCTATGTTAAAGGAGTAGTTTAATGAAAGAAGATATTGTTTTTTTAGTTAATTTGTAAAAATATTTACTATATTGGTACTTTTATGATATGTATAAAATAGACAATTTCTGGTGTATTCCTATATTACCAGTGTGACTACTATATTATTAATCAGCTTGTCACTTACATAATTCATATATGGGTATATATAAAGGCTATGTGGGAAGCAACCAATTGATGTTTCTTACTCTCTTCCTCTCTCTCTAAAATCAATAAGCATATCCTCAGGTGTGCTTCAGGTTTAAAAAAAAGTGTCCTTCACATTGGAGAACTTGTGACCAAGGAAAGTCCAGCAAGAATACAAATATACATACAGTCTCCATGTCAGTTACCAATACATTAAAATTTAGGCCAAATTTAGAGTTGTGGAAAGGCAGTAAAATGTTAAGGTTTTTATTTGTTTTGTTGGTAAAACATTTATTTGTAAAACATTAAGGTTTTTATGGTTCAAACAAAAAAAACCCCAGACACTAATCAATAAATGACTAAATATTGAGATAATTGTGGCCAAGCTAATTTTAAATGTATCCATGCAATTGATCACATTCTCTGTTTCATTTTGCTATAGATGACTCACAGAAATATGTACTTGCATCTCTTTGTATTATTATTATTCTAATTAGCTAGCAGAATTACTTAAATCTGTGTACCTTTATGTGTTTATCCAGGAACCATCTGGAAAATAGGCGAGCAGAGCCAAGTTTAGAAGATAAACTTGAAAATGGTCATGGACTAGGGTCTGAGCCCAGGCACAGGCAGCGCTTCCTCAGAGACCTTGTTGCTCACACCTCTCTGCTTCCTCGCTTCTCGCTCTCACCTGAGGAGTTTACTTGATAATTTATTTCATTTTTTCCAAAAAAGATCAAGTAATACTTCCAGCTATCACCAATTATGCTATTTACCAAAACATTCTTTCTTTACCTTGACAGAAGTAGTCACCTTTAATTTTGAATCAAATTTAAAGGCAGAGAAAAAAAACAGGTTTTGCTGGAACCTACAATTGGAATCCCAAATGCCACCCATTGTGTTTTCTTAAACTTTTAAAAATATATTTTATTGATTATGCTAATACAGTTGTCGAATTTTTCCCCTTTGCCCCCCTCCACCCAGTACCCCCATTCCCTCCGGCAGTCCTCCCCTTAGTTCATGCCCATGGGTCATGCATATAATGGCTATTCCATTGCCTACACTGTTCTTAACATCTCCCTGTCTATTTTGTTCCTACCAATTTGTGCTTCTTAGTCCCCACACATTTCCCCTCCATTTGCATCCTTCTCCTCCCAACTGATAACCCTCCAAATGATCTCTGTATCTATGATTCTGTTCCTGTTCTGCTTGTTTGCTTAGTTTATTTGGATTCAATTACTGACAGTTATGAATTTATTGTAATTTTCATGTTCATCATTTTGATCTTCTTTTTATTCAATGATTCACTTTAGCATTTCATATAATAAGGGCTTGGTGATGATGAACTCCTTTAGTTTCATCTTATCTGGGAAGCACTTTATCTGCCCTTTGATTCTAAATGACAGCTTTGCTGGATAGAGTAGTCTAGGTTGGAGGTCCTTGTTTTGGACCTCTATAAATACTTCTTGCCAGTCCCTTCTTGCCTGCAAAGTTTCTTTTGAGAAATCAGCTGACAGTCTTAAGGGAACTCCCTTGTAGGTAACTACATTAACTTCTTTTCTCTTGCTGCTTTTAAGATTCTATCTTTAACTTTTAATATTTTAATTATGATGTGTCTTGGTGTGGTTCTCTTTGTATCCATCTTGTTTAGGATTCTCTGTAGTCCCAACAGACTTGCATGTCTATTTCCTTTACCAGATTAGGAAAGTTTTCTTTCATTATTTTTTTTCAAATAAGTTTTCAATTTGTTACTCCTCCTCTTCTCCTTTTAGCACCCCTATGATTCAGATGTTGGTACGTTTAAAGATGTCTCAGAAGTTCCTAAGCCTATCCTCATTTTTTTTTTAATTCTCTCTTCTTCCAGCTGTTCTGCTTGAATGCTTTTTTCCTTCCTTGTGTTCCAAACCATTGATTTGATTCTTAGGTTTATCCTCTCCACTGTTGGTTCCCTGTAGATTTTTCTTTATTTCACTTAATGCAAACTTCATTTATGCCTGGGTCCTTTTTATGGAATTGAAGTACCCAGTGAGCTCCTAGAGGATCCTGATAACCAGTGTTTTGAACTGTGCATCTGATAGGTTGCTTACCTCCATTTTATTTAGTTCTTTTTCTGGGTTTTGTTCTGTTCTTTCATTTGTGCCACATTTCTTTGTCTTCTTATTTTGGCAGCCTCCCTGTGTATGTTTCTGTGTATTAGGTAGAGCTGCCTGGACTCCCAGTCTCAATACACCTGTTAGGTTGAATGGGGCGGAGGCTTAGGTAATTGCCAGGGCAGGGCAAGCTGAGTCACTCCTCTGTGGCTCGTTGTGGAGGAGGGCTTGCAGAAGGGACAGTGCCACTGCCTGGCCTCTGGAATTTGTCTGCAAGGAAGCTGTCTCCTGGCACTTGCACTTCACTTTCTCCCCATATGCCACTGGTGCCCTTCCAGCTGTTGCCCTGGTGCTGAATCCCTGAGTGGGGTGGGCCTATGTGAGTCCTAAGTCCTTTATGGGCCCTTTAAGAGGATACAGTTTCTTCTGCTGTCCCAAACCCCACTGGTTTTTTACAGCCAGAAGTTATGGGGACTTATTTTCCTGGTGCTGGGACCTGGGGCTGGATCGTCTGGACTGGGGCGAGATCCTTCGCTCCCAAGGTATTACTCCTGTTTTTTTGTCCACCACACGTGGGTATGGGACCACCTGTTCCTGTCTCCATGCCTCTTTGAGCCTCTCTGCATCTCTGCCTCTCCTTTCTGTCTGGATGGGTGTGGCTCCTTTAAACGCTCGGTTGTCAGACTTCCACACAGCTTGATTTCCTGACAATTCTGGGTGATATTTTGTTTTATAGCACAGCTGTACTTTTTTGCTGTAGTTGTGTCTGGAGGCTAGGCATGTTTACCTATGCCTCCATCTTGACCAGAAGTCCTGTTTTCCTAAACTTTTGATGTACCTAGTCATAGGGTAAAAACCAATTAGGCCTAGCCAGGCAGCTTGGTAGGTTAGAACATCACCTCTATATGCCAAGGTTGTGGGTTCCATCCCTGGTCTGGGCACATGGAAGAATCAACCAATGAATGCATAAAT
Organism: Phyllostomus hastatus; assembly: GCF_019186645.2. Lineage (NCBI taxonomy): Eukaryota > Metazoa > Chordata > Mammalia > Chiroptera > Phyllostomidae > Phyllostomus > Phyllostomus hastatus. The sequence continues at coordinate 30,132,043 of NW_025333709.1, read as the reverse complement.
AAATGGAACAACAAGTTGATGTTTCTCTCTCTTTCTCTATCTCCCCCTCCCTATAATTAATTAATTAATTAATTAATTAATTAAAAACAATTAAACCGTCCCCAAGAAAATGATGATGTAACTAGTAAAAATGGGCCCCATTGGATACAAGCCAAGGTGATAGCTCTCTTTTTCCTGCATGCTGACAAAAAACAAGTGGTATCATGACAACAATTTAAGAAAAAGTGATTATTGTCTCAACTCCTGGCATCAGAATTTTTCTTGGGGAGATTTTCAGATTGTCTCTGTTTTGGAAGAATGACCCAAATGGAGCAGGTGATGGAGACCCTGAGCTCTCAGGTATGAACTGGTGATACAGCTTTAGAAAGGGAGTCAAAATTGATAGGTTTGGGAATTTGCTGGATGAGAAAAATTCTTGGCTACTGGGAGAAGGCAGAGGAAGGAAAAGGGCATGTGTGTCAAGAGGGGAGAGTGACCCAGGGATCCTGGCAGTGGGCCATGAGACCGTTGGTGGTAGGGGCTGAAAGGATTCTAAAGAAGAATACGTAATAAAATACTCTGAGCCGTTTGTGAGGCTGTGCCTGATGAGACTACTCCCTTCCACTCCTAGCTCTCCTGTGAAATCTACCACTGTTATAATGTTTCCACAGGTTTGTTAGTTTTCTTGATATAGGAAGAGCTCGGAAGTGTGTCATCAGGGAGAAAGAATGAACCTGGAGGCAAAGGTGGACACAAAATTCCCCATCCCACATTCCTGCCCTGATAATTCACAGAAATCCTTGGGAAGGTTTCCGGACTTGCAGAAGATGTTCAGGCTCATTTTCTAAATCTAAATCTTAAGAAGCCAGATGTCTCTGGCTGACATCTAGGTTTTATGGGAGGAAATTTGTTTGTTTCCTTAAACTTGCATGGTAGAATACAATATACCCAGTATTTTTAGATCAACAGCATGAACTCTTTGTAAACTTTGAGACTGTAAATAGGTCCCAAACATCACGTTGGGTATATATTTGTAGCAACGAGTACTCTCACAAAGGCTTCCACAGATATCCAAGGCAGCTACCTTGTTGAATGTGGGCCCCATTCCAAGAAAACAGTATAATCTCTCAGAAAGAGACTGGGTTTGAGCCAAGGCTATGGTCCCATAGAACACACCTTCTTCATTTCTTTCTGCCTCCTCTTTCCTCCTCACTCTTACCTTTCTCCTACAATTATCCCAGAATTCTGTAAATGAATGGCAGCTGAGAGTACACTAAGGGAAGAAATTGAGAGGCAGCATGGAATTAAGCATCCTCCATAAGGGGAAGATAATAATGCCTACTTGGGGGTGGTCGTGAAATTTTAATGAGATAATACATGTGAAGTAGTAAGAACAGTGCTTGGCATGGTACAGTAGTAATATTGACTTCAGGGAATACGGCCTAGGGTCTAGAAGCCTTTGACTATTTCAGTCACCACTGTTGCCCTCTGCTAATGTGTTCTCTATCCTGTATCTAGAGATCTTTTAAAAATGCAAATCTGACTGTGTGATGGCTTTGATTTAACGCTTTTTTTCAGTGGCTTTCTACTGCTCTAAATAAAGATCCTCTAGGCTCTGAGTGCTTTTGCTTTGAACTATTTCTCCATCTTAAACTGTGTCTTTTCCCTTCACTTTGTACTTTCCCCAAACACGGGCCTTTCAGCGCCATCAAAGGCTATGCCTTTTGCCTGAAATATTTTCCTCCTCCCCAACCCCACTTCACCGTGATGATTTATACTAATTTTTCCGTTTTTGTCAAAGAACTCAGGGAAGACTCCCAGGCCTCTTAGTCTAAATTACAACTCATAGTTTAGAGCCTCCTTTACTTTTCCTTCATAGCCATTTATTATAGTTTATTCTCATTATATAATCTGTGATTATTATACCATAAGCTTGGTGAGGACAGGGGCCACATCTATCTTGTTAGTGGTTATATTTCCCAGGCCTAGCATAATACTGGACACGTACTAGGTACTCAACCAAAAAATTTTTTAAAAAATGAATGAGAGCTATGTTTAGACCAGGACTCAACACTACGGCTCATAGGCAAACTTGGCCTACTACCTCATTTTTTTTTTTTATCCTCACTTGAGGACATTTCTTGTTGCTTTAGAGAGTGAGGAAGGTAGAGAGGGAAATATGGATGTGAAAGAGAAACATCAACTGGTTGCCTCCTGGACATGCCTGGGCGGGGATCCAACCCACAACCTAGGTATGTGCCCCAGCAGCAACCTACTCCTCAACCTTTCAGTTCCAGGACGATGCTCCAACCAGCTGAGCCATGCCATTCAGGGTGGCCCGCCACCTCTTTTTGCAAGTTAAGAATGCTTTTTATACTTTTAAATGATTGGAAAAAATCAAAAGAAGTATGATATATTATGATACAGGAAAATTTAAATTGCATTTCAGTGTCCATAAATAAAGCTTGCATATTCATTTATGTACCCTTTATGGCCACTTGTGTGCTGCAGCAACAGAGCTGAGGAGTTGTAACAGAGAGCATATGGCCTGCAAAACAAAAATATTCACTATCTGGCCTTTCCAGAAAAAGTTTGCTGACCCTTGGGTTAAACAATAGTACTTCTGGGCTCCGGGACAGCTTGTGTTCAAAAGCTCCTGCAGGTGGCTTTTCCCCTTTGTTAACAGTTTGCTTCTGTTGCTGAAACAAAGTGATCTATTTATTTTGCCTAGTTGGTAGGATTACTTAAAGAGACTTTCCTTTGTCCTTTGTTTTTCTGCTTCTCCATCAACAAACAGAAGCCCCCAAAGGAGATCAGTCATATGGTATACTCCTCTGCCAGTGGTTTGATCATGTGATTTTCCTCTCTAATCAGAGTATTTCCTAGTTCTTTGGATTAATTCATGAATTCCTTCTCTAGATGAGATAATGAGTTGATAGGTGGAAGTAATGAATTCAAAAGACAGCTTACATTTTCCCACCAACTTTCTTTCAACTCATACACTGGGAATAGATTAAAAACTACTATCTTCTTTCAAAGGGACTAATATCCCTTTCCAGTTACAAATTCATACTTCCCAGAGCAACACTTTAAAACACACGTTAAAGTCTAACAACATTTCAAGATAGTTTCAAAGTGATTTCACCATAGTACTAGGTAATCATCCCAACATGGACAGATGAAATGCTCATTCCTTTAAATAATTTAATTTAAAAATCCAATCTGAAAAGTAACTACTGTGTATGCTCATGGCTGCTGAATTCAAAGATATTTTTAGTGATAAAGTAGACAAAGAGGATTATACTGAGTATAGGTGTCTTTTTAATATAACGAATGCCTTTTATTTCTAAAAAACTATTTGTGAGTGGAAATGGATTTAAATTGAGTAATAGTCTAAAAAATCCATCAGAGTAATTCACTTATAAGTCAGTATTTAATCCTTGATTTATCTCTTTCTAAAATTCACATTTTCAGCCCTGGATGCTGTGGCTGAGTGGACTGGGTGCCAACTTGTGGATAAAAGGTTCACAGGTTTGATTCCAAGTCTAGGTCACATGCCTGGGCTGTGGGCCAGGTCCCTGGTGGGGGGCGTGTGAGAAGCAATCACACATAGATGTTTTTCTTCCTCTCGTTCTCCCTCCCCTCCCCTCTCTATAAACAAACAAACAAACAAACAAAAATAACACTCACATTTTTCATACATAGACACCAGTGACAGTGTGGTGATAGCCAGAAGGAAGGAGGGGCGGAGAGCACGTGGAAGTGGGCAAATCCCGGGGGTGGGAGGAGATGGGACAGAAAGAAACTTTGCTTGGGGTGATGGATGCATGGTGCACTGTGCAGATGATACTTTACTGAGTTGTGCACTGGAAACCTGCGTGGTTTTGTAAATCAATGACACCCCAATAAATTCAACTAAAAAGAATTCACCCTTTCATACAATAGATCTGTTTGGAATAGAAGTCCCCCAGTAGTGATTAAAGGAAAGGAAAATGGCAGAAAAGCAACATACCAGCAGGAATATCTGTATTTTGGATAAAGTAAAGATCTTAGTAATATCTTTATTAATAAAAAGTCTGAAAATATAAAGCTCCAAATGATCTAAAATAGGTATAGAAATTGAAGTCAACATAAATAAACTATTTTATTAAACAGAAGATGACCTCATACACATTATTCATGTATCCCACAGAACAAGAAATCAGTTATTTGACCCGATATAAAAGGTGGTATTTCTACAACATTATCATGGCATCAGAAGATTTTTACCTATAGGATGTTTAGCCATTATGAGCTACCCATCATAAAGAATTTGCATTTGATTGGGTTGCACTATTTTAAAAAGGGTATATATATATATATTTGCAATAATATAACAAACATTTCTCAGTGTGCTTTAATATAGCTCAGGCTACTATTATCACAATTGTGTCACAGCATAGGCAATGAGATATTCATTAATGGTTATCAGGCATTTAACTTAATGTTTTGGAAGTTCAGAAAATACATGAGTAAATAATTTTTAAAAACCACTTAGATTTTTATTGTTCAATTCATTGACAATCAATGGTGGAACTTTCTAAGGACTAAACAATGGTATTTAAAGAGTGGTAAGCTTTCCAAAGGAAAGGAAGGGAACTCTGTAAGAAATGATAGACACAAAAAGGAATTCAAGTAGCGTTTTTCAAGGGCCTCTATAAACATTGAGTTTCTCTACAAATATTCTGGCAGGAAGCTAGAGAGGCAATTAGTGATGACCTCTAATGTTCACTTATGGGTGGAGTGGAAATTAACAAGTAGTCAAATTATCCCTTCCCACCCATAGGCATTATGGGGGAAAATACTTTAGAGATATTATTTCTAAACCGTATTTTAAAATAGATGAAAAGAAGTGTGAGTAATGTGGAATGAAATGAGTAGTTATAGATTCAAATGGAGGTTTGTGCAAGTTTTTCATGTCAAATTTATTCAAAGAACTTTCATTCTGAAATTATAACCTTCCTGATTTTTTATTTTAAAATATTCTTACTTTATGAAGTAATGGGTAGAATAGAGGGTTTATGTTTATTTTTATACATTTACTTTGTAAAATAAAAAGTTAAGCCTGTTAATTCCTGAAAATTCCTTGCAAATTTTACCCATCTGTGAAATTTAAAAGTCTGGGAACCAGTGATCTATACTAAGTGATAAGATAGATTCACAATAAAATATTAATTAGGATAATCCCGGAATAGTATTCTGAGTAATTAGATTTTCACATTGCAGGTTAACCATTTTGTTTTAGCCTTGCTTATTCACCTTAATTGGATGTGCATTTATAGAAAGCCTTCAGTTATACCAGGCGTCATCTTAAATGATGCTGACAAAAAGATACATAATTGTGCCCTTTGCTTTTGAGAACAAACCAAATTAGTGCAAGAGATAGAAAAAAACTTAAGCTCTGTCTTCAATGTGATACCTGTAATCAGAATAATAGATGTATGTACTTGGTAGAGAAACAATTAAGTCAGGGAAGGGAGTGCAATCAGGGAAGGCTTCACAAAGAAGGTAACACTTCTATTGGGGTTTGATGGACAGATAGAGAGTCCTTTGGGTGAGCATGGACTGCAGGGAAGGCTGTTCTACCCAAAGGAAACAACCTGCCCCAAGATATTGAGGCTTGGGAAAGCTGGATCGTTGATGGTGATAGAGCCGCCATTTCAAGTGTCAAATGAAAGAATATCCAGAGAAGACATTTGAGAGGTAGCCAGGAGTCAGATTATAAAGGGATTTGTATGTTTTGCTGAGGGGTCTGGACTGTATTCAATATATGCCTAGATAATCTCTGAAGGTAGCAAGCAGGAAAGAACTGGGAATCTTTCTAAAATGTATTAGGATTTCCTTTCTGCCTCAGTAAGTAGAATAGCAGCAGAAAAAGGAGACCCAGTATGTATGGATTGCCTCTATAAAGGAAGCCGTAGGCGAGTCTACCACAGCTGAGCAGGGTTGGCGAGGACAGGATATTGTGGATATCACTCATTCATAGACTCGCCAGGAGTCAGAGTCGACTCAACAGCATGTAATGCAAGTAAATACAAGTATACTGAACATAATCGAATTTTTTACTGATGATTAAAGATTTTTCAGTGATATTCTCAATGAATATCCGTTCTCATTTGACAAAGAAACACATAGGTAGAGGACTGGGGCCTTTTCTAGAGACTCAGGAAATATATATATTTTTAATGTTTCAGAAAGAGGAGAAGGGAGGGAGAAGGAGGGAGAGAAACATCAATGTGTGGTTGTCTCCCACATGCCCCCCACCAGGGACCTGCCCAGGAACTGAACGGGCAACCCCTCGGTTTGCAGGCTAGCACTCAATCCACTGAGCCACACCAGCTAGGGCTCAGGAAATATTTCTTGAAATTTCTTTATAAAATCAAATTACTATTGATGTATTTTTTCTTACTACATCTCATTCTTGTTAAATTAAGAAAGGGCTGGGGGCCCTAGCTGGTGTGGCTCAGTGGATTGAGTGCCAGCCTGCAAACCAAAGAGTCGCTGGTTCAATTCCCAGTCAAGGGCACATGCCTGGGTTGCGGGCCAGGTCCCCAGTAAGGGGGGCGCACAAGAGGCAACCACATTTCTTTCCCTCCCTTCTTCACTGTCTAAAAAAATAAATAAATAAAATATGTTTTTAAAAAAGGGCTGGGGGAAAAGATTTTGGGTTGACATTTATTAATTGAATTTTTCTGTAGAAAATCATACATATATATGTTATCCACCCATGTGCTGAGTGAGGGATGAAATTGTGCCACTTATGAATAGTGTTTGGAGATTCATTATACTCTTTGGAGAAATGGATATATATTTACCATTTCTTTCCCTATTTGTTACTCAACATGTAGTAATTACTATATAAATATATGGTAAATTGAAAAGATTTTGCAATATAAATGGTAACAATTTTTCTGAGGAAAACAAATTACTGACTTACCTAGTATTTCTTCAATAAGGTTTTTAAACTTTGTATATAAATAGGGAGAAGTGATCATAAAGTATTTTACTCTTTAAACAAGTTTAACAAAGATCTATACACACAGCTGTTAAAAATCTGTAGTCAGATTGGCACATTGGGGGAACATTTCTTTTTAAGGAATGGGATTTGGCTTAGAGATGGGAAACGAAGGTAGTAGATAAAATATCTCTGAATGGAAGGTGCAAATAGTAATTTCTCCAACGTTAGAATTGGGGCTGTGTTTAGTAACTGAACAGCCTTAATTAAGAATGACCTGCATTTGGAAGTTCTAGGTTTGCAGGTTTTCTAAATTCTTTCTCCATGTGAAATGCCAATAGGAGCATTAGTATCAGGAGACTGGGTGTATGAGCTAAAAAGTGATAAATAATCTTTTTGTGGGCAAATGTGATATCGAGGAAAAATAATATAAACTATATTTGTAAGGTGATGATCTCAGTGTGGTTGGTTAAATGTAAGGAAGATAATCTGGAGGTTATTGTAGACTGTCCTCTGGAGTTAGGAGTCCAGTGTGCTAGAGTAACAAAACAATCTGGTCATCGTAGAGCAGGTATTCACAAAGAACTTGAAAGCATCACCTAGACCTTGAACAAAAACCTGCAGTTGTATACACATCTGAAATACTAGATGTCTTCATTTCAAGATCATACAAGATACTAGAATATAGAATGGTCTTATTTTGATTATATTCTAATATAGATGATAAGAACCCAGAAGCAGTCTTAAAGCTTGAGAATAGTAAATGAGGAGAAAAGTAGGAGCATTACTTTACCTTGGCTGTAGGAAAAAGAACCACACACACAAAAATCCAACCCGGAATAGGCTGAAAATAAGGGTTGAGTTATAGACAAAAACTGTGAAGACTCTATATAAATAAACTCAGATATTTCCTTGTCTTTTGCTCCCACCAGACATACGTAAACCCCCTACCATATTCCCCTTTTATCACTCTTCTATATTTATGGACACCCCCAGGAGATTTTTCACCTGCACTCACGGAAAAGTCTTATTGACTACGGATGTTTATTTTTCCCTTTCTGGCGCTAACCTCCCTTTCAGAGTACTGCTGAGCGCTGTCACTTTCTTGGCACCATTGGTTTCCGCTGGGCTGTCACTGCAAATGCACTAAGTATTCTGAGGTTCAAAGTCTCCAACTTAATTGGAAAACTTAAACGTTTTCCTCTAACATTCTTAGATGGGTACCAACACTTAACCGTATCCAATGTTGGTAGTCACAACCCTTTGGGTTCTTACAGCTCCGGTGCGAAAGTGGGGTCATCCTAGTGCAGATCCTAGGCTGCCGCGGAATTTCTTCTTTTCTTGGGTGAGTTTTTGCTGTATGGTTAAGTTTCTGTTGCTAGGCTCCCTCTTTCCCTCAAGGAATAAGCTTTCCGGTGCCCACTTGGGCTTAACCTGGGTACCCCCGGCTACAGTTCTAGCAAGGGGGACAGACGTCGTCAACTTGAAGTTAGCAGGAGGGGGACCATTTATTCAATCTTTTCGGAAAAGTAACTTAGCTCTCGTGACAAACGCCAAGAAAAAAACAAAGGACGTGAATTAAACGGAGCTTTTACAGGACATTATTTAAATGATTTTTAAAGTGACCGAACTTTAAAACTCAAGGAAACAAGAAACCTCCAGGTTTGCAGATAGGCTAATTAAAGCTCTTCGGGGTAGCGAAATGCCAGTGGAATCGACGGTAGGAATTCAGTGGACTGTGGGTGGAAACTTGTTGAGTACATCTCAGGAGGAGTTAGCGCTAGAATTTCAGCTCTTCTAACTCATAGTAACCACTCCATTCACAGGATGAGATTCCAGCTCGGGATATTTTACTCATCTAGGGAAGATTTTGAAGTTTTCTCCCTTTTCGGCTTTCTCCAATACAGACTGCTATTTTGTCCACGACCCCTACCAAGATTTAAAGGGAAAGGTGCTTAGGAAATGGCAAATTAGGGAGGACTCTGAGGCTGCATTTCTCGAACCCGTAAAGGGAGAGTGATAATCGCTAAGGGGCGTGCAGACTAACTCCTTGCTTGCCCAATCAGGTGCACAGGAAGATGTGCTTTTACCAATAAAAATAAAGTTCGTTTTCCGGAGGCGGGAGGCTGAGCCTTGACTGCCAGTTCTCCAAAGCAACGATAGAGTAGAAGACAGAGAATGATTAGATGGATGACCAACCCAGGAAAAGGGGCAGGGTGAGGGTGGGAGTAACTTTGACCGGCAGCCAGACTGGCCAGTGGAATGCTAGGACTGCTGTTCCTGTTGTAGTGTTTCTCGCCAATCAGCAAAGCTGGGGAGTGGGCGGGGCGGGGAAGGGTGGTAAGAGCTCGCTGCACAGCCGAGCGCCCGTCGGGCTCGGGAGAGGGAGAGAGAAAAATACGGTTAAAATTAGAGTCGGAGGGAGGTTTAACCACAGGTCGGTTCCGATCGGATTATTTCTTAAAGGGGACGCTCCATTGTCAAAAGAACGGAGCCTGGGGCCCGAGGGCGGGGACCAGCGGCGATTAAAGAAGAGGCAGCTGCACTTGGACTGGGTACGGGTAGGTGTTGCTTGGGGAAAGGCGCTTCATTTCACTTTCTTTTCCAGCCCAAGAGGTAGGCATCGGGATGCCCGCCGACTTGCGGCCCCAGCCCGGGCGGGAGACTAGGTCGCCGGCCCTCGCTCGGCAGCCCTTCCTGATGGAAGCCAAGGGGGGGGTGGGCCAGGATGGCTGGCAAGCTGCTCCACTCGGGCCAAGACTCATAACGGACACTAGACCGCGGCGCAGTCCCCGCCTCAAACCGAAAACCCGCCGGAGCGGCAGCGGGTCCTCGGGGAACGCCGCGCGCCTCGCTCCCCCGCGCGCCCGGCTCCTTTCGTGCGCGCCCCCTTCCTTCGCGCACCCGCCTCCCCTCGCGCGCGCCGCTGGTTCGCAGACTCCCAGAGCCGGGCGAGAGCGGGGAGGAAGGCGGTGGCAGCGAGGCGGCGGGAGGTCAGCGGCCGCTGTTGCGCTGCTCTGGCCGGGAAGGGTGGGCGGAGGAGCGAACTTGGCGAGGCAGCTGGCGGCCCCAGGCGGAAGGGGTGCTGGGGTCCAGTGGAGCGCGCGGAATCGCCTGCCCGGCCCAGCATTGTCCCTCTTTTCCTTTGCTCTCTCCGCCCACTGCTGGCGGTGGTAGGGAGGGGTGCGGATGCGGGCGCTGTGCCCGCGTCGCTACGGGCCGGCCGCGCACCCCCAGACCCGGAGCTTTCCGGTGCCTAAGTGGCCTAACCGACGCCGCAGCCACCGCCCGAGGGCGGTCCGGGCCTGCGAGTGTCTTTGCTGCTCTCAGTCCCCACCGGCGCAGGCTGCCTGGGTGCTGAGCTCTTCCTTCCAACTTTTCTTTCCAATTGATGGAAGTTGTGGTTTCTGGGCGGCAGGTTCTTTGGGCATAAGCTCGTTTCCTGCGTCCAGGAGAGGCTGATGTTTAGGGTGAAATGGTTCTTGATTGCTGTTGGTCTTCCTCCCATCCCAGTTTCGTTCCTCGGCACATAAAACTCTTTTTTTGTACGTTTGCGACTATATGGGAACATTAAACTCTTTTGGGTAAGATAACTTAAAAAAAAAGTGAGGGGGTGCTGGTGAGGGTAAGAGCTCCACGTAAAACCAAATTTACCTTAACCTTTGAACTGGGGAAAATAATACCTCGACTTACTTGCGGAGTTCTTTTAAAAGAGAAGGAAACGGAAAAAAAGAAAAGGAAGAAAATTGCTAGGGTCTGTGAGATTAGGAAAAAATATAATTTTGATAGTAATAGTTTGTAAGAGGCTATTCTGCCTAGCAGATATCTTCTGTAAAGTTAATTCTACTACTGAACTCACAGGCATTATTATTAGTAACAGCAACTTTTACTGTTGATAAAACAAGTGTAAGGTTTTTTCATCTTGAGCATTATTGCTATGCGGTACCTGTCAATACTTGCTAAAGAAATCATGTTTAGGAACAGCACATTCCTTGTTAGAGACCTTATTTAGAAAAGGAATGCTTTCATAGCATTCTTTTTTTTTTTTTGACAGTTTCTTGTGCACACTTTCTAGAGTACTTACATGTGCAACTCAACTCTGTAAACAGTAGCAGTGGGTATGTTATTCTGTAGCCTTTTTTTGCTACTCATTATCAAAAATAACTTTCCATCCACTTTTTTCTTCTATTCTGAGTTAGTTTGTAAAATTACTTCTGTAGAAGAGTGCATGTCGTCGGCATACCTGACCCAGTGTTTCTGTTTTGTAAAGCAATACTAACAACTTCCCAAAGAGTTGACTAACACACTAGTAACCTTATGAGTGGTGTGAAACATAATAACGTAGGCTCATAGGCTCAGCAATAACAACAAAGGAGCAACTCTACTTGGGAAACTGAAAATCAGTTTCAGATAATAATGTTTGAGATTTACTCTCTTTCTCCCACAGAATTTAGGAAATGCAGACACACACAAACATCTTTTGTAGTTTTTTTAATTTAATTTTTTAATTTTTCAATTACTGTTGACTCACAGTATTATATTAGTTTCATATGTAAAACATAGCGATTAAACATTTATGTAATTTACAAAATGTGTGATCATCCCTATAAGTCTAGTACCCACCTGACTGCATACATAGTTATTGAAATATTGATTAAATGTCCTATACTGTAGTAATCTTGATAGTAACTGACATCGTTACACCTAGTATCACCCCACCCTTACCCCCTTAATCTACCCTTTTGAGATAAGGGTGGCCGGCAAGCTTGCATGCAGAATCTTCCTTTCCATTTCATAATAGAAAGTAGAAGATTAAGCCAAATTTCCAAATTTCTGTCTTGGTTTACTTACCAACTTTAAACAATACAGGAGAGAATTTCTGAACTTTTAAAATAGCACATGTAAAGGAAACATTCAGTAAGAATTAACTTTGAAAAGTATCTAGGTTATGTTTTCTGGAAAACATATTTTTCCTGGGAGCTTTTCACTTTTTAAAAAACACATTGTCTTAGGTATACACATTGCCGAGACGTTCTTGAGTTGTGAACTGCCCCTTGGGAACCTTGGGAACTAGGGTTGGCTTTCATTTCTGTGTAAAATCCCTGGGTCGCCTAGGACCTCCCTAGTACCCAGTACGTGTGTTGTCTTAGGTCTTTTGACAAAATCATGTTCTGACTTAATGAGAGACTTATTTTACTTTTATTTTTTAAACACCTTTCTAAATTTAAAAATAGAGCGATTGCTTCAGTGACTGGGGAAATTACATTGACCTTTTTGTTTTGTGTACAAAATGTGAATTTAATTGTTTATTATTATTATATCTGTTCCACAGACACCTTTTGTGCCAGTGATAGCTCGTTGTCACAATTATTAGAACTAGGTTTAATCTGTCAGCATCCTCTGTTGAAAACCCATTTGTTTAAGGAGGAGAATCATGGGAAGATAAAATAGAATGCATGGCAGTCATCACTCTCAGAAGAGTACAGTTTAATGGGAAGGTGCAAAATTATCATCTGTTAGGAAAAGACTGTATCTTAGTGCAGTGACAAGTGCACAGTAGCAATGACACAGGATTGATGCCAACATGTTGAAGACAGAAACCTAGGTGAGTTTGGAAAGTTTTCATTGCTTTCTGTAATTGGCGACCATTGTCTTGCTCTCTGTATCTTTGAGCCTATTTCTGTTCATTTTGTTTATTCATTTATTTTGTGTCATTTTTAAGATCCTATATATATGTGTGGGGGGGTACATTTTATATACTTTTAAATAAATTTAAAAATAAAGTATGTCTGGGGGTTCACTGGGTGTATGTTCTCTGCTTGAACTATTTTTATCTACAAAAATACTAGGGGTGGGGGCAGAGCATGTGCTCTGAATTTCAACAGTAGTTGAACCTCACCAGAGGGATCATCCCAGCTGAAACATCACCGCGTGTCTGCAAGCTTCACTTCTCCTAATCCCAAGTGGCTGCTCTCTCCTCTGCTCCTGTAAAGCCCATTTACAGCACAAGCCTGCTCTGACCTACGGTGCGTTTATGTGTGTGGTTCTTCCTTAGGTTGTGGACTTGGGTAAAGAACATTCACAAAAGTTGGAGGCCCTCCCTCCCCACCTCGCGTTCTGCTGTTGTCTGAAGTACTTGAGCAGTTTTATGAGACCATTAGTATTTTATAAAAAGTGTAAGCTGTATAGAAGTTTAAAATTTTGGGGGGTGGGGGAGAGAAGATATGTTTGTTTAAAGGAAAAGTCATCATTTTTCCTTACCACCAAAGTATCACATGCATTTAAAAATATTAATATGAAAGAAATGTATAGTTTATAAATTAAAAGTTCTCCCATAATACTGCCCTTATCACATTATAACTCTTGGTAATAGTTTGGTGTTTATTCTTCCCCCTCTCCCCCCGCCTTTTTTGTACCTTAGGTAGAACGGCCTTAAACTGTCATACTTGAAAATTTTAGTAAGTTGTGTTTACTGAGAATGGAAACAGGTAATCAATTTTTATACACATTATAAGTTTTTCCAGGCTCAGTAATTCTGTTTATTTCTAACCTTTTCTTGAATTATAAAGCTACTACCAGGATGTTTGTATTCAAAAATAGACTTCATAATCATTTCCAAAATTATTCAAAACCTGTGTCCCTGAACAGTTTATTTGCCTTGACCCTGAAACACATTTGGAGTATATACTCTAAGCATAATCTCTTCTCATTTCTTGATTTTTCTCATCTCTAGAAAGCATTTAAATGACTTTGAAACTGCCAACAGGCACTTCTCATGGTAGCCAAAGGAGTTTTCATTTCAGAGGCTTTGCCCTCACAGGAAGTTGCTCCTAAAAGGGGAGCTACAATTTAGGCCTGAACTAGGTGATAAGATTCTATTGTTTAAAGGCTTCTTGAAGCTGACCCAGAAGGGAAAAAGGTTTCCCAAAGCAAATGGCTGGTTGGCCTAATTAGCTGAGAAATCTCCATTCAGCGCATTTTTATTGAGAATTGCACCTACTTTGTGCACCATGCTAGACATTGAAGATAAGGTTAAGTCTGTCTCTATCACAAGTTATGAACTTCTCTGAGTAGGATTCTTAAATAGACATGATGGTACATGTGGATTAAAGGCAGTGAAAACAAAGTGCCAGTTTAGGCAAATTTATCATTCACTCTTGTTTATGTTTGTGAATAGATTCATCCAAAGTGTCCTAACAAACAAACCTGGTCATTCTTCCCTTGGGAGGTGGGTTGGGGTCCTTGGAGCCTGTTACATGAAACATGTGAGCAGTAGATTTTTTTAAACCCTGCTATTCCCGTGTGGCAGAATATTTCTGGAATTCCATGGACACTGGTGTGTTTTTCCATATACCCTACAGGGATCATCCATTTCAAAGACTGCCATTGTAAGACTACATTCGATAACTCACATTTTGCTGATAGAATAGTGACACATTCTTTTAAACTCAAAAATGCTATAATAGATGTATTTATCGAGATTTTTTAATGCAATGACAAAAAATATTTTGAAAAATCATGCATTAAAATACAGAGTAAAGTATGTCTAACTTTTACAAAATGGACCCCCCACCCCCACCCCCCGGCTGTGCCAATTGCTTGATATTTGTATTTGTGGGGAAGGAGCTGGGTTGTTAAGAAAGGGTCCTTACGGGACCTTGCAGAACTGTTAGGAGGGAGACGACTGGTCCAGGAAGATGCTGGAGAGGTCGGTACATCCTGTGGAGTTTGACCACAGTGTCGGAGTTTTGAATTTGTTAAGGTTTGTGAAGAATTAAAGTTTTAAAGTAATAGCTTTATTGAGGTGTAATTTACAGGCTGTACCACTCATCTATTTAAAGTGTACACTATATAATGGTTTTTACTATATTCCAGAATTTTGCACCACCACCACAATCAATTTTAGAACTTTTTCATTACCCCATCACATTCCCATCCCACCTCCCACCCCCAGGTCTAGGCAACCACTGATCTACATCTCTGTCTGTATACATTGGCTTGTTCTGGTCTGGACAGAACAGACCAGACATGTAATTTTTATAGACATGAAAAATTACATTTTAATAGGTGTACCTTCCTATATAAATTGGTTCCTCCTAAAGCGTTCGTGTTAATCCTAGGAGTGGAGAGGTCTTTTGTGATGTGTGTAGCTCCAAGTTAGAAAGGTTTTCTTTAAAAGGGATTTACTTATCTAAATACTTATTCTACCTAAGCCTGGAGAATAATGAGAAAAGATATTTTTTCCCCACTCTATGAATGTCTTAAGACTGATTTTGATAACACTTATTTATATTCATTTAATCATTTGGTGACTTTTCAAGTAAACAATTTGTGTCTTGAGTTCTGCATACTGGACTTAAATAAACGACAGTGCTTTGAAAGAAGTTGCGAGTACTCAATCATTGCTTAGTGTGATATTTACTTCATTGGCTCAAAATATTGTATTGTGCAACTCACCATCTATTTGATCAAAAATAATGCTTCCTCGGTTGACTATGGTGAACTTTTATGTGTCCTTGCACAGTGCTGATGACCTTGTAGGCACTTCTGTGTTTGTTGACTGCCTGACTGCTGTGATCATTGATACTGCTGTCAGCTCTGCTAGTCCTTATTTTCCATCTCATAATAAATAATAAGGGTAGCTAAATTTAATGAGTGCTTACTAAATGTCATGATATGTACTGTATAGGTACTGTCTTTGAAGGTAAAATGATAATTTTTCTGAAAATTTTCTGTAATTATCTCCATTGATTATAGTTTTTACAGGCTCCTGATCATTTCTTTGTTTTTTATAAAAATTTTTAAAAATGATTTTGTTTACTTATTTTTAGAGAGAGGGGGGAAGGGAAGGAGAAAGAGGAAGGGAAACACGCATGTGTGGTTGCCTCTCGAGCAACCCCCCCCAGAGACCGGCCTGCAACCCAGGTGTGTGCCCCAACTGGTAATCAAACCAGTGACTCTGGTTTGCAGGCCAGAGCTCAATCCATTGAGCCACACCAGCCAGGGCAAATTATGCTGTCTATTATACCGGTAAAAAAAAAAAATTAACATTGGTGATTCCGTTTGTATCTTTGCAGAAGAACCTCTAGCCATTAATCTGCTCAGTCAGCAATGTACAGACCACAATATTTTGTTCATTGTTGGTAAAACCATTCCTTTCTAAATTATGTGTGGTTTTGGGGTTGACTTGCTTATTACTTTACCATTAGCAGTGTCCTTTTGTTTGCTCTCATCACACCTGTCTGTAGAAGTTTCCTTGCCTTTCTCATTTAATATTTTCAGTGCGCTATAACACTAGAACCCATAAGCACTCTGTTGAACTGTGGATAAAAATGTTTGAAGGCTCCGTGTGGGGAACAGGAACCAAGGACTTCCTGAGTGTGGAGCTTTAGTGATCAGACCTTATTTTGTTGGTTTTTACTGCTTGGAGGACTCTTGCTTCTTTTCTGGTTTTGGACTATGTTTCAGGTGGGTGATATTTCTGGATAGCAGAAGGTGGTGTAGCAGAGTGGTACAGATGTCTAAATTCCTCTGAATAATGGACCTCTTAATTCTGTCTTAAGTCTAACTCAAGTGGATGGAGAATGGTTATTTTTTGCATGTCTTTATACTCTGCTTCTTATAAGACCCATCACAACCACAAGCTTATGCACCAGGATACTTGTTGTCAAACAAAACCAAATATATGTAATACCATGAGCAGAGATTAGAGGCCTTAAAGAACTGTGAGGATGCATGTAAAATGCCACATGTGCCTGTTTCCTAGATAATTTATATTTAAACTGGATCTTTTGGGAACTGATCTACTTTCTTTGAGGTAAAATTATCTTCATAGATGACCTTCTCTGTTTGTGTTGATGACAGCTTAGATCTGTGTCTTATATTTAATACTGAACCCTTAGTATATGTTCAGTAAATACTAGTTAGAGTTTTAGTTGTAGATTTCTTTATGGTGGTTTCACTTTTTCCTCTTGTGGAGTTCAGAGTCACGTTCATAGAGCTGGAATGGCCTTGGGAATAAGCTAATACAGTTCTCACATTTTGTAGATGAGAATGAGGTTGTGATTTGTTTATTAAATTGTGGACAGAATTGAGTTCTTTTCCATTCCCAGTCCAGTATTTTTCCTGATCTAGCATATGCTTACCCAAGTAAAAAGTTTAAGGAATGGATAGATAGACTCTTAGACATACGCAGCCTCTGTAATAGAGGTCTGTAGAAATGTTATGTTATACCGGCAGTGTCTGCATTCTTAATATGTGTAAATTTGTTGTAAACTATATACTAAATATTATGTACATAATAAGAAATTAACAAAAAGTGAAATAAAGATGAAAAACATTTTGAAAGGCATTATTTCCATGCTTTTGATTCTACTTAAAACATTAGTAATTTTTAAAATAAGTATGATTGAATGTCATTGTTTTAAAAACTTTTTATTTTGAAATAATCAGACTCATGGGAAGTTGTAAAAAAATAATACAGCGAGTTCTGTCTAACTTTCATTCAGCACCACTCAGTTTTAACATCTTACATAATAATATAACATAACATATAAAGTAACATAATATTACATTGCATTACATTACATAACACCAGGAAACTGACATTGGCACAATACTGAGAAGTAGCTGTATTCAGATTTCCCGGTTTTTAATGGACTCACTCATGTGTGTGCATTGTTCTGTGCAGTTTGACAGCGTTTCATGTGTGGATTCGTGTAACCACTACAACAATCAGGATGCAGTACTGTTCCGTCACTGCCAAGAAACGCCCCATGCAGCTCAAGGTCCTCTCCTTCCCCCATCCTCATGATCCCTGTTTCTTGGCAACCACTAATTTGTTCTCCATCTCTGTGATTGTGTCATTTTTTAGAATTTTACATAAAGGGAATCATATCATATGTAACCTTTTGAATCACTCAGCATAATGCCTTAGAAAACCATCCAAGTTGTTGAATATGTCAGTAGTTCATTTCTTCTTAACTGCTAAGTAGCATTTGCTGTATGGATGTGCTGCAGTACACAGTTTGAGTATTCACCTGTTGAAGAACATAGGAGTTGTGTCCAGTTTGGGACTGTTGTGAATAAAGGTGTATGGGTTTTTGTGAACGAAAGTTTTCATTCCTCGGGTCAATTCCCAAGAGTGGAATTGCTGGGTTGCGCTGTAAGCATGTTTAGTTTGACAAGAACCAGGAGGACTCTTTCCCAGAGTGGCTGTAGGTTCCCACTGGCAGTGCAGGAGAGAGCCGGTTCCTCTCTCTGCTTGCCAGAAATTTTAGTCATTCTAATAATTGTAAAGTGATATCTCATTGTGTTTTAAATTTGCTTTTCCTTACTGGGCACATTAATTCCTTCCATAATGAGCAGAGTGGATTGTTGAGTTTTGAGGTTCTTTACATATTCTGGATAAAAGTCCCTTGTCTGACAGATAGTTGGTAAAATTTTTTCTTTCATCTGCAGCTTGCGTTTTCATCCTGTAACAGGGACTTTTATAGAGCAAGAAAGTTTTACATTTTCATGCACTGGATTTAATAATTTTTTTCTTTGATGAATTCTTCTTTTGGTGTCTTGTCTATGAACCCTTCACCTAGTCCTAGGTCCCAAAGATTTTTTTTCCTAAAAGTTTTATAATTTTTCATTTTACAAGATAATCACTTTCTTAAAACTTTTGGTAAAGCACTAGTATTGGTAACAGGCAGTTGCTAATTATTCCATTTTCTTGTTGTTTGCTTGTATTTTGCTTTACTAACATTATGTCTGATAGGCCCTTTTCTTTTGCAAAAATCTTTAAAAAATTCATTAGTGAATGATACAATTCTAATGAGATCTGCCAGTATATTTCATTGGGCCCATGTAAGCTGCAGGACGTTGCCTGATGCTGAAAGTGAACAAGGAAGTGAGGATATCACAAATGTGCCCTCCAGAGGGTGAAACTGCCACCTTTCCTTTAGGACACACTGTGTGTATTCAGTGTCACAAACAGAAACCTTTCTGAGTGTTTTAAGCTAGGAGAGATTTAATAAAGTTATTAGGTGCTTACATAATTGTTACCAGGGCCTAAGAGCACATTTTAGGGGAGCAATACACAGGTCCCCCACAGAGGGAGTTCAGAGGACACCCCTAGAGCTGTGTTGGACTCCAGAGTTCCTGCCACCTCTGCTGCACTTGCCTCCCCGTGCCCTGGAGGCTGCAGGACGGAGCTGTAGCTGCAAGTCCAGGATTACGATTAGTCCCATCAGGAGCCTCTGCTGCTGCTCCTACAGTCCCCCAAGGAGCTGGAGAGTGGACTCTGGAATGATGCCGTGGAGAAATCTTGTATTTCCACAACTGTGCTTGCCCTGCAAACAAACAAAAGAGTGCTTTTCAGATTGCCCATAGGTGACAGGAGGTCACGGGAGCCAGTCTGTGGCATCAGCACACTTCACGTGAATGTCCCAAGCCTGAAGCTGCCTGATGCAGGACCAAGAGAGGGTGCTGTTGTCAGGTTCACATACTGAATATTTTTAAAGCCTACATTTCAAATTTAAGATAACACCTGGCTGGCATAGCTCAGTGGATTGAGCGCGGACTGGGAACCAAAGTGTCCCAGGTTCAATTCCCAGCCAGGGTACATTCCTGGGTTGCAGGCCATAACCCCCAGCAACTGCACATTGATGTTTCTCTCTCTCTCTCTGTCTATCTCCCTCCCTTCCCCTCTAAAAATAAACAAATAAAATCTTAAAAAAAAATAATTGTTGTTTAAAAAACATGTTTAAAAAAAAATTTAAGATAACATGTATGAACAATCTTCCAGTATTTTCTTTTTACCCCATTGGTTTGCTTGATTGCCCTGACTCTGAAAGGTGCATGTACTCCACTCTGAACATAATACATTTTGAATGATTTAAGTCAGGAGTGTCAAACTCATTTTCACTGGGGGCCACATGAGCCTCGAAGTTGCCTACAGAGGGCTGAATGTAATTTTAGGACTGTGTAAATGTAACTACTCCTTAACAGTTAAGCGAGAGCTCGGTGCTGCCGTTGGGTAGAAACAAGGTGCCGGGCCGGATACAACAAGGTAGAGGGCTGCATTGGCCTGTGGACCTTGCATTTGCCACCTGTGACTTAAGTATAGGAACAGAGTAGGTCTGGTATGGTTTTCTGCCCCCAAATATTTAAAATTTACCTTAATATCTCCCAATCTCTGAAACCATATCTTTTCCTCTATAAACATATACAAGTATAAAATATCACTGTTTTGGGAAACACTCGTTAAGTTCAGTCAACGTTATTCTTCCCTGGCTATCGGGACCTGAGCCTTCTAACACCTGTTTTCCCAGCTCTCCCTGGAGAAGGATGTGAGAGAGGCAGGTTTTCCCCTGGAGCTGCGCTTTGGTGCCAGGGACTGCGCAGCCATCAGTCACTGCTACTTTGGTATCTACTTGTCAGAAAATAAAATTTGGTTTGTTTTATTTCATACTTTGGATTTTTTTTTCCTGGGTGTAACAAATTTTGGAACAGAACCCAAAATGAGACATACAGATATCCTGGCAAAGACTGGCATTATGTGATCTGTGTTGGCAGTTGATTTAAAATGCAGTGAAATAAGTTGTATGAAAAATTGTGAGTATGTGTTCATTTGCATTTTTGCAGTGAGAGGCCCACAGTTTCGTGAGATTCTCAAAGCAGAGGCCGTAATCCAAGAAAGATTAAAAATGGCCACTGTAGAGGTACAAGTTCAGTCTCAGCATTTGACAGCCACTTACTGACAAAGCTTCTGCTGTCATCACAGGCCCTTTCCCTGATTTCCATTCTGTGTCTGTAGCCTCTTTCAGGACATAAAAAGACGATTATTGTTACCCAGGGGTTTAGGGAAGAGTCAAGGAATATCATAAGAGATCGTTATTATATGAGAAGGGATACCTGGAAATCAATTACATCACCCAAACAATTATTAAAAAGGATGCATTCCCATATGGTTGATGGGATCCTGAAAGATAATGGTTTATATGTGTCAAGACATTAAAATGTTGATAATCTCTAATCCAATATATTACACCTTGGGGAATTTATCTGAATGCTTAAAATAGTTTTAAAAATATATGTTCAAATCTGAAACCTGAAATTGTACAGTTTAAGAAGAAATCTACAAATTTAAATTTTGTACTTTGTCCACAATTGGTAAGAGAAAGTTCAGAGATACATAAATACATCGGATTTTCACATCTAGTATGTCACCTTTTCATGTAGTTTAGCCTTGTTTCTTAACATATGACCTCTCCTCATTCACCAAAGCCTAAATGGCATGTAGCATCGTGTGTAGAGATTAAAAAACTTTTCTTTAAACAGAATCATGCACAGAGATCTCAAATATAAAGTGATGAGAAGAGAGATGGTTTTGGTTGAATTAGGTGGCAAGAAAAAGCCTTACTTTTTGTATATTTCCCTTCACCCCAACACACACACACACACACACCTTACATATATATGATGTTTATGTGCCGGTGGAGGCGTTGCTATCTGAGTCATAGTTCTACTGGTTCAGCTCCAGAAACATTTATAGTAGTGTCTCCTGTAAGCCCAACAGTTTGGGTTAAGTCATTTAAAGTCTCTGAAAATGCCATGGGTAACCTCATATCCTTCATGTATAAAATGAGTAAACAAATGATTTCCCTTATAGAATTGTTGTAAGGATTAAATAAAAAGATAGACATGAAACATGAACTAGTGATTATAGCAGGCAGAATAATAGCCTCCCCAGATACGTGCACACCTTAATCCATGGAGCCTGCAAATCCTGTGTTTCATAGCAAGTGGGACTTTAGGTTTCAGATGAAATTAAGATTGCCGAGCAGCTAACTTTAGAAGAGGGAGAGTGTCCTGAATTATCAGGTGGGCCTAATGGAGTCACAAGGGTCTTTCAAAGAAGAAGCAGGAGGCAGAAGAGGCAGAACCAGAGACAGGGCTTCCTGAGAAGGAGTCAACCAGTCATTGCTAGTTTTGAAGATAGAATGGGCCGTGAGCTAAGAAATGTGGGCAGCCTCTGTAAACCCATAAAGGCAAGAAAATGGATTCTCCTTAGAGCTCCTAGAAAGGAGTGTAGGTCTGCCGACACTTTGATTCTATCCCTGTGAGAACAGTTGTAGACTTCTGACTTCCGGAACTGTAAGATAATACATTTGTGTTGTGTTAAGCCACTCACTAAGGTGGTAGTTTGTCAGCACAGCAACAGGAAACTGATGTAGTACTTACTGAATACCTGTTAGGAGCTAAACAAACATTCTCTTTCTTCACACAGTCTGCTGAATTTAACCCGGGTCTACTTGAACGTATCTCCTTACCTAGTTTTCCCTTTGCAGAAAAAAAGATGTCCTTTCCTTCTCGTCACTTGAGCCCTAGAATCTTACTCTCCACATTTCCCTTCACCCTTCGTATCTTCATTTCTTTCCTGCCTCTTTGCCCACTACCTTGAAATACACACGGAGCTGCCCCGTCTTGGGGAATCCCCTTGTTTCTTAACATGCTCTCTCCCCTGCTTGAACCTGCTTTCTCTTAGTTATCACACTTCAATCATCCTAAAGAAACAGTATCCTAAAGTGTCTTCAGATATATCAGATACTTTTTACTTTAAATTCTTTATAGGTTTATACATATTATATGAAAATATATGAATTACCTTTTTTTCTAAGCACTATACTGTGTTGGCTGTGATGAATTAAAAAAAAAAAAAACGAGTCTCTTTTCCAAAAGGTTCTATGGCAGACAATAAGTAAACGATCAGTTAACAGGTAATGACTACCAAGCATCAGATGACTGTCAACCCTAGTGGCAGATAGAAGCAGGTACCATGGAAAGGCAAAGTAGAGAGAGGATATCTTAAACTGGAACAACCTGTGAAAGCTTTGTAAAAGAGTTGTGGACTAGGAATATGCTCTTAAAGGAATTAAGGAAATTGGTTTTAATATGTTATTAGAAACAAACTAGTTTGCTAGTTTATTTTTTGTGAACACATGCGTAAAACTTATTCCTGTTGAACTTTATATGGTTGAGGAGAAACTCTTGTCAATTTACAGTAAACTGACAACACATTTGTCTTGATAATCTGAAGTATAACGTGAGGAATTGTTATTGCATGTTTTGCCTTGAGTGCTATGTAATACTTTTTTTATTTTTTAAGATTTTATTTATTTTGGAGAGAGGGGGAGGGAGGGAGAAAGAGAGGGAGAGAAACATCAACGTGTGGTTGTCTTTCACCTGGCCCGGAACCCAGGCAAGTGCCCTGACTGGGAATTGAACTGGTGGCCCTTTGGTTCACAGCCAGCATTTAATCCACTGAGCAACACCACTCAGGGCTGTAATGCTTTTTTTTTTCCATGGTATTATATTTTAATGTTGCTGAAAACCTCAGAATATGGTTTGAAACCTAGTATCATCTAATCTGAGTTCATTGTATTTTGTGCTAAAAACATTAACTATGATTACATTTTTAAAGGAAAGTATTGTACACGGGCTTAATGAAGACAATAATGTTAGACTAACCCTACTTCTTTTTAGATAGAATTATTAGACTGTGGGTTAAGAGAATTCAAAAGATACTGTATAATTATACAGTACTGGATTTTAGCCAGATATTTAGTAACAGTTTTCTGTGTTAACCAGGGGGAGAAGGAGGTCTGGATGACCATAAAATTATGTGGAAATGTGATGGTTTGAGTAGCACTTCCAAAAATTAATGAAAAATGAATTGAGGACTGCTGGAGAAATATTTCTAGTCACATACTGAAGGTCACTACTCATATTTTTATAATGATGTGAATGAAAACATTGATAGTATGCTGATCAAATTTTTGGATGAAATTAATTTTCAAAGGTTAACTTTTGAAAATAATATGTCTTGACTGAAATGGTGGGCTAAGGCTAATATGATTAGTTAGTGGAGTTTGAGGTGTATGGCGCTCAGAAAACAGCTGTGTAATTAGTTATGGGGGGAGGAAGATGTGTTTGAGTCCAAACAACTTTGCTACTTTAATTACTGTAGTAAACTCAGTATGGATATAAAATGTAACGTGACCATCAGAAAGTCTTCATAGAATCCTAGTCTGGACCAGCAGGAGGAGGAGGAGGTTCAGAAAGGGACAGGTGTTAGTTTTGACTCCACTCTGTACTGTCTAGACTGCATGTGGAGTATTGCATTAAGTTCCGGATGTCACATTTAAAAACGAGTCCGAGAACAAAATTAGTGTTGGCAAGGATATGGAGAAATTAGGGCCCTTGTGTATTGGCTTGTAGGAATGTGGCATGAGGCCACTGCTGTGGAAAACAGTTTGGCAGTTCCTCAAACAGTTAATCCAAGAATTACAATGTGACCCAAATATTACACATTTACGTATGTACCCAAAAGAGTTGGAAATAGGTATTCAAACAAATACTTGTGCCCGAATGTTCATAGCGGGATTTGTATAGCAGTTTGCATTGGCCCAAAGGTAGAAGCAGCACAAATGCACATCAGTTGATGAATGGATAACCAAAAGGTCGTAGAGCCAGACAGTGGAATACTGTTCAGACAGAAAAATGAATGAAGTACTGATAAATGCTGCAGAATGTGTGAGCCTCAAAAACATTATACCAGGCAAAGGAAGCTGAACACAAAGGATCACGTGTTTTATGATCCCATTTACATGAAGTATCCAGGACAGGTAACTCCACAGAGACATAAATCTGACTAGTGGTTGCCAGGGCCAGGAGGAGTGGGGAGTGGCTGCTCAGTGGTGTGGGTTTCCTTTGGCAGGGAGCTGCTGGAAATGGTTTGGAACTAGATAAAGGTGTTGGTTGCAAAACATCATGAGTATATTAAATTGTATAGTTTAAAATCGTTAATTTTTGTGTTACGTGGATTTTGTCTTAGTTGAAAGGCATCAGTATATATAAATCAATTGACTAGTATTGAGAGTCCAGAAATAAACCCTATGATTAGGGCTTTTTTGACAAAGGTGCTGAGATATTTCAACAAGGAAAGGATAGTCTTCTCAGCAAATAGTACTGAGACACCTGGAGATCCACGTGCAAAGGAAGGAATTTGAACCCCTTCCTCCCAACATCCACAAAAATTAACTAAACACATGACACAGACCTAAATGCAATAGCCAAAATTATAACAACCTTAGAAAAAATTATGAGTAATCTTAGTGACCTTGGGTTAGGCAAAGCCTTTTTATATGCGCTGCTAAAAGCACAAGCAACAAAGCAGAATATAGATAAATTGGACTCTGTCAACATTAGAAAGTTTTGTGCCTTAAGGGGCATCATGGAGAAAGTGAAAAGACAACTCACAAAATAGGAGAAAATATTTTCTAATTATATCTAAAAAGGGACTTACCTAGGATATGCAGGGTTGGGCAAAAGTAGGTTTACAGTTTGCATAGAAAAGAATACAATAATTAATAAATAATAGTACAAAAATAAATTATGTATTTTGTATACTTACAACTGTAAACCTACTTTTGCCTTATCCTGTATGAAGAACTCCTATAAAAACTCAATAATAAAAAGACAAATAGTGTAATTAAAATGATGATTAGCTCTGACTGGTGTAGCTCAGTGAGTTGGTTGTTTTGTCCAGCAAATCAAAAGGTCTCTGGTGCAATTCCCAGTCTGGGCATATACCTGGGTTGTAGGCCAGGTCCCTGGTGGGGGTGGGAGGGTGCATGAGAGGCAGCCAGACATCGATGTTTCTCTCCCTCTTTTTTTCCCTCCCTTCCCCTCTGTCTAAAAATAAATAAATAAAGTCTTTAAAAAGTGATGAATATATTGGTGAATTTCATTAAAACTGTTAAATGAGTCAAGTAGAGTATGTTTAGAGGAGGCTTTTAGTCTTACGAGATTCAAAGTTGAAATTCTGGTCTTTTAACAATTAAAAAAAATATATGTTCACTGATTTTAGAGAGAAGGAAAGAGAAAGAGAGAAACATCAGTATGAGAGAGAAACATCAGTAGGTTGCCTCACATATGCTCCCTGACCAGGGACGGAACCCATGCAACCTAGGTATGTGCCCTGACCAGGACTCGAACCCACAACTTTTTGGTGTGTGGGACAATGCTCCATCCAACTAAGCCACAACAGCCAGGGTTTTTTTCTTTTAAATTGTATATTTTCCATTATCGTTTATCCCCCTATATCTTCTTGCACCTCCACCCCCCCCTTCAGAATCCTAGTCTTTTTGCTGCTGCTTCTTTTTTCCTTTTTTCTTTCTTCCTCTGCATCTCTCACTTTCTGTCAGCTGTACCTTTTACACTCTGATTGAAAACAGTTACGTTTTGTTCTGTAACCTTAGTGTGAAGTCTTTGGTGCTTTGTTTTTATGTTGTTCTATGCGTCTTAATTATTGTGCGACTGTTCATTGCAGAGTAGTGAGTTATGGATGCATTTCCTTCCCACACACCCGTGTCATGAACCCATGCCAATAGAAGGGTGACGTTCCTAGGATCAAAGACCGATGTAGTCTTTTCCTGTGATCTGTCACTTGCTCCAAGTCATGTCATATACATGTATTTTTTTCACATTTGAACCATGACTTCCTTGAATAACGTTTTTGTTTTTCCTGGTATATTGTTTTGGTTGTTTTTGGCAGCATTTTACAGACTATCCAACCACAGGTGACACGTGTGATGGCCTTGACCTTGCTCTTATTGCCAGTGGCTGCAGTAGCTCCAGGTGTCTTTTTCTGAGTTACAGGAAGAAGGGCCTAGAACGGGTGCTGCTGCTTTTTGATCTTTCTCATTTTAAAACATGTTTGAAAATTTTAAAAGCCTATTAAAAAGTTTTAGGAATAGTAATGTGAACTCTTGTCTAAATTTCACCCAGTTCATCAGTTATGAATGCTTTGCTGTATTTGTCTTTTGCAGTTTTTTAATCTTTGCCTCTATATCTAGACCTATAGTTATTGTTTTTATTTTGGTGAATCTTTTGCAAGAAAGTTACAGGGACTGTGAGTTTTTAACTTTTCAGTGTTTCACCACTTATCACCTAGGAAAAGGACTCTCATGTGATCATGGAACAGGGATTAAATTCAGGAGATCTTACATTGTTATTGGCCGCAGAGTGAGTTCTTTGGGAAGCAGATGCTGAGCCAGAATTAGGATTGTACAGAATTCAAAGAAAGAGGCAGGATCGGGCAGGTGGAGCTGTCTGGTTTTGTGGTGATACCCAGTCCGTCCGCACAAGGAGCAGATCTGGAATCAAGATTGTCCATCAGAGGAGTGAGGAGTTCTGTGTTGGGCAGAAAGGGCTTATCTTGTGCCTTGCCTTTTTCAGTCATCCAGAGAAGAGCCAAACTTTCTTTTGAAAGCAGAAGCCAACTCTGATGAAGCTGAGAGCTTAACCATACTCCTCACACCTGGTGGTGAATCTTTGTGAGTGGTACGTCTCTGTCTACCACAATATTAGTGTCTAATACATAGTCCATATTCAGCTTCACTAATCACCTAATAACTCCCTTTATAAAACCCCCACTCCCACCCAGGTCTCTCTTTTTTTTATATGGAGGAAAATATTTCAAGGAGCTCCCCAGATGGCCTTCCTGTGTGTCCCATTGGCCTGAACTGAATTGCTCATCCACGATGGAACAGGAGCAGTTGGTCAGGTGAAAGCTGGCCAGGGGAGTTCCAGGCTTGGTTTAGACCTGTGGCAATGCATGCCTTGGGCCTGGGAGAGGGGCCACTTCCCTAATCATACGCCTCTCATCCGATACCTTAAAAAAACTGGGTTCCTTTGGCAATAAGGGAGGAAAGTTGTAGCAAGCAGCAGCATTCTGCTGGAGTTTTCTGTTAGATATCCTTTTTTTTTTTCCTATTGAGAAAGAAACACCACATTCCTGTCAATAAGCCAGCTTCTAAGTTATTCTGTCTTTTGAACAGCATCCACTCCTTTCTTCCTTTCATGAAGCTCACTAATTTTCTGTTTTAATGGGATGAATTATTGTCTAGTCCCGCTGCACAGCTGTCACCCTGGGAGTCCTTTTTCATTTCACTCTTGGCTCATTTCCACTGTCTCTTGTGTTCTCACATCCACTTTATTAGGTTTCCATACTTGTTTGCTAGAGATCCTCCAGTAATGTGTCCTTACATGTCTGAAAATTTCGTTATTCTGCCTTTTCACTTGATTTAAACATTTGGATCTACGAGTGTGGGTCAAAATTATTTCACTCTGGAAAAATTTTTGAGACATTGCTCTGCTACAGTTGGGAGTTTCTGGTTTTAGTCAGATTCTTAATTCTTTTTTCCCCCCCTCAAGTCATTTAGAATCTTTTGGTGGTTGTGAAATTTCACAGGATTTGTCTCTATGTCTTTTCTTCATGGAACAGAGGTAGGTCACTTCCTCTCCTTTATCACCTGGCTCCCCGACTTGTTTTGTACCTGGACTTCATTGCCGATCTCACTTCTTTTATTCTGGTGACTTTTAACATCGATGAGGATGGTTCATCCAATAATACCCTTGGCAATACTTTTGACAGACACTGCACCTGTTAGTCCTCTGCTTCCTTGCTAATAGAAGCCTGCTTTTGTTCAGGTTATTTAGTGCTCATGTGCTCCATGCCCCCTCCCCACCAGCCCAAAGGGGGTGATTTGTGAATGTTGCTTAGCCTGGAGTTAACTGTGTTAGTTCCATTCTCCTTGCCAATGATTGGTTTAGGCATAGTGACTCATCAGGGAAGGCTGCCGGGACTCTGGTTTTCTTCAGGTTAGAAGGGATAGTCATTCTTTTGGATGCTGTCATGTGAGTTGCTGCAGCCACCTTGGGTCATTGAGGAGAAAGTGAGATGATGAATGACCTTCAACTTAACATTGTCTGAAATTGATTGAACTCCTGATACTCAGGCTTCCCTCCCCAACATTTTTCACTCCAACTTTCTGGTTGCAAAACTCAAAAATCTTGGCACTATCCTTAACTTTATTCTTTTTGTCACATCTCACATTCTATTCAATAAGGATCCTCTAAGGTCTCCTTCAAGTTGTATTTATGATCTTACTGTTTTTTTCCTATTTACACCACTACCATCCTGGTCCAGGCCACTGCTGTGTCCTACAGGGTTACTACAGTAGAGTGGTACCTACCCAGGGAATTTTCTTGGTGCTCAACTAGACAGGCCTATGGATTGCCATAGGCCACATTAGCCATCAGATTCACCTAACAGAATATGGGACTGGGGTCGGGGGTGGGCACAGCTCACCAGCAGGTAAGCATCTGCTCTTTTTGGTGGGGCTCCTTCAGCAGTCCAGAAAGAGCACAGCCAGAACTAGCCTCTGAGCCTCTCCTCTCTGTCCAGGTGAAAATTAACAGTGAATCATGAGGCTCACCTGAGTGGGTATGTGGCTGACTTGGCTTAGGAGCCACCCCCATGTTCCACAAGAGTCATTACCTTGTATAACAGCCCATGAGCATAGCTCCCGGAATCCCTACAGGATACATGCCCAGTTACAGGAGTCACCACACTATGAGGAGCCCGCCATTACAGCTACTCGCCAGGTATTGATCGTTCCTCTCAGTCCCAGGCAATCTACCATAAGCAGTGTTGCCTAGTAACACAGTTGACATTCTGCCTGTGTGGTTTCCTGGGGCACAGAGGGGTTAACTGAATCCAAAACCAGTTTTTCATGCTGAAAGAGGAGGGTTTTGCTAATACTTCAGTCACAAATAGCTTCCTGCTGAGAGGCTCCCTGCTACTCTGTTCCCAGCACAGTAGCCAGAGTGATCCCACCCAAATGCCTGACAGTCACGGTAGCTCACTTACACCGCATTTGTCTACCGGCCCCACCTGAGTTGGTCCCTCGTAACATTTCTCATCCCTTTTCCCTATGTTTCCCTTGCCTGTCTGCTCTAATCCTCTTGTTCTTGCTCCACGTGCCAGGCATGTTTCTGTCCTGGGGCCCTTGTGTTGGCTCTCCCCACGGCTGGAGCAGCTTACTGCTGCCCTCCACTTGGCTGACATGTGCTTCAGTCTTTACTCAAACGTCGCCTTTTCAACGAGCTGTATTCCGACTAGCATTTAATAATTGCGACCTTTACCACCCCTGGCACTTGCCATTCCGTGATTCTTTTCTATTTTTTTATCCTCCCATACCTTTATGCTCACATAATAATTACACGTGTTGTTTATTGTCTCCTACTTTTAGCGTGAAAGCTACAAGAGGACAGGGTTCTTCACCTGTTTGGTTTATTGGTATACCCAACTGCCTAGGACAGTGCCTGACACACAGTTGATGCTTAGTGTTTTCAAATAAGTATGCACACCTTTACAGAAGGCATACTGTGCGCTGAGCATTTTAACATGTATTAATGCACTTAATCTTTTTATTTTATTTTTATTGTATTCATTTAATTTTGATGAGAAACCCTCTTGAAAGAGTTACTTTCATTGTCCCCCCATTTTTTGTTTTTTTGTACCCTTATATATATAATAATATATATTATTAATATATATTATTATATATAATATATATTATTTATTAATATTTATTATTATATATTATTAATATATATTATTATATATATTATTATATATATAATATATATTATATATATAAGCATGGAAGCAAAGAGGTTAAGAAACTTACCTCCTGTTGCATAGCCCGTAAGTGAACCTCACCAGGCTGGCTTTGGAGCCTGGGCTCTTAACCAATATACTGCAGTGAAGCATCTTTCTGCATCTATATTTTATTTTTTTAACCTGCTTTTGGATTATTTCTTTTTTGGTAAATACCCCTTTATTGGGTTACAGGTTTTGAACACTTTAATGTCTTGACACATGTAACCCAATTATTTCTTTCAGGATATTTGGTCATGTTTAAAACATCCATGGAGACATTTGGTCTGTGCCCAAAGGTCCTTGGTATTTGGTCCACAACATCCATGAGCATATTTTATCTGGGCCAAATGGTCCCTGATATTTGGCCCTGGCAAAAATGTCCTGCTTGGAAAATGCCCCTGGGTTCAGATGGCCCATAATGTCTATTTATACTTTGGTTTATAAGACTAATATATAAAGATACTGTCATGTTTTATTGGTTCAGTGATTATGTTGTGGTTGTGTTGCCTGTAATAATCTGTCTTGCCTTGGTGGCCTACCTGGTAATGGCACATGGGGTTAGGTAGAAGGGTCAGCATGGACCAGATGTCTCCATGGATATTTTGGACAGGACCAGATATCCACTAATTCAGTTATTTTCCAGGATACCATCAACCACATGTATATGTATCCTTTAAAAAAAAGTAATTATTGGGGTGATTTAATTGATTCCATTTTTTCCATCCAATAATGAACTCTGATGATGTCCCTAGTACTTCCCTATATACTTGGGTGACAATAAATTACTATTTTTTAATGTCTCTAGAGAGGGGCCACAAACGCAGGATAGGGTCAAGAAGGGTTTTTTGAAGGTTCAGTGTGTAATAGTAGGTGAATGTCTAGGCTCAACTTATACCTAAGAACTTCTCATTCTTAATCAAGGCTGCCTTTGAGAATGTGATGAAAACTGTGGACCTCTCACTAGAAAAATGTCTATAAACACATGATTTAAAATTTTCATATGACCTATTTTATTGTGTTATAAGTTGATTTACATGACAGACCATATAAAACCAATCTGCAAAGATTTCTGTAAGTCTCATTTTTGTTTTTATGTAAAATTATTTGTACAAAACCCAGGAACAAAATCCAAAATTGTTTTTAAAAGTTAACTTTAGTGGGAAGACTGGCTTTTAAGTCAAAATTGTGGCATTGTCTTTGATACAGCAATACATGCATCATTTCAAAACTCCCAAACAGCTTTCACTCTCTGTTTTAACGACAACCAAAGCTGAAAACCTGATTTGTAAGATGTGCAGAAACGCAATTGGAATTAGAGGTAAATCAGTTAAAGCAAGAGTTTTTTTAATAAAAAAATTTAGAATCTTTATTTTCAAGGATTTTTAAAATAAAGACTTAAATTTTAAGAACAGGTTTTGATTTGAAGCAAAATGGAGAGGAAAATGCATAGATTTCCCACATACCTACTGCTGCCACTTTGGTTTAGCCTCCCCCATTGTCGACACCCCCCACCAGAGGGGTGCATTTGTTGCAGTGGATAAACCCACACTGTCATGGCACAATCACCTGAAGTTTACATGAGGGTTCACTTTTGTTGTTGCACATTCCGTGGGTCTGGATCAGCGTAAATGCTCTCTCTCCGTTGTGATACCACACAGAGCATTTTCACTTTCCTTGCATCCCCTGTGCTCCCCACCTGTTCAGCTCCCCTTCCACAGCCCCTCGCAGCCCCAGACCTTTTTACTGTCTTGCCTTTTCCAGAGTGTCCTATAATTGGAAACATACAGTGTGTAGCTTCTTCGGGTTTGTTTCACTTAGCATTATGCATTCAGGGTCACTTTGTGTCTTTCCTGGATTGATAGCTCATTTCTTTTTAGCACTGAGTGGCATTCCGTTGTCTAGATATACCACAGGTTTTCCATTCATGTACTGAAGAACATCTTTGTTGCTTCCAAATCTGGTAAATGTGAACAAAGCTGCCTTAAATATCTTTGTGAAGTTTTTTTGTGGGGACATGTTTCAACACCTTTGGGTAAATAACCTAGTAATGCGATTGCTAGTAGGTCATATGGTAAGGGTATGTTTAGTTTTATAAGAAACTGCCAAACGGTCTTCCAAAGTGGTGGTACTGTTTTGCATTCCCACCAACAATGAATGAGAGTTCCTGTTGCTTTATACCACCCCAGCATTTGGTGTTGTTAGTGTTCTGGATTTTGGCCATTCTAATAGATGTGTAGTGCCATCTCATTTTAATTTGCATTTCTCTGATAATGTGCTCGTGTGTGTGTGTGTGTGTGTGTGTGTGTATAATGCATATAAGCATACATAATTGAACACATTGCTATTATTGCTTTAAAAAATGATAATCTGTTAGATCAATTAAGAATAAGAGAAATTAAGTTTGTATTTTACCTTCCCTTATTTCTTCTTCAGTGCTCTTCCATTCTTGATGTTGGTTAACGGTCTACTGGTAACAAATTCCCTCAGTTTTTGTTGGTCTAAGAAGGTCTTTATTTCTTCTCCACTTTTGAAAGATAATTTCTCAGGGTACACAACCCTAGGTGTTTCCTTTTTCTGTGAACATTATAAATATTTCACTCCACTCTTCTTGAGTGGAAGTGAACATGGGTTCTAAGGATAGGTTAGATATAATTCTTACATTTGTTCCTCTGTAGATTTATCTTTGAATTTCTGTAATTTGAGTATGATATGCTTGGTTGTAGTTGCTTTCTTTTTTTTTTTTTCCATTTTTTTCATTTATCCTCTTTGGTGTTTTCTGAGACTCCTGGCTCTGTGGTTTGGTATCTGAAATTAATTTGAGAAATTACCATTATTGCTTTAAATATTTCTTCTCTTCCTATTTTTTTTTGTCCTGGTATTCCAATTGTGTATATATGTTCCATCTTTTGTAGTCATTCCACAGTCCTTGGATATTGTGTTCTGGTTTTTTTTTTTTTTCAGTCTTCTCTTTGCTTTTCAGTTTCCTGTATCTTTTCAGGTTTCTGTTGAGATATCTTCAAGTTCAGAGACTCTTTATGCATCTGTGTTCAGTCTGTTGATCAGCCCCTCAAGGGCATTCTTCATTTCTGTGACAGTGCTTTTGATTTCCAGTATTTCTTTTAGTTCTTAGAATTCCCATCTCTCTGCTTATATTTCCCATCTTTTCTTGCAATCTGTCCACCTTACCCAGTAGATCCCTTAGCGTATGTATGAGTCCCCACTCTGATAGTTCCAATATTCTTGTATGATTGTGATGTTTGCTCTCTCTTTCCAAATTGTGTTTTCTTTTGGCCTTTTATTATGCATTGTATTTTTTTTCCTGATAATAGCTAGACATAGTGCAATGACTTTGAGTTAAAGGAACTGCTATTAAAAGGTCTTCAGTATTGTGGTGGAACAGCATGGGGAAGAGGAAGTGTTCTGTAGTCCTGTGATTAGGTCTCAGTCTTTGGTGCGTCCATCTTTGCCTCCAGGCCAGTGATTTCAACCTTTTTCATCTCAGGGCACACCTAAACCAGCTACTAAAATTCTGCAGCACATCACAAATATATTTTTTGCTGATCTGACAAAACATAGGTATATTTTTTATTTCAGTCACATTGGATGGTTTTGGTAGTGTTGGCTGTTGTCATTTTTTATTTAACAATCTAATGGGAAAAACGTCAGTGCCCCTGACTAAGTAGCCAGGTATTATATGTTTTAAAAATTCTTGAGGCACACTAATTGAGAATTGCTGCTCTAGACTGTGAGTGCTTCTCATTCTGTGCCTCTTCCCTAGATGAAATTACTGATTTTTGAAGGCATATTCTATTAAAGTCCTCTATTTCTATGCTTATAATCCATTTCTCATTATGATGTCATATTTATATGTTTTTCTGTCCCTTGAGCTCTTTTCCTCTAATTGGATTTGCTGAATTTTTAAAATTTAATCAATTATATTATGGTTTTTAAATACTAATTAAGCTAGGTTAGCTTATATGCTGCAATAAAAACAATCACCAAGTAATCAGTGCTTAAAACACAAAGATTTATTTCTTGCTATGTCAAGTCCATGTGTTCTAGGCAGATTGTCTTCTCTGTACAAGCTTTGCATGGCACTTCCAGATCAACACCTGCCTCGCTGATTGCTAAGATTGTGGGGGAGAGTGCAGAACGGGGCCCCAGTGGTCACATGCTTCCATTGGGAATGCATATGTCACTTCTCACATTTTATTGGCCAAAACAGGTCACATGACCATGCCTAATTCTAAGAGGGAGAAGAAACTATTATCTTCCTTTATGCCCAGAAGGAAATGGAAACTGGATAATGTCATTAATACTTTTTATATCTTCATTTTTTTTACTAGCTGATTGTGGTTTTCTGAGAGTTTAAGTTTTTTCCTTTTGTTTTTCCCCCCAAGAGTTTAAGTTTCTAACCCTGATTGTGGACACTGTGTTGGTAAGCCAGATTACCACTCCAGCAAACCCTCTGCCCCCCATGTAGAGTGAATATCTTAGAAAAAGCAAATTTTTTTTGCCTTTCGCATCTTTGGTTAGAAGTTAGCCAAGATCATTATCTTTGGAATTGAGAACATTGTGATGAATCCTTTGTATCTAACAATTCCTTAAGGCTGTAGATGGTTTTCATGTATACATTATTCTGTGTTGATAAATAGCACAGGCTTTATCCTAGGCTGCCATGACATTTTGTTCTCTCTTCCCCTTTCCTCAAATGATGGCCAAGTCTGTTGAACACTGTAGTTAGTATTTAGTCCAGTGAAGGTGATGGAGGGAGGGGGACTGGGCATGGGCCCTTTTCTAGGGGTGGCCCTGAATCGGAGGGGACTGGTGAGCAGGCTCTCAGGGCAGGTCATGGGTGATGTCATGGCAGGTTGCTTCTCCTTTCCCATTGATATTACGTTAAAATATCTTTGTGGAGACTCAGAATTTCAGTTGTGGGCGATAGCCTTTTCTAATTTCTAATGTTGCCTGAGGTTTCCCTTTTGTGTTAAGTTATCTCAGGATATTAGGTTAGCATTTGAGTATTGTTCCTTCTTTTCAGCTTGTTTGGATGTAGGTTAATTCAGATATTAGCAAGGAAGAAAGGAAGGAAGCAGTTTGAAACCTGTGGTTTTCCGGAAACATTAGATTGCATCTCAAAGTAGATACAAGGGTATGCAAATACAGGGTCTGGCACAAATAACACCCCTTTTTGTTACAAAATCATATGCGTGTAATTCTGGAACATAACAATATCACACTCAAGCATAACATAGAACTTTTTAGGTGAAATGTTTAAATTAAAACTATAAATTAGTACACCCATATTATTCCCCTACCAACCACACTCAGGCAGGTGTTACTTCTGCTAGACCCTGAATATTGGGTTTATTTGTTGAAGACAAGAAGTTCACCTTTCTTCCTCTGTTATTCTGTACTCTTATCGTCTCTAACAGCTGTTAAATAGAAATTTATGAAGTCAATATTCATTTGCTTGAATAAAATATTTGAAAGTTTATATATTGATATTTTAGTGCATGTCATTTATTGTCATTGGCATTATTTTTTTAACAAATGTTTATGGTATGCCTATGAGCCAGGAGATGGTGCTGGTGATTATAAACATCAACAAGACAGTCTCTGCCCTTCTGGAGCTTGCTTTTAATTAGGTAGACAAAATTAAACAAATACTGGATGATAAACTCCATGATGAAAAATTATGTTTAGCTACAGAGTGATGGGTGTTAGTTATTTCAGATAGGGTGGTGGGCAGGGCCCCTCCAGGGAGGTAGCATCTGCAGTCTTCTGAATGAAGGGAGGAAACAAATCCTGCTCAAGGACAGGGTTTTACAGGCAAAAGGATTATAAATACATTATCCACTCTCCCCCTCCCCCCTTCATGTGGGAATAAGTTTCTTGAACTTGAAGAATAGTGGGAAAGTTGGTGTGGTCAGAAGAGAGGAAAGGAAAGGTTAGAAAGGCCATGGATATTTTTCCGCATTTGATGGGAAACTACTGGAGGATTTTTGAACATGGGAGGAGGGAATAAATTTATATTCTAAAATGATCGCTCTGCCTACCGTGTGGAACTCGGGGAATGAGTAGACACAGGAAGATCAGTTAAGAGGGCACTTCAAACTGTTTGGGCCAGAGGTGATGATGGCTCTGGCTAGGGCGGAAGCAGTGGATGGGAGACAAAGGTCAGATTTGGGATATGCAGTGTTCTGAAAATAGAGTTGACAGACTTTGCTGATGGATTAGATGCGAGGGTGTGATGTAAAGGAAGGAATAAAAGTGACTGCCAGATTTTTGGCTTGAGCAACTGGAAAAATGATGCTATTATTTACTGAGGTGCAGTGCTGGGGGTAGGTGTAGATTTAGGGGAACCTGTTAATGTTGAGAGTTGACTCTGAGATCCTAGTAGATGTCCAAATGGAGAACTGAATTTGTGAGGTTAGTGCTCAGGAGAGAGGTGGAGGGAGAGAGAGAGCAAGAGAGCGAGCGCTCATAGAGATACCATCTGTATGCTGACAAATTCCAAATTTGAATTTAAGGCCTCGAAACTGGGTAATGTTCCTTGGAGGTAAATGTCAGCAGAGAATAGGGCCAAGAACCGACCCTGGGCTCTTTTAACATTTTGAGTTGGGGAGAAAAAGGCAGAGGAAGAGCAGCCAGCTCATGAGGAAGGGAAAAAACCAGCAGAGAGTGTCATTTTGCAGTGCAAGTGAAATGGAGGGCAATGCTGCTGTAAAGTCAGGTGAGATGGGACTGATACTGACCTTCAGGTTTCATGAGGTGCAGAGGCCATTAGTGACTTTTGACCGGTGGCCCTGTGGAGTGGTGGAGGCAGGAAGCCTCGGAGTTGAATAGAAGAGAGAATGGGATTAAGGGGAGGTGTTGAAATACTGAATAGAGACAACTGTGTGGAGAGCTTTTATTAGAAAGGGGAGCAGAGAAATGTGGCAGTTGCTGACGGTTTTGTTTCTAAGAGAGGTAAAAGTTCTGGTCACCCAGGTTGGAATGCGTCCCCTCCTCCACTCCCCCCACACACATACCACCAAGCACTTCTCACATACCAGCTTGGTGTTCTACAGTTCAGCTCACATTCTGACACTACCTGGAAATAGCATCAGATCCCACAGGTGAAGGTCTCAGTCCTACAAGACTCCCTCCCCCCTCACCAACTTCAGATGACAGTTGAAAACCCAGGTTGTCACCTGTGCTTCTGATCTAGCTATAGATTGGAGGTTCCAACAACCCCTTGCCTGGGTTCCGTTAATTTTCTGGAGTGACTCTCAGACCTGGAAGGAACATTTTACTTACTTACTAGATGGCCAGTTTAAGCATGTAACTCAAACCAGGAAGAGATGGAAGGCACGGGGAAAGGGCTCGAGGTCCCATGCCCTCAGAGTGCACCTTTGACCTGGCGTTGGGTGTTCGCCAATCTGGGAGTTCTTTGCACCCCTTCCAATTGGATTTTTATGGAGGCGTCATTACGTAGCTATGGTATCGCTGACCATAGGCGATTGATTCAACCTTCAGCCGCCCTGCCCCTTGAGGGAGGGTGGGACTGAGAGTTCCAAAGCTCTGAATCACAAGGTTGGTGCTCCTGGCAAGCAGCCCCCATCCTTAGGTTCGGTTCAAAATTCACCTCCTTAACACAAAAGACACGGGTGGCTCTCATCACTTAGGGAATTTCAAGGGTGTTAGAAGTTCTGGGTCAGAAACGGACAAAAGACCAAATATGTATGTTTCTTATAAAACACAATGTCACTGGAGGGCTTTCTCTTTTCTTTAATGCAGGCGATCTTTACAGTATGTTTGTATGCTGCTGGTCACGATCCCCCAGGAATGGGGTGGGGGTCGGGGGAGATGGGAGATTTTCGCAACCTTGAAACCGATACTCTCAGTTTTAAATAGTGGTTTGGAGATGGTGGGTGTTGGGTTGCAGTTTTCTCTACCCCACCCTCTTCAGGGAGCCTTTGCAATTTTCTTTTATTTTTTTCTCCTTTGGCTTGCTTAGTCGTATTGTATCTCTTGATAGATTTTTATCTTTGACATTTCTGGTAAGTGGTGATTATTAGGAAGTTCAACCAATTGTGTATTAAAAAATGTAAAAGACATTTAACAGGGAATGTTTCCCAAGGCCCATTGTTTACCACAAAAAGGAAGCCACTGACTTCTTGTTACATCAGTGAAGATAAAATTATTTTGTGAACACAGTACTCCCTTTGTTAGTAACATTTTTCAGACTATGATCAAAAGAAACTACTCTGAAAACAATAAGTCAATGGGAAATGAGGACTTTTGTTACAAGTGGGGCTCTCTCAAGTGAGAGCCCTTGAAAACCTCATTTCTCTGCATTGCACTTTAAATTCTTGTAATTGTAGAGAAAATTTGGTGTAATTTAAATTATGAAAAAGATAGTTTAAGCAAGTTTGAATTAGGTATTCATTTTTTTTTGAAATGTACTAAAAAGTTTTAATTAATTTTAAGGGAGCGGATGTAGCAATACAAGATTGTGGGAATGTTTGCTTTCATTCTGAAGCAGGAGGAAGTTCATATTACTGTGAAGATAGTTAATATTATAGTGAGACCATATTTAAGGAGTGAGTAGACTGTATATCACAACCTCTTATCTTCCCTCCCACTGTAAATTTATACTTAGTAGAAAAGTCATCAGGTAAAGTTCGATAAAAACAACAAAATTTAGAGAAGACAAGGGTGTGATAGTAGATTTGGGCTCACTGGTGACCAGCCTTCTTGGACTGTTGGACTTTTCCGTTGGGATTTTACCCTCTGTGCCTGCCCTTCAGTGCCTTCTGCCTCCCATGCCTGCTCAAAAAAACTTTCTTCTAATATCTTTGGCAGTAATAGTTCCCCAGTTTTTGAGTACCTAAGGACAAACATCTCAGAAAAGCAGATTATGTTTAGATTCACATGTGTGCCACTTCCCCTAGTGTAGTGATTCTCAACTTCCTTTTTTGGGTGGGAGGTCTGCATGTAATTATCGAGTACATGTTATTCTCCTTTTCCTTTTCTCTCTGTAATTTGGGTCTTCCAAATCTGCAGAGTAGTGTCATATAATATAGAGTATGTTTAAACCATGTCCTTTGTGCAGTTTTGGAGTTCTTGTTGAAAAGTATTACCCCTCCACTCAGCACCCCCACTCCCTCAGGCAATTCTCCACCATCGTTCATGTCCAGGGGTCATTCGTGGAAGTTCTTTGGCTGCTCCATTTCCTGTACAGTCCTTTACATCCCCAAGGCTATTCTGTGACTGACTGACTGTACTTCTTAATCCCCTGGCCCCTTCACCCATTCCTCTATAGCCCCCTCCCATCTGGCAACCATCAAAACACTCTCCACATCCATGATTCTGTCTCTGTTCTTCTTGTTTGCTTAGTTTTTTTTAGATTCAATTGTCGATAGATATGTATTTTTGCCATTTTATTGTTTATAGTTTTGACCTTTTTTATGTTACTTTACATTTCATATAATAATGGTTGGTGACAGTGAACTTCTCTAGTTTTTTCTCATCTGGAAAGTTCTTTATCTGCCCTTTGATTCTAAATGATAACTTTGCTTGGTAGAGCAATCTTGGTTGTAGGTCTCTGATTTTCCTGACTCAGAATATTTCTTGCCAATCCCTTTTAGCCTCAAAAGTTTTTTTAGAGAAATCAGCTGACAGTCTTGTGGGAACCCCCCTGTAGGTAATTACGTTAACTTCTTTTGTCTTGCTGCTTTTAAGAGTCTCTCTTTCTCTTTAAACTTTGGCATTTTAATTATGATGTGTCTTGGAGTGGGCCTCTTTGCATCCATCTTGTTTGGAATTCTCTGTGCCTCCTGGACTTGCATGTCTGTTTCCTTCACCAAATTAGTACAGTTTCTTTTCACTTTTTTTTTTTTAGATAGATTTCCCATTTCTTGCTTTTTCTATTGTCCTTCTGGTGCCCTTGTAATGTGGATGTTGGACATCTTAAAGTTGTCCCAAGGCTGCTTATACTATCCTGAATTTTTTGGATTCTGTTTTCTTCTTCTTGTTCTGATTGGTTGTTTTTTGCTTCCTTATGTTCCAAATCATTGATTTGATTCTCGGCTTCATCTACTCTACTGTTGTTTCCCTGTAAATTGTTCTTTATTTCAATCAGTGTGTTCTTTGTTTCTGACTGGATCTTGTTTATGCTGTTGAGGGTCGGTCCTCACTCAGTTCCTTGAGCATGCTTATCACCAGTGTTCTGAACTCTGCATTTAATAGATTACTTATCTCCATTTCATTTAGCTTTTTTCCTGGGGGTTTGACCTGTTCTTTCATTTGGGCCATGATTCTTTGTCTCCTCATTTTGGCAGCCTCCTTATGTTTGTTTCTGTGTATTAGGGAGAGCTGCTTTGACTCCATATCTTGATAGTGTGGCCCAATATAGTAGATGTCCTGTAGGGTCCAGTGGCACAGCCTCCTCTATCAGCTAAGCTGGGTACTCAAGATGTGCCCTTTGTATGTGCTGAGTACACCCTCCTGTTGTAGTTGAGCCTTGGTTGCTGTTGGTAGATCAATGGGAGGGATTTACACAGGTCAGTCAGCTGCAAGAATTGGCAGTGACCACTGAGCACCAACCTCTACTGTCTGTGGAGGATCAACTGTGCAGTGGCAGGGTGGTGGTGCTCTGAAGTGGTCTGTCTACTGGGTGTGCGGGACCTTGGGTTTCCTGGGGTGGTACAGGCCAAGGTCAGCCCCCAGCTGAGTTTTGCCTGGGGGCCACCCTGCATGAACTATAAAGCAGTATGAGGTGGCTGCTACTTGTGCTGAGCTTGGGGGTTCCAGGCGAAGCCAAGCTGTGAATCTAGGGCGGCTGCTGCTAGTGCCGGACCTGGGGCCCGCTGAGGCCAGTTGTTGTTTGAGAGGATTTAGGAAGTTGTCAAGACATTTTGTTTTGTTTTGTATGTCAATTAAAAAAAAGTTATCGAGCACTCCTTTTGAATGAACAACAGTAATCACATACATTGAGTGGTATCTGTTGGTTATTGTTTTGAGTTTACACTTAATACTTCCAATTCTTCTAATACTTGATAATTCTTACAAAACAGCCTTGAAGGTGTTACCATTCAAAATCCCAAGGCTCTTAAATAAATGATTTTCAGTTTTAAAAATAATTTCAAAGGAATTTCAGTGCATAGGAGTGAAAGGAGGACATTCCAGATGGATGAAAAG
Organism: Phyllostomus hastatus; assembly: GCF_019186645.2. Taxonomy (NCBI): domain Eukaryota; kingdom Metazoa; phylum Chordata; class Mammalia; order Chiroptera; family Phyllostomidae; genus Phyllostomus; species Phyllostomus hastatus. The sequence continues at coordinate 30,090,323 of NW_025333709.1, read as the reverse complement.
TCGGGGTGCAGGAATGCCTAGGATGTGTTTGCACAGAGCAGAGTGCAGACTGGCTGTGGTTAGAGAACATGAGGGAAGTGGGCCAGCAGTTTATTTCTTTTCATTAGGACCTTGACTTTGAAGCTAACGAGTTTCTGGATTTTATTCTGTAGGCATTTGGAGTACCACTGAATTACCAAGCCACGGAACATTGTAATTTCAGTTGTGTGTTAGGAAGGTGCATCTGACAGCAATATCAGGTGCTTTGGAGTAGTGAGAGGTAAGTTAGAATGGCCACTTAGAATTCTTTTGAAGTTATTGGCAAGAGTTAGTATTGTAGTGATTGGGGCCAGTGCAAATGACTGGTAATTGAGGGCAATTCTGACAGATGAGAATGTAGAGGCACAAGTGTGTGGTAAGAGGAAATAAAGAGGAGTCTGTGGTGCACGAGGGCAGTATTATTATTATTATTATTATTATTATTATTATTATTATTATTTTTGTAGTGGTCAGATGTAGGTTTAGTTTTCAGTGTTGGCCTCGTAAAATGAGCTTGGGAGTCTTCCCTCCTTTGAATTTTTTGAAGTAGTCTGAGAAGGGTAGGTGTTAGTTCTTCTTTGAATGTTTAGTAAAACTCACCTGAATCCAGCCATTCATCCAGTCCAGGAGTTTTGTTTGTTGGGAGGTTTTTGATTACTGCTTTGATTTCATTAGTTGTAATCTGTCTATTCAGATTTTCTGATTCAGTTTTAGAAGATTGTATATTTCTAGGAATTGATCCATTTCATTCACTTTGTCGAATTTGGTGGCATGTGTTTTTTTGTGATATTTTCTTACAATTCTTTGTATGTCTTTGGTGTCATTTGTTAGTTCTTCACTTTCATTTGTGATTTTATTTATTACGGTCGTATTTTTTTCTTGATGAGTCTGTTTAAAGGTTTGTCAATCTTGTTTATCTTTTTAAAGAACTAGCTCTTGGTTTCATGGATCTTTTGTATTGTTTTTTAGACTGTTATGTTTATTTCTGCTCTGATCTTATTTCCTTCTCCCTTTTGGCTTTGTTCTTTTTTACATAAGTTTCTTTAAGTATAAAGTTAGATTGTTTAGTTGATTTTTCTTGTTTCTTGAGTTAGGCCTGTAATGCTATGAATTTCCCTCTTAAGACTGCTTTCAATAGATTTCAAAAGAGATTCAGAGAGCTTAAGAGCACAGGAAGAGAGACTTTAGCATCCTTGAACAGAATGGAAGAGTTCACAATGGGCATCCTCTTTCAGTTTAAGAGACTGAGGGTATCTGTAGAGAGGAAGGGACTACATTGTGTCTGGGAACTTGAAAGGTAGAAAAGTTTCAACCTCTCTAAGAGGGAACTCACTAGGGTCAGCCATCCCTCAATTTAGAGTGTGAGACAGAATAATAGTAATGAACAGTAATGTACTTATGTTAGTCTTTTATACAAATAACTTATACAAATAACTTATATAAGGTCGAGTCTGTCTCTTATGCAATATCATTTGTATACTCTACCAGTAGCTGGGGTGGATAGAAAGAAAATTTGGTTAAAATGAGGAATCATAGGAAGCAGACATACTTTAAATATTTTATAATTTATAAGTATACAAGTGGTTATATATCATCAGACTTCTGCTGTTTAGCTGAGGCCTTCTCTTTAGGATATTTTAAAAGTGACTTGCCTGTTTCAAACTGGGGAACAAGTTTCAGTGACAAAGAATTTTCTTCTTTGCGCTCATATTTTTTATGTAATTTGTAACTAAATCACATAATTATAGTAAACACAACTGGCATAAACAGATTTTGGAAAAAAATAAAATGTACTCTTGGTAAGCATGCAAATCAATTATTGGGAGAAAAATGCAATGGTGTATCAGAGAGAACTCCCCCTCCCCCCAAAGGAAATTGAAACTTGGAAGTTGTGGCTTGTTCATGGTTTTAGGTTTGGCAAGAGTCTGGCTTTACTTTGAATCCAGTGATATATTTTCCATTGTATAGTATTTTACAAGGTGATGAGGAATGATATGTGAGATGTTGGTTAGTGGTGAAGAAGTTATTGTACTATACACACACATATATATTAATATAGTGTACAAATTTAAAGCATCACACATTTACAGCGTACTATTTGAGGTTTTTGTATATTCACAGAATTGTGCAACCATTACCACGATTGAATTTAGAACATTTTTATCGTCCTCCAAAGAAACCGTGTACTCATTAGCAGTCACTCCCTGTCACCTCTTCCCTGATCCCAGTCAACCACTGATCTGTTTTCTCTCTTTATAGAGCTGTCTATTCTGGACATTTCATATAAATAGAATCTTGTAATACGTGGCCTTTTGTGACAGCTTCTTTCTCTTAGCAAAATGTTAAATTTGTCTACATGTTGTAGCATGTATGTATTAGTACTTCATTACTTTTCATGGAAAAATAATATTCCATTGGAAGGATATATCACATTTTATTTATCCATTCATCAGCTGGTGACATTTGTGTTGTTTCTGCCTTTTGGGTATTCCAGATAGTGGTACTGTGAACATGTGTGCACATGTTTTTGCGTGGCTGTATGCTTTTGTTCCTCTTGGTATATACCTGAGAGTGGAACTGCTGGGTAATGGTAATGTCTAACCTGTGAACAACTGCCAGACTTTTCCAAAGCGGCTGTACCATTTTGTATTCGCACCAGCAATGTGTGAGGGTTGGGAAAGTCATACACTTGTCAATACTTACTATCTCTCTTTTTGATTATAGCTATGCTAGTGGGCGCATATATATATATATATATATATATATATATATATATATATATATATATATATATATATATATATAAAGTGATTTTATTTTTCTGACTATACCAGTAACAAATGCCCATTGTAGATATTTTGGAAAACACAGAGAAGCATAAAAGAGAAAAATCACTTATTTTCAATCACTATTTAGAAATAATACTTAGTGGGTTTTTTCCGTGTTTTAATGTAATTCAAAAAATATGGCTGAAATTACATATGATTTTGAGTCCAGCCTTTGTTTTGGTTAACAGCATTTTCCCACATTATTTTGAAATTGCATTTTAGTAGTATCCTATAAAAGAATGCCTGTTCTGTTCTCTTTTCTTCTGTGTTCTTGTTTTTGTAATTTAGCTTTTCAATTTACGATTGGTTCAGAAGAGTCTAGGGAGAAAGTAGGAATAAATATTTGTGGTTAATGTAACCACGTTTGACTAGAAATTCTAGGTTAACTGTGGTCTAATATTGTATCTTATGAGTAAATCATAATTTAGTTAACTACTTTCCATTTTTGGACATTTACCTTTCTTACTGCTTTTTAATAAATAATGTATAAAATTTGTACATAAAATTCTATGCATTTTGAGTTCACAGAAGTGTATTTACTGGGTCAGTAGCTATGAATATTTTAAAGATTCTCGTTACCTTTTGACAAATTGCTTTTCATGATGGTTGTCAAATTTATGTTTCTTTTAGCAGTGTATATTTTTGCCTTTTTAGCTGTACCCTCTCTAGCAACGAGTAAATGGAAAACAGTTGAGTTTTAAGGTCACTGGAGCAGGGATTTTTCAATTTTGTTCTCTGATGTGTGTGGTGCTGGTAGAAAGTGGGCATCGTAGGCACTGAGTATATGTTGAATTGCTTCCAGTAGGAAACAGAAGTTTTTTTCTGAGGGACAAGAAAATAATTGCCTTTTGATTGTCCAGGAAAGTAGCCTTGTTATACTGATCATATTACAGCTTATTTTTTATGAAAAAGGAATGAAAGTAAAAATCAACTATATTTGGGGAAATTGTCTTCAATTTAATTTTGTGTGAACATTTACATGTTTCAGAAGTCAGAGTGACACATTGAAAAGTCTTAACTCCTGTCCTCCCGGTTTCCTTATTGTTCTTTATAGGTAACCATTTTTACTGTTTTCTTAGTACCTCACAGTGCTTCACAGTGCTTTTAGAATAGATATTAACCAAAAAGAATAGTGTAACTTCCCCCATTTTAAAACATACAAGGTAATGTACTATATATAACATATATATAAAATATATACACATTCTATTTATATAGAATGTATATATGTGTATATCATATATCTGTAGCTTGTTTATTATTCTGGCGATCTTTTCATAGAAGAACACAACGTACTTTCTCATTCATTTTTGCAGTTGCATGATATTCTTATGGTTGTATCATAGGTGACATTGCTAGTGCTTGTGGGTTGTTTTCGGTGTTTTACCTTTACAAATAATCCCACAATAATCTTGCTGTAAAGTTTGTTTTGTGAGTGTGCAGTTAAAATATATCCATAGAAGAATGTCCCAGAAGGATTGTTAAGTCAAAGGAGAAATGCATTCTTAATTTTGTAGATACTGCCACTGCTACCAGCAATGGTGAGAGTGCTTATGTCTTGGGATAATTTTTGAACGATAGGTAATTCTAGGGTCATTACTCAAGGCCCATAATGCGTATGGTTGTAAGTACTATGGAAGCACTCTTAGGATCATGGCCCTGTGTCATCAAGGAACAGGTTTAGATGTTTAGAGGGTGGAGAAATTCATCACGTACTTGAGAAAGATGTTATGGGTGGTGAGTAAGAGATTTAAATTAGCACCTTCAAAAGATACGTTTTTATTTCCTTGTTTTCTCTCTCCAGATAGATTCTTTCCTTACACGGTTGAGTTTTTTTTTTTTTTAGTAAGTAAATTCTTCTTGGCCAAAGTCTCCATTATAAAAACTAATTTTAATAATGTTATATGAAACTGCTAAAATGTAACAACTTTTGTTCTAAACATTTCTGTTACCGATAACCAACCAAGTTTTTCCTTTTTCCTTTTAGCCTTTGCCATTCCATATTCTGCTTTGTACATGGTGAACCACTGCTGCTCTGCCCCGGCGTGCCCACTTGCGTGCCTACAAAGTACCAGATTAAAAAAGCTTCTAGATGGATCCTTTCCAAATTTGGTGTCTTTTCTACAAACTCTGTGCCTCAACAACCCTTTCTAACTGGTAAGGATATGTACTTAAAAAAATAATAGAAATTTGTAAAACAATTTATGGATTGTCTTCTCTTTTTACATGTGAGTAATACTTGCACTTTTTTTTTGCTAATTAAAAAAATCACATCTCAAAAAAAGTAACATTAAGGTTTTGAAGGCTTTAAAACCTCATTTCCATATTATGTTCTGGGTACAGTATAATATGTATTATTTATAAAGAATAACTATAAAAATATGCGAACAACTTTATGTACTTGTGCTTTATGTACCCTATCATCCTTTAGTGTAAGACTGAGGTAGTACTTACCATTTCCCATCTATTTAGGTATTTGAGTACATTGGGTCAAGAACATCCTCTTCCTAGCTATGGTAGATTATGCACACATTTATGGAGATGATAAAAGAGGTGTGTAATGCCCATTCTTCTTTTTATAGCATGGCACTATGTGTGCCTTTCCATATTTTAACAAAGACACTAGTCAGCCAGCGTGTTTTTGAACATCTCAGAGGTTTACTCTGAACACATTTGGGGGAGGTGGCGCAGAGGAGTAAAATTGAGCAGAACAAATAGCTGAAATCGGAGAACTCTAAAATATAGATATTGAAGTAAGCTCATTTTGAGTGCTGGTCAACAAATATTTACCAAATGCCTGCTGATTATGAATGAAAATATGTAAGGGCATTTAGCATTTTGAGGGAGTAAGTCACCAAATGGAAGCCATGGTGTTAGGTGAGGACTCAAGGCAGGGAGGTTGAGGGAGGTATGTTGTGCATTTCCACTCTCATTCTGATCGTTAATTGCATTGTGTTCTTGAGTACCAGTTAATTAGCCTTAGTAGACCTTGGTTTTCTCATCTATAAAATGAATGAAGTAAACTAAATGATTTATAAGGCTCTTTGGTATTTCCATACACCTAACACTATGATTGTAATGAACAAGTTGATAGGTTTTTGTTTTTTTGAGGATAACTTTTCTTTCCTAATGTATCTTACATTTTTAGACTATTTTCTTTAAATTGTGGGATTTGAATAAGATCCTCACTATCAGAACAGTTTCCTTTTTAAAAAAAATTATATTTTATTGATTATGCTATTAGAGTTGTCCTGACTTCCCCCGTTGCCCCCTCCCCTCCACCCAGTATCCTCTACTCCCTCAGGCAGTCCGCACACCATTGTTCATGCTTGTGGGCCATAAGTTCTTTGGCTGCTCCATTTCTTATACCATACTTTACATCCTCATGGCTGTTCAGTAACTACCTATTCGTACTTCTTAATCCCCTCACCTCTTCACCCATTCTCTCCCTACCCGCTCCCATCTGGCAAACTTCCAGTAACTAACTACTTTTCTCTTGATTGTAAGAGTCTCTCTTTATCTTTAACCTTTGGCCTTTTAATAATGCTGTGTCTTGTAGTGGGCCTCTTTGCATCCGTCTTGTTTGGGACTCTCTGTGCTTCCTGGACTTGCATGTTTGTGTCCTTCACCAAATTAGTGAAGTTTCATTTCACTGTTTTTTTCAGATAGATTTCCCATTTCTTTCTCTTTTTAGTCTGCTCTGGCACCCCTATGATGTGGATGTCGGACATCTTAAAGTTGTCCTGAAGCTGCTTATACTATCCCGAATTTTTGGGATTCTTTTTTCTTCTTGTTCTGATTTGTTTTTTTGTTTGTTTTGCTTCTTGATGTTCCAAATCATTGATTTGATTCTTGGCTTCATCTACCCTACTGTTGTTTCCCTGTAAATTGTTCTTTATTTCAATCAGTATGTCCTTCATTTCTGATTAGATCTTGTTTATGCTGCTGAGGGTCCTCACTAAGCGGTGGTGCTCTGAAGTGGCTTGTCACTGTCCATGGGGTGCATGGGCCCTGGAGTTTCTTTGGTGGTACAGGCCAAGGTCAGCCCCCAGCTGTATTTTGCCTGGGACCACCCTGCCTGAGCTGTAAAACAATCTGAGGTGACTGCTACTTGTGCTGGGTTTGGAGATTCCCAAGTGAAGCTAAACTGTGACTCTAATCTGGCTGCTGCTAGGGCTCACTGAAGCCAGCTGTTGCTTGTTTGATAAGACTCAGGAGACAAGACCAGCCATTCTATGGGAAAGAAGTTTGGCTGGGCCTGTAAGTTGGGTGGAGTAGAGCCTCTGTGGATCTCCAAGGTAGGTCACACTGGTGTTAGCCAGTCTGAGGTATGGCACCAGCCTACTAACTCTGTGGGGGGAGGGCTCAGCAAAGGGACAATGGCCAGTGCTTGCCCTGATGCCAGACACTTCAGTCTCTCCCTGTATTCCATTGGTGTCCTTCAAGCTGTCACCCTGGTGCTCAGAGGGAGTGAGTCTGAGTAGGTGAGTCCATGCGTGGGTTTACCAAGAGGAACTGCTTAGGACTCCAGCAACCTCCTGCACCCACTCAATACCCGCTGGTTTTCAGAGCCAGAAATTGTGGGGACTTATTTTCCTAGCACTGGTATCCTGGACTGTGGGGTCTGGTGTGGCTCTGGGACTTCTGCTCCTGAGATATCCCTCCCGAATTTTTATTCACGTGGGTGTGGAGTGAGCTGGTTTTGCATCTGTGCCCCTCCTACCAGTCTGGATGGATGTGGTTTCTTTAATTCCGTAGTTGTCAGACTTCCATTCCACTCAATTTCTGACATACCTGAGGGATGGTTGTTCTATATTTTAATTGTGATTTTTATGTGGTTGTGTGAAGAGGCGAGCCAGGTTTGCCTACGTCGCCATCTTGACTAAAAGCCCAGAGCATTTTTCAATTAACTGTTTTCTTTTGAAGTTGACCTCTTTCTTTTATTCCTTTTCTCTCCATGTTCTTGTCCTTTTCTTCTGTTGACCACTGGAATTTTTCTTCATTTAACTCACATGTTCTTTCTCTGTCTCTTGCATCATATTTGTGGCTCCCAACGTGTTCCCCTGACCTGGCTAGCATCCGTCATTTCATCTTAGTAATTTCCCAGGATCACTATGTCTTCAACAGTGGTTCCAGTGATGGGACCATTTTAAAACACATGGATAGCCTCTGGGGTGAGTTCAGGAGAAGGGTGTGGCTCTTTGGTGGGTAGCTGAAACCGAGCAGTAGACCAGCATTAGTTTATCAGGACCAGAGCCTCACTGTTTGTGGGTACTAACAGTGCCACACCACACCCCATCACCTCTTGCCTTAGAGCTCATCATCACCAGGCGCACTTCCGTTTCTGAGGTCCTGGAGAGTTCCCTGCAATGGTCATGACCCTCTATTATGTCACACTTTTCGAATCTGTTCTTTATCTTTGTTATGACTTATAGTTTCCTGGCATTTTGTTGTTCTTCTAATTGTTGGTTATTTCCTAGCCTCACTAGCCTCCCCCTCACCCAAGCCCCATGGTCGCCCCTGCAGCAGCAGCAGCCTACATTCTCTTGCCTTTTTAACATCCTGAGGCACCTGTTCTACCAAATCTCCAATTTAAATTAATTTACCATCTACATTTTTTTAAAATCCTCATCCAAGGGTATGTTTATTGATTTTAGTGAAAGAGGGAGAGGGGGAGGGATGGAATGAAGGGGAGAGAGAGAGGGAAACAGAGAGACACGTTGATGTGAGAGAGAAACATTGATCAGTTGCCTCCTGTATGCTCCCTGACCAGGGATCGAACCTGCATCCTAGGTACATGCCCTGACTGTGAATCAAATCTGCAGCCTTTTGATGTATGGAATGAAGCTCCACCCAACTGAGCCACTTGGCCAGGGCTGTACACCCCTGCCCCCGCTCCGAGTTCTCACTGCTTGATATGGTTGAAAAGGTCTCTCTAAACTGGCTCTTTTCAGAGCTGGCTTCTCACCTTCCTTCCGAAGGCTGCACACCTTGTCACTGTCAGGTTGCCCTTTTGGGCAATCTAGCACACTTCCTGACAGTTTCTTCTTTCCACTTCAGGTTTATTTTTTGTGTCTGAAGAAATCTTGTGCCTCATTTTAAATTTTTGTTATGGGCAGTTTAAAACACACAAAAGTAAATAGATTTGTATAATGAACTCCCTTGTATTAATCACTTAATTTCAATAATTTTCAAGTCATGGCCAAATTGTCTCCTACCAACTTCTCTCCCAATCCTGTATTATTTTAAAGCAAATATTAGATACCAGATTACTTACTTGGATTTCAGTATGTATTCTTAATGTACAGGACCTTCTTTTTAAAAAATATAACCACAATACCATTATCATTCTTTTAAAAAGGTAACAATTTTAATCAAATACCCAGTTGGTGGTAATCCTAAATCATGCATTTTTAAAGCAGTTGACTGGATTAAATCAGGGTCTAGATAAGCCCTTCTTCCATTGCAATTGGTTAATTTTTCTCTTAAGGCTTCTCCCTCACTTTTTTGTCCTTAAAATTTATTTATTGAACATACTGGGTTTTTGCCCTACATCAGAAGATGTAGATGCTTCTGATTCCATTTCTGTGAAGTGATTAAACATAATCATCTGTCCTTTGTATTTCTTGTTGATCGGTAGTTGGATCTAGAGACATGCCCAGTTCCAGGTTTGATTTCTTTTGGCAGCCTGTGTCTTTAGCAAGTGTCTGTCTGGTGCAGACAACGTTTGCTGGTCTATGATTAGTTGCTATTTGTACGCAGTGTTTTAGATGAGAGGTTGGCAAACTTTCTCTGTAAGGGAGCCAATAGTGTATATTTTAGACACTGTGGGCCATCTGGTCTCCTCTGCAGCAAGTACTAAACTCGACCTTTGTAATGGGAAAGCAGCCACAGACAAAATGTAAATGATTGGGCATGGCTATGTTCCAGTAAAACTTTATTAACAAAAACAGGTGATGGATTGTCTGCTTTAGGTCTATTAAATCATTAGGGCTTGCAAGATAGTGGCATTTTAATACTATAACTTTGCTGTTCATATATTTGGTGGAATGCTGTATTTAGAAACTGTTCCTCATGTATTATTTGTTATCTAATAGTACAGTTTGTGCAGTCATGCACTGCCTAACTGTGTTTCAGTTAACAAGGGACCACATATGACAGTGTCCTGGGAGATGACAATGGAGGTGAAAAATTCCTGTTGCCTCGTGATGGTGTAGCCAACATGATATCACAGTGCAGTGCATTACTCAGGGGTCTGTGGTGATGCAGGTGTAAATGACCCTGTACCGCCTGTTGTATGAGAGTGTAGCAGATTAGATTATGTACAGGACATGATACTTGATAACAAGTGACTATTACTGGTTTACATAGTCACCAAACTATACTTTTTTCATTATTTTAGATTGTACTCCTTCTGCTTCTAAAAAGAGTTTGCCGTAAAACAGTATGCTGTTATGCTAGCGGCAGCCTCATACATCTTGTGTTTATAGCATCTCTTGATTGCTTCACTTTCTCTTGGGCTTGATTTGATCTTGTGTTGTTTGCTACAATAACATGCTGTGTGGACTTGTGGCCGGGGAACAATAGGCTACACTCTAGAGCCTAGGTGTGTAGGATTTACCCACAGTTTGTGTATCCAGTTATCCCTTTGTGGATATTTCTTTCCACTTTTTTTGTCTATTGTGAGTAGCACTGCTATGAACAGTGATGTTTTGCATTCTGTCCTTAGAAGCAAGTGTCTAGATCTCGTCCATACTCATGAGGAGGTGATTATAAATAAAACATATTTTATTTAACCAGTTCTCAATTGATGGGCATTTGGGTTATTTCTAATTTTTGTAAATAGTAATGCAGTGAATAGCTTTGTACATATAAATGTCTTTTTATGTTTGCCATTATATATTTGGGACAGATTCCTAGATGTGGAATTGAAGGGTCAAAGTGTAAATGAGTATGCAGTTTTACTAGATAGTGCCACATTTGTCCTTGTAAGAATTACATCTCTGTGTTCCCATCAGGAAAGCATGAGAGTACCTATTTTTCTATATTTAACCTCATCAACAGAATATGTCAAACTTGCTTTTTTTTTCTAAATGGAATTTCATTGCATTGTTAATTTCCATCTCTCACTATGAGTGTTTGAATATCTTTTTTTCACTTAAAATTTTTCTTTTTTATAGACATTTCAGAACCATTTAAGTCAACAGACAAATCAGTGAATTATCTTAGATAATATATTCTGTTCACCTTGAGGTACACTTTGGGCTGAGTATCTTTTTATATTGTTAAGAGGCGTTTGCGATTTTTTTTTTGTTACCTGTCCATTTCTTTAGATCTATTTTTTCTAGGTTTGTTGTTTTATATGCTCTTTTCTCTAGGTTTTTTTCTTTTATATGCTCTTTGCATATAAGGAATGCCCATCTTTTGTCTATTTTTCTTTCTGCCAGTTAAATAGAGGTATTCTGTAATCTGCCTTTAGCTTGCTTTATTTTGCATCTCATCCTTTTCCAATGTAGCATTTATTCTTCTGGCTCAGTGATCTTTTAGTATTTGATGACGGCACACCTGCAGCTCAGACCTGTTCCACTCCTTCAACCCCAGCATGCGCCGGGGGCAATTTGACTTGACCACAAACCTGATCTTCCTGTGTTCCCTTTATCAGGGGATGGCATTATCATTATTCCAGTTGAGAACTTGAAGGGACCTTTTGTGGTGTATTTATTATTAATTCAGCGAATGTTTGTTGAGTACCTACCAGATAGCAGGTCTTGGGTTGGGCACTAGGTAACACATAGTCATAATCCCAGTTCTCAGGGAATAGTCTGATGGAGGGAAAGGTGTTAAGCAAATATGTATACAAACCCATGTCTTGAAATCTATTTCAAGAGAGAATTTAAGGGTTGGGACACAAGACTAGATTGTAGAGATCAGGGGTAGCTTCTTTGAGGAAGTGACATTTATAGTGAAATTTGAAGGCTTATTACGGTTTACCTGGTGAAAAAAAACCAGGGTGCCAGTTTCCAGATACTGGAGACAGTGGGAAAGGGTCCTGAGGTAGGAAAGGAGTTGAACTGCTAGGAAATGAAAAGACCAGTTTGGCGGCCGTGTAGGGAGAAGGCGTGGAGGGCCTTGAGAGATGATTTGATTTGCTTGGTAGACCGGTCGCCGGGGCTGTGCTGGGGTGATGCATTGGAGAGGGTGCTCATGCAAGTTGGTTAGGAGTCTGGTTAGGAGGCTGTAGTTGTAGTTGTGAAAAGCAATGGTGCCCTAGTGGTTCCACTGTGAAATTCTTTCAGTTCTACTGCAGTGCTCTGTTCATTCCTTCTGTATTTTTATTTACCTAGTTTGGAAAGTTAACTCTTGACTACTCTGATAGGTTTTTACAAATTGGTCCCACTCTGTTAGTCTCTTCCCAATCTAATCCAGTCCAGAAGATTCCTTTTCGTAAATACAGGTCTGTTCATATCACTTCCTTTCTCAAAGGCTAATGATGGCTAATTTTGTGTTTCAACTTGACTGGGCTGCAGGATGCCCAGAGAGCTGGTAAAACATTATCTCCTGGTATGTCTAAGAGGGTGTTTGGTGTTTGCAGAAGGGATTGGCATTTGAATGCGTAGACTAAGTAAAGAAGATCCGCCCTCACCACTGTGGGTGGGCATCATCCAGTGCCTTGAAGATCCAAATAGAACCAAGAGGCAGAGGAAGGCCAAATTTGCTTTCCCTCCTTGAACTGCGACTTCCACCTTCTCTGTCCTCAGACATTTGAGCTTCTGGTTTCAGGGCCTTGGACTCTGGGACTTACACCAGCAGAACCTTCCTTTCTCCTCCACTCCCCCTGCCCCCCTCCCCCCACCCTCCCACACACACTTGGCCTCAGGCTGAGAGCTAAATCACTGGCTCTCCTGGTTCTCCAGCTTGTGGTATATTGTGGGACTTCTCACAATTCCTATGATAAAGCTCCCCTTTCACATCTATATGTATATCCTGTTGGTTCTGTCTCTCTGTAGTCTCTGAACCCCGACTGATATACTCCCTCCCTCATTGTGGGGAAAATGAAAGTCTCCTGCAACTGAGGTCTTGAGCATTATTTTTAAGCTGCAAGTTCCTTCAAGCGACCAGACTTGATACTTCTCTACCTCTTTCCTTGAGCCCATCTTCATCTTCTGTTGTGACATCTCTGCCTCCAGAACCCGATCTCCCCTCTTTCCTAACTAAAGGCTCTGCTCAAATCCTGGCTCTCTCCCTAATCTGTCTTAATTCCCCTCAGGCAGGTTGACTTTTAACCCACATACCCTATTTTTTTGTTGATACGTCAGCTCCAGGAGGCATCAGAGTCAGTGTTGCACTAGAAATATTCATGTATTTGGTTTTCATTTTTGTAACTGAGAACTCAATAGATACTTGTCGAATTGTACGAAATTAGGGAGCATTCCATATGATAGATCACTCACTGAAATCTCTTATGAAAGAGACAAGTCTGAAGTCCAATTTTACAAAAGCCTGGTATTGAACCTTTGAAGTGGACCTCAATTAGAGACGGGAATCTTGCCTTTTGAAACAGCCTTCACTGAACATCAAACACTACTTATATTCTCTACAGTAGTTTGACAGAAAAATCTGTTTATATGGCAGTATCAAAGAGTTCTTACGACTTCCCAGGGAGTAATGGCACATTTAGAGCATTAAACATTTGATGTTTGTGGGGGTGGAGAATGGCCAAATTAATTATGCATATGTAGCATATGTAAATGCACCTCTGTTTCTACCTGAGATCTCTTGTGGACTAATTGTCTGCTTGGCTAACCTGTTATCAGTTATCTTGCTAGGTTAATTATAGTCTGCATGTTGACAAAGATTATTATACTTTACTTTCGTATGTGAATTTGTATATTAGGGCCAGCTAGTGTGTATGTGAAGAGGATGCTGTAATTACTGCCTACACACTTGCAGACTTGATGTATTCCATCTCACTTGGTTCTTAACAGGTTTTCCTATCTTCCTCTCTTCTGCCCCCTTTTCCTCTCTCTCCCCTTCTTCTTACAAATGAAGTTCAATCAGTTTGTCTAAGTTAGTAGAGCTTGGTATTGTTTAGCTGTGCTGCCCACATTATGCTGCCTTCTCATGTGAGGTCATTTCTCCGAAATTATAATGGAAATGGGGTTATACAGATTTGGTTTACATGTGATTTCTTTTTTGGATATTAATCTAACAGTTTCTTTGGATCACCTCTTGGATGGAATGATTATTTTTGTCTTCTAATACATATGGATGCAGTATAAGGGTTGAGAGATTATAATAATTTAGGTTCCATGTGGAATAGGATTTAGATTTGTCATTGGAAATGCATGAGAGACTAAACTAAACCACAGGGCCAACACAAGGCCTGTGGCAAACACAAGGCCTGCAGGATGAATCTGGCCCTCCACCTTATTTTATCCTGCCGGCACCTTGTTTCTACCTGGCGGCAGTGCCGAGCTCTCGCTTAACTGCTACGGAGCAGTTACATTTATACAGTCCTAACATAACATTCGGCCCTTTGAAGGCAACCTCGAGGCTGATGTGGCCCCCGGTGAAAATGAGTTTGACATCCCTGCACCTATTTATAAAAGTAAATTTCTCAAAATCACTTTTCAAATTTTTGATGTCTCAGCAATGCTAAATTAATTTGAAGTATTTGGGTTGTATTATTGGATTGGTCAAAAAGTTTTAGTTTTTTCTGTACAGTGGCTCTAGTAGTGCTCAATTGTCTTTAACTTCATTCAAAACAATTTTTTTTAGATTGTATTGTGACAACTGTCATATCAGAGTGCATTTTTAAAAAACTTATCAGAATTGGTGAATTTTTGTGCAGCCATTTCAGTATTGAAGATGGGAGAAGACAGTTTCAGCATATTATGCTTTATTATTTCAAGAAAGGTAAAAACACAATGAACGCAAAGAAGATTTGCGCAGTGAACCGGGAAGGTGCTGTGACTGATCGAACATGTCCGAAGTGGTTTGCGAAGTTTCTGGTACTGTTGACATTTTGGCCAGATCATTCTTTGCTGTGCAGCTGTCTTATGCCTTGGAAGATGTTTAGCAGCACCCCTGGCCTCTACCCGCTGGAAGCCAATAGCAGGGGATAGTCGACATCCTCAAAATATCCAAACCATAAAACAAATGAAAAATGTGTCTTTTATTTTATGGAGAAAATGAAATGTACTTTTTGGCCAACCCAATATTTTAAAGTTAAAAATATCTTGGTGGAAATTTTACATGAGTTTGCTTAGATTAAATTAGGACATTAAATTTAGTTTCTGAAATACGATTTTTAAAAAAAAATCTTTGAAACATTAACTAGGGCAAGTGCATATAGGTAAGAATCAGATATCATTTGGTACTGTGATCTTCAATCAAACTGCGTTCAGTTTGGAGTAATGAAAGTTTTATTTTTAAAACTGAGAATGTATAAAACAAAATGTTTCATGTGACTTAATGGTTTGACAGGTTTATGAAAGTCTTAAAAGATGAAATTGTCACGAGTGCAGCACTGCATTCCACATGGGACTTATGTAACTAGCAGGGAGGGCGAAAAAACCTGATGAAGTGGGAGAAATGACTCAGTTCCTCACTTTGTACTTTCAACATCTTATTTCCTCTTGTTTCAAATTCTACATGAGTATGTTATACCTTCAAGTATAATTATGACATTAACTCAGAAGCCTGATATATGAAGTGACAAGTCTTTTTTGTTTTGTAATAATTCTATTTGTACCATATTCAAACTTTCATCAACACTTTTCTTCAGTCCTGGAATGGGGCGGGTCACACCACGCTACAGACTTCTTAAGGTCACAGCCCAGGTCTTGTTCATTGTTTGCATCCATCACCTAGGTTCATATGCAGTTGGGCTCAGTAAAGGTAGTGGAATTATGTCAATTTTTATTTATTATACTGTACCCGGTGTTAGATTTCCGGAAAGTTTAATTTTTTTCTTTTTTTCTTTAATCTGATATATCTTCCAGTTAGTATTCACATTTAGCCTTATTATAATTTGAATATGTGCTAAACTGCTTCAGGGGAAGAGGAACAAAACCATTGATTGGTTAGTTGGTCCAGAGATAACACTCAGAAGATATCATTCTGATGACCCTGAACTCGACTAAACTAAGTCAAGAACCAAATAGTCTTTCAACATAAAGCCAGAAATAAAGGAAAAAAGGCATGCAGGGACACAGGAGAAAAAGGATGATTTAGATGGAGTGGAGGGAAGTTTCGTTTTAAACTAGTTAGAGCAATTGTAACTCTTACACTTTGTCAGGTTTTCCCAATAATGTAGAAACTGCTGACACAGAATTTTGCAGTGGATTGTATTATCGCTGTGTTTAAACTGAGTGTCCGTGTGTAGGAAACAGGTTAGAGATTACTTTAAGTATTCTGGCTGAAACGGGAATGCCATTTTTTAAATAAAGTTGTTCTTGGACTTTTTAATTAATGGCGAGATGTTAATGGAGGATAATTGAATTTAGTCTTACAATAAGCATCTCTGTGATTTGTTGGCTATAATATAATTTTTTCTTCCCCTGACTAGTTTTTACTTTTGATAAAGCAAATTTATTCTTTCTTCAGGAGGTGTTGAAATAAATTGTGTGTTAATTATGTTTAATGATCCTTATTTGAGAGGTCCTGAGCTTTAGTTCTGATGTTCAGAATTAATATAAAAGCATATTGAAAACATAATTGCATTTTGATTTGAGAACTTTATTTCATAAAACTCACAGAACCACTTATTCCTTTAAAATATGAAAGAATCCAGATGTGCAGTATTTCTGTGCTCATTTACTAGCTTCGTCAGTTTCCACAGCTGCAACATTGAACCTTTATAGAAATTACGGCGGGTTTGTTTGGGTTAAAATGAAGTTAATATGTGTAAAGCACCTAACCTAGTTTCTCACACATAGTATGCTATCAATATAGTAAGTGATCATTATTCTTATTAGATACTTAATGAATTTGGCTGTCTAGGGCACCATTTTTAGGGTGCAGTTCTGAATTCTTCCCTCCTCCACTGGTAATTCATTTAGCCTGACTTGGCTACTATGAAGAATAAAGGCGGGGCTTATTGGCTTTTGTGTGCAAGTCCTTTCAGAGTTACTAGATGTCCTGGAATGGGATGGAATAAGCTTTGTGGTATGTTCTATATGGTCATCAATAGTGACCAAACCGATTTGGAATGTTGTTTTGTTGCTAACTTCGAAATGTGTTCTTTTCTCTACAGAGGATGTTGATCTGAATGAATTGCCCATTACCCTTTATAATGTTAAAATGTGAAGAACTGTCAATCAACATAAACCTTACCAGATATAATACTTCCTTTCATAAACACGGGGAGGAGGCATCTCAAGATAACCATGGTGGGGGTGAAGCCCAGTGCTGTTACGTAACTTAAGAAAGAGGGTTTGTGATGGCGCCTACCTTTGGAGCCTGCATGTTGGGAAGTTATGGCTCGGAGGGTTACTGAGAAGCAGTCGTGTGTATTAAGCCATAATATATTACTTAAACTCTTTGAATCAACAGCTTGCCAGCTCCTCAGAGAGAGGCAAACATCCACTTGTGTAGTCGTAGATTGTTGTCCCGGTTAGTCTGTGGCAACAGAGGCTGTGAGAACCACTTCTGTGGCGAAATCTTTTCTGTCCCCTCCTCCTTTTGAATTGATGACCGTCTCCCTTGTGCCTGATTATAGCTTGAGCATATTCAGGCAGCTTCTCTCAAAGCACCTAAAATGTGTCACTGCGTGTGTCTCTTCTAGCTGGCCTATAAACTCCTGGACGGTGGCAGATGGTGACCCCGTGTAAGGGTCCACTTAGCGCAGGTTCTGGGAGTTCAGCACGGACCCTCAGCCAGTGTTAAGTGCATGTCTCCGGTGGCTTGAGACTTCACAATATTAACTGGCCCGATTATTGTATACATTGTTTGACATTCTCTCTAACAATTCTTCAATGAATGGCCTCTAGAAAGGCTGATCCCTTCCTGTATCCTGTACCACCCCCATCATTCCCATTCTTATTTTTTCCTCTGCTAATGCAAGTTCTCCATTTCCTTTCTTTCTTCAAGGAACAATTCAAGTTCTTCTCCCCAACAATAGGGCCCATTTGAGCAAGGTGTCCCTCACTTGATGACCTCTGGCCTTAGCTGTCCTTACTGGAGACGCCCCCCGCAACCCCAACTCTCCATCTGTCCGTAAAATGAGCATCCAGTACCTCTGTCACCTTGGGTAGAAAACTTGCTCTATAACTCTGGTCTTTAGTAGTTGGGCTAGTGGCCTGTTGACCTGCCTTTCATGTTTCTAGTACCCTGGTCCCTTAGGAGGCCTCATAGGGAGAGGGAGTAGCTGCAGGGAAAGGAAAGTCCTGGTTATCATCCCTGAGGCTCTCATGGAAGTTAATAATGAAGAAAAGATGGTTTGCAAACATTTAGTAAGTCTCAGGATTAGTTTCCTCTTAAATCACATTTTCCCAATTCGTTCGGTATCTGATTCATTTCATTCGAAGTATATTTCACCCTTCTGGGAAAGAGCTATGTGGCCATCATGGATTTCAACGAAATCTCATCTTAACAGATGATATTGTCCTATAACATCCCCTAGTTGGAGGGCAACAAGTTCTGATTTAAAAACAGACATTTATTAGTTATCCCTGTCATTTGTGCAGAAGCTTTACTTTGAGGGAGGAGGCAGCTCGGTTGGTTGGATGTGCTTAAGAACAGATGAAGTAGCCCCAGTATCATCTGCAAGGGCCTCGGTAGCTTCCCTTTTTATGATAATCTCAATTGCTCCTAAACTATTGGTAAGGAGAAGGAGAAACACCCTCTCAGAGTCCAGGGAGCTTGCTTCTGTTTCTTTTCACTTTCTGAACCCCATTTCAGTTTTCTGTAACTCTGATTAACCCAGGGCCATTTTTTTTTTACAATAAAAACAGACTTCTCTACAGTACTTTCCTAGCAAGACCCTATTTAGTAATTCTGTTGTTTGCCTCTCAGACACCAGTAGATAACATTGTATATTAATTGGAATAGGTCAGAATAGCTAGGATCACATGTTCAGACGGTTAAACTAAATTCCTTTGTGAGCCCATCCGGGTCCTGGAGAAGGTTGGGGAAATCTTTGGGTATATTCCTTATTCTGTTCTAGTCCAAGGAATGCATACAATTCTCGTTTCCCCTCTGCCTGTTACTGGTCTTCCTGGTTTTCTATTTTTTTTTTCAGAGATAGATTTTATTATGAGAACGCGAAGATGAATATCAGAAAGCTAATGTAATATAGACCTATATCTTAATGGAACATCATACATTTGCAATACATATTGAAATTGAAACAGGGTTACATTTGTTCCACTGTGTCAGTTTTTAACATGCACATGGATACAATTTTGCTCAGAAGTGTAATTGCACACATTTCAAACATGGAAATCAGAAAACAATGTTTTTCTCAATATGTTTTTCTTTTTTTTTTCTTTTTATTAATCATTGTTCATATACAGTTTTCTCCTTTTTACTCCCAATCCAGTTCCCCCTCCCACCCACCCCCCCCTTCCCTCCCATTACCACCCTCCCCTTAGTCTATGACCATGTGTCCTTTAAGTTTGTTCCTGTGAACCCTTCCCACTGTCCCCTTAAATTCCCTCTTCCTGGTTTTCTATTTTGAGTGTAATTTACCCATGCTTTTTCTAGGAGCTTCTACTAGAAATTCCAATCAAGATAAGGTTCCCATTCATTCAGTTTAATTTTAGAGCTGTCTTTTTCTAATTTTGCATGTAAAAATTGGTTTGGGCATCATAAGAGCTATATTTGGGCCATCTTAGGTTGATACCACTTCTCCTTAAATCTTCCCATTTCTGTAAGTACTTGCAAATAAAGGCTTCAATTTTATATCTATGGTATTAATGGGTGCTGGGGTCTGGGTGTTTCCAGCCTTGGACACATGATTTCCCGTGTTGATTTTAGTTTTATTTTGAGATCTATAGAGTCTGAATAATTTTCTAGGGATATTGTGGAGTGGGTTGAAGTGTGCTGCTTGTGGGTTAGGCTCCAAGGGGCTGTAACCACCTGAGTTGTCTCAAACCCTCCTATGTGTCTTGGTTTCTCTCCCTGGCTGTCTAATACAACTGTGAGGACTTGGAGCACTGGGTAACTACCCTTTATGTGTGCATCCCCAGATGAGTCAATTATTTAATTACAGTTGAGTTGGAGTTCCCTTTGGGACCTCTGCACATCACGAGGGATACCTTGGACACCTCCACAGAGATTCTTAGTTGCCTGAGAATACCTGAGGTGTGATTTGGAGGGAGGCAGTGCCCCTTACCTTCAGGGCCGAATGAGTTCAGGCTCTCATTTATCCAGGAAAAGGTTGCGTTCCCACTCTCAGCAATTCCAGGTGAAAAGCCTAAGTTACAAACTAGCCACCCATTTTTTTCCCTCCAGTCCTTAGTTATCTTGACCATTATCTTTGGCCTAGGTTCTCTCAACCCTTAACCCTTACCCTCCACCTTGAGGATTTCAAAAAAACAGCTCAAAGAAAGTCAGCATCTTACCTTAAAACAGGTAAAAAAAAAAAAGGGGAGGTCCGAAGTTCCAAGGAAAAGTCACTCAAGTCCATACCTGATGCAAAGCAGGGAGCCTGTGTGGTGCAATGGGCCTCTGATGATACCTGGCATGGGTCCAGGCCTACATGGTGGTTTTGAGTGGGCTTCTCTAGAATCCTGCCATACTATGGCACGATAAGGCAGTTGGAGTCACGGTAAGAGCATCTGCGTCACAGCACCCTAATGTTGGCACAAGAACAGTACCAGGTGTTAGACCGTTGGAGTCAGACCAGACCTTGGCTCAGCGACTTCGGTACTTGAGTCTGGCTAAGAAAGAATTCAGCGCCAAGATGCTGTAAGAGAAAGTTTATTTTAAAAATCACAGAGTTAGATGTGGGCTGTAGAAGAGATAGGCTCAAGAAACAAGGCAAAAGAACTGACCCTTAGAGCCTAGGAGAGAGAAAAGTGAAGGAAACATGCAGGGGCAGGGTGGTGGGGGAGCAGGACAGGCCTGGGCAAGCTCCTAAGAGGGAGAGAGTGCTGGGTCCTTTGTCCTAAGGGCTTTTAAGAGTGGAGATTTTAGGGGAGGTCCCAGGGGAAGATCTCAGGAGACTGTGCGTCAGCTTTCCAGGCTCGTCCATTCAGGATTGTGGTCTCCAGTGATTGGCTGGCACCACAGCAGGGGCTCATTAGTCAGTGCGGCTGGTCCTCAAGCCAGCCACTGCATTGCTTATCTGCTTTTCCTGCTTTTCTGGGCCTGGAGCTGAAACAGACTGAGCCCTAGGTGTTAGCCCGAGGGCTTAGTGCTTAAGGGAGTGGTCATGCAAGGGCCTGCATGTAAGTTGAATGAGGCCATTGGTCAGTTCCTCGTTCATCCGCTAAGGGAGTCTCCCACATGACCAGCGGCATGCCAGTGGACGAAAGGTCAGGGGAGGGTCCTAACTTCGGGGACCAGGGATATGAAAGGTCAGGGGCCCTAAACTGCATACCCAGGTGTATGCTAGGGGAGGAAAGGTCACCCTGGGGGCGAGGTCCTTGTTTTCCTAGTCTGCCCCGTGCTACACACCCAAGGGCTTTCCCACCCTGGTGACCTTCTGTATTTGGCCCATCAGCCTTGATCTGCTCTTGACTGTCTAACTGCCTTCCACATTAGGACTGACTTTATTGTGCTTATTTACCAACGCTTTTATTGTGACTGAAAATTAGAAGTCTTTTTTGCAGACTCCCAACCCTGTACTTCAATTAAACCATAATAGTTTATTGATAGTTAATGTATACAGGAAGAAACTTCAATGTCATTGAGATTTTCTTTTGGAGAAAATTCCCGTCTAAGACAAAAGCAGAGACTTTTTGAGCTAAGAACTGCTGGACTTTAGAGTACCATCAATTATGACTGAGTTAAGAAAGTTTTCTATTTTGCATCCTCTACTCTTATTTTTCCTTTGTACTGGGCCTGTGTGTATATTATTTTCTTGCTCCTTGATAATAATATCATTAAGCAGGCATAGTAAAAAAAAGTTAGTAACTTATTTGATTCTGAGTTTTAGAATAATTTTACAGTGAATTATTTTTATACCTTTTATGGGCAAAGTAACAAGAATAGTATTTGTTTTGTATTATATACATATTATATATACACATATACATATATAATATATGTTAACATTTTTATACTTACAAATTTTCAAATAATATACAACAGCATTGATTTTTACATTTAATAGTATGTGGAAAACATTTGAATGACTGAAATCTTTACATTTATGCTTAATTAGCATAGTATGAGTTGAATTTAATCTTTATTATTTTTATGAAAGCCAATTTGCTAGGCTTTGTGGGAGATGTAACAATAAATTTCTTACCCTTCAGGGACTCACAGAACCACGGAACTTTAGAGCAAGAAGACACCTAAGAGATTGTCTTTGTTGTGTTTAAGAAGCAGCCCTCCAATTCCTGCCCATTCAGCGTCTCCCGTGTGCGGCTCCCCACGCCCCCTGACGTGCACTGCTGTCATCCTCTGTGCAGGGGACAGGAGTGTAGGCAGGCGGGTGACTGGGTGGCGTGAAATGTGTAGCTCCCAGGTGCTCCCTTCTGTCTCATTTGTTTGGTAAGCAGGAGGAGATGCAGGCTGTTTTCAGGTCAGTTTTTTCAGTCCAGGGATTTAAAACTGTGAAATCAAGAAATTGTTTTATAGAGGGTACTGACTGGAGTATAAAACATAAACTGTCCCGACTGGTGTGGCTCTGTTGGTTGGGTGTCACCCCGCAAAGCCAAAGGTCCCCAGTTTGAATCTCAGTGAGGGCACATTTCTGGGTTGTGGGTTTGGTCCTGGTCAGGACATGGATGAGGGGCACCCAGATTGATGTTTCTCTCTCACACTGATGTTCTCCCTCCCTTGCCCTCTCTCTAAAAAAATAAATATGTATAATCTTTAAAACAAACTTAAAGAATACTAATATGTATCACAGATTATTTCAAATGTATCATGTGGGTTTGTATATATTGGGTTATATGAAGTGTATTATAAGTACATTTATATAAAATGTATTTTTTTACTGCAGTGAAAAGAGTTTGGTAAACATGTTTGGTAAACATGTCTCTAATCTGTCCATTTTTTACCCTTGCTTTCAAGCTGGGGAGCAGCCATTGACCCCCACACCCCTAGGTATGCTACTTACCCTTTTTGTTCTGCTCTCGTCTTCATGACCTGACTCCAAGTTAAAGTAGTTTCTACACAGGTGGAAATCTACAAGGTGATATTCTCCCACAATACATCTTAATAAAAGACATGCAGGTAAAGTGGTTTTTACACAGGTGGAAATATACACGGTGATATTTTCCTGTGATACATCTTAATAAAAGATGTACAGCAAGGTAGTTTTTTAATTATTCTGGTTCTGTTTGCATGCCTCTGGATACAAATAAATGCTTTGATGGATCTAACTGTTAATCTGCAAGTATTGTTTATGATGTGCTTAACTTGGTACCAAGATGTGATTTAAGCACCAAGAGAATTTGGATTATTTAATACTAGTACATAATAAAACTACTTATCAAATATTCATGTGGGCACATACAGAGGCATGATTGTATTCTTGTAGTGCACAATATAAATACTAATATTGTTTTGGAGAAGCAGCATGGCATGCCGAAGCCATGGCTTGGAAAAAGGCATTGTAGTATGTTTTTATCTGGGGGAATTACTGGCAAGTGTAATTGAGAGATTCTAAATACTGAAGTTGTTTACTTCACTTCTTACTTTGGCTTAAATGTTTTTGTTTTTGTTGTTTTTCTGTTTTTTAGTTTTAGTCATCACTGAATTGTTCTTAAAGACCTATGGGTGAAGCTAAACCATACTTGTTTTATGAATTTTGATAATTCTATCTTTTTTTAACGATAAAAAATTCCTCTCGCTGACGATAGTTTAAAAAGCATTTAAACAGAAGAGTGGACCAAATGCTCCTGTGCCCATTCCACAGCTCCAGCGTTTACCAGCTCTGTCAGCCTCTGCCCAGTCCCTTCCCTCAATGCCTAATGGTTCTGATGCAGTTCCTCTGTCATAAAACATCATCTGTAAATATCTCAGGATGCATTGCTGAAGAAATGAGGAATTCCATTTTTAGATATATGGAGTAGAATCTTAAGAACCTTTTTGAGGAATGTACTAAAGTTACCAGTACTCAAACTGCGTTTGGGGTGCTAGAGAGACACAGAGGATAAATGGAGAAAGAGACACACTTGTTGAGCAGTTTACCAAAAAAGAAAAGAAAGGTTACACCGAAAAAGCCAGTTAATAGCTGTTAAGTGCCCATGGAGAGAGAGGGAGAAATTGGTCTTTGTGAACACCTAGTGTGTGTCTGCATCGTACACAGGTCAGTGGGGGGGTGGAGGGAGTAAAGCCAAGAGCACTTTATACCTTCTGAGGTAGATACTCTGTTTCCAAACTTTTTCGTGAGGTGAAAAAAATCAAAGATGTATACAAAGACTGCTTGTGGAAATATTCACGGCACTATTTGAAGAATTGAAGCTAAGGCTCAATAATAGTGGAGTGATGAAATACACATAATATATTTATAAGATATTGTAATATTTTTAACCACTGGAAATGATATGATACCAGTGTTATAAAATGTTTAATGCATATTAAAAATACCTGAAAGAAATTAACCCAAATATTAACATGCATTAATAGTGGATATCTCTAGGTTTTAAATTATGAGTGATACTTATTTTTTCATTTTTTTGTGGGGAAGTATTGCAAATTGAGTACTTACTGTATGTTAAGCACTATTTAAGCACTATTTATACTTCTCACTATAGCCCTAAGAGGTTTTATTATCCTTATTTTATAGATGAAGAAATGGAGTCATAGAGAGGTTAAGTACTTTGATAATCTGAGTTTCTCCAAGTATATTTTTTTGCTTCCAAATGTAGTTTTATCTCCAAGAAGACATTGTAAATATTATTTTGTTTTTTTGTAAAATATATGGTGAACATTGTATCATTAGTAAAAATATTCATAAATTGATGGATAACATTTCATCTTCTAAACATACCTTGATTTTTAAAACTGGTCCTTTGTTGTTGTTCCGTGCCCCCCTCCTCCTGCCCCAGCAGCATTCTGCTTAGAGGAAATACGGTACAATGAACCTCTCTGTAAATAAATCTGTGCGGGCTTTTCTGGTTATCTCCCCAGGGAAAGCTCTCAGAAGTGGAATTATTGGGTCAAAGAACATAAACATTTTAAAGGCCTTTGATTTGAGTGGTGAGATTGCAGGTGACAAATGATCATTCCTCCTTAACTCTAGTGAGGTGGTTTTGGTGCTATAAATTTGGGAGAAATAGGTCATCTAAACATCAGCGGGAATTTGTGCTTTCATAGTTGCTCTTGTAAAAGTCCAGTTTCTCTGAGCTTGCTGAAGACAGAAAACACAAAAAGAGGAGAGACATACTTTGGAGATTAAATTGTGGCGATTACTTGCTCTGTGACCTTGAGCAGCTACTTCTTCATTTTTTTCTGATTATCTTAAAATTGGGGTTAGCCCAAATTTTTATTGCAAATTGTCTTATGAAAATATACAAAGTATACATATCAAATTTACATGAATTTGCTTTGATGTTTGATTTTAGAACCTCAGGCTCATAATTAGGTAGAGCAATTTCCATTGTATAACTTAAAAATTATACATGTAAAAGGTGTAATACATTGATTAGAGATGGTAATGACCATAGAAAGGGTTTTAGTGTTGCATTTTTAAATAAAAACTACAGTTTTTCCTTAGGGGTCACTTATTTTCTTTTTGTGACTGGAAAGAACAGAAAATCTTTTGGTAATTAATTGATGGTCTCTGTGAAATGACCAAGTTTTTATTGTGGTGTCTCTTGAGCATGTTTTCTTTTAGAAGCTCCTGTAGGCAACTTCTACAAAGACTTTAACTGGAGATTTGGGCTGGGAGAGAAGGGTTTCTGCTTAAGGGGGTTCAAGGAATAATTAATGAAATCAGAAAATTCTCCTATGAAGCTACCAAAGAGGTTAGGATTGAATTTCCTGGGAAGACCAGATTCATAAAGGGTAATTTGTCATTGTAGAAATTTGAGAGTTACAAAGGCGATGAAAAGAAAACATCGTATTAAAATTTGAAAGCAGTATGTATTGTAATGGAAAAAATACTACTTTTCACTTTGAATAGTAATTATGAAACTATTATAAATGGTAGAGATGGAAATTTATGCCCAAGGACAATTTTAATCAGAGGTTTTTAATTAATAATCAATAATTAGATTAGAATGGTTCATAACCTTGCAAAGTTAGGTGTATGTGTATTTTGGAAGGAGAAACATCCAGTGCTTTCTTTCAAGTTTTTAAAGTAATGACTCCAAAAAACCAAAGCTAATAGTAGAATAGAATATAAACTCTACAAAGCTAAGAATATTTGTCTCTTTTATTCTCCTTTATCCCTGGTTCCTGGTACACAGTTCTGCTCAATAAATATTTGTCAAATTTATGATTTTTGTAAATCTGTATAATAGTAGTGGGTTTTTAGAAGTTAGAGATGGAGCACATTCCAGATTTGGTGTGGTTGTCGTTTTATAGGTCAGCTTCTTTATTTGTCCAAAAAATTTCTCTTGGTGTTTAACTTGAGATGAGTAGGTAGAGAATTTGTATGATAATTTTGTGATTGAAGTGATTTCTTTTTTTTAAGTATGGAAATGTAATAGGAAAATTTTTCTAACCAATACATATTCATTTATTAGTGTATTAGAAAATGTACTCTGATGCTGTTTTAATTTGATTCAATGAATGAGATCTTAATAGAAAACTTCTTAAATTTGTGAATGGAAAGTTTTGCTAATTGTGTTCATTAGATCAAGTAGTATGTGAATAACTGCTATTCTCACTAAAAATGTAAAATCAACAAAATGTTGACAAATTTACCTGCAGGGAACATTGCTTTATCAGCAAGAGAGCTAGATTTTTGCTGCGAAGCCCAGTGATTCTAGCTCAGTATCATTACACAGCATTTTCAGCAGGCGATATATTGTGTAATCTGTGAGTCTGTTCGTCAGCGTAATAAGTTTGTGTACTCTTTAAAGCTGAAGTTTGAGAGAGGGTTAAAACGCCAGTCTGTTTTAAATATTTTAAAGTTACAGCCTTTCTAAAATGAGAAAATGAGTGAATTTCCTGAGATTGGAGTGTGATGGCACCAGTGTTGATTTTATAAATCAATTTCTTTGTTAATTCAAGCAAGGGATGATTGTAAATTCTTTATATATATAGATTTTTACTAGTCAGACATAAAAGATAATTGAAAAGTTGTTTGCTGCCCGCACTTAATTATTTGTGAGTAGATGTTTTACATTTTATGTATCTTTGGGCAGAGAAAAAAATTATTGCTTTTTTGTGTTTTCCATAATTGTTTTGCTATTATGAGTAGGAGCTATGATTATTTTAAATTTATTCAAAACCAGTTGTATCCTTACTCTAAAAGGCTGTTGGAACATTTGCATGATTTTGGTCTTTCACGTTATTTTAAGAGGCCTTGTGAAATACCCAGAATGATTTTAATGGAAGGGCAGGAATTTGCCTTCATAGATTCCATATCTTGCCATATGGTTTCCTTCTTTAGTTGAAGCATGATGAATTTATAAGGTCACGCCACACGTTTTAGTATTTAAGTATAAGTATAAAATACACTGTGAAGTCAGATTTAGAATTTTGGTCTTTTTCTAAAAGATTTGATTTATTTATTTTTAGAGGGGAAGGGAGGGAGGAAGAGTGAGGGAGAAACATCAGATCAGTTACCTCTCACACGCCCCCCACCTGGGGACCTGGCTCACAACCCAGGCATGTGCCCTGACCGGGAATTGAACTGGTGAACTTTTGGTTTGCAGGCCAGTGCTCAACCTACTGAGCCATACCAGCTAATTTATAGTTGGGATCTTTGAAGTAATTTAGCCTAATCTTTTACCCAGTGAGGTTATTCTTTCTATAGTGTTTCTAATAGGCTTTGCTTAAAAGCTCAGTGATCAGTGACTTTTCTCTATAAACCAGCCTTTTCATTAATTATGCAATAATTAAGTTATTCTTTCTGTTTAACTCAAATCTGCTTTGTGCTAGGCACCATAACTTCCTTGTTCTGCTTTTTAAATTATGAAATATGCGTACAAGTATTGAAAATATAATGAGCATCAAGATTAATTTACTCCTAATTTTTGCTTTATTTCCTTGAAATTACTATTTTGTATTAATGTATTATCAGATGCATGTATGTTGTATCTCAAAGAACGTACATAAATTTGTGGCATTTCTGTTCTTTATTATTCTAGTAATTGTGTTCAGAAAGGAAATGTGGTTAATGTGTTATGTGAACACCCGTTCAATGTTGTCTTTTGCTTTCTGTCCTGAAGTGAAGCAAGACACTCCTTGAAGGACCTCAGTTGACCTGAGATCCTCCCAAGTGCCAGAGCCTGGCCACTGTTCCCTTTATTTATTTCACATGGAAACTTCTAGATCATTACTCTTACTGCAGGGTTCAAGTCTTACTCCTTCAAAACTTGTGCTATTTGGCAATTTATTGCCTTCTCTTCGGTGTTGTCAAATACCAACTGACCTCCTCAAGTCACTCTAATTTATATGACTGTTTTCTTTTAAAATAAGAATCAACACCATTGATCGTGTGTACACCATAACCACATTTATCTAACCTCTCAAAAATATTAGTATAAAAGTAGTAATAAAACTACTCTTCCTGTGGATAGAATATTCTCCAAGTTAATCAAGTGAAATGAGAATAAAAATGAGTTCCATGTTAAATAATATGTATGGAGACAAGATGAAAAGCTACTGGCATTAAAAAGAAAAACAAAACCGAGACAAAAACAACAAAAAAAATTCATCCCTGCTAAAAATGACTATAATAACCTGTAAAGGAAATCAGAACCATAAACGAAATATTTTCCAGGGAGGGTAACCAAAGATGTGTTTATTTTATCCAAAGTGAAAGTTGCATCCTGGTTGGTGCTGCTCAGTGGACTGAGCACCGGCCTGTGAACCGAAAGGTTGTCACTGGTTCGATTCCTGGTCAGGGCAGATGCCTGGGTTGCAGGCCAGGTCTCCAGTTAGGGGCATGTGAGAAGCAACTGATCTGTGTTTTTTCTCCCTCTCTTTCTCCTCCCTCTCCCTCTCTCTGAAAATAAATAAATAAACTCTTTTAAAAAAGTGACAGTTGAAAATAGGAAGCTCTTGTATCTACTAAAGAGGTATTGAAAATTTTAGACAAATGTTGGGAAGCCTTAAAATGACACAGTGATCTATCAGTGTGGTTACAGAAGAGTAAACATCTTTAGAAAACATGGCATTAGCTCTTGCTATGTCTGAACAGAAGGTTATTCAAAAGTGAGGCAAAACAAAAGGTTTAGGCATGGTGGTACAAATCAGTCCTAGAGGAACTTGTTGCAGTATCATGAAACTGCTTTGTACTCTAGTAGTATTTGGTTTTGCCCTTTGGGGTATAAGGGTCCCCAAACCTAGCCCTACCTCCCACCCGCTTGACTGCACAGCAGGAGGTGAGGCAGCAGTGAGCAAGCAGGTGAAGCTTCATCTGTATTTACAGCCGCTCCCTATGATCCTATGATCGCATTACTGCATGAACTCCTCCTCCTGTCAGATCAGCAACAGCATTAAATTCTCACAGAAGCCCAAACCCTACTATGAACTGAGCTGGCAAGGGACCCAGGTGGTGCCCTCCTTATGAGAATCTAATGCCTGATGATCTGAAGTGGAGCTGGAGTGGTGATACTAGCACTGGGGAGTGGCTGCACACAGTTTATCATTAGCAGAGAGGTTTGACTACCCAGAGACCGTAATAAATCAGTTGCTTGCAGGTGCATATCAAAAACCAGTCAGTGGCCCTGGCTGGTGTAGCTCAGTGGATTGAGTGCCAGCCTGTGAACCAAAGCATTGCTGGTTCGATTCCCAGTTAAGGCACATGCCTGGGTTGCAGGCCAGGTCCCCTTTGGGCAGCATGCTTTGTGCGGCGTGTGAGAGGGAGCCACACATCGATGTTTCTCTTTCTCTCTCCCTTACTTTCTCTCTAAAAATATATTAATTAATTTAAAAAAACAATCAGTGAGTGGCAAGTGACAATTAAGCTGCATCCAGTGGCAGGCTATAAGCCACCCCCCTCCCCCTACCTCACCCCCATGTCCATGGAAAAATCATTTTCCATAAAACTGGTTGGGGACAGCTGCCTTAGAAGGGAAAGTGAAAAATAGCTTAAATTTCATTACAGACCCGTGTGTAACTGTAGCAGTGTCCCCATTGTCTACAGAAACAATATGCTGTTTGTTATATAAGCTTTATTTGCTTTGAGGGAGGAAATGATTCCAGGAACCTAAGATAAAATAAAGTATCAAGATTTATGGCAGAATTAGAGATATGTTGTTAGTAGTTTCAGAAATACTTGGTGGGCCCTCAAAAATTCCAGTAAGCCTGAATGAGATTGGCTATAAACAAGTGCATATGAATTAGTTTTTTGTTCATATTTAGAAGTTTTTTTGGCTTCAAAGATTTGGTTTTAGTCATGACTTAGTTAGCTATGCCTGTGCATCAGTGGAATATCATTATATTTTCCAATTTGGGTAAAGGAATTTCAAATTAAGAAGTTTAAGTAAAAAATTAATATTTCAGAGAGTAGTTGGTCCTTTTTGATGGATTGAGGATTAAATTTATTAAATAGAAAAAAGAATAGTAAGAAACCAGTTATGATTTAAAATGAAGTTTGAATTTCAATGTCAGATTTAAAATGTGACCTATTTAAGTGCAGAAATGCCAAGACCTTTAATTGTAATAAAAACATGGAATGTGCACAATAGCATGTATGAGTTCTTATATATGGTAAAAAGATAACTCCCGGTGGCCATTAGTTTCACTCTTAGTAATCATCAAATTATTCCAGATACGGTACATAGTTTATAACCCATGACCCCCTTAGGCTTATTATAATCAGACTTTGAAAAATATGTATCCTAAACATTCTCTATAGATGGGATAAATATTAGGCCCTGTGGCTATATCAACTATTTTGCAAATCTGTTTATTTTAGTGAATAAAAGAAAATATTAAATGTATTATTGAATAATTAAGGTATTGATGTATTGGTTCAATCATTGGCTATTAAAAACATTAACTTGGTGCCAGCCTGTGAAGCAAAGGGTCACCAGCTTGATTCTCAGTCAGGGCACATGCCTCGGTTGCAGGCCAGGTCCCCAGTAGGGGCACTTGAGAGGCAACCACATATTGATGTTTCTTTCCCTCTTTTTTCCTCTCTAAAAATAAACAAATCTTTTTTAAAAATTTGCTTCAAAAATATCACAACATTGGGTGGGTTTTTCAAAAAAGGCCTTACTTATCACTGCAAAGAGAAGGAAAGAACCAGGCAGGGCTGGAGGTGGCAGAGAATATAGATGAAAAGACATTTAAAAGATGCAGTAACAGTTGCCTATGTGGATTTTGTTTAGATCTGGATTTGAACAAACTATTTAAAAAATTCTTAAGAGACAGTTGGGGAATTGTGAGCACTGATTGGTAGTTAATGTTATAAAGAAATTATTAATATATTATAGAAATTATAATGATACTGGATTATGTTTTAAAAACATATCTTTGTCTTAGAGATATACATACAGAATTATGTACAGATGAAGTAGTGAAATGCCTTGAATTAGATTCATAATAATCCAGAGTGGTGGGATCGGGGTTGGGGGTTAGGTGGAGATGTAAATGGTACATGACTTGCCATGAGTGAATAATGATAGGTTCATTATACTATCCTCAATTTTGCATATTTTGAAAATTCTTTCAAAATGAAAATTCAAAAACAGTGTGATGCAACATTATTCCAAGAGGAAACTGCAGCACTAGGTGACA
Organism: Phyllostomus hastatus; assembly: GCF_019186645.2. Classification (NCBI taxonomy): domain Eukaryota; kingdom Metazoa; phylum Chordata; class Mammalia; order Chiroptera; family Phyllostomidae; genus Phyllostomus; species Phyllostomus hastatus. The sequence continues at coordinate 30,058,491 of NW_025333709.1, read as the reverse complement.
TTGCTGTGTAATAATATATCCAAAGTAAAGGTGGATGTCAGTAACACAGAAATGTGCTTATTCTAAACATATCTAATGCATAAACATATCTAATGTATAAATGTATTTTGTTTTTCTTCAGAGCTGAAGCCATTTATTTGCATCTTGGATGATTAACACCTAAATGCTTAATTCTCAAAACTGCTCAAGAGTCCCACAGACAGGACTAGATGATCCAAGTTACCACCGAGAAATTACTGTCTTGAGTTCTACGGTAAGATTATAACAAATATTCTAAATAATGACTGTGAGGTCTAAAATGCTTTTTAAATGCTATATTTGAGATACTACCTTCTATTATAATAATTTCTTAATCCTGTAACTGTTATACCCTGAGTTCAAAGTTATGATAATCAACCAAAGATCTTAGAAATACCAGCCTGCAAACAAGGCTTTGGAGCATTTCCTCCTCATAGATGCAGCTGGTAATGGATGCAATTTTGTTATGGGAATGCCATGCTGTCTCCTTGCTGTTTGTCTCAGGATGGGCCCTCTGGAAGCTGATTCTGAAAAGGAGTGTGGCCTCCAGGGTGTTTATTAGGGATCAGCCTCTATTAGGAGAGGTGGCATAGAAGCAGATTGGGCAGAGGAAATTGAACTGCAGGGCAGGCTCAGCAAAGCCGTGGCCAACCAGCCCTATGGGGATCTTGTGGTTGTGAGAGTTTCTTTCCCTTTGTAAGTAGTAAGGTTCTTGCAAATAGAGACATAAGATGCCTTTGCATCTTGCACAGGTCATGGTAGAAGCTGCTCAGCAGAATCTGTTGAATGATGAAATCTGAGAAAAATCTTGTGGTTTCTTCAGTGACACTTAATCCTTGCCCTTTATTTCCCCAGTTTAGAGTGGCAGGGTTAATGGTGACACAGGTGGTTCTAGTTTATCAGGAGCAGACATGAAAGGTAACTTGCCATCTGTAATCAGCCTGTGCTATATCCCATTGTGTTTCTGGGCTCCATAGATAAGGAAGACTTGCAAAGGGACCTGAGGAAAACCACAAGCGTAGGCTTTAAAGAACATAAGATCAAATCCATAAAGAGGAAAGAAAAAACCTAAAAGACACAGTGATAACTTCTAGGCTATTAAGGTGTAAGGATTATGGATCTAACCTGTTGTTTCTTCAGTGTGTGGAGAATAGGCTCATCAGATGTGAATTGTTATCCTTTCAGGTTCAAGGGTTAAGAGAATCTATTTCCTAAAAGCATTTTTTAAAAGTCAGCATCTTTTCCTAGTGGTACATTCCTGCTCTAAGCCTGGAAATGTAAGTCCTGTACTTGACTTCCTTGTTTTTTCCCCTTTTCACTGTAGAATTCCCTGAGGCAGGATTCGCATTAATAAATCCCTGATCCTTATTAAGGGCAAGGATTAGGTGTCACTGAAGAAACCACAAGATTTTTCCAGAGGAAAATTGCATTAATTTTTCTCTGAACCTTAATACTATGTTAATGCTTTATATGTAGAGGACCTTCAATTACTATCTTTTAAATAAGGAAATAAGGAATAATTGGCTTTATAATTAATGTGGTAGGAAAATGAGGACTAAAAACTCAGTAATTCAGAACCAGAAATTTGGTTTTTCATTATAATTTTTCCTAATATATAGTCAGTTTTATGCTTCATCTTTTAAAATATGTAAATAACCCTGGCTGGTGTGGCTCAGTGGATTGAGCGCCAGCCTGTGAACCATAGGGTTGCTGGTTCAATTCCCAGTCAGGGCACATGCCTGTGTTGCAGGGTCCCCAGTTAGGGGTGTGTGAGAGGCAACCACACAATGATGTTTCTCTCTCTCTCTTTCTCCTTCTCTTCCCTCTGTCTGAAAATAAATAAATAAAATATTGTTTTAAAAATTTCCTTTAAGAAAAATAAAATATGTAAATAATTTTCTTCATATTGAGAAGAATGAGAGCATACTTATGTTTCATTAAGTAAATCAGTTTTTAAAATTAAAATATATATCTTCAAAGCAATAATTTGATTACTTAGAGAGTTTTTGCCTTATCTGTTCTCTTTGGTTCTTCATTTCCTTCTTGTTCATTTAATATCCCCACCAGAGGGCAGGCAAAGGAAGGGAGAAAAGAAGGTATTAATTTTAGTACTCAAAGTGTTACCTTCCACTGGGATATTTTGTTATGCTTCATGGATTATATTAGGCAAGAGGATCAGCTAGTTTAGCTATTTGAAAATATGTAGTAGAATGCTCAATTTTTTGGAAATAAATTATATAAGGTTGATTACTGGGTTTATTTAAATAATTATACTTTATATCTATATTCTTAGATGCATATATTGTAAATTATCACTTTTTGGCAGGGGGAGAATTCATGCTAAGGTTTTCATTGCCACTATTGATAATTGCAATTGATTGTGATGAGGACTTTTTTGTTTTTAAAAGTACATTGGAATGTTCATAATACAATACTCTTTTCATGTCCTGTAACACGATATTCCTGAGGTCTATTAGCGAAGTTTTAGAAAGATAAGAAATAATCTTTGAGTACAAGTTAGTTTTTCACTTCAGTTGTAAGTTTATTTAAGGTGTAAGGACGACACACCTCAGACCAAAGTTTTCAAAGTCTAGATGTTAAAGTAGATGGATGCTAAACATTTTATGGTCTGAATATTACTTTTTATGGTCTGAATATTACTGCTAACACCCATTGTAGATGTACAAGTATATGTACAAACAAAGTGCCGTTTCATGGTTGATAGCTGTTTGGTTTCTTATCAGTACGAACAGCAAATGTCCTAAAAATCAGCTTCAAAACAGCTGGCATTTGACCTACTGGTGTTCAGCACCACCTAAACGCAACTGACGTTTCTTTGCTCTTCGACATAAATAGCGTGTCTTATCTTCTCATCAAGGAAATTGGTAAAAGCACCTTTCTGAGTGCTTGTAGGTCTAGTAATGTAGAAGAACCTTACAATGGATTTTTTAAAAAGAGTTGTTCCTCCCATTCTTTCGGGAGATGTGGTTTTGGATACTGGAGCTAGTCTTGAGGAATGTTCCCCAAGATTGCTGAAGGTGAGACGTCTTAGTTTGCTTTCATCAGAGAAGACTGTAGATGAGGAAGATGGAATCAATTTCTGTTGTAGGAATTATGACAGACACCACCACCACCAGCTAGGTAACGTACAGATGTTTTCAGTCCTTTAAAAAGTATTTGAGGAAAAATCATTTTTACTAGTATGAATTATAGTGAGCATAAATCTTCATTTTGAAAATCAAGTTTAAACGTTAAAAATGTTTAATACAGTAAATATATAGTTGGTCTAAATTTTTTTACTATTAAGTTTTTGCTTTGAGTTTAGATGGAGAAATATTGATGCTATAAATCAAGATAAAGCCATTAATAAGGTTTACAGTTTCATGATCTTGGAATATATGCTAATATTATTGAAAAAATGTTATGACTCATAGAATATATAAATGAAAAGTAAAAAAGATCCCATCTTTCAATATAATCATGATTATTTTTCATCATAGTACATTTGTTTCATATAATCCTACACAGTTAAATTTAATGCCTTTTAAAGTTTGAGCTAATGATTCTCATTCTGTGTTAGGAGAAAAGTCAGTTTTGTATATAGTAAATAGTAAATGTTAAAGGAAAATCCTTTAGGAATAAGATGGAAGAGTGCTTTAAATTTTTAAATTTTTGACTAAAACACTTTAAAATGTTCTGTATAACTATGATTTTTTTTTTATTTTTGGGAATAAATAACTGCCCATATAATGTAATGTAATATTTAGTAGTAAGAAGAGAGTTTCTGTAAACCTTCTACAGTTTTGATATATATTCTTATAGCTCTTTTCTATGCATATTCTAATGTACACAAATATATTTTTATTTATAGAATTTAAAATTGAGGTTTACTATTCAAACTGTTCTAATATGTGGTTTTTCATTTAATATATCACGAACATCTTTCTGCCTCATTTAAAATGCCCTCCATTGTGTGGATATAATGCTTTATTCTATCGGTCCCTTACTAATGAACGTTTAGAATGACTTTAATTTTTAGTTATTAAAAACAAATATCCATTTGTCTATCACATTGTACCTGTGTATGATTGCTTCTTAATATAAATTTCTATGTACATTTAAAATTTTGATAGACAGTGTCAAGATACCTTTAAAAAATTTCTTAATTTCAGCTCCTCAGTGTAGAAGAGTATCCCTATTTCTTTGTGTTCTCCCTAGTGCTGTTTCTTTCAGTTTAAAAATTAGCGTTGTATTTGTGAGAAACCATACCTTCTGTTTTAAAAGTACCAATTATGTAAAAGAAAGAAGGAGTTCTTAAGTTTTAAAAAGAAATATATCTTGATATCTACAATGTACTATTAGAAGTTTTTTCCCTTTCTTTAATATAAAAAATATACGTTGATATTTACCATGTATTGATATTAGAAATTTTCTTTCTCTTTTTTTGTACTATTCACTCATTTGAATGGATGAAGTGGAAGTGAGGCCATTGAGGAGTTAGTACCTTTTAATTTCAGTTAAAATCTATAAATCCTTTAGCACTGAGTTTTGTGTTTAATAGTGCATATATGCATAAGTGAAAATGTGAATATATTAATATGTTGTTATTTAAGTTATTAAAACTTACTTTACCTTTAACTTTCAGTCTTTTTTCTTAAGGATTTTATTTACTTATTTTTACAGAGAAGGGAGGGAGGGAGAAAGAGGGAGAGAAACTTAGATGTGCAAGGGAACCATTAATCGGCTGCCTCTTGCATGCCGCCAACCAGGGACCTGGCCATAACCCAGGCTTGTGCCCTGACTGGCCATCGAACTGGCAACCTTTTGGTTCGCAGGCAACACGCAGCCCACTGAGCTATACCAGCCAGGACAGAGTTCTGTCCTGAATCATTTTCTGTACCAGAGCCTATGTGGTTCGACTTCGTGTATAATTGCTATACCTATTCATTTAATATGGCTCCTTTTATTTAAAAAAAAAAAAGGACTACCTTACACATTTTTTAATATAGCATATGTACTATAAAATGTAATTAGATTTTGTAATTTATATTAATTTTCATATAAGCACTGCATTTAATGATTAAGAGTTTTCTACAGTATCTTATCTTTTTACCAGCTGCAGTTAAAACAAAGCAAAATCATGGAGTACTAAAGAATCTGTAGTCTGAAATTTCAAAGGCTACAGGTTCTTTATGGAGTAATCTTGCCCAGTTTCTCTCCAAAAATAAAATTCAACTTTAGGGAATGACTATTAAAATTAATTTAAAGGACTTATTCGGCAATTTCTGTAGAGAGATTTGGTTTTAAAGGTTATAGGTGTTAAATTTCAGTTTAATCATCAAAGACTTTTTCTTGAATCTCAAGATTTAATACTAAGGTGATATTGTATATAAGAATGGAACCCATATGATTCATATCAGTATAGACTGGCTACTTGCAACTCAGCATGAATGAATGAATTTAACTTTTTTTTTCCCACTATTGGTGGTCCTGGGATGGAGATAATATAGTAGTTTAGTCAGAAGTCATACAGATACGACTGGGTACAGTTCTAAAGAGTGTTACAGTTTTGATCATTTAATAAAGGAGAAATCAAGATTATGAAGATATTTAATATTAGTAATGCAAAGAAACTACTCTTTTATAGAAAAACTGGTGTATGATTTATATCAGTTTTCAACTTTTTAAACTGTTAATTCAAAGTTTAAAATTATTTCTAAAGGATGTGAAACAAGCTTGTAATATGGATTGATAATTATATTTTTGTGATAAAGAATCAACTGAGAATAAGTTAGTTTGCAATATATAGAAATTTACTTGCTACTTTTAACTCCAGAAGCATTTATAGATACTTATGGTTTCTTTCTTTTCTTTTTTGAAAAAGGATTTTGTTTGTTTGGAGGAGAAGGGAGGGAGAGAGAGAGAAACATTAATGTATGGTTGCCTGTAGTGGCCCCCCACCCCCCAACCAGGGACCTGGCCCATAGCTCAGGCATGTGCCCTGACTGAGGATCGAACCAGTGACCCTTGGTTCACAGGCCAGCACTCAATCCACTGAGCCACACCAGCCAGGGTGATACTTTGGTTTCTTTAACAAAAATATATGTAGAATTTTGAGGTATTTGCAGAGGTTGATATTTTGAAGAACATTTTTCTTTGCTTTTGATAACTTTTTTATTTTTTAAGTTTCTGTAAATATTAAGTAACTTAATATTTTAAAATTTTTATGGAAACCCTCAAGCAACCCACTGGGTTTATCAGAAATTCTCTATTTTTCTGTAAAATATATTAACAGATGTGTATAGTACAATAAACTGTTCAAATCCTTTGCCACCATTTCTGCTCTCAGAAGTTTGAGTTGTGTTTATGTCAGTTATCCTTGTAATTATGATCATATAACTTAACTAGGTATTACATAATTTAGTAAAGTATGACACTGAAAAGAAAGAGCTGCTGCAGTGCAAACACAGTTGCATACTATGATCAGACTCCATACAAGTGAATACCTAAAAAAAAGCTGCTTTTGAATTGCATATAGGTCACAGCAGTGTATGTAATTAGAAGGATTTACCCTTAGATACCTTCAGCCTCCCATTCCACTTTGAAGAAATTGAAACTGGAAATTATGGATGATGTATATGGGTTGGATTTTAGGCAAAAAAAAAATGACATAAATAACAGATTCACCTTAAGAAACAAGTACTTGGCACTACATTAAAAGGTTAGGGAATAAACTTGGATTTTATATTTTAAGTTAAACCTTTAAAACCCTCAGTGGACCTATAAATCTTCCCTCCAACCCCCTTGATTCCTAGTTTAATGAAGGTTTTTGATTATATGATTAGTTAGTTTACTATAAATTAACAGTGTAATTTATAGTAAAGGAACTCTACTGTGTATAATTGTATAATGTTGCAATTTTAAAAAAATTATTTTTAGAGAGAGGGGGCGGGAAGGAAAAAGAGAGGGAGAGAAACATCAATGTGTGGTTGTCTCTCATACCCCGTGTCCCCACCAGGGACCTGACCCGAAACCCAGGCATGTGCCCTGACTGGGAATTGAACTGATGACCCTTTGGTTCGCAGGCCAGCTCTCAATCCACTGAGCCACACCAGCCTAAGCTATGTTGCAGTTTTGTTAAAGAAGTAAATAAGCCCTGGCTGGCGTAGCTCAGTGGATTGAGCGTGGGCTGCGAACCAAAGTGTCGCAGGTTCGATTCCCAGTCAGGGTACATACCTGGGTTGCAGGCCATGACCCCCAGCAACCGCACATTGATGTTCCTCTTTCTCTCTCTTTCCCCCTCCCTTCCCTCTCTAAAAATAAATAAATAAAGTCATTTTTTAAAAAAGAATAATTTTTTCTATGTCTGCTCCTTAAGAAACAGTAATCAAAATGTATTTGTTATGTAATCTTGTTCATAAGCTGTTTAAATACAGTGTTCATATGTCTTTTGTGTAGCGTCAGAGTCATGTGATCAAAGACCGATTTGTCTGATAAATATTAGTAGAATTGACACAAATAATATCTAGCTGCAGACATAAAAGTTGGTGGGGAGAAAATGCCCTTCACTGATTCAGAACATACCAGCATTGCCTGACTGTTGAGGAACAGTGAATGTTAGGCATAGTCATGAGTCAGATCCTAGGAACCGGGCAGTGTATTTCCACAGACTTCTGTTGTGACAGCTGCAAGGTCCTTGTGTCTCCAGGACTCGGTTATTTTTATTCTGACTTATTCTGGAATCAATCTCAATTTTGTTGTTCATTCTGTTTGGAGTCAAGAATAAGTTAGTGTAAATATAAGACTTATTTGTCTAATTCACCAAGACCAGAGATAATGATACATTGAAAATAACTAAGTTTATATCAACATTAAGGATGAAATTTATTTATTTATTCTAATTATTTTATTGTTGTTCAATTATAGTTGTCTGCATTTTCCCCCCCACTATTCCCCCCACCCCAGCCAGACCTCCCTCCCTCCCCTGCTTCCACCCGCCGCCTTGGTTTTGTCCATGCATCCCTCATAGTAGTTCCTGAAAACCCTTCTCCCCATTGTCCCCTTCCTGCTCCTTTCTGGTTATTATTAGATTGTTCTTAATTTCAATGTCTCTGGTTATATTTTGTTTGCTTTTTTCTTTTGTTGATTATGTTCCAGTTAAAGGTGAGATCATATGGTATTTGTCCCTCACCACCTGGCTTATTTCACTTTGCATTATGCTCTTCAGTTCCATCCATGCTATTGCAAAGGGTAGGAGCTCCTTCCTTCTCTCCGCTGCATAGTATTCCATTGTGTAAATGTACCATAGTTTTTTTATCCACTCATTTACTGATGGGCACTTAGATTGCTTCCATCTCTTGGCTATTGTAAATTGTGCTGCTATGAACATTGGAGTGCATAGGGATGAAAGAAATTTTTGAGCACCCTCTGTATTCTGGGCGCTGTTTTCTTGTTTCACCAATAACTGAAATAGTACACTCCAGTCCCCTTTCCTCCCGCAAATAGAATGTAAGGTGAGCATGGACTTTGCTCTGTCTATTGATGTGTTCCAGAGCTTGGAACAGAATAGCTGCTCAGTAAATATTGGTTGAATGAGCAAATGTTATCTAAATTGTCTTGAAGACTGAGTGAGATAAGTTGTTATACAAAGTTTTAAAAGTTCAGAGAGGCTTTAATGAAGTTATTTGAAGTTTTGCTTGTTTTGGGGGGGGGCTACTAAGTGGTGTAGTCACACCATTGTTCTAAAGTCAGGCGTTTGCTTTTTCTACTCCATTTCATTGCGGCGTTGATATTTTTGAAAATTTATATATGAGCCCTGGCTGGTGTAGCTCAGTGGACTGAGTGCTGGCTTGTGAACCAAAGGGTTGCTGGTTTGATTCCCAGTCAGGGCACATGCCTGTGTTTCAGGCCATGACTCTGGTTTAGGGTGCATGAGAGGCAACCACACATTGGTGTTTCTCCCCTCTCTTTCTCCTTCCTTTCCCCTCTCTCTAAAAATAAATAAGATATTTTTTTAAAAAGAAAATTTATGTGTGAACATTTTTTAAAGGCTAGTTGTATTTCCTAAGGTTAATTGTTCCATTCAAAAACATACAATTTTTGGGGTGCTTTCATTTTAATAAGAGTTGTATTTTCATAGGAAATTACTTTAATTCTAGTATATGTTAAGCATTACTCTTTGAGACTCTGTTTCACTTTAATGAACAGTTGATAATTACTCTTTTTTTTTTTAAATATTTTATTTATTTATTTTTAGGGAGGGAAGGGAGGGAGTGGGAGAGAGAAAGAGAGAGAGAGAGAGATCGATCAATGTGCGGTTGCTGGGGGTCATGGCCTGCAACCCAGGAATGTACCCTGGCTGGGAATCGAACCTGGGACACTTTGGTTCCCAGCCCGCGCTCAATCCACTGAGCTACGCCAGCCAGGGATAATTACTCTTATAACATTGGTTAAATAAGGTGATTGAGGGAGTAGCTGTTTCACATGACTGTCACGAAAGCAGTGAGGAGATGCACATTGAGATACCATTTTCGTTTTATTACAAAGTGTTCATGACTCCATGGGTTAAAAACATTAAATAGTGTACTGGTATACTCTGCCAGGTATTCAGGACAGCTCAGTAGCAGGACACACCACAGTGGGAGAATTGTTAAAAATTCCAAAAGCCTTTTGGTTGAACTTGAGAGGCTGCCCTATATAGTCGACTAGCAAAGAAAAGGGAGTACTGATTGTTACTAAGATTTCAAAAATAAGTGATCTTTTCAGTTTTGTTTTTTTGTGGAACCATTGCCCTCAGTGGTTAGATTTTGCACCTCCAGAAGAGCTCACCTTTTGTTTGGTACATTATGTATTGGGTAGAGGAAAGATAGGGCAGGTGAGTTTCCTTTTAGAAGGGAGTAAGATGGATAGTTATTTAAGTCTTCATCAAAGACTGGCTTATTAACAGAGAGTTAGAGAAGGTCCTAGGAGAACACTGAGATGAGATAGGTTTTCTTCTGACACTTCAGATGCATGTGGTATTAACAGACCAGAGGAGACGGAGAATCATGTGGAATTCAGATGTGGTAAAGAGGTTGCTGGGCAGGGCAATGTTCTGGAAGAACCTGAACTCCAAAATAATTGGTCTGCTGTGGAATTTCTGGCCTGATCCAAAAGATACCTTGTACTCACTGTGTGTGAAGGGGTTTAGGGATTCTTGCTTATTATATACTGGGATTTGGAAGTGTTGGGCTTTGGTAGTATCATCAAATCAAGGAGGTTTTCTTAAATAAGAGGGCCTTTAGAGTGTTCTTCAGGCTGTTGTTATCAGAGGATGTAGGGGAAGGCTTACTGGGTTGCTACATGCATGCCTTCTCAGAATCTGCGAGAACTCCCATGGGAGGAGGAGAGACATTGGGAAGACCTACAGGAGTGATGGGAGGCACTGAAGTATTGAGAAAGGAGTGTTGGGGGACTTTGATCCAGATGCAGCCGAGCTCTACCAGTGATTGGCTGTGTGTCCTTGATCAGGCTCTTTAATCCCTCCAGGCCACTGACCTCACCTGTGAATGGTATTTTCTTCGTGGCATTTTTTTTTTAGAGTGTGTTTTATTTCTTCTTTTGTTTTTATCCTCATCTGAGGACATGCTTGTTGATTTGAGAGAGAGGGGAAGGGAGGGAGAGAGAGGGAGAGAAACATTGATGTGAGGGAGAAGTACCCATTGGCTACCTCTCATATGCATCCCAACTGGGAACAAACCTGCAACCTAGGCACGTGCTCTGACTGAGCGGGAATCAAACCCACAACCTTTCAGTTTACAGGGTGACATTCCAACCAATTGAGCAACATCAGCCAGGGCTGTAGCATTGTATTTTAATATTACCAAAAAAAAAAAACCCCAACCCTGCAAAATTGACATATAGTTTAACACTTGGTGTCTATTATTGTTTGCACAATCTTTTGGAATTTTGACTTGGATGTAGATGAATTAATTTTAACTAGAATTTATCCTTAGAGCAGTCCATCATAGAAAATAGTCTAGGAATCTGGGTCTAGGTCTTTTTATTGTGCATAATTCCAAAAAAATTTAGCATGTGATTTAGAGCTGCATGCAAGTTCATGGGAGCTTGACTTGTGTTACCACCTTTTCCTGAGCTTCCGTCTTTGTCCATAGTCTGTGCTCTTCCCAGTGACCACCGCTGAGTGACCGTGTGATCCAGGTGCAGAGGCTCTTAGAAGTTAGTGCAGCCATAGTACTGTAGTGATTTCTCTTGGGTATTTTTAAAGTTAGCTTAACATTTCTTAAGAAGAATCATTTTAGACTGTCTTCTCAAGTTACATGGATATATATTTTTTAAAAATGGAGCAGTTAAGTATGGCTAGAGTTATGGTCAGGATCTTTACTTTTTGACATTTAGAAAGGTCTTGGAAGAAACTTAATTGAAATAAGCTGCATCTGTCTCTCTCTTTTTTTAAGGGGTATGGAGTAGCTTCTTCTGTATCCCACTTACTCTGTTGTTTCCTAATTGCAGAACTGATGCTAATCCAATAGGAACTGGTATGCTGGTACTGGTTGTTAAATGTTACAGTTTCTCATGTCAGTTGGTACTTATCAATTGCTCCATCTCCTCCCTCAAGTGCTCCTGCTACTTCACTCCTTCTGCCCCTGCCCCAGGGCCCTCTGGAACCATCCCTGGGTTCACCAACTGAAGGGTGAATCCTAAGCACACCGGGACCCTGGAACCCACCTCCACTCCAAGGCTGGGCCTGTTCTAATTTTTAGTTAACATACCTTCCTGGTGGCCGACTACTTCAGTGATCACCCCTGCTTATTCTCACTTAAGAAGCAAAAGGAAGGAGTTATATCTAAGATAAAATTGTTGGAAAAAAGGAGAGAAGAAAAATATATAATTACATAAATATTAGTCACAACTGAAATAATAAAAGTGTAAAAAGATGAATAAGGTGATAAAAATAATATCTGTATTGGAAGATGCTAAAGAAAATAGTAGAGGTGAGGTTGGCAAAAAGCATGGTAAAATAGGTTAAGATGACTAAAGCTAAATGTAAGTTTAAAATATAACTGAACACATGCTAGAAAGGTTAAACAAAAATGTGCTATAAAAGAAATCCAGGAAGCAACGTACAGTCCAGAAGTTAACTCCACCCATGTACAAATAGTGGCCTTCGGGCCGAGGCAACTGGAGGTGGTTACAAGCTTCCATGCCTGGTGACTCCCTGTAACTGGAACTCTGCAGGGGATAGAAGTCTCTGTGTGACTGTGCTTGGGTGTGCCCAGTTTCCCCGCCCCGTCCCCGAGCCTTAGTTCACTACCCTCTGTGTCACGACTCTCTCTGTCTACGAGCTTCAGTTCCATTTAATAGAAAACTTGTTTCTGTCACTGGATAATGAGTTAGTTCTTTGTGAACCAAGGTGGTCGTACTTATGTGGGTATCCCCAGAGCTTCAGCCAGTGGCAGGCACTTAGTAAGCAGTTAGTAGATGTTTGTTGGATATTAGAGTTCTGTGTCATTTGGTTCTTGTCCTTTATGTGCCAGAGCAAGTTTCCCCTTGTTACCGAGAGCTGCTGTCAGTTGCCACATTTAGCCCACTGACTTTTCCTTCAACACCAGCTAGCACGGGGCTCAGTGGGCACTTGTTCCTGGGGCCAAACCAGCCTTCATTCGTTTCAGATGAAAAAGGAAAACAAACCTTAAGTTGAGGAAATGATCTAGAACAGAGTTTGGCAAATATTTTCCGTAAAGGGACAGACAGGAAATACTTTAGGCGTTACATGCCACAGGTCTCTGTCACGACAGTTTAGCTGTGACTTCGTGGGGCAGAAGGAGCCTAGACGATAAGGGAATGTGTGCGTGGCCGTGTTCCGGCAGAGTCTGTGTTCAGAAGCCGGTGACAAACCAGATTCGGCCCAAGGGCCAAAGTAGGAAGGAAGATCGCCAACACCAGAGAGCCATGTGCAGGTAACTTACCTGGGAAATAGGGAACGGAAGCTTTGAAGAAGGGGCCTAATGCTACCCTTATTTATGTTTTCTGTAACCCTTCGAATAGTGTTTTATGCGTAGTAGGTGTTCAGTAAGTATTTATTAATTTGATTTGGGATCCAGCTGTATCACTTATCCTCCCTGGGTTTTGGCTGTCTCATCTGAAATTTAAGGGACTCCGTTACGTGACCTTTAATGTCTCTCCAGTTTAAAAAAATCTGTAATTCTGTGACTGTGGGAGGCCCAGTGGTTTATTCTTTAAAGAGAATTGTTGGCTTGTCACATTTTCTCTGTGCCCTCAGTATCCTGAGGTAGCATTCCGAAATGGTTGCTTTTAGAATCCTGTTTGTGGACCTCTCCACAATGAAATTCATCATCTACCAGGCTACATACACCTGTACCTTCCACCCGTCTCTGTCGCCTCGTCCTGCTGGTTTGTTAGGCCTACTCATTTTTTTTTTTTTGTCTAAAAGAATAAATTAGCTATAAAGGTAACCTAGACCACCTCAAGTGATTCTTTGTAGGAAGATGGCAATCAAGTTGAAGATCAGTCTGTCTCTTAGAATTACATTTTTTCTAAAGTCTGTGTCAGGAAAACAAACATTCCATTGTTGCTTTATTAATCGAAACTGTTAAAGATAAATAGTAATCCAAAACAATTATAAATATTACAGATGTAAATTTTTATCACCTTACTTAAATTCTTCTTTCACTTAAACTTTTGATAGATTTTTCTGTTTCTAAAGAGTGATTTGTTTAAGGTTAGATAAACTGTCTGGTGGGTCTCATAGACTGTTCTCAGAAATATAAGCTGGTGTGTATTCTAGTCTACAGAATGGAGAAACTTCAAAAAACTCTAAAAAGTTCTTAAAAGGAATACAGAAAAATTGCGTTTACTTCCTACCCTTTAAGTAAGTATAGATGTGTGCCAAAAATGACAAGCAAGATAATATTTTTATGAGTATAATTTAAAGTAGCTCTTAAACCTTATTAGGCTTAAGAATGACCTTGTTGATCTCCTTTTAAAAAGTGAGTTCTAATTTACTAGGTTTAGAGTGGGGCTTTAAAGAATGTTAAGATTATGCCCTGGCTGGTGTGGCTCAGTGGATTAAGTGCCAGCCTAGGAGCCAAAGGGTCGCTGGTTTGATTCCCAGTCAGGGCACATGTCTGGGTTGCAGGCCAGGTCCCCAGTTTGGGGCACATGAAAGGCAACCACACATTGATGTTTCTCTCCCTCTCTTCCTCCCTCCCTCCTCCTCTCTCTAAAAATAAAATAAATGTTTTTTAAAAAAGAATGTTAATATTATGAAGGTAAACTCTTCAAATTTTTTTTAATAAAAAATAATAGGTTTTTGATTTTAGAGAGGAAGGCGGCAGGGAGAGAGAACATTGTAGGAAAAATGAGAAAGGATAGCATTGGCAGAAAATAGCGACCCTTCGCTCTGTGGTGGGTGCTTCACAGACGAGGTGATTGTAGGTCCTCACAGACCCTGGTCAGCTGATGGTCTACCTCTCTGCTCTGCATGTTGGTAATAATGCCTGTTTTCACTATCAAAAAAAAAGCTCATCTTGTTTCATAGAATTTTACCTATTCTTTCCCAGTAATGGGAATCCCTTTTCTTCCCATTGCATCTACATGGACAATGAAAGTACCTTAGTATTAACAGTCTAGTTTCTTTTTTGGGCAATGAATATACATTGTGTGTTGTAATAATACAGATCCATGAAGTGATTTGAATAGAAGATTTGAAATCTGGATTTTTATTAGCACCTTCAAAAATTATTTCACAATTAAAAGCAATTTCTAGAATCTCAAGAATCAATTTTAAATATATTCAGAAATGCCAGATTTTTTTTAATTCAAGAAATAAGTGTCTTAGCACTGAGGCAAATGATACCAAATTAGTGTGGTTTGTTAGGGAAAGAAGAAGGTATGATTACAGGGTCTGAAATGCTTCATTTTAAGCAGTGAAAGCAATTTTTTTTTATTTTATGTGTGAAATATATAAAAAGAACTTAAACTAGGAACAATTGGGCTATTAATAAATACCCTGTGTCAGGAAGGTAACAGTAATTGTCCCATACGGCATACGCAGGTAATAGAATTGCTGCACAGGTAACCACTCCGAAAATATAGAGCTTAGTTAAAATGCTTCTGTACTCTTTTATGTTGCTCATTTACGAATATATTGGTGCATTTGTCCAATCTGTGACATTTGTATAGAACTTACCGTTATTAGAAACACTTTTATAATCATAATCATTAATTCAGAAACTTGATATGTACTTCTGAAATAAGCAACTAATTTGGACCTGACCTGAAACCTTTCTATCCAGACATCTCAATGGAATTCTGGCTCAAGTGTCTTAGGAGCAGATTCCCCTCATTACTCACTTATTTCATTTGTTCTTTCATGGTGATGTATTTGAATTATTATCTCTCTTTAGTAGTTCTTTTATTTTCTTCAGTTCAGCCGAAGCCATTAACTTGTGGTTATTGTTGGCTAGCAAGTACGTGAAAATAAGGAATTCAGTTTCCCCTCCATAATCAGTGGAGAATACAGATGGAAAGCTTGTGGGGTTGGCTGTCTGTCCTTCCGCCTTCCTCTGGTCTCTAGTCCTGCCACCCCTTTGGTACTGTGTAGCCAGAACCACAGAGCCAGAGTTCTTGTTGATGTGACCCACGCCTGGCTATTGCATGTTTAGCACCACCGTCCGTATAGTCACCTAAGCCTATGGGTCCCTTTTGAGTATTTCAGCTTTACTTTTTTTGTTAACCCTATCCTGTCAGTCACCAAATACATCAGAAAGCATGTATTAGGAAAGATTGGTATCTGTCTTCTTTTTCCCATCCTTATTGCCTTTTCCTGAATTACTCTAAGTGTACTATTCATTTTTTCAGTCATTCTCTCTCACCTTAGCAATTTAAATAGCCCACTGACTTCTACTGTGTTCTCAAGTCCATTCTTTACCTAACTAATCAAGTGGTCTGTCTGGCCTTATTCCTGTTCAGAGCTTTTCTACAGAGTTTGATTATTAACTTCAGTATTTCTTTTGTGAAATCTTTTTTTTTTTTTAATTATCACGGGAGGACATGCTTACTGATTTTATTTTATTACTATTTTAAAAGATTTTATTTATTGTTAGAGAGAAGGGGAGGGAGGGAGAAAAATAGGGAGAGAAACATCTATGTGTGAGAAAAACCTCTATCGGTTGGTTGCCCAGAACTGGGGACCTGTCGCACAACCCAGGCAGGAGCCATGATTGCGAATCAAACCACAAACCTTTTGGTTTGCGGGATGACGCCTAGCCCACTGAGCCATACCAGTCTGGGCCATGCTTATTGATTTTAGAGACGGGGGAAGGTGGGAGGAGAAATATCAGTCTGTTGCCTCTCGTGTGCACCCCCATCAACCAGGGACCAAACCTGCTACCTATGTATGTGCCCTGACTGGGAATTGAACCTGCGACCTTTCAATTTACAGGATGGCACTCTAACCAGCTGAGACACACTAGCCAGGGATCAATGTCAGTATTTCTTGGAGCCCTATGGGTATTTCAGGACTTCTTAGCGAATCTCCTCAGGCAAGTAGAAGAACCAAGTGGGTAGAAGACTGGTGCTCTAACCCTGGTCAGCCAAAGTTACTTTGATTTTAATGAATTTTCCTTTTTTTTTTTTTCCCAATGCTTCACAAATTTGCATGTCATCCTTGCTCAAGGGCCATACTAATCTTCTCTATATTGCTCCAGTTTTAGTAGATGTGCTGCCAAATCAAGAGCAGTGTATTGTCCTTTTTCAGGTTAAGCATAACAGGTTTACTCTTCAGGAGAAGGTTCACTGCTGAACAGATTTCAGATTTGGTATTGTTCCCTCAGTTCCCTGGTCACCTCATCTCCGTGGGGCCTGGTCGGCCGTTGTCTGTCACATACCCCTTTTACGGCCTTCACAACACTTAGTACTATTTGTCACTTTATTTTTTTCACGTATGTATGTGGAGACACACACACCCACTCCCACGCTCTTTATCGCCACAGCTTTTGTCTGTCTAGGAAAAGTTTTTGGCTTGAATCTTGACAAGATGTTTTCCCTGGAGGTAGACATACAGGTCACCAGGTTTGTGCTTTAAGCTCTTCAGTGATGCCATTCCAGCGTCTGCCTCGTATCGTTTCAGAAGAAACACTTGTGCACGTTTTTACCTTTGTGCCTCTGTACGAAATCTGTCATTGTTTTGGACTGCTTTTAATATCTCCTTTTTTTCATCGGCATCCAGCAGTTCGACTCGGGCCCGCCTTAGCGCGTGTTTTCTGTCACGTGTGTTCTTGCTTGAGGTTTGATGAGATTTTTGGGTTTGTGGGTTTATAGTCTTCATCAGTTTTTAAAAAGTCTTGGTCATTATTTCTTCAGATAGTATTTTCACTCCTCTGAGAGTCCAGTTACACATGTGTTAGACCATTTGATGCTCCGAAGGTCAGTGAGGCTTCGTGCCATGTTTTCATGGTTTTCTCATCTGTGCTTGGCTTTGCAGAGTTACCATTTCCATTTCTCCAAGGCTACTGATCTTTTCTTCTATGGAGTCTAATTGGTCCTATCCAGTGAATTTACTGTTTTAGATGTTATGTGTTTTATCTCTCAAAGTTCTATGTGAGCCTCTTTTTATATATTCTGTTTACAAAAGGACACTTAAGCAAACTCAGCACAGTGAAAGGAGGGTGGGATGGACTCCCGGGACACCTGGCACACGCCTCCACCATGCCTCCCAGTAGCACCATAGAGGAGGCGAGTGACTGCCCAGCAGAGAGCTGCGACACCACTGGGGAAGGGTTATCAACCTGGAAGCTCTTCAGAGACTCAGTGCCTAGGATTTTTACTGGGGCTCATCACATGGGTACCCACTGCCTGGCACATACCCAAACCCGAGACTCCCTAGAGGAGAGCAGACATCTAGCACAAACTCTGCTGTTTGTACCAGCAGTGTGAGGCATCCTGTGAGCCACTCTTACCAGCTCCGGGAACGGTGGGGCCTCCCTCCTGAAATCTGAGTTCCTAGATGCCGGCCACAGGCCAGTCTTATAAGCAGGACTTTTTCCAGTCTTGTAAGCAGGACGTTCAAAGGACGCCAGTCAGGTTGACCTGTATATAGGTTAACTCTTTCCTTTACAATGTGGGATTTTCTCCTTACTTACATATACGTATAATCATTAATTTAGATTAGTGTAGATTCATGGATATTTATTTATTTTAAAGCTTGGCTTGTATTCCAAAACTACATTGTTTATTTTGTTGTTCAAATTGTTACAGCGTTGGCCCTACAAGATGCTCTGTGTTGTCTTGGTGCTATAGTCCCAGAGTCTGCCATTTCTCCAAGGAACCCTGCTTTCTTTCTCTAATGAAGTTAAAAAATGTTAAAACAAATTCATTGTAGAACATTTGGGACATCTACAGGGTGGGCAAAAGCAGGTTTGCAGTTGTATGTGAAACAGTTTATTCTTATTTTATTTTCCATACGAAAACTGTAAACCTACTTTGGCTCACTCCTGTACAAAGAAGTAAGTACATTAAGAAGTAAATGTTAACTGCTGATAATAACTATAGATAATCACTGTTAATGTTTCATTGCAGTGTTTAATGAGGTCTCAAAGCAAAATATGAAGTGTTTTGCAGTCATTTTCTTTTTTTATTTCATATGTGGTGTTAATGACTTACTACGCCTGTGGGCATCTTTCCTTCCATTCCTAGAACCTTTCAGCTCTATTCTGAACTCCCGAAAAGGCGAGGACGTGCTAAAAAGGCTGAAATCTGTAGGGGCTGTTGGAGCCTCCAGGATTGATAGGATACTTGATGTTTTGTATGAAAAAAAACTTGATAAGTTTTAATTTTTCTCCTTATTATGGCTGTTATACCAGTTTAATAATTTTTGAGATAATATTTATATTTGAACTCTTCTTAGGGATGTTAGTAATTGAAGGTTTCTTTGGGTAGGTGGAACCTTAAATTCCAGTGAATTGTATTTTGTGATATTTTCAGTTAAATCTAAACTTTATTGTATATCAAGAAACATTTTGTTCAGACCGTATCTAAAGTGCAATATTTTTTAAGTATTTACTGGGCATTTTTACTGGTATACATTTTTTTTGTGTTTGTGTATTAGATTGTATACCTCTATCCTACCTTGTACTTAGAAATGTAAATTGGGTAATGAATTCCATGGATTCTTAATATGCCAGCAAAAGGGCATAGAATTAAATGGAAATTGATTAAAAGGAAGAGGGAAACCCGTTTTCTAACTCCTCGAGGGCGAGAGCACTGCCACAGTTGTCTTTGGTACTCAAGGCCTCACAGTAACTGGCCCATGCTGGGAGGACCTCCAGAGAGGCCAGTGACATTGACATTGTGATTTCTTTAAAATATTCTAAACCTTATTTTAAAAGCATTCTTTAATAAATAATAACCTAAAAGGTGGTGAGGAGTATAGTTGAAGGTAATGATCTAAAATTGATTTTTCCACTTTGCCAAAGATGTGGCATTGAACAATGATTTCTGCGGCTCTCTTTTTGTGGTAAGGAGGCCAGAATACACCGGTATGATACAACCTGGAGAATTTTGGATGTATTAGAATAAAATAGAAGACTGACACGGACGTTTTGACTGTTCTTTTGCAAGAATAAGCTCTAGGCTATGTGTTTATTTCTGTGATCAATCGATGGGTTAAGGATAGAAAACTCACTTGGAGAATGATAGGAGTATTAGTACTTGTGTAATTAAAAAGTATGACTCGAGCCCTGGCCGGCGTAGCTCAGTGGATTGAGCGCGGGCTGCGAACTAAAGTGTCTCAGGTTCGTTTCCCAGTCAGGGTACATGCCTGGGTTGCAGGCCATGACCCCCGGCAACCGCACATTGATATTTCTTTCTCTCTCTCTCTAAAAATAAATAAATAAAATCTTTGGGGGGAAAAAGTATGGCTCGTAACTGGGAGATTGAGAAGGCATTCAAAATACAGTGGACCTCTGCCTTGGTCCTCTGAGGGGTTGTTGGGTGCATATGTAGTTCTTCTAGTTAATGATCCGAGTTGGTTGATAAAAGTTTAGTAAGGGTTACAGAGTAAATACTTCATTAACCTTTGTTAAAGTTGTGATTAATAGTTAGAATGGTACCATTACTTAATTTTATTACAGAATAAAGTTTAGGGCCCAGGCTCTGCTTATGGGGGCATATTGAATTATTTTCCATATAAATGGAAACTATCATATTCACTGACCCTCTGTCTGCAAGGGAGTCCCAGTGTGTGTAAAACAAAACTTCTAAAATAAGCCCTGAAATTAATTTTATGCTTCTGTATCCCAAAGAAACTGTTGATTTGCTTTGGCTGTATACACATAGTAACAGACTTATTAGCTATAACAGGAGCTATAAGTTCCAATTTATTCTCCTCGATCCATTTAGATAAAACTCAAGCAGAAGAAAATCCCTTTTTTATAAGGTTGCGAGAACATCACCTACTTTTTAATTCCCCCAAAGTTAATCATATTCTGATGTTTGATAAAACAGTTAGTTTTACTTGTTATCATTTATGTAAAGGTTTACTAGGAATGAACCTTGGTTACTTTGGAGGGACATTATAACCAAATAATATTAAGTACCTTTTAAGACTTGTGTGAGGCTAATAGGCTTAGCTGCAGAGGGACAGAAAAACTATGGCCAAATATGTGGGTGTGTGCTCCCAACTTGTCTGCTTGCTGACACGGTTCAGTTCTGAGCCTTGGCATTGAGTGATGCAGTTTGTATGGGCCTAGGTCAGCTTATTCCACTAATCTGCTAACAGCTGTTTGATGAAAAGAGGATTGTATTGTCAAATCACTTCGGATTGTACTTTAGTTAAAAAGAAGAATTATATGATTTTGTGCACAGCCAGAGCCTTTTGTTTGTGGACGTGCTTTGTTGCGGGCGGGATGCAGCAGGTAGTGGTTTGGGACTGCAGAATGCCCTTTATTCCCTTTGACATCCTGAGGCCGTTGTGTTCCACAGGCCAGGGGAGACCTTGCACTTAACTGACCCCGAGATGTCTCTGATCGAGAAGACGTGTTCAAAAGTGGTGCTGTGTTACTGAGATTCTGTGGGGTTAGCCATTACAGTTTGAATTTAGGTTTGGGGCCTGTTCAGGAGTAGGAATGGCCTAGACTTACTCCAGATTTCTTGGATTATTCTGAAGAAATGTGAGCTTTAAATGGCATTCTCAATAATATTAGTATTGCTGAATATGTCCTAACAAATAGGATCTTCATGTTCCCTTAGTGTATGATTACTTGTGCATGGAAGAATATTCTTTTAACTTTTAATACAATGCCTGGCCATTTGGTTATGAATAGATTTATTCAGTTATAATCACCAAATTTACTTATTTTTGTGGTATTTAAAAGTGGATCAAGTTTGCCACATATGGAAAAGCACAGACCTTATTGACCTTCAAAGTGACAGTAAACCAATTATGAGGTCAAGGTATTTTTATTCTGCTATTAACAGAAAATATTATTTGTTGGGTTTGATTTTCAATTTTTTCTCCTATTTTGAAGAGCATTTAAGCTTTTCAATATTGCCAGTTTTCAGTTTTAAGAGTTTCCATAGAGTTTTTAAAATGTGCATTTTATTTGACCAGAGGATTTCTTGCTATTTGTTGCTATTCTAAGATTTTCAGGGGAATTTTATGCTATGTTAGAAACAAAAAACCCTGTTTTACAAATAACCCTGTTATTATAGTAGAGTTCTCCCTTTTGAACAAATTGCATGCAGCAGAGGAAAGTTTGTCCTGAGCTGAGCAGTCTCAGGGAGCTGGAGGAGGAGGCTCAGCCCCGGTGTTCATTACATCATCTTTTCATTCCATTAGCCGGCGTTCTCTGTGGTGGGCCAAGTGAGGCAGTGGACGCGGCTTCATCATAAGCGTGCTGAGAAAGTCACTGCTGACGTCCTGGGTGTGTGGAGGGACGGAATTTACTACTAAAACTACCTAGAGAAAAGTGAGAGTGGAGTGGGATAAATACCACCGATTTTTTTTTTCTTTTGGTCAGCTATTACAGGAAGAGATTTAAAGATCTCATGTTAGATCCAAATTTACTTTTCATTGCCAAGGCCCTTAGCTCGTGAGAAAAGTTGGCATCCAAGGGCAGAGCTCTACCCTTGTCTGTTTACTAGCACTAGTGACTCCTCTGAAAGCAGCGGGAGACACAGCTCATCAAAACTGGTCACAGGAACACAGAGATCCTTGCGGCCACGTGCATGCCTACATAAAGAAAGGTGAGGATGCCCTTCAGGCCACTTATAATGAACTTGTAAGCTTTTATTCAACGTGATGGTTCATCTGCATTCAGCAGTGTTCCACTATGGTTGTGCGTCACTGTGAGACTGCATGGTAGTGAAGCCAAGGCACTGTGGGTCAGAACTCCGCTGCCCGTGAGAGGAGAAGGGACAGCGGCTCAGGGAGATCCATCAGCAAACTCGCTGCTGCTGCTGCTGCTGCTGCTGCTGCTGCTGCTGCTGCTGCTGCTGCTACTGCTACTGCTGCTGCTGCTGCGTTGCAGCCAGTTGAGATAATGTTGAGTCTACAGGATTCTGTGTTTTTTGAAATTAGCATAAAGTCCTTGTTAAAGTCCTGGAGCAGCAGCTGTAAGTATATATGCCTACATGGGAGAAACGCTGAGGTAGGATCAGTGCCATGTTTTGCATGCTAATTCTTGAAACCAATCCACATCGAGGAATATTTTTTTCTTGAATGATAATCAGTGAGGTCAATAGAAAATCTAGATGTGCACACCCCGGGCAGTTGTAATGTTGGTAGTTAGATTGTCTTGGCTTTTTTGTTAATATGTATCATTCCAGCAAACTTTCTCTCAGTGTTCAAAAAATGGGGGAAAATGATGACAGCCTCTGATCGCTGCAGGGTTATTGGACACCAGTACTATTCCACAGTGCTGTCAGCACAGAATGTTTTTTGAAACAGTATTGGCTATCTTAAGGCATCAGACAATTTGATATAATGGTCATAACTTTACCTGGTTCCTGTCATTGAAGTTACAGTGAGTAATTTTCATATGTGGTAAATTTTCTGATAAAAAACATTCAGGATGATGTGCTTATATTTCAAAGTTCAAGTGAGTTAATAAAACTAATGTCATTGAGATATTAGTTTGTCCATAAATCCCTTCCTAATATGTGGGTTTGGCAGATGTATTTATTTTGTTCAGTGTCTCCGGTATTTCCCAATGGTACTTTTCTCTGAAGATCTCAAAGCACATCTAGAAATGATTTATTACCATAGTCAGTTTTCTGTTGGCAAATTATCATAATAATATGATACCAAACTAATGAAGTAAGCAAGCAAAGACTGTTACAATGTCTGTCTTTCCCAAAGAAATTTGCAGTATAGAAAAAATGTGACTTTTCCAAGGTCATAGGGTGGCAAAGAACTGGAATTAGAACCCAGTTGTTCCTGCTCCCAACTGTGTCGCTGGGGCCTGAGCACACTGATGAATAAAATATGAGAGACTACATTTATTTTTTTCAGTTAACGCTTTACCAAAATATTTATGTAGTGTAGTTTTGTTTTGTAAGCAAATAACATAAAAGACCAAACATTGGCAAGGGGGGAAAGCCTCGTAAGATGAAATGTTGTAGAATATAGTTTGAGGAGGTTTGTGTTTTGCCAAATATACTGCATTTGCAGTCTCCGGATTTTATTTTTGATCTTTAAGTAATTCTTACATGTGGTGATATTGTTGTGCCAGATGGCAGAAAATTATATTAGTTCTAGGAAAGTTTCTAAGTGAATAAAACATAGTTAAAATATTGGGAGTATTATAATTACTAATTTAAAGTACTTTTATTATTTAAAAGAGTGATATAGAATACATTTTTAATCAAATAAACTCAAAACATAGTTTTTAATCTCTCATTCCTTCTTTTTCCTTCATCCTTCGCACACATTACAAAAAAATAGTAATATAGTTTTATAGTGAGAATGAAGCTGTAATTAATGGGTTCTTATAAAGGAACATTATGTTACATTTTATCACAGCAGTTTGTCCTATAAAAACTTCGTTTGCTTAGATACTTGGGAACTTTGTAGTTATTTTGTTTTTGACCATTTAAACATTTCTATATGCCATTGCCTAAACCCTGAAACCAGCCACAGCCAAGTCTCCTGTAATCTTGTCTCCTAAATCCAGAGTAAAGGAGAAATAGATGTTTGTAAAGCCTTTGTCATTAGCAATACAATGACTCAGTTTGTGGGCATTCCATTGGCCTTTGGGCATTCATAGTACAAATTTCTTTGAAGGCCTCTTTAGAGTTGCAAAGCAATAGGTTGACATGACAAAGAAATTACAAGTCTCATTGCTCGTGAAGGCCCTAACCATGTCTGCTGCCTTAACCCTGGAACGTGGGAGAATGTTTTTGTTTTACCAGCATTCATGAATTACTTTTTTTTTTTTCTGCCTTCACTTAGTCCTACTATGTTTGAAAACAAAAAGGATTAAAATACGTTAAAGATCCTAGAAAAGGACAGTAGTTTTTGGTCTTTCTTAGGGATGTTTTCATGACACCAACACTTGAATTAGCCAGCGTTTATTAAGCCTGTACTCACTAAGAAGGAGATGTTGCCTCTGCTTGTAAGGAACTTCTGGCTTAGTCAGGTAGCAAGTATACGGGGAAAGTTAACCCTAAGGGACTTAAAGGAGAGATGTTGCATATGCATTATGGCTTACCAAATGACTGTTACACAGGAAAGGAATGGGGGTGGGGTACAGAGATGGAAGGGATCACAGTGGGGCAGAGAAGTCTTAGAGGGAAAGGAATTCATCTGACTTTGGCTGTGAATGATAGGGTGCTCATGGGGACATGGGGGCAGGCTGCACGGGGCGCCATCCACAGACTCCCCAGGGCGCCATCCACAGACTCCCCGGGCCAGAAACCAGGGGTGGGTCAGACGACCCTCTCTCACCCTGCACCGTGCCTCTTTTAGTCATTTACCAAGAGTAGTCATTCTTCCTTCTAAAATGTTCTTCTCTCCTGCCTTCTGTTGCCACAGCCACTTGCCTTAGTTCCGGCCTCTCTTCATTATCACCTGGATTAGTGCCAGGGCTTCTTTTTGTTCTGTTCGCATCTTCCACATGGCTGCCAAGAGTTCTCTGTGCGTGCTCTTTCTCAAAGTCTCTCCCCTTTTTACTTCATAGTCTTTCCTCTGTGGGATGAAGCCTTTCATCATCTACCTAGCTTCTGCTCATTTTGCCAGTCTCCTCTCTTGCCATGTTTAACCCAGTTTCCAGAGCATGCTCCGCCTTTGTATTTGCTGCTACCTTTTGCTGAGAATACACCCCCACCCCTCTGTCTGCTTCACAGTGAGCCCTCACCTTTCTTCAGTCAGCCAGACACGTAATGCTTCATCTGTGGTGTTCTTCACCAGTCACCCTGTTCATTCTTGTCTCTGATAACTGAGTGTATGCTCCTGGAGGGCAAGAATTGATTGCGTGTGTTCTTTGTACACTCCATGCTTAGTTACGTTCAGTAAATGTGCTCGCAACTAAGATAAAGATCAGGGGTGTAGTCATTTTTGTTAGAGTCTATTAGTGAGAAAGAAGGTAGGAGGATGAATGTGTGACTCCTCTTATGCTATACGATTGGTATTATACAGTGATGCCTCTCAGGGGAGCTGGTCCTGAAGCAGGAGAGCATAAAATGATGATACCTTAGTGATTTCAGAAAGTTCCCATATCACTAAATTCTCTTTAGTGAATTTCTTCAGAAGAACAGAGGAAAACCTGATTTCTTAATAACCTTTGTAAAAAAAAAAAAGGGAGATACAATATTTGCATTAAATAAATTATGTATTTCAAATGTTGCCTTTACCCTCCCAAAGGAAAAAAAGGGCAAAAAAATCTGATTTTTGTCTTGGAACATAACTTAATCTCAATGCATATTATAATTCTTTATCATTAAATATAGTATTTCTATAAAGATGCATTTGCTATGATTTGTATTGATGTTAAATGCTACATTTCATGTTAATTGCTGGAGGCCCCCGGTTTCAAGGCCTGCTTAGTTGGCAGAATGTCGTTGCAGTGGTGCTGAGGTTTGATTAGAGCGGAGCCTATTTCTTTCAGTACCAACAATGAAGTGACATTCACTATGGCCTAAATTCGGGATGCTGTCTCCGTGCCAACGGTTTTAGGCATTACTTCTTTTAAAAATGGAATCAGGAACATTCTGTTAAACCAGCTGTGTAGTAGGGTGTTATCATTTAAAAGATTGGCTTAGTTCCCTAAAATTGTTAAGACAAGGCAAGATTCAGTACTGAGAACTGTCCACTTATGTATTTGCATTGTTAATTAAGGTCACAGATGCATTCATTATTAATATAGTACCTAAAGTAAACATTAATTTATAGAATTTGCATCCATAATTCTATTTCAGCTAGTGTTTCAAAGAAATATATTGAGTTATTTTAGCCATGGTTTTATAAATTAAAATGTGAATAAGGTATGGTATGTTAAGAAACTAAATTTGCATGTATTACTGGATCTTTAAACAATGAAAACAGTTCATAAACAGAATTTGTAATGCTTGGAGATGGTTTTCCTAGATTATGAGAATAGTGAAAAGCCAACTTCCAAAATTGTGTTATGCGTTTATTTAAATTTTAGTTAAAGTCTGTTATTTGATTAGCAGTACTTACACCATTTATTAGGGTATTTATGGATCTGGCATTGCGGCACACATTACACGTGTGTGTGCACATGTGTGTACACTTTCATGTTTATTAAATCTCATGCAATCATTATCAAAATCTGAGGAGAACTGTTACTGCTTCTTTTTAAAATAACTTTATTGTGACATAACTCACATGTCGTAAAATATATCCTTTTAAGTGCACAGTTTAGTAGTTTTTAGTGTATTTGCAGAGTTGTCCAGCCATCACCACTTCCTCAGTGTAGAACATTTTCATCACTCCCAAAAGGAACCTCATCCCATTAATCTACTTTCTGTCTCTGTGGACTTGCCTATTCTGAACATTTCATCTAAATGGAATCATACTCTAGGTGTTCTTTTCTGTCTGTCTTTTTATCACCGTATTTCCAAGGTGTGTCCTTTTGTAGCATATACTTGTACTTCATTACTTTTTACAGTTGAGTAAGATTTCATTGCACAGGTATACCAGATTTTGTTAGTTCATTCGTCAGTTGAGAAATTCCTGTTTCTATAGAAGAGTAAATTGGGGCTCAGGTGAGTTAAAGTATGCTAAGAACACCCCCTCACACAAAAAAGCACAAACCCAAATCCTTTATTTAACTTCCATTAATCCTTCATTTTTCAGTGTAAAGGTTTTTCTGATTTAGTGGTACTTAGCAAAAAGCAAAGGAAGAAATAGTTAACAGTTTGGGGGAAGGGTGGCCAGAAGGGATAGCATGTGCTGGAGGCTGGAGGAAATATGGCCAGTTTGGCTGGAGCAAGTGTGGGGTGGAGCTGAGAAGGTAGTCAGGTGCTAGACCACAGGGCATCTTGAAGACCTCGTTATGAATTTTGGTCTTAAACCTAAAACAAATGGGGAATCACTGATGTACTTTGTGATGTACTTAGTGGTTGCAGTGATTGCATCAGACTACATTTTTCCTGGGGTGGGGGCAGAGAGTGGGGAGGAGAGAGGTGCAGTGTATGCAAGGAGATGGGTTAGGATGCTATCTAAGTAGACCAGATGTGAGATGAAGGTTGAACAAATGAAGAAATGTTATTTCTTTACTTAGCAAACATGTGTATAATGCCTGCCAGATGGGTAGGTACTCTTTTAAGTGCTTTACAAATATTAACTCATTTAATTATGGATGTGGAAAATATTTAAGAGGTAGGAATAATAGGTTTTGGGTTAGATATAGGAGATGGAGAAGATTTTTAAAAATTGAATTTATTGGAGTGACATTGGTTCACAAAACCATACAGGTTTCAAGTATACAGCTCAGTAAATCATTTGCACACTGTATCTTGCATCCATTGCCCCAAGCCAAGTCCCTTCTGTCCCCCCCCTCCCCCACCATTTGCCCACCACTACCTACCCCACCCCTTTCCCCTCTGGCTGTCACCACACTGTTGTTTGTGTCCATGTATTTAATATGTGCATATATATATATATATATGCATATGTATATATATTTTTTTTTTGCTTAAGCCCTCCACCTTCTTTCATCCAGCACCCCCAAGCCCCATCCCCTATGGCAACTGTCAGTCTGTTCCATGCATCTGTGCCTATGATTCTCTGTTTCTATTTTGTCAGTTTATTTTGTTCACTAAATTCCATATCTAAGTGAGATCATGTGATATATGTCTTTCTCTGACTGGCTTATTTCACTAAGCATATAATTTTCAGGTCCATTCATGCTGTCGCAAATGCTAAGGTGTTCTTTTTTTTTTTTTTACAGCCGAGTAGTATTCCATTGTGTAAATGTACACAGCTTTTATTTTTACAGCTCAAGTGGTTTGTAAAAACCTATAAAAAGACTATACCAGCAAAGTTGCTATTAATCTGTAGAGTTTAGAAACTAAAACAAGGAGCAACAGTTTAACTTAAAACCTTGTCTCAAGAGAATCTTGTATACTTCACACAAATAAAAACACTTGAAAGAAAGCAAACATTTTTCAAAGCTCCAATACCCAGAATATAAAGAAAAATTTAATTGAGAAGACTCAGTCAAGCTGTGGAGTCACAGAATGGCTGGATGGTCTAGCTCTCCCCTCCACACTCACCGTCCCACGGAAGACCAAGGGAGAACAGACCTTCCAGGCCAGGCCTCACTGGTTGCTGCAGAGCTCTGTGGAGATTCCTTGTAGAACAGCAGTTTCCCATCTCTGGTGTCTCTCCCTCTCATGCATGAAGCAGCTGTGGCTGTGCTATTCTATTATCATTACTTGTCACCCAGCTGTGACATGATACTATACAAATAAGTAAAAAGTGTGTTATCTAGTTCCCTTTCCCCCGAAGGTTGAGGCTCAGGTAAAGGGTTAATTCTCCTGTGCACAGTCTTTATTTAGGCTGATTCAGTGACTTCGACAGGCTTAATCATGAGGTCGGGTTTGTTGCCAGCTGCATAATACTCCCACATCTGTAGACAGAGCCGCTTTAGTTCCTCTGTGTACACAACATTTTTATCCATTCATATACCGACAGGCACTTAGCTCTTTCCAGATCTTGGCTATTGTAAATAACACTGCAGTGAACACAGGGATGCATATATTCTTTGAAATTAGTGTTTTGTGTTTTTTGGGATATAGTACTAGAAGTGGGATTGCTGGGTCAAAAGGCAGTCCCATTTTTAGTTTTTTGAGAAAATTCCGTACTGTTTTCCACAGTGGCTGCACCAGTCTGTATTCCCACCAGCAGTGCACTAGGGTTTCCTTTCCTCCATAGCACTTGTTTGGCAGCACTTGTTTGTTGATTTATTGATGATGGCCGTTCTGACTGGTGTGAAGTATCTCATCGTGGTTTTAATTTTCATCTCTCTGATGATTAGTGACATTGAGCATTTTTTTTCATATGTCTATTGGCCATCTGTATGTCCTCTTTGGAGAACTGTCTATTCAGGTCCTTTGCTCATTTCTAAATTGAGTTGTCTGTCTTCTTGGTGTTCAGTTGCATAAATTCTTTATATAATTTGGAAATTAACCCGGGATCAGATGATTATTGGCAAATACGTTCTCGCATTCAGTGGGTTCTGAAGGAGATTTTTATAAAATGAATTGATAGGGTAATTTATATTCTCGTTGACATTAGTTTCAGAGATGTATCCCTTGAGAGTTCTGCTTGTTATAGAAGAGAATCACCTGTTGCTTATTGGCAAAATGCCCATGCTGTCATCCCTCAGAGAAATCCATCTGCTTTAGTATATGGTGCCTGGGCTGTGGAGCCAACTTAAAACTGTGCTGTTAAGCAAACAGTATGAACTCTGTGATAGTCCCTAAATTTGGAGTTTTTAGCTCCAGATATCACTGAAGTTAGGAATCATGGGCTCCATCCATTTAAAAAAAGAAAATCTAACTCCTAAGCTAGGTTTACCTCATTTGACAAGGGAGACATTGGATCTTTAAGATTAAACATTTTGTATTGTGGGAAGTACAGCTGATTATCTAACTCATGAAGTATTTGGTTCTATGATTGGTTTTAAAGATTTTCATTGGTGAATTTTAGAATAAAGACAAATTAATAATGATATAGAAAATTGGAAATCATGAAAATGTGGATGGTCACAGTATTCGTAGGCGCAAGACTATTCAAAAAGGTCAGTGTAACAGATCCAGTGTTCCTTAACCCTTGATGTCATAACCTTTCCCAGGTTGTACCACCTTTTGTAGTCATGTGTACGCTTAGTCTCGTATGAGACTCTGGGTACAAGCCTATGGGAAGATGAGATCGGGAGAGCCCTAGTTTACCAGTCCAGATGACTCAGCATCACCCTAACCTATTATAAGTTTTGGTCTGATTTTATTCTTCAGTACATTAGTACTGCTTCCCACTCTTGTGTCAAAGCCTCCACCTCTGATAATTGGTATTACTTCCTTCCTTGGCCTTATTTGATCCAACTCTTTGGTATTCCATTTTTTCCAAATATGGGACCCTGCTTTGCCCTTCAAGAGAATGAAATTCTCATCCAAAAACAACACGTGAGAATTAAATTCTACCGACTTAACCTTTGTAATGATTAAGCCCACCTAGGAAGTTGGGTTTAATCCACATGGGATTAAAAACGTCTACCTATTTCCTGTTCTTGAACTTTGCATTATACATCTGTTTGCTGGCATACCTGTTGTTCTTTCTTGGACATCCCTGGAGCTTTTTACTTGTTATCATACTATGTAGATACCATAATATACCACCCTTCACAGAATTCTCATTACCTGAAACGTATGGATATTCAGCCATTATGCATTCTCATGGTTGCATTGGTGTTCACAGCCAGAAGCTGTTCTGGCTGTTCTTCTGCACTGATTTTAAATGTTTTGAATATGACACCGGACAGATATCTGGCCTATTATAGTGTTTAGGCCCCAAATCACCTGCTGGCCAAAGTCTTAGACTTCTTTTCTGAAAGTAGCAATGTTTACAATCTCATCACGTTGCTAAGACATAGTTTGCTGGCCTTTTGCAGGATGGAATGGGATGTGTTTTCTTGGTTCTTCCTTCTAATGTGTTCATGCATGATGTCCTAGAACACTGCCTGTTCATGGAATTTCTGACAGTTTGTTTTTGGTTTGCTAGCACATTTTCATTAAGCATGCTATTTCCCAATATAAAAAACTTTGCTACAGTAAGTAAAGTTTTAAAGGTACAAAAACAGATTTAAGGAGAAATTCATTTGAATGGGAAAGGCTGTAGAAGCCAAACTTTAAATTGTCAGACATGTTTCTACTAGAAAATGATGAATTGTAAATGTGATGAGAGTTCACAGTAGAAAATCATATGAATTGTTTTGAAAGCTGCATTTTCAGTAGTATTTATTGATTCATTTGGTACAGAAGGTAGTTAACAAAGGCATTCATGAAAATTGAAGTATGAATTAATATTATTAACATGTAATATATTAACAGTATAACATAATAACAAGTTCGAATTTACATTAGATACATTAAGTGGATCTTTTGATTTAAAATAAGGTTCATTGATATTTATAGCTACTTTATTCATAATTACCAAAACTTGGAAGCAACCAGGATGTCCTTCAGTAGGTAAGTGGGTAAGTAAACTGTGGCTCAAATTTAGCAAACTATTAAGCTGTGAAAAGGCTTAGGGGAACCTTAAATGCATATTACTGAGTGAAGGAAGCCAGTCTGAAAAGACTATATACTGTATGCTTCCAGCCATATGACATTCTGGAAAAGGCAGAAGTGTGTGAAGAGATGGTAGAAAAAGGAGTAGTTGTCAGTGGTTAGGGAGAGGAAGGGATGAATAGGAGGAGCATAGAGGATTTTGAGGACAGTGAAACTACTCTGGGTGATATTATAAAGGGGAGTAAATTTATTCAAATCTATAGAATGTGGAACGAAAAGAGTAAACAAACCCTAATGTAAAGGCTGGGTGTTGGATGATAATGATGTGTTCGTGTAGGTTGTTCAACTGCAGCAGATGTACTAGGGGAGGCTATGCATGTGTAGTGGTAGGAGGTATATGGGACATCTCTGCCATCCTCTCAATTCTGCTGTGAACCTGAAACTGCTCTCAAAGTAAAAGTCTTAGAAAAGAAGAAGAAATTAAACAAAAAGAAGCTTCTCATAAAATTTTGCAGCAATATATGAATGAGTGATTCTTATTATAGGGAACCTATAGAAGAAAAGAAAATGTAATGCCAATAAAATGGCCATAGTAATCTTGAAAGTAAGGTTAGTACATATTTTCAGTCTATGATGGGAGTCCCCACATGCACAGGATGCACTTCAGTTATACGCAGATTTTCTGCTGCATGGGAGTTGGCACCCCAGCCAACCACCCGCCTCCCCCTCGCCCGCCAGGTGTTAAGTGTAGTAGTGCATTTTTTGTCAGAGTATGGAGACACATGGTATTACCACAGTTTGATGTATAGGGCCTACTGTGGTTCGGATGGAAAGTAGTCACTTTGGCTGCTATGTGAAGTTATTTCATTCGCTTAGAGGCAGTGCTAACTGTGAGGGAAGATTTTTCAGGAGTTTACTAGACTACTATTAGAATGGGAACTTAAAATTTAGCTATGCAGAAAAAAGGGTGGGTTACTTCAGTAGTGGTGGGATTTGATGACTAGACTAGATACAGAATGTAAGGCACCGGGAGGAATCAAGGGTGGTTCTAAAGTTAACATCGTTGAAACCTCCAGCCTTTGACATCACGGCTAGAGTCAGGCAGAGGATTGGCAGGGCACCGAGATACGCAGCCTGGGGCACGGACAGTGCATGTAGTGAAGTGGCAGGCACCCTGAGAGAAAACGCAGTTCAGTGCTTCCAGTAAGAACTGGGAGAACCAGGTAGAACTTTTTAAAACTAGGTTTTTGAATTGTTTTATTGATCCTTCATGTTGCTTTCTAGAGCTTTGCCTCTGACATGTCTTTATTTAACACTCTCTGAACTGCTTGATGGGTTTATATACATAGGTTTCCTTATTTGTGGTGTTTTTGAAGCTTTTAATGATCCAAATAAGTTTTAAATAAAATTGTGTAGAACCAGCTGTTGCACTTTAGAAGGATGAGTGAAAGGCAGTGGTTCTCAACCATGGCTGCAGGTTAGAGGCATGATGGGGAGTTTTCCAAAACATATAGACACCTGGGCCTCACTCCAAAGAGTTTGATTCTGATTTGAGGAATTGCCAGAGAAGCCAGCAAGCTGGGGCTAGTCAGAAAACTTGACTTTACATTAAGACCGAGAGTGGATATGAAATCTTCAGCGGGTAGAATTGTAATTAACAGTCTGACGGAAATGAGTTTTTATGTTTGCCAATTTATTAATTTAATGATGAGAAATATGCCAAGTAGGTATTAATGCTTGAGCTGGCAGACCATCCTTTGCTCTTCTTGTGGGGTAGGTTATACATTGCTAAATTACTATCAGTGGCGTGGAGAGCCTGAAGTTCAAAGACATTAATATCTGTGACGCTCTGCTATGAGGGCAGGAATGGTCGTCCTTGTCCAGCCTACTGGATCGTACTCAGGTGGATGAAACACTTCTGTCAGCAAGATGTTAAGTGTTCAGTTTCCCTGCACCTTGCCAGCAAGAGATCTGATTTTTTTTAATAGTTGCCAGTCAGATGTGCTTAAAATGAAAGTTTATTGCTATTTTAATTTGCATTTTATGGGTATTACAGATTTTGAATGAATTTTTTTTATACATTGTCTTTTTACGCTTGTTCTTATGTGATTTGCCTAAGTGTATCTTTTGACAAATTTTCTCTATTGTTTTCTTTTTCTTGTTAATTTGTAAGAGCTGTTTGAATATTTTATATTTTCTGTCATCTATGTTATATTTTTGTTCAACTTTGTCTTGTTTATGGTATCATCTGCTTTATAAATGTTTAAAATTTTTATTTAGTTGAATGTTTTCATTTCTTTTTATAATTTGGGTTTTCTATCTTGGCTAAAGGTCTCTTCTTCCCTGGATTGTACATGTTGACTACTAATTTTTTTCTGAGACTTTTTAAAAATTCACTTTCAAAGCTAATTTTTAAATTAACTTTGGTGTGGCTCAGTGGATTGAGGGCCATCCTGCAAACCGAAAGGTTACACATTGGAATCCCAGTCAGGGCACATGCCTGGGTGGCAGGCCAGGTCCACATCGGAAGCATGTGTTAGAGGCAACCATGTATCTCCAATACATTGATGTTACTCTCCTTCTCTTTCTCCCTCCCTCCCTTTTCCTCTAAAAGTAAATAAATAAAATCTTTAATAAAATAAAATAAAAACTTTCAACTTCATATCCATCTGGACTTTAGTTTTTGAATATAATATATTTTTTCCAAATGAATAGCCAATTATTCCAACATTATTACTAAATAAACGTTTCTCATCCTTCTGATTTTGCCCATGTTGAATTCTGGAAATTTTGAGGAGCGCTCTAATCTTTAACATTAATCTGATTTATCAACACTTATGTTTACTGACTTGATTACTGTTACATTATTATGATATAGTCATATTATATTTTGATATAATGTTTTGATGATAATTATAATGCATTCTGATTATAGTTATATTTTCTGATTTAGAAAATGTTTTTTAAATAACTTTTTTAGCCTTTCTGGGTATTTGTTCTTCCATGTATATTCTAAGATAGTTTTGCTCAACACAACCTAAACAGAATAGTATTGGAATCTTAACTGGAACTGTAGTAATTAATATATTAATTTTTTGAGAATTGACAGTTATAATGCTCCCATCTACAAATTATGTCTTTCTGTGTTCAAATCTTCTTTTATGTCTTTTAATGTGATCTTGTAGTTTCCTCCATGTAAGCCCTGTGTTTTTCTTACTAAATTTATCCCCACCTGTTTTGTATTTGTGAATAGATTTTTACTCATTTTCAGTTTTAGGTGGTTATTGCTAGTTAATATAGAAAGTTTCATGTTTTCTTTTTCAATGTTTATAACAGTGATTTAATGTTTTGGTATTCCTGCATTTACTTACATAATTCCATAATTTCCAGGATGTTGTTGAATGGTAAGGCAAGAATCAGTATCATTGTTTAGTTTCTGTTTTTAATTGAAATAGGTTTGGTGTTTTGAAACCTATGATATTTGCTGCTGGTGTTTGGTACATACCTTGTTTCTTTGTCACTAGCTGCTGGATACCAGTAGTGTGCAATTATGTTTCCTTGTCTGCTAATTAAGCATGGACCATACATAGTTTAAAGAGTAACCCTAAGGGTGAGGGAAGAGAAAGCAGTCTCAGCCTGTTAGTTCCCAGTTGAGATACTAGGAGGAAGCCCCTTTGCTCCTTGTCTCCTCCCATCCCCTCAGCCTCAGGGGTATAGAGGATTCAGGCCACCTACTTAAAGGTTCTGCTCAGCCCCTGAGAAGTAAAAGATAGCTACACATATATATGCAGTTGCTTACCTCCCCCAGGCCCAGGTCCAGCTAGGTATGTTTGCTGGACGAGGTCCTACAGGATTCTGATGTTCAGCTTTTCACTTCAGTCTTACCCTGTGCTGATCCCCAGGTTCCGGTCTGCCTAGAGGAGAAAAGTTGGCCACAATAGCTTTTCCCCCTGGCAGTGAAAATGTTTATGAGAGGAATAGAGGGGAACAAAAATGAAAACAACTTTCTTGTTGCTTCCGATACATATCTGTGGCTGAGATATAACTCAAATCATTTATTTATTTTTATTTTTTTAGAGAGAAAGCAAAAGTTTACAGAGGTTAAATAATTTGACCAAGATTATAATGTTACAAAGTAGTCAGTCAAGTCAAGGGCCCTTGGTCTTCTGACTCCTAGGTTCATGCACATTTTTAAAAATACCACATTATTTCTAGATTTTCTGAATAGTTTCTTAGCTGACCTTCTGAAGGCTCAAAAGACTCAAGCTGAGTGAATAATGGATTGTTCAGATGATAGATCATTTTTCTTGAGCTTTATAAGAAGTGATATTTCTGAAGCAGACTTCAAGTTAAAAAACTGGAAATGTGCCCAAGATGTCATAGGACTTCTATGTTTAGAAACTGTTTTCAATGGGAATAGTTTAGACTAGGATAAATAAACATTTTAGGAACAGCTGTCCAAAGAATAAGCAAAAGTCTTAATTTTTTTTATCCATTGAAATACAACCAGAAGCAGAAAAATTAGACTGAGAAGTGAGGAAAATGGTTTCATTCACATAGAACAGAAACAAAGTATTTACTAAGAAAATTAGTAAGAATTAGATAGATCCCCTATGGAGGAAAATGCATGTTTTTCTTTGAGTATACAAAAGAAGATACATTAATGAGGGTAAGCCAGGTTGTAGATGAGAATCTTAAGATGTCTTTTTTTTTCTAATTAACTTGTGAAGATACGCATAAACTTGAAAGTATAAGTGGAAGACAGTAGCCAAGAAATTGCTGAAGATGATGAGTAAACAGGGGAATTTATACCAATAGATAATAAAACCTGTTATAAAGCTACAGTAATTAAAAGTATGGTACTGTTGCAAAACTGATCAGTAATGAACAAAATAGCAAGCACATCTGAGTCTGGCTTTAGCTTATGATAGTGAATATAAAATTAGTGACAGAATTTCAGTAAAGGAACTCAGAAAAATTGATTAAATATTGGAGGAAAAAAATAAAACTGTTTTTATTGTGTGTGTGTGTATTGAAGATAATCAAATCTGGATGACAGATTTAAATGGAAAAAATAAAACTAAAAAAGAGTTTAAAAATGAGTAAAAATATACCTAATCAGGATGGGAAAGCCTTTTCTTCCTAGCCTGTTTTTTGTAAATGAATTTTAAGATGCAGCCAAAATATTTGATTTGGGAAATAGTTATTCTAAGCAAACAGTATGTTAATAACCTAGACATTTAAAGGAGAAAAATGGATATATCAAAATCTGGCCATTCTGGAGAAAATAAAGCCACTGATCTGAAAGTTCTTAGAAACTCAGGACCTGATGTGGCAAGTGACTTTAATTAGGAGTCAATTTCTCCTTACAAATGGATAACCAAAGTGGTATTTGGATCTCAAACCTCAGTCTTACAGGGATTTTACCAGTGGGTTGTTAAACCATTGGTAGCTTGAAATCAGCCATGATGGAAGTAAACAGGCAATGGAAAGGAGCAAACACTATGAATCAGGACTTTTTTTTAAAGCCATTTACCTGTGTATCACTTGAAAATGAGAATAGCTTTGTTAGGGAAAAAATGAGATGATATGCAAAATTACCTCAATAAAGTGTTAATTAATGTTTCATTTCCATCAGATATGAACACTATCTGGTATGAGTTTCCTTCATTCATGAAGGAATTTTGAGGTATACCTTGCTTTAGAGCAAATTGTGTTTGTGCAATAAAGTCATCAAGTGATGCTTTCATATTGTGCCAGTTAACACACCATTATATCCTCTCTTTCTCCTTCAGATACACTTGCTCTCAGACGTGCAGTGTTTCTCTGGACAGTTAGTTGAAAGGTACATCAACCCAACTGACCTCTCCAGAAGCTGAAATTTGCACTTACCCCCTAATA
The DNA here is from genome assembly GCF_019186645.2 of Phyllostomus hastatus. NCBI lineage: Eukaryota > Metazoa > Chordata > Mammalia > Chiroptera > Phyllostomidae > Phyllostomus > Phyllostomus hastatus. The sequence goes on along the minus strand of NW_025333709.1, from coordinate 30,020,799 downwards.
CTGATTGTGCTTTCTTTGTTGCTACTTTCAGTCTGTCCACCATAGAATCTGATTTGTGTTTTTGACATTTTATTTTTAATTGACTTACAAACTGTTTCCTTTTCCTGAGCTTGAGCCAAGTATATTATTGTTTTAAGCTTTAGCTAGAGCTGTTGTTTATTTTGACTCTTCCCAGGCACCTTTGGTTCTGGCTGACAGGGAAAGAATAGGCCTTTCTTTCTTTCATTTTTATGTTTATAAAAATCAATAGGCTTCAGTTTTTAGAGCAGTTTCAAGTTTACAGAAAATATGAGGAGAAAGTAGAGTTCCCATGTACCCCCTCTCCTTATGCCCCCATTTTTCTGTTATTAACATTGTGTGTGGTACACTTGTTGAAACAATTGATGAACCTACAACGAAACATCGTAATCACCCAGTGTCTACACCTTGCATCACATTAACTCTTTGTGTTGTCCATTCTATGGGGTTTTGGCAAATGTATAGTGACATGTATCCACAATTACAGTTTCACACAGAACAGTTTCACAATCCTAAAAAGTGTCCCTTAAGTTCTCCCATTCACCCTTTCGCCCTCTCCCCAACCTGAACCCCTGATAACCACTGATTTTTAAAATTGTCTCCATAGTTTTGCCTTTTCCGCAATGTTACATAGTTGGAATCAAACAGTCCTATAGCCTTTTCCGACTGGCATCTTTCACTCAGTAATAGGTGTTTAAGTTTCCTCCAACTTTTTTCATGACTCAAAAATTCGTTTTATTTTTTTAAGTGCTGGATATAACAAAATACATCCAGTTACCCACTGAAGCACATCTAGATTGCTTCAACATTTTGGCAGTTACGATAAAGCTGCTATAAATGTGTGTGTGCAGGTTTTTGTGTGGACATATTTTAAATTTCTTTGGGTAAATACCAAGGAGTGCAGTTGCTGGGTTGTGTGGTATGAGTATGTTTAGTTTTGTAAGAAACCCCCAAACTGTCTTCCAAAGTGGCCGTATAGTTTCGAGTTCCCACCACCAATGAATGAGAGTGCTCATTCTTGCACAGTCCTCGCAGCATGTGGTGGTGTTGGAGGTCTTGGTTTCGCCGTTCTATTGGGTATATAGTTGTATTTCATTGTTCTTTAAGTTTGCATTTCTCTGGTGACATGATGTGGAGCATCTTTTCATATGCCATTTGCTATTTCTTTGGTGAGGGTCTGTTGCAGTGTTTTGTCCATTTTTTAAATTGGGTTGCTTATTTTCTTATTGTTGAGTTTTAAGAATTCTTTGTGTGTTAAGGATTCTTTATGTTTTAGATACTGGATATATGTTTTGCAAATATTTTCTTCTAGTCTGTCCTGTCTTTTCATTCTATTAATAGTATCTTTAGTAGAGTTGAAGTTAAGTTTAATAAACTTACCAACTTTTCTCTCATGGATGTTATTTGATATTGTATTTAGAAAGACATCACTAAGCCTAAGAGTAGCCAGATTTTTCTCCTAATATTCTGGGAACTCGGGGTTTTGCATTTTACATTTAGACTTAATTTTGCATCATAAATTTACATCTATGATCCATTTTGAGTTAATTTTTGTGAAAATTAGGCTTGTATCTAGATTTTTAAAAATTTGCTCGTGGGTGTCCATTTATGCCAGCACCATCTGTTGAAAGCCTCTTTCCCCCATTGATTGCCTTTGTTCCTTTGTCAAAGTTCAGTTCAATTGACTGTATCCATATGGGGTCTGTTCTGGGCTTTCTCTTCTGTCCCACTGAGCTAGCTGTCTTGCCTTCTGCCAGTGCCACCCTGACTTGATTCGGCTCGTGTAAGGACTTCAGCTTTCTTCTTCTTCTCCTTCACCCGTACGAGCTCTGCTGGGTCGGTTGCCTCTCCTTGCAGACTTGAGAGTCAGTTTGTTTATATTCGCAAAATAACTTGCTGGGAATAGGCTTGCGTTTTCAACTAAGAATTTTGCTTTTGTTTTTAAAGTTGAGATAATTTTATATTTGTTTCCTGTTTCAAGCCTTTTCTTTTTATGTTATCATCAAAATTGTTGTTTAGCCATTATAAGTAATAATTATTAGAATAGTAAGCAATTGTATGATACTTTGTTACATTTCTGAATTATATGAACTTATACATAGATACATACATGTAGTATGCAGGTACATATGTAAGATTGTGACTATAAACTAATAATTTTTATTGATAAATACCAGTCCTTGGGGGTGAAAGGGCAGCAGGCTGCTTTCACAGACTTTATAGGGGTCTTACTAAATCACGTCTACTGGTCCCTACCCGTCCTTATCTTAAATACCCCAATTGTTGAGAATTAGTGTGTAGTTTGAGGGCTGTTACTAGTTAGTGTTGTGCTTAAGAATACAGTGAAGGCAGAAAAAGAGGCTGAAAATGGCTGCTACAGAGTAATGAAACCAAAGATGAATCAGGTTAGCATTCATGTCTGTTCTCACTTGTCTGTTTTCCTTAACTGAATTTAAATTTATTGCATAAGACTATAGTAGTCTTATGGACATGAAAAAGATGGTAATTGTTTTATTATGTATTCTAAGTACAATGCTAGAGAGTTGGCTCTCTAAAATAATGCCATGTTAGTCTTATTTACACTTTAAGAAAGAATAAATATGCTTGTTTTTAATACTCATGTTTTAATTACTCAGGTCTTGCTTTGTTCTTTTTTTTAATAAAAATTTTGTTTATTTTTAGAGAGAGGGGAAGGGATGGATAAAGCGAAGCAAATATTGATGTGAGAGAGAAACACTGATTGAGTGCCTCTCGTATGTGCGCTGCCTGGGGATCAAACCTGCACCCCAGACATGTGCCCTGACCAGGAATTGAATAGGGGACCATTCGCTTTGCAGGACGATGCCCAACCAGGCCAGCCAAGCCACCTCGGTCAGGGTGTGCTTTATTCTCACTATTATCAGTTAGAGTTTAATAGATTTATTTTCTAGGAGTATTTAATATGACATTGGGATTTTACAAATTGTAATTCAGTGCCTGAGTTTTGTTCTTAAGAACTGTTGTCTACCAGTTTATTCCCTCATAAATTTTTCAAAATTCCATAATAGCCTGTAGATAATTATTACTATTTAACTTTATAAAATACTTAACTCAGGCACTCAAGTGACATCAAGTCATTCTACACAGTTATGCGAAAACTAGCTTTTTTCCTGGCTTAGCGTGATCATCTCTCTTTCCTAACTATTTGCCAGAGTAGGAGAAAAATTCACATATATTCACAAAAGCTGAACATTATAGTGAAATACAAAATTGGGGAAAACCATTTTGATACATGAAGAGGTTATCTAATTTTTGTCTGTTTTTAAATATTAGTGATGTTAAATATTATTTTCATGGTATTGGGCTATTTTATGTTTTGTAACTTGCTTATTCATGTCTTTTGTCCAGTTTTCAGTTTGGGGGTATAGGTCTTTCTCTGATTTCACTAGGGCTTTGTGGATGGAGGTAAAAGTAATTAACTCTTTAAAAGTAATTTTCAAAATTTGATTGTTTTCAAGTTTGAATTAAGTTTATTTGGGAGATAATGTAGACATTTGGAAAATAAATATTTGTAAGATAAATGCAAGTTTTTCTTAAAGTTTTGTCTTTATTGGCAAATTTCTTGTAATATGCAATTATGACATGCAGGAATATTTATTTATGCTTAGTTTATGTTTATGCTTTTTTGAAGTAGAAGACAGTAAAGGTGAGTTATCCAAGAGATCTTTTAACTAAAGTTTTTCATTTTGAGGAGACTGTTCAAAGGCTGAATGTCAATTAAGAAGTTTACACTTCTTCAAAGTCTAGAATTTAAGCACTTAGTTCTATTATAAGACTTCTTGGTTAGTTACATTTATTGTAAAGTTAAAGCCAGAGAAACCTTTGTAACTGTTATGATCTTATGAGTCTTTAATTAAAGGCTTACAAAATTAATTAAAGGAAAAGATACACTTTATGTCTATGTCCTTAAGTCAGTCTTGAATATATTTCATCTTCATTTTTATTTCCAAAATATCAGTTAAAATTCTGGAAACTGAATACCCTTTTTAAATGATTCTGTAGGGTTATCCAACATAATGATATAAAATAGAGAATTCTTGATATTCCAAAATAACATTTTTAAATTTAAGATCTCTTTTTCCACGGTGACATTTGTTAATAGATTCTCTCCTTTATAATACACAATGTTGGATCATGAAGCGGAGTCAACAAGTAGGTCATTGTTTAAAATAAATAGTGTGCACTGTGTTCAAAGGACTGTGAATTTTTGTCTCTAATTGTTTTTACATAATTTCAGTTCAAGAATACAATATGTTATACTTTAATTTGATGTGATACAGAGATATTTGAGGTGCAATATTAATAATTTATAATATTTTTAGATGATTTAAAAAATATATAATCATCCTATGTGACTAATTTTTAATCCTAACCTTGGAGGAAAATACTAAATTCTGTGCAAATATTAGTGAATAGACAAGGATAATGAATAGGGCATAAAAATCAAGTATTTGGAATTTATGTCTTTCAAAGAGATTTTTTTAATTCATAAATTATTTTTCAGAAATGACTACTATATAATCTGACTTTGTATTACTTTCTCGAATTTTTTATTGGAGTTATGACACATCACATTTCTGTATCTTGATACATATTGTGTTTGGTAGAGTTGTTTTAGTTGACAGAACAATTCCTTGTGAGTTTGGAATGTATGAATTTAGAGCAAGTTGATTGTCCTATAGTTACATAGACACATACACATAGACAGAAAATCACTGTTTGAGTAATTGTGTTCTGTTTCCTTTTCAAGGAGAGGGTTTACATATAGGAGAGCACATGATAGAGCCATGTCCAGAGATCATGTTGAGGTGGAGAGTACATTCTTGCAAGCTCTCCATGAATATTCCAGGGCAAAGGGGATGACATAAGCTATAGTTAGAGAATGAGAGAGTCTGTGTGATGCAGCAGCCTGCAAGAACGAGGGCAGGATAGTCTGTGGATAGAAATCCAAGGCAGGCTGCCCCGGCAGTCGGGAGAGCAGAACAGGTGAGTGTAAGTTGCACACAGTGGCGTGTGCCCTTTTCGTGCCACACCTGGTGCAACGTGCTGTCTGCCAGGCACAGTGTCATCCCTAATTGAGTAAATGGCACCCCTGTCAAACCTATATTTGAGTGATTTAAATGTAAAAACAGAGTTATCTTTAATTCCTTTCCCCCACCTTGGTATCAAACCCACTAACATATGACAGATCTCAAATTCTTTTCCTTCTCTCCTGTGCCACTACCATCCTCTTAGCCCGAGCTATGGCCATGTCATCTGCAACGGCTTCCCTGATTGCATATTTGCCCTCTTTCAATCCATTTTCCAGAGGATCCCCAGAGATCTTTTAGGGAGAGGCCAGATCCTACCCGCCTCCAAGTTAATACTTCACACAGAATTATAATTGCATTTAGAATAAAATCTAATTTTATTACGAAGTTCTAAAACTTTGATCCTTGACTAATGATCCAGCTTCCTCTCACATTGCTTCTGCCTCTACTTCATCCCTTGAGTTCCAGCCACACTGGTCCTCTTTTTGTTTCTCAAATATTCACACTCAGCTTTCAGCCTTCTGTTCCTGGTGCTTTGCCTTGTTGCCTCTTTTTCATCATTTATGTGTGAGTTCAAAGGTAGCTTTTCTACATGAGGCCTTTGCGGAGCACGCTCTCCAAAGTGGTGTACTTCAACCCCTAACCCCGTCCGTGTTTCATTTACTCACATATGTTTTCTTTCTTTTACTGCATGCGACTTTGCTTAGAATTCATTTATTCAGTACCTGTTTATTGTATACCTAATACATGCCAGGCATAGTCCTTGGGGTTTATTAATGAACTAAAAAGACAAGAGAATCCCTGTTATGGAATTCACATTAGTGGGTAGACAGAAAAACAATACATAATAGACATATAACTAAATTAAAGTTATGTTGGGAAGTGTTAGAAGGCAGCAAGAGTGAATACAGAAAAATAGAGTATGGTCATACAGAGTGGGAGATCTCGATGCAGTTTCCGGACAGTATGCTTATTAAGTCGGGTGGGTATAGTAGGCCTGAATAGTTCATTATTAAAGTAGAGTTCTTTTGTGTCTTATTTTTAGCATCAGCACCAGTGAGCAAAGTGAATAAGTACTGTGCTTCTTCCAACTTTCATTCCACATCGGGGAAAAGGAATATCATCATGTCAAGCATTACGATTGACCCAGATGTCAAGCCTGGTGAATATGTCATCAAGAGCCTCTTTGCAGAATTTGCTGTTCAAGCTGAAAAGAAAATTGAAGTTGTAATGGCTGAACCCTTGGTGAGTAGAGCTGACCTCTAAATCTGAAATATTTTCTTGATTTTTTGTTAGCCAATATAATACACATTTTGCAAAGAAAATAATATGCTTGAAAAAGTTTTAAAGGAAGCCAATCTGGAAAGGCTACATATTATATAACTCCACCTAGCTGACATTTTAGAAAGGGCAAAACTATGAAAACAGTAAAAAGATGAGTGGTTGCCTGGGTTCGGGTGTGGGTGGAGGGGTGAATACGCAGGGCACTGAGTGTTTTTAAGTCAGTGAGAGTACCCTGCATGCTACTATAAGGGTAGAGACACGCCATTATACACCTGTCCAAACCCATAGAACATACAGCACCAAGAGTGAAGTGAACTGTAATGTAATTTGTGGATTTTGGATGATTCTGATGAGTCAGAGTAGGTCCATCAGTGGTAACAAACGTACCACTTTGATGGAGAATACTGGTAATGGAGGACACTATGCATGTGTGGGCTAAGGGGTTATGGGAAGTATCTGTCTTCTCACTTTTGCTGTGAACCTAAAACTGTTCTAAAAATAGTCTTTAAAAATTTGAGATAGGTTAGTACAGTACCTCCCTCTTTATCCATGGGGAGATAAGTTCCAGGACCCCCTGTTAAATGCCTGAAACCAGGGATAGTATTGAACCTTATATATACTAGCTTTTCTCCATACATACCTACCCTTTCACATAAAAACAACACTTTGAGGCTTCTCTCAGGCATATCTGAATTTCCAGCATCACTACTTTTGCACTTTGGGGCCACTGTTAAATAAAATAGGGTTACTTGGACTCAAGCACTGTAATACTATGACAGTTGATCTGATAACCTGGATGACTACTGAGTGACTGATGGGCAGGTGGCATATACAACATGGATATGCTGGACAATGGGATAATTCACATCCATGGTGGCGCAGAGCAGGACAGTGCAAGATTTCATTGCACTGCTAGAACATCACACAATTTAAAATGTATGAATTGTTTATTTCTGGAATTTTCTATGTAACATTTTGGTCTGCTTTTGACCACAGGTAACTGAAATTGCTGAAAGTGAAATTGTAGATAAGGGGGGACTACTGTAGTACAAAGCTGTCTAGAAAGCTATAATAGGTTCATTGATCGCCCTCCCCTTTTTACATAATTTTTCATTTTTCAATTACAGTTGGCATACAATATTATGTTAGTTTCATGTGTACAACCAGTGATTAGACATTTGCATAACTTATAGCGATCTCCATAGTAAATCTAGTACCTCTCAGATATTATGCATGATTATCACAACATTATTGACTATATTCCCTATGCTGTACTTTACATCTCCATGATTATTCTGTAACTACCTATTGTACTTCTTAATCCCTTCACCTTTTTAAATCATCCCCCAACCACCCTTCCATCTGGCAACTGTCAAAATGTTCTATCTGTGAGTCTGTTTCTGTTCTGCTTATTCATTTATTTTGTTTTTTAGATTCCACATGTAAGTGAAATCATGTGGCATTTGTCTTTTTTCTGCCTGATTTATTGCACTCAGCACAATACCCTCTAGGTCCATCCATGTTGTTTCAGATGATGAGATTTTATTCTTTTTTTATGGCTGACTCATATTCCAGTGTGTGTGTGTGTATGTACAACTTCATTATCCATTCATTTATTGCTGGACACTTAGGTTGCTTCCATATCTTGAGTGTTGTAAATAATGCTACAGTGAACATATGGATGTATACGTTTTTTTTAATTTAGTGTTTTGGGTTGCTTTGGATAAATACCCAGAAGTGGAATTGCTGAGTCATTCTGTTCCTCTTGTTATAGCCTTTGTTTTAAACTTTCTTTTGTCTGCTGTAAGTAAGGATTGCTATGTCAGCCTCCCCCCTCCCCATTTTCATGAGATATTTCTTCCATCCCTTTACCTGTGTTTGGCTTTCAATCTGAAGTGAGCTCTTGTAGACAGCATAGGTAAGTGTCTTGTTTTGTTATCTGTTCAGCCTCCACATGTCTTTTGATTGGAGGCATTACGTCATATGAATTTAAAGTAATTGTTGATAGACATCAATTTATTGCCATTTTATTATTCATATTCTTTATCTATTTTTTCTTGTTCCCTTAATATTTTTATAATACCGGTTTGATGGTGATGGACTACTGTAGCTTTTTCTTGTCTGTGAAGCTCTGTCTTTCATTTCTAAATGATAACTTTGCTGGGTAGACTAATCTTGGTTGTAGATCCTTGATTTTCATCACTTTGAATATTTCTTGCCAATCCATTCTGGCCTGCAAAGTTTCTATTGAGAAATCAGCTGACAGTCTTGTGGGAGCTCCCTTGTAGGTAACTACTATATTTTGCTTTGTATAATGCACACATTTTTGCCCAGATTTTTGAGGGAAAAGTGAGGATTCTCATTATACATTGGTAGTACTAATTCTGTATCTATATAAATGTTTTTAATTCTTTTATTCTTACTTGTTAATATTGTAACTCTAGAAAGCAATAACAATATCTGTATGCAATATAATACCCTGGAATACAGTTATCAGTTTTATTTCTAAATATAGCTAAATTTAAAAACAAAAGTTTTTTCTTGCAAGTTTGGGCCAAAAACATGGGTGTGCATTATACACAGCAAAATATGGTAACTGCTTTTTCTTTGCTGCTTTTTATATTCTCTCTTTGCTTTAACCTTTCACATTTTAATTAGGGTGTGTCATGGTGTGGGCCTCTTTGTGTTCACCTTGTTTGGGACTGTCTGTGCTTCCTGGACTTGGATGTCCATATCCTTCACCATATCAGGGAAGTTTTCAGTCATTTTTTAAAATAGGTTTTCAATTTCTTGCTGTCTCTCTTATCCTTCCAGCACCCCCATGATGCAAATGTTGGTATATCTGGAGTTGTCCCAGAGGCTCCTTACATTTTCTTCATTGTTTTGGATTCTTCCTTCTTTTTGCTATTCTGATTGGGTGTTTTTTGCTTCCTTATATTCCAAATTGCGGATTTGATTTTCGGTTTCATCTATTCTACAGTTGATTCCCTGTAAATTATTCTTCATTTCAGTTAGTATATCCTTCATTTATGACTGGTTCTTTTTCATGATTTCCATGTCCTTTTTTATACTGTTGAAGTTCTAAGTTTCTTGAGCATGTTTGTGCCAATGTTTTGACCTTGCATCTTGTAGCTTGCTTGTCTCCATTTTGTTTAGTTCTTTTTCTGGAGTTTTGTTTTGTTCTTTAATTTGAGACATGGTTTTTTTTGTCTCCTCATTTTGGCAGCCTCCCGGTGTGTGTTAGTATGTAGAACTGCTATGTTTCCTGGTTTTGGTATAGTCAATGGCCTATGTAGTAGGTGTCCCTGATCACCCATCCCCACTCATCCCTTTGTGGGCTGTATGCACCTGCTTGTTGGGTTTTAGCCTTGATTGCCGTCGGTACATCAGTGGGAAGAACTTAACCTCCAGGCTGATCAGCTGTGAGGATGTGTTGCTGGTAGAGGTAGTTAGGTGGTGCTTCAATGTGGTTTGAAGCTGTCCATTGGGTGTAGTGACTCTGCTGCTTCCTGGAAGGTGCAGCCCAAGGTCAACCACCATCTGTGGCCAGACTGAAGCCAAGTGTCATGAGCTGCATAGCGATCTGCAAATGGCTGCTACTTGGGCTGGGTGTGGAGGTGTCTGGGTGAGGTCAAACTATGAACCAAAGCTGGTTGCTGCTAAGGCTGAGCCTAAGGCCACTTAGCAAGAGGTTCTGGGTCACCCTGAGGCCAGATACTGCTTCTTTAGTTTGTGAACCTCTTAGAGGCTTTAGAAAAGCCCACAACATGAACCAAGACAGGCTGCATATATGGAAAAGACACTGGAAGCAGCTTGGGTGGGCCCACAAGGAAATCTCAGGAAATCACCACAGCCGGGCAAACACTGTTAGCCAGATTGATGGAGACTCAGCTAGAACATCTGCCTATGTCTGTAGGGAGTGCTCTGCAAAGGAACAATGGCTTCCGCCAGCACTTGTGTCTGCCCCTGCAGCTCATATCTGGAAACCAGCTCTTCACTGTATGTTCCGGGCACCTTTTGGGCTGCTGCTCCAGTGCTGGAGCTGAGAGCAAATGAGTCTGCCATCAAGTAAGTTTGTGCATGGCCCTTTAAGAGGAAGGCCTGGGACTCCAGAAGCCCTTTGTCTCACTCAGCCTCAAGTTTTGGTTTTGGTAGCCAGAAGTTATGGGAACTTTTCTTTCTTGGGCTGGGAAGCGTGGTGTGGGGCTGGGGCCCCTCTCTCCTCAGTGGGGACCTCTGCATTTGAAATGTCCTTCCTGATTTTTAATTGCCACGTTTGGCTGGGGGACCAGCTGCTCTGCCTCTCTGCTCCTCCCAGCAGTCTCGACGTGGCTTCTGTATATCCTCAGTTATAGAACCCCTCTGTTCAGCTAGATTACAGGTGGTTCTGGGTGATGGTCCTTCCGTAATTGTTATTTTGACATGGTCATGAGAGGAGGCGAATACAGCATTTCCCTATGCTGCCATCCTGCCAGGAAGCCCATGATGCACTTTGTTAAGTGCTGCAGGTCACCGGAGAATAAAACTAGCTGTTGCAATAGGAATTATTGAGACAGATAAAATATAAGAGGAAATAAAGGAAAATCTAGAATATTCTGAAAGTTGATGATTTGACAAGAGCCAAATTCATCTCCTGGCTTCAGAAATGTTTAAAAGTGTGCAGTGCGTATGGTCCTGTCTGCTCTCAAAGACTATATTCTTAAAGGAATTTTAATATGAAGCTCTCGAGAGCAGAAATACTAAAAGAAAATATGAGTGAAATTACCTAATTTTACGTCTTTCTCCTTTCTTATTCTTCCAGTGCCGTTGTCGCTGCCCTCGGTCAGGGTTGGGTTCTGTCATGTTAGACCATTGCAAGAGCCTTCTAACCGGTCAAGAAGTGGTCCATTGCTTTTCCATTTTCCTTGTTTTATGCACACTTTCCTTCATCTAATACACAAATAGCACCTTTCTGCTTTAAAACTCTTTCTCACTTTTCATTGCTATGGAATAAATTCAGGTGCTTATTGGGTTATTCCAGCCTCTTCACAATCTTCTTACAATTTGTATAATGTCTCACAATTCTCTTTTCATGATGTGTGCTCTGTTTTTTAAAGCTCTGCCCTTTAACATAGTGATTCTCCTCAAACTAAACGAGTCTTTCTTTACCATACTGTTTTGTTCATACTTCTAGATTCTGACATTGCAATATTATTTGCTCATATGTTTATCTCCTCTGGCGTGAGCTACTTGATGCCAACAGCCAGGAGTTGCTCACCTTTGTATCTGCAGCACTGCCCATGGCAGATGCGTAGCAGAAGGTACTTAGCAAAGATTTGCATTTTAGGTTGACTTCAGCCTTAAGAACATTGCTGTGCCGTGTGCTCTTTGTTTTCCTAACAAAACATGTCAACAGAGTTTTTAATAGTTCTTTCAGGATACTAGTCTGGTGCTGATTATATTTATTCATTTAAAAGCTGATTTCAGAGACACCTGCTGTGTAATCTAAGATGAGATTATAAAATTATGGTGAATAGTGGTGAGGATTTCCATCAGAAAAATAGGTGTTTCTACCCCATCATCATAGTTCAGGAGAAATGTTCCAGCTCACTCTTTCTAACACAGCAGGAAAACTCCCAAAGTTGTGATCTCGGACAAACTGAGGCTGAGAAAATTCCCACTGTATTTTACAGCTTTTACTTCCTACACTCTTGTACACCTGCATAATTTCTTCTTATCAGATCTCTGCCAACTTTGTTTCATGTATGTCCAAGTCTGGGTAGATTGTGTGTATGAAGATAAGATTAGATGATGAAAATACATTGAATATAGTCTTGTCACAATATTTTTATTATAGCTTCATATGCATTTATTGGGATGTTATTTATTTTGAAGTTTATTCTGTACCCTTTTAGGTAATGAACATCCACCCAAGAGGACTCTCTTGAATTCCCTAATAAACCTCTTGCACGGTCACTTTAAAGAAAGTAGCACCCATGGAATGTTAGATATGGGGAGGCCAGCCTGTCTTGTGGTTAGGTGCACAGTAAACTATGAAGCCCAAATGTGAATGGTTTTTGCTGAAACAATTTAATCTACCTCTAAAATGAGTTCTAGAGCTGGCCTTTTTTTCTTCTCGTGTTAGAAACCATAATAAAAGGAGGTTAAGGAAGCCAAGAGATGTGAAGATTAGCTGAACTTGACTTTTAGCCACGATCTAATTTTCATTTGAGAAGGAAGATTCAGGAAGGAATGGCAGTCATTGATTGAAATAGCAGCTTGCAGACTATGCAATCCAATACCAAAGGCTTCTTTCTTCTGAAAGGAGGTGGATCAATCCTGGGTAATGATCCAGGCATATCTAAGTTTATCTGTTAATCTTGTAGATTGCCAGTGACTAGAAAAGAAGATGGGAAAAAGGGTTTAAACAGTTAACTGCTGATTTTGAGTATATATTTGATTTAGGCCCAGCATTTTTACAATTCTGCAATTTCCACTATTGAGAATATTAAATATACATATATTTTAAAAGTGTTTCTGTATGATCTCTTCTTTCCTTCAAACTACATTTTTTTGTTAGTTTCACCTTCTCCTCAGATGTTCATTGAAACAGATTTCACTCTTGAGGCACTAAGCAGCTGATGGGAAGCCCAGTGTTCATGGAGGGACCTTCCTGACCGCGGTCTTCAGTGCGTATTGTCTGAACTACCCAGGTCGGATCTTCTCCTGGGAGCTGGTCAGAGGTTCCTCCAGTACCTGGAATGGGATGGTTTAGGCTTAGCTGCTAGCTTTCTGGAGCTCTGGAGGCAGAAGATAACTGGGTTTTTTGATATTTGTTGTATAAATTTTTGCTTAAATTCCATCTTCAGTCCGATGCCTCATCTTCAACTGCAGTGTCCCCCAGTTGGCATTTCTCTGTTTAGCCCTTTGCTAAGAAGGGCAGCTCCTCTGTGGGTTAGATGGAGGGATGTCAACCTGATAAGCAGAATGGGGAAGGGGAAGGAGAAGAGGGGCTAAATCTTTTTTTTTTCTTTTTTTCCATCCTCACTCAAGGATATGTTTATTGACTTTAGAGAAAGAGAGCGAGCGAGCTGCCTCTCATACATGCCCTGACCGGGGATCAGACCCTCGCCCTTTTGGTGTATGGGACAGTGCTCCAACTAACTAAGCATCCCAGCCAGGGCCTCAATCTTTTTAAACAGTTTGTTTAAGCAATCCTCTTATTTTTAACTTCACATTCGCCCACACTTTTCCATCACCGAAGTTCTGTAATTCCTGAGCCTTTTGGGAGTTCAGAAGTATCAGTGGGATTGTCTTTTCTTCACCCTGTGTGGCAATCTCACTCATCCTCTCCAGTTGTGACTCAGGTACCATCTTCTCAGTGGTCCTTCCATCTGAAACCTCCCCATCCACTCCAACTTCTACCCTAAACCCTGTGGAACATGACACTCTACATGTTGTTTGCTCTGTCTTTAGACTTTTGCTTCATGAGGACAGGGAGTGTTTAGAAAAGCATGCCACCTTTAGTTGCAGATTATCGAAGTATTTCATTGTCATTGTTATGCCAGCAAAATCTTTCCAAGAAATTCCTGCTTTCTCTGGAAGCTGTATGTTGCTCTTGGTACTCAATACATATATACTATTTATACTCGTTAAAAAATCATAAAGGATTGTGAGCCTTAGAATCATTATTAATTTTTTGTTATTATAAAATAATGACATTATAAAAAGTGGAAACAGTTCTAAAGATTATGTAATAAAAACAATACCCTTCCATTTTCTATCAAGACCATCTCTGTTCAGTTTTTAGTGAACCATTTTTTATGCGTATTATTTACCCATCTCTGCGGCATCTGCCATCTTTCTTTGAGAAACACAAATGAGAAGATTATATTACATTTTTCTGTACTTGGCTACTTTTATTTTATATACATATTTTTATTTTATTTTACTTCATATACATAAAATAAACATTGTTCTATATCAGCCCATATAAACTTTTCTCATTCATTCTAACAGTTGAATATTATTTCAATAAAAGAAAGTGCTATAAATTTCTTACCCATCTCTATGGATAGGCTGTTTGGACCTGTTCATAAGTGTTCGCATTTATATATGTGAATATTGAAAATAATTAATATTTTTAGTTGTGATAATGAAAAAATAAAGATAATTTTAAATGATTTATCTTTTCAAAATCCATCGAAAGACAGGACATCTACCTGAGCAGTAATTGAGGCATCCTCACCCACGCTATGATGAAACTGAGAGGTTAATACAAAGCCCTTGATTAGTAATTTATATTTAATACAGTCCACTTGTTTATTTGTACTAATGATAATGTGAGTATCCCAGTCCAGAATCATTTCTGATTCTCACTATGAAAGAAGAGCCCATCCCCATTTTCTGGTTTAGGGAAAGCTATGCAAGAATGTCAAGTCTTCAGAAATCTTTAAGGAAGGTTGAGTTTGTTGAGAAATGAAAAATATTAAGTGTAAGAACAGCATATGTGTTTCTGAAAAAGTTACTGCTCTCTTTTATCCTTGTTATGTGTATATAATACAGAACTATTGTATACACACGCTAGATTTGTAGTAAACTACTTAGATCAGCATTTCTCAAAATATTGCTAAACCTTTAAACTTAGTATGAACAGTGCAAAGGGGAATTAAATAAGTCAAGTTTGGAAGAAACCTTTACAGCCCCTGCACCTCCCCACCCCCTACCTTAAATACACAATTCACACTAGGGTAGTAGAGGACCTTTGGTTCAGTTTCTGCCAGGTGTTCAGAAACAGTGTTCTATGGGACTCACTGTTTTACTGCAGTTGTAGAGCTAGTTAACTGGGCATATGTATAGTACTGTACAGGGTCATCATCATGTGCGTGTGGCTTTGGGAGATAATTACCAAAGTGTGCTTAGTCTGTGAGGCTCAAGTGTCAAGGACACACCGAAAACGTCTTTATATAAAGTCAGCAAAGTGCCATGGAATTCAGGGGTTTTCCTCACCCCATTTTAATTAGAAATACAATTTTCTAATAGTTAAGATTAGGAATTTTGACATTTGATCGGTAAATACATTTGTGGATTTATTTTCATGAAGATTAGTCATAAATAAGAGAACGAAATTGGGACACTATTGGATAGACAAGCTTTAAAATATATACATATGTCTAAATTCTAGTTTCTCTCATGGAAGAATGGCATTTGTTTTTTATGATACATATTGATACATGTTGAATATAAAAATTCAATAAAAAAGCATAATGGAGAAAATTTAGAAAATCATTCTTAAAAATCTCAACAAAAGAATCATTCATCACATATTTGAACATAATCAGACATCTGTTATATTCAGAAGTCAGACCACTATATGCAGGGGTAACCCACACAGTAAACAGTGACAGAAGGGATCAGTCACACTGTGTATATTTTAAGTTAAACTAATTATACTAAATTTTGTTTGAATTAGCAGAACAGAACCTTCTAAACTGTTTTTCAGATGACAGATTTCTCACACTTTGTGTTTACATTCTTTTAATTGCAGGAGAAGCCATTGTCTCGGTCTCTCCAGAGGGGCGAGGACCTTCAGTTTGACCAGGTGTGTTGATTTTAGGGGGCTGTTTTTTCTGAAAGGGAAACGTGTGTTGTAACAGTCTGGGCCAAGTGTGTCCAGTATTAAGAAATTCCTTTGTTTACTGATCCTGTATATCTAGATTCAGCCGATAGATAGTTTATTTTTGAACAAAACAAATGGAATAAGCTATGAATTGTGAACTTTTTAGTTCATAGAATGAGCTGTGAACTTTATTGGTCACTGTTCAGCATTTTAAAACATCTTACTTTTCATTGTTAATCTCTTCCCTATGCCCTTTTATATTTTCTCAGAAAGTTTCCAATTACAGTCTTTTCTTGTATACCACTTCCTACAATTTTTACATTATTATATTTTACCTTTTAACATTTTTTTTTTTCCTGTTGGGGCTGTTTACATAGAAGCATCCAGCCTGGCTCCCTCCCTCTGTACCTCCTCCTAGAAACGGAGCTGGAGACAGGCACCTGGTCCTGGAGGGTGATCCCAGAGCACAGGCCTGGGCGGGTGAAGCAGGGGAGAGGAGGAACCAAGGGGAGGGAGCATTTTAGAGGTCACAGCGCTGGGGGCTTCATTCCGCTTCTGAGCATTATACAGAATCTCCCCCTAATTATCTGTCCGAAGAATGGAGGCCTGGAGCACTGATCTGCAACTCCCATCCACAGTGGTTGAGGGCTGCCCCACGAGGCATCAACTACATCCCGTCCTCAAGTTTGTCTAGCTGTGCTCGTGCAAAGGCCGAGTGAACTTGGTGTCAGAAAGCAAAAGAAGCTTAAAAAGAAGATACAGTGTGGCCACCCCCCCCCACACCACTTTATGTAGAAAGCCAGTATCTAAAAATTACTGTAATATTTCTCTAATGTTAACGCTTTCCTCCTGCTGAGATTAAATGTTTGATCGAGTGTTATTTTTATCATAATTGTGTGATTAAGAATTGTTTCATTATGTGTTGTTTGCAAAAACCAATAATCCAGATTAGCTTTCTTTTGCCATCTAGTATTTCTGAGCTACTTTTCTCATAATTATGTATGTAGGAAATGGATATTAGTGTACTTTAGTCTAGTTGATTAGATAAAGATGACTGATTAGAATTTACTTGGTGGAGACATACCAAAATACTGCCTCTGGATCTTGCTCCAGTTCTGTTGCATAATGCTCTGGCACTTGTATTTTACAGTAGCCTGGCCCCCTAGGTAATTCTGATGCATACATACACTTAGCAAATAGCTACTAGTCTAAGAAGAAACCATAAACAGGAGGCTAGTCTTCTATTATAGCAATAGTCAGATCATTGTAGATAATGCTTTTCTCATCATACTGCCACCAGAAAAGTAATTACTAGTATGTAATAATTATTAATGTATGATTAAGATTGTTTTTAAATTATTTAGATTACTTATACTTTGAATTAATTTCACTAATGATGAATGAATGAATATACAATCAGAATTTGAAATCCTATTAAACAAGGTTTTAAGGAAAATTTCCATCTATTTCTTATGTAAATGATTAAAAAAACTATAAATGATCATGCAGCATAGCATGATTTTTCCACAATAAAAACTATTTGTGTTTTAAACCATTTCAATATAGATTCACTGTAGCAGATGTTTTATTGATTCTTCTTTATTAACAATGAACCATACCCTCCCTTTGAGTAAAACAGTTCGTTGCTAATACAACATAAATGAAAAAAAACAATTAATTGAAATTATAATCCTGTTTTATTTTAATTCCCTATATTAGAAACCATTTACTTGTCAAATCATGTCAATTTATAAATGGAACCATGATTAAAGGAAGGTAGCCCTGGCTGGTGTAGCTCAGTGGATTGAGCTCGGGCTGCGAACCAAAGTGTCGCAGGTTCGATTCCCAGTCAGGGCACATGCCTGGGTTGCAGGCCATGGCCCCCAGCAACCACACATTGATGTTTCTCTCTCTCTTTCTCCCTCCCTTCCTTCTCTAAAAATAAATAAATAAAACTATTTTAAAAAATAAATAAATAAATAAATAAAGGAAGGTAAAAATGGTGAAAAGAGAACAGCCTATACAATCAAATAAACTTTTACATTCTTTTCTATTTCCTGGATGAAATACATTCTGAAGTTATGTGAAGAGTATAAAATAGTAGGAAAATTAAAATTTTAATTACTAGAGTTATCAATTTATCTTCATTAACTAATACTTCTTATAGTCATGGAACTAAATGAGACCTTGAGTATTCATGTTTTTTAGTTAAGACAAAAAAAAGTGAGGCATGTTTTATTGTGTGCTGATTTGAAAATATTATTTTTAAGCAATGACTTGAGTCAGATACAGAGTTTCTTATGAAGAGATAATTTTTTTCTTGTGACCCTCAAATCAAAGTGACTTGACTTGAGGGACTGCCGAGGGTAGCTGGGCACCCCTCTCCACCACTGCAGGCAAGGAACGGTCGTTTCCTATATGAACCTGACAGCCGCTTACAATACCGATAGTTCCAGGGATGCCTCTGATGGAGGAGCAATTGTTCATCCTACTGCATTTTCTTCATGTTGTCGGAAGAATGAGCTTTAAGAGCTTGTGTACAACACATTTCTAATACGTTCATTTGTATCACCAACTAATTCTTTAATTATAACTCTGTTCTGTGTCATGGCAGCACGGGATAAATGGGAGCTTTTCCCATACTTCTAACATTATATAGTCATCCTTGTTTCTTCATCTCCTCATTCTACTGGCAGCATTGTAGAGCCTCTTGTTCACATGAGGAGAGGGAACTGGCCAGGGGAGGGAAGTAAATGTGTGTGTGTGTGTTTTTTCCATGTTATACATAAGAGTTCTCTGAAGGGTATCCATGTGTTTAATCAGGGATGTTATTGATGATCCTGTTTCCATACATGTGAGTAGCATGTGGAGGCAGCGAGAAGGAGAAGGCCTCTGAGCTAAACTGAATGGATTTGGGTCAAGTTTAAAAGTGGGGGGAATTGAGCCCAGTTCACTACTTGGCTATACCCCTTGTTCTTTTTAAAATTTTAAAATATTTATTGCTTTGAGTTACTCTGTTTATTCTAGAAATGTTAATTATTTAAGTGATTGCTAATGGAGTTAGAAGCATGGTACTTTGATGTGGTATTTTATCTTGCAATATCTTGTATTTTCAGTTGATAAGCTCTATGAGCTCCGTAGCAGAGCACTGTCTCCCTTCCTTACTCCGCACCTTGTTTGACTGGTACAGGCGCCAGAATGGAACTGAAGATGAATCTTATGAGTACAGGCCTCGATCTAGCACAAAATCTAAGGGGTAAGTGGCTGCTCTGCCTGGAATTGAACCGTTTCCAATGAAGGGAGTGATAGTGTTACCAACTGAAAATTGTTAGTGTTTGGTTTCTAAGCAAAACCACTGATTACTTTTGTTATGAGGTAGTAGTAAGGAGAGAGGGTAGCCCAGACTTAAACTGTAAATCAGGGTATGGTACCAGGTAAAGCAGGTGTAACTGTGGAGTTCTCATCACTGGGACTAGTCATGCAAAACCGAGCTGTAGGAGTCATAGAGGACATTAAGAAAGCATTCGGAGAAGGTCCTGCTCAAAGGGCCTGTGAAGGGAAACAACGGTAGTGATGCAGGAAGGCTGTCAAAACCCCACTTTATTTACCGCAAGACCTGTTTGGGACTCAAATCCTAGAACTTGTCTTCTCCTTTTTCAAATTTCCTGGGGAGATCTTGGCCATTAGTAAACTATCTGTGTTCCGGTGAAGGTCCGTGGTTTAGAAATGGATTTCAGTCGATGCCACTCCTTATTTCTCAACTTAAACTTGTGAGAAAGTTACCCTGCCACTGTATTTTCATCAGAAAAGTTTTTGTTCAGTTCTTAGTTAAAAAAAAATAGTACTAATCAAATATGGAACAATGTTATATTTTCAAAGTGAAATTTAAATATTTTTCTTCCTCTAAGTTTTTTTAGATAAGGTTTAATTTCTGACCATTGTAACAGTGAAATAGTGAAATGTGCATATGAGTTCTTACTGTATGAAAGTGAAAGAACACGAGAGTGGGTAACACGCACATTGGGTTGTTGGGCAAACTTGTGCAACTGCTGTAGGACGCCAGACGTATTGGGAACTCAGTAAATGATTTCAACTGCTAACCAACACCTATTTTAAAGCGTGTGTTCTTAACACAGTCCTAATTTGGGATTCTTGTTTCAGGGATGAACAGCAACGTGAAAGAGATTATCTTCTTGAAAGGAGAGACTTAGCAGTAGATTTCATTTTTTGCTTAGTTTTAGTTGAAGTTTTAAAGCAGGTAAGCACTTTTCTTCCTACAAAGTCTGTTTCTTATTTTTTCCCTGATTTTGCCTTTGTGTTTCATTTACCTTATTTAGGATGTTAATATGTAAAATTTTGGCCCATGTAAACTGAGGCCTGTAATTTAATTCCACCTGTTTCAGTTGCCCGGGGCTTTCGTTTCTGTACCTCTCACTCCCTGCTCCTTTGCCTCTGTGTATGCCATCCAACACATGAAATCATATTAGCAAAATGGAGCAGAATAGAAATAAGTGTGAAATGTGGTCTGCAGATATAGTATGCGTGTCATTCATCTACTTCAGTCTCTTTTTTTACTTCCACTTTCAAAGAATTTTTTTCTAAGCCCTCAAGCCTGCACTTCAGCATGTAATACTTGTGCAGTAATAGTTCAGGAATGGGAGTGATTTGACAGGGGTAACATTGAATTGTCAAAGATGATCCATATATTTCCAGCCATGCACACTGTAGTGTTCTGGCTGAAAAATTCGGACATCTAAAAGAAAAGTTATATTTTGCATATTATATGTTTGGACAGGGAGTTTTGTTGTGTAAAGTGGACTAGAAGATATAATATGAAAATAGGAAATGTAAGATATGAAAGTTAATTGATAGTCCTTTTTTTAGTAGCCTATATAAAAATATTTGAATTGTGTAATCGTTTATACTGTGTCTTTGTTTTTTACAATGTGTTGAAATCTGAATATCTGAAATATGCAAATAAAAGCAATTCAAAATATATAAAATAGTTGTGGTATCAAAATTAAAATCCCTTTAAAGGCTTAATTTATTTTTAGAGAAAGGGGAAGGGAGGGAAAAAGAGATAAAGAAAAGCATTGATCTATCATTTGCCTCTTGTACGTATCTCACCGGGGATGAACCCACAGCCCAGGCATGTGCCCTGACCAGGAATCGAACCAGTGATCTTTCACTTTGTGGGTTGACACCCAACCAATTGAGCCACACCGGTCAGGGTGTCAAATCACTCTAATTTATACCCATCCTAAAGGGTTTTTAGTAAATGTGGGAAAGAAATTTCTTCTGGGAGTTGTGCTAACAAGCCAGATTGGCATTTTGTGATCTCAGTTTAGTTGGCATCCTAAGACCCTGAAGTAACTAGGAGCAAGAGGAGCTGGGGAACAGAACCAGCCACATGCTATGAGTGGACCTTCCTGGGGCTCAAGGTTGTTGATTCCTAGGATTTTGTGTGTGCTAAGTAGTTATTCAAGTGATTACTTATTTAAGTGATTTGGTCACCAGCATTTGCACTTCTTGTCCTAAATAGCATAGGGTTTCCTCTTTTTGAAGGAGAAACTGCAAACTTCTTACACTGATGCTCAGGACTGATGTGTCGTCATTGTGTCTTTTCACCTTTGTTTCTCATGACGTTTTTCTACTTAGCAATCAGGCTCGATCTCCCTAATTGCATCAGCTTCAGAGAATGTCAACACGAAGACAATCCCTGGAGGTCTTTCTTTCTCCTCTTCTTCTCCCTGTGTCCTTTTCCTTTCCCTTTTCCTTCCTCATCCTTTTCATCTTTCTCCTCCATCTCTTTCTCCAAAACAATTGAGATAGCTTTTCTGGTAAAAGAAAAATCAGGATCTGTAAACAAAAAGACATTATTTCAGTGGGCTCATTTTTTAAGTCCCTTCCACAAAATCCTTTTAGACCCATGCATGGACTAAAAAATGTCAGAAAGAGAAATGCAGAGGCTCCGATAGCTAATGTTTGTTTTCGGTTCTGTCGTCACATTGTTCCAACCTGTGGTTCCCTTTTCCCCTGCCCAGGTCTCTCCCTGACCGTTGTCCTCATCCCTTCATTCAGATGCAGCCACCAAAAAACAAAATTTATCACTAAGGGTATAGATGTACTTTATTTAAAATTGTGTAGAGGTGTTTTTTTTTTCTTTCCTAGTAAAAGGTGTCTTTTTAGCTTCTTTAAAACTAATAAAACTACAGTAAATGAAGTAAAAATCAATAGAACTTTCTGAAATGTCATGACAGACTAACCCAATTTTCTTCAGTGTCAAACTGATGTAGGGCTTTAATAGATCCGGAGAGCAATCAATGTAATATATCTTGAGTTTAATAAGACTTTTGCTTTGTCCCACATAATATACGCATATTAAAATGTGATTTAAACAGTCCCAGGAGCACTGAAGCATTGATGTGTGGTTGATTCAGTCTTAAGGAGGAGTAAATATCCCTTGTGGGTTAGTTCTTGACCTCATATGTTTAGAATTTGTTTCTGAATAATCTGTCACGTCCTTGGCGACAGTCACACATGTTTAGAGCTGATCATGATGCACAAAGACTCTGTATCCTTTGTATCAGCTGATCACCACGCTGACTTCTGGGCGGTGGTGGCGCCACAAGTTTTCATCTCAGCCGTGCCATCTACTTGCTGTGTAACTTGGGCAACTTACTCTCCCCTTGCTCTCTTCTCCTCCATGAAAGAGGGACGATAATAGTGCCGTGTTTTAGAAACGTGAGAATTAAATGCAGTAATGCCTGGGGCATGGAAAGCATCCGATGTTATCTGTTATTTTCATTTTATAAATGTAGACGTGTTCTTAGTTGTAATGACTTGCTGAAGATTACAAAGCTAGTTTACTTTTTTACTCAAATATTTATCCCTTTAATAATAAAAATAAAATTATTGGTAAAATCAAAGATGCAAAATTAGGTAAAATGGACATCTTGTAAAATTAAGGTTTTAATCATAACAAGTTAGATGAAGAATTGAGTTAGTATAAATGTGATGAAATTAGGGTGATTCAATGTCGGAACAAAATTAATTCAAGATAAAGAACACTAATTTCATTTTTTCAAGAAAGAAGATTAATTTTAGGGGTCATGGCTGACCACAAATGTCAGTGTGTTAGTACAAGGGCTTTAAATCCACCATAAAAATACATTTAAACAGAATACTACATTCAGAAAGTTTGAAGCAATTTCCTTTTTATATTGAATTGTATTTTACTTTTTGAAGATTTTATTTATTTTTAGACAGAGGGAAAGGGAGAGAGAAAGAGAAGGAGAGAAACATAATGTGTGGTTGCCTCTCACACACCTACTGGGAATCTGGCCTACAGCACAGGCATGTGCCCTGACTGGGAAGCCAGCTGGTCTGCCCTTTGGTTCTCAGGCTGGCGCTCAATCCACTGAGCCACACTGGCCAGGGCTATATTGAATTTCAGTCAGATTTATTGATGCATTGAAACAAGCAAGAAGATTGGAAAACCAGGTTTGTGAGTCATTTCAAGCTCTTGGCTTAGTTTTATCAGTGCTATTATGAAATAGAGAAGGTGCAGTAGACCTTTAGTATTTTCAGATTTAACATTACCATTTTAGATGTTGATAAGCAGCTCTGAAGGTTATGGGATAATTTGTAATTTTGTGGAGACATGAATTTATTCTCCTTTGTGTTGAGAGCTGCTGGTGTTTTAGGTAGTGAATGAGTCTCTTCAACACCCGTGTCCACATCTTAAGCTAGTTCTGTTGTTTTTCACTTTCATGATGTGATAAAGGCATTACATTTTTGGGGGTGGTATTAGGAATAACCTTGGAGTAAAACTTGGGCATTCTTTAGGATGCATGCTTCCTGAATGTTCAGGTAGAATTAGACCTGCTTCTACAATCACACAAATGACAAGATTTTGAAAAATATTTGATATTAAAAATGGGAATATCATTCTATGAAAGTACAACAATTTTACTATAAGCTAAAATAGGATCTCTTCCCCCCCTTTTTTTTTAAATTCAGTTTGGGGTAATTTCTTTTTACTATTAAAAGTAAGGGGAAAATCGGGATTTTAAAAATGTCTGTGCATTCTGATAATGTTCATTCTTTAAGTAAAATTTTTAGAGATAGTGCTTCTACCACCAAATTAAAGATAAGCTATAATTTGTTCTTTCACTTCTGTTTCTGTTCAAATGTGAAAAAATTGAATGCTTTCTTTGCTCATGTTTTTCACTTTTTAAATACATTTAAAATATTTAAATGTATATATAAATACATTTTTATATCTCAAACTGCAGACAGTATATCCTAAGGAAGTACATACACACCACCTCCAGAGCTTCAGTTTCCTCCCTGTAAATAGGGGACAAGTATCCACCCACCTTGGAAGGCTGCTATAAGTATGGTAAACAAGCCTGACCTGGCACAAAGGCACATGAAAAGAGTTGATGGTGGTAGCAGTAGGATAGTAACAAGGGACACTGTGTGGCCCAGGAGTGTCCCCAGCTGTCCTTGTCAGACTTAGGGCATCACTGGCACAAATGGAGACTGTTTAGGAGAAATTGCAGGTTTAAGTCACCTTGTGTTTTGTGTATCCAACCTGGAGCACACCAAACATCCATGTGAGGAAGTGGGTGTGTAAAGCCATAACACAGTACAGTAAGTGGGGTGCAAAAAGTGAAATCATGTAAAATGCAGTGTTGCATTTCTGTGAGGCCACCGAAACCTCTTGGGCCAGCCTGCTTGCCTAGTGCCGTCAGGTCTGCACAAGTTCTGGCATTCTCGCAGTTGGGTCCAGTCACAGCCTGTCACCTCATGGCAGATGTCCGCTCCATTTCACCTATCAGTGGCATAGTCACAGGACTGCCTGGGAGGTATGGAGTGGACCGCAACAGTGATTCCAATAACTTCTTTGCTATCTTGAGGCTCATTTTGTTGGCCCACTCCAGGGAAGATCAGGCTGGGAGAATGCACCTGCCTCCCTGCTTCCATGATGGACTTGGGTTTCTTGTGATTTTTTTTTCCTACTGGGCCTTGTCCTCAATCTCTAGTTCCTTCATTTCACCAACATTCCCTGGAGGTAAGAATTTTTGCCTGGCCCCTTTTAGAGAAGAGTGGGAAAGGTGAGAGGACTAGAATCAGTCTCCAATTGTAATACACAGGGTTTTTGCATTCTCTCAGGGCTGGTAAGTACAGGGTTCTCCTCTGTTATCTGCAGTTCATAGCTAAGGAAGTTGAAACTTCTGCAAAGATACAGACTAGTGAAAAGAGAAATCTTGGTTTGATTAGACTAACCCCAAATCCATGGTCTTTCTATACTTTTATCATTACAATGAAGAAAATGTTTTTGTTTATTGTGTAATGGTTTGGTTATAGTTGACCTATAATAAATTGAACAGCTAGGTGTGGACTTACGGGAGCACTTGGGGATACTGTTTTCAGTTCCTTCTTAATCTGAGATAAATTGTGTGGTCCTGGAAAGGGGAACTCAGGGTACCAAGTAAGACTACCGTGCCTCTACTTAGTTGATCAGTCAATATTCCGAAATTCCTGTATCAATAAGATGTGATTGCTACCCCTTTACCATGATTGGATATGTTTGCCTATAAAAGGTTGAAAACCTTCTTGTAATTATCCAGTCAATCATAAAGTCCTAGTTAAGTATCTCTAATGCTAGAGAAATTCTGGACATAAAATTCAGTTTACCAACATGGGACAAAGGTTAAGACTCCTCTTCCAGAGTCTCTGAATTCTTTAACTTGATCATGTGGAGTAAATTCGGTTTCTTCTTTGTTGTTAACATGGGATTTAAATATCTCCATTTCCACGAAGTGATGATAAAGTTGTTTTTTTTCCCTGTATCATTAGGTTACTTTTACAAGGTCTCTGAAACCTATAAAGGTAGAGTTTGGACTACAGCTGCTTTCTCACTTAATCCCTATTTGATTTTGTGATAGGGCAGCATAAGCATCTCCCTCATGGTGCATTTTCTTCAAATTAGATTCCAGGTACAGGCCTTTAGGACAGTCCTAATTTCTAGGAAATGTGAGACAAATGCTCTTTCTCAGCCTCCTCTTGTCAAAAATAAATACTGAGCCACTTAGCCCCAGTGAGGCTATCGTGTAGCCATCGATCCTGGAGGAAAGTTTCACCGGGAGCCTTTCAAAGCTGTGCGGGCTGCCAGGCCCCCCTCTGCCTGGGGCAGCTTGCAGCTGTGCCAGTGTTCTCCAAGTCGGCGGGGTTTTAGCCGCCTTCTCACTGAGGTGGAGATGGAAGTGCCTGGTTACTCATTAGAATTCCTGTCCTCGTGACAGTTTGTCTGATTACTCTTACTTAATGTCTCTCTCATACTAACTAGTTTAGAATAAGTTTCTGATCATTATTGGTGACTGAATTCAGTCCCCTCCAAATAGACTCCTGATCTACCTTTGGAAGAAATACGTTATCTTTATTTGAAATAGCTCTCCTTCAAACCCTCAAGAAGCATTCTGACCATCTCTGAGTAATTATAATTCTCTACTCCCCCCCCCCAGTCTAGTGTTTGGCTCTCTTGGTTATATTTAATATTCAATTATAATTTCATCCTATTGCTGAGGTGTTCTGGAATCTATATTGTTAAAAACTTCAAGCAAATGCAGAATTCCTATGTGTTTTGTTTTAATTGGACCTCAGGCCCACAGAATCGGACATTACATTGTGATCCTGGTTAAAGACTCACTGCCCGTGGTCACCCAGGAGCCTCCCACCAGCACTCAGAGAACTAGACTGTTACCTACAGTGTGAACTTCCTGTGTGACTCTCTCCTTGTTCACTCCCTGGCTGCTGTCTTATGAATATACTGATGTTTATGTTGTTTCCTGAACTTTAAAAAATGTTTTGATATACAAGGGGGTACCCCCCAAAACCCAGAATTTATTTATAAAAAATTGTATATTCTTACATGTTTAAACTTCAGTCACCTATCGAGACCTTTTTTCCATTGCTCAAAACAGTTTTTGAACTTCTGCGGTTTTTTGTTTCACCTCTTCCACGTCAGCAAAATGTTTCCCTTTGAGGACTTTTTCATTCAGGTGAATAGGGAGGGAGGGCGTGGGGTCATGCTGTTTTTGGTTGAATACTCAGTGTGGTGTGGGCAGGTGCACTCATAAATCCCCCATCATGAAATGGGCAAACATGCTGAAAGAGTCTCCTCCTCCCTCTAAAAAAAATCACTGAAGCTGAATGCAGCCTCTCGCAACACCACCAACTGGTACACAGATACAAATGGGTTCCTAAACACTCATCAGCTGGGGAAACCTGTACTATAAGGGGCCCACCCTCCAGAAGGTAATTCTGTTTTTTTTTAATAATATATTAAAATTTTCTTTGTTTTTGGACTTTCTAAAAAGTGCATCATGTTGTTTATTGGGACTTTTTTTTTTTTACTCAACATTCTGTTACTAGGATTGGCCCATGAAGTGTGTAGTTGTATATCATTGTTTTCTTAAACATGTCATTGCTAGTGTGGTGAAGCTCCATCCTCTTAGGTTTAGGACCTGGGGCCCTGCAAATTAAACCGATAGTGACAGGTTAACAGGAGGAAAAGTTTATTACATATGCATATGGAGGCCTTTATGGAAAAGAAGTAAAACTCAAAGAAGGGTTAGATTCAGGAACTTACTTTAGCAAATAGCAGAATACATTGTGGAGAAGGGACAAGACAAAGGAAGAGGGTTTGGGCTCCTCGGGGTGGTAAATCGTGGGATGGTAAATGTACGGTGGGGGGAAACTTGTGGGAGATAATGGCAGTTTTGTAGGATTTGTTTGTGCAGACCCACCTCAGTGCCAGTGTTCTGTTTCCAGTGATAATGCCCGTTCTTCTCTTGGTATGGGAAAGGGGAAGGAAGACTGCTTTTAGCCAGAAACAGGGAGAAAAGAGCTTTTGCTGCATCTGCTGTTTCTCAATTGCCATATATTCAAAATAATCCTTATGTCAATGTGTCCTGTTGTGTAGTGGCATCTATCGATCCTCTTCACTGGATTGCACTCTGTGTGAATAATGGATTTAAACTTCCACCAGCAATGTACATGAAAGCTCCTTGACTTACATTATCTCTGCTGTTTGACATTGTCAAGCTCAATGCTTTTTCCCATCAGTAGGTGTAAATAGGATATTTTGTGCATTTTTATTCTCCTTATATTACTAATAAAATCAAGCATCTTTTCATGTGATTGTTGTCTTAGGACTAAGTATAACAGAGGACAAAAACAGAAAGTTGTAAAACTGCTGAAAGTCTTTAGAGAAATGTAAAGTTACTCCATGTAAATGTATAAGAATAGTTATTACCAAATTGACTTAAGGATTCATTGCAACTCCAGTAATCTAACAGTTATTGTGGAACTTGAAGATATAAGTATAAATGGATGTGGAAAAACAAAGGACCAAGAATAGTCAAAATATCTCTTAAAAAAGATAAGGGGGCACAGGGACTTGCAGTACAACACTTATTGGAACTTATTAATAATAGTAAGCTCTAATAATTAAGATGACCTGATTTTAGTATGGACATATGTTGTACAAACTGATAGCTCAAAAGCAGACCCACACATATATAGAACTAGAGTTCATATCAGTGGTGACTTGTATATAATCTTTCACCCAGATGTTCCTTTTTTGAGACTCTTTCTCAAAAATTGTACAAGTATTTAATGTTTACTGCACAAAATGTTTATTTGTAACATATGTATTGAATATAGAAAATCTGGACTGAAATGTTCATTAATAGGGAGGTCATTAAATTACATGTATTGAATATTTTATGGCTGTTAAAAATATAAGGAAGAAATCCTAAGTACTGGCATGGAAAGATGCATCATTCTTTTAAGTAGAAATAAGGGGGGCATGTGTGCTCACGTGTGTGTGTGCATATAGAAAAAGTCTGGAAGGATATATACCAAGTTTGTAATTATATTTGGGAAAGGAAGCAGGGATTTTAATTTCTGTTTTAAATATTTGATTTGTTTCACAGATTAGGAACAGTATGTAATTTTAAAAGAACTAAATAAAACAAGACATTTAAAGACAAATTTCTAATACTAATAAAGCCATAAATAGTTTAAAATTTTCAGAAAAGTTTGTATCCCCTTTGGATGCTGTCATGATAGAAAATCTGACTGTAGGAAATGCGGAGCTGGCTCCAGCAAAAGTTCCTTTCCTGTAGGAGTTGTGGAGTTACACATGACTGTGTTGTAACGTTCTGACAGTAACAACTGGAATAACAACAGCTTTCCCCCTGCTTAGTCCATTGTTCAGTGATTTGTGGTTATGAAGCTAATATTCTTACATATAGAGCTTATTAAATTAGATGTTCGACTAAATTCTTACAGAAAAAGTATTTTTTAGAAAATGGGCAGATTGACAGATTAGTAATATCATATTATGAAAATTAAAATAGATTATTGGTTTAATTTGTTGAAATAAGATTATTTATAAAAGACTTCTATTTAGCTCTTACTTGATTTTTTATTCTAGATTCCTGTTCATCCTGTGCCTGATCCCTTAGTTCATGAAGTTCTAAACTTAGCTTTCAAGCACTTTAAACATAAGGAAGGGTAAGTAAAATACTAACTTGGGATTGTTGCTTTTCTCTATGGTCTGGGTTTATACCATTTAAATATACATACTTTGAACTCTCATCGGTCATTTCTTTTTAGTGTTCAAAGCAGTTATCTTCCTATTTTTTTTTAATCCACACAAAATGATTTTGTAAAAAGAATTCTAAAACCCATTGATTGGATTTATAAAGAATCAGAAGGTTAAATATCATGGCAAATTAAAACCTAGAGATTGGACAAAATTTATGTGATTTTTATTTTCCTATAAATGAAATCTTCAAAGAAAATTCTATCATACTCTAATGAGACATGTTTATATGTAGTAGGAGTCTGTTAAAAATGTAATGAATAATAATACATTTGTCCTCTCGTTTCAGGTATTCAGGAACCAACACTGGGAACGTGCACATTATTGCAGACCTGTATGCAGAGGTGATAGGGGTTCTTACCCAGTCGAAGTTAGTGTCACTGATTTTGATTCGCTTTTTGTTTTAGCATGCTTTGTTAATGATGTAACAGACGCTGACAATTTGAAACCTATTATATTTTTCAGAATTCTTTTGAAATCTGTTCCACTTTTTATTGTAAAGCTGCTCTTTTCCTTAAAGGATTTTAAGGTAGCACCTGTACCTTAATTTCACAACTCATTTTCAGTTTGGGGGGTTTTCCTATAAATATATGAATTGAGGAAGTCAGAAACTGTCCAGAACAGTCAGGTCATTACCATATTCCCTATTTTCAACAATTCTACAAGAAGTGCTTTTTTTGTTTTTTGTTTGTTTTTATAAAATCTCTCTTTTAGAACTCTTTACAGAGCTAATGATTATTTTCAGTACTTTCCAGTTGAGTGCTTTTATTTTTGAGATAGCAGTGCTGTCTCTTCCTTCTTACCATTTTATTTGTTTTAATACTAAACAGCTTTGAATAAATAGAAGGGATACCTAATACCTATAAGGAAAGATAAAAGATACTAGGTTACTCCATGAAGAGTGTTATTCGTAAAGAGTTACCCTCATTGAGTTTATTGAACCATCATTATAGTAAATACTAAAAAGAGGTGTGTCTTTAGTATTTTGTGTTTGCTCTAAAGACTGGAAGATTTTGAATTTCCTTTGTTGCTAATGGGGAATTTATAAAGTAAAAAGTATCAATTTGGATTTTTGTGGATGTCAATTAAAGAAACTTTGGCCCTGAAATCATCATATAAAAACCATTCTAAATTCTAAGAAGTCAAGCATTGTTAATGTTTAGTAGTTTAGATTTTAATATTAAGTGATGTATTTTATTTAGTATGTTTTTCATCCTTTGTAATATATACACTAGGCACCCTTGCATAACCAGTGCTGTAGAACTTAGAACATAGTTTGAGTATTTTATGTGATTTGGGCAGTCATATCTTAATATCTCACTTATATTTAATCAGTAACAGATCCCTATCTCAAGAATTATAGACAGAAAAAAAAATAGATAAAAACACAATGATTTATTTATTTTTATGGAATATTAGTTCATGATTTTAAAATTTTTATCAAAAATAAAATTGTCAGGATTATATATTATAAATTTGAAATAATATATTAGCAAGTTGGATCCAGGACCACTAAGTTAATTCTAGGATGGTAAAGATTATAAATTCAAACGGCCAACTTAATTTATGAAATGATGCTTAACCTCCCAAGTCACTCAGAGCACTGTTGAGGTGTTTTCCACCCGCACAGGTAATAAGGAGGAAAGGAAGAACTGTATTACAGTCGTGCCTATGCACTTCCTTCAATTGTAGTGACTAATAATTACTATGAGTATGAGAAGTTTAGTGAAAGAGAAAACCTTTGGATTCTCATGTTATTGCAATGTCAAGGTATTTATTTACTTTTTAAATATTTTAATAAAACACAAAAGAATGCTTTCATGAAAAATGGTGTTGAATTCTCCAAGAATCAAATGCAAATAGAGAAGCTGAACTTCCGTTTGTGTACCCACATTTCACTAATACGTAATTTTCTTTTTCCTCACTGTAGTCAGTGACCGTTGGAAACTATACTTCTTTAGTCATTTCAACTTTCAGGCACTGGTTTCTCCAAGTAACATTAACAGTAAAATCTTTACTTCTTTTATAATATACAGAGGAGGAAAATGAAGTATTACTGATTAATAAACTATTCGATTTCTTTTTCCAGTGTAAGCAAAGAAAATTGTAGTAGCCTGTACAGTTGTAGTCACTGAAGTCCAGGATGCTGCTCACATGTTCTGAGCGTTTTGATGCTTCAGCTTATTCTGACTGTGAGCCCACGTCCTCCTGCCCTTCTCCATTTTTTCTGCAGTATAGTGAGATGTCAATTTTGAGTAATAATTTATAGTCCATAATCACTTGCTTTACCTCTTTCAAAAAATGTGTAGTCTTCAGTCCACTCTCCATATAACTCAAATTGCAGACTTTATAAGAAGGAGCCTTAAAAATTGTGGACACTCTCTGATTTACATGGGGAAGTTTTATGGGTGAATTATTTCATATTATTTTTATTGTGATTATTAATTATTAAATGGTAATGATGTATCAATGATTATATAGGAACAAATAAATCCTATTATTCCTCTTTAAGGATCTTATGGTTTTAAAAGAAATAAAGAAGAAATTTAGAATAACAAATACTTTTGTCTTCCTCTGTGTGTTTTTCTGGTAATTTTGATGAGAGTAGAGAAAAGAGACGATGTTTGGGTAAAGCACCTTTTGATTTCAACTTTTTTTTTTAAGATTTTATTTATTTATATTTATTTTTAGAGAGGGAAGGGAGGGAGATAGAGAGAGAGAGAGAGAAACATCAATGTGCGGTTGCTGGGGGTTATGGCCTGCAACCCAGGCATGTGCCCTGACTGGGAATCGAACCTGGGACACTTTGGTTCCCAGCCCACGCTCAATCCACTGAGCTACGCCAGCCAGGGCTTGATTTCAACTTTAAATAACATCTAGGAAATTCGTGTTCTTAACTCATGTGAAATTATGTACCTGTGTGTGTTAAAGGTTTCAGGCTGTGAGGAAGAAGTTTATGACAGAGTTAAAAGAACTGCGACTTAAGGAACAAAGTCCACATGTGGTACAAAGTGTCATCAGCCTAATAATGGGAATGAAATTCTTCCGCGTGAAAATGTACCCTGTAGAAGATTTTGAAGCATCGTTTCAGTTTATGCAGGTGATGTGCCTTCTCAGTTGCAGCGAGTTAGCCAAACAGTAGCTTTCTTGCTCATCATGACTTTTAAAAAGAAATAAAACATACATGAATTAATGACAGTTATTAATTATTTATTCCAGTTCTAAAGTTGTCACAAGTGTAAATTAACTTTCTTTTTTAATTTAAGTATGTTTCATCATAGCTTTTTGGTAAAATTGCAGAGTGTTTATAGAATTATTGTATATGAAAAATTATTTAATATTCCTTTTGTTGTTGTTGTTAATCTAATGTATTCTCTCTCCCTGCCCCAAGGAATGTGCTCAGTATTTCTTAGAAGTAAAAGATAAAGATATAAAACATGCACTTGCCGGTTTATTTGTGGAGATTCTTATCCCTGTAGCTGCTGTAAGTATGTTTGTATTTTTATATTGTTTTAAATGTACCTTTTTACTAAGGAAGTTGCTACATAAAATATTCGTGCTTTCTGGTAATCAATCTAACAGACAATTAAGCGGAAACTTTGAATGTAATGTGGGTATAGGGGAAATGAGTGTTAGACACACAGCAGAAGTGCGTGCATCGGTCTGTTAACAAAAGAACAAGGTTCTGAGACAGGAGCGCAGAGTGTTTGCAACCAGCGTGATGGTGCCTGACGTGGCTCAATAATGTAACCCGCTGCGCTGAATCATGGCTGTTCTCTCCTTAACAAAGTGACAGCCACTTCAGGAGCCACTGAAGAATTTAAAAGTAATGTGACGAGCATCCTGGAATTTACAGGACTGTCTCAATTTTGCATGTTCTATTCTGTAGTTGCTGTGACATCATACCTGTCAAAGTGTGTCCTCTGAACTATTTAGAAAATACGATGGTAGTATCTTTTTATGGTGTGATGAGTATGTTATTCAAAACTAACTTTGCAATTACTAGTAATGAAATATCTATAGTAAGGAAATTTATAGCAGCTATTATAGATTTTTTTATTTCTTGGTTTCAATTCCCTCCCCACCCACACTAGTTTGACCCTCCCCCCCCGCCCCAAGCACACTAGTTTTTCTGTGTGGTATGTGATGATGCTACTCATTTTCAGTATACTGCACATTGCAGTGTAAATGATTCATATATATGATATATTATTCTTAGTTTTACAATTTGTGAAAGTAAAATTGATATACGATGAACTACCCACATTTAAAGTGTACAGTTTGACACATGCACATGCCTATGGACCATCGCCACACTCATGATAATGTGCACACCTGTCACACTCTGAAGTTCCCTGGTGCCCCTCTAACCCACACTCTCACTCACCCCGCCCTGTTCTCCAGCAGCCGTCGATCTTGCAGTTCCTCTACACTGGTTCTGGGTTGCCTAGAATTTTATGCTGGTGGAATCTCACAGTGCAAACTTTTTCTGACTTATTCCCTTCTGCATAGTTGGTTTGAGTCCAACTAGCTATGGAATATATCAGTGGCTTAGTCCCTTTTCATGATTGACAAGTATTTCGTTGTGTGGCTGTACTGCAGTTTGGTTATGCTTACCTGTTTTTGGATCTCTGGCTTATTTCCGGTTTTAGCTGTTACAAGTAAAGCTGCTGTGAACCTTCCTATATAAGTTATGGGTGGACATACGCTTTTTCAGGGGAAGGGGTGGCGGAGCGGTAAAAACCAAGGACTGGAATTGCTGGACCAAATGGTTGTTATATGTTCAACTCTTAAAAAAATTGCCAAACTATTTTCCAAAGTGGTGGTACCGTTTTGCATTCCCAACGCTGTCTGTGAGAGCTCTGGTTCCCCCACCTCCTCGTCAGCACCTACTTTGGCCCGTCCTTTTCATTTTAGCCCTTGTCATCGGTGTGTTGTGGTATCTTGTTCTGGTTTTTAATGTGCATTTCTCTAATGACTGATGCTTTTGAATGTCTTTTCATGTCCTCATTTGCCATCCTTTTTTGGCAAAATGTCTGTTGAAATATTTTTCCCCATATTTGTATTGGGTTATTTGTTTTCTGATTGAGTTTTGAGACGTGTATTTTTATATTCTTAAAATATCTTCGGGATACAAGTATTTTATCAGATATAAGCTCTGTGAATATTTTCTCCTATAGTAAGGAGTTCACCATTTGTCCAGTCGTAGGAAGCAAGACTGTTGACAACGCTCCCTTGTTTCTATGCTGCCTATGTCTTCTCTGATGCCGTGTTTGCTTCTGTGGTTTATTAGTTTGCCAGGGCACCCCTAACAGTACCATGAACTAGGTACCTTAAACAACAAAAATCTATTGTCTCATGGAGAATCTCTTCCATGCCTCTTGCCTAGCTTCTGATGGTTTACTGACAATCTTTGGCATTCCTTGGCTTCTCGAAGTCTCACCCCAATCTGTGCTTTCG
This sequence comes from Phyllostomus hastatus, assembly GCF_019186645.2. Lineage (NCBI taxonomy): Eukaryota > Metazoa > Chordata > Mammalia > Chiroptera > Phyllostomidae > Phyllostomus > Phyllostomus hastatus. The sequence continues at coordinate 29,985,689 of NW_025333709.1, read as the reverse complement.
TGTTCACATGGTATTCTCCTCAGGTGCATTCTCTGTCCAAATTTCCCCCTTTTTTTAAGGACATTAGTCATGGGTTATTCTAACATGACTGACCCAATATTACCTCATCCTAACTGAACTAATTATAACATCCTAATTGAACTGATTAAGGAGCTGAAATCACATTCAGCCCATTGAAGGCAACCTCAAGACTGATGTGGCCCCCTGGGAAAATGAGTTTGACACCCCTGATCTGCAATGACCTATTTTGAAATAAGGTCATATTAGGAGATATGTGGGGTCAGGATTTCGACAGAGGAATTTGGGGTCAGTGCGGGGGAATAACACAGTCTGCCTCTGCCTGGAACATTCTTGCCTGTCTGTGACCTCCCTGCCCCCTTTCCCTGGTTGGACTCTGCTTACTCATTTATTACATGTGTTGAGTGCTGTCTGTGCTGGGGGCTCTTCTGTGCCCAGGGGATGCAATGGTCAAGGGGGGAAAGACTCCCTCCTCCTGTAGTTCACTTTTGAGGAAAACACAGTAAGCCCGTATGTGAAATATGTAGTGTGCAGGTGGTGGTAAGTACTATGGAAAACTGAAGCAGGGCAGGGGGATAAAAATTGCTGCAATGGTAAAGGAGTTGAAATTTTAAATAGAGTGATTAGGAAAGATCACTGCCTAAAAGAGATGGTGACAATTGAGTAAAAGCTAAGGAATGAGGGAGTTAGACATGCTACTATCTGGGGGAAGCGCTTCTTATGTAGAAGGAGCAAGGTCAGACATCCAGAAGCAAGAACATGCATGATATGCTGTAGAAACACCAAGGAGGCTAGCCAGTGTGGCCGGATCCAGTGCAGGGGCCAGAGTAGGGGGAGATAAGGCCAACGAGGTTAAATGGGAAGCTGTTGCAGTATTTCAGGTAAGAGATACTGGACTCAGCTTACATGTGTCTTGTGAAGTTTTTCCACGGGGGCCCCTTTCTGCCTGCTCCAAGACCACAAAGAATTTCACTTTCCTCCTACAGCATCTGTTACGCCACCTGTTCATTCCCCTGTGTTCTCTGCTTGTTCCCACAGGGCGGGGACCAGAGCTCAAGGTTTATCTTAGTTACTTAACATTTGCCCAGTTGGCTCATTGTAGTACTGTACTTCAGTGAGATCCTCAGTGAATTATTAACCGGCTTTTAAACCTTACAGAGAGTTCTGGTAGTTTGAGCTAACGTTTATAACCACTTTTTTTCTTTTTGCATCATCTTTTTACCCAGGCTGTTAAAAACGAAGTGAATGTTCCCTGTTTGAAAAATTTTGTGGAGATGCTTTATCAGACTACTTTTGAACTGAGCTCCAGAAAGAAGCATTCATTGGTATTGAAAAACATTTCAAAGCTTTATATATTTAATCAGGAGTTTTAGTCATTGATTTATGAATTCAGTGGAGAGATTAAAGAATTGTAAAAATTGTAATTGTCAAATATCCAAAGTATAATGTAAGGGCAAATATATATTTTCTCCTTTTTAAAAAAACTTTCTATTCTTAATTTAACTAGCCCTGTATTTGATAGGTTATTCAGACTCCATTCTAGGTATTTACCTGGCTTGATAGGTGCTTTAAATTATGCATCTGTCATACAGTATGGGAAAGGTTGAATGTACTCTTGTATTGAACCACAAATTTAAGGTTATAATGAACTGTGTTCTTGAAGCATCATCTTATTTAGGAACCACTGTCTGTCTAGTCACATTTTTTAAATTCAGAGATTCCCCCCGGAAACACATAACCACCCACCCATTTCTTGTAACTGAGAGATTTCTCTTTAAATATTCATGCAACTTGGGGAAAGTTTGGTGAATTGGACAGATACTTGACCACTGAAGATAGTTATAATAATAATAAAAACATTCATATTGCCAGGCATTGAGCTAAGTGCTTTGCATCCTTTGTCTTACGTTAACCCTCACAACCTTATAGAATATGTATGATGATGATGATGATGATGATTATTTAGATTTTTATTTATTTAGTTTTAGAGAAGGAAGGGATGGAGAGAGAGAGAGAGAGAGAGAGAGAGAGAGAGAGAGAGAGAGAGAGAGAGAGAGAGAGAAACAAACATCAATGTGTGGTTGCTGGGGGTGGCCCGCAACCCAGGCATGTACCTTGACTGGGAATTGAACCTGCGACACTTTGGTTCGCAGCCTGCACTCAATCCACTGAGCTACGCCAGCCAGGGCTGATTATTATTTTTTACATTTTAGGAAAATGAGGCTTATCGCTCATAATGTATCCTCCCTGAGGTCAGACACCTGGCAGTAGAAAGCTGAAACTGGAATGCCAGTCTGCCCTCTGACCCCAGGGCCCGTGGTCATAGCCCCGCGCTCGGGAGTACGGCTCCGGGGAGGAAACAGTAGTGAGCTCTAGCCTGGGGGAGATGGTGGGTCAGCAGACTGTTCCCACGGGAAACTTGCCCTTCATCACTCCTTGTTAGATGACTCAAAGAGATCCTATTTTTTACTGTAAATTGGAAAACTGCATAGAAGAGTCTCTTAATTTCCTTGCTTATGAGAATAAATGAAATGTAATTTATAAGGCCAATGCTTTTTCATGCAAAGTGCTAATGCTCTATTATCTGTCTTCCGTAGGCTCTGTATCCGCTAATTACCTGCCTTTTGTGTGTCAGTCAGAAACAGTTTTTTTTAAATAACTGGCATATTTTCCTACAGAACTGTTTGTCACATTTAAAGGTAAGACGCGATCTCATTTGTGACCTGTAAATACTGACTGTAGTGTATATTCACTCGTGCGTATACATAGAATTTACATAATAAAACTTTTCATTACTATTGGTACATGTGAATAATTAATAGTTTACTGTACTCCATTTCGTATATAGACTTCATTTTTTCTATAGAAAATCAATCATGTATAGACATGAAGAAACTTTTGATTGAAAATTTGCTTTGTCTTAGTGCAAATTATGTATTTTTAATTATTGATTTTTTTTATATTATCTTAGATCTAGCTGTATGTGTTAACAAATTCCTTTAGAATTGTAGAGTATGTATTAATCTTATAAAACTCTTCAGACACTTATTTTATGCTCTATTTTGAGAAAATTCAGTAACATTAGCTCAAGTCGGAATAATATGAAAAGAAGCTTGATAATAAAATATTACTGAAAGTACATTTAATGTAAGTATGTACAGTCAAATTAACATGTGGTACAGGATCCACATTGATGTAAAATCTCCTGAAATTATTCTGACTTGAATCAACACTGTGTGGCACATCAGTGTCTAGTCTCTCTTAGTAATGAAAACAGAACTGAGGTGGAAGGAGCATTATCTGCCCGAGATGCCATGCTGGCAGGATCTCACGGGACCTGCCCTTCTTCTGTTGGGGGAGAACTGTTAGTGACGGACACAGACCCTGAGACTCTGGATGCCTTAGCGGCACGTCATGTGGATGCTTGATTTGAATACTGTTTTGATACACAGATTAATATATTTGACTCTTTGCTTACAAGTGATATGAACGGGCAGACATGACATTTCATTTCCTGTTATTCCTCTAAGTTTAGGTTAAGACTGCAAAGCTGATACTTTAAAGACAAAGACAAGGCACATGCAGATTAAGTGACTTGTCTTGAGCCCTGCAGCTCGTTGTGGCGTCGTGAGGAATAGGACTGGCCCTCCTTTTCCCACTGTAGGGACGGCCCCCTGGGCAGCGTTGTCCCGTGTGGCTTTTTACTGACTTTATGTACCATTTTCAAAAATGCCTTGATTTTTTCATAAGGTATGCAGAAAATATAAGTCTTTGAAAACATTTTTAGCCATTCTCCTCCTGGATCCACATTGATGTTATTACTGATGTTTGGATGAGAATTGATATTCCCTCTTTGCTTCATTTATGGAAATTCCCACGGCCAAATCAAGCTGATTAAACTCTTTGTGACGCGCAACCAGAAAATAAGTTTTTGTTTACATAATTACATTATATAATGTTTTCTGTCCTTATTTTAATGGTTTATATAGAGGTACTTAAGGGAATTGATAATATTCTGGGTAATGTGATTCTTTATACTTTCAATAAAATGCTTTAAGACACTTAAGTGTTCTTGGAAGGTTGCTTTGTTCCATGACAATTCATACTTTTCTGTTGCTCGTTGGAATTTTTTTATATATCTACGTTTCCACCTAACATATTTGCAATTCTTTCGCAGTACCTTAACTTTTTATTTTTGTCTTAAGGCTTTCATGTAAAATGCTCTGTTTTCTTTGAACCCTTACCTCCTGATAAATACTTCTGGCATATTGTCCATTTTCATGAATGGCTGTGTCAATCTGCCAGGCTGAAGGAGATAAGAGCCACTTAGCATGAATATTTGGAGTGTAGTTGTCTTGGCCATTAACCCTTAACTTACATTAAGGCTCTATTCAGCAGAAATTTTATGAACTGATCCTGCTCATTAGGCTTTAGATTCTGTAGCTAGGCTGCATAGTCAATGTAATGAATTGAGCATTCAGGGGGAAACTACATTAGTTTAGTTACCTGTTATGACAGGTGTGATTTGTTTTTTAAGGATAGGAAATACTGGCTCAAGGTAAAGGCCTTATTACCTAAACTGATTTTGAGATTCAACTAATCTCTTAATTTAAAAAAAAATCTATAACAATTTTTCATTTATTAGACCTATGACTTAAAATAGATTTTTACTAATCTTTACTGTATGCTAGATCCTCTAAGTATAGTACCTCATTTAATTCTCACTGTGACAGGCTGAAAGAAAATTAATAAATGACCCATGTTTAGGGAGCCAGGAATTGACAGAGCTAAGATTTGTATCTAGATCCATCCAGTTCCTTAACTTTTGCTCTTTCTGGTCTATCATGTTACCGTTTAATGTACTGTAAAGAATGATGTTGTAAGGAATATTTTTAGAAAATATTTTGGCTGTAATTCTAGGATATTAAAAAGACATCATTGAGAGTCATAAAAATAAATATGACACATTTTCAAGGCATTTTAAGATGTTGCATAATTTTTTTTAATTATCATACCAGTTTTGAAGTTGATAACCATAAAAAAAATGGGCTTTTGTCCTGCAGGCCCAGGAATAGAAGAAAGAGCATTAGTTTCTTTTCACTGAAAATGTTAAATTTGTTATTTTTGTTCCCAAACTGAACTTGGTAGTTTCCCATTTCAACTGAGGTCATTAAGTGAAAAATGATTTTAACATTTCTGGAGAATAATTAAGAGAAGAATAATAAAAGTACATATCACACAAAAATATTTTGAAGATTTTTTTTCTACAGTGCTACGTTTTATGTTTATCTTCTTCTAAAAAGTCAAATTTGTTTGAAGTCATTTCCTCTGGAGAGGAAAAGTTAGACAGTGAAAATTATAAATATTTTCTCTTAGTTTGAGTATTGTAGATGTATCCCATGATGCCCAAATTACAGGATTTTTTTCCTTAATGTTTCTGGCCAGTCTTGGAAATTTCAAATTTCTTCTCAATAGAGGCCTTGGTGAGGAGCTGTCTTGTTTTGTGCTTATTTTCATCTAACATGCATGTGCTGCATCTCATGTTTATGTTTGCTGTCTCACATTGCTTTATTTAGATGCCATCTAACAACAGTATCAGAAAACAAATAGAAACACTCCAGGTGAGTTGTGTCGATGTAAAGTATTGCTTTATCTCCTCTGAGTGTGGCTTATTTATTTATTTACTTATTTTTACCCATTATTGCTTTGCATGTCTAATGTATTTATTCATGCCTGCCTCTCATATTGTAACAGAAGAGTAGCACACAGCAGGGACATTCTACCGGTTTAATATTAATGTGGCCCCAAAAAGATGAATTTAAAATATTTGATAGTGAACGTTGATTGTTAACCAGAATCCTCAATTTTAAAGTAGTCTAATTTACATTAGCAGAGTAATTGGTATTCCATTCTTTATTGTATCAAATATTCATATAGATAAATGTGCAAAAGTATATTTTCTAGTGGTTATCTTTTATAAACATACCTTTAGTTGTTGCCTTCTTTGCATTGCTTTTAGTCATAAGTAGTTATATGTTCATTATTCTATATCTTAAGAAAACAAAAGAGAATGCTAAATTAACAATAAGATTTAAAAATTTCCTTTTGTCTGTTGCTATATATAAAATAATTTTTAACAATGAGAAATCTTTGGAAGCAAATGAAATTAATGCTCATTTATAGCAATCAGTGCATCTTACAACCAACATAAAGAGTTTCTCCTAATAAAGTTGATTAGCTTCACTTTCGATATTCACAATTAAATCTCATCATATCACTGGTCATTTGAGAATTTTTTATAATAGCTAATATGAAGAAAAGGTTTGTCAATCAAATTGTGATTGAAATGGAATACTTTTCTGATTCTAAATAATAATAATTTAAGTAATGTTCTGCTTCTAAGTAAAAAGTTGAAGGTATAATGCTTAACACTTACTGAGCATTTAATACGTACTAGGCAGTATTTCAAGTGCTTTTCATGTAATTTCCTAAATCTGTGCGGTAGGTACCATATTACTTTCACTTTAGAGATGAGGAAGTTGTGGGATTGTGGCAGCAAGTGATGTAACAGTATCCAAGGATGGGGGTTGGCCAGTCGTTCCTAATTCCATAGCCCATGCTCTTAGCCCACTGGTCCATATTTTCTCTTGCAAGGCTAATCACTCAGTATTTTGTATTATTTCATAAATGCAAATGTCTGTAACAGTATTTGGTATTCTAGATCTTAATGGTATATGGGTTGCAATGAATTATTGCCAAGATTATTAATTCTTCCATCATTTTGTCAGTATTGTGTGAACCATTTATCGTCAAGTAATTTGATGTGTGCGTATAATTTTGAAGTTCTTAGAAGTATTAGTATGATTCTAATACTTTACTATTTTGTTTTAAGAGTATAAGGAATGGCCCAGGATTTCCATATTTATTATTATTTTTGAACTATCTGTACTTGCCATCTACCAAACATATATTCAATACTTACCATATACAGATGTACATACTTACGTATTTAAAACTGTTTAAGATGGAAGAAAAAAAGAGGGATAAGGACTTTTAGTTGTTCTGGACAAAGAATGTATTTGTTCTGAAATGATTGCAAGTACTTTAATAAATAAACTTATTTTAATTCTCTTTTGTTCTAAACAGAATAAAGATCCTAAAATGTCTCGAGTTGCACTGGAATCTTTGTACAGATTGTTGTGGGTTTATGTAATTAGAATAAAATGTGAAAGCAACACTGTAACTCAAAGGTGAGTGCCTTTGTTTCAAAGTGTACTTAAAATAAAATAGTGGTAAAAACTACCACGCTGATGGAATTTTAGGCAACATTACATATACCTTGTAGAGGAATATGAATTCTCCCAACGTATTATGAAGAATAGGAAACTAACTAGTTTGCTTATGTTCTGTTAATTTAATGATCTCATCATGACTAACTTCTTTTTCCCATAGCCGTCTCATGAGCATAGTGTCAGCACTTTTCCCAAAAGGTTCACGTAGTGTGGTTCCCCGCGATACGCCTCTCAATATATTTGTGAAGATCATCCAGTTCATTGCTCAGGTGAGTGTTTCACCTCATGATGCACGTGTCCGTGTTGGTTATAGGGGTGATGTGTTTTAGGAACTTGGAGTCTGAAATTGTGTTACACATCTGAAAGCATGATAACAAAACATTTATTACTATTCAGTGGTGGAAATAATAAATGTATGCTTTAAAAAGTGGAAAATGAAAGACACTGATGAGTTTTGTAAGTGTGTATGTGTGTGACGACATCAATTTAAATCATTGATCTGTACACTTGGAGAAGGAAAGGAGGCCCTCAGGTAGAAGAAGCACTTTTAGTTCATGAAGAGTCAGGAAGCTGTCTCATAACCCTACTGTTGGTACAATTACTAACTACCTCCTGAGTATCTTGAAAGATTTTTGAAAATTGTTTTCATAATCTATATTTCCTAGGTTCTTAGGTATAGATACTGGAATCCGCTGTAGATGATTGAACTCAAAGGGATTTTTTAAGGAATACCACTAACCCACAGAAACATTAATAGGCTGAACGATTAAGAGGAAACTATAGAATTGGGCTATCAAGGAAGCTGCTGCCTCCACCACAACCAAAGAGTTGCCAGATTAGGGAGTTACCACCAGTGCTTTGGACCCGCGCTGCTGCTGTGATCCTCACCAGTGAATAGATTTCTTCTCCCCTGCCCTCCTTCTCATGGTACCAATTCCCAAAGACTCACAAGAGTGTACCACTGGGCTGGATCTGAATCACATTCTAAAGCCTATTGTTATGAGGCATCCTGGGAAATACCATTTTAGCTTTCTAGACGCTGCATTAAGGGAGGTTTATTAGAAGGGGATTGAATAGTTGCTGAGTGAGCGGATTGAAGGTTTTAATCACATTCCCCCTTTTGGGTCATCAGCCATGCAGAAGCATAGGTGGGCTTACCTCCTCAGCTTAGGAAGATGTTTGATTTCAGTATGTTCATTGCGCTCTCTTTCAACTGAAAACATGACAGTTTAAATGGCCCATAAGTAAGTGAGTAAGTAAGGAATATTTAAATAAAATGAATATACTCCTGTTTACTGGAGCACAGAACTAGTGATAATTAGGTAAGTATCAATCTGTCCGTAAGATGAATGAAAACAAATTGTGCTTTAGGTCTAGTATTCAGGAAACTGTTGCCATTAGATTAGGGTGTAGCTCTGTACTCCTCCCCCGCCTGCCCCCACCAGGGGCGTACCCACTCCCTTGGATTAAACACTTCACACCAACACTCAACCATAACTATAAAACTCTGAAACATCAGTTAATCTTACTAGTTAATTTTTTTCTTGAGATTTCCTTCCTGGAGCCCATTCTTCCCAGTCTAGCCTCACTGCTGTCTAGGCTGGCTGCATACCTGCTGCCCTGGGACTGTCTCCCACCGCCATTCTGAGACTTCCTGCACTGAGATTCTGAGTGACTGTGGTGAATGAATACTTAAAACCTTTCCATTGGTTTGGGTATTAAATAATTTGATAATAGTAAAATGCTTATAATCATTTTTTTATTATTTAAAAATTTTTTCAGTTATAGTTGACATTCATTATTATATTAATTTCAGAGGTTATAATCTTATTCATAACATCTGAATAACTATAATAACATCTGTCATAACTATAATTTATGTGTATTTTTCTGTATACAACTACATTTATGAATTTCTTATGGGCGCAGACCTGTGTTGTTGCCATTATATGTATAATTCTTAGCATGACACCTAACTTGTAGTAGCAAATTAGAAGGATTCATTGTGGTTTTTTTTTTTTTCTAGGAACGTTTGGATTTTGCAATGAAAGAAATAATATTTGATCTTCTCAGTGTTGGAAAATCTGCTAAAACTTTCACCATTAATCCAGAGGTAAAATGAAAACTATGTAGTGATATACTGCCCTAAACTTGGGGTTTTTTGGTTTGTTGTTGTTGTTGTTGTTGTTTTTAGCACCAGTTCTGGAATCATAACTCTTAGGTTCAAACCTTTAGTTAGACGTTCTACTTCTTACTACAAGTGTGTTCTGAGACAAGTTATGTAACCTTTCTGATGGTATAAGAGTAGTTCTAAGCATGGTGGGAACAATCAAGAAAGGAAGTTTTTCAGGTGAGCCCGCTCAGCTGGCTTCTAGAAGCTGTTATGCGAGTTCCAGTGTCTCATAGAAATAATATAAATAATATAAACATTAGCTTTCATTAATAAATACTATTCATTCAATAATTACTGAGCATGTAAAACAGGTCAGGTACTATTTTAGGTATAAGAGACAAAACAGACAAAAATCATTTGCCCAGATGGAGGGTACAATAATGATTTTTAAGAAGACAAAAACAATGTTATCTTCTGCTTCTGTGGCTCTGTTTTTCACCAGTAAATTCTAATTCACTCTGTAGACATTCAGTTTTCAGATTGTTTTAAAATATTTTACAGACGCATTGCTCATCAGAATCCAGTAGCAGTTGAGAATGTATGAAGACTGTAGGTGCTGTCTTTCCTCCTGTGTCCTTCAACATAGCGGTGCTGGTCCTCCCCACAGTCAGACCCTGAGAGGCACATTTATGTGGTTAACAAACAGGACAGAAAGTTACTGAAGCTTCTCAGTTATAGGATTTTTAAGATAGGGTAGTATTTATTTTCAGATTTTTTAAAGGGAGTGTACATGAGTGTTTTATATATACTTCATGTGGTTTTCAGCAATGAAAGACATTTTCTTAAACATCCATTTTCAAAAGTATTTTCTCCATTGAGCATGTTTACTTCTAAAGTAGTTTTCTCCTCACTGAAACTCTCACACTAAGAATAGAAAAAGTCAATTGTGTTGTTTTGTTGTTTTTATTCATTTAGGCTTAATTAGGCATTATCTTCAATCTGTATTTTCTGTTCAGGGCTCTTTTTAAGCTTATGAGAGCTAGTTTAGTTAAAGACAGATAAAAGTATCCATCGATTCATTTAATCAAACACATGCACATAGCGAGAATCTGAAAGAAGGAGTAAGTGAGGGCAGCTTTGTGCAGCCCTCACAGTGGTGCATTGTGGACTTCCCCCATTCTTCAGGATGTCTGTCTTCCCTAACTGTGGGGCGTGGCCATCTGATGTGTAGACCAAGGGAGGGCACCGGTACTGTCATATTATCAAGACAAGTAAAGCTTACAAGCTTAATGTTCTTTAGGTAACAAAAGGTATATTAACAGAGGTTTTATTTTTCTCCCCATGTTCCAATGAACTGTCTTGCACACCCACTGGGATGCACTACCTGCTTTAGAGGCCACTGGTGTAGATCAGAGATAGCAGCAGCTTGGGCTGAGACAGCGTGGTGCAGCTGGAGGGAATATCCTTTACTGAGAGAAGAAACATTGAGAAGGGAGCGAGGTTGGGAGGGAAGTGCATTTGGTTTGAACACATCAAATCTGAGACATCTTTCCCACACCCAAGTAAGGATATAAAATGGATCTGAGGGAAAATCAGGCTTAAAATTAGTCAGTGGTCTGGTATGAGGGGTCATTGAAGTCATGGAAGTGCATGCAGTTGCTCTGGAGAGAGGATGTAATGATAGGAAAAGGCACCCCAGGAACTTGTCGAGAAGCAGTCTGATATTCAGTGTCAGATAAAGGAGGCCAGACCCGGAGTGCAGGTAGCGGTGACACAGCCAGCAGTGGCACAGATGCAGCAAACGAAAGAAGTTCTTTCAGGAAAGAATGAATACTTGACTGTGTCCCAGGCTGTTGAAAGCCACACAGGATGCAGGAAAAGTGCCCACTGTTTGGAGCAGTGTGGTCCCTAATGAGGGAGAGTCGTTTCACGGCAGTATTGTGGGAAGGGCTTATTAAGATAATTGCGTATAGTTAACAGAAATGAGGTATATGTAGTTGAAAGGAAAATGTTGAAGATGCAAGGAAGAGGATAATGGTATAATTTCCCCCAAATGTAAGATCAGATGGAATTCTAACAACTAGAAAGACCAGCACCCCCTTGACTCTCACAGGAGAGGAAGAAGAGGTGCAGATATTAGTGCGCTGGTGTGCATTGTAGTGAGAGTTTGAAGAAAGTTGGTGTTCTCTTTCTGTTGAGTAGGATACAACTCTTCTCCTTGGAGAGGGGAGGGAAGAGAGTTGGAGAGTTGAGGAGAGGAGGAAGAGGTTGGAATAGCTTTACAGAGAATAGGACAGCCAGTCGACCTCCGAAGGGAGTGGGTATGCATTTGGGAATTTGAAATTAAAGCAAACTTCACTGCCTGGACTGGTTAAAAAATGGTGAGCAGAAAGGTTAGTTTTTCTTCTGTCCTCCCTCCTCCTTCCTATTCCCTAGTGTTACTTGATGACGTGTTTTTAACATGAAAAAAAAATTTTGCTGAAACTCTGACTTCATTATTTTGAAACTTTTTTCTCTGAAGAGAATGAACATAGGCCTCCGAGTCTTCCTTGTAATAGCGGACAGTTTGCAGCAGAAAGATGGTGAGCCTCCAATGCCAACGACAGGAGTGATTCTTCCTTCAGGAAACACTCTTCGTGTGAAGAAAATTTTTCTTAATAAAACCTTGACCGATGAAGAAGCAAAAGTCATAGGTTAGTGGTAACTGGAATAAATAACGTGTTTTTTTGATACAGTTTAATGTTTTGTAAAAGTCTAAATTAAATCTCTCTATATATGTTATGTGTATATGTAAATATGTTTGTGTGTGTGTGTATTTGCCTATTACAGTTATTCCAGTATACAGTGTGATAAAAAATGAATACATTTTTTATAATATCTAAATGTCAGATTAAGTCTTTGGGTTAATTTTCATTTTCCTACACAATGCTATCTACTGCATTTTATTCTCCCTTCGAATTTTAGTTCTCTGCATAATTTTTACATGTTGTCAAATTTGCTAAAGCTGATCATCAAGAAGAGTATTTCACAGTCGAAACTCCTTTTGTAACAATGATAAACTAACATCTTTCAAAGATTAAGAGGCTTTTATTTTTACAGAAAGTAACTAACTATTCTTTATTTAATTTCTGACATTTTATAACTAAGTCTTTTTTTTCCCTGTAGGAATGTCAATTTACTATCCTCAAGTGAGAAGAGCATTAGACAGCATTCTCAGACACTTGGACAAAGAGGTCGGGAGGCCCATGTGCATGACTAGTGTGCAGATGTCTAATAAGGAGCCTGAAGACATGATCACGTATGCAGTACATTATTTCTTTTCATTGCTATTTCTGTTTTTGTGAAAGAGTATAGACAGTTGACTCTTGCTTACTCGCTTTGTTACTCTCTCTTCTGGACTTCTTCCGTATTGCCGTGTGCTATAGTTTTATGACAGTCACCCCTTCCATGTGCTGAGTTTTATTCTTTAAAGTGCTGTTGAACCTGGTATAGAAAGCGAAAGGGGTCCTGGATTCTTGGCCTAGTTTGCTGTCAGTGACCAAGGCCAATTCTGTGAGGGATAGATAAATCCTAGTTAGCCCAGATGTGTGTGGGCTAATTGGTTTATTAAGTCAAACAAATGCTTTTATTTCCAGGGCCCTGATAAACATACAGAAAACCTGAAAACCTCTTGGGAACCAGGGGTGCAGAGAGGAAGAATGTATGAGTAGTTTTTTTTAAAGCAGTACTTCATGGCAATAGCTTTCCCTCATTTGCTAAGAAGTACCTACATATTCCATGTAAGAGACAACATTTTTCAGATCTTAATATCTGCATTCTATGACTTAGATTACCAAATTGGAAATTGGATCTCTTAATTAATACACAGTTATTACACTAGTATATACTAGATCTCTAAGAGTTTCTCTGGTGTGGGGAAACGAACTTTCATTCGTTTCCCCACACCACTTTCCTCGTGTGTGTTGGTAACCCTCACCAGGCTCCTGCAGCTGCGTGCAGGCACTGCCAGCCATGGCAGTGTCAGCGGTCCTCCGTCGGCTGTTTCCTCTGCAGCCGCATCCATGTTCAATTTGAACTTCACTTCTGATGATAGCGCTTTTCCTTTGCTGCTCCACCAGCCATGACACAATTTGAAAACAGTGGTGTGATTCGTCTCTGATTATGAAGCACATATGTTAGGTACATCGTGATTGGTGGACCGAAGTGCTAGGAGGGAAGCTTGCTCATGCAGTTACTTATAGGTACTTATAGGTAATGTGTGGTGACTAAAAAGTGAGCCATGCCGGGATGGGTATCATTTAACTAAAATGTGGGGACTAAAAGTCATGCACATGGGAACCATGCAAAGAGGAGACTGACTATATAAAAACTCCCAAAGTTGGAAACAAGTCCATTGCCACTATAACAAATACTGGCCCAAAACATTTAAATCATCCAATTCTTTTATACATTAGAATTATTTTATTAGGCCACTGAAGGACACTTTGGGTAAAAGAAATTAACTAAAAGCCTCCCCTTAAAATATAGACCAAAATAAAAACCAGTATATTAAGATATTAGATATTTAAAATAATGAAACTATTGGGTAACTAGAAGAAAATACAATAAAATTAAATTGTAGGAAGCCCCTGAAGGGACCAGATGAATTTCAAAAATTGACACATTTTGTTACATAAAAACTTTAAGTGTGTATGTGTGTCTTGAAGTAAAACAAAGAGACAAGAACAGACTGTAGCAACAGTGGTATATGATAAAGTCTGTTTTCCAAGAACCTTGCTAATAAATGATATTACACTTAAAATTTTTTTGTTAATTTTATGGGTCCCAAAATAACCAATATTGGGTTATTTAATACCAATATAATTATTATTTAATAATTATTTACCAAAGACCTGAACAATGTGGCTCAGTTTGTTGGGCATCGTCCCGCAGAGCAAAACGTCACCAGTTCGATTCCTGGTCAGGACTCACATCTGGGTTTGGGGCCTGGTTCCCTGCTGGGGCACATGTAAGAGGCAACTAATCGATGTTTCTCTCTCCCATCGATGTTCTCTCTCTTCCCTCCCTGCACCTGTCTTTAAAAATAAATAAAATCTTTTAAAATATTATTATGTACTAAAGATGCACTATTAGTTAAATTATATTTAATTAAAATTTATTAATTTGAAGTAATTGTATTATAAGTAATTTACTTAATATTTATTATTTAAACCTTATAGTTCCTATGCTTATTTTATAATCACTGAGAAATCTTTTTTGCTTACTATGTTTCCCCTTGAATTATCTCTGGATTCTGTTGTTCATTTATAAACTGTTTATTATTTACTGAATTTGTATGTGCTCTTTCTGTAATACATTAAACTTTCCAGGGTGGGCTCCTATCTTCTGTAATTATTTTTGTAAGTTTGCTTTTATTTTCCAGCATGGTAATACACTTATTAAGACCTGTTTGATGTATTTTTCAGGGGGGAAAGAAAACCCAAAATTGATTTGTTTAGAACTTGTATTGCTGCTATTCCAAGGTTGATTCCTGACGGTATGAGCAGAACTGACCTCATTGAATTGTTAGCAAGGTAAATGAGAATTACTGTTTGCTATGTTGATTTTCATATCTCTTGATCCCTTTAAATTTCGAACCAGTTCTGTTATTGTTATCAGTAAAAGACTAGTGATAAAGACATTTAATCTGTTATTTGATTTACTTCTCAACTCCCATTTTGTCTTTTACGTTTTGTTAAACATGGTCTCCATACTCATTTTTAACTTTTAAAGTTCTTTTAGATTTCCCTACAAATCCTACTTTCAACTCCCTCACTTTCCATCTAAGTAATATTTCCTGGGATTTACATAATGCATTACTCCTTAACATACAGGCATTCTCAGTGTGCAGTTATACCCATTAGGCAACCAGTTTTTTAGTTAACCCTTATAATTATGTCTTTGGCACCTAGGGTGGTGACCAGGTCTCATTTTCCCTCTTTTCTTCTATGGCATTGCCCACAGGGTTGCAGTTTTTGTCTCTTTGCTGTGTTAGGCATGTCATAGATCTAAAAAAAGGAGTAAATAACATGAACCAAACTTAAATATTACCTTCCAAAATTAATTCAAAGTTGAAGAGATGGCTCGTTGAAAACCTGCTCTATTGATGTACTTAAGAAGTCTCCAGATAAGGGGTCAGATAGTAAGTATTTTAGGATTTGCAGGCCCTATGGTCTCTGTCACAGCTGCTCATCTCTACCTTTGTAGGTCCAAAGCAGCCATCCACAGCATGTAAGGGAGAGGCCATGACTACTCTCATAGGCACCCGCCCGAGTGAAACTGTTTTCTTCACTGGGCACAGATGGGGCATCTAGTGATCGGGCAAACATCTGAACAATGACGGACAGTTTACTTTGCTTCTGTCCCCTATGATGTTTATTTACCAGTTTACTTTAGCAGAAAGAAAGCTTCTAGTAGGGACGTCCGACCTTTTGGCATCTCTGGGCCACACTGGAAAAAGAGTTGTCTTGGACTACATGTTAGATACATTGTGACATGTAATCACAAAAAAATCTCATAATATTTTAAGTAAATTTACGATTTTGTGCTGGGCCATATTCATGGCCATTGTGGGCTACATGTGGCCCACGGGCCACAGGTTGGACACCTCTGCTAGAGCATAATCTATTCTGTCCCCTATTTCTCTCATTTGCAGTTGTGATGGCCACATCTTATTTGCTTAAAAATAAAGCAAGCAAACCAACAAATCAAAGACACATTATAAATTTGTAGACTTGTATGCCGTCTCTAAGGAAAGTTAGTTAGTTCCCCTGCCTTAAATTGGCCAGGCTACACTGTTGTTCTCATACCTCTATACGCTGAGTCACAGAGATAGGTGTAAGATGACATTTACACATTCGTGGGTTTGAGGGATGTTGAAAGAACCTTGAAAGTCAGCATCATGTAGTCAGTCAGTCACTGTCCTGTCCCACAGGACCTCCCTTGCTCAGAGACAGAATACTGGGCTAGAGACCCTTAACCTCACCTTGTATGATATTTCTGATGTGATTGTATCACTGCTGCCGCTTTGTGGCTCACTCCCAAGTCTGTCTAGCTGGAATACGCTTTCTCTTCAGTCTCCTTGTCACTGAAGGTTGGCTGAGTGAAGGCCAGACCTGAGTTCAGCAGGGTGAGGACTGCGATACCTTCTTGCACCTGAAGCACACAGCTTTTCTCCTCTGTCACTGAGGATAACTCCATCACCCCAGTTTCCCAAGCACGTCATTGTGGCACATTTGTAATCTTACCTACTTAGCATACTCACTCAGGCTGTTCTAACTCAGATGCATTTGTCTTGATGGTCAGTCACCAAACTAGTCCTCTTCAGCTTCCAGTCAGAAGCTTGTTCATGAGGCATTATGTGCTGCAGCTGTCCTTTCTGCTTCTAAGTCATTTTCTCTATGTCCTGTTAAACATCCTTTAACTCACATTATGTTCATGTCCCCGTATTGTTTGATGTTTTTAAAAGGCAATTTTGTATAGCCTCTCCTCTCATTTGTTTAGACTTAAACTGCCTTTAGGGGCTTATGTGTTAGTTTGACAAGTTTACTTTTTATTTTTTTCTAGGTACACTCCATTTATGATGTTACTACTAAATTTATTCTCATTCTCACCTTAAGAATTGTTTCTGTTAAATTGAGTCCATCTTTATTGGTTGTATTTCCTTTCTGACAATCAGTCATCTTATGTGTAACTCTTACCTCAGCAGCGGGAAAGGAGTGATTGACATGAGTCATGTTCTTCCCAGTGATAGTAAAAGACAAATGGGAGGGAGTGTTAAGATGTGATATGATTGAATGTAATTTTTGATTGATTGTGGGATAGCATGGTATTTTAAGAACTAAGATGTTTTTAAATATAATTCTGATGTATCAGTCTGTATTTTCTTAAGTACAGCATTTGCATATGATCAAAATCGTTCTGAATCATAGTGACAATGCTAACTAGTATTAATAGACTGATCTGTGAGTTTAAACAAATGATGAATATAGACCAGCGTCATAAAGGATTGCCACAAAAAGTGAACATTGGTTTGTACCTTCGTACTTCTTGCAAACAAATTAAGAGGACATGTTCACTAAGGTCTTAGTGTTAAGTTTCGGATGACGAAGCTCTCGGAAGGCCTGAGGTTTGCTGACAGAATCCCGTCCGTCTGCACAGGCTCACAGTCCACATGGACGAGGAGCTGCGCGCTCTGGCTTTCAACACTCTGCAGGCGCTGGTGCTGGACTTCCCGGACTGGCGGGAGGACGTTCTGTCGGGTTTCGTTTATTTCACTGTGCGTGAAGTGACTGATGTCCATCCCACACTTCTGGATAATGCCGTGAAGATGTTGGTACAATTAATAAATCAGTGGAAACAAGCAACCCAAATGCATAACAAAAACCAGGACTCACAGGTACCATGTTCTTTCGTATTGTCGCTTTGGGTGTGGTCAGTGTTAAATGACCAACAATGGTTATACATCAAACATTAAAAGTTTTGTTTGTTTTATTCACCCTCAAAGTGTTTATAATCCCTCAAACTGAGTTTTTCTTTAGTTCGTATGTGAAATATATAGTCTTTGTGTCTAACCTCTCTAGCCTCCTTCTTTTGATGACAATGGATTTTGAATGAGCATAGATAGTGGAGGCAATTCTAGCTCATATTTAGGTTATTTCCAATATATTTAAAGCTATAATAATAATAATAATAATAATAATAATAATAATAATAATAAAAACTGCTGTTGCCTTTCATTTGAGTTATTTGGTTGTTTTGCCCATCCCTGTTTCTCATATACAGAGTGTGTGCTCCTTAACCATTGAAGGTGCTCACATTACTGATCTGTGATAATGTGTAAGTCATAGAACCTTGGAGGTGTAGAGCTGGAGCATCTGAGCCAGTCCAGCTTCTCGACCTTTAATGAGCATAAAATCATCAGGAGCCTGAGCATCTATTTCCACCCAGTTCCGAGGTGATGCCGTGCTGCTGGTCCTCAGTTTGAGTACGAAGGGTGCAATCCAGTCGCCTCAGAGTCCACAGAGAAATGTTAGGCCAAACGTGCTTTACAGTGTCAGCTCCAAAGCTACAAAGTAGCCAGTGAATGATAGAAGTTAGGTACAGAATTCCTGTTTGGATTGCTAATTAAATGTTTTTTTTTTCTACTATGTACACTGTTACATTTTTATGAATTAAATACTATTTAAATTGCTTGAGCTAAGGCAGGCCTGTAGCCATAATTTCTGTGATTTACTTTACTCTTAACTGTTTTACTAGAATGTCTGTATGCACTTTTAAATTTCATTTTTAACCTCTGCTTATTTCTCAAGCATGGTGGCGCTAACGGAGGTTCTCACCCCCAGCCCCTGGAAAGGGGCCCCTGCTCCAGCGTGTTCCATGTGGTGGAAGGGTTTGCGCTCGTCATTCTCTGCAGCAGCCGACCCGCCACCAGGAGGTTAGCCGTCAGTGTCCTTAGAGAAATACGGGCGTTATTTGCACTTTTGGAGATACCTAAGGTATGATTTAGATATTTCGTTTACTTACCTAGTGGAAACACTAAAAAACTGCCTTTTTGTCCATCTTAATTACATTTCTGTTACAACCATGCAGTATGACCTACCTTATAACAAAGTTTGTTGATGGAGTCTGAACTAACCCACTTGCCTTCCATTCCATTTGTAGCCAGTAGTGCTGTAGTCCATTTTTAATGTTTAAGTTTGGCTACTTTTCTTAAACATTCTTAATTTTTTGAGACATGTGATGTATTTTTTTATAGGGTGATGATGAATTGGCCATAGATGTGATGGACAGGCTGAGCCCGTCCATTCTTGAGAGCTTCATACACCTCACTGGGGCCGACCAGGTAACGGGAATGATTCCTGTAGCTGTGATACAACGCAGTGCAATGACCGTGGTGGCCAAAAGCCATCCAGTCTTGCTTTGGCACTGAAGTCATGTATGTACAGGACTTTCCTTTACAAATGTAATGCATTAGAAGGTATTTTTGAAAACTATTTTAAAAATTAAAACTACTTTTTAGGAAGTAGCACACATTAAAAAAAAAAAGTGGCACTGGTTTATTTCTGTGGCTAGTGTACTGTCCCTTAGCAGTTAAAATATTTTATCTTTGTAAAATCCCAGTCTTTCTGATCTAACAAGTTTCTCTTAAATCTACTGTTACTATTGACTGCTTTTTGCTATTTATTATGCCATGTAATATTTTTGACTTATATACTGGTTAAAATACTGTGGAAACTTTTTGTTGAAATCTGGAGTAAAAAAATTGCACTCTGCCCTCAGTAAGTGTATTTTTTTTTACTTTGCCACATAAAATTAAGTGCAAGGGAGCAAATATGTAGTATTTTATGTTAGAGTCTTAATTTGACTCATTAAAATGAAGAAAAATGCTTCATTTTTTACATTACTAAGAAAACTTATGCAAACTTCCTTAGTTGGGTTTGAACCAAAAAATAATGTCATATATCAAGATTTCGAGATAGATGTAAGAGTAACTATTAAACTTTACTACTTGAAAATTTTTTCTTCCTTTTTAAGAATATATGGACTAGAAGTTTATATGCTTTTCGCATAACACTTGGCTCTTACAACTCACAAATTATGCATAACCAAAGGAAATAAGGAGAAAACTTTATAAACCCAAGAGATGATTATAAGTCTGTACAATTTAAGGAATTCTGCTTTAGATGATTAACCTGAATTAGGCCAACAAAAAGAGTAATTGATGACTCTCTTCTAGTGCTGATGAAAGCAGTGCCTTGGTCTTAGTGGGTGCTTTATAAATATCAGTTGATGATCGAGTGAATTTAGCATCTGTCCAGTTTAAGACTCCATTTGTTTTTGTTATTTGAATGGCATATAATTTACCTTCATGTTTACATGAAGGTAAATCTTTTCAGTATAAGAGCTCAGAATGTCATTGAGCAAATATGTATGCATGTGTACCTCTGGAGAGGAGTCCATTTTCCAGTCTGTTCTTCTTATACATATACAGGGCACATCAGCATGACAGTTAGTAGTTCATTTATGAGTTCTCTGGCTGCTTCTGTGCACCCATGGAAATTGCATATTCATGTATGAATTACATAAGTAATGGTTCTTAACTTTTTTGGTTTATAGATCTTTTTGAGACTAATGAAAGATATGGAATCTCTCTCCAGAAAAACACATGTATGCACATGCAACAAAAAACCTTAAACGCAATTTCATGAATTCACTACTCTCTTAACACCATCTTAGGCCTCATATTAACCTGTTTTAGAACCTCTGTTCTTGAAACTACCAGCAGGCCATTTACAGTTTAAAGCAGTTCATATGGCAGAACTTCAAAAGTCATGAAGTGTGCAGTAATCCATTCTTTTTTCTCTACATAGACTACTTTGCTGTATTGCCCCAGCTCGATAGATCTACAAACATTAGCAGAATGGAATTCTTCTCCAATTAGCCACCAGTTTGATGTGATTAGTCCATCACATATATGGATTTTTGCACATGTGACTCAAGGCCAAGACCCATGGATTATAAGTCTCTCCAGTTTTTTAAAGCAAGAAAACCTTCCAAAACACTGTTCTACCGCTGTGAGCTATGCTTGGATGTTTGCATACACAAGACTTCAGTTGTTGTCCCCACAGGTTGATATAAAGTAAGTTATTTCCCTAGTGTAAATGTAAAAATGTATAGACCATCAGCTTTCATAATGTATGTATTTGAAAAGTTATATGAATCAGAAATCCCATAAATAACTATGATTTATGGATGTATTAAGAAGGAAGATGGAAGTTATGAAGAATGTGGGTTCATAATCCCCTTCATCCTTTTCATGTAATTGAATCTCACCAAATTATAATTGTCAGTTTACTTAATTACACAATGCTTGGTATCTAATATGAGTCCAGTCCAGCTGTTTTGAATGAAAGACTTATGAGGGAAGGATCTGAAGGTGAGCGTGGCTGTGGATGTAGATAACTTCGTAGATGAAGAGTGGAAGTAAGGAGAAGCCAACCTTAGTGACCTTAGTGTTCCTGTTGGCATTACAAGGAATGCCATCTGTTGGTGGGGATTAGTGATGGAATGGAATTGGGTTGTAGTTTTGAGGATAATAGGAAAGATTTAGATTAACTGATACTTAATGGAGTTTGACCACAGTCATCATAATCTGCAGTTAATTTCTTCTTGCTCTTCAATATAGAAGAGAATTTTTGAACCTAAGTTTGAATTGCTGATTACACCTTTTCCGGGAGGCCACTGATCAGAGTGCATGGAATGCATCCTCTCAGGGTATAACCTGCCCACATAAACCCAGCAAAGGCTCTCTAAACCTGGCTCCGGTCTGTACTTTCCCCTTTTCCTTTATGTCAGTGATTTCTGCATACTTTTAGGTTGGAACCAAAACGAGCCTTTCAGAGTTCACTCAGTGTGCTCTACAGTGTCCTTCCTATGAGCTTTGGTTCACATGAACCTGGAACGCCCGCCTTCTGTCTGCGCTAGCCCCTGCCTGTCCATGTCTAACACGCCTCAGCTTCCACCGCATTTTCAAAGCCTTTGCTTACATCGCCAACCCAGAGCAATTGTTCCTTCCTTTGAATTTGAATATATATGTCTTTGGTGTTTTTGTGTGTACATGCTAATTATGTGTCTCATAGATTCTCAGGTATTATTTATTGGTGTTTTTTTTAAATGAAGATGGACACTTTTCACCTTGGATAACATTTTTTACCTTATCTTATTTGAGTCTCCCCTAATAACGTATTTTAAATTATTAGGCCCTCTCCTGCCACCACCTCCTGTCTCCCTTTTTGCTCTCCTTTTCTTCATGAAACTCAGCACCATCCTACATTGTTGTGTCTCGTTATCATATATCTCCCCCATCAAATACAATGGTTATGGTCTTTTTTCAGGTTTTTGTTGTTTTTGTTTTTTACTGCTGTCAGAGTGCTCTGAGCATTTTCTAACATACTGACACCTGCTGAGGAGTTAATAAAGTTGTGCATGTATATTACTTGTCTTAATACATTATAAATCTATTTAAGACAGAGACTACCTATTAGTATTTTACATGTTTTTGTTTTGCTTAGAGTTAATCCCAATAGAATTTGGTATTTGGAAAGATTTATGGAACTGTTCCAAAATGTTTTATTGGTCTGACCTTTAAAGACAGAAATTTGACAGAAGCTTTAAAAATGTGGATATTCTGCCCTGGCTCTAGATTAAGTGCCAGCCCGTGAACCAAAGGGTCACTGGTTCAATTTCTAGTCTAGGGCACATGCCTGGGTTGCAGGCCAGGTCCCCAGTGTGGGACGTGCAAGAGGCAACCACACATTGATGTTTCTCTCCCTCTCTCTCTCCCTCTCCCTCTCCCTCTCTCTCTCTCTCTCTCTCTCCATCTCCATCTCTCCCCCCCTGTCCTTCCTCCCCTTCCCCTCTCTAAACATTAATAAACAACTTCTTTTAATGTAGATATTCTTTTGACTTTGCAATTCCATTTTCAGGAATTGACCCTAGAAAATAATTAAATTTTTATTCTAATTAAATATATATCCAGATATATTTCATTGTATATAAGAGGGAAAAGTTACTATTAACTAAAATGTCTAACAAAGTTTGGCTATATATGTCATGATAATTTCTGTAATGATATAGCATACAGTAATCACAGATGATCATGGAAGTATGTTAATTTACAAGGAAGATGTTTAAAATACATGTTAAACAGCTATAGAACAAAAGAAACAACTGTTCAACTTTTATAAGTTAAAAGATATGTTCATGCATTTGTGTACATGTATATGAATTACATGGGTAGAAAAGATACAGTGTGGAATTAAAGGTGATTTTCATTTTTTTTTCTACATTGAACACATATAATAAGTTCTAAAATATGGCCCAATAAGGTATTAACTTTGGTTATAGAAATAATAAAATGTGTTAAAATGATTCTGAAATATGTTTAATTTTCAGTCTACTATTTCATTTATGTATATCTTACATTATTTCACGAAGATAAGAATAAAAACTTCATGCTAACCATCTCTCTGAAACTGATAGAAATTTAACATTAGTTTAACAAAATTTCAGAACACGTTGCATTACCTGTATCTACCTGTTGCTTTTGTCTCCGTTTTCGCTAGTAGCCCCATCAACGCCAAGAAGGTGAACGCCACCACCAGCAGTGACTCCTACATCGGCCTGTGGAGGAACTACCTGCTGCTGTGCTGCAGCGCGGCCACGTCCGCAGCGGCGGCGGCCTCGGCGTCGGCGGGCTCCGTGAGGTGCTCTCCCCCCGAGACGCTGGCCTCTACCCCGGACAGCGGCTACAGCATCGATTCTAAAGTACGTTTTCCAGATCCCCCACTGCACTGGGATGGGGCCACAGAAGTGATGTTTCAGAATTTCTTTTCCAGGATATTAAAAGAATTTGGCTGAAAAGTGTATTCGTTACTTGCACTGGTAATGAAAAAGAAGAGTTAAAGAAATCCCATTACTGTTTTATGGAGTCCTAGTTAGAATCAATTTTATATGTATAATTTTTCTTTAATTCACTAAATTCATCAGAATGAATATTTTTAGAGTAGTTTTCATTTGTCTCTTTCCTTATTCTGTTTCCTATAGTCATGCACTTCTCGATATCCAAAGGAATGATTTAAATAACTGTCTTTTTAGTATTTCCCTAAATTATGTAGTGATACGAACGATACTTGTTGAGGAGAGATACACAGCCTTTGTGATACGACACAAGACATTATGAGGTGGCTGAAGGAAACTTAGGAAACATAACATCTGGGTGTCTCGTTTTAACACTAATGACTCTTTCAGAAGTAACTTTGTTCTACTCATTTTCATGAATCAAAAAAAGATCATAAAAAAATGATCCATGAAAATAATGATTAAAAGACATAGACTCTCTGATGGAGTCAGCCCATTATGTGATGGTGAGTTTCTGTAAGAAATTAAGAGATCCACACAGCCCAGTCCTGTTAATGAACTTGCCGTAAACCATTGGCTAAATTATCTAACCATTCTAGGTTATGTACATACAGCACAGGTGAATTTTGAAGCACCATCATTCTAAAATTTCATCTATCTATTGTCCTTGCCCAAATAGTGTTGAAATGTCAAATTATTTAATTGGATGTACTATAGTTAGTGGATGCTCTAAATACATATTTTTCCCCCAGATTATTGGAATCCCATCCCCTTCATCCTTGTTTAAGCACATAGTTCCAATGATGCGCTCGGAGAGCATGGAAATCACTGAGTCCCTTGTTCTCGGTCTTGGCAGGACCAACCCAGGAGCTTTCAGGTAAGAACTGTCCCATGTTTCCTCTGTACACAAAAATGTGAGTGTGGCTGCCAGGAGAGAAGCTGTGGGAGCGGACTCCAAGGACAGTCACGTGTCGGTCTTTCTGCCAGTGAGCTGGCCGTGAGACCTTTAACAAGTCATTGACCTTATTTGAGCCTTTACTTTCCCCATTCTGATTGAGGAAGTAAGATTTACCCTATTTTCTTCTCCGAATGGTTGTGAAAATCAAATATATACTATGTATAAGTATGTTCTAGAAATAAAATGCTATGTAAATCTTTAATACCCTACCAATTTATTTACACAGTGATTCTACTAAATTATAATCTTTTTTAATTGAATTTGAATGTCACCCATTTTATTTTATTTACTTTTTAAAAGATTTTATTTATTTATTTTTAGAGAGGGGAATGGAGGAGAAAGAGGGAAAGAAACATCAATGTGTGGTTGCCTCTCATGTGGCCCCCACTGGAGACCTGGCCCACAACCCAGGCATGTGCCCTGACTGGGAATCGAACCTGCGATGCTTTGGTTCGCAGTCTGCGCTCAATCCACTGAGCTACACTAGCCAGGGCTTACTAAATTATAATCTTGATCTGTGGGTTAAAACTATAGTTTTTCTCCTTCGTGCTTAAGAAAATTAGACTATTTTTAAAATAAATGTTTACATACATATTTTATATCATTCTTGATGTTTTTAATGTTAATGAAGCAAATCCTTCATTTTTTACCTGAACTTCTGCTTTATTATGACTTGCTGGGCCCAGAATTTATTTTATTTTTATATTTTTTAAAGATTTTATTTATTTATTTTTAGAGAGAGGAAGGGAGGGATAAAGAGAGGGAGAGAAACACCAGGTTCTCACAGGCCCCAACTGGGGCCTGGCCTGCAACTCAGGCGTGTGCCCTGAGTGGGACTCGAACCTGAGTACGACCTTTCAGTTAACAGGCCTGCACTCTGTCTACTGAGCCACACCAGCTAGGGCTGGCCCCAGAATTTATTATTTGAGATTGTCCTCCATTGATGTGGGGTGGTATTTGATGTTTTATCTCTGAATGACATGCACAATAGTGAATAAATTATAACATGTTTGTAGGTATAGAATAGCATTCAGTAAAAATGAAGATTTGGAAGATTGTAACAAGTAGATACTCAATTGTGCTAAAGCAAAAAACGGGATAAAAAGTGATCTCAACTTAAACATTCTCATAAATAGAAACAATTCTGAGAAAAATAACTTGTCTGTGGTAGTTTTCTATAGATGATAAAATTGTGGATGGATTTTATTTTCTTCTGCTCTTTGTATTTTCTCAGTCTTTTATAATAACCTCATTTTCTATTTTAAAATCAAAATATAAGCAAAGATAAGGTTATTGTGTTCTTGAAGTTCGTAACATTGTACCCAATAATTCCATTTGTAAGAATTAATTGTAAGGAAATAATCAGAAATAAAGACAAAGATTAATGTGCAAAGCTGTTAGACCGTATTTATAATAATAAAATTACATAAAATTTAACAAATCGATAATTAAAGTGTTTAGGAAAACTGTGGCATTTGACCCTGTGTTAGAATACTGTGAATTAATTAGTTGCCTATAAAAGTCATTAGACTAGTGTGAAGTAAAGGGGAAAAAAGGATACCATCTTATATGATAGGGTTTCAACTATCTAAGATGTATGTGGACTGCTAATGATTGACAAAAATTTTGATATACATATTTCTACAAATTACAATAAGTAATTTGTGTTAAAATAAGGAAAAGAGGCATTGGAAAGCAAAAAAAAACATTCTTTTTTTTTGCTTTCCAGATACTCTGCAGTGTGCAGATTTTTATAACCAAAACAAAACAATAAAAATTGTGTTTTAAACAATAGGATCAGGGTTAACGCTTGTCTGTTTACCTCAGTATATTCATATTCAGATTATATTTGTTCAGCTATTAATTAAAAGAATGTATATCATTTTTTCCCTAGGGAACTAATAGAGGAGTTGCACCCCATAATAAAAGAAGCACTTGAAAGGAGGCCAGAGGTAAACTGTGTATAGTTTTCTATTATTAAATATTTACTTGGCAAAACACTTATTTGTTTGTATGTTCTATATATTCATTATACTAAAAGCTAGAAATTCAGAAGTAAATAAGAAAATGATTGTCTAGTGCAGTTTTAAACGTTCTTTAAAAATATGCAGACCTCTTTCTTCCCCCACAGGACACCTTACGCAGAAACTCCTCGTGCAAAATGGATGGTAACTGCTCTAGCTGAAGTGAGGGCAATTGGGGTCCAGGTCAGGGTCAGCAAACCTTTTTTTGTAAAGGCACAGGTAGTAAATACTCTCAGCTTCACACACCATACTGTTGCTGCATAGGCTACTCAACGAGTGGGTGTGGCCACATACCAATAAAACTTCATTTGCAGTAACAGCCAGCAACAGGCCAGATTTGACCTCCGTACTGTGTTTTGCCAATCCCAGGTCTAGATCCCCCAATTTAAAGATCCATGTCAGGTTTTGAGCAGGTTTTAGAAACCACAGGTCTAGTGGGATAGACAGATATGTGAATCATAACAATAGCAACGTGTATTACACATTGGCATGAAGTCGCAGATCAAGAGTTATATGAGCTGCAGAGGAGAAAGACTCCGCCTGTGGAGGAAGAGAAGGCACTGTGGGTGAAGCACTGATACTTGAGGTGAATTTTCAAGTATGTTCCCCAGTGGACAAGCAAGGGAAAAACATCCTAGGCAGAACAACGTTTGCAAACTTTGTAAAAGAATCTGGACATGGCAGATTCTTTTGTGTGATTTTATAAGGGGGAAAGTGATTGATTATGCTGGAAAGCAAGATAGGAACATCTCATGAAGGACACCTAGTTTCAGCTTTATCCAGTAGAGCAGTGGTCCCCATATGACACTGGCATCTGAGAACCTGCCCAAAGTTACAGGTTCTTGGGCCTATTGAATGAGAATTTCTAGAGTGGAGCCCAGAAACTATTTTTAAGCATCTTGATTGAGTCTGGTGTAGAACACTGAGAATCCCCACTATTAACATTGGAGATCTACAGGAGAGGAAGACGGTGAGAATAGTTACACTTTTAGAGACTTTTAAACATCATCTGTAATTCGTCACTTCCTTTGATTCAGCCCTGGAGAACAGTAATAGTATCACTATTTTGTAATTAAGTAGATTTTTGTTTTGGAATGATCATGTTGATTACAGTGCTGGGTAATTTATCAGAGGGGAATGAAATTGGAAACAAAGTTTAAGTAGCAGTATTTACGTTTTAAAAATTTTTTAAATTTATTTTTAGAAATAGGGGAAGGGAAGGAGAAAGAGAGGAAGAGAAACATCATGTGTGGTTGCTTTTCACATGCCCCCTACTGGGGACCTGGCCTGCAACCCAGGCATGTGCCCTGACTGGGAGTCAAACTGGCGACCCTTTGGTTCGTAGCCCAAGCTCAATCCACTGAGCTACACCAGCCAGGGCGGTATTTACATTTTAATTTCAGTAAAAAAAGGCGTCATAGCAAGTGACTAGATACATGCAGTGATGTGCCTTTAATGTAAAATATATTTTGACAGCATTAGATGGAGACAAAATTAAAACCAGTCAACTAAAAACTGCAGAAATCCTCAAAGACTGTTAAGAAACCAATCCTGATTGATATGAATTGCTATAAACTTCATGAAGGGTTAAAAGATTTTTTTTTACCTGTCTTGAACATTTATTAATTCTGAGAGGCAGAAAACTATTTTGTGAACACAAAAATGGAAGACCTATAAATATGTTTTCAATTGTTTTGCATTGTGAAAATTATAACGTAACTAAAATGATGCACAGAGAAAAGCGATGCAGATCTGTCCCACTGCTGCACAAGTTCCTGTGAGAAGCGAATCAAGTCAGATGTTGCAGGTCTTATTCTAGGAATTGATAGTTCAGCCCTCGTAAGACAAAACACTTATTTGTATCATAATGATCAAAGAACTGTTTTTGTTTTTATCTGTATTTATTTTGTGTGTATGTCAAAGTTCACTGTTAAATGGAAAACTTTGGCATGAGCAAAATCTGTGGATTCTGTTCTGTTCCTTTTGTGATGTTTGCCCCACCCTTCTGTCACATTTTGGGGAGTTTCTTAGGGATTCTTTGTCAAAGAGAACAGTTTTACTAAAAATGCTTTAGTGCGTCTAAAGTTGTCAGATTAGCAAATCACCTTAAAGTAATGGTAGAATTTCATTTCCTCTCCATACAAGGAGTATCACCATGGAAAATGTCATGTGATTTTATTTGGCTCATTAATTTCAAACTATCTATATATGTATATGAGGTCTGTCCAGAAAGTATCCACCTATGTAATGTGAAAAATAATTTATTGAAGAAGATACAAGAAACATTGTACATGTGACGATGATGCCCTAGTCCCCTTCAAAGTAGGCACCATGGGGACCTCACACATTCTCCCAATTGCTGTCAGCTGCCCTGTCGTATTTTCCTGAATCTCTTCAACAGTCTGAACGTGTTTGCCTTCCAGAGGTGATTTGAGTTTTGGGAAGAGCCAGAAGTTGGGCACCAAATCTGGGCTGTAGAGGGGCTGAGTCACCTGGGTGATATGATGTTTCCCTAAAAAACTCTGCACGAGACTTGATGCATGAGAGGGTGCATTGTCACGGTGAAGCTGCCAATTACCAGTTTCCTACAGCTGCAGCCTTCTGAATCACCCAAATAGTTTCCATGGAGGAATTTTCAAGCTTAGTGCAAAATTTGATGCAGATTCGTTGCTCTACTCACTCAGTCATTTTGAATGTGATGGCCACACAGTACACATGCTCTTAACAGAGTCTACCACCCCCACTGACTAGTACAGCAGTGTCGTCATTGTTTCACGTATGCACATTCCATCCACTCTCCTAGCTACCAGGTTACACTTATGTCATGTAAACAATTCTCATTATATTAACAATGGCTGGACTTTTTCTGGACAGACTTCATATATATCTCTTTGATGCAGTAGCTGCCAGAGTGCTTGAAATCTATTGCACAACCAAAATAATTTCAATTGGTCCCAAAGTTCTAAGACATTCACATATTCTTTCCAAGTTACACCAGCAAGTTTTCGATCAACTTCCCTGAAGAATTTTTAATTACTGTCTTCATATCTTTGGACTAGAATATGAAACGGCGCAGGCGTCGAGACATTTTACGAGTGCAGCTGGTACGAATATTTGAACTGCTGGCAGATGCTGGTGTTATTAGTCACAGGTTGGTACTGAATTTTGATCTTTAAAATTGTGAAATGATTAGGGAACTTTTTTTTTTCTCATGAAATATATAAAAACAGAAAAGCACCTTTGCAAACAAAAAATCTTGTCTCTATCACTTGTAAACCTTATTTACCAAAGTCAAAGCTGCATCCAAGAAGTTAGTGAATGGTTACAGCTGTATTTAATAACCTACAATTAGTGCTAGCTTGCTTCAGGCAAAAATTGAATGTAACATTCCTATGATTTTGATATTTTTTGGAATCTCAAACCTAGGCAAGTGAATTTTTTGTTACTGATTTAACTGTTTCTTTTTAAAAATTAATTTGTTCATTTTTAGAGAGAAGCAAAGGGAGGGAGAAAGAGGGGTAGTGAAACATCAGTGTGAAAGAGAAACATTGATCAGTTGCCTCCGCGTGTCCCCAGATGGGTACCTGACCTGCAACCCAGGCGTGTTCCCTGACAGGGAATCGAACCGGGGACCTCTTGGTGTGCAGGACAATGCCCATTCCACTGAGCCACACCAGTCAGGGCTGATTTAACTCTTTCTTCTTTCATTTTTAAGGTCTCTCCTGGATTTGTAAAAATCACGACATAATAAAGTTTGCACATTTATTCCATTCAGCTGTTAATATGTCCTGCTGGGCAAAAATAGGAAATCGACAAACAAAATTCCCCCCTTACCTATGAAAACATAAAACCTGAGGTTTTTGCTAGAGTAAGCCATCTTGACACTAAGACCAGGCAGGCCCTTGAGGAGAATTTCGTCAGCTTTGTATTGAGAAATAACTATTTCCTTAGAAGGTAATGGTGTTGCTTGATCATTGAAAGAGAAAAGAAATGGATCTGACCATTTCCCAAAAAGGTAACTGAAAAGTGTTCTCAAAGAAAAAAAATGTTAATAATCAAACAAGTGTAGTATTACTACTTAAGCATTTGTCCTGGTTATTTCTTAGTATGCTTTTGACAAGTGCTTTAAAAATAGAGCTTTAATCAAAGAGAATTCAAATGATTGGCTTACCATTCTTTTATAGTAAATGAAAAGGAAGAAAAAAAGAAACATTCTTTTTTCTGCCCCCAACAAAAATAAAACAGTTCAAGTTTGGAAAGGTAAATTTGAAACTTGTTGGGCTTGATGCAAAAAATTAATCTAATAAACACCTGAATCTTTTTTTTCTTCTTCTTTGGTTGCTTTTAATATGATGTTAGTGAATGAAGAATCTTTGAATGATACTGTTTGGAGAACTGCAAGGTGCTGGTGTATTTGAAATGTAACTACAAAGCTGTACTCACTATTGGGCAGTAATGGTTTTGAACTCAGTTTTGTGTTCTGGTTTTATTTTTTTAAAGAGAAATGAATATAAGGGTGTTGCTTTTGTTGACTTTTTATTTCTTTGGTTACATAAACAAGATGAATTTTGCATGCCAAGAAGGCAGGAATATTTATTTTGTTTGCCCACTCGATCCTGTGTGCAGTATAGGTCCTCACTGAATATTTCTTAAGTGAATGTGAATGTTTCATTTGGGCCAGGTTGCAGTCTACTAAATTTGTTTCCTGTTCACTAAGTCATGGCCCAGAGTTTAAAAACACTTATTGAAGGAATAATGGAAAAATTTGCATAATGAATTCTTTTAACCTGCAGGGTGGGCAGAAGTAGGTTTATATTTATGAGTATGTGAAACAGGCTTTTTTTTTAAGATTTTGTTTATTTTATTTTTAGAGAGAAGGGAAGGGGAGGAGAAAGGATGAGAAACATCAATGTGTGGTTGCCTCCCATGCGACCCTTTGCTTCGCAGGCCCATGCTCAATCCACTGAGCTATACCAGCCAGGCCCAAAACAGTTTATTCTTGCATTACTATTTATTTTTAATGTATTACTTCCCATATCAACAGATGTAAACCTACTTTTGCCCCTCTTGTACTGTAGTGCCACTGTGATAAGAGGCTATTCACAACCAGTAAAAAAATTAATTTTACTTTTAAAATCACCTATTTTAGAAGTACTTGCCAAGTATAACAAGGAAAAGCTAACCAAAATAAATGTAAATGTAATATCTAATCATTTATGTAAAATTTACAGTTTATTGGGCCTTTCATAAGGAGCGATTCAGTTATATTATTACTAAAATGCTCTGAAGTGGATGCTGTCGCACGCTTAATAGCTGATGGACCGGGAGTGGACCGCGAGACTTCTGACTCAAGCTGAACGACCCCTTTCCTCTCAGTGGCTTCCAGGCACAGGGTCTCTGCCTCCGAGGGAATCTCACTGCAGAGATTTCTTGAGGCAGCTCCACTGGTCTAGACAGCAGATTTGAAAACCAGCACTCTTACTTGAATTCTCTTATGTTTTTGTATCCCAAAGAATACCTGTCCTGGAATCATGCCAAGAATAAATAGCGAATAGATATTTGGTTAACTGTGCTAAAGGCATAATATGAATGTGCATGGTAATTATGAGAATGTATAGAACTAGTTTTTCCTCTTTCTAAATTGGTCCTGCCTATCCCATATACCTCCTTATTACCTTATTTTGGAAGCTATAGTTTTTGATTCAGAGGAAGTAACAGCACTCAGAATAGTTGATTAAAGTTAGATGTGGAATTGAGTAACATAAATTGCAGTGGTAAGTTGCTCAGTTAAGAAGCACCTTTTCTTTTTATGGAACCCTGAGCTGCGGAGCCGGCTGCCGGAAGCCCGGCCTATTTTTACATCCAAGTCAGCTGAGCACGTGTTCATTCAGTCTTCCTGTGTTGAGTTGCACACTGCCGTGACCTAGCAGAGTTCTGATTTTGATGATCAGGAATTTGCTTTAATTTGAATTTATAGTTTAAAGTCACATCGTCTTTATCATTGATGTCCTTCAATATTTTCAGTGCAAGTGGGGGCCTGGATAATGAGACCCATTTCCTCAACAACACGCTGTTGGAGTATGTGGACCTGACCCGACAACTGCTGGAGTCAGAAAACGAGAAGGACTCCGACACCCTGAAGGACATACGATGCCATTTCAGTGCCTTAGTGGCGAATATCATTCAGAATGTTCCAGGTATGAGTTTTCGTTTCTCAAACAGTTGTCGAATACTGAGGGACCATCATATTTTTTCTTTCCCTGAGGTTCTGTGATCTAAGTTGATAAAGCAACTTGTGAACATACTGGGAAAATGTGTCAGCATTACATAGATAGCAAGAATGTTTTACTTTTGAATTAGTGTTGAATCAGAAAGCATCCAGAATAAATTTTCAACAACCAAGACAACAACACAAAAATCTGAAGATGTCAGTAAAATAAGCTCTTTGGACAAACTCGTTCTGGACGCAGTGAGCAGAGAGCATAATACCCTAAAGGATCATAGAGGATTGAATGAATGAGATCCTTTTGAATAATGGAGAGGGTGCAGGGCACAGATATAAAGGGGGCGGTGTTAGTGATCAGGTTCTTGAACAGATGTGTACCTGGTATTGAGCACAGGCTATGTGCCAGGTACTGGTTTAAGCACCAGAAGTGTAGGTACATGCAAACTACATTTGCAAAAGTCATAAATTCTTTTCAAGTGAAAGACAAAAATGTGACTGTACCCTTTGGCATACAATGTAAATACAAATGTTTCTTTTTTTGTTTCTAGAAAAAATTAAAGTTGTTACATTAAAAAGTATATGCAAACAGTTGACTGTTAAAGTAAGAGCACAGCTGTATTTTATAAAAGGGTCCTGTAAGCACTTCTTTAGGCACATTATTTTCAAGTGCAAGAACCCTAGTTTGAATTTCTGGTGCAAGTAATGCTATTTCAAAGTAAAGATCATTTTTTTGTTCTAAATTTTCTCACCTGAACCTCAGGAATGTACAGATATTATGTAGTCTATTACTAGACACTTGTATGCAACTTCCGCATTGGTTTCTTTATGGTGTGGTTGCACTTCTTCAACAAGGATTGATGCGGAGAACTTGTGGGATAGGGTTTTAAAGTGGAAAGGATCCTTGGAGACCTTCTAAATCAGTGGTTTTCAGATTATACTGTCTCTCCTCATTAGCAAGGGGCAGCAGAACGGTTTGGGCTCCCGGCCTGACACCTTACTTCAAACCGATCAGCTCCCCTTTCGTTTGTTTTGTGTGTTGAGATGCCACGTAAGGATCCTTTTATACAGACCGCTGCACCGATGAAAACATGCAAAGTTTAAAAGAAATGTATCTAGTCCAAAGCCCTGTCTTAACCAACCAACCAAGATCCAGACATGCGTTCATGTTCGTAATGCCTTGGCCGAGCTTCCCACAGAGCCAGCAGCAGCCCGGGGAGCAGCAAGCTCCTCGCCCATGTCACCCCCAGACAGCAGAGTCCTGCCATGAAGTTATGCTTGCCATGTGTGTCCTCTCACATGCTGGCTGCAGGGTGACGTAGCCAGCTTTGTCACTGTGACTTGCATATATGTAAATGATCTCTGTCTCTATGGAGGTTTTTAAGTTAAATGAAATTTTTTTTACAGTATTACATATTCAATAACAGAAATTGAAATGCATGTTAAAGTAAAAAAAAAAAAAAAGCACATGGAAATGACCCTGGCTGGTGTGGCTCAGTGGATTGAGTGCTGGCCTGCAAACCAAAGGGTCACCAGTTTGATTACCAGTCAGAGCACATGTTTGGGTTGCAGGCCAGGTCCCCAGTACGGGGTGCGTGAGAGGCAACCACATATTGATGTTTCTCTCCCTCTCTTTCTCCCTTCTTTCCCCTCTGTCTAAGAAATAAAATAAAAAAAAAACTTTAAAAAAACATGGAAATGAATTTTTCACTGTCTATTTTTTCTTTACAGTGAACCAGAGAAGAAGTATTTTTCCTCAGCAGAGCCTTCGTCACAGCCTGTTCATGCTGTTCAGCCACTGGGCGGGCCCTTTCAGCATCATGTTTACCCCCTTGGACAGATACAGCGATAGAAATATGCAGATTAACAGACATCAGTACTGTGCACTGAAGGTATTTGCTTAGAAATCTGGTTGCTTTTTTCTTAAGAGTGTAATTAAATGTTTTTGTCTCCCCGTGTCTAGTATTGTAAAAAAGGCTAGGGATGTGTTTCGAGAACCTGAGAGTATTAGAACATACATGTTTGCTTGCTGTATTCAAACATTTATACACTCGATTTATTGAATACATAAAAGACAATGCAAAAAAGTTTCAGAATCCACCCAAAATTTGAATGCTGTTGTCTTGACTTAAAGAACTCAGAATCACCTCAAGGAAACACCTCTTGTTTTTGCTATTCAAAGTCTTTTCTTGCTTTTTTTTTTTCTTCTCTTCCAGTACTATTCAAACTCTGTATCTGCTTCACTACCATGGTACTTACTGGTCAAAATAAATTACTTAGGTTCAAAAAATTACTATTGTTCTTTTCTTCATAAAGGAAAAAGTAAAGATAGTGCGGCTACATAAGCATCAGTAAAAATACCCTGCCTCTTCTCATTAAACAGCCGACATGTAACCTCTTAAATGTTTTCCATGCGATTCTCCTCCTCCCGTCTGAAGGCCATGTCCGCTGTGCTGTGCTGCGGCCCCGTCGCAGACAACGTTGGACTCTCATCGGATGGCTATCTGTACAAATGGTTGGATAACATTTTGGATTCTCTGGACAAAAAGGTAATTATTTATAATTCCCTTAAAATTTCGTAATTGTCATTGCATTATTTAGAATTACTGTATGGCCTACTGAAAACAAGCCTTTTAAAACATAAGATAGGTTAGAATTATGTGCAGGAAACATGTTGTGTAAAATTAAATAGGATGCTGTCATCTAAGAAATGTCTAAATCTCATTACACATTCATCTGATCATTCTAATTTTCTTTTCTGGTACAGGATTAATACAGCAGCGTGTGTGTATCTCACAATAGGGTTCTTGGTCTGTACATAAAATATTTATGTAGAGCGCGTTGAGCTCCAGGGAAGAAGCATGGTGTTTGCTGTGCTGAATTTCCTGCTTCTGGCCACTCTTCAGTCAGTCACTCCTTCTTGCCCTCTCGACTCGGTGCCCTTTGGACTTTCATAGCATGCGTGCACAGACGTCACAGTTTAAGAGAAGACTTAGATGTTTTTTCTGCTAAGAATAATTTTTCTGTCGGGTTATCAAAAACAAAAAGAAAGCTTGATAAAAATAACTGGAGAGGTTAATAACTCACTCTTCTGAAAGCAGAGTGAGTAATCACCGCTCCCATTCATCCCCTGCCTTCAGGGCTCTGCTGGAGGAGAGGATTGTCCTGCTAAGAGTCTTGTGTACAACTCTGGGGACCAAAATTAATTTATCCAGGCCACTTTTTTCTACTGGCTGAATAAAATGAGAAGGAGTTGAACAAAAAGAGGCTGAGTTTTGTGATTAAATGCAAGAAATATATGTATGATATTATTTTAATAAAATGGAGGGAAGTAGACCCTTGGATGATAGACAGCTGTCTGTCCTGAGCCACGTTGTGCCCCCGCCGTAGGTCCATCAGCTGGGCTGTGAAGCCGTGACGCTGCTGCTGGAGCTGAACCCGGACCAGAGCAACCTGATGTACTGGGCTGTGGATCGCTGCTACACCGGTTCCAAGAGGGTGGCAGCCGGCTGCTTTAAAGCCATAGCGAACGTGTTCCAGAACAGGTACCCCAGATGCTGCTTTTTATCTTTTATTTGGTGCTCATTTTCCGTTTCCACTTGAATTCAGAGATGCTGAGCTCTAACAAACTTTAACCAGAATGAGGAGACTGACCGTCATGCGTTTGTTGTTGTACCGTTGGCCTTATAACAACCCAGCTGCCTCACGGGCTTCGTGGCCGCATGCCTGCATTCTTGCCCTTTTGTGCACCGTATTTATTAACTTGTGTGAAAGCCTCTAAACATTATTCGCCTAACATGTGAAATTTGTCCCTAGGGATTATCAGTGTGACACAGTGATGCTCCTCAATCTGATACTGTTTAAAGCAGCTGATTCTTCTCGAAGCATCTATGAAGTTGCTATGCAACTTTTACAGGTTTGTAAACAAATGTTAATTAAAATCTTTATTCTCAGGACTTAATGAAGCATAACAGTCTCTTCCTGCCTTGAAAGTATACTAATATTCAGCTTTATTTTTAATAGTGAGGTATGGCATCAGTTCCTGAAGATCATCTGAAAGAGAAGGCAAAGATAATATGGGCCACTTGAGTCTATAAGTAATACCAACTGTTCAGAGTATTGCAGAGGGATTATGCATATCACCCCTCACACACTCGTGTGTGCCTGCCTGTGTGTGTGCTAGCACTTACAAAAATTCTGTGGTCAGAGCTGTGTGTGTGTGTTAACTATTTCCATTCAGATAAGAATGTGAGTCAAATTTTTTTTGAGAACCATTGAAAGATAATTACCTCTTTTATGATAACCTTGTGTAATTTTCCTTTGTTAAGCTGAGAAATACAACCTAGGAAGTTAATTTGCCAAGCATGAATATATCATTATTATACAATGCGTAACTAATGGATAATGAGTTGAGGTTCTTTACTCTTTATCAAGGTTTAAGAGTAGGATTTAGGATGGAGGGGATTGGTGGGGGGTAAGTGGAGACAACTGTACTTGAGCAACAATAAAACCATTTTTGAAAAAAGAAGAATAGAATTCAAATAGATGCTAATTTTTCAAAGGGTTTGACATTGTAGTGATGCTGGTACAGACCGTCTTAGGAATTACACCCTAATGACTTCATTAAGAAGAAAGTTTGGGGGGCTGGGTGAAAAGGGTGAAGGGATTAAGTACTAGTTGGCAGTTACAAAATCATCACAGGGATGTAAAGAAAAGCACAAAGAAGATAATAAACAGTATTGTGAACACTATGTGTGATGCCAGGTAGGCATCACACACTTGAAATATTGAGGGGGCCACTTTATAAAGCATATGATTGTCTAATCATATGAAACTAATACAAAATAATGTTGAGTGTAAACTGTAATTGAACAAATAAAATTTTAAAAAAGAAAGTTCAGTAGTATAGCTCTTTGCATAATATAATGTCAAAAGAGTTTTGTTTATATTCAATACTTAATGTGTGATTAACCAAGATCTGTTTGAAGATTCTTTTTTCACTTATACATGTTTTATATAGTTATATTTTTGAACTGGAAAGTGGTAAATCTTTTTCAAGTAATTGTATATTAAGTCGCTGAAGTTCTTTTCAGACTGTGCTACTAACCCAAAACATTGCCATTGAACATAAGGAATGTAATGCCTTGTAAATAGTTAGAGACCTTTTGCCAACATTTATTGGAATTTGAAATTAACGTGAGATATTTTGCAATATATGTAACTATAATTTTTAAACTGGAATCTTTCTTGGGAGATTTCATTGTTTTTAATTGTAGCTGAAATTTAGAGGGCCCACAAAATCTTGAATTGATGGAATTGCATTCCTGTAGATCTTGGAACCGAAGATGTTTCGCTATGCTCACAAACTGGAGGTTCAGAGAACAGACGGAGTCCTCAGCCAGCTGTCCCCTCTGCCACATCTGTACTCTGTTTCATATTATCAGCTGTCGGAGGAATTAGCGAGGGCGTATCCTGAGCTAACTCTTGCCATATTCTCAGGTATGATCATCAAACTGGTTAGTAGTTTTTCTTGTTTAGCAATCATTTCTAAAAATCGGCTTTTAGGAAGTTTTAAATGTATGGAAACTTAGGTTGACTCGAAACAAAACATGTGTTTACATGAGAGATTTTTTTTTCTTTAATGAGAACTCAATACTGATCTATCATGATGTTTTGATGTCTTAATAATGAAGTCTTTACAGCACTTCTTACTTTTTCTTACGTTGCCCTTCCTTCTCCACTCTACCCAGCAAAAAAAAAAAAGTAGGACGGGTCTTCACATGTAATTTTAAAACATGTCTTGTCCTGGCTCGTGTGACTTAGTGGATCAAACACCAAAAGGTCACTGGTTCAATTCCCAGTCAGGGCATGTGCCTGGGTTGCGGGCCAGGTCCCCAGTTGGGGGCGCACAAGAGGCAACCACACATTGATCTTTGTCTCTCTTTCTTTCTCCCTCCCTCTCTC
Source organism: Phyllostomus hastatus (assembly GCF_019186645.2). Taxonomy (NCBI): domain Eukaryota; kingdom Metazoa; phylum Chordata; class Mammalia; order Chiroptera; family Phyllostomidae; genus Phyllostomus; species Phyllostomus hastatus. The sequence continues at coordinate 29,946,637 of NW_025333709.1, read as the reverse complement.
TCTAAAATAAATAAAATCTTTGAAAAATAAAATAATGGTGATTGTGCTTGTTTCAGCAGCACTTATACTAAAATAATGCAGGGATAACTATACAGATTTCTTTCTATAAGGAAAACCTCTCATCATAGGGCAAGGCCCTGCAGTACCTTAAGGAGAACTCCCAATAGGACCTCACATTTCTTTCTGGTCCAGTATCCTTTATTCGGGGACAACAAATATCCCTTCCAGGGTTTCCGAAACATCAGGGTGTGTGTCAGGCGAGACATCATATCTATGTGGTCTCCCAGGACTCAGATTTAGGAAAATTTTGGGGTCCATCTCATCTAACCTTCTGCCTAAAGAACACAGTATTGTAAATGCCCCCATAATGCCTTACCCTTTAACTAAAAAGTTTTAATTATAAGACAAAAATCTCTCAGTTGTTTTTCTTCTTTCCACCTGTAGCAAGATCTTGTTCTCGTCTGAGTACTGGATAGGCACCAAAACTGGCACCCAGGGGATGGCAGGGCTCTGCTGTGGGTCTTTTTCTTACATTAGTGCTCAAGACATAGTGGCCTTAGCTTCCTTGCATTTCTCTCCATAGTGCCTGTTTCAGCAGTGGAAATGGTTTGTTTCCCATGCTTAATTGACCCAGTGGGGAAAGATTAACCTAAATTCTCCTGTCAGTCAATTCTTAAAGCAGTTGGCCTGTGTGGGTTGCACTGGTGGATGGCAGCGATCAGGCCTCTCTTTTCCTACCTCCCGCCGTCCTGAAAGCCCTTCCAGGGAGCACGTGGATGGTCATCAGTGCAGCGTGGTAGCCACCCCGAACTCCAGCTTTGCTACCGCTCAGCTTCTTCGGGAGGCTCCTGAGCAGAACACAGCGGAGACCATTGGGGGCACGGGTCATGGAGTTGGTTGGGATGGCAGCTGGTCCTCCCGTAGCCCCAGCTCCCACATACACACTGACTTTGTCCCAGTGAGGATCTCCTCATTCAGCTACTTTCAGAGCTCCAGCTCTAATATTTCATGCTGCAGGCAATAACATCGATGTACTAACAGAAAGGATTCTTATAAAAAGTAGAATTGAGCCTGACTGTATGCAAGGCACTGGGACTGAGCACTTCTTTGGCACTGTATTGAATCTGCATAATAGCTCCACAAGGCAGCTACTTTTTCTTTTTTTTTTTCCTTGTTTCTTTTTTTCTTTTTTTTTTTTGAGAGAGAGAGAGAGATTGGACAAGGGAGGGAGAGAGGGGAAGAGAGGGAGAGAAATATTGGCCATTTGGCCCATAACCCAGGCTTGTGCCCTGGCTGGGAATTGAACCCATGACCCTTTGGTCCACAGGATGATGCTCAACCAACTGAGTTATACCAGCCAGAGCAAGGCAACTACTTTAGTTATCCTCTTTTTGCAGAATAATAAATTAAGGACAAATAGTTGACAGGCTGGCTCTAGGTCAGGCAGCTTGTATAGGGTAGAGCTGGGATTCAAACCCAGGTATTTGTGAATTCACTGAGCTTCCATATTTACTACTTCCAATGAGTAAATAAGTAACATGTAAATATAGGCAAAAGGGGTGAGGTGAGGAGAAAGAAGATTTTTATTTAAAGTGATATTTGGAAATTAAACAGTGTATAAAAACTTACGGGCTTTGGAATCAACCTTGTGTTTGGCTCCTCTGCTACTTGACCGGTCTGACCTCGGGCAGGTTAACGCTCTGCCCACCTCACAGGTGCGTCATGAGCATTAAATGAGGTGAGTGTGAAAGTAACAGGTGTGTCATAGGGTCTCCCCTAGACAGGACTCAAATGTGTGCAGTTCTTCATGGATCAGTTCAAGTACTCCACGTACACAGATTGTCTTTTATCTTACAGTTAGAGTCATTTATTGTGTTAAAAAGCCCATATTGTAAAATTTGTCATAATTACTTTACAGTTCAGTAGAGTTATGTATATTTACATTGTTCTGAAATACCCAGAAAGTTTTCGTCCTGCAGAACTGAAACTAAACTCTCTATCCACTATAGGAGAATGCCTTTTCCCTTTCCCCTTGCCGCTGGTCCCACCATTCTACTTTCCATTTAAGTAGAGTCGTGCATTATTTGTTTTTTTTTTTAATGACTGGCTTATTTCACTTAGCATACTGTCCTCAGTGTTCATCCATGTTGTAGCAAGTGACCGGCTGCCTTTTCAAGGCTCCCTAGTGTTCCATTGTATGTATGTACTGTGTTATGTGCATCCATTCATCTGTCGATGGACATTTGGGTGGTTTCCACTTCTTGGCTGTTGTGAATAGTGCAGCTGCGAACATGGGTGTGTAGATACCTTTCTGAGACCCTGCCTTCAGTTGAAGAAGTGGAATTGCCGGATGGTGTGGTAGTTATGTTTTTAGTTTTCCGAGGAGCCCTGTACTCTCTGCTATGTTGGTTGCACCATTTTATATACAGTCCTTCCAACTGTACAAACATGTATTTTATCTTAACCACCAAAGGTGTTTCATATAAAAAGAAAGAATGTGATATATGTTAGCTTTAATGTTCTTTATGATGTCATCAAAGTCAAAATTATTAGGAGAAATAGTACTCATAGTTTTTAAATGGAATGAATAAAATCTGGCTTCCTGTTCTTGAAGATTGATATGTTGAAATTAATCACAAATCAAAGAAAAGCAACATTATATCAGTTGTCCCATCTTTTGGCCCTTTTAAATTACAGAGATAAGCCAGAGAATTCAGACCGCTCACCCGGCTGGGAGGCAGGTGATGCTGCACTACCTGTTACCGTGGATGAACAACATCGAGCTGGTGGACCTGAAACCTCTGCCTGCGGCGAGGCGGCATGATGAAGACGAAGATGACTCCTTAAAGGACCGAGAACTTATGGTGACGAGCAGGCGCTGGTTACGAGGAGAAGGCTGGGGATCCCCACAAGCCACTGCGATGGTTTTGAACAATCTGATGTACATGACAGCGAAGGTGAGATGGGTCTGTATTTGCAGTTGGCGCACAGAATTACTGAGTTAAGAGGAGTAAACAAGGTTAGAAACAGAGAAGACGTTAGATAATCCTGTGATAGCCAAACAAATATGAATTAAAAATTCCTATCTCTAAAAAAAAAAACTTCTCATCAGATATAAATATCTTCTTGGAGAGGGATTAAAATCATAAGTAATTACAGTCATGCACCACCTAATGGCATGAATACATTCTGAGAAATTCATCATTAGGCAGTTTTGTTGTTCATGAACATTGTGGAATGTTTCTTACACAAATCTAGGTGGTATGTAGCCCACTACACACCTAGACTGGACGGTATGTCCTACTGCTTCTAGGCTCCCAGCCTGTACCACATGTTACTGTGCACACCAACATGAGATTAAAGCAAGCAATGAAGAGACACGGTAAACACGAGATGTGTGAGGTTGCTGTTGGCATAACACAGCACACGGTTTTACAGCAAACTTTTTTTTAATAAGTAGAAAGCGTACACTCTAGAGTGATGATAAAAAGTATATTAAATACATAAGCCAGCAACATAATTCTTTGTTATCATTATCAAGCATTGCATAATTGTACGAGGTCTGTCCAGAATAAGTCCAGCCATTGTTAATATAACAAGAACAGTTTGCACAACATTGATGTAACCTGGCAGCCAAGGAGAGTGGACTGGAATGCGCATGTGTGAGCAATGATGACTTCACTGTACTAGTCAGTGGGGGCATTAGACGCCATTGAGTGAGCATGTGTACAGTGTGGCTGTAGCATTCACAATGACTGAGTGGGTAGAAAAATAAATCTGCATCAGATTTTGTATTGAGCTTGAGCATTCCTTCATGGAAACTATTTGGATGATTCAAAAGGCCACAGCTCTGGGCAACTGGTGATTGGCAGCTTCATCATGACAACACTCCTGCATCACATCTTATGCAGTGTTTTTTGGCGAAATATCAAATCACCCAAGTGACTCAGCCCCCTTCAGCCCATATTTGGTTGGGAGAACTGTGTGAGGTCCCAAGGTGCCTACTTTGAAGGAGACTAAGTCATCATTGTCCTATGTACAGTGTTTCTTGTATCTTTATCTTCTTCAATAAATGTCTCTATTTTTCATATTACCTGGCTGAGTACCTTCTGGACAGACCTCATAGGTGCAATACTTCTATGCCACTGTCAGCATAGTAGGTGTGTTTACACGAGCATCTCCACAAACACATGAGTAATGCATTGTGCTACAGTGTTATGATGTTATGGCAGCAACGTGACTAGGCAGTAGGGGCTTTTGGTTCCAATATAATCTTACGGGGGCCACTGTCAAGATCATGTGGTATGTATGTATGGTCTGTCATTGACTGAAACATCATCATGCAGTGCCTGACTGGAATGGTACCTATGTTCAAATGTGTTGAAGGAAATGATTATTCCTCTAAAGTATGGAAAAGATCAAAGCTGTCCGTAAAAACATTTTCAAATAGTTCATGATGTGACAAGTGTTAGTACATAATAGACAGTCTTCACTGAAACATTTGCTGTGTTTCCTGCATGTAGTACGGTGACGAGCTGGCCTGGTCGGAGATGGAGAACGTGTGGACCACACTTGCAGATGGCTGGCCCAAAAACCTGAAAATAATTTTGCATTTTTTGATCAGCATTTGTGGAGTGAATAGTGAACCAAGCCTCTTGCCTTATGTATGTATTAAAATTCATTTAACTTTTTTAACATATACATATTTTTTAATGGTGTCTTGTAATATCAGAGTATAGCCATCAGCAGATCAGCAGAGGCAAAGCAGGGCCAGGAAAAGAACAGTCAGAAAAGAGCACACGAATGTGTTCATTGACCATGGAATGAATATTATTGGCTGGGTTCTCTTCTGGGTTCTGGGTATTATAATCTGATGGGTGATACAGATTTTATTCATTTCTTATTTATTTAATGAGTAAGTCAGTAATTTAATAAAATCCAGCCATGGTAAGGGCTACAGAGGAAAATTGCAGACAACTGAGAGTGAATAACCTTGGAACCACAAACTTCTGGGATGGTTAGAGATTACCTTCAAGAGAAAGTGATATTGAAGCAGAGACCGGAAAAATAGAGTTTGTTAGGCAGGTGCTGACCTTGGGGTATGAGAGCAAGATGGTAAGTCAGAGCTCAGTGTCTATAGAATTGTGCCCAAAACTTCTGGCAGCAAGGGAAGGCTTGGTAAGAGGTGTACAGGGAAGAATAAAATAGTCTTTTCCTTCTACGGAGGAAAGTAATCCTTAAATATGCTCAAGTTAAAAAAATAGGAACCTGTCAAACATGCATGTGAATATATGCACATGCATGCAAACACGTTTGTGTGCATGTAGATACAGCTATCAATCACACAGCAGCATCTCCTAAAAGTATGTTCCACAGAAGACTATCTCTGCAGAACATTGCCCTGGAACTTCTTACAGATCCTACTTTTTTTAAAAGTTTTTTTTTTTATTGATTTGAGAGAGACAGACAGACAGACATCGATTTGTTGTTCCACTTACTTATGCATTTACTGTGTGATTCTTGTATGTGCCCTGACTGGGAATAGAACCCACAACCCAGGCATATTGGAACAGCGCTCTAACCAACTGAGCTACCCGGCCAGAGCCAGATCCTACTTTAAAAAAACCATTTAATAGCTTTGCTTTACCCAGCATTCCCCAAGTTAACCCAATTACTGAAAACATTGTTCTGGAGGCCTGTCACTGAGAAGCACAAAGAGCAAGGACAGTTTGTGGTACAGAATGGCACGATCCCACGTTACTTCTCTGAACATCAGGTGCCCTGCCCTGAAGTCATGCCGACCCCTTGCTGTCCCGCTCGCATGCCGTGCCTTCCTACCTTGGGGCCTTTGCACTTACTTTTCTCTCGTGTCCTCAATAACCACATTGAGGGCATGACTCCTTCACCTACTTTGGGTCTTTCCTCAAATGTCCATTGGCATTGAGACCTTTGCTGGTTCATTTTGTCAAAAACTCTAAATGCCCTGCCCCCACACAAGGTTCTTCATTTTTCTTTCCCTGCTTTGTTGATTTTCCTAGCACTGATCATTATCAAACATGTACAAGGTGGGGCAACAGTAGGCTTACCAGGGGGTGGGGGGGTAAGGGAGGGGAAAGGAGAGAGGAAGGGCGGTGGAAATAGACTTGACTTGGGGTGATGAACACATAGTACAATATTCAGATGGTGTGTTGTAGAACTATATACCTCAAATCTGTATAATTTTATTAACCAGTGACACCCCAATAAATTCAAAAAAGAAAGGAGCCATATTTAATGACAATAATTTCTTTTCTTCCTTTTTATTAAACTTATTGGTTGACACTGGCTAATAATTATATAGGTTTCAGGCACACAATTCCGTAACACACCATCCGTATACTGTGTTGTGTGTTCGCCACCCCAAGTCACGTGTCCATCCATCACCATTTATCCCCCCTAAATAGTTTCTTAATTATCATCTTTTAAATCACTTATTATAGGCTGGGCATAGTACAAGTACTTCATGTACATTATTTCATTTAATTCTCAGTATAAAGCTGTGAGTTTGGTAAGATTACCACACTTTTACAGATGAAGAAAACAAGACAGGAACTAGAGTCATTTCCCCAAAGTCACACAGCCGTTTAGCATTATCACACGACAGAGCTGGAGTTCCAGCCCAGGTCTGTCTGTGAGAAAGGGGTGAAAATGTCTTGGAAAGGCAGAGGAGTTGGGGGAGGGGGTGGGCCTCCAGGACTTGACAGGAGCGGGCGGCAGATTCCACTCCCAGGTCTTTGCCCTCTGACGGAACAAAGGCACAGGGAGGCAGCACTGCGGCTGGAAGGTCAGAGGGGACTGAACAGGAGAACAGGGGATTCGCAAACAGAGCAGGTCGGACAGACAAGGAGCTGTGGGTAGGGAAGTCGGTTACCTGTGGGTAAGCTTCGTAAGACTTTTGGTATGATAGAATGAAGCTTGTTTTAAGATTTCTGCAGAGGTTATATAAAGAAGAGCTTCTCACATGTGTGTGCATACAGATCATCTGGGGATCTTGTTCTGGTTCTGATTCCGGAGGTGGGGTAGGGCCTGAGATTTAATGTTTGTAGCAAGTTCCCAGATGATGGCTGTGCTGCTAGGGCCACATTTTGAGTAGTAAGGATAAAAGTACGGGGAAACATACATATAATGCATACTACTGAAATTTTTTCACTTATTAACTTATGCTGTGTACTAGGCATTTTTACAGTACTTTTATGTATCTTATTTAACCCTAACAGCTAGATGAAGTCGGTGCTATTGTCCCCATTTTGCAGAAGGGAAAACTGAGAGTATCTTTCCAGCTTACATAGCTAGTAAGTGTTAGATCCACATTCCAATCCAGGCTGTGTGATTTGAGTTCAGTTTAGTTCTAGACCCTTTTTTAATCACTGCTCTGTACTGCTGGGTTGAATACAGAGAAGAAGAAGGCAGAATAAAAGGTAAATCCTAGGTTTGAAGGCTACCTGACTAAAATAAGAGGGCAACTTGGGATGATATTGATTAAAATTTTTCCATTAAGAAGTAAACATTTTTAGCCCTGGCTGGCGTAGCTCAGTGGATTGAGTGCGGGCTGCAAACCAAAGTGTCGCAGGTTTGATTCCCAGCCAGGGTACATGCCAGGGTTGTAGGCCATGGCCCCCAGCAACTGCACATTGATGTTTCTCTCTCTCTCTCTCTCTTTCTCCCTCCCTTCCCTCTCTAAAAATAAATAAGTAAAATCTTAAAAAAAAAGAAGTAAACATTTTTATAGGAAAGCAATTATGTTTTGCTCTTCTTTAAAAAAAAAAGCAAAAATGTAAAAGAAGTAGTTAATGTGGAAACCATTAGTATTTCCAGGTCATTCTAATATGATATCAATATAATGTTGAGGGTGAGAGGGAGGATAGTGTTTATACAGCTGATTAATTGATGTCTTATTGCTGGTCAATGTTATATTCAAATTTAAAATGGAACTTACTATGATAAAATTTGTTTCGACAAATTTATGAAGTAAAACTGTTGCTTTTTCTTTTCTGAATGATTTCTTTGTGACAGGTGAAGAAGGTTATTGTGTATTTAGGTAGAGATAAAACAATGCAGTTGCTAGAAGAGCTGGTGGGTGAACTACAGCTGACCGACCCTGTCAGTTCGGGGGTCACTCACATGGATAATCCCCCCTACTATCGCATCACTTCCAGCTACAAAATCCCTTCTGTCACCTCAGGTGAGAAGTTAGCTACAACTGATTACCTTGTCTCAGAAGAGAACCTTTCCTTGGTGGTTCATTCCAGCAAGTGTTTGCTTTAAGCACCATCAAAACAAAAGCAGACGAGTCATGTATTGTTGCTAACTTGATATTTTGTAAATCCTCTTATGAGTAGAGAAATTTGACAGTGTAAGGATTTTTAATATTACAAAAGGAAGCACATTTCCATGCTCATTTAGAAGCAGAATACAGATTTATATATCCTTACATTCATTTTAATGAATAAAATTAATGTTAAATATAGAAAATGCTTACTCTTTGAAATTTTACTCTGTAATTCTATATTTAAGTTTTTGAGCAAATACTATATTCGTATCCAATTTTATGAGTGTATATACAGGGTCCGGCAGAGTAAGGCCTGTTTGAATGTGGTTGGTGGGGTAATAATATGGGTGTAATAATTTATAGTTCTAATTTGAACACTTCACCTAAACTGTCATTTGGTGTGCTTGAGTGTGATATTGTTATGTTACAGAACTACATGCATATGATTTTGTAATAAAAGATATAGTATTAAATTGGGGGCATTATTTTTGCCAGTTCCTGCATATATACTCATATATTATAGTTATTATAATTTTGGCATATTAATAATATCTGCATAATGAGAAATCTTTTACATCTTTATCATTTGCTTTTTGTCATCTATTTTTATCTCAGACTTTTTGTTTACTTAGGGGATTTCTAATAATGCTTCTATTGAATTTTCTATATCTGTAAGAATGTTTTTATTCCAGAAAGTATTTTTTATTTAATCAGAATTTCTTTAGGAATGCTCTGTTCATGTTTCATGGTTGACCTGTCTACTTCTCTACCTGATAAAGTTGTCTTCTCCCAGCAAAAGTTCCTATTTTCTCTATGCTGCTGTTTGTTTTGATTTATCTTGGTAAAAGCTTTCCTCAAGGGCCTACCAATTCTAGGTCTGTCTTTTCATAAAGAGTGGAGTACTAAAAAGCTAATTGGATGTCCTGTAGATATACACGGAACTTACTGATTCTGTCATTTGTTATACAGTGATTTCATTGGTGCAAGTGTCTACAGGTCCTTTCTCTTGCACTAATCAGATTACCCAGACAAAACTACTGGTCATTGTCTAAAGGCGAGGGTGTCCGGGTATGTGTAGATACACACAGACACACACCATAGTCTTCAAGCCGCCTTGTAGCCCCACAGGGTAAGAAGATGGCAGGGGGCACAGCCTCAAATTTTAGTATGTATGTTCTCAGTGAGGCCCCTATTCTCAGTGAAGCACCTTCTCCATCAACGGGGCATAGTATGCCCTCATCCGCATATCTTCTGATTTAGTCTCAGGAGGCAGGGGGACAGACCTTGGGGGGACCAGCTACTACTGAAATAGATTTTCAACCCATCCTGCCATTTTTAGCACCGCCTACTCCCTTCCAGAAGTACTTGATGCCACTCTTTTCTGAGCCTTTTGAAGGTTCAGCAACATAGATATGGCAGCTTCTTGGTTTCCTTCACTACCAGCTTAGGATTGAGCCTTAACACAATTGACTTCTTGTCCATTTGTTTTCTGACATCAAAATTTTGTCCTTATTGTCTCCTTTCCTTCTTGGTCATGATGAGTACATTCTTTTTTTAAAAATTACTTTGCTCTAAGCCCTAGCTGGCGTAGCTCAGTGGATTGAGCGCGGGCTGGGAATCAAAGTGTCCCAGGTTCAATTCCCAGCCAGGGTACATTCCTGGGTTGCAGGCCATAACCCCCAGCAACTGCACATTGATGTTTCTCTCTCTCTCTCTCTCTCTCTCTCTCTCTCTCTCTCTCCTCCCCCTCCCTCCCTTCCCTCTCTAGAAATAAATAAATAAAATCTTTAAAAATATATTTTAAAAAATTGAGATATAATTTGCAAAAAAAAATTACTTTGCTCTCATACTAGTGGAGTTTTGACATCTGTAATTTGATGTCTTTTGTCCTTATTAAGGTATCCTGGGTTTCACATGCACAGCTAATACTTTATTTCTGATTATAGGAACTACTTCCAGTAGCAATACAATGGTGGCCCCCACCGACGGCAGTCCTGATAACAAGCCCATGAAAGAGACTGTTGAGGAGAGGTGAGCACTTCTCTGCTCGCCATTGGCCTTTCGGTTTGACAGACACTGATTGTCGTCAGAGCAAATGATAATTTCTCCATTGGAATATATGTTTCATGGTGGTAGGATTCTGGTGAAAAAATATATTCCCCTTTTAGGAATTTTCCACATTGGCTCCTTCAGCATCAAAGATGCCGACATGCTACACTTTTATATGAATAGAATTGGCGGAGTATGGTCAACCACTAATTGTATTGCTTTACATTTTTAAACTTTTCAAAATGGATATTTCTTCCACCTATAAAAATAGGTTTCACCAGAACACTGTTACCACAACAATTTAAGAAAAATTTCATGTAAAAATAATTGACTTTAAAGCTTAAGCTTTTGAATTGTGAGGTAGAAGTTAATATATATCATGGTAAACTTTTGTTAATATTTTGAATACTGTGTGCTTACTTAAACATAGAAAGTGTAATATGAAGTACAAATACTGTTTTGCTGTGAACTGTGACTAACCACAATGATCATTCCCATAGCTATGTGCACCTGGACATCTACAGTGGACTGAACAGCCATTTAAATCGTCAGCATCACAGACTAGAATCTCGATATAGCAGCAGCTCTGGAGGATCTTATGAAGAAGAAAAAAGTAATAAATTCCAAATGTGTTTTTGTAACTGCAATGGCGAGATGTATTATTAATTCTGTCAATGCTAATATATTCTTTCAGTAAATTGTTTTTAGGAAGAGTATTTAACTGCCACTAGTGGTGTTCCAACACAACCTGAAATGTCTTGATTTTAAGAAACGGTATAAGCTGGCAGGGGGTATGGTTAAAAGCCCGGGTTCCCTGCAGATAAAGTAAAAGGAAGTTAAGAATTAGTTCTCAGAAAGCATCATGGAACTGACACTGGCAACAGGCTTCTCATTTAAAGAGGTTTGCTCTTTCTTCATGGACTCCCATTTTATTAGAGCTCTCCCTTGCAATTGCAGAGTGAATAGTTTACCCAAGTTTGCTGTAACACTGAGGTAGGGTCAGATAGAAGCCCACGTCCTCAGACAGGGAAGGGACCCTGAGGATGATCTGGTTTAATCTCTTCATTGTGCACATGATGGAACTGAGGTCCAGAGAGGTTAAGTGACTTACCCACGTCACACAGAATTCACATTTTCTGATGGCATTCTTTACCACGCCCTGCAGCCCCCCTGGGGTAGAGCAGATTTCCTGTTAAGATGGGTTTGTGTTGGCGCTCTCTCAGGAAATTCAGAATTGAGTAACATACCAGAAGGCCCTTGTTACAAGGCAGCTTCACCTATCATGTGGTTACACGACTTGGACGTCAATTATGGGATAATGAGGAAATGCTGATGTAGTTTCACTTTGACGTAAAGGACGGAACCTGAATCAATATCTCTTTCTCTCTGATTTGCTTAATTTGATAATATCTATGCCAGGTCTTCCTAGTAAATAAATGTCAAAATAGTAGGAAATTATTTTTATCACTTTCCAATGCTATAAATAGTTGGTGTCTTACTAGAGTTTGCTTATATGGGCAGAAAATAGATGGTGTAGAAAATGAGATCATTTTATTTTGATAGGTGACTCAATGCCACTTTATTCTAATTGGCGGCTGAAAGTGATGGAGCATAATCAAGGAGAGCCACTACCCTTCCCACCAGCTGGAGGCTGCTGGTCACCACTGGTGGATTACTTGCCTGAAACGTCATCACCTGGATTACCTCTTCACAGGTGGACTACAGCCTCATTCCTATCTCATACGAGCCAAATTCTGCTTAACACTTTGAGCTTTCCTTATGCTATCTGAGAACACAGAATAAAAGCAATCTTCTTTCTTTAAATACTGCAACAAATTACATCACTGTGTTTAGATTTTAATAAATCTAAACACTTAGAATTCTAACTGTACGTGATTAATACTATTAAATGTAATTGTGCTGCTGTTTTTCTGGGTGTCTGGCATAGTTACTTGACCTTTCTGGGACCCAGTTACTACATCTGGAAAATATGATTTGATGGTAGTAGGCACTATTATTTTGAGTTAAATTGAATTTTATTGAACAGAATTGTGGTAAAATGCATTTTTTCAAAATGTACTTTTCAATATGCACCAAACACATATAGAACACCTACTATGTGGCAATCAGTGTGCTAGGTCTCAGGGTTGCAGATGAAGAAAATATAGCCCTTGGCTTCAAGGAGCCCTTAGCAGATGGGTTTTTTCTAAAACTGTCACTTAACAGTTTCTTGGGCTGTATTTCTTTTCCTCTGTTTTTCTTGAGAAGTTGTGTTTTTTCCATAAAATACAATATGAGAGTCTTCAGGTGATCCGGATAAGAGTGTCTCTAGGTTTGCTCTGGTAAAACAGTAATAACACTCTCATTCGTCATAGGTGTAACATAGCAGTGATCCTTTTGACTGACCTGATCATTGATCACAGTGTGAAGGTGGAATGGGGAAGCTACCTCCATCTTCTTCTTCATGCAATATTTCTAGGTAATAATATTTGATTCTAATTCCTTCATTTTTTATTGTTGTGATAATTGAAACAAAGTTTCTACGTGTTTGTTTCTGGTGTGTGTGTGTGTGTGTGTGTGTGTGTGTGCGCGCGCACTACTTCCATGACAGTTTTTACCATGATTCTTAATCTAGGGGTGTTATCCCCATTCCAAACTTCTGGCCCCTCCCGCTGACCCATAAATACACAGGCCCTCTAGCAGGGAAGGTTCCGTAGCTGTAGCAAGAGTCGAGTTAATTTACCTCTGGGTTGGAAACTTTCAGAGTGGATGGAAACTTGAACAGGGTTCTAAGAGTTTCCCAGAAAGGTGATTGGCTTGTGGACAGTCTGATTGTTATAGCTGAGACTCCGATGTGCCTTCTGCAGTGAAGAGTGGGGTCCTTCAGATCAGCAGGGCCCTTGTTGCTCGTAGGCTTGGTGTCTTGAAGCAGGTCAGGGTGGCCATCTTCTCCTAAGTTTTCCTAATTAGGCACATTTTTATGTGCGTTACTTCATTCCTTTGGTAATCAAGCATCTACTGACTTTCTGTTGTGTGCTGGGCACAAAGGGTGTTTGCCTTTTTAAACCCGTTTACATCTAGTGTTAGGTAGCACAGTAATTTCTAAAATTGCTACATTTTAGACATAAAACACACTGCAAACTGACTTTGATCCTGCCCGGTTCTGTAGGACGGAAGGCTGTTGTGAAAGGGTGCATAAGCCATACACCGATAAAAAAACTTAGCGTATCATCTTCTACCACATATTTTATATAATTCCTGCATTTCTTTGAAATGCGAGTTTGGTAACGAGAATACTCCTTATTTCTCTTTGTTGATAGCTGTTTTCTGCTCTTTTTAGGGTTTGACCACTGCCACCCTGAGGTGTATGAACATTGCAAGCGCCTGCTTCTGCACTTGCTCATAGCGATGGGACCCAACAGTAACATCCGAACTGTTGCCTCTGTCCTTCTCAGGAACAAGGAGTGCGGCGAGCCCAGGGCGCTCACCGTCAGACACGCCGCACACCTCGACTCCACCTTCCCAGGTACTTCCCCAACGCGGCATCGTGCAGTAAAGGAAGTTAAACCACTGACAGTTGAAATACTGAGCACATTTTTTTTAAATGTAGTTTTATTATTTTAAGTACCATTGATATTTTTTATCAAGCAGTAAGAGAAGGAATTAGATTTGGAATAATCGAGTCTGTATTGCCTTGGGAGGATCTTTGTCATGGAAATTTTAAGTTATAAATATGTAAGATCAAGGTATAATGAAAGAGAGCTTGATTTATTAACCACTAGTTATGAAAAAGATGAACTTTATTAAAATTTTTTATTCACTTGATTGTATTTATTGCATTTTAAATGTTATACATTTTTATTGTATTACTTGCTCAGACATCTTTATTAAACTTTATAACTAAAAAAATTTAAGTAAATAAATAAAATGTATATACTTTGAAGTATATTAAGTTCCAAATCACGCATTTTGAAGTACTGAAGTCCAAATTAATGAAACTTTAATATAAAATTTATTTCACTGTTGATGTAAATAATTTTTTACTTTGAAAGTTATATTTATTTCTGTCCTAATAACCACAACTTATTTAGTCCATTCATTAGTATTTGTGGGTTGGTAATAGATGGTCTAGGAGGTAATTGTTTTCAAAACCTGAAATGAAATTACTTTTTAAGTTAAAACCAAGTTATTTACTGAATATCTTATACTTAGTGAAACAACAATTGTTAGGAAATTTATTCACCATTAAGACTGTGATTAAAAAGGAACAGAATGAAGTTTACTGCCCTTTCATGTTACAGCATCTTTATTCAAAAGGTGTCTGTTTCTGTTGGTTTTTAAGGCTCCTTTTGCCATTTTCTAAAGATGGGTATTAGTACAATAATAACCTTTAAAATTATTTAACAATTGATATAAATATTGCAAATAGAATTTAAAATTGTCTTTCTGTAAAGAAAATTAATCAGAAGGTATAGACGCCTTTCCATAAGAAATTAAAAATCCGTTCACATCACAGAAATGTGACTGACTTAATAAATGTGGAAGAAGTATTGATACAATTAAAGATTGTGAAAATTGCCACTTCCACCTTCATCAGCAGATGGCACCAGAGGACTGTACAATAAATTCTAATATTTGGCCAAAAAATCCATTTATTTTTTTCCATAAAATAAAAGACACATTTTTCATTTTCACCAATAGCTTCACTAATTTGTGTATTTTTTGTGTGTGAGCTGTCTCCTGCATGGTTTAATGCTGATTGTTCTCAATTAATGTCTCAATTTGATCGCTATCAACTTTACCTGGTCTGACCTGGAAAAATCCCAGCGCGAAATTTCACACACTACTTCTGACATATTTGATCAGTCATAGCACCTTCTCCATACACTGCACAAATCTTTTTTTTTTTTTGCATTTTTACCTCTCTTGAAATAATAAAGCATAATATGCCAAAAATGTCATATATTTTCTTCTACCTATTAAAATAGCTATACAAAAATTCACCAATTTTGATGTTTTTTTAAATGCACGTTGCTTCGACAGCTGTCATGATACCACCTAACAAAATTGTTTCAATTGAAGTTAAAGACAGTGAAGCACTAATAGAGCCATCTTATGGAAAAACCAAATGAACTTTTTGGCCAACCCAGTGGCTACATTAATAATAGGCTGTGAAATAATGTTTGCCCAAAAACCTCACTTGGTGTAATTTGGTGCTTATGAGCCTCCGACAGAAGGAGAGCCGAGTCTCTCCCATGCCCCCTGTGATCTGTAAGGAATGGTAGTTCAATTTAATGAGTATTGTGTGAGACTCTCTTATGTTTGGCATTCACGACCATCGTTCTCTTCCAGCAGGTGTTAGTGATTTTATACCTGATTACCAGCCCTCCCCTATGACTGACTCAGGGCTTAGCTCAAGTTCTACCTCTTCTAGTATCAGCTTAGGAAACAACAGCACGGCCATTTCGCATCTGCACACCACCATCCTCAACGAGGTCGACATCCCCGTAGAGCAGGACGGAAAAGTCAAAACCCTCATGGAATTCATCACCTCGAGGTAAAGTGGCACCTCTGGTCATTCCAGCAGCAGTCGTTTGTTAAGTCGTTCTTTCACTTGTCAGCTACAGGGAACCTTGTTTTTTCTCCTGAGGTGCCGTTGATTAGAAATACACCAGTTTGTATTGTGCAACGTTAATAAGATTATGGCGCACCAAAGACTTTCTTCTTTTGCCTTCACACCATTATACCCAAGAAGGGCCTTACTTGTGTCTGGACACCACATGCCCAAAGAGAATACTGTGTTATGTAAATATATATTCCACTTTCATTAGCTATTTCACCAATAAATCATCACATATTTATTTGTGGTGTACTCTTTGCAAGGCATTATAAAGAAGAAACATAGATGGAGAGAAAGGGGCTGGCATTCCACAACAAGAGCAGAATCTCAGGGGCATGAAAAAACAAACTGTATTTGGAAATGGTGAGGAATCCAGTCTGGCTGTAGTGCTGAGAAAAGAAAGTTTCTAGAGGAGAAAGCTTGGGAGAATTCAAACTGGGGGGCCATGAAGTGTGCCCACCTTCCCCCCGCCCAGGTTATAGATCTTTCTTTCAAGAAAGGAGACATGACCAGTAATCTTCGAATGGGGAAGGTGGGAGACACAGTGAAGTAAGTATGTGGAGAAACTCAGCCGCTTAGGAATGTGGAGGGTGGAAGACCCTGGAGCAGCGTGACCTCGGGAAGGGGCACTTCGGGCTTCAGGCTCACTAACCAAGGCAGCAGCATTGAGAATGCCATGACATTTTAAAGAAAGAATCAACAGGACCTTGCTCAGTGTAAACTTTCCCTAGTAAATTATTTCCTGTGTATTAACAGTCTAAATGCAGTCTCTCCTCTACAAATACAATGGTTTGGGCTGGAACCCAAAAGCAGTAACCAGTACTCTTCTCACTTGGAAAAATTTGTCATCTTTTTCTGCTGACTACCTGTGGGAGAATCTGACTGTACTGATGGAAGACCACAGTGATACGTGACCCGGATCTCCCTTCCCCAGCTGCCGCTCAGTGCTTCTCCGTATAACAGTCCTAGTAGGCTGTGCGGCTGTGCCGTGCTATTTGGTGTATTCAAGCAGTAGCCTTTCTGACTGCAAAGGTGTGATTTAGGCCAGCACAAGTAAAACTGTATTACATCTGTCCTCTTTTTTTCAGAAAAAGAGGGCCCCTTTGGAACCATGAGGATGTGTCCGCCAAGAACCCGAGCATCAAGAGTGCTGAGCAGTTAACTACATTCTTGAAACACGTGGTTGCTGTTTTTAAGCAGTCCAGCTCAGGTATCTTTCCGTGTTTGGGGGAATACTTTCCATGAGATACTGTAATGTGATGTTAACGCTTCTGGTAATGAAGCAAAAAGTTGACAATTGATATGTGTAAAATAAAAGGTTTTAGACACACTTTCCTTTTTAACTTATTAGCAATAATAAATTTGTTTCATTTGAAGAAAAATTAAGTTACTACTTAAAAAATGAGAAAGCCACTTGTGACATTCTGAGGTGCTTAGTTTTATCCTTGATGACATCATAAAATTGTACAATTGTGTAATATGAAAACATTTTATTAAAGAAGATATGTACAGTTGATAAAAATGTTTTATACAAGTATGGGCTTCTATGATCTAAAGTTTAACACATTCTGAAAATTATAGTGAAAATGTAGGTGTCTCAAGCAGTGGTTCTCACCAAAGGGCAGGGTTGTCCCTTGGGACGTTTGTCAGTGTCAGAAGATGTTTTTGTCACAATTGGAGGGCAGGGGCGAGTGGTCACTACTGGTATGTGGTTGGGCAGAGGCCAGGGATGCTGCTGAACACTGCGCGCTGCACAGGACAGCCCTCACAGCAAACAATTACCCGACTAAAAGGTCAGTTGCATAAGGTTGAGAAGCACTGTTCCCAAGGATTACTTCCCTGAAGGTTAGACCAAGGAGTCATCTAAAACTCAAATGCAGCTTAATGAAAAGAAAAAGCATTGACTCATGAAATGTGGGTGCCCCTGGTTACTGTGCCAGGCACTGGGTCTTAAACAGCCTCCTATGATAGCCCCTTGCCTTCTGAAAAACAAGAACCACTTACTTGCTTCCTTTCTTTTCGCAGAAGGAATTCATTTGGAACATCACCTTAGTGAAGTTGCTCTGCAAACAGCACTTTCTTGTTCTTCTCGACACTACGCCGGGAGGTCCTTTCAGATTTTCAGGGCCCTGAAGCAGCCTCTTTCCGCAGCTACGCTTTCCGATGTTCTCTCCAGACTCGTAGAAACTGTGGGAGATCCAGGAGAAGATGCACAGGTATTTCATTAAGTTTGTTCAGCAGTTATCGACCATCTTCTTGTAGTCAAGGACTTAGTGCCAAATATAGGTCACTGCAGCAAGGCCAAAGTTCCTGGTCATATAGAATCATTAATGTCAGATGTTAACAAACTTTAGTGTTTAATATTTAATAACTTCAGTGCTTTTCAGAGAAAGCTTTACCTTTACACTCATACACACACAGAGCCCCGGACATTAGAGTTAAGAAGGGAAAAGAGATAAGTTAAATTTAAATGTAAAGTAGAACATTAAATTTCATTTTTTAACATAAATTAAGTGAAATATTGCAACAGAGAACCTATGTCTCTATTACACCATTCTAGACACTGGGGACATGATGTGAGAAAGACAAAGTTCCTGGCATTCTGGAGCGCACGTTCTATTGGGGAAGTAAGCCTAATTTAGTCCACCAATAATAGCACACTTTTACTTAGTGATAAATGCTATGATGATAATAACAACAGGTTAAAGAGTGATGGGAAGGAGGGAGTGATTTTTTTTTATGTGGTGATCATCAGAGGAGATGATTTTAGAACCCATGCTTTAGAAGTGACCTGTGATAACTGGGGAAGACCATTTCCAGCAGAGGGAAATGGGACTGGGACGTGAAAGTGCCTTGAGGCAGAGGCAGTAGGCTTTTCTGAAGGCCTTCACGCAAACTAGTGTCTCTAGAGTGGATTGGACGGGGTCGTCCAGAGGCGGGAGGCTGACGAGATAGGCAGGTCTAGATCGTGGGAGGCATAGTAGGTGGTGGTGAGAGGTGGGACTTCACTCTGAATTGATGGGAAGCCACTCACGGGTTTTGAGAGCAGGGTGATAGGTATGACTTGCTTTTCAAAAACTAACTCTGGGGGCCAGGTAGAGTTTTTGAGGGGCAAGAGTGAAAGCAAGGGGGTGTCTTCAAACAGGTTGTTTTAATAAGAGTCCAAGCAGAAATGGTGGTTAAGCTACGGAGATAGAGAAAAAAGATCAGATTTAAGATATATTAAAAGTGATATTTTCAAGACTTGTTGATAAATTCAGTTTAGATGCAATTTTAGGTGACTTGTGGTGCTGTTATAATCAATTTATGCCATTAGTTTAATGAGTTTTCATCAATCAGCAAGATCGTGTTGCTTTAAGAGCTTAATCATTTTGTAATGTTAATGGGGAGCTTGTTCTATTTTTAAATCTCACCAGGAAGTCCCTTGCAGTTTCTTTTTTCCAGAGCATAATTAATTTAAGTCTGTCCTTTTTTCTAGGGATTTGTGATTGAGCTTCTTCTCACGTTGGAATCTGCAACTGATACTTTGGCTGAAAGCATGAAGCATTACGATCTTCTTTCTGCCCTTTCTCAGTAAGAATTTTAAACCAGGCAACCTGTAGATTCGTATGAAGAACTTCAGTGGCTAACATGTATGACTAGGACACTGTGTTATTCCAATACCAGTAGTGAGAAAGATACCAAAGAGTTCAGACGGTTTACCAGGGGGAAATGAGCCTCAGACAGTGAGGACGTGTGACAGTCACAGAGCTACTAAGTGGCAGTGCTGTGCCCCTCATGTCCTGGTCTGAGGTGTGCCTTATGGACAAGCTCCATTCCAGTCACATTCAGCATCCCACTGTCCCTGTAGCAGGCCAGGCCCCTCGGGACTCAACTTCCACAAGTGTTCCTTCTCCCTGGAGCTGCCTGCCTCCCTCTTTCTCTCTTGCAAACCCTGAGTTGACTGAATTGACATATCCTTCATGTCCCATCTCAGATATCACCTCAAGGCTAAACTTTTCTAACTGCCCCAGGGAAGGGCTAATCATTCCATCCTTTGGGTTCTTGCAAGTATTTTCTTTACATTTTAATAACAGCAAGAAACAGGCTATAAATGGATCCATGTGTATATCACTCTCCCTCAATAGGTTTTATTAAATAGTCCTCACATTTTGCATACTGGTGGCACATGTATTGTAGAAAGCATTCTCTGGTTATTTTTCAGTCAATGATAATTGAACGTGAGAGAGGAGAAATCAAAAAATTAACTTTTGAGCTTGCCTCTTTTGGAAAGAGTGCATTAGACATAATGTTTGCTAAGTCCCAGAGTGGCGTTTTCCATGATTACTACAGAAGAATTTTCACTTCCCATCGTAGCTTATCCAACCCAATGGAAACAGTTGGCCATAGTAGAAATGATACCATTGTACATTTTGTTTTAATATGGAGGGGAGAACTCAAATTTGATTAAGCAAAGTCAGGTGCACTTAAAAATTATTTTCCCTGGTAGCAGATAACCATTTTTCAGTGTTTCCAACAGTAAAATTAACATAGCCAAAGAGACGATTGTGCATGCACTCATGTTTTCTTTTCTTTTTTGAAGAACCTCATATCATGATCCCGTCATGGGAAACAAGTATGCAGCTAACAGGAAAAGCACTGGACAACTCAATCTAAGCACAAGTCCCATTAATAGTAGCGGTTATTTGGGATACAGCAGCAATGCAAGAAGTAACTCTTTGAGGTTAAGTTTAATTGGTGACCGCAGAGGTGACCGGCGGCGGAGTAACACACTGGATATAATGGACGGACGGATAAACCATAGCAGCAGTTTAGCGAGGACTAGAAGCCTCTCCTCTCTCAGAGAGAAGGGGTTGTACGATGTGCAGTCCACTACTGAGCCTGCCAGCCTGATGGCCACCATTTTTTGGATAGCAGCGTCTTTATTAGAATCGGATTATGAATACGAATACCTCCTGGCTCTCAGACTTCTGAACAAACTGCTTATCCACTTGCCTTTGGATAAATCAGAGAGTCGAGAGAAGATTGAAAATGTACAAAGCAAATTGAAATGGAATAATTTTCCAGGCCTTCAACAGCTCTTCCTTAAGGGTTTTACCTCAGTGTCCACGCAGGAAATGACCGTGCACCTCCTCAGCAAGCTCATCGCCGTCTCCAAGCACTCCCTGGTCGACCCCTCCCAGCTGTCAGGTAACGTGAGCAGAATTGCTCCCGCGCTGTGCTTTGTGCTGTAGTGAAATGCAAACTGTCGTTTGTTTGGAGATCTACTAATTCTGGCTTTTCTATAGTTTCAGTTTTTTAAATATGTGAGAGAGCTGAAGTTCTTGTGTAGAAGCCAAAAATCAAAAAAAAAAAAAAAATTTAGAAGATCAAGTGCCCCAGGAAATAAAAAGGAATTGGTTTCTGTGAACCACTAAAAAAATACCTTTGACTTTTAAAATGATGTACAATTAAATTGGTTATTGTTTGCTTTCTTTCTTTTTTTTTTTGTTTTTTGATAGGCTTTCCTCTTAACATCCTTTGCTTATTGCCTCACTTAATTCAGCATTTTGACAGCCCAACTCAGTTCTGCAAAGAAACAGCGAGCCGGATAGCAAAGGTAAGCAGACGCTCTGCTGAAAGATGGCACTGGGGGGAGTTTTCCTCGAGTTTATCTTTGGGGGGGATCTTTCTACTGTCACTTTGTGAACTTTACATTTAAACTTTTATTCTTTTTATGTATAAAAAGAAGTTAACTTATAGCTGCTCAAAGGACAGTGAACAAAATTATTTTGTTAAAGTAATACTCCTCTGAGTCTGAGTATTTTTCTGCTCCATTTCCCTCCTTTATCCTCTCTACATCTCTGGCAGTTTCTAGTTCATTCATTCATTCACTAGCAAATACTTACTGCGCACTGGGTTAGGCACTGGAAATACAAAGATCAGGTAGAAGGAACACTCACCCTTGTGGGCCTTAGGGTGAGGATGAAATCAAGGAAGGAGACAGTCGCCACAGAGTCTGGTAAGTGGAGTGAGAGGGCAGAGTTCACTGGGGGCACATAAAGCAGATATTCCCCTGGGAAATCATACCTGAGTTGACACTGAAGGCTGAACCAGAATAACTTAAGTGAGATCCCTGGGTAGGAAACAGGAGCCTGGCTGAGAGTAGAAGTTTTCTAAGCAGAAGAAATTGCACGTGCAAAGGCCCTGAGGATGGAGACAGACTATATCGGGGTTCTGGAAATCATCTGTTTGTTTGCCTTTTTCCTTTTAATACTCTCTTCATCTTTTCCCTTTGTTTCCTTCATTTCTTTTCTTGTTTACTTGCTCTTCCCTCCCATTGGACACTTCTGAAATAGAAATGTAGCTGTTTTTAAATCATCTGTTAACATTTGTTTAAAAGTGTTATAGCTCTTGTTCTTAATTCTAAGAGAATATGACTGATATATAAAAATATTTGATAAAATATTGCTGTTGATTTCATTTTTTCTTGTTGCTTCTGTTTTTAATTATATTTCTAAATAAATTAGATAAGGAGAGATCCTTAACATAATTATTTTGAAAGCATGTATTCAAAAAGGAGAGCCATTATTATAGTTAATGGAAACATCTCAGTTTTGAAAATGATTATTTGCCTTAAGAAAAGAAAACCCAACAAAATGTGTTTGCATTAATGAAGTCTAAGAGTGATGTGAAATAATTTATTAAAATAGTTTTCATTTTACTATTCTAATAACACATCACGATGTAAACAAGTTTTCTTTTTTAATGAGGGATAAGAAAAAATATTAGGGGGAAAATATATTGGCTTACTTTGGGATTTCAAGCAATAAAACGCATAAATTACCTAATAATGGCAGTAGAAGTGTTTGAAAGCATCAGCTGAAACGCAGGGAGTAACTGACTCCCTGCTGCACGCTGGGGTGGGCGGGGCCTTGCCTGAAGGATGTAGGAGCAGCTGGAGTGTCAAGCCTCTTCTGTGGTAATGAGGCAAAGAACAGGAAATTCCAAATATCTTTTTGTTTTTAAGAAATAAAATATATGGCTTTCCTTGAGTCATAAATTGTTTTTTAACTCTGTTTTCTTCCTTTTGACAAACACTCAGA
Source organism: Phyllostomus hastatus (assembly GCF_019186645.2). Taxonomy (NCBI): domain Eukaryota; kingdom Metazoa; phylum Chordata; class Mammalia; order Chiroptera; family Phyllostomidae; genus Phyllostomus; species Phyllostomus hastatus. Next base: position 29,923,575 of record NW_025333709.1, on the reverse strand, counting down.
AGTTCCATCTGTATGCTTTTAGCAGCCTGCAGGATGTGAATTAAATTGATTTCTTAATTATTCTCTCATTTAAACTGTTGAGAGTAATTTTCTGCCATTATGTGCTTCCTCATTATGCAAATATCTCTGGTTCTACTGTTTGTGCCTTTGGAGAGCATAGAATTTCAAAACGAGGCAGCCACTTAGGACAAATATTGTCCTTTTCAGCTGTTCATTCTGGCAGAAATAGTATGCTAAAAATATTTGTTAAAGCGCACTCTTTGGATCAGATTTTAACCTGGTAATTCAAAAACTCCAAAATAAATCAAAGGCACTCAGTTTATTATAAAATTACACAGAATATATTCCAAGATTTTTTCTTAATCATTCTTTAGGGGGGAAAAATCCTTAAAAAAATAAGAATTGTATAGGAATGTCTTATTCTTTGGGAAAGATTCTTTAAACTATGAAAAATTTTCCTGAAGACTAACCAATTGTAAAATTATAAAATTATGTGATTTTTTAAATAGTATGATAAATTCTTATATTCTGAAATGCAAATAAGAAATATCAACCAAATTTTTTTTTCCTGGTGTTCATTTTATGGGTAAAAGGCTTATGCGTAAAATCAACTGCTTTTAATGATTTTATAAAATAGCTTCTAAGTACTGTGTGAGTCTGCATAGTCTTGCATACCTTCCTATCTCGGGCTTATCCAGTGATAATACCCACATGATGGATCACGATAAAAGTCATCTGAAAGTTGACTTTATAGTACATATAGTTTAAGAGGTAATACTTTACTATTGTTAATACTCGAGGCAGTTTGTGTAAATACATACAAAACATCGATAAGATGAAAGAGTGAGGGAAATGGAAAAAGAAAACTAAAATAAATTTCATGGAGGGTAACCGTTTTACGATAGAGATATGAGTGTGGCCCTTTTTCAGTTCTGAATTGTTTGGGTGTCCCTGTCCCTATAGCTTAGGGAACAGACTAAGCAGGTACATTTGGTCAGAAAAGACCCCAAACACTCAGATTCCGTAGTATTGTACGAAACAAACTCCAGCAAGTCAGTGTATTTTGAAGCAGCCTGTAAACAATAGGCTGAGGACCTTAAGAGCTTTAGGTGACTTCCTGAAGAGCAGTTTGAGGTCCACCTTGCAGGGAGTCCGGTGGAGTCCTTTGAATGTCTCACGCACCGTTGTGGCTTTCCACAATCGACTGCTCCACTGAGACCCTGAAGGGCTCTAGACAAAAGCAGTTCTTTGGCACAGCAGCTGTGAACCTCCCAGAGAATTCCCACTCTGAGCCTGTTTTGTATAGATTTTACAGAACAAAACTCTTCTTACAAAACAGTTATAAAATGGTATCTAGGGTTTACAAAGTCATGTATGGGTTTTTACTGAAGAGTTTTACTGGAGCATTAGGCTGATAAAAGCCACACTATTTAACACCCCCTGAAGCATTTGACATATGAATCATCTTTCCATATCTCTGTCACTGTTCTCTTACTGTCTTGTGCTCTTTTCCTCTTCTGGTTAACTTTGCTACTGCGCTGAAGTGCAGTACATTGAAGCTTCAATGAATACATTTAAATTAATTTATTAAATACATTTAGCCTGAAATCAAATTTAAACTTGCATTATTATTTTTGGCAAATGAAATGATGTTATTATTTTTCTCTAGGTGTGCGCAGAAGAAAAATGCCCCACACTTGTCAACCTGGCTCACATGATGAGCCTGTACAGCACACACACGTACTCCAGGGACTGTTCGAACTGGATCAACGTGGTGTGCAGGTACCTGCACGACTCCTTCTCAGACGCCACGCTCAGTCTTGTGACTTACCTCGCAGAGGTAGGTTTGCCAGAAAGGGATGGGGAGCGGTTAACTGCTCTGTGACAAAACTTTTACATAGGCTTATTTCAGAAAGCAGCACTGATACTCATCTTTAAATTATCTTTGAGAGCGAATATAGATTACATCTCTTCTCTTTTTAAAGAAAAATATGTCATTCCTTTTGAGTAAAAAGGAAGTTTTTATAAAGTTCTTTTTCCATTTTCAATATTTATTTCTTTATTCACTGTCCCTTAGTGATATAAACTCAAAATAATGTAAACCTCAACTCTATTTAAAACGGAAAATGGGTTTTTAGAGGTCTTGATCCTAGAGAATGGTTATAATGTTTGCTTCTACAAAATTAGTTCTCTGCTGTAAAACCCCTTCTCAAATAATATAGTGTGTGCAAAGGCATTTCTGCTGGGAATTTTTTTTTTTTGACGCTACTTTCGCTTCTCAATCTAAAATGTTGGTAGCTTAACATAGAATTATTTTAAAAAAAACTAGCCCTAGAACAGCATAAAAAGTTAGTATTTTTTGTTTAGGAAGTAACTTCATTTCTAATAAAATCCTGAGTAGATAGCCACAAAGAGAACTTCAAAAGGAAGAAATTCCTAGTCACTAAAAAAGTTTATCAGCCCTGGCTGATGTGGCTCAGTGGATTGAGCACCAGCCTGTGAACCAGAGGGTCACTGGCTCGATTCCCAGTCAGGGCACAGGCCTGGATTGTGAACCAAGTCAAGCGCTCAAGTAGGGGGTGTGTGAGAGGCAACCATACATTGAGGTTTCTCTCCTTTTCCTTCCCTTCCCCCCTCTCTAAAAATAAAGTATTTTTTAAAGTTTATCAGCTTATAATAAACTAATACCTTCCTCTTTTAAAAAGTTGACCTCTAGAAATTAAGCTAAAATGCTGTGTAAACTCAAAAGACATCACTCATAACTCAAACATTGTAAATGTTGTTCATAACACTTTAACTTAGCTACATCACTGATGTTGGCTATCATAAAAGACTTCAGGACTGGTGTGAGGTTTTAAAGTGTTGGTTTTGATAGGCTTGCTCCCATCAGCTTTGTATTTAAGGGAGCTGATAGTGTGAGCTGTCTGCGCGGCAGCACCCTCCCCTGACAGAATGCAAGTCTCTCGGTTTATCTTATACTTAGGCTCCCATCTTGGGATCCGAGGTCTGACCCCGGCACAGCGCAGCCTGTGGTGCAGCACTCAGGGGTGACACTTGTCCACTCCACAGGGAGAATGCTTTGCCGCAAACGTTGCTCTCTCAAGTGTAAATTACCCTTACTGCGCTCTTATTAATAATGCTCAAAGTATTACTAACAGCGGTACTAAAGCAAGTTGCTTGTATTTTAACTATTTATTTAATTATCCTGCAAAGACTAAGAGGTGGGTAGTATTGCTGTTTTATTTTTTAAAATCCAGGGGTTCAGAGAAGTTAAGAAATATGTCCAAGATCACGTAGCTAATAAGTAGCTGGTGTGAATAGCTTGGGAGGTAGCTCCCAGCTACCCTGGTGGTGGTATATAGTGATTTTTCTCTTTACCTAAAAGTAAATGGCGTTCAGTTAAACTAATGAAGGAAGTAAAAGAAAACACTAAGATTAAGATGAAAAATATCTAATTCTTTTTTCTGAACCAACGACAAATAACAATAATAGATATTACCTTTTACTTTTATTGGTCTCTGGATTTCTAATCATCTAACCATAAACTGGTGGTTTGAATCTATCATATTGTATTTTTCAATATCGCAAATATCAATATTGAATTTTCTTTCATGTGATTAAAGTAAGCTTGTTAATTTTACTGTCAGCTGTTAGAGAAAGGACTGTCCAGTATGCAGCAGTCACTGCTGCAGATCATCTACAGTCTCCTGAGTCACGTTGACCTCTCCGCGGCCCCGGTGAAGCAGTTCAATCTGGAGATCATAAAGATTATTGGCAAATACGTGCAGGTGAGTGGCCTCAGAACTTACGTATGGAAATGTCCATCTCAAAATGATTTAGAACCATACAAAACCAGAAGCACCACAAGTATCCAAGAGTAAAGAAGTGGTAAGTCAGGAATATTTAGGACATGGGACTGTATTCTCAGTGTTTAAGTGACAAAAAGCAGAATCGGAATGGTACCTGATTTTCTTAAAAAGCAGCAGATACTTAGAAAGTTAAAGCAATCTAACGTGGTTCAGTGTAAGTGATGACAAGTCAGGCTGGTCTGTGCAGAATTTCACCTTCCAACCATCTGTTAGGACGGGCCTCGCCGAGCCCGTCAGCGTTGTGGGTGCAACTTATTACAGAGCAAACTCGTTAAGGACCTTAACAGATTAATATTTTGTTTCTATTCCAGCAATGCTTGCTTTCTCTAAAACAAAATGTACAAATGGAAGTACTTGGCTAGCAATGAGTTTGTGTTTTTTAGTCCATATCTGAGTAATAAAAATGGATTAAAATGTTTTCCATTCCATTAGGTAATCTGGGCCCTGTTTTCGATTCCCTTGAAAATCACTGATTGCACATAGTCCAAAAGCAGGAGTCTTTAATGACCCTGTTTATCTCCTCTATCTCAGCTCTGAATGAGTAAAGCTTCGTCAAGTAACAGTTCTGTTTTTTTCCTCAAGTACCTTTCTCTTCATAAAGCATAAAGACTTTTTTATTCATCAGACATTTAGCTGGGTCTCCCATAGAAACACATACCACACTGAATTACTAATTTGGGACACAGATATTTCTTTTGTTCAGAACCACAGGCTCACATGCCCCCTGGGCCCACAAATAGCTGTAATAATAGGACGTAGACTTGTATCTGAGCAAACCGCACGCACACGCCCGGAACAACACGACTTCGCCCTGCCCCCCACGGCTGCCCTGTAGGCGTCCAGGTCCAGTGTGGCCACGGCTTCCAGTTTCCTTTTTTTTTTTTTTAAACAGAAGCCAAAAATCTGGGGTTTTCTCTTAAATCTCCCAACTTTAAAATGCTGGCTCAATTATTTTTTTCAATGTATTTTCAAGTGTTGTATGAGCCAAGGTCATATGTAGCTGATGGGTCATCACAGTTAGTGACTTCTACTTTATTCAAACATTAAATATTTTGTAGAATTGAACTCCTGATAATCTTTTACATTTAGAACACAGCGGCCCATGTAATTCATGGAAATTCCTGAAGAAGTTTTTGTATTTTATAATGCCAGAGCCTCTAATTATTTTTGTCAGAAAGAAACAATTTCTACTTGGATAAATGTAAACTGCTTTTTACAATGATCTGCTTAAAATGTCACAATATTATGTGGACATTTCTGTTATTAAATATTTTGTGCTCTAGGTATCTTTATAGCAAGATGTCATTAACTAAATTGTATAACTCAGTTCTGCATAAGATTTTTCATTTCCTTTTATTGTTTTAATGGTGTCCCACTCCAGGAGTATCAGCTGTGAAACAATATGCATACTACAAGGTTGAGATATGATATTGTCACTGTAAACAGTGTGTATAACAAAAGGCTGAAATGTGATATTGGTAGAAGTAAGAAAAAAGTAGTTTTTATATGTATTCTTTTCAGTAGATAGTGAAGGGAAAATAGAATGCATTCTTTATTTGACATTGATTCTTCTACACATATAAATTTATCAAGTAAATTATTCCTAAATTATTTCAGTAGAAAAATACAAAACTAAGAAAAGCAGAAAAACAATAAAAAAAAACCATGGCCACCACGCAGGCAGGGAGGAGAGCAGCCGACACAGCTCAGGAGTCCCCGAGAGCCTCACTTCAGCCCTGTGCTTAAACGTATCATTTGGAGCTTGAGTTATCAACAAAAATCTAAAATTTTTTTAGTATTTTACTATTATGTCTAAAAAGGTATTATTTAAAATGTTCAATCTCCAAAACTTAAAACATTTAGAGCCATAAAACTATAAACTTCATTCTTCAAGAACCTGCACATATATGTAACTCCTTTGTTTACCATTACTAATATTTATAAAGCACTCACTGGGAGGCATGCAAGATATTCTGATTTGGAAACATTATTAAGTATATGATGTCTTACAAAACTAAACTATCAGTATGAATAATAACTTGTTTTCTTTCTTTTAACTCAGATCTGTTTAGGACTTCTAAGTAAAAATGAATAGTTCATAGTTTTTGTAGAAACAATATTTTCATTGTTTACAGTATAACTAAATTTTTGTCCTTAGTTAAACATGTATTTGTAATTCATACATGTCTGTTACATTTTTAACTCAGAGTCCTTATTGGAAGGAAGCCCTCAACATCCTAAAACTGGTGGTGTCTCGCTCGGCAAGTCTCGTTGTGCCCAACGACAGCCCCAAGACCTATGGAGGAGATACAGGTTCTCCTGAAATATCCTTCACTAAGATTTTTAACAATGTCTCAAAGGAGTTGCCTGGGAAGACCTTAGATTTTCACTTTGATATATCTGAGGTAAGATGATCAGGAATTGATATAGATGCTCTCATGCAAATTCTCACTTGTTCATTGACATGCACTGACTGGGCTCACACTCAGACGCTGCAGTAGGGGCTAGAAAGGGAGAGGGGATGGGGAGCAGGCCTCTCCGGAAGCTCATGTTCTCCTGGGGACATAGGAAAATAAACATTGTGGTCAGTGCTCGGCTGAAAGTAAAAGTCCTCCAGGAACACATATACCTCTAACCAGATCTGAGCTGAGTGTTGAAAGGTAAGTAACACTAGGCAGGCATGTGTATCTGGAAGCTCAGGACGGGGAGGTTAAATCCAAGAAAAGGCAGATGTGTGAGTGGAGGCTCATAATTGTGAGAAAGCATGGGGCTCTGGAAACTTCCAATTAGCACGACCTGCCTTGAGCACTGAGTACAGAGAATGGAGGTTGAGTGTGGTGAGAAATGAAGCCGAAGGCATGGGGCGGAGGCAAGAGCTGTGCAGGTATCTTCCCTGCCCTAGTCACAAGATGGTTTATCTTGCAGCAGTCGGAGCTCTTAAAGGATTTTTAGCTGGAGTAGGACATACTTATATTAGGATTTGCATTTTAGGATGATCAGTCTGTCAATGGGATGGGACGGAAAACAGACCAGGGGGAAGGGGAGGGAAATCAGTACAGAATCCCATTAGGGTTAGAATCTGTCGTAAGGGAGACGGGCACACGCACAGTCCACCGTCACATGGCAGACTGTCCAAGTGTAATCACCCAGAGGTGGTGGTGCTGTCAGAGCGGGTCTTTGTGGAAGTCTGGAGTCGCCCGTAAAGATAAATAGGGGTGCGCTTGCTGACCGTTCCATGCAAAAGGGGCAGCCTGTGCCAAAACATGGGTTCATAAAAGTAGGGTGTGTTTGGGAAACAGTAGCAAGTTTGGTTTTGCTGGTGTGTGAAGTTCAAGGGGGCATGGTAGAAGCTGAGGTTAGGGAGGTAAGTGGGCACCAGATCATAAGAAAGGGACTTGTATAACGTGCAGGTGAGCTTGAATGTTATTTTCAAATGCAAATTCAAGACAGTTCAAAGCCAAATACATATAAATGAGTTTTGAATCTTCATAGAATTTTTACTGAAGTAAATTTTGGAGATGTTATACATCAGATTTGTAGTAAGTTACACAGATATCTTCCTCTTTAAAGTTGTTACTTACCTTGAGTCTTTGCAAAAGCACATTATTGAAGCCCACTGAGCAATATGCATTGAAAAAACATCAAAATGTTAAGAGACATTAAATTTGAATGGTAAAATTTTTAAAAGTTATTTTTATATTTTCTGAGCTTTCAAAGAAGATATATTTTATAATTGTGTGGGGAAAGGTTGGAGGTGGTTGTTTTTAAGAAAAGTGGATCTATATTGAAAGTAGGAACAAGCTCTCTGATAATCTCAGAAACTTACTTCCAATAAAATGAAATCTTGATTTAAAAAAAGACATCTTTGATTTTTGTAACATCTACCACATGCTAAGTAGTTTTTCTCCTTACGCTGTTTTTTGGTTGGTTGTTTTTTAAAAATGCCACAGCTATACCCTCAACTCCTTTATGTTGAAATATTTGAGTTAAACACTGGCATTTTGTTCGTGCGTAGACACCAATTATTGGAAACAAATACGGTGATCAGCATACTGCAGCTGGAAGAAATGGGAAACCAAAAGTGATCGCTGTTACTAGAAGTACTTCCTCCACTTCTTCTGGTTCTAATTCTACCGCCTTGGTTCCTGTGAGCTGGAAAAGGCCGCAGTTATCACAGGTACATTAAAACTGAGCTTCTAGGGAATAGAAGAATCAACTTTTATCGTGGGTGTGAAAACCTGAGAAATTGTCTTATTTTAATAGTAATCCCAGCATTTGATTTTTTGTTTTCCCTTAGCGAAGAACAAGAGAAAAGTTAATGAATGTGCTTTCTCTCTGTGGTCCAGAATCTGGCCTTCCGAAGAATCCATCAGTGAGTAACCATGAAACCGTGTGTAAAGGTTTTAAAAATCACATTATTCCATGAGGAAAGGGAGATTATTCTGTCTTCTTGCTTGCCTTTTTTAACTTACCTGGCTTATGGTGTTGGCGGAGCATGAAAAAAACATGACTTGTCTCTGTGACACGTGGCAGCTGTGCCCCTCACGGGATCACCCAGTTAGACATGAACGTGCAGACCAAATGCCACCTCTGAATTCACGGACAGCTGAGGCCTGTGGTGCTCTTAGGGCACTGATGTCTCGTGTGAGGATGACAAAGCTGACAGATGGCTTTTGTTTCTGTGGGGCGGTCAGGTGGTGTTTTCTTCTAACGAAGATTTGGAAGTCGGTGACCAGCAGACTAGCCTGATTTCTGCCACGGAAGACATAATTCAAGAGGAAGAGGTAGCGGTGGAAGATAATACCAGTGAACAACAGTTTGGAGTTTTTAAGGATTTTGACTTTTTAGATGTTGAACTGGAAGACGCAGAGGTAAGGATATGGGCTTTCTATTGTAATATTTATAGAACAGTTGTAACTGTATAAAAATTGAAGATTTGACCAGAGACACTTTCCTTATGAAGGTCAGTGTAAGGTCAAAAGGATAAAAACCTAAATCAGTGTTGGGAACCACCCTGACTGGTTTCAGAAGCTGTAATCAATCCCCTGGGGCTAAGGCTGAGTAAAGGACCTTGGAACCATAAGCCACTTAGGAGACAAAACTTATCTTCCTTGTAGGGGCACCACCTCTGCCCCCTTTCTCCTCACCCTGCTTGGCCCCAGGTGGATGACTGGTTAGCCAATGATGGGTAAGATTCCTCAAGGGAGGGATGACCTAAGAGAGGCATGGTCACAAAGGGGCTCTCAGGGAAGGACTTGGGGGACTATAGGAAAAAGGGGTGATGACCCTTGACTTTGACACAGCCTGAGTCCTCATTCTGTCTGGGAGAAGTCTCCTAATCTCTTGGCTGCCTTATTTCCCCTACCTGACTTAAGCCTGAAACAATGCCTTAAGCCTGAAACAATGCTGGAGGTGGGTGTGGGCCTGTGCTGGAAAGAGCTGTTCCCTAGGGCAATCAGGCCTGAGAAAGACTGCAGAAAATCCTATGAAAACTACTTTGCCAATACCCTCAATTTAAATGATAAGGGTCCAAGCAGAAAGTGAGTTCCTTCCCCAAAGTTTTAAGGCCCTTTAACTATCTGACCCTGACTCAGAATAAGCCCTCAGAGTTCTTTGAATGTTATCTATTGTTTAATCATTTCTGCCTGATAGTAATTGAGGAACTTTACATATACACCCTGTATTCCTGTGCAAATTGAACCTAATAAAAAGCATGTCTAGGCAAGGGTCCCGGTGCTCTCCTCTAGGGAGAGAGTGACAGAGGTGCTCTGAGGCTTTTTCTCCTCTTGAGGGAGAAGCCGCACCATCACTTTTCCCCCCACAGGACTCGGTAGTCTGTAAGAACTTATTTTGTCTCATCCATAACTCCTCGGACCCCAGGAGCTTGGGATCCGAGTCAAATCGGGAACTAATGTGTGATTAGTACAATTAGTCCAGCAGCAGAATAAGTCTGAAATAAAAGAGGAACATCTAATTTTTTGTCTTTATCTTTAAAAATAGAAAATTAAAAATGGATTTTATCAAAAGTTGTTCTCTTAATTTTTTTTCAACTACACTTGACATTTAATATTACATTTGTTCCCGGTGTACAACATAGTGGTTAGACATTTATGTAATTTAGAGTGGTTCCCATCCGTAAGTGTCGTGCTCACCTGGCACCATACACAGTTATTACAGTATTATTAACTGTATTCCCTATGTTGTACCAAAATTATTTTTTACATTTTGGGTGAGTTTAGACTTAAATGTTTAGCATGTGAAATTAATGTGCAGCAAAAGAGTAACAAAATTGAATTAAAATTTATCAAACAATTTTAAAGAATGTGATATTCACTCTAAATTGGCGATTAAACAGGCTCTGGCCCTCTAGAACCTGTTTCTACAGCAGGTGACGGAGACTCTTCCTGTGGCAGTCCTCGCCACTCTCTTCTTTAAGATGTGATGTAGCCAGTGCTCCTAAATGCCTCCCTTCATTCAACACCCAAAGGGCTTTCCCCCTAAATTGATTCAGTTTAGATCAAATTGATGGTCGTGTCATTCGGGTGCTTTCTAAATGCAAAATCCAACTCAAAAGGTGTATTTGTGAGCTCACAAAACTGAGATCATCCAGAATCATGGCTACTCTAGATACAGCTCAGTGTGGTCGCTGACCCTTTCTCTGCAGTTGTCCAAGCCCTGCCGTTCTCCCTGAGTCAGCTGGGCCTCAGACAGCACAAAGATGGTTGTCGGTGCTGTGTGTGGCCTTCCACCCACAGCAGCAGTGTTTGCCAGAAGTTAGGGTCACTTCCAGAAATGCTCTCAGTAGAGGAAAGAAGTTGCTCTCCTAAATCCTTTAGCAAATTTCTTGTCACATCTCATCGGCCCACGTTGAGATATTGGCCAGTTTCTGAAACAATCACTCAGGCAAAGCAGACAGGATTGCCCTGGTTGTCTTAGGAACCTGTCCCTGTCACTGAGGTCAGCACCCTAAACTACGGGAACCCACACCTGAGAAGTTTATGTCAAACAAGACAAAAAAAGGTTCATTCTAAAACTGCTACAAATTTCTGTATTTGAGAGGCCCAAATGCCTTACTAAGTATCCATACCATGTCATTGGTGTCTTTCAACAGAGAATTCAAGTCACCCATATAACACATGCATTCATCAGCTCTCTTGATGGGGCATTTCCTTTGGCTCCAGTAGGTGAGGTGGAGGAATGAAATGTAATGGCTTTGTGTCCTGTCCCTCCAGGAGTTGTTGACAGGAAACCAGATCAGGGAGGTCCTCTTCTGTGCTCAGCCACCCCTGCAGATGGGAGGCTGTGACCACAGTGCCTCGTCAGACACAAGGCCTTTACACTAGCCTAGGAGCTGTGCAGGTTTCTGTGCAGTAGTTCAGTTTTACCTTTCCCGAAGACCCAATTGCACAGCTTGCAGGGCAGCAGCTTTTAAGCTCTTTTTTGAAGGTACTGTGCTCCACAGTCAATACATTTTATATCACATCCAAGGATATACTGCACACCTGCAAAATACAAGCTGCAAGGGTATGTGTCCTCCCTCAGTGCTTTATGCGCCCTGAAATTTTCTGTTCTCTTCCTTTTTATATTTGTTTTCCAAAAGGGCAGGTCACCACCCTCTAAAATAGATTTCACATCCACAACTTGGAAAACATGTTGTAGGAAATAGGACAGACTTGAATGAATAATTAAGCAAGAAAGTGGAATGGACGAAGGGGCCTGCTGCCCTATCTCAAGGGCGTGGGCAGCTTCTGGATTCTTTTGTAGTTACTTGCTCTTTAGAGTTCAGAATTTAAAATTGTTAAAGGTAGGCCCTTGACATTTTTGTAATGATAAGGTTATTATTTGTTTGCTTTTTTTATAAAGAACACTATTAATGCTTCCAAGTTTACCCAGTACTTTAAAATGTCAGCAGTAATAAGAATGGCTTTTAAATAAAACTTTTCAATTAAATGAAAGATGTTTACTGTAAGTCTGTCTTTAACTCAAGTGATGGCATTTTGGGGAGAGTGCTGCTAATTCTGCCTCATAATTAGGCCAAATCAAATGATAGAGATTTTTCTAAAAGCTAAGTGTAGTCTTTCTCAAAATATGGTAACAGGAAAGACTTTGCTACAAACAAACTCAACTGCTAACGAAATCTTGAAAGCCCGCAGTGTGTGTTTGTTCCTTCACCAAATATGCGCTGAGAGCCATTGCCATTATCGTGTGTATGCTACATAATACCCCCTGAAACATGTTCTAGGAAGGTGGCTTTTCGAGCTCTGGCTCCAGCAGAGCCCGGTGCATCCTAGAGAAAGATGCCAGGGCCAATGGCTGGAGCTCCTGGTCCAACCAGATCGGCTCTGGTTTTGTTCATCAGTTTTACACAGTCGACTTGCATCTTAAATTTCATTTGAAATAGGTATTCCTCTGCTTTATTTTTTCTTTTTTTAAAGGATTTGAAAACCTCTGTTCTGAACAATCCCTCTTGAGTAAAGGAACATAAATTATATTTTGCTAGCTAGCCAATTCACTGTAATCTGTCATATCGGGGCTTAGGATGAGTTGTCAGAATGATATCCTTACAGGGGAGGATCAGCTTAGAATAACAGAAATTTAACTTCTATAAATCCAGGGTGAAATAGAATTTGCCATATTTCCTCTTGACCTTTTAAAGTTGGCAAAAGTTAGGTTTCGATAGCTGTAATAGCTTAAACTATTTTATAATAAGAAATGACCACTTGATTCAGTCAGAACCATCCTACAGTCTGAAATAGTCATGACCTCGTATGTCGTCAGCTGCGTGTCGGTATTTTGCTGTAAGTCAGTTCTGCATTGTACCAAGTATTAAATCTATGTAAATTTTGAAGGTTTTTTGAAAGTTTGTGTTGCTGAAGTGTATCAAAGAAATGTTGTTTTAAGTGTCTGTCTGACTTGCTCACATATTTTGCATTAAAAAGTAATTTAAATCTCATGTTGGCTTCCTGCACAAAGCTTAACCCAGAGCTTGAATCAGTCTTTGAGTTAGAGAAACCACAACGAGTTTTCCCCAGAAGTGCAGTGTATATTTCAATGTTTGTCTTCGTTCTTTCTAATTCTGTGTGTTTTCCTTTTTGCTAACCAGGAGCTGCAGGTAAGTTGCAGCCTGGTGTTGTGGGGTGTTTATTTGTTGTTGTCTGTGATGTGTTCGTCCTCTCTGTGACCTCATCTGTGTTTGTGTATTAGACTAGAAATGGCCTAGATAGTAGATTTAGTTGGTCCCCAGTAATACAATAGAGAACGTAAAGAAAATTACTTAGTTAAAACAGGTTATCAACCAGATATTTTGATCTCTTGAAATATAAATATTTAATGATATTTTAAAAGTTTTAAGAAATTGAAGGGCTGATTGAAACTCTGCTTACGACAATGCATTAAGTATTCTTCATCTTGGTATATGTTTTCCTGGCATACTATGTTTACTGTAGTTGTGAGCATGTATTTGAGGTCTTAGAAATCACGTCTTGCTTTTCCAGGGTGAAAGTATGGATAACTTCAACTGGGGAGTCCGCAGGCGCTCACTGGACAGTATGGACAAAGGGGACACGCCATCCCTCCAGGAGTACCAGTGCTCCAGCAGCACGCCCAGCCTGAACCTGACGAACCAGGAGGACACAGACGAGTCCTCAGAAGAAGAAGCGGCCCTCACAGCCAGCCAGATCCTCTCACGCTCGCAGATGGTACATCGCCACCTTCTCACACAGCGACAGCTGGTCTCCTGGTGTTCTTAGCTTCCAACCTAGTGACTGCTGCTTCCTGATACTCTGTTTTTCATTTCAGTTTGGGTAAAATGCACGCATGAAATGAAAATACAGGCTCGCAGCAGTATTGGAGTATCCCATTATCCATGACAGGACTACACCTTGAAGTCGACAGTGCACACCCATTCGCTAAGACGCATCTTATACCACCTCTCTCCTAGGAGCGGCGCATTGTTCTGGGCACTTTCAGAACAGGGCCTCCTTTTGAATGGTGCCTGTTTTTAGTACCAGTGTGGGCACCAGCACTGCCTAATTCACTGCCTTTTTTCTCTCCCAGTTAACGTGGAAAGATTGAGCACAACTTTGGTCTTTTACACAGTGAAGTCAGTTAGATGGAGGTTCTGCCTTGTATCACAAGGGCTAGGTGGCAGAGAGTTAAAGAAAGAATGAAAAATGAGGAAAAGAAAGCTACGGGTAGTGTGTTCTTTGGAAAAGTGGGCGTGGAGGAAGGCCAAAGGTGCAGTGGGAGCCGGGCTGGAGCTGGAAGCAGCAGTGGGAGGAGTGTCCACCACGGTGCACATGATCTGGGATCAGCCGGCCAGGACAGGCGTAGCCCACACAGCTCCGCCACTCTTCTGCCAGTGCCCGCTTCCCACTAAATGACACCGTGCCTCCCGTTAATCGGGACCCATTTGTTCTGCACCCGGTTCGCAGGGCAGGTGTTGGCAGTGATGTTGAATGAAGGGCTGAGCTGGCTTTAAACCAGATGTAGAGTTGTCAGTTTGTGATCGGCTTCTTGTCACCTCATTTTTCAGCATCTCATTGTTGCCCCAGTATGTCTCTAACTAACCCCCCAGTTAAGCATTGGAAAGATAATAATTATGATTTGCTGAGTGTTTAAGATGCACTAGTCTCTGCCCATGGTGTCTTCCATGTATTAGTCACTGTAACTCCTGGACCACTGGAGGTGAGGATAGCTGTTGCAGCTCTGCAAGTTAAGTGACCTGTCCTGGGCCACACAGCTGGCAGGTGGGAGTGCACCGGGTCTCTAGGCCTGTGCCTCCCATGCATGTCCTCCATGGGACTATTCTCAGTTACAGGAATGGTTGAGTTACTGGCAACGGTGTCCAAGTGAATGACAGGCCCTCCCCCTTGCAAAAGGGCTCTTGACTGTGTCCGCCTCATGGGAACCTCATGAGGAGGAAAGCCACCCAGCCCTCAGGAAGTGCTTGCTGAAGGGTAGCCCCCACGAGCGCCGTGGGGCAGAATCAGCTGTCTTCTTATAAGGCCAATCCCGGTCATAGTGGTAGTGACAGAAAAAAGAACTTGCAGTTGCTTCTTCCTCGTGGGAAAACAGTTTTTGCCTTCACCTACTTTGCATCACTAACTTAATATTTCTCAGGTTAGGTGTTGACCATGAAAAATTTACAACCCTGCTTAAAAGAGGAAAAAGTGTAATATTTTCCTTTATTCTAATTACTACCACTTTTCAAAGAGTATAAACCAACTAATGATAGACTATCATGACAACCACTTTATTGTCCTAATTCTTTTTGTAACACTGAAGTGTTATGGGATTGGTTTCAGCCTTCATAAGGGGACAGCAGCCTCAGAGTTAAAATTACCCCTGCTTCCTGAGAAGCCGCTGCATGCTGGGCACAGAAGCCACGGGGAGGAGCCCCTTGGCTCACCGACTCCCAGACCCCTGAAAACACAGAGCCTCACCCCAAAAATAGGAATTTCAGTTCAAGATGAACATGGTTCCATAGAGCTCCTCCCCTTTGATAGCTTTGTTTAGCAGATGTAACCTGTATAAAGGGTATTTCAGTTCTGCTGATGGATTGGTTAGCTGCGTGCATTAAACGTACCAGTTCTGATAGACTGCGTGGGGTAAAAGGCAGTTTCAGAAGTCAAAGAAGCTCTTGCTAACTAACCTCCTCCTCCCCTCCACCCAATTATCTTATGATACAGACATGTTTCTTGTGGCCTTTGTGACCATCACTGACTCATAAATAAATTCCTTATTGTACTGTTTTTCCTTTTAGTTAAATAACGATTCTGCTGCGGATGAAACCATGCCAGACCATCCTGACTTACTTCTTCAGTCTCAAGATTCCACGGGCAGCATCTCAACAGAAGAAGTGCTTCAGATCAGAGATGAGACCCCAAGTTTGGAGCCTTCCCTAGACAATGCTAATAGCCAGCTGCCTGAGGTGGGGAGAGACGGGGGCTGGTGCATGGCCAATCTGGGCTCTTTCTAGCACTCTGTTCCATCCCTGGCCTTTCTTTCCAAAGAGTTTTCCTCTGATGACGCTGATGATTTGATTTGTGTCCAGTATTTCTAACCTGGTGGGTTGTTTTTAAATGAAAGTCAATTCTGATGATAAAGGACAGTTGATGGATTAAGGAAATGACCTACAGGTTAAAAATAATCTTGAGTGTTTTTAATGAGCATTTCGTGTTGCAGAATGTGATTAGGTTCGTGTCCAGCTGCTTCTCTGGGGACGGGGAGCATCTTCTGTGGCGCTGCGTCTTTTCTAAGGACCGCTTTCGGTTTTCCATTTCTTTTTGCTTTGTATTTGGGTTTATGTAATTGGTGCTGTGATTGGGATGGAAACCTCAGGCCAGCTGTGTTAGCAGTTGTTTAAATGAAATCTCCTAAAAAGACTTTGGAGCTACTAGTATCATGCTCTTTGGGAAGGCCTGTGAGAAGTAAGCCAGATTCCGAGCTAATGACTGACTGAAAATAAGTAAGTATTAGTTCCCTTAGTGTTCTTTCTTAAGATTATTGTAAATGCTTTTTTTAAAACTGTAATTGTGGAGCTCTGTCATATGTGCTTTTATGCCTTCGTAACCATTAGGAAAATACTGTGGTTTTTTCAGCGTTCACCAAATTCATGTAGTTAGGTCTCATCATTTTAGTAAGTGAATCCTCACGCTTTTAGTAGCTGATAATGCATTTTTACATCTTTAATGGTAAGTGGACATATTTTGAAATGAAGGCATTTTGGCAACTTTTTTTAAATGCTCACACTAGTATAGCTGAAGTTTAGGTAATTTGATCCAACAAGTATTTATTGAGATTTTACTAAATGCTGGGTATTCAGTTAGGGGCTAGAGAGAGAAATAAGGCATGATCCCGGCTCTCCCAGGTGCATTATCTATTAAGGGAGACAGAGAAGGTTAAAAAGTAGCTTTACATTTCAGTGTGAGAAACTCAGTAACAGACATGTTCAAGGCTTTGTGAAAGTCAGAGGCTGATCAGCTGTGCACAGGGCGACAGTGGTAAGGGACAGGCTTCATGGCAGTTGGGACATTCTAGGCCGAGGGACAGCACAGTGAAAGACATGGCAATGTGAAATAACATGGTAGGTTCAGGAGCAGCAGGAAATTCAGTGTTTGGAGAATTAATGGAGGAGGAGGAGGAGCAATAGGAGAGATGGTTAGGGCCTAAGATACGAAGGGCCCTATATGCCGACTAAAGACTTAGACTTCACCTTAAGGGGATAGAAAGTTATAAATTTTCATTCTTTTAAGATACACCTGTGACAAGCACTGTATTAGGTGCCGAGGCAGGAGCGACACAGGCATTAATCACTCACCTAGTGTTTACTGAGCCCCCACTGCATGCTGGGCGCTATTCCTGGTGCTCAGCTACAGCACTCTGTGAAACAGAGGCTCCTGGTTTCATGGAGCCTGTTCCAGTAGGGAAGACATAATACATGGGTAAAGTAAATAAAATATAAGTACTACATCGGAAAGTGATTGTGTTACTATCCATACTAAGAACATCCAGCAGCAGTGTGGACTTGGTGAGGGAGAATGTTGGAGAGGGTGGCATTTGAGGTGAAGCCTAAGTGACAAGAAGGAGCCAGTCCTTGGCGATGCAGCGGGAGAACGTTCCAGGCTGAGGGAGCAGCAGCGAAGGGGGCCCTGCGGCATCTGAAGGACAGCAGGTCGGCCAGTGGGGCACAGTGAACACGGGATTGTGGAGGGAGGCGGGGCCAGAGGGTGGGCTCCTATGATTGCTTTAGAGGCTGCACCACAGGTAGCCACTGGAGGATTGTAAGCAGAAGGGTGTGATCTGATTATGTTTATTTTTTTAAATCTCAGCTTTTCTAATGGAGAAAGCAAAGTAGGTTCTTGTACCTGCTACAGGGAAAGGCTATGATCTCATTGTGTTTTAGTAAAGTCTCCATGATGGAGGTGGGGACCGTGGACTGGAAGAGGCTGAGATAAGGAGATAAGAATATTAGCAAGACGGAAGGGGAACCTGAACTAAGACGAGGGCTTGAATGTGAGAAATGTTTATGGGAGAGAACTGACACGTTGCAGAGATGCGACTTAGGTAGACAGACTGCGCTTCCTCCCAGCTGTCGGGAGGCTTGTTCAGTGGGCAGGACCTACTGGCTACCATTCTCCTCAGGAGCATGGAACAGGAGACCGACACCAGAAATCCGTTCTTAAGAAAAGCGGTATGGTTAATGGTTGTTTGTTTCAATTTTGCTTAACAAATATAAAACTCTTATTTTTTGGTTATTGAAAAGCTGCAATCATAGTAAACTGCCTCCTAGAAATAATTTATTTTTATTGGAAATCATGTATTTCCATATAGTGTATTGGAAACTTTGATATTTGAGATGGGCATCTGTTCATCTAACATCTCTTAATGGGCTCACCCCCAAGGCACCCTGAAATTCCTGAGGATACTTCTCTTTCCTGAAGGAAAAACACTTCAGTTTACAAGTTTTTTTCCTTTCACGGTAGTGGACCTCATTATTACTATAAACTTTGTGAACTGGTGGGTGAGAATGAAGGAGATATTTTTAAACCATAGTATATGATTTAGAAAGAGCTGCATGGACATTAAAACCATCACCCAAAAGAATGCTGCCCACAGGAGAACAAGTTTGTGTCTCTTGGATATATTGGCCTGATTTGGTTTCCCCTGCTGTGCTGAAAAATGTCAAATGACCCAAAATTGCTCCCATTTTAAAAATATGAAAGCACCAAGGTATTGAAGTAAAAGCATAACTCTGTTACTTAAAGCATTTTCTTAAAATGAGGAATATAACTAACTTTACTATATTTTATGAAGAAAAATCCATCCCTGGAATTGAATCTTTCTCTTAAATTATGTCAATATCAGGAAGCTGAAACAACAGGCTACAGTATGTCATGACAGAAACTTCTGGGCTCCAGAAGGGATTCCATTCTGAACTTGTGTTTATTAGAGAACCCTTTACAGAGGATTTCTTCTAGTATTTATAATAATTTAGAGGCCAGTCCATGGATGACAGAAATCATTCCTTGTAGGTGTTGAGTTTTTTAATGTAACAAAGGATGTGTGTGTATGTGTTCGTTTGTCTAATAAGAAAATTTGATTTTCATAATCTACAAATATAAACCTGGAATCCATTCCATTAGCCCAAACGCATTCTCTTCGTGAAACCTAGGTGTTACAGAAAAATTCAGCCCTGACCCGTGTGGCTCAGTCGGTTGGGCACTGGGGCGCAAAGTGAAAGGTCGCCAATTCGATTCCCGGTCAGAGCGCATGCCAGTCAGGGCGCATGCCAGGGCTGTGGGCTTGGCCCCTGGTTGAGGTGCAGACAGGAGGCAATGGGTCGATGTTTCACACATCACTGTTTCTCTTCCTCTCTTTCTCCCTCCACCCCCCTCTCTCGAAAAAATAAAGAATTAAAATTTTTTTGTAGAAAGAGAAATATTAGGTTGCCTTAGTTGACCAAAATTATAATTGGGAGTTGGAAGGAGATGATAAATGGGTAGAACACAAAGGATTTTCAGAGCAACAAAAACTACTGTGCATGATACTATAATAATGTATGTAAATCATTATACATTTGTCCAAACACATAGAATATACTACACCAAGAGTGATTCAAATGTAAACCATAGACTTTGGGTGATAGTGATGGATCAATCTGGTTTGTCTGTCATAACAAATATATCACTCTGGTGGGGAATATTGATAAAGAAGAAGTTGAGGCATGTGTATGGCTAGAAATTTCTGTACCTTCTGCTTTATTTTTCTGTAAACCTAAAACTGCTCTAAAAATTGTCTATTTAAAAAAAGAGAGAAATATTTAGCATATATTATAGTAATAGTTACAGATAAAATATCAATCTTAGAATTATTACTCAAGAACGAATGACTAATGAAAAATTAGGGCATTAAACTAAGAAGTTTGATGGATTATTTTAACCTGATATGTTTAACTTGATATAGAAGGAAAACTTAAGAATAAAAACTCGAGGTATGGAAATGCCTCTCGCACTGTCACACAATCTATCTTTCCAAATACCTGATGCTTGCCCCTTTTGGGGTCAAGTCATTAAAAAGGAAAATTTTAGGTGGAAACCTTCGGCTGTGTTAGAAAAGAAGTTCAAGTATTATTCTGCGAAGCAATCCCTTCATGCACCTTTGTATTCTCTTGCTGTATTTCTGTGCCTTTGACAACTTCGAATTCCTTTTTCCTGAAATACTATCAATCTTAGCTCGGGCTGCCATGACAAAATACCATAAACTGGGTAGTTTATCAATAGCGGAAATGTGTTATTTCTCACAGTCCTAGAGGCCAAGAAATCCAAGATCAAGGTGCCAGGCAATTAACGTCCTGGTGAGGGCACTCTTCCTGGTGGCAGGTCGGGAGGCTGTTGTCTTGCTGTTGGAAAAAGAGGTAACCAGCTCTCTGGCCTTTGGCTGGAAGGGCACTGGGCCCACTCATGAGGGCTCCACTGTCACGACCCCATCACCTCCCAAAGGCTCCACCTCCTAATACCATCTCATGGGGGTTTAGGGTGTCGAGATGTGAATTTGGGGAGGACAGAAACATTCATTCCACAGCACTGTCTCTACCCCACCTTTGTCACAGCCCACCACACTTCCTCCAGCCAGATGTGGTCTTTCCCTTCTTTGAGCACCAACAGTGTTTTGTCTGTTGCTTAAGATATTTACCTTTCTCTCACCACATTCTGTATTGTGATCATTTGCATATTAGCCTAACCCCATTATTAGATTGTAAACTTTGTTGTTAGTCATTTATTTCAGAGCACCCAGCCCAGAATCTAGTTAAAATTCTTTTTATTATATAAATGAATTTTACAGATGAAAAAATTAAGGCCCAGGCTGGTGGTCAAAAGTGAAGGGTTCTGACTTTCACTTCTAAAATTTTGGAAAGAAAATTCTATCTTTATCCATGAAAAAAAAGATAAGAAACTACTGTAAAACTATGTAGTAATTTAGGTTTAAGTACTAAAAGAAGCTGATCTTTGTTTCTAAAACTGTAAGGGGCCACTAGTGCTTATTTTCAAACTGATTAAATGAATATCCGTGCAAGCTTTCATTATCATTTGGGGTTAGAAGAATGCAGTCATCCTATTTGATAAATGAGTTTGTAATTTATTTAACTCATAAATCTAAAATATCCCAGCGTTTTCCGAACTGTAACTCACTGAAGAAATGAGGTACTGTGGTCGTAGTACTGAAAACTTAACATCACAAGTGTTCAGCTCACTTATAGCAGTAAGACCATGAACCATCATTGTTTCAGTTCGGAATCCTCCTGATTGGTCAGAACCTGTTCCTGACCCAAGGGCAGCCCGACAGGACCAGTGGATTAACTATTTTCAATGATTCTCCCTTCCTTGTATCCAGAATTCACTGAGTATAATGTTCTGGTATAATGAAAGAAATGCTATTTCATATGAGAGAGAATTTGCAGTAATATAAACCTCTTATGTAGAATTAGACTATGAATGAAAGAAGATATTTTACCAAAGAATGTATTTCTAAGTACACCTAAATCCTATTAAGAGAACTCCTTAAGGTTTCTATGTGGCAATAGGTGATGCATATTAATTTCAAATATTTTAAAACCTGAGACTATTTTTTAAAATTTTATATAATCAGAGTCTAAAGACTCCAAAAATTAAACTATATAAATGAAGACAACTTATAAAATAGTTGTATATTGATAGAAATAGTCATTTATTCTGTGTTGTTAAAATTGTCTTTGTTTTCACGTTATTAAAGTCCATAAAAATTATTGTTTTTACAGGATACAAGTTCAGTATTAAAGGAGGAACAGGCTATTACAGCCTTTGAAGATGAAAGGCCATATATAATCCAAGAACAGCGGGATTCTCTTGTCTGTCAAGGGATTCTTGATTTAGAGGAAACTGACATGCCTGAGCCTCTAGCTCCCGGAAGCTACCCAGAGTCAGTCTGTGAAGAAGATGTTACCTTGGCTTTGAAAGAACTAGATGAACGATGTGAAGAAGAAGAGGCCGATTTTTCTGGACTGTCCAGGTGAGAATAGTGTCACAAAAACACCTTCGCGAGATGGTATCTTCTGCCCCGTCCCCTCCCAAATATGACCGTCTACCCCAGTGTGTTCACTTGCGTTTCTGTGTATGTTTTAGTCTAGAATCACACTGTCTTCATTTTTAAAGACAGCATGGCTTACTGTGATGGGTTTGTTTTCCGTTACTAATATTCACTTAAAGTAAAATAAATAGGCATTTCTCAAAGCGTTGTGACATTATGCTTTTAGAAGCACAGCAAATACCTACTTTGGCAGACTGCCTAATGGCCAGATGTTAAAATCAATACTGGGCCATATCCAGATCCAAGTATCAGAATCATGGAATGAACTGTTGTGATGCCAGAATAAACCAGAAATATATCAAAAAATCATTTTACAGTTTCATTATCAGTGGTCAGATTTTTTGAGTTGGACATAGAATAGGCAGAAGTGATGATTTCTTTGTACTGTCAGATGTTAGACTGTTCCTTTTAGTTTTTTTTTTTAATCCTCACCTGAGGATATTTTTTCATTATTTCTAAGAGAGGGCGAGGGAGGATGAGGGAGGGAGGGAGAGATAGAGAGACATTGATATGAGAGAAAAACACCGAATAGTTGCCGTTTTGTACGTGCCCCAGCCAAGGGTGATTGAACCCACAGCCTGGGTATGTGCCCTAACTGGGAATCGAACCTGAAACCTTGTGGTCGATGGGACAGTGCTCCACCAACTGAACCACACTGGCCAGGGCTAGACTGTTCCTTTTAAATGTTTCTCTAGTTAACAATTTGAAGCTCCTTGACAATTACTATTATACCAAAATTAATATTTAGTAATCAAGTATGTCAGTTTTACTCATGCAATACAAATTATTCAGTTATACTTCAAGTGATAATAGAGTTTTAACACATACAACAAATGAGGAAATTTTTCACTCTTAGCATATCTACACTGCTTCCCTATATCTGAGAGTGTACACTCAGATAGTAATAACACCTTGTTCATGTCTTTGATTTGGACATGACAGTAGCCTGTGCCGTCCCTCACTCACTGATCTTACACGAGTCCCGGGGTGCCAGAAGTGACGTGGAGGTAGATATCCAGCTGTTTATCTTTCTAAAGGTCTGAAGCCAAACACTTGACTTTGGCCAAGTACTGAAGCTGAAACAGAGCAGAACATCCCTACTGTTCATAGAGAGACATTAGGCCTACAAGGGTACATTTTGTTCAAATCAATCACCACAGGGACATTTAAGAAATTAAACTTTTTAAGGTATAATTTAACTTTTGACTTCAAATGTCTATTTTTATTGTCCCCCATAACCTTTACTCAGAACCCTCTCTTTTATATGAATCACTCCTTAAAGTCTGTGGAGTGTTACAGAGCTGCCTTGTGATGTGAAGCAGGCCATTCAGAGACCTTGAGGAACACATTTCTCCACAGACTGTCTGATGCCAGCTCATTTCCACCTTCAAGACCCAGAGTTACACACTTCTTTGTAGACTGGCCAACCCCAAAACATCCTTGTATTTGTTTATTGTTTCATTTTTGTTTATCATCTGGCTGTTAGGATTGTAAATTCCTTAAAGAAAATGGCTAGGTCTTATGTTTCTTTTGAGTAAAATCTGTTATTGACACACTGCTGGGCACATAGTATGTGCTCAGTGAAACAGCTGAGCTCCTGCTATGTGTCAGGGCTTTTACTGGGTCTGGACCTGTAGTCCTGGGTTCAGATTCTGGTTCTGTCATTCCCTACCTGATAATCTAAACACACTGTTTAACCTCCCTACACTTTTATTTCCTTATTGAGAAAACTTAGATAATAATAGTACCCAACCCTCACAAAGGGGCAGTGAATAGTGGATGAAACAGTCCACCTAACACAGCCCTCCGCACAAAAGCACATGGCCAAAACCTCTTAAATGTTATCACTACAATTTGGACCTCCAAAATTGACCATTTAAAATGAAAGTCTTTTTGTTTTTTATAATTTATTAAGGCAACGTTAGTTAACATTAAATAAATTTCAGGTGTACGGCATTATAACTTGCTATCTGTATACTCTTGCATGTTCACCACCAAAAATCTACTTTTTTTCCGTTATCATATATTTGACCCCTTCACCCACTTCATCCTCCTCCACCTCCCTTCCTCTCTGGTGACCACCATTCTGTTGTCTATGTCTTTGAGTTTGTTCATGTAAAACGAAAGCATTCTAATCTAAGTTGTTCATAGCCATTATTGAAATTAGTCCATAGCACTAGCATACCATAGGACTCGCGTTGCTTTCAAGTGGTCACATGAAATTAGATCTTTAATTCCAAAGCTGCTAAGTAGAAAGAACATGGAAATCTGCTTATTTGTGCTTTTTCGTGCTTTCTTAAAAAGTTGAGTTTGTTGTGCATTCATAAAAATAATCTGTATTGGATAACTAAAACTCTTTTAAGAAATCGAGTCTATTCTGTTAAGATAGTGTCGTGATTACTGTGATATTTGTGTCAACAGTCAAGATGAAGAGGAACAAGATGGTTTTCCAGAAGCGCAGACATCCCCTCTGCCGTCACCGTTTCTCTCTGCCATAATAGCCGCTTTTCAGCCGGTGGCCTGTGATGACGAGGAGGAAGCCTGGCGCTGCCACGTCAACCAGATGCTGTCTGACTCCGACGGGTCCTGCGCCGTGTTTACGTTCCACGTGTTTTCCAGGCTGTTTCAGGTCGGCGAGGTTGAACGTTTCTGAACTGATGTTATTGTTACCTGGCCAAGTTATGGCTTTGGGGTCTAAACTCAGTATCTCAAATTTTAATATTCCCACTGATTTTCTTCGAAAAAATTTTTTTCCTGCCCAAACTGATGTAGCTCAGTGGGCTGGACAATGTACCACAAACCAAAAGGTTGCCAGTTCGATTCCCAGCCATGGCACATGGTTGGGCTGCAGGCCAGGTCTCTGGTTAAGGGTGTTGCAGGCTAGGTCTCCAGTTGGGGGCATGTGGCGGCAATCACTGATGTTTCTCTTGCATATCAGTGTTGTTCTCCATCTCTTTCTGCCTCCTTTCCCCCCTTTCTAAAAACAAACAAACAAATAAATAAAATCTTTAAAAAAAATGTTTTCCTTAGAGAGTGATATTACTAAATTTACATTGTGACATACCACTGCTGGTACTTTATACAATGAATACTACAAATATCTGTAAGACAATAAGGATAAAACATTAAAACAACTAAAATCCTCTGCAGTACACTAGGCACCATGAGAGACACCAAAGAAATAAAAAACATGATCCCTGCCTTCAAGGAGCTTACAGTCAATAATATCGTTAAACACTTTAAATGCTAAAGTAATTGGTACTTTTATTACTGTGTGGAGACCTTAAAAAATTTAGCTAAGGTTGCTTCCAACCCTAAAAATAATAACAACAAGCTAACATTTTGAGTGCTCACTACATGCTAGGCAGTATACTCGACTCTTTACATTTAGTATCCTTATGACAGACCTATGGAATGTAAATATATTTTTAGCATTCTGTAGCTAGGGTAACTTAGGCACAGAGAAATGCCCCCATTTAAGTCATCAGCCTCTGAACTAACTGCCCTCCGTGTTGCCGCCCAGCCGCATGGGGACTGCCTGTTCTCGCTGAAGCTCTCCCAGCCATCCCGGCCTCCAGCTCTCCCTGCTGGACACGCTTCACGGCTCATTCATCGGAGCATTTATTGACTCTCTGCTTTTTGCATTGCTACTTGATTTTCTGTTTATGTTCTTTTATTTCTTTTGGCATTCTAAGTTTCTTGATGCCTGAGGTTGTGAGTTAGGCTTTTTAAAATCATAATGACACCTAACAGTGCTACACATACACACATAGGCACACATTAACTATTTGTATAATTAGTATACTAATATTAATGTATTCTAATCCGTTGAGTGCTCACTGTGGCTCTGACATTATCTGGTTGTTTTATGTGAATGAATATTCATGAGTTTTGAGAAGATACCACTCTTAATGTACTTTTATGACTTTAATTAAAGTCAGATGGCAGCCCCATAGCCAAGAAAAGTAAACTACATTTACCAAAAATTTCTTTCTGTTAGAACTTAACTTTAGAAGAGCTAATTCCTTGGAAATGTGAGGCCTTTATTTCTAGAGTGTATTCCTAATGTCCCCTAAAAAAAAAAATTAAAAACCTCAAGAATTGGGGATAGGTGAGGGGTATGTGTCATTGGTTATTCAGTAATACTGTTTTATAAACATTTGATCATTTTTAGAAATTAATGTTTACTAAAGAAGTGTCTGAAAGCATGGCTTTGCAGATCAGTTATTAGGATTCTATATATTGCTACAATATTTTAAAAGAAAACATTGCCCTAATTAATAAATTATCCTTCTTTACTTAAAGATGAAAAGAGAAGAGGCCTTCTTAGGAAATACCAAACTTTTTCATATGCTCTTCTCCACAGACAATTCAAAGAAGGTTTGGAGACATAACCAACGAGGCAGTCAGCTTTCTCGGCGAGAGTCTGCAGCGCATCGGTGCCAAATTCAAAAGCTCATTGGAAGTGATGATGATGTGTTCGGAGTGCCCAACAGTCTTTGTGGATGCTGAAACAGTAAGTTTTCACTGAGGGCTCACTATATAGACTAAATTTGAATGGCATCATTCAATAAATAGGCTATTTAAGAGGTAATTCAGCATTTTAAAGTGTACAGGTTCATATTTTCAACTTGAGTGTAAATATCTAGCAAAATACAACTCCAGTGTACCATCGGTAGTGACTTGTGACTGTTTCAGCCCCCTCCCTGCCCCCCCACCCCCACCCCGCCAGCCTGCTAGATGCGGAGGCTAACAAGATCATGCTCTGGAGATGGGTGCTTTCTTCGTGCTGCCTGAATGAACGTGGGGAGGGGCGCGCTAGACCTCCCCCATTAAGAGCCCAGAGCTCCTTGGTCTTCCCACTTTGTTTCCAAACACAATCCTACATTGTGCATTAAGATATTTAATGAAACTAAGGTTTAAGAAGCTTCAAAGGTGTTGCTTTCAAGGTATGTACTGGCCCGACATGCCATTTCTTGCCTCTCAGACCAGTTTTTTAAGGCATCTGAAGGCCTGCTGATCCTTGCTGACATCCTGGAGATCACACTTGATTCTTACTCTGCTTCAGTGAAAGGTCAGCCCTTAGTGTAGGGCACTGGCTCCAAGTTGGGCCACAAACCAACAGAAATTCCATGACCCAAATGTTGCTGGTCTCATGACTGTGACCAGAAACCATAACCTGGATCAATGTGTTTCTGATTTGACAGCTGATGTCATGTGATTTGCTAGAAACACTCAAGTTCAGTGTTTTGGAGTTGCAAGAACACCTGGACACCTACAACGCCAAAAGAGAAGCCGCTGAGCAGGTCAGTCTGTTTTTACTGTGTAAGAAGAGTAGTTTGCCTATTTTTCCTCTAGCTTCTTGTACTTGGTTTTTTTTTTTTAATTAATTAAATGTGTTAGGGTAACATTGGTTAATAAGATTATACAGGTTTCAAGGGTACATTTCTGTGATACATGATCTGTGTATTGCATTGTATGCCCACCGCCCAAAGTCAGATCATCTTCCATCGCCACGTATTTGGCCCCCTTATCCTTTACTACCCTCCAACCCCTTCCCTCTGGGAACCACCACACTGTTGTCTGTGCCTGTGAGTTTCAGTTTTGTGTCCCACCTATGAGTGAAATCATGTGATTCTTAGCTTTTTCAGACTGAGTTATTTCGCTTAGCATGATGTTCTCAGGACCCTCCATGCTGTCTTAAGTGACAGTACTTCCCATCTTTTCTTACGGCTGAGCAGTATTCCATTGTATGTATGGACCACATCTTTTTCCAGTCCTCTGTCAAAAGACACTTTGGTTGTTTCCATGTCTTGACCACCAGGAATAGTGCTGCAGTGAACATGGGGGTGCATATATTTTTCAAATTTGAGGGGTAAATACCCAGGAAAGAAAGTGCTGGGTCATATGATAACTCTGTTCTTAACTTCCTGAGGAGCCGCCAAACAGTTTCCATAGTGGCTGTGCCCGTTTCTGTTCCCACCAGCAGTGAGTGAGGGCTCCTTTTCTTCCACAGCCTCTCCAGCACCTGTCTTGTTGATAATAGCCATTCTGACCAGCCAATGTGAGGGTTGTGTCTCACTGCAGTTTTCATTCACAGTTCTGTAATCACTAGTGAAGTTGAGCATCTTTTCGTGTATCTGTTGGCCGCTTGTATCTCTTCTTGGGAGCAGTGAGTGGGACTATATCCAACTAAAAAGCTTCTGCACAGCAAAGGCAACCACTAACAAAATTAAAGGACAACCAACAGAATGGGAGAAAATATTTGCAAACAACAGTCCAACAAGAGGTTAATATCCAAAAACTATAAAGAAATCACACAATTCGCCCTGGCTGCTGGGGCTCAGTGGATTGAGCGCCAGCCTGAGAACCAAAGGGTTGCCAGTTTGATTCCCAGTCAGGGCACATGCCTGGGCTGCGGGCCAGGTCCCCAGTAGGGGGTGTGTGAGAGGCAACCACACATTGATGTTTCTCTCCCTCTCTTTCTACCTCCCTTCCCCTCTGTCTAAAATATAAATAAATAAAGTCCTTTTTTTTGTTTGTTTTTTTTTTAAGAAATCATACAATTCAGCACCAAGCAAACAGACAGTCCAGTGAAAGCACAGGCAGAGGACCCGAAGAACAGTTTGATCTGACACTGAAGTGTCAGCCTGGCAGCCTCGTGGCTGCAGGAGAAGAGGGGGCTTCTCAGCACTTGCCTCTGGGTTTTACTAGGAAGAACGAATGTCTGTCTCTGGCTTTTAGAAACTGGCTAAGAGCACAATGGAGAACTGGCTTTATAAGAAGCTTTTGTGTGGAGACTATACAGTTGCTGTCCACATTGCAAGCATGGAAATAAAAGTGTTTCTCTGAGAACACATTATGATATTGTGATCTAGAAAGTCTGCAGCCTGTGACGGAGTTGTGGTCTTCTTCCTGTGAGGGCTGTGTGTGCATGGGCAGGCAAAGGCAGAAATGAGCATGTAGCAGATTATGCATAATTATCTAAGGAAGATTTCTTCCACTAGTCTGGCACTGCAAAGCACAGTAGGTCTTTTCCCTGAGAGTCACATTCAATTAGCAGGGGCAGAAAAAAACTAAAAAAAAAATGCTTTTTCTTTTCACACAACTGTATATAGTAGACTTTTTTTTTCTCGAATAGATGGGTCTTTCATTAATAAGTATTATCTATCACATTTAAAGGCCTATGAAAAAATGAACTAAAAACCTGGTTCCTATTCCTTTAATAGTCCAGATAAGAATATAGGGCACAGCCCTGGCTGGCGTAGCTCAGTGAATTGAGCACAGGCTGCAAACCAAAGCATCGCAGGTTTGATTCCCAGTCAGGGCACATGCCTGGGTTGCAGGCCACGGCCCCCAGCAACCACACATTGAAGTTTCTCTCTCTGTCTTTCTCCCTCCCTTCCCTTTCCAAAAAAAAAAAAAAAGAATATAAGGCACAAACACTATATATGAATAATTTGTGACAAAAGTAAAGTGTCACTTAAATTATACCCATAAATAAAAGTACTGGCAATAAAAGAGACTTCCCAGAATTGTACAGAGTGAACAGAAAACGAATGCCACACTGTGATTTCCAGAGAAAGGTCACTCGGGCTAATGGGGAACTTCATGGAACAGAGAAATGACCTTAGGCCTTGGCAGGTGGTGATTTTAGATTGGGGGATTTTTTTTTTTAGGGAGAGAATATGGTATGAGAAAATATTTATATTAAGTCTTTCTCCCCTTATAAAAGTAAGGGATTTTAATATTTGGACTAAAAGAATAGTGACAGGTTGGGGAAGAGGAAAGAGCTTTCAACATCAGGGGAGAGAGGAGCAGGATCTGGTCACCTGCAAGTGCCAGTGCTGTTTGTAAGGGGACCAGGCCTTGCCCTTCGCGCATACAGTGCTCACAGCTGTTGCTGGCACTGCTGGGTCACAGGGTGTGCATGTGTTCAACTTTGGGAGAGTCCACCAAGCACTCTTCTGAAACAGGTTGTACCCATTTGCAGCCTCTTCACAAGTGTGTACAAGAGTTACCGCTGCTTCATATCTTTGCCACCACTTGGTACTATCAACTTTTAAAAACTTACTAGTTATGGTAGGTGTGTGATACTATTTTACATTTCCCCTGATGACTGTATGGGCACCTTTTCATATAGATATTTTGTGAATTGTGCCTTCAAGTTACTTTTCTGTTTTTGAAAATGGGTTATTTATGGTTTTCTTACTGATTTGTAGTTCCTTATTTCAAACCCAAGCCTTTTATTGGGCATATGTATTACAATACTCTCTGTGGCTAGCAGTTTCACTATCTTGATAGCATCTTTCAATAAACAGAAGTTTGTTTTTTTAAGATTTTATTTATTTAGTTTTAGAGCGGAGAAGGGAGGGAGAAAGAGGAGGAAAGTAACATCAATGTGTGGTTGCCACTCGCGTGGCCCCCACTGGTGACCTGGCCCACAACCCAGGCATGTGCCCTAAACCGGGAATCAAACCGGGGACCGTTTGGTTTGTGGGCTGGCGCTCAATCCACTGAGCCACACCAGCCAGGGCAGAAGTTTTTTATTTTAATTAATTCCACATTATCATTCTTTTCCATCATGGTTAGTGACTTTTGTCATATCAGAAATGTTTGCCTACCCTAGAAGCTGTGGTGGATTGTCACAGCAATAACCCTGGTGAAGCCTGCCGCTCTGTGTCCACACCCCTCTGCCGCACCTTCGGCAGGAGGTGGAGTCTGTTACCCTCCTCTGGGTCTGGAATGGCCTTGTGACTTGTTCTGACCAATCAGATTTAGACACGTTGCTGTTCCGTTCTGAGGCCAACACTTAAGAGGATTTTTTGCAGCTTCTGCTCTTGCCATCATGCTGGTCAGAGTGTAAATTGGGATAAATTCTGAAGAGCTATTGGAGCTCTGGTCTACTGGAGGATGTGGGGTCATGTGTCGGAGAAGGGAGACATCCCAGCTGCCACAGGCCACATGTCAGGCATGGAGGGAAACAAAGGTCGAACTTCCGGCCCCAGTCAAGCCATCACATGACTGTCACCTCTGAGTGACCCTAGGCAAAACCAGAGGAAACTCCCGGCCACGTTAGATTTGTCTTGCTGTTTTAAGCCATTAAGTTTTGGGGTGGTTGGTTTCACTGCAATATATACCATTTATAATAAGAAAACATCAAATACCTACAAGTAAATCTAGTCAGAGATGCTCTAGAGCCCCACACAGAAATGCCTAGGGCGTGAATAGTAAATACCCCCAGAGTAAACACTGGTACCGAAGTCTGGCTCCTTTTGGTGCCTTCCTCCTCCACCCTAAATCCTGGCTGGCGGCATTCAGCTTCTATAGATGTCCTTGGAGGGCTGGCCTTCTGTGGGCTAGTCCATCTTGCCCAGAAGCCAAACCTCTCAGGTTAAACCTGAACTTCACTTGAGTCTTGAGTAAAGAAAACGTCATGACAAGAAGACTAAGTAGACATGAAGTGGAGGATGTTCTGTGCACAGACTGTCCACGGCGTCCTGTAAACACCCGCGGGAATGGCGCGAGCCCGCCCTTCTCAGGGCCTTGTGCAGCCCATGGAACTGTTGGGTTGGGGCTTGGCTGTTAACCCAGTAAAAATCAAACAATTAAGCTCAATAGTGCCCCCCAAAATGCCATATCACTGGGCATACAATATACAAAATATGTAGTAAGAACAGGCCATTAAGTAATCTATTGAAAGTATTGTTTCCAAATGTATTAGTTTGCGGGGACAAATTGAGCTAGAATAGTGATGATGATTAAGTGTACAAGCATTTTAACGTTTTGCGTGAATTAACACTACGTACAAATTCCATGACAGATGTTGACTGAATGTTGCTGACAGAAGGACGTCTTCTGGATAGCTTTTGACAACGGCTGCCAGCAGCTGTATCGCACCAGGAAGGCTTAACGTGCTGGTGTTTAGAGACGCTGTCAAGCGAAGAGCCAAAGGCTGGTGCAGTCTGGGGGCCATGAGGTCAAAGAGACTGTTTTGAAATAACTAAGAGGTCTCATTTTAATTCTCTGCATGTAGAACATTGAGCTGCAATTGAGAATTTTAAGTGTATAGCACTGAAATAGTTTTTTACGATTTTTACATTTTTTTTAGAGAGGGGAAGGGAGGGAGAAAGAGAGGGAGAAAAACATCAGTGTGTGGCTGCCTCTTGAGCACCCCCCACCAGCGACCTGGCCTGCAACCCAGGCATATGCCCTGACTGGGAATCGAACCAGCGACCCTTTGGTTCACAGGCCGGCAATCAGTCCACTGAGCCATTCCAGCCAGGGCAGCACTGGAATGTTTTCAAAGGGTGAACTTAATGTAGCTAGTAGTTTTTTCTCAAAGTCCCAATGAAAAATGTTCTAATGATTTCTTGTGTATATTTGTATTATGTTTAATCTATCACACCTAATAAAAAGACCTAAAATATCAAAAGAACCGATAATACCGTATTAATAATATCAAACTGTCAAAACCTAGGAACTTAACTTGAAGGCTCTTAGTTTTCACTTGAGCTTGGACATTCTGTGACACCAGTGTCTTTTCCTATCAAACCACAGTGCTATCATTTTCTTTTTATTTGACCAAAGAAAAGGTACCCTAAATAAACAGCCAGCTTTAGGAAGAGCCCCTGGATAAGGAAAAATGGCATGTGGCTTCCATATCCAATATTCTTTGGAGATAACATGTTTGTCATTCATTCCTGTCCAAAAAAGGAAGAAAAAAAGAAATAAAAATAAGATTTAAAATGGATTTTGTTTTCTGTTTCACTAATTTAAACTGACACCAGTCTTCTTGGAATTACACTCCTAATAAGCAAAAGGACCTGGTTAACTCTAAGCTGCCTTTATTAAATTGACCTGAGGGGAATCACATCTTTCATTTCCCCATCGTACATTAGACAAAGGTCAGGTGTAGACTGTGGAGGTTTTCAATAAAACCTGCAAAATGCAGAATACTCTTTACTGAAGTGGAACACCGCAAGTCCCTGGAGTAGAAGACCCTTTTTTGCATTTCTGTTGGTAAGCGCTCAGGAGTGTGTAAATCTAGATAAACTGATAGTGTCACCCGCTTCAGTTTGTTGCCTAGCAACAGAGAGGCTCTAATGGAGATGAAAGTCTGTGTCTGCAGCCATTCCTAGAAGTTCACGTTCACTTTTAAATTTGTTTTGTACACAGAGGCTGTTATATTACCAATGTCACTGTTCAGATACTGTATTAAAGTTTACTGTTATTTATTTATTTATTTAGTGGTTAGACAATTGTAAGAGGACATTTGGTGCCAAAGAAGACCTGTATAGAATCAACACAGATGCACAAGTAAGTTTCTTATTCTTACTTTTGCTGTATTTCTGTATGAGGTAAAATAATGTGTATACTCAAATGTCCTTATTTGGTATTCCTAGAAATAAAGAACATTTGTAACACTTTCCAATTTTGTTATCAGAACAATCTTTGTAAAAGTTAGGTTCAATGAAATATTGGCTTTGTAATGAAAAAGTCACTTTAATAAAAATGAAAGCGCAGCGTGTGGCTGAGACTTAATAACATTCAACAGATAAGCTTGATGGAAATCGGGACAGTCCAAGTCAGCTCCCAGTTGCAGCCGCCTCTTTCAAGAAATCCCGGCTCTTCATTGGCATCCGCAGGCAAGACTGGTCAGGAACACAGCCTGAGAGTCATGTTCTGTCCATCATCCGTGTTGGCCTTTCTGAACATGAATTTCTGCTTAAACTAATGTTTGTACTAGTGTAAAATTCAGCAAAAATAATAGTATTTTCTTAGAGAGGAGCAAACATAAACAACACATACATTATATGAAATGAGGATAGATTAAGACCTGCAAATTAGTCTAATAGGAGTGTAACTTCATGTGAAGACGCACTCATTAATTAATGACCTCTGCATTTGACATCAGAGTTATAACCTTTTTCAACACCAATTATATTGTTATAGATTTCTAGTCACTATAAAAGTTACTGTACCACTATAAAAAGAAACTGAAATGCCAAGAAAATAATAGTGTACTCTCAGTAAATGTTTCCTATGTGCCAGGTCCTGTACTAAATGTTTCACATTCATTATCTCTGCCCTTCCAACTCGGTGTAGTAGATGCTATAATTATCCCCATTTTGCAGATGAGGAAACTGAGGCTAAGAGAAGCTAAATTATCTAAAATCAGTAAGTAAATAGTTAGAATTGAGTCAAACCTAGACAATCCTGAATTGTTACAAATAAATTGGCAAGTTGTATTTGTAAAATAAATGCATAATTAACCCTATCTTTGAATTAGATCCTTTGGTTCTAATTCTGTCTTTGCCACTATTTACCTGCATGGCTTAAGTAATATAAACTCCTTTTTTCCTATAGAAAAAGGTGATCAGACTAAATGAGTTCCTTCTCCCAGAGTCTGCATCAGTTAACACAGCTCAAGGTTTTCTATTAAATGAAAACGGAACACTGTACATTTAGGGTTTCATTTACACCTCTCCTTTCATACTCAGCTCCATAGCATGGGACCCTTTTTATACTGTATCTGCTGTCTGTCCCTGTACCAACATAGTCTTTTGCATGATAATTATCTATAAATGTATGCTGTAGGAGGGGAGGGGGAGGGAGGGGAAGGGATTAGTCCAAGATCAGGTATGAATGACTCCTGGACGAGGACCTTAGAGAGGAGATGGCCCAAGGGCGAGAGGGCTGGGCTGGGGGGAAGGGGGCAAACAGGAAAAGAGATTGGGACAACTGTGACAGAATAAACAAGAGAAAAATAGAGTACTGAAAGCAAAAAAGATAATAAAAATAAATTAAGAGAACATACATGCAAATTTCAATATACTTAAAAGTCATTAATTTAAAATATACAGTGTTAGCATATTTAGTATAATTTCTGGTAATTTAGAGCTGTAGAACTAATAACGTGTGTGTTATTTTCTACAATTGTAGTGACCATAAATGTCATCCATGAGTTCTTTTTCATTATATCCGTAGTGGAATGTTGATGCACATAGAGTCAGTTCTATTTTATTTATGCTAAGAGAAGTGAGGAAAAATATTAAAACTCAAATAGTTGTTAGTTTCCATATAAAACAGTATAAGATGAAATGTTAGAAATTCAGATATGCTAATAAATTTGACATTGGATTGTGCTCAGGTGATGCTCAACAGAATGACTGATTTATGGTAAGCAGTAGGGAGCTAAAGTTCACCTTTGCTTAGCAAATCCTTTCTAAATTGATAGGAATAAATTTTATATAAATAGTCCTACAAAGGAAACTACTTAGAAATTCAAAAGGGACTTTTAGAAGGAATATTTACATTACAGCAGTTGCTGTTTTAAATAGAAATCATTTTTCTCCATTGATGAGTAGGTCCAAGTTGCTGTACATATTTTAATGTCATAGTTTTTAAGTAGTCCATAAACTAGATATTTCACTGTTGAAATATCTAGTTTATCTCATTATCTCATTTTGATTCATTTTGATCAATATACAAGCCTAGTAGGGTTGAATTTCTGAAGTTTACTCAATTATATTTGGAATGCAATTAAAAACACACATCAGCTTTCACTATTTTACCTTCTGACTCCAATTACGCACCAGTTATGGCAACATAGGACCTGATTAGACAGTGAAAGGTAGGAAGCCTAGAGTGAGCCCCACAAAGGTTATCTTCTCGTGGGTGTTTATTATATAAGGTTGTAAGCCAACTCTTCTCTGAGTACAGTAATTCATTTTCTACGGAAAATTTTTCTCCTTTACTCAAAGTTTCATGACACTTTGCTTTTTTAAAAAGGTTATAAAAACCTAGATGAAGACCACTTACAATAAGCCAGATTTCCCAAGATCACATTAGTTTGATTTTCTTGGTAACTTTTACACAGAAATAAACTGTGGTCTAAATGTAATTAATTTATTTGGCAAAGAGTTAAAAACACCCTGGATTGTTATAGTAAATGCCGGAAAAGTTTCATTCTGGAAATAGCATCATAAAATTTTCTTTGGGGTGTAACTAAATGTTCTGCCGTTTGCCTAGGACATCTGTGACCCTAGTTAAAATGATCTTACACTAATTCTTGGTCTTTTTCTTCCTTTGTATTTTTGTGACCCGATCACCTTCTTGCTTAGCAAATGGAAATTCTAGCAGTAAGTGACCTGTCTTAATTTATAGACTACTTATCCATGTCAGACAAACTGGTTCTCATTTGCCATTTGTCCATTTGTGACCTAGCAATGTTTTGTCATGGACTGCTACTTTAAAAGTAGTGTGTGCTTCAGGTTTGCATAGCCCTAATCTATCAAATATTGGTCCTATAAAAATGATATTCTATAATTAATACGTACAACTAGCACTTGCTTTTTTATACATTTATAACTAACATCTCCTTTTAAATTTGTTAATTTTAAAAATCAAAGTGAAAACATTAATTTCATTGCCTCATTTCAATGAGATTACAAAGTTTGTTTTGTTTTTTATTTTTCCCCCCAGAAAAAAAGAATTCATTTTTAGCTAAGAGGTTATCCGATTTTATTTTGCTTTAACAAGCACTAATTGGTAAATACAGTGCAATCCTGATGTGGCAAAAGTATATGCATTTGAATTATAAATTTAAAGTGTCAAAGCATAACGAATCCTTTTTAAAGCATCCTATATATTGCCTGCTTAAAAATTCTGTGTAATGTGAAAATGTGCTTCACACTAAAAATGAATTATGTAACCAACGGTATCTTTAAATTTTGAATCAGTCTTCAAAGCATCTTTCTTCAGCTTCCCACCATATTAACTTGCTTACTGCAGAAAAATAAATGCCAAGACAATTTTAACAATTACTTTACAAATTTATTGGGAATATGTGGTCTAGTCAAACATGGAAAATCACAGCTAAATGTAACACATTGTTATTTGTTTCCAGGAACTGGAGCTCTGCCGAAGGTTATACAAATTGCATTTTCAGTTGCTACTTCTGTTCCAAGCCTACTGTAAACTTATCAGCCAAGTAAATGCAATAAAAAATGAAGCCGAGGTAAATGTTCAGCTGAACTGGGAGAAAGTTAAAATGTACATATACATATACATTCTTTGTGGGAGGGCTTAAGACTGAAGTCACTCATTACAGATCATTTTTTACCAGAATTGGTTTTTTTGAAGTGATGTGCTACTTCCGGACCTATTAGTAAGGACGACAGTCGGTATCCAGCAGCTTTAAAAGGTTCAAGACCTTAAAGGTCGCCATAGCAGCCACAGATCGTGTGTAATCAGAAGTCTGGTAAAGCACATCAATTCCATAAAGATACAACACTGTATTATGAAACCCTTCAACATCCTGTCCATGTTTTTCTGTAGTTCTAGAAACAGACCCAAGAGTACGCATGCCAAAAGCACTTGAAATGCCAGAGAGCATGAAATGACTAGATTCAAAGGCAGCGACTTGAGTCTTTTTTCCCCATTGCCAGCCACTGACCCTAAAACCATCACCAGGGAAATGATTTAATCTGTTTAAATGGCTAAACTTAAAAAGATACACATACTGGTTTATATAAAATATGCTAGACAAATAATCTTTTGAAATATAAAGACTTTCTTCTATGGTCAAAAAAAATTTCACAGTCCACCCATAACAGTACATTTGTTTCCACTGTCTATGGTGAAGTGTATACCATGTTAGAGCCAACAACCTGCCTCATTTATTTCAATTTAACAGTTACTACACTTACTACAACCTATCTGCCAAGGGTGTTTAAAGACTGCTATTTCGGTGGCTAAAACATTTATCCCTACTGAATAGAGAACTTAAAATATTAACTGCCCTTAACCAGTAAGTTTGACATTTGAAAATCTTTAAAATAAACTACTGCTGCCATCAAATCTGTCTTCACAGCCGGGTAAGTGCGCTTTTCGTCGCCGAGCGTATCCACGGATCCTCCTAAGGGGCCCTTCTTCGTTGCAGGTCACCAACATGTCCGAGGAGCTTGCCCACCTGGAGAGCGTGCTCAAGGGGGCAGAGTCTGCCTCGGAAAATGAAGAAATGGCCATCTCCAAGGCTGCGCAGACCACCATCGAAACTGCCATTCATTCTTTAATTGAGACTCTGAGAAATAAGGAATATATATCAGCCGTGGCCCAAGTCAAAGCTTTCAGGTAAAATGAGAAGGGGTTTGTGAGACGACGCACATGATACCAGCAATTTCCATCCATTTTCACCTCGCAGCGCACATAAACCGAAATTCTGCAGCACACACAAAAATATATTTTTGGCCATTCTAACAGAAAAATAGGTGTAATTTTGATTCCTTCACACAAGGTGGCCATTGTGTTGGCTGTTGTCATTTTTCACTTGACAGCCTGGGAAAAGAGGTCCGTGCCCCTGACGCAGCAGTCAGTGCTGCGCGTTGTGAAACCCTGCGGCACGCCGCCGGAGCATCGCTGCTTTCTGCCTCGACTGGGAGCTGCAGTGATCGGGTTTGGTTTTGAATTTGGTGATTCTATAGCAGGTCTTTGTGAGAGGAAAACATGATTTTGTTCTTTTTACGACGGTCACTGAAATGAGCCCAATTTTAGATTTTGTTCACTCTCAGTGATAATTCAGTAATCTGTTTGCTCAAATATTAAAAGATGCTCAGCTCAGTGGGCTGGGCATCGTCCCACAAACCTAAAAGTCACCAGTTTGATTCACGGTCGAAGCACATGCCTGTGTTGTGGGCCAGGTCCACTGTTGGGGGCGTGTGAGAGCCAACAGATGGATGTTTCTCTCCCACTCTCCCTCCCTTCCCTTCTCTCTAAAAAATAAATGAAATGAAATCTTAAAAAAACAAAACCCCTCAGTAATCACAATGAAATTTTGTCGTCATGTGTATTAATGTGAAATATAGTTCATCTTAATAATTGCTTGAGTGAGTCTCAGGACTTAAAATTACTGTGTATTTCCAGGTCTCTCTGGCCCAATGATATCTTTGGCAGTTGCGAAGATGACCCCGTGCAGACGCTGTTACACATATATTTCCATCACCAGACGCTGGGCCAGACAGGAAGCTTTGCGGTTATAGGCTCTGACCTGGATATGTCAGAAGCCAGCTACAAACTGATGGAGCTTAATCTAGAAATAAGAGAGTCTCTACGCATGGTGCAATCATACCAACTGCTAGCACAGGCCAAACCAATTGGAAATTTGGTGAGCACTGGATTCTGAGAAACTTCAGGCATTTAAGAAAGAAACTAAACTGAAGACGATTAAGGATATTAACAAGCACCTTTTATGAACCCTTGCAATTCACTGATAAGTTTTTCTGGCAGCATCTACAACCACAGAGTAACTCATGTCAAACTTTATCAAGATATAAAAAGAATGTCAAAATCAAAGATCTGAAGAAGAAAAACTAATTGTTTAACAGCTGCCAATACCTCCCACAATTACTATGAAGAAGAGATTTTTAAATTACTTAACCTGTGTGGAACAGAAAAGGGCTAAAAGTGATGCATACAAGTACGTACATTGCTTTCTGGGGAACAGATTGTAAGAGTGTCTGCAATAATGGCCTCTTAACACTGAGATCCTGAGAAGCAGGTAAAATGAGGCTGAAATCGAGGCTGGTTCATTTTAGCTGAAGACCTGCAAAGCTGCTTGGATTTCTAGCAGTCATAAACATAATCTACAACTGATGCTTACCCATCTAGATGAAGAACATCCAGTCGGATAGATATACACAGAAACTTGTTTGCAAAAACCATTGATTTTTTTCAACATGTGGGATAAGGGTATGGGCGTTTTGTTTTTTAGTCTGTATAAGGAAGTGTGTGTGTGCGTGTGTGTGTGTGTGTGAGCTGGGGTGTGTGAATACGTGACAGTCCTATTTTCAAGGTGTGGATGTTTGGTGATAACGTCTCAGAGCATGCCTGAAAGAGCACTGCAAGATTATTTTTGAAGAAATTTTATTTTATTAGATCTAACTCTTCATAGTGTGTAAATGTTAGAACATTTTAATAATATTTTAAAACTGGGCTTTCCCGGTATTTCAAAAAGAAATAATATATCTGTTAACGTTATTGGAATGCTGCTCAGTTCTCTGATCAGTGCTTACGTTACGACTGTTGACGACTAACCAAAGTAGACGCCTGCAGAGACTTTAAAGTGTAAGATAAAGATGTATGCTGCCCGCCAGCTCCTCTCATTAGGAAAGTTAACTTATTTTACTCCATAATTATTATAGAAACTGTATAGATTAAAACTAGTATTTTTTTTTCTTGTACATTTGTGCAATGCACTGTATACAAGACTAGGTGTACAAAGCTAAAGGAAGACATTGTGGTCATTGATGGTAGAATATATGACTTGTAGGCTCTGAAGTCTGCAGAATTCAAGAAGAGAGATGCAAATGCATTTTTATATGTTTATTCAGGACTCAAATGTTCCGCCCTAAAGGAACCTGGGGCTGCGGGGGGAAATGAAAGCAAGCCTGAAGACTGACTACCAAAACATGCAATATACTTATTCACTGAGTCTGTAGCATAACATGAACTGGATTCCCTGTCCTTTTTTAAATAGCATTTTGTAAAAGAAATGAATGTAGTCCCACAATTCCTCCGATCTGAAAGGAACACCTTGTATTTTTTATATGCATCTCTTATCCACTGTGACTTTTCTTTTAAACTGGGCTCTGTGATTCCAGAGTTTGGAATGTAGAAATGAAATGCTTAGCTTTGCCTTTTCCTGGGGGTATGGACCCTGCCGGAAATGTAATTATGCTCAAGTGCATTAGCTGGAGGCACTGTGCGCCCCGTTGGACTGCTGACTACAGTTATGTTACCGATAAAATTCCGTAACTGGTCACGGCACATTCATAATCACTGTATTTTTTGACCCTGATAAAAAGAAATTATTTTGATGGTGTTCTGGTACTGTAAATGGCGTCCTTTAAATTATTTAATAGCATTTGGGTGTGGGGCAGGAAGAGAGGGCTGGTGTCCAGAGACACACCACATTTTACATCCTAGCTCACCATCCCCTACTTTCCCTGACCCTCCTTCTATCCTTTTGTTAAAATAAAAAGCATTGTAGTTGTTGGTCTGTGTTGTATTTTAAGAAAGGATGAATGATTATAGTGTGCATCATTTGGAAACTGTTCAGATTACCTTCATTGCCCTTAAACACAGTTTTCTGTAAAAGGAGGACAAAATTAGTTGACTGTTCAGATCGAACCTTTCAAACAGGTGAAATTTGCTTTTCCCATTTCTTTGTGTGCAACTAAGTCTGTTAATAGTGTAATGAAAATGAACACGCCTGCAGAGGTCAAGGTGCCGCAGTCATCGAGACCGTCCGTGGGCTAAAGGGTCTCCCTCGGGCCTGCCTTTCTCTGCCCCTGACCCTCTACATCCAGAGTGTGCACTCGCTGACAAAATACATCAAATGCTTAACTTGCTAAACACCTTATGTAGTTCCTATCTGGGCCCAGAAGCTTATTTTTGCTCATCGAAGCTTTTTCTTGAGCCCACTACATTTATTGTTTTTAATTGGTTTGTAAAATAACACCAGAAGAGAAGAGAGCTCGAATTTCCCTCATGCTGCTGCTCAAATAGAAGGCCAGCGTGTTTTTACACAACGTAGAAAATACTTCCTACTTCTCGTGATATAAAAGAACAGGTATGGTTACAACCTGCAATTCCCCTTAAATTTGGGAAGTAGTTACACGTTCTCCTAGAACAGACTCACCGATTCCGAGTGAGCAGGTCTGTGGGAACCGCTCCTGCACCACACCCGCATAGCCCAGGTGGGGGAAACAAGACAGTAGAATCAGTGAAATTAGGGTTGTTTTATGACTTTATAAACAGTTTCAAAGTGATCCACTGTCACTCTCGCAAATACAGGAAATAGGAAGGAAGCTAGAATCACTTCCCTTGACACCCAGACATGACAGTAATCTGGAGTGCTTCCTCCTAGCCTCTCAAATTCTTGCTCAGAAAAGCTCACTCACCACCTGCAGGCTGTACACTGCAGCTCGACCTCGGCTTCTCACTGCTAGAATGTCAGCACGGTAACTTAGGAAAAAGATGTTTGTGCCACGAGGTTTTTGGCCCAAACTTTCAGGAAAAAACCTTTCATTTTAACTTATTTATATTTAGAAACAAAACCAATTACCATATTCCAGGGTATTATTTTGCATAAAGGCACCATTAACTGCTTTCTAGAGCTATACTTTTAGCACATAAACAAAT
This sequence comes from Phyllostomus hastatus, assembly GCF_019186645.2. Lineage (NCBI taxonomy): Eukaryota > Metazoa > Chordata > Mammalia > Chiroptera > Phyllostomidae > Phyllostomus > Phyllostomus hastatus. Next base: position 29,881,375 of record NW_025333709.1, on the reverse strand, counting down.
AAAAGAATTAAAAACATATATAGATACAGAATTAGTATGACCTATGTATAATGTGCATCCTTATTTTTCCCATGAAAAGTTGGGCAAAAATGTACATGTTATTCATGGGAAAATATGGTAGTTTGATCCTTGCTCTCAACTGTATAACAGGGTTAGTTGCTCTTAGGGGATTAATGGTAAACAGTATTAAAAGTTTACCCATGTTAGTAGCCAGTGAATTTCTCTTAGGACCCACTGCAGGTGTCTGCTGTTCTCTCACTCAGCAAATGCCCGAGTGCCTCCTGTACACCGCTTGCAGCGGTGTGAGTGGAATGAGTCTCCCGTCCTTGCCCTCCCCCAAGTCAACAGCAGGCGTCAGGAAGAAGCATCACCTCGCCAACACCCAGAGTCACTGCCACTCAATACTCTTTGGCGCCCTCCCCCACGGCCACCATTTTACCTGTTCTTTGACGCCCCCCTCCCCCAAGGCCACCATTGTACTTGCTCTTTGCAGGGCTCCTCACTGGCTTACAGGCAGCCATGGGACAGAGAGGGTTTGTCCTCGTGCCCCACCCCACAGCCTTAAAACCTTCCCGTGGGTTTTCACCGATGACGGGCGCCTGAGCAAGTTCCAAGACGTCCCAGTCCGAGCCTACCACTCCCACCTGCTGCCACGGCCCCCCTGCCCTCTGCAGCGCCCTGCCGCTGTGGGCGCCACCTGGCATTCCAGCCTTTGCGCAGGTTTGTTTAATCTGGAAAAGGTCTCCTTCCCCGCTTCGCTTAATCATCCAAACGTCAGCACAGCTGAAGTCATTTTTTAAGGAAGCCCTTCCTACCCTACCCAACTCAGATCCTCTATGACAGTTAACTCTCTCTTCCATATCAACATGGTAGATCTTCCATTTTATTTTTTTTAGTGGGGAGATGAGTGGCCATCTACCTTCCATTCTAGAAGCTCCACCAGGGCAGAGGCCGCACGCAGGCTTGTTTAGCAAGTGCAAAGCTGACTCAGCTGCTGGCCTCCACGCTTCAGTTCCATAAATAGCACCTGGGGTGCCTGTTAAATGTTTAATTTAGCCATTCAACAGGGGCAGTGGCCTAGGAGTCTGCATTTTCAGCAGCACCTGCCTAGGTCCATAAGGATACAGAGGGCCTTTCCCACTGCTCTAAGTCAGGCGTGCCAAACTCATTTTCACCGGGGGCCACATCCGCCTCTCAGTTGCCTTCAAAGGGCCGCATGTAATTTTAGGACTGTGTAAATGTTAACTACTCCTTAACTGGGGGCAAGGAGCTCGGCGTTGCTGCCAGGTAGAAACAAGGTGTCAGGCGCGATCCAGCCCATGGGCCTGTTTGCCACCTGTGCTAAGGGCTCTAGAGACGTCAAACTCACTTGAGGATTTTATTCCTGGCATTTGTCTACACACAAGCGCCCAGTAGGTTCACAGACTTACAGGGCTCCTCTAAGGCAGTAAGGGTTAACTTGAAGGGGCCGCTCTGCTTAGAAAATCAGAGAGCAGCGCAGTGAGCACCCAGTGCAGACGATGTGGCTTCTGTGACCAGGAGGCAGTAGCCCTCGACCCCAATTCCACCCGGGGCCTGAGGCTCTGGCTCAAGTGCCACCCTCGGCCAGGAGAGCTCGGGCCCACCTGTTTTCTTGGGACTCACGTAGGAAGCTATTAGGTGTCCTTACAAGAGAATCTCTGTTGGAGAAAACACTTCGAGGTTACGGAACTGCAAGTCAGTAAAAACAAAGACTACTGCGGTCTTCGTCAACTCACTTGACAATCTAAATAAACTTAGGAGCCCTATTTCTAAATAGCCCCCACCTTTAAGTCCATGTAACAAAGTTATCTAACATCTTAAAGAAGCCGCCCTTAGCAACCCCGTCCAAGCCCCAGCTGTGAAATTGTAATTAACAACTCAGTTTTGTTCACGGCATGCCTCCTCACCCCTCACCCACCCCACCCCGCCACCCCCACCCAGGTGTTTGTCACCTACGAGACTGAGGTGGCAGGGATGCACTAAAGCTCCCACCCAGTCGGCCAGTCCCTCAGGGTTACCCCCAGCTGTCCCAAGGACCACGCACTGCCTCCACATCCTGCAGAAGTATGCTTATTTTAATGGTGATCCGGCTTCTCTTTGTTCACTTCGTATCTTGTTTACAAGCTCCAACCCCGCAGGCTCACATGAGCGGTGAGTCTCACATCTGAGCCCCTCTAAATTTTTCTCAAGTGATTAATACGCCACAGAGTCTGGCTGCTCCACATGCAGTGAACAGACATTAATCTTAAGTGACAGGCCCAGACTGTTGGCACAGGACAAGCTTTCCTAAACCTTTATTTAAAAAAAAAAAAAAAGATTGTATGCAATTGTTTTGCAATACTTTTATTTCAAGGCTTTGTCAAAAGCAGCCTTTCAGGAGAAGGAAGAGGCCGGCAGGAGAAGGGGCTTGAGAAAAGCCCACGTGTCTGCCCCACTAGCACCCGGTCGGGCCTGGCCTTTTACACTCATTTAAATGATGTATTTGAAGCTGAAACTGCTGTCACAGGACAGGCGTTTGCCTTTGCATCTCCCACACAGGTCCTGGCGATGAGGCCGTTTAGGGTCGATGTGGCGGAGTTTGACTGAGCAGGAGCATCTAGTCTGCTTACAACTCTGAAAAATCAAAGTGAGAAGCAAGCACGTTCAAAAGGTAAACCCTTGGTAATTCCCTAGAACTTCAAGAAGCTTGCCAGTCCATTCCAACACTTATTGAACACATGAATAGTTATGAATGCACTCTGAGCAAGGCCCTGCGCTAGTCTGGCTGTCTGCATCCCTTGTAGCAAGGACAGAGTTATGGACAGAGGGGGTTTAACCATTTGTCGTAGTCCCATGTTGCACAGGGTTTAGCTTGGAATTGTGAGTTTCTTCTGAAACAACTTTCTTACAGGAAGTCTTTTCCAGCTCTCGAAGGATGGAGAACAATTAAACAGGGAATGGGAGTTAAATAAACGTATTGCAAAACAACAAAAGCTAATGTAAGGCTAGTGGCTAGTAGCAAGCTGTGGGTCAGGCCTGGCACCAGTGACCTTGGCCCTCACCCAACCCCAACCTACTGCAAATGACCTCAGGCTGAGGCCGAAGGTAAAGCAGCAACTGCTGAGCCCACAGAAGGGTGGTTGCATCCTACTTTAGAACCTCACCCTACTCTGCCATGGTCTATGGGAGTCTAAACAGTTTTCCACACTTAGCTTCCCACCATCCACCCCATGGTGATGTTTTCAACATCCAACTCGAGTCAAGCATGTTGATTAGGCTGCCTCAACTGGAGAGTGGGGCTCCACTCTCTGTGCTAATTGGCAAGTGTAGCCACCCCTTCTGTCTTGGGTTGCCTTAGCCCCTCAGCATAGCGCAATGCTTCCTTAATAGCGAATAAGCAATGTTACCACTTAACCCTATAAAGCTCGGCAACTTAGATTTACTTCAAAACAAATCATTCTCCTTCTGCAAGCTCTCAGACAAAACTGAATTTTAAAACCCCATGCTTACACTAAATAAACTGGGTATATGCTTCATAAAAAACATTTGGGCAGAACAGGCAACTTTCACCACCTCACATTAGTAGAACAGGGTCCTACTTTTCGGCTTGCTTTCTCCTACACTAGACTGAGCAGCAGGTGAGGCAAACATCCCTCCATATTTCAAGTGAGGTCCTGGTCTCTGAAATGTTACCACGATCGAGATTTGCAAGGGCAGAAGGAAACCACCCCCCAAGGGCCTGTTTCCCAGTCAAGTATTGTGTCCAAACTCCTGCCAAAAAGTTGTCAAAACCTGGAGGTCACTGGGAAACCTCGCCTCTTTGAGGAAACACATTCCGCAAACCACACCAAACCCCTCCACCACTCCCCAGTTCAGGCACAAAAATGCCAACACCCGACTTACCTGACAGATAATATCCTCCACGCGGTAAGGGTTGTAAGACTTCTGACAAGTTCTGCAAAACTGCTTGAAGTAAACCTGTGACGAGAGAGGAAAAACTTAAAACCTTCTTGACACTTATGTCAAAGGGTGCCAGTCACGTGGCGCTCACCTTGCTCGTGCCCTGCACGCACCACACGTAAGCACTTTCCCACCGGATGTTGCAGTCCTTGCAGTGATAGTAGCCGTACTTCTGCTCCAAGTACTGCAGAGGGGATACCACAGTGTAACCAACACGGCATCTGAATTTGTATCCATTTCAGAAGCTGAGAAGGACCTGTTTGCTACTTAAAATGGGCAACTTCCTTCAGATCATGGAGGAAAGAAGCAGGGTCAGTCTGAAACAGTCTCTACTCAGTAGTAATTAGGTGAGCCAATGGCCTAATTAAGCAGATAAGCAAGCGTGGGCCCCCAAACGTTTATATGCCAGATTAACTTGTTTCCTAAAGCAAATTACTGAGCAAGTAGGTGTTTTCCCTCAAACATGCAAGAGAAAACCCAAACCACCAGGGTTCTCTAAACCTCGAGATTCTGCAGGGAGGCCTCCTCTGTCGGAAAAGGTCGGACTTTCGAACACACACAGGTGGAAGTGGTTACGCTGAAGAAAAGGAGTAAGACTCTGCATCCTGAAGTACTTCAAGGAGTTCACCCAAGATTAAGTTCTCTGTGCTGCTAGTTAAATCGCCACTGAACAGTGGAGCTAGGAATCTGCATGGCGGATAAGCCATAATGCATGTGTAACGTGAATTAAAGGAGCATTGCCGTATCCTTAGGCTTTCTTCCATCCCGGTGAGAAACTAGGTGTAAACAAGTTTCTGGAGTTAGAGCTCTAGAAGGGAAAGGAACTCAGGAGAGCACTCAGAGCACTATCACAGGTGAGCAAATTAAAGTGCGGAAAGGTTAAGAATGAAGAAAGTAGGTATGGAGTTTATGCATAGCTCCTTGATTCACTCCTCCCCTCGCCTCGCCCGCCCCCACCCACCCAGAGCCTGGGACGGCGGTGGGAGAGACCGAAGGCCTCCTTCCGGCCTCTGGCAGCCTGCGCGTGCCTTCCCACTGCCCTGGACCGCAGCTGCCCTCTGTGTACCCCAGCCCTGTGGGGTTCAGCTGGTGTGAACCGGCCCTCCGAGCCTGCCCAATGCACAGCAGCCCAAATACTCAAAGCAGCGCCGCGTTTGAGCAGGGGTGCTTTCCAGGAGAGAGGAAAGATCCTGAGAGGCACTACAGTAGCTCTCGCTGCCAGCAGAAGCTTTGGAGATCCAGGCAAGAATCAGTTAGGAGGGAGCTGACCCTGGTAGTCGCCTGTTGGGCTTTTGCCACGTTAAGTTCGGACAGCCAGGTGGGATCCTTGGGAATCAGTTCTCCTGCCAACAAGTCCAGCTGCTGACGTTCAGCGGAGCACCCTCCCTAGACCACCGAACTCGCGGTCCACACAGGGCCGCGTGCCCACGACCAGAGGTTAGGCAGCAAATGTGCTCGGAATACGAATGCCACAGGGCGTCTCCCTCGCCTGACTTGGCGCTGGCATTTTGCAATCGCCGTAAACCATCAGGCCACAGTTGATTTTACTGTTGGCGGAGGAGGATGGCCGTGCTGCCCTCGGCGGCCGCAGAAAGGCGCACAGACGTGCTCCGCGCCGCACGAATCCGGAGCGGGCAGGGACCCGTACCTGGAGGAGACGCACGCCCCGGAGCCCCCCTTCGCCCCCCGCCGGTTCCCGGGTCGACTCGAGCCTCACCTGGAAGCGCAGGCGCTCCTTGCCCGGCTCCGGGCTCCGCTGCGACGACCTCGCGCCCTCGGCGGCCTGGGCGCCCCGCGCCGGCGGCGGCTGTTCCGGGCTCCCGGACGCGCTCCGCGGGGCGGCCTCGGCCGCCCGGGTCTCCCGCGGCTCCCCGCTCGCCCGCGTAGCGGCCGCGGCTTCCTCCTCCTCCTCCTGGGACGGTGGCGCTTGGGGCTCACTCCTCGCCGACCCCTCTCCCGGCTGGGCGTCTCGGGGCTTCGCGAGTGGCGGCCCTCGCCCTGCGCCCGGCGCCCCGGGCCTCTGCTCGCCCGCCGCGGCCTCGGCGCCGTCCAGGAAGGTGGTGAGGTGGCGGGAGACCAGGGGCGAGTACAGCGCGACGGTGCGCGGGAAGTGCACGGGCCGCGGGCCGCCGCTCGGGGGGCTGTCGCGCTCGGGGCCCCCGCGGGCCGGCTGCAGGGAGGCGGCGGCGCCCGCCGCGCCCTCGGGGCCCGGGCTGGCCGGGTGCCCGCCGTCGCGGGGCCTGCGCAGCAGCGTGCGCCGCCCGAGCGAGCACTGCACCGACGCGTCCCGGCGCGGGTTCACCTGCACGGCCGCGTCCCGGATGCCGACCTTGCGGAGCCGCGGGGCCAGGCCGGGGCTCACCTGCGACAGGAGGGCCATGAGCTGCGCCCTCTGGTAGTTGTCGAAGTACTCAGCGGCCATCAGCTGCCCGTAGCCGGGAAAGGACGGCGGGGCCGCCCCTGCCGAGGAGGAGGAGGAGGAGGAAGCCGCGGGAGGGTAGCCCCAGCCGCGTGGCCGCCAGCTGCCCCCGCCCGCTACGCCCTTGCCCTTGGCGGCGGACGGGTAAGGGTACGGGTACGAGTAGGCGGCGCACGCGGGGTACATGTAACCGTCCTGCACCTCGTCCCCCAGGGAAGCCATAAGCTCAGCCCCGGCCGCTGCAGCCTGCCGCCGCGCCCTAAATAGGCAGCCTTGCGGGGGCGGCCCCAGAGCCCGCCTCACCGACGCCCCCTTCCCGCCACCTTTGTGTCCCCGCGTCCCCGCCGGGAGGGCTGCTCCCGGGCCACCTCGGTGTGGAACTTTTCCACACTCGGAGGTCCACGCAAATACCTTTAGATGTTATAGAAAGAGGCTTTCCTTGCGATGCACGAAGTGATTCATAAGTGAACTTGCCCAAGGGGAAGAGCATTCCAACTAGGTAGAGCTCTCACCTGGAGTAGCTGAGCCAGGTGGTCCCCATACCTTGCTTGTTCCAGGTGTCTGCACCGCCCAGGAAGCTGAAACGAGGCTGGGAGCCTCTGGCTAGCGCGCAAAAATGCGAAGGTTTGGGAAGCTGTTTTGGTTGGCTTACCTATGACCTCAGGTTATAGGTTACTTAATTATCTCAGAGATGCTCCGAGAAGTTTACCTACACAGTAACCCTTTCAGTAAGTGTACTGGGGAAGCACTCTGGCCGACAGTCTTCTCCCCTGCAGCACGTGCCCCGCCCCCTCAGACTCACCCCCGCCCTCCCACACACACACCCTGGCCTCCAGGTACTGTGGAGTACCTCGAGGCTCTGATAACTATTCTTCTTCAGGGTGGAGAGTAGTTCCGCAAATTCTTCTAATCTTATCACCCCTCCGCAAGATAAATTTTTTTATGGTGCAGTTAACATCACTGCAGAAGACCAAGTCAGTCCCCAGTTGGAAAGAAAATGCTCTGTCCACCTGAAAAACGTTGTCTGTTCATCACCAATAGATACCAGATCAAATAAACAAATGCATTAATGTATATATTTTTTTTCTGATTTGAAACAGGTTTGACACTAAAATACTATATATTGTTTAATTGACCTGGTTGGGGATTTTCCTAAATACAGGTCAAATTTCAACATTGTCAAGTATTTATAAGTTGAGCTAGCACACATTTTTTTCCAACAATTACATTAAACTCAATTATGCTTTACAAATATAGCTTTTTTTTAACCAATATAAGATAGTGCACCAAAATTCTACATCTCCAAGACTCTGTTTTCCAAGAGTTTACAGATTTGAAACAGTCATAGAGATTGGTCATGGTTAAAACCAAACAGCACATTTCACTTGTTCAGGCTTCAGGTCAGCAGTCCCAGGTGCGAGTCATAGTACGATATTGATCTGTAATTTGTGAAAGCGCTTGGTGAACACACCAAGGCAACCTTACAGTGGGAAGATTGAAATTGTTACAAGTATATAACATGGACCAATTGTTACCCTTTATGTAAACCATATACACTAACACAGACTATAAATACGAAGCGACGCTTCAGCAGGACGGAGCTGCTGCATGTCTCCACGTTCAGAGAGCAGTCTGAGTGGTTTCCATCATGATTAAGTTGTCTGCTTTCACTGTGCCATAGGACGTGTCTGCCATTTCCTCTTCTTTCAGTTTCTTATAAGAAATATCTGTGTCTTCGTCTTCATCTAGAGGATCTCGCTTGTGTAATATTTCACTCCCATACATTTTATATAATAAAACAAAGATCCCTGCTTCTGCAGACTGGAAAAGGGCATAGAGCAAGGGAAACATGTACATACTTCCTATGAATCGAGGTGGAAAGGCCAGTTTGAGAATGGCAGTGCAGAGCTGCACATTCTGGCTACCTGTCTCCAGGCAGACAGTCCTCTTGCAGTTGGGTGGGAGGTGGAAGAGAGTGGCTAAGCCGTAGCCTGAAGCATAGCCTGCCAAAGGCATAATAATCGCCACCATGTACACGGTTGCAGGAATACTGGCCAGCAGCTCAGGTCCTAGCATAGTGCCGGTCATTATGAAAAGAACCACCAGCGTCACTAGCAGAGACCACAGGGAAACCTAGTGATAGAAAATGGATAAACAAACCATCAAAAAGAAGGTAGCTGAGAAGGAATTCAGGCAAGGAAATCCTAGGCCCTTGGAAGAGACCTTAGGCCCTTGGAAGAGCACCGCCTACTCTGACCTCCCACACAAAATGGAGATCTTGACCGCCACCTTGTCGGGAGGCCTCCAGAACCACGCTGCACAGCTCTAATGGTTCGGACGCTCCTCCTGCAAAACAGCCTCCAGAAGTTTACAGAACAGTTATATGGGGAAGGCTACTCTTCTCCACGACTGCCCCCAGGCATTCAGTCAAAAGTCTTGTTTTGGAATTGTGACTGTTCCGAGCAGGCACTGAATGCGTGAATGTGCCCCCTAATAACAGAGCAATGAGAACTGAGCCCCATAAACCAGGAGTGGTCTGATGAGTAGAGTGGACGAATGGACACTACTTTCCTGGATCAGGACCCATGTTTTCCATAAGAAATTAGCTCTAGTTTAGCCCTGGCTGGCGTAGCTCAGTGGATTGAGCGCAGGCTGCTAACCAAAGCATCACAGTTTCGATTCCCAGTCAGGGCACATGCCTGGGTTGCAGGTCACAGCCCCCAGCAACCGCACATTGATGTTTCTCTCTCTCTTTCTCCCTCCCTTCCCTCTCTAAAAATAAATAAATAAAATCTTTAAAAAAAAAGAAATTAGCTCTAGTTTAACACATGAGATAACAGGCTATTAAAATTTATGAAAACAAGTTTGTGATATTTTTCACCTTCAAAATACTTTATATCTCAGAGAACTAATAGCAATATCAAAAGCAACTACTAACTACCCTGGCTGGTGTAGCTCAGTGAATTGAGTGCGGGCTGTGAACCAGGCATCGCAGGTTCGATTCCCAGTCAGGGCACGTGCCTGGGCTGCAGGCCATGACCCCCAGCGACCACACATTGATGATTCTCTCTTTCTCCCTTCCCTCTCTAAAAATAAATAAATAAAATCTTTTTTTAAAAAAGCAATTACTGTTAGATTAAGTAAGAGAAAAAATGTAAACATAACCGGTGAGATGTTCGTTGCAATTTTGCAATTCCCCCGTTGTCACCTGTTCATGGGAAACCTCCCACCCATGAGTCTCTAGTGGCGCTGAGGAATTATTATAGTAGATGGATGTGTAATAGAGAACAACTGACTGTATAAAACAGTGTGTCATCTTGACTGATACATTTCAGTCATTCAGAAGACAGACTGTGTAAATAGCAAGTGGAAACCTAAAAGTTCCACTCCTAGGTCTTCAGACTGGTAATTAGCTTGTTCTTCTAAATGGGGGTGGGAGTGGGGTGAGAGGTGTTTGTGAGGGGGACGACAGATCCAGAAGAACAGTGTTGTTTCTGGTTGCCTGGATGTCGGGGGGAGGGGGGAACCCCTTAGGGGTGTGTGGGACTGGCATATATGATACTTTAAAAAGTTAGTTAAAACTCACCTGGGCTGGTGGAAAAGTCCACCCTAGAGGATGCTGCAGTTATTATTATATAAGGGACTCATGTTGCCCATGTGCAATTGGCAGAAACCAAACCATTATAAATCAAAACTTTTCTTATATTGAGTTTCAAAGTGTGCCCACATCAAAAGCTTGGACAGAAAATCTGACTCTTCGTTGTGAAAATAATGGCTCCAAAGTTTCCTTTGTACTATTCTAAGTCCTCTGGGTGAGCATTGACATTAAATGCTCATTTTGAAGTGTTTGCAAAAGTATAAAAATGTTATAAAGCATGTCCCATGAGTTTGCTGGTTCAGAAGAGGGGATAAGTTCAGCTTAAACTCAAAGTTAGCCAGTCTCCTTGAACTGTGTATTATTAAATATATTTATCTGTTTTAGCATGGAGATAACTTATTTAATTGACTTTCTCTTAGAATCCTAAAGCATTATAGTAAATGTCACATTAATAGCATTAGCTAAAAGATTAAGCTTAATATGTTCTTAACGTACTTCCAGGTTATCTATTGATATATTAAGAATATAATATATATGCAGGAATAGTTATAAAGGACACCTGCACAATAACGGAGGAGGGGGGTGAAAACCAGAGGGAGGTGGGGAGGGTTGGGGGTTGGGCTGAGGTGGCAAGAAAAGGCAGAAAACTATACTTGAACAACAATAATAAATATATAATATATAAAATATGTGTATATTTACATGTAAATGTATATTTATTACACTCAAATATATATGTTTATTATAGAACACAATTACTTTTACCTAAGGCTGGATATATGTACAGAAAAGAACTCTCTATTTTCCATATTAATAAAAGTTAGCCCCTCTGTATATTCAGATTGCTTTAGAAAATAAATTAGCCCTGGCTGGTGTGGTTCAGCGGATTGAACACCGGCCTGTGAACCACAGGATCACCGGTTCAATTCCCAGTCAGGGCACATGCCTGGGTTTTGGGCCAGGTCCCCAGTAGGGGGCGTGCAAGAGGCAACCACACACTGATGTTTTGCTCCCTTTCTCCCTCCCTTCCCCTCTCTAAACATAAATAAAATCTTTTTTTAAAAGTAGAACAAATCTGTATCTCTCCCTCCCTTACTTGCTCTCGCTCTAAAATTAAAAAAAAGAAATTATATTAAATATTGCAGTACAGAAGAAGAAAAGGAACACAAAAATTTAGTAATGGCAATACAGTTTGCATTATTTATTCAAAATCTAATTTTGTGCTTTGAAGTTCATATTTTGTGCATTCTATTATATTGCCATGATGTAATTTTTTAATTACTTTTGGTCTTATGAGTGTCAACTTCTTTTTAGAAAACAGCAGTCTACAGAATTACTCAGAGTTCTGCCAGTGAAAAAGAGAGTAATGCATTTTAAAATGCTATACAAGTTCCATTGAAATAACCTTATTTCACCTGTGTGTTTGTAACACACTAGTTGCTAATGGGACATGTGTCCATCGGATGCACTGCCATCTACTTCCCACATGACCCGTTTCCTCCTATGAGTATTGAGTTCTCTTGTGCTGTTTTTAATAAATCTATGTCTTGATGAAAGCTATAATTTTTTGAAATTTGAAGGTGAAAATTACCTTTGTGGCATAAACTTTTTTTTTTAAGTGTATCCATGCAAGGACAGCCAAAGCCTTTTCTTCCCTACCCCTTTCCCCCAAACTTCCTAGCATTCCAGCCGGGGTTCTGCGCACAAGGACTCCCTGCGTCTGTCACGTATGGAAAGGAGAGAGCGATGTTACCTTCACAATGTAGTCAGCCACCCGGTTGTATTTGTAGCGGATGAAGACGCCCAGCCCAATCGGGATGAGAGTGCTGCAGAGGGTCAGGGTGATCGCCCCTAGGGGCAGCAACTGCACCAGGGGGGTGTTGATCCAAGCTCGGCTGTAGATCCACACACACAGGGGCATCAAGACCAGGGCCAGCAGCGTGGAGGAGATGGTCATGATGATGCTGCAGAAAAGGGGAGGAACAGAGGTCAGAACGGGCCCTGAGCCAAAGGGCCTGGGAGGCACAGGCAAACCCTCCATCTTGCACCTTGGGTAAGAGGGGAAAGGGGGCGGCTGCAGGTCCCCAGCTTGAGGTCTGGGGAGAACCTACTTCATGGGGAGGGGGGGTTGGCGGGGGGGGGGGGGATGCCAAGTGAGCTGCATGTCCAAGTCCACCTGAAACATGAACTTCGGGCAGAGGAAAAAAAAAAGTACCGTTGCCCCTGGCTTTGTAAAACCTATGACGCCTAGATGGTTTTGAGGGCAAGAAACACTTTTTTCTTTTTCAAGCGTTCCAAATAACCTGTTAGACATGGTAAAGCTGCTGAATACTTGTTGGATTCAACTCAGTCACGTTGTCCTCTATATGAGATAACTCTTTATGGGGACCAATCGCCCTGTTCTGTGTGCATCTCCGGCGAGTGGCCAGTTCCCTTTGTGTTCCAGGGCCCTGCGCCGACAGCCCGGGCCTCGGGGAGGGCGGCGAGAGCGCTGCGGGCGAATCCCCGGGACCCTCAGAGCAGCTCCTTCCAAGTCTAGGTCTTTCCCCGGCAACACTACCTCTTCTCTCTGCCTTGACTTCGAAAGCCGGGGCGCCAACTTCCCCCACTTCCCCGCCTCATTCTAGCCGCCTCTCCTTCCTCTCCTCCTGGTCTTGAACCCTCTGCCGCAAGTGCGGCGGGTTGGGATGAGAAAGATGCCTGAGGGACACGGCTCCGTACCTGAGGTTCATGTCGCCGTCCACCAGCAGGGACATCAGGTTGGAGAGATTGCCGCCGGGACAGCAGCCGCACAGGAGCACCGCCACGGCGGCCACCTCGTCCAGCGAGAAGACGAGCGCCAGCAGGAAGGCCAGCAGTGGCAGGAAGCCGAACTGGCAGAGCGCGGCCAGCAGCGCGCCCACGGGCCGCCGGACGTGCGCCCCGAAGTGGTTCACGTCCACGGTGCAGCCCAGGCCCAGCATGGTGATGCACAGGGCTGCGCCCACGAACACGTTCAGTCCGTGGTTCAGCGGCGTGTCCCAGAATGGGGGCTCGTGGGGGACCCAGGGCCGAGGGAACGGGGAAGCGCCCAGGCTGCCTGCGCCGCCCGCGAAGCCGCTGGTCGTGGGCCCCGGAGTTGGAGTGGGGCCGGGGCTGAAACTGACGCTGGGACCCGGCGCGAGGCTGAGCCCGGGGCTGGGGCCGGCGCTGGGGGTGGGAGCGCCCGAGAAGTCCGGGCCGGGGCTCTGGCTGCTGGCGTTGGGCGGCAGCGTGTAGTTGTCCGGCTGCAGAGAGGACGGGATGAAGAACAGAGTGGCATTGTCGCTCTGGTTCATGGCGCTGTCGTCGGGCGGCTGCAGGTCTGGCTCCTGTCCGCGCTGCGGATGTCTGTTCCCTCCCGCCGCGCGCGCTGGAGGCCGCCTGTCCGTCCGTCCGTTTCCAAGCCTCGGCTACTGCTCGCCGCTGACGTCTCCGCGGCGTCGGGTGGGGCAGGCCGGTCCGAGGCCTGGCGGGGGCTCGGTGGACGCCCGCCGGCTGGCACTTAAGAGAGCGCAGCCCCGGAGGGTGAGCCCAATCGCCGCGCCCCGCACCCGGCAGGCCCCGCCCCGCCGCCGAGTCCCCTCCTTTTAATCACCAGTAAGTGGTTCTGTTAGAGTGTAGCCAGGGGCGGAACAAAGACCTGACAAAGGACAAGAAGAGGAAAAAAAACGTCCCTGGCTGCTGATCAAGTTCTCTGATGGGCTCTGCCTCTCGATAATGACATCTGGAGACCCAGGCGCGTAGGGACAGAGAAGAAAAACGCTTATCTGTGCACGAACATAAACCGTGTACCCTGTGCAAACAGCCTGCAGTCCTGACCTCAGGAGGTGGGGAGGGGCGGGGGCCGACTTCATAGGGGTGGTTCTCTGGTAGGAAGACACACTCCCTATCTGGCTTTAATTTGCAGGCACAATTTTTAAATTAGATTTTTATGGAATCATACTGGTGGTTTTTGCATAAGCGGGGTCTTGGGCAACTGCTCTTGCACTATTTCATTTGGCCCTAAGAGGGACGCTGTTAGGTCGCCTTTTCCACGCAGGGAATCAGGCTCGGGGAAGTCTCTGCCTCGTCAACCAGACCCACGAGTTCCGGACCGACGTGAGAAGTCACACGTCATTGAAGAGTGCAGCCGCGAGCTCGGCTTAGAAAGGGCTGGGGGCGGTGTGGGGGGTGTGTTTTGTAAGTTATTGGCAGATGGGGAGAGGATATTTCATTGATCATAGATTTATGAATACTATAGCTCTGCTGGCATCAGGATTAAAGGACTGAAAGGAAATAAAGTGGTGAGATCCTATGCTTCAGACAGGTGTTATCCCCCAAACAAATCAAATTCTGAGTCCTTGGGAAAGGAGACTCAACGACTTTGTTGGTCTCTGGATACATCCATCTACAAACACAAGTGAAAGCGGCCTCTCTGCACACCAACCACACAGCCCTCGGAGAAGCGTCTGGCTGTCAGGAAGACCAGAAAGTGACAGCCAGTTGGGCTGTGAAAGCCGACAGGGGACTGTCTAGGCCAAAGTCAAGGATGGGGTTTAGCCTGTGTGGGGTTAGATGCTGGAACGAACTCCTCCTCCTGGGGGCTGGTCCCACCTCTCTCGCCTTCCGACTCCACAGGACACGGACAACTTCCCCTTCTCCACATGGGCTGAGCCAGGCGGAGGAACAGATCCTCGATGTGTTTATATCTTCTCCACCCCAAATCTCCTCAAAATGACAGCGAAAATGAAAAATAAGACTGCCCTGGCTGGCGTAGCTCAGTGGATTGAGCTCGGGCTGCAAACCAAAGTGTCGCAGGTTCGATTCCCAGTCAGGGCACATGCCTGGGTTGCAGGCCACGGCCCCCAGCAACCACACATTGATGTTTCTCTCTCTTTCTCCCTCCCTTCCCTCTCTAAAAATAAATAAATAAAATCTTTAAAAAAAAGAAAAAATAAGACTCAATTCACAACATATTGCATTCTTTTTTCTTTCTTTTTATTATTCTTGTTTATTCTATTACAGTTGGCCCAATTTTTCCCCCTTTGCCCTCCTCGGCCAGGCCCTCCCCCCTCCCACAGTCAGTCCTCACACCGTTGTCCGTGTCCGTGGGTCATTCACACATGTTCTTGGACTAACCCCTTCCCCTTCTTTCCACTATTCCCCCTTGCCCGCCTCCCCTCTGGCAGTCGGTCTGTTCCCTGTTTCCAGATACCGTATTCTTAATCACCAATGATTTATTTCTTCTCCGTGACACACAATTTCTATGAGGGCCGTGCTTCTGCAAGCATTTAGGAAAACAGCAAACCTCATCCTTTCCCAAAACACTAACGAGAAAACAACAACAAATATGTTTTCATTTAGGCTTGTGTAAGCAAAAGAAACCTATTTGGATATACAATGAAGCACACTGGCAGTGTTACTTTGGCTGCGAGAGGTCACCCCGGGGAGGCGTGGGGAAACAGGCTAGATAAGGAGGAGGCGCTGCCAGGCCCTGGGGGGAGATAAGCCCAGAACACACCAGGCAGAGGACGAGCTGAAGCCAGCGCTGCAGGCTCCACTCCCACTTGTCCCCTCCTCCTGTTAATGATGTTACAATCCACAATCACATCAAATAAGCAGCAATTACAGGCAGACCAACTCATCCAACCAGCTCCTCTCGAGGTCTGGGAGGTGTTTTGTTCAATGGGCGAAGCGTCAGAAGCAGAAAAGCCTTGGTTTGTAAGCCAGCAGGATCACTGAACGGGGCCAGCGGACCTGTGTTCTCACCTCCTGATGCGGTTGTTGTCTACGCGAAGGAAGCAGACGTTCTTGCCTCCTCTCTTCTTTCTCATCTCTCCTTCGCTCTTTAGGAGAAAACCCAGACTTAGAAACAGCTCATTCTCCAGGTGGGGTGATGTTGGCACGCTGCGTGGGTCACTTACCTTCCTGGACGGTCTCCCCTTCACGTTGCCTGCCCAGAAGGGAGAGATGTATAGAAGCCGGGGTGACAACATGGCACTCGGAAAGCATGCTATTTGGAGGAAAATTAATTTAGAGCCGTGGTGCACACCATTTGCCAGGTTCCTAGGAGGGTCTAAAATCTATTTAGAGGGATATTTAATGACAAGGGGGAAATTCCTGTGATAAGATCTTAAGCAATAAAACAAGTTAAAAGGCCATAGGCATACACACGCACTCCGTATTTTAGTAAATTTATAAAATGTATACAACTTTAGAGGAAATTTTCCCAATGTATATTACACCTGAGTGCAAGTATTAAAAGTGCCTTTTATTTTTTTCTTTGTATTTTATGGTGTTTTCCAAATTTTGGCCATAAATATATTTTATAATCAAAAAATATAAATGTTATCTTTTAAAGTATAAAATCCAGAGAACTATTGGGCATGTAAGCCTGAATACTTGCAGTCAGCGAGGGCCTCAGTGATCGCTCACAGTGTGTTCCAGGCACCTTACAACCTGCTCAGGGATGTCCCGGCAGGCAGCCTGCTTCTTGCCAGGCCCGCAAGAAGTCGTACGGATGGAAGCCTTGCCAGATGCGGCAAATAAAAACACTGGGTGTCCAGTGAGATTTGAATTTCGGATCAACAATAAATAAAGTATTTGATAGAAAGATGTCACAAATATTCAATATTTTACCTGGCAACCTTACCTGGATAAAGAGGATGAGCGGTGGCGTCTGGGACTAGGGTCTCCATGCTGTTAGGACACACACCCTCCTCTGTGGGGGATATGCCACCTGGGAAAAGAGGAGGCGCAGAACTGGGGCTAGGGATGCTGTCCCAGGATTGGTGAACAGAAAAGAGTGAAGTCCCGCCTGGCCCTCTGGGGCTCTTGGCCTGGTTCCAGGTGGAGAGGGGAGCTGAGGTTCCAAGTTCAATGTGTTTAGAGCTGAACTGCAGTTTCGCGTGAGTTGAAGGAAGCTGCTGAGGCACACAAACACGATGGCAGCAATAGTGTGGGGACGGAGTGGATGTGAACTGCACATACTAATGAGTGGCCAGGCTCTAAAGTGGACTAGGAAGACAGGGAGTGAACCCCAGGGAGGACCAGCGGAGGGGAGTGGACTCCAAGGGTGGCCAGGTGGCGGAAGACCTAGGTAAACACTCCAACCTTACCTGAAACATCTCAGGTCCCTGCAGTCACTCCAGTGCGCTGACTCTCAATAGTTTTCTCCCCCAGACTCCTCCCTGTTCTCCTAGGAGACAACACTCTCTTTGGACAGAAACCCATCAAAATCTCCTAGCATAAAGTACAAGTGGAAGCCACTCCCGTCCTAAAGGATCCTGCTTCTGAGTTGTCAGTGGCCAAGTGAGGGATGGTCCCTAGACCCACTTTTTTAATTTTAAAAAAAGGTTGTATTTATTTATTTTTAGAGAGAAAGGATGGGAGGGAGAAAAAGAGGGAAAGAAACATCGATGTGCTAGAGATACATCAATTGGTTGTCTTTCACATACCCCCTAACTGGGGGACCTGGCCTGCAACCCAGGCACGTGCCCTGACTGGGAATCCAACTGGTGACCTTTTGATTAGCAGGCCAGCACTCAATCTGCTGAGCCACACCATCCAGGCCCCCACGTTAATATAGAATTCGGAGTAATCCTAGGCAGGGGGTAGATTTTAAAGTCAGCTTGTGAGGAGAAATTCATATACAGGTAAAACTGACCTTGAAAATCCTTTAAACTCCCATAAGAGTATAATTATCTTTCTTCATGAAGGCCATGCCAATACTTCCCACCCACCTACCATATTGAGACAGATGGATGTTTTTCAGTTGAGTACCAGACAAAGAAGCTAGCTTGCGTTTAGAGGCTGTGTTATATGAAGTGATGCCCTGGGCCATTTCTCCGGGTTCTCAGGCCACGGCAAGCTCTGGAAGCTGAGACTGGCTGGGGAACAGTGGAGTCCCATCTCCAGGCTCACACTGTACTCACCGAGGCCCAATGGCCGGCAGCGTCCCCCACGCATATCCATCGTCTTTCTCCCGCTTTTCCCTGTTTTACACTCAGTTGAATTTGTGAAGGTTAAAGTGTGCCTATGATGTGACTCTAGGAATGAGGATTCTATGCTCAGTGACTGATGCAGGGGTGGAAAGTGATCCAACCCTAGCCAGTTAGGGTCCTTCCCTGCAAGCTTCTTTTTAAAGTGAGAGCCATGGGGGAAGTTTCCCTTTCCTCTCTTGTTAAGAAGTTGGAAAGTTGTGCACTGGCTGGTGTAGCTCAGTGGATTGAGCACAGGCTGCGAACCAAAGTGTTGCAGGTTTGATTCCCAGTCAGGGTACATGCCTGGGTTGCAGGCCATGACCCCCAGCAACCACACATTGATGATTCTCTCCCTCTCTCTCTCTCTCTCTCTCTCTCTCTCTCTCTCTCTCCCCCCTCCCTTCCCTCTCTAAAAATAAATAAATAAAATCTTAAAAAAAAAGAAGTTGGAACGTTGTGAGCCCAGAAGCTGATACTAACCATCGTTCCATTTTATGAAATCACCTAACCTGGGAAATGAAGCCAAAAATAAAATCCTAAACAAAGCACATGAGAGGCAAAGAGAGAGAATGCTCACTGCACCCAAGTCCCTTTTGGGATCTTTTTCCCAGACACCCTTTACATTCCTGGTTCTACGAGCTAATACACCTTCCCTTTCAGCCAAACTAATTTAAGTTGCAACCAAAGGAGTCACTGAATAATACAACCATTTCACCAAGTGGGAAAAGTTGAGCATTTGTTATTCAGTAATGTTACAGTTAGTGATTAGGAGTCAAAGGCTGTTATTGGTGTCAGTGTGACCCCCTTCCTGGATGGCAGCCCCAAGCCCGGTGGCCAGGGCTGCGTGCAGTGTCATTGCACAGTGAAGCAGCTGCTGACAGGTTAACCTGTCATCAAGGTAAGGCCAGCTACCCTAAGCTGGAAAAGACCTTACTGCTGCTGAATAAGATGGAGGGACCCATAACCAACTCAGCCCCTGTGCTAAAATGATGTTGGGATTGGAAGGTTGGTTTGTGTGTAGCTGTTGCTTGCAAACCTCCTGTTCCATTATTTGATCCCCGTGTCCCCATGTGACTTTCCCCAGCCTATCCTGCTCACTCGGACAACACATCAGCTCCCCACCCATCCATCATCTCTGTTCAAGTAGCCTCTCGGCTTCTCCCGAGTCACGTGACTCAGCTGTGCCCTCCCTGCCAGAAGGTCGACACTGATTCAGTCCAGGTCCTCCTTTCTGTGTTGCCTCCAAAGCCTGTCCCAGAGGCACCCTCGGCTTTCCACACAGCCCCTCAACAACTTAACAATGCGTATTTACGTTACATGGAAAGATTGCTTTGTCTTTTCTCTGCTAATCTTCTGCCCTTTAATCAGGTTCACCCTTGTTGTCAACTGTTGTGTAGCTTTCCATCACTGTCAGCTAACTGAAGTGAGAAGTTCTAACATTTCAACGTGTTTTTGACGCATGGAAGATTTTCCTGGGGACTTCATGTGGTGATCTTCATGTGGCACGAAGGCTGGTGTCAGGCGGCATTTGTCATCTGATAAATGGAAAGGAAGAAAACCGTATCTACAAAGCTCTAGCAGGATATTAAACTGAGAATTTATTTCATCTAAACCTGAAAAAAAACCCTCCAGTGACATTTTTTAAGGCTTCCAGCTGAAAAATTACCTCTTGTTAAGTAATGAGACAACCCAATGAATAGCCAAAGTGAGATGGAAAAAAAAGTTTTATGAAAATTAGATTCCACTAATTGATTTCAATTTGGGTTCTTTTTAAATAAAAATTTCCATCACTACATACAAAGTAAAAAAGAATTGTTGACATTTTTAAATTTAGGAAGTGTTATTTTGAAACAGTCTTTAAAGCTGGATTTCTCTTGGAATAATTTAAATCTCCTTCCCCATTATATTATAAAAACAACCTCTTGCTCACTCAACCTTGATAAGTACGAAAATGTGTTGGATGAATAGTAATGAATGCTGGCTTCATATGATCTTAAGAAAAGACTGAGGTCTGTTAATAATTTTATATTGCATACACTCTTTCCTTACTCCCCACATTTAATTAGTCTTGCCATTCAATAGACCTGAGCATTACTGCCCTGCTTACCTGTGTCTGTCACTGATCTCCATTGCTCTGCTTTGTCTAGAATATTGACTAGGAGGTAGCAGATAAGGTCACTGCCCCCCTCTCCCCAGCTCTTCAAATTCATGCTGAGAGGACTTAACTGGGGCTGGGGACAGGGGGTTAAAAATTGATACTAGCATTATCATATTATCATGCTTGCTTAGGTTCTCTCTTAACTGGCCAAATATAAATGACTTTTCAAAAAAATCTGATGTTTTGGAATATATATGAAGCCTGCCCAGAAAGTATCCAGCTATGTAATATGAAAAATAGAGACATTTATTGAAGAAGATACAAGAATCATTGTACATAGGACAGTGATGTCTCAGTTCCCTTCAAAGCAGGCACCTTGGGACTTCACACAGTTCTCCCATGATTCATTTCCAGTTATGGCGTTCTTGAGGCAATCTGGTTCATTGGTAGCAGTTTGAATCAAGTCATTAGCAGCTACACTGCGATGTTCCTTCTACTCTGGTAGCAGAGCCACAGAATAAATTTTGCCATGACACATTTTCATGCCAAGATACTGCGTCAAAATCTCGGACACGGTAGTTTTGGGAATCCCTGGATCAGCTCTAGTTCTTGCACAGACACCAATCTTTGTTCATTGCAGTCGGTACATGGTCAACATTCTCAGGTGTTCCGCTTGTTCCAGGCCTTCCACAATGTGAACCACTTCCAACAGATTCTTGACTATCTTTAAAGTGTTGGGCCACACTTTTGCTTGCGCTCCACTCATTGCATTGTCCTCCAAAGCCTTCCAAATCATCCCAATAGTTTCCACAAAAGAACGTTCAAGCTTAACACAAAATTTGATGCAGATTCATTGCTCCACTCAGTCACTTTGAATGTGACAGCCACATAGTACCCACACTCACACAAGGCCATTTACCACCGGCACTGAGTAGTACAGTGAAGTCATCATTGTCACACATGCACAACCCAGTCCACTGTCCCTGGCTGCCAGGTTACATCGAGGTTGAGTGCACTGTTCTCATTATATTAACAATGGCTGGGCTTTTTTCTGGGCAGACCTTGTTGTATATAACACACATATATATGTATTCAATTTCTTCTATTACTTCAGAGCCCTCAGAGTGGTCTATAGTTATTAGGCATGGCTTCCTAAAATTTCAGAGTTTTTTTGTAATACTGTATTATAACAACTTAATTCAACAACTTGTATTAATCTCCCAGTGTCTTGCTAGACAGTAGAATGATAGAGGTGAATAGAAGGCAATGTTTCATGTTCTCAAGGACCTTGTGGCTCCACCGAAGTGTACAGTCAAGTACACAAATGCACGGCATACAGTGACAAACTTTATATTCAGATTCAAGTAGAGATGAGTGTGATGACCTCTGGCTGTGGAGCCTCAGCCTCATTAACCAATCGGTCACTGGACTTCAACTTATAAAGGAAGACAAAGCACATTCCAAGGGAGGGGAGTAGCTTGAACAAAAAGTCATGGGAACACATTACCACCACAGGCGGAGCAGAGAGTGTATACAGTGTGGCAAGGACAGGAGACAAGGTGTGGAAGGGTAGTGGAGGCAAGTTATCTAGGGCCTTCATTGCTATGTAAAGAGCTTGAACTTTATTCTCTTGACAGCGGAAAGTTAGCTACACTTTCTATGTAAGGAAGGGACATAGGCAGATTCAAGACTCAGAATGACAATTCCAGAAGCTCTGAGTAAACAGATAGGAACAGGCACAAAGAACAGCAAGGGAGTCCAGCTAGGAGGCTGTTAGGGTCAAGCCAACAGAAAATATGTCAGCTTCTCCTGGAGAATGAGCACAGGAATGGAGAGGAGAAGACACACTTGTGGCTAAAGAGAGAGATGACTCAAAGCACAATTAGGCTCTGATTTGGAAGACGGGGCAGAGGGGATGGACCTTCGCTGAGATACAGGGCATAGGCAAAGCAGCAAGTTTGAGACTCAGGCTTTATTAGCCTGTTGGGTGGGGGATGTTTCATGCCCTGTTGGAGTCTAATATGCAAATGAACTTCAGTCCTGAGCCCTATGGCAGAGGAATTGGGGAATTGCCCTAAATTAGTGGTCAGATTTAGGACACTATTGCACCTCCATTTCCTGGTACTATGACTGACTTGGTTAGCAGAAAATCCTTCTTTTACAAAAAATACTCAGATATAAAATATGCTGCGTTAAAAACAACAAACATCCTTTTAAAGGCATAAATGTTTTCACAGTAGCATGAATAAAAAACCTCCATATACTACATCTAATAGGCATTCCAGAAGGAAAGAAAATACAAGAAGTAATATTTGTAAATGTAATAGTGAAGAATTATCCAGACTTGAAGAAAGACATGCATCCAGATTCAGGAGGCATAATGAATTCTGGGAAGGAAAACAGGAATAAACCCATAGCAAAAAAAAAAAAGAAAAAAAAAAGGACAGAATATCTTTATTACACAAATTACATAATTGTTGGCTTTACTTCTCTCATTTCTAAGTTCACCTTAAACTGGATAATATATAACATCACTTACTCAGGAGGTATCTGAGTAAGTATGGGGGACCGGGATGCACGAGTGAGGAAGACCACCTCTGTAAAAGCAGGTGCCTTCCAGCCACCACACTTCTGTTCGCACTACCTGTACGCTCTTCATCGGACCCCCCCCCACCCCACCATGTGTGTTCCTTGTCCTCAGTTACACCCTTCGGTGTTGCTGTCCTAGGATTTAATCAGGGCCTTTGTTTTTACTTCTCACTTTGTATATTCTTACGTGCTTTCAGGAACTCACCTGCCTTTGCCCATGACCTGTAGACACTGACTCCCTAATCTCTACTTCGAGTCCCAAATGTGAGCCCTAAATCCACCACAGATACTGCAAACATGACATAAAGCGGACACTCACCATCCCCACCTCGTACCTTCCTTTCTTTATCTTGGTTACGGGCACTGCTATCATCAGTCTCTTGCCTTTACATATGTGTTTCCGTGGTCAGAAAAACATCCACCCCTTTCCTTCCTTTAGAAATATCCAATTCATCCCGTATGTTTTCCTTCAAATCTTACTTCCTCTGTGAGCCCCCGTGATTCCCTCTAGTTTCCCTGTTTGAGTTCTGTACTGTCTTCTTTGGCTTCCATTTTGGTTCTCACCCATCTTGTAAATAGGGTTTTGAAGTCTACCTTCTGCAATAACTACAGGTGTGTTGC
This sequence comes from Phyllostomus hastatus, assembly GCF_019186645.2. Taxonomy (NCBI): domain Eukaryota; kingdom Metazoa; phylum Chordata; class Mammalia; order Chiroptera; family Phyllostomidae; genus Phyllostomus; species Phyllostomus hastatus. The sequence goes on along the minus strand of NW_025333709.1, from coordinate 29,858,108 downwards.
TAGCAGGAGCTGTGCCGGTACTGTTTTGTGTCCCAAGCCTCGCCTTTGCATGGTTCCTATCCTGAAATAGGCCCACTTTGAATAGAGTTGAATGAATGGGCAGGTGAATGAATGAATGGAGGTGTCTTATCCAACCAACACATGCGGGAATCAAGAGTGTGGCTTTAGTGCTATGTCGTCATCTGGTGACAACATTCGCTTCTGATTGAACTGGCTCCTACTTGTATTCTGGTACTGAAAGTGGAATTATTGCCCATAGCATACTAGCTGTCTTTTTCTTTCTTTCTTTTTTTAATGCTGTCTGTTTTTTGGCAGCTGGGGGTTGCCAATCATTGTCATAAAGCAGACTCAACAGCTCTGCTCCAAGTGACCTGATGTGGAACTGTCTGGGCTGTGGGCTGGAATATTAAATGACTGTGTGTTTCTGCAGCTTGCTGAGCCTCTTGAGTCACAGCCGCAGTAAAAACATTTTAACAAAATTAAAATGTCCGTGGGGGAAGGGAAAGCAGAGAATAAAGAAGGTTGGGCAGAAAGGCAAGAGAGACAGCGGTGTTGCCTAATTTCTATATTTAGTTATAATAGCAAAGCAGAGACTAAGACTGAGAGGTCTACATTTGGGATTTAAAATAGTCTAAATATGCTACGCATCGGATTGAAAACAAAGATAAGAATTTTTCCGGAAAATACATACACTAAATCGAAAGGGGCCATGGGGCAAAGAAATAAAAGCTATCTCATGGGGAGAGCAAATTGAAATAGATCAATTACCTCTTGTCACTTCCTATTTCCAAACTAATGAATTACTTTTTAAAAAGCTTGGCGCTGCGCCCCGCTGAGTTTGGCACAAAGAAGGAAATTCCTAATGGGCCTCTCGTGCAAATGCGGAGTGGCTGCGAGGACGAAGTGCTGTTGCCTCGCAGGGAATCAACATAAATGAACTCTCGTTCATAGAGAAAAACTAGAACTTGAAAAACCTCCGTGGTGAGCTAGAGCCCTGAGGAGCACACTGGATTTTACTTTTATGCAAATGAGTACTTCCAGTGTTACCTTGAGCAAAGGGAAGCAAAGGGATCTAAAAACCCGAAAGCATGAGGTAGCGGTCTCTGGTTTGCTCCATTAAGAAAGGAAGACATCACTTGCCCCGCTGCTTTCCAGGCCCCCGGGGCACTGGGGTGAGTTCGATGAGATCTCTGCACTCACCCACGGACGTGAAAGGAACGGCTGGAGCCAACCGTGAGGCGTCACAGGGGGTCAAAGAGCCCGAAGGCCGGAAGGACAGCTGCACCCCAGCAGGGACTAGAGGAGGATGCTGAGCTCCAGCAGGAGATAACTGTGGTAGCCTGAGTGAGAGATAATGAAGTTAGCGGAGCTGAGCCTAGTCCTCCAGTGAATTACAGCTCATCAACCCACGTGAGTCACGCGGTCTGGGATGCGAGGTATTTCCAGAACACACGTAATCGGAAACTGGGCCTTTAATTTATTTTGGGATGAGGTGGGGTGGAAATGAGTAAATAAAATATATTAGAACAATGCTTCTCGCCCTGGCTGGTGTAGCTCAGTGGATTGAGCGTGGGCTGGGAACCAAAGTGTCCCAGGTTCGATTCCCAGCCAGGGTACATGCCTGGGTTGCAGGCCATAACCCCCAGCAACAGCACATTGATGTTTCTCTCTCTCTATCTCCCTCCCTCCCTCTCTAAAAATAAATGAATAAAATCTTAAAAAAAGAAAAAAAAAGAACAGTGCTTCTCAAACTTTAGGGTGTACAGACATCACCTGGGGATTTTGTTCAAAATCAAATTCTGAACAGAGTCCAGAGCAGGGCCTGAATTCTACGTTTCTGACCAGTACCCGGGAGATGTATGCTCCACGGACCACACTTTGAGTAGCAAGGCATTGGGGCATCCTACAAATAATTTAAGGATTTAAAGAATATTCTTAGCCTGATGAAAGAACACGGGCTTTGAAGTCAGAGACCTTTAAATTTTAGGTCCAAGATTCACCACTTACAAGTTGCAGCGGCCCTCTCAGTCCGTTTCCGCATGCAGTCGCAGTGTCTCGGGAGCTGGCGAACGGGCGAGGTTGAGATAATACATGTAAAGACTTAGTAGCACAATGTCTAGCTCACAGCAAACGCTTAGTAGATGTTAACTATTATTATTATTACTATTATTCTGTAAAAGAGTGTTCCACGGATCCCATTATCAGAATCACCAAGGTGTTAGATTAAAACGCAGATACCTGGAGAACGCATTGAACCCACTGAACCAGAGTGTCTGATGGAGGACCAGCATTTTTAACCAACCCCTGCTGGAAACTCCGCGCACATGCGGACAAACCTGGTCAAACCACTTCCCAAGAACATTGAGTTAGCATGCCGCGCCAAACCCTGGCTTCCACCGTGACCTGGCTTCCTGAGTGGGTGAAAGGTGAAAGGCAGCGTGGCCACTGGGCTCCAGAGGTGGCACCGCGTTCAGAACTGAAGGAGAAACCTACGCTCTGCGGCATCGTATTCCTTGTCAGGGAAGGGGCGCGTATTCCAGGACAAAGATTGCCCTTCTGAGCCACCTTCTCCTCCACCGTCATGCAGGTTTCTTGCCATCAAAAGGTAAAGGAAGTACACCTTTCCAGGCCAGTTCTGGGCAAAGCTGACTCTGGACTGAATATCAAAGGTGTTCCGTGTGATTTTTGAGGCCTTTCCACTGTTTTTATGTTGTCCTTTGCCCTATTTCTTAGACCCACCTTCTCTCCTAACTAGTGCCTTGAGCCACCGCATTCCTCTCAGTCCCAGGGCGGCGTATGCTCCCTCACCTACCATCTCATGCCTCCTTCTCATGCCTCCTTCCTGCCCTGCACACCAACTGACCACTTCAGTGCAGGGGTAGGGTAAGGAGGTGATGAGGTGGAGAGGTGCACATCCTTTAGATGGAACTGGTTTTGCTGAACCAAAGTCCCACCTACAAGGATGTGGCCCAGCTCCACAACCAGAGGGACCAAAGGCAGTACTGCCAACAGACAAAGCCAGGACTTTACTTAGGAAATAAGGTCAAATTTGCTCTCACTCATGATTGAATGACCAGTTTCCCAGATTTACAGAGTGTAACAGGTAACTTCAGTCTAGAAAAAGGCAGATAAAAGTAGTTGTCTAACACTGCCTTAGAAAAATCTTAAAAGCAGTGCAAAATATCAAATAGTTTGACATTTGATCAAAGTATCCATGTTGATCAAATGAATTTCTCAATGACCCTGTGAGGGTCAATTATTCATTTTCCAAAATCTCTTGCACATGTCATGTAGTAGGCAGTCAACATATTATTTGTTAAATATTTATTATGTGGTAGACATTGTTCTGGGTCATGGGAATACTACTACATAATATTTGTTTATTTTAAAATGCAAATAAATAAGTTAATTTTAGGCGATTATAGAATCATGTGCTATAATAAATGCTATGAACAAAAAAAAGTAGGATAATGTGCCCTGGCCGATGTGGCTCAATTGAATGGTTGGAGCATCATCCTTTAGACCAAAAAAAAGGCTGCAGGTTTGATTCATGGTTGGGGCACATACCCAGGTTGTGGGTTCAATCCCTCGTCCAGGCGCCTGTGAGAAGGCAACCAATTGATGTATCTCGCATCGATGTTTCCTTCTCTCTTTCTCTCCCTTCCTCTCTCTCAATAACCAATGAAAAAAAATGTTCTCAGGTGAGGATAAAACAAACAAAAAAAGGGGTAATGTGATTGGGTGTCTCATGGAGGTGGCACTCAAGTTGAGAGGTACACAGGTGGAATGCTGTAGCCATGTAAACATCCAGGGAAGAGCATTCCAAGCAGAAGGACAGCAACGCAGAGACCTGGGCAGAGGAACTAGCCTGGCATCTCCAGGGACAGGGAAAGGCACCGATACATGTCTACATTAAATATGTGAATACTGAGTATCTCCGAACAGACATGATTAGAAGCCTCATCAGAGTTTGAACAATGGCATTAGCACACGATCAATTACTTAATTACTTTTCTTTTAATTCAGTGAGTATTAAGTATCCCCCAGGTGGCGCACTCTCTGCTAGATGCAGAAGGTGAGAGATGCTTCTGAAAGTGTCTGCCCCAGGCCACTCAGAACTGGTGGCGGAGACAGACACGCAGGCACGTATTTAGAACTACTTCCCATCTGAGTTACAGCCCGGAGTCAGAGTGTCACTGAAGGCTGGGGAGGCTTCGGGGAAGGCCTCACTCCTCCAGGAGAGGAGTGGAAAGCTTTTACATAAGAGGTGACCTCTGAATTGAGCCTTTAAAGATGAATAGGATTTAACAAGATGAATTGTTCCTGCAACGCTGTGGACTAGCTAGTGTGAAAAATCCTCCAGTTACAAAACAACAGAACTGCTGAATTACACACAATAAATATCCTTTGAAAACCAGGAATGTAGAATGGTGAATTAGCGCTAAAGCCAATGTTTTATTGAAGACCTTTGTCAAAACTAGGAATCCAGAGCCCTGGGCTGAGGCTGGGGTGGGGGCAGGACACAAGAGACAGAGTCCCTGGTGCCACAGGTGGGGAGTGGGAAGTGAAATGGTCCACACAAAGTCAGAATCTGGAAGGGCCACACCCTCCTAAAAAAGGTAGGAGAGCAGCTGACATAATGCTGTATATAGAGAACCCTAAAGATTCCACCAAAAAACTGCTAGAACTGAGAAATGAATTCAGTAGAGTAGCAGGATACAAAATAAATATCCAGAAGTCAGTTGCATTTCTATACACCAGTAATGAACTAACAGAAAGGGAAACTAAGAAAACAATCCCATTTACAATTGCATCAAAAATACCTAGGAGTAAACCTAACTAAGGATGTAAAAGACCTGTACTTGGAAAATCATAAGACACTGAAGAAAGAAACTAAAGGAGATACAAATAAGGTGGAAACATATACCGTGTTCATGGACTGGAAGAATTAGCATCATTAAAAAGTCCATACTATCCAAAGTAATCTATAGATTCAATGCAATTCCTATCAAGATTCTAATGGTTTATTTCACAGAACTAGAACAAATATTCCAAAAATGTATATGGAACCACAGAAGACCCCAAGTAGCCACAACAATCTTGAGAAAGAAGAACAAAGTGGGAGGAATCATACTACCTGATATCAAACTATACTATAAGGCCATAGTGATCAAAACAGCATGGCACTGCCATAAAAACAGACACAAAGATCAATGGAACAGAATAGAGAGCCCAGAAATAAACCCACACTTTTATGGTCAATTGAACATTTGACAAAGGAGGCAAGAACATACAATGGAGTAAATTTATGACAGTCTATTTAATAAATGGTGTTGGGAGAATTGTACAAATACATGCAAAAAAGGTGAAACTAGACCACCTTATACCATGCACAAGAATAAACTCCAAATATATTAAAGACTTAAATGTAATACTTGAAACCTGCCTGTATTGTAGCAGGGTGATTCAAGGGGCCGACCGAGTGAGAGCCATCGTCACCAAGATCTCTGCTACCCTCCTCATCATATTCTCTCTCTCTCTCTCTCACCTGAAGACAAGTGATGGCCATATTCTTGTATGCTCTTGACTTTTTTTGACCATTGCTGTAAAAATTTCTCTTGCCCCCTTTATGCCCTATTGCTTGATCGTCTAAGGAACTCATTCATTCCAAGATGTTTTGACCTCTCCCTGGGAGCTGGAGGCAGGTCATATGGCCTTAGAAGCAGGACAGACAGGGCACCCCACCCCCTTTGATGCCATATTCTACGACCATCTGTCGGCTCCACCCGGTAGCCCTGCCAGATGTCCAGCTGCGGTCAGCCATCCAGTCCCCGAACTCCTTCCTTTCCTAAAAGTTCCCTGCACTCAATCCATTTCCTAAAGTCAAACTTAGTAAAACACATGTGAGTCACAAACCCCCGTATTAGGATGTATAATGATTAAAACACCACGTATGCAGGACTTTCTAATTAATGCGATTGTTACAAGCAGTGGACTTGCGATATGCAGCCACACCGCAGCCGGCGAGGTTCCCTCCCAAACCGTCCAGACCTCGTTTTCATGTCTCCCAATTGTTTGTTTGGGGGAGTAACTTGAGACCTTACTTATGTATCATTTTGTTTAAGATACTAGATTTGGGGACATGCATAAGAAGTTTTTCTCAACAAACTACAACACAGAAGCATGTGTGCAGAGGCTGTCCGTCTGCGGCGGGGAACTAAAGGACAAGAGGTCTTGGAGCAGGAGACCGTCACCGGGGAAACGGTCTGCCCGCTGCCTCCCGCCTGGCAGCCCTTCCCTGGGCGCTGTCCCCCGAGCGGAGCGCCCGCGGAGCCGCCGCCGCAGGAGGGGCCGCCGACCTCAGTGTCGTCCCGGGCATTTCCACCGCCCAAATGAAGGCTGCCTCCCTGCCGGAGAAGGGACGCTTCATGAGAAAATCAGGCTATCTATCAGTGGCGGAAAAAAATACACTGAAAGAATGCACCCCCACCCCACCCCGCCTTTGTCTTATTGATCAGTTACAAGTCGATGATTCGAGGGGTTGCAGGAAGTAGGGTTTGTGACGTCAGCCTGCGCAGCGGCTCCTTTCAGCCTCGGCCCCTTAGGCCCGGCTGCGCTCAGCGGCGGCACCCACGCAGGTGGGGTTCGCTGCAGCGTCGGTTCCACTAGGCGGTTCTTATTTTGGAGCCACGGAATTCTGCCAAGAAATTCTACTGCAGCCTTAAATGAATGAATTCGGCTCTGACCCACATAATTTACCAACCACTGCTAAGCTTCAGGTTGGAAGTTTGGTGAGAAAATAAAGTCCTCGGTGCGTCTGTCTGTGCCTGTACTTACAAGGGTCCAAGTGGCCACACAACTGCATTGCATCTTATTCGCTAATTGGCAGCAAGCTATTTTAAAGAGCTGAAGTAACTGGGTTATTTTTTCAGACGTTTTAATTTGAAAGTAAGCAAAATGTCTCTTATTGATGTCTTCCTTAAAGGCTTTTGATTACAATTATGAAATAGTCACTTAGTTTTTAAATAAATGCCCGATGATGATAATGGTTTATTTTTAAATGAAGACAGATTTTTAAAAAGATTTTGTTTATTTTAGACAGAGGGGAAGGGAGGGAGAGAGGGAGAGAAACGTCAGCGTGTGGCTGCCTCTCGTGTGCCCCCTACTGGAGACCTGACCTGGGCTGCAACCCAGGCACGCACCTGACTGGAAATCCAACCCGCGACCCTTTGGTTTGCAGGCGGGCACTCAATCCACTGAAGTCACACCAGCTAGGGCTGATTTGTGTTTTAAATAGCAGCACCAGAAATTGTAAGGTCAAGATTCCGATCACCAATTCCAACAGGGGGACAGTGGTTCCCACACCAAGCAATTCTTCGACACCAGCTGGGTGTGCTACAGTTGAATCATTCGGACAGTGTCTACCACAGGATAAGGGCTCCGTGCTACAAGATTGCCCCACCCCACCAGTTGCCAATGGAAAATCCAGGTTATTTATCATGTGTGCTTCTGATTTACTGACGATAAATCAGAGGTTCCAACCATCTCCCTCTCCCCACCCACCTTTGTGCTGGTTTAATTTGCTAGAATGGCTCACAGAACTCAGAGAAACAATTTACTGATGAGATCACTGGTTTGTTACAAAAGGATGCGACTTGGGAACAGCCAGATGGGAGAGACACACAGGGCAGGGCATTGGGAAAGGGCACGGAAGGGTCATGCCCTCTCGTAGCCCACCGCTCTCCCCACATCTGCACGTGTTCACCAACCCGGAGGCTCTTGGAACCCTCTGCTTTTGGGTTTTTATAGAGGCTTCATTACAGAGGCACAATTGATTAAATCATTGGTCACTGGGGATTGATTCGAACTCCAGCCCCCTCAGCCTCCCTGGAAACCAGGGAGTGGGGCTGAGAGTTCCAATCCTCTATTTCTGATTGGCTCTTCTAACAAGCAGCGCCATCCATAGGCGGATCGAAAAGGCACCCGATTAAGCTAACAAAAGATGCCCTGACTGGCGTGGCTCAGTGGGTCGAGCATTGTCTGCCACCGAGAGGTCTCTGATTTGATTCTGGGTCGGGGCACATGCCTGGGTTGTGGGCCAAGTCCCCAGATGGGGGTGCACCAGAGACAACCGATCAGTGTTTCTCTCCCTTTCTTTTTCCTTCCCTCCCCATCTCTCTAAAAATAAGTAAAATCTTTTTTAAAAGATAACAAAAACACATACATTATTCTCATAACTTAGGAGATTTCAAGGGTTTTCGGAGCTCTTTGCTAGAAATGGGGACTAAGGCCCACTATAACAGTAGCCTTTTGGGGTCCGTATGATGTAGAGTATGTCACCCTTAAGTTTCCTCTTCCTGGGTGGGCCCTGAGGTTGGCTTTGTCTCCTTGGCCTCACGAGGCTGGAGACCTTAAGACTAAGCGTTTGGCGTCAGCGAACTCGCTGAGCGAAAAGGGTTCTGGTGCTCAGGTGCTTTCCCTTGATTCTAGGTTCAGGCTTTCCCCCGAATGCAGCGTAGCATTTTCATCTTTACTGATGTCTTTTCATTTCTTTACTGTTTTTTAAAAATATTTTATTTATTTTCAGAGAGAGGGGAAAGGAGGGAGAAAGACAAGAAAAGAAACATCGATGTGTGATAGAAACATTGACCCGCTGCCCCTCGCATGCCCCCAGCTGGGGACCTGGCCCACAACCCAGGCATGTGCTCTGACTAGGACTCAAACCAGGGACCTTTGGTCCACAGGCTGGTGCTCAATTCACTGAGCCACACCAGCCAGGGCCTCAATTCTTTACTGTTTTAAATGTAATTTTAACGAAATTGTATCTAACATTTTTCCTTTTAGAAAAATGGTTAGTCCTTATTATCCAGTCCATCATTCATGGAAACTGAGCTTCTGTTTGTATAGGCTGTTGCAGCACACAAACCATATTTCTACGATACTTCCTTTGAATGCCCTAGTCAGCCAGTGCGGTAGCAGAAACTCAGAACTGCAAGCTAGGTCTGGACTGCATCATTTCATCCAACAGGCAACACATTTTCTGAAGCTGGCTCCCAGGTGCCCAAACCCCAACCATTAACAAACAAATCCAATTGTGAGCTTGTGAGCTCATCCACAAGGATGTTTTGGCAGGAGGATACCATGTAGGGCGGGCGTTCCCTGAGAGCCTCATTCTGAGATGGCATGGGGCTTGCAGAGAAATACGAAGAAGGGCCAGGCAGAGAGAGAACCTGCGCTGAGTCAGTTCCAGCAGGTGATTTTGCTGGAAGCCGAGGCAGTTCGTTAGAGGGAGTCATAAATACCCAGTGATGAGAGAAGTCAGCTGACTCCAGCTGCAGCTGGGAATACTGGCTTCAGGTTAAGCTAGGCTTAGCAAGCAGGAGACCTGAGCCTTCTCTGAGAAGGAGAAAGACCTGGTGGAAAGCAGGATGTGGGCGTGGCTAAGAGAGCAGAAGCAGGGCCTGTGAGAAATATTTGTTAACCCAGGGGTGGAGTGTTGGGGGTACTTTGGGTGAGTGTTCAGCGGTAGTGTTTTCAGAAGCAGAGGGCCTGGGCAGGAGGGTCTGAAGAGCTTAGGGGAGTCTGAGGGCTTGGTCGGCCAGAGCTGTTCACCTGTATTTGTCTTCTGGCAATTTTCCTCAGCTGTCAGTGGTTTCCCCCTCTGCCGATTGTGTTCTCTACCCATGCTTACCAAACCGTGGCTATAGACAGAGGTGAGATTTGATGTCAGACACTCATGATCAGTGTGCTCCACTATCATGCTTCTCCAAGGATAAGCACATTTCTGCCGGGAGGTAGGAACTGCCACAGAACAAGGGAACTGCTTCCTCAAGTGTGACTTTTGTTTGGGAGAGTTGGGACACTAATATTTTCTTTATTCAAAGGAATCATTTACCTTACAGTCCTCTATGCCCCACTTTCTTTTCTTATCTTTCTCCAGGAGATCACAGTATGACCAGGACTTTGGTTACCAAGTATATGCAGTGAACCCCCGGTCTGCATGCACAGCCTGGAAATCTTGCTTGGGCTCCGGGCACCTACATACGACTTCCATCTGAAGCTTCGAATGTCTAAAACTCAGCTCAGTATCTGCTTCCCAAAGCATACATGTTCTCCTGCATGCATGCATGCATTCATTCATTCACTCATTCATTCATTCACTCAAACAGACAGTTGTTGGGCTTCAAGTACTACATTGCATTAGGTACCAGAAATAATCATGAGCAAGATATATGTGCTTCCTGCTCTCATGAAGCTTCTAGTCCAGTGAAGTATGTTCATAAGTAAAGAAGAAAATTTCCTAGACCCAGAGGATGAAAATTTCCTAGACCCAGAGAATACAAATTTCCAAGTTGAAAAGACCCACTGAGGGCCTAAAGCAATATTTAAAGAACTTAACCAATAAAATAAATATGAGAAAAATATAAAAACACTTGAGACAAAGAAAACAATTTTTCAGAAATAAGGGGAGAAAGTCCATATTCAAAGGAACAGGAATAGAATGAAAGTAAGACTTCCAGTACCAATACTAATTATTTGAAGACCATAGAAAAATGCCTTCAACACTGATGCACTTATCTGTAAGGAAGAAATACTATATCCTTAGAACTATCCACCTGTATTAGCTTCTCCAGAGAAACAGAACCAAAACATGTGTATTTATATAGAAATAAATTTATTTTAAGAAATTGGCTCATGCGATCATGAATGCTGGTAAGTTCAAAGTCTACAGGTTGGGCCAGCAGGGTGGGCCGGCAGGCTGGCGACCCAAAGAAGAACCAATACCGCAGTTCCAGTCCAAATGCCGCCTGATGGCAGAATTCCCTCTTGCTCGCAGGAAGTCAGTCTTTGTTCTAGTTAAGCCTTCAACCAATTGGATAAGGCCCACCATATCCTGAGGGCAAACCGCTTTACTCAAATCCACCTGTATGTGTCAACATCCAGAATAGTCGTTGACACATATTTGGGCACTGTGACCCAGCCAAGTTTACATAGAATTAACCTTCACAATGAAGAATAAAATATGTTCAAACATTCAAAGCCTTCGAAAGTTCACCTCTCATGCACCCTTTCCCGTGAGCCTCTGAGAAAGCTTCACCAAAACAAGGGAGTGAACTGAGAAAGAAAACCCCTGGACCTAGGGAGAGGTTCTAACACGGGCCAGTCTCGGGATGACAGCTATGGAGCAGGCGGAGAAAGTCACCCGGGCAGGTGGGAGCAGCAGGATGGTGCTGCCCAGGGAAGGAAACCAAAGACAGATTCTCTGTTTTCTTGTATTTTTCCTGAGTCTCTAGGGCATTGTTACTCTAGAGCCATGCTTCCTGTATTTAAATCCTGGCTCGATTCCTTTGCCACTAGCGGATGCTGGGCAAGCTACTTAATCTCTGGTGCATCAGTTTCTTCACATGTAAAATGGGGGTGATTGTTGTATGTCTTACTGTGGGGGGATGGTGGGTGGTCAAGATGACCTAGGTCAAGTTACTCAACACCCCCAAATCTCAGGGGCTTAAAACCACAAAGATATTTTGCTTTTTCATGCTGCATGTCCCTGAGGATTGGCTGGCTGGGGGCTCCACCTTGTCCTTATTAAACAGTCTCTGTCTCTGGGTGAGTGTCCGTCACCCACAGTGGCAGTGTTTTCTCTGGTAGGGGGAGGAAAAAATAAAGGCTCCTGTCCAGAAGTAATGTGTCGTTTCTGCTCATGTTCCACTGGCTGAAGCAAGGGAATAGCAGGGACATACCACGGGCCCCGATGCCCAGGCGGAGGAGGCTGGAATGTTGAAGGGTGCGCCAAGGACTCTGGTGGAACCCATGTCCTCCCATCATCCCCAGGAGGAGTCCACAGCACCAGGTAAGAAGTGGAGCCGAACCACCTGAAGGGAGGGAACAAATGGGTCTTCAAGAAGGGAACAAGGAGAAGGCCGGAGGATGGGAAGGGGGCCATGAGCACAGGGACATTGGCTTTGAATTTTGAGAGAGAGAAGACAAACGAGAGCGTTCCTGTGAGAAGCGGGAACTTGGAGAGCATGAGGAAGTCTGAATTTGCAGGAACTCCGGCTGGGTGGTATGCCGCCTACTAACACTTATCAGAGAGGAGCTCTGTAATAGCTCTGAAATTTTAACAGACTTTTGTTACGTTTCTTTGAGCTGGAACACCAGGGTAAGATGGGCCCCAAGGGAGCCCACGCATGAGTGTTAGCAAGAGAACCCAAGGAACTCGGGCCGTGGAAGCAGCTTCCCCGCAAGTGTCCTGGGAGCCTCTCCTCATTCATCGCCCCTGCTGGTGGGGTGTTCTGGTAGGAGTTAGAGAAGTTCAGATAACAGTTTTTAAAATATTTAAGTATTTGAAATGCATCTAATCCAATTTTGATGCATCTTCATATACTTACAGTTCACTTAGAAAAGTCCTTCTTTCCAACATTCAATTTGTCCTGCAAATGTATTATTTTTAAAGTATTTTCCCTGGTTCCCAAAAGAAACAGAATGGAAATTAGGTTCTAGGCTCACTATTTTAAAATGCATTTTTTAAATGCCTTGACTGGTATGGCTCAGTGGATTGAGTGAGGGCCTGCAAACCAAAGGGTCGCCAGTTCAATTCCCAGTCAGGGCACATGCCTGGGTTGCAGGCCAGGTACCCAGTAGGGGGGCGCATGAGAGGCAACTACATGTTGATGTTTCTCTCCCTCTCTTTCTCCCTCCCTTCCCTTCTAAAAATAAGTAAATAAAACCTTTTACAAATTAAAGTAAAATGTGTTTTTAAATAAACTTTTTTATTTTGGAATAGGTTAGACCTACAGAAAAGTTGCAAAGATAGTAAGTTCAGAGGTCCCACACACCCTATGCCCAGTTTCTCCTATTGTTAAATCATACATCAGTGTATTTGTCAAGATTAATGAACTGATAGATACATTGTGTTAACTAAAGTCCATACTTCATTTAGATTTCCTTAGGTTTTTGCCTAGTTTCCTTTTTCTGTCCCAGGATCCCACCCAGGAAACCATATTAGATTTTGCCATCATGGTATCCTCATTATATTTTGATAGATCTCATAGTGATTCACTTGTACTGAAAAGAAAACATTGAATTCAGAGCTGAGGGAGAGTTGAGATGTAAAACTCTCCAAGAGAAAACAAGATCTCCCCCTGGTGTTCAAATAGAAAGTAGCATCTTGCCCTGGCTGCTGTGGCTCAGGGGATTGAGTGCAGGTCTGTGAACAGAACGCTCGCCGGTCTGATTCCCAGTCAGGGGACATGCCTGGGTTGCGCGCCAGGTCCCCAGTAGGGGGCGTGTGAGTGGCAACGGATCGATGTTTCTCTCCCTTCCTTCTCTTCTCTCTAAAAATACATACGTAAAATCTTAAAAAAAAATTGCATCTTGACTTTCCAACGCAGTGCTGATGCAGAAGAACAAACCCTCCTCAAAAAGTTTATTTGGGGAGTCATAGTTTAACTATCATCGATAGAAAGAGAAGATACAGTCAATTACTAACGCAAACGGCAAACAGCCTCAGCAGCAGCATGTTTTTGAAGAGAGGGAGCCTGGGACCTGGCAGGTGTCACGTCAAAAGCCCGTGGAGTTGATGCAGGCACCTCCCCTCTGGGGCCTGGTATAGTGCCACGCTCAATAGGTAATCAAAGCCTGAAGAAGCGGTTTTCTGTGGGTTGGCATTCTTTAGATTCATTAATCAGGGTTAATGAATGAATCTAAGAGGCACGGCGTTCAATCCTCAAGCCTATTGTTACCTAAACGGCTGTCTACTTCCCTGGTCTTTGCTGAGCAGCACTTCCCCGCCCCCTCCCCCAATTACTGAAAACCAGGTTTCTGGCTATTCACACGTGTGATCATCATGAAAAATCAGAAAGCGTGCCAAAAGAGGCCTGTAAAATAACATTCCTAAAGACAGAAAATCAGACACTAGCCATCCATATAGAAATAGACATAGTTAAGAGCTTAGAGCTTTGATAGGATATTCTTCTATGGAATTCTAATGATTTGTATTGACTTGGGTCAACAGGAGAAAGAGAAAGAAACCCAGCACATTTGCAGGGACGGCTTCAACACTGGCATTTGGGCAGTAGGACTGACAGCTGGTAGAGAGAGAAACACATCTATTAAACACAGAATACAGTCGTTGATTCCCTTGATGAGTTTAAACCGTCAAATGGCATTCCTATTGCAATCAGCATCTGCTTATGACAGCGTCAGAAAAAGATTTTTGTTAAAAGTGACTGAAATTTAAAAAGGTCTTAGGAATTTAGCTAAGTTTTTATTACTTAGAAAATTTATTTATTTGTGGCTGACCCTGTTACTTGCTGGTCCAACATCCACTTGCCCTTTTCTTCCACTAACAGAATTCACTAGGAAGGCAATGCACTCAGCTAAATATGTATGTATTCCCTCTCCCAGCTTCCTTTGTTGGGAGATGCTTTGTAACAGTGTTGGACAATGACATACAAGCAGAAATCTGCTGTGCCTCTGGGAAACTTTTGTTTCTGATGCAAGGTTGCAGCTATCCCTTGCACTGCCTCTTCCCCCTATTTCTGACTTGGGTAAAGAGGTGATGGCTGGATCTGCAGCAGTCAAATAGAACCACGAGGCAATGAGAATGCAGACAAAGTTCAACTCTAAGGATAGAGCCATAATGTTAGAAAGAACCTGGTTCTCTGAAATTATTGTTGAATACTGAATGAACACCACCAATAACCTAATTTGGAGTTCTTGAATATTTACATATGCTTCTGAAAATTTAAGTTCTGTTACCTAAAGCCCAATATATATTAATCAATTAATATTATTCCTACATATTTTTATTATTTATTTTTTAAAGATTTTATTTATTTTTATACAGAGAGGAAGGGTGAAAGAGGGGAAGAAACATCAATGTGTGGTTGAGTTTCATGTGCCCCCAACTGGGGACCTGGCCTGCAACCCAGGCATGTGCCCTGGCTGGGAATTGAACCTGTGACCATTTGCTCACAGGCCAGTGCTCAATCCACTGAGCCACACCAGCCAGGGCTATTCCTAAATATTTTTAGTATAATTAATGTTCCTGAGACCCAGGAACTATGTGAAGCTCCTTATATGCTTCGTCTTTTTTTAATCCTCACCCGAGGACACACTCAGAGAGGGGAAGGGAGGGAGGAAGAGAGGGAGAGAAACATTGATCAGTTGCCTCTAGTACGTGCCCTGACTGGGGACTGAACCCACAACTCAGGTGTGTGCCCCGGGTGGGGATGGAACCTGCAGTCTTTGGTCCATGGGATGATTCTACAGCCATCTGAGCCACACCAGCTGAGGCTGTGCTTCGTTTCTTTTACTCTGCACAGCAAATTCATGATATGGATCTTACAATCAAGCCCTTCTTGTCAGGGGTAGAGGGAAAGTCTGAAATTTAATTAAATGACACGATAAGGGTTACACAGCTACTAGTGGTGGGGAAAGGTGGACCCAATATGGTCTTCTCTGTTCTGCCATGTACTCATATTTCCTACAACAGTGTTGAAGACCACCATTTATAATTTTTTAAAAATATTTTATTTATTTATTTTTAGGGAGAGAGGGGGAAGGGAAGGAGGAAGAAAGGGAGAGAAACATCAATGTGCAAAAGATACACTGATTGGTTGCTTCTCGCATGTTGCCAGTTGAGGACCTGGCCCACAACCCAGGCCTGTGCCATGGGACTGGGAATTGACCCAGGGTACCATTTATAATTTTTATACACACATTTTATCTTCAGGATGTAATTTCCTGTTTGTTTGTTTTTAGTTTAATAGACATTTATTCTTTTTTTTTTTTTTAAAGAGAGAGAAAAACATTAATGCACAGTTGCTGGGGGTCATGACCCGCAACCCATGCATGTGCCCTGACTGGGAATCGAACCTGGGACACTTTGGTTCCCAGTCTGCGCTCAATCCACTGAGCCACACCAGCCAGGGCAACATTTATTCTTTTAGTTGAACCACCTCTACCCACAAAACAGATGGTTTAAGTTTTTGAGTGGAAAGGAATTTATGTCTGCTACATGTTTTCCTGAAACCATTTAACTGAGCCTTTTAAGACCCCTGAAGAAAATAGGAGAAAAACTGATTCAAGGAAACCAACAGTTAAATTTGGAAACATACTACCTGTTCTTAAATCAGCAAACCCAGAATGGAAACGGGCAATTCCTCTTCTGTGTTTACTGCACACTCAAAATCAGCACTGGGAAACAGCAGCCTACTGCACTGACAAACACAACGAGGTGGTTAGTGTGCTTTGCCAGCAAGGTGGGCATACCTGGAGGCCTGGAGAGGTTGTGGCATGGTAAGGTTTTTGGGTAGTTTGAGCAGGGCTGAGAAAAATAACTGTAGACCATAATCGAACTAAGCAATGAAATACTCTTAAACAGAGCTCACCAGTGTTCTCCCCTAAGGTGGCTCGTGGCTTCATGATGTGACCCTGGAAACCAAGTCAGTTTTGCTTAGGTTAACCGGGACCTGTTTCATTCATAGGCAAGCCCTCTTGCCAACAGGACTCCTTGTTCCCTTCTCCTAAAAATAGTGGCATTCTTTTAAACTTTTCTCCTTCAGACGGAGTAGTTATGAAACAAAGAGATAATCTCCACCCCCACCAACCAACCTGCTGTAGCTTCCAGTAACTACACCCCACCCCCGCCTTTAGGGGTTTTTCGTTCATAGATTTTCTGGTTTCCCATGGTTTAACTTGTCCGAAGGGCCAGGACAATGGCACTTGTGCTGGCACCCTCTTGCTGGCACAGGGCCAAGGAGGGAAAATGGGGAGCTCACCCCTGTCCCTTCTGTGGGTTTGACTCTCTGCACCAATCTGCCTGCTTTGTTTATTTGTCATTGTCCTCGGGTAGCTAGCTGCCTTTTGAGTTCTGTCCAAAATATTTAGTTGTAAGTGGGAAAGACTTCTGAGGGCTTACTCCATTTGACTATGTCTGAAGTCCAAAGCTGCATTATTTTTAAGAGCCCCAAACCGGGAACCCAACTAACTGTCCTTCAACATGAGAATGGACAAACTGTGATATTTATACCACGGCAATAAGAACTATAGCAACATCATTAACATGAGTGAATCTCACATTTTGTTTAGTGTCTGAGAAAAAAACCCCCAGTTTTAGCCTTTAATCAAAATAAAGTAGGCAGCAAAAAAGTGTGTGGTTGCATTTACACAAAGTTCAAGAACGGGCCAAACTACATTATACTGTTAGAAGTCAGGATGGCTGGCTTTGAGAGGAAGGAGGAGTGCTTAGCAGGCGGCATCAGGACAGCATGGCAGAGCCGGGAAGCCTTGCTTCCCCAGCCGGTGGTTCCACGTGCAGTCCCTTGGTGCTAGTTCAGGGAGCTGAACATTCATGGTGTAACCTTTTCTGTGCATACGTTATTAGTCAGTTAAAAATTCTTGAAAAGTCAACTCTTCCTCCTGAGGGCAAATGACAGAATCTTAGCTTAAATCGACCTGTGTACTTAGGGGAATTTATACAGCAGGGTGCTTCATGGAATTCAAGGATGGGCCTTATAAACAATTCAGCCAAGGGCTCGAATATGATCAGAAACTTCTTCCACTACACGTTTTTTCCGGGAAATATGACTGCTGACAAAAAGCAATCACTTTACACGATGTGCACTGAGACACCTGTGGTGTGCGCCCGCTGCTTTGCTTGCCCACTTACCGGGGATGGCACCGCTTTCAGGAAAAATGGTCGTTCTCTCCTTCCGTCCATAAGATTTCCATAAGAGATGCATGGTTTTAACTCCAGTCACTTGGCCACAGTCGATCAGTCCAGGGATGGCGCCTGACCTGTGCTGGGGAATCCTATTCCGACAACTTTAGTTCTTGTGACCATAGTTCTATTTTTGAAGACAGTCGTGGGGTAGGGTGCAGAAAGGTGCATTTATTTTAACAGTCTGTCAGGTGATTCTAAAGTTCAAGGACTCCAGACTACCTTGATTATTTGGTTGTGCCTATTATTTTTTTTAAATAACTGTTTATTTATATTTAAACAGAGGGGAAAGGAGGAAGAAAGAGAGGGAGATAAAAATCCATGTGCCAGAGAAACGTTGATGGGTTGCCTCTTACACGCCCCCAACTGCAGGTCTGGCCTGCAACCCAGGCATGTGCCCTGATGGGGAATTGAACCAGAGACCTTTGGGTTCACAATCTGGTGCACAATCCACTGAGCCACACCAGCCAGGGCTGTACCTATTATTTCTTCAAAGGCATTTTGTTTTAAAACTGAAATTGTATTCAGCCGCTACTGTGTCAATTCGGCTTGGTAGACAGTGTGGTGCAGTTCAATAAAATATGTTATACAAGGATCTGGCAAAAATAACGCCCCCTGTAATTACAAAATCATAAGCATGTAATTCTGTAACATCACAGTACCACACTCAAGCACACCATATGACATTTTAGGTGAAATGTTCAAATTAAAACTATAAATTATTACAGCCATACATTACCCTACCAACCACACTCAAACAGGCGTTACTTCTGCCAAACCTTGTATGAAAAACTACAATAATACAGGTTTGGTAAAGTTTTGGAATGAGTATTTATATGCTTTTCCTGGAACTGATTTTTCAGCAGTAGAATCCATTTATAAATGATGACAGTTGTGACATCAGAGTTAACAAAAAATTACTTTCAACCATGACTATGATGCCCAATTTATTAAAAAAAAACAAACAAACCCAAAGACAATCTCCTCAAATTTAAGTGACTGATTACCCATGGAATTAAGTGTGTTTCCTTCATTATAATTTTTTATATTTCTCTCACTTTCTGTAATAAACATTTTTATAGGAAAACCAATTAATGGTATAAAGATACAAACAATACATATATATTTTTTTAATCAAGGAATATCTGCAATCAGGAATGGAAAATCTGGGTCAAGCTTTCAATAGCAATTAACACAGGCCTCTGTTTAAAAGCAAAACATATTTCTAAGGGGAAAATATTTCCTTATCTTAAACAGAAAACTACGCTTCCACTTAATATTCTATAACCATGTTAGGTCAGCACTGAAAAATTTATTTCTAGACTGTAGGATCCCCAGGTGAAATGCAGGATCATTTTCACTTTTATACTTCTTAATATTTTTATTATCACTTTCAAAATCATAGGAAATAATGCTTTACTTTGTTTTTTCTTTCTTTTAAAAAGAAAACATGAAAGTTACCCAGTCAGATAAAGAATTGGTTTGAAATCGGCATCACCGAGCACAGTTTTAACCGAGTTGTGTTATGTAAGGTGCAGGAGTGAAACCTGTGGTTTTCATAATAGTAATCAGAGGGTCATTTCATTCAGTCTCCTCACTTACGTTTAGGATCATTTAAAACACAAACCACATCAGGGGTTGCTAACTTTGGCTTCATGCCCAGGGGAATGCCCTGCTTGGTCCCTCCCTCCCCCCACACACACACCCCCATTAGTTTCTCCAGCACTTCCACTGCTCTTGAACCTCACAGCTGAACTTTGGGACAGCAAATACTTCTCAAGAGCCTCCTATGGGGTTTCCTGTTGCACTGGCCTCTAACAAGTTTAAGTAAATCTCTCATTCATTGATTTGCAAGTATTTTGGCATTTACGGTAATTTTAAATGGTTCTTGAAAGTTTTTAGGTTGACTTGGGAGAAAAATTCAAACATGAAGGCTCTGTCCCTCCCTACTGAGACTAACTATACAACATGGAGGCCAGTAAAAACTCCCGAAAGGAATGTGGGGAACTAATTAAACAGTGTACAATTCCTGATTTTTTCCCACTCATCCATGAGAGGAAAGATGCACATGATCAACTAA
This sequence comes from Phyllostomus hastatus, assembly GCF_019186645.2. NCBI lineage: Eukaryota > Metazoa > Chordata > Mammalia > Chiroptera > Phyllostomidae > Phyllostomus > Phyllostomus hastatus. The sequence goes on along the minus strand of NW_025333709.1, from coordinate 29,838,303 downwards.
ATAAATATCCATGCTGCCCTGAAAATGTATTCATTTTCTCTGCTGGAAACTCTTACAAAGTCAGCATTTTACTTGTTTCACATATGCTATCTTTTTCTAACTCAACATCAATTTACAGCCCGTGAAATAGTTCCAAGAACATACCAATTTTGAGTAAACTATAAATTTAGTCCAAATAATCCACATATGCAATAACCAGGGCAGAGGAAATATAATATGATACATTCCAACTTCATAAAGATCAAATATGATTTGGGTTTGTGTGTTTAAAAACTCAACTAAGAAATTCATTAAGACCAGCAGGCAACTGGTGACAAGTGGCAGGGAGGGTAGGGAGAATCTCACCATATCCAGAAATTAATAAAACACTTGAAAAACATATAAATTTAATAATAAACCTTATGGTCAGGCTGTTTATTAAGGAGGCAACCACACATACAAGTTCGGCTGTAGAAATGTTTGCCGATCAAACTTCATGTGACCTAAGAGGACCATGCGTAATGTCAAAAACGGATGCCTGTACAGTCGATAGAAAGTTAATTTAAACATACACAGTCTACTCATTCTAGAGTTATACAAACATCTGGGGACACATGTATCTAATTTCCTTTCAAAAAAACTTCTTTTATAAAAGTGATGTATTGAGATAATAATTTTAAAAAGTATCTGACAATTATGAATGGTCCCAGTTTTACAAAATGTGATTTCCAGGGAATGAAAACTGAAAAAAGTCAACTCTTCAGAGAGTGTTTTATATTACAAACAAGTTTTGTAGAAAAATGATCCAGCAAATGCTTGAGTTAAGAATATTTATATTTTTTTCCAATTTTTACACTTTTATTAACACACAAAAAATAACATTCAAACACTGAGAAAATTAAATAACTTTGGAAGCAGAGCTCATATCTTTCTGCTTACATATAAGTGACAATTCTGGGCTGTTGGCACAAAAAAATAATCAACATTCATAAAACCCTCACTACTATGTATCAAACATAAGTTAAAATCATAGGCACTAGTTTATCAAATCCACATTTCTCCTGTATGACTAACCACAGTGAATCCTTGGATTTTCCCAAATAGAAAAATTGGCAATACACAAAGGCTTTCTAGTAAAAAAACAATTTTTCTCTTTAGGAAACTAAAAGCCAATAGTCTGTGGTAGTACAACAGCAGGTAAAATAATACTTTACCCAACTCAGATCAAAATACATTTTTAACGAGTGATGAAATATTTTAATTAAAAAAAATAGACATTTTTTTCTGATGCAGCCTTTTAAAAACAAAGTTAAATAACCTGAATATTCCTTTTGAAACTGATAATCTAACTTAAAAATGTAATGGGTGTTTCATAATAGAGTTAAATTCATCTTAATTATTAGGTTGCAGCATATATATATATTTCTCTTTTTGCAATGTTGCACTGAAGACTGAGACCTATTTTGTTTTGCGTAAATGTGGTTTTAAAGAGGCAGTGGCTAGTTCTTTCTTTCACTTAGATTTGTACATGGGATACCCCCTCACACACTCAAAGCAGATGTTTTCTTGATCTCTGAAAAGCAACATATTTAAGTTCATCATCACGTGGAATTCTGGTGCCATCATTTCCTGAACCACCCCCATCACCCTCAAATGCAGGGATGAAATCTGTTCCCTGCATCAAACAGGGAAATGCATTAGCACTGGCAGTTGGGCTGCATGACTCCCTGCTGGTCAGGCTCATAAAGACTCCCTCGGCGTCCCTCACGCAGGACAGGGGTCTTAGTTTTCAAAGTTTTATCGTTCTCTCAATGCGTCGACCTCAATGCTCTCCTGAATATCAAGCTTCCCATTTCTCAATTTCTTTTGCCAACTTACAGAATGTCTTTGACTAACAGGAAATAAACTTATGTTCAAATCTCTAAAATCCTCTAGGTGATTTGATTGCCAATATTTTAGAACTATTCAAATTAAATATTTAAAAAATGGCCTCTCATTGTGAAAAAACGAGAGACCTGCTGTAGAGGACCTTTCAGTCTGGTAATAGCCTAAGAAAAAAGAAAACCCAACAACGAAAGAAGTGACTCCCAGGTACACATACAGGCCATTACAGAGCGAGTATTTAGGGTTAGTCACATGTAGTCACATGTACTGGGTTTCATTTGTTACCAAAAATGCAAAAATCGATGTAAGGCAGAATCAAAGTCAAAAGGGACAGTATTTTCAAAGGGTGTTTCATACAGTCACTCAGTTTACAGTGGATCCGATTGGGCAGGACTCGGCAGGCCGCGCCCCTACCACGACGCAGACTGCCGTGTCACTCGACGGCAACAGTACAAGTGTCATTACCAGAGAGTTTGTGAGTTAAGTGCATAGAAGTTCCCCTCTCTCACTGTATGGTTGTGTTCCAGGTTGTAAGCACTGAGGTGGTGTTATTTGTATCAAGAATAAAGACACATACTACTTGCTCTTTCCCGTCATGGAAACATGCCAATAAAAGCAAGATCTCTCAGTTCTGTAACAGATAACAGCATGTGGAGAAGTTGGCTTCAATAGCAAAGGCCACCTTTCCTGAGCCAGGAACTACAAAGGTTAGAAAGATTGTACGACTGACACTAAGCCCTTCTGGCAATTGAAACAAACGCACGGAATCTGATGTGTCGATGCGACACGGCGGACGCACGCCGTGGCCCTGTCTGGTGGGGCTGACGTGTGAGCTACCGCCGAAACTTAGGAGTGAGCAAAATGATATTTTTTCTGTAATGAATCTGCAAAAATAAGGTATGGAGCTCCCCCAAATTTAGATATCATATTTTAAATCTCCAGCCCCTATCCTGCTTCATCTCAGTCTAGTTTCCTGGAGTACCAGCAAAATACTAGTGGGACATTTTAGATAATTACTCAGAATATTAGTTCTTATTAGCACAGATATTTATTGATACCATGTATACAGTAAATTAGGTTGAACGTGAAGTTTTGGATAGCTTGAACTCACCATTTTCTTGTGCACAAAGGTACTCTCTCATTCATAAATGGGCATTTTCTCTTTGGCATCCACTAGGTTTTTTTGCCCAGATATTGGCCTCTGTCAAATATTTAAAAATCAACTTAGTTTCTGTTCAACAAAACTAAAAGTGATTCTATGGAGAGTGATTGTATGATTACCAAACACATCTGATGTTAAATGTCATTAAAGTGCTGATTGATCGTCTCTGTCAGTTTGTGCTAATTAAGACAGAGAGGGATGGGATTTTATAAATCCCAAGAGTCTCGTGTGAACAGTCTGCATATAAAAGTTGTCGGTTAGCCTGGTGAAGGGTACCCATGAAGCTGTGGACCTCTGCATCCTTCTCTTTGCTGGTCAGTAACAGCCATCTTTCCAACTGTCGTCTTTCATGCTACCATAGGTTTTAGGAGCTGGCAAGGATCTGAAACAAAGCAATGCGATACAGAGATTTTCAGGGCTTCGATCAAACCTCACCACACTGTGCCCCACGCAGGGTCATTACTCTGCAGGGCACCAAAGCCGGTGAAGGCCGCCCCAGGGGACCGCCGAGACCAGCGCCGTCAGCACAACCACCCACACTCAGCATCTCCACAAGGCTCCCGTCCTGCTCGGCATCGGGCGGCCTCGCTAACCTGCTTCTGTTAGCACAGCCAGTACAGTAAAGACTGCCTCATCTTTTCCAACCACATGGATTACCAACCGTATTTACCTCACTACATTTCAATATTCTTTTCTGAAAACAGGAGTAACAACAGTTCCTACACTTTTAACATTACTGCAAAAATTAAGATATGCATGATAACTTAGCGGAGTACATGACAAAAAGCTATTGTGCTTTACTATTGAATTCAGAAACATAATATATTTACGTTAGAATAAAAAAGTATGGACAGTTTAAATGCTCATGGGATGAACACTTTTTTTTACACACAAATAAATACTTAACATTTAATTTTGACACGTAAATTTACTGATGTGGTAATCACATTCTTGAAAGGTAGATAGAGATTACAGGTGCATAGTTACCCACCTGGGTGGGCTCAGAATTACCTGAAGATTAAACAAACCAAACCAGCATACCCACAGATTTTGGTCTTCATACTAGACCAACTCTTTGTCAGTAAATTTTAGGCCTATATGTTTACATAAATTCCACAGAAGATTCTGATTTGAGGCAAGGTTTGAGAATCACCCTCCTGGATTATACTCAGATTTGGCAGCTAGAAATTTTATCTTAAATCTCACTCTAGGTTCTAATATGCCTTTACTATTGTAGGAGGTCTCTGAGGTGTTTAATAATGTCAGATATCTAGGCAAATTTAATCTGAACCAAAGTGATATAACACCCTAAATGTCCCAAGCAAGGTTTTCTTTTAAAACAATAAAAAAAAAATCTTCTGGTCAAATTGCACTAAGACTCTAGTGAGAACAAATTAGGACTCTCTAGGTTCACTATCAAATGCAGAGACGAGTGTAATGCCAGTCCCCCCACTTCCCTATGCTCAGGAACGCTGAAACAGAGCATTCACCACTCACCTGCGAACAGGCTGTGCAAGTTTGCTGCGAGGCACTGGTATACCCCCCGCAGAAGGGGCACTGGGTCTGGGCAAGCCACTTCTCATCACGGTTGTCCCTGCAGGTCTGGTTAGAGTAGCGCTGTTGATGTTGCTGGGAGGATTCGCCGGGACTGTGTTCGGAACCACAGGAGGCCCAGGTGAGGAGGTGGTTTGTGTGAGTTGTGTTGTTTCTTGGCTACCAGGAGAACCAGAGCCGTGGTTACTAAACGCTTTCACTGGTTGCCGGAGAGCCAAAGGAGACGGTGCTGCAGGGGAGCGGAATTTGCCTGGAGAAGGTACTGCAGAACGGCAAAGAAAACTCAGTGTCTTCAGTGGAAACCAAGTGTAAGTGAAACCACTGCTTTATGTAACACTTGGTAACTGCGCATCGGTACACCTGTGTTCACAAAAACTCATTCTATCGGAATGCAAGGAATACAGAATATTTCTGGGCTAATAAAAGAAAAAGAGGATTGGTAAGCCCCAAATAATCAAGTCCTTCCTCAAAAACGTTGACTACCAGAGTGCTGACTAGAATTTAAGATACACTTTCCCCTTAAAGAAACATTCATGTAAACATGCATCAAGTACCTGTAGGTGTGTCTCCGAGTCCTGTATCACCTACAATGTCACTTAAAAATTAGAAACTGAACATTATTAAGAACAAAAAAACCAAAATTACTTCTATTGTTGTGTTTCACCAAGTAGAGAAGTTATAAATCAATCTACTGGCATATCAGGAGGTATATGAAGTCACATGAAAAAGATGGTGTATTTCTCTGAAATGGCAAATCTATTAAGTGTTGAGAACACTTCTATATTAAAACAAATACTGATATATGAAAGAATAAAATGCACAACTTACATTAATTTTTAAGCCAAAATAAGTTCAAATAAATTTTATTACTGTGTCGGTTCCTTAGCATTATAAGTTCAGATCTAGCAAACACATTTATCCTTCCCTGTTTATTCTGTTTGGATAAAGGATCTCGGAAAGGATATCAGTTTTAGTTTCTTCAAATGCCCGTGGATGGCTACACATAATGTAACCTGCTTTACCTAACCAAAAACTGCATTTGTGTGTGTGTGTGTGTGCGTGTGGGGGGGGGGGGTTCAGAGAAAGTGGGAGGAAGGAGAGAGAAATGGATCGTGGGAAACCACCCTTTTTGCTCTCAACCTCCGTTAGTTTGGGGAGGGTGTGGGTGAAGGGAAAGCTTGGGCCAACAAAACTCTGTCCTTCTCACTTCTAGTCATCCAAGGGATACAAAGAACAGCAAGGTCTACCAGAGTAGGGAGCGGAAGAAAGGAGGATGAGTCCGGCCACCACTGTCATCTGGTGACTGAGAGGGATAAGCCTGAGCCTCAAAACTCCAGAACAGGGGGAGTTCATCTCCTGCCATCCTTTCAATAAGGGTTTTTGTCCAGAGCCTCCTTCCTTCTTAGGTGACCCTCCCTGCTCTCTGTCCAATTAGAGCTCCAGATGTCGGCATCTCTGTATTTAAGATACACTAGGCCCCAGTACTTGACATGTTCAATTATCTCTACTTAGCTCCTAAAACTCTGAGGCCATGATTCTCAAATTTGACTATACATCAGGATCCTGAGGGACTTAAAAACTATGGAAGTCCAGGTACTGCCCCCAGGGAATCTAATCTAGAATGGAACTGAAATATTAATTTTAAAGCCATCACAGAAGCTTTCTGCCATGAAGGTAGAACTGGGAAAGGGCTTAACCCCCCTGTTGTGAAGTCCTGTAACATTGGACAGAACACAGAAAACAGCCTTCAGATACCGGAGCACAGGCAGTACAGGGCTGTAATCCCTGGGAGAAGGAAGCTGTATGTGGTGTGTGCCCTGTATACCCTGGTTTTTGTTTGTTTGTTTTGCGGGGGGGCAGCGGGACTCTGGAAACATGTTTTGGACTGTGGAGCAAGGAGAAGGATCCCGAGCAGATCCGTTATCTTCCTGAGCTGAGAAGGCAACAACTGGGATTTGAGGGGCAGGGTACTTGAGAGGAGGGGACTTCAGAAGACCACCACAACTCAGCTTAGGGGTCTGCCCGACGCTCTGGCTGAACGCTGCGCACGCACCGAGTGAAGCTCCAAGGGACTGGGCGAAGACAGACTGGAGCACTGGAAACGCACGAGTTTCCAAAGCTCACAGAGGACTAGGAACTGTGAGTTTCAGCCCATCAGGGAATCCTTGCTGACCATCCAGGAAAATCAAGAGGCACTCCAAAATAAATAAATTAGCCGCAGAGTAAAGCTACTCTAAAGCCACTTTAACAAAACTTAAAAACAAACCTTTAAAGCATGGGTTAGCAAATTACCAGCTGTGGGGGAGTCAACTGCTTTTCTAAATGAAGTTTTACTAGAGCGTGGCAGCACCTGTGTGTTAATACACATCGCCTATGGCCGGTTTCCAGGTACAAGAGCATAGCTGGGCAGTTGCGACAGAAACCAGATAGCCCACAATCCTAAAATACTTCCCCTCTGGCCCTTTAAGAAAATGTTCGCTGATCCCCGCAATAAAGGATCAAACTGATCCATAAATAACTGCTGGCCAAAACAAAGTCCAACACTATTTGAAAGAAGATAAAAATCCAGCACAGATCATGAAACTTTGTAATGTCCACCATTCAATAAAAAATTAGTAGTGATATAAATAGAAAAATGATAACCAAACCAGGATAACAATTAGTCAATAGAAACAGACCAAAAAGTTACAGGATGACTAAATTAGCAGGCAAGGACTTTAAGAGAACTAATACACATATGCTTGAGAATACAGAGAAAAATATAAACATAATGAGGTGAGAAATAAAAATTTTTTAAAGATATAGAGCTTTTAAAGATGAAAAATTTACAATATATCCAAAATGTTTAGTTCTCTGGATGGGAATTAGTAGTTCAGATATTGGAGAACAGGCACCTGAAGGCACAACAGTAAGAATTATCCAAACTAAAGCACATAGAGAACAAATACTCAAAAATAAAAGGATAAAGCCTCAGTGACCTACAGGTCAGTATCACACGGTTTAACAGAGAGAGGGAGGGTATGAACGGGACAGAAAAGATTTGAAGAAAGAATTTTCTTCCAAATTTGATGAAAACTATAAAGTCACATAATCCAAGTAGTTAAAAAAAAAAAACAACTACCCAGTCAGGGCAAAAATCAGGGAATACCACACCAAGGAATACCATGATTAAATTTCTGAAACAGAACAATAAATATAAAAATATTAAAACATTTTTTTCTTAAAAAAAAAAAAGAAGAAGAAAAGAAACCATCATGTCCTGTTACAGAGTTTTCTCTGGTAGAAACTGAAAGACGTCCACTCGGCCCAAGTGCTCCTGAACTGCCCATTTCATGATCCTCACAGAAAGATTCATTTTTTATCTCATATAATCCATCTTCCCCTTTCTATAGGTGACTACACAAATGTTTTCTCAATTCCATTCTCTCCAGTTTGCCTTTGTCTCCCTTGCCAGACCAATCTCTACCCAGGTTTCTTCACCATCTTCTAGAGACGCACAGGACAGCCGAGGCTCCAAGTCTCCCTCTCCTCCAGGCAGCACCTAAGGGTGGCACCTGGACCTCCTCCCTCCAGTCCCAGATCCAGAAGAGCCATCTTCAGCCCTAGCTTTTACCATAATTGGGAGTCTTTCAACTAGGATTTTGTTTTGGTGGGGACATAGGTTTCAGATAGTCAAGTTCAGCAGAGGACCATCAGTTCCGAAAAGTAAGTAGGAACAGTCTGGGGATTTGGAGACAGATGGAAATGAGGTTTGATTAAGAGACGTGGTATGCCATAGAGAACGACACGCTGGTAGATGAACTACGACTGAGGAGTCCCAGGCCTCCTTCTGATGATGACTGGTGTAAAGTGCAAGGCGAAATTAGGCAGACTATACTGATGATGCTGAGAGTGTTTCATTTCTACATGAGAGCCTTGTAAGTATTAGAAAGTATCCATCTGTTTTGAATATCTTACTCAAATCTTATCTTAAAAATAAACTTTCTAAAAAGCATCTTTCCCTCTGGAAAAACTTCTGACCATCATTTTAACTGTTAACAGTTGTGCCAGAGCCCTGACCAGAGTAGCCAGTTGGTTAGGTGTTGTCCTGCAAACTGAAAGGTTGCCAGTTCAATCCCTACTCAGGACAGACACCTGGGTAGCCAGGGGGTTCCTGGCTGGGGTGTGTGCGAGGGGCAACCAATCAACGTTTCTCTCACACATCGATGTTTCTTGATTTAAGTATAATTTAAAACTTTGGGCATTATGTATAGAATAGACATAGGGCGGCTGTGAAAGGTAGAGAGAAAAAATACCACCAATGTCGGTTGCAAGACATTAATTTGCCAACTTAGATGAAATAAACCAATTCATCAAAACACAGAAACTACAACTCATCTGATGTGTAATAGACAGTTGAATCACCAAATAATTAAGAAAATTGCTTTTTTTAATTAAAAAATCTTCCAAAAAAGAAACTTCTGGGCTAGGTGGTTTCACTGGCAAATTCTGTAAAATGTTCAAAGGAGAATGAACACTAATTCTACCTACTCTCCACCAGAAAACAGAAGAGGAAGAAACACATTTCATTATAAAGCTAATATTACCCTGATATCAAAACCAGAAAGACAGTATCAAAATAGAAAACTATACACCAATATCCCTCATGAACACAGACATGAAATTCCTTAACAAAATATTAGCAAATAGAGCTAAGTGATATATAAAATATATATATACCATGATTTAGTGGAATTTATTCCAGGATGCAAAGTTGATTCAATATTTGAAAATCAACCAATGTAATCCATCACAAAACAGGCTAAAGAAAAATCACTTGATCATAATTATTGATGTAAAAAAAATCTGACAATATTCAATACATTCATGACAAAAATTCTCAGAAAAATAGAAGTGGGGGAAACTTCAATAGTGAGCAGCTACAAAAAAATATCTACAAGGTAACATTATACTCAATGATGAAAGATTAAACGATTCCTTTCTAAGACTCAGAACAAGGCAATGATATATGCTCTCACCACTCTTCTGAAACATACTGCTGGAAGTTCTAGATGATAAGCAAGAAAAGGAAATAAAAGGCACATAGGTTAGAAAGAAACTGTCCCCATGATTATTTATATAGACAACCCCAAGGAATCTACAAAAAACAACTTCTAGAAATATTCAGTTCAATAAAGTCACAGGGTGGAAGATTAACATACAAAAATTGACTGTATTTCTATATAACAGCAATAAATGTACACAAATTAAAATAAAAATGTTATACCATTTGCACTGTTCCCCCAAAAGAGGAAAGAAGTATTTTATGTAAATTTAATAAAAACAAATCTCAACAAATATCAAAAGTTAGGTGCAAAGATGAAATGAGTAATATATGTGTAAACTGTTGGTAAATAAAAGGGGAAACATTTATTAAAATTTATTACACAAATTGTAAAGCATATTACATCCATGCCTTCCTTATCTAAGGAAGACGGTGCCTTCCAGCCTGCTGCAGCTGAGTTCTCCGGGAAGATACCCATTCAACAGTGTCTCTCAGGAGAGTCTCCTGGGCTGCCCTTATAAATTAACTAAAGTGTGGAGACTAAGTAAATTAGGCTCTATTGCCCAAATTGATTATGACGACACGTTGTAATTTCTCTTTACGCATTTTGGATATCAAGAATTACACTTGCATCAAGGCATAAAATAACATGTTATCGCTTTGAGCAAAAATTAGAACTCTATTTATAAAACTGACATATGACTGAGAATGCTAACCTTGGTGTCTTTGGTGTCTAAATTAAGTCATCTCTAAAATTCAAGGGTGGGTGAAATGAGGATTTATATTTTTAAAATATTCATTTTTTGTGTTTTAATAAGCATTTAATAAAAACTGTAAGTTTATTTTCTAATTAAGGCTTAGATAATTTAGCGGGCACTTAAAACAACTCTGAAATGGAAAAACTGAGTAAATTATATATGGTTTTTAGTTTGATATTCACTAAATATAAAATGTTTTATAAATATATCCTACAGGTACCTAACAATGCAAAAATTAGACATTCCAAGTGGTTGTCTTCACAGTGACAGGTCCACCAAGCTATAAATTGTGTAATTAAAAAAATGTAAACCGCTAATAAACATATGTTTGCGATAAAATAGCACATGCCAAACACAGGCCACCATGACTAATGGGGAGAATAACATTTATTAAAACACACACGCCTGTCAGTTCTCTAACAAGTAGAGAACAAGGACAAACACGCTTGCTTGTCAGCCACCCTGCGCTGTGTCCCATCATCCTGGTCAGTCCACGGTCTGGGCATCGCCAAGGACAACAGTAGGTTACTGACACAATGGCTTAAAAATAAGTTCTGGTTATGAAAGGCCACAGAGAGGAAGTAAATACGATTCTCCCATTAGAAAGTTAAAAAATCTCTGTTAAAAGAGTTGCTAGTGACTATTTATTCCAATCTTTATTCTCTACAGAGAAGGAAAATTGCCACAACCAGAGATCAATTGAGCAAGTAACCAGGGAAGTCAGAGCTTGAACCCAGGTCTCCCGATTGCCAGGTTGGTATTCTTTAGTGGAAACCCAGAGAAACACCCCTGGGAGTAGATAAAGGCACAGAACCCTTTCATCTCTTCTTCTAGCAGTGTATTTCATAAACACAAGAGGCAGAAGAAACCCCTGGGAATGGGCTTCACCGGCTTTTCTTCCATACGCACAAAAAGGCTGAAAGAAATGAATACATAAGCTACCAGAAAACATTTACAGAATTAGCAGCATTATTCCCGATAGGCAAAAAGTGAAAACAACTCAAATATCCACCAATTGATGAATACAGACAAAATGTGGCATATCCTACAGTGGAGTATTATCAGTCAATAAAAAGGAACAAGGTGCTAGTATTTGTTACAGTAACGATAAACTTTGGAAACATCATGCTAAGGTAAAGAAACCGGTCATGAAGATCATATGTTATATGACTCCATATATGTGAAATACAGAGTGACAGAAAGGCTAGTGGGTGCAGGGGCTGAAATAAGTGGGGAATGGGAGAGGCTATAAATGGGCACAGTAATTTTTATAGGGGTGGTAAAAATCTCTAACATCAGACAGTGGTAATAGTTGCTAAACTCTGTAAATACTTTAAGAGGATAAATTTTAAAAGTGGGAGATGGGGTAAAAAAGAATGAAAAATACCATTTGTGACAGTATAGATGGACCTTGTGGGTATCATGCTGAAATCAGTCAGTCAGAGAAAAGAAACACACCATATAATTTCCTTGTGGAATCCGAAGAACAAAATACATGAACAAACAAACTGACACACACTCATCTACAGATACAGAGGACAGACGGATGGCTGCCAGAGGGCAGGGGTGCTGGGGGACTGGCTGAAGAAGGGCAAGGGACTGAGAAGTACAGACTGATTATTTCTATACTTCTGGGGATGTAAAGTGCAGCACAGGGAACACAGTCAATAATATTATAATGACTATATACGATGCCAGGTGGGTACTGGAAATATTGGGAGTAACACTTTGTAAATATGACCGTTTAACCACTATGCTGTACACCTGAAACTAGTATAAAGTAATATTTAATGTTAACTGTAATATAAAAATAAAAAAAATAGGCTTCGGAGCGAGATGGCAGGGTTGTAGGCAGACATGATTCACTTCTTTACAAAGCCACATCAAAATCACAACTAAAATACAGAATCATCACTCAGAACCGTCAGAAATCGAGCTGAAGGGAAGTCTGACAACTGCGAGTTAAAGACACCACCTCCACTCAGACTAGGAGGAGCGCAGGTGTGGAATGGGCTGGTCTTGCACCCATGGGTGGAGGATAAAAATTCATGGTGGACAAAAATTCAGGAGGGATATCTCAGGAGTGAGCAGGCCCAGCCCTACACCAGGTCCCCCAGCCCAGGGTTCCAGTGCCAGGAATGTAAGTCCTCACAACTTCTGGCTGCAAAAACCAGCAGTGATCAGTCAGTTAAAGAAACTGCTGGAGCCATGAGCAGTTCCTCTTAAAGAACCCACACACAACCTCATCTTCTCAGACTTACTCCCTCTAGGCTCCAGCACAGGGGTAGCGGCTTGAAGGGCACCAGTGGCATCCTGGGAAAGGCTGAAGTGTTTGGCACTGGGGCGAGCACAGGACACTGACCCTTTTTCTGAGCCCTCCGCCCGCAGAACCATGGAGAGAGCAGGCTGGTGCCATATTTGAGTGGAGGGCAGAGGTTGATAGTAAGTGGTCACAGGCAATCCTTGCAGCTGACTGGACTGGGTAATTCCTCCTATTGATCTGCCAACAGCAACCAAGGCTCAATTACAAGAGGAGGGTGTACGCAGCCCACACTAAGGGTGTACCCTCGAAAACCCAGTTTGGGTGACATGGGAGGCTGTGCCATTGGACCCTACAGGACACCTACTATAAATCAGGCCACACTACCAAGACAAGGAGTCAAAGCAGCTCCATCTAGTACACAGAAACAAACACAGGGAAGCTGTCAAAACAAGGAGACAAAGAAACACAGCCCAAATGAAAGAACAGGTCAAAACTCCAGAAAAATAGATAAACTAATGGAAATAAGAAATCTATCAGAATTCAAAACCCTGGTTATGAGGGTGCTCAAGGAACTTAGTGAGGACCTCAGCAGCATAAAAAAAGATCCAGTCAGAAATGATGGATTCACTAATTGAAACAAAGAACAACTTACAGGGAAACAACAATAGAGTGGGTAAAGTTGAGAATCAAATCAATAATTTGGAGTATAAGGAACCAAAAACCAACCAATCAGCACAAGAAGAAAAAAAAGAATGCAAAAAAAATTGAGGGTAGTATAGGCAACCTCTGGAGTAGCTTCAAGAGGTCCAATATTCGCCTCCTAGGGCTACCAGAAGGAGAAGAAAAACAGCAAGGAATTGGAAATCTATCTGAAAAAGTAATGAAAGAAAACTTCCCTAATTGGGCAAAGGAAATAGACATGCAAGTTCAGGAAGCACAGAATCCCAAACAAGTTGGATCCAAAGAGGAACACACCAAGACATATATTAATTAAAATGCCAAAGGTTAAAGAAAAAGAGAGAATCTAAAAGCAGCAAGAGAAAAGCAGAGAGTTACCTACAAAGGAGTTCCCATAAGACTGTCAAGCTGATTTCTCAAAAGAAACTCTGCAGGCAAGAAGTATTTGTAGTGATAAAAAGCAAGGACCTACAACCAAGATGACTCTATTCAGCATAGCTGTCACTTAGAATGGAAGGGCAGATAAAGTGCTTCCCAGACAAGGTAAAACTAAAGGAGTTCATCATCACCAAACCATTATTACATGAAATGTTAAAGGGACTTATTTAAGAAAAAGAAGATCAAAATTATGAACATTAAAATGACAACAAACTCACAACTATCAACAACTGAATCTAAAAAAACAAAAACAGATTAAGCAAACAACTATAACAGGAACAGAATCATAGGTATGGGGATCACCTGGAGGGGTATCAGCTGGGAGGGGAAAGGGGAGAAAGGAGGAAACTGTGCAGGTATCAAGAAGCATACTTGGTAGGAACAAAATAGACAAGGGGATGTTAAGAATAGTGTAGGAAAGGGAGAAGCCAAAGAACTTACGTGCACAAAGCATGGATGTGAACTAAGGCGGGGGGATTGCTGGATAGAAGTGGGGCACCAGAAAGAGGAGGACAAAGGGGAAAAAACTGGGACAACTGTAACAGCATAATCAATAAAATATACTTAAAAATAACAAAAAAATAAAAGTAGAGGAGGGGAATAAAGGCAAGCAATCTCAAAATAAGCGGAACTATTTTAAACAGTTCCCCACATCAACAGAAGAGGGAGCACTAGAGCCATAAATTAGAAAATCTTAAATCAAGCTTTCTAAATGTCTGGAAAAACAAATTCCACAGAAAAACAAGCAACAGAAAAGGATGGAGGCCAAATATCACATAATTGAACTGTAAGAAAAAAGAAAGAAACAAAATAATATTTTGTTGAAGGAGTTCAATCAGAAGACATTCCATTATGAGCTGGTCCTGGGCAAATGGAGGCTCCTTACCCCACCCTTGTCCTTGGAATGTGCATTCCACTTGCCTTCCCCACTCCCAGAACCTGCTCCACGGATATAGCCTTGAGACATAAACGTGAGTACACGCTGAACCCAGTTAAGGCCTCCTGTGGATGTGACTGAGCCAAGTTAAGGACTCCATGCACACTCGTAAGGTCTGGCAGGCAGGTGTGGGTATCTACTTGTCTTGGAGCCACTGGAGACAAGCTTCGTATATAAGTTCCCTTGCTTATCAAACCTGCCACCTACAAATCTGGAGTGGCCTGCCTCTTTCTTCAGTCTCTCTCTGCCCTCTACATAAGGGGTCCAATTTCACATGTGGAAAGCTCACGAGGAGGTTGTGAACCAAACATACTTCTTTTAATGATAGAACATGGCCAGAAATCATGTCCACCATGCCCAAATACTTAGAAAGGTGAAAATTCAAAGCTAGTATTTCAAATTCTAAAAACATTCATGAAAATTATACAAGAGATAAAAAGAATATTATGAATCAGGATGGAAACATTAAAAAACAAGGTAAAGGATCACAGAAAAGAATTAGACATATAATGACTCATTTCAAAATAAAGTCTAAAGCAGAAGGAACATAAGCTGCCATTATAATAGATTATACTTCAACGGGAACAATGAAAAGAAACTTTTACAGAACAGGAATAAAGCAAGATGAAAAGGATTAAAGAGAAGGTGACAGATACAGAAGTTAGGTAAAGAACATCTAAGCCTGTGTCCAACAGGAGTCCACTGCTGCAGCCACCGGCCTACAGTGACCGAGAGTGCTGCAGCTGCTCATGATACGACAAAAATACACATGGGCTACCGAGTCCTGTGGAGGAATAGGAACGGCATGGCCACTCTCTCTAGTGGAGAGCACCCCGTCTTCCCATCCGAGCAGGCTTTTATTAAGAATACAGATACAGTTTGTTGATTACAGTCTGGCAGGGAAGATCAAATGAATAGGTAGCTTTCAAAGGGCTGACAGAGCTCATGCTGAGTTTAGAGTTTTATCACCTAAGAGCTATAAGGCTAGTTTCGTTTCCTGCTTGTGCCTTCATATTCAAGAGCATCCTCAGCAAGCAGGTCTCACAGGATCTTGTATATCCTATGCCCCAGGTCTGATTACCCCGATCCACTGATTCTGGTCTGGACTGCACCTCCCCTGCTATTTCTGCAGGCCTGAGTCAGGCAGAGGGAACAAAGGCAGACAAGAGACTTGGATTTCTCACAGCCGGAATGAGGACTCAGGCTTTGTCAAAGCTGAAGGGGCAGGGGTCGATGTCAATCACTCCCTCATTTCCACAGCCCCCCGAGTCTCTTCCCTGGTGGCTTTACCAGGTGATCGCATCTGTCTTAGATTCATCCTCTTTAGAGAATTGTTGCCCGTCATTGACTGCCAACCAAGCAATGGGAACCGGCATAGAACAGGCAGCATTCATGCCAGGGAAATAAGTTTTGTCTCTTTAGTGTCTCTTGGTTCAGAGGTCTCTCACTCAGCCTTAGCCACGGGGGGTTACAGCTTCCTGAGACCAGGCAGGGCGGACTCCAACAGTCCCCCCAAAAGAAAACCAAAGCAAGAGAACGCTAGTAAAAACAACAATAATTCAAAAGAATTTGTCTGAAATATAAAAACACTGTAACTTCATATTAAAAGAATACATCACATATCTGGGGAAATCAACTCAGAATGGTCAACACTAAAACATATTCTTATAAATTATTAAACATCAAGGGAAAAGAAAACATCCTTTGGACATCCACATAAAAAGGTCAAATGACTATAACAAAAACAATTCTTTATCCCTAAAAAAAAATGGAGTAATATATTTAAGATACTCAAGGGAAGAAAATATGAGCCAAAGATTTCATATCTAGACAATGACTTTCAAAAAATAAAAACAGCAGACAAGCTGTCATCAACATGCAAAAACTGAGAAAATGGATACTGTTCTCATAACTCCTTCTTGGGGAATCTACTAGAGAGTGAGCTTCAAACATGGGAAATAATTAGTGAGATAATAACATACATATTGGTGTCAAAGATCAAAATTGTATTTAAATGTAGAGCTAACCGCTATGTTCACAGCAGCATTATTTACAATAGTCAAGATCTGGAAACAGCCTAAAGAGTGTGTCAGTAGGTGAGTGGATAAAAAAGCGCTGGTACATTTACATAATGGAATACTACTCAGCAGTAAAAAAGAAGGAACTCTTACCTTGTATGACAACATGAAGAGACCTGAAGATTATTATGCTAAGTGAAATAAATCAGTCAGAGAAAAAACTAGTACCATACGATCTCACTTATATGTGGAATCTAATGAACAAAATAAACTAACGAGCAAAACAGAATCGGAGGCTTAGAAATATGGAACAGACTGACAGCTGCCAGAGGGGAGGGACAGTGGAGACTGGATGAAAAAAGAAGAAAGGATTAACAAAGAACATTTTGCAGGACCCATGGACGTGAACAATGATGTGGGAACTGTCTGAGGGAGTGTGGAGGGGGCGTGGGTGGAGGGGAGTCCAAAGGGGAAAATTGGGACAACATAATAGCATAAACAATAAAATGTAATTTAAAAAAAGAAAACCATAAGCTAAAACAACATTTAAAAAATGTAGAGCTAAGACTAAATGAATCCTATAAAGAAAAGCATGTAATAGCTATTTAATCTGACAATGTAGCTATAACTGTAAAACAGAAGGAGCAAGCATATGCAAAAATTTTACAAACTGTTTTCCGTAATCATGTTGTCTGGTTATTATGCTAATGTTATCCCTAGAAGATTTTGCATGTAATATGGGATAAAACAAACTATTAAATGTTATTCTAATATTCTGTTACTAAGAGGTAGGATTCCCAGAGCAGGATAAAGAAGATGAAGATGTGAGTTAAAAAACGTTATGTAATTACCCTCAAGCCCATCAGCTTGAACTCATTAAGACATTCAATCTTAAAAAATATACAAACACAAATCTATACACATATTTACTAGCTCTAGTAACTGAAAAGACCTAGAAATAGCAACCAGCTTAGGAGCAGCAAACATGGCTAAAAACTCAAATTATGGCTTTGAAATACCATTTACTACCTACAAAGCCAGGACTTTTTGGAGTAATGACTAAATCTAGGTCTATGGCAAAAAATGTACCAGATGAGCGCATCCTGTCATACCAGTTAGCAAGAAGTTATCGAAGACTATTAGGTTTGTGTCAGAAAGACTGGAAAGCAACTTGAAGCTGACCAAAGTTGAAAAAAATATCCAGAATGGATTGAAACACACACAAAAAGCTTAAATCTACAAGTTCATAATGATATATATTTAAGAAAAATATCAGTCACCTTTGGTGGATGACAGTTTCCCAAGGTTTTATTTTATAAACTAGAAAATAAAGGGAAAAAAAATTGTTTTATTCTGAATTTCCTAATGAAACTGTGCCACTGGGTAACCAAAGAATAAGGAATATACAGTATTTTCCTATACATACATTCCAAAATACGTACAGTATTTTGACAAATAAAAACAAAGGGATGTCAGAATTGGAATGACCCAATTCTGCAACACAGCAGCTTGCCTCTCCCATTTGATTTTCCGAGGCTTCAGTTATCTGTGGGCCTAAAATATTAAATGGCAAATTCCAGAAATAAACAGTTTATAAGCTTTAAGATACACGCTGCTTTGGGCAGCACGATAAAATCTTGCACTGTCTTGCTCTGTCCCACCCACCAGGGACATGAACCATTCCTCTGCCCAGTGTATCCATGGTGTACCTGCTACCCACTTGTTATTTACTTAGGAGTCTCGGTTATCAGATCAGCTATCAGAGAGAGAGACTACATTCACATGCCTTTTATTAAAGTATGTTGTTATAATTATTCTATTTTATTAATTATTGTTGTTCATCTCTTACTGTGCCTAATTTATAAATTTAACTTGATCATTGGTATGTATGTATAGGAAAAAACATACAGTAGTGTATATATAGGGTTTGATAATATCCACGGTTTCAGGCATCTACTGTGGGTCTTGAACCATATCCCTTGCAGACAAGGGACAACTGAACCTCATAAAGCAGGACTACAGGTATGAAGCATCAATGACTGCAAACATCACAAAAAAACAGACAATTCCATTTTATGTACCTTTAACTGAAGCAGCAGCACCACCTATGAAGCAGTCTTGCCAAAAATAACAAAACTGAGTCTAATTAAGCATCTAAATCCAACTACCAATTTATAGGAAACCCATCCAAAGGAACCTCCTAAATGACACCATGGACACTAGTTTGTGAGAACATCTGCAGGACAAATGACCCAGTGATTTCTTCAAACAAACAACAAGGGGGAGCTAGAGACTTAAGACATTTAGTTAAGAGAAACTTAAAAAGACATGTATCAGAAAAGGTGAGACTAAAGTTTTAATTTTGTTTCTTGGATGGTAAAAATCGTACAGAGAAAGGAAGAAGTGCCTGCCATAAAAATCCGGAAGGAGGTCTGCTCCTGAGAGAGGAGGTGAGGGAGGGCTCTGCTTGGAAGCCGGCAGTGGAGAGGGTTTGAGGTGGCAAGTCCGGTCTCTTGATACGGACGGTGGTTACGAGGGGTTGTCTGATAAGAGTTCGTTAAGCTCTCTATGTGTTACATGGTGTTCTGATTTTGTGTTATATTTTAAAATAGAGAAGTTTAGAAAAAGATTTATAAATTATAAATCCTTTTAAACTTATGAATCCTTAAGTTCTTAGATCAGTGCACTAGAGGGTATGAAAGACCAAGTCAAAAAGTTCTACAGTTGGGAAGAAATACTTGAATGAGGTAAACGTGTAAGTTGAGGGAACAACCAGAGGATATAAAGGGCTGTCGTGTTACCACTGTAACAAAGGTGCCCTCTAATGACAGCAGCACTCTGTCTGAATGCAGTCAGTATTTAATAGGAAAGTCCAGGCATACATTTCAGAGAAGAGAAAACTTTGATCTAAGACTTTCTTTTTTTTTTAAAGATTTTATTTATTTTTAGAGAGAGGAGAAGGAGAAAGAGAGGGAGAGAAATATCAATGAGTGGTTGCCTCTCACGCACCCCCAACTGGGGACCTGGCCCACAACCCAGGCATGTGCTGTGACTGGGAATTGAACCAGTGATCCTCTGGCTCACAGTTCCGTGCCCAATTCACTGAGCCATGCCAACCAGGGAAAATGATCTAAGACTTTCTGAGCAAAGAAAATTGATAGAGGTAGTCAAGATTTAAAGAGGAAAAAAGAGATCTTGGAAAACCATAAAAGCCTTATCAAGCCTGTAATATAAATACATTTTATTCAATTTTCATTCCCAAAATACCATGAAATGGTTCACCAGGAATCTGTGTGTTTGGAGGGAGCCCTAACAACAGTCCCCATGCTCTCTCCTTACTCATTCTCCCAATTTTACATAATGAAGGTGTGGGAGGGAAGCAACTCCTATCATTTCAACTCTACCTAAAAACTATTTGACAGAGGCTAGCTTTGACTACAATAATAACAGAAGAGGGGCTAGAAAGGGGGTGGGAGGGAGTGAAGGGGACTAGAAGGGAACAATATAATGACTATCTTGTATATGATACAGATTCAATAAATTCTTCGTTGATAGAAAAGGGAACAGAAGGCATTTTAAGTTTTGGAATCTGGGTAATGACAAAATTCTGGGGTTCTCCATTTTCAAAAAGTCTGACATCGAACAGATTTTCAACTCTTGTCAATAAAGCTTATAAACACTGTTAATCCCACCCTAAATATCTCAAAATATAAAGAATTAAAGAAGCAATAGGCAACTATCACTAACTCCTCCTAGTTGCCTCTTTCCTTCTAAATAAAAGTATGTTTCTACATTTTAATTTGTCCTGATCTCTGCACTCATCTTTTCTAACTACCGTATTTTGCCATGTATGATGAGCACCTACATTTTGTGTGTGGTATGCACAGGACTATTATACCCATGGTGTGTAATCATTATACCCATGTATAATGTGCATCCTTATTTTCCCTCAAAAATCTGGGCAAAAATGTGTGCATAATATATGGCAAAATACGAGTCTTCCTTTTTTTCCCATGACTTGGTAAGGTCTCTACACTGTTTACCTCACTTTACTGAGTTCTCAACAACGGGGAATAAATATCTCTTCATCAAAGCAGTTTAAGATGTCACTTTTATGAAGCCTTAAAAACATAATTAATTTTTTCCCCTCAAACAGAATGATGAGATGAAGAAAATAAAAAACCTCACAAGAAGAAAATGCAAAGGGGAATGCGCCCAGCCTTTCTTGAGTTAATGGCATGATTCTGTTCATTCAACAAATGTTCAACATGTCTCTTTGTGCCAGACAACACAGTTCTGACTTCTCCTCCCGTCTTCAAACTCTAGAGACTATTAAATGCAATTAAAGTCAAAGTGACCATATTTCTGATTGTTATGGGAACTATTTTCTTCCTTATCCCATAATCCTGGGAGCCCTTAATATAAGTACTTCAGCTTTCTAAAATATGTTAGTCTCATCACCAGAATGGGACAAATGATTTATGGGACGATTTATTATCTAATCCATGTTTCTTTATACAGGCTTAATGTGCCAAAAGTACCTATGAACACATGGCATCTGAATCCTGTCTGCCTCACATCTTATGAGAACAGAGAATCCCACAGTCTAATGCAGACACCTCTCTCTTTCACAGTCTAGATATGAAAGGAAATTAGAAAATCCAATTTGGTCTTGGATCCAAGAGGTATTCTCCAATTCAGCTTTAAGCTAATTCAGTAATTAAGCTAACATTTTAAATCCTATCACATAACCTATGTACATATTTCAACTGACTCAGAACTTGCAGTGCAAAATGATAATCCTGAAGCCCCAATACCAACCAGAAAATATGACAGTCTGGATTAAGTTAAATAAGTAAGAGATTAAACAAAATGAAATAAAACAGAACAAAAACAAACATACACACACACAAACTTCTTTCCCTCTATTAAATCAAATAGACAGCTAGAGTATTAGGAATTAGGAGAATCTTTAAGTAAAAATTTTACAATTATTTAAACCTACCTGATCCCAAAACACATTATGAAATAGCTTACGGAGGCATACAACAAATAAAATATACATAACCTTAAAATCCTCTACTTTTTATTGTTGTATAGGAATGTCTTACTCTGTTTTAGACACCACAATCCTTTCATACCCATCTGTTTTCACCCTACTGCACCTGGAAGTACTAAGAAAAAAAAAAAGCTAAGGTTCTCAAATAATTTCTATAAGGATACTTTCTATAATGATCCCTAATAAGTCACCTTCTCCATCAAAAGAACTAACTGCTGACAGTGGTACCAAAAGACACCCGTACTGGAGATCTATGATCAACTTCTGATATTCAAAACACAAACACTCACACACTCTAATTTTCTATTTGACTATTCTCTTTCCTTCAGATTCTATTATCTAAAACTACTTCCTTGAATTATACTTAATCCACCAAATCACTGATAAAACTTTTCATCAATTGACTTGCTAAAATAATCTATTTTGTACTTTTGTAGACACATTAACAAAATCTTTTTTCAACAAAGTAAATCTCAACCCTCCTCTTTCCAAATAATGTCCTTTAGTGCTTTAACCTCTTTATAAACGTTGTTTCTTACTGAGTTCTAAAGCTACCAGGAAATCTACATGCCCTGGACAGGAGAAGTGTTTTTCCTCATTGCCTATGTTTGTTCTGTCCCGTTTCCTCTGAGTCTTCTATTACTATTGCTGGTCTATCCGATCCCAGGCTTTCTCTCAATTCTGCTCTTTCTAGTGGCTCATACATCCAATCTCCTGGAATCAATGTGGTAGCTTTGGTGTCCAACCTGCACATATTTTTTCAACTGTCAGTTTTTATAAAAGCTACCACTCCATAAATATTCCAAACATTATCAATTAACCACAACAACTTGCTACTTAACATCAACACATTTTTAATGTGAAAGGCATTCCCATTTCATCCTACAGAAGGTAACTCCAAAAATCAAAGTCAGAGGAAAAAATATTACATACAAAATGTCTGTCATCTGGTTCATTTTAAAGCATTTATTAGTTCATCTAACATGATGATAAAACAATGAACTTCAGTTCCAGGTTACTAAGAAAAAGATAAATTATCTAACATTAGATGCTATGTATCATTTATTCCTTTCAGAATAGCATCCCAATACATACCTCTGAAGAAAATAAGTTTCTTCTGGATTTATCCAAGTAACAGAAAACGATTCAATATTATTTTATTATTATTTTAAAAAGACTAAAAAGTGCCCTATAGACAGCAATAACTCAGTACGCCTAAAGGTATAAGAGTTAACTAAACTGACCATTTACTGAAGTTTAAAACTTATTTAAGAGGCTGTAGTTACCTCTTTTTGTAGATGAAGTTTGAAGCAACTGTTTGGCTTTGAGGGAAGTACGAGGCAAATTTTTCAGCCTTTGCGAAGCTGTTGAAAAATAAGGAACTGTAATATTTGCCTGGAAGAACAAGATAAAGGCTATAGCTTCTGTAAACTTGAATATTTTAATACAAACCTGAAAATTTATTAAGAAACAGATACTATAGAGTGAAAATATGTTAGAATCCTAGAAGCAGAGTGATGCTTAGTGTTGGAAAGGAAAGGGGATGAAAATCTTAGTACAAAGTGTGCATACTTTCAGAAGTAGTTTCTTATAAAGAAAATCTACAATATGTAAACTGATCAAAATATCAAAGAAAAAACAAGCCACCAGCAAACATGCTATAGAGGCAAAGAATAGAAAGCTAAGTGAGTAAAAGTGATGAACACAAGCACACAGTGTAGAGTAAAATAAATGTAGTACTTGTTCAACACAAAAAAGCAGACTTTGGCAAAGCGGTTATTGTTAGATGAACTGTCCTACCGTGAAACACTAATCCCATACTCAAAAAGGAGAAGAAAACTCAGAACCAGGCAGATCCTCAAGTGGTCACAATCTAGTGTCTTTCTTATGTCCAACGTCATCGCGTTGTAGAAGACAACTAATCTGTAATCCAGACTTGGGGTAGCAAAATATCTGGGCCGTGCACATATGTGTATGGGGTGGGAGGGGTGTGTGTGTGTGTGTGTTGGGGGAGTTGAGGGGTTTGGGGGAGTCAGAGCATCTGCTTTTTAGGGTAATTAATGAGGAGTTCTAACCTTTCTTCAAAACTCTTAATCTATTAATTGCAACAAAACTCTCAAAGCTGGCATGTGAGCAGCAGTCGGAGCCATCCACGGTTACAGCTGGCTGTGGTTCCAGGGAGCTGACGAGGGCCAGACCTACCAGTGCAGGCACCTCTTTAAGTGGCTTTAAAATTTCACTCAATCAATTTGAAAGTCAGACTTTATATACTCCTAAGCTAATAAACATATATACTTATATTTATGAGAGAAAAAGAGATTCCACAACAATAAATCTGGCCAAAGTATAAACAATTATTGGGTTGAGAAAGGAAAACAATATATCATCAAATAAAATTAAGAATTTCTCTCTCACTCTATTGCTTAACCCTATCAATGCTTTCTGATAGTAAACATTTTTAAAAACTAACAAATGTATGATTTCAAATTTTACAGCACTACACAATAGCTAAATAATACTTAATGCCAACTTAAATATTGCCAGGCAGACTAGCAAAAACCTCTCCAACCCTAAAAAAAAAATCAATTTTGTAATGGTTTACCTCATATTAATCCCACAGAAATACAGAATGCTATCATTATGGAATATTCTTCATTTACATACTTATTCATACTGGCTTTCAACCATTTATATTACTCATTCATTTATTCATTCTTTCAAATTTTTATCCACTTTATTCCTGATGCTATTTTAGGTACAATGGATTCAGTAGCTAACCAGAGACAAAGTTCCTACTTTCATGGAACTACTAACATTCTAGGAAAGGAGAAACAGATAATAAACAAAGTAAAATATGTAGATGGCCTGCCAGATGGTGATACTTGCTATGAAAAAATTAAGTTGGTAGGAAAGGAGGACAGGAAATAGGAGACTTAAGTTGCAATTATAAATAGGGTGAACAGGAAAGATTTCCCTAAATGACATTTGTGGAAGATCTGAAGGAAGAGAGGAACTGAGTTGTGCAGGTATCTGGGGAAAGCATTCTAGACAGAAGGGAAAGCTACAGTACAGGCTGGAGAGGTAGAGTACACCTATGTTGGAAGAACAGGAATTAGGCCACTGTGACTGCAGAGGAATAAATGAGGACAAAAGGTAACCGACTATATGTTATGCTGGCAATCCACAATATCTATTAACCATTAAATTTTTAAAAATGAGGGCTTAATATCAAGTATCATCTAGCCCTGGCTTGCATAGCACAGTGGATTGAGTGCAGGCTGTGAACCAACCATTGCAGGTTTGATTCCCAGTCAGGGTACATGCCTGGGTTGCAGGCCATGGCCCCCAGCAACCGCACATTGATGTTTCTCCCTCCCTCTCTCTCTCCCTCCCTCCCTCCTTCCCTTCCCTCTCTAAAAATAAATAAATAAATATTTAAAAAAATAAAATAAATATGCTGATTCCAACATCTTATTTCGCAGCCCGAGCTCAATCCACTGAGCTATGCCAGCCAGGGCATGATATCGTTTTTAAATGTCAAATTATAGTAGTTAAATCGTAAGTCTCCAAATTTTTCTAGTAAAATTCAATGTGTTAGTTGCTTTAAAATAGTTATGGTTTCCCTGGTTCCTCTTTTTTTTTTTTAAAAGGATTTTATTTATTTTTTCAGAGAGAGAGTAGAAGGGAAGGAGAAAGAAAGGGAGAAAAACATCACTGCATGGTGGCCTCTTGTGCACTCCCTAGGGGGGCCCTGGCCCACAACCCTGGCGTGTGCCATGACCGAGAATTGAACTGGTGACCCTTTGGTTCTCAGGCCTGCACTCAATCTACTGAGCCACACCAGCCAGAGCATGGTTACTCGTTTAATATTTATATAATTTCAAATTAGCAAGACCCACTGTGAGAAGCAAAGATGATAAATTATTCTCTCATGTTACCATTATTTAGGCTAATGTTTTCCTCTTCAAACCAACTCCAAAAAATCTCTGTATTTCTGTTAAACATATAGTATCAATTTTCAAGTCATTCTAGCTCACAGTTTTCTTCGAGTTCCATTTATTCACCCCTGTAGTTCTACAGATCTATTCTTTCCTTTACATCCCCCTTGTCTCCTAAATACGTAATTCAGACTGTCTTCACCTATTTTTGGACTAGAACAGTGTCTTTTTTGGGTCTTCCTACATCTAATCCTTTCACTTCGTTCACATACATCAAGGGGAGGGTGGTAAAAAATGCTGCCCTATTCCACACCACCCCAAGTGCAGGCAATAAGGGGGTATGCTGTCTGTACAAAAATTCTGAAACAAAAATGAAACAAGCTTGTTTTTTTAATCCTCATGTGCCAGCAATAGTAATATTAGTGATAAAATGCTCCTCCTCCCTGAAGAAAATATTGCAATTTGTTGGCCTAAGTTATAAACAATTGCTGCAAGTATGCTTGAGTTTTAATAACACATATGGAGTTTAAAATTAGCACATTTTACTATTTATCCATTAATAAACAATGCATTTCATATGAAAGATAATTAGGAGAACCCCCAATTATATAGTCTCCCCTGGCACAGGTGGATTCAACTACATGCTTCTTTCAAAAGGAAGCTCATAGCAATTTAAAATCATGCTCACTTCAGCAGATTATGTGCTCAACCCCAGTGGCACAAAAACATATTCCCACATTTAAACAGATTAGAAATAAATAATGATGGTACAGTGATTATAAAATCAATGAAACAGAATGTTAAGTTACTCCAATTCTGTCATTATATGTGATTTTGAGTATATAGTTAAAATTTCTCAACTGTGAAGATTTTTAAAAATCATTAAACCTCCCTGGCTGGCGTAGCTCAGTGGACTGAGTGCGGGCTTCGAACCAAAGCATCGCAGGTTCGATTCCCAGTCAGGGCACATGCCTGGGCTGCAGGCCACGGCCCCCAGCAACCGCACATTGATGTTTCTCTCTCTCTTTCTCCCTCCCTTCCCTCTCTAAAAATAAATAAATAAAATCTTTAAAAAAATCATTAGACTTGATTTGCAAAGGAACAAAAAGACAAACAGTATGGCAATCTCTGGAATTTAGTGTAAAATGGGATTTTATGAATATTTACCAAACTTATCCTTACGTCGAAGATCTTTCCTATTTGTATAGTAGTTGCTTCATTAAAAAACAACAAACCTTTCAGAATTAAAAATGGAAGAGTGTTCTTCAATCAATATGAGTGAAGATAAATTGATAAAATCTGGGCATAGTGTGTATTGCAAAGATCAATTCTGAAAAATTTGTTTTTCAGAGATCATTACCGACAAATTTTAGAAGCTAAAGCTGTAGTATTCACTACTGCAATAGAGCAGTATGTGAAAGTATTTTTCCATTAAAAAGGATTAATGTAATTTATTTAAAAGTATTATCCCATTATATTTTGGGAATATGTTGATTTTATTATTTATTTATTTTTTAATAAATAAAATCTTTGTTTAAATATATTTTTTAAAGATTTTATTTATTTATTTTTAGAGAGAGGGGAAGGGAAGGAGAAAGAGAGGAATGAAACATCATCAATGTGTGGCTGCCTCTAGCGCCCCACTACTGGGGACCTGGCCGACAACCCAGGCATGTGACCTGACTGAGAATCGAACCAGTGACCCTTTGGTTCACAGGTCCATGCTCAATCCACTGAGCTACACCAGCCAGGGGTTTATTATTTATTTTTTACTGACATAGTTATAAAACAGAAAGTGCAATAAAACAATATTTTCACCGTCTACATTTTTCCTAGCCATCATTATAACTCATCCCATTTATTTAACATATTTTTGTCATATGGGGAGTTGTTAAAAATAATCTTCTCCAGGTGCCAAATACTAAGTAAGCATAAGCCACTACAAATGAATGTTAACTATTGCTAGGTAAAATGACCCTTATCCCCACACACAACAAACATTTTGACTGCTTAGAGAGTCATCCTTCAATCTGCCTCCCTCTCTAACCTTTTCAGTGTTACCAAGCCACATATTTCTACTCCATTTTTCAAAAGTTCATCTAGATGGTATCACTGCCTGCACCATTGCCTTTGTTCAGATCATTTCTTGCTTGGATTATGCAACAGCCTTCTAAGTGGTTTCTAGTCTCTCCTCAACTTTAGTCCATTTTCTACACTGCTGCTGCACTGAATTTTCTTAGAAGTTAACACTGGTTAAAAGCCGACCACTGTTCCCTACACTTAGAGGATAAAATCTAAACTTTTTAATAGGAAATTTAAAAACTCCCAGAATCTGTCCCCTACCTACATCTCTCATCCTTAAGACTTCATCATTGATCTCACTGTTGGGAAAACTGCCTCCTTTCTTCATGTGGTAAGTCATAAAATCCTCCTAAACTGACTGAGATTATCCTTCAGTGTCTTTCCTGGAAACCTCTTCACACTGCTGAATTTAATGCCTCCCTGTTCTCACAGAAGTTCACGCCCATTACTCCCTGCTACTGAAGGGCTTGGCTGTCTCATTCACATTTATATTCTGGGTGCTTGGAATATAACATAACATACACTCAAAATAAACCTCTGTTAAATAATTAAGGAATACATAAATGACTGACAACTATATAAAGTAAGTATTCAAGATCCTCTACAATCAAGGTCTAAGCCAGTGGTTCTCAAACTTGAATATGCTCCAGAATCAACTGAGAGGCATTTCTAAAAAAACAGATTCTGGTTCCCATCCCAGATGTATTCGATCAAATTTTCCAGAAGCAAGGGCCAGAAAAACTACATTTACAAAATTGCTTCAAGATTAGATAATTGACCCAACATCACTACACTGCTTATGTTTAAACAGAAGTTCTACATATACTTCATTCTTATATTACTTCATTACACAAATTTATCACATAAATTTTATGCTTTATAATTATGTAAAATTCAAGTATAACCTTCTAGTGTTTTGGTTCCAAGTAAAATCTGGACAAAAATTCTGTCCCCATGAGCCTCTAGCTATTGGTAAAGCTAACAAGTGATCCTATCTACCTTTTTTCTGGGGGCATACTCTGTACCCTATACAAAAATGTTCTTCAATTTGGCTAAATGTTAAGCTATGGATAATATTACACTGAATTATTTTGCTCCTTTCTAGCAATTCACAATGAATGAATCATGCTCCAACTAAGACATCCAAGCATATTTTCTAAGATGCCTACTCATTTGCAGTTAGGTCAGCATGATGTAATCCAAACACTGATTGGGAAAAAATCAGGAGACTCAGGAAGGAGGGCATAATTTGGCTTGGTTTTGCCACTTTTCTAGTTATATGATGTTGTACATACGATTTATATGAATCTCTGCTTCCTCTCTATAAAAATAAGACATGGGCTGTTGTTATGTTCAAATGAGGTAAGACATGTGAAAGTAAACATTTTAAAACACTAACCAAAGTTTGAGTATTATTACTTTTCTTAAATCAGCAGACTATCTTGGATTTTTCTCTCTTCTCTTTTCTTATTTCTGAACAAATAATTCCTATATTTTTCTGAAAACTACACTTTCTACTAACCTGTACTCTAGCAGTAGAAAGTAAGGCACTAGAGTCTTTTGAAAAACTCTGTTCCTGACAAACATCCCTTCCTTTAGCTGGGGAAACTGAGAAAATGAGATGTATCCATGGCCTCTGCAATGCTCTGGTTTTCTTAAACTTTTTAAGTTATTCACACTTTCCAAATATAAAAGTCAGAAATTAACAATAGGTATACAAATGAAAATATACAAGAACTCTCATAATATTCATATTTTATTGCCAGCATCCACAATAATGCAGCCACAGAAAGTATGCATATAAAATAGTGATTGGCAGAATAACAAGGCAAAAGAAGTGATCCCTTAGGTGGAAATAACAGCACCCTTGCAAAGGTAGGTTCATGCAGATCAGCAAGTAAGAACTAAAGCTTTACCACTCAAGAGCTGGAAAAACAAATACTTAAAACAAAATGCAACATCTATTATACCAACTATACAAAAAATAAAAATGACCAATTCATGTATAAGTTGTATAAAACTTGCTATTATATTTGTAATTATTTATAAAAATAAAAAGGCTATTATAAAAACAGTATATAATATACACATAAATAAAAAGAACACACACATATATATACATTTTATATATCAAAGATATGTATAAAATTTTAAGAAATATAGATAGTAGTTTTTTTAAAAAGGTGGTACCCTACTTTCTCTTGTCTGTAAATTAATTAAATATTGAAATACACCATTATGAAATTGCATACATATTTAAACACTTAAAAGTAAATTAGTGATCAGATCTCATTATGCAGCCCTGTATTTTTCCCTTAATTATCAACTTTTGGGGAGAAAAGGAAAACTAATTCACCTTCAGTAAAAATTTTGAGGGAATCAGCAAGTGATTATTCAATGGTAATTGTATCACTAGAGACAGAGAGTAATTATCATAGAGTTTAAGATGTGGTCAATTTATTTTTCTACTATTAACATTTTTATCCTAGTTATCATACTTTTCTTTTTTCTTCTATTTTTGTGAAGAACTATTTTGCATTTTCAGACAGCTCTGAGCTGCCAGAACAGTTCAAATAAAGAGCGTGCATTAGAGCACAGGAAACAACCCCGAGTAAAGAGTCGGTGCTGACAATGGACTAAGGTAAAGGATACAGACACGGCTGGTTTTATCACAGAACTGGGAAGCTGTTTGAAGATAATTGTGTAAAGTTTTGAGAAATTCAAAACTTAACAATTCAAACAAAGTATAAAAGCACCTTTGAAAGTCAAATACACATGATGTTTTGGATTATCTGTGTATAGGATATGAAACTGAGTTTTATTACTTAATCTTCTCAATGATATAAAATGTTCTGTTGTATGAACACTGTGGATTGCTTTTTGTTTCAGGCAAATATACAAGGAGAGGAAAAAAAACAGAAACAGGATTTCTTAAGTGTCAAATTAACTTAATTTGCAAGTTTAGAGGCATAAAACCTATCACAATTGTAGGGACAAGAGTACAAATTGCACCTTTACTTTCATTTTTAAACTTTTTGTGAATTCCTGTTTTCTTTATCATTTCATTTGAGTGTCAAAATGGCACTCTTAATTACACAGTTCCCAAGACCTAGAATACTAAGTTTAAAATTTAATTTGGTACAGACATGTTTTTGTACATAAAGAATCAAATGAGGCACACAAATCTCTGGGTAACAATTTTCCACAGTGCTTTACATTTTAGAGTTTATCTTAGAACAAAGCAGAAATAGTATTTCTGGGTAATTTTTGTCTTAGTACTAAACCATGGATGTAACAGCTCTCAATGTAGACTTGGGACCTTGAGCAGAATCAACATGGGTTTGAATCCTAACTTACAAGCTGTAAGATCATAGATAAATTATTTAACTACTCAAAGCATCACCTTCCTAATTTGTATATATGTTAATAATTGGACCCACTTCATAGAACTGGTCTGAGGGTTAAACAGGATTATGCATGTACAGTGCAATGAAACTTTTTGTAATATAAATGATATCAAGTGCAATTGGTAAATAAGAAAGTTTATCAATATTTTCACAAAAGTCATTTGGATTCAAATGTATTTTTTCTTGGCCTGTTGATTTTCAAGCCACCAATTAACAGCAGCTTAATACAAAGTACACAAAAAGTCAGCTAAACACAACAGAACCAAGGAAGAGTACAAGGGAATTAAAAAAGAATCAGACGCTTTCAAAGTTGTATTACTCAATAAACTAGTCATAAATGAAAAGACAGTCAACAGTGTCAGGTTTGTATCTTCTCCCTCACAGCTTTGAGGAAATGAAGAAACAATCACAGCGAACAGTGACAGGAATATGCCACAAAGGAACGGAATGGACCAGACAACAGGACTGATGACGTGAGCCGTGGGTGCAAGGCGTGAATACTGAGCATTTCTAAGATTGTAGAAATAACTGTGACTGTTTAAAACTGGATTAACTACCATCTAAATGACAAGCAATACGTTTTAGAAAGTATTTCATTCTTTTTAAATCACCTTGTGCATTAAGTACACAGTGCCCATCTACTCTCACATCACTTCTTGGCTCAGTCTGGCCACTCTTTCTTAGAAGTTCTTTCGGCATTATTTTCTTGGATCTTTGTTTATGTTGCATATGTCTCCTTAATTCAACAATCTGAACCCTCCCTTTCCATCAAGTCACCTTCAACTATTTTTACAAGTGAAGTTTATATTTGCTGGAGTATTTATTTATTAAGAATTTACATGCTTTTAATTATGCTAGTATTTTTATAGGATCACTGTTGTCATTATTAATGCTCTAGTAAGAAAACGGCTTGAGTTTTAAGTGGTCTGTTCTAGAACTACTGTCCCCCACCTCCCAAATCCTGTCATTTATAATGTGCAGTATTGCAGAATGTGAGGTTTTTAAGGAATATACAGGGTTCAGCACAAATAATGCCTTTTTATTGCAAAATCATAAACATGTAATTCTGTAACATAACAATATCACACTCAAGCACACCATATAACATTTTAGGTGAAACGTTCAAATTAAAACTATAAATTACTACACCCATATTATTACCCTACCAACCACACTCAAGCAGGCCTTACTTCAGCCTGACCCTGTATATTCATATATTAAATAGCTAGACTTTGCTTAGTTTAAAATCTGGGGGAACAGTTTCACACAGCATAAGTATTAATATAACTGGTATCTAACAGGGACAACTTTTAAATTACAGTAGAGCTATGATCATCTTATACCAAGTAATAATCACTACATTGTACTTATTAGTTTAATACAGCTATTGAGCACAAAACTAGTATTTATAACATGAAAGCTTACTTACTGGCTGAAGCCTGAGGTTGCATGCGAGGTATTCCTCCATTTGGCACTTGAAAATTGGAGTCACTTCTGCTGCTTTTCACTGAGTCAACTTGTATATTAGATGTTCGGGACAGGTTTGGAAGACTGCGTCTTAGTTTTTCTGCGACAACAGAATTTTAGTTAAAAAAGGCTTTTTTCAGATGGAAAAAGAAAACTATTAATCAGCATTCAAACATCAAATTATTTATGCATTCTGTATATTTTAGAAGAGGTAACAGGAAGTATGTATCTTATAACAATACACAACTCAACACGGATTCTATAAGTGAATGGAGTAAGAGAAACTTTAAAATGAACTAGAAATTATTTATTTAAATAGAAAATTTATATATAGGTCACTTCATGAGTGGACCAAAGCAAAGCAAACAAAATCAAGTAAAATTAAATTTACTTTTTCTTTTATTTTTGTATTGATTCACGATGAATAAAATGATTAACTATATTCTTGATCTGCCTATCTGAAAACCTTGGTAAAAACTGTTACTTTTACACTGAAATATGGAACAAAATGTTTTCCAGGAACATTCTGATTACCTTCATTTTTCACACTGCTTGTCTGTAAATCCGTGGGATGGCCTTGAAGTGAAAGGCGAGGCTGCTGTAAGCGGCTAATCATAGGCTGTGGGGACACTCTACTATACTCTATTCCCCGAGCAGGAGATCGTGAACGAGGTGAATTTCTGGGTGACTGCTTAGGTGATGGTCGAGGTGAATTGCGTGGTGATGGTGAAAACCTGTTAACAGCAGGGTATACTGCATGATGCATATTGTCATCTTCATCATCTAAACTTTGTGCATCAAGTTCCTGATCACTAAAAGTACCCCGTCTTGTAGAATTGCAAGATGAACCAGAACTGCGCCGAGATGTGGTGGCTGCATATTCTTGCCGAAGACCTGACGATAATGAATGTGTAATTTTATTTCTTTAGTTATATTTGTCAACATTCAAATATGTTAAGGTTTAAAAACAAAAGATTATCACTCAGAAATTCAAATAAAGTAAAACACTCCACCTGAATCAACTTAGACATCTTCCCATAAGGATGCATAAATCACATCTAAAAAGTTATTTTTAAAATGGAATTTTATAAATCTTTGCCAAATTTCAGCATTTCTTCTTGAATCTGAAATCTATATTACAAGCAGAGCCATAAATTTAAAAATATTTCTACTCCTAAAAACAGTAATCCAAGTTTAAGATTAACATTAAAGGAAGCAATTACTGTTCAGCCAGTAAAGAATATATGGTGAGTAAATAAACTCCCTAGATACCAAATCCTTGGG
Source organism: Phyllostomus hastatus (assembly GCF_019186645.2). Taxonomy (NCBI): domain Eukaryota; kingdom Metazoa; phylum Chordata; class Mammalia; order Chiroptera; family Phyllostomidae; genus Phyllostomus; species Phyllostomus hastatus. Next base: position 29,804,351 of record NW_025333709.1, on the reverse strand, counting down.
TTAATTGTATCCAAGAAGTTGATGAAGGAAACTTCTATCCTACCCTTAGGATTCAGTATTTGGGCATAAGTGAAATTTCCATTGCTTCATAACCCAAGAAGCTCCAATAAAATGATCTTAAATTCTAAACCATCAAAAAATTTTTTTTCAAAGGAGTCCCTTATGTATCCTGATACCTCCAGAAACACCCTAGCAACCTTAGAAGGTTGCATTAAATAATATAAAAACTTCTAGAATAAGAACAATTATTAATAACATATTAACGAGAAAAAAATTACAACTTGAAAAAATTTTAGATATTTTACATCGAATCCAGATAAAATCTTTAGATGGAATTTAGATATTTTGAACAAGTCCTGCTAACTATTAGCAGTGTAGTCTAAAAAACCTGTTAGAACAGTATTCCAACTTTTAAGTTACATATTCATACAGCAGTCCCTCCTTATCCACAGTTCCACATTTTGTGGTTTCAGTTAATTGCAGTGAACTGTGGTCTGAAAATATTAAATGAAAAATTCCATAAATAAACAATTCATAAGTTTTAAATTCTACGCAGTTCAAAGTAGCATAAAAAAATATCACACCGCCCCAGTCCTGCCTGGGATGTGAATCATCTTTGTTCACTGTGTATGTTGTATATACGGTACAGTAAGATATTCTGTGTGTGTGAGAGAGACCACATTCACATAACTTTTATTACAGTATATTGCTATAATTGCTCTATTTTATTACTAATCTCTCACTGTGCCTAATTTATAAATTAAACTTTATCATGGGTACGTATGTATAGGAAAAAAACATAGCATATGTACAGTATCAGGCATCCACCGGGGGTCCTGGAAAGCATGCCCCGCTGAAAGTGGGACTGAGGGGGAACTGCTGTATAAGGGAAGTGCTGTCAATATGGTTCTCTAAAGCAGTGAGTGAGAAGCACACAGGGAATCAGATTCCCAGGGCCCACCTAGTTACTTAGTGCCTTACAATAGCAAACGTGGCACTAAAGTCAAGGAACTAAAGACAACAGACAAGTGAAAAGAGCTTTTTAGAAAAGAAAAATCCAAGTCCCAATGCAGGCCCTCCACTAACAAGGGGAGCCTAAGTAAGTCACAATCACTATGGGACTGTGCGTTTCTCATCCTAGAACGAGAGGGCTTACCCAGGCGAGTCCAAATCTGTAATTCTGCATTTCTATTACCAAAAAACCTGGAGAAATGATGTTGTAAAAAAGAAAATCATTCTCCTAAAAAAAAAAACAACTGGTGTTTTCAAGGAGAAAGCACACATATTTTTGGTATCCTTTTTTTATTCACTAGGGAAATAAATATTTGTGCATGCAGATGGCTTAGAAAGGGTTATTAAAGTAAGGCTAAAATTTCTTTTACTTGTTACTAAAGCACAATATGAAGCTATAGCAAATGGTTGCATTTCTAACAAAATACTGGGGCAGGGTGGCGGGGCGGGGGGAGGGGCAGTTAGGATGTCCAAAAGAAAGAACTGGTGAGTTTACCCTAAGTTACAGTTCGGCAGCATCCTTTTTCTCCCTTCACATCCATGACAAGAACTAGCCCCTCACTGGCTGACCATACCACAGACTGAGTGAGGTGTTATACGAAATTATAGAAGAAGAGAGTTACATGTTATTAGCTTCTATAAATAAAGCAAGCATCAAGTCTCCCTATCTTTCTAAGGGAAGTTGTGTGAAAGTGGGAAATGAATCAGCAGAGTAAGAAACATTCTGCAGTTTTCTAATAAATGTTATAACTTGATAAAACTTACTATATATTTATAGAAAAGGGTCTAAACGTTTTTGAACTAAATCATAGCAATGCTCCATTACCCTCAGTCCACTGTTGCTGTGAAATGTGTGCTTCAAGGATCTTTTTATCATAAGGGTTAAAGGGACAACTTTAGAGACATTGCTTATTTCACAGTTAAGCCCATGGTATCTACAATAAAATGTATAGGAAAGCATAATATTGTAACTACCACCTTATATCCAGATGAGAGTCAGGGCATCCATGAACCCTTGAAATAGTATGAAATACTGTGTGCTTATGTACATTTTGAGAATGATAGGGGACATAATTTTTATTGAAATTTTAAAGGTTCTGTGACCTAAAAAGATACAAGGACCATTTTGCAAAGCAACATCACATGCTTTATTTAAAGTAACAAAGCCAAAGTTCTCATAAAGGTCTTTTTTATGTTCTATACCATACATTCTAAGGGAGGGGACATTTGTCCCAAGGGAGTTAAAATTGGTTCTGAGGATGTGAAAAAATCTTAGATACCATAATACACAGGTGGCAAACACAAGGTCCATGGGCAGAATCCGGCCCGGCACCTTGTTTCTACCCGGTAGCAGTGCCAAGCTCTCGCTTAACTCTTAAGGAGTAGTTACATTTACACAGTCCTAAAATTACATTCGGCCCTTTAAAGGCAACCATGAGGCTGATGTGGCCCCTGGTGAAAATGAGTTTGACATCCCTGCCATAATAGATTGTGTTCCTCATAGTATATAAAGAGACAGACAGTATATTTGTAGTATTAAAATTTCATAAAGAGAGAGATGGAAAAAAAAAGGGAAAAAGTATCTAAAAAGGAACCTTACCGGGCCAACAATGAAAAAAAGGTTGAGACATAGCGGTCTACATTAAGAAAACCCAGAGTAATAGAGTAATAACTACACCAGTGAGTTCCAGTGCAGAGTAACATGCAGGGTGTGACTGCCAGTCATAGAAGCAGAGTGAAACCTGCCTGTCTTTGCTCTTCGCATAGCAAAATGCTCTATATAAAACAGACTCTGGAAACAAATTAATGAACAAGTAAGTCCATATGTTGAATAAGTCTCTAAAATTTTAACATTTCTATTCTTTCTACACTATTATTTTTCAATACTTTAAGACATATTTAATACCCACAACAAAATTAGGTTCTATGAAAGTCCTCAACTTTAGCAATGAAAATACTTACTTTCTTCCTGCATCCGAGCTAGAATCTGCACATCAGTTACATCATTTAGCTTATAATTGGATCCAATTGAATCTTCATCTAATTCTGAAGCACTTAACTCACTGTCTATAGAGGATTGAGGACTGAGTGGAGGATTTCTGTCTGATGAACTTTTCAAATTACCTTAAAAAAGAAAAAAATTCAAGCTTTGGTGAAACAAAAACTGAATAAACATCTGTTATAGTTAACTGGATATTATATCTTTTGATTTAGTTCATTATTATTCTGCTCTGCTTACAAAATTCTCAAATACTGAATAAAAATTAACCTTATTAAGAATAAAGAGGGCTATGAAAGTTCCTAAATATATTATGGCATAAGCACAAAACATTTTCCTTTAACTATAACTTATCTATCCCCTTATAAAACAGTTAAGCTTTCAACAATTCCTGGTAAGTAGTTTTCAATAATACATGTTAGAGGACTTGAACTTTTACAAGATAACCAATGACACTGCTCTATAAATAGATCAATTTATGATGTGGTGTTTTCTCCTTCCAAATTCATAGTCATTAGCCAGTATCGTCATCGTTTTCCCTGAATAAAAGTAACTGTTTTTCCTAAACCAGAATACTGTAATTTGAGGAAAATCAGGATTCCTTAGAAAGTTAGAAACAAACCAAAAAAGGAACACTAGCTCATTTCTCCTCCATTATGCCATGTTTACAAAATTCCCTTGGCAAACCAGTAATAATGATCTAAGCAATTCTTGGAAATGTAAGAGTGAAGCACAAAGATGAGGTGAAGAAAATGACTACATAAAGAAAGTATTTTGTCATTCTAAACCAAAAGGGGGACAGAAGACAGGCCAGAGGGGTAAAATATATACATATCCAAAAGAGTCTAATTTGTTTCTAAGGAAATGCTTTCATCAGATCAACTTCTAGTGGAGAATAATAAAATCATAACAGTGTCACTACTATTTCTAATACTAATTTATTTGAAATGCTTGTTTTCCAGAACTTTTCACTGTAAGCTCCAACATGAAGGCACATAAGAGCAAAAATATGAAATAGTTAATGTTCATATAATCAAGAAGATAATAGGAATAGAAAAGTCAGGCTCAAACAGTGCCTGAATAAAATTATTTATATTAAACAAATATAGCAGATTCAATTTTTTAGTATGACAGTAATGTCTGAAATATGTAGCAAGTAACAACCTACGTGCAAAGCAAACAAGCGGGGTCAACAAAGTCGTCAGTCTAGGTAGCACTCAGGTCAAAATGTGAGATGGTTAACGATACTTTAATTTTTAAGGAAGTTATAATAATTTGCCGTAACGATAGTAGCAATAAGAATAACTGAATGAGTGAATTCTAACAAACAGTAGGTCAAAGAGTAACAGCTCAGTCACAGAACCAAAACAGAACATTCATTCCCCAATTTACAGCAATGTATCCCTCCCATTTCATTTAGAGCTCCAAACACTCTTTTGACACATTCACATAGAGCTTTATAGTTATTTAAGTGCAATATCAATATTAAAATCCTGTAAAAAAGTTTTTAACTCTGTAGCTTATTTAAAGCCCAAGCAAACTATTTAATAGGCATCTATCAGTTATAATAATCAAGCTTGGGATCCTACTTAATGAAGCCAGCTTTAAAAACTTTTAAGTACATGCTAAAGAAAACCTCATAGATATAAACTGGCTTATCTGTATCCCCGTGCACAGTATCTGGTGCCAAATAGCTCCTCAATGATATTTCCTCTAATCAGTTAAAAGTTTCACAAATAAAAGAACTTGAACTACAGATGAGTAAGGTATTTTCTGAGATAGGGCAGTAAGTTTAAAAACCATTCTTTAATCACTCTATTTCAATTCTTACCTGAATTTCCAGGAAGTATTAGCTGTTTGACTATAGGAGGTCGCACCGGGGTTGAGGACGGAGAATTAAAACCGCTGCTATACGGGCTACTTGCATTTGGACTGTAAGGACTCGTGTAACTCATGGAGTTGAAAGGATTATTATATAAGTTCTGCCTCTTGAGAGCTGCATTAATGAGAAGGGGAAATCAAATTTAGTTAACTACAAAAAAGTTAAAATTTTATTACAAAAGTTTTCCTATTAGGAAGTTCATTAAGTAATGATCTACCTCAATACAGAAACATTCTTATAGTAGTGGGGGAACATATTTAATACTAATAATTCCAACAAAGTATTTTCATTATCTTAAATTGTGTTATGCAAGTAAAAGAGTAGTCACAGTGAACAACAAAATAATATCATAGAAAGAATATCTCCTCAACAAATTATTAACCACTAAGTGAATTTACTTATATCTTCTTGGAAAGTTTATTCCAACTGAATCAATCCCAAATGGCCCTGAAAAATAAAATGAATGTAAAAGCATATTTGTATTTTCTATTTTTCTATAACAAACTATATTGCTTTAAAAAAAAAACTATGAAAGCCTTGGGTGATGTAGCTCAGTGGATTGAGCGTGGACTGCGAACCAAAGCATTGCAGGCTTGATTCCCAGTCAGGGCACATGCCTGGGTTGCAGGCCACAGCCCCCAGCAACCGCACGTTGATGTTTTTTTTCTCTCTCTCTCTCTCCCTTCCCTCTCTAAAAATAAATAAAATAAAATCTTACAAAAAAAGTTTTAAAAAATTAAAAAATTAAAACTACTTAATAATGAGCTTTTAAAAATAACATTTTCAAAGCCTGATTTTTTAAAATGTGGCATTGTTTTTCCTTTTTAAAAAAAGATTTTATTTACTTATTTTTTAGAGAGGGGAAGGGAGGGAGAAAGAGAAGGAGAGAAACATCAATATGCGATACCTCTCACGTGACCTCCCACTCCAGACCTGGCCTGCAACCCAGGCATATGCCCTGACTGGGAATCGAACCTGAGACCCTATGGTTCACAGCTCGGCACTCAACCACTGAGCCACATCAGCCAGGCAAAACTTGAAGTTTTGAAAAATAAAAAGCAATATTAACTATTTGGCTAGGTTAACATCAAAACATGTGAGAATTCACTCTTTTTTTTTAAAAGTCCCTCCATGCCACCATTTTCCGGCCTAAGAAGGATATTTCTGCCAACAAGAGAAAAAACTTAGTGCTATGCATATAAAATAGAAGTAGTATAAAAATATGGCAAGATATCAAGTGTAATTATATACAAGAAAAATACTTAAAATAGTATTTCTTTCTTCTACCCTATTCTAAAATCCAGTTTGTTTAGTATTTCTGACCATCAGCACAGCACTGTGTAGAAACAGAGACAAAGGTGGCGCGTGCTTTTTCTCAAGAGGCTTATAGCCAAGGAGTGGGGGCAGACAGAAACAATAATTTCAAGACAAAATGAAATTGGTATTATAATAAAGGTAAAAAGTTTGTGGAAATTATGAGGAAGGAGGAAGTTAACACAACAGAGAGAAACTAGGTAACTCTTTCTGGAAGGAGAGGCACTGCAGCAGTCTTGAGAGAATAAATAATAATTTAACCCATGGCTGAACGTGGGGAAAGTGTGTGCTTTCATTTGTGTTTTTAACATGAACAGAAACCATGTCTTGAAAATGCACAGTGTGTTCAGGGAGTAGGATGAGTGATCTGGAGAGGTAGAGCACACGGCGATGGACAGAATATGAACACCCAGCAGGCGCAGGTTACGGAGAGCCTGGAACACTATGCTCAGGAGTCTGAACTCTGTTCAATAGCAACGGTAATGCCATCGGTGATTCTGGAGCAAGAATGATATGATAGGATTACTTTACGGAAAAAAATCAGTGGAAATTTTGATGTTGAATAGGTTAGGTTGAAGTAGGTTGTATAGGTGACAAAATAAGAAAAAAATGATAGACATTAAAAATTGGAAAGGATTACTAAAGGAAAAAAGATGACTCTGAAATTACTGGTTTGAAAACTGGCAGAACAGTACTTTTGGGAAAAACATATGTTTTCTGTTTTACTGGATAGTGCAGGAAGTCAGAGTAGTTCTATACATATTCACTACGAGAGAGCACACCACATTTTATTTGTATTCAGGGGGCAGGATGTGGGATGATCTCAGAAGTATTAACCTGAGCAGAAATGGGGCTGCTAGCTTCTTCCTGTCACTTTACTCCTCCATCTCCTTGGAAACTCATTCTCTTTTACTTGGTTATTTAATCACCAGCATTTCAAGTCTTCAGCCCTTTTATCTTCTCACGTGGTATACCACGTTCTTTTCCCTGAGAAATTTCATTCATTTCCACAACATTAATTATTATCTATATGCCAAACACTCCTTTCATTATTTGTATCTTCAGTCCTACGCATTCCTGAGCTCCAGCTCCATATACGCTGCCCAGTCAGTCTCCCCTGTGGGTATGGCAAGTGTGCCCCAGGGCCAACACGTCCACATCCAAACTCAAATTTTCCCACTCCAATTCTCTTCCAAGGTCCCTGTTTCAAAATAACATTTGTCCTGTCACACAAGCCAGAAACCTAGAAATCACTGTTGATACTCTATTTTCCCTCATTTCCTCATATTTGGTTCATTCCTTTTTACTCCCACATCTTTTCATCTCCACTAGCACCCTTTCGCCCCAACACACACCGCCCAGCTATCATCATCCATCGCCCTTAAGAGCATTCCACATTCCCTTTCAGCTCTCTCCACTCTACTCTCCATACTGTAGCTAAGCAAGACTTTATCAAAATGCAAATCTTGTCTCTTCCCACCCCCACACACCACACCCTTAAACTAAACCCTTTGATATCTTCCCTTTGCTTTTACAGTAAAGTCCAAAATCTCGCAGAGTCTGGCTTCTACATCTTTCTTGCCTTATCTCACATTGCTTCATCCCTTACTCTTCCCCGGCCACCTTGGCTTGCTCTAGTTCCTCATTGCATGTCTGCTCCCTCTCGGGCCTCCCGCAGGGCCTCTGCACATGCTGCTTTACCTGGAACATCCTAATACACTTTCACCTTTCTCCTTAGCCCATTACATTTTTCTGAATCTTTAGGATTCAGGTTAAACATCACTTCCTGAGGTAAAATTCCTATTTCTCAAAGCAATGTATACCATTCCTTAACTATATACACTGCCAGTTAAAATAATTATTTGTATTTCTATTTCCCCTACTAGATGATAAACTCCATGAATGGAGACAGTGTTTTTACTCATCATGTATCCCTCCATCCTTTCCCCAAAGCCTCATACATTAACAGGCTCTCAATAAATACTAATTGAATATAAACAGGAATGAATAAGATTAATTTGAACAGGTGATATTAAATACCATACGGATGGGTAAAATCATATAAAAAACAGAGAGAAGTGGGGCAAAAGAAGACACCTGGGTAACCCTAAACTTAACCGATGGCCAGATGGGTAGGAATAGGAGGGATGCAAACTTTAATGGGTGCAGTATTTTAGAATGGGATAATGAAAAACTTCTGGAGATGGACGGTGGTGATGGTTGCACAGCAATGTGGGCGTACCTCACACCACTAAACTGTATATTTAAAAATGGTTAGAGTAGACAATTCTACGTTTCGTAAATTTTACCACACATGTACACGCACACAAAGGGGGCAGAAGGAAGGATATTCAAAGACCACAGGAAAGACAACAGCAGGGACGGTAGGAGAAGATAAAAGAGATAATGCACCACCATAAAAAGCAAGAGAAGGACATTGTAGGGACAAGTGGTAGAGCACTGCAGAGAAGCTGCATGTGATGGAGCAGAAACTGTTCTGCCAAGAAGCTTTCTTTGCCTTATCAAAAAAGTACGTTTAAAAAAAATCTCTCCTGCAACTCAGGAAAAGGGGGTTTAGGACTACGAAGTTCAAACTTGAAATAGTCAAATTATTTTTCCTTTAAATATACATTATATTCATAGCTACAGCTCTACAGATACAGATATAGCTATAGATGCAGAGCTGCAGCTATGAATATAATGTGCATATATGGCTATAAAATCTAAACACTGTTAAACAGATCGAGTACTTGATTACATCTAATTTTGGTTCAAGAGTAACAGCTTCTCTTATATACTCCTACTAACTTTAATACCCTTTATAATAAAATAAAAAGCCACTCAAATCACTATTTTTGAGGTGCAACAACTTTGGTTTTCTCCTCTAAGTTCCCATTTCTTGGGATGCTTTACACCAGGAATTGGTGAACTATACACCTGTGAGCCAAATCCAGCCCACCACCTGTTTCTGTAAATGAAGTTTTATTGGAACACTGCCACACCTGTTCCTGTATGTGGTATCTATGGCTGTTCTGGTGCAATAGGGCAAAGGTGGGTAACTACATCAGGGACCTCATAATCCACAAAGCCTCAACTACTTACCATCTGGCCTTTACCAAAAAAGTTTGCCAACCCCAGTTTTATATGTTTATTTATCTATTTATTGTCTGCTTCCTCTAATAGAATGTAAGTTCTAGGAAATACGGGACTTTCTGATCTATTTTATTCATTGCTATGGCCTCAGAAATAAGAACAATGACCACTAGCACATGGTAGGTTATGAACATATACTTTTGAATGATAAAAAATTTTAATTAAATTGTAAAATGTATTTACATTATTTCTAAGTACTGGAAAATTTTTCCTAAAAATATTTTAAATAAATGTCTAAGTAATATCATTTCACTGAAATGTTAGAAATTTTCCAGTTGTTTCTAATTGTGAAATACCAGCTTGTTTACTAACCTGCCTACATATTTCTAAAAATCTCTTAAGAATGTAATTTAAATCAAGCTCCAGGATGTAATTCTAAAAACATTTGATAAGCAGACAAAAAACATTTTAAAAAGTACATAAAGGGTATTGCTTTTTACAAATGGATTCTCTACACAGGGGAAAAGACTTCAGTGTCCAAACTGGCTCAGGGGCTCTGTAATCATATCTTAGAAGTTATTTTCATATAATAACCATTACTCCCTACAACCAACCAACTGTGCTTCCGCCCATTTAACTGTTTAGTCTCCCCTTTGCCTCCCATGACCACTGTCAGCACATTCTTTCGATGTAACACCAAAATAAGAGATACAAAGCAAAGAACCCCAAAACCTATTGAGCATTAGTGATCATGCACCAGTCGTTTACTACAAGAGTATTCCAGAGAATAGTAACATTCTCAAGAGACTGAGAGCAATTCCAAGAAAGAGTCAATAACACTTTTCCTGCATTTCTACCCTCACAGGCATGCTATATTAAATGCCATAAATAGTCACAGACACATTCTGCCAGCTTTGAGAATACTATAAACAAAAGAGTATAAAAGCAATTTAAATGTAAAATACCAAGTAAAAAGCAGAAAAAAAAAAAAAGCAAAACATAACAAGGAAAGGAAATGAATACATTTACTAAGCACCTACTATGAGTCCGAAAAACATGCTAGGCTCTTTCATAAACATCATTTAACCCTTAAGACAACCTTACAAGGTTCTTTATTCTTTTTCTTAAATTTTATTTTAATCATTGTTCAAGTACAGTTTTCTGTCCTTTACTCCCATCGCAGCCCACCCACTCATCCCTCCCCACCCCCTCCCATTTCCACCCCCCCTAGTTTTTGTCCATGTGTCTTTTATACTTGTTCCTGTATACCCTTCCCCTTTTCCCCTGAAATTCCCTCCCCTCTCCCCTTTGGTCACTGTCAGCCTGTTCAAGGTTCTTTATTCTTATGAGAAAACCTAATATGCAGTCACAAAGTAATTAAGTGCTAGAATGAGAACAAGGTCTTTGGGGTTCTCAACCTGTGCCTTTCTACCATATCAGAATTCCCACAAGGGTGGTGAGATAATTTTAGATAATAGTACACAAATATTTTTTAAATAGTTAATTTTAACTTGTATTAGGAAAAAACCCTTATCACAGAAAATTTATTATTTATTGAATATTATTCTTTAAAATGAGGCTAAATAAAAATGAGAATTGAAAAAAGTGAAGTAAATAGCAGAACAAGGTTATGTGCATATGGCAAAAACTCATGGCGGCACATAGCGGCTCATGGCGGCAAATTTCACAACGAAATTTGAAAATCATTACCAAGCAACGAACTGCCTTCCTAAAAACATCTTCAACATATATTTGTGTGTGTGTGTGGGTGGTTAATTCAAGAAAGCAAAGAGATGAACTTACAAGTAAAATTACAGACATACCTGACATAGTTTGATCAAGTTTGTGGATAAGAGACTTTTTAGCACACTCAACATCAGGACTTGGGTAATCCAAAACTTGCCTGCACCAAACTAATGGGCTAACCGATTTCTGCATTGGTGTAAGTTTTTTCTTTGGTGATGAATATAGCCTAGAAGAAAAACAAAAATGAAAGGGTAACATTCATTATTAAGGACAAGGTTAAAAGATAGGGATCCTTTTGAATACACTTAAATGGAGGAGGGGAGTGAAAATAACAGAGTATGTTTTAAAATCACCCACATTTACTTTGTGCACTGGGAGAAAATGACACTGTTACCATCAATATGAATCCATATTACATGAACCCAAATGAGGCCAACTGTCCAATCCAAAAATGGGTCTTATTTTTCTCTTTTACTCTTTACAAAAACTATGAGGAAACATCTGTCTTTAAAGCAGTTTATTCTGTTGTCAATAGTACTTAATTAACTCCATAATATAACCATATCACTTAGACTTGTCTAGCAGGCAGAATGGAAAAGATAAATAATTTGCTTTCTATTTCCAGTACTCTTTCTACCACAAACCACACAAAAATCTACCATTAGCAATTCATTTCCTTTAGTTAAGCAGTACCCATACTGTAGCTCTCTTTTCAAACAGTATTTTAAAGGAAAGCAACACTCCAGGTCCTTAATATGAATAGATTTATGAAATTACATCAATCAAAGGAAAGAAGGGACAGTTCATAAATAAATTCCTGGGTAAGGTATGTAAAAAGAAAAAGAGCAGAAGAGAAGGATGGGGTGTACTTAAATTTCCTACTTCACAATTTTTCCTTAAATTAGTCCCTTTTATGTCAATTGGCATTAATTTATTTCAAATGTGACTCTATAATGTGAAGTAACTTGAATTCTAACCACAGTGGTTTTTAACTTAAAGCATTTTTTATGTACAATTAAATAAACAAAATTATGCTTTGATATATCTACATACTTAAATGTCTCAATAAAGCAAGAAGTTAATAACTTCACATTTTACATTAATCAAGTTAGGACAATAAAATGAAGTGTACTCTGGAATAAACATATCTCTACAGTACTGATATTGACAAAAACTTTACAAAGGCAACAGGTATATTTACTATCTCTTTGCCCTTCTCCCCTATCTGTAACTTAAGTCTGTCACTCATACCAATTATTTAACTCTGATCAAGATCATCAATACTAATCAGGGAAAATGATCATTCTCTAGTCAACAATCCATATTCATCTGGACAAAAATAATGAGACAGAATCCCGATTTATGAAATAATTTATTAACTCAAAATGAAAATGAAACCAATGGATTTCATTCTATTATTCCCAACTCAAATACTGCAAATGTCTCATCGTAAATCACTGCCTCAGCATCCCGGCCTTCACTGTATAAGATCATACACTGATATTCTACGTTAGCAGTATTTAGCAAGTAAAGTCTACAGATGAATGACAAACATTCATAAAACCACTTTACAGTATTATCCCTATTCTTAACTTCTCCCTGAACTAGCTGGTTTCACACAATTTACCCATGGGACTCACATGTACTTATTAGTATGTTCCTCTACTATTAGTTATAAAACTCATTTTAAAAAGTGCAAGCAACATGAGTAAGCCTCAAAAAACATGCTCAGTGAAAAGAAGCCAGACACAAAAAAACACATTTTATATGATTCCATTTACACAAATGTCTACAAAAGGGCACGGAGCAGATAGTAGGTTAGTTATTGCTTAGGAGTGAAGGTAGGAATGGGCATGAGGTTTCTTCTTAGGGTGATATAAATGTTCTAAAAATTACATAGTAATGATAATTGTGGTAAGTGTCTTGGCTATAAATATACTAAATTCATTGAATTACACAATGACTTTTTGGTACACAGGTATGGGTAATAGCATGTAGATTATATCTTGTTAAAGCTACTTATAGAAAAGTTGTAAGGTACTTTTAGCACCTCTAAAAAGACAGACACTACTATAAACTAATTAAACTGAACATCAATAATTTAAAATCAATTGAACTAAAATACCATCATCTCTCCTATATCCCATAGTAGCTTTCCTGTTTTTGTCAATGGCACTATAATTCTTTCTGTTAAAAAAGTTAAAAACTTAAGAGTAATTCTGGATTCCTCCATCTTTTTTATTTCCTACCCTCACTGAAAAACTCTGAAAACAAGTCCTGCTGATCCTACCTACATGTATAAACTACCTCCTCCGCGCGCCCCCCCTCAATGTTCCTAGTATTGTATTTACTCCCCTCACTAGCAATAGAGAATGCTCCTTCCTTCCATAAAGTTGGTGGCAACTCTTCCATTCCCAGAGCGATGAAAGGCGAGACTGGTTCAATAATCCCCGGGATACGTCAACTATCTTCTATCACTCTAGCTTCTCATTTCAGTGCCCTATCACTGCCCTCAAGTAAAGCTGGAGAGTTTTGGCCCATCTGGTATTGGCACAAAATTTTGTTTCAGTCAGAGAACCTTTGGTTGTGCTTTCAAAGTACTTCTAAACCTGCCAGAGGACACATGAGCCAGGTTGTAGCATGCAAGACCAAGGTGTTTCAGCCCCTGAATTTTAACGAGAAAATCCCCAATAAAAATATTTGCTATAAATATACATATCACTCCCCCTGCTTTTTTCTCACAAACACAAAAATTCTTCAAAATAAGCATTTTGGCCATGGCCAGGTGGCTCAGTTGCTTGAAGCACCATTCCGGTACCGTGAAAGGATATGGGCTGGCTCCCTGGTCAGGGCGTGTACATGAGGTAACTGACAGATCTTTCTCTCCCTACCCTACCCCTAAAATCAATCATATCCTCAGGTAAGGATTTTTTTAAAAATAACCATTTTGCCAGTATAAACCTTTTTTTTCATCTGATGCTTTTGAATTTCTTAAATAATATATGGTTTAATTAAGAGGGACTTATTTCTAATGGGCACAGCCAATTTATTGATGGCCAGTGCAACTTGCAACAGGTTGAGATGTATCAAGTTTTTAACTTGACAAAAAAAACTTGAAACTTATTACTTCACTACCCTATTTCTGCTAAAATTAAGTCATAAAGGCCCAGTAGGGAGTTGAGCCTCCACCCCTACCTGGCATCGAGGAGGCAAAAGGAGGCAATGGAGAGTGGGCTACCTCCTCTCCCTTTCCCCCACCCCCAGTGTGTCAGTGGGACCCAGTAGGGAGCCGATCTGACACCCCTGCCATCCTGAGGTGGCAGGAGGAGGTGTGAGCCACTGCTCCATCACTGAGGTGGTATCAGCAGTGCCTAGCAGGGAGCAGAACACACACCCATCCAGGCCCACACACTACACACAAATAAGGTGACTGACTGAGTAATGAGAAAGAGATATAATTATGAGTGTCACAACATAACACCCGGAATGTTCAGAATATGAAATGAAAATCACTCATTATACTAAGAATACAGTTAAATGAGGGACAAAGAGCAGAAACAATTGAGTCAAGCTGAAAACAGTAAAAAATAATGAATGCATGCATGAATGAATATGGCAGACATAAATGCAACCATAGCAAAACAATCACCAGAGCGCTGGAGTTTAAAGTAAGGAGTATTATTAGAGACAAAGTGAAGCATATCAATAAATCAGGAAGATATAACAATTAAGTATAAAATACCTAATAACAGTAGTAAAATTGAAAGGAAAAAGAGACAATTCAGAATTTTGTTTGAAATTTTCAATAGCCCCCTCTCAACTGAAAAAAGAACTGGAGAATCAGTAAGTCTATAGAAGACTTGAACATCATCATCAATCAACTTTACTTAACCAACACTTATGGGGTACTCTAACCAAAGATAACAGAATATACATTCTTTTTACGTGCAAGTGGAACACTCTTCAAGACATAACACCATCTAGACCATAAAATAGTTTTTCTGAATTTGTAAGAATTAGAATTCATTAATGTTTGTTCTCTGACCACTAAAATTTAATGGAAAGAAACCAACAACAAAAAGAAATTTCATAAATCCCAAATATTTGGAAACTAAACAACATTCTCATAAATAGCCATGGGTCAAGGAACATATCACAAGGGAAATCAGAAACTATCTTGACCTAAGAACAAAACTAACATACTGATAAATACGTGATGAGGCTAAGGAGGCACTCAGAGGAAAATTTGTAATTTTAAACACATATCAGGAAAGAAAAGAAGTCTCAAATCCACAATCTAAGCATTAAAAAATAAGAGCAAATTAAGCCCAAGACAGTAAGAAGGAAATTATAAATATTAGCAGAAATTAATGAAATAGAAAAACAATACAAGGAAAAAACCCACCAAAGTTTGCTTTTTGAAATGATCAAAAGATTAACAAATCTTTAGATTTACCTAAAAACATGAGAGAAAACATGAATTACCAAAATCAGAAATAATAATCAGAGTGAACACTGCTACAAACACTACCAATATCAAAAAGATTTTATTACAAGGGAATAACACTATAAGGAATTATTATGAACAACTTTATGCCAACAAAACACCAAAGTTAGATAGGTTAGATAAATTTCCAGAAAGATACAAGTTACCAAATGGAACTCAAAAATAAATAGAGAGAATCTGAAGATACTTATAAAAGGAAATTAAATTAGTAATTAAGAAATTTTCCTGGGGGGGAGCCCAGGCCCAGATGCCTTCACTTATTAATTTTATCAATACTAAGGAAAAAATAATGCCAATCCTACACAAATATGTTAAAAAAATAAATCTAATGGTTAAATATTGAATGCTCTTCCTAAGACTGGGAATAACATTAAGAATATACACTCTCATTCCTATTCAGTGCTGTACTGGAGTGTCTAGCCAGTGCAATAAGGCAAGAAAAAAAATTAAAGGCATCCTTAATGGAAAGAAAGAAGTAAAATTGTCTTTATTCACAGAAAACATAATCCTGTATACAGAAAATCCTCTGTAGGAACCTGCCCCCCCCAAAACAAACTCAAATAAATGTGTTTAGCAAAGTTACAGGATGTAAGAACAGGCAAAACAAATCCATTGTATTTCTATATATTATGGATGAAGAATTTGAATTTGAAATAAATACAGCAATTTCATTCAGAACGCTTATCAAAAAGAAAATAGGAATGCACTTAACAAATGAAGTGCAAGAGTTGTACTCTGAAAATGATAAAACACTGCTGAGAGAAATTACAGACAACAAATAAATGGAGATGTACCATGTTCATAGATCTGAAGACTCAGTTTTGTTAGGTTCTCAGTCCTTCCAAATTGATTTATCTACAGAATCAACATGATCTCCAAAAAAAAATTATATATATATATAGATATCTATATATATCTATAGATATCTATCTATACATATAGATAGATAGATAGATAGATATCTATATATATCAGCAGGCATTTTCATAGAAGTTGACATGGTAAGCCTAAACCCTATACAAAAATGTAAAGGGCAAAGAATGGCTAAAACAATGTTGAAAAAAAAATCATTTTTTTTAAATTAAATAATTTTTGGTCTTGTTTTTTTCATTCCATTCTATACACTGTAACCAAATTGGTTTTTAAAATACAAATCTGCCTTTGTAACACTCCCTTGCTGAAAATTCTGTGCCAGTTCCTTTTTTCCCTTAGGATAGAGTCTTTAAAAAGGCTCCCACAGCCCTTACACACAAGCAATGAAAAAACTGTTTCAGTATTTTTTTTAAAAAACTTTATTTCACACCCCTTTTCACCAACCAGATCTAAATAGCAGCCATATGGTACTAATTTGATTTCAGGAAAGAGCTTTTACTTCAGGGTCATTTGTACATGCTGTTCCCCTTGCCTGAAACAAATTAAATTCTACCTCTTGCTTACCTCGTCCTCCCCGTCCAACTTCAGCCAGCCCATTTCTACTTCTGACTGAGTCTTACATGTCACTTATTCAGGAAACCTTCCTTGAACATCTTTGCGGCCACTTAGATATGCCCTATCAAAAAGGAGATTCCATCTCCCTCATTTAATTTAAGAGACTTAATTTATACTTTCATATTTCTGTGTGAATTTTTTGCATGGGTATTTATAAGTAGAAAAGAGACATTTAAATGTGTTAGAGGTGATAAAAATGCTACAATATGGATGAATCTCAAAAACATTATGCTAAGTAAAAGAAACCAGCCACAAAAGACCACACACACTGAATAAATCCACTTGTATGCAACGTCTAGAACAGGCACACCTATGAGACAGAAAGTACAACAGATCGGTGGTTGCCTAAGGATGGGAGAGAGGGTGGAGAAGAGGGATGGGAACTGACTGCCAAAGGGTACAAAGTTTCTTTTGGAGATGTTGAGAATATTCTAAAACAGGATTATGGTGATGGTTGTACTATTCTATAAATATAATAAAAATCACTGAGTAATAAAAATCTCAGTGTACTTTAAACAGGTGAATTTTTTGATATGTATTTATATTTCAATAAAGCGATTTAAATTAGCTTTTCAGGATACCACATTTCATCTCAGAACAGCAATTTTCAACCCTTATCACCTCACTGCACATGTAAACTAATTACTAAAATTCTGTGGTACACACAAAATATTTTTTTTGCCAATCTGACCAAAGAAAAAAAGGTATAATTTTGATTCATTCACACGGGATGGCTATTGTGGTGTTGGCTGTTGTCTTTTTTTTATTTGACAATCTAAGGGAAAAGAGGTCAGTGCCTCTGACTAAACAGATAGATAATGCAGGTTTTAAAAATTCCTGTGGCACACAGGTTGAAAACCACTGCCTTGGAACCATCACTACAAAGAAATTCAGTACCATTAAATGTAACTTATGTATTGTTAAATACTTAGACAACTAGTAGAAATGTAATTAAGAACATGAATATTATAAAACTTATAATAAAAATCATATTTGACCCATAAGTCACATATTTATATTGTATACTGGTGATAAAAACAACTAAGAATATAACTTCATTATTTTTTTTAAAAGTATAACAATGTTTAATGATACAGAAATGTATAAATGTATGGTGTGATAATAACCTCTTTCCTCCTACCAACTCTACCCTCTGAAGTTACAGTTTGGAGTACGTCTCTGCTGACTTCTCTATGCATACACACATAGTAGATGCAATTCAATAATGGAGATGCGAAGGGAGACTAGAGTTACTTTGGTGAATTTAGGGTAACCATAGCAATCACTTTTCATATTGTAGTCAAGTGAAGCTAAGGACAACAAAAAATATAAGTTTTCTTACGGTAAATATAAAAGTTATATTAAAAAGTTTATTGAAATAAATTTCCTTAGATTGGTGTACAATTTTTTATGGGTAAAGTAAAATCAGATTTTAATACCTCAAAATCACCCTTCTCTATTTACTGAGTACGCATATTCAAGGCAAAAGAACAGAGCCTCTGCCTCATAAAGTTCGACGTGTAATCCCTGCCATTTAGAGATGATCAAATGCACCTGGATGAACACTGAATAAACTGCAATGATTATAATGTTTAAAAATACATATGAAGAAAGATAAAACCTACCAAAGTAAGATCAATGTGGCCTTTTTGAGATGTGGAAAAAAAAACCTACCAAAGTAAGATCAATGTGGCCTTTTTGAGATTGTAATTTTGTTTCCATTTTTATAACTATGTTTATTAAACACTTTCATTAATAGAGTATCTCTGGTTTTACCCACAATTAAATATAATTTAATAATTTAAACTATTAAGATACATTGCTTAATAATGATTTAACAAGTTTTCTCAGCCAATGTGGCAATAATAATAATAAATGTTATTATTATTTATATTTTAACAAGTGCTTATTAAATGCCAGACATGGTTTCAGTATTTTAAATATACTAACTCTTTCAACCTTCGCAACAAATCAACCTATGAGAGAGGTACTATTACAATGTACTATTTACAGATGAGGTCACTGAGACACAGTGAGATAAATGTCTTGTCCAAGGTAGTATAGCTGCTAAAAGGCAAAAAAAGAATTGCTGCAGAACCTGTGCTCTTAACTATTACTGCCTAATACCATTTTTAAAGAGAATGCAAAAGATCCTTGATATTTCAAGTTAAAGACTTCAATATAGTAACCATTCTAATAGCCTCTTGCTCTTCCCTGCTCTCCTTTCCTAAGCCATACCAACCATAGAATGCAAGTTACAATCAATCCCATTATTCTAACACAAAAATCACAATTCAATTGAAGAAAAATATCTTAGGTTTATATATATATGTATATATAATGTGTGTATGTATATATAAAGTCTTTTTGATGGATCATAATGGCATTTATTATTGTATTTGGTCCACTAGCTGACTTAAAGGCATGTAATGCTGTATTTATATGAAGAAATATAAAATACCCTTCTGGTTTTTAGGGGACTATCATCAGTGTTACCAATAATAACAGAAACTATTAGTAAGGCAAATTCATTTGTTGAGTCTTAGAGCATAACAGTTTACAAGCACTGAAGCAGCATCAGCTGCAGGGTAGGATAGATACAGAAACAGCAGGTGTGACGGCAGAACACAACATGGTAAACCAAAAAGCAGGGCAGAGAAAGCAGAGCAGACAGAAGAAAAGCTATGAAGTACTTAACAAAACCCAAACTTTTAGACAATGACACTCTATGCTTTCATTTTCGTATCATGACTCTCTTGATTCTCATTCCAGTATGGCATAGGTTTTTTAATTTTAAGAAAATCAAAACAATTTTGATGTTTCCTGAGATGTCACAGAACTGCGGGTGAAAAGTACTTCTTTAAAAAGACAAACTTCTAGCGTTGAGGCCTAGCCATATACTGCTGGCAAACAATAGTTATGGTGAGACCAACCGAAGAGGGCAACAATCGGAAACTGAGTTGCTTCTTTTTTGAGACTGCTAGTCTCAAACTACACCAGACTCTGCAAATTGTTGTGGTATCCGCAATGCAAGAGACAGTGTTCATGTATATTAAGTAATACACATCTTTCGAGCCATAATCACGTACAAAGATAGCAACCATTACTGATAGCAGAATTTTTTAGTCAACGCAAAACATACATGGGTATATGCATATTCAACAAATATACACACGGATATGTTACATATGTAAAGACGTGTGTGTGTAATCCACACTGATTATTTTACAGCTTGTTAGTAACTAACTCCTTTATCTCAGAAATGCATTAAACAGGATCTTATTCTGTAGAAGCCATGGTTAAAAGTTGTAACTTTTAGTATATAACATATCCTTCAAATCCCAGATAATAATAATGCATACTATAATGACTTGTCAACTAAAGTTAGTTTTTAAAAATTGATATATATTTTTAATTGTTGAGAAGGTTTCTGCAAAAGTATTATCCAAGAAGATATGAGCATAAAGTTAGAATCCACAAAACATTGGTAACAGAGGTTTATTAATACAATCTTTTATCCACTATGTGAAAATATGGACCAAATAATAGGAGGAAATCTAAATACATACACTTAGATACAAATATATTTAAACATATATATTTAAATGTAAGTATTTAACCTCAACAATAGGTTAGCCTAGAACATTAGGTAACTAAAGTGTTAAAGATAATCTGGCATTATCCTACCCACTAGACTCTACCCACTAGAAGCCAATAGAGGGAGATAGCTGACATACTCAAAAAGTTTGTCTTTTATTTTTCGGAAACAACAACAACAACAACAACAACAACAACAACAACAATGTAACAGACTTTTTGGCCAACCCATTAGGTATTTAATAAATGTTTGTTAAAACATTACTCCTAGGGTGACCATTCATCCCAGTTTGCCCAGGAAGTCCTAATTTAATCCTGCTGTTTTCCCTATTTGTTTTACTATTGTTTTTCCTAAAACTACTTCAGTTTTTCCTAATTTTCAAAACATTACTATTTTATGACTTAGAAATATATATGGAGCAAAATTACTTGAATATGATATTTATTCCTTTAATACAGCACTAAGTAATTCTCATTAAGTTGGACACCACACTATAAGCATTTTTTAAGGCAATAGTTGGGGTGATTTAGCCCCAGGAAACATCTAGCAATGTATGGAGACATTTTTGTTTGGCCAGGGATATGGCTAGACATCCTACAATGGATAGGACAGCCCCCATGACAAATAATTATCTGACCCAAAATGTCAATATCTTCATCTAAAAAAGTTAGTAAGATCAAAGTAATACTTCTAAAATATCAATGTTTTCTAAGAGGAACTAAACAAATCTTATCTTTATCATTTAGCTTGATATGATGTTTTCACACAATCAATTATAAGCCGTTGGAATGGAGTGGAAAGAATATCACTATGGACTCAATACTTTGGTTTGAATTCCAGTTTTGCCATGTGCTTCAGGGCACAAAATGTTCATAAAGCTCAGGAATTCAATTTTCTAGCCCATACAGGTAACTGCCTTCTGTTCCCAACTACATACCCTACATACTATTCCCACACTAACCTTTCCAAAACATCGTTTTGTTAAGAATATCGAACACTCAAAAAAATCTCCTGGATTTCACAGGTCATCCACAGTATGGTTTTCAATGCAATGATGCAACTTTATTTCTCACTTGTTCCCCAGCAAACTTCACTTAAATATCTTCACAGTCTTTCTTTTTACCCTACTCAAATTCAGCTTTTCCTAAACTTTTTGATTCTGACAGAAGAGCAAGAAATACCCTTCCATCCGTACCTAAATCTTTAGTCCCAACTCTCACATTCAGGTCCATATATCTATGACCTCTCATTGTTGGTTTCAAAGAGAACTGAATTCTGTGTTCATTCTGTCTCCAATCTAAACTTGAGGAAGCTTCAAGGCTTATTATCAATCTCTACTCAGCCATTTAAACAAATATATATGTAGCAGCAACCACTGGCCAGACATGGTGCTAGACAGGAATTCAGAGATGCATTCAGGCAAAACTAGATGATTATACCTCACATAGCGCTGGTCGTTAGCTTCTTCATAGGCTACCAAGGAGTACTACCATCAAGACCTACAGTACCTGCTCATCAAGTTCCAAGCCTCTAGATTCATGTTTCTAGGATTCATAAGGTATTTTTTTGTTGTTGTTGGGGGAAGGGAGGGAGAGGGAGGAGAGAAACATCGATGTGAAAGAGAAACAGCAATCAGAAGCCTCTTGTACACTCCCTGACCAGGGATGGATTATTCAACCTAAGCATATGCCCTGACCAAGAATCAAACTTGCAACCCTTCCACCTATGAGATGACATTCCAAACCAACTGAGCTACACTGGCCAGGGCAGATTAATAAGATTTTTAAAATTTTGTTTCTTAACCCTCTCCAGATCAGCCCTAGCTAGGAACAACCAATGGCAAATAAAAATTTCACTATGACAAATCATGGCAAGACCAATTATCTCCCTCTTACAGGGGTAAATAGTGGGTCTGCTCACAAGATAGTCACATCCTAAAATTACTAAATTACAGTATTCTTTTTATATCTACTAAATAGTTATTAAGACACACAATCTGAGCTCATTATAACAATAAACTACAGTACTAATTAGGCATGAAATGCATACTTAAAAACTGTTTCACTAACTGGATAGCATTTATTAAATTCCATTCTTCAAGCTTATCAGACTCACGGGTCACTTAGACACTTGGCCTGGCCAACCCCTGCTTCTTATTCACACCTTTCAAACAAAACAACCGTAGTTGTGTGCTTTTTTTTTTTTACTGTCTCAAGGGAGCTAAGAAGCTTCTGAACAAAGTAACGGGGAGGGGCTTCCTTATAGTAAACTATAGAAGTGGGATAGTTTAAGTCATCTCATGAATTCTAAACCTCTTAATTTTTAACTAGATGCTACCTTATCTTTCCAAATATTTTCACAAATTTCATGTCAGATATTATGATATTGCATTATCTTGCTTCTATTATACAATCACTTTTTCTTCTCTTCCCTACAGTTCTTTAACATCTTTAAGAAATTTCCATTTTTTTCCCCAGAATTTGAGCCTTTTCTCAGATCAAAGCAACTCTATGGTTTGCATTTTTTGAACCACACCTAATTGAAAGATCTAGTTTAAAAGACTTCCTTTTAAATAAGCTAGTTTGTTCCAAAAGATGTCCATTTCCTCCATAATTTAGATTTCCAAATGAAAGATCCCAGAGGATGTGATTCTGAATAAATGGAACTGGCAAAATAAGAATTTATATTACTGAAAGTCTTAAAATCTACATGCTTTTACAAGTTCATTACTATAATAAAATCCATTAGTGTAACTCAATTAATTTGAATTAAGACACCACTTAATTCTATTAATTATCTCCTTTTACAAAATTAAACTAATTTAGAGTATAGGTATATTCCTAGCAGAGGGGCAAAGAGGGGCAAGGAGGCAGGATCTGGGTGCGTGGAGGGAGAAGGGAAGAAGCCCTTTTGAGGTACCAGGGCATCAGCAACAGTTTCCCTGGGTAGTCTGGAATACGCAGTTGCACACAGGGTAGCCTCCAAAGATGGGACTGAGGAGAGGTGCCACATCAGTGACCCAGAAGGCTCATAGGATGTGCGCTACACAGCTTTGAAGCTCCTTATCTGACATTCCTGGAAAATAAAGAAGTTTTAGGGTTCTGCCTGCAAAAATGAGCTACATACTTTATTTAGGTAAATGTGATAAACTCATTAATATTTACGCTTGTGAAATTTCATTTTTAAAATACAAAGTTAAAAATGATAGATCATAAGATCACATACACTAGCTGACTTGCACTCCAGTTCTACCAAAAACTCATGTCTAAATTTCTTCACCTTACTACCACTGAAGTAGCAAGGAAAACATCAACAGTTTTTTAATGTCTCATATTACAGTAAGATCCCCGTCTATCTGAACACAGGGGAACAAAACTGACTTGAATCTTATCAACAGAATATTTTAAACAACGAAAGTAATTTGTGTTCACAACAGAAAATTTAGAAGTCACCAAAAATATGAAGAAGTTTAAAACAAGGTACATATACTATCCTACCAAAGAGAGACATCACTATTTTGATTAATTTTAAAACTGATTTTTAAAATCAGACACTGTATCTACACAGCATTTTCTTTCTTAATTCATCATGGGAGAGTACATATTCAATACTGCCACTATGATGAATATGTGTGAGGTTCCTCAACTGTAACTGGCAGAAGGGTAATGTAAATCATACAAGAAATTTGGTCTCATTACAGTTTCATATCATTTCAACCTAACAGTATTGATAATCAGATTTATTAAATTTAATGTAACTAAACCTTACTACACACAAGATACTGTGAGCCTGTTTAGAAACATAAAAATGAGTATGATACTGTCCCTCTGCTTAAATTGCTCACAATTTACACAGACCAAAGTACAAGGTCGTCGTGTTACAGAACTCTAAAAAAGGATATATAAACAGTGACAGGTAACACTGAAGAGGAAGTAAACCAAGTGGGGAATTTAGAATTTCACAAAAGACAGAAAAAAAGGTGCTTTATGCAGAAGGAATATCAAAAGCTAATAGACTACGAATATTCATGAAGTTCTCTGGTAACAGCAAATAAATCTAGGAAAAAGGTGAATTGGGAAAGAACTGACTGCTAAGGACCTTAAATATCTTGCTAACTCATTTTTATTGTCTAGACATAAAAATGACTTTTTCAAACTCAAGAGAAAGAAAATCTGCCATTACTGAGGATATTCAGAGAAACATGCCAGAGATTTAGAAGAAAAACATCCATGATGCTTCCCTTGCTCAAGATTCCTGCCACATTTGAGTTGAGCACTGTGTCTCCCAAACAGATTACAATATCTTAATCACGGAAAGGAGTAAAAAGAACACTTAGAAGTAACCTAATTCAACTTTTTATCTCTTTGTAATATCCCTTGCTGTAGGACCTGTCAGCAGTCTTCACTGCTAACAGTTACTTACAAGACATTTTAAAGGCAGTCCATACCATCTAGGAACGGTTTTATTGGAAAATTCTTTCTTACATTAAATAAAAACTTGTCTGCCTCTAATTCATACCTATTGTTTTGGTAATAATTTCCAGAGTTGTATAGAATTAGTCTAATATTATTTTACCAGCCATGTGGCCCCTTCTTTGTCTTCCATTTTTTAATAGCTCAAAAAACCTTCATTATGATGTTTTTCAGTGTTCCCAACACTGTTCTATTCACACATAGAGGCTCTAAATATTTGTTCCATTAGTGAAAAAACAATTAAAGCCATGTTAGAATCACTGGAAAACCACTGCTAAGAAGGGCATAAAACTCTCATCTAGATGTAACTTCTGATTCACTTAAAAATTTTATCCCCACCCCATGTTATTTTAAAGTAACTTCTCCTTGGTACAAGAATGCTCCTTGGTACAAGAAAAAACCCTTCAAGATATTAAACAGTGAATGACTGTTAATTGTTCATAAGTCATAATAATTACATAAATTAAACTGCTTTATTAACTTAGGCTTATCATTATTAAACTGCAGGGAAATTTTCCCAATGGCCCTTACAAAAAGCATACATAAAACAAAGAGGTCGCCCCAGCTGGTGTGGCTCAGTGGATTGGGTGCTGGACTGTGAACCAGAGAGTTGCTGGTTCGATTCACATGCCTGGGTTGAGGGCTGGGTCCCCATTTGGGTGTGTGTGAGGGGCAGTCAATTGATGTATCTCTTATGTATTGATGTTTTCTTCCCTCTCTTTCTCCCTCCCTCCCCCTCTGTCTAAAAACAAATAAATAAATAAAATCTTAAACAAACAAAGAGGTCATGTAATAAAGTCCACTCTTAGTGAAGCAAAGGGCTACAAATGAAAAACACAGTAAATAAAAATCACATACCTATCTATTTTTAAGTTGGGGACATTTATCAATAAAATTTACTGATGATAAATCAGTCTGAGTTTAAAGTGACTTCATAAACTTAAGAGAAAAATGATTCAAATTAAACTGGATTTAGCCCTGGCTGGCATAGCTCAGTGGATTGAGCACGGGCTGCAAACTAAAGCATTGCAGGTTCGATTTCCAGTCAGGGCACATGCCTGGGTTGCAGGCCATGGCCCCCAGCAACTGCACATTGATGTTTCTCTCTCTCTTTCTCCCTCCCTTCCATCTCTAAAAATAAATACATCAAAATCTTAAAAAAAAATTAAGTGGATTTAACAGGATATGAGAAACTTATGAAATCTCTAATCAAAATGTTTAAGAAATAATCACCTGCCCCAGCCAGGTTGGATATTAAACATCTTAAAAACAAAAGGCATGACCATCTGATCTCAGTCCATTTCTAACTTTGTTTTCTATAATTCTGTGTTCTGCAAAAGTTTCTAGGGGCCTTGCAAAGAACCTGACAACTCATATCAATTTCCCCTAGTATCTCTGTTCTAAATCTGTTGTCTCCACTACAGATATAGGGGCTATCAACAATAATGGATTTCTGAAAGGTAAGAAATAAGAAAAAGGGAAAAAATAATAAAACCACAAAGTTCTGGATACTAACACTAATTTTAACTAACACTGATTAGGTAATACAGTCTGTATAGATATATAAGGAATATTAAAAGTCTCATCTACAACAGTACAGCAGAGTAGATAAATAATCTAAAACCCATTTAGAAAGTATTTCACACATATACCTCCTTTTTTCCCCACAAGTAAATTCCTTTCTGATTAGCACAATTCACAAAAGGAATGGAAAAAACAACAGGCTTGAAGACATGGAGAAGTCACTTCCTAACCCTACCTCTCAACAATGAATATTTTTAAATAGCAATGTAGAGGTTTTAATGTATTGTATCACTTGTTCATTCTTTTCTATGTGGTTTGAGAAAGTCTGATTAAAAAGTATATAAAGGATCCTTTCTTTAAGACTCAGGACTCTTCCCCACTAAAGGTATACCTGTTTTAGATAAATGCAATGAAAACTGTAGATTTCTGAAAGATTAAGACTAAAATTACATTGTTTTACAAAAATGTGGGAGTCTAAGACTGCAAGTACATGGGTCAAAATACAGAGAAGGGTAAGTTATTGTAAATGTTAAAACAAGTGCGGACCCTGAGAAGATTCAGTTGGTTAGAACTCTGAGAAGGAATTTATTTGCTACAGTTTTCTCCCTATAGTCAATTGAGAACCCAAATTTTATGAATAATAAGAATCTAGCAGCCATTTGCTGACAGGGGCTCCCCACATTCTCTGTGTTAAGTGGAAGAGCTTCAGAACGAACTCTGGGCTTCCTGCACTTTGTGCAGCATGCTCCGCCGCCACCTGAGTCAACCACCACAGGGAAGTCCTGCTTTCCTTTTTCAACCAATGGACTGACAGCTGTCCTGTCCAATCAGAACTACACAAATTCATCTATACCAACCAATAAGAACTGTACAATTTGGAAATCTCACTTACATGAAATGGATCAAAATGGGAACCACATGCGGGTGGGTGGGTGTAAAAGAATTCTCTATAAAAGGTAACCCCTCCTTTGTCTTGGTGGAGCAAAATATAGGTTGCTACCTGAATCTGTGTCTTCTAGAGTGCAGCTCTTTTTGCTCAAAAAATGTTTTTTTTACTTTTTACAACAGTCTAAAATTAATTTTGGTTTACACAAGGATATTACAATAGTTGATTACAGTAGTTGAAACAGGCCAAGAGAGGATAAAAATAATATTACTCACCTAATACAAATTTCAATTCTAGTACAAAGAAAAGATGCTAACAGTGATACGGGACAACTTCAAGTATTTAGACATATGCTGAAAACTTCACCCTGCACATAGCAAAACAGATAGGACATTCTTGATTTACCTCAACAATTTTAATATCTCAAAAGGTTGAGAAAGAAATGAGAAGAACTAGACCTGCTTTGATGATCACCAACAAATTAACTAAGGAAATGAAAATGACCAGCCCTGGCTGGTGTAGCTCAGTAGATTGAGCTCAGAGCTGTGAACCAAAGCTTTACTAGTTCGAGTCCCAATCAGGGCACGTGCCTGGGTTGTGGGCCAGGTCCCCAGTGGGGGTGGGGGGGGGGGGTGAGAGTCAACCATACATTGATGTTTTTCTGCCTCTCTTTCTCCTTCCCTTCTCCCATCTCTAAAATCTTAAAAAAGAAAGAAAATAATCAAAGTACTAGAAGAAAATGCTATTTTGTCTTGAGTTTATAGCAGAATAGAAAGAAAATTCTAACCAGATGTGCAAACCAAGTTTTAGAATATCTGATCTAAAAACATTCAGAGAACATTTCATATTAAATAATTATTTTTAGTTGGGGAGTGTGAAACTGGTACTGTAATTGCATTTAAAAAGTCCTTATATTCTACTATAATATTCAGTATTTAAATGATATGATGTTTGGGATGGAACTTACTTCAAAATATTCCAGAAGGGTGACGTTTGAATGGTATGGGTGCAACAAGAATGGCATGAGTTGGTTAAGTGTTGAAGATGAGTGATAAGTTAAATGGAGGTTCATTTACTGTTCACTCTACTTTTATATAAATTTGAAATTTTCCAAAATGAATAGTTTTAAGTTCAATGCCAAGTTTGGTGAGTCTAGGACTAAAATAATAAAACAGTGATGATAATGATGAAAGCTAACACTTATACATTTAATTTGTGCCAAGAACAGTTTTAAATACTTTACATATAATACACTTAATTCTATATGGTCAGTACAATAATGATCTCTATAGTCATGCACTGCATGACAAGACATTGAGAATCATATCTAACAGGACAGTCCCATAAGATTACAATGGGGCTGAAAATTCCTATGGCCTAGTGAGGTTGTTGACATTATAATATCTTAGGGCCAAGTATTATATAAGCACTTACTATTGTGTTACAATCACCTACAGTGGTCAGTAGAAGTAGCATGCTATAGTCTAGGAGCTGTAGGTGAACAGAACTTGTCGCCCCCAAATATGTTTCTATCGTAAGAATTCTTTTAGGCTGTTCACTTTTAAGAAACAGCAAATATGAGAGAAGCTCTGAAAACTAAGAGAGGACACCTTTTGTAAAACATTTACATTTGTAAGGGCAATCTCCATTGGTCAGGGTGTCTCCCTCAGTGTACCAGGAAGAAGAGGATGACCTTCTCTCTAGAAACTGGTATCAGTGTAGACGGTAGTGACTTAAATCTGCCTAACTAACTACTTTACCCTGGTTTACTGAGCTTTTTCCAGTGAGCTCCCATAACTGACTTCCCTCACCTACAACTTCTGTTGTTTTGAGCTGAAGATGGTACTTAAGATGGTGGCTCAAGACCATTTAGGTGAGTTACTCACTTTTCCTAGGTCTCTCCCATGTGTACATGAGGTATACATGTTATTAAACTTTTGTCTTTTTTCCCCCCGTTAATTGTCTTTTATTATAGGAATGTCTTAGCCGAGAGACTCCTGAAGGGAAGAGGAAAAATTATTTTTCCTCCCTAAAGAGCCACAGGCTATATTGTGCAGTAGGCTATACCATCCGGGTTTGTGTCAGGACACAACAAGGAAATCTCTGAAAGTATCCCTTTCAGTATTTTGAGATAACGAAGAGGTTCAAGCACAGAGATTTAGTGGTTTACCCAGGGTCACATGGCTAACGAGGGTGGGAACAGGAATTCCAACTCAGGTTATCTAGTTCTTAGAGGCCTGGCTCTTGGCTGCTATGTTATCTGACTCCCAGAAGCTCTGAAGTCCAAGTTAGAACAAGAATAATGAGTACAAAAAGGGATCCTTACATAAAGAAATTTTAAAAAAGGTACATAGGCCTCAGGTTGTTAAAGGACAAATGACCAAAAGACAGAATGATCAGGAGGGGGAGCATATAATAACCAAAACTGAGTAACAGTATAAATCTATTGAAAATAACATTAAAAAAATAATTAAAATTAGGTAAAGGTTAACAAATTTTAAATATACATCCTAGCTCAGCCATATACATTCAAACCTCAGCTCTGGAATGTCTCCCATCTCGAACAATTCGGTTCTCGACCAAGCTATTCATGAAAAAAACTGTCAAAACTTCAGTTCTCAACCCGACAATCCTGTCACACTGATACTGGTATGATCAGTCACACGTCTCCCAGGTGACAAAGGAGAGAATGAGCAAGCAGGAGTCAGTTCGCTGCCAAACTTCACGTTGTTAACATCTTGGGCAATAGTGCTATGAACATTGTTGTGGGGTTTTTTTTTTTGCTTTTGTTGCTGCTTATTATTATTAAATTCATATAGTAAGCCACCATGGATCCTAAGAAGGTTAGTGATAATAGCAAAATGAAAGGAAAGTTGTAAGAGCAAAAATAGAGCTTAAAAAAGAAATAATTGCAAAGTATGACAAAGGTGTTTACATATTTGATCTGACTACTGAATAAGGCATGGGTGAAATCCATGATGAGCATAATTTTAGAACAGAAAGAGGCCATCAGGAGTGTTGATGTTGCTAAAGGTGTGAAACTGCTAGTGAAACAGGATCACAGGAAACTGAAGAGGCAGAAAACTTGTTGCTGATTTGGAAAGAAAAGCGGTTAGCTGGTGATACCACTTTGGAGGCAATGATATGAGAAAAAGCGAAGATGCTGCATGCTGACCTCCTGAAAGACACCCTGGGACGAGTGTAGAAAGTGATTTGTTTAAGGCTGGTAGGGGGTGGTTTGATAATGTTAAGAAAAGAAGTGGGATTCATAGTGTTGTGAGGCACAGGGAGGCTGCCAATTCTAACAAAGTAGATGCTGATAATTTTGTGACAAAATTTCAATAATACATAGAGGCCGAGAGATTTGTTCCCCAACAAGAGTTCAATTGTGATGAGACAAGCCTCTTCTGCAAGAAAATGACAAAGAGAACCTACATCACACAGAAGTCATTTCCAGGACACAAACCAATGAAGGACACACTGACATTATTGTTGTGTAGAAATGTGAATGGGGACTCAAAATTGAAGCCTCTACTGGTCTACCATTCTGAAAACCCGTGAGTTTTCAAGCAAAATAATGTCATGAAAAACAAGCTGAATGTGATGTGGAGCGCGAACAGCAAGGCTTGGGTAAACAGGCAATTTTTTATTGAGTGGATTCAGGAAGTGCTTGGGCCAAGTGTGAAGAAACACCTCTGGGAAAAACCACCGCCACTCAGGGCACTTCTGCAATGGACCATGCTCCTGCCGGTCCTCTAGGCTCGGAGGCCCGTTGGTGGAGGAATACAGCTTCATCACTGGTAGGTTCTTGACACCTACTGTCTAGCCCATGGACCAGCAGGTCATTTCTCATTTTAAAAAACTTTACACAAAGGCTTTGAGGATGAACCAGGGTCTGCTGTGGAGGATACTGTGTCTCTGGGTAAGTCCTTGGGCTTGGAAGGAGATGGTGACAATGCGGAGGAGCTGCTGGAGGATCACAATGCTGAGTGGACCATCAAAGAACTCAAAGACCTTCAGATGGAATCGCAACAGATGACAGCTGAGGGGCTCTCTTCAGAGGAGGAGAGGGGAAGGGAGGATATTCCTACTTCACTCATCAAGAAAATGCTTGGGAAATGGGGAAAAATGCAAAGTTTCATTGAGAAATATCACCATGACAAAAAAGTAGCCATTAAACGTGTTCGATGACAATACAGTGTTTCACTTCAGGCAAGTGTTAAAACACAAGTGAAAACAAACATCACTGGATAGGTTTTAGTGAGAGAGGCCCAGTGAGCCTGAAGCAAGGTCTAGTGGAGCCAAAAGACGTGAGAGAGAAAGAATCCTGTAAACACAGCTCCGTGATGCTTTTATGGAAGGGGACTCCGCTTCTAAACAATAATATCCCCCCACCCCTCCTCCCCCTATTCAGTC
The DNA here is from genome assembly GCF_019186645.2 of Phyllostomus hastatus. Lineage (NCBI taxonomy): Eukaryota > Metazoa > Chordata > Mammalia > Chiroptera > Phyllostomidae > Phyllostomus > Phyllostomus hastatus. The sequence continues at coordinate 29,772,415 of NW_025333709.1, read as the reverse complement.
ATCAGTAGCTCTCAACATTTTAAAGGTAAGTTCTACGGTGTATGTATTTTTTTTATTGTGCATTTCTTTTTTGTTAAGGTTTTGTTTACATTTCATGTTCTTTTCAGTTTTAAAGTGTTTACAGAGTAAACAGTACATTAGACATGTATATAAGAAAGGTTAAAACAAGGAATAATTTGGAGGTCTAGAATGGATGAACTCACTTACATTATTTCTAATGAGAAAAAAATAATTTGGTTTTCGAATAAATCGTTTCTTGAGCAGCCTTCTAAAATGAATTAAGTTTCAGAACCAAGATACCACTGGTATTTCCTGAAAAAATTAAATGTAGCATTACCATTTGATCCAGCAATTTCACTTCTGGGTATATTCCCAGAAGTGAAAGTAAGGACTTGTACAGATATTTGTATGCCCATGTTTATAGTGGCATTATTCACAAGAGGCAGAAGCAATCCAAGCGTCCATCAACGAATGAATGATAAAGAAAATGTGATAGATACAGACACATGGACACACACACACACACACACACTGGAATGTATTATCTTAAAAAAAGAAATCCTGTCATGTGCTACAGCATGTATGAAACTTGAGGACATTATGCTAAGTGAGTAAGTGAGTCACAGAAATACAAATACTGCATGATTCCACTTTTGAGGTACCTGGAGCAGTCAAACTCAGAAACAAAGTAGAACTGTGGTTGCCAGGAGCTGCGGGTGGGGCCAGTAGGGAAGGTAAGGAGTTGGTATTTTGTGAGGATAATATTTCAGTATGCAGGATGGAAGGGTTCTGGGGACCTGTTGTACAACAATATGTATGTGGTTGACAACACTGAACTACATGTTTGGGAGGCTGAATTTTATGGAGTTTTTTTTCATAGAAAAACATACATTCCATATTTTAATATAAACAACATATATATCATGTAAGCTTAGGTGTAGGAACAGAAAGAATTAAGAATGACATGAAACCCCTACCTTACATTATATTAAAAAGCAAAATATTAGCAAGGATTGAAAAAATTGCTGTTTTTTCTTGCCCATTGAATATGAAAAAAAAAATGGAAAGAAAGAAGGAAAAAGAATTCTGAGATGTGCTGCAACATAATGAATCTTGGAGACACTGGTAAATGACAAAAAGCAGTCACAAAGCACAAATATTCTCAGATTCCACATAGACGGGTTGCCTGAAGTAGTCAAATATGAGACAAATAGTAGAATGGTAGTTGTCACAGGCTTGGGGGTGGAGGCAGGTATTGTTCAAGGGCATGGAGTTTCAATTTTGGAAAGATTAAAAGGCTCTAGAGATGGATGGCTGCCCAACAATATGGATATACTCAATGCCACTGAACTACACACTTAAAAATGGTTAACATGGTCAATTTGATATTATGTATACAAGTATTTTGCCATGATAAAATGGACCGAAGACCTAAATGTAAGTTATAAACCTCCTAGAAAAAAACCCAAGATTAAATCCCATGAACTCAGATTAGGCAAGGTTTCTTAGATATGACACCAAAAGCACAAGCAACAGAAGAAAAAATAAACAGGACATCATATTAAATATTTGTAAATCATCTTTCCCACAAGGTATTAGTATCTAGAATATACAAAGCATTCTTACAACTTAACAAAATGAAAACAGGTTACCCACTTAGGAAATGGGCAAATGGTTCAAGCCAACACTTCTCCACAGAAGACATACAATGTCCAATATATTAAAAGATGCGGGACATCATTAGTCATTAGGCAAATGCAAATTGGAACCACAATGAGATACCAGCAAATGGCTACATAACAAAAAAAGACATATAATAACAAGTACTGGTGAGGATATGCAGAAATTGGAACAGTTGTACAATTATGTTGCTTGTGGGAACATAAAATGGCATAGCTACTGTGGAAAACAGGCAATTTCTCAAAAAGTTAAATATAGAGTGACCACTTTATCTAGTTATCCTACTTGTAGGTATAAACCCAAGAAAAATAAAAATATATCCATGTAAAATCTCACAAATATTGATAGCAGCATTTTTCATAACAGTCAAAAAAGATGGAAACCCAAATGCCCATCAACTGATAAATGGGTAAACCAAATGGGGTAATATTATTCACACATAAATGGCAATAAAAAAAGAGAATGTTATGATACACGCTACAATATGGATGAACGTTGAAACATTATACTAAATCAGCGATTTTCAACCAGTGTGCAGCAAGATTTTTTTTTTAATTTTAAAAATTTATTTATTTTTTAGAGAGAGAAGGGGAGGAGAAGAGAGAAAGAGAAACATTGATGTGAGAGAGAAACATCAATTGGTTCCTCTCACACACGCCCCAACAGGGGACCAAACCCGCAAGCTAGGCATGTGCCCTGACTGGGAACTGAACAGGCGACCTTTTGCTTTGGGGGAGGACACCCAACTGAGCCACACTGGTCAGGGCACTGCAAGAATTTTTAAAACATGCAGTACCTCCCTGGCTGGTTAGCTTAGTTGATTAGAGCATTGTCCCTGTACACCAAGATTGTGGGTTTGATCACTGGTCAGGGCACATGCAAGAGTCAACTGATGAATGCATAAATAAGTGGGGTAACAAATCCCTGTTCCTCTCCGTATCTCCCTGTCTCTGTCTCTCCCCCTTCTGTCCTTTCTCTCTTTCTCTCTGAAACCAATACATAAAAAAAAAAAATTAGAATAAAACATGCAATACCTGACTGTTTAGTCAAGGGCACCAACCTCCTTTCCCTTATACTGTCAAATAAAAAATGACAAGAGCCAAGACAACAGCCATCTGATGTGAATAAGTCAAAATCAAACCTATTTTTTTGTCAGATTAGCAAAAATATACATTGGTGTATGCCACACATTTTTACTAATTAATTTGTGTGCCATTCAGTCAAAAAGGTTGAAAATTGCTGTAGTAAATAAAGACTTGGTTGGTATGACTCAGTGGATCGAATGACGGCCTGTGAACCAAAGGGTGGCAGGTTCGATTCCCAGTCTAGGGCACATGCCTGGGTTGCAGGCCAGGTCCCCAGTAGGGGGCGCACAAGAGACAGCCACACATTGATGTTTCTCTCCCTCTCTTTCTCCCTCCCTTCCCCTCTCTAAACATAAATAAATCTTTAAAGAAAAGAGAAGAAAGAATATCGCTGTACTAAATGAAATAAGCCAGACACAAAAGCCACATATTATATGATTTCACTGATATGAAAGGAGCAGAAGAGGCAATTCCTGAGACATAGAAAGTAGATAAGTAGAGCTGGGGCCTGGGGGAATGGGAAGTGACTGATAACAAGTTGGAGTTTTTTGTGAGAATGATGAAAATGTTTTGAATCCGATAGTGGTGTAACAGCAGTACAACTTTATGAATATACTAAAAAACCAGTAAATCACACTTTAAATATGTGAATTTTATTATGTGTGAATTTCATCTCAACAAATAAAAACTTAAGGAGAAAAAATTGTATTAAGAGGATTAGTACAAAAAGACTGGAGCAAAGTATACAATGATACCAGATGACAAAGAGCAGGCAGAAATATTCCTCTTTAGCTTGTTTTTCTGCCAATAGTTTGTTCAAATAGGTCAAATAAACATTCTTCAAAGGAAACTGAAGTTAAGTTAAGACAAGGTGATAAATAGTAAGCTTGGGAAAGGTTTAGGCCTATCCCTCCAAACAATGGAATAAAACTAAAATATTGTCAATCTGGAATATCATTACAAGGTACAGAGTGTATCTGACCCTACAGGCTCACATTAAGCATAAGTAACAGAATTTAAAACTGTTAATGAAATATTTGGTTTCAAAATAACAGCACTTAGCTCAAGCAATTATATTCATCACACACTGTCTGGTCAAGTACCATCTAAATGCTGAGTACAGTTCTGGGGAGGTGTCAGAGGATCAACACAGTAGAGTTCAAATGTTTTAAGGAGTCAATCATGTGGAAAAGAGATTGTACTTGAAAAAGCAAAAAAAAAAAAAACAAAAAAAACAGTGGGAAAAGCACAGGCTTTGATGTCAAAAAGGCCTGGTTCCTAAAGGAAACAGATCAGAAAATATCAGAGGGTACCACGAGTACTAAAAGTAACTGTAGCTGTATGAAACTTTTGTTTCAACTATTCATACACATGTACTAGCCTATGATGCAAAATGTATTTCTGGTCATGAAGCTGGAGCAAAAAAAAAAAAGGAGAAGAAGAAGAAGTTGTAAAAAACACTACTCTAGAGTACTGTTTTCTAAGTATGTTCTATGGATACCAGTTCCTTAAGATCTCAGGGAAGTTTAGGAAACCTTAACACTTAGAGATTTACTATATTCAATTCACATTAGCATATCAAAAAGTACAGCATTAAAAAAACTTGTTTATTTTGTTTGATTATCCCATATATATTTGACCTCAGACTCATCACTATTTTTTCACACAGCATCTACCGACACATTCAGAACTGGCATTATATGGTATACACTTGGAGAAAAAAACAATTCCTCTACATGAAAAAGAAGGTACAATAGGTATCTTATGGGAAAGTAGATTTTTACCTTACAAAGAGAAAAATCTTGACTCTTTCAATCTTCCTCCCCCTGCCACTAACTCTCACCCCCTTTCAACTTACACTCCAAACACAACACATCCCAAAGCACTTTAGTTATCAAAGTTTCAATTCACGCAAATTTCTTCAAAAAGTACAGGATATCTACAGTATCAAGAAATGTATCCAGGATCAAAGCAGTAACCAGGAACCACCCAGTCAAAAGAAACTTCTAGGATAGTATTTAAGACTTGCTTTACTATAACAAATCCTATACTCAGAAACCAAAGCTGTAAGACTTAATCAGCTTCTGCAAGTGGAGTCAATGTGTTCTAATAATACATAATCTAAAAATGGGCTGATGAGTGCAGCTAATCCTCATTATTACAGCATCATCATCATCACTTGGAAGAGGCATGTGATGATATCTGGATGATTCTGGGTTCTTTTAAAGTGTATACATACCCAAGATTCCTTTGGGGGGACACTATGAAAAAACTGTCAATATCACAGTTAGTTCTAATAATATTTCTTATCACTTGACAATAAAACAAAGGCTTGCTTGGCATTATATATTCAAGAGTACCTCTATAATTCAATCCTTCCTAATTAGGAGTTACAAACACCTCTGACTCTGCGCTAGCAGTTGTTGGAGCATAAATTCCCTTCCCACTCTCTCTCCCTCTAATGCCACCTCCCGTCCTTAAAGTCTGCCTCAGCTACTTTGGACTATTATTTTCTTCTCAATTTTTGAGCACTCTCAAAACTTTTTGTTCCTATCACTTTTTTTTTTTTTTGGCAATTCACTGTATACATCCAGGTTATTTAACTGCATAAAACTTGGATCCCCAAAAGCCTGTAAGGTATCAACTTTTAAGAATCTTTAGACTCGCCCAGGATCTTCTAAGATCTTGGAAATCTTGATTTAAATAACTAGGCTTAAGAGTGAGAGCAGCTAGTCTGGGAGAGTTCACTATATGCCAGACCCAGTACTAAAAGCTTACAGGGATTCTTTCAATCCTCACAACTCTACAGAGTTAAGAACTATTATTTTCACCATCAAATAGAAGAAGAAAATGAAGCTCAGAATAACTTGCCCAAGGTCACACAGCTAGTAAATGGCAGAGACAGGGCCTGAATCCAGGCAAAGCTCTCAACCACCTTGGTACTCTGTAAAGTTCCAGTCCTGCAGTATCGGAGCCCCTGAAGGACTTCGATTTCACTAACTTGTAAGTTTCAATTTCAACAAGGAGCAGAAACGTTTTAGCCAAAAGTTAAAACTTTATAAATGGGTAAATTAAGAGAAAGAATTTCCCATAGACAGCTTTATGTGGTTGCAATAAAATATGAGGGTAACTGCCTCACATGTCCTTTCTATTTATGGAAGTGATATTACCATGTGGGTCACAATTGTATCAAGAAGTTGGCTTATGAAAATACAGCTTTGGCTTTCCAAGAGCCCTACTTAAAAATGTAAAAGAAAGACAGCTGTGATAACTGTCCAGCTCAAAAAAGGCCAGACCCAGTGCTTGTTTAAGAAATAAGAGCCAGGGCTCTTGTTCCACCCTTGACTCTCACACAAAGCGGCACCATCCTCTGCCCTCTGCACACAAAGCAAGCTTTACCCTGCTGCCCAAAGGGGAGTGCTGGTTCACACGGTCTCCCCTTCGCCGCCTGAAACGCACCCATCTCCCTCTCGTCCAAAGCACTGCCCACTGCACAGACTGAGACCACTAAGGTCTGCACCGCTCCCGGGGACACCTCCTCAATTAAGTAGACCCCTCCCCGACACACAAAATGCTCAGGCCACCATCCCAAAGCCAGTATGTATTTATTCCCAGTCACACAAAGCAGGATCCCTTCCTACAAGCAGTTTCCCACCTCCGGCTCCTCCCTCGACGAGCAGCCCTTCCCAGGCTGTGCCAACCCACAGACCCCAAGGGGATCCAAAACCCAGAGGGTACACAACCCAGAGAACTGGCTACTAGATCCTTTCCTCTCGCACTCCTCGAATTCCAAGTCCAGCTGACCCTCCCCCGGCCAAAGCGAGAAAGCCACGCGAGTCCCCGTCAGAGAGCGGATCCGGCTACACAAAGCGAGGTGTCCCGCCAGGTGCCCTCCCCGGGGGACCCTCGGAAGACGCTCTCCGCCCCCGGGCTCGTCCCCGCCCAGCCCCGGCCCGGCGCCCCGCGCTCACCAGCTCTCCTCCTCCTCTTCCCAGCCTGACAAGCGCTCCAGCTCCTCGGGCCGCAGCGGCTCCACCTCGTCCAGCAAGCCGCCCTCGCCCGCTGCCAGCAGGGAGGTGGTGTCTCGCAGCTCCTCGCTACTCGTCCGCCTCGGGCCCGACCCAGCCCCGCCGGTCGACTTGACGCCGAGGCCCAAGGGGAAGCCCCGAGGGGACGCCGAGCCTGAGGAGGGAGTGGACGTGCCGGCTCGCACCGGGCTGCCGGGCCCGAAGGAGCCAGCGCCCTGCACGGCTCCCGAGCGACTCCTCAGCTGTTCGTTCTGCTTCTCCAGCTTCTTCACCAGCTCCTGCAGCTTCCGCACCTCCTGGTCCGCGTTCACGTTGGAGTTAACGTCCTCCATCCCGGCCCCGCCGCCTCTGCCGCCCGCCACCCGCTCGGACTCACAACCACCGGGAAAGAGCCGGAGCAAAGACGCGTCGACGCCGTTGCCGCTCACTCTAGCCGAGGCGCCGGCATAGAGCAGGGCCAGGCCCCACCGCCAGCGTCCCCCCCAGCTCGGGTTCCGAAGTGCCGCTGGCCCCAGCCGACCCGCCTCATCTGCGCCGGCTCCAGGATTGGGGGAGGCGGCGCCAATATCCGGCCGCGGCCGCCATCTTCCCTCCGTCCCTCCGCCCCTCCGCCCCCCGCAGCCCAGCCCCGTCGGTGACCTCAGAGCGTCGAGGATGGACGCGGCCCGGGCGGGCGCAGTGAGGACCGGGTGGCTAGCTCGCGGCGGGGCGGGGCGAGCGGGAGGGGCGTGTGCCGGAAGGGGCGTGTCCGCGCCGTCCGCGGAGGTGGGTCGCTGCGGGGCTGCTGGGGTGGGGTGTTCTCGCCGCAGGCGGGGCGCGAGCGAGGGAAATCGACCCGCTCACCTCCGCCTATTGGTCATAGGTGAGGGGCGTGTAGTGTGTTCTCTACCCCTAAGCACTGGCATGTGGGACTAGCAAGTGGATCATATATTCCCTCCCTGCTGGTTCTCCGAAGGGCACTCAACCAGGCCCCAAGGAAAGACAGTTTACTTTGCCTGTTTGTTCAGCAAATATTTATTCGATGCCTACTTGCAACAGGAGATTGGCTAGAAGGAGCTTCAGAAACCATCTGTGACCCATCTCTGCAAATGAGAAAACAGAATCCCAAATGGTTAAGAAAGATCTAAGGTCAAAATAATAACCATAAATTGAGTGCCCACTACGGGCAAGACACTGTGCTAATAAGCACTTGAAAGGCTTTATCTCACCGTATAAAACATAGTTTCTCCGACTTAAAATCAGGGTATAGAAAACTGCTCCTCTCTCCTTGCCTTTGTCCATGTATTGATGCATAATGGGCTCTTGCGATCAGTTTTGTTCTGAAAAACTTTTACATTGTGGGTCCTGTTTTTTTTTAAGTTTTATATTAAAAGTACTTAATAATCATGTTGACATATATACCGATGAATGTTGAGAGATGTATGAATGTAAAAGTCTGCCGTTAAGTGGCACCCGTTTATAATGTGTACTACAGGCAGCAAAACAAAACAAACAAAAACACTTAAATGCTTTGTTTTTATCGTTTTTATTCCTCTTCCTTTGTCAGTTGTGTACTACTTGGCTGTGTTTGCAGATTTCCTCCAATTGCCTCCTCCACCCATAGCTAATAATAATCCAGTCCCATTACTCCTGGGTGTGGTCGTGGTTTACTTGCTTGTACTCTTTAGCTTTTCTGTGCTGTATTTTCCTTGCCTGGAATATTCTACCTGTCAAATCTGATTTCTTAAAACTCACGTTCATCCATCCAGGAAACCTTTTCCTGACAATTCCACAGACATCTAGTTCTGTTTAGCATTACCTGATCAGTAGTTTTGAACAGGTAGTTCTGCGGTTTTTATAAAAATGTTTTTAAGAAATCTTTTTTGTTCATTTTTGTTTGTATAGTCGAAAAAAATGGACCATTCATTTTTGCTTTCCATGTCTAGTGTATTGCCTGACACAGTGGGTATTCAATACTAAATTTATTGAAGGGTAGAATGTGCATTCTGACAGGTCAAGGACAAGATTGATGTTTATTCATAGCAAAAAACAGCATTGAGTATTTTGAAAGTTTCCTGACTAATGATAAATCAATAGAGTATTTCTCAGCTATGCACACTCAGTTAGAGGATGTCCTTGTCTGCTAGTACACAACAGTTGTGAATTAATATGTATCATCCATATAATGCTCATCTAAATAGCATTGCTGTCTTGAATATATCTGAATGTGTCCAAGAGACTGGTTGCCAGAATGTTAAACACTGACTATTTTGCATATAGCACTTTTTGCTTGCATTTAATGGTTTATGGAATAGATTCCAAGTGGGCTGTTTCTGTATTGAGGATACTTCAAACATATTCCTTGAAAGGAATAGTTCACATGACAGTATTAAGTTAAACACTGATATTCCATGGGGTAAGGAGAGTTTGGTGTCATGTGGAGGGATGAATTGAAAACCAAGAAGCCTGGTGGCAGACTCTAGCTGTACCCCAAGTATGGTGCTTGACGTAATCTCTGGTCCCTAAGCATGTCATGCTGGCTCTATATTCAAAACATGTCTGAATACTTTCTAGCACCTCCACTACTACAACTCTAGTTCAATTTGCCTTTTCTTGTCTAGATTACTGTGGTACTACTCTCTTAAAGGGCTTTTCTAGTCTGCTGCTTATAACCCGTGAGTCACAGAGGAACCAGATGATCCTCTGTGTAAATCAGATCAGGTAACTTTCCTGCTAGGAATCTTCCACTTGCTTCCCCACATACTTACAATCTAAAGTACTTTCCTTGGGCTATAAGATTGGACACTTAGCAACTTCTGTAAGTATTTTTTAATAAATATTTGTTTTGACTGTTAATCTTTTTATTTATTTATTTTTAGAGAGGGGAAGGGAGGGAGAAAGAGGGAAACATCAATGTGTGATTGCCTCTCAAACACCCCCTATCGAGGACCCCGCCTGCATCCCAGGCCTGTGCCCTGACTGGGAATTGAACCGGTGACCCTTTGGTTCACAGGCTGGCACTCAATCCACTGAGCCACATTGCCAAGGCAACTTCTGCATGTATTGGATGGACTACTACTCTTCACCTCCATCATCCGATTCCTTGATGTTCTTCAAATATGCCAAGCATGCTTCTACTTGGGGAACTTTGGACTTGATATTCCCTTTGTCTAGCACCTATTCTTCCTCTACATTGTCTCATTACTGACTCATTTCAGTCTGGTCTCACCTTGAATATGACCTAAATTCATTATCCTTGTTACTACTATCCTCTAAAATAGCATCGCTATCATTCCCCATCCCCTTAGCCTGTTTCATTTTTCCTCAAACACATTATGTATTTCCTCCTTTGTCTATTTCCTATCTGTCTTCGGTAGAATGTTAACTGTGTAAGCACAGGGCTCACTGCTGTATCCCTGGTGCCTAAAACAGTGTCTACTATGTGGTAGGTGCTTAATAAATGTTGAGTGAATGGGTGGATTTAGGTCATGTGAAGCCTCCTAAAAGAGAATTTCAGGTACATACATGTGTTTGTTGTGCCTCAAATCATTACAGTGGTAATTCCTAATAATGTTGAATGGTTTTTTTTTTTTTTTTACAGTATATTTTCCTCTTCCAGAAGAGCAACATGTCACACTATATAAGTCATCCTCGAAACTAGGTCATTCTCCACTTCTGAATGCCAACAGCCCTTAAGAATTGCTGAGAATAGAAACCCTCAGATTCTCACTAAAGTATGAGGAAAAGAATATTTTCATTCTATCCTAAACTGTGTGAGAATCTTTTTCTTTCAGGTTAATTACAATACTGTCTTCTCTAGTGACTCAAATGTTAGAGCACTTTTTTAAATGTCACTCTAAAAGTTACTCTCATACAGATATGAAGAGTAGAGCTGGTAGGTTAGGCATCTGCAGTATGCACACAGCCCAACTTGCTTTGCAGGTGTTGTCTTTTATGATAAGCTTGTTTTGTTGCTGAATGAAGGACTAGCTTCTTTCCTAGGCAGGTGTGGTCCTTTCCATAACTTGCTCCTACTTGCATGTCAGCTCTTGGTGAAACTTGTGAGCAAGTGGAAAACATTACAAGGCACTAGAAGTATTTAGATTGAAAAACTGTTACTCAATGGCTTAAAGGTATTTAGTAATCCTAAACACTTAAATCATGGTGTGTGTGTGTTTAGAAATCTCTAGGCACTTACAGAAATGTTTGCATCTATTTTTTAAAAATTATCAAATTCTCTAAGAAAAACTCTGCTGTCCAATGCAGCCATTTGATCTTCACAGGCACACATCTGGCTAGTTCTTTCCTCTGTGTCTTCTCTCACCTGTTCCTCACCAGCGTCATTCCCCTGATGTATCTCCCTCTGCTCTATCAAGGGGTCTCTTCTTCACTGCCAGGCACATGCAATGTTAAAAAGGTATTCCAGGAACTTTACAGGCTAGGTACATAAGAGATTCAGAATTAAAATCTTGGGGGCAAAAAGAAGGGCCAAGTATTTAGACTTAGAATTTTTCCAGTCAGCATTGGTCCGGTCTCACAGTTGGGGGCTGCCTGAAAAGTGCTCATAATGGCAGGTATCCCTTCCTTAGAGAGGTGTTCTGGCCAGAGGGTGGCCTCTGTCACACTGCTGGGGGCATGCCATATATTGATGCAGGGTTGGGGTGGTCCATGATGGAGGAAGTGGTGAACCGGCTCTTGAACACTTAGGAGGCTGCTGTCTCAGCCCCAGATGAAACAATACCTTATCTGCCACACTTTCTGTGGTAGGAAGTGGGAAGAAAAGATTGTTAAGTAACATTTGTTGTTTCCTCCTTTCTTTTAATAGTTTATCAGCAGGACAGTGAAGCTGAAAGAGTCGAATAAGAATCGCTTCTGAATATCTGTGATGTTCTGGAGAACCTACCTTTCTGTGATAGAACACTTTTTAAGAATCATCCAGATCTCCACATTGATAAGTCAAGTCTGGTAACCTGATCTGGGATTTAAAATGTTGGGATTATTCTGATATTGACTTAGAGATGCTGTAGGGATAGCAGACTATCTCTATACAGGATTGTACAGCCTAATACAGGATTGTATTAGGCTCATGTAAGCTGTCATTGACATATTTGTATAATTACTCTTCTACCAAGGAAGTCTGTAGGGAATTCCATTCTGGAGTTTTTGGGATACTCCTAGAATATTACACAGACTGAAAGGCTCATCAGCTATTCAATTTGCCCAAGCACGTCTAGAAAGTTACTTCCTCATTCATCATCATTATATAAACATAGTTATATGTAGACTTGAAGTTTACTCCTGTAAATATCCAGGTCTCTCTGAATTGGCCCAATACTAATAGTAGCTAATAATTAGTGACCACCTTAATGATACATAATAATTCATTTAAAACTCAAAATAGTCATTTGCGGTAACTTTTATTAGTATCATCATCTCCATTCTACAAACGAGGAAGCTGAGACAAAGAGGTTAAATAATTTCCAAGATCCCATAGCCAGGAAGCAGTAGAGCTGAATTTTAATCCAGGTTGTCTGACTTCAGATTCTGCACTCATAATTCCCAACAGTGCACAACCAAGAGGAGTTCTCCATTGTTTTTCCTAAAAGACTATGGATACCTCAGTCAGCCACCATCTGGGATGGGGGTTGAGGGAGCAAGAGTTATTGCCTTTATGATACCCAATGACACAATCCTTTTGCTCTAAAAGCAAGTTGGCCAGTTTTGAAGCTTCAGAACATCTGGTTCCCAACATATTGAAAAAATGTGTTCCTTAGAGAGAGAGGCAATTCTATCTCTTTCTCAAAAGACTTCCTACTAGCCACTCACTTGACAGTACTCTAGTTACTTGAGAGGAGGGTGGGTGAGGCCTGAAGAGCCCTCAGCCAGAAATTTGCTAAGAAACTTCAGTGTCTGAGCTCATTGGAAAGGCTGGTGGACAAGTCTAGCCTCTAGGGATTTTATGGGCAGAAGTCAATGGGTTGAGGCTTAGCCAGGGCAGTAGTGCCACAAAAATCAACAAAGCCTGAAGATTTAAAAATAAGAGTCAGCATATAGTGGCAAGAGTCCCAAACCTAGAGGGGGAAAAAATGGAACAATTCTTCAATTAGGGAAAACTAGAAGCAGATCTGTAAAGACAAAGCATAGAGCCAGGGGGACAGATGAGAGCAAGGAGCAGTGGGTTCAACGGTAGAAGAGAAAATGATTTTTGGCAAATGTTGAAACAAGGCGGTTGCAGACAGTTGCCTTTTTATACCCTTTGTAGCAGGTTGTGTAGGAGGGACAGTGCATTTAAAGGGCCAGTGGCACTGTTGCCTGGCAGGGCTGAGTTTCTAGCCTTGGGACGAACTGGTAACCAGATATACTGGACGAGGGCCCAATCTGCAAAGTTCCCTGATGCACAGGAGTTCCTCATTGTGTCTGCCTGTAAACAGATGCCGTCTCCCCAAAGTTCCTGGAAACCAGATAGCTCTCATCTCACATCTGCAGTCTCGAGAACTGAGGGTAGGGTGCTGGGCAGTGCAGGGAAGAGTAGGGCATGGCACAGGTGTTCCCCGTTATCAGTGGGTATGGTTTTACCTCAGGTAGGACACCTACACACGAAGTGGCATCTCACAGTTCAAACAGAGCTGCTCTGTCTCTTGGCGTGGCTGTTTACTGGCACTGCTGGAGCACTTGCTGCTTCTTTTCTACCATCTCTGTTCTCCCAAATTGTTTGAGCTTTCCCTCTTGCCTGTTTTTGCAGCTCAGGTCAGTGGATCAGGAGGTATGGCTGGGAATTTAGGCAACTTTCAATCATAAACAGTTATCAGCAGTTCTGTTTAAGCATCATCTGAGTCCTTGAATATTGGGTCCAAATTATTGTATGATATCATTTGCAAACAGGTTTTGAGAAAAACATAAACATTTTGTTGGGCGTTGACAGCAGGTCAGATTATGCTGTCGATTGTGATCATTCTTGGCAGGGAGAGGGTGTATATACTGTGGGGTATACTACTGCTTTCAAAGATAGAATTGCAGGCTACGTGGAAGGCAATTAATTTCTTCAACCTCTCCAAAAGGCAGGATAAAAGAGATGCTTTTCTATTTCTCCACTTTGGATGCATTCAGAGCTACATCATAATGTTGCACAAGGTCCCCTCCAAGAGTGGGTGAAGCCTATTAGAGTTGAGGCAGACAAAACTCCTCCCACACTTAGTCCAAAGGCTAGCAAAGGTCACCGCCTACACACAGGAGCTAATGTCTTCCCTGATCACAAACAACAGTATAGTTGCCAGATCTTCCACATAGCTGTGGCAATGGACTCAATGAGCCTTAGATTTGAGCACAAATGTTCTGTCGTCCCTTGAAGGGCCAGCCCAGCAGTGACACCAGCCAGTGAGTACCATGAGTGGAGAACATGGGCAGGAATTATGAGAGGAGCCAAAATGGTGTGCCGGAGGCCTCCAGGCTCGTTTTCATTGGCTCAGTCTAGTTTAAAGGAACAAAATGTAGAAATTCCTTTCACTGACTTCTAAACAAATGATAAACACTTCTTTTTTGAATACTTTCTTATAATTTTTTACATTTGACTTTTTAGTTCTCCTACAATTTATTCTGGTATGTTATGTGAGGCAAAACTCTAAATGGATACTTTTATATGGGGAACTGTCACATGCTGGATTAACCTACCTTCATTATTCATTTGGTCATCGTTACCAGTTCAAGGTACACAGTTAGGAGCCTGAGATGACGAAGGTCATAAGGAATGTGCTTCTTGTTCCACAGTAGCTTATTGTCCATCTGAGGAGATAAGATGTGCACAATAACCATATACACAAAGCTGCTTGTGAAAAATGCCATGTGAATGATATTAAGAAGAGAAAATGCAATTTTTTTCTCTTTGTTTTGTTTTTGTTTTTAGCAAGAGAGAATTAGTGGAATAGAAATAGATTCATTCTGAGTGGGATAAGATTTTTTCCAGAAATGTGTTTTAAGATGGGCTTTCTTAATCTTGACTTGTAGGCTGTAATGAATAGAAACCATTTGAATCATCTCAATCAAAAGAGGGGGTTGTCCACTCCTCTCACTTCTAAGAATCTATTCTGAAAGTAAACTGGCAAAAATAAACACAGCTATACACAAGGCTATTTATTACTTAGTATGCCATTATTGTAATAGCAAAAGACTGCCAACTACTGAAATGTTATCAATATGGGACTAGTTGAGAAGACTATGCTACATCCACACAGTGGAGGACTATGCCTCTATCATAAGGAAAGAGGAGTTTTGGCTGGTGTTACTCAGTGTATTGAGCACTGGACTGCGAACCAAAGGGTCACTGGTTCAATTCCCAGTCGGGGCACATGCCTGTGTTGCCATCCAGGTCCCCAGTAGGGGGTGTACAAGAGGCAAACACACATTGATGTTTCTCTCCCTCTCTTCCTCCCTTCCTCTCTCTAAAAATGAATAAATAAAATCCCTTGAAAAAGGGAAGAGGTATATCTCCATATGTCTCTAGGATAACTGGGTCAGTGTAAGAAGCAGGGGAGTATATAAAATATATACATATCTGCTTATATTTGCAAAAAGAAACAATGGAAGAATAAACTAAGTATCAGTAAAAATGGTAACCAAATGGGTAAGCAAGAGACAGAATGAAGGACACAGGAATAAAATTTTTCTTGGGTTTATCTTGTGACATGGTTTTGACTTGGAGATCCTATATATATTTACATGATGAAAAAGACAAAAATAAAAAGGGGGAACCATTAAAAGGTAGTATTATAACATGTGATAATAAGGAATAGAGTGTGGCCAGGCCACCTGAGGACTAGAACTACAAAGAAAGAAACCAAGGCAATGTCCTCTACTTCCTTTAGTCATTCATTCATTTATTTTTTCAACATATTTATGGAGCACTTACTATATGCAGGAACCATTCTAGGCATTGGGCATACAGCAAAGAACCAAACAGAGAAAGAAGAGCTGACGTCACAGAGCTTACATTTTACTGATGGCTGACAGACAAGGTAAACACTTTAGTCAAAGGTGTAGTATGCCATATGATGATAGTGCCATGGAGAAAAACAGGGAAGATAAGGAGTGCGGGTGTGGGTGGGATTGAAATTTTACATAGAATGATCAGGGAAGGACTTGCAGAGAAGATGACATTTGAGCAAAGGTCTGAAGCAGGTGAAAGAGCAAGATACTCAGGTAATTAGGGAAGAGCATGTGGAGCAGAATAGCAAGTGCAAAGGCCCTGAGGCCATAATGTGCCTGGCTTCAAGGAAGAACCAGTCTGTGTGGCTAAACTGGGATGAATGAGGAGGAGAGTTGAGGGAGATAAAGTCAGAGAGAAGGAGGAAAGATTCTATGGGGTCTAGTAGGCACTTGTCAAGACTTTTGACTTTTACCGAAAAGAAAAGGGAGGATTACAAGCCAAAGAGTAACATGTCCTGATTTACATTTTAATGAGATCCTTCTCTTCTCTGCTTCTTTTATGTTTGCCTATTGCTCCATTCCTCTTACTCTCTTCCAAAAGTTCTGCTTACTTGTGGCTTCTGTGTTCCCTTCATCACAGCAGCTTATATGTAGCTTTTGGTTTGGTATTGTAACAATTGTTGTTACTGTTGTAACAACATTTCAGTTTGTGTGCCCTCTGTGACCTAATCACTCAGTCCCTCAGTGTCCCAGTCCAGATTCTTGGGTGACATAATATTAGACTCACATATTATTAGGCTAACTAATATTAGTCCACAGTGGTAGGACCAGCTGAGGCTAGGGAGCAGAGGGGAACAGGATTCCATAATCCAATATTCCAAGGAGGCATCAGGGCAGAGGGGAAATGGTTAGTCAGCACATCAACTTCATCAGGCACCTCAAATGTTTGGGGTCTCAATATGTACATGACAGTCAGTAAATCTGGCATATTTACTAAACAACCTATAATCCTACCAAACTGCTATCATGCTCAGTAGCCACTTAAGAGTAATAATAATGATAGATGACTTTATAATGCTTTAAACTAAAGTGAAGCTTCTAAGACTATCTTAGGAAATGACGAGTTTTGTAATTTCCAGTCTTTAGGAGAATTACACCTTTGTAAAATACAATAAAAGAGAATTTCTGGAAAAATTAAATTTAAACATATATAAAATTGAAGCCTAAAATTTTAATTAGATTCAATGGAAAGAAAGGTACTCTTGTCAAATTGCTATAAAAGTTTCTAAATGCTTAATCTCAGTTTCTGTATTTATCATGTTCCAGTAACAAACTGTTCCATGCCTAACATAGCATTGTATGAAAACTCACTGTCTTAATAGTAGTAACTAGAGTTTAGGTTTGTTGATGCTCTGTTGATTTGTTTTTACTGTTGTTTTTTCCTTTCTCACTCCTCAATAAAGAAGTATAATGTCTTGTATGTAGGTTCTAATAAATCTTTGTTGATAGAAATATTTCTGTAGCTTAAGAACTATTTCATCACATGAAAAAGTAAGTAATATGTTTCATTTAGATTTGCCATTACAGGCTAGATCTACAGCACAGGTGGCAAACACAAGGCCCAAGGGCTGAATCCGGCCCTCCACCTCGTTTTATCCGGCTGGCACCTTGTTTCTACCGGGCAGCAGCACCAAGCTCCTGGCCCCTAGTTAAGGAGTAGTTACATTTATACAGTCCTAAAATTATATTCGGCCCTTTGAAGGCAACTGAGAGGCCGATGTGGCTGCCGGTGAAAATGAGTTGACACCCCTGCTCTATAGCTAAATACATTAGAAAAAAAATGGGTTCAATTTTTCTTTTGGGTTAGAAATAGGAGAAACAAGAAAATAAAAGAAATTATCCTTCTTAAATTTCAGAGACAGAAGACAATGAAAAAGTATTAAGCTGAATTAGAGAGAAGAATGCTTCTACACAGTTACCCTTCATTATGATCTAAAATCCTAGTTCTGTAATTAATTCAAGGACCATTTTGTTAATTTAGAATGCATTTAGGTGCTTGATTGCTGTGTTAAGTTCTCTATAAAGTGAATTAAACTGCTTTAAGCTCGATATTTTATGGGTTCATTATCTAAGGCAAACAATATATCAACAGGTATAACCAAAGAAACAATAAACACATAAATCACGGACTGGTGTAGAAGCTGTCATTCTACAATCATTGATCAGAGAGAAACCAAACGGTAAGGTTACTCTGGTAAGCTCTGATCACCACTTTGTCTCCTAATACTACAAGACTTTTATCATCCACAGAATTCTGGGTTACCGGGTTTTCACATAATTGTACACATATAATAAAAATATCTGAAATGGTTAAATGAACTCATTTAATTTCCTTCTCACACTCTTGGATTTCTTTGAAAGATAGCTATAAATGTTCCAAGCTTTGTTTTTATTCATACAGATTCAGAATAGTTCAGATTCCCTTAAGCAGGAAAAGCATAAAACAATACCTCACTTGATCTTTTGCCACAATAGTCTTAAAAAAACAGAAACGGAAAATTTAAAAAGAGAAACTATTTCTTAAAGTATTGTTCCGAATGCATCATTGCCAGGAATTTAAACTGTTCTCCATGCTGATTGTTGTGAAGAGATATTAGTATTGTTTTCAAAATATCTATACCTGTTAGAAAGAGGTATCAATGTTTCTCTGAAGAAAAACAGCTCTAATGGTAAAGGTTTAATGGGATACAAATTGGTGAATATTCTCTGAATTCATCTGTAAAAAGTGCTAAACGTATTGCCTTAGTCATTTTAAAAGGTGTTACACTCCGAGGAGTACATATGATGGATGCGTATTCTGTTTTTTGGGTTTTTTTTTTTTTTTGCTTAGCTCTCCCTCTGACACCTCTCCCTCCGCCTGCCCCCCCTGCCCCCCCCCCACCTGCTTATTGGGAATTATTTCTTCTTGAATCTTTTGCTTTTCTGTACATCATACTGGTTGAGGCACTGGCTGCCCTTGTTCTGAATTATCTTTTCTTTTTTTAATCATTGTTCAAGTACAGTTTTCTCCCTTTTACTACCATTCCAGCCCACCCACCCATCCCTCCCCATTTCCCTCCCATTACCACCCTCCCCCTAGTTTTTGTCCATGTGTCCTTTAAATTTGTTCCTGTAAACCCTTCCATTCTCCCCTGAAATTCCCTCCTCTCTCCCCTCTGGTAACTGTCTGCCTGTCCTGGATTATCTTTTCAAAAACATTTACATAGCAAACAGCCTTCGAATCTAGAGATAATCTCTCTCTCTCTCTCAAAGAGCAGGTTTGTTTACGACCATAATGATAAACATAATGTCTTCCACTCAGGGCCAAGGTCAGGTATGTATATGGCCCATTACAATAAAGTTGTGTTCCCTGAGTTCAGGTTTCTCACCTGTAACGCAACCTGGCTCTCCTCACATGGCCGCATGGGAGTTGGAGCTTGGAACCAATGCAAATGCTGATATTCTGGCTACTAACTGTTGGTGAGAAGGACGTACAGTTCTTTTTCTCTAACACAGAAATTTTGTGTCTCCTGCCAGAATCCACGAAACTGTGGCAAACTAACTTGTTAACCTGCAAGTTGGGTAAAATACCTGGGTTCCCTAGGTTACCCTAGCTCCTGTTTTGCGTTCTTTACCAAGACACACCTGTACCTTGGCCCTTTGGTTTCCTGAGAGAACCCTGTGTCGACATCATAAATCTCCCTTTTATTTAGGCTTCAATGGGCTTCTGTTACTTACTATCAAAATAGCCCTGATACAGCCAAGAAAATCTGTTTCTTTCTGAAAATCAAACAATAGGGGGAAATAGGCAAGTGGTGTTCTAAGTGCTTTCATTCAACAGCTCCTTGTTGAGCCGCTGTGCCGTTCCAGGTATCCTGCTGAATGCGGGCTGGGGCTGCATAGTAAACAGCATCTGGTTCACAGCCTTCAGTGCTCATAAGAGAAGCAGCCGAAAATATCAGTGAATCAACACATAATCGTTGCAAATTGTGAGAAATGCTGTGAAGAAAACAAAAGAGGGATAAGGGGAGAATAAAAAGGGAGGCAACCTTACAAGGAGTGATCGGAGAAGGTGACTTCTGAGAGAGGCCTCTTTAAGTTGAAAGGTCAAGGAGGAGAAGGCAAAGGACTGGGACAAATAGAAGGGACCATAAGTGCCAAAGCCTTGAGATGGAAAGGTCTTAGGTAATGTTAGCACTGAGAGAAAAATGTGAAAAAACGTAGGGAGCGAGGGGAAGAAAGCCAGGTGGTGCAGTGGGGACTCAGGCAGAAGCCAGATTACTCCGGGCCTGGCAGACCACGGTTAAGGAATTGGGGTTTATTCTATGCACAACGGAAAGCTATTGAAAAGTTCAAGCACTTGAGTGACAGGACCCAACTTACATGCAAGAAGATGAGTTTTGCTGCCGTGTGGAGGCTGGGTTGGAGGGAAGCCAAAGTGGAAGCAGAGAGGCCAGTGAAGAGGCTGTTGCTTTGTCTGGTAGAGAAATGACGGTGGCTGAGACCAGGTGGTGGCAGAGAAGATAGAGAATGGGGGTTCTGTGTGCTGAGGAGACCGGGACTGTGGATGTGGGTGAGGGTAGCAACTTGGGAGAGTTGGGGGGCCGGGGAGATTGGGGGCTGCATAAATCAAGATGGCCCTTTGGGGCCACATTTACCATGATATTTCTGGGTGACACCCAGTGGTGGGAATCACATCACTCATGGGAGATGGGACCCTAGAGTCAGATGCGAGATCTAAGTTGGAGGTAGAAATGTGGGGGTTGTCAGCATATACATGGTATTTGGTCCCAGGAGCCTAATCTTCAGGCTGCTTTCGGTTTCTTCTCTTTCTCGGCCTCGGTGCCTGCCCTCCCCCAGTTAGGACACACAGAAACTCCTGGATCTCCTGCAAAGCACCCACAGACCGTGAAGACCCTGGACACCATCTTCAGAGTTCTCCCTGCCTGACGGAGTTGCCGTTACTGTTTTTTCTACTATGGCTGCTCCACGTGGGTGAGGGACTTCCTCCAGGCAGCCTTCCCTTGGAGACCCTGACGGAACGCAGCCTTTGCCTGCAGCCTCCACCTCAACCTACCTGAAGGGTCCCTCCTGACATTATTTAATGTGGTAAGATCCTGGGTCCTTTTACAGGTTTATAACCTTCCATGTTCACGTCTGTAAACTGAAATAACATTCCCTCCCTACTCCTCCAAGCAGAAGTGTTTTTGGATAAAGACTCTTTTTTAAAACCGTAACGTTCACCCATTTTAGATGTCCATGTGCAAAGTTGTGCAACCATCGCCACTGTCTAATTTTAGATTATTTTTATCACCCCCTAAAAATCTCTCATGCTCAGCTGTAGTCACTCCTTGTTCCCTCCCCTGAAGCTCCAGGCACACATGGATCTATTTTTAGCACTTTTTTTTTTTTGCCTTTTCTAGACACTTCATATAAATGGACTCATACAGTATGTGTTCTTTTGTGTCTGGCTTCTTTCACCAAGCATCATGTTTTTGAATTTTATCCAAGTTGTAGCTTATATCAGCATGTTATTCTTTTTAACTGCTGAATTTCCTTCTATTGTATGGATAAACCACATTTTGTTTATGCTTTCACTTATTGATGTCTGTTTGGGTTGATTTTGGATGTTATGAATAATACTGTAGAAATAAAATTCTTATTCGCCAACCTCACCAAGATGTTGAAAGACTTGCTTAATTTTTTAAAATTGGGGGTTAAGATGGTATAATTTGGGATGATTTTCCCTCTATTTTGCAATTTTTTAGAAATTTGTTTTACACTGAGTGTCTAGTTTAAAAAACAAATTTCATTAATTTGACTTAAAATGTATCTTGAAATAGTTCAGCCATACACTAAGCTTTCACAAAGGCATAAGAAGCATAATAACTGTCATGTACCAACCACAGCTCAAGAAATATTAGCCTTCTGTGCAGGAGATAATGCCTCTCATGATTTGTATTTCATTCCCATTCATATATACATACTTTCACTAACATACACACATTCAGACACGATGTAGTGTTTTTGCATAGTTTCAGACTGACTACACTCTGTATGAAAATAGTGGTACCATGTGTTCTTCTCGGTACTTTAATACTCATTTTCATTTTCACAACAACCAGATGAAGTAGAAACAGTTATTATCCCTACCTTACAGATAAGGAAACAGAGGCTAGTAGAGGTTAAGGGACTGGCCGAGGTCACACAGTTAGTAAGTAGCAAAGGTGGGTTCCAATGCAGCAGTTTCAAGGGCTGTTATTCTGTGTTCTTGTGCAGTCTGCTTCCCCCTCCACATTATATTTGTGAGATTCCCCTACAGTGACAATATGTAGCCTCAGCTCATTCCTTTTCATTACTGTATGGTATTCTGTTCAATAAATAGGCTGTGATACATTTATCCATTCTACTATACTGGAAGCACATTCTTGTCCAGTCTCCCTGTGCACATATGCAATAGTATCTCCAGGGTATATAGCCATATTTTGCCATGTATAATGCACACCCAGCTTTTGTGTGCATTATACACTGGCTTATTATACTCATTATTATACCCATGGTATGTAATCATTATACCCATATATAATGTACATTATTTTTCCCTCAAAAATTTGGGCAAAAAGTGCACATTATACATGGCAAAATACAGTACCTACAGGAGGAATTTCTAGCTCACATGTTATGTGTATCTTCAAATTAACTAGATATTTCCAATTATTCTTCAAAATAGTTATTATATTACTGTACTTTTAAGAAATAAGTTTGTAAAAATATTCTGCTGTCCATGGTTACAATATATGAAATAAGTAAATACTCCCCCAAAAGGACAAGAAAGTGACAATAGAAGCTAAAACAGAATAGTAAAGTAACCCCAATCTGCCACTTATAAATTCCTTCCCCTGAGTGCCTGCAACAGAGGTGAAACACAGAATGTCTCTACTCTCAACTTAACTTTCCTTCTAAGCTATAGTCTACTCTCAGAGCTGTCCTGAAAAACATGAGTATAATATAGCACTGTAATTATTAAAATCCCTGCATTTCTTCTCAAGGGGTGAATTACATTAAAGTGGAGTTACTGCACAATCCAGTGTTTATTGACCTCTCTCTCCCTTCAGTACTGTTATAGGTTGCTTTTTTCTTTTTAAAGATTTTATTTATTTACTATAGAGAGAGGGGAAAGGAGGGAGAAAGAGAGGGAGAGAAATGTCCATGTGCCAGAAAAACACTAAAAAATTGCCTCTTGTGCACCCCCAACCAGGGACGTGGCCCACAACCCAGGCGTGTACCCTGACAGGGAATGGAACCGGCGAACTTCCAGTTTGTGGGATGACGCCCAACCCACTGAGCCACACCAGTCAAGGCTGTTCTAGGTTTCTTCTCTGCAAATCTAAAATTTGCTGTTTAATCTTCATTCACAAATATGGAGTATTAAAGAATTGACAGTCTATTTCATATACAGATACAGATATAATATGGAAGTATAAATGTCAAGTAAGTTTTCTCAGTGAAGAACAATGATGAAAATGTAAGAAAATAAATTTGATACTTAAAATGCATGTAACTTTAAACAAATTAACAGTGTATATGTAAATTGGGATTAAAAGGAATACAAGCAAACTTTGGAATATTCTTTAAATCTTTTTTTAATTTGTTAGTTTTCTAAAGAGAGAAAGAGAGGGAGAGAGAGAGATGTGTTGTTCCACTTGTCCATGCATTCATTGATTGGTTCCTGTATGTGCCCTGACCGGGGATGGAACCCGCAATCTTGGCATATCTAGATGATGTTCTAACCAACTGAGCTACCTGACCAGGGCCTGAAATATGGTGTTTGAACAATTTTACCTTATGATTCCCCTCAAAAGCTTTCTCCCTCATACATTTAATGTGGAATCATATGCAGTTTGCTTCTAAATTAGGAGTGCTACACCTCTCCCTCTGCAGCTCAGGGGGACATCAAGGATGATGCCTTTCAGGTATAGAGAAGGGGGTGGGGTTGGTAGGGGCAGAGGGTGGGAGGAGAGAGAGATCCTTCAGAATACAAGCTCATGAAAGGTGGTAAACTTTACACTTTTATTTTTCCTGCCAGCTAGGTGCCTTAATTCATTTGTCTTGGCACTCTCTTCCCCACACTGTCTAAAGCTGCCTTCCTTTCTTCTGTGCATGTCTTCTTTCATCAGTCCCTCCTCCTTTTGTCCTGTGGTGGGTGGCAGGACAGGATCTACAACGTGGGTGTTCCCTTCTTGTATCCCTTCTTTTACTCTATGCCCCGTCCCTAAAGAAAATACATTCTTGCAGCTCACAGATACCTTGTCCTCCCTGGTGTACCTTACAGATCAGGAATTGCAAAATCAAACGTTTGTAGGGTGAGAAAAATAATCGAGTGAGGAAGACTGGGCAGGGATCATGGAGACCTGGAGGGATGCCCTCTGAGAAGGGGTGGCTGCTACCCAGTTCCAGTTGCTTCTTTCCATGGGAAATGGGACTGCACTGTTCCTAGGTCTGTTGATGTTTCAAAACAGATGGAAATCCATGTGTTTTTTTTGTGAAATTTCCCCATTAATGTTGGCAATAATTCAGTAAAGATGACAGCAACATTCCACAACTCAAACAACACTCTACAACTAATGCAAAACTAAACTAGAGGGTTGGATGTGACTTGTGGGAGGCCATTTTGGTTCTTCTACTTTAAGTAGAGTTTTGTCTACACCAGCTTGATTCCCAGATTGTTTGCAGATTTGAAAAATGAGTAGAAAGAAGCAACATCGGGAAGGTCAACTAAAGTACACAAGGCCCTAACCAGACAGGGTAAGATGATCTGGCTAATGTGAAGAGCTGGGAGACAGAGCAGGCGAGAGGAGGAGCAGTCCTGGAGTTGGGCCGTCCAGGTGTGGACAGGGGTTGGGCTGTGGGTGTGGGGCTCCAGAGACATTCTAAAAGGGAGAAACCTTCTCAGTGTGAAGGTGAAAGAGGAAAGAGAATGAATCACTGTGAGTGGATACGAAGCATAAATAGGATCCCTTTTAATATTCTTTAGAGAAATTAAAGGTTGGATTTTTTTTGTTGTTGTTGTTTTTTTTTTTTTTTGATTCAGCATTGGGCTTTTAAAATGTGACTTCTGGAGACCAGGTCCCTTTCAGCCCTGGGAGTTAGTAGGAATAAGGTTCTTGGTTGTAGACAACATCATTGGTAGTTTATCATTGGTAACAGCTCTGGGTAGTTTAGGAAGAAAACAAATGGCCTGGAAGAATGTTGTCAGGGAAATTGGAGAAGCAGGCTCAGAGAATGACCAGGAGCTAAGGGGACTCAGCAGCCTGGCACACAGATCATACCACTGGAACAGTCTGCTTATCTCGTCACAGCTGGACACTCACTGCCGCCGCACCCTTTGACTCTGTTTTCACTGCTGTCACTCACTCCTCTGGACACTGGATGCTGCCACCACCAACAAAATTGATGCTGTAATATACTGTCCTCGCTTCTCCATATCAAGACTCAGGGTTCTGAATAGGCATCTTCCAAATGGCTGGCCTTAGGTCCCATGTCTGTTCCTTCGCTGTGAGGAACCTGGGAGAACAAGTTCCAGTTCTTTTTAGCTTCCTTAGTGGGAGGCAGAAACTGCCTCCTGCCAAAATTCAGGCAATGGCAGCTTTTCCAAACAGGGAGTTTATTTGTATCATTAAGTCTTGGGGAGCCATATACCTACTACAGAACTTCATTACAGGTAGTAGTACATTGTGTGAAAGGATGATCAGGAGATGGCCAGTATACCTGTCAGGATAGGATTTGTTATGCTGCAGTAACAAGTGACTACAAAATCTTGGCTTGCAGAAACAAAGGTTTTATTTTTCACTCATGTCCATTACAGATGGTCTATCTTGTCTTTACCTTAGGACCCGGAGGATGAAGCAGCCTCTGCCTGGAAAACTGTGGATCTCATAGCAGGGGGAAAAAAGGAGTAGCAGAGCACACTCTGACTGTTAAAATTTATGCTTGGAAGTGACAAACATAACTTCTGCTCACATATTGCTGGCCGAAACAAATCATGTATCCAAACTGATATCTGTGGGGTAGGGAAACATGATATAACCCCTTTGCCCCACAAGGAGGGGCAATGAATGTTTTTGAAAAAGAATAAAGTCATTATTAGGGAAGGGGCGAGGTATGCAAGGTAATGGAAATGAGCAAATTAGCAAAAAATACAATGGTGTTTGGGCAGTGACCATAAATAGCTTGCTATTAATGAAGTGTAAGGCTCAAGACAGGAGAAAGTAAGAGATGAAGCAGTGGTGACAGCTGGGGAATAGATCAACAGATCCTTGTCTTCAAGATAAAGAGTTTGATCCTTATTCTGTAGGCAATTAGGCATCCTTGAGGATATTGAAACAGGAAGATGAGATGGCTAGACTTGTGATTTGGACTGATTACTCTAGATGAAGGATGATTTGAGAGACATCTGTTAGGAGGCTGCTGCCTTTATTCAAGTGAAGGATGACAGGCTGAACTGGGGAAGCTAACAGGGGTGAAGCGGTGGTGACAGAGGGGAGGTGACAGTGGCTGGGTTTGTTGATTCATCAGATGTGAAGGGTGTGAGAAAAGGAGGGAGGGAGGATGTTGCAAAGTGTCCAGTCTGGACAATTCAGTTCCCTTTACCTTCCTCTCAAATGATAAAGCTGAGTGTCCAACATCACCACAGCATAGTAGAATTTAGGATCTTCTGTTTCCTTAAATGTATACAAAGAACAAGGCTAAGGGCTTCCCAGAAAATGAGAACGGCTGAATATCATTATATCCTAGTGCAGAGGATAGAAGTTTGAGATGAATGCCCTTCCCCAAGAGGCTGCTCCATCTCTCCTTTTCATTTATTCCCCTTTTCATCATCTGATTCTTACTGCTTTAAGAATCCTTTAAGGCAGTGTTGTCGGAGTAACGGAGGCACTCACCCTCACACGTGGCCCATGGCAGTGTGAATGAGAGCGCGCGTTTTGGCAAACGATGTGGCAGAATGCTCTAAGAGCTCAAATGTATTCATAGACTGTGGCCAGAGAGTCTACATTTGGTAATCCAACATAAGAAAGTAATTATCAATGAGAACAAAGATTTATGTACACAAGTGCTTTTTCCAGCAATAGTTATAATTGCAAAAAACAGGAAACCTCCCCCATGTAAAAATTAGAACGCTGTTAGGAGATGATTATGTTTTCATTCATGATGTTCTCAAAGAATTTTAAGTGAATTAGAAGAAAGATTACATAATAATGTAAGAAAAAACAGGATATAAAAGTAAATACCTATTATATTAAGTTTGTTTTATAAGAATACAGAACAAACTGGAAGAAATTACATCAGAGAGTTTTGTTATTATAGGGACTTCTGTCTTCTGTTTTTACTTTTTATTTTTCCCAAATTTCTAGGATGTAATAATTTTTTTAACAATCAGAAAAAAAGGCATTTTCCCAACGCTACCCCGCCTCTACCTCATAGATCAACTCCAAGGTGATAAGGAAAGGTTGTTGACAATGGGAAACAGTGAGAAGGCAGCAGGTACAGGTAACCAGACTCCTGCAGCGAGTTCCTAGAAAAGTGAGTACTGTATCAAACGGAGCTGCCCTCACTTACCCAGAGAAGCTCGGTAATTAGTTAGTAGCTGATAAATGCTCAATGTAATACCTGCCAGAAGAGCAGAGAAGAGCTGAGCTTTTGGCTTTGCCCTTTGCACGTAGATTGGGAGCCAGAAGATACTGAGCCACCAGTGAGGTTGAACTGACAGATGTGGCCTTTCACCTTCTGCCATGCCTCCATCCGTCAATCAGAACAGCTCTGCCATCTGAACATCACTCCACCTTGTGGGTCAGGACCAAGGTTTACCTCTTCACATCCAGTTTGGGGCCTTCTGAATAATTATTAGGAAGAGAGCAAGCATGCCCTAGGGAACGCGTGGCTCTTTAACCATAGTTAATAAGGTCCTTAATAATTGGTCATCAGTGGAAAAATACTAGAGAAAGAGGGAGAAAGAATACATAAGATACCTCAATTACATCAATGATTTGCTGGCAGTGAGTACAGTTTTCCCAGCTATACAAGCACATAGAAAGAGCACAGAGAAGGAGCTGGATTCAGGAAATATTTAGGAGGCGGGATAGTCAGAGCTGGAGGTTGGTCATATGTGCATAGTGAGGGGAAATAGGAACCACGAATGCCTGGGGACCATCTGGAGTCACGGGGACTAAAATGGTGTGCCTGGCAGTTGTGGTGGGGCCACGGCTGAAGAGGTAATGGATGGACTTTGTTTGGTGGTGTCAGCCAAGGAGATGGAGCAGATGGCTCACTTTACCTGGATACTGGTTACATACAGGGAAAATAAGTCTATTAATGACGGTGGGAGACAATGTATTTGTCAGAGAAGGGAGTGCAACTACAAAAAGGGAGTAGACAGAATAAACTGTGTGGTATTGGGTTGGAATTACAGGTAGTGATGTGAACTCATGGTTGTTTTAATATATAGGTAAATAGATATCGATGTTGGAATAGATACAGGTATAGATATACATATATTTCTTGCTTCTTTTTTGGCAAGAGGCCTACAAGCAATGACACCCTGTCACAAAGAGCAAACTCGGCACCCAGATCTTGGTTCCTACCTACCTTACTAACGGGAACCAGAGTTCTCTGGATACATTGCCTATTGTAGGGCTGTGCCAAGGAAAGTACAAGATGGGTCTGAAACATCTTCTTGCTCTAGAACAAAGGAGCTCTCAAAGTACATTGGGAACACGTTAAAAAACACAGGATTCAACCAAAGGGCCTCCCACTTGCCAAATATAGGACAACGTGAGCATCAAAATAAATCCTATTACTGATGTATTATAAACCATTGAATAAAATAGGAATCCATGAGTCTATACTGATATAGAGAAATTAATAAATAAATGGAAAGCTGTCCTTTATGGTAGAATGGCAGCCAGTTAATGAAAAAGGAATAATTGAATCTGAAGATTACCATTTGGTAAAAACCATTGTAATAATTGACTCAGGCAAAATAGTGGGTAAAAGTTTGATGAAAGAAAGGTATTACCCACAAATAATATCAAAGTATTACCCACAAAATACTTAAGAATTGCATGTTAATAACTATAAAGTATTCATTAACTACCTCTGCAGTGGAGAAATGAAATGAGAAAAATTAATTTTAACAATAAGAAGATGCATTGACATTGTGTGCCTCTGGAAATGACACGCTGAGGACCCAGCATCACCTTTGGAACACTGCTGCCCCCCAAAGTGTGACTTGAATCTAATCCTGAGGAACCACCAAACAAACCCAAATTGAAAGTCATAGTCTATGGCCATCCCACCCCAAACGCACCCAATCTCATCTGAAAGTCATCTAAAGCATGAGGCCTTCAAAAAAACCAATATTATAAAAGACAAGGGAAATCTGAGAAACTGTCCTGATTTTGATAAGTGTCCTACTGTTCTGTAGAATAGTGCCCTTGTTTATAAGGCCAATGGGCATCATATCTATAAATTACTTTTAAATGGGTTAGAAATGATACATAATTTATATCTCATATATTTATACATGTGCGGCAATGAGAAAGGGAGGGAAAGAGAGAAAGGTAAAATGTTAGTAAGTAGGAATCCTGGGTCTTGGGTGAAGGGTATACAGAATTTCTTTGTACTATTTTCTATAATTTTGATCTCAAACTGAAAAAGTAGAGAATGCAGCTATTGAATATTTAAAAACATATTCTTCAGGAAAAAATACCCTCGACACAGTATTAGAGGTAGCTGTTACTATATGAACTGAATGAGGTAAGCAGGGTAGGGAGACAGCAAGCTGCAGAGTCGTGTTTCCAGTGCCCACGTGGTGCGACGGCCAGAAAGCAGACACGGCTGCCTGGGTCCGGTTCACAGCTCCGTGGTGAAACTATTCTACGGCCAGTGCCCAGTGCCCTTCTCCTGTGGGGCGAGAGGAGCAACAGGAGAAATGTAGCTGCGTAACAGAACACTCAAAGGCCAGTAAGCACCATCTAGTGGCAAGAAAGTGATTTCCCCCATTGTTCAAGAGTTGTCAAATTCAAATGACTTCGGCCATTGTCCACGCCCACCAGTAGGTGTGGGAGTCTCCAAAGTTCCACGTCTTCACCGTGTTTACCAAGCCTGCTAAGGGTATACTTACTATGTTTTGTCATTTCAATAAGTATGGAATGGTGTTTCCTATGAACTTGTGGTCATGTTTAGAGGCTTGGTTAAAATATAGGTTTATTTATTCAGACAACAATACTTCATGCACAATACAGGATACCTCCTATTGTATCACATCAGGAGGAACACAAGGCTGGATGTCAATCAATAGGTTCAAATGTGGTTGACATAATCCATGGAAACATATAAAGTTCCTCATCAACCTTTCACCTAATGGTTTTGGCAACTATTGATCATACGGCCCTTAAAAGTCCCCCATGCTCCTCTTATTCTTCCCTTCCGGCCTTCTCCCCCAGAACTTCTGGCAACCACTGATCTTTTCACTGTCTTCATAGTTTAGCCTTTTCCACAATATCATATAGTTCAAATAACATAGTATATAGCCTTTTCATATTTGCTTCTGTCACTTAGCAATATGCATTTAAGTTTCCTTCATGTTGTTTTGTGGCTAGTTTTGGAAGAAACTGATAAATTGTCTTCCAAAGTGGCTGCACCATTTTATATTCCCACCAGAAATGACTGAGGTCCCGTTGTGCCACATCCTCCCCAGCATTCGTTGTCAGTGTTTTGGGTTTTAGTCATTATAATATGTGTGTGTTGACATGCCATTGTTATTTTAATTTGCAATTTCCTAATGACATGTAGTACTGAGCATCTTTTCAAATGTTTATTTGCCATCCTCTACTCCCTTTTTAAAAATTTTTTTCACTATAGGTAACCATTTTTTATTGGTTTTAGATTTTCCTTCTATTGTTATTAACACACACACACACACACACACACACACACACACATTTATAATCCCCTTCCTTGCACAGAAAGGAGCATGCTATACACATTCCATAGCATTTTACATAGCATTCTTTTTTTTTTAATCCTCACCTGAGGACATTTTTCATTGCTTTTCAGAGAGAGAGAGGAAAGGGGAGAAGAAGGGAGAGAGAGGAACAGTGATGTGAGAAAGAAGCATTGACTGGTTGACTCCCATACCTGGACCGAGGACTGAATCCACAATACAGGTATGTGCCCTGACGGGAAATTGAACCCACAACCTTTCAGTTATAGGACAGTGCTCCCACCAACTGAGCCACACCGGCCAGGGCTACAGAGCATTGTTTACAGCAGCATAGGCCTTCATATGGATGGATTGTTGTTTCTTAAACCAGGACATTTGGATGGCTTCCAATCTTTTGCAAATAATACTACAATGAATAACTTTGTGGACACATCACTTCATATTTCTGCCTGTATATCTTTGAAATACATTTATAGAAAGGTGATTCGGCTGTCCAAGGTTAAATTGCGTATGTGATTTTGCTAGATATTGTCAAATTCTCCTATTCCATTTCTGCCATTCCTAGCTGCAATGTATAAAATGTCTGTTTTCCTATAGATTTTCCAATAAAATGTTTTGTCAAACTCAAAATTTTTTGCCAACATGAGAGATGAAAAACTCTAATGTTTAACGTTTTAGTACATGGACTTTTATTCTATTCTTAATTATATATTTTTATGCATCTAAAAATTTAATTAAACAAGCTAACAAGGATTTCTTTTTAAAGTAAATAGGCTTTCTATTTTGGTCTTAGAAGAAATATAGCACTTTTATTGATAATCTAACTATTGATTAAAGAACTAGAGTGATCTACAACTAGAATGGGAAAGAATCTCAAAGACCAAAGAATCAGATTCTATCATTGAGCAAATTAGACTCTTGTGCTCAAAGAAGCCAGATAATTAACTTCCAGTCACATGATTAATGAAAAACAAGCTCACTTTTAACTACAGCTAAATACATGGCAGTCACTATGTAAAAATTATGGAGAATGTTATCCAAAAACAAAACCAAGAACAAAACAAGTGGGAGGCATAACACTCATAACAATTGCACTGTGTTTAAATGGTACAGGAAGTAGAATGTATTGCATCAAAGTCAAGACCCTGGAGGGACTGCTGCTGTGTTTCTGAGCAATTCTGGAAGCTGATGTAAACTGTGAAACTCAAGGTTGCTTGGCTCTGACAGTTTTATTAATTAATTACCTTTCTGCTTTTTCAACTTTACAGAATAGATCAGTTAATGGGCTTCTAGCAATAGCTCCCAAATTTATGATATGGAATCTGTAGGCCTATCTGTTAGACATTCTCTGTCAGTCTTACTATGACAGAGTTGTTTGCAATTCTTGAGAGCAGAGTATGAAGAACTATCTTTTTGAATTGGATTATTCTTATGAAATAGCAAGATGAGACTGTAATGTTTTAACAGTTGTATTCTCATATGTCATAGATAAAGTATTTTCTATTAAATTTGCATTCTGAGGCTTCTTAACAAAAGAAGTAAGTTGGAAAAAATTACTCAAAATCTCCAATTTTTCAGTGATGCCATTCATAGCAAGAAAAGTAATTTCTGGTCCAGGATCAAATTTAATGCAGTATCCCAAACTGTGTTTAGTTGCCCTGTTGCTTTAAGTCTTCTTTCACCTGGAATAATTCCTCATACATACATTGATGTTTATGAAGTAGCAGGCAAGTTACTTTGTGAACATCCCTCAATTTGGGTTTGTCTGATGTTCCCTCATGCTTAGACTCAGGCTATGCACTTGGAGTGGGGCGAACACACATGTGATGCTGTGTTCTCAGCGCACTGGGCATCAGTGTACGTGACAGTGGTGGGTTCCTGTAATCAGGATGTTAACTTCCGTTAGTTGTGCTAAAGTGATGTCTCTTTGGTTTCTCTGCTGTGAAATTACTATTTTTCCCTTTGTAATTAAAAACAATGATGGGAAAATACTTTGAGATTATATCCTGTTTCTCAACACCCATCAGTTTTAACACCCCTTGATGATTTTTCAACCAATAAATGGTTACCAAATGGTGGCATAAAAATAAATGCCACCATTTATTTTTCAACCAATAAGTGGTTACCAATGGTTACCAAATGGTGGCATAAAAATAACTTTTAGTTTGGGTTTCCTTAAAATATGTTTGTTTGCATGTTCCTAAAGTGTATACAATGCCAGAGAAAATCAAACAGCCCAAATCAGCAACCTGAAGAAGCTGTGAAATGGCCCAGACAAATAAACAATTTGCATGTATAACAAAAACTGATTAGAAGTACAAATGAGGTCTCTTACTGCCTAAACCTGTCTTTTTTCTTTCAGTTTCATCGAGATATAATTGACCCACAGCACTGTCTGAATTTAAGGGGTACAGTATAATGGCTTGACTTACATAGATTATGAAAATGATTACCACAATGAGCTACTTTAGTTAAATCCATCATCTCCTACAGATACGAAAAAAATGAAAAAAATTTTCCTTGTGATAAGAGTTTTAGGATGTACTCTCTTAGCAACTTTCAAATATACTGTACAGCAGTGTTGACTATAATCATGTTGTTGACCTGTAAACATAAGGAGAGTTTGAGAAATCCTTTAAATGTTAATTGCTACACATGTCTCTGGAGATAAATAGAAAGGACTCCTCCCACCCAAGGTAAGCTTGAAGAAGGATGTTCTGGCGGGCTGTCACATCAAGAACTTAGAGAGATGAAATGAATTCTTCTAATGACCTCAAGCCTTATATGGTCTATATGCTTGCTTTTGTATTTCTCCACATAAATTTGAGTGCTTTCCTTATTAATAACTTAAACATTTATTTTATTAAATATTTCAAACATACAGAAAATATTACAGACAGCCATTTACCCACTTCCTGATTTTTTAAAATTATATTTTTATTCATTATGTTATTGCAGTTGTTCTAATAATTCCCACTCTGACTGCCTGCACCCAGTACACCCCACTCCCTCAGGGAATCCCCCCACCATCATTCATGTCCATGTGTCATATGAATAAATTCTTTGGCTACTCCATTTCCTATGCTGTGCTTTACATCCCCATGGCTATTCCAGAACTACCTATTTGTACGTAAGCCCCTTACCTTTTCACCCATTCTCTTCTCTTCCCTCTCCCATCTGCCAATTTTCCAGTAACTAACTTCTCTTTTCTTGTGTTTAAGAGTCTCTCTTTATCTTTAACCTTTGGCCTTTTAGTAACAATGTATCTTGGAAGTGGTCCTCTTTGCATCCATCATAATTGGGACTCTGCGCTTTCTAGATTAGCATGTCTGTTTCCTTCACCAAATTAGGGAAGTTTTCACTATTTTTTCAGATTTCCAATTTCTTGCTCTTTCTCTTCTCTTTCTGGCACCCCTCAGGAGGCAAGTGTTGGACCTCTTAAAGTTGTCCCAAAGGCTATTTACACTATCCTCATTTTTTGGATTGTTTTTTCTTCTTCTTCTGCATGGTTGTTTTTGGTTCCTTATGTTCCAAATCATTGACTTGATCCTTAGCTCATCCACTCTATTGTTGTTTCCCTGTAAATTGTTTTTTATTTCAATTAGTGTATCCTTCGTTTCTGACTGGATCTTTTTTATGTTGCTGAGATCTTCGCTCAGTTCCTTGAGCACCCTTATAACCAGTGTTTGGAACTCTGCATCTGACAGATTGCTTATCTCCATTTTATTTAGCACTTTTTCTGGAGTTTTGATCTGTTCTTTCATTTAGGCCATGTTTCTTTGTCTCCTTATTTTGGCAGCCTCCCTGTGTTTGTTTCTAAGAGGTGCTTTGACTCCATGTCTTGGTAGTGTGGTCTATTGTAGTAGGTGTCCTGTAGGATCCAGTGGCACAGTCTCCCCTATCACCCAAGTTGTGTTTTCGAGGTACACCCTTTGTGTAGGCTGACTACACCCTCCTCTTGTAGTTGAGCCTTGGTTGCTGTTGGCAGATCAATGGGAGGGATTTACACAGGCCAGTCAGTTGCAAGGACTGGCTGTGACCACTGACCACCAACCTCCACTGTCCGTGGATGATCAGCTGTGTAGGGGTAGGGTGGTGGTGCTCTGAAGTGTCTGTAACTGTCCACTGGGTTTGCGGGCCCTGGGGTTTCCAAAGTGGTGTAGGCCAAGGTCAGCCCCCAGCTGTGTTTTGCCCTGGACACCCTGCCTGAGCTGTAAAGCAATCTGAGATAGCTGCTACTTGTGCTGGGTTTGCAGATTCCCAAGTGAAGCTAAACTGTGACTCTAATCTGGCTGCTGCTAGGGCTCACTGAAGCTAGCTGTTGCTTGTTTGACAGGATTTAGGAGCCAAGACCAGCCATTCTTATGGAAAAACAGCTTAGGTGGGCCTGCAAGTTGGGTGGGGTAGAGCCTCTTTGGATCTCCAAAGTGGGTCGCACAGTGGTTGCCAGTTGATGGTGTCTCAGATATGGCACTAGCCTACTGGCTTTGTTGGGGGAGGGCTCAGCAAAGGGACAATGGCTTCTGCTGGCCCTGATGCTAGACAATTCAGTCTTTCCTTGTACACCACTGGTGCACTTCAAGCTGCCACCCTGATGCTGGAGCTCAGAGGGAGCGAGTCTGAGTAGGTGAGTCCATGTGTGAGTTCCCCAAGAGAAACTGCTTAGGGCTCCAGCAGCAGCCTCCTGCACGGACTCAATTCCCGCTGGTATTCACAGCCAGAAATTGTGGGGACTTATCTTCCAGGCACTGGAATCCTGGGCTGGGGGCCTCGGGTGAATCTGGGACTCCTTGCTCCTGAGATATCCCTCCCGAATTTTTATTCACATGGGTATGGGCCCAGCCCATTCTGCCTCTGCGCCCCTCCTATCAGTCTGGATGGATGTGGTTTCTTTAATTCCATAGCTGTCAGACTTCCATTCAACTCAATTTCTGATGGTTCTGAGTGATGGTTTCTCCATATTTTAGTTATAATTTTGATGTGGTTGTGTGAAGAGGTGAGCCATGTGTGCCTATGCTGCCATCTTAACCGGAAATACCCACTTCCTGAATTTAAATTACGTTTACATTTTGCCATCTTTGCCTCAGAATATTTTTTGCTACATAGATAAAATATTACAGATACATCTAAAGCCAAACTTCCATCTCTTTTCTTTCCCTCTTCAGGGTTAACCACTTCTTTGAATGTGTCATTGCTATGTCTGAATTTGTGCTTTGACTCATACATACATACATACATATATAACATGTATACAAATATATGATATGGTTTTGTGCATATAAAATTATACACAAATTGTATGTATCATCTTGAATATATCCTATTACTATTTACTTTCATTTTTACTTAAGATTTTTTGAAATGTATTCACCTTGATACATGTACATATGATTTATTTATTTTAACTGCTATGTGGAGATCCATTGTATGAATAATAACAGTTTATTCATTTCCCAACTGATGGAAACTTAGATTGTTTTTATTTTATTTTTATTTATTTATCGTTGCCTCAAAGGGTGATGTAATAACTATCCTTGTACGTTATTCCTTGTGTGTACATGGGCAAATTTCTGTGCAGTAAACACAAAATCTGAGTCATGGTATAACCACATCTTTGGTTTTACTAGGTATTGCCTGACTGCTTTCCTAATGGTTGTACCAATTTATAGCGCTATCAGCAACCCAACCTCTTCTATACTGGTGTCATCAGACTTTCTACTTTGTTTCCAATTGGGAGCATGTGAACTATTATCTCCTTATTGATTAAATTTGCATTTTTAAATTAGTAGGTGACTGAGCTTCTTTCCATGTATTTTTGCTATTGGGTGTTTTTTCTTTTTCTATAATATACCTGTTTATCTCATTTGCCCATTTTTATTTGGTTGTTTGTTATTTTTCTTGTTCATTTGAGATAGTTCTTTATTTATTGTGGATTTTAATCCTTTGTTCTGTGCCTTGCACTTTCTCCCACCAGTAACTTGGTCAATTCTTTGTGGTGCTTTCAATAAATGTTTTAAATTTAATCTTACTTAGGCCTCACTTCAAGTGTCACCCTCTCCAACATTCTTCCTCACCAAGTCCACACTGCTGTTACATTTTCTTAGTATGAATAATAAGATGATTATTTTATGATATACCGTATTTTGCCGTGTATAATGCGCACCCATGTTTTTTGCCCAAATTTTCAGGAAAAAAATCTTTTGTTATAATTTTTAATTCAACTATATTTATTTATTTATTTATATTTAGGTACTTGCTTTTTGTCTTATAAAAGAATTTTAGCATTTATTTTTGAACATATGGATATCATTGCTTTCTAGAGTTACACATTTAATGCACAAGCATAAATAAAAGAATTAGAAACATTTATATAGATATGGAATTAGTACTACCCATGTATAATGTGCATCCTTAGTTTTCCCTTAAAAATTTGGGCAAAAAAATGTGCACTATACACAGCAAAATATGGGTATTTAAAATGAGTAACTAGTGACCATATGGTTTCATCTGTTTTGTGTCTCAAAGACCAGACAATCTGCATTACTTAGCATTAATGAATATTAGCACTAGTATAACCAGATGACACATTCTGTGCTGAACATTCCCTTTGTTCTATATCCCTGTGGAAGCAGAAGAAATTGAGACAAATTCTTAGAATTTGAACATAGCTGGGAATCTTAAGGTTGGCTATACGAAGCTGCACTTTAGGCAAATGGTTTCCCTGCACTAAATGGAGGAGGTTCTCATCAACACATAGTTTTAGTACCAGTTTTGTTTTGTTTTGGGAAGAGCAGGGGTTAAATCAGGTAGATGGGCTTTTGTTTCTGAACAATTATTCCTGAAAAGTGTTTTTGATACAAATGGGGAGTATTAAATCAGGAATATGCTATTTTTAAAAAACAAGAAAAAACTTAACAAAAAATATTAAGTCTGATATAACCGGATAGGAGTTGCCAGGATATTTCTCAAAACATCCTGCCAGTTCCATGGCTGACAGCTGGGGTTCTGTAACACCTGACGCCTGACGCTCTGCCATTTGTTAAGAAATTTCTTTCCTGAAAGGATTAGATGGGCGGTTACTTTTCAGATCCACACGAAACAGCTCACATTCACCTCCGCCTCACTGAATGGTTGAATAGCAGAATGTACATACAATTGATATAGTATCTGTCTTGCTTCCACCAGGAATGACTGTGAGAACTACAAAAGTTAATTTTCCCCCTAACACTACCTACCTGAATCAACCCAAGCTTTAAAATCCTTGCTGAATTTTCCTCATTATGCAAACTGTTTAGAAGCAAAGTTAAAGAACAACTTATTAGTTATTACTAATACTAAAATTATACTCTTACTTCACTGATTCTGCATAGACAGAGGACTTAACTTCCAGAGAGGTTGGGCCAAGGCAAACTTGTTTCAAGTGGAAAGGTTATGTCCTTTTAATACTTTCTTTCATGTTTACATATGACACTTTCTTGGTTTTTTTCATGATAATTTCTTTAGCTTGTATTAAGTACTGTTTTTATTCTTAAGCTAGTGAATTTTTATTTCTTACATAAAATTATTCCTTTAAATTAAGTAAAACTGCTAATAAGGAGATTTTTAAAAATAATAATAACTTGCTCTGGCTGGCGTAGCTCAGTGGATTGAGCATAGGCTGTGAACCAAAGCATTGCAAGTTTGATTCCCAG
Source organism: Phyllostomus hastatus (assembly GCF_019186645.2). Lineage (NCBI taxonomy): Eukaryota > Metazoa > Chordata > Mammalia > Chiroptera > Phyllostomidae > Phyllostomus > Phyllostomus hastatus. The sequence continues at coordinate 29,733,993 of NW_025333709.1, read as the reverse complement.
TCAGGGCACATGCCTGGGTTGCAGGCCATGGCCCCCACCAACTGCACATTGATGTTTCTCTCTCTCTCTCTTTCTCCCTCCCTTTCCTCTCTAAAAATAAATAAATAAAATCTTTAAAAAAATAAAAATAAAAATAATAACTTTGAAAACTTGGTCATAGAAAGAATACATATGGATTGTAGAAAATGTTAAAAAAATATAAAAATCTGTAAGCATGCCACCCAGAAGTAACAACTAATAATGTTTTAGAATATAATTTCAATCGCTTTCCTATGCATATATCCATACATTTTAACCAAATATGAGATCATATAGTCCATCTGTTTTACATATTTATTTTTCACTATTATCTTTTTTGGCATAATATTTTGCTATATCACTAAGTAGTTTTCTAAAACATCCTTATTTTTCCATAGGCTATCAGAGGGTTGGGTCATAATATATATAAAAATATACCAATTAGTTCTAATTTTTTATGTTCCAAATTCTAACAGTGATAAAACCATTCTTAATAACTTTTTACACATGTTCATGAATATTTCTTTGGTATATTGTCCCTGCATAGAGGATTGCTGGATCAAATGATACACACATTTTTAGGGCTTTTAATATTTACTACAAAATTTCCCTTGACAAAACTTATTGAATTTATTCACTTAGGAGCATTTTAACTCATAGTTTTTACTTCTTACAGAGGATTTTAAATCTGTTGGTCCTACTCTATAGGTAATGCATATCAAGCTTGATACTGCTTTTCAATATCCGATGAACTGTTGATCCATTAGCATCCATTTAGTGCAGTGCTACCCAGTAGAAGTCTTTGCTGTATGAGTATACTAGTAACTATTAATCTGAAAGCCATTACTAGCATTAAGTGAAAGTGAAAAGAATAAGACTTAAAAACTTATTCACAAATTGCTTCAAAATATATCCAGGAAAATACTTTTATTACAAAGTACTATATCATCAGAGGATGAGTAAAAGATGTAAAAAAGGACCTGGCTGGTGTGGCTCAGTGGGTTGAACATGGGCCTGTGAGCTGAAGGGTTGCCAGTTCGATTCCCAGTCAGGGTACATGCCTGGGTTGCGGGCCAGGCCCCCAGTGGGCATGTGAGAGGCAACCACACATTGACGTTTCTCTCCCTCTCTTTCTCTCACCCTTCCCCTCTCTCTAAAAATAAATAAATACTATCTTTAAAAAACTGTACTAAAAAATGTAAAACAGGAAGTTTTGAAAATAGTATATATCATAATATAGATGTCTTGAAATTATCACTAAAACTATAATAAAAATAAAAATTTAGGTAAGTTCATGAATAATTGAACAATGATTGACTGTTAAAATTGAAATTAGGTCTATACAATTATTTCACAGGGCAACTTTCCCACAAACTAGATTCATCATAAACAGTAGATGGTCTGATAATATATATGTCTGATAATAATATAAGGACAATATATTGTATTGTCATTATATTCATTCATTCAACAAATACTGAGTACCTACATGTGACATTTAAATATTTCAGTCTTTTTTCTACAATCTTCTATGAGTAGTTTTATATCCTACATAGCAAGAGTTTAGGTTTCCAAGATACTTAAATTACAAAATAATATGGAGAGTATTAAACCTTTGATATTGTAGGGGCAAATATGATTGGTGAATGACTTTGGAGTCCTAGATATGAGACTGGCTGGGATCCCTGTGTCTGCAGTGGGAGGTACTGCATGCAAGCTCATCTTCTCACCAAGTCTCCAGATGTTAGACACAGCCTTCTTAGCACTCCTCAAAGCCATTGGCAATTAGGCCCAGACTGCCCAAGCAGTCCATTTGTGCCCATACCACTCTCGCCTACACCTTGCTTAAAGGGGTGGGGACCCTCTAAGAGAGGATGGCCCCACACTGTAGCCCACTATCCTGGCTCCAGTATGTCTCTTTAGAATGTATAAAGGAGGGGGAATCCATTCAACCTGCTCACCCTGTGACGTGGAATTTCTGCTTGCTCCAAGTGATACCCCTGTCATCACTGTGGTTAGCCACAAAAAAGCATCTTTACTTACAAGTAACAATAATATGTTACCTGAACTATTAGTTGTTTATTAAGAGCATTACAAATTACATAAACTCCTATCATAATGTACCATAATATATTGGAATAAATATAGTGATGCAATAATTTGTCTTAAGGTTCTTAGTATCTACTAAGCTTCTTAGCACATAGGGGACTACTAATAAATGATTATTAAATAAATTAATTAAATTTATGATGTTTAAAATTATGACCATTTCTTAAGAATATAAATGATTTGAAATATCTTTTTTTTAAAATATTTTATTTATTTATTTTTTAGAGAGGGAAGGGAGGGAGATAGAGAGAGAAACATCAATGTGTGGTTGCTGGGGGTTATGGCCTGCAACCCAGGAATGTACCCTGGCTGGGAATCGAACCTGGGACACTTTGGTTCCCAGCCCGTGCTCCATCCACTGAGCTACGCCAGCCAGGGCTGAAATATCTTGATTTTTGAAAAATATCTGGATTAAAATCCAGATAAAAATTTTTAGATATATTTTTTAAAAAATTGTCTTCATCTATGATGTGAGAGGTTTTGCCTGGAGGGTAGGGGTCTCTAACCCTTTCAGCCTCCATAAAAAAATATGTAATTCTATGACTTTATGACTCATCAGCCTATAAATGCCAAAAAATTTCAAAACTAGTCATTTTTCATATTTAAATATTACTTTATTTTAAGAAGAAAAAAAAACCCCAAAAATAGAACTGGCATGTTTAGGCCTGACCTATTCTGTCAATGGAAACAGTTGAGGAGTTATCTAGTCAAGTGGATGCAGACAGCACAGCTGTGACTAGTCCAAACAGTCCTTAAGATAACAGAATGTAGGCTATTTTTATCGGTAGTGAGGATAGTTTTTTAAAGAATGGCTCTCTGCTTTAAACAGTCTTTTTCACACTTCATGTTAACTGTGCACGTGGCCTGGAATAAAACAGAATTAGAGCAAAGTGGAAACACTCCAGAGGCAGCTCATTGACAATCAACAGGTTGGAAAGCTTGGACTGTGAAATCACAGAAATTGCCTGGAGAAAGAGGGAGCAATAAAACCTAACCTTATGTAACACAGTGCTCTTCAGCCTCTCCACCAAAATTTTGTCTAGTTTCAATAGTGGCTCAAAGGAGTAGCAATTCAGAACAAAGAGAATTCCGACAGTCTACTCCAGTTTGAAGGATCTGCTCTAAGATGGAATAATCAATCCCTAGTCTGGAAGTCCCAGAAGTATTTCTGAAAAGATTGTGGGCAGTTTTAGGTTCAAATAAGGAATCTCCTTTAGCTTAAGATGACTGAGGACACCTTAGTATGATGAACTCATGTGGTGGAAACCCCGAAGGCAGTGTTTCCCAAAGTGTCAGGCCTGGGGCATTTAAGGCAATGCCATTTTCCCTGCCCACCCATCTTTGAGTGTACTACCCTGTATGTCCTGGACCCATGCTGTCCACTATGGGGCCACTAGGCACACAACAACTGGCTACTGAGTACTTGAAAGTGGCTAATCCAAACTGAGATACGCTGTGAATGTAAACTATAATCTTGATCTTGAAATTTTAGTATGACAAGAAGAATGTCAAATGTCTTACTAATGATATTTTGTATTGATAACACATCAACAAAATCATATGTTAGATAAATTGGGTCAAACAAAACATTATCAAAATTAATTTTGCCTGTTTCTTCTTACTTTTTTCAATGTGGCTATTAGAATGTTTCCATTACATGCAATGTCTGCATTTGTGACACATGTATATTTCAACTGGACAGTGCTGCTCTGGACAGACACCTCTTGCAAGAGCTCCTGTCCATCCCAGTACTCCATTCCCACAGCATGCTGGAAGTTGTATCTGGGACCCCTATGGAAGGCTCTATCTAGCTCAGGAAAGTGAGGAGGATTTATCTGATGGCCAATAGCAGGGGGCTGTGTTGGAACCTTGGTGCTGGGTGCTGAGGCTGAGTCTGGGGCTGTAAGCAGATGAGGTAGAGGGAAGAGGTTCAAAGTAACAGATTTTTGAACTTTTGGTTTCCTTAAGTTTCCTTGTTAAGTAGATTTATTTAAGTGGAAAAAAGAGTAAATAGTACAGGCGCATATGTGAATATGTAAATATAGCAATTGAAGTTTGTTTTGCATATCAAAGTGACTGTGAACTTAAGATTCTTTGAATAAAACCACTGATATATATGTATATTATAATATTACTTACTGATTTTTATTGTAAATCCTTAACTTTTCTACTCCATACTAAATACAGCTGTATCACATCAGGAGATAGCTGCCTTTGGGCCGTTCAAGAAAGGAGAGATGCTAACTTCTCTGCCCCACACCATTTCTTTTCTAAAGTTATCTATGCCTGGCAGCAGTCATATTTTACACTAAATTGCAACTGACACTTAACCAAATTGCCTAAACTTACACCTGTGAGAGGAGTTGGTAATATGCTAAGCTGTCAGTCTTGGATGTTTCTGTTAGCCCGTGAGGACTCAAGTTGCATTATTATGAATGGAGGTTCAAGAACTTTCTGTTTAAATAGGATATAAGAGTTCTACTGAAGACATTTTTTTTCTGTTAAAGCCAACAATAAGGAAATTATAAAGAGCAGGAAAGACAGCCTTAGAATGAAAGCAATTTCAAAAATAGAATCAAATTTATTAATCATGTTCTTCTACAAAGATAAATTTATTTATTTACATATGTATTTATTCACCTACTTGGCAATTTGATGAGTCTCCCAGCTAGATATGAGTTAAAGGTATATAGTAGGTGCCAATTTTATGAATTCTTGAAGGCAATTAAGAAGAAGTCTCACAGAAGACGATTTCTAGTACACTCCTGAAAACTCGAGATTGGGAAAGGAGGCAGAAATTTATTTTAGAAAAGACAAAGATGTTAATTTTTACCTTTTCAGAAAGATCCAGAGGGTGACTGTCAATTCCAGCAGACTCCCTGAGAGTGTGTCTGGCAGACCGAACTTTCTTCTGGGCTTTGTTCCCACTATTGTTCAGAAGCCAAGAACTGAGTTGAACCAAAGAAGCCTGGCTTGTTTTTGGTCATCATATTGTATTATCAGTGTTATGAAATAACATGTAATGTTAGAAAAACAAGCACAGGAAGAGGGAGTTCTTCATAGCTTCTTTATTTCTTCGGTATTTAAATTATTCCTGAGGGAAAAGGGAAGAGGAGAGGGAAGAAATGTTTCCTTCATTTTATAAACACATGCAATACAAAATCTCCTTAATTTGGAATTAATTTGGCTGAGCACCTCTGGGTGGGGAACATGCCTTGATCTCAGTTTCTTCTTCTTCTTCTTTTTTTTATTTTAGATTTTATTTATTATTTTTAGAGAGAGGGAAAGGGAAGGAGAAAGAGAGGGAGAGAAACACCAATGTGTGGTTGCCTCTCACGTGTTCCCCACTGATGACCCAGCTCGCAACCCAGGCATGTGCCCCGACTGGGAATCAAACGGGCAACCCCTCAGTTCGATCCACTCAATCCACTGAGCCATACCAGCCAGGGCTGACCTCAGTTTCTTATACAACCAGTTGCAGCTATTAACGAGTCCATGATACCAGCATGTAAAAACATATTATAGTCCTAATTTTTCTAAACCAAATGTCACCTGTTTATCTGGCAGGAAATCAAATCTCAGTTATTATTCAAGCCTCTTTCTTCCACAGAATCATACAATAATCATCCACTTACCTTGTCCCGGGAACTTTGGGAAGGGGCCCATATTTAGTCCTTGGATGTACGTTGACTTCATTCCCATTGAATTGTCTCCCTGAAGTGGCTGCTGCTTACTGCTACTTGGGTGGGTGAGACTGTGGTGAATGGAGCAGACCTTTGCTTGGTGCATCCCTGAATTTACTTGGTGGGACTACCAACATCTGTCTTGGGTGTTGTACATGAATAAGGCTCAAATAGCTGCCATTCATAGAACCAGATCCTACTTTCAGTCTGCTAGCAGGCCCCGTTTTAGCTTGGGTTCCCCCTAAAGAGTCATAAGGACTTTTATGCAAGCAGTTTACTTAGTGGTCCTAAGACACAAGGGTGAGGTAGCTGGGAGAGTGAGACAGGGAAGGAGGAAAACCCACTCTGAGGGCATGCGATCATGGTCAATGCTTTGGGTAACAGGGCTTTAATTTGGCCAAAATCTTCCAAGGATCATACTAAGTGCCTTGCATAATGTCTGCTCAGACAACCAAGGGTGGAAATTTTTCCATATACATCAGATATTTTCTCCCATTTGTGAGGATTGCTGACTGCTGTAAAAAATACCACAGACTGAGTGGCTTAAAGAACAGAACTATATTTTCACTCAGTTTTGCAGGCTGGAAGTCTAAGATCAAGGTGTCGACTGGTCTGGTTTCTCTGGAGGCCTCTCTCCTGCATCTGGATGTGGTCACTTTCTTGCTGTGTCCTCATCTGGCCTCTTCTCTGTGCCTATGTACTCCTCTTCTTATGAAGACATCAGTCCTATTGGATTTGGGCCCTGCTCTTTAGACCTCATTGAAACTTAGTTACCTCTTAAAGACTCTGTTTCCAAATATGGTCCTACTGGAAATTAGGTCCACAACCTATGAACCTTTTTGGTCCCATCCAAAGGCAGGGAAACTGGGGTATTTATTTCCCAGTACTCATCCATCTTGGCTGGTGGCAGCTTCCTGGGGATGTTAACTCTTCTGAGATTTCTGGTCTGCTCCCTATAAGAGAACCAAGAGAGAGCTCTCAAGCAGTTGTTGTCCAAAAGTGACCATGTGCATCTAAGGGAAAGGTGAATGCCAAGGGCATGTATAAGGAACACTATACATGTAGCTATATCACAGTGGGGCGAGGTAGGGAAAGGAGCAGCAGCAGTTAGTTTGGAAAAGGGATGAACTAAGTAATTAACAGTGTGAAAATAACTGCCCCATAGGAAGATTTTATTTTTATTTTAAAAATTTAGTTATTTATTTTATTAAAATATATAAATATGCTGCAATATTAGCAGTACCTATTGGCATTTGCTTTATTATAGTTACTTTAAAAATATTCTACAGTTTAGACTTTATACTAATTCTAATGGTTGTTCTTCTTTGTTAGGTTTAAATTAATGCAGTTTTAATTTTTTCCCTCACTCCATGTTTTTTTTTCTTCCATTTTTCGGGCACAAGGTAATGTTGTATGCCAGGGTCTAAAAACTTTAATGTCTACTGGACCTGGTGGGTAACATCAATGGATGTAAATGCAACTAATGACGGTAACCTGTATTGTTAGGGTAGTTGGGAGGATTAAGTGAATCAAGTGTTTGGAAGCATCCTTAACATTAAGTACTCAATAATCATTGGCTACTGTCATTATCAGCTGTTAATTAAGCTTTTAATTTTGACATAATTATAGATTCCCATGCAGTTGTAAGTTAAAAAGTACAGAGAGATCTCATATTTCTCAGTTTCCTCCAATGGTAACATGCCACAAAACTAAAGTACAGAATCACAGCCAGGATACTGATGCTGGTGCAATCAAGACGCAGACTGTTTCCATCTTCTCCGACACGGTTTCTGATGAGGAGTCTGCTGCTTGCTCCCTATGGGTAGGGAGTCGTGGTTCTCTTCTTGTTTTTAAAGGCTTGTTCTTTGTCTGCGTTGATTTCTTTGCCTTTTCCCCACTGAAGTTTGCTTAATGTCTCCATCTGTGGGTGTGTAGATTTTGTCAGGTACAAACAGTGTTTTGCTATTATTTCCTTGAGTACTTCTTTAGCCCTCTGCCTCTTCTCCTGATACTCTCATGACAAAAATGGTAGGCCTTTTGTTAGAGTCCCACAGTTGTTCATGTGTTTTGTTTTGGTTTGGTTTGGTTTTGTGTCTGCTGTTTGGACTGAGTAACTTCTAATTACTATGTCAAGTTCAACAATTCTTTCTTCTATCCCATCTATTCTGCTGAAGCCTATCCGTGGAACTTAAAAATTTTAGTTATTGTATTTTCAGCTCTAAAACTTCCATTGGGTTTATTTTATATCTTCTATTTCTTTATTTAACTTTCTATTTCTTTGCTGAGACTTTCTGGTTTTTTAAAAAATTTTGTTTCAAGCATGTTTGTAATTGTTCATTTAATTAATTTTATGTTGGTTGCTTTAAAATTATTCTCACATAATTCTAACATTACTGACATCTTGGTATTGGTGTCTATTGATTATCTTTTTCATTCAGTTTGAGATCTGTTTCTTGGTAAAGCAAGTTATTTTCAACGGAAACCAGGACATTTGGTGCATTACATTATTAAATTCTGGATTTTCTTTTAGCCTTTGGTTTTAACTGGCTTCTCTGACACTGCTTTGGCAGAGGGAGGGGTCACTGTCTTTACCATCCATGACCACTTGGGCTTAGAAATTCAGATTTCCCATTGCCTGCATTGACAATCATGGGGACAGGTTCCTCAGTACTGCCGGGTGGGGTTGGGAGTTCCAGCTCCTGACCAGGCCTCCAATGGTCTCTTCCTGGGAGGGACAGGACTGTCTTGTTACTGCTTCCCATGTGACTTCCAGTGACACCATGGGGTGGAGATGCGTGTGGTCTCCATAACTGGTTTTGTAGTCTTGTTTGAATCTATTTTGCAAATTTATTTTGGCTTTAAGTATATATACAATGCTATAAACATAAACAATGCATAACTAAAGTTACATTTATTTGGAGGTAAGTGAATTATGGTGATGTCTTGTTTCAAAGGCTTTATACTTTACTCAAGTTTAAGATCCACTGACATGGGTGACTACATGACCTGACCCACCTCGGGTGTCCTGGCGATATTTCTATTTCCCTGTAGACTCTCTCACCTAGGTGAAGAGACAGAAGGACCTGGGGCCCTGACACATGATATAGAATAATATCATGCTAGTCTAACATTGACTTCTTATACATAAGACAAAAATAAATTCTTACTAAGGACTCTATTTGTTGCCTGTTGCTACTGTAGCACTTTGCCACAGACTTATTGGTTTAAAACACAAATGCCTTCTTACAGCTCTGGAAGTCAGAAGTCCAAAATCAGTTTCACTGGGCTAAAATCCAGGTGTCAGGAGGGCTGGTTCCTCCTGGAGGCTCTTGGGGCGAATCTGCTTCCTTACCTTTGCCATCTTCTAGAAGCTGCCTGCATGCCTTGGCTTGTGGTCTCTTTCTTCATTTTCAAAGTCAGCATTGTAGCATCTTCAAATCTCTCTCTTGCTCTCTGTCTGTCCTCTGCTTCATTCATCTGGTCTCCTTTTCTGACTCTGACTTTGAGCCTCTTTCCTTCCATATGAGCCCCTTATGATTACATTGGGTCCACCTGGGTAGTCCAGGATAATCTCCCTATCTCAAGATCCTTAATTCAATCACATATACAAAGTCCCTTTTGCCAAGTTAACATATTCATGAGTTCCAGGGATTTAAAGGCATCTTGGAGGGCTCTGGCTGCTGTGGCTCAGTTGGTGGAGAGTCATCTACTGTCCAAAGGGTGTGGGTTCATTTCCCACCAGGGCACTTACCTGGGTTGTGCTTCCATCCCGGATCCAGTGTGTGCGATCCCTAGTCTGGGCACATATAGGAGGCAACCAGTTGACGCTTCTCTCTGGCATCAATGTTTCTCTCTCCCTTCCTCTCTCTCTAAAAGCAATGAAAGAATGTTTTTTGGGCGAGGCGATAAATATATACACATATTTATATAAAAGGCATTTTGAGGAGCCTTTATTTAGCATAGCACAAGGGAATGCAGCTAAATCAAATTTTAAATGACTGTCCTTTCCACTAGAACAGGGACTTTTGTTACAATTGTTCACCAATGTTTTCTCAGCTTCCTGCTAATGTAGTAATGGTCACATTTTTACAACTGCCACTGCTGAAAAGGTGGCAGATTAAAAAAACTGGTAATAGAGCATCCTAGGTAGGAAAAACAGCACTTGCAAGCCGTTAAGCCAGAATTACAGTTTTTATTCATACTAATAATATAGAATCTAACATTTTATGTGATATAGCTCATTTTATTTCAACCCTCATGAACTATCAATTCATTGATATACTGGGCTCACCTGAAACACTATTTAGATCCTAATCCAAAACATAAATGGACCAAACTCAGATGGTTTCACTCAACATGTTTCTCATCTTTACCTGTGTAACTGTTTCTCTGAGCAGCATTTGACTCTGCAATTCACAAGGTTTTTACCTACTATTAAAGAAATGTAAAAACATTATACAGGAAAAATTTTTTAAAAAGGCATAATCCATGATTACAATATAATTTTTTCTGGCAGTCTTGCATGTTTAAAGTATAAATGCTGGAGTCACACTGCTCAATATTCACATCCTGACTTTGTCAGTCATTGACTGTATGACTTTGGGGAAACTACTTAGATGTCTTCTGCCTCAGTTTCCTCACCTGCAAAATCGAAATAAGAACCCTGTACCTACCTCACACAGTTGTGAGAATTAGAAGAATTAATCTAATGCATTTAAATGAGAGCCTGGTAAATAGGGATCCCCTCATAATTCTCATTTTCGACACAACAGTTTTCTTCCCACATACTTTTCACTTAGTTGTAATCATAGAATACATAAAGCATTGTTCTACTTTCTTCATTTAATGTTCATAGTCTCCTCCACATTTCTGTTTCATTAACATCATTTTTAATGACAGTCTGACACTCCATAATACTGATATGTTTTGCTTAAACATTTCCCTATTATTGGACATTTAATTATTTCATTATTAGTGATGATATTATAAACATACTTTGTAATGATGCTTTTTCTTTCTTTTGAGTGACTTATTTGTTGACTATTCCTAGGAGTATGATTTTTGATTTTGTGTACCAAGGATTATTATTTATATTATATATCCTTATATAAAATAAATATAATATAATAACAATAAATAAATAGAATCTATTTATATTTATATATTTAGATTTATATTTAATATATAAATAAATAGATTATATATATATAATCTTAGAAAGAAAGGAAGGGAGGGAGAAAGAGAGGGAGAGTAACACTGATTTAAGAGAGAAACGTCGATCAGCTGCCTTTCCTGTGTGCCCAGACTGGGGACCAAACTCACAACCTGGGCCTCTGACCAGGAATCGAACCAGCAACCTTTCACTTTGCAGGATGACGCCCAACTAACTGAGACACCGTCCAGGGCCCCAGGAATATGTTTTGATTTTGTGTCTAACATAATAAAAAGTTATACTCCTGGGAACAGGTGACAAATCATTCAAAAGAAAGAAAAAGCATCATTACAAAGTATGTTTATAATATCATCACTAATAATAATAAAATAACTAAATGTCTAATAATAGGGAAATGTTTAAGGAAAATATGTCGATATTATCAGAGGGATGTGGAAGGAACTGGAAGAAATTAGCCAAAACACGCACATGCATATGTGTGTGGCCCATGGACACAGACAACAATGTGGTGAAGGCGGGGGTGGGGGAGTGAGGTAGGATGGTGGAGGTTGGGGTGGGCTGGGTAGAGGGGCGCAAACCAGGGGAAAATGGGGGACATCTGTAATAGTGTCAACAATAAAAAATAAATTTAAAAATTAAAATCCTTTTCTTTACATTTTAAGAAAAACCCCCCACAAACTCTCCTTCCTTTAATGCAGTTCCAAAGAAGCAACTATTTTCAGTATGTGATGGAAAGAAAGGCAGACACATCATACTACTGCAGTGAAGTCATCTTTGTGTAGGAACAGACTCTCTGCACAAGACAGAAAGGTCTGCATTATTATCATCATTGTTGTCATCAGTCATTCATTCAACAAGCATTTATTACTCATCTAGGATGGGCCAGGTTCCTTTTTGGCATGAAGAAAGTTACAAAAAGCAGCCAGATATTTACAAAAAAGGAGTGTGGGAAGCTCCAAATACAAACACCACTTTATTTACAAACCTTCCAGGTTGATTCTAGCTATCTCCTCATGCATAATATGAAATCTACATGCAAGTCAAAAAGAGGCATTTTCTTCTCTTAAGGAACTAAAGTTCTGTCAATCTGACATTGCTCATCTAAACATACAAATTTTATACAAGCCATGGGGATATCTTGTAAGAAGGGAGTCCTTGTCTCTAAGAAGTCAGAAAATGCCTTTTTTCCCCTGGCATCTCAATTGTATCAAAATAAACAAGTCAGTAATAATATTGTTTGACTCTTCTCCTTGGAGGAAAGGGAGACATTTTTTGAATTCCACTACCAGATTTCTTCTTTGGGTGTGTGCCCAACATAAACGTTTGAATTATGTAGGCCCAGACTTCACATTTTCACATAAGAAATAATAAAGATTGAACTTTTTTTTATCCCACCACATCCTGAGTTCAGTTTTACACCTTTTCATCAATGTAGTTGAAATTCTCTCAGTCTCTGTTTCTTGTCTCTCTCTTCACCCCGACTTGCCAGTACTCTTCACTACATGCCTTGGGGATGACCTGCCCGTGGCAACCACCTACCTAAACTGTTTGATTAATAATGTAATGAATACTTTCTTCAGGAGACAGTACTAACATATGGAAACTACCTCAATTATTACTGATAAAGAATTATGTTGACCTAGAAGTTCTGTTTACAGTCCAGCCCTCTCTGGGTTTCTTGAGAACAAGAGAGACAATAGTGACATTTACCTCTCTTTTAATTTTAAACTTGATGAAGAACTTGTTTCCTTTTCAATCTGATTTCATAAACTTTGACAGTTTCATTTCCATTAAGTCAGAAATACGAGCCACCAGAATCGCTTACCTAGCATAGGCAAAGCGAATTAGAAATCAGTGCTTTTAGCCACTGCAATATCAATTAACCCCCTTGAGACAACTTTTCTGGGGATTATTAGTCAATTTGATGAATGTTCTAAGGCCTCTCCTAATACATATATGTATATGAGCATTTTTCTTGAGAGAAAACCAACTTTATGACCACACTTACATAACTATAACACACACACTCTCTTCTCGCACACATACACACACAATTTTATTTTTGCATATAGTTTAGAAGGTTCCTGACCTTAGCTCCGCAGTCAAAGAGCACATGCCTTGTGGGAATTTACCTCAACCAGTCAGCAGGAGTATCTGAAGGGGCTGAGAAAGGCAGTAGAGAACTGAGGCTGGGGGTAGGCAAGAGATCACTAAAGAGAAATTTTACTAGATCGATTCTGAGGAAGGGCCTTTACACTCAAGGCCCTCACCAGAGTAAGCAAGGGTTGAGAATCAGAAGGCCTTGGTTCACGTCCATGCACTCTTTCCACTCCCCCCTCCCTTCCCCAATTGTATGACTTTAGGCAAGTCCTTAACCCTCTGTGACTGGTAGGATGGTTTTTATTTTCTCTGTAAAATGGAATCTTGTCAATTTCTTCTCAGGGCTATTATATATGATTAAAGGAGCGATAATACAGGAAGGCCTATTTTTACATCCCAAACAAGCATGAGGTACGATAATTTTTAATGTACTTGCCAGTCCCTTCTCCCTCTTCAAGCCGACTGCCAGTTCCATCATTCTGCTCTCAGCTCCACTGTCACCTCGGCGGAGAAGCCTCCGCGACCACCAGATCTAAAGGAGCCCCCACCCCATCACTCTCAATGCCATCGCCCTGCTTTATTCTAGTCAAGATGCTTCCAAATATGCAAATTTCATTGTTACTTGCTCATTGATGACCAAACGTCTTTCTCCCCACACTAACATAAAATGCCTTGAGGGCACAGCCCTGTCCTGTGTTCCTTAAGCCTGTGACATGGTTACAGTTCACGGGACATGCTGGACACGCAAATTTTGGAGTCAGGATAGCAGTGGTTTAGGGCACAGACTCCAGAAGACAACTACCTGGATTTGAAACCCACCTTTTAAATGTACTAGTTGGATGACACTAGGCTGGTTAATTTCTCTGTGCCTCAGTTTCTCCACCAGTGAAAAGGAGGCATTCTGATAACATATACTTCATGGACATGTCACATGTTAAGTACCTAGAATGGTGCTTGGCACTTTGTCAGTCTTACATAGGGTGGGGCGAAAGGGGGCTTACAGTTGTGAGTACATGAAGCAGAGTTCATTCTTGTATTATTATTTATTAATTATTGTATTACTTTCCAGTGGGACAATTGTGAACCTACTTTTGCCCAACCTACTTTTACACTTTTTTTGTTTTACTCTTCGGTGAGCGAAAGGAGTGTTAATACTTTCATGTTGAGTACACGTGATCTATCAGATCTGCTCAGGTTTGACAGCGTAAAGACTTACTCTTTCGGTGAAACTCGTCGCTTCGCTCCACTGCACGGTGTCACCTGCCCGGCCCCCCACCACTGAGCGGAAGAGGAGCTGCGGTCCCTAGTTCTGACAGTCCCCTGTGGCCCACAGGTGGCACTGCTCGGGCTTCTTTTGGGCTGGGGATGTCCGAGTCTCGGCGGAGAGGTTCTCCCAAGGTGGGGAGGCCCAGCGTCGCCTCCGGGAACGCAGGGACGCCCTGTGGTCTCACCCCGAAACTTCGGCTGCACTCCGGCATCCGGGTCGCTGCTTGGACCCACTCAGGCCACTGGCCTCAAACCTGCGGCAGGACGGAGAACCGGTCTCTGCCGGCTAGTAGGAGGGGGCGGAGCGAGGACCCAGCGGGCGGGGCCATGGCGGGCGGGGCCGGCGAGCGCCTAGCTCCGGACTCTGCGGCGCAGGCCGGACTTCGCAGTCTCCCGGGCTCGCAGCGGGTGCGCGCCAGCCAGGTAAGACGGCGGTGGCCCTCAGGGGCGCCGGGGGATTGCGGTGGTTTGGCCGGGAAAGGTTGGGACAGAGATGGGCTCGGTGAGAAGTGGGTTTCATGTGTTCAGAGACTGACCAGTGACAACTCTGATGGGACGAGGGAGAATTTTCACTCCTCCGCCTCGTGCGCAGCGAGAAAATTCTTGGTGAACGTGGGCACGCCATCCCTGTGAGCGACCCTGTCCCCTTTGGTCTGGGAAGGGGAGACAGGTGCACGGTCCAGATGGCAGCCAACTCTCCACCTCCTGAGCTCCAGCAGGGGCGGGCGCTGCCCTCTCCGAGGAGTACCCGCCCCTTTCCCCTTAGGTCCCAGGGCCGTGGCTGCTCTGGAACAAGTTCAGGGTTGGGTTCACTTCCCAGCGGCGGGGAAGAGTAGAGTCCTCTCTGCTTTGGGTCGCAGCGCAGACTTGATTGAGAGTTGGCAGAATCCACGGAGACATTCCACAGCTGCACGTGTCCGAGTGTCTCACCCCACCAAGCTCACTTTCTTTTTTTTAATTGTTTGCAATCTGGAAAATTGTATTTGAATCTTAAAAACAGGGGTTTGGCGAATGCATGTGGGGAAAAACTAGGCCCATGACCCAGGAATGTGCATTTTTCCTCGGATCCTAAATTCAGGTTTGAAAACTCTCTCATCTGTGGTCATTCGCTGGAAACTGGCCTGTTTGATTGGAAGGGCTGATCTCAATGTGATCTTGGAACAACGGGATGGTTGGTGGCTAAGTGGGTTTGAAGGTTAAACAAGCTAGTTAAGCGTTTCAAGCATACACGCTGTATTTTTCCAGTGAGTGCCCATTTTTCCTCTTAGGAAATTCTGAGAATCTCCCTTCTTCCGGATGATTCTCCCCTAAAGAGCTGGTGTGGGGGTGGGGGTGGGAAGAAAAAATCCTGACAAAGGAGCGGGCTTCCCAAATAAGTTTAGGATTAACAGGTTTATTTGCGACATCAGTAGCTCCTTAGTTGGTAAGAATCACACCTAGTATGTAGCATGGAATGTTATGATTTATATGGAAAAAAGAAAAGTGTGTGTGTGATCTTCTCATTATGTATTTGAGAGTATTGTTTAGTTTAGTTATATTTTCAGTGTATAGGGAAGACCTATACTTTGCTCATACTCCAGTTAGTCTGCTCAGTATATCACTACGCTTGCCCATTAATGATGCTTACTGCACTGTGTTTATGTTAATGGTCTCCATTCTTCTCACAAGGCTGTGTGCATTTTGGTTTGTAGAACTGTACAGGGCACATGTTCTAAACACAGGCAAATCAGTGCTGTGATCTAATTGACAATACCTCTCCTCCATATAGGTCCTTGAACTAAAATTTTTACACCTTCCCAAATAGGTAAGACTATAGAATGTTAATGAATGCTCTAGCACTTTCAACCTGATGTTTACCTACTTATTCTGTATCAAGCTCAAAATAGTCATCATGTTTCGCAACTGCTGGGTACTCACCTGCAGGGGTTCTGCTTTATCAAATCATAGTAAAGCTCAGAGAATGGCGACTTAACGCTCCCTGAAGCTGGGCCTTGACAGGGTGGTTGGAGGCGTTGTGGGCAGTGTCTGGCCACTGTTATGCTTGGGAAAGAATTGTTGGTCTCCCTGCCTTCCTGTGGGTATCCAGAGTGCCGGGAGCCTGGGCTTTGGGCCTCCAAGCACACCTCTGTCTACAGGTCCTGCCACCCCCTGACCCGGCTTGATGGAGTTGGTGCATCCCCTCCTCACCCCAACTCTAACTCCTTGACTTCTGCCCCACCCACCTCCTTGATTACCTCCCCTAGGGAGAATCACCTAATTGGACAGGGCAGGGTAAGGACTTGGTCCACGTGGTTGACAAGAGTGCTGACTCTCACGCCTGGTGCTGGGTTCCCTGTGAGTGCTCAGTAAACGTCTGTTGACAAATCACTTGTTTGAGAGCCCTTGCTGTGCTCTTCTCTCATCCAGGCTACACAAGCAAAGTGGAGTAACTGAAGTTGTACCCAGATCAGCTACTTCAGGAGCTACTAGCCTTGGTTGGATAGGGTCATAAATTAGAGAATTCAGGTCTGTTAGGAAGGAGTGAAACTGGCTCATGGTCACTGGCAACTGTAAAATTATCCCATAGCATGTGATTATGCCACGAGAATAGCTTTGGTGAAAAAACCCCCACAGGAGAGGGACTTAGTCTTCCCCTTTACCTCCAAACTTGCCTCCATCAGGCCTTGACTTATTGTCTCTGCCCTAGCTCAACCAGTCCTTCCTTGGATTGGATTTTAACTATTAACTTTCCTACCACATTTGGCTACTCCGAACTCAGAGCTCAGATGACCACAGCTGCTGTGGTCTAGAAAATTACACTTTCTTTTGTTTAGTGGAATATAGATTTCTTAACTAACCTCTACTTAGAGAGTAGCATGGTTCAGCCATGGCACTATGCAGCCCTTTTTCCTTTATCAATAATAAACATTTTCTGACCAGTCCGGGCAAATTCTCTCACTGAGCCCAGTTTGGACCTCAGATTCCTTCTTTTACTATTCTAAACATCCACTACCAGTGGATCACGTTTGTCATGGGCCTCTCTCTGGCCCTAGCTTAGATAATATATAGCTTGCTGGTCATGGAGCCCTTGCCACTATTTCTCAAATTCACTTTGTCTGGGACTCATTCTGTCACCTTGGCCTATGACTCTTTTACCTCTCAATGAAGCCCAGCTTCTCTATGTCTAATATTTTAGTCTTAAAGGTGAGCCTGGTGTCATTGGTGACCATGCGGCCTGAATGGAAGTTATATCATTGTTTCCTTCTCGAGATCAGTTTATCACATAATTGCCTTACCAGCAGTAGCATCCTCTCTTCCTGTTCCAGAGCTCATGCCCTTCTTGGAATGTGCGCCAAGTTCCTGTTTCTGGCTGGGCTGAGCAGAGGTGATTGACCTACCCTGCTTCTCGTGGATCATCACAACTTTCCCAGCCCTGTTTTGCCAGTTGAGTCATTCCTCAGGCTTCCTTAAGGCATGGTGACCTTTCAGCATTCTATCCTAGTAGTTTGATAATGTCAACATGACTTTATGCTTACGCACAGGGGAATGATGACAAGTGGCCTTCCATTGAAGTAGGAGGATTATTGTTCTGCTCTGTTTTCATGATGGTGGCTATATACTGGGAATACAGAAAACACCAATGCTGTGCTTGTTACAGTGCAGCAGGTGCAGTAGTGACTTGCTGTCTGGAGGGTGACAGTGAAGGATGAAATGGTTGGAACCACCTATGCAGCTAGAACCCACTAGGTACCATTATGAACAAAAGCTTGGCCAACAGGAATACCTGCAGTGTTCTTTCTTCTGTCTTTCCGTAGGCATCCTTCCTTTTCTGTGTAAAACCTTTGAAGCCATTGCAACTTCTTTTCCCATGCAGTACAGTTTTGCTCTAATGTGCCGAGGTGAAGCACTCAGCTTCACCTAAGTTCTTTTTGTCTTCTCAGCTGGATTGCTCACTCTCCTAGGGAAAAACACAGTGCTTGATAAATACTTAATGCACTGCCTGAATCTTTCAGATAATTCAGATAATTGTGGACACTTGGCAGTGAAAGAAAAAAAAGATGTTTGGTCATAATTACTCAAATTGTACCCTATAGCCTAAATTCTTTAAATTCTTTTTTTGAGTATATTTTATTGATTATGCTATCACAGGTGTCCCATTTTTTCTCCCTTCTTCCCTCTCTGCCCTGTTCTCCCCCTCCCATCAGCATCCCCCCACCCCTTAGTTCATGTCCATGGGTCGTACATATAAGTTCTTTGGCCTCTCCATTTCTTATACTATTCTTAACTCCCCCCTGTCTATTTTGTAACTACCAATTACATAAAAAGCATAGTTTTGATGCTTTTTATTCCCTGTACCTTTTCTCCATTCTCCCTCCTCCCCCTCACCACTGATAACCCTCCAGTGATCTCAATTTCTGTGATTCTGTTCCTGTTTTAGTTGTTTGCTTAGTTTGTTTTTGTATTTGTTTTTTAGGTTCAGTGGTTGATAGTTGTGAGTTTGTTGTCATTATACTGTTCATAGTTTTGATCTCCTTTTTCTTAGATTAGACCCTTTAACATTTCATATAATAAGGGCTTGGTGATGATGAACTCCTTTAACTTTATCTTATCTGGGAAGCACTTTATCTGTCCTTCTGTTCTAAATGATAGCTTTGCTGGATAGAGTCATCTTGGATGTAGGTCCTGCCTTTTATGACTTTAAGTACTTCTTTTTAGCCCCTTCTTGCCTGTAAGGTTTCTTTTGAGAAATCACCTGATAGTCTTATGGGAATTCCTTTGTAGGTAACTGTCTCTTTCTCTCTTGCTGCTTTTAAGATTCTCTCCTTATTTTTAATCTTGGGTAATTTAATTATGATGTGTCTTGGTGTCTTCCTCCTTGGGTCCAATTTCTTTGGGACTCTCTGAGCTTCCTGTACTTCTTGAAGTCAATGTCCTTCACCAGATTGGGGAAGTTCTCCTTCATTGTTTTTACAAATAAGTTTTCCATTTCTTGTTCTTGTTCTTCTCCTTCTGGCACCCCTATGATTTGGATATTGGGACGTTTAAAGTTGTCCCAGAGGTTCCTAAGCCTCTTCTTGTTTTGTTTTTGTTTTTTTTTTGTATTCTTGTTTCTACATTCTGTTCTGTTGAATGTTTATTTCTTCCTTCCGCTCCAAATCTTTGCTTTCAGTCCCGATTTCCTTCCCTCCACTGGGCAGGGAAGGAAAAATATAGAGCCCCCTGTATATTTTTCTTTATTTCACTTTATATAGTCTTCACTTCTTCCCGGGTCACTGCATTGTGGCTCTGTATGTGGGGATCAGAGAGGGAGCAATGCTGCTTGCTCAGCTCTCGCCCCGTTTTCGGTCATTTGCCCTGCTGCCCACAAGCAAATTGGGCCCTTCTGGTGCTGATTCTCAGGTGGGTGGGGTACATTCTAGGACCCTGTGGGTCTCTCCAATGAACTCTTCTGTGAGGCTGGGTGTTTTTCCCACTGCTGCCCCCACAGATTTTTATAACCAGAGGTTTTGAGGTTTTAGTTTTCCATGCTGGAATCCTGGGTTGTGTTGTCTGTCTTACTCCCCAGTTGTACCTCCCAGCTTATCTGCACACGAGTGTGGGACCACCCAATCCACCAGCCACCACCTCATGAAGCTTTGTCTATTGCCTTGCCATGTGTCTTCTCCGCCCCGGATGCCCATGTCCTCCCCTCCTGCCAGTCTGGATGAATGCTTCTTCTTTAACTCCTTGGTTGTAGGACTTGCATACAGTTTGATTTTCTGGCAGTTCTGGTTGTTTTTTGTTCTTAAATTTGTTGTCCTTCTTTTGGTTGTGTGAGGAAGCAAAGTGTATGCACCTAGTCCTCCATCTTGACCGGAAGTGCCTAAATTCTTGATTAGACTTTCACTTCACTTTGAGTGTATAGACTGACACATAGAGCACTCAATTTAATATTGTTTCTTATTATTTAGAAATATTTTTCACTGAAAATATTCCTGAAAGGACAACAAATACTATTATTATTATATTTTTCCATCCATATAGTTCTTCTTAGCATAATGTTGCGATTGTCTTGGTTTTTATGTTCGGAGGCTGGAAGGAAGGTGTGCTCATTACCTTGTCTACTCTGGTGAGTTTCACGTTTTTAAAGGAGGAAGACCTCTTTGGGTTTCAGCCCTGTATACATACTTCCTTTCGGAACTATATGTCATTTATTTTTTTAATTTAAAAGTGCTTTTGAAATGCTTACCTACATTGTATCAAAGTGACAGTCTTTAAATTGTCATATACTATATGAGATACTTATAATGTAGAATCCCTGTCAAACACCTCACACCCTTTATCTTTTAATGTTGTGAAGGACTAGCCTGATTTAATAGGAAAAAATTTAACATGTCTTTTCCTTGAGCAGAGGTCCAGTAGTGCCTTTTCCTTGGTTCCTTAGAAACTCTCACATCCTCATGTATCCCCCACCCTGCCCAGTATTATGTTTCAACCACCACTTGTGGGGTCTTCACCTAATCATCACAAAAATGAGATTGTGGCTTTTTTTTTTCCTACAAAGGAGCGATTTCAGAGTTTACTTTCCTGCAAATACAATTTAATCATGCACTAAAGGTCGTTTTTATCACTGGGATTATTTGTTTCACAGAAAGCAGTTGGTTTTTTTTTTCCTGTTCTCCTGCTTTGAGTGATAGAAATGCTTGATCCTTTAACCATGCAGAGAACAAGAAATACAATTTAACTGAGTTATTAATGCTGTTAGATATGTACCTTTAGGTATACTTTTTAAATTTTTCAAGGATTTTCAGCTGGTTAAATTGTCACAGATTTAAACCAGTTCTAGAAGCACTGCACTGGAGAGTCCTTGTTCACAGGTTCTAGAGCTGTAGCTGAAAAAAGGGTTTTTGGCTCAGAGGCTGGTGACCCATCCTCCTGTCTTCCCCAGACTGAGTGAGGATAGATCTCTAGCTGCCACTGAGATTCTCCAGTTCTTGGTGAGCTCTTTGGAATCCCTCTGCCATCATTAAAAAACAAAATGTTGTTTTATAGAGTTTTATATTTCACTGTTAAAAATGTAAGCAATACGGAAGCTTACATAGAGGAAATTAAAACAACATCAAAATCATTCCAGAGAGAATCTTGGTGAACTTCTTCTCAGTGTCCTCTATCGTTGTTTGACTTTTCAAAAATGCTTAGCAACTTTCTAGAAAATAATTAACACAAGGAGCGTTGTGTGCCCCTGTTTATGTAACTCCAATTTTTTTTTACATATACCTATATGTGTATGTATGTATATGCCATTACTTTATGAGGTTATAATGAGTCCCAGCATAATGTTCCTTGGATACCATTATTTCATTCAGGCTTTTTCTTGCAGGAGTGATGATCACTGGTAATAGCTAGGTGGTAGTCTGTCACGTTAATATGCAGTGGTATTTTGAACTGCCTCCTAATTGTTGGACATTCAGGGTTGTTCCCCTCACCTCAACTTTGTTTTTAGTATTTAGTGTTAATATATATTTTTTTCCTTTTGGGGGATTATATCCTTGGGGTATATTTCAAAATACCACTCTGGGATTAACGATTTCTAGCTTTTGTTGACCTTTGTCACAAGGGCACAAAATAATAATTTGAAAAAGCTTACTACTTATGCAAAGTTACAGGTTTTTATTATGCTCTTTTTTTTTACCTATTAGGTCAATGGTATCTTTTGTGTGAAGACACAGGTTTAGCTGGAGCTGTGGAGGCCATGTTACATACCCAGTTGTATATAGGTCAGATAATGAAGCCAGGGTCACGTGACAGGTCCATTCACAGAGGCTGCATACTTGTTGATAATGTCTAGAGCTTTATTTCATTTTGTTGGATTTCGGGTAGGAAAAGTGTCCAGGGATTAGTAACAAGAGGTGGAGAGGCTGTTATGTCATCTGTGAAACTGTATTTGACCTCAGTACCTTGTCTAGTGTTCGTGAGCCTTCCTGTGAGTGGGGAGGAGGGCGTAATAGGTCCACAGGGAACTCCAGCCCTCGTAACCATTTCCCCATTCCTGGACTGCACGAGGAACCAGAATGTGCAGGGCGACCCAGTGATGTTAGGGAGTTTTGCATTAATGTAATTTCTTGATAAAGAACCGGAGCAGAGTGAATTCCTATTCAGATTTCCCCCCCGTCATCTTTCTGTCTAATGTTTGGAGTCTGGGCTAGATTTCTAAGCCAGCTATTAACTGGTATTGTGTTGCCATGCCTCGGGTTTTCCATCTATTAAACAAAGAATAATGACACATGATTAACAGTTCACTTCAGAAAGATTCATGGCCTAATGCTTATAAAGGGACTTTGAGCTCTTCTCAGAGGGTTTTATACACATTCATGAATAATGAGATGGCTTGTTCTGTTTGGCAAAGGGCTTCTGTATTACGCACATTTTATAGATGAGAAAAGTGAGCCTCATAGAGGATAATGGCTTGCTGAGAATCAGAGGGTAAATTTAAGTAGTATCTATGGAATTCGTCCTGAACTTTGTAGAACAGGTGGGATCCAAAATAAATTCTGCATGAGTGTTTATGTATCGGGAAAGTGGATTTAACAGTTTTTAAGCAAATGTACCGTATTTTGCTGTGCATAATGTACTCCAGTGTATAATGCACACCCACATTTTTGGCCCACTTTCAGGAAAAAATCTTTCATTTTAACTTTTAATTCAAGTTTTTATTTATTTATATATAGAAACAAAACTGATTATTGTGATACAATAATTACAATATTGGTATTATTTTGCATATGGATATTGTTATTGCTTTCTAGAGTTATACTTTTAATACATAAGCATAAATAAAAATTAAAAGCATTTATAGATATAGAATTAGCACTACTCATGTATAATGTGCATCTTATTTTTCCCCTCAAAAATTTAAATTTTGCTACTTCTTTGTAAGGAGAAATCATGTTTGACAAATTTACTAAAGTGTTTAAAGAGCTTTAGGTGATTATGGAGGCGAGGGATAAACTGATTTTCAAAGTGATTTTAAAAAGACTGTCCACAAAGGCTGTTAAATGAATTGAGTCAGTGGAAAATTGGGAGGAATGTTTTTACAAATCAGGTGAGGGGCAAAGACAAAATAGAGGTTAGGCATAGATGGACCTTTTTCAGGATATAAATATTAGTAAACTAGTATTACTAATACTTAGATATAAATATTAGTAATACCAATTACTAATACTTAGTAATTCTTAGTATTACTAATACTTAGTAATACTAGTACTAATAATTTTTAACAATTATTATTTAAAAAAATAAACTGTGAAAGAGGGAGCACACAGTGTAAACTCCAAGTTTAGAGTCTATGCCAGGGGCGTCAAACTCATTTTGACTGGGGGCCACATCAGCCTCGTGGTTGCCTTCAATGGGCTGAATGTAATTTCAGCTCCTTAATAGTTAAGCAGTAGCTACATTTATACAGTCCTAAAATTATTTTGTCCCTTTGAAGGCAGCCTCGAGGTTGGTGCGGCCCCCTGGAGAGAATGAGTTTGACTCCCCCCGATCTACGTGAACCTACTGGGACATTAAAAAGTCAGACTGCTGGTCTCAAGGACATGCAAAGTGACAGGGAAGTGGTAAAGAAGGCATTTAGAGAAAATGAATCCATTTGTACATGCTGGTGGCCATCCAGTTCCTTACTCAAGAAAGAGTTTCAGATACTATTGTAAACTTTTTTCTATTTTTTAAATTTTATTTTAATTATTGTTCAAGTACAGTTTTCTCCCTTTTACTCCCAATCCAGCCCCTATTATTGTAAACTCTTAACTGAAGATATTCACTATGTATATGACTTGGAATAACAAAAAGCTGATAATTCAGAAATGCCATCTTATCCCACTTGCATGATATTTTAGTGTCTAAAATAGCTTCATCAGTGTACTTAGAAGACATAATGGACTTAGAGAAAAGCAACTATATTTATCAGTGGCATAGAAGATGGAGTAAAATACCCTCATGCAGCTCTTCAGTCTAGAAAGATAAATGCTGAGAGACATATAGACAGGGTGTGTCCTCTTATACTGGGGCCAACAGGGATGCCATTTATTTGCACCACCCTTATTCCCAAATGATGCCCCACTCCCCTCAATAGTTAATGTCTATGGAGCACAGAAGATGTATGAGGCTCCATGGAAGAGCCTGAAGCACCAGGAGATTTGGGTAAGTAGTGGAGCCAGAGTCCAGAGCGACACGGTTGGTCTCCACAGAGTACTCTTAGAGTTCTGCTGAGCTCTGCTCTCCGAACTACATTACTCTCCTTTCCCTCTCTAACTTGCCCTCCTGGTAAACAGAGTTGAACAACTTAGAAGAAAATATGAAGGTCTGCTTCAAACAAAACAAAAGCAACTGTTCCTCTGTGTATCACTCCAAGATTTTATTTATTTATTTTTAGAGAGAGGGAAAGGGAGGGAGAAACAGAAGGACAGAAACATCAATGTCTGTTTGTTTCTCATTCATCCCTTGCAGGGAACCCAGCCCACAACCCAGGCATGTGCCCTGACTGGGAATTGAACTGGCGTCCCTTTGGTTCGCAGGCCTGCATTCAGTCCACTGAGCCACACCAGCCAGGGCCCCTTAACACTTTTGATCTAAGATGTCTTCATAGTAGCACTGTCAAATAGAAATATTCAGTGTGTCAGATATATGATCTATGAATTTCTAGTAGGCACATTAAAAAGGCAATGTGCAACAGGTGAAATTAATTTTAAGTGTTTTTTATAATCCAATATATAAAAATACTATCATTTCATGTAATCAAATTACTAGTGAGAAGCAACTCAGGATATGATCAATACAAGATGGTGCAATATCATATCACATGCAGGGCAGTAGATAGAATGAAATCTAGTCCAACCAAACAATAAACTTATGGTAATGGAAAAATATATTATTTTATTTTTACATTTAAGATTAAAATTAATTAAAATTAAATAAAAAATTAAGTTCTTCCATTGCACTAGCTAGATTTCCAGCCCAATAGCTAGCTATTCGTGGTAAGTGGCTACTGTGTTGAACAGTGCAGCCCTACAGCAAAAGTCATTATTCCCTCTCGGTGCACTCCCTCTCTCGAGCACACCCATACCTTTTCTGCTCTCCTTCCCCCAGGCCTGGTTCTCCTGCTTTCCTTCTCCTAAACTTGAAGCCTCGAAGCCTCAGTAACTTGTTTCCTGAGCCCATACAGTCCAGTTGGCTCACTTCTTTCTGCCTCTGGGACTTTCTAAATATACTTTCCCATATAGTTTAGAAAAAAACTATATTTTTTTCATAAACATAAAATGTTATGTTTTATCATAAAAATAAACAGAAAAATGTTATTCTCTGTTTCCAAAAGCCCAGTGAGTCCCAGACACCCCATCACCACCCCTAACTTCCTTAACCTCCATCTCATCGTCCCTGCCTGTGCCGGGGGCTACCGCGTACAATTGTGCACCGCAAAACTCTGGGATGTCATTCACATTGTACATCTAGTAGCTTTGTTTATTTACTGTGACTCTTTGTTGAAGATGGAAGTCAAGTTTTTAAAGGAAGAGATACCTTTCTTAATTCATACAAAGGCATTTGGGGGCGGTGATTGTAGCCCTTCTGCTCCTAGCATTCTCACAGTTGGGTGCAGGCATTGTTCTCCTGTACACTCAGCCCCTTCCCAGTGCCCACGACCTGTGCTTAAAAGTAATGAAGCAGCTTTAGTCAACCTCTCCTCACCCCCCACCCAGGAACGTCACAAAGCTATAGTCTCTCTTCATGGTAGTTTATCTTGGAGCCATATGTCTTATTCATAATTGTATCCCTAGTTCCTGACACACAATAGGTGCTTACCGCACTTACTGATTTGTATCTCACTGTTCACTCAGGCCCCTGTACTGTATTCTCGGTTTTCCTTAATGAAATTTGGCCTAGCGCTGATTTATCCAAATGCTGATGTGGCTCTCTTTCATGTGATACCCTTATTCTGAATAAAAATAATTGTCATTATTACTAATAATAGCTACCCCTTATTGATCACTTTGTATCAAGCATTGTGCCTAGCAATTTATGTGCATTATTTCATTTCATCTTTCCAGACATCTCTAGGAGATGGGTACTATATTATCCCCATTTTATAAGGAAGAAACTGAGGCACTGAGCAATTAAATAATTTACCTGAGGTCACATAGCTGGTGTCAAAGTTGAAATTTAAAACCAGTTCTGTCTGACTTCAAAGCCCTTTTGTACTTTAAATAGCAGGAGTAGGCTTCTCTTTTGGTATCTGGAACCTGACTGACAAGTGACCACACTATCGTGGAATTATAATTTATCCAGACTCTTTCCTTTGGGGAACTTCTCCATCCCAGTTCATGTAGTTTGGTCAGGGCATATGATAACCCATGGTCGCGTGACTTGACTTTAGCCAATCTGGGAAGTGCTTCCACCTGACCAAGTGATTGGTTCTGAGATTAGCACATGACCCAGGCTCAGTCAGGCTCTTTTTCTGCTCCAGTTAGGAAAGGAAGAATTCTTTTCCCCTGGGATTTTTTTTTTTTTTTCCTGCTAGAGTGACGTAACCTGGAGCTCTTGGTGGCTGTCTTTGCCTGCTACATGCAGGAAGCTGTTGGAAGGAGAGAATGAGTGAGGCCAGCACAGGGCCAGAAGCAGCAATGAGCGGTGGTGAGAGCCCAGGCAGCATCATCTGAACCCCAGGATTCAGGTGTGCCTGAAGCATTCCGGGACTTCCCTGTTATGTGAGCCCTTACATTTTGTTATTGTCTGCTTCAGTCTAGTCACAGTGTTTGCAAGGAAAGAGCTCGCCTAATACATAGACCTTTCCTGTGTTGGATTCCACATCACCCTTCTCTATCTACTTTTGGGTGAGCCTTACTCCTTCCCGGGCCTGGGAGCCTGCTGTTGCTTGCACTGTGCCTAAAAGCCTCAGATCCCTGTAGACTGTTCGTGTTTGACTTGCTTCCTCTTTTTTAAGGGCTGTGAGTCCTGCCCGAGAGAAAGGAGATGCCACACCCAACCCCTCCTCACCCCTCCCTCCACCCTTACCATCAGGGCACAGCCCACACACTAGGATCAGAATTATGCCATGAACCTTAGAGAAATCTGTTCTTCATAGACATTAGAAAGATTACTCACTGACCTGCTTTTGAATGCTGATCAAAAACTGTCGAATGCCTAACTCATGTGGCCTCTGACACCCTCCGGGATCTCAGCCAGCTTTGGCCGAGGCTTTGCCTCTAATCCCCCGTTTCTTGGCTCCCAGCCTTTCTGATCAGCTGTCTTCTGAGGTACTCTCAACTTTCCTATGATTCTGAACTTCCATGCTTCTGCTGGCTTCCTGCCAAATCTTTCCGGGGGCCTTCTGAGGGCATTGTTCCATTGTGAATCAACTCTCCCACACCCCCCAGCCTCCTCACAGAATGAGAACACTCCCTTCTCTGCAGCTCTCTCGGGCCTTGGCCTTCCCCTGGCTTCCCTGTGCTGCCTGCAAGTAATGCAGAAACCCTTTCTCCTTTGGAGTTCCAGCCGCTCATGCAAATACCCTCCTGGTTTCTCCTTTTGCCACCATCCTCTTGGTTGTCACCCTTGATAGACTTACCTGGTTCCTAGTCTTCTCTCCCAGCTCTGCAATCTCTGTATCCATAAGACTGACTTTATATGTCTGAGGTAAGTCGTGCAATTGCCTGGGGGTGGTTAAAGAGACTAGTTAATTGTGGTGGGAGTGGAAAATAAGGGACAGTTCATAAAAGAGCTGAGCTGTGATCAGGACCTTAAACAATGAATAGGATTTCAACAGGCGCTCTTCCAGGCAGAGAGAACCACTCAAAGAAAGGCACGGAGATATGAACATGTTCAAGTGTTTACTTGCTTGAACGCTTGGAAATAGTGGTGGGAAAGGAAGAGGGAACCCAGATGGGATATGACGTGATTATATTTACTGAAAATTAAGGAATGATCCTAAGGAGGGTTCAGGGTGGAGAATGCAAAAGGAGAAACATTTGAAAAGGAGAAAAGGGAGAAGAAATACTTTGAAAACTTTCCAGAGGTAGGATGATACTGTGAATGACAAGACTGAAACTTTGTTGGGTTGATTATAAAGGAAGGAGAGTAATTAAAGCAGTGTAAGCAAATTAATACTAAGACTCCAGAAGTAGAGAGAATGGGAAATGGAAGAAGCAGTGTAAGGAATTGCAGAGCATACTGATTATGGGGTGGGACAGGGAGCGGAGTGGAGAAACCAGGGAAGACACCTGCTGCTTAGGAGACAGGAGAGGTTGAGGCCCTGCCTGGTGAGAGGAGATTTGAAGGATGCTGGGAGAAAAGAGATACATTATAGATATGAATCAAATTAGTTGGCCTTTTAATTACCTTATGCATAAAGAGTAAGGTAACTTTATTTCATCATGGTAAAAATGACTTAAATTATGTAAGCTTAAGCTATTTCTCAAACTGTTTTATAGAATACTACAACTCTCGGAGATGTTAATAAGTTTCCAGGGAAATAGAAAGAGTCCTATGATCAAGTAAGTTTGGGAAGCAGTGTGTTCTATATGATTCACAGAGTCTGTGTTCATGTAGTAAAGCCTCAGAAATGCACACGGGAAACCAGTTTGACATTGCTTAACCCAGCTTTTTCAAAATGTATGTGTTCACTGCTTCAGCAAGCATGTGGTAAGCAGATCCTCTGATAGTATGTTTTTGGCACTGTGCTAGGTCCTACAGTAGAGAATAAAATCAGCCAGTGTCCTTGCCATTGTGACATTACAGTCTGGTATCATCTGACAGGTTCTGAGAAACAGTTTGGGGAACCTTGACTTAAGGTGTTTAGATATTCCCGTTTTTGCTCTGGGATGGATTGGAGTGATTGTCTGCCTGCCTGTCTCCGTGTCTCTGTCTCCAGTGTTTCCATGTTGCACCCGCACCTTCACCTCTGAGAAGCATGTTTTCTGCACCTCCTGCCTTTGGCATGGACAGAGCTGATGACAAGGTAACTTTCCAGTCTGGGAAGTTGGTGACTTGCCCAAGGTCACGCAGCTAGTTAGGGGCAGAACCAGAGCCAGAACTCAGCTCATTTGGTTCTAGGCCCTGTGCATATTCCACTTTGGTGACAAGACACCATTTGAAATGCCTGAATATTAAAAAAAATATTTGCTAGAGTCAACAGTTTGAGTATGATACTATAGATCATGCCAGTATAATCAATATTAGCAGGGTTGACTTAAGTATCACCACTACCACCGTTGTCATCATTCACGTTGAGTGATTACTATGAGACATGCTAATCACTTCATATGTATTTTTTTATTTAAATTTTACAACTCTTTGAAGAAGGAAGTATTACCTCATCTGAAAGAGGAGGAGGCAAGCTTAGAGATGTGAGTGGTGTGTCTGTGTTTACACAGCTAGGAAGGGGCCGAGCAGAGCTTCCATTGTTGGCTGTTTCCAGAGACCAGGCTCTTGACTTCATTTTATAATAGAAACATTTCCTCTGCTTCTAGACTTCCCTCTCCGAATTTGTCTCTCATTTCTCCTTTGCCATTTCAATTTGCCTAACTCCTTCTCCTTTGTAAAAACCTGGTCTCAGAAAGGATCTGATCATTCATTTATTCCAGGGGTCCCCAGGCTGCAGGCCAGTAGCGCTCTGTGGCCCATTTAGGGCCGGGCTGCACAGCAGGCAGTGAGCAGCAGGCTAGTGAGCAAAGCTTCACCTGTATTACCACCGGAGCTCCGCCTACTGTGGAAAAATTGTCTTCCACGAAATCGGTCCTTGGTGCCAAAAAGGTTGGGGGCCTCTGACTTACTCTGTGAGTCAGGTATCATTCATCAAATATTTAATGTGTATCTTGCTATGGGAAGAAATTGTTTTGGGAGCCGAGGGTGCATATACAGACGAGGTTCGTGCTTATATGGAATTCATAATCAGTGGAGAGAGCATGTGATGGAAAAAAAATCAAGAACAATGCCATGTGGGGATAAATATCATGTAAAGAATTAAAATAGGGATCTGAGAGTGACCGGTTGGCTACTTTATTTATTTGTTTTAATTAAATTTATTGGGGTGACATTGTTTAATAAAATTATATAGGTTTCAAGTGTACATTCCTATGATACATGATCTGTATGTTGCACTGTGTGCTCACCACCCAAAGTCAAATCTTCCGTCATCACCTGACTTTGGCCCCCTTTACCTTTTACTGCCGCCCTGCCCCCTTCCCACTGGTAACCACAGTACTGTTGTCTGTGTCTGTGAGGTTTTGTTTGTTGTTTTTCTTGCTTATTCATTTGTTGCTTTCAGTTTTATATCCTGCATATGAAGAGTATCGCAAATGGCAGTATTTCATCTTTTCTTCTGGCTGAGTAGTATTCCGCTGTGTATATGTACCATATCTAATCCAATCATCTATTGAAGGACAGACAGTTCTGTTGTTTCCTTGTCTTGGTCACCATGGATAATGCTGCAGTAAGCATAGAGGTGCATGTATATTTGCAAATAAATGTTTTCAGATTTTTTTGGGGTAGATGCACAGAAGAGGGATCACTGGGTCATATGGTAAATCTATTCTTAATTTTTTTGAAGAGCCTCCATGCTGTTTTCCACAGTGGCTGTACCAGTTTACACTCCCACCAGCAGTGAATGAGGGTTCCTTTTTCTCCACACCAGTTGTCTATTTAGATTGGGTATTCAATGGAAGGCCTTTTTGCAAAAGTGATAGTTAAGCTGAAATTTGAGTTATAAGAAGGTGTGGTTAGAGAGAGAGCTAGAAAGACCAGATGAAATAATGACTTTCTGGGTAGAGGAAACATTGTGTGCAGTGACCCCACCATGCCATGAATTTGCTGTGTTTGAAGAACAGGGAGAAAGCTGGTGTGCTTGAGTCAGAGGGGCTTGTGGGAGAGTGGTACTAGATTTACCACCGGGTAAATCTAGTGTTTGGACGAGTAGGTGGCATCCTAAGTTACGAAGAATGGGTTTTAGTCTAAGACAGTGAAACCATTGGAGGGTTTAAGCAAGACTTAGGACATGAAATGATTTATGTTTTTATAAGTTTGTGTGGATTGATGAATGAGGAAAGGATTATAAGAAGTTAAGGAGCCCTGGCTGCTGTGGCTCAGTGTATTGAGTGTTGGCCTGTGAACCGAAGGGTCGCTGGTTCGATTCCCAGTCAGGGCACATGCCTGGATTGTGGGCCAGGCCCCCAGTAGGGGGCGCACAAGGGACAACCACACATTGATGTTCTCTCTCTCCCTTCCCCTTTCTCTAAAAATAAATAAATAAAATCTTCAAGAAAAAAATGAGAGAAATAGTGATACTTATTAGGAGGATATTGGAATAGTGCTGACAAGGGATGATGGTGGTTGGTGGCTGTATCTGTTACCTGCCCCAATAATGCCAAGTAACAAACATCTCCATAAACTTAGTGGCATACAGAGATAAGGATTTATTTTTGCTTGGGAGTTGAAGGGATGTCTGGGGAGTTCTGCCGATCTGGGCCAAGCTCAGCTGATTGTGACTGGCCTTGCCAGTGTGTCTGTAATCAACTGTGGCCTCTGTAATGTCACCTGGGTTCTCTGATGTGGTTCGGGGCCAGCTGGCTGTTGACCATCTAGGATGGCCTCAGCTGAGATGGCTAAGGCAACTCTGCTGTCCTCTGTAGTTATGTTATGTTCCCTTTTTAGACTAGCTTGGTCAAATTCTCATGCTGATCACAAAGAAGTAAGAGAGGAAGTAGAAACAGGCAAGAGATTTTTAAGCCTTAGCTTGTGTCAAGTCTGCTGCTGTCCCATTGGTTGAGGCAAGTTACACGGTACACCCACTGTTAGTGTGGGAGGGTGTCGCTGAAAGGCAGGAATAAAGAGAGGTGTGAAAAGAAGCAGGGAGGTGTGAAAAATCAGGGCCACTCGGGCAATCAAACGATTGTGCTAATGAGAACAGAATGAAGTAGATACTTGAATATTAAGGTTTAGAATATTTTGGAGGTACAGTCGGAAGAATGTGTTGTGGGTTAGATTTGAGGTATGAAAGAGGAATGAATCAAAGACAACTTAAAATTTTGGCTGAGCATGCAGAGAAGTGGTGAAACCATTTAGTCAGATGGCAAAGAGTAGGTAAAGAGCAAGTTTTAGAGGAGTGTCTAGAGTTCTGTTTTAGCCTTGTTATGTTTGAGATACCTGTTAGACATTCAAATGGAGATGCTAGGTTTGCAATTGGATATATAAATCTGAGGTTCTTGGGGACAGGGCTGAAAATGTAGATTTCTTCATCTACATTCTACCTGTGAGTGGTATTTCAAGCCATGGAAGTAGATGAGGTCATCCCTGGGAAGAATGTATAAATGAAGAAGCAAAGCAAGGCCAGGATGGAGCTCTTGGACACACCAGTGTCTACAAGTAAAGCAGGAAAATAGAAGCCAGCAGAGGGGACTAAGAAGATAATATACAGCCTCTAAGATGGGAGAAAAATCCAGGAAACTTGGGTGTCACAGAGAGCCAAGAAAAGTTAAGCATTTCAAAGAGAATGGCCAGTTGTGTTAAACACTATGGGAGGTCGAGTAAGGTAAGAACTGAGGGGTGATCACTGGGTTTGGCCACAAGGAGATTCTTGGTGACCTTGACAAATATAGGAGCTAGAAGCCCATCTGGCATGGTTAGAGGAAAGCGCTGTTGAGAAGTAGAGACTGCAACCTTAATCCCATTTTTCAAGAACTTGTGCTATAAAGGGAAACCAAAGGGACATGGCATTTGGAGGTGAATGTGGGTCAAGGGGATGGGAATGAAAATGATGCTACTGTGCCAAAGGGGGTGATCCAGTAGAGAGGGATCAGGCGCATCGAAGAGAGGGGGAAAGGGCAGGCCAGAAATGTTTGAGATGGCAAGAGAGGGTGGGATTGAGAATTAAAAATAGACTAGTCTGTATATTACCTACTTCAGAGGTAGTTGCATTCTATATTTTATTTCTAATTTTGGAATGAAAGTGTATATCCACTATTAGAATAGTTTCAGCCATCAGCCAGGGTTGGGACACACATGAGTTCTGTTGTCACACTGGGCACGTTGAGTGCCACTGTTGTAGGCTCACTCAGCTACTGTTGGGGAGAAGATACCTCTGGGGAAGTATTCTGCTCTGCGGGTGGTGCTTAGTGTTTCTGACGGTGATGGTGAAACTGGTAAATTCAGTTTCTTAGATTTTGATATGGAGAGCAAGTTGGGCAGGTCCTGGGCAGAGCTAAGGGAGTATGAATTAATGTGCCACTTCCTTGCCCAGGTTACACCAGTATGACCCGATGTTGTGGTCAGTGTAAAGCACCTATTGCGCCCAGCAATGCAGATAAATCCATTTTTGCATCGACTAGCAGATGTTAGGATGATTGGCTAATATCATTCAGTGGATCCTAGAGAAGCCATGCGTTCAGATGAGTGATAGAAATTTTGCTTTTTATACTGTGTCAGCCAGTGTAACTTCCATTTTAAAGTAGAGTGTAAAGCAAATATATTAAATACACGGTAATTTAAAGGGGATTTTGTGTAAGTCCAGGTGTACATTTAGTGGTATTTAAGTAACTATATTTATCAACCCTCTGGGGTGTGTGTTCTGTATAGTGGGTAAGAATGGCAGGTGAAAAAATGCAGTGCCCTGTCTTAGAGTGTCTTGACAGCCTTGGAAGATTTTTGTTCAATTGCTTTGAATTTGCTTTGCTATTTTATTCCTTTCAAATATTTGTCTATTTGTGCAATTCATGTTGTGAACTGAGAATCCCATTTGTGGCAGAGAGAGATGGACAGATGGACAGACAGACAGAGTCAGTCTCCAGTGGGGCCTGTGTCCCCTGCGGAATATTCAAGGCTTATTTTGACTAGATTCAGTTTTTGCCTTCTGAGTGGATGTGAGAACCAATCCTCACATACACTTTGGTTCCACTCCAGTTTTTCTGCCTTTTGTTTTCTAGTTTCTCTTTTTGCTTTTAATTCTCATCTGTATACTTTTGACATGTTGTACATGTATTTTTCCTTGAATTTCTTTTATTGAAATACATTTAGGTAACATCAACTTCACCATTTGAACTGTTTTAAAGAGTACAACCTGGTAGTTTTCAGTGTGTTTACAGTGTGTGTGGCAGTCACCACTGTCTAATGCCAGAAGACTTTTGTCACTCCAAAGAAGAAACCCCACTACCCCCAACTGTCTTTTCATTCCATCCAAACAGTTGGACTGAAGATGGTGAAAAGATGGATGAGCGGAGAACAGAAAACATTCAAGTGAAAAAGAAGGTAGACAGGAATTGGAGATGAATGAAATGAGAACGGGATGGTCAAGAATGATGCAGTATAGACGAGTTTTTAGTTTGATACAGTCCCATTCATCTAGTTTTGCTTTTACTTCCCTTGCCTCTGGGGTCAAATTCATAAAATCTTCTCTAAGACCAAGGTCCATAAGTTTAGCACCTATGTTTTCTTCTATGTAATTTATTGTTTCAAATCTTATATTTGGGTCTCCGATCCATTTTGAATTAATTTTTGTACATGGGGACAAATTGTAGTCTAGTTTTATTCTTTTGAATGTGACTTTCCAATTTTCCTAGCACCATTTATTGAGGAGGCTTTCTTTTGTCCATTGTATGTTTGGGGCTCCTTTATCAAAAATTATTTGCCCATATATATGTGGTTTTATTTCTGAAGTCTCAGTTCCATTCTACTGGTCTATGTGTCTGTTTTCTTGCCATTACCATTCTGTTTTGATTATTGTTGCTCTGCAGTATTGAATATAATTTGAAGTTAGGGAGTGTGATACTTCTGGCTTTACTCTTTTTTCTCAGGATTGCTTTGGTTATTTGGGGTCTTTTGTGGTTCTGTACAAATCTAATGGTTTTTTGTTCTGTGTCTTTGAAAATGTCACTGGAATTTTGATGAGGATTGCATTAAATCTGTAAATCGCTTTGGGTAATATGGACAATTTTAACTATGTTGCTTCTTTCAGTCCACGAACACAGAATATCTTCCCATTCCATTGTGTCTTTTTCAATCTCTTTTAATAATGCTTAGTAGTTTTCAGTATGTAGGTCTTTCACATCCTTTGTTAAATTCATTCCCAGGTATTTTATTCCTTTTGTTACAAATGCAAAAAGAATTGGGTTTCCCCACCATTTTTTCCTGAAATTTCATTGTTATTATACAGGAAAACAGTGGATTTTTGTACATTGATTTTTTATCCTGCAACTTTACTGTATTTGTTTATTGTTTCTAATAGTTTTTTTTGGTGGAGTCTTTAAGGTTTTCTCTATAAAGAATCATGTCATCTGCAAACTGACACTTTTACTTCTTCATTCCCAATTTGGATGCCTTTTATTTCTTTTTCTTGCCTGATTACTCTGGCTAGAGAATCTGCCAACAAAACAGAAACACATCCAACCTAATGGTAGAAGATATTTGCAAACAACAGTTCCAATAAGAGGTTAATATCCAAAATATATAAAAAAACTCATATAACTCAACATCAAAAAAACAAACAATCCAATTAAAAATTAGAGAATGGACAGGACTTGAATAGACACTTCTCTTAAGAATATATACAAATGGCCAAGAAATATATGAAAAGATGCTCAGCTTCACTAGCTACTAGGGAAATGCAGATCAAAACCACAACTCGATGCCCCCTCACACCTGCCAGAACGGCCGCAGTCAACAAGACAAGCAGGAGCGAGTGCTGGAGAGGCTGTGGAGAAGAAGGAGCCCTCATTCACTGCTGGCGGGAATGTGAGCTGCCACAGCCACTATGGAAATGGCGGCTCCTCAGAACATTAAGAATAGCGTTACCATATGACCCAGCAATTCCTCTTGTTGTTATCTACCCTAAAACTTGAAAACATTTATTCTCAAAGGTAGATGCACCCCTATTTTCATTGCAGCATTTTTCATGGTGGCCAAGACATAGAAACAAGCAAAGTGTCCTTAGTTAGATGATTGCATGAAGAAGATGTGGTACATATACAATGGAATACTGCTCAGTCATAAGAAAAGATGAAATACTGCCATTTGTGACAACAGGGATGGACCTTGAGACTATCATGGTTATTGAAATAAGTCAGTCAGAAAAAGCTAAGAACCATATGATTTCACTCATATGTGGGATATGAAATGAAACTCACAGATACAGATGACAGTGTGGTGGTTCCCAGAGGGAAAGGGAGTGGGAGGTAGTAAAGGGTATGTATCGGGGGCCAAATATAAGGTGATGATGGAAGATGATCTGACTTTGAGTGGTGGGCACACGATGCAACATACAGATCATGTATGATGGAAATGTACCCTTGAAACCTGTACAATACTATTAACCCTGTCACCCTAATGAACTCAATTCAAAGAAACCTTTATATAAAAATATATAAACCTAAAAAATGATATAGTATATATACCGGTTATCTATTGGTTTGTAACAGACCACTCGCAACTTAAAGGCACACAACAACAACCACCGTTTTCTCACACCCATGGAATCAGGTGAGAAAGAAGTTAAAAATTGGACAGCACAAGGTGTCTGTCCCACAATGTCTGTGCCCTTATCTTAGAAATCTTGATAACTGGGAGTGACTCAGACTGCTGGGGCTGGAATCACCTGAAAGTTTTCTCCCTTATATGTCTAGCTCTTAGGCTGGGTGATTTGAGGGCTGGGCTCAGCTGGGATTCTCTGCTAGAATGCCTATATGTGGCTTCTCCATTTGGTGGGAGCTTCTCTCACTGTGGTAGCTGGGTTCCGAGAGGGACTGTTGAAAGAGTGAGCGTCCGAAAAAACTAGGCAGGAGCTACTTGGCCTTTTCTGACCTAGGCTCAGAGGTCACATAGCATCCCTTCTGCTGTACCATATTAGTCACAGGTGTCAAAAGCCCACTCAGATTCAAGGTGGGGAGATGTGGATCCTGTCTCTAACGGAGGAGTGTTAAAGAATTTGCATGTATTTTAAAAAACAGAGCATTGCTATCATAACTGGGCCAGACAAGGACAATGATGGGTAGAGCAAAGAATAGGAAAGTACATTATCAATTTACCTCATTAGAGATAGGACATATGGAAAAGGCCACTGGATGTTTTCCAAACAGTAGTTAGATTGTGGGTTATAGCCATGATGCTTTTTGAATGTAGTTCATAATTTTTATTTGTTATAAGCGATGTGTGAGAATGTTTTCTATGGAATTAGTATTTTTATCAGTTTTTTTTTCCCCTGTCTTAGAGATTAGGCATATAACAGATGGCATTCAGTTTGGGAAATTCTTCAGTAACTGAACTCCAGAAGCCTTAGAAGGGTAACTGTCTCTGGTCAAATTTGCCTCCTTGTTTTAGTATGCACCGTCAGTTCGGTTGTGATGGTTACCTTTGGTCCTGTTTTTAATGAGTTCTTTATTAAGAGACTGCAGTTTGAATATATTGCACTTTACCTGACTGCCCCCTCTGCTTTGGTGCTTTGTTGATCTGTGCAGAATTTTCCTTTTATCATTCTGTAAACTTGAAAAGGACACTTTTTCCATGAAATTTGAACAGGAGAAAGGACATGGAATAAAGGGAAGAGAGGAGTTATAAAAAGAACAAATGTCCCATAGGCTGTAGTTTTATTTTTGGTTGCTAGAGACACATATTTCTGTTGGCCCAAGAAGAGATCATATCACAAGACATTATTGTGTGGCTCCATTGACTCGAGGAATCGTTGGGAGAGATCTCATGATGGCCCAGGTAGGGTGGTAATGACATCTTGAGGAAGATGTTATTGTAAAGGAGAGCTCACCCACCTTTTTTCTTACTTTTACTTGTCTGCTTTGGTTCTCTTATTCCCCCCTCCCTCCCTCATCTTTATCCTTTCTCCTTTTTCCATTCTCTTTCTCACTAGTTCCAAAGTGGTGGATGACAAGGATGTGGAAAACCATTTAAGGGAAAACCCTTGAACATATTTTAAAACTTTTTGTTATGGAACATTTCAAGCAGAAAGAATAATCGGATAGTATAATGAACCCCTGTATCCATCACTCAGCTTCAGTAATCCATCACTCAGCTTCAATAGTTATCAACTCAAGGACAATAACATTTTGTCTCTACGCCCACATACCCCTTACCAGCTTGCGAAGCAAATCACAAACATTATTTTATCCCTAAATTTTTCAGTATGTAGCTCTAAAAAGTAAGAACCCTTAAAAACACATCACAATACCATTATCACACCCCCAAGACTCAAGAACAACCAAACACTATCTTAATATCAT
This sequence comes from Phyllostomus hastatus, assembly GCF_019186645.2. Lineage (NCBI taxonomy): Eukaryota > Metazoa > Chordata > Mammalia > Chiroptera > Phyllostomidae > Phyllostomus > Phyllostomus hastatus. The sequence continues at coordinate 29,695,426 of NW_025333709.1, read as the reverse complement.
CAATTGTAATACAATCAAACAAATCTTACCCAAAAACCTTAATGTCATCAGTATGCAGGTAGTACTCAGGTTGCTACAGTGTCTTATGCATATCAACTAGTTGAGATGTCTTGTAACATGTTTTTTAAAGATTTTATTTATTTATTTTTAGACAGGGGAAGGAGAAGGAGAGGGAGAGAAACATCAATGTATGGTTGCCTCTCATGCATCCCTTACTGGAGATCTGGCCTGCAACCCAGGCATGAGCCTGAGTGGGAATTGAACCGGTGACCCTTAGTTTGCAGGCCGGCGCTCAGTTCACTGAGCCACCCCAGCCAGAGCAAGACTTTTAAAATACCTTGAATTCTCCTCAGTCTCTCTTTTTATTCTTGAACTGTTTTGGTAAAAAGCTTTCTTATTCTGTAAAATGTTGAATGCAGTAATGATGTGGATTTTTTATTCCTATAACAAAAAAATGTGTTGACATAGACAAATGTTTCTCACTAAAAACAATTTAGAATATTGCAGCCAAGGAACACATACTGGTATTTGATTATTTTATGTATAATTTCAAAATTACTTTATTTTCATGTTTTCTTCTAGTAAAAGTGCTGAAAATTACTTTACTCACTTGAGGTACTTGCTATTCATGTCTGGTTTTTACTGGTTATTGTTTCCCTTTGAAATAGCATGAAACAGAAAAAGAAATATTTGTTTTATATATGAAATTCTCACACCTGTGGAGAATTAATGCCAGAATATTGTCATTTAAAGTGAATCCACTTAAATTTCATAGTAAGTAGTAAAAGAAAAGAAAAAGCCCAGGATGATTCAGACTTTATCCTGAAAAACAAAGTGAAAATATCTTTATTTTATCTCATGTATGGCACCATTTAGATTATACTTGCTAACTCTTAGAATAAAGAGTGAATCAAGTGTTAATTGTTTAATTGAGATAATTTTTCTGTTGGAAATGCATGATACAATTTTATTTCCTTCACTTCATTTGAATTTGTCAGCGCAGTCTAAAGAGGAACATTTTTCAAAAGCGTTAGAAAGCTTTATCAGTTTCTGCAAGGGTGTGTCTATTAGGTAGAATAAAGGTTAAACCACTATAACAAAAGCCATTATATGGCTCTTATTTCAAAAATAAGATGAAAGTGTGTTTCTTTCTTACAGTGCTGGTTATAGCATATGGTTTCTTACAGCTGTGTAGGCTGAGAGGGCAGCTCTGCTCCACGGAGTCATTGGAGGCCCAGGTTCCCATTCCACTTTATTTTTCCTCCTCTCCCTCGGGTGATGCCTGGAACACATAAGGAAAGTGTGTACGTTCCAGCTGGTGGGAAGGTGGAAAATGCTGTAAATTCAGGGAAAGTCACTTGTCAGGGAAAGTTGAAGATGATCTAGATATCATTTCTGCATGTATCCCTTTGACTTGTTAAGAAAAGAAACAACAATTCAAAATGGAGTCACTTTTGTTGAGCCATGTCACCAAACCAAAACTTAATAACTAGCCTAATTGCAGTTTCAGACTCTCCCAGGAGTGGAGTTGCCTGATCGACACTTATGAGATAATATCCCTATAAGACCTCTCCTTCCCCTTATGAACGCTGTCCTTGCCTGAAACCATCCACTCTTTGAATTTCTTAGTCCTACACTTTTTTTCAAGGGGCGGGGGAGACTCAAAACTTTTTATTTTGTACAACCCATTGGAGTGCCCTTCTGGTTGCTAGATGGGTTGCTGCCCAATTCACGAATCACTTAATAAAGTCAATTACATCTTCAAATATACTCAATTGAATTTTGTCTGGGGGGAAGTGGTGGGGGTACAGTGGGGGTATGTGTGTGAGAGGGAGAGGGCAGAAAAGGGAGCAAAAAGCCCTTTACCCCAGTGTTACCTTAATATTTTAATTGTCAATCATCCTGTATTCTGTTTTGACAGTTTTGTTGTGTTATTTTGTTTTTTCCTAGCGAACTAACTGCAAGATTCTCATTTCCCAGTGGTGCTGAGTGTACTTGAGCAATTCCCCAGTATCACTCTCATTTACGTCTTGAAAATCTTCATCCTTTGAATATTTGCTATTTCATTTCACCTGCATTGTTGACTGTCACATCTCTCATTCAGGGAGAGAGAATGACCCACAAAGCAGGACCTAGTAATGAGAAAGGGGCCTTTGTGGTCAGTTGATTAATGAATGTTTTTAGGTTATGATAACTTTTGTTTCTTTCTAGAACCACTTAACTATGAATCTCCTGTATAGTAAGTATTTTGTTGGTTCTTGGAAATATTGCACATGGTTTCTTTTCTAAAACTTTATCCTCTGTGTATTACCCTTCGAAACTCTTATTTCTTCCTTTTTAAAAATGGTGAGGTCCCCAACCTAAATTGTAGCCAGAGACCACAGAGGGGACCTGTGCTGGGAGACCCACACCTGTGTTAAAGAGCACATGTTGTATCTGTGTGTATACCTGTGCTACACGGACAGTAAGAAACATCTCTTCTTGGTGCGGCACCGCTCAGCCTGTTTCCAGGTTCGCTTGCCCCCTAGCCCAGTCACCCACCATGTGGGACTGGGCCGGGGCCCAAGGGCGATTACTAGGGGAGATAGGTCAGCCAACTTCTGTAACTTTGGTGTTTTGTTCTGAGATGTCTTATCTTCTCTTTAGGTGTTATCGACACTGAATGATGTTTTATTAGATATCTTTTTAAAAATATTTTTTTTGTTTTTCAGTTACTGTTGACATACAATATTATTTAGTTTCAGGTGTGCAACATAGTGATTAGACAAGGATATAATTTACCAAGTGATCACCCCAATAAATCTAGTACTCATTTGATACCATATGTAGTTGTCACAGTAATATTGACTATATTCCCTATGCTGTACTTTATAGCCCTGTGACTGTTTTTATAACTGGCAATTTGCACATGTTATTTCTTTCCCCTTTTTTACCCATGTGCCCAACCCTTGTCTGGCAACCATCAATATGTTCTTCGTATCTATGAGTTTGTTTCTATTTTGTCTGTTCATTTGTTTTTTACATTCTATATATAAGGGAAGTCATATGGTATTTGTTTTTAACTGATTAATTTCACTTAACATAATTCCCTTTATGTCCATCTGTGGTGTCTCACATGGCAATAATTTCCTTTTCATACAATATTCCATTGTATGTATATATACCATATCTTTTTTTTATCCATTTGCCTATCGATGGACAGGTAGATACTAGGTATGTTGATTTTTGGATTCCTAACCAGTCCAGCTTCAATAGGTCAACAGACAAGCACTCAAAACTTTGTAGCCTACTGTAGTTAGTTAACACTTTTAAACTACTTAACACTTTTAAGAACATACAGATTAGCACTGGGTGCCTTAGTAATAGATAAGAAAGGCTACAGTGTTTCTTTCTACTGAGCGCTAAAATGTTACCTGATTCTGGAATAGCTTCCCCTCGTGATCTTAAGTAGGAACCTAAATGTACCCTTTATTCTGATAGAAGTCAGCCCAGCATTTTTTTCCTTTGCTTGCATTTCTGCCAGTTAATTTCACTTTTACAAAAGGAAATTGAGCTGAAGCTGAGAGTATACATTGCAGTAGAGAGCATGGTTAGCTTTGTTCTTATATAATAGTTACCCATTTTAGGAGCTTTTGAACTGAAATATAATCTACCGATATTGTTGGCAGGTGCACAGAATTTAATTTCTTACATAACTGTGAGTCTGATATTCTTTCATGCTAGATTTCTTAAAATTGCAAACACACTAACTTTGTCATAAACCTGTGATGAGATGTGTAATAGGCAATGCATTCTGATGTATCAAGAGAAGTCCTGAAACCAAGGGCTTTAACTAAACTCTTAATCTTAGGGCATTACCAAGTGTTGGATTGAATTATGTAATATTGATGATTTTGGGTATTGGCAATTTCATATGGTCCAACCTAATGTGATGAAAATTTTAATATTAAGTCACTCTGCTCCGTCCTGTAAGGAGTTTATCTTTCCCCCTACCGTGATAACTAGGCTGTTCGTTTCTTATTCACTGTACGCCTGACCAAGCTATATTATTTGGGAGCTCACAATCACTTTTGTTTTTAACTTATGACTATCTTTCCTAGTTAGCACCTTTGTTCCCTTGATTAAAAATATTATGAAAAGTTGTATAGACTAGAATGAACAGCCCTAGTAGTTGTCCTTGCATGAAGAAGAAGGTTCTAAGATCTTTGGTTTAAATTGCCAGACTGTGAAATTGAGAACCATTAGTCTGGTACTCCGATTTGCAACACTGGACAGAGAATATAACTTCTTGGTGGTTTGGGTTTCTCATGGGCGAGACAGTGATTTCCCATTATTAGTTCAAAGACTAATGTGTTAAATTTTCCAAAAGTTTAAAAAATTTCGGTTTACAGGACAATGTTCCAACCTGCTGAGCCATACTAACCAGGGCTTTTTTTTTTTTTTTTAAGAACCGCATATAAAAGTTATTTATCTTTCTCTGTCTGACTTATTTCATGTAGTATAAGGCCCTTGAGGTCTATCAGTACTGTTGCAAATGGCAAGATTTTGCTTTTTTTTTATGGCTGAATTCTATTGTATTGTGTATGTATGCTATATCGTCTTTATCCATTCATCCATTGATAGACCCTTCAGTGGTTTTCATATCTTGGCTATTATAAACAAAGCTGCAGTGAACATGGGAGTGCATGTGTCTTTTCGAGTTAGTGCTTTTGTTTTCTTCCGATAGATACCCAGAAGTGGAATTGCTGGATCATGTGGTAGTTCTGGTTTTAATTTTTTTGAGGAACCTCCATACTGTTTTCCACAGTGGCTGTACCAATTTACTTTCCCACCAACAGTGCACAAAGGTCCCCTTTTCTCCACCTCCTTCCCCCCACTTATTATTTCTTGTCTTTTTGATAATGGCCATTGTAACAGGTGTGAAGTGATGTCTCATTGTGGTTTGGTTTTGCATTTCCCCAATGATTAGTGATGTTGAGCACCTTTCCATATGCCTGTTGGCCATCTGTATGTTTTCTTTAGAAAAATATTCAGGTCTTCTGTCCATTTTTATTTAGTTTATTTTGCTATTGAGTTGTATGAGTTCTTTATATATTTTGATATTAATCAACTTGCATATCACATATGTGATTTGCAAATTTTGTCTTCTATTCAGTAGGTTGCCTCTTCATTTTGTGGCTGGTTTCCTTCCCTGTGCAGAAGCTTTTTAGTTTGATCTACTCATACTTATTAATTTTTGCTTTTGTTGTTTTTGCTTTTGTTGTCCTGTCTAACAAATCATCACTAAAACCTATGTCAAGGAGCTTACTGTCAATGTTTTCTTTTAGGAGTTTTATGATTTCAGGTTTTGCATTCAAGCCTTTAACTCATTTTGAGTTAGTTTTTATGTACGGTGTAAAATAGTGGTCCAGTTGTACTTCTTTTGCACATGGTTGTCCAGGTTTGCCACCATCATTCATTGAAGAAACTGTCCTTTCCCCACAGTATCTTCTTGGCTCCTTAGTCATGGACTGATTGACCGTGTATCCATGAGTTTATTTCTGCATTCTATATTCTGTTCCATAATGCATCTGTTTTCCTGCCAATATTGTTCTATTTTGGTTACTGTCGCTTTGTAACATAGTTTGAAATTATGAAGCGTGATGCCTTTGGTTTTGTTCTTTTTCAAGTTTCCTTTGACAATTTGGGTCTTTGTGGTTTCATACAAATTTTAGGGTTGTTTCTTAAGGTTTCCCAACTTTCAACAATTAGCAGCTGTGGTAAAGAGAAGAGTGTTCTTGTGTTTAACTCCAATGAGATATAGAAAAACGCAGTAAGTCGTAGCTTTGAATTTTATTTAAAGTAGATATTTGTAATTGAGAGTTGGTTCCTTTGTGCTTTTTATTTCTGAATGGGTCAGCTATTTGTAGAGTGGAGAATCATGGGGGAAATTCAGCTGGAGTACTCTGAAATTTTGTTTTAACTTCGTTTTCTAATTTGGAACATCAAATCTATTACTTCCTTCATTCAGAGAGAACTGTCTCCCTTTAGTTTTTGGTACTGAGCGTTTTTTTTTTTTTTTTTTGGTACCGAGAGGTTGGTGTGCCTCTGAGTGTTGCCTTGGAAGCCATCAATTCTGTTGTAATCCAGAGATTGAATCCAAGGGTTTCCTGAAGGCAGCCTGTCATGTTTTTTCCTTGAATTCTCCCCTGTCTTCTATTAGAGAGGCCGTGAAGTGGGGTGGTTAATGGTGCAGGCTCTGTGGTGCAGAGCCTGCACCATTAACCAGTGCAGCCAGGTTTCAGTACAGGTTATTCTGCCTGTACTGAAACCTGGCTCTTGTTCTTACTATGTGGCTTATAAATATAGTAGTGATAGTACCGATTTGAGGTTTGTTGAGAGGTAAATGATTTGCTCCATCTAAAGTGCTTATTGCTTAGCACAGTGCCACCATTAAGCAAAAATGGTAAAAGCTTGATAATGGTAATTATAATTTTTATTATGTTTTCTCTCTCTATAGTCATTCTGTAGGGATACTCCCTGGTTCTCCAATGGTTGTTTATTCCTCCAGATTTCATTGATCTTATCAAAAGGCCATTGGATTGGCCTTTCAGGATAATGATATTTACTTTCAGAGAGATCTGCTTTTAGCCCCCTCCTCTACTTTGGTCTGCTTTTTAAAGTATTTGGCAGGTGTGTGTTTCATAGTTTTTAGTTTGAGGTCGAAGGCCATCTTTTGCTCATTGGAAGGTGGAATTATTTTCCTCAGGTTTTTAAGTTTTATTGTTTTCATAGACTTTTAGGGGAGGAGAGGAGAGAACATATACCTTTTCACTGCTATCTTCCAATAATTTTTTGATTCTCAGAGGCATTTTTATTTTTAAAAACCATGTAGTACCATCACTTTCCATGTACCCTGCTTATGTTGCCACTTCTTGGCTTTTCGGTCTTAGGTCTGCTCTGTTGACTTCCTGCTGGTACTGTGGAGGACTGGCCCTCTCACAGTGTCCTCTCCCGCCCACACGCAGTCGCATTTCTCGTGCTCACCCCCTATGTATTTATGTCTGCAGTAAGATTATTATTTGTTGTTACCTTATTATGTTGTTCTAGATGCATGCTGTTGTACTGTGTAGAATACTGTGATTAGTTTTCCTTTTCAGCACAATTTTTTGTTTTCCCTGGAATTAATTGATTTGTTTAATTTTTTTAAGTTGGCAAAGGTTTATTAATTTGTTGTAAATCTTCTCCCAATGCCTTCAGGTTCATCTCCTGAAAAATTCTTTCCAAGAACCTTCTAATGTGGCCTAATTCAGCCTTGTCGCTCTCCTGGCCTGCTGGAGATTTTCCTTCACCATCATCCTGGAGATTCTCTTTACCTTTCTTTTGTGCTGGAACCTTGGTTTCCTGGATTCCCTGTATTTTGTGGCTTACTTCTTTATTTTGGTGGAGTACATCCTCAAGTGGCTTTTTGAGAAGGGTGAATAGGAGATAAATATTTTAAAGCCTGACATATTTGGAAAAATGTCTTTATTCTCTTGTCACTGCATTGATAGTTTGGCTGAGTATAGAATTTGGGGTTAAAAATCATTTTCCTTTGGGTTTTTTCTCCATTATTTTGTAGCTTTCAGTGTTGCCTTTGATGATTGCTTTTCTGAATTTCGATCTCTTCTGTGAAACCTACTTTTGAGCTTGCCAAATCACCTGCCCCTGATGTTGGGACCTTTCGTCCCTAGAACTGCAGGTAAACCACGCCTCTGTTATCCTCCTGGGCCTTCCAAAAGTCTGCCTTCCACTTGGTAACAATGGTATTAGTCACTGGACTGGGAACTGCAGGTTTGCATGTGGCCTGTTTCCAGGGCATAGCTTGCTTTTCCCTTACAGTGCATTCTAGCAAGTCATCATTTTCACCCTGCATTGAAGACATGTTGCACAAAGATGAGACAATAATTTTCAAAGAAGTGGTATGTACAAGCCAGCAGTTTCTCAGGGAAAAAAAAAGAGGACCAAAATTTTAATTTAGAATAAGGAAGACCAACATCGATGCAAGAAGGACAAAAGTACTTTTCTGACTTATCTTAGGATGGTTAATGGGTTAGTTGGTCCATTGTCCATCTCCACTGTGAATGGTATAAAGAGGTAGTGTAGGAGCCCAGCCTCATTCTTTAAGTTAGTGACTCCCAGATCTACCTGCACATTAAGTTATGATGCCCTTAGCCTCACCCCAGACCAACTGAATACGAATATGTGGGTGTGGATCCTGGACATGTGCATTACAAAAAACCCCCTTGCCCTGACCCTGTGGCTCAACTGGTTAGGTGCTGTCCCACAAAACGAAATGTTGCTGGTTTGATTCCTGATCAGGGCACATGCCTAAGTTGTGGGCTTGGTTCCCAGTGAGGGTGCGTGTGAGAGGCAACCAATCCATATTTCTCTCTCACATCAGTGTTTCTCCCCCTCTCTTTCTCCCTCCCTTTCCCTCTTTCTAAAATAAATAAATAAATAAATAAAATCTCCTAAGGTGATTCTAATGTGTACTTAAGGTTGAGAATAACTTCTTTAGGGGCTTAAAATCTAGGTGAAAGTTAAAGGATGAACATTAATTGCTATAAAATTGAAAGATTATGATGAGATCTGTGATCACAAGTACATGAATTGGAAGGTTTTTAATTAGCTGGAGTCATCAGGAAAGGCCTCATTGAGGAGGTAAGTTTTGAGTTAGTGGAGTTTTTGTAGTGAGTGAGGGGACATCCTAGGCCAGGGATTGAATTTCAAGTATTTTGACTGGGTGTGGAATATCTGGGGAATAGTGTAAGTAAAGATTCGATGTTTGGTTGCAGCCAGATTCTACACAATCTCGAGTGTCAAACTAAGGGGTTTGACTTTTCTGCAGGTTGTAGGGAGTCTTTGAGGGGGCAATGAGGATTTCTGATGAACAGGCATGATGAAAGTGGTGTCTTTGAAGAATGATGCAATGGGAACAAGGGGTGTGTAGTTTGAACACATGAGGCAAGAGCCTGGGGAAAGGAAGACCAGTTGGAAAGCTACTCTTATGGTCCAGACTGTAATGCTCTGAGCTAGGAAAAGAGCAGTGGTATTAAGAAAGGAATGTAAACATTTATATAATGTTTTCAAAAACAACCAAGTTCTTTTCCACATCTCATTAACCCTCACAATAGCTTTGTGGTATTTACTTCCATATTTCTAAAAGGAGGAACTGGTATACAGAGGTTAAACTGCTGTGAAGTTACCATGTGGAACATGGAAGTGCCTGACTGGATGATGGCAGCTCAGTGCTGGGGAGCTGCAAGGGTGCTTCTCAGGTGTCAGGTTGGGTGTGAAGGTGGTGAGTTCCTCAGTGGCAAACTCAGTGCCAAGTCCCTGGCTGTGGTCTCAGGTAACCCCCTGTGTTTTTTATGTGACTTCCGTTGCATTTATAGTTAGATATAAAATGACTTCTTATAAAGGTGTGGGGAAGGAAGGGAAGAAATGACTGTCATCAATTCAATTGGTCTCAAATAAGAATCTTCAGGCCTTTTCTGAGTATCTTTGGGTTTTCAGATAATTAAATTTTGTTGAATATGACAAGGCTTAGTATAGGTGTGGGTAGTCTGGGTATGGGGCTCCAAATATGGACTGAGTAGATTAGTAATATCTGGGTTTCGTTTTCTCGTATGGTTGAGAAGAGAACTGAGGAGTGTGGTAGTGTAGACATCAGAGAACATCCTCGTGGCTCTCGTGACTGGGATGTTTGATGAAGATCACATTCTTCTCAGGGCTGTCGATTGAATCACATCCACCACTGTAGTAACTTACTCTCATTTTTCCATGTGTAGTGCACACTTTTTTTGCCTAAATTTTTGAGGGAAAAATAAGGATGCACATTATATGTGGGTAGCACTAATTCTGTATTTATATAAATGATTTTTTAAAAAGATTTTATTTATTTATTTTTAGACAGAGGGGAAGGAAGGGAGAAAGAGAGGGAGAAAAACATCAATGTGTGGTTGTCTCTTGTGCGCCCCTCACTGGGGAACCTGGCCCACAACACAGGCATGTGCCATGACTGGAAATCAAACCCATGACCCTTTACTTCCTAGGCCTATGCTCAATCCACTGAGCTGCACCAGCCAGGGCTATAAGTGTTTCTATTTCCTTTATGCTTATGATGGGTTAAAAGTGTAACTCTAGAAAGCAATAATGATATCTGTATACAAAATAATACCCTGGAATATGATAATCAGTTTGGTTTATAAATAAATAAAAATTGAATTAAAAAATTAAAATTAAAGTTTTCTTCCCGTGAAAGGTTGGGCCAAAAACATGGGCATACATTATACATGGCAAAATACAGTATTTTGTTCACATGTTTACTGTGTTGGTGTGCTCATCCATTTTGTGTACCAAGATTCTGAGGCAATTTAAATACCAGCTTCAAGCAGCCATGCACGTGATGAGATGTACTTTTCCATCTGCTGTATTTGCTTCCTTGCAACCAAAAGCAGCAGAAGAGTGTGCCAGGGGGCTAAGGGATGCTGGGGAGGTATAAAGGAGTAAGTCATCATCATGGCAAACCTTGATCAGATTTTCCTGTAAAATGCTAAGGTGTGGGTGAACAGAATGAGAGTGTGGATGGAGAGGGGGTTAAGATTTTGTGCTTTGGGTGTTCTCAATCCAGGTGCATTGGGTAACATTCATTGGATCCTGCTGGGATGAGGATCAAGTCTACTGTGGTCATTTGAAATGACAGCATCCTTGGAAAACTGAAATGTCACATTTTATTTCAACTGTTTATTTTCTCACTTTAGAATACTGGGACCTTCAATGGCAGGAGACAGAGTGATCAGAAGACCGAGATGAATTTTAACACTATTCTAGAAGAGATTCTTATTAAAAGGTCACAGCAGAAAAAGAAGACATCGCCCTTAAACTACAAAGAGAGACTTTTTGTGCTGACGAAGTCCATGTTAACCTACTATGAGGGCCGAGCAGAGGTAGGAGACAATCAAAGTTTCCTTTGCTGCTTTCTGTGTTGATACCACTTTCTAATCCTGGTCTCTACCCCTAGTCCTATGGAATAAGCTTTAGGTTAAGGAAGTTAATAATGAAGCTAGGGTAATAATATGTTATCATTTGGATTTGAAAGATAAAGTTTAGGATATGGATTGAAATTATTCACAAGTCCATTAGTTATGAGTTTAGTATATATGGGTATACATTTTATATCAGCCTACTAAATTAATCTGTTAGTGAAATCAAATCCCATAAATTACAGGGTATGGCACAAATAACGCCTCTTTTTATTATGAAATCTTTTATTGTAAAATCATAAGCATGTAATTCTGTAACATAACAATATCACAGTCAAGTATACCACATGACATTTTAGGTGAAATGTTCAAATTAAAACTATAAATTATTACACTCATATTATTACCCTACCAACCATACTCAAGCAGGCGTTACTTCTGCCGGACCCTGTGTGTCAAAGTCTTCCTGAACACGTAGGAACTGTCCTGTATCAGTTAATTATACAGTGAGGCAGACATCTATCCTCCCCTGTTTCCCTGGCCCCAGGCTCCTTCAATATGATGGCAATATGCGTTCATTGAAACCCTTCCTATTAAGTACAGTTTATTGTGCTTTTGGAAGCATGCTGAGAAATCCTGTTCTGGGTGATGAGAAATTCAGTCAAGCCATATGTTCCAAGGCTGCTGTTGGAAAACCTGTGTTTCAGTTTCTGCTCTGGGCCATTCTTTGGTTTACCTTCCTTGTTCTTATTGCTCTCAATTAGCTCACATTTCTGCACATTCTAGTGAACTGGTGATTGATCTTCCCGGCAATTTATGTTTCTTGATCTTACTCATAATAACACCGAGCAGAGGGGGTTTCATAAGTGGTCTTGCTTTCTGGTCAGGGAACTAAAGGACAGGTGGGTCAGGCCATCTGACGTGGCAGTGGAGGCTCTGTGTGGTGTTGAGATGGAATCCAGGGGGGATTAATCAGGGAAAAGGCCTGCTCAATGATGGTGCGAAAACAAGGAGTGGAGCAATTTCTGTCTGTTGAGATATTGAGTAACACATTTTCAAGTGGTAAGTAAATCTGCCACTATCATTAGCTAAGAAATCAGGACCCTTTTATAATTGGACTTTGGTACTACTAATTTGGTTGATGTGTTGTTTCTTTCTTTCTTTTTTTAAAGATTTTGTTTATTTTTAGAGAGGGAAGGGAAGGAGAAAGAGAGAGAGAGAGAAACATCAATGTGCAGTTGCTGGGGGTTGTGGCCTGCAACCTGGGCACGTGCCCTGACTGGGAATCGAACCTGCGACACTTTGGTTCGCAGCCCGTGCTCAATCCACTGGTGCTACGCCAGCCAGGGCTTGATGTGTTGTTTCTAACACTGCTCCGGTATGGAAACTGACAAATATTTTCTAAGTCAAAGAGTAGGGAGACCAGTCATGTCAGGGAACTTGAAGGCCAACTCCAGGTTCAGTGATTTGCTAGAACTCATGGGACTCAGCGTGCAGTTCTACTCACAGCTACAGTTTATTACAGTGAAAGGAGACAAAGGAAAATCAGCAAAAGGAAAAGGTAAATGGGGTGAGTCTGGAGGAAACCAGGCACAAACTTGCAAGAGTCCTTTCTCAGTGGAGTCACGAAGAGTGTGCATAATTCCTCCAGCATCGAATTGTGGCAGTTGTGAACTGTATACCAGGAAAGCTCACTTGAACCCCAGTGCCCAGGGTTTTGATCAGAGGCTGATCATGTAGGCACCCTCTGCCTAGCGTGTACCAAAATCCTAGACTCCAGAAAGGAAGCAGGTGTTCAGCTTAAAGCATGTTGTTTGTACAGTTTTAGGCTCAGTGAGCCCTTCTTATTGGTGCTAGGAATGGCAGTACCCTCCCAAAGTCCATGTTCAAGCCATAGGCCAACCTTGTAAGAAGGTCTTTGCCAAGACAGTAGTCTCATAGACCTGCTGCTTTTAACTCTTTCTTTGGAAATCAGTGGTAATAATGATACAAATTTTCGAGCACCAAATGTATGCCAGGCACTGGGCTAACTACTTTACATGCATTATTTCCCCCCTCAGAACAATGCTAAATTGTCTTAATTAGTATCCCCATTTCACAAATGAGTGACATGAAGCTTAGAAAGGTTAACAGCTTTCACAAGGTCATTCACCGAATGAATTACATGGCTTATTTCTTCAAAGCCAGCTTTGAAACCACTGTGATAGTCCAGAGGAAATTAGAAAAAAATCTATGAAGTCTTTCTAAATACAGATAGAGTTTTTTTTAAACCAAGGATTTTTTTTATTACTTTCAGTTATGAATTTTTTTAATTGTCTTTGTGATAGAAGAAAATTAACACTTGACAGGGTTTTTGGGCTGTCTCTGCCACTGTCAGCTTGGACACTCTAAAACGGTGTTCTTCCATCTCTACATATAGTTTAGAAATTACTTTGTTATACATTTTCCATCTGCCTTTTGTCATCACTGTGTCCACCCCAGCACATATCCATCACCAAGTTGCATGAATTCTCTTTGTTGTGACTATGTGGTGGCTCCCAGCCCCAGTCTTTTAGGTGGATCCCTGCTCTACCTGGTTCCACTCTTGAATCTTTATCTTTCATCTACAGGGTCTTCAGAGAGATACTGAAACCTGCAGCGTTGTATCTTCTCTGGGATCAGTTAACTCTCCTTAGCGTGGAATGCAAAATGCATGATGCAGTGTCCTTATCTGGTGCCTTGCTAATATTGTTCACTCTACTCGGAGGGATGTCCTTCTCTGCCTTCCTGCCAGGATCTCTCTCTCCATCCACTATTTCTTTTAGCTGTCAGAAATTTATTGAGTGCCTGGCAAACACTCATCTTTTCAGACTTACTGTATTTTTTGGACTATAAGATGCATCCCCCCACCCACAATGTGGGAGGAATAATGGTTGTTAATGCTGCTGTTGATTTCTTTGTACATTTATATTGGTGAAATATGTTATTTATATTATTAAATATTTCACCACATTTTTTTGCTTCAAAAACTTTTTTCCTGTTTTCCTCCTCTAAAATCTGGGTGCCTCTTATGGTCTGAGAAATATGGTAGCTCAATCCCTACCTTTTCCGAAGCCTTTGCTATATCTTCCCCACGAAAAGTAGAATCCCCAGCCTGCTCCAGCACTCTGTGCCCTGTGCATACTTTTCTCATGGCACCTTGGTTGTCTGACTTTATTTACATGTCTGTGTCCCCCATTGGACTTTAAGCTTTTTGAGGGCAGGGTTCATGGCTTACCCATCTTTTCATTTCTGAGGGCCCAGTGCAGAGTGGGTGCTCAGTTGGATGGGAGGAGAGATGGGGAGACCGCAACCTTAGAAGCAGGCAGGGCAAGTTTATCCTAAACATAGATTAGGAACCATGACAACGCTGTCACACTGTGAATAAGTGGAAGAGTCAGAATTTGAACCTTGCTATTCTTTCTCCAAATTCAGTGCTTTTTCCATAGTGCCACAGGTGCCTACCTTAACATTTTATTCCAGTTGTGTTGAAATCAAACATTCTTTGTAATGAGATGCTTGAAATGTTAATCTTTTACCTCGGTTAACTGACGGGATGGTTGAGGCAGTTAGGTATAAGTATGATGTGACACGAATCTCTTAAACATCCTGGGCAAACTCTCATGTCTCTGTGGAGTCTTCTGGGTCACAAAAGGTTGTTTTCTTGACCACCCCTGAGAGCCTGGATTGTCAGTGACTGGGGATAAGAGCCTGTTAAGGTTGTGAGATGATGGGATGTTTCTCTTTTAGTTGTACCCTTAGATAGGGGGACCACCCAGTGGGAAGCGTAGGTTCGCAGGCCACTGCTAGTCCCTACATGGAGATTTGTGTCTTTCAGCCCTCCCTATGATTCTGGAGAGTGGGTGTGTGTGTGGGGAGAAAGGTTTCTTTACTCCAGGGCAGTTGGAAACATTTGCATCAGACTTTATACATTATCAGACAGTTCACTAGCTTGTATAAAGCAATATAGCTCTGAATACTCAGTAGGTACAGTACAGCTGTTATTGTACAAGGGAATTTTCTGGCTCTGAAAATTCTCAGCTATATTATCCCATAAAAACTCATATTCTTATAGGCAGTTGAATTTTCTTGTTTCTGAAATAAGGTAGTATCGAGTTCCTCTTTTGTGTCAGATCAGAAGAAGAACAAATTTCCTTTTTTATGCCTCTTCTTCTGATTTGTATCTTTCTTCTTAATCTTCTGTCCTGGATATGAACTTCTTCGTTATTAATCATTTAAAAGGGCTAAGATGCAGGCCTGAAATCCTAGGGTCTGATTTATCCTCTTAATTTGCCAACTTATCCATTTTCATTTAATAACATTTTCTGTTTCTACCCCCTCCTGTGAAAGAAGCAGAAATAACATTCTGCCTGTGGAGAAGCAGAAATAACATTCCTTCCATCCACACCCTTAAAAAAATTTTTTTATAACTTTGTGTTTTGCTTAGTTTCAAACTTTAAAGAAGTTGCAAGAATAGTATAAGGAACTCTCAAGTAACCTTGACTCAGATTTGCAAATTGCCTATGGTTTTGTCCCATTTGCTCGATTTTCCTCTTTGCATCTTTCTCTTTATATGCATGTTATTTTCCGAACAATTTGAGGGTAAGTTGTAGACATTGCCCCTTTTGTCACTAAATATGTCACTATGTATTGTCTGAGACCAAGACCATTCTCTTTTATAACCACAGTACAATGATAAAAAAATCAAGAGTTTTAAAACTGGTATGATTATTGTATCTATAGTCTGTAGTCAAATTCCGTTTATCTTTCTGCTGACACTCATAGCTATTTCTCAGCCTCGTCCCCTTGCCAAGTTCAGGATCTCATCTCTGATCATGCATTGCGTTTAGTTGGTAAAGACATACAGTGTTTAATTATTGATGGTGAGAGGAAGAGAAACGTGAGGAAGAGATGACATCTTTTGTTACATACTATAAAATGTCAACTATGTCATGAATACGGAGTGATTGTCTATGACAGTCCAAACATGAAATCAGATTTAAAAATTATTACAGTCTGTTCTCCTCCTCTCCTTCTCATGGTCATCATTAGGGCGACTGTAATTTCCCAGCAGAGAGCGTGTTTGAGCCTGGTCCACTAAAATGACTAAAACTCACTTACTCCTCTTTCCCAATCTCTAGTCTTGCTTCAGTCTTAACTTTTTATTCTTCTGTGTAAAACAGTTGTTGGGCATGTCAAATATTTTAGGAACAGTACAGTGTCAGTCATTACTAGTAAACAGAGAGGGAACTTAATCAAAGGCTTGGCCCTCGTGATCTAATTAAAAGTGGAACTAACAAAAGGACCTAGATTTTGAAAAATGCTCTAGGGTCTGGCTATGATAGTTGTGGTTTGTTCATCAGTTATTTGTATTATGATGAGGAGAGAAAGGCTGTAAGAAAAATCAGTGTTTTTGTTCAAAAATGATACCTAGTTTATTTTATGCATAAGTTTTAGCTCTTAGCAATTTTTAGTGTATCAAAGTCAAATTTCCATCAGAGTTTTATTTAGCAGTTTTTCCACTGAATATATTCAAAAGACTGTGCTGTAGGCACTGAAGGCAATTATGAAAAGAACGATTCCCAGAATGTTGGAGAAATGGCATTATAATTGAAATAAAAAGTGTCTCACTTTACCTCTGTTTTCCCACCTGCCAATCTTGAAAGAAACGTGTCTTAATTGGAAGTGTTTATAACTTGTTGCAATTTAAAAACAAATAACTATATTTGACATAATGATTTTTATAACCTGTGTTTTATTTCTCTGTATTGCATCATGAACTACTAGGCTGGGGATTCTTAGAAATCTTTGAAGCTACTTCTGTAATTATTTTCTATTCAGTGTTTGTTGATGAAGATAGGTAGGTTGGCTTTTTCTTGAGGGACAGTTAAAAAGGAGACCAAATTATATGAGTGGAGGAGCTCTGGTAGCACAAGTATAGACTATGTGGATTGGGGGTGGAGGTTGGGGAGGGTTTGGGGAGGACCTCCACTTAGTGAAGGGTTGGCGGATGAGCAATGCTGGGCAAAGAAAGCCCTTTCCATACAGACGTCCTGGGGTGAAAGGGAGCTCGGCGTGCTGGTGGGACTCTTCTGTTCTAGACCTGTATAGATGTGCATAACTGGTAATTACCCATGTGAGGGGTGGTTGATTTTGTTAGTAATAAAAAAGGAATCATAATTTTAGAGCTTGAAGGAACTTTAGAGAATGACCCCAAAATGTTTCCCATCTAGAAAATGAGCAAGCATAAGGAGATTATTTGCTCCAGGGCACCCAGCAAGCTGGCGGGTGCCTGAACCTGGACCAAAACTCGGACCCGAATGTCTCTGTATCAGCCTCTGATGGTGCTGCCAGTGTCCTGGAAAGGACATGTTTGGGTGGCCCAAGAAGGCGAGGGCACTTAGACACCCTAAATAATACAGCGGTTCATGGAATGGACACCTTCTTAGCAGCTGTTAAGACCCCTCTGCTTAAAAATACTTGTCACTTTTTTGCCTTTGAAGCTTTGCCCTGGCTGTGACTAACAGTTCTCCTTCTCTCCTCCATTTCCCCATGTCACACCTCAAGTCTTCTGAAGTGGGAGACCTTTCCTATCTCTCTGGTTGTAAATGTCTTGCCCTTTGTGAATTACTGTTAAATTTATGTGTTGTTATTATTGCCTTTTTTTGTCACTGACTACATAATGATTGTAAGGGCCGAGGTTGTTGCCTCATCATTTAAACATACCACATTATACCTTGCACTTACTAAGCTCTCTAAAGGTTTTTGTTGGTGATGATCAGTTAGTATTTGAAGCATCAAAAAGAGACCCAGCGATAGTGATTTTCCATTCAGTTGTTTTCCATTTTACTTTATTTTTTTTGAGGAGATGCATTACTTAAGCTTAGAAATACAACTATGTTTTTATTTGGTATTTATTAGTATTAATCTCTCCCTCAAACTAAAATGTGGATGTTATTATAAACAATTCAAGGTATGAACTGTCAGAAGAAATCACATTGCAATTTGAGAAAGTGAAACTCCATTTTGAGTTGTTTCTAAAACTGTTTCAGGCATTCTCTTAGCCACTGGCTGACGCTGGTCAGGTGCGTGCAGAGGAGTATCTGCAGGAGGGAGCGCAGAAGCCCCGGTGTTATTCAGCAATTAATTCTAATGACTTTTAGGAGAATGCCTCTTATTATTAGTCTTTATGAGTATACTGTGCTTCCGAGATAAATATTTAAGTTTGATGATAAGTATTGGAGAGATTTAAAATACATTGTTATTGTCTTTTTTTTCTTACGAAGGCTCTTTATTTACCCTTTTTAAATTTTAATCTTAGAGAACTGTCTCTAATATTTGCATGATTCCATATTAGTTAGCACCTGAAGTGAAAAATTGCATGAAATATATACAATGTAAGTTGTTTGTTAAGTAAAATTATGTAAGAGACAATCAAAATCTCTAGTGATTTTTAATGGATCATGAAAGAGGAATTTCTCTCCCCATCATCCTAGTTATACGAGAAAACTTTTTTCCATTCTATCTTTGTTCTAAGTAATCACATAGGTATAGGTGTTCCTTAATTTTTTTTGCCACTGAAAAAAGTAACATGGATAGGTGTACATCCTTGCTAGTGAGACTGTAACATGTGAATTTTGCTCCTTTTACAGGAATACATATATTACATATGTATGTATTTGTATCTATATGTATATCTGTATCTTTATCTCTACTTATGTTTCCTGACGGAAGAGAGTCTAAACACTTTGGTTTGTTATGTAGGACTCAGCTCATTTGTTTTAGCTCATTCGTCGTTTGTACCACAGAAGATTTAGTGAGCACGTACAGTATGGTTGGATGGAAGAGTTGGCAGATGAGTGATTCTGGCTTTGTTAATTGTGCAGCCTGACCGAGCAGTATTTTTTGGGTTCATAATTGCAGACTCTCTTTCACTGCTTCTACTCTGTTGTGAGGGGGCCTCTGGAGACCTACAGTTCCTGTACTTACGTGCCACTGCTGTTTGCATTCATGCATGCATTTCTGGATTGCTTTGGACTCTAACTCCACCGGCCCTTCGGTTTCTAGGTGTAACAGGGGCGGTTACACCTACAGGATTGCAGGGTTTCCTTCTGTTCTTGAATTTTCCATACCATAGATTCACAGAAGTATCGCGTGCAGGGGCTTTGTGTACACACTTGCCATGCTCCGTTCTCCTCAGCATCTCTGTAAAGTAGATGACCAACAAATTTGTCCACCATGTATTTCACAAGTGCAGAAACTGAGGGACAACCGAGGCTCCTTCTCTGAAGTGACATACATGCCATTTGAGTAGGTGAAATAAAACGTCTTATCTTTCTGGCTAGTGTGCTGTTAAACCACATTGTGCTACTTCCCACAAAGGGGACTTCCTTAAACAGTAACTTCACTGACCACCTCAAGACACGTTTCCTTCCTCCTCCCCTTCGTTGGCTTTAAAAGAAGCATCCCTCAACTGTTTTTAATTTGTGCTTTTTTTCTCCTTACCATACCCTTGTGAGGTGGTGGGAGCCCTGTGCATTTCAGTAAATTAGAGTTGTGCAGAAAAAAGAGCCACAGATGGAACATTTTTCTCTGAATGCATATATGAAAGTAGTTGAAAAGGGTTATACTTACTTTGAAATTCTTAAGAACTTCAAAGTGGGTTTGGTTAAGTAATATGAACAAAAATTCATTTCATAAATACTTTCAATGATTTGCTACAGGGAAACCTCACAAGTAACTCAAAGAAGACTTAATTATGTTCATAGTCTATCTCAACAGTAGAGGACAAGGTCACACTTGAAAAAGACCCCTGTAAATCTACCTCCACGTATCAGTGACTTAGTTTAACACTTTAAAATAGTAAACTAAGCTGATTAGTTTAGTTTAGATGTACTCAGCCCTGAGTACAATATCAAAATAAATGGTAGAAATTTGAATTTTTTTGGAGAAAGATGAGTAGTTTGATGCCGAAGATCAAATACGTAATTTGGAATTAAAAAAAAAAAACAGGGCCATTTCCTTATTTTCAGAAATCGCAATCACTTTCTAGGGATAGGTATAAGGATAGCTGTAGGAAACAGCACCAACATCCACGGCCAAGATAATGTTTATCCTGAGGTTCTGGAAGCGGCTTATCAGCTTCCTGTTCCTTCTTCCTTACAGGAACTTCAGTTGTGGTCTTAGGCCTGCCTCTGAGTTCATAGAATTTCTGTGAGTTAAGAGAGCGGACTATTCTGCAGGCTGATTGCTTGCCGACCTTGGGGGCGGGAGATTTAGCATTCTCAGCCTCTCTGAGCCTGTGTTGGTGGAACTCTGGTTGGGGACTGTCTGATGCGGATGGTTTTCTCTGGATGTTGATCCATGGGGTACATGACAGGGTGGTGGTGTGATAAATGTGGTGTTATTCCAATTTTACAATTTTAGGGTTCAAATCCTAAATTTGTTGATTACTAGCTGTGACCTGGGACAGGTTACTTAATCTCTCTGTGCCTCATTTTTAAACTGGGGCAAATGATACTATTTCCCTCAGAGGTTTCTATGAGAAGTAGAGGGACATGAAGTGGGTAGAATAGAGCCTGGCATGTAGTAAGTATGTTGTAAGCATCAGTGGCTGTTATTCTGGGTAAGTTGCACTGTTGCCCACTTTTAGCGTTTTTGTGGGATGCATTTCAGAGTTTCTGTTCTTGTGTCTGGCTTTTCTCAGATTGAGAACTGATTTGCAATAAGCACAACTGTTTCATTCTCCTAGGAGGTCACTAATCCCAGGGCACTCAACTGACTCTTGAAATTGGTCACTGTTGCTTGTGATGTTATATTGTGGTGACTGTATAGGGAAATGCCGACCTTGGGGGCGGGTGATTTAGCATTCTCAGCCTCTCTGAGCCTGTGTTGGTGGAATTCTGGTTGGGGACTGTCTGATGCGGATGGTTTTCTCTGGATGTTGATCCATGGGGTACATGACAGGGTGGTGGTGTGATAAATGTAGTGTTATTCCAATTTTACATTTTTTTGTAATAACAAAGGTGGATCTACCTTGAATCCCATTAAAGAAATGTAAGGATTAGAACCTTTCAATTCCATAGCCCTTCCTAAGGCCCCTAGCAATTTTGTTTCATAATTTTGCACTTAAAAAAAGAGAACCTTCTCCCCAAAGTGTATAAGCTTCAGGTCAGTCAAAACCTGGATCTCTGCAGAGCACATGTAAGATTTAATTTATTTTAATATCTGACAATATCTTCAGATTTTGCCAGTGAAACACTCCTAAGCATCTCCACTGTAAAACAGCTAAAAAACAAGCATGTTTATAATTGGTTTATGTTTTTAAAAACCTTCCTTTCAAGAGGTAAGTGGTAACTTCCAGGCAAGAAGGGTAAATGTGGTGATTGCCCCCTCCCACAACCAGATCAAAATTACAACTAAACTGTAGAACAACTGTCATTCAGAAACACCCAAAATCTGGCTGAATGGAATTCCTACAACTAGGAAATTAAAGAAATCACATTGAGACTGGTAGGAGGGGCGGAGACACGGAACAGGCTAGTCCCACACCCATGTATGGTGGATAAAAATTGGGAGGGATATCTTAGCAGCAGAGGTCCCCCCTGAGGAGTGAGGGTTCCCATCCCACATCAGGCCCCATGGGACTAGTACCAGGCACCCCAGCTGAGGGGGCCAGACCCAGGAAGAGAAGTCCCCATAACTTCTGGACAACTTCAGACCACATTGGAGCACCACCACCCAACCACCTCCATAAGCAAAACACTCAAGGGGCAGACTCAGTGGGCACCAGAATCCCACAGGGCAAGTCCTGATCTTTGGGGTGGACTCTTATACAGTTGATTCTCCACAGTGGCCAGAGGTCGGTGTTTGGTAGTTGCAACCAGTGCTGGCCACTGATCGGCCTGGGGGTAAATCCCTCTCATTGATGTCCCTTCCAGCAGCAATCAAGGCTCAACTACAAGAGGAGGACATATACCACCTACATGGAGTTTTTGCACTGGATTGCCCAACTCGGGTTACCAGGGAGGCTGTGCCATTGGACCCTACAAAACACCTGCTATGTTAGGCCACTCTATGAAGACAGGGAGTCAAAGCAGCTCTACCTAATACATAGAAACAAACACAGCGAGGCTGCCAAAACAAGGAGACAAAGAAACATGTCCCAAAGGAAAGAGAACAAAACTCCAGAAAAAGAACTAAACAAAATGGAGACAAGCAATCTACTAGATGCCGAGTTAAAAACACTGGTTATAAGGATGTGCAGTGAACTTAGTGAGAACCTCAACAGCATGAGAAAGGACCAGTCAGAAATGAAGGAAACACTAACTGAAGTGAATAATTTATAGGGGATCAATAGAGTAGATGAAGCTGAGAATCAAATCAGCAATTTGGAATTAAGAAAGTCTGTTTAGAAAACAATCAGAACAACAAAAAGAAAAGAGAATAAAAAAAAGTGAAGACAGTGCAAGGAGCTTCTGGGACAACCTCAAACATACGGACATTTGCATCACCTCGCACCTGCTGGAGTGGTTGTCATCAGTAAGTCAACAAGCAACAAGTGTTGGACAGGATGTGGAGAAAAGGGACCCCTCATACACTGTTGGTGGGAGAGCAGGCTGGTGCAGCCATTGTGAAACACATTATGGAGTTTCCTCAAAAGATTAAAAATGGAACTGCCTTTTGACCCAGTGATCCCATTTCTGGGAATATACCTGAAAAAACCCAAAACACTAATTTGAAAGAATATGTACACCCCTGTGTTCATTGCAGCATTATTTACAATAGACAAGATCTGGAAACAGGCTGAGTGCCTATCAGTAGATGAGTGGGTAAAAAACTGTGGGGTGGTGGTGTGGGTGGGAGCGTGCTGACTGGGTTTTGGCGTTTAGTGCAATGCTGCGGTGGGGAGACCTGGACCTGATGCACAGACACTTGAATTAGCTTTAGCAGAAGAGATATGGGGTAGCCATAGAACATTAAGGATGAATTCAGGCAGACCTGAGGCCATAGAGAACTTGCCTGCTCTTTACACTATTTTCCAAGGAGAGGTTGCTATGGTGACAGACTGTGGAGCCATTGTCAAAATCCCAGGCTGTCAGAAGCAAGGTCTGGTCCATTGAACTCACATGTCATCCTGTTGAGTGGCTAAGCCCTCTGAGATAGGAGATGTTGGAGACAAAAGTATGGGTGAAACTTATTGGCCAAGAGATGAAAAATGATAAAATAAAAGTATCCCACTCCATGGGAGTTGTCGACCAAAGGATTGGGAAAGACCTTGAACCCAGCAATATCATGGAGCAAGAAGAGAGGCAGAGGTGGTCCTTCCAAGAGTACACTGGGCAAAAGATCACCCTCGAGGCTGTCCTGAACACTGCCTGCAAGCAGTGTGGCTGTAAAGGCCACTTTGCAAAGGATTGTGTCATGCAGCCAGGGGCCCAAATACTCTCTGATACCTGATGAAGATGAGGAGAAGGAAAAGGCAAAGTCAGCAGAGTGTGAGAAGCTAGACCCCATGAAGAACTCTAGAAAAAGAAAGGAAAGAAGAAAAAGAAATACAGAGACAGGAAGTCACCTGACTCTGACAGCTCAGACTCTGAGAGTGATACAGGCAAGAGGGCAAGGTGTACACCAAAGGACAGCAAGACAGCAAAGTAAGAAAAAGAAGAAACACAAGAAGCAGCACAAGGAGTGAGAGTGCGAAGAGTGGAGGGGGTGGTCGAGAGAAGAAGGAGCCAGGATGCGACTTTTAGCCCTGGCTCCTAAAAGGCCCAAGAGTGAGAATGTGGCCTCCCACCCCCTTACTTCCTTCCCATAGGAGGTGGCCTCCCCTCAAGCAGGAGGCAGGTTTGGGAGTTACATGTCAGAAGCATCTGCCTGAATGAGTTGTTTCCTTGTCACTTCTGGTCCTTTTGCAAATGACCCCCGCAGCTCACCTGTCCATTCACCCAACTTCTTTTATTCAGCAGGAGGGCCTATTACCCTCTCCAGATGCCATGACCAGAGCCTGATTCCTGTGCAGGAGTCCAGGCTAGAGCCACAGTTACTGCTGTGGAGGAGTTTCTGGCTATAGGTGGAGAGCAGGGTGATTGGCCCCTCCCTGATGGTTTGCCCTGGGCTGAGTAGCGGGGGATCTCTGCTGCACTCAATCAGCACTGGGGCAGATAGGAGACCGTCAGTCTGAGGACACGGTAAGAAGTGGTGCTTGCATTTTTTTTCCCCTAACATGACTTTACTATTCTGGAAGTGACAGTTAGTGGTTGCAGTCAGAAAATCATTGTTCACAGTGACTGAGCGTGTGTGTGACGTTCTGCCAGACCATCGAACCAGACAGCTCAAGCCAAGATTATTGCTTTACTTTGTTTGCTGTATGAGTCAGTTGGTTCCAGTTCAGGTTTCTGCTTAAATTCCTGGCAGTAAATGAAAGTGTATTTGATTTCAAACTTAAAAAAAAAAAAAAGTGGTACATTTACCCAATGGACTACTATGCGGCCATAAAAAAGGACAATGTACCTTTTGTGACAGCATGGATGGGCCTGGAGATTATTATGCTATGTTAAATAAGCCAGTAGGAGAAAGACAAATACCATATGATTTCACTTATATGTGGACTCTAATGAACAAAATAAACTAATGAACAAAATAGAAACAGAAGCATGGATACATGGAACAGGCTGACAGCTGTCAGAGGGGAGGGAGGGTTGGAGAACTGGATGAAAAAAAAGCTGAAGGGATTAGCCCAAAGATGTGTATGTGGCACAGACACAGACAACAGTGTGGTGACAGCCAGAGGGAGAGGGGGTTGGGAATAGGTGGAGGTGGGCAAAGGGTGGGAAATGGACATGAAAAGAGACTGCTTGCGGTGATGGGTGTACCATACAGTGTGCACATGATGTTTTATTGAGTTGTACACTTGAAACCTGTATGGTTTTGTGAACCAATGTCACCCCAATAAGTTCAATTAAAAACCTTTAAAAATAGAACCACCATGTGATCCAGCAATTCCATTTCCGGTATTTATTCGAAGAAAATGACATCATTAACTTGAAAAGATATATGCAACCCCATTGTATATACCAGGGGTGACCCCAAATACCTGGAATTATTTTTTGGAGGGTGGGCCCCTTGTAGTACAGGCTTCCCCTGTTAGGTGAGTGTTTTAGGAACTCATCTGTATTGATTGGTATACCAGCTGGCTTTGTTGTGAGAGGCTGCATTTGGCTACAGTGAGTGTTTCTGAAGACTCTTTCAACATGTTTGCCCATTTCACGGTGGGTGATTTATGAGGGCACCTGCCCACACCGCGCTGAGTGTTCAGCAGTTTTTGACCAAAAACGCATAACCCCCATGCCCCACCCTCCCTATTCTCCCGATCTTACCCTGGGCTACTTTTTGTTTTGTTTTCTGGGACATAAAACGTTCCCAAATGGAAACTTTTGGCTGATGTGGAAGAGATGAAACAAAAAATGGCAGAAGCACAAAAAGGCATCAAAATCAACGAGTTCAAAACTGTTTTGAGCAGTGGAAAAAAATATCGATAGGTGTATTGCATCAAATGGAGAGCACTTCAAAGGTGACTGAAGTTTAAACATGTTAAAATAAATACACAATTTTTAATAAATAAGTAAATTCTGTTTTGGGGGGGTTCCCCCCTTATATTGATATTCATTGCAGCACTGTTTCTAATAACCAAGATATAGAAACAACCTAAGTGTCCACCAACTGATGAATGGATAAAGAAGATGTGATATATATCATGGAATATTGTTCAACCATAAAAATGAATGAAATCCTGCTATTAGTGAAAATATAGATAGGCCTCGAAGGCACTATGCTAGGTGAAATAGATCAGAGAACAACAAATACCATATGATCTCTCTTATATGTGTAATCTTTAAAAAGAAAACAAGCTTACAGATACAGAAAACTGATTGGTTGCCAGAGGCGGGTCTCAGGGTTGGAAGAAATGGGTGAACAGAAATTAAATAACTTAAAAAAATTAAAAATAAAGTGATTGGGGCAGAAAGAAATCACTAACTTAGAATTCATAGTTTCCCTAATTTTACAATAAATTGATAAATTTACTAAAGCATCTTTTAAAAGTAAAGGTAAGTTATTTTCCATACATTCTGACATAATCCATTGGTTCCATTGGCAATAAAATTTTCTTAGTACTGAGACTCAAAAAGATTACACACAAAAAACTTAAATGACCCTTAGTATGTAGGGGTCAACATGTAGCTTTCATTTTCTCCCTAGGGACACTGGCACATCACTAGAAATATTTTCTGTTTCATTGTTGTTTAGAAAGAGATCTAAATAGGTTCTTTGCTAATAGTTTCTATTCCATGATTTTAAATTACTAGACTTTACACAAAACATCCTACACTTGTACTTCTAGCATTAGAAGTACCTTGGTAAGTACCTAGGTAAGAAGTAGCCTTACCTATTTCACATAGTTGTAAAAATCTAATTAGAAAATAGTGGTAAAGACATTTTGCATCTTTAAAATAATTAGTCATCACTAATGCTGATTTGATTGTCACTATCTGGAAATCATCTGAAAAGTCAGAAAATACTTGATCAGGTAAATCCAGGTGGCACAAAATTACGTATGACCAAATTACGTATTACGTAATTAACACCTGAAAAACTGCATATAGCTTTGGTCATCCCTCAAGTCAAACAAAAAGCAGCTGGAAACTGAGCTGCCAGTGTAAAGGAATAGACACAGAGTCCTACAGATTGGTACAAGGAAGGCAAAGACAGAAAAGTAATGGGTATTTTTCAGAAATTTAAAAAAAGAAACCTCATGCTCACTAAGCAGCTAACCCTCATCCCCCCATCCTCTCAGCCCCTGCCAACACTATCTGCTTCCCGTCTCTGTGGATTTGCCTATTTTGGATAGTTCACGTAAATAGAATCTACAATATGTCACCTTTGTGGACTGGCTTCTTCCACTTAGCATAGTGTTGTCAAGGTTCATTCATGTTATAGCCTTCATCAGTACCTCACTCCTTTTCATAACTGAACAATATTCCACTATGGGTATATACCCCATTTTGTTTCTTAATCCATCTGTTGTTGGATAGTTGAGCTGTTTCCACCTTTTGGCTATATTCAGAACTGCTGTGAACATTCATATACAAATTATTGTGTGGGCATGTATTTTCATTTCTCTTGCTGGGTCATGTTTAACATTTTGAGAAACTGCTAGATTGTTTCCCATAGGGGCTGTGACATTCTCTGTTCCCACCAGGGGTGTATGAGGGGTCCAGTTTCTCCACATGTTCCTTAAGACACTTGTTACTGTCTTCTTGTTTATTCTGGCCATCCCGGTTTGTGTGAAGTGGCATCTCCTTGTGTTTCTGATATGAGTTTCCTGAATGCCCAGTAACACTGAGAATCTTTTCATGCAGTCTATTTCTTTATTAAAAAAAAAAAACAAACCATGTGTATACTTGCTGTCTTTGGCTAGGCAGTAAAACCTGTCTGGGACAAACTTCATCTTTATTTGATTTTTTTTTTCAATCCTCACCCAAGGACATGCTCACTGATTTAGTGGGGGTTGGGGAGGGGTGAGCATGTGCGAGAACCAGCAAAAGAGAGAGAAAGAAGGGAAAGAAAGAAACATAGATGTGAGAGAGAAGCATTGATTAGTTGCCACCTGTATGTGCCCTAGCTGGGAATTGAACCTCCAACCTTTTCCTGTACAGGAGAACACTCCAACCAACTGACCCACACTGGCCAGGACCATCTTTGATTTTTTAAATGAAGGGGCAGGGGTGTGGTAGTAAATATTTAGTAATTGGGAGTTGAGGGAGAAGCCCTGATTTGTAGCATTTGCCAATTTCCACGATGTGAGTACTCCCGTCATGGCTGATTGCCAGCCACCATCATGCCATTGAAAGCGGAGCTGGAAAAGGGTGCACACGACGTGGTCACGAGCGCTGACCCCAGTGGCAGGGAGGGACGGTGAAGTGAGCCTCCTGAGGGCTGCTTGTTGTACGCTCTGGATACTGCCCAACCGTAAGTGTGCATTTACATGTTAATATAAGAGAGAAAAGGACAGAATATTTATTGAGCATTGACCACATGTTTAATCCTCAGCACACTTACCTTCTGAGGCAAGGCTTATTATCTTCTTTTCAGAAAAACCCAAGGCTTAGGGAATTTAATGAACTTAGTGATTCACAACTATTTAAGTGTCAATATGGGGATTTAAATTAGGTCTTTCTTTTTTTTTTTAAAGATTTTATTTATTTATTTTTAGAGAGGTAAGGGAAGGAGAAAGAGAGAGAGAAAGAGAGAAACATCAATGTGCGGTTGCTGGGGGCCGTGGCCTGCAACCCAGGCATGTGCCCTGACTGGGAATTGAACCTGCAATGCTTTGGTTTGCAGCCCGCGCTCAACCCACTGAGCTATGCCAGCCAGGGCTTCAATTAGGTCTTTGTTACTCCAAAGCTCATTCCAGTTTACCAAGTGTTTTGGAGGGATGGAGGAATCTCCAAGATACTGCCCACCTCGGTTTGATTAATTGCTAGGGGGACTCTCAGGACTTTGCGTATCGGTATAGTCATGACTATCATTCATTACCGCAGAGCAAGACACAGTAAAACCAGCAAAGGGAAAGGGCATGTGGCGTAAAGTCTGGAGGAAACTAGGCGCAAGCTTGCAAGAGTCCTTTCTCAGTGGAGCCACATAGGACACGCTTAAAACTTCCAGCAAAGATTTGTGACAGTATCTGTGAAATGCGGCCTGCCAGGAAGCCATTAGAGATTCATTGCTCAGGTTTTTTATTGGAAACTGGAAGGTTATGTAGGAACCCTCTGGTTAGCATGTACCCAGATTTCAGACTCCAGAAGGAAAAACAGATGTTCAGTGTAAACCATATTTCTTGTACAAACAGTTTAGGCAAAACGAGCTGTTCTTATCAGTGCAGGGAATAGTGGGAACCTTCCCGAAGTCCAGGTTCCCAGATGCCAGCCAAGGGCCAACTGTAGAAAGGCAATCAGGCCTTTCTAAGAATAGCAGTGGCAGGCCTGCTGTCTTAACTCTTTTCTGCACACCAACTAAGTACAAAAATAGGAAAGAAAATTGAAAAGGAGCAGAGACCATGTCTGCTTATCGTGTACCCGCCTCCCCCTCCCAGCGCCTGCGTAGCACTTGATACATAGCGGGTTTCTAATAATGGCCCGCCGAGCTGTGTAGGTCAGGTCCTCGCTGTCACTCAGCCCGTGTGTGTCTGTGCTCTCTGTAAGGCTCCTGTGCTTGAAAAGTGCCTGCGCACTCCCTGGGCCAACCCAGAACCTCCAAATCATGATTAGTTGTGACTGTTCAGCCCAGGCCTCTCCGTGTAGCTTCCTTATGAATTCTCAGTGGCTTTTCTCTCTTGAAAGGCCTTCATTTGAAACCCTGAGGTCTATTTGTGTCTTCAGGGGAAATGCTGGTTCTTTTGTTCCAGTGCCCCAGACACACTGCTTCAGACTCACTTTTACATGAGTGAACTTTGACTAAAAATGGAAGTTTCCTCCACCTGACCTCCTCCGTGTCTGGGTCACATGTTGGGGGTCACACTTTCCTTTGGGCAGAACTGACTGAATTGTCTGCCCGCATCCAGCTGTGGCAGGCGCATTCAAGGGGGCTGTGCCTTAGGGGACCAGTTCTGGGAAAGAGCAGGCCGGTGGACCAGGAGCTGACTAAAACCCGGGTTCCTTTTATTCCGAGTTACCGGACAGACCAGCTAAAGACAAGAAAAACAACTCACCGTCTCTTTGACCAGTTCTCAAGTGAAGCAGAAATTATTTTCCTGCCTATGTCTCTGCTTAATGATAATATTTTTCCACTCATGAATGTAATGGCTAGAGATGTTCTTTTTTAGAGTTAGAAAAAGCAGTTTTTCTTACCAAAACAAGCAGCATGGGTTCTGATGTCAGATGGCCAGTGTTCAAATCCCGGGCTCTGTCACTCAGTAACTTACATGACACCTGACAAGTGAACTTAACCACTTGGGCCTCAGTTTCTTTGTCTGTGAAATGTGATGATGATAGTCTCTACCTCATAGGGTTGTTGTGGTGATCAGATGAGATAACACATCTGAAACATGCACTAAATCAATTTAAAATCTGGCATTTAGTGGGCCTTGAAAAAAAGTTAGTAATATTGCTGTTATTGTTAACCCTCAGTATATAAAGAGCCATTCTTTCTTTTGATGGCTCACTCTGATTTGAGTAAATAAAATGCCTTACCCTTTACCCCATACTCCTTTAATACTTTATTTAAGTAACAATGGGAAATTTAAGATAATCGTTTGAAAGAGGTTTCAGTGTGCTGAACAAAAGCCTGTCCACCTTACAACAAGCCACTCCGTGCCAGCAGGGGCCGCCCAGGGCTCCGCGTGGGACTGTCACCAGCTTTGGGAGCCGAGGAACTGGAGGAACTGCGGACTGTGCTCTTGGTTCTGGGGCTGGGGCAGCAGGAGGCAGTGATTTCTCCGCCCTCCCCCCTGGAGTGTAGGCCCCTCAGAGTCTTTCTGCAGTCTCAGAGCCTCCTCCCCAGCATGCCAGCCTGTCAGTATATTCTGCTGCTTCTGTTCCTGTCTCCTCTTTCCCTGTGTCTCTTAGACCCTTCTTCCTTGTTCTTACAAGGCCAGCTAGAAGTGATCCCCCTGCCTCTCTGATAGCCCCTGACCCTGCTTGTTCATGCAGTGAATACTGTCTCTTACCTCCTCACGTGTTCCTGCTTCCTCTCTGGCGGCTTCTTCTTGTCTCCTCCAGCAGTTGGTGTTCCTTGAGGTTCTGTTCTAGGGCCTCTTTTCTTACTCTGCACTCGCCTTAGGAGATACCATCCATTCCAGTGGCTTTGGGTTGGCATCTAGGTACTGATGATGACTTCTCCAGTCTGTATTTCCCAGCCTGATACCTGTTCTGAGGTCTAAGAGTTTACACAGGCAACTCAAATTCAAAAGTTCTGGAAAGAGACTTGGGATGTCCCCACGATTTCTAGTTCAGTAACTGTACCAGAAACCTGGGGGTTGGTCTAAACTTACCCCTCTCCCTCACCCACTCTCTTGTCTGGACATGCAACAGGCTTTGTTGATTCTACATTCTAAATACATCTCATGGCTGCTGCTCTTCCCCATGGCTGCCACCACCACGATCCAGGCCACCACTGCTGACTGGAGGGAAGAGCCTCTGTGTCAGCTGGGGTTGAGTTAGGCCCTGTATCATATAAAACCACTAGAGAGTAGTGGCTTACACAAAATAGAATTTTTTTTCTCTTTCAATGTGCAAAAATACATACGGGGGCAGGCCGTCCTGAAATGGTGCGGTGGCTCCAACCTCGGGATCTTGGAGCTTATCTCTCCCTTCCAGCATTCCTGCTGATGTTTTCCTTTTGGCCCAAGACGGCTGCTGAATTTCCAGTCATCTTGTCTGCATTTCAGGCTGGATGAAGGAAGAAAGACAGAAGAGCAAGAAGGGACTGCTTCCACCTGCGTCAGCTCCCCCAGACAGCCCTCCCTTATGCTTTCCCCAAGACTTCTGCCTGTATCTCACCGACCATGGCCGTGCCTAGGTGCCAAGGGCACTAAGAAATAGTCATTTATTCTGAGTAT
Source organism: Phyllostomus hastatus (assembly GCF_019186645.2). Classification (NCBI taxonomy): domain Eukaryota; kingdom Metazoa; phylum Chordata; class Mammalia; order Chiroptera; family Phyllostomidae; genus Phyllostomus; species Phyllostomus hastatus. Next base: position 29,663,788 of record NW_025333709.1, on the reverse strand, counting down.
CCATGTGCCCCACTAAAAGTCAGGGGGCTGTTACTGATGGGAAGTTGATGTGTGTGTAGACAACTAGAGATCTCTGCCACGTTATGACAAGCTCCTCTTTCCTCTTTGTCCCCATCAGTCTGTTGTACACAATGGCCATGGTGATCTTTTAAAGACACAAATATGGTCATGTCCCTTCCCTGCTGAAAACCCTTCAGGAGCTTCTCATTATCCCCAGTTGAAATTTCAGAGTCCTCATGGCCTGTGGTCCAGTCCACCTGTCCACCTGTCTACACGAATCTATAGTTCCTTCTCTTCCTCACTGCCAACCTTCCTGCTCTCCAGCCTTCCTGTTCCTTGATGGCAGCTGGCTCCTGTCCACCTTAGAGCACGTACCGGAGCCATGTCCTCTGCTGAGATCCAGGTCCTCCTCCCTTGACTGGCTGACTTCTCCTTGAGGTTTCTGCTGAACTGTCACTTCCTCAGTACAACCTCTCTGATCTTCCCGGTGAGATTTGTTTTCCCTGTACAATATCAGCTAATGCTTTTACTTTGTACCACATATCTCTACTCAATAAATTATTAGTGCAACAATTTTTTTTCCAGTCTCTCTCTCTCTCTCATCTGTAAGCTTCTCGAGGCAAGTGAGGACATCACTTAGCCCAGTAGTTGACCTCTGGGAAATTGAGGTGATTGCTGAGTGACTGATCCAGATCCAGGTTTGAGGACAGGTGTGGTGGCTTTGTTTCAAATTCTGTTAAAGAGGGTCTGGCACAAGTGAGAAGGAGGGATTAGAGAAATAAATTTGAGATAATCAGATCTAGTCCATTTATCCCCGAGGACTACATTTTCCCGAGGAAAACTGGGTTTGAAGCCAGAAAGATCTACTTTGAATCCTGGATCCATCCTTTACTGGCTACGACACTGGGCAGTTGCTAAAACTCTCTGAGTCTCAGCTTCTTTATCTGTTGTAGATGGAGAAAAGGCCTATCCCGCTAGGCCATTTGTATGCAGCGAGAATATTACAAACTCTTCTGTTTGAATCAAAACACACTTTAAGAAGGAAGGTATCCCTGCTTTACACACAGAGGCAGTGGAAAACATATTCTTTTGATCATTTCCTGGTCATCCTGAATGCACCCCCTTTTGCACAGTGAAAATCAGGATTGTCTTGTGGGTTTAGGAACAAGGGCTTGGGGGCCTTTTGTGGGCTTTTTTGATTGTTTTAAATGTACCACCTACTTCTATAGTGCTTCTCACATCTCATGCATGGTCTTAAGTGTTTTGCAAGCATTAACTCTAATCTTCTTAACTTGATAAGGTACAGGGAGTTTGCATTCCCATTTTACAGATGAGGAAAGTGAAGGACAGAGAGGTTGCGCGCCTCCTTCAAGGTTACTAAGCCAGTACGTGGCAGAGCCTGGGACCCAGCCTAGGCTGTCCGATCCTCACGCCTGGAACCATCCCTTACACTATGCTGCTTCTGGCTAATTTTATGATACTTTTTGCCTGGCTAAATTGTATATATACATACCACCAGACTTCCACTAATCTTTATATTCACTAGTACATGAAGACTCAAGAAAGCGTAACAAACTGGGAAAAGTGTGTCTGTTTAATATAATCATTACACTTGAGAGGAAGAGAAACTTTTAACCAAACGTGCTCTCTGCTCTTTGTGTTAAGGTTGCGAGTTACCAGTGATCAACTGTTTTTAACATAAAAAGGAAGTGCTAATACAGTCACTTGCTGATTCAGTATTGGTTTCATACTGTATGACAGCTAAAATAACAGCCCCAAAGGGTAAAAATAGTACAGTCACATGAAGCATTAACCGTCCTTTTTTAAAACAGAATTATAAGACCCATGGAGTAAAGGTTCATTGTTTTGTTGGTGTTGAAGAGTGGATGTTGGCAGATACTGGCCATCTCTATTATGGTCTCCTGTAACTTCAGGGAAATGATTTTATCGTGGTCCAAGGAAGAATCTCATTCCTGCCTTTTTATTTGGTAAGACATAGTCAAATTTGACATCAATTATAAGAAGATCTTTCCTGGCATCTGGAAGGTAGATGTGAAGATCTTTCCTTAAACAAAACTAGTGGCTTTTGCTTTTACTTTCCCTAAGGACTAATACTATTTGAAAAATAACATGATAGTTAAAGTTATCACACCCTTACCATTTATCTTCCTTGTTCTGAGACCTTAACATGGATAGACTTTTAATTCCTATAACAAAGTAATGAAGTTGTGGTGCTAGCATTTATCCCACTGTATAGCTAAAGAAACTGAAGCACAGAGAGGTTGAGTAACTTGTCCAAGGAGACACAGTGAGTAAGAGGTGGAGCTGGGATTCAAACTCAGGCATTCTGGCTCCAAAGTCTTTGATCTTAAGCAATAAACTTTTATTAGAGTCCTGCTGGTTCTTAGTCTAATGAGATATGAGATAGGTAAAACAAAGTAAAGAGGTTTGTCTTTTAAAAAGCTACCCGGTTTTTCTTCCTCTGAAAAATAATAATACATACCAAGTAACGGAGCCAGGCTTAGCTTTCTATTTTAACTGCCTGGGCCCTTGCATGCCCACATATAATTATTTAGGGCCCAGATTCCTCATTGCCTTGAGATTAAGTGCAGCCCCTTAGCATTACACACAGAGCTCTTCATAATCTGGTTCCATCCCGCCCTCCCAGTCTCCTCTCCTGCCTCTTCCACCGGTGTCCCTGAACACACTGTCGCACTGCAGTCCCCAAGACTGCTGTGCTCTTTTGTAACTACACGCTTTTACAAACCATGTTCTCTTTTCTTCTTTCTTTGCTGGGCAAACCCTTATTCATGAGTCAAAGCTCAGCTGAAAGAGGTACCTCCTGGTGCAGCCTTCTATGACTGCTTGTGCAAGAATTAACTGCTTCTGCCTTTGTGTCTCACTGCATGTTGTTCAGTAATGAACTTTTCCCCCTGCCCCATAAGTAATCATTTCTTTCCAGTCAGCTGGAAGTTGCTGAGAACAAGAACGGACGCTATGCAAATGCTGACTGAAAGAGCTGAAGGGGTTAGGAGGTGTGGGGAAGCTAAGAGAAAGGTGTGAGGGTGTTTGGGCTGATTCCTGACTTTGTTTAACATCCTGTCTGTACAGTATAAGGTTTTTATGTTTTGGGTCATAAACTGTTCGGGGAGACCTGCTTCCTTTCATAAGGAGGAATGAAAACTTTACAGATTGGGAAGTTCGAGATCATGACATCTGTGAACCATGCAGCAGGGAAACACCAATTTGACAATCAAAATGGTATACGATTGAAAATAATTGTTGTTATTCCAGGTTAACTGTCTGATGTTTTAATTCGGCTGTGTTAAATCTAACTCGAATTCCAACACTTTCCTGGAATGCCTGTGGCGGATACTGTTTGAGGTCTGACTGTGCTGGGTGTGGGCGGCAACAGCACCCTGCGGGCACCCGCCCGTGCCTGTGAGGCGGCCCTTCAACTGTGGACAGCGGGAGTCCAACAAGGTTTCACTGGTGTCAACTGCATTTATGATATGTAGAAGTTAGAGGACGTATAGATGGCTTCTATGTCAGACTGTGAGAGGTATTTGAGTAGGACTAAAATGTGCAAAATGTGCATAGTGTATTAAATTAAACCATCTGAGATGACCATCATTCGATCATTTTTGACTTACAGCAATGGCAATTTCTTATGGTTTGACCTAATGTTACCTTCCTTAGTGAACAGATGACAAAAGTCACATCTCTTTCTGAATCCACTTAAAAGCTTGTGCTTGGTAATATGGAGGTTTCAGATATACTCAGTGGAGCTACTACAGTAACTCCTACAAGTTCCTCGAAAGCCTTCCAGGACTGGTTGTTGCCAAGGTGGTGTGATGTGGTATCTCTGCACCACTGGAAGGGAGGTGAAGGGGTAAAGGGAGACAAAATTAAACAGATGTGCCCCCGCTGCAGGTGCTGGGGGACTCATAGTGAGTGGCTTGGCTCTTGGGCTGTGGGGATCTTGTATTTGGCATTGAGGGACATCTCTTGGGATGTCCGTATATTCTGCAACTTGGACTAATTTTTACTGGAGTATTTGAGAGTTAAGTGCATTAACAATAGCAGACTAAGAGGGGGTGAACAGTTTCATCATGGCCCCCAGCTGGGATGGCCAATCAAGAGTGGGGCTCCACAGCCTCGAGTTCTGGATCTTCATTTCTTTGGTCAGTTGGTTTGACCTCAGTGCCCCACTTACCCAACTGTAAAATGCAAATGCTAAATAACTCATGACTTAAGCAGGGTCAGTAATCCTGTAATTAATCGTGGAGAGCAATGGGTGCGAGAGGCTGTGTACACATGACCTCTGAGAGCAGTTGTGTCAACATCAGGGATTGTTGTTCCTTTTTCCGGACCCAGGGCACGCCTTTCCCCGGGCAGCTACAGCCTTACGGGCAGCCCTGACGTGCACAGCCCCGCTTTTACCAGCTTGTGATGGTAAATGTCTTTCTGTGTTCTCATAAAAGGTTTCTCTAAGACCCAGCTACAACTTTGATCAGGATTTTAAAAAATGGGACAGGAGAAGTATTTTTTGACTTTTTTTAATGGAAAGTTTGAAACATACTCAAGAGTAGACAGAATAATACAGTGAACCCCGTGTACCCACCCTGCCCAATCACCCTGACTCATACTTCCCCCACCTCCACTGCCTTGTAGCAGATCCCTCCCACTCCCGCTACCTTGTACAAATGACATCACTTCTTCTACAGACTCTTCAGTGTCTGTCTCCGAAGGCCAAGCGGTCCCCACCTTCAGTAGAACCTTAATGCTATCCCACACCTCAAAACATACCAGCAGGACTTCCTCGATGTTATCCCACATACCCAGTCAGTGAAGAAGTTGTTTTAAAAATCATTGTATCTCTAGAATGTACCCACTTGAAGGGTCGTGCTACAAAAGCTTTCTGTGAATTGATTAGTTGTAACACAAAGTGAATATTCCCATAGAGACCACAGTAAAGGCGGTGACTGGCATCCACGAAGCCCACAGAAACCCATAGAACAAGGCAATTCTGTCTATTTCTCTTTGAATATCTTACCGAGGGAAGAATTGATGGACAACTCTCTCCCGCTGGAGACCTCCACCTAAGATACATGTTTTCTCTTTCTTGCCAGCGTTCTCATGGTGATTCCCTGTTCCCAGGACCACCGCCTCACCCTCCCACTCCCACCCCCTTCCACCCCCTTCTATTTCCAAGGCCTCACTAGAAGCAGGGAAGGGAACCTATTCCAGCACAACTAATTATCTTTGGGACAAAAAAAAAAGAAAGAATAGGAGGGGATGTTGTTCTCTCTGGGGCAGCAAGCAATACGGGGAAGCTGCCAATATATGCAGTTTAATATTTTTAAAGTATTTAGAAAGCAAACTGCAGTGTGATCCTTTTAATGCTGGAGAGAACTGGAGAAATATTGTATGCGGCCCAGTAGAAGCTTATTTAAACACCAGGTTAATGCTCTGTTTCTGTAGTACCCGAGCAAAGCTCTCTCTGTTCCCTTTTAAAGTAACCATGTTTCCAGTTCATACTTTGCCTTCCACTAACATCAGAGAAGCAGAGAGCGGGGTTTTTCTTAGTGGAGAAACTGGTCTGGTATGGGCAGTGTGGAGGTAAATTTCCACAGAGGCTTCGAGCCTCCCAAATTTTCGACTCTCCAGAAACCAGTCCTGCCTGAGAGTCACGGATCGGGTCAGCCTCCTAGGGTGAGGCTGTGGAGCACGGTCACCAGGCTGTCCTCCTCCCAGGGCTGGCATTTCTCTGCATTATCCCTTCATCCATCCACTTGGCCAGGGTGGGCATGTTGGGGCAGGTGTGGGAATTGTGCCCCTACAGGTGCAGCAGTACGTTCAGACCACATGCAAAAGCCACAGAGCGCTCCGCTGTGTGTTTGCATTACTAATTGTCACTGCCACCCACCATGTGTCCCGGAAGTTGCATTTTCCACCTCGCTTTGTTTATTGGCTGTAACTCTCACACACCAGAAGCTCCCCCAAAGCTTATCTCTCCCAAGTTCCTCTTGCTAAGAAATCGTGTTCATGTGATTCTAGTTATTTCTAGATAATAAAGATATAAAGTGCCATCAAAAACCCAACAAACCCTGGACACATGAAGTGTCTGCTGGGGAGCCTCGGAACACACAGGCACACACGCTCACACTCCCGCTTACGTATGCCTAGGCACAGAGTCTTTCGTGCAAAAGCCAAGTGCTGCTTTACTGGTAAGTGTTAATCATACAAATCCAAGAACCAAAATCTATGTTAGAGTGCCTTCCTTCTCTTTTGCTACTTAAAAGGAAAAAAGAAAGAGATTGGCAGTGGCATCCAGTGATTACCATCTCTGTGGTTGACACGGGTCCCCTACAGAACTTACAACTACGTCTGAGGATTGTGACAAGACAGTTTCTCTGTTAGTACAGTATTCACACGTGAAGTAACACGTGTCAGTGGAACGGGGGCAGAGGAAACAGGGCCTCTTAGGTCCTGGTGATTCTCGGCATGCCTGTGCACATCTGATATAGTATGTGTCTGAGAGAGCTGTGGCAAAAATAGAAGGTAGCTAAAACTCTTCTCTGAAATGGTTTCCTCTAGAAAAAGTGGTGGCAAGGCTGGCTGTTGTGAAATTAGACATGAGGAAGGCTTCCTCTCCACTGAACTGACGCCCCTCCTATTCATTTACATCCTTATTCATTCCTTGACTTACTCAGCAAATCACTGGGCACCTGCTGTGTGCCAGGTTCTCACATGCCAGGCACTGTCGGTGCTGAGGAGGCAGGTGGGTATGTCTTCACTGAGCTTTATCATGCCTGCCTCAGAGAAGGGGCTGATGAGAAGGAAGAGAGGGGAGGACAGGCTCCAGCACCAGTAAGGGGGGAAGGTGTTCAATTTCTTTTTCCTTTTCTCACTCCTCACCTAAGAATATGTTTTTATTGATTTTAGAGTGGGGGAAGGAGAGAGCAAAATAATAATTGGTTGTCTCTTGTACCTACCCCAACCTGGGGTCAGACTCCAACCTAGATATGGGCCCTAACTAAGGATTGAACCTGCAACCTTCTGGTGTACTGGACTGTGCTCCAACCAACTGAGCCATCCGGCTAGGACTGTTGTTTTCTTTTTCTTCTTTTTGTTGTTTGTTCTTTTTTTAAAGTCTAGGTTAGTTGTGGCAATTAGTAGAATTAATTATATTTGAAGAACTGGAAAATTCGTGGTTATAATCTGATGAACAGTCATCTGGTGTTTCCCGTTCTGTGAAATAAGGCTCCAGGTAGCAGCTTATATACTCCAATTGTAGGAAAGTACTTAAGAGAAATGAAGTGTTTCTATGGTATTGTGCTTGCGAACCTGATAATGTCCATAGTGATAGTAAGCACCCTGGCTTCCCATGATGTCTAGCCCAGTGTGCTAAGCATATGGTAGGCATTTCGTATACTGAACACTGGCCAGGGGCTGTTCTCTCTCGCAGAGCTGCCATGGAGGAGCCCTCCCTGCCCCTGTGACCTAGTTCCAGATTTCCCACAGCTATTTTTGCTCTTGACATTTTTGGAGAGGTGGAGTGGTATAGTGGTTACTGGAGGCTTAAATTAATAAATCTGTGTAAACTCATGAGGCAGGACCTGGCATGCAGTGCTGTGTAAGTGTTACCTGTTTGTATGTTTATTATTTGAATCTGGGTTAAATCAGATGCTCTGACTTGGTATATTTACGTTTACCCCAGAGAGTCTCATCATTTTTACCTATGCTGCCAGATTCAGAGCCTGAATCCCAATACCAGGTTTCATATCAATTCTTACTTCACAGTAAAACATTTCCCTGTGCACCATACTAGGCAGGAACCGTCCAGGTGGGGAGTTTGCCCCAGAAGCAAAATGTTGCTACAAAAATTCATTCTCTTATTTCTGCATTTTATGAATCCTATCAGTAATAAATATTGAAACTTGATGATGGTTGGAACAAGTGGGCATTTGGGGTTTGTGATGGAATGCTTATCGCTGTGGAGAGGTGGCTAAGAATCATGTGTGACTTCCAGTCAAGATGGAGGTGTAGGTGAACATGCCTCGCCTCCTCGCACAATGACAGAAAAAATTACAACTATACTGCAAAACAAATATTATGCAGAAATGTCAGAAAATCAAGCTGAATGGAAGTCCAACAACCAAGGGTTTGAAAAAGTCACATTCATCTAGATGGGTAGGAGGGGCAGAGACACCTGGAGAGAGAGGTGGAGAGGTGCAGAGAGGTGTGACAATGTGGAGTCTTCATACCTGTGTGAACATAGGTCCCACATCTATGTGTGGTATATAAACATCAGGAAGGATACTTTGGGAACCAGGAATCCCCACCCCAAACTAGACCACGCAGTCCAGGGTTCCAGCACCAGGAAGTTAAGCCCCCGTACTTCTGGCTATAAAACCCAGTGGGGGTTGGGGTAGCTGAAGAAACTGTCTGACTCGCAGGAGGCTCCTCTTAAGGGTCCCACAATGGACTTAAGATTTATGCAGATCCACTCCCTCTGGGATTCAGCCCCAGGGTAGCGTCTGGAAGGGTACCAGTAGCATACAGGGAGAAAGCGAAGGGGCTGGCATTAGGGTGAGTGGGAGACTGCTTCTTTCTGGGAAAAACCCCAGAGACCAGGCAATGGCATTGTCCCCTCTCTGAGCCTTCCTCAACACAGAGCCAAAGAACAGGGACATGGATTGTTCCACCTTGGTGATTACCTAAGGCTCCACCCCATACAACTTACAGGTGTGCTTTTCTACAATAGGCCTAGCTACTAAGAGAGGGAATCAAAGCAGCTCTACCTAATACACAGAAACAAACACTGGGAGGCTGCCAAAATGAGAAGACAAAGAAATGTGGCCCAAATGAAAGAATAGAACAAAACTCCAGAAAAATAACTAAATGGAAATGGAGATAAGCAACCTATCAGATGCAGAGTTCAAAACACTGGTTATCAGGATGCTTCAGGAACTCATTGGGTACTTCAATGGCACAAAAAAGACCCAGGCAGAATTGAAGTTTACATTAAGTGAAATAGAGACAAGTCTACAGGGAACCAACAGAGGAAGGGATGAAGCTGAGAATCAAATCAATGATTTGGAACATAAGGGAGAGAAAAGTATTCAATCAGAACAGCAATAAGAAAAAAACAATAAAAAAAATGAGGACAGGCTAAGGAGCCTCTGGGACATCTCAAACGTATCAACATCCAAATTATAGGGGTGCCAGAAGGAGAAGAGGAGGAGCAAGAAATTGAAAACTTATTTGAAAAAACAATGAAAGAAAACTTCCCTAGTTTGGTGAAGGAAATAGACATATAAGTCCAGGAAGCACAGAGAGTCCCGAACAAGGTGGACATAAAAGGACCACACCAAGCCACAGCATAATTAAAATTCCAAAGGTTAAAGATAGAGAAAGGACCTTAAAAGCAGCAAGAGAAAATCAGATAGTTCCCATAAGACTGTCAGCTGGTTTCTCAAAAGAAACTTTGCAGGCTAGAAGGGCCTGGCAAGAAGTATTCAAAGGGATAAAAAGCAAGGACCTATACTCTGGATTACTCTATCCAGCAAAGCTATCATTTAGAATTGAAGGGCAGATAAAATGCTTCCCAGACAAGGTAAAGCTAAAGAAGTACATCTTTACCAAGCTCTTATTATATGAAATGTTAAAGGGGCGTATTTAAGAAAAAGAAGATCAAAACTATGAACAGTAAAACGGCAATAAATTCACTATAAATAATTGAGTCAAAAAAGCAAACTAAGCAAAGAAACAGAACCATAGATATGGAGGTCATTTGTAGGGTTATCAGTTAGCATGGGGAAGGGTGAGAAAGGGGGAAAAAGTTCATGGATTCAGGATTACAAATTGGCAGGTATAGAACAGACAAGGGGAGGTTAAGAACAGCCAAAGAACTTATATGCCTGACCCATGGACGTGAACTAAGGGGGAGGGGTTCCTGTAGGGAGTGGAGATATTGGGTGGAGGGTGGCAAAGGGGAAAAAATTGGGACAACTGTAATAGCATAGTCAATAAAATATATTAAAAGAAAGAATCATGTAATATTCTTGGGAGTTTTAGTTGAATGTATATCTGTGGATTGAATCTTGTCCCGCATAATCAGTAATACTCTTACCTCTTGAAGTGAGAGCTACACCAGGCAGGCCAGATGGTGGAGGAAAAATACAGTGACAAATACAAAATAACAAAAATCAAGGATTATTAGATTTGGATATGAAAAGATAAATTTAACCTGGTGTTGCCTAAACCTCAGCCATTATGTATGTGACTTACATGATTTTGACATATATTTGTTCCATCTGTATAGTAATATAATTTGCTTAATGTTTTCCTTTAAATAATTTAACATTGATTTCTTAAATGAACTAATTATTAAAAGAAAACTATTAGTAAATGAAAAACCATTAATATTCAATAAAAGGTAAGCATAAAACTAAATACAAAAAAGTAAGTGTTTGTCCAGCCCTACCTGGTATCTCTCAGTGGATTGAGTGCCAGCCTGTGAATCAAAGGGTCGCCAGTTTGACTCTCAGTCAGGGCACATGCCTGGGTTGTGGGCCAGGTCCCTCGTAGGGGGCATGCAAGAGACAACCACACATTGATGTTTCTCTCTCTTTCTTCTTTCCTTCCTTCCTTCTCTCTCTCTCTCTCTCTCTCTCTTCCCCCCCTTCCCCTCTCTCTAAAAATAAATAAATAAAAATCTTTTTTTAAAAAAGCAAATGTTGCCTTGGCTGGTGCAGCTCAGTGGATTGAGTGCCAGCCAACCTGTGAACCAAGGGGTCACCAGTTCGGTTCCTGGTCAGGGCACATGCCTGAGTTGTGGGCGGGTCCCCAGTGGAGGTGTGTGGGAGGTGGCCACACATTGATGTTTCTCTCCTTTTCTTTCTCCCTCCCCTCTCCTCTCTCTAAAAATAAATAAATAAAATCTTTAAAAAATTAAATGTTTGTTCAAATTCCACCCGAAACCTCCTCAGTTACCACCGTATAGCATACTTTGGGAAACACTGATTTAGTTCAACATGTTTTCCTTATGGATACACAGGCTGAGGTATTGAGTAGTTGAGATGTGGGGTCTCAATATTGTAGAATATGTTATTCAAGGTAGCCTAGTGTTATAACATGCAATCCTCTGAAACCCAATGTCTTACCACAATAGAAAGTTTGTTTCCTGCTTATATTACGTATAAGTCCCTTCCATGTGGTGATTCAGAGATCTAGGCTCTTCTGGTTAGTGGCTCCATTGTTTTTTGTTCTTGTTTCGCCTTTAAAAAACAGCTTTATTGTGATACAATTCACACCATACAATTCGCCCTTTTAGGTTGTGCAATTTAGTGGTTTTCAGTATGTTCACAGACTTGTGCAACTATTGCTATTATCGATTTTAGAACATAGTCACCGCCCCAGACAGAAATCTGGTACCCATTAGCATTCTGTCGTCATGTAGTCTTGTCTTGTAGAATCTTCCACTGGATCTTCTACATCCAACCGTGAGACAAGGGCCGTGATGGAACATAGAATGTGGTGGGAAAGGTAGAGGAAGGAAGCGGGCACGTTGCTTCTGTCTACACTCCCTTGACGAGAGCTCAGTCTCATGGCCTCACTTAAGTGAATGGAGCTGGGAAAGTGCAGCCTAACCGTGCACTCAGGAAGAGGAGGGAAACATGGCAATCTGAGGTCACTGTCATTGTCTCTGCTCCGAAGGATGTGCAGTCATTGGACTGAACATATTAACTCTGGGATTCCTTGAATTTGGAAGTCTCTTACATGAAATTTATGAAGGATCCATATACATTTATTTCTACATAACTCATCCTAATTTTTACTAATTTAAAAATGTAAACTCATAATTTGCTTTTAAACTTATTCCAAAAACACTTAGGTTAGTGTGTTTTGTTTTCAACTGTCATAAAACATACCTGGTAATAGTTTTTAGAAGTGCCCTTAGGGAGTCACAAGGAGGGTTGCAAGGAGCATAGAAAAACCATAGTGGAATGATCACTTAGGAAAAAACAAATAAGCTATAGCTTTAAATACAGTAAAACAAAACTTCAGAAATCTTATAATAATCTACATCAGCATAATCTAATATGAAGTTTATTCTGTGATTTCGAAATAGAGTATTTTGCCTTTCAGTTCCTTATAATTTATAGAGATTTTTCAGCATCCTGTTTTTATTCTGGATATTGCATTAAAAGCCATAATCTTCATAATTCAGCCTCCATAAATCTTCATGCTTATGTATGTGTGACTGTGGCTTTGTAATGTAAATGTGGCTTTTTGTTTAGGAGCACTGCACCAAATGTGAGGTGCCTATACCAGTAGTTACAATTGTGAGCTGATTAAAGGGAGAAAGTATATCAGAATGCTGAGTTTTTACTTTTGCTTTCTTTCATTTTTCACTAGAATTTAGTCCTTGGCAAAGAGGGGTCATTTTATTATGAATCACCAACTTGGAAAGGACTTTATGTTTTATTTATTCTGCTTCTAATACAGAAAGGTCTCCATCAAAATTATCCCTGATATGCACAGGAAACAGTGTGAAATTCTCCCTGAGGGCTTGTTTCTCCTAGTAGACGTGTCCAGTGCACTTCCGGGCTAGTCTTTTCACTCTGTTCTGAGTGGAAGGGGAAGAGCTATTCTCATGCACAGAATAGGCTTTTTGGCTCCTTTGTGATTTTTAGTGTAGAATGTGCCATCTTCTTTCTTTCCTTTTCAAGAGTTGATTGGAACATGCTATCCTTTTACTACTGACCCATTCAAACTTTCATTGTCCACTTGTCCCTCTCCTTAACCTTAGCGAAATGCCTGGTTATAACTTCCTTAAGGGCAAGAAGTTTTATACTTGTTACTCTCCATCATGACCCTTTGGTATCTGTGCCTTGCTGATGAGAGAAGGAAGCCAGAATCAGTCTTTGATGAATGAGGCCAAATGACGGAATGGTCACGGCATGCAGTGAATGCTAGCAGTAAGTTGTGGTGCCATTCATCTGCGGAAGACTGCACGTTCTAGGACTTTTATTTCTGTGTTATTGTATATAATATGTTTGGTCTGTATTCTTGGAGGGTCCCTTGTCACTAATCTATGCCATGTCAGCAACTGTCTTTGGGTTTGAACTTAGGGTCTGTTTTCATTGTTGTGTCCTATTGAGACAAAACAGAGGCTGAATGAACAAAACAATTAGGTAGTGCCAGGTGGGGGCCTAGTGATAGATGGCAGGGTGTGTGCAGACAGGTGCCATAGCTGGAGTTGAGAGAAGGGGCGGAAGAGGGCATCACAGGGCTGCCAGTGATGCAAGCGCATGGAGACCAAAAGAACTGGTTTTGGGAGAGGGGTTCAGTTCCAACAAGCACTCCTTCCATCCATCACTTCCCAGTAATGTGGTTAATTTAAATTTATTTATTGTATGGTTTTGTTTGTATTTGTGAACTTGCTTTGGTCCCATACCTGTTAAGAGCTATAAGCATAAGAAATTTCTAGTGATATCAAGTGTTTCTGGCACTGAAGAATTAAGGGTTGGGATAGAGGTCCAGTCTTGGTTAATTGTGACTTTTGGCAAGTTGACTATACTCTCTAAGTTCTGCTTTTTCATCTGCTAAATGGGGTGGCAAGAGTTCTGTTTTAATGTTGTGAAGATTACTGAGTTATCCATGTGAAGAGGTAAATATGTGCCCAGTTCATAGTGAGTGCTCTGAAATTGTTACATTTTGATATAATTTTCTTTTCTTTTCTTTCTTTCTTTCTTTCTTTCTTTCTTTCTTTCTTTCTTTCTTTCTTTCTTTCTTTCTTTCCTTTCTTTCTTTTTCTCTCTCTTTCTTTCTTTCTCTCTTTCTCTTTCTTTCTTTCTCTTTCCTTTCCTTTCTTTTCTTTTCTTTCATTCATCTTTCCTCCCTCCCTCCCTCCCTCTCACCTTCCCTCCCTCCCTTCCAGAAATATTCCAGCTTGAGGCATCTGGAGTCAGGGAAATCTTTAGTGTTTTCAGAGATCTGGGTTCAATTTCAGCCCAGCGTCTTAGCCAATCTCATAACCTCCCTGATGCTCAGTTTCCTAACAACTTCCCGGAGTTGTTATGAAAACTAATTAATAGTAAATGTTGCCATTTAGGGAGTGACTTCCCCATGCCAGACACTGTACTAAGCTCTTATGTACAGTTATCTTTATTCCTGTTAAAAGCTCAGCAAAACCGAGTGGTATTATCCTATTCCTACAGAGAAAGGAACTGAGGAGACAGAGCTTGCCCTCAGTCTTAGGATTTCTAAGCAGCGAAGAGGCTGGAGTCAGGATCTGCCTGTCTTCAAAGCTCACGCTTCCTACGGGAGGGCCTACTGCAATGCAAAGGCCATTGATTCACCCAGCACATTTCTTCTGTGGCAGGCAACTGGGAATTGCCACACTAGGGATAGAAGTTGTGATGGGGAACAGGGAGGGGTCATTTACGATGTGGAGGAAAATTCTGGTGTGTCTTTCACTGTGCATAATGGGGACACAGGACACCTAGGAAGAAGGGTGTGGACCGTGGACATGAGGGTGTCCTGAAAATTAACAACTGACTTCTCAAATTCACCTTAGGAAAGCCCTGGATATTTGTCTGTATTTAAATTTTTAATTTTGTTAATTTATTATTGATACTGATATTTCAAAAATACTTAGTATCCCAGAAATTGAAGGAAAACTGTATACCTTCTAAGACTTGCTGGGGGCCAGGATCTGAAGCTTTGTGAAGTGTACAAAAGACGTGTAGATCCTGTGCGCACACACACATAACATCACTCCTGGTGCTTTGCAGACTGGCTCACCACACTGTTTAATAAACACCTACTAGGTGCCAACCAGTCCTCTCAGCTTGGAGGATTCAAAGATGAGTAAGAGGAAGTCTCAGCTTAATTGTGATTTTTAGTCTAGTGGGCAGGATGAAGATGATAAAAATAGAAGAGAAACTTCACATGAAAAAGTAATGAACTTGGATATTTCTTCTTGGCCCACTCTGAGCTGCAGCCACAGTGAATTTCTTTCTGTTCCCTAAGTCAGTGCTTTTTTTCTTTTTTCTTTCCTGCTTGGAACTCTTCTTCACTTTATCTACAGAACACTCTTCTACTTATCCTCTCAAAACCAAACTCTCACTTTCTCCCTGAAACTTGTCCAGCTGCTCCTGCCCACGCACTCCCCCTCCGCAGCGCACCATATGTCTGCTGCCTTTATCGTTATTGGATTATAAATCACCCACTCTAACCCTCCCACCCACCGTGCTGTAGTGAAATCCTCTCGAGGAGACCCACAGCCCTCTTCCTTCCAGAACTTTGAAGCTACTGCACCTGGGGTCTCATCAGTGTTTGCTGGTAGAATAGGTAATGGAATAAATGAGGAACCCAAATTTGAACTTGTATGTGCAAACTTTATAGCAAGATAGTCAGATCAATAAGCCCAAATATTACTATGGTACATGAATAGATTATGTATCACAGACCGTGAATTTAAGGGGTGTAAGTAAAGTCAATATACAGGTCATCCCCAACTTTTCCGTATCGACTGACCTGCATCTAACAGGTCAGTTAGACGGTGGGTGGAGATGGGCGTCTTAGGAGCAGACCATACACAGTCGCTGCTCCAGGGCTAGGAGAGCTGGCGGGTGATAAATGACCCAGAGCCATGTCTGGAAGAACTCCATGATGTCCACCGTGATTTTCTCCAGGGTTGGGGATTAAGGGTCATTTAATTCTCTTTTGCTGGTAGTATTTTCTAAAGCTTCTACAGTGTGACTTGATAATAGGAGGAAGGTGTTCTGGCACTTTCTTCAGCTCATGAACTGGTGCGGACTCCGGGAACAGGGTGGGGGCCCTGTCTGGCCAGGCCCTTTAGCACAGTGCTGCAGGCTCCTTACCAGTTGACCCCTGATCACCTTTCTGTCCTGCCCTATGCAGCCTGTACGTCAGCCACACTCACTTTTTTTGCTACTTATTTACTTTATGTAGCAAACACATATATCACACTGGAGGCCAGACACTCTTCTAAGCATTTTGCAAATGCTAACTCATGTAATGCTCATAGCTCTGTAATAGTAAGTGTGAAGTAGATACTGGTATTATTTCCATTTTACAGATGAGGCAACTGAGGTCATTCTGGAATATGCTTTTCTCCATGGGTGCTGTTCGCTCTCTCCCTGTCATACATCAGAATTTCTCTGCCCACATTGTCATTTGAGCCTCAGTTCCCCTGTATTCTCTTAGTGTCTTTTTAAATATATAATGCTTACTATTTTATACAGGGTAAGACAAAAAGTTTACGGTTGTTTGTATGGAAAATAATAGAATAATTAATAAATAATACTAAAAGAGTAAACTCTGTGTGTTTCATACACTAAAAACTGTAAACCTACTTTTGCCTCACCCTATATAGCAAATATTGTGTTTCCCCCACAAGTAAACTTGGGAAAGTTGCTTAATTTTAGCTTCTTCCCCCTGTAAAGAGTGTCTAGGGATGCGTACCTCACAGAGTGGCTGTGAGGATTAAACGCCGTGCTCCTTGGGCTGTGTGCTTAGAACTTGAGCTTCGCCGACCTGGGCTCTGCGTACTCCTCGACACGGTGACAACACAGGGCAGCTGTTGTTCTGTGGGAAACTGAGGGGAAGGGAGAGAAGGAAACCCGGGATGACCCAAAGTCAAGGCCAGTGAGGGAGGAGAGAGGGTCAGCACTCCCAGACGCCTCATAAAGGTCTGAGCACAAGACGACTGAGCACAGGGGGTTGGGTTTGCTCACTGGTGATGTTTCTGAGAACGGCTTCAGCAGGCTGTGGTGAGGTGGGGAGGAGACAGCAAGTGGTGGAGGATGAGTGGGCGGGACGGAAATGAAAGGCCGAGGGTGTCATCATGCTTTCTTTCAGGAAGGGAAGAGGGGAGTGAGGGCGGTAGCAGGGCCAGAAGAAGGGCTCTTGGCGTGGACGCGAGGGAGTGTGACTGTAGGCAGGGGAAGTGGATGCCTCGGAAGAGCTCCTCCGGGGAGCATGTCCTCTCCCTCTCCTGACTGAAGCTCGGTCCATGCTCAGAATCCTTCTTGTCCCCTTGGGAACTGGGCTCCATTAATTCTGTCACCTGCTTGCCCCTGGGGCGTCCTAGTTGGCTTTGGGGTCAGTTGGGGTCCTGGGGTAATGTATTTAAACTGCCTGAGCTGCAGTTCCCTCACCTGTCAAGTGAGGGGAATTCTGTGAACATAAAATGAGATGACTTTTGTTAAGTGCCAACAGTAGTATCTTAACTGTTGTGTCCTTTTAACGATCCCTTGGAGACACAATGAAAGAGAAGAGAAAAGGGTAAATCTTAGAGTGCTTTTGACTGGGAGAAGGAAGAATTTGGAGGTGTGCCTGTGGAATGGCCACTCTCTTCTCCCTAAAGCAGTGGGACAGTTGTCCCCTAGGGTGAGGGGAATGGGAAGGGTTTGTAGCCCCACGGAGGCCACCAGGTTCTTTCCATAGAGATGCATGGAAGAACCGAGATGTAGCGCTGAAGGTCTGGCTAAGCAGCAAGAAGACACTATTGGTTTTGGACCTTCCACAGCCAGGTCTGCAGGGTCAGGGGAGGCATGACTAGAATTGAGGGCTGGCAGAGATGTCAAGGGGTGTATGGGTTAGGGGTGGGGGTTGGGGAGGAAGAAGGGAGGAGAGAGGAGGGAAAGGGGGTAGATCCACTGGTGAAACAACGTCCATCCAGGGCAGTCTAGTCAGATGGGGGCTGATGGCCTGGGACAGGTGGCGGGTCTGAAAGTGCTGTGGTGACGGTGAGGATGCAGAGTGGGTTCCTGGGAGCAGGGGGTGTGGCAAAGGCTGTGGCCAGAGGGGAATATCATACCATTAGATGAAGCAATTTTAAATGACTGGGGTGAGGGAATGGCCGGGTCACCCCGAATGCTACACGCTTTCATTTATCTATTTTTTTCTTCTGTTCTTTATCTTGAATATTTACCCCGTCCCCTGAGTTGCCTTAGTCTTTACACAGCTTTCTGTGTGGCATGTATCAGTGAATATTGTTCAGCAAACATTTTTTACTTCTACTTTGTGTTTGTAATATTTGTAATGGTTACAATATATCTAGTTATCTTTGCACATGTACCTGTGTATCCCTTTAGATTTTTTTCCTGGGATAAATTTTCAAATGTGAGGTTACTCACGGTGGGGTGGTCTCAGTTGGTATGAATGGTTTGGGGGTGTCTTGATCTGTCATTAGTTATCTGCTGCGGGGAGATGGGCTCTGTGCAGGGAGGGAAGGCAACAGGGAAGAACGCCGAGCATCCTGTGTGGAGGGAGGCTTTACGTGACCGACCGCACTGGGGCCGCCTCGTGTCCTCCAGGCTCCGTGTGCTGGAGGGGAAGCGGGGACTGGCGGGCGTCTGCACCTGCGGCTGCATGCACGGAGTTCTGCTTGGCTTGGTCTCTGATGCTGTCTTGGGGAGGCCGTCATCGAGAAGGTGAAGAAGTGAGGATGTGGGTCTAAGAAGGGAAGGCGACAGCTCGAGGGCGCCCACATCTCTGTTCCAGAGCTTTGGGGGGCAAGGACAGAACCATTTCATCTTTCGAGATTAAAGGGCTTAATTATTTTCATTATAGTGCTCACAGTGTTAGTGCTTTGAATAATTTTAGCCGTAAAGGGAGATGTGGTTTAGATAATTATTAAGGAAGTTGTAATATAATTAGTCAGTGATTTCATTAGTAAATGTTACCATTAGTAACACTTTTGCATACTTACGATTGTAATTGTTCTCCTTTTTTTTCTTTTAACAGAAAAAATACAGAAAGGGATTTATTGATGTTTCAAAAATAAAGTGTGTGGAAATAGTGAAGAATGATGACGGTGCCATTCCCTGCCAAAATAAATACCCGTTTCAGGTGAGCTGGAGTGTTCCCATGGCAATGTAATTCTGGCTTTTAGTTATGCTTATTATTTGCCATTACAGTTCCCTGTCCTTGCTTCAGTGGTTGATTTAAAAAAAACCCAGCTTTATTGAGGTATGAAATCGACAGCTAGGAATTGCATGTATTTAGGGTATAAAACCTTGGCATTGGGTATGTGTATGCATTGTGAAATGATCACCACAATCAAGTAATTAACATATCCCTTGCTTCCACAGTTACCATTTTCTTTTTTCTTTTTGTGGTGAAAGTACTTCATCTGTACCTTCCTGGCAAATTTCAAGCATACAGTATGGCGTGGGTAACTGTAGCCGCCACGCTGTGCCTCGGGTCTCCAGAACTCTCCTCCTGCATGACTCGAACACTGAGAACTGCTGGCGGCCAGTAGGGCAGCAGGCGTTAGATGGGCAGAGTTAGATCTGACCTCAGTTCAGCAACCTCAATGCTTTGAGTTCTGGCTAAGAGAGAATTCAGAGCCAAGACCCAAACTAGAAGAGAAAGTTTATGTGGAAAGTCACAGAGTGAGCCACAGCAGACATGGGCTCAGGAAACAAGTTACAGAAGCAAAAGAAGGGGCCCTCGGAGCTTAGGAGAAAGAGAGAAGCGAGGAAAACCTGTGTGTTGGGGGAGGGTGTGGGGGATAGATGCGGGAAAGGTGAGGGTGTGCTCCCCACAGAGAGGCACTGGGTCCTCTGTCTTAAGGGCACTCATCTGAAGGTCTCAGGGGCTGATTCTAATAGACTATTCATCAGCTTTCCCTGTGTGTCCTTGCAGGGCCATGGTCTCTGACTGGTTGGTGTCAGGGCAGAGTGTCATTTGTCAGTGTAGCTGGTTCTGAGGTCAGCTGTGGTGTCGTTTGGTGTTGCGGCTTTTCTGGGCCTGGAGCCGAAACACAACTGAGGCCCAGATGTACTTGACGTGGGTCAGAACCTCACTGTCCTGGGGGCTTAATGCTTATAGCTGCTCTCTGGCTCCCTTGTTGGTTCCTCGCCCAAGGCAGTCAAACTGACATGACTGCGCATGACTGACAACATGCCCAGGAAGGAGAGGTCAGAGGAGGGTCTAAACCGCATGACGAGCAATATGAAAGTTCAGGGGCACTAAACTGCATGACTGACCAGAGACACGCTAGGGGAGGAAAGATTACTCTGGGGGCAAGGTCCTTGTTTTCCCAGTTTTGCCTGTCGCCAGGCACCAGGGCTTTCCTGGCCTGTTGTCCTCTCCCTGTTAATGTCTGTCTAACTTCCTATCACAGTGCCCTTTGACCAACATTTCCCTATTGTCCCATCCCCGAGCCCCTGACTGCCACCATTCTGTTCTCTGCCACTGTGAGTTTGACTAGTTTAAATTCCACACATCTGTGAGGTCATACAGTATTTATCTTTCTGTGTCTGGCTTATTTCACTTAGCATAATGTCTTCTAGGTTCATCCATGTTGTCAAGAATCACAGGATTTCCTTCTTTCCTTTTGAAGCTGAATAATCTTCCATTGGATACGGACACAACCCATTTTCCTTGTCCATTCATCTGTCAGTGGATGTTTAGGTTGTTTTCATCTGTTGGCTATTGCAAACAATGCTGCAGTGAATGTGGCAGTGCAGAGATGTCTCCAAGAGAGAGCCAGATTTCATCTCCTTCACATAAACACCCAGAAGTGGGGCTGCCGAATCACATGGTAGTTGCCTTTTAGGTTCATCTGTAGTTTAACAGTAATTGCTTTTCTTTGTGAACTCTTTAAGTCTTCGTTGAAACATTATCTAATTCTTGTTTTGCTGAGCTTCAGACCTAACTTGCTATTATTCAGATTTATCCCAGAGCAGTTAGGAGAAGGAGTGGAGACTGAGATTTAGTTGTACACTCGAAACCTGTAAGGTTTTGTGAACCAATGTCACCCCAATAAATTTAGTTAATAAAAAAAAAGAAGAAAGTGGGATGGGATGTTTTCTGTGAAGTTGAGAAGCTGAGAAGGGGCAGGAGTGAGCCACTTGGACAGAAATGACATTAAAAGGCTGCTTGGGATGCAAAATATAATATTAGTATTGTACAGAGACTAAGGTGCACCTTTTGAAAAGGTTGTTATTTCATGTTTTCCTTCATGATGATCCTGTTATATGAGGGAGGTAAATACACTGTTCTCATTTATGACAGGAAACTGCGGTTCACCGATGTTCAATGACATGTCCAGGGTTATTTTTCAAATGAAAAACCTCCATGGAACGCACACTCACACCTCAGGAGGAGCAGCGTGGCTCCTGAGCCATCTGTGGCACTCTCTGCAGGCTCGTGGTGCGCATGTGCCTTGAGAATGAGGAGTCCAGAGCTGGACCCTGGTCTTCCAGACCTTGCAGCAGACGGCCCAGGACCCCTCTCCAGCACCGCACCACCCCCTTCTCTGGTTGAGGACATTTTTATGCTTTCTTTTGACTGATTGACATGCCCAATGCAGATCTCCTTTTAGCCATGGCTATGGTCTAACGTACTAAGGGGAAAGTTGCAAAAATCTTTTCAACATAGTACCACAGTGGAGATATTGGTTGTTTTTAATTGCTACTGTGAATTTATCAGTTGCATTTGAAATAAACATTTACCAGTTGGGGGCATTAAGATGACCTGAAAGTAATAAACTAGGATATTCAAGCTTTGACACCACGTCTGGATTATTTTCACTATAGTGGCAACAACACAATAGGAGGAAGGACTACATTTAATGTCCTTTTCCCAATTCGTCATTTTATATTTAGCATTTTTTCTTTTCATGAAGAGCAGGGATAATATGGTGCTTAAAGAGGCAACTCTGAGGCCACACCTCCTGATTCACCACTGATGGGCTCTGTGACCTTGTACAAGTCACTTAAGTGCTTTATGTCTGTGTCCTCTTCTGAAAAACAGGAATAGTAATGATGATAGTACCCACTCTCTAGGGTTGTTGTGATGACTAAGGTGATATATAAATAGTTTAATACACAGTGAGTGTAGTTGCTGTTATTGTTATTGTTCCTGCTCTCACTACTACTGCTAATACCACAGCTACCTCAGATCGAGAAGTAAGCCTCATTTAAATCTTGTTCTTGATTAAGTGTATTAAGTAAGTGTGTAATTTTGTTTGAAGTATAGCAGAAACCCACTCCTACTGTACTCCTGATGCTATTAGACATGTGGGGTGGCGGGTGGTTGTGGGAAACTATGGCTTTCATGAGGCAAGACCCAGAAGTAGAAATTTCGCTGTCTGAGAGAAAGAGATCTGATCCAGACATCTGGTTTTTAGAATGATGAGGAAAATAGGAGAACAGAAAGCATTCCATGCTAGACCCATTTTTAATTGCTGAGATGAAAAAATACAAGAAAAGTTCAAAAAGCATCTTAAAAATTAAGAGGAGGTCAACTTGGACTTTAACTGTGTAATATAAACCAGCAAGATTTGAAAGATGAAGAATAGTCTTTTATTATAACTTAAGTATAGCTTAAAGTTTGGGTTCTAGTTTCACATCATTACAGTGAGTGTTTGCATTATGTGCAGATGCAAGGCAAAAAAAGAAAAGAAAAGAAAAGTAGAAGTAGACATTTTCAAAGGAGGTTGTTTCTTGCCTCAGCATATTTTAGCTCTAGGAAGGAACAGAGAACATGGAAGGAAGAGCCAGCTGCTTCCTTAGCTGAGTCTTCTGACGCCACTGGGGAATCCCCAGGAGGTGGCCTTTCCCCCCTGAATTTTGAACCCAGATCTGTCTAACAGCCGTTAGACACATTGTCAATAAAGGTCTCTTGAATAAATGAATGAAGATATAAATAGATTGGAGGGTAAGTACTAAGTAGGAGTGTTGCTAAGGGAGAGTATGTTTCCTCCTTGTTGAAATGGCTTCTGTGCCTCGAGGTTGGCAAAGCTCCTCCCTCCCCTGCCAACCTCCGCTGTGCTGGGATGACTCAGCAGCAGACAAGCACGTGAGAAACGTGGCTGCCTGCATGCACTCTGTCACCGTCAGCTGTAACGTGGATGGCACAGAAAGTGGCCTCCAGGTGTGTCCAGGGCTCGCTGAGAGAAGGATACTGGACCCCAGATAGCTCGCCCACCATTTTGCCTGAGACACCAAATTCACATTTTTTATCTGGGT
Source organism: Phyllostomus hastatus (assembly GCF_019186645.2). Classification (NCBI taxonomy): domain Eukaryota; kingdom Metazoa; phylum Chordata; class Mammalia; order Chiroptera; family Phyllostomidae; genus Phyllostomus; species Phyllostomus hastatus. Next base: position 29,640,764 of record NW_025333709.1, on the reverse strand, counting down.
TGAGAGTGCTATCTCTAGACATTTTTTCTGGAAATATGAATGTCCCCAGTTAGCTAGGTAACAGATCTAGTCTTAGCTGCCAGAATTCTGCGTTTGGATGAGTTCTCTACTGATGAGCTTGTCTTTATCAAACTTGAATGAAGCCACAGGCTCCCAGGAGTGACGTGAGGTGAGTTTTGAGAAATTAGACTGGAGCCCGAAAAGGCGGATTCTAGCAGGGAAACAGTCAGGGGGCACCAGGAAGGGGCTTGGAGGAAACACGAATAAGAAGAGCCTTCGGGGGTCAAACGGGTCCTACCAGATAAATTGATCTCACCTGCTTTGGTTTTCTCATCTGGAAAAGGAGGATCCCATTGCTAATGGAGACATGGGCTGCCATGTAGATTAAACGAGGCCATACATGTCAAGGCTTAGCCTGATGTAAAGCCTTAGTAAAATGAATTATTGTCATGAATTATTATGATGCGCCCAGGTTTCTGGAGGGTTCAGAGTCCTAGCAGTTCTTTCCAGATACCCTGGTGTCAATTTACAATGTTTCATGGCGCATTTCTACCTAATTTTTATGTACAGAGTTGATTACAGTGATGGACCTGGATAAAGGTGTTAAGATTCTGACACCCAGTTCCAATGTGTGTGTGTTTTAACACACCACCAAATAATTTCCTGACACCAGCTGGGTGTTCTACAATTCATTTCAGTTCTAGCACCATCTGACCAAAGACAGCATCAATTCCACAGGTGAAGGGCTCAGTCTCACAAGACCGGCCCCACTTCAGATGCCAGTTGCAGCTCCAAGCTATCGCCTGTGCTTCTGATCTACTGCTGCCCATAGAGCAGAAGTGCCCTGTCTCCTCCTCGGGTTTGAATAATTACCTAGAGTAGCTCACAGAAGTCTGAGAAATATTCTGCTTCCTAGGTCACCCGTTTATTATAAAAGGGCAAACTCAGGAACAGCCAGAGGGAAGAGATGCATAGGACAAGGTATGGGGAAGGGTTTCAGAGCTTCCAGGCCCCCTCCAGGTGCACTGCTCTCCCCAGATCTCCACATTCATTAACCAGGAGCCCTCCAAACCCTCTCCTTCTAGGGTTTTGATGGAGGCTTCATTACAGAGGCATGATTGATGGCATCATTGGCCACTGGTGATTGAACTCAATCTCTAGTCCCCTTCTCCTCCCGGGAGGGGGTGGGGCGGGGTGAGGTGAGGTGTAGGGACTGGAAGTTCCAACCCTCTAACCACAAGGTTGGCTCCACTGGCAACCTGCCCCCATCCTTAGGTGCTTTCCAAAGTCTCTCATTAGCACAACAAAAAACACCTTTATCACGGAGCACAAGATATTCCAAGGGTTTTAGGATTTCTGTGCCAGGAACCAGGATGAAAACCAAACAGGTATTTCTTATGAATAGCAGTATCACAGCTGTGAAAATCATGGACCAAAATGAGACAGTGTACATCCCCACATCTCTCTTAGTGCTGTATCTTCACCTCTCTACCGCGTCTCACTTCGTCTTGTTATAAAGTATTTCTTCCATACGTGTCTTGAAAATAGGCTTCATGTTGGATATATTTTTGTATCTATGTAGTTTGAGCAGAATGCTGGTATGATGAATGAATCACTGAATGAAATATGACACTACTTGTTCTATGGTGTTCCCATGGCTGTTAGACTGCATTTATTTGATTGAAATGAATGGGAAGGAATGATCTATTGAAGATGGCTAGGAATAGCCACTTATCAGTGAAAGAGTTACTCGTGTTCACTCATTCCCTGTATCTGTTGACATGGGGAAGGGAGGGTTCTAGCCGTACACATTTTTGAGACAATCAAGGTGTTTCTGCCTTGTGAAAGACCAAAGATAAAATTCTTGGGTTAGTCTCCCAGGTTTAACTTGATTATTAATCCTAAAAATATGAATATTAAGACTATTTAGTTCCTCGACCGACGTTACCTCTACAAGAGGCACTGTGATTAAACGTTTGGGCTTTGGAATCAGGATCGTGGCTGTCTGGAATACCAGCCCAACGATGATGATTAAGGCAGGTTAAGCGGCACAGGGCACCATTTGCAGTGCATTCTTTGTGAGCGGTGCCCCCTGCAGTTCTACAGGAGCAGAGGCTCCATGAGTGGGCCTTAGTCTCCTCCTCTGTAAAATACCGATACCTTGATGGTAGGGTCCTTGAATTAAGATTTGTAAAGCACATACTGTAGAGTTAGGGTAGTCAATGCCTAATAGTTAGCTACTGCCATTATTTACAGTAGCAAAGGAAGGTATAAGAGTGCTGAAAGAGTAGTTGATTTATCTATATATTATTCAGGAAATACTAGATTAGAATAATCCCTGTTACACCAGGTTTCCCTAAGGAGCTTCAGTTAACTAGGTCACAGGAAATACAGATTAGTGAAGCGTTCTGGCCTCTGCATAATTTTTCTTCTATAAACACTGTCCTTTACAAAATGTGTATCCTAGTCAATGTTGGCATGAAGAAATAGATGTGTTTTGCAAGGCAGGAATCTAGGTTCTTTGATGCAAAGTAATTGACTTTTATTCAGTTATTTCAGAATCATTCACTGGGGTCTGTGGTCCCAGGAGCTCTGTGCTAGACCAAGTGCTGTGTCCACGTGTTTCTCATAGGCTCCGTCTTCTCTTTTCTTTTAGGTTGTTCATGATGCCAACACACTTTACGTCTTTGCACCTAGTGCACACAGCAGGGACCAGTGGGTGAAGAAGTTAAAAGAAGGTAAAACTCCTATAATAAAATCATAATCTGTACATAATTTCAAGATAGAACATTGTTATTACTAAAACAGAAACACAGCTAATGTATCTTGCAGTTATAATCTTTTAATATATAATAAGAGCTTCTCCAAAGATATGCTGTTCCTCTAAGTGATACATATTGAAGACAACTTCTTTTTTTATAATCTGATTCCTTCTAGTGATGTACACATAGTTTCTAAGAAAAGCAGGCTTTCATGTATTGCGTGATACCTTTGGAGATGATAAAGCTCTGGGCTTTTATGGTAACAGGGTTTGGCATTTTCTAAGAAGTTGCCAGCGTAGTCAACAGTTGGTGTGGATGAGTTGACTTGTGCTTCAAGTGTTTAAATGGGTGATTTGTCCCATAAAGTACACTTGGCTTCTTCTGCAGAACAAAACGGTGGCGGGCTGATTTATTTGCTGATCCATTACAGTGTAGCCGAGATTTCCTCTGGTAACAAGGATGTCACACCAAAAAAAGGAGGCAAAAGAGCAACACATGAGTTTTCTGAATGCTGGGTTGTCTGGTGCTAGGAGGGTATTCTTGTAATAAATATGGTATCTGAGAAATAAAGGGTGATAGTGTTATTTAGGAAACATCATTATCTCTGCTTTGTTTCACTAATCATTTAATGTGTTTATGAATTCCAGAAATAAAGAACAACAACAATATAATGATTAAATACCATCCTAAATTTTGGGCAGATGGAAGTTATCAGTGTTGTAGACAAACTGAAAAACTAGCACCTGGATGTGAAAAATATAATCTTCTTGAGAGTAGTAAGTATTCATTTTATTTTATAATTACACTGTTTGTATCATTGGTATAATGAGAAAGTGACATAATTTTGATTTTGATGTTGGTTAAGTATGGCCCTCACACTTTCTAGCACAGCGTAAATATTGGACATGCGTATTTTGTAAGAATAATTGTATTTAATTAGCAGGTGCACCATTTAATGGAATCAGAAGTTCTAATAAATTTTGGGAACCTTTTATCACAATGTGGAAGCCTGCTAAAAATGACTTAAAAAGTATGAGCCTAATATGGCACCATCATCAGCTTTTTTTCCCAACTTTATTGAGGAATAATTGACATATGAAATTGTAGGCTATTTAAAGTGTACAGGGTGATGATTTGATGTACTTATGCATTGTAAAAGGATTCCTCCCATTGCGTTAACACCTCACATGTTTACCGTTTTTGTGTGTTGGTGAGAACATTTCAGTTGTATTCTCTTAGTAACTTCCATGTAAACACTGCAGAGTTGTCCATTATAGTCACTGTGTGTACATTAGACCCTCCGGCCTTGTTCATCTGACAGTTGAAAGTTTGTACCCTTTACCAACATCTCTATTTTCCTACCTGAGCCCCTGGTGACCACTTATCTCCTCTTTGTTTCTATGAGTTTGAGGTTTTTTTTTTAAGATTGCATATACAAGTGATACCACGTGGTATTTGTCTTTCTCTGTCTGGCTTATTTCACTTTCTATAATACCCTCCAGGTTCATCCATGTCCACATAACAAAGTTTCCCTCTTCTTTTAAGGCTGAATAATACTCCATTCTCCGTCTCTTTCTCTATCTCTGTTTCTATGGCTATCTTGGCTATTGCGAACAATGCTGCAACGAAGACGGGGGTGCAGCTGTCTTTTCGAGGTACTGACTTCACTTCCTTCACGTGCATACCCAGAAGTGGGGTTGCCAGGTCACAGGGTGGGCCTGTTTTTATTTTCTTGAGGAACCTCCATACTGTTTTCCATAGTGGCTGTACCAGCTGACATTCTTACCAGTAGTGCCTGATAACAGTGCCTTGCGTTTTTGATAACAGCCATTCTAATAGCTATGAGGTGACATCTCATCATAGTTTTGATTTGCATTTCCCTAATGGTTAGTGATGTTGAGCACCTTTTTATATACCTGCTGGCCATTCGTATATTTTCTTTGGAAAAATGTCTTCTGTTTCTTTGTCCAATTATTATTATTATTATTATTATTACTTTATTACTACTGAGTTATATGAGTTCCTTGTACATTTTGGATGTTAACCCCTTATTAGATATGTGGTTTGCAAATATTTCCTCCCCTTCCATAGGCTGAGTTTCCATTTTGATGACAGTTTCCTGGGCTGAGCGGAAGCTTTTTAGTTTGATGTAGTCCCGCTTGTGTACAAAGAATCAGGTGTGGCCCCCATCCCTGTGGCATTTACAGTCTGCAGAAAGACAGAAATACAAACCGACTTCAACAGCCTTTTAAAATTCTGTTATAAACAGTGACACAAGCAACATGCCCCAGAGTGAGAGAGGCAGACTTCCTGCTTTTGTGTTCCTTTTCACTTTGCCTTAAAGCTGTTGGGAGGTGGCATTTTGACCTATTTCTGTTGTCATTTTCAGGTATCAGAAAAGCACTACCTCCAGCTCCAGAAACAAAGAAGGTAGGTGGCCTTTGACTTTGGGAAGCATTGACAGTTTATTGAGTATGTTTATATTCACTCACGTGATGCTGTTTGCTCCTCCCTTTGCCCCCATCATATCAGAAACAGCTATGCTGTAGCTGATTTGATTTTTTTATCTGTCAAGTAATATTAAATGTATCAAATATTATCCTTGGGGCCCCTGCTATCACCTGGCATTTTGCCTGTGGGACTTCAAAGGAATATTTTGGTCTTGAAAACACAGTATTATGACAGAAGAGTGACTTCACTGATTCAATGATGTACCCTTGAAGAGTGGGGTCTGATGGAGAACACTGGTGCTTTGGACCCAGACAGGACCTGATCCAACGTGAATCTGATATGAGTGACTTTGAGTGGGTTCCTTACACCCTTGTCTTCCTCAGTGGTAAACAGGGAGTTATATACTCTGCCTTGTGGGATCAGTATTAAGGATCACTGAGAAAGAGTGTGTGAGGTACTAAGTGTGCTCCTTCCGTGCAGTAAGCACAAAGACATGCACATTCCTTTGAGTGAGAGGGGACCTGATAAAAGCCTCCACTCTGGTGTGTTTTCCCTGTTGCAGGCTGTTTGAGTGATGGGTCTCTAGTCCTCGTGGTGTTCGCTCCCACACTACCCTTCCCTCTCCCTGGAAAGCTACCCCTGTCCCTGAGCAGAAGCCTCTTGATGTTTAAAGACAGCTTTGACTCATGTCCTATGTTCTGAAACCCATGAGAGGTCCAGCAGCATCAGACCCAGGGGACGGCTCACCAGATTACAGTGGGCAGACTTGTGGTTTCTGCTGTCATCTGCGGTGATGTGCGAATCACGTAGTGTTTTACTTCACACAAACAGAAGCCCAAACTTTCACATGCTATCTCTCTTTCTTAGCGAAGGCCTCCCCCACCAATTCCACTGGAAGAAGAAGATAACAGTGAAGAAATAGTGGTAGCTATGTATGATTTTTACGCGACAGAAGCACATGATCTCAGATTAGAGAGGGGCCAGGAGTACATCGTATTAGAAAAGAATGATGCTCATTGGTGGAAAGCAAGAGACAAGTATGGGTAAGTGCTCCCTCTCTGTGTATGGCACACGGGGGGAGGGAGGGGGTTCAGTGCTGAGAACAGGATAATCTGTAACTCGCATGGAGTGAGGCTGTTTTGACTGGCCATAAATCAAAGTCTGCGCTGTTACTTTGCAGTAACAAAGTGTATTTCTGTGAGTGATGCAATAAATGTAAATGGATCAGCCACTTCTTTCCAGAGACTAGAAAACATTACACTGGTTTCTTTTCCTATCCATTATATGTTTAGCTGGATTATTTTGATCTTGAGGAAAATTGCATTTTATGTTTTTAACCCCCTGAGGTAAGTAAATAATACTAGTTTTTTTCTGAGAGAGAGAGAGAGAGACTATATGTATGTGCCTGTGTGTATAAATATATCCACAAACGTTCAAGGAATGAAAACAGCAAGCAATATTTATACAAGATAATTTAGGTAGTAAAGGAAATATTTCTTTCAGTGTCATTATGGGTAAATAAGGGTAAATATGAATAAGCATAGGGGATGAGGATCTTTTAGGTTTCATTCAGAAAACTCTCTGTGCTGTGCTTACTTGGAAGTACAAACCTGTTCATATTCTGTGTTCCCACGGATAAGAAGAGGAGGACGTTTTGTCCTGCCTGGAGCACACCCTCCCTCCAGGTCTGCTCTCTCACCGCCCTGTCCCGGCCCCAGTTCCCCTTCTCTGTTCCTCAGTTCACTTCAGGAGCAGCCATGGGAGGCTCTGGGGTGGGCAGCGCCCTCTCTGGCTCTCTTCTCAGCAGCGGGTGCATTGCCCGGGGGGCTGGTTCTCTCTCTGCATTGTCGCCCTCTTGGGAACCCTTAACCTGTCATTCTGTGTTTACAAGAGGTTGTCACTGCTCTCCTTTGCCAAGCACTGTAGAAGATTGCTTTTTATTTTTTATTATAGAAATTTTCAGGAGTCCACAGAAGTACATAATAATACAAAAGAGCCACTTGTCATGACTTCAAAAACAACCGGTGTTTTGCCAGTTTTCACTTACCAGTCCTCCCCCTTGTTTTTTTCCAGGGTACTGAAAAGTAAATCCAAATCATCAGGTCACTTCACTTCTGCATCTAACTGCTAACACTTTTTAAAAAATAACCACCGTGTCATTGTTGCCCTTAACAATAATTTTTAAAAACATCATCTGCAGACTTTCCCTGACATTTTCAGGACTGGTAGAAGAGCACACATGAAAGCCCACATATCATGCATTAAAATATTCAGAAGTTACAAGCCAAGCTAACAAACCAATACATAAAATGTGATTTATCCTCCAACTTGTCAAACGTACCTTCGAAATGACAGGGAAGGCGAGGTTCGAGGGCGAGCTCGCACTGAGGGCCGTCTCCCGGCCCTCCTCCTTTTCCTGTTTCCTCCCCCGGGGCCCCATCTCACCTGTGCCTTGTGGGACTCCCAGCCCTACATTCAAGGTCTGTTCACATTGTTTGCAAAAGCCACCCCCTCTACCCTGCCAACTTGGCCACCCCCAGACCTGGGCTTGGAAGGGGGTGCACATGACCAGTGTACTTTGCTATCAGAGGATGAGCCCAGTGGAAAGACCTGTGTAGGCCGCAGCAGTGGCAGAGAATCCTGGGGTCTTGATGACTCAGATGATAGTCTGGCTGCTCAGAGGCTGCGAGGACGTGGGGTTTGTCATGCTCTTGAAAGTCTGTGGTCAGAGCAGGGTCCCCCTGACCCAGGTCTGAAGGTGGTGCTGATAACATAATCTCAGGTTCCCTCCATCATCTCCAGTATATATTTCTACACTTCAGTCAAGATTAAAACAAGGTCCCCACATGTGTTTTGGTTGCTGTGTCTTTTATGTCTCTCTTTTATTCTACAACAGTCACTATCCTTCTTTTCAATATTGATTTATTGATGTAACCAGGTCATTTACCATACGAAGTGAGCCACCCTCTAGATTAAGCTAATTGATGCCACAAGGTGTCATTTAATATGTCTTCATGTCCTGCATTTCCTGTAAACTGTAATCTAGGGGCTCGGTCACATTAGAAGCTGATATCTGATTGCTCCACTTCTAATGATGTGAAGCTTCCTCAGGGGTCAGGTGCCAGCCCTATCCCGCCATTGTGAAGCTCTTCGTCAGTGTGTGTTTCATCTGAGGATTTGGGCTTCCATCAATAATTATCACTTAGGTCCATTATTTCATTAGGAATTGCAAAATGATGATTTTTTAAATTTTAATCATTGTTCAAGTACAGTTTTCTCCCTTTTACTCCCATTCCAGCCCACCCACCCAACCCTCCCCACTTCCCTCCCATTACCACCCTCCCCCTAGTTTTTGTCCATGTGTCCTTTAAATTTGTTCCTGTAAACCCTACCCATTCTCCCCTGAAATTCCCTCTTCTCTCCCCTCTGGTCACTGTCAGTCTATCCTCTATTTCAGTGTAAAATGATGATTTTTAAATTGTCATTCCATCTGCATTTATTAATTCCCAGAATAAGAACTGATTCATCAACCAATTTGTTTATCTTATGCAGCAAAGGCAAGATAAAATTTTGATTCTTTTACCAATTTTCAAAATAATGAGTTAATGACTGAGCTTCTGCTGGCGATAACAATGATAACCAATATTTTTTTAGTGTTATTATGGATGCTTATATATATATATGGATGCTCAATCCATTGCAGTCATTATTATTTTTGCTTGATTTGTCCCATCTTTGGTCAGTGGGAGCTGTTTTGGGTTGGGGGAGTCCTTTAGTCTTTCCAAGCTTCCTTGCTTTCTGGGTAAAATAAAATGGCTCAAGTTCATCTTAGAATTTTTCTGGCCAAACCTGCACTTTGCCATTTTTCCAAGGAATGCTGGCTCCTTGTAGTAAGAAATCGTGCTGAGGGACAGCAGTTGGGGTGCTCACGCTCTAGCGCCGACTCGTGTGTCGCTGCATCTCGGTCTTCCCCCCGGGGCGGCAGAGCTGCATGTGCCCTCCATGTGCGTAAGTGGGAGTTCTCACTGATAGTTCAAATTCACACTGAAGGTCCCAAAGTTTTTACTCAATTTTTAAATTTTACGCGTGTATCTCTTTCATGTGAAAAATCTTGGCTTCTACCAAGATGCCACCCATTGTGAATGCTTCTTTTTTTTTTTTTAAGATTTTATTTATTTATTTTCGGAGAGAGGGAAAAGGATGGAGAAAGAGAGGGGACCCTGTGATTCCACTGCTTAGGACTCTATCCTAAGAACACTAAAACACCAATTCAAAAGAACCTATGCACCCCGATGTTCATAGCAGCACAATTTACAATAGCTAGATGCTGGAAGCAACCAAGATGCCCATCAGTAAATGAATGGATCAAAAAACTATGATACATTTACACAATAGAATTCTATGCAGCAGAAAGAAAGAAGGGGCTCCTACCCTTTGCAACAGTGTGGATGGAGCTGGAAAACATTATGCTTAGTGAAACAAGCCAGGCAGTGAAAGACAAATACCATATGATCTCACCTTTAACAGGAACCTAAATAACAAAACAAAGAAACAAGCAAAATATAACCAAAGACACTGAAATAGAGGTCAGGCTGACAGTGCCCACAGAAGAGAGTAGAGGGAATTTCAGGGGACAATGGGAAGGGTTCACAGGAACAAACCTAAAGGACACATGGTCAAAAACTAAGGGGAGGGTGGTAATGGGAGGGAAGTGGGGAGGGTGGGAGGGGGGGCTGGATTGGGAGTGAAAAGGAAAAAACTGTATTTGAACAATGATTAAAATAAAATTAAAAAAATAATAAAATATAATTAACTACAAAAAAAGATTTTATTTATTTATTTTCGGAGAGAGGGAAAAGGATGGAGAAAGAGAGGGGAAGAAATATCAGTGTGTGAGAGAAACATTAATCAGCTGCCTTTTGCACGCCCCCAATTGGGGATCTGGCCCATAACCCAGGCATGTGTCCCAACTGAGAATCAAAGCAGAGAACTTTTGGTTTGCAGGTTGGCGCTCAGTCCACTGAGCCACACCAGTCAGGGCTGCTTCTTAAACTGCAATGTGCATAAGAGTCACATGGGGTAAAAATCAAAGATTTCTTGGCCTCACATAAGCCTTCTCGATTCAGATCTCTTGGGTTATGACCTGAGAAAAAACCTTTTTGACAAGTGCCCATGATGATGTTGATGTAAATGTGAAGAACTGCCCTCTAGGAAATAATGCTGTATGTGGACGCTGAGATGTTGGAGTGGTGGGTGTTTTTACCTAACACTTTAACTTTTCTTAAGTAATTGTTTCTTTAAAACATCCCAAGAAATTCCAAATTCAAGAGAGGCATCATGGAATGTTGGAAAGGGCTCTCATTGCAAGTTCCGAGAAGACATCGAATGTGGGCCCTGTTGCTGGCTAGCTCTGGGGCCTTGAGAAAACCTCTGAATCTTTCTAAGCCTTGGATTCCCCACCAGAAATTGGGTACAACAATGCTTGCCTATCTCCGAATTTTTGTGAGGACCAAATGAGGAAGTACTTGGTAATGCGTCAGATGCTGTAGATACACTGAATTATTGGCAGTCAGCTAGTCTTCCCTACTATTGCCTAAAGCTTTAGGCTGCTTTAGGCAATATTATGCTTTAATTATTTCAAGACAATAATTTTTCTTGTAAACTGTCAGTAAGATAATTTTAATTTACCTAAAGTATTTTTCTCATTTCTAGGAGTGAAGGATATATCCCAAGTAATTATGTAACAGGAAAGAAATCAAACAACTTAGATCAATATGAGTAAGTAAATGTTTATTTTGTGAATGTGGAGAAGCAGAAAAGGTTTCATTTTCCTAATTATGTAAGGAATTTTGGAGATTAAAGGATATCTTTCATTACCTTTAGAAGGTGGTACTAACATATCCTTAACCCAGTTCTCTAGGCTGTAAAAGGTGTCGAGAGAACTAGTTTCTATAATACACTTTACCTGAAGGTACTGTTGTGTAAATGGACTTGTACAAGCGACACAACTGAATTTATTTTAAGCAAACCGCAGCTTAGGTGGCTTAAAAATACAGGCCATTGTTCATTTATTGAAGAAATCAGCATATCGTTTGATTTTTTCCAAGTATGATAATATATGATGAGTATTTTAAAATTGTTTGAAAAATTACAAAGTTAGTAAGAAAAACTACTCATAAATAAAATAGAATTGATCTCTGCCAACATTAATATATTTTCCTTCAATCTTTTCAAAAACAATCATGCTGTATATACTGTTTTATATTCTGTTTATTCCACTTAAGAGAACATTATGAGTCTATTTCCTCATGCTATTAAATATTCTTCAGAAACACTTTCATGACTGTGTTGTATTTCATTCAGTCGTAAATTCATCAAATATATCCTGAGAACTTAGCACGTGTCACATACTGTGCTAGGCCTTAGGGGGTACAACCAGGCATGTGGCACATGGATGTGCTGTAATTTATATGATCGATCATTTTCTTGTTTGTGTGACATTAAGTTGTGTGGGCATCTTTGTATGTAAAAAAATGGGAATAAACCTCTTCCTGCTTATTGTCTTAAACCAGATCTCTAGAAATCTGTGTACTGACTAAAGGCTAGTTAGGAGCTTGCTAAGACTCCTAATGCATGCTGTCAAATTGTGTTCCAGAGAAAGCAGTGGGCTTGCTCACCATGTGTAGCCAGGCTCCCATATACCAGATACTCTTCTGTGGTCATTCTGAGGAGATGGACTGATGTTTCCATTCCCTTCTTCAAAAACACGACCACCACCTCCGACAACAACAATGAAAAGTTGTTTCCTCTGTCTGTGTCACTTCTTGTAACATGAATATACCTTAACAATCTAGAAAAGGATGAGCAGGTTCAAAAGTCACAGCCCTTAGTGGTATGATCCCTCAGGGCTGTTTATTAGTAGGTGAGCGTATAAAAATATGTAAATATAACAATGTTTCTGTTTTTAAATGAGATTTTTGGAAAATGTAGCCAAATCCTTAGACTGAGGGAAGACCTAAAAGGGGAAAATGTGGACCTGACTGTAAAGTGATCTGAGAACATACTAACTGATGATTTAGGGAGGGGTGCACTTTGAGACCAGATAATCCTCAGTCTAAGTGTGAGAACTCCCTTATGACTCATGGCATTACAAAGAAGGATTTTGTGACGTTTGTGATTCACTGCCATGAGTTTTTGGATGTATCTCAGGTTGGAAATTTTCTTCCTCAGAGGGATGCTCCTCCCCCGTGTGTGACTAAGTGACCTTGTTGTGTGCGGTCTCCGGTGTGGGAGTCCCCCGGCTGTGTGCCAGAGGTCGGGGCTTCCACATGGCCTGGGGCCATGCCCAGCTGGATGAGGAAGGGAAAACCTGTTCTCAGGGTGCCAGCCAGAGTTCCCCTTCTTCTCTTGCCGTCTTTCCACTCTGTGGTTTGTGGTGTGTTTTGCTATTGTCTGTCCTGTAACGCATGTTAAATGTTTCCAAGGTTAAAAAGCCTTTTTGCTAGCTGTTGAATCAAGAGTTCTGCTGTTTGTTGGAGCTCGAGGGCCCAGGCAGCATCCCCATCCACGGGGCTGGACTCAGGATTGCCAGGCCCGAGCTCCCGGGCCTGTCGGTACCTGGTCGGAGCTCTCAGTGCCTAGTTCTGACCTCCACACCCAGGTCACAGTTTCAGGAGGAAGTGATCAGAGGAACTGCTGCAGGAAAGAAAGTGGGATCATCGTGATGGTCAATAAGATGTTCTCGATGGCAAGATGTTATAGGAAGGAGGTGACAGGAGTGAGAGGGTCCTTAAACAGGAAAAGGTCTAGGAGGAGGCGTTGGGTCCGCGGCATAGCTGGCAAGGGCCAGACGAGAGAGAACCAGCAAAGGTTGATAGCTGGTTGATTGGTTCTTTTCTATTTTTCTTCTTTATACCTTTTTTAAAATGATTTAAAAATTGTTTCTGTTATTCGAAAGGCTTCTGATCAGCAGTAGGCTATTGTAATTAAGTTTTAGGGCAAAGTGATACTCCTATTGACAGGAGGGTGGAGGTGTGTGTCCGCACTCCTAACTCCTGCTGTTCAAGGGTCAGCTGTAATCCCAGGGAGAGATTGGCTGGGGAAGCAGGGAGAGTGGAGCAACTCTAAGGATGAGGTGGTGATGGCAGTATCCATCTTTCCCTAGGAAAGATTTCCCAGGGGTTAATAAGGGACATAGATCAGCAGGCGCTTGGCATTGTGGCACAGAGTGGTGGCAGGACCTCGTAGGAGGGCGCGTCCTGCTGCTTGGCCGTGGTGGGATTCCTGCAGTAGAGCCTCTGGTGACCTCCAGGGCTTGGGGCTGTGCTAGAAACAATGAGTCTGGAAGACCTAGTAGGTCTGCTCTTCTGCTTTGCTCTGTTCCTTTTGATGCTTGCTGAAATTCAGTGGGGAAGCCTCTAGGATGAGTTGACATAAAATCTACTGCCTATCGGGGCGAAGGGGGCTTGGGATAAGATTTAACTGGATTAAAGACAACGTAAAGTAGCATTTCCTGTTGCATGTTTGAGTCTGTGGAGTAAAATTTATTCTTGCTTTATTATAATAGTGAAAAATTGAAAATGATTTTTATGGTAAATAAAGAAGAATAGCTTGAATAAATTATGGCACATCCATACCATGATACATAAGACTATATTGCTTTGCAAAGATGTCAATCATGCAATTATATGAAAAATTCAGGTTATGATACAGCAAGTATATTTTGGTCCTACTTTAATAAAACATAGGAATGTTGGCATACATGTGTCTTCCTAACAATATGGGAAGAAAATATCTGAAAGTATATACTTTAAATGTAACTAGTGGTTGTCTGTATTACTGAGATTATGAGTTATGTTGTGTTCTTATTTATTGTATATGTTATTAATGAGAAATATTATCTTTCTAATTCTAAGAAGAATAAAATATAATTTAAGAAACCTGAGGTCTTAAATGTATCTTTTTCTGTTCAGATGGTATTGCAGAAATATGAACAGAAGCAAAGCGGAACAACTCCTCAGAAGTGAAGTGAGTATATTTGCTTCTTGGGTTTGCTATCAGCACAAGTTAATTGCAGTGAATCTAGTAATTTCATGTGCCTCAGTTCCTAAAGTCTAAAAAAAGCACTATAATATAAATGCAGGGTTTTGTTTTCTTTTTTTAATTTCTTTTAAAAAAAATTTTATTGTTGTTCAAGTCTCCATTTTCCACCCACCTTCAGTTGTACCCCCTTTGGCTTTCTCCATGGGTCCTTTATACATGTTCCTTGATGACCCTTCCTCTTCTTCCCCCTGTTATCCCCCTCCCCTCTGTTTACTGTCAGTTTGTTCTTTATTTCAGTGTCTCTGCTTATGTTCTGCTTGCTTGTTTGTTTTGTTGATTAGGTTCCACTTATAGGTGAGATCATATGGTATTTGTCTTTCACTGCCTGGCTTGTTTCGCTAAGCATAATGTTTTCCAGCTCCATCCACACTGTTGCAAAGGGTAGGAATTCTTTATCTTTCTGCTGTGTAGTATTCCATTGTGTAAATGTACCATAGTCTTTTGATCCACTCATTTACTGATGGGCACTTAGGTTGTTTCCAGCACTTGGCTATTGTAAATTGTCCTGCTGTGAACATTGGGGTGCATAGGTTCTCTTGGATTGGTGTTTCAGTGTTCTTAGAATATATTCCCAACAGTGGACTTGCCTTCTTAATCATTTAAAAATGAAACTAGTGTATTAGTTTCCTGGGGCTGCTGTGACAAAGTACCACACACTGAGTGACTTAAACAGTAGAAATTTATTGTGTCATAGTTCTAGAGGGAGAAGTCTGAAATGAGGATGCCAGCCTCTGAGGGCCATGAGGGAGGGGTCTGTTTCAGGCCTCTCTGCTTCTCACTCCGTATATGTCTGACTCTGGGTCAATATTTCCCTTTTATAAGGACTGCAGTCATGCTGGAGTAGGGCCCACCCTTAATGATCTCATTTGAACTTGATTACTTCTGTAAGTCTCCAAATAAAGTCACGTCTGAAGTACTGGGGGTGAGTGGGCACTCCAACAAGCTTTTCACAATAGGTTAAACCCATAACCATAGGTAATAGCTATACCTGGGGAACATTTTCCTTACTTTCTTACTGATTTATCATTTGCTATAGTACTAAAACGTGTTTCCCTGTTCTGCTTGATTTGTTTTAAAATAATTAACATCAATAGTATGTTACTGATTCAAAGTCTGTGTGCCTGACGCTTTGAAAGGCCAAAGCTCAAAACCTCAGAATTTGGAGTAAGGAAAGATTTATTGGTTGAGAGGCACCTACCGAGAAGATGGGAGACCAATCCTCAAATCCATCTTAAGAAAGTACAGAGTTGAGACTTCTTTTGTGTCAAAGGAAGGAGAAATGAGAGGGGCTGCTTTTGTAAAACCCAGGTGCCAGCAGTGTTCTTCCCATGATGAGCCGTCCACACTCAAGACAAAGTGGAAGCTGAGAGCCGAAGGCCGTGGGAACAGCACAGGTTTCAACAAGGCGGAGTCAGAGAGACCAAGCATTTCACTTTGTTACAACTACACAATAACTACACAATAGCTTTTAGAAATAAAGTTTTAATAAAGTGTCTATTTGCCATTAGAAATAAATGTGCTGAAGTTCTTACATTTTTTAAAAAGAAATAAAAGGATAAAATGTAGTATCAAGGACTCTATAGTGGGCTGAGCGACCCAAGTCTAGTGGTGACTTTGAAAGTCTATTTTTTCATTTATAAGGTGAGGAGTTGGATAAAAAGATGTTCTCTATAGTTCTTGGCTTTTATGATCTAGCTATTTTACTTCCTAATGGTTCCCAGTCTCTTAAACTCATACTTTCTCATTTTGTCTCCTGCTTGTTACCACCAAGTCAGGGTCTTGTTGGGCACGCGTTTCTGTGGTTTATGTTGAGAGAGCAACAGCCGGTGACTTTGCTTGATTCCAGTGACACAAACACATGTGCCTCCCGCGCAGGACTCTTACGCCTCTCCCTGGTGACCCATGATGAGCGGCAGTTCTAGGGGAGTAGGTGGCTAGACCTGGGGGCTAAAATCATGGCTCTGCCTCTTACTAGCTGTGTGGCCTGGGGCCAGTTACCCAACCTTTCTCGGCCTCACTTCCTTGTCTGTGAAGTAAAGCGGGGTAACCGTGGTGCCTGCCTCATAGGGCCATTTTGAGGATTAAGTACTGAATTTTCCACACTGTAAGATACACCGGACCATAAGATGCACCTAAGTTTTAGGGGAGAAAAATAGGAAAAAATTTTTGAAGCAAAAAATATTTAATAACATGAATAACATAGGCTGTCCCCCCCTCCTCAGTGAGCCAGGTAAGCTACATTCAGATTATAAGATACACACCCCTTTCCTCCCAAATTTTGGGGGGAGTGCATCTTATAGCCCCCCAAAAAACATGTAAACCCACAGATTAGAACATGCTAGCACAGAATAAGTTCTCAATAAATATATGGTAGCTATCATACTTTCTACTGATTGATTAACTGTATGTCATTGTCCCTAATTGTTCTCATCAGATTTGTTTGTGGGGTTTTATTTAATTCCAGTGTGTTTTCTATGTATAAGGATAAAATTTATTTTATTTTTCAACTGAGAAGCATACTCACACCTTACAGCAGTCTGAGGGCGGCCACTGGCCGTGGTGCTCTCGGCGGAGAGGTACTGCAGGCTCTGAGCTTCTGTTTCTTGATCTCTGGCTGAACCGGATGAGGATTTATCCGTTAGTGATTTATGTTGGCTCTGCTTTTTGGTTTTCTCTGCTTAAGTTGCTTGTGCCTCCATCTCTCCTTTTGTAAGGAATGATATTTAACAGTGATTTCCAGGGGAATTAAGGATTTTCAAAGCATTCCTGTAAAGAGGACTGAGATATTTGTAGGAAAAATGCTATTTGGATAGAAGATGTAGTTGGGTCAGGATCAAAGCTTACCAAATAATAAGAATGTATGAAGTGAAACCCCATCATGAAGGAATACATTTCAGTATCCATTTTTCCCCATGTCCAGACGTAACGGATCTGCAGAATCTGGTCTCCTAGTTGTGAAAGGGCCCCGAGAGACTGTCTTGTTGAAGTGTCTCATGCTCCAGGCGTGAAGATTTGTGATGGGCTGGGAGGGTTGTGCGTGTGCTTTCGTTAATCCCACGGCCCAGCGGTGCCAAGTGGAGGGTCATGGGGATGAACCCCACTGCCAAATTGTGCTTCTCTAAAGCAGATTCTCTAGGTAGAGGATAATGACCAGAAAGTCTGAGAACTAGGTTCTTGAATCTTCTCCATGGCAGTGATATTTGTCAGGGAATTGAAACAATTTTGTTAACTTGGATTTTAGGATAAAGAAGGTGGTTTTATGGTGAGGGATTCCAGTCAACCGGGCATGTACACAGTCTCCCTTTATACAAAGTTTGGCGGGTAAGTAATCTCTCTCTCTTTCTTTTTTTTTAAATTTATAGTTTTTATATGAAGTTCCTATATAGTTTGTATGGATTCCTAATTTTCAAAAAAAATATGCTGCATTTCAGCATTAGCAAAGAAAACCTGAACTTGATTTTTAAAGTATGCACTATTTTTTATATTCATATTTCAATAATTTTCCCCATAGTCATATATATATATATATTTGTTGAGAATGGCTATAGGAATGTTAGCACATTGAATGAATAGTTACTGTGCACCGAGTTAAGCACTAAGATGGCAAAGTGGACAGACCATGCCCTCCAATAGCGTAGTGGGGGCTTTGGGAAAGCAAGCAGCGAGTTAGGGGAGTCTGTGAGGAAGTGCTGTGCCAGGAGGGCCGAGTGTGTGTTGGGGAGGGTGATGGGGGAAATGGGGCGCATAGCCCAGGCACATCTGAGTTAGTCATTAACGTTGTCTAGTGACATTCAAGCTGAGACAGGACGGATGAGGCGGGCAAAAGTTGGAGGGAGTGGAAAGAATGTTTCATGCCCTGGAAACTGCCTGGGCCACGGAGTGAGGGGGCCTATGGGGAGTTCCAGGAACTCATGATGGGAGGGGTGGGGTGAGGGGAGGAGAGAGAGGCCGGAGAAATGTAAGTGGTGACTAGGTTGTGTCAATGTCAAGGAGCCTGAGCTTTATCTTAAGAGTAATAGGAGTTCTCTTTAACAGATTTTTAAGCAAGAGATGACTCCAGAAGACCTGTGTCCTGGAAAGATATCTAAAATAGATTCTATATATTTTTTATATGTCTAGTTTATTCAGTTTTAGGGGTGTAAGTTCTCTAAATATTTGCAAGTTTACACCAACGGCAGGGACTAAGCAGTGGCCAGCCACGAGCTGTTGTGAGACTTGCAGCTGTTGGTGAATGTTCTCTTTCACAGCCTCAGGCAAGGGACCAAGGGTGTTACCAGCAACCACGTTAAAAATGTCCACCTTTCAATGAGAAAAGCAAAGCTAATGACTGTGGGGAGAAATGAAACGTGTGCAGCAAATGCAAGGGGCCCTGTAGGGACCCTGTGGTGGCCTGGTGGAAACGTCTTCAGAGGGAAGCTACATTGTTGCAACTTGGTTCTTACACATTTTGATTTTTGTTATAGAGAAGGCTCATCAGGTTTCAGGCATTATCATATAAAGGAAACAACCACCACCCCCAAGAAGTATTATCTGTCAGAAAAACATGCATTTGGTTCCATTCCTGAGATTGTTGAGTATCATAAGCACAATGCAGCAGGTAAGTGAGCTGTTCAAACCTATTTCAAATATAAGGTAGTGATTAGAATCATCAGACTCATTGTGATGGATTCTTCCTTGAGCAGTTACATTTTGTAGTTAGTTGTAGAATGGGTTCGATTTAGAATTACTGCATATTTGGGAAGTGCTAGATACAAAGAAAAATCAGGAATAGTATCAAATCTCATGAAAAGCTCTGCCTGGACCTTAGGACAAGAGTTCTTTTTGTCCTAGGGGTAAATGCCACATTACTGGGGTTTATATCCTTGCTGCTGAGCAAGATTCTTTGCTTGACCAGACTTTCCCATCAGGCTCCTGAACCACAGGCCAGTTGTGTACTTCGTTGTTAAAGTCAGTCGCAGCAGAAGCCCTGCTAAGTCAGTTTAACCAGCACCCTCTCCCCGCAGCATCTGATGTCTGATCACCCTCAATGTCTCATCATGCTCCTTGTCGCCCACCAGCACCTGAGTGAGAAGTCTGGTCACCCGGGCTTGTTTTCAGCAAGGATCCTATTGGGTTGGTTTAGCCAAAACTGCCCACTTCCCTGATCTCTGACATCCCTCTTAGTGATTTTCCATGTTCCTTGGCTATAAATCCTACTTGCCCACGTTGTGTTCGGTCTCTCTTCCCCATTCTAAAATCCCATCAATCATAGTGGTCCCGAATGATGCCTGCCTTACCATCTCTGAAAGTGTCATTGAATATTTTTTCCCCTTTAACAGTAATAAACTAAAATCTAAGGCACAGGTGGCAAACACAAGCCCTGCAGGCCGAACCTGGCCCTCCACCTTGTTGTATCCTGCCCGGCACCTTGTTTCTACCCAGTGGCAGCGCCAAGCTCTCGCTTAACTGTTGAGGAGTAGGTACATTTACACAGTCCTAACATTACATTCGGCCCTTTGAAGGCAGCCTTCAGGCTGATGTGCCCCCAGGGAAAATGAGTTTGATGCCCCTGATCTAAGATGTGTCCATGTCAGAGTTGCCACAAAGCTGCCAGACGGGCCCAGCGTTTGGGCTTAGGCTGTAGGCTTCCAAAGACGAGAGTGCTCGTGACCCAGCAGGGCGTCCATCTTCCCGGAGCTCTGCTGCACTTCCCAGCAGAGTGGGAACAAAGCAGACACCACCAACAAAACAGAAACCACATTTGTGCCCGTTGCAGGGTAAGACAGGAAAGATTTCTAGTCTTTGACTTCACAGATGTAACTGAGCAGGGGATAGCCAAGTGTCTAACCCAGTTTATGGAAAATTAACTTCTGAGATTTTATCAAATGTCCCTTTTGCAGAGGTTGTTGCTATTTGTGACGCTGTTCACTTTTCTCAGATAATGACTGGCACAGTTATTGAGATAGAATGTATATAGCATAAAGTTTACTCGTGTAAAGTATACGATTCAGCCCTGTCTAGTGTGGCTCAGTGGATTAAGTACTAGCCTATAAACAAAGGGGTCGCTGGTTCGATTCCCAGTCAGGTCACATACCTGGATTGTGGGCCAGGTCCCCAGTAGAGGGTGCACGAGAGACAACTGCACACTAATATTTTTCTTCTTCTCTTTTTCCTTCCCTTCCCCTCTGTCTAAAAATAAATAAAATCTTGAAAAAGAATAAAGTGTACAATTTAGTGGCCATTAATATATTTACAGAGTTTGTGCCAGCTCTCACCATAATCTAAGAACACTTTCATCCTCCCCAAAAGAAGTCTTGTAGCCCTTCAGCAGCCAACCCCAGGCAACTGCTCCCCTCCTCTGTGTCTCTGTGGATCTGCCTTTTCCAGACATTTCGTATACGTGGGACCAGACAGTGAGTGCTCTGCTGTGGTGAGCGTTTCTGACCTACCACAGTGATTTTTGACATTAGTCTACATTGTAGCCTGTATCGCTGCTCCATTCCTGATTTGATGAACAGTAAGCCATTGTGTGGACTTTGTTTACCCATCTTGTTTTCATTCATCAGTTCATGCACACTTGGGTCGTTGCCCTATTTTGGCTATTATGAGTAATGCTGCTATGAATATTTGTGTACAAATCTTGGCATGGGAATATCTTTTATTTCTCTTTGGTGCTTACCTAGGAAAGGATTTGCTGGGCTATATGGTAACTTTATATTTAACATTTGAGGATCTTGTTTCCTATTAATTTATTCTGCCAAAGGACGTTTTCTTAGGTCCTTTTCTGTGATTTTCTTTTTCAGTGTTTGCATTCCACTATTTCTTTCACCGTGATCTCAATTAGTTCACGTAACAAAGTCGTGTACAGTGCCTAGTGCTTGCCAGGAACTGGGCCGGGTCCGGGGGAGGCTGCGGTGGTCCAGATAGTCATTGATTCTGTCTCTCCCACGTCTTAC
Organism: Phyllostomus hastatus; assembly: GCF_019186645.2. Classification (NCBI taxonomy): domain Eukaryota; kingdom Metazoa; phylum Chordata; class Mammalia; order Chiroptera; family Phyllostomidae; genus Phyllostomus; species Phyllostomus hastatus. The sequence continues at coordinate 29,619,514 of NW_025333709.1, read as the reverse complement.
CATCTGGCAGGGGAGGCAGAGAAGCGCATCACAATATTAAGCCAGGTTGAGATACGCTGTGACAGAGGAAATACTGAGTGCCACGGGTGTTCATGAGAAAGATACCTGCCATTTCTTCTTATTTGGTGTTGTGGCAATTTAGATTCAAGGATTTAATGTTCCTCACTGATTTCCAGCAGTTGGTTTTCCCAGTCTTTGATATTTTAGAGCCAGATTTAAAAAAAAAATTAATTTGTTTATTTCTAGAGAGAGGGGAAGGGAGGAAGAAGGAGAGAGAGAGAAACATCAATGTGAGGTTGCCTCTCGTACACTCCACAACCAGGGACTTGGCCCACAGCCCAGGCATGTGCCCTGACTGGGAATCGAACTGGCAACCCTTTGGTTCACAGGCTAGCACTCAATCCACTGAGCCACACCAGCCAGGGTTAGAGCCTGATTTTTATGCTAAGATTCCTAATATTGGTATGTCAGATGAATCAATTGTTATTAGATCACTGCAGTTCCCTCTCATAGTTCAGATGTGCTTAGAATGTTTGAGAAGAGAATATGCTAGCATGGTGCCTGATAAACACTGTGGTGTTAAAACAAAATATTTATTGAATGAATACAAGTATATACATGCATCTATTTAAAATTTTATGCTCCATAAAAATATGAAATAATAGGATCACCTTCCTTCTTCCTTCTTCTCTTTTTCTTTCTTGCCTGCGCACAGCACTGAGCTGTGTGTGTGCACAGAGGATGGGCACTAAGTGGATAAATGAATGGATTGTGAGTTTCTAGTTCCACACTTCACCCTGGGGAATGATTGAGGATGAACTTGACTGTGATACTTTCTTTGATTTCTAGGGCTTGTCACGAGGCTTCGGTACCCGGTTAGTGCAAAGGGGAGGAACGCGCCAACCACGGCGGGATTCAGCTATGGTAACTCCTTCTGTACTCGCACTGGCGAGTTTTCTTTGGAAAGAATCCTTTATCACAAGGCCAGTTTAGATGTGTAGAACTCCATGTAGTGGAACTGTTTTTACAAGTTTTCTAGTATGAGATTTTGTATGATTGTACTCATAGCCGTAGTAGCTCTAGGTTTTCTGTTTTCATCACGTTCATAATTCAGCAGAAACCGTCTGTCAGTGAAACTCCAGCATTACCACGTTACAGCTAAAATGAATCAAAGCCTTTTCTGGTTCTCACTGGCTTCCTTGGTTACTCACAGGAAAGTAGGGATGGTGGTAACTGATAAGGCATTCAATTGGATTGTCTTTGTTGCTTCTGGCAAAAACCTTCTAAACAGCAGGTAAATTATTTCTGACTGGCTGGAGTTGGAAACAAAACAACAACAAAGATTGAGGGGAAAGAGTGGTAAAGGAGGAATGTTTTTTGAGTACCTTTAACTTTCAAGCTTTGTTACTAACCTGTTGTGCAGCATCTTCTGCACAGTTCACTGTGCAGTTCACTTCTGCAATTCACTGCTTGTACAGCGATCCCTCACCTATCAAGGGAGTTATGTTCCAGAGACCCCCGCGATAGGTGAAAATCCACAAAGTAGTGGTGTTATATTTATTTTATTATTTATATATATTTTAAGGCTTTATAAACCCTTCCCACACTCCTATAAACCTTTCCCACACTCTTACAAACACGTCATATGCTCTTAAACACTTTCTACACTCTTAAATCTACGTAATTTTGACAACATATAAAATTCTATATGGGTACTCACCAGTGAAGTATACAGTCGTCCCTCGCTATATCACGGTTCACTTATTGCAGCTTCACTGTATCGTAGGCTTTTTAGAACCCGACATACAGTGAAGCTGCAATGAATGAGCTGTGATATAGCGAAGGACGGCTGTACTGTGACAGCTTAGAAAGGGGTGCCTCCTCCCCAGAGGGTGGAAAGCCACCATTTGCAGTGTAGAGGCAGGCTGCAAACTTGCCCTGTTTCACCAGTCATTGTGTTACCCTGTGCTGTGAGGCTGACTTGGGTGCTGATTCTTTGTTTCCCACTGGTTCGTGTTGCTTTCTCCTTATTACATGTTGTCACTCCCCCCCTCTGTCTCACAGAAAAATGGGAGATCAACCCTTCGGAGCTGACCTTCATGAGGGAATTGGGGAGTGGGCTGTTTGGAGTGGTGAGGCTTGGCAAGTGGCGAGCGCAGTACAAAGTAGCAATCAAAGCTATCCGGGAAGGCGCGATGTGTGAGGAAGATTTTATAGAAGAAGCTAAAGTGATGATGTAAGTTACTGTGTTCTTTCGGATTCCCCTTCCTGCATTACAAAGTGGCCCCTCACCGACAGTAGCCTCTGACGGCTTCCTTTCCTGTAGTGACTGTGTGTGTGTGCATGACTTCTCTCCCAGGAAACTGACACACCCGAAGTTAGTGCAGCTTTATGGTGTGTGCACCCAGCAGAGACCAATTTACATCGTTACCGAGTTCATGGAAAAGGGCTGCCTTCTGAATTTCCTCCGACAGAGACAAGGTCACTTTAACAGAGATGTGCTGCTGAGCATGTGTCAAGATGTGTGTGAAGGGATGGAGTACCTGGAGAGGAACAGCTTCATCCACAGAGATCTGGTAAATGACAAACCGCCCGCATTCCCACTCATTGGCCAAATGGTAACACTGGGTCGGCAAATGATCAATGATGTGTTAATACCCAGTTTTTGTTCTGAACAATATTTCACTATTATTTTTAAGCTTGGTAGGTTTGACTTGTGCCACAGTTTTAACAGAAAGATTTCTTTAAGCCTAATACATGATTACACAGGCGATGGTATGAATAATACATAACTGCATAGGTCATATGTCCCAGCAAGTTATCACGCATAGATTCTTGGACCTCCAGAGGAATCTCATGAAATAGCCAGTTGTGACAGTCTTCCAGGTCAGCATTATTTTGTAGATAAGAAAATTAAGCTTTAGAGACATGAAATGACTTGCATATAGTGGTAAATGAGAAAGTTAAGCTTGACTAATTTTTTAACTACTAAATCCTAAACTTTTTTCCACCTCATACACTATCAGCAAAAGCTATGTAACAGAAATCTTTTTTTAATTTTCTTTATCTCTCAGATCCCTGAGAAAAGATGGAAACCCTTTGTTAATTCTTGAAAATACCAGAAAAAGCATATCTTCTAATAATGACTAAATTATTGCGATGGAGACACTTAATTTTTCTTCTCTCTCACTCTTTCACCCTCTCTCCCCTTTCTTTTCTTTCCCTCTTTCTTTCCTGCGTCTTCTCCCCAAATATGTCTGTTTTGAGCATGTTGGTAGAACCATCAGTGCCCCCTCCCCTGCAACCACCATTTTATCCTCTGTTTTTTGTTTTTTCACTTTGACTCTTTTCTTAGATTTCACTTGTAAGTGATGTCACACAGTACTTGTCTTTCTCTGTCTTATGTGCTAAAGGTCCACTCCTGTTGTCACTAATAGCAGGATGTCTTTCTTTCTCATGGCTGAATAATATCCATTGTGTATATATACCACATCTTTTTAATCTGTTCACCCACTGATGAATGTTTGGGTTGTTTCCATGTCTTGGCTATTGTGAATGATGCTGTGATAAACCTGGCTGTGTCTGTGTCTCCTCAAAAATCCTGTTTTCATTTTCTTTGGATAGATTCCCAAAAGTGGAATTGCTAGATCATACAGTAGATCTATTTTTAATTTTTAGGGAATCTCCATAATGTTTCCCTTAGTGGTTGGACTAATTCAAATTCCCATTAATTTACACGCACAGGGGTTCCCATTTCACCACGTCCTTGCTGGCACCTGTTGTCTCTTGTCTTCCTGGTGATGGCTGTTTAAACAGGTGTGCAGAGGTCTCATGGTGGTTTTGATTTGCATTTCCCTGATGATTAGTGGATGTTGAACATCTTTTCATCTTCCTGTGGGCCATTTTGATGTCTTTGGAAAAATATCTAATTAGTTCTTCTGCCCATTTTTAAATTGGTATGTTTTTTGTTAAGTAGTATTAATTCTTTATATACTCTGGATGTTAACTCCTTATCTGACACATGGTTTGTGAATTTTTTTTTCTTTTGATGTAGGTTGTTGTTCCATTTTGTTGATTATTTCCTTTGCAGTGCAAAAGCTCTTGAGTTTGATGTAGTCCAGTTAGCTGATTTTGCTTTTGTTGTTTGTACTTTTGGTGGTATGCCCCCAAAAATCATTGCCAAGACCAGTATCAATGAGTTTCTTTCCTACATTTTCTTCCAATAGTTTTATGGTATCAGGTCTTATACTTGAGCCTTTGACCCATTTCGAGTTAATTTTCATGAGTGGTGTGAGATAGGGGTTCAGTTTCACTGTCCTGCATGTGTTTCTCCAGTTTTCCTGACATCGTTTGTTGAAAAGACTATTCTTCCCTCATTGAGTGTTCTTGGCTCCCTTGTGGAATATTAGGTGACTGTAAATGCCAGAATTTACTTCTGGGTTCTCTCCTCTGTTCCATCAGTCTATTTTTATGCCAGTGCCACACTGTTTTCATTATTATGGCTCTGTAGTATAGGTTGAAATCAGCAGGTGTGATTCCTCCAGCTTTGTTCTTTTTTTCTTAGGATTGCTTTGGCTATTCAGGGTCCTTTGTGGTTCCACACACACTTAGGATTGTTTTTTCTATTTCTGTGAAGAATGCCTTTGGTATTTTGATGGGGGTTGTACTGAATTTGTAGATGCTTTGGGTGATATGGCATTTCAACAGTATTTTTTCTTCTGATCTGTGAATACAGGATCTTTCCACTTTCCACGGTTTGTGTCTTCTTTGATTTTTTTCAGCAAAGGCTTGTAGTTTTCACTGTGCAGATCTTCCACTTCTTGGTTAAATGTATTCATATGTTACCGGTTTTGATGCTATGTGAATGAGATAGTTTTCTTTACTTCCTTTTCTGATGCTTCCTCATTGTGTAAAGGAATGCCACTCCCGCCATGTTACTGGTTAATTTCAAGTTTGTTGATTGACTCTGGGATTCTCTGTATATAAGATTGTATTGTCAGCAAATGGTAACAATTTTATTTTTTCCTTTCCAATTTGGATGCCTTTCATTTCTTCGTCTTGCCTAATTGCTCTTAGCTAGGACTTTCAGTTCTACATGGATTAGAGGTAGTAAGAGTGGGCAGCCTTGCCTTGTGCCTGATCTCAGAAGACACCATTTCAGTTTTTCCTCCATTAATCATAATGTTAGCAGTGGGTTTATCATATGTGGCCTCTATGATGTTGGGGTATTTTCCTTTGATAGTTAATTTTAAGGGTGCTTATCATAAAAGAATGTTGTATTTTGTTGAATGCTTTTTCTGTTCCTGTTTAGATGATCATGTGATCTTTATCTTTTATCGATGTGATGAATTACACTTACTGGTTTGCATATATTGAACCATCCTTGCATCCCAGTAATAAACCTGACTTGGTCATAGTGTATAGCCCTCATAATCCATTCATGAATTTTGTTTGCTAATGTTTTGTTGAGAATTTTGGCGTCTGTATTTATCAGGCATATTGATCTGTGGTTTTCTTGAGAAAACCATATCCATATCTGGTTTTCCTATCAAGGTCATGCTGGCTTTAGAATGAATTTGGAAGTGTTCCCTCTTCCTCAGTATTTTGGAAGAGTTTGAGTAGGATTGGTGTTAATTCTTCTTTAAACGTTTGGTAGAACCACTGACGTTTGCCCTGCAGTTTTCTGTGTTTGGAGTTTTTGGATCACTGATCCGCTTCCGTCCGCTGTCGGTCCGTTCGCACTGTTTCCTGATCCGTTCTTGGCGGGTCGTGGCGGGTAGAAATGCATCCATTTTTTCTAGGTTATGTAATTTGTTGGCATTTAACTGTTCATAGTAGTCTCTTCTAATTTTTGTTTTTCTGTAAATCAGTTAAATTGTCTCATTTCTAATTTTATTTATTTGTCTTCTTTTTTTCTTAGCTAAAGGTTTGTCAGTTTTACCTTTTTTTAAAAAACAGTTTTTTAAATTTTATTGGCCCTTTCTACAGTTTTTCTGGCCTCTAGTTCATTTATTTCTGCTCTGATTTTTATTATTTCCTTCCTTCTGCTAACCTGGGGACTTATTTGTTCCTCTTTTTAATCCCTTGAAATGTAAAATTAAGCTGTGTATTTTAGGTCTTTCTGATTTTTTAATATATGTGCTTACAACGTGAAACTTTCCCCAGAACTGCTTTTGTTTCACTCTACAAAATTTGATATGTTGTATTTTCATTTGTTTTGAGGTAATTTTTAATTTCCCTTTTGATTTCTTTTTTGGCCCACTGGTTGTTGAGAAATGTGCTGTTTAGTATCCCTGTATTTGAAGGTCTACTCACTTTCCTACATAACTGCCTCTTTGTGTGGTGGTGAGTGCCTAGTTCTATTCTCTTAGCAAATTTTAAATTTAAATAGGATTTTTTTTTGCTATTGAGTTGTATGAGTTCCTTACATATTTTATATATTAACCCTTTATCAGATATTTGGCTTGCAAATATTTTTTCCCTTTCTGTAGGGAGGCGGAAGAACCCAGGTTTATGCTTTTGTGCACAGTTGACCCCTGAACCACACGGGGGTTAGGGAGTCCACTCCTACACCATTGAAAACCTGTGTATAATTTTTGGCTGCCTAAAATCTTAGCTACTAATAGCCTGACATTGACTGGAAGCCTTATCAATACCATACACAGTCCATTAACACTGGCTTTATGTCATATGTACTGTGTGTCCCGTGTAAGTGGGCCCGTGCAGCTCAGGCCCGAGGTGTTCGGAGGCTGCTGTGTGTTGGAGACATTTCCACAGGTGCACAAAGAGTTCTTAAACATCCACCCTCTACAGGTGTTGGCTGGGGCACACTGAATTTAACATGAACAGAACTTGTATTTTTCTACTTTTATTGTGAAACTTTGTAATTAATATACAATTATGATGTTGTTTCCCAGGCTGCCAGAAATTGTCTAGTAAATGAGGCGGGAGTGGTGAAAGTATCCGACTTTGGAATGGCCAGGTAAGTCTGAGTGTGTGTGAGCATTTTCTATTAGCTTTGGGTTAAATTAGTAAGAGTCTGTGACCTTTCCCTTGGACGTGCAGAGCGCCTGACATTTTCTTTGCAGTTTGGCGTGTCAGCGTCTTCCTCAAAGCCTATGTAAGAACAGTTTTGAAATCACATGTTCTGTTACATTAACAAAATATGAGCAGTACCCATAATTTTTTATAGAGGAACTACTTGATTTTCTGCTTCTTAGTCTTTTTGGTATGAGGTAATAAATTATTTATATTTTGGAAGATGTCTTTGCTGAATGTATTACTGTTAGTTAGCTTCGACTTTTTCTCAGGTAAACCGGCTATTGAGAAGTTATGACTGCTTACTGCTTTATTATGGGATATTCCCATTAGCTTGTAGAGTGAATAAGCATGGGAATCATCTACACTAATGAAGCAGAAAGGCAACTTGTTAGCTAGCTGTTCTGAGACAGATTTGTTAAAATAAACAAGTATGCCTGGCTGGCGTAGCTCAGTGGATTGAGTGTGGGCTGTGAACCAAAGTGTCGCAGGTTCAATTCCCAGTCAGGGTACATGCCTGGGTTGCAGGCCATGACCCCCAGCACATTGGTATTTCTCTCTGCCTCTCTCCCTCCCTTCCCTCTCTAAAAAATAAATAAATAAAATCTTAAAAAAAACAACAAAAAAACCCCCCAAAACCAAGTATGTTCTGTGTTAATTGTTGTTAATAACTCTCTCCACTAGGTGGTGGTATAGCCTGTTAAACATACTACTTTCTTTTCTCCCTGGGGTGGACTAGATGTCTAGAATCTTTTGTTTTCACATAAATCTGTTTGGGGATAAAGTTCTTAGAATACCCAAATCTGTAGTGTTTTTATTTGCTTAATTTTTGACATTTTAATTTGTCCTTCTTTAGAGCATCCTTCTTTCCCTCTGTCCATTCATTCATCCGTACATCCATCTACAAGAAATTAGGTGCCTACTAGGTTCCAGGCACAATGTTAGACTGCACCATAGCAGAGAGGCCCTGCCCACGTGCAGCTTATCTTCAAGAGGAGGGTGAAACGTAGGACCTGAGACCTGCGAATGGGGGGAACACAGCGGCGTGACGGCGAGGGGCCAGTGACTGTGTCGTCCAGGGCAAATCTGACCCATCCCTTTTTGTATGGCCTGCGAGCCGACAGCGGTTTTCACATTTTTAAATGGTTGGGGAAACACTAAAGGACATAACACGTGAGAGTCACCTGAAACCCAAGTGACAATGTCCACAAATAAGGTGTTCCTGGGTCACGGCTTCCCTCACGAGTGTATGTGCTGGCTCTGGCTGCTTTCACCCCACAAAGGCAGAGGGGAGGGGTTGGGATGGAGACGCTCTGGCCTGCACAGGCTAAACTATTTATTCTCTGGCTTTTTACAGAAAAAGTTTGCCGGCCTCTATCATGGAAATAACGTGAGGCTGGGGCGGGGTGGGCGCTGAGTGATGGAGTCAGGTAGGGGTGAGGGTACTTTCCATCTGGTACTCTGGAAGACCTGAGACCGGGATATTTGAATGAAACCAAAAAGGCAGAAAGTAGTCAGTTTGGTGAAAACCTGAGGATAAAATATTCCAGGTGGAAGAAACAGCGAACAGAAAAGTTTGAAATCTGGGACGAGCTTGGCCCGTGCAAGGAATGGAAGGAGCCAGGGTGGCTGGCCCACTGCCGGCACAAAGAGCAATCATGACGGGAGGCAAGGACCAAGTCACGCAGGTCAAGTTCAGCTCCGAAGGAAACTCAGGATGGGGGGGTGGTGGTTAGACAGCTGTGCTACTCTCAGAAGCGGGACCAGAACTGCTGATACTCAGTACTGTTTGTTTGCTTTGTATAAAGATGTTCTGTATCTGACAGGCAGTCCTTCAATTTTACATGGTCAGTCTTCATACGGTTGGCTTTCAGAAAATCTGTGCTTTCATATCAGCCCCTCTAAAACACTCGTTATACACTAAATTCAGACTCCCCTGATTGACAAACAAATTGCTCCAGCCCATGGTGGCATGGTCACCATCTTTGTACAGCCAAGGAGGTTTGTGTGATGATTTAAATATTTTCCCAAGGAACTTTTAGAAGTTATCTCTGTATGTTCATATGAGACACAAACATATTCCTCTTGTAAATACATACTAAACACATTATGGAAAGGGCTGAGGTTCTCATATGTACCAGTCTAATCAAAGATTCTCCCAAGACATAGGCAGTGATATCAGTTTGTGTGTGTCCTGCTAGGAAGGATACTATAAGTATGCTCCCGTAGAAAAATTGTCTAATACTGTTTTGCGTGTGTGCACGTACACTTCTGTGTGTGTGTGTGTCTGCGTATGTTTAGGAGCAATGTCATGGTTTATAAATATATACTCCACCATTTACCTATGTCATTTTGCAGTTTGCTTTTTTTAATTTGCTGCAGTTTTAAACTGTGCTCTGTGGAATTGTGGGGGCTAAAAGCACGTGTGTCTCCAAGCACTTTTCACCACTTCCTTTAGTGCAGCTTTGCTTTAGATGTCTTACATGTGGGGCCTTTGGGTAAAACTTTGTAACAAAACAGCTTACAAAAAAAGCTGGCAAGCTGTTTTATTGTATTCTGCCTCTATTGCCTATTAAGAAAGGAAAACAAACAAGAATGAAAGTGCAGGTAGTAATGTCACAGTGCATCCATTTCCAGTACTTCAGTGGGGCGGAGGTGGAAGTCACAGGCGTGGCCGCCGAGGCAAACATGTAGCTTCAACAGGATGCTCGCCGGACTTCAGTCGACTGTGTTTTGATTCTAAGGGGGAAAAAATTAAACAACATGCACCAAAGGCAGATCATAACTCGGAGGTGTAAACCTGTGATGTGTCTCACTCTAGGTACGTCCTGGACGATCAGTACACAAGTTCTTCCGGTGCTAAGTTTCCTGTGAAGTGGTGTCCACCTGAGGTGTTTAATTACAGCCGCTTCAGCAGCAAGTCAGATGTCTGGTCGTTTGGTAAGACCCGTGGCCCGTTTTTACTTAACCTTGCTGAAGAGGAGGTGGGTTCATCGTTTGGTAATCCTCACCCTTTTCCAGGTGTCCTAATGTGGGAAGTATTCACTGAAGGCAGAATGCCCTTTGAGAAGAACACCAACTATGAAGTGGTAACCATGGTTACTCACGGCCACCGACTCCACAGGCCGAAATTGGCCTCCAAATACATATACGAAGTGATGCTGAGGTGTTGGCAGGAGGTATAGAATTTGGGGGGTGCTTTTAAAAAATGTCTCAAGCATTTATGGATCTGGGCTTGGTAGATTAATAATGTGTAGCCTTTATAGCCTAGTGAGTTGGTGTGTGTCTTTCACGATTTCACACTCTTTATAGGAAGCCAGCTGTCTTGTCCCAGTTCTCGATGCTGGGAAGGAGGATGTGAAGAGGTGGAAAAAGCTAATAATTAGGATAATGAATTCAGGCTGCCCCACTCCCGAGTGGGAGTCCTGCCACAGTTGCTCGAGTTAGAGACTCAGGGAGTAAGCCTGGGAAAGTGGCTCTTCTTTCAGTGGGCGTCTCGTATGGTTGAAATACCACTCCTTCACCAGAGAGGTATTTCCTTCTCCCATGTGCTTTCTCCTGTCCTTTTACTCACATTCCTTGGAAAGTTTTCCTTCCCTGCATATTGAAATGTCACCAGAATGACTTTTGAGAGATAGTGCTAATAATTATTATTGAAGATAATTACATTAGCTCACAGGGATTATGTGCTAGCCACGGTGCTAAATGCTTTAGATTTAGTTCTCAGAATAACCCTTTGAGGTGCAGGTGCTGTTGCTGGCACCACTCTGAGGACGGGAATACCGAGGCTCATGAAGTCGGTGCTCGCCCAAGGCCGCTCGGCCACAGGGAACCAGAGTCCTGTCTGACTCCGAAGCCCCTGCCCTCTGCCATTTGCTATAAGCCCCCTCAGAGCGTTGACTGGGATGGGCAGGGGCCTTCTGGCCAGGAAGCGGCACAAGGGGAAGAGAGGACAGCATGGGCAAAGGCAAGAAAGGCAGTAATGAACTTGGTGTGTGTACATGAGGGTGGAGATTGATTTGATTGGGCAGAGAGCCCGTGTGAGTGTTTTTCCGGGAAATGAAATTAGGTAGCAAGGAGGCAGGGGATGGGCAAATTTGCCACACTTGGTTTTCAGGCAGTAAGGAGCTCTGTCAGGTTCTCGAATGGGGGCGCAAGAGCAGTCAGTGGGAAGCCTGGTCTAGCGGCCGGCGGCCATAGGCCCCGGATAGATGAGACCCACTGGGAGACGCCTGCGCGTTCCAGTCCCAAAGCTGTGAGTGCCTGGCTCTGTGTGCTGTTATCCGAGTTTGGGAAGTCAGTTTTGGAATGGATTCCGGAACCCACAGCTTCTCTCTGATTTTTAATTGTAGAAACCAGAGGGAAGGCCTTCCTTTGAAGATTTGCTGCGCACGATAGATGAACTAGTGGAGTGCGAAGACACTTTTGGAAGACAAGGAGTGTTGTGACCAGCGGCTTCCAGCTTCCAAAGAGCAAGGAAGAAATGACACTTGGTGGCTAACTTTTAATTTATTTAGCACTTGGATGTCTAGATGGTTTTACTTATAAAGTGACAACACCTAAAGCATCTGCTTTTCGACCATCCTTAGCTGCATGACTGAATCTTCTGCATGATGGAGACACTGCCTTAGAGATGCTGATTGAAAGCACTCTTATCCATTCCGCAGGGCTCGCGTGCCCGCCAGGGGGCCGTGTTAGCTGCTGCCAGTGGGAGACCAGGGTATTGGGGAAGGGCAAGGGCGTGAGAGCCGTGTTCCAGCATGTCTCTTCCCTTGACCTTGTATGAAATCTGGGCCTGGGGCGCTGTCTAGAATGTGGGTTCTGTAGGAACCAGGAACCACTTTGGATAAGTACCCATCTTTTATTTTGAAAACATCTGTTTTCATGACTGCCATTAGTATTACATTACAAAACATTTGTATGCTGTATATATTGTAAATATATATAATATATAAAGTTATATATTTATAAGAAACATGTGTTTTCCTTTAATTGAAACTTTGAATTCTGCAATATATGCACTAACCTTTTTACGACTGGGAGTGGTACCTTATAGCTCTCACCTCCTTTCCCCTGGAGATCAAATATTCCATACCGAAGCAAAAAAAGTATGCCCCCCCCCCCCCAATCATTGCTGCCCTCTCCTCACTCAGGTAGACATGTCTGGGGTGCCTGAACAGCCAAGGGCACCGCTGGGCCCGTGATTGGACTGCGCAGCCCTGCTCATGGTCCCTGCAGCTGACTGGGGTTAGGTGGAAAATTGAACTACTGGCGATCAGTCAGTTTCTGCAGCTTGAGAATCTGCCCCAGGACACAGAGGCTGTGAGTGAGGTGTTGGGCTCTGGAATGGAGTGGCCTTCGCAGCAGAGGCTGCCCCGCTGTAAGCAGGAGCAGGAAAAACGGAGGGCGTGCTGTACTGAGCTGTCTCCCGTGGTTTTTGGGAGGGTTTTGGGCTTAGGCTCCTGGATCTGAGAGATTGCCTGTCATAGCCTCTCAGTAGACCCTGCAGTCGGGTTTGTTTGAGTGGGTTCCTGACTCTTAACAGTCTCTGGCTTAGACACCTGCTGAGTGAGAGCCTTCATCTTTCCTTGTGAGCCCAGGGGAGGGAAACCGTCTCCGTCATCAGGAGCAGAGGCCAGGTGGGTAAAAAGCTAAGGAAGACACGGGGCCTTTCTCCAGGATTCTGTCTGCTCTGGGGACAGCCCCGCTGGCTGTCCCCTGTGCTGGGGAGTGCTGTGTGAGCACACAGCTGCTGCCGGCTTCTCTGAGCAGCACCTCCGCAGTGACTCTGGGGAGCCGTCTCTTTCCCTTTCGGTCCTTCGATCCACCGAAGGCTTCTTCTAGCCTCTCTGATCCCTCTTACGATGGAAAGAAGTAAAATACCTATCCTAGGTCTGTCACAGTCTGTTTGCCACCTTCCTCCTCATCTTCCTGTTTCACCATGCCCCTGCCACAAAAACACGCACACACACCTTTTAACTGAATCGTAGTTCACTCAGGGAGTTGGTCGTATTCAAGTCATCCGCTGCTGTGATTGTCACACTTTTCCCCTCCCTTCCTCTCTCACCTTAACTCCTCCCTCCCCCTCCCATCCCCCTTCCATCCCCCTCCCATCCCCCTTCCATCCCCCTCCCATCCCCCTTCCATCCCCCTCCTATCCCCCCTTCCCTCTCTTTCTCCTTCCCTCCTTCTCTCCTTGCCTCCCTCCTTCCCTCCCCATCCTTCCCTTTTCACCTTGAGGAGCTGTGTTCGAAGTGCTCAAAGGCGCTGAGGAGAGTGAGGAGGAGCACAATCCTGGCACTAACTGTTACATTTACATTGGGTGTGGAAAACAAGGTAATACCTGGCACCATCTGGAAAATTTGTTTTCCAAAAATCTTTATATGTCTCACTAAAACTTAAAAAAAAAGTTTTTACGTAGAAGCAGAGCTAAGGCAAAAGGTAAAGTAAAAATAGAAGTATCCACCCAGAATGCTTAGAGATCTTAATCTATAAGGCAGGAAATAGGAAGGGCAATGTGAATGTGTTGTGTTTTCGCTAGAGTTGGTCCCTTTAGTTTCAGTGAATTTTTCTTTATATTTTCCAGTGGGACAAGGGAAAGCGCCCGGTGCATTTTGTATTGTTGTTTTTATGTTTCTTGGCCACACTCTAGTCCCTGTATGTGTACAGTTTCATTGGTTGCACGCTCCCCACCAGCATCCCCCCCAAAAAGGTGTCCTCATATGGTCCCTGAAGTGTCTGTACTGAGTGGGAGGACAGAGCATTCTAGACTTTGTATTCCAAAACCTAGAATCTGTTTCTGTTTCCACCACTGTGTCCCTTATCCTCTGCTTCTATTTCCTTCTGTCTCCAGGGAGGACAGTTTGATCTGCTGGTTTTTCAGGTCCCTTTTACCAAAATTCTGTGATTTCTTGAAAATGTTGTTTGCTGGAGTTGCCCACGCAGGTGGGAATGAGAAGCGACGTGCCCCACCCCCAGAGATCTGGATGCAGATTGGGGCGCTTTCTGATGCAGGCCATTGGGCTGTCATTCACATGCTGCTGAGGCTTCAGAACAGGAAAATGGGTGGGGCTGGCGTGGCCCATGAGACACACCGTGGGGGAGCTATGACTGCAGTTGAAAGATGTGTGTGTGTGACCAGAGCGCCGCTGCAGGACTGAAGCCGGTGTCGTCTGCCCTGGGCCGAAGTGCAGCCATGATTCTCTCCACCTGTAAGTGAGCCGGCCGTGTCAATTATCCCTGGGCTGCTTGGGGCGTGGTCCTCATCCGTGCACTCCAGAAGAGGTCTTCTGTAAGGCGCAGGGCTCATGACATCTGGAGGACAGTTCCCCCAGAGGTGACAGGGGTTGGTTTGTTATTTAAAGAATCGGTGTGGCGGTATCATTTTAGTAAATGCTCACCAGGGAGAAGGCAAAAGAAAGCAAAGCAAAAGCAGGGTCCTGAAATCTGTACAAGCGTGTAGAAAGGCAGTGAGCGAAGTGTTTTTAGAAGGATGCCTGGTGTTACCAACTCGGGTCGGAAGGCGAGGAGACCACGCTCTTGGTCTGGGTCTGCTGCAGCCTAGGAGGGCCACCTGTGGCACCTGCTTTGTGTCATGTTCTCATCTCTAAAATGGTGACTCTCTTTTTGCCTGCCTTCCAACCAGGTATCACACAGAAACAATAGATTAAAATGATAGACAGGTTCTTCCTGAACTTCATTTTGGAGTTGCTTCAGGAGACTGTTCAGTCCCATGTGCAGTTTTGGGAAATGCTTATTAAGTTAGCGGTCTGACTCAGAGGTCCTTATCATGCAAATAATTAAAAGTAGGGAAGAAAAACAGTCTTTGATTTTGATTCTAAGGAACCAAACTTCAACAAAGCTCTGTCACATCAGATGAAAGCAATCAAAGGCCAGCTAACAAAGTTTTCATGTTTCTGATTTTCAAGTGGCAATAGGAAAAAGTGATTGCAGCTTTCAAATGTTATCTGCCTAGCCCTGGTTAGGTTCACTTTCCGGTCAAGGCACATATAAGAAGCAACCAGTGAATGCATAAATAAGTGGAATAACAAATCGATGTCTCTCTCTCTCTCTCTCTCTTTCTTTCTCTCTCTCCCCCTCTTGCTCTCTAAAATGAATAAATTAAAAAATGAAAAAATAATGTTATCTGTTTAAACCAAATCACCTCATAGGACCCAACGCTTGCCAGTAGCATTTGTAAAAAAAAAAGTAATAAACCAGGTTGTTCCAGTTATACTGACCTGCATGTAAGTTAGGGCCTTGATCTTGCTGTGGGTAAAAACGGGGCTGCCTCCAATCAGAAGTGCAGGCCAAGCAGAGCAAGGCAGAAAGAGCAAAGAGGCAGCAGCCTCTTTCCCACCTCCCGGCAGTGGCAGGACAGAGATGAATGGTGGCTTCATAAAAACCCGTTTATCTAAAGCTATGTGAGCATCTGTTTTTCATTTCTGGTGAGGGCAGACCTAGAGAAGAGGCGATAAGTTATAATAGGAAGGGCTCAGCTCTATGTAAAATAAATAGTGGTGAGGGTCGGGACAGGAACTTGCAATTGCCCGAGGGACGAAATAAGTGACTACCTATTGGCGGGGTTGTGCTGGGGATCTTTCTGCCTGGCTCGGAAGGACATGGATGTGACCGACTCTCACTGTCCCTCCCAACTTATGATCATTTGATTTGATGGTAAGAATGCCTTCTTTTCTTTTGCTCTAAACTGCAGCTAGACTCGGCTCTTTCTTTCTTCTGGGTGGAACCGTGAGTATTTACTGTTGACATTAGAAAGCTAAGACAAGCCTCACAGCGTATTACTATGAATCAAAAAAAAAAAAAAGGGTTTGTGTTTGCCAGGCCAGGGGCATTTGCCACTGTTTGTTGCTTTAAGGGCTGTCGTAGAAGGCTGGCCGCGGAGTCCGCCGCAGGGCAGGAGCACTGGAGTGAGACAGTGATCGTACTGCATGTGGGGGAAGCCCAGGAGAGGCATGGGGCACGGCTCCAACGAGGTTCCGTGTGTGAAGTGTAACCCACATGGCTAGGCTTTCTACCAGCTACCAGTTGCCCTGAGAACGGCCCCAGTTCAGGGGTGTTAGAGGACATGGTGCAGGTGATAGAGCTGGGGGCTCAAAAAGCTCACCTCTTTCCTCCCTTCCACCTCATTTTCATCTAAGTTCTCAGCCTTTCTTTTCCTTTCAATGTATAAATGAAAGGGGATAATTTATATAAATGGTTCTGAAGTATCAGCATGCCTAGAGTGCACCTGGGATGCTGTTGAAATGCAAGTTTCTGGACTCAACTGCATAATCTGCAGAGTGCGGTCCGGACCCCTTAATCACAGTGCGATTAAGAGGCCCTTTCTAGGGCCTCTGTTTTCAGAGCCTTCTCTTGTTCCTTATTGCATGTGATTCCCACACCAGCCCTGCCAAGTTAGCATCTTCTGTTGTTACTGTATGAGGACAAACAGCGTGGCTGCCCAGAGAGGCGCTAAGATGGTCCCCCGTGATGTCCACCCCTTGGTATCCACACCCTGTGCACTCCCTCTCCATGAGTATGAATCGAGCCTGGTAACTTCTCATGAATGGAATGTTGTGAAAATGATGCAGTATAACTTCTGAGACAAAGTTGCAAAGATCCCATGGCTTCTGCCCTAGTGCTCTTGGGCTGTCTGTCTCTTGGGTCACCTGCCATGCTGTGAGTAGCCTCTGGAGACTGCCCATCACAAGAACCAGGGCTCCAAGGCCTGCTGACTGCAGTGCGAGTGAACTTGGAAGTGGATTCTCCAGCTCAGCCCAGCTAAGCTGTGCCTGGACTCCTGACCCACAGAAATTGTGAGGCCATAAATGTTTTATGCCTCTAAGTTTGGGGAGAATTTGTTTCCAACATTAGATAACTAATTCAGTGCCAAAACGAGAAAGAGCTGTGGGCTACCACTTGGACTCAGGCTGGAGCCAAATTCTCAGAAACAGAGAATTTCTCAATGCTGATATGGACATGAGTACACAGGGGTCTTTTCTTTGGTTGGTAAATCATTTCGCTGTTATCCCCCTGCACTGCCTGTCATATTTATGGTCATGGTAGCCACTGTCGCCATATCAGTGAGGGTTCCATGTCTTCTCATGCGCTGACCTGCAGATTCCCCCGTTGCTCTCAGCGATGCCCACCTGGCCAGCATCGCCTGGCCATTGCCTGCCCGCCGAGTGGCACTGAGCGCAGCTTCCGGTACGGTGCTGACCACACCGGCAGGGCTGGTGGCCCGGGGCTTCTTCACATCACAAGCTGGCCAGATGGCTTCGGTGTGATTTCTGTGTGTGCTGCAGAAACTCGGCTCACAGACGACAACAGCCTTCTAGGAAACAACTACTCTGAGACCCGGGGGCGGGGCGGACTTGTGTGCAAGATGGCTGCCTGCAGCTCACATCAGCTCATTACCGGGGAGACAGCAAAATTCCTGCACAGAGCAGACGAGGGCTCCGGGGTGCTGGAATGTTCTGGGGTGAGGGGTCCCCCTGGCCAGAGCTGTGAACAGATGAGCAGTCTTCAGGGAGCCTCTGCTTTTCCTTCGAGCACCCTTTGCTCCCAGAAACACCATCTTCTCTGGTGCCCAGTGACCTTCTAACCTCCCAGGCTTCTAGAATCTCCTTACCCCTTCCTCACCCTCAGCACCCTTTAGCCCCAGCCAGACCAAGCACTGTTCTAATCTTCCACCCAAATTTATCCACTTACTGTCCCATGAGTTAGGTACCTGTTTTCTGTTAGTAAGCAATGAGTCCCTTAATGTAGTTACTCCTCTTACTTCAAGGTTTCACAGACAAGGATACTGTTAAAAACAAGTTTGAAAATCTGGCATAGAGTTGTTAGTTTATTTTGCCCATAGGTTTAAAAAGATTAACATCTATGGTGACCATCAGTTCCTAGAAGAATGACCATTTCAATATCAAAAAGAAATACACATAGGGGTGTTCTTTCAGCATTCTTGTTCAATGTGTTCTTTGAATGTCAAAAGGAGGCATGCACACAAAACAAGAATAATTTAACACTCCAATATATAGACTGTGGACTCAGGACAGCTTCCTAAAATGAAAAAAATGAAAATGTTAGTGTTTCTCTCCCCTCCCTTCCCTTCTTCCTCCTTCATTGGTGTGGATTCTTGGCTTGGCATTTGGAAAGCCTCTTCTGGTGCTTAGTCAGAGGTAGAAATCCATGATAAATAAAGCTAGTTATGTGTCACACCTCCCAGATAACAGGTTAAATCAATGAAAATGTGTCTGTCTTCAAGAGGCCCCTAAGAGAGATAGAGTTCTTCCTGGCTGGTGTGGCTCAGTGGATTGAGTGCCTGCTTGCCAACCAAACGGTTGCTGGTTCAATTCCCAGTTAGGGCACATGCCTGGGTTGTGGGCCAGGTCCCCAGTGGGGGCACATGAGAGACAACCACCCACTGATGTTTCTCTCCCTCTCTTTCTTACTCTCTTCTCCTCTCTAAAAATAAATAAATAAAATCTTAAAAAAAGGGAGAAAGTTCTGTGGTGGGAATTTATGACAGTAATGAGGGAGTTTCGCCTTTCAGTAAATTTCTGAAGAAAAAAAAAGGCATGTTTTGCAGTGAGCTTAGAGGCGCAGCTCTAATCACCCAGAGAGCTGTTTTCTCCAAAGCCACAGGTTTTCAAGCTGCAAATGCAGTTGGCACCAGAATTCCTTGGCTTAAAGCCACGACCTGGAGTACGTGGGTGGGCGACTATCCGGCCCGAGAGTTCGGGGCAACTCTCGAAACTGAGCCAGTTACTCATGTTTTCAAATAAAAATCTGTAGCTATCTGCTAGTTATTGTGACAAAATTAAGGAGGAATGAATTTCACTTGAACCACTGATTCAAAATGAAACTCTGACATCGGAAATGCCAGGGGATGAACACGAGGTTACACTGTTACATAAACCTCAAAACATTAGAAACGGAAGGTGCGCCACCGGCGTAGCTTCCCAGACAGCAGTGGCGCACAGCTTTTCATCGAGTGTTTGTTTGTTGTGCTGAAAGGTGGCCGTAGGAGCGGTTCTGGGAAGCGGTGCTTCTCACATTCATTCCCTTCCAGCGCCCCCTGGTGGAAACCCGGTCTCAGAAAGAGCCGTGGTGTAGCCCGGGGAGGGGAAAGGAATGCTAACCAGGCACGGGTGAGAGGAGACGCAAGCCTTCCCAGAAAAGAACACAAATACCAAATAAAATGAGAGGCTGCACTGCCTGACCCATGAGAGGTGCGCCACTTCCTAAAGGTCACAGAGATTCCGTTGGATGTGATGACCTTTTCCGGATTTGCTGGTCTGTGATATGTAATTAAAGGTATTTGCTGGGGAATAAGAAGCAGATGAAAAGAACAGCGCAGATGTCCGCCTGAGGGAGGCGACTGGCTCCTTCCTGCGATAATCCTCTACCCGGAATACTTCCTTCCAGTGGGCAAATAGTCATTGCCCATCTCTGGGGCATTTTAGTCTCTCTGGCAAAAGCCCTTGATATGTATGAGTTTTGGCATAAATTGAGAATTTTCCAAAGGTGTAAAAATGCTTTCTTTCTGAAGACACATCAGCAAAACAATCCCAAGAATAGTTTCTGTAATCAGAGTAGGAATGTGGAAGTTACTCTGTGTATTTATTCACCTGGGAGACCTGTGATGCTGTAAATTGAAAATGACCCCACACCTAATAATCATTGATAACAGCTTTGGAATGAATCAATCCATGAATATTCTATAAAGATGAATGGTGTCTTGGAAAGCCATGCCCAGCAAGGAACACCAGGGAGCTGTTCGGCTTTCACAATTTTTTTTTGCTTACTTAGCAAGCAATTCTTTATCGGGCAGCAGCTATTTGTTAGCAACTGCGCTGGGCAGAAGGGAGGGAGCTGTCCACAAGGCAGAAGTTGGCCTTCCTGCCCACAGCTGCTGTGGATCACCAGGGGAGAGAGACCAAGAACCTTATCATAATGAAAGCAATGGCAGGGTAGGTTGGTACCTCTATCGGAGGGCAACTGTCTTGGCTATTGAATCGGGAAAACAAAGTATTTAAAGATGCTTTCTCTTAAATAACAGGCTTTGGGAAAGAGCAAAGGCAACCAAGGGAATGTCGTTGGGTTTATAATCCACTCTGCTTGTGTGTGATCATGTTTTGTGGGTTCAGGGAACAGGAGAAGGCTTTTTTCTTAGTTCCCAGATACCAATTCTGCCTGCTGACTGATACCAGCAATTTCTATGTGTTTCAAGTCAAGGTATTAGGATGGTTCATTTTGTGATTCTACTTGGCTGGGACATGCTGCCCAGATATTTGGTCAAACATTATTTTGGATGTTTCTGTGAAGGTGTTTTGGGGATGAGATTAACATTTACATAGGGTGTATTTTGAGTAAAACAGATTATCCTCCATAATGCAGGTGGGCCTCATTTAATCAGTTGAAGGCCTTAATAGAACAAAGACTGACCTCCCCTGAGCAAGTAGGAATTCTGCCAGAAAACTGCCTTCAGTCTTGAACTGTAGCTCTTCCCTGAGAATCTGGCCCACCAGCCCATCCCACCAAAGTTCGAACATGCCAGCCTCCACAATCATTTGAGCCAATTCCTTGGAATAAATCTTTCTGTACATGCTAATACAGGTGTCATGCCCCAAACATGAAAATACCTTCAAAAGAAACTACAGTACATGTTTACTATTATATCATTTATACCTTATCAAGGATAGGTTTTTCCCTGACCGCTGTGGTTCAATTGGTTGGGCATTGCTCCACGAAGTGAAAGGTTGCTGGTTCGATTCCCAGACAGGGCACATGCTTGGGTTGCAGTCCAGTCCCCACTTGGGACATGTATGAGAGGCAACCAACTGATGCTTCTCTCTAACATCGTTGTTTTTCTCCCTCTCTTTCTCCCTCCCTTCCCCTCTCTCTAAAAATAAATAAACAAAATCTTTAAAAAGAAAAAAAAGAATAAGTTCCAGAGTCTCTCCTAGGAGCTGTTTTGATCATGGGAGAGAAAGCCAGTTAGAGTCCTGAGCAGAAGGAACATTTGTCTCCGAGTCAGGGGTAAGAATGGGCCCAGCACGGAGCAGTTGCAGGCCGAGGGTCAGCTTTGGCTTACTGGGCCTTCTTCCGTTGTTTTGTCTAAGAGGGAGAACCACACCTGCTTCTTGTCTATTTACTTTAAATACATCCTGTGAGTACCCCAAAAGTTCCCAGGAACTGGGTAGGGGGAAATGCTGAAAGTTAAATGAGTAACTGCTATGTTCTAGGCACTTTGCCTCAGCTATCTTTTTTTCCTACCCTCTACACATCTTCTACTGCATTTTATCAGTATACGGTGATTCTTTTTTAAAAATACTTTTACTTTTAAATTAAAGTCGATGTGCAATATTGTACTAGTTTCAGATGAAGAACCCCCTGATTAGACATTTATATAATTTATGAAATGATCACCCTGATAAATATAATACCTACCTGACACCATACATACAAGTAGTTATTACAGTATTATTGATTATATTCCCTATGCTGTACATTACATCTCTGTGACTATTCTATAGCTACCAAGTTGTATTCCTTAACCCTTTCACCTTTTTCACCCATCCACCCAACCCCCCTCCCATTTGGCAACCGTCATAATGTTCTCTGTATCTATGAGTGTGTTTGCTTTTTTAGATTGCATATATAAGAGACATCATCTGACATTTGTTTCTTTTCTTTCTGATTTAGGCCATTTAGCATACACGAAATAAGTCATGTCCACCCTTGCTGTTGCAGATGGCAAGATTTCTTTCTTTTTTTATAGCTGCATCACATTTCAATGGATATATGCACCACTTCCTTATCCATTCATTTACTGATGGACACTTAGGCTGGTTCCGTTATCTTGGCTGTTGTAAATAATGCTGCAATGAACATATGGATGTATATGTCTTTTCAATTTAGTGTTTTGGGTGTTTGTTTTTTTTTTTTTTTTTGATAAATACCCAGAAGTGGAGTGTCTGGGTTGTTCTTTGTCTCTTGTTATAGCCTTTGCGCAAAATCCTGTGTTTTGTCTGGTGTAAGTACTGCTAACCCAGCCTTTTTTTTTTTTTGGCTTCCATTTTCATGAAATATCTTTTTCCATCCCTTTACTTTCAGTCTGTATGTGTCTTTCGATCTGAAATGGGTCTCTTGTAGAGAATATACGTAAGGGTTTCGTTTTGTTATCCATTCAGTTACTGTATATTTTTTTATTAGAGCATTTAATCCATCAACATAATAGCATTTAAAGTAATTGTTGCTATAAGAGGACTAGATGATAATGGAAAACTATAATAAAGATTATATATTTAAACTAAAAAATATTTGTTGAGATATGTATATTTCTAAAATATATCAAAATTTTAGATTTTGTAAATTTTGTACTTTTGTATTTTTTCAGTTGAATTTTAAATGTCAGAAATTTTTCTGTAATTTTACTTTCTGGTAAGAACTTTAGAAATGTCATAATTTTTCAGTTAGCTCAGAATTTATACATGCATGGTAGCCATCTCCTACTAAATTGTGACATTGTATTTTGGCGGATTGGTTAATTTGTATATTTAAAGATATTACAGATGTACAATTAAAAACACAACAAAAAATAGGATATTTAGTAAGAGTACCTATTCTCATTTAAAACACACAAATTACATGTTCATTAGAATACCTTCTATATTTTCTTTCTTGATCTCAATGACCAACTTTTGTTGTTGTTTGGAATACTAACCATTATATACATTCTTATGACAATTTATAAGGTAGTATCCATAATAGCAATATTTTGTCCTTTCTAAACACAAAACAGTTTTTAAAAAATATATTGTCTTATTGGTTTTGTTTAAGTATGCTCTATATCATAGCCTTTTCTCTGAACACTCTTAATACATATATAGTAATATATTTACCTCAAAACCTTACCTAAGTGGAAATATGAAAGGCATACTTCCAGTTGATATTCAGTAGCAGCTTTACCTAGTTTTCATAAAGTAGTCTAACTCTATTGGTCAGAGTTGTCATTGTTTGTATGTAATTGTGATACATAACATGACAACATTTATTATGTTGAAGAATAACTTTTAATTAACTGACAATTCTTTAGTGATAAATCACCAATAGAAAAATAAGTCTTCCATTTATAAACTTAAAAAAAATAATCATGGATAGATATGTATTTAATACCACTTTATTACTCATATTTGTTATCCTTTTTCTTCTTAAAAAAGACCCTTTAACATTTCTTGTAATACTGGTTTGGTGGTAATAAACTCCTTCAGCTTTTTCTTGTCTGGGAAGTTTTTTATCTGTCTTTTGATTCTAAGTGATAGCTTTGCTGAGCAGAGTAGTCTTGATTGTAGGTTCTTGCTTTTCATCATTTTGAACATTTTGTACTAATTCTTTCTGGCCTGCAAAATTTCTATTAAGAAATCAGCTGACAGTCTTATGGAAACTCCCTTGTAGGTAACTATCTGCTTTTCTTCTTGCTGCTTTTAAGATTCTCTCCTTGTTTTTAACCTTTGTCATTGTATTTTATTTATTTTATTTTATTTTTTTAAGATTTTATTTTGCCTGTCACACATCCCCACTCTGCCCCCAACTGGGGACCTGGCCTGCAGCCCAGGCATGGGCTGACTAGAAATTGAACCAGCAACCTCTTGGTCCGCAGGCTGGCACTCAATCTGCTGAGCCATACCAGCCAGGGCATCCTTTGGCATTTTAATTATGCTGTGTCTTGGTGTGGGCCTTTCTGGGTTTATCTTGTTTGTGACTATCCTGAACTTGTATGTCTATTTCCTTCACCAGGTTAGGGAAGTTTTCTATCATTATTTTTTCAAAGAGGTTTTCAATTTCTTGCCTCTCTCTTCTCCTTCCATCACCACCGTGATGCAAATGTTGTATGCTCAAAATTGTCCCAGAGGCTCCTTGACCTAGCCTAATTTTTTTGTTATGTTTTTTTCTTTTTGCCGTTCTAATTGTTTTCTGCTTACTTATAGTTGAAATTGCTGCTTTGATCCTTTGCGTCATCTATTCTACTGTTGATTCCCTGTAATGTACTCTTCATTTCAGTTAGTGTATTCTTCACATCTAACTGGTTATTTTTTATGGTTTATATGTCCTTTTTTTATGCTGTTGAAGTTCTCACTAAGTTTCTTGAACATTCTTATAACCATTGTTTTGAACTCTGTACTTGGTCATTTGCTTGCCTCCATTTCATTTTGTTTTTCTTCTGGATTTTTCTCCTGCAAAGTCATTTAGGACATGTTCCTTTGTTTCCTCTTTTGGCTGCTTCCCTCTGTTTAGGTCCATGTATCAGGTAGAACTGCTATGTCTCCCAGGCTTGGCAGAGTGGCCTAATGTAGCAGGTGTCCTGCAGGGCCCAGTGGCATAGCCTCCCTTGTCACTTGAGCTGGCATTTCAGGTGTGCCTCCCATGTGGTCTGTGAGCACCCTCCTGTTGTAGTGGAGCCTTGATTGCTGTTGGCATGTCATTGGGAGGAACTGGCCTCCAGGGCGATTGCCTGTGAGGACTGGCGGCTACTGCAGGGGAGGAGCTGCTGCGTAGGAGCTGACCCCATAGAGCAGGACTTGCTTCCGTGGGGCCTTGGTGCCCATTGAGTCCATCCTTTGAGTGGGTTGCTTTTGGGGGTGGTTGGGTTGTAATCCAGCACGGTCTGAAGCTGACTGCCAAGAGCACATGCTCTGGAGCCTCCTGGGAGGTGCTGGGCAAGGTCAGCCACCACCTGTGCCCTGCCCGGGGTCACCTGACATGAGCTACAGTGCAATCTTCAGATGGCTGCTACTTGTGCTGGGCTTGGAAGTGCTCAGAGAGGTCACACTATGAACTGAGGCTGGCTGCCTCAGTTAGTGCCAGGCCTGGGGCCACCTAGCAAGAAGTATGAGTACACAGAGGCCAGATGCTGCTTGTTTCTAAGGTTTTAGGAAAGCCAGGTGAGGCTGTTTGTATGGAAAAGACCCTGGAAACTGTTTGAGTAGGCCTGCAAGTTGGGTGGGAGGGGTCTCAGGGTATCACCAGGGTGGGGCAAGTGACCAAAGAAAGGTCAGTGCCCCTGACTAAATTGTCAGGTATCGCATGTTTTAAAAATTTTGCAGCACACTGGTTGAAAATTGCTGCCTTAGATTATCAAATAAAAAAAAAGATAACTACCAACACAATAACCATCTGGTGTTAACTTTCTGTCTTGAACCATAAATATATAGGTCATATAGTAGAGTTGCATCTTATTGGTCATGTTGCATAATAAGGTTGCATCTGATTGGTTAATTCTTGGGAACAGAAATCCTATGCATAAGTATAGACACCTGATTTTTTAAAAAAGTCACAGTGGAGTAATAAGGGTAGGTAATTACTGTTATTATTTTTGGTAAATCAAAATTATACCTTTTCATTGTCAGATTGGCAAAAATATATTTTTGGTGTGCTACAGAATTATAGTAATTAGTCTGTGTGCTGTGAGATGAAAAAAATTGAAAATCACTGCCATATACTATTCTATTACAGAAAAAAAAAATTGAACACCAGAGAGGTTTTACCCATTTTATTTATCATCTCATAGTTTAATGCTTGGTTTTGGGTAAGCTTCATTTTTTCTTTTGAATATATCTGGGATGAAAGATTAGACTTCTGACCTACTACAAGTGCTAGCTAAAGGTCCGGAAGCTCAGTTTTCTTCAGCTTTACTGTTCCACATAGTGGAACAGCTGACCACAAAAGATCGTGGTAAGCCTAGTTTTCATTGTGGCCAGCTTCAAGCTGTGAGATAGCGTGTGGTAGAGTGAGTTACTGAGAAGTAGAGCCCAGGTGTAATGTGAGGGTGTAGATACTGGGGGAGCCTTACTGAAGAGTTAGTTATTTATTGGGTTTTGCTATGTGCCAAGCACCAACGCTGGCTGCTATCAAGGAGACAAAAATGCAGGAGACGCAGTCCTGGAAGTTGGAGAGCTTACAGTCTAGATCAATGGGGTGATCTAGTTAGATCCCAGTTAGGGGTGATTTTGCCTCTAGAGGACATTTGACAATACCTGGAAACACTTTGGTTTTCACAGCTGGGAGGAGACGGGGTGGGTGTCAGAGGGGTGGGAGGTGTTACAGCTGGCCTGTAGTGCAGAGCGGGCCAGTGCTGCTGCTCAACCAACAGTACACAGAGCAGGCCCCACAACGAAGACTAATCTGACTTAAAATGTCAATGGTGGTGCCATTGAGAAACGCTGTGAGAACTGAAACCTACACAAAGAGATTTTAATGACCATCTAGTTAAGTGCCACAGTGCAGGACAGAGCACGTGTTCTTTGGGAGCCCACAGGAAGATAAGCTGGGAGTGGACTGCAGTGTGTTTCTTTGCTGTTTTGGGGGGCAGTTTTTTGTTTGTTTGTTTTTTTTACTCCGGAGGCAGGCAAGGTGTCTGTGAGAATAGAGCAAGTGGAAGAAGTTGGTGCAACAGGCACTAACCGGTGAATACTGAGAGAGTAGAGTGGACTGTATGGTGGAAGGCCTTGAAAATAAAGGGAGGTACACTCTAGTTGCCCTATGTGGTTAAGAGTCTTTTTAAGGTGCTGAAGATGTAGCGCCGTTAGCTGAGACAGACCTTGAAAGAAATGTATACAATGGATTGAAGGAGAGCGAGCTCAGAGGCAGGGGATTTAGCCAGTTCCTTCAGTCACTGAGCGAACACTGGTTGCACGGTGATGAAGAGCAGAGACTCTGGAGTCAGCCTGCCTGGGGTCTGGTCCTGGCCCTGCACTCACAAGCCCCTGACCCTCAGCAAGGAAGAGTCTCTTTGTGGTTAAAATTCGTCACCTGTAAAGGGGCCTCTACTTCACAGAGTCACTGTGGGGATTAAATAAATTAATTCAGAAGTACAGGTGTGGGCTGATGAGGGCTTGGTAACAGGGGAAATATAAAGTAAAATGCCAAACAATTTGAACAGATGAATGGCAGATTGTATATAAAGGATGAGGCTCAAAAAGAATCTAAGATTTCTATGGTGGACTCATCCATACACAGACCTGGGGAAACTGGAAAGAGAAAGCGACAGAATAGTTTTCTTATTGAGACTAGGGAGGGAGATGGTAATTCTGGTTGGGCAGAAGGTAAGACAGTGGCTGAAATAAAGAATTTAAAAGCCTTTTGTATCCATCACTAAAAATCATGTACATGTGAAAAGTTATTAATCCTAAAAGAGGCACCCAACTTTCTAAGCCACAATCCTACCTGGTTTTCTGGGGATTTTCCTTTTTTTGAATCTAAAAGTTTTAGTTTTTAAAATATTTCAAGCATATGGGAAAATAAATAGAGAATAATAAAACATGCCAGTGAGTATTCAAGGAGTAAAGTGGCCATTACGGACACTTTTTCGTCCTGGAAGCTATTACAGATGCTCCTCCTCTTATGATGGCGTCATGCCCTGATATTGAAAGTTGAAAATATTGTAAGTTGAAAATACATCGAACCCACCTAACCTATCAAACATCATAGCTTAGACTAGCCTACCTCATCTGTGCTCGGGACACAAGATCTCCCCACCGTGAAAAAATGCTGGCAACTCAGGGCACTGTAGAACACTGGTTGTGTGATCGTGTGGCTGGCTGGGGGCTGTGGCTCGCTGCGGCTGCCCAGCATCGTGAGAGAGTATCACACCACATATCGCAAGCTCAGGAAAAGATCAACATTCAAAGTGTGGTTTCTACTGAGTGATTTTGCACCATTATCATCTTGAAATATTGCAAGTTGAACGGGTGTAAGTTAGGATCATCCATAAATGGTTTTGGTTTATCTTAAGACATGAGGCCATAGGTGATCCCTGCTCTCTGGCCGGACCATCTTATAAAGGTTTCTAGGCTGAATACAGACTTCACTCTGCCTTGACCTGTGGCCGAATTGTTCTCCATCTTCAGACTCTACTAAGACTCCCTGCCACACAGCCAGTCAGGGAGCCTATCTTCCCTTATTACAAGGAGTTTCATAATCTCATTCTACACCCAAATACAGGTTTCATTTTCTCATTAGGACTGAATCTAGACAGACAGGTGCTCTGACAAGGTTATAATTTGATGCTCCTTTGAACCAATTCATTCATATACTCATTCACATATTCATTCACTCAAGAAACATTTGTTGAGTATATTTTTGTGTCCAACACTGTTCTAGCCTCTTGGGCTATAACTGTGAACAAGATAGACAAATACACTGCTTACCTTCTAGTGGGAGAGACCAACAGTGAAACAATTTACAAATGAATGACATATACATTAGGAAGTGAGAAATGCTATTTAAAAAAAGAAAAGAAAATGTAAAGCACAGTAAGTAATGCCAAAGTTAGGGAGTACGAGTGGCAGTAATAGTCGTCCAGGGTGTTTGAGAAGGAGAGATTTGAGCAGACTCGAAGCAGTGGAGTGAAGAAGGTTGAGCCCCGGGGGAACAGAGCTCCAGGCGAACAGAAGCCGAGAGCCCACGGGAAGAGCAGGCTGGGTGTGTGCCAGAAGCACGGTGAGGGCAGTGTGGCCGGAGAGAATGAGCAGCGGCACGTGGGAGAGAAGTGAGTGGCCACAGGAGCTAGACCACAAGGGCTCTCACACGCTATTGTGAGAAATGTGGCTATAACTCAAGTGAAGTGGGAGCTAATGTGAGGTTTGGACGTAAGGAGGACCATGATCCTGTCTGGGTTGTAAATTAATCACTCTGGCCACGGTCTTGAGAATAAACCATAGGGGGTTCTGGGAAGAAGCAGGAAGAAGTTGGGAGGCTGTTGCTATAATCCAGATGAGCTGGTGGGGGCTTAGACCATGGCAGTAATGGGAGGGTGGGGGAAAGCAGTAAGATTCTGTGTGTGTTTTAAATAGTGTGAAATAAAACATAAATGAAACAAAATAGTCGAATACATAAATAAAACAAAACAAAAATTAAAGCATGAAATCTACCATTTTAACCAGTTGTAAGTATACAGCCCAGTGGCATTGAGTACGGTCACAGGTGGTACAGCCATGGTGTCACCATCCATCTCCAGAACTTTTTCATCATTACAAACTGAAACACTTGAATGCGTTTTGAAGGCAGAGTCAGCATACTTTCCTGACAGGCTGATTTGGGGTGTGGGAAAGAGGAGTCAAAGGTGGCACTAAGATTGTTGGCCTGAGCACCTGGAAACACGATGTAGCTATTGAAAAGCTGGCGAAGGGCGAGGAGAGCACATTTGGAGGAGAAGGAAGATAAAGAGTTCAGATGAGATTTCTTTGTGTTAATATGAGGTGTTTCCTAGACATCCCAGTGGGAAATTTCAGGTTACATTTGGGTATGTAACTCTGGAGTTCATTAGAACTGGGTTAGAAGTATATATTAAGGTGTCCTCAGCAGATAGATTTTAAACATTTTTTTGAATGAAAAATTTTTCATTGAATTTATTAGAGTGACATTGGTGAATAAGGATATGTACATTTCAGGTGCACAATGGGTAATCTGCCTGACAGTTTTCAGGCACCACAAACAATTAGACACTAAATGGGGTAAATAGGACAGAGAGAAGAGAAGAAGTCAAAGGCTTTGGGACAGCCCAGCATCACACCCAGTCTAAGAGGTTAGAAGGAGGAGAAGAAAGCAGCAAGGAAGACTGAGAAGAAGGAAAACCAAGAGGACGTGGGTCAAATGCTACTGAGAGGTACAGTAAGTTTCTGACTTAGACTTGGCCATTGCATGTAGCAGTGTGGTGGTTACTGGTGACCCTAGTGAGAGCTGTTTTGGGGAAAGGGTAGGGACAAAAACTTGAATAGGTTCAGAGAAAATGGGAGGGGAAGGATTGGAGTCAGCAAGTACAGAGTACTCATTTCTAGATTGTAAAGAAATGGGGAGCAAAGCTGAAGGAAGAAATAAGATCAGGCGTGGTTTGTTTTGTTTTGTTTTTAATGGGTGAAGTAACAGCATGTTTGTTTGCTGATGGGAATGATCCAGTAAAGAGAGAAAAATGGTGATGTGGGAAAGGGAGGGAGTATTTTTAAAATTTTGTATTTGAGCCCTGGCTGGTGTGGTTCAGTGGACTGAGTGCTGGCCTGTGAACCAAAAGGTTGTTGGTTTGATTCCAGTCACAGCACATACCTGCATTGTGGGCCAGGTTCCCAGTTGGAGGTGTGCGAGAGGCAGCCTATTGATGGATCTCTCATACATTGATGTTTCTCTCCCTCTCTTTCTCCCTCCCTTCCTATCTCTCTAAAAACAAATAAATAAAATCTTAAAAAAAATTGAATTTGAAAACTTTCACATGGGGCTTTGGCATAGCATTTTGCCACAATCTACACCATACTTTGGCCTGCTTCGCTCATTTAGTAATCTGTATTTCACTTTGCATCTCCTGGCCTGGATAGATACGGATGTCTCTGAGGCTGAACGACAACACTGGAATAAATTGGTATGAATATAAATTAAAACCACTCCTTCCAGAGTAGACAGAGACCCCAAGTACCAATGCACCCTCTTTCTAAGGTGTGTTTTGGCAGTGGCTTCAGGCAAACACTACCAGGCGAAAACTGACACACAGTCAAAAGCAGTTGAAATCCAAACACTTAATAATGCAGAATGTTGTGCAGATTTTGGGGACTTAAATTCATTTTATTTTAGTCTCCAGAAATAAACCTTGGGATGGTCCTTGGAAAATGAGTAGTTTCTGGGTACAGGAAAAGGAAGAGTGAAAGTGACTAAATCGGAGTGAGTGGTGAAACAGCAATGGGAGCAAAGATAAGTAAATTGCCTGGGATTGCACTAAGACGGTATTTTTTAGAAACACAGTCCACTGGACCACTGATGTGTCTGTAGCCCAAAGATTGAGAAATGATTATGTCCAAATCAGAGAAAGGCAAGTAACTGATACATGAGTCTAGGTTTAGAAGGTCAACTTCAGTCAAAGGAAAGGGAACTAATATATATTAATTATTTTGCTTAATTGCTTTGTTCCTATCACCCCTATTCTACCCTGGAAAGATGACCTGTAGGGATTAAATGGGGTAGCTAGCCTCCATGCAGAGGCAGCCTGAAAGAGAGTGCTGAAATACAGTCCTCTAAGTACATCAGTCTCTTCACTTCATTAGGGCACGATAGTCTCAGCACTGACGTGCATTGACTCATGGGCAATGGCAAAAAGTTGGCCTGCTGGTTGGGAACGCTGAAAGAACAGGATCAGGAGACCAGTGCCAAGGAGATCTGGGGGAACGGAATGTATCTGAAACTCTTGCAGTGGGGAAAGATACCTACAAGGTGATCTCTTTTTGTGGAGTCATCCTCTTCTTGGTTTCGTTGATGATTGCTCAATGGTTCTCTAAATACTCTTACAGTGTGTCCCATAGTTCAGAAGCAGCTGGCTTGATACAACAGAGGAAGGGTCTGCTAACGGCTCAATTAGTATAATATCTAGGAGAGAACGTCTTGCAAAGCTGGAGTGGTGTCCAGTAAGATGCAGTAAATGTCTTAGATCGGCAGCAAATATCTGGCCAGAACGCATCAGTCTGGGAACAAAGGAGGAAGGATTGGAGAGGCCCCTCTCACCATTCAACCTAAAAACCCATTGGAGTACTGTTGTTCTCTTTCCCTCTGACCTTGGGTTTGGAGATTTCAGTGTCCAAGAGAAGAAAACTTTTCTTAGGGAATAATGGAGGTTGAATGCCCTCTGGCTGTTTTGGACCGATGGGCATAGAGGGAGTGAAACTCCTGATTACCAGGAGGGAATCGGGTTGGTGCTTCACAATGGGGACAAAGAGGACTTTGATGCCAATGGATGGACCCTGCTGGGTGTCTTCACTCTGTGCCCTTCTTCTGTGTTTCAGGACTTTAGAGGTGACACTAATTTAATCTTCTCAAAAACCCTATAACAATCACAGGTCTTCTTGATTACCCTCGTACTGTGTACACGACATTGTTCTAGGTACCTCACCTGAATTGATTCGATTAATCTTCACAGTATCTCACAGGCTAAATATGCTATTATTCTCATTTTACAGATAAGGAAACGTAAGTGCAGAACAATTAAGTAACTTGCCCAAACCCACAAAATTAGAGGTTAACCTCTGCCCTGTAAGGCTTTTCAAAAAGGGTAGGTATGATTATCTCATTTTTACAGATAGAAAAACAAAGAATTAGAGAAATAAAGGAATTTATCCCAGATGTAGTCAACCCCGCAGCTTAGACTCAAACCCAGATCTGTCTACCCTCAAAGCTAATGCTTGTGTTTAGCTGTGGCTGGTGTGGCTTTGTGGACTGAACACTGGTCTGCGAACCAAAGGGTCACTGGTTCAATTACCAGTCAGGGCCCATGACTGGGTTGCAGGCCAGGTCCCCCGTACGGAATGCGCGTGAGAGGCAACCACACATTGATATTTCTCTTCCTCACTTTCTCAGTCCTTTCCCCTCTGTCTGAAAAAATAAAATAAATAAAATCTTAAAAAAAAAAGCCAACGCTCATGTCCAACGCACTCTGCTTCCTTCATAACACTTTATTTTCCGGTGTGAACAGAAGAAAGAGCGGACTGTGAAAGGCAAATTCTACGAATATAAAACATTGTTTTGATAAATTTAAAATTTACTTGTTTAAAAAAATGCACATGTTTTAACTTAAATCAAATAAAGATTAAACTTGACGATAAAAGTGTAAGCATGACCCAAATTACTAAGCTATGTGGTTTTTTTCTTTAACTGTTTAGCTTGTATTGGACTTAATCCACAGAAACTTTGAAAGCCAAAAATTATACATATAAAAATATAAAAAATAAAATAAATATATGAAAATATATTTTGTATAAAATACATTAAATTATATTATTATAGAATATATTCTATTAAATAGAAAAATATATTTTATTATTTTTAAAATTTATACCATTTTATTTAATATATTTAAAATATGTTTTAAGGAAGTGTGATGACCTAATTTGAAATCACTGCTAGCAAATTTTCCCGAGAACATTGTTTTGGAATTCTATTCTTTTGTACATTTGTTAGCTGACATTAGCCCTGACTAAGGGCAAGTAGAATGCAGTGGTCATTGTTCTCAGACTGAGGAAATGCACAAACCAGACCCGGGGAGAAGAGCCTGAGAAGCAAAACCACATTGCTCAGGGTGCCAGTAACTCACATTTGCTGTAGTGGCAGGCTTTCGTCCGCTGCTAGTGGAGGAGGGCGTGGTGTCGGTGCTTCTTAACAATTCCTCTCGCCGCTGTCCTTGGGGATTTCCTCCTTTGGAATAGCACCACCAGCCTCATCTTTCAGATACCATGGGCCCACAGCTTTAAACAGTTGAGAATGCTCTGCTTTTCAGATAATACCATCCAGTCGATTTTCTGTTGTTGCTGTTGCTGTTCCGTGCAGAAGCGGTAAGTCTACTTTCTGAGACCAATGTATTGGAAATGGATTTATTCAGTTTCTTGATTGCCTGTTGACTGTGAAATGTGAATATTATGAACAAAAACATCATTTTGATAAATTCAGAATTTATTTATGGTTTTAAAAAAGCAAATTATCTTACTTAAATCAAATAAAGATTAAGTTTTTGGCACCTGCTGCTGCCCACCCTGGGAAACCCTCCTCCCATTTTTCCCTGTTGAATGCCTCTTCGTTTAAAACCACAGGTCAAATGTCAGGTCTCCTGTGATCCTTTCTTAGTCCTCTTGGATTTAATTGCTCTTTCAATTGTGTTCCCAAAGCATGCAATTTTGTTCTTTATATAATATTTATTTCATGTATGCTATTTATATGTCTGTGTCCCACTCCATAATTTTACCCATTATGGTCAAGAATTCTGTCTTATTCATTTGCATATCTCCCCACAACTATGGCTGTTTTCATACAGTGTGTCCAGCAATGATTGTCTAATAATAAAATCCAAGGCACTGTGAAATAGTCACAGGTAATATTTAATGGGAGTGTCTCGCATGTCAGACTGCACTAGAGGTTTGCATTTATTAGCTCAAGCAACTCTCAAAACCACCTATGGATTTTTACGATTTCCATTTTACAGATGAGGAAATCAAGGCTTAGAGAGGTTACATTGCTTGCCCAAGGTCACACTGTGAAATGGTAGAGCTGGGATTCAAACTCATGTTCTTAATTACTACACCATGTCTACTTACAACAACAGATACCATCAAATGAGGAAATGCATGTAAAATAATAAATGCTGTGCCTGACACAGAGTATGTTTTTGATGATCATGATTATAATTTTGTGTCCTTAATATTCACCAGACCTGTACAGAGCACGTGACATGTGTTTCCTCAATTTGGTTTCACAACAACCCTATATGCTCTTTGCATCTCTAGTTTCCAGGTAAGAAAAATCGAGTTCTGAGAGCCCAAGGAACTTGCCCAAGGAAATGGAGTTAGTCTTCTTTATTTAAAAAAGCCTTTGAAAAGAGACCTGGGTTTTTGTTCGAGTTTTGTGACAATCTAGTGGGTTTATAGATAACTTGGATAAAAAGAGTTACTCGTAACATGATTATTTTTTAATGTTAGGCAAGTGAGAACACAAATAAGCTTGAGCAAAGATGAAGAACTTTCAGAAACATACAGTCAGCATCGCAGGCGGTGGTTCAGTGACTTGCCAATTAAGAAGCAAGTGAGTATCATTTCAATGGGGGGTGAGGGTGGGGAGGGAGGAAGCTTGCTTTTTTAGGGTCTGCTCCATGAGATACTGTTTGCCACCATGTCCAGAGCCTAATACCATGCTTGGAACATAGTAAGTGCTCAATAAACATTCATTTAATAAATGAATTTTCTAGAAGAAAGCAAAAGAGAAAAAGATCAGATAACATAGCCTTCTGCTATATTTTGGAAGAATTTGGAACTAGACGGTGAGTTAGAAAAAAAAAATGTATTCTGGCTACTGCCATTTTGAGGCCAGGATTAATTTTCAGTTTGGTGTTGGGAGAAACAGTGTTCTTAGGAAGCATGGCAAACCCAAACCCAAACCCAAACTTACAGCATGTGAAAGAAAAGAGCTTTTCTTCTACCAAGAGAGAAGAATCCTAAAGACAAAGTGAAACTTTTAGGGGGGAAATCAAGTTTTAAGAATTATGACCTGAAAAAAATATAATGCAATACTGACAAGAGAATTTGTGCTTTTGAAAACTTATAAAACGATTAGTGTGTTACTGGGTGCGATAGTTGGTCATTTCCTATGTTTATGGCACTCTGGCTTCTGCCTTGGTACAGCTGAACAGAAGGAGGAAGGCAGCAGGCAAATAAGCTCTATGCCACTGCTGCCGCTTCTCCTTCTCCTTCTTCTTCTCCTCCTCCTTCTCCTCCTCCTCCTTCTCCTCCTCCTCCTTCTCCTCCTTCCTCTTCTTCTTCTTTTCCTTCTCCTTCTTCTTTTTATTATTGTTCAAGTACAGTTGTCTCCATTTTCCCGCCACCACTTTCCCCCTCCTGGCCCACCCCCACCTCCCACCCTCACTCCTTCCCCTCTTTGGCTTTGTCCATGGGTCCTTTATTCATGTTCCTTGAGGACCCTTCCCCTTCTTTCCCTGTTATCTCCCTCCTCCCTCCCCGCTGGTTATTGTCAGTTTGGAACCTAATCAACAAAACAAACAAGCAAGCAAAATATAAGCAGAGACATGGATTTGCCTCTTCTTATTAGGACACATTGCTAAAACAGTAGTGCAACTACTCGCTGCTTGGTTTTCCCAGTCCAACAGGGGCCATGTGCAACCATCAAAACGCAAGCCGCTGCCTCCCCTCCCATCCCCTGAGGTCGCTAAAGAGAAGATCCACGTCAAGGCGCTGTATGATTTTCTGCCCAGAGAGCCCTGTGACTTAGCATTGAAGAGAGCAGAGGAGTACCTGATACTGGAGAAGTACAACACTCACTGGTGGAAGGCAAGAGACCGTTGGGGGTAAGATTGGTGGCTTGGTCCTTGTCAAATTCCTCCTCTTTCGTCCCCTAAAGACTTCTGAAGCATAAAGAAGACTGTTTAAGGGCTCCATTTCTCCAGGCTGATAACTCTTCCTCCTGTGTGAGGGGAAACCTGTCCTCCACGCCTCCCCGTCTGAATGAGAACGTATTTCAGCAGCCCTGTGATTTCGGCAGACCCTGAGAAGCAGGGAGACCCGGCTTCACATCCCAGTGCTGCCACGTTCGATTGGGTCCTTTGGGCAAGCCACTTACCCTCTCTGTTTTCCTTTCTTTGCTTAAATTGAGCTATAATTGACATATAACATTATATGAGTTCCAGGTATACAACATAATGATTCAATATTTATATATATCATAAAATGATCACCAGAATTAAGTCTAGTTAACATCTGTCACCATAGTTCAGAATTTTTTTCTTGTAATGAGAACTTCAAAGATACAGTTTCTTTTCATCTTTCAAATATGTGATACGGGACTATTTACTCTAGTCCCCATGCTGTGTGTGCTTCTCCAGGACTTACTGGCTTTGTCACTGGGCATTTGTATCTTTTGACCTTCTCCCCCCACTTCATCTGCCCCCAACCTCACCCACACCCCCATCTCTGGCAACCTCCAATCTGTTCGCTTTATCTGTGACCATTTTTTTAAATGAAAAATAAAGTTTTAGATTCCACCTATAAGTGACATCATACAGTATTTGTCTTTCTCTGTCTGCCTTATTTTACTTAGCATAATGCCCTGAAGTTCCATCTACATTGTCACAAATGGAAAGATCTAATTCTCATTATATGATTTGGCCATAAATAAGAATCAAACCTTGTCATTTGTATATATCTTGTCATATACATTTATATGTATTTATTTATATATATATATAAATCTTGATACACATACACACATACACACACATGAATGAGGAGAAACCCTCCCCAAAAGGAATTTATTTATAAAAATTGAATATTCTTACATGTTTAAATTTCAGTCACTTTCAAAGTACTCTCCATTTCATGCAATATACCTACCAAGATGTTTTTTCCACTGCTCAAAACAATTTTTTGAACTCATCGATTTTGATGCCTTTTCGGGCTTCTACCATTTTTTGTTTCACTTCTTCCACATCGGTAAAATGTTTCCCTTTGAGGACTTTCTTCATCCAGGGAAACGAACAAACAAAAAAGTCACTCAGGGTGAGATCAGGTGAATAGGGAGTGTGGGGCACAGGAGGCATGCAGTTTTTGGTCAAAAAATGCTGAACACTCAGCTCAGTGTGGGCAGGTGTGCTCCTAAATCACCCATTGTGAAATGGGCGAACAGGGTCAAAGAGTCTTCAAAAAAAACTTCACTGAAGCCGTATGCAGCCTCTCACAACAATACCAGCAGGTACACTGATACACATGGGTTCCCAGAACACTCACCTAGTAGGGGAAGCCTGTACTACAAGGGCCCCACCCTCCAGAAGATAATTCCAGTTTTTCACATTTTCTTTATCCGTTCTTCCATCAATGGGTAATTAAGTTGGTTCCATATATATATCTTGGCTATTGAAATTAATGCTGCAATGAAAATTGGGGTACACATATCTTTTTGAATTAGTGTTTTTTCCCTTTAGATATATAACTAGAAGTGGAAGTCCTGGATCATATGCTAGTTCCATTTTTAATAAGTTTTTACTTCTTTCTTTGTAAATGGGAATAATAACTCCTACATTGGTTCTTACTGAGATTTATACTTTCTCTGGGAATTTGACCTTGTTTTTCCTGTTACGCTCTGAGGTAGGAACAGAAAGAGTATCTTACTTATTTTTACATTTCCACGATGACTAGTTTTGGAAGTAGGTGTGAATTAAGTAGGAAAGGAAAGAAGACCCTTGGACGCAGGCAGACTTCATGTCGGTTGCAACGGACTGTCGATGCCTGACTGAGTCCTGGGTAGAGAAGGGTTCTGAGGAGTTTCGGGGCTCCCTGGGAGAGCGTGCTGGCACTGATTCTGATCTCCATCAGGATTTGGAGGTTATAAATAGAAAAAATCTTTTACAAACGATCTGGAGACTATAAGTACCTAAGTACCAGAAGCATCTATATTACGTGCCCTCTTTCTTTATATTTCCCTGATTGTTCGGCTGTCCTACCAGTTCTTAGTTTGGGCTCGACATGTGACAGAGGCGTTTCAGTGGGGAGGGAGTTACATGAGCAGGTACACGACTGGGTGTTTAGCCACTTCTGCAGGTGGCCTATTGACATGACTCGGATGGAAACAAACAAACAACCAATTAAATTTTAACTTCAAAGTTAGCAAGTGAATATTGTTTTTCATAATATGCATACATGATAAATATTGCCCAAATTCTGCTTTGCCACATCTCCAAATTCAGTCTCTTTCTCCAAAGTAAGCACCATTATTCATTTAGTGAATGAGCATCTTCAATGCACTTTCTTTTCTAAAATTTTTTGTTGTTGTACTACAGTTGTCCCATTTTTTCCCTTTGTCAATGCACTTTCATGCACATATTCAAATACATGGTATAGTTTGCAGATATAATTTATGTAAATCTAATCACACTTTATGCATTGTTCTGCAACTTGCTTTTATTTCCCAATAATATGTCTTGGGGATCATTTTGTAGTTTCAAATGTTGGTGAAGGTGTAGGAAAAGAACATCCTCGCCCTGCAGATGGGTGGGTAAATTGGTGTATCCTCCTTCTAGGCAATTTGCTGTATCTGCTGAAAGATGCACATGCTCAGTGACCCAGCCATGACCCTACTTTGTGTCTGTAAGAAATATTCGTACTTGTGCACAAAAAGTCAGGTCACTGTACTAGGGACTAAACTAGTGGCTAAACTAGAATATTTACTCTATCAAATACTCTGCAGCAATTGAAAAGAATTAAGCCAATATCTTTGTATTGCTCTGTTGTTAACCTAGTCACTATGACGTCCCAATGGTCATGTAAGTGACCCTTTTCCTCTTTAAAAAGATTCTGGTGTCATAAAACATCCTAAACTACTCACATTGTAAGTCAGAATCTTAGTATTTATTATACAGAGATTTTAGTTAAATGTGAAAATGGAAAACCTGTTTTCCTCTTTTAACAACTTAATCAATAAAATGAATTGGATTCCCCTGCATCCTTGACATTTTAAAAGAATTGTTGCCATGATAATGCCAGAAACATGCAAATATTTTGATTTTTGTTTTGTCTTTTGTTGTAGGAATGAAGGCTTAATCCCAAGCAACTACGTGGCTGAAAACAAACCAAGTAATTTAGAAATATATGAGTAAGTGTCCCCCAAAGTACATCCTATGGTTAGTCTATGAAAAGCAGGTACGTTTGGAAGCTTTTAGATGTAGATACTGTTTTTGGTCTAAAAAAGGAAAAGAAAGTAACACATTTGGTAGCTCTAGCAAAGGAGATCTTTGATCCTTATAATGGTTGATTCAGAAACTTCTTTCTTGTACTTGTTTTTGTTTCATATTTTATAGCCACTTTTTTTTGTTTTAACAGCGACAGCATGAAATCAAACACTCATCTTGCACTTGTTTTAGTATATGTCCTAAATGGAAAATTAACTATTGAAAAAGTGACATTAAATTTCCAGTGAGTGGTAAATTGGACTTAATATATAGACACATCACTATATTTTGGCTCATGTTTTGAAATGTTTTAGAAATAGCAGATGATAAGAACTAGACCAATGGTATAGTTGGCAAGGACATTTGGCAGGTTTGCTGGAGTCCTGCTTAGAAACTTATTTTTGCTGTACAGACTTGGAAAATAGAGGAGATCTCAGCAATCACTTTTTTTAGCCCCTCATTCTGCAGATAAGAAGCTACGGTTGAGAGATTAATTTATACGTAGAGAGTAGCAGAGCGGGGAGTAGCCTTTTATAAATCTAGGTTTAGTTGAGCCCTTGGGTGCCCTCGGGTAGATACTTATTTGCAGTTAGCACATGCTTCCCAGCTGCTGGCAGTAGGTGATGAAAGTGATGGACTGGGGCAGTAAGGCAGGTGCTTCTCTGAGAACCAGGCAGCAAATATCAGTTGAATGAGAGAACCCCCTTGCTCTGCCCTGCTACGAATTGAAGTCCACCCAGAGGCCAGACTCAGCACATCTCTTCCCTAAAACAGACCCAGTTTTAAAAGAGTCGGTGAATAGTGCTCACTTTATAGGAGAGGAAAACAGGTGACCTCAGGGCACATGGCGCATCTACAGAGCCTTTCCAGCCTCCTCTGTGAGCTGCTTCTCAGGCCAGTTCCCTCTCCCAAGTCACTCTCCCTGGCTCCTTCTAGGGCCTCTTCTCTCTCCTCCCCTCCTTCACTCAGCCTGTCGTCCCACTCTCTTGACCTGTGTCATTTAGCTCCGCTCTAAAATCCCAGTGTCCGCTCAGTGAAACACAGTCCTCAGGTGGCTGCACCTACCTTCCTGGGGAAACACTTGCACAGCTGTGTGCGGGTACTTGTGGATGGTCCGTACGGGTCTCCCGCTGCCCCCTGCTAATGCTGACCAACTCAGACAGGTTTCTTGGTCTTTTGTCTTCTTGCTTTTTTTCTTTTTAATACTTTTTTTTTCAATTACAGATGACAGAGTGTTATATCAGCTTCAGGTGTACACTCTAATGATTAGACATTCGTGTAACTTACAAAGTAATCCCCTTGATAAATCTGGTACCCACCTGACACCATGCGTAGTTATTACAATCTCATTGCCTGCATTCCCTGTGCTGTACTTTACATCCCCGCGACAATTCTGTAACTACCAATCTGTCCTTCTTACTCCCTTTACCTTTTCCACCCATCCCTCCAACCCCACTCCCATCTGGCAACTGTCAAAATGTTCTCTGTATGTATGAGTCACAAATAGGTCTCTTTGAAGGCCAGGCCAGGGAAGTGGCCTGGGCCTTTTAGAAAAATTAGAAAAATAAGACTTTATTTTCATATTATAATCCGAATTTGGATTTTCTGGGTGACAAAAGGAGACATGTGTAGAGGTACCCAACACAGTGTCTGGTTAGTGAGCCTTCACTCACTAACCCGCAGCCTTCTTTTCCTTTCTTTCCTTTTTAAATTAATTTGCTTGTTGCGGCCCCTGTTTAGACTGGGCTTGGAATCTGACTTTAACAGCCTGTAGATATTGGATCATTTGAATTAAACTCCTTTGAGGTTAGAATGACCATCTCATTTCCACGGTTTGTGTCTTCAAAAGTTATTTTCTTTAATGACTTCAGTTATGAGAAGGCTGCTTTTTAACTTTATTGCTATTTCTTTGAAAAAGGTTTATTAAAATATAGATATAATAATTATCACTAAAAGTTGTCAACCCTTTATTAGGTGCCAAGTACTGTTCTACTGACCATACAGGAATTATGGTCCTAGGTTGATATACTGCAGTGTGGACTCAGAAATTGGGAAAATCTGGGTTCAAATCCTTGCATTGCCACTGACTCAGGCTTTGGCTGTAGGCAAACTTACCTAATGTCTCTAAACCTCCGAGTGATCTGGAAACTGGGAACAATAATACCTGTCCCATACTGTACATAGTAAATGTTCAATAACTTCTAGCAATTATCATTATTTCCTTGAACTGTGAAAATAACAAGAGAGGCATTTACCATGTGAACCACCTTGCCTAGTATTACAGGTGTACTACATGGCTTTGTTATTTCAGTCCCCCAAATCCCTTCAGTTGTCCGATCTTTATTGTACCCTTATGACGTACCACATGTTAGCTTTTTCAGACACTGCAGATGCAGCCCAGAACATACAGAGGCAGTCCCTGCTTCCATGAAACTTACAGCTTCATGGGACCAGAGATGTTAGCTCCAAACTCACACCTAAGTATGTAATTCTAAATTGCAGGGTTAGGAGGGAACAGTGTGGGACACTAGGAGAAATCAATGGAGAAGGGGTATAATTTAGATGAGGGGGGGTTGGGGAAGGCCTTTCTGAGGAAGTGGCTGAGGCTAAAGGCAGTCAGGGCGCCGATGGGGGAAGGAGTGCGATGTCAGTGTGGGCTTCTGACATCCCAGGGGAGCATCTGTATGTAGAAATATTACCGTGGTTTTAAATGAATATCCAATGATCAACAATACAATGAATGTATGCATTGTTGTTTCTTTTTCCGTAAAATAAGACACATTTTTCATTTTCAGCAATAACTTTATTGATTTGGATATTTTGAGTATGTTGAATATCTCCCATGTGGTATAACGCTGGTCATTCTCAATTAATGTCACAATTTGTTCACTATCAACTTCAACTGGCCTAGTTGACCATGCAGCTTTGTCCAGCGAGAAATCTCCAACACAAACCTTCGTGAATCACTTTTGACCCATTTGATCAGTCACAGCACTTTTTTCATACACTGCACAAATCTTTTTTTGTCTTTTAGTTGCATTTTTATCTTCCTTGAAATAATGAAGCATAGTATGCCAAAAGTGTTGCTTGTTTTCTTCCATCTTCAATATTAACATGGCTACACAAAAATTCACACATTTTTGTGTTTTTTTTTTTTTTTTAAGCTACACTAACCTCCTCCCAGGACCAATCTGGATTTACAACTAAATTGTAGAGAAATCATCTTTTTTTTCTTCTTTTTTAAAAAAAGATTGTATTTATTTATTTTTAGAGAGAGAGAAGGGAGGGAGAAAGAGAAGGAGAGAAACATCAATGTGTGGTTGCCTCTCATGTGCCCCCCACCAGGGACCTGGCCCACAACCCAGGAATGTGCCCTGACTGGGAATCGAACCAGCAACCCTTTGGTTCGCAGGCTGGCATTCAATCCACTGAGCCACACCAGTCAAGGCTTTATGTTTTTTTAATGCATGCTGATATGACAGTGGTCACAATACAATCTAACAAAATTGTTTCAAATGAAGTTAAAGACAACTAAGTGCTACTAGAGCCATCTTACAGAAAAAACCAAACAAACCTTTTGGCCAACCCAATAAAAACCTAGTTTTCAGTAAGCCTTCAAATTGAATTTATAAATCTTTACATATTATTTATAAATATAAAATTATAAACTATTACCTTAATTCACACTCAACATATTAAGTGTCCTTCTACAATCAGTCCTATTTATAAGCTCAGTTAATTAAATTTCCTGAAACATTTAACTTCATTGATAAGCAGAATAAATGCAATTTTCTTTTTAAATACTTCATATGCCAGACATGGCAAATTTGCCATTGTAATAACTGTAAGTCGCTGCATTATCCTGGAAATTCGATAAACTAAACATTTGTGGCGAATCA
This sequence comes from Phyllostomus hastatus, assembly GCF_019186645.2. Lineage (NCBI taxonomy): Eukaryota > Metazoa > Chordata > Mammalia > Chiroptera > Phyllostomidae > Phyllostomus > Phyllostomus hastatus. Next base: position 29,576,329 of record NW_025333709.1, on the reverse strand, counting down.
GATAAATTAAGCTTATGTGGTAAATCAAGTTCTCCTTAGCATACAACTATTTTAAAATGAGTCAAATTCTCTTAAACTTCAAATACAAAGTATAATATTAATTTTAAATTTTAAATCAGAGGCAAAACCCAATATGCCAGAGTCTCTTAAAATTCCAGATATTTTAAATATCAAACATTGATTATCCTGACCTTTACAGAAGTATGGGTCTGATTTATATCATTATCTCTAGACTGTGTTGTCTAGGTATGGGTTACAGGCTTCCTGATTTAAAAAACAAAACAAAACAAAACAAAACAAAACTCTTCTAACTTTTACCATCTGATTTAATTCTAAAACACCACACCTCCTTCAGTTATATTCATCCAATTTTCTTCCTGCCTGTGGAATCCCGTATTATTTTAAAGAATCCTAAGTATATCACATATTTCTATCTGGGTCTTTGGTTACTCCTTTGAAAGCATTCTAATGACATACACACAGATTTTAAATTTACATTTAATCAATACAATATATTTACTTCTTTATTATCATAATAAGTACAAAGCAACAAAGCTAACACTGATATGATAGTGGGTGAAAAGCTTTCAGAAAACATGCGATATGTGTTCACTTTTAAGAAGAGCCATAAAGTGGTTGTGTTTTTCAGATACAACATGTGAGTGAGTTATAATCATTATTGTCCCATTAACACATGTATTTCACAAGTTCGCCACTGGGGGCCCCTTTAAACTGACACCCTGCATCTTTAACTCTGTAACAGGTGGTCTCCAACTCATCTTGAAATTCCCTGCACAATATTAATAATCATTAGAAAGTACTAAATAATCACAGTTGAACATCACGGTTACTCTTATTCCCACCAGTGATAAGTAGTTAACATTATTTTATCTAAAATTGTCTGTAATTATCCCTATTCTCTATGGTTCATCTTTTTAAAGGCTTATTTTCATTTTAAGAGCATTAGTGTTCTGAATACCCGGCCATTTTAATTTCGTGGCAGCTTTCTACTACTGGAGGTTAGGGGAAGTCCATGTGATAAGATCAATTCCATCCTCAAAGTCAGGTGTGAGTTTCATTCAGCCGCCACCTGGCCCACCCACTGTGACTCAGTGCCCAGGCATACATGTGTTCTTCCTTCCCCTGTCCATAAACATAGCACTTCTGGTAATATTCGATTAGCACTTTTTAAAATCTTTTTTTGAAATGAAAGTTTTTCCATTGTTCTTTCTCTCCTTGGTTCTACCATTTCCCCTTTCTTGCACAATGTTTGCTTATTGACTAAGTATTGTCACACCAAACTATTTATTTAAATTACAGTGTTATTTAATTGTGATAACTGTGTACGCTTCTGGTAATTCTAAAGCAGTGATTTTCAACTGGTGTGCCGGAAGAATTTTAAAAGTGTGCAGTACCTGACTATTCAGCAGAGGACTGACTTTTTTTCCTTTAGATTGTCAGATAAAAAAAAAAATTACAACAGCCAACACAACAGTAGCTGTCCTGTGTGGATGAATCAAAATTATACCTACTTTTGTCAGATCAGCAAAACATAAAATACCATTTTGGTGTGCTGCAGAATTTTAGTCATTACTTTATGTGTGGAATGAAACGAATAAGGTTGAAAATCATTGCTCTAAAGTCGTATAGTGACATGTTTTATGCAGAAGTAACAGCAAGATCAGAGGCAGAAAAGGGCTTGGTGAATTTGAGGAAAGAAAGAATCCCTACTGGCTGAAGCTGAGTGTGTGAGCAGAGAATGAGGCAGTAGATGAGGCTGGAGAGGGCGTGTGGGGCAGGGTTATATATTGACTGTTCCGTTCGCTCTACCCAACTGCTAACCTTACTACCAGTTAACGTATTTAGGAAAGTCAGATTGTTAGAGTGGGTTTTGATTTTGGGACAGTAACATAGCACGTACAAAAGCATGCAAATAAGAAGTTCCTGAGTAGAAAGAATCAAGTATTTTTTAGTGTGTCTACCAAAGCTCAGTGAAGTGTTTATTGAAGGTGATGACTTCCTAACCACACACATTTCATGGACATTTTCAGGAGGTTAAGTTGTTCAAAACTGTGTACTAAGTTTGTGTCAGAAAGTTAATTGAAATATAATAGAATAAACTAGATATTGCAGTTAATTTAGTCTAATAGACTAAATTAATAGTAATAGACACTAATAGTACAGTATTGTCTATCTGAATTTTTTTAAAAAGCACTCCACTTTCTAAAAATAATTTCTGGAGTAAGTTCTTTAAAACAAGGAAAATAGAATGTGTTGTTGTTTTTTTTGGAAAAAAATAAAATTTAAAAATCATTTTTATTGCTTTTACAGGTGGTACCATAGAAATATTACCAGAAATCAAGCAGAACGTCTTTTGAAACAAGAGGTAATTCAATTTATTCCTCAATAAATCTGTTTCAAAATTTCTGAGAGAAGTACATTATAAAGAAAGACCTTACCCAATTAAAAAGTTTTATGACTTTCTGTTCTTTTTAGTTTTATAGTATTATTATCTCATCTTTATTTTTTTGATGTCATAAACTAGTCGTCTTTGTACAGATTCTATTTTCTATTGATTTTCATCATAACTTCAGAAATGTGTTTTTCCCGAAATAATTTCAACGGCACCATTCTACAGCCCTCTCATTCACTCTGAAGTGCATTCTACCAGCACAGTCTACATTAGAACTGCCTGTGCACCTTTGCACCCATGCCAGTCAAATACATAACCTGTCCTCATGAGCTTAGCTTTGGCTCATTAAAAACACAAACAGAAAAATGCGCAGCACGGCCCTTTCTTTGTCCTTTGGGAACAAAGGGAAGAGTAAGGTAGCCAAAATATCAAGCTCAGATCAAAACTGCTCATTTAGGTAAAAACAAAATAAAACTGAATATGGTTTAAATTTCCAACTGACGGTAAAGATTATCTGTGGGTAAAAGTAGAGTCAAAACTAGAAACTAGGTGAGAGATATGTGTGTCACTGTGCACTGCTGTCGGATGTTGAGGAAATCTAGAAAGATAAGTGAGAAAGAATCAGTTCTGTAACTAAAAACTCAATGCCAGTAACGGCTCAGGTCTCAGGGAGGGTCCAGGTCATAGCTGGGGGATAGGCACGCATGAGGGACCCAGCCCCAGCCTCGGGGGGGGGGGGCAGGGCTGGAGGTGGAGGTCAGGCCTGGCTTCACGGACTAGGTCTGACCTGTTAGTCCACACGCCTGACGGAGTGCGGCAGCAAATGTGGTATCTGCCTGGCACGGTGGCTGCAGGTTGCTTTCTGGACAGTGATCTTTGGAGGTCCAGAATGAACACAGAAGATGTTATGATAGACAGGCAGACGTGGAGAAGGGAAGTCCAGACAGAGATCCACAGCACGCCAGGTGATCACAGGTAACAGCTAGAATTGCTGGGCTGGGCAGGGTCAGCCCAGTTTTTCTATATAATATAAGAAAATAAAATACAAGAAAATAGGTTTTGTTCATTTTTCTGTAGTATTTGCCTTTTAAACTAACTCATGTATATTTTAAAAATATATTCTGCATACCAATCTTTTGTTGTGCATTACAATTATAGCTATGTTACAAATATATTCTTCTGATTTCTGGCTTTAAAGAAATTTTATGCTCTTTTATACAGAATTTCTAAAAATGTTAACATCAAAATTTTCAATATTTCTCTTGTGGCTTCTACTTTTTTGTTTATTTACTCTAAAGAAATTCCTCTCATCATGAAATAATAAAGGAATTTTATGTTTTCCTTTAAATTCCTTTAAATATTTTAAAGATTTGCTTTTCACATTTAGGTCTTTAGTCTGTTTGGGGGTGGTGGTTAGAGGTAGGGAGAAAGTAAAAAATTTGAGGTCTGTCCAGAAGGCATCCAGCCATACACCATGAAGAATAGAGACATTTATTGAAGATACAAGATTCACAAAACATTGTACATGGGACAATGATGCCTCAGTTCCCTTCAAAGTAGGCACCTTGGGATCTCAGTTCTCCCAGTTGCCATCAACTGCCCTGTTATATTTTCCTGAATCTCATCAACAGTCTGAAATCTCTTCCTTTTCTAAGGTGATTTTAGTTTTGGGAAAAGCCAGAATTTGCAGGGTGCCAAATCTGGCTGTAGTGGGGTTGAGTCACCTGGGTGATTTGATGTTTTGCCAAAAAACTCTGCACGAGACTTGATGCATGAGTGGGTGCATTATTGTGATGAAACTGCCAATCACCAGTTGCCCATAGCTGTGTCTTTTGAATCATCCTAATAGTTCCTATGGAGAAATGTTAAGCTTAACACAAAATTTGATGCAAATTTACTGCTCTACCTGCTCAGTCATTCTGAATGTGATGGTCATACAGCACACATGCTCACTCAACAGCATCTACTGCCCCCTCTGACTAGTACAGTGAAGTCATCATTGTTTATTCATGTACACTGCAGTCCACTCTTATTGGATGCCAGGTTATATCAATGTTGTGCAAACTATTCTCATTATATTAATAATGACTGGGTTTTTTCTGGACAGACCTGGTATACACATATTTTCCTATATATCATAAAATATTTTTGTAATTTACACATTTTATAATTTTTATTTAAAAATATGCTTGGGTTAAATCCTGCTCAGTCATGAGGCATTTAATTGGTTAGAGTATCATCTTGTTATGTAAGGTTGCAGGTTCAATCCCCAGTCAAGGCATGTACAAGAATCAATCAATGGGTGCATAAATAAATGGAACAACAAATTGATGTTTCTATCTCTCTCAAAAGAATCAATAAATAAGGGGAGGTAGGAGGGGATAATGGGGAGAAAGGGGGAAGGATTGTTAAGGAACATGTCTAAAGGACACATGGACCAAGTCAAAGGAGGATAGGATTGAGGGTGGGAGGTGGGAATTGGGGGGAGTGGTGGGGAGAAAATGGAGACATTTTTATTTGAATAACAATAAAAAATAAAAAAAGAGAAAATATAAAATATTAAAAATATAATAAAATAAAAATATATTTCTGGTTTGGGTTTCCTAATATATGATTTAGCGTTTGTCCTGTTATGTTCAGAGTGAGTCAGGCTTCTAATTTTCCATTCTCTTTTGTCTGGTTCTAGTAAGCAGATCTTTCACTACTGACTTAGTTTCCTTTTCTTTTTGAGATGTTTGATAATTTATCTTTATTTAGAGAATTGCCTATTTTATATTTATTTTCAAATTTATTGCATACATTATTTGTAGAAGTATCCTATAATTTTTATTTCATATTTTAATAGTATGTTCACATGATTCCAAAATCAAAAGGGTCTGAAAAGTTTTCTTTCCTCCTGTCCCCAAGCCATCAGTTCCCCTTCCCATAGGCGAACTGCTGTATGAGTTAATTTTGTGTCCTTTAGGAGATATTCTGCACATACAAAAGCCAATACAATCAGTTTTTGTTATATATATGGTAACATAATATATATATATAGTCTTCTGTACATCACTTTTTTCACTTAATGATCTATATAGGGGATCTTTCCACATCACTACATAAAATGGGTCCTTACTCATTTCATACCTACGTAGTATTTCTTAGTTTGGATGTATCACAGCTTATTCAGCCAATCCTTTAGTTGGAAGTGTAAGTAGAATACACTCTTTTGCTCTTAAAACAGTGCTGCCATGGGCAACGAGCACGCACAGGTTTCCTTCTCTCCTTTATGTGAGTGTATGAGTGTTTGTAGGTTACATCCCTGCTGATGGCTGTCCTGGGTCAAAAGGACTGTGCACTTCTAATATTGGCAGGTACTGAAATGCTCTCTGTAAGACTGGTATCAATTTATATACCTACTAGCAATGTGAGGGAGTACCTATTTCCCCGCAACCAAGTGTTTTAGTGAAACGTTCAAAACATTGCTCTGACATCCCATCTCAACGTGGATTTCATTTACATTTTTCTTATTCTGGGAATGTTAAGCATCTTTTTATAGAGTGAGTTTTATATATTTGTATTTCATTTTCTGTGAGATGTCTGTTCATATCCTTTGCAAAATTCTCTCCCTTTTTTGATGCTTTTCTCACAATTTATAAGACATATGTAGCTATATTAAGGAAATTAGTTTTGGTGATATGTGGCAATACTTTCCTTAGTTTTTCAATTGTTCTATATTTCTTCTTGCCATGAATAATATTTGAATTTATGTATTTGAATTTTTCAGACAGATTTTTGTAAGGCTTTAGGGTAGTGAGTTACATTCACCTCAAGGGTCAGGCCAGTCCGTTTGGGTTGTGTGGCGCTCACGCAACTTAGTGGCGCTTCACAGGTGGACGCTTTCGTGGGTTTAACAAGCTTCTGAGACATTTTCCTCTTCACAAGTGCAAGCACACTCAGCAAACCTGAAGCATTGTTAAACATCAAACAAAAAATCAAATAAAACTGTCCAACAGTCAAGATTATTTGAAAGCAATTCACAGCTTTGTCGAGATTTCCAAAAAGCATTAGAGGGGGTCCAGTTCATAATCTAACACCAAACTGACTGTGACATCCGTCCCTCCCGCCCTTTCCCTTTTCGCCTCTCCCTTGCCCCTGGAACAGCTAGAACGGCTCTCCTTGCTCTTCTCTCCAGACTCCCCCGAATCTGTTCTCTCTCCATCCTCATTAAAATGCTGGTCTCTTTTCCCGCTCCCCGCCCCAACAATTAAGATGTTTTTCTCCCTTTCTCCTTCACCCCTGCCTGCCATTTTCTTTTCTTTCTTCCAAAGTACAATTCTCTCTCAGAGTTCTTCCTACTTATCAGCTATTGTGACCTATCATTCTGATTACTATTATAAAAATAACTAAACAGTGGGATACAAAGTTGTTAAATGCAGGGTTTCTCTTAGAAAAATTGGGGGCTAAATTTTAAAATTCATATAAAAATTTCTTGTCTTAACTATATTTTATTTTATAGGTGTTATTTCTAAACTCATATTTGTAAAAAACAATCTCATTCTTTTATAGTAAGTCAGTATAGCTTTGGTTTTCATTATTAAGATGTAGGTTTGTCTTTCTTTCTAATAAAAAGTAAACTTGTTCAATGAATGAATTGTTTTGCAGTCTAAAGAAGGTGCATTTATTGTCCGAGATTCAAGACATTTGGGATCCTACACAATTTCGGTGTTTCTAAGAGATAGAAGGTAAGCAATTATGATTTTGGTCACTTTAGAAATAGTAATTTTAGGGACAATCCTTTTGAAGGAGACACCATCACTTAGAGAATGTAAACAAGAGCCCAGCCCAGGGAGAAGATTGCTGGACTGGAAATTAAGACAACTGACCAGCTCACATTGTATACCTAACAAGCGCTGTGTGTGGCGTTGGATGCTACTTAAGTTCTCTCATTTCCTTTTCTCAACCACCTAGTGAGGAGGTTGAATCAGCTGTAGCTGAGCTGGTGGTGCTTCCTTCATATCTCTTGGTCTATCCTGGGTCTACCTGGAGAGAGTTCACCTGCACTCAGGAAGCTTCCTGTGTCTTTCTGCCTGAGAGTGTTCTCTGTGTAAAGGAACTCATGGTCCCGATGGCTAGGCTGGAAGTGTCTGAGAATTAACTTCTCAGGAGTGACCCTCCATCAGTGAGGAAGGGGAGTTGGTGGATAATAAGCACCTCGGCTTCTCTGCATTTTAGTGGGATGATTCCCAGGTGTGTTCCACAGTCTTTCAGCTTCCCATAAGGTTTAAGCTCCAGTTGCCCATAACAGAAGTGCTCATCAGTACACCCTGGATTGCTTTTCCTGCCCTCTTTGTCTCACATCTCCTCATACCCCTCACAATGCATTTCTGTATTCACCTAACGCATACTTGATAGTCAATAAATACTTATGTGCTCATTATGAGATCCACTTGTTTTGAACACTAGACTTGTCACCTAGATGACTTTGGCTGAAGTCATGTTTGATTCTAAGGCCCAAATAAGATAGTGAGGAATTTTCCTGGGATGCTGAGACACCTGTTCAATTTAATCCAATCTGCTTGTCAGTGTGTAGTGTTGCTAGGCTAAGAGTCCTAGAGGCAGAAACTTGTTGCTTCATGAATTGATTTAGTTCCAAAGCCATCTTTTGCTTGTTTACTAATCCACATTTGATTGATTGTAGAAGCATGGAGGCTACCGTCAAACATTATCAGATTAAAAGGAATGACTCAGGACAGTGGTACGTGGCCGAAAAGCACTTCTTTCAATCAATCCCCGAGCTGATCTGGTATCACCAGCACAATGCAGCCGGTAAGTCAGGAACCTCGGGCTGGGAGAGTCATGGACCCAGGCTCTAGGTGTGGAATGCATCGTTTGTCTCAGACACTTAACAAATATCCCTCTAAAATGTGTAAGAACTGGAAATACAACGTACTTCTGAAAAATTCTCTTCACTGACGCTTCTTTATCTTTCTAGTCAGGGGCAAGAGGTAGGCCAATTTTTAAAATTTCTGCCAAGTTAGAAAAATGATAGATGACAGAGAAGCAACAAGCCATTTGTTCTTTATGCATTTGTTCTTGACACATACATAGGGCTAAGTGTCATAGAATGCCCAATGTCCTAAAGAATCATGCTTCCTTTTCTTTGCCCCTATAAATTTGCTCTCTACTTTAGACTATTGCAATAGAAAATTACCTTTAAATCTCTCATTCTCTGTTGTTTCTTGCTTAGAGAATGGAAGAGGTTATACAGGACACAGGCTTCCCCTCATTACATTTTGGCCCGGATGTACTAGAGGCATATTTAGATCCTGCCCCCAGCTATTGTTTGTAATAATTGTTACTCATGCCAACCTACCATCCATGGAAAAATATAGGGTTCCGGAAAGTTCTGCCACAATTGCAGTCACATCTCTGGCCTTCAGCTCTCGCCCAACCTCTGCGAGACATCTCTGAGCCCATGGGGGATCCTCTCACCTCAGCATTACAGACTTTGGAACCCACTGTCACTTTTCACATGGTTTTGACTTCTTGTCATACAGTGGTTTTTTAGATTTCTCTCATGAAAAGTTGTGTTGACAAAAAAAAAGAAATCTCTTTTGGAAAGCAGCCACTTTTCCATTATACTGCTGCTAAATATTAGGAATAGGTCCAAGGGAATTTTTATCCACTTACGGGGTGAGTCCACATGGGTGCTCCAGAGTTCGATCAGAGGGGAAGTGGCGGCGTGCCTGAGTGCGCCAGGAAGGGCCTGTTTGTGGCTAGAGGTAGACAGAACCCTTTGAATCAGGAGACTGGTTCCGAGCTTTCTTCTTCACTCCTCTTTCCTCTTCCTTTAAAGACAAAATTTAAGAAACAGAGTGGTTTTGACAGTGAAGTGAAAAAAAAATACTGAGGTAGGTCAGGATGTGCTGACATGAGGAGATGTTAGTGATAGGTTGATACTAAAAACAAGTGCAGAGTAGTATATTTAGAGTATAGTCCTACTTTTGAAAAAATACATTTACACATATATGTGTGCATAGAAAAACTGTTGAAACTTAGGTAATACTTTTTTAACTAATAAGATTATAACAACCCTGGCTGGTGTGGCTCAGTGGATTGAGCACTGGCCTGTGAACCAAAGGGTCGCTGGTATGATTCCCAGTCAGGGCACATGCCTGGGTTGCAGGCCAGATCTCCAGTAGGGGGTATGAGAGGCAACCACACATTAATACTTCTCTTCCTCTCTTTCTCCTTCCCTTCCTCTCTGTCTAAAAATAATAAATAAAATCTTTTTAAAAAAGGAATTTCTTATAATGAATTAAAAAAAAATTAGGCCTGGCTGGCATAGCTCAGTGGATTGAGCGCGGGCTGCGAACCAAAGTGTCATGGGTTCAATTCCCAGTCAGGGTACATGCCTGGGTTATAGGCCATGACCTCCAGCAACCGCACATTGATGTTTCTCTCTCTCTCTCTCTCCATCCATTCCCTCTCTAAAAATAAATAAATAAATAAAATCTTTAAAAAAAAAGATTATAACAGACTACAAACTGTTAATGTTTACCTCTGGGGAGTGAGACTTGGGGTATGGGAAGTTTTTATTTTCTGCCTTATAAATTGCTTTAAGGTTTAATTTTTTATTGCAATGTACAAAACTTATTTTTACAATATATAAAATACCACACAGATAACTTTTAAAATATAAAGATTGGAGCAAACCATAAAAGCAATGAAAAACAGGGCCTGAAAAGTTAAAACTATGGCTGTTATTTATCAGAGAGAAAAGAAGTAGAAAAGGCATACAGCAACAAGAAAGAATGATGAGAGGAAAGGAATGGGACCCAGAAATAATTCATTTATTGCAGACTGCCTTTGAGCCATGGCCTGTTCTGAGTGCTTTTATGTCTAATTATTTCCTTAATCTCCAGAGCAATCCTATGAGGTAGGTGCTGTTGATGTCCCCATTTCACAGACTGGGAAACTGGGGCGTGAGTTGTGAGGTGACTTGCACAAGGCCACACCATTGGTTAGTATCTGCGCCACAATATGAACTCACTGAAATCTTTGAAACTGTTGGAGCCACTGAACCCATTAAGTTCAGAGTTTGCATTCAGCTATAGTCAAACCTCGGTTCTTGAATACCTCCCATCTGGAACAGTTCTGTTCTTGACCAAGTTGTTTATGGAAAAAATGTCTGGGTTTCTGGACAAAACTTTGGTTCTCAATGCAACAACCCTTTTCATGCTGACACGAGTGTCTCTCAGGCAACAAAGGAGAGCATGCGTGAGCAGGAGTCAGTTTATGGCTAAACCTCGAGTTGTTCACGTCTCAGGGAATTGTGCTGCGAATATTTTCGTGTCTTTTTTTTCTTTTGCTTTCATTGCTGCTTATTATTAAATACTTATAGTAAGGGTAGAGGCCCCTGCCTCTCCCTGTCTCTTGGGGCTGCACTAATCATTGCTTGCTTGGACAATCGCAGTGGTCTCCTTCCTGATCTTGTGGTCTCCAATATGACCTTCCCCTCAGTCCATCCTCTATACTTTTGCCAGAACGCCTATTAAAAATTCAAATCTAAACATGTCATTCCCTTATATGGGAACTTTCAATGGCTCCCTCTCACCTGCAGGAAGATGTAACACCACTCCCTAGTGTGGCTTACAAGCCCTATCGGTGGATGTTAAACCAGCATGACCGGTGTCCTTATAAAAAAGGGGAAATTAGACCCTGGCTGGTGTGGCTCAGTGGACTGAGTGCCGGCCTGCAAACCAAAGGGTTACCGGTTCAATTCCCAGTCAAGGGCACATGCCTGGGTTGTGGGCCAGGTCCCCCGTAGAAGGCATGTGAGAGGCAACCACACATTGTTGTTTTTCTCTTTCTCCTTCCCTTCCCCTCTGTCTAAAGTAAAATCTTAAAGAAAAGAAAAAAAGCTTCATGAGAGTGGGGACCATCAGTGTCTTAGGCTTTGCTGTCTCCCACCCTCTAGATAGCGCTCAGCCATCTCCAGGCCTTCAGTGAATATTGGTTGAAGAGAGAAACAATAAGTGCTTATTGAAGTAAACTGAAATTGACTATGTACAATACTACATGTTGGCACAATCAAAAGCAATATCATCTACTCTCCCATGCTATTAAAAAAAATAAGCTACTGTATAAAGCACACATGGACAAAACCAAAGGGTGGGCGAATCAGGGGAGGGAGGTGGGGATGGCTGGGGTGGGGGGTGGCGTGGTGGGGAGAAAAGGCAGACAACTGTACTTGAACAACAATAAAATTTTTAAAAATGTATTATGAGAGGACAGATAAAAATTCTAAAGAAAATATATATTTTCCTTTCCCAGTATAATGTTAATGTAATATCTAATTGAACGTAATTCAATTATGTTCTCTAATTAGAGAACATAACTCATTATCCTTCTTAAGAACCATAAAAAACAATAAAAAATTCTAAGCTATCAAAAAAAAACTACTCTTAAAAAATAGGATTGTAAAATGATTACACTTGAGTATTGTTGGTGGTTGAATAAATTGGCACAGTCTTTGTAGACAACCTTTGATCAGAAAACCACATTTTAAGGACTTTATCCTGAGGCAATAATTTGAGAGGTGCATACAAATATGTATTCAAGATTACACAGCATATTTTACAATAGCGAAATCTTAGATATAACTTTTAAGATCCATTTAGAGTCATTGACATATATCAATTACATATTGACTGTAAAAAGCTTATAGCAAGACCTCTGCATTTCTGTAAAACGTATTGGATATGTATATTCTTTCAAATATGCACATAGAGATTTTTGCAAAGATGTTCATCAAAACGGTAACAGTCTATCTCTGGATGCTAGTGTTTTGTGAGGGACCTTTATTTCATCTTTATGTGTTCTTGAATTCTTTAAGTAGTGTTTGATGAGAGTATGTTATTTTATGAAAAATATTTTGCAAATGGGAAAAATAAGCAAACAGACTGAGAAGAATGCTTTTTTTGCTGTATTTATGTGAAGAATGGTATTATTGTCCAGCATATTATTTATACTAGTCAGTAGGCTTGAAATGACGATTTCTCTTTCTCTTCCTCCCCAGGTCTCATGACCCGTCTCCGCTACCCAGTCGGGCTGATGGGCAGTTGCTTGCCAGCCACAGCTGGTTTCAGCTACGGTAAAGTGCTCCAGTAACATGTCCAGCTATGCACACGTGCTCCAGTAACATGTCCAACCCAGTACAGAGTTTACCCCGGGCTCCCTCTATGTTCTCTAAATTCTCAGCTCACTGAGATGTCTATTTTGATATATTTCTTCTCAATGTTTAAATCCCGCTTCTGAGATGTTTAAATACATGCATCTTATAAGGGCAATTTAAACTTTAGGGGATAATGTTTCAGTTTTACTCCAAATTTTATTACACCATTATTAAGAGCCCTTGTGATAAATTACAGTTCTTTCCATTTGAATGTTTGGGCTGTTGCTCTCTGGGTACATGGGTGGCTGGGAAAAGACTGCTCCCCAAGAGAACCTGTTAAATGAGCTGCTGAAAGTGTCCTCTTCACCTTTTTCAAGTAGAACCTGGACAGAATTGGACTATTTTCTAGCAAATGTGTTATTTGCAAATATGTGAGACTACGTAAGAGCCAAAGAATCCTGTTTTCTAATTTGGTGACACTTTATTGCCTTAAATTTCTCTCATTAGTGGGACTCACAATACACTGGGGAAAAGAGATGCTGTGTAACGTAACCAGGATGCAGGGCCTCTGTGTTAACTGAAAAAGAAGGGAGATTTCAGGATGTTATGGGTACCTACATTATTTCTTACCCATAAACATTACATATAAGTCCAACCATTAGCAGTTTGAGTTTGATGGTCCTATTTAATTTTTTAAAATTATACTGCTCAATTTTTAATATTCAGAACAGTCTGCAATTCAGCCTGTGGCTTACATGTATTTGATGAATGGAAATTTTACAAAGTGTAATTATCCCTACTTCCCTTTATGGTTCTATTATGTTGAATAAATTATATGCCAATACCAAGATCATGACTATGCTCTCCCATGTTACTTCTAAGACACACCTGCTATTGGGAGGGGGAATAATTTGCAAATCTGGTACAGGGGCTATCAACTCTTAGCAATTCTTTTAAGTGCATTATTTAAATTTTCCAGCAGATGGCAGTGTTGCTACATAAAAGATGGTACAAAAGATTTGCTACTTCCCAGTTTTCAAGAGGGTTATTTTAAAAACATCCCCCTACTCCCAACTTTTCACTATGGGATGAGAAATATGTAGTAACGTAGATTTCATTTTAAACATCCACTTACACATATATGTGGGTTAGAGTCTTAACATAAGGTGTATTTATTAGCAAAATTGATTAGCCTTTTCCTAAAGAGAAGACTTATCCAAAGGCAGAAAAGCCTGTTAGAAGTTGGAGTGGGCAATAGAAGGGACTGAAATGGGGGCAGGGAGTGCCCCAATTTTGTCTGTCTCAGCAGCTTAGTCACCAGGACAAAAACACACTGAGGACATAAATATTTTAGGTTCCAGGCCTAGTTTTGGTAGGTTTAGTTAAGAAAGGTGCAGAACTGTGTTTTACCTGGTTCTCTCTAAAAAAAGAATGCATGTTGTGAGATCTATAATTCTTCTCCAGGTAACTCAGGTTTGTATATTTAAACTTGAATTCTGGAATTGCACATTTAAGCCACAATAGGAGTGTTAAAAATGATTGCAAGTCCTCTCCACTCATGTATAAATTTGTTAACCTCTCTATAATAGAAGAGATCTCAGTAATCCCTACATCTTTTTAAAAAATATTTTATTTATTTATTTTTAGACAGAGAGGAAGGGAGGGAGAAAGAGTGGGAGAGAAACATCAATGTGTGGTTGCCTCTCGTGCACCTGCTACTGGGGACCTGGCCCTCAACCCAGGCATGTGCCCTGACTGGGAATAGAACTGGCGACCCTTTGCTTTGCCTGTGCTCAATCCACTGAACTACACCAGCCAGGGCCCTACATTTTTTTAGCTCTAATATTTTAACAGGCTTTCCCTACTTATAACATGGATATTTTTACTTTTCAGAAAAGTGGGAAATAGATCCGTCTGAGCTGGCGTTTATAAAGGAGATTGGAAGTGGTCAGTTTGGTGTGGTCCATTTAGGTGAATGGCGAGCCCACCTCCAGGTAGCCATCAAGGCCATCAACGAAGGCTCCATGTCTGAGGAGGACTTCATTGAAGAGGCTAAAGTGATGACGTAAGTATAAACAATACCCAGCTGAATACCTTGCACTACCCTGGTATCATGGAAAGAATGTGGATTTTGGAGTCAGTCACACCTGAATTTGTCACAACCCTGCCCAAGCTAGTTGTGTGCCCTGGGAAAATTTTTAACCTCCATGTGGCCTGGATGAGTTATTTCACCTTTCTAAGCCTCAATTTCCTCACCTGTAAAATGGGGGTAACAATACCTATCTTGCTGGACCAATGTATGAATTAACTGAGATAATGTAGGAAAGTAACAAAAATGTGTGTTCTTTTTAGCTCAATTACATGGCTTAAATAAGTGCAGTTTTTTTCCTTTTCCCACAAGCAAAAATGTTGACTTTGTCTAAGGACATATAAGGGTAGAGTATTTGTTTCACAGGATTTAAGAATCCCGAGCTTTAACAGAATGGCCCTGGTAGTCCCTTGGACACTGCTCTTAACGGCCGTGGCTTCCCAGGTCATCAGTGTTTTGGCTCAGTCGGACCCGTGGCTGTGTCCAACATCTGTAACCTGGTCCAAGCCAGGAGAGGCCAGTAATGTAGCACAAATTAAATCAATTTTCTTTAAGTATTTGTTCAACATTTACTTAGAGGAACAACAATGTGGTGAAGAAGAAAAACCCAGGTTACTTGGATTCTCCTTTATTACCCAAAGCAATTTCGTTCTAATTTCGTACTTGCAGACTTCAGTTGACAAACCAACCAGCCAAAACAAAAACAAAAACAAAAACAACCCCAGGCCCCGAGATGATTAACTGGATTAGCTTATTAGTAGCAATACATTATATGGAGATATATGAACTAATTATATTATAATAATAAAATATATATACTAATTTTAATTTCCCTAAGAACTTTTTCACTTGTATCTCATTTCATCCTTTATTTCTACACCATCATATCTTTGTGCTAAAAAATTAAGATCTCGAAAGCAAAGCTTTAACTTTATAAGGTCATATTACACAGACATAAATAAAGTAAAAACAAAAAAATACCCCAAACTTCTTGCCCCTCCTCCCTTAGTGTTTTTCTCCAAGGGTGATTAATACTGGTAATAAAATATTTTAATGTAAATACTTTTTATTATTCCATTTTTCTTTTCTTTCTTTCTTAATGCATCAATCACTCTTTCCTCCCTCTTGTCTGTCCAGAATTAATTTTTTTAGGTCTGGGCGACTACAGTTAGGAAGCTCGAAACTCAAGGGACAGAAACTGCAAGGTCTAGGCCAGGAGGAGCAAGAACGAGGAAGCGAAAAGCTTGCAGAACGGAAAAGAGAAAAACAGAATATAGGGCATGTTATGTTCTGTATCTACAGTGGCTTGGGCAGTTCTGCTCATACTCTGGACCCCACTTTCTCAGATATACAGTGGAAAGGAAACTGGGCTACTTGCTCTGTGGTTGGGTTCGTTTCTAACACGTCTCGGTGATGAAAATTACATAGAGATGGTATGTAACCACCAGTGGAGTCTAAACACTTTGAAAAGCAAAAATGGCTCTGTTCACTGGTGTATGTTTTTCTTCAACAGGAAATTATCTCATTCAAGGCTGGTTCAGCTGTATGGAGTATGTATTCAGCGGAAGCCTCTTTACATTGTGACGGAGTTCATGGAGAACGGCTGCCTGCTCAACTATCTCAGAGAGAGGAAAGGAAAGCTGAGGAAGGAGATGCTGCTGAGCATGTGCCAGGACATATGTGAAGGCATGGAGTATCTGGAGAGAAACTGCTTTATTCACAGGGATTTAGTAAGTATGGTGCAATTTCGCTGATTATTTTATGTATTTTATTCAGAAGGACATGACAATGTAGGATGTTCAATACTCTGAATAATGCATACGTTGGCTTACATTTTAAAACATTTTCTTCTCCATGTAATTGTTTGGAAGCGTAGCTTTATTTTTAATTGCCCATTGATGCTGTAGCCAAGTAAGGTGTTACCCTAAATATGCCTGGAACTGATCAACCACCACACTAAATAACTAAGATTAATTTTCTTTTCTTTCCTCTCTTCCTCTCTTTCTTCTTTTTCCCCTCCCTCCCTCCCTCCCTCCCTCCCTCCCTCCCTTCCTTCCTTCCTTCCTTCCTTCCTTCCTTCCTTCCTTCCTTCCTTCCTTCCTCCCTTCTTTCCTTCCTTCCTATAATCAAATACAATAAGTATCGAGTGCCTAGTAAGTGCCCAGTGCTCTTCCAGGCACTAGAGAAACGACAGACAAGAAGAAGCTCCAGTGGTCGCACCCGGGGTGAATCTGCCCCATGTGGAGGTGGTTTGGTTCTGACAGGATCGCAGCGGCATTATTGGCATGAGTGAGAGGCACTAGAAATGCTAAATCCTTCTGTTCCGTCATGTTCAGAGCTGCCCTGCCAAAGGAAAAATATTAAGAGCCAAGCCTAGTCTTCTTCCACATGCTTATAGCTCTGCTCTCCTGCGTTGCTTCCTCCCCTTGAAAACCATTTTCCATCTATTTCATATTTATTTGTGGTATTCACACTATTCCTTCTATGCCCCTCCATGTCCCATTTCTGAGTCCAATGAGAATTCTATGAGAAATCCCTGATACGGTCACCCAAGGTAATCCTGTCTTCCGTCTCCCGTGACCAGAACAACCATATTTTTCACCGTTCAGGCAGGAATATTGTGGAGAGAAAAGAGGGTTTATGGGAACAAATATGAAAGACACATGGACAAAATCTGGAAGGGGTGGAAATGGAAGGGAGGTGGGTAGGGATGGGGGGGTGGGGAGGGATGGGAGTAAAAGACAGAAAACTGTACATGAACAACAATTAAAATAAAATTTAAAAAAAAGAGAAGAGGCATAATTTCACTGGCCCCAGTGCACCATTGCTTGCCCTACACATCACTTAGAACTCTCATGGCATTTATTTTTTCTATTTCCTAATTGTTTATATTGTTTACACAAATGCTGGACTCTAAACTCCTTGCGATCAAGCTCTAGGAGTTTTTAAAACATCACAATATCCAGATCATAACCCAGACCAACTAAACCAGGATCTCTGGAAGTGGAATCCAGCCATCAATAGCTTTTGAAAAATTTCCTGGAGGGTCCGCTGTGCAGTGAAGATTAAGAACCATTGCCTTAGAGCTATACTCCCTGGGTTGAAATCCAGCCTCTAGCTAAGAAAGCTAGTAAGAAAGCTAGCTAAGAAAGCTAGTTAACTAGAAAAGTTGTACTAATTATAGCACCTCCCTCATGCGGGCTTGTTGGGAGGATTACGTGAATTAATATGCGTAAGCACTTAAAATAGTGCCGGCACATAGGAAAGCTCAGCAATGCTAACCATTGCTATGACACAGAGAGACCACTCTCTTGCATCCCTCACGGCGTTTTCCCCAGGGTTCAGCATGTAGCAGCTACCGAGCAGATTTTGGGGCGGATAGATACCACGTTAATCTACCTAGCTCACTTTCCTGGTCCCTGCAGGTTTGCCTTTCCTGATGAGGGTTAGAATTCGAAACTCAGGTGACAGTTTTGATTTGCTCCAGGTGGCTTCTTGCAGACTCTCCTGTCCTCGGTTTCTTCCGTCATTGTTTCCTTTTATGTTCTGTTTTACCACTTACGTGCCATTTAAAATATCTGAGCCCACAAGGAGTCTTTCCCTGTCAAGGGCCTGCCTGCCTTCTGGTCTGGCTTTGAGACCACTGCCAACCTCGTTGACATCTGCCCAGCTGGCTCCTTCTGACCTGCAGTTTCAGGATCCTTGCTTTTATTTTTGGACTAAGTACACCACAGATTTGCGGAAAAGAAAAATTTCTATCAAACCATTGACCTATATGAGTCTAACTAACCAGAACAATAGTTTTCTTAATTAGGTTGCCTGAATATGGATTGGTTGGTATCAAATAGATTGTCTGTCTGTTATAAAGTACTGTATTTAGTTGACTGTGGTAATTTTAAGAAATTTAACAGTATCATTGTGACTAGTTATATTCAATGATCTATAAGTTTTAAAACACAGTTTCTTGCTTTTCATTAGCAATTGTAGGTCTCAAAGATATATAATGACTATCCTTTATTTGTCATGTATATTGGACCTTCTTTTTATTTAGAATAAATTTAAAAATACACATTGTTTTTTATATCAAGATTCATAGTTTATCATCTCTTGAGTCCTCATTAAGATTGAGTTAATATTTATTGAGGATACTTTATGAGAAAGATTAAAAATCTTAAAAAGGAAAAGTGCTATAATTTCTTTTCACTTTTTTCTTCTTTTTTTAAAGAATCATTAAAATCTACCTTGTGAAGGCAGACATCTTGAATCGTGTATCACTGACTGGCGTCACCATAGAAATAACCCGGCTGCCCACACAGAGGCGTGGTGTGGGGGCCCAAGTAAATGAGGGAACAGGAAAGTAGAAGACACTCTTGAAAGGAAATCTCATTCAAACTTGGGTTCTTTTCTTCTTTCCATAGGCGGCGAGGAATTGTTTGGTCAGTTCCACAAGTGTAGTAAAAATTTCGGACTTTGGAATGACGAGGTACATGATATATTTTTTCATTGTTGCTTACTCATAAGAGAGAATCTTGCATCTGTCTATTGACGAACTGAAAGATGACATTGGCTTTGCTTGTTTTTCTCTGATCATGTGGTTGTATGGCCTACTGACCCACTTTGAGTTTTAGGGTGTGCACCACTTTTAGCTGTGAGGTAAGCAGCTGCTGTGGGCTATTCTGATCTTCTTCCATAGCATCGAGAATGAGAGTGTGGCATATCTTAAACTTAAAAGTAATTTCTCAGTCCACTCATTATATAGGTAAGATTAAGAAAAAAGCTTTTCTGATATATATGCATCTAACCTTATTTTTTATAACTCCTTACAGTTTATATTTTGAGTTCCCTTTCCCTCAGGTTGCTAGAAATTTAAACCCAGTTAATTCAGGGTTTCCCCTTGATTCTCTTTAGGGCCCAAACCCCAGTTCTGTGTGTTTCTTGGGGCCATAGGGCTGGGAGGGAGATGGCCTGTCTGGTCCTTGTTACTGTCTATGGCCCCTTGTCCCTGGCTTCCTTGCAGCCGCCACCCTCCTGTTCTGTGCTTGGCGGGCCATCCACACGGGTGGCCCCTGACTCAGCCCGAGTTTCTGCCTGCAAGGTTCCTTTGTATTTTGACATTCTCTGTGATTGGAAAACTCTATCCAAGGCCCCCTTTCCCTAGGCACACCCAGAGCTTTTTGTTTACAATTTTCTGCCTTTCCTGGGAAATAAGGCACAGGCTCTGGTTTGCTCTTAAGTCCCACTAACCTCTTGGGGGGAAGCGGGGCCTTCTTTCTCCACCATGTGACCAGGACAGCTCACGGAGAGTGAGGACCCCACCTCAGCCATCCACTGGTGGCTAATACTCCTTCCCTTTCCCCCCTATCACCTACTTCCCAGCTCAAGGAACCTCTTTCTAGAGGGACAGGTGGTGGAGGTGGTGGTGGTGGGGAAGCCTCGCTCTTTTCCAGTAGCCACTCTCCAGAATATCTTGTTGATAATTCCATCCTTCTCTTCTCTGGAAAGCCTGGTCTTTTGAAATACAAAATATGAAAAATGGCTCTCTTCCCTTTTGTTTTCTATGTTTCATTCTTTCCCCTTCATAGGATGATTTCTGGCTCAATAAAGGGCTTAAAGATGAGGTGAGGTAGAATGTGTGAAAAAAGACGTGAAATGTGGGGAAACATTAACAGATAAATTTAAAAGTACTATACTGCATACTCAAGGTGTTACACAGCACAAGTTAGCTATCATCTCTTCTCTCAGATACTTATCCCTGGACATTTCTGCAAACAATTCTCAAAAAAAAGAGAGGGTTTAATTTAAAATTTTTTAAAGGAGATAGTAGCCACCACTGATTTCTTTCCATATAGGGTCATTTTAATGCATCAGGAATTTTCCACATCAAATAAATTATGTTTAAATACTTTTATTTCCCCCTTCTCTGCCTCCAAAATATGCAGAAAGAATATAAAACATTCAGCTTTGAACTGCACCTTTTCTATTATATATTCACTTTTTATTTCCTTTTTATAACTTTGGGTATTAGGCCATCCAGCATGGTTCTTTGCAGATCTTGTTGTAATTAGCATGATCAGTAGGGTATATTTTGGACTAAAGAATTGCCATGGTTTTCTGAGGCCCAAATACAATAAACACAATTGAGGCTCGGTTTGGAAAGGAAACCCTGTAAGGGCTACTTTCCCACTTTAGAAGCAAAAAAGAAGGTATACAGAACCTTTCTTCACTAAAACACTCTGTCTTCCAGAGTGGAGTTAACTGAAGAGATTTGAATTAAGCCAAACTGGGAGGTAACATAAAACACAATGTGCTTTGAAATCTGATCACTGTAGGTACGTTTTGGACGATGAATACATCAGTTCTTCTGGAGCCAAGTTCCCAGTCAAGTGGTCCCCTCCCGAAGTTTTCCATTTCAACAAGTACAGCAGCAAATCGGATGTCTGGTCATTTGGTGAGTGAATTTGATGTTCTTTTACTGGGACTTGAGTTCCTAAAATAGGCCAATCTCTTTGAACTTTGATGTCTTGATATGATGTCACATTTTTTTAAGGTCTTCTTTTTTAAAAAAAATTATTGTATTTTTTTCCATTACTGTGCTTTCCTGCCTTAAATATTCTAAACACATCCAGGCTGTCTTTGACTCCAGGCTGTCTTTGACAACCAGTATCCTTCACTTTCTCACAGAAGTCTACCTTTCAGATCTTTTCCTTCCCCATTGAGCACCTGCTATTAAACCATAACAGAGCATAAATTCTACTGATCTGGAAAACAGACTCAGCCAACATTTCCACACCACAGGGACTTGCAAGGAAAATTGATCTTATGGTGTCATTGAATTTTGAGTGTACGCATAATTAACAAATTCATTGTCTAACTACTGAGCACCATCACCTAATTTACCTCATTGCCTTCAGGTTTTGTGGAATTTAGACACAGGCCTCCTTGGGATCTGTCAATTGCTTTTGCACTGTCAACTGGCGTTCTCCACTGAGAGACGCAGTAGATCAACATCCAACGGAGTTTGTTCTTTTAACTGATATTTTAAAAGTGGCAACAAATGTGTGATAATCTATCTATTCTCTTTCACTCAGACATTCCTGGATGGCTTTTTGGGTTTGGAGGGGCAGCTGTTCCCTCGGAAGGGTGTAAATTTTTTTGTCACAATAAGGTTACACTGGTATCATCGATCTCATTAGCTCTCTGCTGACACATGATAGTCTCGGCAGGTGACTTTTTATGCTCTGCTGGAGAGCAGTTAAGTTGTGAGACCAATGAATAGCAATCCAATGGCCTCATCAAGTGGTTGCAGAACAATTAGAACTCCTTGGCTTTTATCTGA
This sequence comes from Phyllostomus hastatus, assembly GCF_019186645.2. Classification (NCBI taxonomy): domain Eukaryota; kingdom Metazoa; phylum Chordata; class Mammalia; order Chiroptera; family Phyllostomidae; genus Phyllostomus; species Phyllostomus hastatus. Next base: position 29,554,329 of record NW_025333709.1, on the reverse strand, counting down.
CTACTTGTCTCTTTCCCCCTCAACCCCACCTTGGGTAGTGAGGGTCTTGAACACAGGGACTGGTCTTGTTCTTAAGGATCCTCTGACTCTAGCACAGGCCTGGCCTCTAGTCAATACCTAATACAGATTTGGTATAAGTGAATAATTAAATGAAGTCAGATTGGGAGCCTTGAAGAAGTTTCATGAGTTAATCAGTTAATCAGTCAGTGGTTACTGAACACCTACAGAGCCCTTCTAGGTGCTCTGGGCTCAACCCAGCAGTTAACCTCCACCGGGGCAGGGGGAGGCAAGCCGTCAGCTGGCTGCTAAATTCTCGGCTCCAGCTGGCAGCAGAGCCTCAGACAGTTGTGTCATTTTCTGTGGATGGCAAAAAGTTGTATTGATTTCAGGGTGTGGGGACACGAGAATACTTAGAAATGAGAATGCTGGCAGTGTTTTCTTCCAATGGGGAGGCAGACAAGGACAATGGGAAAGGAAAGGCATTGTTTTCACTTGGAATGCTTTCAGATTCCAGGCCTGTCCAGAAACTAAGCTGCACACAGTGCTCTTTGTGGGGGAACTGCTCTCATTCCAGGTGATTACAGCTCAAAGGCTGGAAGGGGAAGACAATGCCATATAGTTTGAAACAGGTCTTTCAGTTCCAAGTGACCATTTCTCTCTCACCTCTGGTTTTTATGCATTACATTTGCAGGAGTTTTGATGTGGGAAGTTTTTACAGAAGGAAAAATGCCTTTTGAAAATAAGTCAAATTTGCAAGTTGTGGAAGCTATTTCTAAAGGCTTCAGGCTGTACCGCCCTCGCCTGGCACCGATGTCCATCTATGAAGTCATGTACAGCTGCTGGCATGAGGTGAGTGTCCGGTGAAGGTTGGGAGTCCCAGCATCTGAGAGCAGACCTGAGTATCCATCAAGGCAGGAAAAGTGTCTGTTTCTCGGTCATGTCCCCTGAGAGCCGGAAGTGCTGTTTCTATCTGAAACTCCCACTACAGAGTCATCAATCTGTTTTGCTTCTAATAGTGGCCTCTCATCTGAGAAATTCAGGGTCTTTTCCAAGTCCTGTCTTTCCAAGATTGGTTCCTGCAGCTACTCCTGTCAGTAAAGCCTTGGTGATAGATGTTCTACACCGTTAAGAACTGGTGGGTGGAAACTGAAGGCAGAATCAGGTTTTTAAACTTCCATATTGAAAGGGAATGATGGTATTTTTATTTGCTCCACTCTAATTTGTCTTGTTTTTCCAAAAGTAATGGGTTTCATCTCTCCTGTGGCATTCATGACTCCTGATAGAGAGATTAAACGAGAGCAGAAATGAAGGCAGCAAGTGTGCCAAGAACTTCTACTCAGGAAATTATCTCTCGGGAGCCCAGTTCCTCTTTTTCTTGAAATGCCAAGCTTGAAAATAAAGCTGGCGGGGTTGTGTGTCGCTCCTGTCCTTTCTGGGCATTGATTCAGCACAGCCTTCCCTTTGTATCAGACTCCCCTGTGACTTGGACCTGTCCTCTCTCTTTCCAGCTGACAGTTTCAGCCCAGAAAAACCACAGTGGGGTGAGGAGTTTCCTCCCAGCTGAAAAAGAAATCACTCAATTCCCAATCCACAAATGCTGGAAAATTCAATATTCAAGAGTGATGTGGTTGTTCACATTCTAGAGAAGTATTAATTGTACAAAGATGCCTGGCGTGTGAAAATATTTTACATATGACTAACTGTTTTGCAAGGAATCCTGAAAGCTGTTAGTAGCAAATAGTTGTCTTAAGAGCATTAAGGAATCTTTGCAAAGAACAATGTTAATCTTTGCATTAACATTGTAAATACCTCAGGAATATATGTTGTATATGAAGTGATATACATATATGTGTGCATGCAATAAAATACTTACTGAGATTTTATATTTTGTGGAGAGAAGACAGGGAAGGGGCAGGGAGGACCAACCAGATGACATCAGTCTCAAATTACAGTTGGGACATGGATTAAAACAGTGTTTTGGTTATGTTGATTTACTTGTTTGCAAAATCAGATTTTGCCTACGACTTTTAATGTAATCTAAAAGCCCAACATGACTACAATGGCGTTGATACACACATCTCATAGTCTCTATTAACTGCAGAAGTTCAGGCCCTGCAAAACGCTCCTGGAGTCTCAAGGAGAATTCTCACCTGTGCTTACATATTCTTTAGTTCTTTTTTTTTATTAGATGCAAAGGGTGGTGTCTCCCCACTAACCCTGCCACACAGGACCTTTGTGGGAATGTGGCTGCACAAGTAGTTCTGTTTGCCACGGTTTTCAAAGAGGCCAACAGGGTCATCTGTTCTTCCTCACGGAGCCAAAGCTAACCCACATCGCTCTGTGCAATAAGAAAATGCTCCAACCCTTGGCCCTGGCCGGGGACTTCATTGCCTGAGCCTTAAGGCAGAGCAGCTTGTGCTCTGAAGTCCTTCATGAAAACATGGCTTTTGCTTTTTAACCGAAATCCTTCTTGCCACAGGGGATCAGGTGTAGTCAATAACCAGGACTGTGCTCCAGAGCCTGGTGCTCTTGATGCCCCCTCTTCCCCAGCTCTCCCTTTGCCTCATGCAGATCAGGTTGTCCAAACAGATCTGGGGCAGTGCTGTCCCAGAGCTGTGGCGATGGAAATGGGCCATGTCCCTGCTGTCCAAGGCAGTAGCCACACCCGGCCAGTGTAGACTTGAAAAGGGGCTGATGTAACTGCAAACTGAATTTTTAAATGTGCTTAATTTTAATGAACTGAAATTTAAATAGCCACACATGGCTAGTGTTTACAGCTCTAGCCATTTTTATCTTTGTAAAACTCTCTCCTCTTACCTTTTCACACTCATACCTCGCTCCACTGCCAGTCATGCCCTGTGTGTCGGCCACATTGTCTTTTTCTTCCAGTTGTGGAGAACCAGCCTGGATCGCTGTGGGCAAGTTCCACAGCTTATGTCCGAGTGAGTCTTAAGCTGAGCTGTCCACCTCTGCTTCTCTTTTCCAGAAACCTAAAGGCCGCCCTACGTTTGCTGAGCTGCTGAAGGTTCTCACAGAGATTGCAGAAACTTGGTGACTTGAGCACAGTGTCAACCCAGAGGATCATGTTGCAAAATTGTCCCAGAAGGAACTGTTGTGTGGGGCCACTGATGGTGAATCCCTTCCTTCAGGGTTGCTGTCTCTTGGAAACATTGCCAACGTCACAGGCTTTCCAAACTTTTTAAACTTTAAGCATGTGTTTGAGAGGGACTTCTAAAGTCTTATTTTTCTGTAACATTCTTCATGGCCCATATGTGAAGATGGAAAAATGCTCCATGGCATGTATAAGAATAGCCCTGAGAACCCCTGAGAGTCCGTGGAAATGTCATTCTTTACAGGGCTGAGATGCTGATTTCCTGAAGAGGAGGAGCATTCTTGACTTCAGGCGTCCGTGCACAGAGGATGGAATTAAATTCGGCCAGCTCATGGAATTAGGAGCCCGCCCTGTGAAACCTCATGCTTTTGAGCCATCCAGATTTTTACAGAAGAGGCAGCTGTACACACCACAGGAGTGTGGGCGTTCTGGAGCTGTCTTGTATAGTCTTCCCTTTGTTATTTAATATATGGTTTTTGTACATATCTTATACTTTTCGAGACCATTTTTTTTGTATTCCAGTTGCAAACACTGTGGTAGGAGGCAACCAAAGTTCTTCTTTGGGCAGGTCCTGGTGACATTTCCATTTCCAGTAATGCCCATTGTCAGGGGCCATTCAGAGCCTGAATTTCAATACTAAGATGTTACACTGTGTCCCTGTGAAGTTGGACAAGTTAAAAAGCCTTATTTTGTCATAAAACGTACCTCCTACCTCTTTCCAGAAGATGACTTGGTCTTTCCATGAGAACAAGATGGAGGCAAATACAAGAAAACCAAATGTTACATTACCACACTTTTATTTCTGAAATCCAGGGGTTTGAATTCAAGATGAAGTAGGCAGTATCATAATTCAATCTTAATTTCTCAGGCACTGTTTGTAGGAATGATTGGAAGTTGATCTTTATCATTCTGAGCACCCCAAAAGCACTCCGGGAAGAAGGGCACGGCAGGAAGCGCACGTGGCGTCGCCGTGAGGTCTGACAACTGGAGTCCATTCATTGCTCACACACTGTCCTGCCCCACATCATGGTTCTGAGGGAACGTGTTCTGTAATTCTCTTTAGAGTCTAAGTTGCTGGCTCTCAGAAGTTGTGATTTTTTAATCATTTTCCCACTCTAAGAACAATATCTTTGCATGTCAATAGTACTCAATAAATATGCATTGAAATAATGAGCAGCACCAGGTACCAGAAGAGCCTTGATAATTCAGGTGGTGGCCTCAGAAATGTTTGTCTGAGATACTCGGCTGTGTCTGAGATGATCACACCCCTTTTCCTTATGGCTCCTCCTATGGGGAGGGAAGACAGAGGACCCCTATTACTATGCCTGTAGCTCAAGTAAAATAATTTGAAAGTCTAGCTCAAGAGGGCATGAGACTATCAAGCAGCAAAAGCTGAGGGAAGAAAGGTTAATGTTATAACAGGAAATAAAGTAGTAACAATATATGCAGTAAGGTGTCTTTCTCAGATTTTACTAAGTTTAGGAGAACTCAATCTGGCCCCCCAAAGGAAAAAAAAACCCAAACACTGAAATGCTGAAACTGACTGTAGAGCACCTGCCATCACTATTGATCCAATGCAGGGGGACAGCACAGAGCAGCTCAGAGACGAATTATTCTGGAGGTCGTGTGGCAGCAGCTGGGACTTCTAAGAGCCTGTATTGGTGGCGGTAGGTAAATTCTATTCCTTTTAACACTCAGGGAAGTTTGAGACAACAAATTAAGAACAGGAATCATGTAGGTAACTGAGACTCAGATAATGTGTGGATTTGGATGTCTACGGACAGAGATTCAGCATTCACTGTGTAGCAAAAGAAAAATTTTCCTCGAGAAGTAGTCACAAAGCTCCTGGGGGAGAACTATGTTTTTTTGACCAGTCTTCATATTAGTCATTGATATGAACTCTCTGTGAGTAGCTAAACTAGTTTAGGATGAAATAGTGCAATCATTTAATAGTTCTGCATAAGAAATGGACAGGAAGTTTGAAGGCTGGTTGCAGGTGAGAGCCCTTATCAGGAGACGGGAAGGCAAAGGAGACAGGGAAGCTCAGAAAAACAGAACGAATTTGGAGGTCAAGCAGAAGAGATGATCAGTGTAGATAGCCATTTGGCAAGAATAGTCAAAGGAAACATTTTCTTTAGTAAATTTGAAGGCCCGTACATGGTCCCACTAGTGCACTGGTAACATTTCTGAGTGGCCATCAAACTCACAAGACACAATAGAGTTTAATTAATCCAGCACTAAGTTTAGCTTTTTCGATGGATCCAGGACAGTACAAAGAGTACACACAGCCCTTCAGTTCCCATGGAAGCCTGCCAGTTCTCCATGTGCATAAATGCCTGGGCCCCTCCTCATCTGCCAAGGGAGAGCGTATGATTGCTGGTTGTGAGACCATGGTGCGTGGTGTTCATCTTGATGCAAAGAAGCTCTCCCCTTGGTTCCTTGCTGCCATGTAGGCCTGAAGTTCATGGGCCTCCCAACCCATGTGCTGTTCCACAGATCAGAAGTTTCACAGAGTACAAAACACATGTCTGGCCCTGGTACCCAACATTCCAGATGCCCCTCAACTTGGGACATATCCGAAGGACTCGTGCTGGATGAAGGCAAACCTAAAATCCTCTCAGACGGGTAAGTCTAGGTCTGGGAGAAAAACAGTTCAGGCCTGCCATTGACCCTTTGCTCACATATGTAAAGTATGCAAATCATGTGTATATAGCTCAATTTTCACAAAGTGCATACATCTGTATAACTAGCACTAGATCAAGAAATGTAACATTCCAGAATTTCACAATCCATTCTCATTCCCTATTCAAGTTGTTAACCCAATAGCAGTCAATATTCTGATTTCCAAGACCATGAATTAGTATGGGCTATTTTTGAAATTTCTGTAAATGGAATCCTATGGTATTGTCTTTGGTGCCTGGCTTCCTTCGCTTAATGCTTGCTTGATGCATTCATGTTGTCTGTAGTTAGTTATACTCCATTCAGTCTCACCTCTGCATAGTCTTCCACTATATAATTATACTACAGATGATCTATTCCACTCTTGATGGATATTTTTAAATTACTGTTATTCTGTTACAGTTGTCCCAATTTTTCCCCTTTGCCTTCTTCCACCCATCCCACCCCCGACCCCACTCCCACAGTCATTCCCCACACTGTTGTCCATGTCCATGGGTCATTCATACATGTTCTTTGGCTAATCCCTTCCCCTTCTTTCCGCCATTCCCTCCCTCACCCCTCCCTCCTGGCAGTTCTCAGTCTGTTCCATGTTTCCATGTCTCTGGTTTTGTTTTGCTCGTTAGTTTATTTTGTTCATTAGATTCCTCTTATAGGTAAGATCATATGGTATTTGTCTTTTAGCAGTTGGCTTATTTCACCCAACATAATAGTCTCCAGTTCCAACCATGCTGTCACAAAAGGTAGGAATTCTTTCTTTCTGCTGCATAGTATTTCATTGTATAAATGTACCATCAGTTTTTTATTATTATTTTTAATTTTTTATTTATTTATTTTTAGAGAGAAAGGGAAGGAAAGGAGAAAGAGAGGGAGAGAAACATCAATGTGTGGTTGCCTTTTGCATGCCTCCTACTGGAGACCTGGCTAACAACCCAGGCATGTGTCCTGACTGGGAATTGAACTGGTGAACCTTTGGTTTGTAGACCGGCACTCAATCCACTGAGCCACACCAGCCAGGGCCATAATTTTTTAATCCCTTCATCTACCGATGGGCATATAGGCTGTCTTCACCACTTGGTTATTGTAAATAGCACTGCTATGAGCATAGAGGTACTTAAATTGTTCTGAACTGGTGATTCTGGATTCTTAGGGTATATTCCCAGCAATGGAATCACTGAGTCAAGACAGTTTCATTTTTAATGTTTTTTTTTAAGGAAATTCCATACTGTTTTCCACAGTGGCTGCACTGGTCTATATTCCCACCAATAGTGCACTAGGGTTCCCTTTCCTCCACATCCTCTCCAACACTTGTTGTTTGTTGATTTATAATGATGGCCATTCTGACAGGTGTGAGGTGATGTCTCATGGTGGTTTTAATTTCCATCTCTGATGGCTAGTGATGTTAAGCATATTTTCACATGTCTTCCAAAGGGATAACCCCTGTATTGAACAAAGTTTCTGAATCTGGAAAAGTCTCTGCTGGGCCACTCACAATATAAGGTATTCATCAGCAGCTTATCAATATCTTAAGGGAAACCCAATAAGGATTTAATCATGGCCAGTCATGTGGGCCATTCCCCAGTGTGCATATCCATCCAGGCCCTTTGCATGCTCCGAGCCATCTCCCTCCCTGCTTTCTATTGTCAGGGCTGGCCCTTGGTTCTGGTTTACATGTCCTCTTTTTCACGTGCCCTTGTGCCCCTTTAGTGAGACGCAGGGTGTGATGAGTAGTCTCGACTGCCCCCATGTTTGGCAGCAGATAGAGAGACTGGATACCAACCAGCCCCTCCCACCTGCCTAGAGTCCAACTCCAGATGAGCGTTTCAGCCTCTCTTTTCCTCCAGAGCTCCCACACCTGGCTAGCTGGAGGGAAAGAAAGTATAAGAATCAAATCTCACCGGAGGCCAGGCTGGCTCCATTCCACTTCCAAATGGGGTGGCAACAACAAACAAACAAACAAACAAAACCAGTTCAGACTGGCATTTTGACTGTTGCCACTGGTGAGGGGCAGTGCTACTGGTATCTAGTAGGTAGAGGCTAGTAATGCTGCTAAATGTTCTACAATGCACAACACATCTCCCACAACAAAGAATTATCCAGCCTAGAAAGTCAATAGTGCCAAGATGAATAGGGTGTTATTGACTATATGGCTGTGAAGCCCAGGGTTGCAGAAATTCACCACAATATCCTAATTCCAGCTCCATGTCTTAGCCCTCAGGCTGCCTCCTCTTCCTCCCCTCCCTACTCCCAGGTGAAAGTGCCTGCGGTAAGCCCCAAGCTCACCTCAACACAGCATACCGTATTCGTCCCAGCATTCCCACCAGTTCCACATTCTCTCACTGGATTGGATCTGCGTGCCTCCTCCTTCTGCACACCTACATGGTTTGCTTTCTTCTCACCTCCAGGTCTTTGCTCAGATGTCACCCTCTTTGTGAGAGACTTCTCTGATCACCCTACTTAAAACGGTGCCCTCGCCATGGCCATGAACATTCTCTGTCTCCCTTTTCTGTATATACTGTCTGTCCCTTTCCTCCTGCAACTGTAAACATGCGTGAGGGCGGGTATTTTGGTCTGGTTTGTTCACTGCTGTATCGCTAGGTCCTAGAACAGGGTTGGCACAGAGGGAAGCAACATAATTATTCATAAATAATACAATGAAAGTAGTGGGTTTATCCAGAAGTTTCTTTTTTTTCCAGAGATGGTTGTTCAGTTGGTAACAGCACTCCTGTTGGCATTCTGGTGAACCGTTGCTTTCTCATAGGATGGGGGACCATCTTTCCTCTGGTTGTGGTGTATAACCTCAGGGAGTCTTCAGTCCTTCCTTTTGGTAGAGATCATAATTTCCCAGAACAATGTGACTTACACACAATTTCCTATGTGTCCCTTTACCTATTTACATAGATAGAGAAAAACACAGTATGTTAGGGATTGGCATCAGATTAATAGAAAAAACTAGATACCTGAGTAAATGTATGGAGAACTATAAATCCATATAGATAGATATTTAATGGAGAGAGTAGATTATCTTTATATTGACAGCAAGGATGAACATTTCCTCACACTTCTGCTAGTTGTATATCAACCTGTAGCGACTCCATTTTGTTTTTAACCCTCCTGTTTCCCCCCTGTGCTCCTGCTTGCTGGGAGGGCTGGGGCAACTTTAGTCCAGTGCAGAATGAAAATATTTTCCATAGGTGAAGTGGGTAGTCTGTCAGATGTTTGTCTTTCCCTCCCTCTGTTTCTGCCAAACTGGCATGTGGGTGTAGAAGGGAGAGGGGTGGCTTTATCCAGAGGTGACATTCAAAACATCTAACAGCTGATCTGGCACAGACGCAGACCAATCAGAACAGATGTTGACTCTCAAGGCAGGCCGTGACTATCAGCCCTGGCAAGGTGACCTTCAGGTGGTGACGTGAATGGGAGGGCTGTTTGGATTAGGGAAGTGTCCCCTGGCAGCTTTGGTCATTTCAACATTTCTTATCAGCCTGGTTGCTGCTTGACCTGCTGGCATTTGCACACTAAGTTGGTGGCTGTGTGGGCTGGTCTCTCCTGATTTGGCCAGGACACAGAGGCCCTTCCTGGCTGATGTGATCTTGTCCCAGCTCCTGCTGGCTCTGTAAGACCCCTTAGGCTCTTCCATTTGCCCCTTAGCCTCACCGGCTGGGGCAGCAACAGAGGCTGCAGGTCACTCTGCCCCTTGAATTGTGGGTTCCATGTTAATGCTTCTGGCTATCCATTCAGCTTCTTCCTGAGTCCTGTCTTGAGCCCATTTGGGAACTTCTGAATCTTGTCCATACCACGTGGGCACTGAGAATAGCTGAGAAAGTTAAAACTCTGGAACTCCATCCACACTTCTGTCTGTCCCCACTCCTTACCACTCTGCTTACTCATGCTATGATGCAGAGTTTATCTTATGGCAACTTTCTGGACGAGGGCAGAAACTGCTTGTGAGGTAACCCCCTCCAGCAGTCTGAAATAAGAATTGGAGCAACTTCTCTCCCGGCCATTGGCAGAACCCTCCACCTGGTCCTCCTGTCTCAATGGTACCTTCAATCCATCTAATACCACTGTCCCTCCTCCCACAAATCCCTGGGCCAGAGGACATTAGCTTTTCCTTCCCTTTCCCTGGCCTGGTCCTCACACATTGGCGTAATCTGAGACCTCTTAGAAAATACAATTGTCCAGGCCCCACCTTTTCACCCCTCTTCCCATTCTGCTTTAACTGCTCTGAGGGGGACCCAGGCATTGGCGGTTTTAAAACAAATTACCCCAAGTGATTCTCACCCAGAACTGAGAAGATCTATTCTAGGCCAGTGGTTCTCAAACTTCACTGCTTATTAGAATCATCTAGGGAGCTTTCCAGAATCCTGATGCCAAGGCTGCACCCCAGTCCACTTAAACAAGAATGTCTAGGGCAGTAGTTTTTAGGGCTCCTTGGGCTACTATGATGGCTGCCGAATATGAGAAGCAGTGTTCTTCTGGGCCAGTTCTTCTCACACTTTAATATGCATACAGTTGTCTATGGATTTTGTTAAAATATAGGTTTTGATTCAGCAGGTTCATATTGGGATCTCAGACTCTGTATTTCTAACAAACTTCCAGTTGATGTCAAAGGTGCAGGTCCCAGAAGACATTTATTGGGTTGGCCAAAAATTTCATTGCTTTCTTCTGTAAGATGGCACTTAGTTTTCTTTAACTTCATTTGAAACAATTTCGTTATATTGTATTGTGACAGTTGTCATATCAGCATGCATTTAAAACAAACATCAAAATTGGTGAATTTTTATGTGGCCATTTTAATATTAAAGATGGAGGAAAATATGCAACATTTTGGGAATATTATGCTTTATTATTTCAAAAAGGGTAAAATGCAACTGCAACACACAAAAAAGACCGGTGCAGTGTATGGAGAAGGTGCTGTGACTGATCGAATATGTTGAAAGTGGTTTGCGAAGTTTCATGCTGGAGTTTTCTTGCTAGATGATGTTCCACGGTAGGGTAGACCAATTGAAGTCGATAGCAATCAAATTGAGACATTACTTGAGAACAATCAATGTTATACCACACGGGAGATAGTCGACATACTCAAAATACCCAAATCAATAAAGTTATTGATGAAAATGAAAAATGTGTCTTTTTATTTTATGGGAAAAAACTAAATGGACTTTTTGGTCAATCTAATACATCCATTTCCCACCCCCAAGGCTTACCAGATTCAGATGGGGGGGGGGGGAATTGGCTTATGGGTTGGTGATGGTAGTGAAATGTGATGCAAAATGCGGGTCCTCAAAAATATTCCCACAGCCCGTGGTTAGGGAGTTGGGGAAGGGGTAGCAGTCCGGTGGTCTGAAAGGGTGTAGAAGGGCTGCCCTGTCGGCTGTGAGGTCAGTAGTGAGTGGAAGCCATGCTGGCTGGGAGTCATGATTCCACCATGCAGCCAGGGGTAGTAAGGAAGGAGCCACAAAGGAGGGGGATTCAGCCATGAGGTCTGAGAGAGGAAGCAGCAAGCAGCACCGCAGTTTGTAGTGAGGTGGTGGCCATGAAGGCTGGTGTGTAAGGCAGAAGCCATGCAGCTAGGAGCCAGGATTCTGCCATGTGGCCTGGGGTAGTGAGAAAAGCAGCCATGTGGACTGAGGAAAGGGTGTAAGGACAGAGCTGAGGGAGCTGAGTGGGAACCTGCCTAATCAGGCACAGATTCCCGGGAGATGCTTTGGAACTGAACTATGACCAGGAACGTAGACTTCTGCTTCTCTGAAGGACGTTCAGAGAAGTCATTCTTTTGGGATGTGGTCCTCCCTGGACTCCACCATGATCCGGTGTAACACAGCACACGTTTCCTTGAACCACTACATGGAGGTCGAGGACAACATGCCCCAGATTCTGAAGGGGAGAGCTGCTGTGAGAGGACAGTGACTCTGAAACCCACAAGTGTGCGTTCCAGAGGGGATGGAGGCCTGTTTGTGCAGCCGGCTTAAGGACAGATAAGGGTATGGGGAAGTTTTGGTTGTATTTTTGGTTTGTAGTCTGGTGGGGAGCAAGGGAAGTGCTGGGTCCCATGGGAGAACAGGGCTCTGGGCAGGAATGTTCTCAGCCACCACCATCCCCCACCCTGAGGCTGGAATTCTGTAAATAAAAACTTGTTTCCTTCAACACTGATTGTTGGGCCATGAATGAAGGTGACATGGGGACGAGCCCCAGTGTGCTCTGTTACAGTGTGTCAGAGATGTTATACCCATTACATGAGGCAACAGATAATTTTCCACTAGGTACTGTGGGCCTATTTTCCCAAAGTCCATTCTATCCTTCGTTCTTCCTGTTATGACAGGTTAAAACACTCTATTTTTTGGGCTCTGTTGCAGCAAGCATGCCCCCACGAGCACATTCACATAATGAAATGCATCCAGAAGCACCTGGGGAGAGTTTCCCTTCCCGAATAAAAAAGCCAAGTCTCACCAGAAGGAAAACTTTTTTGCCTCTTCCTGCCTTAGAACAAGGCTTTGAGATGTGAAGTTGGAGTGCCCACCTGTGACTCAGAGGAGACAGGTGTGAAGAGGAAGGCTCATAGATAGTTTGCCAGGTAAAAATATAGGGCGTGCAGTTCAATATAAATTTCAGATAGATGACAATTAATTTTTTTAGTGTTTAAGTGTTGTGGTCACCTCTCCTATTGGGGTCATCCCCAGAAATGGATGGACTCCCATCCCACTTTTGGTCCCGGCGTGGAGACTGTTGACATCACACATGAGCCAAGAGGGTATGAGAGATTTGTGACTCATCTCGTCAGTTCCTGAGGATATCCGGGAAGGCTCCCCAGCAAATCCAAAAAAAGCTTTGAGAGAGCAGGGTGGGGCGACTGCCTTGAGGTTTTGTGGTGATGAGGGGTGGGGCTGAGTTGCGGGGCTGCAGCTCTCTGTGGTTTGAACTTCTGGCTGGTACCAAGGACAAGAGCACCCGGCTGTTCTGGTCAGCTTGCTCAGGTTGGGGGAGGAAGGAAAAGAGGGAGTGACGGGGCTCGAAAGCTGTCAGCGAACATCAAACATGGAGTCAGTATGTTCCAAATATTCCATGGGACATACTTCTGCTAAATTTATTTGTCTGAAATTAAAATTTAACTGGGGGTCTTATGTTTTCATCATTGCTGTTAAAACCGGCAATCCTCTCTACAGAGCAGAAAAAAGAGCAGGCCTGGGTCCCTCTGGGGATTGTTGAGCTGCCACACCAGCTCTAAATTGCCTACTTCCAAACTTCTTGCTGTATGAGACAAGATGAGGCCCTATCTCTTTAAGCCACTATTAGTCAAATGTTCTATCACCTGAGGCCAAGCCCATTCCTAAATGACAGACACATCCCCGCTGACTCTCCTGTTGGCAACTTTTGTCCTCAACACGGATTACGTACCTTATTTCCAAGGTTGCCAAATTCTGCCCAATCAACTGAAAACAACCATAACCACAGAATCTGTGCCTGTGATATTTCAGCAGTTCTTTGAAAAACAACATTGAAGTTAGGATGTGACTTATAAACAGGTGGGGTCTTAGAATAGATCTGTGGTTCTCAACCCTGGCTGCATATTAAAATCATCTGGGGAGCTTTTAACACATAGTTGCCTGTATCCAACCTTCAGCTTTTGTATTTAACTGGTCCAGGGTGGGGCCCAGGTCCGGTAATCTCAAGAAGCCTCCTTAGATGAAAGTCACGTGCAGCCAGGGCCAAATATCATTGCACTAGATAAAGTCCTTTATGTGTCTATAGATATGTTTCTCTGGGTCCAGGCTCCTCCTGAAGTTCATTAAAAGGCTGAACAAAGGGAGGTTGATGGTCCTTCAGTGTCTGATAACAAACAGCTTTCCCTGGCTAGCTCACCACATGCTTTCCTAGCCTGCCTGCCATCTCGCTATTTCAGCGCCCGAATGGCCATGGAATCAAAGCTAAGGCGAGCAGAGGAAACACAGTGCTTTTTTACAAAGCGCCAGGAACCTGGAGGCAGGGAACGTGCAGCTTCTCCTCACTTGAGTTTAGTACTAGCAGGCAGGTGCCTGGAGGAGATATTCAAGGTGCCCTGGAACTGGTAGGATTTCCTCTGTGTATCTCATAGGGTGGGGATGCGAAGGCACACTCCATGCCTTGGCTTGTGATTTTCTGACATCTGCTGCTTGAGTGGGGGAAATGAAAGTCGGGTGAGTGAACCTCTGACTTTGAAGTAAGCTCATTTTCTTGTCTGCTTGGTAACAAAATTGAACGTGTTTCTGCTCGGCTACACATTTTAGATCTCGCCCTTTATGTCTTGTTCACGATTCTGAAGTTGTGGCCTTTGGGGGACCGTGGACACATGGATGGGTCTGGTGGAAGTGGTTCATCTTTGCTCTGTTGGTCTGTGATTTATGCCGACCCTGTTCAAGCAGATCCCTTGCTCCTGTTGTGGGCACTGCTCCACCTGGCCCCGGCTGCTCCACACTGTGCGGCTACACAAGTAATACAACCTCGATCTTGTTTGACCAGTTCCTCCACACTTTTATTTTTCCTTTCGCTATGGGCTAATCTTCAATCAGCAGGCACCTCCCCATAAAATGTGGAATTGATGTGTGTAATCTGAATTGCATCGAATTCCTTAAGTCCTTTTGATTCTAAACCAGTTTGGTTTGCACAGTGAGTCATTCTGGTGCTGCAGCTGTTGGTGGTCCTCTCTGCCCACGTAAACTCATCCTGGTGGCTTATGTTCCCTTTGCCGAGGTGTCCGTCTGTCTCAGCGCTTGCTGAAGAGACTGACTCACTGCCTTACTTATGTTTACACCCTGTGATCCTGAAAACAGACTCTCAAAACTGGTAGAAAGCTTTACTCTTTTTTCTGTGCATGTAAGATTATTTAGAAGGAATTTAGTTCAAGTAAGGGAACCAGAGTAAATAAAACTCAATTCTACCCATAAGAATTTACTTTGTCTGTTTTCACCAAGGCTGGTCCATTGACACAGCCTTACATTTCCTTGAGTCAAGGAGAAGAGAGATCTCTTTTATTCAAATATATTTTCTTTATAACTCTTCTAGTAATATGGTGAAGTGTGAACAGTGAAAACAAAGGCAAACTCTGATTGAGAGGCAGGGAGACCTGAGCTAGAGGGCTATTTTGCTCATTCCTGGTCTATGAAACAACCTGCTTCTTTGGAGTTAGGCTACGAGATTTCCTTGAGTTTATTTTCTGGGTGTTTGTTAGGCACAACTAAGTAAAGGAGAAGCCACATATCATTACCCGGGATTTATTCTAGGGGAGATCTAGAGGTTGCCGCTCTGGAAATGAAACAACCAGAGTCCTGTGTTCAGTTTCTCTGGTTGGTGAGTGCCTGTGGAGAGCATTCACAAAGCAGTTTACAAACTTTGGGGCCGGGCTGAGTTGTGTGCAGTTCACCAGCGGTCAGGAGTTGCTGGCTGGGTCACAGAAGGCAGAAAGTGCGGGGGCGAGGGGATTGTGGGAACATGGTACTCAGGATGGCTTTTCTCTCTCCACTACCAACCTTGTCCATCTGCTTCCACTCCCTGTCAAGTAGTTGCTGGGGCCACACAGGACTGGGTGGGAGAGGGGCCCACGTGGTCTCATGAGTAAAAACTGGTGTGAGGCCTTGTCTTCCGAGGGCTAGATAAGCTCCCGCAGCTGGCAGGGCTTGGCCTGCAGATCCTCCCCACCTCAGCCCTGGCCACAAGGAGATTCTACATATGAAAACTAAAATGCCTTCTAACTCAGAGGTTTTCTCCTACACTAACGGTGTTTATAGAGATTCAGTTGTCCCTCAAGAAGAAAGGACTTCGTGATTTGTAACTGAAGTGGGAAAAGGGTGCCTTAGGTAGTCAGCTCTCTCAAAAGGACTTTTTGTTTTGTTTTGTTTTGCAATCAGTTGAAGCTTTCAGCTGTGGAAAATATGTGGCTCGTTGTTATAAAATTGAAGACTCTTTGTAACCTCAGCTCGCCTCTTAGAGGCTTCCTGTACACTGCAGCCCAGGGTGCCAAAGGCTTGGTACCCGCACACACAGCTTGCCGGTGGGAATCGTTGTTCTAACCCTGCTGGGAGAGGCGTGCTCTTTCTGTGCCCTCCTTAGACAGACCCACCTTCCATGGATTTAGTTGGGGGTATTGGGAGGCTTGGATTTGTCCTCATTCTGGCCCTGGGTAACTGTGTGATTTAGGGAACTGTATATTATCTTTGTTTCTTCATGTATAAAATGGTGGGAAGGAGGGGGCATGGGACATGGGTATGAAACACACCTTTTAGTATAATCCATTTCCATGGAAGCACCTGAAGGAGCTGTTCTCATACCTGAGTCCAAATCAAACCTGGGAAAATGGATAAAGTCATGGTGATGTGGTCTATATATGAAGTGAAGCTTTAGTTACACCAGTGCCAGAAGGCAATTTGCATCCGGTTTGCAAATGTAAATTTTGATGTAATGCAATGCTACCAAATATTTTTATAATACTTTCTTTTCCTCTTAAATCTCTTGACTGAGGGGGATTTTCATTACACTGATTGCTTTGAGCTCCTATCTTATTCAATGAAATTACTGAAAAATAAGATAGTTTCTCTTATCGTTTCTTCTGGTGTCAAGTCAGTTATACAGGAGACGGTTTTATGGAGAGCTGTCTTCTGATGTGGACCCCGGCCCACAGGGTCTGTGTGTTGTGGATGCGATGAACAAATTCACATGGACTGCAGAAGTCCTGTGGAGAAAAAAGGGCATCATGGCCCCTCTGAGTGAGAGAGAGGGCCCCGACCCCCGCCTGGGCAAGCTTTTATTGCTTTTCTGGACACATTCCATTTACTATATACAGGTTCACTTTGGGTGGTTGCCTTTTACAGAAAACCGGAGAGGATGTGGCTAATCACATCAAAGAAGGATATTTGCAAATACAAAGGGAAAAGTGGTTGAACTGGTTACACTCCATACTTGGGAGGTTTAGCATAGATTCTAGGAAGTTACTTTAAAGATATGCAGTAAACATTTGCTGCCTCAATTCAGGGGGAGGGAGTTTTAGCAAAAGCAAGTCTCAAAGCAGCCTAGGTACAATGCAGCCTAGGCCTGATTCCCCACGGGAGAACCTATCCGTGGTTGTGGGTCCTGTGTGCCGACCTCACTCCCCATTGGTTTTCCCAATCAGGGGCTGGGCTACATTCCCCACACCACGCAGAACGGTTCCCTATAGTCTTCTAAAAAACAGATTTTAATTTCAAGGAAATTGATAAAGCAAAATTAACCTAAGTGCAGATTTTTTAAAAATCTTGAAACCCTTTTTTTATATCTCAAAACTAAGTGGGGCCATTTGCCATTCCATAAACTTAACTTCAACAAACTAAAAACCGAACTGCAACAAGCATGATTAAAATATTATTTTATTGAAAATAAAAAATATACAGAAACATTAATTTAAAATTTATAAACTTTAAAAAATGAACAGTATTTATAAACATTTGAAAAATAGAAAACTTCATGACCATAGAATTTATCCAAAATATATGAGAACATTTCACATATATTTATATAAATTACTTTTCCACAAAATTTTGTGGGAATGGGAAGATTGCACTTAGTTCAGTTTTAATGAGAAGAATAAAATACTTCTGTTGGAATCACTTTGTATTGGTTTGGTTGGGACAGTATAATGATGGGATTCATTCTCATCTGTATTACTTAAAATGAGCTACAGTACACAAATTGAAAAAAATGAAGAATGTAGTATAAAAATGGGCAACTAATGGTCCTTACCTATTTGGTAATAAGACTAAAATTAAGATGTTGATTTAAAGAGAATAAACTTTATTAAATGCTTCATGTGTTGGGCATGATGCGGGGTGCTTTCCATGTATTTTAGTGCTCTTAATATAAAGGCATTATTTTCACAATGCTAAATCTAAAGGGTTTTATGAACATTCAGCAATCTGAACTAAAAACAAAATCATTAACCATTGACCTAAGAATAAATTTACAAGTCAAAAAAATAAAGTGAAACTATCATGTTTACATAATTAGAAAAAGGTTTCAATCTTTCAATTTGGCTGTGCGAGGACAATTTTGTACTCCTTAATGACACATACACAGGTATTCACATAATTGACCCTCAGATATCATCTATGTGAGATAAAGAAAGTGTATATATTAAAATATATACATATGTGAAACTACCAGTTAAGACTAACATGGTTGGTCTGAAATATGATCCAGCATTTTATTCCTCCTTAGACAATATTTGTGCTCGCATTTTGGGTTTTCAATGCGTATGCCCTCTGGGGATTTTTAGAGTATTTCAAATATTTCATTGTTTCTCAACATATTTCAACTCATTAAACTTTTCTCAGTCTTTCTCCTGGGCATATGTGTCAACACCAGTCTATTTTCCAAGCCAGAGCACATGTGGTTCTTGTGTTCTAAGAACCTTCAACTTGAACACAATACACCAAGGGCAAAGCTTTGTGACAGGTGACCTTTAAGAAATATTCAACACGAAAATTCACAGCCTCAGGTTGGATGCCATTAATGTCCTCACAAGAAGGTATCCCGGAGACACCAATAAAGTTTTCAACAGAAAAAAGTAAAACTTTAAAAGAATTTCTACATTTTTTAAATACTACCTTTTTCTACAAATGTGTATTCATAGCTTATTTATCTGACATACAATTAAAGTGAAACAGCAGTCAACAGAGTAAACACACATTTGACCTGAGGTATTGACCCATGTACCTTCCATGGATTATCAATGTTCAAAACTTTAGAATGCGTCGCATTGTACTCAGCGCTAAACTATGCGGGAGACTAGAACGGCGCGTCTGGAGTTGGCAGGCATCTCAGATCTTCACTGTGAAACCCGTCCTAGTTCCACAGAACTGGGGAACACGAGAGCCGGTCTGGTAGAATGCTGAATAACAGCATTTATTTACCATTATTACCCAGCACAGACTTGAGCTAGGTTACAAACAAACAAAACTAATAACATTTGATGTTAGAACAGAGAAATCCAGTTAACCAGAAAGGTTTTTGTTTTTTGAATGTCACAATTCTTTTTTGGTTAGGATTGTTGTTTTGTTCTGAGAGAAATACGTTTAGTCTAGAAGATAGCTAATTTCTCCTTTTCCATTAAATCAATGAGTGGTGAGAAATCTGTCCATAAACATTAGAGACCACCAAAAGTGTTATTCTTGCCATGCATTTGGAGATAGGAACACTTTATGTAAGTTTTAATACCAAAAAATTTTTCCCTATAGTAATCCCTGAGGTCTTAATACTTTGTTTTCTAGGAAGTTAACTCCCCTTCTTATTTTTCCAAAACACTTAACAATAAAATGTATAGAAAATGTGGCCAGGGTGAAATTCCACAGATAAAGACAACCTACCACTTATTGTAGTAGGACATATATTTTCAAAAAGGTTTGTAACTAATTACAATTTCCTTAACAAGCTTGAAAGTGCAAAGTTTTAAGAGAATGATTATGATAAATTCAGTTTTTCACAAAGATCTTTTTAGTTGTTTCCAAACCGTTTGTGAAAAACCCACCCTATGGGGATTAAACATGTGAGATGAATTTAAGTGTACAATATAATCTTAAAATAATGTAGCAATTACTTTACAAAAATCTCTACATCACTAAGGAAAATAACCTTTGGGATGGTAGTTAAAATAAAGGCACAAAATGAACGCAGGGGATTCCAAAACTGAATTCGCTTGGACTTCTCCAGAAACTCAATTTTATCTTGCATTCCTCAGGTTTGAGTTAGAAGAACTCACGAACACAATCATTGGTGTTTGTCTTTGTAAAAATAAAAATAAATTATTTCCTTTACCTAAGGTATACAATATTTCCCTCCTCAATTCTTCCCTTTTTAAGTTGGTAACAAATGTCTATGATATGTCCATCAATGACAATCACACTTCATCGGCTCTTCATGGACGTGTGTCACTGCACCATGACATGCAAGGAGCAGATGTGTAGAGCAGGCTTCTTTTCCTCTGTAACACCCTCCCCTTTAGCTGTTTCGTTTGTGGAAGGGGGAAAAGTGCATTAGCAATCTCACACCTCAGTTTTCATCATTTGAAACTATGACTCATCAGAGAATGATCGGCACTTGGCTTGTCAGCACACATTAAATTCATCGATGACTTACTGTGAGACTAAGAATAGCAGTCAGAGAAATGAAGAGCCACCTGGCAGGACCACGTACACTGTGACCAGAAGAAAGAGATTATTCTGAGACTCATCTAACTTGGACTTCTTTTGTGCTCAGGGAATATTTCAAGTTTGTAGAAATGAGAAACGGCAGAAGTCTTCTGGAGGATGATCAAAATATCGATTCCCAAATGTGATGGCCAAAAATGCAGGCATTTTAATTTGGCCTCAAATCTAAATTATTAGTTAGAACTTTAAAAATGTCACCTTTCCTAATTGTCCTTCCAAGAGTCAGGTATTCCTTCTCCTCTCCAAGTGTCCCTTATGGGGTCAAGTTCAGGGTCTGTAGAGACTTTGATCATTCGTTAGTCCTGCTAAACAACGTAATGTCATCCTCATATCCTGAGTTTGAACAGTCTATATTCTCTAGTAAGACATATTTGTCTTCATTGCCACTCAGAGTGAGCACTTCTTTCTGAGTAGTGGATGTCAGGTCACTCCAGGTAATGTGGGTGTTTTTAAAAGCGTGCAGAAGGAAGATGCCATTGATAATGGTGAAAAACCCACTCAGGGTCCCGATGATATCCCCAGCTTTCATGCCGTACCATTCTTGGAATAAGATGGCGGAGCAAGTTACTACCATGGACGTAAAGAACACATAGTAAATGGGAGTCACGAGAGATGTATTAAAAGTGTCCAGTGCCTTGTTGAGATAGTTAATCTGTGTTGTCACTGAAAGCACAAGGACAGCCAGCAAAACAAAGACCAGGGGATGCTTGTAAACTGGCTTCCATTCCAGAAGTTCCTTAATGGCAATTCCCAGGCCCTTGACAGAAGAAACTGAAAATGCTCCAATCAATGAACAGATTGAAATGTAGACCAGGATGTTGGTCTGTCCTTTCTTGGGAGCCACGAACAAAATCAGCACCAAGGCAATCACAGTAATGATCACAGCAAAAGAAATGAATCCTGTTAGGAAGAGAACAGAATTAGACTTCAGCCCTGGCTGGTGTGGCTCAGTGGACTGAGTGCCAGCTTGCGAACCAAAGGGTTGCTGGTCTGATTTCCAGTCAGGGCACATGCCTGGGTTGCAGGCCAGGTCCCTGGTAGGGGGTGTGTGAGAGGCAACCACACATTTCTGTTTCTCTCCCTCTCTTTCTCCCTCTCTTCCCCTTTCTCTGGAAATAAATTTAAAATAAAAAAAAAATAATTAGACTTCAGAAAATGCTCAGAGGATCATGTCTTTGTGACATCTTATTAGTCATGAGTTTAGAAGAACAGGTGTTTTAGATAGAGAAGTGAGATTACATTTTTAAAAAGCAACAATACTTTACTGCACAGCTCTCGATATTTTAAAAAGGACTTCTCCCAAAATATCATTTGAATCTCACAGAGAACACTATCTAGTATGGCAGATATTGTCTGATTGATTTTTTATTTTCAGAGGGAGAGAGTGGCCAAATTTGGGTTGGAGCATAAGTCTTTTGCCTCTTTTCTCCCCATCTCTTCCTCTCATTATGTGGAGGGGACACATGGACACAAAAGTAAGCTGTGCCACCATTTCAGAAGACTTGTAATACTTCGCGAAACTTCAGTCACAACCCATGACTTGGCTTGTAGGAAGCCAACTGCAATATTATTACAATTCATTTGATGAAGAGAGAAAGTGGAGCAGAATTAGAGTGTTTCTCTTGATTGAATCACAGACCTGGGTCTCTCAATTTCATTTCCATTTCATGCAAAGAAGCGACTTCCTCTTCTTGTGGGGCATGGATAACCATCACAGTTGACCCCAACATACTTAATATGCAGCCTATTTTCCCATGAATGTTCAAGTGCTCATTTAAAAAGTAGGAGGACAATATTGCACTGTTGAGAGAAGAAAAATAAATCACTCTTGTTCAGTTAATTACCTTTTGATTCCATAGCATCTCAGAAGGCACACAGTGGCCCATGCAGCTCCGTCTTCCAAGCACCTGAGCTGTATATGCCATGCGACACTAAAAGCCCTGATTAGTTTTAAAACTCAGAAATGACGCTCAATCAAGCCTGCATAATTGCTTTTATATTTAAAGAGTTAAAATAGACATTCTATGTCCCTCTAAACATCCCATGACCTTCTAAAGAGAACCCACTCAACTCATCTTCAATTTTCCCATCTTTCCGATCTTATTGGCATGATATATTTAGAATTTATACGCACATGATAACTTCAAAAGAAGCTATATGCTTAAAGAATTACTCAGCTCAGGGCTGATATTTAGCTAGTTCACACAAGTATAATCATATGGGTTGTTAAAATATTGAAATATTTCCTTACCAACTGCCACTGCTCTGATACTTTCACCTACCCAATCTACTTTGGTTGCCATGATCTCAGGTAGTTCCACATTGGCAGCACCATGGGCACCAGGTTATGCCATCCTGATGCTTCACCATTATGTGTGCTGTGGCTCCTACGCACCCCCAACACCCTGGTATTACCTATTTGCACCGAAGACTGGTCAACTATCAGGTGCTTTCTAAGAATTGCCCTCATGTGGCTACTTGTGAGGTCTGCAGCCTCAAGGAAAACACTGCTACTACTAATGGCTATCATTCATTGTGTTGACAAAGTTCTAGTGCTTTATGTGTATCAACTCATTGAATTCTCAAAACAGTCCTACAAAGAAGGTAAAAAGAAGTGGGTAGGCATTGTCATAATCTTTCTACTAAAAGTTGATAATGAATGGAGATAAAAGGACAAGAAAAAGAAAACAAGTTGCTTAGCTACAAAATAAGTGTTCATGGGCATGTTGAACACACTCATTTGGGATCATAATAAAGACCAACACATAAATATTAGACCCACTTTCTATGACTGGAAAAATTATTCCTTTTGCCAGTACTTAAGTGAAGAGACCTCCAAACAGAAGTAAGCAGAAGACAATGCAAGACTTTTCGCCGGAATTGAAATTTAACCAAACACTGTGCTTTTTAAAAGTGCTACAACAGACTTCTGGTCAAGGTGGAGGCATAGGTAGACATGCTTCACCTCCTTGCACAACCACAAGAAGAATTACAACTAACCAAAACAAGTAACACCCAGAACTGCTAGAAAATTGAATTGTATGGAAGTCTGATAATGAGGGATTTAAAGAAGCCACATTCATGCAGATGGGTAGGAGGGCGGAGACGTGGAGTTGGAGTGGAGAAGTGAGGAGATGTGGTGTGGTGTGGAGAAGCAGTGGGGGCAGTGGGACGGGTCGTCCCACATCCATGTGTGGCAGATAGGAATAGGAAGGGAAACCTTGGGAGTGAATGATACCTGCCCCAGGCCAGACTGCACATCCCAGGGTTCCAGTGTTGGGAAGATAAAGCTCCAGAACCTCTGTCTGTAAAAACCAGTGGGGGTTGGGTCAGTGAAAGAAACTGCTGGTTTCTCAAGAGAGTCCATTTAAAGGGCCCACATGGACTTAGAATGTATGTAAACCCAGCCACTCTGGCATTCATCACCAGGGCAACAGTTGGAAGGGTGCCAGTTGCATACGGGAAGTGGGTAAAATGACTGGAAATGGAGTGAGTGCTAGGCAAGCCTCCAGAAGCCAGGCAGCTACATTGTCCCCTCTCCAGGGCCTCACCCACACAGAGCCACAAAGCCTGTGGAGTGGGTTGCCCCACCTTGGTCAATACCTAAGGCTCCACCCCATACAACTTAACAGGTGCACTAAGACAGGGAGTCAAAGCAGCTCTACCTAACACACAGAAGCAATCACAGTGAGGCTGCCAAACTGAGGAGACAAAGAAATATGGCCCAAATGAAAGAACAGAACAAAACCCCAGAAAAAGAACTAAACAAAATGAGATAGTCAACCTATCAGATGCAGAGTTCAAAACAGTGGTTATTAGGATGCTCAAAGAGCTCACTGAGTATGGCAACAACATAAGGGAAGAAATTACACTAAGTGAAATAAAGAACAATCCACAGGGAATCAACAGTGAAGGAAAGGAAGCTGGGATTCAGATCAATGATTTGAAACACAAGGAAGAAATAAACATTCACCCAGAACAGAATGAAGAAACAAGAATTCAAAAAACAAGGATAGTATAAGAAGACTCTGGGATATCTCCGAACGTTCCAAGATCCAAATCACAGGGATGTTGAACGAGAAGAGGAAGAGCAATAAATTGAAAACTTATTAGAAAAAATAATGGAAGAAAATTTTCCTAATTTGGTGAAGGAAATACACATACAAGTCCAGGAAGCACAGAGTCCCAAACAAGATGGATGCAAAGAGGACTACCCCAAGACACATCATAATTAAAATACGAAAGGTTAAAGATAGAGAGAATCTTAAAAGCAGTGAGAGAAAAGTAGAGAGTTATCTACAAAGGAGTACCCATAAAACCATCAACTGATTTTTCAAAAGAAACTTTGCAGGCAGGAAGGGACTGGCAAGAAGTATTCAAAGTGATGAAGAGCAAGGACCTACAACCCAGATTACTTTAGCAAAGCCATCATTTAGAATGGAAGTCAGATACAGTGCTTCCCAGACAAGGTAAAGACAAGGAGGTCATCATCACCAAACCAGTATTACATGAAATGTTAAAGGGACTAATTTAAGAAAAAGAAGAAGATCAAAACTATGAACATTAAAATGACACTCACAGCTATCAACAACTGAATCTAAAAACAAACAAACAAACAAACAAACAAAAACAAGCTAAGCAAACAACCACAACAGAAACAGAATCATAGGTATGGAGATCATGTGGAGGGTTATCAGCTGAGAGGGGGAAGGAGGAGAACAGGGGAAAAGGTGCAGAGATTAACAAGCATAATTTGTAAGGACAAAATAGATAGGAGGAGATTAAGAATAGTATAGGAAATGGAGAAGCCAAAGAACTTATATGCAAGACCCATGGACATGCACTGAGGGGCAGGGATTGCTGGAGGGAAGGGGGTACCAGGTGGCAGGGAGCAAAGGTGAAAAACTGGGACAGTTGAAATAGCATAATCAATAAAATATACCTAAAAATAAATAAAAGTCCAGTAACAGCCATGGTCATTAACCACTATGACAACAAAGAGAATTAAAAGAGCTATGGTAATCTGATTAGGTGAGAAGGCAAAAAATCTGCTGTTGAATCATCACAAATATAACACATAAATACTTTGTGTTGGCAGAAACCAGACTCAATCTCATAGAGGTTTTCTAACTAACAACAGGCAATCTATTTCCTATTTCTACACTGATTTATTGTGTAGCCTTCTCAAATTATTTTGCAATTTTTAAATTTGGTTTTGAGATATGCTTAGCACTACATTTCTTGTAGAGTTAAATGTACCATGGTTTTAAAATCCTGGTAGAACCCAGGCTCTTTCTTGCTCACCTACCTTATGAGAACACTCAGTGCGCCCAGGGGGGTGACCAAGGTGGCAGGTGCAAAAGCATAAGCTGCAAAGTTCGCAGCCTCTCCTGCTCCCACTGGAAAGCAAGCAGCAGTATTACTATAAAATATGGATTTATTTGTCAGTACAGGAAAACATGACAGACACAAAGCAGTAGACTTTTAGCCCAACGACACTGATAGATTGAATGAGAAGGAATAATTAACTTTTTTTTTATGGAGGAAAGGGGAGATTGGCATTAGGGATGCAGATAAACTGTAATTACCTGGTCATACAAGCTCAACTTTCGCATGAAGTTTTTAGTTACGTCAGTACCAGAAACATATATGGTCACTCTGAAGAAATCTAGTAGAGGTAGCTTTGGAGTAAACAGAGAAGGATTCTGTTTGCTCAAGAATACTTAACTGTTATGCAAACTAACAGTGACAACAACAAAAACCTTGTAAAATTGGAATGCTTTGTAGAGATCTACTGCCCTAGGCAGGGGACACCTAGAGTCACCCACCAAGGGCCCACGTGGTGAGGCATCAGTTGCAGATGACCGACAAGCAGGTAACACTACCTTAGTAGCTCAAGGAGAGCCAAGCAGCTGTTTTAAAGTCATAACAATGTGCTCCAGCAATCCCCATCTTATCTGAGGAACTTGAAACTTCCATGAGATACTGTGATGCAAATAGCTTCTGGAGGGAGAGAAAATTCCTCCAAGAGCTGGGCCCTTGAATTGAGGCCAAATTATTCTCACGGGTTACAAACACTTGCCCACAGAATGTAGTATTTCACACTGGCAAACTATGCCAAACAAACTTATTGTAGAGAAAATTCTGGAACAGATAAAAGACACCAGCAAGCTTTTTCTTTTTCCCTCTGTCTGCTATGCTCCAGCCCCACACTTCCAGCCAAAACTGCAGGGGTCCTTAGCTTTAGGAAAATATCATAAGACAAAAACAGTTTGGAGACTGCTCTATAAGAAGAGCAATGGCTGTATTTATTTTTTTTTTTACAGTATTAAGCATTCTTGAGCACTTTATTGATGGCTTTTATCTTTATAGATGGCTTTCCAGGAAAATATTGATTTCATAATTAAAGCACTGGATGTTTGTCACTAGATAAAAATCTCTAATGTTAAAGGCATGCTTTTTCCTTCAGTACTGGCATAAACTTTGTACATGATGAAAATAAAATTCTAAATGTAGCCATATGATATTCTCCTTATATTTTCATTCTCTTGTGTGGGCAGAGGATGGGAAGACGCAAGAGAAAAGAGAAAAGAATCATCTAAATATCTATCTGGAATCTTCCCACTACAGTCCTTGTCAACTTTTATTCAAATGAAATAAGAAAACAGATGTGCAAACACCTTAGAACCAGAAAGGGCTGTACAAATTTAAATTATTTTTATTCGTTGTCTTTTTAGATTCCATCATTTGTGAAAAGAATTCCAGTTCTTTCCTATAACTGGGCCTCATAGATACTGCAATGGCATGGGAAAATAAATGGAGGTTTTAAGGCTTCTGGCTGTTGGGGAGATGACCAGCAAGTGGGGTGAATCACAATTTATGAGGTCCTTTCTTTGGAAGCTTTAGTTTTTTTAAGAAAGTTGAGAGGAGGTGTGGGGGAGATAGAAATCTGCGAAGGGGCCTGAGGGAGATCAGTGCCTGCTGCCTGGATGTCACCTTAGCACTGAGGAAGCTTCCACCTCCCACAGAGCCCCCACTTAATCCTCAGAGCAAGTCTAGGAGGAAGGGGAGTGCTGACCACCCTCATCGTCTCGTTATGTCAGGGACTTTCAGCCTTTACCATCTTGTGGCACACATAAAGCAATTACTGAAGTTTGGCGGCACACCAAAAATATGTATTTTTGCCAATCTGACAAAAAAAAGGTATCATTTTGATTCATTCACAGTGAATGGATATTGTTGTGTTGGTTATTGTCATTTCTTATTTGATAGTCCACGGAAAAAGAGGTCAGTGCCTCTGGCTAAATAGTCAGGTATTGCAGGTTTTAAAAATTCTTGCAGCACAACAGTGTGTCATGGCACACTGGCTGGAAATCACTGTTTTATTTGCTCAGTGCTAAGCAGCCAGAGGGAACTTTAACTTATCCATGCTTTGGTCCTGGCCAAGAAATTGTACCCGTTCCTTGGATAATGTACCTGTTCCTTAGAAAACACGCAGCTAGAAAAGTCCCAGATTCTAATTCAGAGCTGGGAAAATGTGTGAGGAAAGCATTTTCTTCCCTTGTTATGAAGAATATAATAAGAGAAGGAGAAGTTTGTGATAAAATATAGTATTTCAAATGTTAACTTTTTCCTTTGCATTCTAAGACAGTATTGAGAACATGGGGGTGGGAGAAGGAGTGTAAAACTTAATTCTAAATACATATGACATTTTATATGTAAGACTATGTTACACTTGCAAACAAAGTTTCGGGACTTAAATGCCATCCTTACTAGGAAGCTAAATTAATCAATTTTGAACAATTCCATGCAATTTATCATTTTAAAAGTGAACACTGTTCTTAGTGTTAGGACTTACTTGAGAGTAATCCTGCCCACCAGAGCCATTCCTTGAGGTAAGAATGTCCACCTTGACCTAGGAAAATGATAAAAATTTAAATTAAGTTATAAAGTGAAGGAAGAAGGTTTGGAGGATTGATTTCTAGGTACTGGAATATGGTTGGAAAAGGCGAGCGTTAAAGCCAAGTGAGTATATGTAGTCTTTTAACTTATTTACTTGGCCATTTCCAAAGATCTTCCAACACTTTCTATTATATTTTGAAATTTTTTAACCATGTCATTTCCTTTTTAGTTTAGGTGTTTAGTTAAAGGTGTTTCCATATAGATATTTTTTATTTTTTGGTCAATCCAGATAATCTCTTCCTTTACATAAAATAGTTTCTTCCTTTATCTTTATGCTTAGAAAGCCCTTCTTTTAGTTTTCTTTTCTCTTTTTAAAATGTTTCATTTTAACTGTAAACCATGTAGAATTTATTTGGATGAATGGTATAAAGTAGTACTTTTGTATTCTTCCCCTCTAATTTTTGACAATTTTTTTAATACTTTTGATTGAATAAGAAATCCTTTCTCCAGTACATTAAAGTGCCATTTAAAAAATCATACATTAAATTATTGTATGTACTTGAGCCCCCTTATACATTTAAAATTATCTTTTATTATTTTTATCTATTGTTTTTTTAATCATTGTTCAAGTACAGTTTTCTCCTTTTTACTCCCATTCCAGCGCACCCCATCCAGCCCTCCCCACTTCCCTCCCATTACCGCCTCCCCTCCTAGTTTCTGTCCATATGTCCTTTAAATTTGTTCCTGTATTTTTATCTATTCTTTTAATGCCAGTACCAAGCTGCTTTAATTAGATAGCATTATAGCATGTTTTATTTTCTGATAGTGCAAATCTCCCCTCAATAGTACTCTTATAAACCTGTTTGCACAATTTGTAGTCATTTATTTTTCCACATGAACCTTGGAATAATATTTAGGCCTGTTACAATATTATTCTCGATAAGAATGAATATGAATATCATGGTTAATGAAGGGTAGTCAAGCAGAGCTAGTCAGCATATGAAATGTCAGTATCCATAGCAACCTAATTCTATTGCTATCCATTTGATTTAACAAATATTTACTGGACGGCAAACACTATGCCAGGGAAAACTCCTGTTCTTGTGAGTTTGCTATCAATAAACAAGTAAACCTGTTGACAACAAGTAAATAAATGTACAATAAATGTACAATAACAAATTATTTCGGGTGCAATGAAGCACACCATTAGTGCTACAACAGAGAACGACAGAGCACGCTGGTGCGGGAGACCTGCCCAGAGAGAGTGGCCCAGGAAGGCCTTTCTGGGGTGATGATATTTAAGCTGAGATCTCAAGGGTGAATCGGCCCAATGAAGGGGAGGAAAAAAAGAGTTCCAGGCCAAGGGAAAAGACCTTGAGGCGGGAAAGAACTCTGTATATTCCAGGTGCCAGAGGAAAGTAGGTGACTGGGAGCAGAGCAGAGATGAAGCTGGGGAGGTAGCAAGGGCTAATTCACGCAGGAGGTCAGAGGCTGGGGAGGATGTTAGACTGTATTTATTCTGAGTGCAAAGAAAAGACACTGATGTGTTTCAAGCAGAGTAGCATGATCTGATTTTGACTCCTGAAACTGCAGAATAAAGCTATGAAAAGAAGAACCATACTACACCCGAAACCTCTTGAAGCAAGAATTTTAGACTCTGTAAGAGAGACCCAGCTGCCTCAAACCTGGAAACTGCTGAGAAAAGAACGGCTAAGATTGGAGATAGAAGCTACGATAAATGAAGACAGTAAAATATTATTAATGTAGCATTATGATCTTACAGGAGGATTATTTCTGCAGTTAGAAACTTGAATTTGTTAGTTGCATTCATTTCTTACCAGCTCTAGTGACACCCTTGTTGGCCAGTTGCAAAAGGCCCTTCTTTTTTAGTATGAAGCTGGAGCCAATAAAAATACTGGAACTTACTGCCAGTACCAGGCCCACATAAAGACTGTATTTGTTTTCTACATTTGCAGAAGTGCTCAAGTTGGAATTCAGGTTCCTGTAGAGGACAGGAGCAGCCAGCAGCTGTGACACATTTGTGATCTCACACCAAGCCTGGGAGGAGTTTGGACAGACCAAGGACAGCACGTAGCCTGGAAGAAAAGAGAGAAGAAAATGTCAACAAACAAAGAGGAGATGCACTTGTGTTTACTCTCCTTCTGCAACAAAAAGAAATGTGAGTGGACAGTCCTGAAACACCATTTTTTTACTGCATGAAGGGAAGCGCCCAGCAGGTAGTCTGTAGACCTGTGGACGTGTTCACTTTGGCTCACACAGGATCTTAAAATTTTTAAAAAATTTGTTTAGTTGTTATCATCTAAATATGAGAGATTATGCAGGAGAGTCTGGGTTTCTCTTATAAATTGGAAAATCTTGGTGATACTTGGTTCTAGAAAGACAGTAACCTGCTCCAGCGAAGGTAGCTGTTTAGACCTGGCTTACACTCAGAAATTCATCACAGTCCCCCCCACATCCATGGCACTTCATATTATCAGCCTGTCCCCTGGAATGCAGTATCTGTGACATCTGAATGCAGGGAGAGGGTGCAGCAACCCCATTGGTTTAGAAATCACTGTGTTACAGGAAATTATCTAACGCATTTGATGGTGCATGAATTATGCACTTCAGAAAATGTATTTAAAAGGTTTCATTTTCTGCACTGGCTGGTGTGGCTCAGTGGATTGAGTGCTGGCCTGTGAACCAGAAGGTCACTGGTTCGATTCGCAGTCAGGGCACATGCCTGGGTTGCAGGCCAAGTCCCCCATTTGGGGGCATATGAGAAGTAACCACACACTGATGTTTCTCTCCATTTCTTTCTCCCTCCCTTCCATTCTTTAAAAATAAATAAATAAAATCTTAAATAGAAAAGATTTCATTTTCTGTACCACTTTGCCTGAAGAGAATGATTTTTCAAGTCTATGTAATCTATCTTCTCCTAAGTAAAATAGAATCTAAGAGAAAAATGAATTAACTGCCAGCAGGCTTTTTTTAAAGAATAGGATTCAAATAAGTATGTAAACTATTGAACCAGGCCCATGATTAAATAAGTACCTTGGAATTATGAGGCTAAACACTAAAACGCAAAGTTGAAATATTTTACACTATATTATGAACTTTTAAAATCTGTTCTCCACTTAAAAAGCTGTCAATGGGTAACATCATGACTAGATTTCCTGACTGTCTTCTCAACTTTTTTTCCTTCTAAAGCCATATTTTCCCATTATAAATTACCCTAAGTAAAAAAGGGCAAAAAAAATTAATCAAGTATAATTTTAGAATTCAATAATAAAGTCAATTTTACATCTCAAAAATCTTAAGAAGGCATACCTAAAACAAAACAAAACAACAAAATCAGTTTGATCAAATGATGACAAAACTTTAATGGGATGGATACATCCCCGGCAAAACATTATGAAGTCATCTGAATTTTACCACGTATAAAGTGAAGAAACAACCATAAAGTTCACATCTAGAGAAAGGTAAAATGATTGAATTTCAGCTTTTCATGATTATTATTTCATTTATCTCTGCAAGTTGAAAATCAATCAACTTTGACTCAAAGATATAGGATAAATTCTGAGACAAAACTTCTAAATATTCTGAGAGGAATTATATAATTTCAAGGACATTTTATATCTTCGACAGATTTTCAGTTGGGTTGTTTTAGTAAGAATTGCAGTAAATTTTCAAACAAGCTAGCCCTTAACAATCTTGTTCTGGGCACTGTTCATTTCATTTAAACCCCACGAACGGAAAGTAATTTTTAATAATTAGAATTTCGATTGGTTTAACTCTTGAGAAACATGTGACCTGACTTCCCAGCGAATTCCATGGCTGCATTGCTGTCATCTGCTATGCAGTTAACCATTCCAAAACTTCATCTCTGAAAACAGTGTGGGTGGATCTCATTCCAGTGGAACAATATTCTTTTTAAGCTGTTGACATAGCAAAATGTTTCCGACATTTTAGGAGGTGTGGGAGCAGAGGGTGATAAGGGAGAGCAAATAATCTTTGTGGCATTCTGTGACTTCTCATTGTAAGTGGCAGACATCAATGCTGCATGTTTTATGGCAGGAGAAATATTAAAAATCTTGTGTGGTTACTGATTCAGAACTAAAATTATTTTGTGTTTTGGGTATTTGTTAAGGAGAGAGCCAGCCTACAGCAGATGGGACTGAAGGAGGGAGTGAATGGTGAGTTGGTGCGTGTGGAGCACAGGGTAGCAGGGATGTGTGGGCAGGGACTTCGCAGTGTTTCAGAGGAATTAGAGAGATCTCCAAATCAGAAGTGGCTTTTTAAGATCTGTGTGAGCAAAGTAATTATACAGGGAACTGAATCCAAACTGTAATCAACATAGAAAGAGAAAATCTATTACATCCACTATTTTTCATGTTAATAGATACTGTCCGTCATCCTCTGAAGTGACTACTGATGTATACTCCTGCCAGGAGGGAGCATACATTACTTCTTTGATGATTTTGTTATTTATTTTTCTAAATATCAAGTAATGGATATTTAGGAAATATGTGTCAGTTATAAAGAAAAACAATTCAACATATACCAAGGAATCAACCACCCAGAACAATACCCCTCAGAGGTAATGACCATTCTGATTTTCTGCTAAACATTCCTTTGCTTAAAAAAATCCCCTACATGATTATATCTTCAAGTAATAAAGTGTTTAGTTTTGTCAGATTTTGCACATATAAAAATATGATTATAGAGTATGCATTCTTTGGTGACTTGTTTCTGACATTTATTGATGTAGATGCATATGGCTGCAGGTTTTGTTTTTTCCCTACTATTCTATAGAATCCCACAGTATGACTATCTTATAATTAATTTTTATTTTATTGTTGGTGAACTTTTGGGTAATTTACACAGTTTCTGCTTTTATAAATAGTACTGATAATTCCTCAAATATGTCAAACCATATGTGATTGATATCTGACAATTTTTGATGTTACAGAAATAGCAGTTTCATATGGTTCAACTTAATACAGATCTTCTATGTAGAGGTGTGAAAGTTGACTTACACACAATTTAAAAACAATGTTACATTTTCTATAGGAGTATATGACATTCCCCTTAAGTTCTAATACTATCTATAATGATGGGCAGGTTAAGTAATCACTCTTGGCTTCAGTTTCATTAGCTCTAAAATGAGGGAGTTGGACTTGATTCTGAAGATGCCTTCTACAATTTGGTGGTTTGACTGTAAGCTGTCTTTGCTCCCAGGGTAATTTATTGATGATCCTGGTAGCTCATAAATATTGCTGATGGACCACCTCTAAACTCACAGGTACTTGTGGTTGGAAGACATTTTAAAGAAACTGATGCCAGGATCTTAAGTGACTTTCCAAAGTTGTGTAACTGCCCAAACCAAGGCAAAGAAACCCAATTCCCCAGCTAGTATTTTTTCTATTTCTGTAAAGTGAAACAATAAGGTACAAACAAAACCAGATAAAAATTATTATTAATGCTTATACAAAGATAAAGTGCTTTGAATAATTTATTACAGTACAATTTGCTTACAGAGATCAATTTAAATTATTCAGTTTATTATATGAAGTAGAATATCCAGTTTCTAAGGAGTCAGTGATTGCATAAAACTACATTTTTAATCATTGCAAGGTATTTTTAGTTTGAGGAAATCATTGTTTCACTATTGGTTCTATGGGTAAGCTTAAATTCAGCAAATATTCACTCCTTTATCCTCATGATGTGGGCTGAGTATTCTCCTGATGTCAAGATGGAATTGAGTTGGTGGCTAATGGGACACGAGCAGAGGTAATATGTGGAGAGGGTCCAGATTTGCTCATCTTTTGGGGTTTATTCTCTTGAACCTCTGCATTTATCAGGAATAGAACTACCCTTAGGAACTGCTGCCCCTTCAGCCCGAGTCCCAGAATAAAAATACATGGAGCAGATCTGACCTCACCCCACTGTGACAATAGTCAGTCAGTTATTAACAAAGGAAGGGAGCAAGTGGAATAAGATATTAAGCCTGATTAATTAGGAAGGAGCAGCTTCACAGACACTCCAAAGGGACATAATCCCTCAGTAGGCAGGAAAGACAGGCTTCCAAACTTACCCAGAGAACACCCAGCCAGTTTCCCCAGATTAACTGGGGTTGGGGGGGTGAAGGGAGGATAAACAGCAAAAGGGAAATTTCTCTGCTGAGGTGTGTGCAGTGGAAGAAGCCAGATGACACAGCAAAACTATGAGGCATGCACAGTAGGAGTGAAAATGGCAACCACAGAGGGGAGGAGTCTAGCCTGGGGAAAAGATGAGAGAGGATTACGGCAAAAAACTCCAAAAAATCCGAGAAAGCCTACTCTTGTCTAAGCCCAAAGAAATATAATTTTAAAAAGGTCCCTTTCAGTAGCACCTACGTTCCCTCTGTCTCTCTTCAGTAGCCATGTGGGCCGAAGCGGAGCACCCACTGTGGGCCAGATGGGAATGGACACTGTGCTGGACTGCTGGGGCATCGGGTGCCAGGTTAATGGTGGAGTGGCTCTGGGTCCTGGCCCTCCTCCCGGGCTTGGGGGAGATGAGAGTGGGCCTGCTGCCCCAGAGGCTGGACTTCTTTCACAACAAGATGGAGCTGAGCCACCTGGTCATGGATGAGACACGGGGCATGGTGTACCTGGGGGCAGTTCTTTGTTTTCACTCTAGTAAATCTTGCCACTCAAATCCTCAAATCCTCCTATGTACATATCCCTGAAATGCATTTCCTGTGATACCGTGGAAGACTCCTATTTTCTCCAGCAACACCACAAAAAGAAGCTAAATTCAGCTGGACATGTAGCCAGATGCAGAGACACCTGGGTGAACCCCATTTATATTAGTCAACTATCAGCTTAACTACAGACACATAAGTAGAAATATATAGGATGGAGCAAAAGTAGGTTTATAGTTGTGAAGATGTGAAACAGTTTATTATTGTATTATTATTTATTAATTACTGTATTATTTTCCATACACACAACTGTTAAGCCTACTTTTGCCCTGCCCTGTATGATTATTGTTTTAGCCACTGAGTTTTCGGTTTTGTGTTATGTAGCAATAGCTGACTGATATACCTGCCCATTCATATTAGCAAAGGAAAGAATGAGTGAAATCTCTGTGTCCCTAAATTTATTCTGCAGATATCAGCCAGTGTGAATCAGATTATGTCACTTCCCTGCTTAATTCCACCCCCTCCCCCTGTCATGATTTTTTATTGCAATTGTAATAAAATCTAAACTCCCAATCCTGGACTTTTTCTAAAACTTTACATGGTTTGAATCTTGCACACCTCTGACATTATATTGTATTACTCTGTTTAACTCTCTCTCCCAATTCTCTGAAACAACACTAGTTGTCTTTTTACTCATTGATTCAACAAATATTTACTGAGTATTATTTGTGAGGCATTTGCTAGAAGCTGGGGGTACAACAGTGAATGAAAGAACATTCATACTCTCTTATAGTCATTCTAATGAGGGGAAGTAAGATAGACAAGTGAACTAATACTACATAATATGTTGAGTGCCATGGAAAGCAGTAAAAGCAGCATAAAGAAATACTTTTCTTTTTTTAAACACGTTACATGGAAAACCTCTCTACCAAGTGTAAAAGCAAATATCTTGGGGTGCGAATGTGCTTAAGGGGTTGGAGGAACGGCAGCCAGCCAGGCTGGCTGGCTGGAGTGAGAGGTTAGGTTGAAACATAGCAGGGGACAAGATCAGGTGAAACGAGCCTTTAAATAAGTAGGTCCAATCTTGTCATTTCACCTTCCCAACTTCTAGAATGGCTTCCCTTCTCATTCAGAAAAAAAGCCAAAGTTCTCACCACAGTTTACAAGGGCCTGTCAGCTATCTGTGCAACTTCATTCCCTGCTATACTTTTTTTTAGTTCCTTTCATAGGCTAGGTTCCTTCTTACCTTAAAGCTTTGAGTAACCTTTACTTAGCCTAAGTAGTGAAGTAGTGACTGGCATAGCTAGGTCCTCCTTGTCACTAAGCACTCTCTTAAAATGCCACCTCTGGCTTCCCAATCTAAAGTAACTTCTTGGTCAAGTTCCATCATATCGACCTATTTAATACTGCCAAACAAATGTCTTACAGTTTAATTATGGCTTTATATATAACAGTATCACATATCTGTATGGCTATTTCATTAATTCATTCAACAAAATAGTTGTTGAACACCTACCATGCAAGGCACTATGGTAGGTGTTCATTTATTCAACACTTAGCAAATTCTCACTGAGCACTTCCTGGGTGCCATGCCCTGTTACAGGAACCGGTGAGATAGTGATCAACAGGGCAGGTCAACCAGTCCCTGTTCTCATGCAGCTGATGAATTTAGTGAGAGAACAAACAAGTGAACAGGAATAAAGGGTGCAGAACAGGGATGAGAAATAACTGAGCAAATGTTGAACAGAGTAAGAATGAGAAATAATTTTGAGCAAATTCGGAAATCAAGTCATAACAGACATATTTTCATATTGACTCTGATAGGGCTGGGGAAGAAGCCCATTATTTCGATGAACCAAAATAAAATTGAAAAGACACTGTGGATCTTTTTAAAAGTTAAAGACCTGTATCTCTAAACAAGATCTTCCCAACATCACTACGTCTGAAAGCCAAGAAGCGTAAGAAGACTGTTAACCATCAGACTTCCTACTAAACTGCTGTTTCCACTTTACAATCTGAATGTTACTGAGCTTACTAAATTGTTAAGATAAAATCCCCTTAAAATTAATAAAATGATTAAAGAATGAAGATGCAGGAAATGAACCTAAAAATAATACTTTAATAAGCATACTTCTATACCGAGATTTTAAACCCTGATACAGTCCATATTAAATATTAAACTACGCAATGAATAGCATGTTGTTTTCTGAACAACATTCAGTAGAGAATTTTTACTACCTTTAACCTTTAAGCACTTCACTCCTTTACTACCTTTAGGCACTTTTGAATTTCAGCACTTAGGAAAAATATGAAAGGCTAGAAAAACAACCTGTGCTTTTAAACTTCTAGTAAAAGTCTGGAGGAAGTCTTTTTTTAGTTCAACATATAAACTGTTTGATTTTATACAGAAAATGCAGCTTGTCCTGAAAATAAAGGTTGTGATCATTTGGAATTTTGAGTAGTAATGTTTACGATGTTTTTAAAGAGTAAAATCTCCGAATCATTAAAACGTAAACCACTGCACCAAGAGGCCAGAGAAAGGGCACGGGCACCTACAGAAAACACAAAGGCCCAAATAATTTTGTGCTTAGTTTGATCTCCCATTTTGAAACCTTATTCAATCTGGGCTTTGGTTTCTGTATCTGTGAAAGGGATATAATGACTACCTAATAAACTCATAGAACTTACTATGTGTGAGGGTAAACTGACATATTTTTATGTTAACCTGTTTCAAAAATTTAAGATTATATACATGAAAATGGGACTTGTCCTAATCAGTGTAAGAGAGATACAGCCAATTCTCAAAGAGGGGCACAGTTCCCTACTTTCCTTCTCTCAAAATCATGAAGACAGGCTGAATCAGCTCTAAACATAACCTATGTCATTTTTCACTCTGCTAGTCAGCTGCACCCTGGGAAAGCGGCTCACTCAAAGAAAAGTTTGAAGACCATTGGATCCCTCTCCTCCTCCAAATCTCTCTACTGCCAAACCAGGTCTTTCTGTCCGTGGTATCTCCTGGCACCATAATCAGTTGGTGCATCACAGGTGATGGGGGTATTTCTCACATTCTATTTTCATCATGTCATAGTTTTATGTTAATAAAGCTCTATTGGAGTTAAATTAAGATCTGTAGAATGGATGATATAATATAAAAGTCCTAAATAAAAAAAAAACCCTCCATATGTGTTTAAATTTATTTTTTGAGATAATTTTGGATTAGAAGGCCTTTTGAAGAATTTATAATTTTAATAGTAAAAACTACACTAGGGGGTTAACTTTTTCTGTATGGAAGCACAACTGGAACGCTCTATCAGATCCTATGATGGACTCCTTTTCATTTGGGTCTCAGCTCACATAGGAGTCTTCTCTGCATACCCAGTCTGAGCATCCCAATTCTCTCAATACATTATCCATGAAACTCACCACTGTTGTCCTTTTTTTATTCATTTGTTTCTTGCATATTATCTATCATCTAGACAGTAAACTGCACAGGAGCTGGGACCTGGACCTAAACTCTAGGACCAGGCTATCTTGCAAATTCCTCTGTACGAGGCCCTGGGCCAATGCCTGGCACATGGGACTCATTAAAATTGAGCCTTTACTCCATGTCAGGCTTCATATGTAATCCCGCCCACTTCTATTTGTCACAACTGTACAGTGTAAGAATTATTCCCAGTTTATAGAGGAAGAAAGACTCAAGGAGGCTAAACTATAGCTGGGAAGACTGATGCCAAAACCTAGTCTCTTCTCACCACTTCTGACAACGTGGATTCTAGGTTCTCCCACCTATCTCCCACACAATTAATTGCCACAATTAATCACAGGAATTAAGTACTGAGCTTGAATATTTCTTGTTGGAACTAAAAGTATTAGCTAGCAAAGCAGGAAAAACATCCTGCTTTGCTAGGACCTTCAAACAAGCTGGTGTGATCCACACGCCCTCCTTACAGATCCTTGGGTAAACAAGGGTGGATGGGTTAGTAACAGTCTGACTTCACTAGTGTAGGAATCATTTAGGCAAAGGTCACACAACATCACTATCTAGGAAATCTAGATCCAGCTACCTAAACAACCACTTCCAAAATCTCCGCTTTTGAATAGGGTGTGAATTGTTCCAGACATTTTCTCTCTTAGTGTCCCTCTTCTCTCTTGCCACAGTTTCGACTTTTGACTAGTTCACTGCCTACAATCAACAATGAAAACCCCTCCGTATCAAGGAATAAGCTGGAGGGACCACGAGGAGAGAAGACGGGGAAAGCCGCCAGCAAGTTCGGAAAGGTATCTAGTTCTTGTCACGTCCCTCACTGTCCTTACCCTCCTTACATCCTCATCAGATAAGTTAAATATTGTCTTTCTCCTTGAAACTGTGGAAACCATCACAATTTCGGTTGATCCACACCTTTCCTGTCACACATACCACCCCGATTCCATCCCCCCACCCCATCCGTGCCTTTTTTTATCCGGACTCACACGCGCCTAGTGAGTAGAAAGGCTGCCAGTGTTGCAAGTACCTGGGGTCGGGTGGGGACTGAAACTGCAGCCCAGTAAGCAGTGAGAAACCTACAAACGACTGCACCCAGTTCCGGTCTCCTCTTACGTCGGGCTCTCGCTTTACGCTGCCGCGAAGTGACTGCACCAAGAGTCAGACTAGAGGCTGATGAGGCAGGGACGTTTTCCTCTCGAAGTGAGAGAGGAGTGGGCGGCCCAGGTGGGCCCAGCTTGCTCCCCCTCAGTCCAGGGTGCCTGGACTGAGTGCCTCCACAGTGTTTGGCCCTCCCAGAGCCAGCTCAGGGTGCCACTGGGGACTCCCACCAGGTTCCCGGGCACGCCCTCTGCCCACAGGGTGGTGTCGACAGCGGACTTTGGAAGTGAGTCTGAGTCAGTGGAAGCATCTTTCTCAGACGAGACTTGGGAGTCTTTCCACAGCATCCTGAGTTTCTCCGTCACAAGACTAAGCACAGTGTAATTTACCTGCAACTGCCTCCCGGACCAGAGTGGGAGCCACGTATGTCTTGTTCGACTGATTCAGGCTTTCCCAAAGAGTCTGGCATATTGTAGGCACCAATAAAGAGTTGCTGCCTCGTTGGCTGGGTGACTGGCTGAATGAATGGTTAATGCATGATGAATGAATTAAGAGTCGCGAATTACCCGGGACCGCCCATGTGTTCTCGTAGCCACCCAGATGCCAGGATCCCTGGCTGGGGCATACACTCACCTTCTCGGCAGGGCTCTCCAGGCGGCAGCCTCACCTCTCCCCCCATGTCCGTCAGACACGGTTTCCCAGGCGTAGGCGGTTGCTCCTTACCCTCCTGGACTTCTCCTGCTCCCCATGGACCTGCGCTCCCCTGGAGCAGCAGTTGCGGTGTCCCAGGCTTTTGTGAGCTGACCCCGCCCCCGGGCTGCCTCAGCCAATGGGGATGGCTGGGTGGGGCTTCCGTACGAGCCACGCCCCTACCTCCTAGGTTGGGTTGTAATTCTCAGTGGGAAGTGGAGGCTACATACCTGGTCTCCTGTGTGTCAATGGCGGAATCGCCCACTGCCACTCCTAACCACTGTTGAAGCCGCACAGTAGCGAAGCACAGACACACCTCGCAGGGTGAAGGCATCTCTCTGAGCTTGGGGGCCACGGAGCCAACTCTCGGAAATTTATGGAGCATAGCCTGTGCTGAGGCCCCCTTCTGGCTCGCGGGTATCGAAATGTCTCCTGCTTCTGGATTCTGAGCGCTTGCTCTGTATGTTAGAAGCTTTGTATGGAAAGTTGCTGGCCACTGGGATTCTGCTCTGATTACCATGCTAAAATTTATTCCGGGGCTTTAGAACAGACTGTGCCCTTCTGTGCTATTATCAGCTTCTCCCACGGTCCTTCGACTTCGAACTGGTGCCCCTCCACCCTCCTTTTTCTTAGTCATGCAGGTAACTGCAATAAATGCTTGAAGGAAAGGCAATGCTCAAACTGAAACGACTTGTTCCTACAAAATAACAGTAGTTCGCATTTATGATATTCTTGCTTTACGATGCTAATGTAGGCACTTTATATGTATTAACTCATTATATCTGACAACATAGTCTACTAATCGCTAGTTTATAGAGACAAAACATGAGGTTAAGTAATTTAACCACTAGTCAGTCAATGGAAGGCCTCATAGCAGGTCGTTATACAACGTGAAATGGGCACAATTCCTGCTAAAACCCTGACCACAGGGATGGGGAGGCTTTTTGCTCTGGGACTTCAGTGAAGGAAATACTATCCGCTCACTTTATCTTTGTTCTAGGTAGTCATGAACAAACAGCGCTATTAACTTTATTACCTAAGAGCTTCATAGCAGAGGCTTCAATCTTGCTTGACTTGTTCTTCCGCTGATGAGAAGAGTTAATGATCTGTCAACATAAAACAAGGCACACACATTCACATGTGGATGGCTTGGTGGAGGAGTAGCATGGGGAGTGGAATAGGTGAAGGTTGTAATGGAGGGAGATTTATGCCAAATTTGGATAACACGCCTTAAAACTTAGATTTATAGTTAAACGTTTTGTTTGGACATCATATTTAAATTTTCCCCTTTATCAAAGATTGGTGATAATAGTAAATGTGATCTGAAGTATTACTTATTACTTATATATTTAACCAACACTTAAATTGCACTTATGTGGGCCAGCACTATTCTAAACACTTTGTAAATATTTGCTTTTTAAATCATCATAATAGATAGGTACTATTATTAATCCCCCCTTTACAGATAGGAAAGGGAGGCAGTTAGAGAAACTAACTTGCCTGTGGCCACACAGCTACTAAGTGGTGGAGCAGGGATGCTAACTAAGGAAGTCAAGCTTCAGAGACTGTGCTCTTAACCCATTTGCTTATAGGATGTTTTTAAAAAATGGATATTTAAAAAACTAAAAATGTACTTTTGAAAACTAAAAATGTACTTTAATTATTATAATTAAAATAATTATTTTAATAATTGAATTTCAGGTTCCAATTAAAAGTCTATTTTAGGTAGGAGGCACTTTGTTGTAATTTTTGTTTTTCCATTCCAGAAATAAACAGAGAAAAGTATTTAAATTTATCTTAAGATCACTACTTTCTCGGCTTAAATGTTGCTTCTCAGAACTTTACCATGTATTTTCCTTCACTACTTGTTTGTAGATGACTTTGACTATTATGCCATTATATTGAATAGCACCATAAACTGTCATGAAATGACATTCATTTTGAAGATTATTATTCCTAATAGAAACCATGGTGTTTACTTAACAAAAAGAAGAACATTCAAAAATCTCCAACAGGTCCACTCAACAACTCTGGGAACATTCCTTTTTGACTTAAAACTTAGGATTTGATCATAAATGAGGTCCTCCCAAACATCAGCTTCTGTTTTATTGGTCTTTATTGGTATAGACTCAGTAGTGATAGTCAAAATAATGAAGAACCTGTAGAATCTCAAGGCCTCAAAGGGACTAAGCCACAGGTTCTTTGAACAGTGCTGGGGTCTGGGAGGGTCCCTACTGTACGAGGCTTTAACCCTTCAGTTGCTAGATTGTGGAGAGGTCTAAGGTTCCCTGGGCAGGGACGGGGTAAACAGGCCGTGTCAGTGGTTATTAGGGAGGGGGCTTGAGACAACTTGCAGAAGTTACACTGTGCCAAGTCTACTACTGGGAATTCATGGTTCCTTATTTTTTTCTCAATCAGCCTAGCTAAATAGGTCATCAATTTTACTAATTTTTCTAAGAAACATCTCTTACCTTTATGATTTTCTTTACTAATTTTAAAAATTTCATTGATTTCTGCCGCTGTTTTTGTTTCATGTCTTCTACATTGAATTTAATTTGCTTTTCTTCTTTCAGCTTCTGAGGTGGAAACATAGATCATTGATTTTAAAACTTTATTCCTTCTAATATAATCATTTAAAGCCAAAGTTGTCTTCAAATAGTGCTTTAGCTGTATCCCACAAATTTTGAGCTGTTGTGTTTTTATTATTCTTTAGTTCAAAATATTTTGAAATTTTCCTTGTCATTTCTTTTTTGACTTGTGGATTATTTAGGAATATGTTGCTTGATTTCTAAATACTTGGGGACTTTTCCAGATATTTTTCTGTTATTGATTTCTAATGTAATTCTGTTTTGGACACTGAACATATTTTGTGTAGTAACAGTCCTCTGAAATTTACTGAGATCTGGATTATGATCTATTTTGGTATTCACCAAAATTGACAATCCAAGTGAAATTGACAAGAATGTATATTCTGTAGTTGTTGGCTATAGGGTTTTCTAAATGTCAATTAGGTTCAATTGATTGTTAAGAAATTTAGTTTATTACTGATTTTTAAATTTGTTCTGTCAATTACTGAGAACAAAGTGTTAAAATCACCTGTAATTGTCAGTGTGTCTATAAATTTAGTGCTGCCAGCTTTTGCTTCCTGAATTTTTGGAGCTTTGTCAATAAGTGGATGTACAAGTTGGACTGTTATGTCTTCTGAGTGAAGTGACACTTTTATCATCATTAAATGTTCCTGTTTATTTCTGGTAATACTTTTTTGATTTGATTGTACTTTGATATTAATATAGCTACACTAGATGTTTTATTAGTATAGCTATACCTTTATTATTAGAGTATATATACCCTTAACCTCTAACTTATCTTTATATATTTTTTAACTTTTAAAAACATTATATATTATTGTTTAAAACTGATTTCTTGTGCACCTGGCTAGTGTAGCTCAGTGGATTGAGCGCGGGCTGCAAACCAAAGTATTGCAGGTTCGATTCCCAGCCAGGTCACATGCCTGGGTTGCAGGCCATGGCCCCCAGCAACCGCACATTGATGTTTCTCTCTCTCTCTCTTTACCCCTCCCTTCCCTCTCTAAAAATAAATGAATAAATCTTTTTAAAAAAACTGATTTCTTGTGCTTTGGCCAGTGTGGCTTAGTTGGAGCATTGTCCCGTAGACCAAAAGGCTTGGGGTACATACCAGAAGGCAATGAATCCATGTCTTTCTCTCTTTCTCTCTTTCTCTCTTTCCCCCTCACCCTTCCTCTCTAAAAAGGAAAAAAAAAACCCACCTTATTGCTTGTAAGTAGTATGTAGATGCACCTTACCTTTTTAACCAAGCTGTCAATCTCTGATTTTGATTAGCCGTTTAGTGTGTGTGCATGTTTTGTAATTATTGATGCAGTTAGATTAAGTACGAAAAAATTC
Source organism: Phyllostomus hastatus (assembly GCF_019186645.2). Lineage (NCBI taxonomy): Eukaryota > Metazoa > Chordata > Mammalia > Chiroptera > Phyllostomidae > Phyllostomus > Phyllostomus hastatus. Next base: position 29,510,549 of record NW_025333709.1, on the reverse strand, counting down.
CTTTAACATTTCTTATAGTGTGGATTTACTACCAAGAGGTCCTCTTCATTTTGCTTGTCTGAAAAAAATCTTTATTTTGTTTTTATTTTTGAAAGCTAGTTTTCTTTGTTACAGACATGTAAATTGACTGTACTTTCTTTCATCACTTTAAGGATATTATTCCATTGTTTTTAGCTTACATTGTTCCTATTAGAAGACTAACTATTCATTCGTTTCCTGCCCTTGCTCCCCACCATGGTGTGTAACATGCCTATTTCTCCCCTTTGGCTGTTGGAAAAAAAATTTACCACTTATTTTCAATAATTGGGCTTTTAATTACCTTGGTAAGATTTTATTTGTGTTTATTCTGCAACGGGTTCATCTGAGATATGTGGGTTTATTCTTTACATTATTTTAGAAAATTGTTGGCCATTTTCTTCAAATAATTGTTTCTACCCCCTCCCTTCTAAGACACCAATTACACATATGTTGATCTGCTTGATATAACCTCATGAGCCATTGAGACTCTGATGTTTAATCTCTTGTTTCAGTTCAGACAGTTTTGATTGCTATGCCTTCAAGTTTACTGATTGTGTCTTCTGATTTATCGATTCCACTGAATAGATATCTGGTAAATTTTTCATTTTGACAGTACCCTTTTAACTTCTAGAAGTTCAGTTTGTTACTTTTTCATATTTGTTTATTCATTATGTATGTGTTTTATTTTTAAATCCTGAGCATATTCATAATAAATATTTTAAGGTCCTTGTTGCTAATTCCATCATCTCTGTCATTCTTAGGTCTGAAACTATTTACTGATATTTATCCTGATTATAGACCACATTTTCCTGCTCCTTTGTGTGTCTAGTAATTTCTGACTGAATGCTAGACATTATAAGGTTAAATTGTGAAGATTTTAAATTTTGTTACCTCCCTAAAAGAGAAAAAGAGAGGTGAGTTACTTGGAGATTAGCTAGATCTTTTATAATTTTGTTTTAAGATTTGTTATATAGATTAAATATATCCTTTACCTTAGATGTAATTTAGACCTACTATTAAAAGTGTGGCTTTCCTGTGTATTCTGTTAATCCTTGGGTCCCCAGTGAGATCACTTCACTCTGACAGGAACTTGACTGTCCAAGCTTTGCGTGAACTCTAGTAATTATTTAACATTTAGTTCCCTGGCAGTGATTCACTATATGTTCATTTAAAGGACCTGAAATTCTCAGATACAACCATATACTGCTACCTGATAGATTCCTTCCCTACTGTGAATTCTTGAGCACTTCTCTATTTGATTATGTTGTTTAACTAGAAATTTGATGCTCTAACAGTGAATTATTGATTAATACTGAGCTGCAGGAACTAACTCAGTGAAATAACAATAATGTTAATAGTTACTGTAATTGAGGACCTGATTTTTGCCAGACATCGTGGGAAGAACTTTATGTAGATTATCTCTAATCACCATAACCTGATAAAAGGAATCCTTCATTATAATGACGAAAAAAGCAGAGACTTAAGGAAGTTAAATAATTTGCCCCAAATCATAATGCTGTTGTTAACTGGCAGAACTAGAATGCAAATTCCACCTTAGTGGAACTCCAGGCTATTAAATTTCCAATATTCCAAGCAGCTATTAACTTCAAGTGCTATAATTTTATTACTCAACTTCACCGAGACGTATAAGAGGATTAATCAAAATTCTATTAGTTTTCAAGTTCAGTTAAATTCAGACATAATAATAAATATTTTATTTATTTTAAATTGCATAATACTTTGTGAAGAATCGTAATTTCAGTTACTATATCATGATGGTAACTTGGTATGCACACAACTCTGAGGGGTGGGATTGTGATTCTATAAGCTTTAATGTTCTACTTCATTTATCATTCAGTGGGTCTGGTTTTATAGGGTAGCTGCTCATGTTATATAATTAGTGACAAAACCAAATTTACTTGAGAAGCTAAATTATAATCAAAGGTGGTTTGTGCATCAACAGAAATCTGCCTGTGTAGATCTTCCACCTCATGTTTAGATATATCATTTAACTAAGAAATAGAGAAGTTATATAACTTATGCTAGGTAACACAGCTGGTAAGTGGAAGAACTGGGATTTGAACCAGTATATCTAATGTCCACAGCTGATATTCCTAGCTATTAAGTTAAACAGCCTCTTTTAGCAGATAATCTTATGAATGCTCCATTGCTCACTGCTTAGCATGTAATACTATCCATTTTTTAAAACCATATAAGACCTACAGCATTTTCTCAATCTTATACATTTTACATATTTTAGACCCTAATTGAGTGTATACTAATGAATATATTATTACATATTAGCTATTTGACAAGATGAATTGATGGAAATCATGGATCAGCTCAGCAAATAACATATTTTGTGTATATACAAAATTATGCTATAATATCATGGGGTCCTGGGCCCTCAAACTCTGCCAATGGAATTTATATGAGAACCTTTGCACTCAAAAGGCAGTGGAAAGCAGTTCTACAGTTTATCTCTTTATGAATATTGCTATTCTCTGAACTGTACAGCCTCCTTTTACTCTTGATCTTTACGAATAAAGTAAGCACAAGAACACAGTATTTTTATTTATTCAGTTCAATGAATATTACTGAGACACTGAGATACAACTCCTTATGTTCCAAACATCCTCATGTCCCCCTACCCTCAGTCTGATCTTCTTGCTCTCCTTCCTGTCTCAGGAGATTGCAACCTCTTCTTTAGTTGCTTAAATAAAAAAATCTAAAGTCATCCATAACTCCACTCTTTTACTCACAACCTATATCCATTCAAAGCTTCTGTCTTTAAAATCTACCCCATTCTCACCAGCTCCACTTATGCTGTCCTGGTCTGAACCACTGTCGCTCGTCCCTGGATTACTGCAATAGCCTCCTAAGTGTTCTCTACATGATCTGTCCCCCTAGGACCTTAACTTCTCCTCCTCCCCTTGCTTCCTCTAACTTACCCACTTGGCCTCCTGGCTCCTCTTTTACTGCTTCAAGCACAGTCCCATCTTTAGACTTTGTACATGTGTTCTTGCCAGGTAGGATCTCCCCTGCCCCTCAAATGGGCACGACTAACTGACACTATTTTCAGGTCTCTGTGAGATGAGGCCCTTCCTGAATGCCTCATCTCAAAACTTCCACACCATTTTCTATTCCTATGTGTTGCTTTCTTTATCATGTTGCTGATCGCCATCTGACATCTGTTTAGTGCTTTGTCTTTCCAACCCCTTTAGAATGTACACTCCGTGAGGGCGGGAACTTAGTTTTGTTCGCTATTGATTTCCCAGTGCTTAGAAGAGAGCCTGGCACTTAATAAATATTTGTTGATGAGTGGCATTAAATTGAACACTAGAGACACAGTAATGAACAACACAGGAAGAGTCCCTGCCTTCATGGGATTTACATGGGATTTACAGGGTTACATGACATTTCATTATTGTGGTTATGAATCCTGAGGAGAAAGCATTGACCACTCTGGCTGAAGGTCTCGGTATGTTAGAAGACAGACTATCAAATATTTAGTAATTTGGGGGACAACAGCCCAAATCTCTCAAATCATAGACTTTTTCAAATGAACATACAAAAGAGTCAAAGTCATGCAAATGAGCATCTATAGTTAGAGGCAGTTTAAATGGGATTATAAGGATCTAGAGGGAGCTGACTAAGCAAGACTAGGGACCAGACTAAAAGTAGGCTACTAAATAGGTAATCCAATGTGGCTCTGTTCTTTCTACCAGTCAAGGTTACTGCAGGTCCCAGGAAAATAAATCCATTCAGATAGACTGAGCTAAGCTATTTGCTCTTTGGAGGGGAAAACAAAACAAAACAAAACAAAACTAAACAAAATATACCTTACCCTATTAATCTTGGGTAAACTGAAAAAACACCCTAAAATGTAGGTTTTATATGTGAAAACAACATTCCTACTTACCTTCAATTTCAGCAGAGATAATTTCCCCCTTCTCTAGTCCAGCTCCTTTCCTCCCAGACTCAGGGCTCCTTGCAAGTGCTTCCTCAGCTCTTGATAACACTGTATTGTAAGCATCAGTTCTTTAACCCATTTTCCTCCTCTGTACAGTCTCTAATTAAAAGGCTCGTGTGTGCTTCTAGACCTCAGAACAGTGCCTAGCACACTGTGGTGCTCAGGAATTACATGTTGAATAGATGAACAAACATTTGAACTAATTCCATGCCTTGCTGAAGGATTATTATTTCTCATTGTTAAGCAATTTTCATGCATAAAACAGATTTCCATTAAAAACTGAAATAAATTACTATTTTATTTGATCACACTTTGCTAGAATTATATAATAAATTATTGAGAAATGAGGTATAAATAATGGCTCTGTAACTTAACATAAGTTAGCTATTTAATAGCCACCTGTACCTGCCTATCAAAAGACTCACTGCAACATACTGGTGAAGCCTAAACGATATACTACAAAGCTCAGTGTAGGGGCAGTCCAAGAGCTTAGAGGACAGGGAAGGAAGAGAGGAAAAGAGAGCGTGTGTATCAAGTGTCCTTTTATACACCAACAGTGTGCGATATGTTATAACTTTCCCTCCATTTGTCCTCACAAAAACCTAATGAGGTAAGTATTATTTTTCCACTTTACAGATAAGGAAATTGAGAAAATTAAGTCATTTTCTCAAGACTATACAGCTAATAAGCATTATCCCAATAATTATAATATTCAGTTCATCCTTAATTATAGTTTTGGCATGGGAAAAAAGTGCATGAAGGAAAGTGCATTTGCGATGAGTCATTCCAAAGAGGTAAAGAATTGTGTGTGTGTGTGTGTGTGTGTGTGTGTGTGTGTGTGCATGGGTGGCTCACTGGGGGAGGAACTGGTTCATAATAAGTTCTATGAAGTTTTGTGATGTCAGCCAGGAGTTAACTTGGCAAGAGGAAAAAAGTTTTATTAGAATCATTGCTCCAGTGATTTTACTTAATTCATTAAATCATTTAAGAAAGTTTCAGATAACAAGCAAACCATGAGAAATGAACATTTCATTTGATAAGAATAAGAAAATAATTTTGAAATACTTTAGACCAGAAGAAATATGTCCAGCAGTAGGGAAACCAATAAATAAATTACGGAATAGTGGAATATGACAGAATACTATGCAGCCATAAAAGGATGCTTTAGATAAACATTTAGTAATGTAAAAGTGTTAATAATATAATATTTTTAAAATTTAGAATAATTTTATTAAATATATATGAGTATAAACCAAAATGTTAATATCGATTATCCCAGAATGGTAAGAATATGTTCCTATTTTCTTTTCATCCCTTTTTATTATCAAAATTTTATGAAGCATGTTTTATTTTATAATTAGAAAGTATGTTATTTAAAAATTTTATAATCCACAGGCCATTTTCCAGAAGAATTCAGTCAGTAGTCTACTAATTTCCTTTGCTAGGCATCTTGGGGTAGGTCCTCTTTTCGATAGCTTCCTAAGCCCACTGGGGCCTGCAGCCTTTTATCTGAAGCTGGCTAATTATTCAGCAGGACAAATATTGCAAGTTCCAGAGAAAAAAAGATGTTTTTGGAGCTAAAAGATTGAAATGAAGGCAGTTTGCTAAGTGGAGACAGTATTTATTTCATGCCATTCTGATATGTAGCCATAAGCAAAAGTTTTGTGGTTATGTAAATGTTCAATTGTTGCATTGAAAGTTCTTAGGGAAATTTACTTTTAGGTCATTAGAATAACTTTTAGAAACCAACTGGCCTATTGATTATTTTTTGCACATGTAAAGAATGAACTATTCTGTTAGGCAAGTTCAGACTCATCCTTTGTATTTCTTCATCAGATATATTTCGAACATGCAGTTCTTCCACATGATAAACAGGTCAATGGATAAGTAAGTGCACTCTACTTATATTTTCATAGTTTTCAATATGATGGCAGTATATTAAAATTTTAATTATACTTTGTAAAAACCTAGACAGTTCTTTCAAGATTGTAACCCTGGGTGAATTGGGAGTATAGCTAATAAAATTCATCAGGCAATATTACCTTTGGTTAATTTTACTTTCAAATTTGTCAAGAGGTGTAGTTCTGAGACACCCCCTTTTACCTCTAACTCTCATACATATTAATAAGCTCTGTCTCTAGCAAAGGATAATGGTTCTTTGGTCCCTGTTATTTTCATACGTATATAAATCCGTAAATCCAATACTGACTCATGAAAATCCTCCCTTGCCTGTGCCACAGAATTGTTTCTTTCCCTGGGAATGAGTATGAAAACTAGCTATTTGTGCATGTTTAAACAGAGGAAAAAGATCAGTATATTTATTATTTAAAAATAAGATCTGGATTTTGACTATGTCAAGATTTGCACTATCTTCCTGTTTATTTTGGACACACCACTGATTTCCATTTCTAGAAGACACAGATGCATTGCTTGAGCAACCAAAGGTAAGAGTCCAGTAGTAATTACAGTAGTATTTCACGTATGCTTATATCTTTGTTTTGATTTACTAAAGCATCAGCATTTGCTCATTTTTAATGTTACATGCTTTCCAGTTACAGCTGATGATTGTATTTTTATTGACTCCTCTGTATTTTTGACAGATAGATGAATATTGTACTAAAATACAATGTTAGTTTAATGTCACAATAAATAAAGGCATGGCAATATGATTCTGCTAATCTGAATATCACAACATGGTAAATACTACCTGTTTTTTGCAAAATTTAAGTTCATTTTTAGAAGTCAAAAACAATAACTTTGGCAGGTGTGATTTTCCCTGAAAGGAAGTGTCCTGTACGGGCTTGCTTCTTCTTTGAAGTATTTGGAGATAGAACACCATCAAATTCTTGTCGATCTTAACATAAAACTAACTCCTGAAAATATGAGCCTCAACTCACTGAGAACTTCTTAAGGATCAGGTGCTTTGTAGGCGTTGTTATAACCTGCACACCCCCGTTTGGAGATGAGTAAGTGGTCTAAAGAGATTAGGTGGCTCCCTCAAGCCAACATATTGCTATAATGTAATGGGGCCAGAATTTAAATCACCTTGCCTTCTTCTAGGTCTTCATGGTAAGTGTACACACTTTATGTGTGTACTTTTAAAAACTGTTATCAATTACTGTCGTGTTTTGTTTTTATAAATTTAAAAACTACTCCTTATCATTTTTCTTGTGCCAAGATTACAGGATTTTAAATATTTGTGATTTTCTTCTCCATTAGAAAGTTAGACATTATGAAACCAAGCTTTTAAAATGTTCTTATCAATAAAGACACATCTTAAATAGACTTTTTACATTTTGACCATTTTTGTTTATATATTCCTTAATTTGTTTGTTCTACTGCATTTATTCTTCCCATAAGTATCACTCATTCAGGTCATTGTTAGATCGAGCAGGCTGACAAAAGAGGATGGGGGTGTGGGAAGCATCAGAATGTAAAAAAACCCCTAATAGTTACTGACTGCACTTTATATCCCATAGAGTGTCATATATGGGCTTGCTTCTTCTTTGAAGTATTTGAAGACAGAACACCATCAAATTCTATACCCTCTTTCTTCTGCTCTTGGAATGCTTATTGATCACAAAAATATTCATCACAAAAATAATCTCAATAAGGCAAAAAAAAAATATATATATATATACAGGCTATATTCTCTGGCCACACAGTCATATAAAGTTAGAGATTAATGTGAATTTTAAATTAAGGACCCTACCCATTAGAAATGGAAGAAGAAAAGTATGGGGAGAGAAAAAAATGTCTAATAGATCTTTAATCGGAGGTAACAGCAAAAAGACATTGCAGGTCTTTCTCGTTTTTTATGGAGGTAATTTTTAACCTATGAAGTTGATGTGTGCTAAAAACTAAAAAGATAAATAAATATTTTCTACAGACAGATCATCTAAATTTAAATTAAGAAGTAAAAGTTAAATTGAATAAAAATTATAGCAAAATGAAAAGTGTCTAAGAACTACCTCCAAAAATAGGCAGTGCACCTTAAATGTTTCTTAGTTATTAATTTATTTGTCAAATATTTATTAAGTACCTAATATATGCCAGGCACTGTCTTAGGCAGCAACCTTGCTTTATTTCCTCCTGCGTCCCCAGGAATAGGTCAAAGGAACAAATCCACATAACGCCAGCGCTTTCACCTTGGGTAAGAGCATGTGGGAACCAGGCTGCCATGTTTTAAGTTTTGGCTATGGCATTTTCCACAGCTGGTAGTATTCTATGCCTCCTTAAGGGAGGTATATAATATACTTTCTTATCAACAGAAAACCATTGTGCCAAGATTTTGCTAATATAGATACTTTATAGTGTGGGACAAATGCTTATAATTACACTTAGTGCTTCTCAAATGTACAAATGTCCCAAAGTATAAATCAACTCAGCTTTAACAATTCATGTGGCTTTAGCTGATTAACAGGTAACTGGTAAAATTCAACACCTATTCTTGATAAAATAAGCAATTAGTAATAAAAGAAAACTTCCTTAATATTATAAAGAAAATTTATCCGAAATCAGTGGGCAAAAACTGGAGAAATGCTAGCAACTGACACAAGACAAGGCGTGCTGATAACTGTTACTGAACATTGTTCTGTAACTGCTGTCAATATGACAAGAAAAAGAAATGAAGCATACCCTTTAAAGAGATAAAATTATCATTACCTGTGGATAATAAACTGTCTACCTCCAAGGCCCCAAATTATAACTACTAAAACTAATAAGTTTGATAAGATAGTAGGCTATAAAATAAATATATGAATTAATAGCTTTCCTATAAACCAGTAATAACTAAACAATAAAATAAAAACAGGTCTTATTTACAATAAAAAATTAAATACATAGAATACAGTTAATAAGATATGTGCATAGCTTATTTAGTGAAAATTGTAAGAACTTACAAAGTAGGTTTTTAAAAGCCATCAGTAAATGAAGAAACACCCCTTGTCTGTGACTTAAAAAATTTTTTTAATATATTAAGCATATTGATTCTCCCAAAATTAATCCATGAAATTATTAAAATCTCTTTGAAAACACATGATTTCTTAGGAACTTGACAAAATTATTCTATTACTGAGAATAATAAATGTATACATTGTACTATAAGAACAGTTACTTAAATGTGGTCATTAAAATAATGGAATGCAGATATTTATTTTTTAATGGTAGCGCTTGTGCAATAAAATAAGTAACAAAAGTAAACCAAACAATTTTTTCTGCTATTGATTATGAACCAGGCATCACTTAAGGTGCCAGACACATAAAAATCAGAGCCCATTTGTACCTGCTCTCATCTGGTGGGAAAGATGCTGGTATGAATGGATCATTATAGAATGACCCATTTTATAATGGGTGAATTTACTGATGATAAATGCTCTGTATTTTGTGAGTGCTGATGGGGAACCACAAGCACCCGGGTATCCTAATTGCAGCCATGGGAAATATGAACTCTTTTCCTCATTCTTTACCCCTTTCCCTTGCTGTTTCCTCTGCTGAGAATGCTCTTTTTCTCTACGGCCTGGCAAACTCCTACTCATCCTTCAAAATCCAGTTACATATTCTCTGCTTTGGTAAGTTTTTGTGAATCTCCGAGCTCTACAGAGTTGGAACAAAATTGTCACATAAAAAATGGTTACACGAAATTGTCATATTAGAGTTTTATTACTTTCAGGGTTCTCTTATTCACTTCTCTAGGGTTCAAAGCTTGTCGTAATCAACATTCGATCCTTTCTCTTCTCCTTCTTCCCTTCACACCTCAGCAAGCTACATGGTGCTGCTGTTTGCATAGCCCTTGCTCAACAAACATCGAGAAGCAAAAATGTGAATTAAGTGCAAATTGGATTATGTTATCTGAAAATTGTTTGCAAGTAAAAATATCAGACTTTCAATGTGTTCCTTTTGAACATAAGGTATTAATTTGTAAGAAAAGCAAGAAAAAAGTTATCCTGAATTTCAAATACTCCTTGTGACTAACAAAATCTCTGTAATTAGAGTCTTATGAATCTCAAGTGCTGGGTTCTTAGAATTTACCTGGCTTTTTATGTATTTACTCACCTTTATTATTCCCATCAATAGTTTGTATTTGCTTTGTCCCAGAGGATATAAAAAGAAAAAGAAAGTTCTCTGCCCTTAAGAATCTTAGAGAATACTGGGAAAGTGGGACATTCACACACAAACAGAGATGTAGTAAAAGGAAGTTAATGCTTAGGCCAAAGGAATTGCTTAAAAACATAGTCAATACAGCACTGGCTGGTGTGGCTCAGTGGATTGAGCACTGGCCTGTGCAAAGTCGCTGGTTCATTTCCCAGTCAGGACACACACCTGGGTTGCAGGCCAGGTCCCCCGTTGGGGTAGTGTGAGTTTCTCTCTCACACAATGGTGTTTCTCTCCCTCTCTGTCTCCTTCCCTTCCTCTCTCTAAAAATAAATTAAAAATCTTAAAAAATATATAGTCCGTATGTATGATGAAGTCACAGTAGGTTTTATGGAAGATGGAACCCTAAGTTTGACTTTCCAAAAACACCTCTCATCAACATACATTCCCTGAGAAATTAATGAAACAGACAGGATAAGGTAACCTGACATAAAAGGTGAGGAAATCTTCAGTTAATCAGAATTCATTAAATGTTAGGGTCGAGTTTTAGAATTCTGGATACTTTCTGACTCAATGGAGAAAGTGGGAATGGTAACACATTAAGGCCTTCAAACCATTGTGAAAGTCTTTTTCTTATCCTTGATTACTATAACACCCTGATTTAAAAAAATACTTTTTTTTTCATGATGTAGGCTCTTGTGATGCTCCAGGGTCATCATGTGTATGATTTTACAGTTATAATCAACTCTTTAAATTTATTTGAGAAACATTTCTAGCTCTGGTCACTGGGAATGTAGTCGTGAACAAAACAGATATTTTGCTTTTTTGATGCTTATATGTTCTGGCATTTAAACCACTCTTATTTCATTGAGCTTTCTTGTAAATGTTTTAGCTTAAAAAATAGTACTAGAAAATGTATTTGGTTATTTGATGGTGTTGTTAATTGGATTTTGATTAACTGAGATTTTATTTTGTGATGGCTACTTTGTAAATTTTCCGTGGAGTGTGAAGGTGGTGATAATGATAATGATAATACAACACAGTGGTGAAATAGTTTCTTCCTGAGAGAGTACTGTGTTTTCTCCAAGAGTTTATAATAATTGACATAACAAGCCCGACAGGTCCTGTGTTTGCTATGGGCATGCATAGCAGTAGTGTTGCATCAGCTCTGTTTTCAGTTTCACAGGAATTACAGCTTGCATATGGTCCTATAAAGGTCATTGATAAAGAGTTGCCTTGACAAATTTGACTTCTTAAAGTTATAGTTCAAGGGGGCAGGGAAAATTAAAGAAAGATTATTGTAATCATTTTAGCTCCATAAGAAAGTTGATGGTTGTGTCTCTATGAGCTTGGAGATTATGTAATAATATCATCCACCTGCTTTTGTATAACTCTTCACGGCCTGCAGTATTGCTTTACATACATTTTTTCACTGGGTCCACATAGAGAATCATTAAAGTAGGCAGGGAATGTATTACCATCTCTACTTTACAAAGAGGAAACTGAGCGTCAGAAAGATCTCTGGTAAGGTCTCACTGGCAATTCGGTGAAATGCTGAGGCTGGAGCCCAAGTCTTTGCCAAGCAGAACACAGCTATTTCCAGGCACTGGCTACCTCTTCGTTGCACAGCCAGCGAAGCCTGTGGTGGGAGTTGCACAACTCTGGGAGCATTGTTAAATGTTAAGAGACAATCTAAGCTCTGCAATTAACTACTGAGATTGGGAAATGACTGGAAAACTCTATTTTAAAGCTTAAAAGTGCTGACACAAATTATTTTTGCTGCTAAACAAAATCCCATGTAAAAGTGTCACCTTTTTTCCTTATTAAAAAACAGATTAGGAGAAAAGACAGAACACAGAGAAGAAAGCAAAAATCCTTATGCCACCACTAAAATCTTAGCATATTTAACATTAAAGTGCTTATCTTTTTATGTAAAAATTTTACACAATTTTTAATAAAATGAGGTGATACTATTAAATGTTGCTTAACAATCTGCTTTTTTATCATCTAAGTGCTCAACATTAATTATATCATGAACATTTCTATAATTTGGTAAATAATCTTTTGAGAAAGTATTTTCATATTCATCCTTTTATTAATCTTATATTGTATAAAATCCAAACAATATGGAGATCTACTCTCCAGAGGTAACTATTGATTACAGTTTAGTGCACATTGTTCTGTACTTTTTACGAGGCCTGCATTACACTGCACTTTCTTCAGCAGATTAGAACACCTTTTTAAAAAAATTTTGCAGTAGACCATCATGTATTTTAAGAGGATACATGTTTTACTTATTAACATCAAGCAAATAATGTATAAATAACAAAAACATAATTTATAGCCATCTTTTGCGACATTCACACAGAATTCCACTCCAGAAAGCACCAATGTACAAGTATCCTTCCTTGTACATGCTGAATTGTCTTTGGCCATCTTCAAATAATTTAAATTAAGTGGCGTGGGTGCTCTGAGCTGCATACTATGTAGCTCTCCTTGTTTAAAGATGATACGTTATAATCTAAGGCTCTCAGCCTTACACAGGGGATCCCTACATTCAGTCTTCAAATTTATCCACAAGTAGTTCACGGGGGAAAAATAAGCCAGCTTAAAAACTTAGTCAAAGACAAGAGGTAACAAGCACCTGACAAATCCCAGTGATAAGCAGGATGAAAAGATGGGGTTTACAAGAGCAACTGAGAAATGGAATGTGCAGGACTTGATAGAGCGAGTGGGAAGGAAAGAGGCAAAGACAAATGACTCCAAGTTCTAAGTGAATTTAAGTGAGTGAAAGCATGGTGGTTCTGTAAACAGAAACAGGAAAGTCAGGAAGGAGAGCTGGTTTGAGAGGGAAAGCAGTGAAAGTTCATTTCCAGGCACTTGGACACAGGGCTCTGAAGGGGATGATTCAGCAATTATATGACAGGAGCTGGCCAATTTGAGGTTTTCAAAATATTTGGAATGAGTCAATGAAGGAAATGTAGTACAGAGCTAAGGAATGGGCGTGTGGAATTGGAACATTTTTGTATAGAAGTGAAAGTTGAACTCTATGGTAGAAAATGGGCATAAGTAGGAGGGGGTCCAACTCTCCCTCAAAAGTGCAGGGTGCTGAATTTGGTGTTGTATATATATCACTAATTTCTTTTTTTAAATGTATTTATTGACTTCAGAAAGAGAGGAAAACACTTATTTGTTGTTCCACTTATTTATGCATTTATTGGTTGATTCTTGTATGTGCCCTGACAGGGGATCAAACCCACACCCCTGGTGTATCAGGATGAAGCTCTAACCAACTGAGCTACATGGCCAGGCTATATATTACTAATTTCTATAAAATATGTGGCACTACTAGGACAGAGGAAGGATGCAGTGGAAAAAAATTGCTGGAGCTTTGGAGCTTTGGTGGTTCAGAACTTACTATTGATTAATCAAGAAGGGAGATCCAATCCTCAACAAAACATTGGCAACCACATCCAACTATACATTGAAAAGATCATACACCATGACCAAGTGGGATTCATCCTAGGGATGCAAGGATGGTTCAATATTTGCAAATCAGTAAATGTAATACCTCACATCAACACAAGCAAAGACAAAAATCACATGGTCATATCAATAGAAGTGGAAAAGGCATTTGATAAGGTACAGCACCCATTCTTGATAAAAACACTCAGCAAAAGGGAATAGAGGGAACATTCCTCAACATAATAAAGGCCATATATGAGAGACCTACAGCCAACATCATACTCAATGGGCAAAAACTAAAATCTTTTCCACTAAGATCAGGAACAAGACAAGGTTGTCCACTTTCACCACTTTTATTCCATATAGTATTGGAAGTTTTAGCTACAGCTATCAGACAAGAAAAGGAAATAAAAGGCATCCAAATCAGAAAGGAGGAAACAAAACTGTCATTGTTTGCAGATGACATGATAGAGTATGTAGAAAATCCTATAGACTCTGACAAAAAACTGCTTGACCTAATAAACAAATGTGGCAAAACAGTGGGATACAAAGTCAATATCCAGAAATCAAAGGCATTTTTGTATACCAATAATGAAACAGCAGAAGCAGAAATCAGGAAAAAAATCCCATTTGATATAGCAAAAAGAAAAATAAAATACCTAGGAATAAATCTAACCAAAAAAGTAAAAGACCTGTATACAGAAAACTACACAACACTGAAGAAAGAAATCAAGGAAGACACAAATAAATGGAAACATATAGCATGTTCATGGATTGGAAGAATTAACATCATCAAAATGTCCATACTACCCAAAGCAATTTACAGATTCAATGCAATACCTACTAAAGTACCAAGGGCATATTTCACAGACATAGAACAAACACTTCAAAAATGTATATGGAATCATAAACGACCCCAAATAGCTGCTGCAATTTTGAGAAAGAAGAACAAAGTAGGAGGGATCACAATACCCAATATCAAACTATACTACAAGGCCACTATAATCTAAATAGTCTGGTACTGGCCCAAGAACAGACACATAGATCAATGGAACAGAACCCAGAACCCAGAAAGAAACCCAAGTCTCTACAGTCAAGTAATATTTGACAGAGGGGGCAGCAACATAAAATGGAGTAAAAACAGTCTCTTCAACAAATGGTGTTGCGAAAACTGGACAGCTATGTACAAAAAAATGAAACTCAAGCACCAACTTACACCATACACAAAAATAAATTCAAGGTGGATAAAATACTTAAATATAAGCCATGTCACCATTAAAGTCCTAGAGGAAAACATAGGCAGGAAAATCTCAGATATTCATGCAGCAACATTTTTACTGATACGTCCCCCACAGCAAGGAAAAAAAAGGAAAGAATAAACAAATGGGATCTCATCAAAATAAACAGCTTCTGCACAGCTAAAGAAAACAGTATTAAAATAAAAAGAGAACCAACTGTATGGGAAAACATATTTGCCAATGATACCTCAGACAAGGGTTTAATCTCCAAAATATATAAAGAACTTATATGACTCCACTCTAAGAAGACAAGCAACCCAATTAAAAAATGGGCAAAGGACTTGAACAGACACTTCTCCAAGGAGAACATACAGAGGATCCAGAGACACATGAAAAGATGCTCAATATTGCTAACTATCAGAGAGATGCAAATTAAAACCACAATGAGATACCACTTCACACCAGTCAGAATGGCCATCAAAAACAAAGCAACAAACAACAAATGTTGGAGAGGTTGTGGAGAGAAGGGGACCCTAGTGCACTGTTGGTGGGATTGGAGACTGGTACAACTACTATGGAAAATACTATGAAATTTTCTCAGAAAACTAAAAATGGATCTGCCTTTTGACCCAGCAATTCCACTGCTAGGATTATATCCTAAGAACCCTGAAACACCAGTCCAAAAGAACCTATGCACCCCAATGTTCATAGCAGCACAATTTACAATAGCCAAGTGTTGGAAGCAACCTAGATGCCCATCAGTAAATGAATGGATCAAAAAACTATGGTATATTTACACAATGGAATTCTATGCAGCAGAAAGAAAGAGGGAGCTCCTACCTTTTGCAGCAGCATGGACACAACTGGAAAGCATTATGCTAAGTGAAATAAACCAGGCGGTGAAAGACAAATACCATTCATTGATCTCACCTTTAACAGGAACCTAAACAACAAAACAAAGAAACAAGAGAAATATAACCAAAGACACTGAAATAGAGAACAGACTGACAGAGTTCAGAGGGGAGAGGAGAGGGAATTTCAGGGGAATTTCAGGGAAAAAGGGGAAGGGTTTACAGGAATAAGTATAAAGGACACATGGATAAAAACTAGGGGCGGGTGGAAATGGGAGGGAGGAAGGGAGGCCTGGGTGGGTGGGTTGGGATGGGAGTAAAAGACAGAAAATTGTACTGTAAAAACAATTAAAATTAAAAAAAAGGGAGAACCACAACCTTGCCACCTTTGTAGTGGCCACGGGATCATCAGATTTGAGTGTCATTATAATCCTGACTCGCTGCACCAGGATCTTATGAGTTTGGAGAAAGTGACAAGCAGAGGAGATGGGACAGAAGACTTTCATAAAGAGTTTGGAGTAGAAGCAAAGCAAAAATGAGTGGTGTTCCTTCCCTCATCACTTTCACCCCTTCTCTGTCCAGTCTTCATTCATTCATTTACTCATTCATTCATTCATTCATTCACTCATTCATTCTTCCTGCAAACATCACTGGGCACTTGCTAGGTTCTAAGCACAGTTCTAAATGCTAAGGAAATATGAATGAGGCACAAAACAAAAACTGTTCCTTTCTTTAAGGAGTGCAGTCTAGTGAAATTATGGAAAAATTCTTTCTGGTATTTTCTCTAAGGCTGGTAGTGGATTCAAAATTTCTACATAGTTGGGGCTTAGGAGTAGCCCTCTGGTGAAAAGTGGGGGCTAGGAACTTATTTCAAAAATACATTTATTTACTAAGTCTACTTTTTTAAAAAAAGTGTATTATTTTGGAGTGGCTTAGAGATCCTAAAGGATATCTTTGAAAGTTAAAACCCCCAAGGCTATACCCCTTTACTTAGTCAATATTTTTAGACATGCTTTCTGGATTTATGTCACTGCATTGTAAATAACTGGCTGAATTGAACAGACATATTTTCATAGAGAAGACCACACTGATAAGAATGAAACAGGGACAGACAAGTGTCGCTTAGGGCACTGGGTGACTGAACTCCCATATCATGCCTTTTCTGAGCTGCATGGAAGGAGCTCGGGCTTTGCAGCCCATTTTTACATCCCAGCTCTGCAAGAACAGTTGCAGGACCTGGAGCAAATCATTTAACCTCTCTGAGCTTCCTGTCCTCTCCTGTGAAATGGAGAACATAATTAAATGTGCTAAACTAACATAATGCCTGAGCTGTGGCAGGCCCTCAATAAACATTTCTCTCTCTCTCTCTCTCCCCCTCTCCCTGTGGTCAGAAAGTATAGAGGCTGAAAGAGGTTGACTGATGCAGGGTGTGAAGGGTGTGAAGGAGTCATTAGCACTTCTCAGAGACATTTTCGCAGAAATGATCAGAAATGTTTCCCTTTAAGTCTGAGGAACTGTTTAAAATCTGGACAAATTCTGATGATACACAGACTAGAAACCATTGATCTGCTTAGACTGACATTTTCCTGTCTCCCAAATGCCACTTCTAAACCTTCACCACACCCTTGTTTTTTTCCACTAAAACTTGTCTTTCTAATCTTTGCCTGGGGAATCTACTGACCTCCTTGTTGCAACTCCACGTTCCTCAAATAATTTGGCACCTACTGTATAGATGTCTGTTCCCTACTGAGTCCCACTCTGATTCTGAGCGGCCTTCATGGCTATGAAAGATGATGCATCTGAGACATGAGAGTGCCCAGCTTCACAGGTTCTTGTCTTTACATCTCCTGAGACCTTCCTCTTTTTCTTCTCAGCTGTGGTCACTTGAGACCTTTACTCAGAGCTGCTTCACCTCCATGATCATAACCTTCAATACAGCATCTCATTTCCTGACCACGAGTGCCTCTAGCTCGTACTCTCTTTTCCCTCTAGACCTATTCTACAACCTTATTGAGGTATTTATCTTCTTGACTTACAATTTTCTTATATATTTTCCCTTCCCAGCATCCCTCGCTTCTCCCTTCAGCCTAAGACAAGTGATGTGTCATTTAGAGGAACCTCCTTATCTCCTCTGCCCTCATGTGCTCTACTTCAGCTACTGATCCCAATCTTGAGTTATTCCAGATAGCTGCCTTTGTGTCTCCTTCCCATCTGAATTACCGCACTCAGTGCGAAAAATCGCAGCACCCTATGCACTGTTGTTGCATCAGCGGGGGTTCCAGTGATCCCCTGCAATCCTCCCACAAATTCCTACCCCAGATTCCTCCTGTTGCCTGCAGTGGCTATTGCATACTTGTTTCACAATCCCGAAATTCTCATCCAGGTGAGAAACTGGGAGTTTTCTCCCTGAGACTCCTTCAGTGACTCCTCATCCTGTTTAGGACAACAGAGTACTCAAGGCATGCCATGAATTAACCCTGCCTTCTTCTGCACCTCTTTTCTAGCCATTTACTCCATGATTTGATCTGCTGTGGTTACCTGGAGGCACTGTGCTCTCTCACATGTTTTGTTTTTCACTTGCTACTGCTTCTATCTGGAATCCTGGTCCGCATTGTAATATGCTTGGCAGATGTCTACTCTATGCCTTGCCTTTTTAGGAAGCTTTGTTTCGAGCCCCCTGCTGAGGATTAGGTTCATCTCTTCTTAGCTTCCATAGCAACTCCCTTGGCACTGACCTACTTCTATGTGCTTGATATTAGCTTTTGACCCCCCTGGCTCCCTTTCTACCCTCTAATTACTTCCTAGCAAACTAACCCAAATTGGGTGGCTTAAAACAACAGAAATTTATTGTTACCATTCTAGAAGCCAGAAGTACCAAATCAAGACGTTGGTAGGGCCATGCTCCCTCTGAAGGCACTAGGGAAGAATCTGTCCCATGCTGGTTTCCCAGCTGCTGGGAGCCACAAGCATTCCTTGCTCTGTAGATATATCACTCCAATCCTTCATCTCCATGGAGCTCTCTCTGCATATTTTTACATAATCTCCCCTCTGTGTATGTGTCTCTCTGTGTCCAAATTTCCCCCTTTTATAAGGGTATCAATCATAGTGGATTAGGGTCCATCCCCATGACCTCATTTTCACTTGATTACCTCTAAATAGACCCAATTTTCAAATAAGGTCACATTCTAAGGTATTAGGGTTAGGGCTTCAAGATACTAGTTTTTGCAGGACACAGTTGAATCTGTAACACATCCCTTCTCCATTCTGTATTCTAGAGGGGAGAGCTGCCCTTTATGGAAGCATCCACATGGTCTCTGAGGTCATCCAGTGTAGAGCCCCAGCAGGAGACTGGGGAGGGGGTAGGGAGATGTGAGGTCAAGGCAGAGTGTCCTGGTGGCGTTCTTCCTGCGGCCTTCCCTGGTGTGGGCTATGTGCTTCAGTGATAAGTCATTGCCTCATGAACAGTTACTCTGGGCAGCTCCTCTCCTTCCAGAGAGGGTTGGTAATCATTCCCTCTGCTTGTGTTTGGAGCTTAGAGGTGGTAACTGTTTATCTGCTTCTAGTCCCAGGTTACTGCACTACGCTTTGTGCATCCCTTAGAGTAACACCTTTGTAAATAGTCCATTTGGAAATAAACCTCTTATGGAATTTACCCCATTTTGAGTGTGCCTTTGTTTTCTGTTGGGACCCTAAAGATAACCTGAAAAATGCTACTTGTCTATTAACTATATTATCTGTTTTATTAACTATAATATGAACTCCTTGGAAGTATGTATCATATACTTTATTAATCTCTGAACCTATAGCACTTAGCATACTTCCTGCTGCTAGTAGGTGTTGAATAAATATTTTTCGTGGGAGGGAGGGGAGAATGGAAGTAAGGAGAAAAGGATAGGAGGACTATTGTCACTAAGCAGTGTTTGGTTGTAATTTAGTGTTCTGACAGCCTTAGACTATTTTCCCAGACACCAAGTCAATTCTGCAGCCATTCTCCATGTGTCTGCTCTGTATACACCCCTTCCCTAGGTACTGCAGGTTCTGGCTGGTAAATAGACTTGGCTCATTCCTCTAGTAGTTTTTATCCATGAATG
Source organism: Phyllostomus hastatus (assembly GCF_019186645.2). Lineage (NCBI taxonomy): Eukaryota > Metazoa > Chordata > Mammalia > Chiroptera > Phyllostomidae > Phyllostomus > Phyllostomus hastatus. The sequence goes on along the minus strand of NW_025333709.1, from coordinate 29,490,820 downwards.
GGCCAATGTGGCTAGAGTTTATAAAGCAGGGGATGTCTCTTGGGGGTGGGGTTGGAAGTGAAGCTTTAGACTGATGGAATGGGGCTCGGAGCAGCTTCTTTTGTTACAGGAAGAGAATGGATGAGTAATATTAAGGGACAAGGGAGATTCCACAACAAGAATTTATAATGCACCTAATCCAATTTACCATGTACTCCGCTACCAGATCAATCTTCCCAGAGTACATTGGGATAATGTCATTCTCATGCCTCAACATCGTCAATGATTATTTCCTGTGGAATGAAGAATGAGAATCTATTTTGACAAAATCCTCATGTTCCATATCTCCCATGGCTTCTCTGTGCCCACCAGTTACAGCAGACAAATCTCTTCTCCTGACAGGCTTCCTCTTCTACCACCATGGCTTTTCTCATGACTTCCCCTTTACCCAGAAAGAAAGGTCTTTTCTCTTGCTCATTTCCACTTGGAAAATTCTACCCGCACATGCCCCTCATTTTTTGTTTGCTCTTAGGTCCTTGTCCGCTCTTCCCTGCAACCTATGTTTCCCAGGCTCCATTGCCCACTGGCTTTGTTTTAGGTTCAGACACTGGGAGGTACTCGTGGAGGAGACGTGAAGGCAAGTAGTTTCTCCCACTCATGCTTTGCTTCTGGTGGCCTCTCCCACAGTGGGTCCATCACCACAGGCAGCCTTGCTCTCTCCTTCTGCTGAACAGCCCTTGACTTAGGGTCCCATAAGCTTCTTTTTTCTCTGTGTCTCCTGCTTAGGGGTGGTAGCTTCGCCCAGTTTTTGCTTGTCCCTGGGTTTTCTCAGTTACCCTGTTTAGTCTTTCTAGCACTTTTGTCATTAATTTTCTGTATCAAGTTTTCACTATTGAATCATGTGATCTGGCCCTTTTCCTGACCGGGCCCTGATTATAGACCATGCATCTGTCTGATGCCATCTTCCTTGTGAACCTCTTCTAATTATTTAGCTGAAAATAATTTTTCCTTTTCTTTTTAAAAAGTCCTCTAGAATTAAAAACCTGTTATTATATATTTGACATAATCGAACAGTATTAAAATATCCACTCATTTTGGAAGAAAGAAAAGATAATCTCAGAAATTGAAGAGGTGATTGACAATTACAAATACTTATTTTAATTCCTTTAATGGGTCCCAAACTATTTGTTCTGTGTAGTGATCTAGTCTTGTTCTCTGCTACTAGTTATAAGCACTGTATGCTTCTTAAGCTCTCTGGGTTTCTTCCTTACAGCACCAAGCTGAGAACTGTGTACATGGTACACACTCTTAATTTGTTGAGTTGGACATAGAGATCCATTACTAGCATACAGAAATAATATTAAAATTTATTTATTTTCAGAGAGAGGGGAAGGGAGGGAGAGATACATTGATGTGCGAGAGAAACATCAGTTGGTTGCCTCTCACACGCCCTTAACCAGGGACATTGCCTGTAACCTAGGCATGTGCCTTGACTGGGAATTGAACCTTTTGGTTCACAGGTTGGAGCTCAGTCTACTGAGTCACACCAGCCAGAGCTGATTTTTTACATTGATTTTTTATCCTGTGACCTTGCTGAGTTTGTGTATGTGTATATGTATGTTTGTGTGTGTGTATATATATACACATATAAAGATTCTTTAGAGTTGTCTGCATATATTACCATGTCATCTGCAAATAGTTTGACTTCTTTCCAATATGAATGCTGTTTGTTTGTTTGTTTATTTATTTTTGGCTTATTGTAAGGGCTGGGACCTCCAGTATAATGTTGAATACCTTTAGAATATCTTTGCCTTGTTCTTTACTTTAAGAAGAACATATCATGTCTTTTGTCATTAAGTATGATGTTAGCTGTAGATTTTTTTATACATGCTCTTTATCAGGTTGCAAGAAGCTTCTTTCTATTCTTAGTTGGCTAAGAGGTTTTATTATGAATAGGTGATGAATTTTCTTAAATGCCTGTCTATATTGGTTGAAATGGTCATATGGTTTTTCTCATTGTTTTTCTATTAATATAGTGAATTTTATTGATTATTTTACAAAAAATTAGAAAAATCAGAATAAATGGAGACATGAATAAAATATCAATCTCAAACCAATGGTTGGCACAATGCTTAAGAGTAAAAGTCTAGAAACATTCTCATAAAGCCAAGAACCATATTGCATATCTAAGACAGCTTCGATACAAAGGTATCAGCAGTGTTACTTATTATATTCTGGAAGTTTTATTCAAGGCAAATGGACATCGAAGGTAAATACCTCTTTAAAAAGAAGAAATAAAATAATAATTTTGTGTAAGTAATATGATTATATTCCTAAAACCAGAAATGATTTAACATAAAGACTACTAGGAATAACTTGTAAAGATCAGTAAGGTGACTGGTTTCACAGTAAACAAAAGAAATGATTTATGACAAAAAAGTAATGAATACAAGTAATATAAGGGGAAACTATACAAGAGGAAATAATACAAGGGGAATACAAATGAGAGTAGGAACAAAAATATAAAACATCTAGGACTTAATACAGAACCTATATGTAGCAACTTTTGTGAAAACATAAAGAAAAATAATTTCCTAACTTATTCTATGATTTAAATGCAAATCCCATTAAAATCTCAATGGTTGGCAAGGCAAGTTTAAGAGGATAACGTTTCAAGTCAGTAGGGCAGAGATGGACTATTATTCAGTGATTAAACGCTGTTCAGAATATTGGCTAGTCATTTAGAAAATATAAAGTTAAGTTCCTACTTCACACGTTACACCAAAACAGTTTTGCAGTAGTTAAAATTTAAGTTTGGATAAGGAAACCATAGCCCTGACCTGTGGGCTCAGTGGGGTGGGCATCCTGCAAAGCAAAAGGTCGCCGGTTGGTTCCAGGCCAGGGCACACTCCTGTGTGGCAGGTTTGGTCCTGGGTCCAGGTGCACATGAGCTGCCCTGGTCAGTGGACTGATGTTTCTCTCCCTCTCGTCTCCCTCCCTCCTCCTCCCTATAAAAATAAATAAATAAAGTCTTAAAAAAAAAAGAAAAAGGAAATCATAGAAATAGTGGGAAACATACTTGTAAATATAGTTTAGAGCAGAATATTGAGTGTCTTTGTTTTTCCATTTATATTTTCCATTTTTCTAGAGTTATTATCTATTTAAAAAGTGATTATATAACTAAAGAAAAGCTTTTCCTGTGTAGAACACTTAGCTCAGCATAAAATTTTAGGATAAAGAAAGCCATTTGTTTTTCCTTCAGGTTTGAGCAAAGCCCAGGCTTGGTTTGCTCTGACTATAGGGGTAATATTGTCTGTTTTTATTTATTTTTTACTCACATGACTTTTTCTATGTTGAGATAGATGAAATAATTATATATTCTTTTTTTCTAGCCATTAGGCCTGAGGTCTCTCAGAGGGAGTGTTCACTGATGACAATATGCTGGCAAATATAGTCACGCCTCCATTCTAATCCTGAAAAGGGGTTATTGGAGCAATTTGCCCTTTAAAAGTGGTGTTGCTTAGTTAAAATTAATTGTATCTTAAAATATTGCATTTAAAATATATGTACACTTTCATTAACAAAAATTACAAAAACACTTTACTGGCTGCTCAGTTATTTTCATTAGTTGTTTGAATGCTAAGGTGAGATAAAGAATATTATTTATTATTATACTTACTTGAAGATTTAACCTTTTATAAAGTGTAAGGCACTCTTTATTTTACTGTAAATAATGAAGTGTGTTTTATACATTTTCTCACTTCAAATAATTTTTTAATTTTAATTTAGTTGAGTCCTATGAATGGAGAGGGAAAGTCTGAGGACAGATAGGGGTAGTTTTGCCCTGGGATCCCTCAGCATAAATGAGCATAGAGAGGTGGAGATGATACGAAATTCATTGTAACTCAAAAGTGTGTGCTACTGCGAGGAATATATTCTTTAAACCAATGATGGAAGTGACTGTTTACTGGGCTCTTACTTCGTGCTGGGTATAATACTAAACTGTTTACTCATTTAATCCTCATGACAGGCTGAAGTGCAAATGTTATTCAGGAAAGAAAAGCATTTCTAAAGAATGAAGGTGCCCAAGGAAGGAATGGGCTACTCATACGGCAGGAAGTCCCCACAACCAGAAATGTTCAGAAAGAGACCAGGTCACTATTTGCCCGGAATTCAGGGAGGCACTTCTTTCTGTCTCAGGTGGGAGGTTGGCTCAGGTGACATTTGGGGGTTATAAACTGCCTCTGGGTTTTTACAATTCTACCCTGCAGAGATCACTGTACCTTGTGATACGAACCAAATGACACACAAAATAAATCACTCATTTAAAATCCAAATGTTATGTCAAAGCAAATCAATTATTTCTGTCAGTCAAGACATTTAGTATGATTTGTTTAGACACATACTACATGTAGCCTTTGGTTTATTTTTTACCCTTGAGATCTCATTGCACTCAAATTTAAAAGTGGGTTACTAAAATGGGACCCTAAAATTGTTGCGTGGGTCCCCAGCCAGCAGTGACCACGGAATGCTGTGGATGGCTCACCGAAACACACGCGAGAAAAAACACACATGCACAGAGACAAACTAGTTCCTGTGGGGAAGTAGGGACGAAATGGCCACCCCCCCCAGTGGGGAGCACTCTGATTTACCGTCCATACCTGCTTTTATTGGGCTCATTTTGCATAATAATTCAGGTAAAGTACAGTACTCATTAGGGGGAAGTAAGGAATCATAGAAAACAAAGAACTCTGCCGGTCTATTTTGAGTCAGGGTCAAAGAGCTGTAAGACTTTGAGGAACATAACTTCCTCCTTGGACCCCTCTCATTCAACTGAGAGCATTCTAAACAAAGAAGGTTTCACAGTAATTTACATGTTCTTTCTTAGGCCTGATCACCCGGGGAATCCGCCCTTTTCAGCACAGAGCTGCACCACCCTGTCATTGTTTCAGGCTTAGGTGGAGCAAGGGAACTAAGGCAACTGGGAGACAAGGAGGTTTTTTTCCCAGACGCTGAGAACTCAGGCTATGTCAAAGCCGAGGAGCGAGGGTCCATCACCCCCTTTTGCTGCAGCCCCCCAAGTCCTTCTTTTGGGGGGGCCTCCCAAAGTGATCGTGCCTGTCTTAGGTCGTTCCCCCCTTGGGGAATCTTACCTGTCTTTGGCTAACCGACCAAGCTTTTTGGGGTTCAGTCATGAATAAAGCAGCAGAAGCAGCATTCCTGCCAGGAAGATAAGCTTTTGTCTCCTTGCTGGCTTACGGTTCCAAAAGTGTTCCCTTAGCCTTAGCCTAGGTGGGGGTTTCCGCTTCTGATACCAGTCAGGGCGGTTCCCAACATAAAATTATGATGACTTTAATATTGAAATTCAAATATGTTTTTGATTTCTCAGTTCTAGCACAGAAGACTTTGGGGAAACTCATAATCAGTGTGATAAAAAGTAAAAGGCACGGATGTCAGCCTTGTGCACACTTTGGTTCATATCAGCTATGTTTGGTGTACTTTCTGGCTAGTCTGTGATCTTGGCAAATTCAGTGTGTGTTCTGAGTCCCAGGTCTCTTTTTCTTGGATAAGGAAACCCGAGGACAACGCTTACTTCACAGCTCTGTAGTGACAATTACACAATTTATGCCTAAATGGTTGCTTCTATTATTACATTAAAAAATCGTCACATTACATAGACTTAAATTTTAAATTTTTCATTTCTTTTTTATGTCACTATTTTTTTATATTTTTAAAAGTAAAGGAAAAATTTGCATATAGAAAAATGCATATATATTATGGGTACAATTTATACATTCATGTAACCATCTCCCAACTTCCATTCCAGAAATTTCACTCATGCACTCTTCTAGTAAATTCTCACTGACCTCCCCTGACTCCAGACAACTACTGTTCTGATTTCTATCACCATTAATAATTTTTCATGTTCTTGAATTTTATATAAGTAGAATCATAACGTATATACTCTTGAACCAGGTTTCTTCTCATCCAAGGAATGTTTTTGAGATTCTTCTATGTTGTTGTATCAGTAGTTCACTCCTTTTTTACTACTGAGAAGTATTTCACTGTATAAATCAGTTTGTTTATCTATTTTCCTATGGATGAGAGTGTGGGGTACTTCCACGTGGTCATTCTATAACTATAGCTGCTACGACCTTTCTTGTACAAGTGTTTTTGTATATATATGCTTTTATTTATATTGAGCAAATACCTACAGTGGAATTACCAAGTAACAGAGTAGGTATATGCTCATCTTTGTAAGAAACTGCCAGTTTGCCAAAGAGGTTGTACCATTTTCCTTCCACTAGAGATGTGAATGACATTTGATATTGTTAGTCATAAATTTTAGCCATTGTACTGTGTACAAAATGATATATCACTGTGTTTTTTTTTTATTTGTCTGATGACTAATGATGTTAAACATATTTTTATATTCTGACTGGCTATTTTTATATTTCCTTTAAGGAAAGACTTGTTCAAGTCTTTTGTCCATATTTGTTTAAATTACTTTACTGTTGTTCAACTTTTGTCCATATTTTTATTGGCTGTTTCTTTTTATTGTTGATTTGTACAAATCCTTCATATGTTATGGATATACATTTTTCATATAAATATACCTTGAATTTGCATGTGAACATTCTCTGTGACTTGCCTCTACACTTTGTTTTCTGTCTTTTGATGAGCAAAATTTAAAATTTTGATAATATCCAATTCATTGACATTTTCTTTTAGGTTTAGTGCCTTTTTTGTGCTCTCACTAAGAAATCATGGCTAACCCAAGGTCATGAAGATATCTTCCTATGATTTCTTCTAGAAGCTTTATAATGTTAACTTTGATGTTTAGCTCAATGGTCCTGATGACCCTTCCTTAGACCAAACTTCGGTAAGGATCCTTTGAGTCCTCTTTCTGATTGGGCCCCACCCCTGGGTTCTTACTTGACTCACTCATTCCAGGCTTAGCAAGAATCCTTGTCAATCAGTTTAGTGAAAAGCCTCCAAACTTGATCTGATCAGCCTTAATATCTAATCAAATTCCTAATTCCCTACTCTTATCACTCACATCACCCTGGCCTGCCTTGGGCGAGAATTCTTCCCTTTGAGTCAGTCTAGCAAGAATTGCTTTAGCCTTGATGTTTTTTCTTAGTAATCAATTTCCATCCCTTGACACTCCCTCCCACTCTGCCCCCTGGCTGCAAATCCCCACCTGTCCTTGTTGAATTCAAAGTTGAGCCCAATCTCTCTTCCCTATTAAAAAACCCACACTGTATTATTATTCCCCCCTGAATAATGTCTGTCTTACCATGTTTAACAAGTGTCATGAATAAATTTTTCTTAGTAGTCCATCTTGAATTAATATTTGTGGTGGTGTGAGGTAGGTGTTGAGATCCTTTGGTTTGTTTTTTAAACTGGAATTTATTTGCACACTAACATTGCAATACTTTCTTTCTTTTCTTTTTTTTAAAAAGATTTCATTTATCTATTTTTAGAGAGAGTGGAAGGGAAAAAGGAAGAGGGGGAGAGAAACATCAATGTGTTAGTTGCCTCTTGCGTGCTCCTTACTGGGGACCTGGCCCGCAACCCAGGCATGTGCCCAGACTGGGTATTGAACTGGTGACCCTTTGGTTCACAGGCCGGCACTCAATCCACTAAGCCACACCAGCCAAGACTAAGACTGCAATATTTTTGAGATCCCAAAATGAAACATGCAGTTTCAGTTGTCACAAGAAATGACAATTTCTTGGTGGGACAAAGACTCCTGGATGAATATGTACCATTCATTATTGTTATTCATTTCTATTTTCCTTACATTTTGATATTTCCTTGGCTTCTGATTAAGCAGGACAGTTTTTGTGAGGAGGCAGCTCAGGCTGTCTGGTGTCAGTACTTATAATTACCCCTAACTCTCTCCCTAGTGATTTGCACCTCTCTTTCTATTTCCCCTCCCTCTCCCCAAATCTCCATGCTTCATGCCTTTGTTGATGGATCACATAACGTTTTCTTCCTTACATTCTTAAATTCTTAAGCAATCAAGATAATTTTGTCATAGCAAGGTATTTTATTTTTGTAATAAAGTAGATTTATTTTGTAGCTCCTATGTTATTACTTATGTTTCATTGAAAGATTGAAATCTTTGTAATAATGAATTATGTTTATGGTACAGAGTTAGGACTTGATGCAGCACTGACTCCAATGTAATTCTGCAAGGCTTTACTATGTGTTAGGTTTGGGTTCGACTGTTCCTGGATGAACTTTTCCAAAGAGTTCGCAGTCTGGTAGAGTAGCTAGACATGTCAGTACCGGTGTTTTAGCCTGTGTGAGTGTGAGGAGGTAGAGAACTATGGATACAAACAGGAGAGTCTGTTGAATTCTTGTGTCCAAGTAGTCATCAAAGTCTTCTAAACTGATTTTTGAAGAACAAATATGATTTTTTCCTGGGAAAACAAAAAGAGTCAATAATTTTATATCCAGGGAACAGCAGGAGCAAAGGTATTATTAAACAAAGATATATAAGAATCACAAACATGACTGTCTGATATATTATCCAATGTTTGTAAAGCATGGGAATAGCTAAAGTGAAGTAAGGTGCCTGGATTTTTAGAAGCCTTAGTGCCCCTTATATTGTTTGGTTCTATATTTGGTGGGTAATCTCTAAAAAAGCAAAGAGCATCATTGTTAAGCTTACCTTTCTTCAAAGTCCCTCTAGTGCTTGTAAATATGGGATGCACATAATGGTGATTTTGCTCATTTTAATAAAAGACCCATGAACACATTTAAAGAGACAATACTCTCATTGTCTTGAAAGGTTAGACTAATATAAAAAATTTCAATGAATTCCAGAATTTATTATAATGTAGATCTTGAAATGCCGGCAGAAATCCAGGGTGGCCCATTATGCCACCATAAAATAGTGTAAGAGAACTGTGTAAGAGAACTATGGGAGACAAGTGAAAACACATGGTTTGACCATTAATATCTCTCCTATATTTTTTCCAAACAACGAGAACAACAGCAGTCTGGGAATGTTCTCTGCTTTTTGCTTTCCCTCCCCATTCTCTCTCCCTCTTTCCATTTTTCTTTCTCTCCTTTTACATTTCCCTCTGTCCTTTTCCTCCATTCCTTTCTCTTGTTTTGACAACCATTTCAATGTTCCATAGCACCCCACTTATTGAGAATCAGGAAAAGATTCTGTTTATTTGCAAAAACCAAACTGTACACTGGCACTTTAAAGAGAGAACTTTAACCTCTTTGAACTAACACGGTCATTGGAAGGGCTAAAGCAATAGGCCCTCCTAGACTAACCCCTCCCCCACCCCCCAGAGGTATGACCTCAGAACAGCATCCCAGAACTGGCCTGCCTGGAAATTTCTTACTCTCTCAATCTGGAATGTGGGCAGTGAGAAATCCCTCACTGGAACTCTGTTCCAGAATGTGCCATATTAAGTGTGATCCAGAGATCAGGAAGCCTCTTCCATTGTAGTTATTACTTCAAGAGCCACTCTGTTCCTGCTAGCCCCGTAGCAGCATAAGCTCTCAGAAAGCTAGTGACTGCACAGGAGTGGATGCCTCAGCAACCCAGTGTCTCCCTGGCTGTTCTTGCTGGCAGCCAGAGTAGAGGTGGAAGAACTATTGTCTTCACCTCGTTTCCACCCTCCAAAGCTCATAAAAGTGAATTTGCTTGACCACGCCTAAGTGGCACACAGAGTCTAAGCTGCAAAGGAGTTTGGGAAATGCAGATTTTTAGCTGTTTCAGTTTTGCAAATCATGAAAGCACACTAGGAGAGAAGAATGGATGCTGTGTGCCAATCCACCATGTCTACTATGCTAAGAATCTTTTCAAAATCATAGTAAATTCAGTGAGTTTTCATAGCTTCTAATGAAAATTCATGTGAGTATAATTTTAAGTTTTTAAAAAACTAGATGTGTTCACTTAAGCATTTATTAAGTACCTATTATATGCAGGCATTCTGCATGGTTACAAAGGTCTCCACTCTCAAAGGTCACAGCCTCATTATAAAGACATGTGTACAACAATTTACCATAGAGCGAAAGAACTGAAATATGTACAAAATGCAGTGGCAGAGAAGGGGAGGAAGTGATTAGCTTAGTTGAGAGTGGGGAGTCAGTGCGGAGTTGACCTTGGCTTGGACTTAAACAATGGGTAGTGCTCTTCTAAGACATCAGGGAGGTGGGCTTCCCAGGCAGAGGGAGTGCATGGGCAAAGGTGCAGACGTGTGACACAGTGTGGCTCTGTAAGGGAACTGAAGACAGAACACCATTTTGTCCCTTAGGAGTAATCTGTTTTCATACCATAGCTCAAGTATTAAGAAATTATTATATGAATTATAAATTTTCTGTTTAATTAGAAAACACTATTCCCATTTTAAAAATATATATTAAATGGAAAACTTTCTAAAATAAATAGGTCACTGATGGACTGGTTTAGTAACTAAGTGAACTAGGTACTGAGCACATACTAATTTTATAGCATCATAATAGACATTAAGGGGGATGGAAAAAAATGTCAGAAATTGTCCTGAATTCCAAGAACTCCCAGACTAATGGAGGCACTAAGGCATATGCCAGAAAAATATTTTAAAAATAAAATTAGGGAGTAGGGGTGATATTAAACATATTAGCAAATTTTATACTTAGTTGGAGAATTACAATTAAACGGGATACTGGCTATAAACAGCTGGTCCATCTGTATCAGTGTGTATCCTGAAAACGTACAAGCCCTGCTTGAATGTATATGATTCTCTAACCTAAAGGTCCCTGGGCCCTTAGAGTCTTTGGATTCAAATAAATTTGCATATGATTAACCGCACATATAATTCCCGTTCCTGCCCACCTGTACCCACAGGACCCCCAGTTTTACCACCTTAAAAGTCTTCCTATAGTTTCCCAGGGAATCCCTCAAAGGTTGCATCACATGTGCTGGCTTTTGTGGAGACAGGTATGTTTTTTTAAGTGGTGGCTCACAGAACATGAAGGCCTCTTCAGACCCAGGTGATCAAGGGAAGCAAGGGGTTGGGAGGAGGAAGATTCTCCACTCTGCAGCCCAGACCCCTGCATGGCAGCCAGAGGAGCAGCAGAGAACAACATCTTTGTCATGGTTTTGGCTTTCTCAAGGTAAAAACCTTCAGAATTGGGGAGAGGATCCTTCTGAGGACCATGGACAGAAATCACCCACCGAGAGCAGTTGAAGTGGACCAGTGGAAACAATGCAGTAGGAAGTCAACAATAGTGTGGTGCATGCTGGGAGGAGCTGGGAAGTGAACTGATGTCTGGCCCAGCTCCTTGCACCTGATCTTAGAAAATAAGTACCCAGATGTGAGTTTAGGCCAGTGTTTCCCAAAATATGCTGCTAAGGTTGTATGTATCACAATAATTTAGAGAACTTGTTAAAAGTGTGGATCAGTTGCATCCTTATTTACTCCAAAGTGAATACTACTCAAGACCCTTTTTTCTAAGTGCCTATAGACATTCACAGCTGATTACACCCATTTTATATTTTATTTTATTACTGTCTATTATTGCTTAATGTTTGATCTGTATGTGAAATCCCTGTAGTTTTATCCCAAACCCACATTGCCTGAGTATATCAAAACTGGGTAAATCCTAAATTTAAAAAAACAGTTCTAGCCCTCTGCTATATTCTTGAATTTTAAAAAAGACACTAAACACTGGCAAGTGGTACTTACGGGTCTAGGCCATGGTTGTATTCTATTAAAGAATAATTCCCACATGTAACCAGAAATAGGATTATTACTACAGCCTTAGAAGGAGGGTAGAGTGACACTTTTTGTTATATATGTAAATATATTAAAAAATCTTCCTCCTAATAAGCTTTTTCTCTCCCCAGATGTTAAACTAACCATGAAGAAAAATATTATCAATACACAGCACTCCTTCATAAACATTCCCAATGTGGTTGTCCCACACATGGAAAAGGAAGTAAGGAGGATGGAAAATGGAGCATGCAGGTAACTCGATGCAATTTTTCTATGCATTTTCAATACCAGCCACATTCCTTAAATTTAACTAGGTTTAGTTTCCATTTAACTTCTAATTTGTACCCTTGAAGTTTGTAATTTATTTAATGTAGTAAATTTACTTAGAGTTTGAAATAGCGTAACTTGAATATCAAATAAATAGATATTATCGGGTCCATTATTTAGAAGCTCCTATGCCAAATATTTCCTTATTCACTGACAGGACCTTTCCTCATGGGACATTTCAATTCTAAAAAGATCATGTTTCCATAGATAAATGTGAAAAAAATACAGAATGTGAAATGCCAGCATGTTTTAAAAGTATAATTTAAAGTAGTTACCCTATAAATAAAGAGAATGTGTATACATGTGGTTTAATATACTTTTGATGGACAGCATGTTTTTACAGGTTAGTCCATACAATTGCATAATATGACCTAAAATACACTTTCCGTTTGGTAAATATTAACATTAATCAAACAAGAGAGTTGTGGAAGACCTAAAAAGTACTGTCTTAATTACACGTATCTCACTGAATTGTGCCTATAATTCTATGTAATCTGTACAGCTCTCATTTCACTCTAATTGAAAGTTGTTGTGTGTGTTAGTTTGAGAGGGCAGGAGACGGGATGAGGCAATGGTCCCCCTAATGAGAACTTGGTTTAGAACATTGATCTAATTCAGCTCTCCCTCCCGTTGGACTGCAGTTCCTTTTCCGACGATGATGGCAGTGCCTCTATATTTGAAGACTCTGAGAGTGAAGCCCCCTGTGCGAGAGATTCCTCTGGAAATAATTCATGCAGAAGGGGCGGGCCATCACAGAGGTGAGCAGTATGATCCGTCCCTCCATGCTGGTTTTTAAACCATTGTTTAGATGAAAAGAAGATCTCCTTTAGTGGACTTGGCAAATGCTCCTGCTCCCACTAACTACACAGGATCTTAGGAGGAACTCCTTACTTCTGTTCCTGACCCTTTTCTTTTCTTGGGAAATTGCCACTGCCTGATGATTATTTGTGTCCATGGGCCTCCAAGTAATTCTCTTGCTGAGCATTTTCCCTGAGACACGTGCTGTCTCTTAAGAAACCTCATGCCCTAGTCCTCTCTGATCTCCTCCTCCTTTGTGATCCTTCTTCCAGGGTCCTGAAGCTGTTGTATGTGAGAAGGGGGGACTGTCATTTTTTTAAATGCTGTATCCCATTTGGCCCTCCTTTCAGGGAGGTAGAGTGCTGGAGTGAGTAGCCAGAAAAGAAAAGCTTAACGTCCTTTGCAAGGAATAAGCGGTTATGGAAACTTCACACATGTGACTCTGAGGGTGTGGAAGCAGCGTGGTGTTTGCGTGAGTCAGGGGGTCCCATCTTAGGGAACATATTCTTTTTTTTTTTTCATTTTCTCCCCCCTTTTTTTCCCCTTCTCTCCTATTTCTCTTTTTAATGTCCACCTCCATCTTTTCCACTGGTTTCATTTGCCTTTCTTCTCTTTTCTATCTTCCTAAGTCTAAGAATTAGGTCTCTTGAGAGAGTTAGCGGCATTGAGCAGGCTCACTGGAGACCAAGAAGGATGTTACTTCTTGGTGTGGGCATCAGTCAATAGGCGTGTACTAATCACTTTGGTTCTTGGTCTTTTATTTGATAGCTCATGCTTTATGGAGGCTTTATATTTTCAAAAATTGTCTAGACAATTACCAGTAATAAGTAGAAACTGAAAAGAATTTTTTCTTTAAGACTGTGTGCTTACCATGGACACTATATGATTTCACTGCATTTTTTCATTTCCTAGGGAGCAGTACCTGCCTGGTGTCATTGCACTTTTCAATGTTAACAACAGCAGCAATAAGGAGCAGTAAGTACATTTACAATAAAGGACAAAAGCTTTGTTTATAAAGAAAACCACTAAAATGGTAGGGATATAGCTGAACCTGTTATAGAGCAGATATTTTCTAGGCAAACTCTATGTAATACAATGGCAATGATATTGTTATTTTGTTGCTGGTTTATGAACTTCTGAAAAATGTAGCTACCCGTATTAAAAATAGTCTGTATGTGTTTGGATACTGCAAATTACAATAAGGGGACCCATCTCTCTTTGAAGGGTAAGCGCTGCCACCGGCTTCTGATATGTCTAAATCCTGTCACCCCTGCTGCTGTCAGGAAACCCAGTTCTGTAGCAGCATCACCTATTACCGACTCTGGCCTACAGAATATGATACCGCTGAGCTTCGCAGTGATGCTGGTGTCCTGCTCTCCAGCATGTTTCTTATCACTTTTTCATTCTCTGAGCCTTTTTAGGGAACATGAGCAATTGGTGGGCTACCTTCCTCATGTAGTGTGTCCACATTAACATACCTCTCTCTGAGTAATTCTGATACCTTCTTCTACCATCTGACAAGGTATTTTGTGATTTCGGTCTCACTTAGTGTGAGCCCTCACTGTTTTAGAGCATCTGAGAGCCATCTAGGCAGTGTGTCAGCACTGTCACCCAGGATCGATGCTAGGGTGTTAAATCCGGTGTCACATGAGTGTGCTCCCATAGAGATAAATTCTCCCTTTTCCAACTTTATATTTTGTTCCTGTTTGTACAGGATGACCTTAGATGCCAAGTCTCCCTTCACTTATCAATTTTATCTCCTATTTCTCCTCACCAGTAGCTTTCTACTTCTTCTGGGTCATTTCTACCCAGACGAGATTTATTTGTGCATTTGCACCTAAAAATCCCCTTCCCCTTTAACATCGTCCTTCTTCTTCTCAACTTTTCCAACTCTTGCTCATACTTGGAAGCCTAGGGTTAGGCCTACCTCCCTTTAAGAGCCTTCTCTGATGGTCCTAGTGGTAGTGAGTTGCTTGTTCTTTCATGTGTGAATAATAAATCTTACCAAGACGTTCAAGCCAACAATGGCAGCCTCCCGAGACCACAGGCCTGTCTGTCTGACTCCAGAATCCATCCTTCTGCTAATCGAGAAAATCAGTCATAGAAAGAGGCCTCTAACCATATATCCTCACTTAAGAAGAAATTGTACATGGGGGAAAAAATGACCTCAAATTGAGTGAATAATTCTAAGAAACAGGATTCCATTGTTACTGCAGACCTGTTTGACAACTCATAAAAAAATTGCATCAGGCAGGATTAACCCTCTACAGAAAATAGATAGCATTTTCTTGAAATTCTCAAAGATCTTATTCAAGAGTAAATATAAGGAATATCAAGAAACTTCTATTTTAAATAATTTTTAATAATAATTTTTTATTGGTTTAGAGAGAGAGGACGTGTGGAGGGGGCAGAGACTGAGAGAGAGAAACATTCATTTGTTCTTCATTCACTGCTTGTTTCCTGTATGTGACCTGGCCGGAGATGGAACCCCCAACCTTGGCGTAGTGGGATGACACTCCAACTAACAGATTTGCATGGCCAGGGCTAAATAATTTTAAACAGCCCTGGCTAGTGTAGCTCAGTGGATTGAGCACGGGCTGCAAACCAAAGTGTTGCAGGTTCAATTCCCAGCCAGGGTACATGCCTGGGTTGCAGGCCATAACCCCCAGCAACCGCACATTGATGTTTCTCTCTCTCTCTCTATCTCCCTCCCTTCCCTCTCTAATAAATAAATAAATAAAATCTTTTAAAAAAATAATTTTAAACATACATTGAAACTTTGCAAGTGCATTCTTTTTAGAGGCTGTTGTTCCTTAAATTTCTCTCTTTGGGTTTATGCCTTTAAACCTTCCCCTTTCTTCAGTTTTCCACATTCACCTACCCAGGAATTTTTGTTTGTTTGCTTTGCTACCCAGATGCACTTTTTTTGTAGAACTCTCCATTAAGAGACCAGATTTCTGGCTTCTAAGCACAGAGGCAGGTCTTTGAATACAAAGCTGAGAATTCTTGCTCAGTGGAGAGAAATGTAAATAAGAATGGAAGTCAGAATGTGCTTTGATTATGTTACAGAGATATTGTTTCTTCTCTAGAGAGCCAAAAGAAAAAAAGAAGAAAAAAGAAAAGAAAAGGTAAGCTAGACTTTCACATTTTTCTTCCCATAATGTTTTTGTATTTTAATACTAACTACATATTGCATTTTTTCAGCAAGTTAGATGATAAAAATGAAAATAAAAAGGACCCAGAGAAGAAGAAGAAGAAGAAAGAAAAGGACAGAGAGAAGAAAAAAAAAGAGGAAAAGAAAGACAAAGAAAAGAAAGAAGAGTACGTTTTTTACTCTCATTGAAATTAGGAATGAGTTTGTGATGGGTTTTGGATACAGAGATAATTTCCCAAAACTTTATAGTAAAGAGATCCTATATCTTTATTTAATACTAAATAATTGGTATTAAATGTAGATTAAAATTTTTAAATTTTCTTAAAATTAACAATGGAAGCATTATTCTCAGTTATCTCATCAAGAATTTTCATTGTTATCATTAATTCCCTTTCCCAAGAACTGATAAAGATTAACTTACCACTGGGAGATATTTAGGCTCCAAGGAGAACTGGAATTCTAGTGTCTTACCATCAATTTAAAAAATTGAAATATAAATTTAATTTCATTAACATTTTTGCATAATAAATACTTTATGGCAAATACTCTGAAGTAAAGAAGTCTCATAACAAAAGCCATGCCTAATTTCAAAAGACAAAATACCAGCCATTTGAAAGATCCTTTTTTTTATAAGATTTTATTTATTTATTTTTAGAGAGGGGAAGGGAAGGAGAGGGAGAGAAACATCTGTGTATGGTTGCTTTTTCATGCGTCCCCTACTAGGAATCTGGCCCACAACCCAGGCATGTGCCCTGAGTGGGAATCAAACTAGCAACCCTTTGGTTCACAGGCTGGCACTCAATCCATTAAGCCACACCAGCCAGGGCTGAAAGATCTTTTTTAAAACAAACACTTGAGAGTTAGAATTTCACAATGGTAAGGCTGAGTGATAGTTGCAAAGCTCTCTTTTTACTTTTTATTAAAGGGAAATTTGTTTTCTAAACTTCCTTAAAACTTTTTACCAGACAATGGTTCAATCATTTGTGCCTGTTAGAAAGTTGTTGAAGTTTGTATAAGGAGAAAAAAAATCCTTAAAAATATAGGCTTAATACTAGAAAAAGTTTAAAATTTTTATTTTACCATATATTTTCTTCCTTCCTTCCACTTGCCCACTCTTGTCTCTCCTAATCCTTTGTACATACTTATGAACAAGCAGTTTATTAGACTGTTATATTCTTCTTCCCATACAGATTAGAAAATAGCCATGAGTTCTCTCCTTACAGTGTAGTTTCTGGTTGTTTTGTTACCTGGTAGGGGGCATGGCAAAGCCAGCATTCTCTCATTTGTAACCTACCAGAGAGTTCTGTGGAATGTCCAGAGATTGACATAATCCATGCCATGATTCTTTCTTTGTGGCTGAAGTGATAGAAGTGTCTGCAGCATGACAGTAAAACAAGGGCTTTAATTAAAGTCTGGTATATGGTTTAATGTAAGACTAGTAATTTAACTATCTAGCCACCCTTCACTAACTAGTTTCTTATGATGAATGCACTGATGCCAAGCTAATCTTCCCACTACAGAGTGAGCTTCTCCTGCTTCCTTCTATTTCATTAATAGTGGGTGATGGGCATAACCATATATGGCAGGTGAAATAAGAATGTTCTTGTTTCTTGGTAACTTTCCCCTTTGTTTCTAATTGCTGCTAGAGAGAAGAAAGAAGTCGTGATTATTGACCCCTCAGGAAACACATACTACAACTGGCTATTTTGTATCACCTTACCCGTCATGTACAACTGGACTATGGTTATTGCAAGGTGTCTATATATTTTTGTGGATCTCAGCCCACTTCTGGTTTCCAAGTTAACTGAATTAGCAGTTTTGTCTAGAGCTCTTCAGGACATACCTCTTTTCTCTACCACAGGTTGTAAAGAGTTACATTATTGTCAACATGTTTTTCTAAGATCAGGAGTAGGTACTTTCCTTTCTAACATGTTTGGAAATCCAGTATAAGGATGCAGCAATGAAAATGATACTTTTAAACTTTTGATCACTCAATCATTATTAGAACTTGGAGGACATTTGGTTTTCCTACATGAAAAAAATTTTGCCAAGAGTAGAAAAAGATTAAGAATGTACATTGTTTTAGAGCAAGGTTTGTTTCCAAACAATGCCCATGGTTCCTTGTCCTTTAGACAGTAATCAGCCCAGCCATCTGGGAACAGGCATAATTTCCTGAAGCATTCTGGGTACTGACAGTCGATATGAACCTGGTTATTGTGTAAGACCCAATGTATTTGACTTCAGCTCCAGACCATTTTTCTTACATGATGTTTTCATAAAGCTGACTAGTATAATTGAAAGAATGTTGGAATTCAGAAGTGTGAGAAAACTAACCCAACTACTCCTATTCAGGAAAAGATTTGGCAAAGTCGTGGTGGATTCAGTGGACTCCAAGGACCCTCCTAGACTTATACTTCTCACTGGGATAAAATTATACAAAGAGGACTTTTAATACTTAAATTGGGCCCCATTTTATTTTAGTTATACAAGTTTTTCTCTTACAGAGCATGTTTTGATGAACTGCAGTCTGATTACCTAGAATATTGGCTCGTTTTTGATTACTTGTCAGATGTAGTCTATCTTCTCGATATGTTTGTACGAACAAGGACAGGTAAATATGTTCAGTTTGGGATATTTTGCAATTTCATGCTTTTATCTCTATAATATAATTTGAAATTTTCTAATTAAAGCAATCTTCAACATAAACTCACAAAAGTGTTTTAGAGGAAAAAGCACAGTTGAGAGCAAGCGCATTATATTCCCACCCACAGGCTTAGGTCTCTCCAACTGATTCAGAAGGACGTTTCTAGGCAACCTTTCAGATGTGATTGGTAGCTTTCCTCTGTTACCCTGTTCATTGGGTTTATCCCAGGTGAAAGGAATAGAGAAAGCAGAACAGTCTGTGAGCCCTGTGAGGAGAGGGAAGTCGCTACCTAACAGGGAGAGTCATGGGGGTTGCGGTTGGGGGGGAGAATGTCATTGTACCCAGCAGAGCCATGTTAGAAATTTTGTAAGAAACAGAACACACACTCTTAACTCAACTTTGTGGTCCACGGTGAGGCATTATTGACCAGGGGGCAGGATCTAATAACTCCCTACTTGAAGTATTTTTGTTAAGTAGGAGAAGCTCATTGTTTCTACAGCTCTCTCTGCACGAAAATGTATCCAGAGAACACAGAGCATGGCTTTTAAGAATTGTTATGTAAATTGGGGATGTTCTCTAAATTTCAGCACACCAGAGCAGTGTTTCAGTTGGTGTGTCCTATTGGCAGCTCTGATAGTCAAGGAGGAGGAGCAAGTTGTTTTCCTAGTGAAATGCATCAGAGTGCTAAAATTCTGGGTTTAATACACTAAGGCCATGGTAGCAGTGTAGGGGAAGGGAAGACCCCACACATTTAAAGAAGTATGGGAGTGAGGCAGTAGGCAAGAAGGAGATATGCAAATGTTGCCTCCAAGGACAGTTATGCTTCCCATTGAAGGAGCAAAAAAAAATATGCAGGATTGTTAGACAGCAGGGCAGGTACCCAAGTTTCAATGGGGTTGGAGTTTTGTCAAAAGAGTAGTGTGAAGTAAAAGCACAGTGCTCAGGTGTTCAGGAAACTTTCCAAGAACACTGTTCATAAAAGCAGTGGCTTTGCCTGGGTGGAGATACTCAATCTAGAGAGATTTGTATATCTACAGTGTGTATAATTTCTCACTTCTGCACTTACAAAGTTTGAGTTTTTATTTCTGTAAAATAATATTTCCATAGGTATATGTTGATTGGTACTCATGTCTTATTACATTACTAAAAGCTTATTTATTGAACATGAGTTCTTATTCTGAGGTCAATGAAGTTCATTGAATGTTACTTTAAAAAATTTACAATAGCATAAAAGAAAAAACATGACATTGATTTTTTTTCTATTTTAGGTTACCTAGAACAAGGCCTGCTGGTGAAGGAAAAGCTTAAACTTATAGAGAAATATAAATCAAACTTGCAATTTAAACTTGATGTTCTATCAGTGGTACCAACTGATCTGCTATATTTTAAGCTGGGGTGGAACTACCCAGAAATTAGATTAAACAGACTATTAAGGATCTCTCGAATGTTTGAGTTCTTCCAGAGAACAGAAACAAGGACAAACTACCCAAACATCTTCAGGATTTCCAACCTCGTTATGTACATCGTCATCATTATCCACTGGAACGCATGTGTGTACTACTCAATTTCCAAAGCTATTGGATTTGGAAATGATACATGGGTCTATCCTGATATTAATGATCCTGAATTTGGCCGTTTGGCTAGAAAATATGTATATAGCCTTTATTGGTCTACACTGACTTTGACCACCATTGGGGAAACACCACCTCCTGTGAGGGATTCTGAGTATGTCTTTGTAGTGGTTGATTTCCTAATTGGAGTATTAATTTTTGCTACCATCGTTGGTAACATAGGTTCAATGATTTCCAACATGAATGCAGCCAGAGCAGAATTTCAAGCAAGAATTGATGCCATCAAGCAATATATGCATTTTCGAAATGTAAGCAAAGATATGGAAAAGAGAGTTATCAAATGGTTTGACTATCTGTGGACCAACAAAAAAACAGTTGATGAGAGAGAAGTCTTGAAGTATCTACCTGATAAACTAAGAGCAGAGATTGCTATCAGCGTTCACTTAGACACATTAAAAAAGGTGCGCATTTTTGCTGACTGTGAAGCAGGTCTGTTGGTGGAGTTGGTCTTAAAATTACAACCCCAAGTCTACAGTCCTGGAGATTACATTTGCAAGAAAGGTGATATTGGACGAGAGATGTACATCATCAAGGAAGGCAAACTTGCTGTGGTGGCCGATGATGGAATCACTCAGTTTGTGGTATTGAGTGATGGCAGCTACTTTGGTGAGATCAGCATCCTTAACATTAAAGGCAGCAAAGCTGGCAATCGCAGAACAGCCAATATTAAAAGCATTGGCTACTCAGATCTGTTCTGTCTCTCAAAGGATGACCTCATGGAAGCTCTCACTGAGTACCCAGATGCCAAAAGTATGCTAGAAGAGAAAGGGAAGCAAATCTTGATGAAAGACGGTCTGCTGGATATAAATATTGCAAATGCCGGAAGGGACCCTAAAGATCTGGAAGAGAAGGTCACTCGAATGGAAGGGTCAGTAGACCTCCTGCAAACAAGGTTTGCTCGGATCCTGGCTGAATATGAGTCCATGCAGAAGAAGCTGAAGCAAAGACTAACCAAGGTTGAGAAATTTCTGAAACCACTCATTGAAACAGAGTTTTCAGCCATTGAAGGATCTGGAGTTGAAAGTGGGCCCACAGACTCAACACAGGACTGAAAATCTGGTTATTAACAAGGATGAACCTCATGGTCCTTTTGGTGGTGTGGTTACGTTGGAACAAGAGGAAGATTTGGCTGGGGAATTTTTCCAGGAAGAACATGTGCTTTGGTGTAGGCACAAGGTCCACACACTTGCTTGTGAGGTACTATGATTAAAGAATCATCATTTCTTAGGATTTTCCACAGCAGATAATGTGCAAAGATATAAACTGGTTAACTTGTCAGTATCCATGTCTCCTGATTTCTCCCACCTGTGCTCCCTTCATGTAATAATGTTTATAAAAGTGAACAGGTGTCCCTTGCTCTCAGGCAATTTACATTGTTGAGGAATGATTGGGAAGTACTATGTACATCATGTTCAGGACACATTTAAAAAGAATTAGAATGCAATAAAGTAAAATAAATTCTAAAACTGTAAGTGAGTATTATTTATTGGATAATTTAGTAGGGAGTTTAGGATCTTATAGAGCTTAAGGGTCATTTTAAGAATATTAATTGTCATACCCTAGGCCTAGAAAGAATGATTGAGAGAAACTTCTTACTGATAAAAGCATTACTGATCAGACTTTACTGTATAAATATATGTATGTATGTTATATATGAGAAATATATAACACATATATGAAATTTATATAACATGTATATGAAACATGATATATGAAATATATAATATTTTGTAGGATTTTTTATTTATTTTAGACAGAGAGAGAGAAATATTGGTTTGTTGCTCCACTTATTTATGCATTAATTTTTTGATGCCTGTATATACCCTGACTGGGGATTGAACTTACAACCTTGGCGTATTAGGACAATGCTCTAACCAGCTGAGCTATCTGGCCACAGCAGGAATTTTTAATAATAAATTAAAATTTTGTCTGACTATTAGGGCCTGACAGCAGTGACTAATGTCTCCCTTCTCTGACTGATCAGCAGTAAGAAAAAGAGATAATAATATTGCGTAATAATATTGCGGGTGATTAGCAAAGGAAATGGTTGTAATGTTAGAAAAGGAAACCTGGAATTCAATGGGCATCACCTGGGAGTGTCTTAGAAACTCAGAATCTCAGGCCTACCTACCATGTCTGAATCTGCATTTTAGCAAGACTGTTAGGTGATTCATACCACATTAAAGCTGGAGAAGCACATACCTAGAGAACCAGGAAAGAGTTAATGGGAGAATCATTTTGGAAAAGAAAAGAGGCAAATACAACACATGTGTGGCCATGGAAGACATTGCTAATCCATCACACAGCCCTTATTGCTGAACCCAGCAGTGGTTCAAAATATTCTTTCTAACACAGATCATAGAAATTGATAAAAGGCTTCTATCCCTGCCTATAATAACATAAGTTACCACAGCTGCTTGGTGATTTGACATGTCAGATGTTTATGTGGACCTCAATCAGTGTATATCAAGGGTAGAATTTGTGCTTCTCTACCTACAGAAACCCACTGAACTATATGCATTATGCCTTTGCAGTCTTAAGTTTCCCTTCCAAATTTTGCCTGTCTCTTCAGTATCAGCTGGCAAGGATGTCTTCACTGTAGAAGTGTCTAGTCCTGCAGTAGGAGGGTATAAGTAATGTGTGACATGATTCCTGCCTGAGACAAGTGCTCCCTGTCCTCTCTTTTCTTTCGTATTCTTATTCATTCACCTCCATCTGCATTTTATTCTTTTCTTTGTGCTCTTTCTTGCCTGTCATAAAAACCTCTAAGAAGCTTGCTGGCTACTCACGTCAGGCAGCATGGTAAGGTAGGAAT
Source organism: Phyllostomus hastatus (assembly GCF_019186645.2). Classification (NCBI taxonomy): domain Eukaryota; kingdom Metazoa; phylum Chordata; class Mammalia; order Chiroptera; family Phyllostomidae; genus Phyllostomus; species Phyllostomus hastatus. The sequence goes on along the minus strand of NW_025333709.1, from coordinate 29,467,740 downwards.
GAGTGAGAGTTACCTACCTGGAGGAGCAGCCCCAACCTCAGCATCCGGGGGTGCGCACTTTGAGTGTGATCTGGGCTAGAGACATATCCCAGGGTTCTGACTTGATGACCTCTGACCCAAAGCTCTATGAGTCTTGCTTGTGTTCACATAGGATGGTGGTGGATTCTTGGTTTAAAGACTTGGGGTAAGGAGGGTTTAGCTAATTCTTTTCTCACAACCTCTCCAGGTAGAGGCTCTGACAGGTGGTGGCGAGAGCTCCAGTTTAGACATCTGGAGTGCAGTGCAGGAATTTACAATTGGGTTCCTGCTTCACCAGGGAATCTTTCAAAAAGACAGGAAACATGGCTTAGGGGAGGTGCTGACTTGAGTATGTGTGGCTGCAAAAGCAGGAGCTCACTTTTTGGCAATCCAGAGACCAGCCATATTCCAGGCTGATTCCAGACTTCAAATGGCTATCTTGGACTAGCACCTTAACATGTTAAGACTAGGACAGGCTGGGCATGAGGACAGGGGAAGGCTACCTGAAGTCTGAAGATCTTTAATAACTGCATCTGAGAAATGAGCGAGAGAATTGATTCTGGGACTTGTGCCTGTCAGGTCAGTGAGGGATCAGAAACCCAACAATCCAGACTTGCCAGTATGTCTGATGTGTGTCTCTCAACTCTGCCATAATGTGATATTCTCAGAGGAAGAGATCACTGCAGAGTTTTGCATATATATATTTAAAAAAAAACTTTTCCAACTTCCAATATGATGTGATTAAGCTTTTTATCATTAGGTGGCAATGTTGGTCTGCAATTATAACCTTCAAGGCCGGATGCTGTATATTTTTCCCCATAGAAATTATAGGTAGTGGAAATCAGAGCTGTTTGGCAGTAGTGAGTAATTTTTTTCCAACCTGGGTATTTCTAGAAGATTTTAGTATAAAAAAACATATACCAGTATAAAATCAGAACGTGATCAAGTAGAATTTAAAATGCAAACTTAATGGATAAAGTAACAAGATTAATTGAAGCAATTTATTATTCCTTAATTTCAGAAAGTTCACCAAAGCAATAATGATAATTACATTACAAGAAGCTTTTACAATTGTGTAAGATAACTATTAGAGGAAAACAAAGAGAAAAAAGGAACAAGCTGTAATTATCTTGTAATTCAGTTTAGATGTTTTTTAAAAGTTTATTGTTTTAAAAAGCCTGACAATTCCCGATCTATATCAACAGCCTTGGAAGTATGCCCATCAATTTAGGTGATGTTTTTCCTTATGACTCCTGAAATTGTATTATTGAATGTCCTAGTTTTTACACTTAAGTATATATAAATACTCAAAAACAGGCTTCTAGACTCAAATGAAATAGTTTGCTATTCACTGGACTAGGTTATCTACAGGTGAAGGAAGAAAGAGGGAAATTCAAGGAAAGGGAATTAGAGAACACAGAAGGGCAGAAAGACACTAGAGGTCATCTAGTTCCCTGCTCTCATTTCACAGGATACGGAAATGATACCGGGCAATACCAGAGCTGGTGCGGATGTAGAATATTGGAGACTTTGAGTGACAGCAGGAATTTTTACCATATGTTGGACAATGATATGCTAATGTCTGCGACAGCCCAAAGCTGATCTCACCAAAAACCCAGAAATTTCATTCTTTAGGCATAGTTACTCGAGAAAATTGCCCATGTGTGCACAAGGAGACATGCTGAAGAATTTTTATAATAGAAAGAAATGGAAACAACCTAAATATTCATCAGAAGGAGATTAGACATATAAATTAGAATATATTCATGCAACAAAATGCTCTAAAACACAGGTGGCAAACACAAGGCCTGTGGGCCCAATCTGGCCCTCCACCTTGTTTCTACCCAGAGGGAGCACCAAGCTCCTTGCCCCTAGTTAAGGAGTAGTTACATTTATACAGTCCTAATATTACATGCAGCCCTTTGAAGGCAACCACGAGGCTGATGTGGCCCCCAGTGAAAATGAGTTTGACACCCCTGCTCTAAAACATTTGAATAGTAACAGATAACACGTACATAGTGCTTATTTTGTGACAGGTACTGTTCCAAAGCACTGCCCAGATGTCAATGCATTTAATCTTCATGACAACTTACAAGTTAGGTTCCATTGTGTTCCTTGTTTAATGAATGAGCAAATGGAGACACAGAGAAGTTAAATAATTTGCCCAAGACCCACAGGAAGGAAGTAGCATAACCACTGTTTGAACCCAGTCAGTGAGGCTCCAGGGTGCCTGCTCTTAACCCTTTCATTAGTGCTGACTTTTGTGTGTACACATAGTATCATCTAAACAACATTGACAAACATTCAACACAAGACTAAGTGGTGTTTATGGATCTCTACCTATGACATCACAGCTTAATGACAGTTATGGGAATGGTAGACAGCAGAAATCAGAATAGTAATTACTTTTGTAGAGGATGGAGAGAATGGGATGGAATGGAGAGTGGGAAATTTACAGTACTTCAACCATGTTGTTCATATCTTTTAAAACAATCTGAGGAAAATGAATCTAAATGTTAAGATTTCTTTAACCCCTGGCTGGCATAGGTCAGTGGACTGAGCACGAGCTGAGAACCAAAGTGTCGCAGGTTTGATTCCCAGTCAGGTCACATGCCTGGGTTGCAGGCTATGACCCCCAGCAACCGCACATTGATGTTTCTCTCTCTCTCTCTTTCTCCCTCCCTTCCCTCTCTAAAAATAAATAAATAAAATCTTAAAAAAAGAAAATAGTTAATTTCTATAATTTTTGGTACGTTGAACTATTTCAGTAGAAGAGAAAAAAGGGAAATAGAGGAGCTAAGTTCAAATTCACACAGTTTAGTGGCAAAGGCTGGACTTTTGACCCTCAGTTCTGTGTTTACTTCACTAAGAGGTTGAACTTGATTGCTTTCTACACAGACCAAGTTATGTGCTTTATGAGGTTCTGCTTGATGATAATGTGCCTGCTGTCTGTACGTTTCCATTCTAAGCTAGTCAGAGTGCATGTTGAGCACATTCAGAACACTGCTTTCTAGAGTTACATTTCACGTCTGGCTCTCGGTTTCCTGAGGAGTTAGAGGTAAAGGAGTGCATTTTTCACCAATGCATTCCCTCGGGATCCTGCAAATAGCTATTTACCACAAAATTACTCACCAGCCTGACAGTGTGGGCCCTTAAAAAGAGTTGATATTGGATATCTTGTCAGATTTCCAATTTCTCTTCCTTTCAGTTAGGTTCCTCTTTGTTTTATCTAGGATGAACTTCAGCCAGTTGGACTTGGTCCAAGAAACGACTTGAGTCAGTTCTTCAGAGAGCAGGGAGCCTGTTTCCTGGGTTTGTCACAATGATTCGTGATGCCGAGGAACACAGGTATCCTGGTGTCACCCAAGTCCATGGTGTTCCATGTTACCCAGGGGCCTCATTGCTTCCACTCAGTAGAAAGGGCGACAGACAAGTCATCCAGAACACTCGAGGTATGGACAGTTTCCCACCATTATCTCGGGGGCTGTAGGGTAGAAAAGTTCTCTTTTCCACTCACTTTTTAATATAATAAGCCACTCTCTCTAGTTCCTTAGTTTCAAAAAAAAAATCCTGACACTTAATGGATCTATATTACGGGTATTTCCATTGCTCCATTCAGATGTAATATCAAAGTGCCTGAAGAGCACAAATAAGTAAATTTATCAAAGAAATATGCCACAATAAATGCATGTAAAATTTCCTTTGATTATATTCCTTTTATTTTTATGTTTAAAATAATTGGGTGTTTGAAATTCATAGATTGGAGATAAGACCCTTTGGGGATAGAAAAATGAGGGTTGTTTTTTTATAGGACTGAAATAATGGATTTTTTTTCCTTTTAGCAAGTCTTGCATTTAGAGTTCAGTACTAAATGCAATAATAGAGACCTTGTTTTAACACCACTGACTTAGTCTACTTTTACCTTGAGAGGGGGCCTGCTCCCCTGGCCTCCATAGTAAGGCAAAAAACATTGCTTCTTTGCAGCTTAGGCAACCACCACTCTGTTTTCTATATCCACAATCTCAGAGGTTTTTTGTTTGTTGGGTGGTTGGTTTTGTTTTGTTTTATTTTTAGATTCCACATATAAGTGAGATCATGTGGAATTTATCTTTTTTCTGTCTGACTTATTTAACTTAGCATAATGCTTGTAAGGCCCATCCAGGTTGTTGCAAATGGCAAGATTTGACTCCTTTTTAGGACACTAATTGTCCATTGTATATGGAACATCTTCTTTATCCAGTCATCCATCAGTGGACATTAGGTTGTTTCCACGTCTTGGCTATCGTAAATGATGTTGCAATGAGTATGAGGGTCCATATATCTTTTCAAATTAGTTTTTTCATTTTTTTTCAGATAAATACCCAGATGTGGAATTGTTAGATACCATGGTGGTTTTATTTATTTATTTTTTGAGGAATATCTGTACAGTTTTCCATAGTGACTGCACCAATTTATACTCCCACCAACAGTGCACAAAAATTCCTTTTTCTCCTCATTCTAGTGAACACTTATTTCTTGTCTTTTCAATAGTAGTCATTCCAAAGAGAATGAGGTGATAGCTCATCGTGGTTTTGATTTGCATTTCCCTGATGATTAGTGATGCTGAGCACCTTTTTTGTGCATCCTCTTTGAAAAAATATCTATTCGTCTCCTCAGCCTATTTTTGAATCAGATTATTTGTTTTCACATTATAATTTTAACATGATTGCAATCAAATGCAGTAAAGACCTAGATAAGGAGTTTTGTAGCTTGTAATGTTCCCAGTGAGGAATTACAAAAAATATCACAAAAAGGCTGGGTTTCATGGGAAGTTTTAAGAAGAAACATTCTCTTGCCTTTGTAGAAAGTCATGGCATCTGAACTTAGAAGATTACATACACTTCTGTTTAGTGAACCCTGAATCCACCGTAGTAGAGGTGGATGGAGTAGAGTGAATGACCGAAGGGGTGACATGTGAATAAATCGTAGGGGAGGGAGCGAGCATAAGACTCCAGTCCAGAAAGGCAAAGACTGAGAAAAGTATGCTTAAAAAGCAAACAACACTGCAACAGCTAAGAAACTTCATTGGTTAATAGGAGAAAGAATGGAATTGTAACAGGTGGGCACAGGTAACCAGGTTCTTGGTGAGGGGGACAAAGAATTGAACCGAACAGCCAGAGTTTATAGCAGAGAACATGGGAGCAGGCCAACTCCAAGCAGAGATGGACTTCATGGGCCGGAGGGACTCTATTCTTATAGGGAAGATCCTTCCTGGCTAGTTTTGGTAGGCTTTTACTGTGCATGTACAAGTAGTTGTATTATTTTAAAGCTACTGCACATATGGTCTCCCATGATTTTCCCTGATTGACCACCAGGGAAGAGGGCCCCACAATGCTACTGAATTGATCCCCCTTTCTCCTGGGGTCCCCAGGAGAAAGGGGGTGTACTAGGAAAGGTGTACTAGGTTCACCTTTCCCTTCACCAGAGAATTATAGCTCTCCATGTTAGAGATTGGTGAAAAGGAAAGGAATTATTTATTCAAGTTATTCAGACTTAAGAGTAATGACTTAATGTCTTCATCAAAATCCCAAAGTCCCTTAAAACACCCACAAACACACAGAGTCCTTCCTTCCCTGCTTTGCCCAGTCTGGGGTATCGTATCTCAGGGAAAGAAATAGAAGTCCGTGGCTCAGGCAGCTCCCAGTTCTTCCCAGTAATCTGTGCTCGGCTGGTAGGCCTTCCTTGGTTCCTAGCACCATCAGCTGTGTCACCTGGTTCTCTGCTAAAGCTGTGTGGTGATTCTTCTCATGGCTGCAGGGAGGGGGGGTCTCCCCACTCTGGCCAAAGCCGTGTGGTTCTCCTCACTGCCACAGCCACAGGTTCCCTTCTCTGCATGGCTGCAGTCACGTGGTCCTCCTTCAATGATTGCCAAGTCTGGGTTTAAATATCCTTCCAGCTTTACTGGGCTGCCATCATGAGTCTGCGCAGGGGTGGCCCATGTCGTGGAGCCAATCATCTCCAAGCTCTGACACAGGTGCTGTAACCAGGGGGAGTTGCCCTCCAGTTACATCTTGGGGGGGAAGTTCCTTCCATCCCCCTGGCTCAGACCAGGGCCACAGTTATTTAACATACCTATGAAACCAGCTAAAGGTTATAGATGTGTTAAACAACCAAGCCAGAGGTTAGCCGCAAAGCTGTTGCCATGCAAAACAGCTCTCAATGGCCCTGCTCCATGTGTCCCTTCGCCCAACTCACACCTGTGGTGGAGGGTGAGGACATCCTAAATATCTTTCTAATATTTCCTGGACACCTTGAGTTCTGGACCCCATTACAAATCCTTCTTTTGGGGGCCCCCTGGTTGCACCCTCCTACAGAATGACATAACATTGATTAATTCATCACATTGTCTGATACTCTATAAAGTCAAAGCTGAAAATCCTTAGGCCTATCTTTAATGACTAAGAGAAAAAGAACATTTTAAAGCTCATCTAATCCTAAAACCAAGTGTGAGATAAACAGAGTGATCCAGTGGCCCCTGAATACGCCTTATTGGTGGGGCTTTCCTGAGTGTTCGCTAGTTTTAGAACACACAACAGGTAACACGGTACAAAAACTCCAGGAAGGCTGTTTTCACCGGGAAACAGATGATTCTCAAAAGTGGGTATTCAGCAGAGTTTGGATTGAAGAGAAAAAAGTATTTCAAAGCAGAGAGAGGACAGGTGCAATAATGAGGGTGACTGTTTCTAGTGCAGTCTGTTCGAATTCCCTCGATTATGACCCATAATAAGTGACCCATATAAAATGCACTTTGTATCATGACCCAGAAAACACAGATGTAACAACACTTTCAGAAAAGAATACTTACCCTTATGACATGCAATGCACTTGGGAACTTTCTCTATTATCTGTTTTATTTTGGCTCTTTGGAAAAAAATGCCTGTTGCAAATCACAAAATTAATTTCATGATTAATTAATAGGCTACTGTAGGAGGGTGCAGCCAAAGGGTGCCCAAAAGAAGGATTTATAATGGAGTTCAGAACTCAAGGTGTCCAGGTGATTTTAAGATGTCCTCACCCCAACCCCCCAGGTGTGGCTTGGGGGAAGGGACAAATGGAGCAGGGCCATTGAGAGCTGTTTCACATAGGAACAGCCTTGTAGCTACCCTCTGATGTGGTCATTTAACATATCTATAACCTTTAACTGGTTGCATAGATATGCTAAATAGCTGTGACCAGCTCTGAGCCAGGGGAATGGAAGTAACTTCCCCACCCAGATGTAACAGGGGGGCAGGTCCCTGGAGTTACAGCGCCTGCGTGGGAGCTCAGAGACGATTGGCTCCATGACATGGGGCCACGCCTGCCCAGACTCATGATGGCAGCCCAGTAAAGCTGGAAGGATATGAGTTCTGGCATGTGAAGCCGAGTGTGGGAGGAGTCGGAAATGGGGCAGCAGAGGAAGATTGGCGCGGGATTTAAAACCCAGACTTGGCGGCCATTGAGGAGAGAACCATGCGGCTTTAGCAGAGTGGAGAGGACTGCAGCCACTGAAGAGAGAACCATGCAGCTGTGGCAGTGCAGGGAGGACAGCAGCCACTGAGGAGAGAACCATGCGGCTTTAGCAGAGTGGGGACTCCCGCAGCTGTGCAGACACTGTCCGCAATGCAGCCGCCTGCGGCTCCTCTACCGCCCGGCTCCGAGCTCCAACTGGCTCTGCAGCCGTGGCCGCGAGAAGGGGCCACCAGTAAGTGACTCGGGAGCACCGGGTCACTGCCCGGCCGCCGCAGCCACCGCCAGGCGCACGCTGCGCCCGCACTCTCGGGCCTAGCCAACCTTGCAGCCACCTGCTCTGGCCAGGACACGATGAGCTCCGCGCTAGCCCTCTTGGTGCTGCTGCTGCTGCTGCTGCCCTTGCTCTCCCAGAAAGGGGTCCCCCCCCCGCCGCCCCACCCCACAGCCATGAGAAGAATCACCACGCGGCTTTAGCTGGAGATCCTGGCAACACAACCAATGGTGCTGGGAACTAAGGAAGGCCTGCCAGCTGAGCACAAATTACTAGGAAAAACCGAGAGCTGCGTAAGCCACAGACTTCTATTTCTTCTCCTGAGATACGGTACCCCAGACTGGGCAAAGGGGGGAAGGAAGGACTGTGTGTGTTTGTGGGTGTTTCAAGGGACTTTGGGATTTTAACAAAGACATTAAGTCATTACTTTTAGTCTGTATAACTTGAATAAATAACTCTTTTCTTTTTCACCAATCTCTAACATGGAGAGCTATAATTCTCTGGCTTAGGGAAAGGTGAACCTACTACAGGGGGACCCCAGGAGAAATGGGGGTCAATTTGGTAGCATTGTGGGGCCCTCTTCCCTGGTGGGCAATCGGGGAGGATCATGGGAAACCACATGCACAGTAGCTTTAAAGTAATGCAATTACTTGTATATACTCAGTAAAAGCCCACCAAAACTACCCAGCAAGGATCCGCCCTGTAAGAATAAAGTCCCTCCAGCCCATGAGGTCAATCTCTGCTTGGAGTTGGCCTGCTCCCATGTTCTCTACTATGAACTTTGGGTGTTCTGTTCAATTCTTTGTCCCGCTCACCAAGAACCTGGTTACCTGTGTCCACCAGTGACACTACTACTGACAATTTTGGGGGTGGGGAAAACCACTTCCAGGGACTGGTAAGTAGCATTGCCTAGAAGAAAGAATTAACTTTAGCCTTAGGAAGAGATAAGTAGAATTGCCTAGAAGAAAGAAATAACTTTAGCTTAGGAAGAGATGAGGAAACATGTTATAAGGGGAAAGCACACAATAATGGAGGTTCTGGAAGTCTCTTCATTACAGAACATCAAGACAGTAACTCCTCACAGTGCTGTCACTAAAAAGAAACATAGCTTAGTTAGAGTGGTTACCTGTTATTTCTTGATACCATAACATGTGGCGAATTATCCTGCTCCCAGCTGCGCTCTCTCTGTCTCTCTCTCTCTCTGTGTCTGTCTCTCTCTGTCTCTCTCTCTCTCTCTCTCTTCTCTCTTTCTGTCCTGTACGTCAAACCCATTTGCAGGTTGACATTCTAGTTTTCAGAGCATTTTCTTTCAACACATTCAGAAAAATAGTGATTCTTGTACTAGATCACGGATGACCTGCAAGAATGTTTTACACGGTGCATTGAGTTTACTCAGAACCAGAATTTCTGCTAGACTTTAACTCTGGGCTGGAAGGAGGGAAAAAGTCTGTTGATTCCTCAAGTGCTCCAGGGCAGCAGCCCAAGTCTGTAGCAGTTCCTCAGAGGAAACAAGTCAGGTAGAACACTGGGAAAGGGCTAGATCCCAGATCTGCAGCTTTCCAGTCTCTAAAGAGTCTCATGCCCCAAACAGTACACTGGCACTGACTACATTAAACCTAAGGTCTTCCCTCTATAGCATCAGGGAGCAGGGCTAGCCTGATGACTGTCTGAGATAAGTCTGTTACAACAAAGGCTACAAGCTCCTGTTGGAGAAGCTACATCTTCCACTCGTGCACAGGTCCCTAGGCCCTCTCCTGTACTCAAGGACTTTGTCCTTACAATTCGCTCCCTCTCCCCCTGCCCTTCCCCTGCAGCATTCCCTATCATTTCCTCCTCTCTATGAAGTTGTTCCCATCAGTGTGCAGTGGCTCAAATGTAAAAACAAAACGTTTGCCCCCATCTTTTCTCAATAGCTCATTTCCATAGAACAGCTACTGTGATCTTTAAACACAAAATAAGATCTTGTCAATTTCTTGCCTTGTCTTGCTTAAAACTAATTCCCAAACCCTCACCATACTTCTATATTAAGTGGCCCCAATTACCTCTCTGATTTCGTTTCCTACTGCCCTTCTGTGTGCTCATTCTCTTTCAGTTGCCTTGATGGTCCTCCTTGCTGTTCCTCTAACCTACCAAGTATGGGTCCTTTTCTGGGTCCTTGTAGTTTCCATTTCTTCTTCCTGGAAATTGTCTCCCCAAGTATCCGGCAGATGTACCTTCATTCAGGTCTCTGCTCTAATGTCACCCAGCGGGAGTACCTGCCCTGACTATCTGAGCTAAACTGAAACCCTCTTCACCTTACCTCCTGTATGGATCACCACAACTTGACATTATATTTTGATTTGTTTGTTTATTTGTTACCTGTCTCCCCCACTAAAACACAAGTTCCATGGAAACAGGCATTTTATTTCATTTACTGTTATATTTCTAGTGCCTAGAAAGAACTTTGGATATAATAGGGGTTTTATAAATCTTCATTGAATAAATTAATAAATGCAAGAGTTTTTCAACCAATTTTGGGATGACAAAACTCAGCATTCAAACTAAGTTGATTGCAATATTATGATTACCAAAATATTATTTACATATGTAAGTTTGTTGGCTGAGAGTCATACTGACTACAATTTAATTTTACGTAGCCATTCTCCTACAAGGCCCTTTCTATCTCAAACTTTATTGGTATTTCTACATTAGTTTTCTTGAAAAAACAAGTAAAGCAAAAACAAAAAACAAAAAAACCTGCCTAGGAAAGTCAACCTCCTTATGTATTTATATCCTTTCTTTCTTAACACTTTTCCCTTTCTTTGTTGTTGCATCCACTTTCATTGGTCATATCCATATCCAGTATTTCAAGTAAAACATATAAAATGTATACACTGCCTGTATCAGTCTGGATCTAATCAGGAATGGAAACCACATAGTGGGCTAAGTTTAAGATAAAGAATCACTAAGCTCTGATAAAAGAATGACTATAAGGACACTGTATACGGTATTGTTGGGAGAATACACAAGGAAGGACAAACTTGGAGGGGTTTGGAGAAGGTGTAGTTCAGCCCACTGGGTAGCAGACAGGCTTGCTGATATATTCTGGTTACCATTTTTCCGCAGTCCCTCTTAAGTTCAGGTGATCAGGAGCCTATGGGATAGGCTGGCAGAGAATGGGAGCCTAGGCACAGGTGTGGTGCCCGGTCTAGAGTGGGAGGGGTAGCAGGTGTAGAGGATGAGAATGCAGGTGTCAGTTGCAAAGTGAGAGGTGACTCGGTGCCAGTGTGCACATGAGGCCCTTGGGTCGGTTTCCATGAGAAGGCTGCTGGAAGGTTAAGGTGAGGCCAAGAAAAGGCAAGGTTGCCAAACACTGTCACAGCAGGAAATACCAGGTGAGCACCTTCCCTCCTGAAATGTCTCTCCAGTGCCCTCTGCTGAGAAAACGGACATGGTTCGCTCTGTGGAGGTGCTTAGAGTTCTTTCCATTATCAAAGCATATATTGGAGGGTGAATTGGAGCTGAAACAAAATAAACTAATAACTGGCATAATTAGATGTGTTTGTCAAGGATAAATGTATTTGGGGAGCATGTTTAGATATACTGGCAAAAAGAATCCATATCAGAACATGTCAATAATGGACAAATAAATACAATTAAATCACATTTTTCAAATAGCTGCACAATAAAAGTATTCAGATATATTATTTTTTCAATAGTTTATTTTAGAATTCTTTAAAAAACATTGGGGTGTATCATATATAGTAAATCACACAAATCATAAATGTGTATTTTTTAGTTTTTACATATGTAAACAAAATTTCTCTCATTTTACAGCTGAGAACACTGAGACACAAAGAGATTAAGTAACGTGTGTGTGTGTGTGTGTGTGTATGTGTGTGTGTGTATCTCCAGAAAAAGTCTGGCCACTGTTAACCTGGCAGCCAAGGAGAGTGGCCTGGAATGTACATGTGTGAACAATGATGACTTCTCTGTACTAGTCAGTGTGGGCGGTAGATACCACTGAGTGAGCATGTGTACTGTGTGGCCGTCACATTCAAAATGACTGAGTAGAGCAACGAATCTGCATCACACTTTGCATTAAGCTTGAACATTCCTCTGCACAAACTATTTGCATGATTCAAAAGGCTGCTGCTATGGGCAACTGGTGACTGGCAGCTTCATCAGGACAACATGCCTTCTCATGTATCACATCTTGTGCAGAGGTTTTTTTTTTGCAAAACATCAAATCATTCAGGTGACTCAGCACCTCTATAGCCCAGATTTGGTGCCCTGCAATTTTGGGCTTTTCCCAAAATTAAAATTGCCTTTGAAAGGGAAGAGATTTCAGACCATCTGTGAGATTCAGGGCCAGCTGATGGTGGTAACTAGGAGAACTGTGTGAGGTCCCAAGATGCCTACTTTGAAGGGGACTGAGGAGTCATTGTCCTATGTACAATGTTTCTTGTATCTTGTATCTTCGTCATTAAATGTCTCTATTTTTCATATTACATGGCTGGATACCTTCTCAACAGACTATAGATGATGTGTGTGTGCAAAACACATTTTAGTGACTGGCATTTAATAAATGCTCTCTAAATATTAGATATTAATGTAGAAGAATTAAGTTAAAGGGTTGTGTAAGAATTGTGTAGTCCCAAGCAATCAATATATTTCTCAGCCCCAGAGAGAACTCCCCAAATTTTGAAATTTATCTATCTATTGGGAAACTCAGAGAAGTTAAAAGATTTAGGTCCAGATTCTGAACTACTTTCCTTAATAAAACCTACTTTAGAGAGCTGCCATGAAAGTAAAAAGTGGCCAGCTCAAGAAAAAACATGGTCAATTATAAAGGAATATTATAGGCCTTAGATTTAACTTCTACAGGGCATTAACAGTTCAGAAGAGTATCTGTTTCCACTCCAGCCACTTTTCCACAACACCCTCATCCCTCCTCTTCCCTGACACCACTTGTGTTCATGTTAAGTGCTGTCTCCCATTCAAGAGAAAAGTTTTCCCCCAGCTAAAAGCCCAAAGGCAAGGCTAAAGACGGTGGGCAGTCCCTAATACACACTCGGACAGAACCGGGTTACTCCGCTGGGTTTAGGCAGCTGCGCAGATGCAGCAGCAACACCTGGCAAGAAGAACCTCTCAGAGGTGAACCTCCTCCCCACCTTGCTCTCAGTTAAGACCGCAACCCCGCCGGAGGCGCAGAGCACGCCGGGAATTGTAGTTTTCGAAGGCCCAGCTCAGTCTGCGCTGCGTTCGGAACTCCTTCCCACACTTCCCCCCAACCCCGCTTCTCTCGGGACACACCCGGATGAGGAAGTGGCCAGTGATGCCACGCGTTCTGCTGGCAGCAGGCGTGGGCTTCTGGGAGTTGTAGTCGTTGGGGGCGAGCACCGTCTGTAAGGAGACGTAGCCTTCCCTGGGGTCCACTACTGCGCTTGGATCCCCGCCGGAGTCACCGGGTCAGTCCGCTGCTCTCGCCTCAGGGCACTCCCCATACGGGTGAGAAGCTGCTTTCCTTCTCCTCCTTGTCCTCTCGGGCTCTGTGTGCTCCTTACCCCACAGGCAATATCTCTGCCTAGTTTTCTCCCTCTACGGTCCATCTCCAAAGCCCGGGGTTAGCGGGCACTCGCTCTCCGGGAGAGACAGGGCCGCGACCTTTTCGAACCCGGTCCCCGCCTCGAGGCGACCCTCTTCAGTCGGCCCCTCCCACCGGCTTCTGGGACCGCCCCGCGTCTCCCCGCCTCGCACCGCTGCAATCTAGCTTCTTCCACTCCCTCTCTTTTTTCCTTTCAGGGATGGAAGCTTCCTGGCGCCAGGTGGCCGGTGGCCGAGGCCGAGCCCGAGGACGGGCCAGTGCGGCCCCCTCCTCAGGAAATGGATTCCATCTCCGCGGAGCCGGAGGAGGGCGAGAGAAGGGGTCGCCGGGCGCCGCTGCCCCCGGCCCCAGTCCCGGAGGCGCCACGACCGCTGCGGCGGCGGCAGGTAGCTCAGCCCGGCGCAGCCCCGCAGGACCCGGAGCACTGCAGACTTCCGTAGCCAGTGGTGAGAATGGCTCCCGCCCTCCGTCTCACCTGGACGCCTGCTGAGGCTCTGCCCAGTTCGAGCCGCCTGTGCCCCTGCTCCCACCCTCTACCTTTCTTCTCCTTGGGGGGGGTTCATCATTGGCCGCACCTCTCAAGCCTTTCAGGCAGCTACTGTCTTCGTTATTCTAGGCAGAGTCAAATCTTAATTTAAATATCTTTTATTTTCATTTTAATTGATGTTAATCTTTGCTAATTCTCTGCCCAGTACTCTTCCCTTCGCTCTTTTTGCCTACTGACTCTGGACCCAAAGTTGCAAATTGTGGTCGGGAGGTCTAGCCTATACTGTAGTTTGGTTTGGTTAACACAGGCTTTAAATCTGAATTGGTCCCCCCCTTTTTTTCTTTTTAAAGTCTCATAAAAACCTGTTTAACATCTTTTTTTTTTTTTGTAAAATACTCTCAAGACTTAATGGTAACAGTCAGTAGGACTGAGTCGTAGAAATCCCATTTACATTGGGCTTTGGCACTACATTCACGTTGTCTTTCCTACTTCTGGGGACCAGTCGTCATTTCCTATCTTTACCTGAGTGTCTATGCCCTGTAAACTCTTTAGCTTGTGGTACTTTCTTGGTTCCTATTCACAAATTTCACATCTTTTACTGGATGTAGCTGGTGTGGCCTTTTCCGGCATGTCAGTGTCCTTAATTCGCGGCTGTGTTTTAGCAGAGCCTGAGAGCATGCACGCAACAAACACGAAATTGCCTTTACCAGTGGAGGAGTGCACGGGGCCACCAGAGTAGCCCCTGAAATGAGTTCTGCGCGCCGGCGTGTGTGTGTTGGGATGCATTTTTTTTTTTTAAGATTTTATTTATTTATTTTTTAGAGAGGGAAGGGAGGGAGGGAGGGAGAGGGAGAGGGAGAGGGAGGGGAGAGAGGGAGAGAGGAGGGGGAGGGGGGAGAGAGAGAGAGAGAGAGAGAGAGAGAGAGAGGGAGAGAGACATCAATGTGCGGTTGCTGGAGGTTCTGGCCTGCAACCCAGGAATGTACCCTGGCTGGGAATCGAACCTGGGACACTTTGGTTCCCAGCCCGCTGGGATGCATTTTTCAGAATGTATTTTTTGGGGCAGAAGCAAATTGAGCTTCCTAGTGCTTTTTTCTCCTAGGCTAATTTTAGTTAGGTGATGTTCTGTTAGCTTGCAGTTACTGAGTTTCTATGGTGGTGGTGAGGTTTGTAAGTTGGAAACCTGTGAACAGTTTTGGTAAACTTCCCTGGATTTTGTGGGTAGAAAGCGAGCATTCTCAACCTGGATAATTGAGATTGGAGGTTGCTTTGTCACCTTTTCTTGAGATGCTCTTATGTGGACATGTTGATCAGGATATGAAAGTTTTTATTATGTGTTGTAACTCAGACTTTTAAAAAATGTATCCTTAACTGCTAATTTCCCATTTTCAATGACATTTAACACCCCTCTTAGTGTACATCAAGTTTTGAGGCACACAGCTTATAGATATTACTTTTCTCCTGATACTAAAAGATTCCTAGGTAGGCACTGTACATTTTCCTCCAGTTTTACTTGAAATACTGGCCAACCCCCAACCAAACTGGCTGCAACAAGAAAGGGAAAACATTTTGTGAAGGAAAGAAAAGATAAAACACCATCTAAAATAAGAAAGCTAATCTTAGTAGTAGTAGTTTCAGTCATAAAGTGAATTTTAAACTAGTAATTAAAATTTTCAAATTAGCAAATATAAAATCCTCTCAATATGGGCCCTGATGAATTCAGATTGATTCAGGATGTTTGTGTCTCCTTTCTTAAACTATGGTTGTTGTCCCAAAGAGCTTATTAACACTTAGTACTTGAAGAAAATTCCCATGGTCCTTGCTCTTGAGGAGTTTGCAGCTTCACTGAGAATGTGCAATGAAGTAATCTAATTCTTTTTGAATTATTATTTAACCAAGTAGTGGAATAAGAAGTACAGACAGTGCTAAAGAGAAGAGTGGAAGAATTATCCAAAATTTAGCATTTCTCTTTGGAAGGAAGTTGTAAGAAGCATATTTTCTGTGTTAGCAACAATTTGTGTGTCGTTAATATTAAATATTTATGTTGTGTGTCTATATTTTAATAAGGGCAAAAAGCCCTTGAGCTTTCTAAGAGGCTATACATTAAATAATGTCTGTTCAGTCTTCGGTGGGCCCGGCCAGGCTGGGCTGTGGTGTGGAAGAGGTGGTTTTAAAAAGCACCTGCCTCTGGCTTGCTTGGATGTGCTCCCATGGGCATGTTTCCCTCCTCTTAGAAATCACTGTGGACAAATTTACTTTTAAACATCCCATTTTAATTTTTGTTAATGTCCTCATTTTAAGGTTGATCACCAGGGTTTTTTTGGATGTTTTTATCATACCTTTGTAATATTTTAAATTGATTTATTCGTCAGTGTTCCTAGAACAACTCTGCATTTAGCAGGGTATTTTACAAAAGTGTAAGTTTTCACTGTGGCATTCCCGTTTGTTGTATATCAAGAAATTCGAACATACTGTTTTTCATGGATGATCGTAAAATAGAATGCTCCAAAGATGACTTTTAAATCTGGATTAAAATGATTGCATTAGTACATTATGACTTGCATTTTGAGAGATTGTTTTGTGGAAATGAAAATAATCTTTTTCTCCCTGTAAGCAGAGCTAATGTCTCAAAGGAAATTTGAGGAAATCAAGAAGGCTAATCAAGCTGTGGCAAAGAAACTTGTTGAAGAGCACTTTAGCTCCTCCTCTGAAGAAGAAGGAGATGAAGATTTGGAAGGAAAACAGGGAAAAATAGTTGCTAATACATTTATAACATATACTACTCAGACAGGTACGGTATCTTTTAAATTTAGACTTTTTTGATATTAATGAAAATATATTCCTGCTTCTTTAAAAACACTTTTACTCTATATGGAATAGTTGGTGCATCTTAAGAATGAGCATTTTTGTGTTTTAGAGTTGAATTTTTGTACATTTAACTATTTGGGTTATATGTCATTGACATTAATCTTTCTGTAAAGCAAATGGAGTGGCAATGTCCTTTACAGCCTTCGAAGCTGTCCTACCAACCAGTGTGTTTGGTTGGTGTTTCATTAGAATGCTGGGAGGGGGCACCAAAGCCCCCTGTGAGGTGAGTGGGTTCAAATTGTTCCTGGTTATGATTTGATTGCTCTTAAAGACTTTGAATACTCTTAAATCTGTTTATTTTTTTCTCTTTTGCATTGTAAAGTACATTTCATTTCTTGACTTCATTTTATATCTTACAACTTTTGAAGTTCATACTTTTTTTTTGAAGCTACATACTGAGGTTTGACCTTTACAATTACATTATGTGTTGTTGATATCCAGGTTACTCTTAAAGCCATATTTGGAGTCCAGAACTTTATCAGAGAAGGTCATCCTTTTTCTCTGAGCACAGCCTTTGAACTTTTGTGATTCTCCTCTCAAATTTCAGACTTAGCAGGGTCAACTTCCTAACAGGTATCTCTACCTTGCTGGCCCACAGACACATCAAACGTGTTCAAAGATAACTTATTTCTCTTGCTTTCTTGATCTCAGTCAGTAAGTAGCACAGTTTTCCCAGGCACACACCCACACCAGAAATCTGGGCGCAGGGATGGCACACAGACGATATGAGTGAGTTTCATTCACTACCACTGCTCTCCTCTGCCCGCATCAGACACAGCATTCTTTCCTTCTTTCTGTTGACGTGAACACTGACATTTAAGAGCAATGTAATCTAAATGTTACCAAGTCCAGCTGAGTTTTACTTCCTAAATTTCTTCAATCCCTCCCTCTTCTCCCTATATACTAACATTGCCTTAATTCAGGCCCCTATGACTATTTAATGTGTGCATTAAATTCACGTAATAGCTATGAGGTAGATACTACTATTACTATTATACTATTTTAAAGATGAGAAAAATGAGATAGATACATAGATAATTTGCTTAAGGTCATTTTTTGGTTTACCTGCTCTACTGGCCTCTTAACTGGTACTTTCTGCTTCTAGTCTTGGCCTCCTCATACTCATTTTTCTTTAGTTGCCAGGGTGAGCTTTCCAAAATGCATGACTTCAAATGCCATGTGATCCACCATAACATTTTGGGCAGTATACTCTATTGCTGAGGCCAAACTTTAACACAATTTTAAAAGAAATCTTATATAAATCTTATAAATGTAAGGTTAGACTTTATTTTGTTGAGGCCTATTTTATCTTGTTCTCATTTTCCGTTATGTGTTAACTGTAAATTAGATGAAATTTAAAATGTTATATATTTGTTAAAGCCAGCTATGCGGAAAAGCAAACTAAACACACAGAATGTGATTATGAAGTCTGCTTTTAAGGATACTCTTTAAACTTTAATGTTTATTTAAAGTAAAACAATTAGCCCTGGCTTAGTGGATTGAGTGCTGGCCTGTGAACTGAAAGGTCGCTGGTTTGATTCCCAGTCAGGGCACGTGCCTGTGTTGCAGGCCAGGTCAGGCCCCAGCTGGGGTCGTGGGAGAGGCAACTGAGGGCAACTGATATATGGCTCACACACTGATGTTTCTCTCCCTCCCTTTCTCCCTCCCTTAATATCTCTCTAAAAATAAATAAAACAGTTGTTTTTAATAATTTTATAATTTATAGTTTTGGGAGTGATTTTATGTATATTTTATTTACTATCTTAAATTATATCATGGCAGAGCAAGTTTTTATAAGTGCTGTGTTTCTTTAGATGATTTTAGAAAGTAAATATTTAAGCATCCTATTAATTTTTCTTTTTGGTTAACTTAAATTTTGATTTGAACCATTTTATTGCCATAAGCACTGTACCAGTGATAGTTTATACTGTTGCTCAGTCAGCCTCTGTTGAACAATCTGCAGTGTGTTAAAGGTATGAAGGTTTATTTCTTTTACACTGACGTGACTCGGATTACTGCAGTTTTGGTGTCGTGTGCTCTTTGGGTAGTTTTTCTGCCTTTCATTTTGTTTTTACTCGTTATTTTGGACTTTTCTATTGTGACCCCTTGCTGCAGCTTATAATTGTTAAGAGTCAAACTGAAGTGCTTTAATTTTATCATGTATAGAATGAAGATAAAAATTTAACACATTTAATCCTGCTGAAACCCTAATAGTATAGTGCCTAGAAAATAAATGTGCAATAATTGCTCAAGAAAATATAGTTTAATTTTTTTCTTAAGAAGTTCATGTTTCTTTTTTAAGCAGAAATAGTTATTATACTGTAATGACCTCAGGATCTTTTTATTCAACAAGTTTTTATTAGAATATTCTGTGTGTCAAACACACAGGTGTGCTTATATTTAGGCTGAATGGCTCTGTTGACTTTTGACATTGGGGCTCTTTCACTTTGCCTTTTCACACGCTTTCCCTTGTTACTTGGTTCTTGCTGCTCTTGCCTGTGACTCTGCCTCCACCAAATTTGTGAAGCACTGTAACAGCAATGAAAGCAAGTATACTCCGAGAGAGTTTTTAATCAGATATGTAAGGTTTAAATCTTGGACTTTGTGACCTCTTGGCAGCTCGCTGGGTACTTTTCTTAAACTTCTAATTTTAATCTATATTTTGAGCAATTGATACTGCTACACAGTTCTCACATATTGTACTTCTTTTAGTGAGTTAGTATTATTTTCAGATGTTGCTTAATATGAAGTTTTCAACTTTTAACTTTCTAGATGGAGATACACGTGAATTAGAGCGAACAAAGCAGTATGTACATGAAGCTTTTCAAGCAGGGGCTATGACATGCTTAATTTGTATTGCTTCAGTGAAGAGAAACCAGGCAGTAAGTGTTTCTCCTTATCTGTATTAATGTATCTGCCCAAAATATCTTATGTTGTATTTATAATATTAACCATTTATTGTGCTTTTGCTTATTTTTTTAAATGCTTCATTGGAGAATTTTAATTGGTCTTTATTTTGTAAATCTGTAATTTAAATAACTACCTCTAGTAAGCATCCATTATTTTTAGCACTATTAATGTAACCGAAGCAAGTATCTTCAGTTTTAATGTTCATGTCAATTTGATAAAGCATTTTTAACACCTTTGTACATTAGAGATTTCCACAAATACTGAAATGTTAAAATGGACTATATTTCACTACTTTCAGCAGGTTGAAAAGATAGGCATGGTCCCTGCCTTCAAGGAAATAGAACCTAGCAGTGACCACGGCTTATTAGGCAGCTTTTCTTGTGTTGAAGGAACTGTGGAAAGTGACTAGAGTCATTGAGGAGCGATGGATTCAGTCATAACTTACAAATTTAGAGTTGCGTTGGCCTGATGGCAAAGTTATTTATATGTAAATTTAAAAGGACATTAATGGAGCAATTAAGAGGAAGTGATGACTGGATGTGATAGATGCAACATTCAGACCTCAGATTAATCCACTGCTGTTATAGCTGTGTTGCCTAGAGGAAGAAAATTGGGCCAAATGAAATGGGTTGCTCACATAGAGTGAATCAGGAATTTAATATACACAGGATAGGATAGTGTAGCATATACCTTTGGTGCCCAGAGTCACATATGATTGTTTTTTTCTGATTTCAGCTGTAAGTCTCTCCATGTGGGGATATAGTCCTACCTCAAACAGTTGCTCTGTGTGTGTGTGTGTGTGTGTGTGTGTGTGTGTGTGTTTGTAATATCAGGCTCCTCCTTGGGAACTGACTCAGCCAGTACAGGGGTGTAGTGCAGAAGTAGAGGGGAGTTAATGTCCCTTGGGGTAGCATTCCACCACAGGTAATTGGTGGATGAGTGCCCAGCTTCCCCTTTGTGAGGGGTTTGGGCTGGGGTAGCCCTAGGTATGTTTTAAATGGTTCTTTAGAGGATCCCTAGCAGGACAGAACTTTGGCTCTTAGCAGTAATCATCTGGACAGTGTACCATTTATTGGCATTTCCTCTTCCACATTGTGTCTTCTCACTCCTGTATTTCATGTCTTTTTTCAGTCACTGATTGGGGAGGAACTCAGCTAAAAAGTTGGCCTTTCTTTTTAAATGCTGTTGTCTGCTTATGCAATATACGACATGTCTGATTTTATTAAACAGTTGAGAAATGCTATGATGAAAAAACTGATTTTTGTCAATTACATAAAAGTATTCATAGGTTTTAAAAATTACTATTATTTCTTAAGCTTTTAAATTACATGTTCTCAAGTTTTTTTGCGCATCTGATTTTTAGAATTTAGCATAAGAGCTAGATTAATAGTTTTAATATAACACAAAAAGCAGTAATAGAGATTATATGTAGTTTAAGGATTCTTTGAAGTGTCATTTATAATTGGAAATAACCTAAATGTCTAATAACTAGAAATGGGTTAAATAAATTATAGTCTGTAAATCTACATGAAATATTATACAGCTATAATAAATATGTTTTATGAATATGTTCGACAAGGGTGAATGCTTGTACTATGCTAAAAGAAAAGGCTATGAAATTACATAGCAGTCAGTACAGCATGACCTCATTTAAAAAAGAAAATGAGATACACTAAAAAAAGAGACCAGAAATTTAGGGGTAGTTATTTCTAGTTGAATGAATCTGGATGGCTAATAATATTTTTCTTACTGTAAGGAAAAGTTATTGTTCTTTAATCCTTAGTTTGCTCTTGAAAATAATTTACTGTGGTGCTTAAAGTATTATGTAATTATCAAGGGAAAATCATCGCATACATGTTAATATCCGATACTTTTGTCTTAGGTTTGGAGTTGTTCAGGATGTTTCTGTATATTTCACATGCCCTGTATTCAGAAGTGGGCTAAAGACAGCCAATTTCTGGTATCTTCTTTGACGGATGATGATTTTGAAAAGAGAGATTATCCCTGGCCTTGGTAATTTTTCTAATTTAGTTGGAATATCAAATTATAAAATAAATGAAAATTGTATCTCATAAGTTGCTTTATTGGCAGTTTTAGTATCCATGTATGGCTTTCAATTAGTCACTGGATTTGTGAAGATATGGGACTTAGGAATGGCATTCATTTCCCAATTTGTATAACTACTAGTTCCTTTCAAAAACTAATAACTATTCAGACTCTTTTTTCCTTGCAAAACAACTCCGTTGTTACCCTTTTTAAACAACTTTCATTTCTTTTATATGTGATTAGAATTCTTCGTAATTCTGGTGCATCTCTTCTGGAGTTCTACATTAATACCATATTGTATAAGACCATCATCGGACATATTTTGATCATAGGCTTCCCAATTTTGTCCTCAAAAATCTTTCAAAACTGTAGGTGTATATTAATAATATTAATTTTTCTACATTTGTTTTATTGGGTGGCTTGTGATTCATGATTTAATCTTGAACTTCAGTTATATTTCCAAAAAAAGTGAGGGAAAAGAAATTTTATATTTCTGCTAAGTAAAGACAAAAATTTATCTGTATTGGCAACAAAAATGGTAGATTTACTTTGAAGATAATGAAGCATAAACTTCAGGAGCTCTGTGTGGTCACATAAATACTCACTTTTGTAACTTTTTTCTTTGTAATTTTGAGTCCTTTTTCTTATCAGATGCCCCCAAGTTGTATAAGATTCACGCTTCAGAAAACCTGGATCTACATCAGACCTCCCCTTGTTACCATAAGTACTGATATGCAGGGTGGGGCAAAAGTAGATTTACAGTTGTTCATATGGAAAATAATACAATAATTAATAAATAATACAAGAATAAACTCTGTTTCACAGACTCACAATTGTAAACCTACTTTTTCCTCACTCTGTATTTATAAAATTGTGGTAATACAGTTTTAAAAAACATTTTAGAGGTACTATAACTTTGTGAAAATAATTCTTTGTCATTTGTGAGAGATTTTATTCCCATGTTACCAAAGGGGATATGAAAGTTAGTTGAAATAAATGGTACATTCAGACTTCTTTTACTTACATGGTAAAGCCAGGACATAGCTGTACTCTTGATATGTGCTATTTACTGCAGTAGCAACCAGCCCCCTGTGGTTATTTACATTTTCAAATATTATAAAAGCTCTGTTTCTTTCTCAGTTGTATGCATTAGCCACATTTCAAGTGCTCACGAGCCATGTGTGGTTAAGAACTATATCGGACGTGGCAGATACAGAACATTTCCATCATCTCTGGAAATTATATTGGACACAGTTGTTCTAGGCAGTTGCAATTTATTTTAGGAAAATCTTGTTTTTCACTAATATAAAAATGGAACAGAGAGTGCCTTACATAAAACTAATTGAGTGTAATATCTTTCAAAGTATATTTATGTTTCTGTCTCTTGTGTCACTTAAAAATGAAATTAACTTGAGTAATTCTTCTTTGTAGTCCAAAATGTAGGTTTGAATACAAACGATCGGACACACCTAGTAGGTACTATTGCTATTGTGGAAAGGTAGAAGATCCACCTTTAGATCCGTGGCTTGTGCCTCATTCATGTGGCCAAGTATGTGAGAGAGAATTTAAACCTCCTTGTGGCCATAAATGTTTACTCCTCTGTCATCCAGGTGAGTTATATATTACATTTGTAATTGTTCGTGGGTGGTTATTTGTTCTTAGGTTGAGGCAAAAAAAATTGTGAAAGTTGAATTCAGAACCTAAGTTTACATAAAAAAATATCAAAAGGAAATGCCTTTTAAACTGTCAGCAAGGAAAGCTTTGGAAATCACTGATAGGTATAGGAATTGAAAATTATCTTTGACTTCTGATTTTTTCCCCCTTTTGTTGGATTCTAGGGCCCTGCCCTCCTTGTCCAAAGATGGTCACAACTACTTGTCACTGTAAGAAAGCCAAGCCCATCCCTCGTAGGTGCAGTGCCAAGGAATGGTCCTGTCAGCTGCCATGTGGGCGGAAGTTACTTTGTGGACAACATAAATGTGAAAATCCTTGTCATGCAGGTGAAAGGTCATACTTGTTAGCCAAAGTCAAAGCAGTCAGTATTGCTTTTATAATGTGCCTGTGCTAATTCATCACTGTGGTTTTAGGAAGTTGTCCGCCCTGTCCGAGAGTTAGTAGACAGAAGTGTGTCTGTGGCAAACGAGTAGCTGAAAGAAGCTGTGCAAGTCCGCTGTGGCACTGTGATCAAGTAAGTGTATGTGTGTTTTGAGGGGATGGGCATTAAAGAATACGGAAAACAATCAGAAATGCTAATTAGGATTTAGCTAGTTACATTTAGTTGGATAAAAGGAGAGGAGGAATAGTAACTCAAATTACATTCATTTGAGGAAACTTTTCCAGTTTAGTATTTCAGTTACTGGAGGGAAATTTTTTTTTCAATGCAACAGCTGTTTGTTGAATTTTGTACTCAGTACACATGTACTTTCTTGCTAGCTCTCCCTCCCTTTCCCCTGTCTTTAATCAGTATCCCATCCCACTTGAGTTAATCCAACGGGGAAGGAGGATTGATGTTGTAGATTGTTAGTCCTAGAATTGGTGTACCACTTGGAAATCTTTGGTGGATGGCCATATGAAGCTGTATGTACTTTTTTCCTGTATTATATTTTACAAATATACTCTTTGGTGCATAGGAATGTGTGTGTGTGTGTGTGTGTGTGTGTGTGTGTGTGTGTGTGTTTATAGAGAAAGAACAAATTATGAGGAATATAAATTGCTTATTCATAATTGAAAAATGGATTATATACAAATAAAAAATGGATTATGTTAGTACAAAGTCTTTTTTGATAACTTTTAAGTCCTTCACTAGTGCTTATTACGTATTATTTTAGGTATGTGGGAAAACACTGCCATGTGGTAATCATACATGTGAGCAAGTTTGTCATGCTGGTGCTTGTGGAGAATGTCCTCGATCTGGGAAAAGATTCTGTCCATGTCAGAAGTCAAGTAAGACTGTTTTCAAATCTTTAATGGGATATGATTATTCTTTATGCTAACTACTTTCCTAATTAGATTTCTCTGCAAATTCATAATGTAGTTTCAAATTGTATGTTAGACTTTTGTACATTTGGACAAGTAGATAATATAGCATGTGGATTAAGAACTCAGACTTCAAGCCCTGGATGGCGTAGCTCTGTGGATTGAGCGCGGGCTGGGAACCAAAGTGTCCCAGGTTCGATTCCCAGCCAGGGTACATGCCTGGGTTGCAGGCCATAACCCCCAGCAACTGCACATTGATGTTTCTCTCTCTCTCTATCTCCCTCCCTTCCCTCTCTAAAAATAAGTAAATAAAATCTTAAAAAAAAAAAAAAGAGAACTCAGACTTCAGAGTCAGGCATATCTGGGTTCAAATCCCACCTTCATAAACTCTGGTGTTCTCAAGTTAAATGGAGACAGTAAGAGTACCTTCTTCATAAGATGATGGTGAGAATTGGATGATAAAATGCTCATAAGGCATTTATGTAGTGCCCAGCACATAAAGGAAACCTATTAATTCCAAGCTATTGTCCTTATTGTGTATTGGGTTACAAATGAATTTAGTTTTGGTTGCTTGGAGATAGACAGACATAGAAAGGTTGCGGTCTGAGTCTGCTTCTCTTGACTTGCACCAGTACCAGCACACATTGACAAGATTGTTGCCAGTCTTGTCCTAATGTGTTTATGTGGAAGGTGAGGATTCTTATGTTTTAAAATCTACTACTTTTTTTATCCTGTGAGGTTATTAAGAGCAAATTGTTTTTATAATACTATATTGTGGGATTCTTCATAGAGGTTATTATATGATATTACTTACTTCTTCAGATAACTATTTCTGAAGTACTTAGCTTATAGAAATATGTTTCTTTAGGATGGTAACTTGTCATGTGTCAAAATCTTTTTAACTTTACATTGAATTTACAAATATTAGAGGTTATTTTCATTAAAGTTAATTTTTTCCAATAGTTATATAGATGCAAAAAATTCATAGTTCGAAAGGGCTGTCATCCTTTAGGGAGCCAAAAGAGCATGGTACGTTGTTAGTGCTTTATAGCAATGTAGCTTACTATTAACATTGACTTTTTGTCTGCTTTTAGAGTTTTCTTTGCCTTGTACAGAAGATGTACCAACTTGTGGAGACAGTTGTGACAAGTTACTTGAATGTGGAATCCATAGATGTTCACAGCGTTGTCATCGAGGTCCTTGTGAAATATGTAGACAAGTTAGTCATCTTCCGTAGTAATTACTAATTACTTCTATGAGCTCTCTTTTACAGTATGTCAAATGGCAGTGTCCTGTAATTGTTTTCTAGTAGTTAGTTTTATAAACATCTGTGTCATGATCTGAGTGAGTTTAGTGACCTAATGTGTATGGAGAAGAAACAGGACAGTATGCCAGCAATCATATCCAAAAATCACCTTTTGTTTCTTTTTGCTTGGTAAACGTTTCAACATTCTCATTTTTATAGTCCACAGTGGGGTTGTTTGTTCCAAGCAGACATTCAAAGCAATGATGAATTAGTCTTACTGATGATGGAAAGAAACTAATGCCTAGACTTGAGACTTTTAGGTTATATATGTGTCACTTTAAGTCAACAAGTTGCTTATTATAAGATAATCCAGTTTTCTTGCTTTACTGAGACAAGATGTGCAGACATCATGGTGTAACTACATGTAAGTGACTTTAAGGTGTAGTATTGTTGTACTGTTTAGTATTAAATTCCTACTAAATTTAATAATGGAAATTCATATGAAGTCTCTTAGAAAAAAAGATACCAAAAAATATCTTAGAAAATTCATCTTTAGTTTTGGTGGAGGCTTTCATATAAATTTGTGCTTAAAACTTTTCTCCTTCACTTTTTAGGAATTATAAAAATTACAGGGTGAAAAAAATTACATTAACAAAGTTAGTTTTAATAGTATTTATTTGCTTCTTCCAGGAAGTAGAAAAGCATTGTCGCTGTGGAAAACATACAAAACGAATGCCGTGCCATAAAACTTATCTCTGTGAAACTAAGTGTGTTAAGATGCGTGACTGTCAGAAGCATCAGTGTAGAAGAAAGGTATGTGCAACAAGCTTAGGTTACTGCTTTAAAAATTCTCTTGAATTTTTCCTTTGTGAGGCTGTGATAAACACCATCTTTTTTTTTATATGTATTATTTATTTTTAGAGAGGGAAGGAAAGGAGGTAGAGAGAAAGAGAAACATCAATGTGTGGTTGCTGGGGGTCATGGCCTGCAACCCAGGCATGTACCCTGACTGGGAATCAAACCTGCAACACTTTGGTTTGCTGCCTGCGCTCAATCCATTGAGCTATGCCAGCCAGGGCTGATAAACACCATCTTGACATGTTCCTCAAATGTCTAGGCATATTCTATGCTTCCTATATGAAGTATTAATTAATATATTTTTTAAAGATTATATTTATTTAGAGGGAAAGGAGGAAAGAAGAGAGGGAGAGAAACATCAATGTGTGGTTGCCTCTCACACATTGGTCCCCAGATTCCCAACTGGGGACCTGACCCGCAACCCAGGCCTGTGCCCTGACTAGGCTCGTACCGGCAGCCCTTTGGTTTGCAGGCCAGTACTCAATTCATTGAACCACACCAACCAGGGCTAATTAATATTCTTGATTAATCCTAATTGTTTGTATTAGTGGGAAGTCTTACCAAGCTTCTTAAATGACAAAGTTTTTGTTTGTTTGTTTTTTTTATCATGTGGTTAATTCTGTTTGGTTCTTAAACTATTTTTGTTCCCTGACTGTAGAACATCATAGCACTGTTAAGAGTGATAGTCCATTTGCTAGAAGAGGCTTAACTTTTATTGTTCAAATCTTATTTATAGACATTTGGTTCAGTAGATGGTCAACTGGAGTATTTTACCTAGCTTGTAAATTTGCAGTTTTGGGGGATCTTCTTTATCTTTATGAATTATCCCTTAATCTCTAAAAGATTCCTTGTTCTTAAATCTGTTGAAATACAGTGGTTTCAGCTTTCTTTTGCTTAGTGTTAACATGGTATATCTTTTTCATTCTTTTACTTTTAACTTATTAATACTTTATGTTTCAAGCGGTTTTCTTTTATACAGCATTTAGATATTTTATCCTAGCAGAATGATTTTTGTCATTTAATTCAGGTATAGATCATTTACATTTAATGTGATCTTTAATATGGTTGGATTTAAGTTTATCATTTTGCTATTTATTTTTTATTTGCCCATCCTTTATTTCTTTTCCCTCTGTTGTTAATTTCTATTTGAGTGTTTTTCAATTATTCTATTTTAATTCCTTTATTTGATTTGTCATATATCTTATACCCATGTATTTTGTAAACCCTAAATGCAATGTATTTTTGCTCTAAATAATCAGGTATCTTTTAAAGAGATTGGAAAAAAAATTACAAAACGTAGTTTTGTATATTTATTGTCATTACTTTTGGTGTTTTTTAGTTTTTTTAAATATTAACTTAGGTTTCTATCTGGTTCATTTTCTTTCTATCTGAAGGATTTCCTTTAACATTTCTTGTAGTATTGTTCATTAATTCTTTCAACTTTTGGAAAATACCTTTAGTTTGTGAAAGTATTTTACTTAGAATTCTAATTTGACAGTTTTTCCTATGTTTAAAAGGTGTTGCTCCACTATTTTAGCTTGCAATATTTTCTAAAAAAAAAAAAAGTGTGCTGTATCTTTGTTCCTCTGTTTGTAATCTATCTTTTTTTCCTTTTGCTGTTTAAAAAAAAATTTCTCTTTATTATTAGTTTTTAGCAATTTGGGTGCTTCCTGTTGTTGCTTTCTTCATGTTTCTTTTTTAAAAATATATTTTATTGATTATGCTATTACAGTTGTGCCACTTTTTTCTCCCCTTTATTGTCCTCTGCCCTGTGCCACCCCTCCCACGAGCATTTCCCCCCTTAGTTCATGTCCATGGGTCACACATATAAGTTCTTTGGCTGCTCAATTTCCCATGCTATTCTTAACCTCCCCCTCTACAAATAGTTTTGTACCTACTATTTTTGTTGTTTCTTAGGTCTGTGGATTTATAATTTTCATCAAATTTGTGAAATTTTCAGTTTTTTGTTTAAAATGTTTTTCCCCACCCATTGCCTTCTGAGGCTACAATATGTATGTTATACTGTTTGAGGTCTTACAGCTCACTGGTGCTCCATTTATTTAGTTTTTTAAAATTTCTTTGTTTTAGTTTATAATAGTTTTGCCTTCAAGTTCATTAATTTTCATCTGCTTTGTCAATACATTTTTCTTATCACATCGTTTATTCATCTCAGATATTTTTTTATTTCTGAGGGTTAAGTTTGGGTCTTTTCTGTATTTTCCATGTCCTTAGCATGCTTGTATCTTCTATCTTCATGAATATAGGGATTATATTTATAGTGGCTATTTTAATGTTCTTATCTAATAATTTTTATCATTTATTTGTCATTCTGGGTCTATTTCTGTTGATTGATTTTTCTTCTCCTTTTGGGTTATATCTTCCTGCTTATTTGCCTGCTGGGTAATTTTTGATTGGTTTTCAGACATTGTGAACTTTATACTTTTGGGTGCTGTTTTTTTGTTGTTGTTTTGCTTGTTTTTTATTTTTTTGTATCCCTGTAACTATTTTTAAGATTTGTTCTGGGTTAAAGTTAAGTTATTTAGAAACCATTTGGTCTTGGGTTTGACCAGACTTCTGTTTTATCTAGGCCCAAGTTGGCACCGCTACTGAGGCGGTAATTATTCGAAGTACTCTGTGCCACTCCCATGTATTAGGAGGTTCTTCTACTCTGACCACAGGGAACACAAGCTATTCTCTGACTTGAATAATCTTTGGAAATTATTCTGTCTTCTTCAGGTGGTTCTTTCTCATATTTTGGGTAGTTGCCAGTCACACAGGTACAGACAGGTATTTGGCCCAAAACTAAAGGCGTCTGTTTTGGAGTTCTCCAGGGCTTTCTCTGTATTGCCACCACTTACCTAAATTCTAGCCACACTGGCCTCTGATATGTGGATTTTGTCTACTCATTGTGGTGGGACCACCACACTCTGTGATCTTTCCCCTTGTGCTGCAGCCTAGAAACCTCCAGGTCTAAACTGGTGCTACCACAGGACCCACTTTGTTTCTCTTTTCTTAGGAATTGCTGTCCTGTGCTGCCTCATTTTCAAATATCTGAGAACAGTCGCTTCATACATGTATTTTGTCTGATGTTATAGTTGTTTAAGGCAGGAGAGTAAACTGGCTATTGCTTATTCCACCATGGCCAGAAACAGAAGTGTCTAAAGGCTTATTTAAGTCATGGACCACACACACAACCTTCTTTTCCCATGCTGCCACTAGCAAAACAATAGGCACATTGTCTCAGTAAATATTTGTCTAATTGAGTGAACTGTTTCGATTTTTAGTTGCTTTTCAGTAAAATGTATTTTGTTTTGAGTTATTTTTATACACTGAAACTTGTTCTTAAAGTAGGTTTCAACCCTAAGTTTCTTTAAAACAATCATAGTCTCTATTTTCTTTCCAAAATTTGGATAATGTGAAAAGTTGAGGAAGGAATTAGAATGGCAAAATAGACTATTAGTAGTTGCCTTTTGTTCATGAATGAAAATTGGGACAGGTCTTAGACAGCTGTATTTCTTACAAACAGATTAGAAATCAAGGATGTTACAAAGTAAAGTTAGAAGCAAATAGCTTATCTCTGCTTTCTTCCTTTAGTTAGTTGCTGAGTCCATGGTTTAAAAATAACTGCTAAACTGATTTATACATTTAACTGGTTTTATTTTAATTAAATTTTTAAAATAACCAGACTAATTGTTTGCCTGAATATAAGATTTGACCAGTTCTATTCCTTTGGTTAATGTTGTCAATCTCTGCATAGATAAGTAGAAATGAAATTATCTCATGGGAATGTTTTAAGTCCTAGAATAATTAACTGAAATGTAAGAAAATTTAGCTTGATTTTATTAAATTAGGACATTGTCTATTTAAACTTAAAAATTCTTCATGTAGCATATTTACTTAAAAGGAGAATGTTGATGCTCTTGAATACTTTTATACTTATACTGAAAATAAGTATAGTATCTTTTGCTTCCCATAAGTTCTATGGGTAACTAGTAATGGCATTTATATTACACATGGTTTTCAGATTGCCTGTTCTTTATATGTTGCTTTCTCTTCAGTGTTGTCCTGGAAACTGTACACCTTGTGATCAAAACTGTGGACGGACTTTAGGATGTAGAAACCATAAGTGTCCATCTGTCTGCCACAGAGGTAATATTTAACAATAGCTGTGATTTCATGTTTGTGTTTACATAACGTTTTTATAGTTGATGGAGAGCTTTCACATTCATTATCTTGGTTTATCCTCTTAATAACCTGAGACAGTAGGGCAGTTGCCAAAATCATGCTTTTATGGACAAGCAGATTGAAGTTCAGTGACACACATATTTAGGGAAATATTTAGTAAAGCAATATAGCTAAGATTTGAACCCAGTTCTTCCAAATGCAAAAGCTTTGTTTTTTGTATAACACCTTTTTGTTTTCTTTTTTCCTTCCAATCTTCCCCACAAAGTTTTTTAATTAATTAGTATCCCACACAATTTGTTAATTAATCAATGTGTTCTTAGATTTTTCAGTTTTATTTTGAGTTTTAGACGTTTTCATGGAATTAAGTCTAATAAGGGATTGGATATATCATAAGCTCTCAAACTTTTTGGTCTCAAGACCTCTTACACTCTCTTGGAACCCAAAGAGCTTTTGTTGATGTGGATTTTATCTATCGATATTTATTGTATTTGAAATTGAATTTAAAATGTAATAATAATTACTATTTTATTTAAAAATAGAAATAAGAAGCCCACATTACATATTAATGCAGTAACATTTTGTGAAAAATATTGTATCTGAAAAAAATTTAGTGAAAATGGTATTTTTTACATTTTGCAGTAGTCTTTAATGTCTAGCTTAATAGGAGATGGCTGGAGTTACATATCTGCTTCTGCATTCAGTCTGTTTTGGTATCACTTGTCATATAGCTTCTGAAAAACTCTGTGTATATGAGATCTTGCAGACCCCCTGAGGAGGGTCTCAGGGGCGCCTAAGTTATTAGACATTGAAATCCGAGTTAACTTTACCCATTTTGAGTATGTTGGTATGAA
Organism: Phyllostomus hastatus; assembly: GCF_019186645.2. NCBI lineage: Eukaryota > Metazoa > Chordata > Mammalia > Chiroptera > Phyllostomidae > Phyllostomus > Phyllostomus hastatus. The sequence continues at coordinate 29,435,949 of NW_025333709.1, read as the reverse complement.
GTAGAATCTACTACACGTTGGTATAGGATAGTGGGAAGAGCGTGGATTTGGGGTAAGAGGTCTTTGCCTCTTAGCACCTTTATGACCTGGGACAAACTGCTTTACTGCTTTCATGTGTTCCTTTGGGATTACACACATACTAGATACCTTAGCTAATGTCTTAATCTTCTCAGAGATCTTGGAACATACGTGACACTTCTGCTGTTTAATATAATAAGGAAACAAAGAGACTGTTGGCTCAGGTCATAGAACTAGTTTCAGGGTCAGGATGTAAACATAAACTGTAATGGTGTTTTCATTTTACCACATTGCCATCCCTTAGGAAAAGTGACAGATTCCATTAACCCCATAGACAATTTTCTGATTTGTCAATGTCTTAAAATTGTGAAGTTAGAGCTAGTTTGTCAGTTCTCATTATTAGTAAAAGGATCTTATTTCCTTTTATAGTCATATTATGTCATTGACTTATTAAATTTAAATTTTATTAACATTCTACCATTAAGCACTAATTTACACAATAAGGGTTTGTTTGTGTTTTTCCCATGTCTTCTGAGTACCAGGCACTGGGAATAATTATATGAGTGAACCATGTTGACTAAGTGCCTTTTGTTATGAAACTTATTTTTTTACTTTTCCTAAGTTAGAGGAATACAAATACAATACAGATAAATAATCAAATTAGTATTGAATATCTGGTGGTTCCAAGTATAGAAAGGAAATGATAGTAAAATTAAAATGGTGACAGTGGGGATGGTGTATACTATTTTGTATAGTGTGATCGGGGCGGACTCTGAAAGGACGACATTTGAGGAGACCTGAGAGAAGTAAGGGATCTGGTTGTGTGGTAGTAGGGTGGGGTCGTGTTCCAGGCAAGAAAGCAGCAGTTGCAGGGGCCCTGAGACAGGAGCATGTGAACGAACTGTAAGGAGCTGGGAAGCAGGTGCTCAAGGGGCAGATGGTAGGAGACAAGGTCAAAGAAGTGGTGGGCTAAGGATGACTGGAGAGAGGAGAGTAGGTGGATGGCCGTGTAGACCATTGTTAAAGTGCTGGCCTTCACATGGAAAACCTGACTAGTCAGGTGACCATTAAAGAAATTGGATCAGGAGCTGAGGATTTTCTTAGCAAGAAAACACTAGGCTTAGTTGGTAAGTAAACATTTAAGGTGTATATAAGTTCAGTCTTCTCATCAGCCATTTGAGAGTATATCATGCAGAAAGGAAAGAAGATAAAAGTACAGGCCCATCTAACTCAAAAAGATGTTTGTAAAATACTAAGGTTTTAGCTATTCAAATCCAGCTATCTAGTAACTGCAGTTTTAGCTATCCCAAACCTTAGTCTGTCATAACCAAGTTGAGTTTATTCCAGTGATGTATGGTTGGTAAACCAACATAGTATGGTTTAACCAACCATAGTTAAAACTTTGGTAGATCTAATAATGTGATTTATCACATTAACAGTTTAAAGGAAAAATGAGGTCATCTTAGTAAATATCTAAAAAACAGTTGATAAAATTCAACATCCATATATGATGAAAACTTGATTAGAAATGGAAGGGTACATCATTAACCTGATAGAAAATATCTATGGAAAAGGCCAGAGCAAGCATCATGCTTAATGGAGAAGTGTTGAAAGCTGATCCCCCTCTTATATTGTTTTGAAGCAAATTCCATGAATACTTCAGTGTTCATCTCTAAAAAAGATGGATTCTTAACCTAAAATAGTTAATATATTTCTTAATATCAGCAAATATCTGGTGCTCAGATTTATTGTTGTCTCATAAATATCTTCATTTTTTAATTCAATTTATTTGCCTCAAAAACCTAATAAGATTGACATGATGTAATTGGTTGAAGTCTCTAAAGTCTATTAATATGTCATTTCTCTCATTTAAGAAACTAGGTTGCTTTATTCAGTGTTGCAGAGTCTAGATTTTGAAGATTGCATCTCATCGTATTATTTCACATTTTTGTCTGTGTTTTCTATAAATTGTTAGTGCAGTCTGGATGTCCGATCAGACCCATGTTCAATGTTTTATTATTTTTTTTGGAGTGTTTGTTTATTTATTTTTTTGAAGAAATATACTGGCTCCTTACAAAATTTACTTTGATGGAAAGTATGAGGAATACACTGTTGTACAATCCTCACCATTTTTTAAATCCACAGTTATATAAGATATATAGAATCATTATTTCATAAAATTTTCCATTATTCTAGACACCTTCATAATCAAAAGTTATACTGTAGCTAATAGGGTGGGGGTGCTGACTGCATGTTTGCACTGTGAATATGTGAAAGTTTAATGTAGCTCTTTTAAGTTCAGTGTCATCTGTCTTCTAGAATTACTGGACTAATGCCTACATTGGTGGTTACATTCTGTATGCTGCTTTTTAATTTAAAAAGTATTACATCTGAAGTTGTTGTATCTGTCATGTTGTACAGGTATCTGTAACAAATGCTGTTGATCAGTAGGAAGACTGTTTATAGAAATTACCCCTTGTTCTTAATATTTAAACAAAAGAAAAAGTGATACTGCAATTCAGAGTGGCAAAAATGTTGTTTTTGATAAGGTCCTCTTTGGATTGCTGAAGATGAATGAAATTTATTATTATCAAAAATGGAAATTGATATACTGAATTAGAATGGACTTAAACGTCACTCTTAAAAATGTTGCTATTCACTTTTTCTTTTGGAAAACTCAAAATTTGGTCATGTGGGTAAGGATAATTTCACTTGCATTGCCATCAAGATAATACTTCACTGAATATCATTCTAAGCAAAGTCAGTCAGAAAAAGTCAAGAACCCTATGATATCTCTCATGTGGGATACAAAACTGAAAGCAACAAATAACAAACAAGAAAAACAAACAAAAACTCATAGACACAGACAATAATATGGTGGTACCAGAGGGAAGGGGGTGGGATGCTAATTAAGGGTAAAGGTAATCAGATATATGTAACAAAAGATTTGACTTTGGGTGGTGGGCACATAATGCAATATACAGATGATGTATCATAGAACTGTATACTTGAAATCTATATAATATTATTAACCAATGTTACCCCAATAAATTTAATGAAAATATTCAATAAAAGACAGTACTTCACTGGATTATTTTTTACTTATTAAAACACTAAAGTATAAATTTGGTAATTTGTACAGCACATGTATGTTTTTCCCTGTGGTGCCTTTTACTCTCATTTCCTTTTTCTCTGTTCATTAGTTGAATCCCAATTCTGCTGTTTGAGGAACTATTTTGAACTTTTAGAGGCTTTAATAAACCTGACTATTTTTCATCATTAGTCTGTTTCTTATCATATTAATTGCTAGTCAGTATTTTGCTTGGTCCTGACACCTAGGCAGCAATCTCATAATATACTCACTGTTTAGTGGAAGATTCTAATTTCTTTATTTCATTTCATATGGGGTACCATATTGGGAAAACTAGAGTAGGAAGAAGGCCCTCAAAATGACATCTGAGCTTTGGCCAGAACTTGATAACATGTTTAAAAAGGTTTCTTTCATTTTGTTTTTGTGTATTTCTACCAACTCATAACAAAAGAAGGTTACAAAGCTGAAGCCCAAGTATCTTTTCCTTTTGAAATGTTTAGAAGAGAAATATTTGGAATTATAACCTAAAATGAGGGTTTGGAATTTAGTTTCACAAAATATGAGTAATGGAAAATGGACTGTACTGATGAGAGAATTTACTTTATCAGGGAACTTATTCAAAACTAAGATACTTGAATAGAAGTATGTATGAAAATAAGCCAAAGAGATTATTGTTAGCATTAGATTTTCCAAAGACTTAGATCCATTTATCTTGTGAATGAGTGATATGTTAACTTTTAGCACATTTTAAAGAATATTCTAAAACTTTTATTGAAGCACAAGTTTGCTATAGAAAAAGTATACAAATCATAATTGTTCTACCTGATGAATATTTACAAACTGAACATATCCATTTAACCAGAACTCAAATCCTTAAACCAAACATTACCAGCATTTCCAAAACCCTTCATATCCGTCATCCTGACTTTGAACATTATGGATTAGTTTTTCTGTTTACTTTATGTGAATGGAATCATATACAACCTACTCTTCTGGTTTCTTTGCTCAGTATTAAGTGTGTGTGGTTCATTCTTATAGAGTAGTTTCTTCATTTTCATGTAGAATATCCCATTGTGCAAACACACAAAACTCACTGATTCTACTATTGATGGGCATTTAGGTAGTTAAGCAGATTTTTAAGTTCCATGCTTTTTTTCCAGGTAGTTGCTATCCTTGCCCAGAAACTGTAGACGTGAAGTGCAACTGCGGTAATACAAAGGTGACGGTACCCTGTGGCCGCGAGCGTACCACAAGACCACCCAAGTGCAAAGAACAGTGCAGGTTAGTCTGAAGCTTTGCACAAACTGATGCATTTGTGTCTTACCAATTTAAATTCATAATGATTTTTAATACTAGTATTTTCAATTTGCTTTAATGTATTAAAATAATATTCACAATATGTTCTTGTTCTGTATGGAATCAGAAGATATATAAATAGATAACTGTATTTTAAATACATTTTTTCAATGATCAAAAGTAATTTAAAAAATTGTACTTTATGACTTAGTCGACCACCAACTTGCCATCATACAAGTCAAGAAAAACATCGCTGTCACTTTGGCCCTTGTCCTCCATGTCATCAGCCTTGCCAAAAAGTGTTGGAGAAATGTGGCCACTTGTGTCCTGCTCCATGTCACGATCAAGCATTAATAAAGCAAACTGGCAGGGTAAGAGAACTGTATTATTCAGAGACAGTGAATTGCTGTGGGTCATGTTTTTAAAATTTTACTTAGTTATTCAACAGGTAATGAATAAGTATTTATTTGGTGGTAAGCACTGTGATAGGAACTAGAATACAAGATTGGTCTTCCAATTTAATTGGGCTTCCAAGTCCAATTAAGACTTGGTGTTCTGTTTTAAGAGGCTTATAATATAGAAAACAAGAGATCAATAAACAAGTATTTGCAAATACAGCGTCATAGTCATGTTGTCTTCAAGATAGAGATAAACTTGGCAGTCTTCCTTCACGTCTGTAGTTTAGGGTTATGGCTGTCTCCTGATTTTCTCAAAGATTCATTCACGTTTTCGATGAATATTTATTGAGCTGTTAGTATGAGCTAAATATTGTTCTAGGTGGTGGGGAGACAATAGTGAACCAGAAAATGGAGACTACATTCTGCTGGTGGAAGTTGGAGTTTACAATTATATCTCTCATTGTCCTTTTGGCTAATGAGAAGTAAAGGAGGCTATACTGCCTGCGTACTGCCATTTAAAAAGTCGAGTCCGCCTCAGTTTTTAATATCAAGTGTGTGTGGAGGGGAACAAGAATAGAATATAGGTGACATAGGTGAATATAGCTCATAGAATATAGGTGGAATAGAGTATTTTAGCAAGCACTATTTGTTGATTTCTTTAAAAATTTTCAGCCTGCTTGAGTGGAGGATACATGAAACTATTTTCTTAAATTCTTGTTAATGACCAGTGTGATTTTTGTCCCTCCGACTGAAAATCATTCTATGTTTTACTTGTAGCACCAGCCCTCAGGCCCTTGGGAACAGCCTTCTGAGCCAACATTTATTCAGACTGCTTTACCTTGTCCTCCATGTCAAGTTCCTATTCCCATGTAAGTATTAGAATTTTAACTTTTAAAAATGTCTCTGACATAGTTCAAAGGGTATCTTAAGTCACCGTTTTCTGATTTTCTTTATTCATCATTTTAGAGCTAACCTAAAAGCTGTTTCCCCTGTGTTCAGCTTCATTCTTTTCCAAATACATTTTGCATACTGCTTTAGAACTCCTTTGACATTTTTTTAAATCTTTTCCTCCAGCTAGAGTTCGATTTTCTTCTTAGCTTCCATAACAATTTGTGCTTATAATTACAATAATATAGCTAAGAGATCATCATGTTAGTTTTCCTGATTTCTCATGCTAGTCTCTAAGCTCCGTGAGGACAAAGGAAAGCCAGGTTTTACATAAGACAAACTTGAAGAAGAGTGTTTGAAGGAAATGTTGAAAATGAAAGGAAGTCGTTTCTGGGATTGGTCAGCAAATGACCTGGACTGAGTCATACCTGGGGTGAGAGGGAATTCCAGAATGTTCATACTTCCAGCTGAAGGTATGGAACATAGGGGCACAGGAAGCACAGCACTAGGACGCAGCATAAAATTACAAAAGAGGCTGTTGTCTACACCTGAAGTTCCACATTGAATTCGATATGTCTGGTGTATCCGTCTACTTTTAAAAGCTCTCACTGCTGTTTTGTCCTTTCACAGCGTTCCTTTCAGTATAAATAGCATGTATATTTTTATGTGTTGGTTGGACAGGCAGGTTGGGAGGTAAAGTGTTATTGAGAGTTATATTGACAAGTAGGGTGATTTTAGTCTGTAGATTTAGTGGAGGGGGAGGTATAGTTACCACAAAGGTTCTTTATGTACATATTCAGTCAGTATTTATTAGAGACTGTTCTTTTACTGAGGACTTCTGTGTCTGTGGGAGACCAAGTTGTCTGTAGTTTCCCTTACTAAGTTTGAATTATTAGTGATTATCAATGGCCTAAATTTTTGTGTTGGGGAAACAGAATAAGAGACATTGATATTTTGATTCATAAGCCTTAAAATTGACACATCATAATCACTTACTTACCTTTGACTTCCTTAGTCTGTTTTACAGGAAGATTATTTTGTACGCATCATGCCGAATAGTTTCACTGCCCTACAAATGTCCTGTGCCATGCTCATCCCTTGCCTTCCTCCCCCTGGAATGCCTGGGAAACCACTGTTCTTTTTATTGTCTTTATAGTTTTGCCTTTTCCAGAATGTCATATAGTTGGAATCATACAGTGTACAGCCTTTTCAGACTGGCTTCTGTCCCTTAGAAATACGCATTTAAGATTCCTCCAGGTCTTTTTATGGCTTCATAGCTCATTTCTTTTGATCACTGAATAATTTTCCATTTTATGGATGTACCATAGTCTATCTCTTCACCTTTTGAAGGACATTTTGGCTGCTTCTAACTTTGGGGAATTATGAATGAAGCCGATGTAAACCTTCATGTGCAGGTTTTTCAATGGACATAAGTTTTCTACTCATTTGGGAAAATATTTAGGAGTACAATTGCTGGATGATATGGTAAGCCTATATTTAGCTGTGTAAGAAACTGCCAAACTGTCTGACACAGTGGCTGTGCCATTTTGCATTCTCACCACCAATGAATGAAATATCCTGTTGCTCTATATCCTTGCTAGTATCTGGTGTGGTCAGTGTCTGGGTTTCAGCCATTCTAATAGGTGTACAGTAGCATCTCGTTTTAATTTGCAGCTGTCTAATGACATATGATATTGAGCATCTTTCTGTGTGCTTATTTGCCATCTGTATGTTGTCTTTCATGAAGTGTCTGCTTTTCGTTTAAATCTTGTTCATTTTTTCATTGGGTGTTTGCTTTCTTACTGTTGAGTTTTGAGTTCTTTTTATACTTTGGATACAAATCCTTTATGAGATACGTATTTGACAAATATTTTCTCTCATTCTGTGGTTTGTCTTTTCATATAAGTGTTTTCATTTAATACTTTTTCATTTAAGTATTCTTCACATAGAAGATGTTTTTGGTTTGATGAAGACCATCTTGACCCTTTTCTTTCATGGATCATGCTTTTGGTATTGTGTCTATAAAGTCATCACCAAACTCAAGGTCACCTAGATTTTCTCCTGTGTTATAGTTTTGCATTTCTTGAAGTTGGTTAGTGTCAATCCTTTGACTTTATTCTTCTTCAGTACTGGGTTATCTGTTCTGGGCTTTTTGTCTTTTCATATAGATCTTAGAATTGGTTTGTTGATGTCCATAAAATAGCATGCTGGGATTTTGAGTGGATCTGTGCTGAATCTACAGTGTGTTGGGAAGAAGTGACATCTTATCAACATTGTACTTTCCTGTCAATGAACATGGAATATATCTCCATTTATTTAGATCTTTGATTTCTTTCATGAGTGTTCTATAATTTTCCTCATATGGATCTTAAATATATCTTATTAGATGAATACCTAAGTATTTAACTTTTTTGTGTTAATACAAACAGTGGTATTTTTTATGTTTTCAAATTCTAGTTTTTCATTGCTGGTTAATAGTAAAGCAGTTATCTTTTGTATATTAATTTTGTATCCTGCAGCATTTCTGTGATCACGTATTTCCATATGTTTTTTATTCTTAATAAAACAAATTAGTAAATTTAGCATCTTTGCTTTAGGTATTTTATTGGAAGAATTTATGGTGTTTTAATTTCATTTTCTTTTTCTTTTGCAGGGAGTGTCTTGGGAAGCACGAGGTGAGTTACTGGAACAAGTTTTAAATAAAGCTTGTCATCTACACCCTTTCTATACTAGGGTTGTTAGAAATAATGAAGTCAAAGTATCATCATTTCAGTGTTTTAAAGACAATAATTTGTCTACTAATTTTATTTTATTTTTTATTTTATTTTTGACTTTAGAGAGAGGGGAAGGGAAGAGAAAGGGCATGAAACACAGATGTGAGAGAGAAGCATCAATCTATCGGCTTCCGTATGTGCGCTGGGGGACTGAACCCACAACCCAGGCATGTGCTCCGACTGGGAAGTCAACCCACGGCCCTTCTGTTTGTGGGATGACACCCAACCGACTGACCCACACCGGCTGGGGCTGTTTACTAATTATAAAAATACACAGTGCTTTTATTTGAAAATTAGTTTATAAATATGCATTTACTACAGAATCGTATTGAATTTCCCTTTTAGGAAAAGAATGTTTTGCTTCTTGCCATTCATTTTATTGGTTTTTTGATAGGTTACTTTGGTTTTGATCATTATTATTAGTGAAAATGTGTCAGACCTTTGTGAAACTTGTTATCGAATGGTAACAGCTGTTTTGGAAACATGGGTCTAAAAGGTGTGTGTGTGTGTGTGTATGTTGTGCTGATTGTCTTTCTTTTTTTTAAGGTGAGTCCACTGCCATGCCATGCTGTAGGACCCTATTCTTGTAAGAGAGTTTGTGGGCGCACCTTAGATTGTCAGAATCACACATGCATGAAAGAATGCCACAAGGTAACGGAAACTGCTGCCTGCACTGGCAAAACCAAGGTAAGGTTCCGAGGTTGAGCGCGTCCATGCTTATAGATGTCTCTGAATTGGCTTTCAGCTGTTTTTGAACCTGACATGTGTGATAGATGATGCTTGCAGTTTTAATAACTACCCAGACTTTTGTTGGCAGTAAAGTAAATGTATCACAGATGTCTGAGTCTATGTGTGTGAGATTCAGTAAAAGCATTTTATAACCATATCAGAAATTGACAATTCAAAGATCTCTAAAAATTGCCATTTTATTAGGAAAAACAAATGTAGCTAATCAAATTTTAAATAAAATTTTATTTTTAAAGTAACTTGTTTTTTCATAGACTCCCATTTTATAGGGAATCATTATAATAGCAAGTGTGCTTAATGAAGAATAAGCCAAAAACTTTTAAGCTTCATATTTATTAAGTAACATTAAATTTATAAATGTTTAATTATTAATATGAATTGTATTGAAAATTTCAGTTGCATTGTTAGCTTTTTTGGCTTTTGATTTGGTAACTGGAATGTATGACAACATAAATATCCATAGTATCATTCTTGCTCATGTGTAGATGTGTTATAATTTCCTCATTAATCCATGTCGTGTTCCTCAATAAAATTTTTTCATGCTAAAATGAAAAAGATACTGGAATTATAAAATTAAATAGGGAATTGTAATGATTCAAATACATTTTAACTGTAAGGCGTAGCTGCTGCTATATAGCATTCTGCCTTGAGGTTTTTAGAGTATCAGATGAGTCAGAAAATTCATCTCTAGAGCTGATATGACTGACAGTGATTGGGGAATTCTCACTGAATGTTTCACCATTGCTTATGGGGCAGTGGATGTGGCAAAACATGGGTTATAAGTTATGTGCCATTTTTCTCAATTTAGCTGCAGGTCCATATCTCTCGCTCAGGGAAGGCTACTGCAGTGCAAGTGAGTGGAAGTTACATTATTTTGGGGATAACTTTGTAATCATTCTAATTTATATATTAAAAGCAAAATAATAAAGAAACTTGAAAGAATTTCTTATCTTACCATAACACTTCAATTGAGATCCTCTGGAGAAAGGCTTCTAGTATGTATCTCTTGACCCAAATGCCTCTGGAATTTTTAATGCAGTTTCTGCCATCAGTTGTAGAACAGAGCCTACAACATAGAGGTATTTAGTAAGTGTTTCTTGAATTGACTGGCCTTCAAGCTTTTTTGCTTATCAGCTGTGCTCTGGTCTCCTTGCCTCACCTTACCCACAGATCTTAGTCCAATCAAGTCTGTTAAATGCAGTGGCTCTGATTGTCACCATTAGCAACAAATGTTCCTGTTGTCTAATTCATTGGTTATAGTGAGTGGAACTGAGGTTGATGGGAAAGGTATGAGGCTGATGGCAATTGAAATAGTGAGTGTTTCCCAGGCAGGTGTGGGATCCAGTATGTTTGAGTGACTGAAAGAAGAAATGGAGTAAGGAGGAAAGTCTTTTTAGGGGGAAAATCTGTCACCAAAAGTACATGTAAGAGAAAAAATATATAAATACATAATCACATATACATACCTCTTTATGTAATTCTGTATATTATAGACTCTTGGGACTTGTAGTGTTGTCTGCAGCCTAGTAGCATTGGCATCAGCTGGAATTTTGTTAGAAATGCAAAAATTTCAGGCTGTACCTTAGCGTTTTAACAAGATTCTCAAGTGATTGATAATGCGCAAAGATGTTTGAGAACACTGCTAAAGGCAATGTGTGTGATGTGTCATGTTTCATTGAGTTTTTTAAAAAAAGAATTTTATTATAATCATTAAACTTGCTAAGAGACTAGAATTATTCCAACTACTAAAAAGAAAGGATAATTCTGTAACATGATAGTGGTGCTAATTATTGCTATAGTGAACTCATATTGTAATATATAAATGTATCAAATTAACATTTTGAACACCTTGAATTTATACGTCAAATATATTTCAATAAAATAAGGAAAAAAGTTTCACTTACCAAGATTCATTTTCTAATTTGTGATAGTACCCCAAATGTTTATTCTGCTTTTTTTCTCATCATCCCATTACTTAAAATTAGGATTGCTTTCCTCCTGGGATTTCCAGAAAGTTGGATGAATTGGGAAAGCTAGTTTTAAAAGTTGATAATGAAAAATGTTTAACCTTTAAGACTTAGTATCCATATCTATAGCTCTTTTATTTATGTCAGGTATGATGTGAAAATAAACAGTATTTTGTAATAAAAATCTTTAACAATGTACAATGGTTCCATTTCAGGAAATACAAAACTTTCAGATCATGAAAAAAAATATGTTTAACCTTTCTTGTTAGATACATACACTTAAATTATTAAATTACCAGAGGAGAGAGGTGACTTGTTAAGTTACAGTTTTACAATTTAGATATATTTATTTGTACTAAATACAGTTCAGTTTTGCATTAGTGAAGTGCATTAAAAGTAAATTCATTCTCCTTTTTTTCTCTATATGTGTTTCTCTTCAGCAAAATATGATTATCCCCAGACATTGAATGCTTTGGCAATTTTTATTTATGTGTTAACAATGTATGGATTCCTTTAGTTCGATGATGATCATACCTGTTGGGTCTACATGAACTGAAAATCTTTTACTCTGTATTTGTTTTTCTACCACTGACTATTCTTTAGGATGTAAAGAATACATTTTTAGTAGAGATATTTAATGAAATCATGTCCATTTTAAAGGTGAGGCAGTTTGATTTAATAAGGTTTCTAGACAAAAGTCTTTGTGAATAGTGATCATATTGGTAATCTTGCTGGTCTCCATTTTGAATATTTTAAAAATGAGTGATTTTCAATACAGTTAATACATTTTATTAACTATATTTCTAAGAACTACAGAAGTACTTTCTTTTAATGGAGTGTATAAATTTTATAACTACTGTATAGAAATGTTAGACTTTTGTACTTAGGTGATTTGTTTTCTTGCAATGTGTCAGGCTGGCCCAGAATGCCTCCAGTGTGAAGAAGGGTGCTCTAAATCACGACCAGTGGGCTGTCCCCACCCATGTGTTCTGCCATGTCACCCTGGAGAATGTCCTCCTTGTGTTCAGATGCTTAGAATAAAATGTCACTGCAAGATCACAGCCCTGTTTGTGGAATGTAGGTAAGTGGACTGAAGAAATATTCTTGTTTTCCTAACGTTATTTTGATACCCTCTTTTAATTCGGAACCCTTTATAGGTAGTATGCTGTAAGGAATATTTTTCAGTGGTGGTCCTTAGACTCAGGAGGCCGAGATTATCTTTAAAGACCTGGAAGAAATGTAAACTACTTCACCTTGTAGATACTTGACACTTTTTCAACCAGGGCATTTCTGAGTTTTCCTGTTTGGGGATTCCATATAAGATTTTATTAGGAAAAAAATTGTCTCACTGCTTTTAAAAAGACGTAGGAGAAGCACTCTTGTAATGATTGTTCAAATAACAGTGACAAACTAGAATTTCATTGGCTCAAATTTGATTTGCATGTAATTACTTAAGTGTAATTTTTAAATTATAGATTTAAAAGCTAGAGTTTTGTTTGTTACAAATGTTTCTGTCATGGCATTATCATACAGGATATGACCTATTTACTTTAAAAAAATGCAAATTTTGCTTGTGGATTATGTGGAGGAAAACAAGTTTCCATTTTTTTCTATTTATTATCTAACTTCAGTTAATCATGATCAGACTCACTCAGTTCCATTTCTTCCAACTCTATAAAATGGGCTTTTTGTAAGATTTAACTCAAGGTAAATTTGAGAATGTAATTTTATTTGTGAGTTTTTTGAGCATAAATACTTTTTGGAAAATATCTGTGAACATTATTTTAAATTTGTTTTTGTCACTTAAACTCTCTAGATTCATGCTTTGTTATATTAATCAATATTGTTTTTACAATTTAAAAAAATAAAATATTACAATTTTTAGCTTTAGAAGTTTTATAGGCAGAGTTAAGAGGGTAGTTTTGCTTTATTAACGGATGATACTGACAAAAGGGATTGTTTCCTTTGATTCTGCTGGGCTTTAAGTTTCTTCCTCTTCTTTTTCTTTTCATCATGTAGTCTTCAACAGATGCTTTTCCCTTTTTTTTATCCTTACCTGAGAATATATTTATTGATTTGAGAGAGAGAAACATTGATGTAAGAGAGAAATATCAATCCCTTGCCTCCAGTTTGCACCCGGATGGGGGATCGAACCTCCAGCCTAGCCATGTGCCCTGATCAGGGATTGAACCCACAACCTTTTGGTGTATGGGACAATTCTCCAACCAACTGAGCCACCCAAGTAGGAAGGGTGTCTTTCCCTTTTTACCTTTTTTCCCCCAGAATGCTGTCTTTCCAAGGTTGGTTCCTTGGTTGTACACTTTTAAAATTCTCCTCCTTGTAGTTAGTGTTCTTAACTACCAAGACTTTTTTTAGTGTTTTTATACTTAGGGTGTGTGGGAGGGCTCTACCTGAAGAGCCCCCCCAGCTGCTTCAGATGAGAATAAGTCTACCAAGACATAATCTGCTTGGGGAGGAAAGGCTGACCAGTCTCTCAGAGGAGAAGGGCCTTGAGCCTTTTTCTCAGTGGGCTTGTATTGGGTTTAGTTTGCACTGGAATACAGGGCATATATGTAAAGCTCATCATCATTGTCAGGCAGTAATGATCAAGGAATGGAAAACATTCAAAGAACGATGAGGGCTTATTCTGAGTCAGGGTCAAATAGACAGAGTGACGCCAAAGGGCCATAAAACTTTGGGAAACAAACTCATTTTATGCTTGGACCCTTAACATTTAAATTGAGGGCACTCTCAGCAGAGCAGGTTTCACAGGATTTTATGCATTCTTTCTTTGGCCTGATCGCCCTGGGAACTGCTTGTTCCTGCACAGGGCGGCACCGCCTCCAGCATTGTTTTAGGCTTAAGTCAGATGGGGGAAGTAAGGCAGCCAAGAGATTAGGAGACTTCTTACAGATAGAATGAAGACTCAGGCTATGACAAAGCTGAGGGGTGAAGGTCTATCACCCCTTTTCTGTAGTCCCCTAAGTCCTTCCCTGATGGTCCCTTCGTGATTGTGCCTATCGTAGGTTTTTCCTCCCTTGAGGAACCTTACCCATCATTGACTGACCAGTCATCCTCCAGGGGCCAAGCAGGGTGAAATAATTTAGGGGGCAGAGGCTGTACCCCTGCCAGGAGGATAAGTTTTGTCTCCTTAGTGGCTTATCATCCCAAGGTCTTTTTAGTCAGCATTAGCCATGGAGGGTTACAGCTTCTGAAACCAGGCAGGGCAGTTCCCAACAAGGGTTGACTTTCTTTTTTTTTTTTTTTTTTAACTTTTTTAAAGACTTTATTTATTTTTAGAGAAGGGAAGGGAGGGAGAAAAAGAGGGAGAGAAACATCAATGTGTGGTTGCCTCTTGAGTGCCCCCAGCTGGGGGCCTGGCCTGCAACACAGGCATGTGCCCTGACTGAGAATTGATCTGGTGACCTTTTGGTTTGCAGCCTGGCAGTCAATCCACTGAGCCACACCAGCCAGGGCATCTTTTTCTGGTGTAAGGTTAGCTTTCCCACTTTTCTGTTTAGTTTTTCCAGAACTTCACTGGCTTCTTGAAAAGTTTCCTATGGGAGCTTGAGAAGTAGCTCTGCTAAGAATTGGTATTTACTTTTCTACTTACAGATAATTTGAAGTTTGTAGGCATTTCTGTCTTCTAATTATGCCAAGGTCATGGGATTTGAGCGAATTTGTTATTGATGAGGTGAACAGTTTTTTGGAGGGATGTGTGGATACGTTTGGATTGAGGTGGCTCCTATTGTCTCAGCTTTCCAGAGTTCCTTTTTCCCTTTCTTGAATACATGTTTAAAATATGTTTTTATATAGAATTCTTTAGTCTCAGTATTCTGATAATTTTGTTTGCATTAATTCAGCAAATTATTTGATAAGTCATCTTTCCCTTTTAGTTCTTTTCTGCTTCATGTATATTTCTTCTATAGAAATTAATTATAAATGATACAGACCGTGAAGAATAGGTAATTTTTCCTAATTATAGAGTAATAGGAACAAAATGATTTTAACTCACTGAATTCAGAAGTGGGTGCCATTCTTGTAAGAATGAAAATGTACACATTCAGTTGAGCTAGCGTAAAAACTTTGTGATATTAAGTTAAATTTTACCAAGAAAATTGCCTGTGTTAGAGTACATTTATAGCTAATTTGATACAAATATTAAAATTATAGTTTTGGCATTAGTGAGGCTAACTTTATGGTATATTTTGGCAATTATGTCCTGCAAAGGGAAATAGAAAAAGCAGGAAAAGAAAGAATAAAGAAAAGGAGAAGAAAATGGGGAAGAGAAAAGTGTTTCTCTTGCACATTAATGTTTCTGTTCCTCTTGCTCTGTCCCTTCCCCTCTAAAAATAAATAAATGGAAGCCAGAAAAAAGAAATAAGTAAAATTAAAAAAGGAATAATTATAATTATGAATAATGATTGACCTATAGGGAAACACAGTACAGGAACTGTTAAAGAGAGCCCAGGTATACATGATATTTCATGTGTGTTTCATACATCCTTTCTAGTAATGATTGTCCTTTTGACATTTGATTTGTTTGTAGTTGCTGAAGGGCTGGAAGGTTTATCAGAACAGTAAAGTAATTGGGAAGATAATTGTTACAGAGACACAAAATAATTCTCAAAAAAGAATTCGTCTTATAGATAATGCTTAGAATTGTGAGTTGTTTTTGGAAAATATGCTATGAAATCATCTTGGTTTGAATGTCACCAAATCTTTCTCTCCCATTTTTAGGAAAATAACCACAGCTGATGTAAATGAAAAGAACCTCCTCAGTTGTTGCAAAAATCAATGTCCTAAAGAGGTAAGCTTTAATAGAACCTGGTAAGTTGTATTTTTTGGGCATGGTTTCTTTTGCATTTTCTCTTTTCTTGTTTGGACATCCTATTTCAGGTCTTTTCTGGACCCAATAAAAATAGGTGTCCAGAAATAAAAATGTGATGTCTGTAAAAAGGTAATGCATATGTTTAGGGTAGACACACATCTCTTTATGAAATTTGGGGATATTAGGACTAGGAATGACCTTTGAAGATTATTTTTTAAGTAGTTTTAAAGATAGCTTATATACTTTATGCAATAAGGTATTTACTTAATGTTTACTTCCCATAATGTGATTCAGACTTAAAATGTAAATAGATCAAGAACTGTGTGGGTTGTAGGCAGTTAGAGAGTAAATTTATAGTAGGCTATTAAAAAAGACATGTATGTTTGTGTGTGTGTGAGAACTTTAAAGTTCATTATTATTTGGAATTGATTAGTATAAAGCATTTATATATAAAGTTTTGTTTTTAAAGACTCAGAAGTTTGTATGTACATTGTATTCTAACTAAAAGGATAAAAAGTGGTTCGAAAATATTGTTCAGAGTAAAATGGGAAAATTTCACCATGGATTTATCTTGGCAATAATTGGAGAAACCAAAGTTATCCATCTGTATTTGGCCAATCTAAAAGTGAGGATGTTCCTTTTTTTAAGGTTGGAGGTTGGGCAGTGACAATTATTTGATTTGGTTGGACGTTTATACAGGAATCCTTTGGCTTATAGATGTACTAATAGTACCTCTTTTAATTCTTGGTCAGGAGGAGATGCCAACAAAATCTTAAATGTGGCAGTCTGTCTCTAATGAAATATAACAAATCAATGCCTGACATACCATTTTGCTAACAGTATTTCTTTTAACTAAAACTTTGGACACTTTTATGGATTTTTGTGTAAAAACTAAACGCTGCAAATTTCAAAATTTATATAAGATTTAAAATAGCAGAACATTTGAAACAATAAATGATTATTTAGTCTGTCTTTGTTAACATAAGTAAAACTAGAGGCATGGGATATTGCAAATTTAATTTTCTAAATTCTTCAAATCCTGAGTTTTTCTTATAAAAAATTTTTCTTCTATCCAAATTCAGATTCCAGGTAATAAATTAGTTGAGAATGATTTATTTTTAATCTGACATGGTAACTTGGTATGATATTAGTTAGAACTATGATAATTTTATTCAGCAATCGTTGATTTGCAATCCAGCATTGCCTTGGCTCTGGTGATCTGTAATGATGTTTGCTGGTTCTAGATGAGTGGGGACTGTTGATTTAAAAATTTGTATCCATGCTCATGGTTTTGGATTCTAGGCCATTCTAGAGTCCCTCTGTTACTCTAGAGTATCCTTGGGCTTTGTTGAAAACTATAGCCTTAGGCTAGGAACAATACAAATGGCTATCACATAGTTTAGAAAAACCTAGGAGTAGACAAGTGAATTTCAATGTGTCTAATAGAACTCATTCTAGTATATGGCTTCTTGACATTGGTAAGGCTACAGCAGTGGTTCTCAAACTCTGGCCTACATCAGAATCACTTTAGGGACTTATTAAAACAGATTGATGGGCCCTACCCCAGAGTTCCTCACTTTCTGGGCCTGGAGTATTTGCATTTCTAATAAACTCTTACATAATGGCCATACTGTTGGTCTGGGACCACACTTTGAGAACCAGTAGGCTACAGAATAGGTCATACTTAGATCAGCCAAGAACTCTTACTTTAATCTGCAGTAGATATCTTATACTCAGTTAAGGTGTGGGATTCTGATAAATTCTAGTGTACTGATATATTCTTGTTTACTTCATTCTCCCCTTCCCACACTGTAGATTTCTTGTGGGCAGGGACTATATCACATTTACCTTCGTATCTAGTCCCTGGTTCCCTGGTTGTACGTATTAGGCACCTGGGAAGTGTTTATTGAATATGAATGAAATAGCATAGGCATATCCTTTCAGCTCTACTACTTCTCTGGTATGCAGTCTGTCTTCTGGATTGTTGCATTAGGTTTAGATTTAGCTAAAAGAACATTTAAAGGTACCATTAAGAACTCCCAACTTCTGTGTCTCACATATACTTGTACATCTGTACTTTAAGTATTATTTTCTTAATTTGGTTTTATTATCAACACAAACTTTTCTACTTTTCACTTGGGCAAATTATTTAACCTCTCTGTAACTCAAATTGTTCATCTGTAAAATGGAAGCAACAATAACACCCACTGCAGAAAGTTGTCTGAGCATTAAATGAGTTAATAACATGTAAAGATCTTAGTGTATGGTAAGTACCAGCTATGGTGATGACGTCAAGTGTATTTATCCACAAACAGTATTGTTTTACAGGCCTTCTTTATATCTTTAGAGAGCTTTTTAAAATCATTGGCATTCAAGTGGAACATTTTTGAACTAGACATTATAGGTTATCGATAAGCCATTTGATATGACTTACCAAAGTACTAGCAGAATGACGTTAGGGGCTGGGTCAGGTAGAAGAAGACCATCTCACTTTGAGTGGAAAGGGAAGGCATCTCATCTTTAAATGGATATCAGGATTGGATGTTTTAGAAAAACCTTTCCCTGTGAAATCTACAATGAAGGTACAGTCATTATATATTATGCATTCTAATTGGTGTTCTTTGTGACTATTTTTCAGCTCTTTCAGACTATAACCTGGCTTTTGAGATAACACAGACTGGCACAGCTAACAGGGTCATGTGATTTGATTATAGTTAGGGTTAATTAAAGAAAAAGTTGAAAAATTAGCTGATTATCCAGGATTGGTTGATCCTATTATGATGGACTCTTTTTTAAAATAGTAGCTGGGAGAAGGGGAGGTAGAGTATGACTAAATATAAATATGTAACTGCTTTATTTTGGTTTTGTTTTAGCTTCCTTGTGGTCATAGATGCAAAGAGATGTGCCATCCTGGTGAATGTCCTTTTAATTGCAACCAGAAGGTAAAACTTAGATGTCCTTGTAAAAGAATAAAAAAGGTAAATATTTTAAGTTATTGCATATCTTTTCTGTACACACTTCTCTTTTCCTGTGTTTAGTAGTTCTTTGGCTTTATTTTTTAGCCTTTTAACTTTAAGGTTTTTTTTTTTTAGGATTTTATTAATTTTTTAGAGAGAGGGTAAGGGAGGAAAAAAGAGAGGGAGAGAAACATTGATCAGTTGTCTCTTGCACTCCTGCAGCCGGGGCCTGGCCTGCAGCCCAGGCTTGTGCCCTGACTGGGAATTGCACCAGCGACCTTTTGGTTCATAGCAAACGCTCAATCCACTGAGCCACTCCAACCAGGAGCCAGGGCAAGTCCTATTTCTTAGAAACTTATCCCATCTATTTCTGTAAATGCTTTTCTTTTTTTTTAACCAGGATGTAAGGAGAATTATTTTTATTGGCCTTTAATATTTTTGAAAGGTTAGCTTTTCTTATTCTTTTCTTTTTAAAAATATTTAGTCATTTTTTATCGTTATTGTGTTACAGTTGTCCCAATTTTCCCCCCTTTGCCCTCCTTTGCCTATCCCATCCCCTGCTCCCATAGTCAGTTCCCACAGTGTTGTCCATGTGTGTGGGTCATTCATACATGTTCTTTGTCTAGTCCCTTCCCCTTCTTTCCACCATTATCCTCTTCCCCTGTCCTCTCTGGTCACTTTCAGTCTGTTCCATATTTTCCATGCCTGTGGTTCTGTTTTGTTCGTTAGTTTATTTTGTTCGTTAGTTCATTGGATTCTTCTTATAAGTGAGATCATATGGTGTTTGTCTTTCACCAACTGGCTTACTTCACTTAGCATAATATTCTCCAGTTCTATCCATGCTGTCGCAAAAGGTAGGAGTTCCTTCTTTCTTTCTGCTCTGTAGTATTCCATTGTGTAAATAAACCACAGTTTTTTGATCAGCTCATTTACTGATGGGAACTTAGGCTGTTTCCAGTACTTGGCTAGTGTAAATAGTGCTGCTATGAACATGGGGGTGCATAAGTTCTTTTGAATTGGTGTTTCAGGATTTTTAGAGTATAATCCCAGCAACAGAATTGCTGGGTCAAAAGGCAATTCTGTTTTTAGTTTTTTGAGGAAATTCCATACTGTTTTCCACAGTGGCTGCACCAGTCATTCCCACCAATGCACACTAGGGTTCCCTTTTCTTTACCTCCTTGCCAGCACTTGTTTGTTGATTCATTGATGATAGCCATTTTCACTGGTGTGAGGTAATGTCTCATCATGGTTTTAATTTGCATCTCTGATGGTTAGTGACGTTGAGCATCTTTTCATATGTCTACAGGCCATCTGTATGTCTTCCTTAGAGAAGTGTCTATTCAGGTCCTTTGCCCATTTTTTGATTGGATTGTTTGCCTTCCTGGGTGTTGAGTCATATGAGTACTTTATATGTTTTGGAGATCAAACACTTGTCTGATGTATCATTGACAAATATATTCTCTCATATGGTTGGTTCCCTTTTCTATTTGATGATGGTTTCTTTGAACGTGCAGAAGCTTTTTCGTTTGATGTAGTCCTCTTTGTTTATTTTTTCCTTTATTTTTCATGTCCTAGAAAATATATTGGCAAAAATATTGCTACGTGGGATATCTGAAGTTTTCCTGCCTATGTTTTCTTCTGGGACTTCCATGGTGTCATGACTTAATTAAGTTTTTTATCCATTTTGAGTTTACTCTGGTGTATGGTGTAAGTTGGTGGTCTGGTTTCCTTGTTTGTTTGTTTTTTTTTTTTGCATGTACCAGTCCAGTTCTTCCAACCCCATTTATTGAAGAGGTTATCTTTGCTCCATTGTGTACTCATGCCCCCTTTGTCGAATATTAATTTACCATAGAGACTTGGGTTTATTTCTGGGTTCTGTGTTCTGTTCATTGATCTATGTATCTGTTCTTGGGCCAGTACCAGACTATTTAGATTACAGTGGCCTTGTAGTATAGTTTGATATTGGGTATTGTGATCCCTCCTACTTTGTTCTTCTTTCTCAAGGATTGCTGAGATTATTCAGAGTCTTTTTTGGTTCCATACAAAGTTTTGAAACATTTGTTCTAGATCAGTGAAATATGCCATTGGTATTTTAATAGGAATTGTGTTGAATCTATAGATTGCTTTGGGTAGTATGGACATTTTAATGATGTTAATTCTTCCAATCCACAAACATGGCATATGCTTTAATTTTTTTGTATCTTTTTCAGTTTCTTTTTTCAGTGTTCTTTAGTTTTCCATGTGCAGGTCTTTTACCTCGGTTAAATTTATTCCGAGGTACTTTATTTGTCTTGTTGCTATAGTAAATGGGATTTTCCTCTCTAGTTTCTCTTTCTGATAGTTTGTTGTTGGTGTACAAAAATGCCATTGATTCTTAATATTGACTTTGTGTCCTGCTATTTTGCCAAATTCAGTAATTAGGTCGAGTAGTATTTTTGGTGGAGCCTGTAGGGTTTTCTGTGTACACTATGAGGTCATCTGCAAATAGTGACAGTTTTATTTCCTTCTTTCCAATATGGATGCTTTTTATTTTTTTTCTTATTTAATCACTATGGCTAGAACTGCCAGTACTACATTGAATAAGAGTGTTGAAAGTAGACATCCTTGTCTTGTTCCTGATCTTAAGGGGAAAGCTCTTAGTTTTATCCATTGAGTATAATATTGGCTGTAGGTTTCTCATATATGGTTTTCATATATGAGGTATGCTCCCTCTATTCCTACTTTGCTGAGTGTTTTTAATCACAAATAGATGCTGTATGTTATTAACTGCTTTTTCAGCATCTGTTGACATGATCATGTGGTTTTTGCCCTTCATTTTGCTTATGTGGTACATTACATTTATTGATTTGTGAATATTATACCACTCTTGCATCCCTGGGATGAATCCTACTTGGTCATGGTGTATGATCTTTTTAATGTATTTCTGAGTCTGGATTGCCAGAAAAATGATTTTGAGTGGGAAAAGGAAGGAGAAATTATAAGAGAAGGGAATAGGAACAAGGCAAAAGGAGAAAATAAAATTTAAAATGTAAGTAAAACAGGGAAATGTAGTGACAAAATGGAGGTAAGAAAAGGGAAGCATATAATATGAGGTTTGAAATAAAAAGTAGTGAACTAAAGGGAAGAAAATTGCAGAAAAACTGCAACAAAGTCAATAACAATGATAGCTGCACAAAAACTAATAAAGGTAGAAAGAGAATAATATTATACGAAAGAAAAAAGAATATGTCTACAGTAAAGACAAATGATTTTGAGAGGATGGGGGAGGGGAGATGATAAGAGTAATAAATAGAATAGAGGCTAAGAAAGGGAAAAAATAAAATTTCAAGCTCAAATAAGCAAGGGCAGGAGGAAGACAAAATGGATTAAGACAGTGGGAGAGGACCCTCTGAGATTGGAAATTAAAAAATAGTGAACAAAGAGGAAGAAGAAGTTGAAGAACAGTAGTAACCATATTATCCATGCCAAATAAGCCACAGTTTATAAAGGGGGAAAGAAAATTAAAAATTATAAGGAGGGGAAAAAGAACATTTGCTGACTAAAGGAAGAAAGAATGATTTTGAGAGGATAGAGGGAGGAGAAATAGTAAGAGTAAGGAATAGGAACAAGGCATAGTGTTCAGGAAAATAAGAAAGGGCAGGAAGAAGGCAAAATGGAGTAAGACAAGGGAAGGGGACAATGAGATTTGAAATAAAAAGAAATTAATATAAAAATCTAAGTAAAAAGAATGAAATGGAACAAAGAATAGTGAATTAGTTGGAATACAGTTGAAACAAAAGAAGAAATATTAAAAGGCTATGAAAAAGAAAGGAAAAAAATAATGCAAATTCTGCAGGAGAACGAGGTAGAATTCGTTTCAGCCAAGTTTGGTGTTTGCCTTCTGTCTTCTCTTTCTGAATTTGCTTCCTGCGTTTTATCAGCTCAAGGTCCTGGGGCAGATTGTCCAACTGCTGACAGCACTGCCTGTATCCCCTTCACCTGCCCCTAGAGGGGGCTTCTTTTGTGATTGGGAGGGTGGGATCCCTGAGTCTCCCCTGGAAGGCACTGTTCAGTCTTCTGGGAAAATTGTGGGTGTGTTCCCCTGCCCCTGTACCATCATTCTTGGTCTGCCCCAGCTTATTTCCAATAGGGTATCGTTTCTGATGAATTAGCTGTCTGTTTCAGGGGAGGGGCCAATCTGTGTAAGAGGGTTGCCTCTTTCCTGCTTGGTGTTGATGGCACCACTCTGGGTGTGGGCCGAGGCTGGGCAGGGCCCTGATTCCCCCTTGCTGCACAAATTTCTGATCTCCCTGCTTTGCTGGCCTCAGTGGAACAGGGCCTCAGGAAACAGTGTATTTTGTCTCCCTGAGAGTTGTTTAAAATGGGCCTTTTAGGTGTTTCTCTTTCTGTCTTTCTCTTGCAGGTATGTACCCTGCAGGAGGTTCTTGAGCTTGTCCTGTTTGTTCAGGAGTTGGGGGCTGGGTGTGTCCTTCCCTTCCTGGGGGTTCATCTCTGCTGGGGAAGGGGGCTCTGTCTAGCTATAAATAATCACAGGTGTTCAACTCCCACCTGTCCAGTTCTCAGCCCACTGCCCTCGCAGCAGACAGTCTCAAACTCTTCACTCTGGGCAACCTCCTCCTGCCAGCTGGACCAGACTGGGACCAAGAAATCCCTTTGCTGTGCACCTTCTGATCTCTCTGCCCAGCTGCACTCAGTGGGACCAAACCGTTCCCTCAGTCCTTTCCCCTTGCTGGCAGGGCAGCTGTGCATGGGGTCCCTGCCCAGCACTCCTCAGCTCCCCTTTTAAAAAGTCTCTCTGGGTGCTCCTACTGCAGCAGAGTCACTGTCCAGCGTTCTGTACACACCACCTCTCCAAAAAGCCACAAGTCTCTCACAGTCACAGCTGGCTGTAGCCTGCTTCCTCCGCCCGACCCAGGTGCCTGTAAATGCTTATTTTAAAAATCAGCTTTGTTTGGCATTTTGTTTTCTGTAGTTTAATAGTAAAAGATGATTTTGTTTTTATGTTGGAACCAAGTTCAGTCCCCCCCCCCCCCCCCGCTTCCTTTTTGGATAGAAAAAAAGGGCACTACACTTGTATTTGCACAGGAACACATGTGGGTAATAAAGTGAGTTTCATGGTTTAAGAAATAGTCTGGCCCTGGCCAGTGTGGCTCAGTTAGTTGGAGCATCGTTTTTTACACTGAAAGTTTGAGGGTTCAATTCCCAGTCAGGACACATACTTAGGCTGTGGGTTCAATCCCTGGTTGGGACACATATGTGAGGTATCCAGTCGATGTAACTCTCTTATATCAAAGTGCATCTCTCTCTCTTCCTCCCTCTCTCGCTCTCCATCCCCCCTCCTCTCTCTAAAAAATCAACATATTTTAAAAATTTAATAATAATAACAACAATAAAGAAATGATCTGGAATTAACCTTTGTTGCTTTTATGAAACTTTTTTTGCCATCAGTATTATGCTTTAAAAATGTTGTCTTAGAAAGACCTCACATGCACAGCCTTATAAAATTATAACATTCAAACTTGGAGAGAACTCGTTTTAATATAAAATAATGGTAACAGGAGGAAGAGGGCAAAAACTAACTATTGGAAAGCTCAGTGGCAACAAATTATATACCATTAGGCAAAACTGAGGGTGGAAGATTCGAGTTTTCAGATGCCAGTGCACCAGTGGCCGAATAGTCTTTTTCTAGTCCTCCTTTCCTTGACTTTCCTGTTGACCTCTGGTTTTTTCCCCTCTCAGTTACAGTTGTAACTCCTTCTTGTCTTCCTGTTTCTGTGGTCATTTCCTAAAGCTAGGCTCCTTTTTCATGCCTTTAAATTGACTCTCTTATCCATTCAACAAATATTTATTGAGAATCTTTTACTTTTATTGAGGGTCTTTTCATTTACTTTCATAGCTGCTACTGCTTTTTTCTGGGGTAAATAACTTCTGAATTTAAATTTATAGGCTTGACCTCATTTGGAGTTGAATTCCTAAGTTTTAGATGTTTAAATTGGACCGCCTTCACATGAAAATCAGCACTTAGTCAAGCCACCTTTACTCTGGGCTGCCTCTCAAGTTTTCTCTCAGATCTCATGTTAATTGTCCAAGGGCAGTTTGCCACCCATTAGAACTTTGGCCACAGCTTGTTCTTGGACAGTGGCTTCATAACACATTTTCTAGCCTCTGATCATAATACTTTCCCAGTGTAAATTCTTCCACAGTGGTTCTTCATCCACTGTGGGGAAAAAATAAGCATTTTATAAGAAACATGTACATATACACAGACTCAACATACAACAGAATCTATGATATTACCTTTCCTTGCTTGTCCAGTCTCATCCTCTAGCAGTTGTCTCTGTGAATGTGTTACATAAGTGCCCTAACATTTACACTACAGTCTCTTTTTGTCTGTGGATATGTATATCTTGCTTCTGTGTAAAATATAATGTTTGGGTTGGCCAGAAAATTTCTTTATCACTTTGCTCACAAGAGCCTGCCAACACCCAGTGTAAGCACTTGTTTGCGAAGGTCTTCTTTCCTTGACTGTGAAGGAAAGAATTAGTGGCAGGTGCTTCTTCCTCTTTGCTTTCTTTGTACTGGGGCCTAGCATTTTCTCAAGAGCTTTGTGGTTCTAGGCACGTCTATAACCTTGTTTCCTCATCTGTGAAATAACGTTAATACATAGATTTATTGAAAGGAATACAAGAGGTGATGCTTATATAGCATTTAGCACAATGACTGCTATGTTTAGTAACATAGTATGTTTAATTTTTAATAATATAACAGTAGCTGCTAATAGTAGCTATTATTATTATTAGTGTAGTACTTATTATTATACTCTTTTCATTATTATGTCCCCTGTCCCTAACACAGCATTTGGCATGTAGTGGGCACTCTGAGTACCTTTCGAATGAAAAAAGATGTCCTTCTTTCAGGCTTATAGACTTGATGTCCACAAACACACATTTTTGTCTTTAATATTTGCTCATGATATTTTTTCTTGTTTTGGACTACCCTCAGAGGACAAAGCTGTGTTTATTTTCAACATCTGCCAAAAATGAAGAAGTAAAGGGGGAAAACCCCTCTAAGTAATAAAATACCATTCTACAAAGTGCTTTCACTGAAGCATATACACTTTGTTTATAGGAAGTGGTGGTCTTAACTCTGGTAGATGCAAACTAAAAAACTAGAGTCTGAGAGAGGAGAAATGATACAAATAGGTACCCTTAGAGCAAAAGTACATCTGGCAGCAAGAAGTAGGAGATGAATAAAAGATCCATAAAATCAAAGCTTGAGACTACTTAAAATAAGGACCACTTGATTTATTATAACATAATACACAAATTGATCATAGTATTGCTATCAAGTCATTAAGGAAAAAGTACATTAGTTTTTTGTTTCTTTAAGGAGACAGTGAAGTGCAGATACAACCTGTAGGATGATTTTTATTTAAACTTAAGAAAGGTTTACGGGTTGAGAGGAAAATCTGTAGCTCTTTAGAAAAGGCTCTAGACTTGCACTGAGTTGGTAGCCACTAGCCACATATGTCTGTTTAAGTTTGAATTTTAATGAATTAACATTAAATAGTATTAACCATTATTTCCTGGATTTCACTAGCCACACTTTGAGTGCCCAGTAGCCATTTGTGGTTAGTGCTGCTCCATTGGGTAGTGCAGATTTAGAATGTTTCCAGTGTGTCAGAGGGCAGTTGGTGGCACTGCTCTCAACATTTTATTCCCTGGAAGTTTTAGAAGATTAACAAGAAATAAAAAAAAACTAAAGTTTTCTCAACAGTTGCACTCAGTAAATGGATGGTTTTAATTTGATGGTATTTGTTTTTTTGTAATTAAGAAAAAATAAGGTAATAATCGCTCTTTGGACCAAGAAATTTGATGCTTGCATCCATATTGTTATTAAATATTAATGGATATGACTGTTAAATATTTTGCATAATTTTAAGCTGTTAGAGAATTTTTGCTTAAGACGTACAGTTAGAACTTTGAGAGAAAAGTCTTAAATCCGAAATGTGAAAATTTTTGTTTGTAGGAATTGCAGTGCAACAAAGTACGTGAAAATCAGATTTCCATAGAATGCGATACAACGTGCAAGGAGATGAAGCGGAAAGCGTCTGAGGTGACGTCACATTAAATACTGTCTTTGATGTGCCAGTGGCCTTTCCCTGCTTATTTTGTGCATTTTTAATGCTCTTATTATGAATGACTTGAAATCTCATTTTTTGATTTTGTAATTACAGCTTAGTTTTATAGGCCTACTTTGAATCTGCAGGGGTGCTTTTTATTTACTGTGTACCAGATTTTCCATCCTCTAGACCAGTTAGTGCGTGTGCTCTGGGACATGGTCGTTCATCTTAACATTAGTGTGAGCCTCCTGAAAGTCAGGCTAAAATAATATAAAAATAAGGTTTTAGGATTCTTTGCTGTCTGGGTTACCTCCTGTATTACTGTTTCCCTTATTCAACCCCGTCAGTGAATAAATTCTTGATTTTGTTTGAAACTGAAACTATTTTCCCTTCAAGACATTTGAAGTAAATGGTCAATTTCAACTTTAGAAAGAGAGTGGTGTTTAGTAATTTTAATCATAGCTTCTTAGTATGGTTACTCAAGAGAAAAAAAATCCAGTTTTAAAAGCATTTCTGTTTATACTATTGTAACTCTTCGAACTGTGGTCTAATATCTGTTATGGTTGTTAAATTGAAGTGTTCGTGTGAGGTATAACGTTTTACCTCTCCTCGCCCCACTCTGTTAGACAGTACCGTGGTAACACTAGTTTCCAGTATAAAGCTTCCAAAAGTAGTTATGGTTAGTGGAGCATCAGTGAGAAGATGTTAAAATTCTATATAAAATTTGACAATTACAATGCTGGTTTACTTTTAAATGTCTGTAAACAGATAAAAGAAGCAGAAGCCAAAGCTGCTCTTGAAGAGGAAAAACGAAAACAACAGGTAACTGAACAAAATACCTAGGTTTGTGTTTCTTTGCGTCATTGTTGGTTGTGTATTGTAGAGACCCAGTAGATTATTGGTGTTGAAGAATAAAACTGATGCCTATATTTTAGGGCACTCTGATTTAATCATTTCTGTATTTAGTGTCAAAGTCAGGCCTGCCATCTGAAATACTCTTCTATTACTCCCCACTTCCCTTTCTGCTTTCCTGAAGTCTGAATTTGTTGAATACAATTAGTAGTAGAGCGATTTTTTTGAACAATCACATCAATATATTTATTGATCAGTAAATATCAATATATTTATATATCACTACTATTAAAAAATTTCCCAAAAATGATGTATTTTCATTTAAGTGGAAAATTTTAAACGAATGTATGTATTGGTTTTAATAAAATAATACTATTTTGATTTAGGCTGAATTGGAGGCTTTTGAAAACAGACTGAAGGGTCGTCGGAAGAAGAACAGGAAAAGAGATGAAGTGGCGGTTGAGCTAACGCTGTGGCAAAAGTATAAATATCGTCTCCTTCCAGTGTGTACAGTTGTGGTGTGTGTGTTCGCCTGGTACATAGCCTGGGGGTGAACTAAAGCTTTTTACCTGTTAATATACCTCAGATTGGGTTTAGATACGTTATTAAATTTGGAATACTAGGAAGTGTATATTGTACATGATATACATTCGCATTCATGTCTCTGTTCCCTTCCATTTGTTGTTAGAAGGATAGAATGTTAAGCTTTATCTTAATTTAATGTATGAGAAGTGGCAGTATAACATTGTTTGATATTAAAAGCATGACTGGATTTATAAAGTGTTTCATAAGGCATAGTTAGTAGCAGGGTAACATGTTGTTGTTCATTGTGCTTCCTTGTATTAACATAGTCATTTCATTTACTATTTGAAACCAAGATATTTTTTCCCAAATTAAGATGAAACTGAGCCATATGTGCAGAAAGAGCAATGTTTCATGTTTTAGTTACTTGTTAAAAAGTACTTTTCTTCATCATGTAATTTGTACTTTAAAACAATGATTCTCTGAAAGACCTCTTAAATTATAATATGAAGTTATACAATTAGATTCCAGACATTGGTTTATTAGTGAGGAATTTTTACCAGTTATTGAAATAAATTTTTATGTAGCGTGTTCCTCAGAGGAATATAGAATTGTTTTCAGAATATGCCAGGCTAGATTCCTCACACGTGACTATTTCTAGTGTAGGAAGTTTTCAGCTGATGTCGGCATGTTTTGTAAAACTTGTCTGTGTCTTTTCAAAGTAATAATAAAAGAAAAACTAATATTTATGAGCACTATGTGCTGAGCACAGGGCTTATGAGCTTTATGTACTTTATTCTCATGTTTTCTTACTGTAAGTAGATTTTATCTGGAAGTAATTAGTTCTTATGAAATCAGGCTGATAGAGAAATGTCAGTACCAAATCTGTTTGAATTGTAAGTCATTTTAAATGGTTTTGTTATTTAATTTTTGTATGATTAATGTTTTCATTAAAGTTTTTCATACCAAATTTGTAATCTAGCATATTTACTAATATCTAAAATATTCAGGAGCCTGTAGGTTTAGGCTATGTATTAGTATCAACCTATAAAACTCCAAAATTTGATGCAAAATGTAGTAATTTCTAGATAGTAAAAAGTGGTAGAAATATGTTTTAAACAAGTGCAATGAAGGATTTTTAAATTTTGCTAAATTTAACTCGGTGTTTTTTTTAATGCCTTGTTGATGAATCAGGTATTAGCTGGTGTTTAAAATCAAAGGGCACTCATTCCTTTCTTTACGGGCTTTGTGTTTTGCTATTAGTTTTAGGGGTTTTTTTGTTTTGTTTTTTTTCCAGTTTCCTCAGTGATAGAGTTACTGGGTTGGTGTCCAGAAGCTCTGAATTAGAGCTGCTACTCCCGGGGTCACCTCACTCTGCTCTGAAACGAGCGGTAAAGACTACGAGCCACTGGGAGTGTCTCCTTGAAAAGCTGTTTTCATGCCAGAACCTTGGCCTACTCAACAAGCCTGAAGCCTAGCTCGTGTCTGTCGGCCGTTCTTCTGGTCTTGCTAGGTTTTCTGTCTAATTTGTGGTAAAGAATTTAGTGAGCAGAAGAAGGAAATTGAATGAATGACAAATTAAACTCTTTGCTGTTTTTTTTTATTTGCTTGGCTGTTATCACAGAGCTTAATTTGCCCAAAGTCACACAACTGTTTATTCATTTATTCAACCAATACATGTGTTTCCTCTGTGACAGGTACTTTCTAGAGATAACAGCGATCCTTCAGGGAGCTGCTGCAAGAGTGGAGGAGATAAAAAAATGAATGCGATGCCATGTCTAATAAATGGTATTAAAAAATAAGAGACAGTACAGAAAGTGGTGGGAGTGGGGTGAAAGAGCACTAGCTACTTTAGATTAGGAAAGTCCCTCAGCAATTGGTTCATATCAGCTGTGACCTGAATGACTTTCACTTGGAGATCTGAGGGGAAAGTCTGTGAGGGGTTGAAAGCAGCAAGTACAAAGTCCCTGAGTTGCTAGGCACCAGAAGGGCTGGTGTGGCTGGAGCTGAAGAGAGTGAGAGGGAGAGAGGGTCTAGGGCCAGTTCATACATGCCTAATAGACCATAGTAAGGAATTGGGATTTTATTCTAGTTGCAGTGGGCAGCATTTAAATGGGGAATAGTTATTTATTTATTTATTTATTTATTTTAATGTGGCTGGCTGCTGTGTGGAGAAAAAACTAAGGGAGCAAGCATCAAAGCAGGGAGGGAGATGATTGGGAAGTGGTCCAGGCTGGAGGTGCTGGTAGTACTCAGCTTCAAAGGCCCATGCCTCCAGTTCCCACAGGGCCCCATTGCTCGGAGCCAGTGACATGAGGATGCTGCAGAAACCACCAGACAATGAGCAGAAGGGGAATGAACGAAACACGAGTTTTTTAAGGTTAAAATGAAGTTAAATTTGGTGTCAATACACTAATTTTCTGAGGGAAATAAAGCAATACCTGTCCTTTCTGTGTCTGTCTGAGCCAGTTGGAGAAGGCATGGAAAAAGTTTTCAAATAGCCACTAAGAAAAGATAAAATTGTGACTGTGATGACCATCATTTCTTACTGTGTCATTATAAAAGTTTATTATTAGCTTACTGTTTGAAATTTGTGGAATGTTTATATTGATACCTTTAAAGTTTTTTGCCTTAAAACACTTTCAGGGATTGGCAAACACCTAGTGTTTGTATTTCAGTTAATTTCACTATTCATGTCCCAATTAAATTTAGATTATCCCAAAAGAACTGGTATGATCTTTGCTGAAATTGCCAAAGGAACTTTATTGAACAAAAGCATTAACGTGCTTTTCACAAAGAAGTCTGATGCTTGAATTTTATGGCTATGAATGCTAACAATTTTAAACACAGGTAAGTATCTGTAGTAGTGTTTAAAGATGACCTGTGAAGACTTTTTGGCTTGTTATGTTAATTTCAGGGGACCCTGGTGACTCCAGCAGTTGTGTTTGCCCACCCTGAGACAGATGTCTCAGGTCTGAGGCTGGAGTTGATGTAAGGCCTCTGTGTGCCTTGTCTGGTCTGTGGAAGCTGCCCTTTTCATTGAGTGGCAGTGTTTGGCCTCCCTAAGCCTTGGGCCTCAGGGTCTGCCTGTGAGGTTGATGAGCTCCATAGAGGGAGGAAGAAGCAGAGTACTGATGACTACCTCCTAGAAGAGAGGTGACTGTGGGGGGCTGGGGGGAGCTAGGAGCCCCTCTGCTCTCCAAACTCTTTTAAGGGACAGAGACCAGATGTCCATTTGGGAAACCATTTTCATGTATTTCAGAATCTTGCTTAGTTTTCTTTCCAATTAATGTGGGGGCATGTATTGAAATGGTGCTATGAAGAGTTACCCACCTACAGCCGGAAATTCCACAGTTCTGATTCATTTAGTTAAAATGTCTCTAGAGAGACACTCCCTAACTACTCTTATCACCATCACCTGGCTTTTGTCTGTCTTCCTCTAATACTTTCTCCTCGCAGCACTAGACAGTACCTGTCCTTGTATTGTGTATTGTGTGTGAATCCTTTCACTAGAACTAAGCTCCAGGAAGGCAGGGTGCGGTTTTCTTTACAGCCGGAACTCTAGCCGGGAACTGTGCCTGGCCACGTAGTAGATGCTGGGGATCGTTTCCTAGGGCTGCCATAACAAAATGCCACAGTGTGGTTTGAAACAGCAAGAGTGTATTCTCTCACAGTTCAAAGTCCAGAAGTCTAATCAGCAGGGTTGATTCCATCTGGAGACTCCGGGAGAAACCGTTCCCTGCCTTTCTTCCAGCTTCTGGTTTTGGGCATTAATCCTTCAAGAGTCTCTTGGCTTGTAGACACATCACTCCAAACTCATCTCCATTTTCAGTGTTCTGTCTTGTGAGTCCTGTTCTGTCTCTTACAGAGACCCTCTTTGTACTTAGGGCTCATTCCATTCCAGTATACTCTCATTTTAGTTAATTACGTCTGCAACGACCCTATTTCCAAATAAGGAAGGTTATAGTTTTAAGTTCCTGGTGGACATTAGTTTGGGGGAGGGGCACTAGACAACCCACAACAGCGCTCAATAAATACATGATGGATGAATGAATGAATTCAGAGTAATTGTAGGCTATAAACTCCTTGGGTACTTTGCATTAGTCCTAATAATTGCTGCAGAAGGTGGAGGTTAAGAGGTCAGTTTAGTTAGTTGCAGATTGCTTGGGTTCCAGTTGTGGTTCTGAAACCAGAAAAGTCGGCGTTGGGGCTGCCTGTCACCACCAAAATCCAGAAGCAGATGCGGGATCTTTACGGGCGCATTAGGCAGATGGCCGGTGATCTGAGAAGACGGTGGGTACATATCCTAACAGATTGGCTTACACTTCCTTTCAAGCCAGCCTATTTTATGAGGAAAAAGTGTAGGTAAGGGATTCGGAATTCAGGAAAGAAGTTAGTCAGATAAAAGCTGCAGTCTGGTAATTTCCCTAACATCCTTTCATCTGATTTTCTTTATCTGTGTCCTGGGGGGTGGACTGCTCTCCCCAGAACATAATGGCTCAGATAGCACGTTGATTGCTTATGGTCTCTTCTGGAGCTCAAAGGTCAATCGCTGTGGTCTCCTGGAGTCAGGGTGGGCCATGCCTTCAGCTCCTGAAACAATAGCTCTTTACATGCATTAACTACTAGGCTTATTAACTATTACCTTAAACTAAAATTTTCTAACTCCCGAGTTCCCCATTAGTTCTGCCATTTTCTAGTTGTGAGATCTCAGGCACTTATTTAACTTCTGTAAGCCTCAGTCTCCTCTAACAAGGAGAAACAATGGTAAGTGCCCAATAAGTAGTAGCTATTATGTGTCTGCAATTATTTTAAAGCACTTTTCATATTTAATTAATCCCTTTGATAGTCTATGATGTAGATTTATTATTATTCTCACTTTATAACAGAGGAAACTAGGTTTGTTTCAACAATTAGAAACAGAATATATGTGTCAATTTGTGAAGTCCCTGGCACATAGGGCTGAGACACTCTTAGCTATAATAATATAATGTGACTTAATCTTATAAATTCAAGACTTCTCTTATAAATTTATTCATAATCAGAAGAGAAAAACGTTCACTGAGGCACCTCTGTTGCTCACGTGGTCATTGTCACTGTGGGGGGGACTGGTCCCAGGAAGACCAGGCAGGACGCTGGCAAAAGTGGGGGTGCGGTGGGGGGGTGGGCTGTGGAGGGGTATTTGGGCAGTCAAAATTCAGTATGTGCCCTGGTGTTGCGGGAAACATTGAACGTGAATGAGCACCAGGGGTGTGAGGGTGCTAAAAATACAACTCCTTTGGAACTGTTTATGGGCCGGTTCTTATTACCTTCTTCCCCATGACCACTCTGGTATGTTAGAGTAGGGGATCGATGTCTCAGAAATATATGTAGCAAACAATGTCTACATGGGCTACTTTGATCATGTTTTAGTGTGCTGGAATATATTATTTCAGATACTACGTTGTTTTCACCTTTTACACTCCTCCCTGCATCAGGTAAATGTACAATTGTTTCTTGCTTTGTTCTTTTTTTTTTTTTTAGATTTTATGTACTATTTTTAGAGAGGGGGGAAGGGAGAGAGAAAGAGAGGGAGAGAAACATCAATATGCAAGAGAAACATCCACTGGTTGCCTCTCTTACGCTCTGAACCAGGGACCTGCCCCGAAATCCAGGCATAGGCCCTTGACTGGGAATCAAACCGGTAACCTTTCAGTTCACAGACTGGCACTGAATCCACTGAGCCACAACAGCCAGGGTGCTTTGTTCTTTTTACTTTAAAGGCTTTGCATTTTCAGCTAAAAAAGTCATACTCTAACTCTTTCAAGCCAGTCCTACATTATTTGCAAGTGTTTTCCATAGTTTATGCATATCTGTGCTTGCTTAATGTACGTATTCCAGTAGACTGCACGCTCTGAGAGGGCAGGAACTCTATTTTATTCGTCTGGCAGCTAGCAAATCCTCAGTGAGTGTTATCTGAACAAATAGCTGAATAGATAAGCCACGGGGAAGCCTTTGTTTTAGCCACTGCCTGCCTCTTACCATCCTAGGATTCTGGCTGCCTCCCTAGGATCTCTCTTTCTTGTTCTCAAATTGCCTTTATAATACTAAGCACTGAATGGGTCTGTAATATATGTAACCAGAGTTTGATCTGTGAAATCACCCTTTCCTGAGATACATTCACTACCTTTTGATTTTTCCATAAATCTTTTTTTCTTTTAAATCATTTTATTAGTTGGATTTATACTTGAAATGCTAGATGATAATTTCAGAGGCAAAATATGTTTCTTTTTGTAAAACTGAAGTATTTCAGAATACTAGGTGATGGTCTTCACTTTAAGTGGAAAGGCAAATGCAGCAAAAATTTTAAGGAATAATTCAAACAGGTCATTGGAGATTACTGTGAGGCTTCTAACATTTTTATGATTCCTTATAAATGTTACAAAGAGTATAAAAATAGCTGTTTATCCTCATGAAAAGGATAATATCTCAAGTGTTAACTCTGGTGCCATTGGGAACTAGAACTGGTTGGGTTTTCTCGCTAAAAGAAGTTTTACACCGTCAATGCATGCATTCAGCTTTAGTCCCTGGAAGAGCACAGTGTAGTTGTGGGATAGAGAAGGGAGACTATCGCCTCTGTCTGAAATTCACCTTTTAGCTACTTTAATTTCACAGTTCCTGTAGCACCTCCACCAGAGGGCAGAATGTGGAAGAGAACCGAGGTGAAACAGAAATTTATACTTGGCTTCGGAATGCCTGTAGAAACCTTGAACATTGAATCCAAACCCTCATTTTATAAACAGCTCATTGTGGCCCTGAGAGACTAATGATCTGGTCAAGGCGGCGCTGGCAGATACATCACCTGGTCTCCTGATAATTTCAGGCTGGTGCCCCTGCAGCAGTGACTTGTGACTTGGCCCTATCTTACTGAGAGCACACCCCGGAATGACACTGCCTCTGGAGAATCCCAGCTCAGTGCTTGCTGTCTGTGTACACTTAGGCTGGTTCCTTTGACTCTCTAAATCTTTTTCATCTCTAAAACAATAATAGCATCTACCTCATAAAGTGGTGGTAGAACTAAGAGAATGCATGTGTAGTGTTTAACACAGAGCCTGCGACTAAGCTTAATTTTTGTGAATTATGATAGACTTGTCAGATTTTGGGTTTCAAATCTGATGTTTAGAACACTGTCAGAATTGGTTTCAACTATTATGCTGTCATTTCTACTTTCTCATCATTTCAGAAACAAAATTTTGCAAATCCTACACCCCCCACACACATACTGTATTATTCAAGAAACAGGTGTCTAGTACATATTTTGTTGACTGTGGTGGCTTCCTGCAGGATAATGGAGATGGGTTTATTCAATAACCTCCTGACTAATTTTTGAAATTTCCATTAGATCTTGACTAAAGTTGGGTGCAAAAAAATTACTAAGAAAAATGAAGGTAGTTTTGTTGTTGTTGTTTTGCTTTTTTATGC
This sequence comes from Phyllostomus hastatus, assembly GCF_019186645.2. NCBI lineage: Eukaryota > Metazoa > Chordata > Mammalia > Chiroptera > Phyllostomidae > Phyllostomus > Phyllostomus hastatus. Next base: position 29,400,025 of record NW_025333709.1, on the reverse strand, counting down.
CAAACACTTGACCACTGTCTGGGGCTTCAAGTGAAAAACTAGACTTTACCTGCTGTAAGTACCTGCAGTAACCCCCCTCGCTGCCTGAGGAGGAGCGGCTGCTGGTGAACACCAAACCGCACAGAGTGGCCGGTCCCTGAGGTTCAGCCTGTGGGTGCTCTCCGCAGGAACCAGGTTTCTGGGGGCAGGCTGGGGTCCTCCCTCCTCCCTGTAGGCTCAGCGAAGTCTCAGGCAGTCTTTCGAAAACAGTTTCTTCACTAAACGGATAACAGAAGGCAAGTTCCTATTTGCTTAATGCAAATACTGCTCGCCTTAGAAACGTTAAACGTGGCCTCTAATTGCCAGTGTGTGCGGTTATTTTGATTTTTACTTGGCTACGCTCTAGCTAAAAGGAAAGGGTCTAGGATACAAGGAGGTTTTGCAAAGCCCAGAAACAACTCCTTTGCTCCCAATTACTCTTTCTCCTACAGCCAAACTTTCAGGGCTCATCTTTTTCGTGCTGCCATCAGGAGGTGTTAAGTTTTTGGGGGTAGGGGGAGGATGGTGATGGGGGAGGCAGCATTTGACTTGGCTTGGAGTTTGCCCCAGAAGAATAACTTTTTTGAATGCAGAGAGGTGGGGTTGCGGAGAACCTGTCATTAAGGGTTCTTATGGGTGGGACCCGGAGCCAGGAATGAAGAGGGAGTGGTCCGCGGGTGGGATCTGTTGATCAGACAAAATGTAGGGCCCGGTCCCTTGAAGTTCAGCCAGTCTCTTCCTGAGTAAGGAGCAAGGCACACGGAGTTCTCTCCCAGGGGCACGCAGGGGGAGAAAAGCGACCAAGATAAGAGTGGACAGAGGAAAAAGCGAGACATGTTCTCCGTGAAACAGTCCCCTGCCCTCGCTCCGGACGAGCGCTACCGCGGAGCCGGGGCCCGGAAGCGGGTAAGACCCATGAAGCCCACTCGGTGGGCAAACAGGTCGGATGACCTTTCAGGCCGGATGAATTCAGGGTTAACCCCTCTTGCCCGTGCTCCCTCCTCCCTTCAGTTGCCACCTCCTTTCCCAGCCCTGTGCTGAGCGCCTTGCAGCCAGTCCCAGCGCTCACGCCTTCCTCCCCAGTAGCCTAGCGTCCCGGACCCTCCCAGGGTCACGGGCAGTGTTTTCTTAAGTGTTCAAGTCGGGTTGGTCCCGAGACCGGCTTGATTCCACACCCAGGCGATGGCAGGTCTCCTGCCGAATCCCTCCTCCACCCTGCACCCTCCGCACAGCAACTGGACTCGCCCCGCGCTGGGGCGCCCGGGGAAAACGCAGAAGGAGCCGGAGCTAGGAGAAGCAGCCCCTCGGGGGAACCGGCTTCCTCTCTGCGCCCGAGTTGCCCGGCACCTGGAAGGACTGCGCAGCAGCCTTGCCGGCCCCAGACGTAAGCCTCCTTCAACCTTTGCGCGCCTCAGTCTCGTCCCTTTCAGAGCCAGGACTGGCCCTTGGTTTCCCTACGACCAGTAGGTACCTGGAGATCGCTGGACCACTCACTCTATGTGTTGGCATCTCAGAACCAGTTCCACTTGCGGGGTGCCGGAAATTCCTGTGTCCCCTGCGCACAAACTTTGTCTCCAGCGCATACCTGCCCAGGTACCCCGGACGCCGGCTGCCGGAGAGCGTAGATTTGAGTTGCTCCGGGTTTGGCGGGTTCCGTGTCCTGGGAAAGCTCCTTGTCCTGGGAAAGCTCATTGTCCTGGGAAGTGACGTCTCCTTCGGGAGAGGAAAGGTAGGGAGTAACACCACGGATGGTCCTCACTGCCCTGAAGCCCCAGAATCTGGTTCTAATTTGCAGCTGCTTTCTGTGGTGTCAGGAAGGTCCCAGCTGCACAAACTCAGGGAGGGACTGGTGACCGCTCTGTGCTGTAGGGACTGAGGGCTGCGCCGGTGGAGGAAGGTGGTGTGCGGGATCCCGCTGGGACTCATCCCCCGGCTCCCGCGGCGGGCAACTCCGCTCCTGGTGACTCCCTCTGGGGCCGGTGGATGGCGGTGCAGGCGCTTCTTACGCTGCTGGTAATTCCCGTGACCCAACCCTAGGAGCTAGCAGTAGGAAGCTCATCAGGGAAGCTGCGGGGCTGGGCATTCCCGAGGAATCTGTCCCTGAAATTCATTAAGTGATGCTTTCCTTCCGCGGGGAACTTCTGAGAACAATGCACTACAGCGACCAACTCTTGTACAACTTTTTTTTTTTTTTTTTTGTAATGTACTGATGGAAGCCAAACTTCGTAAAGGAATGGCCAACTGCTACCGCACAAGGAGTGAAGTCAGGGCTCGCTGGTTATGTTATCCAGAGACAGACATTTTAGCTGAAGGTGTTGAAATGAAAGGGGAGGCGAAACATTCACTTTTGGCATAACCCAGAGAGAATGAGAAGAAACAATGAATTTTTTTTAAGTTCCAAAATCAGTTTTTGTCCCAGTCCCAATAGTATTCAGTAGCATGTTTGTTATTATTGGGTGCGGATAGTTTTGTTGTGTGGAACAACACTAACAACCACCCTCCCCCAAGCCAGGTCTCTGGGGGTAGGGGAGTGAGACTAGGTGTCTGCCTAAACAAGTGTGAGGCCTGGGCTGAGCAGTCGGGTTTTCTCCAGAATCCTTTCCAGATCACGGAGAGTTGCACTAGGATGAACTATTTTTAGAGTGATCTGGGTGCGGAATCACATAAACCTCAAAACCTCGAGATGCTGGAAAGCTTTATTTAGGGGAAGGGGGCTCTCCCCAGAAGGTTCCTTGCAGGATAGGATTGCAGTCCAATGATGAAAGACTCAGTTAACCTTCCAGGAGGTTAAAGAGACAAGGATTACTTTATTAATCTCACCAAGTACATTTCCAGGCATAGTGAAGCTTTTTTAAAGATACAAAATTAATCACAGTGGAAACCCTCTTGCTGCTGCAGAAATCTTAATGGCAGTGGCCCAGAGGTATGGGGCCTCTAGCCCACGGCAGCTGTGCTGTTGTTTGGCGAGGTCCCTGTTTCTCAGCATGGCCTCGTCTGGATGTCAGCACGTCCCGACTTGATGGCCCTCGGGTGCCCTTCTCTATTGTTGGGGGCAAACAGGAGGCTGTAGGAGAAGCCCAGCGGCTTGTATCTCCAGAGAATTAGTCTTGCCACTCTCAGAAATCTGTATTTCAGAGCTCCAGTGTGTTAGTGAGGTATTCTGTGGATCATTTCCGTCTTTCCCTGGCTTTCAGCCTCCCTGCACATGAAGACCTGTGGCCTCAGGCTTTCTGAGCATCCCTGCTGCTGGGGGAATGGGTGCTCCCTGACAACCAGGAAAGCCATGTTAGAAAATTTTTGCTGAAGGGAGAAAGTTTTCTTTAAAAAAAATATTTTATTGATTATGCTATTACAGTTGTCCCATTTTCCCTCCTTTATTCCCCTCTGCTTTGCACACCCTCTCCCACCCACATTCCCCCCCCCCCTTTAGTTCATGTCCATGGGTCATACATATAAATTCTTTGGCTTCTACATTTCCTATACTATTCTTAACCTCCCCCTGTCTATTTTCTACCTACCATCTATGCTACTTACTCTCTGTACCTTTTTCCCCCTCTTTCCCTCCCACTCCCCTGTTGATAATCCTCTATGTGATCTCCATTTCTGTGGCTCTGTTCCTGTGCTAGTTGTTTCCTTAGTTTGTTTTTGTTCTTGTTTTAGGTGTGGTTGTTAATAACTGCAAGTTTACTGTCATTTTACTGTTCATATTTTTTTATCTTCTTTTTCTTAGATAAATCCCTTTATCATTTCATATAATAAGGGTTTGGTGATGATGAACTCCTTTCACTTGACCTTATCTGAGAAGCACTTTATCTGCCCTTCCACTCTAAATGAAAGCTTTGCTGAATAGAGTAATCTTGGATGTAGGTTCTTGCCTTTCATGACTCAGAATACTTCTTTCCAGCCCCTTCTTGCCTATAAGGACTTTTTTGAGAAATCAGCTGATAGTGTTATGGGAACTCCTTTGTAGGTAACTGTCTTCTTTTTCTCTTGCTGCTTCTAAGATTCTCTCCATATTTTTAATCCTGGGTAATGTAATTATGTGCCTTGGTGTGTTTCTCCTTGGTTCCAACTTCTTTGGGACTCTCTGAGCTTCCTGGACTTCCTGGAAGTCTATTTCCTTTGCCAGATTGGGGAAGTTCTCCTTCATTATTTGTTCAAATAAATTTTCAATTTGTTGCTCTTCTTCTCCTTCTAGTACCCATATAATTCAGATGCTGGAACATTTAAAGATGTCCTGAAGGTTCCTAAGCCTTTCCTCATTTATTTGAATTCTTGTTTCTTCATTCTTATCTGGTTGGATGTTTCTTTCTTTCTTTCTGGCCCACTATTGGTTCCCTGTACAGTTTCCTTTATTTCACGTAGCATTGCCTTCATTTTTTCATTTAATTTGCTACCAAATTCAACCAATTCTGTGAGCATCCTGATTACCAGTGTTTTGAACTGTGCATCTGATAGGTTGGCTATCTTTTTGTCACTTAGTTGTATTTTTTTGGAGCTTTGATCTGTTCATTCATTTGGACCTTTTTTTTTTTTGTCTCAGCGTGCCTGTTGCATTGTGAGGGGTGGAGCCTTCAGTGTTCACGAGGGCGGGGCAACCCAGTCGCTGCGTTGTGACGTCTATGTGGGGAAGGGGTCCAAGGGGGAACAATGGAGCTTGCTCCGCTTTCTGTCCGATTTCAGTCACTTCCCCTGCTTCCCACTAGCGAAGTGGACCCTTCTGGTGCTGATTCCCAGGTAGGTTGGCTTGTGTCCATTCTAGGACCCTGTGGGTCTCTCCAACGAACTCTCCTGTGAGGCTGGGAGTTTCTCCTGATGCCGCTTCAACCCCCACGGGTGTTTTCAATCAGTGGTTTGATGTTTTATTTCCCCGCGCTGGCGCTCTGGGTTGCGAGGTTTGTCTCGCTCCCCAGGTGTTCCTCCCGGTTTATCCGCACGTGAATGTGGGACCACCTGCTCCACCAGCTGCTGCCTCGCCTGGTCTGCCTGGCTGGGTCCACCAGCCACCACCTCCACAATCCGGCTAGCTGCAGCCTTGCTCTGCTCCACAATCCACTGCTTCGCCGGGTCCTCCACCGCCGCTTTGCCACTGGTCCTCTCCACCCGACTGCCCATCTCCGCCCCTCCTACTGGTCTGGATGGATGTTTCTTTTTTAACTCCTTGGTTGTTGGACTTCCATATAGTTCAATTTTCTGTCAGTTCTGGTTGCTTTTTGTTTTTAAATTTTTGTCCTTCTTGTGGTTGTGCAAGGAGGCACAGCGTGCCTACCTACATCTCCATCTTGGCCAGAAGTCGAGAAAGATATCTTTAATGTGCCACTGCTGCCTTAGTTAGCTGGCCACCAAGTATGCATTCCTGTGTCCTGTTTGCTCCCTCACGGTTCTCGGCATTCCACTGTCTGACCCAGTGGAAAGTGGGGCTCGTTGGCTAAAGGATACTGACCTCTATAAAATATTAGATGCACACTAAGCTCTCAAGGACCCCTCCCTCCCCCAGACTCACCTGTTCTTCACAATCTACTCAGACAAATGCACACATGTGCACATACCATGTATTTGTGTATTTTAGTGTGTTCATAGAGGGTGAGAATGGAAGAAATCACAAGAGTGAAAAGTGCCATAGGTGACATGCCTTGGTGGATACAGTATGGATTTTGGTGTTAAAGCTAAATCCAAATTTCTTAAAAGCTGCAAAGCCCTGAGCCAGTCAGATAATCTTGCTGGGCCTTGATTTCCTTTTGCAGCAAATATGGGCACTACTGCTGATAACCTATAAGGACACCGACAGGACTAAAGAAATGATTATGTCCTAGAAGTACTACGTGTAACAGTTGTGCCTGCTCTGTGAGGGCTCCCTCACCTGGTTGTAGTTATACGGAGCTGGTCTCATCTCAGACTCGGCGAGCCTCCCAGGCCTTTCTCCACAGCCAGCCTTCGGTGATTCCAGAGCTGCGCAGTCCTGTAGAGTAGCTGCTAGCCACAGGAGATGATTGGAATTAATCAAAATTAAATCAAATTAAAATTTTGCTTTTTTAGTCTCACTAGTCACATTTCAAGTACTCAATGATCACAGTGGATACTGTATTAGACCGTGTAGAGCAGGGGTGTCAAACTCGTTTTCACCAGGGGCCACATCAGCCTTGCGGCTACCTTTGAAGGGCTGAGTGTAATGTCAGCTCCTTATTGGGTAAGCAGTAGTTACATTTATACAGCCCTAAAATGTTTGGATCAAGGTTTACTGTGAGTGTTCAGTTTCTTCAGATTCAGAACCATCGTGCATGGCCAGCACTCCACCTCCCTTTGTAGGGCCCCTTCCTGAACTTATCACTGTTCAGCAGACTACACATTTTATTTTGTAACTTTGATTATTTTCTGCCTCCTTTTACGTAAGACATAAGTCCATGGAGGCAGAGATTTTTCTGTGTTTTTGTTCATTGCTAGAAGAACATCTGGCATGCATTTGGTACTTATTAGCCGTTTGTGAATGAATGACTATGCAGAAGTATATTTGGAACTAGCTAAGATAGATCGACACTGTATTAGTGTCCTATGGCTGCTGTAACAAATCACTACAAATAAGGTGGCTTAAAATAACAGAAATTTATTTGCCGCAGTTTTGTAGGCTACAAATCCAAAATCAAAATGTCAGCAGCACCAGGCCCCTTGAGGCTTCTGGTGGTCGCTGGAAATCTGTGGCATTCCTTGGCTTGTAGCTGCATCACTCCAGTCTCTGCCTTCTTAGTCGCGCATCCTTCCTCCCTGTTCTATGTGTTCTCTCTCCTTATAAGGACACCAGTCCTATTGGATTTAGGGCTCACCCTAAGCCAGTATGACCTCACCCTAACAAATTATGAAGGTAAAGACCATTTCCAAAGCGGGTCGCATTCTGAGGTTCTGGTGGACATAGATGTCGGGGAGTGCTATTGAAGCCAGGGCAGATGCAGAGATAGGATCCTCTCCCTGCCCTGATTTTTTCCTAGGGGTTTATTCTGCTTCTGGGACTTTGCTAAACCTGCTTGAGAGTAAGTACAGTCCATAATGTTTGTTATTTTTGCAGACAGACAATCACCATGCAAGTTGGCAGATTTTGTGTGCTTTCCATGTGGGTATAGAAAGGGTACATGAGATGCCCACCTGTGGATTGCTTGGTCAGTTGTCCTAGCCCTGCCTCTGTCCCCAGCCCTGCCTCTGCTTCTCAACAAGAGCCGCTGTTGTCATAGAGGCCTGGCTTTCTGTTGGCCTCATCCCCGAGCATTCTGCAGCCCTGTTTGCTCAGCGCAGAGCTCAGCCAAAGGGTGCCCATAGATTCTGCTTTCCTCCCAGCCAAATGCTGGCAGTTACGCCCATCAGCTCACCTTACAGCAGCTATGGTCCATGTCCAGGTGTCCAAACCAGAGTTGATGATGACAAGACAGTGTCAGTGTTTGATGGGACTAGAGAATCCAGGGTGGTTCTATAGGTGATACTTGCCTTTCAATATTAGTACTGAAACTCTGTCAGCAACTCAAGAGGACAAGGGCCAGTCAGCCAATAGGCTGGCTTAGGAGTAGGGCAGAGAATACAGGGGTGAGTTGCAAAGACTATTTTGGTGCCTTAAATGGCCAGTTTGTGCTTAGCTCAGGGCCCCTTTGAACCTTTAGGCGAAGAGTAATTGAGGAGTACCTTTGTTTCCAGCAGTTGGGCAAGTCTTATAGAAAAGTCCTTATGCAGCTGTGGAAGTAAATAATGCTGGTCCGTCCCAAACCATGAAGGTCATTCTGCCGGTGTCACAGCAATGTAATAAAGGTTGATTAGGAAACCAGGAAATCTCAGTTTGGGCTCTGTGAACCAACCCCATAAGCAAGGGAACATCTCTATGAACAGACCAGTGTGAATTTTCCTGGTGAGGGTACTGTAATGCTCTGAGAGGTTAAGAGCCATGTGTGGGACCTAAATAATTTCAACTAACGCAAATTCAATTACATGGGCTGAACAAAAAGAGGACTAGATTCATCCATTTTTATTCAGCAAACATTTAGGGGCCAGGTGCAGTTCTAGGGACATGGGATACACCAGTGAGCCAATCAAGATTCATGCATGTGTGAAGCCTAGTTTCTAACTAAGTAATACACACTAGGTCAGGAAAGCAGGGAAGAGACAGACATTGCAGTGATACGAGTCACATGGCCCATAGTTCTGCGTGGTGCCCTGGAAGGAGAGCACAGAAGAGGAGGGATCTGCTGTTAGTTTCAAAACCCAGGCTCCTTTCACACGAATCCATCCTGCAGTCCTCCACGTCACCCAGTGTTTAAAGATCTGGGCGCTTGTGTCCTCTAACCTCAGGCCAGTTCATCCATCTGTTACTCAGCTGATGAACCTGATCGATCTCTGGAAAAACGGACTTGTGGGATTTATTGAGAGAAGCTATATTGGTCTCCAGTGTGGCGCCTTCCTAAGGACTTTCAGGGACTTTGACTGTACCTTTGAGGTTCACCCTTGGGACCCTCTTTCAGAGCCTCATCCTGCGAGCGGGACGCCACTCCTCTGTCATGTGGTTTGGAAATCAAAGTTGTGTGATTTTACTGAATATTTATTTCTCCACGATCCCTGAGAGCTCTTTGGTTCAAGTAGAACAGCAGCAGAAATGGGAGTTCTTGTCTTTATCTGATACTAAGTCGCTATGAGACTTTACAGAAATCAGAATGTTTTGATCCCTGTGTCCTCATGTGTAAATTAGGTAGTTGGACTGGACATCTTCCCAGGGTCTGAAATTGGAATGTGGCAGAGGAAATGAACAGTATGTTGTACATGTTCACTTTTTCTTTCCCTCCTCCCTTGCCAGCTGCATCCTACCTGAGCTTAGCTTGCTTATCTCTTTGTGAGTCTTTGCTAATTCTTCTTACAGTCACTTCCGCTAAACTGCCAGATTGTCTGTTCAACCCCAGGGGAGACTGAGCCCGAGGAAATCTGATTGCCAGAACCCAGGTTTTCTGGGGGTATCTTCTCTGGTTACAGGTCAGAGCTGAGCATTTTACCTGTGCATGCGGCTTGTGGGTAGCAGAAAGACGTCATTGGTGCAGGGGGCCTTCCAACCAGTGGCCCAGAGTCCAGGTGGGAGCCAGGAGCCTGTCTGGGTGCAGCTGACAAGGAGTTTGACACAGGACACAATCTTCTCTTCTTCCTTAAGCAGTTAGACAGGACATAACCCCTCCACACTCAAAGTTAAAAAATAAGAAATAAGAAAAGTATGTTCAGAGTGGCAAAGGAACAGAGTTTTCAGATAAAGAGACAGAATTCTGGGATCTCTGAAATTGAGGAAGATTGGAGGCAAAAACAAACAAACTCAGGAAATAGTGCACCTGATTAAATCATTAACCCAAGCCAGGAAATAAGCTCAGGGTAGTCCTGGGCACCAAGGGCTCAGGTCCTTGTTTATCACTTATGAGCTGGGTGCCCCTCCAGCAAGTTAATTTCCCTTAGGCTCAGTTTTCTTCTGTGAAAAAAGGGAACAATATCCCTTGCACAGGGATGTGATCAAGGACTCAGTGAAATAATGGTTTACGAAGGTGCTTTGTAAGAACACAAGTTGTTAGATAAACGTGTGGGGTTTTTTTTTTGTTTGTTTGTTTATTTTTATCTAGTGGAGAATTTAGTTTTTCACATTCCTAATATAATATCCCTTTTGGTTTGATACCTCAGTTCTGCAAAGTTGCTTTCAAAGCCTAATGTAAGGCAAACATCAAACAATTGAAACTTAAATTACCCTGCCACATGTATAGCTTAAAATTCTCTGGTAGCCACGTTTGAAAGGCAAAAAGAAACAGATAAATGTAATTTTAATAATTTATTTAATTCAACATATCTAATATTTTATAATTTTAACATGGAATTAATATGGAAATTATTAGTGAAATATTTTACTTCCTTTTTCTTCACACTGAGTCTTTAAATTGCAGTACTCTTGCAGCAGTCTCAGCTCGAAGGAGTCACCTTCCAAGTGCTCAGTAATCACCCTTGGCTCCCGTCTACCCTATTGGAGAGTTTAGAGTCACAAGGCACCGCCCACTCTCTGGGACCTGTAAATACCTCCTTATATTGGCAAACAGGACTTTGCAAATGTGGTTTGTTAAGGATTTTGAGGCGGGGAGCTATTCTGGATTATCTGGAGGGCCTGATGTAATCACGGTGTTCTCATCAGAGGGAGGCAGGGGGTCGGACAGAGGAGAAGGCAATGAGATGATGGATGCAGAGATTGGGGAGATGTGCTTTGAAGATGCAGGATGGGCCCCCAGCCAAGGAACACAGGCGGCCAGTCCTTGGGAGCTGAAGAAGGCAAGGAAACAGATTCTGCCCTCAGAGCATTCAGAAGGAAGCACCCTGACTCTAGTCCAGGGAGACAGATTTCAGACTTCCGACCTCCAGAGTTATAAGAGGATACATTTGTGTTTGTAAGCCACTGTGGCAATTTCTTGTAGCAGCGATGGGAAACGAATACACTACTAATGTTCTAATATTAACATCATTTTCAAGACCCTTTTGAGAAGACGCTCCTCCGGCTGCATTGTAGACAGCTATAGCTGGCTGCGTCGCAGCTTGGCCTGGGGTACGCATGCGCAGTCGTTCCTAGGGTTGGTGTGCATCACTGCCCTCTTCCCTGAGCACTGGCGTCTGCTTCTCTCTCTGAGTCAGTCGTATCCTTTGGTAGCAAAGATTCGGTGTCTCATCACTACCCTTGAGGATGAACAGAGGCAAATGGTTTTGCACATTAGAGTACAACACACAGGATGAAAACAACGACTTAGAAAGTGGTCTCTTTCCTATCTGCTCAGTGTTTTCGTACATCTAAAAATGTGCTACGTACAGTGTCTATAATTAAAGAATGTGCTGCCCTGTGGGTTTGGTAGGGTTTAAGTTTAACTCATGTACCTTTATCTATGAGTGTTAGTGAATGCGTGATGAGGCCAGTAATTCTCAAAGTTTAACAGCCACGAGAGTGCCCTTGAGAGTCAGATAAACTGCAGATGGCTGGTCCTGCTGCCTGAGTTTCTAGCTTGTAGGTGGGTGGGGGGCTGAAAGAATTTGCATTTCTAACCAGTTCCAGGAGATGCTGATACCACAGGCAGGCAGGTAGGTATGGGAGACACCCTCCGAACACCTGGCCCGCAGGGGAGACACCCAGGCCTCACCTCCATCAGTGCGAGGATAGACCCCCAGGCCTGCATTCCCTCCCCGCCTAGGGCGAGTGCACACAGTCCTCTTCCAACAATAAGTTCGGTAGTTGTTGCTAAGGAACTTCAGAGTCAGCACCGCTCCTCGGGCTTGGCTCTGGCTTGCGTCTCCCACCCTGAGGTCTAAAGTAGCCGGCAATCCTGAGATCTGCAAGTCTCAGTTAAAAATACCTCATTTGCCGCAGGCCAGCTGACTTCTCAGATTTGCCAGCTGGAGTGAATCCCCCAGACCCGGGGCTGCCCCCATGGAAAGTCAACCAGTAGAAAATGCCCCATTAAAAATAGCCCTGGGGAGGCCCCTCAAAGCTCTCACACCCAGCTGCTCATTTGGGGCGACCAGTTCTGGGGGTGGGAGGATCGAGCCAGGAACCGCTGAAGGGCTGCCTGGCTGAGTCCAGTTTCTCCCTAGAAGAATTCGGGCAAACCTGAGAGACTAGCTCCCTCCCTCCCTCTGGTCTTTGTGTTTATTCAGTTTAAGATCTAGACTTGTCACTGTAATCCTAAACCTGGCCTGTGGTGATTTGTAGTCTTCCTTCTTCTGAGTAACAATAAAGCTGAGCCTTCCAACCTTTCCAAAGTTAAAACAGGCCAGTGTGCCTTCCTGGAGGCGTCCTTGGGGAGCAAGTGAATTGGCCCCTTGGAAGAAAGGACCTGTAGAGGTGACTTGTGTGGTTGGGGGTCTGGGTCATCTTGTGACAAGCTCAGCTTGCCTGCTTGACTCCTCCTGACGGCACCAACTGTTTTGTTGTGTTGTTTTAACTTTACCTCTCTCAGCCAAATGCCAATGAGAGGAACAAAAATGCTCCCTACATTCCTAACTGACGATATTCTCCCATCATTTCCTGTCGGAAACTCTTAGGAGCAGGCAACTCTCTCCCCTCTTCCCTTGAAGAGTTTGGCGAGAAATATCTTCTTTCCAAAAAAGCTATTTAAATTTTAAAAAATGTTCCAATTATAGTTGGCAGACAACATTACATCAGTTTCAGGTGTGCAACATAGTAATAAGACATTTATATAACTTATGAAGTGAAGCCCCTGATAAATCTAGTACCCATCTGGCACCATGCATAGTTATTATAGTATTATTGACTGTATTTCTTATGCTGTATTTTACATCCCTGTGACCCAGAAAAACTATTTATCCTCTGTAATGCAAGTAAGCAAAACCCAGGGGATAAATATGTTAAATTAAAAAAATTTTAATTTAGTATTTAAAATAAATTTTAAGTATGTGCTTTTCTTTAAAAAAAGTTTGTTCTTCCACTCACATTTCTTTTAGAAACAAAAATACAACAAATTATCCATCTTGGCTCCCTCCCCACCCCCAATATAGTGGCTAATAGTGTGCAGTGAGGTGGGGAAATAGGTCAGTGTGGTAGGAAGTCACGCATGCAGAGCTTCTGTGAAGGTCCGGCTGTGGGAACATAAAACACGCAACACACACTCACAACCCACTGATTTAAAGTAGCGGAGAAGGCTGAAGGATCCAGATCTTGTGGTTTTATTCCTCTTTTCTATTATAAATTAGAAGGGAGTGGAGAAAGGAATAACATCGGTTGCTTTCTATGAACTTCAGAGCTTTGTTCAGATTTTCCTATTCCTTACCCGTTGGTGAACAACTGGTCCTGAATTTGTTCTGTGGGTGCAGTACGGTGGGTTCTTCAAGGTGCCCAGAAGGGCAGCGCTGTGGCCAAGACCCCACAGAGGGAGGACACCCTAAGGTGGGGGGGGTGGTCAGAGCCTGAGCAGGATGAGGAAGGCGTGGATGCGTGGGTGAGCCAGGGTGGGACGTGTGAGCTCCGAAAAGATGACTGTGGCGCCTTTGCAGGAGATGGCGCGGGGACAGTGGATGGCGCATTGCAGACTGGGGACTGGTCGCATTATTGCATGCAGTAAGCATAAGCCAGATTCCTTACCGTTGGGGAAAAAAGTTAAAGGCAGAAAACGGCATCTAGAACCCTACGATTGGAATTGGAGATATGGGTGTAACTGTATGTGTTTCAACATATAAAGGTAGATCTAGGACTGCAGGGCACAGGGGGACAGGTGAAAAGGGTGAAGGCATATAAGAGGTACAAACCTCCAGTCTAAAAAACAAAAGTCACAGGGATGTAATGTGCAGTATAGGGAAACAGTCAATATTATTGTAGAGACTTTGTATGGTGACAGACGGTTACTAGACTTATTGTGGTGATAACATCGTAAGGAATATAAATGTTGAATCACTGTTATACACCTGAAACTTGTATAATATTGTGTGTTAACTATGCTTTGGTTGTGAATATAACGTAAATGTGTAAATAGCTTGTTCTGTGAGTACCTAGGAACACCCAGATCTTGGTTTTAGATACCATTTTCTAGAAAAAGGAGCCAGGCTCTTTAGAAAAATGACAAATTCCAAGGATGAGGCAAGGAAAAGTTCAACAGGAGTCCAAAGTCTCTTGTTCCCAAAAGCAAGAAAGGGTTCTAAGAATTATGGGTTCACGTTGAAAGGACACAGGGGCCAGCTTGAGCTGGTTCCTACCAGCCAATGGAGGGCAATCAACCACCATCAAAATAAGTAATCATAGAAACAGGTTATAAACCACTGAATAAAATAGTCAACCATGAGTCCATACAGATATCAATAAATAACAACAAACTGAAAGTTTGAAGAGATAGGATATTTCCATAATTTTAATATCTTACCATAAAATACTTATTGATTACATGGGCGAGGAGAGGGTGAGCATAATATTACAGTAGGGACACTTGGCATACACCATCTTTATCATGTGATTAATAACTAAGGAACATTTTACAAGTTAACTGACCTATAATTTACAAAAGTGTCAATGTCATGGAAGTTGATGGAAGACTGAAGGAGACCAAGGGCACATGAAAATTAAGGGTGATATGTGATTCTAAGTTAGATTCTTTTGGTATAAAGGATGTTATTGGAACTATTGGCAAAACTCGAATGGGTTCTGAGATCAGATGGCAGCAATGTAAAAATGTGATTTCCTGTGGCTCTGAAGGAGAATGTCCTTGTGTGTAGGCAACACCCACTAACATTTTTTCAGAGGGATAAGGCATCCGGTTAGAATTCAGTATCAAATGGTTCAGATAAAATGTTCTTTGTACTGTATGTGGTGGTTTCAATTTTTTTTTTAAAAAGGAGGAAACAGTCCATCAGTTTCATTTGATAATTTCAAGAGATTTAAAAACTTTTTAATATTTGTATCTATACTAAGACAAACTTCATTTGTAATCATGGTAACCTTTTTAAAAATTAAATTTATTGGGGTAACATGGGTTAATAATGTTATATAAATTTCAGCTGTACAGCATTACAGTACTCTACTGTGTGTTCACTGCGCAAGGCCTAGTCTCCTTCTGTCACCATGTATTTAACCCCCTTTACCTTGGTTGTCTTCCCCCACCCCCGGCCCCTCTGGTAGCCACCATTCTGTTGTCTGTCCATGAATTTCTGTGTTTTTGTTTGTTTGGCAAGTCTTCTTTTGAAAGCAGTAACCAAGTTAGCATACTTTTAATATACAATTTAATCTTACATTCCAAAAAGAGATTTTTAAAAAAATTTCTTCTACTGAAAACAGGATTATTTATAGCCACTTAATTCACAATCATAATTTTTAACTGCATTTTCTTTGGAAAGGATAAAAGCCCATACATCAAGGATAGACAATTATTAAGCATTTCAAGACATGTTTCTCATTAGTTTAGTTTGTCTTAATTTGGATCCAGAGGTTTGCCTTTTCATACACAAATTTTATACATCCATAATATTATACATATTTTAAAACATTGATCATTTATACATTTGGTTTTGTCTCCAAGTGCAGACAACTTTAGCACTGAAAGAAACTCAAGAGAATTGACAGATGTTATTTTTAGCAAAGAACAGTATTACAATTTTTTAAATGTTTTATTACTTGGGAATACTAACTGTGGAAAGACATCAAAACAAAATTAAAAAGTATGATGGATGGACCAGTGAGGTTTGTACTCTCATAAGCCAGCTTTTCATCAGCAGCCTCTTGTCATTTTAGGCGATGTTATGCAATTCTTAATATTTTGGATTCCCCAATCATAAATATTAAACACTTAGTTTAGTTTATACTGTAAATATGTGTTAACATTATAAACACTTGAAACCATCAGTGGAAAGAAGCTGGGAAGGTAAATTATTTAATTATGGCTGAAGTAATTCTAACACTTCAATTTTGAGTGCTTATAAGTAAATGCTCATTAATATTTTTGGTCACCAAAGTATTTTCAGTATTATGCTGCTTTCTGTTATAGTTACATTTTTTAATTGATTTTCCAAGTACACTTGTCTCCATTTTCACCCCACCATGGCCCCCTGCCCCACCCATCCCCGCCTCCCACCCTTGAACCCACCCCCTTTGGCTTTGTCCATGTGTCCTTCATACATGTTCCCTGATGGCCCTTCCCCTATTACCCCCTATTATCCCTTTCCCCCCTCTTCTCTGGTTACTGTCAGCTTGTTCTTTATTTCAGTGTCTTTGGCCATATTTTGCTTGCTTGTTTGTTTTGTTGTAGTATGTTTTTATAAAAAGGTTGAAGTCAGTTTTCTATGTTCATTTTCACATTACCAAAAAATTATTTACTTTTTACTTATGCTGTATAGCACTTAGTGCAATTACAATTAAATGACTATTTGTATAACCATTTATTCTTTCTTCTCTGATAGATTGTGTGTTCCATGAATATTATTTTCAATATCTGCTTGTCATAGCTGTCTAATCTTGAAGGTGTGATTCCCTAATTGTTCTTACAGTGAACTGCTTATCTGCAGCTTTAAGAAGCCAGCTTTCAGTAACTTCAGTCAATTCATATGTTCCTTGAGTTCCTGCTCTGTGATACCACTGTTGTCTAGTAGCCACTGAAAACACTTCCTTCTTTCTAATAGCTTCTTTAGGATATTCAACCTGGGTGCAACTCTACTGTTCCATACCTAGACCTTCAGAGTCATGTCTTCTCCCTTCCTATCTGCTCAGCCAATCAGCTCAAAGCTCAGCCTTTCTCATAAGGAAGTCTGTGTCTTCCTCTAGCTTCGTTGATTTGTTGTTTTCAAAGTAAGACTGAAGTATGTTTTTCAAAGTATTCCACATCTCCTTTGACTTCCTGAGTTAAAGTGATTCTGTCAAGACAGAATGTTCCATGCTAAGGCCTTTTGAATTACCTTTTTAGCCTTGCATTGGTAAAATTTTTATCAAATTGTGTTCTTACTTCATCTTAAGAAGATGGAATACACTATGATAAGGCCACCCATTTTGTTTGTTTGTTTGTTTTGAAACAAAATCTGCCACCTTCTGACGGAGCCATGAATTGGGTTTCTGAAATCTAAAGCCTGGGTAAGAGGTCATGTAACGAACAAATCCAGAGTGAATCAGGACCATGGGATGCAAGATGGCTAAAACTTGTGAATGAGCCCCGTGCATCTGAGGTATTGGAACCTCCATTTGCTTTCTTCCCATGGCCCTGAATGTAGTTTAAAATAACATAAGAAGGACTGGAATTTGGGGCAGCCCTTGTTCAACATCTGTTCTAGGACTGGAACAAAGAATCAAAACTAGAAGTTCTCTTTTATTCCTGGATATCCAAAGGAGTAAACAACTCCTTTGTAAACTCAGATGCATGGGGCTCATTCACAAGTTTTAGTCGTCTTCCATCCCATGGTCCTAATTCACTCTGGATGTGTTCAATAAATGACCTCTGACCTCTTTATAAACTCAGCTGTTTAGTAGTTTTGAGGCAGCACATTTTGTTCTCTTCACCTCCAGGACCTACAAAGGTTTGATCCTACCTCAATCCCAGCTGATACACTGGGTCAAGCCTCAGTGTGTAGCTTTAGGGCAGAGGCTGCAGAGATGGTCCAAAGTCTAAAATGCTACCTGGACCATGTTTGGTTGAGGTCCACCAAACCTTAAGGCCTCATGCCCTGCCTGCTCAAGAAATAATCATTCTATGTGTAATACTACTTCTTACTCTTCCTCAGATTTCCTAGTTCAATGTAGTAAGTGTTAGGTTTTGGAGGACACAATCAATTATGCCTCTCCTTTTTAACTGACATTGATGTTAAAATTCTGTGTTCATGTATGCTCCCATTGGGTGATGATCACTATTAAAAGACATAATGTTTGATCTAAAAAAAGGTACCATCTCTCTGTAGACAAAAGGCATAATCGCTTAGTGTATTACTTAAAGGCCTGATGTTAGATGATACCCAGAGAAAATGGGAGAAGCGGCTAATTTAGGACTGCGCCTTGCATCCAAAGTGTGGAGCTGACTGTGTACTCTGTGTTCAACTGATACTTGCTGAACAACTCCAGTGCTCTCCCGCAGGAAAGGCAGTGCACTGGGGACTATTTGGAAATAATGAGGAGCTCTTGCTGGCCACAGTTCTTGGGTGGGTGGGAGAGATACTACGGACATTTACTAGATGGTGGCTAGGTATGCCGGATGTCCTGAAATACGTGAAAAATTGTCCTGCTCAAAATGTCAGTTGTGTTGCTTCCCTTTGGCCCCCTCCTTCCTTATCAGTACACACAGGCTTTGCGTACTGATGAGCCCCATGCATCTCGGGCTCAGTATTTCTCATTGAAGGAAATACTGTTGTTTTGTCTTGGTGCAAAAGTAAAAATTTATGTATTAAAAAAAATATGGGAATGCAGGCTGACCACGCCCTAGTTCACAGTGCCCCTGTGGCAGAGTTGCTGTAGTCCTTTCTACATATCTGCATTATTGTCCCATCACAGGGCATTGGTATCCCCCATGAAGCTGAGAATCTCCTTGGAGGTAGGTGCTCACCTCCCGGAGAACAGGGACTATGTCTTTCTCATCATTTTCTCCCTATAGCATAGCTGTGCGAAGAGTGGGCACTAAATAAGCATGAGGAGAATAAACCAAATTAGTGAGATTTTAGCATGTAACATGGACATGTTTTGTAATGGAAGCCTCAACAGTAAAGTCTCTGTATTTTCCAGCTAGACTACTCATGAAATATAGTGAAACATAAGATGAATGTTAAGTTTGGAATTCATCCTTTTGCTCTGGGTAGTCACAAAAAAAATTGTTGCTACATCTAACACATAAAATCCTTACTTGTACTTTTTTTTACTGCAGGATTCCTTTCAGCAGGTAGGTTCAGTAGGTTAAATGTTTTCAACATCTGTTTATGTTTTACTTTGCATTGAAATGCCTGAAATGGATTATTGCAGAGCATAAAATCCATTTTGTCTTGTTTGCATTCCCTGATTATTTTCAGCTGTAGAAAGTCAATATTTTAGTTCTTTACTCACTTTACCAATCTGTTTCAATTTTTAGAAGTCACAACATTTCCATTGTTATTGGATCAGCAAGTCAATTAGGTCCCTAAGATTTGCACAAATTCAACAGCTTCCTCAGTGCTACATGAAAAATAGGTTTGGCTTCATTTGGCAATATGTTAGGCTCCTCTGGATTTCGCCATAGTTTCCTCAGAAATGTAGTAACTTATAATCAGAATGTGAAATTCAAAATGCATTCAATAAATGTCAAATACTCAATTTCCTGAGGAATGAACAACTTTACCCTCTGTTGTTCCCTCTGTAGCCTTCATTTTTTCTCCAAAATAGACGGAAAAAAATGACCTTTAAGGCTGTTCCATAAATGCAGAAAGAGTTCTGATATTACATCTGCATTAAAAGAAATCTTTTATTACCTTGACTTGTGTCTGCCATAAAACGATGAGGCTGACATGTTTGAAATGGGGGGCAACATCATCTAGAAACAGGAGGCCAGGTGCTATCTGTCTACCTTGTTGTTTAGGCAGGGTGTAGCTTGCTCTTTCTTTCCAAGATCATCTGTGATGATAACGGAAGTATGACCTTTCCACCTTGCTCTGAAGAAAATGGGGTTTACCTTAGAAGGTTCTCCTATTGCCTCCGAAGACATTACCTCACTTGAGCAAAGATTATAACTTTCCTCTGGGGAGACTGAATTGAGCAAACTCCACGTTATGCATTAGAGAGAAATCAGGGCTCTCAGAGCTTTCTGAACTTGAAATAAACTTATTTTGTTATTATTACTGCTTTTTACTTTTCTTTTGCTTTACCAACTTCATTTTTGGGAGAATACTTGTGGTTGGAGCAAGACATTGCTATTCTGTCCCTTATTTGCAGCTGTGCAGACATGGCTAGGACAGGGTGATGACTTTATAAGGTCACCTAGATTTTCAGTGGTGGAGACAATATTCAAGCTTCCTCTGAAACATTCCGATCTTTTCTCTCATATTTCAGACTTCAGCTAAACAATGCTACCCTCAAAACAGAAACATTGAAGTGATCCGATGCCTGAGTATTAGACTATTATTATTATCTAGTCTCCTCGACAGGAAAATTATTTCATCTCCATATGGAACACCCATTCTGGAATGGACTATCTGGTACTGTTGTTATTATGTTAATTTTTCAAAGGAGAAAATGGGGGCAGGTTAGCTTGCAGAACCATGTGTTCTGGTGTGAATTGAGTAATTTCATTTTGAGAGAGTGCATGAGTTATTCGAACTTTATACGCTTCAATTAAATGCCAGAAAATGGGATGAAAAGACTTACTGAAAACCAGATGCTTGTTCTTCGTGCCTCTTGGGACATTAAAAACAAGCATCACAACAAAAGACATTTGGGTTTGGTGTAGTTTGCCGACAGATGATTTTGGAGGCATGTGGCTTATTGGTAGAGTGGGAGCTAATATTCTGGATGGAGAATTGACAGATGCCTGATTTGAGAAGTGTCTAAATCACTGATCTCTTATTCCATAAGTCTACTTTAAATTCATGTGAGGAACTCTTTCACAGTTCATTGAGCACAGAGAGGAAAACCTCCAGCACTGAAAGAATTTCTTCTTAAATAAGTAGGTAACAATTGGCTTGTTTTTGCTCAGTGGACAGAGAGTGGAGGTGGGTAGGAGAAACTCCATCTCTAATACTAAAGAAAACACTTCAGATCGCATTCTGGCTTGATGGTTGGCCAAGACAATGTTCTGGGCCACATATCTATTAGAAATTGGAGTCTTAGTGTCTGCATTTTTTTCAGGACAATGAGGACATTAACATGTGATCATGTAACATCCCCACAGAGTTTAGAGGGAGCATCTATGTCCTGTTCAGGCCATTCCAATCAGAGTGATCTTGTCATCATTGTAGGCCAGCAAAGTGTGAATGCATTTGTAGTTGATCACTTTCCTACCCAGAGAACTAAGGTGCAAAATCAGCATCAAAGCGACACATAGTGTTAATTTGGGATGAATTTTTCCTTTTAATTGTTTTTAACATTGTAAGCAAATCTTTTGTTATAGGACAGATGGCTTGAATTCTCTCATAATTTTACATAGAATTCCAAACATTAAAATGTACACTCAAATTTCAGTTTAAGAGTATTTTAACATTTTGATTTGGTCAAGTCATAAACTTCAAAGCAATAAGTAGAATTTTACTAAATCCCCCAGATTGATATATGAATTAGGGCAGCCTCTGGGTACTAATATTCAGTATTTATGCACCTAAAAGCATCCTGTATTAACTCAGTCAACATAATTCCATAATGGTATCTTAACAATATAATTATTTTGGTATTTTAGAAGGTCCATTGCATAGTGTCACATTTTGAAGGTAGGATTAACCTTTTCATTTCAAAATGCTCTGTTAATCAGTAACAGTTTATATACTACTTCAAGTTTGACTGATCTTTGGTTGCAATTTAAAGAAATCCTAGTTGAAATAAAAATATCAGCATCTCTCTGTGTCTGATGCTATATCTTAAGAGTAGTAAAGTAATGTTAAACTCTTTGTAGACCATACCTTTAGGTGAATATTATCTCTTACAGAGCTATTGTAGGTCAAGGGTGGCATATGTTTAGCAAAAGTTTGGAATAGTCATGGAATAGGTTATTTTGTTGTTGTTGTTAATTAGGATTTTGATGTATTAAATATGAACTGTATCTTTCTTCTATTTCAATCTTTACTTTTGAAAATGGTGTTTTCATTTCAGTAGTACAGTGTACTAAGCAGAATGATATCCACGTCTTTGAAAACTGGTAGTTAGGGCCACTACTTGCATGTCATCCTCAGGGTAAAATGTTCTCAGCTATAGAAACTGTAGATTACACATTTCCCAGAAATCTGTGTTATTCCCAGACAGGGAGTGCTTATAAGGAGTTGGGAAGAGCCAGGTGGCAGGTGCACAGAGAAGTGGAGGCAATGAGTCTGGTACAGGCAGGGTAGACCTAGAAGTATCTCCAGATCCTGCTACTCGGACTGCGGTCCTCAGACTACCAGGATGAGCATCCCCTGGTAGCTGGTAAAGAATGCAGAATCTCAGGCCCTACCCAGACTTACTGGATCAGACCCTCCCCACACAGCCAACATGCGTGCTGAAGTTTGAGAATCATCTTCTATACCATGTTAAGAAGTTGGTCTTTGTCTCTCAAGACTCTAGCAGGTTTTAAGCAGGAAGGTGGCATATGCAAATGAGTGTTTTGGAAAGATCACTTGGGGTGCAGCACAGAAATCAGAAGGGAACAAGGGAGGATATGGGGAAGTCGGAGACGAGATGGCTGAAGTACCCAGAGAATGTGGGATCTCTAAAGGAACTGCAAGATGGCCCAGTCCAGTGACTGCCAGCGTTCCCACCTACCTTACTTTTTATTGTTTGCTTCCCATTAGCCCTGTTTGAAAGCATTCTTGCTATCACACCATATTTAGTAATTTGTAATTGAAAATTGCTAAGTTGTAACTTACTAAGTTGTGAATTTTTTTCTTCTGGGTTGATTCTGATTGAAGATGTAAAAGACACTGAACTTTTGATCAGCAGGAGGTAATCCACTGGCTCCACTTCATTGCTGTTAGTTCTGGTCAACAGTAAACAAACTTGAGTAACGATACTTATCACAAAAAGTCTACCTGTATTGTGTTTAAGGAAAACTTTTAGTGTTTTTTCCTCCCTCACATCAAAAGTAAGTATATTAAAAACTGAACTTTTCTAATGAAGCTTTTCATTGTAAGTCATTTATTTACTTGAGATAATACACATTCATTCTGATCCTACTCTATATAACAAGCTGGTTAGTTGCCTAAGGGATAAAAATAATGCTCTGGGCACATGGTATAGCTTTTTGTTGAATGAATTAACAATGGATCTTTACCTCTTAAAGTTACAGTTTAGTAATTTTAGTGTGTATAAACATCACTGTGATCCAAAGTAGAAAATGATAAAAACTATAGTTCAGTTAAAATTGCTTCAGCTGCAAGTGATAAAATATATTCCTATTGACAATGATTTAATAAGAAATAATGTATTCCTTTCTCATGTAAATATAGTCTGAAAATAAGCAGTTCAGGGCTGACAAGGCAGCTTCACAAATCCTTCAGGGATCCAGGTTGCCTCTTTGTTGCTGCCGAGTCTTCCTCTGTGTATAGCTTTCGCCTCTGGCTCTGAGATGATTGCTTGAGCTCCAGCTATTACATCCATACTCCAGCCAGCAAGAAAGAGGAAGGTCATGCCCCTGTCTGGGAGAACATTTCCTGGAAGTCAGCTTTAACACTTCCAGTTTCATCCTGTGGTCGTGGACGCAGGACATGGCCTCACATAGCCATGAGAGAAGGTGGGAAATGCTGTCTCTATTCTAAACGCCTGTTAAGTTTTGGCCCAGACACAAGTTAGTGTTCTGTTTCTAAGATCAAAGGAAAGAATAGATGGTGTGAGCTGGTTAGCCTCTGCCACAAATCAGAATTCAGATGAAGCAGGGAGAGTCTGCTTCTGTCCGGGTAACCAAGGAAGGCTACCTGAACGAGGTGAGATAGGAGTTC
The DNA here is from genome assembly GCF_019186645.2 of Phyllostomus hastatus. NCBI lineage: Eukaryota > Metazoa > Chordata > Mammalia > Chiroptera > Phyllostomidae > Phyllostomus > Phyllostomus hastatus. Next base: position 29,376,931 of record NW_025333709.1, on the reverse strand, counting down.
ACTCCTCAAGGATTTGGACTTATGCAGATGAATGCGGGAGAAATAAATCTTCTAGAAGTGTGATTTCCTTCCTGTGTGCTGGGATTACCCCAGGACACCACAGTGACTCCTGAAGTCTTTGTTGGTTATTTTCATTTTTTGAAGGAAATCTAGTAACACTCAGCATTTATTGGCTACCAGGTAAAATACTAGCTTAAAGTACTACTACTGGCTTGAGTAGTTCAGAGGTTCAACATTAAGTTGTGCTGTAGTCCTTTGGATGCTGTCCTGCCTTCATGAAGCTGGCTCTTGGTCGTTGCTGTGTAAAAAGATGTACAGGCAAAACTCCGCGTGCAGCGGTGGTGGTTTCCAGTCCGATTCCAAGGTTTGCGGTGCTGTGCAGCGCCCAGCTGGGGCACACACCCCGTTAGTAAGTAGTCGGGGTTAAGAATGACTTGAAAATATTTAAAACTTTTAATTTATATGTAGTATTTTTTCAAATGGCTACTAAGTTTCTAGGATACAAATATCTATAAAATTGGTAGACTAAACTACTTAATAAATGGAACTGTTAGGCATTTTAAGTAACCTAGAACCACAGATAATTCCCTGGATACTGATGGTGCTGTGAACTGAGAATGCCTGGGCGTCTCCGATTTAGGGGGATAGTGGAGTTACAAGGCCACTTATCTTCCTGTTAACATAGGTGGTATTTTGAAAAATTTCTTTGTAATAAAATCCACGTTGTACTTTTTTGAAACACCAAATTTTCTAATTGACTTCAAAGCTCATAATGGGAAATGGTGGTGTGGAATTGAACTCCTGGTAAAAACTAATTTTATTAATTTTAGCATATTTTTCCTGAAAGGGAAAGATTTTTATTATTATTTTTTTTTACCAAATACATTTTCTCCTTTAAGTGTTTTTGGATGATTCATGAATAGTCTTTGTAAGGCATCTGTCATTGAAAAAAAGAAGCAGTGACTTACATATTATGTACAGAGCAATTTTTGTTCAGCTGACTTCATTCATGCATTTATTCAGCAGGTAATAGTCATTTCTGTGTTCAGGTGCTATTCTAGATGCTGGGCATATCCTCCTGAAAAAGGGGTATTATTTACATACATATAGAGAGATACAGCTGTGTTAGTACTATTTATGCTATGATTATGTTTTTACAGAGCAGGAATAAATTTGCACTTTATAATCTCATGAGCATTTGTTAGTTATTAGAGTTCACATTCATGGTGCAGGAGTATTTCAGTTTGAATATCCCTGAAACTTGTATTTTCCTTTTTTCTACTAATTTAATGCATATAGTCCTAATAATTTTTTTCTATTTTAAAGATTATTTTTATGTTTAAAACTTTGTGAAGTAACCATTCTTTATAGCAAAACTTAGGCAGTTTTGTCTGCCAATTGCCACCTATAAATTTGTATCAGTTTTCAGTATGGGCCCAAGTGAAGAGACAAAAGTCTGATTGTCTTAAAGAATTTATATTTTAGTTTGGTTATCATATTACATGTATATACTTTAAAATACCCATCTATGTAGATATACACTGATGCTCTATGTCACAGGTGAGCAAACTTTTTCTGTAAGGGGCCAGATTATAAATATTTTAGTCCTTTTGGGCCACACAGCTTTGTTGCAACTGCTCTGTGTTATAGCAAGGAAGCAGCTGTAATAATATACAAACAGATAAACATGCCTCTCTGCCAGTAAAACTTTATATTTAAAAACAGACAGTGGGGTGGGTTAGGCCCATAGGCTGTAGTTTGCTGACCCCCACACTATATATTTAAAATGTAAAATGTATTATGTGTGGGAGGGTCCAACTGACTAAAAAATGTTTCTTACTTTACCCTCCAATAAGAGTGAGGAGCAACTGTGTACAGTTCCCAGACACTTGTCCCCACCCCGAATGAGGGTGTTGTGAGAGGAGGTAGGGCTGTGGTCCCTAACGAGGAACTGGGTACCTTTGTGGCTGAACTTCTGTTGCTTGTAAACTGATTGTCAGCAGCTGTTCCATATCCAAGAACTCTCTGGGTGAACCTGCCTACAGAGGCACCCGGCATCCCCATTCACATCCGGTTCATTGGCTCTTCATTAGGTCTTGGCCTTGACCCCAGGGGACAATCTTTCATTCAAAGGATGGATGGACAGGGATCCCCTTGTTCTTAAGCAGTTCCTGCCATTGTAGCTGTGGAAGTTTCCCTAAGGACGCACTCTGTGTTGATAAAGTCAAACACTACAAAAAGGTAGAACAGGATAAAGACTAATGTACCTAAAATACCAACTATGGCCTCCTTGACCTTTGAACTCTTAAAAAATAGGGACTTGAAGCCCCTAACATCCCTGTGGGAGTCCAAAGCCTCCCCCAACCTCTGCGCATCCACTAGACACATGGTTCTCATGATGAGATCTGCTTCCAGGCTCTGAATCTCCTGAATTAGTTCCCTTTGGGGATCATTTCTCCTGTTGACTTTTCTCATCACCCAGTGATACACAGCCTCTTTCTCATGCTGGTTATAGCATGGAGAACAAATTAGAAAGCGCAATAATGGATATAGGTAACTAAGACAAGAGGCGGCATCTGCAGGACTCTTGGGGAGACATGATGTCCATTTTTACCAGAATGCAGGGGCTGTGAGCCTGGAGATTTTTGCTTTGCACAGTGATGTGTCCGAGATACCCAAACAATGTCTGACACACAGTAAGTACTCAGTTACCTTTTCTGGAGACACAAAACCCTGGAAGAATGCCAGATATGGGAATGAAGATTATTTATTTGGCTTCAGACATGTTAGGTATGAGGTATTTTTGCAAAATCCACTGAGGAGATGTGAAGTGGCTAGTTGAATACAAAGGTCTAGAGCTCAGAGCAAAGGTCTATGTTTGCTGTTTAAAGATGTAAGTTACATGTGTAGGGCTGGCAATGGATGCATTTGAGTGGGTGACATTAGGAGAGAGAGTGAATGTGAACAAGAGCTACAGAAAGAGGAGTGACCGGACAAATAGGAGAAAGCGGAGTGAGAGGAAGAAAGTGCTTGAAGGAGGTGGGAGTGGCTAGCTGAAAATTTTCTCTCTCAAATGATACTGACATGTCATTACGATGATGTCTGAAAAATGTCATTTGGATATAGCAACATGGAGGTTGTTGGTAACCACAGCGAAAGCTGTTTTGGCAGCAAAACGTGGGTGCCAAATTGTAGTGGCTGTGTGAGCAAACAGTGAAGAAATTTGGACAATAAATATGAACTCTTAGAGCATTTTGGATGAGAAAGAAGGAGAGAGGTAGGACAGTGACTGAAGTAGGATATTAGTTAGAGGATGGATAAAGTGAAATAAAATATCCAGAAGACACTCGAGCATGGTGCAAAGCTGATGGCAGTGTTACAGGGGAGAGGGAGACAGGCTGTTACACACTAGGCCCTGGAATTTTATGATTTGACCTGAAAGGAGATTTAGGAGACGGTTACACAGAGGTTGTAGGTCAAGCCTTGAGACTGTCAGAGGGGAACATGTGAGGGGATTCAGAAGTCCAAGAGAGCAAGCCACCAGAAACACCTCGCTAAGGTGACCTGAAGAGTCGCTCGTCGTGAGTGATTCAAGTCACTCTCAGTTGCATCTCAGACTCCTGTTGAAAAAGCCACTGCACGAAGCTAGCCACTTGCAATAAATGAATTTCCAGACATCGTTCCTGGCAAGAGATGGAACTAAGCAAAATGCAAAGTGTTTGAAGACGAGAACTTTATCTGAACCATCACTATTGCACCTCATCAGCCTCCCCCAAATGGATGGGCTGCAGGGGCAGAGCGAACAGGCACAGGAGGCCCCGAGGGATCGTCAGTGTTTAACTGGCCAGCGGGACAGGCTCTTTTTTATAGTTTGGCGTGTCACTAAATACATGGTCAGTAATATTAAAACTTGCTGAATTATTAATGGCTGAAAACTTATTTTATCCAGATTCATGCAGATTTGGGTTAGGACTCATAAGGTGAAAAGCAATGAAGCCTGGATAGTGTCTTGTCTACACCTACTCACCAATATATTATCACTGTGCTAGGCAGTCTTTGCTGACAGCTCTGGGCCAAGGTGCGTTCTTGCCATAGTTACTTATGGCCCTTTGGAATAACACCAAATCGGCAAACAGGTTTAAAAAAATCAAGATGGAATATCATTACAAGTTCATGCACTTCCGAAAAACATTTCAGAAATAGATGATTTGCTCTGCCCTGAATGCGGTTGTACCATTATTTGCTCATTTATTAGTGTGATTCGATGGCTAAACCTGATTTCATGTCCTAAAGTACACATGGTAACATCTCTTAGGGGTGCTGCTGCTTTGAATGGATGGTTGTACTCTGCAATTTCATGCCATGTATCAGGTTGCTTTGTGATATTAAAACCATGTTTCATATTTCTCTTTCCTTTAGGTCTTGGGAGCTGATGAAGATAGCATGGGTGATGGCTGCTCGCCACAGCTGACGATGGCTAACATTCTCCGTTTCCTTTTGCTGGTCCTGATTCCCTGTATCTGTGCCCTCATTGTCCTGCTGGTGATCCTGCTTTCCTTTGTTGGTAAGCGTTGTCATTATTAAGGAAAAATGAAGTCAATATTAAAAGTAACATGCTTTATAAGAGTGATTTCTACTTAGTACTTATCTAACCTGAAATGTCAACTCAATAAGGTATCTGTTGACTATCTTAAGCAAATCTGCAGTTTTAAACATTATAATCACTCTCCTAGCTATTATTATTAATATTAACTTTTGTACATTAATTAATTAAAAAATATTTAAGGAGTGATTACCAGGTAGCAGAAACTTTGAAGATCCCTGAAAACTCAAGGATGTTTCAATTAGTCCTTTTTCTCAGGAACTCACAATTGAGAGGAAGAAATGTTTGTCGCACAAGATACCACGTGTTGATGATAGAGGTGTATATAAGGTGCTTTGGGGGCAGTCATAAAGGCTAGTATTTAAGGAGGAGACAAAGAAGTGGGAAGGAGTCAGAGGTACAGGAAGAAAGTCAGAGAGGAAGGAAAGGAACCAGAAATGCTGGATTTCATGGGAGGAAAAGGAGGAGAGATGCATCAGAGGTCAGAGGGCAAAGGGCAGAGGGGGATGGAAGAAATGCACCCGCCCAGGAGGACTGCAGGTTCTCCGCTGGGGCTGTAGCTGCTGTGCCTACATGGCGCCATCTGTGGCCTGCTCTTAGAAAAGGGCAGGAAGAAGCCCTGAAACTCACCTCTGCCACTCTCTTCTTCCAAGACTCAACCCCTCTCTTTTGCTTCCTCTATGGTGCCCTCCAGTAGCTCCTGTTTTGCATGTTGTCCAGTTTATAGTGGTTACCTCTGGGAAGGTCTGTCTGGTAGAAGCTCCGCCAGTCATCCCCTGTCATTTTAAAAAACTTCATTCTTGTACTCCTGTGCTCCCAGGCTCACACACATTGAAGACTGTTTTCTTTCATTCTTAGGGTTGAATATAAGTTTAGAACACACTTTTAGGTATCTCATTGCTTAGAGGCCCCTGAGGGATGTTATTGAAACCTCGCTTTAAGTGGCTTATATTTATTTATTAAGTTTTTAATATTTTTTACAGCTTTGTTGCAATATAATTCATATACCATTCAATAACTTTCAGTGTGTTCACAAATAAATGCATCACCAAAGTCAATGTAGGAATATTTTCATTATCACAGGAACTCTTTAGCTTGTTAGTTATCGTCCCCCCTATCCTTCCCTTCTGCTCTACACTAAGCAGCCACTAATCTGCTTTCTGTCTCTATAAATTTCCCTATTCTGGACATTTTGTACAACCAAGTGTGGTTTATGTGGTTTCACTTGGCATAACATTTTTAAGGCTCATCTGTGTTGTGGGATGGGTTTAGAACTTCATTCCATTTCATGGCCAAGTAATATTTCATTGTGTAGACATACCACTTTTTGTTTGTCTGTTTGTCAGTTGATGGACATTTGAGTTATTTCTATCTGTTACACTATTTTGAATCATGTTGCTGTGAACATTCATGTACAAGTTGTTGTGTGGACATGTTTCCATTTGTCTTGGGTTTATACCTGGTAGTAGAATGTTTTTCACCTATGTATGGGATTAGGAGGTGCACAGATCTGTAGCCATTAAACTTTTTAAAAATTTTCCATTTATAGTTGATGTACAATATTGTTTTAGTTTCAGGTTAGTTGTAATTCTGATGTGGTCATGGGAGTACGCTGGTACCATGTTGCCTGCTCCCCGTCTTGACTGGAAGAAGTTAAAATCTGTAACCATTTTTAAGTGCTATTTTGGCTTATATGCAGGTACCCTTTAGAAAGTGGAAGTTTTCCAGACATGTTCTTCAAAAGTACTCTTTTTGTACTTCTGCAGCAGTTGGTTTGATACAGATATATTGAAGTAACATCTGCCCAAATAAACAGTTCCTATTTTATAACTGATAGGTTTGTTGTTGTAGTGAGCAATAGAATCACCTTATATCTTTGTTTAAAAAACCTCATTAAATTCTGCTTACTTTTTAAAATGTTCTGTTTGGTTTGAATTTATAACTCCCTGCTCTTTCAAACTTTTGCAGCTATTTCTGGGTCCATAATGGTTGCTAAGGGAAGCTGGAATGTTAATTGTGTATAAAAGGAGTTCTGGCTTCAAAAGTCAAAGAGATAGCAGAGGATTATTGATTAGGAAAAGGTAATGAAAGCTCTATGCTAACAAACACAGATGTACTACGTGTCTTTAATTTTGTCCATTTGGGCTTCTGTCATGCATAAAGTCAAGATGGTAAAAAGGTTTCTGAAGATAAAAGAGTTGGACTTTATGAGTAGTTATTTCAGCAGTAGGCTGTAGAAGAGAGCGAATTGTGTCTCACCTCAACCCCCTAAGCTAAGATGGAGCTATAGATGTTTAGTTCAGTTTTCTAGTTCTAAAATCAGCAGATAGTGTGAGCTGTCTGTATGATTTCCAAGACTTGGATTCCAAAATAAGGATTCAAGTTTTTGGAAGAAATTGAAAGGAAAATTAAAGAGTGAGAAAGCTATAATATTATACCTAGGTTTTTATTTCTTAAGTTACAGTCTAATACTGAGGCCATATGGCATCTCAGAAAGAACCTGGACCTAGACACAAGAAGGCCCGGGTTCAGCGGCTCACTCTCCCAGTTAGTGGCAGTGCGACTCCCGGGTAACACACCTTACCTCTCTGTGAAAAGGGGATTAGAAGTCTTATTTGTTTCACAGAAATGTTATGGAAGTCAAATGAAGTAATATTAGTCAGTATTTTTATAAATGACGAAATTTGTTATGAAGGTAAAGAATTAGTTTTTACTTATAAATATTATTAAATCAAAAAATTATTTTAATAAATAGTTCTGTTTTCCCTAAAATGGACTAAAACGTGTTCATCTTATTTTCACTCTCTCCATAAGAATTACAACCTTTTTACTATGATCCATTGTCCTAAGAATTCTATAATCCACAACCCCATAACCCCAGGAACCAAGCCATCATCACAGTATATTCTAATTGCTGTTGAAGTAGCTAGAAAGGAGTGAAATTGACTGACTATTGGATTTGCCATGTGATGACAAGTTTCACATGACTTTTATGCTGAGACCTGAGAGTTACTTTCAGAGCCTAATTCACTTCTAAGAACTAAGCTGTCAGTGGTTGTATTGCCATCACATGACTAGAAGAGTCAGCTTTGCCTCGGAACACTTTATCAGACATTGAGCTGATGCTTACCTTAAATTATATTAACATTTATATTATATTATATTATATGATGTTATGTTATATTAGCAATATTTAAAGTGAAATTCCTTTGATAGGTTGAGAAGCATGTGTATGACAAGTACAATAGCAGATACAACTGGTACTATTCATCCCTTTAACAGACATGTGTGGAGTGCCTGTTATGTGTGAGGCAGTGTGCTCTGGGCATCGGGCACGATGTTTGTTAACAAACATCACACACTCCACACTCCATACACTCCACAGTGCCGTGAGGGAGGACGGCATTAAATACAAGTCACACAGTCAATTAATGATGATAGCGTAACTCCTATGTGGGAAGAGAGTTACGAGGAGAGTTTACGACAAGGGTCTGAACCCGATTTGAGGTGAGGAAGCCTTCCCTGAGGGAGTGCCCTTTAAATGTACACTGCATCCTGAAGAGGTTGGAGTAAGGGAGTGACATGACTGATGTGGCTGGGGCTCTTAAAAGGTGCCTTTGTTCCAATCCCCTGACCTCCCTCCCCAAAGAGATGAAGGGATTGAGAAGTACAAATTGGTAGTTACAAAATAGTCCCGGGATGTAAAGTACAGCATAAAATATATAGTCAATAATAGTGTAAGAACTCTGTGTGATGTCAAATGGGTGCTGGAAATATCAGGCAGAATATGAAGTATATGAGTGTCTAACCACTACACTGTACTCCTGGAACCAACAAAAAATAATACTGAAAGGAAACTGATTGAAAAATTAAAGTTAAAAGAAAAGGTGCCTTTGGCAGCTGTGTGGAGAAGGGTGGATGTGAGTATGGTGTGTGGCAGGGAGAAAAATGGGGGGTTATTACAAGAGTCCTGCAAATGTAGTGTTTGGGGGATGGTCTGTGTGGACTTTTGCAAACTATTGTTCATCTCAATGTAATTTCATCACAGTGAATGGTCCAAAAAATCTCATTAGAATGCGCCTAGCTTCTTCCCCCTAGGCTGCTGATGACTTGGTTTCAAAGGCTCTTCCACTCATCCACATCGAAAATAAATTTTCTTTGTTTTAGCCATAAACTTATGAAGAATCGCCTAAGGTGACCATCCTAGTTTTCTTATGAAAAGCGTATGTGTGGCCTGTTAATTTTTCATTTTTGTCATGCAATAAAGAAGAAAGAAAAAATTCTAGTGGTGAAGAATATAGGAAACATGGTAAATAGTACATTTTTTTGAACTCGGGAGAAATTGTGCTCTTCAAAAGTGACTCTCTTCTTCAAAAATGCTAGGTGGGCTGGAGGTCATTGAACTAAAATATTTATCTTAGTGAATATCTTAGCAGCTTGTGGCTTTTACAAGAATTTGAAATTATAGGAATCTTAACAGCTTAACTTATAATACTATGCTTTGAATATTGTTTTAAAATGGAAAACCTCTCACTCCCTGATTTCCTTACACACAAATTTTATGACACTTCATGACTGGACCCTACATTTCTTATTTAACTCTCCCAATTCCTTCAATAACCCTAGCCCTTCTGGTGCAGGCTTAACAATACAGGCTTCTCAAACCCGAGGGCATTTTTTCTTTAGCTACTCAGGCCTGAGGTTATACCTAATGTCTAAAGCTTTTTCTGATGGTAGTTAAAGGCCTTGTATTCCAAGTGTGGTCCATGGACCTGCTGCACCAGCATCCCTTGGGGGTCTGTGTGAAAAGCAGAATTGGGAATTGTGGGTCCCACCCCGTACGTGCTGAATTGGCATTCTCACAAGATCCTCAGGTGCTTTCTACACTTTCATTCAGACAACTCACTGCAATCTGATCTCCTCCTTCTCTTTCTTCTTTTCATGCCGGTAAATCTGGCCTTATCAAAGCCACCAATGTCTTTTTATCCAACGTGCAGCATCTGAAACCAACATGTGTTGCACAGGACTTTAAAATGAAGACCCTTATGCTTTCTTTCATGTCCGTTTACATCAGTTCAGAATGAGCATGCTCACTGTTAGCTGGCGCCAGCAATACTTTCTTCCATTCAGGTGTGACATGCAGATATGGTCTTGCTCATTCTTACTCCTTTTGGGGATTTTTTCCCTTGAAATGCTCTTCTGCTTTGCATGCAAATGATCACTTCTGATTTTCCTCTCATCTCTCTGCTCTTTCTCCATCTCCTTAAGCTCATATTTCTCTACTCATCCATTAAATATGAAGGTGTCTGTCTAAAGCGCTCTTCTCACTTTACACTCCAGCCTCTCTTGACGATGTCATCCACCGCCCTGACTTCCTTCATCATTCATACTCAACAAGTATTATTGAGGCCTACCCCAGGGCCCAGCATTCTGCTGGGTGAGCTGGGTGCTTGAGATGCAGACAGGTGTGATAAACCTTTTACCTTCAAGGAGGCAGACAAGAAAACAGACAGTTCCTCTTGTGTGGTAAAAGCAATACGTCTGTGGGAACACAAAAAAGACACAAATTTGTGGGGGAGTCTGGTAAGGCCTCCTGGAGAAAATGTTTGGATTGTGCTCGATTTAGACTTTTCCCCTGGAATGTTTCACAGGCATTTTATACTCAATGTATCTATAACAATAAAAACACTAAGCTTCTACAAATTCGATTTTTCATTCCTCATTATCTGTTGTATCAGTCAGGATAGGTTATGCTACGCTGTGTAACAAAAAAAAAAATAATCCCCAAACCCTAGTGATGTGAATACAACACAGGTCAATTTTGCACTCGTGCCACATTCCCTTTGCCAGATGGTGGAGGGTGGGGGAGGATGTGCTTTGCTCACTGAGGTCATCCAGGGAGTGAATTGATGATGAACCTTTGTGGTTGTTGTGCCAGAGAGAGAGAGAGGGAGAGAGAGAGAGAGCTCTGGAAGGTCTTCTTTTTAAAAAGTGTGTTACTGTTGTTGTTGTTATTATTATTATTATTATTATTATTATAAATTATAATGACCTCACTGTACCTTAGATCCCCAAACTTGCTCATCTTGTAACTGGAAGTTCATACCCTTCAACCAACATCAAAGATGTCAGGAGACAAGAGAATGAGGCCAGAGAATGTGACCCAAGCATGTGTCCTAGTAGAACGGGAAAGAATTGAACATATTTGGTGAAGAGCACTAATGACTAGCACCTCTATCTTATTCGGGGGGTACCTTCACTTACCCAGTTATTCAAACCTGAAACCTTGAAGGGACTGCTGACTCCTTCCTCAAGTTCTCACAATTTTGTCTCAGAGAGCTTTCTCCCAATTGTTCCTTTTATCCTCACTGCTTTTGCCTTGGGTCAGGCCTTCCTCTTCTCTCACTGTAGCCTTCTGATGGTTGCAGTAGGCTTCTGATGATTCTGCAGACTCAAGATGATCCTTCTAACATTCCACCCTACTTGAGATCCTTCGAAAGTTTGCCAGCCCAACCAGATCAATTCCAAACCTTTAACAAGAACTGCCCTCTCTAGCCTGGCTTCCACCCCCTCTGCCTGTTCTCCTGCCGGTCCCCCTGTGTGCTAGCTGTGATATGCTGAATTTTTGCATATCCCTTCCACCTTTCTCTATCTAGAAAGTTCTCCATTCCCTTGTTACCATACCTCACCTCTCTCTTCCCAACAAATGCTTTGCTCAAACTTAGAAAATCTCTAATCATGTTTAAGATTCACATCAAGGATCCTTCTCCTCTAAGAAAACTTTCCTGACTTTTCCAAATGGAATGACAGCTACTTCTCTACTTTTTTGTCACCAGATTGTCCTATGCATATCACTCTAAAGCACCTGTAGCGTGGTTTGCATTCTTATACTACATGGCTGTCTCCTTCAGTCTGTAAACATCTGATGACAAGTACTTCTCACTAGATGTGTTCTCAACAGGGAGTAAACACAAAGTTCCTGGCATGTAGAAAATGCGAAGTAAATGTGTTACCACATGGCTAAAGATATAAAGATAAGAATTAATTTCAAACCCACAGAAGAAAAATTTGTTTAAATGCATGTGGTGGTGGATTTTTAAAAAATACTTTGTTTATTTTTTAGAGAGAGGGGAAGGGAGAGAGAAAGAGAGGGAGAGAAACATCAACATGAGAGAGAAACATTAATCAGTTGCCTAGTTGCCTCCTGCATGTGCCTTAACCAGGGACTGACCCACAACCCAGGCATGTGCTCTGACTGAGAAAGGTTGCTCTGGCAACCTTTCGCTTTGCTTTGTGGGACAATGCCCAACCAACTGAGCCACACCAGTCATGGCTACTGGTTGATTTTTTTAACTTATCCAAAGTGAGAAGTGTCTGTGGGTGTATGTGCGTGCATATGTATCGTGTCTGAACTCAATTCTTGGGTAAACTGAAGGACTCTTATAGGTTTGTTTCTTTCTCTCCGAAATTCTGTGAAGAAGAGTTATGGCATCTGTTTCACAGGATTCTTGGAAAGCTAACTCAGTAGAAGCTTATAGTGAGCATATTTAGCAAAGTGTTTGTTTCCTATTACTGCTCTAACAAGTTATCACAAACTTGGTAGCTTTGAACAATACAAACATATTACCTTAGAATTATGGAAGTCAGAAGTCCAAAATAGGTCTCCCTGGGCCAATATTAACATGTGGGTTGCATTGTGTTCCTTTTGGAGGATCTAGGAGACACTCTGTTCCTACTTTTTCCAGTTCCAGAGGCTTCCTGTATGCCTTGGCTTGTGGCTCCTTCCTCATTTCAAAACGAGCATGGCCCATTGAATCCTTCTCACACCAAATGGCTCTGGCACATACTCTCTCACTTCCCTCTTCTGCTTATAAGCACCCTGGGCTTGAATAAATAACCCAGGATAAATTTTCTATCTCAAATTCCTTCAATTCCATCTGCAACATCCCTTTAGCCAGGCAAGGCGTGTGAGGAAACACACTCGCAGGATGTGGGCATCTCTGGGCAGCATCATCCTGCCAATCCCAGTACTCCGTCCGCTCGCTGCAGTGATCGGTACAGCGTGGCTATTGTTACTGGAATCGTAGACAGTTTCTTCAACACTGTGGAGTAGAGCTGAAGCCCTTCTGAGCTGTACAACCTTGGTATCATGTGCTGTTCTATCCCGAATTTAGCAGGAAAGAGCCACTGTTATCTCACTTCCAAAGTGGGCTAAGTGATTCACTTTTGAAAACTTTCTTAGCCATTTTGCTCTGTTTGTAAAATGAAATTGGTATTTATTTGAAAGTACTTTAGTAGCCCTGAGGGAGACAATTTTACTTTCATTACTATCATTGTATAGCAAAGATTGATAGTTATTGAGAACTTACTGTGTGCCAGGAACTATTTCAAATGGTTATACATTGACCAATTTGACTTTAACGACCAGCCCCATGAAGGGAGGCATTTTTATTTTTCCTATTTTATGGCAGTTGAGAGTTTGCACAAAGTTTCACGATGCTAAGTGCTAGTGATGGGATTTAAGCCCGGGGTCAGGCTGTGGAACCTGTACTTTTAGCCACAGCACTGTAAAGATAAGTATGTGCAAGAATGAACACTGTACTTTGGGCTGATAACTCAGCACTTTTATAGATCATCATGGTATAGCTTGGGAGTATGTAGTCTTACTGAGTTTGAGTTTTTGTGCTCTTTAAAAAATGTGTAATAGATGACTAACTGTGAGTTGAGAGATGGCCAGTTCCAGAGATGAAAAAATTGTCTAGTGAGTTCAGGCTTTTACAAACAGCTTGTTCTCTGTCTCTGCATGTCTCTCTTACTCCCCTCTCTCTCTCAAAAATATATTTTAGGAACATTAGCTATAACAACTATCATATATATTATCTTTCTCTTCTGCCAAGCTGCTTTATTCGTAGATTTTAAGAGTAAGAAAACTACCTTTATTTATTTATGTTTAGAAAGTTATCTAAGTCAGTGTTAACTAAGAAAGTTGGTGTTTCAAAGGACTTCTAAGCATAACTACATATTATTACCACTCACCACTGTGGTCAGGTAAAAAAGATAAAGGAAAGATTATTAATAAAGCTAATCGCTACAAACAAAATGTTAAGAATGATTGTGGGTATTTTATTCAATAGGATCTCCTTTTAAGTGAATTACTCTGGAATGTAACTATGAGGAACTGGCATTTGCTAAAAGTGTGTTGACAGAGTCCAGTGCCGATTCATAGGGAATGATGAGTATATCAGCTTTATGGGCCTTGTATATTCGTTACAGCCACACTGATGGAAACAACATGTTACATGAAAAAAAAAAATCCCTTTTCTGACAAAACAAGTAAAGAAGAGAGCAACTAACAAATGGATGAAAATAACATTATATCTAATTTGTTCATAAACATTTCTATATGAATAAAGTACATATTACATAGTAAGCTAGTCTATCTCATATTTATTAAATAAACTCTACCTGATTTTAAAAAGTAATTAAGTGAGGGCTCTCATTTCACCGGTGGCATTTGCTATTACTCACATCACACAGTTTGGAGAGTGATCTACCTGCACCGCGTGGTCACGACTTAGCTTTCACCCTCCAATGTTTTATTTAGAATCCTTTGGCAGATGAAACTGTTGGCCTTCATTAGCTAGAAAACAGCTGCTTTTCTATTTTGATTTGTAGTTAATGTTTTCCAAGTGTCAAACACGTGTAGGGAAATTTTTTCCATAGACCGATATTAAACATTTTATTTATATTTCTTTTATTTTTAATAGTCCATGGGCTGTTTGGAAAAGTGAGAACCAATTAGCGCATTCACTGTAAATGTTTTTAGAAAAAAATCTCCCTTGGGTATTTCTATAATGGATCAATAGCACAGTCATTTATTTTAGTAGCACACTCAACTACAGTGCTATGTTCTGGAAACAGTCTGTTGTCTGTTTTGGCTGCATTAAAAATACATCATCCTTTTCAAAAGTTTCTGCCTAAAGTCAAAACTAGATGGTTCCCAATAGTTAGGTTTGACTCTTCATTGCGCCAGTGAATGAATACCTTGAGAGAGTGCCTGGTTGATTATCGTAATTTAGTGATTATTTCTTATTTTTTTGTAACTGTGTTTTATACCTTCTGGTTAAAATGAAGAAAATTTAGTTTCTTCTGTTTTGTTGAGATTATAGAGTTTCAGTTTTTTAAATATATTTTTCTATGATGAAAGTATTGGTAAATATATGAAACCTATTATTTTTATTTTTGTGTTATGCATAGTTCTGTGACATTTATTGCAAAATGTGAAGAAACATAAGGACAAAGCTAAGGAGGCACAATTGTGTCCTTTGGTGGCAGACAGAGATGTGGAGAGCATGGGTCCTGGGTGCTGAGTCGCATAAAATGATGGGTGAAGCTGAGAAAGGGAAGGCAGGAAGGAAACACTGTGAGATTCACCCCATTTTCTTTAACTGTGGTGAGTTTCAGGGGAGGCCGAATAGCCCTACATTTCTCAGGCACCAAAAACCTCGATGGGAAGGCAGCGGTTTATTCACAGGGTTGAGTGATTCGCGTAGAAGAGAAGCTCTGCTAATTAGTTGTGCTATCCATGTCTTTCTTTGTGTTTGCCTGGACAGAATGAGGCTTGGGGAAGTAGCTCTGGAGTTTTCTTAATATGTTTTTTAAAAATGAAGACTTCTAGGAAGTTTTAAAAAATATATGTATATTTTGTCTTTCAGGAACATTACCAAAAGCTTATTTTAAATCAAATGGGAGTGAACCTATGGCCACTGATGGTGAAGTTCAAGTGCCTGATGTTATTTCTGCAAATACCATTTATCACGAGAGCACCGTGACATCTATTGCACATCCCAACCAGCACATTCCAGCCTGGACCGCAGATGCTTCTCTCCCAGGGGGCCAAGGTCACAGGAAAACAAGTAAGTCTGCAGGTGCTGCCTGCACGTGCCCTTTACTGTCTGTGGAACCCACAGGTAAATTTTTGTGTGTGGCAACAGATGCTCTTCATTCACAGACACTTGCTGGTCATACAGGCAAAGCTCCAGTCCCTTCCCCTCGAGCCTAGCAGAGTGCCCCTTTCCTAAACACGAAGTGCCCTCAGCTCCGCCGTGCAGATAGACAGGGACCTGAGTGAGTCATGAGGGTGTCAGTGTCCTTCAATATTTCTGAGGCAGAGGAATTTTTGCTGTTTGCCCCAGTGTCATCGTACTGAGTTTGTGGTGGTTTACCTCTAAAAGTTTGTGTCTGTTTTGAAGTTTTAAGTTACTTATTCTGAGATGGTTAAATTAATATGTAAATTAAGTTACTTACTTTGTCATTGGTGCCTTGTAGAAGGAATCCCGGTTCTGTAATACAATGCCAAGTGATTTAGCAGGAGCTGTCCCTGCATTTGCTTTTGACTTGTCCATGTGTTCTCATTCTTTATTCCACTCTCCTCCCTCTTTTATTGGCTGTGCAATTTATTGTATGTGTTGGTGACTAACAGGTCCTCACACCTTGAGGAAAATGGCATGTGTGAAACTTCTGCGCAAGGACACGTGGAGAGATTTGTCATTTATTCCCATGAAAGAGCTGGAAGAGAGAAAAGACAGCAAGTGTGGAGACTGGGTCAGTGAGATGGTGGCAGACAGTATGCTCTGGAACATAACTCTATTCCCTAATACCCCTCGGAGTTTTTAATACAGTTACTCAGCTTCCAGAGCACTGATGGGAGGGGATTTGTGTAGAAAATTCCAAAGAGCTTCAGCTCTGAGTTAGCACAGGTAAAACATAACCAGAACTGATAAAGCATTGTCAGAACTTCTCTGCTGCTGTCTTGATTCTTCTTCTCTACTTCTTTCCTAAAACAAAGTTATGTGATTGACAATTATACCAAGCCCAACCATCCACTATCATTTTCTTACATTATATTTTATTTATTCATTTTTTAGAGAGAGGAGAAAGAAAGGAGAAAGAGAAGGAGAGAAACATCCATGTCTGGTTGCCCCTCTCATGCCCCTAAGTAGGGACCTGGCCTGCAACGCAGGCATGTGCCCTGACTGGGACTCAAACCTGGGACATTTTGGTTTGCAGGCTGGTGCTCAGTCCACTGAGCCACACCAGCCAGGGCCACAATCATTTTCTTGTTTGTCCCTCCCTCTTCA
Source organism: Phyllostomus hastatus (assembly GCF_019186645.2). Lineage (NCBI taxonomy): Eukaryota > Metazoa > Chordata > Mammalia > Chiroptera > Phyllostomidae > Phyllostomus > Phyllostomus hastatus. Next base: position 29,360,188 of record NW_025333709.1, on the reverse strand, counting down.
TGAAAACCCACAAAGGGAAATCACATCTGAGGTCTAGGAGAGAGTATTTATTTTCATTCTGAGCCAGGAAGGGAAGGATTAAGCTGACCCTCAGCTATCACAGTACCTGCTTGCCAGTGTCTGAAGAAAAACAGAGGATTATTCTGTTTCTCTAGCCCCAAGAGACAGACAGTTTGGATTCGGCTGTTTCACATACCGCCAAGAGGTGTTAGTTGTGTCTTAGGCTTGGTGTTCACCAGTGATTCATACGGGATTGTGTTCTTTACCTGACAGTAAGACTGCAAACCTGAATTATGCCAAGTAAAATTTATTTTCTTCCTGAGTTTAATTTTGAGGTTTTTAATATTTTGGTCATGACTTCAGCAGCTCATTATTCTTAAGGACAGTATTTTTCCATCAGAAGTGCAAAAGTAATTTAAGCAGAAACTCAGTCCAGTTAATGTGGTTGCAATTATAGCCATTGTTATTTTCTTTTACTAAGTGGATGTGTCTCGATTTTGAAAGTTCCTTTATTTGTTAAGATTCAAGTGGAGGTGACGAACACATACTCTGAAGAGTAAAGAAACATATGGTACTTGTGCTCATTGTGGAAGTCTAATGGAAGTCTGTTGGACTCATTTTTTCTCCCTATGGCTGGAGCATTGTTTGAGATGTGGATGTAATTTGACATGTAAAGGAAATCCAGGTGAAATTAGAATGAGTGCATGGAGAAAGGCTGAGACTTTTGAATCCGTGTCATTCCGTGTTGTGCATGTGCTTGGCTGTCAGCGTCGAGCTACATTGTCTGACCACACAGACCCTCGATAGAGTGTCTGTATTCACTAAGATTGTTTGTTGCAAAGGATTTGATGGTTTTTCATACACTTCGGTAATATGGCTAGCCTGTTCTTATAGAGCTTTTGGTAGTTTTCAGAGCATGTTTGAATATTTTCTCTTTTGTTCTTATAATTAACTGGTGAGGTACCCTGCACAGGCAGTATATACCAGTTTTCAAGATACAAAATTGAGTCCTGGGGAAATTAGGTTGACAGATCCAACATCACTTGTCCAGTAATTGTTAGACATGGACTTGAGGTTCAGATCTTGACACTCCTAGGCCAGTGCTCTTTCAGGTTACGTCATGCTTCCTCATTTAATTTTATTTCTTTCTTTGCAGTAGCAGGAGCATTACTGTCCAAATTTTAAGCTCTGAGAGAGCAGAAGTGTAGTCTGTTTTGTTTACTGCATCATAGCCCATGATCAGTAAAATAATTGTTGAGTGAATAAATAAATAAATAACAGTCATTTCAAAATTTTAGTATCTGACATCACTTTGGTTAGGAATGCCTAATCACACTTCTGCACTTGATATTTGTTTAACCAATTTTATTTAAAGCATCATTTAATGCCTTGTATCCGTACTAACACCTGGCAGAGAATTTGCCTTGTCTCTGTTTTCAATTATTCTCTAATGAAAATGTCATTTTAAATTCCAGGCATATGTAAAAGCTATTTAAGTCCACTTCAGTCCAAAAATACAGTAGCCAGACATTCCGTCCTACCCAAATATCCTGGATAGAAAACCGAGGGGAGAACTCCTGGCAAAAGGTACCAGGAAATAGACTTTCCTTAAGACATTTCCTCCGGGGGGTCCTTAGTATCATGCCGTAGTATAGGACTATACAATTCATAAACTTTTAACCAGAGCACCTCCCCACGTTACAGTGTGCAGCAGAGCTGGGCTTTGTGAATGTGAGCTAGGCTCGATGTGACATCTGTTATTTCTGGAGTTTTGTTAGTTGCATTTTGAAAACCAGTTGTAATATGGAAAGGGAAAAGGTCCATAGTTAGATTTCATGCTATGTTTCAGCAGGGGATTTTTCTAGGTTGCTTTCTGTATTCGGGTTTTTATTTTCACTTTTATTCCTTATATCTGTTATAAATATTTAAGCATAAATTGAATTTTAAGGAAAGAGAAAAAACTCTTTGGTCAACCTAGAGCTTTGAGGTTAAAAATAATATGACACAGAATAACCTAGAAGTTGATAAAAAATTAAAGTAACAAGAATGGGTTATGGTACTGAAAGCTTGAAGTGTTCCATTTTTGGTAACTAGCTCCTAAATCTCCTAAATCAGATGAAAACACATTGTACCTTTCATTTATTTAAAAAAACCTTTTGTTGAATTGAAGTCAACATTCCATAAAATTCACTCTTGTAATATGTAGTATTAAGTATTTTAAAAATATATTCATAGAGTTGTACAACTGTCACTCTTACCTAATTTTAGAACATTTTTTTATCACTGAAGAAAGAAATGCCAAATTTATTACTCATTTTTTCTTTCCCCTAGCCTCTGTCTAAAACTAATCTACTTTTTGTCTCTAAGGATTTGCCTAATAACATTTCATATAAGGGGCATTATACACTAAATGTGAGGCTTTTGTGACTGGCCTGTCATACTTCTCTTGGATGTGGGCATAGCCTTGCACCATACCTGGCCTTCCGAGATCCCAAGGCGTATGCCAGGGCTTTCTAAAGGCCCCTTTGGACATCTCATTTTCCTAGTTTTCCCTTTTAAGGCTTTTGTCAGACTCTTATATCCAACAGGTATTCTTGCCTTGGGTGGTTGTGATGATGTGAAACAATTGCCACAGATTGTGTTTGGCAAGCGCCCTGGGGACAGAGCTGTTTGTGTAGACTCAGGAAGCTCTGAGAATGGATCCTTTCCAGGGAGCTTCCAGATAGACTGAATGGCGACAATTCTCTGGGGATGGCTTTTGGGGGAGCTTCAGACCCATTCTACCCTTTCCATTGCCTCCTAAATTGTCAGTGTTCATAGTTGCCCTGGTTGCCATTGGTTTTTCAAGGCTATTACAGAACTGAGGAGAGGGTGAAGCTAAAAGGCAAGTTAAAATGCTACAAAGCTCATAGTTCTTACTGTGATGGACAATTTTCTTGAATAATGAAAAATGCAAGCTTTTGGTTAAATTCCAAAGTTTTGGAAGATTTGATTTTGATAATTTTTTCCTGCTTTCATGGAAGAACAGACTTTGGTAGATCTTACCCTATAATATTTTGTATTTCTTCCAACATGGAGAGTTGATGTTTTCTTTTTTGAATGCATAAATATGATTATATTACATATATAAATTTAAATGGCTTTCCCCCCTTTTTTGTGTAAATTGCTTTATTCCTTCTCTTTCCTTTTGCATCATATTACTCTATCCTTACCACAGTTAACCCAATCTTAACAACTTAGTATGTATGATTTTGTAGTTTCCTCTATGTTCATACTATTCTATATTACATATGAACGTACACACACATACATGCATGCAAAATAACATACACGAGCAGGTGCTTTTGTCATTGTTTTCAAAAAGTGGGATGACATTTATTACATATACTTTTCTATGTAATGTTTTTCTTGTTCAGGAATATATTATATAACTATCTCGAAACCATTGTTACAATGACTGAACAGTATTCCGTGTAGTCATTATATAATAATTTATTTTAGTTATTCTCTCAATAATGGGTATTTACCTTATATTTAATTTTTGGTGCTTGTTTTTTTCTCAGTGAACTACATAGTTTCTCTTCTGAAAAAAAAATGTCTTGGATCATGGCCATGAAGCTGTCTAAATAGTAGTAATTTATTAACACTGATCACTCTGTACCGAAATGCTCTAAACACGTACCCCAAACTTACTAAATGTAGAAAGCTTATGCACCAAGGATTGAGGATGGGAGGTAGGGGTGCGTGGGGTGGGGGAAAGTAGTGGCAGGAAAATGGAGACAACTGTACTTGAACAATAAAAAAATAAATAAAATCTTAAGGTTATTCTTTCCTCCTCATTTTCTGTTTTTAACCGGGCATTTCTGTGAGCTTGAAAGTGAGCTCTGCGTGAATGTGAAGCTAAGAGGATTGGAGCAAATATCAATTTTCCTGGGTTACTAGTCCTCAGGCTACTCCCTGAAGGCAGATCTGGGGAGGGGCAATGTAACTGGACGTTTGAAATCAGAGAAGTGCCCTCTCCTTTTTTCCCAATATTTTCTAATCCTACTAAGAATGGAACCCTTAATGTTTTTATAATGTTTTTCAATAGCAGTTCTACTGCCCTCAGAGTCATGTACCCACCTCTGTAGATTCCCTTCTGGAGATTATTGTGCAGTTTGGAGTGGGAGTCTCTGCTGATGTGTGTGAATGCATATGGGTGAGCGGCTTTGATGTGGTTTAGACTTGTATCCTTATCATTCCTCTGCTATGTTTGTTGGTCATTGTTTCTCTATCTGGGTCTGAGGACCTCAGAAGTACTCTGAAGGATTCAAGACTTCTCTATAAGAATTTCACCTTGTTTCTGTGAAAATAAGAAATAATGTAAGCTTACTCTCAATCTCTTGGATCACTATCTTGTAACAAGTACTATATGATATTTGGGACCTGTCTTTGAGTTTCTATCTATGATTACATTGCTGCTAAGCTATACTGCTTAACTGTTAAAAAATGATTAAAGAGCTTAAGCCTGACTGCTGAGATCTTTAATCATTTTTTAACAGTGAAGCAGTTTAGCAACAATAAAACACCAATCCAAAAGAACCTATGCACCCCAGTGTTCACAGCGGCACAATTTACAATAGCCAAATGCTGGAAGCAACCTGAGTTTCGATCAGTAAATGAATGGATCAAAAAACTGTGGTACAGTTACACAATGGAATACTACACAGCAGAGAGAAAGAAGGAGCTCCTACCCTTTGTGACAGCATGGATGGAGCTGGAGAGCATTATGCTAAGTGAAATAAGCCAGGTGGTGAGGGACAAATACTATATGATCTCACCTTAAGTTCTCACTGGAACTTAATCAACAAAAGAAAAAAGCAAGCAGAATATAATCAGATACATTGACATTAAGAATAATCTGACAGTAACCAGAGGGGAGGTGGGAAGGGATAATGGGGGGAAGAGAAGGGTTTTCAGGAACAACTATAAAGGACGCATGGACAAAACGAAGGAGGGTGGAAGCAAGGGAGGGAGGTGGGTTTGTCTGGGGTGGAGTGGAGTGATGGGTGTAAATGCAGACAACTGTAATTGAACAATAATAAAATAATTATTAAAAAATGATTAAAGACAATTTAGGTGATAAAAGCTTCATTCAACATTTCATGAAGTGGACTTTCCTTTAGGATTACAAGATAGGGTGGAAGGCAGAAAGTTTTCATGAGATAAAGAACAAGGAAGAGAAAAATAGAAAATATCTGATTGGCCAGGGCCATGTAGTGAACCTTCTTTGGGGTAAGAAGGGACAGGGCATAAGTACGCTTGGCATTTGGAGACTGGCTGACTGGAGGGGCTGCATTTCTGGCTGAGCAGAGCATTTACAGGGGCAGAAAAGTTGCCTAAGTTTAGGTTTGCTGACCTGGCACCCTGGACAGGAGTAGCTCCATCTTGGGCCTACAAAGTTAAATAACTTTGTTAAACAACAGACATTTGCCAGCCATGAAGAAAGGAGCAGAGGGCCCTGGCCAGGTAGCTCAGTTGTTTAGAACGTCATCCTGATATGCCAAGGCTGCGGGTTCGATAAGTGGAACAATAATCGATGTTTCTCTCTCTGCCTTTCTGTCTCTAAAATAAATAAATAAATAAATATATATATATATATATATATATATATATATTTTAAAGAAAGGAATAGAGACAGACTCAGTAGACACTCTTCTCAGCTACAGAACAAAGTACATGGTGGCATATACGTTGTGGCAGTTCAAATAGAGAAAAGTGGTAGCCAACTCACTCACCTGGGATATGTGGTAGGACCAGCCACCCAAACACAGAAGAACTTGTGAAGCCTATGGGTGTCTTCTCAGAATAATGTTTCGGTGCTTAAAACAAATGACACAGAATCACAAAGGAAGGCAATTTTATTACAGTTTTGTTATGAAAATGTTAGAAATATAAATTATAATAGCATAATACATAATATGGAAATATACCCAATAGTCAGTTAATAATTGCAGTTTTTATAACAGCAATGGACATGAAGAATATTTTGAAATGTTTGCAATAACTTCATGCTGCTATGAAAATATTCATGATTTTTAACTTGTTTTTCTATGTTTGTTGCCCACACTGATAATTTAAGTATGCTAAATTTCAGTTAGAAATTAATGGAAATAAAAATGATATTTATCTCTCATCCAGGTTTTTCACAGACAAAAATTCTATGTGTGGGCCCATGGGGATCTTTGGATTATGACTAAAGGCACATACTATAGAGGAAAAGAATATACATACATATATCTGTGTATATATGTATATTCTTTTATATATAAAATAATATAGAAATATATCCTTATTTATATTCACACTCCATGTATATTTATTATATTTACATATTTATATAAATATTTACCTATTAATATTCATATATTTATTATATTTATATTCATATATATATTTTCTCTCTCTCTCTCTCTCTCTCTCTCTCTCTCTCTCTCTCTATATATATATATATATATATATATATATATATATGAAATAGCTTAGGCTGCTCAGACTCTCCCAAGGGACATATGTCCCTGGGAGAGTCTGAGGCCAGCCTAAGTTGTTTCATTGAGAGTTTGCTGCTCCAAAACTTACTGTAGTGATGACCCTGGATGTCTCCCTTATGCAGTCTGTTGGACATCAATGTTAGACCCCAAGTGTCAAGTCCAGTTGGTTGCCCTCTCCTATATATTAAATCATATTCTTCAGATCTAGAGAACAGTTATGAGAGTTAGACATGGGCTTCTGGCTAACACCAACATCTAAGCAAGAACAAGAGGACCATTTAAATAACTGTCACATGTTTGTCTGGTTAGCATGGTAGCATTCTTGGGGGAGGAGAAAGGAAATTTGAATGTAGGAATGGACTCTGTCTTGCCCTTTTTCCACCCACTTTCCTGTCCTTCCTCCTTATTCCATCTTTAGATGACTCCGTTCCTAGGATGTATTGGGTCTCTCCCAGAGTGAGCAAACTTAATCATAAACTAAATCTGAAGAATATGATTTGCAGAGCTAGGCTTCTCATAGGGGTAGTGGAACAGTGCCTGCCATTTTCCTTCGGCTACAATCCCACTCCTCCCTTCTCGAAGGTTTATGGGCAGGGCTTCTTGACCCTCTTTCTGAAATGAATCTTGTGATATTCCACTAGGGACAGATGCCCCCAAAGGTAAGAAGCTTATAACACATTAATACAGCAAATGAGAGTCAGAGTTAAATAGTTATGTCAAAAAAGGCTTGTGGCTCAAAATTTTTCTCTCCAGATTTATTATCACAGTTTCTTCTTCAAGAAGAACACCCCTAATACTCTTGATCCACACAGAAAAACAGTAGCATGCTGATAACAGCATTGCCAAAACAATCCCAATCAAATTCAAGAACAAAAACAATGTTTTAAAAGCCAAATTCTCAGATAAAAAAATTTTTTAACCTGTAATTTACTCTCTGGTTCTGAAAGAAAATTGGCACTGTATATATTCTTTGCCTGAATCATTCAATTTGCTAACTGTCTTAGAGTTTTGGTCTTTGTACAATTTTGCTTTGAGAGCAAAACACTCATCAGTGGGAATCTGTTTGCTGTTACTTGTGCCTTTGGAGAATATGCTTTTGCCTTACTTGTAGTTGAAATGAGTATGGTAATTAGTTTTCCAAACCAAAAGCTTTGCATCAATTCACACTTGATGCAAACCATTCTTTGTCTTTTAGTGTTGATATATTTTATTCTTCTATTTTGCTGCTTTGCATCAGTCTAATATTTGCATGTGGTGTTTGCTTTGATGAATTATAGCACTGGTTTATAATTATACTGATTGTTGTAAACTCATTACGATACTCATATACCCTTCAAAGCTTTATGAGACATCTTAATTTCTGAGAGCCTAGCGTAATATTCTGGGAAGCAGCAGTCATTCGCCAGCAGCTATTTATCGGGTGCCAAGCTCTGGGGTTTGGCTATGTAGACTACAGAGATGGGTCAGATAGAAGTCTTGTCCCCAAGTAGCCAAGTAACTACTTGGAGACATGGATGTATTATTTATAACTGGAGAAATTTTGTAAGAGAGGTTCATGCATGTAAGAAAACATGATCCATTTCAATTCTTTTTTTTTTTTCAAAGACAAGCTGGCTAACTCATAACATTTTATGCTATAATAAATACTTTGTTTTCCTAAATGAAAAACTTTTATTTATAACTATAAAAGTAAATTTTAATTAAAAAGATGTCCTAGAGTTTCCATTTTTAATAAGACTATGCTGCCTTATTCTTAGATTTAAAAACTTGACAATTTTCTCAGATAATTATAGATTGCTTAGATAAATTGAACAGAGATTTTAGTTTTCAATTTTATGGGAGGGCCAACCTATCTTTTACAGATATTGATGAGAATGTATCACCTCAGGAAGTAGGAGGATTCCCTCTTTGGCATTACTTGGCAATAGCATAGGAGCTTCTGGAGACCAATTTATGGCTTCTGGAGACCTAATGGCTGTTAAGCCACAGCGACCATATTATCATATTATGTGTCTTTGAAAGTCAACAAAACACTTTAAAAGTAAATTAATATGGGAAGGTTGTCATGGGAAATGAAGACTTTAAATCAAAGCTCTCTGCCTGTTTGGGGATTGGCCAAGAGCCCACGTTACAGTCAATCATGAGAGACAGTGAAGCAGGCCCTGTGAGGGGGCACAGCAAGCACCATCAGTGGCCAAGCAGGGACACATCCACGCTTCTTTCTTTCCTATTTCTCCCTTTAGGAATGGGGATGTCTATTCTATGCCTGTCCCACCATTGTATTCTGGAATCACATAACTTATCTAGTTTCACAGATTCACAACTGGAGAGGAATTTTGCTTCTGAATAAATTGAACCTTGAGTCCCTCCCCTGTCTGAGTTACATGGTATTTAGATGAGACTTTGGACTTTGGACTTTAGAGTAGATGTTGGAATGAGCATCTTCTGGAGCTGTTGGAATAGAAGGAATGGATTTTGCATGTGATAAGGACATGAGTTTGAGGGTCCAGGGAGGAATGTTATGGATTGAATGTTTTCAGTTCACTGCAGCATTTCTGGAATCTTGAGATTTTCTTTTTTTTATGGAAAGTTTAGCTGTTTACATAAAATAAGTCTTATTTTACAAAATATTTCTAGATCTTTATAATGAGTTGGCTTTCTGGTTATTTATTTCACCATATTTCAGGATCTTTTCCTTAAAGAAAGTATTTCACACATAAAATTTTAATCACACATGAAAATAGAGAGAATAGTACAATGAATGCCCACAGGCCCTCTCTCATTCTTTCAATATTTTCTCAGAATCCTTTTTAAAGCATTTTTCCTCCTAGTGTTTCTTGTAGTAGAGTTTAAACTTGCTCTCATAATTGCAAGTTGGGCTACTCTCTGTACTGTTGACACAGGAATTTTATTAGCTAGCTTTTAGTTAAAATACTGTACTGCGTAGTTTTAAGAAATTGGTACAAACAAAAGCTTTACAGAAGAATATGTTAAATCCTATATTAAATATTTAGTTATTATTAAAATTCATGTTCCAAAATCTTCCAATTAAGGAAAAATTACAGAGCCACTAGAAACAAAACTGATTTGACATCCCACTCTCGGGTTTTTGTGTGGAGTATTCTGTGCTTCCCACTGTGCCCTCCGATCTTTCTCTCTCTAGGTTAGTGGTGTGTGCACTCCACTTGAACCTGGGGCAGTCTCGATGATTTTGACTTTGATTCTTTGCTATGCCAATGCTACAGGGTGGGGCAAAAGTAAGTTTAGAATTGTTTATGTGGAAAATAATATAATAATTTATAAATAATAATACAAGAATAAACCCTTTTTGGCATACTCACAACTATAAACCTACCCCCCACGCTGTATATGTTCATTTCCATGTTTAAACTTCCCATATTTTTCTTTTTGTAGTTTTATTATCACAGAGCCCTCAATTCAAGTTATTCCCATTTCCGTCCTAACATGAAAATGGCATGAACAAGGAAGTTTCAGAATTGACATCGTTCAAGGTCAAGTGTTACACAGTCTTATTTTTTTGTCATCTGACAAGTGAATTGATGTTATCTCCACAGAGCTGGTAACAAGTAGGAGAAAAGTATTCTAAAATTTTCTGTTAGTATCTTCTTGATAAACAAGAAACCCTTTTCTTAATGCCCAACAGATGTCTTCAGTTATAATTCGATCAAATTCCTCTAATCTATCCATAGTAGAGATAGAGTATAGCCATTAATGTTGTCTTGAGAAACTCTCTATGTGTTAAGGACTCACAATAACTGACTCATGATACATTGGCCTTACTAGGTATGCTGTGATTTAGAAACAGGTACTGAAGCAGGCAGCAAGAATTTTAGCCCAGTAGTTGGGTCACTGGTCTTCGACCATGGTTTTTCTCTTAGCTAAACTTGGGAGGAAAGCAGCTGCTTACAAGGGCAGGGCAGGGACTCCTCCCCAGTTCCAAGCGTGGGCAGTCTCCCTGGAGAAGCATGTGACTCTCCAAGCTGGAGTTGAAATGCAGTGTGCACATACGTCCGGTTTCCCAGGGAGAGGCATTTCTTTTATGCAATGTTCGAATGGGTGGGCAAAGCCAGGGGCGCTTATGTGTTTGGTTACCGCGGCCTCTGACATCCTAAAGTCATATAAAAAGGCAGAAGTCCTCTGACTATACTGGAGTCCCTAAGGGCTCTGAAACTGATCAGCTGTAGCTCTCACCAAATGTTAGAAAAAAACCCTGGGACTGCTGTTCGAATGTCCTGTGGGGAGAGTCATAGAGGTCCCCAGAGGAGGACTCCTTCTCTAATCATTGGCTGGCTCCATAGGCATGCCGAGCTGTGTGGTGGCATGGGGCCCTGAGCGCCCCAAGTTATGTAGCCCATTCTGCTCCTTGGTTTTATTGTGATAGGACCAACTTCAGTATAGAACCTGCTTTTGGACTAAGCACAGTGCCAGGCAATGTTATGATCTGATTGCCATTGGCTAGACAGGCCCCATGCCTGGAGCTGAGGGTAAGAAAAGGCCTCCCAAATTTCAGGGCTGCCAGTTAGGGATGGGGCCCATGCATGATGAGGATGCAACTCACAGGAACTCTTCCACCACTCCCTCCCTTTTCTCGTTGAGTAGTTGCTCATGTTTTGCTTTTACTTTCTCATCTTATATTGCCTATAATAAGATAAAAAGCATATTTATTAAAATGAAGCTGAAGCAAGATGTCATATGCATTCCAAAAAAGAATACCAGAAATTTATTTTAAATCTCTCATCCTGAATGTGGAAGACGTATCTTCCCTTACAATTGTATGCCCTGCAAACTCTTCTTTGCAGATCCAGAGAGTAAAAAGGTAAGTATCAGCTCAGCTTGAGGCTGACTTGTTACAAATTTTAAGTTTAGAGAATTCCGAGTTGGAGAGGAATACGTGAATGAGCATTTTGCAAATACATTCAGAACCACAATAGCTAGCTGGTATAATCCAACCTTAGTGTCCAGTTCTGCCCTGTCCTTCATTCCCTCCACATTCAAACCTTGGCTGTCATAAAACCTAACGTGAAGAGTCCCACTAAAACTACACGGGGATGGAAAGCCCGCTGAAATCTCATTGCCTTTGTGAGCAGCAGAGCTTACAACTAACCATGAATGAGGTAGTGATTTTACAATAAATGCTGCCCCTGGTGAACAGGATGCACCATTAAGTCATTTCTTATATACTTATCAGTATAGAATTTATTTTTTACCACAGCTGACACATAAAAATAATTTTCATATCTATAAAAGTACATTTTGACTAAATAATAAAATGTCTAATTTCAAATTCTTATTTTTAAATTCCATTGCATCGAGCTCAGTGACTGAATAGACTTAATATTTTCTTAATAAATAACTAATGTTTTTAAACACTTAGTGAATGTTTTTCAGAAAATGTGACAGCCAACAGTGCTTTATTTTGCAAGTAAGCAAAACTGATTAATGAAACTTTGAATGTTGATCTCCTTGTATTATTAGTGAGTAACTGTTTCCTCTACAAAAGAATTCTTCATGGGATTCAGAGGAAAGAGGCAGGATAAAATCTTCATATCTCTGCCTCAGTTTTCCTGCCTCCATAACATGGATACAAATATCTCTCATGTCTAGTTCACAGAGTTTGGGTGAGTCACAAATGAGATGACTGCAGCCAAAGCTTTTAAAACTTATCACATGTACTAATGATAGGCCTTGTGTAGAAATCGTTTCATTCTCACAATAACCCTGTAACACAGATATTATGAGCCCCATTTTACAGATAAGAAACCGATAAACAGAGAAGTTTGGTAACTTGTCAGAGACTACATAAAGGAAGAGTGATAAAGGAAGAATTTGAATCAGACTATGGGACCATCATAATACATATGGAAAAGATGTTTTCCAAACTCAAAACTGCCATACAAATTTGTTACTATTATTATTCAATCATTCATAATTCTAGGATAGATAATTTTATGGGGACAAGATATATACTAACTCTTTTAAAATTAATAAAAAAATGACTGATGGATAAAGATGTACCATCTGAAATGTTATATCTTATTTAGCTTTATGGAATGTGAATAATTATTTTACAATAAAATATTGACCCGTCACTATGTTACAACATTATCACACTACAGATTTGTTGAATGAATGGATTACATCAGGTTATGAGGCTTTAGTTACTATTTACACATCTTAAAATCAAATGGTATGGATGTGTGTATATGAATGAAAGGGGAATGACATATACATATATATGTACAGGATGCGAAAGCTTGAAGCTTGGCAAAAGGCTTTGCCAAGAGACTTGAGGTTGCATAAAAAATGTTAAGTGTGGAATATATGCAATTATGCAGGAAATATCAACCCCAAATGTCATGCTTCTTCTGGAAGGAGTGGCTAGCTTTTAACTCTGATCATTTGTACAGCACTGCACTAGGTAGGTACTTATGTTTTTATTTTTTCACAAGTTAGGAAGACATTGTTCTACCCATGCCTTGTCTATATAAAGACTTATTACAAACATCACAATTCACTCCTTAAGAAAATGTGTCTTGCTTTTTCTCCTTGATTTCTTGTATGAGAAATAAAATAGTCACCACATTTGGATTCGAAGATGTTTACAGTGTCGGTTAAGAAGCCAGAATCTTCACAGAGAGACCTTGTCTGGAGCTCTCTGTTCCTTCTTATCTCTCTGTAACCCTGTTCCAGATTGTTTTAAGAACACCATATCTTTTCGGATTGGTTTTTCCCAGAAATCATTCTGGCAAAGGTTACTTTTCATGTGAGTTATCTAGAATAAAGAATGAACTTCATTATTCCACTCTGCTGATGCAGTTTTGACTGGGACTGACTTCGGAGCACAGCCAGGAATAGACACTAAGCATATCCAGCCCAAACTGTCTCTCGGTGAAGATCCGGAACTTATTTTCACAGCAGATTCATTGTTTTCTTTGAGAAGGTTTAGTTTTTACCAATCTCGGAGAAGCAACTCTATTGCTGGAATCAAAAAGTTTCATTAAATTATTTTATATTACAATGAATAAAGTCAACTGCAGTTTTTAAAATGGAACAGTCTCTTTGACAGAATGATACAGTGGAAAAAGTAAGCTATGGGGTCAGAAAGACCTGGTTTCAATTTCAGCTCAACAACTTAAAATGTGTGTTACCTTGAATACTTTCTTACCCTCACTGAATCTGTCTCATCATCTGTAACATGGAATACAAACAGCTTTTCCACAGGCCTGCAGGAGGGTTAAGTAAAGTGCTGTGTATAAATTACCTGTAGCAACACCCAGCCTCAAAGTCCCTCAAGGATCTTTTATCAATTTCCTTATCATTAAATTGGTTTATTTTACTATAAAAGAGTAAATGGAAATAAAATTTAGAATATCTTTTATATTAAGTAAGATACAACTTGAATAGATAATAATGGTTTATTTAAGCTTTTAAAGCACAGTAAATTTAGCTCATCCTATCCACTCTCTGAATTGCATATTTTTTCTTGCCAAAGATATCAGTGCTCTTGAAACATCAGTCAAACATCAGCAGTATGAAAGCATTGTCTTAAGTTCTTTACCTCCATTGACAAAGTGGATCTTCCCAACCCTGTGATTGGCATTATTATTATTTTGACTTTACAGATTAGGAGGTTTGCAGTGCTGTCCAGCCTGTGTCCCCCAGGCTGCATGCGGCCCAGGATGGTTATGAATGCGGCTCAACACAAAACCGTAAATTTACTTAAAACCTTTTTTTTTTTTTATTTTTGCTTATCAGTTTTTGTTAGTATTTGTGTATTTAATGTGTGGCCCAAGACAACTCTTCTTCTTCCAGTGTGGCCCAGAAATGTCAAAAGGATGGACGCCTCTGTAAGGGTGAAGTGATTTCCCCAATGACACACAGCCTTGTGGGGGCCAGAGTTGGGAGCCAGTAGCTTTCACTTTGTTGAAGTGTTTGCTCCTACTCTTGTCAACTGCAATCATCCCCACCCCCGCTGTCCTCAGAGCTCTGCAGCATTCTAGTGTAGGAGTCTTTCTACTCAACTTTCTCAAGGCTTTATGCTTTGTAGCATATTCCCCTTTTTTTCTGCTTACCATGAGCTCTTATGCTAAAAGCAATTGAGGATGCCAAAATAAATATTTTTGACATATGTATTTTTTGAATTATTTTTTACTTTTATTTTTTATTTAAAACACATGAAAGTTACCTACAAAAATATTAGGTGAGTAGCTCAAATCTCAAGTAGTTATACTGTGCTAAATTAAAATTATTTACCTCTTAGACGCTGTTATAAAAATCACCTGAATACCTTTTTTACCTTTTTTTTAAATAATACAAAGCACTCCCTGATATTTTCAGAGTCTTGGGTGAAAATGGTGATGGGATTGAGAAGTGCAGATTGGTAGTTACAGAATAGTCATGGGCGGTAACGCACAGCATAGGGAACACAGCCAGTAATGTTGCAAAAGGCACACCCTTTATATGAAAGACAGGGCAGCTCCCCCTGTTGTCTTTCAGCTGCTGCTCTGCAGTCCGGGAGTGAGTGGGGAGGAGGGAGTTGCTTCCCTTTGATGCTTTTATTTGATGGCTGTGGATGAATCCTCAGTAAACAGGCAAGGATGACAACTTACACATTATAATAGGAACAATGAAGACGGGATGCAACAAGCCAAATGCTTGAGCATGAATATAAATTATTAAAAAACCGAAAGAGTAGATTGAATTTCTTCATAGCATCTGAATTTTATCATATTCCTACCTCTTAAATATTTACCTCCCATCTGTTTCTTAGAGGAGGAATTCACCTTCAAAATAGTCCTCCACTGGTCCTACCAATAGATTTATGGTCATGTTAGTCTGTGCTTATGGAGGCAAAAAAGCAAAAAAAATTGTTTGTTTGTTTGTTTTTTTGGTTCTTGCTGAGATTAGGATTGTGACTATGTATAACAATGCCAGACATTATTTTTGTTTGTTTCTTTGTTTAGTTTCTGTCCCCCTCCAACCTGACTGGACTATCAGCTCCACAAGGGCAAGGACTTTGTTGAGCACGGCGTCACTTGCTCTGCACCTAGAGCAGTGCTCGGGTGCGATAAATATTTATTGAATGAACAGTGAGGAAGACCCCACTCGCTACTGCGGAACTCATGGGGCCCCACCCTCAGTGGTATAAACCCAGTGAGAAGATACCTTCAACTATAACATTTGGATCATGGAGCAGCTTTTGGAGGAAAGAGTCTTGGATTTTGGAGGGGATGACTGTAGTTGAATTCCAGTTTTTGCATTTACTAACTTCATGAATCTTGCAGAAAATTGCTTAACCTTGCTTCCGCAGCTATAAAACAGAGTTAGTAACTTGCAGGGAGGGCCAATGAGCTAATGCGAAAGGACCAAGAACAATGTTGGGGGTGTTGTAGTCCTTTGGTAAATATTAAGGACAAAAATATGCAGGTAAAAGTGGTGAATGAGAGAAGGCCCCAGATGGTATATATAACCAGAAAAGAGCTAGAATTAAACTAAAGAGGAGGGGATGAAAGATATCATTGGAGAAGCAGCAACAAAATTGATGACAAACTGGATGAGAGGACTGAAGAAGGGAAACCAGTGAAGAAAGACAACTCTGCCAGGAGTTTCTTCCCAAACCATTGAGAAGGTTTTCAGAGTGCACAGAGGTCTGGCCTTTACCACTCCATCAATTTCTCAGGATCTAGAAGTAAGAGCAACAAATGTAGAAGCACCCACAAGAGAGACCTGTGAAGCAATTCAGTTAAATGAGCAATTCAGTTTAGGTAAATTAGGACAAATCAACCATGCTCTGATAAAATACCGCCCCCTGATGTGATGGAATTCTTCCCAGTAGCCCTCCAATTACACATGCAATCGTCCCTGCGAAGTCAGCAAGTTACCAAGGTTCTGGTTAGGTGATTAGAAAAAATATAGCAAAGTAGTTTAGAAAATTGATGTTTTATTATTTTTAATTTGGTGGAGACCTCTGTGTGTATCAGCCTGCTTCTGTTACTGTGTCCTATTGCAAATCTCTGTCTGTCTGCCTACCTACCTTTCTATCCACCGTCTTCCTACCTACGCATCTGTGAGAGCCTTAGTTTCTTAATTTATAACAAGAGTATATATTGTATTACTAAGATTATATTTTATAATGTGACAGTACTTTGGAAAACTTTAGAAAACCATTATACAGATAGGAAACAATATATTTCTGTCTATACCAATTATTTTGAAACTTATTCTTAAGGTCCACACTATTATGTTATAATTTCCTGAGTTCGTGTTCTTTTTTCCCGAAGGGAATTTGCTTTTAGAGGGGGAAATATCTTTTTTAAAAAGTAATTTAAAAAATTTTTCAATTATAGTTGACATACTTCTTTTTTCTTTTGAGAAACTCACACTGTCTTGAACATAGTACAAGCCACCAAAATGTGATTTTCCTATCTTGATTTTTTTAAAAGACCTCTCAATGTTCAGTGTTTTCTTTGGTGAGGTGGAGTGGCTGAGACTTTTGGTCATCTAATTGCTTCAAGTGTGGTTCACCCTCAAGTTTATAAACCCCAAAGCTGATGACCCCTAAAGAA
This sequence comes from Phyllostomus hastatus, assembly GCF_019186645.2. Taxonomy (NCBI): domain Eukaryota; kingdom Metazoa; phylum Chordata; class Mammalia; order Chiroptera; family Phyllostomidae; genus Phyllostomus; species Phyllostomus hastatus. Next base: position 29,343,072 of record NW_025333709.1, on the reverse strand, counting down.
AATAATGTAATATAAAACAAATGATAGCATGTGGTTGGTATACATGGGTAAATTATCTGTGAATATAAATATAGACCTTGTGATATATCATTATATGTTTTTTAGTCTCTTCCTTTCATGGGCCATTAAGAATTATCCTCTTTAATAAGTTTTTAATATAATAACCCCCTTTTCATTAGCCTGAGGTGACTCTAAACAGAAGTTACTCTGAATACATAGGCTTGAAGATCTGGAATTTCCACATAGTAGCTGTATACTATTGGGGAGATACCTTAGCCTTTCTGAAATTATTTCTTCATGGATAATATAGATGTGTTATTACTTAACTGGGTTGTGAAAATGAGGTAATTATGAACGAGGGAATCTGAGTCCCTGTTTTGAACCCTGGCACAAGGTTTGTTTTCAACAAATGTTTTCCTAAGACTAAAATTTCCACAAGTGATTTCATGTTTTTGGTGGAGAAAAGTTTGCTCTCAGCTCTGATAAGCAAGCGTCTCTGTTTGTATTACCATGTACTCAGCTAACTGTGTCCTTTTGAAGTCTCCTGTCTGTACATCCTCCCCCCACCCCCACAACGCTCTCCCACACTGAAATGTGTTATAACTCCCCCCACTGAGTGACTTGAAGGCCATATTCGTGAACCTTGCCCAGAACTCTCTCTCTCAGCACTCATGCAAAGCTGAACTCATGTATGTATGTGTCTATTTGAGTTTTGTGTGCATATTTTAATTTGGACTTTTCTTCATCCCTTTTCTTTCTTAACTGTTTTGTATTTTAAGTTTGATGGGGTCCAAAAAAGTGTTGTGCATGTATTTTTTTTTTTGCCATGTCTATGCTAGTATCTAGCATACAGAGAAGTTCTGCATGTCACTGGTTGCCATTCAAAGTGGAAATCATATTTGGATCATGTCCACTGAGCTTAGTGTATTTTGGATGGTCAGTAAATATTATATAACAACAAGGAACTGTGTCTTTTTGTGAAGTGTAAGTCTCTTTGAGCTAATGGCTACAATCTGGTCATCTGAAGGAACGACTTCCTGTATGGCTGGGGTGGTTTTCAGAGAGGCTCAAAATATCCAAATCAATAAAGTTATTGGTGAAAGTGAAAAATGTGTCTTTCATTTTACAGAAAAAACTAAATGGACTTTTTGGTCAACCCAATATAACTCTCTCCTAGAATGCCATATTAATATTTTAGTTTATATCAGACCAACCATGCAAATGTATGGGATGAAGAAGAAGGAAAGGATGTGGAGGTGGCAGTGCCCAGGAGAGAAGCCAGATGTGGGAAATGACACCAGGGGCTTGGGGCTGACCCTGAACTGTTGACACAGTCAGGCTTAGAAATCCTTGTACAATCATGTATTTTTAAATACAGGATTATGATATACAAATTATTTTGTGACTTGCTATCTTTATTATAATACATAAAATTATAAGCATCAGTCTGTATGATTAAATCTTTTAAAGCATCTTTCATATATCTAAGTTAAATATGCTGTTGTTTATTCAATAATATTTTAATCCAGTCTTCTTTGTTGACTGCCTAGGTGATTTTTATTGTTTAAAAATTGGAAACTGCCCTGGCCAGGTAGCTCAGTTGTTTGGAGCATCGTGCTGATGTGCTAAGGTTGGGGGTTTTATCCCCCGTGGGGTCATAAAGAAGAATCAACTAATGAATGTGTAAATAAGCGAGGCAAAAAATTGATGCTTCTCTGCCTGTCTCTTCGTCTCTCTCTTTCTCTATCTCTCTCCCTCCTCTCTCTCTCCAAAATCAATAATTAAAAATGTTAAAAAATTATAAACTATGTAATGATGAAGATTCCTGTAGATAAATACATGTTCACAATCAATTATTTCCTTAAGATAAATTTTTTAGAAAAGATATTACAGTGTCAAATCGTATGCAAGTTCAAAAGATGCATATATTTTCTTGATGCATATTGCCCTGTTCAGCTGTGATCCAGAACAGTGACTGCCAAGTTACATGCCCACCAGCTAGGTGTGTTTTTTCCACACGTTTGCTCAGGACACAGTGTTCTTCTTCTGTGAATATAAGTACCTTGACTTCATTATCACACATGTGTATGTGTGTGCCGTCCACATATAATCCTGTGTGTTTATGTCTGATTGTATATCTGTTAGCATTCTTACAAAATATATTTTATCTTATGAACACATTAACCTTTCACATCAGCTGTTTGTGAACAGGTAATTCTGATGTGTCCGCTCCTAACTGTAATTATCTGGACTTCCCAGGTGCCTGCATGAACATCACCCACAGCCAGTGTCAGATGCTGCCCTACCACGCTGCAATGACAACTCCCCTCTCAATCGTCAAAAACATGGAAATGGAGACATTCCTCAAATTCTTCATGTACCTGCACCGCCTCGGTTGCTATCAACATATCATGCTTTTTGGCTGTAGCCTTGCCTTCCCCGAGTGCATCAGTGATGGTGATGACAGGTATTTTGGAACCAAAGTCATTCGGTGATAAGAGTCAGTTGTAGCAGAAGTATCTGACAGGAACAAAATCATCCCAAGCTACCACATTTTGTTGTTGTTGTTAAAAAAGAAAAAAAGAAACCACACCAGTCATCGCCATTTGTAATTCTTTTAAACTAGAAAATTTTTGAAACCCTGGAATAATTTTATGTATGGGAAGTAACTATTCAGTGTGTTTTACTGATGCTGTCAGCCACGGTACTCAGTAGCTACTTCAGTGAGGGTCTGGCAGACGACAGAGAGCATATACCCAATGGGGTGATGGAAAGTATTTATTGGACAGGCTGTTCATGGAAGTGTAGTTAGGCTTAAGAGAACAAAAAAGTGTTGGGAGACATCAAGGTCCCACAATAGGGGGATGCAGTTACACCACCCGAGACTTGAAGGGGGAAGAGGGTGGGCAGCCCCTGAAGAGGGGTTTAGTTAGGGGTCAGGGGTCTCCCAACAGTCCAAGTGCTATGACCCCAGGCAGAAGACCATGACAGTTCTGCAGGGATAGAGAAGAAACAAATGCCCTGACCTCACTCTCCTCCTGCCTGCCATCTCCCAGGGCCTCCCACTGAACTCACCAACAACCATTGGGCAAGGACTTGCAGTTAATGGGAGCTCAGCAGATAAGATCCAAAATCTCATCTAAATATCATCAGCTCAAAAGTCCCATATCTCATCATCTACATCAGGTGTGGGTGAGATGCTGGGTGACTTTCCTGGTCAACACTGGCACTCAGAGCAGGGCAAGGAGGGGGAAGGGTAGATGCAGAGGGACAGAGACCGCCCAGCCCAGTATCCAATAGGATTAGAGATAATTTTCAGTAAATGTGAATCAATGAAGAGAATGTCAGGGAATATTTGAAATACTAAGCATACACTTTAAAAGCACATGTTAAAATAATGACAATTACTTTCTGAATTGAAATGTTAAGGAATTTTCAGAATAGTGATATTAGCTTGAAATGCATTTTCAAGTGCAAATAGATTGCATGTTATTTGTACTGATTTAATTAGTGTATATAGTACATTTTTAACAGGAAAAGTTATTTATTGAATTGTAAAAAGCCTGCATTGCTATAGAATAAAAACTAGGTAGAATAGAAATAGTAGATCCTGAGCTTTTGAAGTAACAAAAGGACTATCAGCAGACAGAACATTCAGGAAAGCTTTGCAGGAAAGAACCATCTACAGAGGCTGCCTTCATGGTCAAACGAGGGGGAAACTCTGTTGGGCCTTTCCCAGGAGTGAAACTGGATGGCAGTAGAGTCCCCTTATGATTGCTAGAACAGTGGCAGTATGATGGGGTGATTGTATTAGTTTCCTAGGGCTACTGTCACAATTACTGTGAGCTGGGTGGCTTCAACAATAGAAATTTGTCCTCACACATTTCTAGAAGCCAGAAGGCCAAAATCTGGCAGGGCCATGTCACCTCTGGGGATCCTGGGGGACTTAGTTCCCTCTTTTGCTGGTTTCTGGTGGTTTCCAGTGTTCCTTGATTTGTGGCCACGTCACCCCAATTTCTGCTCCTTCTTCACGTGGCCTTCTGTCTCTTATGAAGACACTTGTCATTGGATGTAAGACCCATCCTGACAACCTAAGATGATCTCATCCTCTCAAGGCCCTTAACTTAATGACTTCTGCAATCACCTTTTTTTCAAATAAGGTTCCAGTCAAGGTTCCAGAGGTTAGGACATGGACATGTCTTTTGGGGCCACCATTGAGTTTATAAATACAATGTAATAGTTGTATTTACTTTGTAAAATTCATGTGAGATTTAAATGACAGAGAGTTTGGAATAGTGCCTGGCTTTTAGAGACAGCTCAATAAATAAACGTCAGCAATAGTTATCAAATAGTGGTTTGAAAAGAAGTGCTAATAAAATTGAGAGCACGAAAACTATTTATAACGTATGCTAAGTGTTAAAGGATTGGAAAAAAAATGTGAAATACTATACGGTTAAAAGAAAATTAGGTGGCCCCGACTAGTGTGGTTCAATTGGTTGCATGTCATCCCACAAAGCAAAAGGTCATGGGTTTGATTCCTGGGTTGGGGTTCAGTCACCAGTTGGGACACATACAAGAGGCGACTGATTGATGCTTCTCGTGCATTGATGTTTCGCTCCCTCTCTTTCTCCCTCCCTTTCCCTCTCTCCAAAATAAAAATAAATAAATAAATAAACAAACAAACAAATAAATAAGATAAGAAAATTAAGTAGAATACTGAAGGCTGCTGCTGGATTCTAGTTCCATTTCTCCTTAATTTCAAACAATGTCGCTGATATCTCTTTGCTCTAATTTCTCTATGGACTTATGTATGTGCATAAATAAGACAAAAGAAGAGAGTACATTCAGCTTCTAGAAAACTCTTATTTCATTTTGATCATCCTTACTATAATTTAATCGCTGCTTTCAAGTTAAATTAGTTGCAAAGTTCAAGTTGAGGTGCTCACAGCCTTCAGGGTACTTTTTAGGTAAAATTTGTTTTTCTCCTGACCTGGTTCATCCTGAGAAATGTTCTCATGGGAGAGTTTTCTATTTTCTGTTATAATGGATAATAATTTACAGACAGTTTTCAGGTGTCCTTTGGGGAATTAGGCTATTTTTTTTGTTATTACATTTATCATCATATTTAATTTTATAATTAGACTTTCAGGCCATTGCTTCCTACTATCACTTATGATGGGCATGGGACCTGCAAGCTAAGTTTAATAAGCAAAATAAATTTGTTGAAAGTAAAAGGTATTATAGAAAATAATTCTAAGAACTGGTTCTTGGATTCATTGATCTTCTGTATCATTTTTTATACTCCATATCATTTATTTCTGCTCTGATTTTTATTATTTCCTTCCTTCATCTCACTTTGGGCTTTGTTTGTTCTTATTCAAGTTCCTTTAAGTGTACAGTTAGAGTGTTTATTTGAGCTTTTTCTTGTTTTTTGAGATAGGCGTGTATTGCTACAAATTTTCCTTTTAGGATTGCTTTCCCAGTGTCCCACAGATTTTGGCTCGTGTGCGTGTCAACACTTTCATTTGTTTCAAGGAATCTTTTGATTTTTTCCTTGATCTTTTTGACCTATTCATTGTTTAATAACATTGTTATTTAGTTTCCATGTCTTTGCATGTTTTTCAGTGTTCTTGTGATTGATTTCTAGTTTCATATCATTGATTTCTAGTTTCATATCCTTGTGGTCAGAGAAGATGCTTGATATGATTTCAATCTTCTTCACTGAGACTTGTTTTATGTCCTCACATGTGGTCTATCCTAGAAAACATTCCATGTGCACTTGAAAAGTATGTATATTCTGCTGCTTTGGGATGAAATGGTCTAAAGATATCAATTAAATCCATTCTATCTAATGCATCACTTAAGGCTGCTGTCTCCTTGTTGATTTTCTATCTGGAAGATCTATCAATTGACATCAAAGGGGTGTTAAAATACCTGACTATGACTGTATTTCTGTTGATCTTTCCCTTTATGTCCATCAAGATTTGCTTCACATATTTAGGTGCTCCTATATTGGGTGTATGACTGTTTAGTAGGGTTGTATCCTCTTTTTGGATTGTTCCCTGTATCGTTATGTAGTGTCTTTCTTTGTGTCTTACTGTAGTGTTGGTTTTAAAGTCTATTTTGTCAGATATAAGCACTGCTGCCCCAGCTTTTTATTTATTTTCCATTTTCATGAAATAGCTTTTCCCACCTGTTTACTTTAGTCTGTGTGTATCTTTTGATCAGAAATGGGTCTTTTAGAGGCAGCATACATATTGGTCTTGTTTTCTTAACATTCAGTATGCCTATGTCTTTTTCTTTTTGAGCATTTAAACCATTTACACTTAAGGTGATTATTGATAAATATGTATGTAGTGCCATTTTATTGTTAGACTGTTTTCCTCTATTTTATTTTCTCTCTTTTTCTTCTTCTTAAAGCAAGCCCTTTAACATCTGTTGCTGTACTGGTTTGGTGTTAACAAACCCCTTTAGCTTTTTCTTGTCTGGGAAGCTCCTTATTTCTCCTTCCATTTAAAATGATAGCCTTGCTGGGTAAAGTAGCCTTGGTTGTAGGTCCTTGCTTTTCATCACCTTCAATATTTCACGCCACTCCCTTCTGGCCTGAAATGTTTTTGATGAGTAATCAAATCATAGTCTAATTGGCACTCCCTCGTAGGTAACTACCTGCTTTTCTCTTGCAGTTTTTAGGATTCTCTCCTTGTCTTCAAGCCTGGCCATTTTAATTATGATGTGTCTTGGTGTAGGCCTCTTTGAGTGCAACTTGTTTGGGATTCTCTGAGCTTCCTGGACTTGTGTGTCTTTTTCCTTCAACAGAGTAGGGAAGTTTTTGGTCATTATTTCTTCAGATAGGTTCTTGATCCCTTGCTCACTCTCTTCTTCTGGTATTCCCATGATGCAGGTATAGTTCCGCTTCATGTCCAAAATATTTCTTAAGCTGTCCTCATTTTTTAAAATTCTTTCTTCTTTTTCCTACTCTGCTTGGGTGTTTTTTTCTACCTTGTCTTCCAAATCACTGATTTGATCCTCTGCTTCATCCAACCTACTGTTTATTCCTTCTAGTGTATTATTTATTTCAGATATTGCATTCTTTGTTTCTAACTGGTCCTTTTTTATGGTTTCTATGTCTTTTTTTCATGCTGTTGAGTATCCTATAATCATTACTCTAAACTATCTGATAAATTGCTTGCCTCCATTTCATCTAGTTCTTCTGGAGACGTCTCTTGTTCTTTCATTTGGGGTCTGATTTTTTGACTTCCCATTTTAGCTGCTTCTTTGTATTTGCCATCTAAGTTGTTGAATTAATCAGCTGTTAAGCTGATCAACCATTAAACTAATCAAGCTGTGATTAGCAGTCAGGTTTAAACACCACAAGGTGGGGCAGAGTAATTCTTGGGGGTGGGCTCTTGCTTCCCCTCAGGCTGATGCCACTCAGAGTAGAGTGCTCTGCTGGAGAAAGATGGCTCCTGCAGTATGGGGAATGACTCAGCACAGGGATCCTGCTGGCGCTTCCTTCAGTTCTCTCCCCAGAGCCACCAACCCCAGACTCTCCTCAAGTACCTCTAGTTCACTCTGTTCTCCCTCTATCAGAGTCTAGGGTAAGGGGCTGAAAACAAAATTTTGTGCATTAGACCTTTAAGAGGCTCTCTGTGTCTCTAGCTATTGCTCCCTGGCAGACAGAAACCCTGCTACTTTTCACAGTTGTATGTTATCCGAGTTCCTTTATGGCTCTGGAGCTATAGGCTATGGTTTAGACCCCACACTCTCAGGGGGAACCTCCCAGCTGCTGAAATATCCCTCTGGAACTTCAGCTGCGACCCATGGGAGCCCAGCTACCCTCTCACACCTCTTCTGCAGTCCCTACCAGTCTTGTTATGATGAAGTGGTTTCTTTTGTCTGTCCTTGGTTATAAGGCTTCTCTCCAGCTAGTGTTCAGTTGGTAACTCAGGATGATTTCCCTACAGTTTAGTTGTAATTCCAAATCAGTCCTGGCAGGAGGTTAGTGTAGCTTCCACTTACTCCTCTGCCATCTTGGATCCAGAAAATAATTTTAAAGTAAAATGTATTTTCCTTATATTACACTATTATGTATATTCTTATTTTTCTCTGCTATTCACATAATGGAGGACTGCTTATAGTTCATTAAAGAGAAAATAGTTATTTAATAACATTTAAAATTTAACTTAAAAAGATATAGTGCAATGTATAAATGCTATTGTTTTTAACTGGAGTCCTTTGAGACCTCAGATACTCATTAAAATTACACTATATAACAATGAACTTTGACAGTGTACTTTAGGTTGCATTTAATAAATGTGTGTATCATGTAGTATAAAGTAGAGTATAATTTACATAGAATCAGTGAAATGTATCTCAAGATATCAAGATATAGCTGATAAACCATTTGGGTAACCCTAAAAATACATGGGTTAGAAGCAATAGCTTAGAAATATCAGCAAGCAGCTAGAGAGAAATTTATAATTCCTGGGCCAAGAGGATAACAAAAGTTTCTAGGTGACTTAATAGGCATGGTACACTGAAGGCCTCTGCATTTGAAAGATGAAGCAGGTATTGCACCCCCATGCCTCTGATGTGTAACTATCACCCTTTCCCAGCTTGTTGAATAACAGGCCTGTAACTTTATCAGAGCTTGGGAAGGGTTACTTTGGCCTGGAAGGTCCAGCCTTGGCCTTGCTTCTAGAAGACACCCAGGAGACCATGCCGATTGTCATCACTCTACTCACATCTAATACTTTTCAGAGAAATTCTGCTCATGAAATGAGGCCTTAACATTAAACACTTGACATGTTTTGCTATTGATTTTCCCCTTTGGAGTGTTGCTTTGCCACAGGCTCCTTAACAGAAATTCTTAATACTTGGGGAAATAAATAAAGAAATGTATATAGCTAGAGGACTAGAGATTAGAGACTATATCTCTGTACTGTACTCACTTCATATAGAATTGTGAGGAGGATCAAATGCATTTGTTCAAATGATCCTTTTCAAAAGCACTGTACCTTTACCCCAATAAGTATGTTCACTGGAGATTAGAAATTTATCTAGCAACTGCAGAGAATATACTTGAAAAATTGGGGGCGGATGAAACCTGATTCAAACTACAGCTCTGCCAGTTGTCAGTTTTAAGACCCCGGGAACTTTAGTTAGCAGTGCCGACCCTCAGTGTCCTTATTTCAGTAATGATACTGATAATATCCACTTCATAGAGTTTGTTTGTGTATATTAAAGAATGATTTACATGAAGTGCTCACACATGGTCTACACTATCTGACACAAAGTAACTTCTCCATGAATCGTAAGTACTGTTATTGATATAGTACTCAAAGGAGGTATGTGAGTTTCTGGGATCGTATAAACCTCATCACCTCTTTCAAAGGTGTAAGATTTATATATTTATCTCACTCTTCCCACCTTCTAATTAATTTTCTAGTTAGCTCTCAAAGTGATAATTTAAAAACACAAATTAGATGATGTCATGCCCCTACTCCTCTTTCTGGGGCTTTCCATTAGACTGAGATTATAAGATAAACTCCTGGCCATGGTTTGGAAGCCTTCCCAGCTCCGCTAGTATCACCAACCCTGACCCAGCTGCACTGATCTTTCTAAATATTTCTCAAAAATGTCATCTTCTTCCTCGTTTTAATTGCCATGTTTTTCCCTTCCTCTTTAAGGATCTATCCCCTCACTCTAAGCCCTCTGCTCAAAAGACATCTCTGCAGAGAAACCTGCTCTGACCACCTTCTATCATTCTCTTGTTATCTTTCATTGCAGCCTGGCTGTATCTCTTTTTGCTTGTCGGTAGGTCATCTATCTTATTTTATAAAGGCCACGTGGCAGGAAACTTGACTTTGTACATCATTGTATACCCAGTGTTTGGAACAGTGCCTACCGCATAGTAGGTGCTTAATAAGTATTTTTAGGAATGGATGAATAAATAAATAACCTTCATTTAAGGAGCCCCTCTAAATGTTTAGGTAAATGGGAGTTTAAAGTATGTTGACTATAGTTGTACATTGCTTAATATAATTGATATGTTCCTGAAAGTTCATGTATAAATCAAATTTTATTCATATAAAACAAATTACGATTTTAAAGTGAGTTGGATGACATTCCCAGAAATAATTTAGCTTCTCTCTGAATGAGCTTCAGTTGGCAGAACAACCAGCTAAAATATAGTAACTTGCTCTTCTCAAGCTGTCAAAATTGTGGACCTAATAGATAAGGAAGCACTGAGTGGTTCCTGAGGATTGGCCTGGGGGCTCAGCGCTTTCTTTTTAGTGTTGACTACTACACACTCAGTTAAGAACACTTTAGGTTAACGATAGTCAGAAACCTTAGATGTAAGGTATAGATGAAGAGCAGACACAAACATGTATTAAATGTCAAGGTACTAACAACCAAAATCGTGTTTGAAATCTGTTCATGTGAAGAACAGTTGAGGACCTAGAGGGGCAAAGCCCGGTAGGCTGTGTGGTCATCCTCAGATATTTCTGGGTGTGGCCTGGAAGAGGGGGCCATATACTTTTTCTATATGCTTCCACAGGGCAAAGATAGAACCAATGATTGAAAGCCACAGATGAAAAAATTCTGACTTAACTGAAGTAAGAGCTTTATGAATAATAAATTTGTCCATATACAGAATTGTCTCAGGAAAGGATGAGTCGTCATCACCACAGTAAGTTCCCATCAGATGGTATTTAAACCGACTTACTGGAGACATTTCACAAGGAATCCAGCTCTTTTTTGTAAATTAGTTTTCTGTTGAATTAGGAGCAGCTTCATGCATAGTGGCCCATGACACTTGATTGAAGGAGTTCTAAAAACTTACGAAAAAAAGATTAAATTTTCCATAGCTTTTCCCAAGGGTATTTATATTTGCATTGGAAATAATAATGAGAGAATCTAGTGGGGACTTTGTGCTGGGTTGTGTTGACACCCCATGGAGACTATCTAGTAACAACAGATGGTGGTTACCCAGCTGCCTTCCGAGAGGACGGGCTGAAGGAATGGTAGGACTTCTGTTGTGCCATGTGGGGTGTGTGAATTGGGACCCTGCCACCCAAAGCCTCTTTCTCTCCATTTGACTCTCAAGCTCTCTCCTAATAAATGTGAAGCAAATATTTAGTGTATCACCTTGGAAAGGAGCTAAATTATCTGCTTTGAACACTTGCATGTCTTGGGTGCCTTGGCTTGTGCTCAGAGTTAAACCATTTGTGGTGGAAAAATAGATTGTATGATGTATCAACACCTGTCCCTTGTTGCCCTGCTTCTCACAATTACCTCAATAAGATTTGATTCTAAAACTGTGATGAGGAATCAGGATTGGAACTCTGCCAGGTTGCTATCTTCCATTCACCTTAGGTTTATCTTTTAAGCTTTTGCTAAAATCCTGAAAGGTAAATAAAAGTTCTGGGCGTATTTTTTTTTTTTGTTTCACCCATTAAGGAAGAAGAAAAAAAATGTTAAAAGAAACAAGAGGTAGTTAAAATCTTCTTTCTGGAAGGCACCATTTTTTTCCATTTCTTACACATGCCCTAGATGTCCTTGTAAAAGCAGCAGAGTTTCCTGGAAAAACGACCCTGCACTCCAGGTCTCATTGTTCAAAGTTACCATAAAAGTTTCTTGTCTTTTCAAACACACAATTGATATAGCTTTCCTGCTCCGACTCCAACATGTTACCAAAGAGGGCCATAATCCTGAGATGGCCTCTAGCGGAATAATCAAGATGAGCTTCAACGTGGTTATTTGAGTGAAATTTTTAAAAAGTGTTTGCTGTACGAGAATTGTAAAGCATCTCCCTCACCATTCAATTTATACTCACAATTTCTAGTACTGCACGTTATTACATCACCCCACTATTTCTGAGTTGAATTTTACTGAGACTGTTTTAGTAAAAAAAGTAACACAATTATCTGCCTATAATGTAAGTTTGGAAGGCTTACTGTGTTCTTGAACATGTTATTTTTATACGACAGTATGTACCAATCTCCCATGTAAATGCAACCCTGAAATCATCTGAAAAGCTAATTGGAAAATATAACTTGATTTAAAACATGTTTTTTGAAGAATTCAGAAATTATATAAAGTCAACATAAACTTATTTTATTATTTTTTTCCTAAATGGAGAATAATTACATACTGCTAAGTTATTTTACTAAAGGTTTTATCTGTGTCCCAAGAACTCTGTTATGTCATATTTGGGAATAAATGGAAACATGACAGAATTAAAATTTTTTATAATCATAATTGAAAAAAGAAGATATACATCAGTTGGCAAAGGGAAAAGATAGGGCTCGTTGCTATTACCAACTAAATATTCTGAAAGTCATTTGCCACTTACTCCCCTGATCTCACCTGCCGCCCTGGACATGGCAGTCCTTCCGCCACACCAGCACTGGCCACCTGGCTGTCGAGGTGGCAGTTGTGTCATGGTTCCTTTTCACTCTCAGGCAACACGGGTGACCTGGTGTGCTTGTTGGCATTATATATACACTAGCAATGGTAAGTATGGTTCCATTTTATGAGCCAAAAAGGCTCCAAGTGTGAGTAATATAGTGTCAGATAACTCGTGTTAATTTTTATTTTACAAAGATGTAAAGCAACAGGGTCAGGCCACGACAGCCGCGTCTTTCTGGAAACGCCTTGTCATGTCCCTGACGGTGTCTGCAGCACCTGCATTTCATCCACCTCAGTGGGGTCGTTTGTTGACTTTTCTCCTCGGCAGTTGCTCGGTATCATGTGGAGGTGGCTGGAACTTAGATTTAATGTTTGTGATTCAATTCATTCAGAGATCTGTATTGAAGGTGTCATTTCATGATGTGCAAAAATCAAAACATCTGCGGAAACAATTTAACAATTGCACGTTGCTTTGCTGATTTGTCAATCCTCTGTTCCATGGGCCCTGGTAAGGGTGCCAAGTATTAATGAGAATCAGGTTCATGTTGGTTAGAAGGATAGAATTTTATATTCTCTTTCAGGGATGTTTGTGTGGTTTTACAATATTCACACCCATCTTAATTTAAGCTGCGTTTATCTGTTGGTATTTCCTCAACTTTTTCTATTGTAAGGGTGACACCCTGCTCTTGGCTTTTAAGTGAGACATTTAAATGCAGGGTTTTCATCCATTAGCAATTTTACTGACATTTTCTTTATACGTGGGAATTATTTCAAGACTAAACAGCATGTGTAGAATTTGCTGGCCTGAAGGGGAGGGGACCAGGTCAGCAGGGATGGCATGAGCTCTCATGTGGCCCACTGAGTTGGTAGTGATGGCCCTGCTCCCAGCTGTGCTACTAGAAGCTTTATTCCAAGCAGGCCACCACATTATCCTTTGAATGTGATTCATTCATTTCTCCAATATATTATGGAGTGCTGACCATACATAGTAGGGATAAAGCAGCAATCAAAATACATGAGAATCCTTGACCTCATGGAGCTTACATGATATTGGAAGGAGATTGTCAATAAGCAAATAAATAGACAATAAATAAGTAAATGCGTATCAGATAGTGATTAAGTGCAACAGAAAATATCCAGCAAGGAAGCTTTGGGAGCATGGGGGTAGGCAATTTTAAGCCAAGTGTTGCTAAAGAAAACTTCACTGAGAAGATGACATCAGGATATAAGGATATCAAAGGTGAGGAAGACCCAGATATTCTGAATGTCCTGTGCTAACTGACATAAGTGGGAGAGAGGGCCTGACACAGTCAGCTCTGCAAGCAGGCAGATGCTGGTGGCAAGGCGTGAGTGTTGGAGAGCAGACATAGGGGAGGGGTGGAGGGTCTTGCCAGGCACATTTAGAGCTGGGGAGGTAGCTCCTCTCCCTCTTAGCTTCTGACTTCAGCTCATTGAACAAGGATATTAGGAAAGTTATCTATTTATTCTCTTATCAAACACTTATTAGCACCCACAACGTGCCAGGCACATAGTTTGATGCAGGGGATGAAGAGATGAGTAACACACAGTTCTGCCTTCAAGAGACTCAGCATAGCAGGGATCTAGACATGAAAACAATTTAGTGGCTGTACAATGTGATCCGTTTACAAGGTGTGGGGGTAATACAGCGAGGACGGAAGAACTCTTTTCATCTGACATTATTAGAAAAGGCTACTTCCAAGGAGGAAGTAGCAGCTGAGTTGGGTTTTAGGGAATGAATGCACGTTTACCATGTGGATAAGGTAGAAAAAGAAGGCATTTCAGGTAGAGTAGCAGCCTAGATTTATCATTTCTTAAGGAAACTCCAGCTAGTTTAATTTTACTAGAACATAAAATGGGGAGAGAAAAAATGGATTTGAGGAAGTTTGAGGAAGTAAAATTAGCCCTACTTCATGATTTATTACACACACATGTTGAGGTTGAGGGCGAGGACTTGAGGGCTTGGGTAGATGGTGTTGCCACCAACACAATCGTGCATGTCCACGGAGTGGTGGCTGTGGTGGTGCTTGGAGACCATGAGTTAGTGGTGACATAATGTCTTGATCTGGTTCGAGTGCAAGACAGTAATTTCCCTTTCAGTGGAGATACAACAAAAACAGCTTTCTGTAGCAGAGGACATGATTTAGGCATTCCTCCAGGACTGTTCTGCTAAGCTGGCTTCCTGAAAAATAAAACAACACTATCTTTTGTAGCATTTGCTGATTGCTATGGTGTAAACACTCCTAACAGATTGCATAGTCTGTGGATCTCGAATCTGGCAGTGACTTGCCTGGGTCCTCTGCTTCAGGGTCTGCCATATGGGTACAATCAAGGCGTTGGCCAGGGTTAGGGTCTTATTTGAAGGCTTGACTGGGGAAGGTTCCGATTTTAAGCTTGTGTGATTGTTGGAAGGATTTCAGTTCCTCAAGGGCTAGTGGACAGAAGGCCTCAGTTTCTAGTTGGCTGTTGTCCAGAGGCTGCTCTAAAGTCTTTGTTATGTAGCAATCTGGCAAGTGCTACAAGTGATTGTTTTGTTTGGGGGAAGCCGGTTTACCAGCATACCACTGGATGAATGTACAGATCATGTCATCCCCTACAGAAGGAAAGTTAGCAATAGACAAGTCACACTCTTATTTATGATGGAAGTGCCATCTCATTACCATCTAAGGGTCCGAAACAAGTCACTAGGTGAGTCCACCCTCAAAGGGAGGGGCTTACACGGGGCCTGAATATGGGAAGGCAGGGATCATTGGGACGAGCTTCGAGTCTGCCTGCCACAAAGACTCTCTTTTTTTTCATGGAAAAAGAGTTTTAAATTGTAAGTTCTTCTATTATATTTAAAGATTAGTTTATTTGCCAAAAATAAAAAGTGACAACTTTTTAAGTTGTGATGTGGGATCCTGAATGGACAACTGAGGGGTATTTGAATAAGGTCCTTAAGTTAGTTAAAGATTTATACCAATGTTAATTTCCTGATTCTGATAACATACTATAGTTGCGTAAGGTGTTAAGTTAACCTTGAGGGAGCCTGGATGCAACATACATGGAAACTTTATGTGCTAGTTTTGTAACTCTTCTGTAGGGCAAAAAGTAGTTAGAGAGTTAGAAAAAGTGATTTATAAAACTTAAAAATTCATACTTGTATCAGCCTATTTTGTAGCTGTAGCTTGTTCAGTAATTTTGATGTTGGGTCTTATCAGAACTTTTTTTTTTGTAGATAAAGTCTATAAAGTTTTGGGGGTATGGAGACATGTGGTTCCAGGTGCACAATAATGAAAAAATTTAGTTTTTTTTGTAAATTTAAAAAAAATTGTTAGATAAATTTGCTTTAAAATGTGTAGGCAAAAATCTTCAAGTTTATTGCAGATAAATCATTTGAGAACATCCTTCCTAGTGGAAATACACTAAGAAGCTCACTATCACTATGTAGTATGATTACTTGTGTATTTGTTTTCTGCTTAAACTTTAGTTGAAATGTGTCAGGGACTTTTGCATGACACCAAGCGCACTTCACACATCAATTGAAAATAATCACCATTTCTAAAATAGCCTTCTGAGTGCCAGACCTGACCCCTGCCCTGTGCTCAGCACTGTCTTCAGACGTCAGTCTGCTGGTTGCTTGGAGAGAGACACTTACATTCCAAAATAGTGTGGTCTTTCTCACCACACTGCTCCATGTGATGAAAGCACAACACTTCCACCCCTCATAGGCAGTGCTGCTGAATTTCATGCAAAGCAAGAACAAATGGCTTCTCATTTGGCTCACTGTTTGAGAGGGCTGCTAGTTATTAATATTCTGTCACTATTTCACATGTCCACGTCCAGCCATTTAAAGCTTATGGGTCTCCGTTGGTTACACCTCTTAAGAGAGCTATTTAGAAACACTTCTAGACATTTTTCTTAGAACCTATTTTTAGAATGAAAGGCCTAATGGTATTTTAATGTCTCTATATATTCCCAAAACAAATCTTGAGAAAAAAATGTCTGTTACCTTCTGAAATTTAGCAAAGCTGGTGGGATTATCACTGTTCCTCTGAGAAGCATTGTGTTAAAGAATACATTTTGATTTACAAAATGTTAGTGGTAAAAGGACCATGTAAATTCAGCGCTTCCAAACCCCTCACTTTTCAAATGGGGAAACGGAGTCTTGGTGTGAGTGAATTGTTGGCACCAGGTCAGACAGTGAGGGGTGGCCCCATGAAAGTTTTAGGGTGGCGGACTCCCTTTCCTGCAGAAAATGATCACAGTAAAGGTCGATGAGAATGTCAGCTTCTGAGTAAAGATGTGGCTTTAGAACATGAAAACAGTCTTCTGGGCCCCTGCATGAAACTTCATTGCCCTTACTCTAGAAGATCCTGGAGAAAATGTGCAGTAATCCCAAAAATATGTGGGTTCAAAGTGAGGAAATGTCGAGGATCCACTGGGGAGAGGTGGACCTCAAGTGTTAGCTTCACAGTGATCTTCCCCACCCCATGATGTTGGGTGGACTCTTTCCCCTGTAAGTGGCATCTGAAAGTCCATTAATCAGAGATTCCTTTGCTCCAGCAAATCTTCTAATGATGCCAACCTTTTGGGGAGGGTGAAATGTCCATCTATAATTATAAATTACTCTGTGTTATTTTCATCTTTTTTCTTTGAAAGCCTAATTGTGATCTGCTCACTTGGCAAATGTAGTTTTGATTGTAGGAAAGGAAGAAAATGTTTAAGAGCAAGCATTGCTCTGGTGGAGGTGGCTTTACATGTGGGGTGCTAGAGTGGGAGTGGTCAGGACAGTGTCAGAGACTGGGACCCGGGTCAGGGACCCCAAGGCAAAGAAAACATGCCAAAGCCAAGTCTGGCTTGTCTTGTAGCTTTCCTGTGGGCTGTCTCACACCTGGAAGGAAAAAAACAAATAACTTAACCTTCCTTTGTGTTCTTTAACCCCTTTGGCAATACTGATCATCGTGGGTTAACTAGGACTTGGCAGAATGAAGGGAGAACCCAACCTCTGTATACATGGTTGGTCCCCTTGGAAAGTGCCTGTCAAGTTCTTAACTACCCCGGAGTTAGGCTTTTGGAACAACCTTCCTAAAGTGAGGACTGACATGTAAGAGAGTAGTTAATAGAATGGGCTCTTGGGTCAGTCTGCCTGGGTTTGAATCCTGGCTCTGACACTCACTCCCTCAGTGACCTTGGACAGGTCTCTTATTTTTCATGTGCTTCAGTTTCCTTATTTGAGTATCAGGGATGATAGTACTAGTACTTATCACTGGGACTGTAGTGAGAAATGAATGGGTTAATACACAAGAAGCACTCAGAACAGAGTCTAGCAAAGTGTAAGCAATTGCACAGTAATTCTATGTTTTCCGCCTTCTTCAGCCATGTACCTAGGTTATATTTGACAAAGTACAGTCTCTAACTTCTCTGGAATAAGATAGAGAATGTTATTTAAATGATAATTTCTTAGTCCTATAAATATCTAATATATTTTTAATGGCAGTTAGATGTTCTTTTTACACCAAGATACTTGTCTGGACTGGTTCATATTTTATGCCTTAAATCTAATCTTTCAAATGCAAAATCTCTCATTCCACATCTTCAGTAACAAATTTAGTTACATATTAATATAGGTAGATAACTATGTGAATATCAGGACTCTAATAAAAGATGCTCAGCTTTAACACAAACTTCTGAGAGGACGGTCAAAAGCACTTGTATCTGAATGTAATTGCTGAGTAGCCCTTTCCATGTTTTTATGTATAATAAGATCTCTCTCCCAAAATTCTTTCACAGGACTCTCAGTTTTATTTTAATTCAGTGGCTTGTGCATGTAATTATGTTTCAGTAATTCATAGAAATATGAGTGGGATATCGTAAATGTGCTTGTTTGATCATGGAACTTCTAAAGCCCAATTATTAGGTTCTTATATGAGAATAGACAATATAGGAAAGTAGATAGACTGTAGACTAAAAGCTACAACAAATGCATTCTCCTCCCACTTCTGCCATTAAAGAGCTGTGTGACTTTCAGTCGATCCCAGAATCAGATCCTGTCTAAAATGAAGGATTTGAATGAGGTGTGTAAGATTTCTTACAGGTCTATTGTTGTGTGGCTCTGAAATTTAGTCCCCTACATTTGTGGAGTGTGTGCTTTGCTTTATATATTTTCTTTCCCAGTCTTCTCAAAACCATATGAAATGCCTTTGCCAGCTTGCTCACCAGCCAGGGAGAGAGATGCAGTCTATAGCTGCAAAGTAGAAAAAGCCCCCTGGGTCTGGAAGAGAACAAGCCCATGGCTTGGACATTGTAGCATCATAGTCCATAGACACAGAGCTGTGGAACCAGGAGTGTTTGATTGCAGGTCAGGTGAATAAAGATAAGCTCTAGATAGTTTTCGTATTTCTCTATTTTGCAGAAGATAAAATAGAAATCTGAAAAGATAATGCCTGTTCATAAACCGTAGATAAACACACTGTTTTTAACTGTAGATAAATGCGGAGAGCAGGATCTGAAGCCTAGTTTAGAGCATGCACAGTAGAGCAACGATTCGGGGGTGGGGAATGATTTAGCCACTCAGCCCGCACAATACTGCGTGGCGGACAATACGTGCTGATCTGAAGGGTAACGCCACCCTCTCAGAGCATGCGCAGTAGAGCGACATAAACCACATGTACGTATTCAGGTTGCACAAAACAAAATGTTCCTATCAGAACTGACATAAACATGTGCCTATCAGAGCGAATGGATACAACGTGTGCCTATCAGGACTGAGGAAAACAACATGTGTGTATCCAAATGAAGAAAAACATGTTTACAAGAAATTGTGCAAAATCAACATGATTTTGTAACCAAAAAAAAAAAAAAAAAGCATGAAAGCAGAAGATGTCACACCAAGGACCACACATCCAGAGAGCAAGTCACTTAGAGACGCCCTTGCACATTCCACCACAGGAGAGAAAGCGCTCCGCTGCTTCACACGCCTACACCATTGCTCTACTGCGCATGCTCTAAATGTGGCTTCAGCTCCTGCTCTCCACATAAATATTGATAACTGAGTTGCTCCTTGTCTTTATGTTTCTTTTCCAGGGAGGCCATGGAAGTTAAAGAACAACTTTCTTCTTGTCTGCCTCTCAGAGATATTTTGAAATTCTCAAAGGGAAGAAAAAGAAATGAGATTAACCTATTTTGTGACCTACTTCTGCCTTTCCAATTTTGGGGGGCCTTCATTTTCATGTTAATTTACTCCTGTTGATATCAAGTGGAGCTCTGTTTTGGTGGACAGATTTACTTTAGTATGGGAAATCCAAAAAAAAATTTTGGGGGGAGGCAACACTTCTACAGTAGATAGTTAGACATTATGTTATGTTATAGAACTAGTGTATTCCCTCTAGAACATGGTGTTAGGGTAGCTGACCTTCTCGTTACAGGACCAAATGTAGAAATCTTAGTTGTTGACATGGTAAATATAAACAAAGATAATATTGCGGCCCTGGTGGCCAACTTCAATTACATTATTTTTTCAAAAAGTAGTCTGTAACAGCCTGCTCAGCCCACCTTTCAAAAGTTTAGGAATATGTGGCAGGCACCAGGGCTGGGGTCAGACCACAGGAGCCCAAGACTCCAGGCCTTCTCTGGAGGGGCCATCTCAGCGTGTCTCTGGGTCCAGCTGGAAAGGAGCCCCCTCGGTGACCCTGCGCAGGGAGGCCAGGGAAACGTGCCCATGCTCCCTGCCCTGTCTGTGCACGCTGCTTTCCCACAGTCCCATCACCAGAGTAAATCCCTACCATGAGTAACTGCGTCAGGCGAGGGTCCCTCCCGGGCGTCATCAGGGTGGGGAACACTGCAGGCACTGCCTGTTGCAGGTTTCCTGGCTATGGCTACTCTGGGCTCTCAGCATTTCCATACAAATTTTAGGAGAAGCTTACTCAATCTCCACAGAACAAGAGTGCCGGGTTTTTGACAGAGCTTGAGTTTGACCCGTTGTTAAATGTAGGAGGCAGTTTGTATTTATGTAATGCTCTCCCAGTTCACAAACCTGGTATAGCCCTCTGACGATTTAAGTCTTTCTTAACTTCTGTCACTAATTTCTTTTATATTTTGTACTTTTCTGTGAAGAGGGGTCATGTGTTTTTGTGAGCTGTATCCTCTACAAAACACCTTTAATGCCTTTGGATGTTATGACAAATGATATGGTTTTCTTAATTTTCTAATTGTTTGTTGCCAACATAATACAAAATATAACTGAAAAAAATGTAGTCTATAAAAACATTAATATTAATATTAATTTTTCACCTTTCTCTTTTCTTCTAGTCACAGGCCCCTGCCCTGTTGGTCGTTCTGTGAGGCTGCGAAAGAGGGCTGTGAGCCGGTCCTGGGGATGGTGAACGCCTCCTGGCCCACCTTCCTCAACTGCTCCCAGTTTAGAAATCAAACTGAAGGCAGCGATGCTGGCAGGAGTTGCTTCTCACCGGAGGAGGAAAAAGGAAAGCAATGTAGGTGTCTGTGTTTCATTGCATTTTTTAAAGTGTTTTAATTGAAGTATGGGGTTGGCCAAAAAAGTCCTTTTAATTTTTTCCATAGAATAAAAAATACATTTCTCATTTTCACCAGTAACTTTATTTGGATATTTTGAGTATGTCGGCTATCTCCTGTGTGGTATAATGTTTATTGTTCTCAATTAATGTCTCGATTTGATCACTATCAACTTCAACTGGTCTACCCAGCCATGGGGCATTGTCCAGTGAGAAATCTCTGGCATGAAACTTCACAAACTGCTTTTGACACGTTGGATCAGTCACAGCACCTTCTCCATACACTGCACAAATCATTGTGTTTCAGTTGCATTTTTACCTTTCTTAAAATAATAAGGCATGCCAAAGATGTTATGTATTTTCTTCCACATTCAATATTAAAATGGCTACACAAAATTTCACCAGTTTTGATATGTTTTTAATGCATGCTGATATGACAGCTCTCACAATACAATCTAACAAAATTGTTTTGAATGAAGTTAAAGACAACTAAGCACTAGTAGAGCCATCTTTTGGGAAAAAAATATCAACATTTTGGCCAGCCCTATATATTATTCATACAAAGATGCATACAAATAATGTGTATAGTACAAAAAATTGAACAAGTTGCCCAGACTCATGTAATCAGCATCCAGATGCAGAAATAGAATATTAACAGCATCCCAGAAACACCCTCAAGCCCCTTCCCAGGCATCTCACCCTCCCAAAATTACCTCTTTCCTGTCTTCTGGCACCTTAAGTAGTTTTGCCTACTTCTGCACTTGATATCAGTGAAATCATACCGTATGTCCTCCTTTTGTGTCTAGCTGTCTTTGCTCAACATTGTGTTTAAGAGATTCATTATGTTCTTCTTGTGGTTTATTCATTCTCATTGTTGTATAGTATTCTAATATAAGACTATACCACAATGTATTTTTCTTGTTGATGGACATTTGAGTTGTCTCCAGCTATTATGAATAGTGACACTGTGATGATTTTGACCCATTTTTGATTGAGCATGGTTATGCATTTGTTCGGCAAAGGAGTTTTTGGAGTGGTTGTACCAATTTATTATACTCCGACGAGCTGTGTGTGAAAATGGCAGTGGTTCCAAATCCTCCCTGACACTCGGTATTGTCTGGCGTTTTCCTTTTGGCAATTCTGATAAGAGCATTGTGGTGTCTCTCTGAGGTTTTTAAAATATCTAGAAATAGCAAATCCCCCAACTTTGATGTTTTCAATAAGAAATATCCCTTTGTAATTCCACATGTATTTTGTAATTTACTCATTAATCTACACACATACTGAAAAACTTCTTGAGATTTTGGTTGAAACAGCACAAAATCTATAAGTCAATTAGTGGAGAACTAATATCTTTAAAAAGCTGAGTTTTCTAGTCCATAAACACAGAATATGTCTTCCCTTATTAAAGTCTTCATTTTTCTCAAACACATTTCATGATTTTCTATGTAGAAATGATATATAATTATTAGATTTGTATCCATGAATTTGATTTTTTTACTTATTGATTTTTGGAGAGAGGAAAAAAAGGAGAGAAAGAGGGAGAGGGAGAAATGTAGGTTTGTTTTTGTTATTACACTTACTTATGCATTCATTGGTTGATTCTTGTATGAGTCCTGACTGGGGATTGAACCTACAACCTTGGCATATCAGGATGACTCTCTAACCGATATACCTAGCCAAAACTGTGGTTTTAAGTTGCATTTCCTGATGAAATTGATTGATTTTCAAAAAATTTTTATTTAAATATCCCTTTTTTCAAAATGTCTGTTCAAATATTTTGCCCATTTTTTGATTGGGTAGTCTATCTTTGTTCTCAATTTAGAGTTCTTTGTGTGTTCTGGATATATAATCTGTGGGATATATGTACTGTGAAGATTTCCCATTCTGTGACTTGCGTTTTCTCCCTCTTATTAGTGCCTATGATGGAATAGAAGGTCTTAATGGTAGTGGCTCTACATTTTTTATCTTTTCGGGTCCTCAGCTTTCTAGATTCCACTGTTCCATTATGTAAGAACCTCTTTCTAAGTTACCAGAGAGGCCCTTCAGCTTTCACACATGAGTTATAGTTGCCTGTAGTTTTGAGTTATCTTTTTCTAGGACATTGATGCCTAGCAGTAAGCCATCCAATCTATTGTTCTTATAGTTACTTTTCCTCTGTGCATCTCGGACACTTGATTAGTGACTCCATTCAGTGCATTTCTTTCCATAGATATACTAGTCCAATTCACCTCCAATGAGGGTTTTAAAAACTGGACCACGCCACATGCCAGGGAATGTCTCTCTCCACTTAAACATCAGTGAGGTTACCTCACTGCCATCCCAGCTGTGAGTGATCCAGATCAAGAACCCCATCTTATCACCTACTCTCTTGGCCCACTCCTGCGACTGTCACCTGCTGGGTTTCCCAGAAGCAGTCACTGACATGAAGTTGGTTGCACAGGGTATTTATTAGGTATCAGCACTTTGGGTAAAGGAAAGAGAGAGAAGGGAGGACTCGGCAGAGGGAGATGTTGAAATAAGATCCAGGCCCATTAAAGCCTCAGCTCAATCCATGGGGAACTCTGGGGCGTACATGGCTTGGGAGAGCTGTTCCATGTTGGGCCAAGATAGCTGGGCATTTACAGTGTTATACTGCACAATGATGTTTTGGCCTCATATACAACAATGGTCCCAAAAGGTTATACTTGAGGTGAAAAATTCCTGTCACTTCGTGACATCGCAGCTGTCAAAACTTCATAGCACCATGCATTACACATGGTTTTGTGGTGATGCTGGTGTATATGAACCTATTGCATTTCCTGTTGTGTAAAAGAATAGCACATATAATTATGTACAACACATAATACTTGGTAATGATAATAAATGACTATGTGTTACTACTTTATGCATTTTTTAAACTATACTTTTAATCATATTTCAGAATGTGCTCTTTCTACTTGTGAAAAATGTCTCTTCCAAAACTGAATGCCAAGTTACAGTGGCAGCAGCTACCTGCGTCTTGCATATATGGTGTCTCTTGCTTGCATCCCTGGCTCTTGTGTTTGATTTAATCTTGTGTTGTTTTGTACAGTAGTATGATGTGCAGGCTGGTAGCCTACGGGCGATAGCTTATATCATACAGCCCAGGTGTGTAGGAGGCCGCACTATGCAGGTTTGTGCACGTGCACTCTGTGATGTTCACGCAGGGACAGAGTCGCCTAACATGTATTTCTCAGAAGGTACCCTCTAGTTAAGGTGGGCAGGCCTGTCAATCCCCACCTCAGGCAGTCACTGGGTATGGTCCTTCCTGGAGAGGTGTGCCTTGGGTGAGGCAGTGAGGCAGAACTTGAAGGAGCTAAAGGCTGTTGGATGACAGTAGTGGCATCAAATTCTCCCCTGAAGGGTAGGCACACAGAGTGCAATCACCTTCATCCAATCAGAGACTGACCTGATTCTGCTGTGTTTATAAGGCATGTTAACAAGGGCCCACCTCCCTCTGGTTTGTGTCCTTTCTGAGGGTGTCCTTCTTCAATGGGCCCAACTGAGAAACTGAGATCTTTACTGCATTCTGCACCTCTTTGGGCAGTCCCAAATTCTAATATTTTCCTTCAGAGAACAATAGGATTGCTGGTGTTTCCACTTTACTTTGCAGAAGTTTTCTGTTGACCTCTTTAAGCTTATTGCTCTTTGTGGCAAATGCCTTAGGGGGAATCCTTCTGGATTTGGCCACTTGTCTGTGTCTCCTTTCTTTCTTTCTTTTTAAATTAATGTATTTTTATTGCTTTTTATTATGATTGTCCCAATTTTTCCTGTTTTGCCCTCCTCCACCCAGCCCACCTCCCACCCCCACAGTCATTCCCCGCCCTGTTGTCCATGTCCATGGGTCATTCACACATGTTCTATAATGAGCCCCTTCTCTTTCTTTCCACCATTATCCTCCTCTCCTCTCCTCTTTGGTCACTTTCAGTCTGGTCCATGTCTCCATGTCTCTGGTTCTATTTTGCTCATTAGTTTATTTTGTTCATTAGATTCTTCTTTTAAGTGAAATCACATGGTATTTATCCTCCACCTAATGACTTATTTCATTTAGCATAATATTCTCCAGTTCCATCTGTGCTGTCGCAAAAGGTAGGAGCTCCTTCTTTCTCTCTGCTGCATAGTATTCTATTGTGTAAATATACCACAGTTTTGGGATTCACTTATCTACTGATGGGCACTTAGGCTGTTTCCAGCACTTGGCTAATATAAATAGCACTTCTATGAACATAGGAGTGCATAAGTTCTTTTGAATTGGTGTTTTGGGATTCTTAGGGTATAATTCTAGCAGTGGAATTGCTGGATCAAAAGGCAGTTTCATATTTAATTTTTTGAAGAAATTCCATACTGTTTTCCACAGTGGCTGCACCAGTCTGCATTCCCAGCAACAATGCACCTGGGTTTCCTTTTCTCCACATCCTTGCCAGCACTTATTGTTTATAGATTTACTAATGATGGCCATCCTGGCAGGTGTGAGGTGCTATCTCATTGTAGTTTTAATTTGCATTTCTCTGATGGCTAGTGATGCAGAGCATCTTTTCATATGTCTCTGGGCCATCTGTATGTCATCCCTGGAGAAGTGTCTATTCAGGTCCATTGTCCATTTTTTAATTGGATTGTTTGTCTGTGTCTCCTTTCTCACTGCTTACTTGGCCCTTTAATGCCAAGTTCCTTTGGCAGAACCAAAACACTGACTTTTGTCTCTTGGCCCCTGTGGGATTTCCAAAACTCTACTGGCTTCTCTGCCTCTTTTCAGAGGCAACCATGTCCAGATTTTCAGTTTCTAGCACCATGCCAAGAATTGGCAAGTTCCACAAGAGGCATGTGCAACACTGGACTATTTTTTTTCTGTGTGTGTGGTTATCATCTCTCTGAGATCTTAGCCACTCACCACCTACCAGTCACATCAGCTATCAGATGCCTTCAAATAGATGTTTCCTGTGTTTTATCTGGCTTTTCAGGTTTCATGTGGTGAGGGCATTGACCTACTGCAAGTTACTACATCATAGTCAAAAGGAGTTTATTTCTTTTTAGCATAGTGATTTGTAAAGGTCTGCTGCTAAATTAGGATCCCCTCCAAAAGATGGTGCATAGCTGTAAGCCATCAGAGGGACAAGTGATTGTATCTGAAAGAGAAGGCACTCAAGTCTTCAGTCCTCCATCTGCATTTGCCCTCGTGCGATAAGAGCACTTTATTGGTGGTCACTTGGAAACTGCAGCCTGTTGACTGAGGACCTCGGAATCTGCAGAGAAAATGTGGAAATGAAAACAGCAGCTGTGTTCTTTAACAATGACGGTCGAAAAGTACTAGTTCTTGAAAAGCAAACTAATATCAGTAGTCCTTAATAGCTCAAGCTGAAATGCCACTTAATATAGGTTTTCCAAATATCAGGAGACATTAGCAATCTTCTGATCTTGGAAAAGATTAATGATCCATTTATTTTTAAAAACTTAGGTTGAAAGATGATAGAAATTTGCTACATACACTCGTCTGTGATCCTCTACTTGTCAAAGTCTTTTTAGATTATTGGTTGTAATGTTTTCCATGTAGAATTAATTCTCTGAAAAAGGGCCTAATAATAATTCTCGAAAAATGATGCAGCATTTTCCTAGAATTCATTTTTTCTGTCTTGTGCCTGGTAGATAAACACAATGCTAGCCATCATAAATAGGTTCATAATTTGCGTGCTAGGAACAAAGCTATTGCTAGTTACGATCTTTGTGTGTATGCAAGAAAATAATTTCTAGCACCTACACATAATTACTGAAAATATGCTCATATACTAACAGCGTACTATCTGTGTCAACTAGGAAAGTATTTATTATATAATACATGATAAAAGTCTTAATCATAAAAGGGTTTATGCTGTAGGGACACTTATATCTAGAACCAGTGAAGTCCTTTTCTCCTTTTTTCATTTATTCAGTGAATATTCATTGAGTACCTACTCTGTCCAGAGCATCAACTTAGGTGATCTGAAGAAATAAAAGTAATTACAGTGTTCATAATATTAGTTTATACCCATCCAATGTGGCAGTTCTCAACCAGGGATGATTTTGCAGCCCTATCTGGGATCATTTGGCAATGACTCGACATTTTTGTTGTCATACTCTGGGGACAGAAGGAGTTGCCATGGACATCCAGTGGCTAGACACCCACTATGCTGCTAAACAACCTACAATGTGCAGGACAGCCCCCACAACCAAAGACTATATGACCCAAAATGTCAACAGTGCTGATTTTGAGAAACCTTGCTCTAGCACTCAGAGTTTTATAAAGTACTTAATAATAATAATAGTAATAATAACCACTTTTAAGGGGTATTAAACCTAAACTGGTATACTCATATGTGAGAAACAATGTAAAAAGCACACAGGAACTATAAAGGTACAGAGGTTATGTCAATGGAGTAGAGTGGAGTCAATTGCATAAAAGAATTCTGAATTTTGGAAAAGGGGAAGGGTCCCACTTGGCAAAGAGAAAGAGAGAAGGTGTTGTGGTGTAGCGTTCAGCACTGTCAACGTGTGCTGGGTGTCAGGTTCCTACGCAGCCCATGAAATGAATGATGATTAAAAGTTGATTCCTATCTCAGGCTTCTCCTTCCCACTTGTGAAAAGAAAGGTGCCCCAAGAAAATAGTAAACCCCCTTTATATAAGGGACCCCATTCTCCTTTCCAAAGTGCTTTCAGAGCTGTAAGCTCACTTTGCTTCCAGAATAAATATCTGTGATGGCATCATCTTCATTTTATAAACTAGGAAGGAAAGGTTCATGGAGATCGTTCCAAGGTTATTTTATATCCACCTTACCCCCCAGGCTGTATTTTGACCCTAGAGCCCACCTTCCTGGGAGGGACCATCCTGGTTTGATTATTAATGCTTGAATACCACCCTCTGTTACAGCCCCCTTATCACAGAGCTTTCAAAAAGTCTTTTCAGGCTGAATTCAGCCAAAGCCCACAACTTGTGATGGCTGCTTTTTTCAATGCACAGCTCTATAAATTCCGTTCATCTTCCCTGAGCATCCTTTAAAGCAGTCATAACTCTGTAGGTATTTTGTTCTCATATAGAATGATGCACAACCGTCTCATCCTTTCCATCTCATGCTGACACTGAGGCCTGTAGTGTAAACAATGTGCTAAAGTGATAATGCTGTGGGAACTGTTCTTCGGAGGTTTTAAAGTAAACATTTGTGTGTGTTTCCATAGTTGAGTCTTGAGAGCTCATGGGGCTGAAGGTCAAGGCCCATCAATCATTCTGAGTTTTCTGATTAATCCTTGACTCTAGCTTGTCTGTAATTGTATGTGGAGAGTGGGTTGTAAAAGTTTTTTCTGTGGCTCTTAAGAGGTCTCCCCTGTCATGGAACAACTTCGGCTATTTATTCTTTCATTTTCCTCTTCCTTTCCTAGTATCTCATTTGCTCTTCTAGCTCTGGTCGCTGATAGCAACCAGTTCAGTGCATTAACAGCAAAATTGCAGCTTCAGGACATTGGCAAAGCACATACTCTGAATTCCTGCTACTGAATCGTGGGTTCACTTGGGAGAAATCATGCAGTACCATTTCTTTGAGGTACTTAGTGTCAGTGTTTTGCTGGAGATAGATGACTGTAGATAGCATCCTGGAGTTACTAAACCTTGGCTGTGCACTTTTCATTACAACAAATAGTCGACTAAAATGAGGTTTTCCCAGAACTTCAAATTTTCCTACACTTATAATTTTAAATTATTAAAGCAATTAAATTAGAAAAACATTTTCTTTCTTCCATATGTGGATGCTTCTTTCAAGGGCACCAAACTTAGATCTGAAGACTTGTATTCAAGCTCTGACTGCTTACTTAATAACTGTGGTCTTGAGCTAGTTTCTTAACCCTTTTAACCTCTCTTTCCTCAATGGTGGAATGGACATAATAATGCCTGGATGGTAGAATTTTCCTACGGGCTAAATGAGATAATGTATTTGAAAGAATTTTGACAGCCATAATGCACTATGCACATGTTAATGCTCCAATTCAGCAGATATTTACAAGCATATTCTGTGGACCAGGCCGCTCACCCAGAATGCGAAAAGGAAAAATGTATGACTCCACACCATAAAAATCCAAGAAGAGAGCACAGGGAACAAAATCTTGGGTATTTCTCATTGCAATATTTTTTTCTGATATATCTCCTTGGGCAAGGGAAACAAAACAAAAAATAAGCAAATGGGACAACAAACTAAACAGTGTTTGCACAACAAAGGAAGTCATCAACAAAATTAAAAGACAACCTACTGAATGGGAGAAACATATTTGCCAATGATATACATCCAATAAGGGGTTAATACCTAAAATTTATAAAGAAGTCATACAACTTAACACCAAAAAAAAAAAAGCCAAACAAACAATCCTATTAAAAAATCGACAAATGACCTGAATAGACACTTTTCCAAGGAGGACATACAGATAGTCAATAGATGTCTGAAAAGATGCTCAATGTCACTAATTACCAGAGAGACACACATTAAAACCACAGTGAGTTATCATCTCACGCCTGTCAGAATGACTACCATCAATAAATCAACAAACTGTAAGTGCTGGTGAGGCTGCGGAGGAAAGGGAACCCTTGTGCACTGGGTGGGGATGCAGACTGGTGCAGCCACTGTGGAAAACAGTATGGAGATACCTCAAAAATTACAAATGGAACTGCTTTATGACCCAGGGATCCCAGTTCTAGGAATATATCTGAAGAAATCTGAAATATGAATTCAAAAGAACATATACACCCCTTTGTTGATTATTTATAGCAGCATTATTTATAATAGCTAAAATTTGGAAATAGCCCAAGTGCCCATCAGTACATGAGTGGATAAAAAAGCTGTGGTACATTTACACAATGAAATACTGCTTAGCCTTAAAAAAGAAGGAAATCTTATCTTTTGCAACAGCATAGGTGGACCTGGAGAGCATTATGCTAAGTGAAATAAGCCAGTGAGAGAAGGACAAATACCATGTGATTTCACATGCATGTGGAATCTAATGAACAAAATGAACTAAAAGCAAAACAGAAACAGACCCATAGATACAGAGAGCAGACTGGCAGCTGTCAGAGGGGAGGAAGGTTGGGGGGTGGCGCTGGGTGAAAAAATTAAAAGGATTAAAAAGGAAAACCTCACAGGCACAGAAAACAGTATGGTGATTACCACAGGGAAAGGGGGGTGGCGGGGAGGTAGGAGGGGGTAGAGGGGGGATGGATAGTGACAGAAAGAGACTTGACTTTGGGTGGTGAGCACACAATATAATATACAGATATTGTATTACAGAATTGTACGCTTGACACCTGTATACTGTTATTAATCAATACTACCAATAAGTTCAATAAAGCAATTTTTTAAAAAGAAAAATGACATGCATGCTCTTAACTTACAGGCCAGGGCTCATACCAGCACAGAAGAAGAGCCTGCTACGAGGATTTGAGCACAAAGGGTCCATTTGGGAGAGGCATGGGACAGTGGGCAGTGGGGAGGTGATTCAGGGAAGGGAAGGTGGCCGCTAAAGATAAGTTATTAAACCAGGTACCACAGTGGACAGCTGGATCGTAGCCTTATTTGAAAATCTGGGGAATCATGTCCAACATAAGGCTGAGGATTACCCCACTGGAGGGGTGAGGTGCTGGGCACTTACTCCTTCAGCCTTTGAAACTGATAGTGGCTACTGCAGCCGGTAAGGATGACATCCTGTAAAAGCGGACACCTGGGAGTGAAGTGCCGCAGGTGAAGCACTCTCTTGGCCTTTGGTTTCTAGAACTCTGTTTTGGGCTGCTTCCCAACGCTCAGGCCACACCCCAGTCTCTTCCCTTTTTCTCTGCTGACCCCTAACCGTGAGTCTTCCTCTGGATTCTAATCTCAGCCCTCTTTCCTCAACCTTCTGTATATTTTCTCTGGGGAGTCTCATGCTTGCTTGTGACCACTAAAATACTGATGACTCTTAAATCTATATTTCACCCCAAATTTTATTCTTTTTTTCCAAGCTTCAGAACCATATTCCTGTGTCTTTGCTTCTACCTCTCACGCAAAGGTACAGTTTTTGAGGTCTCCAAGGCTTTCAATCAATGTAGCTAGTCCCACAGGAAGTTCTTAGTTCTCCTCTGACTTTACCGCCTGCAGCACTTGCTACACTGAATCACTCGCTCCTCCCAGATGAGCTCTCTTCTCCTGGCTGCCAGGTGTTTTCCTCCTCCTTTGGCTATTTATGTTTTTTCTCCTTTGATGTTTTCACATCATTTCTGTCACCTGTAAATATCATGGTGCCCAGGGCTTAGTCCTTGAATGCCTCCTCTTTCGGAGCTCTTGTTTAGGCTCATGGCTTTAAATGCCACCATCTGGTGACAGTTACCCACGTGGGTCTCAAACCAGTGTCTCCTCTGAACTCTGGACCTGCGAGCACATTTCTATGTTTATGCTTGCCACATACCCACCCTGCCTTCTATTTATTTCCACTTTAGTACCTAAAGGGCGTGTGAAACATGGCATATACTAAGCTGACCTCATATTGCCCCGTACCTGCTCATCTCTCAGCTCTCCCTATCTTAGTAAATAATAACTTCATTCTTCCAATAGTCCCAACCAATAGCCTTGGGCCATCCTTGACTCTTCTTTTTCTCCTGTACCATATCTGATCTGTCAGAATATTCCGTTGACTCTGTTGTCAAGTGTACACATAATCCAAGCAGGGGTCACCACCTCCACAACCACTGCCTGGCCCAAGTCCAGCTCATGGGTGGATGATCCTTCCAGCTCTTTATTGAGTTCCCTGAAGCCTCCCTGAGCCCTTGTAGGCGATTCTCCACACAACAACCAAAGGTTCTCTTTTGCTACTTAAATCCGATTGCTCTCTTAAATGTTCACATCTTCAAGTTTTCTATAGGTCATTCATCTCATTCAATATAAAAGCCACCATCCTTATAACCTTCAGGGCCCTCCATCCGCACTGCTGTTGGCACAGCCCAAGGGAACACTGATCACACAGAGATCAGTGTGCATCTGTAGACCTGCTGCCCGACATTATCTGGTGCCCAGTGACCTCTCTAACTGCTCTCTTAATACTTTCCTCTTTGTTCTCTAGGTTCCAGCTACTCTGTTCCATCTGCTTGCCATGCTCTTGCCCCAGATATCCGCTCTCAGTTCTTTGAAGCACCTGTGTGTAGGGTTGTAACACAGGCATGTTCAGGAGAGTGGCCAAACACAAGATAAGGAAGAGAAGCTATACCAGTAACAGCTCCCATTATTATTGTTACGATTTGGTTAGTGATGCAGCTGAGAACATGGAAGAATTCTGAATAAACTTCATGATCCACTTGTCTGGTACTTGAATTTCATTTTACTGTGAATTGAAACGTCCACAACAAAAATTGGAAGTTTTAAAAAAAATAATTTAAAGCCCCTAACAACCTCTTTCAGTTTATGAATCATGAGAAAGGCTCACCTTGTGGATTTCCACTTTTTCTGTGAGAACCACAGCCTTGTTTTGATGTTACTGTGCCACATTCCCAGCAAAAACAAGCAGTGCCAAACAGAATAGATTTCTGGTTGCACTTAAATACTACCTGTTCTCTTTGGGCTCAGTAATTTTTGTTTGAGATTAGGTTTCTATTCTCTGCCAAATATTGCTTTGCTTGAGGTGGCACAGTGGTGAAAACAGAAATAAGAAGGTTCCCCATCTACACCTACATTCATTCTTCTCACTCTGTTTACAAGTTAGCCGTGTGGCTCACAGGTTGAAAAGTCAGAAGCCCAAGACAGTAGGCCGATCCCTGTGCTTCTCGAGGAGTGTTACTTTGTTCAGTGACTGGAGACCAATGGCGTCTACGTTTTGTTCAGAATTGTGCCTAGCAATTGGAAACCCACATTGGTAGTCTTATAGATTATGATTAAATATGGGAATTTTTAGCTACAGAGCAAAGGTTTGATTTTTTTTTTCAGTATATGTAATCATCAGTACTTCACTCTCGGCCTATTTTGGGTCAAAATCAGTTTGATCACTCCAACAAGAATGTTGGTCAGTCACATGCTGACTGATTCGAAACATCATCTATTCTAATTCTAAATCCAGCTTTATGTGCCCCACGGTGGTCAATTTAATTATAACGGATACATCTTTTCTTTTTTCTTCTTTTTGCCATTTTTTAAATTTTAATTGTTGTTCAAGTACAGTTTTTTGCCTTTTACCCCATTCCAGCCCACCCCCAGCCCTCCCCACCTCCCTCTTGTTTCCATCCCCCCCTTGTTTTTGTCCATGTGTCCTTTATACTTGTTCCTATAAACGCTTCCCCTTTTCCCCTGAAATTCCCTCTCCTCTCGTCACTGTCAACAGAACAGACAAACAAGCAAAATATAACCAGACACTGAAATAGAGAACAGGCTGACAGTGACAGCAAATACATCTCTATAGGTAGCTGAAAAAAAATTGCTCCCCCCGCCCAGCATGTAATAGAAATCTTGGCTGAGTCCTAAGGTTCAAAGCATTTGTCTCCCAAAATTCCCAGCACACCATACTATTTATGTCTTTTTGGTGGACATCATTCCTTGACCTCAGTCAGTTGTCCTTGAAATTGAGCTACAGTGATGTAGCAATTGCTTAGTAATTCATGCATCCTAGAGTGTGAACTCTGAACTCTGGGCTGCCCACTGAAACTACTACGTGATTCAGAGCCATGACGTCAAAATCTGTGAATCTCTTCTGAAATTGTGACTTCATTATGACAAACAGCATTTGCAATCTTCATAACTTCAATTCCATTAAGCTCAGCAATTGGGAAGTAATTTCAGTCTTCATTTTCATCTGCTCATTCCATGTTTATGTTGTGTCTTAATCCTGCACACATTTAAGCAAAATGAGCTAAATTCTAATTGAGGAGTGCAATGTAATATTTTAGAGCTGTGGTCTTCTAAATATGTTTTCTTGTGTAACTCTCAAAGGATTTTGAAAAATGATATACCCCCTCACAGCTTTAAGTTAATATCTAAACATTTTAATGATGACTATAAATAGTGACAAAGAGTACAATTTAAAGGGTATTATAATAATTGACATTTTACAATGAAAGTTTGTGTTACTCTTTTAAATGTGTCCAATGGGATTTAAAAACCATAGTGACTTAGTATTGATGGACCATTCAAAATTATAAGCTTTTCTTTTAACATTCAGCAAATTTTACATAGTTCCCTTTCTCTCTGAACTCTTATTTCATTCCCCTTTTCCCACAGAATTTTGTTTTGGTGTAATCTCCTAATTCTTATGATTATTTTTATCACCCTATCACACATCTCTAGAACAAAACCATGTATTAAAATGGAAATTATTGCTTAAAACTTTTTCCTCACTCATGAGACGTTGAGTCTCAACATTTTTTATTAAAGTATCATAAAAAAGTGTTTTAAATTTATTATGTGTTTATAAATAATTATTAACTTAAATGCGACATTTATTGGAAATTCATTTTGCTATATTAGATCAGATTTTTTTTCTCTTTTAAAATTGGTTTTATAGAATGTAACAGGGTTTGTCATTAATTCTATTCCTTTTTTTTATCTTCTAGATTGTAGTACTTTGAAAATTTGCATAATTTTGTTTATAGGAATAGAAGGAATTTTACTACAATAGTATTTAATGAGAAAAACTTTCCAGTTTATTTTCAAAAGTCACATAGTAACAATATGTCATCAAAATTATTTTTAATGATTAGATGGCAACTTGATTAGACCCTCCTTCCATTCTTGAAAGCACAGAGGTGGAAAGCACTTTACTGGGACATGAATTTATTATTCAGTTATTAGAGTCTTCATGGTCTCAATTTTATGAGCCTTTTTGAGGATTTATCAAATGTCTATCCTATTTGACTTTGAGGCACTTTGGTTAATCTTATATACTCAGAACGAACTAGGAAAACAAATATTAATTTCAATTAATCTTTGCTAATAAAATAATTTTGATAGGAAGCTTTTCATATTACCATGTGCTATAAATATATATATCACAACTTTGAGCTCTTAATTTAACTCATCCAGTTTCTATAGAATACACCTAATTAATAAAATCCAGTTTTCAATGTCAAACTAATTGGCCAAATTAAAGTTATTTTCTGTCAGAAATAGGCTGACTGTATTTTTTAGTTTGTTATTGTGTTAACATGTGTTCCCATGATAAGAATATTACTTTTATTTGAGTAATTTTTACTTCTTAAGTTATACTATGAAATTCATTTTTACCTGTTTACAGTTTTATATGTTAGTATGGATTTGTGTGACCACGAACACAATCAGGAAACAGAACATCCCTAATACTGCAAAATGTCCTCTTGGTGTTGTTTATAATCAAACCCATATTCCCACCTGAACCCCTGGAAACTGATGACCTTTTCTACAACATCACATAAATGGAATTGTATTTATGGCATTATTTTTTGAGACTGTCTTATTTAGCACAATACTTTTAAGATTCATCCATGTTGTTACATGTATGAGGTCTGTCCAGGAAAAACTCCAACCATTAATAATATACCGAGAATGGTTTGCACAACATTGATATAACCTGGCAGCCAAGGAGAGTGGACTAGAATGCACATGTGTAAACAATGATGACTTCACTATATTAGTCAGTGTGGGCGGTAGATGCCATTGAGAGAACATGTGTACTGTGTGGCTATCTCACACTCCCATGTCTAAATCATGTTCACATGATTTAGAAGGCCACAGCTGTGGGCAACTGGTGATTGACAGCTTCATTATGTCAATGCACTTTTCATGCATCATGTCTTGTGCAGAGGTTTTTGGTGAAACATCAAATCACCCAGGTGACTCAACTCCCTACAGCCCAGATTTGGCACCTTGTGACTTCTGGCTTTTCCCCAAACTAATATCACCTTTGAAAGGGAAGAGATTTCAGACCATCAATGAAATTCCAAAAAATATGATGGGGCAGTTGATGGCGCCTGGGAGAACTGTCAGGTACCAAGGTGCCTACTTTGAAGGGGACTGAGGCGTCACTGTCCTATTACAATATTTCTTGTACCTTGTATTTTTTCAATAAATGTCTATTTTTCATATATTTATATAGCTAGATACTTTCTGGACAGACCTATTATCAATGGTTTTTATCTTTTTATACTTTAGTAGTAGTATCCCATTATATAGATATACCTCTATTTATTCATTCACTTGTTGAAAGATATTTTTTGTTTCCAATTTGGAGTTATTATAAAAATTATTTTTTTAAAGATTTTATTTATTTATTTTTAGAGAGATAGGATGGTAAGGGGAAAGAGAGGGAGACAAACATTGATCACTTGCCTCCCATATGTGCCCCAACTGGGGACTCAACCTGTAACCCAGGTATGTGCCCTGACCAGAAATCAAACCAGTGACCTTTCACGTTGTGGGCTGATGCCCTAACAACTGAGCCACACCAGTCAGGGTCAATTATGAAAATTATTACTAAACATGTACTTAAAGTTTTTTAAGCAAGTTTCTCTAGGCTAAATACCTAGATTGATAAGTATATATATCATTTTATTTAAAAACTCTGCCAAATTGTTTTTCAGAATGACTGTATTATTTTGCTTTCCCATCAGCAAGGTATGTGAATTCCAGTTGCTCCCTAATCTTATCAGCACTTGATATTGTCAGGCTGACCTTTGCTGTTGTTTGTATTAGTCATTCTGATACGTGTGTAGAAGTATCTCATTGCAGTTTTAACTTGCATTTCTCCAGTGACTAATGATGAGCATCTTTTAACATGCTTTTTTTGCAATTGGTATATCTTCTTTAGTGAAGTGTCTATTCATTTGCTCATTTTTCCCTCTGGTTATTTGATTTCTTATTGTTGAGTTTTGAGAGTCTAACAGAATGCAGATCCAGCTGCCCACCCCTTTGAAAACCAATACTTGAGAGGCAGGTGCTAATGTAAAGGAAAGTGATTTTATTCAGGTGCTGGCCACCTGGAAGATGGAGGACTCTGGTCTCAAGGCCCATGTCAGCATCTCAGGCATCGTGGCTAGTTTATACAGGGGAACCGTGGGGAGAGGGGAACTGAGGAATTTCCAGCGATGTGCAGTTTCTCGGCTCTGCTCTCGTCTGGTTTCAATGTTATCTCCTGGGTGCTCCATCACGTAGTTTCATCACTCCGTCTGCAGTTTCACTGCCGACATCTGGGAGCAGGAGGTGGGCAGCGTGTTTTTGGGTTCTGATACGAATCGCTGACATTCACCCAGTTTCTTGGGGTCATGGTCATTCCTTGGTTATGTGGCAGCTGCAACTGCTGATGTCTGTAATATACTTATGTGGAAACTTTTAATATGTGAATCTTCTATGAGATTGTTAGTGCAGCTACTCTGTCATTACCACCTGATTAGTATATCATATTTACTTCAACCTCTGTTACAAGAATTCTTTATATATTCTTCATGCAAGTCCCTTGCTGTGTAATTTAGAAATATTTTTCTCCCCGTCTGTACCTTCTCTTTTTATTATATTCACATTGCCTTTCACAGAGCAAATGTTTTTAATTTTGATGAGGTCCAAATGATCAACTTTGTCTTGTATGGAACATACTTTTGTGTCATAAAAATTCTTTGCCCTACTGACATGCAGAAAGATTTTTTCCTTTAATTTCTCCCAAGATGTTTACAGTTTTTATTTTATGATCTGTGGTGAGTTAATTTTTCCGTAAGTTTTGAGGTATGGGTCAAGTGGTATTTTTTCTTTCTGCCCATAGATTTTCAACTTTTCAGGACCACTTATTGAAAAGACTCTCCTTCCCCCATTAAACTGCTTCTGCATCTCTGTAAAAGATTAATCAAGTGTATTCATGTGGGCCTGTCTCTGGGCTCTTTTCAGTCCCATCGATTTTTGGGTCTAACCCTGAGCCTCAACCACTGTGTCTTAATTATTGTAGTTTTATATCAAGTCCTAACAAATGGTGGTTGAGTTTTTCAACTGTGTTCTTGCTCAAAATTTATTTTTCAGTTTAGGACTCTGCCTTTTTACATAAATTTTTAGAATCAGCTTATCCAAAAATTCTGCAGAGGTTTTGATTAGAATTGTGTTACAGTGATAGATCGATTTAGGGAGATGTCGATGTGATATCCTAACACTTATTGAATCTCTGAAACCATGAACTCAATTTCTCTCTCCACTTCTTAGGTCTACCTCGGTTCTCTTATTAGCATTTTATAATTTTCCTTATATAGCACATATTTTGTTGGATGCTTTTAGAGCCATTGTAAAGGATACTGTTTTTAGAATATTGGTTTCTGATTATTCATTGCTTGTTATAGAAAACAGAATTCTAAGGTGGTCCCCAAATTCCACACCTCTGTGTGCTTACCCTGTATGATCCCCCTGCCTTTGAGTGCGGGTACGAATGTGCACATGATGGAACAGTCCCTCCTGCAATCAGGCAATCTTACGAGCCACAGTCGACTTGAAGAAAGGCCGAGTGAGCTCAGTAGGGCTGACCTACTTCGGTGAGCCCTTCAGCTCAATCTTTCCTCTGGGTTCCTGAGAATTTTTATTATGAAAGATGCTGAATTTTATCAGGTGCTTTTTCTGCATCTGTTGTTTTGATCATGTGGTTTTCCTTTAGTTTGTTAGCCTGCATATTACATTTATTGTTGAACTAGCCTTTCATTCCCAGGATAAACCCTACTAGGTTGGTTATTTTGTGTCTGGATGTGATTTTTTTTTTTTTTTAGTTTATCCCATTTGTATTTTGCTGAAGGGAAGATCAATTTATATTAAATTTAGCTTCTCTCTAGTACTATGGTTAAGGCAGTGAGAGAATTTAAAAAGAAAAAATAATAGTATTTTAATTATAGTGTTTAATGATATGATGATGATAATAATAATTATTCATAACAATTGCTGAGCATTTATTATATACAAAGTGCCATGCTAAGAGCTTTAGAGACATTGTCTTATTTACTCCTCATGGTAGCACTGTGAGGACTATGGTTATTTTTCTGGTTTTGGACCCCATGTTTGTGTTCCTCCAGATTTCACGTGTTTAAACCCTAACCCCCAATAGAATACTGTTGGGAGCTGGAGAGTTTGGGAGGTAATGCGGTTAAATGAGTGCCCAAGCGTGGATCCTCATGATGGGATTGGGGGCTTTATAAGAAAAGAAAGTAGAAAGAGTTTGCTCTCTGTGTGTGGCATGCACCAAGGAGGGCCCTGTGAGGACAGAACCAGAGAGAAGGCCGTCACTAAGACCCTGACTATGCTGGCTGGCACTCCGACCTCAGATTTCCAGGCTCCAGAGCTGTGAAAGATAAAAGTGTACCTTTAAGCCACCCAGTGCATAGTGTTGTTGCGGCAGCCCAGACAGACTGAGGTGCTTCCCACTTTGTAGATGACAGAACTGATGTTTAGAGAGGTTAAGTGACTTGCTCAAGGTGATAGAGGTAGGACTGGGCAGAGCTGGGATTTGAACCTGTGTTTGAATCTGGGCCTATTTGAGTTCACAGACTTAGGATGTCACTGTTAAAAAACAGCACACACTTTTTAAAAGAAGAAAAAGAGGTTTTCTGTGTACATTCAACTAAATAGCATTCAAAATTAGCACAAAATGGTGGTTCTGTGTACAAGACTACTTATTTAAAAATGATTCCTTACAAGCACTTAATTAACATAGATTAAAGATTAGAGCTGTAGCATTAGTCCCATAAAAGAAGGGAAGAGTTTATTTATATAAAAAGTAAATGTACAGGAACATTCTATATATATGTAAATAGGACATGATTATATATATAATTCAAATACTATTCATTAACCATATAATTTGTGGTTAGATAAGCAATGGTTACCTACACACACCCTAGTCGGCTTCTCTCTCTTTTCTTCTTCATGAAATTATTCGTATTTTTCTTTTCATGGTTGGCAGTTTGAATAAATCTCAACAGAGGACCAGAAAGTGGCTGTCTAGTTTAGAACTGCTGATACTGACCTGGTAAGAAGGAAGGTGGAGTTTTGCTCTTAGTAAATGTATTGCTTAATTTAGGCACAGACTTTGCATTGAAAAAGCAAAATATAACCAAAGACACTGAAATAGAGGACAGGCTGATGGTGACCAGAGGGGAGAGAGGAGGGAATTTAAGGGGTCAGTGGGAAGGGTTCACAGGAACAAACTTAAAGGACACATGGTCATAGACTAAGGGGAGGGTGGTAATGGGAGGGAAGTGGGGAGGGTGGGAGGGGGACTGGATTGGGAGTAAAAAGGAGAAAACTGTATTTGAACAATGATTAAAATAAAAAAAAATAAAAAAGAAAATGAGCATCCCTGCTGATAGTCTTCTAACCGAAGAAAACATGTCATGTTCAGATCTGCCCAGTAGAGAAGAGTGGTGGTAAAAATAAAAGAGCTTGACATATTTTTATTTCACGAAGGTCTCTTATTCTGCAAGTCAAATACAGATGCAGACATGAATGTACTGGCCTTTTATTTATTTCCAGTTTTTTTTGTGGCACATTTTTGCTATTTTTATGAGACCAAGCAGTGCATGTTGATTTGACTGGAGACTTGACACAAAGTAAAATGCAAGGTTGCACACTTCCTAAAGCAACATCCATGCTTTAGAACCAATCTTATTTTACCAAAGTTAGTCACATGGAAGTGAAGGACGTTTTTGGTGAGATGTGAGGTTAGTCACTCAGAAATCTCAGGGAATACTTGACAACTTACTTCTGTCTGCTAAGCAGTCTGGAGTGGGTGGGAAGGAGTTAATGTTTTCTGATCTCACCTACTACACCCAGCCCGTGGCCCCACAGGGTCTGGCTTTTTACTCCATAGGATTTTATGAAATATTATTCTTTGGGGTTGTTAAGCTGTTTCCAATTTTCTCATTTTGGATTTCAGAAGACTCCCTGCTAAGTATAACTTTTGAATAGAGGGTTTTTCCAGATTTGTATAGGGTAAAATCTGAAGGCTGGAAAACTTGCTTAACTGTGAAACTCAACAACCAGAGGATTAACATTTGGACATTATAACAAAGCAAATAGTATCTTTTTCTGATAGAAAACAAAACTGTTTCTTATCACTTAATAGCTTTGCTTAGAAGAACAAATTACTAGAAAGAAATAAGTAAAAGAGAATTGTTTTCTATGTTCTTTGTGTTCTTTGAGAACTCAGCTTGAAGAAGTAGGTTCACCCCTTCATTCCGCAGCCATGGGGCCGCAACTGTGTGCCATTCATGTGGACAGCACATGTGTGCCTACTGTGTGCTGGGATTGTTTCAGGCACTGGGGATTCAGGTGCCAGCAAGACAAAGTCTCCATTCCCAAGGACTCACACATGGGAGAGTGTGGTGACTTAGTGGGGAGAGGCAAAGGCAGAGGAATGATGACAACCGTGCGGTTGCCAAGAGGTGGAAGGCGATGGTTGTACTGCCTTACCAAGGTAAAGACCACAGGAAAACAAGTAGTTTGGGAGAAAGAACCATTTGGACACATGAATTTCCTGGTTATATCAGTTGGATAGAGGTGCCTGAAACTCAGGAGACAGGTTTGAGCTGCAGGGACAAGAGTTTGGGAGTCATTGGTGTATGTATTGGTCTGAAGTAGAAGGAATGGCTGAGATCCCAGAGGGCGGGTGTGACGTGCAAAGGAAGGAGACGGGAAGAGAGATGCCAGATCTTCAGGACATTTAAAGGGCAGGTTGTGGACGTAGTTTTGACGGATATCTGTTCTCCTTTGAGGCCCAAAGGAGTTGTGGGAAATGGCTCAGCCAACGTGCCTGTTAACTGTAATACAGAACAAGGAATACTACATTTTCTACTTTAGTACTTCCAGTCTTTCATGGTTTTTCCCTGTTTGATCACGGAACAGGCCATCACCCAACTAGATGGACAAGAATCAAAGGGAGTCACAAAGAACTCGGAAACATTTTTGACAAAAAAGTGTAATTTATTGTATTCCATAAGAAATAGATAATACATATAAATAAATATTGTTTGGTTTAAAGATTAGATTTTATTGGTTTCTAGCTCAAGGTAGGTTACAATGACAAATTGTCATCTGGTTCTTACAGAAATAGTAATATCAATAGGAAAAATGATAGCTAACATAGTGCACGCATACTGGATGTCAGCTGCTGTGCTAAGTGCTTTATAGCTCTCTCATTAATTTTCAGCACAACTTACTGGGTATATGCCATTATTCTTATTTTATAGACGGGGAAACCAAAGCTCTTCATTTCAGGACATTTTCTGACGAAATAACTTTGATACTCAGTATATTTTTGAGAGAAAGAATGAAGGTGCTTTTAGCAATGAAGAAAAATACCACAAGGGTCATTAAATTAATCCAATCTTTTACAATGCAACTGGGAGTCTCATTAGGATTGGTTTTAACTGCAACAAAAATAAGCAAGCTAATAGTAATGTTCATTGCAGAAAAGAGAATGACCTTTCAGAAATGAAGTCTAATCAGTGATTCAGTCACTAATGCGTGTCCATTTTGGCCTTTGGTGCCCAGTCAGATGCCCCATGACACTTCTGCTTGGCGGCCTGAACTCTGGTCTATTTTTGTTCCTATTCGGGATACTGTGCTCATTGCTGCCCAGTTTCCTCTCCCTCATCCGGTCTCTCTCTGTTCCTCCTTCTCATCTCCTTGCTAATTTATCACTTTCATGGTGGAATATGGGTCTGCCTGTGACTTTGTTCATCTCATATCTTGTGCCTAACCTTCCCAGTTCCCTCTGGTCCTGGTGTGGTCCTTGAAGCTACATCAACTAAAATGCTTATAACCAGCAATCCCTGAACACACCTGATCTCATCTGACCTCAGAAGCTAAGCAGGGTCAGGCCTGGTTCGTACTTGGATGAGAGACTAGCAGTCATAAAATATAATAGTGTCTCTTTTTTCTGTTTATTTATTTATTTAGCTATTTTTTTTAGACAACATAATTTATTCTTTCACAGTTCTGGAGGCCAGAAGTCTGAAATTGTGGTATCAGCAGGGCTGTGCTTGCCCTGAAGATGCTAGGGGACAACCTGTTCTTTGCCTCTTCTAGTTTCTTTCTTTTTTTTTATTGTTGTTCAATTGTTCAAGTACAGTTGTCTCCATTTCCCCCATCCCTCCCCACCTCCCACCCTCGATCCTACCCCCTTTGGCTTCGTCCATGTGACTTTTATACATGTTCCTTGATGACGCTTCTCCTGTTTCCCCCCATTATCCCTCTCCTCTCCCTTTAAATATATTGCAGATGCTTTATTTTTTTTTTATTCTGTGCCATGCCTCATATAGCTCTAATAGATCAGACATGAATGATGAAAATACTCTAGAAATTTGTTAATGGGGTCCTGGTCCCCTTTTATAATCTCTTTTGTACAGGGAAAATGCCATGAAATTAAAAAAAAAAAACAAGCAAATAAGAACAAGTGGTCATTTAACCTAGCAAGTTTAGGTTTGATTGAGTTTTGGGAGAGAAGTCAGTTGCTGAAAGTCCAGCTCACACAGTGTTGCCCAACTGAGAGGAGGTGATGAAGGTTTGGGGCAGGGGAGGAAAGCATTGAGCGAAGGGTTTCTTGGCTGGAAGCACAGAAGCTGATGAGAGAGGAAAGGGGAGCTGGGAACACTGGAGGGGCCTTTGCAGCTAAGAAGAGGGGTCTGCATTTGGTAAGAACAATAGCGGGGCCAGTGGGGGGGGCGGTGACCTGGTCAGAGCTGTGGGTGAGCAAAAACATTCTTTGCCAACTGGGAAAATTGAATATGTACTGTTTTTCCATGCCTGAGTTGTCTGTTAGAGCCTGGTTGTTGCTGTGAGAAACCCTGAAGGACATTACAATGGAAAATGGATGAGAAAAATCCATGGTTCTGACATTTCTCAGTTTCTGCACAAAACGTTACTTTTCTTTAAGCAAACTAAATAACTCTTGTTCAAGGGGCAGGCATCTTTTGAGTCTTGCCAATTTAGTTTTAAAAATGTGCTTAAGTTCTCATTTTCAGTATTATATCTATAGGAATTTTGTTGACAATGTCAGTTAAACTGCTAGGTATTTCTTTACTTTCCATTGCAATGAGTAAATTCTCTCTATTTCCAACACATTATTCTTACATTAACATTCCGTTTTTAACAAGTGGGAAAATGGCTTCACTTTCATGTACTTCTTAGTAATATTTGTAGTGCATCGACATTTTTGTGTGATAATTGAAGCTTTCTTTCTTGAAGTTGATGCACAGAAGTAAAATGCCTGTTATCTGTATTGAAAAACTGCAGCTTTTCTCATGACTGTATTTAGCTACAAATTATAACCACATTGCAAGTGAACATACATGAATAGAAAAGTACTTATGAATATATTTATAAAATATATTCAAAACTACTTACTCATAAAATATATACATGAATGAAAAGTGTAGGAAACAACGGTGGACTTACAATACTCGGACAACAGCTTTAATTGCATTTCTGACAGAGGACAGAAGTGTTTAAATGCTTTTTGGCTCATAACAACATTCAGAGGCCTTTGAATTGCAGAAGTTGTAAGTATAAGCTTTTATAGTTATAACTCAGTTTCTTGTCCATTGATACAGCTTCATTTTATGCCTTGCTTCTTCCAAAATTGTGCAATGAAATCAGTGGTTAGGTGTGTAAAAGCTCG
Organism: Phyllostomus hastatus; assembly: GCF_019186645.2. Classification (NCBI taxonomy): domain Eukaryota; kingdom Metazoa; phylum Chordata; class Mammalia; order Chiroptera; family Phyllostomidae; genus Phyllostomus; species Phyllostomus hastatus. Next base: position 29,298,487 of record NW_025333709.1, on the reverse strand, counting down.
AGGATAAAGCAAATATTGGAAGATTGTAGTTGTTTGCGTTAAGCACCGAATGCTCTGAACGAGTCACTGTACAAACCGAACAGATGTTGGCAGCAAGCTGGCACGATGTCACGAACCTCATTCTCATCCTATGTCATTGGGTTACTCTCTAGTGCCTCCGAGGGTAGATGTGCTTTTTAAATAACCAGTTTACTACTAGGGAGCAGCATACACATTAGGGAACATCGAGTACTACATTTTGTTCAATTGAGTATGTAATGACAATTTCAATAGCTTCCTTAACATTCAAATGTTGAAAAGTCTTCCACTGCTTTCCTTCCTCTTTCGGGAGGATACCTCATGCCAAACACTGCAGCGTTTTAGTCTTCTCCCAGAGGTTCCCTGGAGGAAGCTTAAGCAATATTCCTTGGCAAACCCATTCCAATCTGTCATATTTCCTAGGATCAGGAAATTTGTCTCTGCTTCATATTGCTGCATAAGCATTTCTTTGCGTTAATCCTTAGAGGAGGAAAAAAAAGCCCTTTGGGCACCTTCCTCCACGAGATCCATCTCTATGTGTCTGAAGAATATTGTGAAAAGTACGTGCGTGGCAGTAGTGTCACCAGGAGGCCCTGGCACAAAGCCAGTAATTTGGTGTGTTCTTACTTCTGGTGGACTGTTCATGGTTTCATGACTGTCCTCTTGGCTGCTGGAATTAAGGATGTTTCCGGGGAGAGGTGGTGGCGTGTTTTCAGTTTGTGGTAGTAGATTTTGATGGCAGTATTTGCTTCTTTCTTTAGAGTACTTTGCTTTCTTCCTTAGTGTTTTGTGTACTATCAATAGTTATTGTAACTGAAATAAATGGTATCATTTAATGTTATTACTGCTTTAGTTCCCTTCACTGTTCTTACTTAGCCAAGTTAATCTAGAATTCCAGTTCTCTGGGAATCCTCCTCCTCTTGCATTATCTCAGTTACTAATGAGGAACCAAATGATCTTGAGGCAGGATTATTAAGCATCATTTAAAAATATTAGTCTCAGTAGCAACATTTAAAGCATGTATATACAATCCCTCTTCTGAGTTCCCTTATTGCCATCCAGTTTTTGTTGTACTGACAGTAGACTTGTTGATTCAAAATCATTTTCTTTTAGCTAAAGAGTTTCTCAACTTGTTCTAGATCAGGTGCCAGCAAACTGTAGCTCATGAGCCAAATATAGCCTGCAGCCATGTTTATAAATAAAGTTTTATTGAAATACAGCTATGCTTGCTCATTTATGTATTGTCTATGGCTTCTCTTGCTCTACAACAGCATAGCTGAATAGTTGCAACACAGATTATATACATTGCAAAGTCTAAAAAATTTACTGTTTGGCCTTGTACAGAAAAAGTTTGTGAACCTCTGCTCTACATTAATTCATACTTGCTTAAAAGCTCTGTATTGGACATTAAGAAATCTGGGTCTGGTTGTGATACTGTGTTCTAATTAGTTTGTGACTTTGGCCAATCGTGTTGAGTCTCTGGCCTTGGTTTCCTGAGGATGAGGGGGCAGGACTACACGAGTACTGTCCCAGCTTTAAAATTCAGGAAATCTGATTAATAGTGTTTTACTTAAAGTAATTTAAAGTTGATTTTTTTTCTTAGAGATTGAATTTTGGGTTTGCAATAATAATAAACCCTTTTAAGTATCTTAGTATCATACCCAAATTTCCCCTAAATATTCAATGATATAAAATAATAATGTGTAGCTGGCCTACATGAGCTCTATATGTACCAAGTATGGAGGCAGGTACTTCACCTTATCTCTGTAATCTTCAAAATACCTCTGCATACTAGGTGTGAGGGCTCACACAGCCGGAAGAGCTAGGACTTAAACCTGATTTCAGTGGTCAAGTTCTGTGCTCTTTCCACTATAGCAACACTGTTTCTGTTCATTTGCCTCCTCTATTTTAATTCAGTCATTTGAATTATGGTAGCATCTCACTTATCCAGAGGTCACCACCTAAATTATTCAGAATACAGCCAATGATTAAAAAAAAAGAAACAAAAAATTCACAACCAAATAGATGTTCGCTGTACCATTATTTCCCAAGCTCCTCTTTCATAGCCTACTCATTTTCGCTTTAGAAACAAATCTAAATATTTGTTTCGGGCGGACTTTCCCAGATCTCTGTAACTAATGACAAACAAGTTGGAAAGGGAGATGGTCAGAACTACTGGCGTAGGTTTCTCTACACCAGTAGGTGGTGAGTGCGCGCCTGCGTGTAACCGGGAGGAGTGATACATTCTAAACGGCAAGAATGGCGAGCAGGCAGCAACCTTGGGCAACTTAGCGTAAACACACGCTCACCCCAGGAATCTCCCGGTAGCGCTGGGGGATTTTTGCTGCTCATCATAGAGACAGCAAGGAAACGTTAAAAATTAGCACACTCAGTGTAAGAAGGTGGAGAACAAGTGTTTAATTTCACAAAACTGATAAAATTATGAAATATATTAAAAATGTTAAACAGATACACGTGAGTTATTTGACTTTTTTTGCTATTTGGAAGTTCCTTCCTTAAAAGTGCTGAACAAATGAAGTACTTTCAAGTCCAGGTTATTTAGGAAATCTTCCTCCAGATTTTCACCCAGTTTGTCTCCCTTTTCTTTGTTAATGTTTCACTCATTGTTCATTTTCCGAAAACAGTACTCTAAGAGATAAATAACTAATTTAAAAGAAGTCTGACTTCTCGGTTTCCCCTAGTACCAGATTTTTCCCACACCTAATTAAGTTTCAAGATTTTCTATAATCCCTTTTTATTCCCTATGGCTTTAAAGAAAGTTTTGTTGTTTTCCTCTTTTATTCTTTTTATTATCTTCAATGTAGCAGGGTATTTTCTTTTTTTTTTATTAAAGATTTTTTTCTTTTTAGAAAGAAGGGAAGGGAGAGAGAAAAAGGGGTAAAGAAACATCAATGTGTGGTTGCTTCTTGCACACACCCCACTGGGGACCTGGCCTGTAACCCAGGCATGTGCCCTGAGTGGAAATTGAACCAGCAACCCTTGGGTCACAGGCCAGCACTCAATCCACTGAGCCACAGCAGCCAGGGCAGCAGTGTATTTTCTTTCACAGTTTTAAAAAACCATTGTGTATTATCAGCTGTAAGGCTAGTCTTGCACAAGGTGAACTTATTTGACCTAATACCAAGCTTTTGCGGGGGGTGGGGGAGTGGATTTGGCGACCCTTCCAGTTGTTTCTCCCTCGTACCCCGTTCTTGGTTTCTTCTTTCTGATGAACAGGCATTTCCTTCCATGTCTATTTCCTAACTCATCACTTCTAACTGTCTGCTTTGCTGAATATTTTCACAGCTCACACATTTTTTGAGGTAATGATTTATGCAATTTATTTGCAGAAAAATGTGTTGTAACTACTTGTGGAAGCTGAGAGATTTAGGGACATTTAATTTATCCCTTCACTGTGTGTGGGTATCAGGGGAAGGCCGGTTGTTGTCTACTGATATCACACGTCCAAGGCAGTGTACTTCCTCAAAGTAAATTCTTTCTTTGTCCGTTTCGTAATGTCGGTAATAACAAGGACATTAAATCGAGCAAAAGCTCACTTGGAGTCAGATACTGTGTCTAACAGTTTGCATGTATTATCTATATTCGCTGTAGGATTACAGGCAGCCTTCAGCCAACGAATGGGCTGTATTTCAAACATATATTTGCAAACTAGTTATTTTCAACATGAAATATATTTCTCCCTGAAGCCGTGTTGCGGTCACATCTCCAGGCCGGGGTGGATGCCCACGGCCTGTGAGACTCACAGCGGATGTGTGCCAGGGAATGGGTCTGTGGGAAGAAGGTATGTCTGGAGTCCTCCCTGGGGCATGCGATGGACCCACCTTTTTCCTGGCTCCTAACTGTCATTCCAGAGCTGTGACTTCATTCTGAGATCTTCCTTATGGACAGATGGACAATGGGAATGAAGCCACCCAGGTTTAAACCATTTGGACTAGTCATAGAAAAACGAACGTACTGTAACAGAAGAGATCCTGGATATAGTGCCTTAAAGAAAGTAGCATTTTATTTCTCCATCAGGTAATAGGTCCTAATGAATTTTCCAGTTTGCCAGGTCAGGCTTGTCCTAGGAGGTCATCCAACAACTTGGGTTCTATCCATGGTTTTTCTCATCACCAATCCCTAGACCAAAGTCCTTATCTGAATCACAGAAGCTGGTGGAGTCCTCTCTCTGGGCTCCAGCTTGTGGGAGAGCAGAGAGAGGAAGCAATATAGTAACAAGTCCCTTTCAAGCAGGCAAAGTAGGAGAAGACAAATCTGCTTCTTTCATGTTGTGGACAATGCAGTGACACGGCCACCCCTAGCCACAGAGGGGCTGGGGCATGTGCTCTTTAGCTGGGTGACCATGGATGCACCTTAAACCCCGTTACTCCAAGGAGCTGGAGCGTGCATAGGATGAACAGCATCAGTCCCTGCTGTATTACAGCGGAGGTTCCCACATCTAGATGGTGGCTCCAGTAGGATAGAATGTGCTGGACGTGGCAGTAGAGGATGGATACAGTGACCCAGGGGGTAGATTTTGAGGAACCATCAGATGCTGGGACCCCTGCCATTGTAACATCTGAAAAGCACTTGTCATAGGTTTTCACCCCCACCTCGTCCTTCTTGCCTCTCTTTTTCCTTCGGAAGGCTTAGGGCAGAGCTGGCTTCAGGGTCAGCTGACCTGTGAGTGGCACGGCACCCGGTACTCAGAGGGGTTCCAGGCTTGCTTTGGTGCTCTGCTGTCACTGTCCTGAAATCCTTAATTATTTCATCTGTGTACTTGTGTTTCGTAAGTGAGGTTTGATGGGACATGGGGCGTGTGTGTGAGCGGTGGAGATGCACTAGGCAGCAGCGTGTGGACGTGCGGCCCTGTGCCAGCTGGCACAGCAGTGGCCGTGTGGGTGCTGAGCAGTGGGCTTGAGGGCTGCCTGGTTTTGAATGCCGAAACATTGAAAAGTGAAAACTCACAGGCTTACAGATAGAAATTACATTTAACCATTGTTCATGGAAAATAGCGCTCTTTTCATGTGAGCATCAGATGAAACTTTTATTAATGAGGAAGATAATATAAAGTGAAAATTATCCTTTAAATTGGCAATACAGCCATAGCATGTATAAACAGGCATTTTGAATTATATACAAAATTTGAAGCCACTTCCAATTTTTTTGTATGATCTCCATAATTAACAGGAAATAGAAGAAATATTGAAATGCCATTGTATAAATTTATATTTAAAATTAAATTCAGACTTAACCCTAAACTGATTTATAAGAAGAGCTAAATCCTTTTATTAAAATTGCTCCATGAGAATCATCAACTCTAGACATTAAAATATTTATTTTAGAATAACTTATCAAAAATCTATTCCAACTTGTCACAGTCTATAAAACAGTCTTAACAGCAACAGTAACGGTTGCATCTGACAAAAGATCTTCACCCAAATGAAAAGCTAAAACCAGTTGTTTGCAATCCTGCATTTTTGTTGAGCTACTGATGCCATTTGCAGTTACACGGATTAAAAATAATGTTGCCAAAACTATACATTCTGATGCATGAACATAGGAATTTGCAGCAAAGTGAGCCAGAAAACCACATTAATAATGTATTGTTATTGATTGCAGCACATTAAATTGACACAAAATATTATATTTGTGCAATTTGTAAGTGTATGTGATTTCTCATATATCACTCTTAATGGCTATTATGTTTTATAAGTAATAACATATTTTTGAAGGAAAAAATTTATATTTTTGCCCCCTTCCTTGGCCCCTACTGATCTCATGTTGACCTTTGGTTCTCAAGGGTCTTTGCCCAAAGGAGTCCTTGCTGAGGGCGCCATTCCTAGATTCCACCCCTTCCAACCTTTTCCTACTAGTTTTTCATACTGATAAAAAAGATAAATCTATAAAGTGCTGTCTCTGGAGGTATTAATCACCGACGGTGGTGGTGTCTCGTTATTTCTGTGAGGCCCGTGATTTCTGCCATATCCGACAGTGCGCCCTCTGCAGACAGCCTCTGGGATTGTTGGTTGAATAAGTGAGGCGTCCCCAGGAACTGCCTTTTAATCGAGGACTTTTGGCTGAAGTTAAATGAGTAAAACCAAATGGCGGAATTTCAGCTGGGAAATATTTTAGGCCGGGAGACCTCCCAGGAGCCCTTAGAATCAAGCCAAATGTTGTAAACTATTTGGCCTCCTTTTCTGTCTGTACTTGTAAATGGCCCTGGAATGCCTGTGACAAAATTTTCTTAGGCGGAGAATGGCCGAGAAAAATAGGCAGTTGTCTTCAGAGCTCTCAGAGCAGAGACACCTCGACCTTACGATGCTAACAATTCAGAAGAGCTTTTCTCAGCCATGAAGCTTCATTTCCATGTGGGTGCCATGGCGCGGCGTGCTAACAGGCATTTGCAGTGAGATTACCCTCTAATGAGATCACCTGCTGAAAAATCCATTTCGATTTCACAAAACTCACTATAGGTGTAAATTACAGCTCTAAAAATGTAGAAAAAGCCACTTGAAATAAATTGGCTGAGTAAAAATTGTATTTCTGAAATTACTGGTTGTTATGAGGATGGAATGTCGATGCATTGGTCTGTGAGGATTCATATTTTTGTGCCTGTATTTAAAATGCAAAATGATTGTTAAAAGAAATGTGATTTTATTTTAACAGAGATACTGAAAACTCATAAAATACAGTTGTTTTCAAATACTGTCACGCACCTGGATACTTCCCACAAGCACAGATACATCAAGTGGGCTCCGTGGTTTGGTTTAAGATGGCTCCCCCTGGTGGTTGCTGTTAAGAAAGGTACAGGCTTGGCAATAGTCACCACATTTCTTCCCTTTGGCATTTCTCTGCAACTCAAATCTCAAAAGCATCTCGAGAGGTCTCCTATACCTGGATCAAAATCAGTTTTGAGTGTCAAGAAACTCATCATATTTTCCTAAACCTTTGGCCTATTTTTAGTGTATTTTTCCCAGAATGTATCTTTTAATTGCAGTCTTAGTATTTTCCATCTGTTCCAGAAAGGCTCTGGGTTGAATGCGAAGTTTATTAAGCCCACGCTCCATGGGCGTCACCCCTCGGGGTCTGGTGGCTACAGTAGGAAATAACAAACGAAACTCACTGCCCTCGTAGAGCTTCTGTACTAACACACATGCAGATACGATTTATAAAGACATAAGCCAGAAAGACTGGTATGTTTGACTTCACCTGTATGTAAAGCTTTTGTATAGCTAAAGGGACAACAAATTAAACAACAAATAAAGAGAGCCATGGCTGGTGTAGCTCAGTGGATTGAGCGTGGGCTGTGAACCAAAGTGTCGCAGGTTCAATTCCCAGTCAGGCCACATACCTGGGTTGCAGGCCATAATCCCCAGCAACCACACATTGATGTTTCTCTCTCTCTCTCTTTCTCCCTCCCTTCCCTCTCTAAAAATAAATAAATAAAATATTTAAAAAGAAAGAAACAAACAAAAAACAAATAAAGGATGGCCAAGGAGAAAATACTTGCAACCAGAGGAGCTCCAATAAACATGTAAGGAAGAAAACCAATAGAAACAAAAATGTGCCGAAGATATAAGTAGGCTCCGATTGTGAAAAACTTTTCAGTTTTCTGTAGTAATAATTGGCACAAGTGGGATTTTGAATTTCCTCAGTAATAGAAACTGGCAAAAAATGCTCTTTAGAAAAAAAGATGGCACGCCACTGTAAATCCTGTGTCTCTACAACCTCAGGCTGGTCCGTCCTTCATGGGGGTTGAGCGTGGCTGCCACCTTGTGACCCTGCTTGGAACTGCATGTTCCCTACCCTTCGGGCAAGTGGGAGATGAGGGACCTTGTCCCGTCAGTATCACCTCCACGCTAAACTCAGCCCTGCACTCCATCCACCACTGACAACCCTCGGGTCATAGAGTGTCCCCTGATTGATTTAAGTGCATTAGGTTGATTGGTGGAGTATTTCAGACAAGACTCCGTCACTGCTCAAATTTTGCAGTTACGAGCGTTTACAGTGATGGAACATAGTTTTTGATTTCCTATTATCTGCTGCAATGCCTTTCCTCCTCGTACAGATCAAATCCCTCATTCCCTATAGGGCTGATCTCAATGCTAGATCATTTTCTATACATTTCTAGTCCCTCCTGAAACTTCCCCTCTTCCTGCCCTAGCTCATTCTGTCCCTGTGATTGGATCCCTTTGTCTTGTTCAAAGGGGATATTATTCCTGTTTATTGGTACAAAGGATCACTGAATTCTGTGAAGACTTTGGGGAAAAAAAATTAGTGGTTTTTCCCTTTTCTCTGAGCCCTTGGGTGCTGTGTACCCAATCTTCTAGTCTCGACAAGTTGGCAGCTGTGACTCTGGAATGCAAGCTAATTAAATTGTGCTTATATTTAGTTTTAGGCAAGGCTGACTTTCTTTCAATGTTAGGTTTAGTCTGTGTGGCTTTGTTATACACAATCCTGGTAACTAGGGCCCCTAGGAGAGATTTTATGTAGCTGCACCGAGAAAGGCATGCAGTGGTAGAAAGTGGAGGAGGCATGGGAGAGGGTTCAGAGAGCACCTCTGTGTTCTACCAGTATGTAAATCATTTAACAGAGCAAATGCTTTAACAGTAAAAGCCAGCTTTCCTGGAGCAATTGACGACTTCCTTTTCTGTTTGAGCCAAAGAAAAGTTAGGCATTTCACCCCTAGGTGGTGTTGTATTGGTTTCTGTGTGAGTCATCTCTTCAGATCCTTGTCGTTTTTCCAGTTTTCTTAGTTGTTAAAAAGAATCCCATTGCCCCACCTTCCAGGTCTGCTGTAGCCCCAAGGTGGACTCTCTAGTTATTTACAGGTTAGCCCTTTAAACTCATGGAATTTTTGGACACTTTGTGATGGGCATCTTCTTCAGAAGTGGTGATCCACTTCCCAGCCTTTGTAAACAGAACACACGGGGCTTCACCTGATTCGGTGCCAGACACTTGATGTCCACTACTGGGTAACACACTCAGAGACACTCCCCAGCAGGTGGCATTCAGAGAAGGAAACTGAAGCTCCAAAAGATTAAATAGTTTTCCAAAGCAGCACAGAAAAGTAACATAATATATTTATTATGTTTGTTTATTTAATAACAGTATCATAATTGTATTATATATTTATTAAATAATTAATGATAATACATTTATAATGTGCATTATTAAATAGATAATAAATATATTACACATATTTGTACATATTATATTGTATATTTACATATATAATATAATTCTCCTAGCTAGTCAGTATCAGTAAGGATATTAGGATGAATGTTTATAATCTAATTTCCTCACTATTAACATTTTAAAGTTATAATAACCTTTAGAATTCAAGTTACCTGAATATTTGGGGGTGATTTAAGCTTCAAGTGTCCGATAGCCAGAGCTACCCAGGTTTTCCCAACTTTACCTTGACCCAGCCGATGGAATCCATGCTTTCCTGTGGACTACATACACTGCAGGGGCGGGGGGTGGGGAGTGTTGCCATCCGCTAAGAGGATGGAGACTAGAGTGGGTTTTGGACAGAGCTCTAACCCTGGGCTTCATAACCTTTGAATCCAGCTACTGGCTAACTGATCTGAAAGACAGGTGAGGCCCTACAGGATCCCAAAGATCAGTGGATTTTTAAGAAGGATAATGCTTTGGAGTACTCTGTTACAGTAATTAACAACAGAGAGTAGGTAAGAAAATGATCTATAATACAGTCTTCATGGGACTGAAAGTGAATTTTTAGACATTCGGGTAGAACTGTAATCTGTTCCTGAAAGATATTTTTCAAAGTTCTTTGCACAGTAAATTCTAGATATGTTTATCCTATTCCTGGGTCTTAAGCCACATAATATTGCAAAGTCATAAACAATTTATTCCAGCATTTAAATGGTCAATACATAGATGGACTTAAATAAAAGAAACCAAGATTAAAAATAAATTTGTTTTAAAAAAGAAAAATAAAAAAATTTGTTTTGAGTTGCAAGTGAAATTCACGAACTATGAACTTGTAAAATGAAACCCAGTTTGTGTCACCTAACAAATAGGGAAGATAACAGGGAGCTCTTAAAACTGATTGTTTTTCTTTGTTCATCTTTCTCCTGAGCCTTTTCGTAGATGTTCTAACTAAGTTACAGGCTTAACAAAGGTCTGGAAACATGTTAATATGCATAACATTTCAGGTACGACCACATGCATGCAAGAGACTATTTTTTTTCCCAAATCCTATATATTTCCTGTATTTATGTTAGATTTGTATGCACAGCCAACTCTTTCATAGGAAACATTCTACATTTGTTTGAAATTCATCAAAGGTAGTTTACATTATTGTTCCATCATTATCATTTTATGATTCATAGTGTGTAATTATAAAATATCATTTGAGACAGCCTTATGTGTGGAGAAAATCTCAAAATAGTTTAAAGTGCCATTAAGTGATAATTATTTGTTCAGAAGATAAAGTGTTTATTTCCTAAAGCAAATTCAGAAAGTAGCACACCTCAAAAAAAAAAACCCAAATGTTTGAGTAATTATCTCTGAATTCAGAAACCTTTGCCGCCTGCCTTTCAAGAGGGTAGAGTATAAGCATGCAATTTCTAAATAGCCTGTGTTCTTTGGAATGTTGAAATTATGTTGTTGTTCTTACTTGCAAGAAATGATAAATAACGGAGTCCTGGTGTACATCTTATTTTCCAGTGATTCTTGACAAAGTTACTGCACCATCTTGTTTGGGACTTCTAGACACTAAATAGTAAACTAGTATATGTTTTTAATTACTCAGTCCCTGTTTGGAAGTTTTCTCTTCCTTCCTCTCTCCCTTTCCTCCTTGCCTCTGGCCTTGGTGCATCCATCCATCTCTCTCTCTCTGTCTCTCTGTCTCTCTCTCTCTGAAATGTTGCATGAATAAAGATTCTTTTTTTTTAAGTTTCTTTAGACTTCTATTTGGCAATATTTCTGGCAGTCTCTGGTCATAAAACTTGACTTCCTGCCTATATTTTTTCTCTGCTTTCTCTACTTTCTACTCTGTCTCACAGATTTACAAGCTAGCGGGCAAGGTTTTGTCTGATTCTGTTTTATGCTGTGATTTCACTGGACACGCTGCACGGTGACATGGAGCTGCTTTTAAACCCTCTCTCTGCACTCTCTCTCCTATCAGGGTGCCAACAGTCATAGATCAATTTTTGTTTCTTGCTAGTGATTTTTAGAAAATGTCCCAACAACTGATTTTTCTATAGAGTGATAGATCTTCCATCATGCTGTCTGACATGCAATATGTATACTTAGCTCTTATTTTTTGGAATTTACACTGAAGGCCAGATGGCAAAGTTACCCTTGAATCACAGCATAGCTATATTTCAGGGGGCGGAAATGAGTCAAAGAGTAACACAGCCTGAGGACAGTTAATTGGGGGAGCCGCTTCGGGCTTTCTTTGAATACTGGCTAGACAGAGATGGTTTCTCACTCACTGAAACATGTTATACAATAGGCATTGAGGGAGTTTGAACTGAAGGGTTGGATTGTAGCATAGGGACTGCTTTGACCTTGTCCTTGCAGCAAGGTGGTCACCACAGGTGGCACTTCTATTTTTAGGATGGGTAAGCTAAGAGCTCTGTACGTGCCTTCATTCAACAGGTGTTTACTGGACCACCTACTATACACTGTTTTAGAACAAAAACGTGTTCAGTGCTAAAAGGTGCTAAGGGTGTCTTTTGCTTCTTCGGTAATGAATGAAGGATCCGTGTAATAGAATCACCTACTAAGAGCACAAGGGTGAGTGTTAGCATCTGTGCATTCTCAGAAGAGGAAGGTGGGCGCTGAGGAGAGAAGGACTGAGCAGAACTCCTGTGGGATCGCCCAGAGCAAGGCGGGTGGGGGAAGTGTGGGGAGGGGTAGGTAGAAGCAGAGGATGCAGGGGGATCCCCTGAGGGTTGGAAGGGGACTGAGTCACTAGCAGGGACCAGTGCTCACTTGCATGGGGGAAAGGCAAGGTCTCAGGGCACATGGTGTGGCATCGGGCACCATGGCCCTGCACCCTGGGGTGGCACAGCTAATGGAGCAGTCTCTCTGGTGTAAACCCTTAGGGCGTAGAACCACAGCCCCTCAGCAGTCCTCTGAGGAACTGGAAGCCAAAGCCCCTTCCTCTGTTCATCCTTTGAATCCTTGCACCACCCGAAGGAAGGAGGGCCCCCCCCAAAACGTGCCTGACTAATGTTTCTCACCACGTTTTGAGTGGAGACGCGCGAATGGAGTTAGCAAGGTAAAATGGTGTGGCATTTCTTGCACGGCAGTGTGACATGGTCAGATCCACGCCCACGACACCTCGAAGCCATTTTGGGCTCGTCTGTGGCTGCTCCTGGTCTCACTTCTCACGGTTTATCCCTTCCCCGAACTCCTCCCTCCTCTCCACCTCGCCTCAAAGGTTGCTTGTTCTGTGTCCCATTCTTTCAAGTCTAAATATAATGAGAAGTTCAAGAGCCTATAATTAAATTCAGAACTAAATATTCATAGGGAGAAAAATGAATTAAAATGCAAGCCATCTCAGAGTTGAACGGAACACTTAAAATCCAGAGGGCAAAAGGGTCTTCTAACTTGTTTTGGGTGCAAAAACTCATTTATAAGGCAAATTTTACATGGACTGAAATGTATAACACAGACCACAGTAGAGCCCTGGTTTGGAGTAGGGAGACTGAAGGCACCCCTTTAACCTGTGATGTGCCCCAAAGTCCCTTTCGTGGTATCTTAGAGTTCTTCTGAAAACCACCATTTTAGCCCAAGGAACCGGTAATGAGGGTGTAGGAGCTGGGGGACATTAGACACGCCGCACAGACCAGTGGGGAAGACTGTTTTAGGTAGTGGGGTCTTTTATTCTTATCGTCCTAACATCAGAGCAAATGCCCAGAAGCCAGATGTGTGTACAGGTGTAAGCATTCCACTGTAACACGTGGGTTTTAACATTTCACCAGCCGTTCACTCCCCTAGCAATTGAAAAATGCAATTGTAAGATGTTTATTGGCTTTGAACACATAAGACCAAGAAGTAGGGATGATTATGCCATTCTGCCAGGCGCACCTTGTGTTCTCAGTTCATGTATTCATTCAACAAACACTCAATTCTATTCCAGATGTGGGAAAGAGCAGTGAGAAAAACTGATAAGGTGACTCCTCTGAAGGGGCTTACATTCTAGAAGAGACAGAGAGACAAGAACCAAACAAATAAATGTCATGTGCTAATATAATCATGTGAACCATAAAGAAACAGGTTTATTTTTCTTTTTTTTTTAGCAGCCTGCATTTCTAGTGGTCTTGAACATTGATGCTATTAGAAGTGACTAGCATGATGCCCTTGTTTAACAGATGTCTAGTGGATGTTGGAGGAAATGAAGAAGAGACTCAGAACTTTTCACCCTGGGAAACAGACACTTCTGAAGAAGTTACCCATCCTACATTTAATAATAGGATTAATGGTTCAGACAGATAGAAGAATTGGTTTCATTTTCTAGCGTAACTATTTTCCTGTCATCATCAATAATCTTCCACCCTGAATCTTCAAGGGTAGTGGTAGTTTATTTAACCTGATCCAACTCATAGGCAGAATTAGTACCACGCTATGCTCCTCACAAAGAATGTACTCCTGCAAGAGTATGAAAAACGCTTTCTTTGTTACCCCATTTCCCTTGTAATGTGCCACCCCCATGACTCATTCTCTTCTGCAACCCAAGAGTTGCCTTCCCTTCTGAGCCTCTTCCTTTCCTCTCATTTCTTCTTAAACGTCCTGCAGTCTGACTCTGGTCCTCACCACTCCACTGAAACTGCTCTTGTCAGGGCCCCCCTGACCTCCATGCTGCCAAACCCAGTTGCCCCTCCTCTGGTTCATCTTACTTGACTGTCAGCAGCATTTGGCACGATTGATCCTTTTCTCCTCTTTGACACACTTGCCCTCACTTGGCCTCCAGGACACCATGGTCACCTGCTTATTTTCCTTCTCATTGTCACACTGGCCACTCCTTGTCAGCCTCTTTGCTGGCCTCTCCTCCTCTCCATGGCTATGAAATGTGGGGTTTTGTGGCTCATCCCTCCTTCACCTTCTCTTCACCATTTCTCACTGTTTCCATGAACGGTTTCCTCAGGGATCTCATCCAGGTACACTGCCTTCATATCGATTGGCCAATGACTCACACATTCACGTACCTTTGTCCTCCTGTCCTCTTTCTTGGACCTTGAACTTATGCATCCAGGTGTCTACTTAGCATCTCCACTTGGGTGTCTACCGGATGGGTCAGACTCACCATGTCCACGCTGTAACTCCTGATTTCCCCCCCCAGTCTCGCTCCTCCTGTGGCCTTCCCCATCTCAGTGGATGGCAGTGCCCGTCTTCTGACTGGCTGGAAGCGTGAAGTCATCATTTCCTGGCCCATCCGATGGGCCAGGAAAGCCTCCCGGATCTCCCTGCGTGCTGCGTACATGCCACATCCAGTCACGTCTCAGCGCTCCCCCTGCCCCTCCATGCTGCCATCCTCTCTTTCTGGATGACCTCTCAGGCAGCGGTGTCCAAACTTTGGGCGTCTCCGGGCCACACTGGAAGAAGAAGGGTTGTCTTGGGCCACACATCAAATACACAAGCACTAAAGAAAACTGATGAGTAAAGAAAAAAGGTTTTAAGTAAATTTACGATTTTGTGTTGGGCCGCATGCAGCCTGCGGGCAGTGGGTGGGGCTGCCCCCCCCCCCACCGCCCCCCCACAGCTGCTTGTTGCTCCTCCTGTTGCCCTCGACCCTCTGCAGCATTTTCAACACAACGGGCGGAGGTCCTTGAAAACGTAAGTCAGATCATGCCACTCTTTACTCAATCCTGGTAGGAAGTTTCCTCGTTTTGTCTAACCTATAAAGTCCTTTCAAAACCCTGTGTAGTCGGGCCCTTCCTTCTGCTCCATCTGATCTCTTCCCACTCCTCCCTCACCCCCTGCTTTCACCACAAGCCCCCTTGCTGTTCCGGACACCCGCCAGGCCTGCTCCTGCCTGAAGGACTTCGTACTGGCAACTCTGCTGCAATCTACCCCTGAGATTAGGTTAAATCCCTCACGTTGTTGAACGTGTTGCTCAAATGTCAAGTTTCAAGGAGGCCTGCTCTGGCATTCTGATTGATTTTTAGCCCTGTCTCCTATCTTTCTCAATCTGTTGTAATTTTTTCCTTCATTGCCCTCTGACCCAATGTACCATAATTTTCTTATTTATTATGCTCATTGGTATTGTCTCCCAGGAATATAACCTCCACAAAGCAAAGCATCTATTCTGTATTCAGTAACGTACCCCAAGCTCTTAGAAAAATGCAAAATTGGCCAAGTAAATGAGTGGAAAAATTAGAGAGCAACGTAAACTTTTCTGGTTCCGTATGGCAGGTGGAGGGAGGGAGTACCCCTCCCATCCCTCAGGAAACAACTTCAAATGTCCCACTAGGTATTTCTGTTTTCCAAAGGGCCTGTTCTGGATTCTGCTCCTCAACGAGGCTCAACCAAGCATTGTATTTATGTTTCCCTCCTGACGGTGCCCAGTGCCCTGCTTCCTCTCTCTGTCTCTCTCTCCCCCCTTGGGGACTCCCACTTTCTGTACGCGAAGAACTTTCTGATACCCCTTGGTGTGCCTACCCCAAACACGCTCATGTGTACCAAAATGAAGGGCCTTCCAGTTTCAGTGACTTAGAAGGCAGGGGAAGGACCACGTTTGCTTGCTTGAACATAACTTTGGGTTTTTGCACTGCTCCGTCACCTCTTATCTTTCACCCCAGTGATTTTTACTACCCCGATATGCCCAGATACAGTGCTGTCCTCAAGAGGAATTCTTGCAGAGGGTAAGAGCGATGTGGTTCGCAGTAACTTCATTTCAAGCATCATGTTCAATGAAGGATCGACAAGCTCTTAGTGCAGGCTCTGGTGATGATGCTTTGTGCCAGGCTGGTTTTCTCTTAAGGTCACATTGAACCTGACCTTCAGACTTTAAACAAGGGCTCAGAGACAGGGGGGTGAATGAAGACACTAGACAGAGATTAGTAATTTCTGAAAAAGACTCCAAAAGGTAACAATCAGAATAACGAGAACATCTGCTGATGTAAATGTGCCTATAGTACACAGGCAGAGAGAACTGAGAGGGCTGGAAGCAGCTGCGGAAAACACGAAGGTCGTTTCCGGCCATGCTTTCGGCAGTGCGTTATCAGAGGAGGAGCGCGGAAAAGAGCGGGTCATCCTCATGGGTGTGTATCCTTCTGAGTCCATGGAACCGTGAAGTCCAAGTGGTGGAGAATTGCCCTCGTCGTCCGGACATATAAGCTAGTGTCTTCGGTAGTGTGCCTTTCTATGCTGATTTCTTTGCATGAATGTTGGTTAATTTTCACATGTGTAAATGGCAGTCAGCTTTGGTGATGAAGTGTCTTTGGCTGGTAAAAGTATCTTTATCAGATGATGATTTGTAGAGTAGGTGCTACATGAAGGCAGGGAATTATTTTTATTTTCTTTACTGTTCTATTTCCAGGTGCTAGAATAATGCTTAGCACATGGTCAGTTGTATTTGTTCAGTTACAGAATGCATCTTCCATGGGTCAATCTGCTGTGTATTTAAAGCCCAATATATACCTCTTCGCATTATAGTGATGTTAGTGGAAATAGACCCAAGATTGTACAGCATGACTTTGTCTCAGGGAATCTCATTGTCGCTAGAAGGACTAAGCCTAAATGAAGGCTGTTAGAAGGTGATTGCTACAAAACAGTAAAGTTTATGGTTGAAAAATCTCTACTGAAACTTTTTAAGAGCTCTCTCAGGATATTCCTCATAAAACCTGGAGCTGACATGGAATGTCATTTCATCTGGTCCAGTTCACCCAAAGGACAGACATTTATCTTTTGTTTAGAAGCAAAAATAAAAGCAAGCTTGAACTTTTACTGACCCTTGAGCCCTTGCACTGACCACATATCGGGCGGCTGCGCGGCTGCCTCTGTGTTAGGAATGCGGGCTGGGGCTGGCAGGTCGCCCTGGAGCACCAGCCTCAGGGATCCGGGGGGTTCCACCTTCCCCTGGCTCGTGGCTTTGGGCAGTTGCTGTCTTAACCACAGGGCACTCTAGCAGCTCTATTTGCAAGCTACCACTTCCCCCAAGGAAGGTGTGATAGAATGTCTACCTGTCTACTTTATGGGCCCATTTGGAAATTCCAAATAAGATGTGTTTGAACAGTTTTATACAAATAAAAGTAGAAACTTTGATCATGGGTAAAGGAAAAATCGAACAGGGAATATATGAAAGTTATTCTAACTTTACAAAAGTAATGCTGATTAATGAAACTATGAACTTCTAAAGAAAGAATAAGGAAACAGCTGACGATGCCCTGCAACCACGGGCCGCCATCCCTCTGTCTGAGGAGCCCCACAGACAGAAGTCTGTTTCTGCCGGAGCAGCCGAGACACGGGATCGCGGTAATGAAAACAGTGTGAGCAGTGCTATGTTTTAAATTTGATCCAGATTGGATATAACCATAGCGCAAGAAATGGCTTTACTGGGGTAAAATATACAGGGTCTCAAAGCTGAAGTGTAGATGTTAGGAGACATTTGATGTTGAGCTTTCATCTACACATCCGAGGAATCACCAGGACCCTCAGGTAGGGGGTGAGGGTGGGTGGATTCAGGCACCTGCCAGTGTGATGCAGAGACAGTCTCCCTCTCAGACAAGCACTTACTCCTTGAAGTTTTCTCTTAACCGTGGAGAAGGGGTGTTGCAGAGACTGGCTCTGGCTTGTACAATCTTCGTGTTTCGTATTCTGTGTGTGGTTTCCTCTGCATGCTTCAGCAGTCTGTGTCTGTAGCTATGGGAGTGCAGGCCTGAGCTGCGTCCTGTAAGAATGTACAAGATATACACCTGTTGCCTATCTTGGCAGGTGAAGTCCCTCGCTGTAATGTGTACTGGTATGGAAGTTGTGGGGTATACTGGAAAACCAGACTTTCCTCGTTGATTTTGTGAAGGTTGCATGTGACAGCATCATAAGAAACTCACCAAATCAGCTAGGACTTAATGGCCCACAAGTCAGCCTCCAATTCCTTTGATAGCTTTGGGAAATAACCCATGAATGTATTTTTTCTTTGCCTTGTGGCAATGCATTGTGTTCCCTGGAGGCCGAGGTGACTTGTTCCCGTCCATTGTTAATGAAGAACCTCTTGGGGGCCAGGCTGTCCGTGGGGCCCAGGAACATGGGAGACGCCACAGACGTGGGCCTCGCAGCCTGGAGCGTTCGGTCTGCATTTCTTTCGGTTTCTGAGTTAAAATGTTGTACATTTCCATTTCCTGGTTCCCTTTATTAGGCAGCAAGGTTAATCTGATCGAGGAGAGGGAGGGGACAAAAATAAACTCGTGAGGGTTGTGTTTATGTACTGTTACTCTGAATTGGGAACTCATGAAAACAGTGTTTTTAAAAAATTTTCTGATTCATAAAGTAAGACATGGTCATTGTAAGAACATTTGTAAAATATAAAGAATTTGTAGAATACAATGAAGAAGATAAAACTTACTTTTAATGCTAATACTAGGGATAATCACAGGAACCTTTGATATACTTCTTTCTAGGACAATTTATATTATGCTTTTTGGAACCATATGGTATTTTTCTACTTTAACTATCTTGCACTTCATTCCATGACATTAAGTATTTTCTACAATGCACTTTTCCATAGCTGTAATGCTATTCCTTCTCAGGGAGGTACCAAAACCTATCTCACCAGTCCCTGGTACTGCACAGTCTCCTCATTATAAACCTTGATGGTATGAATATCCTGAAAAATAAAAACTTACACTTATTCATAATAACTTCCTTTTTATAAAGTCTAAGAAATAAGTTTGCTGAATCAAAGGTTATGCACATTTAAAAAGCATTTGATACACATTACCAAATATTGAAGTGTATTTTAACACTCATTTTGTGAAACAGATTTAATCTTTTATTTAAAAAAGCTTCTAGCACCCTGGCTGACATAGCTCGGTGGATTGAGCATGGGCTGCGATCCAAAGTGTCACAGGTTCGATTCTCAGTCAGGGCACATGCCTGGGTTGCAGGCCATGGCCCCCAGCAACTGCACATTGATGTTTCTCTTTCTCTCTTTCTCCCTCCCTTCCCTCTCTAAAAATAAATAAATTTTAAAAAATCTTTTAAAAAGTTTCTAGCTTTTTATCTTATATTTATTGTCTATAGTAATTTTGAAACAATTATCTGTTGAATTTTGAGAAGAAAATGAACATCATAAAAGCAAATAATACCAAAATGCCTGCTATTCAGAAAAAGCATGAAAATATTATTTGCAATGTTATGTTACATTCTTTGTGCAAAAAAATAGACTTTGACATTTTTAGCTGGCATTTTCATTAAGGCGAGGACATGCATTCTAAATGCAGGGGCATAAAGTCTGTTCTTGTGTCGAGTACATTTCAGTTAACTGTGACTTTCTCTGTACAACACTGAGTAGTGTGTAGAAGGTGAGGTTTTTTTAATGATCCCATGTATGTGGCTGATTTTTAAAGGTTTTTAAAAAACATTTCTTCGGTAAATAGCACTCACTTTGAAATATTTCCCAGTCATTAAGAAAACCGCTTCCGTTGGTATTTTCCACCCAGAAGGCGAACAACGGACGTGCTGCCCCCTTGTGGCCGGAGCCGGGATGGCGGCTCTTTTTGCGCTTTCTGCAACGTTTGCTTTGGCTTT
The DNA here is from genome assembly GCF_019186645.2 of Phyllostomus hastatus. Classification (NCBI taxonomy): domain Eukaryota; kingdom Metazoa; phylum Chordata; class Mammalia; order Chiroptera; family Phyllostomidae; genus Phyllostomus; species Phyllostomus hastatus. The sequence continues at coordinate 29,278,741 of NW_025333709.1, read as the reverse complement.
TCTCAGGCGATCATGCTTTGTGTTTTTCCGAAGCAATTTCACAATTAAGTTTATAGAGGGCCAAAGGAAAATTGGTGACAATGAAACTGAGGGAATTTAGAAACAAATCTGTTGAAAAGCAAGGGAAGGTTTTCTTCCTGTTCCTTCGTGTCTGCTAATTTTAAAGCGAACACCCGAACAAACCCTCATTCTGACGTTGTTTTTCCGCCCTTCTTTCAGTGCTCTGCGGAGGGGGCGACAGCTTTCTGTGTGGCAGTGGCATCTGCATCCCCAGGAAACTGCAGTGTAACGGCTACAACGACTGCGACGACTGGAGCGACGAGGCCCGTTGCAGTAGGTGACAGGCTGTTTGGGGGTCGTGCGGGAGGACAGGGGTTCCATTCAGGGGCCTAGAAACCAGAGCCACGCCATTGTCACATCCTGACAACCACGGGCATTGGAGTAGCCTCCTGGTCGTTTGCCTTTCTGAAGCGAGCAAGCGTGTTTATCTTCCTGCCCCGGACAGCAGTGTTTGCTCACCTTTCAAAGGCGTGATTTCGTGCCACACTCAGCAGCAGGAGCCACCCTGGAACCGGTCCGAGATTGCAGTGTTTTTGCCTCAAGTGCCTTAAAATTAGGAGAAGGCTTTTCGTTTATTTTGTTTGGGTGAGGATTTTTGTTTTTGTTTTTAAAGCTTCACGAGTGTAAAGGTCAGCTATTTAAAAAGGGCATTTTTAATAGGAAAAGTTTTCACCCTCGTGATTCTTCGCATTCATGACACAGCAGAGGCAAAGCCCCTTGTTTGTTTGTGCTTCCTCTGAACCTGAAGACAGTCAGTGGCATTAACTGTTTTAAATCTGCGGGTCATTGGATTTGGCCTTAAGCTCCTCAATTGACTTCCTGTTGATTTGATTAGTGGTTTTCACTGAATTGATGGGTGGTTTTCCCATATTGTATTAGTCTGCGTGGGCTGCCAAACAAAATACCACAGGCCTCACGACTTGAACAGCAGAAATTTGTTTCTCAGAGTTCTGGAGGCTGGAAAGGCCAAGATCAAGGTCCGACAGGGTTCATTCAGTGTCTGTTGGGAGTTCTCTTCCCAGCCTGTAGGCAGCTGCTGTCTCCTGTGTGCTTGTGTGATATTGTGTAAAGGGAGAGAGGGCAAGAGAGAGGGGAAGAGGGAGAGGAAAGGAATAAAAGAGGGAGGAGAGGAAGATATGTAGAGAGAGAGAGAGAGAGAGATTGAGTAAGGTTGGGGGGTTTTCTGGTATGGCATCCTCTACATACAAGGGCACCAGCCTTATTGGGTTAGTACCTCACCCTTATGACCTCATTCAGCCTACGTGACCTCCTCTCAGCCCTGTCTCTGCATATAGTCATGCTGGGAGTCAGGGCTTCCACACACAGACATTCAGTCCATAACAAATACACATCAGATTCCAAGTCACTTTCCACTTTTGCAACAGATGAAAAGGAAAAATGAGCCTCAAGGATACCATGTAGGTTCTGCATCCAAAACAGAGCCATAGGCAGCTGTATTCTAGTTGCTTTTTAATGGTTATATGAGCAGCAACAGTGACTGTGGGAAAAACTGTGTTTTCCTCCTTGTAGAAGTTGCCAAGACTTTATAAGAGCTCAGAGTTGACCATATTTGAGATTCTTGTGGTCTGTTTGCCAGGTGGACCAACTTTTCTTCCATCTGTAGGGTTAGGATGCTTATTTCTCATAAATTTGGCAAGTCCATCTAACATGGTAATGTTTCAGGCCAGTGTTTCCCAAACTGGTGTTCCGTAGTACCTGACTCTTGAAAAATCCTTGAGAAAAAAAGAATAAGTTTGAGAATTGCAATCTGTCAGATCTACTTCTTAGATAGTTACAATACACAGTTGTGCTTAAAGGTTCTAAGAAATCCTGCAGTTAAAAAAGATATAAGTTGTTACTCCCATAAAAGTGATTTGTTTATATAAACCCTCACCTTTACTTGTGTGTGTACTCATTCATTCGCACCCTGACTTATCCTGCGGGCCATCCAGCATCCTGTGGGACTTCAGTTGTGTCGCTTGTATTTTCAGAAGTGTTTTCACGGAGACATTTGTTTTTATAATTTGGAATTCCCTCTTCGGGAAAACCTACGGCAGACGATTTTACATAAAAAAAAATTTTATAGGATGTATGTTTACATTAGGGAATATTGCTGTGGCCTTACAAGGAAATATTGTGCAAAGCACCTGCACTAGGGGATTTAAAACAGTTCAGCAGAATTATGTCCAACTTATGGGGACGGCGGTGAAATCTCTTGTTCCTCTCTCAGTTATGGCTCGAGTTATGGCATTATTCAAATTCTGCGTGCGCCTCTACCCCCAGCGGTGGGCCAGCACCGACTTTCTCGTTACCGTCCTCTGCTGCACTGAGCACTGCCCTTCAAACAGTAAGAGCTTTCTGCAGCATTTGGTGAAATTGAACTCGAAGGAGTACATTTTCCCAGGGCCCAACAAAGATGATCTTAATCTTCTGGAAGGCACTTAGCAGTGTCGTAGGAGCTGAGGTGTGTATTAAAGAAGATAGGGGCTTCCCTCGAGAACACAGTTCAAAAACAACCTAGTTCCGTCCACTGAGGAACAACATTCCTCAGAATACTTATGTATGAGAATGCTTCGGTCGGCATCGAGGTCTCCGCATGCCATTGTTTCTGACCTTGCAAGGCCACCTGCCTCTGCTTGTGGAGTTTTTGCATGCCTGTTCATAGAAGATGCCACCCTCCTGGGGCCGCCACCCTCCTGGGGCCCCCACCCTGTAGTGCAGGAATAGCCTCACTCTGAGTTAGTGGCGGCAAACCAGAGCATGAGGGCAGCCCACAGGCGAGATACTCCCGAGGGCAGAGGGAGTTTTGCTGGGCATTCCCAGTGAGGAGCAGAGGGCTGGGCCTGCTCCCAAGGGTTCTGGCAGAGACGGGAGGAGGAGGAGGACTGACTGCCTTTACACAAAGGAAGGGAAGGGGTATTTTATTTGCGAGGCCCCTAATCGACTGTGCTAGAAGCATTTACCTACATGATTTGATGTAATTTTCAACAAAGAAGGTATTCTTGTCACCTTCTCTACAGATGCAGAGCCAAGGCTTAAGACAATGGAAAAATCTACCAGTGGTTTCAAGTGCAACATTTGAACCCATTGTTGAATGGGTCCAAATCTAATGCTGTTTTCTCTGAACTGTACCACCTTTGACTTGCCCTTGCCCATGACAATTCAGATTTGTTAAACGATTATATTTTGATCATTCATATGACAGAAAAAAATTATTTTGGATGCTCTGTTACGCTTGGGAGATCATTGCCTATTATAGCGGCACTCCAGGTATCTCCAGCTGCTTCCTGACTTTCTCTCCGAACTAATTTTGTCATGTTTATCAGTCTCATCCTCGGTATTTGTAGAAGGAACAGGTTTCCAACCACCTGGAACAATTTAATGGTATAGCCAAAGGATTTTTTAAAATTAAGAAAAGTTTTCTTTGAAAAGTGTCTAGCTCTGTGACTTCTCCATCTCTGGTTTTCCTTGTCATCAAGACTGGCTGGCCCACAGCGTTTCCGGAGAGCCCCGCGTGCAGGGATTCTAGTTAAGGTGGTTTTCCAAATGATGCTTCTGACTCACCACAAGCGACTGCATTTACTGTATTCTTTTTACTAAGACAAGGTTGCAAGTAAATACGAGAAATATTTCCATCAAAATAATAAAGGTATTTCATTCTACACTGAAGGAATAAACTTCAGACATCTGGAAACTTCCCCTCTGTGTAGTGGCAATTGGGTTATACTGAGTTAGTCAAACTATTGAACATTCTTTTTTTTTTTTTTTAAGATTTTATTTATTTATTCTTAGAGATGGGGAAGGGAGGGAGAGAAAATCAATGTGTGGCTGCCTCTTGAGCGCCCCCTACTGGGGTCCTGGCCTGCAACCCAGGCATGTGCCCTAACTGGAAATTGAACTAGTGACCCTTTGGTTCACACGCCAGCACTCCATCAACTGAGCCACACCAGCCAGGGCTACTGAATATTCTTGAACCCCTGCTATGCATGAAGCATGTTCTAGATACCTAGTAAATATAAAGACTGTTAAGACATGGTTTCTTTCATGAGGCTTTAAGTACAATCAGGGCAATAACATAGAAACGTAGAGATCATCGAATGTGGTGTTTTAGAACAATACGGTAGAAGAGACATCACACAGCAGCAGGGGAGTAGGAGTGGCGTAAACAGAAGGGTAGGTCCTGTGAGTTGGTGAAGAGAGCAGGACTACTGGGGTTAAAGTGAGGCTTTGGACAGAGTTGATGCTTGGGTACCGTAGACTAGTGGTTCTCAATCGGGGACAATTTTGCTGCCTAGGGGACAATTTACAATGTATGGAGACAGATTTGACTCTCACAGCCGGGGGTGGGGCGGGGTGGGAGTGGTGCTACTGGCATTTACTGAGTTGAGGTCAAGGGTGCTGCTAAGCATCCCGCAATGCATAGGGTGGCCCCTCCTGCAACAAAGAATGTGCAGTCAAAATTGTCAACAGGGTTGCAATCGAGAAACCCTCCTCTAGAGACGGAAGTCAAACAGGCAAAAGAATCCAGGTAGGTGAGTTGCCTGACTTCATCTCGTAGCTCTGCTATTAATGAGCTGTGCAACCCGGGGCAAACCATGTAACCTCTCTGGTCATCGAAAAATGCGGGGGCTTAGCCATTAGGCATCCATACTTGAATCTTGAAATGAGGCAACACATGTATGTTTACAGACTCGTAGGGATTGAGCAAACTGAGTGGAACCCTTGATAAAAGGTTTTCTGTTCTTTATTTTTCTCCCTTATATTTAATGATAATTTTAAGAAACAAAAGTTAACAGTGTGAGATGCCAAACGGAAATAAATATTAACATGCAAGAACTTCAGAGGTAACATTTTATATCAAGCTCTTGTGAAGAAAAATAATCTGTATCTGCAAAAACATCTACCTCAGGTCATGTAAAATTATACTTGTATTGAGCAAGAAAATCACAGCAAGCAGCTTTTGAAGTCTGATTTGTTGGCCCCAAATTGTGCTGACAACATTTCTTTTCAGTCCAAATAAACATGTATTCCAATAAAAGGAGGCACTGTGATCTTTGCCATTTGCTGTGTATTTCTGGCTGTGCAGAGCGTCTGGTGGTGGCACAGACCTTGGAGAGGCAGTAACACGTTGTTTTTCAAATGTAGCTAATTTTGTAGCTAGCCTCTGAGAAAGGCTTCTAACCAATTAAGCCATAACAGTGGAGAGTCGAATCTGTACCTGTGTGAATAATGAGGAATTTTTTTCTTTAATGCTTGTGTCATCTTCATGTATGAAATAATTTAATAAATGACAGCATTAATTTAAAACTATCTCAAATGAGGTCTTCGTGTGAATTGCTGGGGATCCTAGAATAGGCCCCACAGAAGACATGTGACTCTTTGGAAATGTTTGGTGTGTTAGACTCTGAAAGAAGTATTTGATGCCCCAGCCCTATAATCAAAAGAAGTGAAGCATACAGCTATAAACACAACAAAATAAAACACACACACACAACTAACTCATATGGTTTAAAATATGCCACCCCTGCACCCTACCACCACTTTTGGGGAACACGAGTACTTTTGCATTAATGGTCAAGTTGAGAACCCTGGTTACTGCTGATTCTAACATACTGCTTCAAAAGGTTCCACAAGAATAATTTAGATGAAAACAAAACAAAAATAAAAAAGACCTTTTACAGCTTCCCAAGGCAATGTGTATATATGGATGCGCAAATTCCCCAACTCTGTGTGGTGGGCAAGAACACAAATGCCATAGCCGCTTTCGACTCAGCTAGTGTATGTGTAGTGGTCCCAGTCAGCAGTAAGGTGCAGGGTGGGGAGTTAGCGCCCTCTGCTGAGTGGGAGGAAATAGGACAGTTCTATCAAGGTGAAACTAGAACCTCTTTTTAGTTCTTATATTTTACCTTATAATGGTAACTCTCATTTGAAAATTATTCAGCCTGGGGGAAATGACAAAGAATACTTACAGATTTATGCGCGTGTATAAGTCTGAGCATATGTTATCCACACGTGTGTGCACATATATATCCGCTCAATGAAGGTGCTGAACAGATCATCTTTATCACCCATGCTGTTTCTAAAATGGTGTGATGCGGAAAGTATTTAAGTGACATAGTTTTAGAAGAATAGAACTCGTTGTCTGAAATACAGGCTTCTACCTCAGGGGACTGTCCTGTTGACCACTGGATTCTTGGTCTTCATCAGACCAGTAGAGCGGCCCTCGAACCTGCCCTCCTTTCCCACCTCTCCCTGTTCCCATTCCCTCTGCCTGACGCCTTGTGTGTGGGGGGGGGGTGTTAATTCCATCCGCACTGCGGAGACTGCCCACCTACCAGGGTCTCTCTCCAGACTTATGCATCTATTTTTGCACTTAATTCTCTTCAAATAAGGGAAAAGACAAAGCAATTAAAAAATCAAGTTCCTAGTGTCGCAGGTTCGATTCCCAGTCAGGGCACATGCCTGGGTTGTAGGCCACGGCCCCCAGCAACCACACATTGATGTTTCTCTCTCTCTTTCTCCCTCCCTCCCCCCTCTAAAAATAAATAAATAAAATCTTTAAAAAAAAAGAAATCAAGTTCCTATTGAATGAAGGCTTCTTTATATATATTAAACATTTTTACAATTTTGTTGAGGAATAATTATAAACTTATTCCATTTATTTTTAGTAAATTTATGCAGTTGTGCAATCATCACCACAATCCACTTCTAGAACTTTTCATCTCCTCCCCATCTCCCCACCCCCTGCCTACCTGTTTGCAGTCAAGTCCCCAGGTAAACACGGCTCCTTCTCTGGCTACAGAAAACCACTGGTCCAATTTCCATCTCTGTAAGTTTGTGTTTTCTGGGAATTTTATAAATGGGTCACACCATACGTAGTCTTCGTGTCTGGTTTCTGTCACTTAGCATAAGTTTTTGAGGTTTAGCTATGCTGTGACATGTATAAGTAGTGTGATACTTTTCATTGCTAAATAGTGTTCCATTGTGTGAGTGTACTGCGTTTGGCTTATCCATTCACTAGTTGAGAGTTTGGATTGTTTCTACTTCTCTGGCTTTTGTGCATAGTGCTGTTATGACCACACCCACACTAGTCTCTGTGTGGGTAGATGTTTCATTGCTCTTGGGTAGATTTCTGTGAGTAGAACTCATGAGTCATGTGAGAAGGTTATAATTAACTTTATAAGAAGCTGCTATGCCACTTTACAAGGTGGTGTTATACTTTCATATTCCCACCAAGAGAAACTCAGAGTTTCGGTTTCTCAAGACCCTTGTCAACACGTGGCATTGTCTTTTTTAGCGTAGCCATTGTGGAGGTATGTAACAGCATCTCATTGTGGCTTTTATTTGCATTTCCTAAATGGCTAGTTGTATTGAATACCTTTTCAAGTGCCAATTTGCCATTTGTATGTCTCCTGTAAAGGCTTTCAACTTGACTTTTCTGCTAGTTTTTGGTTGGGTTTTCTTATTACTGAGTGTAAGAGTTCCACATGTGCTCTGGGAGTAAGTCCTTTATCAGATACACGGTTTGCAAATCTTTTTTCAGAATACGACTTCACTGTCTTTTAGTTTTCATAATACTATTTTTAGAAGTACAATACTTTTAACTTTGTGAGGTCCAGTTATTAATGTTTCTCTCATGGCCTGTGCTTCTGCTGGCATACCTAGGAATTCTTCGCCTAACCCAAGGTCACAAAGATTTTTTCCTTATGTTTTATTCTGGAAAGTTCATAATTTTGACTTTTACACTTAAGTCTATGATCCGTTTTGAGATAATTTTTATGTATGGTTTGAGGTAAAGGTCAGAGTTTCATTCTGTACACTTGAAATCGAATTATGGAAGATTTTGTACATTTGAAGTCAAGTTGTTACCATTTGTTGGAAGAATATTCTCTTCCCATTGAATTGTCTTTATATCTCACATACATTATTTTATTAATCTCTATCTTCAAACCCTATTAAGTACCTGATCGCATGCCAGTTTTGTAGATCGGTTCACAGACTCATAGATTTTTAACTAATACACTCAAATTTCCACAGCTAGTAGATGGCAGAACCAGGATAGGAGTTCTGGTTGCCCAAGTGCAAGACCTACGTGTTTGTGAAAATGTCCTTGCATGCTCTTTATTCCAACATTAAACTGTGTGCTTCCTCAGGTTACATACCACTTATTCTTATTTTGCCACCATAATAGAGGACAGTTCTTGCTTATTTAAGGGTCATGTTATGAAACCCTCATCTGACTTAAGTGATAATGTTTGTGTGAAAGTAAGTAATGACTCCATAACCTAAATAAGTTTTTTTCTCTCTATTATGTTTATGCTTACCATGGACAAAACTAGACTTTCATTATAAAAGAAAGATTTTAAGGAAATAACTACTTATCCTCTATTAAAGTCACTGATTCTGTATGAATATGAACTTCTTTAGGAACTATGATGAATTGAGAATGTCTTTTCCCATTTTTGACTATGAAGGAGCTTTCAGGTGTCATAAAGTGAAAGTCATGTAAAGACTCAGAAAGTGGTAAAAGCACTGGCTTGGGAGCTAGGGGGTCCTAGTCCTGGTTCTGCAGTGACTTGTTCTGTGACCTTGAGCAAGTGACTGGATTTCCCTCTACCACCGTCTCATCTCCTGAAAAACAGTAGATGTGAACCGTGCTGCCGCTGTGGTTTCCCCTCGTTGCTCTGCTTGTATTGCACGAAGTACCACTACAACATCGTGTTCCGTTCTGATGACGCACGAGCGGCTTCTCTCTTTTGCAGATTGCAGTGAGGATCTGTTTCACTGTCACACAGGCAAGTGTCTCAACTACAGCCTTGTGTGTGACGGGTATGACGACTGCGGGGACCTGAGTGATGAACAGAACTGTGGTAAGGAGCAGTATTTTCATTTAAAATTGCAGAAATTCATAGCCAAGAACTTGTAACTTATTAATGTGATTATTAGCAGGTTAAATGATAAAATGGTTGGTTTCTTAATTTTAGAAAAGGGAGGTTTTTTCAACTACTAGTCTCAATGATGTCTTATGTGTAAATGTATGTAGATGTTTCTACATAATTTATGTGTAAATATGGTGCTTTTTGCATATGCAGCCATACTAAGAAAGTGCCAAGGAAGTGGAGGGGAAAGGCAGCTACAGGAAGTTCATATGTTAGTATTACCATTTCCTTGAAAGTGTCTGGTTCTTCTGTGGCTCATGTTTCAATTCTGAGCTCTTGAGCAAAGCTTTGCAGACAGATACATTGTTTGTCCCTTGATCCCCTTGGTATATGTAACCAAAGACCCCTCCTTTGTTTGCTCACTAAGCGATACAGAGATGACTTCTGCAGTAGTGGCACGCAGGGTTAAGATACCATGTTAATTTTATGTACAAACCTGATCTTACCTTTTAAAGAATGAACCTACCTTTTAAAGGGTCATGTTCCATTTTGAATGCCATCTCGTGAAATTAAAATCAGCAAAGTTCATCTTGCTTATTTATGTATTTGACTTTGTGATTAGTGTTAGCATATTTATGTAAGCTCTCACTGAGTGAGGTAGGAACTTTGTAACATGAACAAAAGGGCCAGCCGGGACGACGATGAGGGGCCCTCGGCACATGGTACGAGATCATAGTTGGCCTTAGAGAACATAGGGAAGGGTGTGGGAAAGAACACCATCCGAGGAACGCCTCTGAGTGGCGTGTGCCAGAAAACACGGCAAAGCTGTCACAAATACATCACGGCAGGTCTCTGCGGCAGGTCTCTGCCTTGTGAAACCCCAATCACAGTTCTGTTTATTTGAGCCGGTGTAAACATCTCAAAGGGGCGGGGCCATCAAGGGACATGTACAAAGGACACATGGACAAAACCAAAGAGGGAAGGATTGAGGGAGGGAGTGGGGGAAGTGACGGGAGGGGGGGAAATGGAGACAACTGTACTTGAACAACAATAAAAAAAGGGGGGAAAGAAAACATTCAATTCTTAGGATTATACCAAGAAAAACAAAATAAAATTTGAGGCAGTGCAAAAAAAAAAAAAAAAAGGAAACATTAACAAAACAAAAAGCAACAGAAATCCAAACTGGGATCCCGAGAAAGCTGGACCGTGTCTCACCCGACAAACAGGTCGGTCACGGTGACGGTGCCCAGTGGGCACGGGCATGGGTGGGAGGCCGACTGTGCCCACCCGGCATGGGAAAGCGGCGGAAGCAGCTGGGGCAGTCGGAGTAGATGCTCTTCAGTGGAGCCACGAGCGGACAGTCCCAAGGGTTTGCCGCGGGGCTTCCCCGCATCCTCGTGGACGCCCCCTTTCCCCCAGACTGCAGCCCCACGGAGGAGCACCGCTGTGGAGACGGCCGCTGCATCACGACAGAGTGGGTGTGCGACGGTGACCACGACTGCGTGGATAAGTCTGACGAGGTCAATTGCTGTGAGTGCCCGACGGCTTTCGTTTTCTTGTTTTTCCAGACCAGTGTGCTCAGGGCTCACAGTCTAAACAGCCTTCGAAGGGGAAGATTCTTGCCCTCTGGTCCTGGCCCAGAGAGGGAGCTGAGTGGCGTGAGGACAGTAACGATGTGGTGCCCCTGACTTCCACACTCTCTCCCCAGAGCCTCCAGCTTCATTTGCTCCATCTGGCCGGGGGAGCGGGGGGCGTCTGTTTTCTCTCGCGGCTGCCGGTGCCTCCTTTCTGCACCTGTGACTTTGTCAAAGGGGCGTTCTCCCCAGAGGCTGGGGCCTTTTCTTTCCAGGCGGTATGCGAGGGGTTGAGCTTCCTAGCAGGAACCTCCAAACATGTGCTCAGGCACAATTTGTGGGAGAACATGGAGCCAATTGTGATGAAAGAGAGCCTTCAGTGTTCATAGACTTAAACGGAGACTGGGATGATAATTACACCGTTACTGCCTGTTGTGTTCTGGGTGAGCGAACAGTCCTCAGGGAGCGGCTACACTATCTAGCTGATAAAATCAAGTATGGAGATTAATTCCTTAGAAACTACTGTGCCCTCAGAAGAGAATAATAAAGTGATTGAGTAGAAGCAGTTAGATGTTATAAGCAAGTAATTTGACCTGAAAGAGTTAATATGCACTTTATGAATAGTCAATGAATTAAATTGTTGATTCCATCTTTTGCTGTTCACTAAAAGTAGAAAAAGATGATATATAGGAGATTGAATATTTAATTTGCCTATAATGTGAGGCAATAATAGAAATGCAGGGTGAATGGCTTTTATTTTGATATGATAAACATCATATACATTAAGAAATGCAATGCCCAGCTTTCCCCTTTCCTGAGCTGAACTTGAACCGGAGTATCGCCTGAGTCTTCGCTTAGTGGCTCACAGTGGGCCAGAGCAGACTGCGTCTTGACTGATCTGGGGAGAGCAAGGACATGATGCTCACGTATAACGATTCGGGTGTTCAGCCTTGATTCAGTCACAGGGAGTTTTAATGTTCGGCAGTAACTCGGCGAGGGCTGAGGTCACATGAAACATGCTTTCTGGTGCTCTGAAAGATAGTCGTGATAGAATTTAGACTACATTTAAGAACTGGAAGATGAATGGCCACTAGACCATCTATTTTCAAATGTCAGACATCATAAGCAAGTGTCAAAATAAAGTGTTTATTGTATGTTAGGTGCTGTACACACTCTTTCATGTGTCATACTTCATTGGCTCATCAGGGCAGGTTGTAAGGGATGAAATGCTGGGGCCAGGCGTCCGAGAAACTTGCCTGCACATTCCAACCCTCCCTTTCAACAGCCACGTGCCTTTGACACAGCCACTGCACTCTCTGCACTTCAGTTTCTCTGCTCTAACCCAGGTGGACAGTATCTGCCTTGCAGGTTTGTTATGAGGATTTGAGATTAGATGCATAACACTGCTGGCAAAGTCACTGCCATACAGTAAGCCTTTAATAAATCGTGCCTTTTATCCCAGCAGTATCACTCCCACCATCGTTAATACTACTTCCCATCCTGAGGGTATTAAAAAAAATCTGTAGTTAGTACTATTTAATAAGACCCAAGAAGTTTTAGAAAGAAAACTTTCCATTTCAAAGATACTCAGAGTTTTAAAAATGAGTGATGTATTGATTCCTTTGGACAGAACGTTCAGATATTCAGGGCCCTTCATTTCTTGGCACAGCCAGGCGAACAGGAGCTGCTTCTGTGATCTGCAGACGGGGAGAAGTACTAGTTCCTAACTGAGTACCATTCTGGCCTCTCCTAGCCTGTCTCAGCCAGGGGCTGGTGGAGTGCAGAAGCGGCCAGTGCATCCCCAGCACTTTCCGCTGCGACGGCGACGAGGACTGCAAGGACGGCAGTGATGAGGAGAACTGCAGCTACGGTGAGTGTGTGTGGTGAGTGTGTGGTGAGTGTGCGCTCGGCCTGGAATGCGCCCCGTTGGTGGCCCTTTCCCTGGGAGTGGCGCACGGAGGTGTCTGAGGCTTCAGTAGGATTCCCAGAGAAGAATTCCAGATTGCCTGAGGCAGTGGTCCTCACAGCACTGGTCAGCGGGGAAACCCCCTCTGGTGGGTTTCCTCCAGCAACCGACAGGGCAGAATCACTCCTGGGCTGAGGAGTGGAGGGAAGAGCGTCAGCAGCACGGGGAGTGGGAGGAGATTCCGTTGGCTGATGGGGAAAGAGAAAAATTGAGTGTATAGTATTCAACGAAATTAGATTAGGTTCCAGTTAGAGGGAATTGGCTTCTGAAATGCAGTGTAATAGCCTCCTGAAGTCCCCGTGTTCAGAGCAGCAGTCGAATGCCTCACGTTACCAGGCAGTAATCTTAAATACACTTTTAAAGGGGTGTGATTTCCATCTGTGAAATGCAAAGAGTAAATCAAATGAAGTGGTGTGTTAAAAGGTGGCCATTATCGTCAGGAAAGAAAGTTTCACACTGATCGTTTTCGGCCCCAGTTTGTGTGGAAGGACCTGTAGGAGTACAGGCAGGTGAGACCCTTGCTGGGCCCAGAGATCGCCACGTCCATGTGTCTGCGACCTTGCCCAGCCCATCGCCCATCACGCCTGGTTGCTAAGACTGTGGATCAAAGCCCAGGTGTGGTACCTGTGATCGGAGACCTTTGGCAGGCCAGTTACTTAACTCCTTTTGCCTCAGTTTCTGTGTCTGTAAACTCGGAATACAGACCGCTTCAGAGTGCGGGTGTGTGGTGGGAACTCCATTGGTGTTGCTATTATCATAATACGGCCTTTAGGTTGAAGCGCGTCTTGGGCTGTGTCTGTCTATCAGCAGCTAATGGCATTGGTCTCCTGCAGATAAATTAGTTTTGTCATAATGAATATTGATCATTAGAGTAGCTTTCATGAGAAAAGCATTCTAGACCTAAAGGGAGAGCCTTTTCATCATGGATTTATTACATTAAAAACTACAGAAAGAGGGCTAAGTTTTATCAGATTTAAAATTCAGAAGGAAATCCTTTTGTAGCCACAAATACCGTATGTATATCCACAAAGAACCTCTCTTTGGATCAAGTTATTCTTTCTTCCTACACAATTCAACTCTGAAATAATTTTTGGTTCTTCACTATACAATGGCAAGATTTATAAATTATTTTCTTACAGGTGTGAGATGTAAGAATGCCACACAATAAAATGGATCAAAAGTAAAATCTTAGCATCTTTATATTATTTACTCTAATGAATTCAACTTAATAAATGTGTATTGTGGTGCCAGTACGTGGTCAACTGCTGGGAATTTAGTGGCGAGCGAAACAGCTTTCAGCCCCTGGGGAAGATGGACGTATCCCCGGTAGTTAGTTACGTGCGTCCGTTGGAGTCTCACTGTGAAGCAATGAGTGTGTGGGGGACGGTCAGGTGCTCAGAGGCCAGGTATGGGATGACTCTGGCAAAGGGCCTCAGGGAAGCTTCCCTAAGGTAGAGATGTTGGAACTCAGATCTGAAGAATGAGTGCACTTAACAAAGAAGCATGGGACTGGAGGAAGCATTTCAGACACAGGGAACCCCTCATCCAGAAGTCGAAAGGAGGGAAGGAGCAAGGCACGTTTAGGGTACCAGGGCCAGACCACTGGATTAGAGAGCTGAGTGTGAAAAGGGAGGAGCTTGCTACTGCAGAATGACTGTCAACGGTGATTGCTGGCTGGTTCTGCCAAACAAAGCTGAGGAGGGAAGCTGGGACCACTGCCCCCAGGGTTTGGGGCTGTAGTGAAATTTAGGCCTTCACAACCCTCAGGCTGGGCTGTCTGTCTTCCTGTCTAGTCTCCCTTAGGCTCCAGTGACTCAACCTCTGCCCTGGCCCACCCCGGGGCTTTGCATATTCTGCTGTCTGCCCGGGAAACCCATCCTTCCCTTTTACCCTAACTGCCTTATTCCCATCTGCCTGGAAAACTCCTTTAAGGAGCTTTCCCCTACTGCCCTTGTTTGCTTTTGAATGTACTCTCAGTAGCACTGATCCCACGGCATCGTAAGGTTCATTCATGCTGATATCCCTGATGAGAGCACAAGCTACCACCCATTTTTCTCTGCGGTGCTCAGTGCTGTGCTTGTCACACACGTCTGTCACACAGCACGCACTCGTGTGCTGACAGAATGATTGCATGTTGTCGTTAAGAGATTGAACTCACAGAAATTAGCCTGGCTTACCTCGCAAAAAGAGTTTGACTCTACTGCCATTAAAAAAAGAAAAAGAGTGCCATCTCTTTCCTGCAAGGCTCTGATGCACTTTTCTAGCATTAATGGTGCTGGAAAGAAGAAAGAGTCCAGTCTAACGAACATTGTCTTAGAATTATAGGTAAGAATGATGGTGTGTGTCCGCACAGTACCATGATACTCAACAATGCCTTTTCCAGGTTCCAGACGGTGTGTCTGAAAGTAGCTGAGTAGAATGGAAAGAGAATGGGCTGTAATTTATTACCTTATCCACTTAATCTGCACACGACCAGGAAATCAATGGGAAAACCAGTTTCCTCTGTACATACCTTAAGGAAAAGACATTAGGCCGACGCTACTGTTGTCATTCATTGGAAACAAGAAACCCCGTTCTCAGTTCTCAGGTCATCACAGCCAGACCAGTGATACGTTCCAAGGACAGACAGAGAACAGGCGTAGCAGCTGCAGAAGGCTTGTACCGTGATGAAGTATCCTTCTTGTGTTGGTGTTGATGCCCTACTTACTGTTAGGAAAAACATTTTTTTTCAGAGGCAAGACTAGAGCTGGGAGTAAATAAGTCTTTAAAATAATATCACTTAGTATTCAAAATTTCATTATCTTTACAGTGGCTTCTCCCTCAAATCACTTAAATTTCATTTGTAATTAAGTATATGTGCCCATGTAAATATAAAACCTATCTCTTATTTTTCATTAAAAGTAACACCCACCTTTTTTTTTTTTTACGGATAGGTTGCCTCTCATGCCTTCATTCCTATAGAATCCTTTTGGAATAACTGTGTTGTATTTAGTTACCAGGAACTCATTATACAGAAAGCACCTTTTCAACATGTGTTCAGTGCTTTTGGAGAAATTGGAAAGAAACTGAAGTCGTGTCATTGCTCAGCTCCATCAGACATTCTCGATCCTTTAGATCCTAGCGTGAGGAATTTGCAGACGATGAGAGCGAATGTGCCTTTCCCCCCTGTAGGTCAGACTCCATGTCGAGAAGGCGACCAAACATGCCTCTACAATTCCTGCCCTGACTCGTGTGGTGGTAGCTCTCTTTGTGACCCCAGCACCGGTCTGAGTAACTGTAGTAAGTACAGCGGCTGACGAATGCACTCCCCATGGCAAGGTGTGCATTCAGCTTTTTTCTTTTGCGCTGACATTGACATGCTGAAGTCTGGAAGCCCTCTGAAAATATATGTACCTATTTTCTTTCTTTTTTTTTTTTTTTAAGCTTGCATGTGGTAGCAGAAAAGAAACAAAATGGTCTTAATGAACTGAAATCAGGAACAAATGTGTCTCTGTGAATGGGCTATAAATCCGCATTGCTTAATATCATTGCCATTACTTTCAACTCAACGTTAGCTCCTATATATTACTTTCTTGGCTCCATCTGCAGGCAGATGCTATCTTTCTTCCTTTCCAAAGCTCAGCTTCAAAAATGGAAACTTCATCCAAGAGGTAAATGTGACGTTCATCTAAATAGCCACATAAAACTTTGGCTGTCTGTTCTTTTAATAAAATTTATTCCCACCTTTCCAGGAACTTTGCTGACTTAAAACGATCTTGCAGCCATTGTGTTAATGGGTGTTGGTACAATGTAGCAGCTCTCAGTGGTGTAAATAGAGGGCCTGTTAGGGAAGGTAGAATGGGCACGTGCAGCGGAGGACCGTGTGGATGCTGGTGGGAAACTGAAAATGAATCAGAAAACCCTGAAAGATTCTGGCTCTGATACTGCTTTCCTCTGGCAAACAAGTGCTTCTTGAACACATATTCTCTCAGCTGAAGGCCACTGGAATCTGGGAGGTTGAAAGGCTTATGAGCTTGGGTCCTAGGATTGGCTGCAGTTTTAGGGGCCTAGTTTCACTTGGTGGCCTTTCTGGGTCAATGTGGAGCTTTCTGGGTTGGTCGGGGGTTGTCCTGTAGCCATTAGGGAGACTCAAGGAATGAAAACAGTGGTCTGGGAAGGAAATTGAGAGAGGCGGCCCCTGAAAACCCAGACTGACGGGATCTTGTACTTGCGTGTGCACTTAGTAACTGGCTGA
Source organism: Phyllostomus hastatus (assembly GCF_019186645.2). Classification (NCBI taxonomy): domain Eukaryota; kingdom Metazoa; phylum Chordata; class Mammalia; order Chiroptera; family Phyllostomidae; genus Phyllostomus; species Phyllostomus hastatus. The sequence goes on along the minus strand of NW_025333709.1, from coordinate 29,262,028 downwards.
AGCACATTGCCAGCCCTCTTCCGCTTCCCCTGTGGGGAGCAGTGCAGAGAGCGATCAGTCTGACCACCAAGGCCTGATGCCATTCTCCGCACCCCAAACCGATTTAAGTGTGTTTGCACACATGCGTATATGTGTTGATGTGTGTGCACACATGTGTGTATATGCATGCATGTGTGCGTGTATGCATGTATTTGTATATGTTCTGGGTTCATTGTTTCACTTTGGTTATCTCCCAACCTGCTCCAGAACTTTCTTTACTTCACCTTGAACTTGAGTAATTTTGAACAGTGACAGTGTCAACTCAAAGACCTGTGTTTACTATTAAAGCTTTGGGACTTGTCTGACATGGAATGGCACTTACCTTTTGACTCAGAAAAGTCAAAAGAGCAATGTAAGCCTGAGTCAAATTTTGGTGGAGAGTGTGTTATTCTGTTTTCTCTGTATTTGAAATATTTCAAAATTAAAAAAATTAAAGTTATCAGTCAAAAAAGGGAAGCTGTAGGAAGGGCCCTGTGTAACTCTGGTTCATACACCTAACCAACACTCACGGTGTGTGTGCAGTGGTGCAGGCCCTGGGCTGCGCACCTTAAGGGTGAGGAAGAGAGCCGTAGTTCCAGCCTCCTGCAGACACCTTTTCAGGGTGGGAGTGCACTCCGCTCCACCCACTCCTGTCTACTACTTGGGTTTTCTCTTCCTAGTCTTCACATACACTCACACAGTTTCCCTAGGGTCTCGCCGTCTCGCCGGCTTCCGCATTCGCCCTGGATCCTCTTGCCTGGTTCTCTCCATACATATTCAGCATTGATACCCCGTCTTCTGAGTGCCAGGCCCTGGGCTGCTCACTGGCCCCCATCCTTCTGTGTTATTAAAAGCAGTGCCTATGCCTGACTTCCCGCTGAGAGGAAAGATGTTTTTCCTTATTTTTCAAAGAGCTTCGAGAACATAGGTGTATGCTTGTTTTTCTGTAAAGATGGACCAGTAGCCTCTCATCTCAGAAGTCTCTTTATGCACTTAAAATGATTAATTATATGAAATTTTTACTAGAGAGACTTACTGCTTAGATTCCGAGACACGGCTGCACAGAGCTGTGGTTCTCTGGCTTTCTTCCATGGAGAATGTGAATTTGGAGAATGTGGATACTCTGTCTGCTGCAGTCAGTGTCTTCCTGTAGTTGCTGGGATTCTAATCCTTGAAGTTGCTGGTACTTGCCGTCCCATACAATAGTACATGACTTTCTAATAGTCCCTGAAGATCTCCTGAGTGGGATCCAGCCAACATTATCTTTAAAATTCCTGGGTGGCTCTAGGGCTCAGCCAGGGTTGAAAATTGTTGCCTTAGTGGCCTCTTCATGACTAGGTTGCAGGTTTATGTGACATCTCTGTAACTGGACATGAAAAAGTCTTCATAATTCTCCAAGAAGGTGCATGGCTCATTTCAGATTCTGAGAAATAGTTACAATTAAAAAAAATAAAGCCTATAAACCACACCTTGGGTGATATCATGTGCTGATAGGTATTACCATATCTACTCATAGTGCAGAATCTTTAACACCTTTGTGTCCTGCTGGGAGGCAAAACACAGATGTATCCTTGCCTCTGGCGTGGAGGGACTAATCCGTCACTTCAGCCTCACAGTCTGCAGTGCAGACACCTGGGGATGCCAGGGAAAAGAGCAGCCCTTGGGCATGGGTCTCTCTCCCTGCTACCCACTCCCTGAGCACTGTGGCTGCATGAGGCCAGGTCTGACTGCGTGTCTCCAGGACTGTCTCACATTTTCCATCACATCCATCAGCCTTCAGTGATACGTGTCTACTCATGCTTTTTTTTCCCTCCAACACTGAGGAAGAAATGAACAACTGTGCTGTTTGCCAAGGTCTACCCATTTTCTACCCTCTCCTTATAATCTCTGGGCAGGAGAAGTAAATAGTATATGGCGTGTGGTAAAGAGCCAAACACCGTGATGGTTAAGAAACTCAGCCCCTGGGAGCAAATAGCAGATGAGAGGAATGAGCTCTCTGTGAGAGCGCTCCTCATCAGTCGGTGGAAAATAAATGACCAGATTAGGGTATTACGACTTGGTAACATGAGGATCAAATGGGTGAAGGCATTGAGTGTCTGCAGCTGTGGATGTTGCAAAACGAGGACTCAGACACGTGCCTCCGGGTGAAAGAACACTGAGGTACCTCTTGCCACTGGGATGAAACCCAGCCAGGCCTGTATCTGTGTTCAGCCATCAGCGCTCAGGAAATAGGGAGGACTGTGCAGTGTGTTCATCCTCACCAAGACTGTGCAGCAGCAAAGCCTGGCCCCTCCACAGGTCCAGTCCCCGGGCTCTTCAAGAGTTAAGCTATGAAGAAAAATAAAGGCATGGAGCAGGGATCCAGGTATTATAAGAGTCTTAAAAGAAAAACACATGTTTTAAAAAGGGCAAGCCTAAACTGTAATATCTGGAGGTGGTACACACTTAGGTAACGAAACTAAGAAGAGGAAGGAAGTGATAACTTGGACACCCAGTAGTTACTTTGGGAGGAGAGAGGAAGGTAGATGTAAGACAGGGTACATGAAGGGGATGCCTGGAAAGTTCAGTGTCTTGTCCTGGGTGGAAGTTAAAAGGGTGTCATAGTAATTCATCAAACAATTAACATAATAATGTGCATATGTTGAGTCATTATGTTGTACACCTACAACTAGTATATGTCCATGATATCTCAAGGAAAATCAATAATGATAAAGAGAGGTTTAGAGTTTGAGGCAAGGATACATCTTGGAATATTGTATATGCCAACGGGTGTTGAAAAGTGACGTTTTCTCATGTAAATATCCACCATTTTATACATGATTTCCAGTAACTTCAGAGTATTGCACCACGACAAGGATGAAACATCATTTAGTTAACCATCCTGCGTTTAGGTTGACTTCAATAACTCTTGATTCAGACTTTGAAAGCTGGAGTATCATTGAAACTCCAAAAGGATCATTTTTTTACCCAACAGATATTCATTGAATCTCATTCAGGTTCAGGATACGGGGCTGGGTAGGCGCCGAGTCCATCTCGCACTGAAAACAGTCCTGTGGCACTCGCATATCCTCCCATGTTTGTAACGAGATTGCCCTCTAGTGGCTGCTGTAAATCAGGCTAGTGAGTGAGTCTGATGCTCACGCTGAAAAAGCTTACTCATCTCCTAAATCATAGAATTTGAGGCTGACACATATCTCGAGAGTTTATCTTACCTAGTATTCTGTGAAGCATACCTTATAAAGGAATAAAATGCAAGATTCAGTCAACCTTATTGCATTGTGTAAAGATCTCCAGAATAATGCATGGTTATAACTTAATCCATTCTTCCCTGTTGGTTCTGAAACACTTAAAGGTTAGATCTTATCCCAGGCCAAAAATGTTCACTTCTCCACACAGGAAAAGAAAGAAAAAGTATCCATGCGACATATCTACTAGTCAACTAAATGAAATGCACCATTAAACAGTTGAAAGTTGGTAGGGTGGTAGAGGAAGAGAAAGAAAGGAAGAGTATAGGCAAAGAGAGACTGCATCAAAACTCCATGTGAACAACACCATTTTTGTGAAATTATAAGTGTATTTTTAAAATTAGGAAAAAATAGAGTTGAGCTGCATCTCCTGACTTGGAAATGGTCACGATAAGTAAGTAAGCAACAAGCAGCTGAAGGGCAGCAGGAGGAGAGCAGGTCTACTTTGGCGAAGGCCAACCCGCACTGCGTGTGTGTAAAGGCCTGTAGGCCGAGACACGAGTGGTGACAAGCGTGGGAGGAGGAACATCAACTCGGCAGTTGGTGTGAGGCAACGTGCGAAAATGGGGAGTGGGGAAATGAAGAACTTTCACTTCCTGCATCTCGTGTTGTTTTTATAGTGAGGAGGAATATTCATTTAAAAAATCTGAAATCAAAATATGCAAATGTTCCTTCTCCTTCACAAGTCAAAGGAAATTATGAACTGAACCAACTGGTGTAACTGCACGGTGGTCAGGCAGTCACGTGCTTTACAGAGGGTTCCTCCGAGGTCTGCGGTACCCACCGGGCACCGAGCACGGCTATCACAATGTGATTGGCTGCATTCCCTGTGCTGTACTGCCCTGTCCTTTCTCTTCTCCCCACCTGTACGCACTCTCAAGATGGTGCCGGCTTTACAGCGTCAGCTCTTCCCCAGGAAACGGAGAGTCTTGTTACTCTCTGTTCATGATGCTTTCCATCCAGCCCAAGTCAGGCTTCTCATTAACATAATCTCTGTGAAGCCTTCGGATTCTGTAAATTGAGACATAGTCTTGGAGCTGCTTTAATATTTCACCCCAGTTCTTATCACCAATCTATTTGTGTGCATACCACTTCCTAGTCAAATAATTACATTTAATTGGAGTAATTGCTGATAATAAGGCATGGAGTCTTTAGTTGGCTTCGGCTGATTCTAGGAAGACACTTGCCTGATTACTTCTCTCATCTACAGCACATCTACCGTGGATGAGAGGGAACAGGCCTTTCAACCACGTTCCCCCCAAACTCACCAGACCCTTGCTTCCCCAGCCACTCTCGCTCCAGCTTCTCCCTCTGGGCTCCGTGCACTGTCCCAGCCTGTTCGCGTCTCCTGCACCTGCTGGCGTGTGTGTCTTCCTGTGAAGATTGTGGAGTTTCTCCATGGCGGGGACTCTGTCTTTAAATAGTTTTACATTTTAAGGGCCTAGGATAGTTTCTGACACTTTTCTCCCCCTCCTTTCCTTCCTTCACCTGGTACTGTCCTTGGTGCTGACTTTAGGTTAAGAAGTGTGGTCTCAGTTCTCAAAAACCTTCAAATTGTGTGGGGGAGGCAAGTAAGTAAAGAACACAGCAAAGGCCATGAGGGAATTGCAGGAACATACCTAAGATGCTGTGGCACCTAGCAGAAACTCAGAATGGGAGTGGGAAGGCTTCCTGGAAGAGGTGTTTATGATGAGTCCTGCAGCCTGAGGAGGAGTTAGCGTGGTGGGGAGGATGCTAAAGGATCACTCCAGGCAGTGGGTTCTGTATGTACCTGGCAGCTGGAGCCATGACTGCATTTGAGGGGTGACTACAAGTATGTTAAGAAGAGAAAGGGGTAAGAGAGGAGCTAACAGGGCCCACAAAAGCATGCAATTCTTAAAACATCTGGTGTTGCCAAGGAACACTGCTGACTGGATAGTCACAGGCAACAAGGCTGGAAAGTTAGGGGGTGGTTGGAATGTGAAACAATGTTGGATGCCAACCCAGTGGGTTAGGATTGTATGTCACTGGCAATGTATCGCTAACAGATCTCAGGGTCCTCTGCCTTGTAGCCTTCTATTTAAATCCACTGCACAATGATAAAATGTAGGAAAATCATTTAATTGCCTACTTAGCCAAATTCATTTTCTTTAAATGGCTGTGAAGATAATGAAGACTATGCTAGTTTAGAAGTAATGAATAAATCAGAAAAAGAAAACAAATTAAAGTGAGTAAAAGGATTCATAAGAGAAAGCCACTTTCAGATAAGTTGAGCCAAAAGGAAAAAGTGAGCAAGACTTCTTAAATCATGCATGCTGGACACTGTGCTAGCAGCCACATGTACAGAAATGAGTCTTGGTTTGGCACTTCATTAACCAAGTTATTTATCTTTTGATAGTAATGTTAAATACTGCTTGCATGCTAGTCATAGCTACTTTAAAGAGAAAGGACACAATAGACTTCAGTTCTCTAAGTTTTTAAGACATTGTTTAGAATGTGTTATTAATATGTGTATGTGGCTGTATATGTGTTTTCTTGGTAGGTCAATGTGAACCAATTACATTGGAACTCTGCATGAACTTGCCCTACAACCACACAAATTATCCAAATTATCTTGGCCACAGGACTCAGAAAGAAGCATCCATCAGCTGGGAGTCCTCTCTCTTCCCTGCGCTTGTTCAGACCAACTGTTACAAATATCTCATGTTCTTTGCCTGCACCATTTTGGTACCAAAGTGTGATGTGAATACAAGCCAACGTATCCCTCCTTGCAGGTAACGTGATGGGGTCTTTCCCAAACATCCTCATTTCCCTCAGGGAGAACCAAGGGGGAGAATACTTGGTTTGAGTATAGACGAAGTGCATATCTTGCTAAGGAGCTCTGTATTTAACAAATTACGTACTTAAAAGGTAAAGAAAGAGGAATTCCAAAATAAATAATTGAATGAGAATTCATTCCTGAAGTACTAAAAAAAGGAGGTATGAACTACCTTCCATAATAGTTTCTGTACTTTACTGTGTCATTTTGGTTGACCCAAGAGCATTTTTGAAGATGTGAGTTAGCAGAAGATGGAGTATATCTGCCTCTTTCTCTGGCAACATTGATGTGTTCAAAATGCTGCCTTCTTACATGGCTCAAGAGTTAGCTATGTTACACCAGGAGTGGGCTGAAGGAGTCATAACACCAGCTTCACAGGTTGGACAGGGGCGGGCATCACCGATAATTTTCTATCTGCTTGAAGCGACTAAGGGGCAAGATTTGAAGAGTGCAGCTTGGGCTTGGGATATGAGTGATATCCTAGGGTTAAGAGCATTACTCTGGGATCCACTGTCTGCATCAGATTCTGGCTCTTCTCTGCCTGGTCTCTAGCCTGAAACAGGCTCCCCAATTTCTCCCAGGCTCAGCTCCTGAACCTGAAAAATCAGGATAGTAGTAGTTGTGAGGTCCAGTGAATGTGCATCAATGTAAAGAGCTTCAGGTTGATTATAGGCCCAGAACAAACAAACAATAGCTCTGATGATGGGGCAGGAGCACAGCAGCTTGGGTGGCACTTTGGTCCCTCTTCTGTGCCACACGCTAGGGGCTGTGGTCGGAGAACGTGCACAGACGGACGGCTGTGTCGGTGGGGGTTGGGGGTGCGGCCCTCCCCAGTGCTGTTCCCCATCAGGGGGTGAGTCTGCACGTGCTTGTCTCCCTGTGAGGGGCACCTGTGGGAACCACGTGTTGGGATCAGAAGTCACTTAGAGGTTTAAGGAAAAGCAATAATATCAATATGGTGGGCAGATGGGAAAACAATAAATTCTATCCTGAATATCAAGTGGATGACAGAGTTGGGGCACCTCCAGAGTGGGGCCGGAAACAATAAAATTTCAGAATGACTTGGGGAACTGAACAGTTCATACAAAGAGTAATATTTAATATAGGCTTGTGCACACATACTTCTGAAAATTTCTGTTGAACAGTTTTTAGAAGTTTCACTAGTCAAAAATCAATTTTATATTACAAAATTATTTCTAAATCTTAATCTCACTTTTGCTAGGCAATAGTACTTAACATTCTTATATTTGACTTTCTTTTCATATGTATATAAGATTTTCCTTATGTAGTATTCTCTGGAACAAATTTATATTCACGTATAATTTATGAGTTCAGCCTGAAGTTTCATATTAACATACCTAAGATGAGACTGATCCTGAAACATTTTCAATCACCATGTTGGTGAACTTCTTTGAGATACTTCAGTTATATTTCTTAGGTTTACACAAACACATATATCATTCATTTTTGGTGGATATCAAAATGAATTTTAGATTTTGATATTTATTTAGAGGAAAAACTTTTTATATTATAATAAGAGTAATATGCTGATATTCATGAAGCAACACATAGTTGCTTTTGTCAAAGCTGTTTATTTTAAAATTAGTTTTTAAGTTATGAATCAGAAAAATCTGACCTTATGAAGCCCTGACTGTGTGCTAAACAGTTTAAGGTACATCTGCCATCTCATGCTCAGAATCACCTTTTGAGGGAGCCGCCTGCCATCAGTGCCATGGTCAATGGCTGAGCACCACGCAGGTATCAATGAGAGCGGTGTCCCCTGCAGCCGCCATGCTGCGTACTGTGCTGTTTCCCTTTTGTGGAAAAAATAGGAAGTGGCAGAGTCGGGCTCCATACAGTCCTCCGTATAAATGAGGTGTTATAGATTAACTGAAAGCATCAGCAGCGATTGAGTTACGTACACTTTTTATAAATCTGCAACAAACTGTTCGATCCAGCGGAAAGTTATCACACACTAACTGAACTTCCCGTTTTTGCAAAACTGGCGTGGGAATGCCGTGGCTTGGTCCTCTCCCCAGGTTTTATTGTTTCCGGCCCCACTCTGGAGGTGCCCCGACTCTGTCATCCACTTGATTCCTGGGCTAAGCCAGGGTCAAGTTAGGCTCCGCCCTGTTCGGACTTAAATCCAGACAGAGATCTCTCTAAGACTTCCTAATTCAATTGCTAACCATTCCCTACTTTGTTAAAATTAACTTAGAGTTTAAAGTTTAAAAGTTTTGAGAGACAAGAGTGTATTTGAAAGGAAATAAGAAATTTGCCCAGGGACTTAGTTTGGTTGTGTCTACTTTTTAAAAAAAGCCATTTAACTAATTTCTTGGTCATATATTGAGACAAAACTATGTTTTCCACCCATAGAAAGTAAGGACATCCTTCATGAGACATGTTGTTACCTTAGTTTAAAAATATTCTGGGTACAAATGAGAACACAAATTAAAGCACTTAACACAATGCTTAGTTTATCTTTTTGTTGAAAAAAACCCCCCAGAAAACGTTATTTTAACCAACTTGAGCTCGACATAGATGGGTTTGGGAGATGTCCCAAGCTTCACCAAGCTTGGTCTAAGGTGAAGGAATGGAGACAATGAATGCCGTAGGTACGCCCGGCTGGTGGTCCCTGGAGGGAGAGGCCTGTGAGGCTGAGGGTGTTGAATAGATTCCATGACCTTTGGTGGCAGACTGTCCAAACTTTTTGGGGACCTGCCAGCTTGGAACAAAACTGTTGGGGAATGAGTCTGTCTTAAAAAACAAAAGGAGAGAAAATGAGAAAGGCAAACTGCAGAAGGGAAATTGTGTCCTGGATGTTGTTTAACAAGGTACAGACTTGCAACTAGTAGACAGATAGGTCCTGGGGATCTAATGCACAGTCTGGTGAACACAGACAACCATGTCGTGTTGTAGTCTTCAAACCTGCTCAGGGTCTAGATCGTAATTGTTCCAACCACAAAAAGAAGTGAGAATTATGTGATGTGATGGGGTGCTCACTGTAGCTGCAACAGCAATTTTATTACAATATATAAACACATCAAATCAATGTGTTTTCTTATTAAATTTACACAATGTTATATGTCAAACATATTCTGATGCTACACATAACAAAATAGATGTCTATTACTATTCCTAGTGAAATTTCTTTTGGTGAAAGTGTGTTGCTGGAATGTATTCCCTTTGTAGAGATATTATGCATTTTGATTTCCCAGATACTTATTATGTGTATGTGCATCTATATACCAGGGTGGGGAAAAAGTAGGTTTATAGTTGTTTGTTTGGAAAATAATGCAATATTTAATAAATAGTAATACAGGAATCAACTCTGTGTTTCCCATACAACTGTAAACCCACTTTTGCCCACCCCTGTATGTTGATACACACACTGCATACAGAGAGACACATACCCACACAGTATTAAAACCCTGCATAAATTCCTGACATATGTCTCAGATGCAGTGATATCTGCCTCTAATGTTGTGTCTTTCTTGCTCACCTAGGGCGCTGTGTGAACACTCCAAGGAACGCTGCGAGTCTGTTCTTGGGATCGTGGGCCTGCAGTGGCCTGAAGACACAGATTGCAATCAGTTTCCAGTAGAAAATTCAGACAATCAAACCTGCCTAATGCCGGATGAAGATGTGGAAGGTTAATTCTCAAATTGATTTCGGTGGGGTGTCTAACATGGATGAATACATTAGCTACGTTTTTGAAGTCTCTCTGTTACTATTGTTGCTGTTTTTTTCCTGTTTAAGTTGCCAGTGGGGCTGCATGGGTGAGTAAATCTACAAACTCGATTGCTTGAAGAATTTGGTACTTGTCTGTTAGACATGGTCTTCATTTTAATAATAAATTGCAGAGAGGAATTTAATATTCCAAGTATTTATTTTAACCACATTCAACCCACAGAGCCAATTATATATGGATGCTGCTTTTATACTAAGGATTCTGAAGGTAATAGTTAGGCCTTGGTTTCTTCCAGTGCAAAGCATTTGCAGATCTTGGCAATGTAAGATGGTCAGGCAGAGAAATAGAACTGGGGACCTGTCCACCAGGCAGAAAGATTAGAGTGGGAAACAACTTTGCTGCACTAACGGCACCTGGGTAGTTAGAAGCGTTGACTCCGCAAGATGTTTTAGGCTTTGGCAATTGCTGGATTGTTCATTCAGGAAGACAGTTAATTACTGGAAAGTATAAAGACACCAGACAGCTCATCTGGAGAAATGAGGCCGTGGATGGAGGAGGAAGATGCTGATAAGCAGACAGAGGAAGGCCATGTTAACATTTGGCTGTTTGAGCTTTGCAGAGGGCCAGCCTTGTCTGCAGTCGTAGCTCCTTGACACTGTTCCACACATGGATAAGTTAGCTGGTGGTTCTGGGTTTTCTGTTCATTGACAGTGATATGCCCCATTGTTTTGAAACAGAGTGCTCACCCAGTCACTTCAAGTGTGGCTCGGGGCGGTGTGTTCTGGCTTCCAGAAGATGTGATGGCGAGCCCGACTGTGACGATGACACTGACGAAGCAAACTGTGGTATGTATGAGAGACGGCACTTTTCTTGAATATACCAGCAGCTAGTTAGGATAAGGAACTGTGTTAAAAAAATGTCAACTGTTCATTGACAGTTGTAATGATTAGGATTGAATGCTGATGTATTTTCCTCTCGGATTATCAAATGGCAAGATATGCATTGGTGGGTTTTTCCTGTTTACTTGATGGAGTTTCCCTAAATTACATTTCTGTTTATAACCTTGATGATATACATGCAAATCCTGAGTAAAAGGAGCAGCACTTTCCTAACGTAAGGAATTATTTTCATTATTAGAGATTGTAGAGCAGTTGTCATCTCTCTTTTCATCTGGTGCTCATGCTGTCGGACAGGCATCTAGATACACAGAGGCAGAGCTCGGGCTCCAGTGTGCAAGTGCAATTGGGATTTATTTTCATGCCCTGTCTGATTTTGTTTCTGTTGGCAAAGGATAAAACTCCTCCTGATGTGTCTGCCGTTGAGCTCCAAAATCACTAGTGGAAAGGCCAGAAGTACCAACAGTGATTTAAGTGGAACTAACTCCCATTTTATTTCTCTGCAAACCTTTGTACTTGTAACCTCAGAATGTGTCAGGGAATAGTTTCTCCTTTTTAGTAAACAATATTCTGGAGTAAAGCAAAGCGATTGAAGGACTATCCAGAGGCTAGTTTTGTTAAGATTATTTAACTTATTCTGCTTTAAAAAATTGACACTCTTTGCCCCCAGCCATCCAAAGCCTATAAGGCAATATATCTTGTGAAATCACTTTATTCTTTTGGCCTTTTAGATATAAATACCACCTTCCTCCCATTTTCCATAGTCAACATTGCCCTTCTGGTCTAGACAAAATGTCACAAGCTATCAACTGAAATCCTCTCAGCTTCTATAAATATGGACAGGTGCATTTTTTAGACAATTAGAGCTGCCAAAATAAGGGTAAATGACCAGGGATAATTTTGTTAGGGAGGAATGGACAGTGTTTTGAGAAGTACTGTCGTTTGCTTGTTTGTGCTCTTTATGTACAGAAATAAATCAAAACTCATTGAACATCCCTTGTGTAAGTGATTTGTTGAGAATCTATTGGATTTATTTGCTGAACTATGATGTTGATGGGTGATAGTATTCTGTGAGGCAATTTTAAATGGGTAATTTTAGATGATTCAAAGAGGTTAGTTACATGGTGTCTATTGGGGTTGCTACACCTAAATCTGCATTAGAATACTAAATATTTGAGAAATGTAAAAACTCAGTTTAAAAAGGGAGCTTTAGCAAGACTAAAAAAACTGAGTTTTAGAATATATTCTGCAAAAAAAAAAAAATTCAGAGTGCTACAGGATTTAAGTGACTCTAAAATGACCTGGAGACTATTATGCTAAGTGAAATAAGCCAGGCAGAGAAAGACAAGTACCACATGATCTCACCTACATGTGGAATCGAATGAACAAAATAAACTGATGAACAAAATAGAAACAGAGTCATGGATAGATGGAACAGACTGACAGCTGTCAGAGGGGAGGGGGCTGGGGGACTGGATGAAAGAAAGTGAAGGGATAAGTAAAAAAAAACAAAAAAACGCAGACAACAATGTGCTGATAGCCAGAGAGAAAGGGGGACAGGGCTGAGTGGAGGTGGGCGAAGAGGTGGGGGGAAACGGGGACATCCTAATAGGGTGAACAATTAGAATAAAGTTAAAAAAAATCAGGCTTCTAGGTCAGTAATGAGTTTTCATCAACACTTTAATAACAATCAAAATGATAGAATACATTGTCTAATCCCTATGAAACACTCAAAATATTGATGCACTGCTGAGAGCCCTAGTTAAGGAAAGTGAAAAGTGGGTAGGAAATTAATATGTTTGGAGTTACATTAACTACTCCAACCGTATTAAGTCATGAAACAACTCTCACTACCTTTTCCAATGTGATTGATGATAGAATATTAATGTACATTCCCCTTTGGGATGTATGCACACATTTCAGTGGGCATGCTGTCCATTCAAGATTAATTTTTTTTCTTTTTAATGGCTGAGTAGTATTCTATTGTGTAAACATCCCGTAGTTGTTTTATCCACTCATCTATTCATGGACCCTTGGGCTGATCCACATCTTGGTGATTGTAAATAATGCTGCAGTGAACACAGGGGTGCTTATGTTCTTTTGAATTAGTGTTTTGGGTTCCTTTGGATATATCCCCAGAAGTGGGATTGCTGGGTCAAAAGGCAGGTCTGTTTTTAAATTTTTGATGTATTTCCATACTGCTTTCCACAATAGCTGTACCAGTCTGCATTCCCACCAAAAGTGCAAAAAGGTTCCCCTTTCACTACATCCTCACCAGCATTTGTTGTTTGTTGATTTGTTGATGATAGACATTCTGGCCAGTGTGAGGTGATATGTCATTGTGGTTTTAATTTTCATCTCTCTGATGATTAGTGATATTGAGCATTTTTTTCATATGCCTATTGGCCATCAGTACGTCCTCTTTGGATAAGTGTGTCTTCATGTCCTTTGCCCATTTTTTAATTGGGTTGTTTGTGGGGTTTTTTGGTGTTGGGTTTTGTAAGTTTTTTATAAGTTTTGGATATTAACCCCTAACAAGATGTATTGACAAATATGTTTTCCCATTCTGTAGGTTGTCTTTATATTTTGTTGGTGATTTCTTTTGCTGTGTAAAAACTTTTTAGTTTGATATAGTCCCATTTGTTTATTTTTTCTTTTGTTTCTCTTGGCTGGAGTGATATATCTGATAAAATATTGCTATGAGCAATGTCTGAGATTTTGCTGCCTATGTTTTCTTGTATGATTTTTATGGTTTGGGATCTAATATTTAATTAAATCTTTAATCCATTTTGAATTTATTCTTGTGTGTGGTGTAAGAAGGTAGTCTAGTTTTATTTTTTTCCACTTACCTGTCTAACCAATTTTTCTAACACCATTTATTGAGTAAATTATCTTTAACCCATTGTATGTGCTTGTTCTCTCTGTCAAATAAATATTAATGGCTATAAAGGTGTGGATTTATTTCTAAGCTCTCTATTCTGTTCCATTGATTTGTGTATTTGTTTTTTGCCAGTACCATGCTGTTTTGATGGTGTATAGTTTTTAGTATAGTTTCATATTAGGTAGCGTGATTAGGTACCATGATTCTTCCAACTTTGTTCTTCTTTCTCAGGATTGCTGTTGCTTGCAGGGCCTTTTGTGGTTCCACATAAAATTTTGAAATATTTATTCTAATTCTGTGAAATATGTCTTTGGAATTTTGATAGGAATTGAATTGAATTATAGATTGCTTTGGGTGGCATGGACATTTTAATGATATTAATTCTTCCTGTCCATGAACATGGTATGTGCTTCCACTTGTTTGTATTTTCTTCAATTTCTTTCTTCAGTGTCTTAAAATTTTCTGAGTCTGTTATATCCTTGGTTAGGTTTATTCCTAGGTATTTTATTCTTTTTGAAGCAATTGTGAATGGGATTGCTTTCTTAATTTCCCTTTCTGAGAGCTTATCATTGACATAAAAATACAACTGATTTCTAGATATTAATTTTGTATCCTGCCACTTTGTTGAATTCAATTATCAGCTTTAGTAGATTCTTGGTGGAATCTTTAGGGTTCTCTATGTACAATGTAATGTCATCTTCAAATTTTTTAATAGGAATTTTGAAAAAAGCAGATTTTTTCTTTTATTTCAAGAAACCTGAGTCAATCATCCATGAAATTTCTCTGAATTATTTGTAGTAGGTTGAATGAGAAATAGCATTTTAAAAGAAGATTTTATATATTTATTTTTAGAGAGGGGAAGGGAGAGAGAAAGACAGAGAGAAACATCAGTGTGTGGTTGCCTCTTGCACACTCCATGCTGGGAAGCTGGTCTGCAACCCAGGCATGCACTCTGACTGGGAACCAAACTGGTTCACAGACCAGACTCAGTCCACTGAGCCACACCAGCCAGGTTGAGAAATAACATGAAAAAAAAAACACAGCTCCTTATTTGATCAGTACTTTGCATTTCACTCACCTTAAACTAAGTGATCTTTCTTGGATATGGGAGAGACTTTTTTATTCCTTATATGAAATGAAGTCTCATTTAAAACACATGTGTTGAGGGCCTGCCAAGTGCCAGCCACTGTTGTAGGCAGGAGTAAAGAAGAGTACCAAAACACGAGTGCCCTGTGGTCTCTTCCTTTATGCACCTCCAAGTCTGATGAGGCCGTGGATCTAACTGGAGTGACAAGAACACATGAGACTCTGGGCATGTTTTAGCAGATGAGTGAGACACACTGTATTCCATTCAAATGGCTTTAAGTTCATCCCAAGTGCTTCTGTTTCATAGGCAAACTACACTTCAAGCTTATAGTCTCAATCTAGTACAAATTGTGTTCATTTCCATATTGATTGATAAAGTTTCTAACCTTAGATCTCTGGCTACATTACTACAGTAAGTAATGGCTTTCACACCTGGCTCTTACACTCGTTTTGTAGGTATTTGGCATAGAAGGATCCTCTTTTGCTAAGCACACAGATGCTTTCTACATTTGTTGACTGAAATTACATTTTTAGATAATATGCCCGTAGATCAGTAGGTTTTGGCATGTTGCTTAAGAGCATAACTCGCCATTTTATAGATGATTCTTTTGCATTGGCAAATTGACTCAGAAAGCAAAGGGAACAGTTAAAGATGAACATTAACAGATAATCGCTTTTTCATTTTATTCCTCATTTCCTATATGTCACATTTGATCTCTCAGCAGAGCTGTACTATTTATATTGCAGTATGGAGATTATCAAGTGTTCCTGCTTTCAAAATTATATTTTTTATGACATATAGGAGTCAAAACCTTTAAGGAAAAAGAAGTCAGGCTTTGATGTTGTAATTTGTCTGCAGTGTTTGATCAAATTCATCTTTACTTTCATGTCCACGTCTAAGGCACATGACCTTGTCTTCTGTCCCCAGGCTGCAAAGAGAGAGACCTTTGGGAGTGTCCATCCAATAAGCAGTGTGTGAAGAACACAGTCATCTGTGATGGGTTTCCAGACTGCCCTGATAGCTCGGACGAGAGCAACTGCTGTACGTGCCTCCATGAATTTGTCTGCTCAACATTTATTTTAAATGCTAATAATCTCTCATTGTGAATATAAGCTAGAAATTTGGAAATGCGTATCAAAGCTTTTAGCATGTTCAGACTTTTTGACCAAAACTCCGCTTGTAAGAATATATGCCAAGACGACAGTCAAAATATATGCACGATGATATTATCCCAGCTTTATGTATAACATAGAAAAAATTAAAATGCCACAAATGTCCAAAAATAGGGGACATAAAATACAACCATAAAATGAAATAATATGCAAAAATTAAAAATCAAGTTAGAAGAATAATTTCTCTTGGGTTCATTACATATTATTAGGTGAATAAAATGAAATATAAATCATTATATGTAGTACTGTCCTGAGTTTTGAAAGTACATGTACCTATATATAGAAAAAGATCAGAAGTTCATAATAAAAATTTTATAAATATAATTCCTGGGCAGTGGGATAATTGTTTTTGTGCTTTTCTTCTTTTCTCTTTTCTATTTTTGTATTTCCTACCTTTTAAAAATGAATGGCCACTTCTTTTAGAATCAGAAAAAAAGTTGGATCTCTAAGATATTTTACCTACTAGTTATGGAAAGCCTAACTCAAATGACTTAATAATGATACTTACTATCTTTATTATCTTTCATTACCATCTATATTATATGTGACATATTGTCACTGAGAAAGTCAAGTGTAAAAGGGATTCTTGAGGAGGGATGAGGGAGTTCAGCACTTCATCTGTGATTCTTAGTTTGGCTTGACCTCACGCTGACTCCCACCAGGGTGAAAAGGTGACTGCCCAGAGCCCCCGGGTGCCATGCTTTCCTGCTCATATCCAGTGGGAAGGACTGGAAACCTTTACCTCATCTCTTGGACATCAATTAAGGATTCACTGAGATTAGCCAAACTAGAGCAGGGTACCCAAGAACAGACAAAAGCCTTTGTAGAAATTAGAAATGACCCCATATCAAAAGGTGAAATGCAGCTTCTTAGGGAGAACCAATTAGCAAAAAAGGCTAAGTCCTCCAGGCCACTTCTGCTTCAGGCTAGGACACATGGCCTTGGCCATCAGGGTCTGAGCAGGAACTGCCTTGCAAAGTACAACCCACAAAACCATAGGCCATGACCCTGATCTTGGATCACATGTTCACTCTTGGACTAATGACTATACTCAGAAAAAAAGATCCATGATCAGAAAATGCCACGTCCCTCTTGAAGCAATCAGGATCTTCCTCTGGCCCTGGGGATGGTGTGCGTGGGAGGCGGTAAGGGGCTCAATGGGCAAAACCACTATTCCTTAAAAATGGAGAAAGAAGGGAGGCAGGTGCTAGGTAGGCAGCCAAGGAGTTTTGCTATGACTTTGAAAAACCTAAGAGAATTAAATGGGACTCAGAGAATCATTCAGTGGTAGAGATTTTAGAACATAACCCGTGTCCACGTATGTGGACAGAGCTAGTTTTCCTCCTGTGGCGACTCCTGTCTGCTCGTCCCCTGTGCTCTGCTCGTGGCACTTCAGCTCTTCACCCTCTCCTCTAGTTTTTGATGTTTCTGCTGCTCGGGGCACCGCTTTTTCACTCGTATGGTTACGATGAGAGAACCTAGTCACCTGGAGTCAGTAGTTCTGTTTAAGTGCCTGGTGTTTGTGTGGACTGACGTCTGTGAAGTGAGATGTTACCGATTCTGTTAGTCTATATTGCCACCTGTTTGGAGGCCTCTGCAACCTCATCTTTTCTTCTTTTCAAGTTCCTGCCGGCAAATGGTAATGTGCATGCCAGTGATAATCACATTCATGTGTAAAATGTTCCTGCCTTCTTGCTTCTTGTTCCCTGTGCCAGCGTTTTGCCAAGAGGATGAACTGAAGTGTGCAAACCACGAGTGTGTGTCTCGTGACCGGTGGTGCGACGGGAGAGCTGACTGCCTGGACAGTTCAGACGAGTGGGACTGTGGTAAGCTGCCTGTTCGCCTCCTGTGGTCCATTCCAGTGCTCGTCAGCCCTGCGAGCTAAATGAATCATAAATGACTTCACAGATTTTACCAACCCAGGCCGTCTCTTTTGCTTTACAATTGCAAAAGCTAACTGTGCTTACTCGCAGGCGTAATTTCCAAGTCACAGAAAATTCCCCAAATTCCCCCCCCCCCCAACTTCTGTATGTGAAATGTCTACATTATGTGTAAAAACATGTGAGTCCAAGTTGTTATGGGCATCTAACTGCTAGAATATAATGTCTAAATACATTACCAAGCTTCACAATGACCAAAATACCCCGTTATTCTTGTGTTATTGACATGCCCCAGAGCAGGGCAGTAAAGTGGCCCTTTTATCTTCCCTGTACACTTGCTCCACATCCAAATGGTGCCTCTGTTACTCCTTCACATGGGCAGAACCTGAAGGCACCTTCTACCAGTACCTTCACTGCCGCAGTTTATAATCTGGAGTTTGATTAAGTCCATCATCCCATGCTCATCACTCTCCATCATCCTACGCTGATCACTCTCTCCATTCACTGCGCTCTTATTTCAGGCCTTGCACCATCTGGCCAAACACAGTTATGTGTGTTGTGAGTAAATGCTCACAAATGATCTGCAGTTTATTGAGTACAGAGGGTGTTTTTTATATAAAAGGAATTAATGCATCTACCAAATTAACCCTAAGTTAGTATCACCATCACACACTTGCATTCTCATATGCTTTATTGAAAGGAAATGATATGAATGAAGTTACAACTAGCTTCTTATAATTATGCAAATTACTGCAGTAACTCCTGGGGATGGACCCTGCCTCTGGCCATCTTCTAAATACAGATAAGCTAAGAACTACCTGTCCCTTTCATTGGAGCCATGGCTTTTTGAGGGCATGGAGCATGTCAGCATAGTCCTGCATCACATCGAGGGCAGTGGTTTTCACAGGCTGTCATTCCCCAAATGGTTCTTAGCTGAAAGAGATAAAAATGGATGCATGCACATGAAGAAAGGCATGTACAGTTGCCATTTGGTTTTCTGAGAGGAAATGTTTTTGATCAGGGTTTTCTCTTTTACTCTCCAGTGACCCTCTCTAAAGAGGTGAACTCGTCTTCATTCCTGACTGTTCGCAGATCTGCCACAGAGCACCACGTGTGTGCGGACGGCTGGCAGGAGACCCTGAGTCAGCTGGCCTGCAAGCAGATGGGTTTAGGGTAAGGTCAGTAGTTTGTAGCACTGATGGATTTCCCAGAGGGCTTCGAGGAACTGGGCTCTAACATCTTCCTTATGGATGCAGAGTGAGTGGGCGCTCTCTCTCCACAGCACGGGAAGTGAACCAGGTGGCAGGGCCACATTGAATTACAGGCACCTGCTCTGAAGAGTCTGGGTTGAAAACCTATGTTGATGAAGCCTCTAAAAGCAAATGAAGTAATTGTATATTAAGCACTTCTGAAGTGAAATAGTTTCATTTTTTATAAAAGCATTAATATGGTTTCCTCCAAGGAACCTGGATGGGAAGATCGTGCAATATAACCCAAGAGGCTATTGAAAATTCCTTTTTTAGCACCTCATGTTTTTTTTATAAGTTGGGAAATAGAACTTGAAATTGATGGTATTTCAATTTACCCTAATTTAATGAAGGAAAACTAGATCAGGGAACAGTTCACCATCTTGGCTTCCTAGTAGAATGAAAAGACTTTCTCTGGCTTTGAGGTAAACACACTGAAATACTGTAGATACTTTGAAAGTTGTAAACCTGATATTTTGTGGGTTTTTTTCTTCCAGTTCTATTAGGGATATAAAGCAGTAATTGAAGGGTCCTAGAACATGTATATATGTGAGTGTGTGTATATATAGGGTGTGTGTGTGTGTAGTATATATAGGGGTATACATATATGTGGATATATATATATATACACACACATATATATATCACTGATATATGTGAGATTTTGGGGAAAATGTAGAAATGAGAGAAATAAAAGACAAAGGAATTATAAAGTACTAGAATAAAAAATTTCACTCGATGGCATTTCTGAAGATTCCACTGAGCAAACTTGAAACAGTTTTACAATAATGAGCTGTTCAATTGGGCGATTACAACTGGCAGCATTTTTTAAAATTCCAATTTGAAAAATTATCTAAATCCCAGCATCCTTAGCCCATTTTGCCCATGTAAAGATGTATATCTTTTCCAAAATTTGAGTAACCAATGTTAATCAATAATAAAAGAACTTTAAACCTTGCCAGAATGAAGAAATTATATTTGCCAAGGTCCATTAAATTATACTTTACTTCTACAACTTCCTTATTGTGTCTAATGAAGTGACGTAAGACTTTATCACAGATAAGTGAAAGGCCTTTTGAATGTGCTTTATTTTTCCCTCACCATGACATGATATTATTTCTTAGTTTGCAAACTAGATTGCATAATGACAGATAACTTCATTGAGAGTTCTGAGGGAAAGCTGGAACTACAAAGATTTCACAAGCAGAAAAATTCCTTCGACAAACCACCCTGTTCTACTGCAAATAGAGGGGATCTTGTTTTAAATATTTTGCTTTATGTTTCTTCTAATTTTTGCATATTGGATTTAAGATTTCTAGTGTGGTAAAATATACATAATATGAAATTCACCATTTTAACCGTGTTAAAATGTATACTTCAGTGGTGTTTAGTGTATTTATGATGCTGTGCAACCATTACCTTCACCTGTCTTCTCTCACATGGCATGTGTTTGTGCATCCATATATCGGCACTTCATTCCTATGAATGGCTGTATACTATTCCATTGCAATACACCTCATTTAAAAAATTTATTCACCCATTGATGGATATTTTGGCAGTTTCTGCCTCTGGCTATATTGTGGGTACATTGAATTTAAAAAATCTCTTTACTCCATTTGCTCCACTTTCTTAACATGGTGGGTACATCTCATTTCAATATTTTAGATATTTTAAATATTTAGAGCCTAAACTGACATTGAGATTTTTTTCAAGATAGCTTTATTTCAGAGAAGAACTAGGAATATATGAGAGAGCAGTATGGTTGGGAAATTTAACCATTGTTTGGCTGAGTTAATGGATAAGAAGCGATAAGTCTTCCAAGGAAGTGAGTAGTAAAGGTAATCTTAGTATTTTTTATACTTTTTGATTGCCTTCAAGTTTACTCTTTGATTACTTAGGTGTCTTATGAATTGACAGAAATCTGGATAGCCACGTTGGGGCAGGAGTGAGGATAATGAGCAAATGAGACCAAATTCCTGCCAAGTGATGGATGGGCTGTTTGGGATGCCACTCTGTCAGCATTGTCCCTGCCGACCAGCTGCTGTGCCGTAAATTCACAATGCTGCCCCGATGCCTCAAGCTAACTCGAAGTAGCCCTGTGCCTTTGAGTCATTTCTTCAGATTCAGAGTCCTCCACAGGCAGGCCTGTCTGGCCTGGAGGAGTCATGGACCTACCCTCCGGCTGCTTGAGGGGCAGGACAAGGCTTAGCGGTCCTCCTTCCGCTTCTGGAGAGAAGTGCCGAGGTCACTGGCCTCCTTTATACCTGCACACACACTCTGCATTGGAAACCTGAAGTTAGAAAAAAAACAACTAATTCTATTCAGTATCTTCTTCCCATTATTTTTCGAGTGTCAGTTTAGGGCCTTGAGTGGGAGTAGGCTTGTATGGGAGTATGGAGGACGCAGAGGTGAGTAGCATCATCGAAGAACTCCCAGTGTAGTGGGGAAGACAAAGGAGCAAACAACCAAGAACGTAATGTTAGAAAAAATAATCCCAGACTTTTTGTCATCTATGAATGCTTTATTTGTAGCACAGCACATGGCAGTCCTATTAAAATTATGTAAGAAAAATATTCAGTTCTACAACTATCTTAATACAATGATATGCATTTATTAAATTATTTATTTTTTCTGTAAACATTTATACAGAAAAGCATTGTGGTACAGTACCCAAAACAAATATACCCTAACTCCAAATAGGTCATTCAATTACTTGAGGGGGTATATTTTGGAGCTAGTTCATCAAAAATGCAAATCCACCCCAAATTATACATCTTGCAGGGATTCTACTGAAATTCTTTCATGATCGAGGCAGTTGATTAAAAACACCTGCATTTAGAGTTTCTCAGGCTGAAATTATGCCTTTCACATCTAACAGCACAGGTGCTAGGCACTCAGCTAAGTGCTTGTCCAAATGAGAAGGTTCAGAGTTTTTTGCTGAATTTGAAAATTGTTTTGCCCCCACCTGCAGGTATCTGTGGAGTTCACTCTGCTTGGAAGTAGAATGAGTATTTAATTAGACAAGGGGATAAATCAAGTCCCTAAATTCTCATGACAGTATATGGACTTTGCTACCTGCATGTCCAGTATCGAAAACATATGGACATTTATTTAATCAACAATACAAATCAGAATTTAAATTGCCCTCTAATACTTACCAAATGCTCAGTTGGGACATCTGGTATTTGAGGAAGCTGGTCTAAGGGAATGTGGTGATTCTCTGTGTCTCTTAGCTCCACAGACTTTATCTTGACATAAAGTTAGATCTCTAGAAATAGACTGTACTCTTTTGGCAAAATTCCTTTACGGAATTAGTTTCGGCTTGATTTTATGCCCTCACCTCTTAGAGTTGGCCAACATGGGAAACACACTTCAAAACATGTTTCTGGGTCTTGGGATAAACCACAAAGACAACAGCTATGATATAACCTAACAGTCCCTGATATAAAGATTTACACTGTATTTTTTTTCCTACTCCCAGAAAAGGTTTCTAATTAAAGATTTCATTTGTCAGATAAGAGCCATTTAATCCAAGATTAAGCCTTATTGATTGACTGCCATGAAGTTCAAAGATAAATTCAATCCTCTGTACTAGTAAATGTAGCCCAGGTTGCTAGAAGCTGAAAACTTTGTAGTCAGTTCTTAAAAAAATGAAAAATAGCTCATATAGCATAAAATTCACTCTTAAAGGGGTATATTTCAGTTGTTTTTAGTATATTCACAAAGTGAGTAATCATCACCACTTTTTGACTACAGAATATTTTCATTGGCTGGAACAGAAATCCCATGCCCATTAGCAGTCACACCCTGCTTCCCCTATGCCCTGACGAATGCTAGTTCACTTTCCGTCTCTACGAACTTGCCCTTGTGCATGTTGCACACAGACAGAACCATACATGACATGTGTTTTATTGGGCTTATTCCACTCAGCATAATGTTTTCTAGGGTTCATCCATGTTGCAGCATGGATCAGTGCTGCATTCTTGTTTATGGCTAGATAATATTCCACTATGTGGTTATAACCACATTTTGATTATCCATTCATTAATTAATGGATGTTTAGGGTTTTTCCACATTTTGGCTTTTAGGAAAAATGCAATGAACATTCATGTACAAAGTTTGTGATCCTATGTTTTCAATTCTCATCTATGTACTTTAAACTAGAATTGCTGGGTTAGAGGGTAACTCTATGTTTAATTTTTTAAAATATAACAACCAAACTGTTTTTGCAAAGGAGATACACCTTTTTATAGTCCCACCAACAATGCATGAGAATTACGATTTCTCCCTCTTCATATCTGACTGAAAGGGATCGCTCTGGTGGTTGTCTTGAGCGTAGGTGGGAAGGACAAGGGTAGGAAGAGGAAGATTAGTGGAGAGACCATTGAAGTAATCCAAGTGAGAGATTTTGGTGATTCGGATCTGTATATTAGCAGAGGATATGGTGATAAATGGTTCCATTCTGAATATATTTTAAAAGTAGAGCCAACAGAACTTCCTGGCAGATAGATGTTGATTGGGGGTTGAGAAGAGTTAACAAAGAGTCAAAAATGACTTAAAGGTTTTTGGCTGGAGCAACTGGAAAGATGGGATAAAAATAAACTGGATGGGGAAGGCTGTGAATGAGGCAAGTTTGGGGGGAAAGATTGGTTCTACACATGCTAAGTTTGGGATATGTCAGACAGTCAAATGGAGATGGGTATGAGGCTCAAGTCTGGAGTTTATTAGAGAGGTCTTGGCTGAAGATATATGTTTGGGAGTCAGTGCAATACAGATGATGTATAGATTTATGGGACTGGGTGACATGACCAAGACAGTGAATACAGACAGAGAGTGTGATGTGGGGCTGAGCCCTAACATTGAGAGGATGAGAGAAGAGAGGTCGTGAGCCAAGGGAGATGAGAAAGAACAACGGTGGGTAAGAGTCTGCAATAACCTGGAAACCAGGTGGAGAAATTGTACCAAGGAAGAGGCAATGGTCAGTTGTACCAAATGCTGCTGAGAAGTCAAGTACGTTGAGGCCTGAAAACCAACTGTTGGTTTTAGCACTGTGTGTGTCATCGGCATGAACAGTATCAGTGGAGTCAGGGCGCAAAAACCTAAGAAGTCATGAGAAGAGAGACATAAAAAAGTGAGTATAGAACACATCTGAGAAATGCAGCCAGCGGCTGGTGGGGGTGGTAGGAGATGTTTGGCGCCTCCATTTCCATGGAAGCACTCACTGTTCCAGGCTGAATTCCTAACAGGCCCCATCTGCCATAGTACGAATGCACCTCCTGCCCATAATTCATGTGTTGAATCCTAATCCCCAGTGTGATATTAATGGCTAAGCTTAATGCTGTGTCAGGCTTTTCTGGGTACTTGATATGTATTATTTCAATTTACCTACATCATAATCCTGTAAGATAAGTGGTCTTGTCATTTCTACTTTGCACATGAGGAACCTGAGATTTGGGGGGTCCAGGAACTTCGCTAGGTCACAGAAAATGCAGAGCCAGAATGCCAGTCTGAGCACAGGCAAGGGGCATCCTGGATGCTCGGGGCAGATCCCTCCTCTACAGCACCAGTTATTCCACAAACATGGCCTGACTGATGTGGCCAACCAGCCTCTTAAACATAAATCCCTTCTAGAATTGCTTTATGTGGGCAAGTCTAGTGCTTTTGTGGCAAGTCTTAATACCTCCCTGCAACCTGATCATCGCATGATTTTTAAGTGGATGGCAGTGAGGAGGCAGCAGTAGGGGGAATTTATCATGCAGGACCACAACCCAAGTGTTTTCTACTTTTTGAAATGTCGCTTAGAGTAGCAAGTAGCTGCTTGGCATATTCTAAGCAGAACTCAGCTGAAGCAAACTCGTAAAGAGTTATTTTCCTTCACACAGAAGCTTTGTAGTTTGCTGGCAGACGTGTAGGTTGGGCACAGGTAAGTCATGTCCCACCCATTTCCGAGAAGCTGCTGGTTAAACGGCTGCCTGGGTGAGAAGTCAGTCACGGAGTCCAATGTGCAGGTGGGGTGTTTTCTGCAATGAGCTATTCTGGGATGAGGAAGAAGAATACTTTTCTTGAAAAAGTGTTACATCCTGAAAAAAGGAAATAATTTTTAAAGTTCTTTTACAAGACCCCTGGGTAGGAGGCTTTGACAAAGCAAGGTAGGTCTACCAGCTGTCCTGAGCGCATTTCCATATAATCACTATCAGCAGGCTCTGGCAAGAATTTGAATATTTGTTGGCAAACGGAATCTCAAACTGTTGGTTGAGTTAATGAATAATTGTTGAAATTAAATGGAACTTCTTAGTGGTACAGAGAAATTCACTGTTATTAATGAAAGTGGAACTATGCGAGGTCATGAATTAGATTTTTAAAAACCCTCTTATATTTCATTTTATGGTAAAGAAATTCATTGCTGAAAAATGGATTCACATCAATTTTAGGAAATTAAATTAAACCATCCTTATAGAATCAAAGGTGGTTTCCATGGGTTCTCCAGAAATAAGTATTGTCAAGACCCAGCTTGTAGTCAAAAATATTGTGAGCAAGAAGATTTAGGAATGGGAAGAATTAATCCCCATCCAGTCTCTGGGAGCATCAGGTTCCCCTGTCATGATGAATGTAGCATTGCTGTTAGACATGGATAAGAATGGGTCTGGGGAAGACAAGAACATGATGTACAATGTGAGTGGTCCATCAGGAATTGACCAAAGAGTCTGTGTTGCTTCTGTTAGAAGTCCTTATATGGTGGCAGCTGCATTTGGAACTATACCAGGAGACTCCTGGTGATGACTTAACTTCTGAGCTGGCACGTTCTTCATGCTGTCTTTGCAATCTGCAGTTTGGCTTTCTTTCACCTCCAAGACAGGACTGATGGTCGGCAGTGATAGATCTATGGCAAGCCTCTTGGCCTTTTCTTATTATTCATACAGTTTGGACTCAAAATCCAATTTCCCATTCTAGCATGTAAGCCTGTATAATCTCACCCCTGCCTCCCCTCCTTACCCAATACCCTAGCACTCTCCACTGGTCCACTGAACTTGAGGACACATTAACCTTATTACTGTTGACCCTGAGAAAGAAGGTGCCTGCTAAGAAGGGCTCCATGTGGTTTTTCAGGCCCCAATTCACAGTCCGAGTCTAGCAGCCATGGTTTGTGTTGCCTCTCATGCGTGCAGTATGTCAGCCAAAAGGCACAGACCGGGCAGCCAAGCTTCCTGCCTTGTGCCCCTGCTGTCGGAGCCGACCCTTGGAGAGGAGCTCCTGCAATCATATCTGACCAATAGAATGGAGAAGCTAGGGATGAGGCTGCACATCCTGCAGTGCACGGGACAGCCCCGCACAAACGACTCTCTGGTGTAAAATGTCAGTAGCGCCAAGGGCGAGAAACCCTGATTTAGAGGGACAACTCTGGCCCTCCTCCTCCAGCCAGACTTTACCCCAGGGGGCAAGAAGTCTGTCAGACAAGGAGTTAAGCCCACCTAGAGCCTGCGTCCTATTGTAGAGCAATGTTTTCAGAGTGTGGTCCCAGGCCACCAGCAGTAGCAGCACCCGGGATCTGTGAGAAAGGCACCTTTGGGCTCCATCTCAGGCCTACTGAAGCTGGAAATCTGGGGATGGGGCCAACACTCTTCCTTCTAGCAGGCCCTTCAGGTAATTCTGATGCGTGCTTAGGTCTGACAACCACTGTTCCAAGGAGTCCGAACATCCTCTGTTTGAACCTAAAGAAATATGTTGGTTAAGATGGGAAGATAGAATAATACATTCTCTTTAATATCTTGTTCACTTGATTTATAACATCTGCATATGTAGCTGTATGGTGAGTGGGCCCCCCTTTATACTTGTGCTCCAGACCCACCCGTGTGTGGGAGGGGTCTGTCTCTCTGCGCCCCCCGTTTTCTCAGGCTGCCAAAAGAGGGCATTGGGTCAGATGGTCCCTTGGGTTTCCTTCTCTGTGGACGAGTCCGTGGCTGCCGGAGGAGCACTCAGGTCTGACTGCGTTCCTGCACAGGCTCTGAGGATATAGTGACGTTAACGCTTATTCACTGGCGAAGTATATTTTTGCTCTCTACCCAGCAGGATTTCTTTCATTTGTCTCTTGATATAACATGGACAAAGATGTTAAGTCAAACGAATTACCAATTGCTGAACAAAATTTGAGCAGCTTCTAAGTTCTAGATACCTCTTTATAAAAAATTAAAAAACGTTTCCCCACCACCATTCATGCCCTCTAGACCCTCTTCCGCTTCTTCCCTCTGCCTCTGCCCATAGCCACCACACTGCTGTCCGTGTTGTGAGTTCTTTCTCTTTTAATAGCACGGTTTATATTTTATTCATGTGATAAAAATGAAAGAGTGCAGACACACGTGTTCTTGATGAGTGTGAATTGGCATTACTCTTTGCAGAAGCAATACAGGGTCTGGCACAAAGTAATGTCCCTTTTTTATTACAAAATCTTTTGTTACAAAATCACAAGCCTGTAATTCTGTAACATAACAATATCACACTCAAACACACCACATGATGGCACTTAGGTGAAATGTTCAAATTAAAACTATAAATTAGTACACCCACATTGTTACTCTACCAACCCCACTCAGGCAAGCCTTACTTCTGCCAGACCCTATACATACTTTTAATTGAAAATTTCAATTTTGACTCAATAATTTTATTTCTAGGAATTAATTCTAAAATCATACTAATGCATGTAGGCGAAGGTGAATAGCTAA
Organism: Phyllostomus hastatus; assembly: GCF_019186645.2. Taxonomy (NCBI): domain Eukaryota; kingdom Metazoa; phylum Chordata; class Mammalia; order Chiroptera; family Phyllostomidae; genus Phyllostomus; species Phyllostomus hastatus. Next base: position 29,234,397 of record NW_025333709.1, on the reverse strand, counting down.
GGGTGTTAACTGCTGCTTTTTTGATAGTAAAGCCAAAGGTCGGAAACAACCTACATATGTACCAGGAGCGGATTGGTTGAGCTTGGATGCACACCCCTGTAAGGGCGTGCTCTGCAGCTCTACAGAGAACAGCGCATGCGCTGTTAATGAAGGTGGGCCACGCAGCGCTCAGAGTGTCGGGAGTGGTAACCTGGCATCTGACCTCGGGGAGCAGGTGGCCCCTCCGCCATTTACTTGCTGTGTGACCTTGGGCAAGTTACTTATTCTCTTTGCTTCAATTTTTCCATCTCCAAAATGGGGAATAATAGTCAAGCAAACTTCAAGTTGTTTAGAAGATTAAGTAAGATAAAGTGAGTTAGTCTACTAGTGCTCATCATATAGAAAATAGTTAACAAATGTTACTGTTATGGAAAGAATTCCAAGATAAATCATTAAATGAAAACATCATCACCACATAGAACAATGTGTTAGACTAAAAATAGAGTATATATACATGAATTATAGCAAAAGCTTGGCAAGGATCTCAAGTGCTATTTTCAGTGGTTGTTTCCATATATCTGGGGTGGGAAGGATATTTTGTCATTGTGTATTTTGTCCGTGTACCAGTATTACTTTTATAATTGTAAAATTATTTAAAGAAAAAACAAGAAAATTTAAAATCACACAGATGCTCAGATTCTGTATGATGGCAGAAATAGAGCCATATGGATTCACTGATATTTTTTTAATGGGCAGTAAGATGACTTTTTAGAGTGGAAAGATTTATTTTTGTGCACAAGAAGCGTGCTAGTGTTTAAAAATTTCATGGAAAACTGACTTTTATAATGATTCTCCCCTCTTCTTGATGACGAGTTTCTTAGATTTTTCCAGTTGATGTAACTAAGCGATTCAGGCCACATTGCCTTTTCCTTTGGAGGCTAAGGAATGAAATGTAGCACTGTCCCACGTGCAATGCACAGTGGAGCCCTTTGGAGTGGAAACTCTGAGCATCCTTTGCTGGATGATTTTTCTATCCAGTATCAGTGTGAATCCTGTGCAGAGTTGTCCTTCTTGTGTAAGTCCCTTGTGGCCCTATGAATACCTGCCTACCGCATGACCTGATTAAACAAGTCTGAAGCTGATCTTCCTCTGGCTTTTTGCCAGCAAAATGCCTGGATTCAGGACACCAGAGTTGTTCTGTTGCAGAAAGGAATTCTTCAGATGCAAGTATCCAGAGAAACACCGCGAGTGTTATGGTGGCATCTGACTTTTATACTCTCCGTCCCTGCACGCTTCCACACTCAGCACTTCCGGGACTGAGAGAAAGCCAGACTCTCATTTCGATGGAGGAAAAGAAAAATTCTCATTTTGCAGTAGGTTTCGTGAAGTCTTCAATAATCTAACAGTTCATCCAAATTTCTAAATAAATTTAAATCTTGTGGAACTCTTTTTAAATTGTAGTCAGGCTTTGTGCCATTTGTTTTTAAAATCAAATGATTAGAATTCATTCATTATTAAGGACTCTGTTTTATTTTTAATCTTTGGCTCTTATTCTATCATCAAGTATTCTCTTTAATGAGCTTTTTTTCTTTTTAAAAGTAATAGGATTTGGTAAAGTTTTGGGGCTTTTTATTTTCTATATGTAATCATAGCAATTTTAAATAATTAATAATTGGGAGGAATTGTAAATTTTCTTTCATTGCTACTGAATCTCACTTTTTTTACCTTCCTGTGTCCCCCTCGTCCTTTTTCTCTTTGCAAAAAATGGCATCTCGTATTCAAAAATGAAAGTCACTGGACGTGCAGACTCAATGCTACCACAACTTCAAGATTCTCAGATTCATTTGAACCCTCGGTGCTGCTTGTCCTTCTTCTACATTATCTTTGATGTGTTTCTTCTGAAAATTCCACCAGGGAGCAATTCTAAGTACACGTCACTTTTGTGATACCCCTGCTCCTCTTCATTCAAGGAGCTCAGCTCCTACGTGAAGGGTAGAAGCTATGTGACTTGAATTCTCTTGGGGAATTCTCTCTCCCTCTTCAACTCTAACAAAACACCTGCTTTTCTTTTCTTCTGCTTACACATTCAGCAGAAGAACTTTCCTTCCTTCCTTCTGTCTAAAACCAGTTCTGCTACCTCTTCTACCCTTTTTCGCATCAGGTGATAAAAATCCAAATAGTTTTCTTTAAATTTGGCAACTGTTTCATGGAGAATAGTATACTTTATATAAAAACCTAAGTACTTTTAAAACCTAAAGTTTTATATCTTAGATGCAGTGTAACCATATATCTTTGCATGATTGAATGAGACATTCACAGGCAAGTGTTGGTGGAAGTTGAGTGAGAATGTAGGTCAAGAACAAAAAAATAATGTTGTTAAACTCTTGTCTCTATTTTCCCGGGTCTTTACTACTTTTTAATGCATAAAAGTTTTGCAGTATGTTGAAAAAATTCTACTTATAATTTTATTCTAAGTAGACACTAGGTATATATTCCCTTTAGTTATTATTTATTTTTATTTAAAAGTATCGCTACATTGCAGGATAATAGTGGGCAATAAAAGAGAAGGAAAAAAATCAGATAAATTTTATTTTACCTTTGACCGCCTAAAGTTGCTCTTGTTTTTTAGATATTGGAGTTTTTACATCATATATGTTAGAATTCTTCCACCTCACAAAAGTTCAAATGCATGTCAGCAGAGAATGACTAAAACAGCTGTAATAACTTGGATTTTTTTTTTTTGCTTCAGCATACTTTTAGTAACTTCCCCTTTTGCTGATCACATTTCATGCCAACTTTCAAATACAAATCCCCCTCTTGAAATATTGACTGATGGTTTAAAGCTTTTTTTTTTTGGAAGAGAATGAGTGCCCAATAATGGTATTGCCTGGTCAAAGATCACTGTACTGTGTTTAACTTGCACTTACCCTTTTTCAGAGAGCCATCTGTGACCGAATTCATACAGGGACAGGAGCAAGACCGGCAGTGGCTGACGTTACACTCTGATTGGGAGAGTCTCAATGGGACCACCTTGCATGGGCTGCTGGTGGAAGGGTAAGCCAGCCTCCACAAGGGACACTACAGAGAGTGGATTGGGGGTGAGAGTCTGTCTTCAGAGCCCTCCTTCTGCCTCTGACCTGAGGTGCCCCGAATCTGTCACAGCCGTAAAGAGTATAAACAGCTACTGGCCTATGGATTTCAACATTGTTTGGCTTTATTTTTTTTTCTTTCTAGACATAAGGGTTTTTTTTTCCCTCTTGTCTAATGATGTTTTTCTTTAATGATGATTGTGGAAACTATCATGGTGAGGGAGAAAGAACTTGGGTTCTAATCTTGGAGTTTTTTCACTTCCTATTTGAAATAAACTCTCATGTTTGCATTTCCTACTGAGACTACATGCAACTAGGTCAAAGAAGGAATTAAAGTAATGAAAACTGATAAAACTTGGAGGGTCTGAGAAAAAAACTGGCATGAAATGGAATTAGAACCAAGTAAGCTTGAAAGTATGCCTGTGGAAGATGTTCTCTAAAAAATAATGTCCTCTTAAACAGGGCCCTTGTCTATAGATAGGGGAAAGGTAAATTGAAGGAACTGATGCTAACTTAGTATTTATTACAGAATAGGGAACATAGCCGTAGAATATACAAGTAATTTACTCAAAACTCACCACCCACAGATGGTAGGGGATAGCCTCTCACCTCAGACCAGGTGTAGCTGACTCCAAAGCTTTTATTAAGTCCTAGTGAAGTTGAATGCCAAAGGAGAAAACTATGGGTGGACCATTTTTCTTTCAGAATGTCTTGACATTTCCCCCAGAGACCAAACTGCAACCAAATTCCTGCACACCTGGCACCTGCACTGCTTCCTTTGGAACAACGACCTGAATCTTTCAACGAAGTGATGTGTTTCCCCAATCGGGGAGTGCCAGCAAAGTACTCGGGTCAGGTCAATGAATACAATATCTCAGTCTAAGTCAGGAGATGGTGGAACTGGCTCTAGTCCTTCTTACCAACTAGATATGGGATCTTATGTAGCCAGAGTTTCCTGTAAAATAAATAGTTGAGATGGATAGTCTGGTGGCTTTTGCTAGTCCCATAAGCTATGATTTTGGATCTAACAAATAACAACTAACTATTGAGTATTTCTTCCATGTCAGGTTCAGTGGTGAGCTCTGAGGGGTTGTAGAAGTGAGTTAGAGGGATAATGAATGACCCTGGTCTCAAGGAATATACATCATATAAGTGGGCAGACAGGCTAGGAGCTAGTGAACAAAGTGAATTTCAGATTTGGAGGTGTTACAGAGAAATTAAGGATGCCGGGGGAGAGAGAGAGAGAGAGGGAGAGAGAGAAGAGTTACAACTTCAAGTCACGAGAAGGCAGAAAGCAAGTGTGCTTTTTCTGTATTATATGATTTGTCATATACAGATAATTACACAGATTGCCATGCAAATTTAGCAAGAACTGAAAATGCCATCAGTCTTTAAAAACAAATGTGGAAATGACGCGTGTAGGGATGGAAATGTACAGGACTCAGTGCAAATAACGCCCCCCTTTTATTACAAGATCTTTTATTACAAAATCATCAGCACGTAATTCTGTAACATAACAATATCACACTCAAGCACACCACATGATGACAGTTTAGGTGAAATGTTCAAATTAAAACTATAAATTATTATCCTCATATTATTACCCTACCAACCACACCTAAGCAGGCGTTACTTCTGTCAGATCCTGCATATATATGTATATATATATCCTGCATCCATATATATATGGATATATATATGGATGTATATTTTTTCTGAGAAGTCTAGGATTTTTAGCACATCACAGTATATTTGACAGTCCCAAAATATTTTTTGTCTTTTAAATTTACACCGTGAATAAATGCTTCATGGTTGGAAAAGAGCTTTGTTATTAAAACTAAACCGAATTCTCTAGCGTAACCACATTGAGAGATACTTAAACATGGCCCATGTTTTTGCTTTCTGAGGCTAAGTCCAATTTTTAGAAAGTTCTTCCCTCCCTGAATGTGCACACTTCCCATAAATTCTACCTACTCGTCCTGACCCTGCCGTCTACAGTGACGCGGGACAAAGCGAATCCCCCTTCTTCCTGGCAGCTGATCGTGGGCCCATACTTTAATATCAGAGCTCTAGGCAACATTCTTTTCCAGTTTCAATATTTTTATGTATCCATTCTCTAGCTTTTTAAAGTAATATTTTATTTCTTTAAAGCTATTTCTCAATGTTTTTTGGACATACATGCCTCTGCATGAGCATAAGAATCTGACACGGTCCCTGCTCACTGTAGAGCCTACGAAGTGGCCCAGTTCCCTCCTTTTTCTTCTCCCTACTTTGAAAATCATGGTTCGAGTTCATATGTTGGGTGGTGCCACCAGCCAACATGGCGTGGGGAACTTTGCTAACAATAGCTTCTCTTCTCACAAATGAGAACTTATATTATGATGATATTAAATAAACTAAGAAAAGAAGACACACACTCTCTGTACACCCCTCCCCCGAGGTGATTCCGACAACAGCCCTGCCTTGAGAACTGGCCTCAGGTAAGAGTTGAACCCGTGTCTTGCTGGCAGTGTTTGAAGTGAACAGCAAATGTGTAAATTGATATTATACCATCTCATGTTTCCTAATCTAGGCAGTCTTGTCACGGCGGAAGTAAGATTTCTCTTCTGTGTGCTAAACGAGGTGAGAGCGTGGGTGATGCCCCGGTGGGGATGTGAGCTTCATTTAACAGGGTTGGCTTGGGGGAAATGGTTACCTGCCTGTCTGTGATCGTAAAGAGCCAGGCATCTGGCTGGGTCTGGGGTGAGTCACACGTCTTTCCCGCTCCTTGGTAGACTGTGGGCGCCGCCCTGCTGCCCGAATGAGCAAGAGGATCCTGGGGGGTCGGACGAGTCGCCCTGGAAGGTGGCCCTGGCAGTGTTCCCTGCAGAGTGAGCCCAGTGGGCACATCTGTGGCTGTGTGCTCATTGCCAAGAAGTGGGTGCTGACAGTCGCCCACTGCTTTGAGGGGTGAGCTGCACCTTTTCTTTTTTGCTTTGTTTGGATCTGATAATTTTGTCACGTGGGCATTCTTAGTACATGTAATTCTCGGAAGCCAGTTCAGTGCAAAATCCACCATTGACCTATTGGGTTGACCCAAAAGTCTGTTATGTTTTTTTTTTTCCATAAAATAAAAGACACATTCTTCATTTTCACCAATAACTTTATTGATTTGGTTGTTTTGAGTATATTGGCTATCTTCTGCTATTGGGTTCTAGTGGGTAGAGGCCAGGGGTGCTGCTAAGCATCTACCACTACATAAGACAGCCCCACAGCAAAGAATTATTTGGCAAAAATGTCAGTACTATCAAGAAACTTCACGAACCACTTTTGACACATTCGATCAGCCATAGCGCCTTCTCCATATACTGCACAAACCTTTTTTTGCATTTCAGTTGCACATTTACATGTTTTGAAATAATAATGCATAATACACCAAAATGTTGCATATTTTCTTCCATCTTCAACATAAAAATGGTTGCACAAAAATTCAGCAATATTCATGTTTTTTTAAATGCATGCTGATATGACAGCTGTCACAATGCAATGTAACAAAATTGTTTCAAATGAAATTAAAGACAGCTAAGCACCACTAGAGCCATCGTACAGAAAAAGCAACAGACTTTTTGGCTGGCCCAATACCTCCTGGGCCTTTTTTCTGCTTAGCCTTTTCTACCCTTGGTGTTGTCAGCCTGCGTATGTGCTGCTCATTTATTGGCAGTGGATATCTGTTGCTTATGATTTATGTCCTAAGAGAGAGGAATAGGAAGAAGTTTAGCAGATTGACTCCAGCCAGCATTGGTTTCTTTTCTAGCCTTTTTCAATACATCAAATACATGTGAAGTTAAACAAGGTTGTTTACTCAAGGGGATACTACAGTGAGGTTACAGCACTAGGGGAACTGGTGAGGAATTTTGGAAGCAGAGTTAAAGGTGCAGTGTGTATTAGTCAGGGTTCTCCAGAGAAACAGACCAATGGGAGAGAGCAGGGGGAGAGAGAGAGAGGGAGAGATTTATTTTAAGAAATTGGCTCACATGATTGTGAAGCCTTGGCAAGCTCCAAATCTAATGGGGTTTATCTAACGGGGTTTTCCAGAAGACAGGAGAATTGAAGTTTAAGTCCAAAGGCAGTTGGGTAGTTGAATTTCTTCTTGCTCAGGGGAGGTACAGATTTGTTTTAGTAAATTCTCTGATTTATAAATCGAGGCACACCTACATTATGGAGGGTAATCTGCTTTACCCAAAGTCCACTGATTTAGCAGTTAATCTTTTTTTTTAATTGTGTTCTCCATTGCCATTTTCCCACTAATACCCCTGCCCTGCTGCAATCGCCACATTGTTGTCCATGACCATGAGTCCTTTTTCCTTTTTGCTCGATCCCTCTATGCCCTAACCTCCCGCCACCACTATGTGTCATCCTGCTTTCTATCTTTGAGTCTGTCCCCATTTTCTTTGTTAGTTCAATTTGTTCATTAGATTCCACATATGCGTGAAATCATATGGTACTTGTCTTTCTCTGACTGGCTTATTTCACTTAGCATAATGTTCTCTAGGTCCATCTATGCTGTCGCAAAGGATAAAATTTTCTTCTTTTTCCAGCTGAGCAGTATTCCATTGTGTAAATATCCCATAGTTGTTCTATCCACTCATCGACTGATGGACACTTGGGCTGCTTCCATATCTTGACAATAATATACCTTCACAGAAAAGTCCAGAGTAATGTGAGACCAAATACTTTGTCACTGTAGCCCAACCATGACAGCGCATAAAATTAGCCACGGCAGTATGCTTAAAGGGGCAGAAAAGTAAGACCAAGGGGACACTGACCCCAAACTGACAAATGTCACTGCAGAAGGTCCTCATCTGTTCCAACTATCTGCTATGCAAGTTAGGAGAAAAAAGACAAAACAAAACAAAGCAAAACAACCCAAACAAAACAACAACAAAGAAAAAAACCCTAAAAACTTTTTATGCTCACAGAAGATTCTGGGGGCCAGCCATGTGGAAGAACAGGGCTGGTGCAGCTTGTCTGCACTTGGCGATGTCTGGGCATCAGCTGGAAGACTCCAGGGTGGGGGCTGCCGCCCTCTCCAGTCCGGTGCCAGTGCTGCCTGTGGGCTGGGCCTCAGCGCCTCTGTGTGTGTGGGGCTCACAGTAGGGAGATGGCCTCCCGCAGAGTGAGCATCCCAGGAAAGGAGCCAGGAGGATGCTGTGTCCTTTGTGTTCTGGTGGGTGGAGGCCAAGGCCCCTGCCTCCAAAGTAGCAGCTCCTGCTGCTCCTGCTACGTGGCTGGAGCCCCACCCAGCCCCACCCAGATCCAAAGGAAAGAAATGCGAAATTCTCTTCTCCAGGGGAGGACTGTCAAAAAGTTTGAGGATATTTTTTAAATAACCACCCTACCACCAATTTTATTTGCTCTATTTTTAATAATTTTATTTTATTTAAAAATCATATTAAATCATAGGAAAAATTTAAAATAACTCACAGTTCTATCACTTAATGGATTATTTTTATTTGACTGGTTAACTTATAGGAACACAATGCAATTTTATTTATTTGCCTATTTGCCTATTTTATTTTCTTTCTCAGCTTTGCCTCTTACTGTGTAACCATGGGTTAATTCATTAACCTCCCTGGGCCACACTGTCCTCCCCTGTGAAATGAGGGAAATAACAGTTCCTACCTCACAGGGCTGGTGCAGGCAGGAATGAGCCAGTGGAAAGCCCTGAGAACCATGCCTGGTATCAATATGTGGGACAATGATAAAGGTCAACTCTTTTAAAAAATTATTACTAAAAATCATGCATTCTACCCTTTCCCTTGGCATATGGCATCAGTATTTTTGCATTTTGCTAGCACTGTTTTTATCTTCTCTCACACTCACCTTTCCTTTCTCACCACCCTTGTGGTAGCCCCTGTTGGAGCCTGGGGAACGTCCTCCACAGCTGTCAGCAAATACATTCCCCCCAGGGTGTCGTCGTTTCCTGTTCTGGTTGGAAATCACACTCTGCACTTGTGTTTGTGCGGTGGCTTTCTCTCGTAGCAGCAGATCGTGGCCATCCCCCGGGTCAACAGATACAGCTCAAATATGTTTTCCAAAGTTAAATGATATTCTATAATATAGATTAACTGTAACTTTTTCTATTATTCCCCAGTTGATGGACATTCAGGTTAGTTCCACTTTGCTGCCATTTTAGCAGTACTGCAGTGCATCTTCTTATACAAAGCTACTCACCCACTGATGCTCTTCTTGCTGCAGGATAGGGTTCCAGTGCAACGGTTAGTTTCCATGGGCGTTGGAAAGAGGAATGCACATTTCCTTCCTTCGAGTGCTAACCTAATAGGGATCCAGGCACTTAAACAAATAATTAGATTGTAATGTGGTAAGTGATTGTAAAATGGAAATGTGTATGTCCAATTATTTGACTGCTCTTTTTGGAGAAATAAAATACAAAGAAACCAGTACCTCCTCTGGAGAACATTTAATGTGTAAGGCCCCAAATGATGGGACAAGTCTGTGTCGTATGTCAGGAAATACACTGCAGTGTTATTGCTTCGGAAGAGGCCAGATGTTCCCAAATGTCTTTTCCAGTTCTGATTTATAACTCCGTGATAAGCGGGAGACTATACTAGCAAGAGTACATTCATCAAAAGCTGATTACCTCAATGAATCCAACAGCTCTTTAAGGGAAACACATTCTTCATGCGCTAGTTAATCCAGGTTCATACCCCACTTTTGTCATTTCCACATGTGCTGGCCAAGTTTCCTCTTTCACAGACAGACCTGTGAAGTTAAGAATAAGCTTTGCAATAGAGAAAAAGTGTGTGTTTATAATTAAGGAAATGGATAAGATATCAAAGGCCTTGGTGAAATTTTATGGAACACTAAACTCAACAGAACTGTCAGTTGGGGCCTGGCTTACCCACAAGAAATTAGAAATTGCCCAACTTCCAACAAGCCTTCATTTGAATGCGTGTTAATACCTCGGATTCTGTTTTACAGTTTCCCCAGTGGCCCTGCAAGCTTTTGGGAACTTCTAATTATAAGCCTTACTGTCTGCCGGAGCCAACAATTGCTGCAATTAATGGGATTTACTTCATATCCTGATCCCGTATTTTGGCAAAGCCAGTGTGGCTCATCTGTAGGTCTTCTCAAGCCTGTCTCTTTTAATTACATTGATGGTAAAAAAATACAAATTTGTTTTGCTCTTCCACGGAGAGGTATTTATAAATCCCAAGTGAAAATTAAAAACGTGAGCTACCAAGTCGATCAGATCGAGTTCCATATGCCCTAATAACTGTTCAGCTCCAGCAGTTGGAAGGAAGAAAGACTTTGCTTTTCAGGGGCAAATTAACAATTTTCCTGCCTTCTTCTGCCTCTGAAAGACATAAGAATGAACATCCCAGGCTGGCACACAACTAGTAGTTATCAGAAGTATCTAATGTCTCTCCAGGAAACCTGCATAAAACACTGTCATCCTTAATCCCTAACCTACCAGGTCACCCTTGTCTCGGTTTCTCTCACAAGACTTGTGTTGCTTGTCTGTGCTTCTTCCCCATCATCTCCATCCATCAGTCCCCCCATCTTGCTTCTTTCTGCAGCTCACCAAGTGTCTTGGCCAGTCCTCTCACAGGGACCTCCAACTTCCTTCTTCCTAGATCTTTCTGCCATACGTACCAGGCAGACCCATCCTGATGAAGTCTTTTAATAGCCTCAGAAAAAGGAAGTGAGACATTTGGTCTGACTTTTTAGACTGAACCCATGTTATGTTCTCATGATTGCTGTTTTATCTTCTAGGTGCTTATGAACTATGCCAGTCATTCACAGTTTGTTTTTTCATTTTACCGACTTGCGGGATTCGGTCCCTTACTGTCAGTAATAATGCCCACGAAAACAGGAATTCTCCATTTTGTATCCATGCCTCCCCTGGGGTGCTGTTTTCTGGCATCACTGGGGGGTGAGCCAGTGGGTTGTAAAAAGCCCCCAGGGACGCGGACCTGACTCCACTCTCACCACTGCCCTGTCTGCCTGTGGAGGAGCTCTCTGTCTTCCTTCCCCCTCCAGTGGAAAACATCTGGGTGAAGGACATAGCCAGCCATTGGCCTAAAATATGGGCTAATCAGAGTTTCTGGGGTTTGCCAAAACTGGGAGCTCTTCCCTTTCTAACCTTCATAGTTACTTGTTTCCTCTAGTCTTGCAGCTGTCCATCCACGGACTCCGCCCCTGCACCTGAACGTTCCCCAGCTGACCGTTGCTGAGGAATATCACACACCCGACTGCTCACTGAGCTCACGTCAATTGTAGGACCATGAATCCCAAATGGGCATCTAACAATATGGGACACTTCTAATATATTCCCACAGGAAAGTCACTTTTCTACCCTTAAAGACAAGTCTTTGACATCTTTTCCTTTTTTCTCATTTACTCTCCACTGATTTCACCTCATACTTCATGAAGAAGACAGACACCATCATACCTTTAACCTTGTTTCATCCCCAATTCCAACAAAGTACTCGTGTCTATGGCCGCATCTCCTACTTTCCCTGGAGTGTGTCCCTGATCTTATTTAAGGACAATTATTTCCCCTTTTATCTTTTCATTGACTTTACTCCTTAAACCCTATTTTGCATCATCAATTTCTCCTTTTCTGGCTGGATTATTCCCTTCAGCAAACATGCCTTAATGTCGTAACTCAAGCCTCTTTCTCGTGACTCCACAACCCTCTTCAGCTACTGCCCCTGTCAGCTACAATGCACAGTCAAAGTCCTGAAGTCACTGCAGTCACCGTCTCCACACTTACTTCCTCCATTTTCTCCTCAGCCTACTTGGAATGTGCTCTCATCAACATCACTACAAGGAATGGCATTTATTAAATTTTTTACAGTTTTTTCTTTTTTACTGATTCCAGAAAGGGGGAAAAAGGGAGGGAGAGAAACATCAATGGGTTGCCTTTCGCAGGCACCCTGACTGGGGACAGAACCCATAACCCGGGCATGTGCCCTCCCTGGGAATCAATCCCATGACCTTTCAGGTTGCGGGACGATGCCCTGAGCTACAACCGAGCTACACCGTCTAGGGCTCAGAGTCTTTAGTGACTTCCGTCTTGCCGTGCTCAATGGGAATTTTCAGTTTCTGACTCACTGGAATCCTCCCCAGTATTTCGTCACTACATCCTTCTTGAAATACTTTTCAGTTTTCTTTTAGAGTAACAAAACAATTTCTTGTTTTCCTCTTATTTCCCTGACCTAACCTTTTATTTTTATTTTCTGTCTCCTTTTTTTAGGGCAGTAAAATTTTAGTACCCATAGCTTTCATGGACCATAGGTTTGCGACCCCCTAAAAGTCATATGTTGAAACTCTAACCCCCAATAGGATGGTATTAGGAGGCAGGGGCCATTGGGAAGCTAATTAGATTATGAGAGTGGAACCCCCCATGGTGGGATTAGTGTCCTGATAAGGAGAGGAAGAAAGCCTGCTCTCTCCCTTTTCACCACACGAGGACACCACAGGGAGAAGCCGACTAGAACCCAGGAAGAGGGCCTTCAGCAGGCTGAGCAGGTGGCGCCCTGACCTCAGACTTCTGGCCTCCAGAACCATCAGAAATAAATACTTGAAGTTTAGGCTATCCAGGCTATGGTAATTTGTTGCAGCAACTCAAGCTAAAACAAGGGTCCAGTTCTTGACTTTCTTATCCATCTTCACTCACATGGAGCTGAGTTTTCTCTCTAGTGAGTTTAAGATGCCAAAAGCTCTCGAATTGTTATTTTAGGAGAGAGAGTGCTGCAGTTTGGAAGGTGGTGTTTGGCATCAACAATCTAGACCACCCATCGACGTTCATGCAGACGCGCCTCGTGAAGACCATCATCCTGCACCCTCGCTACAGTCGAGAGGTGGTGGACTATGACATCAGCATAGTGGAGCTCAGTGAAGACATCAACGAGACCAGCTACGTCCGGCCGGTCTGCCTGCCCAGCGCGGAGCAGTCGTTAGAACCTGACACGTACTGCTACATCACAGGCTGGGGGCACATGGGCAACAAAAGTAAGCCAGGGTCATCAGCAGCACTTTCCTTCCAGCTTGTAACCAAAAACCCCTGCATTCCTTGCTCGCCTTTGGCAGTGCTCTCTCCCATGTCACTTCTAAAGGTGTAGACACAGATGGTAAATACTAAGCAGGTGTGTGTCACAGTCTCCCCTCCATGCAAATGATAGATGTCAATAAGGCACTTAAATCTGCTCAGAAGCAACCTCAAAAATGCTTGTCCACACCTCAGAACCTTTCTCTGGGGGGCCAGAACCAACGTTTTGGAGCCACCATGCAAGGTGAGACCTGGCAGTCATCCCTGCATGGACCGTCTCCTACGATGATGTGCACTCTCTGCAGGCACACCCACTGGGCACCTCTCTCTAGCGGTCGGCACTTCCGCTCCCACAGCCGGGATGCACTCACATTTCCATTCCTGGGTGACAATTGGTCTTACTGACTTTTTGTGACACAACCTGTAAGTCGTTCTACAATGAAAACCGATTTGCTATTTGCCCACTTAAATTGACTAAAATAGTTTGGCTCCCTAGTGACTTAAACATATAAAACAAAGAAATTTAAAAATGTGTACTACTCACTCCCAGCCCCAAATGGGACTCTCATGAGTTTAGAACAAGAATTTAATCTGTGAGACATATTCGTTAAAGGCCGCTCCGTGTCAAGGGTACGGCCATGGCTCTTCCGCCCAACAAGGCGCCCTCACACACACACACACCACCTCACCATCGCCATCCAAGAGCGGGGCAGGGCGGATAGTTTGGTAGAGTGGCAAAACCACTCAAGATTCGAGTCCATTGCTATTCTTCAAGAACTTTCAAGCAACATGGGGAATTCACATATTCCTCTCTGCCACTAAGGGATGATTTTGTCCCTTTCAACATCTCCGTCCTGTCCTCTACGATTAAAGGTTCTTACCTCAGTAATGGCCACTGTAGCCCATGGTGAGACACATTCTTTAAACCAAGGAGACAAAGGGCAGACCCCGCCCCGCTGGAGCCGACGCTGAGCTGGCTGCCTCCTATCTGGGGCAGAGCTGTGGCCTCATTGTTTTCCATTTCATTGCGGTGGCTGCTGTTTTTATTGCAGCATGTATAATAAAAGGGGGAAAGTGTGAGCCAAGTTATCTAACCAAGTGACTCAGCCACTCTGTGCCTCGCTTTTCTCAATAAAATAAATGGGTTTGACTAGATAATTGCTGTTGACACTTCTAATAAGAAAATTCTGATTCCAAACAAGCCTTGTCTTTGAAATGACATTTTAAGTAAGGAATATGGTTTTGGGGGTATAAAAATATGTGACTGCTCTAATACATGACTGGCTTCATTTTTGAGCCATTTATCCTCTTGCGTATCTTACGTCTTCTTTTTCACGACGCCAGTGCCTTTCAAGCTGCAGGAGGGAGAAGTCCGCGTCATCTCCCTGGAGCAGTGCCAGTCCTACTTTGACATGAAGACCATCACCGCGCGGATGATATGCGCCGGCTACGAGTCCGGCACAGTCGACTCGTGCATGGTAGGTTGTGCCCTGCTGACTCAGGCGATTCTGTTCAGCAATAACCTCGATGTGTCCGTAGAAACTCACTATTATTCATGTGTGGCCCTTTGGGAGGATTTTTTGGGAAAATCATTTGTTAGCAGATGTTTATTCACCCTGTGACTCGCCGTACAACCTCCATGCCCTTCACTCACTTGGGTGGCCTGCAGCTCTCTCTTCCACCGCATGGAGGCAGCACTGGAGTCAGCGACGGGAAGGAAAGCAGCTCTTCTGGTCCATCTCATCGGACCCTTTTAGTGACTAAGACAAACGAGTTTCTAACAGGAGCAAGTGGTAACCATGGCTCCAACCAGCCAGTTCCAGGAAGCAGGGGGATACCAAAGGAAGTTTGTAGGGTGAAGATATTAGAGCACACACAACACCCCAGCTTCCAGGGGGTGTGACAGAGCCACCTCTGTCTCAGGAGCTGATCACACCGGCCTGCACTCAGTTGTCAACATGCCTTCGAATGACACTGAATGTGACCTTCAGACACTCAGGATTCCTGGTCACAACAATTCGTAGAGCATGCTGACTAAGCAATTCAGGGAAGCATTTTTATTTTTACTTAATAAATATTCATTGAATATTACACTAGACCAGCTCCCAGGGAATGATGAAAAAGGGCAGGTGCTCAAAGAAGCATACAGCAGAGAGGGAACAGCAATCACGTCAGGGCTATGAAGCAAGTAGAACCAATTGCCCCCTCCCCACCCCCTATCCCCGACCACACGCACATTTCTGAATTGGAGAAGAGTTTCAACAATGTCATTACCATAAGCTAATGTAATAAAATGACACTTCCGATGGTCCTGTTGCAGAGTGGGCAAATCAGGGGACTGGAAGTGGCCCGGTGGTGATCCCTTAGACTGCCAGGAGGCAGACTGCCAGGTCCCTAGGTGTTTCACTGAGGTCACCTTCCCTTTTGCCCCTTGGCCGCAGGTCAGCCCGCTGAGGTGGACAATGGTGAAGGGATCCCTGCCTTCCAAGCAAGAGTCCCAGGTGTGACTTCCCAAGCCAAAAAAAGAAAGAGTGTTTGGAGTCCGAATGGCATGGGGCTTGGGATGTAGCATTTGCAGCCTGAAAGGTTTGGGTTGGATCCCATGTCTGCCAGGAAGAACCATGTGACCTGGAGAAGTTGTCTAACCTCTCTAGAAAGTTTTTTCATGAGTACAGTGGGACTGAGTCTAATTTGCAGGATGTTTTGAGGACTGAATTAATGTATGTGAAAGCTCCCCTCTTTCACATATGCATGGGTGATGTCTGGCATATTTACTCAGTGAACAGTAACTATATGAATATTAATGTCTATCATTTGGTGCTTATTGCATTGTGGGATCTCTTCCAAATACTTTATAGTCTTTCATTTAATCCTTACAATTACCTGCTGTGGCAGTATCATTACTTTTCCTAGTTTACAGATCTAGGAAAGAAGGGACCAGAGTAGTTAAGTTATTTACCCAGTATCACCCAGCACGAAAGGTGGTAGAGTAAGGCTCTCCTAGTAGCAATGACTAGTATGAATCCATTTCTGCAGCATGATTTGGAGGTCTACCAAAAAGGAGAGTCTCTTCCTCGCTTGGTCACTGCCAGGGGAGGGGCAGAAGGGTGACTGGCAAAAGAGAGCTGAAGGCTGTGCACAGACACGGGCATGCGCATGCTCCCATCCTGATGTCTGGTAGAAACCGAGTCATGCCCGCCCCTTTAATAGTGGGAGTTCAGCCCTGTGGGTGTCTCAGATGCACACCAGAGGTTCTCCAACACAGCTCCAGGTAGAAAATAAAACAAACAAAAGCTACTTTTTATTAGGTCTGGAGCAAGACTGTTCACCAGAACCTCTCATTATTGGAAGCTGTGGGTCCCTTTGTAAAGGTCTAGAAGTCATTGGGATTAGTACAGAAGCCAAACATTGACTTTGGCCTAAAGCCCAATATTACTAAGAGGGAAAGAGGACAGATTATGCCTCATCTGTATTCTCCATTCCGTATGAAACAGCTGCTTCTTCCCCTATTGTGTTCTACCTTACAAATGTCCACTGCCTCACTAATCCCTCCTCCAAACCCACGCCGGGGGTCACTTTCTGTTCCTCTCCAGCTGGAAGTAATCATTCATTCCTTTGAAGATGCCTTTATTTATAGTCCTTCGATTTTGCTTTCATGTCAAGGTGTTCTTGTTGCCAAAGCAGCCTTCTGCCCCTCAGTGACCAAAAATAGTGCCTTCATCTGTGTGGACCTTACCACGAAACCTTGCAAAGAGTGGATGCTGAATAATCGCCTGGCTGAACTTCTGCCCTGGCGGGGCAGAGTGGACTTGCAGACACGTTCCACTCTGATCACTCTCTGGTTAACAAGTAGCTCAACCCAAACCAGTCAGCATCTCAGTATTTCTTTTACATAAGGGGAGATTTTAAAAATTGTGGAATATGTCTAATAAAAATGCTTCCAGTAAGTTTTGCTTACATTTTTTCCATTAGGCTTTTCAGCAGAATAATTTATTCAGCCCCTTGCAAGGTCCAGGCTCATGATCTAGGCTCTGGCATTGGTCATTCCCGGATGCAAGGGTCACCGCCTCCACAAAGGCACCCAGCACAATAAAAAATTCAGCTCTGCTTCAACATCTCAGTCGTATTCACTCCCATTTCTAAGAAGCAGGTAGTCTCGTAGTTGCAGGGCTGCAGACCCGGTGCTAGACTGCCTGAGTCGAAATTCTAGCCCTGCCAGTAAGCCAGTTATAAAGCTGTTGTGCTTCGTTTCTGTTATCTCTAAACTAAATAGAATAATAATTATATTACATTATTATTATCAACATACGGATTTTGGGAGGATTAAAGGAGCTAATACAGGGAAAGTGTTCAGAAAAGTGTCAGTAAACAGGACTACGATTGTTCTTCAACATTTCCAAGTGGGAATGACCATAGATGTACTTCCAAGTTGGACACTCTTGCTGGGCAAGGAGAATCTGTGAATCTCCACCACAGTCACACCCTGATTTTCTAAGGTACCAGTCCTTCTCTTCTGAGGAGCTGCAGGATATGCCCTCTAGCCTCCTCTGATCTTCTCACAGGTAGCAAATAGAAACTTGATAAAGTCATAATGTTTTAAGGTTAATTATATGTGGCCAAAGAACAGAATAAAACTCAAATAAGACTTAAATATCAAGAGTGAAAATCTTTATGCATATGAATGAAATAAAATATAGGTTATAAAGACATATAAATAATTCTTATGTGGTATTTCCCATTCAAGCATGCTAGTTGAAAAGATTCTAGAAACTATTAAGAGATGTAATGCGTGGTCCCTAAGTATGTTTTATTTAATGCATTCTTTCACATAGCAAGAATCTTGAAAAGAGTAAGTTATTTTAGAATACTTTTCTAGTGTTTCTTATGGAAAAAAAATCTTTGAATGTTCCATTTTGGGTTCTTTGTATATTTGTAAAATGGATCAAAATTAAAGAATGAGATTGTGAGAGACTTGATTCTGGTACTTTAAAAAAATTTATGACATATTTTGATAAGCATGGGAACTGACTGAAAAATGTCTTCTGATTTCACAGAAAGAAGGAATAGAATCCTTTCCCAAACCATTCCTCTCCTTTTAAAGACGTTTCAACTGTCCGTTTGGAAGTCCCATTTAAGTAGTGAAAAGCATGTTCCCCCCACGGGCTGACAATAAAAGCTTTGTTGAAATTTTCCATAGTTGGTTAAGCTGGGTTTGGCTCTATTGTCCCCTCAGGACAACGTGGGCGTCATTAGGGCTCTGAAATACCAGTGACTAACGTCCACTGCCATTCATTACAGGGTGACAGCGGTGGACCTCTCGTCTGTGAACAGCCTGGAGGACAGTGGACATTATTTGGTTTAACTTCATGGGGCTCCGTCTGCTTTTCCAAAGTCCTGGGGCCAGGAGTTTATAGCAATGTGTCATACTTCCTCGAATGGATTGAGAGACAAATATACATTCACACCTTTCTCCTAAACTAACTCCAAAGGTGCCTGGAGACTTTGCCAGCGACACTCAGAGGAAATGGCCGTGGCTGTGGGGAGCGCCCTGCAGACAGACAGCCGTGCAGAACAGCCCTCCCCATGGGCGGGGACGCTTGCAGCCTACTGTGCATTTTCATGTTTGTTTCGGTCTAACGTTATACAGCTTTATTTTCCAGCTTTATGTTTCCCTTCTTTCAAGTTCAATGAAAGTCTTTTTAAAAAAGGAGGCTGATTTTGTTGTTTTGTCAGCCTAACCTTGACTGTAGCGCAAAATGGTTACCTCTGGAGAGTTAGGCCACTGCCGGCACTGGGGGAACAAGTTACAGCGCTCCCTCTCACCAGTCACAGAAAGGACGTTGGGATCCAGACTGACTAACCTTTGCCAGCTCGCTTCTCAAGCACAGTAGCATAGCGGCAACTTTCAGTATTAACTTGGTGACTGACTTGCTTTTGATTTATTAAAAGCCAAGATGGTACACATGCTTAAGTTATTTACTATTACTCTTCTAAAGTTCGCAAAATTGTGAGCACTATGAAAGACAGGCAGAGGTGGTGTCCCTGTAGGTCGCTGCAAAAGCAAGACCCAGTGGCCATGAAGCCCTGCAGACATTGGTGTTAGCACTGGCCTTGCGATTGCCCGTTCTGAATGTAAGCCATGGTTGGTGTTTGGCAGGGGAGTCTCCATAGAACCATTTTTGGGTAGCTGGGCTTTGTTCAGTGTATGTCAGCTGGCCAGCTGAGATTACAACAGTGAGGAAAATATCCATGGGCAATATTTTATTTTGTTCTGTCTGTGTGACAATGCATTTGAGATTACAGTTTGCCAAAGGATAACTGGCTTTACACCAGAGAGATGCAATTACAAAGGATTAGATTGCACCCCACTCGCAGTGAAGTAATTTCCAGTTCGTCCATACCAGTACAGAAATATATCTCAAAGTACAGAAAAACTCTGCATAACATTTTGTAATTTTCCCTGAGAGGGTTTTAATAGCTGGTGTTGCCATTTCTTCTACTGATAATTAAAACAAAGTTTTGAAGATGCTTTTAAGCACCAGACCACTTTCCCCACATCAATTTCTGAAGTCATCAGTGGTTAAAGTATTTTCCACATGAAAAAGCTTCAAAACACAAATCATCTCCTGCACTTAATTGAATCAGTTAGTCAGGCACCCATTGCTGCCACACCCAAAGGCCTTTGGAAGAAGCAGAATTCTGTACTCACCTCCACCAGCACCAGCAGTGCCTCAGCACTCCACGCAGACTGCCTGTGGTTTTAGACACGTATTTTTGTACTCTTTTTCTATCTGTACACATATTTGAAATTCAAAAAGTTGTCTTGACACTTCCCATGTTATTTATCTTTTGTTTTGCAGTTTGTAGTAACCTGATGAGAATGTGAAATCCAGTCATTGAATTTTGGTCACAACTGTATGGAAGCTTAAGAACCTATGTCAGTTTATTATAGTTGTAGGTGCATACTTAGTGTAACAACTTTTAGTCTTGCTCAACTTACGTTCAGTGAAATGTACATATTGTACTTATTTTAAATAACCATTAATACAAATAAACTGGTATAATCTTTTTTTATGTATACGGAGCATGAATAAGAAGTCCCAGAAAACTGTGTCTCCCAATGTGATAGCAGGCGGCCCAGCTTCCCACCAATCAAAACTTTCCTGTCTTATCTCTGTCACGGAATCATGCTCTTACTTTAGATGACAGATCAATGTTCAATTAGCTGGAAGTTAGAGGTTGCTAGTACTCTCGCATTGCCTGTTGAGTGTCCAGTGAAGATTTAAGGCCTGGTAAGAGTGTAAGGAGCTTTACTTTCTAGAATACATTTTAGGAAACTGATCCAATTCTTTTATTTTTTTATTGTTATTTTTAAAATATTTTATTATTTTTTAAAGATTTTATTTATTTATTTTTAGAGAGGAAGGGAGGGAGAGAGAGAGAGAGAAACATCAATGTGCGGTTGCTGGGGGTTATGGCCTGCAACCCAGTCATGTACCCTGGCTGGGAATCGAACCTGCGACACTTTGGTTCGTAGCCCGAGCTCAATCCACTGAGCTACGCCAGCCAGGGCCAATATTTTATTTTTTAAAGTATTTTACTTATTTATTTTTAGAGAGAGGGGAAGGGAGGAAGAGAGTGAGAGAAACATCAGTGTGTGGTTGCCTTTCACGTGGCCCCCACAGGGGACCTGGCCCACAACCCAGGCATGTGCCCTGACTGGGAATCGAACAGGCCATCCTTTGGTTCACAGCCCACCCTCAGTCCATTGAGCTACACCAGCCAGGGCTATTTTATTTTTTTTTTAACATCTTCACCCGAGGACATTTTTTCATTGCATTTTAGAAAGAGAGGACGATGGTGAGAGAAACATTGATGTGACAGAGAAACATCGATCGGTTGCCGTCTTGTACGCATCCCAACCAGGTACTGAACCCGAAAGCTGGATATGTTCCCTGAGTGGGAATCAAACTGTGACCTTTTGGTCTGCAGGGTGACGCTCCAGCTGACTGAGCCGCAGAGGCCAGGGCATCCAATTCTTTCATTAAGTCTTTGGGGGTAAAATTACATCCCAAAATATATATTAATCAATTTTTCTTGGCTACCAGTAGCAATGACATCATACTCTAAGTCTCTTAAAATTCAGTGAAATGTGCTGAATACCAAAATGTAGCAGTTCACTCACAGCAGCTTGGGTAACTTGTGTAGGAGTTACTTATTTGTAAGTGAGACCATTTAAAGGCTTAATACAGATCCAAGTTCTTTTTCACCTGAAAGCCAGGTGTGTTTAAGAACCCAGAATTTGCCTGACTGGTGTGGCTCAGTGGGTTGGGCCTTGTCCCCAAATCCTAAGGTTACTGGTTCGATTCCTGGTCAGGACACTTGCCTGGGTTTCAGCCCAGGTCCTTCCTTGGCTGGGGGCATGCAAGAGGCAACCAATCAATGTTTCTCTCCCCTTCCTCCTCCCTCCCCCTCTCTCTAAAAAACATAAATTTTTAAAAAGAACCCAGAATATTTCAAAGTTAAAAAAATACACTTTAACATCCAGTAGTACAATTTTTGTAGCAAATATAGGAACATTATTTTAAGTGTATAAAGAGCATCACCTCTGTTGAGGGCATTGAGTTGTGCCTAGTTTATAAAAGATTTTTCCGTTTTCAGAGTACTCGGGTTTCTGGAATTGTGGTTGAGAGATTGCGGCCCCATAGCACGAGCACTCAAGAGTTTCATCTGCTCCGATGTGCAGGTACTTAACGGATTGTCTTAGTCTGTATGGCTCATTCCTGTCCTCCTTAGATTCTAACCTTTTATTTACTAGTAAAACTATCTCTAAATTTTTATTTATCAGAAGATGATGATCTCAGGAAATGCACACCAGCTACTATGAGGATAACAGAGGAAATAACATCACTAATTGTTCCATACAAGAAAAAGCCAAAAACACTATTCTGGTAAAAGGTGTACTTTGGAATTTTCCCTCTAAGTTCTGGAACCACTTACAGCTGGATTCTGTGAATGTCTAGAGGAGTGACAACAGTGCACATTATTTATGAAACAGTTTATTTAAAAAAAACAATAAGGAAGTGGAAGCAACTTCCATTAGCTCTGTGACATTTTACAAGTTCTGGAAAGTCTATGTAGAAGACTATTTGCAATCATATCAGAAGGTTCCATAAACATCAGACCAGGACAGTGGGCAGCAGGTAGGAGATAAAGCCCTGAGAATAATATTCAGAGTTTAATAGTCATTCGGACAATAAGAATGGAGCAATGGCATGGAGATTTCATGAAGGAAATACCGGGTGACTGGCAGCAATTTTGACAATTTTCAAATGAACAGATACAGAATTTTAAAAGAACAAGAGTACACGATCTTATAATAACACCCGGCCTTACTTGGGATAAATTATTTCTTTGTTCCAACCAAAACCAGCATATAGGACTGGTAACACCAGTTAACCTGCTATATACAGATATGCCTGTTCTAAAATGTGTTAAAGACCAAATTCTCACAAGAACCTCATGGACTCCTTCTGAGAACCCCCTATATTAGCCTCAATTCATATCTCCTTTTTAGACGTTCCAACACCTGAAAAGCTGTATGGCTGGTAAGGACAAGAAACCCTCAAGTGGTCTCTTGAAGATTGTTTTGACACTGATTGTTGTCTCATTCCGGTCATGCTGTTGTCACTTTGAGAATACAGGACATTGCCAAATGGGCTACACGCTCAGCTGCGTCTGCCTGACTTACCCACGGCTTCGGTTTCCCAGTTGACGTCCGCACACAGGTGGACCTCAAGAAGGGGCTTCCTTTGCCTGAAGCTGGCTCCCATTCCCTGCGGGAGCCTGGGCATCCCGCCCCCCCCCGCCCCCGCCAGCCCCCACCACTTCCCAGCTCAGGAGAATGCTGAAACCAGCAGAGGTCCACTTGACATCCTCAGCCAGAAGACAGAAACCATCTTCTCTCAAAAAATAAAAAGCTATTAATAATACTATTTTTAAATAGTATCATTGTTATCCTATTTTAGGTACATTGTTGTTTAAAAGGCTCTTGGAATTTTTTTCCTCCGGAAATCAACCATTTATAACATTTTTTTTCCATGTAGAATTCTCAGAATTCTAACCAATCTAAAACTACTTTTTTTCTGAATTAAAAAAAAATCAGATTGGAGTCTGCTTATTTAAAGCATTTCTCTGGAATCTGAGCTCTCAGAGTAAAATAAATATATCTCAAATGAATCTCCTTGAAAACATTTATATGTCGAAGACAATAAAAAATGCTTTTACAAAATCCCCAGTGTTTCATAAAAGCATTTGATTGTGAATTAAATATTTTACTCCCCTGAACTCTGTCCAGGTCAAATGTGACATGCACAATGAAGGCCATCGCACTGGCTTTCTCAAGGAAGTAAAATGTCCTTGACCCTTAGGGACAGGCCCAAGTCACTCCTGCTCGGTAGAGGTGCCTCTTCGAAGGCTCTCTCCACACCGAAGGAATATGTGCAGCTGCAAAGAGGGCCTCCTGCTTCTTTACCCCTTCGAGGGCTCAGCCATCCCTGAGGTCTTGGTTTCAGAGCAGTGCGAGTCCAACGCGGTCTCGCACACAGAGGTGCTCTCTCGCTCAGCAGCACAAAGAGTTGCTGACGTCATTCCAATGACAGCGGGGCCACACATGGGTCTTGACTTGGCAGCTGGGTGGTTGGCACATGTAGTTGTCACCTGACCCACCTTTCCCGCTCCCCTCCACTTCTTGAAGGCTTCAGCCCTCTCCTCTGGAGTCAGTCTGTCGAAGTGCTTAGCCCTCAGAAGCGGAGATGGAAACAGGGATCCCTGAAGAACTCGGTACATAAACCTAGGTTACAGAAAGCATCACGGAATTACATTCACCTCAAATGCATCATGGGACACAAAAAGCACCAATGAGAAATAGTAAAAGTGTCTGGTGGCCATTTGCCTCCTTGAGGTAAAGAGGGAGGATAAGCTAAATACATAATGGAGATGACAATATTAAATAAATTAATGTTTGTAAAGCACTTAAGAAATTGTGAGTATCTTACCAGTGCTTATTAAATAAATAAAGCAGAAATCTATAATAGTAGAGACACCAACTAGTGCTATGTTACAGGCATGATGTTAGGTTAAACAGGAAAGAACATGTAAAGCGGGCAGGGTGCTGGCACACAGCGAGTTTTCAAAAAGCGTTAGCTATCAATGTCCTCTGGCTATTGTGACAAATCACCACAAACTTGTCCCAAGGCTGGCAACGTGTCTGGTGTTACAGCATTCTCAAGAACCGTGTGGATCGCCAATGTATGCCATGGGGATTATGCCCTTAGGTCAGAGGGTCTTCCACAGGTCCGTCCTGTATAATGCCATCTCCTCTCTTGGTGGCTGCAGAGATGGCAGAGGGGACCCAGGCGTCACACTCCTAATCTCCCCAGCACTGGCAGAAGGCCATGCTGCCATACTCTCAGCCTCCCTAGAGCACACTCCTAACAATCAATCTCTGGGTTTTGCAATTTTTGAAATCTGGGGAGTCTGAGGATTTCCTAAACCTAGTTCCTTTTGACTTCCTAGTTCTTTCATCATCTCTTTTCTCCTAACTTACCATAAACAAGGAGAAGAAACAGGGCCAGACCTTCATCACTTTGACTGGAAATCTCTTCAGCTAACTATCCAAGTTCATTGTTTTTGAGCTACATTTTCTGCCCCTGTATTGCCAAGATCCACTTAATCTCTAATTCCCGGTAACATGTTTTTAATTTCATTGTGTCCTCACCAGCAGTGCCTTTAACTTTCTCTCCCATGCTTCTCAACTTCCTTCTGAATCCTCACCGGCAAGAACTATAATGTCCCTATTTCTTCTACCTGCAGTCTGTTCAAGGGAGTCCAGTGTTTCTCTGTGATGTGTCTCAAAACCCTCCCCATCTCTGTCCATCACCCAGCTTCAAAGCCACACCCACATGTTTGGGTACTGAGACCCATGTATGTTTCCTATGGCTGTTGCAACAAATCACCACAAACTTCATGGCAGAACACAACACAATTTAATTCTCTCACAGTTCTGCAGGCCAGGGATTCTGAAAGCAGCTTCCCTGGGCTAAAATTAAGGTGTTGGAAGGCCCATGCTCCTTCTGGAGAATCCACTCCTTGCTTCTTCCAGCTCTGGGTGGCTGCACGCATTCCTTTATGGCTGAGAAAACGCTGCCTCTGCAGTCACAGTGCCTTCTCCTCTTCTGTTTGTGCAAATCTCCCTCTGCCTCTCTCTTATAAGGACACTTGTGACGACATTTAGGGCCCATGCAAGCAACACAGGATATTTTCCTTGTCTTGAGTCCCTTAACTTAGTCCCATCTGCAAAGACCTATTTTGCTAATAAGGTAACATTCAAAGGCTCCAGGAATTAGGGCACGGATATCTTTTAGGGCAGCAGTCCCAACCTCTTTGGCACCAGGGACTGGTTTCATGAAGACAATTTTCCCACGGGCCAGGGGTGGCAGGGGGAAGGGAGGCAGGAGGTGGAGCTCTCCCGCCGCTCACCTCCTGCCGTGCAGCCCGGCTCCTAACAAGCCACGAACTGGTCTGGTCCACAGCCCAGGCGCCGGGGACCCCTGTAGTAGGAAGTCATATTTTTTTTCAGTGTACCACAGCATTATATAGAATTGTACAGTTAATAATACTCTTAAAGGAATTTGGAAGGCTGTAACTTTGTTTCTTCATGAATTGTGCAAGTTCATCTTGTGTTTTTAATCTGAAAGCTGGTGATAACTATAAACACTATAAGAAGCCCCTCAGTTTGAGAGATATTGTTAAGAATACAGCTACGAGCACCGCAGAATAACTCGGGTGGATTTTCCTTAGTCCTTTCTTTCCAATGGGCTGGGTAGTAACAGTTCAGGCTTTGGGGGCCAGGGAGTTTCTGCTGAAAATACTCAGCTCTGCTGCAGAGCAAATGCAGCCACAGACAATAATTAATTAGTATCACTATGTTCCAATAAGGCTTTATTTACCAAAGGGTAGCAGTCCAGACCCACCTGTCAACCCGTTTCTCAGCCCTATCAGAGAATATGAAATCACCGTTTTGACTTTCATATCATCTTTAAAAATGTAGAACAACCATTTGCTACAGTGTTTTCAGCCAAACAGATAGATTCTATAAAACTGTGAAGAGGAAGAGAGCTCTCACAGTGCTTAAAGAATCTAGAGATTAAAAACCCATACATACATCTCAGGCATATCCATGCCGTGTTAGAAAACAGGTAAACCAAAATGGGAAGGATAACCAGAGAAGGAAGGACAGTTGTATAGTTTTAAGTGTTTATAGATTGTAGTTAACGGCTACTTGTTTCTCAGGACCCATTCTCTTTCTTCTTCCTTTTAGAAGTCCCCAGATGTCAGCCACTCAGGGCCTGTATACCAAGGTTGCAGTTAATAGGACATGAGCAATGATGTGTGCAGCTTCTGGGCTATGTTATGAGAGAGAAGACGGGGGAGGGGAGGGGAGGGGAGGGAGGGGAGGGGAGATGAATCTGCTCCTCTGTTTTCTGTCTTCCTCCCTCAGGCTGGTAGGGGTGGCAGGTAGGGGCACTGATGTGCTAAGGGTGAGTCTTCTTCAATCACGCAGATGAGGGCAACAAGGAGGAAGGTGGCAGAACAAAAAGAGAGGAAAGGATCTAGGTCCTTGGATGACCTTGAGAAGCAAAGCTGCCCTATTCTGTGGACTACTAAACTGGACGGTCTGTCCTCCATTCGTAGTAGTTGCCTGGAGAACTCTAAGCCTGTGATTTCTCTTACTCGCTTGATGACCAGACAAGCACCATACCTGGGCAGGAGAGCCACGCAGGTGGTGAGGACACAAACCAAGTAGAACACCGGGTCCAGCATGTGCTCCTGCATGATCCAGTAGGGGTTGGAGGGCGGGTTGCAAGTCACACACATGGCCCCAAAAGCCAAGGCGAAGAGAAAATAGGCCAGGATGCTGCCGGCGATGACCAGCACGTGGATCCAAGTCTGCAAGACAACAGCACCGGGCGGATGAACACTCGCACTGGCAGGGCACTGCGGCTGCGCTGCAGGGACCCCGTGTCCGAGCCGCGGGTGAACCTTGTCGGCCCAAATGCAAACACCCTGAACAGCTCAAACAAGGGCATCTTTCACGAAGAGCTCCCGTCACCGTTTAAATTCTGTAAAACTAAGTAAAACGCCCAAAGGTAACTCTGATGACTGATTTATTCTGCATTGTGAACCATGAAGTGTTTGGATTTTCTCCTTAATTTTTTTTCCATTTCGTCTCACCCATTCACTAGTCTGATTCTTCGTTAATGTAATACCTTCCGCCCGTGATCCTCAAACTTTCCCCCTTCACACGGTGGTAGACGTTACTGTTGCCCACCACTGTTCTCCCTCTTTCCACCAAATAAGCATTTGGGAGGATCGCACTTCCCCCACTCCCTTGAAAATAAGCGCGGCCACATGTCTTGCTGTGACCACTGAAAGGTAAACGGAAGGAACACATAGGCGCAAGTTTCAGGTTAGAAGCAAGGAAGAGCTGGTGTGTGAGTCTCTATGCTGTCTCCTTCTGTGTTGACTAAGAAGTTCCCCTTGGGGACGATTCCAGAGGTACAGCTACAAGGCTCAGCCTGGGCCTTTGAGCCACCCCCGCGGGACAATTGTTCTAGAACTGTCTACAACCTGGTTAACCTTACATAAGCGAGATGGAAGTGTCTGTGGATCACAGCTTACCCTCGCCGCCCTCACATTCATGGAGAGCCCGCAATGTTATTTTTCTTAATGTTTTTCTCTAAAATGGCTCACTATTTAATTAACTTTCTTTAGAAAAAATAAGCGGACGACTACCTTAAATGTAACATGCGTATTACCTGTCATAATAGTGCCGAGTCTGGTCTGTTTTTATTACACAGGGAAATTAGCAAAACTTGCTGTGATAAAACCTAGTAGCCCCAAGCAAACTCCCTCTTTGATGCAGTCCGAAGTGGGAAGAGCAAGATCACCGTCACGTCACGTAGCGTTCAGTGTCATTGAGTGCCGAGTACAAACAGCACGGCCCAAGGCACACTGCATGCCTTGGTGCTGTATGTCGTGCGTCTGGGGGGAGCACCGCCTTTATTCATCTTTCCTATCTCCCACCATTACACTTTTCAGACGAGAGCCGATTTTCTCCTTCATGCTTAACCTTGCGAAGTATCTCCCCATGACCAATATCTTCACAAGAGTCACATAGACTGCTCATTTTTTTTGTTGGTAAAATGTACGAACTGCTTAGAAAATCTGAGCTAGATCCTTAAGATCATCGTGCCTCTAAAACAGTGATGTCGTTTTCTTCCTTTCTCAAATGGCCTTCCTTTCCACTGAGCCTTTGGCAAGTGAGACAGCACCTTGGTGGAGGTGACACATTAGAATAAACTGATACAAGGAAGTTAAACTCAGGGAGACAGGGTCAAAACCATCACGGAGGCGGCAACGAGCTGTGAGCAAGAGGCGAAGGGAGACGGATTCGCAGTCTCAGCCTGGCGGACTCTTCCTGACAAGGCACCTCCGGAGGAGGCCCTGAGCGTGAGAGACAACTGACTATTGCGCCGGGGGAAACAATCATCAAAGCACTGCTTCTCCCTGGCACGAGAAGCGGCTCGTTAATGATGCACCCTTCACACAGCAGCCGGTTTTCCTTGGCACTCAGCTTCACTTCCCGTCTTGATGAGGACACCTGGCACGGTGCACAGTCTTGGCAAGCCACCCCTCCTCGGGCCGAGGCCAGTGACCAGAGCGAAGGGAATATAACTCTGTCACCACAGACTAGACGTGGAGCACAGTGAGGCAGGAGCAGAGAGAAAACGACTGGAGCCAATCAGAGCAGAGAACCGCCCTGACAAGCCTGTCCCCTAGTTTCTGCCCCCTGGGTCTCTGGACCACTCTGGTTTCTCAGGAGGTTTTAGTTTTGTTTTCCTGTGGCTGCTCAATATATTTTAAAATAACTTTTCTAATTGCTCAGTTAGCCAGAACAGACTGCTGTTGCTTATTAGCAGTGAACTCAAACTGACACACTTCACGTGTTAGATCCTTCAGCACACTCGTGAATGTCGGAATTGGTGACACTCCCTTTGGAACCAAAAGCAACTACACAACTGCTTAGCAATGAACTGAAGTAGATAAAACAATATCAGATACTTTAGTTCTAGAATTCCCTTTTTGCTCCTTCCCTGGTATTTGCAGACATTAATTTCGTACTACACTTTAGGCTCCTCAGCAGGTTACAAGCACAGTGAGGGATTCCAAAAATACTCAGCACTGCTTTACAAATCATTATAAATAATTTTGTAATAATAGCTCATGTAACACTTTATAACCTCATTCATCTATTTCCCGTTTGAAACACATCACTATCAGGACAGTACACAGACCCCAAACACTGGTTAGTCATTTAGTCACTCATTTACCTATTTGAGTGTTTTCTTGAGCACATACTGTATGCTGGTTTTGTCACAGATAATGGTGTACAGTGATGAACGAAATAAACACAAACTCTGCCCTCAAACAGATGGTAATGTAATGCAGAGGGGAAACATCAATCATCTTAAGTGAATAATTATAAATTACTACTAGAGCAATGAACAGAACAAGAGGATGATATGAGAAAACTGGAGAGTTAAAGAAAAGCTCTTGGGAGAAGTCGCATTTTTGCTAGGGGTCCAAGAAGGAACAAGAGTACTCCCAGCAGAGGACGGGGTAAATACGAAGGCTCTGATGTGGTACTGAGCTCAATGTATCTGAGAAACTGAAAGACAGTGGGTCCATCCTGTGAGTAAGTGGACATGAGGTTGGACAGAGAAGTAGAGGCATCACTGTATGAAGTCTCATAGGCCATCTTAGGGCTTTTAGATTGTATTACAAGTGCATTGGGAGCCCACTTAAGGATTTTATCCAAAGCAAAGCAAAAACATATGATTTATGTCTCAGAAGGATGATTCTGGCTATACTGTAGAGGGGGGCTGGAGGAGTCAAGGACTTGCAAAGATGGGAAGGTTAAAGAAGCGGTAGCAATAGTCTAGGAAGAGATGACAATGACATTGACGACAGCGGAGACAATGCCAATGGAAATGAGTGAGCAACATAAATAATCACAGCAGTAGTTTAGTCTCCAGAGGTGGGTGGGATGTGCTTCGTCTGCAAAGGCAGGCTGGCAGTAAAGCCCTCATTATCTAAATCCCACACACCAGCCTTCCTGCGGAGAGCCACCCCGCAATCGTTTTGATGAAAAGACTTAACTTCATCATTAAGTCAGCAACTAAGTTCAAAAAGACCTAGATTTAAGTCAATGGTAAATATTCTGGAGGAAGAAAAAGATACTTATTTTATATTATGAGAAAAGCATAAAACCATCCCTTACTAACTAAAGTCGGTATACCAGGACTGTGGCCTAATACCTCTTTTTCTTTTGCTTATAAGGCATCAGCTTGGGCTTGAAGAATGCTGGCCATCGAAAAGTAACTGTTCCTCCAGCCTGACTCGCCCTCCAAGGACCATGCGCCATGGACACCAAGCAGGTGTTCCCCACTTTCCCTGGCTGCGCACCCCCCTCCGCACCATGCCATCCACAATCAACAACTGACGAGCCACGGATCGCCCTTCTTCCGTGGAGTCATCACGCTTCCCACCACCACTTATCTTCTAGGCTTGAGGGGCTTAGCAGGGTCCCTGCTCACAGAAGACATTTCCCCAGGCACAAAGAGTTCCAAGCTACGGCAGAAGCAGGAAATCCACTCACCAAACTCTTGCTTTCAAGAACCAGGTGAAGGAGAATGATGAACAGAGCAGCGGTGTTCAGGGGGTTTCCGAACGTGAAGATGTCAACGTCCGAGCCCTGGTAGGTCTACAAAGAGAGGACGACAGGTGGTGATCTTGGAGAGCTGTGCACACTGAGTGGGGTGGGTATCGTCACTTTACTCTACAGCTCAGCTGAGCACCGAGAGTCCCTTTCACAGTGTTCCCAATAATGGTCATGTAGGATAAACTTGAACATTTCTAGAAAAGAGAGACCAACTTTCTCTTAGGCCATCTAATCTGTGAACTTTTCAGTTGGCATTTCTGTTTATTCTGAATCATAATTCATCTTCCCGGGAACTTTCACTCATACCTCGAGCTCTTTAAGGTGCAGAGAAGTATCAAATATGTTCCATTCAACAGAGCTGCACACCTCCAAACAGCTACCATGGCCAAGCTGAGTTCCTATCTCTGCTAAATAAATGTCCCCTTCTCCTCTACACTTATGTTATCGGCTCCTTAAATTATTCCCTACAGAGCTCAATTTTCTGATCTTTTAAAATTCTAGTCATTCTTTTCTGAATATACCTCAGATTGTCTTATCTATATTTCTCTCGAAAGGCAGTATATCCAGGATATTCTAGCTGGAAAAAAGTCAAGTCATGTATTTCAATAAAGAACAAAAGAATAGAAATTGTTAACTTCAAGACTATTATCTTTCTCATTTTCCATGTTGTCCTTTAGTTAACACGATCCGTGATCAAACTCATGCTTGTCCCAGGGACGGGTGTGGGCGGACGGGCAGCTGTGTCATGCTGTTTTGTGCTTGGTGTTGGCCTGAATGTTTAAATTAACATTGACCCATTTTTTGCTTAGTCACATTTCTTCCATTCTTTATCTGTAAAATAGCTTTTTAAGTTTTGAGGAGAATACTTTTAAGAGTTTAAATTTAATACTCTTAATGTCATCCTGGTAGAATTAGCCCAGCACTTACCAATAACAGACTTTATATTCTGACTTTGCCTCTCTGATTTTGGCTCATCTAATTATATTGCTGGACTTTCAGTTTTATTTAAATCAGTGACAAAAATTATTAAGCAGTACCTGACCAAAAGAGGCCTAAGAGGACTCAACTAGGCACTTCTTTCCAAATTTAATCCATTGTCTAACGTATGTTTTTGGGAGGAGGGAATATAATTTAGTCAGTTACTAATCAACTTGACTACATGAGCAATCTGTCCTAACATACCCATTCTATATGATATGATAACACCAGCTACAAAGTACAAAGAAACATCACCAATTCATTAATAGCAAATCCTCTGGGTGAACAAGGACTCACATAGTAAGGCACAAAGAAGCAGACCAGGCTCTGATAAAAGGCATCCAACAAGGTGATCCAGAAGGTGAGGGGTAAGTATGCCTGAAAATGAAGCAGATGGTAGGGAGGGCAAAAGATCAATATGGGTGAAGCAGAGTCAAGGAACAATATAAGCCAGTACCTCTCTTTGCTTCTCTGGAAGGAAACTCTCTTCCTTCACCTTTCACTCTCAGAACAGGCGGGATTTGTAAACAGTGGTGGATGAGTGCGGAGTGATACTCAACGAGGTAAGTTCACAGCTGAAAAATATCCCTGAAGGAACTCCTTTTACTTGTGTTGCTTTAATCATTGGATCAAACCTAAATGTACCTCCAATGGGGAGATCACTACTAACTTTCCGTTTCCTGTTGATCAGAAAATACTGTTCCAAAGATGCCTCCAACTTCACCTACTTCCCTCTGTCTCTTCACTCTAATTCACCACCAACTCCATGAATGACCAAACGGCCCCCTAACTTGCCTCTTTGCTTCCTCTCCCACCCTATTCCAACCTTCCCATAGCAGCCGGATTTTTTTTTTTCAAACTGTAAGTCAGGTCATACTACCTCTCTAAATAATGAGGTGACCTCTTCCTATTCCTGCAATCACCTCCCTCTGCATTTCCGGTACAATCTAAGTTCCTTCCCGTGGCCTTCAAGGTCCTGCACGACCTGCCCACTGGAGCCCTGCTCACCAGGTGACCCCTACAATCCTTACCCTCATTCACTGTGGTCCCACAACACAAAGTTCATTTTACTCCTCAGACATGCCAAATCCATTGTTTCCTTGAGCATTCGCCTGTGCTGTTTTCTCTGCCAGAAATTCTGCACCCTGGACGTCCCACATGACTGGTTTTTCCCTGTTCACATCCTAGCTCAAATATCACTTCCTCACAGAGGCAGCGCCAGACCAGTCTAACGGTGACGCCCACTTAATCATTTACCGCCATGGCACCCTCAGAAGTCTCTCATCACCATCAAACATCATCTTGGTTACCTAATGATTTTGAGTACTTGGCACATAGCAGGTACTCAACAAATATTTAGCAGATTAATAAACTCTTATGTAACTTTTCATGTGTTAAACTGCATCATACTGAAAGCTTACACGAAGAAGCAGACAGATCAAGGAAGACACTGGTCAGTCACAAGGGACTGAACAGTTTCCAAACAGAAGCCAACTTGGACTGAATAGCACTGTGTGTGCAGAAGGATTCTGAGGCTGCTGCATTCAGACCCAGTGGGGAGGACAGTGTGTTATGGTTTGTTAGCGATGTCTACTGTGGACAAAAATGGCATAGCATATCCCTGGGTCTTCTCTTTTCTTAACATGTTCTATGCAGTTAATAACCTTTTATTAATAGCCACATGCTGGGAATCTGCCTATTACCATGTATTATAAAACTGGCCAGCTCCACCGAACCAAGTGAGCAAAAGATGGATAATAGGAAACAATGACCTCAACTCTTCCCAGGATAAGGACCACACAATCTTCAGCTTATATGCATGGACTTTCAAAACACCAGCTACAAACATTCTGAAGGGCCCGCCTTCACCCCTCTTTCTCCAATGGACTTGGAATTTACCTTAGGCCTGGGGTGTAGGACACCCTTCATCAGTATCAACCATCTGAGTATATTCCTGCATCCTGGCCTTGAACTTTCAGTCAGACTGGACTCCTTTAGGAAAACCCCTTGTTGTTATTTGATTTGACTGGATTAGATCATTAAAAGACTATAAAGACTTCTTCTCCCCTGAAAGCTGAATGTGTGACGTCTCCTCTGGGTTGGCTGCTCCACAGAGCCCAAGGACATTAAATTTCTCTCCAGTCTGGAAAGGCAGATCAAGCTGGAATAAAGTTGGACTAACGAAA
Source organism: Phyllostomus hastatus (assembly GCF_019186645.2). NCBI lineage: Eukaryota > Metazoa > Chordata > Mammalia > Chiroptera > Phyllostomidae > Phyllostomus > Phyllostomus hastatus. The sequence goes on along the minus strand of NW_025333709.1, from coordinate 29,200,263 downwards.
ATAAACATATCATTTTAAATTTGGGGTTTCCTCAAATTTCTGGTTAATTATCGTGGTTAAAATATATCAATATTGGGAGCTAGAACTTTTACACATATTACCTTACTTAATCCTCACACCATCTCTATAACGTAAAAAAACTGAAGGGCAGGTAAGTTAAATAACTTACAAAGGTCACACACCACAGAAACAGAGTTTAAACTCAGGGTACATGTAACCCATGATTTCTAACATGTGCTGATCTATGTCACTGTTTTAAGAGCAGCAACAAAAGCCCAACACACAGGTGTCATGGGTGGGTCTCAGCACTGACTGTCCACTGCTTCGACAGGAAACCCTTCTTCCCAACCCTGTCCATGTGGTTCGGACCTAACGGGAATGGTGTATGTCCCAGGCCTGGTCCATGGGAAAACATTCTTTCCAGCCGCAGGGATAAACACAGGGAAAGGCATGGGACTCCCCCTTGGCCAGTGAATTATAACCGTAAATGAGGACATTTACAGTTGCATTAAGAGTAACAGTTTCTGTCACCATTATACCTGGATTTTGCAGTTATTTGAGCCAATTAATCCCCCTTTCTCATTAAGGCAATTTGAGCTGGTCTGTTGTCATTTGCAACTGATACAGTCTTGACTAACAGCATCCTCTTTTTAAGACTAGAATATCTGACTAGACTGACCTCTCAGCACTGTTCACATCTAAGTGTCTTTTAGCCTACTGGTCTACCTCAGGTGCTATGATTTTGACAGTGCACTTGTGAGAACACTTTGGATCTCTGGTACCGAATACCATGGTGTGTTGGGGTGGGGTGAGAGAGGGACACTGAAGATAGCATCAGTGTTCTTTCTGCAGCAAAGTGTTAACTGTAGACACCATGGGCTCAGGAGCTGGGCTCACCTGCACCATACACCAGCTCTGGGACTCGGCCAGGTTACTTAAGGTGCTTCCCTGTGCCTGACTTTCCTCATCTACAATGTGCATAATGAGAGCATCTATCTTGTACTTAAAACAGTGAATGGAATGCAGAAGGCACTACATAAATGCTTGTAAGTGCAATATTAATGTTGATTATTATTAATTTTGTAAACAATGAATTAGAAAGAAGAGTTTTATCACAGCGAACTCAATCGGCAATGACAATAAGGGCAGTGAGAGACGGGTGGAAATTGGGGGACAGCTGTAAGTGATATGTCACTAGACCAACAGGACTAGAAGATCAGTAAAGTGGGGGTAGGGCCATTATGGTCACTCTCCTGCTGTGCATGGCAGGAGAACCTGGAGGATTTAACTGGATCTGGAGCCAGACTGAGAAGTGTTCTGGCATGGACTCTGCCATTTTCTGTGGCATTTTCAGAAAAATTACTTAACCTTTAGAGGTTTGGATTTTTCATCTTAAGGAACAATGCCAGGTTCTCTCTCAGAGTATTTTGTGAGGTAAATGAGACAGAGATGTTTAGTAGTGTGCACAATAAAAGGCAGAGTGGAGTTTACTAAATACTAGATATTATTAGCTGTAAGGTCTAAACACTAGATTTGTTCTCGTACGAGTACTTAAGGTCTTTTATAATTTTACCTGTGTTCATCTCAGAAGTGAATAACAGTATCAGCCATGTTTTAGTAGAGATCTTCGGACAATTCAAATAGTTTTAAAAACAGTTCTGTAGGTACCCCAGTACTGGAGCTGGGCTCACTGACAAATGCCCGGACTCGGACGACGGATGGGTATCGGTCTCAGCAGCTCTGCTCTGGCACCTACCTCTGATTCCTGCCCGCTCTTGTAAAGTTCAGGCAGTTGCAGGAGGGTCTCTGCAGACACATCTTTCTCCAAAACGCCATAAATGACGGGAGGGGCAGATGTGAAGAGGAGGTTGAAGAAGATCAAAACCCAATAGTCAGTCATGGATGTTCCTGAAAACCCACAAAAGAACTGGTACCAGAAAAGGAGGTTCACATAGGCCTAGGAACACAAAGAGGAACATTCGCATCTTAGAGACAGCAATGCATGCTGGGACCCCACATCCGCACGCTGCCACTTTGAACTGCGTGATCTCAACCTCAGTGCAGTTTCCTTACTTACAGAATGGAAGACCGCATCTTACCATACAGCTTTATTTTTTTGTGGGGGGGATGATTTATTAAATTAGACACACGCACCACTTTCAGTGCTGGCACTATTTTAAGAGCTTTACAGAAAGTTCATTTAATCATCATAACAACTTGGGAATTATTCTTGTCCCCATGATACAGATGAAGAAACAGGCACAGAGAGAAACTGGCCCAAAGTTACCTGGCTAAAAGTGGCAGAGGCAGTTTCTAACTTCAGACATTTTGGCTGGAGATGGGGAGAACCTAGTCAGTGCCTGATATGCAGCAGACACACAACACCTGTTCATTCTCTTGCTTTTTGGGTTCACAATTATTTTTTAGTGATGAAACACAATAATACCAACAGGGGGGCAGCCATTCCAGTTTGCTTGGGAGTGAGGCGTTTCCTAGGATATGGGAATTCACTGCCAAAGCCAGGATAGCCCCAGGCAAAGCAGGTCAGTTGGTCACGCTGGAGGCTGGGAACTATACTCTGCATAGTTTCCTCCCACATTTTGTCTCAGACAAACTAAGTCCATGGAAGCAAAAGCTCTGTGCCCTCAAGCAATGAATGCCAGAGGAAAGGGCACCTGGACTTGCAAGGGGTCTTGTTTCAAGGCCTGGGATACTCCCTCTTGACGGTTTTATCTTTAGGCCATTTTCCTAACCTCTCTGAAGTTGGTTTCCTTGTCTGGAAAATAAGAATTATACTACCTCAGGGCCTAGTATCGAGATCAGGTTAGAAAGTACTCATGACCTCTAAAGTGGCTTCCAAATATTAAAATGCTGTTACCATCAGCATCACAGACACACTGGGACACCTTAGGACAGGGGCCACAACCTTGAGAACAGAGTTTCTCAGTCTGCAGTCCATGGGCGTGCAAAATGCCCCGCTCCTAAACAGGCATTCACTTCGGGTCCACGTGGTTTGGGACACTGTTCTGGGAGTGAATCCACAGTCCTCATCTCTATCGAAAGGTTGTTCAAGACCGAGGAACTCCAACGGCCCTGGTGGCTGCCCTCCTCTCCATAGTGCATAAGCACCCTTGGGCAAGGCAGGTAAGAGAAAGAACTGGGAGGGAGTCGGGGTGAAGGGCCAGCGAGGGTTACGGAGGATAAAGATCACATGGCCCTTGCCCCTTGCTGCACTCTCTGCTGGAAACACTCCCTCTCGCCAGGAGCAGGCGGCATCTCTTTCTAAAATTAGCGTTTCTCGACCCTTGGGTTTAATCTTCTGAGAAGGCAGAAAAATGTAAAGGCATTATAAAAACAAACAAACAAAGCCGGGGAGAGGAGCTTCTTTTCAAAAGTCATTGACCACTAAATCCTGGAATTTTACATGGGAAATCCCAGCTTTCCCCAGGATCACACACTCAGAGACATTATACATTTCACGAATTTTCATAAAGCATCAAGGTTTTATTAAACTTTGACTAAATGCACTAATTCTCATTAGTAAAGTACGGCGACCTTTCTAAAAAACTCATTATGCTTGAGGGAAAAAAGATGCACCTGCTGACAGACAGACAGATGACAGACACACGCATCTAAATCACACACATGATATCCAAAAGATGACTCACTAAAGTGACTTTTCCCTAAACGTGGCACTTCAGTGGAGTGATATAAATTTATGTTCACTACTAACACACGCTGCATCTGGAATTTAAAGACTAAGTATAAACTTGGTCTATAAGACATGACATATTTACATTACCGCCCCACCCAGAAGGGAGTTCAGTGAAGCAATCTAAGATCAACACGATTTTTTAGAAAAGAAACCAAAATTTAAGTGGCATGCCAAAGATTAGAAGCCAGAACATCTGATCAAATTTTACCCTTTTAGGAACTACATCATCAAAATAAAGTTCTTAATCATTAGGTAACTACAAAGCACAAACACACTTCACGGGCTTGCCAGAGCATCCCTGCATTGTGAACGCCAGCCAGCCACAGGCCAAGGCATCACACTGGGATTTCATCTGCATCTTCAACGTAACACAAGGGGCATCAATGTGGGGATAGCAGATTTTTTTTTGGTATCTCCTGTAAAATGGAAGCAAACCCTTTTCCTCTTTTCTGACAGGCAATATTAAACATTTCGTAGTCCCACTTGTCACAGCCTTTATAGGGAAGGTCAAAAATTAGATTTTAAATGAATCAGACAGGCCTTAATTGAATTTAAATGCACAGGGAATAGGACCTACTAGCAGATGGACAAGCCTAGCAATTTGCTGTCAGCGGCTGAAACATAGCACATTCCCAGATTCTTTCTGCTAAGACAGCAGGGGTGCTCCTCCTGGCTGCCCCCAGTGCATCCATGAGGAAAGAGAGCTTAGTGCAGGGCACTTGCTTTTCATCCTGTACACGCGCAGGATTGAAAGGTGGGAAGGGGTAAGTTCTCTGGAGCTACATACCACGTTCTTGTAGAAAAAGTAAAGAATCATGTTGGAAAGTCGTGTATAACACCAGTGCCCGTGGACAAGAAGGAGCTTGCTGAGATGTCTGAACTGAGAAACGGCAAAGTCACTGGCCATCACAGCCTGTGGAGGCAATGAAACGAGAGCGCCACTCTGAGCGATCAAATGTGTCATGGCACTCGCAGCGCCGTGACCTGACCATCACCAGGCTGATTCAACAAATACGTGGTTTAAACACTACATGCAGACCAAAAAAACCCAAAACCCACAAATACAAACAAACAAAAAACTCCATAAAAACAAAAACCCTTACAGAAGCCTTCACAATGGGGTGCTTGAGGCTCCTACTCAGCTTTCCAAAGTGGCCAAATGAAACAAGACTTCTCTCTGGTTACTACTCATGATGTAATTTCAACAAGTGCACTTTCCCTAGAAAGCAGCTCCCTTAGCAAGGATGGTGTGCATTCACTTCTCTTCAATGAAGGGAATATGAAAACTGCAGCCACAATTTTATGTAACTGTATAATGTGCCAGGTAAAGAGATCCTTGAATTTCTAATCTTTTGTACGGAGGTCATAATTTACAATTCTTGGGAAACCTGTCTCACATCCCACCTTCCTCTGACAGCATGTGCTCCATACACAGAAGGCAATCTTTTGGATAAGCTTCTATCTGAATGCTGTGCCCAAACACTATTGGGCACCCTCGCACCCACACACGTGTGCAAACAGGACTCGCCCACCACCCTCGTTCTCTCATCTTCTCCTGTCTCTCTCTCTCTTCATGATCTCTGGGTCTTTTATTTAAATCCTTAGAAGCTTTCCTCAGTTGCAAAAGTCACATCATTAATTCAGGGCATCTATCTATCTATCTATCTATCTATCTATCTATCTATCTATCTATGGTTTGATCTAGATTAGTTACATTTTTTCATCTGAACAAGTGAACCAGAGAACTAAAATTACCCAGGAAAATATCTTAATACTTATCCAGTAAATAATCAACAACTAAATGGAAAAAATTTATTTGTCTCCCATTCCTGGGCTAAGCACACAGACTCTATTAATACAATAGATTTTACCACAGAGATTGTTGCCTTGGATGGGCAGGTCAAGTTCATGGAATTTGGGTGCATCGCATCCACTCACCTGCATGCCTTCTTGACCAGAGATCCCTATCCCAATGTCTGCCACTTGTATCATGCTGACGTCATTGGCACCATCACCTTTATGGGACAGAAGAAAAGGGGAGAAGCATGTGAGGAGTAAAGAGATGATGCAAACACTGCAAATCAATACTGGCCACTCAAGCAAACACATTCTTCAAAGTTTATCTCATGCCTTCGGGCTGCCTGGGAGCCAGTGAAGCAGAAGTTGAATGTGGCATCCCACCACCGTCAGGATGAATCCCACATTCAGGACACCCGCACGATGCTTCACGCCATGGCGCCTTTCTGGGCCAATCTCCCCTTTCTCCACGCCACCCAGGCTGCTCTCCATTTTCTAGACACAACCTGCGTCTTCCAGCCACCGCGAGCGCGGCTTCACTATTCTTATACCACTATCCTCATCGCCGCCAGCCCAGGACTTCAACTGCTCTAGCTCTCAGCTCAGATGTCACTTCCTCTGGGAGATCCTTCTCATATTCCCTTTAGATCAGATGCCCCTTCCTTAGGCTCCACCCGCAACCCCTCCATGTATGCTCTCCTACCTTTCACATGATATTATGCTTGCTACAGATTTCTTGGTCTCTCCAACACACTGGAAGCTTCTTAAGAGGAGCTGTTATAGTCTGTTGGTAATGAACATTTGTTGCTCCCAAATGTCTACCAACCATTCACTTGGTTTCTGGGAAGAGTATGTTGATTTTCCTTGGGGACTCTGAGTTCATGTGGTCTGTGAAGGCAAACTCTCACCCCCAGATTTAGGATGGACAACTGACCCAATCCTGGACAATTAGCATCATCTGTTAATTGGCCTCAGTGATCGGTTCAGATATAGGCACATGCCTCAGCTTAACTGATACAATCGACAGGTCGAGGGGTTCTAGCCTCAGGAGTATCTGGATCCAGCAGCTTGACCAATTCATTCATTGATAATGTTCATTCAGGGAAATGGTTGAACAAAATTCCACCCTAATGCTGATACTTTACTCCAAAAACTTAAAAAGAGGTGCTGTCTTTTCACTCGGGCTGGTATAATAGGATAGGATGCAAACCTGGGAATTTTTGGTGGCTCTATCAGCACCTTGAGGGGAGGAGCCACCGTGGACTGAGAACAATCCAGGTGAAAGCAGAAGCTGGAAGACATGGCTGAGTTCTCCCTTGCTCAGCTCTAAACAGCGGGGTGCCTCAGAGCTCAAACTCACACTATCTCTTTTCCCATGTATGCTCATTGTTGGTGACTCATCTACTATCAAGGCTTTAAATATCATCACTGGACTTAGGATTCCCAATTTTATACTTCTAGCCTTTGCATCCAGCTGCACACCTGACATCACTGCTTAGACATCCGATGGATTTTTCAAACATAACATGTGTAAAACCCATCTCCTGACTCTATCTCAGTACATGGCAGCTCCTTCCTCTCTATCCTTCAGGACAAAACCGTGTTGTCCCCCTTACTTCCTGCTATCATACAGCATATCAAATTCATCAGCAAACGTCACCACTCTTTCCTCGGACCATGTCCATTACATGACCATGTCCCACCACCTCCTCCACTTCCGTCTGGGCGCAGGCCACCATCATCTCTTGCCTCCATTATTCCAACAGCCTCTCAGCTGGTCTCCTTACTCACGTCTTTGTCCCCCAACAGTTACTCTTAACACAGCAGACATGTGATCCTTTTAAACTTAAGGCAGATCATGTCCTTCCCCTCCTCGAAGTCCTCCAGTGACTCACTATCTCTTCATATAAAAGCCAAAAACTTCTAACGGTCTCCAAGAACCTACATGGTCTGGCCCCTGCCGCCTCTCTGTCCTTGACTAACCTGCAGAAAATGCTTCCCTTCCTTCAACCTGCTTTGGCCTCAAACACACCAAGCATGGACCATGACCTTCGCTTTCACCGTCTCCTCCTGCAGGGATGTTCTTCCCTACAGGTCTCACAGGTCTCGCTCATCATTTCCTTCAAGTCTTCCTTCTCACACAGGCTTACCAGCAATATTCCAAGTAGCAGCCCCTGCTCGCTCCCCTGATGTTCTACATCTACAGGCGCTGCTTTATTTTTCAGTAGTATTTGTCACTATCTGATCTTACACATTTATGCTTAAGAAAAGGTGCTTTGTCAGTTGCACATATTTTTATTCCATTGCCTAGAAAAATGCCTGGCACAATGAAGGCACTCCGTAACTATCTGTTCTATAGATGAACCAATGAATTGTTCATGCTCCTGAATTAAGCTTTCCTGAAGCTTTTCTATGAGTCAGTACATTACCCTCAAGCCAGTTGATTTGGGGTTTGAACATGTAATCCAGAGCGTCTTGACTATTATATGAAGGGGGACCCCCAAAAACCCTGGAATTTACCTATAAAAATTGTGTATTTATTCTTATGTGTTTAAACTTCAGTCACCTTCAAAGTATTCTCTATTTGATGCAATATACCTATTGAGACATTTTTTCCACTGCTCAGTTTTTTGAACTTGCCGATTTTGATGCTTTTTAGTGCTTCTGCCATTTTTTGTTTCACTTTTTCCACATTTGCAATATGTTTCCTTTTTAGGATGTTTTTCATCAGGGGAAACAGAAAAGCAGTCACTTGGGGTGAGATCGGGTGAAGGGAAGGTGGGGCCCAGGGGTCCTGCCATTTTGGTCAAAAACTGCTGAACACTCAGTGCAGTGTGAGCAGGTGCGCTTGTAAATCGCCCTTCATGAAATGGGCAAGCATGCTGAAAGAGTCTTCAAAAAAATTCACTGAGTCTGAACACAGCCTCTCACAACTGGCTGGTACACCAATACACACGGGCTCCTAGCACACTCACCCTGCAGGGGAAGCCTGTACTACCAGGGGTGCACCCTCCAGAAAATAATTCCGGTTTCTTTGGAGTCCCCCTCGTATTGTCACATCCCTACCACCTGGTTCATAGAAGGTAGTCAAATAGGGGATGGAGGGCAACAGGAATGGAGTGGGAGGATGGAGAGGAAGAAGGAAGAGAAAGGGGAGGGAAAGTACAGCCAGCCAGAGGGTAAAAGGAAATAATACAGAAGGAACAACAGGCAGATGGACCAGCGTCTGGTGTGGCATGAAAGTGAGAATCACAGGGCTGAGTGTCACCCCCACTCACCAATGGCCAGGGTCATCACCCCGAGATGGTTGCGTACCAATTTCACCACCTCACTTTTCTGCAGGGGGGTGGCTCGGCAGCAGACCACAGCTTGGCAGCAAGCAGTCAGCTCCAGGAACTGCTTCTGCAGACTTTCCTGCAGGGCAAACTCCAGGGCCTTCCCAGTGATGACAAGGCCAGCCCGCAGCCCTGAGTCCCGGGGGACAGAAGGCTGGTGTGAGCCCTCGCTTAATGAGGCTTGCCCTGGGGAGGCTGCGTTCTTCTGAAGTTCTTTCAAAATTGTGCCCATCAGCATCTCACAGGCATCCTTGAAACAAGAGGGGGAGACAGTTAGCACTGGGGCTCCTTGGAGGCCACATGAAGCTAAATTTGTCATTGTCATTCTTTAGCAATTGCTGCATCAAGGGAACCCTAGATAGGGAATGACGGGTTACTTTCAGAGATCTGACATTTCTTCCTCCAAGACCTGTGCGTGTACGTGGGGAGGGGCTAAAAGGATGGGGACATCTACAGCTAGGAAATAGTTACAGAACTTCTTTATTTGTGCATTTTGCCTTCTCAAGCAGTGACTCTCAAGAGCCTTGTGGTCTTATTCTGCCAATTCCAAGTTGCTTGACTTTAGGCTAGTGATGTAACCTCAAGGTTCTCATCTGAGAAAATGCAAATGCTGTCTACATTGTGACGTTGCTGGAAGGGGTAAGTGAAGTCATGCACACAAAGTGTCAGGTGTGGCACACGGCAGAATCCAGATCAGTAATCACTGTTTTTATATGCTTTTTGATTTACGGTATTCACTCATTCATTCATTCATTGTTTATAGAGGAACTACTCTGTATTAGAAAACATTCTAGGTGCTGGGACTATGCCAACGAAACCCAAATCCCTGCCCTCGTGGTGTGTGTGTTCTGGTTGGGATGTTCTTTGTGGTGCTCATCATGTTTGGTGGGTGTGCACCCGCCACCTGCCTCATCCCACACTAGTTGGGAAGTTCTTTTGATTTACTTTTGAAGTCTTCGTAATGCCTAACAGAGGGCCACACCAGGCACTCGATAAATATGCATTGAATGAATTCTACTCAAGAAGACTAACAACGAAATTATCCAGAAATTGTGTCAAATGACCACTAAGGACAGAGCCCAGAGAAATCCAGGAGCAGTGCACTTACATTCATACGCTGAGCCTGAAACAATTTATTCATGAAAAGGCCCCTCACTGAGAGGTCATTTTTACTCTCATTTCAAATGCTGTTTTACTGAGTGTTTCTCAACTCACAATGAAATGAGATGGGAAGGAGAGAAGTAGGAATGGATATGTAGGCATGATGCAACAGAGCCTTAATAATGGCACACACTATGAACAGGAGATTCAAGTTAAAAAGGGACATATCTGGTGACCTTTACCTCTGCAGCAAACCTGACCCCGACACTACAGATGCTGCATTGCAGCCCTCACGAGCGCAGAGAGCATGGAATGCAGTCTGCGTGGATGCCCTCCAAATATGGGTGCAAGTTTTCTGTAGTGTTACGATTCTGGATTGATTACACAGATGCTCATATCCTCTTGTCTGCACACATGAAGTGTTTAGTTTCATAAATTAATTACACTTTCATTTCAACAGTACGTATGTGCCTACCACACACGGAGCTGGTCTTCGCTACTTGTGGGATTTGTGACTTCACCTACAAGCAATACTCATGGTGCTTCCGTAGCCATTTGTGGACGTGGACAGAGTCACAGAAAGTGTGTGTGTAATGTGTCTTTCAGTGGAAACACACATGAAACAAGGTTACGTACTGACTGGTTGGCAAATAAGTTGTTAACAGAGGCTCATGGGAATCTAATCCTGTATTTCCCCTAGAGGTAATGGGTCACTATTGACTAACTCAGTGTTTGTGACAACTTTACAGAACTTAACTCAATGAATAATGAAAATCAACTGTATATGAATACGTGTAGATATAGATTATCTCATGTAATTTAGAAAACATATTCGACAACGAATCAGTTGTAGGTGCTTAGGCAAACCATAGAACCTTTGGGAGACTCAGGCTACAAAGCGAGAATGCTGTAATTTTATCTGCTCTACTTGTCATGATTGTCAAATGAGATCATGTATGAAAAGCCTTTTATTAAATCTAATAGGCAGGAAAATAAAAAGTTACTATGTCAGAAAATTTTAAATAAAATTATAAAAATAAAACTTAAAAACCAAATGATGAATCCTGAAAGGCCTTTTATATATCACTGAGCAGTCAATAATGTAGGAAATAATTATATTAAAACAAAAAAGCAAAAAAACCTTTCATGACAATGGGAACTTTGTACCGTTGGTAAGTGGCTACATTTACTATAATCCAATTTACAGGCTTAGGAACAAAAGCTGATGGGAAGTCGTAAAGTTGAGGCACTACACTAGACACGAGCAGACATCCTATCAGTTGCCAGGGGCCCACTTAGAATGGCACGGGAGTCATCCATTCCCTAAATGACCAACGGGGCTCCTTGATCTTCCATGCCTCTGACTCGCAGCATCTCCTGAGGGGCACAGAGTGGGCAAAAGAGGAAATAACACCAGTGACTGAGCTGCTGCTACCTGCCTGGCATTTAATATGCATTGGACTTAAGTCATCCTAAAACTGAATTAAGTTCACTGTGTGCTGTTTAGTTATTCTACCAGTGTGACATTCACATAGGTTAAATAGCTATTGATAGCAAAAAACAAAACTGAAACAAAAACAAACAACACAACAGAACCCCCCCCCCACACACACACACAAACTTTTGTATTTAGAACGGTCCACAGTTGGTACATTGTAACCTTATAAACACTGAATTGGCCCTGACTGGCGTAGCTCAGTGGATTGAGCTCGGGCTGGGAACCAAAGTGTCACAGGTTCGATTCCCAGTCAGGGTACATGCCTGGGTTGCAGGCCATGGCCCCCAGCAACCGCACATTTATGTTTCTCTCTCTCTCTCTTTCTCCCTTCCTTCCCTCTCTAAAAGTAAATAAATAAAATCTTTTTAAAAAGACTGAATTGGTAGTGTTAAATATTTTTACCATAAATTGTGTATTTACAAATAAATCTCAAAACCTTAAACATTCTACTGCTCACAAAGTCAAAGTCAAACACTAAGAATTGATTACTTTTCCTTTTAAATCTGCATTGAACCCCTTGCATCTGCCAGGGAAACCATTCAACAATTTACATGTTCTCATTTAACGTTTACAACCACATTAGGAAAGAGGCATTACTGTCACATTACAGGTAAGGAAAAAGGCTCAGGAAGGTAACTTCCCAAGGTCATTCACCTGGCCACTAGCAGGCCAAGCAACTGAACCTGAGTCTTACCAGCCTTAGTGCACAGCCAATTTTGTGATTGAAATAACTAAGCATTTTCCGGAGCTCAGCCTCTGGCTGGTACGGCAGCGGGCTGCGGGCCGTGGTTATGCATCCCCGGGCCACTGCCAACTGCCAGAGAGAACCTGCTCTGTGTTAAAGGAGGAAACTCTTCTTCACTCAAGCGTGCGATCTAGCTGGGTGTTGACCGAGGTTCAATCCTAAAGACACCACTAACCACGCACAGCAGCCTGTGAGGAAGGCCCAAGAGGTGACCCAGATGAGAAGCTCTCCGGGGGACAGGAGGGGCAGGCTGCTGCAGCAGGATGGGTGTCAGTGATTGAGTACGGCTAGTGAGGAAGGAGTGAGGAAGGCTTTCCAAGCTAATTACACAATATGCATAAATCTCAGAATATCACTATACCAGGAATCTTCTGGAAAAAAACAATAAAACGCTTGTTTACTGATTAGAATGTTTGTGTCAGATATTGGGTGGGGTGGGGAGCACTGCGAAATAATGGCTGGGTCCAAACCTCTAAGTTCCTTCACCTTAAAAAAAAAGTTTTTCCTTTCTCTTAAATCTTCAAACTTTTAAAATTCTTAGGAACACTATCTAAGAATTACCACTAGGGGGCATGCTTACCTCAAGAGTCTATTTTTAGAATTACCAGGAAAATAATATTCATATGATTCCAATAGAAATCATCTCTTCTCCTCAACTTGGAAAGGAGGTATATTCTTATCCCAGAGCTTGATGTACTTTGTCACTGTGGGCTACATCTTGTGAGATCCCTGGCAGCCCACCCAACGTGGAGGAGGAAAATACACACATATGCAAATAAATAAATAAATGCTCTTTCTTTTAATGCCTTTATTTAGCAATTATTCCCCTGAATCACGCTGATGTTTCACCGAGCCTTTAGAAGAACTGGGATACCCTCCCCCAGGCATGAGCTAGGCTGCTGGAGAGAACAAATAACTGTCAAGGAGCTCACGGTGACCGGTGTTTCTTTCTCCTTATAATCATCGAAATCACAAATGCTCCACTGGCTCTGGAAAAACAAAAAGACTGGGGCAACCTCATGACACGTACTTTACTTTGGGTGTCGAGGACGAAGAGCTTGTCGTCTGGCTCCAGCAGTTTGCACGCGTGCGCGATGTTGACGGCTGTCTCCTGCTTGTCCCCCGTCAGCATCCAGATCTTGATGCCAGCTGTGTGAAGGGCTTCGATGGACTCGGGGACGCCCTCCTGCAGACGGTCTTCAATGCCCGTGGCACCTGAAGATGGACCAAGATGCAACGGGGCTTGTGAGAAACGAGAGCCAGCCGAAGCTAGCCTGGGCTACGACTGAACCGTATCTGTCAGCCAACCCGGTCTTGCTCCAGTAACTTCCAGGGATCCAGAGGGAGTGTGAAGGCCCAGACCAAAATCATATTCAAAGTCGTGTTTTCAGAAGGAAGCCTTAGGAGTCAACGAGTTTATAAAACTTACTTGTTCTCCTTTTGGCTAGCTTCCTTTTCTGTAAATTGAGGGGGATTATTTCAGTTACTTACGCAACCTTGCTCTACAATTTTATAATTCTGTGATACTGCCAAGGGTAAGGGCAGAATTTTAAAGAATGCTCTTGTCAGTAAGATATAATATCTCTTTTCCATGCTCTTCCATAGTATAAGCCTATAGTTCTCTTTTCTGAAATGAGGCCAGGGAAGTTTTGGAATTCAAAAGTTTTGCAGATTTTAAAAAGGTAATATGGTGAATATATCGTATTTTGTAGTACCTGGTAACCTAGCATATGAATATTTCTGCAGCAAACCATACAAGTGCTCACACTAATTAGGATAATAAAGGCTTATAAATAGTCTTTATCGAATCAGGCTTGATTTGGCTGCCCAGTGAGTTTCTGCCCTCAGCCCAAGAGCATTTTAGAGTTTGGGATTTCGGTTGAGGAAATGTGTGTCCAGAGTACTCCCACCATCACTGAGAAATGACCTAGCTGTGGGCATCCTTATTCTATTGGCAGATGCTAAGTGAGACCATCGCTTTTCTCTGAACCAGAGGGATGGGGCTCAGAGGATGGCTAATTGGTGTGTTAGTGCTTATTCCAAAAACTAAATCTCCGGACTCTAAGGCAGTGGTTCTCAACTTTGGCTGCCTCTTAGAATTACTCGGGGAGCTTTTACAAATTCAAACATCCAGGCCACACATCCCAGCAACTTAATCAGAATTCCTGGGAACAGGATGTAGGCAGCAGTGTTTTTTAAAAAGTGCTCAGAAGATTTCAAGACGCAGCTCAATCTAACCCAAGAGTTGTGCAACCTTTACTTGAAATAAGGAAGCAAGAGAAGTTGGAGAAATACATTTCACTAGTCTCGTTGCAGGTGCAGGGCGAGAAACACGAGCCCCGGAGTCAGGCAGGCTGGGGTTTCTTCCCAGCCTCTTCAGCCACCAGCGTGTGACTTCGAACAAGTCACGAGGCTGCTCTGCACCCCAGGTTTCTTCTTCTAAACAAAATAAAGATCTGTTGTGCAGATCGATAAAGACAGCACACACTACGTAACATACCCAATACCTGGCAAGAGACCTTAGCTTGCTTCTCTTGAACCAGGACATTTATTGTGCTTTGGACTCCATGCTAAGTTGTGCTGGGTTTTTAAATGACCATCAGAAGGACGGCTGCCCTGACTCCACTACAAATGGAGTCCAGTTCCCTGGTGGGTGGGAAGGGAATGGAAAGGACTGGAAGGGAGGCAGAGATGAGACTGGACAGGGTGGGCAGAACCACACACATCAGATGCAAGTGGGCAAATGACTGGTGAATATCTTAGAAATGTCAACTGTTTTTCAAAATTCTGCATTCAGAGAATACAACGTAGTCTACCTACCAAGTAAGGTTAGTCTGTTTTCCAGCTTCATGGCAGATTCAAGTAGTAATTCTTCCCTGTTGTCAATGCTGGTTTCAGCTAAAAAGTGATTCCTCAGCCACTCTGCATATTCAGTGTCACTCATGACCTACGGGGGTATTGAAAAAGGAGCTATGAGGCCGACCACAGGGTGATTTTGCCAGGAGTAACTCCTGCAGAAATGATCATGCCATCTCCTTACTTCAGGTGTCCTTCCTCTCTCTGGGCACACTCATGCCAAGCCCATATCCTCAGCACCTGCTCATCCGCCTCCCGAATTCTGTGATCAGCCTAGTGTGACACTGATAATGGCTGGACCCTACAGCTCAGTGTCTCTGGGGATTCCAGGCACCATATATGAGGAAACTGGGCCAGTCTATTTGACTAAATCAGAGAGTAGGCAGTTAGGAGAAGTCTCCCCTTACTTAAGTTCAGGGTAATTCTAATGGTACAGTTGAGAAACTGGTATCAAGATTGTTCAGTCTGGGGTACTATGAAGTCAGCAGCATTTTTAATGTCTTTTGATGGGTGGTGGATGGGGTCAGTTATTTGTAAAGGTAAAAAGAAAGAAGGGACCACCATTAGCAAGCTAAAAGGTCTGCTTCCAAACAAAAATTGAGGGGAATTCCTTGCAGAGGAACAAGTGATACGTTTTCCTTTGTCTTCAGGTTGCCACAGAGGGAGACAGCTACATTTAAGTTCTTATAAAGCAGCTGCAGCAGAGGAGGGTGAGGCACTTTGTTATCTATTCGCACTTAGTGGTAAGAATGGAGAGTTCAGATCCAAAGAAACCCTCTGCCTTTTCGGTGAAATGCCCCTGCCCCTGCTAAAAACGCAGCCCAGCAGATGTCAGGTGCTTTTCAACCAAATTACCTGGCAGGCAAGAATGCACATTGTGCTAAGCAGCCTCACCTTCTTTGCGATACATAAAGTGCGTAGGCCCCGCCTGGCGTAGTCATCCAAGTGCTTCTGGGTTTTCTCCCTTATTAGCATCTGTTGTTTTTCCAGACTGGCTCCATCTGAAATAATTAACAAAACACAGGTGGTGTTCCCACCAGTCTACCCCATTACAGGCATATCTGTAAAAATAATAATAGCTTAACCCGCAACAAACAAGAAGCCTTGTAGTTTTGAATCTCAAATGTGCATTTATAAAAGGGGCCCTCAGAATTAATCTTTCCCTTGTTCCTGTCTCCCTGGGGAGAGGAAAATACCAAGAACTTCATACAAACACTGTTCCCACACCTTCAGTAACAATCACTATGAAAATGCTATCAGTGGCTCATCAGGCACTCACAGTTTGTTAGGCACTGGGCAGAGGCTGCCCACATATACAGTATGACATTAAATCTCTGAGGAACCTCTAAACAAGGTAATGTGATCCCCATTTACTGAAGACTCAGGCACAGAAGTCAGGTAACTTTATCAAGATACAGCTAACGACAGAGGCCAGATTTGGGCCGAGGTCTGGGGAGCCGCAAAACGTAGGTGCTTTCTCACCAAAATCCTAGTGAGCTTTCCCTGCTTCACCAAGTGTGAGTGATCCCCACATACCTGCTCATTTGCCCTCCTCGAACCACTGGACGGGGTCTTTTCATCTACACACCCTTCATCTCACCACCCTCCAGCTCTGGCTGAACCCACCTGGGGAAGCGGCGGAGAGCAGTTCCATGATTACGGAATCAGCCCCCTTCGTGTACACCACGACTTGGTTGGAAAGGGGGTGCCGGACCACCACGGACATTCTCTTTCTTACTGAGTCAAAGGGCAGGATGTGCAGGAGTTGAAATGTTAAGGGTCCCAGAGCAGCAAAGTCCACCATGACCTGCTCTGGCGTCCGGGACTGTAAAGTGCATTGGTAGGCCCTGGCGGCATACACCAGCGCCGCTTCGTCCGGGCTCTCGGCCTCATAACACAGAGGGGAGGGCGAGGGCTGTCCAGGGAGGGCATCCGCCTGGACACCGGTGATGCCTGCATCACCGTTCTGTTTCTCTGTCTCCGGAAGGCAAGCCGAGCTTCCCGACCCCTGAGGGCCCTCGCCGGCCGGGGAGGCCTCTTCCTCCACGGGGGAGGCCATCTTCACTCGGCTGAAGAGAGAGAGTCGGCTCACGAAGGCACCTGAGGCCCCAGCAGATGGCTCCTTCCCACCGGCAAGAGATGGTGAACTTGATCTTCGGACAGACAATCTCTGGAAAAGGTTTTTAATCTCTTCCAAAGACTTAATGGGCATTCCGCTCAGTGAAGAGAGTCTGGTCTAGGAAAGAATTCGGGAAGGTCTCAATAAGAATACAGTCAAAAGCATCGTAAGACAGCTCTGAAGTCACACTGGGAGAAAATTCGCTACAAAGAGTCACCATTCCCTGAAATAGAGAGCAGCCAGCTTCATGCTTACCCCTGCCACAGGAAACACTACCAAAAATAAGAAGAGCCATCATGAAAAAGACATGCTCATACTGGTGGCATTACAATTTTCTACAACCATTTAGGAAGGAATTAGACAACTGATAGAGGAAGACAATGTTAATATTGCTAGCAGTGCATGCACTTCTTAGCAATTTTTCCTAATGAGCTAATTTAAAATATAGAAAAATCCATAATCTTTATTGTATGCATCCTAGCAATAACAACTTAAAAATTGTAAGCAAATTAACGGTTCAATAATAGCATATTAGATTATGAAGGCCAATTAATTGGATAGTAAAGTCTTCTCATTCAGAAATGCACAAGGAATTAAAAAATTTTCCTCTAAAGACTTTTAACTTTATGATAGTTTGCGGGACTCACGAGGGTCAATTTTCAAATTTGCTGACAACTCAGAAAGGAGAAGTGCGGCCCACTCACGAAGGAGGCTCCTGTGCCCCGTGAGATCGCCGACCAGCTCCTTGTCTACTGCCTTTCCACCGTCACCCTGCAATACCACGAAACTCAGGCTCCTGCCTACCTGCAGAAATTTTATTTTCAGCTATAGAATGTTACATTCTTTGGGGGTAAGGTACCGATATTTCTTAAGCAGAAAACACCAAAAGATGTCTCCTTTGGAAACAGATGTACAGGAGATATTATATGGGGAGAAAACAGAACATCCAGCCATTCATTTTCTAATTCCATAATCACTCTTTCAGGAACAAGTTTCTAGCTGAAATCTTATAAAAGTACATTTTCTGATCAAGTGAAAGCTTGATCGGAAATAAATTATGTTTATGTGAAAGTTGACCACCTCTGAAGTTACCAAAGGAAAACGATCTGAGGGAAATTCAAGTTTAACTGGGTTGCCCTGCAAACTGAGTTTTAAGTGGAGGTGTGCAAAGGGGGGCAGTTAGACCCAAGAAGTCAGCACAGCAAGTGTTGGATCATCAGTTTCTGAAACAAGTTTTTCTTTTTAATGGAAAATGAATTTTGCATGAATTCCATAAAGTCTACAACTAGATTTTAGAAATCCATCTTTTGTGGGAATTGCAGAGCCTTGCTATATCACAGAGGCAGTGGATTTTACACTGATCCAGTTAAAGCTAACCCAAATGGTACATAAAAAAAGGACTTTATCATTAAACATACTAACAAATCCAAGACTGTGTAGGCAGCTTGGTGCAATGCATACTACGTTGGAGTTCTCAGAAGTCTGAAGGAAAGTTTCAATTTGGTAAGAGAACTACAACAAAACGAACAGAGCCGCATTCCGCAAGACTTGCGATCACCAGCTCCCCTCCGGTGACTGGGCAGGCTGCCTACCCTCCGCTGTACAACAGGAAACCACAGCAGAGTGATATGGAGCCTAACTCTTGGGATTGTTGGGAGGATTAAATACGTTACCACCAAAAAATCACTCAGAACATTGTAAGTGCAGAGCACAGATTTAGTGCTGTACTAAGGTTAAACTGGTATTAGTAGCTGCTGTTATTCTTCTTATCAATTATTATCCACATAACAAGACCACTATGTTTAATTCCCGAGTTCTCTTCCAGGAGGCGGCCCTCATGTGCATTAAGGGCCTTACCTTTCGCCGTGGTTGGTTAGGGGCAGAAACCACGACTGTGTTGCAAATTGCCAAGGCGATAAAGAAGTCAACAATGTACGAAGTCTCCAGCGGTGGGTTTGGGTCAGACTCATCAAGCGGGGTGAAGAGCTGAGGTGTAATCTGACTGAATTTGTCCCAAAGCCTGGTGTCTGGTACCACATCTGTTTCCTGGAGATCCAATAAAACAAAGTGTTATCACAAGTATCTAAAACTGAGAGTTTTACATCTAAATGAGACAAAGCTTTTATAACCAGAATATGTGAAGCAGGAAACAGTAGACTTTGCTCTCCTCAAGAAGATTTCATGTACAAGGTATCATGGAAAGTGAGAACAGGGAAAGACAAAAAATGGAAAATTCAGAACATACAGTGTCGGGGGTCTACCTTGACTATTAACTAAAACTAAACAGGAGATGGGAATGACCCCTTTCATCCAAATACAGCTGAACGAGTGTGTTCCTACCCAGTGCCAGAGCTATATATGTAAATTAGTACGTCTAGGATTCTATTTTGGGCATAGATTCATCCAAAAGCAACTGATGAGTACCAGCTCTTGAGAAAGAGAGGGCATTATTCACACCATGTTATTTTAACATAATATTTTATGGCTCTGGGCACTACTATTGTTAAAAACCAACATTCCAGAATAAAAATTACAATGAGCAGGCCACCAGATTTAATCAGCATTTCCGAGTAACACTCTACAAGACACTCCCTCGGGTTCCTCCAAGAGAGTTCTGATCACCAAAAGTATATGGCAACTCTATTCTGTGCCTTCCTCTTAAAGATTCTTAGTACAAATAGGCTCAAACAAGTTTTGTCATTGAAAAAATGACTCTATTTTGTTTAGCAGAGTACTTCTCTCACTTATTGAGGAGTACTAGTTTTAACAAAGAATGTTGTAGTAGGACTCTGTTTATTATCCAGTAACACAGAGTCCAGTGCTTTAGAAATTTTTCAGATGTGTCAAAAGGGACCTCAAATCAAGCTTCCACGAAAACACCACTGTGTTCTAGAGGAGTCCTACACACAGTTGGCTGGCGAAGCATACTGGATGCATGAAAGCCAGGAGGAGTGACTTAGTGAAAAAAGGAAAATATGGGGGTGTGTGATATTAGTCTTAGAAGACTGTGGTACGTATTTTATGCTCAGGAGTTTGGTGAGAGTTAGCACAGGCTTAGTAAGAAAAGAGTACAGGCTGGAAATCACATGGTTTGGGCTCAGGCCTTAGACCCCCTGCATACGAGCTCGTGGCCCCAGCTTACTTCACCCCCTCGGCTACATTTCCTTCTTCCAAATAATGGTCGCAATAACACCAGCCTCACAATCATGGCTCTAGAATGTAAGGATATAGTAGTGGGGTGAGATCAGTATAACAGGAACCCAAGTAATGTAATGTTCCTTTTCTTCCTCAAATGACACACTCAGCTTTAGGCAGGTTGCCGGGCTCCCCCACCCCCTGTTTTTGTTGTATTTTTTTTCCACTGCCATTTCTCCCAGTTATATCCCCTTCCACCTCCACTCACCCTCCCCGCCCGCCCAACCACAATCCTGCACTGTTGCCTGTGCCCATGAGTGCTTTTTCCTTTTTGCTTGATCCCTCTACCCCCAACTCCAGAGCTGTCAGCATGCTCTCTATGAGTCTGTCTCTATTTTGCTTGTTAGTTCAGTTTATTCATTAGATTCCACATATGAGTAAAATCATATGGTATTTGTCTTCCTCTGACTGGCTCATTTCCCAAATGTCCATCAGCTGAGTGGATAAAACAACTATGGCCCATTTCCACAATGGCATACTACCTGGCCATAAAAATTTTCTATAAGAAGAAAATTTTACCCATTTCAACAGCCTAGATGGACCTGGAGAACACTATGCTAAGTGAAGCAGTGGGTTTTAAAGGTCCAAGTTATATGCCCCTACAAAACAATCTTACATTTCTATTCAAACACGTCTCCATCTGCTGTCCTGGGGTATGTGACTTAGCAAAATTTGAATCTTGTTGCAGTCTGATGGAGCTCATAGGCACTTGTAATCTGGTGGCTGTTCATTAATAAGTTGTCCACATGTCCTCCTGAGGCTCAGACACAGTGACACTGAGCTGACCCCTGGGCTAGGCAGGCCCTCGGTACTCGGAGAACAGTCTTTTCCTCCAAGTCAGTAGGAGAGAGTGGTGCAGTCTGAGGGACTTCTCACTCGATGCTTAGCCAACCCAGCGATGCCTGTGCAGCTTGCTGCATGGTATTTACCGAGGCCCATGGTGACGCCGTCATTCAGGGCTTGTGAGACTTCACGGGTTGGAGCAATATTGCCAGAGGCAGTCTTCTCAGAACGTTAATATTAAGCACCTCCCTCCACCAAAGAAAACCAGAGTTCCATACTGAAATAAGTTGAGAAATGATTAAATTCAACAGGTTTGTTTACTGAAGCACTTCTTTCTCAGAGAGCTTACTGGGTCCTGGAGAGCTCCAAGAAGAGGCTAGCCTGAGCAGGCTTCTCAAACTGTATCTTAGAGACGTCTGGTCTATGGAACATGTTTGGGATCGAGTGAGAGACCTCAGAAGTTAATACTGATTTCATTGTGCCAGTGATCTCTGCACTGACTAATGACATAAAGACCTCGGCATTCTGAAGTCATCTCAGACTAATGAAAGGTCTGTAACTTATGTCTTTGTGACAAATGCTACCTGATGGAAGTCAGTCTAACACATCATTTGGGGACTGTGATGACCGTGTGACCACTCTCATGCCTGTGTGGTGACCACGGGAACAGAAGTGACATCAGAGCTGGGCACAGCTGGGCGCTGGTGAGCCGTGCTGTGTTTATGAAAGGAGCCGTCAAAGTAAATGTGAAAAAACCCAGAAACTCAGGACCACAGAAGACCCTAAAAGCATCTTAAAACAATATATAAAAGACCCCAAAAGAACACTTAAGGAAAGATCCATGTCGAAGTGAAGAAGGAGCATTCTTCCACTTTTGCTGGTCTCCGTAAATAAGTCAGTCCCTAGTGACTAAGACATGTAGTTGCTGAGTTGAGGAGAAAGGACAGTTATCACACATAATTCTGATTCGTAAGACTGTACCTACAGACATTTTTCCTAAGATCCAAGTCTTCCTCACTGAGACCCTGTATTACAGAACTGACTTTTGTTCTTGTTTTCTGTGACGGACAGTTCCTGCATTCTCTGCACATCTGTTACTTAGAGAATCAGGCCCACACCATCTTGCTGTAAAAGGTTCCATGCGCAGGTACTTCTTTCCCCAGGGAGTCTGTGAGTTCCTTTAAAGGAAGGACCGTATCGTATTGACCTCTGGATCCCCAACTCAGTACCTGGCACATGGATAGACAAGAAAAGTTTACCATCGCCCATCACTATCAAACATTTGCTGCTTTTACATTCGTAAAGAAGGGGGCAGATAAACCGACTAAAAAAGATGTAACTCTTTAGAAAACAAATACATACACCCCTGCCACTTGACCTCAGACAGACATTTTTTAAATGCAGAGAAAATTTATATTTCTAATTAGAGAATACAGAGCACAACGTGGATAGCTTCCCGTAATTAAACAAAGCCTTATCTGATTTCATGGTGGGAGTCCAACATCTTTGTCCTGGTCTTTTATAATATCTGACTATTTCAAACGTTAGATTTCCCCCATGGTTATTATGCCTTCCTACCAGGCTGCAGATTTCATATTCAGGTTACTTTCTTTCTTTCTTTCTTTTTTTCCTCCCCATCTAAGTCCAAATTACACAAGCAAACACTAGCTAAGATTCCTCTCTGCCCTCTAAAAATGTTTGCTGATGATTTTCGGTGCCTTAATATATGCTGAATGTTAAGCTTGTTTTAAAACTGAGAGTGACACAAATCTATTTTAATTGTTTTTGCAAAACCTAAAACATCCCTGATTTAATAACAGACCCGGCTTCCCTACGCAGGAGGTAAAGTTGACCAAGCAGCTCTAATGCTGAGCCCTACTCCTCCCCTAGCTCCATCTCTATCCAAGGCTTTACTTTCACTTTCCACTGCCACTGCCACGCACTTCTGGGACCTCCAGCTCCACCTCGACAACATTGGTTTAAGTATGGACACCAATGCCTTCTTCTGGCTCCCTCAGATTCCTCAGTACCAGAGGCCTGAAGGAAAAAGACAAAGGCCAACCACCACACACTGACCATTCCTCCTCCAACCATGTTCTTCCGTCCTGTGGTTCTGGGCCTTTGCACGTGCCACATGCTGTCTGCCCCCAGGGCCTGTCCTCCCCTTTCTACTCTTACTCACTAGTTTAATTCCAAGTAAAGTTTTACCTCTTTTGTGTAGCCCTTCTTGTCCCCTCTCAACCCCTTTAGAGTTGATCATTCTTTTCTTTGTGGCCTCCATATTTTGTATTAGCAAGTTCTACCGCACCATGAATACAGGATTACATTTATACACATGTCTGCCTCGTCTACTTAGAACAAGACTGGAGGTTAGATGCATGTCTTACTCATTTTCGACCCCAGTGTCTAGCATTATGTCATCGTCTTCCATTAATCCATTAATTAAGTCACTCATCCCATAAATACTTATTGCTGATCTGCAGTGTCAGGCATGCTTCAAGGAAAGAGGGGCAGATAGGATGGATGAGATCCTGGCTTCCAGAGAACTCACACTCTAATTGGAGGAGAGAGTGGATGCAAAACACTAACCTAGACACAGGTAAGTAAGATGCTTCTAGACTGGGACAGAGAGGTGGGGGAAGGAAAGTGTTTGGATTTGTGAGGTAGGGAGGTTGACCGAGGAGGTCACATGTGGCTGAGACTTCCACAACAGGAAGGAGACAGCCATACAAAGATCTAAGAGAACAGCCATCCAGGTAGAATGAACTGCACGGTTGTGGAACGAAAACTCTAGAGGATTAAAGAAGCATTAAACAATGGCTTAGAAAGTATAGGTTTCTGTTTCTAAAATAAGTAATAGGAACCCAGTACTCAAAGGGTTCAACCTTTTATGAGATGACAGAAAAGAAAAAGGCGTTGAAAAGCACCAGAAGCCTTCTGAATTTCCCTTGGATTTAGACATAGGTACTCACCCGTGTATGAGTAACTCTGAGCAGCTTTGCAGAGAGCGAGCCACAGTCCATACACCCAGGCCGCCTTCTTCAGGCTCTCAGATATGATTGGCCAGAAATCTTTTTTTTTCCCCAGAACTGATATACTATCTCTCAATATTGAAGTAGCCCCCGCTTCTCAACTGTCCCATTAGTAATCCATGAAATTATGTGTTTACACTTCTAATTGTGCCTGTGGCACTCACACTGAAGTGCAATTATGTGGTCTCTTCTCCCGTCGAGAAGACAACAGTGTTTGGCTCTGTGGTAATCACGAGGCTGTCCTGTCATTATTCATTATGGATGGACAAGAGTCAAGTCGCGGATTCACACTTACAATGGGGCTACTGAAGGCAGCCTGTCTGGAACGAGGCACTTCACCGGCTCCTTCTCCACTTCCCAGAGCAGAACAGCTCCCGGCCAGATGATTCGAGGACGTACTTCCCAAAGGCCCGTTCTGAACCGTCCTGCAGCTGGGGGCCCGGGGTTTTGCCATATTGCTGAGAGAGCCAGTGGGAGTGTCTGCAAAATCCTCATCTTCAGAGACAGCTTCCTGATAGGACTCTAACCTCTTGGCTGAGGGGTGAAAATCACACTGCGTCACTACCCGAGAAGGACCACTTGCAAGCTGAATGTCAGGCATTTACTTGAACAGCTATTTCATACCATCTCCTCCTTTTCCAAACTTGGCCTCCAATGTCCCCTCCCACAATACCTTTAGTTAATGAACTTACCTCATGGAGAAAAGTAGAAGCAATCAGATAGGAATTCCCTTCTTTTCCCATCATTGAATCTACCAGCCCATCTCCATCAGTACCCAAACTCTCTGTCGTCCCTCTTACCACAGGTAAAAGAGCCAAATGCCAAACCCTCCACTCATGAC
Source organism: Phyllostomus hastatus (assembly GCF_019186645.2). Lineage (NCBI taxonomy): Eukaryota > Metazoa > Chordata > Mammalia > Chiroptera > Phyllostomidae > Phyllostomus > Phyllostomus hastatus. The sequence continues at coordinate 29,175,246 of NW_025333709.1, read as the reverse complement.
CTGCATCCGCCCCTCTGGCCTACTCAAAGACTTTGCACTTATAATTCTCCCCTCGTTCACCTACACCAATCTCTTTGCAGTGAATCTCATGGCTTCCTTTCCTGTCTGTCCACTGACGCTGCTCTTGTCAAGGCCGTGTGTGTCACCAACTCCAATGATCGCATCTGTCTGCATTTTACTTGAACTCTTAGCAATATCCAACAGAGCTGACTATTTATCCTTGAAATGGCTTTTTGTTTCTCTAACACCACAGGTACCTGTTTTTCCTCCTGCTTACAGTGGCTGTTCCATCTAGCGTCTCCTGCTATCTTCCCACTCCTTCAACCCTCAAATATTGGGTTGCTGCAGAAGCTCCTTCCCTCCTCCACCTACAATACTCCTCCTTGGTGGTGCCATCTGGCCCCATCTTTGAAATATCATCTCTTTGCACATGACCTCCAGACCTATACCTTCAACTCAGGCCTCTAATTGGAATCCAGAGTCGTATGTCCAGTTCTTCACTGGACACTTCCAGGTGCATGTTCAGGAGGTTCTTCAAGCAGATACCTGCATGACTCACCCCCTCACTTCCCTCCAGTATTGCATCATGTCCCCCCGTCAGTGAAGACTTCCCTGATCTAGCCACGGTAGTTACTACCAATCCTAGCCCAGCACGTGCCACCATTCAGACACTGTATATCTTATTTGCTTATAATTTTACTATTAACCCCAAAGGGCAAATCATTTTACCTTTTATGTTAATATGATGTCCCCAGAGCCCACGGATTGAATTAGTAAACAGATAACTTAAACCTGACAGGTGACAACAGAACTCTCCTTTTCTTCTCTCTCAGACTTACTCTTTCTCTGTCTTCCCCAACTCTGTAAATGATACCTATCTAGTCACCTATGCCAAAAACCTAGGATTCTCCCTGATTCCTCTCTTGTTCCCCAGCCCCCAGAGTCAAAGCATCACCAACAGCTGTCCACTATTCATCCAAAACACATCCCCAATACCTTGAATTCTCTCCATTGCCATTACCTTCATCCAGGCCATCATCATCTCTCCACAGGACCACTACGCTAGCCTCGTAACTGGTCTCCCTGCCCCTTAGCAACCCACTCCTCACACAGCAGCTGGACTGATCTTCCTAAAAGGTAAAGCACAGAACTCTCCAGTGGCTTCACAATTCACTCAGAATAAATTCTGAACCCCTTTTCTTGGCTTACGTAACTCAGAATGACCTGACCTCTGCTAACCTCTCTAACTATCTTGCTTCTCCTTCTTCCACACTTCCACTAAAACTCAGCCTCGATGGCCTTTCTTTTACTTTGAAAATCACCCAGTGCATTTCAGCCTGAGGGCTAGCTCAGCTGCTCCCTCTGATCGAAAAACTTTTGCCCCTGAACTTCCAAGATTATGTAATTTAGATCTAGGCTCTGAGGTTCCCTTTAGAGAGGCCTTGCCCAGTCACCCAATCCTGAATAATCTTTATTACATCATCCCATTTGAATTCTCTGCACGCACTTTTCACTGTTTAATATTTTTCTTGATTTAAAAGTTAATTTATTGGTGACTATTTTCTCCAGGAGAAGCTCTATGACAGCAGGGACCCTGTCTGACTTGTTTCTCATTGTGTCCGGTGTCTGGAAGACACAGTAAACAGTCAACACACACGCACTTGGTGGACTGCTCGCTGTCGGTATGCTGCTTAGTCCAGGGACCAAATTTCTCAGCTGCAAGGTTTTAAAACATTAAACAGTTGGTCAGATGTGTTTAGTTTAATTATGTATGTGTAAGGGGCTATTTCCAAGCAGAAATATTCTTTATGGAGAGATCTCCTAGGCAACACTTTTGCTAGAAATGCCCAAAGGGTCAAGTTGTTTTCACTGCAGTGAAAAGAATGTCTTAGACTTAATAACATGTCTCCCCAGAATTCAGTTCTTGGGAGAACTGGCCGCCACCACCACCCCCTTCACCACCATAACCCCCTTCAGGGTGTGTGTGCGTGCGTGTGTATGTATGGACTCCTTTCTAAGCCACTGCGGAAAGGAGACCAGAAGCTCCAGATGGATGGAGTAAAGACGTGTTCACAGGCAGCATCAGCACCTGAAGCAGCGCAACCCTCCATGGCTCACAAACAGGAATTCTATCAGTTAACTGTCATGGCAGCAGTTGATTCTGAGTCACTTGGTATCTTCCCTGCGTGAGGAGCCACAGAAGAGAAGCACTCACTGGTCAGCAGCATGTATGTTCAGGGGCTGGGCCAGGAGAAGGCTGGGATTAGCCCTCTTAAATGTTACAAATACAAAATTATAAATGTTACCAATACAAAAAATAATGCAGTGCTTTCCACCATGTATTTTATGAAACATTAATGTTGCAAAATACTTCTTGAAAATAGAAGATCTCTGGTCAAATAACTTTAGAATGCTCCAGCCTCACCAATGACACAGAGGCTTATCTACAGGGACGCTCACTGCAGCACTTGCTCACCGCAGCAAATGACTGCCAGCAACCTCAGCTAAGGGCCCATTACATAAACTATGGCAATTCCTATAGGCAGCATTGAGTAACCATTAGAAGAGAAAGGAGATAATGGAAAGGGAGTCATGATGAAGTCTTCAGAAAAATGAGTATAAAATAAAAGCACACAGTGATGCCACTTTTGTTTAAAAACCACATATTAATGTGTACATGAAAAATAAACTCCAAAGAAACGCACTAAAGGAGGCGCCAGTCCTTCCCAGAAATGACAGAGAGAGGCTCACAGCTACAGGTTCTGCAGCTGGCCTTGAAGAAACCAACTGTCGTGTGTTTGGCTGCCTCGAGTTGCTTAGAAATGACCCAGGCTGAGAGCCAGCAGAGAGGCAGGACCACAGCACCATAACCTCAAGACTCGGAATTCTCCGGAAAACCAGTGAGCTAAGAACAGGCTCCTGAGCCTCACATAAGATCACAGTCCCAGCTGACACCTAGATTTCGGCCTGGTGAGAGACCCCAAGAGACTCTTGACCCATGAGATTGTATATTTGTATTGTGTTAAGCCACTAAATTTGTGGCAATTCATTATGCAGCAACAGAAAACTAATACAACCGTAAATCATAAACCAGGAAAATATTTGCTTCATGAAGAAGAAAGGGATAATTATCAGAGCTGATAATCAAATTATTTAACAACCGGTTCAATCTAAGTGTGCAAATGAAAATGGACGCTGGCCACACATCACTCGGACCAGGGCATGCCAGCTGAACATCAGCGCTGACGTCATAGATAAAACTCCCCCGCGGAATAGTAGGAATAAGAACAACTCTTGTAATTCTTGTAATTCAGGAAAAGCGCATGGAATTCAAATGACTGATAAACATATAAAAAGTGAAACATCATTACTAAATTACTAACTAGGACAATGAAGTGCCATCTGTGTCCACAAAAATCACACAGACTAAAAAGAATAACTTCATCCCATTACAGTGGGACATGAGAAAAAGGCATTTTCTTTTCTTTTATCTGTCATAATTTTTAATCTTATTTGTCTTCTTGCTCTAAATTCTAAGCTATAAGATATCATGGACTAATGCCACCTATTAGGAGCTCATGAAATATTTTGAATAAATAAGTAATGCTAATTGAAAAGTACTGTTATAATAGCAAACTGAACTTGACCACAAATAATGCAATACCATGCACTTAATGTTATGAACTAATTTGCAAAAAAGTTCATGAGATACTATTGAATAAAAGAAGCAAATTGCAAAACAGTATCATAACAGGTTCTAACTCACAAAAGGGAGATGTATAAATAGGTATGTTCACATTTAGAGGAAATGCATAAAGAAATAGATGGTTATATATTCATCAAACTGTTAATGGTGGTTAACCTTGAGAGAATAGGGCTTTTAATTTGTTATGAACATTTCTCAGAATCATCTTCATAGGCGCACATATTACTTTTATGAATAAACATAAAGTTCAATTCTTTAAGAAAAACTTGTGACTTATGTATCGACTTCCTAGTGTCAGAAGTTCAGCTCATCTTACTTATTCTTAAACAGTGTGATCTTAACCAAGAATCCATGAATACTTACGGGCTGAGTGCTGGGGTTAGGGGGAGCCTCTAGTCCCTTTGGAATTATTTTCAAAATATTTTTTAGGATATGGTTTATATTTTCATTAGATTCTCAAAAGCATCTATAATGCAATATCAGTGTCACCATCTGCAACCCCAGCCTCTACTTCTGTTGGTAATTCACTTGCCTTTAAAAGAAACCATGGCAGCAAACTCCTTGATTTTGACCTATTAACTTCTGAAGGAATGGCAATTAAGCTTAATGCCCATTTGGGTGATTAAATACTCAATGTTAAATACCGCACTTCTATGCTAGAATTATCAAACCTTCAGGTCAGTGTGAAAAGATCAATGTTAAGGTTGGTTTTCACATACACCCAACACTCACCATTTTCTTCATGACAGTAATCGAAGCCTGCCACACTGCATCTCCGAAAAACCATCTTATTCTCAGTGAGCGTTCCTGTCTTGTCAGAAAAGAGGTACTGAATCTGTCCAAGGTCCTCGGTGATATTCAGGGCGCGGCACTGAATGGTAGAATCCATTTTCTCATCGTAGAAATCCACATCACTTTGAATGAAATATATTTGGCCAAGCTTCACAATTTCAATGGAAACATAGAGAGAAATGGGAATCAAGACCTGGAAAGAACCGCACGATTTAAAAAATGTTACAGACGGAAAAGAAAGGTTGAGAAATTGAATAAAGCTGGGTAAGTAGCAAAGATCTTAAAACTCTGTAACGAGCTCGACAGAAATTACCTGCAACAAAATGATCATGGTCCAAAACATATAGAAGCCTGCCAACGGGGGTGCTATGACACGTCCATCAGGCTCCGGGAGGTGAAAGAAGGGCACGTGTCCGTATCTGCTCAACCAGATTCCGTGACCTTTCACAAAACACACAGATGTCAAATGGATGCTACATATGTGTTATGTAAATAGAGAACTTTATTTTTAAAAACAGGGAGGTGAGGGCACTAATTTTGGTTGAACCATTATTTGTTTTGGGGAACAAATTCAAATGAAAAATTCTGTATGTTCTCTTGTCTGTCTGTCTCTGTCTAAATCCCTTCCCAGGTCCCTTCAGTATGGCGGCACGTATAACTGAGGATCATCAACATTCATGCTTTTCAGGCCGAAGAATGAGATTCAGATTTGAAGGGGAAAAAAATCACTGGCAAATCAAGCCTTCTTACATAAGTCAGACATTCATACATTTTTGAAAGTAAAATACTTTTAAATGAGTATCTTGCTGAAAAGATGTCTGCAAATAGTGAAATTTTACCTACCCAGTGCACCGGTCAGACACATAATAACCAAAAGCAGAACACACCAGAGGACGTCTGTATTGGCTCTTCTTTCTAATTTGCTGCGCTTATACCTGGGACCGCTGTTGTTCAGCATTGCTTTGGTTTCATGGCCTACGTAAGTAACACAACAGGTCAGAGAACATGCAAATTAAAGCCAGGTAGCAAGTATCATATTTTAAAATCTCTCTGGCAGATCATTTAATAAACTGGAGTTACAGAATATATTTTGCTAATTTAGTTTGCTTTTGTAATCCATTTAGAAAAACAGACATTGATGATTAAGTTTATCAGTACAAAATTTCCTTTCTGCTTCTGAAAAGCGCATTTTGAGTGAATGGAAAACATTAACTTGCAGGAAAGCCCAGCGGAGACAGTGGTGGAAACCAACCTGCATAAACCACAATGCCCACGACGGCCTCCGTGTTTCTAATGGTGCATCCTCTGAGTAACAAATTTTCTTTACTGAGGCCCACGCGTTCTTTGTTGGAATGCTCTCTGTAGGAAAGGTAGCATACAGGTTCATTTTTAAACAGCCAGAGTGGGGATATAAAAATCAAAATCATGGTTTTGCATTTTCTTGATTAGAATATTAAGTTAGGCGGCTCACAGGGCAGTTTTCAAATCTCTGGCCTGTTTGCTTCTATTATTTCAGTTAGTTACCTGCTTTGGCTGGGAAAAGGTGTAACAAATTTCTAAATACCATTGTTTTTGAGTATTCTTTTTTTGTCAACTTCTAGTTTTATAGAAGCTCAAAAATATTCTAAATAAGGAACCGTTTCTCTAGTACAAGCTGTACTTATATTTCAAGTAATAAATAGTTGATGAGGGAGCAGTTATTGATAGAATTGGAAAAATCACCATTTTCCAACTGGATGTAATCAAAAATCATTCCAGGCAATGATAATTGGTGATTTCTAAAATCATTAAATAGAAGGCTGATGGGGAACTTGATAATAAAATGATAAGGCTGACCACACTAATCATAACAGAACTACCAATAGGACCAGGGGACACCACGGGCCTCCACATGGTATGGGATAGGAAGTGCATATCTCCATGGGAGCCTAATGAAGCCTCTATCAGGGCAAACCAACCTGGGGTCTATGGCTTCTGGGGATCTGTGAAGCCTCTGAAATCATAGTTCCTGCATGTGTGTGTATGTACATAATATGTTTGTCATTTTCTAGGGAGAAAAACTACTTCTTTTATCAGACTATGAAAGTGACCCTGGGCAGTTTATGGGATAATAAGAGGGTCATGAAACATGTCAGCTACCACTGCATGGATTCATTTAGTCAAGTAAATCTGAAACGTGGCAAACTCTAGAGCAAAGTGACCTGATTTATTGAACACATGAAAGCCAAGGGGGCAAAAGGAGGGCTGATCGTATCCTCAACACAAGGAAGATGGACTCAGCTCAATTTGAAATGTGGTAAATTCTGCAAGCTACATGACCTAATTTCTTGGGAAGGGAAATTTGGAGACATATCAACCAAATACAATGTGTAGGCCTGGGTTTGATCCTGATTAGAATAAGTTGAAGGCAAAAAATTTTTTTGAGGTAATAGAAATTTGAACAAAGACGAGGCATTGGAGCAGGGGTCCCCAACCTCCAGGCCGCATACCAGGTGTGGGTCTGGGCCCCTTAGGAACCAGGCCACACAGCAGGAGGTGAGCTCGAATGTATCGTGCTTGACTCATCCTGAAACCATCCCTCCACCCAGGGTCTGTGGAAAAACTATCTTCCACAAACCAGTCCCTGGTACCAAAATGTTGGGGACCGTTGTATTAGACAATGTTAAGAGATTGTTGTTAAGTTAGATGTGATATTGATGTTATCGCTATGGTTTTTTAACAAGTCCGCTATGTAATCACAGTGAAGTCTTCACAGTGAGACAATACAATCAATGTAGGAGTCAGGAAGGAAGTGGGGGAATAATTGAAACAAAGTGGGAAAAATTTTCAAATAGTTAAACCCAGCCTGTGAGTGTTCATCATACTTCTCTTTCTAATTTTGCATATTTGAAATTTTTTGTACTAAACGGTTTAAAATTATCAAAGTAATTACTTGATTAAATTGCTATGGTGGCAAAAATGCAGAGCAGACTCTTTAGAAAATTTTTAAAAATAAGCAGAAACCAATGTATTTCACACAGTTTGAAATGCCCTCTTAATTTCAGCACTAAAATTAGATTGCTTTCTAAGTGATACATTGCAGTCTATAAGCTGTTTTTTTTTCTTACATACAGAAAAACTGTCATTGTTTCTGCTATCCTTGCTACCTGGCATAATAAGGGGAAAAACACTTTTAAAAAAATTCACACCACAAAGGAGGAGAAAACCAGATATCATTTAATTTTTAAAGCACTTTCTTCTAAGAAGTGTATTCCTTTCATATATATGGGTGTATGTACAAAGAATGAACCACAGGGTCATGCTCAGCACTAGAAGTGTCCTTGTATTTAATCTAATTCAACATCCTGGTTTTACAGAAGAGGAAATTCAAGTCCCGACATTCATGTTCCCAGGCAAGCACCACCCAATCCTCATCAAGATAGCACATGGTATCCACAGAACCTTCATAAGGACAGATTTAGCATACAAAAGCATCACTTCCAAAGTTGCTTAGTAAATATTAATTTTTCCCTTGGGATCCTTATTTTCACCATTACATCACTCTAGGTTACCATCATTGGATCAAAGCCCAGCTTCCTTCTTGGTTGCATCTGCCTAAATGCTAAACCTGTCCTGCCCCTGATGGGTGAGTGAAATTTGGTACTTAGGGCGTAGGACCTTTGGATTCCATACGAAAGAAAGACTAAACACATAGAGCTCTCATCCACTTGAGAACCTAGGTATCATCTACATCTACAGATGCTGGGAATAGAAAAACAAACACCGTCTTGGCTCCTGTGATCCAAGAGGAGGTAAGTGATATAAAATACTTAGGTCTGATAAAAATAGTATAGCTATTATGATAGCATACCATGTGGACACAACTAGGGAGGAAGTCAGTTCTGCCTGAGGAAGATCAGAGAAGGCATCATACAGGGGGTGAGCTTGAGCATCTCAGTTTTTGTTGATTTTAGAAAACAGGCTACAAAGTAAGAAAAGCACGAGGAGCTAGTTCAATGGCTAAAAGTAATTCCACAGGAAAATCACTGATTCTCTCAATGAATGTTTCTTTGAAAGTTGGTAAGCCAGCTCTCAATATAGACATCACCAGAGCACAAAGGAGGAAAGAATCTGAGGGAGAGGAGAGGAAGCGGAGAGTATCTTTTAGCCGTGGATTCCAGGAGGAAGACCACTTCACTGGTCAGACCATACTAATCAGACAGGAAGGCAGCACATGTTGAAACAGACATCAAAAGGAGCTTATCACGAATGGAGGAACCAAAGGGCAAGCACACATGGCGTCCAGGAATCTGGGGACAAGTTATCATGAGGAGAGCAGGGGGCATAAAGGGCCTCAGGACTTGTTAAGGGATCTGAGGCAAGTGCATAAAGCACTTAAGTGGCATAAGCCAGGCACAAAATTAGGTAAGACCCCAGATTTAGCTGCTTGTGCAAAAAGGATGTGGATGCCACTAGAAGACTCCAGAATGAACACGGCCATGATTTTTCATACTTCTTAGGCGTGTTTCAAATCACTGAGTAACTTTTGCCAAACATTACTGTCCGCGTGCTACTCTAATTCTGCAGAAGGACACTGTGCTGGCATGTCACTTACGCTGTTAGATCTGTCCAAACACCTCTTTCCAAACAACTAACATATCTTGGGCTTAATGTGGAGCTTACGTAAGACATTCATTCCTACACCACTGAAATTCCAGGATTAGTTTAAGAACAAGATCTTGTTATTTTTAAAACATACCTAGGTAAATATTTACCAAATTATTAAGGTGTCTAAACATATGGCCATAAGTGAGTTATCTTGGATATAAGTACACACAAGTCTTATCAAATTAAATAGAGTTGCATCACACAATTCCACTCACACCCACAAAGGTAAGTCACGTATCACTCACAGGAAGCCTCGGAATCTGTTGAGGTCATTGTTTGGACTTTCACATTCTATCCTACTGGAGAATTTCTCAGGATCAACTTCAGAGTCCTAAAAATATATATTTACACATATATGTTTTTAAGTAATAACATAAGAGGAATTCAAGGTTAAACCTTTAAGTGTTAAGTGTTTATCCTTTCACCCATTCTTAAGGTAACACTAAGTTCTTCTTGCCACAAAGTTGGTGTCACAAATTGTCCAAATGAAGGAAAACACGGGCATAATTATGAATGAGTAAATTGGACCCGAATGGTCCTGCAGCAATCATCGGCTAGCGATGGGCATGTCTGGGTCCCATCCTGGAGTCCACGCAGGACTCTGCAGGAGAGAGCGTCTCCTCGTACAGCGAACACTCTCATCTAGGAAGCACCAAAAAGCTGAAAATATTTTGTCATTGTTCTTTGACCACGTGGGTAGTTTCTGAGAGTAAGTGTGTATGTGAACACTTTGTGCACACACACATTTGATCCCAGCAAACTTTATTTACAAGTTAAAAAATAAGCTGGACAATCAGTATCTTATAAAATACTCAGTGGATCAAACAACAATTCAAGAATGCTGTATAAAACCTATGAGCAAATACGCAGTGTCTTTACAGAACATAGGCATGGACTCACTATGAAAAATTAAAAGGGAAATGAGATTTTTCCCTTTTAATTTTTATAAGACTTTTTGGCTAACCAAAAATGCTATGGATATAGCTTATGGAAATTAATATATATTTCATAGCAAACATATGGAAAATGTGAATTATGATCACACAATTTGATTTATTAATAATAGTTCAAGTTCTTTTGATGTACTAGAGTCTATATTATTTAAATAGGTTCTTCCTGTTGGCTTCTTCTCAGTCCCCAATGGTACTATAGTGAGGTCTCTTTACAGATGCTGCAAGAGAGACTCAATGAGGATCAGTCGTTTGTTAAAGGTCTCAAAACAAGAAGGTATTCAGAGCCAGGATTACGTGAGGTCATGGAATCCTGACATCAGGGAAGTGCTCACCCCTAATTGTGCTGATTAATTAACTGGCACCACTCTCAAAGTAGGTATTTAGTAGCATGTGATGAAATTCCAAGCTGTAGAAGATTTTTACAAATGTCAGGTACAGCAACGCTTACAAAAGTGACAAGGACGATAAGTTCAGAGGCATATCAATCACAGAGGAGCCAAATACACAGGTTAAAAGATGGGTCCAAGGTGATAACAGGTGATAAAATTTACTAAAGATAAGGGTATTCTTTGGCTAAAGCATTTTCTGGCTTACAAGTATAACACGAAGAAAATCTGATCTAATAGTAGTTCATTTAAAAGAAGACCATTGAAATTAAAAATACTTCATCTTAAGTGCTTCCAGAGAAAGGGAAGGAAAACTCATAGTTAGGCATAATGTACGATGCCTTTGCATATGTTACTTCACTTGAGTCTCACAGTAATGCTATGAGGAGATAGCATTTCCATTTTATGATAAAGAAACTGAAGCATAAAGTGTGTCAGCGACTCACTCAAAGCCACACAGTAATTAAATGGTGAGTTGGAATTCAGTGAAACTCATGTTAATGAATATAATCTCAAAGTCCTTGTTTCCCTCACCATAGCACTATGAGAAAAGTTTAGGAGCTCCGTGGCACGAGAAGCCACAAAAGTCTTACTACTTGGTGTATAAGTAACGACAGATTTTTAGGAACAATGATCTATTTATGTCTCCAGCTTCAGTAACAAAGTCTAAGCTTAAGAGAGATAAATTAGAAGATGATTATTTCTATTACGAAGTAATTTTCCAAATTGCAAAATAATTCTTTTTTTTACATAAATTGATTGGGGTGACATTGGTTAATAAAATCATATAAGTTTCAAGTGTACATTTCTAGGATATATCATCTGTACATCACATTGTGTGCCCAACACCCAATGTCAAAATAATTTTTTTTATTTTTTTTCAAAGATTTTATTTATTATTTTTAGAGAGGGGAGAGAGAAAGAGAGAGAGAGAGAAACATCAATGTGTGGTTGCTGGGGGTTGTGGCCTGCAACCTAGGCATGTGCCCTGACTGGGAATCGAACCTGCGACACTTTGGTTCCCAGCCCGCGCTCAATCCACTGAGCTACGCCAGCCAGGCCCAATGTCAAAATAATTTTATTCAGTTCCTTTAATTTAGTTCCAAAATATATATATGATGGCCAGACTGAACTGTTTGAACTCTAAAGTCATTGATCCTTTTATCTATAAAACATAGCATACTTCCACTAATAGTGGGAGCTGATTTGAGCCTTCTGGGATTCTATTTTTAATGGGAAAATAAGTGCTAAAATCTCTTTATCTACATGTAAAAATAAGCTTAGTCATTTTCTAAAAAAAAAAAAAGTTAATGCCACCGACTGAAAACATGTTATTTACCTGCTCTGCATATCCTCGAACCACCTGCCTCTGTTTTAAGTTGCTCTCTCCGTCGAGACCAGAAGTCTCGATGTGGCAGATCCCATCTGGGTCGGTGGAGAAGAGCACGACCATATCTGCAGGGACAACCTCGTTACAGGACAGGCGAATAAAGTCCCCAACGGCAACATCTTTCCAGCATTGATCAAGGTATTTTTTCTCTTTCCTAAAATTGAAGAGCAAAAAAAAGTTGAAAAAGAATATCAAGCCAAAACCATACACAACAGTGTTTAAGTTTCACTATATAATTTAAAGCATGTTTAAAGTATTAGGGTGAATTTTAATCCATTAAATGCTAAACGGGAAGCCAGAGAATTGTGAAGCTAAATTCCATAACTTGCTTGACCTGGACATTTAGTTACTAGCTACTAAAACATTTTTCAGCTCTTTTTTCCCATAAAATTTTGAACCATTATGTTGTTTGAATATAATTCTAAAATAAAATTAAAATCACTATTGGATGGGTTTACACATATATGTAGCAATTCCTGCACCTTCCCTGGGGTCAGGGGGAAGTCAAGGGTCTGGAAGTGCACGAGGCACAATGTCTGCTGTCCGAAAGCTGCCCACCTGGCAGATGGGATGGATAATTAAAGAAAACACAGAAGAGATGGAATAAATACCCGGATACAACATTTTAAAAATCATACAGCCCTGACCAGCATGGCTCAGGTGGTTGGGTGTTGTCCGCAGAGTGAAAAGTGGCTGGTTAGATCCCAGTTGGGGCACATGCCTGGGTTGCGGGTTTGGTCCCCAGTCAGGGCACCTAATGAGAGGCAACCAACTGATGTTTCTCTCTCACATCAATTTTCTGTCCCTTTCTTTTTCCCACTTCCCCTCTCTCTAAAAATAAATAAGCAAAATCTTTAAAAATACCATTATATGCCCTGACTGGCGTAGCTCAGTGAATTGAGCTCGGGCTGTGAACCAAAGTGTCGCAGGTTTGATTCCCAGTCAGGGTACATGCCTGGGTTGCAGGCCATGACCCCCAGCAACTGCACATTGATGTTTCTCTCTCTCTTTCTCCCTTCCTCCCCTCTCTAAAAAAATAAATAAATAAAATCTTTAAAAAATATATTTAAAAAAAGAAAAGTGTGTTTACATAATACATTAAAAATATCATTATATGACTATATTAACAACTCTACTTAACATTTAATAGAAGTACTGGTTAAAATAGTCTTGAGTCATTGCAACTGATTCCTACAAAATAAAATGGCAAATTTTATCTCTTTTGAACTGTAGTTCATTCATTCTATATAATAAATTTTTTAAAGGAGAGATGCATCATGTGAACTTGGCTTTCCTTAAATACTCTGCTTTATGTTAATGTTTTCCACCAAACTTCTTAGGTCTTTTCATGCCAACAATATGAATTATGCACCACAAAGCATTCTCCTTAGAGTAATATGAGGACATTTGTATTACAGAACATCATATCAGCTAGATAAGCGGCATTTCACATACAACGCTACCAACAAAAGTTAGGAAAATCTGTCTCACTCCCCCATTGCCTCCCAAATATCTATAAAGGACTGGTATTTGTCACAAAAATGCACCTATTTTAAAGGTAAAGATTTATTTTCTATTATAATTATGAGGCTACATATTTAAAGTCATTGTCAAAGAAGCCTGGGAAATAGTCATATAGCCTATATATTTTAAAAACTAACACATCAGATAAAATAGAAATGCCACCTTGGGCCAACACTTGTATAACTTCTGCTGTACAGAATTATATCAGATACTTCAAGAAATTTAGCTTAAGGGACTAAGAAATACATTTTTAGAACACATTCTTTTAAAATATCTAATGCACCATGATGAATCCAACTAAAAAAATGCTTGACTAGCTAGAGTTTATTAGTTCACAGAGAAAGGCAAATCAATGGTTTATTTTCTTTACCAATCTTTTCCCTAATGTTTGTGTACACCAGTTCACTCTTCCAAGGAGAGAGCAACAGAGAGAACATCGAAAATAAAGGTAGAGTCATATTTTGAAGGTTCAGTCCTACATGCCATACATTGGAGTAGGAACTTCATTCCATAGAAAATGGGGAGTCACTAAAGGTTCACAAGAAGAAGAATGTGAGCTTATCTCTATTTGATAATTCCTGAGTCAGAGTAATGGATGGATTGTTGGGTGCCAGGCTAGTTAAAAGCAGGGATGGCCATGAAATCAATGGGAAGTTATTAAAATAATTCAAGGGTGGGGTGTAGAGGGTCAGAATAAAGGCAGTGGCAACAAGAATGAATAGCAGGAACTTAAAACATTTTGGGTACTAGAGACAACAAAGGTTTTTGACTTACTACAGGTAATAAAGTGATAATAAAGATAAGGAAGAGTGATCAAGGGTGACACTAAGGTTTCTAACTTGTAAGATGCAATGATGAATGGCCCTTTTACTATGTCTCAGATTTTAGCAACAACTGGTTGCATCACAGGGATGGTCATAAATTCAGTTTGCAATGAAGGCTGTGCAGCAATCTGAAGATTCTGATCTGACCCAGGTACACAGAGGGCAGCTGACCGCGGGTAAGGATATCAGATTCCTTAGGGAAAAAGACTTCCAAGTGAGAGAGAGGTGAAAGAGGACCCAAGAGAAATCAAGGGACAAGAAAATTTCAAAAAGGGAGCAATCGGGGGGGCAGGAAGCCAAAAAGGAGTCATGTCCACAGTATTTGGTTATTAAGATATCTGCTGATCATGGACAAAGGCAATGAGCATGAAATTGTTGATAGGGAGTATAAAGGGAGACCTCCAGTGAATCCAAAAATGATTGGAGGTTGAAGAAAGAGAATATTTCATGAAGTTTAGCTATGAAAAGAATAAAGGGTGAGAGTAGTAGCTGCAAGGAAAGATAAGTCAAAGGACAGAGCATGCAAGAATTGGGCTTTCACAAGGGATGTAGGGGAGGAGCCCACGGAAAAAGCAATGTAGAAGACCGCGGGCCAAATGGGGATGTCAGCTGAGGCTACACAGAAACCCCAGGAATGGGATTAAGCACACAGATGAAAGGATTAAAATTACAATAAAGGGAGTTGCCTCTTTATTTAAGGTCAGAAGAAAGTAAGTGCAGAGGCGGATGATGTAAGAAGTAATTTGAGTTATATAATTCATGCTTAATGGACTCTACTTTTTCTACAAAGAAAGCTACAAGGAAATTAGCTGAGAATTTGTTAAAGTAGGGAGTGAAGACAAATTTAAATATTAGGGTTAAAGATTTTATTTTTCTTTCAAACATACGTAAAGTTTTTCTGAAGGAAAGGCTTATTTATTCTATACTGGAACAAAATGTAAATGGAGCCAATTTTGCAATTGAATTAACTTCATTTTTCTTCCAATTGGGTGCATATACCAGGATTTTTTCTTTAAAAAAGCTAATTTCCTAATAGACAGCTAGTTTATGTCAATAAACATCTGATCTTAATTTATGCCAGTTACCATGTTAGTGCTAATAATACAATGGACACACTACGGCTCTATTTCACAGATGAGAAAAGACAGGCTTTGACAGGTTAAGTAACCTGCTCAAGGTCACAGGGCTCCTAAGTGGCCCTAGAATTTGAAACAAGGCAGGTAGCTTCATACTCCATCTCTCAAGAAGTAAACTTATTCCCAGGTATAGCCACTTACTGATGACCACAAAACTGAAAACATGGTTTGGTTATGCATTACAACATGAATTTCAAGATCATTGCTTTGGAAAATGTCACACATAAGGTAATTAACTTAGGAGACCACTGATACATAGTCTCACTGCAAGAACCATGAAGTTCTATGAATTTGTGAGATAATCCTAAAGCGTTAGTTTTAGCTAACATTTTAAAACTCCTAACATCAACATGGTGATTTTCAAAGACCAGAAAACAGTGTAAGTTCCCGGAGGGCTGGCAATATATTTATTTTTTGTTTAAACCTCTAACCCTCTCAGTGCCTACCCCACAGCAGGCACTCAAATTTGTTGAATGATTGTCTTTTCAACACATTCCTATTGTCTTTGAAACAAACCTGAGAACCTTACAAATAGCTGCTATTTTAAAGGCAACATTAAGAAAGTCAAGTTTTCTATAATAGTTCATTGTAACTTAACTGGGGTGTAATAGGATTTAAGAGTTTAATTTCTACACTAGTGTTTGTTATTTCCCAATGATACTTTCCCAAGGAAAATTAAGCGCCTTGTGAAAGACCACACATTAGAAATAAGAACCAAATTATCTGCACAGAAATGCTAATTTGCTTCTTCCATGAGCTTGCAAAGTGTAATGGCTTCATACTTTCGCTCTAAATAATCTGTTCTCTGAAGTGATTTCTTTGTATTTCATAAGAATTTAAGTTAGCACATTTAAATCAACAAGGCATGGTCTTACAGCCTATCTTAATTTCTTTAAATCCTTATAATTTTTAAGAACAATTTTAGGGGAAAAGGTAAGCATTATTTCTTTTACAATATCAAACCAAAGCACACCACATAGAATATGGATAAGAAAGACATAGTTACCTGATTCTATTATGAAAGGAAATCATAAATAGATATCTTGAAATGGACCTTAAACAACTGAATAACTAGAATTCTTGGTAATAGAACTAACAGAATTCTTGGTAACTAGAATAGAATAGAAGAATCTCTAGTCTGACAAATTTAGAATGACTGTTTATGCACACAGACTCTATGTGAGCACCAAAGTCAACCCAAGAGAAATACCAGATGCTCCGGTGTCTCAGAAGGCAGAGGGACAGCATCTATCCGAGGAAACCTGTGACGTCTTCTCAAAGGCACAAATAGGTGCCTACCTTTGGGCTCAAAGCTGTCTTTTAGACAGCTTTAAGTTTATATGTAAAGCATCTAAAATTGATCTGGACTATGTCTAAAGAGACCCCTGAGAAAAAATTACACCAGGTTCCCCCCATTAGGCAATTTTAATATTTATGAAATTGTACGTGTTCTAAGGGTTACTCCAATACTGATGAAATAAACTGATAATGTGACAAACATAAACTCCAGCTAATAGTTATTACTTACCTATAGTGATCATTATAATAGCTAACCTTTATTTTAGCACTTAGAAAGGGATAGGCACCATGCCTACTTTTTTATTACTATTATATTCACAATGAAGGGAACTGAATTTACCTAGCTTACATAATTTGCCCAAGGCTACACACTGCTGAGTAAGTAAACCAAGATTAGAATTTTTTAGAACAATCTAGAAAAGCAAACACATTAGAATCAAACCAACTCTAAATTAGCTTTCAACAATCAACAATTATTTATATATAAAAATTTGTATTTAAAATACATATAAGAAGTATGCATTCAACTTGCTAAATTTGGTGTTAGCTGGGTAATCTTAAAATTGAGCAAAATCCAGATTTTGTCCAACATAGGATCATTGTAAAATACTACTTCCTACAGCTATTTATTAAGGGTGAGACTATCTCAACATTTCACCTCTTTGTCCCTGGTATGTGATAAGGACTTAAATGTCAACAAATGATTCATAGCTCTGTTTTAGTCACATGCTCTATGACTTTAACATGAAAACTTCAGGCTTTTCCTATTACTTTCATTTTTTTATATAATCTGTCAATTATGATGATAAGAGAGGGCATTAACATAAAGTCAGACATGAGTCTAGATTATACAGCTATAAGAAAAAAATAGAACTAAGTTTTCTTTATCCAAGTACAGCTCAGACCATCTGACAAAGGAAAAAAAAGTTTTCTTCATTTTCTTTACAGAGCTTTAAAACAAATATTGAGAAAGCCACTGAAGAATGCGGAATCCCACAGATTTCACTTGAAACATCACTTCCTTGGTGCTTTCCCTAACTATTTCTGCTACATCTCATGTAAAATTGAAGACAGTTCAACTGTCACAACAAGCCTTTGCATTATTTTTTTTCTAAAACAAAAATTATGTCACCTGGTTGAATTCTTGTCCAGTCAAAAGAGCCTTAAATTTGTTCAGCATATACTTCTGTTTATTATAAAAGTAGACTTGAACCTAGACATCCTTACCCTGACTTGGTAACTAGAATAGAATAGAAGAATCTCTAGTCTGACAAATTTAGAATGACTGTTTATGCACACAGACTCTATGTGAGCACCAAAGTCAACCCAAGAGAAATACCGGATGCTCCAGCATCTCAGAAGACAGAGGGACAGCATCTATCCGAGGAAACCTGTGACGTCTTCTCAAAGGCACAAATAGGTGCCTACCTTTGGGCTCAAAGCTGTCTTTTAGATCTTCACATTTTCCCCATTAGGGATTTAAGTCAAACTCCTAACTTCAAAATCCTCTCAAAAGGGACTGGTGACTTTGAAGCTTTACTCTGTAGCCTTTCCTTCCTTCAGAGCTTCTGCAGTGTTCCTGTTTGCCCAGTGGGCATTTCCACTTGGAGGCCTGTCTTGCTATCATCTCTAATGCATTCTACCTGAGGTGACTTCAATGTTTGGTATTTCTATGAGAGGTTATTTTATCTTTGAAAGCTCAAAAATCACAAAAGTTCACCAAATGTGGTTGGGTTCTTCTTCACAATGTCTCTACTTTGAACCCCTTCCTGTACTTTGCATTTATTCCCAATAATGCACTGGACTGATTAGTAGAAACAGATCTACTTTGTTAGTAGAGGCTATTCCCATGCCTGGAGGAGACCAATATTTCTAAAGTACCGCATTACTTCCTTCACATTACTTCTCCATTCAAAAGATGGATTCTCTACCACTAAAGGAAAATATCTGTGATGCCGAATTTTAGGTGTCAACGTCACTGGGCCACAGAGTGTCCAGATATCTGGTTAGACATTTCTGCACGTGTCTGTGAGAGTGTTTCTGGAAGAAATTGGCCTTGAATTGGTGAACTGAGTAAAGCAGATGGCCCTCCGTGGCATAGGTGAGCATCCCCCAATCTTTTCAGGGCCTAAATAGAACAAAAAGGGAGAGGAAGACTGAATTTACTCTTTGCTTGTTGAGCTGGGACATCAGACTTCTGACCTCAGCACTCTTGGTTCTCTGGCCTTCAGGCCAGGACTGAAATCTCCATCAGCAGCTCTCCATGCCTCAGGCTTTCCAGCAACACCGCCGGCCTTCCTGGGACCCGTTTGCGGACAGCGGGACCTGCGGGCCTCCATAATCACCTGAGCCAGTTCCTTATCATAAATCTCATTCCTACTGGTTCTGTTTCTCTGGAGAACCCCAACTAATACACTGTTCACGCACTAGCCTGATGGTGGAGTCCCTCCACAGTAGGCCTTAAATGTCCACTTTAACTTTTTATTGCTTGTTATTGCTCTTTTTTTTTGTTATCCTCTTCAGGCCAAGTGAATATATTCACTACCTTCAAAATACTCCATAAACCTTCCTACCTCTGCAGTGAAAACAGGTGACACCATAAAGTTGTTTGGAAAGCGCTCAACATATAGGATTCAGACATCTGTTTACAAAATTATTCTAATGATGACTTCTTCAAAAAATAGATACAGTTCTCATGAAAGGAAACCCTCAGAGAATTAATGGTATGAACTTTGTAATCCATTTTCACAAAAGCCACAAAAGTAAGAACTTAAACATATTCCTTTTCTTTGATCTAGTAATTCCATTTCTAATTAAAATGGTAAAATAATCATCAATCTCCAAAACTTTTGTATCATACTCACTGCAGCATAATTCTCAAAATTATGCAATATGGGAAATATTTAAATAAATTAGTCATATGAGAAACAATGTAGCTATATGGCCATCAAAACACTTTCTTGAAGGATAAAGGCATGAGAAAGGCTTGTGGTATAATATTAGGCTAACAGGATGGGAGCACGATAATGTAGTATTATCTCAACTTGGTAAAACAGACACACAGTCTGCACAGGACTAGACAACATGCCACAGTGAAACGAACAGTTGTTTTTGGACATTAGCATTGTACGATGTATAATATAATTTGGAAATGTAGGCATACCATATATAGTCAAGTTCAAAACTCTTCTTAACGGCCTGCATTCATGGCTATGCAGGCTTTCTATTCCATAAATATTGGTCATAGGAGGCTTCAGACTTGGAAAATTTTAGGTTAAGGTAAATAGCCATAAATCAAGCAAGTAATGTGTATGTTAAGCTTTCCTTTCAGAAACTACAGATAAGGCCCATCCTGGGGCTTGGGAAAAGCAGCCGACCTCCTGGGGCATTGGCTAAAGACTACCACCTGGAGACATCCGTACCAGGAAGAAGCAGGCGACTACCCCACCCCTTGGAGACAGCTAATGTTGCAACTGCTGAATCTCAAAGCCCTTACTGCACCTTGCTTGTCCTCCCCCACCCCCTCTTATAAAAGATCTGGCCAGGAAAAAGAAGGCAAGATGGTTTGTTAGGGTATGAACCCACTATCTTCTCGGATAGCCGCCATCTGAATAAAGCGCCTATAAAAGATTCAATCACTGTCATTGCTTATTGGATTTGGTAGTGACAGGCAGCCCAAACGCCGGTGTCTTTTCTGGTTACATTGGGAGTACCAGTCTCCAACACAGCAAACACGCTTCTGAAAAGACCTCCTGCCAGGAATGCCCTCCATCGTTGCCGCAGGGCGAAGGGTTTTACCAGCCTCGATCGTTGAGCCCCTCCCCCCACAAAAACAGAAACTTCTTCTCATTTTTCAGAATTCCCCTTCTCCGCAGCTAGCTCTTGTCTTCTCTTTTTCATATTGCCTCTTGTTTTTCATGTCCTTCCATATTTTTCATACCCCATCCTCTTCAAATCCCAAACTGTAACAACTAGCATTAAAAACTATCTGCTTGTTTTTGTTCTCAGGGTTTGAAGTTTAATTCTTTCAGTTTCACTTATGAGTTACAAAAGGGCTTGACTCCTGGATTGACAATGCCTCACCCAGTTCTGTTTTCCTGTGACGCATGAATTAAATTCACCGGAAGCTTTGATAAATATTAGTGGAAAATACCACCGCTGCCACCACCACCACAAAAAGGGTCCTGGTCACACATAAGGGGGGAAAAGCTACCTTCTGCATGTTTCTGAACGATGCGTGTGTTTTCCCCAGGACAGCTCCTGTTCCACTCACCTACTGTAAACTTTAGTGACCGAGTTGTTGATCCGCTTGTCAGTTTTGTATTTCCGGTAATCCTCCAAGCCATCTTTAATCGCGATAATTGTAAGGACCACCACCAGAGGCAGCATCGTAATTTCCTTTTGGAAGGCTTCTACCAAAGGCACCCAGTTCAGGACGACCAGAAACAAGAAGTATAAGTTGGCGGCTCTGCAAAACACACACACACGAGGAGGTGTTTACAAGTCACAGAAACACCTAGAGCAAAAGAGGCAATGCCAGGGGTGTCCACGCGGCCCAGGATGGCTGGGAATGCGGCCCAACACAAAATCATAGACGTCCTTAAAACACGAGATGACTTAGTGATTACATGTGGCAATGCATTTAATGGGTGGCCCAAGTCAACTCTTCTTTGATTGTGGCCCAGAGACCCCAAAAGTTTTGACACCCCTGCTCAGGTGTTTTTCAACGAGTTCCTATTAGTGGGTTTTAGATGCTACGAAATGAAGAACTAGCAAAATCTAATGAATTTGAGGAATAATTTGTTACCCCTGTAGACATCTAGCTCAAGGCATACTTTAATAAATAAGAGGTATTATTTAATAATTATACAATAGTAAGTATTTACAGTCTTGAGGGTGTAACACATAAAGCATAATAGACAATACTATTCTCTTTTTAAAAGTTAAGAAAATAGGAGAAATTCAGCATTAAAGCCTTATAAAAATAAATGTTTAAGTAACCCAGCTTTCTACCCGTCAGAAGTTCATTTGTATGTCCAAGCACTACACTCAAATAAGGTTCAAAATAAGTAGACAAGCCTGAGGGTTTTTTCCCCCCTGGAGACCAACCTCTCTATTTCTGCTATTCAAAACCACTTTCTCAAGAACTTCCTCCATTCCTCTATTTACATATGTAAACACTGCTGCACAGCCCTTTCAGGGAAATGCAAGCGGCCCTTTTCCTTAAAAGAAACACATGAAATCTCAATGCTGCATACTCCCTTGAATTTTTACCACATTTTTTCCTGTTAATCTATACACATTTCCCGTTCCTCACCTCCAACTCCTTTTACTCTGAAAATTTCTTCCTTAACTCTTTTCGCTACATTTTTGGCTGAAATTATTTTCATGTGGACTGCATCCAGACCTACAGCGCGGGCCCTGAACTCTTCAAGGTTCATATGCTAATTCCATCAAGTGCACTAGATTATAAACTCCATAAAAGACAAAAACACTTGTAGCATTTACTTTTATTATTTTATTTTAAATTTATTTATTTTTAGAGAAAGAGGATGAGAGAGAGAAAGAGAGGGAGAAAAACATCCATGTGAGAGAGAAACATTGATTGGCTGCCTTCCACAGACACCCTGACTGGAATGGACGGAACCCACACCCCAGGCAAGTGCCCTGACCGGAATCGAACCAGCGACATTTTGCTTTGTGGGATGATGCCCAACCACCTGAGCCACACTGATCAGGGCCACCCATAGCATTTAAAGCCATTAGTTCAACAAATTAACATTTATACTTGAAATGCATCCACTATTCAATAAATGCATATGGAACACATACAGAGTGGATGATGAAAATAAATATTGAATGTGGAGAATCTCTGTACTCAAATTAGCATCTTAAATTCAACATTTAGAAAAACAAAATAATCTCCTAAGCAAGATTCTTTTTTATTTGTCTTGAATTTTTCTGTTAATTTGCCCGGTCACCTCAGCTCAACATGGTCACTTCATCTTTTTACTTAACTCCCCCTATTTAATCTACAGCGTCTGTAACAGATTATGTTTCTCTTTAATCCCACATTGATCTAAATTCAGATCTCCATTACAACTCACCAGGATACAGGCAGTACCTTCCTAAACGTGCTCTCTGCCTTCAATTTGCCTCCCAGTGTGTGAGTCAGAAAGGATTACTTTCAAGGCCTCAAGAAAATCTTCTGTGCTGCTGCTTTTCATACACCTACCTCCCTCTGACACGCGCTTTGCTGACACCTCTGCCCTGAGGATCCCACCTACCCTCCACAATTACGTTCAAATGCTACTCGCTCTTCTCCTCATAGAGCTGCCGTATTCCTATTCCTTCTCTTTCAGAGGCTTCCATCCTACTTAGCAGCACTTCATAACACTCATCACACTGGGACTTGTCTTTGTATACACATCTTGCTTCTCTTGATAAACAGTGAAGTCCACAGAAAAGGAACACCATTTGGACCTGCATTCCCTTCAGTGCCTAAATTCATAGGAGAAGTTCCATATATCTACATTAAACTGAATTTTATTGTTGTTTCATGTAAGAACTTCTTACATTTGCATTTGTTTCAGAGCTTTGTCTTTCCATATCATCAAGTAAGAAAATATTAAAATGCGGCACATGGTTTAACGGAAGGAAAGAGCACGCGAGCAAGAGTGAGTCAACTCAAGGCCACGGCCCCTGCTCTGTTGCTTATCTCTGGCACGAGACTGGCCACAGCACAATGTCAAAGCTAGTCCCTTAATCCCTCAGATGAGGATAACCATATCTTCTCTGGTCAAGAGAAGGCATCTCCCCAATAGTCAAGTGCTATGCAGTCACCGTTCCACAACGTTCCCCACCAGAACTGTCCAAGGTCCCATCACAGGTCTTAGCCTCAGGTAACATAAGATGTTATGAAAATGAAAAAAAACTTACATAAAACTTAGAATGCCAAAAAAATCTAAGACATTTTTCAAAAAACCACAAGTACCTGTGAAATTGTTCAAATAAATTTCTCGGCACAAAATTCAGAAGTGTGTACTTTGTTGTTCGTATTCGGTTATTCACGTAGGTCCCAGAGAACTGTTCATATTCTTCCTTGAAGGACTGGAGGTGGGGAACAACCACCCGGTGCTTTCCCGCCAGTCTGGGGGTCTGAGAGGACTTGCCCCTGCAGGCAAGCAGCAAAGAATAGTTGTATGGCCTCTCGTCGTCGTCGTCTCGGTTTGTTCTGCCCATCAGCCGCCGCCAGTGATATCTGGCCCATTGAAGAGGCTCAGTCATGTCCAAAACGCAGTGAGATCCAGGTTGTGTAGGTGATCTGGTGAAACAAACAAAAACCCACTAAAATAGTGCTCATTCGCTTCTGGAAAGTCTTGAAGAAGAGTAAGGATAGTAAAATAAAAAACTTTTTTTCTATAGCAAATAAATACATGGCCCAATGGTTCAAGGTATAAATGGGAATGTAAAACTAGTATTCAGAACTCCGTGTTAATAAAAAAATTTTATTAAATAAAGGAGACTCCTTCTGCCTCCTGAGCTGATTTTCAGATCATCTAAGTAACAAGAGACAGCACCAAAAATGACATCCCATAACTTGATGTGAATAATTTGGGCCAAATGTACACAAAGCCCTTAAATGATCTGATCATCAGTTTTCTCCTCTTTGAAATGGAATGCCAGAAGTGACAAATTGTTGTGAGGATTAAATGAATACCATGTAAGTCACCCACCATAAAGCCTCAAACAGAGTAAGACATCACTAAAACACTTTCTATGAAGATTACAAAAACAGTCACAAATTCTTTCCTTCCCTTTATGTATGTCCCTTCACCCATCAAGTCAGAGAATCTCTCTATTGGTTGAATCTGAACTTGACCATGTGCTTGGCTTTGCTCATGAAACACTAGTAAACGTGACATGAGTAGAGGCTTGAAATGTGCTTGCTCATGGGACACCACTGCTCTTGACCACCATGAGAACACATGACCCACTTACCCCCTCTGCGTCAGTCACTATGTGGGTGCAGCCACTGACAGCCGGCTGACCGCTAACACACACGTGAGTGTGCCCAGATGACACAATCCAGGACGGGGATGAACTGTCTCAGCAGAGCTCAGCCCAAACTGCCAACCCATCAAACTGTTATGTCAATAAAAGTTACATCAACAAGTTTGGGGGTTGTTTATCATAAAACAAGATCTAATTCATACAATCTCTTCCTTATTTCCAAATTTTTCTTATTTGGCAAGACATTCAGACCTGCTTGGAATGTAAGCTTGTTAATTAAGAGGGAAAAAGCTAACATTTCAAGAATACACTATATTACAGTTGTTCCAATTTCCCCCCTTCGCTCTCCTCTGTCCATCCCCCCCACAGTCAATTTTAACAAAAATCTTTTAAAAATAAAATAAAATTGATAATAAAAAATATAGAAAACATTTTTCTTTCACCCTTTTAGTGTTTATCTTTTTCTGTTACTAATCCCATAATGTATTATTTCACTGAATGTAATACCGTATGTGTGCAAGCCAATCATTAATAAACCAGTAACTCATTGATATTATAAAAGTAAAACCAAAAAAAGGGTACACTATATGCCAAGCACTTTGCAAAGCACTTTATATGCATTATCTTGCCTAAAAGGAACATCAGTCTGATAGCACAGATATTATTTCTATTTTAAAAAAGAGGAAGTAGGCTTAGAGAAATAAAGTAACTTGCTGAAATTTGTATGGTTAGTAAGTAGGTAAGGTTGATTCAAATCAAATCTAACTCAACAGTTTTTGCTTTTAAATGTTCATGTGCCTCATTTATCTTTACACCCAGAGTAGCTGGCACTTAGTAGATGCCCAATAAAGTTCATCTGGTAGCTAATGAGCATGTCAGCAAAGGAGCAAACGTGTGTGGGGGGCAAGGTCTGGAGGCCTTGGTTTCTATCCTTGCGTTATCAATGACATGGCACG
The DNA here is from genome assembly GCF_019186645.2 of Phyllostomus hastatus. Lineage (NCBI taxonomy): Eukaryota > Metazoa > Chordata > Mammalia > Chiroptera > Phyllostomidae > Phyllostomus > Phyllostomus hastatus. The sequence continues at coordinate 29,149,620 of NW_025333709.1, read as the reverse complement.
TACTTGCCATCTTAGATTGGAGCTCTTGGAGATTTTTATTTAGTAAATCTGTGGGTGTGTCTTGACAATCTGAAGTTTTAACAAAACTCCCCAGATGAAATTTGGCTCAGGTGGCCTATGACCTCATCTGGAGAAAATCGAAGTGACCAGCTCAAAACTAAACTAGACTAGAAATACAGAGATGATTAGGACCTAGATCCCCTTGACTGGGAGCCCACAGTCTAGGCCACGTATCTATCTCCTGGAGGTAAGGGGGGACGACTGTACCAGTGTTTTCTCAAACTTAGATCTTTTACTCCTGCTTCTGATGAAAGGGAAGCCAAGCTGAGCCATAAATGAGGAAACGGGGTGTTTTTGTTTCCTGTTCTCATATTACCTCTTTAACCGGAGTCTGCCAGGCAACCAACCAGCTCAGGACAGTAATTCACTCTCTCAGCTGTTCCCAAGGGTAAGTACAGACACCCAGTAGACAAAATCTCTAAGAAACAACTTCGTGTGAAGCATTTTTAGTATTTTTCAAGAACATCATTCATAATCCTCCACTTTAGCCCACTCCACAGAGAGCTGATTTGTTTTCATTTTCTGATAATAAATAAAATGGTCCCATGCTTTGTTTGACCTACTATTATGGCACTGATTGGAACCCTGTCTTAAGAACTAACATTTTTTTAAACACACAGAGGACCAAGTGCTTAAAAGTCAACTATCATCACTTAGAACCAGAAAGAATGTTTTAGGTCTTGATACTCCACTCCTGACTGAGCTGCTGCCCTTAAAGGTAGGGAGATTTAGCATTTCATTAACAAAGATTATAGCTCACCTAGGTTTTCATTCAAGTCTCCATTCTTAATTTCGTTTTTAGTTTAAGAGCAACTACTACTATGCAAAAATCTGAATCACAACAAACTTTCTGCCGGTTAGTGAGTGATGGGAAGAACACCATCAGGCACTCACTCTACGGAAAGGCCAAGAGTTCCTGGGCTGAGCAGGCAACTTGGAGCCAACATTGCCCAGGAGCGCAGGGTCACATGACACCCGTCTCTGGGCACCTCACTTTAATGAACGCATATTAGCCTTTTAACTAGAATTTTAAAGTTAATCAATAGGACTACAGATCCTAAAAATCAAGATTCTTAACACACATGCTAACACTGGCAGAGAGGGGTTGAATCTGAGATAATACAAACCAAATGCTATATATACCCAAGTTGCAATACTATTTCGCAGCAAGATAACTATATAATAGGAAAAAAAGTTTCACTGCAAGTAATCATGTATCACCATTACAGAAATATCCAACATATTAAAAATATGTATGTGTACATTTCTTTATAATTGGTACAGGAAAACTATAAACTAATTTTAATTATGAATATTGTTGAAAAACTCAATAAAATTTAGCAAAATAAATATAATGCTGGCAATGGGAAGGAATGTGAATTGCTATAATCTATTGGGTGTCACAAAATGGGAATAAAGAAGGAATAGGTGAAGGTTGTTAATTTTTCTTTCTTCATTATAATGAAATGTATTGATTTATAATTTAAAAAAATTAATTTTCAAGTTTTCAAAGGAAGAAGTTATAATTAGTAGCTATGAAAAATCTAATGCTAGGCTAATGCTACCCTAAGCATTAGGTGTGCACGATGCCACATGATCCAGTACTCTATTCCCTCACAAAAGCTGAAAAAACCCTGTAATTAAAGTTCGAAAATCTATAAGCTATCACTTTTAGGGTAAGATCAATTAATATCAGAAATAAAGAAATATAAACTAAACATTGCTTAGAAAATAAGTATGTAATAATACACTTCTCTAATGATTACTGCTTACAAAATACGTTTCACATGTCATTCACAACTTGGTACAAAGTTTCACTTCCAAGTTTCAGAGGAAGAAACAAAAAGTCAAAGAGGTTTTATAACTCAAGGCACGCAATTATTTGACTCCAAAGCCATGCCTTTCCAACTATACAATTCCACTAATACATATAAAATTTAAAATAAACCAATATAGATGTTCATTTAAACTAGATTATTTCTAATTATAGTATAGTTTTCTAGAAGATATTAAAAACTACCATCCTTCAATAATAGAGTGTACCTAAAATATTAATAACAGATACCATGTTCCTTCTTGTATACAAATGTATTTGAAAGCAGACAGTGTTCAAAAACCCTGTTTCCCTTGCCAAACGCTTAATGGAAATTTTGTAGCAGGCCAGATTATCAAAGGTAAATACAGGGTAATGAATTCCCTTAGGCCCAGTTAGTATTTAAAAATCTCTGAGGTCATCACCAGCCAACAAACAACTTGAAATATATACATAAGCTCACTTGTCTAAAGGAGAAACCATTCTTATGTATAGTGATTTGAAGAGGCTTTGTGTTCGTGACCGTAGAAGTCCAGGATGGATCAGAGTGTGCTGAGGCACAGCACACGCCCCCACATTTCTGATTCAGCAGGTCTGGGGTGGGGCTCAAGAACCCGCATTTCTAGTAAGTTTCCAGATGATGCTCAAGCTGGTCCTTGGAACACACTCTGAGAACCATGACTCTGTGCTAAGTTAATTTATTTCAGTACATAAAATTGAAATTAGGAATAAGGAGTTGATTAGACTAGTTACTGGGCGGTCCCATCTCCTTTGAGTGTGTAGACCAAAGCTATGCACCAATGGCTTCACAGCCGATACAAGCAGACCCTCTCACCTAAGGCTGGAACTAACTACAATAGCGAAAATAGAGTTTATACACAAAAATCCCCAGCGGTAGGTATTGAGGCCTTGAGGACTGATTCTTCCTGCAGATTTAATACAGTTACAATCAGTTTCAACCAACATTTCCAAAAGTTAGGCAAGGGAGGACAATGAGTCCCAGCCTTGACAGACTTACAACCTTCTTCTCAACCAAGATGAGAAATCACTAACAAGATAACAAAGCTCTTGTATGCCCCAAACCTTGGAAGAAAGCAAACTGACCTAACAGGGTCAATAAAAAAAAATGGAAAGAAATATTATAGTTATTAGACGGGAAAATTTTCACAGTAGAGTCAAGATATGAAAGTCTTCTAAACCCATCTGTCACCGAGAGGGTACCCCTCTCTGAAATACAGTGAGCCCAGACAGAACTCAGGCTTGTTCCAATCTCGGCCACCTCTGACCTACCTGTCCAACTCTGTCTGTAAGCAGCTTCTTACCCCAAGGAAACCGACTCCTTATCTGACAGGTAATAAGCAGTAAGGTGGCAGTAAGATTATTTGATATCTTCGCTGGTTTCTTTATTGCATCAGTTGCCAAGGTGACATGTTAGCATGGCTCCCTTAGTAATTGTTATCCTGATATCTATAAAAAGAAAAAGTGTTTTTCTTTATCCCACATAATCTTTGGAAAAGAAGATAAACAGTTATAGGTATATGTAATATGGGCTTTGCTGATGCCAAGGGTCAATTCATATGGTGGGAAAACAGGATGCTGAACAATACAGTCACATATTCTCACTGATCTCCATTGTGTGGGAGGAATCAGATTTGCCACATGAAGTCATCGTGGAGCTCTGTGTACTATTTAACACTTCCTCTTAATCAGACTTCTTGAATGGAATCCCCAGTGTAAGTACATATTCTGTATCTTAGATGTATACAAGAGGCCAGGCAAGGGTGTATATCACCAAAAACATTAAAGTAATTAGTTTTGATAACTGATGATTATCATGGGAAGAAGTACTACGTTGGTATATAAAAAACTAAGTCATAGTATCTTTCACTTTTACTACTAACAAAGAATTCTTGTTGATAGCTACGTCATTTTTAGAGTGCTAATGGGAAAAGGTCAACTCTAATCAAGCACTTATGCATCTTTAGAAAAGAGTGCTCACACCAAGCTCACTCAGTCCCAATTCATTCAACAAGAAGACCTGAAAACCAAATACTGCGGTCGATGCTGGGGAAACAGAAACCAAAGACACTGTTCTGCATCATAGAAGCAGCCGCTAACTCAGACTGAGGGAAGACACCATCCACAGCTGATGAAGAGTCCCATTTAGAATTTTCAAATACAACACATTTATTTTGAAGGAAAACAGAGGCATAAAATATGACTGTGGTATCTCAATGCATTGCTTTCTACTGGGAAAAGTTACCCATCCTGTTTTTTAAAACCCTCACCTGAGGACAATTTTTCATTGCGTTTTTAGAGAGGAAGGGAGAAGGAGAAACATCCATGCCAGAGAGAAGCATCCACTGGTTGCCTCCCCTACCTGCGGACTGTTCAGCATCCGCACGTGGACTGGGGATGTATGTGACCTGACCAGGGATCCTTCGCACCCAGTCAGGGGACGAAACCCGCAGCCCAGGTATGCAGCCCAAACAGGAATGAATCTGCCACCATTTATTTGGTTATAACCAACGAATCCGTACCAGCCAGGGAAAATGACCCATTCTTAATGTTTCCAAGTACATTAAACATAAAGAGATTCTTCAGTTTTCTTGTGTGAGAATTAAGTATTTATCTATTCGTTCATACTGACACTGAAGCTTTATTATCTCTCTTCTTCAATACATCTCAGTTTTTTCTTGAAGGCACCACACCTCTAACTGAGTTACCTTTTGCTAATGCTTGTTTGGCTCAAAACTGGTTTAAGCTAGCAAAAAGACAGGAAAAAAAGTTACAGTGGTATGCGTCTTTCCACGTTATTGGAAACTAAAAAAGAAATGTCACCAATATGGTAAGTTACCACTATATCATATTCTATACTTAATGCTGAAAATATATGAACACATATTAAAATTTCAATGATAGCAATTTTTAATATGTTCTGACACTGGTAATCCTACATACTCTAAAAACTACTTTACTGAAATGATGGAATAGCCTGCTTCTGAGATTCAGTTATTCAACTCTAATACAGTTATTAATTCAATAAACCTAAGATCATAATAATAGCTGCCATTAAAAAAACATGCCAAGTTTTGTGCTGGGGATAAATATAGATTAACTTTCATCCTGACAACAAAGTATATATTTTTATCCCCATTTAAGGATGTAAAAAAAAAAACCAACAGAGGCTCAGAGTGACTGAGAAACTCACCCAAGTGACTCAGCCTGGCGAATGGTTGCCCAATCCCAGATGCCTCTGGAGTGAGGCATGGAGTGAGAGCCTCTGCAGCCGGCAGAAGGCTCTGACACAGAGCAGAAACCCTCCAGCGATAAGGTGGTAGGAGGCACACAGCTTCTGGCAGCCTCTCACTGGAATGTGAGGGTTGGGAGAAAGAACAGGACTAGTACAAAAGATTTAAAGTAAAGTCATGGAGGGGGAAAATGTTAAAGGCATATCTCATTTGAAAAATGAAAATGAACTAATTCAAATATATGCATTTATTTAATTTTAAAACAGGCGTCAGATCCATTCAATAGAAAGTTCTTTATATGTATTTGAAGTATAATTCAATATATAAAAGTATATCAAAAAGTATTAAAAAGTCATTTAAAAGCATATAAAATGTACTTTTAGATAAATGACCCACTTTCAGCCTGACTTTAATATCATCTGACCCCACAGGGACCAGTAAGCAACTGACCCATCATCTTCGCTGCCCCTCCTTCTTGCATGGCCCCCCTTCCTGCTCACATATTTTAAATTTTATGGTCTACACTGTTATCACTTCTTTGTATATTCTTTCTGCCCCTTAGGTCCTCTCTCACTTCTTTCTTGGTAAAGCCCTACCCTAGTTATATTCAAATCAGTTATATCAAGTCCCTATATACTCTTTTCCAATACCTGTAGATTGAAAGCACCTACAGCAAAACACATAAAGTGCCTGAGTAGTGTCACTTTAAATCACTGACCACGAACTACAAGTTGGCCACACATGTCAACTTTAATCACAGACTTTCCAGGCTCTTTGCTTCCCCATTGTAATAGGCAACTGCTTCACGCCTTCTCCTCTAACTTCGTGTCTCCCTCCCAACTTTCTTCCTGCTCATGATCTTGTCTCTATTTTACTGAGAAAACTAAAACCATCAAAAGAGAACTTGTACAGGTTCCCACCACATATCTCTCCTCCAGCTCACACCTCTTCCCCAAACTCCAGACTCGCACATCTGACGGCCCACTACACAGCCCATCTCCAAAGGGTAGCACGTGAAACACTGAGCTGCTGGCACTCCCCCCAGAACCCCCTTCCCCCCCGGATTAGCCCTGGCAGTTGATGGCAGCGCTAGATGATCAGCCCCAAAGGCTTTGAGTCATAGTGGGGTCCTGTCTTCTCTCAAAACCCACACACAGCCAGTCTGGATCGATAAAATATATCCAGATTCTGGGTAAATTCTGGGTAGGGGGGTCAAATTCTTTTGGCCCCCTACCTTTAAAATATATCCAGAATCTCATGACTTGGCATCCATCACCTACCCAATACTATCACCTGGTCCTGTTAAAACTTAGGTAACTTAGATCTGACATTTCCACAATGTAAAACTCTCTAAAGGCTCTTATCTTAATTATAATAACAGCCACCAGTGCCTTACTATCTGCCTCCCAATGTCCTCTTAACCTATGACCCGACCCTTCCCTTCCTTCACTCCACTCCGACACGGCCGCGTCTCAGCAACTCCAACTTCCCTTCCCGGTTCTCTTTTTCATAGAACTCACATCACTTGCTGATAACATATACTTATTTTTGTATTTCGGTTGTTGTCTACCCCCTCCATTAGTGGAGGAATGTTGATCTTTTTTGTTCGCTGATACAGCCTAGGCTTAAAACAGTAGGTATTAGGCACGGAGTAGACTTTCACTGTGTATTTTTGGAATGAACATATGAATGAATGAATAAAATAACACCTCTCCTGCATGCAGAATATCTGTGACAATCTTACATACCCTGCCTCTAGAAGTGATGTATGCTTAGTTATTTCAATGTACACCATTACAGCTTTTATTATGCATGCTAAAGTATTGTAGTTCATATTAAGATCTACGGCCTGTCAACCTAAAATGGCCACTAACGAGACTGTAACAGGAAGACACAAAAGAGGAAATAAAACAAGTAGAATCTGTTTCTAAAACTAGCCAGTCTTTTCTATTTCAGTGGTCGGAAGTTCTTCTGAGTAGCTTATTTTTTTCAGACAACTTAAGGCTTACCTTTTAAGTACCAAAAAACAATTTCATCCAGGACAGAGATCATCATCATAGGTGTTCTCAATTTTCTTATACTTTACACAACATTTTCAATAAGTTTTCCTCCCTGAGAATTCAGCACCAAGGTGCTGAGCACCAATCACTGCCAAGTGCTCTATAACGTGATGTCTTCGGGGTCTTCAGAAGCACATCTGTAGGTCTTCTTCCAGCAGTCGAAGCCCTCCTGGTTTCCAATGCTCATGTCTAATTTTACAGGTTTGTCTCTCCCTTGGCTGCCAGACACCTGCTTTTATCAAGACTTAACTCATACTTCCAACCACCCTAGCATACTTAAGGAACAGAAATAAATTTAACTAATGGCCTCAGGGGTCTTCAGGGAGCAGATACAGAAACTTAAGACTTATTTAGTAAAACCTATTTTCACTGTTCAGAGATCTCTTTTCCTCATATGTGTTTAATAAATAGGTACCAGAAGGCTACCATGTGTCAGCCATGCACTTTTCCAGGAACTGCAGTCAACATGAGGAATTGTCCCACGCAAACTCCGTGGTTCTCGTCTTCAGAGAATACACAGTTCTATAGAGGGTTCAGGTATGAACTTCATGAGACTCCCTTATCACCTGAAATTCTTCAGAGGTTAATCCTTGCAGGGCAGGCTTTGACACGTTTATGGTCAGCTTTCAGAGCAGCAAACACTAAGAACATTAAAACTCTAACCAACAGCTAAACAAGTAATTTCCAAGAGGAAGCTAGTCCCCAGATCAGTGATCATTTTGAAAACTGGAGACAAAATATCTTTTTAAACTGAGAAAGAACACAAATTGCCTGGTTTGCTACCTTTATTTATTCATATGAAGAACGGCAAACTCTAGTTCTTTATGATAAGTGGTATATGTGTGTAAAACACAGCAAACACACTGAGATTGATTCTAAAGGTGTGCTTTAAAAGATTATTAGAAAGATAAAGGAGAATGAACTATACTTATTTGTTTAATTTATGCTTCTCCTACAAAACTGTCTTGTTCACTGTTTTAACCAGTAACTGGACAATGCCTAGCACATGGCAAGTACACAATGAATATTTTTAAATCAATTAACTAATGTTCAATCAGACAAATGATGGTGTACTATGCATGCTGGGACTGTGACAACTCTTCAAACAAACAAAAAAATCTTGAGAGTTTAAAAGCGAAGCAATCAATACGTGTGCAAAAAAGTATTGCAAAATGATGGAGTGGGGAGATTCTACTTGGTCTAATTCATGTTGACCATTAAAATCCAAGTTGTCCTAAAGCCTTTGCCTACCTCTGCCATATAAAACAATTATATTTGTCCTCAGACTTAGGTTATATCAAATCAGTGGACTTAGATTGTATTAAATCAATGGTCCCCAACTAGAGACAATTGTGCTCCCTGCCCCCCGCCCCCCCCCCACCCCGGCCAGGGGACATTTGGCAGAATCTTGAGACGTTTTTGGTTTTCACAACTGAGGGCATGAATGCCAATGGACAGATGCCATGGGTGCTCTTATAATGCACAGGATAGCTCCCCGCAACACATAATAATCTGGCCCCAAACACCAACAGTTCTCTGCTGAAAACCCTGGACTCGAGTAAGGCACCACATTCGTTCAAGAGAGAGATAAGTAGCAGAGTAGAAAGAGAAGAGCTTTTCAGTCAGTCATGGGTTCAAATTCTGACTCTAATCATTCGTCCCTAATGGGGTTTTGTATAATTCTCAGCTTCCCCTTCAGGGAAGCAAATAAAAACTACTCTTTGGGTTTGCTGAGAGGAGTTAATGAGAATATATGCAAGATACAATATTCTGAAATGACCATGTGGACCAGGTAGAATAAAGAGAGGTGGCACATAAAATTAACAGCAACAAATGAGATTTTACCTAAATTATATACTTCGATTCAATCCAAAGTATATGAAAAGAATATAGCCCAAGTCGTGTATAGACACACTATGAAAACACTTTCATGCTGGGACTTTACAGAGATTTAAGTACATCATTCCCCACCTCTACAAAGATACTCAGGACCTCAGAAGAAAACTTGATCCCCTGGGCACAAGACTCTGCTGAGAGTCTTAAGACTTCGTATTTCTTTCTTTAATCATCCTCCAAAAATATGCCCAAGATCAAAGGATAAGGAAAAGGTCCCCCTCTTTTTTCCTTATGAAACACTAACAAAAATGTTTAGTTTAATGACGTCTTGAAAGATACTCTGTTGCCAGGACATACATAATAAAACTAGCCGACACAAATCTTGAAGCACTAAACCTTAGCTTTTTGGACTATTTTTTTAAGGTCTGTGTCTCTAACTAGAGGCCTCTGATGTCAGCACAGTGATAACACAGAAGTGTTTGAAATGGCACGTGGGAAAGTCAATGGTAGTGCCTTCCCTGGAGGCCTTTTAAAGTAGACCAGGCACCTGCCTACTAAACTCCAGTGAATACGGCCTGCTACCAAGGACTGTACCCTACGCCTATATTCTCAAACTAGCACAGGTCAGAATCCCCTGGCAAGCTGGTGAAAACACAGATTCCACCCTCTCTACTCACACACACAAACACACACACCAGTTTCTGATTCAACAGGTCTGCATCGAGGTCTAAGAACTTGCATGTCTAACAAGTTCAAGGGATGCTGATGCTCTTGGTCTGTGGGCACTCTTTGAAACCATTGACCTGGGAACCTAAACGTACTCTGGGAAGACTTATGTTTAATTTCTAAATATATTTTCTCCATAAATTCATTCTCACTAAATATTGCTTTTATGCAACTAATCATTGCCCTCCCAATGGATATAACAACATACAATTGTTTTAATAATTAGTGAAACTGCTTTAAAATAGAGCAATTATTTTCTGGATGAGTAACCACAGAAATTTTTCAACAACAACAACAACAATAACATGCTTAAAAGAATGAGGAATGATAAAATAAAAATAACTAAATAGGAAGTGAAATTATTTGTAGCAAAATGGAAAAAATTTAGCTGCTGAATGGTGATATATATTTATAAAAATAAAGGTTAAATCAATAGACTACATCAAATGTTTTGTAAAGGTCTCTTGCAGGTTACTAACCTGAGCTACATATATGAATCAAATATATCAAAGTCTAAAATTTCAAATCCTATGTCTTTTCTTTAAAGTACATGGCATTCATTGCTGGATATATGATGGAGATGGGTTTACTTTACTTGATCTATAAAAAGGATATTTCTGTAAAATGGATGCGAGGTTTGTAAATTTCTAAAGACTATGTAAATATTCACTTCTGGAAACATTTGGGTGACTTAAAATATGTTAAAACTATTCCATAGAAGAGTACTATTTTATAATAGCTATTAATTCATCTCATGACTTAATGTACTGAAAGCATAGAGTATATATGTCAATTACTTAAACTGTCTTGACACACATATTTAAATTGCACCAAAACCTGTAGATTAAGTAATACTAAGTGCAGTACATAAACACAAACAAGGGACAGGAGAAAGCTGTAAACTGTATTAAAAAGGAGTTAATGGTGTTTGATGAAATTATAAAATAGATCTATGATAAATGGTCAATTCCATTAGTTATTCAATGCTACCCACTCTCCAAAACACATTCATTTTGAATAAGAAGCTATAATACCATCAGTTGTTTTCAAAGCAACAACAAATGTATCTGCAATAGAAGATCACAAGCTTTAACAAGTTCAAGTGATACTGATGCTCAGTCAGATTCACAGTTGTCCACTTAGCACAAACTCTTAGCTTCTCTAAGCCTCAGTTTCCACATCTGCAACTGGACATCACATCACCCACCTCACAGTTTTGTAAAGAGGTTTATCAAATATTGCACTGTGCCTAACACACTGTAAGTGCTCAATAACTTCATTCTCGCAACTAATGTTTGTTGAGCTCCCACTACAATATATTCTAGGCGTTGTTAGAGATGACAAAGATAAGTCAGAGGAAAAAGAGGCTAAAACTATGTGACACACTGGGCACTGGGGCCACCACATGCCCTCTTTTGCGCTAGCATGGCTCCAATGAAATGTGACATTTTGGGAAAGGAAAGCCAATACGGGACTCAAAGTTAGGAATGACATTTCAAAATTTCCTTGCCCCGTTAAAAGTAGATAATTTTCTCTCAGTCCTTGGTTTAGGAATCTAAAAGTAGAATAATGCTTCATATTCAGGCATTTTTCTAATACGGCGAGGTAGGAATGCTGATTTGTTGGCTGAGGGGCATCAGAGATCAACAGAGCATCTTTGTAATGAAACGCCTGAGAACACTTCTTTAGGAAAAGACTGCAGTGAAGAAGAAAGGATATTATAATTAGTATTTTTAACTATAACCTTCAACATATTATTATAGTCGTAAGGGTAATGAGAATGTTTAAAAATAGTGCTAAATAATTATGAGCACTGTAAATTAAAGAAAGACTTTACAGCATGTTTGAATAATTTACAATGGTTTTCACCTTCCTTCTCATAACCAGGATACTATGATTTTTTTATGACCTATCCTACACAGAGTTTAATTTTGTTAGTTTGTTTTTCTAATGGAAATGTAGATGTACTCATCTTCCCCGTTTAGAAAGGCTTTACATGGAATAAGCAGATTTTAGAAAAATAAATGAAGGAATATTTAATTAAGGTCTATCAGCAGGAGTCTTTGGCAGATGTGATCAACAGGAAATGTAAAGGAATAAAGCGCAAATCAGTCCCACACTGCTTATTATTTCAGAAAACAGTAGGAGGCCGAAGAGTGAATGTGACTGGAATAACTTGTAGCTGGTGATTTCCGTTATAAAGCAAATGTTCTCACCAGCAAATATAATTCGGAAACAATGACCCCCGACACGGAATTAATTATACACAGGAGACTGTGGTGGATCTGCGAAAGAGGGGAGAGGTAATACTGCCCACGCGCCCTTCATTCGAGGAAAAATTATGGGGATAGTGAATTTTTTTCCTGATAACTAAAATATATTTACTGTAGAAATTTAAAAAGCTACAGAGTAATATCATGAGAAAAACAGGAATCATATATAATCCCACCACCCGATCATAAGTACTATTAACATTTGGTTTATTCTCCACCAATAAAGTAGTAGTGTCTGTACATAATCATTGGAATTTTTTCAAAGATAGGACATCACTTTGTAACATAGTGTTTTCATTCCTCATATCGTGAACATTTTTCCATGTTATTAAATAGTCTTCCCAACAACCTCACACATTTTGAGCTGCTTTCCATGTTCGTTCATGTGATGGATGGAAACACAGTGATGCATTTCTGTGCTGAATACTTTCCCTTACGGGGAGGTGAACAGCCCTCTCCCTGAAGCCTTAGAAAAGTCAAAATTGATTTTCCTTTGTCAGTTGCCCACTTATGGCTATTTTTCATTGTGGATCATTTCCTAAAGGGGTGTCGACCAATCTCTCACTGCTTTTTATAAATACCTTTTGTAAAGGGCATATTGGCATATAAAATACGGAGCTTAGAGTTGGTCTTTCAATTTTGGTTATAGTATTTTTCTATGATATTTTTTCAAAATGGTATCTTTGTGATTATAAAAAGTAATAGTTGCTATAGAAGATTTGGAACTATCGTGGAAATATAGACAATAAAAAGCTGTAACTGTACCAGCTAGAAGTCCAGTTTTTTTTTTGTCTGTGATGTATCTGTGGTTCTATCCATCGACACAAACAGGAACTTGTATGTAAATGAGAGTGCAAGTCTCGTTCAATGCTGTTAAACATTCATCAATTCAGAAAATACCTGATATACAGTAAGAGCTTAATAAATATTTCAGTGAGTGATATTTTATATGTATTTATATTTCAAAATTATATTCTACATATTCAAAATAATGTGGTATTAAATCTTGCTCTTTTCACTCAATACATTGTAAGAATCTTTTTAAATCATAAAATTTTTAAAAAAATATTTTGGAAACTGAATTGTATCAATACAGATATAGAGTACATGAATTTACTTTAAAAGTTTGCTAATGTGGGATTAATTTTGTTTCTAAGGGTTTTTTTCCATATCACAGACAACACCATAATGAACACATTTATAAGTCTTCTTACGGAATTCAGATGATTTCCTTAGGGTATATTTCTAGACCAAGGATTGAGTCAAAGGCTATGAATATTTACAAGTTTTAGTACATAATTCCATGTTATTACCTCAAATAATTGTATGAATATACTCTTCACAGAACTTCATAAAAGAGATTCCATTAAGGCCACAACTCGTATGAAAATAGTACCACTGCTACTTCTCACTCCACCAGGGACACTAGTTTCATGGCAAGTTTTGTTTCTAGAGATAAGATAATTTCTGAAGTTACATAAATCCATCTAAGATAAGCGGAAGGGAATAATGTTTCCAACAGAAGACACTCACGACAGACCTCTTCTGAGCGACCAGGAAAGCTGCGCAGCTGCTGACACTACTGCCCAGGAAACCCTCACGCAGAAGTTGTCCCAAGGCTTGATACATCCAGTCCCTTTGTTTCAAGCACTGACACAAGCTATTACATTCATCTTCACCAATGCAGTGGGTTTTAATGATCCCTATGTGATCTTGCTTGTAGCATTTGCATCGATTTTCCTTCATTAAGAAAAAGTATTTTCAACTAGATCAGGCAGTAAGACTTCCAATGAAGGACTGAATATGTGGTCTCTTTTTACCTCTTAATTTTTAAAATTGATTTAACAATGAGTCATCTCTGTTCTATCATAAATGATAATCAAATACTGAGCATTTCCTTCATTTTACTTTTTTAACTTCATTTATCACTTATAAAAATAAATGACATCTTATTCAATTTCTATTTAGTCACTAAGTAATTGTATTCAAAGGCATTGAGTTCTGGCTGTGCAAATGTCAAACATTCCTGACATCCTGTTTTAGTCTGCCTAGACTCTCTTCTTCGTACATCTAACAAATGTTAAAGTAACACTTGCACTATTATTATTTAAACCCCCTAAAACTTCTGAATGTTGCTGTTTTCCAATATATGCAGATATCCCCAGCTTTTCAAAAGTTTGGGTTATACCACTCGTTTTTACAAAACGCCTACATTAGTGCTTGTTTTTGTTAAGTGAAATCAAAGAGGACCTTGACTTTTACCAAAAAAAAAGGAGAAAAAGGAAAATACCCATTGCAGAATCAGTGAGTGGCACCACAAGCAGTGAGAGTGGCCCCACCAGCCCCCTCCCTGGGAACCGCAGTCAGCATGAAGCTACCAGAGCTTTGAACTGTGTCTGCGGGTATCTGCGCTTTATTTTGATTTATACTGTGCATCTATTAGCAAGATGTGTTCTAATGTATCAGAAAATCCTGAGTGCTTGTAAGGGTGTTACACTGAATGTAAAACTGGACGTAATTAAAAGTATTTGATATGATTTGGTAAGTTATTTTTTAAAATCTGGCAACGTTTGGATTTTTTTCTCATGTAAATCAATGTTAAGTGCTTCTTTGTTTTATGCCATTTCGGCTTGTGAAAGATTTCATAGGAATATTTTACTTTTGGATAGTGGGGGCAACCTTTATAGTGTTGACCTAAATAAAGAGGCACACTCAAAACCGTCAGAAAAAAAACAACAACAAAAAGATGAGTGTAATGGGCGTTAGCAGAGGAATTGCAATTTGTAACACATACCTGTAGCAAGCTACAGGCGAATCTGCTGAGGGTCTGGGGTAGGTCGTGTTAATGGGCAGGGAACAGAAAGTAGGGAGAGTTTGGTTAGAGTCTGTTAAAATCAAAACTAACAGAAACCAGTGTTGAAAATTCCTCATACAAATAACGGCTCAATTTAGACCATTTTGGGAGACCATCCCCAACCTGGGTCATCTCTTGTTCATGTTTCTGGAAAGAGAGGCTTATAATCTTATGCCTTATGAGCAAAACTGTCAAGGAACTTTAAGAAATTTCCAATATTATCAGTTTTCTGTAAACCATACAGTTACAGGAAATCAGTCTCTCAGTCCTTAAATTATGTTTTTCTGAGGGTGCATACATGAGATTTTCTATGTTATATCCTTTGGTTCACTTCAGATCGAAATTCTTTCACAAACTACCTCCATGTAGGCATGTAATATGTGTTTGTAATGAGAACAGAAATGTCCAGAATATCCAGACACTAACTTTCCAGGTAGATTGTTGTGGGGGCTCACACCAGAGCAATGAATGAGTTTACTCTGTTATGATGATTATGTGTTACACATTTGCTCTTAAAAAGTCAACAAACTTTTTTTATGGTGGTATTTTTCATAGAAATGTGACCTAGTCCAATTTAAAAATAATGATCTAATCTGGAGTTAACTTTTCTGATACAGTGTATGGTACATATTGGTGGATAAGGAGTCAATCTTTGTGGGCCCACTTTTCAAGGCTGATTTTAGTCAGGCTTGCTCTCAGACTATAGAATTGTTTTTCTCCTTGCAAAGAACCAGGTGAAAAGAAGCAAGAAGAAACTTTGCTCTTATTTAGGTAACATTCTAAATACCTATGTTAACATGCCCTTGTGATAAAGAGTAGTTTACATCCTTTTCTAAAGGCACAGGGAGTCCAACCCTCCGCACTGGAGGGTGTCTCTCTGCTGTACTTAGCAGAGTGTGATTGTGTGTTCATCATTTAAAATGACGGATGCCCCAAACAACAATTAAGTTTTGCAAAGTTAGTGTTTGCTGGGAAGAGTGGAGGCTTTGTTTCGCAGCCCTCCCTTAAAAACTATTTCTGAGCAAGCTCCAACACAAACACATTTTTTTCCCGTAAGGAACCTACCCGTGTTTTATCTACCCCCATCCTCTTCATTACTTTTGAGACGAAGCCAAAATTGCTTTAAAATGCTGGGTTTCAAAATGAGATGACAAAGGTAGGTGTGTAAGGGTGTGGGTATGTGGATGTGTGTGTGTGTGCGTACGCACACATACATAATTTACTTTTTCACAAAATCCAGCATTCGAATAGATAAAATAATTCTCTTTCGAAACCAAGTGACTGAAAATGGTGTGCTTCTCATTAAAAACAAAACAAAACAAAACAAAACAAAACAAAACAAAACAAAACAATTCAACCGCCCTAAACTCTAGTTTTGAGGCACTTCGTCAAACCTGAACACAACCATTGGGGGGCGGGAGGAGGAAGAGGGGAAGAGAGAGAGACAAAATTAACGTGGTGGAGAGGGAAACAGAAGGCAGGGAACAGCCAAAGGGGTTCGCTCTACAGCCTTACCAATTCCTCCCTTGGCACACATCACAGCATGACGATCGCGAGTCCCAGGGTGTAAGAGAAGAACCAAGCACAGATCCGAAGAGTGCAGACGGGTCACGCTTCTACGCCAGCCATTTGCTTTGGGAATTTAAAAAAAAAAAAAAATCACTTCCCAGACAGCTCCCAAACTCAGCTGCCAGAGCTAGAGCCCAGCCTTGCAGAGCCGGGGACCTCCTCCCCTTCCCTTTCCCACTCCTCCCTCCCCTCCAGGCTCGGGAGCAGCCTGAGCTTCAGCCAATTGCCCGCCGCCCTTCCTCCCGTGACGTTAGAGGGAGGAGCCTGGCTAGGGCGGTGGTGGGGGGCCAGCTCCAGGTGGATGTCGGACCAGACTGCCTGCCTCCCCAGCAAAGATGCTCTCCTACACCCCACCCCCACCCGCCGTGGCCCAGAGCCTTGCAGTTCCACATTTGACTTTAACATTACAGTGCAGATTGCCAGAGGTTGACGGTTTGGTTCATTCTTGTTTTGCTGAAATTCTGTTTAACAGTTCATGCATTTACAAAGACTTGAAACACTTGACAGTCATTTTTTGGGGAGTGTAAACATTTAATGTTGTTGTTTTAGAACTAGAAAATAAACTGAGAAAAATACCTCAATTCTGATTTTTTTTTTCCTCACTCCTTGACCATTCATTTCTGCCCTTTCTCATTAAGTATAATGTAGCTTTGTCTATATACCTGCCAGGCTCTGTTAGCTTAAAACTAACAGCTTAAAAAAAGAAAAAAGAGTTACTCCTAAAAGAAAAGTGAATTCCAAATACCTGCCTGGCCTCTCAAAACTTCTGACCAACTAAGTGCTTTGAGAAAGGGAAAGGGCATTTGTTGAAGTCAGAACCAGTGGTGGCAATTCAGACCAAAGCCTCCATACGCACTGGCTGCCAGTTGTTTTATCCCACAGACACAAAATAAAAAGAGGAGCAAAACCCTCCATGACTGTTTTGTGCCTCCATCTTACAGGCTCTCAAATATGTAGCGAGAGTGACGAAAACTAAATGATCATGCGCATCTTTCACTAGCAGTGAAGCGCTCACCAAGACAGACGCATGGTGCTAACTTGCAGACTCTCCCAGTGCAGGCTGGAGAGGCCAAACAAGTTTCTTCAGCCAGGGAAAAGTTGCCTCCGCCAGACAGAGAGGAACAAGTTCTGGGTGTGGCTTCCTGTGATGGCCAACTTGGAAAGTCTTTCTGCAGGCAAGGGCAAATCATGGAGTTTAGTCAGTTCAGGGAATAAAACCAGTTTCCCACAGCAGACTGTCATTTACATGGCCTCTGACATTCCTGGCCCCGGTTACACTTTTAGCAGTCATGTGACTATCCCTAACATGATTTAAGAGAAAACAAATATCCTATGAAGCCAGTCTTCTTGAAGAGACTTAGAATTTAAGTGGGCCTCCCAGAGTCTCCCCAACCAGCACCCATGCTGTCTTCCTAGTGAAGGGCCTTCCTGGGGTGACACAGACTAAACAATTCAGGCAGAGAGGGCTGGCACTTGCAGCCTGTTTGGATTGCTTAAATCAGTGGTTTTAACCAGCTACACATCAGAGTCAACTGGGAGCTTGATGCCAAGGCCCCACCCAGGCCAATTAAACTGGAATCTCTGGAGGTGGGGATCTGACAATAATTGGTAGTAGGTGTTGAATCACTGATTAAGATTTAAACTACTGTCTTAGAGAACCATCTAAATTATATGAAAATAAAATTAAAAATGCAGTAGCAGAATAATGTGAAACATTTTGAAATGCAACTTATCTTTATATATAGTCTGTATATATGTATATTTTAATATAAATGTAGAGAATATGTTGTAAGATACATACCAAAATTATTTAGTCAGTGGAAAAGAGTGGAAGTGTGAGGGAATATTGCTAACTTTCTATTTGTGTCTATCATTTGACTAAACAAAAGGAGTATGTATCCTGTTAATGATTTAAATATAGCTAATCAACTTTTAAAATTAGTGCTTATGAATGTCATTGCAAATAGCTACTATGAAAGTGGGCTTCGATTTGTTTTTGCAAATGTTCTTCTAATATGTAACTCTTCTCCTAAGGGTCATTTCCAACTTGTAACAAAATAAATTAAAAAAATAAATCCATAAAATCCTTGATTTAACACAGTAGCTACCAATGTAAGTATTAATCCATACAGTCATCATCAAACTTTTTGTTATTCACTTTTGTGTAATTTTGGAAATATCTTCAGTTTTTATGTACCTATCTTCTCATGAAGTTTTTTAAAAAACTAGTAATCAAAGTATATCACATAGATGTAAGGAAATTTCATCTTTTCCAAGTGAAAAATTGTTTATAATTAGTATTGAAATACTAATAGCTTTATAACTAATTGCCAGTAGGAAACATATGACATAGTAGTCAAATATCAAGGTTTGGTCTGGCTTTAAATCTTAGCTCTGCAAATCTTTAGACATATGATCTTGGTATCATCTCTAAGCCCCATGGAAAAAATGAATCCAATAATATCTACCTCAGCATTATTAAGATTACATCAAGTCATGCACCTAAAGTGCTTATGACTGGGTAAAGCAAATAATAAGTGCTTAATAAGTGATCATTCTCAATTCACTGAAGTCTATTTTTTCCTCTCTTTTCTGAAGCATATTCAAAGATTATTAGCATGGTGGTGGGGGGCTAAAAATTTACCAGAAGACATTTTCATAGAACAGTAAGCATGATTATTCCTATGACCAATGATAGTGCATATTCAGTTATATGTGAAAAAGGACCATATTCTTTCAGGCCGCCACTTTAACATGTAATTTTGTTTGTTTGCCTCAAAATATTTGACATATACCAATGTTTCCTCAACATGGATATTTCCTAAACACAAGCTGTGTTTTCATGATTCATAGTCCACCATAGTTTTTCTCGGTACCTATTAACAGAACGTGACTGAAGCGCAGACGAGGCTGCTTCTGGGATGAGCTTTCCGACTAACTTTTGGACAACAGAAGAGAAATCAATGCCTCAAGCAATAAGAGCTTACTAGTTACAGATAAACTCTGATTTTAATAACATCATCCCTGGATTGTTTTTTCCTCTCTCTTTTTTTTCTTTCCTTAATGTTTACTGAGTAGTAATAAAACATCTGTATGTTAGGCACTGTTCCAAGTAGTTCACAACTATTACCTCATTTAACCCTCTCATCAGCCCTGTGAGTTCAGTGTTCATTCGGGGATGAGAGACACAGGGCGCAGCTGGTAGGTGAAAGACCTAAGGACCCACATTCTCTTGTGGACTATTCAGCATGGCTTTCAATGACTTAGGAGGGTAAGTGGTAAATTATTTTTGTTGGGGGAAAGTAAAATTACGCTATGACTATAAGTGCCTTGTTGAGAGTAGAAATTCTATATACAGGGTGGGCAAAAGTAGGTTTATAGTTCATATAGAAATTGACATGTACCTTATGATTATGACAGTAGCTTTATTAATTTAGAAAATGTCACAATGCAACTGTTTACCTACTTTGCCCACCCCTGTATTTTGGAAACAACAAGGTTATATCTACGTCATTACCAGTTGTAAACTTGGCCTTAATTCTACATGTGCATTTCTTAAAAAGAGGAATTACATTTCCTTCCCTTTATATCATCTGATTCACATTCTTCCACATGAGAACTGGTTGGTTTTTTGCCTTTTAAAAACTCTTGAAAATGCAATGGTTACACAAAATATCAGAAAGGGAAACTCTGATACAATGATGGAGATTCATGCTCACCCCAGAGTTCTAGATAAGTCCATCAACTCCTCCTTGATTCTGTTTGTAATGTGATGAAAAACCCTGTAACAGGACTGCAGCAGAATTCTCACACGGATCAATGGCCCCTTATAGTTCAGGAAAGATAATTCATTCGTCCCTTGCTTACAGAGGTAGGCCCCAGAGCTTTTGTCTGGATTTAGATGTAGTTGAGACAAAGATGTAAACATTTCCCTGGATATTATATATTTTACCTACCAGCCACGAAAGTCAGGAGTCTGGGGAGCTTTGGAGACGTGGGAAGATGGGTGATAGCTCTACGTTGGGAGAAGATGGGACCTAGCCTCAAAGAAACGGCATACAGACTTGGGCCAGGGTTGGAGGAAAGCCGATGGCTAATTCCTTGAGTAGGTATGGCCAAGAGACTTCAGGAAAGTGATGCCTAGTATTCATATTTAAGCTGTTTCCTTTTCTGTGGTGCGGGAATTCCTCACAAATCAGAGCTTCCCAAACAGCAATGGATATGTTGCAAAATAACAATCTCTCAGCCCTTCACACTGCTGCATGGGAACTGCAGGGTGACTGGCGCTATGGTGGACACGGACCATGGAGCTGATGAAGGGGTCCGCAGTACAGACTCCCAAAGAACACAGCGACTGGCCCGAGGGAGTATTTGGTGAGGCCGGCGAGGAGCGCTGCTCCAGGCCTGGTCCCAGTTCTCTCTTTCAACATAACTCGGACACCTCTCTCCACTTTCAGCTGTGGGGACTCTTGCACCTTAGCAGGTATGTTCTGCAAGTTAGAGTTTGACATGAAAAGTTGAATTGAATTCAAAATCCACTCAGATTATTACAAAAAAACTTCAACAGTACATTACTCGGTGAAATGTTAGGTTGAACCATATGCAACCACTAATGGTCAACCAGTTTGGACATCCAAAAATAGCAATTTTATATGGTTCAACTAATTAAAGGAAGGACTATTAGATCTTTAAATATAATTTTAAATCTTGAAAATTCTGGTAACGTTGTAAAAAAACCTTTCTCATTGATGGTAATTACGAAGAATTTGAAGGAATCATTATATTTACCCAAAATTATATGTAGCCATTTCAAACATAAAACTTCCTATTAACATGCTCATGAAAAAAAAAAAAACTAAACACAACAGTCCATGCATTGTATATTTCCAATTCGGTGAAATGCCCAGACCAGATAAATCCATAGACGCAGGAAGTAGAATAGTGGTTATCAGGGAATGGGGGGAGGAGGGGCAATGGGTGCAAGGTTTCCATTTGAGGTGATGAAAATATCCTGAAATTAGATAGTAATAAAGGTTGCACAACTCTACTGAACCACTTAAGAGGGCTGCTTACTTTAAATGGATAAGTTTTATGGTATATGAATTATACCTCAACAAAAATGTCCAGCTAAACAAGTAAAAGATACTCAATAAAGATGTTAAATGCTTTATAAAGAAATTTAATGTAAATTCAATGTTTTTAATATCTTCCTCATTACTTTGCATTTTAAAATTTATTACAGTTCTGTTACATAGGAAAGATGTAATGAAATTTTATACCATGCCCTATTTAAATCTCTTAGTTTGCCTCATTAAGGTGTATAAACATTATCATTTTTCTATGAATGCCGACACATAAAATGTGATGAAAATCTCTGTGCTTTATTATCCTCCAACCTTTAATAAAAGTCTGTATGGCCGCCAGGCCCTATGATTATGTTTGGGGAATTAGACAGGAGTGCCTGAGAGGAGATGACAAACTCAGATGCAGCGTGACCAGCTGGGACTGCAAATTTGGGGAAAGCACAAATTGAGGGCAATAGTGACCATCTACCCTTTGTCTAGGAACTTGTAAACAAGAGGAAGTTCTAGTTGTTTAATTTGAATTGTAAGGGATAAAATGGCCTCAGAAGGCAGGAAAAATTTTAGGCATTTTGGTTACAAGTCAATGCTACAATTGGAGTAAAGCGAATGAATCGAATATTGGTTTCAGCCCCTCTGCACACAGAGCATCCTATGTCTCTGCTTATTCAGCCACTCGCTCGTTTCACAGAATTAATGGAGCACCCAGTATGAGGCAGGCACCATTCCAGGTACAGGGAACACAGGAATAAACAAAACAAACATGAAACCCTGCCCTCATTGGATGGATGTAAAATATTTAATATGTCAGATGGGCATAAGTGCTATGGGGAAGACAGCAAAAAAGAGGAACAGGGAGTGCCAGAGTTGGAGATAAGATGACTTTCAACTTTTGGAGGTTTTATCAGGAAAGTGTCACTGAGGCAAAGAGCACAGGGAAGGAAGAGAACAGGCCCCCGGGGGTGTCTGGGACAGAACATTTCGAGCAGAGGGTACAAACATTGGGGGCAAAGACCCCGAGGCAGGGCTGCGCCTGCAATGTTGGAGGGACAGCATAGCACCGGCATGGCTGGGGCACCACGACTGGAGGAGCGATGTGGTGGCAGCGGGAAGTAGGACAAGGTGATACCAGAGATGTAAAATCTTGGAAGGCCCTGCAGTTCTCTTTGAGGACTTCGAGTAAATTGGAGAAATTCAGGTGGGTTTGAGTAGAAGACTGATACAGTTTGACTAATGTTTTAACAGGACCAGGTTTACTGTTGACAGTAACCTCTGGGGCAATGGTTGATGCTGGAAGACCAGTCAAGAGGGGACTTTAATAGCCCAGGGCAGACGTGATTTTGGCCTACACTGGGATGGGAACTCTGAAGGTAGTGGTAGGCTTCTGAATAAATATTAATGGAAGAGCTAATAGGATTGCTCATAAATTTGTGAGCTACAAGAAAAAGAGGATTCAAGGACAATTCCAACATTTTGGCCTGAGCAATTGAGAGACTCAAGTTGCTTAATCATTCTGGTTATTGCTCATTTCCAGAATGCATTGTTGCCACCATTGCCTACATCTGGCCCTAATAGGGAGGGGAAAAATATATGCGTGTCAAGATGGTAAGGTTTTCTTATGTGCCTCAGTGTCCAGTAACTGAGCACCTGGAATAGACAGTTACAAAGCATGATATTCCTTTAACAATAAGTCTTCTAAGACACTGTCAGCCTTTTATAGTGTTTCTGCTAGAAGTCTATTGTATAGTTATACATTTTTTTTGCTAGATGAGAAATAGATTTATCTCTCTTAGTTACATATAAGTTTCAAGAAATATTTCCCCCTTTGATCAAGTATCTTATAGAATTTTGCAAATATAGCAAAATAGAGAATAATGATTTTTAAGTTCAAAGTGAAGTGCACAAAACAGTCGCATTTATTACTTAATTTCCATCATGTCGGTGTTGGAGGTAGGAAGTCCAAGCCTGGGGCTCTGAAATCAGTGCCTGCAACTGCAGCCTCGTGTCCTTCCCGGTGCTCTCTTATTCACCCTCTGAAAACCTCATTTTGCTTCCCAGCCCGGATGCTCTTCTCAGGCAGTTCAACAACACATTCAAAGCATAGGAATGTGTGGAGATAAGATGCGGATTTCAACATCTTGAAATTTTTAAAAATTTAGATGCTCAAAAATGGAATAGAGGACCAAATTGGTTGACTCAATGCCAGAAAAAAAGTAGAAGAAAATAAGACATAACAAGGTACTGAGTCCAGCCAAACCCTTCACCTTCTGTAAGAATGAGGCTTTGTGGAGTTAACAGGATTTCCCGTTCCTCTAATTCAAGCTCTCACTGTTACTACCAAGAGAAGTGTCATTTTGCAAATGGCGCAGTGCACTTCAATTCCACTTTGGAGCTGACTGCTCTGGAGGAGGTCTCCTTTTATGGTGCTAGGGACTGATTGCCATCCAGAAGGATGCCTAAACTTTATACTTCTGGTCTGATTGTCTCTAGTTTAGAATATTTCCCTCTGTGGGTGCTATTGGGTATCCCAGCACCTACTCTTCGAAGCTTAGTCTGAGAGAAGAGCAATAATTAGACTTTTTAAAAAAGATTTTATTTATTTATTTTTTTAGAGAGGGAAGGGAGGGAGAAAGAGAGAGAGAGAAACATTAATGTGTAGTTGCTGGGGGCCGTGGCCTGCAACCCAGGCATGTGCCCTGACTAGGAATTGAACTTGCAATGCTTTGGTTTGCAGCCTGCGCTCAATCCACTGAGCTACGCCAGCCAGGGCTAATAATCAGACATTTTTAACCAATGGAGGAAAGTTCAGCACTGTGAAAGCAACCTAGGCATGGTAGACAGACTTCCTGGAGAAAGTAATATCTAAGCTGAAATCTGAAGAATGAAGAGAAGACAGCCAAGGTGAGTAAGGATAAGACTGTTTCAGACAGAGGAAACACTCTGGAGGTGAAAGGGATATCATGTTTGGGATTTATGTCATGTTCATGTTACCGGCATGGACAGCTTTACAGATATTGGAGGCTTTTGGCCTGATTAGGTAGGTCTCCCACCTCTATGATGGTTTGACGTTTTTGGCTCCATATCTAAAGGCCTCCTACATGATCATGGTCAACTCTCGGTTCTTCTCCCCCTTTCCTACTTTGTCAGTCCACCAGCTGCTTTCTTCCCTTTTGTTTCCAGGTGTATCACAGGAGAGCTGCAGGAGAATGTTATGAAAACAAGTCAATTGGTTCCTCTGAAAGTCTTAGTCAACTCAATGGAATCCACATTCTTGATTTACAATCTTTCTGTTTAAGTAATTCTTCATCACATTCTCAGCCACTCCCTCTTCTAATTGAGCACCCATTAAGTGCTAGGCACCAAACACTGCAAGTCCCACCACCTTCACTCACTACGGGTGATGAGGCGATACACTGCTCTGGATCCAGGCCATCACGATGGATGTGTGAACCCCATTCATTCTCCTCTCTCTCTCCTTTCCTCCATTTCCCTGTAAGTGGCTCTGCCTTCTTCAGAGAAAGGAGTTCTGTTTCTCTCTGAAGTTTGTATCTTTGGCCACCAGCTCTTGAGCAAGGGTTTTATGTTATCAGTTATTGTCTCTCTTTAAATCACTACTTTATTTCTTTTTACCGGATTATTCCCTTAGGCTACAAATATTTAATTTAGGGATGAATGTATATCTTCTCTATACCAAGAAGATGAAGGAGCAGGAAAAAGAGAGGAAAGAAGAAGGGGAGAGAGGGAAGGTAGTCCACAGGGAAAAAAGAGAAAAAAGAAAGACGAATCTTTCTCTTGGTCTTGCTGTCTCTTTAGATCAAATACTAGTTTTATCTTTCTCCTTACCATGTGACCAAAATTCACTGAAACTGTCTTAAA
This sequence comes from Phyllostomus hastatus, assembly GCF_019186645.2. NCBI lineage: Eukaryota > Metazoa > Chordata > Mammalia > Chiroptera > Phyllostomidae > Phyllostomus > Phyllostomus hastatus. The sequence goes on along the minus strand of NW_025333709.1, from coordinate 29,124,221 downwards.
CATTTGCTAACTCATGTAAGCCTCTACAGCCTGGTTTCACCATCTTTTCTCCTCTGAAAGTTATCAAAGGTCACAATTCCAACTGCCAAATTTAATTGTTTCCCTCCCATTGTCCATTGTCACAACTGATTTTAATGACCATTCCCTTCTACAGGTCCATGAACTCCTCCGTTGGAGAGTTGCTGGTGTTGTTCCTGCCTTTAAAAAAAAACTTTGTTTTAAAATAAAAAAAATTTTTTTTAAGAATCCTGTCTGGCTCATCTGCTTTTTTCCTTTAACTTAGCTGTGGGTAAGTGGTCTTTCCAAGGACTGCCCCGGTAATCTTATTTATTATCATGGCTCTAGTTTTGGGCTCTTGGCTAAGGACTTCCAGACTTCTTTCTGCTCTCTGCTGAGCTTCAGGTATGCGCTGCCAGAGTGGGGCCAGCACCTACGCCTGATGGCAGTGTCATCTCAGTACCTCCAAAGCAATGTGCCCTTCTTTTTCACACCTGTTTCTCCCATTTCTCCTTCCCATTCCTCTATCAGGCCCTGCCGTGTCCACAGTGGGGGGTCAGTCATGCCTGGGTACATCTGGCAAACTAGTGTGGCAGTGTTCCAGCAGCTGATCAACATGGGAGACACAGGAACTGCTTGAGACTTAATCATTTAAAAAAAAAATTCTAGGTTGACTTGATTGACCCAGTAAAAAACCTTCATCTTTGTAGGAGTTGGATAGTTCTAAGTGAATAGTATGACTTTCATTTAGAATCGTATTTGATCTTCTCCCTTAATATGTTATAACAGGAACTTAATGACAGTTTGTAAAGTGCTAATAGAATAAATTTTTACTTTGGAGGTATGAATCCGGTATGATAGGTGTGTAAAAGATAGGGAATTAATTCTTCTCATGGGAGGGGGAAACGGGGAAGAGTGTTATATAAGATTTGTCATTTGAGTGGGCCTTATGGTGTGAGAAGGAATGTCCTGATGGAAAAACAAAGGAAAGGCCTCTGGCAAAACACAAAACAGATAAGAAGAAAAGCACAAGTACATTGGCATGTATGGCATGTTTGAGACTGTGTTAGTTTTTCTGTGACCGGTGTGAAGTGGGTAGGAAAGGAGAGAAACAGAATCGGGACTCCGCTGGGAAGGTTTTTCAGGGAGAAGGAGAGTGGTACTAATCCAAAAGCAATGGGTAGCATAGACCCTGCAGAGTGTGGAAGGTGGAAAGACGGCCTGAAACTGGTGGCAGCGTGGAAAGGAAGGGATGTGCGCCGGAGTCTTTGCAAGGCCAAAGCCTTTTCCTTCTGCTAAAAATGAGAAAGAACAAAGCTCCACCCAATAATTTAGGTGTGTGGCCTACAGGAATGCTATTGCTCTGCAGTAATGGGGTCAGTCAGGGGGCCGGACTCCACAGAAGAGCTCTAGCTGGGCAGGCTGACCAGCACAATTCCAACTGCTGCGTTTTTGCTCTGGCAGATGATGCATGACTTGAACAGTGATAGGAAGTAACATTACTCCATTAATGTAGGTGCTTCATGAAGCCTAATGCAAGTTTCCATGCCAAATGTGGTGACATTCCTGCCATCTACTGGGTGAAGTGCCAAATCTCGTCCTTGAGTGATTTTGCAGATCAAGCATCTCCATTATCAGGAAAAATCACAATAGAAAGTCAGTATCATCAAGCAGTGGCACACAGTAGCCATCAAACATGCTGAGGATGTTCTATTACTTCTTAAAGTCAATGTTGATGTATTAGGATTTTACAGAGAAACAGAACCAACACCACATATATAAATATACACAGAGAGAAAGAGAGAAAGATTGAGTGACTTCAGGGAATTGGCTGGCACAATTGTGAAGACTGGTAAATCCAAAATCGGCTGAGTGGGTGAACAGGCTGGAGACCAGGAGAGACATGATGATGTAGTTTGAGTTCAAAGGCAGTTTGCTGCCAGAATTCTCCCTGTTGAAGGTCAGTCTTTTTTTATGAAGGCCGTCAACTGATTGGATGAAGCCCAGCTACATTATGGATGCTGATCTGCTCTACTCAAAGTCATCTGACTTAAAGTTCACCTCACTTAAAGAATTACCTTCACAGAAATATCCAGAATAATGTTTGACCAAACATCTGGGTAATGTGTCCTACTACGTTGATACATAAAATTAGCTATCACAAGTGGGTACACGGGTGCTTTTAAACTGTTAATATACATTAAAAATTAAGATAAAATCAGTATCTTCCTTTCTCTTGGAAGCTGAGATTATAATTTGGAATACGAGCTCCCAAGGTTAGCCAAGACAGTTGTGAAAGCCCCTGTGAACAAACAATACGTAGAGTTTTGAAAAAAGTATGCCAAACAAGGGCCTTTGGAATGCAAGGGAGTCGGACCTGTGAACAAGCTCAACCGGAACGCAAGGGCAAGGATAGGCAGGTCTTTCCTGCTTTCACGTGCTGTGCTTTGTCTTGGCCCACATCATCAGCCCCAATCAATAAGCTCCCAATTGGAAATTCAGGGCATTGGCTGAAGTGTTCATTTAAACCTGAAGGGAAGAATCTAGAAAATATCCTAACAATTGCCTTTGCTGATCAGATAGGCAGAAAAAGAGGGCTGGCTAGACCCCCCAAGGGACTGACTCCCTTGCTGGCCTAAAATCACTCCTGTTGCCACAAACTGGCATTGATTATTCCTCTGAAAACTGTTATTGCTTAAGTCTACCCAGGACATAATGTTTAATGTTCAGGCTAATTTGGACCATCTGTCATCTAGGAGAGACACATTTACTGAACACACAGTTAGTGTAGACCAAGACAAATATTTATGTTCCTGTTTACCAAAATAATGTTTCTTAAAATTGATGTGCTTGTCGATGTTCCGTAAATCAGATTTTATTCCCCAAGACTAGAGAAGTTCATTATTAAAGGAGCCTGGTAATGAATCCCTTTATAATGTTAAATTTTGTCATGTGTCTTTTCCTGAAAGCCGGCATTAATGATGTGCGGTGGGCCACACAGGCCTGCTAGTGGTCCTTCACCTGGCCCCTCCATAGGTTATTACTGTTTGCGTAAGATTCATTTGCTGTCTTTGACACAGGGCTTTTATAAGAAATCTTAAAAATATTATGTGTATGTATGCATTCCGTTAAATCAGCTCTGACAGATCCTAAGAGGGCTTATGCTATCCTCTTATATGTTCTAAATTTGCCTAATTTAATCTATGCTAAAATTTCTTTGATGTTTAAAAATAATCTTTCTTTGCATATAAATATATTAGAAAAAATGGATTGAACAAAAATGAATTTATGAAAATGTCTGTGTTTTACCTGTGGATTTTAAAAACTTACTTAGAGCATACAGTATTATTTCTGTACTCCTTACATTCCAGCATGTCAAGTGGATAACTCTATTTTACTATAGAAGAGAGGCAGGCATGATTAGACTCACTGAATTGTGTTCTTAATGAGTTTGATGCTATAGTCAGAGTCTTCACTGGACTTGACCTCTGGTGGCTTGTTTCCTCTTCTGCAAGAGGAAGTGAGATTAGATGCCTTCTGAGGTTAATTTGGTTTAGAACACTATAATTATCTGAGTTCTTGTTTCATCTTGCTCTGCTGTATAACTTAGCAAAAATGGAAACAGAAGAGCTATCTTAGAAAAATCTCCCTGCTTTGCTCTGGATCTGAATATTCCCCATAATACTATATATAGAAATTTCTTTTTGCATGGTATCAAATTTTGATTTAAAAATTTGCTCATTTGGGGATATATTCTGACATTAGGTTTATTATTTACCTTTCTGATTTGTGTGATTCCTTATGACTAAATTGCTATGCTCATTCTTTATGCCTATGAATATTCAACCCATCTTTCAAAGCCTGCTAATTCCTTTACTGGAATGAGTCTGATCACCCTGAACTCCTAGCATGGGCCTATCATGTGACCTGTTTTTTTATTTTTGTTTTGTTATTGGACATTTAAAAGATCTAGAACATAAAGCAAATTTACATTATTCTACCATGTGGAATTAATGACAGTTACCATTTTGGAGTCTGTGCCTCCAATCTCTTGTTTCTTTAATGAAATATTATGGATATCACTGATGTCCTATTCAACACTACTCCCTGCCCCATTTCCAGAAGCTGTAGACACAAGTTGTGTAACTTCCCAGACCTTTTAAAAGATGCACATATATATGCTGCAGCTATTTTTTGTGTTTTAACTAATACTGTGGGGACAATTGCACAACTGTGTGCATTTACAAAACCCCAATGAAGTACATACTTTAAATGGTAGGATTCTATGGTATGCAAATTACAAAGCTATTTAAAAAACACAACAAAAGGGTAGCATATTTAAAGTGAAACAACATTATCACTCAAAAAATTTCCTGGGGTGATTATAATGTGCTATCTTCTTGATTAAGGACCACCGGCAGAAATCCTAACATCTCACAGATGTGGAGCCTGTCGGTGCAGTGATTAAAAGAGGTGGCAGCTGAGAAAAGGGAGGTCTCACAGGCACAGAACCTTCATCAGGAAGACTAACTGCGCACTTGACGCGCCATTAGAAAAGACTGCCAACCCCTGAGGATATTGTGTAGATTACAACGCATTATGTCTAAGCTCCAAAATTGCAGTTCATTCAAGTATTTCACTTTAACAGCACAATTTCAGAGTTTTTTAAGATACTGTATTCTCTAGCGGTACACTGAAATAACTCTTATGTGTGATCTATACTGTCCTTTGAAAATCAAAATGTCTGTTTATTTCAAAGATCTCTCTAATGGAAAACTCAAATGGAATAGAGAAGTGTTAAGAGAAGAAAAACATTTCTTAACTCTGCATAAATCTCAGAAAGAAAGACACAGGCCTTCAGTTTCTTAAATTTGTTTACCAGAATGAAACAAGAGATTTGTCCTACTGACTTCCCAAAAAACCGTTTTTCTAGATAGCCAAATTTATCGGCGTTTATACAGACAAGAGCAAACCTAATACCTCCCAAATCTTTACAAATTAGCTATTCATAACTTCTTTCAGTGAAATAGAACCAAAGTCAATCTAACATTTAAATATTTCCTGTATGTTTATAAGATAATTAAACTCATTTACACTTGAAGGCCCTTTTCTCTCAACAATTTAGGAACAAGAACAATTTTATATAGATTCTAATGCAAATCACTAAGCACATCTATATTGTGACATTTAATTAAGGTGAACAAATTAGTCAACTTTAAGTTCTAAGATAACTCGAAAAGCAGGTTTGAACTGGTAGAATATGTGTGGGAGGCCACAGACAATTTCCTTTATTAAAGGATGCCATAAACTCTGAATCATGAATTAGTAGCTTTTCTTGATTCCTCAAACATTTGTCAGAAATTATAATCAGTGAAGCTAATATTGTCAGTTCATGGTTTGAAAGTAGAGAGCCCAGAATTTAGGGACAAAGGAAAGTTATCATTTAAAATTTACTACTGAGACTCAACCTACAATGATGCAGAATAAAAATTCCCAGAGTAACCCCATGGAACAGAACCGTTTCCTAAATTATGGTCAGGAGTCCATATGAAGCAATGATAAGGATATATGGAATCTGGTAAAAAGCAGTCAAAGGAACGAAGTTTTTCCTTCACAGTTGAGAAGGATACTTTGCTCTTTTGTTATCCCAAAACATCCCTGGATAAAGGACACATGGACAATAACAGGGTGGGGGGGGGCGTGGAAATGGGAGGGTTGGGGTGGTGAGAAAGGCAGAAAACTGTACTTGAACAACAATAAAAAAATGCCCCTGGAATGAAAAAAGAGGATTAGTTTATCATAATTTGAAGGGAGCATATTTTAGATGTATCATTAAATTAGTTAACCTACTCTGACCAATGGAGCAGTTGGTATGAGTGAAAGGCTGTTGCACTGGAACCTAAACTAGGTGGTCATGTGGTCGGTAGCAGCCTGAAAGCTGGCTTTCATGTTATGAAGTGCTTTCAACAATTTCAAAGGCAGAATCCATGCTGCGGCTGTAGTTCTAGGCAACGGGACTGGAAAACGCATTGTCATCAGTGTACATTGGTTGTTACTGGTTGCATTTAACGAGATGGTGGAAGAAGAGGATGAGTTCAGGTGAGATTTGACTAGTTTTAAAGCAAAAATCAAGGCGTTAGCAGGACTTGTTCCTTCTGATGGCTGTGAGAGAAGGATCTGTTCCAGGCTTCTCTCCTTAGCTTAGAGACAGAACCCATCTCTCTACGTCTCCTACGTCACTTTCCTTCGGTGTGCATCTGTGTGTCCAAATTTCCCCCTTTTTTTAGTAGTTTTTTAAAGATTTTATTTATTTATTTTTAGAGAGGGAAGGGAGGGAGATACAGAGAGAGAGAGAAACATCAATGTGCAGTTGCTGGGGGTCATGGCCTGCAACCCAGGCATGTACCCTGACTGGGAATTGAACCTGCGACACTTTGGTTTGCAGCCCGAGCTCAATCCACTGAGCTATGCCAGCCAGGGCCAAATATCCCCTTTTTAATGAGGCACCAGTCATACTACATTGGGGCCCATTCCAATACCCTCACATTAACTTGGTCACCTCTATAAAGACCCTGTCTCCAAACAAGGTCAGGTTTTGAGGTACTGGGGTTTAGGACTTTCACATGAATTCTGGGAGGGACAGAATTCAACCTGTAACAGAGAGAAGAGATATTGGAGTACAAGTGGCAGTCTGTGCCAGGATGCCCAGATTGTGGTAGGTCCCATCTTATGCCTGAGTGATTGGCACAACCCAGCTCTCCCCTGCTCAAGATTATGGGAGTTCACAGGGATGAATCAGCTCCATTTCTCTCTAGTTTTCCTTATCAAGACACCTCACCAGACCCATTAGCATAGGTTATATACATGTGAATGTATTTTACTTACTTTGTTCCCAGGACTCCACACTACTGCTGCTAGTAGCTAAGAACAACAGTAAACTTTTACTATGGGCAAATTACATTCTAGGTGCTATGTTAAACACATTGTATGCATTATTCCATTTGAATGTCACAACTTTATTAGGTGGGTGGTAGTTTCATCCCCATCTTTAGTAGTAAAAACTGAGATACAAAGAATTTAGCCAAGGTTATGAGGTTGGTAAATGGCAGAAGTAGAATTAGAACCCAGGTCCTTCTGTGCTCTTAAACACTCTACCACACAGTTCCTCAAAAGTTTTCACCAATGTGGCAGCTATAGTTTATGGCTCAACCCCTCAGTCGGGGCCTAAAATCACGTGCTAAATCAGGGAACACATGCTTTGTCTTCTCTTATAGTCTGAACTTTACATCTCCATCTCTGTCTCTTACAAAAGCATTCAACCTAACATGATTCTGTAGATCTTAGCTTCAAAATACGTTTTGAGTCTTTCCATTTGTATGTGGTCCCCACTGCCACTAGCTGTCATCTGAGCCCCTAGAATTCTATAGTTTGTGGATGCCAATAAGGTCATATGAAGTTTAATGCCTATATTAGTTAGGATTAGTCTGGAATATCCTCCAGAGTGGTTCTCCTACTTTTACTCTTGCCCCCAAGATCTGGTTTTCCAAAGAAAATCTGTTTTCCTTAGTATAACCAGTTAAAAATGAAAACTAGTTCAAAACGTTTGCCTAAGTCTCTGACATCATCTTTTTATTTTTTAATCTTTAAAAACTTGTTTCAATTACAGTTACATTCCATACTATTTTGTATTGGTTTCAGGTGCACAGCACGGTGGTTGGACAATCATAAACTTGACAAACGGCCCCCTGATATTACCAGTACTCATCCCTGTGTCTCGTGCTTTGCTCGCTACGGTTCGACCACACAGGCCATTTGGCTGTTGTCTTGGATAAGGCCGGTTTTCTCCTGCTTCAGCCCCTCTATACTCTACTAGCAACTCTTCTTTCCCCAGATGTTTGCCTTAATGTCTCCTTCTCATTTTGTATGCCTTTGTACCCCTCGACCAACCTAAAGTACCTTTCTACTATCCGTTCCTCTTACATTACCCTGTTTCATTTCTTCAAGATACTTCTCAATAGCTAACATTATCTTAATTGTTTATTTGTTCATTATCTGAGGACCACTCCCTGCCAGACACAACTAGACAGGAAGTTAATGTTCTCTGCTTGCAGTCCTAAAGCCTAATGGGTGGTAGATGTTTAACCAATAGTTGTTAAAGAATGAGCGACTGACTTTCCCGGGGCATGGTGCACAGAACTCCTCCTTCCTTCCTCCTTCCACCACAAAACAAAACAAAACAAAACAAAACAAAACAAAACAAAACAAAACAAAACCTAATCAAATAACCTGAGAAAGAAACACCGTATTAACAATTCCGCAAAAGGTCAGCTCGCATTCCCGTTTCCACTCAGCAAATATACCCAGTGAGGTTTTTCAAAATCTTACTATGTCTCTCCAACTGTGATCCCTGACCTACATTGCCTATACAGCCTAGAGAGGTTTCAGAGGCTGCTCACTCTCAAGGCTGAGACTGTCCAGAACCCTGCTTTCTGGAGCCCACTAACTTTTGGCCAGAAAATAGGAAAGAAGGCCACTTAGAAGGGCACTTAATAATGTTTTCTATGTGCCCGATTAGACTCATTTTAAAAACTTTACATGTATGAACTCACAATGACTCTGTAAATTCTGTGCTACCATTATAACCAACTACAGATGAGGAACCAGAGACACAGAGAGGTGAAACAGCTCATCTAAAACATTACATAGATTGTCATTTGCTGAGTTGGGATTTGAACTTAAGATGATTACCTTCATGTTTATAACCATCAGTATAAGTAATATTTGGAAGGTGGGGACTAGAATGCTAGCATAATTAGGCCAAGAAGTGACAGAAATATATTTGAAAGCTTCTTGGATTACACACATAAGAATACCCCCTTACTAATCAAAAGTCAAATGTCAAGCTCTTTTCTCTCAACTTGTGAACAATTTCATCTATATTTGTTAAAAGTTAAGTTTAATTGCAACCAATTCCAAGGGGGAAATTTTTTTTCTTGGTATCTAGTGTTGTTTGAAAGAGAAATCAGGACATAATTCTTTGTCCTGCTTGTGCCCTGCTTGCTGTGCCTATTTGCTTTATTTAGTAACTTGTGGTATAGCATTAGGTAAGTCATGTCACCTTACAATGCCTTTCTTCTGGGCCAGTGAAACACCCAGGCAGAGACCACGACTTCCAGACTCAGGCCAGTGACTTTGCAACTACTACCTCTGTGACCTTGGACAAGGTTGATATTACTTCACCAAGCTGATTTCCCCATCTTTATGGTTAGTACTCAACATACAAGGCTATAGTGAGGATTAGTAAGACAAAATATATAAATTATTTGACATATAGTTGATACTTGATATTTTTATTGACTATTAGAATATATAAAATTAATTTTGTCTTAGAAAACAGGCCCTGCCTTTGGTAGACTTATTAATAGACATAGATTAGGTGGTTTTTCAGATTCCTCTTTATTTATTTAGTATTACTTGGGGACTTCCCATGCACAAAGTCAAAGTGTCTTAAGACAAGTATGTTTCAGTAGAACAACATGTGTTGTACATGTATGCCTATATTAAGAACTAGAAAGTGATACATATTTTGAGTGACAGTCATAAAAATTCAGAGGAGGGAGAGATTGCTTTCACCTCTATGAGGTGGGGCAGAGAGTAGAGAAAGGGTGTTTAAGCTGTATCTTAAGGGATGCCACTAATGAGTAATTTTTCTCTGTGTAGACAACAGACTAAAATAACTAATTTCTCCTCTGTGGTATGTTTCATCACTTTGCACCACGTTTTAAAAATTAAATTGCTATTAGATCGTAGATCGTAGATTCTGTTTCTGTCTCCTTATTGTGCACTTCTGGGTGGCAGGGACTATCTTCCCACTGCTGAATTCTCCAGCACCACTTAAGGGAATAACTGTAATCTCGAGAGAAATGACAGGAAAGCTGTTTGGGTTTTAGGGTTAGTCCAGCCTTGAGTGTGGCTCTAGAGTCTGAGGGATTTTAACTTCAGGATGTGCCTCTTAGCTAGGGAAAGTGACTTTTAGGATTGACAGAAAACAGGACACCCAGCTAGATTTGCGTTTCAGATAAACAACCAGTACTTTTTTTGAATAACAAGTACGCCCCATGGAATCATTACGGCACACTTATAACAAAATGTTATCCCTTGTTTATCAGAAATTTCTTATCTAACTGGGCACCCAGAAATTTTACTTGCTAAATATGACAAACCTAAATGACTTCTCTTTTATCTGTTACTTGGAAATGGAGATGAAAATGGTACCTTCTTAAAATAATCTATACCAAGAATCTTTCTCACAATAAACCTTTAATTCCCCTTCCAAATCAGGAAACTTTAGTAAAAGATATATGTCACATCTCCGCGACAGTGGCCCTCGGTACACCCCAAATATGGTTACCCTTATTAGATGGCTTTCCAAAGAGTGCGGAAAAAGTTCAGCAGAACTCTGAACAAAGTTGAAACTGCTTTGAGAAATTCGCAGATTTGCCTCCAAAGTAATGATACAACGGTGTTTAAGAACTGCCGCACCAGGCAGAAAAATATTCTTATAAGAAAATGATTGGCTGTATTTCTGCGCATGCGCAGAAGAGCTCCATCGTCTCCGCCCCTCCGAGTCACGTGGGGGAGGAGCGACCCCCACCGGGCCTCTGGACCCAGGTCCCAAATTCGCTCCGGGATGGAGCCGGAAGAGGGGACCCCTCTGCGGCGGCTGCAGAAGCTTCCAGCCGAGCAGGCCCCACGGGTGAGGAGGGCGCAGGGGGCGGCAGCGCGGGGTCGGGTTTCCGGAATCGCCGGGCCTGCGGGTCAGGCCGGTGCAAACACACGCCTTCGCGGGGCCCACCTCGCAGCCCAGGAAAGGGCGGGTAAGGGGCGTGACTTCGGGGAGGGGTGGGGATCGGCCCCCTGCTTTTCCCGGAGGGCTGTGGAGGCTGAGCTTTGGGGCGCCACCTCCGTGCCCCGGCGTGGAGTTGCCCCTTAAGGGGCTTTGAGCGCAGACTCCGCCGGGCCGCGCCGCACCCTGGTTGGGGTAGCGGGGGCAGTCCGCTCCTTCGCCTGGCTCCGGACCAAGTGACCCAGGGCTGGGGGGGCGGGGGGGGGGCGGAGCCTCCGCGTTGTCTCTGCAGGTTTAGGTACTGGAGCCGGTAGTTTGCAGCTTCTCGCCTACCTCTCATTCATTCATTCAGCACTTAGCTCCCGAACGCGACCTATGCTCTAGGCACAGTGCTGGGTGCTGGGATGCAGTGGTGGCCTACGGAGGCGTATCGTCCCCTTGAGGGAGACAGGAAAAAAATAATGGGAAGTGCTTCCAGTAACTGGGCGCCTTAACTTGGCAGCGTGTTCCAAGGTGGCCTTTCCCGCTAGAGGTGTTATATTCACTTGGCATCGCCAGTCTAAGAAGAACCTGGCTTGTTGAGGATCTGCAAAAAGCCCCATTCATTTGTTCAGGCAGCTTTTCGTTGGCGTCCACCGTGTGCCGAGTGCCCTGGTGGGATAAGGTAAAACGGTGAATGAGACACAGCCCGTGGAGCTCCCTGCCTAGTGAGGGAACCAAGAGTTATCCAGTAATGAGTTTGTGGGAGGGGTAGCAGCACAGATTTGAAGGGGCAAGGGAAGGTTTTTCAGAGCAGGAACACCTAGATTTGTTTCTAGGATTAATTCTAAGGGATGATTAAGAATCAGGCAGGCTAGAGGAAAGAGAATGTTTCAGACAGAGGAGTTGGCAGCTACAGAGGCCAGAAGGAGAAAGCCACCCCCAACCCCCACCCTTGAAAACCTGCTGTCATTCCCAGAGGCTGCAATTCATTGTGAGAAGCAGAGGAGGGAGAAAGCTAGACAAGTGAATAGGAACCAGGCTGCTGCGTGTAGTCTCACTACCAAAGGCACTTGCATTTCGAAGTGTTTTTGGCAGCAGCAACATTTTAGTGAGTTTGAAAAATGTAAGAAATGCGGAAATGTGGTAAGTACATATAAAGGTGTCTTTACTGGAAACTGTGAAGGGAAGAAAACCCAATGGTTGCTATAATAGGAAAATCTGACTGAGAGATTTTTTTTCCCCTTGACGTTTCAAGCAAAGAAAAAAAAACCATAATGCCCCAAGTATTAGACCTGAGGAAAGTTTGCCAACCCATGAAAGAAAGCAATGTATGCATTATGGAGTTTGAACATTTGTTTTGAGATTTGAGATTCTGTGTGCACACTGAGTTCAGACTGTTGACTGACACTGGGTATTGTAATTAGTATGTTAATATGTTTACTCACACCATCTGTGTTCTAAACAACTTAGGCCTTGTGAAGTCTTCCTTGAACACTCCTTAACTGGTCCTTTTGCCTGTGGTCTCTCTCTTATTGTGAACTCCCTCAGGGTAGATACTTCTGTTATATCCCTAATTCTTGAGAATTGTGTCTTGCTCAGGGTGGTTCTTAAATCAGTGTTTGTTGAGGGAAGGAATCAATTAATGTACATAAACTCAGCTTTATCATTGGGGCAGTCATCTGGATCCCAAGCTTTGGTAGGCTGACCTTCAGTGTCAATGACAGGCAGCCTTGCTTAAGTCCCAGTTCTGTTCCATTTACTATGGGTGAAGGGTGGGCGTGGGCACTTAGCCTACATAATGTGATAGAGGGGTATGTCGTAGGTAGCTTTTATAAATTCCAAATTTTGGCCTTCCTTTTTCCTCTGTTCCATTTACAATGGGGAAAATGGTGGGGAAGGGGGATAGAGGGAATTAACTTTTTAATTTCTACCAGGATCAAGAGAAAACATCTTAAGTCTTTTCTCTGATCTTGTAAATGAAGAAATTCATATAGTCCATGAGACATCTTTTGGAAGCCGGGTCATCAGTTGCGCATCTCCATTCTGATATGTGTGGTGTTAAAGAGAAGGAGTTATTGCTTAAAAGGAAGTGGAATGTGACCCAGGGTAGTTGAGAGACTTGCTGCTAAAATGCATTTCCAAGTTAATTGGGCTGAACTACTCTTCTTACAAGACAACTATCCCCTGGAAAAGTGTACCATGTTAATAATTTGCCTAGAATAGTGCAGTCATGGTAGGTACTCAGTTAATATATGTTAAAGACACAGAACATTGTTTGAGGAGGCGGAGGAGTAGTAACAGTAGTAGTAAACAGTGATAATTAATAATAATAATAATAAGTAGAATGATAACAAAGGCTAGCAATGTTTAAGTGCCTTGTATAAGCCATCAATGTGCCAAGTGATTTGCATGTATTATTTAATCCTTACAACAGCATTATGAGTGTGTTGATATTATCCTCATTTTACACATGGGGAAACAGAGGCATAGAACTTTTGCATAATTTGACAAAACTAGTTAAGCTGTAGAACTAGGATTCAGGCTAGCCAGTTTCATTCTAAAACCTACAGTCTTCATTACTATGTTCAATTATGTAAGTGTTAGGATTTCCATTGCTGATATTAAGGTTGGATAGAGAAAAAGGAATGTAAACAAAGGAAAAGAAAGAGAATGAGGGCTTTCTTGGAGTGGACCAAAAGAAGCGAGTATGAATGTTGTGATAGATGGAGGCGGGGGAAAAGGACGCTTGTAGATCTGCAGTACAGACTTTGTCACTGGTATAAATATGATGTCTTAAGGAATTCCAAGATGAAGCTTTTATACTTACATCTTCCTTTTGGTAACATTGAAAGGACGACAGTGTATCATATAATTTTTTAGCTTCTGAACATGGACAAAATAATAGGCTTTAAAAATACTTTTTTAACGTTTTTTTAAAAAAGAACTTCACAAAAGTGAAGTTTTAATTTTTAAATAATAAAAAAATCAAAATTATTTGCATTTCAACTTCAGCTGCTCTTTCAGATAACATGAGCTTGTCCCAACAACACTTGTTTGCTACAGGGGAGATAAATCTGTTTTATAATTTTATTCATAATGCATTTCTTCCTTTTTTTCCCTCTCTAGCTTCTTCACAAAATAGTTGATGGCATTTGTGGCCGAATTTATCCTCTCTACCAGGATTATCAGAGTGTGTGGGATTCTACAGAATGGATGCATGTTCTAGAAGATATTACCAAATTTTTCAAAGCTGTAGTTGGTAAAAATTTATCTGATGAAGAGGTAACTTTACTGTAAATTTCTATATGTTATAATAAATAATTAGTATTCAGAGTTTTTATTAAGTTGATCACTAGGGCACATATAATATAAAAGCCATCATTAGTAAATATCCACTAAGAAAAACCTGACTATTGTAATTAGAAAGTCTGATTTTGGAAGTCTGGGTTTTTGTAGTTTTGATTTTGGTTGTTTGTATTTTTTAACTTGTGAAAACTTTAACTGATATAGAAGAAAACCAGAATTTAAATAGTTGACACTTATATTTCCATTACCACAGTTAAACAGTTGCTAACATTTTGCTTTATGTATTTCAGTTTTGTGTGTCTGTGTTCTAGAAACAAGGCATTACAGATACATCTACATACCACCGGGGTATGGTGCCCTCCCCCTAGAGATCACACCACTTGTGAAGTTGGCATGCGTGTTTTGGGTTCTGTGTTGTATGAATGTTTGCAGTGTTTACAATGATTTGAGCCATTTCACTGTGTAACTTGTAAATGATAACATGTATCCATTTGTAATTTCTAATGTAACATTATTTTAGATTCATAAGTATTGATAAATGTAGATGTAGTTTATATATTTTAGCTCCATACAGTATTTGATGATACGAATTAGAGGACTTACTTTCCTGCCCTTCTACTGACGAACAGTTAGGGTGTGGCCTCTTTCATTACTGTGGACAGGGCTGCTACATTTTATATGTGTCTCCTGGTACCTGGGAGGGCCTGCTCTTCTAGGATAATCTTGAAGTGAAATTGCAGGGTCACGGGGTATCCTTCCATTGAATTGCATTTGTAATATTCTTGCCTTAAAGGCTGCATTGTTTGAGATACTAATATAGCTGTTCCAGCTTTGTTTTAGTGGCCCCCAGAAGTGTTCATTTTCATACTTTTTTTCACCAGTCAGCCCTTTTTTTTTACTTTTTTTTTTTAAGATTTTATTTATTTATTTTTGGAGAGGAAAGGGAGGGAGATAGAGAGAGAGAAACATCAATGTGCGGTTACTGGGAGTCATGGCCTGCAATCCAGGCATGTACTCTGACGAGGAATCGAACCTGCGACACTTTGGTCCGCAGCCCGCACTCAATCCACAACTATGCCAGCCAGGGCTTATTTTACTTTTTTTTTTTGGCAAAAAATTTGTTTAAACCTGTAGTTTGCTGGTTATGCATTCTCATCTTATTCTTTTCATAGTGACAGAAGTATTTCTTTTTTTCCCTAATTTACTACCATTTTAAGCAGTATGTGAAAGGAGAGTAGAGCTATGTGTTTATATTTTAAACAGAAAAGCCCTTTCACTTAACTTTATAACCATTTATTTTTATTTCTATAGATATCTCAGCAATTGAATGAGTTGAACTCATTTCATCAAGAAGCTGTGATGAAATGCTTAAAAAGTAGAAAAGGTGAAATTAAACAGGCTTTGTTAGGAGAAATAGTTGATATTTCCTCTGCACAGCTACAGGATTTTGATTGGCAGTTAAAGGTAAGAATCTATTTATGACTTTTTATTTCAGTTTTTGAATAGAAAGAAATATTTATTTTTTATATTATACACCTAAAGTTTCTGTTATTTTGATAATACAGTGTCCCATAAAGATATCACAGTTAATTAAAATTATATCTTTTGTATTAACTGGACAATCAGTATACTGTAAATATTCAAACAGTGTATAATAACTTTATAATGATAAGTTTAATTAATTGAGGCTGTAAATCATAAGGTGTTATAAACAGTGAAGCCATATGTATGTATTTAACATGTATTTTTGGCTAGAACTTTCTAGACTTCTTAGTCTTCCCAAGGTCGGTAAATATGATTCTACCTCCAGGGAAACATTTACAGTGTGTGTTTGAAAATAGCATTTAAAAACATTTCTAAAGGAGAGTCTGGTTAGTGGGGTTCATACATATCTGAGACCCATTGGATGTATATGTATGTACTTCCCAGCCATAAAGCTGCTTTAGCTGTGGGCTTCTGTTGACTGCTTGTCTGTCTTTCCTAGCCTACGTTTTCTCTTTTATTCACTCTTTCTCTTCTTCGGAGGTATACTGGTTTGGCATGGGTTTAAGTTTTTTATTTCTTCTACCTTTCCCTGTACTTGACAGCAAACAGGAGTATTTTTTAAATGTATTATTCATAAGCTCTGATGCATATCTAATAGAGTCCTGTTTAACATTTATTAATTACTATTTTTCTCATTTTAAATAGCTTGCACTTTCCAGTGACAAGATTGCTACATTACAGATGCCACTTTTAAACCTTCATCTTGACGTAAAAGAAAATGGTGAAGTCAAACCCTATTCTATTGAAATGAGTAAAGAAGAGCTGCAAAATCTAATAAATTCCTTGGAAGCAGCTAATAAGGTATTTGTTTTAATTTTTTATGTGGTTTAAAATGTTTAAGTTTTGATTGATACCATTAGAGCCATGTAAGAAAAAGTCATAGTTTACTTTTAATTTCTTTCCTTCCTGATATTTTATGTCAAGCACAGAAAATACTTTGTTATGTTCTACTTCTTTAGATTGAGACATTAAATTAATTATAACTTGTAATTTTAATTACTTGTTTTGAGTATAATTTATCAAGTGTTAATTTTTGAAAGAATAATAGTGCTGTTCTAACAGCTAGATTTGTTTTGCTCCAGTGCACATTAATGATAAAAATTAATTTTTCACCTTGAGGCTATGATTTTAGTTAATTATAAAGTATTTTTCTGATTAAAAAATAGAATAGTCTTGAAGAAAAGAGTGTCTTATTTAACTACACAAATAATAGAAAATTGCTTTAACTACAAGAGACAAAATATACCTTGAAGTTATGACAAAATCAGGTTGAGATAAGACAGAATTAATGAAGGACTAGAAATCTTTACATGTACAAAGGAATGGCTAAATAACAGTAACCCTTACTAGTGTTTCATTAATAAGAAAAATAATACTTAAACAGTAGGAACCGCTGCTGTGAGGAAGAAGCAAGAACAGTTATCTCTGTTATGTATGCTCCATTCATTGTTGCTCAGCATTCTCTCTAGTGATCAGGTCTCAGTGATTAGTTTTTCTCACCAGTCTCTTGCTAACCAGTCTTCTTGGCTCTGACTCTTTTAAACCCCACTCTACTTTAGCTTCCCTCCATACTGTGCAGTTGCTTAGCTGTGTTGGCGCCTTGATGCCTGGTCCACATGCCTAGTCACCAAACTGGTGCTGGCGTGCCTCTGGGTGGGGCTCAGTGTCTGGTGGGACGTGTGATGGAGCCTGGTATAAACGTGAAATGGTTCTGAACCATGGATCCTTGCAGGCATGCGCCATAAGTCACGGAGTGGTACACTTGTTATTAGCTCTCCAGGCACTTTAGAGATTGCAAAGCATTTCATTCAGCAGACACTGACATCATTCTGGTATGAACTGATTCTCCCCTTCCCCCTTTGTTTTTAAGGTCATCCTGCAGTTGAAATAACTGGAAATGGTGAATACCAACATTATCAGATTACACTGCTACAACTGATATCAGAGTGAATACTGTGTGTTCAGAAAACCTGCAATATACTATACGCCAGGCTGAGAGAGCAGCCATATTGAGATTACAAAGATTAAAATTTATCAACTTTCCTGAAGAACAGGAAATTACATGGTTGACAGGAAATGCATAAAAAATGAAAGATAAAAAACTATAATAGCAGTTTATATTTTCATAATGACTCTTATGCTTTGCTTACTAAATATTTGAGAGATCTTTATAGGTATAAAGTTTTACTGAAAACTAAAAATAGGCTCTAAAGTAATATAAATATACAAAACACAAATAAACTTGAATCTTGCTTAAAGAAGTATGTGAATATCAAGGATATGTATTATGGATATAAATAACTAATTTGTGATACCTAAAAAAATAACTTTTAAGGTATATATAAGCTGCATGTGTAACTCAGGAGATTCCATATCTTACTGGTATTTCAAAGGAAAGATTATAAAATGTAAAAATTCTTAGAGAAAAGCTCTTCAGACATGAATAAGAAAGAATAAGTCTGTGAACAATTTTGAGTTTATGAATTCTAGAAACAAATCTTATACTAAACCATAGGAAAAGTGTAATAACACTGCTACTTTTTATTTCTGATTGGGAGAATATGAGCTTATAGAAAGAGTATATGTCATTGTATAATGTATATATTACTATTAAAATGTCAGTTAAGATTATATATATATTTCAATTTTTGTTATAAACTCTTAATGTTGAATTTAAGTTTTGGATGTTTATTGGCAAACATCATTTTTAATTTCAGTCAAGTTTAGAGATAAGCATTCTGAACAAATAAAAAGTACACTTTTATTATATTGCTTTATTTCAAATAACTGTCTACCTAACTCAATGATATGTAATTAATTGGTACCTGCTGTTTGCAAACTTTGTAGCTTATTAGAGCATCAGACCATTATATGAAGTGTCTAGAGCAGCTATTACTATTCTCATACAGAGGAGGACGGGCTTAGAGAGGTTAAAATATATCCAAGTGTGATCTAGATGGTGCTCTCAAAATGTGCCTGTAGACTGATGCCAGCCCAGGGACTTCATTATAGGTCAAACAGATGAGGAGCTGGTGCTGGATATTCATCAATATGCGGCTTTCTTCACTGAGCAATTATGGTTATGGAAAAAAATACTGGCTGAACTAAATAGTGTGCTTAGGGGGGTAGTTGATTTTTCTTCTTGTGCAAGTTCCTTATGTCATTATGGACCAGTAACAGCACTGAGTAATGCCGACGTGGGGCCGTTCTGAATTTCAGCCCTCCACACAGTACTTCTTCTGAGAAGGAAAAAGTCTTGTTCTTTCTTAGTCCCCTCTCACTGTATTAGCATATTTAAACACTTTATTGAAATCTGACTGATGTACTATAAACTGTACATATTTAAAGTTTACAATCTGATAAATTTTGATATACCCATATGTAAACCCAGGAAAGCAATACCTCAATCAAGGTGGGGAGCATATCAGTCACCCTGACAGTGTCTTTTTATTCCTTTGTAATCTCCACTCCTGTGCCCACCCCCTCGGCCCCAGATCTGCTTCCTGCCACAAAACATAATGACTTGTCCACATTTTTAAGAGTTATTAAATGGGATCTCTTTTTCTTTTTTGTAATTTGACTCCTTTCAGCATTATTTTGAATTCCTGTTGTTACACATAACAATAGTTCAATCCCTGGCATTGTTGAGAAGTTTTCTGTTGTAGAATTCTATCATGGTTTGTTTATCCACCTATTAATAGATATTTGGGTTTTTTAAATTTTTGGCTCATACAGTACACTGAATGCTGCACACTTGTGTCTGTCTTTATATGGACATACGCTTTCCTACGAATAATAGTGAGGAGCAAAATGGCTGGATGATATGGTAGGTTTATGTAATCTGTTCAAGAAGATGCCATACTTTTCCAAAGTGATTTTACCATTGTACGTTCCATTCCACAGTCTGTGGGAGTTCCACCTCCACTTCCCTGTCAGCACTTAGTGTAGTCAGTCTTCTTCATTTCAGCTGTTCTAACAGGTGCGTGTGTCGTGGTATCCCCTTGTGGCTTTAACAAGGACTAACGACACTGAGCATCTTTTCAGGTGCTCCCTGCCATCTGTGTGTCTTCGGCGAAGTGTTTGTTTTGGTCTGTTGTCTATTTTTAAATTAGATTGTTTTCTTACTGAGTTTTGGACATTCTTTATATGACCTGGATACAGTCATTGTCATATATTTGTCTTGTATTTTTTTTTCCAATCTGTAGTTTGTCTTTTTCTGTAAATAGACTTTATTTTTTTAGAGCAGTTTTAGGTTTACAAAAATATTGAGTGCATGGTACAGTGAGATCCTGTGTACTACATGTGCAGTTTCCCAGATTACTAATGTCTTATATTAGTGTGGTACATGTGTTATAATTAATGACTTACTATCAATACATTATTTTCAACTAATTTTCACAGTTTATTCAGACTTCCTAAGTTTTTACCTATGTCATTTTTCTGTTCCAGAATTCCATATCATATTTAGTTGTCAGGTCTCCTTATGCTTCCTTTGCTGTGATAGTTTCCCAGGCTTTCCTTGTTTTTAATGACCTTGACGGTTTTGGGGAGTGTGGGTGAGATCTTTTTTAAGATGTTCCTCTGTTGGAATATAATGTTTTCCTCATGTTCAGATTGGGGTCATGGGTTTTGGGTAGGAAGACCACAGAGGTGAACGGCCAGTTACATTACATCATGTCAAGGGTCCCTACTGTTAACGGGATTTATGATGATGTTGACTTTAATGACTTGGTGGAGGTAGTGTTTGATAGGTGTTTTTCACTGTAAAGTTACTCTCTTACTTCTCCTTTTTCTATAGTGTACTCTTTGGAAGGAGGTCATTCTGTGTAGCCAGTCCAAGTGGTCTGATTTTCTGTCCAGTCTGAGAATCAGCTATTTCTCCAAGATACCCTGGTTCATTTTACTAAAGAATGGTATTAGATATCAAGCTAGGTGTGTTCACTGCTATTGGGGCATTGTTTTTCTAAGGCCCTGTCAGCTGACAGAATCAAAATTGTGTATGTGTAAACTACCCTGTGTGCATACACATATCTATAAATACTTGTTTATATAACCATCTATATATTAAACTACACATGAGTTCATCCTGATGTCTCCAACTCGAATCCATTGCCACACGACCATTCTAGTCTGCTCCCCTCCGGTATCTGTAAATTTGAGTTCCAGCCATGAGAAACCTCACCCCCACCCCCCACCACTGATTTACTCAGTCTTTCCATTCCAGGATACATTCAGCAGTATCGGAGTTGGTAATCTGTACCCCATGGGACTAACAACTTGACCTTCTGGAAGGACTTGAGTGCATTTCCCTTTCCTTTCCCTTTTATAGACTGCACTCATTTCCAAAGTTACTTAGCTCAGCACCTTTTCCCTCGACTCCCTTCAGTGAGGTGGTTTTAGGTATTTGTAAGACCATTCGTTTTTTTTTTTTTTTTTTTTTTTACCACAATATGTACTCCTTGCTGGGCTGCCGTGACTCTTAAATGAGTTTTAAATGTGCACATTAAGCTTCACTCTGCGTGGAGCAGTGCCGAGTCTGACAGATGCCTGATGCCGCGTATCCACTGTGTGGAATAGTCCAGTACCCGGAAGGTCCCCTGTGTTTTCCCCATTCACCCCTTACAGCTTCCTCTGAACCCCAGACCGACCACCGGCGATTTTTAAAAAATGTCTAAATAGCTTTGCCTTTTCCAGAATGGCATATAATTGGGGTCCTACAGCATGGAGTGTTTTTTGACTGGCTTCTTGCACTTAGCAATATGCATTTACGTTTCTTCCATGTTTTTTCGTGGCCTGGTAACTCATTTACTTTTTTATCTCTGAATAAAACTTCATTGTATAGCTGTCTCTCAGTTCATGTATCCATTCACGTATTGAAGGACATCAGTGGTGGTCACTTAGTGTCAATTATGAATAAAGCTGCTGTGAACACTCACTGGCAGGGTTTATGGGGACACGTTTTCAAATCAACTGAGTAACACGTAGCAGTGTGATTGCTGGATCACATTGCATAATAAGTTTAGCTTTGTAAGAAACATCCAAACTTTTTTGAAGTCACTGTACCACTTTGCATTTCTTTTTTTTTTTTTAATTGTGGCAACCCATCCCCCGGAACACCTAACATGAACTCTACTCTCTTAATAAACCTTTTCGTATTCGGTACAGCATTAACTATGCACACTGTTGCACAGCAGATCTCCCGGACTTTCTCGTCTCGCGTCACTGAAAGTCTACGCTTCCAGCGGCAGCTCTTCAGTTCCCAGTCCCTAGCCACCGACACTCACCATTCTGATCTCCGCTCCAGGAGTTTGGCGAGTTGTCAGTGGAATCATGCGGTATTTTTCCATCTTTAACTAGCTTATTTCACTTACCGTGATGTCCTCGAGGGCCATTCGTGGTTTACCGCAGTGGTTTCCATTCAGTGTACTGCAAGAGGCACACTGGCGTGCTGCAAGTGTTTTTAAAGCTTTCAATTCCTGGCCAGTCGGGGACTTTTCTCTTGGATTATCAACTATAAAAAACGAAACGGCTGACACAATAATAGCCATTCAGTGTGAATGAATCAAAATCATACCTATTTTTTGTCAGATCAGCAAAAAATATGTTTTTCGGCATGCTGCAGAATTTTAGTACTTAGTTTACGTGTGCCACGAGATGAAAAGGGTTGAAGATCACTGATCTCACATGGTAGGGTTTCCTTTGCTAGGACTGAATGGTAGGCCATTGTATGTGCATACATTTTCTGTATCCGTTATTCCATCAACGGACATTTAAGTTGTTTCCACTTCTCGGCTGTTGTGGCTAATGCTGTAAGGAGCATAGGTGTGCAAATATCTCTTCACAGTCCTATTTTAAATTCTTTTGGATGAATATTTGGAGGTGGGACAGTGGGACTATATGGTAGCTCTCTTTTTACATTTCTGAGGAACCTCTATACTGTTTTCCATATTGACTACACCATTGTACATTCCCATCAACAGTGCATAAGGGTTTCAATTTTCCCACATCCTTGGCCGGTAGTAGTGGCAACGCAGATACTCACGTACCTTGTGTTAGCTTCTTATTATCTGTAATCCTTACAGCTACCCCTCAACATGCTACAGATACGTTTGTTCTTTTTCTAATTTAAATGGAACTGATGGCCATTTATTTCTCCAATTGTGTAACGTGGTTTTTAGAAACAGTAACCAGTGGAGGACATCTCTAAAACTCCTGGTCACTTTGCAGGCCAGAGAATGGCTGAGAAAGTGCAGATTCCCAGTAATTTCACTGGATGGATGTTAGTTCTTACGCTGGAATTCAGACTCTTACTGAAAGGTTATTGTATACTAGCAACTAATTAATGGATAAATAAGCTTCACACCTTTAATCTGTTAATTATTTTATTGTCACCATATTTCTGAAGGGAGAGAATGAGTTTAGAGGTTGGAAGCTTTTAAACTATTATAGAAAGACTGACAAATAGGCCAACTCATAGTTACAGTGAAGATTTTAAAAGAAGTTTGACATAATGCACCTCACAAATGGATGCTATTAAAGTCTGTTTTAGGAATTTTTTAATACAAGAGGACCTCATTTTTTCCTAATATATAAACTCCAGATGTTAAAATGTCAGGTGTATTATTTAAAATTATATATATTACATATTACATTTGTAATATATATTGCAAATGTATATATATTTTTTAATGTCAAAGTGGTACAGAAATAAGCTCCTGGAAAAATGCTGGTATTTTCCCCTATTGTTGAATAATACTGCAGAGAATTTCTTCCAAAGAAAAGGGATTTTGCTTTGTATTAAATTTTACAATAAAAGCTCTCAAATGATAGATTCATAATTTTAAACATTTTAGATTATAAAAAGATATGTCTGAACTCTCACATGTTTTTAAACATAGTACAAAGTAAGCTTTTTATATGTAGACATTTTTAATAAAAAAGTTTTATTTGTGTTTTAGGAATAAACAAGCTAACAGAAATAGTACATATTTACAGCAGTAACTACATTTTAGAAGCTGCACAACGGCTTTGTGGTTGTAGCTGATGGTTTTTGACATCAGCCTTCAAATGTGTTTCTTTCTTTCATTTGCTGCAACATTGAAAATCTTCTAGTGCAAAGTACATTGAACAGCAACTAATTTAATAGCAAAGCCACATCATTAACACAGCTGTTGAGTGAAATACAGTCCTGTGACTGCTAGGGCATCTGTGAGTCCTGAAATTAAGGGCACAAGAGTGTCTTGTGTCCATACCTGATTGCATGTAAGTTGATTTCATTTTACAAGAATACATGATCACTCAATGAATGATTAAGAGTAGAAAAAAAGATCATGAAGGGTAAGAGGAATCAGAGGATGAGGAACAGTTTCGTAATCACAGATTCACTGCTTAGGGGAAAATCTATTTCTTCCATGTGTATAAATCACAGTCTCCAAGATTCATGGATTTGGTCCACAGATAGTTTTTGAAATAGCAAAGACATAACATCACATACTTGAGGCACATAAAGAGAAATTAATGAAACAGCTAGAATATTTTAATCAAATCCCTAACAGAAAGGGTACACTCAAGCACACTTTATGAAAGTTTGATTTCAAATGTAAAAAGCAGGTACAGAAAACCACAAGTTTCATTAGACAGAACAGCAGTTTCAATCAGAAAATGCAGCATATATTCATACAAAATAGAAACTTGAATTATAAAAGTAAGGAGTCCACCTTTCTTGACATTTGTTGAACCTGTCTCATTTAATTAAAATTTCTATAGGTTTCCAGAAATACTTATTTTTGCCATTTAACTTTATTTTGGGTTTGGTAGATATACAAAAGTATCTGCTTATATAAGAAAGCAAATGCTTATGTCAAAAAAGCAAAAAGAACATTAAAATATTGTGATTTATGTTTCTTGGTCACGAAACGAGTTCTGTCTGCTGAAAAGGGAGGAGGGGACAGAGTTTACAAGAACTGTAATACTAGTCCAGATATGAATGAGCTAAATTGTGTTTGGTAAGAAGGTGGCTAGACAATTCAGCAAATTGACTAGTGCAGTTTTAAAAACACAAGGAATAAAACATGGAACATTTTCTAATGTATTTGGTGAGTTTAGCATAACGGATTTTGAGAGGCAATGGAAGGTATGAATTTCCCTCTATATATGTAGCACCTGCTTTTGAAAGCCCCAGCCATTTAGTACAGTGTGCTATGAATTAAAATAGCAGGAGATTGATTTGGAAAGCTTAGCTGAGTTTTGGATTGGATCAAGTTACAGGTGAGGTGGTAGCCAAAGAGGTGTTCCATTGCTGGCAGGATAGTAATTCCCCTGTTCTTTAGCCTAATGAGTCCTGCTTTCCCAAACCTCCAGAATCGCTGTGTGAAGATCTTTGCCCCAGGTCTCCTTGGGTAAAGTTAAAGGAGTGAGATAATTACTCCGACATGATGGATAGCCCAGAGAATTTTTCAAGCAAGCCACCCTTATCCAGATGCGTTTCTCTAAAAAAACAATTTTATTTGTATTTACACATAGTAAACTGTCCAATGTACATTTTCATTAATGCTGTAAATGACCGACAGCACTGTTTCACTTTAGCCATTAGGTTCCAATCACAATGGCACAAAATGCTGCCTGGGGGTCAAAAATCAAAAGCTTTTTTAAAGATGTCAAAAAACTTTTTGGTTCTTGTAAACATTTATATCATTTGGGATTTCCAGAAACTCATGACATCTAATGACTTTGTAATAATGCCACATGGTAGTTTTCATTGGGAGGGTTATACAAGTCCTCTCTGAAATAAGGAGTTGAGCCAAACGGCCAATGCATGTGTGTGTATCCAATCAGGAGCACTCCTTACTTAGAAGGGCAGTGGGCGTTCTGAATGTGAAATGTTACCTGTGTGTATAATTCTGTTTTCCATGATGCTGGGGTGGGTTAGAGTAATCAAAGGGCTTCCTTAAACTTGTCTAAGGGGCATTGTTGCAAAATATAAATTATTTCAAGCTTTATCCAGTGAGTATTTAAAACAGATGGAGGAAACAGGTTAATATGAGTTGATTAGCTTAAACAAAGTAGAAACACTGCAATTCAATGTGTTTGAGGGGGATATCAAGTAGAAAAAATATGTTATCCAGTAAAAGTTTGGTGGTTGGTTGCCACTCTGAGGTAAGGCTTGTAAATGATATATTTCTTATGCCGATGTGTAAATAATGTAACAGGAGAACAGGGAAGGTAACAGCTGAAAGGGAGTGGAGAGAAAAGGTATTTTTCTGTGAATCTGTGTATGCAGTCTTGAGGGACAGTGATGAATGTTAAGAACTGCCACATCCTCTTAGATAGTTCTAAACCTTCTATTTGTTTCTTGGCAGAAATAAAATCTGGTGTGCAGTGCTCTCTGGGAGTATTCTCTGAATTTTCAAGTTGTCCCAATTATGCAGTGTAGCCTCAGCTTTAAGCATAAACACCCACAAGTCTGGATTTAAAAGGTGTGCAATAAGGCAAATTTAGGTAAATGGAGGATAAATGAAACTTTAAACAAACATTTTCTCTTTTTTCCATAAAGGAAAAGCAGTAGTAATTAGCATAGAGATTTCAGTTCTGTCGGAACTGGTAGAATCTAGAATGGTGGTATTAGGAGTCCATTCGCTTAGTGATAAGCAATGGAAAAAAACAACCTCAGTAACCACTTCGCACAGACCCCAACTGGGGCTCAATGCAACTTTGCCTGCATTGTTAAAATCCATTTAGAGATTTGTAGGCATAGGCTTTATGGAGCTAAAATAACATGGGGTGAGTGGGCAGGGAACACCTGCCTCACGAAGTATTATCCATAATGCTGAAGCATCGCCCGTTAGAGAAATGTGTTTCTCTGTGGCTGCAGTTACTAATGTGGGTGGTTTAATCAGCCTTTACAGACCTACCATGTACAGAACAATAGCTGCACTGGGCAATACCAAAGAATGAGAAAGTGGGGCATTTACCCATAAGGACCTTATACTTTACTTAGGGAGGAAGAACATCTATTTGCAGGAGTTCTGGGAAATACACAAAGAAAAGACCTATTATTATTGGACGAAGAGGTTGCAAGAATTGAGGGAGGGCTAGCAGGAGAGTGAACAGATGAGGGAAGGCTGCTCATGGTCAGCTGTTTGGAGGATGTTGGTCTGATTCATAATCCACCATGGGGAAGGGTATGGGAAGAGGAACATCTGGGCAATGGGAATCAAATGTAAAACTGAGCACAGCAACAATATCATTGTGAGATGATGTGTGGTTATTGCAGTGGCAGGTAGGGGAGACCTGAGGATTAGCTCGCTTGATGGCTGAGTAAGGGGAACATGGAGAAATAAGGTGAGCATGAGTGGTGGAGAAGACTGCGATCAGACTTCTTTAGGATTTCATAGGGAGCCAAGACATTTTTTTCTCTCAGGTGTTAACATTAATTTATTAATATTTCTCATATCCTCCAGGTATGGGGATTATGAAAGCCCATTATTAGTGTGACTATATAATTTTATTAAGCAAATGGACAATTTTGAGAGTGAAAAGTGGCTCTGTTGATAATTATACACCACTGTCTTTCTGTCTTAGGAAAACTGGGTCCTATGGTCCCTAACAATGATGTTATCCAAAAAGAATCGGGGCACACTGTGGGCTATTAGTTGCTGTGCTACCTGTTCCTTCTGCACTTTCCTTTGAGGGAGGACTGAAGGGCTTTAGTGTGGCAGGTGGGGGAAGGGTGGAGGAGAAGGATAAAAGAATAAGACGATAGACTGTGCATACGTAGTAGCTAGCTGTTGGGAGTGAAAATCCTTCTTTCCTCCTGCTTCCCACTCATTTTTGAACTAACCAAAACCTGGATCATCAGGCAAAAAGGACACAAGACCGTGGTTGGGTCCAGGACGGGGGAGGATCACTGAAGGGGATTGCAGTTCTGCTCGGGTGTTACTTAGAAGTTGGCTTGTCCACTCATGAGGGGCATTTCTTAGATTTTCCTGACCAAGTGACACCTTTGAGAGAGCTGCAAATAGAGACCATACTGATTCACATTATCTGAGATTCTCTAATGCTCTTAGAGGGAAATATTGTACTGTAGATTATTATTAAAGCCATAAAATAATTTTTTTGCCACTTGCCTTCCAATTTAACTTCTTGTTCTATATACTTTTTAAAGGAATATGAAAAAGTAGTGATTTGGATTCACTTGACAATCTGATGATGGCTTAGTCCCAAAGACATGCCACAAGAAGCATCACTAAATTTCTGGGGTTGTGTTAGCAGAGGCCATGGTACTTCTCCATCTTTCTGGGGATCCTACCTAAGTGAAAACAAAACAAAACACCCTTTGAAATTTAGTTCTGGGAGGGAATTGGAACTCCTCTGATGGCATGCCCAGAGTCACACCATTGGGCAGTGGTAGAGACAGCGTAAAGGCCAGGTCACACGCTCTGAATTCCAAGGATGTTGTCTCTCCCACTATAACTTCTCTCTTCCAACTTCCCAAGCGGCTCATTGATTGTTCGTGTTTAAAGTTCGGCTGTGCATTGCTTGGTATATGTGTGGAGAACTCTCTGTTCTCTAAGCATAGAAATGCTATCTAGAGGAAAAATATTCTATATATTTTATAGGGGTGATTTAGACAGTTTACATTATGATCTGTTAATGTCTGCTAGGAAGTCAAGGGGGGTTATGTAAGGTGATCTCTAGAGGTGAGAATCTGCAATAAGAATAAGACACAGAAAAGATGGAGTGGGTCAAGTTCCTAGAGGATAGTCTGTAACAAGTGGTGTGCTCAGTGAATGATAAGCCATTCTGGGAGGACTAATAATAGATTTTTAAACGGCATACAATTAAGGCTGAAGGAGGGTGTCAATAAATGGGTTTGATGAAAAAGAATTGATGATGTATGAGTTGACCATATTACAACTACATAATGTAAAGAGATGGTATTATCAAGCATTGGTTTAGATAATATAGGTTTTCCTAGGCTTGAGCTAATAATTTTTATTTCCATGTTATTTTGAATTATGCTGGGAAAGAGAAGGTTTATGTAAACACATGTGCTTTTCAAATAAGGGATGGAAAAGCAGAAAAGTAACCCAAAGCAGTTCAGAGGGGGCTACAAGCTACTTTTTAAAGACATTCAGAGTAGGAATTTGAGAACATTATTAAAATTTATTATTTTTTTCAGATTCAACTGAAGATTAGCAATATAAGTTCACAAAAGCTGAAGCTTTCAGATATTCATGGACAAATGGCTTATGAGATTTGAAATGAGAAGACAAGTACCGTATTTTTCAGACCATAAGACACACATAGGTTTCAGAGGAGGAAAATAGGAAAGAAAATTTTGAAGCAAAAAATGTGGTAAAATATTTAATAGCATAAATAACATAATATTTCACCAATGTAAATGTAAACAGAACTCAACAGCAGTATTAACAACCATTATTCTTCCAAAATTTGGGGGGGGGGAGTATGTCTTATAGTCTGAGAAATACAGTAAATGAATCAATTTCATTGGGTTAAGACATGAGGCAGGATGGTTGTATAATGCTGGAAGGAACGAACATAAGAGAGGTAATCTATTTTGTACAGTGAACCCCACAAAATGCACACACATATCATATTTTAATAAGTTTCACTTATAAAAATTATATTGGAGAGTGTCCCTCCTTCCCCATTTCTCTTTAAAAGGAAATCCAGGGAGAAGCAGGAGCCAGGTAGCAATTCTGCTTCCTCCTATTTATTCTTCAGCTTCCTACTGGGGGTGTTTTAAGCTAGTGAATCTGTGACCCTGTATACCTAAGGCAAATGCAAATGTATAAAGTTATTTGGCCTGTCTTTTATTGATTTATTTTTTTCTATTCTCTGCAGAGGAAATGCAGGTAAAGTTGTTGAGTGAAATGGTTTTCTTCCCCAGCTCAGTCAAAAATACAACACCTACTTTTCCCACAGTTCATCCCTACTGAAGCCTTTGTGATGAGTGCTGGTTGGATGCGTGAGGTATCTGGGGGCCAGTCAGGGATGGTTGTGAGCCCCTTGATGTACCAAGGAGTTTTTACTTAGGAAAAACAAAACAACTCTTAGATGTCTTGAGTTCGAATAAGGAAGTTCTTGCTACTGGAGAGCTAAAAACACACTACAAACTCTTTCCCTTACCCTCCCGGGAACTTAGTATTTTCTGGTTTGCAACTCTTCTATTAAAAAAGCATTCCCTTTCAAATGTCTGCTTTTGAGCTGCAACCAGTAACGATGAATTCTCTTTTGGTGTAGTTGATTTCAGTTAATTAGATAAAGCAAGATTAAAGTAAAAAAGCATAATGTATTTTCAACCTAGAAATTGATTAGTTTCAACAGAGCATTTTTTCTGATTCAGTGGATGGCGGATCCTAGTTGGCACATTTGTGAACCAAAATGTCTCACAGTGATGGCTCCATGCACCCTCCTGGCGTTTAAAATGCTGGCACAAAAAGCTCTGTCTTGCCAAGTTCTTACCTCTAAGAAAGGCTTTGGGCACTCTGAGATGTGACTAAGAAACAACCAATCTAAGACCCTGCTTGCTTGGATATTATGAATTTCTGTGGATACTATCACCCTCTCTGGGGCTGCCAGGCTGCATGGAAACACATCTTATGGCATAATATCCCACCATTTTGATTTTTTTCAGGAATACCAGGATTTGGGAGAAATATATTTGAGAATATTTAATTATCAAATTCTCTTTTAACTAGCATGTATCAAACATACCTTGGGCCCCCAATTGAAAAACACTTGTTTTAATTCCCAGTATTTCTCTTTAGCTTTAAAAAGAGTGACATGGTTACCTCTGGATCTTTCAGAAATGAATCAGCCATCTGGTGTTATCAATGTCATTTGCTATCTCTTCCTTTTCTCCTCCCCATTATTTGGACATTTGACCCTGATCGAACCCAAACATCCACTTCTATTCTTGTTAAAAGTTCTGGGAAACATTGTGGAAGGAAAAAAATTAGAAGCTAAAGCCATTGGTGCAAATGAAGCTTTGGATTACCTGTGGATTTTGACCATCTCTTCCATTCCTTACCCCCCGTAAAGCACAGATAATTTGGTATCCGAATATATAAATAGCCACAAATGACATAAAAACACGTCCACTTTTCAGGGCACATTTCCAAGAGCGGCTCGCTACCGTTTCTGTCTCTGCTGGTGTGCTGTTCCCGAGCCCCGGGGGCCTGCAGCCTCCTCGGCAGTTCCTGTCCCTGCCGGTGGGGCTGGGGCGTGAGGCCGTGATCACAGACACCTGGCGGAGTCACACAAGTGGACGCAGAAGATGGCAGAGAGAGAGAGCAAGAGCTCAACAGATTCTGGACTGGGCCCAAATCACTAGTCATTTCACTTCAGGAATAAAAGCAAGTGCCTTAGAAGCTTACATTATTTACAATGCTCAGATATTTCAAATGTCCACCCAAAGCTGAGGACCACCACTCAACAGGGAACAGTTCAATGAAATATGTACAGAATTTACAAGGAAGTTTACATGATATTCTACATCCCGTTACCGAATTTACCTTTGTGTCTACTTGTTTGCTTTTAGAAACTGAGATAGTTTTGTATATCTGTCCTCCCCATCCCAGTAACTGCTGATTGGACCAGCATGAACAAATGCTTGCTTGCACATACCCTTTTCTTCCTTCTGGGATATATGGTTACACTTTGTTTAGGAGAAAAAATTGTGGCATATCACCCTTTGGTAAGATACTATTCAAAATTGTCCATACAAGAAATCTTGGAGATCATTTCCTTTTAGCATTATAAATACCTTTTTCTTTGTTTAACACGGCAAATTTTAACCGAGCTCCTTTTTTAAATGAATTATTTATAAAGTAGTCATTGATTTTAGGAGGAAAACCTATCTTGGATCCGTAAACCAAGCTTTATTCTCTGCACCACATTTTTCTCTTGGCACTTTCAAGATCCTTCATTGATTGTAATACACAATAAAGATGGTATGTATGAAAACACGTAACACTTAGTCAGCAGAATTACCAACCAGTCTGCTGTTTCTATTTGGCAATATAGAGGAGGCAATAATCTTGGGTAATTCAAGCCAAAAAAATGTCTTTACCTGGGTCTTTGCTTTACAAAGCTGATAAGTGTAATACACACATCACCCCTGATATTTTAAGCCAAAGAACATGAGTGGGAGAAATGAGTGTGTAGTCCTCGCTGTCAAGTGAAAGATGGGGTTTACGTTGGATCTCACAGGTGAAGTTCATGACACAAGATAGGTCACAGTTTCAGAACTGTGAACTTGGAGTCCCCTGGACGTGCCTATAGCATAAGAGAGTCCATGCAGTTGTCAGCCTCTGCTGCCACTTCAGTGATGAAGGAGATTATGGCTATTTTCATGGCAGAAAGAAAATAACCAAATAGTTAAACAGTAAATCTCTATTATGTCTTGATCTGAATCTTCCAGGAATAAGGGCTGGTTCAAGGGTGCTTAAGAATGTCTAACAGCTTTCATGTTTTATGTACATCATTTCGGATAAAACAAGGGAGAGAGGGAGAGAGGAAGGGTTTTTTTCCCATTCATTTTTCAGCCTGGAAGAAAAGTGGGTGGGGTCCAAAGCAGGGAGAATTTGCTTAGGAGGCATCCAGAAGAAAGAAGTGGGGATTAGGGAGCATTCACCAGAAACACGGCGGCTTCTCAGGCTTTCTGGCTGCCATCACCTCTTAAGTCAGAGCTATTTAACAGGGTTGCAGGGTGGTGGTTGTCACCCCTGTACCGTCCAGGAGGGCATACAGTGACACCATTTTGCGCCTGATGGAATACTCAGGCTTATAAATTTTACATTTTACAAAGGTTAAGATAGAAGAATTCCAAATGTTCTCTTTCTCCCTTAAAGATACATCTAAATTACAAGCATAAAATTCTTTAGACTTTTAAGGCAAGATACAAATAATAAGAAAATTTGAATTACCTCAATCTTTTCCAAGAAGAATGATCTAAACAGATAAATAAAGAAAAATGTTTTGTTAAGGAACACAGAGTACGGATACTTTCTATCTGATGTAGCATTTCATCCTTAAAAGCTTTTTAAAGTGTTTTGACATCAGAATGATTCATTTCTGTTAAGCATTAGCCAAACGTCTCCCTTTCTGTGTTGAAAATAGATGGCTACACAGTGGTTCCTGGGTGGTCTTTGGGAACATTGGTATGCTCACTTTCCACCCCATTTGGGCATTTTACAAGGGCACAGTGACTCACCCTGCCAAGGAACTACTCAGTTTCAAAATGGGTTACTTCATCCCCAGGAGCTAAAGATTTCCTCAACCAGGGAACTGTGATTGTGCAATCAAAACCTAAATGAAAATTAGGTTTTTCTTATTAAATCATTTCTATTAATCTCTTATGAAAACATTGGATAGTTTTCCCAGGTAAAGAAGAGTTTTTATATTTTTACTAATATGTATTATCTGTTAGCCTTAACCATTCATTATATTCTGGGATAATCTTCTTGCTTTCTAAAAGAATATCTTATCACTTTCTCTCTACTTGGCCTCATCAGTAGGAATTCAGCCTTATCTTTCAATTAAAGCTACAATTTCTAGTAGCTGATGTGATTGTAAACATGGACCCTGATCATAGCCTTAGGGAGAAAGCCAGAGCATCCCTATTATTACCTCAACCCTATCTTATATCCAAGAAGTAGGTCCCAATTGCCTCCATAACTGGTTGGTCAACTTAGGGTTTCACTCAACTTTGCAAATGAACATGTAGAATTCTTTAACGCTCAAGCTAAAGCAAACACACAAACAAAGCAATGGGGCTTTAATGACATAAAATGGGACGGACCTCATCTGCAACTGGTTAGACATATTTAGAATTGTGTTTTGGGCGACTGAGAGATGGCCCTTCTCTGACGATGACCAGAGTGATCTGTGGACAGAGATAAGGCAGCACAATGATGATGGTGATTCATGAGTGTAGACAGGGTCTTTACTTTAGGGGCTGGTATGAATGTTTAAAGGCCCAGTGAGTTTGTCATAGTGGCTGTTATCTCTGGCTTTGCTCTTTTCAGATTTCCTTTAAAATAAAGCTCTGGCCTCAGAGAAGTATGACACCGAAACCGGTGTGCGTTCATTTCCCGAAACAACCACTTCATAGTGTGGAATGCAGAGCTCAGAGAGCAGAGCCCTAAGGTGCTAGCTGAGACCCGGCCAGCTAGCCGATCACCTTTAGACACTGCTCTCTGGAAGGCTAAGAAATATATACTATTTGATTGAAGATTTGGCAGTTCAGGTAACTGCCCAGGCACCCTTTTCACAGCACGTAAGTCTCGCCTTCCTCCTGGAAAGGGCAATATTTTTCTCAAGCAAAAATTGCTCGTGATCCCCATCTTTGAAGCCCTCTCCTCCTATCCCCCTTCCTCTTACACTCTCTAGAGCAGGGACGAGGGAAACATGAGGACATTGTTTCATGGCACAGTGTCAAGTGATTCCAGGCTAATGAATGAGATCAGGGCTGCTCGTTTGAAATAGTTCAAAGAAAAAAAGTCATCAATCCCCATACTCTTATCCTCAAGAAGAAAAGAAAAATGTCCTCCATGGTTATCGGGTTGGATTTTAACGTGAACTTTAAATCAGCCTGGAATTCTGAGAAAGAAGTATTCTTCCAAATATTCGGTTTAATGGAGAGGTGAAGCTGGCAGATTGGGTTTGCATAACCTCCACCAGCCCTTGCCAATCCCTCCCTCCTCCTCCACGGACCCGAGACCCCTTCTGCTTTCCAGAACTGGGGGCACTTGGGAGTGGAGGGGAGTCTTCCTTCCTCTTCTAGGCTCCTTTCTGTTTTCTTTTCTTCCTGGAAATCTGTAACTTGTCAATGGCTTTTTTTTTTTTCCTTCTGAGATCCTGGAAATTGAGTTGTTTTTTGGCAGTATGAGATTGTTACAGTTTACCAGGAAGCAGTTTGAACAGAGAGCTAAGTCCTCTTTTCATTCTTTACTAACAACAAAATTAATACAATCCGGGGCAACTAGGAAGCACTGCTCAAGAGCTACCTATCTAACTTCTGTGTGTGTGTGTGTGTTTGTAAACATGGCAATTAATAGAGCTCTGAAAGAGCTGATAACCTGGACCACTGTAGACTGGGAAAAAAATAGGTTTTTTTTTTTTTGAAGTAAACATGGTGCGGTAATAAAATTGATATGCAAGACCTAAAACCAATTAGATGGCTGAATCTCTTACCTCAAAAAGCACAGCAGTATCGCTGCTGGGGACCTGTGGGGTTAAAAGTCAAGAGAAGAGGAAAGTAGCCGTTTCTGAACCATTCGGACAGACCTTAGTGTACATAGTAAAGCCAATAAACGACGTTGAAAAGAGAAAAGGTGATGGGGAAAAACATTCGGGACCACTTGTCTATGGAATTCACATCAGTCAAGTCGGGGATCTTGACCTTGAGCTGCGAGGCGCGCCGGCGGATGCGCCCCTTGTTGTGCGCGCCGTGCCGCTCGAGCGCGCGCCCGTAGGCCTCGCGGCTGCTCATGGGCTTGCGGTACTGGATGCTGGCGCTGTCATACGAGTACATGGTGGTCTTGGGGTCGCTCACGCCTGTGAGCACTTCCGAGCCGCTCGTCTCGTTCCTGATTTCCAGGGTGCTAAGGAGAATGTTGCCGTGGGCGTCGACCTGTTCGGGAAAGGACAGGCTCAGGCACAACTGGTTTTCCTTAACCTGCATCTGATGACACCGCGTGGGGCTCATTAAACACTGTCAAATGGACAGCTTGCTCTGAGTGCTCCTGGATCTGGAGACGGTCTATCTATCTATCTATCAATCATCTATCTGTGATCCATCCATCCATCATCTATCTAATCTACCATCCGCTTTCATCCATTCATCCATCCATCATTTGTCTCCACCCACAAAACCTTTGTATGTTTGTGTATGTGTGCAGACTATATATATATTTGTATTTATATATTATATTTGTTAGTAACTAGCATTTATTGAATCAATTTATGTACACATGTATACAAATAACATGTTACAGTATGTTTCTTGTTACAATACTGGTACATGTAAACTTTTAAAACTAGAAACAGGAAAACAAAAAATAAAAAGTAAATATCCTATCTCACCTCAGTGTCCATTATTTTTAACATCCTGCAACCTTCCACTCTTTTTTTCTATTCATGTATATTTACAAACACAAGTTCTCTGATGTAATTTGCTTTACAACCTGGTTTTGTCAGTTAACAGTATAACTTGGTCATCTTTCCATGGTAATAAATATTCCTCTGTGATATCATTTATTTATAGCTGCTATGGATAAACCATAACTGAATTAGTTTATTGTTATATATTGATTTGTTTTCCTTTGGTAGTATTATGTAAACAAGCCTGCAAGGAGCATCTTTAAGCTGAATCTTTGTGCATATCCATAATTATTTCTTCAGGCTAAATGGTCAGAAATGGGATTCTTGGGTCAAAGGGATAGGCCTGGCTATACTTTGACTTTGGCTTCTACATTGTTGTCCGCCGTTGCTCCCTGCCATTTCAGTGGTTCCTATTGGAGATGTTCTGGTTCTCCTCTGTGCTGTGCTGCCACACACACTTTTGGAACTACAAGAAATGTGAACATGTCTGGCCTACAATATGACTTTGTCTAACTTCAAGCTGATACACTTTGCAAATTGACTTACCTGGAGGAGACCTGGTTCATTCATGCACATGAGTTTGACGTACTTCCAAGGGTCACTAAGGCAGCTGTGTTTGAATCTAGTATCATTAGCACAGTATCTAATTTATAGTAAATGCTCCATAAATGCTTTCAAATAGGACTATTCTTGGTAAACACTTATTGAAAGTCCAAGGTATATAGGTAGGCAGGCAAAAACCAGGTTATGAAGAAAGAGAGAAAAGCATAGAAATAGGAGAGACAGAAAACAAAGGTACGGGGTTGGGATGTAATGTGGGTACATCACAGAAGAGAACTAAGATTAGTGGTGTCCACCATCATGCCTAGCATTACGGCAGGTGCTTTGTATATATTACTTGTGTAATACTTACAACATCAAACCGCCTCGAGTTTATCCCCTCAGGAACTGCCAGATCCTGGTTACAACCCATGTTTTGTCTGATTCAGAGCTCCTGTGCTTTTTACTGAGAAAGGGCCACTTCATAGTCCTTGGCCTTCACTCCACCTCACAGTGAATTTAGTGATGCAGTCAATAGTCCAAAACTTGAGGTAATTGGCAAGTAGTGGTGACTGAGTCTGTCCCCCCTCCTCTCTTTTTTCATCTCTCCTCATGTCCCTCTGTGAAGCATTTTGCTCCAGTCTAACTGAGCTACCCATTGTGCCTTCACTGGCACTTCTGGCTTCCTTATTCAGCAAATTATAATTGACTTTTGTTGTTGTTAATAACGACTATTATTGACTTCTGCTGTGTAATTTATCTCTGTTATTCTCACAACAACGTTATGCAACATATGATAGTCTCCTAGTTCAGCAGATGGGGGAGCGGAGGCTCAGACAGCTGAGGCAAATTGCCTAAGGTTAAACAAAGAATAAGGGCCCAATTTGGGATCAAAACACAGCATACTCTTTGTCTCAAATATAATTTTCCCTCCTCTTTTCATGTTAATCAATATGTTTTCTTCAATGCTCAATTCAAATCCTACTTCCTCTGTGTAACTGTGTACCTTTCCTGATCAAGGATGAACTCTCTCTCAAAAAACCACATTGATTGCATACTATTTTCCAGATACAGTGTGTGTCAAGGATGTGTCTGTGTGTGTGTGAGTGTGTGACTGTATACTATATACACACATATACTAAGTCTATGGTTGAAAAAGTCAAGTATATGAAAATTTAGGCTACTAAAGATTTGAAGTGACAAGAGCAAAGCACAGACTTCGTTTAAAAAGGGACAACTATACTAGACGATAAGGTGGTGTACATGACTTTGCTAAGTGCTGTGGTGTTCCAGTCAAGAGAATCATAAAACATGAATTTTGTCCTTCAGCTAATACTTCTTAGAGATACAAGAGTAAGATGTAATACTGGGAGTGAGGAGAATTTTTAACCAAAGGATAAATAGTGCAGTATTGACCATGAGCAGGGGTTCATGAAAGCGATACATCATCAGAGGTCAAGGACGACTGCGTGAAGGAGGTGAAGCTCGTACTGGGTCTTAAAGGACGGGCAGAAGACAGAACAAGGAGTGGGCATTGAAAACTCTTTCCTAATCCTGACTTTATTATAAACACAGTTTCCTCATCTATAAATGAAAGGTTTTCCCAAGGTAATCTGAAGGGTCTGTTTCCTACTTTTGACAGTCTGAGTGTGAAGCATATTCTAGGCAGAAGACATAACATACTAAAAAGAAAGTAGTAAAGCTGAATCACTTGATCTGTACTGTAGGCATCATTAAATTACATTATTGTGAAATTTCTCTAAGTAAACAAGTCACTAAAATTTAAAATCAGCCAATGAAGGATACAGATGCTCTTCATTAAACAGAAGTCAAGGCAAAAAAGGTACATTTTATTAAGATATTTTGGTCTACCTTGGTGGAGACTCTGATGCACTTATAAATTGCATGCATTTTATTTGTGCAAATCCCCAAAACATTCTGTCATTGATCTAGAAATCATAGCTTATAGTGGTGTGACATGTGACATGATGAATCCATTTTTGCAACCACCCATTATGATATAGTTAAAACAACATTATTGTTAGGACAGTAGAAGAAGTGTCATAAAACAATTCTCGGTCCCCTCCAGTATCTCTCCTGCACAGTCTAGGTTTTATCCTAAAAGCTGCTGTTACAGACTGTGTGTGTGTGTGTGTGTGAAAGAGAGAGAAAGAGAGAGAGAGAGATGGTGTGCTCATAAATTACTGCTCAGGTGATTTCATCCTCCACTGTTCAAGCTCTTTGCTGCTGGGTAAAGAGCAGGTGTGGTAACCACACCACTGCTGACATCAGCAAGCTTTTGGTTGACTCTAACCCCTGCTCTTTGGAAAAGAGTGATTTTCATTTTGCCTTAAACTTTGAAAACATCCAAGGCATCCTAATATCTATAGCTTTCCAAAAAGTAGTATCTACAGAGAAAGCAGCCCTTGCTTTTTCAGAAGCAGCAAGGAGCCACATTGGGCATTGCTTCACCATGCGCAAAGGTCAAGTGCTGTCTAGTTAGTAAGAAAATGTCAACATCTGACTTGGACACAATCCAGACACTGAAGATTTTAAAGCCTTGAAGCAGGAGGACGTGAGGCAAGTGAAAATGCCAACATACTGGATTTCTAGGGCATATATAGGCCAATATATTTCCTGACGCACGCTCATGTTGAAATAACCGTTCAGAGAGAAAATCACTCTCTGCACCTCATGCTGCCACAAAGGAAGGCACTTTCCTCTCCAGTCCCCGGGAGAGAAACTATGCTTCCAGCTTCTGCTGTCTGTCTCCTCCGTCACTGTGGCCTACTCGCCCATCTGATGGGTACAGGCACATCAGGCTCTGTGTCTTCCAGGCTTTTCCCTCCCTGTAATCTGCTTACAGAGAAGGGGCAACCTAGGTGAGGATGTTCACGCTGAACCTGCCAGGTTGGTGGGGAAGGCCTGCAGCTACTGGTGGCTCTGGGGGTCAGGGAGGTGCATCTGCCCAATGCTGTGGGCGTTGACTGTATTCCATCAACCTCACTCCTCAAACCAACATCACTGATGCTTTTTCTTGTCCTGCTCTTTTAGGTTAGAGTGTCATTGAACCTACATTTAGAGAAAATGGATACACTTTTTATTAACACTTCAAGAAAGTCAATAAATAAGCCCTCTCTCAAATGATCAACATGCAAGCTCTGGATACTAACAAATAGAAGCAGAGAATGAAGCTTAAGATCCATAGCCCCGAGGGCTTGGGGCTTCACCCATACCCCAGATCCTATTACACAGGCATATTTTCTGTGCTATAAGAGGTCATTTTCAGTGGGTCATGGATAAATGTTTAAATGTTATAGGTCACTTATTCATTCATTTATTTATTCAGTAACTGTTTATTGAGTGCTTATGAGGTGTTAGCCCTGTTGCAAACACTGATGAGGAAATCAGCCTCTCTAGCTCTGGCTGGTGTGGCTCAGTGGATTGAGCACCGTTCTGCAAGCCAAAAGGTTGCAGTTTCAATTTCCAGTCAGGGCACATGCCTGGGTTGTGGTCCAGGTCCCCAGTAGGGGACGCATGAGAGGCAACCACACATTGATGTTTCTCTCTCTCTTTCTCCTCCTCTTCCCCTCTTCTCTCTCAAAAAATAAATAAAATATTTCAAAAAATAAAAATAAAAGAAAAGAAAACAAAAAAGAAATCACCCTCTCTATAAGCAATAGGACATTATATCCCATATCTTGGAAATTCAAAGATCTTGACTAATCAACCCTCTCAAGCTGGTATCCTCCTGTACAAACCCTGGGGCTTTCCCCTCTTTCTATTAGTTTTCAGTGTTTCATTAGACACATACTATGACTTCTTTCAAACTCAGATTTTTAGTTCTTTTTCCAACACACTTTTATAATTTTGTTCACTATGGCCATGAGCTCCACCTTTCCTTGCCTGCTGAGCCTTTCTCTGATCTTTCCTCCGAAGGTCATGATACTTAACCTTGAGGTTTGCTGACCGCGGGCACATCTCGGAGGGGCTCACATATAAAGGAAAGTCTAGGAATTCAGCACACAGACCTGGACTGGGGGATCCTCTCCTTCCCTTTTACAGCACGGTGCTCATCAACCTCCACTCTGGCTCTTAAATTCTGAGGACACATGGTCCTCGGAAGGTAGCAGTGAACATAATAGATGACTTTTTGAACTATTGGTGCTTAGATTGTTATGGAGAAAAACATTACCACCATGGAAAACAGTATGGAAGTTCCTAAAAAATTAAAAATATAACCGCCATACAATGCAGCAATTGCACTTCTGGGTATTTATCTGAAGGAAATGAAAACACCAACTCAAAAAGATACCTGCACCCCACATTCATTGCAGCATTACTTACAATATCCCAGATAGGCGAACAACCTAAGTTTTGCAACTAGAAGAAATTCTGCCCCGAGATGGGAACGCAGAAACCCTGCTCTAGTTTCCAGCGTGCTTTACAGATTTCGGACTTGCTGTTTTCCACAATCACATGAGCCAATTCCTTAAAATAAATCTCTTTTTGTGTGTACATTTGTTCTGTTTCTATTGGTTCTGTTTCTCTGGAGAACCCTGAGTGATAGAAAGGGTCCTGTAAAATTCATGAGGGGGGTTTTCAAATGACTAAAGCTTTACTGATTTGATGGTTATATTTCTTCCCTCAACAGAAACTCTACAAAACATACAATCCATTTTCTAGTTTGGGTCTATTCTTTATTCCACCCTCTCTCTCTCTTTCTCACCCTCTCCTTCTCTCTGCCTCCAGGATCCCCCAAACAGCGCCTTAGGCAGTGAAAAATGTTGCCACTCACTGAACTTAATTGTTCTGGATATTTTCAATATATAAACATAGCAGAACTCATTTCAGTGTAATTGGAATAAAATATAATCTTGTTTTCAGTGGCAGTTTTAAAGCCCTGTTGAGAAATACCTCCGGGCTCAATCTACTTGCAAACAGTAGATTATTTCCTGCTTGCTAACTGATTCAATTAGATTCGTATCCACGAAGTGAGTCTGAAAAGCAGAGCAGGAAGCCGAGTGCAGTGATGCTGGCCACACTCTGCGCTGCCCTTCGGAAGCCTGCAGTCCGCAGAATGAAGCTGTCCAGGGCAGTGGCCGCCTTCACCTGCTGAGGGCAGAGAGCCACACAGCCACAGCTTCCGCCTGCCCCTCCCACTCCTCCGCTGTACCGCATTCACGCCGTCGCTGTCAGTCATTCGTTCTCATCAGGACGGCCAACCCTCCATCACTGGTTACTAGGGAGTGCCAGTATTTGAGATGATTCCTCTTGAAATTAAATATAAAATGCTTTATAACCAGTAAATGCATTCAGTACTGAATAATGCAAGTAAGGTTCATTTTTCAGATTCGTCTTCAGTGAACCCTCTTAAAACATTCGCCCAAAATCTCATCAGCAATGCTTTGTTCTTCAGGTAGAGAAAAGAGTAATTTGGGCCAGATTCCTTTCATAGAGTCGAAGGGGCGATTTTTAGACTGTAATGTCGGTGCGTGGGGGAACGTCTTGGAGTTTTAGAGCGCCGAATGTGGTGTCTCATCACGTGGAATCTCCTGCTTTAGTGCCTTGGCCAGGGTTCCTTAGGCAATCGGCATAGCACTTCTATGCTTGATTCCTCCGGAGGGGGGCGCATGATGAACGGAAGGTGGAGTGGAATTATCAATCAGCTTAGATTCTCACACAGGGGTTTCAGGAGAAGGAAATAGCTGGGAAAAGGTACATTCAGGCCACTTAAAGTGTCAACACACAGATTCAAAGCCATCTATTATTAACACACATATTGTTACCACTAACTGTCCTAATAAAAATAAATGTCCTTCATTAGAAAACATTATATATATACACATATTTAATTTTGAAA
This sequence comes from Phyllostomus hastatus, assembly GCF_019186645.2. Taxonomy (NCBI): domain Eukaryota; kingdom Metazoa; phylum Chordata; class Mammalia; order Chiroptera; family Phyllostomidae; genus Phyllostomus; species Phyllostomus hastatus. The sequence goes on along the minus strand of NW_025333709.1, from coordinate 29,082,012 downwards.
GGTACTAAACAGTTCTCATTTTAGAAAGGCTTAAACATTTTTTAAAAATATAGGAGTATAATAGGAAAATAGGTCTCAATTACACATGAAGTCTAGGAGCATGCCTTTTGGTTTTGTAATTAATTTATTACTTCGCTTATTATTTTGGGATATTTAAGTGCCTAATCTGTGCCAGGCTCAGTGACAGGTGTCACAACACTAAAGATGGAAGAGACCGTATGTGCATTTAAGGCCACTCTGTCCCTGCAGCCTTTATCATTACCTGGCACCAGGTGTGTGTCTGTGTGTGTGTGCTGTTCGCTGTCGGTCTGGCTCGCCAGAATGTGAGCTTTTGTTTTAGTCATTGCTGACAACGTCCCCAGTGCACAGAGAGTGTTCACATAGTATGGACTCATCAGATATTTGTTAAATGGAAAAGAAAAGAGGAAGCACTGGGGGTAGGGCTAAACTAGAGGAGGAGCACCAACTCCACCCGAGGAGTGAGGGAAGACATCAGTCAAGACGTGAATCTGGGTAAAAAGCCAAACAAAGGTTCCAAAGAGTGAAAACATGGCACTTTGGGAAAAACTGTTTAATTCTGGAGCCAAGCGTGTGTTGGGGAGGGGGAGAGGGAGGCATGGCAAGCAGCAGAATAAAGCACAATGCGATTGTGGTGGATCTTGCTGCCCACATTTTCGAGTCTGGATGTTTTCCTTTAGGCAAAGAGTGTGAGGTGGATTGTGACGAAAGCCTACTGCTTTGATATCCCTGATACGATTCCACCTTCCCGATAACATCACCCTGACAGTCCTTTGGTTGACGTGACTGAGGTGTGCCTCAGGGAGCAGCATGCGACCCAGACCTGAGGCTTTAATGTTTTTTCATCTTCCGGGTAAGAAGGATCGATTTCTTCCTGATAATATGACTCAGTCCTAGGACTTCTGGTTGCAACTATTTGGTATAAGAAAGTACTTTTCTTGTGGGGTTGTAGAGCTTTGACATTCTAAACTCTGGAGTTGTGGAAGACCAGGACAGAGGGTCTACTGGAAATAAAGCCAACAGAGAGGGGAGCAGAATTACGAGATGAAGAGAGATGCTTGCTAGCGACACTGTGTGAACATCTGGATACAGACACGTGTGGAACGACAGCCATGCCTGGGCTCTCTGTTACATCCGCCAAAAAATCTCTCTCCTTTTTTGTTTCTTAGGCCAGTTAAGTAAGCTTGTTTCCTTTCTTGTTCATGAAAACAGTCCTAGTTGTTTGGGTACGGACGAAAACATAGCTTTGGACACCAGGGAGAAAATGACAAAGAGATAAACAGATAGATGAGGTATGTGTGTGTGAGAGAGAGAGAAAGAAAGAGAGAGACAGAGAGAGAGAGAGAGAGTGAGAGAGAGGTTTGTAGATTATTGTAAGAGAAAATTAGGCTGCTACAAACTCTGGAAACTAGACAGGATTAAGCAAAGGCTGGAGAACAAAAAGTGAAACAAGCCAGATTTGATTTGGGCAGGGATTTAAGGGCCAAAACAGATCATGTACTGACAACACAGATTTCTCCAGAATTCCAGATGCTATGTCAGAAAAGTTCAAGTTCCATCAAAGGCTGAGGGCCCTGTCCCAGTGGCCAGAGGGCGACTTGGGGATGTGGGGTCCTCGGCCTAGGACCAAAGGCTGGTTGATGTAGGTGTTCAGCTGTTCCAAGCTAGACTTCAGAAGAGAGTTGTGTACTTTCATGATGCACGTTGCATCTTGGAATTAGTCACAATATAAAGCTGATTTACATTTACAAATTTGTGTAAAAGTGCAGATATCTGAAATGCAGATGACTCACCAAAGAGAATAAAAATGGGAGAAAGGAGTCCAGTATCAATAAGTAATTTGAAGGGAAATATTTCTTAGCTGTTGGGATTACAACTGTACATTTGGAATGAATCTCTGGAAGATTCCACCCATGTCCTCCATGACTTGGAATGTTTTGAATGAGTCTCTGATCACAGGCCATCCGTGCAAAAAACATTTAATCTTAGGTGGATTTATTGGCAAATGGTCAGGCATTGTGGCTAGCAGGTACAACCATGTAAGTTCCAGGTTACTATAAAAGTGGTCCAGAAGCAAAAGTGGCTTCTTTACAACCTAGTTTTATGGCCTAGTTGTATTGTGAAATGTGTCTTTCAAAACTCTAAATACCATCTCTAGTTTGAAATGATGCCCAAGGGGTTCATGAATCTACAGTCTTTATCACCTTAGAGGTTGCAACTCTCCTAATGTCTGGATTCAGCATCTGTACTCATATAAAAAGGTGCTTCAGTGCAGCTGGTAGAAAAATAAATCAAGACAAAGCAAGCATTTCTGAGGCTTCCGTATAGCTACCCCTTGACATGAATGCCCAGCCAAGGCTCTCAAAAGTACTGTGTAATAAATGGTCAATGCCACTCTATGCTCCAGGGAACCAAGGCAAATATTAGGGATCCCTCAGATGAAAGTTTTCTGAGACCACAGCACATATATCATTTGAATTCAGCTGTTTACAAGGATCTAAAGGGGCAGAAAAGGACAATTCAACCAAGAAATAAAAGGAAAAAACCAATGTCATATTCTAGTTTTTAAATTTAACCAGGAGGTAGCATTTTCAAATATCACACTGGTGGCATCATTATCTTAACTGCTGGAGATGATACAATGATACAGATGCAATGATACATTTGCATTATTATTGACACATTGTCTGTCTGCACCCCTAGTTTCAGAAGGGGATAAGGACGATAGGATCTGGAAAACCTAAGCAGCTGCAGGGATGATTATGTTGCCTGAGATGGTAACACTGTAGTATTTGTTTCATATAAATGTGAAGAAGTTTATACAACCTTAGTGGTAACACTCCTTTGAAGAGTATATCTATCTGAAGTCCTATGACACTGTGATTCACAAAGACTAGCAGAGGTCCATACGAAATATATTTCAAGGAACGTTAAGAATCAAAGTGACAGAAAGAGCGAGAAAGTCAGGGGCAGAACTAAAGTGAGCCATATCTCTTTTTCTTACTATGATGAATAAGGATTTTATAAAACATAGGTAACACTCAACACCTTGTGTGTTATCTAAGAACTCATCTTGAATGGAGGCCCCTCTGGCATTTATGCATTCAACAGGAACTTGTTTGGTATTTTCTCTGTTCTAGTCACTGAGGAAAGACCAATAAACATAGTAGAGTGCCAACTCTTGGGAAGCCTGAACTCTAAGAGACAGACATTAAAAAATAATTAGAGAAATAAATGTACTCCCACTTGCGGTCAGTGGTATGGAAGGAGAGCACAAGGTAGAGTGAAAACAAACAACGAGGCCCCCAGACATAAGCCGACAGAGGGGTCAGTGAAGGCGTCCCTGGAGGCCATTGCATGCATGCTGAGAGTTGATACAATGGAAAGATCAAGAGAAGGCCAACATTGTCTTCAATTTCACTGATCCTTCGCTGTATAAAAAATGGTTCTAATCCACCTAATAATTTTTTGATTCTATGATTTCCACTGGTTCTTTCTTATACTTTCTGCGCCCTTGCCCCGAGACTTGCTATCTCTTCAAGCATTTTTAAAATACTTTCCTTTGGTCTTTATTTTAATGACTGTAGATTCCAAAGAAGTTTCAAAGATAGCAGAGAGGTTCCATGTTCTCTTCCCCTAGTTTCTCCCATTAATTATGTTGTATTTAACTATTGTATGATAGCCGAACCAGAAAACTGACAATGGTATAGAGTATGTACAGACCTGTTTAATTTTATTGATGTATAGATTCACGTAACTGCCACTGCAATCAAGATACAGAACTATTCCACCACGGCAAAGCTCTCCCTCATGCTTTCACCCCTTTAGGGTCAATCACACCTGTGCCCCACTCCCCTCTGCCCCCCACTGCTAAATCCTGGAAACCGCCAATTTGTTCTCATCTCTAAAATTTGATTTCAGGAGTGTTATATAGATAGCATCATGCAGTATGTACTCTTTTATGATTGGCGTTTTATATTCAGCATAATGCCCTTGAGAGCCATCCAAGTTGTTGCATGTATCCACAGTTCATTACTTTTTGTTGGACTAGTATTTCATGGTGTGGATGCATTGCAGTTTGTTTAATCATTTACCAGTTAGAAGATACTTTGGTTGTTTCCAGCTGTGGGCTATTTTTTGTGAACTTTTAAATATAATCATTATAGTTGTTATTGTGATTATTGATAATCCTTACCTTTTAAAGCAACATCTAAGACTTTTTGCAGGTTTGTTTTTGCTGACTATTTTTTTTCTTTCTCTTGACTATGGGCATATTTTCCTGTTTCTTCTCATGTTTAGTAATTTATTATAGACTAGATATGTTGGTGATACATTATGGAGACTCTGGATTCTGTTATCTTCCCTGAAAAATGTTTTAACGGGCAGTTAAATTACTAACAGATAACTTAGAATGTGTAGAGACTTGGATTTTTGTTGTTAGGGTGAATCTATATTTCCCCCTTAACCCAAGGGAAATCCCTTGTTCTTGTGACCTAGTTTTTACTCCTGAGGTGTGATGCTTTTAGGGTTTTTATGAAAAACTTAATTCATTTACCAACTGGCCCCAAATGGCTGGATTCAAACTCTGAACTCTGACTTCCATATGGTGAATAACAGCTAAAAATTATGTTCATTGCTTTTCCAGCCTTCCAACTGTTTTTCTCTTCTGGACTTCTTGGCATTTTACCTGCACATTTGCAGTTCGAGGATCAGCCAGGGACTCGTGGGAAGCTTGTACTCAGACGCTAACTTTCTCCTATAGCTCACTTCTTTCTGAAACTTTCAGGGATTCTGGAAATACTGAACTCCATGCTATGATTCATCAGACCAATAAAAGTAAAATCTACAGTTTTTTTTTAAGTTCTCTTGTCCTACATTTCCCAGATTGAGGAGTGGCCTCAGGGAAAAATTACGTAAACACAGATTTTACGAAGTATAGTTCCCTCCATTCGAGGGGTGATTTTCCTCCAGTTTTTGCTTGGTTTTTAGTTACTCTTTCATGTCTAACAAGAAGAGTGTAAAAATTCTTCTCAAGGTTAATAATTTTTAATCTATAGGAGGGTTAGTCTGCTACAAGCTACTCTGTCATGTCTTAACATGTTTTTTTTGAATTTTGGCATAATTTTGTCTACTTGTGTTTCTGTGAAAAGCGTTTGTGAACTTCCTAGTCTAGCTTCCCATGGATAAAAACACATTTTTTCTTCTTTAACTATTTCATCTCTTGACAATTGAGAGATTTTTCTGTTTTCTCCTGTATTTCAAATTAAAAAACAAAACAAAACAAAACTCTATTCTTCTGCAATAAAAGTTTCCTGGTTTGAGGTCCAATGAAATCTTAGTATGTTTAAGCCCAGTATTATGCACACAAACTTTTTATGAAATGAAGATCAGTTAGATGTAAACTTTTAAATTATTCATTAGCCAGTCACTAAGTCCTCTTCAGAGCAAAATATAGTATACATCTAGATATGATATAATAAATGAGGCTTTCTTCCTGCCTCTATTCTTCCCTTACCACCTCAGAAAATTCCTCATATCCTCATGTGGAGTCATGGCAAATGCCCAAAATGCTTGGCTAAAGTTTGTTTTACAACCTTTTTATTTTATTAGAATAAATAGATTTTAGTTTGCTTGACCTTTCCATTTAATTATCTCTCTCTAGAAGATTGCTTTTCTAGTAATTGAGAAGCCATTTTCTCCCTTTTACCTTCCCAATGGTACCTATCATTTGTGTGTCTATCTAGAACACATCTTCTGAATTTTTCCAACAGTGGAACTCTTGAGTATATCACCTTATTTATGTAGGGTCTGCCCCCACAATGTGGGGGGCACACATTGAATGATGTGGAAGACTAGCTAATAGGGTGACAGGGCAAATGAGATGAGCATGACAACACAAAAGAGGTGGCCTTGAAAACTATGGCTAAAATACTCTGAAAGCTATTAGGGTTGCAGTCACACAGTGGGAAGCTTCTTCCTTTCAGATATGGTTCCCAAAAATAAATGCCATACTGTCTCATTTTGTAATCCAGCCACCTCATATGACTATTTCCCAGCAAGACGAGAGAGTTCTCAAGGGCAAGTATCATGCCTACTCCTTCTCTGTCAGCATCGAGCATAGTGTTTCACAGTTAGAGTCAAATTTATTTGAATGCATTGCTTCAAATTTTGACCATGTGGTAGAGCCTGTATGTTTCCTTTGCTCCTCATTTTCTAATTACCTGGCAGTGTCTGTCTGAATTTGAGATCCTGCTAAGAGCATGAAGATACACCTGGAAGATTCATGACTTGGCTTCTGCCTGATTCTCCAGCCACATCTCACACTAGTCTGTTTTCTTTCTCACTTACTGTGCTCTTGCCACACTGACCTTCTCAGTACTGATGTCTCAGTACTTCAAGATATCAAGCAGTTCCTGCCTCAGAGCCTAGATGGGGCATGGCATGGCTGCTGCTTCTTTTCTCTTAGGTCTCACGTCAAACAGTAATTCCTCACAGAGGTAGGTCTTCCTGATCACCTGATCCAAGTGTCCTGTTCCCTTGAACCTGAACCAAATCATTCTCATCCTCATCACTCTGTTTCACTTTCTTCCTAGAACGTACCTTTAACGGAAATTTATTTTCTTAACACTGGTTTGTGTGTACGGTGCCTGACTTCCCATGTTAGAACCTAAGCTCCCCGAGGGCAAGGAACTTCGTCTCATTCAGAGCAGTATACCCGATGCTCGGAAGAGTGGTTCAATGAATGGATATTTGAGTTGCCATCTGTGTGCCATCTTGAAAACAATCTGTAGTGAATGCAGTACTTTAATGTATGTAATTTTAAACTAATCAGTGAAAGTGGCATAGAAGTAGACAGTACAGAGATGTTTTAAAAGAATAAACACAGCATTATAATGGGAAAAATTCAACAAAAATAAATAAATAAAGGAAATAAACAGAGCATTAATTTAATTTAATTCTATCCCCTGAGAGCATAGGTCATAAGACTTACCAATAAAAAGCAAAATAAAAAGAATAACAATGTCTTGTACAATATATAATTATAGCTACTACTTACTGAGTACTTACTATGTTCCAGCTATTGTTTCAAATGCTAAATTAAAAAAGAAACCTAATTTAATTCTTATAACAACTCTGTGATGTAGGTATACCATAATACCCTCCATTTATAGATAATGATGTTGACATTATCTATAAATTATCTAACCGACATTAGATAAGGAGTTACACAGGTTGATTTGCCAGAAGTTGTAAAGCCAGTAGGTGGCAGAGCTGAGGACTGAATCCAAGGAGGTCGATTCCAGTCTGTGGTGTTGTAATCACCGAGCTGTATTGTCTCATTTCCACTTCAGAGTGCAGAGTTTATTCACTTTAGATCTTATTTATTTATCAAGCAGACCTGGAATTATTCTTTTACATATTGTTTTATTACTACATAGTTTAGAATAATGAACTTGAGGCTGAATTTTAGGCCCAGGTATGTTATTAATCTATGTAAACTTCAACCTACTTTCTATCCTCAGTTCTCAGATATGTAAAATCAAGGGTCGTTTGAGGTTTATTAAAAATAAACTAATATGTATGTATTTTCTGCTCTACTATGGGAGCCTTGAGCACCAGCCTGCTGATACATTTCAGAAGAGTCTTGTTAGGAACATTTAATACGTTACCTGGACTTTATTCATCTCCAGTTTGTTCTTCTCGTTGGCACTCTGGTTCTGTTTGCCGGCTCCCTTTTTCTGGGGGCCCTTTCCAAAGAAGATGTAATTCACAAAGGCATATTCCAGCAGAGCCAGGAACACAAACACAAAGCAACCCATCAGGTAAATATCAATCGCTTTGACATAAGGGATCTTTGGCAGGGTCTCCCTGAGGTGCGTGCTGATGGTTGTCATTGTCAGCACTGTGGTGATTCCTATAAAACAGAAAGACACATCTTAGTTGAATGCACTTGTTAAGTTGCCCTTTCTAAGACTGAGAGGACAGATGTTATTCCCATACTGAGGCCCCAGAATGATGGCAATAATGCAGTAAGCCACTGGCTGGGCAGAAAGGCAGACATTTTGCAAAATGAAGCTGCAGACCCCCTACAAAATTCATGAACAAATCATAAAATGAAATGCATTGTTAATGGAGAGTTAAAAACCATTGAACAATAATGCACGAAGAGAAAAGACAGGTAGATGGAAAGGCATATCAAAATCCCATTGATATACCTACTGTCTGAGGTCAAATACTCCTCATTTTATTATATGCTACATCTATGCTCTTCCTTCTTTTAGCATCTCATCTCCCTTCTAAGTTGTCTTTGTGATACGGATCCCCACAGCAGCCACTACCACGCTGAAAGTTGGTGACCACTTTGAGAAAATCTACGTCATTCCGCGAATCTGTAATACACCTCAGCCACAAGGTCAGTATTACATTTTAAAATAAATTGATAGTGAGATCACACTAAAAGAAGAAGCATATAAGAATGTTCATGATTTGCATTAAGCATTTGGTTTGTGTATTTTAAGATATAATAAAATGTTGTTGCTTTGGGTTTTCAAATATTACCTCTAGTTTTTTGATCCCTGAACTGAAAATGAGTTAGTTCCCTGGAGCCAAGAAAAACTTCCTAAATAATTCAGCGTGGATTTGTTGAAGTTTACAGTTGTAAGTCCTTAAAATGAAGATTTCGCATTATCTACTTTGTTAAACATAGCATTCTTAACCATATAATATTTGTGTGGCTGCATAATAAATATTTGGTGTTAATGAAGTGATAATTGGAAAAAACAAAAAGTGTAAAAGAAGTTGGAAATCTCATGTAGATGGTTTGTGCTGTAATACTAATGTTGCACATTTGTATAGTGTTTTATAGTGTCAAACAGTTATGAATTATGTGGCTGTCATAACTGCTTGCTGAGTGTGATGGGGCAGGTACGTCATTTCCATTTTATATCTGAACAGAAAGAAACACTGAGATTAGTTATTTTGCTGCAGAGCACTCAGTTAGGGGCTCGAAAAGCAAGGAGCTGTTCAACAACATATTTTAAAATAGAAGCAGAGAATGCCCAAAGCTTGAGACTTGATGGCAGTCCTTAAAGACAGAACATATGAAATGAAGAATACAGAAAAGAGGAAAGCTTGCAAAGTGTATGGAAGGTAGAAAATGAAAAGGGAAAAAGTAGCCTAGCACTCATTTGCTTAGTCAGGCAATTCCAGATAGATTCCTTGATTTGACTCTTTAACTTTTATGGGGACAGATGCAGTAGGAAGTCCAGATTATCATACACAAAGTTAAAATAGTTTAGATCGGTGATGAATTCAGTTGTGCTGCACTGGTATGAAATGCCATCATGAGTGGTCTTACTTTTGAATAAAATTTTAAATTTCAACGAATATAATTCTAGCTAATGTCCTTGACAGGAACAAACAGTTCATTTACAAACCCACTTGTTGCATTTCCGCTTTTACTCCTGGGTTTAAATTTTTTATGCAAGATGGGTTACTCAGTGAATGCCTTTTGTACTTACACAAGTGTGAAAATATCACAGGTTTTACATTTCAAAGTGCAGGCTAAGTCAGCATACTTATGTGCTGACACCTCTAATTAAAATATCAATAGCTTTGAGGCTAGATGTGTAAGGAGAACCACAATTTATGACCTTCATAGTTGTCATTCCCCTGCAGTGTACCTCAACCAGTGAGTTTTCCTTAACCACAGCACACACATAGGCATGTTCACATTAAAATAATGTGCAGATATATGCGTATGATATGATAAACTCTTTGTTACTTTCCCTAGTCTTTGAATGTTCAGAGGTTGATCAGGGATTGCCAGTACTTGACTTTGTGAGCCTTATGCACTCAGCCACTAGAAGTAAGCTGTAGAGAAGATAATTAATCTAGGCATGAGAGGGTATGCTGATCATCTAGCCCAGTTCAGTAATCTCAGAAGAGAAGAGGTGTGTATGTTAGCCAGAAATTATGCTGTTTCATATTTGTGTGTGTGTGTGTGTGTGTGTGAGAATAAGCCCCAGAAAGTGGTAACTGAAATGGCTGTATGATGAAATAATGAGACCGATCCACCTATGCCCCAATTCATCAAACAGACCTTATATGTTCTAACATTCCAAGGAACCGTTTAGTCTCAAACATAGCCTTCCAGCTCACCGCAACTCCTCAGCCATGACAAGATTAATTCTGAATTTTGTTCCCCCAGGAAGGAAACCACTTTTACTCTGTGCTGATCACAGATCATTAATGTAGCTGATGAATTGTCTGTGCCTTCCTCAGGCGCGACGAGCTCCACTTAAGGGAGACTCAGATCAATATGATTTAATTTTAGTTAATGTTCGAGAGAGAGAATTTCCCAACTTTCAACATAGCTTTTTAATAGTCACAACGTCTAGCTTTCTTCAGATCAATTTGATAATGATGTATTATAAATGTCCTCCACTGTAAAAATCAGGGACTGAAGAGAAAATCATCACACAGTAAAAATGAATGGAATAAGGATTTTGAAATATACTCCAAGAAGCACTTATATAATATTGAACATTCTTCAAGGTTTTTTTTTAATTTTGGTAAAATGCTAAAAAATATTATAATGTAAAACATTCACTCTGTATGTGCTTACACTTAAATGTTTTGTTACCAAGCATTCTTTTTTCCCACACTTTTTATTGTTGTTCAGGTATAGTTGTCTCCATTCCCCCCTACACTCCCCCCAACCCCAGCCAGCCCCACCTCCCACCCTTGATCCTACCCTCCTTTGGTTTTGTCCCTGTGTCCTCTATACTAATCTTGTTCCTTAGCTTGCTATGAGAGAAGACCATTGCTTATAAATCCGAACATTGGTTATTTGTTTAAAGAGAAATTCCACCGGCTTTCTGCAGTACTGAGAATGCATTACCTAGTGCGACTCTGGCTGCAGAAGCATCATAGTTGATCCAAAAAGACACCCAGGACAGAATTGTAATCAGTGTGGAAGGCATGTAGGTCTGCAAAATGAAGTAACCGATGTTTCTCTTTAGACGAAAGCTCAGTGACAGTCGTGGATATGACCCTGAATTGAAAAAAAAAATCAGATTATCATTTGGTTGAAACCACCTTCTTTCTTTCACAGTGCTCTTGACTTATTTTGGGGGAAACATCCTCACCAGTTGTGAACTCCACCTTCTTGGACACCATCTTGTAGTCGACAATTGAAAACTGAGGAAGCTCAATTTTATTGACTCCCGTTACTGCTCCCTCTCCGCCATTCCAGTAAAACTCAATGTCATCGGTGGTATAACCATCTGAAACCAAGAAACATAGCAGAGTTAAACAGAGTTCGGCTGGTCTAGGAATTCATTTTGAAGACTTGGAGCTGGAGAGCAAATTCCCAGCAAGTACTGGTAAGATGACGGTGCTTTAAATCAGGATTCCACATAGGTCTCATGATGAGTGCTACTTCTGATGGCTGCTGGTGGCTGCGCTGAGAAGACGGATGCATCTGGCTTTGTGGACATAAGTTCTGTGATCATCAATGATATCTGGTATCACTGCCACATGTTTATTCTCCTGTGTTTACCAGTGGGTACTTTTTGGTGAGATCGGGGGTGGCGTAGCTGGATTCCAGGTGCCTGGGCATAGATTTTTACTACGCATCACTTAATAATGAGTATAATAATAATTGAGCACCTATTTGTTAAAAAGGAAAGAGAATTGGGGATGGATGATGTATAAGGAAAGACCAAATTTGTACATACCTGCTAGATGATTGAGACTTAGAAAAATACATTAAAAAAATTAGGCAAACTTCTATTCAAATAGTCTTATTATTGCTAATATATAGGTGAAATGTTTAAGAACAATGTGAATTCTTGATGATATTTTCATACCTTCATATCTGTGGTGGTGATCATGAGTTAACTGAAGGGGAATGTGTATTGCAGTAGGGGGTGGGTCCACCCTGAAGTCTATTCTCTTCCTCCTTTCACTTCTGCTCCACTTACCATTGTTCTAACTGGGTTGTGGTCATATTGAAGAGGGGCTTGCATGAAAACAATGTATTTCTTTTTTTTTTTTTAAATTTATTGATTATGCTATTACATTTGTCCCTTTTCCCCCCTTCCCTCCCCTCCACCCTGTACCCCCTCTCCCACCCACGTTCCCCCCCTTTTAGTTCACTTCCATGTGCAATTCTTATGAGTTCTTTAGCTTCTACCTTTCCCGTACTATTCTTGCCCTCCCCCTATCTATTTTCAACCTACATTCTATGCTACTTATTCTCTATACCTTTCCCCCCACTCCCCTCCTCCCACCCCCCCCTGTTGCTATCCCTCCATGTGCCCTCCATTTCTGTGGTTCTGTTCCTGTTCTAGTTGTTTACTTAGTTTCTTTTGGTTTCGCTTTAGGTGTAATTGTTAATAATTGTGAGTTTGCTGTCCTTTTACTATACATGTCTTTTTCTTTATCTTCTTTTCTTAGATAAGTCCCTTTAGCATTTCATAAAATAAAGGCTTGGTGATGATGAACTCCTTTAATTTGACCTTATCTGAAAAGCACTTTATCTTCCCTTCCATTCTAAATGACAGCTTTGCTGGATAGAGCAATCTGGGATGTAGGTCCTTGTCTTTCATGACTTGGAATATTTCTTTCCAGCCCCTTCTTGCCTGTAAGGTCTCTTTGGAGAAATCAGCTGACAGTCTGATGGGAACTCCTTTGTAGGTTACTGTCCCCTTATCTCTTGCTGCTTCTAGGATTCTCTCCTTCGTTTTTACCTTGGCTAATGTAATTATGATGTGCCTTGGTGTGTTTCTTCTTGGGTCCAACTTCTTTGGGGCTCTCTGAGCTTCTTGGATTTCTTGGAAGACTGTTTCCTTTGCCAGATTGGGGAAGTTCTCCTTTATTATTTGTTCAAATAACTTTTCCACTTGTTGCTCCTCCCCTTCTGGTACCCCCTATAATTCGAATGTTGGAACGTTTAAAGGTGTCCTGGATGTTCCCAAGGCTCTCCTCCATTTTTTTAAATTCTTATTTCATCATGCTTTCCTGCTTGGTTGATTCTATCTTCCTTCTGGTCCACTGTATTGTTTTGAGACTCAGATTCCTTCCTTTCTCTATTGGCTCTCCTCCGCGTATCTTCCTGCATCTCTTTTATGGTAACCTGCATCCTTTCATCTAAATTGCGCCCAAAATCAACCAATTCCGTGAGCTTTCTAATCACCAGCGTTTTGAACTGTGCATCTGATAGATTGGCTATTTCTTGGTCGCTCAAAAGGATGAGTCCTGGGGGACTGATCTGCTCTGTTGCACTCATGTCTTATGTCTTTCCCTGTCTCTCCTTCCCCCCCCACTGGTCGCTCTTGTTAAGGTGGGGGGCGGAGCCTTAGGTGTTCACCGGGGCTGGGCGCCCCAGTCGCTAGATTGTGACGTTATATGTGGGGGCGGGGCGGGGCGGGGCGGGGCGGGGCGGGGCGGGGCGGGGGCAGGGAATCAATGGCGGCAGTTCAATTCTCCTGGGCCCAGACCTTTCCCCGGGGCTCCTGGGCTGCGAGCTCTGCCCTGGTCCACAATCGCTGCCCCACTGGGTCCAGCAGCCGCAGCTTGCGTACTCAGGGTCCACCGCTGCGTTCCTGCGCCCCGATGGCTGTCGCGCCGATTCCGCACCAAATTTCCCCCAACCTCCGTGCGCTGCCGACCCGCGCCAGCCCCGCGCCCGCTTGGCTCGTTGTCTCCTACCAGTCTGGATGTACGGGTCTACTTCAACTTCTTGGCTGTCCGACTTCCATTCAGATGAATCCCCTGTCAGTTCTGGGTGTTATGCTGACTGTATTTTATTGTTGTTCTAATCTTGGTTGTGCGAGGAGGTACTATGCGTCCACCTATTCCTCCATCTTGCCGGAAGTCTCAAAAACAATGTATTTCAATATATATTTAATAATCTAAAAATCATTTAAGGTGTATTGAAGGCTGTGTTTGTCTCTTTCTACCTGCTAGAGGCAAAGATCTTTCTAAGTTCACTTTCTATTTATATTCATCTTCAATAAAAAAGTATTAAATCTTTTTTCTCCCATTAGAATTACTAGGGTTTGAATAATGTAGCCAACATTATGTTGACTTACTTATGATTAAAGCCAGCAAAATTTTTTGGAGAGGCAAAAAAGTATATTTGAAATTTAGAAGTGGAATGTCAGGACACCATCAACATATCACTGCAAGAATATAAAAAAATTTAAGCTATTCTTCCCTTTTTTCTGAGGGAAAATAAACCTGACTTAACTTTGTTGCTTTAAGAATTTCTAACTTCACTTCAAAAAGCTTTAAAAAATATTCTTAACCCTGAACTCATTAAACGCAGTACTGTTTTATATTTTTTACTTTTGTCACTTTATAAAAATTATTATTTGCTGTAATATAATTCAGTTTATTTTATTTTATTATTTTATTTCTCTTTAAATCATCTCCTTCTGCATCCAAGAACTTTTTCTCCCTTCGTAGGGCAATCTTCCACATTCTGTAAGCCATTTCACGACGACCCAAATGTTGTCATAGACATAAAAGGTATATACTTCTAGATGTAGCCCCCAGTGTCTGAGAGGCTGTGAGACCCTCTTTACTTATTGGACTTAGAGTGATTTACACTTATTGGCATTTTAGAGATGTATACTTAGTTTGGGTATGGATAGGTCTATAAGACTGTGATTCTTAACATCTTCCTGAGAATCTGATAAAAACTTGTGAACTCAAGATAGTGAGAAGGCAAATGACAGATTGGGAGAAAATGTGTACAACATAAATGCCCCTCAGTGGAGAAGTAGTTAATTAAATTATGGCTTGTTAATGTGCTATTATAAAACCCTAAAAAAGAATGAGGATTTTTTATATATAATAAGAAAAACTCTCCAAAACCACTTTTAATAAAAAAAACTAAAGTTCAGAATAATAATGTTTACAACATTCCAACAACATGTGTGTGAAAAACATGGAAAAAGCAAAAATATATTTGTATGTGTATATACATAAAAAACTCTGGAGGGTCAGATAACAAACTAGTTACAGTGATTTCTTTTCAGGGGTCTAAGTTAATGGGTGATAGGAATGGGAGGGAAATTTCACTGTATCTATTTTCATATTTTAATTCTTGAATTATGAAAATATATGAACAAATCAAAACATTAAATTAAAAACAAGGCAATTCTAGAATCCCATATATTTTCTGCATGTGAGCAATGAGGTCTCAAATACACAGCACCGGTGTGACATGGAGAGATGCAGAATGGAGTTTAAAAATAACAGCAGAGACATAGCAGAGCACAAATTTCCCCAGGTTCTCATTATTCTGCAGCTTCAGTTTGTCAGAGGTGGACTGAGCGCACTGTGGCCAAGATTTCAGTAGAGAGGAACCCTGCCCTGTAAGGCTGGACCTTTTATGGGATTGAATGGACACTCGTCTCACTACGTGGCTGTGCGGTAACTGGAAGTCCTGGTGGAGGAGGCGGCCTGGTCAGAGAGGCCCAGCCTCGGGAGCTCAGCCGCTGGGACCCGCCTGAGCTTCGATCACTCAACTCAAATCTGCTGGGTCTGCTCTCTGGGAGGAAGAAGAGAATGAACTTCCAGGATTATTCAGACTGCTCTCCCTTCACAGCTGTGAAAGTGTCTTCCTAGCAACACAAAATCAGCTTAAAAATTCATGGTGTCCAAGGGGTAGGAACGAACCCATTGGCTTGGAAGAGGAAGTGCTGACGTCAGGCCTGGGAGAAATGTCTTCTAGGGACCTTTTTACAGGATGGAAAAGTGCCCCAGCCTCATCCACTCAGGAGGGTGGTGTGAGAAGTAAGTTTTCTCAAAAAGATAGATGGAATCAACATAAATTGCAGTTTAGTTAAAACAAAGAAAATCTTTAAGGAGCCAAGATAGAACATCCAAAATCTAAAGTGGTCTTTTGTCTGACTTTATCTGAGTGTGGATTTCAGTCGAGCCGTCTCATACCCTTCGCCCATCTTTATGTGGGGCTTTCGTTCAGGCAGGTTTGTGACAGGCTCCTCACATTTCACACATGAGTAGCTGTCCTCTTGGAGCTAGACTGAAGATGAATTTTCTTTCAGTTGTCTACTCAGTATTTGGACTGTAAATACTTGTTAGGGAGGAAGGCCTTAAACCCAGTACCTAGTTACTGTCTGTGGAGACAGACATTACTTATAGATCCAAGCCTGACTATCAGCCTTGGTCCTTGTCCCAGTTTGGGGCTGGATTCATGTACAGTTTTTAAGCTCATTATGTCTCTGTCATTAGCTTGATGGCCTCGGGTGTCCCCTTTCCAGCAGGCAATAGACACAGGGCAGAGAGAACACAGCTTCTACGTGCCACCCAGCAGAGGCGCCTGCTTGCTCACTTCCCCCTCCTGAAAGCTCTAACATGTGGGCTTTGCTGACTCTTCTCTGCCGCCACAGATTACTCTGGATTAGACCTCTTGTCTTCCTAAACATTCATTGGGACTCCTGCTGAAGCACAGACTATTGCTATCTTTAAACTGGCAAGGCAAATCAATGCAAACTATACCTAGCCTTCCGGTACACATATTTTGTGTGCCTACTATGTGTCAAGTGCTACTTTAGGCACTAAAGACAGATAGTGCTTAAGAAGAGGCTTAGCTTTGCTTTTCAGGATCTCACGGTCTAACAGCAGTCTCAGCAAACTGTCGACCTGAGGGAATTAGAGATGGCTTTGCAGAGGATCTGTCCAGATGGGTAGAGCAGGCCTACCTGGCAGAGAGATTAACACGTAGAGCGAATCACAAAAGTAGAATGATGTCAGTGGAAAATGAATTTGCTTCATAAAGTTTACTTAGTAAGCGACTTAATTTTAGTAAGAAAACAAATTCACAGGGCAAAGTTGAATATATACAAACACTATAACCTCCTCAAAGATTTCAGCATGCAAAGGTAGAACTGAGCTGAGAAGAATAAAGTGATTAGGTAGCTGTGAGTGAGTGTCGGAAGACATGTAGACAGATACTCACAGTCCTTACTGCTCCCAATTGCTTTTTATCAGTTAGACAATGTGTTCTGCCTTGAATGAGAAGCACAGAACTGTGTTGAATTTTACGTGCCTTATCTGTCTTTCTCCTACCCAGACTCTGATTTCCTTGAGCTCAGGGACTGGTTCTCATTCCTTTTTGTACCTCAGTATCTAGTATATATGCATATACTCAGCTCCTAGCATACGGTCAGTACCTAATAAAAGTTTGTAGAATATTGCATTCTTGCTTCTCATTATCAGGACTCCTGGTTTTGTAGTACCAACCTTAACTTGACAACAAGACAGTAAGCTATGTACATGTCTCTACTGGCTCAGCGAGTAGATATTTATTGAGTGATGACTGTCAGGTGGTGAAAAAGTTCTGGGAAGGGGCAGGGGAGAATAAAACTGGCATGCCTCTTGTCCTCTGGAGCTTGCCAATGCCTTCTAAAATGTTATACATTTCACCAAATTCCTTCTGTGGCGGGTACTGTGTGGATTTGCTTCCTTTAGCATGTGTCCTCATCTCCCTCAGGAAAGATAAAAACTACATGTCCAGACTCCCTTGCAGCTAAGGTTGTGGTTATGATTTAGGTTCCCTGGATCAGATGGAGTTAAGTGACGTTGGAGGTAGTGTTGGAGGTACTCATTTTGTTGGTTCGACTTATGTAGTGTAGGGAGTAGGAATTCTGGATTTAGCTTTTGTGGTCCTCAAGTCAACACCAGCTTCCCAACTGTGGTGGAGCTCTCAGTCCCTTGGGAGGGCCAGTCTGTACTGTGATCTGGGAGTTGTTTCCAGTGGCCCAGCCTGGAGCCTACTATTGTACTTATTAATTTTACGAGAACCACTTCTCTTGCATTAAATCTCTTCCTGCTTAAGCTAGTCAAATGGACTTCTGGTATCTGCAACAGAAACTGGACTGATATACTCTTTCTCCTAGGGAAAAATTACTCGCTCAGGATTGCCAGAGCTTTACATTGAAACTTCTGTTGTGGCTTGTGCCAACTATTTGTTTGATATTTCTGAACCTCATATCTTACTTTCTACACATTGTTCTGTACTCCTGGTCCTGGGCTCTCTGTGTCTTCAGCTTTGTGTTAGATGCTGCCCTTCAGAAGATGAGGCTGAAGATTAGAAGGTGGAAGGGAGAGGGAAGGCTCTTCTTGATTCTGGCTCTGGCCATGTGGTGGCACTGTAGTTGCTTGTGATTGCTGCTGGAGCAATGGAGGTGATTGCAGACTCACAGCTGAAGTGGCAGCACCTCTTTAGGCAGGTCCACGAATACCTGAAACAGCATCTTGAATAAGATCACGCCAGATTCAGGCTCCAGCACAGGGCTGTTAGCAGCTTCTGGCTTGTGTACCCTCTTTTTCTTCTCCCTTTTGCTTTTCCAGCCCTTCCCATTTTTGTAACCAATTTTCTCTATTAAAGTCCCTTTGGAAAGCCTGAGTGGTTTCTGCTTTCCTGATGGGATCCTGTCAATTAAACAGTAGATTTTGTTATGCAAATATTTAATCTGTGTAGGTAACTTTGTGTTTACCTCTGCCTCTGTCATCTCCATTGTATATTATTATTATACAATGCTAAATTATAAAATTTTAAAAGCCAGGACATTCATTTATTCATTTTTAAACATTCCTGATGCCTAGAACAGATTCTATCTATAGCAAGTATTTCATGGATTTAAAAAAAATTAATTTACTTTAAGAGGTGGGGGGGCAGAGGGAGAGAGAGAGAGACATCGATTTGTTGTTTCGCTTATTTATGCATTCATTCATTGCTTCTTGTATGTGCCCTGATCAGGGATTAAACCTGCAACCTTGGTGTATCAGGATGATGCTCTAACCAACTGAACTACCTCTCCAGTGTCCCCATGAATATTTTTGAATCAATGAATTAGCAAATACCATTTGCTGCTTAAAGTTCTAAATTTATGGTTCCAAATCAGTAACCTGATGCAGGCAACTTATTTGATAACATTCTTGAGCTAGGTTCATTCCTTGATTATGATGATTCTGCTCACAGGGGGCTTACAGGTTGATCTGGGCACCAAAAAAAAAAAAAGAAAGAAAAGAAAAGAAATAGCTGCTTGTTAATTTTATGCTTCTGTAGTAAGTAGGTGTTAAATTATAACCTCAAGCTGGGTTTTTGACTTATAAAATCCTAGGGGAGAAACATGTAAGCAACAATTCAAGTTGAGAGTCCAGAGATGGTTTGCAGTTTTGTAGGAAGGAGTGAGAAGGTGGTGGGTAAGCCAAAATGGCACTCCTCAACGTCTCCTATTTGAAGACAGAACATTTCAAGGCCATGGACCATAAAAGAGCTGGGATATGGCTACCGATCAATGCAGAGTTTACTAGTATTCCACAGTTTCAGTGTTCTGGGTCTAGATGTTCAAGGCTACTTGCGCTTTGTTTAACTCAAACCCTTTAGGCTTTGTGTTCAAGGCACTGAGATAATTATGGATGATTTGGGGGAAAAAAAGAATGTGCACTCCATTTTGGGTAGAAGTTTGGGTCCTCATGGGAACAATGATGACAGCTGGATTCAAAGGAAAGAATAGAGATCTAGAAACACACTATTTTTCAAAGGTTACACAACAACATTTGTCACAGAGAGAGAACATCAATTTACTCACACCTAAACAACCTATTTACCAAAGGTTTTCCTTTATGAACCAGTGACTTCACACGGTGTCTCAAAGCCTGAACACTTGGATTCCAAGGATGCTGTTTCCTAGCAACAATAACTACATAGAAGCTCTCAAATTTTCTTCTCAGCCCCTGGGGACTTCTTAGTGGTGCAGAAAGTACAGATAAAATTAAGTTGATGTCAGAGGATAAAGATGCATGGAGCTCGTATAAATGCAGAAGTATGTGGATATTAGTGTGCCTCTTTGCTGTTTGAAACACTCCATTTAGGATGCATTTTCTAATCTGGACATAAAAATTACTCCCCACTGTGCTTAATAGAGCTGGGAAGATGGTCTAAAATTGTACTTAACTGGGTTTTAGATAATGTAGAAATTTAAGCTTTTAATCCATGAGTGAGCCTAAGTAAAATGTATTTTCCTTCGTGAAGCAGCCATAGCCCCATCTCAAGTTTCACGGTGTTGGGCTTGATTAGCTGAGGCCAGTCATGCAAATATCAGCCCTGTGGTACTTTGCTAGGGTGAGCGGCTCAGGGTTAGGCAACAGTCAGGACTAACACAATGAGTTCATAGCAATCCTCTGGCCAAAGTAATTGCTTGAAAATAGGCAAGTGACCCAAGTTGGTCCAACCCTCGAGAAACCCAGGACTTTTGTTCAAATGTCGGAGGGCAGAAATTTCCCCTTCTCTTTTAGTGGTTGGCAAAACAAGAAGTGCTGCGTGAAGAGTGGCTGGCCCTGTTGCGAGAGCCGGCACATTCCCCTCCTGCTTCCATCAGTCATTACAAGCACTGAATTGTAGTCACACTCGTGAAGAGCATTTCAACTGTGCTTAGAAAATGACCCAAAGGAATACCCTCAGTAGTCTTCCACCCCCATTTCCTCCCAGTCCTCCCATATGAGGGTGGAAATATCAGGAATTTGTCAATGCCTCCCCTTCTGTGTGTGTGAAGGTGTGTTACACGACTAGGTTATTAAATATCTGTAACTGCATCTCAGCAACCGCTAAGAAGGCCAACCGGATGTAATCTTTCCAGTGGCTCCATATCTATTATAACATTTATTCTAAAGGCCATTTCAGATTCCTGTTCACCTGTATCTGTAGCTCTGTGATATCCTAAGAAGCAACAAGAAAACCATGGAAGCGAGATTCTAAGAGCACTCTCACAGCATTAAAAACCCTGAAGTACAAATCTATGCGACAATTCACTCATTGTTTGGCTTCTCCCTGACAACCCACCATCTCAACAGTCATCCAGTCTTTAGAGATGGACATCTCACTATCTTTTCAGACAACTCAATAGTTAATTGGGATATTAGGTAATCATTAGAAAGCCTGTCCTATCAATAAGTGAAAATGTATCTTCTTGGAGAGCATTCACCACCTAACCCTTGTCTGCCCCTTGTGTTAATAGAAGACAAACCGGGTATCTTTTCTAAATGGGGGACAGCATCCCTCCCCGCCATTTTTGAGGACACCTCTCGTGATCCCTTTCATTTTGTCTTTCTTCAGGCTCTGGTCTTTCCAAGGACATCCACAGTCTTCTCGGTAGTTTCTGGTTTGCTTTTACGTGTCTTGGAGTGTGGAGTCCCTAACCGAGAAGTGGTCGTGTCTACCTGGACTCTTCTTTCTCAGTTGTTTGGCTTTGCTCCCTGTGTCGACTCACCCCTAAGGGTCATCCTGCTGGGGTCCTCAAGTCGCTCCTGACTGATTTGGGAATTAGGCAGCAACCGATTTGGAGTTACATCATGTGCTTCAGATTTGGAATCTTCGAGTTCAGACATGTTTTCTGGTTTCTTAAGCCTCCTCTAAGGGACCCTCTTCTTTCCAGCCAGGCCCGGGACCTGAGACACCAGGAGCAAAGCCAGGGTTCTCAGGTTTTCTCCCATTCTAGTCAAGCCTTGGCACCCCTGTTTGGCCATTATGTACATTCTCAGAAGGACTTTTCTATAGTCTGTTCCTTCATATCTGACTGTGTAACACTGCCTAGTCTAGACACGTTTGCTTTTGGGTGCGCCTTTGTACAGTGTATTAGCACATTAAAATGCACTCACATTCCATGTTAGGTGTTATTTGCATGTCACTATAGAAGCATTAGATTGCAGCTGACTTGATAATCTAATATTATATTAGTTTCAACATCATAGTTTTCTTTATGTATCTTGGAGCCAACAATTTGTTTAAGACCCTTGAGAAACTCTAGCATGTTGACATTGTGCCTATAGTGCTTGATGGCAAAATAGTGTATCTGGACCCCAGATACCAATACAGCCCCAGTGTACTGCCTAAGATCTCCTTCTAACCTTGCTTGATTTTGAATATATCTTGTTCTTCTTAAATTTCCTGCTGGTGGGAATCCTATTGCCATCCTCAGATCTCTTGACCCTAATCATGGCCTATCTTGAATTCTAAACTGGTGAGCCACCTAAAATTTCTCAAAGTCAAATTGCTTGCCAGGTTGGGCTGCATGTAACACTTGTCTCTTTGGGTTGGCCAAGTGCCCTCTTACAGCCTTTGTTTGATCCTATTCTGACCTTCCCTATCATTTTTCTGGCCCCACACTGATACTATTTTCACATGCTTCATGCCATACCTGTTCCATTCATGGTGTTCTTGGTGTGGGTGGCTAGCAAAGATCAGGACTTTTCTTATTCTAGTCATTAGTTTTCTATTAAAGTAGCACAAGTTCAAATTAGCTTTTTGATGGTCATACTATTATGTTTTCCTTTGGACTCAAACGTAGGATCTAATATTGTCCCCAATAAATTTTACCTAATTCAATTTGACTCACTGTTCTAGCCTGTTGAGTTGCATGGGTTTTTTTTTTTTTGATCCTTATTTGCTCACCCTCCTAGATTTGTGTTATCTACAAATTTGATAAACATGCCCTTTATCATTATTTTCTTGATTAAGACAAATGTGGACTGGTAGAGACAAAGACAGAGTCCCGTAACACTCTCTTGGCAGCATCCCTGTAGGTTGATATCAAATGTCTAATCAGCATTTTTCAGGGTAGCACCATCATTAATCTATTTAATAGTTGCCTAGTTGTTTTAGCTTTGAGTCCGTGTCTCTGTATTTATCCTATTTTCCTGAGGCACTGATTTTGCAATCCTTTCAAGTAAGAAAGTGAGGTCTGGTTTGACTTGTGTTTAGGGAAATCAAGCTGCCTCCAGAGAGTATGGATTCCCCGTCTACCTGATCCAAGGCCAGAATTGTGCTCAGACTCACTCTCATCAGCCTAAGTTTCTTAGAATTTACCTTTCTTACATTCTGGAGCAATGGGATGTTGTATTCCATTCTCTCAACACCAGTGACCATGTGGTGTACTAGTTTAAGTGTATAGGTAATAACTCTTCTTTTTATCATGCTCAACTTCCTTTAATAAATGCTAATGGGGCTATATTGCATTAATTTATGTAATAGGTGCAAATGTTTTAGGAAAATTATTGGGCACAGTAAGAATCAGTGTTTCTCTACGACCCAAATCAGTGCTGGAATAAGATATTCACACCTGAAAATGAGAAAGTCTTTTTATTAAATGTTCATCTTATATAGTTGTTACCAATAAAAGTTTCTCAAAACAACCACCAGCCATTTACATTTTATTTGTCTTAAAAGTCAAGGAGAGAATATTTTATGTCTTAGAAAAAAATCTTTATCCATCTTATTTTAATTTATATTTACAATCATGGAGCAAGTTTTTCTGGAATATTTATGGCCATATTTTTTATAGTCTTGAAACCCACTTTTTATATAGTCTTGAAACCCATTTTTTTATAGTCTCGATACGGTCTATGCATTTAACAGCCATCTGAACTTCTTGCACCATTTCTCCTTTAAAAACATAATTTGGGCAAAAGCTGGAAATAAATTGTGACTGTTAAATCTTGTTCCATAGTTCTGCCAAGACCTGGGTGCAACTTGCTCAACAAGATCAATTTCACACTACTGCAGCCATATAAAACATGTACTCTTTACAAAGTTAAGTAAGAAGTCTCTGTTCAAAAATTGAGACAGGCTTTTGCTTGATGCTGTTGTCATGGAATGGAGAGGGCCTTTCTGTTCCACTTGCCTCAAATGAGGTCTTGAAGTTACTGCGATTGAATGTCACCTCTGCCGGTAGTTTGTGCATCAAATAAACGGGAAGACGAAAACCCCTCTCCGCCAGGAACAGTTGTTTGGTTGTAGGCAAAGTCCTTTATACCTGCATTCTCTAAGCACTTGAACATGTAAAAAAAATAATTAACTCTATAAGCAGGGAATCTAATCTAGTATGTAAAAATCAGAATGTAGTTTAAGATTGTTTTAAAATCTAGCCCTGGCTGGCGTAGCTCAGTGGATTGAGTGCGGGCTGTGAACCAAAATGTCGCAGGTTCGATTCCCAGTCAGGGTACATACCTGGGTTGTAGGCCATGACCCCCAGCAACTGCACATTGATGTTTCTCTCTCTCTCTCTTTCTCCCCCCCTTCCCTCCCTAAAAGTAAATAAATAAAATCTTTAAAAAAGATTGTTTTCAAATCTGCTTTAAGATTACCAGTATATTATTATTTAAGAATGCTGGGACTATTTAACATGTGCATCGTTGCTTTATTCAAAAGCATTTGAAAAAGTAAGATCACGTCTACTTTAGAGAAAAGAGTCACATCTAATTTTGACAAGTACTTAAAATGCCACAGGTGGCTTTATTTCCTAAAGAGTAAACTACTGTGGGGGAGAAATTAGATCATGAACAAGTGTAAGAGAAACCTAGGCAATTGCCCAGGTGACTCAAATGCGGTATTGCTTTAACCTCGCTGCTTTGGCAATGCTATTGTTGGCCTGCAACCCTCAATTAATAGTTTAGATGGTAATGCCAGTTATGCCACTTAATGTTAATGACCACTTTATATCTGAAATGTGAAAATTATTCACAACATCTTTATGATATTTTTTATTTGCAATCCTATCAAATTAAAAAATGGGGTCTAGTTTGACTTGTGTTTAGAGAAACCAAGCTGCCTCCACAGACTATGGATTTCCTTCCTATAGGTTCCACTCCTGAATGGTTATTGAGTTTTGTAAAATTTTATTTAAATTCTTCCTCTTCCCCACTCCCCCTTTTTTTGAAGAGTCATTTTTCACTAAGAAATTCTGATAATAAGATATAATAATTTGTCAATAAAACACATTTTAGAGGAATGCATTAAATTTAAAAAAATGCAAAGACTAGACATAGTAAAATATTTACAGTATGCTTTAAGAAAAAATTCATAAAATGTATGTGCATGTATGTATTAACCAGTAATATACATGAAAAGAGTTAATAGGTTTACCTCCAAATGTTAGAACTATAAGTAACTTTTATTCCATAAATTTTATGTGATGAACATGTAATTCTTTAAAAAATAAAACACCAATAAGTTATTTTAATATTTTACCCAAACATGTTTTAGGAAATTTCAAATCTGTGAATCTTAAGTAACCTGTAGGGGGCGCTCAAGACCTTCCAGAATCACAGGCAGAGACTCGGTATTGTCTGAAAATCTATTTCTTTCACTTGCAGGAGTTTTCGATTTTTCATGACAGTTTTAGCTTTGGATCACTGATTATCAAAAAGATTTATTTTAAAATTTGTTTATGTTAAATGACACTAGAACAATTGTGATTAATATACCTTGTCACAAATTCAGATTTCCAGCTAGAAACGTGTTTCTATTTAAATACATGAAATTCTAACTGATTACTAAAATAACTATAAAAATTGCCTGCTTTGCTATATTTCATGCTTAAGTTATAATCTTTTCACTAATGTCTAGAAAAGAACAGTATATTCCATTTCAGCCACGCATACGCATTACAAGTGCCTCCATGCAGCAAGTGGTTCAGAGTCATTCTACAGATCTCAGTTAGTAAGATGATGCAGCTGGTGGCAATAACATACACTAAATTAAACATTATCATTCTATCAGGTCAGAGTTCATTTTCAGTTTTTACTACTTTATTTGCATAGTGCCTAATTTCTTTTAGATGTAATATGTATTTTAGTCTCAGATTCCTTATTCACTCACACTTAGATGACATTTATTGAGACCCATTCAATTCAGTTTCTGAACCTGATTAATGCCTTCCATTTATGGATACAGAGTGATGTAGTCCCTGCCCCGAGTTTTCACAGACGCACCACATACAACCTACAATACTCATATAGTAGCAAGCTTTCATATTTAAAAAAGGTGTATTTTATTTCCCAACAAGACAGATTTTTCTGGTGATTCTCAGCCATCTTAAAATATCCCATATTTTTAGGATCAGTTTAGATAGTCTTGGCAAATGTGAAGCCATGTACTTTTGTAACTCACAAACTATTATATGTTCTTATATAATTTCTTGGCCTTTGAAATCCACATGCATAAAATGTTGTAGAGATGACAGTTTACAGTTGTTTGTATCTATAGCTTATCTGCACTCATACCCAAGTGCTAGATTGGTGTCACAAAGGTTATGGTGGTAGGCCTGTTGGGCACATTAATATCTGTGTCTTAAAAATTGCACTGTGTCTGGGCATGATGGAAAAAAACAAACAACTATTCAATTATTACTGGTTTTGCTGGAATTGATTTTTTACTCCGTGTAATTTGGCAGTTACACTGATGAAAAATGTGCCTTGCTGCCATTTTATTTATGTTGAAGGTTTTATTTCTGATGTCCATGAAATAGAAAGACAGGCAAACATAAGTTTATCTTTGAAGCTGCCTGGCATAGAAGTTTGGGAACAGTGGTTATAAAAGGGCAATTCTCTCTAGTTAATGCCTGATCTCAGGCCAAGGAAGAAAAACAGAGATTATCATTTTCATTTTTCGGAGGGGCAAAATGAAAGTACAGGCTTCCATGACCCGATTGGGAAAGCTGAATGCTTCGAAGTTTCTGTCTGTGGCAACGGAGATAATAATCTGTGCTCCCTGACTCATAGGGAACATAAAGAAAGGTCATTTTGCGTAGTTACAGCTACAGAGTGCTTCTTAGAAGCACACTGTCATCAAAATACTTAGAAGCATTACCAGGCATCGGAGGCTGCTTCAGGACGTGGCTGTAGCGGTGGTGCTCAACTGAGGGTGTTTTCCCCACACAGGGACATTCAGCAACACCTGGGGACACTTCTGGTTGTCAGAACTTGGGGATGGGTGCTACTTAGCATCTTAGTGGGTAGGGGCCCGGGATGATGCTAAACGTGCTGCAGTGATCAGGACAGCGTTCTCCAGGAAATATCCAGTGCTGAGGATGAAAAAGCCTGGCCCGTAGCCATGGAATGCCGTGGTTGGTAGACGGGTTCATATTAAAACCATTTGTATGAGTGATGTAACAACAAGTGGTTCATAATAATACTTTGGTCTCATTCTAAGTAGATAATACTTCTGGGATAGGAAAATATGAAGTGTTCTGTAATCAAATGCCAAATAGAATTTCTTCACTTGTAAGCTAAGAGCCTCATCCCCATCTCTGGCCCAGAAGGTAAGATTGTGGTCACATACAACTGGGGGCAGACACAGGAGAAAGGGGCCCTGGGGGAACCTAAATAATAAGCATGGAGAATCCTTGGCTGTTTGGTTTAGGAGATGCTGGCCTGCAAGTCAGATAAGGAGGATGCCTACACATGCAAACTTTCTGAAGAGTTCTCTTCACCCCGAACTCCTACAACACACACACTAGTTAAAAGACACTTTCAGAAAAGGAAAAGGGGAAAGAGGAGTAGAGGGAATGGAGTCAGATGTGAACTTGGGAAGCCCTGTGTCTGCCTCTGTTCCTTTGAGCTGGCTTCTGGGATGTGGGTCTGGCACTAGAGAGCCTCTTAAGGTTTTGGATATGAGCAGTGCCTGTGCCTTATGCTGAAGGCGAGCAAGACTTGTAGAGAAGGCTTTCTGTTCCACCCTTTGGGGGATAGGCAGTGAGGTCTGTTAGGGCTGTGGAGTGCCAGAGACTACTCTGCCTGAGTTTGTTGTGGGTTATAACAGTGGTTATGGACTTGCAGTGGGAGAGAACATGGGCCCTTGAAGAGGTCTTGGGGTTACCTCATTGGAAGGATGCAATGGGCACGGGGAATCAGACAAGAACTCAGTTAAGTCTTGGACACATCAGCAGTTAAAGAGAGTTGAGTGGGAGCTGAGTCAACACCCACAGAATGTCCAGCCACCATTTTGGTGAGACCTGACTTCACCTGTGCTGATTCCCAGACAGGACACGTTATCGCTGAGGTAACTTGAGGGCAGTTACAGGACCAGGACCCAGCAGACAGTGCACAAGAGGGGGTAGACACCCCCTTCTCACGCCTCTGGAGTGATATGTCTGTAAGCACTTCAGGAGCTTAGAATCAGCCCCAGGGGAGGTGTGTCACAGATGAAGTATGAATTGGTTAGGACTCATGTCCTCTGTTCTCCTGGAAGCATTTACCTTCGTGTTGTCTGAGCTCATTGACGATGCTTGTGGGAAGAGCAGGAGGATGAAAACAATCCTTGTGTTACTGCATTTATACCTCAAGTGCCTGAGAAATTAATTGCTGAATTTAAGAGAGTATAGGGAAGTTACCGGATTGAGCCATACAGTCTAAAAGTAAGTGGAAGAAAATGAAGAATGCATTTTGACATGTTTCAGTTTGTAGACTGAAATTGTGACTCATTTTAGTTGTATCTTTGAGAGAAAAGTACAGAGATCATGAAGTCAAGTCTCACATCCAGTTTCCGTAGAATATCCAAAGGCTGTATTATAATTCTATCAAGAAGATACAGAGTCAGATTCCCACGAAACAACACGGTTGGGGATTTAAGAGTAGATTGACCTATTATGCTTTTTCTTCCCCAAAGGATCTGCATTTTGATGTTTCTCAGTTATATAGATGGGTGCTCAATTTCCAGAAGTTTGTATTACTGAAACATAGATTTAAAAATAAAATGATGTTGATATTATTTTCAGAGACAATTTGGTTTAGGCCACTTCCTGCTGACCAGAGAATCCTGGGAGTGAAGGTCATGCTGGACGCTTCTGGAGCAGCAATGTCTCATTAGTAAGTTTCATGCCAAAAAGATTTTTTTTTTGGCTAGAGTTCAGAGCAGTCAATGTTCCTGAGAATTCTGTGAGCAATTTCATGTAAATGTTTTTCCCTGAGACCATCCTGCTTGGTTAGTACTTCCCTGGTGAAGATCATCTTTTACTAAAAGGCATTACTTGGCAGGCATTACTTGGTTTGTTACATGGTTCAAATAATGGACCTTTCCATTCTGAGGCAAGTAATGTGCCTTATCACTAGCAATTCCAGAGAAATAATGTAAAAAATATACATAGCAAGGTAGATATTCTGATCCAGAATAACCCCCGGAAATAAATACTACTGATGAAATACACACCTTCTATCAAAAGCATTCATGTCCCCCTGTGATCATAATTATAGCTGCCATCGATTTAGTGCCACTTCTGGGTCGGGTCTGAGCTAGACATTTTACACACGTTGACTGCATCACTCAATGTTTACAACAGCTGCTTTGGAAGAAATTATTATCTCCATTATGATGACTAAGAAACCAGGCTTAGAAAGTTTAGGTAACCTGGTTACAAATTTTGTTAGTCTAGTTCCAAAATCTTTTTTCCCCTCCATACTGCTTAGTTTTGTGCTAATTAATATATATTACTAGTCCGTACTTTTAGTTTCATAGTTTCTGGAGAAAGGGCTATACTAACCCCTGTTAGGTCACATGATAGGAAATGCTTATACTTGATTTCTTTGTTGGACATGACATAGCAATTTTATGTGGCTAATCTTAATAGAATACAGTGTGCGGTGGCTCGGCCCAGTCACGACGGGAGGTTCGGGCACTGTGGGAATCTGCCAACCGGGTTTGATCTGTCGTGCTATCCACATCTCAGACTGCACTGGTAATTTTGAAAAGAATGAGGTATTTGAAAAGCAATGAATAAGTCATTTTGAATCCATCACCCCAGGAGGAAAGATGTCAAAGCAGTCCTGGTTTGCTGAAGAGAAAGAGACCTGGATCCAAAGCCTGGATCCTGGCCTCGGCTCTGCCACCTGCTGCTTGTGACGTTTGGCGAGTTGTAGCTACCCTGAGTCTCAACAGCCTTCTCTGTGAAATGAAGCTAACCGTAACTACTTCTCAGAGTTGTGAGGATTAAGTAATTTAATTAAAAAATGTATTGCATGCTTATTATGTCGGCCTTGTGATGAGCTTTTGGAATAAACAAATCAATAAAACCTTTCCCCTGTCTTTATCCCCAAAGAGCTCATTGTCTTGAGATATGAGAAATAAGCAAAATATGGTATTAAAAGTGCTAAAATAAAAGAATGTACAAAATGTTACAGGAACAGCAAGGAAGAGATGTAACACTTACCCACTAAAGCAAAATCTCAAGGGAAGAAAGCACACTAGTAAGTCCTTAACAAATACTGGACAAGTGAGTGAATGATTCATGGGGTTGGGGAAGAAAACTTCACTTCCTCCGCCCCTTCCATTCCCTCACTGCCCTCTCACTGACCAAATCATGTCAACCTAGCTTATGTCTACTCCTCTCATGAAAATTTGCTGCTATAGGTTCTTCTTTTTCTTCTTTTTGCAATTCGACAAAGACAAAACTACATTCCCAGTGTGATTGTAAACTTGCAAGACTAGGAAATATTTCAAGTACCCAGCAAAAAAAGCAATTGAACAATTGACAGAGTAAAAAGGCAACCTATGGGATGGGAGAAAATTATTGCAAATCATTTATCAAATGAGGGGTTAATATCCAAAATATATAAGGGGCTCATATAGTTCTATAGCAAAAATCCAAATAACCCCATTAAAATATGAGATAAGGACCTGAATACACACTTCTCCAAAGAAGGCTTACACACGGCCAACAGGTACACAAAAAGGTGCACTGCATCATTCATCATCAGGGAAATGCAAATCAAAAACATGAGCTATCACCTTGTAGATGGTTATTATCAAAAACTCAAAGGTAAGTGTTGGTGAGAATGTGGGAAAAAGGACACCATTGTGCATGGTTGGTGGGAATGTATATTGCTACAGTCATTATGAAGATTGTTAAAAAAATTTAAAAAGGAAAATACCTTAGGATCCAGCAATCTCATTTCTGGGCATATAGCCAAAGGAAATGAAACTGTGAGCTTGAAGAGATAGTAGCACTTCTATGTTCAGTGCAGCATTATTCACAGCAGCCCAGATAGAGAAACAACCTAAATGTTTGCCAGAGGTTGAATGGAGAAAGGCAAGGTATGCGCATACAACGGAATATTACTCAGCTTGGAAAAAGAGGGGGGTATGCCATTTGTGACCATGTGGATGAACCTGGGGGACATGGTGCTAGATGAAGTAAGTCAGACAAAAAGAAAGAAGAAAAAATGCTGCAAGAGCTCACTTATATGTGAAGTTAGTGAATTCTTAACTGCCAAGTCAAGTGGGCCCTTCTTAGCCTCTGTATTGCCCGACTTACTTGTGTTTGTTGTTGCTGATTACTTTTTCTCAGAAGGCCTCACCTCATTTTTCTGAAATGATGTTTTGGGGAACTCTTCTGTCCTCTTCTTGGGGTTTTCTCTCACCTCAAAACCTCTGATGTTCCTTAGGGAACATCTTACTCTTGTTGGGTAGTACTTCCACTATTGGTTTTAAGTATCGGTAGTGATCTCCAAATCTTATTCTCAGGATACAATTCTCTTTTAAGAGTTAGACTTTAAATCAAAATGCTCAAAAATGGGAGTCATCATCTCATCTCCCAAACATTTGGTCCCTCTTCTGGTGCCATCACACTCTCAGCACATGGTACTCTCAGCACATGGTACTCTCAGCACATGGTACTGTCAGCCACATAGTCACGTGTGGAAACATCCTTAATTCTTCTTCACTTAGGGTGAATGGTATTACCAATATTTGTTTTTTCTCCCGTTTGCAGGCACATGGAAGGGCAACCTTCCCAGACCCTTTGCAATTAGCCAGGGCCCTGTGACTAATTCTGGTCAGTGGGCTGTGGCCAAAGTGACAGGTGTTACTTCAGACCAAAGTCAGTGTCTAAATCTCCATGCTCTTTTCCCTTTTTGTAATGATCCAAGAGGCCTTTTTTTTAGATGGTGCTGCTATAAGCTTACAGAGTCTTCATCATCTGGGGGATTCTGTGGAGTACAACAGCCCCACCCCCATCCACATAGGATGGACATGTAGTGCAAACAGGTTAGAAACCTTTGTTGTGGTTAGCCATTGAGATTTTGGTGTGTGTTTCTGACTGTAGCATGACTTAACTCTCCCACTGACTTACGTATTTCATCTAATACAAAGGAACTTCTTTCAAGTTTTTCTTTTTCCTGTATCTATTACCTTATTTTTATTCCTTTTTATTTTTCACTTTTCCAGGTTGCATCCACAGCCTCCTGTCTGGGTTCACTGAATACTCACATTTTTATCTGTTCAAATTTATCTTCTACACATCTACCAGAGTGTTTAATTGAAATACAAATATGACCATGTCACTCCCAGCTTGAATCTTTTAATAATCTCTCATTATTACCTATGACAGTAATTTTTAAATTTCATTCCCTGGAATAGTTTATTGGTGTTCTGGGGAAAAAAAACCCCAAAAGACTAATGTCTCCAGGATCGAAAAGACTGAAGCAGTAATGCAGAGTCTTGAAGGCTTACAAAGGCACATCAGTAGCATATTGTAATATCACACTGTAAAACATAGTATAACTTGTTTTAAATGGTCTTTCCCTGATTCCTGGACCCCAACCACTTCTAGAAGAATGCCTTTTAGTATCAGAATATTGTCTAAGCTCCTGCCCTGACCCCAGGACCCTTTATGATCACCCTTTCTCTATCCCCCCAGCTTCTTTTCCTTCTACCCTCCACAATTTATGCTTCAACAGCAGTAAACCACTGAAGGTCTTGCATACGAGGTGCATGGAAGAAATCTGCTTCCAACAATGCTGCTCATTTCAACTGCAATGCCATGACCTCAACCCCATGCCAGTCACTCATGCAACTTATGGTCAGTGTTTTAGACCAAGTTCAGATGATGTTTGCTGCAAAAGGCTGTGGTGTAAGACCTAAAATTAAGACTCAATATTATGTGCTGCATTGATGTCTGGTGAAATCAGGAGAAACTTGACCTGTTGCTATGGGTAAGGTCCCCTAGGCAATGACCTTCCTTGTCATGGGGACCAGGTACAGATCTTGCTTATCTCTGAGTGATGGGTTTCAGTTCCCTGCCAGCCTGTGGAGTTATTCAAATAAGCCAATTATATTCACACCTCCTCCCTGTGGCAACTCACCCTCTTGATAGTACAAAGCCTCCCTCCCAGCCCCTGATTGTTCACTCTGCTCCTAAGCACACCTCTCATGTGACCTTACATAGCCACCTAGATGACTAATAAACTGCTGCTGATGTCTCCCATCCATTGGGAGCTATCGCATGCTCAGCCACCCTAGGGAAGGAATTCTTTTCTTGCCAACAGAATGAATAGGAGGCAATTAAATTGGAGATCTTCCTAGACATCTTGCCTCACAGTTCCCTTAATTTAACCTGACCTCATAAGCACTTTATATGTATCTTTCCTTGCACTTGCCACATTTTATTATAATTTTGTCTTTATGTGTCTGTCTCTATATTAGATTGTGAACGCCTTGATGTTGGACACCAAGCTTTATTTACTTAGCCAGTGTCTTGCACATTGTTTTCACAATGCTGCCTGTGAGTCTAATGGAAATATTAAATAATGTGTCTTTTTAAAAGATTTTATTTGTTTCTTTTTAGAGAGAGGGGAAGGGAAGGAGAAGGAGAGGGAGAGAAACATCATTGGTTGCTTCTTGCACGAGTGCCTGACACCCAGGCATTTTGCCCTGAGCAGGAATTGAACCAGCAACCTTTCCCGTTGCAGGATGATGCTCAACCAACTGAGCTACACTGGTTAGGACTAAATAATGTGTCTTGATAAGCACTTTCATAAGTTATAGCTCAAGGCTCCACAAGGTTGACATAGTCCTTATTCTAGAGATGAGGAGTTTGAGCCTTAATTGAGCGATTTGTCTTAAATCCACACAGCATGTTTAGAGGCAGAGCTGGATCTTGAATGTAGACATGTCTGTTAAGAATGTGGTCTTTGTATGAACACAGATATACTGCTCAGGCATTGAGTCTGTGATGTGCCCAATAATTTGGTGATGTGGGAGTAAAACTCATGCAAGTGTGACTTTCCCTTTGTTCCCCATTGGTGATGGAATCTAAAACTTGGACAGAGGGGTACAAAGTGCCCTACATTCTGAAGATAACCACTGGCAGGTGGGACTCTGTGTCTCTTCCTGGGTGTAGGGAGAGGCAGTAGATATTGTAATTTAGATCGCCATTCCCAGACCAGCCAAAATAAAAAGAATGGAAGAAAGAAGAGGGAAAGGGGGATATGGAGAGAGAGAAAGTATAGGAGGAAAGGACCTCTTGAGATAGTTGTCAGGATGTGAGTTGGTAGCCAGTGGGGAAGGTTATGGCTTTCTCTTTACCTCTCCAGGGGAAGAAAAGAGAAAACCACTTAAAGAACTTCCAGAAGACCTGTAAGAAAGAAACTTTGCACCTCCTACCTGCAGGGACTATTCACATAGGCACAGACTTGCTGGCATGCCCTGTGCTTCCAGGAAAAGGATG
Source organism: Phyllostomus hastatus (assembly GCF_019186645.2). NCBI lineage: Eukaryota > Metazoa > Chordata > Mammalia > Chiroptera > Phyllostomidae > Phyllostomus > Phyllostomus hastatus. Next base: position 29,047,678 of record NW_025333709.1, on the reverse strand, counting down.
CTGGACCAGGGAGAAAGAAAGGGAAAACAGGGAAGCAGCCTGCCCTTCACTGTTTAGCAAGGTCAAATTTCCAGTGGCTCAAGTGGACTATCTAAGAGGGCTGTCTGCAGGACAAGTGGTTCCAGCAGAAAGAGGTTTGGTGATTCTCAGGGTCTGGATGTGCATGTGTGTGTAGTGGGATTGGTGGGAGCATGGTAGTTGGTGATGGTAGCCGTTTATCTTCATATCAGGGAACTGTGTGGTGAGGAAGACCCCACTTCCCCAGAACTCACTCACAAACCCAACCGCAGAGGCGGCCTTGGGATGCCTACCATGCAGAGGGCACGTTCGGTCAGACTGGGTTACCTGGGGAAGCAGCACCATCTGGCACAGGCCTGCGGTCACTCAGCTGTGAAGCAAGGGCCGCTTCCCTTTTTGATGCACATTTGTCTTCCCACTATCTGGTCCCAGGGGGGAAGGCAGGGTGAGAGTGCAGACCCCCCGCCCCTGTGCCCATGACTGTGATTCCTTGCGCTATTGCAGCGTAGGGCAGGGTGGTGGTTGGAAGGGACTGGAATTTTATTTTATTTTTGCACTAGATGAATAAAATAAAGGTTGTATGACAAAGATAAAAGCAGAGAATTGGATTGGAATGTTAGGCAGGACTGAGTTTTGTTGGTAAATGACTGAACACAGATGAGAGTTAGGGAACCGGCTTGAGATGAAGGATAGAAAAGGGAGAATCATTAGCACATGGAGGACCAGGATGAGAGGGAAGAAACAATGAAGCTTTTCTCTATTTGAGTCCAACAAGTTCCAGCTGTTTAGTTAACCAGTCACCTAACCAGATTACTAAAGTAGTAGCCTCACTGCTTCTCATAAAGTGAATTTAATTTAGTCGGTGGAACGTGGAAGAAAGTTTTGTCTACTCCTTGGGGGAACTCCTGAGAATGCACTCCTGTCCACTATAACAATCCACGTATGAGCAGCTTGGTGGTTGGTGATCCTGAGATGTTGGATCTCCAAGTTCAAGGCGACTGCTCCCTTCTTCTGGGAGGGCCCGGAAAGACAAGCATCTGAGTGCTACTGTCTCTCCAACATTCTGGTTTTGACCCACTTTAGAACATGGCAAGCACCCGTAGGTCACTTGGTGTACACAGCGACTTCTCAGAAACCCAGAGTCACAAATACCGTGACATTTCTTTCCTCAGAAACCTTAATTTTAGACAATTCAAGCTATACTTGACCATTATTTTGAGCATTGCCTAAAGCCTCCCATGAGATATCCTTAAACTGAAGGAGAATTACTGGGATACAGAAAGATTTGCTTACCAAATCCTAAACAGTCGTTTTTGCATCACTTGAGGACAAAAATAGAATTATGCATGCCTTTTTTATGATATAGGAAATCATTTTGGGAGAGTTACTTAGGAAACTAAAGAGAAGCATCTCGATGATGTCTCTATTTTTAAATTTAATTTTTCACTCTCTGTTTCTTTTAGTGTGGATTGAAAAATAGTAAAAAAGGAAAACAAGGGTTGTAAAGATAAAATCACACGATAACCACTCTTCATTGCATGTTCACCGTCAGTCATTATTCATGAAGTTGTAATAGGCATTTTTTCCTACTGTTACATTATGAAATGCTGGTGTCCTCCCTTGTGAGTGTTCTTATATTTTCACACACCCCTCCTCATCCCACCGGCTCGGGAAGGTGCAAGGTTGGGTTGAAAGAGGCTCTGAGGAAGCCAAGTCTATGAGGGCTGGAAGGGGATTTGGAAATTGGCTCTCCCTTTGCCAAGTGGAAACTAAGGCCCAGGGAGAGGAAGACTTGGCTGGCCTGACACAATTAAGAGGAGGAACAGTAAGTTTGAAGTTAGAAAAGGGAATTCAATGAGGGTATGGATAGAGTTGCCTGTTGGCTTAATAACTATTGGTGCAGACGGCTACTGGTTTAATTTTGGGGAATGTACATTTGGCTGAGGAAATTACCTCTTTTGTATAAAGAGGATGTGTGTGTGGGTGTGTATGTAAATAAAAGAAGAGGAGTGAAAAAGTAATTATTGCAATTGGGAACTAGACACAACAAAAAATAATTTAGTGATGAAATGAGTCTAACTCTTTAGTAAATGGGAAAACTGAAGCTTGGAAGGGCTATGATTCGCTCATGACCACACAGCTGGTTAAATGGCAGAACAAGATCAATAATTGGTCCCCAGTCCTGTGCTCTGCTTGCTAAACTGACTGCCCATATTCATTCTCTGTTGCTATTGAGGGCAAATTTTAACATTCCCTAAAAGATAATAAAATTTTATTTCTCTCAGAAAGGACCAACCTAAACAATGTTAGTGGTCATAGATTACTAAGACTATTAGCTTCTCTAAGGACATAGACTAAAATTTTAAGCAATATTTGATGAGGAAAACAGGCCAAATTATAAATTAAAAAAACAAAACAAAACATACTGCCAAGTACAAGAATCTACAGTGCCAGGAGCTTGGGCCGGGCTGCCTGTAAGACTCCTGGAAGGAATAGCACTGTCCTAGGGCAGGCTTCTCAGCCTTGCCGCCATTATTACATTTTGTGCTAGATGCTTCTTTGTCATGGCAGTGTGTGTGTGTGATGCGGTTTCCTGCATATGGTGGGGTGCTTAGCACCAACCCTAGCTGATAGTGTCTTTCCTCTCTAGTTTCAACCATGAATTTCTCCAGACATTTACAAATGTCCCCTAGGGGACAAAATGCTGTGGTCAACAACAACCACTGGCTTATGGTGTTTGGCCTGAGCCCCTAGGTGCTGCAGAGTAGATAATACCAACTTGATACAGGGCCAAGGTACTGGGGAAAGGGAACATGGCAGTAACTGACAACTTCAGTTGCAAGATATTTACATATTAACTCATATTCAGGCTGTTCATATCCACAAACTGGGATTGAGGCGTTAACTGTGGCCCACACTTTGGGGTTTTACGTACAAGGGCTCTCAGTTTCTGGGTGGCAGTGGTGGCAGGACACTGAGCTGGAGCCTCCACTCCCAGAGCACCGCCCACCTCCCTGATGTCCACAGCTAACCAGGGCTGACCATCTGGGGAGAAGGTGAGAAGAGAACCTTACCTGGGAGACAGACACTGTCTGAAGAAAATTGGTTGCCATCCACTTCCTCTCTCCCCAGTTCCTGTGACCTAGAACGTGAGTATGATCGGCCAACCCTGACTATATGGATGAGGGTATCTGCTCAGTGGACGGCACAGACAAAAGGTGAAAGGAACCTGGGTCTCTGGACATCCTTTTGGAGTGGAGCCACTTAGTCATCCTGGGCCACACACCTACCTCTGAACTGTTATGCAAGAGAGAAACGAGTGTCTGAGCCAGTGAATTGTGGGGTTTATTTGTTCTTGCAACCTTGTCTGTGTCCTACCTACTTGGTGACATGACATGATGAACAGTGAGGAGATTAAGGCTGAAGATAGAATGGGAGCTGGAAATTGCTGCCCAGCGGCACAGCAAAAGGATTTAGTGGAAAGAAGAGCCTAGGAAAGGTTTCTAGGGAAAGCGTAACGTTGACTCCATCAGACTTCTCCTGCATGCATTGGCTTCGGTCGGGTAGAAGGTCAGTTGTCAACACTTTCCTTACGGGAATAGTTTAGGGTCTCTGTGAGCAGAGAAGAGAAGTACAGGGAAGTTACCCTTTTCTGTCAGGTTGAGAGGTCTGCCTCTTTCAAGCTGCCTTTCATGCATAGAGGAAGCTTGACTTCACCTATAAATTATTTATTGTGCTTTTATTTTCTGTCAATTCCTGGGGTGGTGTGCTGATGTGAGATACAAAGAACTAGTAGACAAGGTAGCTCCCTAAAGGCACTTTCAGGCTACACAGGGGGCCTGACCTGTATTAAGAGACACGTGCAATAATACAGTATATGAGAAGTTCACCAGTCCACAGTAAGGTGTCTAGAGGATGGTGTTTGAAATGAGTTGTGAGTAGCAGGTAATACTAATGGTAATACCTCCTAATTATTTAGCACATGACATGTCCCATCAGTATTTGGATAAGCAGAGAGGAAGATAAAAAATATTTCAGGCAAGGGAATAAAGAGGCTTAGAAGGAGGGAAGTCAGAATGCCCATGGTGGGCGTATCCAGGTTTTGCAGAAGGAATGCAGCATTGGTTTCAGGAGACATCATACAACTTTGGGACCCCGGAGGATAACCCACTTAAATTGTGACAATCTGAAGTCACAAAATCTTGGAAAGCATTTTAATAGTTTAAAAAGCAATAGAAACTGAATCTTGATAGTACACAGAACAAGTTCAATAACTGTGAAGTGTAAGTCAAAGCAGTTTTTTTCATGGCAGTGTAAACCTTGCAATGTTTCACTATGACAGAAGCTAAAATCAAAGAAAAACTTGGAATGCCCTCTCACAGAGGAGTCTACCTTGCTGTGTGATGTCAGTCTCCTGTAATGAAGAATACGAGGAGGAAATAGGTGTGATGCTGAAATTCCTTTCCCTTCCACTTTATGCTATTCCCCTAATGCTAGGGCTCTCTGTAATTGTGGATAAAGCTGAAGACTTGTCTGAGGCTAGATTATGAATCCTAAATGGTTGAATTTATCCCTTTGGACAATCAGAAGCGATTGAGGGTTTTAAAATCAGTTGGTGGCATAATGAAAATGTCTTTAGAGAGAAATTAATGGATGGGGACAAAAATGGAGGAAGAGAGACACTAGTTAAAGTTTTCTTTTTTTTAAAATAATTCATTCCAATGTAATTTGAAAGCCATTAGGAAACATTATGTTACCAGGATGAGAGATGATTTATTTTTCTGGCTGAGACTAGTTACAGGGATTCACCTGCATGCACACTGAAGAGATCTAGGTCTTGGAAAAATGGCTCAATGTATAGGTAGGTTTGGATGAAGAAAAAAGTCAGACACATTCTGGGTGATGCAATAGCCTCAGAGGAACATCAAAATGGGACCTATGGGCAGCCCATAGGTAGTATGAGGACCTGCATGTTATAGAGCAGACTGCCAAAGTTTGACATACTTTTGACATACTTTTACCTGCTGTGTCAGTCAGGGTCCCAGCAGAGAACAAATGGCACACTCAATGCTTGAGAGTTAGGATAAGGGCTATTTACAACCTCAGTGACAGGGCTAAGAGACACCAGCAAGGGCCAGCCAGCTGAGCCTCCCAGGGCCAGCTGCAGCCAGGGTGCCAGTGAACAACCACCCCTAAGATGAACAGCTGGTCAAGAGGAGGTTACTGATGCTCAGAACCTAGAGGCACTGACTCCGTAGAAGACTGCCCGCAGCAGTTGTGTGGCCTTGGTAGAGGGATGGAGTCAGTCCATGGCAGTGGGGAGGCACAGGAATAAACACCCTGATCTCTCTCTCCTCTCATCCTCTGATATGCTGTTCACGCCTCCCAACCAGAAGGCTGAGGGTTAGCAAGCCCATGGACACAGTCCATGGAAGGCAACCTCCTGGAACACAGAGTGGAGAAGTGTGGAGAGATATGGGGAGTGTTGGTGGGTGGTGGGGGCGGGACACAGGAAAGACCTCTAACAGGAATCTTTCTGGTGTTGCTAGTCACTAAAACCCAAGATGGGAAGAAATGATCCCTATCCAAAAATACCTCTCCAACGGGCCTCCTTTTAATGAACTATAGAAATGATCCCTGAAAATATAGTTTTAACAGGCTTCCTTTTAAAATGAGAGATATCCTGGAGGTGATAGAGTTATACTAATTGCAATTCAGAAGCAATTAACTAATAAATGAATAATAGATTAAAAAGTAGGAGGATATTGACAGGATGAACAAAGTAAAAAACATAGACTCTGTATGTTTTACAATTTTACCTAGGACTTATCATACCTAAGCTGCTGAGACTTTATGTTTCTTATTGTAAGTAGCCGGAGAGGCTGAGCTGGGGAGTAGAGAACAATATACTGGCATACCTCATTTTATTGTATTTTGCTTTATTGAGCTTCATAGACATTGCATTTTTGACACCATTGGGGCAAGACCTCACACCAGCAAAGAGATTGTGACTCGCTGAAGACTCAGGTGACAGTTAACATTTTTTTTAACAATAAACTGTTTTTAAATTAATGTAGGTGCATTGCTTTTTTAGACCTAGAGGTATTGCATACTTAATAGACTATAAAAATGACTTTTACATGTACTGGGAAACCAAAGTATTCCTGTGACTTGCTTTATTGCAATGGTCTGGAATCTAATTCACAATATCCCTGAGGTGTGTCTGTTTCTCCCCTCCCCTCCCTCCCCTCCCCTCCCTCCTTCCCCTCCTCTCTCTCCTCTCCTCCCTCTCCTCTCCTCCTCTCCCTCTCCTCTCCTCTCCCTCCCTCCCTCTCCTCTCCTCCTCTCCTCTCTCCCTCCTCTCCTCTCTCCCCTCTCCTCTCCTCCCCTCTCCCTCTCCCTCTCCCTCTCCTCTCCTCTCCTCTCCTCTCCTCTCCTCTCCTTTTCTTTTTTAGGACTGAAGAGTTCAAAGGATGGACCAGAACCAAGGATGCACTTTCAGAGTGTCATTTACTAGTTCATTTCTTTCCATGTTTGGCTTATTGCTTGGCATAGAACATATGCCAATGTACAAATTAGCATCTCAGTATTATTTTAAAATTTCTTGTTGCCATAGTGTATGCTGATTACTTATTTTTCTCTATTTCCACTTTAGTTTGTTCTGCTTAATTCTTAAAAATTCTTGTTGTTCTCTTGTCTTCACTTTCTATCTCAAATTATTTTCTATTTTGTTTTAAGGGAAAAAACCCCACAAATCTTAAACAGTCCTTAAAAGAATTTTATGCTCAACTTCTAAGTATTGCTTTTAACTTGGACATACTTGTTTTAGATTTTGTCTTTCATCCCTTTGACTTTCATGTTTCTAGTTTTTTATCTCGCTGGCTCTAGGTCTTGTACATTTTTATTTATGCTGGGTTTACCTTTAATTTTTTATATTTCTTTTTTCATGTTTTGATTTTTTTTAAAAAAATACTGGTTTTAGGTGTTTCCCCTTCTATTTCTTAGGTTTATTTTTAACATACTTTATACATTTAGGCCATTTTTTAAATTACATTATCTTTTAATTTGTATTCTTAGACTTAATTTTATGCTTTATTTTGCTCCTTAAATTTCTACTCTGCCTTCATCATTTTACTATAACATTCTCGCTCCTCTCCCATGCCACCACCCTGTTCTCCTTCTAGTTCTCCCTATTCCTTTATGTTGTACTTTGTTTTTGTCATTTCAAGAAGGCAAAAAGCTTGGCAACTTGAAGAAAACCCATAAAATAAATCGAATATTTGGAGGTCTTCTTCCTCCCACCTGTCCCTTGGCCAGTTTTCTACTATCTCATTAATGACCTTAGTCCATTAAAAGATAATCTCCTTCAAATCCTCACTCCAGAATTCTCAGCAACAGAAAGAATCCACAGCAATACCAGCTTCTTTTAGGCCCTCCTCTGTTGGCTGAGGCCCTGTCTTAGTCCACTAGGCTGTTGTAACAGAATACCATAGACCGGTGACTTATAGACAGTAAACTTGACTTCTAACAGTTCTGGAGGCTGGGAAGTCCAAGATCAAGGTATGAGCAGATTCAGTGTCTGGTTAAGTCCTCCTTCCTCGTTCATTGAAGGCCATCTTCTTGCTGTGTCTTTACGTGGTAGAAGGGACAAGAGACTCTCTGGGGTCTCCTTTCTAAGAACACTGATCTCATACATGCCATCACACTGGGGATTAGATTTCAGTATGTGAATTTTGGGGGGACATGCTTATCTAGTCCATTGCAGGTCCTAAGGATAAAGCTTCTGTGAGGTTGCTTTCCTGATGCGTGCAGTTCAGACCGTGTGAGTTTAGACTTTTTGTGTCTTCAGTGATCAGATAAAGGTCGCACTGGTGAGAAGTCGATTAACCTCATTCCTCCCTTGATCTCAGGATGGTTACTGAGATCCCCAACTCATAAGATAGAATTTTCCTGTGTCCCAATTCAGTCTTTTGGAAGCCAGCCATGATTGATCTTCATGTCTATCTGCCCCTGTCAAAGTGAGCACTGTTTCTCCTCTTTGGTCTCTGTTTATTCCTCACAGCCCATGGAGCTGTGAATCACCTGTGTTGCCCTCGGTGTCATGACTGCCGGGTGGCCCGATGGAGCCTGACTTGGAGTCATCATGGAAGGAGAAGGACTACTTCTCTGTGAGCCGTTTTCTCAAATTGGACTTATTAATCTAAATAGAGAACTATCCTCAGTCCATTTTTACCAAAATTTAAAGTGGACAGAACCTGTTGTTCATTCTATTTCTATTCTATATTGGTAATCTGGGGACCAGAATAATAGATTATATTATAGTAAACCTTTTTCTGCCTGTGAATGTCCTAAAAGTAATCTGGGAAAGTGGTCACATCTCTTTTTTAACCCTGTGATAACTGTTTCATTATCCTGCAATCAGAGTGAAATTAGGAAGCAGAGAAAAGTAAGATGGAACAATTTTCAGGCCAGTGAACTGATCTTTCTGACCCCGTTACTCTATCACCAATGCTCACACACACAGTTTGGCAAATTTCTAATTTCATGTCATGGTATATGGGAAGAGGTGGCAAAAATCCTTTGGAATTTATTCATAAAAATTGTGTACTTATTCTTACATGTTTAAACTCCAGTCATCTTTAAAGCACTCTCCATTTGATGCAATATACCTACCAAGACATTTTTTCCACTGCTCAAAGAACAGTTTTTGGACTAGTCAGTTTTGGGGCCTTTTAGTGCTTCTGCTGTTTTTTTGTTTCAACTCTTTCACATTGGCAAAGCATTTCCCTTTGAGGACTTTTTCATTGAGGGAAAGAAAAAAAATGTCACTTGGGGTGAGATCAAGTGAATAGGGAGGGTAGGGATGGAGACCATGCTATTTTTTGTCAAAAACATGGCATGGGCAGGTGCACTTAGAAATCACCCATCATTAAATGATAAATGGGTTAAAAGAGTCTTAAAAAAATTTCACTGAAGCCAACTCAGCCTCTCACAACAACGCCAGCTAGTACACTGATACAGATGGGTTCCTAGAACACTCGCCTAGTGGGTGAAGCCTGTACTACAAGGGGCTTACCCTTTAGAGGATAATTCTGGATCTTTGGGGGCCCCCCTCATATGAGGGTCCATGGTGTATGGTATAAATGACTTAGGGGTACAGAAGATAGACTCTGAGGGGGAACTGGGTTTGAATCCGAACTCTCACATTCATTAGATAGTTCTATCACAAACAAGTTGCTTAAACACTTTCTGCCTCCATTTATTTATCTTTAAAATGGGTGTAATAAACTGGTTAAGATATAAATTGCTTACCACTTTACCTGACACAGTATAATTTCTCAATAATGTAAACTGTTAACATTACTTGAGACTCAGTTCAGGGAATTTCATCTCCATGAAATAATCCATCACTGAGCCCCATAGGTGTGCATATGGGTGCACGCTCAGATGCATACCCTCTTTTTTCAGTCTGGTGCTTCATATACCATTTCTACATAGCATTTTGTGCATATCTCTTTACGGAATTTTACAATGCATGAATAGCACCTCTTCACATGCATTCTGGTTCTATCATTAGATGAACATCTTGAGGTCAGGGATTATGTATTTTTACCTTTATGTTCTTAACATCAGACACATTATCTAGTACACAGTGTGTTTAATAAATATTTAATCAAAAATAGTAATGAGTGGTTGATGCCTGAAGACTTTTAAATAATTATGGCTTAGGTCAGCCGTCCCCAACCTTTTTCGCCCCAGAGACTGGTTTTTGTGGAAGGCAATTTTTCCATGGACCAGGGTGGAGAGTGATGGTTTCAGGATGATTCAAGCACATTACATTTATTGTGCACTTTGTTTCTATTATTATTACATTGTAGTATATAATGAAATAATTATACGACTCACCACGTTAGGGTTAGCACGTAGGCTCATCAAAACTGTGACTGGGACAAGTGACCAGTGAGGGAAAGAGGCATAGATGGAGGTGGTAGATAAAATAATGGGTGGGCCACTCATGGACTAAAATAAATGTCGGATTCTGACTGAAAGCCTGCCACCAGATGCAGCTTAATTGTCACTTGCCACTCCCTGGTAAGGTTTTGATGTGAGTCTGCAAGCAATTGCTTTATTATGGTCTCTGTGCAGTCAAACCTCTCTGCTAATGACAATCCATATTTGCAGCTACTCCCCAGGGCTGGCATCACCGCCTCAGCTCTGCCTCAGATCATCAGGCACTAGATTCTCAGTAGGGGTACGCAACCTGGATCCCTCACACGCGCACTTCACGGTAGGGTTCATCCTCCTATGAGAGTCTAATGTTGCCGCCACTGATCTGACAGGAGGCGGAGCAGGTGGTAATGAGAGCAACGGGGAGCAGCTGTAAATACAGGTGAAGCTTTGCTCGCTTACCACTCACCTCCTGCTGTGTGGCCCAGTTCCTAACAGGCCATGAACTGGTACTTAGGAGACTTAAAATAAAGGTTCTTTTTTACCTTTTAAATAAGAGATGGACAATAACCTCAACTTCTGTTTGCACTTTTTTTGTGTTCTTAGTAACCAGATGGATAGGGCCTCTCTGTAGTCATAATCATGACCAGGTTAATGAACCACTATATGAAAGAAAAATAAGACTCATATGACCCTGTACAAATTAATGATGAATTTTAAACTCCTCATATCTTGGATAATACTTCTGTTCTGTAGGTGATCAGTAGTTTAGAAATGTGGGTAGATTCTGACATACTGTGATTGGAGATTTAAATTTTATGTCTGAGGTAATTCCCTTTATCCCATTATTTCTCTTCTGCTTTACCCTAATTCCTCTCTCCTTTTTGTAGCCAAATTTCAATAGAGTTGTCCATAGTTTGTGCATTTCCTCATTTCCTGTTCGCTCGACTCCAGTCTGACTTCTGGGAGTTTATATTAATATAACCATGACTTTTACTATCTTTTTGCTTTGTTCAGTTTTTCATTCCTCATTTTACTTGACCTCTCAGCAACAGTTGACCTTGCTTTCTTTGCCTTACTTCTTGAAACTCTACTTCATTGGCTTCCCTCACACCATTTTCTCTTGGTCATGCTCCTACCTAATCTGGGAGCTCTGTCTTAAAATTCTTTTTTAGACGTATGTTCTCCTAAGGCTAGGTCCTAGTATCAATGTCTTTGGCTTTTATTATACTTTTTTCTTTGTTAATATCCAAATGTCTGTGACCAGCTGACTTCTGAGCTTCAGATCCATAGTGTCACCATGAACTTGACAAATTCAGTTGATGACTAAAGCCACTTCAAGTTCAATATCTTTAGCAGGACCTCTTAGGTAAATCTATTATCTACACAGTTGCACTAGGCAGAAATTTGAGAGTTGTCTTTGACATCTTACTCCAATTGCCAATATCTAATTTGTTATTATTTTTAAAATTTTAACATGGGAGCATCCTTGAATGAATTAACTTTTCTCTGTCTTCACTGATAACTCTGATTTCATAATTTTTGGCCAATGCTACTGCAGAAAATACAGTAGCATCGGCCAAAAATCTTCTTTAGTTGCCACCACTCTGTATCTCTCCAAAGTGTTTTCCAGAGTGGCAGCGAGGTGACCAATTTCTAAGTGCACCGCTTGTTCATGTTGCACACGCCCGTGCCCAATGTAAATTCTCTCAATGGTTTCTCACTTCTTTTAGGGCACAGAATTAGACCTTAACACTGTCTACAGAACGCTGAGTGGAGTGCTTCCTCTCTTCTCCCACCCCTTCTCCCTCAGACTCCCTCACTCTGACTTCAGCTTCAGCTCCTCAAACACCGTGTTTCATCTTGCCACAGGTCCTTTGCAAATGCTGCTATTTGTACCTGAATTTGGAATATTTTTATCCTATTCCTTTAGCTAGTTCATTATAAGCTCATAAGATATTTTCATTGGCATGTTTTCATGAAGTCCCCAGGAAAAATTTTTTAATACTAAGCCCCCTTGAAATACCCTCATTTGGGGTTCTCTTGATCTTTTTGTTTTATTTTATTTTGCTTTAATGTTACAGGCATGAGGAACCATGTCATGCACCCTGTTTCCTTCTTGCCACAAGCTTCTGCAGTGTCCACACTGCATAGTGGTTCCTGGCTTAGGCTCTGGATAGGCATGAATGAGGTTGGAATTCTGGTTCCTGTATTCACCAGCTATTGGGTCCTTGTAAAGTTACTTAACATTTCCGTGATGTCATTCTCTCATTTATAAAAGAGAAATAATAATAATACTTATTCTCAAAGAGTTGCTGTGAGAACTAAATGAATTAACATATACAAAGCATTCAGAATACTGTCTGGTGCATAACCAGAACTCAATAAAAAATGGTATTATTATTATTTCTCATCTCATCGCAGCTTGAATTGCCATGTGAAAGTAACTTTTGGGTCTTTATTGTATGGATTCTTGACTCAAATATCCATTTTACTTTGCATGTAATAACACATGTACTATTTGAAAAACAGTTTTTATTATTTAAATTCAGACTCAAAAGAAATACAATAGGCTCCCCACGGTAATGGTAGACATTTCATATTAAAATAGGAGAGATGTTAGTTGTAGGACTAACTGTAAAAGCTTGCTCCATAGGACTGTGTGATCAAATCAAAAGCAGAAAGTATCTTTGAAGAAAGGGTTTATCTGCACTCCCACCTCATCAGAAATATGACTGCACACTGTAATTAGATAGAATCCAGGATTAGAGGCATGTTATATTGTTAACCCAGGCAGTACCTTCCACATTGTTATATGAAATGAGCTATTCCTTACATATTTTAATGAATTTCATTTTTATCTTGGAACACCAAGTAAACAAAAAATAATCAACTCTGAATTGCAGTACTCTCGCAATCAATCATATAAAAAACATATGGGTAAAGAATATGGTTGTTTCTTACATTTTATAATCTTAAAAAATGATCTTCTATTCTGTACTTTTTGTATTTCAGAAAAAAAAAGATCTTTCTTATCCCACATCACAGATGTCTCCGTAGCTACAGACTCCACCAGCAGAATAACAAGCGGGTTCTCAAGATTATGCTGCATGTGTTCATTTATTTAAAGCTTTCCTGCAGAGCGTTCAAACAGCCAATGCCTTTGTTGTACATCCTGTGGTTATATTTGAACAAATTAGGTGATCTTGTCTTACCCCCCTAAAGTTGGTCAATGTAACAGGCTCCCAGACTGAAACAAAATAGAAATTCATTTTGCTTCATGTCTGCTTCAGAAAGCGCTCAGGCAGAAACACAGATGACTAGTTTTTTTTTTTTGTTTTTTAAGAAATCACCATCTGCCTTGTGTAAGGAGAAATATTCAGGCCTTATATATTTCTGTTAAGTACTTTCAGTTTAGGATCTTTTGACCACAAATTGCCCTCAGTATTTCTTTAAAGGGAATACATAGGCCTGCCTATTAACAGAAAAGCAGAAGGGGAACAGAAGCATGTTTTTTGTCTGAAAATCTTAAAAGGTGAAATTGGACTAAAGAGCTAGCCCTATAGAAAGTGGTGTTGCAAACAAACAAAGTAAACAGTAACAGATTGAAAATCTTGGGATGATAGCTACAATTCCCTTAAGGATTTAATTTAGTAGCCTCACTATTTATGAATTTGTGTAATAACGATGCCTTGATTTTACAGAATGCTCTCAGAGCAATTTCCTAACCTTGGGTCATATGTTTTCTGCTCCAAAACTGCACTGGAAAATGGTTAGTCGGGTTAGGAAGCTGATTTAAGTTTTAAGCCAATCAAGGAGGATTTAGATGAAATGAGCAAATGCAGGCACAAGCCCTTTGAAAGCACAAAGCACTCTACAAATGCAAAGTGGTTTTGTTGCAATTAAATTCCTGATGGAAGTGTTGAGGTGCCTCTTGCAAATGCTCACCCCGCCCTGGAAACCACGGGGTAGCAAATGTACATGGAAAAATGACAAAAGAGGTGTGCTCCAGGCCTCACGGTGTTGCCTGAGCCCCTCAAGGTTCTAAACGTTTGCAGGGCCTGTGAGGTTATAGCCAAAAGCCACCAGGTCTTGAACAAGAAGACTATTTCGAGTAGCCATTTCACTGTGCCATAATGCAGTTTATTTCACTTTATTTTCCCAATGTGTTGAAGGAGTGGGCAACTGTAGTGCAATCAGTTCTTGGATGTTTTGTGGAAAACACAACCTAAAATCTCCCTGCAGCTGGGCATCACAGACCTCAGCTGTTAAATCAGAACATAGGGCACCTTGGCCACCAATAATGTTATGGTTACCATTTTGATGATAGTTATGAGCAGGACTGGCTGCCTCCACCCTCCAAAAAACCTCTAGGTATATCATCCATCATCCAAACTCAGAAGATCCTGTGATTACATTTACATGAAAGTGCTTTCCAAACTGTGGCATTGAAATTACTGTTTTTATGGGCTGAATTATGTCCCCTCCAAAATTCATACATTGCAGTCCTAACCCCCAGGACCTCAGAATGTGAATCATTTTGTAAATAAGATCTTTATAGAGGTAATTGAATTTGAAAGAAATCATTAGTATGGATCCCAATCCCATATGATGATGTCCTTATAAGGAGAAGGAATTTGGATAGATACCTACAGAGAGAATTCTGCCTCCCGACTGCCTCTGGACTTGAGCTGCAGCATTAATTCTTCTCTGGATCTCTGGCCTGCTAGTCTGCCCTACAGATTTCAGCCTTGCCAGCCCTCAGAATTTGGAAAACCACTTCCTTAAAAGAAATCTCTTGCTTTACACACTGCATTTGTTCTGTGCCTCTGGAGAACATGGACTAAAATGATTATCTATAGACATTTACATTCTTAAAAATATGATCCTAAATTATATATTCGAGTACAAATGACTGTAAATTATGCATTGGAGTTTAGTGGCTGAGTGAATAGGTTTTGGAGTCACACTCATGGGTTCAAATCTTGGCTCTGCCACTTCCTGCCCTCTGTCTTTGAGCAAGCCATGTCGCCTCTCAGCTTCCTCATCTGTGACATGGGGAGTAACTGGATTGCACTGAGAACTTAAAGAGTAACATGATTTAAAACATTTAGCAGAGTGGACTGTCATATCATAAGCTCTCAAGCTAGTTTAGTTATTACTATCATTACTATTATTATTTATATATTGTTTCAGTCAGGATTCTTGGTTGTGGGTATTTGAAACTAACTAAGGCTAGTATAAATACAACGTAGTTTACTAAAAGATGTTTGGGAGCTCACAGATACTCTGAGAGTGTCAGAGAACCAGGCTCTGAAGTCACAGAACCAGAAGTCATTACCAAAATGGAGGTCAGAGAACGGGTCCTATGAATGCCCACTGCTGCCACCCTGGATATCACTTCTGCCATTAACACCATTCATGCTGGAGACCAGACAGGCCTCCAGAATCACTCCAACAACTGCTGTTATGAAGCTACTTTTGTCATGGTGGATCCTCCGTGTTCTTTTCCTGTTTACATCACTAATTTCTGACTTGATATTTGCAATGAACATGAGTAAATAGTAGAACCAAGGTCTGTCTCATGCCCAGATGCAAGGGGTTCTGGGAAAATAAATTTTAGGTACTTTCAATTTTGATAGTAAGAGATAGGTTCTGCCTTATAAGGTGGGGGGATACGTAGACGTAAGAATGCTGTGTATTCAAAAAGTGACAAATATTCACCACATGTATGAATGGACCTTTAAAATCAGCTGACCACTTGTCACAGAAACTCTTGGTTTACTTCTATTTATAACAATTATTTTCTACTCTTCTCTCATTCTTTCTCAGTCCCTCCTACCTGTAACTCTCATACTCTTACCTTGAAACTTCCTAACCTCTTTGTCTATTTTGAGTTGACAGATTAATGTTTAAAGTTATTTTGTCACCTATGATAATATTTCATTATAATGGCAAGATAATAACATCTCATTACAACAGAGAATGGTATTAAGTAGCATGAGTTTTGGAATTGGAAAGCATGGGGTTTGTATCTTGTGATCACTGCAGTGTTTCTCACGTTTGTCTTCATCTTTGCATTTGGGAAACAGAAGTCACAACAAGTTACTGACCCTGAAGGATGCCAGTGAGGACTAGACATAACGTATTGTAGGATGTATTGTAATAATAATATGAGATGTCATGTGGGACTGGGCAAAATGGGGACAGACCTATTGTAATCATTCCTCAGCCTTAAAACACATCAAAAAGACAACCCCCCCAACAAACAAACAAACAAACAAACAAAAAATAAAAAAAAGAAACCCCAAACCAAAAAACAAAACAACCCAATTTTTAACTCTAGTGTTACCAGGTTTGTATCCACAGAAAAACAACAGATAATTGTAAATTATTTTTGCATGGTTCCTTTTTCTCTGGGTGACTTTATTTGTGAACATCACATGATGGACGAACCTGGATAAAAGAACCAGTTGTTTTCCTTTTCCAAGGCATTTTTGAGATTGATGGCCTGCCAAACCACACTAATATCCTCATCACACAAGTAGCACGAAGACCATCTTACCTAGGACAGGTACTTTCCAACTACTAAATACAGCATTTCCCCATTTCTCCTTTTGTCCTTAGTACACATGCAGCTAGAGGGGCATGACAGACAAGACAGAGTAACTAACTGGCTATGGCCAGTCATGAAATACTTTGCCTAAAATTTGTTCCTTAGAAGAGTATGTTTGGAGACCAAATTTTGAGGAACAGAGGATGTTCTTATAATGGCAAACTGACTTTCCTAAAAACATAAACTTGATAGTTGCCTTAAAAGACTTTTTTTTTCTACTTGCTCATTCCTTTATTGGAAAATTTATTTAATGAGAATTTGTCAGTTTCTGCTATGAGCCAGGCACTTCTCGTCTGGCACCCAGAGATAAAAGGAGGAGTGGCAAAGACAGGGTTTCTCTGTTCTTGGATTTCATAGACCAGTTAGGGACCCAGAACTTAATCAAATTCAGTTTCTTTGTTAAAAGAAAGTGTTCATTCAATTCATTCGTTGACTAATTATTTACTGAGTGTCCACTAGCTGCCAAGCAGTGTGATAAGTGCTGGTTAGTAATAGCCACATTCGTCGCATGCTGATTATGTGCCAGGCCCTATACTAGGTGCTTCACATGCATTTAATCTGTGTAACAAACCTAGAAAGCACACATATTTTGTAGATGGAAAAAGGAAGGTTTAGAAGGGCTAAGTAACTTGCTGAAGGTGATGTAACTAGAAAGTGGAATAGCCGTGGGGCCTGTGTGACCACAGAGCCCAAACTCAATCGCTGTCTTGCAGCCTCTCAGAAGTCCATTTTGCGACTCACTCAGTTGATGAACCGAATGACTAGATCAGTTTAAGTGTACAGCAGGGGCATTACTGCTCCCTCAGGGCCTGTGATGTATCTGCATTAATGGTGCTAACAATTTCTATAAATTAAGAAAACAGCAATTAGGCCTACTGAGTTGAAATCGAGAGGCAGAAATGGTATTGGAATAGTTATAGCTGCGGATAGTGAGGCGAAAGCCAGAGAGAGCAATGTCTTGCTTTGCTCTATGGCCCCAGCAAATCTCTAGACCATTTTGTTTTTTTGTTTTAGTATCTGACAATATCAACAATTCTATCTTCCACCCTTTAATTCTAAGATTATTTTCATTTGTGAAAACCAAGTCGCTTCATTCTGAAGGCACGTGATCAAAGTCGGGACAAGGGCAGCGGAAGTGTTTGAGATGAGAGTAAACTTACCCAAAGACATCTAGACAGACAAGCAAGAGTTCCTTGAGTTTGAAGATGATACTTCTATGCCACTAAGTGCTGAACAAAAGGAACTTTGGATGTCAGAAAGCAGATGGCCAAGTGGAAATTGTTCTAGCATGTTCCAGAAAACCAGATCCTACACTGGCAAAGGCAGAAAGCTAAAAGGCATCCAATTTTCATTTGGAGTCTAAGAAAATCTCAGCAATTGGGAACACCAGGTACATTTGAAAGTGAGGATGACAAATGTCCAGCAACAGGAATTTCTTAACTGAATCATAGTGAATCCACACAGTGGAACATTAGGTAGTGGTACAAAAAGAAAGAAAAAGAAAAAGAAAAAGAAAAAGAAAAAGAAAAAGAAAGAGATAAATTCTATGATAAGATACAGCAAAATACCCAAGATATATTGTTTCGTGAAAAATCACGGTGCAGAATGATGTATATGGCATGCCACTTTTGTTAAAAAGTATATATGTTTATATTTGCTTGTTTTATTATCATTTATAATAAATACATATTTGATCTTTCCTGGCTCACAGCTCCCAAAACCCTTTGAATTTCCTGAGTAATAAGATCAAAGGAGCATCTTTTGTCTTAACATTTTGCCTCTGGTCCTTAGTTCCAGAAATTGCTTCAGAGCCATTAAGGTGAAACAGGCATTTTGTTATTCATAACAAACCTATTTCCACTACAACTGGATTTATGTCAATGAGGTGACTTATGGAAAGCACCCAAGGATAAGAGTTTGTTGCTAGGAGAATCAACCATGAATGGAGGGTGAGAGCTTTCAGTCCCACCACCTGATTTCCAGGGAGAAGAAAAGGTCTGGAAGTTGAATCTATCACCCATAATCAATTTGTAGTCAGTTGGTTAGAAGCACAGGTAAAAATCTGGACTTGTGGTTGGCCTCTGAAGTGGAGGGTGGTCTTGTCTGACTGAGCCATTTACCTGTGGAATCTGATGCTGTCTTCAGGTAGACAGGGTTAGAAATGAGTTGAATTCTCAGACATCCAGCTGGTATTTGGGAGTATTGCTTGTTAGTGGGGGGTAACCCCCTTCCACACATTGGAAGACAGAACCTAAATATCTTTACATAAAATGACCCTATAAGGATATATATGGAAATAAAGAAATTGTAAAGAGAAAGAATGAATTTAGAAGAAAATTCTAAATTCTTGTGTGTAGTGAGACTTCCTAATATTTACCTTTTTTTTCATTTTAAATGAGGTAAATGCATTACTATTAAAATAATTTCAAAATTAAGTGGTTCAAAACACACATCTGATAAAAGACTGGTGTCCAAAATATACAGAGAACCCTTAACACTGAGTGCTAAGAAAACAAACAACCCAATTAAAAAATGGGCAAAAGATCTGTACAGACACCTCACCAAAGAAGAGAGATGGCAAACAGATATATGAAAAGATGCTCAATATCACATGTCATTAGGGAATTAAAACAGCAGTGAGATCTAGGTATTTTGGTAAATACCTACTAAGATTGTTAAAATCCAAAACACCAATAATACCAAATGACAGCAAAGATGTAGAGCAAAGGAACTCATTCATTGCTAGTGGGAATATAAAATGGAATAGCCATTTGGGAAGACAGATGACAGTTTCTTATAGAACTAAACACATGACACTACTTAGCAATTGTGCTCTTTGGTATTTACCAAAATGAGATGAAAACCTCTGTTAACACAGAAACCTGCACACGAATGTTTACAGCAACTTTATTCATCATTGCCAAAACAAAGAAGAAACTAAGATACTCTTTAGTAGGCAAATAGATAATGTGTGGTATATCCATAAACAGAATATTATTCAGTGCTAAAAAGAAATGGACAATCAAGCCATGAAGACATGGAGGAACAAGATCCCTTGATCCTTCCATCCTGTGACAACACAACAAGAAGACAGCTCTATGACATAGAAAGTGGGCCCTCACCAGACACTGAATCTGCCAACATTATGACCTTGGACTTCCCAGCCTCCAGAACTGTGAGAAATAAACTTCTGTTGTTAGTAAGCCACCTAGTCTATGGTGTTATGTTTGAGCAGCCCAAATGGGCTACAACACTTATGATTCCAATTATAGGACATTCTAGGTGTTTCCAGATTGAAAATCCTATCTGGTACTTAGCATGATCAACATGGTTCACCCTAAGATTCATCGTTATAACATTTAGAATATTATGGAGCAAAAGAATATCCTAAAATGCTACAAAGAAAAGAACTGTTTACATATAGAGATTCAAGAATCAGAAATAGCATTGGCCTTCTCAAGAGCAATATCAGAAGCTAGAAGATACTACAATTGCGCTTTCAAAAATGAGAGGAGAAATGATTTCTTACAAAGGAGTTTCTATGCATAAAAATTCAATAAAATGTCAGGAGAGAATACAGGCATTGTCATGTATTGAAGGTATCAAAGAGCTACCTTCCCTGTAGCCACTCTCAGGGTGTAAATTAAGGAAGATGATTCTGCGGAATTCAAGAAAAGAGGCCCCTGTGCAAAAGACAGACAAAAAGTTCCTCAGGTAACGGGGAAGAAGATCCTAAGAGGACAGCAGTGCAGGCAGACCTGGAGAGCAATGCGTTCCAACGGGAGTGACAGAACACAGAGTTCTCGGAGCGATGTCCCCAGGAAGATTAATGGATAGAGTGTCTGTGTGTTGGCAAAGAGATGTATACCTAGAGCAAAGAATTCATGGATAATTTAACAATGGAGAAGAGGCAAATTTGTACAGGGGAGTGAATTCAGTCTTGGTATACCCAACAGCTCAGCTTGGTTCTCAGAGTTGCAATAACGTGAACATTGAATATCAGTGTAACCAAGAATTGTCATATAACCAGAGATTGTATTAAAAATATTACATATTTACCAACTTCTCTGGTATGGGCCACAAACTGAGGCATAGTGGACACTGGGCAATGCTGGAGGCACCCTGCTATGCCAGGCATTACTCTGTTTATTGACAGGCTGGGGGAGGAGACTGCTTGGGCATGCTCAGGGTGGGGCTGGGCTTCTAATGCAGACGTTTCAATTGGGAGCCTCAAAGAAGTCATTATTTTCCAATCTATATATTTAACTGTTAGTAAATACTGGCTGACCATTAGCCATCAATGTTAGAAGGATGCAGGAGAAAGAAGTGTGTGGGGCAGCTGGTGAGGGATATGGGAGCATGGGAATAAAATGAATAATGTATAAATCTGAAAAAGCAAGAAGTAGCATGACCAGTCGTGCTATATTTAGAAATGTGAAGGCAAAGAACAAAATAAACTAAAGAGTTTTAATCACTTACCTCTGCTTAATGAGGTGGGGTTATCAGGGGACAGGGGACTGCTGTTTTTCTAACAGGCCTTGGAAAATGATTGCATTCTTAAATCACATACATGCATTACTGATAAAAATAAAAATAGAAAATGGTGACTGTGTACCAGGCTCAATGGTATTTCTGGGCAAGAATTATTGTTCCCATTTTACCCTAAGGAAGCAAAGGTAATTGGTGGAAATTTTCTCCTATACCAGCTCACCTATCAATGTGGGAAAGGGAATATTCTTTTTTTAAAGATTTTATTTATTTATTTTTAGAGAGGGAAGGGAGGGAGATAGAGAGAGAGAGAGAGAAACATCAATGTGGGGTTGCTGGGGGTCATGGCCTGCAACCCAGGCATGTGCCCTGACTGGGAATTGAACCTGCGACACTTTGGTTTGCAGCCATCACTCAATCCACTGAGCTAAACCAGCCAGGGCTTGGAATATTCTTTTATATAAAATATTGGAAGACAAATTCAAGGCATTTATAGCAAGGTTTCTCAAACCATTAACTTAAATTAATTAAAGACTGATCTTGGTTCACCTTAAAGTTAGCAGTAACTACGTTATGTACTTGTGATGGAAATATCAAAGGACTCACTTACTGTGAACCCCCGCCAAGTGCTTGGACCTCACTGTCAGAGAAAACACGGAAAGAGAAGGATCTTCAATGGAACTCCTGATCACATATTTATACTTTTTAGTAGTCCTGGCTTGATTAAAATCTATGGAAAGAAACAGGATCTAGAAGTGTACAGGAAAGATTTCTGACCTTCCTCTACTTTCTCTTCATTAAACACTCACTACTAGGAAAGAAATGAACAAAACACCCAATAGAACCAAAGACAAATCTACAAACCAAAAAAGGTGTTTGTCAAAATATCAATCAAGCAAAAGGGAAATTAAAATGTACCTATGTGCTCAGAAGAAAACGGTATCCTGCAGAAGACAAACTTATATGATAAAGGTAAAAGAAAGGGAATCAACACTTTGTCTTGGGACTTGGTTTGAGTGGATTTGATTTTATTTTGTTGGGGACACATAATAGACATATTTGGCCTAAAATGGAAGGACGGGGTGAGGATGAAATGCGAGAGGTTACTTTGTTGGCTAGGTTTGTAAATAATCTTGTGATTATCTAGTTCACGACTTTCCTCTCTGGCATTAGGGCAGAGACATATGGATTTGATTCAGTTTTCAAGGATCATGGCACCATGTCTGTTGAGTTAATGAAGGACTGCAGAACCCAGAATAGTACTGATTTTCCACAGAGCTGTGAAGTTTGCGAAATCAGCATAATGTCTGATTTATACACATTTCCTAAAATATGAGAAGGCACTTTTATCGCATTCCGTTTCATTTATTCCTTCACTCAACAAGTCATTACTGAAGGGATTCCCTGTGAAAGCCTCTCATTTGGGCTACATTTCCTGAAGGCTAGTGCAGGAGAAAGCAACTTTCTTCTCTCGAATCATATGGCAGTGAACTGCCCACATTGCCAGATCATGCATGAAGTGTTCAGCTCACAGGTTGTGGGGTGACTGTAACCCCAGCGTCTACTTGTTACCAATGTCATCAGGGTTTGTAGCACTCTGAAGGTAATGGAAAGCATGTGGTTATTTTTCTGGAGGGCATATACGCATATATGCTAGTTAACAGCTTCAAAAGAGTCAAAATTTGTTACAATTTTAGGTGGCAAGTTTTGCTTTTTCTGGAGGCTACTCTCCTGGCTTCCTATTATTATTGTGATGTCAAGAAGGCATTAACATTTATTGAATACTTATGTGTGTTTTACATTTCCTTACAGCAACTTCATGAGGTTAGTATAATTGTCACTATTTCACAGATGAAGCAGAAGAGGCACAGAGCAACGTAATGACGTCCTGCCCTCATAGCAAAGTTGAGATTAAACCCAGGAATATTTGTAGCATCTACTATGCTACAGATGGGTTGGCCAGTAGGGCTTGTTACCTTTGTAATAAATTAAGGCCAGATATATTAAAATATACACATAAATTTAAATTAGTTAAGGAAACATATTGAAAATCCTGTCTTTAATAGGTTGTGATATATATTCATTAATGAGTATCTTCAAACCTCATTATATATACCTATAATCTAAGCCCAAGAGGGAAATATTTTAAATAATGAGAAAATAAGAACTGAAATTAAGTAACAATTTTTTCGGGCACTGGTTTAGCTGAGACCAATAAAATGTATTGCAGCCATCTTGCTATCTTGCAAATGAGCTTCTTATACTATATGAAGAAATGAAGAAAACTATATTGTAAAAGGATAGATAATTTTATCCTTAGCATTTTCATAAACACAAAGTCAGAAGGTATTTTCAAAGTTGATAAACAACTAACAGAAAAAAAGACCACTACATGTGAGAGAACAATAAGGTGCATGTGTAAACATATTCTGACATTATTTGTATAATTTTGATGAAAGAAATACATCACAACAACTGAGGCCTAACATCTGAGAATTAGCATCAGAGCTAGGATTCAAACTCTTTGCTCTTTCCTGTATTCCACTTTAATCTCGACTAGAAACATGCATACTTTTTCTAATGAGACATATATATTTTCTTTTTTTTTCCAGGTCAGAGCTGTTGGACCCAAGGTTTATTTTACTTTCTTTCCTAGGCCTCTGCAATGCCACACTCCTAGTTTTCTTTCTATTTCTCTGGCCATTCCTTCCTTGTCTTCTTTCTAATCTCATTTTATTCTACCCAACAATTAAAAATTGGAGTTCCTCAGGTCTCCTAAACCCTCTTTATCCCTTACTTTGCATTACCTGCCTGGGGACATTCACCCATCCCTATGGCTATAATTATCATAAGAATATTCAGAAGATTCACAAATTTATATCTTTAGGGCAGACCTCTCTCTGTGCTCTATACCTGTGTCATACATCAAGAAATTCAAAGTTAAACTTGTGATCTCCTTCTTGGCTCTCATTCAGAATCTTAGACATCTCCTTCTCCCTGTTTTTGGCAAATGGCATCCTTATTCATCTATTTATATTATCAAAAAAATCCCTGGAGATAGCAGGAGTAACCTTTCATTCTCCCATCTTTATCATTCACACTGAATCCTTCCCCAGGTCTCATATATTTTTACTTTCTATTCCATTCTTGCATCCATCTACTTCTTTCAATTTTCACCCTGGTTTAAGCTAGCATCCTCTCACCCTGGTCTACTCTGCTATGTTTGACAAAATGGCTTATTTGCTTTCTCCACCTGCATCTATTTGTTCTCAGCACTACAGCTATAGAGTGATTTTTCAAACACAAATCTTATCACGTGACTCCTCCTTTTCTCAGTTCAAAAATTTTCCAGTCACCCACCATTCTTAGGATAAAGATAAAACTCTCACAAGATCCCACAAGGTAAGTCTTCTACTTACCTCTTCAGCTTCAACTCACACCATGACCTTCTTTTCTCTCTTGCTACCACAACCTCATGTTTGCCAAGATCCCTCTGGACCCAGGTCTTGTATTTACTGTTTTCTATGCCTGGAATGTGCATTCTTTCCTTCTTTGCCTAGTTAACTTCTTATTCATTCTTTAGATCTTTAAACAATAGACACATTCTCAGGGAAACTCTCTTGACCTCCCTAAATCCAATTCCCTTAATTTACGCTTGAGTAGCACAAATGGCTTAATTTACCCTTTAATAGCACCATTAAATGTTTACTTTTTTAATAAAATTAAAAGATGTTTAATTAAATCATATATAAACTTCATTAATTTTTAAAATTTTAAAGCATAACAGAATTATGTTATTTTTTCCAATGCTTACATTTAATGGTGCAAGTCTCTGTTAAGTGCCTCTCTCCCTCCCCCGCCTGGAAGCTCCATTAGGGAGGACAGGGAGCTTTCTGCTTGAACTGACTGCTCTCATCTAGCTCAATACCAGGCACCACCCAGACGACAGAATTGTTTACTGAAACAATTAACTAGGTAACCAGACATTTCTGATTATTGGATGCCAGTTCTAGAAATTACTTATGTTTTCAAGAGAAAATATTTAATTGTTCAAGGAAGGAAGGAGGCCATATAATTTGATAAGGTCAGGTGTAAATTATGATAGTGTTGGTAGCTGCTCAGGCTCTGAGAGACACCATATAGATTGATGGTACATTAATCAGAATGCTGAGTGATAGTAACAGGCTGAAGATACCTCACTGACACTTATGAAGATTTCAAGAAATTTTAAATACAGTCATGAAAATTAGCTGTGCTAATGCTGATTGTCGAAGTGAAAGGGATGGTGGTCTAAAACAGATCAGGAGTTTTGATTTCAACTTAGTTACATACAACTTTCTCTATATGTTGATATTTTCCCCTCCAAATGACAAACAATTGCCCTTTAATATCCCCTTGGTCTTTAGGATGTTTTTGTTAACACAGCTTTTAGTACCTTAACTGTATAATACCATGGTGTGCCTGACCAAATACCGTAAAGCGTTTAGGTTTCCTTTCAGATACTTAGGTTCAGTTCTTTTCTCATCTCTACAATTGTTGACCTGCACCGGAGAAGACGGCAGGGGGCAGTGTTGAGCACTGTGAACTGGATGGCCTGATTCTCCTTTAACTAGCTGCCAGCCTGTGGACTGCTTGTTTGGTATCTCACGTCCAGAATTAGAGGATTGGGGTAATAGTCCTATAGGTCCTCAGTTATCTTTAATATTCCACGATTCTTCTCCAAGGAATTGCTTTTCTTTGTTGTGCTTCATGCTGTCAACCAAAGTGCTTTAGTAATATAAAGCAATAGTCTCCAAAAGCTGAGAATCTATGTTATGTGGAATCAGGAGTTAAAAAAAAATCATGAACTTTTGAGTCAGAAAGTCCTGGATTCAAAGGCTTTGGTACTAACTAGCTGTGAAACTTTGAGCAAGTAACATAGTTTCTGGACCTTTGTTACCACATCTAGTGATGGTTGTGAGGACATCTAGTGAAGAGGTTGTGAGGATGATATCGAATATGTACTGAAAGCAAAGCACAATTCCCTGCACATAACCTATAATCAATATTAATGTAATTACAACCTTTATAAAAAGTGATAGTCTTTTTTCTCCCTCTGACCCTCTGTATGATCTCTAGTAAGCATAGGCATCATTTTCTGGTATATATGAGACATACCAGCTTACCATTTTCCGAGTCTCATTGTGGACCCAGAGTCCATCACTCTTAGTCAGCCCTTCTCTGAATCAGAACAGCTGACAGAATCTTCAGTGAGGTCATTATTTTTAGCTTTGGAATATTAGAGAGTCTGCCGAGGGTTCTCATGGCAATCAACAAATTGGCAAAGGTCATCAAAACAAATCTACTTACTGGATTCAATGGATGGAAATCCTATCAAATGAGTGCTGTCATATTAAATTTAAAAACTTTTTACTGGCAATATTTTTCCATAACAAGATAAAGATTTCTGCTTAAATTTGTTC
Source organism: Phyllostomus hastatus (assembly GCF_019186645.2). Classification (NCBI taxonomy): domain Eukaryota; kingdom Metazoa; phylum Chordata; class Mammalia; order Chiroptera; family Phyllostomidae; genus Phyllostomus; species Phyllostomus hastatus. The sequence goes on along the minus strand of NW_025333709.1, from coordinate 29,021,146 downwards.
CTCTGTCACTGCATTTTAAATTAAAAAATTTTGATGGCAAACCTACTTGTCTCCATCTGCAACCTCTCCATCATGTGGTCATGTGGATTTTTTCTAGTCTAAAATTTCCTCATCTTTACTCTTCGTCTGTCCAAGTTCAAGTTCCATCTCTGTCAGGAAGCCATTCCTAAATTCTCTACCCCTGATCTCAGATCTGTTCTACACTTGACCCAGAACAATCCCCCTGCCCCCCTTCTTAATTTGGGTGTGTGATTCTGACCTTCTCAGCCCTGAACAAAGGCATTACACAAGACAATTAAGCTCCTACATTTTCACAGATGCCCTTAATGACACTTGCCTCTGCTTGGCTGATTCTCCAAGCTTGCGGAGCAACCATCAGCCAACATGAGAGATTATCTACACCATAGGCACTTGCCAGATATTGCAATGTTGAGCTCCTTACTTTCAATATTGTCATAAATAATGTTTGGAAGATATACTTGAGGGTAAGGTAATTCATTTCTCTCCATACCCTGAATGATGGATTGAGCGAGACCACAATGTTGCTGGATTCTTCAGCGACATCATTTTGGATTAAATAGAATTGCTTTACTGAATTGTACTTTGGTGTTATGCCAATGGCCCATATTGATGGATTGTATAAGAAAAGACTAGAGAAAACTCGGAGCTCTTTTTCTGAATACCTACTGGAGAAATAATACAGTAAATTAGGTTTTGTCTTATGGAAAATCTGAACCTCATAGGTTGATTGTGTTTACTTTGCCTTGGAAGACTTAATGATGAATCTGGGTCTACTTCCTTTAACTGTATAGTTTACCCCTAAGAACAAATATGGCTTTATTATTTTTCTGCCCATAATTTTCCTTTACCTTGGTCACACACCTGCTTACTTTAATCCTTTTGCATTGAAAGTATTTTTGTGTAAAGTGCCTCACATCTTTTGTGGTAGAGATTAAAAATAAATTCTTGATCTATTCTTTAGTGAATTATAGCAATTATAGCATATAGACCATTATTTAGCAATTATTTCTTGCCTTGAGTTCCTCTTTCATTATTTTATGTCTGCACAACTTGATGTTAAGCCAGAGAACAGTCTTAAAATTTTTCAGTAGATCTCCACCCCATACATACTGGCAGCACAATAACTCATTGAGTCTTTAAACTAGACTTCTGCACACAGATTTGCTTCTAAGAAACTGCCTGTATGATTTTGACCTCAATGTCATTGAGCCTCACAGGATTTCACTCTCCTCATCTCTATATGAGAGAATTGGTCTAAATAAACCTCAGTATCCTCTCTTGTTCTAAGATCTGTCATAAAAGCTTGTGTTCTCTAAAAGGATTTTTGCCAGACACAGGCATTTTAGGACAGATCTGACTTAATAAACTACTCATAGATAATAGCGTGACCAGGTGGCCTATTTATTGCAGAGGATGTTCATGAAGGGAGGGCTCTGTGGAAGGAAGGTTTGCTCATTTTTCCATTAAGCAAAGAAGATACTTTCAGACACTTCTGTTCAGAATGTAAGCTGGAAAAAGAATTACAAGTGGCCAATAAAATTGATTTAGAAGGCTAAGGTCTTTTTAATTCTATAATTTCATATACAGTAAGTGCTGATTTCAGTTATTTTATTACAAAAGAGACAGTGGGATGCTATAGAAAGACATTAAATTGAGAGACAAGTAGTTTCAAGTTTAACTTGGTCAATAATTATGTAAATAATTTATTTCCCTTTTCTATGTCTTTAGTTTTTATTAATAAAACAGAAAAATGATTGTCTGTATTTGCAAGATGTTTTGTGAGGGTCAAACAAGGCAACACTAGAGAACACCTTTTGATAAGTACAAAGAGCAGTACCAATGCTGTGGGTTATTGTGATAGTTTTCTGAGAGCATGGGTGTGAATCAAGAAATGACATCTGATGGCCCTGTGGGTATATTGGATTGCTTTTCTGACTAAACTGGACAGTTTTGCAAAGTTACTCATTAAGATGTCTGAAGCAATCATAACACTCACTATATTCTCCTAATTTGTGAATGACTCCAGAACACATGGATTCTCTCCCAAATGTAAATGCAATGAAGTTGAGGACAAAACTTTATTGAGATGTAGGCTCCACAAGGGCTGGGTCCATGTCTGCTTTGTTCATTGCACATAAAAAGTTCTATCAAATATTTATTGACTACATGGAGGAGAAGCTGGATGAATGGTGAGCTAACCTCCCTGGCTATGTGGCTTACTCTTTTACTATGTCAGTTAAAACACAGGACTCTTCCGTTCTGCTTCAGAAAACTTAAAAATAACGAAACATGGAATTTTGCAGTCACTTTCACATGCCTGTGTTGGGTTGCTTGTTGTCTGTCAGCTTGGTAGCACCATCCCAAGTACCACTGAAGAGATCCTAGAAATGATTTTTCCATAATCTCCTCCTTCAGGTTAGAGTTTTCCAGAGAGAGGTATTGGCACCAGATTTAGAAGATGGTGAAATGGAGGCCGTTATTTTCTGGAGAAGTGTGAGCTGGTGTGAGATTTACAGCTATGTGCTGGGGGTTCTCCAGTATCCCTGCGTGCTGTAGAGAGAGAGGCAATGGGTGGGAGCTTCCCAGAGGTGCTTGAGTATTTCTACCTTCTCTGCCTGAGCGCTTTGGGGTGAAATTGCAGAGGTCTATTTCTTTTACCTCTGCTGGCCAGTTTTTCCAATCTTTGTGTGTGCTCTTAGTTTCCTATATCAAAACCTTTACTACTTTAACTATATTGAGTGGCTCTTATGTTCCCTTGGTAGAACCTTGACTAGCAAGAAAATCTCAAATGTTAAATTCGGGGATATTCAGATTCAACTAAATGCATTCATATAAACAGAGTTAGCGCTTTGGGAAAAACAATAGTATTTTTAAAAATCCATTTAGAGATTATTTAGTAATCTGTGACTTTTCAGCATTCATAAAAACCTTTGAGAACTAAAAAAAGCCCAGGAAGTTTTCCAGAGAGTCTTATTTTGGTCTTTCAGGAGAAGCTGGCTCAATGTGGCAGCATTTCCTGCGGCAAAGGGGACAGATTTGAAACTCACATTGTCCGTAACTGAGTTTGTGCCCAGCCACTTTCTCACCCGTGTTTTTGGGAGATTCATTTCCCTTCTCTTGAGCTTGGTGATTGCAGCAGCACGACAGGAGTCATGACAACTTTCCGACTTTCTTTCCCTATAGGTGGCTGTGGGACTCAAATGAAAATGTTTGAAAGCATTTCATGTACAGGTGCATTATTATTCCCTAAGGAAGCTCACATTCATAATTAGTCAAATGCAAATATGGAGATTATTATGGAGAATAATCATGGAAATCAGTCAAGATTTAATAAAAGCAACTTCCAGAGCACTGAAGTTTTTCTATTACCCCTGAGGCAAAATGTGGTGGTGATTGGGAGTGTGCCTACCACCGTGAGACCTAGCCCAGTGTGGCCTGGCATCATAAAGGGCAGTGGCTGAGGGAGGACATTGTACTGTGAGGCTGAGACTCCATGGAACAACAGTGGGAACCTTTATGAGAATATAGTAAAAAAATTGTAGTAACTATGTATGGTGCCAGGTGGGTACTATGCTTATTGAGGAAATCACGTTATAATGTATGCAAACGTCTAAACACTATGCCTTACACCTGAACTAATATAATACTGAATGTCACCTGTAATTGAAAAATAAATAAAAATTTTTATTTGAGGAAATGGTTCTTTTAATATCAAAATAGAGATCTTAATGAAAAATGTGGTTTCTAATATTCAAGTTGTGTTTATTTATTTATTTATTTATTTATTTATTATCTTTTAATTGTTGTTCAAGTACAGTTTTCTGCCTTTTACTCCCATCCCAGCCTACCCCACCCAACCCTCCCCACCTCCCTCCCATTTCCACACCCCCTTTGTTTCCATCCATGTGTCCTTTATACTTGTTCCTGCAAACCCTTCCCCTTTTCCCCTGAAATTCCCTCCCCTCTCCCCTCTGGTCAAGCAGACCCTTTTAATTCATTGCACTGAGGCTAGTCAGGGCTGTAGAAGAAGCCAGGGAAGAAGACAGGAGCCACCCATTCAGAACTGCTGGGTGTCCTGGTGGTCCTGAGCAGCTGTCTCACCACCTCAGTGTGGTTTTCAGGTTCATGAAATGTAGACACACTCCAGCTTATGGTTCCTTGAGCAGTAAAATTATTAACTTTTCATAACTTCCCCATCCAAAACAGTGTGTGTGTCTGCACACGCACATATCACACACACACACACCACATGCATCTCTCCAGGGCTCCTTCAGTTTTTTCTTCAGTGTGCTTGCCACCAGCATGTGGTGCTCCTGCATTCTATTTTATGTTAGTGACTTTGTTTTGATTATTTTCTATCCCCCTATAATAGTGTGTAAGTACATCTGTGCAGGAGCTTTGTTTTCTTCTGGAACAATTCACAATCCATGGTAAAGACTCTAGGGACTGTGAGTAGATGAATAAAACATGAGTGTCTGAATTACTAACAAGTAGTTTTTTCTGATATTCTGCACGATTCCCCAGACTCTAAGCTAGAGATTGGACTGTTAAATCCATGAAGGGACACTTTTCAAAAGATGTACCAACAGATGGACCCCCTTTCCCTTTTTCCATCCTTAAGGAGATGGAGGCTTTATCTATAGTTGTGTAGGGTCACGGTTCTTCAAATGAAACAAATAATAAACATTTCCTTCCTGAGAAATGGGGAGAGGGACTGGGTTGAATTCTTTGTCACATCACTTCTTTGTCCAGAAAGCAGGCTGAGTTGATCATTTTCATGGTGATTACTTCATCCAGCACAGGAATAATGTTGAAAAGTAGTCTGTTTAACAATGAGATGCACAGGAGTATGCCGAAACCAGCAGCTGTATTTAAGCTGCCAACGATGGGAAGAAAGATGTGCTCACAGAGTCTCTTCAAGTGATCCCAAGTTAGCCTGAAAAAATTCGGTCATTCGCCCGTAATCCTGACAAGACAGTGCACTGGACATCAATGCTAAGTTAAAATATCAACAGGATGTTTCTCTAGCTACTGGTCAATTATCTCATTTCTAATAATCTGAAACTCTTGAGAATGGCGTTAGTGCTTCCGTCCACTAAGGTAGCACTAAGGTTAGTGCTACCTTAGGAATGTAGCCTTTGGGGGACTACAATATAGTCATCTTGTTGGTCCAGAAGTTCTGACAGTGTCAGAAATGGTATGTGCACAGTAAACACTTGTATATGATGAAAGAATCAGAAACCTCTGAGAACCTTGAAATAGACAAATGGAGCCAAGGAGAGTGAGACAAGTAGCTGCTCCCAGCACTGTCATCAGTCAGCTCAAGAGCAGAGGAGAAGAGAGTTTTGGTTGCTTGGGCATATACAGAAAGTTGGGCTTTTTAGGTAAAATCCAAGAGATGGTAGATCATGGTTAGAAATGAAGAAGGGAGAGTAATGAGGACATTGACAGCAACAGTGGCAACAACAGGGTGATGACAAGGGAGACAAAACTGAAGAAAAGAAGCACTCAACATACAGAAGTTGGAGCAGTTCATATTGTGGGGGGAACAAACACCTGATTGCCCTTGACTTTGATGATAGTTGTTACCACAGTTTATGCAGTAGTTAAAATGTGCTAAGCATGGTGCTAGGCACATCGCATGTTGTCATAATGAGGTTACATAAATATTTATACATTGAGTCTGTTCCCATCTCCCAGCCTTCCACGCTTTCCACCCCCTACCCCCATCCCAATGAAATGCGCAGTCTGGCAGAAGCAAATTCCTCTCTGTCCTCGACCTCCTGATCCTCACTTTGTACTGTCACTGAAACCTTGCTCTCCCTGACAAACACAGCTTACTCAACAGCCCTCTCAAAGTACCAGCTGCTTTTCTCCCTACATCTCTGGTGTTGGGCCTGGGAGCTCCATTAAGTGACTCCGTGCTCCTCATTGTCCCGTCTACACTATTTATTCTCCCTCCCTTCTTTCTAAAAACCTCTAACTTTGGATCTCATGTACCTTACTCTTGTCACCTGCCAATCCAAGATGAACTAATCTTTCTCTGTCTGTTTAGCTTCTTTATACCTACATGCTCCCATCTTAGTTCTCTGTGAACCCAACAAGCATACAGATTATTTTTCTGCACACCAGATGTTGTCGTTGGTCTTTCTTCCTGCCATGTTCATTTACTCCACTTTATTAAAAAATTAGATCTGGACTGTCTAAGAAAAAACACCCCAAAAGAATGCTTCCCGTGTGCATTCTGTTGGACTGATGTGTAATCCTCAGAGCTGGTGTCCTGTGCCATCTTTGTCATGTTTAAACTTTCTGTGTGCATTCATGCCTGCAGGTATACTCAACATATAGCTCACCTTGACCCAGGTGAGCTTGCCTTGATGTAGGTGGATGGCTTTTTTCATGGTTTAAATTTTGGCAAGTGAACATAGTATCTGAGACATTCTATCTCAGCATGGCTTGGCTTTAGTTTTTGCTACTTATATCCCAGAAATTCTGCTATTATTATTATTATTACCATCACTATTATTAATATGTCCCAAATGGAACAAAATATAGACTTTTTAATATTGTTATGAATGAAATTCTCTTCAAAGTAAAATTTTAGAATAGTAAATGTAACCAGGAATCACAGTAGCAGGAAGATACTTCTTAAAGGTCATGAAATGAAGGAAGAAAACTTAGTTTTATTTTAAGTGTATGGACTGCTCAGGAAACTGAAAATTTAGCAAAGTCAGTCTTGACCTTCTGACTATGTTACTGGATAAAAGGCCTGAAGTCAATAATCAGGAAGACAATAGGGTGAGTATCATTTTGCATTTCTTGCAGGAGGCACTTCTTAATATTTCCAACCTAATATTAGATGACAATTAGGTAAAACACCTTCCCTCTAAAAGAACAAGGTACTGTTTTGCCATAGGTTTGCCAAATCTGCGCAGATTTGAAGAAGAAGAGATAAAATAGTGGCAGGAACAGTATGTGTAAGGTATGATATGTAGAAAATCCTTATAACTCAGGAATGGATACTGAGCGAAGGCAAGTGACTTGAGAACCCATCACCATGGCAACCGGGATGAAGTCAGTGAAGAGGAGGTGAACACTGAGGGTCTGGACAATGGCTGAGAATTTGAAGCTAATGATTTATGATAGAGCTAATACCGATCTCTAAAAAAGATATTAGATTACTTAAAATGAGAACTACGCCAGGAAAAGACCTTTGTCTTGAGTTGTAAAAATATGCCTAACTGAATAGAGATGGACTTTTTTGTTGACATGTTAATTATGAAGAAAGGAGCTTTCATCACTCCTTCTAGAAAGGCACTCACAAAAAAGCAGGTCTTAAGGTCACCAGGAGGATCAGAGTGCAAATCCCCTATGTCTACCTTTGCTTCGCATGAAGCTGGAGGTCCACCACACCATGAAAAATGCTCTGTTATATACCAGAATCATCAAAAGAGAATAAAATTTTTTTTGGACTTCTCTATTGAGTAAGATTCACATCCAAATAATTAAAATAAAGCCTGGAAAACTTGTGTTTTTCACAATGACTCATTCAACCCAGAAGTCTAGTTAGCAAAATGCCCCTTCCACTAAAAACCTCTCATTAATGGACAGAGAGTCAAGTAAGATGATTAGAATATCTTACATTATTTTTTCCTTTATTAAATTAAATCCTTTCCACATATAAAATATTCGCCCAAGTATCATTTTTTTTAGATTTTTTATTTTATTTATTTTTAGAGAGGGAAGGGAGGGAGAAAGAGAGAGAGAGAGAAACATCAATGTGTGGTTGCTGGGGGCTGTGGCCTGCAACCCAGGCATGTGCCCTGACTGGGAATCGAACCTGCGATGCTTTGGTTTATAGCCCATGAGCAATCCACTGAGCTACGCCAGCCAGGCCGAGTGTCATTTTTAAGTTGGGCTTCAGAGTACTAATGACATACTGCACCTGGAATCTCCCACATACAAAGGAGTAGACCACAGGTGTTACGTGGGTATTTAAGGAAATCCAAGCTATTCAGATTCCAGTGTTTCTGAGTCATTCAGGTCACTTGAAAATGACTTTTCTACCTCAGTCAATTTAAAACTCAAAACTCCTGAATCAAGTGCTGAGCAAACAGTGTAACACAGGCTTTTAGTTAATTATTTAAATCTCAGTAGGAAGCAAACAGGCTGGGAAGGTAGATTGAGGAGTACAGGTGAGACAGGGATTTTTTGTTTGTTTTTTACTTATCCCAGAGTCTTACTACCCAGTGTGGTTCAAGGGCCAATAGAGTAGGTATCACTAGGTCTCATTAGAAATGCAGACTCCCAGGGCCCCAGGTTAAGTTCACACACCGGGATGGATTTTAACAAGATCCCTTTAAGCATGTGATGGTCCCTTAAGCCCGTGAGCCTTTGACAAGCATCACAGGGAGCACGGCAGGTAAGCAATGGGTTTTCACTCTGACAGTTTCTAAGGTAAGAGCAGGCAACCCCTTGGCTCTACTCAGTGACTTTTTTTGGTCTGAATTGTAGATCTACAGAATCTAAGTGCTGAGAATACAATCTTCTTAAAATCAATGCAGACATCCAGTGAGCACTCTGTGAAAAATCTGCCCTTTTACACGATCAAACGACTACACTCCATGCCCATGGGACAGGGTATGGGGAGATAAGGACCAATATAAAAATTGTTGTTATATTATTTTTATGGATGAAAAAATAGACTGGGTTTGATTTTAGTTTTATTAAACAATTCCTGTTTAATTCATTTATTCAAGTGTAAATTTTACCTAGTTTTTTTACTTGACTTAACATGATAGAGAATGTCACTAAGAACATTTGATATTCTTTCTCTTCCAAGTAGATAACTCCATTTTCTACAGACAGTATCATTATACAAATAAATGTGTCATTGATTGCATCCATATTAATATGTGCTATTTATATTAGGGCTTTTAAAGTAGAGTAGCAACAACCTTACCTATTGTTATATGGATTTGAATATCTAGTTTAAGCACTTAATGCTAGTGAAAAGCAGGGTCTACTGGTCTACCTATTTATTTCCAGACACGCACTTTTAAATAAAAAGAAAAAAAATGGAGCCGTTTGCCAGAGAGGATAAAAGAAAGGGTAGTTTAAATTTTCTCCTTTGATCATTTCAATGATTCCTTTCTTTGAAAATCATGCTATTTTCTGTTCTCTGCTGTACTTTCTTCTCTCATTTCTGTTTCTATTCTGCTTCCCATTTAGAGAACTGGGTCTCTTAGAAAAAGAGTGGAGCAAAAATTCAAAGCATGGCTGCCTTAAAGCAGTGTCTGTCAGACTTGGCTGCATATTGAAATCACCTGGAGAGCTTAAAAAATGCTTTGCAAGGGCACCTTTCACAAAATTCTGTTTTTAGTACAGGATGGGGTCATGCTATCAGTAATTTTTAAAAGCCTCCTTTAAAAATCTTTGATCTTCAAGATAAGAATAAAGCAATTTAAATGTTGAAATTGACACCTGAATGAAAAGTAACTATGTATATCCATCCTCACGTGGTGCCTATATGGATGTGGTGCACAGAACAATCCAAGTCAAGACCTCTCAAGAGAACATGTCCATTTCCAAGACCATAGATGTTCATGCAATACAACTTTGAGGAATGAATGGACTTTGAAACTACAGCACCACTGCAGTCGGTCAGGCCTAATGCAATACTGAAATGATGTGGGAAATCGTAGCTGTAGCCATTTAGAAGATAAAGGATTTCTCTTCTGTGTGATCTGTTGCAATTACAGAAGTTACCTGGTAAAATAATGGTTTTTCTTGAATTATATCAATGTTCAGTTTAGTTGGCAAGAACGTTAAAGAATAAATGCTCACAGAGAAACTGAATTGAAACACATTCAGTAGAGAGAAGTAGGACCAATTAAAACCTGCTTTGTCCTTGGATGAGTGCTTTGCATTCACATAGAGCAAACCTAATAATCACTCGACTCATACACAGTGAGGAAGATAAAGAGAAGAGTTTTATGAGGACATTGTGGAGAAGTTCTCTTAAGAGGTTGTACTATATAGGCTAAACCTTAGATTTTGAGGTCGGATTGCTTGAGTTCAAATCCCATTTGGACAACTTGTTTTATGATGTTAAACAATTACTTTGGTGCTTTGATTTCTTCCTCTGTAAAATTCAATGGGAAATCTTTGTTGAATGCCTGGCTCATAATACATAATCAATAAATATTAGTTATTACTCTTGTCAAATTTTTTATCCCAAGTGAACCAAAGCTGTCAGTCTAACAGGGGTGTTCAGCTCTTGAAGATCAGAATTGCATTATCAAATGTCTTTTTAAGTGTTTGGCTATTATCTAGAACCTTTAGGGAAAACAATAGCTTTGTTTGGATTTCCTCTTAAGAAACTTGCAGCAAAAGGATCACCCATTAGACCACCAAGGAGAGAAGTAATTTCCAGAAATCTGAATCTGTAGATCTGAGATATCCTTATCAATTTACACAGCCACTTATCCATGCATGCATCGGAAATGAACTTAAGCTGTCTATAGGGCTGAAGTAGACAGCTATAAGACTAACTTTATAGTCAAGTTGATTGCAAAACTAATTTTCATAAATGGAACTCCATTCCTTCACTAGCTCGTGTTTTTTGTAACTTGAAAAGATCAGAGACTTTTCAGAAAGAGTGTTTTTTCACAGTTTCAAAGAAGCAGTCTGGAAAAAAATAAATTAATTCAGAAAGTATTTCCTTCTTCCCTACACCCACTCCTCTGCTCATCAAAAAAGCTACAGGCACTAAAATTCATTAACATTTCTATGAACATAAATGTGAAATATTCATTTTCATTAAGTAGTCTACTGAATATGGCAAAACCAAGTTTATCTAAGGAAATATCCAATGGTGCTAATTTCCTTGACAATGGGGACATAAAGCAGGGAAAGCCATGAATCATTCATGAAGTTCAATTTACTTCTGTTATTTTTAGTGTTTAGCACCCATGAATAGAAAGTGTGCAGCATGTTGTAGATGCTATTTTTAAATTATTTCAGATCAGAATTAATGATTTGGCAGGCAGCAGTAAAGTAAGAATGATTCAAAAGCTTTGCTGGTAATTGTCCTATTTCATGTTTCTTGTGAGTATTTATATGTTCATGTATTCATAACATTTTTGCTATACCCTAATACCTTTTATAAATCAAGATTACTTTAGAACGAATATTTTAGCAAGCATATAAAGTAACTTACTGGTGATGTAACTAAATTGAATAAACTGTCAGAGATTTAGATCTTAGGGCTGAAGGAGATCTTTAAGGTTCTATAGCTAGCTGACATCTCAGTGAGGAACGTCTTCTACATTGATGCTGGTAGGTGGCCATTTCCAATTGGTTGAGATGTCTCTGTGGGTGGGGAAATCTTTCTTTAAAAGGGACTTATTTCATGAATGGATACCTTGGCTCATTGGAAAGTATTTTTCTTAAATTCTACATCTACCTTCCTGTACCTTCTGCTTGCCTGTCCGCTCAGTTGCAGCACTCAGCACACAGAGCATTATACACGTAGTCAACCAGTTAAGAAATGCTAGTTGAGCTGAATTGAACTGAACGGGTTCAAAACTAGCATTGAGTGGGTTACTTTTAAGTGTCAGTTTGAGTGAGCCACAAAGTGCCTAGATATTTGATCAAGCATTGTTCTTTTTGCTCCTGCAAGGGTATTTTTGGGAGGGATTAGCACTTACCTAACAACAATGGCAGACTGAGGGGAGGAGATTGCCCTCCCTAATGTGGGCAGGCCTCATCCAGTTAGTAGACGGCCTGTACAAAACAAAAAGACTGGCACTCACAGTAAGAGAGAATTCCTCCTGCTTGACTTGCCTGGAAGTGGGATAACCAGCTTTTTCCTGCTTTCAGACTCCAGTTGAAACATGGGCTCTTCCTGGATCCCAAGCCTACTGGACTTCGAACTGGAGCTACACCATCAGCTTTCCAGTTTGCCAGCTCACTATGCAGATCTTGGGACTGATCAGCCTCTATAATTACATGAACAAATTCTTTACAAAAATCTCTTTCTCTCTCTACATGTCCTACTGGTTATGTTTCTTTGCAGAATCCTGGCTAATACACCGGGCAACACCAAACCCAAGGTTTTTCTTCTATATGGTAGTATTTAAATCATCTAGAAATGGCTATGCCACCTCCCTAAAATTTTCTACCCAGATATCTTGGCATCTCCCTCTGAAGGAAATTACCTTAATATGGCATTAAGAACTGGATACAATTCTCCACTGTGGCTTTACCAGGGCAGACTCTTGTCGAGCCACTCCTGTTTCATGTCTGGACATCACACTTATTTTGATTTTACTTCCATGTGTTAATGTAATACATTATATAAATAAAAATAAAATATGTAAATAAATATGTATTTATATGTAAATATATATACATAAAATAAATAAATAGAATAAGTTTGCATTGCAACTCTGCAAAACATCACATTTTTTGCAGAAAATTTCCATAGTTTAGTTAGGCCATTTTATTTAGGTACACACAGTTTTATTATTAATTGCTATTTTTGTGAACAAAAGTCAATTTTATTTTGGAAATAATCAAACATGGCTGTGGCTTGACGTTGTGTGTATATGTTGTTACTACTAGGACATTTCAATCAACATGACAATATCCTGAGACTAAGAGATAGACTAGGTCAATGATTCACTAAATTAAATACTTTAAGACAATGCCTAAGTTAAAAGTTTCCAAAACATTTCTTTTTTAAAAAATTTATTTATGTATCTATTTATTTTTTAGAGAAGGGAAGCGAGGGAGAGAATTTCTCTAGAGAGAAAAACATCAATGTGTGGTTGCTTGCTACGTGCCTCCTACTCAGGCATGTTCCCTGACTGGGAATCAAACTAGCAACTGTTTGGTTTGCAGGCTGGCACTCAATCCACTGATCCACACCAGCCAGGGCAACAAACCATTTGTTTTGAGAACAAGAAACAACCAAGTATCACTAAATGCTACTTTTGTTTGATGTGGTTCAGATAGGAGGTATGTAGATGGTTAATGACTCAAATGGGAGAAAAAAATTTGTAGAAATTTATCACATTTACCAATCTATCAACATTCCTAAAGTAATTAACATGTTAGGTTTTCCCATATTTGGCTTTTGGTTGACACATTTACAATTTACATTTACATGATGTAGTCTTAAAGCACAAATATAAAATTGACAAATGAAATAATATTTTATGGCAAGAAAAAAAATCCCTGCCTTAAATCTTATTTGAGAAAATTGAAACCAAATTTCTATCTCTAAAATTTAAGACTTGAAAAGTTTGGAGCTAAGACTTTTAGCATATATTCACTCCACAAATATTTATTATAAAGTACTAGGCTAAGTTTTAATTATTGTTGTGAACAAAGCAATGATCCTTCTTTCCATGGGGTTTATAATCCACAGAGGGAAGAAACAATAAACACACAGGCATATAAATACTACTAAATGCTACATGGGAAATTAACAGAATTTGGAAACATAATAACTTGGGGTTTGCAATTTAGATTGGATTCTTCAGAAAGCCTCTTATTGGAGGTGCCATCTTACAGGAAAGTTGAAAGATGAGAAGAGAAAAGCCAAAAGAACCATGATAGATCAAAACATTTTAACCATATGATAATGGGCTTGAAAAAAGACTGATCTGCAGGGAACAGAATCTGTGATATAGTTCTGTGTAGTAAGCAAGGGAAAGATGGTTGCAGATGAGAACGAAGACGTCGAGGGAGGGAGAGCACATAGGAGGCTGAAAGTCAAATTATGAAGCGTGAAACTTTCCAACCTGGGCCCAGCATAATAGCTCCCTCATAAAAAGGGTGTTGAGAGGAAAGACCATTCTGCCATCAGTGAGGGAGTGACACCAGATTCTCTGGTGTATCCAGAGAATACACCATCACCATTCACAAGTGCATCCATAGAGTGGGTTTCAAGAAGTAAGCCTGTAGGGCACTCAAAGAATTCTGGATACCTGCCATGAAGGAGATGGGAACTCCAAATGTTTGCACTGATACCAGGCGCAGCTGTCTGGGCTGAATGAATAAGGAGTGTCCCATACTACATCTGGGCACAGTTGTTCAAAAGACACAATGAGGATGAAGATTCACCAAACAAGCTTTATACATTAGTTACTTATGTACCCATTACCACTTACAACAATATGCAAATGGTTATTGTAGAACTAACTGCTGATTTTTGAATAAGATTATAAAATAGCAAAAGAAAGTGTGGAGAATTTTCTTGGTGCAATAGGTGTCTTTGAATACTTTCAATTAAAGAAGTAATATGATCCAATGTATAGCTTTCAAAGATTGCTCTGGCTGCTGGGTAGACAATGAGTTGAAGGAAGTCAATGCAAGATTGCTGTTGTACAATGACCTGGTAAGAAGTAATGGTGGTTGTTTGCAATGGTTGGAGAGAAGTGGAAGGTTTTGATAAATACCTTATCAAAGGTATTCTACCTACTAGTAGAATGAATGGTAGTTGACAATAGATCGATTTGAAAGAATGTAATGGAGATATCAACAATTAATCCTAGGATTCTGGTTTGATAGTGAGATTAAGGAGACTGGAAAGGAAACTCATTTGGGAGGGAAAAATCAATAGTTAAGTTTTGAGCAAATTAAGCTTAAGATGCCTCTGAAACTTAAAAATAGATACTCTAAGAAGAGTGCTACATTCATCAATCTCTTAGAAGAGATCTGAGCGGCAGATATATATTTGGAGATCATGGCAATAAAGATGACATGTAAAGAGAGGTGCATTTTGACCTTTCTGAGAACAGGGTTAATGCAGGTGAGAGACAGGTGGACAGATTCCAGATTTCAGTGGGTTAAGAGGAAGTTGAGGCACCAGGCAACAAGTATAGACCATTATTTCGAGTAGCTTGAATAAAAAAGGGAGTAGAGAGATTAGGAAAAGCTTACGGGTATATATAGGGGTAGAGTAGAGGGGTTTTGTGATGAGAAGAGTTTTAAGCTTGTTTTTAAACTATGAATAAAGAGCTAGCATAGAGGGCGAGAATGAGTATCTAAGTGATCAGGGGGTGGGGGTATGTGTAAACTTGAAAGAATGAATTCTCATAGGAGGCAGAAAGATGGAATCCTGAACACAGGGGCTGGGGTCAGGCTATAAAGGAAGTAGGGGTGCCTCTTCCTCTGAAAAAACAGAGGGCTAACTTAGAATGGCGAAGATATAAAGAAGTTCCAAAGATGACGGGTGAGCCTACTGAGAGATTTCAGGCCTGAAATGGCTTCTACTGCTTTTGGTTGTAGTGACCAGTGACACTGCTTATACCCAGAGGATGAGATGAGGGTTGAGATCTTCCTCAATGGTTGCTGCAGAGGGTGGGACAAGGCACCCAAATGTTCCCTGATTGTTATTCCAAGCCCTTCTGTATCTCCAGGAATCTTGTGGCTATCAAAACCTCCCACGATAGTTTGATTGATTTCAAATTCCAAATCCTCGTGATGCTAAATGTATTGATTGATTCTTCTATATGCCATTAACTGTTTTTTATAGAATCCCAGGGCCATAAAGCTATTAATCTGCTTCAAGTTCAACTAGATTTTCAAGATAACAAGGCTTTATGGCCTGTCCAATTTTACTTGATTAGATGACACTACAGAAAATAAATCATCTTTAATTTTTCTCAAAGGACCTACCCAAGCAAAATATTTCTTCATCTGTGGGGTTGTGATGGAAGAGAATACAAACGAGTTCACTTTGTAAGGCAGGTAGCATTTCTACTCTGTTGTTCACAAAAGTTCAGTTGGTTCAACCTTACATTGGCAGAATGTCTACTTTACCATTCGTATTCCTCAACAGACACTACAGCTTCTCATTTGTAATCACTTGAAAGCTCAATTACAGTCTTCATAAATTCAGGGAGAGCTGTTTCAGCAAATAATGCAGCACCTGTTTCATAGTAAAGAGCTAAAATAGATGAATGACGGATTCTATATTTATTAATAGTTAGCAATGTATTGATTGCGTACTTAGGCAGGAACAAGCAAAGCTCATTTAAACTCCACGTTATTGCCATATGTTACTTTGTTGTTTGAAGTTATTCCTCTTAATATTTAAGATCTCTTTACATTGATTTATCTGTTGTTAAAGAGGGATATATTTTTAACTAAAATATTAAAGCTAAACAATGTTGTCATTTGAGGCTTTCAAATTTTTTTCTTAGATTAACATCAGCGGAATCAAGGACTATTTGGTTTCTTGCATCCACAGGCTATCCCTCTCTGCAGTTGCAAACATATGACCTTTGACCTAAAACTAATTCTGCCTCAGGTTCTGGGCTCTATGAACCTTTATTAGGGATAATTCCATTAACACAGACCAGTTTTTGGTTGATTCAGTATCCTCAGCCTAGCTGAGAGTGGTTCCAGTTGGTGCTGTACTTCTAATCATTGCCGTTCTGCTCCTTGCTCACCCGGTGATCGTAGGATTCTGTCACAGTACGATTACTTGGGTTTGGGCCCACGCTTCACCACTGTCCTTGCCCTGGGGCCCTGGGTAAGTTGTTTTACTTCTCTGAGCCTCAGATATATCATCTCTCAAATGTTGTTGGAAATAGTTATGTTACAGAGGGCTTAGGTTATATTAATGCCCAGCTCTGGTCTGGCAAGTAGAAGGCAGTTCTGTATTTTATCCCCCTTTCTCTGGGTTCCCACCATTATAAAGTCCTCATTACACGGATGCTTACAGACCTGAATTTTTGCTTTGCTTTGAGTAATATCTTTAGGGACTAGAGCTCTGTGACCTGCTGTTGGGTCACTTTAATGATGGCCACCATCTGTCTGCAATCCTGCATATTAGCTGACTTTAGGGTCCTAGTTACTCTGTCACATCCATCCGTCCAGACAGCCGACTGTATCTTACTGAATTGCCTCAATGATCATCAGATGCCTGAGTCACAAACTCTCAGCTGACACCTATTTCACGATTCTTTTGGACTATCTGGCTGTCTGTGCTTCCCCATTCGTGCCCCCAAAACTTATGTTTTGTTTCTGCCTCATTTACAGTTCTGTTTTAGTCATTGTGTGATATGATAAATGGACCTAAACATCATCTATTTTCTAAGTATGAATAAAGTAAATTGTTTGCTTAAAGAAAAATAGAGTTGATAATAATTGAAAAAAACTCAATATGTATTATAAAATAAAATACACATTTTAGGAGAAAATAAATGCTGATTTTAGTGCTTGCTAATTTACAACACAGAATAGATTCAATACTTGTCAAATTCATGAATTTTTAAAGTAAATGATGTAAACCACAAGATCTTTGAATGTTGAGAGGATGTCACATCCTACTGCTGTGCGGCAGAGGTAACGGCACAATTTCACCATCACTGGAAGACGTGTCGAGGGTAAACAGTGACCAACATAGAGAAACCAGTGAGTTACCCTCTTTCCACATCAGTTCCGAAGGCGATAGTTTACTTGCTTAGGTCAAGTTCTGCCTTATTTATAAAGTGCCACTGACCATTAAGAAATAATTGGGTTCATATTTTGTTTTTGTCTTTTGAATTTGGTTGTCACTGGCATTTAAACCAAAAGCAATCATCAGTACTTCCACATATGAACACTTATCAGTCGACTTATTTATATAATTTAAAAATTAGAATATTACTTAAAGAGTAGCTCATGGAATTTCTTGTTCATTCTAGTGTCTAGTTTTAGTAGAGCAACGTCTGTGTCTGAATCTATGGCTACAGCTGTGTAAGCATCTTTATTTCTATGTTTCTATTCAGTAAAACTGGAAAATCAATGTGATTAATAATCAGATAACTGGGAGTACATTTATTCTTTAATAATATTATGAGGTCACCTGAGTTTTTCCCTTTTTTCTTTACTGTTTTGATGTTTAAATTTGGGGAGTGTTTTAGATGATTTAAATAAATATCTGTCTACTGCTCGCATTACTTTAGGTGGTATTGCCATGCTCTGAATTAGAGACTGCACCTTTCTGTGCCGCTTAAAAATCAGGAAATGGCCTGGGCCTGGTATTCACAAAAAATGGACTCCACTGTCTGCTTGTTGATGGCTGTCGAACAATGAAACAAAGATAATCGATCAGGTTAAATCTTAGCGACTAAACTACTCAAATTGTTAAGAAAGCAATCATGTAGAAACTGCCCAAGAGCACAAACCAAAATCGGTCACTAGACCTGAAACGCATCAAGTCTTTGACCCGATGCACAAGCCTCATGAAGGTTTGTTCTTCCTACAAAGAAAGACAAAAGCACACGAGACTCCACCGTAGTGTTTTGCTAAAAGATGACAATTTACAATCCTTCAGGCCGACACACTAAATCAAAAATGATCTCACAAAGTCTTCACATATTAAAATGTTTTTCCTCTCTTGTTAATGCAGCTTGGGTATTGGAACACTTCGGGAGAAGCTCCACTTGGATGAGAAAACATGAGTTCATAAATCATCCAGTTAAACTAAGTAGACTTTTCCTAATGGTGCAAAAATCTAACTGCATTGAAATGATCCTGGAGCCACCAATAACAGGGAGAGTGTCACTAGCCTGGGAAACGCTTAAAAAGCTGGTAGCAAACATCCCAAAACCAATTATTCAGCGCAAGGTCGAATTTAGCAACCCTCCTTTATCTCATTCCCCTGTCCAAGGAACTCACAGCTTTCAATCTCCAGGGTGCAGTTTTGTTCATCCAGAGGGTATCTTCGCAGGTCCATCATACAAGCAGCTGTGGTTGTGATGCTGTCAGGAGGAGAGACAGAAAAAAGAGCATCATGAAAGATAGATTCAGAAAAGGATGATGGCTTTCATTTCCAGGCTTCCCAGCCCTGAATCATGTTTACCAGGGGTCATAAACATTTTGTGGTTAAAATTTTTGAAGGCCAGCAGATTGAATTGGAGTCTTTCTTTGCTACTGACTAGTGGTGTGAACTTGGGCTATTTAATTTATCTCCATGAGCCTCTGACCCCACTTTATCTTCTTGGGGGCGGTGCTTTTTAGATGGCAGCCTACTTGTTTTGACGGTGCTTATTTGTGTTAACAATGCATCTTGGAATTGGTTTTACAGTAAATAATAAGCTGTCTTAAAATTTTTACTGCAGTGTGTTCAGTTGTATGAAATACCATAATTTATTTTCCCAGTCACCCTTCGGTGAGCATTTACATTGTTTCTTGTCTTTTATTTTTACAAATGAAGATGTTCTGAATATACTGGCATACTTTATTATGTGTCATAACACCTGTTGGCTATCTCTAAAAAGGAAATGGCTAGGAAAAAGGTAAACACGTTGTATCTTTTGCCACATTGCCCTTGGGAGAGGTTGTGCCAGTTTACACTCCCATCAACAGTGTATCTAAATTTGACAAAGTACTCTTCATTCCTATGTTTTTGAGGCTGCCCAGGTGAGTTATTATTTTGGTCATGTGTGTTAACCTAACAGGAACCTTCTTCTCAAAAGCATCATTACAAAAGCCCTAGCCCTTCCCAAGTTCTCTGTGGCTTTCCTCATGAAAAATGAAAGTTCACAGGATGAACGCTGGGACATTCCCTTTGAAGCCTTTCTCAGGCGAGATGTTGGTCAGTTGAATCAGATGTATTTGAGCAATAGGCGAGAGCAAAAAATAAATTTCAAGTTTAATTTAAAAAATTTCTTCAAAGTGTTTTAAAAAACTTAAAGACCAGTTGTATTCCAGAATTCAGCATGTACCAGGATTTTACTAGATTCCTTTTTTCTTTCTGTTCTCATAATTACATGAATTGATTGATTTTTTCACTTAAAATAATCTGCATCTTTTGTTGTCTGAAAATACAATTGTACAACATTATTTTTATAGACTGCATAGTGTTTCAAATGCTCTTAATAAGGCAGTACAATACATATTTTAAAACACTTTAGAAATGATTTACTTTACTGTAGTGTTTGTTTAACAGCTGCGTCTGCATAAAAACTGTGAATATGCAAATGTGATCTGTGAATTCCTGAAGTGTGGCCAGTCCTGTTACCCACTCGGCAGTGGGTAATTTTCCCCACAGGGGACATTCGGCAATGTCTGTGGGCAGTTTTTGATGGTCAGGCTGGTGGTGGAGGCTTGATGCTCACATCCAGTTGGCGGAGGCCAGGGATGCTGCTAAGCACCCTGCGATGACCAGGGAAGCCCCCATTGATAAATAATTGTGCTTCAAAATGTCAGAGTGCCAAGGCTGGGAAACTTGGCTACAGAGGTAGTTTTTTTCCTTTGAGGATGGCATTAATGAAATGAATCTTACACAGAAGCTCCATATGTAAAATACAAATGAAATAAAAACAAAACAGTGTTTTGTTAATATAAAATTACCTTATAAGTTCAAGTGTTGACATGTATTTTATGAGCATACAAATTTGAAAGCAGGGATTATAATTAGGGTCTTAAATCTTCCTCAGCAGCAATAATTTTCTGTTGTATCTTATTAGTTTAGTACTGAGAAGAATCTTAATAGTAAAACATTTGTTTCTAAACATCTTACATGACCAGCCATAGGCTACCCTGAATTAGATGAAAAACAAAACCTGTGTCTCAAGTAACCACCTCTATGATTAATAACACCTTTATACATTCATAGGTAGTTGATCTCTAGTAGGTGCTTAATGATGGATTAATAGGAAGCTTGACTTGCTTCAAAATAAAAATGCTCCATGCTCTGCATAAATTAACCTGGCTGCATAAGTTAATATTGTGGTGGTCTTAAATACATGAAAATGTACATAGGATACAATACAGTGTATTTGTTTCTTATTATGATTTTAAATAATTATACTATTTTAACCCAAAATTAGAATTAAATATTATTTGTGGGACTATTAAAGAGCTTTAGAGATACTTGAGAATATCGCTGAATCCCACTGGTCTGCACATCTCATTTGCCAGACCTGACCTGTTCAGATGCGTGACATCTGGTTAGGTAAGCATATCGTATCAAAATCGGGACACACATTGACATCTTACACTGAACCACCAGTTCACATGTCATGGGGCTCTGGAGTTTTTAAGAGCAATTTGAAGAGCTAATGAAGCCTTGTGTATAAATGAATAACTAATGTCTCATGTGTATGCATCCTACAGTTGTGAGTAATGAAAAAGAAAACAACTTTGGAAAGCATAACTGAACTTACTATTGTTATGTGTTATGATCAATCTGTTTAGCAATCAATAGATCTAAGTAATCTAACTGATATTACTTTGGGAAACCACACATCACAGCAGAGGCTTGCCCATGACTTGATATGTTTTCAGCTATGATCTACTATGTCAGTTAACTAGTCTTGTCTCAAATCCTATCATGATACCCAGAAACGTTGAGTAATTGTAACTCAGAAAGGGAGGGTATCAAGGCAACTCCAGGAAATCAAGTGCTTGACTTCCTCTGGAAAGTACTGACACTAGTTTAGTGAAACAGCTTCTGTCTTGGCAGCTATCTGCTCCAAATTTCCATTTCCCCAGAGTATTTCATTGGCCAAACTTGCATTAGGTGCCAACTCTCTGAAAATTATGTAGTAAGGGCTGGAAGGAAGCCACAGACTTACAAATATGGTCCCCAGAGTCTCACAAGGGCCCTGAGAAGAGAGGGATCACTGAGACTCAGACGGGATCCCCTATGTAAGCAGTGCTCATAAATTCGCATTGTGGCCTGTGGAAATTTATACAATGGAGTGTCAGTCTCTGCTAATTTAAGGGTGTGGCATTTCTGGATTTTGTAATGCTTACGGCTGAGTGAGCTGAATGTGTTGAGCTCTTTATGAGAAAAAAGTGCTCAGAAAGAATCCCAGGGTCACTGACAAACAGCGAGATGTCCCTGGATGTCTCCTGTGTCTTCTGGGTGAGAGGCAGCAGTGAACATCTCGAAGAATGACTGCTCCCTCCCTGTCTTTCCATTTGTTCACCTGGCTGAATTAATTGCTCAGCCCTAGTCAGTCACCTCTGCAATGCATGAACAACTCCATATAGAAATGTACTCACATTGAGGCTGGAGCAGCCTGATGCTCTAAGTCTACGGAATCCAAGGTGTTAAAGATCCCAAAACTGGATGGTTTGAGAGCTTCAAGATTGAAGGGCTTTTTAAATGTTGTTTTTAACTTTTCACACTCAAGCATTAACTGACTTTTTCTGAATGTAGAATTCCCAGGGGTACAGATTCATGATAGCGTAACATTCATCTGTCTTCTTTCAAAGACTTTTAGAATGGCTTACATTATAATCCAATTTATTGACATTTTGAAGGTTAGGTCAGAACACTATAATAGGCTGTTAAAACTATGGTCCCATGATACTGGAGAGTGAACGGAAATCATATTGCTGTAGTATTCATTTATGAAGGTGTATTCTGCATGGTCACTGACTTGAAGAGTCACAGTAATTACAAATCATGTATATTTGATGTCTAAGGGCAGCATGACCCTCACTGCTGACAAAACAGGATCCCAGAGGTTCTGGCCCATAGCAGCTTAAAATCTGGCTACACACACACACACACACACACACACACACACATTCACACGCGAACATATAAAGAGCACTTGGTATATAAGAATATGAACTTAAATGAACAAATTATATACATATACTTGGGATTTCAATTATATAAGGATAAGCTTTTAGGTTTTAAACCTGATCTCTGTAGAACATAACTGTAAAAACTTAATAGAATCTATATTAAAAGAATAAGAGAACAGAGAGGGAAAAAAAGCTTGAATATGATGAATTCTACTATGATACTTTGGTAGACACTATAGTAGACACTATAGACACTAATATAACACAACTTAGACTGGTGAGATTGGTAGTGAGTGACAATTATAAGACTGGTATCAGCATCACTTAGTAAAGTGCTTTTGAAGAATGTCTTCTTTGGCCTTGAGACTGCACCCTTAATCCCTGTGAGGTTTACCACCCAAAGACACTGATGAGAAGAGATGGATGGGTTAGCCTAAGTCACAATGAAAGAGTACGTGGATTTTTTCTCCTTCACCAGCACTTACTAAGTGGTGTAAAGACTGTGTATGAACTTTATAATTGCCATCAAATTTTATTCTAGGTAAGCTATTATGTTTAAGAAAATACCTTGTTATTTGCAGGTGAAATCCTGAGAGCACCAAACAAAAATGATAAGAAAACCAAAGAAGGTAAACTGCCGTGTGAGATTTAAGAGGAATGTAAGTATGAGTAGCAAAATAGTGGAATAGAGAAAATGGAATAGAGTAAGAACGGTCATACTATAAATTCAATTTTAGGATTTTTGCAATGCTATGATAATAACTTTTTCTCTATTTACTTAAAGCAAGCCCCTCACCCTGAGTAAATCCTTGTAAAATATTTTATTTTTATTCTTGGAAAGGGGCTGCATTTTATATCTTGGCAGCATTCATTGAACAGTATTTTATACATTGAACCAACTCAGCAAAAACTGAATTTTGAACCCAGTTCAGAACTTCAAAGCCAGAGATGGCCAAATTGTGCTTGCCTTTTCCATTTCCTTGCTTTCCCTATCTTCCTGAGGCTGCTTGCATTCCTTGGCTCATGCCCACTTCTTCCATCCTCAAAGAACATCACCCCAGTGACTGCTTCTGTCCTCACATCTCTTCACCCTCTACCTCTCCCACCTTCTTTAGATATGAACATGTGTGATTACATTGGGCCCATTTTCATAATCTCATTCCAGAATTCCTAATATAATCACATCTGCAGAGTCCCTTTTGACATGTATGGTGACATATTTATAAGTCTCAAGAATTAGGACATGGATAGCTTTGGATGGCCATTATTCTGACTACCCCACATGTATTATTTAATGTATTGTGTAAAATTACCTTTTTATGTTTATGTCACTTTTACATCAAGTTCAAAGATAAAGAAACTGACATCTGTTGGGATTAAAGAAATGTTTCCAGCCCGGGCTGGCATAGCTCAGTGGATTGAGTGCGGGCTATGAACCAAAGCATCACAGGTTCGATTCCCAGTCAGGACACATGCTTGGATTGCAGGCCATGGCCCCTAGCAACCGCACATTAATGTTTCTCTCTCTCTCTCTCTCTTTCTCCCTCCCTTCCCTCTCTAAAAATAAATAAATAAAATCTTAAAAAAAAAAGAAATGTTTCCAAATGGACAAAGTCTGTAAATGGTAGCCCTGGGATGCGAATTCAGATTATTCTGGATTCAAGAGCTAGGGTTTGTTTTCTCTCCAGTTAGTATATTCAGGGCAGTCTGAGCAAGGGACTATTGGTTCAGTAAAATTTTTCCCACAAGCAATAATAAAAATTAAAGAAATTAAAGTTGACCTTATTATATATTTTTAGTGTTCTTTTAGTTATCAGTAATTCAGGACATTCTTTACCCAGCCAATAATGCAAGTAAAAATGATAGAGGACTTATATCAGAAATCAGGCAATATTGTGAGCATTGAAACTACAGTATTTAAAAATATCCAACTGCACCTTTATACTGTCAAAATTATTTTGTTTTTGTTTATTTTAATATTGTCATGACTCAGAAAATACATGATAGAACCACCATCTTTTGGTTTCATAAAATGGCTAGACAGGATATGCTTATCTTTCATTTGGGACAATCTTTGCCATTTTGCTAGAAAACCAAATATGTCATATCAGAGAAAGGATTCCATTATCAAGAAAACATGTACATCATTTAGAAGAGAGAGAGTTCAATCCTACACTTTTCAGTTGGTGGCAACTTGGACCAAAGATGCCTTAGCCTTGATTTGTGAACAGAGGTATCAGGTAGGTGGGGTGCAGTGGGGAACAGGGAAAGAGAAGAAGGTTATTATTTGCACATACAAGTTCAATGCTTGGTACATGGAAGTCACTCAGTTAACTGTGGCTATTATTATTTTAAAACTATATGCTTCTGAATAAATAAATAAATAAATGTATTTAAGCTTACTAATATAAATGCATTCTAAGATTAATACATAGTCATAGTAAAACACCTGAAAAATACAGAAAGTTATATATAAAAGAATAAAAATAATCCATAATCTCATGACTATGACCTTACTATTAATTTATTTTCTTCTAAGTACATCACTTAATGAAGTTATACTGTGTTTAACAATTTCATTTGCTGCTTTTTGGATAACCTTATAGGTAAGACTTTTCTTAAGTCATTGTTATTTTCCATGAACCAACTTTTAATAAATTCTCAGGATTCTGTTATACAGACACCCCATAACTTACTTACCATTCCTCTATTGTAATATCATTACGCACTCTTTGGTGATGCTTTAAAAAATCCACACTATAATCAATACTACTCATATAGTTTTATTTTTGCTTTTGGTTTCTGCTTTCTTGCCCCCTCCATTTTGTACTCTTAGTGCTGAATGCTAATGACACTCTTCTCAGTGCAATTCCAAGCAGTCATTTTCAGGTAATTAGCTACATACCAAATGTTGTGTAAATGGGCCCATTCTTATTCATTTCTGTCGGGTTGGGGTGATTCATGGACCACTTTGTGAATATGAGAAACAGTTCATAAATCAGAGTGGCCAGGGATGGGAGAGAAAAAAAAAGAAGAAGTAGTAATGAGGCAGTAGTAATTAATAGATCCTTGTCAAGGATCCAATGCCCATCTCACTCATGTTTTACCGTAGACGTCTGGCAGGCTATTAGAGTTCAAGACAGGCTATTTTTCCCCTAAATTACGTCACTAGGTTCATTTATATGTCTTTGAAGTATAAGAGCATGTATTAAATTTCTACAATGTGTAATGTGTCCTAATTATAATTAGATGAAATATGTGCTAGAGGACAAAGAAAACAAGGCTACCTCCCCCAAATCAGAGCATCTTTATTCTCATCATCTTGATCATCAGGAATTTCTATAGTGGACAGATTGTGAGGAATTAAAACATTAACAAGCTCTTAAACAATGGGAAGGGACTTAGAATTGAAGTAAAAGTCAAAATCAAAGTCAAAAGAAATGTTTACCTTGAACTGAATGTTATGACTTGGTAATAAGTACAGAATAGTTAAACAAGGACTCAGTCAGAATTAGAAGATAAAATAAAGATATTGCCTTCTTTTACAGTTATTATTATTTTTGATTATGTGCAAAAATGCTCTATTGCTTTGCCACATGGTGATTTACACCAGAACAAAGAGTTGACACATTTACCAAAAGGTAATCAGAATAATCTTGGAACAGCATTCCTGAAGGAGTGAAGTAAGATTCAAGAGTGGCAACGTTAAAACCACATTGTCTTAGGACACACTTTTCCCTTGAGAAACATCACTAATCATCAGAGAAATGCACATTAAAACCACAATGAGATATCATCTCATACCTGTCAGAATGACTATCATCAATAAATTAACAAACAAGTGCTGGCAAGCATGAGGAGAAAGGGGAAACCTTCTTCACTTTTGTGGGAATTCAACAGCCACTGTGGAAAACAGTATAAAGTTTGCCTCGAAAATTTCAAAATAGAACTCCCTTTGACCCAGCAACTCCACTTCTGCAAATTTATCCAAAAGAAACCTAAAACACTAATTTGAAAGAACATAAGCACCCCTATGTTCATTGTACCATTATTTACAATAGCTAGGATTTGGAAGCAGCCCAAAGGTCCATCAGTAGATGAGTGGATAAAACACCCATGGTACATTTACACAGTGGAATACTACTCAGCTATAACAAAAGAAGAAAATTTTACCCTTTGTGACAGCATGGGTGGACCTGAAGAGCATTATGCTGAGTAAAATATTAGCCAGTCAGAGAAAGACAAGTACCATATGATTTCACTAATTTGTAGAATCTAGTAAACAAACCAAAGCAAAATGAAGACAGACTCAGAGAACAAGCTGTGGCTCTACACGGAGGTGGGGCGGTTGGGGGAGGAGGGATTGAGCACAAAATGAAAAAGGACTCATGGACACAGACAACAGTGTGGTGATTGTGGGGGCTGGGGGCAGGGGGTGGATGGAGAGGGGAGAGGGTATAAGGGTGATAAATGGCAATGGAAAAATGCAATAAAAGTAAGCTATTAAAAATAAAAAAAAAACAAGATCCAAAACAAGTATAAATAAAGCAGGTGTATAAATTGTGCAGAATTTTGAGCTCCCTATGGGATGAGAACAGGGCACATCATTCTTTTTAAAAATAAATAATTAATAAATTAAAAATATGTTGACAGTAGTGGAGAAATATTACTTGTAACACAGCAAGCATTGTTACTGGGGCATGTTTACATTTAATCTCCCCTCCTATTGGATTTTTGCATATTTATAACCATGTTCAAGATTATGTTTTCTTCCCTTTAATTCTTATGAGTATAACATTTATTTCATTGGCATCAGGATGGCAAATTTTTTGGTAAGAAAACAATATATCTTATGTTGGACATTTAGATGGCTTTCAGTCTTATCAGTTTAAAATAGACTAAAATAAACATTTTCATGAATGTATGTTTTTTTTCCACATTTTGGATTTTTTCTTTAAGATGGAAACACAATAACAGAATTACTGTATCTAAAGATAGACACTTTTTTGACTTCTTACATTATATATAGCCAATTAAGAAAATACTTTCTTAAAAGACTAAAATTATAATGCAATGAAATACTAATTTCCCTACATTATTGCTTGATTGGATGTTATACTGGTTTTTAATATATGAACATTGATACTTTCAATTTATTTTAATTTTTCAATTACTAACAGTAAAGAATTTTTAAATAAATTTATTTACAAATTTTATTTGGAACTATTCCTTCTAGAAACTAAAATCAGTAGTGATGTATAATTTTATGATTAAAAGAAGACCAGGTTTTACCAAATATCAGGCAAGAATGAAGAGAGTTCCATTATAGATTAACTTCACTGTTGTCTTGTTCAGTTAATTAAGTGAATAAATGTATGTTGAATTTAATAAGTCCGTGACATGTGTTTTCATGGTTTTACTGCTTTTTTGAAGTATAATTATAGAAATAAAAATCTAAAATAAAACATATTGCTTTTTGGGGTTCATAATGAACACCATCAAAATTAAGCTAATTGAGAGGTGATTTTGATGTCTAAAAGACAAAGTAGGAAGGTGATTTTATATGTTTCCACATTAATGATGAAGCATTCTAGATGTTGGAATAATAACAAAAATATGATTTTAGGGCTTTTGTCAAGCAAGAATTTCCAAATGAAGCTGCAAAATACAATTGTCTTTTCTATTCATTTTTATACATACAATGTTAAATAGGTAAAATCTGGGTGGTTTGGCATGATCCAGCCATTCTGTACCTCAGTGCCTAGTCACCTGCACCAAGGAGACAATAGAGATTTTTATTCATCAGGCATTCCTGTAGTAGCAAAAACGGGTAAGGGTCCCAACCCTCCAGCAAACCAAAAAGAGACATAATGAGCAAGTTAACTGAAGTGAAAATGAATAAACTAGTTGTACATGTATCCACATGGGTGTACTTCACATAACGTTGTATGAAAAAAAAAGCACAGAAAGAATGCCTACAAAAAACTACATATATTTAAAATTTTACAAGACTGAATTCTATTTCTTAGGAAATCACTAGAGTGTTTGTGTGTGCATGTGTGTAGTAAAATACAAAAATAGGCATTGAAATGATACACATGGCAATTTTGGCACAGTAGTTGTGTTCAGGGAGGAAGAGGTAGGGGAAGGAGAGACAGGATGAGATGCAGATGGAATTGTAGTCATCTCTGAAAGTCCTCCCTCCCTCCCATCTTTCCTTCTTTTCCTCCCTCCTTGTCTCCCTCCCTCCCCTCTTTCTTCCTTCCCTCCTCCTTTCCCTTTTCCTCTTTCTTCCCCTCCCTTCCTTTCCCTTTGTCCATCTTTCTGTCATGCCTCCTTTAAGGAAAGATAAAGCAAATAAGAAAACAGATTAACCTATTTTTAATCTGGCCATTACTCTCCAATTTGATGGTCTCACATAAGCAGATAAGTCCTAAGTTACCCACTTACACTCATTTTAAATGTTGTTTTGAACTGCATGTAGCCACTTTCCTGTCCCCCATCCCAGGTTTACCATAAAAAAGGAAAGAAATACAAAATTTCTCTCTTCCTCACCTTGACTCTCTACCTAATAGGCATTTAATAGTGGGCATGATTATAATCTTCTGAAATGAGTCCCTTCAGTCAAGGAATCTATCAACTTATATAGATTTTGGTATTTGAAATTGATATATCTTTCCTCACATTTTTTATCACAATTTGCAATTACACATTTATTTATTTGACTACTTGTTTCTTGGGTGACTGCTTGGATAGATGGTCCATGCCACCAGGGAAATGACCTCTCAGTGAGTGATTCATTTACCAGCTTCCAGTCCAATGTTGTGTAAATTAATGGAGTTAAAATGCAATTTAAGGAAACACTGAAATCATTACTTCTCTAAAAAAGACAGAAAAAGACCAGTGTGCTGTTATTAAAAAGCTATGCCAATGTTGCTTGGAATATAAGTTTAGGATAAAGATCCATTTCCCCCATTCAGATTCAATTTCTTATTAGAAATCATCTTGGGTGCATTTGCTAAGTGAACAGCCACAGGCTATAGTCAGTGGGATAATTTCTAGGACCATGAAGCTGCTCAAAGCATGATTAATTTAAGTCAGATATCATGGATTTCTCATCTGTTACAATTTTTAGGTGCTATTTAGCTCAACAGAGAAGTGGTTGTAATACTGGCATTTACATTAAATAGTCCTTCCACTGCTAGGATTATATCCTAAGAACCTTGAAACACCAATCCCAAAGAACCTATACACCCCAATGTTCATAGCAGCACAACTTACCATAGCCAAGTGCTGGAAGCAACCTACTTGCCCATCAGTAAATAAATGGATCAAAAAACTATGGTACATTTACACAATGGAATTCTATGCAGCAGAAAGAAAGGAGGAGCTCCCACCCTTTGCAACAACATGGATGGAACTGGAGAGCATTATGCTAAGTGAAATAAGCCAGGCAGTGAAAGACAAATACAATATGATCTCACCATTAAAACAGGAACCTAATCAACAAAACAAACAGACAGGCAAAATAGAACCAAAGGCACTGAATAGGGAACAGTCTAACAATGACCAGAAGGGAGAGGGAAGAGGATTTCAGGGGAAAAGGGGAAGGGTCTACAGGAACAAGTATAAAGGACACATGGACAAGTGAGGGGTAGAAACAGGCAGGAGGTAGGGAGGGCTTGGGGGGTGGGCTGGGATGGGAGTAAAAGGCAGAAAACCGTACTTGAACAACAATTTAAAAATTGCCCAAATGTCAACGTAAGTATTGGTACTCTTTCTTCCATTGTTTTTGAGAGTATGAATAGATTAGGGCCTCAGGGTGAGCAAAGTTAGTTTCTATTCCAGGAACATAATAAGGATTATCATTGTCAAGAGAATGAATGGACGGGGCCTGCCATTGTCAATGGAATGAACACAATTCAGTGGTTCATCTGTGTCATACTTTCTCTCACCTTAGACTGGATTTCTCTATGTGAACAGCAAAAATTTACATGGCATGAGAAGATTTTTAAAAAATCTTTAAAACATCAAATTTATATCAGCATTTTCAGAACACTAACTTCATAAGCAGTTATTAATGACTAATTCATGTTTGGTTAATTTTTCAATTTAAAAACTGAAGAAAAATGAAGGACTGCTTAGATAATCCAGGAAATGACACACAAATGGACATAAAGAAGAGAAACTTAAAAATACCTTGTAATAGGAAGTAACATGATGTTCTTCTCACATACATAAAAAATATATAAATAGCACACCTTCAACATTTAAAGTATAATTTTAACTACCATTATTATTCTCCATTTAATATTAATAATGAATACTTAGCTATATTTACATCCATTGGTATGCAAATACATAATTTATAGTTATACCTCAAGAGGGCTGTGATTGGTTTATTCAATGACAAGTGCAAGTAATTTACATAATTCACAGTAGTTTTGTGAATTACCTGTTTTTTTGGGTAGTCCTTCCTTTTTAAACAAGTTTTAGTCTCTAAAAACTCAGAGTAAATAAATTTCTGGTGCCAGGTGGGTACTGGCCTTATGGAGGGATCACTTCTTAACTTATATAAATGTCTACCACTATGCTGTATACCTGAAACTAATATAATAGTGAGTGTCAAATGTCGCTTAATAAAATAAAAAGCATGAAATAGAAGCAAACAGACAAATGAAAAACATGTTCTTGCTCATGCTTTTCACTCGCTCCCTGTGCTTCCTGACCAACCCTGGAGCTTCCCCGTGTACACGGCCCTGTGCAGGGTGCGCCCCCTCCTGTCCGGAACTGTGAGAACAAACTATTTTTCCTATGGTAATTGGCTCCTGATAGGTTGGCCTCACCACAGTTGAGTAAAAAGAAAATCTCAAATATCTTTAAAAACAGAAAAAAGAAATATCTAAATGTATGTTTCTTCTTATCTTCTCTTTTTTACCAACTTTTATCAAAGAAACAACAAAATAAGAAACCTCTAAATATCCTTTATCAGAAATGGGAGGGAGGTGGGGAGGGCTGGGTGGGTGGGCTGGGATGGGAGTAAAAGGAAGAAAATTGTACTTGAACAATGATTAAAATAACATTAAAAAAATAAATGATGCATAAGTACCTATATGGATTGCTGAAGTTAAAATATGTTCTCTTTGATATATATATATAGCTATATATATATTTTTTGA
Source organism: Phyllostomus hastatus (assembly GCF_019186645.2). Taxonomy (NCBI): domain Eukaryota; kingdom Metazoa; phylum Chordata; class Mammalia; order Chiroptera; family Phyllostomidae; genus Phyllostomus; species Phyllostomus hastatus. The sequence continues at coordinate 28,989,395 of NW_025333709.1, read as the reverse complement.
AATGATACATATAGCTTTGCCTATGTTATGTTGAACATAAAGTGATTTTCTGACTATTACTCTGAAGAATAACAAGATTCACAGTAACAATTTTTAGATTTAGGGAAACCTGAATGGTCCAATTAACTCTGATAATTTATTACTCTGAATAAAAGACTGTTTTAGTACCTTGACCATTTAAATGAATGAACAAATGGTGAAGTCTTATCACACAAAAGACTGCACAAGTTAGAACTACATTGTGGTAAAAACCATTACTTTACTAAGTAAATTCAAAATACTGTAGTCAGTAACTTATTCTTTGTTTTGACTTGATCTTTACTGTATTTCTAGCCCATTGCCTTTTAGTCCCCTTATGCCCTCCTCCCCCAGCAATCACCACATTGTTGCCTGGGAGTCCCTTTTCCTTTTTGAGGGATTGACCAATAAATTTTGTTCTTAAATTCTAATTATTTATTAAGAAAATATTATGTGACCCTGGTTGGGTAGCTCAGCTGGTTAGAGTATTGTTCCAATATACCAAGGTTGAGTGTTCCATCCCTGGTCAGGGCACAGTCAAGAAGCAACCAGTGAATGCATAAATAAGTGGAACAACAAATTGATCTCCCTCTCTCTCTCCCTCTCTCCTCCTCTCTCCTCCCTTCCTCTCTTTCTCTCTAAAATCAATAAATTTAAAAAATTAAAAAAGAAAATATTGTATAATAAACTTAATTAAACTAAAGTTTGAAAATCTTTATACACAACAAATTGGGTTTAAAAACATGATGCTTCATAGTAATGGATTCCTGAATTTTGAATATTTAAAAGTATTTGAATAAAGTTTATTAGCTTAATGAATCTTGTACTAATTAATCACTAATAATCTTACAGCAAATGGTATATTTGACAACATTCAGAATTTATCACTTATGTTAATAGAAGGTATTACTGATGGAAATGTAAATAACTTCTCCCTCTTAAAAATCAGGTCTTAAATTGCACATTCAAATTTTCTACAAATAAATTGCTTTAGATAATAGAGAAATTTCAATGCTACATTTAATAAAGCAAATAGAAAAATGAGAATGGAAGAAGTAGTGTTGGGTATTTTTGTGTATTATCTTCCCAAATCATCAGTATCCCTCCATGCTGGGAATTGTTTTTGGGTCAGAAGAGAAATCTGTTATATCAGAGGAGGGAAACATATCATGACCATTAATTCTGTTTCTATGTTTATTCTTGACATATGGCAAAAGTACAGATATGTGTTTATAAATATTGTTTCTTTGTATCTATACTTCAGGAAGGCCTTTCTCTCTCATTTTGTAGGGAAATTTATGAAAGATTTTGAAACAAACCAGTTAGTTTGCTAGATGTCTTTGTCTAGTGGTTAGGTAGTCAGACCTTTCATTATCTCAGAAATATTTTTAAATTCTGTACATTATAGAAAAATGACAGCAATGTAAAAAATTCTTATCCATAGAATTGAAATGGTAATTGATTGATGTCTTGTGGCTAGTAGCCAGTTTTGTCAGTTTGCATCTCTTTGTAATTTCTTTTCAGTGTGCTCTGTCTTTTCAGTATATCCATGGAGATGAAGTACGTGTTTATCGATTCATTTGAAGGTGACAAGAGTATAACTTTGCTGACTATGTTCCTATCTTTCTTTCCCCTCTACTGATTTTTGTTTTTGTTTCTGGTTTGCTTACGGCCAATATGTTACTTCCTGTTGGTGACAGCGATGATTGAGAATTGGTTTCATGGTCTGACCATGTAATGATTTCTGTAAGTAGGTTAATGGATTATAGAGTTAGAGTCCTATATTCTGTTGGAAAAGAGACAACAGAGAGTCTCATTTGTTAGTCTTTTTGTTTGTTTTATCTATTTGTCCATTTTGAGCTCAAGTCAATTAAGAATCTTGTGCTCGGTAGAATGGAAAGCAGCTGTTTGATATGTGAACCATGAGAACCAGTGAACCATGTGAACCATGTGAACCAGTTTTTGTGTTTCTATATTTACTTTTGACTGTGGCAAAGTGTAGATCTGAATTTGTAAGCACTGTAAGTGTCTTTGTATCTAAAATTCAGAAAGGACTTTACCTTTCATTATGAGAGTATTAATAAATCAGATTATAAAGTTATTTTAGTATAAAGGCGCTTTGTCCTGATAGATTTATTTGGGTAAATAAATCCTAATATAAATAAAGTATTTTTAAATTCTCCCCAAATAAGAAAAACTGTACTTGTAACATTTTAAATATTTGAGACTTAAACAAAGTATTTTATTATCACCATTAACACAGAAACATTTTATGGCTCCAAGTTCACCTAATTAAGAAATTTTTGGTAAATGGACCTAGTGTAATGATTTCAGATTAATGTAAAACACCTATATCTTTTCTGATTTATCAGTATTAAGTATAATGCAAGCGTGCATTTTGTTGTACTTCAGTTTGCTTTCCCTAAACTTACACAGGTTTTCCGGATCAAATTGTTAGCATAAGTAGTTAGCTAGTTATTAATAAAGAGAGGAAGCAAAGGAAATCAGATAAGGAGTATAATCAACTGGGGACCATAAACTTGTTTCACCAGGAAGCTACAGCTCCACACAAATCCCAGGGGAGCACAGTGTTGCCCTGAAAAGGGGATTAACACACCTCCCTCCCTCATACAGGGAGGAAAGGCTCCTTTTTCAATCTCCTGCCAAGACTATGGGGGGAAGTAAGCACATGCACAGTAAAGTCAAAATGGTATAGTGGGAGTTACTTCTATGAAGCATGTGCAATAGGAGCTAAAGTGGTGACCACAGAGGCCTGTTAATCTAGCCTGACAAACGAAGGGCTTGGTAGGGAGGTGAACCCATCAGAGGCCCCTGAAGCTTGAAAAGTTGATTGGTTATTTTGAAAAAGCACCTGATCTGCCCCAAGTCCAAGATGATATATATAAGCCAGCTTAAAAGACATGTGTCTCACTCTCTCTCTTTCTCTCCCTACCCCCTCTTTGGAATATGTGCTTGCCCTGTTCATATATGTGTTCTCTCTGTAGTGACCATGCAGGTCTAGCAGCCATGTGGACTTCCAGCGCAGGCTCTAGGCCAAAGGCTTGGTGCAGCTGTGCAGCCAGGAACAGTGCTAAACTATGTGGATGGGGACCGAGACTGATTAACAGCTGCCTGTGGGCTCCAAAGGACTTAGCTTTAATATGAAACAGAAACTCTGGACACTGGTCTTTGTTTTGGCCTTGCTGAAGACAAAACTGGACTTTTGCCACAGCAGGATGGTTGGAGACAGGACACAGGGGCAGTCTTTTATTTCCATCCCAAGAAATCTTGCCCCATTACTATGATCAGACGTTATATAACTTATAAAGTGATAATCCCAATAAAACATGTACCCATCTAACGCCATACATAGTTATAAGAATATTATTGACTATGTTCCTATGCTGTAGTTTCCATCCCCATGACTATTCTGTAACAACCAATTTGTACTTTTTAATCCCTTTACTTTTTTCACAGCCCCACCCCCAAATCTGGCAACCATCAAAATGTTCTCTGTATCTGAGTCTGTTTCTGTTCTGCTTGTTCGTTTATTTTGTCATTTAGATTTAATTGTTGATAGATATGTATTTATTACCATTTTATTGATCTTTTCTCCCCCTCCTCCTCTCCCCCACCCCCTCCTCCTCCTCCTCCTCCTTCTTCCCTTTATCACTTCATGTAATACTGATTTGGTGGTGATGAACTCCTATAGTTTTTTCTTATCTGGGAGGCTTTTTATTTACATTTTAAAATCTCATCAATATTTATCATGTGTGAAATTAAAACTGAAAAAAATTAATATGTCCATGTTGATTCATTTTAAGAGAGCATGATGAGTGCATTCATGTTAACATCTTAGTGTTATTATAAAAATAGTTTTGACCACATAGAACACTGGATAAGGAAGCATTGCACTAAGGTGAAGTGCAAGTGTGTTTCAGACTATGAAAGAACATGATGAAGGACAAATTCTGAAAGTAAGTTTTAATTGCTTATATTTATAATACCTATGTCTGACAAGTTATGACATGTATTAAAATTTCAGTGAAGTTTGACCAAACCATGAAGCATTTATTTACTTGATTTATTGATTAATGCCTTTTCCTACAGTGTGAAAGATTATTCTTTGCCTTCTGTGTAATTAGTTACTTAGATAGCAAAGACTCAGTCTCTTAATTTTGTGTGCTTTATATTGACTTTATTATGCTCTGGATTATTTTTTAAAAAGGACAGCAAAGCTGGCACCCATGACTCTATCTTAATCAAATGGTCAAATCTCTAACAACTCATCTGATTTTAACATTCTTAAATCAGTACACACATACCTACATCTACATCCGCATCACCTCTATATCTATGTCTAAGTATTTTTTACATGTGAAAGTATCTGTTAAATTTTCTCTGAAGGTCTTTGAAAAATCACTTCGTAATTTTATAAGAACTGCATGTGAAGAGTTGTCAAGTAAGAAGATATGCTCAGCCTGCCCCCGATTCAGTGTATATAAGTAAAATGTCATTACTATAAATATTTCAGACAGTGGAGGCCTTATGGGAAGTCCCTGGAAATGTGTCAGTGCCCTTGTTTCCAGAATAAGTATTAACCTCAGAAGAAACATTGTTCAAAAATCTCACCAAATAGCTTTCCTATATTTACATATATTTTCTATATTTATCAGAGTCCTGATGGTGCTTTGCCTGAAGATACTAAGCAACAATAGTATAATGGTTTCAGTCATAATTTTGGTTACTTTTTAAAATGTTTAATTTTCTATTGTCTTACTTCATTAATTTTAATCTAGCATCTTCTAGATTGTAAATTCCCATTCTGGCCCCTGTGTGCTATTGAGATTTATTTCTAGACAAAATTGCAAAGTAGAGATAATAGCTCAGCCTTTCCTGCTGCATTTGGGGGCTACATATCTCGTTTGCTGGATCTTAATTTCAGTGCAACTGAATCCCATTCCCTGAAGCCTCCCATTATGAATTGCTATCTCATTGCTACTTCTGGCTCATGCAATGCTTTCTATAAAAGTCCCAAAGCTAAAAGTGGAGAGGCACTGGTGGGATCAGGTTTTTAGGGTCATTTCTCTCTTGTTGTGGCTTAACTCTCCAGCCTAGTTTATGCGTAGAGTCAGTCAGGCTGATAAGCTGTCCCGCGGCACACTCAGACACCACTGCTTACCCAGTATTTCACCATAATTTTCACAGTTGAATCTGTGAATTGGTAGACTAAGTTCCTAAAAATAAGGCACATACTATTTCAGAGATTAGTCAAACTACCATTGTAAGCACAGATAAAAGACCAATTGTGGAGAGCAGGACCAATAAAATGGCATTGGTCTGGTCAAAATAGCATAAAGTATATAAAACAAAGTGGAGACACTCATTTCAACCAAGATGGCTGCCAGTCAGCCATGAGACTTTGGTTCGAGAGGGAAGCTACCTAAGTCACACTAGACACATCTGGCAAGGAGACGCATCCAAGATATCTGCACACATGATTAGAACAGCCACGTCTTCAGAGCAGGACCACCCATAGATAGGCTCCTGGGCAAATTCCACACTTGCCAATAGAAGTGTCAAGCAGAACAGCCATGCACCACCCACAAGCTCCTGGGAAAATTCCATACTTGGCATCAAGGGTGCCAAGACTTTTATCAAAAAGACCCGGAAGAGTGGAGTACATCACTCTCACGGTATAACTGAGGCAGTCTCTCTAGCCCACTGCTGAGATAGCCGAGCTCCATACACCAGAGTGCTGCTCCACGACACGCTGATCTCCCTTGGCATCAGCCACCAGAGACTCTCCCCTGCTGGACTGAGGACTTCATCTGCCCTGCTGCCCACCTGGCTTCTGAGACCCTTCGTTGCAACATGCTGACAACTCCCTTGCCCACCGTGCTCTCTCCCAGATCTGTAGGCTGAGAGTCTGGAACTCGGGTTCATTATCCCCCATTGATTGCTGTGTGTGTGTTATATTTCTCTTAGATTGTTAGAGTGTGAATAAGATATTAATGTGTGTTGATGTTCTACTTTGAGTGAAGCTGCATTCAATAAAAGCTGAGCGAATAGCATAGTTACTGTGTGTGACTCTTGTCTATTCCTTGGTGCCGGGCTGCTCAGCAGGCAGCTAACCGAGCAGTTGCCAGGCTGACTTACAGGAAAGACTGTATCACGAACATACACTCATGGCACCAATAAAAAAAGAAATTCTGTGTGGTGGAGTTTAACTAATTTTCCACAGTGCAGGCCGTAGGTTGAGAACGGAATGGACAGGTTGTTCACATCATTTGGTCTGATACAATCTATAACAAATTGCCTCCTCCCCTAACAGCTGTAGCAGCGAAATCTTCGATTTGTGATTACCACCATTTCAGGCTTAACTTATAACTGTGATGTAATGAGATTACTATAGGTCAGTTGGATCTTATTTCAAAGAGATAATGCACATTGTTTTCTGACTGAGCTCATTTAAAATAATAGCTTCAAAATGGAGAAAAAATGGCAGAAATAAAGACTCTTGAAAATGGGGCTTGTTTTAGTTTTCACTAAGACAGAATGGGGAATTGAAAGGGTCTCTGTGGACTGACAGCCTCCGTTTCACATCATCACAGATGATAATAGATCCTCAGGGAAGAGTCAAAGACTCCCTCCACTGCTGATGTGCATGTCTCCTTGGCTCCGAAGAGAAAAACTCAGCTAGAAAAAAAATCCCTGGTGCCGATTCTTCACTTACTCACTCGAATTTATCCATTCTCTCTATGCAAGGCACTATGCTGGTGAATGCATGTAAAGCAAAACATGTACAATGTACATATAGTATATATTATAATTAGAAATATAATATATGCATGTAATCTTTGTCATTAAGAATATGAACTCTAGATCGACTGTGTGTTCACAGCCATGCTTCTTTAGCTAGTTATCTTGGTTGACCTTGGGCTAGTTATGTGATTTTTCTGTGACTCAGTTTCCTTCTTCTTAAAAGAAGTTGATATTAAGATTAGATGAAACAATGATCGTAAAGCATTAGAAAATTGCCTTTAAGGGCAAAGACTCAATTACTACTTGCTGTTATTATTATGATTAAATTACCACAAAGAATCTCCAAATCACTAAGTATATCAGACATGACCCTAATATGTTCCAAGGGCTCTTAGACCCTAGGGAGACACCAGTAAGAGAGAAGTCATATCTTTAAGGTAAAAATAATCTCATGGTTACATAGATAGCATATCAGTGCATATCAGTGCTCTGCGATTAGCATTGGAGTAGACATGTATATGGGAAATGTGTGAGCTATTGCTGCATAAGATCCCCCCACCCCAAACTTAGCCACTTAAAACAACAAAACATTTGTTATTTCACACATTTTGTGTGGCAGGAATCTGGACTTAAGGTAGTTTGGTACCTCTGCCTCAGGCCTTTTACAAGGTTGCAGTCAAGGTGTTGGCTGAGACTGCAGTCTTATCTGAAGGCTCAGTAAGCAGGATCCACTCTAAGCTCACACACATGGTTGTTAGGAGGATTCAGTTCCTTTCGGGTGGTTGGCTAGAGCTCTTCCTTTTCTTTGTCACATATTTGTTTCCACAGAGCAACTCCTGACTGGCTTCCATGAGAACAAATAAGAAATAGTAAGAAGGGCCAGCTGGACAGAAGCAAGATTCTTTTTGAAACCTAATCTCAGAAGTGACATCATATCACTTTTGCTACATTCTGTAAAATTGAAGCGAGTCACTAGTACAGCCACACCGAAGGGAAAGGAATTACACATTATGTGAAGACCAGAAGATGCGGATCATTGAGAACAATTTTAGAGGCTGCCTAGCACAGGGTAAAGTGCTGAAACAAAGAGCAGAGACAGAAAGTATAGTAGTATGAACTGGGTTTTACAACTTAAGTTAGTCACAGGAAATATGTATGGGAATGGCATTGTAGGTAGGAAGAATAAAGCATGTGCAAAAGCATATTATGTGATCAGGAGTCACATAAGAAATTATCTTGGTGAAGTAGTAACTTATATTATGTTATAGTACACTAATAAGCAAATGTCTGAGAGGTCATGGGGCAGAAAAATTCACAGACCAAATCATAACACTTGAATCCCACGACATTGTAAGTCAATTTAGGATGTTTTGAGAAGTGGCTGTGGCCTGGTAGCTCAGTGAGTTAGGACGTTGTCCTGATGTGCCAAAGTTGCAGTAGGACCCCAGTCAGGGCACACACAAGTATCAACCAATGAATGCATAAATAAGTAGAACGACACATCTATGTTTCTCTCCTCTCTCTCTCTCTCTCTCCTGTCTCCCTAAAATAAAAAAAATGTAGTGAGAAGCAATACAAAAGAAATGGGGCACCTACACTTAGGATAAAAGTAGGAATAAGGACTTCACTACCTGAATTCTGGGATATCCAAGTTTCATTCACGTTAAAAATTATTCACTTACCAAAATCTCCTTTATAACTTTGATTTTTTTAGGTCAAGAATTGAATCAAGGACCAGACATTGTATTTCATTGCCATGGCTATTTAGTTTTCTTTAGCTTAGACTAGTTTTTTGCCTTTTTTTTCTTTCCAGACATTTACATATTTCGAGAGTTCAGGTCATATATCTTGTAGTCTGTCACAATTTGGATTAATTTTATTGACCATCAAGATTAGATTCAGGCTTAACATATTTGGTAAGATTGTCATTTAGGGGATATTATGTACCCCTCATTGCTTTAGATTGAAAGGCTCTGAGTATCATTTTACATTAATATTTGTGTTGCTAAGTGAGATCAAATTGGTTAAGGTGTTTTTTACCTCTCCTTCTATCTAGATCACATGATTTATGATTTGAACCATTCGTCATCTAGATTCAACTCCTCTGAATCATTCTAGAGTAGACGTTGCTTGTCGTCACACACTAAACCAATTGCCAGCCTTTCCTCAACTATCTGGAGAACTCCAGTCCTCTGAGAGTATCGGTGAGATGTAGGAGGTCTGCTGGATGTTCTAGGAAAGACTTTGCCTTCCTGATAAAAGGCACTGATGACATTGGCACCATCTCTCCTACACTCTCTTCTTACTGGGGCAAATGCAAATGCAGTCAAGAAAGCATAAAAAGTTACATAGAGACCAGCCTTATTACCTTGAGTTGCTAAGCCAATGTCCACACCACCTATTGTACTTTTAGACTTCATTGTGTGAGGAGGACCAACTCACTTTTGTTTAGATCTAGTTCATTTTCCTATTTCTTGCAAACTGATGCATCCTGATTGACTCCACCATTGTGAAGAACACTGAATTGGTGAGAGCAAGTTGACAATCCACCTTTATATTTTGATCAATGTGGCACAGCTGTCTAGGACAGTGTCACTACAAGTTTATAGTTGCGAACTGCAGTCATGACCTAAATTCAATTCTATACTCCCCTAATTGTCTTTGGTGAACTCTCTCTCCTGTTGAACTCAAGCAACTATGCCGAATGTTCTCTATTCTTACTCAGTTCCCTAGATGAAAGCCACCATATATATTGCCTAGCAGATAGCTTCAACCAAAAAAAGGGAATCCTCTTCCCTTCACCTACACCTTTTATATACCCATCCTTACCCTTCTATTTAAGTAAAATCCTCAACTATTTCCACAATCCTATCTTTAGGACTTTAATCAGTCCATTATCTATCCTGTTTTTTTTATTTTCTACTTACCTTTTGCTGAAATATATTTTCTTCATTATACCCTATGAACATACTCTAGACTTTGCAGTACAAACAGACATACAAATAACAACAACAACAATAACAGCAGCAACAACAAAGAACAATAACAAAACTCTTCTCTTGGCCATGCTCCCAATTCTAGCTATTGCCTTCCCTCTTTCCTTCTTTTCTTGGAATAGTGTCTACATGCTTCTCTTACCGCAAAGATCAATGTGCACCTTGCCTTCTGCACTCAGAGATCATCACTGACTGTCATACTGTCAAATTCAATGGCTACCTTTCAGATCTTATCTTACTGAATGTCTCTGGAGCACAAGACACTGTTGATGACTTACTGCTTCATAAAACTCAATTTTCTTTGTTTACATTGTAGTGTTCTTTTTTTGTTTGTTTTCATCCCTTTCTTTGACTTTCCCATTTCTTCCTTTTTAATGCACTCCCTTTGATTTGTCTGTCCCTTAAACAATGGCGTTATCCTGGGTGTCCTCTTTGGCCCACTGCTCATTCTATATGCATATGTGCTGGTAGATTCAATTTTGTACTTGCTTTTGCCTCCTCTACATTCAGCTATTTTTCCTGGATGCTAGCCATGTTAACCAACAGTGGCTATAATCCCACCAACAGGTACTGGGTTGTGACCTACGAAAGTGATGGTTCAGCAAAAACAACACATTTCTGTTGACTTTTTTTCACCAATTTGCCTCTGTTGGCCCACACTGGCTGCTGAATATCTCTGCTTTCCCAGATTCCCCTGTAATATCCAACTTGTCTACTCACAGTAGTGCTCCAGGAGACCTCATCAGAGACTGTTCTCTGGTGCTCCAGAATTCCCACCTGAACTGCAAATTCCCAGGCTCTCCCCAGTAGGAGTAATTTCTTATTTCTTTAAAAAATTCCTTATTCCCAGACATTTATGATAATCTTGTTTGTACTCTGACATCCACACCTATGTGAATGTTTATGTAAGAGAAAATAAACTTTGTTTTTATTTAAGGCAGCATGTTTCTGGTACACAAATCTAACTATATTAATGCAGAGAGGATTATTAAGAGCTCTGTTTTGAACATATTGATTTTGAGATGCCTACTGACTTTGAAGTGGAGGTTTTAAATAAGTAGGTGAATAATCATTCTGGGGCTGAGAAATCAAAGTTAGGGATAGAAATTTGGGGATAATCAGCACTTATATAATATTACAAGCCATGTAACTGATTGTTGATTGATAAAAAATATTCAGGACTCACGGGGAATCCAACATTTACAGATCTGGTAGAGGATACAAACTCAGTAAAGGCAATTGAGAAGAAGTCATCAGTCAGTTAGAAAAGTATAATTAGAGGTTACAGGGTGTGGCATTCTCAGAACAAGAAAATATAATGCTTTAAGAAACAGAGTTTGAGTCAAGTGTTCCTCAGAGGTCTAGTAAGATGGAGACTGATAACTTTCCACTGAAATGAACAAGATGGGGCTTCACTGAACACCCTGACTAGTGGAGTGGTGGTGCCAGGGGTACCCTGAAGAAGTGAAGGCAACTCTCTAGTGAGTTTGAGTGTGCAGGGTCAAATGGATATTACAGCATGTTTGTGTGCTGTAAGAAATAGTCTAAAAGCAAAAGAGAAATGTGGTGATGCAGGAAAGAGAGCAGGTAATTGCAGGGGCAAAGTCCTTGAGAAGCTGGAGAGTATGGAAGCTAATACATAGGTAGAGATCTCAGCCTTAGATGACTACAGTAGATAGAGTACATCCACCAGAACTGGAGGGTGTCAATATATGTGAGGGTATTTTCAGAGGGTTGGTAGATTTGCCACTGGTAGAAAATTGTAACAGTTCTCTTCTGATTGTTCTCTCTTTTTTAGTGAAATATTAGCAAGAAAAATTGATTAACGTGAGAAGATGGGGCGGATTGTGAGAAGAGAAGAAAAGATGTGAAATAGTCTCAGAGCATTAAATAGTCAACTGATCAACAAAATGAAGTAAGAAGATTGCTGGACAGTGCTGAGGCCTTCTTAAAGTTTGGTTATATATTTGTAATTTGATTACCTGTCACTTTTAGGCTTTTTCTCCCAGTCATATTCTATTGTTCATACAGGCAAGGGATAATTGCTTTTAATGAGAGTTGGAGATTTTCTAGACAAATACTATGGGGCAGAGACAAGGAAGTTGAGTAGACGTATCAGTCATAGTGGATCATAGTGATGGACAATGGATTCTAAGCTCGGAAAGGGGGGAATTGAGCTCTTTTTTGGAAAGAGGTTCAGTAGATTGAAGGCCAATGGGATTTACACATTATTGAAGAGTTTTTGTGGGAAAGCTGGGAAGAACTAGAGAAATATGAGATACAGACAATGTGAGCCAGCTAAGAAACGCTTTCAGGAGTTTGATGTCCTTTGGTAACACTTTCAAGAGTGGCAGCTGGCAAAATCTCGCAGCCAAGTTGTTATAGATGCCGGTGTTCCCCAGCTACAGCTGTTTGCATAGTACCATTGCAGTTTTTGTCAAATAATAGTGATAATAGTGACAACCAGCATGTATTGAGTAGATATTGTTCTAAGCATTAACCAACTTAACCCTTACAATAATAATATTGGGTAGATACTATTATTATATTTACTCTACAGATATAGAAACTAAAGCAAAGAGAGTTTAAGTAACTTATCTAAGATCACCTGATCTCAGAGAGTCTGGCTCTGTCCGTCCTTGCCAGCAAACATATGGCTTCCTAATATTGTTACCATTGTGTTGTAATTTTCTCATTATTGTCCAGTAGTAGACTCATTACATTAATACATTTTTAATAAAAAATTTATACCACTAGCATGAATAAAGACATGGCTATTTTATTGTAAATAACACTAAGTAAGTATAAATTGATCGTAAAATATAAAACAATATTATTAAATTCTAGCCATTCATTACTGCATGCTAGAGGCTCTGAGAGAGGGCTCACTCTCTGGTTGTTACAAAGAAGATGGGTAATAGTTGGAGGGAGATAAAAGGCTTGTGCCAGTTGGGGAAAATTATGAAAGATTTTGAAATGGACTGAAAAGATAACCCTTCTATGTTGTCTCAGCCTTTCATTATTCTTTAAATTGTAGAGAATGATGATAATGCAAATAATTCTTATCCACCGAAACAAAAATTAGTTGTGTCAAGTGAATTGAAACTGATTATTGCCCTGGGAATAGACCCATTTTGTGGCTAGTTGTAATTTTATGTCAGCATCTCTGATTTATCTAGATGTGTGGTTTCTTTTGAACCTTTCTTGGGCCTGATTGTTACATCTTACTCGTTCCCTTATTAGCCAAATGGGTTTAATCTTTCACACATGTTCATTTTACATTAGTATGAGAGTCACAACTTTACTTTCTTTAAAAAAACCTATCCTTTAATGCACCAAACATACTTTTCTCTCTTTTGTAATCAGAAAGATGGGTAGGATTTTCAATGGGAATAATTTTCTCACTGTATGATCCAATGCTATGTAATGTTATTGCATTTAAGGCCCCTTAGTATCCGCTCTCTAGGCCAAGTTATCTAGCATGCCGTCAGTCTTTTTTTTATTGTTTATGCCTGAAGTTTATTTATTTTTAAATATGTTTTATTGATTATGCTATTACAGTTGTCCCATTTCCCCCCTTCACTCCCCTCTACCCTGCACACCCTCTCCCACCCACATTCCCCTCTTTAGTTCATGTCCATGGGTCATAAGTTCTTTAGCTTCTACCTTTCCCATATTATTCTTACCATCCCCCTGTCTATTTTCTACTATCATTTATGCTACTTGTTCTCTGTACCTTTTCCCCCTCTCTCCTCCTCCCACTCCCCTGTTGCTAACCCTCCATGTGATCTCCATTTCTGTGGTTCTGTTCCTGATCTAGTTGTTTGCTTAGTTTCTTTTGGTTTTGTTTTAGGTGTGGTTGTTAATAATTGTGAGTTTGCTGTCATTTTACTATACATGGTTTTTTATCTTCTTTTCTTAGATAAGTCCCTTTAACATTTCATATAATAAGGGCTTGGTGATGATGAACTCCTTTAATTTGACCTTATCTGAGAAGCACTTTATCTGCCCTTCCATTCTAAATGCAAGCTGTGCTGGATAGAGCAATCTTGGTTGTAGGTCCTTGCATTTCATGATGTTGAATACTTTTTCCAGCCCCTTCTTGCCTACAAGGTCTCTTTTGAAAAATCAGCTGACAGTCTAATGGGAACTCCTTTGTAGGTTACTGTCCCTTTATCTTTTGCTGCTTCTAGGATTCTTTCCTTCATTTTTACTTTGGATAATGTAATTATGATGTACCTTGGTGTGTTCCTCCTTGGGTCCAACTTCTTTGAGACTCTCTGAGCTTGCTGGACTTCCTGGAAGCCTATTTCGTTTGCCAGATTGGGGACGTTCTCCTTTATTATTTGTTCAAATAACTTTTCCACTTGTTGCTCTACCTCTTCCCCTTCTGGTACCCCTATAATTTGGATGTTGGAACATTTAAAGATGTCCTGGAGGTTCCTAAGCCTCTCCTCATTTTTTGGAGTTCTTGTTTCTCCATTCTTTTCTGTTTGGTTGTTTCTTTCTTCCTTCTGGTCCACTCCATTGATTTGAGTCCCAGTTTCCTTCCCATCACTATTGATTCCCTGTGCATTTTCCTTCATTTCACTTATCATAGCCTTCATTTTTTTCATCTAGTTTGCGACCGAATTCAACCAATTCTGTGAGCATCCTGATCACCAGTGCTTTGAACTGTGCATCTGATAGGTTGGGTATCTCTTGGCCACTTAGTTGTATTTGCTGTGGAGCTTTGATCTGTTCTTCCATCCTGGCCATTTTTTTTATCTTGTCATGCATGCTATGTATGAGGGGTGGAGCCTTAGGTATCACCAGGGCGGGGCAACCCAGTCGCTGTGTTGTGACGCTGTATGTAGGGGAGAGGTCCGAGAGGGAACAGTGGAGATTGCTCTGCTCTCTGCCAGATTTCAGTCCCTTTTGCCACTTCCCCCAAGCAAACTGGGCCTTTCTAGTGCTGACTCCCATGTGGGTGGGCTTGTGCATGTTCTAGGACACCATAGGTCTCTCCATCACACTCTCCTGTGAGGATAGGAGTCTCTCCCTGCACCTGAACCCCCACAGGTGTTTTTAAGCAGTGCACCGAGGCTCTATTTCCCAGTGCTGGGACCCTGGGTTGCACGTTCTGTCTCACTGCCCAACTTCACCTGGTTTATCTGTGCATGAATGAGGGATCACCCGGACAGCCAGGTGCCTTGCACACAGTGTCTCACTTCACAGTCACTGCTTCGCTGGGTCTGCCAGCGCCTGTGCGCCCAGGGTCTGCCCACTGTAGTCTTGTGCTTGGGATGCCTTAGTTGCCCAGTGCCACCACTTTTTGTGTCACGATTCCCTCTGCCTGGATGCATGACTCTGCCCTTCCTACTGGTCTCGATGAATATGTATATTTTAACTCCTTGTTTGTCCGACTTCCATACAGTTCA
The DNA here is from genome assembly GCF_019186645.2 of Phyllostomus hastatus. Lineage (NCBI taxonomy): Eukaryota > Metazoa > Chordata > Mammalia > Chiroptera > Phyllostomidae > Phyllostomus > Phyllostomus hastatus. Next base: position 28,974,196 of record NW_025333709.1, on the reverse strand, counting down.
ATTTTCTGTCAGATCTGGTTGTTATCTTGCTTCTAAATTGTTGCTGACCTTATTTTGGTTGTGCGAGGAGGCACAGTGTGCCTACCTATGCCTCCATCTTGGCTGGAAGTCTGTACCATCAGTTTTAATCAGTATCTCACACTTAGGCTGTGCTGAGAGGCATTTCTGTTTCTCTGGCTTGTCCACTCTTCACAGTCACATGTAGAACTTAAAAGCTGCAACTACAACAAAAATTTATACATAATTGTGATTTTTGAGAGCATGTAGTTGAAAACAGTATTAGGTTCCTCAAACAGTGAAAGATAGAGTTACCCTATGTATGACCCAGCAATCCTTTTTCTGGCTACCCCATAACTTGAAAAAATTATTTATAAAGATTATATATATAATAATAATAATATATATAGAATGATATATATGTATGTGTATGTGTGTGTGTGTGTGTGTGTATGTATCCCCCCTGTGTTCATTGCAGCGCTATTCATGGTGGTCAAGACATGGACCCAACCAAAGTGTCCTTTGAGAGATGATTAGATAAAAAAGATGTGGTACATATATACAATGGAATACTTACTACTCAGCCAAAAGAAAAGATGAAATACCGACATTTTGACAACATGGATGGATCTTGAGAACACCATGTTAAATGAAATAAGTCAAATGAACGTCAAGAATCATATAATTTTACTTACATGTGGGATATTAAAACGAAAGCAACAAATAAGACTAATAGAACAACAAGAACTCATAGACACAGACAACAGTGCGGTGCTTGCCAGAGCGTAAACAGGGTGGGAGGAAGGTTGCAGAGGGTAAAGAGGGTTAGTGTATGGTGAGGGAAGACTTAACTTTGGGTAGTGAGTGCACAATGTGATGTGTAGATGATGTGTACAGAATTATACACATGAAACCTGTATAATTTTATTAACCAATGTTACCCCAGTAAAATTACAAAAGGAGCATACAGTTGATAAGACAAAAGATAAAATCAGTTAAAATACATGTATGAAGGATCATCAAGGACTACGCATTAAGGACACATGGACAAAGCCAAAGGGGGGTAGGATCAAGCATGGGTAGTGGGGATGGGTGGGGTTGGGGGAGTAGTAGGGGGAAAGTGGGGACGACTGTACTTGAACAACATTTAAAAAATTTTTACATAAATAAATAAATAAAAGAAAAAATAAATAAATTTCAAAAAAAATGTATGTGTGCTACAAGGGAACTCAACTGAGGTTGATGAAGTGAGAAGGGCATCCTGGGGGAGGCTGGAGGTAGGGCAAGGAGCAGTGAGGCAGTGTTGGAAGGGAAAGCAAGAGTACCTTGTGCAAGGGTCTAGAGCCACAAGAGAATGTGTGCTTTTACAGAACTGAAGCCTTTTGATGTAGCACTTGGAGATAGAACTGTGAGGTGGGTGAAAGGGCTTCTGGTGCCAGTGGCTTTGACACTTTTTCTTAACTTCCCTCTCTAAGACATCCTGTGTTTTAGCTTCCAACTCAATACAACATGCAGAGAGTGTTCAAGAAAAGACACATGAGCAACAGTTACCCTAAATACTTAGAATCACTTTGCCCTATTCTATTCTATTCTATTCTATTCTATTCTATTCTATTCATTTGTAAAGATGCTTGTCACCACACACAAAATTAATTTCACCCATTAATGAGTGGTGCAGTTTGAACATCACTGGATTTTGTTTATTTACTAAGTAAACACACATGGGTTATCCTGGAATGCTTAAGCATGGAAGTGACTGATGTTTAAATTCTCAGTATTTGTTAACCAACTGACTGAATGATTGAATCCATCCATCCATCCATCCATCCATCCATCCATCCATCCCTCCATCCCTCCCTCCCTCCCTCCCTCTCTCCCTCCCTCCATCCATCCATCCCAGAGAAAGAAAGTAAAATAAGATTTCTCTAAGCTCAGATCACACTTCAGTTTGGTTTCCCAAGTGATTCAGAAGGGAAGATGCAAATAAGAATAATGAATAATGAAAATGAACAACATAGTACCCAGGGCTCTGGCTGATGGAATACAAGTACAGCTTGTGCTTGCTCAGGCCCAGAGGCCATCTCTAATGAGCTGTGAGATAGTTCATCTAAGTCACGAATTGTCACCATAGCTTCTGTTTCCTTAGAAACAGAGCAACTGGTGAAGCTCTTGGCTCTGAAAACCATGGTAAAATATCCACTAGCCAGATGGCCTGGCAATGGAAATTGTCATGCCTTGGTGAGCATTTATCACGAATTGGTGTCACAGGAGAAAGGGAATTCTTTCAAGTGAGAATTGAGCAGGAATGGAAAAGTAGGACCCACAGGGGTCTGTTGGTAATTGGCACTGAGAGGCAGGCAAAAGGCAGAAACCTGGGGATGGAAACTCTACCCAGTCCAACAATTCCCACTTTACTTCTATTGTCATTGTTCTGGCTGCTTTCTTACCCACTGAGCACAGCCCTGGAAAATAAATGCTCTTTCCATTCTCACAGTGTCTAGGACCAAATGGAATTTCAAGCACATTTAAATACATCTTCAAGGAAATAAATTTAATATATATCCTCTGCAAATAGGAAATGCTTACTGCCACTACCCAGAAGAGAGGCTAATGTATTTTATCATTCCTTGGCATATACTTCAGATATTCCTGTGCTTAAATGCTTACTAGACAATTATAGCTAAACTTTGCCATGTTGTAAGATGCTAAAGCAGTAATAATAATAATAACTTTGAGTTATTAAGTGTTTACTATGTGCCAGGCACTGTACTTAACCTTATGAAAGCTAATAGGTGGTAGATACTAGTATCATTCTCATTTTACAGATGAAGAAACTGAAGTTTAGAGAGTTATTTAATCTGGTTAAGATTACAGCCAGTAATTTCAGTACAGGTGGAATAGATCCTGTGTTTTTAGTTACTAAACAACTTTACCAATTGTCTTCTCAAATATAAGGTCATAAGATATAGGAACTTTAGAGTAAGTTTTTGGAAACCTTTTGTGTCATGGGTCCTTTTTACAGTCAAGTTAAACCTAGGAATGCCTTCCCAGAAAATGTATAGATGCAAAAAAGTAATGAATTACAAATGAAAACAATTATTTCAAAATACAATTAACAAAATATAAGCAATATAGTAATATATATACTTCTTTAGTAAGGTCTTGAAAAGACCAGACAATGGGTCAAATATTTAACATAATTTTGAAGTAGTAATTATAGTCATTTACCTTAATTTTCAATGATAAATTGAAATACGTGTAATAACTGGACTTAGACATAAAACTTGGTATATTGGAGATTTCTATTGGTTAAAAGTCATTAGTATTGGTAATTCATTGAAGTCTGTTGCCCACATTTATCATGGAAAGAAATGTCAAATTTCTGGTAGAGGTTAGTGAAAATAAATATGTAAACTTTTCCTATTCTAACTCAAGGACACCTGGAATCCTATACATCCCTTTGAGGGTGTCATAGATTCCAGAGTAGAAACCTTGGTTCTCCACCTGGGGCCATTTTGACTCCCCACCCCAGCCCATAGGACCTTTGGTAATATTTTGAGACACTTTTGGTTGTCATTTCAAGGGTCATACAGTACTGGCTTCTACTAGATACATCAAAGATATTCATGTTTCTTTGGCCTCTACTTACTTGGTGCTCAGAGAACGAAGTTAAATATCCCATGATGCTCAGAGAACAAAGAATTATCCAGCTGAAAACATCCATAGTGACAATGTTACAAAAACAAAACCCTGCTTTGGAGCAAGAAGATCTGGGCTTGAGTTGAAATGCTGACAATCATAAGCTGAGTGATCTTGGAATATATTTTACTTCTGAATCTTATTTCTTTGATATGGAAAATGAGGGTATTAAGATCACAGGGCTTTTGTGAGGATAAAGTAAAATGGCATGGAAGTGTGTAATAAAGTAATGCATCACACAAGTTGTTTTCAAGCTATGTTGTTTTGAGTCCTTGGATTACACAGGTCCATTCAGGGGCAATTTCTCATGACTGGTGGGAGGCTGCAAGGTCAGAATTTCAGGCATCTAACCTACACTTTAAACAGAGAATTTCTGTTTTTTATTTACTACATAAATTAATCTTCTGTAAAAGATGTAGAGAAAGAAAAACATGTTGCTGCTCAATATAATACTAGATATAATTATTACTTTAAGTATGTCATAATGACTGAACACAAGAAAAGGATTCTGACTCCATTATTTCTTAACTCTTAATCACTTGAACGTCCATATTACTGAATGGGTTATGTTAGCTAGCACTCCTTTTCTTCCAAGTTTGAACACAGCAACGTGAGAAGAAAAACACACACTCAATTTGCTTCCATGTGTTATATTTTACGATTATTTTCTCTGTATAAGCATTGGAAACACATCAAATAAAAGTAGTGAGACATTCATTTTCCAAAACCACCTTTTCCTTCTACTGCTGACATAGAACCAGAGTTGCTCATTCTCAGTTTCATGCATATGGTAATCAGTTTGCTCTCCTTTGAACTAGATAATTGTAAGAATCACAGAGTACCCAAAGCCTGTCCATGTATATTTATGTTCACTAACACAGTTACACAAGGGATCAGCAGAAATACTACTGGTTCTGTTGGTTTAAATTAAATTCCTTAATCAATCCCCTGAGACGTGTTATCCAGGAGGTAACTGCAGAACGTGTATGAATCTTTTATGTGCTTCATTCTGTCAGTTTCTGGGAGGCCTGCAAATGTGCATTTTGCACAACAAAAATGATCTGCTGACATCAGACAAGGCATCTAGTGGTTTCCTCATCTTGAAAGCCCAGTAATACAGTCTTGGCACAGCAAAACACAGATAAAATAAAGTTTCCTTGACTTAAAATTCTCTCCATCCATTTCCCTTAAAAGGAGAAGAAGTTACTTCTTCTACTTCTGTATGCTGAAATTTTATTATTATTTAGTTTCCAAAATAATCTATGAAGTCAGAACTATCATTATCATCCATTTTATCAACAGAGGAAGCCATGGCTCAGAGAGGTTGAGTGATTTGCCCACGTCATTAGCTTATTAGTAGCTGAAGGAGAATAGAAACAAAAGATTTTTTTGATTCAAGAGTGTAAGGCCTTCCACTTATTTCCTTCAATTTCTTTTTTCAGTGCCCTGTAATTTTCTGAGTATAGGTATTTCATATCTTTAGTTAAATTTATTCATAGGTATTTTATTTTCTGATTCAATTGTAGATGAGATTGTTTTCTTATTTTCCCTTTCTGATAGCTTATTATTGGTATGTAAAAATGCACTTGATTTTTGGATATTCATTTTGTATCCTGCCACTTTACTGAATTCAGCCATACTACCCAAAACAATCTGTAGATTCAGTGCAATTCTTATCAATATACCAATGACATATTTCACAGAGCTAGAACAAATATTCCCTAAATTTATATGGAACAACAAAAGACCCGAATAACCACACAATCTTGAGAAGAACAAAGTTGGAGGAATCATGCTACCTGATATCAAACTATACTACAAGTCCATAGTAACAAAACAGCATAGTACTGACATAAGAACAAACATGTTCATCAATGGAACAGAATAGAGAGCCTAGAAACAAACCCACATTCTTATGGTCAATAAAATATGACAAAGGAGGCAAGAACATTCAATGGGGTAAAAACAGTCTATTCAACAAATAGAGCTGGAAAAATTGGACAGATACATGCAAAAATTAAAACCAGACCACCTTCTTACACCATATATAGAATAAATTAAAAATGGATTAAAGACTTAAATGTAAGACTCAAAACCATAAAGATCCTGGAAGAAAACACAGGCAGTAAAATCTCAGGCATTTCTTGTAATAATGTTTTCTCTGATATTTCTGTTTCCCTCAGGCAAGGGAAACAAAGGAAAAAAAAATGGGACTACATCAAACTAAAGAGTCTTTGCACACTAAAGGAGATCATCAACAAAATGAGAAGGCAAGCTATTGAATAGGAGAACATATTTGCCAATGATACATCTGATAAGGGATTGATATCTGACATTTATAAAAACAACTTATACAACTCAACACCAAGAAAACAAATAAACCAATTTAAAAATGAGCAAAAAACCTGAGTAGACAGTTCTTCAAAGAAGATATACAGGTAGCAAATAACATATGAAAAGATACTCAACATCAGAGAAATGCAAGTTAAAACCACAGTATGATATTACCTCACACCTCTCTGAATTGCTATCATCAATAAATCAACAAAGAACAAGTGTTGGCAGGGATATGGAGAAAAGGGAACCCTAGTGCATTGTTGGTGGGAATGCAGATTGGGGCAGCCAGTGCTGTGGAAAACAGTGTGGAGTTTCCTCAAAAAATTAAAAACGCATCTACTTTACAATCCAGCAATTGCACTTCTGGGAATATATCCGAAGACACCCAAGCATTAATTTAAAAGTATATATGCACCCCTATGTTCACTGCAATGCTATTTATAATAGCCAAGATTTGGAAGCAGACCAAGTGCCCATCAGTAGATGAGCAGATAAAAAAAAGTTTTTGTACATTGAAACAATGGAATACTACTTGGTTGTAAAGAGAAGGAAATCTTACCTTTTGCAATAGCATGGACGAACCTGGACACTATTAAACTAAGTAAAATCAGTCAGTCAGAGAAAGACAAATACCATGTAATTTTTCTTATATGTGGAATTTAATGAGCAAAATAAGCAAACATAATAGAAGTAGACTCATAGATACATAGACTGGCCGCTGTGAGAGTGGTGGGAATGTGGTGGGCTGGGTGAAAAAAATGAAGGGATTAAGGAAAATAACCTGATAGACACACAACAAGGTGATGCTTACGAGAGGGAAAGGAAGGTGGGGGAAGGTAGAAGGTAAAAGGGATAAATGGTGATGGAAGGAGACTTGGTTTTGGGGGGTGAACATAATGCAACATACAGGTGAAATATTATAGAATTGTATACCTGAAACCTATGTAATTTCATTAACCTGTCACCTCAATAAATTCAATAAAATTCTTTTAAAAACAGTATATGGCCTTGGCCACTGCTGGACATTGTTTTTCTTAATCTAACCCTTCACCTCTTCCTTGTGCTGGCAGTGCGACATTTGCAATTGAACTAGAGGCAGGATTCCTTACAAAGAACCAGACTACTCTGCATTGCTTACTCCTCTATAGCTCTCTTACCCAGACTAACTCCCTGTAGACGCAGAGAGGAAATGTGAGCTGTGCTTTTGTGGTTTTCCTCCTTCCCTGTTCCACTGAATCATTCCCTGAAGTCCTCCCTCACTGTTTTGCCTAGGGGGCTGGATATGAACCCCTTGTTGGCATAAAAAGAAGCTGTCAAACAGATCCAGAAAACAAAGTTATCAAACTTTCAGCTCTTGGACTTTTCAAAGGCTTTATTTCAAGTATGACATGCAAAGAATTTGAAAATGGACTTAATCCAGTTGTTGACCTCCTTCCCAAGGCAGAAAAGGCAGCTCCTTTAGCCATGGGAATGGCCATTCAGACAGCAGGTAAGTCCAAAAGGAAAGATTCCCCCAGATCCACACCATTAAGTATAGGTGGCCAGCAGCACAGGGGGTGAGACACCATGGACCTCATGAACCAGCACGGACAAAGCCCCTGCTTTCAGTTCTCCTCCTCATGGTCCACTGGCAAGAACTCTGCATTAAGAGCAGCCAGTGTACTGCCTTTTAAATTTTGTGCAGGAGCAATGCCTGCCCATGTGCCTAAGACATTGGTCAGACTGCATTCAGTTTAGTTGTGTGGGTAGCAACCTTCTGTAAATGCTGAAATTGAGCACTGGGGTCATGTGATGCAAGAGGAGTGAGGATGTGTGGAGAAAAGAGCTCTTTACCTAGGCAACAGGCAGTAATTGGAGCCAGCCTGCTGTATCTAACAGTTCATAGGCAGCTAATGAAAGGAATCCCTTCCATGCACAGATACTTTTATATTTTCTATGTGTTCAGTAAAATGTTCTCAAATAAATAATTGTAAGATCCCAGAGGGAAGGTAATAATGAGCAAGAACTAATTGTAAAAGCAACTAACATGAATGGAATTCTTAACCACGTGCCTGGCACTACGCTTAACATTTTATATACATTCTCTCTCATAATCTGCATAAATTACTATGAGATTATACTGTTTTTAAACTTCATTTTACTGATGAAGAAACTGAGATTTAGTGAGGCTAAGTAAACTTGGCAGAGGTCAGAAAACTGACAAGGAGTAGAATTTGGATTTGAGCCAGGTACTCTTAGCTGAGCAAGAAGGAAGAAAACAATGAAGAAGAGAGAGGGCCAAACAGTAAAGGGAGATGGGGGGATCATCCGTCCACTTTTCCTGAGGAGAAAAAGTGTATTTATGTATGTACATAAATGCGTGTATGCATGTGACTATGTGTATGTATGTGTAGGGGTATATGTATTTGCAGAGGTTATCTGTCTTCCATGTATTTGTGGGTATGTACACACACATGTAAATATATGGAGAGTGTGTGTGAGAGAGTGAGAGAGAATCAAACTTCAATGTTTGTGTGTGTATTATGGTTTACCTTCAAACAAATTGAATCTACTATGGAAGGTAACATCAATCTCAATAATAATATAATAACTAGCAGATTAACTGCCTTGATCTGTATTCTCTTATATGACGACCTTTTTAATTGTCTGACTCTGTGTTTAAGTTGTAAGTTTCCATCTGGGCAGGTGAAGCGGGAGACAGCATAGGAAGAACTCTGAGACTGCAATACTGTCACTGGGCAGCATTTAGTACCCTGGTTGCCAGGAAACACCTTTTACCAATTAGGTAGAATAAAGAGAAAACGAGGCAGGGAGGAGACAAGTCTCACATGCTAACTCAGCAGTCCTAAGCCTGTTCTGATAATATGCCAGGTGTTTCAATACTACAAGAAACACTATATTAACAAGAAAGAAAGCCTTGATACTGTACTTTCATCCCAAGGCCTGAATGTGGGAGAGGGTCCCGGGGCCCAAAGAAAGAGCCCATAAATAACTTTGGAAAGTGCCCCCAAATTTAATTAACTGCCTCCTGTCACGTATTTGTTTTACAAGATGACCAAATGGAGTCTGGAGCAAGATAGAATTTGGGCTAACAGACCCCCACACATACCTAAGTTTGGGTAGTCACATCCTCCCAGGAAAGCTGGCGCCACGTTTACCCATTAATCAGTATGTAACTTTTTCCCTCCTATCCCACCAACTATGTAAGTCCTGAGAACAAAGGACTCTTTCTCTTTTGGGGGTGCAGGGGGCCCTTGGCTCTCGGGCCACAGGGCCTCTGGCCACCCGGCCTTAGGCTGCCCAGGGCCTTGCCACCCTGGTCTTCAGCCGCTCTTGCTTTTCTCACCCAGCTTTACTCTGAAACTTTCCCTTTCACCACCCCCTATGCTACCTGGTTCTGTTCTCTTCCATGGAAACGGATCACTAATAAACTGATTACGTGCTACTAAATTTGCTGATATGTAATTCTTTACATGCGTCAGCAAGAAGAACCAGGTCTCTCCTGTCAACACAGGTACCATAAACTTGTTTATTGTTTGACCCCAGAGCCTAGTGCTGCCCCTGAGTAGCCCAGGGTCACACGACCAGCCAGTTGGATTCAAACCCAGGCTGTCTGGCAATACAGCCAACTCTAAATGATGATTTTGCCCTGTCTCTCACAGAACAATCTTTCCCAAATACACTGCGTTGTGATTTTAGGGCAGGGCTGCTTCCTTGGTGTGGGTGTACGTCAGATTCTCCTTATCTTCCGTGTGCAAGTTTAGTAGAAAATAAACTACCCAGGGAAATGTTGCCTGACTCTGAGCTTAAGAACAAAGCTGAATATCCATAGCTCCTTGCATCATTTTGCCAATTTCTTATTTAGCATGTGCATTGAAACATGAATAAATATAGCAGATTAGGATGCCCCAAATGGCTAGGAGCTGCCTGGGAGGATTTTATTCTGCAAAGCTTCTGCAAAACATGATAGATGGAAATGTTCAAGAATTCTGCACATAAATAATAGATGCAGCTAAAGAAAAAGGAAGATTCTTAAGGCTTTTTAAAGCCATCGCACCATAAGATTTTTAGGTTTCTTTTTATTTTCTAGGATGCTGTAGGTAGGTCACATAAATTATGGATATTTAGTTTGTGGATAATTAACTATTGAATAAGCTGGAATTCACTGCAGTGATGATTCACATCACCTGGTTTGTGGAAAATCGATTGCGGTGCTCCTGCTCTGCTTTTGGCCCTGTTTATTGCCTAACCAGACCATCAAATGAGGAGGTAAAGTCAGAAAGTAGAAATAAAATTTGTACAGAGATATCCAGTACAGCATTATTTATAATAGTAAAACATAGAGATAAACTGATTGTCCAAGAATAGATTAATTGTTAAATAAATTTTGGTACATCTAGATCAAGGAATATTATTATACTAGAATAGTGTTTCTAATAAAACAATATCACTAAGTGCTTAAAACATGATAGGTAATGGGATATGTACAGTACTAGATATCTAAAATGAATCATTTTAAATTCCCCTTCTTCCTTTATAAACAAAATTATCTTCAGGAATAATCATGAAATGTAAAAACAAATGGTAATAATTGCCAGAAAAAACATGAATAGCAAAACTTTCTAATCTTAAACTTCTTATATGATTACATGCTGATAAAGAAAATAGATCAAAGTACATTTAAAAATATTACAATGAAAAAAAACAGAAAAAATAATAATTTAATATTATTTTAGTATACTACCAAAAGACTGAATTCCTTGTTTCAGAAAATGATCTGCACATTGAATGACAGACTGAAGCAACTCAACTTCTGTTTCTTCATTTTTACAACCACTCTGCTACCACTGCTTATGTCAGACTAAGTGCAGAAACGCACAGAACATAGTTGAATACACGGCACGCGAAGTGAGCCGGAATGATTCTGAACCCTGTGGAACAAACTACCTTTTAAAAGGGAGGAATGTGTGTAGCTGATCTGTGTCGTGGACAGTATGGAGTCTTTTGATTTAACTCCCACGTAAGTTACAAAGTTTATTAAAGTGTAAGTAACTAAAATGTGGCAACTTGAAGCTACTATAGTAAATAATATATATTTACTAATATATATTATATTGGTAAAGTCCATCAATGTCTTCAAAAATGTGTAGAATTTAGACCAGCAAAAAAATTTTGGGAAGGGGTATTTTATTTCTGATGTTTAGAATGCAGGATGTTTGTGATAATAGAAAGCAGGTTGAATTTTAGTTGGTTTTATTTATTAATTATTGTTTTAAATTTATCTATAATCACCCTCTTACTCCTGCACCTAGGATTACCATTCCTATTCTCTCACTTCTGAAAAACGATTGATGGTGATGATTCTCTGGGGAAAAGGATTTAAGATTGTACCTAATCTTATCCTTATCATGTATACAGGACCTTTGAGATTTTGTTCTTCACAAGGAAGGATGAAATGGACCAGTGACATTTCTGCCACTTTGATACCTGAAGCTAATCTGGGCAAGAACTGAGTAAGCCAGGGAAAGAGACGCTCCATTGTCTCTTTGGCCAACAGACCAATCAGAGCCTCTCTTTGGAAAAATATGAATGCCAAATGCACATGTGAGGTAGGTTAATTACAGTTGAGTATTAATTAAGTTCATTGAGTATTCACTTGGTTCTTCATGAAGTCAGTCTTAGAGGCACCACTCCCTATGTCATTATCTAGTATATGTTTTGTTTTTGTTTTTGCACTAAATCCTCCATTAGCCAAGCTTATCTCTATGGGTGCAACTTAAAAAATGGTTTAGTTTTAAAAAAATGAATGGACAAAATGAATGGAGGCAGGACACAAACATTAGTGGGGGGTATATAAGAATGAACCACAGGTAGGCTCTCTGAACTGTGAGATAATGCATGCTGCTTTATTTTCTTAGCATTTTCCCCTGTATTTTCTATATTATCTTCTATGAGCATGTGTTGCTGGCTTTTCAAGACAATGTTTATGAGATAACTGTTTGTCTCTTTTTAACTTGATTGACTTTGAAAGGAAAGAATAAACAATTTTTACATCTGTAATTCCTTGCATGGAAGAAGTAAGTTCTCTTTTCTCTGGGAAAATTAATGAGGGCGTAATGTAAAAGAGCTGTAACCTGCTGAGATTAAACACAGTTTATTTTGGGCTAGTTACCTGAATCTTTATTTCTATGTCATGGGGTAAAAGGACCATTTGCAAGTTTTCCAGAGTAGTAAGAGACCCAGATAATGGTCAGGTAGTTAATTATCTTTGACTGAAAAGGTGAGGTGGGTTAGTGATTTTAACAATCTCTTGCTTATATTGAAAGGTTATTTTTGAAGATAAGAGTACCAAATGTTCCGAGTTCCCACAGTTGTCATGGAAACCTTTTAGCTAGCTGAATAGGTTAGCAGGATTTTATGTTCCCCACTTTGACAAATACAAGAAGACATGATCCCAGCTTTGCATTGCTAATCAGAAAACTTCTGTTTTCAAGTCTTCTGGCACTTGATTAGTCACCTTTTCTTGATATTTTTTTTCTTCCCCACAACATAAAGCAACAGGCGGGCTCTCTTTCGAAAATCATTTCCACTTTGGAAGCAGAGCCAAAATCGTGACTGGGCTGACCTTGTTGTGTTTGGGAGTAATACTGCTTGCAGCGCTGAAAGGCTCCTGCAGGTTAATTTAGGCTCCTGCAGGAACTCTTCTGATTTGTACTGACTTTCAGTGGTTTCCTGGAGGTAAACTCACTCGCTAATAGGCAGGAATTATTCCTCATTTTAGGAGCAACAGTCTGCCCATATCAGCTTATAAAGCACAGGTAAGCTTTAGGAAAAAGGCACCCTGAGGGTAAAACCAAAACAGTCATGTCACATGGGTGAATTCAGAGTCGGCAAATCTCTTCCCTCTTATTTTTCTGGAACAGCCCTCCACATTGCTTTGGAAGGTAGATGTGGTCTAAGAATCCAATGGCAAACTGGGGGACTAATAATTGCTTTGCAGGCAAAGGTCTGCCAAATTTGGGAAAACTAGTTGAAGATGGAATTTGTTGGGTTTTGCTGAGTCACCAGAGAAGACAAGCTTGTGTGTGTGTGTGCGCGTGTGTGTATCAGGGAGGGAGTTGACAAGAGCACCTCAAAGCATTCCTTGTGAAGCCATGTGTAACAAGCATAATATAACAATGAAGAATGTGGGATTTCCAGCTGTGTGAATTTGGGGAGTTCATTCTGTGTCTCAGTTTATCACTAAAATGGAAATAACACCCATCACATAGGGCTGTAGTGAGGATTAACGAGTTTATATGTACACACTTTTTATGAGCCCTGATATGTAATACATGTTAAATAGGTATATTTGGCCAGTTAACTGTGTGGGAGAAGACAAGAGTGATAGGAAACAAAGAAGCATGAAAAGATAGAATAGAGAGAAAACTAATACAGGGAAAAAGAATAAAATAAGGCACTTCTGGCCATAGGGTAGTGTCATTATCAGTTGCCTCAACTCTTGGATTTTGTCCAAATTCCCACCCCAACCCTAGACCCAACTGGACCCCATTTTTTGCTGGATGCAACTGGGACAATTTTGTAGAATTCACTGGACTAATACAATAGTTTTCATTACTTGATTATGCCCCAGTGAAAACTTGCTTTCTGTTAAATGTTTCACTGTTCTGCACTAATGCAACGATGCTTGTCTAAGAAACATTAGGTTAATAAAAAAAGTGCATAGCAGAGTTACATTTCTTCTGGGAATTTAAATAATGAAAAAAAATCCTTACATTCTTCTTGCAAGCTAAAAGTAATAGACAGATGCAAATGTATAAAAAGAAACCAACCTAAACTTCATTGAATTAACCTTGAACAGTGAATAAGACTAGACCAAAATGAATGATTTTGAATACCATCAATTTGATGTATATGTGTGTATGTACACACACACACACACACACACACACACGTGAATCCCACAGTCACTATTTGGTTTTCTTTGCCTTCCTTTTATCATGGTTGAATACCTATCTTACATATACCTTTCTTATTTTTTCCACATAATTTCTTTATATACAAACTAGAGGTTAGTGTTTGTATACTTAAGCTTATGTAAATTTTGTATACTCAGGGCCAAAGAGTGTACTATAATTTTATTTCCTTTTTGTACAATTTGTGTGTTCTTTTATTTATTAATTGCCTCAATTAAATTTTTTTCTGTTTTTGTTTTTTTTCAAATGTCATTGCTGTTTGTCACATGGACATTTAGAACATGGGCATGGCTTTGCAGCAGATGGCCCACATTCAAGATTTGACCTCTGAGTTCAGACTAACAGTTAATTTTTCTCTTAAATTTATCAGGGACAACTCCTCAGGCAGGATACCCTGGGATGCCAGTGGTCTGCGAGCAGAGGAGTGAGCATGGAACTAGGAGTTCCAGTATGAAACAGTGGAAAATTTCATTACTCTCTTCTTTTCTTTAAGACTTTATTTATTTATTTATTAGAGAGGGAAGGGAGGGAGATAGAGAGAGAGAGAGAAACATCAGTGTGTGGTTGCTGGGGGTCATGGCCTGCAACCCAGGCATGTACCCTGACTGGGAATCAAACCTGCGACACTTTGGTTTGCAGCCTTCACTCAATCCACTGAGCTACGCCAGCCAAGGCTTCTTCTTTTTGTTTAGTAACTCATCATGGCCCCATCACATGGGAGATCATGAGGCCAAATTATCTGGTTCATTTTCTTGAGAGAATAAAACTCTTCTAGCCTTTAAAAGTTGGAGTGGAAAATTTGCCTGGTTGAAAAATTTGGATGTTGAGAGGACTGAAGAGACAATAAATTAAAACAACAGCAATAATAAAACAACAACAACTTAAAACAGTGCCTTGCTCTCAAGATGGTCCAATAAACACTAGCTATTTTTAATACACAAATACATCTTACAAATATTATAGGAGAAATTATTTGTTTTAGACATCAGGTTTGTTTTGCTCACTATTCACACAATTCCCCCCCCCCCCTTGCCCATTTGCCACGTTCATTATTATGTACATGGTGAATTATTTAAGTTGGGATAGCTGTCTAGTCTAGGGAAAACCTCCTGCCCCATATGAGGGTGAGACTTGTCTGTGGCTGAAAGTAAATCGACAGAGGCATGCTGGGGTTGTTAAATGTGGCTGTCTCAGAGATGGATGTCTGTTGTGGCACGGACAGTTTGGCTGTGGGGACTGAACTGATCACATCAATGGCAGCAATGAAAGTTCCATCCAAGGCTGCAGTCTACTTCAATCAGCTGCATATGGGCATGACCTGGAATAGATTCACTTGATTAAATCCAAGGGAGCAGACAGAAAGTTGGGTAAGAGCATGGGAACTAAGCCATTTTATTAATAGTTTCTGGGCAATGTGTTAGAACAGAAATTTACTAAAATGATAATAACTTGGGGCTTAGAAGCAAGAGATTTAGATTTTACAGTGAGCTGGTGTTCCACTCATTTCCAACTTAACAAGACACTTTCTGGGAAATTGAATGGTT
The DNA here is from genome assembly GCF_019186645.2 of Phyllostomus hastatus. Taxonomy (NCBI): domain Eukaryota; kingdom Metazoa; phylum Chordata; class Mammalia; order Chiroptera; family Phyllostomidae; genus Phyllostomus; species Phyllostomus hastatus. The sequence goes on along the minus strand of NW_025333709.1, from coordinate 28,958,643 downwards.
TTTGACCATATATGTATTGAATGTGATTATCCCAGTGGATTTTATAAAATATCACATGTTATTTTGTGCATATATGCTGAATATTGTAACTCATTAGGAAATCGATTCTTGATTAGCAAATTGTCATTCTTTTAAATTCTGAATTTTAAACCTCTTTTGTATTGCATATGTATTTGTTGTCACTTCACAATTTTCCTAGAAACATTAAGTGTGTTACATCTAGTAACTTTCATTTGTTCTCAATTTCTCGTTTGTTTTCTCAAAGATGGCCACATTGCCATGTTTTCAAGATCTTATCTTTTAGAAGCAATTTTTCTATAGCCTTTGATTTCTCAATTAAGAATTACTATATTTAAATACAAAATGGCAAGTGTACAACTTAAGCTTATTTATGGTTAGGACCGGGGTTTGTGGCCTGTTATCTTGTCACACAAAGGGACACACGCAGGTGGAACCGGTGTCTGAACTTGGACTGCACTCCTCTCTGAACTCAGATGAACAAGTCTAACATCCATTTTTTTCCGGATGATTTCATGCATAGTAGTTTTTGTTACATCTAACTGTCGATACTAGTATATATCATACTCTCTAATCAGGAATATGATAGCGCACTGCAAGAAATTATAGTTCTTTTAACCAAACAGGACATGAATATGAGAGAATAAAACAATGTTATCTAGAACACTGCTTTGTTACCCTCTAACTGGACTTTCACCATTGAAAAGGCCATTACAGCGTGTACCAGGGTGTTTGTTTCAGTAACCTCTTCAGAAACCTCACAGAAACTTCAACTCGGTCCTGCCTCATCTTGTCATTTTGTTCGCCATGTTATTTTAACGACTGTCTCACTGACTAAAGGGGCCAGCACTGGAGTGAGGTGTGAGACTGAGAAAACCAAGGGTTGCGCCTTGTTATCCTCATAATAACTGGGCTTTAGACCCTATCTGTTTTTGAACAAACGATGGCCGTCAGGTAATGGTGTTGAGAATTGGGTAGAGAGTCTTTTGTTTTTCCCAAGTAGAGTAAACTGGATAAGAGGCCAGTGAAATGGCTTTTCACTAGTCTTCTTCGAACTCAGCTTTTTTTTTGATTTTTAGAAATCCATTGAACTAGATGGTCATTCTTTGCTCTTGTCTGCACTCAGTTCCAAAATATGGGAGAGAAGACCCCTCTAACCAGTCTTCCTTTTCCTTGCCCCTTCACCCCACCCCACCTCAGCACTCTAGAATCCTGGTGCCTGGAATCGGTCCGTGGGATCCCTGCTTCTTCTACCCTTTAGCTGTGTTCTGTGATTGCTCAAAGTAATTTGATGAGAGTTTCAGAAAGGGACACATTTTAAAACTGTAAGCAGTTTGTAAAGGAAGAGTGAGGGCTCTTCCAGTGCCCTAGTCTCAGGAGCAGAACAGCTGTTACTACACCTAAATCCACCGGGAAATGGGGAAGAATTGGGTCCTGGAACCAGAAAGGAGAAAGCTGTGTGTGGACAGGGCTGCTTGCAGAGGATCTGTGACATTTTGCTGTAAAACAAAGTCAGTGTGATACAGCAAGCAAGAAGGAGATAGAACTTGACTTGACTCTGTTACCCGCTCTGTTCTCCTGCCAATTTCTCCCACTAGCAAAACCCAGCTGGAAACTTGTCTACCCAGGTCAGCTTCCCGGGGCAAAAAGCAGGTGGAAAAGAATGGAGAGTGGATTTGGAGGGGCAAATGGAAGATATCTGAAACAGCAAATGATTTAACCTGGGAGCACGGCTTTCTCATCTGTACAGCAGACTAAATATACTACTCATTTTATGTAGTGTGGTAAGAATGAAGTAAATACTAGGTGTATTTAGTGCCATTCCTAGTGCAGAGTGAATGCACATTAACTATCATTGTTTTTATTGGGGAATTGTTTACCAAATAGAAAAAGGTTGTCAGAGTGGCCAGTAGTTGGGTGGCACTAAATTATTTCAAACCTGTTCTATTTTATTATTGATTTAAATATATAAAGTAGTTCCAAATGATGTTAACATACATTTAGAACTTTTATGGTTAATGTAGTTTATTATAGGTTGTGAGACCATTGAAAGTCCTTGAAGAGCATCTTCAAACTGGGTTCCTTCCATGCTTTGACAGTATAACTCAAGTTCTGTCTGTTTCATCTTCATCTGCACTCTGACTTAAGCTCTCATCATCTCTCTCCTGGATTATTGCACCAACTCCTCAACTGACCAACCAGGTTTCAGGCTTCCCTCTCCCACATCCTACTCCTATAGCCCTGATCCTTCTACATTGGGCCTCAACTGGACTTATATCCATCTCAGTAGATGCCCAAGTTGTCCCATGATCGGGGTCCTTTCTTTCTCTTCTGGCTCATATCTAGTATGTGCTCATTGCATTATTTCATCAATGACAAACCACAGTCCCTGCAATCACCCAAATCATCATCCTGTATCAGTGGTTCTCACAGTGTGGTCCCAAGCCAGCATCATTTAGTCAATTATAAAAGAATGATAAATTTGTGGGCTTTATCTGAAACTTATTAAACCAGAAACATGGGGGCTGAGGCCTCCAGGTGATTCTGATGTACATTAATGTTTCAGATCTACTGCCATGCCTCTTGGGTCATGCTAGTAATCTCTTTCTAGAATGTCCATTGTATTGACTTCATCTTCAAGACTCATTTCAGACATCAAAGGCTCCATCCAGGATTGACTTCCCAATTGTTTTTTTTAACAAATTAATGCTAGTTTTACTGAATCTGAGTAATTATTTGTTCAGAGGATGTTTGAATGTTCAGAGAATATTTGAAAAGAATAAACCTAACTCTTTTGATAACTTTTTGGGAAAACAGTTTTGCACAAATATTTATACAGAAGGATTGATGCATTTGTTAGGAGAAAGGAGAGAGCTTTTATGTAATAAGATTTCTGCTGAAAACATGCCAGACAATGATAAATAACTACTCTTTCTCCTACTAATAACAGTTAATGGTTCAAACTCTATTTTAATTGGTCTCATTTTATAGATGAAAAAACTGAAGCTCAGAGAGTTTCAAGTTACAGGTTTGTAACTTGTTCAGGATTATACATCTAACAAGTAGCAGAGCCAGGACTGGGACTCAGGCCTGTCTGACTTCCAAGATCAGATAAACATTGTATTAGCTTTGAAACACAGCAAAAGAAGTTGCCTCTATTTTTTCCCAAGCATTCCCTCTTAAGTTCAAGCTAGGTAGAAAGAGAGGAGAACATCATTCTCTTGCAGGCAATGGAGTCTCTTTCTAAGTGGTCGCTAGACCAAACGGAAGACTTGTTATATATGGCAGATCAGTTCTCTCCCATAGCGTCATGACAAATTATTTCTTTCAAACTGACTAGGTATAAGGCTTGCTACAAATAATATTTCAAATAATAGATTTTGTCTATGACTTACTCTTGCATACACTAATAAGGATTCAAATGATCTATAAGTCATGTCTTTCCCAGATTCTTGCATTTTAATATGTTTTTATCATGAAAAGAGACAAGAGAAAGAGGTTGGCAGTATAGCTATCGGGAAAGACATTGTGCAAAAATTACAATTTATTTTGTGGGAGGGGAACATCATCGATCACATATATTCAGCAAGAGGAAAATGTCATGTATGATTTTATAGAGTATAAAACTCCATAGAGTTTTATGTAAAATTCTATACTATACACCTATAGCTTGATATGAGTATATAATGGGGTGGGTGTAGGGGTCATCAGGGTTATTAGAAAAGCTGCTCCCAATTTTGTTTCTCACTAAAAGTAGGGAGAGTGTCTCTCGCAAGTTCCCTGGTGCAGACAGGGCAGGGCTCCACCTTCCTGGTCACGGTGCCTACGCACAGCCGGAAGAGAAAATGATCTCTCACATTTACAAAATAACCACTTTAAAGTTTCAATACTTTCCTTTTTGCTAAGATAAAGCACCCCTCCTCCATTGTCAGTGTAATAGCCTGTATCTTTTTATTTGTAAGCATTGTCAGCTCATTTGCTACTTCAATCTTACCAAACTCGGGGATATTATTCATTTTATAGGTCACATTACTGATGAGTACCAGCATATTCAATAAAGTATTCAATTACCAGTCCATTAGCAATATTACTAAAGAAATGTCATTATGATATTTCTTTAAAAAAACCCTGACTTACAGCTTTTTCCTTATGTACTGGAAAATTGTGTCCTAAAAAAGTGAGCTTCAAAAATCTTTTTGTTAGTTTTCCTGCATATATTTCACATGAACTACCTTAATGATTTGTTTTATGTTTTGTTCAATCATCTTAATTTCATCTTTACTTGAGAAAGTAATGGGGCCAATCAAATGAAAGTGACTGTAATAAAAAAGGGTGGGTGGTGTTCAAGATATTGTCCCTTAATCCATTGGAATATTCTTGATTGTTGAAGGAGAACGATTTGTAGATTGCACAGAGGAAATGGAATTTGAGAATGAGAGACCAGACTTGGCAAAGAATACAACGGTAATGGGGGGATGGTACATTTAATTACCATAATTATTCTATAGAGGTATTTTAAATAATTTTTAAAAAGACATATTTTGAACGTCACCTTCCTGGTTTGTCATTCCAAAGTTTCTTTAACTGACAGTCAAGTTCATTTGTGCATAAAAGTCCATTTCTTTCTGCTTTAATTAGATCTCATATATTACGAATGGGGTTCTCTGCAGACACAAACAACTAATAAACTTGTCTTCTTCCTAAATGTCTCATATGCATAAGAATAAAAATCACACCATCTCTGTTTTCTTCTTGTAACTCTATTACTTTATACTATATTTGTTCAAGAGCCCGGAGCCTGGAGCAGCACTGCTTTGCTTCAAATCACAGCTTCCCACTTCCCAAAGGTGTGAGCAGGGGCAAGTCATATTTGGCTTCTTAGTGTATTGTTTTGCTCACCTATAAAACGAGAATAATAATTGTCTCTACTTCTTAAGGTCATTATGAGGATTAAATGATACATGTACTCATATATTAAGTGCTTATTGTCTGGTACATACTAAACACTATAAAAGCACTCACTATTATTATTGTTCTTTACAAATTGGCTTTGGATTTCTTCAAGGATACTTAACAATATCCTTTATTTTCAATAAAGTAGTATGCAGACATGGCAAGAAATTTCAACAATAATGTTTATAATTAAATAGCAAAGGCATCTTACTGGCAATAGTTTTTCAGATATTCTTCCAGAGTGTTTCTATGCTGACTTTTTAATTGTATTCTTTTAGTACAAAGACTGTTGTATGCACAATGCTCCTCAATCTCTCAAATGTAAAAATATGTGATTGAAACTGAACACAGTGCTCCAGTAGGACAATCTAACTACTTAGGAATATTGTATCATCATCTTTATGACCATATCAGCTGCTTTCCTTGTGGTACACCCCCCCCCCTTTCTACTGGGGTCTCACGGAACATTACCATATTGTTGACACCTATGATTGCTGGCTGGTCACTGTTAACTTCCCTGCTTTCATGGGGGTGGGTGCATCTTGCTCCTCCTTTCTCTCCAATCTGTTACTGAAGTCCATACATCCTGGAAAGTTTCCCAAGGAGCAAAGGATAATTGTCAGTTTCTTATGTGAATGTTTTACATGATGAAAAATTGAACATCAAAATTTCCTGATCTTTCTCTGAGCAAGTGAGGACTTAGACTTCCTAGAGCAAAACTGATCGGTTATCTGAACAATTTTAATACTGGCCACTTGAAATATCTTTATTACTAGTTATATCATGAAATAGTGCATTTTACATTTTAGCCTCATGGATGAGGGGAAAAAATTACAAAAATGGATCTGACCTATGACATTTCTCACAGAAAATACTAGATTTCAAACTCTTAAGGAGCCAGACCTATAATTTCTGTCTCTTTGTGTAATCAAAGGAAAAATATGTTAAACAAATATTAACTAGTGTCTTTTATAATTCACATTATGGACTGAAAACTAGGGTTGGAGGTTAAGTTCAGGAACCTGTGGGCGTTTTTAGGTGGATGAGGATGTGATCTTTCTGGAGAAGAGTTTATTTTCTGCACGTAAGAGAAAAAGGTAAGCAACTATGTGTCAACATTCTTGTAAGAAAACAGAAAAGATTGTTGGTGGAAGTTCTAAAAAGGTGGTTTAAGCCTGAAGAATATGAACAGTCATGGTGAGACTATCCCTGCAGTGCGCCCAGCTGCTCCCCTCACAGCAAGGTAGATACACACGCGGTCTCCTCCCACAGCAGTGGGGGCAAGACCACATGACCCAGAGCTCCCAAGCCTCTCACTAGCCAGCAGTAAAATGCAATAACCACTTCAACTGGCTAACATGCTCTAAGGGGTGGGGAGGGAAAAAGAAAACACCCATTCCATCCTAAGACATTTTAGCACCTTTCTCCCTAGCACAAATTACCTTCAGGGAAAAAAAATGCCATTTTCAGCATAAAAGCTGTATTGTTGCCACCCACCCCAAGAAATCAATGTACACAAAGTTTCAGCTTCTTTCACTTGGAAAATAACCTGTAAAACTATAAATGATGCTGCAGAGCTAAAACACAGGAAGAAAAGTGCCAGCTTTCTGCACTGCAAAAATCTGGAACTGGTCTGCTAGAAATGAGGAATTGCTGATTCATTATGTAAAGAAAGGGGGCTTGAGTCTACAGATCTGGACTTTCTGTGATTCTTTCTAGTCACATTGGTCATGTTAATGAGAATGTATAATTTGTGGTTTCTTTCTGTAGGAATTGGAGGCCGGAGGAGGAGGAACAGGAATGGGACTGGGGAGAATGAGAAAAGGCAAAGAAAACTCTCACAGTAATAATGACATCTGATGTGGGTGAATGGTATTACGTGACAGGTCCATCATGCTATGTCCTTGAAAGGCCTGATCCCCCCTAACCTCCACCAAAGTCCTACAGGGTTGAATTATTGTGATGCCCATCTTACATGTGAGAAGAGTAAGTTATTGAAAATTTAAATTACATGCCTAGACTCTCCATGTGTGAGGGGGGATCCCCAAATCCTGTATTTATTTATAAAAAATTGTATATTTACTCTTACATGTTTAAACTTCAGTCATTTTTAAAGTACTCTCTATTTGATTAGTACTCTTTATTTGACTGTCTCATAGATACAATACACCTATTGAGACATTTTTTCCACTGCTCAAAGCAGTGTTTTCCATCTTCACCACTAGAGGACATTTTGATTTGCTTTTTTAGAGAGAGAGAGAGGAAGTGAGAGAGAAAACCAGTGATGGAGAAAAGCATTGATGGGTTGCCTCCATACGTGCCCTGACTGGGGATCTGCACCCATCTCTTCCGGGGGTTGCACATGCCCGTGCTGGGACCAGGGATGAACCTGCCACCTAGGCATGTGCCGTGACTGGGAATTGAATCTGCAACCCTGTTGGTTACAAGAGGAGACTCCAACCACTGGGCCACAGCAGTCAGGGCTCAAAATAGTTTTTGAATTTGTCCATTTTGAGGTCTTTTAGTGCTTCTGTCATTTCTTTTTTGTTTCACCTCTTCCACACTGGCAAAGTGTTTCCCTGTGAGGACTTTCTCATCCGGGGGAACTAAAAAGAGTCACTCAGGAAGAGGTTGGGTGAATAGGGCACGAGGGTCATGTTGTGTTTGGTCAAAAACTGGTGAACATTCCGTGAGGTGTGGACAGGTGTGCTCCTAAATCAACGATCAGGCAATGGGCAAACATGTTGAAAAGGTCTTCAAAAAAAAATTCACTGAAGCCAAACGCAGCCTCTCACAGCAATGCCAACTGGTACACTGATACAGATGGGTTCCTAGAACACTCATCCTGCGGGGGAAGCCTGTACTACTAGGGGCCCACCCTCCAGAAGATAATTTCAGTTTCTTTGGATTCCCCTTAATATTCTGATGCTGTGAAAGGAAAGGCACTTTTACTTTCTAGTGTTTCATGGTTCTGGATTCAGCTCTTTCCACTGTGGAGCTGCATGCCACTCTCCTTCTTGTGCAGCTTTCATCTGGTAGAGACAGCCAGAGAGAGCTACTGCCTTTTCTCTAGCTGTAGCCTTAGATCAATACAATGTTTATATCGGCCACTCTTGAAAAACTGAATTTCCAATTTATTAATGTGAAAGCACAGTGCATAGAAACAATCAATTGGAAAACATAGCTCTTGTCTCTCAGAGAAATATCCTGATAATCACTTTGGCAAAAAAGGGACTTGGAGAGGCGATTCATGATCAGTCAAGATTTTGCCATTTTAGTCCACTTTTTAAAACCTTTTACCTTTTATTTTCTTGCTACCTTTTGCTCTTAAACTAGCTCAGGAAAATTTAGACTCCAGAAATGAACTTCTAGCAGCTGTCTGCAAGAGTGGGACTAAGCATCCCAAATAATATGTAATCACAAACAAGCTACTGAGACGGAGCGGCAGGGTGGGATGACTGGCAGCTCCTAACAAGGCCAGCAACGGAATAAATTGCCTTTTGATCTCTCCAGTGAGAATAAACTCATGTGAATCCGGGGAAGCTGAGCTGTTGCTGCGGCTGCTAATCCACCATGTGTAGTGACTAATTTTATTAAGTGAAATACAAGAAGAGGGAAGAGCCTTCCAGTAGCAACGTGTGCAGAGATGATTGCCTCGGCCTAAGTGCGGGGCCCTGTGGCAGCAGAGTGAGCAAGGCCAATTAGGCTGGCTCAGCAGGCGGTCGCGGCACAGCCTGCTAAGCTGCTGCAGGAAGGCTCACGAGCACAGGGCTGCATCCACTGAGTGCATCCCCGGGAATGTGAAAAATGACGATTGCTCTTGACTTAGAGGTAACCTTGCCCCTGAGAAGATGGGTTCACTGTACTTAGCAAACCTCATCTTTTTTTAACTGAAATACTTAACAGTCATTACTGTGGAAAATTGGATGCTTATAATTTCAGGCGAATCAATGAGCTAAGATCTTTTTCTGTTAGGAGTTGCAAACTCAAAGCCTTTCTGAACCAGCCCAAGCAATACTGTAAGTAAATAAAATGAATCAATAAGACTGTAGACATGATGGGGCTCGTTGCTAACTTGGCAGGACCACTGCTAATTCAGTTTTGTTCCTAAAACAGTGTGCCACTATCTACTAAAGCAAAACATACACTGAGGCTTCATCTCAGTCCTTCCACTCCCATGCATATTCTAAGTACATATCCAAGAGGCATGATTGAATATATTTACCAAAACACATTTAAAAGTAAGCCTGAAACTACCCCAGAGAAGTCCACTAACAGAAAAATAGATAAAATGTGGTATATTTATATAATGGAATATTACATAGAAATAAAAAAGAAGATACTACTGATACATTCAACAACATAAATGACTTTCACTGATACTATGTTGATTCAAAAGAAAATAGATAGAAAGGGGTTAAAGGCTGTATCATTTCACATATGTCAAGTTTTTTAAAAAGCAATCCCAGTAGATGGTGACAGAAGCCAGGAGAGTGGTGACTTTTTTATGAGGGGTTTTGTGTGAGAAGGGTTACAATGAATCATCCGGGTGATGAAGATATTCAATGTCTTGACCTGGGGGTTGGATATCTGGATATACACATTTGTGAAACTATATCAAGCTGAACATTTAATTTTGGTTTTACTGTATGTATGACACACATCAGTTAAAAAGTAATAAAATACATCATGGCAGAACAGAACAAAACAACACAAATAAAATGAAAGTTGTCCCAGACAAATAAAACACTCTGAGCTACAAATTTGGTTGCTGACCATGAATTTATATCCCTGACTAATGTTTCAAATGATCTTTCTATCACAGATGAAGACAAAGTTTCATCATTAGCTCATGTTTCCTCTTTTGGAGAAAGAATTAGGATAGAAAAAAGGTGGCATCTATTTAATATTTATATTGAGTCTTTTACTCTTTTCTTGTTTGCATTTTGTTTAATCTCCATATATTTATGAATTTTCCAGTTTCCTTCTTGTCATTGATTTCTAGTTTCATACCATTGTGGTCAGAAAAGATGCTTGATATGATGCCAATCTTCGTAAATTTATTAAAACTTGCTTTGTGGTCTCACATATACTCTAACCTGGAGACTGTTCTATGTGCACTTGAGAAGAATGTGTATTTGAGTTGTTTTTGGATGAACTGTTTTATACACACACACACACACACACACACATGCACATACACAATCTGTCAAGTTCTGATATGATGAGAACTTACATTTACTCTTAATATAATTTTATGTTAACTTTTATAGTCACTTAACAATTTGACTATTTCTTAGAACTTATGGCATTTTTAATTTTTATTTAAAATAAATGGATCTCTTGGTTTTTTATTCTCAGCTTATTTCTTGAGATCTATTCCCTGAAGTGGAGCTGTTTAGACAGAGGCCATGAGTGAATTCTCAGAGCCCATTTTGATGCTGTGTTATTTCTGAAGCACTGGCTTTATTCATGCTATCAAATGCAGTTTATGACTATCTTACCTATTTGTTTCCCCAATGCTGGGACTTTTAAAAATCATTAAAAAAAATTCAAAATAGAGTGAATCTTCAAAGTTATTTCAGGAACTTAATTTTTAGTAGAATGGTGGTGATTTTTCCCAAACTAGATAACTTTCTGTATTCCTCTATTTGTGTACTATTTTCATTATTTTTTAAACAGAGCCTGTATACTGCCATATATAATAATTTCAGTTTTCTCCATATTTTAAATAAAGTTTATCAGTCATGTTTACCTGTTAAGTTTTCCTCATTCTGTTATTTTCATTTTACTGCATTTGTCTTATAAAAAGTTAGTATGTTCAGGCATATTTTGTCTCTAATAACTTTCACTTTTTGAATTGCTTTAAATCAAAACTGGTATTGTATTTTCTTCTATATTTTACAAAAATAATTTACATGTTCTTTGATTTGGTTATTTATTTCAGTTTAAAATATGAAATATAAATTCAAATTAATTCTCCATTTGAACATCTAATTATGGAAAAATTATGAAATATTAACAATTTCTATAATATTTTAGTTTTAATGCACATAAAATAATAAATATATAAAAATATCATGCTAAGCAAAATAAGTCAGGCAGAAAAAGTTAAGAACCCTATGATTTCACTCATACATAGGAATAAAACTGAAAGTAATAAGTGAACAAACAAGAAATCAAATAAAAACTCATAGACACAGAGAACAGTATGGTGGTTACCAAAGGGAAATGAGGGGGTGGAGAGGCAGTAATGGACAAAAAGGGTCAAATACATGGTGATGGAAGATAGTCTGACTTTGGGTGGTGGGCACACAATGCAATATACAGACCATGTATCATAAAAATGTACCCTTGAAACCTATACAATCTTATTAACCAGTGTCACCCCAATATATTTTATTTAAAAAAATCTCAATTCTTATTCCATTGAAAAAATTTCAACCTCATTTTTAAAAGTCTAACTACTGGTGGAATTCTGTTTCAATATTTTGTAAATTAATAAGCAAGTCTATCATCAGTTATCTCTGTGTGGCTGTGTCTATTTATCTGTCTTCTGTTTTCTCTGTTGTCTTGCCTGTTGCCTATGCATTAATATATTATTTTGAAGGTAAATTTATTTACCTTTAAAGTGTCTTAGAATATCACATGGTACCTAGAATTCATATTTTGTTGTATTTATTGATTAATATAAAGTAATACAACTTAATTATATTGTCTTTTAAATTAAAATGTTTATCTCCCATTTTCTTCAGTCAGTATGAATTTTTCCTTTCTGCATTTCCAAAGACTTTGCCCATGGTTCTCCTTTTCAGGTTCTCAATGACTATTTGATTCTTAAGGCTAGATTGAAAATAGGAAATGTAGCAACATCAAAATTTATGCCCAGATCTAGATATGCTCATGGAATGAAGGGAGAATTTCAATTGCATGTGTGAGAATATCAAAACCCATGCTCAGACATAAGATGTTAATAAAGAGAGATTAGTTTTTCTTTCCAAATACTTTGAATTTGGTAACTTAAGTTTTAACCAATAATTTTACTACCAAAATAAGTATTACAAAACAGGAAAAATAAAAAGTCTTATAAAAGAAGTAGAAATCAGACTTCTATCAAAAAGTGAAGCCAAGGTAATGAACTAGAGCATCTACAAATATTTTTGAACTTGGGGAAGCAGAGCAAGCCTTAAGTGATGGGATTGTTGCCATATTTCAGAGTGAGGAACCATTGCAGTATGCTTTAGGACTTTAAGTTTTATTAAATTCTTAGGAACAACTTCATAGTTTGCATTCAAAATAATTCATCACTCTCAAGGAAATCTGTTGAAATGAAATGGAAATGATGTTATATGTTTAATATTTTCTTATTATTAGGTCACTCTTCAACTAGTATTTTGTAGCAACCAGTGGTTTCAAAATGTGAATTTTTCAAGGACAAACACAGACAATGGAGTTTATTCTCCAAGAGTACATTGACGATGTTAAATGCAATTTCTTGTCTGGCTGTTAAATACTCTTATCTGAGGTTTATAAGCCACAAATGTCTAATAAACTTACTATGTGGAGCATTTTGAAACCATCGTTTTTTTAAACACTGTAAAATGGAATCAGTGTATAATTTCTAAAATGTACTGCATATCAGATTGCACTTTTAGATTTCTTGAGAATCTTGTACTCCAAACTTGGTACATTAATACAGTCTAGCAGTGTGAACTGGCATAAACGGAGAAATTGCAGTCCAATTAGGTGAGCTGACACTTACATGTATAAGGACTAAAAGCTCTGAGAACTGAGAGCAGGAGCAACTAACCATTCTTCAAATAATGCGAAAATGCTTTATTATGAAGTAACATGCATTGTGAACAAAAAAATTGTTTTTAAAAGTAAAATCCTGAAAAGGTTTGGATATGAAGAGAGAGTTGGAGCAGTTCAGTGTGTAGTACTGTGTTTGGCAGAGAGCCGCAAAAGATTGAAAAGGGTTGGGCTCAAACTGTAAACCCCCTTCCGTGTCACCTGTGGAAGTTAGAGTTTTATTCCAAATCATTGGAAGTTCTTGGAGTTCAGTGAGATTTCTGGGGAGAGTAATGCAATGAAGCTTCTTTAAAAATTTTTTTTTGAAAAAAGGCTTTATTAAAACATGAATTATTATGTGGAAAGAGACATTCTCACAGTGGAGAGATGCATTATATGGGTGACTGAGATCCCAAACATCTTTTCTTCATTCTCTATTATTTCTTAATATTGGTTTTAGTGTTTTTTGTTTTCTTGAATTATTTGTTTTTGCCACCTAAACAAATTATATCAGAACAGCTCACCACTCTAATTTGATTGTGTGTCTTGGTGCTAACATTTGCATAACAATTTTATTTTGTTTTATTTTTTCAAAGCTTTTTTCTTTTTTGTTCTTGTTTATTCTATTACAGTTGTCCCAATTTTTCCCATTTTGCTCTCCTCCACCTGGCAGCCCCCACTCCCACAGTCCATCACCACCCAGTTGTCCATGTCTGTGGGGCATTCATTCATGTTGTTTGACTACTCCCCCTTCTTTCCATCCTTTCCTCCCTCCCCCCTTTCCTCTGGCAGCTGTCAGGCTGTTCCCTGTTTTCACGTCTCTGGTCCTGTTTTGCTCATCACTTTATTTTGTTCATTAGGTTCCACTTAAAGGTGAGATCATATGGTGTTTGTTTTTCACCATCTGGCTTATTTCACCTAGCATCATAGTCTCCCGTTCCACCCATGCTGTCGCAAAGGGTAGAAATTCCTTCTTTCTTTCTGCTGTGAAGTATTCCATTGTGTAAATGTACTAGAGCTTTTTAATTTGTTCATCTACTGATAGGCATTTAGGCTGTTTCCAGTACTTGGCTATTGTAAATAGTGCTGCTATGCATATAGGGGTGCATAAATTCTTTTGAATTGGTGTTTCAGAATTCTTAGAGTATATTCCCAGCAGTGGAATTGCTGGGTCAAAAGGGAGTTCCATTTTTAATTTTTTGAGGAAATTCTATACTGTTATTCACAGTGGCTACACCAGTCTGCATTCCCACCCAAAGCTTCATTTTGTAATACAGTGACTTTGGCAACAGTGTGGAGAGTAGTCAAGAACAGAGAAAAACAGTGGGAAGAAAAGAAATGTAATAGAAACAAAAAGGGAGATGATAATCTGAGTTATAGCAGAGGAAGTAGGAATGGAGAAAAGAAAGAGAATTTGAGAAGCATTTTGAGGTAAGATCTGAAGGATTCAATGACCCCATTGGATATTTATGAGGAGCTTAGTCTGTCTGATTAACATGTTTGAAGAATAGGATGGAAGTGAGTACTAAAAGCAGAAGTGTATGTGTTGAGATGGAGCAAGTTTGTAGCAGAAGATGTATAAGTTTCATCTTGGAACTTAAACTATATGTTAAGTACTAAATCTGAAATGCATGCAGGGAGTTTAGTTGGGGAGATGTGTAATCAAATTTGGGATTCAGGTGATAGATCACAGTTTTCAGCAAAACTGTGATATCTGAAGTCACAAAAGTGGGTGTTCATGGATGGCCCCAATGGGAAGAGGGGTGCTATGCAACCCTGGAGAACATGGTCAGTTGAAGGGTTGCTAGAGGATGAGGGACAGACCAGTACCATAAAAAAGGAGAAGTAGGAAAGTTCTATCTCAAAAGCTGAGAACAATGAACTTAAATAGGTAAATATTTAAAATATGTCTAATAAAATAAAAACTAAAAATAGCTTAATTTGCAATTATGAGTTTCCTGGTTACCTCAATGAAAGAAATACCAGAAGTGGGTTTATCACCTTTTAGGACCAAGCTGATGACTATTGTGTTCACAGGGTGGACAAAAGGGACCTGGCTATGGGACTAGAGAGCTGGACACCTGTTCAAAGTGCCAGGAGGGACCCTGACCCTGGTGCTGTTGTGACAGGTGAGAGATAACTTCATTTTAATATCATGGGTAAAACCCAAATTTTTAGTCAAGTTTATAGCTTGCCTCCTCATTTTTTTGTAGACTAGAAGAATAATACCTACTACATTATAGGAAATTGTTGGAAAAATACAATCTTCATAAAGGGTTTAAAGGTACTTGGAAACTTGGGTACAATATTTTAAAAGTACATTGTGCTAGCTATAGTTATGACCATCATCAGTTTGTTGCCATGGAAAACTTTTATTGAAGCTCCTACAGGGTTGAATATAGATACCATGCCCCAAAGTTTATCAGTAACTGTAATTTTCTTCATCTTATCTGCATCTGGAAATAAAGGTCTAACAATAGGCTTTCACAGTGGACGTGAGTATCCACTATTATGTTCCAGGCCTGGTGTAAACACAGCACATGTACCCAAAGAACTCATGGTATTTCTCTGGTCAACATGAAAAGCTAATCCAGTCTCCCAAATAATGGAATTTGTCTTTCTCCAGGGTTTACACTTCCCAGGTGACAATTCCATTGTTACTCTGTGTTGTCCAATAATGAAAAGCACTCTATAATAGACTAATTTCCACTGCCATCCAGTAAAGTTTGATTTTCTTCTACGTACATTTACAGCAGTAAGAAAGTGATTTATCAACATAAAAGCAGAACATTTCCAGCTTTTAGTGTTTGAGTCATAGGTTGCTAGACCACTGGTGACAAAACATGGCTATAATTATATTCTCAACCTCCTTATTTTATGCACTGAGGCCCAGAGAAGTCAAATGACCAACACAGAGCTCGACTGTGATTTGAGTTAAGCACATGACATTCCTATTTGCTCACAACCATGATTCTTTTGAAATAGCTAATTATTGTAAACTTCTCTTATGGAAAAAAATCAATTTTACTAAGCATCAAGCACTAATGTTTTAACAAAAAAGGGCTTAATTTTTGGTAAATTGATATGAATCTTGAGCATTTGACGTCTCACCAGTGCCAGCGGGGCTTTAGAAAGAAGTAAGGGATGGGGACCCAAGAGCTCTGGCTTCTGGTTCAGCATTTTGGCACTTATTCCTAGCTGCAGATTTTCCGTCCTCTAACTGTGGGTGGCCCTGGTAGGTATGGAAGGCCTTAAAGCCATTTTACCTTACAATCCAACTGTGACAGGAGTCCACGGTATGTTGCGACAAATAACCAACCATTTGATGGCTTAAATCAACAGAAATTTATTCTCTTGTAGTTCTGGAGGCCAAAATCCCAAAATCAGGATGTCAGCAGAGCCACACTCACCCCTGAGGCTCTGGTGGAGAATCTGTCCCTTGTCTCTGCTTGTTTCTGGTAGCCCCTAAAGTTATGTTTTCCTTAATTTGTGGCTCTATGAATCCAGTATCTGTCTCTATCTTCACCCTGCCTTCTCTCGGTTTGTGGGGTGTGTCTGTCTCAAATTCCCCCTGCTTCTTTCTTATAGGGATGCATGTTGTTGCATTTCAAGTTCACCTAGATAATCAAGGATAAGATCTTCCTCTTAGGATTTTTAATTTAGTTTGCAAAATTAACATTATTTGCAAAATAAGGTAATATCCATACTTTTTGCCATATTAAGGTAATACAGCTCTCAGGGATTAGGAAGTGATTATATTGTTGAGGTGGCATTAGTTTCCCCTTACCACAGATGGTATAGTCACCGAAAGGCCATTTTGCTTGGACATAATTATTTTCTTGGTAACAGTCAATATGGAATTATCTGACACTTGGATGTCATGCAAAGCATTCAATAAACTGTACAGATACAATGCACGCGGTGTAGTCAGTCCCCCAAAATATTATTTTTTTCTCTAGCTCCTTTACATTTTATAAATTGGGCCCTTTAAAAACTAAATAGGCTATAAAAATACTGAATGGACATTCAGCAGGAGTTTCCATCATTCATTCAAATTCTTCCAGCAAACATTGAACATCATACATAATCAGGTTGGAGTCAGACACTTCAAATAATTTAGCTCGCTTAAATTTCCAAAACCTATTAGGCTAGAGCTGAGCATAGTGATTAAGATGTAGGCTTTTGAAGTTATGCAGATTAGATTAGCACCCTACCTCCACCATTGACTAGCCTTGGGTAAACTCTCTCACCTCTCTAAGTGTCAGTTTCCTTACCTGTTCAATGGACAGAGGAACCCATGCTGCTCCGGCACAGGGCTGGTGCTCTATAAACACAGTGCTATTGTTATTATACCCATTTGGAGGAGAAATTGAATTTGAGGGGTTAAACAATTTTCTCAATTTCACAGTGATGAGTCTGCCTCAAAGCCTTGCTCTGTCCATTGCATCATTCTAGAAGGATCTCATTATAACTCAATCTCACTGATAAAGTGTTTCTGTGGGTTGCAATCCAAGGACAAACAAAAAAACCCCATATTACATAATATTATGTAATATTACAGAGTTACATAAATATCCCTGGTCAAGGATAATTCCATTAAAGCAACACAACTATCAGTACTTGTTCCTGAATTAAATGTATATTGACCTCAATTCTCCTCTTCTGTACAATGTGTTACAGCATTTAAAGTCTTCTTCTGCTCTCTCTTATCTCCCTAGCACTTCCTCCCCAATCTCTCCCACCACACTATGGGTACATGTACTTATGCTGGCAATAGGAAAGTTGTAGGTACTTTCTCCAGTTGAACTATGCTTCTGAAATCTAAGCCAAAACTGATGATATCTAAGGTACAGTGTAATAGAATTAGAAAGCATGTTTGATATTTTCCATTTGCCCCTTTTAAACACAGATTCCACCCTTTATCTACTGTCCTCCATGCCCCAGGGTGCTAGCCTTTGTGAACTGTACAGAGGGCTCGAGGCCCTTCTGTCTTCCCTTGGACCTGGCCAATGGGAAGCAACAGCGGGAGGTGAGAGGATGAAAGGACAGTGAAGTCAGGGTATCCACTATTTCAGTTTCCTTCTCATGGGCTCCCTTGATTCCTGGTGTCAGGCGGTCTTCTGATAAAGTCTCCCTCACCTCATTCTTTAAGTGTAGGGGTTCCCATGATTGTTAGTTCCAGACACTGCACTGTTTGCATGTGCGAACCCTGCACGATCTTTGCAGAGTTCCGCAAGTGAACTATCTTCATATAACCATGTTGAATTGTGCCACCTGTTTGCTACCTTGGCAGGCAGAGAAGGTTTGAATATTATTAAATATTGGCAGCTGCAGAGGGTGGAGGAAGGGCCTTGGGTTTTCAAATGGCTTCTAGACCCGGAGAAAGATCCTCTTGTTCCTCAGTGTTCCCTGTCTTAAGAAGCAATTTCATAAAGACATAGACAGAGCTCCATCTATGATGGAGAGACATGTTAGTTCAGCCCTGACTATGATGCCAAAAGAAGTCCTTGGGTTTGAGGTGGGAGGACATAAAGTATAGAAATATTCATCAGAGTGAAAATACCATTTTGTTGGAGATATGTAGAAGTTATTGTCCTTCCTTTAACTTAATTAAATATCTGATCATGATATCCTCCTTGAGAACCTGGACTAAGTATTCTTTTTTATTTTTCTTTTTTCAGGTATCATAGAATAGCAGGGTTGTCCAACCTGCAGTGCACATGCTACATGCAGTCCAGGATCTCTGTCAATGTGGCCCAACACAAAATTGTAAATTTGCTTAAAACATTACGAGATTTTTTTGTGATTATGTGTTGCAAGGTATTCAATGTGTGGCCCAAGACAACTCTTCTTCTTCCCATGTGGCCCAGAGACTCCAAAAGGATGGGCACCCCTGGTAGTGGTTAAGGGTTAAGAGGCATATGCTAATCCCCCCTAGTTTGGTTTCAGTTCTGCCAATTATTAGTTTCATAATTAAAGATGTTATTATCCTCACCAAAAATAGTTGCTATTTCATACTTTATATAAAAATAAAAATTATTGATTCATGTTGTAGTAGATGCTATGGTACATAACACGGATCTTCCTTTAGGACCAAAGGGCTCATCTGAATGTTCCTCTCCACGAACTGCTCTTTGGTGAAGTATGCCACCTTGCCCATGGTTATGTTCCCTCACCAGGGACATTGAATACCTGTTCAGCAACATGGTGGGGTACAAAGTCAGCTTCAAAAGACCCTACAACACCAGACTGTTCTGCGCGACTCACTGAGGCCCGGGTTGCCACAGCCCGCTCATCTGCCTGGTTCTATTTTACAGCATTGTGTTCATCACCAGCAAGTAGCAAGTTTTTCTGTGACTTTGGTGAGACATAAACCCTCCAGAAAGTGAGTGGCAGACCCACAGTTATCCAGGTAGCTACCACATCAGTGACATTTTAGGGGCCTTTTAGCTTAGAATGAAAAACACCTCCTCCCAAATTGAAATTATTACATCTTACATCTCTCCCCACTGAGAAAGAAGGAGAGCAGTCTGTGGCCATACCACCACATATTTCACTAACTTTTGTTGTCTATTTTCCCACTTTGGAAAAATAAGCTCTTAAAATAGAGATTATTTTGTTTGTTTGCTTTACTTCCTATTGTGTCCAAGGTACCTAGTGCTATGCTTAATAGCAGGTGTTCAATGAATGCTTGCTGAGTGAATGGATCTAATCACTGCACTGTTACACATCAGCAGAGGAGGAGCAGCCCTGGAAATATAGGAGACAGAATTCTCACCCAATACATGAAGATGGGGGTTGGAAGTTAGATGTAGCACACTTGATATTTTTTGATAATCAATATTTGTGGTTGCATATTCACATCCACTGCATAAGCATTTACTTGTAGAAACTTCTAGTGAAGGGTGAACTAACAAGATTTACATGAACTATTGACTTGTGCCCAAAGACTTCATGGTGATTAACAGAGCTAATCAGAATTAAAAAGGGTAATGATAACCATATAAATGGAATAGGATTCTATTGTATACTATCTGAAAAAAAGGTACTTTTACCTTCACTTCACTTAAACTGTATTTTATTGAGATTATTTAACTTTCTATAATTAGTATAAAATTATTAATTCTGTGCTTAAGATACCCAGAATTTCTGCAAATAATTTATCTTCCTGCCCATTTTTAAATCTTGTCTCAATAAAAGTGAAAAAAAGATATTGGTGAATTTGAACCTCCCAAAGAAAACAAGAAACAGATTTCTTACATTCTGAGTTAAGTTCTACAGAATTAATCCTATCTTACTCCCAGAACAAACTAAAACAACTACCAGTGCTTCTTAAATTATTGTAGAAGGATAAATTTGCCTGAGAACCTGATAAACACTCTGCATGGAGTCTTTACTCCCCCAAACCTGCACCTCTACACAGTTCCATGTACAGCTCTAGGGCCATGGACCCCTGAAGCCTCTCTGTGGGCTCAGGTTCAGAATATATACACACACACACACTTTGCCTTTTACCTACATTTCATATTCCATTTTTGAAAAAGAAATACCAAGTCTTTTCCCCACTTTGCATGTGCATGCACACACACCCATAACAAAAAGTGTAGGTGCTGTTGGAAATCCTGTAGTAAAATAGACAGTTTCAGTTCTCGTAACTTTCAATCTAATTGGGAAGGCTTTAACTAGAATTGGAAAGGGTTAAGGAAACTAAAAAAAATTTACAAGTCAGACAGCTGTGGGATGCTTTTGTTGATAAAAAGGAAGAAGGAAGGAAGGAAGGAAGGAAGGAAGGAAGGAAGGAAGGAAGGAAGGAAGGAAAAGGGAGAAAGGAATGAAGGAGGAAGGGAGAAAGAAAGCAAATGAAAAGGAGAAGAGCCGTCTTTGCTGCAGAAGTGCTCCCAGTGGACTATATCAGAAAAATAAGCTATTGCTTCGAGGACATTGTTCTTTCTTGCTGGACTGTGGGAACCTGGGAAATCATATCACTTAAAATGAGATTGGGTGGCAGTTAATATGATTTGTTCTGTGTTGTACATATCCTTTTAACAAGTTTTAAATAATATTTATCCATATCGACAAGTGAATTTAGCTTATTTTATCTGCAGTGTAATGTATTTGTGTGTGTGTGTTTGTATGTGTGACTATCACATTTTATTTTTCTGTTCTCCTGTTCCTGGAAAATCAAGTGTCTTCAATTTTTTTTCCACTATTAAAACAATGCTGCAATGAGCATTTCTTTTAAAACACATGTGTGAGAATATAAATTTAGGACTAAGATTCCTGGGTTGAAGATTGCATAAATCTAGGTTATTAGATATAGCTTAGTTGCTTATCAAAGTGGTTGTCCACATGTATATATAGTCCCTTCAGTAATGCATGAGAGCTCCTATTACCAGCATACCATTGTAAGACTTTGTTAAAGTTCTCAATCAAATGGGTATGAAATGTTAACTCGCCAATTACTAGCAAAGTTATTTTATCATAAGTCCATTGGACTTCTCTCATTCTCATTAGAAAGCTATCAGTGATTTTTGACTCTTGGTTTAGATATTACTCTGAGCATAGTTTTCATCATAATAAATCATTCATATGAATGAACATGGCAGCACAGAGTGACTCATTACAAAGCACCCTGATGTTGATGAGTTCATCGTGGTTCCCCTGAAGCTCAACAATGTCACTGGGGTTAATTCTGGGGAGAGCTCTTTAAGAAGATCAGGGATTCCTTTCCCATGATTTGTTTCCTATACCATGACTTTTTTCTAAATGGAATATACAACAACAGTGTGTCACTTGATGACTGGTCTCAGGCACAGGCCATTGACACCCTCTCCTTTTCTCTAGAGCATCCTTCAAATATCAGGTACAGTAAACTTATTATCAACATAATTTGAGGTAATGTGATAAACTTCAAATGAGTTGAAGTGTCAAACAATTCAATCATCCTGAAGAAGCTTGTTTTAAAACTGTAAAAAAGAGAAAAATTTCTCATAAAATCGGGCTTATTTTTTCATCTCTCTTCTTAAAGGGTGATATTTATTCATGATTTTTTTCCTATTTATTTCCATTGTTTTAACTCAGAGAAACTATTCTTCTTTATGACTAATATATTGTACTCCCATTTGTCAATATCAGACAACCACACTAGCCATTCATTTAAGGTAAAAGATTTAATAGAATGTTATATCAACCACTTGAAATAACTTATGTAGTTGCAAAGCTCTCATGTGAATAATCTGAGAGATGTGTCATCTAATATGAATGAAGAATTTGACTGAGCTGGCTTCTAAAGAGCTGGTATTCATTCTTAATCCAAAAAACATTTTGGAGTGTTTGGACATTTGTCTACTGTGAACAAAATTACTAAAGTACACTTATTTCCTGTAATTAAGTTATTGCATTGATTAGAAGAAATTTCAATAATTAAGTTGATCAGTTTATTGAAATATATGGGGAATAAAGATAAAAATTAATAATTATTCTGCCCTGGCTGGTGTAGCTCAGTGGATTGAGCGCGGACTGGGAACCAAAGTGTCCCAGGTTCGATTCCCAGCCAGGGTACATTCCTGGGTTGCAGGCCATAACCCCCAGCAACTGCACATTGATGTTTCTCTCTCTCTCTCTCTCTCTCTCTCTCTCTCTCTCTCTCTCTCTCCTCCCTTCCCTCTCTGAAAATAAATAAATAAAATCTTAAAAAAAATAATAATTATTCTAAGGCTATGATTGCTTCTTCTTATTCTCATTTATAATAGCACATAAATAATACCTTATAGTATATCAAAGTATATTCATTTTTTATTGATTCAGGTTGTATCTTATTTATTTATCTATATTTTCATTTTTTCCCTCCTCAGCCTAACTGGATATTGCTCAGTAAATAGCTGAATTTACAATGATGTTTAAATTGCTGAACAATTTAAACACAATTGAGTGATTTATAGGCAAACTTTTAGAATTAATATGGGAGTTCAGTAAGGTTGCTGGATACAGAATCAACTTTCATAATCAGCAACAGTACTGAATATAACTAATTATAAAATAATAGATAAAAAAGTAATTCATTTTCAGTAGAAACATAAACTGTAAGGTATCCAAGACTTGACCTTACAAAATATGCATGAACTTTAAAGAAACAAAGTTAGAAGAGATTATGGTAATAGATAAAGTGTCATAATATGGGATCAATTATGTCAACAAGAAGATGAAGAATATATGTATTATAGTTCAATACATAGATGAAACATTATTTTTGGTGATTCTGAATGAAACTATACTTAGAGCCACTTCCATGAAGTGATTTTAGTACTATGTTTTGAAACTACAGTGGATACAGAAAGAGTTATTTAATCTTATTTTTCCCCAATTCCTCTCTTGCTTTTAAAATTAGTTCTGGATGAGAATGACAGAAAACCTCAAACAACAGTGCATTAAAAATCACTCATAGTTAGTTCTCCTTGTCTTAAATGCAATCTGCAATCTCCTTGTCTTAAAAGCATTCCTAAAATGATATGGCTGCTCCACAGTGATCAGGGCCCATACTAACTCTGTCGTTTTGCTCTTCCATCTTGACACATGGGACTTCCACATCCTAGTTTAAGATGGCTGCTTGAGCTCCAGCCATTGTGTTGGTATTGCATCCAACAAAAAGGAAGAAGGGTGAATAAGGGTGCTCCTATTCCTTATATGAATCCTTACAGAAATCGCATCATGACATTTTTGAATATATATTATTCATTAGTACATGTTCAATGACCATATTTTACTATAAGAGAAGCTAAGAAATCTTTACTTAGGGGTATTATATGCCTAGCTAAAACTTCATGTTCTATTTTGAAGTTAAAGGGATGAACAGATATTTGGGCACTTCAACAAGTCTCTGTCACTATATTAATTATCCTACTTTCATGGAGGAACTCTGTTGACTGATGGCTTAGAAATAAACTGAGGGTAGAGGAGAATATGGTTGTTAATGGGACTGGCCTTTAGGATGAGATCAATTTTGAGGGAAGAGTTTTTCAATTTAATAGTAAAAATGAGGTAACAGTGTACATGATACTTGGACACTTTTGTAGCCATATTTTGCCTGAGAAATATTTCTAAGCTGGTGGAGCCAGCTTCTGTGTCCATGCTGAAGCTTAGAGCCAGGTGGAGACTGCAAGGAAGGACGAGGAGGGCAACGGGGCCCTTGGGCGATGGAACACACCTAGTATGAAGTCCAGACAAAAGGACCCCCATCATAAGGGAGGAAGTGTTCAGGACAGGACCAAGATTTTGCAGCTCAGAGCACTGAAAGGAAGGAGATTGTACATGTTTGTATAGGACCAGAGGCTGGGCTCTTGTAAGACACAATTTTTGCAGAACAACCTTGAAAGCTTGGAGATAAAGAGAAAAAAAGGTAAAAGGCCATGAAAATTAAGATTCTTACTGAAGTAGAAAAGAATCACAAAATAAGAAGATAACTTGACATCTTCTCTAAAGAACAAAAGAAAGCACTAGTGATTTTAGAAACTATATTTTCTGTGACCAAAAGAAAAAGCTCTCTTCAGCTAAGAAATCTTGTAAACCACACAAAACACTACCTGCAATTGTTATTGCTGTCTCCAGAAAAATATATTTTGCAGTCATCAGAAGATGGGAATCAAAACTAATAGAAGAAAATAGAAATGAGAATCATAGGATGTCAGCTAATAAACAGTCTCCTCCAAACCACCGTGAAGCAGAGAAAAGCAGTAGGAAAATTTCACAGCCTTAGTTAAGTATTGTTAAATGTTTTCACATATCAAAATGAACTTTGAATTATAAATCTAAAATTTATAAACATAAATTGTTCTAGGAGAGAGAAAAACAGAGAACAACAGAGAAAAATGGGAAAAGAGTGACTAGGAAGAACAAGTCAGGAGCGAGTCAGCCAGAGAGAGAGAGAGAAAGTGCGGGGGGGTGAAGAGAGAGAGAGTTGGTGAGAGCCCAAATGATTATCCTTCTCTGATTATCTTTATCTTTGCTAATCAAGTACTGGAAGTATCTATTTACTTGTTTGTCTCCCATCATTAAACTCTAAACTGTTTTAGGACAAAACTATATTCATTCTCTCTGCGTCTTTAACACTTGGCATGGTGTCTGGCTCATAGTTAAGTCTCAATGAATATTTAATAAATTCATCATGAATGAATGAGTGAATAATATGCAACATTGACAGTTCAATCTACATCATTACTGTATGAAGACATCACCTATCCTCATATTAAATTTTATCTAACACAGGAGTTGAAATTAACAGCTTTTAATAGTAAGCAGTAGACAAAAATAATGCAGGGGAAATGCCATAATGTAAAACAGTTACCCCAAATAGAATGGCCAGACATCAGAATCAAATACAAATGCTCATATGAAATAGAAAATCTGTAGACCCCTGAGATACTTCCCTTCTACTATCTAAATGTAATGTGAGTAATGTATCATTATATAAATTTCAGCTTTGGTTCATTTTTATGCTTTGCAGCCTCTGTGTGCATTTCAGCTCTTGGCTGGAGTATACGAGCTATAAGGTCAAAAAATTACATTGATTTTTCTATTGGAATTGAGTCAAGAATTGTGTCAAAAATCTGGAGCACATATTTAATATATGTTATTTCTTAGAAAAGAGTAACAGGCTTCTACTGTTAATAGTCATTTTATTGGAAGTTCTGCATTCTTCCCTTCTTGGTGTGTGATACATCAACTGAGTTATAGTTTGAATAAGTAAACTAGCCTTTGGGAACTGGAAAAATGTAGATAGCCAGACTTTGATACATTTCCATTATGCCATAGCAGGAAATTATGCTTATCATTATAGGCAATGTGTTGCTCTTCTTTAAAAAGGCTGCAAATTTTGGACTGTAAAGATATATCACAACCAGTGGGGAAAGGGTTTTTGTACCTACAGAGGCTGCAAGGGGTGCTGGGAAGGCTTATCTGCAGGTCTCTACACATGTGACTGATGATTGGCCAACCGAATTTCTTGCTAGTCACAAAACTGGATAGTTTTTTTCACTGAAATGCTTCTTTTGTAAATCAGTGAAAACTTTGTCTACCATTGCTTTTGATGTTATTCATTTACTGGTCCATTTTTTAATTTATTGCTTCATTTGGCAAACATTTTTTTCTGATGCATCTACTACAGGCCAGTCCCTGTGGTTGTAGTGAGAAGATAAATAGCACACAGTCCCTGCCATATGAAGTTCATAGTCTACTAGAGGATCTGACAATATACTAAAAATTGTGCAGTGCAATGAATATTATGATAGTACTATTGCAGTTACATGGTATGGAAACAGTACAACAAAGCAGAGTGTCTGGAGACGTGGTTTACTTAGAAACAGCAGTGGATTACTGAAGAACTTGGGATACAGCTGAGTCTAAACTTGTAAAAGATGGGATCAGATTTAATAGCTCTGGACCTTTTCTTTCTTTAGTGAAAATGACGAACTTTAAGGTTATAAAGTATACAGCAACTTTTCAATTAGAGGAGAAATGGAGAGGTCTAAAAATAGTTTAATAATCAATGCTTTCAAGGTTTGGATGTGGTGGTCAAGCCTGTCTGTGACCTGAACTGACATCTGAGTCACTAAAGGGAAGGACAGGTGATACTGAGCAATATCATGCTCAGCTCAGCACAGTCACATCCCTGGGGACAGGAGGTGTCAATATCCAGACTGCTCCTCAACTCTGAATAATGTGTATGTAACAGGGGCAACACCAAGAGCCTAATAAATTAGTTGGCTTAAGGCCATTGGGTCGTGGCTGGACTCATCTATGGGGCAGAAATAAGAATGCCACAAGGATGTAGAGCCCACTCAGCAGGAAAAGAGTAAGAGGCAAACTTGGGCAACTTATGGGACCACGACAGTGTCAGCTCATGCCCTGTACCACACTGACCTCTCTGTGTGGACCAAAAGCCCTTTCAGCTTCCTCACACTTTTTGCTGCTGACATTCAGCTGAACATCAGAACAATTTATTTTGTGTTTGTTTTTTAACAGCTTTATAGATTTTAATTAACATACCGCACATTTCACTCATTTAATGCGTATGATTCAATGAGTCTTTGACATATGACATTATTCATTTTAAAATTGTGGTAAAATATATAACATAAAGTTTGCCATTTGATATCTTTAAAAAATTTTTTTAAGATTTTATTTATTTATTTTTAGAGAGGGAAGGGAGGGAGATAGAGAGAGAGAGAGAAACATCAATGTGCAGTTGCTGGGGGTTATGGCCTGCAACCCAGGCATGTACCCTGACTGGGAATCGAACCTGGGACACTTGATATCTTTTGAAATGTATAATTTATGACCATGTGGGTCATATATTTGACTATTCTTTGGTAGTTCTGTGACTTCAGATTAATTATCTCCATCCTTTGGCTTCCTCAGTAAAATGATAAAAATAATAAAATCTAGATTTCTAGTGTTGTGAGAGGTGAGTGAAATAAGGCATGAAATGCATTCAAAATGTTGTGCCACAGTCACCACTATCTACTTCTTAGGATTTTAAATCATCCCAAACAAAAACTCTGTACCCATTAAGTATTAACTTCCCGGTCCCCTCTTTCCTTAGTCCCTGGTAACATCTAATCTACCTTTTGTCTTTATAAATTTGCCTAAACTAGATACTTCATATAATTGGAATTATACAGTATTTGTCTTTTGTGCCTGGGTTATTTTATTTAGCATGCTGTTTTCAATATTAATCCATGTTGAAGTATACACCAGGCCTTCATTTTTTTTACAGCTCAATAATATCCCATTATTTTCATGTACCACATTTTGTTTATCTGTTCATTTGTTGACGGACATTTGGGTTGTTTCTCCCTTCTGGCTACTGCGAATGATGCTGCTATGAATGTTGGTATACACATCAAAACAACCCTTTGATATAGTCATTATTTGAGTTATCTAAGTAAATGCATAGGCTTAATGGATTAGGAGTTAAGTAATTCTCCTAAGGTCTTAGAAGAATTCATGCCCTGGCTGGCATAGCTCAGTGGATTGAGCACAGGCTGCAAACCAAAGTGTCGCAGGTTCGATTCCCAGTCAGGGTACATGCCTGGGTTGCAGGCCATGACCCCCAGCAACCACACATTGATGTTTCTCTCTCTTTCTATCTACCTCCCTTCCCTCTCTAAAAAATAAATAAATAAATACAATCTTAAAAAAACCTCCCAAACTTAATAAATTAATTAAAAAAAAAAGAATTTATACCCAGGAAAAATATCTACAGAGTCTATATTCAGTGAACTTAATTTTCTGACAGACTGATCTTTCTTGATGAAATATATATTTACAACTTACCTGACTACCTTCTGGGCTAAAACAAGTTGCTATTCCATGTGCTACAGGGCCTGACATAGAATGAAAACTTGCATAAATATAAACACATAGCTGGCCGTGTGGACGAAGAGGAGGTATTTCTATATATCACATAACTGGTTTGTATTTAATTAGTACATATAATAGGCTTCTGTGATTGCTTACATAAAGTTCTCTAAAAGTACTGCATATTTGTATGAAAACATTATCATGAGACTTTCAATACTTGTAATATCTAGATTATATAACAGTTTGACAGCTGGCTAACTTCTAGTCAGTTATTTACAGAGCTAGAAGGGGGGTAAACTATGAAAATTGTGGAAGCTCCATCCAATTTTATGACACTTTTCTGAAAATCAATTTTGACAGAGAAGTCAATTCTGATTCATCTGCTTTTCTCATTGGCATAAAATGCAGAATATTATGGCAACAATAAGTAACAGGGGCCAGCTTTGGGAGCACCATTATCTTGGCATAGTTTTCCATTTCCTGTCTTCCAATTAGCGCTCACATATTAATAAGTAAACAAAATCAGAAGTTGGGATTTTAAGGAAAATAGAAAGAGATCTCAAGTGAAATGTAATGTGACATTGTTATCAAGTTGATGGATCGACTAGGAGGATAAGTGAGCTGACCTTATACGGGGTTTATGCGAGCTGTGCCGCGATGCTACAAGTTTTGACATGTCTTGTCAAAGGCACTGGTGTGCACTAGTAAATTCTAATCATCTCTTTATAAAAACTCAGTTCCTTCCTTCTCAGTCAAGAAGTAGTTAGGTTTGAGTTCAGCTCAGATAGCATAGATTTCTGGGAAAATTGAAAATCAACTCACAGAAGACATTGACATGGTGGCTTAATGCCTTTCAGACTTCTGAATAGGATTTTAAATTCAGAAAACTTCTTTTCTATTGTAGCCTGGAAAATAATAATAATAATGCAATAAAATGAAACCTATTCTCTAAATATATTAAAATGTATATGATTTGGCCCTATGTTTATATGTTGACTGTGTGGTTGGTTGTGAGTTAGACTGTGTGGGTCATATAGTTGACTACTCTTTGCTAGTTCTGTGACTTCAGATTAATTATCTCCATCCTTTGGCTTCCTCAGTAAAATGATAAAAATAATAAAATCTAGAGTTTTAGTGTCGTGAGAGGTGAGTGAAATAATAAAACTCACATGCTTTATGCATAGTGAGCAGTAAAACAACATTGCCTATTATATTTATTTCTGAATGATAATATTCATTCTGTTTTAAAATAAGGATTAAATAAGTGAACTTTAGATGTTGTATTAGCTATTGTCTCAAGATATTGTTGCAAAAGGTGAGCAGGCCCAGGTAAAACTTTGAAAAATATGTCAGGCCCTTGTGTGTTTAAGGCAATCAAATTCCCATGTGGAGAAATCCATTGCCACCCGTGACATTTTTGCTAAGAAGGGATTAAACAAATAAATTGTGTGTGTCTGTATACATATATGTATAATACATATATATATACATAATGTATATGTATATAGGCACACGCAGAGACACAGACGGCAGTGTGGTGATAGCCACAGGGAAAGGATGGTGGGAGGAGGTGGAGACGGGCAAAGAAGGTGGGGAGTGGGGACAGAAGGAGACTTTGCTTGGGGCGATGGGTGCGCGATGCATGATATAGATGATATTTGATTGAATTGTATACTTGAAACCTGGATAGTTTTGTGAACAAATGTCACACCAATAAATTTGAAATAAAATAAATTAAATTATTCTAAAATTATTGATAGACTGTGACAGGGTTTAGAGCCTCCATGAATTTTAAAACAAACAATGAGAAAAATCATTGCAGTAAGCATTTTCACCTTGGCTCTTTCACCCCCTCCAGGTTAATTAATCCTTCTTTCTTAACTATGGTTTCCCACCAGAGTGTCTGAATAAAAAAGATGAACAAGCCTCATCCTGGCAAAGGGAAAGCCTACAGTCTTAAAGTCAACTCATTATTTTAAGAAATTCACGATTTTTTTGTATTTTTGGTTTGGTTTGTTTTACCCTGTGATGTTAAAGCTCAACCACAAAGTATTTTATTAAGAAAATCCCCATAGTTCTTTCATAGTTAAGCCTGTAAGGCCTTGGCTATCTCTGGGAATATACTCTGTGATAGTCTTTTTAAGCATCCACAGATAATTTGAGCAAAATATTGTTGAATGGTAAAGATACCACTGAACAAATCAGTGAAATTATTTATCTCTCCCAAATACCTTATATTTAGCAAAATTTCCTTAAGGAATTTGGTTTAGCACTACATGGAAGATATTTTTTATCTTCTTCACTTTTTCTTTCTTTAATAATTGTGTAAGCTCAAAGAGTAAAGAGGGAATGGGGGCAAAGTAAAATGCTAGCCTCTGTTCTGGATGGTAACTGGAATTGCCTTACAGAGGCTGTAATACCAAAATGTAAGAGCATGACCTTCAGAACCTCTCTATACAACATTTTATAGAATTTCAGAAGATATTTCAGAACATAACATTCACATAAACCTTAAACTAGATTGCTTTCAAAATTTGAAGTGAAATCAAGATAAGCTGAAGTGTTTGCTTTGGACAAAATCAATTAAAAGGAAACAAAGTCAAGGGAAAATTGAATACTTTGACATCAAAAATGTCCCATAATTCTTAGAAGCCAGCATGTTTTATGAGAGTGACACACACCAAATCTCAACATGTGACATAGTCACAGGTCCTTTGAGTTGAGTATATCCTACAAAATTGAGAAATAGATGATTCTTATCTTCTCTGCCACATTTTTATCCCCACCCCATTATAACCTGGTACCTTCTTTCTATAAAAACAGTTCTTTTAAAAATCTGGTATCCATCAGTATAAAATTGCATTAACTCTCTCAAGAGTATTTGGAGGTTAAGCCTTGGAATTAAAAGTAGAGTTTATTACAACAGGGATTTCATCCACCAGCAACCTGGTAAGACTGCATTTGTGTGCCTCTGTGTGTGTGTGTGTACATATTTGTGTCTGTGTGCATGTGAAGTGATGAGGGAAGAAAATACAAGGAAACTGTCCTCGAAACCCTCTAGTTACTCATTTTATTCACTGATGTGTGAGGCTGTTGACTTATCAATGATGAAAGCCCTAGATGAGCCAAGGGAGTTGTATTTGATTAGAAGAGTAGTTTTTTTGATGTGTATGCTTGGGGACTTCTCATGGGAGGAGAGTGTGAACAAGAATTAGCTTTCAAGATTCCTTCTAATCAGAGTAAAATTATCTGAGCAATAATATTTGATCTGTGGTCTAAGTCTAAGCATCGCTGTGATTTAGTAGCCCTGGAAATGTTAACACATTTGTCCAGTCAGTGCTGTTTGTCACCGTATCCCTTGCCCGTCGTTATAATTTTGAGAAATGACAACATGCAGCCAGTTATGAACAGACACCAGGCCACACGTGTGCCACATGTAACCACAAATCCCAGGCCCAATGTTTTAGCATGTTAATTGTGTAAGCACCCAGTTCAGATAATTTAATCATGCCATAAAGAGGATCCAGTGATTTGCCACTTAAAGTCAGATGCATCTGTTGCCTTTAAATCTCTAGTCCAGATTCAATTTTCTCTTTCTCTCAGCTTCTTGCACAACCATAGTTTCAGAGGAGGAGAGTGCAAAGTGCAGAGAAATTGCTGAGCTGGTTTTAACCTAGCTGGTTTATTTTTTATTCTTCAAAATTGCCTAAGGTCCTCTGAGGTCCTTGATTTAATTTTCTCAACCCCAGAAGGAGCAAATGGAAAAGGCTCGGAGCAGCATGGGAGTTGTTTCAGGAGCAGTGTCGTGAATGTCCTGCTCGGGAGGGAGGTTTCGCCTCCACCTACGCTCTTGAGGGGGCAGCTGTGATGTCTCGATGGGATGAGAGAAAAATCAATATGCACGGCAATCTGGTGTCGTGCCCATGGGACCATGGAGGGAAAATACGCTGTGTGCCATCAGTGTGTCACAAATGAAGGTTGCCCCCGGCAACCAGGGCACCTCTGTGTTAAATTGGTGACTGATGGGAAGGAGCGATGGTTGTAACAGCAGAAACAGATATTCCCACTTCTTTGTCTCCCTTTTTTCATTTGCTTCAAAAATTCCTCCTCATTCTTCTGTCCTGACCCCATCATCGTTTGTGTGATATGTCTGGGTGTTCAGCACAAAAGTGGAATTGGGGGTGAAGAAACTCAGTACCGACTGAAATAATAAAAATGATAGACATGCCTGCTGGGACGTAGGGAGGGGCAGTTAGTGGCGTTTGACCAGAGAAGGTGAAACATAGCAGTGCTTTTACTCTTAGAGAAAGTCCTTACAAAGTGAGGCATACAACTGTTTCCTGCGGTGAGGGGACAGGAGGTAGATTTTTAGTCATTGAATGCCCTGAGGTCGTCGGGGGGGCGGTGCGCAGAGAAAATAATTTCTTCTTAGTTAGAAGTGCTTGGGATTGTTTATTTTCTTAAATTATGTTGTTTGCCAAGGAGTGAATATGGATGATACACTTAAAAGCCTCCAGAACCAACAGTTTTCTTCAGGAAAGCCTGCTTACAGGGTGTCCACATGGGAGGTGGAGGCAGCAGACACCTCATTTTTTCTCCTTGAAGCCTCGCATGCCCACTTCATAGACCCAAGACACCGTATCCCTTTAGGGAGTTTGTGAGTGCCCGCGCTGGCCTGTGGAGCTGTGATATTGGGTGCCGATGAACATGGGGCTTCTGTTCACCCTGGCAGACAACCAGGAAGGCAGCCAGTATCTGCTCTTCTTTCTGTAAAAGGATGATCAGTTCAGAAGAACTAGTGTTAATACAGTGCTGATGGTTCCTGGGAGAATTCTAAGACTGGACTTCTCCATTACTGGGAAAGAGTTATTTTTCACACTAGTTTAGGAGGCTGTGTAGACCACTCCTGGGAACATAAATGCTTGCCCCATTCAAAGAAAATGACCTCATGGAGACAGTCACATCAACTCAGTGCTTGTTTTCCTTTCATGAGCTTTGTTCTCAGGATGTATTCCAGCTGTCTTTTTTTTCTCCATAGGAAGCAATCAACTACTAAAAGAGTTTATATACTTGTGAAACTCAACGTGGATTATTCACATAGGATAGAAGGGATCTCAGACTTATGATTCCTTACCAATATAAGGTGGTCAGAACCTTGCAGATGCTGCCACCAACGCCCTGAGTTTCCCATGCCCAGACATGCCAAACCTCACTGTGTTCTTCCATATCACTGCTGTCTGTGAGTATTTGGGCTGTGTTTCCTTGGGGCTGTTTTCAGACCAAGACATCAGAAAACTTTTGTGCTCTGAGCACTGGGCAGGAGGAAGGATATGGTCATAAAGATTTCTGCTTTCACAGAATTATTACGAAATTTTTGTGCCAGGACGGTGACTTCACATGTCACAATGGCATAGGCGGCAAGTCCACCTATGGGGAGAAATTTGATGATGAGAATTTCATCCTGTAGCACACTTGTCCTGGCATCTTGTCCATGGAAAATGCTGGACCCAACACAAATGGTTCCCAGTTTTTCATCTTCACTGCCAGGAATGAGTGGCTGGATGGCAATCATGTGGGTTTCAGCCAAGTGAAAGACGGTCTGTATGTTGTGACAGCCATGGAGTGCTACGGGTCCAGGAATGGCAAGACCAGCAAGAAGATTCACCATTGCTGATTGTGGACAACTCTAATGAATTTGACTTGTGTTTTATCTTACCCACCAGACCATTCCTTTTGTCACTCAGGAGAGGCCCCCTTCACCCCCATCTGCTTGGAATGTTCTATAATGTTTGTGTTCTCACTGCCGATCAATGAATTCCATATTTTCCTTACACCTTCCAAGTCTAGCTGGATTGCAGAGTTAAATTTACGATTATGAAATAAAAACTGAACAAAAAAGATACTCAAGGAACACTTATGAAAGGAATGAAGGCCAGTTTGAAGTCAGGGTGATGAGGGTGTAGGGACAAGAGACAGAGAGTGTCTTGTGAGTGGGGGTAGTGCAAGTTGGATTAGGATGGGAGGACCCATATTGATTCCTTCAAGGCTACAGGGGTACTCTTTATGCCAGTTAAAATAAAATAGTATGAAGCAGCAGATGCTAATATTCTTCCAAAAGACAGGAGTAGACAGAGGGGAACTATTCCATGCCACTGAAAATAAGGACATGTGCTATACGGGTTGGCATTGTTCCTCTTTGATCTATTATATATAGATTATTTTAATTTTATAATTTTTATCATAAATTATTTCAAATGTTTTAAAGTACTTATAATACATGTGTAAATTTTAAGAGTAATAATAAAACACATGTGTACCCATGACCCAGCTTAAAAAGCAGCACGTTTTCAATATGACTGAACCCACCTGCATGAAAACACTGGTGTTTTTCCACAGCCTTTTCCTAAGAGGTAACCACAGGCCATCTTTTGGATAAGGGATGACACTCTAACCAACTGAGCCACACCAACCAAGTCCAGTCCTCTTTTCTTTATCTAGTTTAGGAATCTTCCCTTTCTTCTAGATGACTATTCTAGATCATTCTTTCAACATCAAACATTTCTTTCCAGATCTTCCTCTCAGCTGTTGACCTACTGGCCTAGAAAAAAGAACTTGTACATGCTGCTAGACCACATACATCCACCCATCTGTTTTTGTTCCATAGACTTTATCTTGTCTCCTAACAGCAGATGAGCTTTATGTGTCTGCCATCTAAGAACAAAACTTGCACCTGTGTAGTGGATCCCAGTTCCCTCACCTAAAACAAAAACCCTACTCTCTTCTTTCTCCTGCATCATTTGCTTTTCTGTCAGTACTAACATGATGGTAACATGCTTCTGGTTACTATCAATGTTTCCTTTTTCTGTATTTCTCCTGAGCAGTTATTTCTATGTAACATGCACAATATTTTTAATTATTCAAATCTTGTTTAAAACACAACCTTTCTGACAGAATATAAGTTCCACAAACACAGGGATATTTTTATCTCTTTTGGACACTGCTTTATCCTCAGCAAAACGGTGCCTACCCCATAAAAGGTGCTCAGTAAACTTCCTGAATGAATGGATAAAAAGTATGATTCAAACAGTACTTTTATGAGCTGGCCACATGCTAAATTATTTGCAGATTTTTTTTCAGTCAATCCATGTATTGATATTATAAGGTAGAGATAGAAATCCCAACTTTCCAAATGAGAAAATTTGGGCTACAGTAAAGAAAATTAATTTGCTTTTCCAAGATCACAATTAAGCTGGAATTCACATTTAGCAACAACTCCAAAGTTGTATTCTTACCCAGTAAGCTTCACATAATGCTCCACATTCCTCATGATCTTGACATCACCATGTTTCATTAAGCAAGATTTATAACAAATATACCACTGTCTAATTATGAGTACCCTATTCTCTTTCTGTCACTCTCATTCCTCTTAGAATGACAAAGCTTGGTAATAAGGTTCTTGGATCCTTTCTTAAAACACTGATTTTTATCTGTATTAATTTTTTATTGTTTCATTGTTTCTGTAACAAAATACCCAAAAGTTGGTAGCTTAAAACAATACAGATTTATTGCATTACAGTTCCGGAGGTTGGAAGTCTGAAATTTGGTCTTATGAAGCTAAAATCAAGCTGTTGTAAGGCCTGTGTTTCTTCTCAAGGTTCTAAAGGAGAATTGGATTCCTTGTTTTTGCCAGCCTCTAGAGGCTACCCACATTCTTTGGTTAACCGCCATCTTGTATTTTAAAAGCTATCAATGGCTGGTTCAGACCTTCTCGTGCTCTATCACTTTGACTCTGACCTTCCTCCCTCCCTTATAAGGACCCTGTGGTTACATTGACTCCATCGAACAATCCAGGATGATATACCCATTTCAATATCCTTCACTTAATCACACCTACACATTTCTTTTACATGTAAGGTAATAAAGTCACAGGTTCTGAGAATTAGAAACGGACTAATTTCAGGGGAAGACATTACTCAGCATACCATAGCCTACTCCTTGGCACACCAAGTTTCATGGCCATCCCATCTCAAGGTCTCCAAAAGTCTCAACCTATTTCAGCATCAACTCAAGTCCAAAAATCTCATCTGGGTTTCATCAACTCCAAAGTTCATCATCGAATTATCTAAATTATCTACATTTTTTATGGGTGAAGTTCTGGGTATAATCCATCTTTGATAAAAAAGAAATCCTCTCTATTTGTGCAACTGCGAAACTAGAAAACAAGTTATCTCCTCTGAAAATAATAATGGTGAGACATGTATAAGAAAACAGTTGTAGATGCTTCCATTCCAAAAATGAGACAATGAAATGAAACAAGGAATCATTTGCCTTAAGAAATTTAGAAATATAACCAAAGCAAACTCCATTAAGTTTTAACGCTTAGAAATAATCATTGGTGGTTCCAGGTTCCACAGATCTGACCCCAGGCCTTGCCCCCAAAATCATCCTTCACTTATGAAAGTGAGCATGTGCAGCTGTACTGTCTGTCTCCTTCAGTGCAAGCAGGTACTGTTTCTGCTGGTACAATAGTCTTAAAAAACCTGTGGATCTCTTGTGTATGTCATGGGAATTCACCCCATTAGACTCTAAACTAATTGGCCAGGAAACATATCAGTTTATGGAGTACTTCCTTTGATCTGCTGATGCCTGGCAATATTGCTCACCCCAAGACAACCTCTCCCCAATACCTCCTCATGATATTCAGTTTCACCTATATGGGGGGCTGGGAAGGGAAAAAGGGGGAGTGCAGGGTATGCTGTGATTAAAGAGTATTTGTGGTGGTATTTTATATTAGGAAGGGCATGCTTTATAAAATTCAGGCAGCATAGACAGGTACAATGAGTGACATACCCAGAATAGAAAAATATCACAGGTGTTTTTA
This sequence comes from Phyllostomus hastatus, assembly GCF_019186645.2. Taxonomy (NCBI): domain Eukaryota; kingdom Metazoa; phylum Chordata; class Mammalia; order Chiroptera; family Phyllostomidae; genus Phyllostomus; species Phyllostomus hastatus. Next base: position 28,921,643 of record NW_025333709.1, on the reverse strand, counting down.
TGAACAAAATTATTCAATAGATCACAAAAGGCTTATATATTGAATGATACAGTGTAAATGAGGAAATAGTAGTATATTACTAATTTTCCTCAACAAGCATGTGTTGAATATATATTACAATGAAGGTCACTAAGGCTTGGAAACAATAAGGTGACAAGATGTGGTCTTTTACCTCAAGAAGCTTATATTTCCATAGGGGATCATAGCTTTTATATTCAGACATTTTACAATATGACTTGGAAGCACTATAATAAAGTTATGAACCTGGAGCCTGTAATATAACAGCAACACTACTGATTTGATTGGTGAAATGGACAATTTAGCACTATTTACCTTCATCAGATTTAGTTGTGATTATTAAGAAAAATCAACAGTTCTAATGAGCCATTCGATTAGGTCAACAAAAATGCATTAGCAGATGGGCTTCTTTATCGCACCACATTAACATTAATGAATTGGGGGCAGCGTGGATGGGATCAGAGCCTGGAAAACACAGTTGTTAAAAAAAAAGTAACCCAGGAAAAACAAAATCCAATGAACAAATTTACTCAAATGACACAAAACCAAACAGATTAAGCATACCTGTAGGCAGGTCTAAGCTCTTTCAGAAGAAAGCTGTGTAGAATATAAACACATCACTCTGCCCATTTGCTAATGCTAGATGCCCCAGGGAGCTCTAGTCGTTCTCAGTGATGTCTGGCCTCCTCCAGAGGACACCTAGTTGTTGCTGTAGTTTCTGAAAAAAGCCCTTGCCAATGAGTCATGGACTTTGTTCTAATTCTGTTTCTGCTACTGATTTGCTACCCTACATAACTTAAATCTCACTATGCCTCAGTCTTTTCTGTAACGCAACAAGTGCACGCTGAGAGAGTCTGTGTGTGAAGCACATAAGGGCTAAAAGGAAGAACAAATCATAAATACGGCCCTCAAGAAGCTCACATTCTAGTGGTGTGAGGACAAAGACACAATGAAATGCTCTTTGGTATACATAATGTACAATGTTTATACAAGGTACAGAAACAAAAAAAGTATATTTATTCTGGCCACACCATCATTTCATAGAAAGAAAATACTCCAATTTTTATTTTTAAGAAAACACTATGCTGCTAAGAACATATATTTATGTATGCATATACATATATATAGATTCAGATTTTTATGAATTGAGTTATGTATTTCTCTAGAACTCCAACAACACATCTCAACTTTGTTCTAGGTACTATTTACATATCTTTTGTCCCTAGAACACCTTTGTCCTCTGGTAAGCCATAACTTGAGGGAGTTTTTGGGCCTATTCTGGGGGAGAGAGGAATTCTTTTTCACTATTCTTTTTGTATGCATCTTGCTCCCTTGTTTGCATGTGCACGGAATCTTCAGCACTTTACCTGGTCTGCCCTTGAGGTGACATCTGAGAGTCTAGGCTGTATCGATGCCAGATCTCCCTGGTGCTGCCATCATAAGCATGAAATGACCATAGTACAAAACTGGTGAAGACCAAAGCCCCAGTAGATAGTTTCTGAAGGCTTCTGAAAGTCCTTGAAAAGGAATTGTGAGGAAAGCTGACCATTCATTTTGGCCTGTGAGCATTCACTTATATTTCACGTATGAGTTTTTCAGTTGGACAAATAATCTACTCTCTGCTCAAGAATTATCTGTGAGAAGAATATCCGAGAAATCATTGTCTAATAGATCCATAGCCCTTGCTTCCCAAGGTTGTCTCCCAGTGTGTGTTTTGGGAGGGATCTTTTAAGATACAGTATTTGGTAAATAAATGACCATTAACACCACTGATTTTATTCTAAAGTCTTAAATGTTCACTGCTATTATATGTTTTGAGCTCTCTGCAAAACTGTGAATGTCTGCAATGATCTGCCTTTACTTTTTCAATTCACATTGTACCACAAAAACAGTATTGTGTTTGGGATCCGGAGAAGGGATGACTATAGCCTTGGCATCAGAGGGAATTACTGTTGAATCATTGGGGACCTTAGGCAATTCACCTAAACCGCCAAAGTCTTAATTTCTCAATAATAAAAATTTTAAAAATTGTGTTTCTTCCCCTTTTGGTGAGAGAATGAAATAAAATAATTCAGTAAAGTATTCAAGACAGTGCCTGAACCTAATCAGTTCTTAATGGTAGCACTGTTAGCAACATCAAATAAATGGATGAATGAATGAATAAATACAGAAATAAATACTGTATTGCATTTGGAGGTGTGAGTCCTTGTGTATATAAAGTTCTATCAGAATTTTAATCCTTATGAACATTTAGACAATTTTAATTTTTGAGCATATGGTGGTGGAACTATTTTAAAAGTAGAAATCATAATTTGGGATGGTGATTTATGTAGGTAGGGCACAATCACCACCCACCTCACCCACCTCTACATAATGTTAAGAGGCAGGATTCACTATGAAGCTAATGAAACTCCAATTTCATGGCCTCTCGTCTTCACTGAACCCTTTACAAGGCTACAGAAGGAGCCGTATGGGTATGTATTAAATTGTGTAACGTCGAGGCTCCTACACTCTAGATATGCCTCTGCCCTAGTCCCAAGCCACTTCTCAGCATATGGCTGTGGTTGTTCAAGGAACGTCACATCCTTTGCATGCTAAGTGCACTGCATGTTGAGAATCATGGCCCACTTCTCACTGACACCAAATCCTCTCTCTTTAGAGTATATTCATTGAGTCCTGCAGTTCCTCTTGGACATGCCTTCACTGAGAAGGTCGTCAATAAATTATCTTATTAAGTGTTTAAGAAAATACTTTTATTTAGTAACTTTTGTACATTGGTGTGCTGGTTTGAGTAACACCCACCTGATGACTCATGGGCAAAATAGTATTTGTCATAAGAACATTGAACTCGCAGTGTGTTACTAAAATAAATCAAGCAAAAGGAAAATTTGAAAATAATACAATAGTTCTGGAATGAGGAGAAGAGATAAAATAACCTCAAACAATATCTTTATGTATTTTCACTCATTTTTAATAATGGAAATGGCAGATGGAAAAGGCAAAATAAACAGACTGGCAGAAACAACTACTCATTATAAATAGAGTTTAGCCATTGAAAAAAATGTAAGATCATTAAGAAGTATCTGCATTATTGTGTGACATTTGGAATACACGGCTCAGGCTGTTTTCTGATTCCAGACAAGGAGACCATCTGACAAAGTGACGTCAATTCTATTCCACACTGTTGAACTTATGCCCTGGTTTAATCAGCTTGACATGAGTTTTGCCAGACATAAAACAGTGTAGTAATGATGTTGAGATGAGAGTACTAGAATCAAAGCACAAGTCATTTTATAATTTTTACCAGTTAATGAGACTGGTAAAAATTTAAAGAGAAGCAGAGTGTAGTTTAATGCTGTTGTTTTCAGAATAATAATCTGTTGTCTCTCATTCTTGAATATTGTGTCTGAAATAATGCATTTTGCATGGAATTTAGATGATGAAAAGAAGCTGCTGACCTTCTCTTGGTCATAAAAATGGCATTGAGGTATCAATCACATTTTGCATAATCTTGCTTTATCACTATCAACTGATAAAGATTCGAAACCTCTAATGAAGAATTAAAAAATGGGGTGCTAGTTTAATATTAATCCACTATACATATATATATAGTACAAATAAATATATACAAATATATATATTTGTATATATACACATGTATATGCATATACTTTATCCCATTTCTGCATCATCCCCCTTGCACAAAATTACATTGATAAAGTAGGTTTAGACTCAATACTTTTTTTACTGTAATTTATTTCATTATGAAAAAACTTGGGTTGATTGATTTTTAAACAGGCAAGGAAGACTTAATTCAGGATGTTTGCAGTAGAAGAGAGAAATTGAACACAACACCATTGAAACAAAAGGTGGAAGACGTTTCAAAGCCCTGGAGTGTTAGTGGAAAAATACTAGCAACATTATTGGTAAGACTACTTAATGGAATTGGGTCATCTGTTCCTAATTGGTACTTGTGGAAGGTAGGTTCTTACCCTCCCATAGAGACGGGGAGATGGGGTCCTTGTCTTTCTCGATGATTATATTTCAAAGGAATGGCTTCCAGGTCCTTGAGGAAGACATTACTGGGGGGACAGATTGAGGTAACACTCTTCATAAAAGGTCATTTAGGCAGACTCTATGACTTGTCAAACATTTTAGATATATGTTTTATTTTAATCACCCTTCAAAACTAAGAGATACTTGATGTTAATCATTTTTACAAATGAGAATATGGAGCCTTAGAGAGATTAAGTAAATTGTCTGTGCTCACCGATTGCACGAAACCCAGTTCTGAGTCCCAGTTCATTCATTTGTAAAGAGCACCACATGTCTGCTAGTGCTGTGGGGAGGATGAGAGACTTGCCTTTGTCTGCAGAGGGATGGCTCCAAAGGTGTTTGTAGGTGGAGAGTCATGGCAGCTCTGAAGCCTGAGCACCTTGGTTTGAATTTGTAGCTTCTCTGCTTTTTAGACATGCAAAGTTGAAGTCATTTGCCTGCTTTTTATCTCAGTTTTCTCTTCTATTAAAATAGGGATCAAAAGAATTACCTTATGATTGTTACAAGGATTAAATGAGTCAATACACTTAGAACAGCACCTAGGACTTCATTCCATCCAGTTTGGCTGTAATCAATATTGAGGTGGTCTCTTGACAACTGAATACATTCATTTTATATTCCTCCACCTTGATTTTTAAAAAATTTTACAGTGAAGTAAATCTATCACAGAATCTACTGTTTGTGGGACTACAGTGCATAGTTGGAGAGTATGATCTTTTATTCCAAGGTGCCCACCATGTCGAGGGAGAAACATAACACATTTAATTATAAATGAGTAATTCAAAACTGCTATATGTGTATTTTTAAAATGATTTCTTATCTTAAGATAAAATCTGTTCTGCTTTATTTCTAAAATTATTCAAAATTTATTTTAATCCAGAGCCACTTTAAATCCTTATAAAATAAGGCAGCTTGAACATCTTAAACAGTCAATGATGTCATAAAGAAAAAATATATAATGGCCAGTAATTGAATTATAGACTGACATGTATTTTTGAAATATTCTTTTAAATTTTTTTTTATTCTGTCAAAATTTCAGTCAAGCAGAATTGATTTTTCTTCTTTTTTTCACAAAATAATATATTTGTTTTGCTTGGAAATCAGGTGACTCGAGAGCCCTCAAGAATGTTTGCAGTGGCTCTCAAAAGCTTATATAGGGGAGAGTCATCAGCACAGATGCTACTCTCCTTAGTGCAGACGCATTTTGGTCTTCACGCCACTTGCCATCAGGCTGGTATAGAAGTAGGCATTAAAGACACAGTGACCCAGTGTCTCTTTTTCAAGAACTCTCTTAAGCATGCAGTTATATCTTATCCTGATTCTGGTGTGGTAACTCTTGAGCCTTAAAAAAAATAAAAAGAAAAGAAAAAAATTCAAGGATGGCAACAACAAAAAGAAAATGTGGATTATAGCTTGGTAATATTATAGGTTTATTAAATAATTTAGGTGCTTCAAAGTCTTTAAATGACTACATGTTATAATTTTTCATTTTTTCAGTACATGAATCAGCATTTCCTCTATGTGATTGGGAGTCTCCTTGCATCACTTGCTTGGGCTTTTATTTAAATATTTGAAATTCAGTTCCATTATTTATTTGGCAGTTTAACTGTTTTGTCTGTTGCATTTTTAGCTTCTCACATGCTGTGGACCCTTCCTCTTTTCTTCACAGAAACCTCCAAATCTGTAAGGTTCTAAAACTAATCCTCCTACTCCCTTGCTTCTTAGTCCTTTCGTCATAATTACCTTCCTGTCATGGCCAGTCTTCTGGAAAAGCATGTAAATTAAGTTGATTTCTATCAAAGTGGTCTTTCACTTCCAGCACCTTACTGAAAACACTCTTATCTAGCTTTGATATATTAACTGTATAAATTTTTCCAATGCTTTTGTGCTAACAATTTACTAATTGTCAAATACACTGGATTTTCTTAGTCTCATCCTGCTCGGCTTTCATTTCTGTAACTAACAAATATTTGTGAACTTTGTTCCATGAGTCATGCATTTCATTAATGACTGAGAGTGGCTGAAACTGGTGAATAAGGAAGAAAAGAGTTCCTGCATATGTGAATATTATGAGGGAGTTTGGGGCAAAATAAAAGTTAGTGACCTATTTTAGGTAAGATGGTTATTACTGGTGAGGGTGATATTTGAGCTCAACACTGAAAGATAAGAAATTCACCAGATGACTTGGGGAAAGAGAATTCTAGAAAAGTGATGACCAAAGAGCTTTGAGGTATGGAAGAGCTAGGCATTTTGTAGTAAAGGCAAGAAGAAAAGTTTTAGGGCTATTTGTTTTCCCTGTCCTTGTTAAATCGCGCTAACATGGGCTTAGGGACTTAGCTCTCTAATGGTTCTCTGTCTCAGACCATTTTTTCCTTCATTTTCCAACTTGTCTTCCATGTGGACATTTTCTTTCTAGGTGAGGGAAAGGAGAAGAAATGGGTCATAATTTCTTTGCTAGGAGTTTGATGCCTCAAAAAGACCTGAATTTTGTTTTTTAAAAATCTGAAAATTCAAGGAGTAAAATGTACAGTGCCAGGGCCAGGAAAAATGCTATGCCCGAGTTAGAACTTCGTCCTGCACCAGCAGAGTTTACAGCCAAAGATCTATCACCGTCATCAGCCCAGATTGAGTTTTCCATGTTCACAGTCCTGTGCAATGGTTTAGAACCAACAATAGTGGTTTAGTATTTATACTTCAAATGTGGTCCCAGAATCTCAGGTGCTAACTTTAGACACATAGCATTCTTAACTCAAAGTATGCATTTTTACAAGATCCCTAAGTGATTCACACACACAAATTAACCCACAGAAACAGAAACCAGAGTGGTGATTGCCAGAGGTGGGGGACAAGGGTGGGGAACATGGGTAAAGTTGGCTCAATGGTTCAAATCACAAAAAGAAAAATTGCAATTCTGTGAGATAATGGATGCTGACTAAACTTATCAAGGTAATTATTTTGCAATGTATTTTACAAATCATTATGTTGGATGCCTTAAACTAATGCAATGTTATATGCCAACTCTATCTCAATAAATGTTGAAAAAAGCTAAAGTTGGAGATCTAGGCAAATTGGGAATCAGGCCAGCTGGGGTTTAAATCCTGGGTCCCACTTCTTATTACCTTTGTGGCCTTGCCCAACTTAACCACTCAGAATTTTAATTCTATACCTTTTTTTTTCTCAGAAGAATATATTCACTGTGATCAGAAGTAGGGAGACTTAAAACTTATCAAGGTAATTAGTTTGCAATGTATTTTGCAAATCATTATGTTGGATGCCTTAAACAAACACAATGTTATATTAACTGACCATTTGAAAATGTCTGTGATAGCTTTCGAAAGTACAAATGGAGGGGAAGTGCTGACAATGATCAGGTGTGTTGGAAAGATTAAAAAATATGTCAAAAGCTATTAGCACATATTTTATATCAGTTTATAGTATTGAACAATATATGTTAGCTTCTCTTGTTTGCCAAGTCCATTAAAATTCATCATTAATTGCATTGATTTGGAGAGAGTTGACTAGGATGAGCAGGTAATATGTGGGCAGTACTTACTATCTTAGCTGCTGAGTAAGCTGCTGGAAGATGTATCATATGACACATTCAATTATTTTCATAACTCTATTTCCCCAAAGATGATCCCAGCTGCCTTTTCAGAGAAATACTGTCAGGTATCTTCACACTGTTCTACTCATTGAACAAAGTAAAGGTAATATATTAAATAGGAATTCAAAGTTACTTCTATAATTGAACTATTTGTTCTGGCTTTATCTTGCTGAGAACACAGAGCAGACCTACGTGGACTGAAGTGCTTTCCCCACCTTTGGGAACATTGAGTAGTGGAAATAATTGAATGTGTCATATGGTACCTCTTCTGGCAGCTTGCTCAACAGCTAGGGTAGTAAGTACTGCCTACACAATCCCTGCTCTTCAGCTCTACCCAAATCAGTTCAATTGATGGTGAATTTCTAATGGATTTAGCAAACAAGAGAAGCTTACCTGTTATGTGTATTGTGCACTTAAGATAAACCAATATACAATATGTGCTAATAGCTTTTGAAATACTATCTTTTTAAATCTTTGCAAAAAAATTATCTTGGATTATGAGCTCCAGCATAGCTGCTTATTACCAAAGATGGGCCACTGGGCACCAGTGAAAGGCTTAAGGATGTCTTCTTGTGTTACAGTGTTGTATAACAGTGCTTGGAATCTCACTGCATTAATAAAACAACACAGTAGTCCAATACAAGTCAAAAATTATTTATTGAGTTCCCACAGTTCCGGGAACTCTGCTAGGTCCTGGGGAAAGAAAGATGCATACAACTCGCTACTGTACCTGTAGGAACTCACAACCCAGGGCAGTATAGGAGGCAGACTCTGTGATTTTGGGGAGACAAATGCCAAGCTTCTTAACAAAACTCCTGTTTAGAAATACAAATCAGCTACTAAAAATCCAACACAGCCTCAGCCTTGCTATGCTCCATCCTGGGCATTCTTTCCAAAAAGTGCCTTGTTAAAAAACAATTCTAAGAGAGTTGTGAACTTATTTTCTAAACTTGGATTGTTCAGCACTGCCATGACACTAGGTATAAGGACACGACTTCCCCTCATAGGCTCAACTCCTGCACTTCGCCTGTACGTTACATTCTCCATCCACAGCAAGATGGTGCTAGTATCTCCATTGCCCTGATAGCTATTTCCTTCTCCTGACATTTTCTGTTGGTAACCTTTTTAGAAACCCTTACAACTGAGGTCAAAATATCGTCTTCACCATCAAAAATCATAAAAAATCTCATCATCAAAAATCTCTGCTCTCCTCATTTTTCTTTGGAAGATTTAGGCCCCCTTTGCTTTGTGGTGCTATTCCGTTTTTGTGGATTTCTACTCCTACAACACTTGGTACTGAAGTCATCTCTTTCTCAAATTTTCTTTCCCTCTAAATGCACTTATATGCATCAATTTTTTATCTTCAGCGATTGGTAATGTTGCTAGCACATAGCGGTGCTTCAGGAAAGCTTGTTGAATGGATAATTAGAGATTAATTACATAGGCTAAGTGCCTGATATAGATGGACACTTATCATAAACCCCAACACAATGCAGGTTGGATTTATATAAATAAAGAAGTTACATGTGAACTTTAGCACAAAAGAAGTTTGAGTATTTTATTTGGGTACTATCAGTGATCTTTAAATATGTTAATTGGTGAAATGTTATTATTTAATAAAGCTTATGTTGACTCAATAATATGCTTTATATATTTTTTTTAAACTCTCATGGACCAGTTTATAATGTCACATACACTGTAGAAGAGGTAACAGAGGGAAAGGTTTCTTGATTTCCTTTCTATAAAGTACATTGGATTTCTGACAAACCAATGAACTCTAAGAGTAAAAACATTTTTTGATATGTAAGAATTTTCAGAGACAACTATTGATCACAGTCCAGAAAGCACTGCATAATTCAACTTGGCACCCAAAATGCATCTTCCCCTTGGAAGGTCAATTAGATTTTGGGGTGAAAAATCAACCAGAGACACACCTGGTGAATAACATGGGTTATCAATCTACAAAAATATCATTTTGCATTTAAAAAATTCTAAAAAAAATTATAAAGTAATAAAATTAACCTCTTTTAGTGGTTTGTAAACTAATTCTGAACTAACTTTGAAGACAAATAAATGTCAGCTTCTTTTTAAAAAAAAGATTTAATTTGACTGGGGACAGACACTCATTTAGATGTACATTTTGTGTCATATTTATTCATTAAGTCCTTTATTGCATTCACGCACTCATCCAACAAATACTACCTGAGCACTCACTATGTGCTAATCACGATCTAGTCGGTGGGGTGACAGCAGGCAACAAAAGAAATCTGTGTACTCAGGCAACGGAATTGACAATCTGGCATTTGGAGATAGGAATCACAGTATAAACAAGTACATGATTTGAAAAATAGTTTAATAGCCAAGAAACAAACCAGGGGAAGAGGAAAGAGAGTGACAGAGGACCTCTGTGATTGGCTGGCATTGTGGGATCTGGTGAAGGAGCCAGCTTTGTGGACATCTGGAGGAAGATCCTCCAGGCAGAGGGGTTAGGAAGAACAGGGCCCTAGGCACCACTTAGCCTGGCATCTATGAGCTAGAAGGCCTTTGCGACCTGAGTGAAATGTTTGAAGGGAAGAGGTAAGAAATGGGGTGTGGGAGGTAGCCTGGGTCCAGATAATGTGCTGTCTCATTTGGATTCTTTTCTAAGAGAGGCAAAAAGTCCTAAGAGGGTTTTTAGTAGACAAATGACATGACCTAACTTCTATTTTAAGCATCACCATGGGTGCTATTAATCTAACAGAAGTAGAAGAAGGGGCTAATAACTTAAAGGGGAAATCTCAGTTTGAGTGGGTCCATGAACTTGATGCTAAGCTGTACGTATGCTCATGCATGTGAATGTATGTGAGTGCATATTGTTTTCATTGAGGGTACAGATCACTTGTTATACCAGCTTCTCAGAAATATCTGTGACCCCAAAGAATTGCTGTTGTCAGGGAGCAAGGGCAGGCACATTCAAGCAAGAAATGGTTCCAAGAGAGTGTAACAATGTAGGGGATGGAATGTGGTTGGAGCCAGGGTTTAATCAGGATATAATGAACTTGTGGCTATCCTTCATGTGGATATGCAATGTGTTCAACTAAAAAAACATTTATTTGCCAATGTGGATCCCATTTAATTTCTTAATAATTTTGAGTGACTTGAAGTGGAAGTTGGATTTGGGCTCCGCCTTTGCTGCCAGCAAGCCATGTGGCCTTAACATCTCTTGACGTAAACTTGCTTATCTACAAACCGGATTGTTATGTGAATAACATAATCACTATGTAAAATCAATGGACAAGCATGCAGTGTAGATTGGATAACTTGTTTAGTACAGGGACTAAATACAGTGCCCAACGCCCTGGAATCTCACAGTTTCTGCTTGTTCACTTTAGCACTTCCAATATTTACATGTGCAACCTTTTGAAAGTCATTTAACTACCCTTGGGCCTTTAGTTCTTCATTTAAAATAGGTATACTAGTTTACCTAAGAGGGATTTTGTACAAATGCAATAAAATAATTTATGCAATTTTTTCATAGTGCCTGATATATGGCAAAGATTCAATAAAGGCTAGCATCCTATTCAATTGTTGGCTATGAGTTCATAGTTTGGACAGCTAACCGACATTGCTAACCGGTCTCTCTAGTGGGGGATCCTATTATAATATAATGGAATTAATGTTGTTCTCTTTAGTTGGTGATGTTATTGTTTAATGGGATACTTCTAAGTTATTTTACAATCATGGATAATTTTTGAGTTCCACGATTATGGTTTATGTGTAACTGTCAGTTTAACATAGGTGTGGGGGTGCTTTAAAGATGCAGAAAAATAAATTGGTTACAAATATAACTAATTTCATGAGCCCTCCACAACACATGGGCCATTTTCACTGATGCCTCTTGTTCCTAAACTCTAGATTCCTTGAATTGTTAGCTTTTTTAAAGCACTTTGAGATTACTTAAATATTTCAGACAAGTTTCCTGCATAAATTAAAGTTTACACCAGCCTTTCCAATTTTAGCCAAATTAAAAATTACAAATAGGGACTTTTCTGCAATTTGGGATCCATATACCCATCCTTAGTATGTTTGCTGGTGTGCTGAGTGTGGAGTTACTGACTTTCTGACAGACGACTGAAAGGTCCTTTAAACATGGTGATTAAAAGAGGGAGCTCAGAACTGACTCCTTAGGTTTGTTTTAGTGATGTTTATTTTCAAACACTCTCCCACCAGTTAGTTCCTTTGGTTTGCAAAACTGAAGACACATGCAAGAAATGCTGATCACAATTCTATTTGTTAGAAAGTTTTGAGACATGTGCTCAGTGTCAGTGCCATATTTTGGAGTCATGCAGTGAGGATTTAAAAAGACATTTAATAAGCACTTGAGGATCTTCTGGAAAAACTTATATATAACCCAGTCATGGCCAGTTTTGAATGTCACTTGATGTTTTTATTGGGTTAAGTATAGCATAGCCGAGCATGGTACTCCTGCATGAGACATCTGAACAGGAGGACTAGATTCCAAAAAAAGGAGCAATCTGTTGCTATTAGCTTGAAGCAATTCTGTCCCAGGACTTGAGAGCTGGAATTTGCAGGCAAATTTCTGATCACTGTTTCCATCCATTAAGATTACTTTAAAAAAATGGGCTCAATAACTGTCACGTACTGAACCCTTGCTATTTGTCAGATGCTCTACATACAATCATACATACAATAGAAATCCTGTGACCTAATTATTGTTATTAGCATCTTCAGATGAAGAAACTGAAGTACTGGAAGTACTGGAAACTCCCAAGTTTTGCAGGCAATAGGAAGAACTACAACTTGAGTGCAGTTGTGTATGATTCCATTGCTTCACTTAATAACACTGTTTTTTACAAGAAGAGTGAGCCGTGACTGGTTCCATATATCTTATGTCAGGAAGATTAAATCTTGACCTTTAGATTTCAGGCTGAAATTTAATTCATTCCATTATATGACTGATTTCACATAAGCTGTGACCTTTTACTTCATGGTGGAGAGGTGGTACAGACATTTTTCCAAGAAGCAGTAGTTTAAGTTCTTTCTAAGAATTTATTTTGAAGAAAGCAAAGGGACCAAGAGGAGGAAGGTCACCTTTTACTGGGGAGACCAAAAGAGCTCTACAATGACCTACTACATGTGAATAATCTCTTGAGGAAGTGTGCAGTGAAAAAAAATGGAAAGACTTTGTTCACTTTCATGTTCTAAGAACTGGTCATTTTTATAAAAGTGCAGAGATGAGCATTGAGAAAATAACTCCCTGGCAAAGAAAAAGAAAAAGAATGTTGTAAATATAAGCAGACTATTTCTTGAAGCCCCATAAAAATAAGCCAAATTAAAAATAATGAAATACCTATTTTAGAGGAGTGAAAGCAGGTATGTTAGGTTTGTGGCCCTAAGTCGTGGCTCAGGAAGAAATAAAAGTGAAACATAGCCATGAGAAAGCAAAGTAATCATTCTGTGGTAACAAGGTGGACCTCTAATCCCTGATTTGATTTTTAACTACTCTATATAAAAGATGTCACATTAAAAAATCCTGCATGTCTGATATTTTCTTATCTCATGATTCTCTCCCTCAGTCGGGCCACCAAATTTCAGGTATGTCATTGTGAAGTTTGAGGGAGGCAGCTGGGAGCCATTGCCCCTCATGCTTTTCTTGTATCCTTAAGTTTTGTAGATTGAGGAGCAAAACCAAGTTGAAGTAACCACAGCTGAGTTATCATTTTCTCTGACCCTTGAACCTGAATTGGCTTCTATAGTCTCATCTAGCTCATGGGAGTGCAATAGAAGTTGGTAAAAGAAAACCAATTAAATTGGGCAAAGGACTGAGTTGAGCAGGGCTCCACCTTGCTTCGGTGTAATGTTAAAAGCTGTTCTACTATTACTGCTCATGACTTACAGCGAGGTCAAGTAAGAGGCAACAAGAAAATTCTTATTGTGTTTTGAGGAAATCCAATAATTTCTCTATCCATCCAACCATTCATTTGTTCACCTAGACATGCATTCATTCTAAAACAATATCACATATTTGCAATAGGGTGCTCTTAAAAATATAGCTAAATGTATAAACTAGAGTCTTTGACCTTAAAAATCTGATAATCTATTTGGAGGGATAACACATAGTCACAAGAAAGATGTAGGAGGTATAAGATGACTAATGACAGAACGACTTTTGGTAGAGTGATGGGGTTATAGAGACAGTAGATGATGAAGAGTGATTTCTTCCCATGTTATTCTTATGTCGAGGCATGGATAAAAAAGAAATAGATTATTGGAGTGACCACGGGTGGGCACTAGCCTGGAGAGCTGGTAGAAGCTCTTAAAGTGTCACATTTTAGCAGCCAACCATTGCATCCTGACTGAGCAAGAGTCTACTGTGGGTGAACTGGGAAGAGCCCAAGAACTGGAATAATTATTATGACAGAACTAGTTGAGAGCTTGGGGAACTCTAGGTGGAGAGATTAAAGTTAAAAAGCAGGTAGACCAAGTGTGGAGTTTCTTGTATATTTTTGATATGAATGAAGCTGGAGGTCAATGAACTGAGAAGTTAAGTGGCCCATACTATTATTTAATTAGATGCTGAATTCACTGCATTGAAGCTAAAATAAGATGAAAAACAAAACTGACTTATGTGAATTGTGTAGAAAGGTAGCTATAACTTCTTAGGGATGCATGGCAACATGAACAGGGACAGAAAGGTGGTGGTATAGACAGATGAAAATGATAGAGTGATTTAATTATTTAGAAGCAGCAATGGAGAAAAAAAGACAATATTTACAAGGCACTTCACTTCTAAAGTGTGGTAGAACACCTCATGGTGGGCTCTGTGGCAGAAATAAGCAGATAGGTCATTCTTTTGGAGGAGTAGCAGATCACAGGTCCAGAAGGAATGTGGAAGAGAAGAAATAACTTAAAATTTTCAACAACTTTTGTATTATGTACAAGAACGACCTTAAAGGTTTAACAAACAAAGACCAGATAATTATAACAAAATCCCACATTAAATATGTTCATTATGTCATGAAATAATAATTTATCTTCTGAGACAAATAATATTGCCAATGCCCAGTGCAACATAAGAAACAAAATGTACAGAAAGAAAGAAGGAGCTCCTACCCTTCTTGACAGCATGGATAGAACTGCAAAGTTCTAGATAGAACTGCATTATGCAAAGTGAAATAAGCCAAGTGGCGAAAGACAAATACCATATGATTTTACCTACAAGTGGGACCTAATCAACAAAACAAAAAAAATGAGCAAAATAGAACTAGAGACTTGGAGATAAAGAACAAACTGACAATGACCCTAGAGGAGGAGGGGGAGGGAAATAATGGGGGAGAAAAGGGGAAGGGGGAAGCAAAGGAACATGGGTAGAGGACTCATGGGTATGGACAATGGTGGGGGGAATGACTGTGGGAGTGGGGGGCAGGGTAGGGAAGAGCAGAACAACTGTAACTGAACAATAACAAAAGAAACAAAATGCCTTCCTTTCTAAATATCGAGGGAACTCTATAATGTGGGTATTACCACTTGATAAATATGGGAGTCTACTGGGTCATTTGCTTATGAACTCTAAAAGCTAGACAATGTTTCTGATTCTTTATTTGAAACTCTTAATGTCATGCTTTATTTCTGTAATATGAAACCATAAATCTCTGCTTCTGCTTTCCTGCATCATCATATTATCCTAGAGTTTAGAAGGTACTACACTGACAATGATCAATTGCATACACGATTATCACCCTTATTCCTCCCAAAATGCTTACTTCAGAAATCTTTTTCACAATTTTCTGGGATATCCTAGGAAATGTCTCACATATTGTTACAAATGGGTTCTCTTAGTCTCCAACACGGTAAGGTCATGCACTTTTGGATGTAAAATCACTAGTGCCTCTAATCATAGGGTCTAAGCAAAGTTATGTGCTCACACTATGCCTTCTGTGCTCCCAGTATCCATGTGTATAATGAGTTACTGCTCTGGTCAGGGTCACCACCTTAGACTGCATCTTACTATAGAGTCAAGGAAAAGGTTAGAACCTTGACCATCCAATCAGGGTCAGAGTCCTCAACTAAATACCTCTATACAAGACGGGTATAGCCACATCCTCCTCTAAATCTGGGATTGAAATTTTTACAATCCTGCCCTACTCTGAGGTCATAGATGTTTGCATTATTTCAGAATGTTTCAGGGGTAATTTTCTTGGAGGATGAACTAATAAACAAAATTTATCAAACACAGGGAGAAAATAAATACCGTGAAATCTTACAGTTGAGAAAACAGTAATCATAACAACAATCACAAATAGCAGCTACTCATAAGCACTAATTATGTACAAGACACTATACTAAATGTTTCATATATATATATCTCATTATTTAACAGTGTTAAGAGACACTATTATTTTTGCCTTTTTATGGGTGATGAAACTGAAAGACTGATACATTACATAAATATTCAAGGAAATAAAGGCAGATAAATATATATATAAGACAAGAGAAGAGAGGCAGTATGCTATGCAGCCAGAATTAGAACTCATCTCCAGTTTGATGTTCATATTCTTTGTCTCTCGTGCTGCTGCGCAATAGGTGGAGTGGAGCACTAGAAACAAGACACTTCACTCTTTTTTTCTAAACAGCTATTTCTAAATAACTCATATTTCTTATTTCCACTGGAGAATCTTATGATCTGGCTTATAGAATTGATATTTTCTTACATTCCAAACTTTGATATAGAATTGATATAATGATTTTATCTTAATGGATGGAGCCCAAAGACCCAGTGGGCACACCATGATGCAGACTCTAGGGTTATTTGATCCCGATGCCATTTTTGACCTCCCTCAGAGAGTCAGGAAAGGGGAAGACAACCAGAGAATAGAGGCAGTGCACAGAATAGTGAGCATTTAGGTAACACTTCTCCAGTTTGTTCCTCCAGCTGCTGAAGGTCAGGGGAGAAAGATTTCTCCAGCAGCACATCAGATTCTGGGATATTCCAGAGATAGATGACTGTATTAACACCACGCTTGTTTGGCTGGACATTAATTTTCCACTTTCTTTAAAATATACCATATAAGTTAATTATTTTTGCTATTGTTTCTTTTTGACTCTTTTCAGAGACTGAAAACAAGTAAAACATCCATTTTTGAAAAAGTAAATGATTTCAGAGTGTGGTCCATTGTTCTCACAGTCATGGAGCAGTAACATTTAAAAATTTTTTGACAATTAAGACAAAAACAGAACTTGAGAGTAGAACCTGAAAAAAAAGCAACTCATTATACTATACTTTCCCTATGTTAAACCATAAATGCTACATTCAACTGTAGCCCTTAATTTTCTTAAGGTTCTTAGCAGAAACCAAATCTGTCAGTATCTCATTTGGCTTGTGTATTTCTAGATAAAAGACACAAAGGAGACTAATCTTCAAAGACTCTATCTTTTTCTGAAAGTGACATTCCTCATTCCACTTTTGATATGGGGGTGAATAAGAATGAATCTATATTTTTTTGCTCATACGGTTTCCTTGGAAGAGAATTATCCTGTGACACAAAAGGCGCAAGTACATAATACTTGAAAATAATGAGCAATAACAGTTTCCTGTATGAAGATAACAGCTTTATTCTTCTCTGGTCCCACTAATCCAATGACTCAAAAAACTCAGAGCATAGAAAAGAATGAAATTCCTCTTCATTGTCCAGCTTGAACAAACCTAAGAAGATTCTAAAGGGCTAGGAGCAGATATCATCAAAGGTAATCCAAGTGATTCTGCAAGGGCCATGAAAGAGCATTCCATTTAATCTTGAAAGCAGCAGCACCTCCCAAGGAAGTAGAACAACACTTTAAAGAGATAGGTATTAGCTCACAGAGAAGTTCCTAAGAATAGAAATAACTACCATTTACTGAGTGCTTACTATATGACAGGCACTTTGCTATGCAATTTTTTTCATTTAATTATCTCAACAGTCATCCTCCATTGGTCCTATTATGATCTTTTCCAGAAACTCTGTCATAGATGGGTTAATTGATATGTCCAAGGTCGTATGGCTGACATATTGGATAATTATATGATTACATGCCAGGATGGTCTGCCTCCAACGTCTATGATTTTAATCTTCGTGAATGTTTCTGTTAGCTATATAGTAACTTGGAGTTATAATACACCTAGTAATCCATTAATCAACCTCACACTTAGGGCTGGGATCCCATGTGCAGCATCTTTGATGTTTGTACTCACCTAAGCTCTGTCTGAACATTCAGAGTATTGGAGAGGCTGGTGTGAGAGAAGGGTAAGGGAAAAACAAACCAAATGAACAAACATTGCTCTTCTCACTTCACACACATTAATTCTTATAAAAACCCCAAATAAAGATGGATACCACTACAGACATTTTATAAATAAGGAAACTGAGGTTCAGAGAAGTTGAGTAACTGGTCCTAAGGCATAAAACCAGCAAATGGTGGTATCTGTTTTTCTGATTCTAAAGCCCAAGTTTATCTCTTTCCATCAGCCTGCCTATCTTGGGAGAAATGCAATATCTTTTTTTTTAATCTTCAAGAGACTGTAGACATAATGTCACATTTAGAGAAAATTAATTAATAATTATAATTTTAATTTCAGAGTTTTCAATTTTTATTTTGGAGCCATTAATTTTTGCTTTTCATGTCTTAAATGTTTTTACAGACATTGAAAAGCTGGTAGTCCCTGGGACCTAAGGTTATCAGTCCTGAAGAGAAAATATTCTTGAACATAAAGAGTTAAAGTGGCTCTTTTCTGGTATTTTCCACTTTTTAATGAAGAAGATAGAAATACACAAATAATACATATTCATGATACTTAAATATTACCCATTTATCTTTAGGATTTTCACCTTAGTTATTGAAATGTAATAATCTAGATTCTAGGGTAATAAATTTCTCCATCTTTAGTAATTGTTTGACATGTAGGAAGAACAAAGAACTCTGTTTTAAGCAACTTACACAAGTTTGAAAACATAAGATTATGAATGTGATGATTTAATAAAAATTAAAAATCATATTTACATTGTGTGTTATGGTTATTGAAGTGTTACCACTACTTTGCAATTAGAAAAAAGTGATCAGTCAGCTCTACTAGCTCCAGTTTTAGGTGATTTCATTACAAGTTAGTTTAACTCAATAGCTCCAACCTTATCTTTATTAAAAAGAAGAAACAAGGTTGAGGAAATACAAAATGAAATTTTTTCCTAGAAGATACAGAAAATTAAGTACTAATTTTCCTTTGATGGAACTGCACATCGCGGAAAGCACAAGCCATGCTTCACTTGGATAAACAATACTCATTGTTCCAGACAGAAGTAGGGTGGGGAGTGGGTTATGTAGGAAAACATTTTTTTCTCCAAAATATGTTTTGTGAGTTGAGACACTAAGAAGGATGAGCTATTAGTTCCAGTGAATTATATTACTCATTGTTCCATTAGTTCCCTTAGATATAATAGATCAATGTTGGATTTACTGCAAATAATACTGTCAATGTCAATGAGACTAATGGGTTGATATAAAAAATAAGTTAATGTTTTTCTAAAGCATTTATCCTTAAAGACTAAGTTTTTGTTGTATTTTAATGGCCCATATCCTTCCAGAAATCTTCTGTGGTATTTCTTTCTTAGAGTAGATTACTGCTTCCATGATGGTGGAGGGATACAGCATGACCCATGAGCATCATGTTCTATCAATTGCTCCATGTCTGGGAAGTTATGGTGGCATAATATTTAATAAGAGGTGACATAGCAGGCTTAGTATTATCTGTAATAGACGAACCAAAGTGAAGTTTTAGGTTTGAGACATACTCCCCAGCTTTCCTTTGGTATAAAAAATTAGAAGTTGAATTGCAATATAGCCAACTGGTGGCTTCTGAGGTGGCCATTTCACAATCTGGGATACATAACTCCGAATGGAACACCAGCTTTAACTTGGTGCCCCAAAAGGATAGTAAAGAAAACAGGCCTTTATTTTGATAATGCTCATTATTACATCATTAGCATGTATTTATTATCTTTGTGTAATGTATGTGCCACAGATTTTAGGGAAGATGAGTCAATGCTTATCAGACCCTTACAATGCGTCAGGAATGTTGTCCTGTGCTGTTGTTAATTTATTTAATCTTAATGATACCCCATAAGACAGGTAACATTGTTATCACAATTCTGTAAATGAGAAGATCACTGTAGATAGGATATGGATAAGCATTTTTAAATTTTAAAACAATTTCTAGCTTGGATGTATTTTAATCTCTATTTAAAAAAATAAAAAAATAATGGTTTCCCACATACAGAGCTAATAAGTTTCCTTTAAAATATGTATGCGTGTGTGTGTGTGTGTGTATGTACGCACATATATTTAAGTAAAAAAATGAATCAATATTTTTAGAAAATATACAGTTGTGGCAAAAATCATGGAAGCGATATTAAAATGCCAAAGTTGAAAATGATGGTTTAATGGAATAAATTGAGGATCCTGGAGAAGGTTACTAAAAAAAAAAAAAATCACAGATGGTTGTAAAAACCCAATATATCTTCTTGGAAGTGCGTGTTGTTTGTAATGCTATAAGTAGAATCTAAGATTCATAATACATTATCTAAGATATTTGGTTTTCCTTTCTTTCATTGCTTTCTTTTCCCTTTTATCTTCCTCCCTCCCTCCCTCCCTTCCTACCTTCCTTCCTTCCTTCTGCCTTCTTTCATTTTGTATCTTATTTTCTTCCATCTCAAGAGTTCCATCTCGAGAGTTCACATTGGTGTTATTCCACAGAGACTCATTAAGGTTAAGAATTTAAGGAGCTGTGGCTGTTTTTCAGGTAAATTATGATTGCTGTTTTTTATTGAATTCAATCACAGTGACACATCCATAGATCGCATGACCACACAACAGCTATAGTAACTGCATAATTATATCAATCGCTCATTTAGTATTTGAATTAATCACAATACCAAATTTACCTAAAAGGAGACCCTAACAAACATCATTTTATCATAAACCTTTTCATATGTAGATAAAGAAAAAACATTAAAAATAATAACTTTGAGAGGCAAAAATAGAGTCCTTTCATTGAAGGACATTTTAAACAGCTCTTCCTATGCTCCACTGATGAAAGTGTAGAATATAAGGCGCTGCTGTGTGAAAGGAACAACAACACCGTGCTCTTCGGTGGGGGAATTGTGAAGGGGTCTCTAGGCGTTCTTGTTAATAAATGAACTACCCATTCTGCGTGTGTGGCCTGTCTTCTTCCTCTCTTCTATTTGAAGTCAGAAGTTTCTTTCTCTTAACAGGAGGCATTTACCAACATCAGCCAGCCTCCCTGCTTGCATGCTGCACTGGCCTGCATCTCTATTCTTTGCAATCAGTAACATTTTGTGGCCCAACGTATTTCACAGCAACCCCTGAGCAACCTGACCAGGACTCCTGAATATAATAACTGCCTCTATACACGAAAAGTCTGTCAGGAGACAGAAATGATTTTTAGGGTGTGCAATCAATGTAGAGAGCTAATATAAAACATTTAGGGTGCTCAAGACTGCTTTTAAAATAAATCATTGTGGCCTTTGTTTGGGGGGAGGATCTGTATTATCAAGATGATTGTCTTTACTTTTGTCTTTGCTTTATCACATAAACCAAGATAGAAAGAGATGATCCTCCAAGGAGTAGTGGAAAACTCTCTCTTTTATATTCAGTAAGTGTAGCTATTGATTTTATTCTCATGTACAAGCCATAGTCAGGCACTGCCAAGAATGTCAAAAAAATCGATTCAGAGTAAAGCTCAGTAAGCAAATACAATAGGAGCTTCTTGTCCCCGTCAGGCCACAGGTTTCTGGTGAACATTAGATGCATTTCTGAAGCCAGAAGCTTAGAAGATTCTCTTTGGAATTTGGAGTCATGAGCATGTTCTAGAGAACCTGACAAAGTTGTGTACATTTTTAAGAACTCACACATTTGGCAGAGCTATTCTTATTTATGCTGTTCACCCAATGTAATTATTAATATTTCCACTTTAACAGTGTACAGTGAAAGCATCATACAAAAACAATGAACTGTCTTCCTAGAAGTGAACTGCAGGGAAAGAAATTCTTACACAGGACATACTCTCTTACACAGGACAGTATAAGCTGCTCTGTGCAAGTACTAAGGGTGTAAACTGAAATTTAGAAAATTTTGGTTAAAAGTCTGCTTTTAACACTTTTGGTGGCTTGCAAAATCACTTTACAAGGTAAAGACTAGTAGGTGTACAATGCTATCTTTTAGCAAAGGTGGGAATATACATACATGTCTGTTAAAATAGAAGGAAAATCTCAAAACAAATGAAAACGCTTACCTTTGGGGGAGGAAGGGAATGTGAGGTGGTTGGAAGAGCAAAGGAGGTAGGGATTGTTTTATAGTTTAACTTTAGAACCATGCAAGTGTTTAAATAATTATGAAATTAAGTTAAATTAAGTTTTTAAAATCCAAACCAAAAGAAAAATGAAGTAAAGTAGTAGCTTAACCATGCAGTAAGGACATATTCTTAAACTGAAACTTAAAGTACAGTTTAAAGCACAGTAATTCTACTCACTGTCTATAATGTGATATATCCTAAAGACAAAAAGTACTGCAAGGGAATCTTAACCTCTTTTTGGTAATCACATAATTAGTAACAATAATGTTGGTATTATTTTAAAAAGCTATTTTCAATATAATATATAATATATATTATAAAGCTATTGTCAATAATATTGACAATATTATATTGTCAGTAGTGTCTATAATACTGACTATATATATACACATATATATTTATTTACTAGAATAAAGTAAAGAGGCATGTTAATACATTAAAAATCAACATTTTCAATGGAAAATAAACAAAATATTATGTCAAAGAAGTTGAATAAAAGACCTATCATTCTGAACTTGAATTAGACACATCAGTGTGAACTCATGATGCATTTTCTTCACTTCCTGGACAAAGAATGTGCACGTTGGTACACCAGAAGACAAGGAAACTATCAACAACTACTGATGCCATGTTTAAAGAGCTCAGGAGCCAATGTAAAGAGGCCAACCACGGGCCAAAGACAAGACAAAATGAGTGTCACTGATAACAATAGCTACAGTGGATGGAAACAGACATACTGGTTATAGCATGTGACTTCATAACGGTAAACGAACAACAAAATGCCAGACATCAGGGGTCACATTTGGGGGTTTGTTGGGAAACAGTCTTATTTTGAAAATAGCTAAATAAAAGGAGCCAAATACTGATCTCCCTTCACTGTACCAACTTTATCTCAGCATTACCATATAGTTGATGAGGGAGAGCTCTTTAGAGAATAATTTGGTTAATAAATAAAGGAAGAATAATAGAATATCATAATTTTGCAAACTCTAAAGAGACTTAGGCAAAGATTATTAATGGCTGCTAAAATTGCTGCTGCTATGGTTGAATTGTGTCCCTCTAAATTCATGTATTAAAAAAAGTCTTAACCTCCAGTACCTTAGAATGTGTCCTTATTTGTTATATTTAGAAATATGGTCTTTACAGTTGTCATCAAGTTAAAATGAGACCATTAGTGTAGACCCATATCCGATATGACTGGTGTCTTCATCAAAAGGGAACACAGAGATACACAGAGGAGGGAGATGTGAAGAGACATCAGGAGAAGTTAAATACATGCCAAGGAGACAGGTCTGAAATGGCTCTTCGCACACAGCCTTCCAAAGGGACCAACAGTGCAGACTTCAGAACTGAGACAATAAACTGCTGCTCACACCACCCATTTTGTGATACTTTGTTACTGCAGCCCTAGAAAACTACTACAATTCCGTGTAAATGAATGGGGTTATTACAGCAGACATATCAGATTGTCAATGCCTAAATCTGCTCATCGATTTTCAGATCACAAAAAAAGACATAGCCAAGCATTTGTGTTTCTTGACAGAAGTACACAATAGGTGCCTTACACAACGGTCTTGCCAAAACACAACGCAATGACTGATATAAATCTGGCCAAGCCTCAAATAGGGGAAACAGAAGAACACATTTGCAATGACAAGATGTAATCATAAAAAATAACATGATTAAAAAAATTACCAGGTGAAATGAAAGAATAGAAAATATTTAGAGTATAAAAAATTTAAGGTAATTCATCAGACAATTATAATGTGTATATCAGTTTGGACCTGCTTTTAAAAGGCAATAAACTATGAGAAAGGTAGTGTTACTGTAGATCTGCTAGTATTGGTTATCTGTAGTATTATGCTACGTAAAAGTAGCATAATAATCGTACACAGTTCATAGTGTTGTGTTAGTGATTAAATATATAGGTAGAGCATTTAGCATAGTGACTGATGCGTTATGTCATTTCAATTATTATATACTAGGGTATTGGTTAAATTGTATGATACAATCGCAATCAGTATTAGTTAAAATGATGTGATATGTACATCTTACTCTGCATATGCATACTGTGTGTGCACACAAGTCCACATACATGCTCTACAACACACTTACTGAGTGTCAATGTGAGCCAGTATTTGGCTGAAGAGTTTTCACTATGAATTTCACTTCCCATTCTCATGAACCCTCAAAACCAACCAGCCCTGAGCTTTCCTTTAGTAGGAGATGCAGGAAAGAAGCATTAGGAAACGTTGAAAGGAAAACTAAAGCAAGAGTTAGGAGGAAAATGCAAAAGAAAGGGCAGCTGAAGAAGGTTAAATTTGCCACTAATTGTCTTCCAGAATTAAGTCATCCCATGCCTGCCATTTTCAGGGAAAGGTGAAAGCATCATGCTTCAGCACCCACAAGGCTAGGCCTTGGAGAGAACCAGTGTGCAGCCAGCTGGAACGTGTTTGGACAAGAGGCAGAATACATCTAGTCATTTATTGTGATGATTGCTCTTTGGTTAAAAACCATCATTTAGATACAGGAAATGTTGCAGCTGACAACTATCTTGGGTCAGATGACCACATCCTACAAATTTTCATTTCAACTTTTCAAACATTTATTCGGTTTAAGAGAGGAGATACAAAAGGCTATGGAAATAGAGTTTACATTTTCAACAAATATACAATCTTTTTTGCATCACAGAAAAATAACTCTAAGATACAGAAAGAATATCCTGAGAGTTACAAACAAATCTCCTGGGCCTTTATGAGGTGAAAGTGAAGTAAGATATCAAAAAAGAGAAGGTTTTTATCTGGTCAGGAAGATTGTAACAATCCTCCTGGAGAAAAAGGAATTTGTGAAAGGATTTAAAAAAATAGTAAGATAGGAGAAAGCAGTGAAGTGGGGAAAAGTCTTTGGGAATAGAGAAGGGAGGGCATTTCAGTAGGAACATGCTGTTGCTAGATAAAATACAACATGCTTAATTAAATTTGGATTTCAATAAATAGCAAGTATTTTTTTAGTATAGATATGATACATGTAATATTTGGGACATACTTAAATTTGAAATGTTCTGGAGATCTTTAAACAAATAGTAAGTTGTTTTTAAAGGTTTAGATTTTGTAGAAGATGGTAATGGGCCATAAGTTGGGAAAGACATTTTGGTTATTCATAGAAGTTCTTAGGTTCCATACAGAAGACTGAAAACATACTTTTTGTGGGGACTGTGAAGAACTTTTTTTTAGTGCAGGAGCAATATGATCTGACATGCACTGTAGAATGAATAAGATAGCAGTGATGAAAAGGGGAAAAACTGAGACAGGAAATTGGCCAGGAAGTGACATATAGTGAGATTATTAATTTATTTAGGTGATGAGAATGGTTTGGAAATAAAGATGGTTGAGATAGAGTAGAAGCAACAGATTGGACAAGGGATAAAAGAGAGATAAAGTCAAAGATGCTGCATTAATGCCTATTGACTGGGATGATGATGATTTGTTAGCAGCTAGGAAAGGCATAGGACTTGGTTTTAGGAAAAACAGATAATACGAAATAGGGGTCATGTCAGGAGGAACTGGCAGGGCATCCTGATACAGAGTCTCAATAAGCAATTACAAATATTCTTTTGTACTCAATGATTTTGGTATTTTAGATATTTCAGCTGTTAAATTCAATAAGTTGGCCACAATTAGAAGCAAAAGACAAACCATTGATTGAATAGCAAAAAGACAGAAGAACGAGGATAATGAAACAATTGTGTTGAATCTTGGAAATTTGGCAGTCAAGGTTAATCATCACTGTTAAATTATTCAGAGAAGTCAAGAGTATAAATTGAAAATCAGCAATTATGTATGTAATTTTTGAAAGAGCTGTTTTAGGAAGGTCACGTGGATGAGAGCTACTCTGGTTTTGGAGATTGAGGAGTGAGTGGATGGTGAAGTAGAAGAAACCAAAGGGCTGGTGCATGAAGGGAAATTGAGGGGAAGGAGCCAACCGAGAGGGAAGACTGAACAATTAAATAAAAGGGAGCAAAGTCTGAAAAGAGTGAGCAGCAATGATATTAACTTCTAGGTTAAGTTCAGAACTTTTATCACAGATATTTTTTCCACTTGCATAATGTTTGGGATATTGATGAAAATACAGACATTAATTGTAGGATTTTGGTCCTTCACTGGAGTTTTGCCTTGGGGTTATTGGTGTAAGGAAGGATTTTAAGAGGCTGATGAAAACTCTAAAATAGGAAATTGGGAGGCAGTATGGGTTTGTGGATGTATTCCTGTAAAAGGTGACAAAAATTAAAGGCCTACTATTCTACATATCCTACAGTAATATGTCACAATTCAGATATTTCATAAAATTGGAAGCTAATTTGAATTTTAACCTAAAATTATATCCTAAAAACCCTTAACTATATGAGGGTTCATAATAGACCTCTGTAAGTCTACAATACCTCTTTAATACTTCATTCTTAAAAATATAAAGAAGTAGAACAAAACTCACTCTGGGGCAAAACATTGCTGATATAAATTAAAGGTAATCTAACTATATGTTGATATGTTCATGGATTAGAAGACTTTATAATTTTAAGATGTCAGTTCTCCCCAAACTGACCTACAGATTCAATGCAACCTCCATTATAATCCCAGCAGTCTTTTCAGTAGGGAAAGGCAAAAGACCTAGAATATCAAAAGCAATCTTAAACAGTAAGTAAAAAAGTTGGGGGCCTTGGCTTCATGACTGAACATACAGTTATGGCAATTTAAGTGTTTTGATACTGTCTAAGGATGGACAAATAAAACAATGGAAGAGAATAGAGCCTATAAATACACTCCTACTTATTCAATAAAAGACACCAAAACAATCCAATGGGAAAAGAAAAGTCCTTTCAATAAGTGATGCTGGAATAACTGCATAGCCACGTGGAAAATGGAACCTCAACCCCTACCTCATAGGAAACAAAAAAAGTCAATTCAATATGAATCATATACCTAAATATAGAAGCTAAAACAGAGATTTAAGGGGATTAAAACACTGTAAATCTTTTCAAAGTCACCACAAATATCATCCTACTTCTTTAATATATTATTTTCCCATTCCTTTTCATAATTAAGCAGTCACACTGAATACCTAGAACCTATTTCACTTCAGGACGGGTGACTGAGATAATGAAGCAATTGGTTCAATATATATATAACTTATACAGGAATCTAGATGTGAAATCTGTCTGGCAATGACATTTTCTTGTTACTGCTTATTATTTAAAGTTCAGAATAAATAATTCACTTACCTTCGATGCACCAAGTTGCCTAGATTTAGCTCAAATGGTTCCAAGAGAGATTTTTATGGTCTTTAATATAATTCCATTGTACAGATAAAGGCTTCTATATATTCTCTTCCTTGATTCTCTCCCCCTGCCCATTTCCAAAAGCACAACTATAAATCCTGACAACAACAGTAAAACACGCAACACGAAGCACCTTACCGGAGCCCGTAGAGAACTGTCCCATCAGGATGCAGCCGGATCATTCGGTTTTTCACTGTCACCCCATGCACGAAGGATTTCTTGTCATTCAGGAAGTAGGTATCAGGCACCCAGAGTTGGTCAGCTACCCTGTTGTCTAGCGTGAGGTTCAGTGGGATTCCAGAATAAGAAAGCCTTTTGTCTTTCCAAGACTGCTGGAAATACATGGTGAGTGTATAATCCTGTGAAATAAAGGAAACCAAAAAAGAGAATTTTGCTATCATCATCTCACAGCTTTTGTTAAGAACATGATAACTTGTAGTATTATTGATGACCAGAGACTCAAGGTCCTGCTGTCCCCTAAGAGGTTACATTTGAATTTGTTAAAATGTGTACCTGTGAGTATAAGGCGATCAGTAAGTTAGAAGTACTAGACCAATAATTAAATACATGCACAACCATTTCCATCAATAAAACGCAAACACATTTAATGGAATTTTAATGTTTGAAGTTAAGGTGATGATGTCAAGAGAAGGTCATAAAGGAAAATTATACCCAGAAATCCATGCTTACAAAAATAGACCTCTGGATTTTATATTTGCAGTACTCCATATTTTGGAGGAGAATGCTTGCTAAATAATAAGTAAAATTTATTCACTGAAAAGGAGAGGGTGTTTGTAAACTCTAAATGCCTTTTGAGTAAATACTGATTTTTGTCTTATAAGTGTTACCAGTACCATTATTTGACTCTTTCTAGCAAATGTCAACTTGTCTAACAGTCCTAGAAGGTAGTTTATAAAGCACATTTGGATGGAGATGTTCATTTGGCCTGAGAACAACACCAGTGGTGGAACTGCTCATCTGTTTTCTTATCCTCATTCTCCTTTGTTTCAGGAATGTGTCTGAGGTCAGACCTGGGTTTGCACTTAAGTTCATTTCCTCACCTCCTATCAAGTCACACTAAAGATGTCCCTTTGCTCTTTTCTTTCTTCCCAGGTTTCCCCTGGCAGTGAGAGACAGAAAAATGTGAGCGGAATAAATGGATCCAACTTACAGGAGAGGAATGAATATCTTCGATCTTTAGTGGTTGTCTGTTTTTAAAGAAACCAATGGTAGCAATGAAATCATAAAGTCTTTAAGATGTGGGTTCCATTATAACAAAAACAGAAGGTACACTTTTTCTTTTAAATGGCATTTATATGTTAATAGTGGCTCTATGAATAGTAGCAGTTCAGAAAACACCACATAACTCCAATACAAAGTGTACTGCCATAGTTGTACAGAGTGGAAGGTATTCTATATACACTAGTTGAGAATCACTGACTCACATCATGCCTTACATGTGGGCAAACTGTACGTTAGCTAGATCCCTACATGGATATCTATGTATTTCTGAAAAAATCCTGTAAGATAACACAATACTTATTCTGGATAGTGAGTTCCATTGTTCTTCAACCATTCTATTTAAGAATGCTTATACTGTTTAGTCAGACACCATCTTGCAAAAATTCAAAGCCATTCTTTCTTGTTTGACAAGGACATTTGCTATTTGCTATTAATCATGCAATATTCTTTTTAAAAGTCTAATCATGCAATATCCTTCAACTTGACCTTTAATTCCAAAAGAATGGAACCCACAGGCTTATACACAAGTCTCTTTTCAATTGCTATCATTCTTATTTGTATCCTCTTCAAGAGCTTCCTTTTCAGAAGGAAATGAATTAGAACAGTTCTAGACCTTGGATTCTGAAATACCCTGACTCTAAGATCTGCCACATGTAGACCTGTGTAACCATGAGCAACTAACTTAATCCTTTGTGTCTCAAGGGCCTCATTTAAAAAATAAAAATAATAGTGTTTGCTGCCTTATTGTGAGCATTACTTGGGAAAATTATAATGAAGGTACTTAGAAAGAGTAATATGCTAAACAAATATGTTATCTTCACAATTGATCATTGCTATTTAAAGATTTGGATCATACTTACAAATTACTTGGAATGTACAGATTCATTTTCATCAGCATTTCAATTTTTAAAGAGCTGTTTATGAAAGAACTTATATGCAGAAGGACCCCTTTGACCACAAAAACAAGCAATTGTCTGCAATCAGTTGTAAGCTTTGGTGCTGGGATCTTGTTTGCAATTCAGTCGGTGTAAGAAAATTAATAAGTAGCCAAAGACATGTTATTGTAAATTTTGGCAAGGGGATCAGCACAATCAGCCATGGAATATGTGTTTCCATACTCAGAAGCTTCCAGTATCTCACTAGTGCTACAAGAGTGTTTCCTCACAATGAGACCACAACGTAAAACTCTCACTTTACCTTCTCCACAATACCATTTTAGTGTGTAATGGACAAAGACTCATTACTGTAAAGTATAAAGGACTATAATGACAAAATAAAAGTCTAATCATATATGCTATAATTAAAGTATGAGTTTATGGTAAGTAAACAATGGAGAGTGAAAAGGAGAGAATAATGCAGGCATGAGTCACCTCTGTGGAGAGTTAAGTGTGCGGGGGGCTCCTCTGCAGGTGTGTGTAGATTTGTCCTTTCTCTTTCTGGAAAATGTTTTGTTTTCTGTGGAGAGAGAACTACGCACATGCAGTAAGAACTTTGCTCTACAGAGCTCACCCTGTTTTCAATAAATATTGACTAAAAGTCACATCATGGTTCTAAATTAAAGCAATAACTTACCCTATTTCCAATAAGAAGTAATTCAGTGAAGATTTATGTATGCTCATATGTTGCATTTGGAAGTGGGAGATGAGAGGTAAGTACCCTGCAGACCTCTTCTTACGCATGTCTAGGGTTATTATTCTCATCTAGAACCTGACCTGGTTTCATGACAAGTGGAAATATAGACATATATAATTCAAAACCTTAATAAAAACTTTTGAAGTTAATGATAATTTTGGTGATAATGGTGCACATTATGGAAAGACCTAAAACATAGAAATTTTTCCTTTTTGTACTATGTACATTATATCACATGCATGATAATAATCTTTTTCTCTTTGAGAGTGCTCTGTGTTCTGTGGTGTTTATAGCCTTTCATACCTGCTATCACAATTGTTCTTAGAACCTGGTGAGATGGGCAAAGTCCCTATGATAGAATTTATGAGTCTGAGAGACAACTTGCTGTACCTTAAGTGGATTATTCTTTCTCTCTAAACCTTAATATAAATATGGACAGTGATATTTGAATATAATAAAACTTATGACATCATTTTGGTGTATCCTATTTTTGGATAAAAATGAAAGGCTTAAAATTGCTGTATTTTTCTCCTTTCATGCAACAGATTTTCAACTGATTCTTCATTAGTCCAGAGTGCAAGCGCTCCAGGAAGAATAAACAATTTTTCAGAAAGAAATCAGAGGCATTAATACTTCAGCCAAACAGGCTAAAATCATTTTTCTTCCAGGTATATTTCCAAGCGTCCAACCAGCTTTCTCAAGTTCTCAAGCTACTCTTTGAGAGGAAGTGTTACATATTTAGATACTATGGGCCTTAGGGGATTCTTTGACACTGAGGCAAATGAATGGGATTAATGGGTGTGAGGTTGTTAATGAAATTGGTCAGGCTAATTCAGGCATGAGAAAATTTAATTCATTGAGGAAAAGCAAGATAGACGATAGCAAATTGGAGTGCTCAATTGAGCTCCAAAAGGACATACTTTTAAAATCTAAAAATGTGTAAAGAAATAAGACAATATATGTAATAAATAAAAGCGAGTCTTTTGAAGAGTAAAGATAACATCTATTTTACGTAGTAGTTTTAAGCTCAGGGTGATCTTTGCCCCCCAGAGGACGTTCAGCAGTGTCTGGAGACAGTCTGGTTGTTGCAGCCGGGAGTTACACTGCGTTCCACCAGCATCTGTGGGAAGAGGCCAGGGATGCCCCGGACATAATGCACTGCACGGTACAGCCCCCGCAGCACAGAATCAATAGTTCAAAATGTCAGTAGTGTCAAGGTTAAGAAACCCTGTTGTAGATAAAAATATTTTTCTTTTTAGTATCAGTAAAAATTTTCAAAATATTTTTATCATTTTCATCATAAAACATATGTAGATTAATATGTCTACCCCAAGATTTTAATATATTCCCCAAACCTTTATGAATGGGGCATTAGATCATTTATAATTTGCTTCTGTACCATAAAAATCATTTGATAAAAATCCATTACTTTTAGCATCAGAGTAGGGATAAAGAGTTATGTGTTTTAGGCAAATATATTGAGGTGTGTGTTTTACCAGAATGAGCTCTAAGAAGACCTTGTGTCAGCTGGAAAAGTGAGAGTCTCTTATTAGCTACCTCCTTGATCAGCCCATTTCAGACTAATTTGTTCATGAACAGACAAAATATTGTGTTAACATCTTGTAATATTGCATCCACTCAGAAGGATCATATGAGCAATCCTTCTTTTTTAAATTGTTCTTGAAAAAAAAAGTTTATATACATATAGAAAGAACCAGGGCTCTTGCATACATTTGTATTTTAGTTTTCATCAATTTGAATATATATTATATGGGGTCCCAAATACAAATCCCTCTTTACTGAGATATATTTATGCCAGCTTACTTGACCTTGAGATCTGCTGTTTCCAAAGCTAAGGCTGCTTTTCCCAAAGGCTGAATGTAGTAAAGCTGTGCATCATTGCCTACCACTTCAACAATCACTTCTGTGATGGCAACTGCCCTGCCTGCAGCCCCTGCTGATTGACGAAGGCCACGTTCTACATCAATAATGCTGCCCTATCCCATTTTGACAAAGGAGAGTAGATGTCTGATTTATGAGCATCTGATTCAGAGGCAGGCAATAAGCTTGTATCTGGCTCAAAAAACAAAAACAAAAAAAGATGAGGTGGACCAATCAGAGTCCTCTCTCAGAAATTTTCTATTGGATAAAGGGTCTGAGACCAGAGATGTAGGACCAAATACAAAGGTCATGATATTTACTTGGGCTGCACTGCTATTGTGAGGTTATGAAAAAAAGAAGCCAGTGTATAGAGGAAGAAAGAAAAAAATAAAGGTGCAGAAAATAGTCATATGAGGAAGAGTCTGGCATGGTATAGAATGAACAACCAAGTTCATAAAGACTTTCTACTTCCTATTTCTATTTCTTGTGAGGTCTGGACATGTTCAATACTTCAACCTCTTATGAGCCCTCTTGTCTCATTATGATAAACTCCACTTTCTTTGTGCTAAGCTGATTCCATCTTTGTTTCCTCTAATCAGAAAGAGCCATAGTAATGATGCTGATCGACCTCCATAACAGAATCTCATTAAGCAATAATTATACGTGTTAAGGAAATCCAGGAAAAGCAATCATCTTGCCCATTTTCTGATTTTAAAAAAAGAGGTGTTATGAGAAATCTGAGATCCAGAGATATTAAATAACTGGCTAAAAAAGGCTTGGGAAGACATGTTAGTTTTATTAACCAAGAGAGCAAGGAAACAGAAAGAAAACATTTACTCCTGTAGAGACAATTCCCTATCAAACACAATGGCAATTACCAAGAAAAGTAACCTGAAGATTAAATGTATGTGCTGGCAACAAGTAATGCCTCCCAGGAGAGAAAAAAAAATCCACACAAGTTGCACCTCATGAAAACAAGAATAATAAAGAATGGCCTGACAAATAAGGCAATATAAGTTGTAATTGAAATGAACCACACATCTGTTTCTAATGAAAACCTCTAGTTTAAAACAGTATTCAACCTCTAGTTGAATATCAGTATCATCATTATGTATATCTACAACAGAAATTCATCATTGTATCTTTAGATTTGTTGTTAATTTCTGAGCTTTTATTTTAGCATCATCTAGTATTATGTTAACTGTTCGTATTATATTTGTTTGTTGTGCTTACTCCTTAGCCATGTTTTGTTATAGCTTTAAAATATAGGCATTCTTATTGTTGCCAAAGCCCAGGTTCTTAGTTATTTTGATTTTTTTTTCACCCAGTGTAGCCTTGTGCTCTGCCTCAGAGGACGTAATCCTTTTTACCTTTGTCTCATTCTAAATAACCTTACTTGGTTCATCCATCTGTGTAGTCAGATTTTTTGTCAATGTCGTGTTGTGTTCCAAACAGTTTTATAATTAATCAACTTGTTGGCAAGCAAAAACATTGATAGTTATTGTCCTATATAAAATGAGAGTCACCTAAGGAAATCATCTGGGCCCGTTGTAATAAATGAAACACATATAACATTGACATGACACCTGAATTATTCACTTGTATTCTGAAGTAATGAACTTAAAAGAAAGTCTCACTAGGTGAAGCTGAGACTATACCATATATAAGAAGTTCAGCATTTATAATTTTATATCTACTTAAGAAGCTGTAAATATTTACTTTCTTTAAAAATATAAATTCATTTTTCTATACAATGAATCCAATTTCTTAAAATAGATATGGTAAAATTTTTATTTCATTCAGTAAGAGTTTATGTGTCTTATATTCTAGAACCTAATCAGATTCTCAAATGGAATTGTTTCTATGGTAAAATATATTGAAATATTGGGCCTGACACAGGAATAGTTTCCTAGAAACATCTGAGTAAGAAAGATCAGATTATTAGAGTGATTAATTCATTTTGTAATATGTAATGATTGTTTACTATACAGGGATGGACAAAAATAGGTTTACAGATATAAGTGTGTAAAACACGAGTTTATTCTTGTATTATTATTTATTTATTAATTATTATATTATATTAGTTATTATTAATCTACTTTTTACCCAATTCTGTGTTGAAAGAATTGTATTATATCAGATACTGAGGGGAAAAATTTGAGTAATACACTTCCTCTGTCTACCTCAAGCACCTCGTAGGCCAGCGGGTGAGACTCAGCCCTGCATGTTTCCAAGCAGCACTGCTGTCCTCTGCAGGCTTCTTAGTTCTTCCATCACCTGTGCAGCCAGATCCCTGCATGGAAGTCTGTCTGATTCACATACACAAATCAGAGTGGTTCCACTTTTCTTTACTGGGAGCTGCCTACTCAAGACTGAGTAGGAGAATATCAGTTTAGCAAGCTCTGGCATTAACCTACATAATAGAAAAATGAGCCAGAGTTGGCTTAACATGGCACTGAAAGAGAGGTGAAGAAGAAGGGAAAATGTGTGAAATATATAGGGCAGAATTTGGAGACGTTTTTGTTGGGAGGTTAGAAGGGAGCATCAAGGATGACCACCTGGTTTCTGACCTAAGTGAGTAGATACGTAACAATAAGAATTAAAAATTTGGAGCTGAGGATGACTAATGTGTTTGAACTGGTTTGTGTTGTGGATGTCTGAGGCCTTTGCACATAGAGGTGCCAAGTAGGTCCTTATGGGCTGAACAGGACTCAGGGAGAAACACAGCTGTGTGAGTCACAGTGATAGATGAAGCTCTGGAAATGGAATAGCTCACCATGGAGACGGGACAAGGTGAGAAGGGGACAGAACTCCTGGGAAATTTGATTCTAAGATTAGTCATTCAATCTTTTGAGTTTCTGAAACACTCTTCTACTTTGATTGTAGTGCTTATTTTGTAATCATTTCTCAGTCCCACTGGATTTTGAGCTCCCTAAGGGCAAACATTTGTATTTTTAGGCACTACCATAGCACAGAGTAGATAGCAGGTGCTCAAACATGTTAGCCGAATGTGAATTATGTAGAGTTGCATGTTTGGGGGCATTTGATATTAGCACTAAGCATGTTAGTGGAAACCTTCTTAAATTCTCCCAAACTGGACACCTTTAAATAACATATATAGGAACTTTCAGTGAGCTAAAATAATTAATAATCCAAAATTTCCATTCTCTAACCACTCAGGATTAATGAGTTTATAATTCCCACTAATACAGGAAATTGATAAATTTCTAGGAGATGGTAAAAACCCATGTCATTAAAAGCAAACTTACTTTTTACAAATGGCCTTAGCTAGTGTGGCTCAGTAGATTGAGTGCCGGCCTGTGAACCAAAGGGTTGCCAGTTCGATTCCCAGTCAGGGCACATCCCTGGGTTGTGGGTCAGATCCCCAGTAGGGGGTGTGTGAGAAGCAACCACACATTGACGTTTCTCTCCCTCTCTTTCTCCCTCCCTTCCACTCTGTCTAAAAATAAATAAATAAAATATTTTTAAAAAGCAAACTTACTTTTTACAAATGAATTAATAGTGACTTTTGACAAAAAGTTGATAGACATATTTTGAATTATATCTAATAGAAATTACATTGATAGTTCCAATACTTTGGAAGTATAAACCTATTTATACTAAAGCTTTAAAAATGGATCTGTATTCAGTGAAAATTTCAAGCTCACTTGCAAGTTAGTTGATATTTAAAATTATCAATAAATTGTTAGATTGATGATGATAATTCATAAACTCTACTGAAATTTTAAATAACATAATTAAACAACATTTTAAATAACATAAGACATACCAGATTTGTCAAAGTTCCTTAGTTCCAGAGGTACATAAAAAATTAGTGTTTACATTTTCCCCAAAATCTAAATAAATGCAAAAATAAAGCCAGCTACTTGGAGGATCTAGGGAAATGTTCAGAATGTGTTAGTTTAGTCTGACCATCTTGAGCTAGACTATGAACACATGACTAGAATTGTAACCAGCATATGGTATGCATGGAAACTTGAGAATGACAAGCTATAAAGTGAGCTAAGCTGGGACAGGATATGAGAATCAGAAATAAAGCAAGATTCTATCAACACATGCACTACTTAAAAGAAATTTAAAAAAAATTGTCATCATTTTCTAGCCCAGGAAGGTACTTTTTCTCTTGTGATTGGTGATCTTGCGATGTGTATAGAATTTAAAATGGAGCAGTAAATAGCAGAGCTTTTTAAGTGTGGAACTGTTTTCTTGGAGGTTAATGACAGCTTAGGAATTCTTAACTTAAAATTAATAGGGTGGAAAAGGGGAGATTGTTAGTGGATGCAGTGATATCTCTCTCAGTAATCAAATATTTCTTATACATGTTGGAGCTTTTATATACCTCCCCAGGAAGAAATCCTTAGGTCACTCTCAGGAATCTTGTTTTTAGACGTGCTAAGGGAAAGATGAACTTGCATCAAATTATCATTCTAAAGGGACTGTGGGTAATGATCTCTTGGAGTCCCCAAGAAACTCTCAGAATAGAATGAGTAGTAAATTATGATGCCCAAATGTCAACTTTATCCTGTGCACTTATGAAAATTTTGGTGGCTACCTTACCTTTCTATATACTGAAAAAGTAAGTACTCTGTATGTGCTACTTATTTTCATTATGAATATTCGTTACCTTTTTCAACAGTTATTTATTTATTTATGTATGTGTTTATTTGGTTATTGCTTACCAACCTGTCATTCTTCATTTTATTTTCATTCACTAGCCACTTAGTAATTTGGAGGCAACAGTTTGCATGTTTGCTCACACTCATACAATTATCTAGGAATGCATAAATATAGATGAAATTGTCATTGCTTTAAAAAATAGCATTATATTCATTTCTGTGAATTTTTCTTTCCTTAATAACACAGCACAGAAATTCCTCCAATTCAAAAGGTAGAGATAAATAGTTCATTCCACTTAATGACTACAAGGATACTATATGTATACTATGGATATTAATCATAATTCTACTCATGTTCATTGAAATTTGTTTTAAAAATGTTATAAATATAAGTAATGCTGCAATAAATCTCTTTCAATAGCTAGATTACAGACACTGGTGTTTATCACATCATTACATATGATGCTATGCTCTGGAGCTTAATAAGATAACTTGCTAAAGTAAATAAAAATAAAATCATGGGCTGCTCCTTTGCTACATTATTTTCTAAACATTGAACTAAATTCAAACCTAGAGAAAGCATGAAGATTAAAGTTAGGTTTGCGGAACCAGCAAACCACATAAATATCCATATTGACTATCTCTAGGGGCTCAAACTCATTGAGCATCTGCTCA
Organism: Phyllostomus hastatus; assembly: GCF_019186645.2. Classification (NCBI taxonomy): domain Eukaryota; kingdom Metazoa; phylum Chordata; class Mammalia; order Chiroptera; family Phyllostomidae; genus Phyllostomus; species Phyllostomus hastatus. Next base: position 28,884,168 of record NW_025333709.1, on the reverse strand, counting down.
GACTTCTGTTGGCCGTTGATTGGATCTGGCTAAAAAGTGACTTGGCAGACTTCGCTGGAGAGAAGGATCTTGGCAACAACATGCCATGTAATGAGAGAGAAAGAGAAAAAAAACAAACTCTAGGAATTTCTTTGACAGTGTAAAAATGGCTTATAAATTCTAAAGCTAATAATTCTGGTGAACTTAATTTCCCTCTTATACAGTTTCACAGTCCTCCTTGGCCCTACACTAAACATGCATATCTATGTGGGTACAGACTGGACCTAACTAGGAATAAAACCTCCATGCTAACACCATGCTAAAGCAAACTGAGTTATCAACAAGTCTTTGGCTAAAACAGAGAGGTGGAATCTAGTTCAAGATTCATTATTCACTAATTCTGTGATTTTGTAGCAAATCTGACAACTAGTTTGAAAATCAACCTCCATATGTGTGTGACAGGCAGGAAAACTATCAACAAATTTGCTGAAATGATGAATTGAAATAATGTATTAATAGTTTTTAAAAAAAACATGAAGTTATAATTGAATAAATACGGAAAATAAAGTAGCTTAATGCAGTGGTAAAGAACAATGCAGTGCATAACATATATTTTTATTTTCTTTAGCTAAGTTATCAAGTTTAACAAGAGCTGCCAATTATTGAACATTAAATTATATGACCAGTACTTTATTAGGTATTTTCTATATATTATTTAAACCTTACAACAACTTCATGAAGGTGAAATTAATATTCCCTTTTTACCGGTGAGACTCTGAGGTTTAGGGGTGCCCAAAACAACTCTGCTGGAAAATGTCAGAGGTGTGTTTTAAACCCAACCTTGTCTTAAATTCCTTGTTCTTAGTACTGTGTCACGTAACAAACAATGGTTTAAGCATGTATTATAAGCAAAAAAAAAGGTTTTCATCCTAGGACCTGGCCTTTTTCTCTTGCTTAATACCGACTTCTGCCTTGCTTTTATATGGATGCTAATTAATCATTAACATTCCGTTCTAATGTAGACTTTTCAGTACTCTCTGATGTTTTATACATGAATTCCTCTTCATCAACTGGTAATGGCAATGAGGGCCATGGTCCTGCTCTTAGCTATGAACCACAGCTCATAACTCTGAGCCACATCCCACAACTCTGTGGGATGCCAAATACAATCAATTGTTCATCACTGCCCTGGACAACTTTTCAGATGTTAGCTGAGGGAAAGACAACATTTTTGCTTCATGATAACCCTTGAGGAGTACAGGAAAGAGAATTATTTTCTGTTGGTAGAATGACTTTCACATTCAAAATATGTTACCACTTCCAAGTAAAAGCCTCCTTAATCACTAGTTGTGGCAGCAACAATATTTCCTTTGCTAGAAATTCTTTCTAAGTGACAGTAAGATGAAAAGCAAACTGGGCATGTGCCTACAGGTTAAGAATCTCTTAATTTGGATGGAGTTTGTTTTGCCTAACACTCTAGGAGAAGTGGGCAAGCATGAACTGGTTGAGGGCAGGGGCTACCATAATCTCCTTCCATGCTCTAACACCAGGATGATGGGATGCTAGAAGAAGGAACTCTCCATGGTCCAGAGCAGAATCATGACCACCGCAACCCTGAAATCTCCTTCTCCATTTCCACTCCCATTCACAGAGAATGATGCAATCATCCACCCCATTCAGAAACTAGGAATCTTTTTTACTCTTTTCTCCTCTTTACTTATCATATTAAATTAATCAGTAAAACCTGGCATTAACTATGTCATAAAAATATCTCTTTATTCTGCTTACAGTTGCTATAATCTAGGTTGGTCTTTATCATTTTTCACCTGATTTCCTTCAATAGGCTCCTAATTGACCTTCTGCTTTCAGCCTTATTTTTCCCCAATTCATTTATTTTTTTTGTGGCAGGTAAAGCGGTATTTCAATTTTTTAAATTGCATTATGATTATTTTTCTGTTTCCAATGGCTCCTCAATGGTTCAACTTCCAATGGCTCCTCAATGTTATGAGGATAAAAATATGAATTCCCTAAAGGCACACAATGTGCTTTCTCTGTTCCTGTCTCTGTAGCTGCACTTCTTATTTGGTTCCATTCTTACTCTGTCATACAGTCACCCTGTCTCAGTTTCTCAAACACAAGGTGTTTTCTCTTGCTATGAAGCATTCTTGGCCTAGAACACTCATTCTTCCTCTCTTTGCCCTTGGCCTGGTTATCCTATCCTGGTACAGACCTCACACTGAAAGCTGAATTATAACTTTTTCCCTAGTCAGAAGTTAGAACATCTGGGTTAGTTTCCTCCTATGTTCCCACAGCACCTTATCACTGTAGCCTGCATCACTATGCAGGGAAATTGGCTGGGTGCTCTTCTATTTCCTGCACTAGACTGTGACCTCCATGAGGGTGTATCTATCTCGTGACTTTTCAGTGCTGAGAACAGGGCCTGCAGTATAGCGTGTGCCCCGAAACTACTTTTTGAATGAATCAATGAATGGACTAGAGTGTGGGGAAGATCACCAGGCAGCCAGCCTATTTGAAAAACAATTTGAAATTGTAGTAGAGGTGAAACATACTATGAATCTGAATGGAGGCAGAGGAGGAGGAGTTGTATGAAGAGAAAAGAGAGATAAAACATTGCAAGGAAAGAGAATAGACTTAAACTGGTTGCTGTAGTTATGGGTGATGCAGAAAGGAATGCAAGTGTTAGAAAAGTACCAAAACTTAGGAAAAAGTTGATGATTTGGTTTGGATAGTAGTTTGAAGTACTTGAAGTAGACATATAAATACTGTAGCTGATATAAGAGAATGGAGAGCTCAGGAGTACAGATTAATGAGTCCTCATCAACATTGTGGCTACTAGATTAAGTAAAATTATCAAAGTTAATTTACAGATTGGGGCAAGACAAGGACTTAGGACAGACGTTTAGTGCATACCAGTCTGTCTTTTTCCACCGGCTAAAGGACATTTCGTCTGTTATCACTCAAGAGATGGGATAGTGCTGAGGATGAATAGGATAAGTATCAAAATCTATAGATAACCCCCAAATGCATATTAATAAAATTCTAATCTTTAGCTGAGAAATCTGTTGTGTAAAGTGCAAGATGTAAATGGTAAGTAAGACTCACTTCTTAAACTTTATTATTTTCTTTTAGTGGGCCCTATCCACCCACTAAGGGAGGTGGGTGGATATTTCAAAGCTAGGCACCAGCTACAAAATAAATGGATGAAAAAAAAGAAACTGCCTTGAATAATGTACAACCCAGCCAGTCAAATTTTTAGTAAAATTGTGGAGTCTTATGCTAACACATTTCTTTTAAACATATTTAAAAGTTATTGTTAGTCATCCTCTTAGCTTCATATCATTTAATTGTTTTCTAAATACATTGCCTTTAAAAAATTCATATGGTAAAATTGGTTTGCTAATGAGAATAACCTGAATATCTGGAGAAGTGGATTTTAAAAATATGGATGATCTTCAGCAAATCAAACTTCCAGACAGGGAGCTTGTTTATCTGGTAAAATGAACAGGTCATTTAGGTCAATGATTCTCCCATTCAATATACGTAATTACCACCAGGACTATTTGGGCTACTAAATATGATTCTGAGGGAAACAGTCCTGAAATCTATATTTTTGATAGATGCTTCCAAGGCTGCTATCATGCTATTAATTTTCAGATCATAATTTGAGAGACAGTGACCTGAGTTTTCCCTACACATCCTTCAAATACTAAATGAACAATATCTATGCTTTAGTTAGTCTGTAAGATCCATTCCTGTCTTCCTTTATGGCATTTTCTATTTTATCACTTTCCTGTTGTACTCTCTTTCCACTGCAGCAAAAGGATTGTAGGCCTAAAAATGTCCTAGCGTCACCTATAAAAACACATTTTTATGAATACTAAATGAGGAAAAGTGGGAGATTGAGAGAGAGGGTTCTATTATCTTTACTGTCTGGTACTGTTTTCCTGTTCGTCCAACTGACTTCTGGTTTGCACGTTTATTTTTAGAACATGTAACTCTGAAGCATACTGAAAATTAAATCTCTAAATCAGATGTGAGGAAAAAATCAAGGGTCTGCAAGTAGAATGGCCACTAAAATGATATCTTCAAGCATACCGCAGGATTTTATTTCCTAAGAGCACCTTGAGTCCCCACCAATTTTCCACACTTCGTCTGGGGCTATTTCTCTATCCTGAATGTGGGAGACACTGAGGCTCAGGAGGGGTCCTCTATCAAAACGTCAGAGAAAGCTTTAGGGGAAAAAAGGCTATGCTGCTGTATTTTCTCATCTGCTTGGAGCAATGTGTATTTTGGTACGGTGTTAAAAATCCTCCAGCAGTTTCTCTCATGTCACAAGTTTAAGAAGTCCTCTATGAATGAGTCAGCCTGGGAGTTGCCATGGTAACAGTTTTCAGTCCTTTGGAGTCAGTCCTCTTCTGATGCTGCCACTGAAATACCTTAGTTTCAGGAGGATTGAAATTCCCATTACATTTAAATATTCATTATGTTACATATGCATTCCCTGATTTTGCAATATTACCTGGCTAGAAATCATTTTTAGCGATCCATAAATAGACATGCTACATTATGCTCATTTCTTCCACAGGATGAAAGACAAGTCAATAAAAATCCTCTCTGTTCTCACATCATCATCGCTCTCTCTCTCTCAGTCCACCCCCTTTATTGGGTACAAGTGTGTGCATGTATGAGTATAATCAGTGTTCTTCATGTCTGAAATATTCAAAGAGGACACCCTGGACAGCCATCAGGAGCTACAATTTTCAGTAGAAGGGTTGCAAATACATGCTGGCTCGCCACACAGCAACTGCCCATGAATGCCAATGATGCTACAGTTTAGTGTGGAGTGACCATGGGCAGCCTCTGTGTGGTTTCCTGGTTTATATTTAGGGAAGATCCATTTGGCAGGATACAATTTTTGTAATAGCCATACCCCAACAAGAGAGGTCCAGACTCCTAAAAAAGGTTCTCCATAATCTTCTTGCCACACTTTTCCAACTTCATTTTCCCCTTAACTACATGCTCAGTTAGGTGTACCCTGCTCTAGACACAAAGGGCTAAAATTATAGAGTCTCTCCACTCTATATTTTTGAGGCTGTGGTCCATGTCTCATTCATCTTTGCATGCCCACAATATCTAGAACATAGACACAAATAAATATTAAGTAGATTTAAGCATGTTGATATGAGCTATCTAAATCATTCTCATCATGGCCAGGTAAACAGCCAACTGAGGATCTTGGGGTTCTGATTGTTTGTAACACGACAGACCAGTCATATGCCCATAGGCTGGTCTTCTCTGTATGCAGCTTATATGAGCACTCCATTTCTGGGTTAAAGATGATGTGCTGGTATCTGTGGTAGTTCCCCGAAAATGCAGTGTCCAGCTGCACTTTTAGAAACCGCAGTCATATAGTATCTCAACTAGAGTACAGGATTTGGAGTCAACTAGAACTGAATTCAATCCCAGCTCTTTCTTCTACTAATTCTGTAACCAAATCACTTAACCTTTCTGAGGTCCAGTTTTCCCACCATTAGATTGGAGTTCATTGAGATAATATAAAAAAGGCTTAGCACAGCACTTACTATATAATTACATATTCCACAAATAGTAGTTATTACTACTGCAAGTACTAATAAGGATATCCCAAGAGGTTGCTTTATTTCAATTGTTCTCACAATACCACTGGCATTCCCTTTTCGATTGTTACATTGCAGGTGAAATAGTCCTCTGAGGGTGTGCCATGTCCACATTTATTATTTTTTATACATATTTGACCATAATCTGGTCAAATGACTTCCCATGGCTAGCCACAATTCTATGATTCAAAGAAAGGACCTATAAAGATGGGCAGTGGGCTATAAATTGTCCTTGAATATTCACTCTATACATTATGTTTTCTCTGAACGGAATAGAGTCTTTGTGATGAAGTTAAATGTAGAGATACACAGAAAGGGACTCAGTAGCATGGAGGAAAAACAAAGAGACACCCAGAGAAGGGCAGCATATAGGGAAAAAGAGCAGCCAGGGTTGCTGGTGAAAGCAGGGGAATCAGATGTGTCTACAGGCAAAGCAAAGACAACGATTTGCTCAGTTCTGTTTCTTGGTGAAGCCCAGCTTCATGGATGCTAAGGCTGTTGTGGGTGTTGAGACTCTTCCATGTATTATCGACTCAAATAATAGGGACCTGACTATTCTCTTTACAGCCTGAAAGTGCCTAGCTTAGGATCTTAGTATTTTTGACTTAGCTCTACTGTTCTAAACTTACCCTAAGGCAATCCCTTACTTTTCTACCAACTATTTTTTTTGAGTAGTTATTATTTTCCAGGTATTCTGCTAAGTATTGGATCCTTAGGGGACTTACTTCCTCCCTCTTCTTTGTTAAACCTATGTCTGCTATTAAACATAGCACACCACATTGCATTGATGTAGTTGTCTGTATCTGTTCCTACACTCTGCCTTACAGGATGGCAGAAGGCAGTGTTTATGCCTTTTTTTTTACCATGTCATGCACAATGTCTGCAGTATAGTAGGTATCAACAATCTTCAACAATCTTGGGTGTTTGCATCAACGAATAAATTGATTAAACAGCGCTAAGCATGATTTCTTGGTGACACATAATTTTTGAAGAGCAGTATACAATGTGGAAAGTAATCTTATTTCTAGGTATGAAATTGTGAATGCCTCCCTTGCCAAAGCTTATGTTAATTGATTTGGCATATAAATAAGAATTTTTTAAAGTTCTGCATGTCTAAAAGTCTAGATTATGCTCTTTATTGAAGCCTTTAATTTCATTAATACTCATATTTAATTTTGCTCTAAGAACAGTTTATCTTGTGAGATTTTTGGCATTGTCAAAATAAAGAATTCATGAAAGTTCTCTGGTATTTCATAGTAACTATTTTTTTACAACATCATAGAAGCCACATGATTATTTAAGATCCATTTAATTCCTCCCACCAGCAGTACCAAGGAACAATGACCAATCCCCTTTATTTGTAACTCCCTCTATATTTCTAAAAAATAAATGTCGAGATCAGACTCTTAAGAACAGAAGCTTAGTTATAATTTCTAAAATAAATCATATTTAGTTGTATTTAATTATGAGTACATTATTTAATAAACATTAAATATTAACATTAACATTATTGATTATGAGATTCCATATGGGTAGAATTCCTGTCAAGACTTTGACAAGAGAAATACCCAATAAAATACTGTAAAAGTCACAACTGGCATTCAGAAGAAAACCTTGCACTAGTTAAATACCTTGAGTTAGATGCTTAGAAAGTGAGGGGGAATGGGAACATTTCTTGAACATTTACAATGGACCAGATATTTTGCTATTCACTTTTAAGACATTATTGCACATAGTATTCTTAGCAATACATAAAAGCAAATACAGTGATACAAAGATGGACTGAGAAGTCTAGTGGCAGATGTCTAAGCTGGGTTTTGAATCCAGGTTCACCCCATTTCAAGGCTGTACATGCTCTACTATACCATCCTCCTACAAGGGGCTGAATGGTATCCTCCCCAAAAGATAGGCCCTTGTCTTAATTCCCAGGATCTGTAAATGTAAACTTACTTGGAAAAAAGCACATTGCAGATGTGCTTAAGTTAAGGATCTTTAAATTGTTCTGGATTGTTCAGGTGATCCCTGAAGCCAATGGCAAGTGTCCTTATACGAGACACGCGTGAAAGATACAGCAGTAAGAGGAGAAAGTGATATGAACGTGAAAGCCAAGCTTTGAGTTATGTAGCCACAAGCCAAGGAACATCTGGAGGCACCAGAAGCTGGGAAAAGTGAGGGTGGGTTCTCTTTCAGAGCCATCAGAGGCAGCACAGCCCTGCTGCTGCCTTGATTCAAACTTCTGGCTTCCAGAAATCGTAAAGAAAACATTTTTATTGTTTTTTTCTAATATAGTTTATTGATTATGCTATTACAGTTGTCCCATTTTCCCCCTTTCACTCCCCTCCACCCTGCACACCCTCTCCCACCCACGTCCCTCCCCTTTAGTTCATGTCCATGGGTCATACATGTAAGTTCTTTAGCTTCTACATTTCCCATACTATTCTCACCCTCCCCTGTCTATTTTCTACCTACTATCTATGCTACTTATTCTCTGTACCCTTTCCCCTTCTCTTCTCCTCTCACTCCCCTGTTGCTAACCCTCCATGTGATCTTCATTTCTGTGGTTCTGTTCCTGTTCTAGTTGTTTGCTTAGTTTCTTTTGGTTTTGCTTTAGGTGTGGTTGTTAATAATTGTGAGTTTGCTGTCCTTTTACTATACATGTATTTTTTATCTTCTTTTTTTAGATAAGTTCCTTTAACATTTCATAAAATAAGGGCTGGGTGATGATGAACTCCTTTAATTTGACCTTATCTGAGAAACACTTTATCTGCCCTTCTATTCTAAATGAAAGCTTTGCTGGATAGAGCAATCTGGGATGTAGGTCCTTGCCTTTCCTGACTTGGAATACTTCTGTCCAGCCCCTTCTTGCCTGCAAGGTCTCTTTTGAGAAATCAGCTGACAGTCTGATGGGAACTCCTTTGTAGGTAACTGTCCCTTTATCTTTTGCTGCTTCTAGGATTCTCTCTTTCATTTTTACCTTGGCTAATGTAATTATGATGTGCCTTGGTGTGTACCTCCTTGGGTCCAACTTTTTTGGGACTCTCTGAGCTTCCTGGACTTCCTGGAAGTCTATTTCTTTTGCCAGATCAGGGAAGTTCTCCTTTATCATTTGTTCAAATAACTTTTCCATTTGTTGCTCTTGCTCTTCTCCTTCTGGTACCCCTATAATTCAGATGTTGGAATGTTTAGAGATGCCCTGGAGGTTCCTAAGCCTCTTCTCATTTTTTTTAATTCTTTCTTTCTTCTTTCCTGTTTGGTTGTTTCTTTCTTCCTTCTGGTCCACTCTATTGATTTGAGTCCCAGTTTTCTTCCCATCACTATTGGTTCCCTGTACATTTTCCTTTATTTCACTTAGTGTAGCCTTCATTTGTTCATCTAATTTGTAACCAAATTCAACCAGTTCCGTGAGCCTCCTGATCACCAGTGCTTTGAACTGTGCATCTGATAGGTTGGCTATCTCTTTGTTGCTTTGTTGTATTTTTTCTGGCACTTTGATCTGTTCTTCCATTTGGGCCATTTTTTTTGTCTTGATGTGCCTATTATGTATGAGGGGCAGAGCCTTAGTTGTTCACCAGGGCGGGACTACCCAGTGGCTGGGTTGTGATGTTGTATGTGCGGGCAGGGTCCGAGAGAGAACAGTAGCGCTTGCTCTGCTCTCTGCTGGATTTTAGTCCCTTCTGCCACTTCCCCCAAGCAAAGTGGGCCCCTCTGGTGCTGATTCCCAGGTTAGTGGGTTTGTGTACATTCTATGACCCTGTGGGTCTCTCCAATGAACTCTCCTGTAAGGCTGGGAGTTTCTCCCGGGACTCAACTCCCACAGGTGTTTTCAATTGGTATTTTGAGGCTTTATTTCCCCATGCTGGAGCCCTGGATTGTGCGGTCTGTCTCGCTCCCCAGCTTTGCCTGGTTTATATGTGTGCGAATGTGATGGCTGGCCAACTGGGACCACCCAGTTGGCCAGCCATCTTGCGCACCAAGCCTCTCCACAATCTGCCACCTCGCTAGGTTTGCCCACTCCCACCTTGCGTGCCCGGGGTCCACCAGCCACTGCTTTGCTGGGAGTCCTCTCTGCTTGGCCACCCGACTCCGTCCCACCTACCGGTCTGGATGAATGTTTTCTTGTTTAACTCCTTGGTTGTTGGACTTCCATACAATTCAATTTTCTGTCCTTACTGGTTGTTTTCTTGTTTCTAAATTTTTGTTGTCCTTATTTGGGTTGTACGAGGAGGTACAGTGTGTCTACCTATGCCACCATCTTGGCCAGAAGTCCATTTTTATTGTTTTAAGCCACCTGGCTGGTGGTACTTTATTATGGTTCCTGTAGGAAATAACATACCTCCTAAAGCTGTTTTTCTTAAAAAAAATTTCTATTTGTTTTGGATATTCACTAACATAGTCAATCATACAGACAGACTTATCAGCAGTATCTGAGTATTCAGAATTTTCAATTCTAAAATTTTAGGTTCTATGTGAAATATAGAATTTATTATGTCCTTGCCTTCAGTGTGATCAGGGAGAAAAGATAAATATACATAAAAAATTAATGAACGCTCTTCATTCATATACTTAGAGATATTTATTCTGTGAATACTAGGCAGTAAAGATAGTTGTAGGTGTTGAGAAAGCAACAATTAACAAGATATAAAACTTCTGGGTTCTCAGTGAGGTTCCAGGGAGAAGCAAGATAGGAACCAGTGTATTGGACTAGGAAAAAACAAGACCTAGCAGGTGTTAAGTCTTTCAATGGATGTGAGCAGATTTACTATTATTATTATTATTATTATTATTATTCACCCAACTTGCATCTAAGCAGTATATTTTGAACTTATTGACCAAATACAATAATTTTTTAGAATATGCAAGTAATATAAACACCAAGATGCATAGTCAATTTGACCCAACAGTGAAGTAGGTGACTGCTGATAGGGTTGGATATCAAAGCTTCTCCATAATGTTTTCTCCATCCATATGCTATGCAGTGCTCACAAGATATGCAACATTCTAGGGGAATCCACACTAAAAAAAATGAATGTGTTATGTCTTTTTGTCCCTATGGTTTATGGTTTACTCAGAAATATTTACCTGGAAGTGTTTGTGTGTATGCATGCCTCTTGTCAAGATAGAGCAATCAGCAGAAACACTTGACATTTTACAAGATCCCCTAAAAGGGAAGAAAAACAGTACAAGCAAAGAAAATGAAAGCTACCATGGGAGATGCATCTTATACAATTCACAATGTGCCCAGAGTCAGCATTGCTGGAAGGGCACTGCTCACTGAATTGACAAGTTAAATTGAGAGAGAGAGAGAGGCAGAGAGAGAGAGAAAGGAATCCTTATTTTTTGTGACATCCTCCTAGTGTCCAGTTTTGACCTGCCAGCCACAAGGTGGGGGAAGCATTTTAGCTTGCTGCTCTTATTCCATAACATTACAGAAAAGTCATTCCAGAGTACTGCTGCTAAAGACATTGGTATGAACTTTCTAAATGCAGTAAACAGCATACTTTAAATTTATAATGAAAAATACATCTGTGACTCTGGCTCCCAGCAAGAAGGTCAAAGAACCCATGCTTTCCATGAGGACTAGGTGAGGATGAAGTGGAGGTCATTTTAATAGAAGGATATTGATCAAGAAGAAACAAATTTATCCTATAATATACATACAAATGCTAATAAAGGAGACTGAAAAATCACTCAATCCAGTGGTAATTATTTACCCTTTCCATCCCAGGCACCGTCTTGGTTGTCAATTTACTTAGGTATCATCCTTAGCTTCATCTCATCATCCTTCACCTCTACACTCTCATACAATCAAAGACCGATTTCTTTCACATATAACTTCTAAATAAACTTCACATTGATATTCTTCTCTCTTATTTACTGTCAAGATTTTTGTTCAGACTAGAATTTTCTTTCTTATGTGCCTGTCTTTATTTTATATTTATCACATTCATTGATATTATCTGTTTCCTGAATGTCTTTGCTTTATATTGTAAGCTCCCCTAAAGACAGAATTCTATTGTGTTCATTCATTCTTTCTAGTGTCTACCTGATGCAGAGCTCATAGTTATTGTCCTCAAGGCATATTGTTTGAATTAATTGATAAATGAGTCAGAAAAGCAAAACAGTCATTTCAAGGACATGTGGTTATGAAGTCTGCCTCTATAGAGGCAGATCCACCTTTAAAAGTTTAGTCACCTATTAACACATGGCCTTGAGATGATGTTCCATGAGATAGTTGCTTATATTCACTTGACTTCTCTTTGAAGTTAGTGATGAGCATGCATCACTTGAGAAGAAACAAAATATCCAAGATTAAAGGCTCTTTAGACATAGCTTAAAAGCTATTAATAAAGATATCAAGTGTTTTTGAGAAATGATACTAACTTCAGAAAAATAAGAAAGATCATAGAATTTCATAAAATAATAATATAGCATATGAATGAATTAAGGTAAAAGAAGTAAATAAAAATAAAGCAAGATATACATTTTATGGTACATAAAATACAACGTGCACAATGACCACTTGAATCCTTAATAACCATTTTCATAAAATATGATTCAGTATTCCCTAGCCACATTTGACTGGACTACAACAAAATTATTTGACCAGCTACTTTTTCCTGAAAATTCTGAATTTGAATTTAAAAATTGCAATTCTGTATTGAGAACTTATGTACATCCTTCATCTACTTATCATGGAGACTAAGAAGCAGAACCTTATTCCCAAAGAGAAGGAAGCAGGCAGGTAGACAGGAGCAGCTATGAGAAATGGAGAACAGGTCCTAATAGATTTTCAATACCAGGTTGAATTCCCTTCCTGAAGCTCACTACAGACCCAGCCTTGGTTAGAATATGACATCACTACACAGGACTAGAATGCAGCTGAACACACTTGTACAGCAATAACAGATTGTTTATGACTGTAGCTCTTTCAAATTGCTTGGCACCCGAGTTGTGTTAGATTTTAAATATATTCCACCCTACCCCCGTCTTTTTCTTCTTAGAGTCATTGGTTGCAGCATCTGATTTTTTACATATCTTTCTTACAGACATTTTGAGGGATTGAAGATGAAACATTTGATTCACAATTATTGAAGGAATACTTAGGCCCTTGGCAAAAAGTCTGTGATTTGAGAGCTGTTAAATAATTTGAATATCAGATGTGCCTCTATATCCACATAGAATATCCCTGCTTTAATAAGCTAGTTTAAATTGGTTCTGTATTTTTTGGAACCAAAAATCTCTTAATCATACAGAACAAATCAAAGTGCTAATATATATGTGACCAAAAGTCAAGGAAAGGGAAGGTGTTCTTTCTCTTAATGGGAAATAATAATGGCAAACACAAATGTCAGTGCTAAATAACTCACATTTGTGTGATCTGATTACCCATTTTATTCTGCATGCCATGGCCTATGTACTATTTTTCTCAGCTGACAATAGTGGTCATTGTTAAGACAATTCTGCCCTTTTCCCCAAAGCAAGAACGAAGAGTTTAAGAGCCCTTTTGGGAATTTCTAGATTTCCCTGACATCTGACCTGATTGGAAGGCATCTCTATGCGTTTCTTTAGCTTTACAAATTTTACATTTGTATGAAGCAAAGCCACCAGATAGCTGCATAATTTGATCTGGAATTTTTGGCTCTGATTGCACTGTGTTTTCTCAGTTACATTTCCCTGTTATGCCTTCAGTCCTGATCAAAGAGATAAAGTAAGACAAAGTCAGGCAAACATTTTTTTTATCATAGAATTACAATATAGAGTACATTTCATAATGTTCACAGAATTTGTGCTTCTCCTTAAGGCTTATTTTGACTTTTTATGCATCCCAGGGCCTTATAAGAGTGTGCTATTTGTTATTTGATATAACTGCCAGAAAAATGAAATTGTAGTCTTCTACAACTCTATAGTGGAATGCAACATGGGTGTCCATGTGCCATTCTTATCAGTGGTGTCCTACTTTTATTTTCCCATAGCCCAGATTGGTGATTTACTTATGCTTTTTAGTTGTAGTAGTTCCCCCCTTACCCATGTGTTTCCATACCCCTCAGTGGATGCCTCTGATGGCAGATTGTGCCAAACCTGAGAGATACTATGTTTTCTCCTATACATATACATCTGTGATTAAGTTTACTTGATATATTAGGCATAGTAATAGATTAACAACAAGTAATAATAAAATAGAATAATTATAAAAATATACTGTAACAAGAATTATATGACTCTGTTCTCTTTGTGTGTGTGTCTCCAGTAATCTTTATGATTTTCAAACATATTTTGAAGCTATTTTGAATGTGGGTAAACATCATTTACTTGCAATAGTTGGCATGGTGTCTCTCGTTTCATAGGATTTCTTGCTGACATCTTGCACAAGCTCATACTTTTTGGTGCAACACATTGCTTGCTGTCAATAGAAACCCGTTTTCTGTTCGTGTCTTCCACCCATAAATTTAATGCCTTTCCATCCTAACTCAGCACATCCCACACTGTGGCCATACATTTTGCAGTTTGAAGTGGAAGAGAAAAATTTAAACCAGTTTTTTTTCTTTCTTGACAATTTCACAGATAGGAGATTCTTACTGGAGACCTTAGCAACATCAGTATACAATTATATTTTTCTTTCCTTGTTAAGTCAAAAAAGTTTACTTTTCACTTAAAGGAAGCACTGTACAGTTTTTCTTTGGCATATCCAAATTACCAGCCTCATGAATTTTAACTTTTAGGGCCATTTTTAAGTAAAAGAAGAACTATTGGAACACAAACACTGTAATACCACTACAGTGGACCACATAACCAATGGCTACTAAGTAGCAGATGGGTTGGTAGCATACACAGTGTGGATGCATCGGACAAACAGATAATTCACATCCTGGGCATTATACAGTGAGATTTTATTATACTACCCAGACCAGCATGTAATTCAAAACTTATTGTTTATTTCTGAAATTTTCCACTTAAATTATACTTAACAGTTTTGGAACACGGTTGACAGTAGGTGACTAGAATCACAGAAAACAAAACTACAGGTAAGGGGGAGTGGCTTCTATGTATGTATTCTTGTGGATTTTTTCATATATTTTGTGTAATGCACTAGAGCCACCATATTCAAAGTGCTGTACACAGACCAAAAATTTCAGAATTAACTGGCAGCTTGTTGGAAATGCAGAATCTCAGGTTCTAGCTCATATCTACTGAACACGTATTTTAACGTGACTCAGGTGACTCATACCCACATTAGAGTCAGAGAACAGTGCAGTAGAGCATTAAGAATTACTTAACAGAAATTCATCTATATTAGTGGTTGGAAACATGTACTGATTTCAATTCTGGAATGTCCAATTACTGACTTAAGTTAACTGGTGAGTTGGTTAAAAATAAAATTTCCTAGACCTAACCCTCAGAGCCTTTGATCCAGCAGAGCTGGTGTGAGACCCTGGAGTTTGCATTTTGTCAAGCGCCCCCTGTGCTCAGGATGCAAATGACAGACTTAAGCCCTAGAGATCTTCACTTTCTCAAGGATAGGCTTTCAAAATGTCGGTACCTAATGTCAATGACTATAAAGCTTCCTTAATTGTTCTAAGTATAAATGATGCAAATGTGTAAGTTGTTGGTAAGTTAAAAGCAAAATACTGAGATATGGCCCCTACCCACAATAGAGCCTGTTGCCTGGAGGCCCTTGTTACCTGCCTGCTTGGCTGAGGCCTGAGAACCACTGGAGATGAATTCTGCATTTACTTTTGGAAACTTTGCAGAAACACCCCTCTCTCTAAGCCTGGCCTATCCCAGTGACACACTTTTAGGCCTGTATGAAGGATTCAGAGCCTGTAGGAAGAATGACAGAACAATTCCCAATCCTTTCCAAAATTCAAAAAAGTTATCAATATTTATAGAGAAACCAAGTGCACAAGGGAATGAAAGAATCAAAATAACTGGAATGTATCAAAGGTAAAGTGAAAGGAGGTTGGTCTTTGAATTATTTTAGTTATACTTATATCCTCAATGTTTGGGATCCATTGATTTAAGCCATTCATGGTGAGTCAGTCAGGCCTTCTTTAATCTCAGTGGCAGGGATCCTATTCAAACTCATTTAAATTTAAATAATGGAATTTACCTATTCTCCTACTTGAGAGGGCCCATAAGGTTACCTAAGTGCACAGGAGAGGCACATTTGTTCAGGGAAAAGAAAGCTTTCCCAGAGGTGAAGGTTGAGTAGGGATTATCCAGGTGAGAAACAGGAGACAATGCTGCAGGCAAAGCATCCAGAATTTTTAGAAGGATCAGCATCTTTAATAACAGAGGCCTTGGGATTTTTCTGTAGTAAATATGCCTATTTCGTAATTTAGATTTAAATCAGAAGGCATGAGAGAGCCAGCATAAAATTTTAATCTTAATCTGGGGAATGCGTTGGTTAGCTGAACATTTTATGAAGATCACTCTGAGCATAGCCATGTGGCAAATGGCTTGGGAGAGAGTGGTCAAAGAAGTGGGAGGCAGAGAAACTCCTCGTTGACTGATTTGGGAAATGATGCAGACTTGCACCAAGGAATAGGCTGTGGGGATGGAGAAAAGAGACAGACTAAAGAGCTATCAAGAAGAGAGAATCATTAGGAATTTGGTGACATAAGATCTGAGAATAGTGCTTTCACCTATTTCTCTTCTAACCATTGAAATGTCTCCAGTGGCTTGCCTTCTTCGTCTACACTTTGACTAAACTGTTTCAGAAGAGAGTGCCTGGCTGTGCCTGCCTTCCATTTCCGCTGGCCCTGGGAGGCATCTGGACTGCTGTGGGTTCACCTGCATGAAAGGCGAGTTGGTGTTCACAGCACCAGTCTCTGTGTTCCAGTATCCACCTGTGGTCAGCTGTCTGCCGTGCTTGTGCTGCCATGCCTGGATTTCATCGTGATAAAATGGAACTGGACATATTCCCCTTATAAAACTGACATCTCAGCATTGTCATTTAATAAATCTAATAGTCATGCTACAGATTTTCCAGAATGACAGTACTTTGTTCTTTTTACTGCTTTTCCTTTACTCATTACATCTATTATGTATTCCAGTCTTCACTGTCCATCATTACATTTCTATCAAAGCTTTTTAATTATGTCCCTTTCTGTTCTTTCCCACACGTGTGCAATGCATTTAGAAAACAGAAATCTTTCCTTTTTATCACTATTTTAAGATTAAATTCAAATTTTCTAAGAATGTCCAGTCACATTTATTTACATGTTTGACAGAGAAATTTTTGTTACTGGCAACAGTTTTAAGTTTGTAAGTCATTTACCACTTTAAAAAGTCTATTATAATTATTTATAAAAAATAATTCAAATTTTATAGTTTTATGTTCTTTGAGTCATTTTCCCAAATGTATTTATCATTCTATCACTTGTACTTGAGAACTTATATTTTATTTTCAATTATTTTTTTTCTCAACTTTATAGATTGTGATATTGATCTGCTATCTTGTTTTGCCTCCCTTTTTCCAAAACAAGCTAGTCATGGGTGGTTTTATTGTATCTATTTTATACGATATAGCCCCATGCCTTAATTATTAGTAAATAGAGGGTACAATTACCCAGTGGTTGTACTGATAGGATAAACAGCACCAATCCTTTACAAAGTACAGATGAAAACTAATATAACCTTTATTTTCAGTTTAGTGATGCTTCAGTGGTGTATGATTAGAAACAACTGATTATTAACCTTTTGTTAGGTATACCCTAAAAATACTAAATGTACATGTAGAAGACATACATTTTAAAAATTATGAATAACAGTGCATACACAAAATCAACATTAGTGGCTTAAAAATATCCCTATATTATTTTGAAGTGGTGAGATACTGACTGGAATTTCTTGAATATTAAAATAAAAGTGAAATATTATTATTCCTGAAATCTTTCTTTTACTTTCTTATCATGTGACATACCATATTTACATGCTAAAACTAGTGGATAAAAATTTGATGAAAAACAGGATCTGTAAAACAGGAAACTACACAGTTTCAAAGGATTCTTCAGCAATTGCAGAGTAGGATTCTAATTTATAATGAAGAAATCTAAAGGCATCCATCTGAACCCAGTGAGTAAAGATAATGTCACCAGCAGTGGAACAAACCAGCACTCTGCTCCTTTGACAGGATGCAGTAAGAACATAGCCTTATTTCTGTGATGGCCCTGCCAAAAAATGTATAACCTGAATCAAATCATGAGGAAACATCAAACAAACTCAGATTGAAGGATAGTCTATTAAATGGCTTGTCTACCTCCTAAAAATGTCAAGATCATGAAAGACAAAGAAAGACTGATGAACTATTCCAGGTTAAAGAGACATAATTCAGTTCTGTGATCCTCCATTAGATGCTGGACTGGGAAATATATAGCTAACTATAAAAGTCATTACTGGAACAATTAAGGAAATATGAAGTGAAATTTGAAATAGGTAATAGGAAGGTGTCAATGTTAAATTTCTTGACTTTGATAATTGGACTATAATGATGTAAGGGTATGTCCTCGTTCTTAAGAAATATTCACTGGTGTATTTAGGAGTAAAAGAGCATAATGTCTGCAATTGATTCTCCAATCATTTAGAAAATATGAGTGTTTGTGTGTATGTTTGTGTGTGTGTGTGTGTCTGTAAGGAACAAATATTCAACAGAGGAAATGGGCAAACTGTAAAAAAGTGGTGGAAATATTTGGTATAATTATTGGAACTTTTCTGTAAATTGGAACTTATGTTAAGATTTAAAGCTACAAAGTATATTTACTTTTTCATCATAACTTCTTCTTTTTAAAGCAGGATGACTCATTCTAATACTCTGGCACTTGATGGAAAGGTCTTTGAATGTTTTTATTTTATTTTTTAATTTTTTTGTCTTTGCATGCTCTTGAACATTTTTATTTTAAATTAATTAGAATTTATCAAAAGAATTCATGTACATTTTTAAATACTAAAATAGTAGGGAAGGTAGTTCCTTATTCTGTTTCCTTTCAAACCTTAACCATTTATATTTTTAGTTTTGGTAGATACTTCCATAATCCTAAATAATATACCTATTTTTCTCTTAATCTATCAATTGAAACACTGTCTAAGACTTTCTGCTCTTATAGATTAAGATTTAGCTCACATACATCTTCCCTTCTCCACAATGTAACTGTGGTATTTTTTCTTCTACTGGTAATCTTTAAAATTAAAATATTTTATTATATTTCTATAACTTATTTCCTAAAGACTTTCTCTCAGCTGCCCACTCTGTAAAATAAGGATTTTTACATACTGTGTTTTCCTTCATGTCACTTAGTACCTACCTCCCAATTTTTGTCAGCTGTAGTTTTGCTCTCCCTCATCAGGGCTGATTTGCTAACATTTACATTTCAGTCAATAAACACAATTAAATCTTTTTGTGCTTTGCCTACAGATTTTATTTGGAAGTTCAAAAACAAAACAATAACATCTTTTTCTCATGATTATGAAGATGGAGTTCAATGTGGAGTCAAGTAGCGTGATATGATTACACTTCCTTACCACCCATTCTGGTGTCAGTCTCCTGAGCGCCAGGGAATGCTTTGTGGGTCCCCCTTTTTCAACCCTGCACCAGTAGTTGTCCCACTTTAGCTTACTTCGTATTAGGTATACTTTTGTGGACAGTTTTTATTCCCAGGTTGCATGTGTGCATGCATGTGTGTGTGTTTGAAAGATGTGGGATGAAACCCTATCTCTAATGTGTTATAGCTTTTGACTCCTTAATTGTTTGAAATCCATTACTTTTTCCAAAAAATACACTGGTTTTAATTTAAATTTTGATTATATTCCATATGCAGTACTTTACATCTCCACAAATATTTTTTAAGTACCATTTTGCACTTCTCAATTCCTTCAACTTTTTCACAAAGTCCCCCAAACCCTCTTTCAGGCAGCCATCAGTCTGTTTTCTGTATCTATGAGTCTGTTCCTGATTTGTTCACTTATACTGTCCTTTAGATTCCACATATAAGTAAAATCATATGGTATTCGTCTTTCTCTAACTTACTTATTTTGCTTAGCATAATAGCCTCTAGGTCCATCCATGCTGTTACAAATGATAAGATTTCATTCTTTCTTATGGCTCAGTAATAGTCCATTGTATATATGTACCACAGTTATTTTATTCACTCATCTATTGTTGGGCACTCGGGTTACTTCCATATCTTGGCTATTGTAAATAATACTACAATGAACATAAGGCTGCATATATTCTATTGTATTTGTGTTTGGGATATCTTTAGATACATATTCAGAGTAGAATCGAGTCTTCCAGTTGTTTGATCCCATGTGGGTTAGTTCTTCTTTAGATTAGTAAAAAGGTGACTTTAGGGATTTTACTTTACTGCTTTTACTAATCCAAGGATCCCAAATATTGTTTTCTTTTTAAAAAGTTATTTTCTTGATTTTCTGATAAACATTCTCAAGTGATCTTCTAAGTAAAGGTTTATTATAAACTTTGAGCCATTGAAAATCTTGACATGTCTTTATGTGACTCTTAATTTACTGATAAAATTGCTGGATTCTAGATTTAAAACTAGTTTTTGTCAAGACTTTGAACTCAATTATCTATGTATGCTAGAATGTTGCTGGAGAGAACTTCATGCCGATATGATTCTCATTAGTTCATGGTAGCCAGTTTTTTAAATTGCAGTTGTTTGTTTATTTTTCCACTTCACTTGAGGCTTTTAAAATATTTTCTTTATCTTTAGTATGCTATAGTTTCACAATGATATTCCCATGTGTGTTACTTTTATTATTTATTCTTTTTTAAAATATACAACCTTTATTATATTTTCCCATTACCCATTAGTCCTCTTATACCTCCTTCTCCCTAGCAATCACCACACTATTGCCCGTGTCCATTCTTTTTTATATTTATTAGGCCCTTTGAATTTAAAGATCCATGCTTTTCTTCATTTCTAGAAAATGTTATTCAGCTGTTTTATTGAGGATCTTCTTTCTTTAACCGTCTCCTGGAATTGCAAATAGTTGTGTCATGTACCTCTTGGACTTTGTTTCTGTTTGTTCTGCTTGATCTTTGTCCTCTCACATGTCTTCTTTACTATACAGCAAGTCTTGGTTGATCACTGTGTTCATGAATGAAGGAAATATGCTGACTGGCAGGTTGTGGACTTTGGTAAATTGATGGGAATCCAGTCATTACATTGGGAAACCCTGTTCTGCCCAAAGCACCAACATCTATACTAGTTGCAGCAGGTGCTTTGGGTCCTTTATTTGTTCTTTAGAGAACCTCTTTTACTCATGTGTCAAATTGGGAACAGATATCTAGGTACTAGTTATTCTAAATACTGTTGTAGGAAAGTGTGCAGATGGGGTGGAGGTCATATACAGAAGTTCATATTCATGTTTTGCTTATTCATTCAATTAATCATCCATAAATTATTATTTATGGTTTACAAATTAGTCAACTAAACAGACAAATTCCAAGTTCTTACAAGGGTTACTTTCTTTTGCAAGAGAGGCATTAAACAAATTATAACACAAAGGTATAATATACCTTTGTGTTAGACCTATACTAGGTCTTATGAAGAAAATTAAAGCAGAGTAAAATAGAGTGATGATTTTGAGGGAAAGGGGAGAGATAGTCCCTGTTTGAATAAAGTGGTTTAGGAACACCTGTTCGATAGAATGGTATCTGATCTAGGACTTGAAAGAAATAAGGTAGACAGATATTGAGATACTAAAAGAACCATGTTCTAGGCAGAGAAATCAGGTATGCAAGACAAGATGAGATTTTTCCTGAAGACAATACAGATACTTCTAATTCTTGACTGGAGCCTGTCTGGGGTTCTGCAAGCATGCTGACTACCTACTCAGCAATAGGGTCTTCAGAACATATTCTAGGTGGTGGCTGTGTCCATCCATCTGCCTTCACCAGGCTACCCTTACCTACGTACTTCCCTACACTCCAGAAATTTGTTGATATGTTTAGCTCATTAATGGCTCCATTCTTTCTTCATTGCCATGAAATTTTACTTATACAATCTTCTTTTTAATGGACTCTTCAAGAGTAGAGAACATAAAAGGCTGGGCTCAGGTCATCATTTTAAACTACATTAAAAATGTTCTCTTTGCAAAATGGTCTCTCAGCCTTTTTAAAAGCAATTTTAATATAAACCAAAAAGAGGTAACGTTTTTATAGAGGTTCTAAATATTCTAATGGCACAGGAGGATTGGAATGGTGACGCTAAAATGAGGATCTGTACCCTTAAGCTCTTTCACAAGGGGAAATGGCAAGAGATAAAAGTTAACAACATATAAATGTTAACAAAAAAAAAGAAACAAAACAGTAAAATAAAAGAAAGAAATTAAATCTGAATGGTACTTCCCCAATGAAATCAGTCCAATGTGATATTTTATTAATGGATTTTTACTCTTCTTCAATATTACCATAGTTAAATATCCAGCAAATATATGATTTAATAAATCAAAGCAAATAAAGTACACTTAGGTTCTAAGTATATGAAAACTCACTAAACTTTTTCTCTTTCTGATGCACAAGTCAAGAGGCTATTCTCAAGCTAAACTGTAATTTTTTAAAAGAAAATGTTATATGTAAATATGGTATTCTGATTCTATGAGCTATAAAAAAGTTGTTTTGCTCTGCCAGAAAAATCCATAATGGTTCGCAGGTAGTGTACTTGTCAGCTAGAAGACACCCAGAGTCCTTAAATCCCTCTGGTAGCCAGTCTTACCCAAGGGTTCAGTAGTTCACACAAGTTCACAGAGAGTTGGTAAAGTAATACAAATATAAACTGGACCATCAAACTCCAGGTTTTGGTCCTTTCATTATGCTACATCCTATATCCAAAGTGTAGCAAATTTTTCCACTGCCTCCCTAACATTGCAGGGACAGGCAATAACGAAATTGAAGGCAATGGCTGCATTCATCTTTGAAATGCCTGGGTTCTTTTTAGGGTGAGTGTGCATGTTGGTATTTGGTTTATGTTGTTTGGTGATGGAGAGAACATCTGTGTATTTCAGACTTGTGTCTGCATTGCTAGTGGTGGTCATCAGGCCTCTTTCATGATCATTGCTTTAGAGAGCAGACTCTGTTATGGGCCTACAGTTAATTGACAAGAATATTTAATTTCTGTATCTTTGGGTGGGGAAGGGGAGACAGAGGTGCGTGGATAGGTGAGAAAGAATGATGGATCTGAAAATAAAGGATGTCAGAAACTTACGTCCTATGAATGATTTTGACATTGTGCACTGTTGGGAACTTCCCTGCCTGGTATCAGAAGCTGTAACTCCCCCCCCCACCCCCAAAGCTAAGGCTGAGGGAGTGGCCTTGGACCATAAGCCAGCAAGCAGACAAAAGCTTATTTCTCTGGCAGGAGCGCTGCTTCTGCTTCCTCATTCATAACTGAACCTCAGTGCTTGGTGGGTTAGCCAATGATGGGTAAGATTCCCCAAGGGGGGAACAATCTAAGACAGGCACGATCATGTGGGAGGCCTCTAAGAAAGGACTTTGGGGGCTACAGCAAAAGGGGGTGATGGACCCTTGCTCCTCAGCTTTGACATAGCCTGAGTCCTCATCATCTGGGAGAAAATCTCCTTTATCTTTTGGTTGCTTTAGTTCCCTTGCTCCACCTAAGCCTGGAACAATGACAGGGTGGTGCAGCTCTGTGCTGAAAAGGACGGTTCCCCTGGTGATCAGGCCTAAGAAAGAATATGTAAAATCCTGTGAAATCTGCATTGTTTAGAATGCTCTCAGTTGAATGATAAGGGTCCAAGGAAGAAGTAAGTTTGCTCCTCAAAGTTTTACAACTCCTTTGACCCTGACTCAAAATAGGCCCTCAACTTCCTTTTTACCTATTGTTTGATCCTTACTTTCTAGCAATGAGTAATGCGCTTTACCTGAATTCTTATGCAAACAAAACCAGTAAAAAGCCTCTCTGGAGGGGGATGGGGCACTCTTCCCACCAGAGAGAGTGGCCTTTTCATTCCTACTTCCCCACAGGACTTGGTTGTCTCTGTATAAGTCTTTCTTGTGTTTCAACGAGCCATCCACAGTGTTCCACGGTCACTGCAGGCAGGTGAGCGCGCGTCAGTGCACCTGCAAGTTGCCTTTTGGTAAAGATTATTCTCATGGCAAGTTAAACACTACTAATAGCTCTTCTTAGGACTCTGAATAAGGTAATGGGGTGTATTAAGCCTATCTGGAGATAGTCTACCTTTAGTCAGCACAACTAGTGCTGTTGCTATGCTGTGGTTATTCTGCAGCAACTGATCATTGTGCTGTGAGTTAAAATTTAGTGATAGAGCCCCAAAAGTCATCCTCTATTGAACTGAGACAGATTTTATTCATGAGTTTCCTCTGAAAAAATTATGACAAACCAGTCTTTCTTCTTCTTTTTTTTTTCATTTGGCTATAAAAGCCATCACATCAATAGTGAATAAATAGTTATGAGATGAGAGAAATAGACTATAATATTTTAGTTAACCATGAAAAGCATATTCTTTGCCTGGGGAAATTCATGACCAGCATTAGGAAATCATGAATTCAATGACTGATCTAAGAAGGGTTGCTCCAATCTCTCTTCCCAAATGCCAGGAAAAATTCACAGCCGGCTTTGTTTTTGTGGTTCATTAGTACGGCAGTGGTTAAATATGTATATTTATATTGCTGACAATATTTTATTTTTCATTAGTTCTTTCAGCTTTCACCACAAGAAACAGGTGACCAGTACGTCACCAGCATACAGTTTTATACTTAAGCAATTTACCTGAGCCAGTCAATATAATTAATGAAGCCCATATTGATGTGGTACTGACTGAGAACAATAGAAGAAAAGGTCAGTGCCTGGCAAGATCAAGAGAGAAGGAAGTCAGGAGTCCCACATGGTGATATTAAGAACTAATTGATGGCACTGCTCCTCTACCCCAGGAAGTAAAGGTCTTTGGCCCCCTGCAAGTGATGTCTACATATTCCAGGGCAAAAACTGTAAAACCTGATAACTCTGAAATTCAATAAAATAAGAAACCTATACATAAAATCAGCCACAAAATAAGCTTTCTATATTCTAGCTTAAATATGCCTTGTCTAGAATTTCATGCAAATGGAATTACACAATATATAGTCTTTTGTATCTAGTTCCTTCTGTTCAGCATAATGTTTCTGAAGTGCAGTAACAGCTCTACTTTTATTAATAATATGAATAATGTGTCTTATCTTTTTATTTTGATTAGTCTAGGTAGAAGTTTTTCCATTGTGTTGTTTTTTCGCTTTACTCTTTATTTATTTTCTGTCTTAACTTGATTTAATTTTCTTTTCTTTTCCTAGCATCTTATGCTGGAAGGCTTGATCATAAATGCAAGATCTTCATTCTTTTTTAATGTAAGCATTTAAAGCTTTAAATTTCCTCTCAACACTATTTTTGCTAAATTTAATAATTTTGATTTGTGAGGTCTTCATTTTCATGTAAATCAAAATTTAACTTCTTTGGCTTTCTTATGAGTATTTAAAGCTTGCATCTTTATATTTCTCTAACTTATCTGCATCTTATTCTGCCTTTTCATAGTAGTTTTCATATCTGGTTTATGTTTAATATAATTAATAATATGGTTAGGTTTAAATTTATCTTGTTATTTGTTTCCTATTTATTCTTCTCTGTCTTTTTTCTTTTTCTGCCCACTTTTAGATTAGGTAAATTTTTAGCATTCTATTTTATGTTCACTATTGAATTACTAACTACTCATCTCCATTTAACTTTTCAGTGGTTGCTTTAGAGTTTAAAATATGCATCTTTAATTGGTCACAATGGGAAGCAACATTTTAAATTTTATTTTACAGTTCAAATTACTAGGGTCAAGATTATACAGCTTGTAAAAGGCAAAGAAAAATAATAAGAGAGAAACAGGGAGTCTAGCCTAGATGAGGTAGTTTACGTGAAGAGTAGCAAATGAGCCAAGAGATAGTGAGAAAATGTGCATAAATGAGAAGACAAAGAGACCAGATGCCCTCTTTCTTGAAGGGCTGATGAATTCATTCATGACAAAGACAAGATAGAGTTTTAGAAACTGTGGTAGTAATGAAGAAAAAAAAAATTTTCTAAACATTTTCCTATTTATTTCCATGGGTGGTATTGGCCATAGAAACTAGTGAGTCTAATTTAATTTGTACATGCAAATGTTCTAATATCGAATGATTTCAGTGATATATATTTGTATGTGTATATATACATGGTTTATAAATCCATATATGTTTGTGTGTGATGATCTTTTCACAATCCTAGTTCTTTATAATGAGCATGTTGATATCATACCTATATGCTTGACCTAAATAAAGTTCTCCAGTCCACTAATATTATAAATTATATAATAAATATTTAATCCATACAAGATGCTATGACTAGGAAATGAGATTTAATACAAGAAGGTATTCCTATGATTTTTTAATTCAAACTATAGCTGATTTTGGCCTATTTTTATAATCCTTAAAAATAATGTGGAAAGGGACAGCTGTATAATGAATGTGGAAGCAGAGGCTAACCACCTACATGGAAACATTTTTAGCATCTCAACTAACTTATGCAGAAATGAATGCTTACTGTAGAAAAAACTCATGGAAAGTATATATATATACTTCAGGTGCCTTATTCCCTCCTTTCTACTAGCTTGGCTTCATTACTGATCTTCTTCAATATTTGCCAGTATGTTCTCTCTCCTCTGACTCAAACTGTGCACAGCTATTAGCTTAACCTTGTGAGATTTTTACCTATTTGCTCATAATTTTCCAGTAGCTTATCCACTAAACAAACAGCAAGCTTTCTAGCATAGCATTAAAAGGCTTCGT
The DNA here is from genome assembly GCF_019186645.2 of Phyllostomus hastatus. Taxonomy (NCBI): domain Eukaryota; kingdom Metazoa; phylum Chordata; class Mammalia; order Chiroptera; family Phyllostomidae; genus Phyllostomus; species Phyllostomus hastatus. The sequence goes on along the minus strand of NW_025333709.1, from coordinate 28,857,696 downwards.
AGTCTGATTCTTAATTTCCTCTCCAGAACGTGCTCTCAATATGCTCACATGAATATCATACCCATGTAAATATAATGATTTTTGCCATTTTCAAATGTATATTTTATTTTCCTGCAAGTCCAGATTTAGCACATCATTCTCCCTGTCTATAAAGCCCTTGTCATGTGACATCCACTTTTAAAACCTGACCCATTCTTCAAGACCATGAGGGCTCTGCAACAAATTCCCTTACAAATGTTCCCTTGGCCTTTTGATCCCCTCTACCAATTAGTTTAAAGAATTGATAGAACTCTGTGAACCCCTTCTGACTTCAGTTTGTAGAGTTAGATCACATGGCTTTTGATTCTCCTAGTGATTTATACATATATGTTCCTGTTTTGCTTTTTTAGGTTTTAAATTCTTTGACAAAAGGAACTGAGTTTATTTCATCTTGGTCTCTGAATAGTAATTTTGTAGAAGGTTTTCAAGAAATTTTATTTTAAAAAAGTGAATAAAAGATACTTGATTTGTTGAAGAAATAATCCTAATGGACATGAGTGATGTCTAAAAGTTCGAGAATTTGAAGACATCAGGAAAGTTCTGGGTTGTACATCTATCAGCTTCAAGACTGCTGTAGAATGATAGCCTTCTAATTTTGGACATTACTATAGACAGTATGACAGCTATTAAATTATTTCTCAGTTTCAGCCTCCACTTTGTGTACTGGGAGTGTAACTCCACTAAACACCTTTCAGAGTTGCCAGTTCACTTCTTAGGCTCTACCAGTAGAGGGAACTAGAGGGAGGCTACAAGGCTGGAGAAGAAGGAAGGAGTGCGCTCTTTCCTATGGTTGTCCTGTGAGCTTCTGTCCACCATGGCTCCAGTGAGCCTTATCTCAGCAAGGCTTCTTCACCCCAGCAATTACAATTTTGTCCTGTGACACCAGCTGTTGCAATTTTTTCAACACTTGCAGAACCAGCTCCATCTTGGTTCCCTGAACCACAGGAGCTCCTGCTTAGTAGTGCCCACTCCTCAGAGACCCAAGTTCAGTTCCATGTGTCTGAATTTTAATAATTTTAACCTCTTTTCTTATTTCTCCAGCCATAGGGGTAGTAAATGCCTTCTGAAATTGCTACTTCCAAGACATCTTAGAATTCTCTTTTGACTATTACAGTTGCCTAGTGTATCAAATACAACAGGAAGACTTTTCCTGCAGAAAAATGAAAAACCAGTCTAAAAGTAATTTCACCTGGAATGAATTCAGCAAGTTGAGATTCAACACTGTCAACTAAAATTTTAAACCTCTCTGCAGAAAAGCACTTCCTTGGCCACTGAGGATTCCAAGTTTCCAAGCATAAATCCAGTTATGTGATTTTGGAAGTACAGCTCTGGGCAATATTATGGTGACAGGATGATCACATATTAAATGCTGGCAGGGCTTCCTCAGGAGCTCTGCTCTAGGCAGCTTGCAGAGTCTGGGAGCCTAAACAGTAGTCTGAAGAGGAGTTAAAGGTAAAGTCATTGGGGGATAGATTACAAAACCAAGGAATAGAAGTACCTACTTATTTTTTTTATTCACAAGATATTGCCTAATAAATTCACATTAGTTATTAAGAATTAAATCTTTGAGATAGTAAATAATTTGAGATGTATTGAAATCAAAGGACATCAATTTCTTGTTTATTTAGAATAATTATTTATTTTATAATTCCCTATTATAAGGAAAGCATCTCAAACTGCCAAACAAATGTTTTCTTTCACTTACATAAAATAATTTAAATACATTTGCACTTAATGAAAATTGGTTTGCATATTCATTCTTTGAGATGGAACCCATTTCTATATATAAGATATATTTTTATAGACAAATATTTAAGTACATCTCAGTTTAATGGTATTTATGTCTTTATATGTGACATAGTGTAGGGGAGGAAAATTTTTCTTCTACCCTTCTAGGATTTTTTATGATTGGTCTAATTACTACATTGACATAAGATAGATCAATAGGAGAAAAACAAATTTAATTTTGTAGGTATAAGGACCCCAAAAATTTGAGGCTTAAAGAAGTGATATTTAAAAAAGCAGGAAGCTTTTATATCCTTTAGATAAAAAAACAATTGTGAAGATTTCACAAAACAAAGGGATTTTGCAAATGAATGAAGAAGTAACAAAGTTTGTTCATACAGCTTTCTCAGCCTTGAATTCCCTCCATCTGGTGGTAAGGATGCCTTGTACTCTCCTGGTCTAGGAAAGAGAACTTCACAGGAGATACACTTCCTGTTCCCAGGGGCACAAAGGAAGGTCAGAGTGTTCTTGTTCTGCTGTTTCTTAAGTAACTTTAATTCCAAATAATCCATATGCTGAAGTAGCGTATTTTGCTCTTGCTCATGTATACATTTATGTGTATAATTTTTGAAAATCAACAATTTAGACCATGTAATCAGCACTAATATGTACAGGGACTGCAATGAGTTCTTTTATAGAGAGAATGCACTTCTAAATAGAAACTGAAGTTACAGAATATTAATGTGAGTAATGTACACTGAGAATTCAATGAGTTTTATTAAATCTTAATAGTTTGCTATATTTAATTTTGATTTTTTAGGTTAAACAATTACCAATTTAGTTAAAGAATCTTGCGCACCCCCAAAATGCATTCCCAAATTTCATTGCCAAAGTGCTTATAAGGTGATTTCAATGTTGTTCTTTTACATATATGCTTTTATACTGTTACTCTATGAATATGTATTCTAAAAGTATATATAATTCATTTGCAACTTTTCAAACATTGTACAAACCATAACATATATTACACACCATTTGAAACATTTTTGCTCAAAGTTAAATTTCTGAGATTTGTATTTGTTGATATACAGTAGTTCTAGTTCATTCATTCTAACCTACTTCAAGTATTTAATTTTGTACATGGCACAATTTGCTTCTATAATAAATATTATGGTTGTTTCCAATGTTTTCTTAAACAAACAGTGCTACAATGAATATTCTAATACATATCTCCTTGTGCTTATGAATTCCAACTAACTTGGTTGAGAGCTGGAAGTGGGATCCTTTGGGTCAAATATTAGACACATCCTCAACCATACTAGACAGTGTCAGTACAAGGCTTCTATCACTGACTACTCCTTACAGAAGGGCATGTGTGTTCCTGTTTCTACAGTTTCTAATCAATATCCACTGACTCCTTAATTTATACCATCATGGTGGATATTTAATGATGTCTTGTTATTTTATTTGGCATGTCCCTGTTTACTAGTTACATTGAACCCCTTTTCAGGTGTTTATTGGCCACATGGATTTTCTTTTCTGGAAATTATCTTTTTATATTTGTTAGTTAATTTTTTGCAGAGTAGTTTTCTGTGTTACAGATAGTAATCCTATATATGTTTATATGCACTTTGAAAATCTTCCATCAATTTGAATTTTGTGTTTTAACTTTACTCTTGGTGTATTAGGTTGAAGTTAAAGTTTTAGTTCTGAAGTCCTCAAAGTCAGCAGACTTTTGTCTTATTCTTGTATTTTGTTTAAAAATATTTTCTTTTGGGACTTCCGGCCAAGATGGAAGCATAGGTGGATGCATTATACCTCCATGCACAACCAAGATTGGAACAACAACAATTTAGAAACAGAATAACATCCAGAACTGATAGAAAATTGATCTGAATGGAAGTCAGACAACCAAGAAGTTGAATTAGACTCATGCATCCAGACCTGTAGGAGGGGCGGAGATGAGCGGCCAGGTGCGGGTCACTGCGTGGAGAGCAGAGAGAGTTGGGGCCAGGCATGTAAGGCATCTGGGGCACACAAAACCACAGGGGGTGAACCCTGAGTGTGCAAGCGGCAGCTGGCAGACCCCGGCTGAGGGGTGGCAACCGGCAGACCCAGTGAGGTGGCGATTGTGAAGCAAGGCAGTGTGCATAACCCAGGATCCCAGAGCTGGGAAATAGAGCCTCGGGACACTGATTGAGGACACCTGTGGGAGTTGAAGCACACAGAGAGACACCCAGCCTCACAGGAGAGGTCCTTGGAAGGTCCCACGGCTTGCATAAGCCCACCCACATGGGAATTGGCATGAGAGGGGCCCAGTTTGCTTGGGGGAAGCAGCAGAAGGGACTGAGGTCCCACAGAGAATGGAGCAATCGCCATTGTTCCCTCTTGACCCCACCCCCACATACAATGTCACAATCCAGCAACTGGGGTGCCCCACCCTGGTGAACATCTAAGGCTCCGCCCCTTACTGTAACAGGTGTGACCAGACCAAAAAAAAAAAAAAAGGAGAGAGATGGCTCAAACAGAAGAACAAATCAAACCACAGAACCCATCCTTTTAAGTGACTGAGAGATAGCCAACCTATCACATGCACAGTTCAAAACACTGGTGATCAGGAAGCTCACAGAATTGGTTGATTTTGGTCGCAAATTAGACAAACAAATGCAGGCTATGATAAGAGAAATGAAGGAAAATGCACAGGGAACCAATAGTGATGGGAAGGAAACTGGGACTCAAAACAATAGAGTGGACCCGAAGGAAGAAAGAAACAACCAAACAGGAAAGAATGGAGAAATAAGAATTCAAAAAAATGAGGAGAAGCTTAGGAGCCTCCAGGACATCTTTAAATGTTCCAACATTTGAATTATAAGGGTACCAGAAGGAGAAGAGCAAGAGCAACAAGTGGAAAAGTTATTTGAACAAATAACAAAGGAGAACTTCCCCATTCTGGCAAAAGAAATGGACTTCCAGGAAGTCCAGGAAGCTCAGAGAGTTCCAAAGAAGTTGGACCCAAGGAGGAACACACCAAGGCACATCATAATTACATTAGCCAAAGTAAAAAAATGAAGGAGAGAATCCTAGAAGTAGCAAGAGATAAGGAGATAGTAGCCTACAAAGGAGTTCCCATCATACTGTCAGCTGATTTCTCAAAAGAGACCTTGCAGGCAAGAGGGGGCTGGAAAGAAGTATTCCAAGTCATGAAAGCAAGGACCTACATCCCAGATTGCTCTATCCAGCAAAGCTTTCATTTAGAATGGAAGGTCAGATAAAGTGCTTCTCAGATAAGGTCAAGTTAAAGGAGTTCATCATCACCAAGCCCTTATTTTATGAAATGTTAAAGAAACTTATCTAAGAAAAGAAGATTAAAAAAAAACATGTATAGTAAAATGACAACAAACTCACAATTATTAACAACCACACTAAAACAAAACCAAAAGAAACTAAGCAAACAACTAGAACAGGAACAGAACCACAGAAATGGAGATCACATGGAGGGCTAGCAACAGGGGAGTGGGAGGAGGAGAGAGGGGGAAAAGGTACAGAGATTAAGTAGCATAGATGGTAGGTAGAAAATAGACAGGGGAGGGTAAGAATAGTATGGGAAATGTAGAAGCTAAAGAACTTGTAAGTATGACCCATGGACATGAACTAAAGGGGGAGAATATGGGTGGGAGAGGGTATACAGGGTACAGGGGAGTGAAGGGGGAAATGGGACAACTGTAATAGCATAATCAATAAAATATATTGAAAAAATATTTTCTTTTGTGAAGTCATATATGTTTACCCCTGTTTTCTTCTAAATTTGAATGTCTTACTTTTGGTTTTATGTATATAACTTATTCAGGGTATAGCATGAATAAAATAGCATTTTCTATCTTTGCATATGTATAATTAACTTTTAGCATCTTTTATTGAATAGTTAATCTTTGATTTATAAAGTTATCACTATTATATACTAAATTTTCATGCATGCATAGGTAGATATGTTTATATATATATTTTTCTTCCTTTGATTTGTCTCCTTCTGTATCAATATTACACTTTCTTAATTATAGTCACTTGTTTTCATATGTGTGTAGAGCTTGCCAATGAAACTGAAAAAATGGAGGGCTTTTTAAAAATCAAATTCTTATTAATTCATTTCATCTCCAAAGTAGTTCATGTCTAGTTTAATTAACCCTCTTTTTTTTTTTAGTGGATATGACAACTGCCTTCATTGCACATCGTGGTTGCTAATAGAAGAGGCAGGTGTTTGGCTTAGAACAGCATCATCCAGTTGGCATGTTTCTGTTTAGCTAGTCAGTTTGTTGACACAGTCTCTGATGCTTATTTCTGAAGGTACTTGGAGACGCTCGTATATATGAGAATGCTTGCATATATACATACATTAGGGTGTGTGAATGTGTTGTGTATGTGGATGTATGTGCATACATCTCTGAGGTTATGAGTATTTCAATAATTATAATATATCACATCTATTCCTAAGAAGGGTTGAGGGAGTATTTCATCAGGGATCACATATACATAACCAACTCAAATATAAAATTCTGAATATTAATTTTATTACAGATAAATTATTTTCTATTGCATATGAGAGCTCAATATAGTAACTGACAACTCAATACAACTTTTGACAGGGTTTTAATTCATATTTACAGACAAAAATAACAGTGAAAACAATATAAAACCCTTTATTGCATAAAAAAGAGTGAAGTCACTGATATAATTTATAAACTTACAAAGTTATAGGAAGCATGGCTTTTCAGGACCTTAGGTTGAATCCTTCTAGTCAATGAGCTTTGTACTGATTCTGTAAATGTCTCTATTTATAGTCACTGAAATTACTAGGCAAAAGTGAAAGCAAATGAATATTTTAAAGGGCTAAATGTCCTTTGAACTCATTGGCATTTGAACTCTATGAACTTTACTATGAACTCACCTTCATCCTTATTAACATAGGTTTTAACATCTAGACTAAATTCAAAACATCTCTTTTGGGATGTAGTCCACTAGTCAGTAATAAAAATGTTAACTCTTTTACATTATAATGTTTTATATCCTATATATTTTATTTTAATAAATATTTGTTAAATTTCCCCTGGGTTCAAGGATCTGTTTTAGGTGCAGGGAATATAAGGTGAGTAAGTTTTAGACTCTGTCTTTAAGAATTTCACAAGAAAGGGGAACAAAAACTTAGACTATGGGGTGGATGACTTTATAATAGTGATCATTCACTTAATATCTCTTGTGTGCCAGAAACTTTATTTAAAATGTTTCTAGTGATTCTTTATCTTAAAATATTTCTAATTTTATATGTATTTTCCCTATCATACAAATGAGAAAACTAGAGCTTATGTAGTCTAAATAATTTTCTCCCAACATATTTCATAATCTAACCTTATTATATAAAAAGGTTATTTTATAAACCAAGAGTATTTTATGACTAAACCTTTTTCTATGGGAAGGATATTTCCTGAAGACTTAAAACCAAAAACTAACCCTACAGCTAATAAATCTTAGTGGCATTATGTGCTACAGCCAGAGATATACTACAAAACTATTGTCTTTTCCTGAGCTCCAGTATACCCTTAAGTAAAATATCAAGTAGGGGTTTGAGATTTGAAATGTATAGATGGTAAAGAGATTTTGATGCTCAAGAGAATTTCACAGAGAAAGATATGCCAGAACTGAATCTGGACAAATGCTCCTCAAGTAAAAGCCAGCACTCTCACCAGCAACAGGAAAGGTCAAAGGTGATCAGGGCAGACTTACCTGTGCAAAGAGCAGGAGCCCTGATCATGCATGTCATTTGGGGATCTAGGTATTTTCATATGGCTGAACCTGATTTGCCATGTGCATGCTTTGATGCCCATGGTCTTAAAAAATAACTTACCTATTTTTCTTGAAACTTAGAGGACCTACATTCCACCACCAGTGAAAAGTAGGATGGAGATACCTCAAAAATTAAAAATGTATCTGCGTTTTGACCCAGTGATACTACTGGAAATTTATCCAAAGAATCCCAAAACAGTAATTTGAAAGAACATAAACACCCCTATGTTCATTGCAGCATTATTTATAGTTGCCAAGGTATGGAGGCAGCCCAAGTGTCCATCAGTAGATGAGTGGACCAAACAACTATGGGACATTTACACACAGGAATACTACTCAGCCATAAAAAAGAAAAAATTTACCCTTGGCAACAGCATGGATGGATCTGGAGAGCATTATGCTAAGTGAAATAAGCCAGTTAGAGAAAGACAAATATCAGAAGATTCCACTCATATGTGGAATCTAATGAACAAACTGAACTAATAAGCACAATAGAGATAAGATTCATAGATAGAGAGCAGGATGACAGTTAACGGGGGGGATAGTTTAGGGTGTCAAGGGATCAAGCAAAAAGGAAAAAGAACTCATGGATATGGACAACAGTGAGGAGATTGTAGGTGGGGAGGGAGAATTAGAGGGGAGAAATGGCAATGGAAAAAATAAAATAAAAAATAAATTAAAAAAACTCAGATGACCTGCTTCTCTCATAACATAAAAATATAAAAATCTTTAATGACCCTATTGTGCATAAAATAGGTAGTTTCTGAGCCTTTCAGCAGCTTGCATTTTATTCTACTTGCATCATCATCACAATAGTAAAAAATATGAGACCAATGAACCATAATATCTAACAGATATCCCAAGGAAAAAATTAATAAAGGTACACCTTTAACTTTCCCACCTAGTTTAACAGCCAAAGTAATTTACTACTATATGTTCTAAATACTTAGCCGTGGCAATTCTGCTTATTTAGGAAACCAGGTAAGTAGAGAGAGTAAATGAAGACAGAGCATAGCATTAAACATTATAGTATAATGATACTCTCTGTGTGTCTATAATTTGAAATGGTTTTGACACATTTTTGCTGCAGGTTGAGCACTATTTTGTAAGTGAATGATATTCTATATTAAGGGCTATCTGCAGGGAGTCAATTCAAATAATTGAGATTAATGTCTTGGGCTAGGAATGAACTTTTAAATACTTCAACAGCAGAACAGAAAAATAATTCTTAGGGATACAAAACCAAGCACACCTTTTTCTTTGTGGAGGCCATAATACTGCATCAGGTAACTAGCTGTAGACTATTCCAACCTTGGCAGTTTGTTTTGTCATAAAATGCTCGAATAAAACTAATAGTTAAAAATCACAGGCTATTAGCAAAAATATTTTTGAAGGTTGAAGCTTAATTTTCCTCAAATCAACAAGACAAAACATAAATGCTATGAATGGCATATATTGGTTAAATGTAGAAAATGTTCTGAGGTTGTCCTTGGCAAAATGCCACAGCCCAATAAATGCGGTCATTCACAGTGAGAACAAAATGGGGCAAACAGAATGGGGAGCTAGAACATATGATGCAAAGAAAAGCATAGCACCAGGTGGTTTGTTTTAGCATTAATGGGAAGTTAGATTAAATTTACAGGAAGCGAGAAAGGATATTTCTATTTCAAATAATCAGAGAAACTTCTTATTGTTGTAACTTTGTTTTATGACATCTTGTTAACACAGTACTTGTGTTTGATATAGAAATCTTGATATGTAAAGAAAAGTCTTCCAGTTCATTATTTATGCACTATAAAATTAGTTTAAAATATTAAAAAAACATTACATGAAAATAATTCTGAGTTGATTTTTTAACAAGATGTTTCCTAAAATTTAACACCAAAAATAAAAAGTGTATCACCCATGATCTCAATGATATAAGTTTTTGTGGTGATCATTTTATAATATATACAAATACCAAATCATTGTGTCATACACTTTAAATAATATAATGTTATATAGCAAGTATATTTTAATTAAAAAAACTAACATCCTACTAAAAAAAACTACCATGAAATCTTAAAATATGCTTAGATCTTGAAGAAAAAGAAAGGCTGAGATTATTGCAGTTAGAATAAAGACATATGACAAGTGAATGAAATTTATAATTCTTTAGTAGATCCTCTATTAATAAAAAATATATGTAAAGGTATATGTTATAAAATACAATAATGTTCTTGGTAAATGTACAACAAAATACTAAAAAATAAAGGCATATAATGTCTGTAAGTTATTCTCAACTATTTCAGAAAAAATACAGATGATTTAAGCTGATCATGCCTTTAAAAACAGTATTATTGATGTTTTTATCTATTTTTCAAACTCGTTTTTGTCAAGGTATTATTTATTTATGTATCTTAATCCCTTTCCCACACCAAAAAAATGAGAGAGATTTAAATAACTTAAAGCATTCAGACAATGTGACAAGAAAGAGTAAGTGAAAAAATAAGGAAAATATTGAGTTAGTAGCACAATTTCATAAAAAAAAATCAAAGGTTGATTGTTACTTAGATTTGTGGTGCCAAAGAGAAGGAGTATTCAGAATCAGAGTAAATAAAATTCATATGAAGGAGTCAGTTTGAGAGATAAGGTGAAGGATTCCATTACAGGCATATCAGCTGTCAGTATAAATATGTTTGTAATTAGAAATTTGTATCCCAAACATATGAGAACCACAAAACCTGGAGATATTAAGCTTAGAGCCATCCTCAGAAAGGAATGATTGAAATCATTAAATTAGTTTGGGTTTCTGAGAATTACATAGGAGAAAAAGAATGTCAGTGAACTAAAGATACAATCTTGGCCCTACCCATATTTAGGGGACTTAAGGAAGAAAAGAGGAGTGAACTCAGTCAAGGAGAAGAGAAGCTCTAGGAGAGAGAAAAGGAATGCCAAGAGACCACAATGGCATCAAACCCAAAGATGGAAACAATTTAAGCAGCATCAGCTTCATGGGCATATGACCTGAGCAGTCACACTCTGTTTTTATGGTCTCTTTTCAAGAATTTTGGAAAAGAGCCTTCTCATTTTTGTTTTGAACTGGGCCTCTCAAATTATGTAGCTGGTGCTAGTTTTAAAAATGGAAGTTAGACTAACTTTTCAGCCAGCATGGAAGTGAATCAATAAATGTCTTCCAGGATTCTCATTAAAATACCTGTGACTATATGAAAGTAGACATAAAACTGGCAATAATGCCACCAACTAATAAAGAAGAAAAGCCACATGCCAAAAACCTGGGCAGGCATTCAATTATCTGCCTCCTTGATGAAGATAACTGTGAAAGCACAATCTTGGACAATATACCTAATATTGCATGCCCAGAATCATGGCCAGGCAGATGGCCACAGAAAACATAGGTAGGGATGAGGATGAACATTTTGATTCATTGACACTTTTGGTACCTAAACTTGGTAGAGAGGGACTGCCAAGATTAGAGAGAAAAGGGCTGTCCTTCCCTAATATTTGGAAACTGTCTTTGAAATGAACCGAAGCCAGAGTTCCACACCTTCCGTTACAACCATTTCTTCTCAACCACTGCAGGCATTCAGATAGTGCTCCGAGAACAACCTGTGTAGGAAGTCAATGGTGACAAAAGAGGTTAAGACAAGCTCTCTTGGTATATACCCTGGAATGCTCAGCTGCCTAAGGAAACCATGACAGATGAAGGTAAAGACAGATGGCAGGGGACAATGAGTGCTGTTGGTGAGAAGGGACAGAGTATTTTAGAGCCAAAGAATGACTGCAAGCTGTTTGTGCATCCCTAACTCAGACAGGCAATGCTGAACTTGAAGTAGAAGGAACTGAGGACTGATAGGCATAGCAGTTTCCCAAAAAGCTGTGGACACATACCTGTCCTCTGGCCTAGATGGTAGATGGTGGACCCTGCCTGACCAGAGGCAGTCTAAGGGCACAGTGTATGCTCTTTGTTATTGAAAAACAGAACTATAGGGATCACTCTCATTCATAGTTGAATAAATTGAATATTCAAAAATTATGCTTGGGAGATTTGGATTTATTGATGAATCTAACAAAAAACTTTAGGTTCCAGGTTGTGCTTTTCTAAATTAATAAAGTGTTTTATTAAAATGAAATCTGGTACAACCAGGGTAATAATACTAGTTAAGGACCTGAGCATTAGGAAGTAAGAGAAAAAAAAGTCCATTCATGATTGTTTTCCCCATAGCTGTGCATCTAAAATTCACCAGTCCTTTCACATTGTCTTAAATTGCATCCACTTTGTCTTAAAATCTCCACTTTGAAGTTGATTTTGACTAATTCTATTGACTTTTTTCTCTGTCCTTATTGACTCTATCAGTATTTACCATCTAACATGTGATTGTGTTTTATTATGTGGCTTGGACTATTACTTATAGTTGTGTGGGTTTTTTTCCTTGTTATAACATTCAGCTTCTTGAGGGTAGAAATTCATACTTTTGTATACCTTCCTCATAGATCCTCTAACTTCATCCAAACTTAATATAGAGGAAGATATGAAATTTTATTCTGGTTGGAAAGGAAGACAGAAGGGCTAAGTTTAGAAAAGGAAGTAAGAGAAAAAAGAAAGAGAATTTTTAACTTAGATAATTTTATTATTATATACGTTTATAATTTCAGAGGCAAGCACAAAACTAACTTTCTTAATAAGTATACAATTACACTTCACAAATAAAAGTATAAGTGCCATATGGGTGGGGTTTTTAAAAATAATCCACTGCTGCTCCCCCAGCCTCCCACCCCCAGCAAGAGTGTTTGGCACAGGGTAGATTCTCAGTGTTCACTGATTGAACTGAATGCATTGGTTGATTAAATAAATGAATGGATGAATTATGGATACTGGATACTCAACACAGAAAAGGAAAGGGACTGACAAACACTGTTTACGTTCTATACGTTATTTCCTTTTCAACCTCAAGCTTATGAGGTTTTTCTTTGTAACAAATGTGACCAGAAATTTAAACAACTGGGCCAATATCACATGAAGTATTCCAGGGGGACATGGTAATCAAAATAAGACCTGCCTGACTCCCTCCAAAGGTCCTGTATTTTCTGCCTTATAATATAATAAGATACTACCTTTTACTCACTAAGGAAAACAAGAGAAACTAGGACATGCAATACGCCAAATGATTTTTCAAATTAGACATAAGAAAACACTCTGTAGGTCATTGGATTGCACTGGGTTTTTAACGTGAGCGTAGATCTTTGACAGGCAGTAGGATGGCAGTCTAAAGACCAATTTCAGGTTTAGAATTCTATTGCTCTCCAGAGCCTAAAGTGACATCAAGAAAGATTAATCTTAAATTGAAATCAGTTCCGATATATGCCTTTAAAAGCATGAATACGTGTCTCTGAAATGTGCTTTTCTGTTTTGGTCCTCACACCTTGTTTATTCATTGGACACAACCCACTTTGAACTGTCCGTCCTCCCCCCCCGAATCTTAACAATGCCAAATATTTGTGAGAAGTTGTGAAAACTGTTCTTTAATTGCCAATTGTACCCCTACATTTTAAGTCATAAAGCTATAAAATGGCATACCAACACTGAAACTGATTTTTACCTGGAAATTCTAGTTTAGTATTCAGAGATAACAATCTCTTGGAGAACAACTGAAGGTGAATTCATCATTATTTTCCCCAAATCACAGTGAAAAATATGTGTAACTAGATCCAATTCAAATTTGTAGAAGTGAAAGGTTCTTGCTTCACGTTACAATCTTTTTATTGTAAGCCTCATTTATACTTATAACCTGAATGTACTTGCCTCATAGTTAAAACTCACCCAGTTACTTCAAAGACATGGAGGTTAAAGAGTCCCTGGCATATGGTCGGAGCTTAGTAAATATTTGTTGAATGAATTTAAGTGCATGTATTTTCATATTTTTGGCAACCAATCCTCTAAACAAGGAAGTAATGTTGCTTCATCTTTTAGAACCCACTGACAGAACTGATGGTGTTTAATAAACACCACTCTAAAGCATTGAAGCAGATATGGTTTCCCAAACTTGTCTTTCATATTGTAGTAAAATATTTAATTGAATGAAAATTAAATCGAAACTTATTTACCATGAATAAAAATGTCTCTCACTTATAAAACAGATTTCCTTTAATACCTTTTGGAGCAGAGTATCTCTTTTGTTTTTGCTAGCGATTATAGTAACTTGTTTAATTAACATGTTTCTACAAAAAATTTTGGTTAAGCAAAGAATTAACAAAGACATATCAACAATAGCATTATTTAAAAGATGTGCACTTTGGCTTGTGCATCATTTCTGTTATAATTCAGTTAAGAAAAGCTAGCTTTGTTTGTGTTCAGGAGAATGAAGTTACCACTATTTATGTAAGGCTTTATCTAGTGATAAGAATAGATAAGATTAATAGTGTCTCTGGAGATTTGTACAGTTAAGAATCTATTTACTATGTTGAAGAGAAACAAGGTGAAAATGAAAGATGGGCTGATTACCTGGGGAAATATTTCCTACTCTCACATTTGGCCCAATATGTTTAAAAAGAGATTCCTGACAACCTGCTTTATTCTCAGAAATAGTCCAGAGCCTCTAACCTCATCTTATTCATCTCCCACGTTCGCATCTTTTTCTGAATTAATTAATTTAATTTTTCCCCTAGGCTAATTAGTCTCCATCTTGGCACTAAGCATCACTCTGTTGATCGTTAACCTTTGACCCCTGGCTTCCTTCTTCCACTACAGTGCTAACCCTTTCATTTTGTTGTTCTGGTTGCAGCATTTTAGCTCACAGAGGGGTACACATTGACACTAGCTTTGGGGACCAGTGCTTTACATATGATCAAGACCTAGAAAGGTACAACCCATAATAAGTACCACTCCACATTAAAACCCCAACATTCATTGTCTCTGTGCAGATAACTCCTAAAGTCAGAGTTAACTCTCTAAATCTACGATCTTGATGAGCTTCAGGGCCCCAGGCAAGATGCCTGATAGGTCTCTCCCCTTATTTATCCTTTCAGCCTCTAAAAGTAAAAGTATCTGAAACCTAGTTTATCATATTTCCATTAGCTTTCACCACAAGCCTATGCATGCCCCCGCCTGTAAATCAGCAGTCCCTGATTTTACAATATTAAGACATCGTTATTCTTCCAATTCAAACCTCATCCAAACCTCTAGGCTACCTAGCATTTGCCAGTCTCTCCCACACTACATTGAGTTTACATGTTTGTGGGTTTCAGATAAAATTATATAAAGTTGTATGTTTATGGATGACAAGGCATACAAGGTCTGTCCAGAAAGTATCCAGCCATGTACTATGAAAAATAGAGGCATTTATTGACTAAGATACAAGATAAAGGAAACATTGTACATAGGACAATGACGTCTCAGTCCCCTTCAAAGTAGGCACCTTGGGACCTGACATAGTTTTACTAATCGCCATAAGTTGCCCCATCGTATTTTCCCGAATCTCATCTATGGTCTGAAATCTCTTCCCTTTCAAAGGTTATTTTAGATTTGGGAAAATCCAGAAGTCATGGGGCACCAAATCTGGGCAGTAGGGGGGCTAAGTCACCTGGGTGATTTGATGTTTCACCAAAAAACTGCATGAGATGTGATGCATGAGCTGGTGTGTTGTCGTGGTGAAGCTGCCAATCACCAGTTGCCCATAGCTGCGGCCTTCTGAATTATCTGAATAGTTTCCATGAAGGAATGTTTACGATTAATGCAAAATTTGGTGCAGATTCATTGTTTTACTCCCTCAGTCATTTTGAATGTGATGGCCTCACGGTACACATGCTCAGTCAGTGGCATCTATTGCCCCACTGACTAGTATAGTAAAGGTGTCATTGTTCATGCCTCTGCATTTCAGTCCACTCTCCTTGATTGCCAGGTTACATCAATATCATGCAAACCATTCTCATTATGTTAACAGTGGTTGGACTTTTTCCAGATAGACCTCCTAGTTTTTTTAAATCATTCTAGTCAAGAATGTCAATGTTAAAAGAAACTTTAATGATCACCTACATTACTCATCTCTCTATATTTTTGTTCTGTATTTTCCTATCACACTGATTCAATCATAAGCCAATAAGCTCTATTGAAAATAGCCTTCTATCTGGTCACCCAGCCTGTGACTCTCCTCAGTGTAGGCCACCCATCAGACCACACTCATAGTAATCATCCTAAAATAAATATGATTATGTCAGTACTCTGCTAAAAATATGAATGATATAATATGACCTACATTAAAAAAGTCACAATTGTAAAGTGTTTTAGTACTTTAAAAATCTTTCACATATTATTTCATTTGAGTCCTCACAACAATCTTAGTATTCTAAAAGTAGCTCAAAGTCATAAACAGTTTTCTAACCCTTGACATCTCAGGAAGCAAATGCCTTTTAAAAAGTCCATCAAGCTTTACTCCAGCAGCTGAGTTAATCTCTCCAGATAATAGCTACGGTAGGTAATTTAAACTCTGTGGGAAATAATTTATTTTTTTATGACCACTTTAATGTCTTGACTATTAAGTATTGATCCAATATGTTACAAAAAGAATACTTTGACTTTTTATTTGTCAAGAAAGAAGACTATTAAGATAACACCTATAAGGAAATGATGTGATTATTTTACTACTTCCTATAATGTACACTAATATCTACTAAATAGACTCTTCATTCAAGCCAAAAGCAAAAGCAAAAATCACAATGATCATAATGTGTAATGTTAAATGAGTTAATATGATAGTATGGCTGAAGAGCAGTAGATGATTTATAAAAACTTGATTAGACAAAAAATTTTCTTAGTTTTTTGTTTAAAAGTTACTACTCTAGATGAACCTCTAAAATTCATAGCCAGAAATTAATGCTTTTTTTTAATTAAAGAAGCAATACAGTATTAAAAATCCATGATGCACTGTTTATATCAATTCATATTGGTATGGATTGATACCAATATGAATTTCATCTTAAAGGATTTGTGTTTACCGATAACTTTAGGACTATTTTGCCATAAAACCATAAGGCAGCTATTCCAGAAAGTCTTTCAGTTTCCTCCTCTCTATTGATCTTTTCTATTTCTTTCATGGATATACTTATTATTCAAAAAGTGGGAAATAGGCCTGGATATTAACTCAGATGACTACTGACATCTAAGCTAAAAGTGTTCTTTAAAAATTTCAGTGGCCTCCTCAACCTTTTGCAGAATTAATTTTCAAGTGTCTTTGAAATTCATCTTAGAGGATTCTGATTGTTAGTGGTAGCAGGGCAAGTTCAGACGAAATGAATAGCATATCATGAATATAAAATTAAAAAATCATCCATCTGAAGTGAATTCAAAGTGGAGTCATTTAAATTGGAAAGGAGAGGAGATTTGGGTTATTGTAAACATGATTGCTGTCTTCCAGACAAATGGAAAAATAAGAACAAAAATGAATATAACTGATCACAAAAATTTCCCCTTTTAGCAGATTTTATTAATTTCTTTTGGATTTCTCTGTCATTTCAAAGATAAAATAATGTATCTAAAAGGTACTCTTTGATGAAATTTTAAGTTAAAAACAAACCATGAATATTTGGGATCACTGATAGCTACTTTTGTTTTTTTCTCCAGATAGATTTTTCTCCTATCCCACAAATATTAGCCAATTCTAATAGATTACCATGTACCAAACATTGTTCTAAGGACTTTGTTTATGTTTGTTTATGTTAACTCATTTAATTTCAACAGCAACCCTAAATGGTTATTTTAGGAATTAAACTAATGTTATCGGTCCTATTTTACAGGTGAGTAAACAGAGGTGCAGAAGTGGTTAAGAGAGATAAATAATTTTTGATGAGATTATTTATAAATTAAACACAGTCAAGAAAAGAATCAGTGAACTTGAACATAGATTAATGTAATCTATCCAAATTGAAAAGGAAGGAGAAAAAGAGTGAAATGATACACACAAAGAGAACAGAACATCTAAGAGCTGTTGGAAAATACAAATGGTCCTGTGTACATGTACTGTAAGTCCCAGTGAAAGAGGGGAGAGGGACTACAGCAGGAAACAAAAGATTTGTTGAGATAATGACCATTCATGGTAAATTTCCAAAGTTTATTAAAGTCACAGGGCTTAGAGACAACATAAGAAATAAATACTAAGCAAACACAAAAGTAGGCACAAATATATTTACACAACTTAAAAATCTTGAAGGCAGACAAAGAAAAAGACATTACATGCAGAAGAACAAAGATGAGAGTTATAGTTTACTTCTCATTAGAAACCATGCAAATGAGAAGAAAATTAAGTGACAGCTTTAAAATGCTAAAGGGGAGGAAAGCTGTCAACCACGAATTCTGTATCCAGTGAAAATGTCTTTCAAAAATGAAGAGAAAATAGGCTTTTTAACACAAACATGAACAGAGAATTTATTACCAATATTCTTGCACTAAATGAAATTTTAAAAGAAGTTCTTGATTTAGACGAAAATCAGATACCAGAAACTTGGAATTATAAGAAATAAAAAGTGCCAGAAAAGGCATAAGTGAAAGCAAATATAAAATTTGTTTTTTCTAATTTTGATCTCTCATATTATTGATTTCTTTATTTTTAATGAGTTATCTAAGTAAAGTATACTGACAGTTCCAAGTGTTGTTAAGAACACAAGCCACTTAAACTCTTACAGATTGTTGATGGCGACAAAATGGTACAGTCGTTTTAGAAAAAGGCTTTTTTTTCTCATAAAAATAAATAGATACTTGTCACTCCACCAATGATCCCAGTCCCAGGTATTTACCAAATAAAATGAAAACTTATCACCTTTACACTAAGCCTTCTATGTGACTGTTTATAGACACATTGTTTGCATTCATCAAAAATAATCCAGATGTTCCTCAACTAAGAAATAATAAACTATAGTACATTCATACAGTAGAGTGAACTCAGCAATAATGAGGAACAAAATAATGACACACATACCAACATGGATGATAAGGGAAATAAGTCTACATACTGTATGCTTCTATGTATATGACAAATTTTTACAGCCCAAAACCAGACCAGAGGTTGCCAGGGGCTGAGGGTTGTAGAAGAACTTGATGGTAAAAGGGCACAGGATTAGTTATGGGAATGATGTATTTTTTTTTCTTTTTTTTTCTGTCTTTATTGTAGTGGTTAAATAACTCTTTATACTTGTCAAAACTTTCAAAAGTATGCAGTACAAAGGGTGAATTATACTGTATATAATTATACTTTAATAAAAAATTCAACCAAATATTCTTCTATCACATAAACTATCATAAAACAAACACACAAACAAACAAACAAACAAACAACCCCAAACTAAAGAAATGTAAGATAAACATTTACCATGATCTCTGGGATATAGTAAGCACTTGACAAACATTAACCCCAAGCACATTATAATTAAAATACTTTTATTATGACTCCAATTTAATCAATATGATTCATTTGGTCTTAGCCATTGACAAGTTGCCATAAGTAAATATAAAATATAATCTGAATTTCTAGAAACAATTTGATCAGGTCTAAACACCCTTGTGTTAAACAAAAAAAATGTATATATAGAAAGATAAGCCCTTCAACCACATATACCATGATGTAGTTAAATAGAATAAAACATAGTAACCTAAAAACAGGAGTATTTCTAACTCAAGTATAAAACAGTATAAAACTGTCAAGTATAAGTACATAACAGCTTTAAAAACAAAAATACGAGTTAAATAAAATAATTTGGGTTTTAATAGGGGTTATCTTATAGTTTTTCAACTGTAGAAAACTACCATTTTATAAAAGATTTTTAGGAAAAACTATAAAATATCCCTTTAATATTTCTGGAGTCCATAGGTCTGTTTTTCATATTTTATACTGAAAGATAAGCATTAATAATGACTTTAGGATAAAAAGAACAAAAGACTTTTTCCTACATTCTTTCTATATGAGTCACAGCTCTTATGTAAACTACCCACTTTCAACTCAACTGACCTCCATCTTCCTCACCTCTACCAACTCCTTATACCAGCCTCCATATTCATCCTCCAGGTTCCAGATTTCAAAGAATGTGCCAACAGCTCACCCAGTTGTCCATATGGGAAATTATAAGTCATCTTTAACTTCTCTTCTCCCTCACCTCTAGGTAATCACTAAGTACTATTAATTTACCTCCCTTACACTTTTTGGGATCTCTCCACTATTAATGTGACTGAGGACTATGATTCTTCACCTAGATTGTTGCAATAACCTCATGCCTCTCTTTGTTCCCAGTCTTAGGCTTTTTCAACCCAGTCTTATCAATGTAGTTAAAGTACCAAGCTGATTACCTTACTCTGGTGTTTTAAGATGACCTCTGCTTTTTCCTCCATCCTTATCTCCCAGCACTTTCTAGACCTTTGTGTTTCAGCCACAATGTACAGTTTACAGTTCTCAGAGCTTGAATTTTCTTCCTCATTTTTGCAGTTTTGTTGCTCACTTTCTTCAAGTAGGTAACCCCTACCCGTCTTCAGTATTCAATTTATACTTCACTTCTCCTGTATCTTACCCTGACTCCTTAATCCCAGGTTGGTTGAGGTAACTCAGCTCTTCATATCTACTCCTTGGTCCTCTATAATCTTCACTTTTAATACACATTCACACTATTCTATTTGCCTACTTACTTGTTCATCTCCAAAACAATCCCTAAACTCCTTGACAGTAGGGACAATATCATGTTAATTCTTAGATCCATCACTCTTACAAGAGTATCCTTGAGGATAGATACCATGTAGTTATTTGTTGGTAATGGTTTGTAGTTAAATAACCACAACAAAAGGAAAATATTATACCTTAATATTAAATCCCAAATTAAACCAAAACTTCCCTCCCTATTTGATATTCTAAAATTGTCAACTTTGTTTGTAAATACAAATTAGTAAGGTCTGTGAAACTGTACATTTCCTTTATCCTGTACCTTTGCAGCCAAATCCTTATGACAACTTCCCAAATGTTGGTTGACTCTTGCTCATTCCATTTTTCAATTTTTAAAGTAGAAACCAGGATCTCTGCTAATTAAAATGGCAGAATGGAGTTTATTAGCAATTCCTACAAAAAATAGCACTTCCCTCTTTCTATCTACAAATACACTTCACAGTTGGAGGAGGTGTTTTTATAAAAATGCCTTCCTATCTTCAAAGAAATAATGGGCACTCATCTGCTATTTTACTGTTGTTCTGAAATAAGTATTTCACATCTAAGAACCAAATTTTCAAAATCATAATATATAATACTCTATATCTGTGCATTTTCCCATTATTTGATAGGTTACTTTAGCTCTTAAAATAGAAACGTATTTTCATCTTGCTGTGATATTTACTGCTATGTCATTGGCATGTTTTTTAAAGCATTTAGTTCCAAACATAAACAATAGTTGCTAAGCATTATAGGATGGGGGTCAGCAGAGATGATCTCAGGCAAAATAACTTCTTATTTCTTCTCTTTAGTTCTACTGTTAAAAGGAGCTGTTGGTTACAGTAGCAGTAAGAAATTTGGTCCAAGGAAAGGTGGTTAAAATAAAGGTACTGTATATCTTAAATTCAACATACAGATATTGGATATTGTATATATCCCACCAAACTGGAACAAAGTCATGATAATTTCTATAGAAAGTGCTCTTTATAATGGTCTTCTTTTCTCACATTTAAAAATCATTTATAAAACAAAGCTGCTTTAAACTCTGTATTACCATTTCTTTTGTTTTGATGCTACTACATGACACATTTCTTCCTGAATCCTAGTTTTTGATTATATGACAATAATCTGTTTTTATGCATGATTCATGTGATCATACATTCATTCAACAAGTGTTTATAAGGCATTAACAGTGTGCTGTGCATTGCAGTATATGTTGGAGCAGAGTTTAGCTCAAAAACATGTGAGTTCAGACAGACCTTGTTCTAGAGAAATCAACTCCAGTGGAGGTGATGTCACGTAAAACTTCTAAAATATGGAGGATTAAGTCTAACTTTCTTAGCATGGCATACAAAATTCACAATTTCACTGGAACCTAACTTTCAAGCTTCACTTCTGTCCATATACACCTTCCCTCATATACACCTTATGCTACAGCATCCAATTTTCAAATGCCTATCATATGTATACTCTTCTATCCCTTCTTAACTCAATCTGACCTCTCTTTCAGAAGTGCCTGCAAGTCCCTTGTATCATAGTTTGAGATTTAGTTCTTAATGTTAACTCTGTTTCTTTCTTTCTTTGAACTCTGGTTCATTCTAACCTTTGGGTAGAGTTGGCTTTCCATGGTTAAGTATTTTCATAGATAAGAGTAGATCCTTTCTGCTTTTTACTTTTACTCTAAGTCTTGTATTAAATATGCTTTTTATTGACTAAAATGCTATTTAAATCAATGAAATTCTGTGAAAGCTAAAAAAGGAATAATTGATTCCAAATGAAGAATCAAGAAAGACTTTTAAGAGGGAAAGACCTGTTTTGCTTATAATTGTACCTACATTTAAAAATAAGTCCAAAATTATTTGTACATAAAAATAATCAAAACATTTTAGACTCATTTTTAATACTACTAAAAAAGCCATGGAAATGATACTATCTTCCTCCTTTTCCTTAGGAAAGTCTAACTAACTTTACTTGACTTTTTCCTGCTCAGACCCTGTAACCAAAGGAACCAAAGAAGTTCCTGGAATAAAAACACATTTAAAATCTCTACCAGCAGTTTTGAGTTCTTAGATAAAATTTTATAAATTAATAATATGCAATAAATATGATCCTGCATGAGTTATTTTCCTCAAATGTTATTAAATAAACATTTTCCTTAACAAATTTCTTTTAGAAATAATTTTCGAGTTTTTGATTCTTATTGCACTTAATTTAGAAACAGGTCCCCATTCTCTGAAAATATAAAACAAAATAGCAGTCTCTCGAACTTTCTCTAAGTATTTGAAACTTGGAGCATATACCTTAAATGAAAAAAATAACCCAAGTAAACGTATAATCTGTTTGCTTTATTTTATTTCTCTTTGGATAATCTCTGAATGTGCTTTCCTGAGTAAAACAGAATATAAATATTCTTAAATCAAATCATGTAGGCAAATTTACAACTAAAAGCCTTTTCTATAATCACTAAATACAGCATTTAACTAAGAAGTTTGTTTACAGAGAAGTGTTTGGTTGGCTTTTTTATAGTGAATGTAATGCTCATTAAAGCAGAGCATTGATAACACTAGACATCTCAGCTTTGGGTGCACTTGCAGAAGCGTACACAATTCGTTTTTCATCTTGTAGTTGTTCTCCCTAACTTATTGCTTGAAAACCATCCAGCATCCCCTAGAGGCACATCTTTGCAGGTGTGGTGAGTGGGAAAAAAACCCAACTCTAAATATTTTGTACTTCTGTAGGACTTAAAGGACATGCAATTCTGAGGTAGCAGAAAATGAGCAATCCATTAATCAAAAAGGTTTTTTAGTATTTTTTTAGCATGAACTATTCATATTTTGAAGGAGAATTACAGTTATAATGGCTGCTATGAACTTCCATCAGCAGATAGACATCTTTGTTTAGCTGCAGGAAAGAGCAAGGAACCAGGTAGAGATATTTTGCCATTGGGGACATTCATAAAAGATACATGTGTCAGAGATCCAACGTGGAGGAATAAATAGTCCAATATAGTTCATGTATTCTCCTTGGAGATGGATTTTATTCCCTACAATATTGATTCTCAATCTCTCATCCATTTAATACAACAGAGAAATTTAACCAAACTCCAATTACCAGATGATATAGTGGCTCCCTGAGATTATAGTTGAGAAACACTGTTCTGTAACTCATTTAAATGTTTATTTATTTAATAAAATTGGCATACCCAGATGGAGATTCTTTACCAGAACTGTATTTATACAGTCATGTTACTTCATTGTCAAATGTGGAAGAGAATAGAAACTACTTTGGGTTTCTGATTAATATAGTGATGTAGGTAAATGCACTACTCACATCTTCCCACAACCACATCAAAATTAAGACTTAATTACAGAACCACTGTTATTCAGAACTGCCTGAGAGCTAGCTGAACAGAAGTCTTACAACAAAGGGTATAAACAAACCACACTGAGACTGGCAGGAGAGTCAGAGATGGAACAATGTAGTCCCACACCCATGTGTGATGGATAAAAATGGGGAGGGATATCTCCAGTGAAGAGGTCCCCCCTGAGGAGTGAAGGTTCCCAGCCTAACACCAGTCTGCCCAGCTCAGGATTCTAGTGCTTGGAAGGCAATCCCCATAACTTCTGGCTGTAAAAACTAGTCACGATTAGGACTGAGTGAGATAGAGGGCCTCTCTTAAAGGGCTGTACACAGACTTACTCATACTCATTGGCTCTGAGCTCAAGCACTGAGACAGTAGCTTGAGAGGACCCCAAGACTTATGGGGAGGAACTGAATTGCTGGCATCAGGGCAAGGGCTGGAGGGACTTATTTCTTCCAGACAGAAGTGCTGATAGAGGCCTTTGTTCCTTTTCTGAACATTCCCCAAGCAGAACCAGCAGGTGGGCACCACATCTAAGTCTCCATCAACCTGGTTATCACTGTTTACCTACCTGTCTTCCCACCTTTCCCTTCCTGTGATTTCCTGAAAACCTGCCCTACCCAATTTGTGGTCCCACTAAAGTGGTTTCCAGTGGCTTTTCTATATAAATGAGCTGTCTTGACTCATGATTCAGACTTTCCTAAAATTTCTGAAACAAGCAGCATCGGGGCTCAGCAAGTCCTATACCTCTAAGTGACCCTAGTCCTGGTGCTAGCAGCAACTGGCCTTGGTTCACAGCTTGGCTTATCCTGGGTACCTCCAAGTACAGTACAAGTGGCAGCCATCTACAGATCACTATGTAGTTTATGCCAGGTGGCCCCAGGCAGAACACAGGAGGTGGCTGACTTTGGCCTGTACCTCCTTGGAGACCACAGAGCCAGCACACTTGGAGGACAACTTCAGACCACTTCAAAGAACCAACCAACCAACCAACCACCTCCACAAGCAACATATTCAAGGGGCAGACTCAGCAGTCATGAGTCCCACTATATTAAATTCTGCTGTTTTTGGTCCCTACACACACAGCTGATCCTTCATGGTGGTTGAAACCAATCCTTGCAGCCAATTAATTAGCCTGGGGGTGAATTCCTCTCATCGGTCACCAACAGCTATCAAGGCTCAAAAACAATAGGAAGGTGCACACCCCACATCATAGGGAGGTGGGACACCTGGAGTGTCCAGCTCAGGTAAACGGGGAGGCTGTGCCACTGAACCCTATAGGCCACCTACTACATTTGGTCACTGTACCAAGACTAGCAGCTCTACCTAACACATAGAAACAAACACAGGAGATAAATAAGATAAATGCTAAAATAAGAAGAAAAAGAAACATGTCCCAAATGAAAGAACAGAACAAAACTCCAGAAAATGAACTAAATAAAAAGGAGACAAGCTATCTACCAGCTATAGAGTACAAAACACTGGTTATAAGGACGTTCAATGAACTTAGGGGAAGAGAAGATGAACACAGTGAAAATTTCAACAATGACACAGGAAACATAAAAACAGAGATAGAAAACATGAAAAAGAACCAGTCATGCCCTGGAAGGTGTGGCTTAGTGGATTGAGTGCTGGCTTTCAAATTGAGAGGTCACCAGTTCAATTCCCAGTCAGGGCACATGCCTGGGTTCCGGGCCAGGTCTCCATTTGGAGACGTGAGAGAGGCAACCAAATGATGTATCTCTTACACATCAGTGTTTCTCTCCCTCTCTCTAAAAGTAAAGAATATTTTTAAAAAAGAGCCAATCAGAAATGAAGAATACACTATAGGGAATCATCAGTGGAGCAGATAAAGCAGAGCATCAGGTCAGAGATTTGGAAGATAAGGAAGCAGAAAACACCCAATCAGAATAGCAAAAAGAAAAAAAAGAATCCAAAAAAAGAAAATAAGGATAGTATAAGAAGCTTCTTGGACAACTTGAAGTATACCAGTATTTGCATCATTGGGGTGATAGAAGGAGAAGAGGGAAAACAAGAAATTGGAAACCTATGTAAAAAATTAATGATGGAAAACTTCTCTAACCTGTTAAAGGAAATATGCATATAAGTCCAACAAGCACAGAGCTCCAAACAAGATGAATCCAAAGAAGCCCACACTAAGACATGTCATAATGAAAATGCAAAAGGTTAAAGACAAAGAGAAGATCTTAAACACAAGAAGAGAAAAGCAGATGGTTACCTACAAAGGAGCTCCCATAAGACTGTCAGATTATTTCTCAACAGAAACTTTGCAGGCCAGAGGGAGTGGCAAGAAATATTCAAAGTGATGAGAAACAAGGACCTACAACTAAGATTACTCTACCCAGCAAAGGTATCATTTTGAATTGGAAGATAAATAAAGAGCTTTTCAGACAAGAAAAAGCTAAAGGAGTTCATCATCACCAAACCAGTATTATATAAAATGGCACAGGATCTTTTTTAAGAAGGAAAATAAAGATGAAAAAATATGAACAATACAATGGCAACACATACCTAACAACAATTAAATCTACCCCCCCCAAAAAAAAACCCCAAAACAAGCAAGCAAAACAGAAACAGACTCATGGATATAGAAAACATTTTGAAGGTTTCCAGATAGGATGGGGCTTGAGGCGTGAGTTAAGAAGGTGATAGGATTAAAAAGTACTAATTGGTAATCAAAACAGCCACAGTCACATAAAATATAGCATAGGGAATGTAGTCAATAATATTGCAATAACTATTAATAGTGTTAGATAGGGACGAGATAGCGAGATGACCACTTAGTAAGTTATATCAATGTCTAATCATTGGGTTGTATACCTGAAACTAATAAAATGTATGTCAACTGTAAATGAAAAATGAAAAAGTATATTTAAAGTGAATTAAAATAGTAGACTAAAAACATAAATTCGACTGCATGTAAATGTATGCCTCAGTAAAAATGACTTTTAAAACTATAAATACATATACACATACATACATATTCTGTGTTGCCTCAGAAGCCAGAAGTAGGACCAATGGATGGAAATCCCTAGAACGTAAATTTCTCCACCTGGGTATAAGAGCTGCCTAACAATAAGATACCACCAATAATGGAATGGATTTCTTCTAAAGAGTCACACTTTCTTACATTTAGTGTAAGATGCCAGGTGACATCTACCTAGATTATTATAGAAAAAGAACAGTGTTCATTGGGAAAACTCCACATTGGCATCACAATACTGGGTGTCACCATACAGTATAACACCACAGTAGCATTCGTTAACACTGATTTAATCTTAGGCAATGTATATAAACCTGAGTGATAGTGAGTCAGTCAATTTTTACCCTACACCTGCCTCTACACCTCCCATTCAATGTGAGGTTCATATGAGATAATGGATGTTAAATGCTCATTTTGAAACCTCATCCTATTGAATGCTGTGAAATATAAAGCATATTCAGCCTTATGTTGTAAATTAGTCTCAATACGCTACTTCATCAGGACTCTCATTTGAAACAAAATAAACAAAACGATAACATTTGGTAGAAAACATAATTGGAAAAGAAACAGTTCTAAATGGCAGACAGCAGAAGGGTTTGGAGTTATTCCTCTGTGAGAACGACAACATCCACTTTTAAAGTTTCATGATGAAATGCTGACACAGTAATGAGCTCTTCAAACTAAGAACAGTGCATAAACCCCCAAAGTAAATGATAGCTATATTGATTTGGGGTGAGACAGTAAGAGTTGACTCCAGGGAAGGCTTGGCAAATTTTAATGAAGTTAAAATGTAAATAAAGGGAAAAGGAAGAAAGGAATGTACTTGAAAAACACTTTGTTTTGAAAACATCTTTTTAACTTCTGGCCGAGATGGAGGCATAGGTAGACACACTGTGCCTCCTCACACAACCAAGGTAGAGACAGCAACAATTTAGAAACAGAATAACATCCAGAACTGATAGAAAATTGATCTGAATGGAAGTCGGACAACCAAGAAGTTGAAATAGACCCGTTCCTCCAGACCGGTAGGAGGGGTGGAGTCAGGCAGCCAGGCATGGGTTGTGGGCAGAGAGCAGAGAGCATTGGGATCGGGCTCGTGAGGCATCCGGGGTGCACTAGACCTCAGTGTGTGGACCTTGAATGCACAAGAGGCACCTGGCAGACCCTGGCCAAGGGGTGGCAACCAGCAGACCCAGAGAGGCAGCAATTGTGAAGCAAGGCACTGTGCACAACCCAGTGCTGAGAAATAGAGCTTTGGAGCACTGATTGAGGATACCTGTGAGGGTTGAGGTGCAGGGAGGGACTCCCAGCTTCACAGAAGAGGTCCTTGAGGGTCCCACAGCATGCATAAGCCCGCCCACATGGGAATTGGCACCAGAAGGGCCCAGTTTGCTCGGGGGAAACAGTGGAAGGGACTGAGGTCCCAAGGAGAGCAGAGCAAGCACCATTGTTCCCTCTCGGACCCCGCCCCCACATACAACGTCACAACCTAGTGACTGGGGTGCCCCGCCTTGGTGAACACCTAAGGCTCCGCCCCTCATACATAACAGGCGTGACCAGACCAAAGGCAGGGGGAGGGGGGAGATGGCTCAAACAGAATTGAAAAACCCACAATCAGTTTTTTTAAGCAACTGAAAGATAGCCAACCTATCAGATGCACAGTTCACTGCACTGGTGATCAGGATGCTCAAAGAATTGGTTGATTTTGGTCACAAATTAAATGAACAAATGAAGGCTACAATAAGTGAAATGAAGAAAAGTGCACAGGGAACCAATTGTGATGGAATGAAAGCTGGGTCTCACATCAATGGAGTGAACCAGAAGGAAGGAAGAAACATACAACCAGAAAAGAATGAAGAAATAAGAATTCAAAAAAACGAGGAGAGGCTTAGGAATCTCCAGGACATCTTTAAACAATCCAACATCTGAATTATAGGGGTACCAGAAGGAGAAGAGGAAGAGCAGCAAGTGGAAAAGTTATTTGAACAAATAACAAAGGAGGACTTCCCAATCTGGCAAAGGAAATAGACTTTCAGGAAGTTCAGGAAGCTCAGAGAGTCCCAAAGAAGTTGGACCCAAGAAGAAACACACCAAGACACATCATAATTACATTAGCCAAGGTAAAAATGAAGGACAAAATCCTAGAAGCAGCAAGAGACAAGGAGACAGTAACCTACAAAGGAGTTCCCATCAGACTGTCAGCTGATTTCTCAAGAGACCTTGCAGGCAAGAAGGGGCTGGAAAGAAGTATTCCAAATCATGAAAGGCAAGGACCTACACCCCAGATTGCTCTATCCAGCAAAGCTTTCATTTAGAATAGAAGAGCAGATAAAATCCTTATCAGATAAGGTCAAGTTAAAGGAGTTCATCATCACCAAGCCCTTATTACATGAAATATTAAAGGGACTTATCCAAGAAAAAGAAGATAAAAAACATGTATAGTAAAATGACAGCCAACTCACAAATATTACCAACCACACCTAAAACAAAACCAAAAACAAACTAAGCAAACAACTAGAGCAGGAACAGAACCACAGAAATGGAGATCACATGGAGGGTTATCAACAGGGGAGTGGGAGAAGGAAAGAGGGGGAAGGGGTACGGAGAATAGGTAGC
This sequence comes from Phyllostomus hastatus, assembly GCF_019186645.2. Classification (NCBI taxonomy): domain Eukaryota; kingdom Metazoa; phylum Chordata; class Mammalia; order Chiroptera; family Phyllostomidae; genus Phyllostomus; species Phyllostomus hastatus. The sequence continues at coordinate 28,828,445 of NW_025333709.1, read as the reverse complement.
GTAGATGGTAGGTAGAAAATAGGGGGAGGGCAGGAGTGGTATGGGAAATGTGGAAGCTAAAGAACTTATGACATATGGACATGAACTAAAGGGGGGAATGTGGGTGGGAGAGGGTGTGCATTGTGGAGGGGAGTGAAGGGGGGAAATGGGACAACTCTAATAGCATAATCAATAAAATATATTAAAAAAAAGTAAAACGCCGTTTTAGAGTGTGTAGGACAAATTGCATTCCAGGTTACCATGCTAATTGTTAGTGACAGAGAAATGAGTTACAACCACAGTGTCCAATGCATTGGAATTCAATAAGAGGCTGTGGAGAGATAACACATATACAGCTAAGTGTGTCCCAATCTGACAGGACCAATTAGTGATATAAACAGTTGCAAAACAAAGTTCGTAATCACAGACACTTATACATTGTATGAAGGCTAAGATGCTAAGTTTTTTGAGAAATAAGCTGGAAGAACTGAGATTCTTTGGAGAAAGATTAACTGTGACTCTAAGTAACACAAGATAAAAAATGAAATTCCTGGTATGTATAGACAGCCAAATGCTGTTTTATAAAAACATCCTGGGGTTACATTGAATATGAATGTCAGTATGGCATCAAGAAAAGGAAAATATGTGAAGTTATTTCCTTTTTTAATGGTAACATCATTTTTATTTATTTGTTCAGTAAATATATATTAAGCACAAACTATGTGCCTGGCAACATTTTGGGTACTGGAAAATCAGTCATGAATACAATGGAAAAAAAATCTCTGTGCCTCAATGGACCTTACATGCTAATGAACAAGGAATGATAAAGAGCAATATAAATAAGTAAAATATATGTGAAATGGTGTTGTGTAATATGTGTAAAAGGGGTTGTGATCCTCCCAAAAATAACACAGTTGAAAATATAATGTGGGGTAGAAATGAGTGGTTATAATTCCAATATATTTGTAGTCATGGGTGATTGGCTTGACGGGTGCCATTGGGACAAAGACCTAACAAAGGTGCAGAAGTGAGTCATGCACCTATCTGAGGAAAGAGATTTTTACTTACAGTGACATCAATATGAACATCCTAAGACCAGATGAGGTCTAAGTAGAGCAGGGTGGTCAGTGTGGCTGGAGCAGAGTGAGAGGGAGAGGGGTAGGAGATCAAGTGACAGGAAATGAGGGGACAGATGGTGTAGGGCTTTGGTGGCCATTATGAAGGTTTTGTTTTTACTGTGACTAGATGGGAAGCTACTGGAGAATTTTGAGCAGAAAAGGGACAATCCCCTGGCTGGTGTAGCTCAGTGGATTGAGTGCGGGCTGTGAACCAAGGTGTTGCAGGTTCGATTCCCAGTCAGGACACATGCCTGGGTTGCAGGCCATGACCCCCAGCAACCACACATTGATGTTTCTCTCTCTCTCTTTTCCCTCCCTTCCCTCTCTAAATAAAAATATATAAATCTTTAAAAAAAAAGAAAAGGGACAATCTGTTTTCTGTTTGTTTGTTTGTTTGTTTTAATAGTATCATTCTGAGTGCTGTTTTGAGAATAGAATGTCAGGGGCAAAAGAAGGAAGACCAAACATATTAGTTTTCTATTGCTGCTGTAATAAATGACTAGTAACTTAGTGAGTTAAAACAGCACAATGTTATTATCTTACAGTTCTGTAGGTCAGAAGTCTGTGCACATCTCACTGGGCTACATGCAAGGTGTCAGTATGGCTGGCTCCTTCCTCGAGTTTCTAGAGGAGAATCCATGTCTTTGTCTTTCCACTGTAGAGTGGATGCCATATTCCTTGGCCAGAGGGCCTTTCTTCCACCTTCAAAGCATGCACAGTTGCGTCTATCTTCTTGCATCTCCTCTTGATGCTCTTCCATAGGCACATCGACTCTGACTCAGCCCATCCTCCCTCCTTATCACAGCTAGCAGAGGTTCTCCATGTTTAAGGATCCATGTGATTAGATTGCACCTACTGCGGCAATCCAGGATTATCTTCCCATCTCAAGGTTCTTAACCTAATGACATCTGCAAAGTTTCTTTTTCCATCTAAAATAACACATTCACTGACTCCAAGGATTAGGATATGGGACTTGTTAAGAAATAGGGGAGGAAGCATTATTCTGCCTACCACACAAATTTACCACAATTGGCCTTTTACATATATTATTTTTATTTGTGCATGTACCTTGTTGCCTTTACAAAACCACGAATTTTCCCCAGGGATAGATGTGGTGGGTCTATCTCCCTTTACTGGCTATGTCTTGTTTCCATTGCCCTTGTCCTTCTAGTGTGGCTGGTCTCACTACCTACTTCACATGGAGTGTCCATTCTCATCAGTGGGAAGGGAAAACAGAAGAATAATAGAATACTCAAAAGGCTTCTAGGATCTAAAAGCGATATAGGTTATAGGATGCTATACTTTCTCTCTGCCAGTGGAAAATTTTATTTTATTTTAAATATGTTATTGATTTATTTAGAGAGAGAGAAAAAATTAAAATATTTAGAGAGAGAGAAAAATTGATGTGTGAGAGAAACATCGGTCTGTTGCCTCTCACATGCCCCCCAACCAGGGGCCTGGCCTGCAACCCAGGGATGTGCCCTGACTGGGAATTGAATGGTTCACAGGCCGGTGCTCAATTCACTGAACCACACTAGCCAGGGCAGGGAAATTCTGTATTGACACTGACCTGAGCATACAGAGAGGGATCCCTGAAGATACAGTAAAGTATGCTAGACCACCATCTGTGTAAAAGCAGGAGGACAGATTATTTGACATATGGAGGTATTTTCAGCTCCAAGATTCCAAGACAAAAGTTGTTTAAATGGAATAAAAATAGGTTCAAAAAACACAAAGTAAAGCATTTGTCATTACTGCAAGCATTTATTATTTGGAAAGATTTTGCATTATTCCTCAAACATATGGTTAGTCTATCAGATAAATTTCTCCCTGAGGTGAAGTTTAAGTTAATATAAAGTAATTATTCTCATTTAAATTCTAGGTAAGGATGATCCATGGCTTATAGAGTCTGATGCATGGGACTGATCTTTGGAACAAAAGTCCTCATTAACTTATCAAAATACTAGTCAATTCCATTGAAAAATAAGCACAATTTTCAAAGAATACATTAATATCCACATCTATGATGTTTCAAAAGAGACTAACTCAGCAGTGGTAGCTAATGAAAATGAATGACGAATGTGAAGTCTAAAAGATCAGTACAAATCAAGGGTCAGCTGATGAATTTCATGAATCGCAAGTGTTCCCAGTGTTTCCTCCAGGCCTCAGCAGGCTGTGGGTCCAGATGGTGCCCAGCAGAGTAGTCAGTCATCAAGTTCCAGAGGCTCTTGTGCCCCTTGTGCATGTGCACAACTGTACACAGTACATGTGCACACAGTCCTTAGGAAGTTCTTACACATGCACTATGAGCCAGGCTCCTTAGCTGTAGCCATTATTTGCCAAGCATAGTACTTTTCCCCTTTTCTTGCCCTGGTCCTTTTTTCTGGGAACTACAGAATCATTCACATGTTACTGCATCCACAGAGTGTTGTTGCGCTCCTCAGGTACCACCGCCTCTGCCAGGTGCCCTGGCATTTCTGCTCAGTTTGTCAGGTTACCTAGCACCTGCCTAGCACCTGCCTAACACCTGCTTAGCACCACCATTGCTTCTGGGCAACCAAGTTCCCAGAGTTGTTTGGGGTTTTATCAGAATGAGGAATTGTATTTATTTCTCTTACTTATGTAAACTCTGCTATATACTCTGTTATAGGGGTGCCAAAGCATTGTGCCCCATGTCTCGCTACATTGTAGTGGAATGAGTTTTACATTTGCATTTAGCAGCTCTATTCCTTACCAAATCCTCAGACAAACCCTAGGCTGTATCAGGGTTTTTGTTTGTTTGTTTGTTTGTTTGTTTATTTGTTTGTTTGCCAGGCTTTTCCTGCTGGGCTTCTCTCTCTCTCTCTCTCTCTCCTCCCTCTCTCTCTTTCTTGCTTTCTCTCTCTTTCTCTCTCAGCATCTTCTCAAATTCTCATTCAGCTTGTCTCCTAGCAGGCCTGGTTTACCAGGTCAGCAGATGCACTCCAGAAGTTTCTATGCTAACAGGAGATACAGTTTTTAAGCTAAAGTTCAGGCCCCTCTACACGTGTAGAACACTTAGACTAATCAAACAGTAAAGCCTTAACTAGAATTAGAATTAAATATTTGTTTTTGCCTTTTGACTTTTAAAACAACAGCTTAAACATTTTTGTTTCCAAAATATTTTTTTAACCACAGCCCAAGGAAGTAAGGCTGGAATACAAGTCTTGCCTGCTTGCCTGCATTAGCCGGGCCTCCCTTTATGGCACCACTCTGCACACACCCACAGCCAATAAAGGACACTGCAAAGCCTGGGATACAGAAGGGGGAGCAGTGTGATAATTACTTTTCCAAACCTTCCAAATAAAGTAGAAATTGTGGTGAATGTATAAAGTTGTTCTTTCCATTTGTACTTATCTATATTTTTTAAAGTACATGAAAATCTTATTTAACTCTATTAGGCAATTTGGGGGCATAGAATTGTCCTTTAGAATTACCTGATTTCATGTCTTAAGAGAGATTGTGCCGTGACCAAGGAAACCCCAGATTCCCTTGCTATTTCAATGAAGTGATAATCTGAAACTGTGGTAAGTAAATAAGACATGGGAGATTTTCTCCCTTCTCTTTTCAGGAAAAAATAATGATGCAAATAATGGCTGCCTACAACTTCGTAATTTCCCACAATCAAGCAAATGGTAATACCAAGGAATTAACTCTAAAAGACAAGTTTATGGTTTATATTTTTTGTTTGGTGTTGTTTATTTAGGGTGAGGAAGGACTATTGATTAGAGAGACCACTGCCCATTGATTACTCTGGAGATTGATGGATGACCTTGGGGCCAGTGGTAATGAGGCTCTTTCACAGGACTGCAAGGAAAGCATCCCAAGGACCCACGCATGGGAGACTGTGGTGTGGCAAAGTGGTTTATTTGTGCGGAAGACTGCCCCTGGGTTCCCGATGCCCCATCTCTGTTGGCCCTGCCATGGAAAATCAGGGCCAGAAATAGAGTCAATGTCCAGAGATCTTGTGTCATGCCAGTTTAGTTCAGTCCATTGCTTCTCATCATCTGGCCATCTTAGCTTAGAATCCATTGCTGCCCTGAGGTGTTCGGTCTCCTATTTGGAGCCTGTGTATAGAATCCACGCAGCCATTGGCCAAGTGGCTATCATGGCTATGGAGAGAGGATGCATGAACATCCTGGGTGAATGTGTTACTGGGTGAGCAAAAGAGAGCTTCTTTGTTCCCCTGAGATTATGTCAGCTTGGGTTTGGGACGGACCAGGTGCTTTTCAAAAGAACCAATTACTTCCCAAGCTTTGGCAGGCTTTTGATAGGTTTATGTCCCTGAGTTAGACTGACAGGCCTCTATGGTCAAGCCCCTCCCCGATTCCCTCCAACAATCTGAGGCAGGAGGAGTAAAAGAAGGACCGTTAATTCCCTTGGTGGAGCAATGCTGCAATCTGCTGGAGTGTGAAGATGTAGCTTCCTGGTTAAGCAAACAGGCTGATGCTCCCCAGTTTATTAAACTTAATGTCTATTCCCCTTTGCTCCCCTTTTTAATTAATAGTTAGCTAATTACTGATGGCAACAACCTGAAAAATAATGGGCAACTATAACAGAATATAATAGAAATTACTTAACTTTTACTACCTTATGGAAGAGGTGCTTAATGAAAGTTCGTATTTAAAGGAGATTTGGATGAAAGAAGAGGTGAATTTGTAGAATCTATTTTGGAGGTGTTTACTAATATGCATCTAAAAGTAATACAGGTAAATTATCACACCATTCTCTTAACACCAGAAATAAGAAACATTTCTGCTTCTCTTCCATGGAATCCAAACATGTATTTTTTAAGGAAAAGGAAATTTTTATATGTGAATTGATAAAATTTTTAAAAAGAGAACAATTCCCTAGAAAACCTATTTATTTATTTATTTATTTACTTAGTTAGTTTTCATTGTTGTTGAAGTACAGTTGTCTCCATTTTCACTCCCACCACTCCCCCGACCCCAGCCACCCCCACCTCCCTCCTGTCCCCTTTGGCTTTGTCCATGTGTGCTTTATACATGTTCCTTGAAGACCCTTCCACCTGTGCCCCCCATTATCCCCTCCCCTTCTCACTGGTTACTGTCAGTTTGTTCTTAATTTCACTGTCTCTGGTTATATTTTGCTTGCTTGTCTGTTTTGTTGATTAGGTTCCACTACAGGTGAGATCATATGGTATTTGTCCCTCACCACCTGGCTTATTTCACTTAGCATAATGTTCTCCAGTTCCATCCATGCTGTCGCAAAGGGTAGGAGTTCCTTCTTTCTTTTTGCTGCATAGTATTTCATCGTGTAAATGTACCACAGTTTTTTGATCCACTCATTAATTTTTAAAGAAGTTATACCATGATGATAAGACCTGTGGGGTGTTGCTAGTCTCCTTTTGTATTTCTTAACTGTTATTTAAAATAATTGAACAATGGCTATCGTTTGACTGTGATTAATGTCAGAAACAGTTAGTGCCAGCTAATGTCTGTAACATGTCCCCAGACCATGGTGACTTCTAGACTGGAGAAACGGAGTAAATGGATGGTGGTGCCACTCACTAGGCCAAGAGGCTGGATGTGGGCGAGAGTCATAAGAATGATTTCTGCTTAAAGAATATATTCACTTTAATATGGAGTTGGAGACAGCTATGAAAACAAATAACTCAACCCTGTTATCTTGCTATTTATCTCTCCCTTCTGAACTTAGCACAAGTTCTCATATGTAGTGAGAGTTTAAAAATGAGCTATTATAGGGCTTCTCAACCTTAGCACTACTGACTTTTTGAGGACAATTCTTTGTTGCAGGGGGCTGTCCTATGCATTATTGGATATTGAGCAGTATTCCTGGCCCCATCCCACTAGATGCAGCCTTCTCCTCAGATGTCACAACCAAAAACCTTTCCAGACACTGCCCAATATCGTCTGGTAGACAAAATTGCCTTATAGGATAAATGAGCTGATTATATTAAAATGTGATTAGTATTATCACTGAGTTATGCACAAGGGGACCAGAGTATTAGAAACCTATATTCTTCAAGAAGATTGTTTGAAAACATTTCATAGAAGAGGTAAAACCTGAGGTGGCCCATGAAGAAAGAGTAGAGAAGTGCTGGGTAGAAAAAGGCTATCCCAGGCCAAGCAGCCACACCTCACACTGCTGGGTGGTCCTGGATTGACATCTTATCCTCGGCTACACTAGTCCAGGCTTTCTCATCCATCCACACTCACGTTTCTCAAGTCTCATGGTAAAATTTGGTTATTTCTGCACTTACATTCTTCATCAATTAGTAAGGTAAACTGCTTTTTATTTTCCTAATACTTTGAGATCAATAGAGAGGGTCAGCATTAGCCAGTGTGTCTGTATTCACTTCTGGAGGGAAAGAAAGGATAATGAGGATGAGACTGGAAAAACTCCAGAATAATCCAATATGCTATTGTTAACACCTCAGTGATTTCTCTGATGCTATGTTTGTCTCCTCAGTCACCAGGGAAATCTCATCAGTCAGTTCGACTGATTTTCACCCAACTTCCTCATTTTACCTTTTGTTCCAGTTTTACACAATTCCTGGATTTGAACACTTCATATGACTAAAAGGTAATATTGTAGGATGGCTTTATAAAACCATTTTTGTGCAATTTTGTAATCTAAAAGTAGATGGGATGGTATAAATCTATTGTAGGAAAGGCTGGTTACAATTGATTGTATTAGACATTTTCTATTTCATAGAATTAATAGCATGTCATTCAAATTCCTTTGCTAACAAGATATAAAAGTAAACAACTTATTTTCAATTTCCTATTCTTCAGATGGGTCATGTATGGCATTAATAACATTCCCAATCATAACAGTAATTGTTTTTATATTCAACTAAAAAAGTCTGATAACATTAGCAGTTTCCTGATGAGATAATCTACTGAAGGAAGAACAGTCACAGATGTGATAAAACTAAAATGACTTTGGCCAGATATTACTCTCTAGAATTATCAAAAGAAAAAGTGTGGTTTCTGCCCTAAATCTGCTACTTGCAAATAATGGGAAAACAACTGGGATATTTTCAATTGTTATTTTTGTGATTGAAAAGGGCCTAAAATTTATTTTGCTAAATGTAATTAGTGATACAAATTATTTTTATAATACCTGTTTTCATATAATTTCTGTTATCTTCTCAGATTTTAATAGAATAAAAGTTAACCATAGTATATATTAATAACTGTTTTCTATTTCCCAGACAAAATTGATCACATTTTATTATTGGTTATCTGATTATGTGATTATGTAGCATTGAAATCATTAAGCTATTTATTTTTTCTCCATCCTGTGGAAAATGTGGTATGCTTCAGACCTTCTCTTTTAAACCTCCTGATGCTGTATGTTTTTTCAACATATATATCTTTTCATATATGCTCCACCCAAACTCTGTGAAGAAATAGGAATCACTCTTCTCACATTCCTAAGGAGAGAATAGTCTCATATGGTTGCAAATAGCAACTTCAGACCGACACTTTGAGGTGAAACTCAGTTGGAGCATAGCACCTTTGCTTCTCAAGTCAAGACTTTGCCCATAAACCCACGTACTATTGAGAAAAGGCAGATAATAGGGACTTCATGGGGGCAGGAATAGAGGAGGATGAATTCTTCTCTCAGGAATAATATCTAAGCAAATTCACTACATCATCTCAGAACCTCAGAAATATAAAAGCACCTGGAGACTAGAGATCCCCAGAGGGAAAGAACAGTTAAGTTTTTTAAGATCTTTCCTCTACCTCCTCTCTGCTCCAATGTTTCTCAACCATTGTGATTAGCAGTGAATCACAGGAAAATGTCTCCGTGCTTCAGAAACAAAAGTTGGAGTGATCAGATCATACTCGTCAACTAGGCTTGAGGATAAAGCTTAACAACAACAACAAAATGCTGTTAGCATTTGGACGAAGAAAAGAAAAGCATGTGGAGTCACCAGTTTTCACACAAGGGAAGAAGTCAACTGAGGTCCGGAAGAGGGCCCTGAGGCTGAGCAGTAAAACAACTCTATTGCCTCCCCTTCCTCAAAATACAGTATTTCTGATTTTTGCAAGCAAAGCCAGGTGCTATAACAAGCAGAGATTACAGTTCATCGGTCTTGTGAAAAATTAAGCAGGTTGATGGAATGATGATCAGTCTTTGATCAGGTAGATGATTGGGAAGAACTGGATAATATACCATTTGTTAAATATGAAATTCAATAAGAATTCTTTGCTTTTGGGCCCTTGTAATAGTAGCCAGCCTTCCAAATGACACAAAGGTAGAGGAAAGAAACAACCTCTTCAGGTGGTTCAAGGCATGGGCTGCCATGGCCCTGCCTTCCCTGTTTGCTTTCTGCTTCTCCAGACTCATCCCTCCCACTTTCCTCTCACTCCCTAAGCCTGGCCATGCAAACACACCAGGCTCTTCTTCCTGGGATTTTGCATTGTTTCTTCCTTCAGTCCACTACTCCCAATATTTACATTGCTAGAGCTCTCTCATTCTTCAGGGCTCAGTTTAGACATTACTTCCTTAGAGAGGCTTCTCACATCTCCCCACATCAAGTTGTGTATTTTGACTAAGATATTCCTATCACAGGCTCTTATGTGCAGTATTATATTTGCCTATAGTTTGCATCCCTTCCACGGGGCCTAAGATTATTGATATCTCTTTCTCCACTCTATCAGCGTACTCCATATGGTACAGCCTCCCTATTAGTGTTCAGTACGTGTCTGCTGAATGAATTCTAACGCCTGACGTTTTTCTTAAGGTAGAAAAAATAGTTTTTTTCTACTTTTAAAGTGTTTTCATGGAAGGGATATCATATGTTATTTCATATTAATTATCCTCCATTATTCCATCTAATAACAACAATAAATAAGAATTAAAATAATACTGAAATTTATATTTCCATATAATATCATGGTATAGAAATCACCGTTTTAATATACATATCATATAGAAGGGAATTGTTTCTCTCAGCTTCCTAGGTTACAAAAACAATGTTAGTTTCTTGGTATCAAAAATCTCCTACCTCTTATTAAATGGTGTGCTAGATGCTTTATTACACACAGTGTTTTCCTCCATCTCTCAAATAATCTTACATTGCAATTTATTATCTTCATTTTCCAGATGAAAAGTCTTAAATCTCTAATGCTAATTTGAGAGAGTGTTATTTTACTGTGACCTGTCTGACCCAAGCTCATTTTACCACACTATGCTGTTTCCCCAAGGTACTTTTTAAAAGTTTATTCAAAGTAAAGTTCTATAATATTATGGGATGGTATAGGATTACTATTCATACGGTTTTAAACAAGATATTCTAGGATTTGGTTTCCTGTCTGGGAAACTCTAAAAATCAAATATTAATGAGAAAATATTCTATCATATCATATCACTGGAGTCCTAGCTGAGCTTAAACTGAATGTCATATCCTATCATGTCACAAGAACTGGTGAGCTCAACAGATCATCTATCCCCCAAGTCTGTTCTCCCGTGGGGAATTTTACCTGTTTATTTCTGGGGGGAAGTTACCTGAGGCATGGGGTTGGGGTGCACTTGAGGGCTTGCTTGAATAGAGAGAAAAATGGTCAATGGGAATAATAGCTTTATCACTGTGATGGTTAATTTTATGTGTCAACTTTCTGCACTAATGGATACCCAGATTACTGCTAAAATGTATATTTTACATTTCTGCATATGTCGTTGAGGTGTTTCTGGAAGATATTAGTACTTAATTCAGTGGACTAAGTAAAGAGATCCACTCTCACTAATGTGAATGAGCATGATCATATCCATTGAGGGTCCCAAGAGAACAACAAAGCAAAGGAACAGGGGAATTTATTCTCTCTCTCTCTCTCCCCCATACTCTCTTTCTTTTTCTGTCCTCTTGAGATGGGCCATCCATCTCCTGCCCTTGGACATTGGAGCTCCTGGTTTTGGGGCCTTTGGACTCTGGGACTTAACTGTAGTAGCTCCCTCAGTTCTCAGGCCTTCAGACTGAATTATAGCACTGGCTTTCTTGGTTTTCCAGTTTTCCAAGAGCAGCAGACTGTGGGACTTCCTGATTTCCATAACTGTGTGAGCCAATTCCTATAATATATCTCCCCTAGTATATATCTACATATGTCCTATATTGGTTCTGTTTCTCTGAGAACCCTGACCAATACAGTTATCCTATGCCATCCTCAAGTACGATGGAGAGATTAAGGCAGGCAGAGGTCAAAAGGACTTTGTAAATCTATTACGTGCTTTGTCAGTAATGTGAGTATAAACAGTAGAGCCTATGGGCTCAGTTGAAAATTGTGGCACAAAGTAAAGGAAAACAACCTTCCCCCACTTTCATATTATAGAGCACTGTGAGGACATAGGGAAATCAGGTAATCTTTAGGAAAAACAGAGTGAGCACTCCCGTGGAAGCATTAGAAGCAGTACTGAGGCACCACACTCCAGTAGCTTCTCAGGCACTGAAGACCAATTGGAGGACTGCCTTGGAAGAAATGACAATCTTATCTGAGTGATCATGAGAGACACTCTAGTGGAGTCCAAGCCATCCTGTGACACAGGCCAGGGTAACAGGCCAACAAATTACGAGTGGTGTAATCTGACATGTACGGGAACATTCGTATTCACTCCACAGACCATGCATGAGCTTCTGTTTGAGTCTGCATCTTGGCTTACCACGCCCCTTATTGACACTCTAATGACTTCTGACTTTATCGATGAAGTTCTGAGTTCAGATAACCTGAGTGGTTGTCATTTCTCCTTATAAACTAATAATTTGCAATAATATATCCTTTTCCTGACCTTTGCCTCTTTCATATACATATCTTCTATAGAAGACTGTCTTAAAGATTTAGTTTTCTGTTTTCAAAAATCAATTGCTTTAGGTAAAATATCTTAGGAATTATGTAGCTAATAACTTTCTTTAAGGAAAATAAAAATGATTTTTGGTAAGGAAATTTCATTTTAAATTGAAAAAGAACCATTAACTATTCCCCACAGACTATAAATTTACCTTTAAACAGGTGAATGTTTGACCAAGAATCCTCACTTATTCATACTATTCTCTGAATACTTTGAGTGTAGCTGATTGTAAAATCTTTTCTTCATTCAACACAGTATTTGAAATCAAGGGTGTTAAGACCATGTGAATAAAAGAGATCTCACTACATTGTCTTTATGGAAAGAGTATGTTGGCCTAGCAGATTGTTATAACAAGTCAGTCCTCCCTGTGTCCACACTCTTTTGCAATGTGACTTTCCTATTCCTCCTATCAAAAGCTGGAGTCTATTTCTTCACCTTGTATCTGGGATGCTTTGAGCAATAGAATGTGGCAGAAATGATGCTGCAAATTCTTTCTAAGCCTTAAGAGATCTTGAAGCTTCTGCTCTGGCCCCCTTGGAACATTGGATTGACATGCCGTGGAAGCGAGAGTCCAGCCACACCTGGAGGTTACAGGCACAGCCATCTGAACTGCCAGCTGTGAATGACGTCATCCTCCACTAAGTTGTCAGATGACAGCAGTCACATGAGTAACTCCAAATTAGACTACCAAAAGATTGCCTGACTACCAACTCAAAGAACCTTGAGAAATTTAGGAATACATTATTTTAAGACTAGGTTTTGGACTAGATTATGATACAGCAACAGCAACTACAGTCATTCAATATAATCTTTCCTCTCCTTGAAGAACAAGATCTCTTGAGAAGTGAGACTTTTTTCACTTTTACAAAAACCCGCTGTTCTAAATTTATTGTTTACTATACCTCAACATACTGCTTCAATCTCTCTGTCAAATGCTAATATAGAAAGGATTTTATTGTCATAAGCAAGATATGAATTGATGAACACAGAAAATTAAGTGTTACATCAATATGAACTGAATTTTGTTTACTTGTGAATCTTATTTTTGCTTGTTTTGGGAACAAAAAGGTGTTTTATAGATTAAAATACAGACAAAAGACACAAAGTCTAATGTAGGACTATATATATATATATATATATATAATATGAACATATGTAATATGTTATTTTCTTTAAGCCTTCAATGTCATAGGGGGAATACTATTTTTTTAATTGTTCAATGGGGAATATAATTATAATTAGCTGACAAACTTTTAGCATAGGTATTTTTTTAGACAATCGTCTGCAATGAATAAAAATATTAGACTAGACGGAAATTTTAAAGATTAGTGATGACAAGTACAGTTTCCTCATTTTAGAGATGATAAAACTAAGGATGAGTTGTCTTAGTCAAAATCACGCAATGAGGTACCTGATAGCCCTTCTAAAGGAACAGAACAGACTCACAGGTTAAACAACTTGCCCGCTGTTCCACAGCAAGTAAATGGCCCTTCCTGGCACAGACACCAGCCCGAAGCATCTGGATTATGGATGAGATGAAATAAATTCACACAGACTACCGGATCCTGTGGAGGAAAAGGGACGGCATGATCTTTCTCTCAAGGGGAGAGCAAGCCTTGGAGTACCTGGGCCACCCTCTCAAGAGGAGAGCGCCCCAACTCTTGCCTTGACAGACTTTTATTGGATTCAATTTGCCTAGGAATACACGGTGTATACATAAAGCTCATTAATCATTATCAGGGAGTAAGGATCAAACAATAAATAACATGCAAAGAACTCTGAGGGCCTATTTTGAGTCAGGGTCAGATAGCTAAAGGGCCGTAAAACTTTGGGGAACAAACTTACTTTCTTCTTGGACCCTTATCAATTAAATAATTGAGAGCATTCTAGACAAAGCAGGTTTCACAGGATTTTATGCATTCTTTCTTAGGCCTGATTGCCCTAAGGAACCTGCCCTTTCCAGCACAAGGCTACACCCACCACCAGCATTGGTCCTGGCTTAAGGCATTGTTTCCGGCTTAAGTCAGGCAGGGGAGGTAAGGCAGCCAGATTAGGGGACTTCTCACAGATAGAATGAGGACTCAGGCTCTGTCAAAGCCAAGGGGTGAGGGTCCATCACCCCTTTTCTGTAGCCCCCAAGTCCTTCCCTGCCCCCCCCCCAACCCTTGATTGTGCCTATCTTAGGTCATCACTCCCTTGAGTAATCTTACCCATCACTGGCTAACCGATCAAGCATTGGGGGCCAGGCGGGGTGAAGTAAAAGAGGCAGAGGCAGCACTGCTGTCAGGGAGATAAGGTTTGTCTCCTTAGTGACTTATGGTCTGAAGGTCACTCACTCAGCCTTAGCCATTCGGGAAGGGGGTTGGTTACAGCTCCTGAAACCAGGCAGGGCAGTTCCCAACACCTTCCAGCTGCTCCCTTTCTTAACTAGAACCCAAAGATTCCCAATGACTGATCAAAGTTGAAATTAAAAAGAGGAGGTAACTTTAGAGTATAGTCAAGAGAGAAACAAGAAATTGGTTTGTGGATGCACAACTCAAGTGCACAGTCCAATTTGAAGGTATTAACAGATGAGATGGTCATTGGCCCTGCCTCGTATTTAAGGGGCCTCTTCTCAGAGCTAGGTTTTTGTGACTCATTCTAAACACCTTAGAACTGGAAGCAGAGTTGGGCCTAAGGGATAAGAAGCTCAAAATCTGGCAGTATGAGAAGCTCCAAACTAATCATACCTACCATTACGTAATTCTATTTTGTGTTAAGTATTTTCATCAACTGTATAAACTCATTCTAGGGAAGAATTACTGATCTCCAAGCTGGCTATTCAAAGCATCTGAACACACACACACACACACACACACACACACACACACACACACACACATTTGTCCTACATGCTTGGATACCTTGTATTTATTTTTGTTGGGTTGACCTTGAACTGCAGGGATGAATAAACCTGGTTTGAAGTCATACAGAAAAGTAGACAATAATCAAGCTTAATAAATTCAGTAGTGACAGGTTATACTGGTTACCAGTTGAAGATCTGGAAGACAAAAAATATCTTCTCCCATGTTTGCCTTGAAAAGCCCAAACCATATATTGTCAGAAGCATACCTACAGAAGGCTGAAAGAGAAATGGAGTGACATTTCAGTCCAACCCAGTCTATTTATTTAAGCTGTTATTGATGTTTGTCTTTGAGACATTTAATTTCATTTATCCTCCATGAAAGAAACCATAGCTACTTTACATTTGTATTGATGACTTACTCTAAGAATTTCTTTTGATTAAATAATAATCAGTATTAATTTAAAGGAATCAAACTGTATTTCTTTTCTTATTTTTGCCTCTTTACAGCTGGAAGTTTTTTTCCTCTGGGGTAATACAAAGTTCAAGCCTATACTCAGGAGCTGGAAGACTTGAGTTGAGAGAAAGAGTGAGCTGGTTGAGGACCTAAAGCTAGCAGCTGATTGTGCAAACTGTCTAGTGAAGTATGTCATTGGTCAGAGAATGAAATAGATGAGTAGAGCTTAGGAGGAACCTAGAACAATTATTGAATGGTAAGGTAAAGGTAAATCAGGGTAGCATCACTAGTAGATCCTAGGATTTCAGAGTAGGAACTGCAATTCCAAAGGAGAGGTAAGCCAGGTATTTAGATGACATTGGTGCAAAACAAGGAGGTGAAGCATCTTGGCATGGGGATGAGCAGCTAGCAGTGTGATAGAGTTGTATAGACAGCATGCAGCTTGACAGAAGACCCAGGGAAGATCAGAGGAAGGACTGCCCCACTTTAGTCACTGATCAGGTCACCTGAGCAAACTTCTACCCCTAGACCATAAATGTAAAGCTTTTCATGCACATTCATTACTTTATTATAATAACCAATGAGAAAATTGGGTAGTGTATTATATTCATTGGCTTTATGGGCACATATGTTTATTTATTTACATTTTTTAGAGGGGGGGAAGAAGGGCAAAGAGAGGGAGAGACACATTAGTGTTCCAGAGATACAGGGATCTGTTGCCTCCCACACGCCCCCAACTGGGGACCTGTCCCACGACCCAAGCATGTACCCTGACTGGGAATCTTTGATTCACAGGCCAGTGCTCAATCCACTAAGCCACACAGCCAGGGCTTATGAGAGCATATATTTAATAAAATAAGACACTAAGAAAAGGTACAAGTTATTAAAACTTAAAAAGAACTCAAATAAGCTTTGCCTGCCTTGTATTAATAAATAAGGTGTGTGTGCACACATGTATGCAACAATAGTCTCAGGTGGCAGAGGTCAGTGTCACCTACTAACTTGAATGACCTGCTTTTCAGAGCTGAGGACATTATTAAAGCCTGAGTTTCAAGTCATTATTAAATCGCTGAGATCCCATCTAATGTAAGACTAATGGTCCCCTTCATTCATCTAGTGCTGTATTTATTCAGGTGTGCTTATAAAAAGCTTGTTGAAAATGGGCTACTCTATACTTTTCTTTTTCCTTTCTGAAAGCATACAATTAATCAAGATATTTCTGTAGCATTTTAGCAGCAGAGGTCAGGGCAGCCTATTTTTTTTTATGAATATCTGGTAACATCACATACTCTTGCATATAATCTTCCATTGCAGGCAGTACTAAAGTGAATTCCTTGACTTCCTGATGAACTGGCATTCTCTTAAATTGGTGATGTCAATCAAAGTTGAGAATTACCTTAGTTATAAAGACAGAACATTGTGAGGGGCAAGAATGCTCTTCTAGAAATGAGAATCTAGATATTATCAGAAATTTATTGAATGAGGTGCTATCTCTTTTGTGTGTACAAGTAAAATAGACTGCAGAATATTTTAGGGGAAGAGAAAGACCTTAGAAATACTATTTTTTTGTTTAAATTAAATTTATTCAGAATCTATCCCAAAATTTTGCAGACACTTATTTGTGAAGATAGATGTGCCCTTGTATTCATTGCAGTATTCCCCACAATAACAAGACAGGGACACAAACTGTCATTCAACCGATAATTATAGAAAGATGTGATACATAAAAGGGTCCAGCACAAATAGCGCCCCTTTTTATTAAAAATCATTTATTACAAAATCATAAGTATGTAATTCTGTAACATACCAACATTACACTCAAGCATACCATATGACACTTTAGGTGAAATGTTCACATTAAAACTAGGAAGTATTATATCATTAAGTATTATTACCCTACCAAACACACTCAAGCAAGCATTACTTCTGTTGCACCCGGTGTTTGTATATATATGTGTGTATATATATATTATATCTGTAATATACATTATATATAATATATAATGAATACTACTCAGCCATAAAAACATGAAATATTGCCATTTGCAATAATGTGGATGCATCTTGAAAATATCGTGCTAAGTGAAAGAAATCAGATGGAAAAGAACTAGAAATACTATGTCTTAACATCTTTATTTGAAAGTAAGAAACTAAGGGTCATGAACATTGGTGATGTGCCAACGTCAGGGGTAGAATAGAGACTCCCAGCACCAATCTCCCTCCAAACTGGGGACATGTCCTACAGAGGGCAGACCAGATAATTTTAAGTCATTTAAGAAATAGCTGAGAATAATACAGCAAGAAAGTTATTCTCTTTTTTAATATCTTTCAACACTTCTGATTTACATATAGTAGAAAGCTTTATTATGAAACAAGTATAATTTTTAATGCCTTTGTACTATCTGTTAGTTTCTGATTTTTACAAAGGGAGCAGGCTGGAGGCATATCAGGCAGCAGCATGAAACTAGAATTTTTAATTTAAACTTATTTTTAAAGTTCACTCTTATTTTTAAAATGACATTATTTTTCACTTACAACAGTGGTTTAAGTTTATTTTAAAGAATAAATTAATTTTGGTACCAAAATGGAGTTGATATAAAATATTACATAAGAGCTCAAGTGATCCTTAGCAATTGCAAAAAATCACAAAAAATGATTCAGATGACTAAAGTTGAGTGAAACCAAATATAACAATGCCATTTATACTATTACCTGTGAGTTCATAAATTCTGATATTTATATAACTCACATATTATCTAGTAATCTGCAGCTACTTCATAATTTTGTGCAATAAACAAAGCAAACATTACCATCCCTGTTTCATAGTGGAAGATAATGAAGCCCAGAGAAGTAAACCTTGTATATGATCACAAAACAAACAAATGATAAAGCCTCGAAAGAAGTTAAATTCAATTTCCCCAGAGGTCATTCTGCCTGTTAGTGAGAAGGACTCTTGTCCCATCAGTTAATGAAAAGGGAAAGCTTACTATGCACAATAGCCAGTAGGTATTGACTGGATTTTCATGGCTTCCGATATCTAATACTAGGGAAAAGCCATAGGTGTACTTCCTGACTAATACTTTCAATATATTAAAATGGAATAAATTGAAAATTCACTAATCATTAAGTATGAGAAACATGAAGGCAATATACTTTTAAAATATAAAGCTATGGTCCATGAACACAAAAACGGTATGACTTATTTGAATGTGTACAGCACTGCACTGTAAGGATATATTCCATAAAATTCAGAGATAAAGAAGACACAAATAATCAATGTGTGAATTGGACTAATCACCTCCATTGTGTCAAGTTGACCTAAGCTATTTTAATATGCATTATGTCATTGAATCGTCAATACAGCCAAGTGCTTTAGGTTATCTTAATTCTGTAAATAACGAAACAGGTTCTGTGAATTTAAATGGCAGGCCTAATGTCTTCTTGAATAGTGTCTCTCTAGTTGCATAAACATATCTTCATTGCTCTATTCCCATAATGATTTGGGAAAAGAAAAATCTGATTTTGTGGTTATGACTGATCCATTAAATACTTTGGGTCTTAGTTTTGGACAGTTTTTCAGAGGTATCAAAGGCTGCATTATGTCATCTTAAGCTGGGATGATTTTTAATTCACAATATCCCATTCCTTGGGATCACCATTCATTATAAAACATAATCTTACAGGATTAGAGTTAAGTCCCCTTCTTTTTCATCCTAGCTTCTGGATACTGTTCCAAGTATAAACATTCGCCCACCTGATGCACCGATCTTGCATACTGAGCAGGTTTCACAGTGCTGTTAAGTACAGCTAGGGCAGTTTGATCTGTGAAGACAGAAAATCCCCTTTTTGCTCACCCACAATGCTGTGAATTGGAGTGTGGCTGGAGAGGTGCCATAAAACTCCTCTTTTAGTCTAAACGTCTCCCGCTCCTGACAGGCAGAGTATTCACAAGACCTTCAGGGTCATTGTTTTTGATTAAGAAATTTCTCTCTTGAAGGTCTTATTAAAAAGAACAGGAGTACCTAGGAGAGATTACACAGCAGTCTATGCTAATGTGTTCATTTATCATAATACACTACATTTCTATGACACTTAATACTTCACACTCACTCCTCTCAGCCTCTAACTCCCTACATTTCATAACCGATGAAATACTATTATTAGTTCCATTTTGTAGATGAGAAGCAGGAAACACCTGCCATTTGCCATGTATGCAGAGCTCATTTGTAATAAGACAGGGCCCCAGTTCTTTACTGAGTGGACAAGGCTCTTTCTGTGCAGGGAGTAGGGCCTTGCGAAGTAGAACTCTGAACCCGTAGAATAGAAAAGATGAATTGAAGCAGAGGAAGGTCTGGGAGAAGCATTTTGGTTAGAGGCAATGCCAATAATAAGTCATTGCTGTAAGAAAAGCTGGATATGGGACAAGGAGGCAGGGCCCAGAAATGAAATTATAGTGTTCTAAGGTGTTAAGAATTCAAAAATATCTTCAGGTTCACTGTCCTCTCACTCTCATGTTACAGATGATCAAGTAAAGAGTGTAAGAAAGACTAAGAAGCAGACCAGATGACACATAGGAAGAAGAAAAAACGGAGCTGAAATGAAAGTCAGGCCTCCTAATTCATATAGTATGCTCTTTCACTCACCTTACAACTTTGCTGAAGGATGGCATTTCAGAAAGAGTTTAAATTAAGCTACTTTTTTTTGATGAAAAGAGTAAAAACTTATGGTGTGGAAGTGGCAATTTCGACAGAAATGGTAAGAAGCTGGGGAAAGTAAAGTGTGAAGGAAACAATAAAAGACAGAAGAGCCTGTACCTTCCATCAGCCATGTATCTGTTAAATGTCAGTGACTGATAATATGGCAATATTTATCATCAGTAATACAAGCATGAGCTAATGAGACTTGCAAAAAAGGGATTCTGCAGGTCTTTGATAAGCCAATGGGTGAAAGTGGAGCAAAGGGTCTCACATGGTTTCCCTCAAACTTTATTTAGAAGGTGTGATGTTCTGTAGGCAAACTCTTCCTTGACTGATTGTGTTTTTCTTAGCATGATTGAGAGAATGTGAAGTATTTTTAGTGAGTGTTTTGACAGGATATACTTAGCAATTTGTAAATAATAAAAACTTGCTGATTGTACATTCTACTCAAAATATATTTGCCTCAAAGGCGTTTTTAAGGAACATAATGCAGATGAGTTGTAGTAAGAAAAACCAGCTCTTCTAAGGATATTTCATGTACAAATCAGTTTGTTATTTTCCTTCCATGCCCCAGGTGAGTGGTAAAGAGGTCGCCTGTACCATGTATATTGTGTGTAAATCTTACAATAGTTTGTGGCCTGATGTTTTTAAAGGACCGCTATATTGAAAACAGAAATTAGCTGCCAACAAGCTAAGCAATAAGGGAGTAAATATTAACCTTCTCCAGAAACTCGAGGTTTTTTTTTTCAATCAAGATCCAAATAATATACTGACTTTTGGTACTTGTGCACATTTTAGTTTCTGATAGAGTTCCGTTGTGCTTCCAGGTTTATGCAACAAGCTACGCGTCACACAAGGTTTGCTGGCAGCAGGGGGAGAGAGAGAGTGATGCTCTGGGACTGGCTGTGGGAGGTCAGGAGTAACAAAAGCAGGCTGAGTGCAGGCTTGTTTGGCTTGGTGGATGATGTGGCACACTGCGGTGATTTTAGAGCCTAATTTATGACATGAAAGGTAGTGAACTCATGATTTGGTCACAAGCCTGTGGCCTCAGCAGTGAGCTAAGGACAAAAGTTGTCTTTGGTTTTCCCTTTTAGAAGCCAAGCCTAAAATGGGGCTTGTTAGGAAAGGCATCCATTGAAGGAATGCAGGCAGAAAGGAAGCAAGAGAAGCGGGAGTCTGATGTGGGAAAACAGCTAGGCAAGTATGTTATCTCTGGTGGAGAAAAGCCTTAGTTTATCCCACACCCTGGCACACAGATCACACCACAGAGGTGGCCCCACTTTGAGGCCAGGATGCTAACCTTTTTATGTTATTGACTGCTGGCTGCTGGGAGGGTGGTAGGTAACCTCTCAGGCAAGAATCCCATTGGACTGAGGGCAATTCTCTAGAGAAGGGTGCTGCTGGGAGTCTTAGCATCAACACTCATGGCTGGCTGGAAATGAATTCACCAGCCCCCACTAAGTGTTCTAGACTGGCCATCAATAGCCCATGACAACGCTAGTAAATGAGGTCACCTGTAGGAATACTCACAAAGGGAGCAGACAGGAGTACATACTTAACAAAAATGTGGAACTCCTGTTTGGTCTAAGCTGCTGCATATTCAAGGGACATTAGCTGATCTAGTTATGAGATGAAGGAGTAGGATCCTCCAGTCAGGTGGGTCATTGGGTCAAGAGCTTCACGGGAGCAGGACTTCCATGAACAAGTGGCTGAAGGGACAAAGACAGAGGCCAGCCTCTAGGGACAGAGAGGAGCAGGACGAGCTAAGAGGTCTGAGCCCTAGCCAAACTCTCAAGGAGGCAATCAGTCCCACCTGGGGAGCTGGAATGTAAATCAAGGGACAAGAGAAGCCAGCATCAGACTGGGAAAACAGAGTGAAGATTTGGCCAGTTTATGGCTTGCCAACATCAAGGATATGGACATCAAGGATATGGAGTTCTTCCAACCACATGAAGATTACAGAAGTAAAACTCGTCCCAGAATCCACGGGATGTGGGCTTTTCATCTGCAGCTATACATGAAATGCTTCTAGGCTGACCCCGGCAGGCTCCAGGGGGCATGAGTTTCCCAGGCCTCAGTGACTCCTACATTTTTGGAAAAGGGAAGTAGCAATTAAACTCTTAGGAATCCTAATCTCAATATTCTTATATATTCAATGCCAGTAGATGCCTCCATAATTGTACGGAATCTCTTATTTCCCCTCTTTTTTACTTACACTGTTTTACCATATTTTCTAATGCTATTTCATGTGACCCCATATTGATGTAGTAAATAGGAATTTCTGAGAAGAACATATATCTTTAAGAGGATAAAGTCTCTTGTTACTAAAATAGGCATAAAAACAACATCTAAAAGAGTCTATCTCTATATACGATAGACATCCTGGCTAGAAGATGAAATGCAAGCTTCATTCTTTCCTTTATTATTTTTGGAGAGAGGGTTTAACATTTGATTCTCTTGTTTGATTCACCTGTTGTGAAAGAAAGATAAAGCATAGACTACCTATTCATGAGAACAACTCTACTTGGAATGCAGGCTTTATTTTTAAATGTACCACTAAATTAATCACTGTAATAGCATCATGTGTGTGCCTCCAATTGTGTATATTGCAGAGTAAGTTTACATTCTTCTAACATTTGCAAAAGCTAATGCAACTGGTACCTGTAGAATTTCCCGGGTGCTGCTTTTATTGGGCTAGAAAATGCAGGGGAGAAAAAAAATCACAGGATTCTTCTGATTTGATGCAGTAGCAGATGCAATCCTAGCAGCTTTCCCTTCTTGCTGATTTTAACTGATTTAATTCTGAATGCTAGTGGTTCCTCAGTGAAACAGAAAATACTTGTACAGCCTCACATTGGCAGTGAAAATCCTCATGGAAGCCATTTTTAATTTTGGAAGAAACTTCCACTAAAAATAGCTCTTCCTCACCAGACCTTGGCAAGAAAGGAAGGAAATTCCTTCATTTCAGTAACAGATATTTTAAGTGATTTGCCCTTAAAGGCTGAGATAATCCTGAGATTTTCCTAGTACCACATCTGCCATTTCGTTACTTTCGGTGCTATGCAGGAAAAAGATAAATGGTTTTAGATTCAATTAACAATTGCATCCTCATTGGCTATTGTAACTCTTCCAGCCATATCTGCTGTCTATCTCTACAGATAACTCTATATTCATAATCTAGAGAAGGCTCAAATATCACCTCTTTTGAAGATTCCCTGTGTGAGTTACTCCTGCCTCTGGACCTAGCGTACTGTGTATTCCCTGGTAATAATAGTAACAATATCAGAACAATAGCTAACATTTCTTCAACACTTCTTATGCACCAAGCACCATACTAAGCACTTTATAGCTATTATAACATTTAATCTTCATGAGAATTGTATGAGAAATGTAATATTAGTATGCCCATTATACAAGTAAAAATACCCTGCCTCCCACGTTTCTGCCCAGACGATCCCCTGGCTCTTTATTGAGTGCATCTCAGAAGGCATTTTGTAAAGTTTAATATGAGAAAATCAAACATTAGCCTTGCATGCTACAAAATCAGTTTTCGAAGAGGTGTAACATACTTTAAACTCTTTAATTATATGCCGCTTTTAGACACACACTTCATCAGTATATTTGAGCACATTGCAACATTGCATGTGTTCTTTAATTTGGTTCCCTTTTATATAGGCATTCTTAAATACGGGCATGCTTATTTTATTGCACTTCACAGATATTGCTTTTTTTCTTTTCCCTTTAAAAAAAAAACATATTGAAGCTTTGTGGCAACCCTGCATTGAACAAGTCTATTGGCACAATGTTTCTAACATTTGCTCACTTGGTGTCTCTGCATCACATTGGTAATTCTCACAATATTTCCAACATTTTCCTTATTATCATAACTGTCACAGTGGTCAGTAGTCAGTGATCTTTGATGTTACCATTATTGTTTGGGGGTGCCATGAACTGGGCCCGTATAACACAGTGAACTGACTCGAGAGATGTGTGTGTTCTGACTGCTCTACTGACCAGCCATTCCCCAGTCTCTCTTTCCCTCCACAGTCTTCCCTGTTTCCTGAGACACAGCAACATTAAAATTAGGGCAATTATTCATCTTACAATGGCTTCCAAGTGTTCAAGTGAAAGGAAGAGTCACATGTCTCTCACTTTAAATCAAAAGCTAGAAATGATTAGGCTTAGTGAAGAAGGCATGTCAAAAGCTGAGAGAGGCCAAATGCTAGGCCTCTTGTGCCAAACAATTAGTCAGGTAGTGAATGCAAAGAAAAGTTCTTGAAGAAAATTAAAAGTGCTATTCCAGTGAACACATGAGTAAGAGGGTGAAGCAGCCATATTGCTGGTATGGAGAAAGTTTTAGTCATCTGAATAGATGATTAACTCAGCCACAACATTCCCTTAAACCAAAGCTTAACTTGGAGCAAGGTTCTAACATTCTTCATTTCTACAAAGGCTGAGAAAGGTGAGGAAGCCGGAGAAGAAAAGTTTGAATCTAGGAGAGGTTGGTTGATGAGGTTTAAGGAAAGAAGCCATCTCTACAACTTAAAAGCACAAGGTGAAGCAGCAAGTGCTGGTGTGGAAGCTGCAGAAAGTTATCCAGAAGATCTAGCTAAGACAACCAATGGAGGTGGCTACGCTGAACAACACATGGGTTTTCAATGGATGAAACAGCCTCATATCTAAAGAAGATGCCACCCCGGACTTTCACAGCTAACAATGATGAGTCAATGACTGGTTTCAAACATTCAAAGAACAGGCTGACTTTCTTGTTAGAGACTAATGCGGCTGATGAATTGAAGTTGAAGCCAATGTTGTTGTACCATTCTGAAAATACTAGGGCCCTTAAGAATTTTGCTGTCTACTGTATCTATGCTCTATAAGTAGAATAGCAAAGATGGGATGACGTCTCATCTGTTTATAGCATGGCTTACTGAATATTTTAAGCTCACTATTGAGAAATACTGCTCAGGAAGAAATTTCTTTCAAAATAGTACTGCACACTGACAATACACCGGGTCACCCAATGGCTCTGATAAAGACGTACAATGAGATTAATGACTTTTTCATGCCTGCTAGCACAACATCCATTCTACAGGTTGGAGATCAAGAAGTAAATTCAGTTTTAATTTTTATTATTTAAGAAGTACATTTTGTAAAGCAATAGTGGCCATACATTGTGATCCCTCTGAGGGATCTTGGCAAAGTAAATTGAAAACCTTCTGGAAAGGATTCATCATTCTAGCTGTCATTAAAAACATTCATGATTCATAGAGAAAGGTCAAAACATCAACATTAACAGGAGTTTAAAAGGTGTTGATTCCACCCTTCATGGATGACTTTGAGGAATTCAAGATTTGTTTGGGGGCATAACTGCAGATGTGGTAGAAATAGCAAAAGAGCTAGAAACAAAAGTGCAGCCCGAAGATGTGACTAAGTTGTTGCAACCCCATGAAAAAACCTTAATGAAGAGACGTTGTTTCTTATGGATGAGCAAATAAAGTGGTTTCTTGAGATGCAATCTACTTCTGGTGAAGATGCAGTGATGTTTGTTGAATGACAACAAGAGATTTAGAATATTATACACACTTAGTAGATAAAGCAGCAGCTGGTTTCACAGGACTGACTCCAACTTTGAAAGAACTGAGAGTAAAATGCTATCAAACAACATTGCATGGTAAGAGAAATTATTTGTAAAAGGAAGAGTCAATTAAGGTGACAAACTTTACTGTTGTCTTATTTTAAGAAATTGCCATAGCCACTGCAACCTTCAGCAACCACTGCCCCGATCAGTCAGCAGCTGTCAACATCAAGGCAAGAACCTCTACCAGCAAAAAGCTTATATTGAAGACTCAGATTATGGTTAGCATATTCTAGTATATTTTTAATTAAGGTATGCACATTGTTTTTCCAGACATAATGTTATTGTACACCTAAAAGGCTACAGTATAGTGTAAAGATAACTTTCATAGACACTGGGAAACCAAAAAATTCAAGTGACTTTTTTTTTGTCTTAACAGGCATCTATTTCTCATGGCTCTGGAGGCTGGGAAGTTCAAGGCCAAAGTGCTGAATTGTTCAGTTCTTGGTGAGGTCCCTTTCTTGGCTGGTGTTTGGTGACCTTCTTGCTGTGTGTTCACATGGTAGAGAAAGAGAGTTCTGGTAACTTTTTCTGTTCTTATCAGGACACCAATTCTATCATGGGGTCTCTACCATCATGACCTCATCTAAACCTAATTACCTCTGAAAGTCCCACCCCTAAATACCATCACATTGGGGGGTTGGGACTTCAACATGTGAATTCGGGAAAACACAAACATTCAGGAAAAGAACCTCTCGTATTCACCTCAACTGCACTATTCCTTTTGGAGGAAAGAGAGAGTGCTCATTAAGACTGTGCAGTGGGTGCAGTTCTAATTTTCCATTTCCCTGAGGGCAGTGGGAGGGCAGCCTGCCATATGGGACTGTTTGAAGCAGGCTCTTTCTTATCCCAGGATGGAACTGGTCCTCCTGGCAGGTTTCTTATCTTCTCCCCACATTTGACAAAATATGGAAATTTCCCTCCACAGGTCAGTGATGGTACAACAGCCCCAAAAGACCCCAAAGAAAGCACAGCGACTGTGCAAGCTGAACCTCAACAGGCTGGCCCATGAAAACAACAGCTGTTTGAATGTTTCAGAGTGATTTCTTGTGGCTTCCTCCCCTTTTCCAGCCATTGCTCTTACTCTCTGACCCAAATGGTTATCCTCAAGGCCTTTCCAATCACCACAGGGCAAGGGCTTCACTCACATGACCTGTTGTATTGCGAGTGGTCTGTAATAAACTGGAAATATCTCTGAGGCATGCCTGTAGACTTTTAGCATATTTGTAAGATTGTTTTGCTTTATGAGAAGCATTCATTGTCCTATTTTTCCATTAAAAATATTTGGCAAGAGCATCATTGTTTATAAAATTATACCTGAAGAAAATTGTATTTGTCTTATACATATTCTGTTATTTAGAAATAATGCAGTGATAGTTTAAAATGAATGATAATCCAAAGAAAACAATGAGACTCAGAGAGTCTTATTAATCTATGTTTATCCATCTACCCAAAAAAAAATCTCATGATATTCAGTGACATTTCTATTTATATCCTAGCTGCTTGCTGACTTCATGTCAGATAAATGGTGTGCTTAAGTCACCTATTTTTAAGCAACAGAATATGTCTGTGGTAAAGAGCCTCCGGTTGCCAACAAGACTCTAGGTGGTGCCTGAATGCTGGAAGAGATGAATGTATTCTTCCCCTGAGCGTCAAACTTTCAAATTTATATACTGGTAGTTTAAATGCAAGAGAATGAGGTTCAACAGAAAGGGAAAAATAGTGTCAACAACAGCAAAAAAATGTAATGCAAATTTCAATATACAAATAATACCAAAAAAAGTAATACTGGAAACAAAGAGTCTTTGAAATATAGATAAGTAAAAGGCCACCACTTGCAACTTTCCCATGGTCTTTGAGTCATCGTATAGCCTCCTTTTTTCTTGTTTGCCCTTCTGTTACTGGGTTACATTCACTACTAACTCTCCCACTATGCTACCTGAGCTTCACTCCCACTTAGAATACTGGATTGTCTGTTATATGTTTGCATACTCAATATGACATTGATGATGCTTAACTGAAAGTATTTCCTCAAGTGAATGGGATAAATAAGAAAGAACTGTTTCAAATTAAGGTGGTTTGTCATCATCTGCCATATGTTATGGAATATATACCCATTTTTTTAAGGAGGAGAGCTATAAATACTTCCAGAACTTTGAATGGTAGCAGAAAGGCTATACCATTTTCTTGCTTTCTTATCACTTCATGGGTAAGCTTATTTTCCTTGTCCCTTCATAGCTCTAACATGGATAAGAAGAAGGGAAGTTGCATAAGCAGTCAAGACGGCTCTTGCTGTTAACAGTCTGTGCTTAATCCAATGCTGGACACTCTGGAGAGTAACTGTACGCCTCTGTGCCTCAATAGTATTTTTTGATAAGTGACAGTGTGCAGACTTTAATAATAACTGTCTAAATTAAAGAGACAAAACATTGTAAGTATGCTGAATAACAGAAATATTCAGTATATACTAAATAATGCTGACAATGTCAGCATTTAAAATCACATAAACAATGCCAGATAAATTATTGCATTCACTTAAAGTACTGCCAAATTGGCTGTATAATTTCTGAATGTTCATTTAATTAAATTAGTGACAACACATAAATAACACAGTTTTTAAGAGCTCTATCACAAGAGAAAACAGAAACCAGCTTATCAAATCAATCTGTATTCTTTCTATGTGATACAATATATAACCAAGCACCACAAAAATGTCATTCTTAGTACCAAGACTATATGAGTAGATTAAATTTATAGCATTGCTTGATCATCATGGAACTTATGTTTGCAGATAGTGATTAGGGAAGTATTAACAAACACAATAGCACTTTACAAAAGCTGTATTAGCTCGATCTTATAGGACTAACACAGCAGATTCCTTTATAATGCTGCTTAAATAGTATAGACTGCTGAGGGTCAGTAGCAAACGAAGATTTCCTTTTCCTCCAGTGCTACTGGCCTTTGTTAGCTTGAAGAACTGCTGCTAAACATGTTTAGCTTGAATATATCACCTGCTGTGAGTTATAAAATATTTAATTCAAACTTTTTCTGTAGACTCTGAAACCAAAAGAAACACTCAACAATGTGTTTTCTAGAGTTGTAATCCCTGTGTAATCTCTATGGTAAATGTCATCAGGTCTTTAAATGGTACAGCCACAGGGAGCCACTACTTCTAAACACTGCAGTGTGATAATAATTTTCCTGATTGAATAAATAGACTCAAGAGTTGAAGTTTGCTTGTGAGGGCATAACTTAAATAAAAATCTTGAAGCTTTTTCAAAGCAGGACACTATTCTCTTTTCATCTAGTCAACATGTCTTTTTTTATTACCATGTCAACTTGTTTTTTTTTTGTGATGACTAAAAGATTACAATAACTTCATTTCCTCTTTAAATCATAGAGCTCTTTAAGGTAATTTACACTCACATAATGGTTTTCAAGATATTCTAACCTCAGCTTTATCATAATCATCACCACCCTTGTCACCCAACTAAAATAGAACAGGAATTCTATGCTTTGCTGAAAACAGGTTATGTGTGTATTATCTTTCCAGTAGCTGACTTGAGAGTTAAGAATTTTTCAAATGGAAAAGAGTTCATGTAATACATATCCATCAGATGCCTTCCATATGCTTTGCACTTTTCTAGACACTGGAAATATAACAGAGAACCCACTATATTAAAGTCTCTGCCCTATTGGAGCTAACATTGTCTATTGAAGAGAGATGGGAAAAGAAAACATAAAAATAAGAAAACATATAATAATTCAGGTGTTGATAAGTTCTATTGACAAAGTAAAGATAAAGTAATGAGGGTAAGGAGTGCTGTGTAGGGCACCTGCTAAGGGAGTGTGGACTATTGATATTTTGTACAGGATACTCAGGGAAGCCTTCACTGATAAACTATTTGAGCACAGGCCTGAAAGAAGGAAGATGAGAAAATCATTCAGGAATCTGGACAAATACATTCCAGGCACAGAAAACTACTACAAATACCTTGTCAAGGGAATGCATGGAATGTTTGGGGAACAGAAAGACAGCAGGTATGGACCACAGGAGTATGGATGGGAAGAGTGATCTTGTTAAGACCATGTTAGGCTTTGAAATTTTATTTTGAATGGCAGTCATTAAAATGTGTCAGCCAAGAAGAAACATAGTCTGACTTGGGGTTTACAAGTATCACTCCGGCTGCTCTGAGTATAGGTTATGGGGGTTTAATACAGAAGGAGAGAAATTAGTTTGAAAGTTTTTGCCATAATCCAGGACTCACAATATAGTTGATGTGAAAGGAAGTGATAGACTCTGAACATAGTAGGAAGTTACAGCATTTATGACTTGCTAATGGACCTGATATGGGATATGAAAGAATCATCAAGAATAATCCCATTAGGATGATCTGATCTGAACAATTACAAAGATGGATTTTCTTGTTAAAGCAAGAAAAACTTTGGGAGAAGTTTAGGTCACAGTGGAAGTTGGAAAATCAGGAGCTTGGTATTGAGCATGTTACATATGAGATGCACATAAAACATCTAAATGAAGATGTTAAGTAGGTAATTGGATAAGAGTCTGGAATTCTTACTTGAGATTTCTGACTTTGAACATCCTTAAAGTGAAGATGGTATTTAAAGCTATTGGACTGTGTGAAGTTACTCAGGCTATAGGTTGAAAAGAACAGAGATTTGAAAAATGGACTCTGGGATAATCCAAAGATTAAAAGTTGATACATAATGAAAAACCAGCAAAGGGAACTGAAAAGAATTGAAAAGGAAAGGAGAAACCTAAAATGAGTGGTATCCTGGAAAGCAAATGGACAAAATATTTCAAGAAGGGCAAACTCAATATCCTTACTTAATAAGAAGACTAAGAATTTACCACTGGTTAGAGCAATGGAGAGTTTTCCATTGATCCAGATCAGCTGTCTTGGTGGAGTAGTGAGGATGAAAGTCTAATTTGAATGGGTCAAAAGGATACATGTGAAGAGAAATTGGAGGTAGAGAATATAGTCAATGTGTTTAAGAATTTTCACTGAAGTGAGGAAGAGAGAGGTGGGACTGTTTTAGAGATAAATTGTACTATCGAAAAGAGAGAAGGAGAAGATTTTTTTTCCTAAGAAGGAGAAGATTTTTTTATTAAGGAGACAGTGGAAGGCTCTAAAGAGGTGGTGATGTAAAGGCATGAGAAAAAGACATTTCTAGTCAGAAAAGTATATTTAAAACACACAAGTACTTTAGCACTGACTGATGTGGCTAGAGAGTGTGGTTACTGAAGGTGTAACCTGGAGTGAAGAAGAAAATGCAACCGGAATAGTAGGTGAGGGTCAAATTGGGGAAACTATTGAATATTGGTTGTGGAGTTTAGAATTTGCATGGTGTCCCATGAACCAGCAGATATTTTTCAACAAATATATATGTTTTATGGTGACTCTAGTAGAACATCTGTGTTGGAGGATCTGCTGGAGGACTGAGCCAAATAGATGGAAATAACTAGAAAATAATTTCATTTTTTGAAAAGGAGGAATGGAGACATCAAGTAGGAGGTAAAAATAGGACAAATCAGAGAAATGTTTCAAAAATAGGTAATCAGTAACGGGGTGGAAAAGGATTTGATGGCAACACCAAGGTTTCTAGAAGGTTTAGGAAGACTGGTGATGCTGCCTAACCTACATAATAAAAGAGGAAATTATTGGTTTGGGGTGAATGGTGTTCTGTTCCATGCTAGACTTCCTGGTCCAATACTGATCTAAATTAATCCTACAGAGACAGAGTCTATGAGTCTTCCACAAATAGGATGGGAGGGGAGAAGGCAAAACTTAAAGAGAGTAGACTAGAATAAAAACCCAGAGGGATAAAAAGGCAAACACAGCAAAATCATCATTCTTTAGGGGAAGCCATAGCTTGGCTTCTCTCCCCACTAATTGTTTCACCTTGCTGAACCCAGGGCTTCTTCATTCAAGGAATCTGAGCCACTGCTCTCAGGGCCTTGACTGTTGATTCATACATCTTACAGCTCATTCATGTTAAGTTGGGTGCCTCAAAACAGAAGACTCTTGGATGAGTTGTAAGTCTCAACCTCTTAACATACCCTACGTACTCTGACATACAGAAGAGACACATAACATGACCTTTGGATCTATTTGTCTAAATTTAGTGGGGAGCCCCACGGAATTTTGGGGGGGGGGTAATTAAATAAACAAATCCTGCCTTTCAGCATCAACTTTTATTAAGGTTAACCTAGTTTTTCCAGGCTTAAGAAGGTCTTTGATCCTAAGGTTCATCAATGGTTTTAAATCTTTTACATATTTTGGATAGGAGCCCCCCTCTCATCCCTCATTTTGTAACCTACATATTCAAAAGCAGAACAACTATTAGTTGTTCAATTTTCAGGCATTATTCACTGTGTTTGGCTAATCCAAAGACTGGCAAGCCTTCGTGGCACCCAATAATTTGACGTTGTTATATCAAGAAGAACAGTAAACAAGGACATTTCAAGACATGGCTGTTCACCACTTATTAAGATTCTATTCTAAAGTATTCAAAGGCTTTATTTTTCTCTTGTCTTCAAGTCCTCTGCATGACACTTTCTTTATCTTCCTTCATGTTTTTATGATGTCAGTTTGTGAATGGAGCTATCATTGTGAGCGGCGAGCTGCCTAGCTATCCTGGGAGAATGGAGAAATTGCATAGCTTCGGTAGTTTTCCAGTTTTTGCTAAAGGGGAAAAATATCACATGTCTGTCTGAAAGAGACAATGTGCATTTGGGTTTCAGGGAAACAACCTTTATTATGTGTGAGATGAAACATTGTTTTTATTAAGAGGGTTGTTATTGGTTTTAGGCAGCCCGGCACACTGGTGTGTGGGCTTCTATATGCCATTTGTCTTTCCACCATCTAGTGCCATTTCAAATGTCACTGGTTTTTCCCAGTGGTGAGGTAAAACCATGGGAACGGCATTCAAATCACTTCACAGAGTACAAGCCAATTTTAACAAATTCTTAATTAAAACCCAGCCAAATCTCTCCTCGCACTGCCAAAATCCTTCCTGTGTATTTCCCAATTAAATATCCTTTCTGTGAAGAAGCAGGCTTCTAGGGCTGCCAGGACCAAATCACTAATGTCTTTATAACAGTGAGACCTTGCTGTTCTCACACCGTGTTCAAATGCCTTAATCCCATTGGCTTTAACAAATATTGGAGAGATAACGCATTCATTAATGCATTCAGTATTTATTGAACACCTACTATATATCAAAAATTGTTCTAGACTCTGGGGATGCATCACTGAGCAAAACAATGTCCTTGTAAAGACAATGCAATGCACTGCCCTTCTAGCAGGGGAAGGAAACAACAAGTAAACAAACAACTTTATGTACTTATTAACATTACAAAATAAATTATAAATAATATAATATTAGGTTGATAAATGCTATGAAGACAAGGTAGAGGAAGGGAAGAGTGACAGCATGTGCTGCTTTAATTAGGATATACCAAAAAAAGGCCTCATTAAAGAAGGGATATTATTAAAATAGAGAACCCAATGGGTGCCTAACAATTCAGGAAGAGAAAAAGCAAATGCAGTGGCCAGAGGCAGACATGTCTTTATGCTAATGAAGCTGAAACTTTCAGGTCCCTCATTTATTTTTCTTCTCATGAACTTTATTATTTTTTAAATTATTTTATTGTTGTTTTAGTACTGTTGTCTGCATTTACCCCCACCACTCCCTGCACTCCAGCCCTCCCCAACTCCCTCCTCTGCTTTCACCCCCCACTTGGTTTTGTCCACGTGTCTTTTATAGTAGTTCCTGAAAACCCTTTCTCCCTTCCCTCATTATCCCCTCCCTCCTCCCCTCTGGTTACTGTCAGATTGTTCTTAATTTCAATGTCTCTGGTCATGTTTTGCTCACTTGTTTGTTTTGTTGATTAGGTTCCACTTAAAGGTGAGATCATATGGTATTTGTCCCTCACTCAGGTCCCTCACTTGATCAGATTCCTGCCAAGGCCCTGGGGTCCTTCCTTGCCTTACGCTCACAGGGTCACATATGTTTTTTACAAAATTTGTACAATGAGGAATTTGAACCATTGATTATGGTTGCTGCCTCTTTCCCCTCCTACTTCTATTTCCATTATACTTCCTTCCTTCCTGGCAGGTAGTGTTGGGGTGGCCAATGGCATTAATGGGGTCATAAAAAGACACATTTCATCTGGTGATAGTGGGTTTATGTGTTTTGCAGTCACTTTTCATTTAAGCTTTTGCTGACTCCCCAGTGTAGCAATCCAGGTATAGTCCTACATTCACTCTGCCAAGGTAGAAGGAGCAGTTAGCTAACACAAATAATGTCATGATGCTTGTCACTTTATGCAAATGTGTATGATGTTTTCCACACATCCCATCACAGATATTGGTTACATAACTTTTAGTCATCAATGTATTACTCTTAGTATTTGAAAACATCAATTGGGTAAGACCCCCAGTAGGCGGGGAAACCAAGACAGAAAGGATTTGAGAGACTCATGAGAACACTGAGTCTCCTGACTTTGAGTTTTTTTCCTTTACATGATTTCTAAGAGAATTAGAAAGGTAATAAGGAATCTCCTAAATGTTATGGAAAGAGTTAGAAAATTCCTCTTTTGAAGAATTAAAGTAAAATTTTATATCTTCTTAGAATATACTTAAATATTCAGCTTAAGTCCTGTCATATAACTAATTTAAAATAAAATGCCTTATCTGTTTTACTAAGTTTTCACAAATTAGCATTTAAAATATATATACCTTCAAACAACATTTTAGGGGGCTGAATTATCTAGTGAAAGGCTTAGTGTTTTTCTGGTTGAAACAGCTTTCCATATGTCAGCAAAAATCCAAACAATAAATTATTCTCTGGCTTGTCAAAAAAGACGTAGCTTCAAGTTTGACCTGAAGGAATCACGGGAAATCTGATGGGAATAGCTCAGGACTGAAAAAATCCTTCTGAGGAAATGACCCTGTCTGGTTTTCCTCCGTTCTTAGTGGAATCTGGTATAAATGGCTTACAAGTGCCCCTTTAATAATGCAGTTCAAATGCTATCGGCTGTATCACATCAGATTGGAAGTGGCCTCACCAGGACTTCAGGACCCAATAAGGTAGGTAGGTACAAGATGGCAAAAATGAAAGGACCTCATGATACTAAATCATTCAATAGGTCTCCCAGGAGAAGATAAATATGAGTCTGATCTACCTTGGCAGCATCATATCCGTCACTGT
The DNA here is from genome assembly GCF_019186645.2 of Phyllostomus hastatus. Taxonomy (NCBI): domain Eukaryota; kingdom Metazoa; phylum Chordata; class Mammalia; order Chiroptera; family Phyllostomidae; genus Phyllostomus; species Phyllostomus hastatus. Next base: position 28,793,623 of record NW_025333709.1, on the reverse strand, counting down.
TACAGAATGCAGAATTCAACATGGAAATGAAAAATAGGAATGGATGTTACCATTTGAGAGTTGAGAAGGCTAAACTGAAACAAGGCTCATGTGACAAATTCATCTGAGGAAAAACAGCAGGCACTACCAAATGAATCAAAAGAAAACACTTACAAGGTAGTCGCACAGTGATGAGAATCTGGGGGAGAAACCATGGGTTGACACATTAGATACCAAGACCACCTCCCCAGAGTAATTACTCTGAAGATGAGACATTTTCCTGCACTGACTTAAGCGCTTTCTCTGTAGCTTCTGCATAAAGCAAAGGCATTTTGGGCTTTGCCTTGCTCACTAACATGACTTATTTTTTTAGTTTAGTTTTCAGAACACTATTTGGATAAGTGCAGATAATCCACTCGGTTAGTAGCAGGAAAACAAGTTATTTCCTTAGTCAGATTAGAGAAGCCCAGTGCCTCCGTGTCTCAGCCTGTTCCGTTTTCCCTCACTGTCTAAAGTCGAACAAAGCAAAAGTAACAGTTTTAGTCAACTCTTTATTTTGTCTGCTCTTTATTTTGACTTCTCAAACTTTTATCTGAATTATTTTCATAGAGGAGAGAAATAATTCAAGTGGAAAAGCCATGATACCTGTAGTTCCCCTTTGTTAGCTTTCTTAGAATGAATGGCTAGGTAAAAATAAGAAAAAAGTCATTTTTGTTTTTTTAGAATTGAGTTTTGCTCTGGAAGAGTTGACAGTTCAATTACAGATGTACAGACTTCCAACCTGAAGGGAAATTCAAATCACGTGTCAAAACCTTTTGAAAAGTAGGAGCATATGGAGCATTATTATATTCCTAGCAAAATATTTTTAAACAAATGGATTTGATAGCTATTTTTCAGTAATACTGTGTTTCATAATGATAGGATAGAAGATTAAATATGTTTATTGTAGATTCACCATGGGGCATTGACTTTTCAATGGAAATCATAAAATCCTGAAATTGGACACTTAACAGCGAAGTGCTTAATATGAATAATGGCACGATTTATCCAACCAACCACGAATAATGTAAGGGAGAACAAATGGAGAGATGGTGAGGGTCAACATGCTACATTCATCTCAAAGTGTCATCTTTCTCATGCGGCTTACATGACTCATTCTAAGGCAGGGGTGTCAAACACATTTTCACCGGGGGCCACATCAGCCCTGTGGTTGCCTTCAAATGGCCGAATGTAATTTCAACTCCTTAACAGTTAAGGAGTAGTTACATTTATACAGTCCTAAAATTATTTCAGTCCTTTGAAGGCAACTGCGAGGCTGATGTGGCCCCCAGTGAAAATGAGTTTGACACCCCTGTTCTAAGGCCATTTCCATAGTGGAAATTCAATGCAGCTGCTGCATCCAGCAAGAGGAGCCTGCCAGCCTGCCCCCTGCAGAGATGACCTTAAAGCGGGGGAAACTCTGAGTGGTGCCAAGCATACTGCTGGCTTCAGGAGAGACCATACTGGGCTTTTAAACTACATATCAGGTCAAAAGATGGAAATTCCTGGTATGCTTCCTGCAGAACTGCCAATTCTCTTTATAATTATTTGCTTGTATTTATTATAACCAAAATGACATATAGAAGTTAATTATACTGAAAGAAGAACAAATGATTCTCACCAATGTAAATGCAGAAATCTCCAAAGGCCTGCCTTCAATCTGCAGTTATAAGGCAAAGCTGAGACATTTCTGTGCTTCCCCTGACTTATGATGGCAATACAACTGTTTACTGGCTCTGAGATTCAGCATGTGATGATGACCTTGAGAGGATCTTACTCTCAGAGCCTGGCAGGCCTGTATTTATGTTCCAGTTCCAGTACTTTCTGCGTGATATTGCATATGGCTTATAGATTGTCACCTATATAGGATATATGTTAGAAAGTTCACCATTGAAGGTCCTATTTATTCCTTGAAGACTGTTCTGACAAAAATCTATGAATTATAAAGCATGAAAGGGATTGTAAAACTCCCTAAGGGGCTGACACCAGAGACTTGTCATTCAAGTGCATTTGTTTGGAGACAGCGTGAGACAGTGGTAAGAACACAAGTCATCAAAAACGACTCCATGTATCGGTGCTTGTGTTGTTCCATGAACAGAAACTGAGAATACTAGAAATGTTGATTTGGGGGGAAAAGGTTATAAATTCAGTTTTGGAATATGGTATTTGAGAATTGCTCATTTTCACAATAGGAAGGGTCTAGCGGGTGACTGAATAGGGACTAAAAGTGTGGGGAAAGGATCAGGGACACAGCTCTGTATCTGGATGGCATCAGCACACAGGTTGTATTGAGAGTCATAAAGTTGGATGCAATCTCTAAAACGTGTATTTTGGAGGGATGAGGTGCCCCTTCCACAACTCATCTTTGACTGCCAGAGACTGAACACTGGCCTCTATGTGTGACAGGTTTTATGTAGCATGAAATTTCTTATTTTTTCCCTTAGGTTTTTATGTTATACTAGGAAAATATTTTCAGAACTACACAAAGCCTCTGTTATTAAAAAGCCTTTAGGTCAAAGATATTCATTATTCCTCAGATGCTAGGAAACTACATGAATAGAAATAACATCTCTGAACTTGTCATAGGAAATGGAGAAGTCAAAAGATTTTGTCTTTCCACTGGATGCCACACAGAACAAAGCAAGAATGCTTCCTCACCCCTCATAAGTGAGTAAAACTGGGAAATGACTCCTATCTGGAGTAGTCTTAAATCTGCTCTAGTGTAGAGAACTTGCTGTAAGACAGAATTAGTTCATAGCACTCCTCCTTAATTTTGCTTAGCATCAATATTAAAGTAGTATTTGTGCCAAATGAATGGACATTCTCCCCTAGATATACTAGACTTGGTTACAAAGCTAGATATTGCAATCTCCTCACAGACTACATGTTAATTGAGTAATCATTTAATAAGTGAGGCCTCAGCATTGGTTTTTAGTAGGCCCTAGCATTTTATTTATTTTCTAACCAGAAAATGTGTCATTTATCATCATGACTTTTTCCTGCTTCAAACTGTTTTCTGTTTGAAAAGATTACTCAAGTTCTTTAGTGAATAAAACTTTAGATGAACTGGGGTAGACCAGAATGGCAATTTCAGATTCTTCATAAAAGTAGAAGGGATTTCAAAGGCAATCTAATAGAGTTGTTTTCCAGCCATTCAAATGAAACCTTATGAGGAACTGCAACATGTAAAATAAATGTGGAAATGCCTTGTTGAACTGAGGTCCCTCATCGCCTCCCTCGGCTGTCACGATCCTCGGGGCTCATCTGTGAAAGTCCAAGGGCACGATTTGAAAACTGCTGGGCAATCCAATCCCTGCTGGACACAGGAACACATCTCTCAATGTGGATGCATGAATATGCAGTGTTTTGAAAGTCCCTCTGGTGACATGTCTCCTGAGGTCTGCTTTGTCAAAGGCTTTCTCCGTGTCTAATTAAATTACTTCCAGTGGTGTTCCTTGTCTGCAAGACATTTGTTTATTTTATAAAAAACCCGTTTATGCCTGAGAGGATTCAGGTTGTTTAGTCAGGCATGATTTCCACTTATAGAAACCATATAGACTTCTTCCCAATAGATTCTATTTGCTTATTTGTTCAATGACCTGCCTCTCTGTACAGGTCAGTGATTAATAAGAGTTTCTTGAGTGATGATGGACCATTCTGCACAGAAATGAATGCTATGTTCTCTCAATAGAAATTCTAGGTATTATCAGCATCTCATGAATCCTTGGCCTTCTTTAACCTCACAGGCCATATAAAGTTATGTACTGAATGAGTCACCTGCCTGTCATGACTGCAGCTCTGGGCAGCTTTTTCCAGTGGTGGTATTGCTACTGCGCATTTTCATGGGACCTCTGTGCCATGCATTGTGTGGTCTCCAGATGCTAGGCTCTAGCTCAGAGTTTGAGCTATTTATCACTATTTTGTCATTTTTCCATCTTAGCTAAAGTCATTCCCCATCAGGAGCCTACTTAATCCCAATTCTGTCCTTGCTATTCTGTAAAAATCTCCGTTAGGTGGCATACTTGTGTAAAAAAAATTTATGCATAGCTTAGAGGCTGTGATTATTCCATGTTGATGACTGTACTTTGCTGAGTTAGACCATTGCCAAATCGCTGTTCATATTTGTACAAAGTAAACATACTCCTCTCAGGAGATGTCTCAGACTTGCAACTCATTTAAGCAATGAGGAGAAAATGTGGATTAACTCTGGAAAGTTCATTACGATGTAGTTAGCCAGGGTGGGTGTGTGAGAATGTGACAGGTTACATAAGTAAGCTTATTATTCATTGGACTTCAGTTGTACCGGCTGCGCATCATATAACCTACCTTCTCAGAAAAAAAATTCCAGTTGTTTTACTTTGTCAAGATACTCATCTTTAGTGTAAGCATTAACTGTTCTAGAATTGTGTTCTTCAGGTTCTTTTCTAATGGTTTCTAAATTTGTGTGAGATTTTCATATTTAATCCTTTCTTTTGCATCTAATCTCAACACTCTGAAGAAATTCTTTTAAAACACTAATAATTATCTTCTTAATAATAATTCAGTGGATCACATGATATTAAAAAAGTAGCAATGTCTGCTATTTAACAGAAAAATATGTGTGCTGGAATCGTTAAAGAAACCACATCCTTTCTTTATCAGATTAAAGGCTCAATCAGGGTACAAAGAGAAAGATCTAGGTTTTTAATCCATTTTGTCTGTCTTTTATTGTGACTGGTGATGTAAAAGTAGAACAAAGAACTATATTGTGGACCATGCCTTATGGTTTTATAAGCCATTTCTCAGTCTTTCTCCCTCTCCCCTGTTCTCCTTTCCCCTGCTCATTTCAGCCAGCACAGTGGTAGCAAAGACCATATCAGGATGTCCATTCAAACCCTTTTCTTTCCTTTCAGTCCTTCTGTGAATTAATTCCAGCAGCAATCTTCCCTTCTACCAATTTATACCCAGGCTGTAATTTTCTGGGGAATTCATCCCAATTAATTTGTTCCTTTTGATATGTGTTCCTCTGGTTTTCCTCCTTGTTCATATTTGACTTGGATGATAAAAGTAAAAAGAAAAGGATTGGCTAGCATGTCTTTATGTGGGACTAGAAACCTTACCTGCCTCACACAATGCCCTGAGATGTTTGGGCCTGAGGACGCCTCATACAAACCCAGGTATGAAAGGTTGCAAAATCCAGTATCTATTAGTCCAGGTAAACTGAAGTGAGGCAAAAACACAGATTTTTAAGAAATGCTTTCTCAACTGAGTTAGAAAGGGCAGCTTCCCCCCCAAACACAGTGAAAATAATTGATTTTAAATTTTCTTCACCAAAGGAAAAGGAGACATTTAAAGATTTCTGAGAGAATGGTTCTTTCTATGTTTCTATGGCTTTGTGTCTAATCAATTTAAGCTTGATTTTTAATAAGAACTCAGGGTAGAAATCAGGTTGAATAAAAAGTATGGCACTATTGTTTCCCAGACTGGGTCATGGATAGAGTAAGAGTTAGAATCTAGATATACCAACAAAGCATCATAGATGCCATCTGTGTGGAATCTACTTCATACATGTTCATGGATGATTGAATACCTTGGCCTAGGACTCACCAACGCTAGAAATTTCACCATTAAAAACCCATTCTTGGACTTAAGCCTTTGCATTTTGTAGGAGCAAAATGCCCCTAAACAGACTTGGATTAAGCCTTCTCAGTGGATTGAATATGGTTATCAATAGTCTTCATCTCTAATATTGAAGGCAGGCTTTTTATTTTTTCTTTAATACAGTAATAGGTGCCAAAAATAAGAAAACACCAGGTGCCCATACAGGGCTGTAAAGGCAAGCTTAGGTAAGAGGAAGGAGGTGTGAAGAGACAATTCGACTCCAGGTCTCATGGGCCATGGCTGGTCACTTTCCCAGCTGGCAAACAGTGACTGTCGGGGTGTTCAGCTCTGTCATCCTGAGACATCTCTCCTTCTATGTAGCATTTCTTTTTTTTTTTTAAAGATTTATTTATTTATTTATTTTTAGGGAGGTAAAGGAGGGAGATAGAGAGAGAGAGAGAGAGAGAGAGAAACATCAATGTGCGGTTGCTGGGGGTTATGGCCTGCAACCCAGGAATGTACCCTGGCTGGGAATCGAACCTGGGACACTTTGGTTCCCAGCCCGTGCTCAATCCACTGAGCTACGCCAGCCAGGGCCTATGTAGCATTTCTATATCTGCCGTGGGGGGCCTTGCTTAAGCTAAGATCAGGAAGAAAAAAGACAAATAAGTCATTCCATTTAGGGAATGTAATTAGCATTGGGAACAATATTTAGATGAAGTTCATGCCTATGTAAATGGTGTCTGCTTGGTAACCACTTTAGTGCTTTCTACACCAAAACAGGCAATTAAAAAGCCCACTCCTGAGCTCCTTCAATCTCAACGAAATGGATAACTGCATTAATGGAGAACATTTCATTCCAACCCATAATTAAGTCTGGCAGTCTGAAATTATTTGAGGTTAACCTTCCTTCCCTAAACATTTTGAAATTCTTCCAAACCATCTCTGTTTCAGATTCTATGCGACATACACATCTATAGTATCTATCTTTCACAAACAATTAAATCACATCATTTAACAGATACAAGAAGTATTGGTATCTTATTTCCTCTGGTTAACGAAAATGCTGGTTTATGAAGTTTAGAAACCAGACATACATATGAGAGATCATTTTAATAACCCCAGCCCTCAATTTTAAAAAATGAAGAATCTAGAAGTCAATGTAACAATTCAAGGTCTACCATTATGAATGAGAGTAGTTCCTCTATTATGGTTACTGATTTTCAAAATCCATCTTTTTATTTCTTTATACAATACAATTTGTGAAATTAAAATTTTTAAAAAATTATTTCATAAACTTATAATAAAATTATTCTTGAGCTAGTTTTTAGAGTGTAAACGTATCCAGCAGGCATTATCACTTGATCCTTATCAAGCCCTTCTGTCCAACACGCACTGCTGTTCAGGAAGGTAAAGTCAACAGCTTCGTGCCTAATCCTTACATACAGAAAGAAGTGCTTCTCACAGAGTTGAAATGATTTTTTCAAGACCACATGGTAAGCAACAGGAGAGCGAGAAACAAGCTCTCCTTGGCAGGTTCCAGCCAAGTGTTCTTTCCACTGAAGCAAGTAGATTCCCACTTCTCACCTATGTTCTCCTGCTGCCCCTTACTTACCTTCTCTTTCAAATTGTGAAGATAGAGGACTGCCTCTAACCGTTACAGAGCCCGTTCACTCAGGAGACATTTCTATGAAGTCTTCTTTGTCTTCTCAAAATATGAGAGTTTTTATTATTTCAGTATTATATTACCACAGACAATTAGTCTGTTTTTCTGCCTACTTGTGATTTGGCCAATTACTCTGCTAAAGGAATAATTAAGGGAAGCTATATAACTCAAAAAATTTAGACTTAGCTAAAAGACAAGACCAATGCACATGAAATGATCAGTGGATAGTACAAAACTAAATTCCAGAGTTTGTGAGAGAAATGCACTTCAGGTCAATGTTATTTTCACCTGTGTTGTGACTCTAGGGGTGTGAGAGAGAGGCCGTGATGCTCAGCCCAGATCTCACAGCCATCACAGGACTGAAACACTTGTGCCTCCGGCTGCTGGGTGTGATGGTAGATAATTCTCAGTGGAGTCTGTGTCCCACATTGCCCTGGCTGACACATTCTCTCTAATCAGGGTCCCAGCTCCTTCTCAGGGACAGCTGACATTATACGGTTGATACTGAAGTGAGTAGGTGGGGGTGGAGTATAAAGACCCAGTCCCCACCCCTCAATTCCAAATAATTCTGAAGGGTCATTTTAGCTCCAGAGTTCCCCTTAGGGTTAGTTACACATCTGTAATAACTAAATCTTGACTCAAATTTAGCAAGGGTTTCCTTATCCCTTTGACTAATGCTGCTCCCCTCACTCCCCAACAGGAGCCATTCCTGAGAACATTCTCCAATATAACCTGATAAACAGAAATTTCAATCTCAGAGTTTCAGGGGAGCCCAACCTACCTACTCTTCCTTTTTTCCCTTATATTTGAATTTTTCCTCTGATTTCCACCAGGATTAACTGTACCCACTGAATTCACCCTAGCACAGCCCAACACACTGGCTTGCACATTCATTCTCTCTCTTTCTGATCCCTCCTCCCCTTGTTTTGCCTTCCCTGATTATTTCATAAATGCAGTTGTTCTGTCTGTTTCTCTCGTTTACTTCTCTGGATTCGTTTTCACATCATGATTCTTTCTGTCAACATGCTTATCTTTTTATGGACTACCTCGTTGTTTGATTCTAACTAGTTTGCCAAATGGAGTATGCCCAGCTAGGGGCTTCAAGGCTCAGGAACAAAGGTGGCACAGGGCGGCTGCTATGTGCTTCCATCAGGATAGCTGGTTTAAACCTATGATGTTTCAGTCCACTGGATGCTCTGGAAGCTAATCCACAGAGGAATATGTGCATTGACAGAAAGATTTATAATGCTAAGATAAAGTCAGGGAGGAAAATGAGAGGGCTGAACAGAAAGTTAGAAGGCACAGGACACAAACAGAAGGATCAGCAGAGCCAGCAAGAGGCCAGGAATAGGGTGTGTGCCTCTGAGTTTGAAGCATTGCTTTGTTATTTTGGGACTTCAGTACCTCTGGTATTTAAAAGGCCACAGCACAAACTAGACCTTAAGGAACTTTGTGGCTATTGTAGCTCTGTGCTTCTGAGTCTGTATGCAAACCAACTTTAAATTGGTGGTCCATATGTTCTGAAGTAATTGTGCAAGTACTACAGGGACTGAATTGACAGATTGTCCCTCTCCCCACCTCTTCAGCCCTGTATCTGAATATGCATATTTATATTCATGCATGAGGTTTTAGGCCTCTGTGGGAGGTCTGGTAGAAAATGAAAGAAGGAAACAATGATCATGCAGTACTGCCATGGATTGTCTTTCTGTGCCCTCAGTTCAAGTCTTCCCATATTTCCCATAGTGGCATCGTCTCCATATTATTTTTGTGAGAAGAAGGGGTTCTGGGTTTATTTAGCACCTACTAGGCACTGGATTTCCTGCTTCCCATATGGTGCTATTAATAATTTTCTCCATAACCATATGTTAGTTGGCATCCTTTGAGACTGAAATCAATTAACCCAAGCCCTTTATCATGTACTATTGTAAGTCCCATGTTTTCCCTGGAATTTTTGTGCATGTCCAAGTCATTTTCACAGTCACCTCTGGCTCTAATTTCTTCTTTTTTCTAAACCTTTATTATCATTCTGGTCTTAAGTACATGACTATTTTCTTCCGTACACTTCATGCTGACCCAAGTGTGAAACTCAGCACCTCATAAACACTTCAACCAAGCAATTGAACAAATAACAGACTTTTTGAAAAGGCAGAGAATCGGTGATGACTTATTTCACAGCAAAGAAACATAGCATATCAAATAACAAAATCCCTGTTTTAAATTCTTTCAGCCACCCCAACACTAGGCCTTATTTGCTGAGAACTGCAACTTCTTGTCCAGTTTCCCAGTTCTTTCTGTCTCCTCTCTTCTTCTTTATGCTTGCCCTCTATTCTCTATTCTGGCCTCAGCTTCCCTGTATGGTTGGTCAGAGAATTTTCCCTTCTCAACTCTGCACGTATTTTGTATTTCCGAAAGCTCATTAACTTGTCCCTTAAACAAAGGGCCACTTCACTTTTCCCGGGTCTTGCTTTCAGCACCACAGAATGACTGGTAGAGCCTTCAACATCATCTCTTTCTTCCTCCCTGCTATTCTCAGCAAGTGGAAGGGCCAGCCCAAAGATTTATTTTTCTACTGGCATTTCTTTTTCCTGCCCCAACACTCAGAGACAAGGAAATGAACAGAGAGTACTCACAAAGAGCCAAAACCCAGGGTGGGCCAAGCACCAACCTATTTGTTTACCACCGAGCTGCTTTTCCTGAACAGATGGTAGCCAGTGAGTCTCCATTAACTACCAAATTAAGGAAACATAGGGAGAAAGAGGATGTAAGGGATGGAGAGACAGAAGAGAGAAGACTTCTCAGTGATATTGAAATGGAGTTTGTGATTGTTTTTCTTTCATTTATCTACAGCGAGGTGAAGAGAATGTGAGGAGTCAGGAGATGGTGTTGAACATTGGTTGTTAATTTGCTTCTGAATGCAGAGGAGACAATTTAGGGGAAAATAGTCTTTCTTTCGGTACTGAATGTCTACTTATAGAAAGCCATCTGCAAAGCAGCTGTCCAACAAAGATAATAAGCAGGTATCTATAAACTCTTACTCATCAAAATTATTCTTTGCGTCCCTGAACTATTTCCATTGGACCTTCATTTTCCCCTTTGTATCCGGAAATTCCATATGTGCAAAAAAATCTTCTTGGGAACTTCTAACTAACTAACTAACTAACTAACTATGTGTGTGTATGAATATATATGTATATACATATATACATATGTATATATATACACACATACACACGTGTGTGTATACATATATATGTGATATATGCACAACTATATAACAATATATGTATAATTCTATATATATATCACATGTATATATGCTGGCTGACATAGGTTTTTCTTTTCTAGTAGCTCTCCAATAAAATCAGAAGGTGAAAGGGTTTAAAACTTACAAAATAATATACTACCCTGATGACTGTAGTTATGAAAGTCCTTCTGAAATGACATATTTTCATAGCTCAGTAAAACCCACAAGGCATTATACCTAAAATTATAACTTTACCTGAATTCCACTTTGTGTCGCACCCAACCCAACCCACCCCCAGGAAGTTAGCAATATCCTGGAACCATGGGCAGTAAAATTCTGACTTGACCTGACCTGTGTGTGCCTGAACCTGTGTGGGACAGCAGCCTGCAGTGAATGCGCATGTATAGTTAAGCCTGTCCTTGCCAATCTCCCACTGAGACATAAGAGCACATACTATTCTTTAACTGTAAGGGATGAACAAGTACAGCAAGATCTGTATTGGTGAGTAGCAGTGTTATGCTTTATTTAGGACCAAAAAACAAAAACAAAAAAGTAAAGGTGAAAGTCTGTAATGGCATTAGCACAATTTAGAGGTCTCTTGAATAGCCTAACTCTGTATTTCTGAAATAGAGAAACAACAGTTTATTTCAAGCAAGTTGTTTTTTCCTAAACTATGCTCCATGAATGTCTCCTTCTTTATAAGCATACTGTTGCTCTGCATTAAATCCTTCTGGTTTTTATTTCTGTAGAAGCAAGCTAAGTGATTGCCATATTTCTACTGTCATCATTTGAATCAAGCCAAAAGAAACAGAGGTTTTTAAATTTTTTAATACATATCCTTCTGTGTGGCAGGGATTTGAAAAATACCTTCTGTAAGCTATGTGGTAATAATAACTTGCTATTTTAACCTTGAGATGCCATCTGCATTTCATAATGTAATTTCTCAGTTCTGAAAGGACAGTGATGAAATGATCTGACCTTTACATATTCCTGTTTGATTTCTCTCTCAGTGTTCAGTGGGAAAAATAAAAAGAACTAAATATACCTGAGCCCTTTCTATCTTCTCTACCCTGAAATGGGTTGTCTAATTGGCTTCCTCTCTCCACCAAGAAAGTGTCGTCACGCTCTTCCCCTCCCGTTGCTGGAACCTGCGGTGCCCCCCATCAGAGGATCTTAGACTGGGGCACAGTTCTTTCTTCCCACCAGCAGGAACTCTTGTGGATTGAAAAATAACAGACTTTAGGTTTTCTGAGTTCATCTTGGACTTAAACAAACAAATCACCCCTGCAAATGAAACCGACAGGAAAAATGTTATGTTTCCTGTTTTATGGAGGGAGAACCAAGAACTTGGACTGCCTCCAAGGAACCCTCTCCTCTGGTGAAAGTCATATTCTCTCTCTCTCTCTCTCTCCCTCTCTCTCCCTTTATCTCTCTCTCATATCTCTGATTATGATGATGGCAAGGCTCTGTTCAGGAAAGTAATCCCACTGAACCGGAGAGAGAACACCACCTATTCCCCATGCTAATGCTTGTTTGAGGCCTGAAATTCAAAACTCAGTCAACTGGGAGGAAGGATTCTGCCTACCCTTCACCGAGAAATAAAAGATCTGTTGTTCTTAATAACAGAATTCAGAATTAACTCTAAAATGGGAAAAAAAAACCTTTTGGATAAAATGAGAAAGTGGGCATGATATTGTGATTTATAATAAGAAATATATATTTAGCCTTCTTCCCCTCCATCCCTCCCTTTCTCTGGTACAGAGATCCAAACACCCTTGGAATTTCTTAAGGGAAGTGAGTGGTAAAGCTGTCTTTTGTTATGTTAATGAGGTGACGTTTGGGAAGCACCTAAAGATAGGGGTTGGTTGCCAAGGTAGCCAACCACAGGTTTAGAGTATTAGAACTTCCAGTCCCATTCCCTGACCTCCAGTGAAGAAAGAAGGGCTGAAGATGAATATGAAGTTCAATCACCAATGGCCAATGATATAATCAATCATGCCTGTGTAATGAAGTCTCTTAAAAACCCAAAGAGGCAAGGTTTGGGAAGATTCTGGGGTGGTGACCACATGGAGATGCTGGGAGAGGGAAGCTTCTGGAGGGGCCTGGAAGCTCTGCTCCCCTTCCCCACACCGTATCTTGTGTATCTCTTCCCTGTGGCTGCTCCTGAGTTATTTCCTTTTGCAATAAACCAATGATCCAGTTAGTAAAATGTTTCTCTGAGTTCTGAGAGCTGCTGTAGCAAAAAAGAATTGAAACCTAAAAGGACATTGTGGACACCTCTGATTTATAGTCATTCTGATAATAAATACAGGCAACCTGGGCTTGCAACTGGAATCTGAAGTGGAGGGGCAGTCTTGTAGAATGGAACCCCTAAGCTGTGGAACCTGATACTGTCTCTGGGTGGTGTCAGAATTGAGTTGAAGGGTAGGGCACCCAGCTGGTGTCCAGATAACTGCTTGTATGTGTGAGAAACACCCTCCCACACACACATGCACATTGGAATTGGGTCTCAGAGCCTAAAAGAGGGTTACATATCTGGCTGTGAAGTCAAACAGGCTTAAGCTTTCAACACAATTCCAACACAAATCGACCTTCTTGGACTCAGTTCTTTATTTGTGAAATTGGGATTTTCACAAATATTGCATGGTTAAATATTCCTGTATCTCTATGGCTCTTGTAAAAACTGATGTCAAGTATTTATTCTGGTACCCAATATATGGTATATATTCATTATATTGTAATAACTATTTTTGTTCTTTATGTTAAGGGTTGTCTTTTTTTTTTCCTGGACTATATACAGAAGTATACACAGACTTGAACTGAATGCATTATACTATAAATTTAACTCAACATGTTTAACTTAGCCTACCCTTTGTGGAAGACACTTGCCAGACATAGTCTTCAAGAAGATCTCATTACAGGAGACCCTTGGCTTTTGAGAATTTAATGTCTCCTGCATCACTTCTTTTTTAACTACTGTGAAGTGAGTGACATGCAACTTTTTCTAAAATATAAGTGTGAGTCCTGTGCACTGTAAGGTCAATAAATTAGTTTTTCTAGAAAGAGCAACTGAATTAATGGCAGCCTAGCCAAGTGCACTGCCACAGCTTCCGAGGGCCTGGTTGTAATCTTGAATGGTACAGACTGTCAAGGCGATCGAAATGTGGGTATTTGGAGATTGTACAATGGATTGTTTGTAAATATCAAGTAAAACTTTTAGAATGTGAAATTCCTTAATCAGGAATGGACTAAGAGGAATGTTCTTTCTTGTCATGCTCTTTTGCCTTTGGACAGAAGAGCTGTGTAAGCCAACTAGGGCAGATATAGTTATCTTTTCTTGTTCTAAAGCGTTCTAAGGATGGACACTTCCCGGGTTTTCTTTGTAGCTCCTTCCAGTATCATCTCAGTCATCACAGTCAAGACGTTCTTCCTTAAGTCTAATCTAAACTTTGTTTCTTTCTTCAAGAGTTTTCTCAGGAGGAGCATCAAATCTGTTCTTTCTTCCTATTTCCAGTAAGTATCTAATACAGCACTTTAAGTAACACCTTGCATACAATCGTTCCACTGTGATTTCAGTCAGTGAATGGATGAAACATTTTCATAAACCTGAAAACAGTAATCAAGCCATAATTTAATCTTTATAAAGTTTAACTCTGGGGTAAACAATATCAATGCTTTTCATCTTAGGACGCATTTTGCTAAGCAGTAACCACATTTCCTAATCTTTGAAACATCTTTTTCTTTAAATGTTATTAGAGATAATGACATTTTGTGATCTAACTGATTCAGTGACCTAACTCCTACACATAACATTCTGAAGCCAATTTACTTTGCTGCAAGTCACAGCTCTATCACTTAATAGTTGTGTAACTTTGGGGAAGTTATTTAACTTTTCTACATACTTCATTATGTGTCATTATGGATTAAGTGGATTTCCCAGACCTTGAGATTCATATGCTATTAATTAATCTCTCTGTTTCTGAATATGCTTGGTAATCTTACCTCAACAAACCTCTTAGTACTACTATTTTCTCTGCCTGGAATATCCATCATCTTCCTACCCACATTATTCTCCTCTTACACATCTCAGTTTGGTTGCATTCTCTTATCTATAACACCATGTAATGAGTATGGTTTTTTATCAGTTATGATCTCATGTAGACAGTTATCTTTTCACTACTTACCTTCTCAGTAAGATTCTTGCCTGTTCCTTGAACAAATAAAGTAAATCCTACAATTTTTAATAACCCTCATAATTCCTAGCAAGTTTCTTTGTTCTTATAAAGCAATTGGTGAGCTAAAAGATGATGTTTTTATTTGTTCGATTATTCAAACTTTACCGTAAAAATTCTTTTAGGTTACCTCATTTACTCCACCTAATTCTATTGTTAATATTTACATATAAAGCACTAATAACAGTTCTTGGTACACAGCAAGTACTCAATAAATAAGATGATAATGAAGAAGGATAAGAAGATGATGAAGGAGAGAAAAGATGAAGGAGGAGGAGAAATATTTTCCTTAAGTCAGGCAACACATTGTCTCAATGACCTAAGAAGAAAGCATCATTTTTCCCATTTTAAAGAGGAAAAAATTCGAGCTTTGAGTGGCAAAGGATGATCCTAAATCCTTTGCTTTCCCAAGATCCTAAATCCTTGGCTTTCCCAAGACTGTACTTGTTTACACTTCTTGTAGCAGGTAATATTAATAGTGTTCCCATTTACTATCAAAAGTGCATATTTGTACAATAGATTATGTGATTAGACTTAACTAATGCCAAGGTAACATATCCTGTAAGTGGAAGGTTCTAACTGAAACTATATAACTAAGTCAACTCCAGGGGTCCAATGCCTAGGCTAACCTCATGGAAAACCATATACCCCATTTTTTCCCACATACCAGGGAGTAATGCAAAATATGAAATTTAGAGAGCTTTGGGAGGACCACAATGGATCAAAATGTTATGTTTGCAAGGTCTCAGAGAACCAACAGAACATGATCAGGAGACAAGGTGGGGGAAATTCTTTTCACTTTTTTGTCATCTCACACAATAACTTCACAATTAGAAGTAATGTGAATTTCAATTGCACAATGAAAATACCATACAAAAAATATTACTATATTTGATTATGAATGATATGAATGTTACTCCTGATGTTTTGGCATGAAAAAGGAAGAGGTTAATTAAAAACATGGAAGATAATAGACAAATAATAAAAATACCAGCACTTAAAATGTATATGGTAAAGATTATACATCACATATATAGAACATATTTGTATATGATTTATCTCTTTTGATTCTCACAGCTCTCTGAAATAGGGAGAACAGAAATTATTTCTATTCTACATGGAACTGAGAATTAGAGGGCTTAAGTCATAAGATTTATACCTCAGAGTATAAATTAGGATACAACAGCATTTTGATATTTCAAAGTGATTTGAAATCATTCAAATATAACTGGCCAGAAGCACATTCAAGGGGAATGTACTTAATAGGAAAAACCAAAATTAAATTTGCCAGATACGGAGTATCTGGACTTAAAAAATTGCCCATGTGCTACCCACTGGACACTGAATTTAACTATGAGATTCATCAGGTTTTTAAAACTATAAGTCGCTATCGTCACCTTGCCCAGTCAGCATGGGTGCTACATCTAGAGAACAGGGGTGAATTTGTTGATTTCACATCTTGAGCTGCAAAATATTGGGCATTACTGTCAAAGCAAGCCAAACTCCTTTCGTGTAGAGAGGATCACTATGAACAGTGCTGTCTCAGCACACCTTAGCCATTTTTTTCTAGCTGTGTCATATCAGGTCCTGAAGTCAGAAAACTGCTGATTCCTGGCAAAAGTATAAAATAACTCTGGTTTTCCCTTTCTCCTCATGTCCTTTTCTCATCTCTGACCCTTAAACAAACCTGTTTTCTCATTCAACCATTCATTCACACTCTGGCTTAAATACAGGAATTGAAAACTAGCATTATTGTTGCCTCTCTCAGGGTTATTTGCCTTTTAGCAGAATCAAAGCTGAAGTTACTGAGATCTGATGATGGCATTCCAAGCTGGTGGCTTCCCATTTAGTCTGAAATCAACTTACGCAGATGGTCCCTATATACACTACCAAAATACATCCATATTTTGATGCAAAAACAAACCTCTCAGTGAGACTGAATAGTATTGAAAGAAAAACAATGGCATTTGCTCTGAGTTTGGGTTCACATATCTCTGTCCGTTTTGCAGAACCAGAGGTGAAAATCATTTGAAATGTGAAACAGCTGCATGGTGACTATGCAAAAATTTAATTCATCAATATATGCCTAAGTTCTAAAACAGCGATTTTGAACACATTAGGGCAGATGCCAGCTGTGTATCCTGGAAGTCATTCCCTTCCACAAATTTAAAGAACCAGGTTATGAAATCCCCTTCAAACTGCATGACAACAGGGCTTGTGGGGTGCCCCCTAAAGCGGTGTTCGCATAGACATAGGCAATATATGCCAATAACTCACCAAGGACTGAATACAGTCTCCCTCAAAAAAATCCTCAATACAGTGAAGCCGCAATAAGTGAACCTCACCTCGATATAGTGAGGGATGGCTGTATACTTCACTGGTGAGGACCCATATTGAATTTTATATGTTGTTAAAATTATGTAGGTTTAAGAGTGTAGAAAGTGTTTAAGAGCATATGAAGAGTTTATAAGAGTGTAGGAAAGGTTTATAGGAGTTTGGGAAGGGTTTATAAAGCCTTAAAAATATATAAATAATAAAAAAATATAACACCACTACTTCGTGGATTTTCACCTATCCCAGGGGTCTCTGGAACGTGACTCCCATGATAGGTGAGGGATCACTGTATGGTTTTCCAGTTTTGTGAATACATTCTAATCTCCAAGTTTTTCATCCTGTCCTCCTCTCATTTCCAACTTCAAAACTTCTAAAAATCAGTTCTTACCACACTAAGTCAAAGTATTCATTGACCAACATTATTAACCTTTATAGTGAATCTACTTTTTTCATTAGCTTCGACTCAGTTGTTCTATTTTCTCAGTTGTTCCTTTGGGGTATGTTGACTTGTGTGTGTTGGTGATAGACTGGGGAACAGGGCAGAGGGGCTGTGATGTCAGTGGAAAGAATCTTTTATCACAATGTAATATGATAGTTACTAGTTACGACAAATTATAGTGCAGATGTAAGAGTTTCAGACAAGAGTCGACATTTGAAAGCAAACATACTATGTAATTGCAAGGACACAATTAGGAGCAAAAATGACTAGATATATGAATAAATAGATATAGAAAGATATATAATATGTATATATATATGTTAAATGTATATATTTTTGGATTAGATGTATTTTTGACTATATTTTCAAATTTTATTAAGTTCCTTGGTCATCTTTTAAAATCTAACTTATCTCATTCAAGACTTCTCCAGATTGGCTGAAGAATCCCTTGTCACGTACTACTTTTTATGTTTGATTTCCTTCTTTTTAAATGCCATTCAGTTTCTAGTCATCAATCAATTTATTTTTTTTAAGATTTTATTTATTTATTTATTTATTTATTTATTTATTTTTTAGAGAGGGAAGGGAGGGAGATAGAGAGAGAGAGAGAGAAACATCAATGTGCGGTTGCTGGGGGTTATGGCCTGCAACCCAGGAATGTACCCTGGCTGGGAATCGAACCTGGGACACTTTGGTTCCCAGCCCGTGCTCAATCCACTGAGCTATGCCAGCCAGGGCAAATCAGTTTATTCTTGAATAATTTCTTAAGTGTTTCCAGGAACAGTGATAGTCCAGGCACCAGTATGGAGATGACATTTTGGAAATGAAAGGCAGTCGTCATTATCTAAGACTTATAAAGGTTTGCTTTGTGTGTGTATGCATGTTTATGTGCAGAGGTCTTCAACCTACCATGGTTCAACTTACAATTTTCCTACTTTATAATAGTGCAAAAGTGGTATGCAGTCAGTAGAAATACTCAGTCAGTACAGATTTTGAATTTTGATCTTTCCTAGGCTATGGATATGCAGGGTGGTACTCTGTCCCAGTGTTGGGCAGAGGCAGGAAGCCACAGCTGCAGCCAGCTGTGCGATCCCAGAGTCAACAGCCCCTAATCTACCGTGTACTGTGTTGCCACCATTTTAAAGATATTGTGTGTTGTGGTGTTTGCATCCCATAATGTTCATGAAATGCCCATCCGTGTCTTCTGTTTCTGGTAGAAGAGGAAGGCAATTACTCTAGGGATAAAACTTAACATACTGCCCACCTGCAAGCTAATGTAAGTGTTCTGAACATGTGTCAGGTAGGCTAGGCTGAGCTATGATGTTCAGTAGGTTAGGTGGATTAAGTCATTTTTGACTTATGATATTTTCAGTTGAGGATGGGTTTGTCAGAACACACCTCCCATCGTATGTCAAGAAGCATATATATACTTATATATATACATTGATATTTGTCACGAAGTGAAATTAGCTATGTCATGTGATAAAGTTGTTTCTATGGAAACAGGTCATGATTCATGATCAACATAAAAAAAATTACAGATGAAGGTATAAGGTACATCTGACAGAGAAACTATTAATTTCTGAATTAATAGTTAAATTGTCATTATTATTCTTTTTTACGACTAGGAAATTCCTTTATAATCTTAATAAATGTTATTGTTATTAAGTCCCTGCAATATGCAAGGAGTTACATACAGAGCATAAAAATACAATACTAAACTTCCTGGAGCTTATATAGTTGGGGGGCAGGGAGAGACAAGGTTAATAAATAAAAACCTTATACATGCCAAACAATGATCATTGCTTATATTGGGACTTTTGTCTTTTCTGAGTCTTGATTTTTTATATGCCCACTACACATGTTCTCCAGCAGAATTCTCTCTACTGTGGCTGCAAAAACTGCTCCGGAGAAGAAAGATGACTTCCTATGAGTTCTGAAGTAGCTCCAGATGCATTTGGGTGGGAGAGGATTGCAGGGGATACGAGGGAGAAATGATGGCCTCTGACATGAGAAAATGTTCCAGGCACAGGTAGGATTTCAAATAAATGTCATTGAACTGTCTCTTTGAAAACCACAAAACTGTTTCTGTTGACTGCGGAATTGTATATCATTGCCTTGAAAATAATAGACCAGAAGAAGATAAACCTCCTCATGAGTCACAGAGGGTTAGAGTAGGCAGGGACCCTAGCTTTCATCAAAACTATTCCCCCTCTTTCAGGAAGGATCCCAAATAAACCCACTCATTCAAGCAGGATTCACTCCTAGCAACTTGCCTGATGAATCCTCACAGCAGCAGGAGCAAGACATCTGTCCTCTAACTTTTCTGTTGTATCAGGAAGGGCCTTAAACCTCTACTGCCTTTCAGTTTAGGAAAGGATGGGCTAGCCGATTGCTAACAGCTACCTAAGAACTCTCTTCTACTTAAATCTGTTTCTCCACCTGTTTCTCTGCCTTCTTTCTCAAAACAAAATAATGACATTGCTGAACGTGCTGTAGTTTAAATAGGTATCCTCTATCCAGAAGACTATTTGTGGGGGACAGGGCTCTGTTGAATTCTTGTTTAAAATCATCCCCCCGCCCCAGGCCATTCAAATGTTTCAGTTCTCTTGCAAAGCTCACGGGAGTCACTTTTTAATTTCCTGGCAGCTAAGCTTCATTTCTCTGGGCATGCTGTTGGCCTCACGTGCGCTGTCTGTCATACCCAGTTTCACTTCATCCCCAAATATGATTTCTACAAGAAATCACACTGCTTTCACACCATTTGGCATGGAAACACAATGTTCCAGAAGGACTCTGAATCATTTTAGAGACATGGTGGAGAACAGAGCAGGTGCTGTGTAAGTGGGTTCCCCCCGTATCTACTTTCCCCATCTATAATATATGGTTTTATAAAGGCAACTAAAACAGGGTATACAGGGTATAAAGCTCACTTCTCTGGAGGAATTTGAAAAGTATGGTCCAAATCCTGTCAGGGTCTAGGTCTTCCTAGACAAAGAACAATATTGCTAGAGATTAAGATTGCACCCTATTCTCTGTCTTTGGCCAGTACCCTTTCTCCACATCTCTAGTCAACCCCCTTCAGCCACCCCATTTTTGGGCCCAAGGATTTATCCTTATAGAGTTTCCCTTTTTTGTGAACAGAACTCTAAAAGTCACCAAGGAACTAGTCTTATTCAGGATAATTCTAACATGTGATATTCTACTTCAGTGTTCCCAAAAGTACCTATACAACATGCTCTGATTTTTTTATAGTGCTGAAAACATGTTCCTCCACTTCAGTGGTGAACCAGGTGGTTGGTGCTGTTTTACCTGTTGTTTCCTTCCTAGGCGGATGGTGCCACATGTGCCCTTCATGCAACATGGGAGTCCGTAGGGTATCCTAGGTTCATTTTCTCTTTAACCTCCATTACCTAACCAGTCATGAAATCGCCCTGATTTGCCTCTGAATTACCTTTCCCCCTTTCTACTGCTAAGGCTGCATAGCGTACTGTTCTGCTTTCAGCATTTCTCATTTCTCATCTGGACTCTGAGACACTCTCTTGGCTTCTTAACTAGGAACACCATCCCCAGTCATAGCCTGCTATAATTCATCTCCCACATAGCTACCAGAATGATCTACCTGAAATGCAAAACACAGCACCTGCTAAAATCTTTAGCAGCTTTTTTGTATTTCAGCATTAGGACTCATTTCCTCAGCATATGGATTCCAACACCATTGTTCTATCTTCCTCACCCTCTCTTTCTGGGTGTACCTGTACGCAAACTTGAATTCATGCATGTGCTTTTTCAAAGTGAAAGTGTAAAATATGTATAAGATTTTTTAAAGCAAACAATTCAAAAGAACATCTAGAGAACTGTAAGTATCCCTCCAACTCATACTTCTAGTATTGGGTTCACTTCCAAAAAAAAAACATTATTACTCATTTCTTGTATATTCATCCATAAATTGTCACTGCATATACAAAAATATATGCTTATAGAGAAGCTTCTTTTTACACAAGTGAGAACACTCGATAACATTGTTTTACTCTTTGCTTTTATAATTCTGTCTTATCTCTTGACAATCCTCCTTGTGTCCTTTAACTTCTTGCAATAGCAAGCTACCTGTAGTTCCCAGTACACTCCATGCTGTTTTCAGGCACACCTGCCAATGGCTATGCCCTTCCTTTTTTTTGGAAGATTTTCATTTGCACCAGTACATGGTGCTCTCTACTCTACCTCTTTAAGGGTCATGTCAAGCATTAGCCCTTCACCATGCCTTAGAAACCACCCCTCTGTGCACCCACAGGATCCTAGACTTGTATAACTCTATGAAAGCATCTAACACATTGTCTTAAAATAATTTTGTACATGCACTGTTTTGTACACTGTGAAATATTTGAAGGTATTGGGCATGTCTTAGTCATATTTCCATCCCTAGAGCCTAATTTAGGCCATAAAAAAGACGAATCATCGGTGAGTATGTATTGAACTGAAATACCCCAAGACCCAAGTAACTATGGATGTTTCAAAATCTTTCAAAGGGGGAAACTCTTCACACTCTGACATAGAAACTTTAACTATTTTTTAAAAAGATTGTATCCCACAGAGATTACATCTGTTTTATTCACAAATGTAGTTGAATGCAGGCTCTTGGAAAAATGGCCTTTGATCTTAAATATGCAATATGATGATGGGTTTTATTGGAGTTGCAAGGGTGGGAATACCTTAGGCACTTAATAAAAGGGCAGCAGAAAAAATTACTGTAAGAAAAACAGACTATGAAAATTCTAAAATGGGGTTATTGGGTTCATGAAAGAAAACCCATGTATCTTTCACTTTTTTTGTGGCCAGCCTTTTTATTTTCCTAAGTTATCACCTCTGATAGAAATTAATTATAAAACCCTTTGTGGAACATTTCTGTCAAGTGCCAAGTAATAGATTATTTGCTGTTAACAATTAACTTCCTTCAATAGATAGCAGTCAGATTTCATGAAATGCACAATCTGCTAAAAACAGGACTATTCTAAAATGCAGAAACTTGATCATGGTATGAAAAAATAAGATTCAATGCTCAAAAAAGTTCACGGAGAAACTCTGTATTAACATATAATCAAGTATAAGCATATAGTCATCCATCTTTAAATTATCCTTGAGAATAGTAATGCCATTTGAGTTATTAAAACTTGAGTCATTTGGAAAAATGAAATACCATTTTTTCTTTTGTAATGTTTTACCTATCTTGATAATGCAAGTTTTCATTCACGTGTGTTTTGAGGGTACTATCAAGATTTGGGGGGCATGCCAAGACAAAAAGCATCAAACACAGAATTGATACTAAGTGATGTTCAGGTGAGATAAACACCTTGATACCAGACCCCCTGATGGAAAGATTTTAGGTGGGATGGGTAACTTTTTTAGGATACTCAGATTCTAGAAAATAATGATTTCCTTCTGTTTAACATTAAGTGTTGAACAAAGTATTCGTTTGTCAGTAGTGTAGCAATGATTCCAGTTTGAATACAATAGATAGCATTGGACACAAATAGTTCTAACTTGGTCTTGGTTTCAATATTCAATATAACATAAACCAGTCATGAGTTAATTCTCATTTTGAAGACAATTGAGCCAACATTTCTCATTGCTGTCTTTGGGAATGTGTTTAATGAGGGAAAAAAAATGGAAGATAATGCCATGACCAAGTACAAGGATGATTCAGGAAGCCTAGATTGCTTACAATATTACTGTCATATTCCCAGGAGACTACCATCATTTGCACTCAGTGGGAATTCAATAAATGCTTGTTAGTTGACACACCTAATGGGGAAATAAAGGGAAATGAGATGAACTCTAACTGGAGAATAAGATGGAGAGGAAGAATCTTGATTTGACAGCCTAAACTCTTTAAATACCTAAATTTATATCATACAATATTTGAATTAGAAATAGGTTTAACAATCATGTTATTTACCTTAATCTTACAGAGGACATACCTGAAGCCCAGGGAAGTCAAATGACTCACTCACGGTCCCAAAGCTAAACTCTAGAAATATATATTTTTAGTTGCCTAGCTGATAGGAACCAGTCTCCAGAGCCAGGCTGCTAGGTTTCAAATTTGGGCTCTGCCATTTATCAGCTCTATAACTTCTGAACAAGT
Source organism: Phyllostomus hastatus (assembly GCF_019186645.2). NCBI lineage: Eukaryota > Metazoa > Chordata > Mammalia > Chiroptera > Phyllostomidae > Phyllostomus > Phyllostomus hastatus. The sequence goes on along the minus strand of NW_025333709.1, from coordinate 28,769,971 downwards.
TATTTAACCTCTCTCAACCTAAGTTTCCCTCTCTCAACTTCAATTTCTTCATCTTAATGGGTGAATAATAATTGCATAGACTTAAGGATTAAATGAGCTACTAATGTAAAAAATAAAAGCTACTTGGTAAGCATACCTGATACATAGGATGTGTTCAACAAATGTTACTATTTATTTTCATTGTGTTACACATTTTAATACCTAGTCCTAAGAGCATAGGCTTTCAAATGTGAACTCAAAATGTAAAAATCTGCATAGGATTGCATGTGGCTTAATGTATAAAACAATCTTTCTGTCATCTCCAAACACGAACACAAAGGTAAAGGTAAGTTTTTCCTCTTTCACCTTCTCCAGATGATATAATATTTTAACCTAGCACCTAAAAGTGAGACCTAGTTGATTACTCATATAAGAGAAAAATGAATTTATGTCTTTATTTAATTGCTGATATCTGTTCCTACCTTTAAATGGTACTGACCTATTTGCTCTATTGAAAAGAAATTCTATTGTAACCCCAGAGAATTTACTGACAGCAGCAAGCGCATGTTTAGGCTATTTTACAAAGCCATTGCTAGCTCCTCAGTGGGGGCAAAAACAGGCTGCAATGCTCTCCATTCTGCAGAGAAGTCATTGGTGCTCTGTAAAGCAGCAGAACAGTACAATACTGTCAAAGTGACAGTGCTTGGCCGTATTTTCATAGCCATCATTTAAGGCTGGCTGACTCACAAGTAGGAGGACTGCTTATTATTAGTCTAAGTCAAGCTCTGTCATCTAGGCTCTTGTCTTTGTCCTGGTGCTTGTCATCAATAACTCAACTAAATTTTCCTTTCAAACACAGCTACCTGTTTAACTACCTAGAAATTAGATTTAAACTTAATTTGGAACCTTGGAATAATACCATTCCTAGAGAAATTTAAGAGAAAAACATTCATTTCTTAATAATGTTAAATCTTAGAATAACCCACTGCAGCCTTTGCTATTCATAGCGCTGTCCACATGCCAGCAGTTGGTATCACTTGGGAATCATTAGAAACTCGGAATGCCCAGCCCCATCCCGGACCTCTAATTCAAAGTTTGCATTTTAACATTTTAATATCTCGGAGTGATTCAGGCACACATGAAAGACTGGGAAACACTGACTTAAAGAAATGAGTGGGGAGAGGAGGGATTCTGACAGGTGGTTACTGTTTCGTGTTACCAAGATAATGGTAATTAGACATAACTGAAGAGTGTATCAGAAACCTGGAACCACATATTAAAATAACAACAGCCACAATAGTGGACTTGAACAACACTGAGTGTTTGGTAAATTATACTTGATTTTCTTTTAGGCACTGTTTAAACAATTGGCTCATTTTAGTTGAGCCTTGGGGGTTTTTGGCTGTTTTGTTGTTATTCGTAATGCCTCTAGGAGCATTCACTGTTGCATCTGTCCATGCATGAAGGAAGGAAAGAAAAAATAAGTACATGTGAATTATCTATCACTGGGGATGGCTACTTTAAGGTAGGACTCAACAGATGTAAAGTTTTCTGGGAGTGGTCACTTGGACCATTGTGTCTTTCTCTCAGCAACGGGGAGCTCTGTGGGTGGAACTCCTACTGGATTGTCGGAAGCCACCTGTTTAATAGAAAGGAACAACTAGAGCTTGGAAGCTGAAGTAGAAGAGTTCAACCACTCGTTTGCATAGAGTTAATCTCGTGTTTCCCCAACCTACTCAATTCTACAAAGAGAAGACTTGCTTACCACTATCTGTGCTTCACTGGGTTCCTTGAAGGCAGTTTCTGGGGCTATTGTCTCTTTTTTGTCCCAACAGCCTCCTGTGCATCTTTAGTCACTGTAGAGTGTGTGTACGTGTGTGCATGTGTGTGCAAGTATATGGCTTGGCAGAAATTGTTAAGAGAGCAGGGCTTAATATAACAATAAATGGAAATCACAGTGTTTTTTAAAGATGATTATTCAAAAACAATAATATATAGTCATGGTCACATACATGATATATTACAAGATGCCAGAAGAGAAATCCTTAATTCAATCAATAATGTTATTTCCTCAAAAGGTTTGCTCTTAAGTTTTGTTTTTTTTATGTGTAAATATTATTATTCAGAGGTTTTACATTCACTGATCAGTAACTACAATTCTCAATAGTAGGGATCTTTGACTATAGAAGCTATTTTATTTTCTTATTTGGGAAAAATATTTTACATCCTGAAGTATATGAATCAGAAAATACTTTTGATGTTATGTTAGTTGTTAAAACAGACAAGTCATTAAACTAATAAGGAATCATATTTCACTATAAAAATAACAAAAATTAACATAACCTAGTTTCAAATCCACTAATGTATTGTAAAGTTATCATATCATTTTTCCAGCTGTGGAATGGGTGGATAATAATGGTAATGAATAAGAATATAAAAATGAGCAATCTTTTAGTAATGAATTTTAGTCTGAATTTCGTTAAAGCTACTTTTATATTCTTTGTTCATTCTTAATTTTTCTTAACCTCAAAAGTTACTTCCTATCAGGCTACTACGACATGATTAATATAAGAAAAAATTAGTCTTATTTCCCATAGACATTTTACCCCTACTTACATTATATAAAAACCAAAGCTGATTATAGACCATTCTCTTAACCAGGGCTAACCATCCAGATTGTGTTTATACAAAACCCTCAATCCTAAAATTCCTCATTGTTTCCATTTTTCTTGTAGTTATTTTCAATCTGTTTATTTCAGTGCTTTGCCATAGATGAACAAAGATAAAAAAAAATCTCGGGTCTTATTGATAGCTCTCAATAAAATGAAAAACAAGAAAACAATAAGTCAACCTAATCTTATTTTTCAATATTCAGTGCTTCCTCTTTTCCCATATATCTCTAATACCATTGTGGAAAAATAATGGGCATTTTAGTAGAATGTATTTGCCATAGCTTTATCTGCTTGGTGAATATTTTTAAAAATCAAGTATATAATCACATGCTGCAGTGAGTAAATAAACCATATTAGGATCCCACCATTAGAAGCTATTTCCAGGGGCACTGCAATTAAACTCAATTTTTTTTTCTGAGCTTATATATGAATTCAGTTGAAAAGCTGGTTATATGGAGCTTTTTGTTGTTATTGTGGTGGTGGTTTGTTTTGGTTAATCACAACTTCCAGATTCAGTTCAAAATTAAAAGAAAAAAAACCCTGGAAAGGTGTTTGTAGTATATAGTCAATAGAATTATACATTTTTAAAAATTCTGAAAAGTATAATATGCTATGCAGAAGGTTGACCACTGGCAAAGGCACAGTTTGTCTTTTGAGCTTTTCCTACTCTTTCCCCTATTTTATAAATTATCTGTGTGGCTACTTTCAAGGTAAACAGTAAAAGTATTATTATTTACCTGCCTGATCCAAACAACTTGCTTTTTCTAATTTTTCAGCTGCAATAACATTGACTGGGTATGATTTGTAGATGTACATATTATTATATTATACATGTGTAACAATAGTGTGTTTGGGGTGCTTAGTTGTAGTGCCATGTATGTGAACTGAATATTATAAATAAGTCAGCCTATTAAAAATCTTTGCCCAGTCAGAAAATATTTGCTGTGCATTCATGTTTAAAAATTGGCTTTCCTTTTTCCATACAACAATCAGAGATCTTATTTTAAAATAGTATTTAAATAAGCTATTTAAATCCAGGTAAGTTAGTACTGGGGTGAACATTTCCTAAGGTATATAAATACCTAATCACTATGTTACCAATATAATATTGTATGTTAACTGTAATTGAAAAATCAATTTTAAAAATAAAAATATTCAAACTGTAAGTTACAAGTATAAAATACAGAAATTTAATAGTCACACTTTTTTTACTGTAGCGATATTCAATAGATTATAAACATATTTTTTCTTCCCTAATCTTCAGAAAATTCTTAAACCTTAACATGTTAATACATATTGAGACCCTAGTAATGAAATAAAAAGACAATTCAATAGCCTTTACAGCTGTAAATGGATAAAATCCTTAAAGGTTTTAGCCTTTAGATTACTCAGGCTGTCTAAATTGTTGCTGACACAATATTTTTTCGCAAGTGGGGACTGGGGTGGGGGGGGAGGGGATGACATGCTGCTCACGTAGATCTAGCTGTTCCCTAGGTGGTTGTTTCTAGAAAAGCAACAGGCTTTCCCTTCTGCCTTAGCAGAAGCAACAGTTAGAAACTCTAACTAGAAAACTGCTACCCACAGTGGTAGGAAGCAGCCAATAGAGAAAGTGACAACTACGGTTTCAATCCATTTTTGCAACAGCTTCAGAAAGGGAGGAGGGGAAAAAAAGGAAACAATAGAATGTTAACCCTTTGAAATGAAAGAGTTGCGCGGTTACTCTCGCCCCCTCCCTTCTACCTTCCCTTTAATTATCAAGCATCTTCAGTATGCTTAAGTTTCTAGAGTAAAACATCTTAAATTTGCAAGATGCCGCAAGGCAAATTTGTCAGCCCCCACGTGGGAACAATACAAGGCTCCCTAGAAGCAGGTTTGAGCACTGTCGTATTAGCAAGCATGAACTGTTGTCTCAGCCTGTTGCTCCTGCAACACAGTGTGCTAGAGCCTGAAAAGAGGGATGGGACACTCTGGAACCTCGCTGTGTGCTTTCGTGCTTGGTGGCGAGGCTGGGGCTGTCCCGGCTCCAGACCTGCGGAGACCGGGGGACTGGACCAGCGAGAAGGAGGCTGCGGACCACCGTCCGAGGACCCTCGTGCAGGCCACCGGGCCGCCGGCAGATGGTGCCCTCCGCATCGGAACACCCGAGGAAACCCTGCCAAAGTAACCCTCAGACTCCGCCCCACCGGATCCACAGCTGCCAGTCACCCGTCTTCCCCCAAATAGTGCGGGGCACGTTTCCTTCGGAACACCGCAGTAGCCCGTGTGTGTGTGTGTGTGTGTGTGTGTGTGTGTGTATGTGTGTGTGTGTGTGTGTGTGTGTGTGTGTTCAAAATACAAACCCGAGGCAAGAGAGAGAGTGTGTGCGTGTGTCTCAGAGTGGGGAGAGCACGCAGAGTGGGACTCCTGGGGCCCGGGCGAGATGACCGCCAATGAAACGCAGAGGGCATGGAGACCGGTCCATTTCGTATCTGCGTAAGCCCGGCCACAGAGCCCGTCCTGAGGCCACTCACCATGTTCACTTCGGAGACCATGTCTATGCTGGCGACATCGATCCTCATCCCGACGTCCACGGGGGGCCCTGCCGGGGAGGTGGGACGCAGATTCTCAGAGTGGCGACAGGCTGGGGAGTGGAGAGGGGCTTCCTCTGCGCTTACAACATTCTGAATGGGCTCCTTCCACCCCCACCCCTCCTTACAGGGGACAGCCTAGAAAAACAGGTGTGGGCACACGCGTAATGCAGTGACTATGCAGAGGGTGTGTCGGGCCGGAGGAAGGTCGGCTCTGCCCGGGGTTTCATCCACCTGCGACTGGGGGATCCTGTGTGTGTGTGTGCGTGCGTGTGTGTGTGTTCAGGGCGTAGGGCGTAGTGTACGCTTATGAAAATTACATGCTTTTTTGGACATTTGTCTTTGACAGCAGAGAATTAGGTGTGGGTTACAGGTTGAAAAAAGATGAAGCTTTACCTCCAAAGTCCGGCCGCAAGCGAATGTCATATCCTTTGAGCAATCTGTCCACTGTCTCTTTCACGTATGACATGTTACTGGGCTCGTTGGTGCTGAAGGGAAGAAGTAGCGACCGTATTTAGAATGAACACAAACTGCGAGCAGCAGAAATAGACAGGCACACCTACCCCCAATAAGAAGCTACATAATCCAGCAAGCATGTAACAAGAAAAACACTGAGAAAAAACAACAGCTCACCTGTGTGCACAACAGACCATGGCAATCATCACAGGGAAAGAGAGAAGCCCCAAACTCTCTCGATTTTGTACTCTCCACATTACTAACTCTGATTGAAGAATGGTCTTTTCGGCGAAGATTCAAGGAATGCAACTTAGTCGGCGGCAGGGCAGTAATTCCCCCGAATGGACCTGCGCATGCGCAGAGGGTGCTCACTACCAAAAGACACCTTGTGCCTTGCAAACAATATTCCTAGTGGAACAGGCAACAGATTTCAAACCCTTTAAAGTTCCTGTTTGTGGTGCTCGTCGTCCTCAAAGTAGTAGGAGATATCCGGCTGTTTGCCTGTTGGGGATTCTACATGCATGTGTATACGGATTGGAGGTTGCTGTGTTCTTTTCCTCTCCTCCCTCAACCTGTGGGGTTTATTTATTTAACTCAACTCGCAGGCATCTGGCTGCCTGTGACTGGCACCTTTCGTTGACAGTCACAGGGCTCCTGGAACAGGGGATTTGGAAGCAGGGAGGTTCTCTGGTCCCCAGTGTGTGTGTGTGTGTGTGTGTGTGTGTGTGTGTGTGTGTGTGTGCGCGCGCGCGCGAGTGGTGGGAAGAACGAAGGAGGGAAAAAGTGAAGGTAGAGGGAAAGCCAGAGAAGAGGGGAAGAAAGGACAGGGCAGATGATTTGAGGACTCCAAGAATCTGGACCCCGTGGGAGGCACTTCAGGGTGTCTGTTTTAGTGTAGCCCTTCTCTGTGGGAGGGAGAGGAGCCGGAGCGGGTCAAATTTTTCATCCCCTTTCTTTCCTCCTCCTTTCCTCTTGTACGTCTCTCCAGGCTTGATGGTGGGGGCGGGAGGATGACACAAGCAATGAGACAGCAACTCTGGGCAGGCAATCCTTTTTCTACGCCCTTCCTGCTATAAGTCCCAAGTTCCACTTTTTCCCTAGGTTCTAGTGAAGAAAACCTCTTTCTTAAATTGCCAGTGTATTAGGTTGTATTTAGTAACCCAGAGGGACCCTGAAACTCCCAAAGGGTCTACCCTTTATTTGCAAGTAGATTAGGGTTCTGTGGGAGCAACAGTTGTTTGAATTAAATTAAATTCAATCAATGCAATTCGATAAATGTTATTGAGCACATGTTGGGCGGGAAGCTCTGCTCTAGGTGTCCATTCATTTACTTAACAGTATATATTTCATCTTTACTATGTTACAGGCATTCTGGGACTTAGAAATGACTTAAAGAGGACTCCTGTCCTAGAGAAATTCACAGACAAATCAGAGAGAGACACATACAAATATAGGTAAATGAAATATCTATCTCTAGACAGTGCTATGGTGACAAGAGGGCTGTTAATTCTATCAAGAAGTAGGAAATGGTTTCCAGAGAAATAGAAATGTTTCTGCCAAAGCAGGGAGGGAGGGGTAGGACAAAAGAAAGAAACAGCATGTGCCAAATCCTAAAGACTTAAAAGACTGTGGTCTGCTTGAATAGCTGAACCCTGAAAAGCTAAGCTGAATATAAATGGAGGGAGGGAGGGAGGGATGGTGGGTGACAGGGGGTGCAAAGGGAAACTGAAGCCAGATGATAAGTAAAAATTACATACTGCACTATACAGATTTGAGCCTCTAGAAATCACTGAAGGTTTTAAGTAAGAATGGTCAAGGTCAGATTTAGGTTTCACACATAATGTTCTGGTAGAATAATCATAAGAACACTTAACATTTGTTCGCTCTTAACTTTATACCATATGAATGTGATATATATTATTCTCGTTTTATAGATAATGATGCTAGGAAAAATTAGAGTAATGTAACTAGTTTAACATCAAACAGCTAATAAATGGGAATCAGAATTTCAAGCCAGAGTCTATGGACCTAACTACCCTATGTTTTGAAACATACACCCCAAATAGGGAAAACAAGAAGACAGAAGGGTTATTATAACACCCCCAAGCAAAGGGAACTATAGCATGGAGAGAAGGTTGTAGACTAGTGCAAGGTTCTAAGGTATATGGAGGCATCAAATAATTGGAAAGTTCAGGACTTAGAGAACTTTGGAATGTGCCTAAAGAATTATAGTTTTACAAAGATGTAAATCTTGACATTATATATATGCATTAATTTTATTTTCTTATTTGTACCTCACAACAACCTTAAAAAGGGAGGTTTTGTCTTCTGGGAACAATGTTAGCTCTTAATCAGTTTTCTGAATTTTCCTAAAAGCATGTGAGGCCTACTTTTTTAATTCATATGGATCTTCTTTTAATGCGTAAAAGAGAAGATTGATGCTTCAGGTTTTTGGTGAAGCAAAGAACCTCTCTATATTGCACAACACTTTGCAAAACCTTGACTGTAGAATAAGATGTGTGGAGGTTCACTTCATTCATTCATTCATTCATTCATTTTTCCTCAAATGTTTATTGAACATTTACTCCAAGACACTATGCTAAAAGCTGGTGATACAGCAGTGAAAAAGACAGCATACAGAGTCCCATTCCACGTGGAATTTGTCAACTGATCTGTGTATTGTAGGTTACAAATTATCAGCCTTGCTAGCCAAATTTAATTCATGAAAGAAGTATTTACTTTGGTGTACATTGTTTTTGTTTAACTTAAAAACCTTTTATTGGGATATATGTTATTCAGTTGGTCACAACGTCCAAAAACTCTTTTTGAATAACAACCAGGATTTCATTTAACAATGTCTACTAAAGAGCCAAGATTTTATCCTAACATTAAGGAAGACTATCTCTGACTTTGTATACTTGAATGCTAATGTTTAGTTTGCCCCAGTGTAGATCCCTTTCGCTGAATTTGGCTTTAAATTATGCCTTCCATATACACAAAAGCACACAACAAGAAGTCATAAGATATTCATTATCACATCTATTACTGTGATGTTATTGAGGATAATGGTCACCATATCAATCAGTATCTTATATATGAAGACCTATGGGAGAAAAATTTTCCCAGACCCTAGTACTCTGAGAATTATTTTATTTCCTGAATAGTTTGTAACTTCTTGGCAACGGGAATCCTAAGATTCATTAACTTCTCTATTTGCTTTGGCCACTGGGAATCTCAGAATGTAGGTACAATTCAGCTTTAATAATTATGTAAGATCTTAATGACCAGCATATTGATATATTACATTTCTCCCTGAAGGCTTGGAATTCTAAATTTAAGTTTCCTTTGTCACACTTTACTAATTTAAACACAGATATGTTGCACTGAATATATATATATATATGTATATATATGTATATATAAATATATGTATATATATGTGTATATACATACATACATACATATATGTGTGTGTATATACATACATATATATACATATATATGTATATGTATATACATATATATATATGGTATGTAAGCTGTATTGAATCATTTTATAACTATTTGGGAAATAAATACATGTAAAATAAGAAATAAGTAAAAATTGGAAAAATTTGAAAGTCACTAGATCAAGATCCAGTGTGAGATTCATTATGGCTTGAAAAAGCCAACACTTTGTGAAGTTGCTTGTTTTTTCCCCAAACCAATCCTCTTATTTAAGACTTTCCCTCCTTCAAGATTCAACTCAATTTCCATTTTTTTGTTAAAGCAGTTTCTGAGAGACATTGGCCATTCCTACTTGTATTACCTTTGGATAACTCTTAGAGGTCCAAAGGAGGACTGTGAAAATTATCACCCAACTTGGACAGAGGTGTCTTAAAATCAAGACATATTCTTACATGTATTTTCAGTGAATAAGTGTATTAGTTAGAATGTAGAAGGCAGCTTTAAATTCTATTTTGAATTAAAATTCTATTTTGAAAATGATGGTTTTACTTTCAAATTAGTCCTGCTTATTTATTCCTCCTTGTAACTGCTGAGTCCAGACAAATAATGTGTGGGCTACAGTTGTTTTTAATGAGCTATGTCAGAAACACTGTGTAGTTTTAACAAACTTAGAGGGCATTCCTTAAAGAGAGGACTAATACAGATTTTGTTAAAGTGAAATAATAGGCATTCCATTTTATAATTTAAGAATGTAAATAAAGTTCATTGGCATTCATTCTTGCTTCTTTTTATTGAGCATCTATTGTGTGCTTCCAAGTATGCAGCTCTGCAGTCATAATTAGTCCATTATTATTTGTCTTCCAGTTGGCTTAAAGTCTTATGTGAATGCATATATCAAGTTGGTTATATGTGAAAGAAAGGTGATAATAATAGTTTGGAAGTACTGTAAAGCAGCTTCTTTACCATAAATAAAGAATAAATACTAATCCTAACTCAATCTTGAATTCCCTAGAAATTAACCTCTGTATAAAGAAATTAAGCATATAGTTAAGTCAATGTTTCATAATCATGGATAAATGACAGGTTTTCCAGTCATCATTAATTTTTAAATAATAAAAACTATCTTTGGAAAATAATTAATACTGTGTAAGCATTTCATTAAACTTTTTGCAAAAATAAATTTCAGCTGACTTAAGGACTTAAAAGTTAAAAAATGAAACCATAGAAATAATAAGTAGGTACATATATATAACCATTCAGCATTTAGTAAGAGAATATTGGGCATCCTTTTCTTTGCTATATATTGGCCAAGGGAGAAAAATTAAAGAAAAATATTGATAGATATGAATATATAATTATAAAGCTATATTTAAACCATATACTTGAAAATTAACTAATTTTGATAAAGGAGCATTTCCATTAAAATATGAATATTTAACATTATACCAGAGATATAATATTGCAATGAGACAATTAAATATCTGGGGGAGATAGAAAAATGGAAAAGAAAGTCTATCTCAAAAGAAAACCCCAAAGCATCTCCAAACATACAAGAATAATAATGAGAGTTGGGCCAGCTTGCTGGACTCAAGATCAAGCAACATTAAAATACACATTAGCAGTATTACTATACACAGTAGTTCCAATAAGAAAACACAATAGGAAAATTTATTTCATTATAATAATGACAATAAAAACTATAATGTATCCAAGAATAACTTAAAAAAGAGATGTGTAAGGGCTTTATAAAGGATCTATATAACACTAAGGATGAACAAAAAGAAGTCCTAGATAAGTGGAAAATATACCATATTTGAGACTGGGAATACTCAATGATTTTAAAGGTGTGAATTTTATCCACTCTAAGAAATGTAATCAATATGAATGAAAATTCCAATATTTGTGGTGGATTTTAAGAAACCAGTTCTAAAACTCAAATGCAAGAGTGGAGAACAACAACAACAAAAGGACACGATAAGAAACTTTTGAAGAAGAAAACCACAGGGGAGGATCTGGAGCACTTGCCTTTGAGGTACGAAGACCTACTGAACCACAGGTGTTGTAGAAATTGAAGCTATGTGTGTTCAGTCCATGAAATAGCGGGATTCATGTAGGAGAGGGAAAATAGTAAACCCAAATAAAAAGCATAAAAATATTCCTTGCTTCTAGGAAGAGTGGAAAAGGATAAGCTATTTGATAAAGGCTATGGGGATAATTTATTATCTACCAGGGATAAAAAGAGTGAATCTTTACATGACTGCATGCACAAAAATGTATTAATATGGATACATAATACATTAGTTTGCTGTTTTAAAAAGGTTTAACATCAAGTATCATGAATACTGTGGAGGAACACCGTTTCAAAAATTTTGAGGACAATATTTACTACCACAACCTACCTTGAGAACTATTTTCAATATAAATAGCCACACAACATACTATTTTCTGAATCTATCTATGGAGTTTGCATTTTTTGATTGATCAGGTTTTCTGATTTAACCTAATATTATTTATACATATAATGTGCAATATGTAATATATAATGTATAATTAAAAATAACACATATTCAATTATATAATACATATGATAATTCAATATGCATATACATTGTGAAATGTTTACTACAATCAAGTTAATTAACATGTCCATCACCTTACATAGTGAGCATTGGTGTGTTTGTAACGAGAACACTTAAGATCTACTTTCTTAGCATATTTCAAGTATGCAATAAAATATTATTAACTATAATCATCATGCTGTTCATTGGATCCCAACAACTTATTCATTTTATAACTGATTGAAGCATAAACTTTCATTTATAACATGCTGTAATATCATTTTTATCCCAATCACTATTAGTACAGTTTGAATTTTGGTAAGGTAGTCACCCATTATTACCTTTTAAAACATTTATATGCTTTCATACATTAACTTATAGGCTAAATACTGTATAATTTATTGATTATAAAATCTTATGAAACTTTTATAGCATTTTGCTATAATGTTTTTGTAAGTTATATTACATGAATTTATATTTTATTATTTTTATATATTTATACTTCTTTTGAATTACTTCTCAAATTACCATTTTTATTAATTCTACTATTTCCACTATTTAAGTGATTATAAGGGTATTCTTTTCTTGTTTAAGGAAGGTTCTACCTAGACAAATATATAATTTCTTATTTTAAATTATATACCCTGTCTTATTAGTAGAGAGATTTCAAGTTACTGCTTTAATTAAAAATCCTGTTATATTAGTAAGAATAATAAACATTTTATAAGCTTGTTTTTTACCAATACTTTTTTAAACACTTTATATATTTAGTGCTTATAATACCTTGCAAAGTGTGATTTTATAATTAGTTCTGTTTTACTGATGAAGTAACTGTGAAACAAAGTTAATTAATTATCCAAGGTCAAAAATTAAATGATAGAGACAGAATTCAAATGCATATAGTCTAATAACAGCCTATACTCTTTAGCAGTACACGATTATGGAAAAATTTTGCCATCATAAAATACTTTTTTTAACTTCTATTGAGGTAGTTATATGATTTTTGCAAATTCGTCTATGTAATTCAATACATTTAGGATTTATCCTATATTATGAGCTATTTACATTTTTGAACAAGCTAGAATGATTTTTTTTTTTCTGTAAGCACAACAGACCTATGCCCACAAAGCAGAAACTTATAAAGGGTCACTCCTCAGACTGAAAGTGCCTGTAGCCCTGTGACCTCTGGCCAACCAGTGTGGTGCTGTGGGAAAGAGAAAATCATGGAGAGTGGCTATTAAGGTTGCTACCAGTGAGATGTTGCTTTAGACTGTCATTTTAAAAATTGCCATTCATAATTCTGTCAATGTGTAGAGATTTTGCCATTAGTTTTTAGTAGATATTATTTATGTCAGTACTTTTCATCTTACTTGTTTCATAGACTACATTTTTAGTGCCTGGGGATTAACTGGATAATAAAAGTGTTACAAATTGTCAGGAGATCAGGATTCAAACTTTTATTCAAAAATATGTTCAGAATTATACAACAATGAAAGATAAAATTAACTAACAGGATAAACACATCCGAATAACCAATTTACGATGCAAAATAGGCTAGAAATGAGAACTTCCCATTTTACCCTGGAGTGTCAGGGAAGACACCTCAAAAGAGTTGACACTTTCTGCTAGATGTTGAATTGACAGGGTTAAGAACTTAGAGGAGTCGGGGCTGGTGGAAAACACAAGTAAAGGCTTTGAGTTCTATAGCTGATGGGGATGAAGAAATCAGTAGTATTTCAGGGAGGACTGAACAGAATCATGTCTGCGGTGGTGACTGGAGTGGGGTGATGAGAGGAGGATAGGAAGGAAGGATGATGAAGAAAGGAATATGTCTCAACTCTCAGCTAAACAAGAACCAGACTAGAAAAAGAAAGTAGATTTTGTTGGAAAATGAAACTTTTTTCCTTCTCAGCCCTATATTAAATACATACTCATCATTACTAAGTGGAGATCAACATATCATTTTTATTTCATTGTCATTGAAATGCTTCCAATTATTTTAAGAGGGATTTGAAGAAAATTTTGGAAAACCTGATCACTGAAATGATGTCGTGCCAGTGCAACTCATTAATTTTTAAAAAATAATAATTTCTGAGTAAAGAAATTTAATCCATAAAAACATTTTTCCTCTTGGAGATGAAACTTAAGTCATCCAACATTTTAAGCAACAAATATTTTCTTCACTCATAAAGTCACTTCTATACATTAAAGCTGAATAAATATGGGGTGGAATATTTTAAAAAGTTACAGGGTTCCTTCCCTTTCAGAATCAGAAATGTAATAACCATAGCATAGAACAATTCTAATTTGGGTTTAAGAAATAAAATACTATTTAATGTGAATATATATATCTGTCTCTGTCTCTGTCTCTGTCTCTGTCTCTGTCTCTGTCTCTCTCTCTCTCTCTCTCTATATATATATATGTATATATAGACACACACATATATATAGACATATATATTCAAAGGTAACAAATCCTTAAGGAAAATCAATATCATGAAGAAAAAGGTATAAATTCCACAAGTAGAAAATTAAATTCTCATGGAAAGTAAGACTACTTTAAAGCAAGTATAATAGCTTGAGAAAGATTTAAGTACACAGAATACCCTATAAAAAGAACAAATTCTTAGGCAAAACCAAGATTCAAAAGTAGTGACAAAAATTAAAAACTGGGGTTCTGGGAAAATGAAATGCAATAACAATTTTAGAAGAAAATTTGATAGACACATTGAATGACACAAATGAAAATGTTATTAGTGAGGCAGATGATATAATGAAGTAATTATCAAGATTGCATTTCAAAGGACAAAATAAAGAGTCATTGAAAAGAGATCCAGAAGTTTCATAAGAAAAAGTAAAAAAAAGAAGAAGAGAGCAAATAATAAAAGAAATAGCAATGTCCCAGAAATGACAAAAGTTATTAGTTTTATGATTGAACTAGCACATTGAATGTAAAACAGTATTAATTAGTCATATTCTGGTGAATTTCCAGAGTATCTTGGATAAAGAAAAAAATCCAAATTTCTCTAGAGAAAAAGAAATTATGTTATCCACATAGAAAATAGAATAATTTGTCATTTTACAGCAAACTTAGTACCAGAATTCTTTTTTAACTAGCAAAACATAAACACAAGTTTATTAACCGGTGCACCAGAAACATCAATGTAGCAATGTTTTAAAAATTCTGAGTGAAAATTACTTTGCAGTGTAAATTCTATACTCTCGCAAGCTAGCATTCAGTTGTTTTGGCAATATAAAATTATTTTTTAGACATAAAAGTACTGCAAACGATTTGCCCCCATAGATCCTTTCAGTAAGAATTACCTAAAGATTACTACAGCAAAACAAAACATCAATGTAAGAAAGAAGAAATTAAGACACAAAATGAAGTGACAAGCAACATAAGTCAGTAAAACAAATTCTTCTCTAATTTTTATGCTAAATTCAATGAAACTGAAAGTAATTCTTAAGAAATTATTCTGAAACCACAGGCAAAACATCCAGAAATTAAATATTTATGAGTTGCAGCATGCGCCATGAAGTTAATGGGTTACAATACAGCAGAAAGCAGTATATACTTTGAATAAGCCATACTTCTTAAGTAGAAACTATGAATTAAAAAACAAAAAGTAAAGGGTAGTTAGTGTTTACTATGTGCTAAGTACTGTTTTAAGTCTTTGTATACTTGGCCCCTTACATATAACACATCTAAACTTTGGTAATATTGTGTTCATTTTTCAGATTTTGTTCAAAAGAACAACATAGAGAAAAGGCAACTTCTTGTTGGTCACACAACTTAATGGGACAGAGCTTCAATTCCTGCTCACAAAGTCAAAATCTAAAGCTAGTAAGTATCATTAATCACTCTGCTCCTCTGCTGGGGAAAATGTGGAGCATAGAGAGTGAGATATCCAAATGTTGGTGAACAGATAACGGAGAATTCTCCCAGAAGACCAAAGTAACAGATAGAGGTTGAGTAATGACAGGGTGAAGACCTCAGATGATTAAAGATCTCTGAGACCTGGAGAAGAGCAAAAAAAAAAAAAAAAAAAAGGAGATACTCTCGGGCTTCTATGAATGACTTCCATTTCTATTTCCATTTCATGATATGTGTTATTCCTAGTGGCTCAGCATTTTCTGTGGCTGAGATTTCTGTGTTGTTTATTATTTCATGCATTCATACAGTAAAACCACTAAATTGAAACTTTATAAGGAAAAAGAAACTTTTTCTTTAACTCACCAATGCATACCTCTTATCTATAATTGTGTCTGGTACAAAGTAGATATACAGCACATTTTTTTTGAATTATTGGGTAAATGCATAAATAAATTCAGCAACATTTGTTGAATGACTAATATTAACCAAACACTATTCTAAGTACGGACTATACAGCTGTGTACAGAACTGATAAAAATGCATTCTTGTTATTGTGGAGTTTATATTCCAGTAAAGGAGATTGACCATAAGCAAGGTAAATATGTAAAGCATACTACATATTAGGACTGTGATAGGAGAAGTAAAATGGAAATAAACTGGAATGGAAATAGGAATCTGGGGAGGAATGTGTTTGTTAAAACATTAAGATGCAGTGGTCAGGGAAGATCTCATTGAAAAGGTGACATTTGAGTAAAAGGTTATGGCAGTGATGGAGTGAGCCACGTGGATCTATGAGGGAGAACATTGCCAACGAAAACAGCAATGACATAGATACTGAAGTGAGAATGTGTCTGGTATGTTTTAGGAGGCCAGCAATGCTGGAGCAGAGGGAGAGACAGCACACAACAGGAGATGGGTTAGAGAGTTACAGGATTTATTCTGAGTAAGATGAAAAACCAGTGCAAGGACTTGATGTAGAGAATAGCATAGCCTGATTTTTAAGAGAATCACTGTAGCTGCTTTAGAATACAGACTGCTAGAGGGTAAAGGTGGAGGGAGTTTTGTCCTAATCCAGGTGGGAAATTATGGTAGTAGTAAAGGTGATGAGAAGTGGTCATTTTCTGGGTCTATTTTGAAGCAAGAGTTAATGGGACGTTCTGACATTGCATATGGGGTGCAAGGGAAAGAGAGAAATTAAGGATGAGTGTGAAGTCTCTGAGTTGAGCAGATGGAAGTGTTACCATTGTCTGAGGGGGTGAGGATGTGGAGAAACAGTCTGGATGGAAAAGGGGGTTTGTGTTATACCAGTCAGTTTTGGTCATGTAAATTGGACCCGTGTGGATAACTCCATTTCAAGAAAAGGGTTTTGGCTGGAGATAAAAAATTAAAAGTCATCCACATGTAAATGAATTGTTACAGATTTATATGTGTGTTCCCCCCAGTTCACATGTTGAAGCCCTGCCCTCAGTATGACTGTATTTGGAGATAGTCCCTTTAAAGAGGTAATTAAAGTTAAATGACGTTATATGCATAGGACCATAATTCAATATAACTGGTGTTCTTATGAAAAAGGAAAAGACACCTTGAGTACTGGGACACAGGGAAAAACCACGTGAAGATACAGCAGGCCCAGGGTCATCTACAAGCCAAGGAAAGAGACCTCAAGACCTTAATTTCTCATAGTTCTGGAGGCTGACCCCTTTATCTTGGACTTCCAACCTCCAGAGCTGAGAGAAATAAATTTCTATTGTTTAAGCCACCCAGTCTCTGGTATTTTTGCTATGGCAGACCTAGCAAACTAATAGGGTATTTAATGCCATGAATCTCATAATATCACCAACACTTTTGAGGTTGGAGTCTACAGAAAGGAACTAGAAATAGAGACCAAGAACAAACAGCAGGTAGGAAGAAAACCAAGAGAATGAGGTATCCTAAGAAACAGGGAAGAAAGTACATTAAGGAAAAGGAAATGATCAATAGTATCAAGTATTGCTGACAGATCAACCAATATGAAGAGACAATGAATCTTCCATTATTCAAGTAAGAAGTGCCTTATTTTTTTCCCCAAATTATTGAATTTTGAGGTCTGGAGTTTCAGTCACAAACTATTTAGATTCAATCTTATTAATTTTTTTTAAATTAAACCAAAGTTAGAATGGACGATATTGAAAGTTTATTTTCAGAGAAAATGAATTTTATTTTTTATAAGTTAGAATGTATACAAATTTTATAAATTAACAGTAAAGAGCCAAAAGATGAAGAAAATATATTCTAAATTTTTATTTTATTTTTTAAAAATTTTATTTATTTTTAGACAGAAGAAGGTAAGGGCGGGAGAAAGAGAGGGAGAGAAACATCAATATGTGGTTGCCTCTTGTGTGCCCCCTACTGGGGACCTGGCCTAAATCCAGGCATGTGCCCTGACTGGGTATTGAACTGGCGACCCTTTGGTTCACAGGCCAGTGCTCAATCCACTGTGCTACACCAGCCAGGGCATATTATAAAATTTTAGATCTTTCATATTATTACATTATTTTGTTGTAGCATTTATTTTATATCTAGGAACTAGAAACATTACAAGTTCAAAAACTCATTAGATAAAACTAATTCTTTGTTAAAGAGGAAAAGGTAACATATTTCTAATGGAAAAAAAAATAAAAACATGGGCAAACAACAGGGAAAGTGGTAAGCAATTCAGTTTTGGAAGAGAGAAGTCAATACTTGAAATTTGAAATTAACAAATTAATTGTTTAAGTACAAAGAAAGAATAACCAGTTATCCTAATGTTGAATCTCTCTTTAGCAACCTGTGGATGAATAAGCACAATCTGTGGGCTCCAAAGCAGTGTCAAACAATGTTTTTGACAACAGTGTGAACAATTCTGATTCATGGATTAATCTGGTGCTATTCATGACACAATGACGAGGGCCAGTAAGCCACCAAGAAATTAAGTATCATGTAGTTCTATAGATGTAGTGATCAGACAGAAGCCTGGGTGTACGTGCAAGTGAGGGGGTATGAGAAATATATCATTAAATTTTGAAGCTTTTTTATTGTTTATATTTACACTTTCTTAATTTATATATTCTTATTTATTTCCAGTTGTTTCTTATTAACTTATTTCTTTGAGGTCAGCCCTTCAGTGGCTTCCTACAATAGTTGCCAAGAGTGAGATTCTCCCAGAAGTCTATCTGATATTTTCTCAATAGTTCTCTGAAGTTATACTGTACATAGTATCCAGTTAAGAAAATGTTCATTTTTAATTTTCTGAGGAGCTTAAGTAAATGTGAAAATAATACAACCATCAGCAAAGCATCGTTTATACTTAGGAAAGCATTGCTGAAAATGTATATGATGTCACATCATTGCCAGAGTTAAAGTGCTTTGTTCTGACAGCTATGTCATATCAAAACCACATTGCCAAACACTCTTTTAGACTTATTGAATGTTAACATGAAATTTAACAACCTAACCCAAAGTTCTCATTTTAAGGTGAGAAATAGTGAGATAAACAGAAACTATAACATGTGCAGATGGCTACACGTCTAGTTCATATAATTTTAGGTCGATTAACTCCAAACATCTCTCTTTATAAATAAATCATTATTCCTTTCACCAGTCAAAAAAGACATATCAATTCCATTATTCTCAATCTCTTCTTTTAAAACAGTCCATGATGTTTATTAAAAGTTAAATTTCCTAATGAAACATGTCAGTCATTTTAGCACCTAGTTCAAAAACTGATTCTATTCTCATTTCAGCCAAGGAGTATCACTGTGTTCATTAAATTGTCTGCATAATCAAAACCCTGACACCTAGAGGACAGTAAAGAACATTTCTGGCATTGATCATTCCTTTTTTATTCAGAAAATTATTAAAAATTTTTATAATTCACTAAAATGTCACTGTATCACTTTAGTAATCAACTCTATGATTATGGCTTTCCAGAATTTTCTATTAAATCATTTTAAAGAGCTAGAACATTTTTAATGATGGGAAAGAAAAATAAGAAATATAATAGGCTTTTCATTCAGCATCCAAGAATATAAATTTTTATATGGCAAAGAATGAAGCATTTTTAAAGAATTTTTGGCTTTTACAGCCTGGTTCACATTTTGTTCCTGAGGACATAAGAAACCATGACCCTATCTCTTACTTACATTATTTCTATTGTTTTTCCTTCATTGAACCTCTCCCTCATTATGTTACTTGATATTTAATACTGAGCTGCTCCAATTTTCTATATAAACAGAAGCAAGCATCCATGCTGGATTCTATTTCTACAGTGCTTCTCTGCCCACCCCATTCTTGGGAAAGTCAAGGTGGAGTTATTGCTAATATTTCAGCTGCAACAGCATTTGGTTCTATTTGAACATTTTCTCCATAGTTCTATAGTTAGTTGAATACATTTCCCCTGCTTGGTTGTGCCCTCCTCTAGGAATAATATCTAGCAAAAATCATGATACATTGTCAGACATAAAAAAATACATCTTTAATAAATGAATGAAATAAAGATATACAAGGGGTGTATGAATGAAAAGAGAAACCTCAGTGTATTTTCTTATTAATCAGAGAATTAACTAGTTCATGTCTGCCCATTGCTTATGTAGTACATTGATAAGCAGCAGACACAGCTCTACAACTTAAAGCAGATGATTAATGGCACCACTTTCTAATTAATGCTCTGAAGCCATTTGGTGCTGTTTTTGCATCTCAGAAACTCCCTTGCAGTTACAGTGACTGTGACATGTTCCAAGCAATGGAATGTCAAGAGAAATATTAGGAGTTGCTTTTTGGCCAACATGGTTAAATATCTAGCATACTTCCCCTCTTTCTCACAACGTCAGTGAGGCTAGAAAGACAGGGGTCTAAGAGGAGCCATGGGATAAAAGAAGTTCAGGTCCCTGAGTCATTATCTGGATGGACTCTGTCAGAGATTTTAGGTGGCACACTCCCTTGGACCTCTTACTTGGAAGGAGAAATAAACTTCAATCTTATTTTGCTGTTTGGTGTTTGTTTTAGAAGCTGGGGTTAATTACCATGACTGTATAAAAACAAGTAATCTCAAAAAACATAATGTTAATTTAAAAAGAAAAATCACAGGATGATACTGTGTATTAGGTGTTAAAAGCATAATAAATAATGCCATTTATTTTGAATACATATGCAATAATAATAACACATAAATATGCATTGGAAAAGAATGGCCAAATTCAATATGATAGTAATTTTTAGAGATGGAAGGATAGTTGTGGTAGAATACTCAGAAAGTTTCAATAATATCTGTGATGTTTTGTTTCTATTAAATAAATTCTGAATCAATTTTGACAAAATGTTAGAGTTTAATAAAGCCTCTGGGTGTTTGTTATATCGTTCTATGGTGGGGTTTTTTTTTTGCCTGTATTTTGAGACATAAAAATCAACATTAATGATTGGGAGATCTTTAGGTAGAAGTTCATAAATCATAAATAGCTGGGGAGAAAATTTAGGCATATTTCTCAAACATGTAAAATTGGATTTAAGTACAAATCATGAAACTGGAAAAGGGGAAGTTTTTCTTTCCTTTCCGGAGAAATGGATTTCACTTAGTGCCTGTAACTGTATGAGCTTCCCCAGAGCTGGACCAGTTTTAAAAATACAAAGTGAGGCATGGATTAGTCATATCCATAAGCCAAGCCCCTCCACAAGTGGTTGGCTCAGACATACCACGGAGATCAGGTATGTGCACCCACAGACAGAGCTCCCTGGAAACAGTCTGGCTCACGTCTGGTACGTTCTGCACTTTCCCGTCAAGCATGACTATTTGGCCCCATTTAGGACCTTTCTCTCATCCATTCATTCTTGCATCTGGTTTGTAGCCCCAGGCAAGCAGTACAAAATGTAGAAGTCCTTGGCTCAGCCCCACATCCATCTTGCTGCCAGTTATCTTAGCACAGGCTTCCCAGAAAGTTCACAGCTGGGCTTAATGCCTAGTGCAGCCCCCTCAACCTGGAGCGGGATCACAGTTGCAAGCTCTGTGTGTGCCTGCAGTCAAGCAGGAAAGGCCGACGTACCCTGATCACACAGTGGAGTTCATTCAAGGAGCAGCAATACCATGAGGCCTTCAATGACAAAATTGGGTTAATTCTCATAGTGGCTCCTTCTTGTCAGCTACCAATGGAGTAACTACTGGCATATCTCCATCCACGTCAGCCAGAGTCTTGTAAATTTATATAGAGGCTTAACTGGGTTATGTCACATATTCAGTCCAGCCAGTCTCAACACCACCTTATTCTCTCAAGTCTATGTCTTTGAAACACCTCCTAGTGTGTGGATGGTGGGCTTGGGGTAAATTCCAAGGACAGGGGAGTGGGGTGAGGAGCCTCCAAATGCCAGGATCCAGGTCAGAGGCTCAGCTGATAGTCACATCCTCTCTATGATCTCCTCCCACAAATTACAAAGTCTTTAAAGTTTGTCTCTCAGGCATCAGCATCCTCTTTTTGTTAACTTTCCCCACTCAGTTGCACTTCCTTTAATGCTTTAGGTACTTGACCTTGGAACTCCATCCACCATGGAAACTGCAAATTGTCTAACACCCTCATTCTCACATTGAAACTTACTCACACCAAAGTTTTAACTCCCTAATATTTTAACACTTTTAAGCTTTTTACCTCTAGCTGTGGAAAGACTTTTTCTCCATCAGTGGCAATGAGTTAATAATAAAAAAAAGTGCCAGGTTTAAAAATTGAATGTGTTAGTTTTTAATATAGCTAACAGTTTGTTAGTGCACACTATGTTTCAGGCACTCTTGGAATTGTTTCTACATGTATTAACACATTTAATCCTTGTTAACCATTCTATAAGACAGGCACTATCATTGTCCTTATTTTGTAAATAATGAAAATGGAGCCCAGAGTAGTGAAGGCATGTTCCCCCAAAGAAACAACTAAAAACTGGGGAGGCTGGGATTAGGTCAGAGCCAATAAAATTCAAGCTTTTGTGAGGAAGATACAGGAACTTTGCTACATTATAAGTGTAATATGGTAATGGAATGATAATTTCACAACAATAAAAGGTGTCAGGGAAATGAGCCAACATTTTAATTGATCATGTTTACTTGCACTAACAAAATAAAATGATCTCTGCATTGCTTACCATATTGCTTTCATTAGTATGCAACACAGTAATTACTATGTAATCATTAAAGGAACACCGGAGTAGGAGACAGGGAATTGATTTAGATAATTTTTAAAGTTGTTTATGCTCTAATAGTCTATAAAAAGTTCTGGAGTTTTTTGGTTGTATTTTATTTTAGAATATTGCTCTGTTAATATGATCATCTGATCATGTCTTAAACATTTAAAAAAATTAAAGCAAATACTTTGTTCCTGATGCCTACTGTTTAGTGTCTTAGCATGAGCTGTATTATTCAGCTGACTGTGAGCTGACCTGAGAGTCTTCACACCTCAGATATAGACTCCATTGCTGATTCAGTTTGCAAACTATAGTGTATATTCAGATGTGAGGCAGATGGGGTCAAGTGGGAAGGGGTAAGGATAGCCCAGTCCGCAGCAATGATGTGGCAGAGCCTAGAAGACACTGGGAAGTAGAAGTAGGCTTTGGGACACACATGATAAGAAAGAAATCCAGGTGCTGGCAGGAGGACAAGAATATTAGGAAGTGTAAACAACAAAAGTGTCTCAGTGAAGATTGATACCAAGCATCTTAGTAAATCTAACATCAAGAAGTATGTTCAGACAGATGATTAGGGCACATCCTTATGAGGATGAAGAACAATAGCAGTCAAATGTCCAAGCTTATATACAGAGAGTCGTACCAGGAAAATCTGTAAGAATGGAAACCCTAACTCAGGAATCTGAAAGCTATGCATGGGTGGATTTCTCCCTGGGCAAAGAGAATAGCAACAGGATTTAGGCTCAGGTGTAAGTTATTAGTGAGACTGAGTCTTGGGAGATAAGGAAGAATAGAAGAGCAAGTTCAGAATAATATAAATTGCAAGGGTAAGTTGAAGTCTAGTCACACAATGTTCTGACGGAAATTCTTAAAAATGGATCTTGCCTCTGATCTTCCTTCAATGAGAGATTTTGACCTCATTGATACTTCCAGATCTAAGCACTCCTTTTCTTCTAATTTCTCACATGAGAGGCCAGAAAGAATTCATTTCTGTAGTAGTCATTACATCAGAGGCAGGGACATGAACTTGATACTTGTGGGGTTTATGGAAGAGATAACATAGTTTGTGCTGCATTGAAATGTTACTTATCAAAGGGAGGTCAAGACACTGTACCACTCATTGAGAAAACTTGCTTGAATATGCACCAAAGCTAAGAATGGCTGAGGATCTGGGAGAGAATAGCCACCTTTTTCCAGAAGTGAGCAGAAACCTGGTTTAAATGTCAACTGTGGCAGATGAAGAATTCTTAGTTTATCTGCAAGTGCTTGGGCAGCCCATCCAAATTTCTTGTTTTGAGAACAGCTTGGCAAAGTCTTTAAAAGAAAGCTTTCAAAGCACACACATTCATTTTTTAAAAATGTACTCACTTTGGATGAAAACCTACCATTGCTTACCAAATGGTAACCATCACCTCTTCTTGTTCTTTTGTTTTACCTCCAGCCTAGAGACCACTAATTGTATACTATGGCAACCATTCTCTGGACAATACACAATGTGCATGCTTATTTGTCCTTTTCCAGAAGACCAGCCCTCAAGCCCTCCAACTTAAATCACTTCAACTAATTAACCTCCACTTCTACAATCAAATTCCAGAGCACCACTGGAAGCAATCTACAATTATATGAATTGGTGTGCTTAATGGTATATGACCTCTGATGCCATCTGGGCCTTCAGGGCCACCCATGTCATGTGCCTCTCCTCAATTGCCTTAACCATGGTTTGTATAATTGAACTCATTAATTCTCAAGGTCTATTTTTTCTTTTTCAGTTAAAATTGATTCTGTTTTAAACATAGATTTGTTAAGCTTAGTAGATGGTGTTGATTAATAGTGTTAAGTGAATTAATTTTAGGTGCTATTTCCTAAAATTACGTAAATGAAACTAGGGTAAAGATATTATAATTGTGGTATATTAAAAACTCCAGGTGTAAGAAAATACAATTGTTTTTTTTCTGAAATGATAGTCAATACCAGAAGTTTAAAGGTGACATTCTTTAGATTCTAACATACATTTCCTATTCTTTTTCCTTTGTACAATCTCATCTATTCACATGGTTTTATTACCATTAACAATCTCAAATGTATATTTCAGATTTAGAACACTGTTCTGAACTTAATGGCTATAGAATCTCCTTGGATGTCTTATTGTCTTCATCTCCCATTTCCTACCTTCATATCTCCTCTGTTCTGTACTATTTAAGCAAATGGCACCACAACCCAGCATTTTTACCAAGACAAAAACCTGGGAGTCATTTTTTTTTGTCAACAAATGACAACAGTGCCTATGTTGTCATCTAAATATTTCTCTAATCTTTCCATTTTTTTTCACACTTACTGCCACTATTCTAGTTCAGGAAACCACCCTCCCCTACAAGAATTCCCCACCATCACCACAGCTACAGCCAGAATGACCATTTTAAAATGCAAACTTGATTATATCAATCCCCAGATGTATCCTTAATGCTCTCCCAATGCTGTTAAGATACAGGTGCCTTAGTAATTTAGCCTCCTGTCACCTAGATCCCACCCATTTCTCTGACATCTTGATTCATCTCCCTCAACAGGTCTCCATTCTCTAGTAGGACTTTCCAGTTATCTGTTTGCTACTGACTTCTAGCTTAACTTCACCATGGTCAAAGAACACATTTGGTATGATTCCAATCCCTTGACATTTGTTTTGATTTGCTTTATACTTTAGTATGTAGCCGACATGGAGTAATGTTGCATGCCACTTGAAAAGAATATATACCCTGCTGTTGGTAAGTATAGCTTTCTCCTATGCCAACAAGGTCCAGTTTGTTAACAGTGCTATTAAAATCACTGGTACATATATTTACTACATATTTACTACATTGTCTTTACTTTACTTGACATTAATATAGAGATAACATGTAGAGTACTTTTCCTTAAAATTCTGTGTCTTTACATTGACATTTACTCTCTTTAAAGTGACGTATACTTGAGCTTTATTTTATTATTTCACCTGGCAATCTCAATCTTTTAATTGTTGTATTTGCTTTTATATTTGATGCAACTATTAGAATATTTTATTTAAATATGTCATCTTACTACATTGACCATGTGTCCTGCTTATTCTGTGTTTCTGCTTGAGTTTACACATGGTGGAATTTTGTGTTACAAGCAAAGTCAAATAAGTTGAAAAGGACATATTAGTTATAGAATCTTATGCTGAATTCACATATATAGTACTTTTCAAAACTTGGCCTCTATAATTCCTTATTTAGAAATGGTTTGCCTGCAAGATACATACTTGATCATAATTCAGGTCATTGTAATCAAAAGTAAGTGAAACAATTTGACTTCGGAGTGATTTTGTATTCATGAAGTAAGACAAAGTAGAGATGTGATAGATGTTATGAGATCCACAAAAGTAAAAGAGTTCTATCTTTATGATTATTATAGTATATTTTTCATATTTTTAAAATTTTTTGTTACTGCAAATTTTGAGGGAATATATACTCTGGAATAATGAAATAATATAATGCATTAAATATCTTTCCCAAGAGCCAGACTCTTTTAGTGTTACATAATGAAAGATCTGTCTGTCTGTCTGTCTGTGAGCAGTAGGTCTCATAAGATTCTTGAAACCCAATTCCAGCCTAAAATTACGAACATAATTTTATGAACAGTAAAAACATACTGTTCATCATAATTCTGTTGTAAACAACCCATTTGGAGAGATTCTATAATCAAAGAACTTCAAAATAAGTCAAAAAATAGTTTAATTATGTGAAACAAGGGAAAAATAAAAAGTTATATCTTCTTTATTAGATGTTTTAGAAAAGTAAAATATCAAATATCTTCCCAAATTAAGTACTTCCAAGTTTCAAGTGAAATTTTTTTAAAAAGAAGGAAAAAATGGAGAGAGAAAGAAAGGAATACAGGGAGAAGAAGAGAACCTTTATGTTCACAGAAAAGGGTTAAAATGCTGAGAGTTCACTATAATTAACTGAGAGTAGAGGGCAAACTAAATGAAGACATTATTTACTCAAGTTTCATATGTTGCAGCTGCCATCTTTCAGACTTCTGTAAAGAGATTTGGTAGTAATGTCAGAGCCATTGTTGCCCAATTTTAGAGAACTTACGAAATATTAAGAAATGGTCCCAGTAACTGAAAAAAAAATAGAGGCATTTTTAGTTCTTGTTTCTTCAGAAAGCTTTTAGAAGCTGACTACAAGGTAAGATAGGCCACTGATAGTCTCTACTTTATGAATACTGAAAAGTTTACAGTGCTTCGCTCCTTCCTCTTGAATTCCCATTCCTTTTAGCATCAAGTGGTTCCTTTTCAGATGCTGTGCTCAACAGGCAAATTTGCTACATTTTCAGCATTTTCTGAAATTTAAAAGCTTATTAGATGGTTACTGCTTTACCAAAACCCACTTTATTTTTTCTTTTAATCACCTCAGGAGTTTTCTCCATGTGGGATATTCTCCCGGAGGACCACAA
Organism: Phyllostomus hastatus; assembly: GCF_019186645.2. Classification (NCBI taxonomy): domain Eukaryota; kingdom Metazoa; phylum Chordata; class Mammalia; order Chiroptera; family Phyllostomidae; genus Phyllostomus; species Phyllostomus hastatus. The sequence goes on along the minus strand of NW_025333709.1, from coordinate 28,742,775 downwards.
AGCCAAGTTATATTTGGCCTCTGTCAGACCTGCCCATGGTTTAGTTTTCTCTAGCTAGATGACTGACTTTGCCTGATCCTTGGCTTCTCAGCCACTATTTTTATGTAGGCCTTAGCAGAAATTATAAATCACTACAAGCCAGCCACCTGTGGGAAATGCTCAAACTATGGAAACGATAAGTGTTGAGCCTACAAATTCCAAATTATTTTCTTCCCAGAAGTACAGTCTCTAAATCTGAAAAAAGTGGATGGTGTGGCATCAGACATGTTCAAATAAGATAACTGGTTCTGAATTTTAATCAATATATCTTATTAACACATTTCAAGAGACTGTGTCATCTGTTTTTATAGCGGTATCACATGGGTTTGACATTACACATAGGTAAAGTCAGCATTTAAAAACAAGGTGTGTTTGGAGCATCTCAAATATATCCTTTAATAACCAAAGATGCTAGAAATTATATCAGTGAGTTTATCCATTTTCTCAAAAGTATTAATAATGATGTCCTCAATGGATAGATCTTCCAGACAGAAAACCAACAGGAAAATAGCAGCCTTAAGTGACACACTAGACTAGATAGATTTAATTGATATTTTCAGAGCATTTCACCCCAAAACAGCCAAATACACATTCTTTCAAATGCACATGGAACAGTTTCCAGTATAGACCACTTGTCAATAAGAATTAAATAATTTCAATCATATTCTTCAAATACAATGGTATAAATCTAGAAATCACATCTAATGTTTTTATATGTGATTAAAGAATAAAGCTGAAAAACACAAAAATACATGGAGGCTGAATAACATGTGAATGGGTTAGCAGTGAGATAAAGAAAAAAAGATAACTTGAAACAAATAAGAATGAGACCACAACAAACCAAAATCTATGGGACACAGTCAAAGCAGTGCTAAGAGGGAAATTCAAAGAAACAAGCGAACAAAAAAAGAAATCTAAAATAAACAACCTAATCTTACACTTAAAGGAACTTTAAAAAAAAGAGAACAATAGACATGTTCCAAAGTGAGCAGAAGGGACAATATGATAAGTATAAAAGTGGAAATTAAAAAATAGAGTCTAAAAAATGTTAAAAATGATCAATGAAACCAAAAGCTGGCTCTTTGAAAAGATAAACAAGATGGATAAACACTCAACCAGCCTCATCAAGAAAAAAAGAGAGAAGGCCCAAGTAAATAAAATCAGAAATGAAAGAGGAAAAATAACAACTGACACCACAGGACTACAAAGGATGAAAGAAAATACTATGAACAATTATATGCCAACAAGTTGGACAATCTGGAAGAAATGGATAAATTCCTAGAAACTTAAATTTTTCCATGACTGAATCAAAATGAAACAGAATGCCAGAACAGACCCATTACAACAAATGAAATTGAAGCTGTAATAAAAAATCTCCTAACAAATAAATGTCCTGGACCCATTGGCTTTACAGGTGAACTTTGCTAAACATTCTAAAAATAATTACCTATCTTTCTCAAACTATTCCAAAAAACTCAAGAGGAGAGAACACTCACAAGCTCATTTTACAAGACAGGCATTATTCTAATTCTAAAACCAGATAAAGATACTACAAAGAAAGAAAATTGTAGCCCAATATCCCTGTTAAGCATAGATGTAAAAATCTCCAGCAGAACACTTGCAAACCAAATTCAGCAATACATTAACATAAAATATACACCATGACCAAGGGAAATTTTTTCCTGGGATTGCAAGGATGGTAAAATAGCTTCAAATTAATAGATGCGATACACAATATAAACACAAAGAAGTACAATAGCATTTGACAAAATCCAGCACCTATTTCTGATGAAAACTCTCAGCAAAGTGGGGATGGGAGAACACATCTCAACCTAGTAAAGGCCGTATATGACAACCCTGCAACCAATATTATACTCAATGGCAAAAAATAAAAACATTTCCTTTAAGGTCAGGAGCAAGACAGGGTTGCCTACTTTCACCATTCTTTATCATTATTGTACTAGAAGTCCTAGCCACAGCAGTCAGACAAAAAGAGAAATAAAAGGCATCCAAACTGGAAGGGAAATTAAAATCTAATTTATTGCAGATGACATGATACCATACATAGAAAACTCCAGAGATTCCACCAAGGAACTATTAGAACTGATAAATTAATTCAGTAAAGTAGCAGTACACAAAATAAATTTTTAGCAATTGGTTGTATTTTTATACATCAATCATAAACTATCAGAAAGAGAAATAAAACAATCCTACTTACAATTGCAAAAAAAGTTACCTAGGAATAAATGTAATGGGGGAGGTAAAACACACATACTTGGGAAATTATGACATTGAAGAGCTAAGTTGAAGATAAAAATAAGTGGAAATATATTCTGTGATCTTTGACAGGAAGAATTAACATCATTAAAATGTCCATACTACCCAAAACAATCTATAGATTCAATATAATTCCTATCAAAATACCAATTGTGTTTCTCATAAAAATTGAAAAAATAATCCAAAAATTTGTATGAAAACACAGAAGATCTCACACAGTGACAATGATCTTGAAAAAAAAAGTTGGGAGTATCACACCCCCCAATGTAAACAACATCACAAAGCCATAGTAATCAGAGCATTGTGGTACTGGCATAAAAACAGATGCATATGTTAATGGAACAAAATACAGAGCCCAGAAACAAACCTACATGTAATTTAGTAAATTAATCTACAACAAAGAAGGCAAGAATATACACTGAGGTAAAGACAGCTTATTCAATAAATGGTATTGTAGGCAATTGGACTGATGCATGTAAAAAAATGAAACTAGACCACCTTCTTGTACCACATACAATAATAAACTCAAAACAGGTTAAAGGCTTAAATGTAAGACTCAAAATCATAAAACTCCTAGAAGAAAACATAGGCAGTAAAAATCTCTGACATTTCTCTTAACAATATTTATTTTGACATATCTCTGCAGGCAAGGGAAACAAAAGAAAGAATAAACCAATGTATCTACCAAAAATGAAAATGGTTTTTCACAGCAAATAAATCATCAACAAAAAATGAAATGAACCTACTGAATCTGTGAAGATATTTGTCAATGATAACATCTGAAAAGGGGTTAATATCCAAAATTTATAAAGAACTCAGACTAATCAACACCAAAAATCCCCAAACCCAATTAAAAAGTGGCAGAGGATCCAAATATACTCTTTTCTGAAGTGGGTATATATATGGCCAAAGACATATGAAAAGATGCTCACCATCACTAATCAGAGAAATGCAAATTAAAAACAATGAGATATCACCTCACCCTGTTAGGATGACTCTCATCGTAAATCAACAAACAATAAATGGTGAGGATATGGAGAAAAGGGAACCTTAGTACACTCGTGGTGGAAATGCAGAGTGAAGTAACCACGGTGGAAAACAGTGTGGAGATTCCTTAAAAAATAAAAAAAATGGAACTGCCTTACCATCCAGTGATTCTACTTCTGGATACATATTTGAAGAAACCAAAACACTAATTCAAAAGAATATACACACCCTTATGTTCATTGCAGTGTTACTTACAATAGGTAAGATCTGGAACCAGTATAAGCGCCCATCACTAGATAAATGGATAAAAAATTAGTAATACCTTTACACAACAAAATGTTACTTGGCCTTTATGGGTAAAAATAATAAAATCTTACCATTTGGGACAGCATGGATGGACCTGGAGAGTCTTATGCTAAGCAAAATAAGGCAGTCAAAGGAAGACAAATACTACATGATTTTACTTATATGTGGAATTTAAAGAGTAAAATAAATGAACAAACAAAATAGAAACACATATATTGAGATATTAAAGATATAGAGAACAGACTGATGGATGCCAGAGGGGTGGGAGGTTGTGGGGCTGGATGAAAGAGGTGAAAAGGCTAAGAAGTACAGATTGGTAGTTACAAAATGTAGTCAACAATATTGTAATAATTATGTACTTGAAATACTGGGGGCAGCATTTTGTGACGTATATGATTGTATACTTAAAACTAATACAAAATAATGTTACATGCAAACTGTAATTGAAAAAAAAATAAAGTTAGTGCCTTGGCTGGTATATCTCAGTGTGTTGAAGCATCACCCTGTACACCAAAAGGTCACGAGTTCGATTCCCCATCAGGACATATGCCAGGGTTGCAGATTTGGTGCCCAGTTGGGGCTCATAACTGATCGATGTTTCTCTCTGACATAGACGTTTTTCTCCCTCAATTTCTCCCTCCCTTCTGCTCTCTCATCAATAAGCATGTCCTCAGGAAAGATAATAACAGTTTAAAAGAAAGAAAACCAAAGTTAAAACAAATGATGGATGTCTGTTGCTCATTGTGCTCACAATCCTGGCACATATGACTCGTCTCCAGAGGGTAGATCCTAGAACTGCTGGCACAAAATGCAAGTTTTTAAAAAATGTAAATGTACTCTCATATTACCCTGTAATATAATTGATGATTTCCTAACTTGCTTGTAAATATATGTAGGCTGAGTTATGGATCAAGTTTAGAATTCAGATCTCTGAAAGAGCATTTAATTTTTAGACTCAAAGTCCAGTTTCTTAAAACTACATTTTCTCCTAAGAGAAGTCAGGGATTAAATCAGCAAAATGAAAATCTCTCTGATAAAGTGTCAGGAGACAGGGATTCAAATCTGATTCTGGTAGTTATTAGTGGTAGAAACTTGGGGAAGTCACATATCCTTTCTGAGCCTGTCTCACACTTAAAATTATGTGACAGAACTAGGTGATTGCTTTGGCTCTATTGTCCCTTCGCAGATCTGTGACGGGAGCGGGATATTGGCAAGCTCACTATGGACAGTCACTTTCTCCAAAACCCAGTTCTGTTTTTGTTTCACTATCTGGTAAGCCTGAAATGTGAGGGTTTCCTTTGATTTCAGGAAATTTAAAGCAATTTCCTAAATAACAGTGAACCTCCTAAATTCATTCCTTACATAAATGTATATCAAATACTTATCAGAATGAATATGACACTATCCCACCCTTTAGAAACTCAGACTATAATTGAAATTAAGAACAGACTGACAGTAACCAGAGGGGAGGCGGGAGTGGATAATGGGGAGAAAGGGGGAAGGGTTTTCAGGAGCAACTGAAGGACACATAAAGGACACATTGACAAAACCAAGGAGGGGTAGGATCAAGGGAGGGAGGGAGGGATGGCTGGAGTGGTGGAGGGAAATTGTAGACAACTGTTCTTGAACAACAATAAGAAATTATTTAAAAATTTTTTTAAAAGAAAGAAACCACTAGGCAAATGATCTGGAATAATGCAACGACAGTCTGGAGGCATGGACAGTAGAACCTTTGGCCAGAGGACACAGATAGACCTCATAAGCAAGGCACCATTGAAGCTAACATTTTAAGCATATGTAAGTGCTTACTAAGTAGATAAAATTAAAAAGGGTATTTCTTTGGCAAACTTCTTTGGCAAATGAAATACATGGATGACTGAATGATTTAATAAATCCAGAAAAGTGGTTACATCTAATTTATCACTAAAATAAAAAAGAATTGCATTTTTTGTTATAAAACAAGCAATTATGATTTGGAATCCATACTATTCAGAAATCATGTTTATTAGACTTTCAACTTTTGTCTGTTGCAAATTATTCCCAATAAATAACTTTATATAGTGCACTTTTTTTATTGTAAGTAAAGTCCCAAATTCTTCTTCAGTTTTTATTTTCATCTCACACACTTTTAATATTCATCAATAATGAGGTTCTTTCCTCTGTCCTTAAGTATGACATTCAGTTTCTTTAACTCTCCTTTAAAATTATGGTTAATGCCACTCCATGCAGTGCCACCAGATGGTAATGAAGAGCAATCTGGCTCTGTAATCTTGCGAGGACCAAGTGCATTGCCGTGGTGCCATGTTGAGTCTTCACAGAAAAACTGAGTTGCAAATGCTGTGTGGGTTTGATGGCAGGCCAGTGTACACCTGCGGCAGTTTGATTATTTATTTTGTGTGAATCTGATCTGAGAATCTCTACTGAGAATTTTAAAATATGGAAAAAGTTATATAAATACCTGCCACTATGCTTTTCTTTAAATGATTTTGTTATGTAAATAATTAGAAGAACCAAATATATGTACCTAGACTGAGTCACGAAAATAAATACATTTATAGGCTAATTTAGTTTTCTTTTGTTAATGTACATATGTGATGTAGGAATCTCAATATGACTAGTAAAAATGATAAAATGAAAATATATATAATAAAGGTGCATAACATATACAATACATTCCCCATCTTTGCTTCTTGGACTTATTTAATTGACAAATATGTTCACTCACTATTATTTTTCCCAAGGCTTATAAATAAAATGGTGATATTTCTTTAAAGGCTTAACACTCTATGCCCCCCACCTTTTTTAAAAAAAGAGTCAAAATAGTTTTATTTGAATACTTTTACTTTACATAATTTGTTTCATTTTTGCTAGTGCATTGTAGTCTCCCAAATTCCTGTAATCAGCATGTATTATTTGGCTGATTAAAAAATCAAAAACACAAAATTAAAATATAGTGATTAATTTAGAACCAAAATTATGCCTTATATACATTAACATTTATAAATGTTCACATATTATGTGTCCTTGCCTCTGTCACAAAGAACTGCCCATCTTAAAAGCAACAACAATAAATTGCTGGAAGGTAAATTTCAAAATTCTGTAATAATTTCATACCACATTTTTGGAAACAATTTATTTGTATTTGAAAGGCAAGAGAAAAAATTTAACTTGATGAATGACATTGTCATTAAATTATACTTGTATCCAAAAGATTCAATAAATATTTAGTCTCATATCCCCATGCCACTTGTGCTAGATTACAGTTCTCCATAGAAACTGAACCAATGGAATGAGGGAAAGACAGGGAGAGAGAACCAGAGAGAGAGAGAGATTGATTTATGTATCTTAAGTAATGGGCTCACAAATTCATGGAGGCTGGCATGTCCATGGTCTGATCTCTAGGGTAGGTCAGTGTGCTGGCAACTCGGGGAAGAGCTCCTGTTCAAGCCTGAAAGTGGCAAGCCGGCAGAATTTTCTCTTTTTCTGGGGATGTCAGTCTTTTTTCTATTAAGGCCTTCAACGAATTAAATGAGCCCACCCACATTATGGAGAATAATCTACATTATTCAAAGTCTTTGGATTTAAATGTTAACCTCACCTAAAAAATACCTTCACAGAAACACCTAGAAAAACGTTTGACCAGATATATGGGTGATGTGGCCAAACCAAGTTAACACATAAAATTAACCATCACACTACTTTTATAAAATGTTCTTCAATTTTTCTATGAAATAGTTCAGGCATATAAAAAGTATGTACCACAGATAGTCTTCAAAGATGGTCACCTGATGAACCATGTCTCCCAGTAATCATGTCTTTGTGCATCCTCTCTGCAAGGATCTAATTGGATCCTGTGACTTCATTTGACCAGTAGAATACAGTAATGGTTTCGCTCTATGACTTTCAAGGTTTGTTCTTCAGAAGTCTTGCAGCTTCGGCTGAACTCTTAAAACATTTGCTTTGGGGAAGCCAGCTGCCATGTAAAAAGTCAGACTATCCTAAGGCTATTGTGTTGTGAGGAAATCCAAGCTAAGTAAGGAGAGCGAGAGAGAAAGAGATACCGAGAGATTGACTCAGCCATCCCTCCAGCTATTCCCGCTATCCCAGCTGAAATACCAGCCATGTAAAGCAATAAGCTATTTCCAATGGCTAGTTCAGTCAAACCTTCATGGATAACTGCACCCCTAGCTACCATCTAACTATATGAGGTAAGGAATCTCCAGGGAGAACCACCAGATGAACCTGGTTCAGCCTAAGTACTGATCATAAATTATTGTTTTAAGCTAACTTATTTTGCAATGGTTTGTTAAATACAGAAATAGATAATCAGAACAATACAAACAATACAAAAAAGTAATATGATGAAAACCCAAGTCCTTACTACCAGATTTATCAAGATATAACATTTTGTCATATTTGCTTCAGATTTTTTAAATAAAATAAAGCATTACATGAAAAGCTGTAGTAACCAATGTTCCTTATTCCATTTCTTTCTTCCTCTTCCCAGATACCCATTATCTTTTCTTTAATTTTATTTAAATTGTTGTTGCAGTACAATTTTCTATCTTTTACTCCCATCCCAACCCACCCAGATACCCATTATCTTTAATTTGGTGTTAATTTTTTTCATGCAGCTTTTATATCACTATGGATATACCAATAAACAATGGACATTATTTTTCATGTTTTAAATTTTATACTGCCAATATTTTACTGGAGGTATTATTCCACCACTTTCATTTTATTTACATTATATTCCTGACAGGCAACAAAGTGATATACATACCCAATTTCCTTAGATTTAATGCTTTATAGTACTCCATTTATAATACAAAATAATGTATCCATTTCCATGTTAATGAACTTTAGATTTGTTTCTAATTCCCCACTATTACAACCAATATACTGTTTTTAGGCATCTCCTTACAAATGTGTTTGGGAGTTTCTGTGGCTTATGAAACAGCCATGAGAGGGCTTGATCATAGAATATGATCATAATTAACTTTAATATTTTGCCAAATGGCTTTCCAAATTTGTGATATTAGTCCCATATCACTTTTGAAACAAGACATAACACAGTCAGAGAAAAACAAATACTGTGTGATCTCACTAATGCATAATCTAAAAAAGCTAACCTTATAGAAACAGAGTAATTGGTGGTTGCTAGGGGCTGAGGGTATGGGTAGAAGATGTTCATTAAAAGGTACAATTTTTAATTATAAGGTGAATAAGTTCTGGGAATCTAAAGTACAACAGGGTGACCACAGTTGACAACACTGTTGTACTTTTGAAATTTGCTGAGAGAGTAGATCTTAAATGTTCACAGCACACATACAAATAAAGGTAAATATGTAATGTGGTGGATGTGTTAACTAACCTTTTTTTAAAACTTTTTAAAAAGATTTTATTTATTTATTTTCAGAGTGGGAAGGGAAGGAGATAGAGAGAGAGAAACATCAATGTGCAGTTGCTGGGGGTTATAGCCTGCAACCCAGGCATGTACCCTGGCTGGGAATCGAACTGCAGACACTTTGGTTTGCAGCCGACGCTCAATCCACTGAGCTACGGCCAGCCAGGGCAAGGATGTGTTAACTAACCTTATTGTGCTAATCATTTCACAATATATACACATATCAAATGAAAAAACAAAAATAATTACAACAAAATTTTACCAAAGTAATTTGCAAGAGAAATTGAATAAAATCTTGACCTACCCATTTTCCGGTCATGGAACTATGAACAAATTATGTAACATTTTCAAGTTTCAATTTTTTTATCTATAAAATTTGGGAATTAATATCTAACCACAAATGGGATTTTTTTCTGATCATTTAAATGATATTAGCTATGAATAAAGGATAATTGATATTATAATAACCATCATAATTATTACTATTGCTATAATGATATCAAATATACCTTTATGGCTTAATGAATTTACAAACTCATTGTATGTATTTTACTTTCATATTATTTTCTGTGTAGGTGAAGGAAGATGAACAGTGTTATAGGCTGAATTATGTTTCCCCCACCAAATTCATATTCTGGGGTCTTAACCCCCAGTGCCTCGGGATCTGGCTCTGTCTAGAAATAAGGACTTCAGAAAGATAATTGATTAAAGTAAAATCTTTACGGTGGGTCTTAATTGAATATGACTGATGTTCTCATAAGAACAGGAAATTTGAACACAGGTATATATGCATATGTCAGACAAAGAGCATCTGAGGGTACAGTGAGATGACTGTCAATAACCCATGGAGAGAGGCCTCAGACAAAACAACCCTGGACCTTTGACTTCTATTCTCCAGAAATGTAAGGAAATTGACTTCTGCTGTTTAAGCTAAAAAATAAAGGTAAAAGACATTTATCACAAAGTAGGAATTTGGCAGCAAATTTGACAATATGTTTAATTAGGGGCACTATTGGCAATGTATAAATTGACCTTCCTAATCATTACTTTCAGGGGCTGAAAAAGAATTTGCTACTTGATAATAGTATTTTTCCCCAAAACTTTGAAAATATACATACATATATGCAAATATATGTAAGAAAATGTTCCTTCTAATATTTAGTATTCTACTTAAAGTTTATAGAACATTCTCACACACACACTCACATGAATTATGGCTCTCTTTGGAATCAGCTATAAAATAATTATTGTAAAATTACTTTGAGAAGTCATTCCAGAATTCAAGGTCTAAAAAATAAAATACCACTTTATACATTGTTAGCCATTTTCAAATGAATCTACAAAGTATTTATTAAATTTAATTACTTGCACTCCAGGCCCTTAAAAAATATTTTTTCTACTTATTATAAAACATAAGACTTTCAAATGAAATAAAAGCTGATATTAGAGAGCTAATATTTTTTATTATAATTTAAATTAATGAAGGATTTTTGGAGAGTATTAAGTATACATGTACTTCTTCAATATTTAACTTGACCATGGAGAATTGTAAAAATGTTTAATTAATAATTAAAAATGCTATTAGAATTTCCAAATTTTATATATAGAAATTATTCAGATAAGATACAAATATTGCCCAAATTGTGTTATCTTTCAAGTAAGCACATTGACATAACTAAATCTGAATTCACTATATGTCAAATACAAATAATTACTTATTTTGGAGGCAGTATCAACTGATATCATGAAATAGTTACTTAAATAGACTCTGTTAGGGTACCCTGAATTATTATTTTAATGCAGTAACTATTAATACAACAGACACAGTTTTGAGATGCCTTAAGAATGAATATAAACATCTATGACCAGACAATAATAACAGGCCAGTATGCAGGTAAAATTTTAGTAGAAGCATTGTTTTAGTGCCAATAAGAAAAGGCATGACTAGAGAACATAAAAGAGATTCTTCTTACTTATTTTAAATATAGGAGACAAAAAATGCATTAACTAAAAACAATTGATAGCTTCTATATTTTTGAAAGCAAAATGTTTCAACGGGTCGATATATATAAACTTCCAGATTTTGAAGCAGTAATTCATATTATTACCACTTTCTTTTTTAAAAAAGATTTTATTTACTTATTTTTAGAGAGAGGGCAAGGGAGAGAAAAAGAGGAGAGAAACATCAATGTGTGGTTGACTTTCATGTGTCCCCCACTGGGGACCTGGCCTGCAACCCAGGCCTGTGGCCTGACTGGGAATCTAACCAGCAACCCTTTGGTTTGTAGGCCAGTGCTCATTCGATTGAGCCACACCAGCCAGGGCACATTATAACCCTTTTGAAATGGTTAAACTTTGTTCAGTATTTACCAGAAATAATTAAGGGAAAGAAAGAACATGTTGAATGCTTTAAAATTATTCATTTTATTACCACACAAAGTTTTTCTGTGTCAAGCCTTTTGGTCATTTGATAAATTGATAATGAATACTCTCAAAGGAGACCCTCAAGGTCAACATAATAATGTATAGAAACTGACAAAAGAAAAGGTTATCAAATAGGATGGAGGCATCACACATTGGTCAGAAATGTTTGTTCATTTGTTAAAATATCCACTCAAAGACATGCTTATTGGATTTTAGAGAGAAGTAAAGGGAGGGAGAGAGAGAGGGAGATAAACATTGGTTGCCTCTTGCTCACACCCTAACTGGGGTGTTAGCTGCAACCCAGGCATGGATTCCTACCAGGAATTGAACCCTCAGCATTTTGATATATGGGATGACACTCGAACCCAGCCACACTGGCCAGGGCTGTATGTGTCATCTTTTTTATTAAAACTTGAGTCTCTACTATAGTTGTCCATGACCTTTGAAACTCTAATGAAAGTTGTGAACAGTCCCACAGAAATATGCATACTCCCCCCCACACAAAATTTTGTGGTCTTTTCCAAGGAATTTCATAGTCATTGTGGACTCTGAAGTGTCCATCTTAACATTTTAGGAGTAGGGTGATCTGTATTATTTGCATCCCAAGTCAGATATAAATCTTTATGATAAATTTATAGAATGTGGCTAGCTTAACATAATGATGTTTGGGAGTAGTGTATGAGGACCCAGTTCAAATGCTATGAAAAAGAGCAATCAAAGACGTGTTCATTTTAAAGAAGAAAGTTACAGGTATAAGTTGAACACCTTCATAAGTGTGCTCTTTCTTGTCCCCTCCCTCTCTCCCTGCCTCCCTCCTTCTCTCTCTCCGCATGGTTTTTCGTGATCTCTCCTTTCTCTCCAGCCATCCCTCCACCCCACGCAGTAAACCTCTGGAATTCCACTGTGTCTGTTGAGTGTCACGAAAAGTAAAAGTGATTGACCAGATGTGGTGCTTTTGCCCCACCTCTTCCCTTCTTTTCAGGAAAGGATGGAGTAGCCCAGCGGAGGCCCTGTGTTTGCCAGGTGGGGGCGGGTGTAATAAAGAAATTCGGTATCTTCACCACAACAGCTTGGGAAATGCATCGACTACAGAATGAACCTCAAGTCCACTTCCTAACAGTTTGCGAGTCCGCTCAGTGAGTTGCAACCCCTTTAATCAGAAAGAATTTTGTTTCTTTGGCCGCCCTCCAGCACCTGAAGAGGAGAGTCTCAAAGGCTGCTGTCTGTCCAGACTTGATCCCATCTCCTTACCATGGTCTCCCACCACTTCGCCCCGCAATCGCCGTCATTCTGTCCTTTCTCCGCCTCCAGCTAAGGAAATGGGTGCAAACAGGTCCTCGGACAACCTTAGGAGGGAGGGGCTTCATTGGTTGGATCCAAATCCCAGCGGGAGGGAGGGGCACCTGGAGGGAGAAGTGGATGCAGAGCAGTGCTGTGGGCCGGGACCCGCTTGGGGTGGGGGCGCCGCGGCCTCGAGGAGAGGCGGCGGGAGACCCTGATCTTGCTACCCAGAGTTAAAAGGTCGGGAAGAACTTGCTCAGCTTTTCGTTGAAAGCACACCGCTATCAACCCCGGGAGCTTCAGGGTGCAGACACGAAAGGGTGTTGAGCGGTATACAAAGCTCTCCATCCACATTGGGAGCTCAGCGAGGAAAGGAGGGGGCGAGGAAAGGCAGGTTCCGCCTCCCCCTGGCCCGCGTGCACACACGCGCCCACCGCAGCTCAGGCTGGCTGAGCGCGGGCTAGTGTGAGCGCGTGTGCGCACGCAGTGGAGAGCCTCTGCCCTCGCCTGACACCCTGCTCAGGGCATCTGGAGACCCTGGAAAACTGATCAGGCTTAAAGTATGGCATGTTGCAAAGATGGTTTCTGCCAAGAAGGTACCCGCGATCGCGACGTCCTTCGGGGTCAGTTTCGCTCTCCTGCACATCCTGTGCCTGGAGGCTTGGTGAGTTCTCTGGGGTACTGGGGGGCAAGGGGAAGGTGGAGAAGTGGCCGGATCCTAGCCCCCTTTGGCCGCCCACCCCTCCCAGGGCAAACCGGACCCTCCTGTCTTCCCTGTAAGGTCAGGGGCCAGAGCCAGGCTTTTCGGTGACCACATAAACGCGGAGAGCGGAAGGGTGCAAGAAGAGCTCGGGTGTTGGGGTTTGTGCCCGGCGTGCGTCTCTCCCGACCCTTTCTCTCCCTCATCCCTCAGCTCTGCATCCTTTAGCTCGGGGCAAGCGACTCTTTCCCTAGAAGATAATGTTTCCACCTGTTCTCTGATTCTTAAAATAATCCCTTTTTCCCTGCCTTTTTATTTTTTTTCATTCGCAGTTTAAACGAATCCCCAGGACAGAACCAAAATGAGGATAAATTATGCCCGGAAAATTTTACCCGCATCCTGGACAGTTTACTCGATGGTTATGACAACAGGCTGCGTCCTGGATTTGGGGGTATGAACGATTTCAAACGCTGAAGTGTGTCCTGTCTGTCCCTCTCTCGGTCTGCCTGTCTGTCTGTCTGTGGGAATATCATTAGGTATGCCTCGCGTGTAAAATGAAAAATCAGTCTATCTCTTTCTCCCCCTTTCCATCCCACCCTCCCTTTACCCCTCCCTCCCTCCCTCCTCTCTTTGGATTAGACCTCTGACAGAAGACCGCCCCCAACCACACTTTCCCAGGTCCCTGCCCCCTCAGAAGCTTTGCTTCTCCCCCACATTAATTACCTCCAGTTACTTGACTGCTGGGTGGGGGAGGTTGGAAGGGAAGAGTCAAAAATGGAAACTCGGGGCTCAGCTGCCCTGCTACCTTCCTCGTGCCCTGAGAATGGGGTTTCCCTGAACCTGGCCATTTCACTCAGAGGAGGTTGCATATGAAGCAGCTGAGCGACGTTCCTTTTCTATCACGTGGTATCAGTCCCCCAGCCAAAACCTCGGCCTTGTTCTACCTAGGACATGAATCTGGGGCACGAAGCTGCGTGCTCTGCTAGACAACCCAGTCCCTTCCTCTTCTCTCCTAAGTGGGATGAATTTTTAATTATTTGGGGAGGGGACAGTTGTTTCCTTCCTAAGACTTTGCAGTCAGAAGTGTTTCTTCCTTCAATAAATACAGGGTCCAACACAAATAACACCCTTTTTTATTAAAAAGTGTTTTTATTAAAGATTATAAGCATGTAATTCTGTAACATAACAATATCACACTCAAGCACATCATATGATATTTTAGGTGAAATGTTCAAACTAAAACTATAAAATATTACACCCATATTATTACCCTACCAACCACCGTCAAGCAGGTGTTACTTCTGAGGGATTCTGTATTTGTAAGAGGTCTACTAGAAGTGCATCCATAACAGTACCATTGCTCTTTTTTATATTCATATTCCCTTCGCTTACATAATGAGAATCTTTGTGGCAGGCATCGTGCTATGCACTAGGTTCACAGAAATCTCAAGTAACAATTCTTGAGATTCTTCAAGTAACCTCAGAGAAGGCAAGTGACTTCACCGGAAGTGTGGGTCCTGGTTTTCTGACAGGCGATTCCCTGTTTTTTCCATTATACTGAGCTTGATACCTCTCAGGAAATGAGTTGAAGATACAGGGTTTGTCTCAAAGGAGCTCTTATATTCTAGTAGTCTTAATACTAACAATAATGACAACTAGTCTTACATGTATTTATTTAAATTTCTACATATATCAGAATTTTGTAGGCATTACTGTTCAACCCTCACAACATCCTAGAGACAAAGCTATTACTACCCCCAATTTACAGATGTGGAGATTGAGGCTTGGGGAATTAAGTAAGTGGTCCAAGTTCACAGTAAGTGGCATGGGCATGATGTGAACCCAGTTCAGGTTGTGTATTTAAAAGACAAATCCATGCAGATTGGGAGGATACCAGATACTATGTGATGGGTATCACATAATATGTATTACAAGCATGGAGAAATGTAAGCTTCCTCCTGAGGATGTGTAGGAGACAAGATGATAGGAAAATGGAGAAAGGAAAAGGGAGCAGAACATTTCTGAGACATAGGACAGAATTAGACATGATTTAAAAGGAGTGTAGTCCCGGGTTACAAAATCTGTTGGAGAAAAAATAGAATTGAATAAAGTAGAACTGGATGGTTCTTTGGAGTCTAAGTTTTATTTTCTTTTAACAAAGATGCTGAGGACTGGAAAGGGAAAGAGATTTATACAGGCACCCAGCATACGGAAAATGATAGGCTGGAATCAGGCCAGGTCATCTGATCCAGACCACTCTCCCCTGGATTTTTTTGAGAAGGTTGTGGGGAGCCATTGAGAGCATTAATTCAGTCTGTGTGTTGTCAGTGATAAGGGATGAAAGATTCTCCTGGTTCTTTTCACACCGCCTCTCCAGGGGTAGGATGCTCAGCACCGCCATTGCCTGTGTGCAAATTTGGAAAGAGGCTTTCTTATGAAAGTGAATCACGTGCCAATGCACAATCTTTCCTCAGTGGCTGGGAAATTATGATTTTAGATCAAAAATAATTTTGTGGAGAATGTGTCATGTGATGTGATACCATTTATACCACATCAACAAAAGAGGGTTTATCTGCTCATAAAGATTTTAAACTTATTTCAAGTAAAGAATAAATAACAGGGGTATCAAATTGCATATTTTAAAAATATTCATTCAATAACTGATGTATCTGAACATACATAAAAGTGAAAAGTTCAAATTGAAACTATATGGCTTTATCATTAAATGTTGGGAGCTAAAATAATATCTGCCCAGTTGGTTATGATGTAAGTTATCATGCAAAAGGGAGAAGGGATCCAATGTACATGGATCCTTTTCATCAACTCTCCTCTCCCATAGTATTACACAGGCAATAAAATGAGTGAAATCAATCTGTGTAAGCCATTACTGGATTTTGGTTAGGTGCAGTACTGCTGAAATGTCTCAGAGGTGTTATTAGTCATCTTACATGTCACTGCCAAGTGATCTGCTCTACCACCTGGAGGTACTTTTACATCTTTAAGGGAAGGAGTTGAATTCACCTTTCTCCAAGTGTTAGCAGTTGATTAATCAGTAAAAATTTACTACAGCACAGTTTTCTGGCTCTGCTCATTAATATTTGTGGTAAGTGTGATTCATTTTTTAGAAGTGGGTCATCCTCTGTACATGCATAGTATTCCAAATGTGACAAAGGAATAGTAATTCTCACCTGCAGAAAATGTGTGATCTGTTTACAGGATGTTGTAAATGAAATACAATTCACTGAAAATAATAAGATAATTTATTCTTAGCATGGACTCTTGCTAAGTCCACAAGTTTGATCCCTTCCTTCTCTGACATTTCATGCTTTGCAGAAAGCTTGGCATTTTTAAAAGAAAATGAAAACAATTCAAGTTTTGACCAGTGTGCTAAAAATATGGATTTACTTCCTGGTTCCTTTAATCCTACTTTCACTCTTTGTGGAGCATTTACTTTATATCTGTTTATACAACTTAGCTGTGTTCCATTTAAAGTAAAGCTAAAAGCAAAGATCTGAATTGAAATTGGATGGTTTGTGATTGCTCAGTAGGCCAGGCAGGGGTTGAAATAGATTTAGAAACTAAATTACATATTTTTAACTCAGCAGCACAGCTTGCAATGGGGGAACTAAAAGGAACTGAAATGGTTCTCTCCTTTTCATCCCTCCAGGATCTCCTCTCCCTTGTTTCCCACATTCTCCAATTGGAGAGAAAAAGGGGGAAAGGTGAGAAGAGAAGGAAGGAGGCATGGTGTGAAAAGCTAGATTGGGACTTCTGAAGGGACGAAGTTCTTTCAGCCTCTGACAAATCAGTCTGCTAGCATCCTGAAGTAGCTTCTACCTGCTTAGAAGTGGCACACCAGTACACCGTTCTACAAAGAAGCTAGAAAAGTATCCCCCCTGTGCTCTTATCCACTTTCAACACTGTTATATGCCTTCTGAAGGATGCACAGCTGGGGTACTGACTGCCAGGAAATAGTTCAGGAAGCCAGTCCTTACCCATTTTCCATTTATTGAAGGGTTACACAACATTTGGTTCATCTCAGTTTTTTGATGCACCTGATTTGGCGCATGCTTCCGCTGTAGATGATTGCCTTAGATCATCTTTCACAACCTGTCTGAAATGGGAGTGATGCATTAGGGTCGATTTTGCAAGGCTGCTCACTAGCATAGCAGGATTTCACATTCACAGAGTCTCTAGAGTTTTGAAAATATTTTCACATATGACATCTAATAAGATTTTTACAACAAAATGAAGAAATAAGCAGGGCAGGCATCATTTCTGTTAGGAAGGAGACAGAGAAAAGGTGCCATGAATTGTCCAAGAACCCTTGAACTAGTAAATGATAAGACTGCAACTCACATTTCAGTCTGTAAAACCCTGGTCCAGCTGCTAACGTTGCTACATCCACTTCTAAGGCTTTCTTCCATCTTTCTGTTTGCAAAGAGTCAAATTTTCATTAACATCTTTTCTTGTTACTAAGTAAGTAGGTCATTAAAATAAGCAAAACTACATTGTCCCCCAAAGGAGCAAAATGAAACCTTTTATTTTAAAGCTTTAATAACATTTTAAAGCAGGAAAGACATCATGGAGAAGTGTGTACACTTAGGTAAATTTGGGATAATTTTTCCACACAAATGAGAATAACCTTACAATGTTTTCAAGTAATCTATAACTCAACCTAAAAATTAATGTGTCATGTGTTAGCTTTATTAATTCAATATCAACAGAGGATATATTTAAAAATATGTAGAGAGAGGGAAAAAAATCCCCTATCCACAGGGGAACAGCAAAGTACAGCTTCCTTCTCTTCTGATTTGTCATAATCATTCATTCATTCATCCACTCATTCATTCATTTGTTGACCAGTAGATATTTAGAGACTACTATGTGTCAGGAGCAATGTTCGTTTTGAAGATATGATTTTGAATCAGACACAAGCCTTGGTGAAACTAACAGCTGAGCAGTGTAGAGGGATAAAAATAACAAAGAAACAAATAACAAAATAGAGGTAATGCTATGGGACAATTCAATAGCATGTTAACACAAAGAATAAATAGGGTGAGGGATCTCTTTCAGATGCTGTAGTCAAGGAAGTCTTTTAAGTTGAGACCTAAAGGTGCCAGACATGAAAAGGATAGGCAAAAGTTGTTCTCATGAAGAAAAGACAAACAAACAAAAAAAGTGTCAAGATCCTAAGGCAGTTAATAGAGTAGTGTGATTTAGATAGTGAAGGGAGTTCTTGTGCCTTAGCCAGAAAGCAGAGGAAGCATCTTGCAGGACTAGCTTGGGATGGTAAGCAGATGCCAGATCAGGTAAGGCTGTTGAGGATCCTGTAAAGGAGCTTAGATTATTCTTTTAGTGAACTTGGAAGCCACTGGAGTTTTTTAGGTGGAGGGAATGACATGGTATGCCTTCCTTAGATTGTAGTGTGACCCTTCTGGCCAATGAATAAAGAATGACTTAGATCCCTGTTAGATAAAGCGGTGAGGCAATACTGGGGCCAAGGGGACCAGTGAGGCTCTTTTTTAGTTCTCTCCATTAAGTTAATGGCGGCTTAAATAAGGTGGTAGATGTAGTAAGTGTGTTATAAGTGGATAAAAGTGAGATTTACACGAAGAGTGATATGGATTGCTTATGGCTGGTAAAGGAAAGGGAGAAACCAAAAATAATGCCTTAACTTTTATTTTGAGAAACTGGGCAGAGAATGGTGTTATTTAACCTAGGGAGGGCTATGGGAGGAACAGTAAGTATGGGGATAAAATCAAGAGTTTGTATTTGTACATGTTAAGTTTAGGATACATGTGTAACATCCCAGGGGTTGTAGTAGTTGTGTAGATATCAGAGGAGAGTTTTCTCTTGATATATATAAAAGAGTCATCAGCATATAATGCTGTGAAAACAGATATCTAGATAAGAATGTAGAAAACAGCTGAGAGAAAAGCCCAGAGCCAAGCCTTGAGGAACATTGACAGTTGAGGAGAGGTAGAAAATGTGTGTAGAATTATCAAAGGACATAGAAAGAGTAGAAGGTGATACAGTGACAAAATTCAAGAGAATGGAATATGTTAGTTAAGAAGGACGGATGATACACCTCTCAAATTCTTCTATGATATTAAGTAGGCTTAGGCCTGGCTACATGGAGATATTTCATTTAATTAAGTTTTCATCAAATATTCATTAATCTAATAATATGTACTAGGCATTGTTCTAGAATAGCACTGGGGCTACATTAGTGAGCAAAGGAGATGCAATTTCCTGCTCTCATGAGCTGGCATTTTAGAAACTAAGCAGCAGAAATAAAATATAGAATATAAAGCAGGAGAGGGGTTCGCAGTTTTAAATAGGGTAGTTAGGGAAGACTTCAAATGAGCAGGTGATATTTGAACAATGATCCTAAGTAGGTAAGCACATAAGCCACATTTGGGTGTAGTTTTATTGGGTAGAAGAGACTCAGTGCAGTGACACTAAGTGTAGAAGCCAGCGCTGATGCAGTGAACTTTAACAGGGCTCAGGAGTGGGAAGGGATCTGTGTGATGTAAGGATGAGGTGGTGGAAAGCTCTGCAGGCTGGTAAAAACTTAGCGTTGACTCAGAGTCATGTCGTGATTGGAGGGATTTCAGCAGAGGGAAGACCCAAGGCTAATTTTTAAAGGTTCACCTTGGTTGCTGTATTTAGAACAGTCAGGGTCAAGGGCAAATGCAGCGAGGCTGTCACAATAAACTAGGCAAGATATGATGAACATTTTGACCAAGTTGATGGCAACGAAATCTGTAAGGTTGTAAGAAATGGTTGGTTTCTGGTTATATTTCAAAGTCCTAGTCTACTGATGTCAACTAGAATGTGGGATGTGAGAAAAAGGGAGGTGTCAAATCTGGCTCCAAAGTTTTTGACTTGAAAACCTAGCAAAATGAAGTTGCTAAGAATGTGGCAGAAGCAGACCAGGGGTGTGGGTGAATACTTTGCATGTGGATATGGAGAATGTGAGATCCCTATTAGATATTAAGTGGAGATGAGCCTACAAGGCAGTATTTCAGTATATGGTGAATATTTCAATATATATGGAATTTAAAGCCACAAAACTAAAGGGATTATCAAGGAATTAATGGGGGTAGAAAGGATTTACAGATATCTGAGCTCTGAAGTCTCCAAAGTTAAGAGATGGGAAACAGAGGAGGAATCTCTGTCCCAGGAAAACTAAGGAGTGGTCTTTGAGGTAGGAAGAAAACCTTGGAAAGTGTGTATATACTGGATGTTAATTTTTTTTTCAAAAGGGAGACAGATTTAATCAATTACATCTTATGCTTCAAACACATTAAGAAAGATAAGAACATAGAATTGCCCACTAGATTTAGCAATATCTGTAACATTAGTGATTTGGACAAGAGCAGCTGTGGTGGTGATGGGTATGAATTCTAGGTGGGTTTAAGAGGGAATGGAAGTTTTTTGCCTGAGCATTTGTACAGCAGAGCAAAGAAACTGGACAATAAATGGAAGGAAAAGTAAAATTGAAAGAGCTTTTTTTTTCAAAATGGGAGAAATAAGATTTAAAAAAAAGTTTGTGGGGACAAAAGTGTTGATAGGGAAAAACTAATAATATTGGCAAAAAGAATTTTAGTGGATCCTGAGCATGAAAACCAGATTACAATAGATGATGGAGTAAACAAAAAGGGAAGAATTAGAGGCAATTTGTACAGTGTTTTGATTTGTTTTTTTTTCCAGATGTTTACAACTAAAAGTCAAGGGAAAGAGGGAAGGTTGCCTTTTTATTAAGATTGGAAATACTTTAATATGTTTGTATACTATGGGAATAATCTGTTAAAGGATAATTTAATATCAGATTGGAGGGAGGGGATAACTGGAAACATGATCACCTTGAGTAGAACAGAGACTATAGGACCCAGAACAGAAACGTATTTTCTTATGCTCTCAGTTAAACAAGAAAGATATACTGTTACTATCATATCTTTGCATTTTCTTTAGGGAAAGGATAGGCAAAATGCTTTTGGCATTTTCTGAAATAGGCACTGTAAAATCTAGATATAAACTATTAGTAACTCAGTGGATATTTAGATAACATTTCTCTGGATTAGTTTTCCTTTAGATGAAAAAATACATCATTTCACATTTTTATTATTCTCCAGGCATTTTAAATTTATTTTAAGAAGACCTTTAGTGCACGGAGTTGCATTTTGTATTAATAATCATTGGTTCATGACACATTCTCATTATTGGTTCACACATAATCCTATTTTATTCACTCATCTATTAGTTCCTTCATTTATCATTATATAATAAACACACCAGTTAGATCAACAAACAACACAACCTTGGAAACAACTTTTATTCTGGTATGTGGTTTCCCTTTTTCTGTTCCCTGTCATGCCCACCTCAAGTAACCAGCATCCTGAATCCTTTTACAATCTATTCATAGGTTTTCTTTGAATACTGTTTTATCTAAACTTTAGTTTTTAAAAAATAAATCTTAATTTAAAAATTAATTATATTGAATATGATACATCATTCATTGATGCTTTTTTCACTTAGCTGTGTATGGCTGAGATTCATTCTCATTGTTGCCTGTTACCCTCAATCATTCATTCTGACTGCTGTGTGACAGTCCCATTGCATAGGAACCAGTTTATTCATTTGCTCTGTTGGCAGCAGGCATTTTGCTTGTTTCCAAGACTGTAGTGCTGTGAATGTTCTGGCCCAAATTTCCTGCTTTAAATGTGCAAGAGTTTCTTTTGCATATATATCCAGGAATGGATTTTTCTGGATCTTAGTGTAAGTGGGAGTTCAACTTGACGAGATAATGCCAAACTGTTTTCTGTGATAGTTTTACAAATTCAAACTCCCATTTACAGTGAATATGAGATTCAGGACCCACAGGTTCTTCATATCTATCTATCTATCTATCTATCTATCTATCTATCTATCTATCATCTATCATCTATCTACCTACCTATCGATCATCTATTTATTTGCCATAGAATTCTGGAAATGGTATTTTATTTTGAAATGATTTCAATTTTTCTAATTTCTAGTGTAGTTGAACAGTTTTTCAAATAAATCTTTATTGCCTATTAGAATTTTCTTTCTGTGAATTGCATTTCATCTTTTGCCCACATTTTACTGTTTTTAATTTTTTTCATGTTTATTTAATTTCTTTATTTGAAGAATTGACCTGGACTGTTACAAGGGTATAGGAAATGCTAATCTATAATGTTATCTAAGTAAAACTCTATAGTTTTCTGCTTTCTCTGTGTTATCAATGGCTATCTGTTGTTTGTTTAATATTCATGAAGGCTAGCATTTCTATATTTTCTAATGGACAAAGTTAGAGATTTAAAAAAATGATTTCACTCAAGATTCCTTGTTACTGCTGCTATAGTTCTTAAACACTTTAAGTTTCTTGGGTTTTGGAGAGGCATCGATAGTGGTTTGTAAGAGGAAGCTGGATGCATAGATTTAGGTGCTGAAAAATGACTAATGTCTCCTCACATGCACACCTGGGAAGGCAGTGTGGAGAACAAGCATTGACTAGTTTCAGCAGCAGCCAAAAAGCTTGAGTGTTTCTCCTGGTGTGACAGCAAATTGGACACTGTTATTGGAAAAGAAGTTAAATAGTGATATCCTTTGACCAGGTCTATATAGCTAAGTAGTTAACAGTGGAAAATTATCTGATACATTGTTAATTGCTTTCCTACTTTCCCAGCAAGTTAGATCCATAATAAAATAAGAGTATTACCCTGAAATTGATCTTGGTAGTTTGGGCTGTTTCAAAGACTGTTAAAGATCACTTTGTTTGCTTTAAAAACTGCCCATCATATTTTGGTATTAAAAAACATTTCCCTATTACCAAAGATAGAATTTTTAAAGTGTAATACATCTTTGATGTTATATGAATGCATGCAAAATGATCAGAACATGGTTTTACATGCAGTTGTCCTAAGATTGTCCTTCCAAGCTCAAAATTATCTGGTCTCTATATAGTTAGGTTCTTGGTAAGGTTGTTTTGAACATCCTCAACAGCAGTGTTAGAAGAAGCATCTCTAAGAATTTTTCTTAATTGCATAGCAACCATTATTTATCCAGAACTGATTTATTGGAAATCTATTACATTTTAGGCCTGGGGTAGTTCTGAGGGTAGATACAAATATAAATAAGATGCAGTTTCTTCTTTTATCAGGAAATATTTTTAGTTTAGCTGATGTAACAATGAATCTCAGTAATTTTTTCTCTTGGGGAGGTTTTGAAATTACTACTGGGATGATACTAGAAACACAATCAAACAGGGCTATTCAGCACCTAGTATGTGCAAAACACTATGACAGTTAAGAACTTCAGAGAGGATCAAGGTTTTGTCTTTGCTGTTAACAGGAGAAAGACAAGTTCAAGTAGACTGTAATAATAATAAGAGAAAAGTAATAGAAAGGACTGCAGGAACACAGTTCAGAAACTACAGATGAACAAAACAGGAAATGTAGGTGTGGCATGTTGTAATACTAGATACAAAATTATATATATAATTAATTACTGATTTATTATTTAATGATATAATCAATGTCATAAAGCTAGAACATACTTTGGAGATCAACAAAAGTGGGTTATAATTCTGACTCTGGCATAGAACATTTAATCTCTTTTAGCTCAGTTTCCATATCCATAAAATTTTCATGAGAATATCACCTTTGGTGTTGAAAAGATTAAATGAAGTAGCCAGTAGGCCTTCAATAAACAGAATTATTATATCTCTGTTTTTTGCTCTTTGGAGAAAACCCATTCACTGTGAGCAGTTCTACACAAAATATCCCCCTTGATCTGTCCATCCTCCATCCCCTCGGCTCCATCCCTAGTCCAGGCTACTGTCATTTCTCAACTGGGCCAGTGTGATGGCCTCTTCTAAGAGGCTTTCTCATATTCTTGCCTCCTTAAAATTTGCTGTCCATATAACTGCCAGAATGATTTTGTAAAAAATATAATTCAGATCACATGATTTCCTTACTTCAAACCCTTGATGATTAGGGGACATGAATCAAGCTTTGTATCACAACCCATATGCAGGGGCGGAGTTATGCTAAATATGAGAAAAAACTTGGGGAAACAGCACAGGAACAATGATTGACGTTTGTATCCATTTGCTCAGGCTCCCATAACTAAGAACCACAGGCTAGGTAGCTTAAACAACAGCAAGTTTATTTGTTTCAATTCTGGAAGCTCGGTGCCCAAAATCAAGGTGTCAGCAGGTGTTTGGTTTCTTGTAAGTCCTCTATCTTTTGCTTATGGATGGCATCCTTTCTCCATCTTTGCATAGTCTTTCTTCTGTGTGTTCCTGTCTCCTAACCTCCTCTTCTTATAAGGACACAACTCTCATTAGATTAAAGCCCACCTTAGTGACCTCATTTTAATTTAATTGTGTTTTTAAAAACCCTAACTCCACATACAGTCACATTCTGAGGTACGAGGGGTTAGGACTGCAATGTACAAATTTGGAAGAACCATGATTCTGCTCATAACAACCTCTTTGTGGGTCTCTCATCTGTCACTGTCATGTCTACAAGTTTTTTTCCTATGTAGTTTTAACGACTGTCATATAACATATATGATAAATATGGTGCTTAAAAGATGCCACCTTCAGAATGTGGGGTGAGTCTCTGTCCACACTCCCTAGTTTTTGTTCCATGTGGCGTTCATTTCTTTTCATTCTCTTCTTGACTTGCTTTGCTCCAACTCTGCTGGCCTTTTTCTGGTCCTTGAACATACTGAAATATTTTCTGCCTCCGAGACTTTCCCCCGAAGTTCTCTGTGCCTGGAATGTAATTATTTTGGCTCTTTCAATGGTTTATGCTTATCCCCCAGGTCTCAGTTTAAAAATCACTGATTGGAAGAATGGCTAAAAAGTCAACAGCGGCTTTCCCAGTCTCTCACACAATTACCAGTCTGTTTTGTGTCCTTTTGGATGACAGTATTCTTCCATTCAATTGATTTCTTTATTATACTCTGACTCCTCCAATATCACAGTAACACCATGAGGCAGGGAACTCACGAGTCTCCTTTACCACTGTTAGCACCAGTGCCTCGCGTGGAACTTGACACACCTCAAGTGCTCACCCAATAAATGTTTATTGAATGAACATCTGAATGAAATCACTTTACCAATCATATGATTTTAGGGTTTCATGCAATCTGAAAGATTTTGAAGGTCATATAAAGCAAACACTTAATAATGTCACAAATACCAATGTTGAAATTTTGAACACAAATGGAATCATTATAGTGCAAGAAGAATTAGTATTAACCCACACACCTTGAAATACATTTGTAAGGAAAAATATCATTGGCTTAATGCCTCCTTCTCCTACACTTTCCCCACCCCCATATAACACCTATAGTATTCATATTATGGCACAGGACCCAGTTTGGTACATAGTATTCTAAAAAACATAGCCCTGGCTGGCGTAGCTCAGTGGATGGAGCGCCGGCTGGGAACCAAAGTGTCCCAGGTTCGATTCCCAGCCAGGGTACATGCCTGGGTTGCAGGGCATAACCCCCAGCAACCGCACATTGATGTTTCTCTCTCTCTCTATCTCCCTCCCTTCCCTCTCTAAAAATAAATAAAATCTTTAAAAAAATAAAAATAAATAAAAAACAAATGCACACTCTCTGTAAACTAGAGTAAAATTAACATCATCATCTAGGAACCTATGAGACAAGCAAATAGTCAGGCCCCATCATGGACCTCTGTGATCAGCAAGCCTGGGGCAAGGTTGGCAATCTGCATTTTCACAGGGCAGCCAGGTGACTCTGATCCAGTAGGGTTTGAGAACCCCTCCCCTAAATCAATCTTCAAAGTAATTTTTAATTTTTCAAGAATCTTGTCAAACAGTCCAATTGTCTGGACATACTCAACTTTAATTGTCCTAAGTAACTTATCTCTTCTTGTCCTGACTCAGAGTGTGAAGCAGTGTTTTTAATACATTAGTAATTGTTCTTAAGAAACTAGCAGAATGATTATTTCCACTCTTGAACCACTCAGTAAAATCTCCATCTTCCGAGGTTCAACACACATCACCTGCTTCTGCTTCTCGGATCATTTATCTATGCCTGGAACAGTTTGGCCTTAATACGTTATTACTACTCTATTTTTGTTGTTTCAAATTGCTCATTCCATTAAAAATTCAATTAACTTCTCATGCTGTCTCTGTTTCCCAAAGATGTTATTTTTTAAAAATGAAAACTCATGACAGATCAGCCTGATCTATGCTTTTTCCCTGACTTTACTTCCTAAGGATATATTTTCCTTAGGATACTTATTCAAGAAAGAATTTTCTTGTTTTCCTTCAAAGTATTTTTCTTTCTATAGCTCAGTGTTCATCCTAAAGAGGGAGAAATAGTCTGATTCATTTTCACGAGGATAACTTCAGACCTAGGACATTAAACTATACCAGCTTCTCTGTCTTTTTTGGCATAAATCTATTTGCCCAAGCAGTATCCAGAGAGAGTAGCCCATCTCGATAGCAGACGTTATTCTATTGTAGTATGGAGTGTAGCCCCTGGTCATATGGTATTATAAACCATCATTTAAGGAAATGATGTTCAAGACGGCAACAAGTTTTCTCTTTATTAGTAATAAAAAGCTATATTACATATACTAATAACTGCTACTATTATGGAGCACATCATGTCCTAGAGACTGGGACAAGGGATTTACATATATTATTTCAGTTAATACTCATTAAAACATTTCCCTAGGAGGATAGATGACTTGGCCAAATTTAAACAATTAAAAAAGTTTTAGAACCACATTTGAATTCCAGAATTCCTGATTTTAAACATCATGCTAAGCCCAGATTGTGCAAATTTTCCTTTGTCTAAAATCTGCCTCAGCCCATGACTATGAGGCCAAACATACCCATACATGTGTTCCTTATTGAAGGAACAGTCTCATTTAAGTTTAGGAAGGAATTGTAGTAGTGGCCATTATCACAAGCAAAGAGAAGCTACTACTTAAATAGTACTTCCATGAAAGATTCTCTGTGTTCAGAGTCTCATATGAGCAGTTTCATTTGATTCTTATCTATGATCTCGCTTTATAAGCATGGTTGCTGCAATTGAGGGGTTAAGTAACTTGCCTGAGATCACACAGCTTTCAGGTGGCAGAGCATGAATAGATCTGATTTATAGGAGAGCTTGTCTCTGATCCCAGTCACCAGTGGATGGCCTGCCTATTGTTAAAGGTGACATGAATCATTTCTGTGCCTAAGTTATTTACCACTATTCTCAGCTGTCCAAAGATGCCCTTCTTACAGCCATTATGTTTTTTTCTCCTCCTTTCCTTATGACTTAGTTCCTTCTTTTTAAAAGTTCACTTCTTTACTGAAAGGCCAATCAGATGATGGGCTAAAAAAAATAACAAAGGCTAAAGCTTTTGTTCTCTGCACTGTCTGTCCTGACAGTGCCTGGGGGTGATGTATCTTTGGAGACACAATTTCCCGGTAAGTAATTGGTTATTTTGTTTTGTTTGCTTGTAAATAAACACTGCTTTCTAGTTTTGTTGTTCTTTTGTCTACTTTTTTTGTAAAGATGCACTATCTCACTGAAAAATTAAGATGCTTATAAAAATATGAAATTTGCCTGTATTTACTCTTGAATTATCAAAATCCATGTTACCTGTCAGATTGGCAATTACTTTTTCACACTTATTTACTTCATACCCGTTAGGTCCAGTTACAGAAGTAAAAACTGACATATACGTCACCAGCTTTGGACCTGTTTCTGATGTTGAAATGGTAGGTAGTTGGAAAATTTAATGTACTTTTTGAGGTTTAAAGAAAAAAGCAGAAAAGAAGGTAATTAGTATGTACTTTAGCTGAGTCACACAAAGTTAGAGCTAGAAAGTCAGAGAACAGCCAAATTAGACTCAGAGGTTTATAAGAAGTAAGACATTGAATTTGCATTTTAGCTTTAATGTTGGAGGTTTTTGGTTTGGTGTCGTACTCAACAAAGAAAAGAGCTTTCTTGTTACTAGTCTTCATGACACAATCTTGTGCGTAGTGGGTTTTTCCTAAGAAAATTGTTGAAGAGCATAAACTTAGTGCCTATTATTAATTTTGGATTGACCCTTTATATTATAGTACTAATTGCAGATAATGCTCCATGTTGGCTCAGTTGCTCCATGCTCCAACCCCACCAACCCCTCTTCTCCCTTGCTTTCTCTCGTGTTTAAAGAACTTAGAACGCCAAGCTCTAGTCCAGGTAAATTCATCCATTCAGTTGTGTTCTCTAACATTAAATATGTTTCATTTCAAGGTCCAATAGCCCACTTCATTTTTTTTCCCTTGCAGAGTCAAACCCTGGGCTCCTAGATGAATTTTCATAAATGTTATGAATGTGAAATTTCTTTTTCATATGTTTTACTGTGTCTTAAAGAGATGCTTACAGATTTATGATTTATTATGTAATGATATATGTTACATATTAACTAATTTTGTTACCAGGTCTAAAGTACAACTGTAATTACTTGGTGCTGGCAGTGTTATTAAATTATAGTTGTTATTTTTGAATGATTAATATGTATTATAATTTATCTAATAAGTGTGGAAGATTAAAGTATCAAGATGGAGATTACATGCTTTCATTGCTGAGAATACTTTTGTTCCATTGATTTAAGAAAATTTCTGCTGCTATTAATTTAATTCTAATTTGGGCAGTCTGTTTCATGAGTGGGAAAGAGGCTAACATTGAATGCATTTTTTGTACATTTATGTGTAATCGTCTGTGATTTGAATGTGTCATGAACTAATTTCCCTAGGAGTACACAATGGACGTGTTCTTCCGACAGACATGGATTGACAAAAGACTAAAATACGACGGGCCCATTGAAATTTTGAGATTGAATAACATGATGGTAACAAAAGTATGGACCCCTGACACTTTCTTCAGGAATGGGAAGAAATCTGTCTCACACAATATGACAGCCCCAAATAAGCTTTTTAGAATTATGAGAAATGGCACTATTTTATACACAATGAGGTAGTCGTTTTTTCCTTTTTCCCTTTTTATCTTTTCTTTCTCCCTCTCTCTCTCCCTTCCTGCCTTTCTGCCTACCCTCCTTCTTTCCTCATTTTCTTCATTTTTTGGATCTATAATTTTATTTTTAGAAAAAAGTTGATTCCAATTGTATTTTTCCATCATAGACTCACCATAAGTGCGGAGTGTCCCATGAGATTGGTGGATTTTCCTATGGATGGTCATGCATGCCCTTTGAAATTTGGCAGTTGTAAGTTACAATAAAAATGTTGTTAGAATTAATTACTATCTCATGTAAGCTGATAATTATATATTTGCATGTTTTTCCTTAATCCAACATTTAAATTTTTGTCCATGACAACAACTGTCCAAAATTTGACTTTTAGGAGATTGTTGGTTATCTAATATATTTAAATAAAAAAATAAAAACAATCCCCCCCCCAAAAAAACCTTAGCTCTATAGATAGCCTAGATAGACTGATTGACTCATAAATAATAGGTTAATCATCAGTGGTGGAGTTTAGGGAACTCGGAGCTCCTTGGTTGGTGGTGTAACATAGCAAGTATAAATAATTTTGCTCATTTTGTTTTGTTCTGTCACAAGCAGAGTCCTTTATGGCCGAGTTGAAAAAAAAAAAGGCCAAAGAACATTCAGGGCCTCTTGACATAACATAGATTAGAATAATATAAGCAGCATTGTTAGTTTCAAAGTGGCTGAAGCATGACAAAAGCATAGTAGACATGTGGTCTGATTTGTAGACAGAACCAGGCAACAGAGTGCCTTCGGAAGGTTTAAATAAGGGATATGGCTTCTGTGACTGACATGTCCCAGTTTCACACCAGCTCTTCTATGGAGAATGGATTGTGGAGAGGCTAGAGCAGAAGCTGAGAAGAGTTGGAGGCTATTGATTTAGTACAAAGATGGCGGTGGCTTAGACCCCCATAGCACTAGAGCAGAAGCTGGGAGATAGACGAATTTGGTGCATATTGTGGGGGTGAAGCCAAGGGGGTGAAATGAACTTGTAAGAAAGAATATGGAATTCCTTTCCCCTAACCACCCTTCTCTGAGATGGCAGCAAAATTTGATTGCCTCTTCTAATGTCTGCCTCAAATACTTGGTTTAATCAGAATCTGCCAAAAATAGATGCTGGTTTTTACTATTGCTTCAGATTCTTAGTCGCACTGATTGTGAAACTTGCCTGCTGTTATCATTGCTCACTGCTTAACTTAATGGGAATCAGCAGTCAGCAGTCTTTTTATAACCTCTGGTAAGCACAGTATTCATGGGGTAACTTGAAGCTAAAGAGTCACTTACTCCCTGACCAGTGACTTTCTGAGAGAAGATAAAAACAGAAAACACATATACAGAAAGGTGATCTCTCTAGGGCCAAAATTAAAATCCATTTGTGCTATCATAATTTGGATTTCACCCAGATAGTTCTTATCTAGGATTTTATCTTCCCCACTATTTTCCTCTCACTCTCCCTGCCCCCTTCCATCCCCAGTCCTGGTAGGAAGCACTCTTCAGGGTGATTTTAAAATAGTTCGTGTTCAATAAAGACAAGCTCAAAGAAGGAAATTAATTACTCCTTGCAAGGTGATGTTTAGGGTCTGGGAATTAAAGTGAGGGGTACATATTTTGATCACCTTCACCCATTTCACCCACCCCCATCCCCAACCTCAAATATTGAATTATTAAGAAAAAGATTATTCTAGCAAGGTAGGCTAGGCCAGAGAAGGCCACCTGATTTAAAATATCATGGGCAGGAACATAGTATTTGGGGACCTTAAAGGTATGATTAAGCATGAATATACTTCAGGAGGTCAATGGTCACACACAACTGTACACTGCTGAATTACAACATAGGCCTCACAGTTTGTTTTGCTAAGTCATCTGTAAAAATAGTTTCCATAGGTATCAACTCCTTTTGTAGAATTAAACAATTCCACTGAGGACCTACTGTGCTCCAGCCATTTTAGGGAGATTTGTGGAGGGTAGTATACAACTTACCTTCGTTCTTTTGAACTTACTTGTGTGTGAGCCAGGCTCTCTGTTCTGGGTAGACTGGTAAGCAAACAGTTGGTGTCCATTTGCATTGAACATGGAATAACAGAAAATGGCCTTAAATTGCTGCTGGGAGGGATGGCTAAAGATGGAAGGGAAAATGTCCTGATTGTAAGGGTTCAAAGGTAGTGGAACTGGTTGTGTCATTATATTCCCTGGAGAGCTTTACACACAGCATAGCCAGTTGTCACTGTAACACCATTCTCAAATAGCATGGGTATTGCCCAAAGGCAGAGTCTGGAATAGGTGACTCCTGCAGAACTTTCCCAGCAGTAGAACTTATTTTTGTTGTTGTTGTTGTTGTTGTTGTTGTTGTTGTTGTTTTATTATAGACAGCATTTCATATGTTTCTATGTAGCAGAGCTGAATTAGAATTGAAGAAGTTAATATTGTTGAAGCCCTGGAAGTGAGTTAGAATGCAAATAAGTAGTGGCTTGACTGCTTTTTTTTGGGGGGGGGGGGGGGTATTATTTCTGCTTTCAACTGCTTACTGTATGGAAACGTATCCATATGCATGGATGAAGGTATAGCATTTTAGTTGCTTTAGTTTCTCCAATTTTTGGGCTTAAAAACAAGAAATATGTAAAGCTGTTTATTTAATCTCTTCAGTATTCTAAATCTTAAACATGTTGAAATAAATCATAATAATTATTGTTTTCATTTATTCCACCTTTCTTGAACAAGTATAATATTCTTAGAGTGTTGTCCATCTCTCAGTGCTGATGACAAAGGAACACTGACTGTCACCACATGTTGTGCTCTTATTCAGATGCTTACCCGAAGAGCGAGATGATTTATACCTGGACAAAAGGTCCTGAGAAATCAGTGGAAGTTCCGAAGGAGTCCTCCAGCTTAGTTCAGTACGACTTGATCGGGCAAACTGTATCAAGTGAAACCATCAAATCCATTACGGGTGAGATGTTTAATGATTAAAGCCAACATGTTGCTTAGCATTAGCAATGGAGTTTTGTCCTAGCTTTTTCATGCCAAAATCTAGCAGGGGTGTCCAACCTGTGGCCTGTGGGCCGCATGCAGCTCAGGATAGCTATGAATGTGGCCCCACACAAAATCGTAACTTTACTTAAAACATTATGAGATTTTTTTTGTGATTACATGTCTCAATGTATTTAATGTGTTGCCCAAGACAACTTTTCTTCCAGTGTGGCCCAGATACATTGAAAGGTTGGACACCACTGGTAATGCTTTCATGGGACGACAGAAAGTTTCAGAAGTAGAAGTAACTGCATAAATCACAGTTCAGAATTTTTAAATTTATACTTATAATCTTAGATTAAAATAAATTCTGAATTACTTAGGTGTGAGTTAGTTTTCTTCAGAAAAAATCAGTAGTCAATTCTATTAAAATTATTTTCAACAGAATTCTGAGACAGGAAGTTTCACCAACTGATTTTTGGACACTAGGTTTTCTTCTTCCTGTAGCGCTTTTCCAAAATCTTTTTTTTTTAATTTTGCTTTACAAAAGTAAAAGCAAAATATAAACTTAGTTATAAAATACATTAAGGGTAAATGTTAAAGCTGTCACATGGGTGGATGGATGATTATCATTGATAATTCTTAGTCTAATTTGATTTTAAAATGTGAATGGAAAGAATTAAAGGATTTAATTTCTGCCCCATTTAATGGGAAAAGTTGGCTGATTATTGTTTGTTCTGAAAGTATTTCTTTCATATACGATATTGCTAGGAAAAAAGTAGTTTTTGAAAACATTCAATTATTAGCTTGCAAGTGAGATGGAAAACAAGTGGGAGTTGAGACTTGTGACTCTCGGGTTGTATGGTCTGAGAATGAAGCTACCGACTGCTAAGTCACTCCCTTAATATATTCCCTTTAGATTTAACATTAAACATATTTAACAACAACTACCAGGAATCTTATGGTTTGTTTTTCTTATTAGCTTTTTAGATTTTTATCTAAGTACCAACAAAACATTCTTGAATTTGGGGATGTTATACAGAGCCCAGCACAAATAACGCCCCTTTTTATTACAAAATCATAAGCATGCAATTCTGTAACATAACACTATAACACTAAAGCATACCATATGACATTGTAGGTGAAATATTCAAATTAAAAGTATAAATTATTATACCTGTATTATTACCCTACCAACCACACTCAAGCAGGCCTTATTTCTGCTGGACCCTGCATGTGGCTCTGTGTTATACATGTCTCTTTTTATTTTTCCTTTATATGAATAACATTTATAAATGCAGCTTTTCCCCAAAATTAAGTCAGAAAGGCAGCATATGTGTATATTTAATGTATATATGTGTATTTCAATTTTTTTAAAAATTAAGCTTTATGTGTGTGTATATATCCATTTCTACAGATTTTTGATAAAAGATTAAAATTTCTCTCAAAAGATGCTGAAAATGAATGCTAATTTTTTCCACATTACTAGACCTTTAAAATAAGGAGCACTGTGAGAACTTTTAAAAAATTATAACTTACTTTCTTAAATTGCTTAATCACTATGTAGAACATATTTTTCCATGTCTGTTTGCTGTGTACAACAGATCCTCTCTTTGCCGGGAATGCATATTTCGTTAGCCTGGAATATGAGTATGATGCCATTGAATAACTGGCTGCAGAACCAGTAACACATTTTCGTCATGTTTTATTCGTAGGTGAATATATTGTTATGACAGTTTACTTCCACCTCAGACGGAAGATGGGTTATTTTATGATTCAGACGTACATTCCATGTATCATGACAGTGATTCTTTCGCAAGTTTCCTTCTGGATAAATAAGGAATCAGTTCCAGCTAGGACTGTATTTGGTAATTGCAATTCATTTCTTGGGTATTTTTGTTCGCATTACATTTTGCTTGTGATTTCATGGGAATAACTCTTAGATATCATTTCTAAGAAAATATCAAATAGTAATATATCAGGCTATGCTGAGTAAAGAATCATATAAGCTTTCATTTTTTTATCTAGCCAATACAAAATAATAAGGCTTGAGGGGATATGGGCAATTCGTTCCTTCCTCTGGGGCAGTTTCCTCTTACTGAGACCA
The DNA here is from genome assembly GCF_019186645.2 of Phyllostomus hastatus. Taxonomy (NCBI): domain Eukaryota; kingdom Metazoa; phylum Chordata; class Mammalia; order Chiroptera; family Phyllostomidae; genus Phyllostomus; species Phyllostomus hastatus. The sequence goes on along the minus strand of NW_025333709.1, from coordinate 28,708,217 downwards.
GGCGGTAAAGACCAAGTGTGAATCTGGATATAATTTCACTGTTGGTGGTGGTCTTGGGCTCCTAGCCTAATGCTGTGTAACTGAATTAAAGTTATATGTGGTTATTAAAATAAAATATACTGGGAGCTTAAAATAAAACAAATAAAATTCATGCCTGAATGAATATGAAAGCCAAGAATCATTTGCTTTTTAATGAACAAGAACAAAAGGTTTAAATGTATTGAGTTGGATTGTATTATATGCTTACCTTATTAGCTCTTTATTATGTTCTATCTACATTTTTTTCCTGAACACAACATATATTTTTTTATTTTTACAGTGGCTTTTCATATATTATATTCTAAACTATATGAAGTCCAGAACACACAAATTTTAAATTTTTATAGCTGTTAAATAAGTCTTTTACATATCAGTTGGGCTTTTAAATAAAATTAGTTATGCCATTTATTTGATTGAATATATTTCTCAATTTTTTTCCTATTGATTGTGAGTTGCAAAATCATTCAGTAGTGGTATGAAAAGGAAAGCAATCAGAATTTCTCTGGGATGGAGGTGCAGTTCTCACAAGAGATATCTATCCATCTTCCCCTGCTTGTTCTGTTTGGTAGGATAAAAGCCAAGGTGTAATAGCCCTTATCACAAAGAGCGGAAGGGGTGCTTGTAATAAGGAACTAGGGAGGGTAGTGGAAGTTTCTCATCCCTCATCCCCATCCTGTTAGAGAACTGATAAAAATGTTATCTTGGTATCTTCAGTGGACTTGAGTGTGGGGATATTTTCCATAGACAGCCCCCAACACACACATACTTTTTATCATAGAAAAGATGTTAAAATAGTACTGATAAAACGCACAGAAGGGTCAGCTGGGGGAAAGGCAGGATATGACCTTAGGAAGGCGGTGAGCATGTGTAATGGCATAAACTACCTCACAGAGTTGTGAGATTTCACTTAGGGAATAACAGCACATTATAGGTGTTGAATAAATTTTAACTATGAAAAATAGGTGTGAAAGAGAGAAAACAACAAATCTAAGTTTTGGGCTACAATGGGTTGGGATTTAAAACTTGAATAGGTTACTTATTTTCTTTATCCATAAAATTGTGAAAACACATCTCTTCTTCACAGACCAGTGAGAATTTAGATTTAGTGCAGGAATCGCACCGGGCACACTTAGACCATGTTAGTGACTCTCCCATACCTCTCGTATGTAGGGGCGGTTAATTTTGTACTGACTTGATTTCCTTGGCTTGTTATTGTTTTTAAAGAAAACATTGTTCTATTGTGTGGTAACAGCACTGGGCTAAGTTATCGCATTTATCTCACTTAGTGCTCACACTAACCTTTGTACACTTTACGTTCAGAAGTGGCCTGACTGGACAGGAAGTATCTGCTGAGGCTGGACACCAGATCAAAGTCCCTTACCTGCTCTGCAAATAATATTAACATTTCAGGAAATATAGTCATTAAAAAGTAAAAATAAAATCACTTGTATACATATTATCATTTTTCTATGGTTTTAAAGAACTCCTGGGACAGAAAATACTGACCTATTATTATTAGGTGCCTCTGTTGAAGAGGTGGTAGTGTCATAGAGTCGACTCTGGGGCCAGGCAGCCTAGGTTCTAATAATAGTCTGCCTATTATTAGCTGTGAACCTTATTAGCTGTGAACCTTATTAGCTATGAACCTCCAATGCATTACTTCTGCTTGTTTCCTCATGTGTTAAAACAGGATGAAATCCTCAGGGTTGCCATGTGGATTGAGTTAATTTGGATAAAGCACTCAGAACATTGCCTACGACACAGTGAATATTATTTACCTTCATTTGAGAATTACTGCTTGATGCTATAATGTGAATGTTCTCTGTATTTTGTCACTACCTGATAAGTTTTTAATGTTTTCTTGGTTGGCTACAAACTGGTAGCCACTGTTTGGCCTCACATACTCCCAAACAGTAGAAATGTCCAGTGCTGTGGGGAGGGATCACCTTGATTATGACTGTACCTACCCAACATTTTCTATCCAGAGAAGACACTGTAAGAAAATTCATCAGTATATATTAAGGATACTGGTAATACTACTAATAATGATTGTAAGATTTATCATATTCTGATAGGGGTCATCTTATTTCATCTTTACAATAACTCAGTGAGGTAGGTGTTATTAATATATATGAATCAGCAAAATGACTCAAATAGATTAAGGAACTTGTACAAAGTTACATACTTAAAAGTGATGGACCCAAGACAATTTCTTTCTAACTTTGGGAATTTTGCCATTTCTCCTGTTGACATTTGACCTTCATATGAAGATATGGGGGCTTGTGAAAAATTTCAGAGCTGCTGGGTGAGAGTGTGTGGATATGCCTCGAGGGTAATTTGTGGGCAGCTTTTTCAATTAGAAATGTGACATTTGCCTCTGCCTTGTGCTCATGTGCCAAGACACATTGGTTTTGATTGACCAGGTAAATTATGCCCAACAAATAAGTCTTCCAAAAACCAAGATGTGTCAAAATGGTAATAATTAGACTGTTCAATGAGGTTCTAGGATGGTATTTTCCTAAGAAAGTTAAGTTTTAAGTATTTGAGGGGCATTAGCAATCTATTTCATATGAGAGTTAGGTAAAAAATAAATTTTGTGCTGGTATTTATCTTCCCTCATTCTTGTTTTCCTCTTTATTCAAGAAGAGAATTTACTGGGTCAGGTATACACTAGAGATCATGCAAAAGAAAAACTAAAAAAAAAGTCAATTTAAGTATGAAAACTAGAGTGAGTTAAATTCTCTCCAAGGGCCTTCTATATCCAAAGTCGTATACCTCCAAGCTTTCTAATTATTCTAGTATAGTAAAACATTAAATCTGAGTAAATGCCAACTGGCATATCTAAATCATTCCTAGTTCATTTTTCTAGGAGTGGGCAGCAAGAATTTTATACTTGTGTACAGCATTAACCTACTCTTACATGTCCTCTCCAAGCTCCTGGGCCAACCAATATGGTGCATATTTAGCATTCTAAAAACAGGAACTGTCATTGATACTTGAATGTGTCAAAAATATTCTGTGGTTATTGAAATGTGTTCAAGGGTAAGTGCCAGCTAAGCCATTTAAACAGATGCACTGTCTTCCTCGATGTAGCGGGGAATCCATGGCTTCTTATTTGAAGGGCTGGCTTCTGTTTGTTATTCCGTTGGTATTTATTTGACCAAATGCCCCACCTAAACAGGTAGAATAAGAACATCCCTGTCACACTAGGAGTTCTTTAAATTTGAACTCCAGGCAGAGAGAACTTTTTAATGTTTAAAGGGATGGGCGCTTCAAATACTTAGTCAGTTGTTTATGCCAGTTATTTTCCCAATTTTGCCAACAGTCATAAAATATAAACTATAAACTTTACACACTTTACTTTAAAAACTTTAAAATCAAGTTGATTCAAAATAAAGAGAATAGAAAGTGGCCACAGAATCAACATTTTTTTGCATTGATGTCTATAGCATCATTTAACATTTTCATAAACTTGGTGACCTACTCCTTGGTGATCTACCCCTTAACAGAAAGTAATTTTTGGATTCATAGCTCAGTATGCTGCTTACGTGAATTAATAAGGTAATGAGGACTAACCATATGATAGCAGGAGAAGATGAAGAGTACTATTTTTGGTCCTCAGGATAAACCATTCTATTGCAAAAGAAATAAAATGTGCAAAGCAACATTTCAAAGTTGCTTATATATGATTTTGGTGTTTTTTTTGTTTTGTTTTGTTATTACAGCATTATGGTCTTTGTAGAATTTTTTGAGTTATTGTTAGTATTCTTTATTTAAACTGTACTCTTCAAAATTTATTTCCAAGTACTTTCAGTATACTATCTATAATATTAGAATAAATATACCTAAGAAAGTTGTCGAATATACTTGAATACTTAATAGGCCATTAAACTTAACATATTAAGAGTAAGAAAAAAACTGATTTATCTTCAAACTTTGTAGCTAAAATTTTTCAAAATTAATTTAGGGTTTATTCAATAATCTAGCCAGTATGGGAATGGTGTCATTTTTTTTTTCTGAGATTTTAAAAGGAGGTCTTACCTTTGTAAGGTCTTTTTCTGACATAAAGTCCAATAAATTCATAATACTGCATTTTCATAGAGATTTAGGTATCTGTACATTTCATCAAATAAATGTTTTAAAATCTATTTTATACTAATAATGCTAAAAAATCACAGAATATTTTTAAAGAAGGAATACAACCAAATTCTCAAATTCCATTCATTGTATAGTGTATAAAATATTTTAAGATCTATAGCTTATATGGTGTACAGTTGCTCTAATTTTTCATGTTCTAAACATTGACAATTTGAAAGGGACTGGAGAGAAAATGGATTGGTGAGAAGCTGAAAAAAAATGAGGTTTTATTTACTGTGCATTTATCATGTGCCTGGCACTATGTAATATATTATGGTAAATTTTGAAGCAATGTTTGACACTTGCTTTCAAAGAGGCTATGCCCAATGAAGTTGTGGAAACAAAGCTTATGTGCATGGAACAATTAGGAAACATAAAGCAGACTATAATGCTGAGCTGAGAAGACAATATGATCTCTACCTAAATCAAAATATTATTTCTTTATTGTTGCATGAGGCTCCTAATCTCTTCAGTTTAACATATGGATTTCAGTGAGGGATAGCCATGGAGTGGAATACATAGTTTAGATGCCTTCATTAGCATTCTTGTTGTCATCATTATCATCATCATCATCACCAAACAATTAAGGATCAATCATAGGCATTATATAGAATGCATTTAAATGAAAATAGTAAATTCCCACAAAAATTTCCAAGATTAACTATGTAATATGGATTAGATATAAAGGTAGACAAAAGTAGACATCTTTAATACTTCATTTCTCTAGAGTACCAAGGGAAACTGGAACTTTTCCATTGAGAATGAGAACTAACCTTTTCCCCAGGCTGAGGAAGACTTTCTTGGAGGTGATATACTTCAGAAGTCTACTTATGGAAGAAAAATGCCTCTATTCTTGTTGTAAATATTTTCCTTCCACCATATATTGATGATTAATATATGTCTAATATTTTTAAAGCCAAGTTGTTCTAGAAATCTACTTTTCCAAGAGTATACCTTTATTGTTTTATATAAACTAAGGTCTTTTACAACTAGTAAATTATCTTAATTCAATAGGTAATATTGGTTAAAGGTTATACGTGTCTACAACTTGTGCTTTTTCTGGTACTAATGCTCAGTAGCAGGTGGGCCATGTCTACCACAGGAATTCTGATGCTCTCTGACTTTTCATGCTTCCAACTTTTCACTCCTAGTTGAGAATCAATATTTCACTGAGTAGCACTTCCTGTAAAGTGTATGTGTTGAGTTTCTTGGGTATGTTGGCTCAGATGCAATATATGCTAGGTGCTTTGCATACTTTTAATCATTATGGCAAACTCAACAGATAGATAGCAAATGAAGCCCAGTGAGTTTTCATAACAATCCAAGTCACAATGGAAAAGCCCATACAAATTCTACTGAGCCACTAGGATTAAAATCCTCCATCAGGATGATTTAGTTTGAATTATAAAGTCTGTTACCCCAACCACCACAACCAAATGCCGAGATTTGTTTGTTTGCTTGTTTTTACATAGAAGTAATGGTAAAGTATTTTGTCTCTTTGCTCTTTTGCTTTGAAGGAATAACCACAGTCCTCACCATGACCACATTGAGCATCAGTGCACGGCATTCTTTGCCTAAAGTGTCCTATGCTACTGCCATGGATTGGTTCATAGCTGTCTGCTTTGCTTTTGTATTTTCTGCCCTTATCGAGTTTGCTGCTGTCAATTATTTTACCAATGTTCAAATGGAAAAAGCCAAAAAGAAGAAATCAAAAGCCCTCCAGGAAATTCCCGCTGGTCCAGCGCCAAAAGAAAAGCATCCTGAAGCACCTCTGCAGGTATTTGACTTAATCTTCTTCAATTTAGAATTTGAATTTTTTGGTCAAATTTACATGGCCAAGTGAAAAATGAGAACTTGAAAATGCCAATTTGTAAGTCATTTAAAAATCCAGGAACATATGAAATGGTAATTGTAAGTTTAAAATTTAAAACTGTGATTAATGGTTTAAGAATTAAACAGCTTTGGATTAGCCAGAGAGTGCTGGTTGTTTGGAAGTTCTTTTCAAAATCAAAAGTTTTTGACAGAAAAGGGCAACATCTTCTGTATACTAATTGGAGGGACCTATGTATATCTTTGAGTGGGTTGGAAATGTGTTTTAGTAGAGTTCATTTGTTGTGGATGGATATTAGGCTCTTCCATGAGACAGTGATGAAAGCATTCCAAAGACCCCCACACAGGAGATTGTGGGGTGGCAAAACCATTTATTCATGTGGAAGCCTGCCCTTGGGTTTCTAATGCACCATCTCTCTCCATCCTACCATGGTAAATCAGGGCCAAAAATAGAGTCAATGCCCAGATGTCCTGTGCCATGCCAAGGCTAGTTCAGCCCAGTCCCTCTCATCATCCACTTAGCTTAGCTTGCATTCCTGGCTGCCATCTGTTGCTGTGCTGAGGTATTCAGGCTCCTGCCTGGAACCTGCATGTGGAGCTTACAGCCATCGGCCACCAGGCTGCTAAAGCCACATGGCTGTGGAGAGAGGATGTGCAAGTCACAGGCCACGTACTGGTCATGAGCAAGAGAGAGAACATTTTGCTCTCCTGAAATTGTATTAGCTTGGGTTTGGGATGGACCAGGTGCTTTATAAATACACAATACATTTTCCAAATTTTTATGGGTTTTTGATAGGCCTCCTTCCTAGTTACACTGACAAGCCTCTTTGGTCCAACACCTCTTCCTGTGCCCCCCAACATTCTGGTAATGGAAAGGGAGAAGCATTAATCCCCTTGGCGAGTGTGAAGCTGTAGCTTCCTGGTGACCGAACAGACTCATGCTCCTCAGTTTATTAAGCTCAATGTCTAATTCCTGTTGCTCTCCTCTTTTAAAAAAATTAATATCTACTTAACTACTGGTGGTAACACATTGAACAAAGTAAAGCAGCGGTCTTAACATGGCTCTATACTAGAGCTGCCCCATGGGGCTAGGTAGGACCTGTGCTCCTATATTAAAGAAGAAAATAAAATCAATAAACAAGAAGACCAATAGCGGGAGTTGAAGTACATTCAAGATTGAGAATTCTTGTTGTGAAGGTACAGAGCCAAAAGGATCTGGAAACCTAACAAGAGCTACTGTAATTTACATTGGACACATAAGTGATTCTGTGATTAAAAACAAACAAATATTAAAGTGACCTGTTCCTTATGAATTTCAGTTGTGCAAAAATTGCGAGGTCATAATGAAAATAAGAAAGCAAACAGGAAGCCCTTTCCCTCCCCCTTGTCCTGCTTGAGTGTTCTCTACTCTCTCTTTCTCACTCTCACTTGTTCAGCTTCTGCTTGTTTCTTGAATCAGCAAAGTGTCTGTGGTCACTTATACACAGTTTTACTGTAGTTGCCACAAATGGTAGACTGAAACTTCTTTTGTTTGTACGTGCCCAAATCAAAGTGTGTATAAATTATTGACTTTATTTTCTGTAGGTAATAACTTATTCCCTTACTTATTCATTCATTCTTTCTTTTCCCCCCATTCATTTAACAAATATACATTTAAAACCAATGATGTGCCAGACCCTGTTTATGGTCTGAGAATCAAATTTGTATACCCTCCCACCCCCAATAGAATGTCCTACACTGTGGAGCTTACATTTAAGTATGTAGGACAGAAAAAGGGAGACAGGTGATTTTTAAAAAGACAAGTACTAAAATGATCAGTGTGTTCCGTAGTAACAGTGCTATGACTGCTGAAGGAAAGGCTGGAGCAGTGTGAGAAAGGTGGGATTCTGTTCAGAACACAGTGGTCAGGGAAAGTAAGTCCTCAAAGGGAAGATGACAGTTTAACAGATTGGGTTTGGTGTTCATCCTGGCAGGGATTCACTGTTTGGGTCCTGAGTTTATAACTCTGCTCCTACAAAGCCTTGGGTGGTGGTTCTCCCAGAATGGCATGTGAGCAGGTAGGGAAATTACTGCTCTCTCATTAAGTAAGTTTGGATAGCTTACATTTTTCTCTATAGATATTCATTTTATCGAGATCTTCAAAATTATTAGAATGGATTTTGTATACTATTTTTAGTTAGAAAAACTTGGTGGAAGAATTCTATTTACGATTTCTCTTTTAAAAATACTAACTCCTGGATATGTTATTTATTTATTGTTTCTGTTTTCTAATTAATCATTCATAATTTATTTTAATTCCACCTTTCTCCAGGCTAATTCTGTTACCCTTCCCTGCTTCTTGAGTTTCATTCTTATTCTCACTTTTTATTTAATAATAAAGTTTTCTTTTATTACAATGAGATTTCTTTGCATATAGCTTTGACCATACTCATAACTTAAAAAAATATTGTTGTTCAATTACAGCTTGTTTTTATTTTTTTATTATTATTCAATTACAATGCATCTTTTGATATATGATATTAGCATGGTTATTTGCTAAATATTCTGCAATTATGTTTCTGGTTTTCTCTATAGGCTAAGAATTATTTGTAATAAAATATTGAAGTTTCCCAACAGGATTTTGTTTGCTTAATTAGCTCCAGTGTTTATTTTTAGTTCAGAAATGTCAACTGTACAGATTTGAATATTACTGACATTTTCGTTACACCCTGAGTGTGCTGATAGCTTGTAAGTGTTTGATGGCTGTGTGAAAGAGTTGGTTTTTAGTTATGAAATCAACTTACTTAAAATACTATTATTTCTCCCTCTTAATCAGCCACCTCTTCTCTTTTTAATCTTTCAAATACCAAAAAAGATATAAAAAATCCTCTTACTAATAATATGATTATGTGGGATTTTAACTGTTTTTGTTTTATACACTTTGATATTATGATATTCAATATATAAAGATTCATAACTGCTCTATTTCCATATCAGTCTGTACATTTAATCATATAATAACCTTTTTTGATGAATATTATGCCTTTTCCCTTTAATTCTATTTGGTCTGATTATAATACAGTATATTAAAATATAATTTCTTAATATTAGCTTTTGTAATATATTTTTTATTGCTAAATTTTCCTTATTCTTTTGTTGTTCATGCAATTTGGAAGCTACATGTCATGATCATATATTACTAGTGGTTAACTTTAAGTTTTAAAACAACATATTTCTACTTATAATTTGCTGGTAATGTTGAAATTATAAAATATACTGAGTTTCCCATGTAGCTTATTAACTCCCTCTAGACCCAGGATTGCTCATATTCAAAGATTCTGGATGTAGAGACTATATATATATAATTTCTGTTTATATGTGTAATAATATATAATTTCATATATATAATTTCTATCTATAATGAATTGCTGTAGTTCTCTTTTTTATTTTTGCAAAGTGATGAGACTCCTTGCACTATTGTTACATTGGAATATTGTAAATACTTAAAAGGACTACTTAATCAAAATAAAACTATTCAGCAGAATTTCCAAAGGTGAGAATGAAACCAATACTATTTTATTTACTCCTTGAAATCTCTCTCTCTCTTTTTTAAATTGTTGACACTATTACATATGTCCCCCAACTCCCCCCTTTTACCTCCCCCACCCAGCCCCTCACAGGCATTCATAGGCAGTGTTGTCTGTGTCTATGGGCTATGCACTTATGCACGTATGTTCTGTGGATAACCCTATTGACTACAGCAATCATCATTGCTGGTAACTGCTCAGATGAGCATGCACATCCAACTGTCTAAGCCTACTTTGGTTCAGTAACTCCTGTTGGCAGCATGGGCCCAGTGCTACATGCAAATGGAGTAATCAAGATCAAGAAGATGCAGTTTGTTTGCAAAGGGCATAGGGTCATAGCATTTAAGGGTTGGAAAGAACTTTTATGATAAGTGTCAAAATAGACAGCATATGCTTTATGTCCTCTACAGGTGGGACTATGCATGTGTGATAACTTAGATCTCCACAGCCGTTTACTTGAACAGTGTCAATGTTCTAAAGACAGTGATTAATGGGTTGGCTTAACCATCCCCCTGACTCCAGACTGCTGCCAGAACATGGCTGGCTTTGGAGTGTCAGTTGTCATCGTATGGCTTCAATATCAAATTGAAGGTTGAAGACATATTAAAGTTGAGGGAGAGAGAAGGAAAAAAAGAAAAATAAGGAGAAGGAAACAAGAAGTGGGAAGAGTGTGTTAAGAAAAACAGTTTAAAACATGTTACTGGAAAGAAATGTCCTAAAAATCTTATAGGTTTGGAGTTTTAGTAGAGATTCTAATCAGATAGGTGACGTGCTTATTCAAATACATGTTCTAACTTGTATGACTATACTGATTTGAATGATGTTGCTTTTGTTTAAAATGTGTTTAAACTCCTCTTTTGGAATTGCCTTCACAGTCTACGTGACACTTGGTAATTTGTTAGTCCTTTGGTTAGGCTCAATAGTGGTTTAATTCATTGTTACTCTTATGTGACCTGTAGACTGTTAATGGCCTGGCAGAGATTTATAGTGACCATTTTTATTCTTTGAAAATTGGAAAGAAGGCTGATTGGCAGAATCTAAAGCAGCGATGGGCAGCTTGAGTATGTCTTTGAGCATCTCAGCAGGCAAAAGCAGCTGTTTCCTTTTGGCTCAGCATTACTTGGATTCTGCCTTTGACTCTATCCTTTCACTCTGGAGTTGAGGTCCATTCTTGTGGTTTTATTCCTCCATACCCTTATTCATTCTTAGAGTAACTACTGTTTCACTAATGTGGGTGATTTGGACAAAAGGATGTTTTGAAAACTAAGCAACTATAAAATACAAAGGAAATATTTCTTAATGAAATCATGTTTTAAAAAGTCACTTGAGAATACAATATATTCTATGGTCCTTGTTCAGTCAGAAAGTATGCACTAATATATGCATACTGTATCTTGAGAAAAAAAGTATGATATAATAATTAACATCACTTGAGCTGTTAAAATGTGTTAGATACTATGTGATATGCTTTAATGTATTGCATAATTTTGAGCTCACAAGGGCTATTTTACAGATGAGGAAACTGAGGCTTACAGTTGTTAAGTGATGCACTAAAGAAATGGTAAAACTCAATATTTAAATTAATTCAACTGTGTCTGAGTTCAGAACTTGTCCTCTGAAAGTGTACTTTTTAGTATTTAATTTATGATATGTCTATAAGGAAGATGTTAATATATATAAAATAGCCTAACACAGTCTTTTATTAATATTTCTATGAATAAATAATAATAGCAAAATACTATTATTATTTTGTCATATTATTTATATGTGCCAGTAATAACAACTTTTACAGATTATATCTATATATATCATTCAATTAAAACTTACATATGTTCTATTTTTATCCGTGTTTTAACTAGTGAGAATATTAATGAGTAGTGATCAAGTAGTCTGCCAAAGGTCATCTGTCTGGTAAGTGTCAGGGTTGAGCCTGCAAACCCTGTATTTTAAGCCTCTGGCCTAATGACTGATTAGAAATTTGGGGTGAGGGAAATGGAGGTTGAGATGGATGGTGATGGCATCATTCACTGTGATAGAGAAAGGAATGAAGCACACTTAATGAAGAAGCTAATGGGTTCAAATTTAGATGGGTAGAAATTTTCATAGTAGGGCATTTTCTCCTATCCCAAGATAATGATGGCTATTTTTTAAACAAGTGAATACTTCTCCACTGCTTACCTTTCATTCCCCATCTACCTATTTTTTGTCTATTTTTTCCACTGTAACTATTCTTCATGAACTTTTCAATTTTAAAGTGTCCCTATTTCTAGAATTAGTTATTTGCTCTGCTTGAAGCTTTTAAGAAAAAGGCAGTATAAAAAGAGAATATATAAATAATTCCAGGTACACTTTGAATTCCATAATGTAAGAGCACTCAGGAGAACCTCCTTTTTTACTATCCATCCTTCAAAATCAAACTCTAGCCTTATTTTCCATGTTTGGCCTACGCTGACTGATCTCAAGGATCTTAAGGATTGGGTCTCAAGGATCCACATCTACAAACCTGGGACCAGAAAAGCTTCCAGTGTGAATTAAATTACATCATGCATATGAAGTGCAGAGCACAATGCTTAGTATTGTGTAAATAATAGCTATAACTATTATTATTCTTTATTTCTTTAAGCATCTTCAACATTTAAAGTATGAATTACATGTTTTATGAGTTATAATATCCTGAAGTATTTTGCTTGAACTGTTTCATATGTGAGTGCTATATTTACCTAGCTAGGTGACAAACACCTTAGTAAAATTGATCATAGCTTCATTCTGTTTTCTCATACAGCACATAGTATAGTATTTAATAGATACAGTTGTTTAATGATGGATTATAATGCACCAGCTATAGGACTTGGACAAGAGCAAGTGTGGTGCCTCTAAAAACCAAAATATTTTTCACCCATTTCCAAAAACATCTGTCCTTTATGTATTGAGATGGCCAAAACACCCATTTAGTTTTTTCTGTAAAATTAAAGACACATTTTTCATTTTTACCAATACTTTATTGATTAGGATACTCTGAGTATGTCAGCTATCTCTTGTGTGGTATAACATTGATTGTTCTCAATTAATGTCTCAATTTAATAGCTATGAATTTCAATTGGTTTACCCAACCATGGAGTGTCATACAGCAAGAGATCTCCAGCACAAAACTGCAAACCACTTTTGACACATTCAATCAGTAACAGCACCTTCTCCATACACTGCACAAATCTTTTTTTCATTCGTGTTTCAGTTGTATTTTTACCTTTCTTGAAATAATAAAACACAATATGCCGAAAATGTTGCATATTTTCTTCCACGTTCAATATTAAAATGGCTACACAAAAATTCACCAATTTTGATCTTTTTAAATGCATGCTGATATGACAGCTGTCACAATACAATCTAACAAAATTGTTCCAAATGAAGTTAAAGACAACTAAGACTACTAGAGCCATCTTATGGAAAAAACCAAACAAACCTTTTGGCCAACCTGATAAAATTCTCCCTTGCCGGATAAATGTGAACATCAGACAGACGTTCAGGAGTGAGCTGGAGCTGTGTCACTGTGAGCCTGTAGGGCAGCAGATAATCATTCTTAGCATTCTGAGACATACTTGCCAACAGTTAGACTTAGCTGGTGGACAGCAAGAGGGAACTGAGGAGGGTATTTTGAAAGCAAAACAAAGCAAAACAAAAGGCCTAGGTAAATCTACAAGTGCACCTGTGCATTATGAGGGAAGCATAGTTATCTGTCCTTTGGTCATTTTTGTCATATCATTTGCACAGATATCAGTGATTGTGTGTGACATCACTATTAAATACAATTATTTTCCAGTGGTTGGTAATATGCAAACTTCATTCCATTCCACAGCGGTGTACAACCTAGGTCAGTTTCAGATTTTTATTTCAATCATTCTTAAAGCTGTTCTTAGAAATGCTGGTTTTTAAGTAGTTTAAGCTAGCATGGAAAAACTTTCATTTTTTCATTTGTAATTATTTGTTCATACCTCAACTTAGTTTAAACTCTCTTTTCTTGGCAGTTTGAAAAAGGACATGAAGCAGTACTGTCAATTTACTTGACATTTAGGTGTGTTTGTGACAGTAGTTTAATGACATTCCTTAAGTCTTATATAAATTGTACCTTCCCAAACCCATACCTGTTTCAGTACAGAATGTTCTGTAGATACTAATGCCTTTTCAGGCAATGAGTAATTGCTTAATTGTACAATTATTAAACTGTATGACTTAAGTGTTAAGAATATCAGAACTGTGTTTTATCTCCAGCTGTGTATTTTATCTGATAGTTTTCCTATGTGTTATGTGTTGATTCATGAGAAAATGTCATGTTGCTAATGTGTGCAAACAAATTTTAGTCATTTAACAAGAGTTTACCAAGCAACTACAGTGGACCAGTCACTGTACATGGCACTATGGATTCCAGACAAAAATCTAAGAACTTAGTCTTAGGAAGGAGACAGGTCATTAATCTTATGGGTGACTAAATTTAGCGTAGAGAAGTGTGGTCCAAGTCTTGGTTTTACAGTAAGTCAAGAATGTTTATAGTAGTGTAAATTCATACTCATATCTTCACTGCTACCTTAGACCTGCGTGTCCAAATGCCAATCTATATATTCAATTACGTAGTGGAAATCTATCATATTTATAGAATACCTATTAAGTGTCAGCACACTGGGAATACTGTGCTCACTACTTTTATAGATCTGAGGAGAGTAGGGAGGTAGATGTTATATAGTTAATTTCAAATAATTAAATAATGATATATATGCACAACACTGTGAAGGAGAGGTAGAGAGAGTAATGATAAATTACATCAGAAAGAGTTGAGATTTCAAATTAGTCTTTGAAATGGAAAAAGTGACAAATTAAAGGATATCATTCGAGCTGACAAAGGGAGGAGAAGTAATAAATTTTAGTAGCTTATTGAAACACCATTCTGCATATTGTGGTAATTATTGGTAATAACATCACATGGGAAGAAAAATGCCAACATTAGCATTATAATAGAAAATGTAGGCTATTTCCTCATCCAGAAGGGAAATGCCATGATTTTAATGCTACATTAGGAAGGCTAGACATATTAGCTAGTGTTCAAGGAAAAAGTAAGGCAGCTTGTGAACCTAGTATAATACAGTGTAAAATGCATGTGCCTGTGAGTGTGTATGTATGGTCTACATACAGATTATTAGTAAATTTGTTCATTTAGATTCATGTATTATTTGTTTACAAATATCATGGCAAAAGAATAAGCTATGAAGTATATTTATATAGTACATAGAATTTGGAGAGGTAGCATATTGCTATCATCATCATCATCATCATCGTTATTTATTGAGTGCTACTAGGTGCCATGTATATGTATGTATGTGAATATATAAATATATTTAGTTGCTTTACATACATATACATGAGTTATTGTATATATGGGATGAATTGTTGTGTTGTTATATACTTAAGTCTATGGTTGATAAGGATGAGTCTTGGTAAAGTGTTTTGGACACTTTCAGATGCATGGTGCTGCTTCTCATCTAGAGAAACCAAGCGGGCACAAAAGGATTCCATCTCTACTCTCAGTTACCCAGTGTAGCTTTCATCATATAACCCAATATTTGGGCTTTTATTTCTCTATCACTTAGATGATGAAGTTAGGCAAGATTATAACTGAATTTCCTTCTAATTTGAAAATCTATGTCATTACAAATTCATGCACTCCTATAACTAATGCCAGGTTGTGTTATACTCTTTATGTGTACTTAATTTAGTAAAAATGAGAGAGAATGGTTCTTTTCAGGCTCACTGAGTTAGTGCAAAATAAATATTCAGGTTATTTTATGTTCGCCCGCTCAGCAAAATTCCATACTGTTGGATAGTGATAAAAATATCAACTGATAACTGTGCCACCTCATTGCAGATAGTATTTTAAACATTTTACATGCATTAACTCGTATAACTGTCATTACAATCCTGTTTTATTTTCATCCTATTTTACAGATGACTAAATTGAGGCATAAAGAGGCCTAAGTGATTTGTCCAAAATCATAGAGCTGTGAAGTAACTGACCCAAGAGTTAAACCCATGTAGTCTGGCTCTTAAGTCTAGTTTTCAACCACCAGAGATTGCAGCCCCTCAATTATAACCGACTGCCACAACTGCTTATACTTCACTGTGATAATTGCTGCATGCTTACTACCCATCTCAATCCTATTTTTCTGAAAATTGTGTTAATATTTATATTGCTGGAAATGCAAGCTATGCTTTGACATTTTATCCCACTTATAGCCAAGCTGTATCCTTTGTCTGGTAGTTCAGTTTACATAGAAGCCAAAGCCACAGGCAATTAGTCACCCTCTCCTTACCTCCAACTTTGCCCAAAATAGATATGGATTTTTGTCAAGGATAAAAATCACCAATTGATTTAGTGCAACCATTTCAACAAACTGTAGACCAGCCCATAGTTTTTTTCAATCTTTGACCTGTTAAACATTTAAAAAACGTTCAAAGTATTACTTTTATCTTTTGGTTTGCAATAACCAATCATACATGCATCAGTATATTAAATTTATATTATTTATTTACAATGTATATTTAGAAGAATGCTTTGAAGATTGCGGGGAAAATTTTAATGAAGTTCAAGAGATAGTTTTTGCTCTAAACAAATTTATATGATGTCATGTGTCAGATAAACAAGGGGAGCAAATATTCTGTAGGGACTAAGAGATTTGTAAAGACACATGCTAAACTTTGGAAGGAGACTCTGGGAGAATTCAGCCTGGCCATGAGCTATCCTTTATTGATGGTTGGCAGATAAAGGACAGTGGCAAGGAAATGAGCCAGCTCATTACTGTAAATTTCATTAGTTGGCTTGTGATATTTATGGTTAGCTTGAGAATCATTCTAGAATTGCCTTATAATTAATAAGCTATTATTGTATGGTTGGAATTTTTATTACTTCTGTGTGTACTCCATTACTTCCCTAGCAAATCTGGCACAGAATTGTTAAGAACCTAGCAGATGCTCAAGAAACACCTACTGATTGATTTCATTTGTCATACAACTGAAATAGAAGTGCAACTGCTTAGGAAAGGCAATGCATGAAGGAACCACACATTTTCCCTGGGGAAATTTTATTGTCAAATGGTTTTTATGGTGTTTCAACTTTTTATTAATTTGGTAATTTTTCCCCAATCATGTTAGCAATGTGAATGCCCAGCTCTATTTTTTAGAGTGAAAAAATTTCAGTCATCTTCAAAAATATACAGCCACTTGAAACAAATCTCAATGTTTAGCTACACTTCCAGCAAGTTCTTTTTCTTAAGCTACTGAGTAAGATTACTCATCCCTTATGGTTTATTTAGCTAAGCTGCCTATGTCCATTTTGCTATTTTGAGGGGGCTAATTTTTCCACAACATAATATACATCACTAAATCTCCAGCTTTTCACTCAGCTTCAGATGATTTAAAAGTTTCAAAAAACATCAGTTTGAGCATTACTTATTTTACTTAAATGAATTAGAGAATATTAAGTGTAAAATGTCTTTAGTAGAAGGAAATTTGTATGTATTGTGGTCAATTTAATAAGAACACACTTTCCACTCAGATTGTATGGCATGATATGTGTTTCTTAATATTTTTCTAGTGTTTGATATTCCACAAGCTTCTCACCCTACCTGATTTCTTTGCTTGAATAATAAAGCCTATTCTTTCCCAAGATCTCCTTTGTGGCCCTTAGTAGTGATTCTGCATTTTCACACTTCTCTTACATAATTATTCCATAGAATTTTGTTCTACCCACTTCAACTTCTCTCTCTTGAACTTTGACTTCAATTCTTATAATTCTTATATCTTATTATAGATGACTAGTGTGGTTATTTTGTTTTCTCAAGTTTCACTATTCCCCAACAACATAGTCCAGTGAATTTTCCTTTTCTCTCAAATTCTTTCTCTCTTTTGGGGGTAGGTTAGCTAAAACAAACTTTTTCAGTTATTTTTACTTACTTTTTGTTTGGGTAATTGAAAACAATTGTGGGTTCCATAGTCAGAGAAAAGGCTGTCTTAAGGGGATTCAGAAAAGGGAATGGGGTGTAAGGATGAGGGTGGGGTTTAGTTTCTCTGTGAGCACGATGTATTTTTGACTCCCTGAAATGTTTCCCAAAGCCCGATCAGCTTTATGTGAGTACCAAGGGGTCCTTTGAAAGTAAAATACTATCTGATGAAAGTGTTAGATAAATAGAGGAGATATAGAGGGAGAAAGGCTCCACTGTTTAGCACATCTTTACTTTCTCTTTGGCCAGGTCTTTGGCACTTGAAAATTGACATTTTCAGAGAACTTGACAAGGTGGTAAGGATTCTCTATGCAAAAAACAGAAGGACAGCTCTTCTTATACAATATGATTTACTGTCATGTCTAGCATACCCAGTTATAAGCATTTCTGAACATCTGGGATTAGTATACTGGACAGATCTAAAAAAACATTTTGAAGAATACAAAGTTTAAGATCAAGGCTTATCATGGAACCTGGTGCCGAGTAAACACCCACCCAGTTTGTTGACTGAGTGACCAAATGAAAGAATAAATGAAGGCAATGTGGTCTCTGCAACATATTATTAATTGGAAAGAGAAGCCCTAGATGATAACAATAACAGGGAAAACTTTCACAAACCCAGTTCAGCATTGCTTTTTCACTTTTTGATGCCCACACAGAGTTGTGGAGTTACTGAAGGAAATTTGTGTGACTTTTGTTCTTGACCCAAAGCCACCTGGCTTCTTTGGATTTTCCCATGTGAAGCAACTACTACCCCAGTTCTTTCACTGGCTATGCCTTGGATTCTTAGTTTTGTTGTTTGGGTTCTCTCTTTTCCTGAGGTACAGGGGCTCCTCCATGGGAAGTGAGAGTCATGTTCAACTTTGCTGTTCAGGCTATCCTGAACACAAGCAAATGTCCTCTGGTTTTGTATGGGGAAAGATAAAGATCTAATTGATATCCTCCTGACAGCTGGTTTGAATGCAGAAGCTCTGACAAAGGGCATCATGCTTTCAAGAAGAGAAAAGGAAGTCTCCTTGGAGCTTGAAAGGTGTGCTTCCTGGAAAGTGAACAAGAAGCAGAGAGCCACAGTAACTGGACAGTTTATTCTGAGAGCAGATCCTAAACTAAAAAAAAAAAAATGCAGCAGCAGTGATTGAGTAAACAGCATGGGCTGGGCACTTGACCTTCACCAGCTTCTCCTTCCATGAAGAAATGAACTTGTGTTTGTTAAGAGAAAAGCCTGGTTTTATTAGGCTGAGTCATAATGAAAACACCATTTTTGCTGGTCTAAACTGGTTTTTAAAAAGGTCAAAAATAATCTTTTGAACTAAAGATGAGGCCTAGATTTTACTTACAATTGCCTTTTTTATAGCAATTAATAAGGTAGCTAATAAGAAATTGTCCTAGTGATTGACTAGCATCCTAAAATTCATTAGTCGGTTGTTTTTAAGACAAAGATATAGGTTAGAGCAGAGAATGTCAAAGCCTTGGCGCTGTATTTGTATGCCTGGGGCTGATGTGGGCACATCCTCTGAGGGCATCTTCATGCTCTGAGTAGAATTGTTTTGTTAGTTTATTTTGTTTTGACTTGAAGCAATTGAGGCTTGTGCAGAGGCAGCGTTTCAACAGGCACTCTCCCCTGTGCGTGGCTCACTATTGCTACTTCTGCAAGCAAGAAAGCCACTTTGCTAAAGCCTTAGCTGATCCTGAAAAATGTTAACATGCTCTCTGCTTAATATTTGCTAATGGGCTGATCTAAAAATGGCACCAAGGAGGTTACCTATTATCCACAGAACGAGAATACATTTTCTGGACTGAAATAGACTGTGTTCAATGGGGACTTGATCTGCTGACAGAAAGTTATATTAGTATCCCTGAACAATTCATTAAAACAGAATGAGATTTTATATGAGGAATCCTGTTTTGTTTTTTGTTAATTAAAAAAAATTCTCTCCATTAGTGGCATTCAATATTTAAGTACTCTTTTACTTATTTTTTCCATGGTGTTTCTTTGTGAGTTACAATTAATTTTTGAAACTCTGTAAATCATTAATTTTGTGCCTTTGGGATGGTAATATCCCTTGTACAAGGCCAAATTTATTTTATCAAATTCATTACTATGTATACTTTAAAGTAGCATACTGATATATCATTGAGACAGAATATGGAAAGATTTAAAAATCATCTTTTCAGTGAAACATGCATTTTTTTCCTGTCATCTTCAAATGCCTAGCAAAATGAAATTATTTTTTTCAATAAATGTATAACGAATAGACTGACTTTTTCTTTGTTTGACTGTAACTACCCGAGTTTACGCCTACTGTACCAGCGTATCATTTGTTCTGAACAAAAGTGTCTTGCCTTGACCAGAGAGTCACCCTGATGATGAAGCAAATATTAAAATCAGTATTAAAACTGATTTTAATACTGATTAAAATCTTCTAGCATTAAAACTTTGCTAAAGGATTTAAGTTAAATGTTTCCAAATAGTAATATAGATATATATGATGGTAATAGGTATACTATAATAGCATTACAGGTTAAAATTACAATCAATAGGGGATTTCAGAATCTCCTGAGACAATCTGAGATAATTATTGGCTATAATTAATTTCCTGGTTACTCTCCAGTCATTTTGTAGCCATTAAGAGTGATTAGCTACTCAGTATTCAAAATCATAGTGTTATAAGGTGTCAAAGTTCCAAGACACATAAAATTAAAGAAAACAGAGAAGAAAAAAGCATCTCAAGTCCTCATCATGCCGCAGTGTTTGCACAATGTTGCGACCATCATTCTATAGTGTGAGACAAATATACTGCTGCTTTGTTCTCAGGAGTTTTGTTATCAGACTATCTTTCTAATTTTGAAAGAAAGAAACAAACCAAGATACAGAAAGATGTGAAATTTGGAGCTGGAATCTGTGGGTGATATCAGAAGTATGAAGGTGAGAGGTGAGGGATACTGGACAAGACGTCCTCTCTTCCATGTCCCTTGCTGGGATCTACTGTGTGTGTTTCCTCAGCAATGTGATTTTAGGTTTTTTTTGTGAAGCACTAATCGAGGATATCCTAAAGTTTCATCGTACATGTTGGTCTGAATGAGGATAGATGCTGGACTCGTATGAGCAAGAGAGAGGTACAAATCCAATTGGTATATTCTAACAGTGGATAGACCACCTCTGTCATTGGGGATCGTGGTACTCTGCTTGATAGTACCATGTAGCACAGCCTGATTCATTACAGAGCCGTTCATGTCAGAAATAGCTGCATTAAGTAGGAGCATTATATATGTTTATTCCGGCCAATCTGCCAGCACAGTAGAGTGAGCACAATCATGCACTCTCAGCAGCGCAAGCAATGACACTCAATTTGTTGCTGCTTTTTCCCTGGCTCACCATAATGTTCTTCTCTAGTTTGAAAGCTTTCTATAATCTGATTATTGTATTTACTTCATAGTGTTCTTTCTTCATGTCAATACTACCCTATTTTCTGGCTGGGTTTTTATTTGTAATAGCAGTTTGATATATTTCCAATGGATAAACAAATGTAATTCTTTTAATGGTTAAAGTACAAATTAAATGTCCAATGGAGGTCTTATGGTTATTTCAGATCAGCTGGATAGGTTCATGGTCCTGGACAAGCTAGGTTCAGTATCAGGACAATTTTAAAGAGTGCTGAGAAGATAGAGATATTAGCCAGAAGCCTTCTGATATATTGAGTGTAGGTGATAGGTTGAGATGAAAAGAACATAGCTCCAAGTGGCCTGTGCTACCCCCTTGTAACAGCAATTCATTTGGTGTTAGTTTCTACATGTGCATGCCCCATGCTGAGCAGGTATACCTGTAATTAATGTAGGAAACTCCCATTTATCTAGATACTCAAAGAACCAAAAAGTTGAATTAGATAAGAGCAATTTTTTATTGTATTATGCAGTGTAACATATATGAATATGCCACAATACAATTTTAGTGCTGTTGGTTATGGTATCTGAATGCTTTGGAAATTGACAATGCACACGGAATTTAATCAGAAGCTCATTACAAAATTTAATTTCCATGTTCAGTTTTCTACAATTCATCAAGCTGACATTAAGAATTATTCCATCCCTCTTTTTAGACTGATCATTTTAACTGTTTCCTTCCTAATTACTCCACCAAGCAGACAACTGGAGGTTGGGAAACCTGAATTTCAGGCCGTTTGAGTTGTTACCGGATATTGCCAAAAATGTGTTGCACCAGAAAACAATTTTGAAGATGACTGGAGTAAGATGACCCTCGCCCCACAGGCCATCCACATGCATTTCTTACATTGTGAGGTAGAGACCATGTTCCTTCACCCTTGAATTGGGGTGGGCCTATGACCACAGTAGAAGTGGTGCTGTGTGACTTTGAGCCTGACCCACTTGGGTCCCCTTTCCTGGATCCAGCACTCATACTGTAAGGAAGTCCATGTCACATGGAGAGACTATAGGCAAGGTGTTCCAGCTGACAGTCCCAGCATCAACTGCCAGGCACGTGAATGAGGACACTTTCAAGGTGACTGCAGACCCAGCCACTCTGCCTGAAATGACATGAGAAACCCTGAATGAAAGCCACCTAGCTGCGTCCAGTCAACCCCCTAACCTACAAAAGATAGTGTTAAAGTGATTGCTGTTACTTAAAGCCATGGTCACTTAGGGTGGTTTGTTATGCAGCACTGGACACCTGGAGAGCACATGCTTTTAAATCAGGCATACTCGAGTTGAAATACTTACTCAAACTCTTGCCAGTTGAATGATGTCAGTCAAAATCTTAAATTTCTTGAATTCTCTTTATTTCACAGGTGTTTAATTTAGCATACTATAGGTGCTCAATATACATGTTTTCCTTCCTTCCTTCCTTCCTTCCTTCCTTCCTTCCTTCCTTCCTTCCTTCCTTCCTTCCTTCCTTCCTTCTTTTTCATTTTTTGCTTGTTTACTCCATTCCTTCCTATGTAAATTCAACTGAGTGCAGCTGCTTTCATGGTGGGCCATTTTAAACTGGAATATGTTAGTGCCAGGTGTGGACTTAATTGGACCTTTACTTAGAACGCAAGCAGACAGAAATCAGGATGCATTTTTTTTCCCAGTGAAAACTGCTGAATCACTGGTTCCAAAATCGGCATAAAATATGCTCAGACCTTCCACAGACGGCGTGTGTGATGAGATCAAGTGCTTTGGGAAATGGGGTAAACACTTTTAAAAAAAGCAATGTTTCCATCATTTCGCAGTGAACATTATCTGAATTCAGTTCAGGCAAAGAAAATCTTAAAAAGCTAGATAAAGGAAATGAAGGCATGAACAACGTGTTATTTGTAGGAATGACATACATTATCTCCTTGGCAACTGCAGCGTGGCATTTAATTTGGCAATCTATGTTGTGTCATCTCGGATGCCTGGAAGTCACTGTTTCCTATGGAAACAAAGGAAAGAACAACGTGAGAAAGAGAGTTCTAATTTTAGTAAGCTGGGAGAGTATTTTAAAACCGAGGGACCAGCAGCCTCCCACAGCACAACTAGAACTCAAAATGGCATTACATTTTCATTTATTAATTGCACAACGCTTTAGAATATGGATTAGAGCCCATATTTCTTTGGCCCTGCTGAGCTTTTTATTCATGCTTTGTGGTCAAATGATGATTCAAGATGTGTGTGTGGAATTTTCAATGTACAGGTGTTTGGTAAGTTTTTCATAAATAATAGGATATAACTTTATGCATATTCATTTATGTATTCATTCAACAAATATCTGTCGAGCATCTAATTTGTGCCAGGCATTGTGATGGGTTTGGAGACTATGTAGACTCGTTTGCCTTATGTCTTACAATTATCATGTCCATGGGATACAATGGCATTTTTTTATTTGAAGTGAGTCAGTAATTTAGCTAGCATTCATTGAGCCCCAGCCTGGAAATCTGATTATATTGGGAGCTAAGAGATAGCAGAAATGAACCACATGGCTACACAATATTTGATGGGGCGCAGAATGATTCTCATCATGGCTTTTCATTGGTCAATGATTTCAGTGAACATTCTTAAGTATAGTCAAGTTGTTTTCATCCACAGCCTCCAAGTGAATGGCTCCAAAATATTTATAATAGTGATTCATGCTCAATATAATTTCATTTGGTAGGTAATTTGATGAAACTGAATGTCTTAAATGAAGGAAACTCAGATTGCAATGTAGCAGCCTAGAGTCTAAAAGTTTTCACTTTGATGAAATTCAAAGAAGTTTCAGCATTATAAAATGCTACAGAGGCCCTAAACAGTTGCAAAGGGACTGCTTGATCACAGCAGGAGAATCATACGGCTGGTTGCGTGAGATTGAAGCATGCCCTCAGTGTTGCCAAGATCACCAGTGGGGCTCCTGGGAATTCTTTGATAGTAGTACTACAGATCAGACTTGAGATTTTTGTGGAGCAGAAACTTGGGATAAAGAGTTACCTCTTTCCAAGGATGATCTGCATCTTCCATGATTCTGTTTCTCCAAAGCATTGTCTTTAGTATTTATTCCACATCTGCTTCCAACCTCATCACAGCAGAAGGTACAGCATTTATCCACATTTCTGAGGTCTATTAAAGAATGACTCCAAGCAGACTGCTAAGGTCTGTCAGAGTCTTACAAGAAAGCCTTGCAATCTCACCTTCCACATAGTGATTTCAGGTGTTCTTCTAGCGTGGGGGAATAGAAGCCATATGCCTGATGTTATAATTTTGTATTAAAATTAATAGCCAGATTTCACTTCCTTGAATTTCCCCCATAAGGTCTTATTTTACTATGTCCTTTCGAAGAGACATATTTCAGCTTAGAATTTTCTTGGGTTTGTGGATTTATTCATGGGAGATTTAAATAGCATTGCAGCTGTACAGAAAAGCTGTTCTAGTGTGTGCTTTGAAAATCAGCTTTTCAATAACTGATAGCTTTAGAACTATGATTGAGAGGAAAAATCCAGCCCTTGTTAAACAAGCTATTTCAGCCACAGACTATGTGTTTCCAGCAATGTGAAGAAGGAGAAGCTCATATTTCTCATCACTTTGTTCCTGGGGAGGCAGGTTGGTACCCACGGGCCTTATGCTTCTCTTGTGCAGCAAGCAGAGGAAAGGGAAAGGGGGATGTTGGTCCAGGAGGTGACTCTCTTCTGCTCAGCAGCAATCATTCAGTCATACTTTTATTTCTTAGGTGCTTTTAAAAAATTTAGTCATACCTTTAAACAGGCAGATGTATGAAGTAGGAGAGGAAAAGCATTTAATTCTGGTTATCAGTTAATATTCCAGGATCGACTCATTAAACAGTCCATTAACTACTGTATTGGCCCAGGAAGTATAATCTGGGTAGAACAAATGACTGTCTTCTGGTTTCCAAGTGGATTTAAAAGTGCTGCTTTTGGCTATATAGCTTTGCCAAACTACTTACCTCCTGAGACACATTGTGTGAAGCTCGTTTTTGCTTTGTTGAGTGTACAGGAGAGAATGATTTTGGTGTGGATTTATTTCAATACAGTTTACTCATCATTTATTTATTACTTATTCATTTGACTTATTTTTATTGAATAGTTCTTAGTGCTGCGCTAGTCAGCAAGGGAAGGAAAACAGTAAAACTATATTGCAGCACTACAGAAATGTGTAATCTGGAGGGGCATGTACACAGTGTGCTACATGCTGAGCTAGGAAAAAGCCTAAGAAGCTGTATGAAGATGTAACAATCTGGATTAGAGTCTCTGTTGAGGGTGGGGATGGAGGGATTCTGATGAGGGTGATGGTGATGCCAGGTTACACTTCACAGGGGAAGCAGGAACTCACTCAGTACTATCTTAGGGAACATGAAAAGGAGACAAAGGCAATGGAAGAAAGGAGGCCATGGGAAGACAATGTGCAAAGACCCAGCAAGACAGTAGAACTCACACTTGTAGAAATAAATGAAGACATTGAGGCTGGAATCCAGGTGTTTTCATTGGCTTTCCTCCAAAGCTGATGCTGTTGCAAGGATTTATTTGCAAGCAATTTATATTTGAGGTGATCTTAAGAAGAATTGTAAGGGAAATGGGATGGAAAGGAAGAAAATCCAATAAACTGTGATCAATCAGCAGATTTGCCATAGCATGCTCATTGTGCTAGAGACTCTCCCAGGCATATGTGGAACATGCTTCAGAACTCTCCCACTGTGGGGGCAATAGGTAGAAAAATAGGTAGATTTGGAAAGTACTGAGGTTAGTGGAAAAGAGTAAAGAAGATGGAAGTAAGAATTGCTGAAGTTGTGTGGCTTGGAAAGGTAGCAGGATAGTGTGCTGGTGTCAAAGATCTAACGTACAGCAGGAGGGATATATTTATTTGGATAAAGATATTGTTTCATTGAATATAAATATATCTGTACATATATTAGACTTTGAATAGGGGCAAGCCTGTGTCGTAAGGGTAGAAATTTGGGGCTTTTCCCCACTTCTGTATCATCAGAACTAAGATCGGTACCTGACATATAAATAGGCTCTTACTACACAGTTGTTGAATAATTGAATAAATAAATGGGTGGATGGGTGACTGAACAAAGTAAAAGTTTTGTTTCCCTCTAGTGTATCTGAATGATGTACTAGACATATGGGTCTCCAGGATGGAGACAAATTTGGGAAGTAAACATTGAGTTTGTGATATTGAAATAAAGATGGTAATTCAAGCCACTGGATGGTTTGTTTATGTGAAGACTGAGAAAATTGAGATGTATAAGAGTTGAACCCAATGGAAAGATAACATTTAAGGTTAGGTAGAAGAGAAGCATCCCACACTGGAGACTGAGAAAGATAAGGTGAACAGCACTAGACTGTGGAATTTGTGGGAAAAACTTTAAAGAAGAAAGAAATGATCAATAGTGGTGGCTTATGCTATGACCATATGTAAATCAGATTTTAAAAAGAGCCTATTGGAATAATCAATCCACAAAGAGTTTCAAGAGAAAGATGGAAAGGGAAATAAAAGAACAATGTGTTGAAGAATAAATGACAAATGAGGAAATGGGGAGAGTATGTGTAGACAATTCCCCCTCACACTTACAGTGTTAGAGAATAGCAGCTGGAAGGGGTCCAAGTTCAAGGAACTGGTGGAGATGATATTTCATTTGCTTCTTTATAAACTGACAGAAATTTAAGTACACAATATGTTGAGACAGTGCAAACATATTCAAAATTGCTAATATACTTAAGTAGAACAGTACCTATAGGATTCCTGGTTTTATTCCTCTCTTTAAGCATCCATCAGCCCAGAAGGAAAGGTTTTAAATTGGAGTCCTTAATTATCTCTTCCTCAACTGGCAAATCTGGGCAAGTTAGGTTTCTGTTAGTGCTTAGCATTGCTCCAAGAAACGGAGCAGACTATCTTCTCCTAGGAATGGAGAAGGAGATGAATTTTGAACAAAACAAAACATGTCGGGTTCCCACATATTTCCAACATTTTCTGAGATGGACAGTTACAGGCTTCCTTTAACATTTATTTCTGTTGAAAAATACATTGAATATCTGATTATAGAATTTATGGGAACTTACATAGGAATATTTTACCTCTCAGAGACTTATCTCCACATCTGTCTTAGAATATGAAATGACAACAATATGATAATATATAACAACTATGGATTACTTACTGTATTCTAGGTAGTCTGTTGCACACCTTACAGACACAACTCCATAAATAACTCTAAGAAGTAGTTACTTGTATTATCTTTGTTTTACCTGAGAGACATCTGAAGCGCAGAGAGGCTAAATAATTTCTTCAAAGTCTCATAGCCAGTATTTAGCAGAGTCAAAATCTTGAATCAGTATGATTTCAGAACCTATAGCTCTGATTTTATTTTTTTAACTACTAATATACTGATACATAAGAATAATGATGAAGATAGGTATTTGGTAGCTTTGGGTTATAAGATTTGTTTGTAGATTTGTACAGAGGGCAGATTTCCCTTGTTTCTAAGCAGATATTTGTGTCTCCCAGTTTCTGGTCTGCTTGGCTGAAGCAGTTATCTTGGTGATGTACATTAATGTGCTCATGAGCCACTTGCCATAAATTGCAACTCAGCTACTGGTTCAATTCATGCTAAATTTGCAATCTGCCTTTACTGAAGTGCAAAATTGGCTTTCTTGTTTTAAAGTGGTACAACATGCAAATTAGTCTCATACCTTTTTTTCTTGCTCAAGTAAGATTATCTAGGCTCAGATAAAGTTTTAACAATTTCGCTTTGGACGAACAGCTGTTTCAGCTTGAGGGCCTTGTTAAATGTTGAATGGCTTTGATAATGCCCCATTGGAAACTACAGCTGATAACAAAGTACTAGTCCTCAGGACAAGTCAAATTACTTCCTGGAGAGAAACCAAACCGGCTTCAGCTCTTTGGAGCCTTGTCTATTTGACAATATAAGAGCCACCAACCTGTGTCATGGTAGAATATCAATTTGTTCTGCTGACTTTATGTGCTGTTTTACTGTAGATTGAGTAGATTTGTAATGAATTGTTTAAACAGGATAATTCAGCATAGGCTTTATACCAATTGACTGTGCTTCCATTTGTAAAGAGTGGAGAAGGGAATTGGTTAAAAATATCAGAGCTTACCCAACAGGTGGCTTAAGGAGTCCTCTTCTGCTGTGTGCACATGTGTACACAGGTTTATATTACGTATAATTTGGCACATGCATTGTTGGACTTCAATAACATTAATTATTTATAGATAGTTACATATTTAAGAATCATTCTCAAGTCAAAATCAAAAGCTAGTGCTTACATTGATACTTTTCCTGGGTTACAACTAAAGTTGAAATTGCACAGTCCTATACATCAAGGGAAAAATGTTTAAGGTTTGCCATCGATTTGAATGGTCAATTTTAAAACATATTTGAAGGCTTATATTCAAACTTGAGGGGAAATTTATAAATGAAAGTTTGGGCACAGTTTCCCTCCAACAGAAGAACATCCTAAAAATATTTTTTATCGTATAAAAAATGCAGATTTGACTGGTGATGTTGATTCATTTTTAAAACAACTTGAATAGGTTTCTTCAATCAAAGAAGTTTGCTCAGCTGGATTGTATTTCTTATTAAAATAAAATTTTCTGTAGAATAAATGATCTAATGTAGGCTTATCTGTAAATATTTATGCCTGAATGTAGAACATAGTTAGGAAAAAAACTAATAGTTATAAGCACATAGGACAACCAAGCACCCCCCCCAATAGGAAGAATATTAAAATTAATTGGAGCAAGAACAATCTAGAAAAACTCTAGAGCAGTTTTCACTTATACTGGAAAGGAAGGATTAACCAGAAGGTTTTTTCATGTGTATGTATGAGATAATATGACTGAGAGAATAATATAGTTTTTAGGTTATAATAGAAACTTAATAAATCAAATCCAAATTTGATTTTATTCTGAAAAATTAAAATGTTTGTAAATGTTACTTACTTGGTTTGGATTGTTATGTATATATTTCAGGTAAATGCTTTTCTGTGTTCTTTCAGTCCCTTTAACACATGTATTTGCTATTACAAACAGCCTCTTGAAGTGGTTAAAGTATGGATTTGGGATTCAAGTCATGATGCTAATTCATTTTTTAAAGATTTTATTTATTTATTTTTAGAGAGGGAAGGGAGGGAGAAAGAGAGAGAGAGAAACATCAATGTGTGGTTGCTGGGGGTCATGGCCTGCAACCCAGGCATGTACCCTGACTGGGAATTGAACCTGCGACACTTTGGTTCGAAGCCCACGCTCAATCCACTGAGTTACGCCAGCCAGGGCTAATTCATTTTAATTATCTGACCTTTGGAGAAGTATCCAACTTTTGTAGGCTTCAGTATCCTCATTGGAAAAATTAGAATATCAATAATATCCCATTGGTGGTTGCAAGAAATATGTGAGGCTATTTGTGGAAACCATTTAGTGTAGTGCTTGGTCTACAGTAAGTGTTCAATAAATTGTAGAGATAGATTCAAGATTTCTGCCTGGCAAGTGCGAGTATCGGACATTAATTATGTTAGAGTAGTCCCTGGATGTAGAGCTTTGACTTAACTGCCCATTTCAAAAGAAAATAAGAGAGAGATGAGAAAAGGCAGATTTAGAACATCCTAAAGAGATCTCAAATTTTAATTGACACAGATTATTGGCCTTCCTTATCTTTATACCACTGAGAGAAGTCTTTGAAAACCATGCCCACTACTACCAGATGCTGCTCTTTCCCAGCAGTTCTTTCACCTGCTTAAGACTGAGTTGCCTGTTCCTAATAGTTGCAGATCACATGCTGCTTCCACAAACAGGCTTTCCTAGCCGTCAGGCTAGGTAATGTACTCCTTAACTTCTCCAGTTTTGCTTTATAGCATTTATTGATTATTATAACTTTTATAATTCTTGCAAGAAATTTCAAGAACTGTGTTTCTTCTCTGCACTCCCAATGCCCAGCAAAATAAGTTAAAGGTTGAACACTCAATACATATTTGCGAATGAATGATTTAGTTGGGTGAATCAATGTCTTCAGTGAGTCCTTCATGGGTTATAAGTTTAATTGTGGACCTTCTATTACTTCCAACAAGAGGCAAAACATAGGATGTGAGCTTTCTTCCTCTAAAAATAAATCTATTAAAGGTATTATAAATGTTTTGATTCAGTAAGCAATTACTAGCAAATATTCCAAAGTAACTTAGACTGCTTTAAGTGAGGTTCTTGGCTCATCAAAGACTTCCTTCTGCTGCATAGCTAAGATTTTACAAGGGATTATGGCTGATGATGTTTGGACTGTGAAATCTTCTTCCCAGCAGAAATATACTGAGGATCTGGTCTTGATAAATTATTGCTTTTTAGACAGTACCCCTGTTGCCTTTGCTGATGCAGATAAAACTGTGACTCAGATTACTTGCTGTGCCAGCCTCCTATAATGTTGGCGTGGATCTAAATCTTTCTGGATAGCTATTTATCATAGCACAATTTCATTATGATCACATCATATCAAGTCTATGTTAAGAAGAAAAACATTGTACAAGAGTTTGCTAAGTTTAAATGTAATTTTCAGAATGTTTTGAAACTGAAAAACTCATTTCCATACAATGCGGTTGATTTAAGAAAATGAATTTATTTAGCCACCTAAATTAGGAATTTTAAAAACCTAGTAAGATTTCTTTTATGATATTTTATCAGATACCTACATATATATTAACACTATTTTTAAAAATTAAAATATATTTTTAAAGATTTTATTTATTTATTTTTTTAGAGAAGGAAGGGAGGGAGAAAGAGAGAGAGAGAAACATCAATGTGTGGTTGCTGGGGGCCGTGGCTTGCAACCCAGGCATGTGCCCTGACTGGGAATTGAACCTGTGATGCTTTGGTTCGCAGCCCGTGACTGAACTACGCCAGCCAGGGCTTAGAATTAAAATATTTTTAATATAAATTGAAAAGTTATAAATTGTATCAATTACTTTTCTCCAATATTTAAATAAATACATGCTCTGAAATCCATAACACATGTACACACATTCACATATGAACACACACAAGTTACACATAAAGGAAAAAATATTTAGGGAAAAATATTAGGTAGTTAAAGAAGGATCTGGAGCTAAGTCCAAACTGGAATGTGCAGAGAAACTGAGAGTAACTCGAGGCATCCTGGAAGGTTGTTATATCCAGGCAATTTGGACAATTTAGGCAGAGGCTGTAGATGCCCCTAGTGGATATAAAAGCATTTCCACTGATCAAAGACAACTAAAAATATTATAAATAAATCAATGCTTAATTCTTGCCCAAAGCATCTCAGTTTCTGCCTGTCTTTTATCTTGACTCTACCTAGGCTTTGGTTACAAGGAAAATATAGTCCCTCAGTGGGGAAGAGAGGACAGAGCAGAGTAGAAACAATGAGAAAATACCTGAAAAGAGAAAGTTGCACGTTTGTTTAGGTTTTGTTTCTTTTTTCCTTGTGAAAAGGTTAGTTAATGCAACAGTATTTTAAAATATATCTTCTAAATTTATTTTTACCCTAGTTAGACTATTGTCTAAGTTTGTTAAGGCTGCCGTAACAATAACATAGATTGGATGGATTAAAGAGCCAAAATGTATTTTCTTATTGTTTCAGAGGTTAGCAAATTCAGGCTCAAGTTTTCATAAAGTTGTAGCAGGTGTGGACTCTGGTGAGGGCTCTTTTCCTTACTTGCAGATGGTGGCCTTCTTGCTGTGTCCCTATATGACACAGAGAAGTGCTCTCTGATGTATTCCACTGTCATGAATATACCAGTTCTCTCTGATTAGGGCTCCATCCTCATGACGTCCTCATTTAAACTTAATCACTTCCTTGAAGATCCTATCTTCAATGCAGTCACATGGAGGTAGGAGGCATTGGGACTCCAATGTATGAATTTTGAAGGTACACAGTTCAGTCTATAGCAGTGATTAAAACCTCTTAACATTTTGATTTTTTTGTCTTCTTGACATTTGTTGCTTTCTACTATGCCCAGTTTGATGCCCTTCATTGCCTCATTTTCTGCTTTCAATTTGTATGTGGAAGAAAGTAATTTTGATTACTGTGATTGAAATAAGAGATTAGAGAAGAGTGACACCATAATGCCAGACAAATATCTTCACATATACAATTCTTTTTAATATTCCAATATGTTTAGAAAGTGTGTCAGCCAAACTGGGTTTGCCAAATTTTTAACCATGAGCCAATATTCTAGGCATGTCTTTTCATAGTATAATGGGGAGTGAATATCATCCTGTACCTTGGACGACATCAGTTCTTCCAGTCTTTGTTATTTTCCTGATCGCCAGTTCTAGACTTCACTGATAGCCAGAAAAGTCACAGAGATGGACTGGTAATCTGATATAATAATGAGCAAAATGCCCTTCTTATATAACCCCCATTGTGTGTTTGGACATTGAGATACTATGGCTCTCATTTTTCCTCCATGGAGCATGGCGTGTGGGCGCGGTGGCTCACTGGCTAAAAGCACGTTAGCTGGGTGTCAGGTACAGAAGAACCACTCAGTAAAAGTTAACTCCTGTTGCTGATTTTGCTGTTGCTATTTTCTTCATAGAAGGGCATTTTATGTTTGTCTTACACTTTAAGTTACAGGATTTGCTCTGGTGTTAATTGCCACCTTTACCATGTTCAGTATGTATTTTGATTTTGCTATTACATTTTGTATTTCCTCAAATATTTGCATTTTGTATTTACTAATAATTATTTCTATTTTCAGCTATTAATATCCTTTTTGTGGTTGCTTTCACCACAGACTGTCTTTGGTTTCAGTGGTTCTCTACTTTTATTATTATTTGGAATGAAGCCCATATTTTAATAGATATATAAAAAATGTCTTCTAAAATTTTGTTCCTGTAATGATTTATGAGTAATACGCTTTTTCCTTTTGGGGCCTTAATCTTAATATTTGTCCTCTGCTGGATTATTTCTGTATAATATTCATTTGATGCCTACTATGTGCTGGACATTGTATTCAGTTTGTACATTTATTATCTTTATTCATTATTACTTCTATTTTAGCAAGGACTTTAAGGTGTCAAGAGGTTAAATACTTGCCAAATATGTCATGGCTAATAAATAGAAAATTCAGTATTTGAGTCTTTCCAATTTGGGGACCCACGATCCTAACCATTTAGCCAATGTTTTGCAATTTCTGAACCGAGACCACTAGTAAGTAATAGCATAAATGATGAGTAAGGTTTCCTGCACAGAAAGCCTGAGACTAAGTTTCTAACTAACTCCAAGTATTTATTCCTATAAATGCTTAGAATAACTACGATGCTGTTTTTCAAAATGGAGCAAGAAAAGAATCATCCAGCTTAGTGTTTGCATTTGGAGAAAGTGAGTGGTGTGTCCTTTGCCCTCTCCCCTCTCCAGGGTTATGTTGGCAGGAATGGTGGGTGTAAATCCAGGTAGCACTCAGGTCAAGTCCACTTGATCAAATTTCGAACTTCAGCTCTGACTAGTGAAGTCTCTGACAAAGAGATTTCTTTTGCTAGAGACACATATTTAATATATAATGCCCTGACAAAAGAAAGCACTAGGAATCCCTGTAACATAATTAACCACAAAATCCCATATCTTCAAGAAATCCTAGTATTTTACATTTCAGCTTCTAAATATGCAAGTAGGAAATGAATGAACTCTTTAAGACTTTTGTTCTCTGGTAATTCCAAATTGAAGACATAAATTTCTTATTTCAGTGCCTGATAGCGAAAGTGATATTTCTATAGCTTGTGGAAATACAAACATTGAATTAGAGGCTAACATTGGGAGGAAATGGAATACAATAAATAGGGAAATCAGCATTTTCATGACTGCATTTTGTTGTTTAATGTATGATAGAGTCCCCTGGTAACAATTTATGAAATATTTAGCATGTTTTTTTTGAGACGGTGTTTTTCACTTCTGTGTTTTTAAACACGCTGATAGTCCTCAGTAAATCATTACTTTGGGATGTGGTTTCAGCTGCCCCACCTTGTTTATTTCCTCATCAAATAAGATGTGTGGCTAACCCCGGAAGCCCTGTCAAAATAGCCTTGAATAAATGTCTTTACATTATTGAATTTTTTTGTATGTGACTCATTGATATTCTAGAAGATAAACCTGTTCATTATTAGCCTTGTTTGTTTTTAATTTAGAAGAGTTGAGCTACATTTTATTAAACTTCATTACCTTCTCAACTGAGCAATATAAATGTAGCTTGTATTCTACAAACTCGTGTTAGTCACTCTATCTCGTTGTGGCTTGAATAATAAGTGTAGATGAATTTTCTTCTTTGCAGTTGATAATAATCCTTTAGAAATTGTGTCAGATCGCAGTCATAATTGACGAATTGCTTGGATTTGCTCCTGTTTGCCTATTGCTGCTTTAATTTGTTGGTAGTGTTTGAATCTGCCACCTCGCATCTCTATCCCACCAGTTTCCTTGCTCCAGGCTATTGTGACTAATGACAAAATGATTTCAAACTAAATAATTTTTTAAAATTCAAATGAGGCTGAGGCTGAGGTACTTTTCTTGTTTGTCACCACTGCGTGTCTGCAGAATATCGATGGGGCATCTCTGCATTCTGCATGAAACATAACATCACTTTCACTGATGCATTAGTGGTTTCAAAACTCAAAGGCTGTGTGAATATTATTCCTCGTGAGTCCTCTGCCAGATAGGTCAGCAGATTTCTTAATCTTTTTGTGGTTCATCACCATGGAAAATGACAGATTCTTTACCTAGTAGACCTTTAGACATCAGTGCAAAATAACTGGAGTATTATTTGGCTGCTTGGCAAAGAGCAAAGATTTAAGCCTCAAATCAGACTAATTCTACTCTACTTTTTTTATAAGTTATGCTATATAGAGTATTGAGAGACTTTGTAGGTACTCTTAGGCCCACTTGGGATTGAGTCAAGATAAGTTTTGTGCCCTAGACACTATCTACAACAGTCTAGATATCTGTCCCATAAACAAAGAAATAGCAATCTGGAGATCAAATAGAAAGGTGTGTTTTTTTTTAAATTTTTATTCTTGACTTTTCGTTGTATTTTTCCATTACCATTTAGTTTCTTTGAAAGTTTTTTTTTACATTTCCTCTTTCATTTCCTTAATTAAAAAAATCTTGATTCTGTACTATATCCATTTCATTTTAATTTATTTAAAAATGGAGTAGGTGCCTGCTGTGCTCATTACCCTACAATGATTAAAAAGATAGTCTTTATGCTGTAAAAATTTGCTGGTAATTTTAAACTGGAAATAAGAGGATTTGATCTTTGTTTTCGGTTGGTAATCCCAGTGGTGCACTTCATACTGTTCCCTCCATATTCTTTTTTAAAAATGCTTTTATTGTACTTTCTTTAGA
Source organism: Phyllostomus hastatus (assembly GCF_019186645.2). Lineage (NCBI taxonomy): Eukaryota > Metazoa > Chordata > Mammalia > Chiroptera > Phyllostomidae > Phyllostomus > Phyllostomus hastatus. The sequence goes on along the minus strand of NW_025333709.1, from coordinate 28,672,764 downwards.
TTACCTTTCAGTCACCTAATACCCTTCTCCCCCAGCAACCACCACACTGTTGTCCATGTCCATGAGTCCTTTTTTCCTTTTTGCACAATCCCCCACCTCCTACCCTCCCTCTATTACTAGTTGTCCTCCTGTTCTCCATCTTTGATCCTGTTCCCATTTTCATTGTTGGTTGTTTGTTCATTATATTCTACATATGGTATATATGGTATTTGTCTTTCTCTGGCTGGCTTATTTTACTTAGTGTGATGTTCTCCAGGTCCATCCATGCTGTTGCAAAGGATAAAATTTTCTTTTTAATAACCAGGTAGTATTCTACTGTGTAAATGTCCCATAGTTGTTTTATCCACTCAATAATTGATGGACACTTAGGCTGCTTTCATATATTGGAGATTGTAAATAATACTGCAATGAACATAGGGGTGTTTGTGTTCTTTCAAATTAGTGTTTTGGGTTCCTTCAGATATATTCCCAGAAGTAGGATTGCCAGGGCAGAAGGCAGATCTCTTTTTAATTTTTTGAGGTTTCTCCATAATGCTTTCCACAGTGGCTGCACCAGTCTGCATTCCCACAAACAATACAGAAGTGTGCCCCTTTATCCTCATTCTTGCCAGCACTTGTTGCTTGTTGATTTCTTGATGATAGCTATTCTGACAAGTGTGGGATGATATCTCGCTGTGGTTTTAATTTGCATTTCTCTGATGATTAGTGACATTGAGCATCTTTTCATATGTCTGTCTATTGGCCATCTGTATATCCTCTTTGGAGAAATTTCTATTGAGGTCTTTTGCCCATTTTTTAATTGGGTGGTTTGTTTTTTCACTGTTGAGTTTTGTAAGTACTTCATAAAATTTGGATATTAACCCCTTATCAGATGTATTGGCAAATATGTTCTACCATTCTGTGCGTTGTCCTTTTATTTTGTTGGTGATTTTGTTTGTTGTGCAAAATTTTTTTTAGTTTGATGAAGTCTCATTTGTTTCTCTTTTTTTCTTTTGTTTCCCTTACCTGGGGAGATATAGCTGATAAAAAAAATGTCTACAAGCAAGGTCCAAAATCTTGTTGCTTATGTTTCCTTCTAATATTTCTATGATTTCAGGTCTAACATTTAAGTCTTCGATCCATTGTGAATTTTTTCTTGTTTGTGGTGTGAGAAGGTGGTCTGGTTTCATTTTTTTCTGCATGTACCTGTTCAATTTTCCCAACACCATTTATTGAATAAATTATCTTTAGCCCATTGTATGTGTTTACTTCCTCTGTCCAATAGTAATTGACCATAAAGTTGTAGGTTTATTTCTGGGTTTCCTATTCTATTCCATTGATCTATGAGTCTGTGTTTATGCCAGTACCATGCTGTTTTGATTATTATGGCCTTATACTACAGTTTGACATTAGGTAGCATGACACCTCCAACTTTGTTCTTTCTCAGGATTGCTGTTGCTATGTGGGACCTTTTGTGGTTCCATATAAATGCTTGAAATATTTGTTCTTGTTCTGTGAAATATGTCATTGGACTTTTGATAGGAATTTCATTAAATCTATAGATTGCTTTGCGTAGTATGGATATTTTAATTATATTAATTCTTCCTGTCCATGAATACAGTATGTGATTCCATTTATTTGTGCCTTCTTCAGTTTGTTTCTTCAGTGTCTTATAATTTTCTGAGTATAGGTCTTTTACATCCTTGGGTTAGGTTTATCCTAGGTATTTTATTCTTTTTGAAGCAATGTGAATGGGATTGTTTTCTTGATTACCATTTCTGTTAGTTTGTCATTAGCACGTAAAAATGCAACTGATTTCTGGATATTAATTCTGTATCCTGCTACATTGATTTATAGTAGTTTCTTGGTGGAATCTTTGAGGCTTTCTATATACAGAATCATGTCATCTGTGAATAAAGATAGTTTGATTAGTTCCTTTCCAGTTTGGACACCTTTTATTTCTTCTTTTTGTCTGATCACTGTGGCTAGGACTTCCAATACTATGTTGAATAAGAGACATGAAAGAGGACATCCCTGTCTTGTTCCTGATCTTAAGGGGAGTGTTGGTATTTTTTGCCCATTGAGTATGATGCTGGCAATGGGCTTGTCATATATGTCCTTCATTATGTTTAGGTTTGATCCATGTATTCACACTTTGCTGACAGTTTTGATCATATGTGGGTACTGGATTTTATCAAATGCTTTTTCTGAATCTATTAAGATGATCATGTGGTTTTTATCCTTCATTTTGTTTTGTGATTTTGATTTGTGATTTGTGGTGAATCACATTAATTGATTTGCAAATGTACCAACCTTGCATCCCTGGGATGAATCCATCTTGAACATGGTGTATGATCTTTTTGATGCATTGCTATATTCAGTTTGCTAATATTTTGTTGAGGATTTTAGCATCTATGTTCATCAGAGCTATTGGCCTATAACTTTCTTTCTTTCTTTGTAGTGTCTTTATCTGGTTTTGGAATTAAGATAATTCTGGCTTCATAAAATGAGTTTAGGAGCCTTCCCTCCTTTTGAATTTTATGAAATAGTTTGAGAAGCAGAGGTGTTAGTTCTTCTTGCAATGTTTGATAGTATTCCCCTCTGAAGCCATCTAGTCCAGGGCTTGCATTTGTTGGGAGTTTTTTGATTACTGATTCAATTTCACTAGTTGTAACCTGTCTGTTCAGATTCTCTGATACTTCCTGATCTAGTTTTGGAAGATTATATGTTTCTAGGAATTATCCATTTCATCCAGGTTGTCCAGCTTGTTGGCATGTAGTTGTTCATAATATTTTCTTACAATCCTTTGTATTTCTTTGCTGTTAGTTGTTATTTCTCTTCTTTCATTTCTGATTTTACTTATCTGGGCCCATTCTCTTTTTTTTCTTGATGAATTTGGTTAAAGTTTTGTCAGTCTTGTTTATCTTTTTAAGAACTAGCTCTTGGATTCATTGATCTTTTATATTATTTTTTATCCTCTATTTCATTTATTTCTGCTTTGATCATTATTATTCCCTCCTGCTTTCTTTGGGCTTTGTTTGTTGTTCTTCTTCAAGTTTTTTAAGCATGAAGTTAGACTGTTTATTTGAGCTGTTTGTTTGTTTTGAGGTAGGCCTGTAATACTATAAATTTCTCTCTTAAGATTGTTTTCCCAGTGTCCCACAGATTTAGGATTGTTATGTCCTAATGTTCATTAGTTTCAAGGTATCTTTTGATTTCTTCCTTGATCTTGTTGACTCATTCATTGTTTAACAACATGTTATTTAGATTCCATGTCTTTGAATGTTTTTCAGTATTCTTGTTGTAATTGATTTCTAGTTTCATAGCATTGTAGTCAAAGAATATGCTTGAAATGATTTCAATCTTTTTAAATTTATTGTGACTAGCTTTGTGTCCTAATGTGGTCTATCCTAGAAAATGTTTCATGGGCACTTGAAAAGTATGTGTATTCCACTGCTTTGGGATGAAATATTCTGAAGATATCAATTAAATCCATTTGATCTAGTGTCTTGTTTGAGGTTGCTGTCTCCTTGTTGATCTTCTGTCTGGGAGATCTATCCATTGAAGTCAATGGTGTGTTAAAACTCCCGACTATTACTGTATTTCTGTCAATCTCTCCTTTTATATCCATCAAGATTTGTTTTACATATTTGGGTGCTCCTATGTTGGGTGCATAAATGTTTACTAGGGTTATATCATGTTGTTGGACTGTTGTCTTTATTATTGTGTAGTGTGCTTCTTTGTCTCTTACTATAGCCTTGGTTTTAAAGTCCTTTTTGTCAGATATGATTACTGCTACCCCAGCTTTCTTTTCTTTTCCATTTGCATGAAATATCTTTTTCCATCCCTTTACTTTTATTCAGTGTGCATCTTTTGATCTGAGATGTGTCTCTTGGAGGCAACATATATATGGGCCTTATTTCTTTATCCATTCAGTTACCCTATGTCTTTTGGTTAAAGCATTTTAAGCCATGTACATTTAAGGTGATTATTGATAGGTATGTATGTAGTGCCATTTTATTAGACTGTTTTTGCTCTGTTTTTTCTCCTTTCTCTTTTTCTTCTTTTTCTTAAAGCCAGTTCTTTAACATTTGTTGCAGTACTGTTATGGTGTTAACAAGCTCCTTTCGTTTTTTCTTGTTTGGGAAGCTCCTCATTTCTCCTTCAATTTTAAATGATAGCCTTGCTGGGTAAAGTAGCCTTGGTTGCAGGTCCTTGTTTTTCATCATCTTGAATATTTCATGCCACTTCCTACTGGCCTGAAATGTTGCTGATGAATAATCAGATCACAGTCTGATTGGTGCTCCCTTGTAAGTAACTACCTGCTTTTCTCTTGCTGCTACTTTCAGGATTCACTCCTTGCCCTAAACTCTTGTCATTTTAATTATGATGTGTCTTGGTGTAGGCCTCTTTGGGTCTAACTTGTGTGGAGTTCTCTGAGCTTCCTGGACTTGTGTGTCTTTTTCTTTCACCAGATTAGGGAAGTTTTGGTCATTATTCCTTCAAATAAATTCTCAATCCCTTGTTTGCTGTTTTCTCCTTTTGGTATTCCCATGATATGGATGTTATTCTGCTTCATGTTGTCCAAAATGTTTCTTAGGCTCTCCTCATTTTTAATTTTTTTCTTTTTGCTGCTCTGTCTAGGTGTTTTTTTTTCTACCTTGTCTTACTAAACACTGATGCGATCCTATACTTCTTCTAACCTACTGTTTATTCCTTCCAGTGCATTATTAATTTCAGATATTGCATTCTTTATTTCTGACTGGTCCTTTTTTTATGGTTTCTATGTCTTCTTTCATGCATTTGAGTATCCTCATTATCATTACCCTAAACTCCCTATCTGATAAATTGCTTGCTTCCATTTCATCTAGTTCTTCTGGAGAATTCTTTTGTTTTTTTTCATTTGGGGTATGTTTATTTGTCTTCTCATATTGGCTGCTTCTTTGTATTTTTGGCCTTAGGTGTTAAACTAATCAGTCATTGGCCTGATTAGCTGTTAATATAATCAAGCAATAATCTGCAGCCTGGCTTAAGGACTGCAGGCTAGGGCAGAGTAATTCCTGGAGATGGAGCTCTTTCTTTTCCTCAAGCTGATGCCACTTGGAGAGGAGTGACCTTCCTGAGAAAGATGGCTCCTGCAGTATGGGAAATGACTCAGCACAGAGATCCTGTCAACTATTCCCTCAGTTCTCTCTCAATAGCCACCAAACCCAGACTCTCCTCAAGCACCTCTAGTACATTCTGCCGCTCCTCTGCCAAAGCCCAGGATAAATAGCTGCAAATGAAATTTTGTGCATCGGCTCTTTAACAGGCTCTGTGTGCCTACAGCTGTCTCTGTCTGACAGAGAAAATTCCTGTTGCTTTTCACAGCTGGATGTTGTCTGAATTCCCTTCTGGCTCTGGTGCTGTAGGCTGGGGAGTCCAGCTTATGGTTTAGACTGAACACTTCTCTGGGGAACCTCCTGGCTGCTAAAATATCCCTCCTTATCTTCAGCTGCCACCCATGGGAGCCCAGCTAGCCCTCTTGCATCTCCACACTCCCTACTAGTTATGTTGTGGTGAAGTGGTTTCTTCTGTATGCCCTTGGTTATAAGACTTCCCTCCAGCTAGTGTTCACTTGGTTATTAGGATGCTTTCTCTACAATTTAGTTGTAATTCCAGATTGGTCCTGGGAGGAGATTAGAGTAGCATCTACTTACTCCTCCACTATCTTGGATCTCCCCACACTCTCTCCATTTTCATCCTCTTCCTTCATTGATTCTTTTTCTTCAGTCACCATAGACTGATCCTGTCTCTTTTTACTTGGGATTACTTTTTTCTCCAGGCATTTTCTTTAAGTCTATTCTTACATTTATTTGATATTTATAATTTGTCTAGTTGTAGATGTTGTCAGAGTATAATTTTCAAATCTTTGAAAACATGGCATATAAATATGGAATAGATGTAAATCAAAAGTTTTGTTCAGCTCATTAATTAATGAGGGAACCACTTAAATGGTAAAACTGGTTTAAAATCTTTCTGAGTAATAGATACAAGTAACTTTTTAAAAAAGGGAATATCAGGATGAGGTCTCTAGGTTAAATACAGAAGTGTTTAAAACCCTACAGGACAACAAAATCATAACTTTTGGTGGTCTTTTCTACTGGACAGTAACCTACAAATTAATACATAACTTGGTAACTTCACAGTGTTAAGGCTCAAATCCAATATTAAGTAGCAAAATCAAACTCAAGTAAGTTCTCCTAGAGACTTAATAATCCTTGCACGGACTTGTTAAATAATGCTTCATTATAACATTGAATAAACATGCAGTACTCATTGCTGACTTCCAAGTCTTGAATAATTTTTACAATATAATTGACTATTACAAACACTTGAGTGACTCAAATAGGTAGAATTCGTTTATTAAGTTCTTTAATGCCTCCTCCACATTTATGCATGAAGAGCCTGTATAACATGGCAGAATACTCCATGTAACAATGTATAACTTCCAGCCAGTCATAATCTTTCTGCTCGTAGTTTTTCCTACCATAAATGAGGAACTGGAATAAGTTGATCACTAAAAACTTTCCGTGTTTTAAAATATTGTTATTCTTTAAGACTGGAATTGAGAAGGGCAAAATATCATGGTTCTTTAACTGGCATGTGGAGTTAGGCAATGGGGCCCCCTAATGGTCTTCAATGAATTCTTGACATGCCAGCCTTCTAATTATCCCAGAATGTCTGGGGAACTTCTTATAAAAGGTTTGGGAATACTTCCTTTAGGACTCTTGATTTAACTGGTCTAGATATGTTATCTAGTGCCACAAAAATGCTGCATAACAAACAATTACAAAACTTAAATAGAATACAATAATTTATTTTTGCTTTCAACTCTATGAGTTCTGTTGATCTTGGTTAGGCCTGGCTGGACAGTTCATTGTCCCTTAGCTGGGACAAACTGACACATCTAGTGGTCAGCTAGCTGTTGGCTTCAGGACAACCTCACTAGGATAACTGATTCTGCTCCAAAAGATTTCTCCATCAGCTTAGCCTAAGTTTGTTCTAGTGTTGGTGGCAGAGTTCTGAGAGTGGAAGCAAGCAAGGACTTGTAAGACTAAGACTCAGACATGGCAAACCATCAGTTCTACCACATACTGTTGGCCAAAGAAAGTCATAAGGAAGCCTGTAGGGAAATAGGCTCCATCTCTTGATGGGAAAGAAGAGGCAACTCATATAAAAAGGGGCATAAATGTGGAGAGGGAGGATGAATTGGTGCCGTTTTTATTCAACTTTTAAGATTCCTCAGGCAGGAATAGATCAGCTTTACCTTGCAAAGTGCTTCTAAGTACTCTCCAAAATGCTATATGAATGTTGAGGTTTTCCAGTCTGGCTGGTAGAAACATGCACTATCCTGGCTTTGTGTATGCCAGATACTGCTTCTAATCCTTTCAGGTGGTTCTTTTCAAAGCCTTTGGTAGTTACCCCACACTTAATATCTGATTTGTACTTAGCAAAATATTCAATAGGACTCTTCAAATTTTTGGAGCTCATTATGTTTTTTGGCATATACTTCTCTGTTACCTTTCCCTGTCAACTCTAGCCCTTTGATTTCAGGGGTCTGTCAGTGATTCTGGTACTATGTTGTCGAATAATCAGGATTTTCAAAAATAGGGTTTTTTTTAACATATTTTGTCTAGTTTTCTTAGTCATTTCATGCAGGAGAGTAAATTCAGTCTCTGTTGCTCCATTTCGGCCAGAAACAGAAGTCTCCAATTCTTAGAATTTATGCTTAGGAAAAAGAAGGATTTCTAAAGACTATGGATGACTTAACTTTTGGTGGAAAAAAGCAGTATGCAAATATCTGATTATAGTTTAAAATATGTATTTCTCTCTTGCTTGTGCAATTTCACTCTCTTCCCTTCTCTTTTCAGTCTAGTTGTTATATTTTATTGTATCGTGTGTGGGTATTCATTTTATCTTACCAATGACAGTATAAGATTTATTTAGATGTTGTGACTATACCATACACTTCTTTATATTCTTCACCATGTGTGTTACATTTTAGAGTTAATGGTAATCAATTAATGATTCTCCTTTTCTGTAAAAAAGGACTCAAACCCTGAGGATTAGTTAAGTGTTGTTTACTTGTGCTTTGTAGAGTGAAATTCAGGGTAAATAATGGTTTTAACTTTTAGGTTGATGTCAATTTTGGTTTAAATTGTCTCCACTTAAATTAGGTGCCATATGTTAGACTACAATTGCTTATGAGTTCAACTACCACCTACTTAGAACAATACTCCAGGCTGACAGAAAGAACACTCTCTAAACCTCTCAGACCCTCTCATTTTGGTGAGGCTTATTTTCTTTCTCAGAAAACTTGAAGTCATAATTCACAAACATATGTATGGATCGAACACTTTCAACCTGCTCGATGTGTGTGATATTGAGAAAAGATATTTGTAGAAGAAGTATTTCTCTGTAAACTCTCAATTGTATTAATATTATCTGTGAACTTTCCTGTAGACTGCCTTCTTATAATCACACACTTGTGTTCTTCTCCCTCCCTCTCTCCTCAACTTCTGCATCTCCTCCCCTGTCATGTATTTCATAAAATGATAGGTGGAGAAGGCAGACAAAGTGATTACTATATACCCTTAATTTGACTTAGGATGAGCATAATTACAAAGCAGAAGTTTTTGCAAAAAAAAATCAAACTATTATCTAAGGACAAACATGATTATTTGGGGAATCATTTGATCAGTTGCTTTCTTTCATTAGTATGGACAATCTATAGTTGGCCACACAGTTGTTTATTGTGCTTGTCAAAATACAAGGAGAATTAATTTTAATATTTTTCATGCATCTGCCTTTAATATAGTCTTATTCTACACATAACATAACTTGATGGAAAATATTGAATTCCATGTTAAGTTAAACATTTTTATAGGTAAATAATTTGAACTCAGATATGCATACAATGATACGGTGATGCTGTTTATATGTCTGGGACAACATTTTATTTACAATCTATTTTCTTTTGTTTTTTTCACTATTGTGGTAAAAATCTGAAATGCATTAGGATTTCTAGATTTATAACAATGTGTATAATTGCCTATATAAGATTATGAAAATAAATCCCAGGAATCTGGAAATGAAAGCTTTTGGATTTTTTAGGAATGTCATGCACATATGGGTGGTTATTATTATTGTTAATCCACACACAAGAATATCCTTCCTGTTTATAAAGCAAACATATACAAAGCTCACTGAAATGTATACAACATATCCCAGAATATTATTTATAATAAAACTGAACTGTACTGCTGTCATCATAAACCCTTAAAATAAAGTCAAGTGTAACTGTAGTTTATACTCCTAAAAGCCTAATTTTTTTAATAGATTTAACTTCTACTTATAAGAATGGATAGCATTTTGAAATTAAAAAATTTTGATTCAGCATTTCAAATATGTACACTTTCTTTTTGGTAAGCTTTTACATCAAAACAAGAGAATGTAGCATATTAGTAAATGTTTATTTTATGAGCACAGCTCATTTTAATTATTTGATACATTTAGATTTTGTATACATCTCCATAAAATGACATACCAATGCAATTTTTATTATGCCTTTTTCAGAACACAAATGCCAATCAGAACATGAGGAAAAGAACAAATGCCTTGGTTCACTCTGAGTCTGACATTGGCATCAAAACCGAGGTAGGAAACCATTCGAACAGATCTTCCATGGTTGTCCAAGGATCTTCTGAAGCCACATCTCAGTCTTACTTAGCTTCCAGTCCAAACCCGTTCAGCCATGCAAATGCAGCTGAAACTATATCTGCTGCAAGAGCACTTCCATCTGCTTCTTTTTCTACTCCTAGTAGAACTGGGTATGTGCCCCGGCAAGCTTCAACTGGATCTGCTTTTACCCAACATGTGTTCGGATCAAGACTGGGGCGAATTAAGACCACAGTTAATACCGTAGGGGCTTCTGGGAAGTTGTCGGCCACCGCTCCTCCCTCTGCTCCACCACCTTCTGGATCTGGCACAAGTAAAATAGACAAATATGCTCGCATCCTCTTTCCAGTGACATTCGGGGCATTTAACATGGTATATTGGGTTGTTTATTTATCTAAGGACACCATGGAGAAATCAGAAAGTCTGATGTAAATTTTTTGCTATAGTAGTTTCCTAAAATATGATGAACTTAATGCAAAATGTCTTTTTAAATGTTTTTAAAGATAAACAATTATTCTTTGCTAAAATAAAAATGCTATATAATTTTTCCATTTAAAAAATTCAAGCCAGTTATTGGGAGAGTTAATTAATTCCTCAGTGAAGAGAAAATGAGCCAATTTTCATTTCAGAAAATGATTTAAATAGAATCAATTCTGCATTCAAATTAGACAGAATACAGACCATCTTGGAAAGTTGAGACAAGAGAAATAGGGCTATTAGAAATATGTGGTGCATATTTATGTACTGAAATTTGAAAACAAACTATGACATTTTTAAATATACACTATGAAGATCAACCAACCACCCTAAATTTCCCAGTGGCATTGCCCTTAATCAGAATTGTTTAGCAGACATTATATCTGGTGACCTTTGGAGACCCTCTTGCCTAGTATCTGCAAGAAAAGAACTTTTCCCGTTAAATGAAACATTTTTAAAAGGAAACTGGAAGAAAACAAATGCTGACCAATGGAGTGAAACCTCTGCTTCATTGAAAAGAAATAGAGGCTAGGGAAAATATGTTCCCTGGCACGATGGCCAAACAAGACTTAACAGTTGACTTGAAAATTTGTGCTTTGAGCCAAAGTTTAACTCATTGTATGAATTATTTTGATAGTAGTTCATTCAGTTATGTGTTTTTTCAACATATGTTTATTCAGAGCCTACTGTGTCCCAGACACTATGCTAGACATTGTCTCTCTAGGAAAGCTCCTTCAGCATTACCTGCGATATTACTTCGATAGAACAGTCAGTGCATGCTAATGAACCATAAACTAGCAGAAGCCACTGCATTCTTTAATGGAGAAAAATTATTTAGAGTCTGTAAACATATTTAAAATATTTGTCTCCTATACAGATAGAGATAACAGGTATATTGTTCACATAGCCACTTTTGAGATAAGTACACATTAGTACAACTTCAGCGATTGACATCAAAATATAATGAAAATGTGGTATCAATTTTTCTAAGTGAAAAGCACTTTGTGCCTGAAAGTAGAATTCTAGGCGCTGTAAGAACTTATAGATTACCTGTCTGAAATGTGATCAGAATCGCAGAATCATGAGAATTAAGAACTCAATATGAAGCCTTTTTAAATGCTTTTCCCCAACATAGATCTGGTGAAATGTATTAGCTAGTGAGATGCTAAACTTCTGGAGAGGTTTTGTGTCCATAATTCTGTATTTCTGGACGGTTTCATGTTTATTTGGGGAAAGGTTTGCACAGTTTCGTAAATGAGGTGAGCTTTTCAGAATTAAAAGAGCAGCAGCAAAGGAATGGAGTACAGAAAAAAAAAACAAACCCCAAAACCCGTAGCCAAGGGGTAGGATGCCACTAACTCCATTAATACAGTTTATCAAGATTTTCATGTGCTAACTTTTCTTTTTCATTAGGTAGACATAACAAGTTAATTGAATTTCAAGCAGCTCTCTTATGCTGCTAAATCTAGGTTGATTTTTTGTTGCATTGCTTCCAGATTTTTATTTTATACTTCTCTCTCTCACCTGGGTTTTGTGGATGAATGTGTTCTGGAAGTTTTGGGGAAAATTTTGAGAGAAATGGCCACTTTGCAAACAGGAGCTCTAATTTTTTAGAAAGGCAATTGTATTAATTGGCATTAGTTTTTCAATTATTGAATTATTTGGAGTGGTTTTGTCTGAGACCTGTAATGTGTTTAAATGCCAAATATTGTGAGTCATATCTGAGAATTCCTTCCTGGTCATCTCTCCAGGTAATTCCTAGAATAATCACAGTTTTAGGGCTGAATTATGCTTTCAAAATCACCCAATCCAAATCCCTCATTTACAAATTGACATCTGTAATATGAGGCCCAGTAAAATTTATATAAATATATATATTTAATAAAGAATATTTATACAAAAAGCTTATCAAACATTATCTCATGAATGTGAATAGATTGCTAGCCTTGAGAACAATAATTGAAATTGTTGTTGGAAGTTATGATTGTTCTTTGTTCTAATGAAAGGACCTTATTGCTTTGGTGAGGAATATACTCCTTGCTTATTTATTGGCCAATTTTTAACAAGTATTTCATTGTCTTCAATTTTTAAAAATAAATTCTCCCCTTATAAGTTTTATAGATGTTGAAGGGATAAAAATAAATGATTTTGGAATTGTAGACCAGAGATGCAAATGAACTCATAGTATTTTTCTTATTTTTGTACATGAAGAAGATTTTAAGTAAATCAAGTGACCAAATAAAGAGAAAGGGAAAAATTAACCAAGAATTCTTTTATTTTTTAAGATTTTATTCATGTATTAAGGAAGGGAAAAAGAGAGGGAGAAAAACATCAATGTTGGTTGCCTCTTGTGTGCACCCTACAGGGGATCTGGCCTGCAACCCAGGAATGTGCCCTCACAGGGAATAGAACCAGCAACTTTTTGGTTTGCACTCAATCTACAGAGCCACACCAGCCAGGGCTAGCCATGGATTCTTAATTGTTAATTTGAAGAAATTGACCAGAAAATCTAACCATTAGTAGAAAAAGGAAGTGTTTTATTAGCACCCAATGTTATTAGTAATAATAATAATAATTCATAGTTTATTTTTTCCCCAATGAATTCCATCAAATTAATTCAAGGCTAAATTCTTTCATATTTTGGTCATCATTTCTATCTTTCTAATAACTCAGAGCTACATTAATTGTAACACTTGTGACTTGCAAGTTTTCACCCTTAGAAAATTTCATTAGAGTTATGAGAACTCAAAGTCCTGGCAATTTGTGAAGAAGGATTCTGACTGAGAAGACTACCTTTGCATGTCTCTATTTTTTTTAAATATATAATTCAGAATTGTTTCATTCAGCACCAAGATCTACATTCTAGCTTTCAACTGCAAGTTGGACAATAAGTGCTATGTCATTACTTTTAATTTCCTCCAGGCATGACTAGGTATAATAATATATTTACATGATTAATCCACAGTTAAAAATAACTTGCATTTGTGCATATACAGAGTATGTGAATAATGTGTATTTTAAATTAGACCTCACCCATCCTGAATTGGAGTAGGTAGAGAGTAGTCACCCTCTTTTACAGAAGGAAATGAATCAGAGAAAATTTAGTGACAAAGATAAGAGCTGGAAAGGGTTTAAAGGGTCATTTTCCCATCACCCGACTTTAGCAGTGATTGTGTTTCAAGCAATACATAAAATAATTCTTATTTATTTTATCCATGAACTGGTAATTCTGTCTGACTTGGGAAAAAATCCCTACTTTCCAATGCCCCCTTTTCTAGATTTGTGAATACCCTCTAAGGGAAAAGCACCAGGTAGAGAAATGAGTGAACTGACTTCAAGTTTTGACACCCACTAGTGTGGTTTTAGACAAGACATTTAAACTCCCTAGGCTTTGTTTCCTATTTATAACAGGAAAGTGGGATGAGAAAATATCTAAGATTTCTTCCCATTTTAATATTCTCTGGTCCTCATGTAGCCTAAATACAAGCATATGGAACAGATACACTGGATAGTTTGTGCCACAAACAGATATTTATGGGGGTAAAACTGAGTTTAGTGCCATTGCTTAATTACTTTTAGCTCAAGGCTCGCCTCAAATTAAGGTTTTCTTAAATAACGTTTCTCCACTTAGATTAGATATTTTCTTCCTTGTGGAAGATTTTGTTCCTTAAAGACTGAAGAATTTTGATTCTTTTTCTTTTTCTTATTTGGTTTTTATTCATCTTTCCTGGATGGGCTCCTGGGTAATGTTGGACACCATGCTGATGTTTAGATGTACAAAGGAAACAAAACTGTTTTATTTCCTTATAGGTGGTCACAGTCAGGTAGTGATGGTAGATGTGTGGACAAATCACTATGGAGTGTAGTAAGTGATACAACAGTATAGTATAGAGCCGAGACTAGGGTGATATGAATGAGCACTAACCTCAGGCACAAAAATATTTGAGGCACTAAAAAACTCAATAAGCAAGATAAATAACATTTTGAAAGAATATTTTAAAAAGTCAAAATTCATGCAAAAATCCTCGATAAACCAAATACCCAAATTTTAAATAAGGATGGGATCAGTATTAATAATGTTTTCTTTTGCATCAAGCTCTAATAATACTTGGCCTGGAACTGGTACAGAGGGCAGAAAAAAATTACGTAATTTTGTAACTTCATTGATGGAGAGGAAGAAAGCGTGGTGGCAGAAAGGCTTCACAGGGATACTACTGAACGGAGCTTTGTAGAATCATTTGGAATTCTAGCCCCTCTGCCTGCTCCCACAAACAAAAAGACACATTTTAAGCACCACATGAACCCTGAAAAGAGATACAGATTTGGAACTCCAGGGGGAACTCTTACTACAAATACTTCAGGGTCTGGGGGAGAAGCAGGAAAATGAATACAGGGCAGTGCGCATTGTTAATGTGGAAGGAACTGCTGGGGCTGGATTAGAGAGAGTTTTGTGTAAATCATTAAAAAAGATTGGGTTTGATCCCCAATTAGTGGCAATTTATTGAAAATCTTGACAGATAATAAAAATCAACATGGTATTAAAACTGAACCCAGGTTTGGCAGCCTGTCCCAAGGAAAGCCACACCCGTGAGACAAGTGTTGGTGAAAAGGAGGGTGACTTATTGGAGCGCCAGCATTTTGAGAAGAGGTGGGAGAGGATTCCTGTCCTCAAAAAGCCATCTTAACATCTCTGGTTAAGCCAGCAATTCTTAGAGGGAGTTGGTGGGATTTCAGTCCAGGAAAACTTCCCAGGGGGAGTGCAGACATGCAGTTTCTTTTGAGAGAGGGAAGCAGGAATAAGGGGAGGGTGCTGGAAGGGGAGCTGTTCAGTTGTAGCTCAGGTTTGCTCCTTTTGTTCTGTTTTCTCTCGATTCGCTTTAGTCAGACATTTATGATTTTGCTGCTGGAGTGAGCACTCCTCACAACTGCAATAAAAATTCCACCAGAGATGAAGGCAGAGGGTTGACTTCAATTTGTTACAGAATACATAACTATGGTCACTAGCTGGGAGATACTAAACCATGGTTACAACTGAACACTTGAAATAGTGCAGGCAGAGGTTTTCATGAGGAGGGAAGAAAGGGAAAGCAGAACAAAGAGTTGAGGGGAGGGGTTTTGCACATGCAGGCTGTGTCCTTGCTGGTCCCGGTAGGGATCTTTAGGTTAGTGACCTTAAGTTGACCGTCTGGTTTTTGCCAGTTTAGCAAGATTTTGAGGTCAGGCAATTTGTTAGGTTTACACAGGAGCTAAATCTGTTGATTCTAGTATAAAAATACTTAGAAAAGAAAGTTTTAACATGTAAACTCTAGCTTTGAGAGAAAAATCAGATTAGATTGACAAGCTGGGTTAAATATTTACTAAGATCAATATGGGTGCCTTTATTGGGTGTGACATATGGGTGCCCGCTCATATATCACATTTCTTGTAGTTATTTTGTGAAACACTAAATCACTCAGGTGACTCTCCCTACAGCCCAGATTTGGTGCCCTGCAACTTCTGGCTTTTTCCAAAACTAAAATCACCTTGGAAGGGTAGAGACTTTAGACCACCAATGAGATTTAGGAAAATAAAACAAGGCTGCTGATAGTGATTGGGAGAACTGTGTGAGGTCCCAAGGTATCTACTTTGAAGGGGACTGAAGCATCATTGTCCTACTATATACAGTGTATCTTGTATCTTGTATCTTATTCAGTAAATATCTCTGTTTTTCACGTTACATGGCTGGATACCTTCTGGACAGACTTCGTATAACTGGAATCCTACAAAGACAGATTTTGTTCTCTTGACTATTCATGGTCCATCTCATGGCTTCAAACAGCCTTGCGGGCCATTTCAGGACCATCAGACTTACTGACATATGTATCCTATACAAGATATCTGCCAGCCAAGTTCCTCTCTCCTATTATTGCAAATGATTCCCTATTTGAAAACTATCATTTGTTGTTCATTACTTATGATTTTCACTTTGTTTTCCCCAAGTTTTCATTATGTTATTGTTAGAGGGGTTTTGTAGAAATCGAGTCAATCATGAATGCTTTTATTGCATCATTAAAAAGTAAAGCACCACCTGTTATTTTGATTTCATTTAGAGCAGGGGTTGACCAGGGTATCATTTACTGATATCTTTTATTGACAACCAGAACTATGTGGTTTTCCCTTCCATATACCAGGCATCATTGCAATCACATATTAAACCTGGATTAAAGCTGTGATAACACAGTCAATAGGAAACACTTCCCTTTGGGGGAAAGAAAACAAACTATCATAATAAAATATAAACATTATTCTAGTTAACCTTTGACTGACATATTCTTTTCAGTCTTTTGTATTTGTGAATAATAGTCTGTATTTTCATCTTTACAGGTGTTTGCTAAGATAGTGGAACATGTTTGTTGTCTATTTATTGATTATGTATAGTTTCTAATTCAAATGTACAAAAAATCAGAGCTTTCATTCTTTAAGATACATATGAATTATTTTTCAAGTCAGGTTTTATTATTTTAAGGGAGTTTCACTGTAAATTAAATCAAAATTTAGTTTTCATCAAAAGTCATATGCAATATGCTCTATGACATTGAATGGTCATAGTAAGTAGTAAATAAGAGGTTACATTTTCAACTGGTTTGCCTTCAATAATGAAATTTCCTGAACAATTTTACAGCAAAAATGTTGAGAACTGAAGAATAAATAAAAAGAAAGTATTCTGTTTGGTTTTTCAATTGCAGTGTTCTGCATACTGAGAAATAAAAAGGTATCTGCCTGCCCTATAAATAACTTAAAATTTTTGATTAATTGTACAATTGAAAATATTCCTGATTATGAAAGTAAAGAAATACAATAATGATTTTTTTTGTATCATGAAAACTGAATTTGTTATGTTTAGAACTCATTATTCTTGCTCAAACAAAATAACAAATAAAGTGTGGCATTTAAAACAGTTCAAAAGTTAGTAAGTGATACGAGTGTTTTGATTTTATAAAATACAATGTTGTTTTTTGTTTTTATTTTGTTTTTCTGTTTTGTTTTTACAAAGGACACACTCCTTGAACTTATAGAAATGACATTGAACCCCCTGAAATTGATGATTTTATTCTGTGTAAGAGTATTACCATGGTATATTATAGTGAGAACAGCCATTATAATTTGTTTCTGTAAATTTGTTTTCAAAAGATAATTATTATCTAATGTTGGTTTAATATTTTAAAATAATTCTTCAGGAAATGATTTTCTAATGCTGTCTCTTTAAGCAAACTTCCCTTGTTTCTCAAAGCTAGACTTATTATACATGGTAATAAACTTTCTTTGCTTCTTAAAACAAAACATACGTGTATCTGAACATAGAACTGTAGAATAATTCAGTTTTCAATTTTCCACTGGAGAATGGGTATTTAAAAGTAATAAGGATTTAAATTTATATAAAATTTGTTCATAGATATTTATATATTTTAAGATGTGTTGGAGCTAAACTCTGGAATCATTAAAATACAAGCATTGCATTTAATGCATTTTTTCTATTTAAATTTAAAACAATAAACAAATACCTTTGGAATATTTTTGTTTATGAACCTTTTTTTCTGTTTATATGTATCCTCCCTTTACATTGGTCACAGCATTTTGTCTGACATATTTCACTTTTGAAGTCTCACCCCTATTACGAGCACTCTTCGTTTTCACTTACGTCTAATTCCTTGAATGACCAATGTCATCTAGATCATAGTTTTGCCAAGTTTTCATGGTCAGGAAAAATCTTGGTGGGTCACATGGATGAAGAAAAGTTATAAAACCCATGATATCTCATGTGGCACAATTAAAACCTCTAAGTATGTGGTTTTGATTAAATGAAGGGGTATGAAATACGTATATTTTTTTCTGAGTCAAAATTAAAACAGTATAGCAATCTATAATTTAATCCCAACCTGTGAGACAAAGTAAATTTCTGAGAAACTGAATGAGGCTAACTTATAAAAATATGTGAGCTTATGCCTTTTAATATCTAGCTCAGAATATTAGTTATAAATATTTTGGGAAATGAAGCACTTTGAACACTCTGATGGTCTTTAATGAGTTTTTTTTTTAAATTATAATATACCCTGAAACATTCTGAATGTAGTCCTCCTTGTCCTGAAACTACTGTTTTTCTGAAAAAAAATTTAGGCTTTTAATTTAAAAGAGAAGGTACATGATAGAAAAAAAGTTGACCACAGGTTTTCCACAACATGCACTCATACACACACACATTCCTATATGAATACATACTAATAAAATACATAGTGTATGTAGTTTTATTATTGTTCCCTTTTGTGATATATTATTAAGTGCCCTCTTTATTTAATTGTATTTGTTCAGTTATGTATAATTTTTGTTATGGGCTGAAAGTCTGTGTCCTCCCAATATGCATATTTTGAAACCCTATCTCCCCATGTGATGGTAGTAGGTGATGGGGCTTTTGGGAGATAATTAGAATGAGGTCATTCAGGGTTAATGCTCTTACAAGAGTTTCAAGAGATTGCTTCTTCTATCTACTCAGTGTCACATAAAGGTACAATGAGAAGGTAACAGTCTACAACCAGGCATCCAACCATGCTGATACCCCGATCTTGGACTCCCAGCCTCCAGAACTGTGAGACATGCATTCCTGTTGTTCATGCACAAGTCTATGGTGTTCTCTTACAGTAGCCCAAACTGATCGAGCCAATTTCCTACTCTAGTGAGAACAATTCTATTGACATTTTAATATTTAAAATACACATGCCTTTTATTGTATAGTGATTTGTGATATGCCTTTAAATTTTTCTGAAGTTATCATCACAAGAAACTGTTTCCAACTGAACTGAATTAGAAAGTTCCTGCCTTTTATTTGCAACATTGATACTAGAGAAGTACATCTAGGGTGGGAGAAAGTGGACACCAAAATCAAATGAACAAAACTATTCTCAAATGTAAGCTTAAATAGAGAAGTAGGAAAAATATTGAATAGGTTAATGGAATATGTAGGGGTATTATGACTTTTCAAAGTGGATTTCATCAATTGATTATACTAGACTCATTTGTTTTAATGTGAATAATTTCTACACAGCTCATTTTTGGGATATAATAGTTAAAGGATAATTTTTTTCTCACTAATTGGAAGCAGAAGCTCAATGCTGGCTGCTTGGTTATGAAAACAGACCCTGGGGCAGTTCAGTAATTGTGAACTTGTTTACAATGGCACCTAATCTGAATTATCATCCTCTGTGAATTCTGAAAATTAATCTGTCCCATAAGAAAAATTGCATAAAATTCTTGCTATTATATTCTCATATGTTTATTTGATGTCAAATGTACATCCATCATGTGAGTCCTTAAATTCTATCCTTCTCATTTTCTTCTGGAGAATGTAAAATAATGTCATCCATTTAACATTGGTTTGGGTTTTTAACATTGGTTCTCATTTGAAACCCCTTCAGTAACATTCATCAACTCGGCATTCTAGGCAAACAGATTCATGAATCTGCATCATTAGCATTCAGATAAATGCTAATCAGTGGCATCATTTATAAAGTGAAGCCCATATATCTGATTATAGAATGCTGTTACTGTCAAGATGCCCCATGTTCATTCATTAGTTGAAAACTAAGCAGATTGATACATGGATACTCTTAACAGAGGGAAATATCTCAATTGGCATGTTCCTTCAACATTCTAACATTTTTATTTCTTCCTTTACTTCAATTTCCTGCATTTTGCCTACTCTCTCCTTAGTGTAAACAGAATGTAGTACAGCGTTGAAACTCCATCCCTCCACAGTTTATAGTGTTCCTCCCAGTGCCATGGAGAGAAGAGACAAAAATTGCTTTCTCTTCTGCATGCAAAATGAAAAGGGTAAGGGCATCATTCTATTTTTGTGTATATTCAAGTGCATAATTCTCTAACTGATGCATCATATAGTATAGAATATTCCTTGATAAGTGAAAGCAATATATTCTTCACTCATAAGAAAAACTAGGTTTAATGTTTCTTTTAGAACAAAAGCAAATGTGAGGGGAAAAGCAATTGCTCTTATTTCAGAAAAGGTTGCATTGTGAATAAACTATAACCTTATGCCCACTCTAAGAATAAACCATAGATAGAATTGAAAATGCCCTGTAGAGACTGTGCTAACTGAATTATTCAAATACATTCTCCAAAGAGCAGATTTAAAATGCTGGCATTCATTATACAGATTGAGTGATATGTAATCCATTTTCCTTTACACAATTACTCCTTGCATTTCTGCTCAAGTGGTGGCCTAGTTTCCGGCTCCTTGGTCTCATCTCTCCTGCCCTGCCCATTCTATGTGCCGATGTCAGAATATTTCTCTTCATTTGGCACATGTCTTAGAATCTCTATTGGATCTCTTTCACCTTTGGGATATAATATGAATTCTTTACCATGACATTCATGGCCCAGAATAACCCACCTCTAATGTCACCTTCATCCCCTCCTTCCATCTGTTATGATCTAGTCACCCAAGATGACATGAAATGAAAACATAATGTGCGTGACCTTACCTTGGAGACTTTTCAAACTAATCCTTTGTCTCAGTTGCCTTTCTCCTACTCTTGTATTGTTGATGACTTCCTATAAATTACAGCACCTATGTCCCCATTCACTGATGCCATATTTGATTCTCCTTAGTCAAATTACTTCAAAGCATTTTCCCATGGTTCTGACATCTCTCTTGTATCTTTCATATGAAATTATGATTATTTGGTAACATCTCTACTTTTTATTTGTAAAATGACTATATTTGGATAAAGGATAAATAGACTATGCTCTCTGATCACAAGTTCACAGTTTTATCTTATAAATTTAACAAGGTTAAAATCAATATGTTCACTGTCTGATGATAAACTGAAGATCCTAGCATAGTAGTTGACAATTTGTAGGTTTAGTTTATTAGATAATTTAAAGTTAGTTGATTGCCAAAAAGTGAAGCATGCCAGTATCTTTTCACTTTATTTATACATTTTGATTAAAAGAACATTTAATTATTTAAAAGACAGCAAAACAAATTACTTCATACAATTTCAACTTAAGATTGCATACTATGAATAAAACAACCATTTTTAATGCTCTCAACTGAAAGTATTACCATGGATCTATAATAATAATTCTGACATTTACTTGATAGCAATTGGAAGGAGATTCAGGTGTATGTATTTCAAAGGTGTTGTAAAATTGTATATTTTTGAATAATAATACAACTTTTTTGTTTTTGACTGCCTTAGTTTACCTGCCCCTTGATAAGAAAATATACATAGAGAACTGAAAGGATCAGCTTCACACTCATATTGTGGTTGAAAACTCCTCTTTATACCCACCCTGAGAATTTTTGTCATTTATGCATTCAAATAAATTTATGATTTTTGAAAATACTCATACTTTGAACTACAAAATGTATCTTACTCAGACAATACAAATTGTTTTGAAATAAATGTTCTGATAAGTAATTGTAGGATAGAATTGGTTCAGTTCCACTGGTTTCAGCAGAACACTGATATTCCATTGTTGTTCTATGAAAATCTTATTTTAGTAATAGTATATTAGTGCATTGCTTATGGCATGCTAACATGTACCAAACTCCTTCCTATTGTGCCAGTAGGAAGGAAAAGATAGTTATCAAGAAAGTAAATGGGTGAGAAAAATTAACAAAAGTGATGAGTGTTTTGGGAAATGTTCCACAACAGTTTTTAAAGTTGGCCAGGAATAGAATGAAATGAAATTCTTTTTTTTCTTTTTTAAATTTTAATTGTTGTTCAAGTACAGTTTTCTGCCTTTTATCCCCATCCCAGCCCACCCCCCAGCCCTCCCCACTTCCCTCCTGTTTCCACCTCCCCCCTTGTTATTGTCCATGTGTCCTTTATACTTGTTCCTGTAGACCCTTCCCCTTTTCCCCTGAAATTCCCTCCCCCTCTCCCCTCTGTCATTGTTAGACTGTTCCCTATTCAGTGCCTTTGGTTATATTTTGCTTGTTTGTTTGTTTTGTTGATGAGGTTCCTGTTAAAGGTGAGATCATATGGTATTCTTAAAGGCAGGGATACCGCTCTACTATTTGTAGATCAATTTTCAAAACTTGTACAATTAAAAGTTAACTTTGAGACACAGCAAATAAGTTGAGATGATGAAGAGAACAAAATGAGAAGAGCCTTTTTCAATTAATATAATATGATGAGATTTAAGCTTGTTGTTATTCTTATTTCTGACTTGTTTGCACACAGACATAGATGTTTAGTATCACACTGCTCTGGACACAGTAAATTGTTGCTTATCTAGCTACTTGTATTGTATTCTTTGTTTTGAGGCTGTAAAATGAAATGAACTAAATCAGCCATTTCTCCTAGTTAATTGGCAAGAAATGACTTCTTTGGAATATAAATCGCTCTTTACATTATCCTGTAAGAATAATGTAAAGATAGAGAGAAAGGTGTGAAATAAAAATTGATTTCAGAAATACACTGAGGATATAAGATATATAAAAGGAAAAATAACGCTTTTAATTTAAGAAGTGATTTGTTGTATCAATTGTACTAACATGCATTCCTCTTTGGGAATGTCTTAGCACTCCTGGCTATAAACACTTCAAAGACTGACTACCTGTGATCTAGTATTGTATTTTACGTTCGATGCTACTCTTAAGACTACATGATGCATGCTGGCAATAGTGTATGGATAAAAGATGATATATAAGTGGCTCTTATTCAAGAGTCAGTATTTCTTTGTTTTTCTCTTGTGAAGGAAAAAGAATGGCTGGTACTATATAAGTAATTGAATGTTCATGGTATAGATTTATTTTTATATAAATAGTATTAATTTTACTTTCATATTTTATCTTTATACTGTCATCAGAGTTTATATACAACTTGATATAATGAAGCTGAAAATATTTTTGATGAGTTTAATGGATGTTGGCATAAATTGCTAGTCAGGCAGTCAGGCACAATATTGTAAATGGGGTACTAGAAACTGAGATATGTACGATGGCAGTATGGTGCCTCACTCTCTACTTGGAGATAGGTTAGCTCAGTGGTGGCCTAGGAACTCTAGATTCATATTTCACCTAAGAGTGTGTGATGTTAAGCACACTATTAAATCTTGTTGCTGCTCAGTTTCCTCATCAGTTGTATAAGGATAATTACTTTTCTCAGGAGTGGTTTTGATGTTTAAATGAGTTGATTCATATGAATATGTTTTGAAAAGTACCTGCCACAAGGTAAGTGCTCCATAAATACTGTTGGCTATCCATTTATCTATTGCTGTTTAATAAACTTTCCCCAAATTTCATGACTTAAAACAACAACCTACTGTTTTCTTTTTCATAGTCCTGCTGGCTCACCTGTGTGGTTCTCCCTGGGAGTCGCTTACACAGTTACAGTCATGCCAGGTGATGATGGAGTCACTGCGGTGTGTTTTCACTCACAGCCCTGATGCCTGCCCTGGGAGGGCTACAACCGTGGTGGCTGTCTGAGCATTTCTCTCTTTATGTGGCTACCTTGTGCTGTCTTGCAGCATGGCAATCTCATGAATCAGATTTCTTACAGGGCAGCTAGCTTTCCCCAGAGCAAGCATTCTAAGAGACAGGGAGTGGAAACAGCAAGTCAATTCATGCCCATTTTACAGACTGGCATCAATATGACACTCATGCCATATTCTATAGCTCAGTGTAGTTACAGAGTCCTCTCAGGTGCAAGGATCACAGGCCTTGGAGATTGTCAATGAATTGTAACCCTCTTTCATCTGTCATATACATTAATATTATTCAGTAGCCTATTTAATGAATGCTGACATTCAGTAAAAAAACAACAAAATAAACAAACAAACAAACAAAAAACCTCTGCACAATTTAGATATGTTCTCCCTGGACTCTCCACATTGATATATTAAACATAAAATGCTCTTTGAGTATTTAGCTTCATAATCAGTACAGAACTTCAGCTTATGAAAAATAACCAAAGCTACTATTTCCCTTTGACCTGTGACAACAACCTAGAAAAGAGGTTATAGAAGAAGAATTATGTTTCCTTCAATAAAATCCATAGAGAATGCATATCTTTACATTTATAACACATGAAACAAGACTGAAAAAAATGGGTCACATGTACTTCCCTCAGCAAGTGTAAAAATTAGAGGTCATTCAGGTTCCAGGCAAAAGAATTACCAGGACAGAGTGACTTCCTCAACCTTAGCTAAAAATAGCAGCACAATTCAGTTCAAGGATGCTGAGTTTTGGGATTGTGACAGTGAAGATATTATATCCTTCTGCTGATATTATAACATCCCCTTGAATGTTCTTTTATTTAGCTAACTGACATCAGACCTAATAGTGGGCTGGCACCTGAGCCACTTAAGTGGCAATTTGTAATAAGTAAAATTTTAAATTAGTTTTGAGGTACAGATTTAGAAATTTAGGCAGTCCATATAAACAAGCATGTCATATGATCTAAATAGATGCATTGTCAGTTGTCAAATAACCTGAAAACCATCCATTTAAAAGATAATAAAAAAATTTACCAGGAAGCATGAAGTAGAGCCTGTCATAAAATCATGTGCATGGTCAGGCTGTAGGCTATGAAGCCTAGTAAGTATCATAGATAAACACATTTGTAAGTGCTAGTATCACTAAACAGTTATTTTAGACTTGAAAAATTTCTTGGTCAAGACATATTACTTTTGAAGTTTTCTCCTAAATTCCATTGGTTGTACTATATTGTCATCCTATTGGAATATGATTACAGTGTGACAGTCACAGACACATAGCACAGCAATCAAACATCAATTCTCAAGTGAATTAATTTATTTACCTGGACATCTGAAACACCATGAGGTGTGCACAGATAATATCAATGAACACGTCTTAAAATCTTGTTTTGTGCACCATCCATTTCCTCAGTTACTTCTATAGCTCTATCAATTTTTTTCTTTTCCATTTATAAAATCAAATAAAAATTTAAAAATTCATTCTCCAAAAGTAAACTATGTGACATTATTGTGAATGTTATTTTATATTGTGTTAAAGAATTATATTTTAAATAAAATTACTCCCAGTATGGTGTAAATGTTTATTGGTCAGAGTACAAGATCACAGTAAAAAAATAAAAATTATTATTGAGAAATCTTTGAAGTAACTAGATCTTTGGTATTAGCTATGGTGTAAACATAATTCATAAATGCACCCAAACTGCAATTGACATATAAGCCCCAATGGTCAAAGTTTACAAATATTATTATATGTAACAATTTGACGACTGAAACTGTAACAGTGGGAAATTGTAACCCACCCCACCATTTTTTTTCTTTTTAAATTTTATTTTATTTTTTTATTTTAATCATTGTTCAAGTACAGTTTTCTCCCTTTTACTCCCATTCCAGCCCCACCATTCTTTTTTGATGTTATTTCTATAAATGCTGAGTCTGACTAATATGTAGCTTGTAGATAAACAGCATGTTTATATAAGAATCCTAGGAGTCAACTTCAAAAGATACAGACTTAGATCTGCAGCTTTTCGAGATTTGCTGACCTTCAACTGTAAAGCCAGGATGATGCACACCAGATCATTGCTTGACCAGTTCCAAGATCCTTATCAGAATGGACTGTGCTAGTCTGCACTTAGAGAACTTTTCAATCCCCTCCCCTTGATCTCTTTGTTCTGCTTTCCCTCTTCCTCTCTATAAAACACCCTGCCTGCACTAAGATGTCCTCTGATGTGGAGGACACTTGAATAAAACTGCTTTCATTTTCCACCGGCACCTGGGTCACGAGTCTGGTTTTCATTGTGGCAGACAGCTGGACCTGCGTTCAGTAACAAAACCATAAAATTGTTGGTGATAAAACTAGACAATGAGTACCAGGAAAATTCTCAAATATAATAGCATGTGTTTCCTCTCTTTGTTGCTCCTCAATAGGATTTTACAAATATTTGATTCTTTAAAAATATTTTGAAAGTAAATTCAAAATGTCTACAAAAATACTGCACTTTTTATAAATAAAATGTATAAAATGTTATTGCATTGTGTGAAAAATCACTTGAACTTTTTAATACAATTCAAAACTTATTGTGCAAATAAAATTCATATTTTAAAGGTTTTGTGGATTGCTATTATTGAAATAAAATCTTGTGATAGTGGAAAACATTGAAATAAACCCCTACAAAATCAAGGAATTATTTAAAGAAATTCAACTAGATTTTGAATGATGTATAAGATTGAATTTTGAAATTCTGTAATTGTACTTTGGAACATATTGACATATATGAAGACTCTTGATGGAACTCCTGTTATAGCTGAATAAATTCACATTCTTAGAGAAATAAAATGAAATTTAAAGTGCTTTGAATGTGTAAAGTGCTTTAAATTTGTCAAAACCTTCAAAAGAATCATAAAAAATGAAAAACTTTTTAGGAAGTTTGTTTCATACAAATGCTTGCTGAAGATCTGTACTCTGAAAAGAGACAAAAAGACAGTACTTGTTAAAATATTTGGGCTGAAAAATATACATATTTGAAAAATGAGAATGATATTTTGTTTTTAGTATAATTTGTTCAAGCTTATTTTCATCATTTAAAACATTATTATCTACAGTAAAGATTAAATTGAGGTGTTTAATTTTCCATCTATCAATCATCAAATATATAGTTGAGAGGACAGAATGCAATTTAAAAAAAAACAACTAAAAACAATACCATATTTAAAATGCATTCTTCAGAAAAACATTAGTGACACAGTATTATAGACAATTAAAGTTGAAAACACTATTTGAAATACACCAACATATGCCAAAAATTTTCATTCTATGTAACTTTTAATGTTTAAAAACATTTTTAAAGTTTTTGCTTGAATATAGTTATTTTTAGAGACAATTTAACATAAGGAATTTTGAATTTTACTATCTATAAATTCACCAATATAGCATCTCAAACATTTTCATAATTTTAATTAATTGTATTGCCCCCTTTCACTTCCATGGGTCCTAATTTGGGAAATGTACTGTTGATATGGTTACCATAATTAGCAACCTGGCATTCTTAGAAGAGGTCATATACGCTATGAGAGACTTGTGGCTCACCTTGCAGGTACAGCCAACCTCAAAGTTCCCTGTGATCAACTGCGATGAAGATGCAACTAAGAGAAACAGCCAGTGAACTTGACAAATGGTTGCTGCAAACTGGAAGGGAAAGATCGCAACAAGCGATACTACTCAATATGTTGAGGAGTGGGAACACTTATTTTTTGGTTGCAGTGTCCTTCACTGTGGGGGCACATATATAATAAGAACAACACCCTCAATGCTTCTCTCATTTCTTCCAACGGAAAGTGGCCATGAGTTATCCGATTGGTTAAGTTAGAAAGAGAACCTTGGCTTGTTCCCACCCCTTCCCTTCCTGTTAAGGAGAGCTGCCCACAGGAAGTGCCCATTTTGCTCCGCCCTTCCAGGCTGTGAAGTTGGCCGAATTCACTCCTGCGCCATCTTGGGTTGGATGCTCTTGGTGTCGTTGTTGGTAAGTCTCATTCTGAGATTCCGTGATTTATAAGCCACGGCCTTCAATATCTTCTCCAGCAGTCATGAGTAAATATTTTTCATTTCCTACTGCTTTACTTCTTTTCCATCTCTCAGAAAAAGAGTGACGTTAACTCTCAGAACCTCCTCACTCCTCAACATCTAAGAAACAGAGTGGGACTAAAGAGAAAATAAAAAACAGGAATTCCGTGTGGTCGAGGGTTTGTGGAGTAAAATTTCTGGCTTGGTTCTGGCGTGGCTCAAGTGGGAGGTGTTAAAATTGGACTGTATCAGACGGAGCATTGATCACGTGTTTCAGCTCTAGTACGTTGTTGCAGCTTCGGACGGTTTTGCGCACGTGATTATGGCTGTTTTCAGACAGTCAGGCACGCATGTCTGTGGAGGAAGTCTGCGTGCCCTGGGCTGTAACCAAAGGCCAGCTTTGAGGGGCTTAGCAGGCAAAATCTGACCGGAAGTAATAACCATTCTAGGGTGTGGGATGACTTGGATTTAAATTTCATGGGTGTGGGCCAGTTTTGTTAAGTATATATTCTCATTCGCTATTGTTTTTGAACCATATATCCGAAACTGAGAAAAAGTTAAAAACTAAAATAATACTTAAAAAAAGTATACATTGACAAATCTTGCTTCTTGTTCCACCCCATACAGGTTTTACTTATTTCATTGTTTAACGAATACTTGCATAATACTAAGTGTCTAGTACTGTCCAACGTACTTTGCAAATATTCTCATTTATTTCGTGTGTCGACCCTCTGAGGTAAGAATTCATGCAATTCTTGTTTTATAGCTAGGCTCACAGAGGTTAAATAATTTTAAGTGACAGAGAAAGACCCGGGCGGTCTGGCTCTCGTGAGATGACCGGTAATATAGTAGGTCCTATGTACTATGTATGCCCCATGTGTCATTTCCTTAAATACAAATGCAATTTTTCCATTGCTCTACAAAAGAAAGTAAATTGTACACCATTCTTCACCTTGTTTTGTTGTTGTTTGTTTGTTTTTACTTAACCAAGTTTTCTGGAAATATGCCCACATTGGTATGTAGAGAGCTTCTCACTTTTTCTTTTACAGCTGCATAGTATTAATATTTTGTTATGTAAATATATCACAGTTTATTTAAACAGCCCCCTGTTGATGATAAGTCAGTGATTTCCATTCTTTTGCAATTACAAATAGTGTGGCAATGAGTAAACTTACATACTTGTGATTTTTAACAGGTATATCTATAGTATACATTTTTAGAAGTTGAATTGCATCAAAAGGTAAATCCATGTTGTGTTGTTCATATACTGCCAAATTCCATACATCTTTTACCATTTTGCATTTTTTCTTACAACTTGAGATTTCTGCTCCATCATGGCCTCATCCACAGAGTACTATGGAATGTTTAGATTTTTGCCAGTCTCATAGGTAGAAGATGTTATTTTAGTGTTTTAATTTGTTTTATTATTTAATAGTATGATGTGAATGAGATGAATATCTTTTCATTTGTATAAGGACTATTTGAATTTCTTTTTTCTGTAAACTGGTTCTCATGTTCTGTGTCGGTTTTCTAGGCTGATTTTAGGGATTTCTGTTCAATATGTAGCTGCTCTTTTCAGAGGGAGATAGACCTTTTGCCTGTGATGTTAGTTTCAGATATTTTTCCCCTGAGTCATTTATCTTTTGTGCTTATTTTTTAATGTAGTAAAATATATCAGTACTGTATTTTCTTTTTTTAATTTAATTTAATTTTTTTTTAGTTTCCATTCATGTTACTATGTATTAGTTTCAGGTGTACAGCATTGTAGTTAGATAATCATGTACTTTACAAAGTGTTCTCTCATATATTTTCAATACCCAACTGGCACCATACATATTATAATACTTATTATAATACATAAGTATTATAATATTATTGACTATATTTCCTATGCTGTACTTTATGTCCCCATGACTATTTTGTGACTTCTGATTTGTATTGCTTAATCCCTTCAACTTTTTACCGAGTCCCCCAACCAGCCCTCCCCTCAGTTAGCCATCATTCTGTTCTGTGTGTCTATGAATCTGTTTCAGTTTTGTTTATTTTGTTCTTTAGATTCAATTCTGCATTTTCTTTTAGGGATATTGAATCATAGTTCAAAATGTCTTTCTCACTCCAAGTTTATAAAGTGTTGACCCTGAGAAAGAAAATACTAACTAAGAAGGACTCCTAGCCCAAATTGGTGTTTCCCATTGGCATTGAATTAACACCATGAATAAACATCAGGTGTTTCCCGATGGCAATTGAATTGACATTGATAGACAAAATGAATTTGTCATGGTTTCCTTTTTATTTCCTTTTCAGATTTAAACCATTGATTTTTTCATTTATTAATATCATAGATTATGCTATAGATTCAACTCTTTATCTTTTTCCAGATTCTTTGGATTCTTTAAAATACAGTTAGTAGAAAGTTGTCTTTGACATGATATAATTTCTGAATCTCCAGGAACTATACCCATTCTAGGCATC
Organism: Phyllostomus hastatus; assembly: GCF_019186645.2. Classification (NCBI taxonomy): domain Eukaryota; kingdom Metazoa; phylum Chordata; class Mammalia; order Chiroptera; family Phyllostomidae; genus Phyllostomus; species Phyllostomus hastatus. The sequence goes on along the minus strand of NW_025333709.1, from coordinate 28,642,562 downwards.
GAGAATGCCTTTGACTAAGATCAAGTAAAAGAAGAAATTTATCAGGATGAGTTTTGTACTTTCACTTAAACAGTCCGATTTTACAGTCTTTGAGCTGTAGCACGAAAGGGCATGAGAATTTGGCTACAGATTTTAATGTGTTTTTTTTTGTATTTGGACTTTCATGGTGATTTAATATTTGGACTTTAATTTTGGGATGGAATTTAATACTTTAAGAAAGTTATTTTCAAGTTTGGGATATCTCTAGAATATTAAAATTTTATTATTAGAATTTATGCCATTTGATTTATCACAGGACCTCTGATAGAAATGCTAGATAATATGTGCCCATAATTTGACATAAAAATAGAATTGGGAATAAATTTTCAACTTTAGATATAGAATGATTACACATTTTTTTTTTAAATTAGTGTGATTTTTTTACCTACTTTGGATGATTCTGGGCTGAAAAATTAGAATTCCTAAAGATAGTCCTAGAGATAACCAAAGTTATAGGCAGGATAGGTACTGAAAGGTGGGAGCAGGAAATTCATGATAGGTTGCTGCTAATGATTCATTTTGGGGGGGAAGGGAAGCCACACCCTTCTCTGTGCTGCTGAAGCTTAATAATTAAGCTCAATGGTTGAACAGAAGAGAATCCTGGAGAATACTGGTATGTGAGGGATTGTAGAACACTTCCTCCCCACTTCTGATGTTTCCTTTTATTTTTATGTTCTATTATTAGAATATATCTGGCCTCTCAACCTAATTTTTGCCTGAGTAGTTCAGTGAGTTATATGATTGTTGAATTGACAAAAAGAAAGTGAGGGCCCCTTCTTTACCCCTTGGTCTTGGGATTGAGATGAGAGGGGGAAAGCCTGGGGGTTCTTCTTTTATTGGGGTCAAGCATGGGGGTCTAAAGTTTTGAGGGCTTTGTTGGTGAATTTAAAACTTAAGAATGGGGATTTAAAGTGTGGAAAGAGAGAAAGTAAGTAGCCCAAATGTCAGTTATCCAAATCAATATTTCTAACACAAAAGAAGCTGAGGTGTGGCCCTAGCTCTTTATGTAGTTCTGTGGAATGTAATGTGTTTACTCCAGATAGCCATCTTTGAAGTGGATGCCTCTTTGAAGTTGATACCTTGTCAATTGGAGCTTAGATCAGATACTTGCATTAAAAAAAAGAGGAAACCCAGCTGTCAGGGCTTATACTACAAGTGGTCAACTATGTCAGATTTTGATGTGAGGTATAAGAAAAAGAGGCCTGGGAAATCTTCATTGATCTTACGGTTTAAAGTAGTACCCAAGGTAGAGTGGGTTGTGAAATGGGAGGCCTGAACTCTTATATTTATGTAAATTTGCACATTAAACTACTGTCACCTGTTACTGCAAAATGATTTATCAGATAAGTTGTGAGTGAGCTGTTTAAATTGAGCATTGGATGGAGAGGAGGAACAGAAGTGTGAGTGGCAATGGGAGAGCAGTGCTGAGTTGGCAGCCACCACCAGGGCTATCCTGAGGGGTGCCTGAGAAAACAGAACACGTGAGAGAGGGCAACAGTGAATGGGCTACTTCCTAAACTGGGGACAGATTACTACTTGGTGTCTTAACTGAAGCTCAAGTGATATTTGTCCTTTGAATGGGGATAAAGTACAAGTGACAGAAAAACAACTTTTCCTAATATTCAAGAGGATGAATGTTTAGCATTCTCCTGTTAACAGAAAGAAAGACTCCAACTGAACTGGTATTGGATTGATCATTTTTTAAATTGGTAAAACTGAGAAGAAAGCTGAAGAATTATCAACTCCTTTTTTGTCTAAACAGGTGTCCAAACTGTGGGCCATCGTAAATTTACTTAAAACGTTTTGTTTTTCTCATTAGTTTTCATTAGTGTTTGTGTATCTGATGTGTGACCCAAGTGTTTGTTCTTCTTCCAGTGTGGCCCAGAGACACCAAAAGGCTGGGCATGGACACTCCATTGAAACAAGAGTGGTTGGAGGGGAAGGGTAGAAGGAAATTGGAACCTTAATTTTACAAAAGAGCTCGCAGTACATGACAGGGTGCACAGCCTGGGTGACCTGCATTTCCAGACAGTTGCCCATGTCTTGACCTTGTTTGTTTCTGGTTCTGTTGTCTGTGCCCCTCGGGTGAGGCTAAGGACAAAGGACAATTGGGAAGCCAGCCATAGCCTACAAAATAAGCCTTCAATTGTCATTTTAATGGTTCTACCATTTTACCTTAATTTAATTTCCCTACCTCCAAGAATATATCTTGTTTTGTAATTTCACAAGCTGACATGTCATCCAGAGGGACTATTTATTTTCCCTATCTTCTTCACACAAAGGCTGAGATTATTCCTGCAACAGTAATCAAGATCCTCTGTCTTTGGGTTGCAAAGAAAATGCATTCAACTGTACTTGAAAGAGAAAATTGAAATTTGTCTACAGATGATAAAGTACATTCTCCCCTTTCAGTTCTGTCTACTCATATCAGCTGAACTGAATTAATAAAAACAAAAGCTGCCTGTTGCTTGCTATTGGCAAAAAATAAATAATTCAGTTGCTCAGAACATATTAGGTGTGTTGAGGTTTATTCCTATTATAGAACCTTGTGTTTTCAGTCCATTTTTTATGTTAGTGGCAGTAGCACAGTACAAAATGAACCAGGGAAACAGTCCCCTGAGGAAGTTTTTCCCACTAGCTTTAGTAGCAAAGCAACTGTGAATCTTTCAGAAAAATGATCAAATCTCAAGTGTGATTAGCCTGCCTTCCTGCCTGTTGTAATCTTTTTACATTACTTGTGTAATTGTTTTAGTAAACAATTCTTTAGACTTAGTAATTAGCATGCCTAATATGTAGCTTTAATTATTTACTGCATTTATTGGGTATGCAAGTCATGAAATTATTACTGAGTATGTTTACCAATAGCACAATCACCACAATAGTACAAGGCATCTAAAAATAAAAGTAGGTTGGTACCTCTGAGTAGAGATTTCCACAAACAAAGGACATATTACAGATATTTTTTTCCTGATCAGACATTCTCATGGGCAGGCTGATTGTGAAATCGTAGTCAATTTATAGAAGTGCAAGTGTAAGGACAAAACAAAAGTTCGTATTCATGTATACTCAATAAATAATTCTTTTTAGCCAGCCCTGTAACAGGGGACCAGTGGCACAAGACTAGGCAAACCGTGAAGTAGGAATAGTTTATGTTTAGTATCTCTAACCTCCTCTTTGTGTGCCTTATGATACCCTCTTCTCTAGAAGCCTCATAGATTTTTCTCTCCCTCCCAAGTTACTCATTCTCAAGAGGAGGTAGAATTCACTCACACTGAGATTTAATTGATTAAGATGGTGATAGTACTGTAGGAAGAACTCTGAGACCAAATAGTCCTAATTTTAAGCCCAGTTTTAATCATTTTTTTCCCAGTGCTGTGATTTTAAACAATTAGTTTTTATCTCAGAAAGATGTGGGGTTGGTGCAGCCTGGAGCTCATAAAATGTTGGGGTCCCTAATTTTAAAAAATCTATATGTGTACATTTAGGTAAGGCAATGACTATTTAAAATTACATATTAAAAAGTATAAATACAACAAAATCCTACCAAAATATTTTAATTGGCATTCCCTAACCTTATTTGTCTATAAAAAAATTGTTTCTGTAACAACACACAACAAAACTTTACAAAAATAGCTAGTGGTCTAGGGATAACAATGACCTATTCTTGTCTTATTTTCCCAAAGATACAGAGGCTACTTTGATTTTCTCCCCTTGTAATGAGTTAATTTTTTAACAGTAAAAAATCATGTGCGGAAGAAGGCAAACGTTTGGGGTGAAAGAGTCAAGCACCACTGAGTAAATCACCTCAACACGTGCTCTAAGCTCTGTTTACCTTATAAACGGAGAGCAGGTCCCAAAGTAATTCCTGTGCAAAGAATGAATGTCCTTGTCTTGCTGGTGGAAATGGGGTTCTTTCACAGAGTCACAAGGAACGCATTTCAAGAGACCCACATGTGGGAGGATGTGATTCTAGTTGTAAGATTTATTCCGGTAGAACTAGAAGGTTGCCCCTGGTTCCCAATGTTTTATCTCTGTCTGTCTCACCACAGAAAAAGTGGGTCCAATCTTGTCTTCATCAGGCCCAGGAATAGGATCAGTGTCCAGACATTTTGTTCCATTGGTCCAGACCATTTTTCTGTCCCAATCTGCTTGGCTTACTCTTTTTCTGCAGTGTTTTGGCTGACACTGTTTCTAGGCCCACGTGGTCTTCCGCAGGCCCCAGATGGCTGCTAGGGCCACGTAGGTACTATGGAGAAACATGCAAGTGAATGGGGCAAGTGATCGTTACTGAGAGAGAGAGAGAGCCTCTTTGTTACACTTGGGTTTTATTGTCTCAGACTTGGGATAGACCAGGTCCTCTTCAAACTAACCAGTCAACTTCCCAAGTTTTCACTGGATTCTCTCCCTAACCAATCCATTTCCTAGATCTTCTGGGGGTTCTATGCCCCTTATCTAATCTGATCCTTTTGCAGGCTAGAAAAATAGGCCTTTATGGTAGCCATCTTGGCTTCTAGTGTGCATGCCTCACAGTGGAAGCATCTCTGCCTGTGCCATCTGGACTTGTACTGGGTGTATGTCCAACCTAAGAATTTCTTCTCCTCTTCCTTCTGTGATCCCCTGAGTATGTGAAGCCTTAGCTTCCTAATGAAGCAGGATTGTGTTCCCTAGTTGTTATGCTTAATAATGTCTTATTGTTTTTGCTCCTGTATTTATTAATATCTAGCTACCTATGCCAACACTTGGGTGCTTCAGTTCTTGTATTATGCCAAGCTAGTAAACACTTCTTGTAAGATGCATCAGAAATTCCATTATGGATAATAAACAAAGATACATGCCAGTGATTTTAGAAATGTGCACTTATACTGTCTACCTATGTATTAACTCCTGTGACGTTTCTGAGAAACTTATCCCACTAACATTGTTGAAAATATCACTGACGTTTGACAACTTGTGTGACACTGATTTTTTTTTTCCTTTTTAGTCTATACTAAAGAGTTAGCAAGAGGGAGCCCTTGACTCTCTTGGGAGGAAAGATGTTGGCATTGATGTGTTAAGTAAGCAATTTTTTGGAACCTTTGGATGTGTTCATTATAGTCCTTAGTATTTGCCTCTCTTAGAGGATGCCCAACAATAACTAAAAATAAATTTAACTGAATAGGGTGAAAGAGTAAGGAAATAAACAAATACGTAAGAGATCCATTGCACAGAGCAGGAACAAAAGAAACCTACTTACATCTGAGCTGCATTTTCTCTTCACTGCATCAGAATAATAAGCCTGCAATTTAATTTGGTTTCACAGTGCTCACAATCCAGCTTGGCTTTCAGGATATGTTATCCTGAAAAATCTGTGGTCTCTTCAGCTTGTGCTGAATCCAGTGTCATTCCCTGGTGACACATGCAGAAGGAGAAGGGAAAGAAGCAAGAGTGGGCTTGGGGCTAAACAAATTAACCAATAATGGGATGGCATAGTATTCACCAGTCTGCTACACAGAATTCAAAGTGATGGACAAAACTTAAATTTAATGTAAGCTGATGTCTTTGTTCTAGGACTTCAAGGTCAGCGATAAGACCAGGAAACTTGACATAGCTTTGTTATTCAAAGTGCATTCTTTTAGACACTTTGTTCATTTGTCTTTGGGACATGTTTCTTCTCATCTCCTTGTGTCATTGCTGTTCCCTTTCAGTCCTGTCTGTTGGATCCTCTTCCTCATTCTGACCTTACAATCAAAGTATCCCCAGGACTCTGTCCCTGAACCTCTTCTTTTCTTTAGATACATTTGAAAGATCCCTTGGTGATCTTTTAATTACCATTCTTATCCTGAAGGCTCCCCAGGTTCTGTATCTGGCCTGAATTTTTCTCCTGAACTTGAGATCCATATCTAATTGTCTGCTTCAACCTAACATATCCAAACTTGAATTCTAGATTTTCCTCAGCCAAATCTGTTTTTCCCGTAGTTTTCACTTTCAAATAAATGGTGACCCTAGTTGTTCAGATCAGAAACTTGAGCATTACCCCTTATGTCATCCTTCATTTCATATCTCACATCAGGAATACTGCTGGTTCTAGACTTTTGAAATTTATTTGGAATCTGACAACTTCTCTCCATTTCATTGTCACCCTTTTCATCCAACCTACTGTCATCCCTAGCCCAGACTCCTACTTTATCCTTCTTCTACCCCTTGTGTCTACTCTTATCTCCATTTACTTATATTTGTTCACCCATGGCTGGAAAGATCCATTTAAAAAGTAAATATGCTACTAATCCTTGAATAGAAACCCTTTAATGATTTTGTGTTATACTTTTAAAATCAAAAAACCTTGTATGACCCAAAGGCCTTAAATTATCTGATCCCAGACTAACTAGTTTTTATTTTTACTCACTATTCTCCGGCTGCTCTGCTACTTATTGTTGGAAGGACTCTACCTCAGAGTCTTTGCACTTCCTGTTCCTTTTGTCCAGAATGATTTTCATCCAAATGTCTACATGGATTGCTCCTTTTCTTCATTTAGTCTCTGTTTAAGTTACAGGTCATCAGAGAAAACTGCACTGCTTCTACTGCTCAAGGTAACACCTTTCCCCGGCTTTATTTTTCTTTATATCTTTGTTTATTGCCTACATCTCCCAGAATGCAAGAACTCTGTGGCAAGTAACAGGGTCTGATTTTCTTTTATGTATCCAGAGTCCAAGATAGACATTGAATAAATATCTAGGAAATGAATGACTAAGGCATCATTAATGTTCTAGGGGTTCCTAGAGCAGCATTCTTTTTGTTGGGATAGGTAAAGGGAGTATACCCATAGTCAAATATATTACAGCTCTCAGCCAGTTGCCAGACACAGCTTTTAGTAGCTAATCTCTACTAGAACAGAAGCCAAATCCTTGTGCTTATGAAAACATATCATGTATTATGCTAAGGAAGGCCTAGACTTAGGCTACTTTTCTACTCAGACTCACAGAGTAACATAAAGCTTCAGGACTCATTTCAGGTCTTAGTGGGCTTAAGTTTGCTGTCCTGCTGCCTCCAGCTAGATCCATTATTTCTGGAGCTGAGCTCAGTTGGCTGTGGGTTAGAGGCATCAGTGCTTAGGTGAATTTCCTAGCATTCAAGCTTCTGGCATTTATTGTTTGTATAAATCATTTTTTCTCTCATAATAAAAGTAACATGGGCTAGATTAATGAGAAAATGATGGAAAAAGCCATAGCAGAAAAAAGCAGAAAAGTAATTATTCAAATTTCCACTCAGAATTAAACATTGTTAACATTTTGATGTATTTCTTGTTTTATGTGTATGTTTACAGAATTGGGGTAAGTCAACAATATTTATTGAGCACTATTTGTGTTCAGAGCCCCTTATTCCTGTCTTAAATATCCTTAATATAAAAGATAAGGGGATGTGACTTTCAGCCCTCGTTATGAACTGCCCCTCAAAAGGCATCCTTTTACATGAAATTAAACTTCAGTCTTTTCTTGTTACCATTACCCTGTGCTTGAATGTCCATTTGACCATTTTGTCATACCTATGAAGTTTCTCTAAGAGAAGAGAAGCCTGCTCTGACACACCAGAGTAACATTGGAAAACAGAATTCAATCTGTGAAAACAAGAGAGTTAAATTGTGCGAAGTATCCCTGACTTGAAGAAGTGAAGTAGTACTGTTGTGTCAAGCTTGATATGGGGAGGGAGTCTCCTGCTGAGACTGTTAGTGGTGGAATCTAAATCCAAGGAGCAGGTAGTAGATCACTTCTAGGTCTAAGGCCAGATCTCACCAAGAAGAATGTCAAGCCCTAGCCAGAGAGAATGCAGAAAATAAGCATAGCAGGTAATGGAGTTGGGGAAACTTTTATGAGTGGTTTAACTAGTTCTCCCAGATGGATCTTACTCCCTGGGTTTGTTTGATTAATTAATACATGATCATTGTAGGGACACCAGAAAGTACAGATACATCTTTCCTTACCTTTACCTTAAAGATTATCTTTTGGTGCTTGGTTTTTTGGTTTTGGTGGGGAAGTTGGTGGCAAAACTGCACCAGATGTTAGACCTTGGTTCATCAACTTCAGTATTTGAGTGCTGGCTAAGAAAGAATTCAGAGCCAAGATTTAAATGCAAGCAAGAGTTTATTTAGAAAATCACTGAGGCTGAAGAAGTGAGCCAGCTGGGGCATGGGCTCAGGAAACAATTACAGAGGCAAAAGAAGGGCCCTCGGAGCTCAGGGGAAAGAAAGGCAAGGGTATACACTCCTGAGGGAAGGACAGGGGAAAGAAGGGGGTGGGGAAAGGTGCTCGTGTGGTTTACAGAGAGAGCTGCATTGGGTCCTCCATCCTGAGGGTTTTTACCCCCTTTCTAAAGGTGGGGATCTTAGGAGAGGTCCCACGGGAGGACCTCAGTAGAATATTCATCAGCTTTTCCAGGTGTGTCCTTCAGGGTTGTGGTCTCTACTGATTGGTGGGCACTAGGGGAGGAAGTCATTAATCATTGAATTTGGTCCTAATATCATTAATGACATTGCTATGTCTGGTTTTGCTGCTTTTCTGGGCTGGAGCTGAAACAGCTGAAGCCTAGATGTTATCTCTAGTTTGACCAAAACTCAGTTTCTTTGGTCAACAGACCTGAGGCTTTGTTCCTGAGATTATTTGGTGTGGGTCAGAACCTCATTGTCTTGAGGACTTAATTCTTAAGGGAGTGGTGGGTGATTCAGAGGCATGTATGAGAGTCCTTTGAAGCTCTTTTCGGGCCCCATTGTTTCTCCTCTAAGGAGGTCTACCATAGGACTAGCAGCATGCTAGAGAAGAAAGGTCAAGAGAGGATCTGAACAGCATGACCAGCAATATGAAAGGTCGGGGGATCTAAACCCTGTGACCAGAGATATGCTAGGGGAGGAAAGGTCACCCTGGGGACAAGACCCCACCCTGCATTTGTCCATTGCTTGTCACCTGGGGCTTTCTGTCCTGGTGACCTTCCTTACCTGGTCTATCCTTTCCAACTCTGCTCATCATGCCTGTTTTAACTGCCTGCTACAGGGGGATTAGAGGAAGAGATAGCAATGGAAATTAGAGGAAGTATAAATAAGAGAATATAGGGAAGATAATAACATTTCAATATAATCATTCAAGAAGAAATTAGTAGTCTGTCATCTTTAGAAATATAGTAACCTCTCCATCACTGTTAGTTGACTTGCAATGTGTTACTTTTGTGATTTGAAACAAATGTATGTTTTTAATTACCTATATTCTTAAATTAGTATTAACAAGATAGAAATAGACCAGGATTTAAGTATGGTTTATTTCCTGTAATCCCAGAAAAATGCATTGACTTCTTAGTGGAATGCAGTCTGTTACTTGAAGGCACCTCTCTAAGATACCAAAGTCTTTGTCTCAAAGGAAAGCACTAAGTTCTGGTGGCACCTTCTCAGAGACCGCTTTGCTACTCTTGTACTGCTAATGCACAGTATACAGCATGTGAGTTATCGCTGATCGGGGAAGCTCTGATCATCACTGTGAAATGTTGTTTTCCAGATGTTTGAGTCATTAGAGTGATGTCAGCACAGCAAGCAGACCCTCCATTTTGGGCATCAGTGCTATCAGCAGGGGTTGGCAGCCTACTGGTTTGGGCCTGATTGATAGCTCCAGATACAAGTGAGCCATGTCCAGGAGGTGGCAAAGAAAGCTCTGGGTTAGGCCAAGTGCTGCCTTTGTTTTTTTTCTCTAAACTGTTTGCAGTGGGCAGAGATGAACTCTGCTGGGGTGAGGTGAATAGGGAAGAGACGGGCGGGGGGGGGGGGGGCGCGGGGAGGCTGCTAGCTTGCTCCTTATGATTATCAGATAAGACTTGATTGTCTTATATCTGTATCTGCGATACTTGTAGTTTCATGTACATGATCTTAGATGAAACCTCTGAGCCCTGGGTAGAAGGGTAGTAGTTTGGTTGTATGCAGATGAAGGATATAAGTCAGGCTTATCCTTTTTCTTTTTTCTCATTGATGTCTAATTGACTAAGATGAGAATGAAGTTTTGCTTCTTAAGTCAGCGTGTTGTTTTTTTTTCTGATACCCTTAAATAACGAGTACATAATATTTTTCTATGGAAAATGTTAAAATTAATCCCTTCCCTCAAATGGTTCTAAGGGGAAAAAATGAACAAAATGCAACAGGAAGATTACGAAGAAAAGATGGGGTTAATTTTCCTACTCCTTCCCTTCTTTTTTTTGTTAGGTTTGATTCGTATTTAGTCCTAGATGTGAAGCACGCTTAAAAAGATTTCATGATTCCTGCCTCTTGTTAGGATTGTAATGCTAAGTGATTTTTTAAAGACTATTAAATTTCCAGTTGCAGAGAAGAGTATAAAACACATGTTTGTGATATTTTTTCCACACCAATTTACAGTACTGTCCAGTAGGTGGACTCCTTTATGTACACATAGGGGTTTTCTTTTTTCTTCAATCAGGTGTTCCTTATATCTGTGAAAAGGCATTTCCTCATATTGAACTTTTGGTTTCACCTATTTATTTTCCAAAGGGCTGAAAATAGATTCTGGGATACTGCCTATTCCTGTTGAGAAGTAACCTTAGTTAATTTTTTTTGTTTTATTTCATTTTTGTTTTAGTTTCTATCGTAACATTTTTATTTATAAATCAGCACTCCTTTGCAGTAACTAAACTTACATTCTGCATTGGATCCTTTTAAAATAAACTGAATTTCTGAGATTATGTTCATCAAGGTATACAATTATGTGAATAATTATAATGAATATAATTATATATTGACCATCAAGGACTAATAATTGTATCTGTTGTGAAAATAAATATTTTCATAGTCTCCATGACTTTTTTATTTATATCATTTTGGAGTGATTTTTTTTAATAATACATTTTTTTAACAAAGAATGTGACACATCAGTCATTTTTAAGGCAGAGTAATTTTTAAGCTTGTCCCTGCAACTGACACTAGTTATATCCCTAGGCTCACCTGCAGTCAGTTTTGACAATTCATCTGTGGCCACTGGGACAATTGTAGATTCTCTTTCTAGAGAATGAATCATTCTTCTTTTGTCCCTGAATCCTTACCTTTCACTCTAGTTCTTTTGAAAATTTCATCTCACCATGGCTTATAGACACTGAGATGTCTGAATGGGGAGGTTTCTGTTGGTGGATTCAATACATTTATTCCAATATGAAAAAGAAATCTCTTGACTTGGAAACCCAATTTTGAAAAAACCTCATTTAGGTAACCTTTCTGTGCTATTTCTCTGTGACCAGGCCAACGATGACAGCATGTGACCTGAAAACAAATTTCTCTAACAATATATTGCCTGTTCATATATATTGCATGGTGTACCTCCAGTGGAAGAATTCAATGCTGGGGTAAAGGGAGGTAGGGGGAGCACAATCTCTTTCCTGTATTATCAAGCCCAATTTTGCAGTTTTTATTCTAGACAGTAAATTTCTTGAAGGAAAAGGTTGTATCATATTCATCTTTATATTTATGCTAGTATCTGATATCCATCATGAGGCATAGCTAAACAGAATGTATTTATCACCTCAAAAATTGAGATAACTAGAATTAGAACATTCTATTAAGGAAAAGGATTAAGGATGTCATTACAGAACAGAAAATTATAAAACATAAACATACATATTTAGGATAGGCAGATACAGTTTTGAATCATGACTCTTTTTATTACCTGTCTGACCTTGGGCCACTTATTGAACCTCTTTGAAGCTTCAGATTTCTTAGTTACTGAGATGGGAATATCAATACATGGCAACAGTTGAGGACAAGACATTATATTGTTTATCTAATACTAAGTTACAAAAAATGAAGACTCCCAGCTTTCCTGATTTTTACTGTGTAATACTGAAATTGTCATTCTATACTTTAGGTACTTACAGAGTAAAGGCAGGGATAAGAAAACTCCACACTAGTTGTGATAATCCAGTTTCAGGGTGACATAGGGAAAGGAAAAAAGATAATGCTGGGAAGTTCATTCTGAAAGCAGATTTAAATGTCTTAATGTTCGTGTCCCTTCCAGATCTATTTGTTGAAATCCTAATTGATGATGTGAAAGTATTTGGAGGTGGGACCTTTGTGAATAAGATTGGTCCTTTTATAAAAGAGAATCCAGAGATCTTTCTAGCCCCTTCCACCACATAAGGGTATAGTAAGTCTGTACTCCAGAAGACTTCCCTCACTCAGTTAGTTATGCTGCCACCCTGATCAGGGAGTACAAGCTTTCAGAACTGGGAGAAACAAATGTTATTTATAAGCCACCCAGATAATGGTGTTCTGTTGTAATGTTACAGAACACACACACACAGGGCCAAGGGGGTTGGGTACGATACACTATTACTGAAAGGACCCCCCACTAGGTTTGCATTGTCTAGCACCAGAGGAAAGATGTCTCTCAATGCCAGAGATTTGTGAAAAGGAAAGGAAATGTTTATTCAAAGCTATACAGACTTAAAGTAGTGACCTAATGTCTTCATTAAAATATTAAAGTCTTTTAAGATACCAGCAGACACACTCACAGCCCTTCCTTCTCTCTCTGCCCTTATCTGGGGTACCGTATGGCAGGAAAAGTTGCAGTTTGTGATACAGGCTCCTGGCACCATCAGCTGTGTTGCCATCAGGATCTCCAATTAATCCAGAGCTATGTGGCACCTTCTCATGGCCCACCAACAAAAGTCCTTGTACCCCTTTTCTTCCAGGCGAAGTCTCTCCTGCTTCCTAAACCAAATGGCAAGAGGGAGTACCCCAAGTGGTTCTCTCTGCACTGCCACAGCCACATGGTGATTCCTCTCAATGGCTGCCCAATCCGGGTTTAAATCCCCACGTCAGTCTTCTTTTGCAGCCCCATTTCCCACTCCTCCTACAATCAGTCACATCTGCCAGCATTTCTGTATTTCAAGTTTACTGGGCTGCCATCATGAGTCTGGGCAGGTGTGGCCCCTTGTCATGGAGCCAGTCTCCTCCAAGCTCTCACACAGGTGCTGTAACCTGGGGGAGCTGCCCCCCAGTAACATCTTGGGTGGAAGTCACTTCCATCCCCCTGGCTCAAAGCATGGTCACAGCTATTTACATATCTATGAAACCAGTTAAAGGTTATAGATATGTTAAATGACCATGCCATGGATTAGCTGCAAAGCTGTTGCTGTACAAAACAACTCTGCATGTTCCTGCTCCCTGTGTCTCTTCCCCCAACTCACACCTGTGTGGGGAAGGGGTGAGGACATCCTATATATCTTTATAATATTTCCTGACACCTTGATTTCTGGACCCCATTCCAAATCCCTATTTTGGGGCCCCCCTCTTGGCTGAACCCTGTTTCAGTAACAGCTCAGAAGAACTAAGGCAGACCCAGAAAAGAATTTAAAAAATTGAAGGCAATGTAATTAGATGTTTAATACTGTATCAGTTGGTAAATAAGAATTAATATTAGGGAAAAATTCAGTGCAAAAATAATATGGAAAGATAACAGATTTTGAAAGGGCCAAATCAGAGAGATTATTTTTAAATTAAATGACATAGATATATACCAAAATCAAATCTATGAAATAATTTTTAGTAATCATGGAGAAAATAAATGATTGAAATTGTTAAAGCAGTTTAAAGCAATTAGTAATGTTCTTCTTCTTCAAATGGTTAAACACTTTTTCTAGAATTGAGAAATTTGATGCAGATGTGATGTTGATTTAATTACACTCAGGGTTGGTGCTGGCTTTACCTAGGATTCAGCCTTGAGTATGAAAATATAATGCATGTTGATTTTTTAATCAAAAGTTTAAGGTAGAAATTTTATTTTTCCACTGCTTATCAAAAATAAGAGGAACTTTACCTTATTGTATATAAAATTATAAACTTCAAAATAAGTTACCCAAGAGCCCATTTAATCATTATTCTGTTCATTAAATATCTCTTTCTTTTTGCAAAATTCATCACAGTAATGAGGAATAGTACAGGTATACAATAATAATGATGGTTGAAGACAAAAGTAGTGTTAAGACCCAGGACATTCTCTTACATAATCACAATGCCACCATCAAAACTAAAAAAATCAACTTTGATACATCTCTTAAGAAGTCTCAAATTTTATTTGTTTTGTCATATTTCCCAAATGCATTCTTTATAAGAAAAGATCCAGTTCAAAATCACATACCACATTTTGTTGTTTTGCCTTTTTAATATGCATATTCAGTCTAGAACATTTCCACAATTGTTTTTCACCTTTATGACCTTGACGTGTTTGAAGATTGCAGGCCACTTACTTTGCACAGTGTTCCCTCAGTAGGAATTCATATGAGGTTTTCTTGTGACTGCCCTCAGATGAGCCATCTTTTTCAGGAAACCACAGAAAGAATGCTTTGTTCTTTTCATTGCATTTTATCAGGCATTGCATTATTTCAATTTGTTTTATTACTAATGCTGTTGACTTTGATTATTTGATTAAGGTGGTGTCTGCTAGATTTCTTCACTTGTAAAGTAATGCTTTTCCCTGTGGGGAGTAATAAATATTTTGTGGGAGAGTACTTTGGAACTATGTAAATATCCTATTCCTCAGAAATCTGTTTCTTAATTTGCTAATTTTGATCTATATAAACTAAAGGCTTTCAGTGGTATTTTTGTGCTCTAACTGTCCCCGACTTGACAGCACTATCCCACTTAAGCTGGCTTTTCTGTTCTTTGGGTATATTCCATTATTTGAGTACTTCTTTACTTTGTAGTATCCTTTACATTTTCCCCAACTTTATTGAAGTATGATTGAAAATTTTTAAAAAATGTGTATATTTAAAATGTACAACATGACATTTTATACGTGTGTGTTGTGAAATGATTACGACAGTTAAGCTAATGAAAATATCCATGCCTTGCTGTTAACATTTTTGTCCTTTTTGTTTGTGGTGAAACTTAAGATCTACTCTCATAGCAAATTTCAAGTGTGAAATATATTATTAAGTATTGTCACCATTTTATACAGTAGATCCCCAAAACTTCCTTGACAACTGTCCTGTGACCAGCACTTCCCCATCTTCCCTGTGGTTCCAGGTCTGGCAACCACTTTTCTACTCTGCATCTCTGTGGATTTGACACTTTGGATTCCATATGTAAGTGAGATCATGCACAACAGTATTTCTGTGTCTGTGTCTGGCTTATCTCACTCTGGAGAATGTCCTCCGGGTTTTCCTGGTTTCTCCTAGGACATACAGGGCCTGGCACAAATAATGCCCCTTTTTCATTATAAAATCTTTTATTGCAAAATCATAAGCATATAATTCTGTAACATAACAATATCACACTCAAGCACACCATAGGATATTTTAGGTGAAGTGTTCAAATTAGAACTATAAATTATTAAACTGGTATTATTCCTCTACCAACCACACTCAAGCAGGCCTTACTTCTGTGGGACCCTGTATGTTATCTTTAATGCACCAATGTCGCATCTTCTCTTTTAACTCATCCACCACATGGGTGCACTTTTCACCCAGTTCCAACTCTGCTGCACCATGTGTGGATGTCCTCTTCATTCCACTTGGGATCTTATACCCTATTTGAAGTCACTCTCCAAGACGACCTTCTCACCCTGCTCAGACTTGGACATCCAGTGCTAGGCTGCTCTCCCTTACGTATGTCCTATTGGCTCCATTTTTTAAAAAATATTTTTTATTTTAATTGTTGTTGCAGTACAATTTTCTATCTTTTACTCGCATCCTAACCCACCTCCCCAGCCCTCCCGACCTCCCTCCCATTTCCACCCACCCCTAGTTTTTATCCATGTGTCCTTTATGCTTCTCCCTGTAAACCTTTCCCCTTTTCCCCTGAAATTCCCTCCCCTCGTCCCTCTGGACACTGTCAGCCTGTTCTCTATTTCAGTGTCTTTGGTTATATTTTGCTTGTTTCTTTGTTTTGTTGTTTAGGTTCCTGTTAAAGGTGAGATCATACAGTATTTGTCTTTCACTGCCTGGCTTATTTTGCTTAGCATAATGCTTTCCAGTTGCATCCATGCTGTTGCAAAGGGTAGGAGCTCCTTCTTTCTTTCTGCTGCATAGAATTCCACTGTGTAAATGTACCATAGTTTTTTGATCCATTCATTTACTGATGGGCATCTAGGTTGCTTCCAACACTTGGCTATTGTAAACTGTGCTGCTGTGAACATTGGGGTGCATAGGTTCTTTTGGATTGGTGTTTCAGGGTTCTTAGGATATAATCCTAGCAGTGGAATTGCTGGGTCAAAAGGCAGATCCATTTTCAGTTTTCTGAGAAAATTCCATACTGTTTTCCACAGTGGTTGTACCAGTCTACAGTCCCACCAACAGTGCACTAGGGTCCCCTTTTCTCCACAACGTCTCCAACACTTATTGTTTGTTGCTTTGTTTATGATGGCCATTCTGACTGGTGTAAAGTGGTATCTCATTGTGGTTTTAATTTGTATCTCAATGATAGCTAGTGATATTGAGCATCTTTTCATGTGTCTCTGGATCCTCTTGTATGTCCTCCTCTACTCACTCCATTTAAACTCTTGCTTCTCCCTGATGGACCAGACTGCACACAAGAAGATCATTCTCACCCTGGAGCTCTTGACACCTCCCACTAGGCCACACCCATGAATGGACGCCTTCTTCATCTTGCTTAAGTACTGACATCTCACATCAGACCCCCTTTCCTTAGGGATCACTACTTATTCTACTTGGTTCTGAATACCTATGTTAGTCTTTGCCTCCTCTCTCTTGTTTGGATGCCTTCCCAGCTCAGAGCTCACCCCATTTCGCCCCTTCATGTTGATGCCCTCTTCACTGAGTTCAGACTCTGACAATCCATCATAAGGAGACTCTCTCTGTGGGCACCCTCCTCACTTCACCTGGGCTCTTGTGTACTTTCTGAATTACTGTGGGTACCCCTGTCACAGCTGGCAGACACAACTGCTTTGCTGTCTTCTACCTGTTTGTTTTTCCAATTCCTATTTTAGAAAATAAAAAAAAAGCTTTCTTAAGAGAACAGGACAGAAAATTGTGTTTGAAATGATGGAAGCCAAGTGGTCTTCTCTTTATAGAGTAACCAAAAGATTATTTCAATATTACCAGTCTGTATATTTAACCTATTATTTTGTTTATAAAAATTTGATCTTAACCTTTTTTGTAGCACTTAGATTTGCCCTATTAGTATCTCTTAGACACTCATTAATTTATCTTTAGGCATTAGTACAATTAGCAGAACTGTATTTTGTAAACTCCCTTTTTAAAAGATTATCATATTAAGTCTACTTTGTGTCCATGTATAACTAGTGTGTTTCCAGCAATGAAACACACACACACACACACACACACACACACACACAGGAGGTAATAGGAAAGAAAAATACTGTAGGCAATATATTCCATGACACCAAACAGCTTATGATTCTACTCGGACTTGCCTTAGTTCCAAAGGAGGAACAATGTAGTACATCATATAAACGTTATGGCATTATATATTCAGATGGTAAGTATAGTAGAATTTCAGGGAATACTATGACTTGTGGGCTGGAGCAGTTGAAAATTTTTGTAGGATTCATGACACTTCAGTTGGCCCTGGAGGATAGATAGGATTTGGTCAGCTGAAGTGATGGGGGAGAAAGAGGAGGTGAATGTCAGGAAAAGCACTGAGGCAGAATAAGCAGTAGTGCGTGGGGGATGCAAAGGAACTTATTTTGATATAAATAGTAGGCTTGCCATAGGAGGTTAGATTGGTAACTAAAACGGGACACTATTTCCTGGGCCTGGAGCCCATCAGAGTAAGACATGTGGACTTCTTTCATAGTCACCAGAACAACAGAAATACCTTGAGCAGCACTGGGACATGATGAATGTGGCGTTTTAGGAAATTTAATCTAGAGGGTGTTTGGCCTGTGGATGGAAGGTGGTGTGATGTAGGCAGTTAAAAATGACCTGTGTTTGGGGCCTAGAATTAAGCTAGAATACTGAGGATTAAAAAGATAGAACAAGTCAGAGCTCTCTCCTGGGACAGCTGAGAATAAGATGAGACAAACAAAAAAGTGGAAGGTTAAAAATGGCTCCAGAAAATTGGCAAAATGAGTGGGCATTGCATTCTCCAAAAGAAACATCATAGAATCTAATATTTTGCATTTGCCTTTGAATTAAAAAATTCTTCCTTTAATTTCCTTGTTTTGTAATTATTTTCCTAATTTTGTAATTAGAAAATTTTGTATTTTTCTAATTTCTAAATTTGTAATTTCCTCACATCTCCTGAAAATTTACAAAATGCCCAATAAAAAAGCAAAACAAAGGGAAAAATTACAAAGAAGAATTAGTAATGAATGCTTAGGAATACACATTTTTGGCAGATAGCTCTACATGCAGTGCAGTAGTTACCAATAGGCAGGTTCTAGATGTTATACAACCTTGGTTCCCAGCCATAGTCCCAGAAGCAAAGGAGAAATTTGAAGTATTTTTCATAAAAGGTATTGATTGGGAAGCAGGAATGAGCCTGTAATTTTCAGAGAATGCTCAGACCAGCTGGTAACCACAGATATATATCAGATAGGGAGTGCTTTGGTTAAGTAATGGTATGGTAATTTCTTTGTATAAACAGACACATAACAGAAGAAAAGTATAGAACTTCCTGTGTCAGTCTTAGAAGATGCACACAAATATCAGTGTTGAGGAAATTTCCAGAAAACATTTGCAAGATTTACAGGCAATTGGCCAATTTATTTTCCTGGTATTTTTAAACCATCATATATAGATCTACATAGACCAAAAAATACTCTGTGCTTTCAGAATGCATCAGGGACTATATAAAACCTACATATGAACACATAAACTTCATTTTGAAATATGATTAATAATAGCTGAGATACATTTTGCTCTTGGAACAAAAAAACCATACAAAATAGAATCAATATGATTGGCTATATATTCTTTGGTAGTTACAGAAATGGAATATAAAGTGAAGATCAGATAGGTTTCAGCTTGTTGTTTTTTAGTTTTGCACATTAGATGTTGCAAGTGAAAAAATACATTGCCAGTGACGATTTCAGGGGTGAAATTCTACTCACCGCTTCATTCCTTTGGGATCTTCTTGTGCTTTCACTGTAACTAAAAATATCTGAGCCTTGCCTTTAGTATATTTTGTGAATCTTAAAAGTATCACAGATTTAAGCAAATTCTGACATTTTTCTCCCCGCAAGCTACGTTGCTCACTTACATAAAACATAGAATTGAATCTTGGATTTTGGTTATATGCTATCATTTATGAATTGACTTCAGTTTTCACAGAAATCTGAGCTGGTTTTATGGACCAATTCACTTCAATACATTCAGTTAAAAAAACAAGATGGAAAAGCTGAAGTTTACAGATTAAGAAAAGCCTTGCTTAAATTTGATTTGGAATACAAAGTAGATTTTAATCTGAAACAAATATATTTTCCTCTTTATTGTCCTTAATATTTCAGTGCATTTACCTACTAAACATCAATTTTAGTCCCCTGATACTTTGAGCAGCAGAATTGGCTGTGGCTTAAATAATGAAGGAAATGATAATACTTCTATTAACAAATAATAGCATTTATTGAACTGCTACCATATTCTAAGTTTCTACTTTAATTAATTCATATTTAATTAAGTTATCACCAAAGCCCTATGAGGTAGGCAGCATTGCTATCTCAATTTAAACACGGAATGGAAAAGATGAAAACATGGACTCAGGCTCTGACACTTACCTAAGTTCATTTCCTGAACCCTATGCCATGCTCTATGGATGTAATTTATGAAGAATTACCTTCCTGAGATAGAAAACAAACAAACAAACAAGTATATGTATTCCTGAAAGCCAGATAAGGGAATCAAGGCTACAAAAATATCAGTTCACACACAAAGTATCAAAACTATCAGACAGACCTCTTAGATGATCATATTTAATGAAGAGTTCTTTACTCATTCCCGTCGCCTGGCACTTTTTCCAAAGGAAGAAACCTTCTCCATGATCACAGAGCTTCTAAAATGTCAGATTCATAATTTGAACATAGATCTCTGACTTCTAAAATCTGTGTTCCTCTCAGGAACCCAAGAGTCAAAAAAGAAGGAGTTGAAAGGAGCAGCTGAGTCGGGATTGGGAGAAATGGGAAAACTGTACTGTGATGAGGGCAGGAAGAGAAGGGAGGATGGGGGTAGGGCTGGGTCTGCGTGTTAAGCTGAAGACATCACTGGCAGGAAGTGACCGTATTTTTGGTAAGAGACAAAAGCTTTCAGCAACCTTGACTCATTTATGGAGCCCTTTCATTGAATGTTCTGTTATTCCTCATCATACTCATCCACGTACATTAGGGAAAATGCACCACTATCCCTGAAAGAACATTTTTTTCCACCTTAAGTCAGCAGATCTAAATTTGAGGTTCTGGCTCTACCAACTACTGGATGAGTAATAGAGGAATATCACACAAACACTCTGAGCAGCATTCATCTTTCAAAGTTGTGATAAGGAAAATTCAATGATGTTTGTGAAATGGCTTCATAAAAGTGGGTCAGTCCTGTTCTATATGTTAGTTACTGTTTTGACTAGTTACCTTGATTTCCAGCCTTTTCCTTCCTGTTATATCTGCAGAGCAGGACATTTCTATGTCAATTGCTAAAGGCTAAGGCCCTGATTATCAGTTCTTATAACCCCTGGCACCCAGACAAACATACAGATGTCTCTGTGTGCACATGTGCATGCACATACACACACACACTTACCCCATCTTCAGGAATTGGGGAAGCAGAACTGTATTGTTTGAAAAAGTCTCCTGTCCCCAGAATAGTCTAATTTTTCTGAGTTGTGCCGGCCTGCATTAACCAAATAATTAGGTCAGGTTTAACTTTAAGATGCAGTATTTTAAAGCTTTAGAAAAATCTTTATATTTTGCTTCTTCTGTAGTGTTTAAAATGTATTTAATATAGAGCTAATCTTTTCATGAATAAAAATGCTTGAAACCCACATGCTGCTTGAGTTAGTATATTAAAATATCCTAAAATATAAGTGATGTTACTGTTATAAAGGGAAGCGGAGTTCTTGTGGGGTTGCATGGAAAGAAATTTCTTGAGACCCATATGGGAGGATGGGGTTTTGTGGTAAATGTTATTGACCATGTAAAGTTAAGGGGGTTCCCCTCCTGACTTGCCAGTGTCCCATCTGCGTTTGTCTTGCTATGGAAATGGTCCAATCTTGTTTTCAGTAGGGCCAGAATGAAGGCTGCTGCCCAGAGTCTTTGCTCCATATTATGGGCCAGCACAGAATCTGACTAGCTTATTATGTTTCCATTTGCATACATTGTGCTGCAATATTCAGGCTCACTCCTTGACTCTGTGTGTGAAGTCTGCATGGCCATGGGCCATGCGACTGCTAGGGCCACGAGGCTGTGGAGGGGACAGGCGAGTGCACTGTACAAGTGATGGTCACTGGGCAAGAAACAGAGAGTTTCTCTGCTCTTCTGGGATTATTTTAGCTTGGGCTTGGAATGGACCAGGTGCTTTTTCAAAAGCGCCAGTCTACTTCCTCAGTTTTCACAGGCTTCATAGGTCCATACCGGCTAGTTAGACTGACAGGTCAGTGGTCCAGCACTTTTATCCCTATGCTCCCCCAATACTCTGGTACAGGAGGTGGAAGGGAGGAGTGTTAATCCCCTTGGCAGAGCAATGCCATGATCACCTGAGGTGTAAAACTAGCTTCCTGGTGAAGCGAGCAGACTCATGCTCCCCAGTTTATTAAGCTTAGTGTCTAGTTTCCTTTGCTCTTTTTCCTTATCAATAATTAGCTAACAGTGACTGTGACACTGCTATAGTTTATCACTTTGTTGGGAAATTGGGGCCAAGGGGAGAGAGGTATGGTAAAGATAATGAACAAGTGACATTTCTGTGTCCCAAATGTAATTAGCATTCTCTTTCCTTCCCACCCATGTAAAGGCCATTTGTTCTGTGTGAACACTGCTACAATTCTACCCAACTCTTCGCCAACCCTAGCTGATTCCTACATTTTCTTTAGGTCTCAGTGTACAGCTTAGTGGCTTTGGGAAGCATTCCTGCTTCCTTAAATCTGAGAAGGTGATCGATTCTACCAAGCTCTTGTACTCAAATCTTTTACAACTTGAGTATTTCAATTTTAATTGCCTAATAATGTCTCTGTGTCTTTCACTGGATTTTATGTCTTTGTGGGAAGGTCTTGTGTTTTGCTCACTGTTGCGATCTTGACCCAGATGTATATAGGTTGGGAGGGAGGATGTGCAGATGGTTATTATTAGGTTTTGGCTTATAAGTTAATTTTAAAACTGAACTAAAATTTAAAATATTAAGATATTTTACATTTAATAAAACCAGCTTTCCAGTTCCTTCTGCAGAAAATAAATATCAGAGGTTCTAACAACGGGGCCATCTCTCCAAAGCTAGTTCAAGATAAATAACCTTATTCATGTTTGATATCACTTTTAAATTTCCCACAAAGGAAGGCTGTTTTAATGGAGATAATACAGTTTGGATTTTTAAAGGAATCAGTCATCTTTTTTATGTGGTTTGAAACTAACCATTATTTAGGAATGTGGATTAGTTTCTTCACAGTGATCAAGCCACCTTTTAACTCCTTTGTGGAGTAGATAATATGATAATGTTCTTTGGGATGTTTTAGTAAGATATTTTATATGGAAACTGAGTAATCCTTAGATGAAATGAATAATGTAATTATGGATAATTTATCTTGAAAGGACACTAATTTTTGTTTGAAATAGTGGATAACTATATTTTGGGGTTGTTTGGATGTCTGAATAGGAGGCCAGCATGTTAAATTTCCTCATGTATCCATATGATTTTCCTCATTAATTATTATCAAAATCAGTTTCTGTTAGGAAAATGGGTGTTGCTGATCATTGTTTGACACTAGAGATTGGCATGCAATAGAAAAAAAGCAGTTTTTTTTAAGGTTACTAGCTTTTACTGTTCTGTTTTGTGGTGAAGGTTAAATTAAGTATTATTCATATTTTTTTATATAATCCACTTTCCCTGGTTTGCCTGATATGAAATGTCTACTGTGACCAGGCCAGTTTCCAAGCTATTCTCTAAAAATATCATGCTCATTCCTTCCTTTTGGACTTCACATATTGTTTCTAACTAAAACCATTTCATATCACCTCTTTGGTTGCCCACATCTTACCTAACCTCTCAGGTCTAACATAAAGTTCTCTTTTCACACACCCTTCTTTGATAAAAGTAGTGTTTATATGAGAAAGGATGTGGGCATTGGAGTTGTATAAACCTGGTTTGAAGCCAAATATTTTTATGTGGCTGTGTAGACATTATTTAGCTTCCCTGATCTTCAAATTTCCCATAAAATTGTCAAAATTGGAGTTTTTATGAGAAAAGAATGTTATAGCATGTTAAACATCTGATGTATCTTAAAGTGCCAACAAATGTTTCTCTACAACACTTAGTAAACCAAAGATTGTAAACAGCCCATAGATGTATACACCTCAGTGGTGTATCTGTTTGATTTACACAATGTTTTAAATAGTTTCCAACCCTAAAAAAATGAAATTTCATGTAAATATCTAAATTCTGGTTTCTGCTTAGAAAATCAGAACATCCCAGAAACCTGGACTCCCGTTCCCAAATAAAGAATAATCATGGGCGCTGAGTAGGCAGCTTTTCTGAGAATCATGCTTCACTTTGGCACAGTATCTAACTTGCCTTTTGCATTTATTTTCTTGGCCTTTTTTGGACCTGCTAACTATATGAATTTATGATCCTGGAGTTAAAAAATGTATTTTTGTATTTGAATACTTTCTACTTTTAATTTTTTAACTGTGTGTACCTTATTCTATGATTATATAAATCTCATGTATTTCATTTTATATATACTCTCTATATATGTTTATATTCTCTAGATAGAATATATACAAACATATATATGTGTATATATGTGTGTATATGGTCTGTCCTGAAAGAGTCCAGTCGTGTACTATGAAGAATAGAGACATTTATTGAAGAAGATATAAGATACAATAAACATTGTACATAGGACAAGGATGCCTCACTCCCCTTCAGAGTAGGCACCTTGGGACCTCACACAGTTCTCCCAATTGCTGCCAGCTTGAATCTTATCAAGGGTCTGAAATCTCTTCCCTTTCAAAGGTGATTTTAGTTTGTGGAAAAGCTCGAAGTTGCAAGGTGCCAAATCTGAGTCACCTGGGTGATTTGATGTTTCACCAAAAACCTCTGCATGAGACATGACTCATGAACGGGTGTGTTGTCATAATGAAGCTGCCAATCACCTGTTGCCCATAGGTGTAGCCTTCTGAATCATTCAAATAGTTTCTGTGGAGGAATCTTCGAGCTTAACACAAAATTTGGTGAAGAATTATTCTTCTATTTGCTCAGTCATTTTGAATGCAACAGCCACATAGTACACATGCTCACTCAACAGTGTCTACAGCCCCCACTGACTAGTCCAGTGAAGTCATCATTGTTCATGCGTGTGCATTCCAATTCACTCTCCTTAGCTGCCAGGTTACACTGATGTTGTATAAACCATTCTTGTTATATTAACAATGGCTGTACTTTTGCTGGACAGACCTCAGGTAAAGAGACTCCTTGAGGGCAGACATGTGATTTTGAAAAATTTTATGAATATCCCCATTATCTACTAATAGTTACACTGCATTCTAAGTTAATAAATAGTAGTAAATTAGAATATGAGGTGAAAAGGTGTATCTATCAGTGGAATTCACTTTGTTTTATTAGTATTTCTTCCATCTCTCAATGAGACTATAAAGGAGGAAAAATGAAGAGAAGAAGCAGGGGGGAAAGTAGCTTCTCTTATTCTTATTCCCTGTGCTTTTTCCAACTCCAGGACTGGTTTTTCAGGGCCGTTCTTCTGTTCACGGAAACTTTGGTACTACATACATTCTGAGAACTCTTTGTTTTGATCAGTTTTTACTTCTGTAGCTCTCCCCCTGGGAAACTGTACTCTCCCTTTGTTTAATTTAGCTGTTAACATAAATATGTTGAAAAGCTCCAGTATTTCCGTTCCTGCTGTGAAAATATTTTGTAAGCAGCAGGATTAAAACACGTTTTTTTTTCTCCCAGCTGTATAGATCATAGGAATTTGAAAGCAGCAAGAGAGCGTGTAAAATTTATGCAGTATACCACTCAGGCTTAGAAAAGAGAACCGTGTGCCTACAGTTTTACCTCAAGGTAGAAAGAAGAACCTCAATTAGGACTTAGCATTTGTGACTCCAAATTAATGTTTAAATTTTAAATAGAAATTCAGTTTTTGTGATGTTTGTAAACAAAATAAAATGGATTCCACTGAAATAATGTTCTCCACCTTACAATCCAGATCAACTTGTACTTGTTAAACTTAGTATGTGGGATAAGTTTATTCCCCCTAAAGCCGTATGGGGTATTATTATTATCCTCCCTTTATAGTAGGGGAATCTGAGGTCTATAATGTTTAAGTAACTTGTTGAGGGCTAGATAGCTGGTGATGGTGAGGTTTTTTACTTCTGCTCCTGTGTCCTTAACCTCTTGGCTGCCAGCTTTATCATCATGTGCTTGTCTTCCATACTCTGTTTTATGTTTGTCACGCCCATGCATAAGAACTAGTATGATGTTGACAGCATTTTTAGTAGCTCTACCTCTGATTGCTTGAAGTTTAATGATTACACAGTTATAGCAACCTGTATCTCCATCGTTCAAAGTATTTCTATTCTTCATCATCATTTCATCTTATTTGTGAAATTCTGAAGTTACTATAGTTATGATTTGCTTCCATTGAATATATCCCTTACTGATTCTTGCCTCTTAAAAACAAATAAACAAATAAACAAACACACACTTCAGCTATGACGACTTTGAATCAGTAAAAAAATATTCTCTTAGTAACTTTGCCTCAAGACATTTCTCAATTATCCAAAATATCTCTTTTCCATAACAGTACTTAGGTCTTCAACTATTAATTTTGCCCTTTCTATTTAAAGGGTATCTGCTATTATGAAAAACTGTACTCTCTTTCTATTCAAGCAATAATTTTTTAATTTTTTTTCAGATTTTATTCATCTATTTTTAGAGAGGGAAGGGAGGGAGGGAGGGAGAGAGAGAGAGAGAGAGAGAGAGAGAGAGAGAGAGAAACATCAATGTGAATGTGTGGTTGCTGGGGGCCGTGGCCTGCAACCCAGACATGTGTCCTGAGTGGGAATCGAACCTCTAACACTTTGGTTTGCAGCCCGCGTTCAATCCACTGAGCTATGCCAGCCAGGGCTAAGAAAGAATTTTTTGTTCAACATTTTTAACACTATTGGCAGGAGGCAAAAAGAATGGAAATTGGACTTTGTGATTGAAAAGAACACAAACAACATGGCAAACAGTGAGTCCATGAAAGGTGACCTTGAGCAGTGAAAGGCAATGGAGCCGAGGCGAGTGTGTGGAGAGAAGAGTGTTTGAGCCAGGTGATGCTAGTAGGCAACGGCTTTGGAAATCATCCTGTCTAGTCCTCGTCCTGGAGTCACATCTACTGCCTGGCCCTTTCATTCCACAGTGATCTGTAGAAAATTGGAAGAAGCAGATAATTCATATCTTGGGGCTGTTTTTGGTATAATATTTTATATTCTCTGATAAACCAAACACGACTGGGAATATTTCAAAACTATATAAAAGTATGAACAAAAGTACTGTTACCCCAACACCTAGAGAAATCCATTGTAAATATAGTTAATTATCTATTTCTCTGGGTCCATGTATTTAACTGTCTAAACAACTTTTTGTTGTCTCTATATGATATAAGTTCAACAGATTTAGGATCAGATTGCCTAGGTAATTTTCAGCTTATTTTTTCTCACTGAATTATCAAAGTAGCACATAAATCAAAGTAGCACAATATACATGACAAATTTGCCATATGTTTAATATTGTTCAAAAGCCTGTTTTAATGCTTTTGTTTTGTTTTCTTCTGTGATGATTAGCATATTTTGTTATTCTCCTGTCACACTATTCTTTATTTATTTTAATTAGGAATAAGTATTGAACATTCTTATAGAGAAAACTTTGATTTTTTAATAATGAAGTAAAACATATAATTACTTTTGCTAAGTAATATTTCTTAATTTCTTTAGGAACCAACCCTAGATGTAGGCTTTATAAGTTACATGTATGAGCTTTAAAAAGCAAATGACACACATTTTTCTTTCATTTTCTTATGAGAAAAATAAAACACAATAATATAAAAGCTTTAAAAACAGCAAATTGATAAAATGAAAAATATAATCAAATGACTAGATTTTACTCTAACTCTTGGTGTGTATAGTTTCATAATTATTTCTTATTAAAATATTACTATGGCTTATTTCACTTAGCTACAGAACATGACTTTCTCTCTGAGTCATTAGTTTTTCTCTGTACTTCTTAAGTGGCTTTATAATATTCCATCATAGAATATTATTATTTTGATGACTGCATGTTATTGAATATACAAGTTATTTACAATGTCTTATAAAATTTTATAATAAATATCTGTTCTTATTTATTGACAGATTTTGTTCCTGATACTAACTTACACTTGTTCCTTTCACAGATATGTTTGGAGTGATTACTGTTTGTTAAGGCACTATGCTGGCACAGGAAAAATAGCCACTAGCCTCATGGAATTTACAGTATGGAACAGCACTATGTAGTAGAACTTTCTGTGATGATGGAATTGTCTGCCTCATTAAATGAAGTTATTTTATTTTAACTAATTTAAATTTAAATAGCCACTTCCGGCTCATGGCCATTATCTTGGATAGAGCAATTATAGAATTTACCTGTTCATATTATCAAATCTGCCAGGTATCTTGACTGTTGTGTACTGTTAGAACTTTCATAGAATCTGTACTAAGATATTTTTTCGTACATACTGTGAAGAGAAATATTTTGTATTATTTTATTGCAGAGGTTTTACTCAATTTAGTAATACTTTTAAAATATTGCAGATATAATTGTGTGAAAGAAAAACTAAACTGATAGGTCTTTTATTATATATTTTTCCATTACCATTCACTCCCCTTACACCCTGGCCTCCCCATAATCATCACACTGTTTCTATGCCCATGAGTCCTTTTTCCTTTTTGCTCAATCCCTCCATTGCCAATCTCCCACCTGCCTTAGCTGTCCCTGCTTTCTATCTAGAAAATAGGTAGTTTTGCTTGTTTAGTTCAGTTTGTTCATTTGTTTCTAAATATGAGTGAAATCATTTGGTATTTGTCTTTCTTTGGCTTATTTCACTTAGCATAATGTTCTCCAGGTCCATCCATACTGTTGCAAAGGGGAAATTTTTCTTCTTTTTTTTATAGCTGAGTAATATTCCATTGTATAAATATCCCACAGTTGTTTTATTCACTCATCTATTGATGGACACTTAGGCTGCTTCCATACCTTGGTGATTATAAATAATGATGTAATGAACAGAGGGGTGCTTATGTTCTTTTGAATTAGTGATTTGGGTACCTTTGGATATATTCCCAGGAGTGGGATTGCTGGGTCAAAAGGCAGATCCATTTTTATTTTTGAGGTATCTCTATACTGCTTTCCACAGTGGCTGCACCAATCTGTATTCCCACCAATAGTGCAAAAGAGTTCCCCTTTCTCCACATCGTCGCCAGCACTTGTTTGTTGATTTGTTGATGATAGCCGTTCTGACAGGTGTGATAATATCTCATTGTGGTTTTGTACGTGTTTCTCTGACAGTTGATAATTAAGAAGAACCAAGATTAAACTTTAGGTGATATACCACTAACATAGTTTTTTCTCCTTCCATCCAAACATCTTTTATAAAGATAAATTTTTATTGTAAAAAAATCAACCATTAGGTCAATAATAATTTAAAAAACTCAAATGTTTTAGGTGTGTAGTTATCTTAAAGTAAATGTGAAGAACTTAAAAAGCTGTTTGTTGATACCTGTTGGTGCATATGTTAATATAGATTGTGCTATATTTCTCCCAAATTATTAACAGGAACTAACATTTTAATTCATGGTCTAAATTTAAAAAGAATCACTCTACATTCTACTTAGCATAGCTTGCTGTTTTGTGATTTATGTGATTAAAATAGTTTTAAAGAAGGAAAGTTCACTTGAATTACCTACAATTAAAGCATTTGATTATTTTATTTTTCAGTTTTCTCATTCCATTTATATGAAAACATGTAATTACATAGAACTGCATGTAACATACTTGTTCTAGAATTGAAATGGAGAACATTTAAATTCACAATGTGTAAATAACACAGAATCAATTGAAGTAAGAAATATCATTAATAACACTTGTATAACTTTTTGTATAACTCTGACTTTGGAATTATAGTAATGTTTTCTATATCCCCTAAATAAACAATTGTACAATTAAAACACCTAAGGAAATGGGAAAAGCAATAATATAATACAAAGTTTAAAAAATAAAACTGTATTATAAATGAATAATGTAACCACACTAAATAAAGTAGGGATAATAATAACTAACTAATTACTGTGAGGAACAGAAACTTAACTAGATGCTTTATGGATGAAGACAAAATGTTGTACATAAATGTAATTAGTAAAAGTGTTTCTAACAGGATTGGGTTAACACAGCATGTGGTTTATACACACATTATGTATACTAGAATTTTTATGTATATACTACATTTCAACAAGTAAATAAATATATTTTAGGTAATGCGATACAGGCTTGTCCTAGTTGCAGAAAGAAGTATAAGTAAAGAAAGATGAGGAAGCTAAAATGAGTCCTATGGCATTGGATTAGAATCAGAGGTACCAATATAAAATCATTGTTTTAATATATATAAAGATCGAGAATATAATCGGTTTTTGTTATTCAGAATAATTGTGATCTATGAAATCATCACCATTAATGAGCTAGAGAAAGCAAATCATTACCACTTGGGAAAATAGGGTTGGTTTCCTTTGAGCATCTGTTAACAATATTTTCATCAACCAATCAATACATATGTAGCCCTGTTTAATGTGTGTTTCTGTTTAAAGATGCCCATTTAGTATATATTGTTGATTTGTTACAGTACAAAAGGGGGGGCCAAGGGCAGCTGAGGCAATATACTATTACCCAAAAGGAACCCCCCAGGTTTGTTATGTCCGCCGCCAGAGGAAAGACATCTCTCAAGGCCGGAGATTCATGAAAAGGAAAGGAATTCATTATTCATTTGAAATAACACAAACTAAAGTTCGCCACAAATGCACACAGTCCTCCCAGCACCCTCTATGTAGCAAAAGGGAGCACTTCCAAAGCCTCGTGGTCCTGACTCTCACCCAAGCCTCATCGTCCCAACTAAGACATCAAAGCTGCGTGGTCCTAAACAGACGCGTGGCCCCAAAAAGAGACACCTAATGGCTGCTGTGCCTCCATTTAAATCCCAGCGCTAGTCTTCCTCTGCAGCCCCATTTCCGGCTCCTCTCACAATTGGCCACAGCTGCCAGCATTCTGGGCGGGTGTGGCCCTGTGGTGTGCAACCAGTTATCTCCAAGCTCTTCTGGACCCTATTACAAATCCCTATTTGGGGCTCCCCTCTTGGCTGCACCCTGTTACAGATTCATTAACAGACCCATGAACAGAGTATTATAAAGGTGAGGTATACATACATTTAAGAAAGATTAATAAAAACAAGTAAGATAAATATTTTCCAACCCACTTAATCATGGGTGGCCAGAGACTATCCCTGCAGCTTAGGGCACCAGGAGGACACTAACTTTTTTAAAATCTGCCCCTGAGGACATCTTAGAGAGGTAGGGAGAGAGGGAAGCATTGATGTGAGAGAAATATTGATTGGTTGCTGCATACATTCCCTGAGTGGGGATGGAACCCGCAACCTAGGTGTGTGCCCTGATTGGGAATCTAAACTTCAGCCTTTAGGTTATGAGACAATGCTCAAATCAACTGAGCCACAAGGGGCAGAGCTTTTTTAAAAAAAATTCTCACTCAAGGATATGTTCATTGATTTGAGAGAGAGAGAGAGAGAGAGAGAAAGAGAAACATTGTTGTGAGAAACATAAATTGGTTGCCTCTTGTACATGCCACAACTGGGGATTGAACCCAAAACCTAGTTAGGTACCCTGATGTGAGGGAGCTTTGTCCTTAGAGCCCCCCATCCACCACGGATGAGAATAAGTCTGCCAAGACATGATCTGCTTGGGGAGGAAAGGTGGCTGATCTCTCACAGGAGAAGGACCTAGAGCCTGTTCCTCAGTGGGATTTTATTGGGTTCATTTACACAAGAATTCAGGTAAAGCTCATTAATCATTGCCAGGCAGTAAGGATCAAACAATAGATAACAATGAACTCTGAGGGCCTATTTTGAGTCAGGGTCAGATAGCTAAAGAGCTATAAAAATTTGAGGAACAAACTTACTTCTTGCTGGGACCCTTATCATTGCATTGAGAGCATTCTAAACAAAGCAGGTTTCACATGATTTTACATATTCTTTCTTAGGCCTGATTACCCGGGGAACCCTTTCCAGCATAGGGCTGCACCACCCTCTGTCATTGTTTCAGGCTTAGGTGGAGCAAGGGAAGTAAGGCTGACAGGAGATTAGCTTTGTCGCAGACAGAATGAGGACTCAGGCTTTGTCAAAGCCTAGGGGTGAGGGTCCATCACCCCCTTTTGCTGTAGCCCCCAAAGTCCTTCCTTGGGGGCCTCCCACATAATCGTGCCTGTCTTAGATCATTCTCCCCTTGGGGAATCTTACCCGTCATTGGCTAACCGACCAAGCATTGGGGGCCAGGCAGGGTGAAGTAAAAGGAGCAGAGGCGGTGCTCCTGCCAGGGAGATAAGCTTTTGTCTCCTTGGTGGCTTACAGTCCAAAGGTTGCTCCCTCAGCCTTAGCCTTGGTGGGGGTTACAGCTTCTGAAACCAGGCAGGGCGGTTCCCAACACCCTGACCAGGAATCAAACATGCAGCCTTTTGGTGTATGGGATGTAGCTCCAATCAGCTGATCCACTGAGCCAGGTGGAACCTACTCTTGACAGGATGCCTTTTCATCACAGGGTGCACTCACACACACACACACTCATCACAGAACAATTTAAACATGCTAATTCTGTGTACCTACCTCTTTTGGTATGGGAGAAAAGTGGAGTACTAAGGGAAACCCCACACAGACATGGGAAGAACATGCAAACTCCACACAGACAGTGGTTCCAGCCTGGAATCAATTTTTTTCTCACCAACATTATAACAAAATGATGTTGAATAAAATGATGCTATTCAAGGAACGGCTGTATTTTAATTTTTATGTAAGCTACTTCAGTTATTTTGGAAGTGGCTAATCAGTCAAATAATGCATATTGAGCACATACTATGTGCTAAAAGGTGTATCAGTGCAAAGCTAATAGGAATCTCTTTTATGGAGGAGTTTATATTCAAGTGAGGATCCGCAGAAAAAAGATGAATAGAAAAGCTGTTAATAATAACGTAAGTTGAAAATTTCTCCATGCCTTGATTCAGTCTTATACTTTTCTTTGCCTCACAATGCCAAGGACTGTACTGAGAATAATTAAGAATGCTAAACAGAATGAACTGAAATATAGGGGCAATTTATTTTATCTTTTAGCATTTTAATGGAGCAAAACTGGGGAAAAGTTGATTGATGGTTCAAGAGGCAGGACAGTATTGCTACGTTAAGCAGAATATACGCACATACACCCACAACTGAGCCTTGAACAACACAAGTTTGAACTGCATGGGTCAACTTATATGTAGATTTTTAAAATAAATACTGTTGGCTCTCTGTATCTGGGGGTTAGATTCAGCTAACCAGTGATCTAAAACAAAATCCACAGATGTGAAGGGCAGCCTGTATGCACGGTTCTACATTGTATTATGTAAGGGACTTGAACATCTGCAAATTTATGTAACCACAGGGAGTCCCAGAACCAATCCCTTACAGATACTGAGGGCGAGTCAACTGTAGTTAACTGTTTTTGGGAGTCAAAGTTTATACTCAGTTCTTCAACTGTTTGGGTATTCACAGTCCTTACCCCTATGTTGTTCAACGGTCAATTGTATATCTTCACACACACACGTAAAGGATATTGAGGACATAAAGGAAAAGGGATGAATATTGGATAATATTATTATAAAACAGGAACTTTATTATTATTTTTTAATTTAAGATTGTATTTTCAGTTTTGGGTTAATTAACATTAAAAGGAAAATATTTTTTCCTTTTTATTGAATTTATTGGATTGATACTGGTTAACAAATTACACAGGTTTCTGGTGCATAATTCTACAATGCATTATCTGTATTGACTACATGTTAGGACACAAAACAAGTCTCAATAAATTCAATAAGACTGAAATCATATCAAGCATCTTCTCTGACCATAATGGTATGAAACTAGAAATCAAGCACAAGAAAAAAAAAGGAAAACAGAAACATGGATGCCAAGTAACATGTTACTAAACAATGAATGGGTGAACAATGAGATCGAGGAAGAAGTTAAAAGATACCCTGAAACAAATGAAAATGAGAGCACAACAGCCCAGAATCTGTGGGACACAGCAAAAGCAGTCTTAAGAGGGAAATTCAAGGGATCATAGGCCTATCTCAAGAAACAAGAAAAATCTAGAATAAACAAACTTAACACTTAAAGGAACTTGAAAAAAGCAACAAAGCCCAAAGTGAATAAAAGTGAAGAAATAATGAAGATCAGAGCCGAAATAAACCAAATAGACTCTAAAAACACAGTAAAAAAGATTAATGTAAGCAAGAGCTGATTCTTTGTAAAGATAAACAGGATTGACAAAGTTTTAACTGGACTCATCAAGAAAAAAAGAGAGAGGACCCAAATTAATTAAATCATAAATGAAAGAGAAGTAACACCTGACACCAAATAATTACAAAGGATTGTAAGAAAATATTATGAACAGGCTATGTATAAACAAATTGAGCAATCTGGACAAAATGAATAGATTCCTAGAACGGGGACTTTAAATACTTGTTCATTATTTATATCCCATTTTCCCCTCTATGTAACTCAATGCTTAATACAACTTCATTGAGTGAATGGGGAAAAAATGATCTGGAAGCATTTTAGGAAAAAAGAATGCTCACTCTTGATAACTCTAGATAAAAGCTGAATACTAATCACATTAGGGCATAATATAGTCTTTTATTGTGTCATAGTGCTTTATTTGCATACAAATTATAGATGAAAAGCAGCAGGGCAGCATCTTTCCCTGAGTTATACCTAGTTAATTCAGAACCTTGCACATAATGCATGCTAATTAGATTTGGTTGTATTGATTAAAAAGTGAATTAAATGCCAATCTAAACATGTGTAACAACAATGAAAAGTTTAGTAATTAAAATGAGCTGACTTTTATTAAGTATGAGCCAGTTTTGAAATCCCAACTTTCAAAATCTTATAAATAGTAAAAGTGACACTACTCTGGCACTAATTGGGTATCCCGGGAGCATAGCTGCATTGTATGCCACTTACTTAGCTTTGTATATTAACCTCTTCCTCCTCTTAAGGAGCCTGGAATGAAGGTGACTAGACCTGGCTTTTCTTTTCTCTTTTAAAGGTCATATCCTGTTAGCTGGCTAGATTATAAGAACCCTCTGCCTCAAAAAAATCTTCAGGAAAATTCATCCTTGCTAAAAAAAACAGTCTTAACTCAGTGGAAGGACTGGTATTGTCAGTGAATGACCATCAGAGCAGAAAGAACTGAATGATTTCCAACATGTAGCAATTTCCATACAGAATCACTGCCTTTTATCCCTTTCTCCTAGGAAGGGGCACAGTTGAGGACCCAAAGGTTGAAATGGGGTTGTTCCTACTTGGTTTCTCGAGTCCTGTTCAATCAAGGTTACCTGTAAGCCTTTAGTAAGTCAGCAGATTCAACTTTCCCTTTTCTCTTTATTATCTCTTTCAGATTTTTCTGAGGAAGCTGAAGATAAGCCTCTCAGAGGAATGTGTTCCTTGTAGTTTTCCTTTACCTCACTGGCCTCTCTTTCGTGGTCTTTTTTTCCTGTCTCTTCCCTATCTCCTTGGCCTCTAAATATTGTAGTAACCTGGGGCTTGCACTACTTTTCTGTTGGTACATAACAAGTTAACACAAGTTTAGTGATTCCAAACAAGACTTTATTTCAGAGTCTCTTTGGATTAAAAGCCTGGGCACAGCATAACTGGGTCTTCCGCAAGACTGCAGTGGTCACGGTGTCACCTGGTGCTTGGGGTATCATTTGAGTGCTTGACTGCAGAAGGGTTTATTTCCAAGCTTAGCTCATGTTGTTGGCAGAATTTATTTTCTTGTGGCTATTGTATGGAGGTCTTTGCTTTCTTGTTGGCTGGAGGTTGGAGACATTACAAGATGCCAGGTACAGACTACCCTTAGTTCTTTGCCAAGTGTGTTCTTAACACAGGTGCTTGCTTCCCCGAAGTCAGCTAGTGAAGGAAAAACTCCAGCAAGATGGATGCTGTAGTCTTGTGTAATAATGTGATCACACAGTGTATTTCATATGTATCCTGTCTGTTAGTCAGAAACCAGTTACAGGTCCTGCCTACACAGTAGGGAATGTGATTTATACAAGGACATGACAACCAGGAAGCAGGAATAATGGAGCCATGAAGGAGTCTTATCTATCCTAGGGCAGTCTTTTGCCCTATATCTTCTCTGTCTGCACTCAATTGTTGTATCTCATGGATTTAAATACTATAAATGAGTGGACAATGCTTCATTTTTATATTTAGAACTTGATATCCATATTTAAACTCCGCACTAATACAGTCACTGAAATGTTTATATGTTCTACTTGGGCATGTCTA
Organism: Phyllostomus hastatus; assembly: GCF_019186645.2. Classification (NCBI taxonomy): domain Eukaryota; kingdom Metazoa; phylum Chordata; class Mammalia; order Chiroptera; family Phyllostomidae; genus Phyllostomus; species Phyllostomus hastatus. Next base: position 28,606,705 of record NW_025333709.1, on the reverse strand, counting down.
ATGGACATTTCCAAATTTACATATCAAAAGTCAATATAATTATTTACCCCGGTAATCTGCTTTTTTCATATTTTCCCAGTACTGCTTAATGGCAGCCTTATCCTTTCAGTTGCTCAGATCACAGAGTTTTGTGTCATCCTTGACTGTTTTATTCTCTCATACCCAACATACAATTTATCAAACCTTTTTAAAAAAATTGCCATTTCTTGGTCACTATCTTTACATTCAGGTAGCACTAGGACCTGATTTAAAATATAGGTCACTTGGCAGCTCTCTGGCAGTCATTCCAGTCCTAATGGGGAGTACACTCTATCTGCAATTTTTAGCAACTGGCTCAGAGCCTTCTTCTAATAGGATGAATCACATGGAAACCAAATACCACTGCTCTCTGATTTTGCTGTTGATCAAAACTTACATAGCTTTTCTTTACCATATACCAATTGCTTCCTATCAGATGTTGCCTTCTCACCAAACAAGGCTGCATTTGCTTTAATGAACCTCTTGGTACTTGTTTTACTCTAAGGACCTAGGTGTAACACATATAATGGTAGTCACTAGACTCCTCTGCTAACATACGAGGTCTGTCCAGAAGTATCCAGCCATGTGGTCTGAAAAATAGATATCTATTGAACAAGATACAAGAAACATTGTACATAGGACAGTGACACCTCAGTCCCTTCAAAGTAGGTACCTTGGGACCTCACACAGTTCTCCCGACCGCTATCGGCTGTCTCATCACATTTTCTTGAATCTCATCTACAGTCTGAAATCTCTCCCTTTCAAAGGTGATTTTTAGTTTTGGGAAAAGCCAGAAGTTGCAGGGTACCAAATCTGGGCTGTAGGGGGACTGAGTCACCTGGGTGATTTGATGTTTCACCAAAAAACTGCACCAAACATGATGGATGAGTGATCACATTGTCATGATATAGCTGCCAATTACCAGTTACCCATAGCTGTGAACTTATGAGTCATCCTAATCGTTTCTGTGGAGGGATGTTGAAGCTTAACACAAAATTTCATGCAGATTTGTTGCTCCACTCACTCAGTTTTGAATGTGATGACCACACAGTACACATGCTCATTCAATGACATCTACCACCCTTACTGACTAGTACAGTGAAGTTGTCATTGTTCACACATGTGTATTCTAGGCCACTCTCCTTGGCTGCCAGGTTACATCGATGTTGCACAAACTGTTCTCGTTGTATTAACAGTGGCTGGACTTTATCTGGGCAGGCTTCATACTCTTTTGTGAAATTTTCTCCTCTGTGGCATGTCTTTTCATCCTGTGTTTTTACCTTCCTTTTTCCCTATATCCTTAAAAACTGTTAAAATATGTTTCTAGATAGGTAAGGTATGGCTTTCCATCATTCATGTACACTTTGGTCTAACATAGTTAATAAATGTATTATTTTCTCTAGGTATATTTTTACTTTGTACCATTACTCTTGTTATAAAATGAATTTTTTCTATCAGCTGGATTTGAGACATTCATATGCTTGTTAACTTGATGTAGGGCACAGACAGTAGAGGGGTGAACCTTGGCTAGAACCATCCCTGTTGTAGCTTAGGCACAGGTGGAGGGTATCTCATGGAGGCAGTTGGTAGGAAAAAAGTGATCTCATCTACATTGGTTGAGAAAAGTTTATAAACTCATTCTCTACCACTGTAGAAAAACTTCTAGCTCTGTCCTCCTCTTTTCACATGCTTGGAATTCTTCCCTTTCAACTTTGTTATGTGTTAAGTTTATTAAGCAAACATCATTTGTCATTCACCTTCATGTCTGAGTAATTTAACCCACACTTACCTTTTCCCTTTTTCTATTATTTTGAATTCTCACACTAATTTTCTGATTATATTTTTAGGAATCCAAATCTTGAAATTTTGGAAGACAGCATTTGAACCTCCCAATTTCTACCAGGTAATGAGAAAATATGAAAAAGGCCCATACTGACCAGATTAGAATTTCACTTTTGGATGATTTCCAGAATCCCTCCTTTTTTTATTAAAGAAAAAGAAAAAAAGTTGAAGTTCCAGTAGGAAATTTTGTAAAAAGTAAAATTGACAATGAGACCATTTAAAAAAGTTGTATGTACTCTTAAGCACTCTATTATTCAGAATTATCCCAGCAACAGAAAAAGTAAGACAGATACCAGGCTAAAGAGGGAAATGTTTCCAAAATAAGATACCTAATATCAGAAAGTGTTTTACTTGATTAGACCTAAGGGTAGTCTTAAGGTAAACAGTTGAATGCAAAGGAGAATTGTGTATTATTGCTAGCAGAAATTTTGGAGATGAGGACTTGATGAAAGTACTACATGCATAGAAAAACCTTTTGCTTTGGCCAGCTGTAACACCATGTGTTGTAAAATGTCATCCATCATTTCAGTGTTAAGATCGCCCCCTGGTGTGAATACAATCACACCATATGTTTATGAGAAATATTTATGAGAAATTTAGACATGGTTTTTAGAATCTCATTTTGCTGTTAGTTGGTGATGGACACTTTTTTTAATGCTAGTTTGATTTGGTCAGTAGGGTGTGTGACTATCACCATAAGTAAGTAAAAATATAAGTAAAGTTTTTTTCTTGCCTTTATCCATTGGTATATCTGTAATCAGTGGTCAGCTTAAAAGTAGAATTTGGGAATACATAGTTTCGAATCTTTTTTGTTTAAGTTAATAAGTAATGTTACTTAGTACATGTGAAATTATATACTGAGTTAAAATATTACAGGATAATCAGTTTGGTGGTAATAAGTTTAACTGTCAAATTGCTGTGAATGGTTTCTTTTTTGGTAAACTCATGGCAGTTTAATAATTAAACATGAAAATTCAGATGTTACATTTTATTTTTTAAATATTCATGGTGCAAAAAAAATAGTTCAAGCTTTGACAATTTCTTACAACCTAGCAGCCCCCCATAGCCACAGAACTTGCAAAAATAATGTGATCTCTCTTAATCATAAATAGAGTTCTTATCTACCCCCTAAAATGACCCCCACCCCCATAGATTCTCATTCAACACTGGCGGCAGAGTAACTATTTCATAACTGTCATTTTTCCTTGCATTTAAGTTTTAGTTCTTTAGGAATTATTAAACTATCTTTACAAAGTAAAAGCATGCATAATATTTTAAACTACATTCCTGTAAATTTGATTATTGAAATTATATTTCCCTTTGTTGTCTTTTCTCCGCACTGAATTATCTTGATAGTTTTAACTGTTTAGCATTGGTTCTGTGTTCTAAACGTGATCATTTGCTGGTTTATAATACTGAGTTGTTTGCAATAGACTGAATTTACTTTCATTTTCTTCTGTATGCTCTTTCATTTAACTCTGAAGCCTCACATTAAGCACAATATTTATATTAAATCCCGGCTTGTGGAAAGAATATCTTCTAAAATGTAGAAAACAAACACAAAATCGGAGCACTGAGCCTACCATAGTAGACGTGTTTGAATTCTCGTTCTCATAGTTACTAGCACTGTGACCCTGGACCAGTCACTGACCCTCTCAGACCTCCAGTCTCTTCTGTAAAATGGAAATGCAAATCCTACTTCACAGGATATTGTAAACTCATTCTTTGCATTAATACCTATTTAAGAGTCACTCTTGGTCAGATTTGGGGCTGCGTGCCCCATGAACATTTACTTTCACAACAATTCTGTGAACTACATGCTAGGATTTCTATTTTATTGATAAGCCTTAGAGAAACCTGGTAAGTGCAAAAGCCAAGATTCTAATCAAGGTCTTTCTAACATAAAGTAAACTCATAACCACTCTGCTATGTATTTGTTTTAATTATACTTACTCATTTCTGCTGCTTTGTTGTTTTCATTGTTCTGAAGGTCAAATAATTTCCCAATGCATAAACATAGAGAAACAAATCTTTTGAAGAAGTTGAGGTAGATCCTTTAATAAGGATGTTCTTTTTGTCCAGAAACCAGAGTGACTTTGGGTATTCATTCTATACAATTTCTTTATACCAGGCAGTGCATTAAGAAATTCCTTGTTAGCTCAGTGGATTGAGCGCGGGCTGGGAACCAAAGTGTCCCAGGTCTGATTCCCAGCCAGGGTACATTCCTCCTGGGTTGCAGGCCATAACCCCAAGCAACCGCACATTGATGTTTCTCTCTCTCTCTCTCTATTTCCCTCCCTTCCCTCTCTAAAAATAAATATAAATAAATAAAATCTTAAAAAAAAAAAAAAGAAATTCCTTGTTATTAGCATGGTTGAGATGGTAACAGCAGTGACAAGGACTATTGGGTTAGTGAACCCTAAGGCACCTTTATGTAAAATATAAAGGCAGGGTAATAAAAGGCTAATTATAGAAACTCTTGAATGCTACTAACCATTTCTACTGGTTTTCTCTGGACGTGGGGCCATACTCTCTTCCTATTTGCCTAGTATTTAATTACTTGCATTGACTCTGTGAACCCTGCATTATTTTCCTTATGATTTAAGATTTTTTCCTGCTATTTTAGATAATAGCTTTTATTCTTTAATTGCTATAGAGGCCAATGTAATAAGTTTCTCATTTTGCTAATGATTCATTTTGAAGTCTACTAAGTAACTCACCATGAAAACGTGGTAGGATCAGGCCTGTTTTTTGCTTGTAAAATCTGATGTTTCATATTATTCCCTTGGTCCTTGAGATTTGCTCTAGGAAGTAGGTTGTTTAACCATGATTCAAGAATACATTGAATGCCACTTGGTTCAGTGGCATCAGTTTCAATGGCTGAATGACTGTCTTCCTGTTGATTTGTCTCCTGTTACTGTTAGACTAGATGTATAGGCATAAATATGAACAAGTGTGTGTATGATTATATCTTACTTATGTAGCATCTTACCCCAAACACACACTATTCTTAGGAAAGTTGGCTCACTTATCGTGATTGAATTAATGAATGAATAAAGCAATAGGAATCATCTTAGATTTCCTCCCTTATTGTTTGCCCCATCACGACACTTGTTCCCCATGCCTGCCCACCACACACAAACAATATTTCTTTTTTTTACTGCAATATTTCTTGAATGTGATCTTTAACTTATACTTATTTAATGTTTGTGGAATCAGTCCCTATTTTACCCAAATCCTCTGATATTTTTGGGTTAGGCCTTCATTTTTCACTTGAACAATTGAAATAGTCCTTTAACTGAGTTCTCTCTCCAATGTTACCTCCATCCAATGGAGATGTTACCTCTCTCCAGTAAGTTTTTCTCAGTGGGACAGGATAATTTTCCTAAAGCTGAGAACTAATAACAAGTTAAATCCATTCAGTGTCTTTTTTTGTTGAAAATGATCCTTTGGTTCTTGCTTACCTCTCTTGTAATTTGCCTCACTACCATTGTCATCACTCTTTGCATCCTGTACTTTGTGCCACTGAAAAAAATTGTACATCCCAGAATGCTTTTTACTTTCCCTTCCTGTGCCTTTATGCACTAATGCGCTGTGCCACTAGCACCCTTCTGTACATTTGGTGTGCTCCATTTTCTTCTAGGACAATCTTTACCAACCAAACTCCCACTCCACAAGGACACAGGCAGTCTGAGTTAGTGCTTCTTTAGTGGACCACTGCAAAACCCTGTGCTCAGTTCTGTCACTGCAAAATTAGGTTTAAAGTGGGCCCATGAAGACAAGTGTTACGTTATATTACTCTTTCTATCACAGTGCCAGACACAGAAAATGCTTGGGAAAACTTTATTTATGAAGCCCATGAAGAGGCTGAATGGGGTTAGAATTCCTGTGAAGCCCATGCCTCAATCAGGCTTTAAAACTTACAGATCAGAATGCCTGTTTCCTGTCAGCCATACTGGGCAGGATGGTGAGGCAACCATTAGTTGACATCATATGCTCTCTCATCTACATTGACAACCATGTATTTAGACCTGCTGTCACCATGTACTATCCTAGGTCCTAAGATACAGGGACTGGAACACTATTCCTATGTAGATGGCTTACAATCTCATGTCGGGGGGTATAGAAACAAAATTAAGTACAACGTACAATACAAAGTAAGATATATAAGCAACATTCCAGTGTATGCAGATAATCTAAGGGTAAGCAGAAAAGAGTATTTGCAATTCAATTAAGCTCTCTTAAAATATTAAAATTTTTGAAATCAGAGACATAAGTTTCTCGTTTGGAATTTCAGGCACTCTTGATCCTTGTGCCTTTTCAGTGACACAATGTAGGTGGTCCCTTACTTTTATGTGTCAGCCTTTGCTGACTCTTAGTAATAATTAAAATGAACAGCCTAGGACACCAGAGATAGAATCCACACTTTGAACTGCTGACAGGCTATCTTTGAAAAGACAAATTGGTGAAAAGCAATCTGTGGAGAAGGAGGGGCAAGAAATGACACAGGAAGTTGCTAAGAATTCTGTTGACACACAGACTAAAGCAGAAAGCCAAGAACTGTAACCAGAAAGGCAGTAAACAAGAAACTGCCGCTCAGTGGTTGAAAAGCAAGTTAGTGGAGAGAGACATCAAAACATCAGGCAGCCCGCGGCCCTGAAACAAACTCACAATGAGAGAGGGAACAAAGCTCTTGAAGAGAGCACAGAAATAGGCTGCTCTACTCCTGCACTTTTGACAGCGTCTGTGGGGAAAGCCAGAAGCAGACCATAATAAGGACACTATTTATAAAATCATAGAGACTCAAGGGAGTTAAAATGAGAAAGTGGTCTCAAAATAAAGCATAAAAATTCTAATCGGTTGATGTTTTAAAAAGGCACTAAGTGCTCTAGGAATTTGATTGAAAAAGAGGGTCTAGGGACATTGGCATTGCTTTCAGTACTTGATCTTGTGATATTTTGGGTACAGATTTTGAAATGGGAAAAAAAAAGGAAAGGAAAAGTCAACATGGAATAAAATTGCATGGGACTGGGCCAGATGCCATTCAGAATTGTCAGTACTTGGGATAAAGAATAAAAGGAAATTTGAGCATATTACCATTTCTTCTAAGTGTGACACATAGGGTTTTCCCAGGTGAAATGAAAGGAAAGCTGCCAGCGATCCAGGTTTGAATGGTAAGGGCTTAATGTCTCCAGGCTGCCAAAAACTTTGAGGGAAGCTATGAATACCAATAAGGCATCAATACATGTTTGTGTGATCACAAAATACTCCCTACTTTTACTCTATGCAGGAATAATGAACTGAGATATCCTTTAATGTATGACCACTGAGGTCTGATAGAGAATTATAGATACTCTTCTATGACATAGGTCCAATTTTCATGATAAAACAGAGAGCAACTAACATAGATAACAGGTGTTTTGGCTTCTATGACTATATTCCATTTACAGTCTTCATCTGCTGAGGAATGCTGATTAACTCACCTAACTAAATTTGACTTGAATGGTTTCCTGAAATATTATATTGTTTGCATTTTTACATATTTTCTATCTATGTTAGATCATGTATAATATTTACAGTGTATAATACAGTATTGTAAATTATTTAAATTATTTTCAATGTAAGGCACATAAGTAGTTCATTCATGATTTTTTACTTTGCAAATGCTACCTCCAAGGCAGCATAATTATTCTGAATGGTGTCAAATGCCGTAAAATAGGGATGTGACCTAATACAGTGTGGTACCTTAGTACTTGTCATTAATTTGCCCCAGAACTCGTGATAAGTGCCTAAATGAAGAATATCCAATGATGAAGCATTTTCTCTTTTGGGGGGTGGGGTGGGGGGTAGGGAGCATCATGACTCATACAAGTTCTAGCAAGTGCTGACTCCCAAGCCAGCACCAAGTGCTGAAACATTTTTTCTGGTCAAAATGTGACCAGTACAGGGTTTGACGAGTTCCGAAGCTGATGAGTGCTGAGGTGTGACTCCACCTTTTAACTTTCCTTCATAATTTGATGCTGATCTAGTATGTATAAATTTATCTAAATTTTTTGAAACAATTTTTTGTGTAGTTGGCAGGCTGCTTTGCTTCATCTGTGAAACATAGTAATATACTTTCTAAGAGGGTAATGTTTTCTAGATTTATTTTCTAGCCATCTAGGATTTTCCTGTGTTTACACTATTCATGTAATCTTTGTAATATTTCAGCCTCAGAATGAGGAGTACTGACCTCCTTTACCTTTCTTCATTTATAAATAATAATAATGGTATTATTATTAATGTTCTTCTCCATACATTACCTTGTTACTTGGTATTTCTGAAATTTGACAACAAACAGCATGAGGCAGTATAAGAATACATAAAACAGAATGTTACAAAAAAAACCCCTTTTGGGGTATTTAATTGTCATTATTTTTCTAAGAGCCCCATCTCATCCTTGTGATGAATTGTATTCCCAAAATCATACATTCTTGATTTTCATTAACAAATGTATGGTTATAGTGAACAATTAATATTTGATGAATATGACTTGATGATTACCTTAGAGATCCAAAGAGATTAGGGGCACATAATAATCAAGAATTAGTTATGCATTTGCAAAGGAATTTGATTTAAAGTGGTGCTTTTTAACTTTCCAATATCCTCATAAGATTATTTATACAGGAAGAGGTTTTTTTGCTAATAGTTTTCATATATAGAGAAGCCAAGTTAATTGCTTAATAATTTATATATGTACTTCTATGTTTGGATTATATTTCATTTTTATGTTACACAGGGTCCCCCAGGTGAGTCCCATGCATAGCAGTATATGAGAACATTAAAAAATATTCAATAATATTGCACACAGTGACAATTTTTATGATGAGATGATTTGTGGAAATGTGTTTAAGGTTCTGTGTTGAATTCAAATTAAATATAATTACAGAGTCTGTGCTATGGGATGAATGTTTGTTTCCTTAAAGTTCATGTGTTAAAATCCTGACCTCCAATGTGATTTATTAGGAGGTGGGGCTTAACTTTAGTGGAGGTCATGATGTTGGAACTCCCATAATGAAATTGTTATTAGAAAAATTATAACTACAATCAGTATAAGAAGAGGATGAGACTAGAGCTCTGTGTGAGGACACAATGAGATAGGAAACACAGCGAGCCAGGAAGGGGGCTTTCACTAGGAGCCAATTCTGTCAGCACTTTGGTCTCAGGTTTTCAGCCTCCAGAACTCTGAAATAGATTTCTGTTGTTTAAGCAACAAAGTCTATGGTATTTTGTTGTAGTGGGCTGAGCAGATTAATGCAGTATGAATTAGAAGCCAGGAACAATTTGAAAAACTTCAGATCTGTTTGTAAGGTTGGTTACTAAACTTACAACCACCTTCAAGTATCAATAAAGCTGGTAACCAAATAACTGGTGGTGGGCATTACTGAAAATATGGTCTGTTAAGAAATAAAATGTTTTGGAAAATGTAGTGCAGATATTTTTTATAACTAAATTTCAGTATGGTAAAAACATGGTTAAATAGAATGCCTAGAGAACAGTTTTCTAATTAATTGGATCTTTGATCAAAGTTGAGCTGAATTTCCTTTGTGATTCAATCATTGTTGAAACTGTTCTTCAAGTAATGCTGTCCTTCTTTCCCTTAATATCAATCATAAGTGAATCTTTTTTACATTTGGAAATTTCTACTCTGAAGCAGATTTCTCATTCTATAGTATTATACAGGGATTAAGATGAAAATGTGCATTTATTTGCAATAGAATTCTTTAATATCATTTTTTTGCATGTGTGTCACTTGCCATTCTGTGTCATTAATGGAATATAGAAAATTCTAGATAACCAAAGTTTTCAATTCATATTTTACTGGAAAAAAAAACTACCGGTGTATTTCAAATCTCACTTGTTAAATGTATTTTTCAGTAGTTCAATTTACAATGAAGAAATTGACAATTTCATCATAGTACTCATTAGTCTGGGGAAAGTATGTAAAACAGAATTTAAGAAATTGACACAGGCTAAAATAAACCATATGATTTCACTTATATATGGAAGCTAAATGAACAAAATAAAACAAAATAGAAACAGACTCATAGTTGCACAGCATAGACTCACAGCTGTCAGAGGGGAGAGGTTTTGGGGCCTAGGTGAAAAAGGTGAAGGTGTTAAACAGTACAGATTCGTACTTGCAGAATAGCCACAGAGATGCAGATCTCTGCATACAGAATATAGTCAGTAACATTGAGATAATGGAGTATGGGACCAGGTGGGTGCCTGAGGCAGCAGAAAGATCACTCTGTCAAGTTCATAGCCACTTTGATGTGCTTCTAAAACTGGTACAAAATGGTATTGAATGTAAACTGTGGTTGAGAAAAAAAGATGTATTTGTGTATCTCAAAACAGTTACCTCATTTTTTTTTGTGATTGTAAAAGCAATCCATTTTCATCATAGGATGTTTACAAAGTTGAGGATCATTTCTTTGCTAATTTTGCTGTAATAAACAATGCTGCATCAAAGAACTTTGTACATACCATTGTGTCTGTGTGCAGACATACCTTAAAGTAGAAATTACATGCATTTGTAATTTTGATAGATGCTTCCAAATTTTCCTGTAAGTTATACTGTCATACACATTTCCACTAGCAATATGTGAGAACACCCATTTCCTAACATCATCCTCCTTCAAGACAGTGCGTTTCTAATTTCTGGAGTCTTTACCAATCTCTTGAGGGGGGAAACAGATGTTTTCATTATACTTTTGACTTTATTTCTCTTATTATGATTGAGAATTTGTTCATGTTTAAGAATAATTCATATTTTCATTTTGATGAATTAATAGTTTATATACTTGCCCATTTTTGAAGGATTTTTTAAAAGGATCTGGAGATTTGTACGTTGCTTGTAATATTAGTTGCCATTACTTTTTTTGAAATTTGCTTGTCTTTTGATATTATATACCTGTAGGGTTTTGCCATTCATTACTTTTTAATTTAAAAATCTATGTTTAGTGAACAGAATCCTTCTAAGTGAGATTATTTAAATTTTTCGTGGCTTTTAGTAACTTTATGGACATTTATTTTATAGACTTAAGTCTTTGAGTTATTGAGAATTTATACTGTTGAACTAATGAGGCAGAGTCATAATCAAGGTGAAAAAGAAAAGGGTTGGAAGAAAAGTTAGAGTAAAATACTTGTGAAAGAAAGATGGATGAAAGCTTGCAGGTTGGCAACCTAGTTGTCCTGACATCTTTCATTTAAAAATTCCATCTTTTCACATGAATTTGCAGTGCCACCTTTGTCATATATATAGCTTCCAAACAGATCATTTATTTTCAGAGTTTTTTATGCTTTTGATGTTATATGTATTCATGCTTAGCACTACACTGATTTAGTTATTGTAGCTGAAAACATTTTAATGTTTGAGAAACTGCTATTCACGTATTTTTTCTTGTCTTTTAAAATAAATTTCCCAGATTCTTTCTTGTTAGTTTTACCATCTGAACTCTAGAAGTAGCATATCTAACTCTATAAAACAAAACAAAACTTTTTGGCATTTTACAATTGAGATCATATTACATTGTAGTTTGACTTAGAAATAATGATGTTTATGATATGGAGTACCCCAGAATATGTGTATATCTTTGCATATTTTGTTTTCAATCATTTTAATATTTTCTTCATAAACAAGTCACATATTCTTTGTGAGGAAATTTTTCTTGTCCCTTAATTGTTTTTTCTAGATTTCTTATGCATTTTACTTCAGTTATTCTCCCAACTTTTTGTCACCTTCCCTGTGACCTTGCTTGTCAGACTACAGTTTATAGCTACATAATTCTGCCCCTCTTTTAAACTGGATTTTTTTTTCATACTGAAAATATTTTCATGGAATTCCAATTTGCCAACCAAACAACATATCTTTACCATTCAGCATTATTTTGGTGCTCACTTCTCTCATTTTTCTTAAACTGTTATCTATAATGATGACTTTCTACATGGACAGAAGTTTCTCACAATTTACTTATTTTATCACTTTTCATATAGTTTCTCTTCCAAGACTATTAAATTCACATGATTATTAAGTAACATAATCATCTCATAGTTATCAATTCTCATCAGTTTTTCTCTATCTTCCTCTACTTTACCCTGCTCTTCATAATTTGATGAGCTTTATTACTTCTTCTTTCTTGAACCTTTCCATTATGTTTAGTGTTTTTGAGTTTTTCTCCTAAATCTTAGTGCAAAAAGTATATAATTTCTAGTATTCTGTATTTTGACTCCACTCTTTCTTTACTCTCTTACGCAACTTCAGCTTTTCTTATGAATTCTTTTTATTTAAGAATATGCCTCCCACTGCCCAGAGAAACAGTGGGAGCCATGTGTTAAAGATGGTAGAAACTCTTTGGCCAAAGCTCCAAAATTTCTGCGGAGAAGACCATCCCCTCTATCCTATACCCTTACTAGGCTTTCCATGAGCAAGTAATAAACATTTTGTGTTAAACCACTTAGATGCCAAGGTTTCCCTGTTATAGCAGCTAGCATTACTTTAACAAATACCATTGTCTTTTGAACATTTCCTTTTAAATGTATCTTAGGCACTTCACACTCATTATGTCCAGAATATATTTGTTTATCTTCTGCCTACCCTGATTTCTGGAAAGGAAGCATTCACCTGTTTCCTCTCTCCTACTGTTCTGGATACCAAATGTATGGGCTATTTTTTCCCAGCACAATTTACTTTTTCAACACAAACTCAGTGGCCTGTAGTTCAATTCAATTCTGACACTAACCAGAGTTAGCATAGACCCCATAGGCTAAAGATTCAGTCCCACAAGACTGTCCCCCAATTCAGAAGTTGATTAATAGCCAGATGAATAGACAGAAAGGGCAATACAGGGAGAGGTCCAGAAGGGTGTAGCTGCTGTTCCTGTGGACTTTGGGTGTACCACCCTCTGGGCAGGTAGATGTGCTCACCAACCTGGACAATCTCCAGACTCTTTACTTTTGAGATCTTTATGGAGGCTTTATCGTGTAGGTGTGATCCATTAACAACTCAGCTTCATTCCCTTTCCCTTCTCCAGAGAATGGGGGGTTGGTGTGAAGTTCCAAGATTCTAATCTAACTTGGTCTTGTGACCCCCTCCCATCCAAGAGCCCACTAAGAGTCAACTTACTAGAACCAAAGGTGTTTCTTTCAATCATTCCAAGGGGTTTATTAGGAACTCTGTGTCAGGCACTCCTATCACTCAGAAAAATACAAGGATTTTAGAAACTCTGTGTTAGGAATTAAGATCAAAGACCAAATATTAACAGGAATCAGGGGTAGAGACCAATATACATATTATTTCACATCTGATCTTTATCCTTTTTTTCTTCCTGTTAATAAAAATTGTGTACTACCAGTCACTTAGACTAACAAAATTAGGCACTTTGACATATTTCTTATCTCCTTCACCCACCTGCTTCCCATTTCCTAGAAAATCATCCTCTCCATTTTCCTAGCATCTCTATTTCGGCTTTCATTACGTCTTAATAGGACTGTTGTCATAAACATTTTATTCCATTTTTTTCCAAGCTTTTCTCATGCAACTGATTATATTCTTATTTCTGATATGCCATTACTTTTTACTCAAGTTCAAATTAAATTCTTTTATCTGCGATCTGCCTTCCAACTTAATTTTGCTGTCTTACTTCATACAGCTCCCCTATTGTACAGTATAGTGTGTGAACTAAAGTAAGTACTTGCAGTTCCTTTGCACACTCTTTATTTTCCTACCTCCTGTTGTTCTCTTTACTTGGAGTATCTTGCCTCTCCATCTCAGAAAATCTGAATCCTCCATAACTTTAAAGTTTAGTTCAAATGTTATTTCTATCAAAAAGCTTCTTTGATCCCCCCTTTAATAATTTATTCATCCTCCAAAGCATGGCATGTCATTTATAACACATTCTTTTCTTACAGTTATTGTATGTCTTACCTCCTCCAGTGAAGAAAGAGCTTTATGATGACACTCTTCCCTTAAACAATTCTGAATAGTATTTTACCTGGAAATAAAGTGAACATGCAAATATATGTGTCAGTAAATTTTTTGCAAAAGAGTTAAAAGTGGGGGCATGTTGTGGTAGAAAATAGATCTTCAAAAGATTTGTAAATAGCTTATTCACAGACACCAGGAAATACACTTACTCCATGGTCACCAAATGATTATTATGAAGTGAGAAACATTGTTACTTCATGATGTTCAAAAAATGAATCATAATTCTTGACATATTTTTCGATTTAAAACAAGATGTGTCTTGGCAATATGTTACACATCATGAAAAATAAATAATATTCTCTTTAGAGGGGAAAAAAGTAGTGATGAAATGATCCTTTGATGTTCCCCAAGGAATGCTGTATCCATTTTGATGGACAGAAAGACAGTAATCCCAAGCACATGCTCAGAATACTGCTGATGTCCTCGTATTTCAGACTGTCACTTGGGGAAGGAGCAATAGTTCAGATATAAGATATATGGACACAACATTGCAAAAATGTTGAGAAACATGGATACATGTAAACATGATTTTTCCCCTCATGTGCAGAGAATTAATTTTCTCTGATGTCAGTCTATTCAAGACCTCTCTTTTTATTTTTGCACAAATACTTCTTTTACTTGATTTCTCCTTTCCACTGACCTTCCTCTCCACTCATACTCATGTTAGATTTTGAGTTAAATATACACTTGAAAATTTTATAATGTTACTCTGTATATGTATGTGTCAATAAGTTTGTAGTTTATGTAAAGGACTTTGAATCACTTCATTCTTTTTAATAGGTTTCAACTAAATACTATTTTTCTTATGATTTATTAATTGTAGTCTGTGCATCTAATTTTATTTTTCTGATTGTTGCCTTGACTTCCATCTCATGCATATACCTCATTTTACTCATCTTATCTCTTATGATTAACACTCAGTAACACTAGAGGAGAGTTTTGTATGTCATAGGTACATACAGTTTCATTAAGTCTTTTCTGGTTGCTTTGTAGAATCAATTTACAGTCCTAGAAGCAAAACCTGGCATCTTAATTTCACCTACTGTGTCCTCTCTCTCTCTCTCTCTCTCACTTACTGCAGTTTCTCTGGAGAATCTAATACACAGATCTTGCATATATTTGGATAATTTATATGTAAATTTTGGGGTACTGTTTCAAATGGGGTACTCTTTAAAATTTCATTGATTCTATTCACTCTTTCATATTAAACTTTGTCCTTAAACCTTGCTAAACTCAGCACTATTAGGATTCTTGTATTTAGGTTCTTTGGGGTTTCTTCCACAGATATTCATGTATTGGTGAATGGAGGCAGTTTTATTTCTCCCTTTCCAATTGTATGCCTTTTACTTCTTTTTTTTTTGTCATATTGCAATTGGGCAGGACTTCCAATCAACAAAGAATAGGAGTGGTGAGAGAAGATATACTTGTCTTTTTCCTCATTTTAGGAACAAAAATTCAGTCTTTCATAATTTTGTATTGTTAAGTGAAAGTTTTCATATGTTTGTTTCATTAAATTAAGGAAGTTCCTGTCTTTCCTAGTTTGCTTAATTTTTTTTTTTTAATTATGGATGGGTGTTGAATTTCATTGAATTTTTTGATATTTATTGAGGTAATTATATTTTTTTACATATTTAGTCTACTAACATGATAAATTACAGTGATCCATATTTGAGTATTGAATTAACCTGAAATTAATGGAATGAACTTTATTTACTTGTAATGTGTTACCCATTTTATATATCGCTGGATTTGATTTACAAATACCTGTTAATCATTTTCCCGTCTATACTTATGAGAGAGATCTGTCTAGAATTGTATTTTCTTGAAATATATTTGTCTTATTTTCGTGTTAGGATAATGCTGGCCTCATAGATTAAACTAGAACTTTTTTTCATATTCTGAAAGATATGGTGTATAATTGCTTTTATTTCTTCTTTGAATGTTTGGAAGAATATATCATTGAAAATTTCTGGGCCTAAAGTTTTCGTTTTGGAAGTTTTATTCCCTATAAATTTGTTCACTAAACATAGGATTATTTGGGTTATCTGTTTTGCATTCAGTGAGTTTTGAGTTTGAGTGTTTTAAGGAATTGGTTAATTTCATTGAAGTTGTTGAATTTCTGGGTATAGAGTTTTGTAGTGTTTCTTTATTGTCTTTGAATGGCCTATTGTATCAGTACTGATGTCCCCGTTTTCATTCGTGATGCTGGTAATTTGAGTCTTCTCTCTTTTTTCTTCGTCAAACTTGCTATAGGTTTTTCTATTTTATTATATTTCCTAAGAACCTGTGGTTTGTTCTTTATTTTTTTATTGTTTTCTGCTTTACTTTTATTGGATTTTGCTTTAATCTTCATACTTTCATTTCTTCTGCTGGCTTTATATTTAATTTTCTCCTCTTTAGTTTCCTAAGGTAGAAACTTAGGTTGCTGATTGTATATATGTATTTTTTTGTAAGCATTTAATGCTTTAAATTTCCCTCTGGTCCTTGCTTTAGCTGTGTCTCATATATTTTCATATGCCTATTTTTATTATTTTTTAGTCTATCATTTAAAAAATTCTCTTGAAAATTCCTTTTTGGTTTATTAATTATTATAAATGTGTTGTTTCATTTCCAAATATTTGGGGATTTTCTAGGTATCTTTCTGTTACAAGGGTTAAGTCTGATTCCTTTGTGGTCTATAAATGTACTTTGTTTTATTCTTATTTTTTAAACATTTGTTCAAGTTTAATATATGGAATATGATATTTTTAATGTTTCAAGTGCTCTTGAGAAAAATGTGTGATCTATTTTTTGTGAATTATTTTATACATATCTATTAGGGCTGAGTGGTTTATAGTGCTTTTAAAGTTATTTATATACTTAAAGATTTCCTGGTTAATTATTTTCTGTATTACTGAGAAAAGAATGTTGCAGTTTCCAAGCATAATTATGAATTTTTAATCTTTTCCTTTCAGGTTTATTAGTCTGTATTTTACATATTTTGAAGTTTTCTTGTTTGGTTCATGTACATTTAGAATTATTTCATCTTCTCAGAGAATTGATAATTATGGGATGTTTCTCCTCATATCAGATAATTTCCCTAGTCCTTAAGACTATTTTGAAATTAAAAAGACTACAACAGCTTCTTTTATATTTTGTTTTCATGGTATACCTTTCCCCATCATTTTAGTTTTAGACTATCTAAGACTTAATTTTTAAATTGGCTTTCTTGTGGATAACATACAGTTAACTGGGTTTTGCTTTTTCTCCCCAATCTGATAATACCCATCATTTTACTGCTTTTTAAAAACCATTCATATTTCAAGTGATTTTATATATAGTTGAATCAAAATCTACCATCGTGCTAGTTGTTTTCTAATTATTATATTTGGTCTTTGTTTGATTTTATCTCTTATTGATTATCTACCCTTCTCTTCCTTCCTCTCCTTTCCTTTCTCTGTTATGTTTTTTTGTCTTAGTATTTATAATACACACTTAAAAATAATCTGTGTCTGTCTTCACGTACAGTATGTCACCTCATGTGTAGTGTGAGGACCTTGGAATAGTATATTCCCAGTTCCTCCCTCCCATCCCTTGTGCTATTTATCACACATTTCTTTTGTACATATACTATTAAACACATACTAAATTCTCGCTATCATTGGTTTAAATAGTTACCTTTTTTTTAAATTTTTTTTAAAGATTTTTATTTCTTTATTTTATTTTTAGAGAGGAAAGTGGCGGGGGGAGAGAAAGATCAATGTGCGGTTGCTGGGGGTCATGGCCTGCAACCCAGGCATGTACCCTGACTGAGAATCGAACCTGCGACACTTTGGTTTGTAGCCCGCGCTCAATCCACTGAACTACACCAGCCAAGGCAAATAGTTACCTTTTAACACGAATAAGAAACATAATAAAGCACAGAACATTCCTATGTCTCTAGGTCCTCAGGGACTTCACACTTCAATGCTGTCCCACTGCTGGCTTTTAGGATTTGTTAAATATTTCTGGTGGACCCTTCTTAACCAACTTATGTGGCATAGGATCATGTCTGTACCAGGTAAACAAATGTTCGTCTTTGTTTCTCCCTGCAGGCACCTATTTCTCTCCAGGGTTTGAATGTGTTATTTGTATTGAGACCACAGTTCTCTGATAGGTTAAAGAAAATTGTTAACGTGCAGTTTGTTGAACTTTTGCTTTTGTTGCATAAAAGCAGGAGTGAAGATCTCTCCAGTTCTATTCATTGCTAAGCTGTTATTTTTAATGTATTATTGTATTCAGTTATCTAATAATTTATCTCTGCATTTATGAACATTCTTCATTTAGTTTTAGAGTCTGTGTTTTACTAGACCCATGAAATAAGTGGGGTAGCATCATTTCTTTTCCTATGGCAATTTATATGAGATAGATATTGTCTGTTTTTTTTTTAAAATACAATTGTTTACAAAAATCCAGATATTTTTATAAAGGAAAATAAAAGGCAGGCAGTTTCAGTAAAGGAAGGCAGTTTATAAAACATAATCTCAGTTTATTTATTTATTTATTTGTTTATTTCTAGTTAATTTTTTAATTTCCATGTGAATTTTGCATGGTGCTGTTTTCCTGCCTGTGACTATGAGTGAGCTCAAATTCATCTAGGTCATGAAAGGAGAAAAAATTCACCAATAGAAAATAAGGTACTTTTCCCCTACCTTGTATCCCACAGTTCTCATCCCACCTGCATTCTTTTCATGTTATATTTTGTTTCCTTAGGGGTTTCTCATAGTTTGTATGTTGTGTTTTGGGCTTTTTTAGTGAAACCCTCTCACTTTTGAGTCATGTTTTATATTGTGTGTGAAAGGAATTCAGTTCATGGTCATGGCCTCTTCTTGAGGAACAGAAGCTCCCATATTTTTTACTAAAAGCGATTGAAGGAATTGAGTTGACTACTTAAAGTGCACTAAACACTTGGCAATGAAAAGGAGGTATAAAACATGATTTCTGTTTCCCAAGCTTAGTTTATAATATAGTTAATCAACAAAGACTCTTCCCATGATAAGCCCAATAATTGACATTTGTCACAATGATTATTACTTAACTTACACATTTGAAGGACATTTCAGAGTTTATGTTGTTTATGCTCATTATTCAAATCATTCTCCTTTCTGTAAGTGTGGTATAGTTTTTTGTCCAAATATCAAAGATTAGGGATCCTGGTGTTCCAATGGGTTAAGTGATCTGCTGAATATAAAAAAGTAAATGGTAGAGCTACCCACCAGATCTGCATATTCCAAATCCAGTTCTTGTGTCACTAAAAGCATGACTGCATTTGATCACTTTTTTGCTTATTGTGTTGTGTGTTAATTTACATATAGCCTATAACATGTAAAAGCAAATGTATTTAAGGTTAGTTTTGGGTTTACTGAAAACTTCAAAGATTGTTGCTGCCAAATATAGTTCATGTTTTCCTGTAGGAAAGTAATTTCTGTCAAAAGAAATTATCTGTGTTAACTGGTATTATTTTCTTTGATGAGAATGGCTGAATCATCTCTAGAGCATCGTTCAAAGTGCCTCTCATGGCTTTTAGCTCACGATTTTCTATTGAGGTTATGTGAAACTTTGTTAAAAATAATTAATTGATAATCCATATTTTAGTTGATTTCATAGCCAAAGAGTCTCAACTAAACAAACAGGTATACGATGCAGAGGTTTTTGAGTAAACAAGGTCAAAATAAGGTAGTGGCCCTAACCTTAGTATGCTTAAAGCCTACTTGAAAGAACTTGTTAAAAATCAGATTTTAGGCTTCAATTGTATTAATTCTGGTGTACTTTGTGTAATAGACCATTGAATAAAATGAACTTTTACCTTAGATTAGACTACTCCTTGAGACACATTGCTTAAATGCCGTTATATTTTATCAGGAAGCAAATCATCAGATTCATTAGAGGATTATTTTAGTCTGAGTACCTAGTAGTCAACCTTGAAAAAATGGTGCAATTGCCTGTTGGAATGAAGGCAGTTAATGGAAAGATCTGGAATTTGGCCCTGATCATCCTAATCCCTATTTGGGACTGGATTGGGATATCCTGTCACAACTCTGCTTTAGTTTAGCATTTAACCATGGTTTGTAATTTTTATTTGTTGCTTTTATTGATTTGTCTCCCTCTGGACTATAAGCTTCCTGAGATTAATGTGCTACTCTACCTCCAGCCCTTAGTACAGCTGCTTAATGAACATTTGAAGCAAAAATGAATGGAGTGTGAACCTGAAGTGGTAACGCAAAAGGGGCTTTTGATGAACAAAGGTGGATCTGGAAGTTCTCCAAATCACTTTTTTTTTTACAGTTTTTTTTTCCCTGTGAGAAGTGGTCATTTCAAATCCCTGTTATTACAAAAAACTATATCATTTGTCAGCCAAAAGAAGCTAATGTGTTTTTTAAAAGGCTTTGTTTTAAAAAGGGCAAAATTTGGGGTGATTGTGAACATGCCAAATGACTCTGAAAACATTTTATTTATTTAGTCATTCATTAAAAAATAGTTATTGAATATCTGTAATATATAAAGCACCAAATATACATTAGTAGGTAGAAATCACAGTCTACCTACTAATGTATATTTGAAACTTTCAGTGTTTAGGGAAGAAAGAGAGCCAAGTAGGTAATTAAAACACAATGCGTGCTGTCCACAACAATGGCATGTCTGAAGTGGTTAGTATAGGACAGAGGGTCTGTGTTTGTTCTTCAGACAAGATGGATTTTCCATTGGTGGTACATTTTGATAACAACAAATATGTGTATCTTGTTAGAGTGCATTAATCTAGTAATGAGCACGTTTTTATTATTTTGGTTTTCCATTCTACTGAAAGTTGGTTAAAATCTAGGAGTCTGTCTTTTGTGCAAAGTATTCTTTACAACATTCTTTACAAAGTTCACTGCAGTGCTTTAAACATAGTGGACCTTTAACAACAACAAGAAAAAATGTTGAAAAATTGATTCCTTCTACATTCTGGATGTGCCAAAGATTAATAAATCAGTTGATTCAATAAAGGCTACTGAGTACATGCAGGGGCATTGAACAATTGAGAAATGACATATAATTTTTCTCTTTACTCATCCAAACTTGTCCAGCCATTCTGGATGTTTTCATACAGTCCGTTCTGGCAGGGATGTTGATGCAGTTCCCCTCCCTGGAAGCTGCTGCACAGTACTTTGTGAAGAAATCTCTCTTTTGCAATTTTGAATGTTTCTGAAATTTAAATTTCTAATCAGGTCTTGTCTATTTTCTGCTAAGAAAGGCGTAGGTTTCAAAGAGTCATTCAGACGTCTCATAGACAAAGCAAGTTCTGAAACTGAGGGAGAAAACGGGTTTGAAGGAGGTCTTGGTAGGGTGACAGCTCTTATCAACAGCAAATATCTAATCCATGGACGTAATTAGAAAATCCAGCCTCTTCCAGCTGCCCTGGTTTGAGAGTTTTTCCTCATCTTGTTTTTCTTTAAATTTAGTGAGCCTGACTCTGCAACTGGATTTTAAGCTTTTCATGCTCTTTTGCTTCAACTTGTTCATGTTTCTTTAAGAGGGGAAAGTATTTCATAAAGTGCTATTTACTTTGTGACCAAGGATTATGCCTTGATTAGGTAACTACTCAGAATGTTTAGAATCTGTAGTTATATAGTGAATTAAAGTTACCCAATTAAAGAGTGTCAGAAGAAAAAAATGTATAGCGAAAATGTCAATATTGAGTTTATTCACCATGTTGTAGTGGAGAGGTCATAGGCTTAGGGGACTGATGGGCTGAAATGTGAACTTTGGCTTGGCTATTGACCTTGTAGCTACGTACTTAAATCCTCAGTCTCAGTTTCCTCATTAACAGAAAAGGATCATGATTCTACCTGTGCTACAAAGTGATGTTAGAATGAAATAAAATAATTCATGCAAATCACTTAGGAGAATGCCTGGCTCTTAGTAAACATTTAAATAAGTGTTGGTTACTTTCTTTTTCTATTTTCCATCCATACACATGTCAAACAAAATAGACTCTAGCAAGAAAGGTAATATGTTATTAGTTCACTATTTAATCTGTATATAATTGAGATTTAAAATGTGTTGCTTTCCTTCTATACCCATTTTCCTGTCTTTCTGTTCTTTTAACTTTCCACTCAGGAGCTGCTGTCAGAGGTAAGGTTGAATCATTCTTTGTCTCCATTACAGTAAATCTAAAAGGCAAAAGAAGCAAAATCTGGATTCTACTATACACTTTTAAAAGGTTCAAAAACAAGCTATACAGCCTTCAGAGGAGGATCTCAATCAGTAAATTGTGACAGCACAGCAACTTCTTATTATCTGGATGCCTCCTACTGTACATAGGCAGTTCTGGTCTATGTACACGCAGCAGGATTACAGTGAAAACAAATCATTGAGATATGTAATAGTCTCTCCAAGTGAATACTGTGAGAATTTGTGATTTATTTACCAAATTATAGTGTATTATTTTCTGCCTGTGAAAAACCATCCTAATGCAAATAGAATATTATTTTAAAATTAAATATTTTTGAAATAAAATAATGTTTTCAAAATTTGATTGAGTTCCTACTGTGTATAGGATATTTTGTTATGAATTGCAGGGGCTTGAAAAAGAACCAAACACCAATCATCATGTCAAAATGATTACAATATAGTAACATATAATAAATACTAAATTATAACACAGATCATTTTAAGAATTTCTAATAAAACAGTGTGAGAATTCAGAGAAGAACATGATTACTTAAGGAAGGGTACAATTTTTTTGAAAGATGGTGACATTTAAGATGGCCATTAAAGTATGATAGATACAGAGAAATGAATAGGAAAAAAATGGCATTCTAGGCAAGGGAACAAACAAAGCAAAAAACTGGAGGCTAGAGATGATGAAGCATATGCTAACTAAGGTAGAGATTTAAGCATGAAGCTTGGTGGAAGAATGTGATCTAAGGTTTGACTGCATTATAAGGGCATTTGAGTATTGAGCTATAATTTTTTTCACATGCATTTATGACTGCATTAATTCTACATACTCTAGTTGCAGAATGTAATTGTTCATATTTATTCTGTAACATTGATTGATTATAACTCCATCATTTAAAGAGTAGTTCAACTTCAGCCCTAGCTGGATAAAATTTTTATTTATTATTTGAATAATTTGCGTACCTTTGAGTGACATTTTCTTAAAGCAAATATAATTTTTTTGGAATATACTGAAAAAAGAATAAGATTGTTGGAATCTTTTGTTATCAACACATACAAATTCACTACCATCTAAAATATTAAACTCTTGGTGCATTCATAAGTAATGCTAATAACTTTCAACTAGCGTCCAGTGATGTTTATCTCATCAGTAATACATAATGTAAAAAATTGACAAATCTTACATTGTGTTCTATTAAAACTGTAACAGAACCACTGGGTTTTATTGTTCTGGGTTCCAATGATTGCCATCGATAAGAACTGTGATTCCCAATGCCAGGGTCTTATGAAAAGGAAAGGAAATTATTTCTTTAAAAGTTATACAGGTTTAGAAGAATGACAGAATTCTGCCATTAAATCTCACTCACTTTAGAAACTAAAAAAAACACCTGCAATCACACAGTCTTGCCCTGTCTTACCAAACCAGGCCAATCAGAGGTACTGTCTCTCAGGAAAAGAAATAGAAGTCTGCAGCTTAGCTGGGTGGATTCCCATCTATATCCTGGTTTCCTCCAGTTATCTGTGCTCAGCTAGCTAGACTCCTGCTTTTAATCCCAAACTGCATCCTCATGGTGGGCTGGGGAATTCTGCATCCTTTCAAACTGTGTGGCCAAGACCCTGCATTGCTGCTACTTGGTCAAGAGACTTGTTCCCCAGCTGCATGGTGAAGAGCGTGCATGAGAGAGAGACCCTTTCATAGCTCTCCTACTCTCCTTCTCCCATGAACCAGAGCTCCAGCATGGCTGAAAGACAGAGCGTGGCTAAGAGAGAGTTCCCTATCCACTCTCAAACCTCATGGTTAAGCTCCAGTATGGCTGCCTGGGTTTTAAATACGGCAATGGATCTCCCTCCGTAACCACATCTCTGACTCCTCCCACACTGGGTTACACCTGCTAGCGGTCTGGTTTCTTCTTCCTTTCTCTGTTGCCATTGTTTGTCTGGGCAAGTGCGGCCCCTTGACGCAGAAGCCACCTCAAAGTTGCTTTTGCAAGTACAAGTCGCCCTCCAGCTACATAGCATTATAGGTTAGAGTCACACTCATCTCCTTGGCTCTGAGCAGGCACAGCTTTTAACATTACTAAAACATTGGCTATGTTCTTCAGATATGCAAAATTACCCACAATGGCTCTGCTCTGCTTCCCTCATCCATCTCCCCATTTTGGGGGAACTCTAGCTCAGCATCCCATTGCAAAACCATTAATTGTTAAGAACCTTATTATAGCTTATCATCATTTATTAGTATGAGTCATAAGTCTTACTTCACATACACATCTTTAAAGAGGGAAACTTTTCTAAGGTGCTTGGATTAAAAAAATAGTTCATTTCCTAAAGGGCACATTTTGTTTTATAAATGTTCTATAGTTTGTACTCAAGTCAACTATGCATTTAGTAACTTTTATAGATGATTGCATCCAGGAAAGAAACAGTTAAAGAGACCCATTACAGATCACTTTTCCCTGGTCTATCCACCTAAAAGAAAGTGGAATCATATTTTTACCTCACACAGGGAAGATTATCCAGTGAACTGGAGAAGGCAATATGGAAGTCTAATTCTGAAATAAGGTGTGCTTCACAAGTATGGTATCAAATGACAGACCAAGAGTTAGGCAAACAAGAAGTATTTTTTTGTTTGTCATATGACTAAGGAAATATCATCAAATTTACTTCAAAGTTCAGAATCAACCAGTCATTTGTTATGGAGATTGCTGGTTGCTGGCCAAAATTCATGTTCTAGTCTTCTTTCTGGTTATACTGGTAGATATTTCCCAAGCTGTCTTACTAAAAAGCATGGCTGTGTGACTGAGTGCCAGCAAATTGAATGGGAACAAAAGTGATTCATGCTCCTCACAGACCTAAAAAAGAAATAATACTTCTTATGTGTGTGCCTCCATGCTCATTGGTCCTTTTGGTGGCCTGGAATTGAGACTATATTTTGCACGAGGGAGGTCAGTCTCACTGTTTACTGCCCAGTGCATTCAACTGGGCAAGAAATAAGTTGCTAATGTGTTTAACTCATATTATATTTTCGAGTGTTTGGTTATAACCAATAGGCTACCCTAACTAACAGATGTTTATTATAATAATTGGATAGAATGCTATTCTCATTCAATACTGAAAACAGGGAATCCATATAGTTTAGGTACACATTTATTAAAAATAAAAAAAACAAAAAGTGAAACCAACTCATGCTGGTTACATGAAGCTATGGAAGGGTATTGATTTGATTTTATTTTTTATACTATGGAAGTCAGTCCTTAGCATTGTGACTTTACCCTTTCATTTAGAGGCCCTCAGTCATGCTTATTGCCATTGGACTCTGTTGGCTATATGAATATAGGCATGAATTAAAGGAGGATAATTAAGACTACTACATTAAAAGCCAGTATTAATTCAAGTAACATACAGTAGCAACAAAGAAATAAAGTGAATACACAGTGACAAGAAGAATGAATTTGAACCAAACAGTTCTTAGGCCAATTACAAAGGCACTGACAATGCCTCTTATATGCCTGTGTGCATGTGCACATGCCTGTCCATATGAATTACATATACATGCTCTGCCAAGGATTAGGAAGCTAGAGATGAATAAGAAGACCTGGACCCCAGGTGAACAAATTATAAGGAGAGTTAAGGGCTTATGTCTTCCCATCCACTGAAATATTCAGAGGTTACATGGAAGGGTATCCTTTCTGAGGTATTTTCTTCAACATCTAAGAAGCAGAAAGGAGTGACAGTATATAAAACATCCCATTAATTATGAAAATCCAAAAAGTGCCTGAGAGTATGGGGGGAAGGAAAACATTGTGTGAAGGGAAATGGAGAACCAAACAGGACAAAGAGAAGAACAAAAGTTAATATCATTAACGTACTAGATTTGAAAGTTTTTAAAATCTGGGTTCAACCCATGTATTTCCCATTTGCTTGCCATAACGGTGCACTTCACCAGTCTTAATTTTAGAATTCTCATTTATGAAAAAAGAATAAGTATTCTTGATGTATTTATCTTACAGGATTGTAAAGCGTATAGAATAATAGATGTGAAATAACTTTGCAGCTGAAAAAACAGTCTCACATACACTTAAATAATTTTGGAATTATATTTAAGTAATATTTTGAGTCTTTTTAGAAGGTTATGTGGATGATGTTTTTCTTACAGAGAGCTCAAAAGTAGCAAAGGCAAGATTCAATAGAGAAGGTAGCTTTAGAAAGTCTCATTCATCTCACTCTAATTTTTTTTAAATGAGGGGGGTTTAACCTCTAATAAATATTTGAATTTCTTTGTGAACAACTGTATCTCTTGGAAAGCAGATAAAGTAACTGCCCTGACTGGCGTGTCTCAGTTGGTTGTGCATTGTCCCACAGAGTGAAAGGTCACTGGTTCCACTCCCATTTGGGGCACATGTCTGGGTTGCAGGTTCAGTTCCCTTTTGGGGCCTATAGAAGAAGCAAGCACTGATGTTTCTTACATTGATGTTTCTCTCCCTCACTTTCTCCTTCCCTTCTCCCCTTTCTAAAAATGAATAAATAAAATCTTTTTTAAAAAGTAACACAGGTTTAATTTTGGCCAATGAACAATAACATTGTCATATCAAAGCACTGGGAACATGAAAACATGTGTCCAAGTTATCTGAAATCATGACATTATATTTATAAGTGCTAAATATTTTTGTAGGGGGATTGGGAGAAAATGTAAAAGTATGATTGTATGGTCTGAGAATTTTAAAGGAACATTGGCTCAAGACAGGTGAGAATCTTAAAAATATTGACTCCAGTGAAATAAAATATTTCGGGAAGTTGGAAGCATAATAACTGGATCATGGTAACAGGACAAGGAGCACTAATTGAACTCAGATTTTTAATGAAGGATTTAAAGAAAAGATGAAAGGAGGCTCAGTTACCACAGAGTATCATGAAGGAAGCAGACAGCCCAGAATGAACTACAATTTGAGAAAAGTGCTAAATACAAAAAAGCAGAGAATTTTTATCTATAATAAGAAACGCTGGACAGGATCCTAGCTTGGTAAGGATATCGTGATGTTAACATATGAAAACAAGAAGTTAGATGCATGTTGTGGTCTTATATGAACTGCATCTTCTCCAACAAGTAGAAATTGGTTGAAAGTCAGATTCTCTTAACTCCACATAGCATATTTGGAACCACTAGAAAAATTACATCTAGGCATATATAGGTACAATGAAAGGTGGAACATGCTAGAGATTTGTAATAACTAAACATCTGATGGTTTGGCTCAGGAGGTAGTAAAACGTTCATTGCTAGAAGTGCCCAAGTAAAGGTTGTGTTTCTAGTCTCGTTAATTTTATCCAATATAACTGAGTGGAAGCTTGAGTTAGAGTATATTTAAATTCCCTGCCAATGCTAAGATTCTGCATTTCTAATTGAGATTAAAGTCAGTTTATTCTAGAGTAGTTTTGCCAGATTTATCAAGTAAAAATATAGGGTACCTGATTAAATTTAAATTTTAGATAAGCAATGAATAATTTTTTAGTATAAATGTATCCAAAATATTTTATCTGGCAACACTTTTTTAGAGGGCAACATGACATTTTTTCAATGAATCTCTGGCTTGATTTTCGCTTTTTCCTAAGGATATAAGGAATCGTGAATGAAGAAATTACTAGCACAGCCCAGATCTCCTCAGAGACCTGACTTCAGTGGCTTTGTCAAGATTATTAAGTGCTAGAATCCATAGAATCACAAGACTGAAAGAAATCCCTCTGTGACATCTGGGCAATTTCTTAATTTTAAAAGCAAAATGGACTATTTACTTTTTTTTTTAAGATGGAGCACAATGAAATAGAAAGTTATTTGCCACACAAAAGAAGTTTATGGAACCTTCTTTATTATAGGTCATTCAAAACCACATAAAAATAATCCTACCAATGCATGAAGGAGTGGAAGGCAAGCTATTCAAGTTATCTTTTAATTCTGGAAACCTAATTTTTTGCCCCACCAGAATCACCCCCAAGTATTGCATAATCCCTTCCCAAGTTTATAAGACTGAATTCTTCAGCTCATCAGTCCCTGATGTTCCAGTAATTTCACTACAGATAGTTGTGGGGATAATTGAAGCAAGCCCCATAGTCCTCCAATTTCCTTTCCCACAATTTCTCTACAAAATAACTCAAGCATGAGGCACTTTGCAAATGTGACAGCCTAGTTTTCAGCCTCTCCTGTGGTTAGAAACTCTTGTGGCTAACCTTTGGAGAACTAACTCAAAGTAGGCGTCCCTCAAATAGATCGTTTCTTGAGTAACTTAGATGAAATGACAATAACGTTGGAGTTGGTGATTACCTGAATTATAATTAGAGTTGTGTGCCCAAAAAGGCCATGGATAAAAACCTGTAAAATTCTCTATTATGCATGATTTTTTCAACTTCAGCACTTTAGTAAAACCAGTGTTCATTTGACATTTTATGAAAGAAGCCATAGAAACTAGCTAAATAAACATGTTCTTGTCATATTGAAGGACACCTTCCAAGAAATGTCCTGCATATTCAGTCTAAGTCTCTTGTCTAATCCTGTATTTCTCCTTTAGACCAGTAGACCTGCTCATTTACCATGCAGCCTAAACAACTTATTATAACCCCAACAATTGTTTGGGCTTCTGGGATTCTGCTCCTCACCTAAGCACTGGGCCTTTACACCAGGGCTGTTAAACTCACTTTCACCTGGGGCCACATCAGCCTCATGGTTGCCTTCAAAGGGCCAAAATAATTTTAGGACTGTATAAATTTAACTACTCCTTAACTGTTAAGGAGTTGAAATTACATTCGGCCCTTTGAAGGCAACAGTGAAGCTAATGTGGCCCCTGGTGAAAATGAGTTTGATATCCGGCATTAGACCAACACTGATATACCACACCTCCCTGGTTTACTCTAGTCACAAAATGGAAACCACCTCAGACTGAACTTTCTTTACAGCGGTTCCTTGCTGATGATTGTTGGCTATTAAAGGGTTTCCAGGAAAGTGCAGTCTATACTCTGTTGACATTGGGCCTGGAGCTCACTTTTCTAAGAGTAAGTATATCTGCTCTAAGCTCTAAAGCCCTGTGCATACAAATCACGCATTTAGAGCTTCTTGAGGCAAATTTTATATAAGCCCCTCAATCTTCCTGGCAAAGGTACAGTACTTCTGTGTATTAGTATTAGGTCCTTAATTTGGGGCCTCGGTGGTTCCTCAGTCTGCTCACACTTACTCATTTTCAATCTAATCTGTCAGATGGAGTGGGGAAGATTAGAAAATCCACTAAACTAGATTTCCAAGGTGAATCTAACTCATTGATAAATGAGAGCAATGAATGTTAAAGAGAGCATTTATGATCTGGTTTGGGTGACTTCACTGCCAAATACTTCATTTGGGTTGTGCAATCCCATTATACCAATGCCTAATGAATCATATTCTCTTTGGCTTCCTGGAATCTGGAATGGGAGTAATTGATCTTGAGAACTTCTTGCAAAAATACCTGGTTCAAATAATATAGAAGTAACTTACTGACATCTGGTCTGGGTGTAGACCCCTTATTAGATTCTCGGTTAGCGTTTGAAGGTCAAGGTCTTAGACAATCTAGTTGAGAACCTAGAAGAATCTGAACAAAAGTATTTACTATCTTAAAGCATCCTCGATCTTTCGAGGATACAATAGGAATTCTTACTACAGATGTGAAAACCTAATTCTGGAAATTAGTTAGGCATGTTTGCTTGGATCTTTGTGCTGAAATATTTCAGGAATTTAAGATACTCTTTGGTTCTGTACACATTTGAACTATATTGTATTATTTGATCAGTATATACTAAAGGCAGAATTGAAAATAGCTGTTAATTATAATGCCATCTTTTTTCATAGCATGTAGTAAAGAGTTGGGTGTATACCAATAAGCTGGAACTTGCAGGCAGGAGGGTCAGCAGATAGAGAGGTCCCCTTTTCTTTCAGTGTCCTGTGGAAAGGAACACTTGGGTAATAGTGCAGCTATTTGCTCCATGGGTTTGGGTTCCAGGAGAGGGATTCCAACACCTGTTGCTTTCTTGAAATAGGGCAAATATGAAAATGACGTTTTATAGGAAAAAGTGAATAGTTTGAGCTTAGGTGCTAGCTATTTAGTTAGCATTAGAAAACCTGTTGTCCAGCACTTGGAGATTTTTGAGAGTCCCAATCCCTTTGGGAGTTTAGTTTTGAAGAAAGAGTGCTTGGTCCTAGCTAGCAAACTGAAAAGGAGTCCCGAGGAAGGTCCCAAGGCCGTTCCCTAGACAATTATATCCAATGTGAAGTAAAAGAGACAAATTGGAAATTTGAAGGTTAGTCAAAAGTTACCCACAAATCTATTTAAAACCATCACCTTCGTTCAAAATAGCATTATCTTGTTAACATTAGAATTATAAAATGCTGTGTATTTCTTGATACTATTTCTATTCAAAACCTGGATAGTCTTGATAATTATCCAAAACCTGGATAATTAATTAGTACAAAATATTCAGACTTCAGACATTAGTTGGGGCTAATGCAAAGTTTATAATAGAATTCCACTCCCATTAAGGAAGTTATGGAGGAAAAAAGAATCAGAAAAGTGAGAATAGGCTATAGTTTGACTCATAAGCAAGAAGAATCAGGTGTTTTGTCAACAGAGTATGGAATTGATAAATGGTTCCAAATGATGGTCAGGTGTGTGTGTCCAAAGGTCACCTGCTCATGTTTACCTTAGCAGACCCCAGGAGACTGCCAATGCATTGTTTTGTTTAAACAGATTTGTCTCAGGAATAGTAAGAGACTTAGCTTGAAAGTGCCCTGAGGATATAGAGAACTAGAATAGGTTGGGGTGACTCTCACCATCTTTATCTGACCTGGCGCAACCTTGAAGTGGGGTAGTAGTGACAATGAAAAAGGAAAAAAAAGTAAGGTAAATATAGCAATGATAAAGTGATAAATTACCTAAGCACCTAAATTTGAATTTTGACAGTTAAGTGATCCAAATTATTGATAAAAATATTCAAAACACTTCAAATGTTATATGTATGAATAAAAGACTCAGGAGTCTGATTCTTCAGGAGCTATTTAGCTGACCCCCTCCAAATGAAATAAAATTCATACATTTAGGGCACAAACTATGAATCATCTATAGAACCTAGCCTTAAGCTAGGGCTTAATAAACACTTGCCCAGTTAGAATCACAAAGAATAGGCCTGATACTGAGAAATTGCATACTCTCTTCCTGCCTCAAATATCCCTCTTTCTTTATTGTCAAGTGATGTTGTTGGTCCAAATATGTGATTAGATGACAGATACAAAAATTATAGACATCATATCTTTTCACATAAAGTTACTTTCATTTTAAGATGTCATTGTCAAAACCAGAATTGTTTTTTGCTGTCCTTTTAAAGACAGACTTAACAAAAAAAATCTTTTGATGAAAAATGTACAATAACCTTATTTTCTTTAAAATTTCAGCAAGTGTCACCTGCATTGGTATTGTGTACTAAATCTGAACTTTCAGAACACTAGTAGGATACACTTTAAATGGATCTGTAAGAATAATTCTCCGAAGAGTATATACTCTGACCAGTTTACAGAAACCAATTCAGGATTTACAGAGAGAAAAAAATAAAAGTCTGAAAGTGATGTCTTCTTTTAATGTTCAGTAGGGAAAGGCTGAGGAATGAAGCTTTAGTGGTTCATTTGGATGACAGTTGATTTTTCCCCCCTTGGGTTGGGATAAATTTATAATCCTACATCATTTTATGTATTTTTCTTCACTGTTCCAAGATCATGACATTAAAATGCCCACCAGAAATAGCTCATTCTAAGATTTCTATAGTAATGGTAAGCAGTGGTAGATTAATGAAATTGACAGATAATGCAGTGGCATTTGTTCATTCTATAAACAATTTTAGCATTCTATGAGATATAGTATTCTTCATTTTTAACTGATTTTTGTTTTGAGATTTTTTTTTTTGTAATTGTTGGTTTTAACCAGCACTCACATAACAAGTTGGAGAGGCACAATATTCATCTGTTACATTCTGTGATTCAATAGTCTTATTTACTTGTTTGTTTTTGAACTTTTCTATAGCTGGGTCTTACCTGGTAGAAGTGCTGGTAGACAATTGACTAGTTAGAGGAGAAGCAAGCAACCAAAGGAATAGAAGTAAATGGCCTCAATAATCTTTACACTAGGTAATCAACCTCCTAACTTTTGAGCATTGATTGGATTCACAGGTCATGAAATGGAGTCTTGTAAGGTTTTCCTGTATAAGCCTGAACTTAATTTTGCTTCCCAGTTAAAAAAAAAAAACACCTTGTGAAGTTTAGAAACCACATACTAAGAACACACCCCTGGGGTGACTTAGCTGAGTCAACATGGTGCTTGTTAGATAAGGTAGCCTCCACACCTAAGACCTAAGTCTATCGGTCTGAGGATGAATAATTTTGTTCCATGGATTGTTCATGGGCTGACTTAGGTCAACACACTTTTTTGCTTTGCACTAAGATTGATAAAAACCATATTTTCTGTGAATTTCTCATAGTTTTCTGCAGTATTTCATTAACCGGAAAAATATTAATTTAGTATTGGCTTTGCTTTAATTTTAATATTTCTTTTTTGTGACAGTTCTGTCATGACAGGTAGTGGTTCTCATGACTCAGTGGGTGTTTACTAGTAAGTGTTGACTACTTAGCCTTACCTGTACTGTCATCTAGAAGAGCTACTCATACACAGTATTTGATTTCATATTCTGTGTCCCCCAACCAGACTGTGAGGCAGGGGCTGTGCTATTCACTTCTACATCACATAACCTGTTCTGTAGTTGGGGGTGTGAATGCATAGTACATGATAGTCACAGACTTAGGGAAAGCTTTTCGGCTTTAGTCACAGCTGAGTTTTGTTATTGGATTTACCATATTCTAGCCATGTAACCATGGGTAGTCATTGAATCTAATCAAACTTATTAAATTCTTACTTGGATAGTGTGAAGAATTACATGTAGTGATGTAAGTAAACTTCTAATAACCGTTTGTGCATATAAGTTTTAAATGAATTGCAGGTAGTAACATCTGTTATTCAGTTGTCATTTCTGAATTGTTATGTGAATGACTTCTGGGCTATTCTTGGTAAAAGTCATTCTTTTTGTCAAAAGAGTTATATCAGTGAGTGTATGTATTTCCAGTATTTACAATGCAAGAGTAACATTTAATATGTGTTTTATATTGTAGCTTTGAATATATGTAATTATGAAAACTTAGTATAATAAGAACATATGCATGCTACCTTAAATATTATTTGAAAAGAATGGGAGTATACAAATAAATAAACTAGGCAAAGGGGCTGTTGAAATATTACAGTGAAAATTTAGTCCCATTGATTATTCTGCTGGCTGAACTAACCGATGCTAAAAATACTAGCAGATATTTTAATGCTGATGGAGCTAATTGATACATCAACTTACTCAATGGATCATCAGCTGATGTGATTAAATATGCAAGACATAAGTTGTATTTAAAAAATGTCTACTGATTTTATATTCTTCATTTAATGCATTAGCATAAAAAGCACATTTTTTAATTTGAGTGTAACAGTAGGAAACTGTTTAAGTAGGTCACTCATAATTGAACTTGATATACGGTGTTTATTTAATTTTTTTGTTCTAGTCATCAAACATTTTGGTTGGGTAGTTATGAAAAATAATGAAACTCAAGGTCTGCATGCCTTTACCTGTAACTGCAGTCTTAACGGAGAAAATACTGATACCATAGAGAATTCATAAAATAACCTGATTTTCAAATGCATGGTTATTGTGTACTAAGAAAGGAAAATTAATGAGAGTAAGAGGCATTGTAAATCATTTTAGGAGAAATATAAACAGAAGTGATAGAGACAGGAAAGTTTCTAGAATTGTTCATGGATACTCTTCAGAAAGCATCTGGAAATAGTCAAAGTAAGTGTTAGAGATTTGATTTTTAAATCATACCTGTCACACATGCCTTTCCCCCATTGGACACCCACGTTAATCACAGGGAAGTGTTCCTTGGGAGAGATCTTTTGCCCCACAAATCAATGAATGACAATGGTGTTAAAATTAGTAAGTGGTGACAATAATAATAGGCCACATTTACTGAACATGTACTATATTCCAGGTACCATGTAAGTACTTTTCTGGTTTATTTATTCATTATTAATTGTTTGCCTACTGAGTCTTGAACACTTACATGCCTACTTAGTCTTGAATACTTAAACCTTAAAGACATAACATAAAAAAGAAAAAAAAGGTGGAAATCATTGTCCTTATGGAGCTTATATTTTATTGGGGGAAGATAGGTAACATCATGTCATTTAAACCTTTTCAACTTTATGAAGTTGGCTCCAGTATTATCGCCATCTGCCATTGAAGAAATTGAGACATGAAGAAGTGCAGTAATTTGCTTTAAGTCATATGGCTAGGTAACACCCTGCAATATCTTAGTCTACCAAATTATTCTGCTTTTCCTAGCCTACTGCTTCTTAATTTATAAGTCTATGAATTTCTTCAGAAAACTGAAGCTATCTGCCTGCCAGCATTTGTACCCACATATTATACCTTCATTATTGTAATGCATATGAATTCTCTATGTATCACTCTGAGGAGAGCCCCTCCATTTGTACCTTGGATCCCTTTCTTCTTGTCTAGTCAAAGACTTTGTTCTAGCAATTTTCTCCATTTATCTTCTATATTAGTTTTTCCTCTCTCTCTACTAGAACTTTACCCATCAGAGGACATACATGTTATTATTCCTTATTATTGAAATCAGTCAATCAATCCATCTCTCTCTCCTTTCCCCTTTTTTCTCTCCCCCATCTTTAGTTTCTGACCTGTTTATCTTCTCTTTGTTCAAAATGAAATACTTCATGAGTTATCTATACTACTATATCCAGTCATACTTCACTTTTTCTTAAAATCATTGCATTTAGACTATTTTTCCCCTTTTCTCCACTGAAATTTCCTTGACCAAGTCCAAGGGATTCTATATTGCTAAACCTATCAGTCATTTGTTAGTTCCTATTAACTTGTTAATAGTTTACACAAATAATAACACCCTTCTCCTTGAATTCCTTCTATATTTGTCTTCCAGTTGACCCCATTCTTCTTTTTTATTTTACCAATAGGTTCCTTTCAATCTCCTTCATCAGTTTTTCCTCATCTAGTCACTCTTCTAATGACAGAATAATACATAGCTCAGTGCTTGATAATTTCTGTTTTGCTACGTTCACCTTTTGGTGATTTCATCTAGTTTTAGATTTTAAATACTTTTTATATAATCTCTGATAGATTACACCATTGTACTCAGTCATTCATCCCCTGTGTTCCTGTAACAAGACTTTGCATTCTTTTCTCTTGCAGTATGACTAGCACTGAACATTGTCTCCCTGTAGGTGGAGTATATGTCCTTTCTCTGGCTTGATATTCCTTTCTCTGGATTGATAATGTGATTGACTGGGTTAGGCCAAAGAAATGTGAATGGAAGCAACAATATGGGAGTTCTAAGTAGAAACTTGATGTGTAAACAATTTGCACTCTTGTGTTTTTCATAAGAAATAAGATTAGTATATCCTTCTGCTGGGATGCTGAAATAGAAAACAGAAACAAAAGTGCAGCATGAAGCCCATAGAGCTACCAAGAAGTAATGTGAGTGAGACATAAATATTTGTTGTTTTAACCCAATGAGGTTTGGGGGAACAGGGTTGTCACTGTAGCAGAGCTCCCTAAGTGCTATATTTAGCTAAAACTTTCTTTTCTCCACACCTACAATATTCAAACATTTACTGAACAATTTTTAACTGGATGAGTAATAGATGTCTCAAACCTCACATACCCAAAACCAAATTCCTGTCTTTACCTCAACCCTCTCCCAGCCCCTCTCCCATGGATGCCACCCTTTCACTTGCTCAGGGCTTATCCTTGATTCTTCTCTTTATCGTTACCCTCACCTTTCAATCAAGAATCGCTGTTAGCTTTACTTTGAAAGTATATTCATAACTCTGCCATTTCTTAGTTATCCTAGTCTAAACCACAATTATTTACTTCCTGGGTTTGAAAGAACCTCCTTGGTTTTATCTTTACTCCTCAGCCTCTTTTCACAGAGCAGTATAGTGTGAAATTGTCATTCTTTTGCCCTTACTATTCATTAGCTCCGCATCTCATTCAGAAGTAGATCAAAATCTTTAAAATGACAAAAACACGAATATGAATTGAAGAGGGCAGAGATGGGATTAAATGAAGGAAGACTGACAGGCTCCATGTATTTGACAGGATGATATGATTAAGTTATTCTCCTGCTGTGGGGCAGTATTCTTCAAGAAGAAGGAAAAATGACCCAAGGTATTTCAGAGATGGGCTACTGCCTTGGTTTCAACAGACCAAATGACGTCCAATTGAAGCCTTGGGGCAAGGACCGCCCTGGATAACCTTAGGGCAGACCCTGGAGACATTACTGCTGCTCCAGTGTGGATCCTGAGGGCAGAGCATCAAATCAAAGAGGATTACTCTTGAGCCTTAAAATCTGGTGGAATCACCTTGCTAGGTTTTAGACTTTTCTTCAAAGCTGTCTTCCTTTCCTTCATTCTTATTTTTTTCTTTTGGGGTGAGAATATATATCCAATATCTGTCCCACAATTGTATTTGGAAAGAAGATAACTTGTTTGGTTTTATAGTTTTACAGCTAGAGAGGAATTTTGCTTCAGGATAAATTATAACTCAAGTCTCATTCATATCTGATTTAGGTGATCTTTAGATAAAACTTTGGACTGAAGACTTTAGAGTTGATAATAGAACAAGTTAAGATTTGTAGGCTGTTTGGAATGAATATATACTTTATTTGAGAAGGGCAAATTTTGGGGGGCAAGGATGTAGAATAGATGGAATTTTCATGTTTCCTCCAAATCCATATGTTGAAACATTAACGCCAATATGACAGTACTTGGAGTTGGGGACCTTTGGGAGGTTAATAACATTTAGACAATGTCATCAGGGTGGGGCCTCCCTGATGAGATTAAAATCCTTTTAAGAAGAGGAGAAACCAGAGTACAGACACAGTGAGAATAGGCCTAAAAGAGGACTCGAACCAGAAGGTGGGACAGCCAGCACCTAGTTCTTGGACTTTTCAGCCTCCAGAACTGTGAGAAATCAATGTCTTATTTTAAGCCACCTAATTTATGGTATTGTGTTATAAACTAAGACATATATTTTCTTAAACTGTAATGAAACTCCACATCATCTTTTAAGTCCCCAAAATGTTTCTCAGAGTTTGTTTTTACTTTGCTTGAGGATAAATTTCAGGAAAGTATCACTTCCAAATCAGTATATTTTGACACATCAAGCAGAGATATCCTGGAAACTCTTGATGTTTAATCATGTAGACATCAAGTGAGCTACTACATAACCTTTTCTTTCAGCCTAGCAGATAGATATCCTTGTGCATTGAAACAAGTATCCTTTAATGGTAGGGTAATTATATTAAAAATTTATGGTTTTTCCCCCTTGGAGTAAATTTTCCAAAAAAAATTCTTATTGCCATAAAATGCATTTTTCAGATAGGTTAGTGTCTTTAGTTCTATATATAGTACTCCCTTTTCTTCTTAATTAAGCATATTAACAAATATATGCATCATGTTCATTCTACACAATGCAGCAGTCTTTCTGTACCTTTAAAATGTTTGTATTTAATATGCATCCAGTGGAAGAGCAAAAATGCTAAGCGGAAATTGGGGTGTCAACTTAAAAATAAGGTTGACTAAGACTACCATATTGTGATCTGTTACAGATTATTTATTTTAATGTGAAGGTTAAAAGAAGGAAAACAGTGTATAATACTTAATTTTAAACTAGCTGTTGTATGGTGATCAAGAAAAACCCTGTATCTATGAGATAGAATTCTTGGAGATCCTCTTCTGCTTTGCTAGAGGAAGTAATGGGTATGGTTCACAATCTTTACTGAATTGTTCCTCGTGCAGCAAGTCCAATGGCTTGTTTAATTGCTCCATCTCCAGTTGCTGAAATGAATTGGTTGAAGAAAGGAGGCAGAACTCCAAGAAGCAGGTGGGCACAAGTAACCAGGTTCTTGGTGACTGGGACAAAGACTGAATCGAGCACACAGAGTTTATAGCAGAGAACATGGGAGCAGGCCAAGTCCAAGCAGAGGTTGACCTCATGGGCTGGAGGGATTCTATTATTATAAGGTAGACTGCTCCTGGCTAATTTTGGCCGGCTTTTATTGCACCTGTACAAGTAGTTGTATTGTTTTCAAGTTACTGCACATGTGGTCTCCCATGATTTTCCTTGATTGGCCACCGGAGAAGGGGTCACACAGTGCTACTGAGTGAATCCCCCCTTCTCCTGGGGTCCCCCTGTATTCAGTTCACCTTGCCCACCACCAGGGAATTATAACTCTCAATGTCAGAGATTGGTGAAAAGGAATTACTTTTTCAAAAGTTATACAGCCTTAAGAGTAATGACTTAATGTCTTCATTAAAATCCCAAAGTCCCTTAAAACACCCACAAACACACACAATCCTTCCCTCCCCCCTTTCCCTTGTCTGGGGTACCATATCTCAGAAAAAGAAATAGAGGTCTGTGGCTCAGATAGCCCCCAGTTCTTCCCAATAGTCCGTGCTCAGGCGGTAGGCCTTCCTCGGTTCCCAGCACCATTAGCTGTGTCACCAAGATCTCTAGTTCTTAATCCAAAACCACATTGTACCTTCTCATGGCCCACCAGCAAGAGTCCTTTCACCCCTTTCCTTCAAGCAGCATCTCTCCTGCATTCTTCCAAACTGCTAAGAGACAGTTCTGCATCACTGCTACATCTTGCTTTCTGGCTTCCTAAGCTGTGTGGCAGAGGGAAGCCCAAAGCCACATGGTTCTCCCCGCCCAAGCTACGTGGTTCTTCTTGTCATGGTTGCCATGCCCAGGTTTAAATCCTAGTGCCAATCTTCCTCTGCAGCCCCATTTCTGACTCCTTTCACAATCGGTTACACCTGCCAGTATTCCTGTATTTTTTCAGCTTTTCTGAGCTGCTGTAGTAAGTCTGGGCAGACGTGGCCCTGTGGCACTCTAAGCTTTTACACAGGCTCTGTAACCTGTGTTGCCTCCCAGTTACATCTTGGGTCGAAGTCACTTCCAGCTCCCTGGCTCAAAGCATGGCCAGAGCTATTTAACATATCCATGAAACCGGTCAAAAGTTATAGTATATTAAAGGACCATTCTAGAGGTTATTTGCAAAACTGTTGCTATGCAAGACAACCCTCAGTGGCCCTGCTCCATGTGTCCCACCCATCCCCTTGTTCAGACTTGTGGGGGTGAGGACATCCCATATTTCTAGTATTTCCTGGACACCCTGAGTTCTGGAATCCATTACAAATCCTTTGTGGGGGTCTCCTGGCTGCATCCTCTTACATTATTAGTTACTCTTTTATCTTTCTTCTCTATAACTAATCAGTCACCAGATTCAGGAAAGGCTAATAGTTTTTGATCTTCTCCCCTTTTCTGGATTCCCATTACTACTACGTTAAACTCTTAATCACTTCCCACTGAGTTTACCGCAGTGTTCATCTTGCTTCCCTGTCTACCCCTTTTCATGTTGTGCATACAGTTATCTTTCTGTAACACGTATATATTATCAGACTCCCCTCCAACTTGAGATTTTGTAGTGGCGCTTCGTGGCCATTAGGATCTGGTCCAAACACCCTGACAGGAAATGGTGAAATAAGTCCCCTAAAGTTCTGTTTTTGCCAACATGACTACATTGCTGTTTTATATCACATGCAAATCCTTTTGAAAGCATCTTATCTCCCCCCCACCGCCCTTCAGATTTCTTAATGCTGCAAGCATGAACCTTTGTCTTTCTACCAGATAATCCTTCACTGCCCCACAGTCTTTTAGAATCAGGGCATATGCTTTCAACCTGTCTGTAGTTGTCTCTTGTCAGGTTTCTCCAAAGGGGTAAGTATAAGCTTTTCAAAGTAAGAATAGTATGTATGTCTTATTCACTGTTTTATCTCTGGAGCACAGGAAAATTCCCTACACACAAAAATATATGCTCAGATAAATATTTTCCAATTTAAATAAATATTCTACGGTCTTTGCTAAAATTTCCAATTATTTTCATATGGGAGAAACTCCCAGAAACTCAGTTCTTCCAAGCAATGCAGTAAAGAATTATAGATCAGAGAGTCTATTAAGGTGCAAACGGTGTGTTGGTGATATGTACTCATGGAAGAGAATGAGTTATGGGAGGGCAGAGGTGGCAAGAGTAAGAGAGCAAGAACAAGAGCAAGAGCCTTTATTCTGAGGACTTTTATAGTTGGTGGGATGGGGGAAGGGAAAGAAGTTACATTGATTGATAGGTAAAGGTGGTGTCAGCCTTCCAGGAAGGGAAGAGAGTAACCAAAGGCATTAATGGGCTTCTTCCTGTAGACATTGTGGGCCCTTTTGGGCCCTTCAGGCCTTGGGATGAAAGCACAGTTTCAAAGGCTTTCTTTCCCAGATAATGGAAAAATATGTGGAATTTTAATGACTGCTGAGTCAGTGGGTATCCTTCTTCCTCCCTGCCTGTGTTTCCCCTTTGGCTGCTCATTTTACCGTAACAATCTCACCTTTTGAAGGGAACTTGGAGATAATATTGACTGTTGTCCTGCCTATTATTTGGAATTTCCACTGTTATCAAGCCTCTTTGAAACACCTCACATAACAGGGATCTCACTACTTCCCAGGGAAGGCTGTTCTCTTATAAGACAGCTTTAATATTTATAGTCTTTTTCATGTTGAGCCAAAATCTACCTCTATAGTTCTATTGTAACTTGTCTTATTTTTGCCCCATTGAACCCCATCTGCTGTTCTTGCAGACATCATAAATAATGGAAGGTTTTTGGTCTCTATGTATCTAGCTAGTATCACAGATTTTATTTTGTATGTGGCAAAAAAAAAAAAAAAAAGGAAGACATTCAGGAGCTTCCTATTATACACCCATACCTAATGCAAGGGGTTCTTCACTGCAGTATTGCCTAATTAGACAAAAGCATTTAAACAACATATTTATCACTGAACAGTAAAATATTATGCTAATAAAAGTAGTGCACAGTAATGTGCATTATACTTCAGGGAAATATAAAATTTTGAAAAGTGGGCATTATGCTTTCCATGATGAAAGATTTAAAGTCATCCTAAAATACAATGACTTTCTGCATTTGCATTACAACACCAAACCGAATAGAAATGATTTTTTAAACAATATATAACTAAAACACTAAAATTTGGCTTCATAAACCCTGATGCTCTGGTTTGCAAAATTCAGTTATATAAGGTATGCTTTCCATAACATACTGGAAGTCATATTTGTACCTCCCTATGAAGAATATAACATCTTTTTTTTAAGTCATTATCTTAAATAATACTAAAGAATCTGGTTAACCATGTATACTTGCAGCTTAAGTATCAGTCAGTAACACATATATTGTTTAGGGTTGCAGTAAGTATGTGGTTGAGTTATCAAAGCAGAATACTAAAATTTATAGAAACCTAATTTTATTTCAAAGCCATGGAAGTCAGTTATCTATTTGAAAAATTGAATAGTGGATCTTTATTTATATTTCAAAGTAAAAGTAAGCTGTCTTTGCATATAGTGCCTTATGTTTCTGATTAATGATTTGCTATGTGAAGTGAGTGGTGAAAAATGAAAATTTTACGTTTAGTTAAAACTCTGATACATTTAAATTTTTCTGTTTTCTAGTCAGGATCGGCCTTAGGAAAAATGGTTCCTTTAGCACAAACAAATTTATAATCAGCTACCATCGTTACCTACCAACAGTAAGAGTTGGGGGGATGATAGGTCCAGGTAAATACTGAGCTTTCAAGATCATGGAGGGATAAAAGACGAGCAGGGTGTATAACACAGGAGGAGAAAAGAGAAACAGTGGGTAGACTCTATACAGCCATCAATCCCAACAAATGGTACTTTACACATGGAATTAGAGGAAATAGACAACAGTTTACTAATGGAAAAAGGGTAAGAGAGATCACTTTCCCTTTAAAGTCAAGTATGCCACTTCGTGCCAATACAGTAAGACTAGCCACAAAAGATTTAGAGTGGAGAGTTGGTAATATACATGAAAAATTAATAAAACTAGAACACAGGAATAGTGCTGAATATAGTCAGATAGGGAGCTAGTATAATTTCTCTGACTTTGAATAAAAGGTCAGGCAAATTGAAAAGCCAAGAGAGTCATGAATGTGTTATGAATGTGTTGCTAGCCAAGGCAAGTAAGGAAGATGATGTTTTCTAAGAGAATCATTTGTAAAAATGGCAAGCCCCTTCCTACAAGGGAATAATGGCTATTTTAAGCTATTGAAATCATTAAAAGGGTGAACCTCTTGACTGAAAAGTAACCACTGCAAGAATAAAATAACCAATTCTGGATCTGATTTTCTAGAAGGAAACTGTTAATGAGCTGTCCATGAATTCCTGAAAATCCAGAGACTTGAGAGCAGAAATCCAGGCTAGCCCAAAGAGAACAACTGAATGAAGTTAGGAGGCCACATGTTTCCAGTTACTGTAGGATGTATAGCTTTTTCTGGGTCATGAAATTCAGTTTAAACATTATCTTGCTGCAACATCTATCTTAGTCTTTTTAGGATGCTTTAATCAAATACCACACAATGAGTCAGCTATAGTCAACAGTTCTGGGCACTGGAAGTCCAGCATTTGTCTCCCAGAGTTCTGAGATCAGGGTGCTGACACGGTCAGGTGAGGGCCCTCTTCTGGGTTGCAGGCTGCGGACTTCTCATGGTGACCCATATGGTGAAAGAGTTTAGGAGTCTCTCTGGAATCTCTTTCATAAGACATTATCTCATTCATGAGGGCTCCACCTTCATGACTTAAACACCTCCCCAATGTTTCCATCTCTTAGGACCATTACCTTTGGGGTTAGGATTTCAACCTACAGATTTTGGGGGGAACACAAACACTCAGGCCATAACAGTGTTCTTCTAGGTAAGAATTTTACGGAAGCAGTCCTTTGAGTGAATGGGGTCCCCAGATGTGTTCCGTTTGCCTCATTTTTGGAAACTAAATCTACTCCTTTAAAATCAGGAGTTTTACATTTATATTCCAGATGTTCAGTTTCTCCTAAAAAATTAGATCCAGAAACCTAGTTCAAAATCCAGCAAGGTGATGGTTAAGCATAGTTGTTTTCTGTGGAAAGAAAATTATTTCATTAGTCTACCATGGTTTCCAACATAGCTTATATCATCTCCTGGACACTAAAGCTGTGGGTCAGTTCTCTTCTTTATTGTGCTTACACCATGTGGGTTTTTATTGTTGTTGTTGTTGTTGTTATTATAGTGGAGTATTTCTTTGTGCCTATGTCTCTATTTAGAATGGAAAAATCAAATCAACTTAAAAATATGTTCTGTATTTCATGTGTCTCAAGAAAATAGAGGATATCTATATTTTTGTTGAGGTGTAAACATTTTCTACATAATTCTTATGAAAACCTTCAACCAATTTACCATTTTTCTATTACTTTTTTAGCTTCTACAGACATTAAATCCATGTCCCATGCTGTAGACTTATTGATCCAAAATTAAAACAAAACAAA
The DNA here is from genome assembly GCF_019186645.2 of Phyllostomus hastatus. Taxonomy (NCBI): domain Eukaryota; kingdom Metazoa; phylum Chordata; class Mammalia; order Chiroptera; family Phyllostomidae; genus Phyllostomus; species Phyllostomus hastatus. Next base: position 28,563,010 of record NW_025333709.1, on the reverse strand, counting down.
AATCCCTCTTATTTAAAGCTCATCACACAAACTTCTTAAGTGATTTGGTTTCCTAAGGCCTCAGAGGAGATGCGCATCCTGAATATGGCACCCTGAGTGGGCACCAGCAGCAAATCATCCTGGTGTACAAGAGTCGGAGTTTGGACAGTATGATTTGAACATCTGAAACCTAAACACCCTGAACAAGTTGTTGGAAACAAATAATAAACCTCTGTGAGGATAAAGATCAGGTACTAGTCTGTGATCCCTCCACTCAAACACCTAAAGTAGCTGACTATTCTGTTCTTTGGCATTTAAGTGAAAGAAAAAGAACTTCGGTGGTTTCATTTTTTTTCATTTTAGCACTTCTGAAATCAAACTTATCAGATAACCTATATATATTTAATGTGGCAGTATATTCTTTATAAATTTCTACATCAATGTTATTAAATTGATAGCATCTAATCAACAAAACAAGCAAATGAGCAAATATAGAACCAGAGACTTGGAAATAAAGAACAACTTACAGTGATCAAAGTGGAGGGGTGAGAAGGATAACAGGGCAAAGAAGGGGAAGGGGCAAGTCAAGGAGCATGAATAGAGGACTCATGGGCATGGACCATGTGGGGGGTTGACTGTGGGAGTGGGGGGAGGGGGAGAGGAGAGCATTGGGGGAAAGGTGTGACAACTGTAACTGAACAACAATTAAAAAATTGATAGCATCTAAAAAAAGAGGAAATTGGGAAATATTCATTGCCTGAGTATATACACTAAAAATAAAAAAAAAAAAGCTAAATAATTCTGGCGTAGTAGCACTTTGAGGGAAGAAACCAGTCTGGAAACGTAATCTCTGAGATCAGTTCAGTTCAGTCATGAGGCTGACCTGAATGTGTTGTCACTGGCCATGTTTTTAATTTCACACTATTTTCTGTCTTCTCCAATATACTGTCAGACTTTGAATTACCTTCCTCATGAGACTGAAATATTGGCTTAAATAAAACTTGGACAGAGACTCCATTCGCTGCTGGTGTCATCAGTCATTTGTCTGATTTGTGTGTGTGTGTGATGACTCCACTCAAGCACCTAAAGCAGCTGACTACTCTGTTTTTGGCATTTCTTTAAATGAAAAAAATATATTGTATTACTTCTAAATTTTCTGTGCCAGCATTTCAGAAATCAGAATTATCTGACAACCAATATATACACTTAATGTGGCAGCTTTCTTTTTAAATCTCTAAATAAATGGTTTTAAATTGCATATAAGTTTATATATTCACACATACATGTATGCAACTTTGTATATAAATGATATTTGAATTCTCTGATGGTTTCATCTTCGGTTTATCTAATTGAAGCTTTCGTTTTCCACCTAAGAGACCATATAGAACATATACTCCATACCTGCCTTGTGCTGTATCTGTTGCCTCTTAAGTTCATAGGACTTGGCAAGGGTTGGAAGATTACTATGTAAGTACATGTCAAGTATGTTTAAATAGGGGCTAAATTTGGCTGAATAATGATCATATTCATGAACTGATAGAAGCAATATGAGAGGCCTCACTTAATGCATGACAATTTAAATGTAGTTCTCTGGAAAATATATTAAAGAAAAATGTTAAGACCAACTAGACCACCTAGGTCACCATTGGTAGGAGCAGGATTCTATCTTAGGTCTGCTCTAAGACCATCTGACACAAAGACAACACAAAATAAAAATAAAATAAAAAAGAAGAGGAAATGTCTTTCCCTCTGTGTTTATGAAGTTATACCCTTTATAGAAAGGGAAATTGAAACAATCAATTTATATATACAGCGGTGGGCAAAAGTAGGTTTCACTTTATATGTATATGTTTCCCTTTAACTGATATGACACATGAAAACTATAACTTTCCTTTTATTCCCCATTCCCTCACCATCTCTATTATGGCCCTATAGCTGGAAATCTATTTTGACTTAACTCTATCAGAATTTATTCACTCAGCAAACATTTATTGAGAACTTTTATTGATAAGATATACCACAGGAGTTAGGGATTCAAATATGAATGAGAGAGTCCCTATTCTTAATAAATTTATGATTAAGTGGAAAAAATCAGAGGGCCAGCATTGTTAATAAAGTTTAGTGTACACAATTATAGAGCTAAGAGAGCCTTTTCTCTCCTGTACACTGTATTCCTCTGTTACCTATTGTACATTCCTACTCCTATTAAACCTCTTATAAACCATTTATTCTTAGACTAAAATAATAATTATTATCCTTATTTACATATGATGAAAATGAAGCTAAGAGATTTTGCATCCTGCCCATGGTCACACATTAATTGCAGAGCTAAGACTAGAATTTCCTGGATCTACATCCAGGATCAAACTGTTCACAGGGTTATTTGTAGTCTTGCCAGAGTGTTTTAAAAGATATAGACAGTAGATGAATAGATGACAGTTGTGATGAAAGAGATCGGTAAAGTGCCTTAATGGATGATGGAATTTTTAGGTCTCTTATAATTCACTCTTCTCAACAAATTCTGACCTATAGTTAGAATTTCTGATTTCTCCTGGGCTCTCTTGATTTTTAATCCCTAATATGTCCAAAGGTGTGAGAAGGGTGTAAGAAAAAGCAATTCATCATATTGGCCAGCAGAGATCCATATTTCCCTGGAGCAAAGCAATGAATCTTTGAGTTTCAAACATCTAGGATATTGAGTCTAAACATTCAAATTTCAGACATAAAACTAAAAGGAACTAGTAGTCCCCGGAAAATGCATTTTCAACCTTAATTCTTTCCATAATTTCATAGTAAGAAACAGTGGTGCCATAACACATCCAGGAACAGTTCAGCTTTCTCCTCTGTCCTGGGACAAGGAGGACACAGTAGGAGTGATTGACCAATTAAAGCAATATAATCTATACATGGAAGGAAGAGGAGACTGTATTTAGTGAAGGCCACTTCTAATGTGCATCTGGAATCTGTGCCAGCTCTTTAATGGACACCTTGGCAGCAGGGAAATGGCAGGAAACTATACTGCATTCCAGATGCTGCCATTTAGGTGGCCCTCTGCTACTGGCTCTGCTGACAAGCCAGTTGAACACATAGAAGCAAGGGCTATTTTTTAGGGAGCTCTGGCTTCTGCTGGCACAGCATCCTTTTTAAAATTTTTCCTACTCACTTAGAAGACTCTGATTGAGAAAGAGCTGAGGCCTTGCTAAGAGAACACTTAGCTTGCTCTGTAAGTAACACACCTGCCTTCCAAGACGTTTTCCTGTATTTGATTTGCAGCCAGCTTGAGTGACTGAGAAATTAAGTCAGAGTGGTTGTACGGATCAAAAGAAGGAAGAAGTATCTAAGAGGCCCTGTTGGAAGACATATTTTACTGTAATTTGCTACCATTTACACTCACCGGTGTAATTCTGCATTTTCTCCTAGGCATCTGAACACATCGAAACCTTTTTTTCATAATTTTTCTTTGTTTCTCTCTACTGACTTTTGAAGAATTTCTTCTTAGTTACCCTGCTTTTCACTAACTCTTTAGTCATGACATACTGCCATTAAATGCATTTGCTGTATTTTTAATTTTAATATTTATAGAAATTCTTTTTGGTTTCTTTTATAAAATTTTATTTTATTATTTCATATTTTTTCCATTGCCATTTAGTCCCCTTATATGCCCTTCCCCCAGCAATCACCACTGTTGCCCATGCACATGAGTCCTTTTTTCTTTTTGCTCAACCCTTCCCTCCCTAACCTCCCCTCTCCACCTTAGGTGTCATCCTGTGCTTTATGAGTCTGTCTTTGTTTGACTAACAAGAGTCAGTTTGTTCCTGAGATTACACATATACATGTAATCATATGGTATTTGTCTTTCCCTTACTGGCTTGTTTCACTTAGCATAATGTTCTTCATGTCCATCTATACTGTTGCAAAGAGTACATTTTTGCTTTTTTATGGCCAAGTAGTATTCTGTTATGTAAATGCCCCATAGTTGTTTTATCCACTCATTTGCTGATGGACACTTGGGCTGCTTCCACAACTTGTACTGGTAGATAACACTGCAGTGAACATAAAGGTGCTTAATGTTTTTTCGAGTTACCTTTTGGGGTTCCTTCAGCTATATTCCCAGAAGTGGAATTGCTAGGTCAAAAGGCAGATCCATTTTTAATTTTTTGAAGTATCTCCATACTGCTTTCCACAGTGGCTGCACTAATCTGCGTTCCCACCAACAGTGCAACACATTGCTCATAGCAATATTTTGTCAAAAAAAAAACAGATAAGCAAATGGGACTATATAACACTAAAAAGTTTTTGCACAGCAAAGGAAAACATCAACAAGATAAAAAGACAATCCATAGAATGGGAGAACATAACCCCTGATAACGGGTTAATATCCAAAATTTATACAAAACTTACAAAAGTCAACACCAAAAAAAAAGAAAAAAAATTAAAAATAGGGCAAAGGACCTGAATAAACATTCACCAAAGAGGACATACAGATGACCAATAGACATATGAAAATATGCTCAATGTCATTAATCATCAGAGAAATGCAAATTAAAACCACTCTGAGGTATCATCTCACACCTGTCAGATAGGTTTCTTTTCAAACCTTTCTAGTCATTCTTTACAGTTTCTACTTAACAGGGTATATATTAAGGCTTTTAAGTAGTCTTTAAATGTGACAAATGTTTAATTTGGAGACAGTCTGTGATAATTCCACTATGTGAAGTATTTAGGATTGAGTTTCTTCTGTTACTTCATTTGGTTCTTGCTTGTGGTGACCTGTTTCCTTTGCATTTGATACTTTTGTCCATGAGCTGTACATTTCCCTTAGACTTTTAATTGTGAGATCCTCTGAGATTTGAGATAAAAGTTTATTCTTCTGTGGCTCTGGGATCTTTAGATTATATTCTCAATTTGAAGGTTTTCAGACTATCAAGACAGCATGAAGTGGGTTGTAAACCTGGAGGAGGGCTAGCTTGTGATTCAAAATAGTAATTATTTTTAACCAGTGTCCTCTAGATACTTTCAAGTTTTGAAGGAGTTTTTTTGTTTGTTTGTTTGTTTTTGTTTTTTTTTTTTTGCTGTTTTCTGAATAATGGGTTATTTCTGATCCACCCTTTCCCTGAAGACAACCCTTTGGCATCTCTGATGTAAGAAGATAAATTTCCTGCTTGGAGAGTGTTGGGCTTTGGTTGCTATCTTCACACAACATGAAACCATGAACACTGAAGTTCAAAATCATCTTTCGGGGAAGAGACCTCAGAATAAATGCTGGCTGAACTGTGGTTATTTGGGTTCCTCTGTCACTAAACCTCTGCTTTGAGAAAAAAATATAAATATATATATACTTTCATATATATACACACTTTCATATATATGTATACACACATACATACACACACACACTTTCCTGGATCCTGCCACATTATTATAAATAGAAATCTTAATCAGAAAGACTCAAGGAAACAGATTTGGATTTATATACAGCTGTTATTCCAATTTATTTTTTTTGCTGAGGTAAAATGTCTCTTTATTCTTTTCTCCAGGTAATATCAGCTTTACTACCTGCACTTATGGGGATAAAAATATATAAAACTTTCATCAATAAAAAACACATAGAGATTATCTGAACACTTTGGCACTTACCATGATGCAGAGACATAAATTGACTCTCATCCATCACCTGTCAAAATATGACTGAGATGATGGCTAATTGAGAAAGACTGGGAGACTCTCTCCAAGGGCATGCCAACCACCCACTTCTCTAGATTTGTTTACAATAGTCAAGACGTGGAAATAATTTGTGTCAGTTGGCCAATTAATCCGTAAAGACAATGTGGTGTATATCTGTTCAACGGTAGATTATTCAGCCACAGCAAAGAAAAGAAATCCTGCCACTTGGGACAACATGGAAGAATCTGGAGGGCATTCTGCTAAGTGTGATAAGTCAGACAGAGAAAGATAAATCCTCATGATCTTGTTTTTATGTGGAATAAAATTTAAAAACCCTGAACTCATAGAAATAAAGAGTAGATTGGTTTTTGCCAGGGGCAGGAGATGCGGGGAGAGGGAGCTGTTAGTAAAAAGGTACACAGTTTTCAGTTTATACGATAAGTTCCTGCTGAAGCATGGCTACTATTTATTTTCCCAGAATTAATTCCAAGATTTTCTTAGTTATTCTCTCTGGTTCTTTAATGTAAATTACATAGTTATAGGTGATACTGCAACATTATGAATTCTGAAGTGAATGTGGGAAATGGCTTCACTTTATATATTATTAATTCTAAAAACAATTAGATTCTAACTATCTTGACTGATTATTTTGTGCCTATTGAGTTGTAAAAATTGGGTACATTTGCTCTCAAACAAGTATGTGGGTTATCTGCTATTATTCTTAGTAACATTAAAAAGAGATTTTTATGACTACAATATTATGTTCAAGAATAATGAAAATGTGTTATAGAATTGGCAAAAAGCCAGAAGGAGCTTTATTTCAGTGTGATGCTTACGTGCCACCATTACATGTGCTGCTGTTACGAATGTGTCACTAGAGTCTCTTGATTTATACATGATCGAACCTGAAGGTCATCTTCAAAGATTAAGTGTTTGAAAAACTCAATTTCAGCCTTGGTAGTTGCAGAAAAGCCCTTCATAAACCTTTCCACTCCCACTTCTTTTTATCTGGTTATGCCTGATTAAGAACTTAAGCTTATTCACTCATTGCTCCAAGGAAGCTCTCAAAAGCTCTTTGGGTGGGAAAGGTGCCTCTTATCTTTGGTCATGTGGCATCCTGATATCATATCTGTTATAACATTTTTCACAATGAAACCTTATGATTATCTATCTCTCCTGCTAACTGAGCATTTCTGGATAGAAAACTAGCATTTTTAGCAGAATTCAGTCACATAATAGGAGTTTAATTGAATCATGTTTAAACAACAAAATAGCTGCAATGGTATTTAGGGTTTCCTAGAGAGTCTTTTCACTATTCAAAAAGCTTGAAAGGGTAACTTACTGTTTTAGCCTTTCAATAAGTAGCAGAAAGAAGAATACACATCGGCCCATCCTCACACAATACTGGTTGCTCCTTGCACTGACTTCTCTGGGCCAGTGAAACACATTTATTGGAAACTGTTAGAAATAACTAGAGAGAATCTAATCCACTGGTCCCTATCATTTAATGAGTAAGTCTTTGTTTTCTTCACTCCCAGTGGACCTTAAATTAGATAGAATTTTTCTTTCAGTATAATGGACATCTTTTTTCCCCCATTCACTATGCATTCCTCCTTCTTCTGGGAAGAGCATCCTGTTGCTCTTAGGAAGCTATCCATCTTCTATTCTCAATTATTTTCCTGATTCTAGAGCAAAGGAAAGGATTCAGGTCTCTCACCTCTTTCTAAATATAGATCTCTGTGCCTCTTTTATATAACTTACTTGCCTTAGAAGAATGCATATATATATATGTATATATATGTTTGGTTCTTCACCTCTCCCTCAATTAGAATGCGAATTTAAGAAAGGAGTAGTGGGATCTACATACTTACTATCTTCTCTCCATCCTTCTATTTCTACCCATGTTCTTGCTCATCATGTTTATAATATCAAGTCATAAGTGAATGGTGACCAAAAGATGACTGGAAATGTTACGGGGAATTTAAAGCAATGTCTGGCTCTTTTAGATCTTATGACTTGGATTATGTGAATGTGATAAGGTACATTATCTATATAAAGAAGTCGCCAGTGCCTTGGCCAGGTTGGATCTATTGCTTGGAGCATTCTTCTGTACACCAAAATGTTGTGGGTTCGATTCTCACCTTGAATGTGGGTTCAATCCCCAGTTGGGGCACATATGGGAAAATGTTTTTCTCTCACATCCATGTTTCTCTCTCTCCGCCCCTTTCTTACTAAAATTAATAAACATATCCTAGGTGAGGAATTAAAAAGGAAGAAGCCCACAGTTCCATCATCAGCAGTGTTCTAAGTTCTGTAAATTGTATGTGTAATCAAAATTTTGGCCTATTTGCATAGAAATCATACTTTTCCAATTAAGAAATATTCAAGTGGTTATATTATGCTAATTTAGTTTAAGAATGCCTTTTCATCTATGAAATTTTAGACTCCATTTAAAAAAAGAAAAACTGGAGATAACCTCTTTGATAGTAGAATTTTAATTGGAAATGTTAGGATTTCAGCACAAGAATCTGTGTTCTGAATTTCTGTTCAGATGTGTTTATATGGGTAACCTTTCTCAGGCTTGCTTTCTTCTTTAGCATCCTTCCCTCAGGAACCTAAAAACTAACATGAAATAATCAGTTCACTAAAGTAGGCACTCTGCTCCAAGTTTTGGCAAAGTGCATGCTGCCTCTTTTTCTTCTGTGGTACCTACAAAGAAAAAAAAAAGTAGTTTACCAAAGTCAGACCCTCTGGCAAAAGTCTTTCTTACTTCCAGATAATGATTCTAAATTGGAAGGAAGAAAAAAGGTAAAACACCAACATCTTGTTAAAAGTTTTTAAAAGTTTCTACAAGTTATGAAAGTGAAAAGAAAAACAATTACACTGAAATACAGAACTGGCTTGGTAAAACAACTTGCAGAGCTCTCACGGTTACTACTTCAGGGCTCTAAATTGTTCTTCTCATCAAATGGAATTTCTCTGGAAATGCTCCATAAGTTGCCCAGGTGATGACAACAACAAAAGACTTACTCGTAAAGGTTTTATTTACAGCTATATTTTGAGCAGAGCTTAGGAGGAGAGAGATAGTCCAAGGTGGAAATGAAAAATCTGTAGACTTAAGAAACAAGGAGAAAAGAATTATTTTGCAGCACTAAATATTTCATATGAATTTGGAATCTGAGCAATAGTAACTTGGGAATAGACCATTACTAGCTGATTTCTGGTTAGAAATAGCAAACAGTTTTCATGAAAAATGGAAATATTTTATATTACATGTGTCTTTCAGAACTAACATGTCTTTGATATCTAGAAGTTAAACATTTTAATTTTAAACACTGATACATAAATCTACCAGTGACATACTAAGATGAAAGGCAGAAATTGGTTGTACATTTTCAATTCAAGATTTAAATGAAAGTTTCAAATTATGCAATTAGAGGTCATCTATTCAAATTTAATGACCACTGCAGAAACATGCAATCTTTCTATTCATAGAGTGTTTAATGAGTAAAGGTAGATGCGGAGAGGGGAGAAATATCTGCACAAATATTAAGACTGCAGAAATTAGAATCTCATAATGAAGGCCAGAGTTAATTTCTCCTATGAGTGTTGTTACCACTCTATACTCCTTGAGTCATACGTTAAATGTCCCCACAAGGACACGATTAGTTTGTGAAATACCTCCTGGAACTATTAAGCCACTGGAAATGAGTACAGTGATGTTACAGCATTGAGAACAGAGACACCCTTTGGTATTCCCCAAAGTGTGTTCTGGAAAACACTAATACAGACATATGCCCTCGGGTTGGGGGGAAGTAAGGCATGTTCAGCTAAGTTTGGAAGGCAGGACATGCCATCCTTCTCAGACAGTCACTGTGTACATTAATACAAAGAGGCATGGAAAATAGCTTATTAAAGGAAAAATTTCACTTTGTTACCTGTGTATTTCTCAAACTTGGATGAAATTGAAGCTCCCTTCTTTTTTAAGTAACACCTGTTAACATCAAACAGAGCTAGTGAGGTAGACACATCTTTGGGGAAGTACTAATATAAGGCAATGTTATGATTGGAATGATGTGAAGCTAGTAAAGCTAATAGATGGATTATGTATTTCAGTCACTGGAATGGAATATCCTTTTTTAATTAATAAACTGAATTCCAACATTTTAGTTGATATATAAGGTTCTGAGAGTTCCATTGGCATGAGGTGGATTCTCAGAGGCTGTTACCATTCAACACCCACACAAGAGCATTGTGGTTTGTCTGTGAAACTGAGGATTGGATGCAGAAATATGGTGACTGAAGAAATTAAGGACTGGCTCATTTTAAGACCTTACTGGATGAACTGTTCAAGTGCAAGTCCTTATCGTTTCTCAGTGGAGCGTTTGCAGCATTGCCCTGCAAAACATTCCCCACACTCATACCAGAGTAATGTCTAAATTGCAAATTGGACCCTGTAGCTCATATTCCTAATGTCTTTCAATGACTCCATATCATTTTTTTGATAAAATTTTTAAATATTCTAGAATTTATCATATCCATGATCTCATTCTTTTCCAAAATTAGGTTGTAGAAAATGTGCATTTATCCAGATATTTTGACTTGCTGGATTCACCCTTCTAGCGGGACCTGACTGTGCATCAATCCTGTGCCATTGAATGCAGGCAATTTCCTCAGAGCAGATGTCCATATTATTTTTACATTCCCATCCATTTCAAACATTGGGAATTGGTGACCCTGTTATTTCAGGCAATGTGTTAATTTTTAGAAAGAGGGCTGTTGTGGTTACTCTTGTGAAGAAATTTGCTGGGCCTGCTAAAATTTAATAGAAAACAAACTAAGAATTACTGCACAGTAATGCCACTGACTTGTAATGTGACAGGGAGAAAAACCTATAGAGGGAGAAAATGACACAGCTGAAAGGACTTTGTGACTAAAGAAAATATAATGGGTACTTAATGAGTGAACCACATTAATGTGATAAGGTTCATATAAGAAACTGCCTGAGTGTTGTGATTATTCCCAGGATGGGGATTATTGAACACTGTCAGCATTCTACACAAGATAAAAACAGCCTGTTCATTTAAACTTTCTGGGAAAAATGTGAGGGAGAGAACATACTTCTGTCCCATCATTTTTCAGGCAACATTTGCCGTTTGAGGACAACTCACAAGGTGTTCATTCTGTTATTTCTCCCTCCTGGCATAACAATTCACCACTATAATCTGCCTTTTTATTAGTTCAGATAGCATCCATTTATGTAACTCTCTAGGCTTAATAAAGTGACATAATACACAGCCTTAAGCAAATGGCTGCACCATCCATCAATTTAGTGACTCAGGAGATGAAGCCATTACATATGAAATAGAACCATTGTTCGGCATTTCCACCAGCAGCATTGCTTCTTGCAGGGTTCCCATATATCCTGATATGAAAAGGCTGAAGGCTTAAGTAGTCCTGATGTGAGCCACTTTGCACTGTGTACACTTAATCCCTTCTTGAGCAGCCTAGTCTTCTGAGAAATACATAAATAGATGGAAGACACTGTAGGTTTGTGCCTTTTCATTTCAAGAAGACTGCCTCTTTCTTGTTTCTATTTTGTGTCGATATTCAGAAGCTGTAAAAAGAAGAGTAGAAATAAAAGCAGGTGGAAATGAAGGTGTTACAATTGAGTTATGGAGCATGGGAGCCTTAGCTTTCCACGTGCATCATTCATTATACAGCCAAATACCAATATAAGTAGTGCTTTTAATGCTTTTAAATGTTGCCAAATGTTTCTGTTGACTAACATTCCCAAGGGACCCATATAACTCTTTCAGGTCACTCAGGTATTGCTTTCTAAATTACCATGGTGGTGAATTCAATTACTACTGTACTTCTTCAGTGGCCTAAAAGAATAAATGGCCTTCCTAAAATATTTCTTTTATCTTTGGAAAGGTCTAGAGTGTTAAAGAGTCAGATAGGACCTTAGAGAGTATCTGATGCAGAATTTGATAAACTTGTCCGATGAAAAGACTTTCCTGAGAACTTACTTTAAAAATACAGATTCTCAGGCAACTTCCCTGGATTCTCTGTTACTGTAAGTTTGACATGAAGCCCAAGAATCTACATTTTGATTCCAGATGAAGTGGGATCAGACAGGTTTAGGAATAGCTAAATTAGTTCCACTTTTTTTGGTTTATGGATGAGGAAGCAGATGCTCTGATAGATTAAGTAATTAATTCATCTAAATTGCGCTGCAAAAATTTTTGAGATTAGTTTAGGAAAAAATTCTGATGGGATCCTTTATGCATCCCATGGCTGGGAATGGGAGAGTGTGTGCTCTAAGAATTTAAACCTTCTGTATTGAATAGAACAATGCCATTTCAAAGATTGTGGGGAAAGTTGACAGGGGATACTGTTTTGTATACAACAACGGTTCTTAACAAGGGATGAGTTTGCTCTCAGGTGATGTTTGGCAATGTCTGCAGATGTACTTTTGGTGTCACAACTGAGGTTAGGTGCTCCTGGTATACAGTGCACAGAGGTGGGATGCTGCTACACACCCTGCAGTGCAGAGGACAGTCACCCACGACAAAGAATGACCTAGACCAAATGTCAGGAGTGCACAGGTCAGGAAATTCTGATATTCACTCAATCCCTTCTTAACCATCACCTCCTTGTGAGATACTGCATATCTCATATGTGGGCACATTTGAGAAGTAGGACACACTTTGTTATTTTCTTCCTGAAGTTATGTAAACAGCTTATATCAAAGCTAAGCAGGTCAGTGTTAGGCTATACTTAGATTGGATGAAGTTGATTTTTTCCCCTTAGAACCATACAGTAAATACTTTTAGGATTCCTTCCCCTTCCACTTAAGTATCTACACCTACCTAATCCTGGAGGACCTTGATGGTGTTTGCTGTGAACTTGCTGTAGTTTCTACTTAGTTTATCCAACCTCTAATTCCCTGGAGGTAGCTACAAGCTACGGTGTCAATGCTGCTGATTTTTAACAGAACCTGAGACAGAGTTTTTGGCCAAATCTTAGCCCAGAGGTTAAGTGAATGGAATGTTCAGTTTACTTAGAGTAACTCTTTTTCTTAATCAGTCTGATTTTATTTTCTAATATTTATAATTCTGTCTCCTTTCCGTGTCTTTTGCCAGTACTTAATTCAGATCCTCCTCATCTTTTTCATGAACATTTGAAGCAAACACTTAGCTGACCTACTAACTTTTATGCCACTTTTGTTGTCTTCCTACCCATTCTCCACCGACCAACTATCTTTGTAAAGTGCTTGTCCTCCCATATTTTTCCCCACCGCAGACATTTCCTGATTTAATCGATTGATAATGTCTCCTTATCTATAAGAGTGTTTCTCAAACTTGGATTACATATGGTACATTTTTAAGGGGAAAACAAATTATTTCCTAACACTTTTACCATTTTAAGTTATTATATTATAAAATCACTTACATATGTGTGAACATAAAAAATTCATTCTATTTATGTTTAATACAACTATGAAACCAAAACATATTTTCAAATGAAAAATGCACCAAACTGTGCAACAAAGAAAACTCAAATATGCAGTATTAATTCAATATGACAGTTCATACTGTCTTGAAACTGTAACACTGACTTGCAGTGGCATACATATAGTGAACGTGGCATGACTTCATTTGTCTAATTCTTCATTTGGTCTCTGTCATGGACACATAATGTAAATATAAAAGCTTCCTCCATTCTTCTCACAGCCCCAGGGCAAGGGAATGTTATGCACTAAGTACAACAAAAATGCAGGACAAAAATAAAAACAGGCACTAGAAACTAATAAGCTACATGGTCCAGATCTCACATTATTTCATTATATTTTTTATATATATAATGAAAGTAAAAACAAAATTAAGAATTCTTCTTCTTAACTCACAGGAAAGGCTGCATTTGAGTGGTGTTTTCTCAAAAATGAGAAAAGCTGACCTATAGAATTGAGTCCAAATGCCATGGCAAGGCATATAGAGTCCTAATGCACTGTCCTTTCCTTGTCCCTCCAGGCTCATCCTTGGGCATTTGCTGCTTCGACACCTACAACCACCAGTGTTAGTGACCTCACCGGATGGCCTGCCCCATTCTAAAACTCAGTCCTCTGAGTTTTTGCTTGTGTTACATCATCTACATATATTCTCCCAGTTTTGTGTTTTCTGTTTCTTAATTATCCTTCAGAGTCCAGCCTAGCTTCATGTCCTCTAAAAGCATTACTGGAGCTCCAGGTTGAAATGTACCTGGTACTCTGTGGACTATGGGCATGCTATGCCCATCTCTAGCCCATCTTCTCCCTTAGGAAAGGGGATCCATTCCTTTCCTCATTCTATCAAGCTTCTCAAGAGCAGGCATGGTACTGGTGGCAGCCAGCCCAGGCCCTGATGCATAGCAGTCATTCAATAAATATAGAGTAAATTGAACCGAACCATTTTCAAATAAAAAGCCATATCTGGCAACCACACTGGGTGATTTTTTATTGTTTTGTTTGTTTGTTTCCAGTACTCAGAATTGAATATACTTTAAGAAAACATGACCCAATTGACAAGTGCACTGGATTTAGATTCAAAGGACTTGAATCCCCGTCTTGTCCTGTAATCTGTCTTTCTATATAAAGTGCAGATACATAATTCTCATTTCATACCACTTTTGCAGATGTGTGAAATTCTGACATGTATTCAGTAAATATTACTTTTCTTTCTGTTACTGCTTTACTTTCTGTATTATTGCTTTACTTCTTTACTTTTATGGCCTTTAGTGATTTGAAATTATTATTGTTACCAGTGAAGCTTCATATCTATAAACCTCCTTATTACAGTTAGATTGAGGTCTAGTAGTAGTAGTTTTTCCTGAAATGAGCTTCAAAATTACCATACAAATAGATGACACAATCAGTCTTTCCTTTTCATCCCTATACGTTACTCCACTTCCTTGAACTGTTTATATTTATTCAGTGCATATTTCTTTTATTTTATTACCACAGGCATGAGAGGACCTTTACTTTGTTCTTATTACTTAGAGATATCTCTCTTCTGCTGTCTTTTTGTAGTCTGTTTTCATCAGAAAGCATCACATTAGGAAATTGTGGCCGATACCGGCCAGCAGTATCTATCCCTGGTGTGGATGCTCGTCAAAACACAAGAAAAACATACGCAGAGACAACCAGGTCCTGTGGGGAAATAGGGACAGAACGGCCACTCTCTCTAGTGGAGAGCATCCCGTATCCATTCCCAAGCAGATTTTTATTGAGAATACAGACTTAGTTTGAGGATTCACAGTTTGGCAGAAAAGATCAAAAGAAGTAGGTGACTTACAAAGGTGCAGACAGAACCCCTGCTGTGATTCTGGGCAGAGTTTGGAGTTTTATCACTATAGGACCTAAAAGGCTAGTCTCGTTTCCTGCTTGTGCCTTCATATTCTAATTTAATAGCATCCTCCAGCAAACAGATCTCACAGGATCTTGCATATTCTATGACCCAGGCTTGATTACCCCGGGGTCCCACCGTCTCTGGCCTGGGCTGCACCGCCCCTGCTATTTCCGCAGGCCTGAGTTAACAGAGAAGACAAAGGCAGCCAGGAGACTTGTTTTTCTCACATCTAAGAACAAGGACTCAGGCTTTGACAAAGCCGAGGGGGCAAGGGTTGATGTCCATCACCCCTTCATTTACACAGCCCCGAGTCTCTTCCCAGAGGCCTCTTTGTGATCATGCCTGTCTTAGGCAATTCCCTCCGTGGGAAATCTTACTTGTCATTGGCTACCTGATCAAGCTTAGGAGGTCAGGCACAGAACAGGCAGCATTCATGCCAGGGAAATAAGTTTTGTCTCCTTAGTGGCTCCTGGTCCGGAGGTCTCTCACTCAGCCTAAGTCATGGGGGGTTATAGCTTCCTGAGACCAGGCAGGGTGGCCCCCAATAGGAAATATTTTTTTACCTGCATTTTTTTAGTGAATTTTTCCTTTTCATGCTTCCGTATGGCTATTACAACCTGTTGCTTCAGTTCTTTCAGTAATAGGCTTAGGGCTTTCTAATAACACAAAAATTATTGTTGAAGTAAGTTATGTGGAGTTTAGCAATGTGGACTGTTTTACTGGTGGGTTCTAACCGGTGGGTTCCTAGCTCATAGGTGTGTGTTATAAATTAAAGTATGAGGTAGGTATAAAAGCAACAGAGACAGATGTAGCTAGTGCTGACAAAGAAAAACAGAACAAAAAAAGAATGAAAAGCCTGTATTTTGATTATTATACAATGAAATGGCAACTACAAATGACAGAAAGCATTGTTAAAGGCAAATTCTAAGTAATGGGCATTTATTGTTACAAGAAAATTCAGACTAGATAGAAAAGAAAAGATGCTCAGATATGGGAATAGCCAAAGGATGAACTAAGCTATGAAAGGATGTGATCAGTTTCAACTTAACATTTTGAGGATAGGCATAATGAAATCAATTTGTCATAAAGCAGCGGACATGAGTCAATGACCTAGAAGAGATCCCTGTTATCACACATCAGTCTCTGGCTATGTGTCATCCTAAAGACTGAAGCGACGTGTGGAACGAGTGTGTTTGTATTGGTTAAGGCTGCACCTGCTGTACACTGACCCATTTCGCCTTCAACCCACCCTCTGAATTCAGTACAACTTTAAAATCTTGGCATCTTCTGGTGGAGAGATTCGTGATTAACAGGAAAAACTCTGAATATTTGGAACCTCAGAAGAAATAACGTTTGTGGTTTTTTGTTTCATTTTGTTCTGTTTTTGCTCTGTTGGTCATAATCACGAAGAGTACCATTTTACCATCTGGTGGGAAATAAAAGAGAACCTTAGGGTCTTGTTTTCTAAGTTGGGAGTAAAATCATTTGAGTTGGCAAATCGTGGTGAACAGTCATAAGTTTACAGGAACTGACCTCAGGCCCTTTTGTATCTATGTTGCTTGCATGTGGGCTATAGTTAACATATGTCATTGCTAGAGACAGAGCACTTTCTGACAGCTTGCACAAAGAAGAGACACTGACAGATCTTCTCCATTCGTTTTTGCTTCTAGATCTCTCTCTCTCTCTATGAATCTTTAAAGAGATATAACTATCTGTTTACAAATAAAATTACTAGGGCTATTATAACATGTACATTGACTTTACAGTTTTTAACTGGTTCTCAGTGTTTAACTTTTCATGAAGATACCAAATTTATTTATATTTTTCATTGATTCAGAAAAGTTGTTTCCATGCTTTGTGTCCATGACTGTTTATGCAAACTTAGATCCCTTGCTCTGGAAGACCTTACAGTCTACTGGAGGAGAATATAAAGATAATTCCTAAAAAGAATGACAAGGCAAGCCACAGGCTGGGAGAACATATTTGCAAAAGACATACCTGCTCAAAGACTGCTATGTAGTTCATTGATTATAACAAATGCACTCCTCTGGTACAGGAGGGTAAAGCTATGCGTATGTGAAGTCAGGGTGCACATGGGGACTCTCTGTACTTTCCACTCAGTTATGCTGAGAACCCAAAACTGCTCTACAAAATAAACATTTAAAAAATAATGAAGCCCTGGCAGGGCCGCTCAGTTGGTTGGAGCATTGTCCCGCACACGGAAAGGTTGTAGTCTGATCCCTGGTTGCAGTATGTACAGGAGGCAGCCCACCCCGCTCCTCTCTCACATCTGTGTTCCTCTCTCTCCCTGCCCCCTTCCTTTTTCTTTAAAAACAATAAGCATATCCTAGGGTGAGGATTAAAATAATAATAATAATTTAAAAAAAATAATAATGCAGTGTATCATTCTGTGTAAGAAGAGAGAGGATTTTAAGAAGAGTAGTAGTCTAGAAAAGAGGAGGCTTATCTAGCCTAAAGAAGTTTTGGAGAAAAATTCACAGAAGCCATGACTTTAGACAGGGATTTAAGGGACAGGTAGAATTTTACTTGTGGGTAGGTGCAGGGCAAGAAAAATTTTAGGTACAGAAGGAAGGAATAGAAGAAAGGGATTAGTAGGAAGGAAGAAAAGGAGGAGGGAAGGAGGCAGAGTATGACAATCTGTGAATGCTTTGTAATTCTGACTGAAGTTAGGATTTATTGAGACATAGGCATACCATTGGACTAGTGGGACAAGTTGGGGATGTTAGCCACTTTATCAGCCATGCTGGAGTTTCTCTCTGGAGCAAGCCATTGGCTATTTGCAAAGAATAGAAAAGCTAACATGTATTATGTGCATGCTTTTGTGGTTATTTTTGTTATGGATTATCACATATAATCCTCACTACACCCCTTGG
Organism: Phyllostomus hastatus; assembly: GCF_019186645.2. Taxonomy (NCBI): domain Eukaryota; kingdom Metazoa; phylum Chordata; class Mammalia; order Chiroptera; family Phyllostomidae; genus Phyllostomus; species Phyllostomus hastatus. The sequence continues at coordinate 28,545,084 of NW_025333709.1, read as the reverse complement.
AGTTAAACATTATTGTCTTAGTTTGCCGCTGAAGAAACTAAGGCGAAGAGAGGTTGAATAACTGCCCTAGTACACAGGGGCAGAGCTGAGCCTCAAATGCAGACATCATGATATCAAAACCCAGATGCTTGGCCATGCTTGGAGAGGTAGTGTGGGAAAAACGTTCAAGGAGGGAGGAAAAGAATGCACATCAGATTTCATTGCTCATCCTTTGTCTTTTCAGGTCTCTCTACAAGGAAATTGACCAGTATCTGCAATCAACTGCAATCTTGTCACACCTTCATGATGTTGCCGTTGACTAGAAATATACTAAGAAGTCTCAAGAATCAAAGCATTCAGCAAATTAGGGCAAAACACAGCCATGGAAACCACTCCCCAGATTTTCATGACCAATATGGTAATACTATACTAGTCAGTGGAACCACTTTCTGTGCTGTTGCATGGTTATTTACAAACACACAGATTGGAATAGAATGGAATCTGTCCCCTGTTGGCAGAGTCACCCCCCAAAAGTGGAAGGATCAGTAACTATCACTGTTTGTAATACAGAATTGTTTCAAAATCAATCTGTCATTTAAGCACTCCACTGCTCATGTAACTATGACATAATTTAAAAATTAAAATACATTTGAAACTTCTAAAAACTCATTGAAAGTGATCATTATAATGTCTGGAAACAACACTTTAAGAGTGGGTATAAATCACAGAAAATTATGAGTAACAGATATGTGAAAATAGAATTAATATAGCATGTGTTCTGCTGGTTTAATGATTTATACTAGGTATCCTTCAGTAGATGTACACACATGTACTTTATTAATTAATCATCTGGTGGTTCCTATTGAATCTTCCTTAAAACATATTCATGATCTGACAATTATTCACATCTTTCATCTTTTTCTTCCTGATCTGAACCACCATCTCTCACTGGGATTAGTATAAAAACTTTCTAGCTGGTCTCCTTGCTTCCATACTTAATGTCCCCCCACGCCTGCCTCATCTACACTGCCACACACAGTCTTTCTAAGCACAGCAGCACAGTAACCAGAATGATAATTAAAATATTAGTGTAGTGATATCACTCCTGTTTTCTAAACCCACTTTTATTTCACTGCAGAGTTAAAGGTAACATCTTTCAAAAGGTACACAAGGCCCTTAAAATTCTGTGCTAGTCAGTTTCACTCCTGCATCAAGACTTTTCCACTTGCTTTTCCTTCTGTTTGGAATGCACTTCCTCCAGAAGTACTCACACTCTATCACACTTCTCAGGGTCTTGTTCATATATCATCGTTTTAGAGAAAGCTTTGGCTACTCTTTTTAAAATTGCAGCCCCTGCTTAGGCTAGGCTTTGTTTATCCTGCTAACTTGCTTTATCTCTGTAGAAAGTATCATCATCTGGCACACCATATATTTTATTGTTTATTGCCTGTGTCCAAAGCTCCATAAAAGCATAGACTGAGGATGTCTTTTTTTATGACTTCATCCCTATAGCAGACAGAGCCTGAGAGATTAGGCTTTCAGTAATTATTGGTTGAATTAATGGGTGCCTTTAAATAACTCCGAGTCTCTCTTACTATGGAAATGATGAACTTGTTTACCACCATAGGTTTGCAATGATTATAGCGGGCATATTAGTTAGTTAGTTACCGCTATCTTACAAATCACCCCAAACTCAGTGGCTTAAAACAATAAGCATTAGTTCACAGTTTCTGTTTGTCAAGAATCTGAGGATGACTTCATCGGATGTCTCTGGCACAAGATCTCCCACTTCTGCAATCCGTGTGTCAGACAGGCCTATAACCATCTCAAGACACAGCCCATGGAGGGTCCACATCCAAATTCTCTAGCTGGCTATCGATGGGCCTCAGGACCTCACTGGATATTGGCTGGAAATACCCGTTACTTGTTACGTGGGTCTTTTCATAGGGGAGCTCACAGTGTACCAGCTGGCACTCCTCAAAGTGAGAGTGGGTACCAAAGCAAGAAGTCACAGTCTTTTTATAGCCTAATCTTTCAATTGACATTTCATCATCTCCACCACTTGAAGTGAGTTTTTCTTTTTCCACTAGAAATGAGCTATTAAACCAAGGCCATACAAAAGAGGAGGATTTTATACAAGGGTTTGATTACCTGAAAGCAAGGACCATTGGGGATTATTTTATAGGCTGCCAGCCACAGTTGACTGTGAAGACCAACTCCTTCCCTAAATGACTAAGTTCATGGTAATTGTGTTGTTCCTCAATCTCATATATATTACACATTCTTATCATTATTCTCTAGAACATTACATGTTCTTACCCACTTTACTATGTGAAAATTTCTTTAGGGTTCTTCCCAAGAACAGAATTTGCAGGTCTTAAGGAATATCCATATGTAGTTTTGTAAGTATTGCTAGTTATAGTGGTTAAAATAGTTTACATTCTCACAAGCAATGTGTACAATTTACTCTTGCTACACATCCAAGCTCAGTCTTAGAATTTTCAATCATTTTAATAATTGCTACTTTTATGACTGTGCAGTAGTAGCTTTATTTGCTTTATGCTTTGATTTGTAGTTCCCTGATCACTGAAGAGGTTGAACATCATGTGTTAGGTTTATTTTTTTTTAATTTTATGTGACTTTTTTGTTTCTTTTCCTTTTTTTCCCCCTTTGTTGACATTTTTCTTTTTTTCTTTTTATTATTTTTTTTAATCATTGTTCAAATACAGTTTTCTCCTTTTTACTCCCAATCCAACCCCCCCTCCCACCCTCCCCACTTCCCTCCCATTACCACCCTCCCCTTAGTTTATGACCATGTGTCCTTTAAGTTTGTTCCTGTGAACCCTTCCCACTGTCCCCTTAAATTCCCTCTTCTCTCCCCTCCAGTCACCGTCAGCCTGTCCTCTATTTCAGCGTCTTTGGTTATATTTTGCTTGTTTCTTTATTTTGTTATTTAGGTTCCTGTTAAAGGTGAGATCATATGGTATTTGTCTTTCACTGCCTGGCTTGTTTCGCTAAGCATAATGTTTTCCAGCTCCATCCACGCTGTTGCAAAGGGTAGGAGCTCCTTCTTTCTTTCTGCTGCATAGAATTCCATTGTGTAAATGTACCATAGTTTTTTGATCCATTCATTTAGTGATGGGCATCTTGGTTGCTTCCAGCATCTAGCTATTGTAAATTGTGCTGCTATGAACATCGGGGTGCATAGGTTCTTTTGAATTGGTGTTTTAGTGTTCTTAGGATAGAGTCCCAGCAGTGGAATTGCAGGGTCAAAAGGCAGATCCATTTTTAGTTTTCTGAGGAAGTTCCATACTGCTTTCCTTAGTGGTTGTACCAGTCTGCAGTCCCACCAGCAGTGCACTAGGGTCCCCTTTTCTCCACAACCTCTCCAACACTTGTTGTTTGTTGCTTTGTTTATGATGGCCATTCTGACTGGTGTGAAGTGGTATCTCATTGTGGTTTTAATTTGCATCTCTCTGATAGCTAGCGATATTGAACGTCGTTTCATGTGTCTTTGGATTTTCTGTATGTCCTCCTTGGAGAAGTGTCTGTTCAGGTCCTTTGCCCACTTTTTAATTGGATTCCTTGTCTTCTTAGAGTGCAGTCTTGTAAGTTCTTTATATATTTTGGAGATTAAACTCTTGTCTGAGGTATCATTGGCAAATAAGTTTTCCCATGCAGTTGGTTCTCTTTTAATTTTGATACTGTTTTCTTTAGCTGTGCAGAAGCTTTTAATTTTGATGAGGTCCCATTTGTTTATTCTTTCCTTTATGTCCCTTGCTCTAGGGGACAAGTCAGTAAATAAATTTCTTCGTGAAATATCTGAGATTTTCCTACCCACGTTCTCCTCTAGGACTTTAATGGTGTCACGTTTTATATTTAAGTCTTTTATCCACCTTGAACTTATTTTTGTATATGGTGTAAGTTGGTGCTCAAGTTTCATTTTTTGCACGTGGCTGTCCAGTTCTCCCAACACTATTTGTTGAAGAGGCTATTTTTACTCCATTTTATGTTGCTGCCTCCTTTGTCAAATATTAATTGACCCTAGAGACTTGGGTTTATTTCTGGGTTCCATTTTCTGTACCATTCTTTTCCATTTTTTATTCAGTTGTTTTTCTTGCTTATTTGTATAAGCTTTTTATGTATTCTGCATACTAATTATATTAGGGTTTACTATGGTATGAGCATAATAGAATACAGGATCAATTACTGGAATGAGACCTAATGCTTAACTAAGTTGACACTTAGAAGCCACAGTAATCTACCTCTTGTCAATGTAAACTGACATCAATGTATATATTTTTTCTAATCATACTTATATTTCAAGTGAAGACAATAGCAAAAACATGCTTTCACCTAACATGATGCAACTTTTCCTTAGAAAACAGCTCACTGATTTTATCTCCCAAAGAGGACATAAAGTCCCTTTCCCATGGAAAGGTGGCACTCTCAACTTAAGTTTAATGGAAGCATTGCTGTGCTTCCTATGGTAGAAGCCTAAGGCTTGTACAGCAGCAAAGCCCAAAGTCATGGGAACAAAAAGTGAAATATTTCTGTAGTGGATCACTAGGGGTAATTGTGGAGCAGCCACAACTGAATCTGAGTCCTATAAATCTGGCTTGGGGAAAAATAGCACCATATATTTGTTGGTTATTTAGAGCATGTCCAGCATCTTAGAAGACACTGCCTCTGCCTTGCAAGGTGGTGCTATCCAGCCATTGCTGCAACTAATATTTTGAAAGGTCATTCTACCACTCAATCAGTGATGGGAAGCATGGTGAAGTCAGTGACTCCCATAAACATGAGCCCATTACTGTACATAACTGCTGCAAAATAAGTCTCTTGGTCAGAATCTGCTCTGTCGTACGCCATGGTGTTAAAGAAGTCATTTTGCAAATTTGTGGATGATGATATTCACAGAAAATTCACAGGGAGAGAAGATAAATTTACATTGTTAGTAACTGTATATTCGAATGAGAACAAAGTGACACCTTTCCCATGATGGAAATGGTCCAATGAAATCAACCTGGTACTGATGCCTACCTGCTTCCTTTCCCTCCCCCAAGGAATGCTGCAAGTGGAGGTACAGTATTGGTGTGTCCATTTGGTAGACTGGGCACTCAGCAGTGACTGTAGGCAGACTATTCTTTATGAGTGCAAATCTATCTTGTTGAGCCCACACATAACCTCCATTCCTGCTGTCCAGAGCATTTTGTCTCTGAGCAATTGTGAATGAAGCTCAGTGCTGAGATATAAAGTGATAGCCATAAGAATACATTATCTTGTGCACGTGATGATCGGTACTCCTCTGCTCAGTATCCTTTTGGTGAATATTTAGATGATACATGAATATCTTTTCACTCTGTGTTCATTTAGAGGAGTCTCTTTTTTTCTAGACTTCTTGTCACCAATTTTCCAATAACATTTCTTCTCATTCCTTGAACAACCTGCCAAACCTTTAGCAGCTATTTATCATGTGGTATAGAATTGTACCTCTGGGCATTTCTTCTTCCAAGCAAATGAGCAACTACCTACACTATTATTCAACATACCGCCCACCAGGCAGATTTCCCCTCTTCTTCAGGGCCAACCTGGAATTAAGCTGTTTTTGAAACTGCTCACTTTCAGCTATGGTCAGCATGTTTTGTAGACACAGATCTGATTTCTGTCTTCCACAGTCACCTGTTAATAGGAAACTCTCTGTGGGGCCATAGGTTTACATACCAATAAACCGTGAGTTTAAAGTGATATGCAACTTTTCCCAACATACGACTTGTGAACAGTGGAGCCAAGAGTCACACTTTAGAACCTGTTACTTTACTTCCAAGCCAGACTGTGTTATTAGTCTTTCTTCAGGCACAAAGGTTGGACTTTCTGGAGAAGCGTTCAAGCTGAAGCTAGAGAGGATAGGAAGCCATTAAAGGTTATTGTGAAACCACAGCAGGGAAAACATCATCAAGAGAGCGTATCAGTGACGAAGTAGGGATGGGGATGCATGTGATATGTGTGAGTATTTAAAAGAGCAGTTTCTTTCTTTCTTACCTTTCCTCTGAATATTTTGTGATTTGAAATGAAGATCAAAGTCTACCTATTTAAGTTTATGTATGTATATCTAAGTGTGTGTGCATGTTTGGAGAGACAATGTGTATGTGTGTATGTAATACATAATCTATACAGATAAAGAAATAGCTATACACTCACATACACAAATTTTTAATAGCATAATTTATTTTAGGGAATATATGTATACACATATATGCTTAAAACTGTTATTAAAATTTATGGCCACTGCTTTCTTATGATAAGTTTAAATATTGAATCTTTTACTATTTCTAAATTTCTCACTAGGTATTATATTTTGATCAGGATCATATGAAAAACATCAGATACAAGGTATTTTGTTGTCCTCTGTGTGTCCTAAAATTAACTTTTGAATACACACTTCTTGGAAAATTGTATATTATTATTATAAGAGAAATATTAGCTGGCAATTAGTGTATACATTACCTTACTGTCAGAAGAGAAATAGCAGTTCATTTGGTACATATTACTCTTTTTTTTGGAAAAACTGAGGTACTAGAGCTACATTTTCCTACTGGACTGTGAATATGTATAAATAGTAAGTGAAGAATGAATAATTAAAGTTTTTTATTCTGTGTGCTTTAACTTATTAAAGGATTGAATATTTTTCTCATGTGAAGCTTATAATAATTCTGTGGAGTCCATGGACTAGTCATATATTATATAGAATAGATGTTTATCCAGGATTATCATGGATTTGGTTAAGTGACATGGAAGTCACTTAAAAATTAAGTAGAAACAATCCACATTGCTAGGCTTTTGGTCTGCTGCTGTTCCACTGAGAATTCCACCTGCTTTCTTAGATAAGACATCCCTGATCTTATCCCAAGTGTTGATGGTCAGTTGGTGAGTAAATGGTGGCTGCATGCAGACAAATGGAAGGGTTTGTAAGTAAGAGTCAGGCTGCACAAGAGGGCCAAAGGGTGGTGTGTGTATGATCAGTCTAATTTACATGCAGGCACTTTAGTCTGATTTAAATATCAGGTCTAGTGTTTACTAGTTGTTGCTTCATGATACAACCTTAAGATCATAACAATGACAAGAACTGTAAAAAAAAACTATAAATTCTGATCTCAGCTATAATGAATAACTGTGTGAGAGTCTTTACTCATGTCCTTAACTGATTTAACAGATGCACTGTATGGTATCTTTAAAGATGTGATATAAAAATGCAGGGAGATTGCAAACCAGTTATTAGTAACCTTGTTAAAAAGAGATTTCAACTATGAATTCACTGTTTCTAAGATAAGTTCCTGCTAATTGTGGAAATTGTTGAAATACCATGATAGTTCCTCATTTGCTACAAGTATAGAAAAGTGCGTAGATGTACAACATCACGAAATTTTTCATGTTTTGCAGTAACAGCAGTTGCTTTCCTGGGGAATTGACATTAATTTGAGCAGTATCTCTTATTTTCCAATAACCTTTTACATTACAAAAAAATCTGCAACTTCATTTTCTTTCCCTATCTGGAAACCATAGAAACCAATGTGAAATTATAGCTAAGAAGTTCGTCACTGGGCTATCTCAAGCTGATCTCCATGGAAACATTTCACATTTTCTTGAAATGAAAGATTTTCCAATCAGACACACACCCATAACTGATGGGTGTCTGACAAGTATAACAACAAAAAAAATATATGGATGTTTTATTAGATAATACATGCAGGAGAGTTTTAAATCTACTTCATAAATGAGAACATTTAAATGGTAAGTGTGATGTCAACTACAGACATACAGTTTTGAAAACAATGTTCTGTCACTCTTTAAATACTGTTCTTTCTTGATGTGTACAGTAAAAGCAAGTTCCTAAAAGAGTATGGACTTTCAGTTTGCAAAGATTGATATTCACAGTCTGGCTCTGCCTCTTTCAGCTGGCTCACCTCTCCCACTTCCTCCTCATAAAGTTGAGGGAAAGAGCACCTGATATACAGAACTTGCAGATTAAAGGAGTTGAGTTAAATGTTTAATTAAAATGATAAATTTGTATCTGGCAAAATGAATGAATGAGTGATGGAAGTTTGATGATGAGGATGATTTCATCCCTTACTGAGTGGTTAAAGAATAGCACTATTCTAGGTGGTGGAGACTAAATAGGAATGCACATTCTTTAATGTCAAGAGCTGCCACTGTGATTTGCCTTTGCTAATACAGACAAAGACTAACCCTAGTTTAAAAATCAGATCTTAAAAAAATCTGATTTCATTTTTGAAATTGTTTGGAATTTGGGTCACATAAGTGGGCTGGCGGAGGGGTTCCATTGTATTGCAAGAGTGGGCTCTAAAATAAACCTGTAAGATAAAAATTGTATGTTCAAAACTTTTAAATTACATATAAAATAATACTCATTTAATGTAGTGTTCTGTTATCTATGGAACGTATGCAGAAATATACGTTTACCAAGACATATGCATGACAAATGCAGCTGTCCAGTAGACCACCACAGAGTGTGAGGACATGCCCTTTTGTGAGAGCAAAGGGAAAGTGAGAAACCTTGGAGGAACATACAGACTTATGGAGCAGAACAGTAGATGGAGTGTTCCTCCCTATATGCATTCTGTTATCTTTTTTTGTCTCTATCATTCTGTATCTATGATCCAGTCTCAATTTCTCCTCACCCCTGTCTCTGTTTACACTCTCTGTTTGTCACTCTGTTTCCAAGTCTATGTAGTTAAACCTGATTAGGTTAAGTGCATATATGGTGTGACTCCACCATATTACCATGTAAACAACATTAGGCAACGTTTCAACTTTTTTGGCTGAAACACATGCTGAATGATGAATTTATGACAAGTTTCTATGAATTCAGATTTTAATTTTTCCAAAAATAGAGAAAACAATAAGAACATACATATTTTCTGGGTTAAGAAGCCATATGTATTCATAAAAGTATTTTAAGCATACAAATTACATTGATTATAACATTTCTCAAAGTACTCTGAAGGAAATAACTGAAGATTCATGAGCCATATGACAACTTATGTTTATCTCAGGGATGTTACAAAACTATGTTTAAAAACTTTTCTTTCCTCAGGTTAAGATAAGCTTGCAGTTCTATCACAATTTCAAGTGCATTGTATTTGGTCACACACATTTTACTCAAGGAAACACATTCAAATGCTATTATGTATAAGGGGCATATAGTAGAGAAACACTTAAGTTTGTTCCAATTCCTTTATTTACTCTTTTATTATTTAACATTTTTATTGCAGTTATTAGTTTATCAAAATTGTCAAGAAAAGCACAATTAGTGGCATAAGAATTGGAAAGCAGGAGTTGACATCCGTTCGCAGGTGGTTGAATTATATATGTGGGAAACTGATAGAATTAATGGGGGCACTACAAATAGTAAGATCATTTTAGGGTGATATCAGATTATACAAACAAAATCAATATTCAAAAAGATGATAGGGATGAGTCAAGGGGAAAATAAATACATAGAATACATATATGAAAACTTAGGTCCAACAAATGTATGTGTGTCTATATGAACAAATGAAAACACAGTATTCTTGGACAGCAAGAGTTAATGTCATATAGAATTTAATCTTCCCTCAGGTAATTTATAACATTAAAACTTCCCCCAAGGTAATATTTAAAAGCAGTATCTCTTCTGGAATTTGGCAAGTTAAGATAAAACTCATTTAGCAGACCAGTTAATAATTGGGACATGTGAAAATTCCATAGACAGTGACTGACTGTAAGTTGCTAAAACATTTTCCAGAGTCTCTCTTTCTAAAGCATGATGTTGTGAACAAATGGAAGGAAAACCAATGTGAGAGAGTAGGGAATTTATAGATAGACCTTATTTTGTACAGAAATTTAATAAATGATAAAGACACTATTTAAACTGGAGAAAAGGTGAACTTTTAATGAGTAGTGTTGGGATAACTAGGCAGCTATGGAAAAAATAGATAAAGTGTCCATTTTTAACACTATAGACAAGATAAATTCAAATTGGTTTAGAGCTATAAATTTAAAAAAATTATAAAACAAGAAAACCTGGGGAATTTATAATGAGAAAAAGTGTCCTAATTGTGAGTTAAAATCTATGTGCATTAAGAAAAATTGTTGATAAATTTAACTATATTAAGTATAATAGCTTTTGCATTGCAAAAATCCAATAAGTAAAGTTAAAAATAAAATGACTAATCAGAAAAGGTGTTTTGAAATTAGGTCAGTGGAAAGAGTTACTATTCCTAATATATATAAAAGCCTTTTGAGGGGAGAAAAGTAAAGAACAGTGGACAAAAGAGATAGGATCAGAGTTCACAGAAAATGAGATGCAAATTGCTCCTATATATGAAAATATTCACAACTTTCCATAATAAAAGAAATGTGCTAATTAAAGCTAAACTGAGATACTCTTTCTTGCCAATCAGACTTGCAAATATCCCAAACTTTGACTGTATGTTGATGAGGCTGAGGGGAAACAGACACTGTCAAACATGGCTATTGGAAATGCAAAATGGTACACCTCCCTAGAGGAGAATTTGGCAATATTCTGCACTTACCCTTCGACCCAGCAATCTCATTTCTGGAAATCTGTCTTAAAATGCACTGGCATATATGTGAAAACATATGCAGAATGCCATTTATGGCAACACTCTTTTGTAATGCCCAAATATTGATATAGCCAGTTACTAAACTCTTGTCTCTGGGCCTCTAGTGACACTTGTTTGCCTCCTCGCTTCTGTTAGTCTCCACCTGCAGGTGGCACTACCGAGTACCCCGAGACTGGTGCTGTGAACGGGGAATGAAGGATGCTGGCCAGTTAGCCATTCTGCTTACCTCTGCTTGCTTTGAGAATTACAACCGCAGCACCCCATTGCTCAGACCATAAGAGTTTGTTCCCCACTGATTTAAATACTGCCTTTTATCGCGTACGAAATGCTTTTGTCAGGGGCTTGTCATGTTGCTTATACAATTCATCTGTAACATCTAGAAACATCTAGAAAAACCTGAACGTTTTAATAAGTAATGTTGGACTATTTAACCATAGGAAAAACAGATACATTGATTCCATTTCTGGCACTCTTCACAGGATTGGTTCCAAATTGCACTGAGATTTACATATTTTAAAAATGAAATCATAGAAGTGGAAGAAAATGCAGACACTAACCTATCACATGCATAATAATAGGAAATGACAACCGTGACAAGGGAAAAAAAGGGGGAAAGTTTTAGTTATTGAAACTCAGAAGCATAAAGAGGGGTCAGCAGAGGTACTTGGGCCTCTGAAGAACCAGCATTGCGTGGCTGGTGCCGGCATCTTGGAGGTTGGAGTCTCGCAGAGCTGCCCAGACCTCCGATGAAGGGCAGTCAGCAGGCTTGTTATCTGATAGAGCATGACTACGAGTCTGTCTCTGAGAATTAGGAAAAAAGCTCTTATGGAATCCACTCCCTTTAGAGAACATTAGGAAATTATTTCAGTACTTGGAATACTAGAATATATGTAAAAAAGAATCTAGCATTCATGCTACTTCTCTATGAATTCTAACAAAGGATAAACAAATGGGGAGAAGTTTGTTTCTTTTTAGTATTATTCTAGCTTACAGTAAAAACAACAAGAATTAAAATACAGCCATTCCAATGAAAGAATGGCTTTAAGCAATAATTAGTGACTACGGATATCATAAAACAAGGGAAAGTGAGACATTATGTTTGCTGGTGGAAGAATCCACACCATCTATGAACTGCTATGGCCAAAGAAGAAAAAGGTTGAATATAAATCTACCAATTTACAGGAAATAAGGAGACAGAGCAATATTTTGGATACCATGTGGCTACAGTAAGAAAAAAATGACTAGGAAACTCTTTTGACCAAATATCCATTTTCTTCTGCAAATAAATGTCAAAGAAAGACATAGGGGAAGTGGGTGGGAGTGTATATATGTGTAAAATGAAACGAGGTAAAATGTCAATGTTATGGACCATCCTTGGAGTCTGATTCAAAGAAACAACTAAAAACATAAGACAATAGGGAATTTGAATACTGACTGAACATGAGATGAGTTGAGATAATTGTTTTGGATGTAATGATATGGCCGTGTTAAAAACAAGAATGTTCGTATTTGAGAGATGCAGCCAGAGACATTTGTAAATACAATACTGTCTAGAATTCACTTCAGAACAGTCCAGTGTGTGTGTGAGCGTTGGGCACAGAAATGAAGCAAGAGTGTCTGTTTGTGGAAAATACTCAAATTTAGAATTGTGTGCATGGGATTTCATTTTCTTATTCTATTTTTGTATTTATAGCTTGCCTTTTAAATGTGCCACAATAAAAATAAATACATTTAGTACATTCTTTTATGGTATGCTTTGTTGGTAATCATAGTGATTACTAATGATGACGAAGTGCCTTTCATTTGAGTACTGTGATGCTTTGGTCCCTGTAAATGCACTTCAAATGCATTATTTGTCTAAGTTTCCTCAGTAAGCATGTAATATTTTTATGGTTATTCCCATTTGTTTGATTTCAAAGCCTTTACTCTTTCAACTGCTTACCTTTCTGCCATTGTATCTAATTAGTGGTAGGAGGTGATAAAAATTTCAGTTGCAACTTTATTAGTGAATGAATACTTTTAATACTGATAGTTAATAATTATTAAATAACATTATTGTATGTCAAAGTTATTTCTCTCCTGTTAGACATATTAAGCCCTCCTTTGTTACTATTAGAAATAATATGATACTGTGTGAAGCAGCCTTATATGCAAATCTTGGATCTGCACCCTTTCAACTTGGATCTAGTACTTTTAAGTAGAGTTTTATGAGAGACATTTTTAGGCATAATGGTATATTTCATCAAAGTGCTTTTTAGAAAGATTTTGCCAGCTTCCACCATTTGCTCAAAAACAGTTTCAGCATTATATGTGTTTAGTATACTTCAGTCACATTGGTAAGCTCATGTTTTAAAGAAACAAAATTAAAAACAGATGAAAAATGCCATTTCATTTGTATGTTTTCATTTACTTGATTAATGATATCAGATATTTTAAATATAAGATTGTTTTATGTGAATGTGTGCATGTGTGTCTATGTACCATCCATATATTCTTACATCTTTTCTTTTGACATTCTTGTCTTTTTAAACAGTAAGACTTTTTTCATATAGCAAACTGCCAGTTCTGTTAGTAATATATCCTGCAAATGTTTTACTTTATTGTTTGCCTTTTAGATTTGTTCAGGATATTTTTTGACAGGTGAAATTTCATTTTTGATGCAATCATTTATCAATCATTTCTTTTGACCTTTTCCAGTGAGCTTCTTTGCTGGTGCAGTCTTTTGGGGTCACAACATCAAAGAAGCATTCACAGAGTTGTGCATTAGTTTTGTTTTTGTGATATAGTTCACCCTTTTGTCCAAAATAGTCAGCTGATTTCCTTTCATACTCTTCAGTTTACCAAGCTCTGTGCCAACTTGGGTCAGGAAACGCAGGTTGTAGTGCTTGCTCTCTAAGCGGTTCAAAGCTGGACCCCCTTGCCCAAAGCTATCTTGTAGGCTGAACTGGTGGAAGAATCCTGGCTGTCAAAGAACCTGACCTCAGCAGGAAATTCCTGGCATTGAGCTGAGGAGCATTGCACCATTGATCTGGGGCTGGGGACGTCAGTGTGTGACTAGAGACTCCCGAGTGTCTTAACTGAGCAAACACACACGTGGCTTCGATGGAAACAGGCCATGGGTAGGAAAGGCAGAGGGGGATTAATGAAAAGGCATCAATATTTTTTAAGCAGGATTTAATTTTTGTTGGTGTTTCTTTAACCATGGCATTAAAGATACTTAGCAAAATGCTTGAGGAATTTCATTCACAGTCATAGCTTATCTAAACCACTGAAATCCTGAAGCTTCCTCTCAATATTTAATTCACATAGAGTATGTATTTGACTACATTATTTCAATGACAACAAAATAAGTTATTCTCGTTAATACTTAAGAATTAATTGCCATTTCATAAATTGCCATTTCAGTTTTTACTACTTATAGAGTGAGACTTAAAGCAAATGCTAATTTAGGAGCCTGACTTTTGTTTGGAAACCTTATTACATTTTGAAACATTTCTTGCTATTTTTGAAATTACTTTTATATGTAGTAAAATAATACAAGTACATGGTTTTTAAAACTCAAGCAGTGTAGAGAGGCTTGAAATAAAAACTATAGTTTTTATCTCCCATACCATCTTCTCTCTTTAGAATCATTTCAGTTTTCTAATTGTTTTTCCATTTCTGTTTTCTTCTTGTATCTATACATCATAGATTTAAACTGGTATTTCTTGGTTGATCTAATTCAATTATTATCTATGCATGTCTTTTTATGATAAATGAATATTTAGCAATTCCTTTCCTGTACCACCCTATCCTCATTTTGAGGATTGGAAAACCTTTTCAAACATTTGTGAGTTGGAGTTAAAATTCTTTTTTTTAAAGTTGTCTTCAATTCTTTGATGATTGAAATTAACGCTGTGGTAACTTCTTCATATTTGTTTATCGTGATCTTTCTCTGAGTGTGACTGGCAATGCTGTGTCCACTGATGGGCCTCAGCAACAGTTCAATGCCAACAGGCTTAATTTGTGGTGTTGTGAAGAAGGAAACTTTATTCAGTGCAATTGTGACTTTGAATGGCTGTGAAAAGCAGCCCAGCTACAGAACAGATCAACTGTGATACAGTAAGGCTCTGAGGCAGCCCTGGGGCCAGTGACTCTGGGGCTAGGTCCCTCTTCCACTAGATAGCCCTGCTCTGCTCAGTGGTCTGCTTTGAGCTGTGCTGTTCTCCATTCTTGCCAGTCTGCCCTGGCCTGCTCTGGCAAGACATTTTGGTGTTTCAGTTCAACCAGGGAAAAGCAGCCTGCAGCCTGCAGCCTGGTTGAAAGGGGAAATGTGCTTCCAGAGCCAGAGGGGTCCTGATTTCTGTCAACAGAAATCCCTGCCCCTGGTACCTGACTGGTCTGTCATGCAAATGAGGACTCCAAATCTTTGGAGTTTGATTGGTCCAAAGGTACTATCCTGATTGGTCAGAATAAAGCCTTTCTGGTTAGTCAGAGCTGCATGACTCCAATTGGATGGAGGAGAGCCTCAGTCCTATAGATTGAAATAAGATTCCAGAAACCCCTTTGTAAGGGCTGGCGCGGATGGCAGAAACACAGCGCAGGCAGGCAGTTCAGTGCAGGCTTCTCCTTGAAGGGCAGTTTGCGTGAGAGAGTCCTGTGTAGAAATGGCTGCTAGGCTGTGTTTTGTTTTTTTGTTTAATTTTAGCCCAGTTAACCACCAGCAGCCCTCCTTAATAGATGTCTTCTTTCTCAGGATACACAGATGGGTGTATGAGTGGAGCTTATCAGCTAGCAGACTTTAGAATAATTGACGAGGGAACTGGATTTTTTCTGAATTGTCAAATTTGACTAATTTTGCTTTTGAAGTAAATACCACAACCCTTGTTTTCCGCAGAGAGCTACTTCAGTTTCATTAGGAATCATGCTCCCCTTCCCCCCACCACTTCATACGGATCTGCATTGCCTAGAAGCTTGTGGTGAATGGAGGTGATTTCAGACCATTGTAAAAGTAACACAGACATGTATCTGGAAACTTGGCTTTCTCCACCTCTGGTTTCTTCAATTCTGGGGTGGATGTTTTCTGTTTTCCATATTTGATAAGTTTGTCTACTGAAAACCCTTATTCTACTTTATTTATTGTTTTCACCTATACTTTTTACTCTGTATTATCCCATTATGAGAACCTTGAGATGAGGGGAAAAAATATTTGTACTTAGCTGCCCTGAACCAGAAGCTACAAGTTACTTTTAAACCTAAATTGTATTGGTATTTTATTTTTGAAACAAATATACAATCATTGAAGAAAGCTAGTAGTACCCAGAAACCTATAAAAAGGAAAGTCACCATCCACAACGACATCATTACCTATTATATCATTTTGTTTTTTAAGTGATATCTCCTTTTATTTCTGTATCTATAGCTCACATCCATCTTTGTATCTGACATTGATTTCAACATTATATAGTGAGAATTTTCCATGTGCATAATTACTCATAAATAAACCTTAATTGAATTATAATTCTCAATTTTATGCATGGTTATATCATAATAAATTTTCTATTCCCTCATGGTTTTAATTCTTCCCCATCACTGATAGAAGCAATTCTACAATGTGAATTCTTTACATAAATCTTTACTCCCATCTCTGATTATTTCCTTGGGATTTTGTTTAAAAGTAAACATTCTTAAAGACCTTACAAAATATAAAATTTCAAAATTTATGTGCCAAGTTTCTCTTCAAAAAATATCAATCAGTAGTATATAAGGGGTTCCTCTCATTAACCATTTACCTAATATAGTACCAATTTTAAATGCCAATATTATAGATAAAAATTGCACCTTGTTTTAGTTGATTTTTACTTAATAATAAACTAGATTGAAGCTTTTACATTTTATTTAGCTGTTTTTGTTTCTTCTTTCATGAATTATTTTCTCGGATCTTTTGCTGATTTTTGCAAACATGATATGTAATGGTTACATGTTAGAATTCTGTATCAAACTAGAATTTGTCCCCCATAGCAATACTCCTATACAACACTAGTTTTATTTTGTAAATTTTGTTGTATATCACCTGCCTGAAATGTCCAGTTAGCTTTTAAATTTTCTGTGGGTACTGTCATAATCTGCATATAGTTATGCACATTGGCAAAATTTTAAAAAGAAGCCATAAACACAATCGAAGCTAAAAAAAAGAAACACAGCAAGATTATAATAGTTACATTGTTCTCACAAGAGAGAAATCATTGGAAGACAATTGCAAGAATGCAAAGAAGTGCAGTATCTAGTAGGGCACTTGGTGAGAGGCTGTCACCCCATAAATCCTTCCTGAGTGCATGGGTCGGGGGACTCTGCAGACACAGCTGGTGATGGATCTCCTCCTTCCTTCAGCCTTGTCTGCTGCCAGTAAGTAAATGCCACAGATTTCCCTTTGTTTTAGTTTTCTTGTTTACTGAAGATATTTGTATCTACAATGAATGCTCCTTCAAGGTGATGTACTTATTAACTGATACTGTTAAAATGGTCTAAACTCTTCAGATTAGAGTTAGACAAATACAGGCAGTTCTTACAAAGTTCTCACACAATGTGAAGGTTATGAATTCACATTCAAGGCAGATACAGTGCAAATGTTAGTGCTTCTTTAAGTAGAAGGTGGTATAAAACACTTCAAAGTGTTTTGAAGTTACTTTTTTGGGCAAGAATTCTTTTCAAAAACATTAAATAATAAAATCACTATAAGAGTCATATTAAAGAAAATTTTGAAAAAAAGGGGAACAAAGTTTTTGCAAGGCCTGACTGTTCATTTACATTGCATTTTCTTTAAAAAAAAAGATTTTATTTATTTATTTTTAGAGAGGGAAGGGAGGGAGAAAGAGAGAGAAACATCAATGTGTGGTTGCTGGTGGCTGTGGCCTGCAACCCAGGCATGTGCCCTGACTGGGAATCGAACCTGCGATGCTTTGGTTCGCAGCCCATGCTCAATCCACTGAGCTACACCAGCCAGGGCTTACATTGCATTTTCTTAACTGTGAATGGATATCTGTTTGTTGAAGGCTATTGTGGATAGCTCAAACTAGGTCTGAGAGTTAGTAAACTTTCAGTAAATTGGAACTGTATGTGCAAAAAATAAATATGACAAAAATAATGAGGTAAAGGATAATTTTAATTGTCAAAATTTATTATATGAGCTTTTTTTGAGACCTTATTAGGCTATGAGGACAGTACCTATGACATTTGTATCTTGTGTGCATTCTTACCTTTGGGCAAATTCCTCTCCACTCTATGTAAAATTTCTGGCTCCATGAGAAAGAACACAATCTAGCCTGACCTGGAAGAATAGTCCTCACTTTTAGGAACAGTAACAACTGCAGAACTTTCCAAGGGACTAATATAGATGTTGGTGAAAAAGGGATTATAGTTTTTTGTGGCACTTACATATCCATGCTGACAGATTAACTATAGAATTAAACTGTGATTTTTATATAATAGTGTTGGCAAGTATGAAAGATAGGTAAATTTAATTATTATAATTTCTAGTGTCTTGGTTAGCAATTTTTATGAAATCAAGAGCTTAAGAACTAAAATGTAATTGTAGTTGAAGTATATATAATTTAATACATTTTCAATAAAATGGTAAATTTAATTAAACTTAAGAAGTTACTATTCATATTTTTTGGAAAGATGTTCCTTCAAAAGCAATCTGAGCTATCTATTAAAATTAAGATGTAAAATGCAAACTGTAATTAGTATCATAGTTTAAAATACAGTTCTAGGATTTAACATTGGTTGCCAATGTAAAGAATTTTTACCATATTTCATGCATATTTCCTTTGGACCTTTATACATAAAATTTACAACAAATATGAATTTTTAATATTGCTAAATGTTCTACAGTCTCCTTTGAGAAGTCGGTAATATGACATTAATTCTTGAGTACCTCTGGAACTGCAAATTGGAACACGGAGGGAACAAGAAAATGGACGCTTGGCACTAATGAGAAATGCTGTTTCATTATTTCAAGAATGCGTGCTATGTAAAAGGACATTTAACTTGACAAGTTCATTAATTTTTTTTTATTTCCCTAAGCGTGTCCACAGTGTAAATCTTCATCATCCTCCACAGTAAGGTGCCTCCTTGAAGTCAGTAGTGACACAGTCTCCACACCTCCCATCATTCAAATGTAGTTCCCTTTTGTTTCCAAAATATAAGACAAGGGATATGAGAAATACACAGTTCGTCTTGTGCCAATCTGAGTGCCAGATTCAGACTGACAGAGATACCTGTGCCTTTCTTAAGAGTGTGTGCACTTGTGTTCTCATGTGTGCGTGTGTGTGTGTGCAATATTCAGGGCTGTCTACATTGTATGGTTTAGCACAGGGTTCCTCTTGACTCAGTCAGTGATGCTTGGAGGAACACTTGTTGTATTTTTACCTTATGTGCCCACGTTACTGTTAACCAGTGCAGGGATTATCATAGTAAGAGGAATAGATTGAGGAGAAAATCATAGGTTACGTTTAGAATAAGTTACTTTGAGATGGTGGTGGTATATTCAAAGTCACAGATTTAGTTGAGTTAGAAATATAATCTCAGCCCCTGAATATAGGATTGAGTTTGCAGTATAGACTTGAATTGTCATTTTGTAGTTTCTAGGGGAAAAGAGGATTTCAAGATTTTTCCCTCACCTTCTCCTCCTCCTTTCCCCTAGAGGAGAAATCTATGTATTGGATGTCAAAGACCAAAGAAGCTGTAACAACCAGTAAGTGAAGTGAATCTGTGGGTTAAACAGCTAGCCCCCATTAAATTGCTCTCTCACGCTTCCTCGACGCGTACAGTTCAGTTGCGTGGCCATCTAAACAACCCAAGAGCCTCCTTTTCCTTTTTTTTTGCATATCTTGCTCTTCCTGCCATGAAATTAGAATGTAATAATACTTAAAAACCAATTTGTTTTAGATTGAGAAGGTGTGTGTGAGAGGAAAGTTTGAATAAAATAGAGAAAGTGACTGGTCAAGTTTCAAAGTTTATAACTTAAGTGTTACAAAATTTGAGGTTCAGGATCAAATATAGCTTCTGACTAAACTACTTTCCCCCATTTGTCTTCTTTACTGTGTATAAATCTTAGGAGAAGGCTGATGTAATTTAGGTTAAAATTTCAGTACTTTCAGCTAACCAGTCCTTTTGAGATGAGTGAAACCCTGCCGTAATATTAAATGTCAAGATAATAGGTAGTAGAAGTCTTATACTTCCTTGCATTACTATTAATTAAATAATAAATGCAAATGGTAACATTTGAACACATGTGCCATAAGAAGTTTCCATTCCAGTGTAGGCCCAGGTTCCAAATATCGACACGAATAGGAGCATTCCCTATGTATTGCTCAGTGCTTTATGTCCCTCACCTAACAACATGCTGATGGAATGTTAAACATGTTTAACATGTCTAACAACATGTTAAACAATGTCAGTGCATATATTTTTGCATATATGGACATATAATAGTAACGCCAAAAAGTAAAATTTCTAAACAAAACAAAAAGCACTTCTTATATTTTATTATTGCCAAATTGTTTTTCTAAAGAGGTTAAGGCAATTGGTTCCTTTCTCCACTGTATGAGAATGTTGTATTGATATTATTGTTTTCACTTTCATTGACCTGGAAAGTAAAGACAGTATAAAATATTTTTTTGATTGCATTTTGTTGATTATGAGAGAGGTTTATAAAGTAACACTTTATGTAATCTACTTATTTTCTAATGACTTGTTGAGTTATTCTTTTAATTCATAGAAATGCTGTATATCTTTAAGAAACAAAGTCCTATTATTGGTTTATTATTTGCCATTTTTCCTGTACTGACATTGAATAATTTTGGTATATGCAACTCTAACAATATTTGTTCTCTATGCATTCCAGGATGCCTATTTCATGAAGAGTATCATTTCCTACTCTAAGAAAATGAATAAATATACTCATTTGTTCTATGTCCTGTGAGATTAATTTTTACATTTTCTACTTTGATCTCTCCAAAAAAAATTTTTATAGAAGAATGATGCTGGGATAAGCTTTATTTTTTCCAAGTGGCTAACAGTCATTCTAAACACTTTAAGAAAAAAAATCCATCTTTTCTTTATTGAAGTGAAATGCCACATTTGCTCTTTGCTAAACCCCCAAATGCATTTGCTTTTATTCCTGATTTCTCTATCCTGTTACTTTGATCTGCCTACCTTTCTTTTATACCAAGAAAGAGCAAGGGAACAAAAATTATGAAATACAAAAGATGTAAATTTCATTAATAATATAGATTTTATATAAATATGTTTCCCTGTATACAAATATACATAAAACCAGCAAAGGTTATGCACAGTGTATAGAAGAAATGCAAATGCCTTATAAAATTTTAAACTATGCCCAACTGCAGGTACAATCAAAGGCATGCCAGTTAACATTACAAAAGCATTTCATTTTTGCTCTATTGTGGTGGCAAAAATTGTTTTGTTTAACAGATACACCCTGCTAATGGAATGTAAATTGGCACTTTCATTAACCACTTGATAATAACAAGACTGAAAGTGTACATATCTTTCAACCCAATAATTTCCTACAGATATACTGCTATACACTACAAAGTACATGCACCACGTGGAGTATTATTTGTAATATCAAAACAGCAGAAATAGTCAGTGGCAAGGGATTTTTTTAACAAAATATTGTGTATTCATACAATGTAATGTTATTGGCATGGTGAATTAGATATCTGTTGATAAAGAAGAACCCTCCAATAATTGGAGGGTTTTTCTTTAAATTAAAAAAATTAATGATATAAGCAAATACTGAAGAATTTGCAAGCTAATTTTTTATGTAAGAAGGTATACCTCTCATAAAAAAGGTGTACATATAAATGGCTGTTTATGAATATAAAATTTCTCAAAGAATATGTGAGAAAATACGGTTGTAAGGCAGTTCTACTTTCAATTTTTTAACTCTACTGCTTTCTACACTGGCTACACCAGTTTACATTCTCACCAACAGTGCATGAGGGTTCCCTTTTTTCCACATCTTTGCCAGCACTGATGAGGGAAAGACGGGAGGGAGGGAGAGAGAGAGGGAAAACTCATGGACATGGATGACAACGTAGTTATTGGTTATTGTGGGAGCCAGGTGGAGGTGGAAGAGGGTATAGGGGAGATTAATGGTGATGGAAAAATGAAGTTAAAAAATATATAAGTAAGCGCGGGCTGCAAACCAAAGCATCGCAGGTTCGATTCCCAGTCAGGGCACATGCCTGCGTTGCAGGCCACGGCCCCCAGCAACCTCACACTGATGTTTCTCTTTCTCTCTTTCTCCTTTCTCTCTCTAAAATTAAATCAATAAGATCTTTTAAAAATTAAAAAATATATATAAGTAAAAAGAAAATACTAATAGTTGCTTCTGATCAGCGGTGAGATGGGTTATTTCCAACATAATTGACAAAGAGTTAATTTATTTACTTATAAAAAGATTTTATACGTAAGAGAGGATACCAACAACTTTTTAGAACAGTGGACAAAGTAAACCAGCAAACAGTTCATAGAAAAAAAAGTGAGTGCCCTTGGATAACTCTACGAATATGCATTAACATGATATTCTACTTTCTACCGATGAGATTAGAAAATGTTTGGCAGTACAAAGTGTTAGTAGATTTTCTTCATAGTTTGTAATTTGGGATTACTTTATTTCCAAGAATAACTGAATAGATGTGTGCATATGATTTTGTCAACTTTAACCAGAAATCTTCGGCTTCCTGTCTGCCCACCCCCCAATCCAGACAGTTTCTCTGACCTTCCAGAAAGTGCACCTCCCAAGCTCTTTCTGCCAGTCAAATTTGACCAAAAGAAAGCATTGAGATAAAGGGGGAGTAATCAGAGATTGAATCAGTTTCTTGTCCTACCTTCTACCCTACACGGTACTGTCCTACAGCAGTTGCTGAATCTCTCCACGGTGAAAGCACCCACAAGTTGGACCCTCTTTCATGAGTCCATCTCTTTCTGGACTTCAGGAACACTGTCTCCCTTTTGCCCCTCCTGGCCCAGGGGTGATACTGGCTGCCCATTCCAGTGAGCTGCTGGGTTCCCTCTTCCTCTTGTTTGCTAACTTAACTCTTCTAACACTTCTGATAATATTCCCTTCAATAAATTCTCTTTGTTTAGAACATTAAGACAGGATGCACAAAAAGAAATTTGCAAATAAACACATGTGGAGGTACAGGCAAAACCATAAAGTATGTGTACACAAAAAATGAAGAGAGAAATTACTAGGCAGTTAATGATACCATTTGTCAATGGCATTAATAAATCTAGTGTTCAATACTAGGAGAACATGGGTGAGTTGGTGGTCTTTTTTATTGATTTTTAGAGAGTGAGGAAGAGAGAGAAAGTGAAAAACATTGATTTGTTATTCCATTTATTAATGCATTCTTATATGTGCCCTGACCAGGGATCGGACCTGCAACCTTGGTGTATTAAGATGACACTCTAACCAACTGAGCTACCTGGCAGGGCTATGAGTTGGAGGTCTTATTATGAATTATTAAGCAGAAGATTAGGGGCAGAAGCAATAGACTGAGTTGGTGAATATCGGATTAGAAATGGTTAGTATAAATTACTCTCTTTAGAAACTTTAGTCAAAAACTCTTTGTTGTATTTATTCCATATAAAACTGTATAATCAGTTAACCTAAATCACTAAAATACTGCTCAGTTCATTGTTTTTGTTTGGACATGATACAGTATACTTTATCATCTGAAATTAAAGCCCCACTTATGGGATATAAAAGCAATAGAGGATATATTTAGAACATTTATCTTCAAGATTATTCTTAAACCACCAGTCACCAAACTGATTCTTAAATATATCTAGAAAAGGCTTTTGTATAATCACTCTATAATATAATTCTCTAATGTTCTTCCAAGATAGAACAGTGTCCCTGAAATTGTATTATCTTCTATAGAAATCATTCTGTTATTATGCCCCATATGAAATATTAATAACCATCTACCTTACTGTTTAATGGAACGATGCCAATATCTAAAAAAATCAAGCATCATTATAATATCTACATTAGAGTTGATAAATAAAACATAAACAAACAAGGTAATGGAACTAGCCAGTGTAAACACTTGCCAGGAAAAAAAAAAAGGTTCAGGTTAATGGAGAGTCTAATATCTTTTTTAATGTTCCTGAGAGGAAAATTTTTGGATAGCATTTTATTTTGTTGAATTACAGCTGAGTCATGTCAATTTTTATACATTGTTCTGTACCAAAACTAATATGAAAATAGTTTTAAAATGTAATGTTTTCTGGAAATTAAGCACTAAAAATAAAATGAAAACTTTTATAAGATCTTATGAAATGCAGACAAAATTCTAGATTCTGGCAATTTTTTTTCAGGTATAAGTTTGAAGATTGTAAACATCAATTAATACCAGGCTTTTCCAAACAATTCTAATTTGAATAAAAAGTCATTTCTATTTGTTTTTCTAACATGAGTATTGAAATTATATTAATGGCAATTAAAATTATCATCAGATTTAGTAATGAAAAAAAGCATCCCTCTTCAGGGGAGACTCATTTCCCATATTACTTAACTCGAGCACAACATCAGAACATTGTGTTTCCACCATCCAAGTCACAAACATCATACCGTTTTATGAAACCCAAGGGAGTATGAAATCCACAGGCAGAAACAGATGGGAAGATCACTTGACTGAAGTGACACTGAGGGAGTCAGGTAGAAAACGGAGCCCTGTTGCACGAGAAGGAGAAGAACATGAGACTGAAGAAAACGTTTTCAGAATTATAAAAAGAATTGAATCATGACCAATGGTTTGGTGATTCCACTCTGCCATAATGTGCCTACCCAGTCATCTAGATGACTGGGCCTGTCTGTGGCATGGCCTGTTGTGTCAGAATGGAGAGCTTAACTTCCTGTGAAAACCTGACTAAAATTCTGGTGGGACTTGATCATTTTTCTGCCAAAAGGCATGGAAAGTAAGGTCATGCTTCCATGGAGTACAGGAGGTTTAGTTGGGCAAGAGTTTACGGACCTAATCTGTGTTTGAGACATGAAAACAAACCCAGAGTAACTCAGCACAGAAGGGCTATGCAACATAAATTATTGTAACAAAAGAGGAAACTTTTTTGAAACCTTGGATGGATGTTTAAATCTTACCTTAGTGCTGACAGTTCTGAGATAACTTCTGAGAAATTTTAACACTCTATTTCTCACCAGCTGTCCCTCAAGGAAAAAAAAATGTTTATAATTCATCTCTTCTAAATCAAAATTTTGTCTAAGTTCTTCTGGGGGTGGGATTATGTATGATAATTGATTTCCTTTTTTGTGGTAACATTGAAAAATAAGCTATACTTCCAGGACATTAGTCCTAAGGACAGGTTCGTCAACCAGTTTAGCTGAAATTATCCTGGAGCAGCACTGTCCAATAAAAATATAATGTCGACCACACACATAGTTTTAAATATTTTGGTGACCATATATTTTTAAAAGTAAAAAGAATTGCAAATAAATTTAATAATAGACTTTATTTAACTCAATATATCTAAAATATTGTTTCAATATATGACCCATATAAAATTGTCAATGAAATACTTAAGATTCTTGTTTTCATAGAAAGTTTTTGAAATAACAGTATTTTTTTAAAGTTACGGCATATCTAATTCGGACTGGCCACACTTTGTGTGCCTAATAGCTACTTGGAACTGATGATGGCTGCATTGCACAGCACAGCACAGGAGGGTTAGAGGCAAAGAGAGAAGAAAAGGAATAGTCTGATCTGGGCAAAGGATGAAATCCTCCAGACTGTGAGGGCTGAGGGGTGCGGGAAACCTGTTGGCTGTCTCTGTGTACTCAGTTATCTGGTGAGATTTCAGAGGTGGAAGGCTACACAACAGCTGCTGAGGGCTGTTGGCCAGGATAGTTTTATTTAAAATATGCTTTTTTTTTGTATCTGATTGTTCTTGAACAATTCACACCTGTTGCATGAGTTTTCACCACTTCAAATAAAGAGATTTTTTAACTAAAATTTTTAAATAGAGTATTAGGCACTCAACACTTCAAATCCAAAACCCCCTACTTCTGGCTCAACCTGATGTGGCCTAAATTCTGGTTCTAGACTCCTGTTAAAATAACCTACACTAAGACAAAAAATGAGGAGATTACCTAAAGCTTCAGAGGAAGCTTCATTGTAAGAAATTGTGAGAATTTCTTCTCACAAGTTCTTAAAATACATCCTGAAGAATGTATTTGATACCGTCTCTGCCACGGGTTCAGGAATTGGATTGGATTATATCATTTTGGGTTATATGGCCGTTTGAGTGTGCAGTGGATGTTTTAGACTGTGTGCCTGCAGAAGTCACATTTGGAAAAACAGATGCACCCAGGAACGGCCTCTGCCTCATGTTAGTGCCCAGACCCAACTCACTGGTTCCGGACACTCACATGCAGAGCAGCTAGAGTGGCGGCACCTGTTTAGCAGTGGTGTGATGTAGTGCAGCAAGAACGGGCTTTCAAATGAGGATAATTTGACGTGGCTCTGAACTCTGCAAATCTAGTTAGCTACCTTTGGGAAAGTCAGTTTTCTCCAAAAGGAAGATAATGATAATACCCGTGTCATGGGAATGTTGTGAAGCCCTTTTCTTCACTAAGTATGCTTTGGGACCATTATGAGATTTTTAAGGACAGGGGCTATGACTTTTCTTCTTTCATACATATCTGGCACAGGTAATCAGCAGGTGTCAAAGCAAATTAAAAACCTGTGTGCTGGAATGTTACAAAGTATTACTTTTTTAATGTACTTCAAAGCAAAAAGGTAAATGAACTTTTGGGTTGATCAAAGTAGAAGCTGTATTAGAACAAGAGAAGTTACTGAAAATGACTTCTTTGAGTCGTTTCCAATTCTTTTTTTCTATGCAACCTAAATAGAAAGGCAAAAAGGAAGGGACTTCCCATGACAATTTTCAGCAGGGATGCATCGGTAGTCGTGCGGTTGTTGTAAAATACAGCTTAGTATTTTATGGCAGCTTAATCCACTTTGCCTTTCATCTGTGCATCTGTGAAAAAACAGTGACAACATGGAAAATATTCTAAATCAAACATATGGAGTGCTGGAGACTGCAGCCAAATCCTGTCCTTACCAAACTGCTATTGAAAGAAAGTAGAAATTCCAAGGCTGGTTTTGAATGCTAGATGGTTGTAATGTACTCAGGTAGGCACTCCCTCAAGTTGATTATTTTTAAAATATCCCCCAAACAGAGATAGTCACATGAAGCACATTTTCTGATTTTACCAAATGTTCAAAAAAGGAAAGGACTTTCAATATATTCATATATAAGGAAACAGTAGAGCATACATAGTTAAGAGTATATTTGAGCATAAGTCAAGCTCCATAGATTCAAAAGTAAAAGAGGCTTAACATGAAAATGTGGAAACAAATTGAAGACATGCTGTCATGTTACAATTATTTATCTCAGTTTTTATTTGTATATGTGTGGTGTGTTCTGTTTTTAATGTGGTGTCTCATGAATACACAGAGAAGTAAAGAATGGAGTTGATGAACTGCTCCTAGCACCCGGACCACTGTGGTTTGTCAGTGGGAGTGTGACAAAGCATAATATATACCTGCAGAAGGGGCCAGCACATAGGTTATGATGTGAAGGGCACCCCTTAGGGTTGTGCACTGGAGAATCACTCAATCTAAAAAGATGTTGGCATTAAATAGAGGACGAATAGTAAGAAGCTAGGAAAATTCTCTGGTAAGTAGAGTGGGAAACTGAGACAGCTAAACAGACAGCCCAGCAATTTACAGCCAGATAATAAATCACAAGACCTTATCTTCCCTAACCAGTGACAGTTAAAAGCAAATGGATTACACATTCCAAACCTTGCCAGAGCAGACCCTCAGTCCCGATCCCTCTTCTGTGATATTCTCTGAAGTTGAAAGTGACTCGAGAATTACCTTGATATGATCATTTTTTTGAATCATCATGTTACAGAGCACACCTAGAAAGCTGATGAATATTCTATTGAGATCCTTCTTGAGACATTCTCTGAAATTCGTACCTTTAGAAAACAGATAAAAACCCTCAAGAGAAAGGATGCCAGCACACGCTCTCCTTGGAGCATGCCGGGGTCTTCCCCCACTCATGACTCAAGTATCTTTTCTCTCTTTCTCCTAAGCTCCAAGGGTCCCGACAAGGGTTGCAACCAGGGGAGCAGCAGGCAGTGACAGCTTGGCCTGGGCTAACCCCCTGAACTTGTCTCCAAGGGCCCTCCCTTTGCCTACGTGAGCCAAAAAGCAGCTCTGCCCAGGCTCACTTCTGTTGCTTTGATGTTGCCTCTTCTATCTTAGGCCCTTGCTTTGTTTCACTGTCCCCAGTTTTAATAAGGATGCCCTTAAAATTACCTAGACTTGTCTTGTGAAATCTTTCCTGCACCAAGTCAAGAACTCGCACATTCCAGAAGATGCTAGGGCAGACCTGCCTTGATCCTGGTCTCTTTCCAAAGACAAAATGAATTTAAATGACGGGGTTGTTTTTTGTGAGGAGACAGTGATGGAATCATTTAGAATGACCATATGTTGTAAATTATTTGATTTTCTATATCTGTTAATATGTGCATACTCAACAATCTTAGACTAATGTCCTCAAATGTTAGCTGCCTTATAACCACTGGAAGTCTAATATTGGGGAAGAGACTGAGAACTAGTTTCTAGGTGATACTCATTCAGCTATTCTAGGCATTACACAATGAAAACCATTTTCCTTAGAGTGATAATTGAAATAATATACATAAGCATAAATGGGTTAAACAACAGGATTATCTTTACATTTGTACTATTAGTTTTATAATCTTGGTGTAAATGAAAATATTTTTTATGTAATACTCTGAATAGAAAATGACAATGTTGGTTATTTATTAGATGTTTTCTCTACCTAACCTTGAATATCTAAATATTTGGCATCGTGCAGACAATTGCTTTGATCCCCTTACATTTTATCTTTGTCATTGTTTAGATCAGCTTGCTCAGTATGAGGTCATATGTCTAATAAAGTCATTCAAATGATCATTTTAAAACAAGTTGGACTGACTCAGTTTATTCTTTTTTTAAGTACTGTGCTTTCGATTTCAGGCTGCCGCCTGGTGCCTGTTAAAGGTGTGTGCGCTTCGCAGTCAGGCTGTTTCCAGCCGTAGATTACTTAAGCATAGGTCAAGCATGGAGGAATTGGCCTAACTTTCACTCCCCAGTTAGGGAGAAATTCACACCTTTTGAAAAATATTTTAATACTTTAAAAAAATGCACCAAATGATATTCTGTATGTTTTTTATAAGCAGAAAAAGAAAACAAAACCAAAAGAAAAAAACAAAGGAATAGCAATGACTTTATTATTTACCATATTGATTGTATTGTTTATTTTCTCTGCTCAGCTTAATTCAATATAATAATTCTATTTTTAAAATATAGATAATCACATAAAATATACCAAAACAAAAATTCACACAAATTACACGGACAGCAGGATTATTGAACGTGTGATGTGTTTAGTCTTCAGGATCCTTTGGTCAATCTCTTTGGTGACTCTGGAGCAGAAATCCACTCAAGCTTTGCTCACATAAAGATAAGGATACACAGATTCCACAGAACTAACTCCGCAGAGGCTGAACAACTAGGCCTTAGAAAGTCAGGAATTGGGTTGGCTCCGTGTGCCCTGAAACTGGATTTTGTAGACTTTCACTCTAGTTTCTCATATTTTCTTTTCACTTGATTCGAGGTTTTTGAGTTTTTTAACTATCTCTGGTTAGATGATACTGCACACACATTATCTGGAAAAACCACGTCCAGGGATTCTGGCATAGCTGAGTTAAAACATGAAGGCTAGATGGATACTACAAGCAAGTGATTTTTAGAAACATTCTTAGAGGAAGCCAGATTGGTTGAGCCTTTACACTGTAAGTAGAGCTGGTGATTCATGTGCTGACAGAGTACCTAGATTATAGAAGGAATACTAATGGGGAGTAAATGGCCTGTTGAGAATGGGATTAAAATTTAAACACATAAATTGATGAAATCACAAGTAACAGGAAATAAAGCACAGAATCCATGGGGAGAGCAAATGTGTCTTACAGTGAAGGAGTATTTCATATGGAGGGAAGTAGACAGGACTTCCTAGGAGAAATCAAATAAACTCAGTCCATTGGAAATGCCTTGAGGTTTATGACAGATTTTTTACTTTTATACTTCACAGTAATATTGTGTTATAACTTTAATAATCCTATTATCAAATGAATAATTTAAACCCCATGTATAAGCCTACTGTTACAGAACCAGCCAATGATGTCCAGAACAGCTGGGGGGTTTGATTGGCCGCTGCCAAGGAGTGTGACTCCCAAGACAAGAGCTCGGTGAAAAAGGAAAGTGGTTGTTTATTTAAAGATTATGGAGTAAAATAATGGCAGATTTCTGCCCCCAAAACACCCCAAAATGATTAACCCTGCCTCCCTCTGGCAAACCAGACCAGTTTCAGAATAGGCCACTTAAAAGTACCATCCTTCAGAAAAGCAGAAGTCTGCAGCTCAGTGTTCCCTGCCACAGTTCAGCCCCCAGCATCTCTCATGGGTCTGTGCACCCGGCCAGGCAGGTCCCCCACAGCACTGCCAACTCTGCCACCATTTTCTGTGAAGGAATGGCACTCAGGGTGTTTCCGACAGGGCTCGAGACCCCCGGACCTCTAGACATCAAGGCAGACGGAGGGACCCTGTGGCTGGCCTCCAGACAGACCTCCCTACTTCGTGTTACTTGGCCCCCTTTCACTTTAAATGCTCAGCTCAGAAGTTCCTGGGTGGCTGAACTTCTGGCTCTTCCCTATGGTTCATTAGTGCTCATCATTGTTGTCAGCTCCCCAGCATCTTTGACCCTCTTTTGGGTGCCATCTTTACTCAGGGCAAGGGTTCTCTGCCACATACAGGCATCCAGGGTGGGCACCCTTGCAGCTCACACAGGCACCATATGACTTGCTGCCCCTTTGTGTCATGAGTCACTCTGCTGGTGCACCCTTCCCACAGTCATGTACACAATTTTGCCCTAGAAAGCTTCTGCAGCTCCTCCCCTTAGGAAGGCACGGGCGGTTCATCTGCTTTTGTAATGCAGTGTGCCTCAAACACTGTATTTCATGCTTGGTCATTCTTCCCCCTCCCGCATCCACTTGACATTTTGTAAAATTTGGGGGAGGTGGTGGGGCTCCCCTATGTTCAGAGGAGGTCTGTACCCCCTTACACTATTAATATCATCTATGTTTGTCTGGTTACAAGTATCTTGTTAACTGCATTATATTTGCTATAGGAAGCTTCACATTTAGCAATATATGGATTTTTCTATATAAAAATTGAGCTTCAAATTCATACTACTGACCCATTTTTAACAGTCAAAGGAATAAAAGAAATATACCTTGTCAGCTATACTTTTCAATATCTAAAATTTAAGTATTTAGTTGGTGATTGAGAGTAATAATAAATATTGAAACTCACTAATTAAAAAAAACCTTTTTATGTAGTTTTAAAATAAGTTGATTTTAACCAATCTTCTTTATTGACTATAATCATAATTTGTAATGAGAACGTGTTTGTCCACCAAGTGGAATTTTTTTCACCTAACAATCCATTTAGAGTTATTGATTTATTTAGATAAATTAAATATTAAAGATTATGAATAATTTTCCATTCTCAGAAAAACAAACTTCCCCTTTCTATTATTTTCCTTAACCAATTTATATACTTCATTTCCAATATGTAACAATCTCTCTCTGTGATCCAGTGCCACATGTTACTCAGCTGTCTACACTTTCTCATGCATTGGGTGGAGACAGTGAAATAGAGGAAGAGAGAGAAGAAGGAAAGATAAGTTGAGGTCAAATTTCTAAATTACTTTGGACGCCCTTGTAAGACGTTTGTCCTTGAAATGTGTTGTGCCTCGCATTTTATTTTAAAATATTTTAGGTACTATGGCCTCATTCTAAAAACTCATATTAAAATATTTCAAATGAGATCATGGAATCCAGAGGTTGAAGAATCAAATGATGCTGTTGCACTCCAGTATTTGAAAAAATATATCTTTTTCAGTACAGAGTTGGTGAAGGTTTTTGAGCATGAAATATGAACAGAGGTATACTTCTGAGTTATGGGTTTTAGGACTTTAACATAAAAAGACAAGTTAGAAGATTGTTGCAAATAGCTAAGAATGACTTAATGAGGGTCTAAGTCAGGTCAATGGCAATGAGAATTAGAAGGAAAAAGACTCAGCAATTCAATAGATACTTAGTGAGTGCTTACTATAAATCAGTCATTATTCCAGTTATTGAGAATATGGTGGAAAAATACACGTGTTAGCTTTGATTATGTTAACTTAACACACCCCAGTCTGAATCATTAGCAAGTGTGGGCCTTAATACCAAAGTATATAATAAATCCATTTGTTTATCTGCATCCCATCTGCCTACCCTAATCTAAGGCACTGTAAGCTCTCACCTGGACTCTTGCTCTAGTCCCCCAACTGACCTTGTTACTTCCAGTCTTGCCTTAACATAACCTTTATCCATACACTCCATACCTTTTAATTTCTCTGCATCACACTTCAAAACCAAACTGTTTACCTGATATGGTTCTCTTCCCACACCTGATCTCAAACATTCTACTACTGGCTAGTAACACTTTATTGACTTTCTTTTTAATCAAGCATGTTAAGCTTATTCCTACACTAAGGCATTTGCACTAGCTATTTATTCTGCCTGGAATGCTCTTCCTAATTCTGGGTCTGGCTGCTCCTTTCTTATTATTGAGAACTCAACATAAAAGTAACCCTCATAGACACCTTTCCTCATCATCAATGTAGAGTAGCAAGCCAGTCACTCTCATGATTTCATATTACTCTGTTTGTTTTTACTGCTTGTTTTCATAGTATTAACCAGTATGAGATGTTATGGTTCATTTATATTTCTTATTGATCTCCTTCAATAAAATAAAAGCTCTGTTCTGAGGATCATGTCTGTCTGTCTTGTTTATTGCCCATCTGTAATGAAAAACTGGATGAAACACAATGTAAATGTTTGATAAATTTTATTAAAAGAATAAAAAGTTTTAAGAAAATATCTTTGATATTAGATTTTATTTGCTTCTCAAAGTAAGATAATTCATCTTATTCATCTTCAAAAGCCCTAGATGCCAAATAAATAGCACTTCACATAGCATTCAAAGGATGAGTTCATTGATATACTACTGTAATTTTCATATATCTATTAAAATACTTCAGAATAGTCTAGGCTCAAATTTAAACATTCAAGTCATTTCTTCTGTCCCTCTTTCTGTCTCTCTGCAAATATTAACAATGTTTTCTCTAGGTATTAAAATTATGATGTTTATTTTTTTGTCACCAACTCTCTTATTTTGGGGGGAGGGTTGGATTTCTGTGGTGTAGAAACTTTCTTATTTAATACACTCATGATCAGAGATGATAAATCAATTAAAAATTAAAATTTAAGGCAGAATCATCAGAATGATGGATAAATGTTGCTTTAATCAGGGTGTGATTAGTTTACTAACAAACTATCAGGCATAGTCAGAAGGTCCCTAAGGAATAACTTTGACATTTCTATGGCATCAGAAATTCCAAGAGTTTAAGAGGTTACTTCCTTGAAGACCGTGAGAAAGGCAAGAACTCTTTTGGCCAAGACCAAATTAATTATAATACAGATCACAATCCCAGTTATGTGCACATCCCACACAAATGATCTGGCAACCAGCACAACAGGTCCTCTTCAATCCTCTTGTACGATCCTTGAGGACAAAAATACGTATGCGTCCTAGAAAATGCCTAATAGAGGGAGAATTCAGTTTGTCATTTTACTTTTAGGGAACATGTCAATGTGTTTAATGGTGATTGAGGAAATGCATAAATTGAAGTCATGAACATCTTTTTTTGAATTTTCTATTTTTTACAGTAAGTATGAATTCTTTGAATCATAAACATATATGGTAAAGAAAACTAATCAAAAGATTAAAAGGTACCCTGGCCAGTGTTACTTGGTTGGAGTGTTGTACTGAGACTAAAGGGTCATGGGTTTGATTCCTGGTCAGGTCACATATACAGGTTAGAGGTTCAATCCCCCTTTGGGAATGTATGAGAAGGCAACCAATCAATGTTTCTCTCTCACATAAATTTTTTATGTCTCTCTTTCCCCACCTTTCTATCTCTCTGAAAGCAATGAAAAAAAAATGTCCTTTGATGAGAATAAAAAATAAAGTAAATAAAACTTAAAAGGTAATTTTTCAGATTTTTTATTTGAATTACTGAATAGGATTCAATATATATGGTTTTCCCTGAAAACAGCTTAGTTTTAATTGCTTGTAAAGCATCTTTCACCTTGGCTGGTGTGGCTTAGTGGAATGCCAGCCTGATGTACAAAGAGTCACCAGTTTGATTCGCAGTCAAGGCATATGCCTAGTTTGCTCCTGCCAGGTCCCCAGTAGGGGGTGTGCGAGAGGCAACCATACATTGACATTTCTCTCCCTCTCTTTCTGCTTCCCTTCCCCTCTCTCTAAAAATAAAAATAATATATTTAAAAAGTATCTTTCTTCTACTATTATTTATTATCTTACCTCCAAAATATGACAATCCATACTGTTTGATGTGGAAAGATCTAAAACCTTAGTTTAGACTCTCAATTTTTAGATGAGGAAACTAACTATAAGATATCAAATAACTTACTCAATGTCAAACAAATTCTGTAAGAGCCCTCGTTGCAGGTCATGGCTCCTGAATTCAGTGCAAGCCTTTTACGTAGAGTTGAAACGCAAAATTTATAGTAATTGTTCTGTCCTCATTGAGAGATAGCATGACTCAGTAGAAACAGCTTCAGTTTTGAATCAGGTCTATAGTTATGTTTTACCTATGTTACCACTGGCTAGGTGCCCTTGATCAAATTACTTAACCTGTTTGAACTATAATTTCTTCCCAGTTTGGGGATTATTAAATGAGGTACATTCTAAATAAGACCCAGCATCGAGAGTCTTTCTATGAATATTTCTGTTATATGTAATTTAATTAATAAATGTCTAGTAATTTCAGACTTTCTACATTTGTGTGTGAGCTGGAATATGAGTAGATATTGTACATTTGAAATCTGAGCTCTTCTGATTTCCAAATCCAGCCATCTGGGTTCATGCTTTGCAGTTCATTGCTTCTTTAACTCTCCCATGACAACTGTTATTGCTGCATCATTCAAACTGCTAAAATAAGAGATTTCCATTCTTTTGGAGTATTTTAAAAATCACTGAGAAAAGTTACTGAGGCCTAAGACCTTTCAAACATGCTCAAATATCAAGGCAGGTATCTCATGTGATATCTGAATGCATCAAGGTATAATATGGAGGAGTGATGGAAAAGAAAGATAATATTGTTGCAATGATTTCTCAAATAGGATTCATGTGAAATAATCTCTTTCAGTTTTCAAAGAAGTACTTCAAAATTTTGGCTTAACCTTTCATTTGAATGTCATTGTTTAAATTTATATACAAGGAATTTCATAATTTTAAGCTCTCACTTGTCTTGTGCTTCTTTGTAAGCCAAGGACTATTTAACCAATGCCAATAAAATGGCATTGGTCTTGTCAAGATAGGATAAATTATACCAAACAAAATGACATCACTCATGTCAACCAAGATGGCTGCCAGTCAGCCATGACATTTTGGATTGAGAAGGAAACTACCTAAGTCACAATAGACACATCTGGTAAGGAGGCACAACTAAGATGTCTGCACACATGACCAGAACAGCTGTGTTTGCAGAGTGGGACCACCCATAGAGAGGCTCCTGAGGAAATTCCCCATTCGGTGCCAAGACACTCATCAAGAGACCCAAAAGGGTGGAGTACACCACTCCCGAGGGCATAAGTGAGGCAGGTTTCAGCCACTACTGAGACAACTGAGCTCCACAGGCCACAGTGCTGCTACACGACTTGCTGATCTCCCTTGGCATTGGCCACCGGAGGGTCTGCTCTGCTAGATCCGGACAATATCCTCTCTGACCTGACCTGTGAGACTGGTTCTTTCTTGCGAGATGCAGACAGCTCTTTTTTACAATGCTGTCTGCCAGACCAGTTTGCTGAGACTCTGGGACTCAGGTTCGTTATCCCCCATTGATTGCTGTGCGTGTCTGTTACACCGATTCTTCCTAGATCATTACAGTGTGAGTAGGAAGTTAATGCATGTTGAGTTTCTACTTTGAGTGAACCTGCATTCAATAAACTCTGAGTGAATGCCATAGTTACTTTGTATGATTCTTGTCTATTTCTTGGTACAGGTTGCTCTGTGGGAAGCTAGCCAAGCAGTTGCCTGACTGACCATTAGGAAAGACTATATCACAAAACATACACTCGTGACATTTTCCCTGAAAATATTTTTTCACCTTGACAGAAGAGATTGTTTCCTAAGACACTGAAAGACAAAGTAAGTGCTACCATAGTATAACTACCACAGCGTGGTATTCTGAGCTTTAAAATGACATCCTTTTGTGTTACTCAAGAAGTTGTTTTGGGAATTGGGTAGATCCCTGGGCAGTGCTTCCAAGGACACCAGTACTCAGATCATGTGACTCAGTCTAAAGAGAAGGTTTAAACTATGCCCCTTTCCTGACAGACTTTTATTGAAAGAAGGCACATAAAAAAATGTTGCCTCTTTTTCGATGTGAAAAAAATAATAAGGATGGAGGAAGGCATAAGTCAGATACTCTCTGCTTTGAAGGAAAAACCACAGACCATCTAAGGTGTGCCGCATGACTGTGTTTCACAAAGAAAGCAGCAAAATTAGAGGGGCAGAGGTTTGCGGGAGCAGTGATCAAAGCAAAGTGAGAGCACATGAAAAGAAGAGTACCAGGACTGTCACTGAGGGATTTCCAGAAGGTTAATTATGTAGCTGGAGCAAAGAATTACCAGGCTTAGGACAAAGGTCCTTGGACACACGTATTTTAAAAGGAAAGAATAGCAATAATTAGAATTTAGCATGAATGAAAAATAAAAACAATGACTTTTATCAGCAAAAAAACCAATTGAGATAGAATTTTAGATGGAGGTCATATCCCCTGTGACAAAAGTTATGAAGTGATAAAAGTGTATTGCTACTGGTGGATAATGACAAGGAAAAGTGGAATTAAATTTCTAATTACAAAAATCATGTGTTTATGCAAAGGTCTAGTCAATTTTTCTACAGTCAGAGCTCTGACTCACTCCACACAAAGCCAATTTTGCAATACATTTGGGAGATAAAAAAGCAATCAATTGTGGTTTGAAATGATAAAGGAAGTAATTGTGAACAATTTCCAAGTCTTTAGCTATGATTAAAAAAAAGCAACACTTGAAATAAACAATTGAGTAAAAACTTAAGTTGTATTATGTTGTTTGTGAATTTTGTATTGTTTAAAGCATAAGTGAGAGACAAGGGCACTACAAGAAATCTTAAATGTATTGTTAAGCTCCTGGAGTAACTGAGTGAAAAGAAAAATCCCTAGTTATTGTTTAAGGGTTATTTAAAAGGAAATGTGCTGAGAAATTTCATTTAAAATGTTTTTTAAAAAACTAAAATCTGGCTTACTCTAAAGAGAATTTAAAAATTATGCTTCTGCAAGAGGAAACTTAAAAAACAAATTCAATTTAATGCTTGCTACAAGGGCCCATGGTTACAAATACTACGTATGTTATGTGATGAGGATGTACAATTTCCTTCTCTATGATATTTAATACTGCTCAGCATAGGCGGGACAATAAAACATCTATGCATTATTGAGATGAGAAAAAATGGCCTGATACGCTCAGCTGAATATAGACTGAAGCCAGTATAACAAGCAAACAAAACAGAAACGAATTCATAGATAAAAAACAGTTTCACAGCTGTCAGAGGGCGTGTTGTGGGGCTGGATGAAATAGGTGAAGGGATTAAGCAAAAAAAAAGCTCATAAACACAGACAGGAGGTGATTACCGGAATGAAATGGGGGTGGGAGCAGGTAGAAGAGGTTAAAAGGGGGTTTAAATGGTGATGGAAGGAAACCAGACTTTGGTGAACACCCAGAACAATATACAGATGATGTATTACAGAACAGTACACATGAAACCTATAAAATTGTATTAACCAATGTAACACAAAAATTCAATAAAAATTAAATAAAAAATAAAAGCAATAGAATATTAAACTCATGAGGAAAGGTCATGTCGGATTTGATTGCTTGTGGAGATGCTTAAAAATTTTCAGTTCCATAATACTTTTAATGTGTAGAATATTTTATTCTGAGAAAAAAAATCTGCAAGATTTTTTTTTGTACATCTGTTACCAGTGGAAGCAGGGCCCTTGTGGTATCTAAAGGAAAAAAATTTCCTGAGACCTGCACAGGAGGATGTGGCTCTGTGGTATGTTTTACTGATGGTGTACAATTAAGGGGGTTCTTCCCCTGTCTTCTCAATGTCCCATCTCCACCCATCTCACCGTGGAAAAAGTCCCATCCTGTCTTCAGTAGGGCCAAGAGGAAGACCCCAGATGAGAGTTTACCCTCCATATCAAAGCACAGTCCAGTCCAGCATCCAATGAGCTTAGTGTGTGTTTCCAGCTGTTGTCCATATCCGGCTTCTGCCTGGAGCCAGTTTTGGTAGTTGCACAGTGATGGGCTATGTGGCTTCCATGATGGCACGGCAAGAGAGAGACAGCTGCTTTGTTCCCCTAAGACTACAATAACTTGGATGTGTGATAGATCAGGTGCTTTCTGAAAATGACCAATCAACAACTTTCCAAAATTTCATGGGCTTTAGATAGGCCCACCTCCCAATAAACCTTGTTTCTCCCCAGGCTGGACTGACAGGTCCCTTTGGTGCAGCACTCCTCCCTGTGCCATTTTGACTTCCGCTGTGCATGTGCCTGCCTTCCCCTACTCCTGCCTGACGATCTGCTAAAGAAGGTGGAGGGGGAAGGGATGGGTGGTAATCCTCTTGGAAAAATGCTGTAATATCCTGGGGTGTGAGCTGTAGCTTCCTGGATAGCAGGCAGGCTTCTGCTTCCCAGTTTATTAAACTCAATGTCTAGTTCCCTTTGCTCCTCTTTTCTAGCTAAATACCGCCAGTAATGTAACTGTTCACAGTGTGTGGGAGATAAGAGGTGGTTAAAACTGAAGAGAAAGTTTAAATCATGCTTTTTCCAGACAGAACTCTATTGATACTGGGTATATATAAAAATTTGTCTCTTGTGATGTTAAAAAATAGTCAATAAGGATGAACGAGGCACAAAAGCAAAAGTCAGCTAGATCTTAAACAGTGTTGTAAGACTTAAAACCCACCCTTGCTGTTTTCTCAGGCCTGCAACCAAGGACCACCAGTGTGTGACCCCAGTTCAAAGTGGAGAGAAAGCCTACTCTCACTGTCTCAGAAAGAGATGATATGCTCATGAACTCTGGTACCACCACTAAACTCATATTTTTTGTTTGGTTTTGCATGTAAGCAATTTATCATTTGTTTATTTTTAGTTTTATTTTTCATTGTTGTACAAGTATAGTTGTCTCCATTTTCACCCCACCATGGCCCCCTGCTCCACCCATCCCCACCTCCCACCCTCAAACCTACCCCCTTTGGCTCTGTCCATGTGTCCTTTATACATGTTGCGTGATGGACCTTCCCCTATTTTCCCTCATTATCCCTCTCACCCCTCCCTTCTGGTCACTGTCACTTTGTTCTTAATTTCAATGTCTCTGGTTATATTTTGCTTATTTGTTTATTTTGTTGATTAGGTTCCACTTATAGGTAAGATCATGTGGTACTTGTCTTTTACTGCTTGGCTTATTTCACTTAGCATAATTTTCTCCAGTTCCATCCATGCTGTCATGAAGGGAAGGAGGCCCTCCTTTCTTTCTGTTGCATAGTGTTCCATTGTGTAAATGTACCACAGCTGTTTTTTTATCCACTCATTTACTGGTGGGCACTTAGGTTGCTTCCGGCACTAGGTTGTTTCCCTCACTTGGCTATTGTAAATTGTGCTGCTATGAACATTGGGGTGCACAGGTTCTTTTGAATTGGTGCTTCAAGATTCTTAAGGTATAATCCCAGCAGTAGTACTGCTGTGTCAAAAGGCAGTTCCATCTTTAGTTTTTTGAGGAAATTCCATACTGTTTTCCACAGTGGCTGTACCAGTCTGCATTTCCACCAACAGTGTACTAGGGTTCCCTTTTCTCCACAACCTCTCCAACACTTGTTTGTTGATTTGTTTATGATGGCCATTCTGACTGGTGTCAAGAGGTATCTCATCGTAGTTTTAATTTGCATGTCTCTAATGGCTAGTGATACTGAGCATGCTTTCATATGTCTCTGGGCCCTCTGTATGTCCTCCTTGGAGAAGTGTTTGTTCAGGTCCTTTGCCCATTTTTTAAATT
Source organism: Phyllostomus hastatus (assembly GCF_019186645.2). NCBI lineage: Eukaryota > Metazoa > Chordata > Mammalia > Chiroptera > Phyllostomidae > Phyllostomus > Phyllostomus hastatus. The sequence goes on along the minus strand of NW_025333709.1, from coordinate 28,504,990 downwards.
GGGTTGTTTGTCTTCTTGGAGTGGAGTTGTGTGAGTACTTTAAATATTTTGGAGATCGTTCCCTTGTCCCAGGTATCATTGGCAAATATATTTTCCCATATGGTTGGTTCCCTTTTCATTTTACTGCTGCTTTCTTTAGCCATGCAGAAGCTTTTTATTTTGAAGAGATCCCATTTGCTTATTCTTTCCTTTATTTCCCTTACTCTAGGGGGCATACTGGTGTATTACAAGGCCACAGTAATCAAAACTGCCTGGTACTGGCATAAGAACAGACACAGAGATCAATGGAACAGAATAGAGAGCCCAGATAAACCCACGTCTCTATGGTAAATTAATATTCAACAAAGGGGGCAGAAGTATAAAATGGAGTAAAAACAGTCCCTTCAACAAATGGTGTTGGGAGATCTGGACCACTACATGGAAAAAAATGAAACTTGATCTCCAACTTACACCATACACAAAAGTAAATTCAAGGTAGATAAAAGTTAAATATAAGTCACGGCACCATAAAAGTCCTAGAGGAGAACACAGGAAGGAAAATCTCAGCTATTCCACACATGTAAGGAGTTTATTTTGAACATCTCAGAAAACAGGAGCTGTTCTCAGTCCCATCAAATCTAATCCTAAAATTTTTATATTTTAATGTTAATTCATCCATTGAGCTTGTCTATGAATCCTTGTTTCTTTTTTTAATAATAAACATTTTTTAAAGATTTATTTATTTATTTTTAGAGAGGGAAGGGAGGGAGAAAGAGAGAGAGAGAAACATCAACATGCGGTTGCTGGGGGCCATGGCCTGCAACCCAGGCATGTGCCCTGACTGGGAATCAAACCTGCCATGCTTTTGTTCATAGCCCGCACTCAATCCACTGAGCTATGCCAGCCAGGGCTGAATTCTTTTTTCTTTTTAACCAATTTGTTACCTATATTGACTCCATTTCTTTGTGTGCTAGAGTCTACATTTGACCTGCCTCTTTTTCTGGTAGAAACTCTTTACCTCTTTAATTTACACTGTCCCTCATCTTGATTTACCCCTCAAGGCATTGCTTGCTTTTTGCTCATACCCAGCCATTAATTTTTTTGGTTCCATTAATTAAGGTGTTGTGAACAAATAGAACTCATCTTACTGAAAGAGTTATGTGTCCTGGGTGTCAGGAGCTGTGTAGAAAACCAATGCAGAAATCCACTCTTTCCTTTTAAGCTGCACTATGATGCACCTAGGAAAGGTGTGCTCAGGTACAATGTTTCAGTTTCTCTGAAAAGACATAATCTCACATCCTGGCATCTACAAGCAATCACAGAGGTTGCACAAACCCACTGTGCTAGAAAGTGAAGGCCAAGGGGCCATCGCTGGGGACAGTGTGCCATGAGGGAAATGTTTTGGGCTGGGGTTGGGGCAGAAAGCCTGAGTGCTGGCCATCTCTGACACTGGCTCCCGGACCTGGAACTGGTCTATATGTTCGGTTAGGCCAGTTTTTAGGCCTCACTATGCCTGTACACCATCGTGGATCTGGTGAGAATGCAGACTGCTGGTCACTAGGTATGGAGTGAGGTTTGCAGTTCTGTGTTTTTAACAGCCCCCTCATGCTGTTGTCTGTGGGCCGCACTTTGAGTGGCAAGACTCTAGGTTGTGTCTGTAAAATCAAAGAGCTGGGCCACAGGGCCTCTACAGTCTCGAAGTATGCTTGGGTTCTCTGTTTTTTTTTCCCCCCCTAGAACCAACACTTTTGGAGCTGTATCTTATCCAGTTTGCATTTCTGAAAAAATTCATTTCTCTAAAACATCTCAGTGAAAATGGTACTGACTGAAGACCCAGGAAATGCTCATCCAGACCATTGGAGGGGGAGGAAGTTTACCCATGAGTATGTAATGTCTCACAAAGATATTAGTTTTCACATCACCGTGAGAGTACGAGGGATCTGAAATGTGGCTTATGGCTCGAAGGCACAGTGACATATTTAGGTGTTTGTTTCTTTCCTTCTGAGTGGTATTTCTTAGCTTTCTAAATTTTTTAAAGTTACCATTTTTTTAAGTTACATTTACATACACTACAAAAACTTATGTTCTAGTATAGCAGGGATATAAACTGACTTTTTTTGATAAGTCAGATAGATTCAGAAGGAAGTTACTAGATAGAAGAGGATAAGAATTATTATAGAAAGGGCACTGATCATAAGTGAGTGGTTTAAAAAGGGCTATCATCTCTTATCTCTTATAATGAGATGGACTCACTTTGAGTGGAACCCTGATGTAAAGATATCAAAATTTAAAAATATTCATGAAAGGCAAAAAGCCAGGGAAAGTAGTGGTCACAAAATTTTATGCAGTGCCAGAAGAAAGAAGAGTGTATTATAAGAAAACATGGACATTAGGTACGTAAATATATTGCTAAGTTTTAGTAAGAGCAAATGTATCAACATTTCCTGAAATAAGGGTCAGTCTAAGAATGCATCAGGGCTGATGTTGAAGTATGACCCAGGGAAATGAGAAGCACATTAGAAAGTCCATTGTCTGGAAGATCTTTTCTTTAAGACATAGACATTTTTGATATGCCACTTGAACTTGTCAGGAGGCAAAACTAACAACCTTAATGTTTAACTTGTTATTTCTCAAAAATAAAACAGATAACAGTGCTAGTTAATAGGATTAACTATAAAGAAAATAATAGGAAGAGAGTCTGCCATAAAAGTGATAATTGTGACAATCATGATTTAAGCTGTTATCAAAAATTAAGAAAAGTTATAAAGGTGATCCCTTTGTCTTCCTGTACATAGTTATCATACCCTTTGTCTATCCACCAGCTCAAGACAGAGAAAGGAGACAGCAGAGCCATGGATGGAAGTAACCTGAGTGTGCAACTCACCACGTGGAAGAAGGCAGCAAGGAACGGAAGTGTAGAACTGCTGTATGACTGAGAAATATTTTTATACTCTGTTAGTCACTGGAATTCAGTGGCTATTTATTATAGTAGCTAGGTTACACTAACAAATATAGAGATTTATATTAGAAGTGGGGCACTACTATAAGAAAACACTAAAACTTGTGACTTGGTTAGCAGTCCCATTGTGGGCAGCAAAGGTAGATGGAGATAAAGCTGGAGACTGCTGTTTACCATGGCAAAGGTTTGATGAAACTGTCACCTGGGATAAGTTGGAAGGTAGATCAAGGGCCTACTAAGCCTGGAGCTCTTAGGAAAGTTGTTGGAAAAAGCCAGGATATTAGGGTATGTTGGTTACCTCTTTTTGGAAAGAATAATTGACTAGCCTTCAAGCAGAAATCATAAGGCAATCATTTTACACAACTATAAAAACTGATCAATAGTTTCCAGGGTCCAAATAATAGGACATTAAAGTGAAAAGGCATCAAAGGCGTAAGGAGCTCCACACTTCCCAATCATGGAACTACACAGGGTGGGGCCAAGAGGTTTATAGTTGTTCCTACGAAAAATAATATAATAATTAATAAATAGCCATACAAGAATAAACTCTGTTTTGCATACTCATAACTGTAAACCTGCTTTTGCCCTACCCTGTGTATAATGAGGGGAATTGCCTTTCACTGCAAGCCTATTATTTTAGCTTTCAGCAGCCCTCTAGGCACTAGACTTGAGCTAGTTCTTTCTTTTTTTTAAGAATGGTGGTAGTGAAGAAAGTGATATGGGGGCAGGGGAGACTTGAACTGTATCTAGGAAGGGTTTTTGAGTGCTGTTTCTGACCATGAGACTCATAAAGAAGTAAGATTTTTGAGGGAACTATTTTTCCATTTTCTCTTCATTTTTTTTTTGACAGAACTGAATTGCTAAGAAAACCATGAATCTAGTGGAAAATACCTTGTGACTCTGAACCAACCCTTAGCCTACACCTCTAACTTGCTGTAACAGGAAAAGTTGTGCAGATTTCCATGCCCCAAAGAGGGCAAACTCTCCTGCATTCTCCAAGTGGGCAGAACCAAGGGCTCCGGAGTACAATGGCCAGGGTGGTTCCTCCAAGATAACCAAATCCAGGTCCAACCCGAGCAGAAGATTCTTCAGCATGCCTATCTAGCAGGACCCCGTTATCGCTAGGGACCAGGAACTGCTTTGTGCTTCCTATTTTCACTTCTTTGATTAGGAGTTTTTATTGTACACATCCTGTCCCTGCTCCATCATTGCATTGGCTTGTCTGTGTTCGTTGGAGAGGGAGCAAATTTGTCATTTTAATTTATATGTTACTGCATTAGGACTAACAAAGAAGACTGCATATTACCTAGACTTTGAATTAGGTTCAGCAACTAGATGTGGCTTTGTATCCCTTCCTTTTAAGACAGGAGTGAGTGTTACCATAGATTGAATGGTTATGTCTCCACAAAATAATTCATATGTTGAAAATTAGTCCTCAATGTGAGGATATTTGGAAGTGGACCCTTTGGGAGATGATTAGGTATCATGAAAGCACAGAACCCTCAGGAATGAGATCAGTGCCCTTTAAAAAACATTCCCAAATGCTTTCTTGCCCTTGTGCCATGACATGACACAGTGAGAGCGTGGCTGGCTGTGAGCTCGGAAGCAGGTCCTCAGCAGACACCCAGTCTGCCGGAGCTTTCATCTTGGACTTCCAGCCCCCAGAGCAGTGAGAAGTAAATTTCTGTGATGATGTAAGCCACCCAGCCTATGGTATTTTTGTTATAGCAGCGCAGTGGACTAAGGCAAGTATCTTCTAAGAACAGAAAGAAAGATGCAGCAGGTAATTGGTGTTAAGAAGGAAGATCTATAGCAAAATCTTTCACCAAATTCATGTCTTCTTTTTCCTGAGCTCACAGGCTCCCTCACAGTTAGGTAAACATATGACACCGAGCTACAGCCAATGGGCTGTGAGCTGAAGTGACCTGCTCAGCTTAACAGAGAGAACCCTAAAAAATCTTACACACTTGAGCCTTCAGAATCTTTCTCCTCTCGGATGCTGGCCCCCTTGATCTTTGAGGACCTAGGGGAGGGCAGAGGCAGCATGTTAAAGAAATCTGTGTTCTGAATTACTGTGTGGACGAAAGTTCCCCACCCATGTACATTTGGAAGTAAAGGAGAATAGAGAATAGTGTTTAAAAGCATGGAGTTTTGATTCACACTTGAGTCTAATTCCTCCACTCACTATCTGTGTGAGTTCAAGCCAGTCAGTATCCTCTCTGCACCTGTTTTCTTAAATGCAGAGTGGACATAATTGTAGTACCTATACTAAGGAATTGGCCTGAGGATTGTCACCCTGGAACCCATTATCTTCCATGTGTTACATTATTCATTCTGTGTGTTATGTGAAAGAACCAGGGGAGCAGTCTGATTTTATTTACTGTTGTAACCTCAGAACCTGGAACAGGGTGTCACACACACTAATTGTATCACGGATATTTTAAAAATTTGTAAGTAAGGCATGTAAAAAACTTATGGTATCTAGAGCATGACAGATTTAATGAGTATTACATAGCATCATTATTGAATCAAGATAATGTTATCTATTATAAAAATACTTAGGTCTTAGTATTTTTTTATTTTGCAACATATTTTTATGGAATCACAATTGTTCATTATTATCCATTTCTGTTTGACTAGTTAGTGATATAAATGTGAAAATAATTGATAAATGAATATGTTGTTTTTCATGGTTTAAGTTTGTTGAAATATAGTAAATAGTAATAGCAGTTGAGGATTATCTTAATGTAGTTAATAAAGCTACATTAAAAATATCATTGAGTAAGAAAGCATGGTTTTAAGTTAATCCTATGACTATAATTATTAATTTCTGAAAGGTATTACTATATTTTGAAAAACTTGTACATTTTCAAGCTCCATCAAAGTAATATGGTTTTCTACAACAGAATCTGTTAATCATGGCCTTGATAACATTTCAAGTGGACAGTTCTATTTTGAGGAGCTATTTTTGCAAGTAGAATGTTTAGCTAAATATGTGGCATCTACCTGCTAGTACCACTCCTCTGCCCCCACGTGACAAACACAAACATTTCCAGGCATTGCCAAACATTCCTGGGAAGGGTAATTGCTCCTGGTTGAGAACCAGTGAGGCATTGCTTTCATCCACTTATTTAGTAATTAAAAATTATTTATTGAGCATTTACTTTGTGCCTGGTGTTATTCTAACACTATGGATATGATAATGAATAAAACAGAAAGTTTCTCCTCTAATAAAGTTTGTGTTTTGGAGGAATAGATTATAGAATAAACAAAATGATCCATAATATAAGGTCAGGCAGTGAGAGTTGATATAAAGCAAATAAAGCTAGGAGTAAGGACTGTATTAATTAGCCATGTTTTTTATTTTCTGAATTCTGATGTTTTGACATCTGGGACTTGTTGACTCTGGAAGGACTGTTCCTCCCCAATTAGTCAATATCTAGAGGCAGTAGACATGTTGCCTGAGTACATGCTTTTTAGTGCAAACTAACCAATCCAGAGCACTTATCCTCAACGGCTTCCTCTAGGTTCTTACACTCCGGATTACTCTCCGGCTATAATCACACCAGGGGCAGGCATCAGACAACTAGGGACAACCCTCATGCCCCAGAGACTGCTCAAGTTATTCAAACTAGCCAGTCCTAGGGTTGTTTACCCTGCCCACCTTACCTGCCCCTTTCTAAGGAAACTACAGTAAAGCTGCTTGCTTACAGTCCACCTGCCCTTTCCCTTTGTCTTGTGACCAACGCTGGTGCTTCTCCGTGTCAGCCCCCATGGTGTGGTGTGCCCCCTGCTGGGGGAGCTGTGAGTAAGAAACTAACTTTTCACTGGCATTATCTCCTGATCTATTGGCTTTACTATGGCTATAAATATTTTTATTAATGCACTATATGTTAAGAAAGGATAAAGAGTAGCAGATTCAGGCATGAGGGGAGAATGCCCACAGGGCAGAAAGTATAGCTGTTGAGGCACATTGAATAACAAAGTCAGATTAACAGCTTGTTCCTTCCTGAGGGGACGAGCTTGGAAGAAGGCCACTGCTCCAGGGCAAGTGGTGTAAGTGGCTGTGAGAAGGTGGGAAGGTGTGCCAGCAGAAGGGCTCAGCAGAGTGACTGGTGGCATCACCCATTGGGGGCAGGGGAGAAGCTCACACTGCACCTGCATGAGCTGCGGGTGCCCAGATGCCCACCCTGGATCCTTCTGCATGGCTGGGAATTCTTGCCCTGTCTAAAGATGGCAGCAGAAAGAAGGTCGAAGACACTGGGGTTTTGACAAAAATGGCAGACACTAATGCATCACAGGAAGAGCCAGATATTTGGCTGCACAGGAAGTTCTGAGCCAAGCCTTTAAAACTGGAGCACACTGAGAAACACCAGGCCTGCCTGTGGGTTGGTCTGTGAATCTCTCTGTAGGGCTGGAGGTCTGGAGGCCCACTGGAAACAGCCTCAGCACCTCTCCTGAATGGAAGACATGACAGAGCTGGTGGGGCTGCAGGTGACCTGCCTGGCCAAGCACACAAACACTCTGGTGAGCTGATGGCTGGACTAAAGGCAGCTCCAGAGGACAGAAAGTGACACTGTAAGAAGGACAGGCTGATGCACACAGTCTCCTGAGACGCTTGGAGCTGAAATGTGGTTGGGAATGCTGAGCTGCAGACTTCTGTGTTTCTGAAAGACAGTATTTTTGAATGGCATGTCTTGAAACTGGTCTGGCTTGGCAGAGGGAGGCAGAGCTATTTGTTTTGGGGTGCTTTTGAAGGGAGTGGGACTTAAACAGAAAGGCTCATGCGCGCTCGCTCTCTCTCTCTCTCTCTCTCTCTCTCTCTCTCTCAGGTTCTTGGTATGGAGAAGTTGCTCTCCTGGTATAGGGGTTCTTGCTATGGGACTTTGAAGCTTGGTGCAAGCTCTCTCCCTCTGGGCTTTTGGAATTTGAACATTCTGGGCCTCTGGCCTTGCTCCCTGCATGGACATGAGTGCTTGTGGGATGAGGAGATATGGAGCCCACCAGGGGTTTAGACCCCCCAGAGGATGGAAGCACAATCCTGGAGGAAGGGTCCCAAGAAAAGGTGCATGCCTCCCTGGGCTCCAGCACCTGGGATGCCATGACCCAGTGCAGCATGGCATATGGTTCCTGGACCGATACGTGGAGACTGAGGACAGCGCATCACAGATCCTGAAGGAGAGAGTCACTGAGAGAAGATGGCAACTTTGAAATCAACAAGTGCACATTCCAGAGAGGATGGAGATCTGTTTGTGCAACTGGCTTGAGGACAGATAAGGAAATGGGAAATTTCTGGCCATGGTTTTGGCTTATAGCCTTTTTGGGAGCAAGGGAAGTTCTGGGTCTCATGGGAGAGCAGGGCTCTGAGCAGGAATGTCCTCAGCCTCCACAAGATTGGAACCTTGTTGATAAAAACCTGTTTCCTTCAACCAAATTGCTGAGTCATATATAAGGGCACCAAGTGGCCAAAACCCAGTTTGCATGGTTACAAGGAGGTTCCAGGCTATAGGACCCATGAAGGCAAGTCCTGAGGCAGAAATGTGATGTGTGTGTCCAAGGAAAAGCAAAGAGGCCAGTGTGACTGGGGCATAAGGTGTGAGAAGAATACAAAGTAGTGGAATTGGAGAAATATCCAGGAGCCAGAGCACATGGGACTCTGAAGGCCACTGTTAAGTTTCTGTCTGAGTGTGATGGGAAACTAATGTTGTAAGTCTAGTAGCAGGGAAGTACTTAATTTAACTTGCACCTTATAAAATGCCCTGCAGATGCTATTTAGAGAACAGATTTTAGAGGGGGAAAGAGTGGAAGCTAGGAGACCAGTTAGGAGGTCAGAAATCACTGTGACTTGTACTAGGGTTGTAGCCATTGGGGAATATACATTTTGAATGTAAAATCGATAAGAACAGTAGGATGTGCTATGTAAGAGAAGGATGTTTTGATCTGAGTAACTAAGGGAATAAATAGTAATACTATTTTCTGATATAAAGAACACTGTGGAAGTAGAACAGGTATGAGGGGGTAAAAGCAAAATTCAGTGTGGAGCATTGTTAAGTTTTTGGTGCCTGTGCAACTTCTTAATACAGATGCTGAATAAGTAACAAGTATTTCTGTATATATGTATCACAGGTGTCTCAAGGAATGGGAGGGCTTGTATGATAAATTTTGGATTCACTAGTACATAGTATTTATTTTAGAGTTATTTATCTTAGAGACAGAAGAAGGAAAACAGCGCGCGAGAGAGGGAAACATTGATGTAAGGGGAAAACATCCATTGGTGGCCTCCTGTATACCCCCTGGTGAGAAACCAAATGGCAACCTAGGTATATGCCCTGACCAGGAATGAAACCTGCAACCTTTCGGTGCACAGGAAGACACTCCAGCCAGCTGAGTCACTGAGATTGGTGAGATCCATTCATGACTATATGTTCTGATTATAGATATAAAACAATAAATAAAAATGAGTAGTATGTGTTTAGCCTTGGAAAATATGATGTATACAATGTTACAAGTATACAATGTTACAAGCATAATAGAGAATAAAGAAGGGAAAAGTTATATGGGATTTTTGGTAATTCCTAGGTCATTCACAATGAAGTTAAAAAAAAAAACTTTACTGCAGTCTTCCGCAGGCTGTTGACAGCTGTCACTTGATCTTTCTGCTTCTTAAAGTGCAGATTTATTGGAGGAGAGAAAAGATGTGGAATGGCGGTATTTTTCTCCCCTTTTTGTAGCTTTCACTCTATCATCTAAAATTTTAATTAATTAATTAATTTAAAACTCTTTGCCTGGCTCATTACTGACCCCTCCCCCCTTTTTAAGTGTCTTCCTTTGGTAGGATGCTAGACAACAGAACTCACATAGGTAATGCATAGAGCAGTATGGATTCCAGTCGGTCTGTGTGGATTAGCATAATATGGTCCATCTGCTTACTTCTCTTAAAACGCATTGCCAGCATAAACACTAATGAGTCCTTTGAAACCATTATTGTATAACTCTGTCTTGGCTAGACTGAATCAAACTCTCTGAGAATATAGTGCTAGTAAGTTCAGTTTATATCTGAATCCTTTTTCTTGATCTATTCCTCTAGCTCTTGATAGCCTTGAATACTGAAAATACAAAAATGTGAAAGTTGAACACATATATTACAAATATAAAATATATTTACTTACTATCTTTACTTTACTATCTACTTACCTAAGTACTCTTCTATTTATGTAATAAAAATGATGGAAAGATCATCTGTGGGCATAGATTTTGAAAGATCAATTTTTCGAAGGCCTGGGCGGTAGTTAGGATGAGAGAGAATGACAGAGCTTTACTATACCCAACAAGGTTTCCTATCGGGCTGATAACTCCCAGTAATGATGGAGAGTGGCAAACTGCAGAGGTGGGCTACCAAGAGTGCAGTGCATCAGACTGAAGACAAGTTGTCTATAAACTGAACAAAAAGCCAGACTCAGAGAAGGAAATTATGAAGGGTTAAAGCAAATACACATTTGAGGACAGAAAGTAAAAGGTTATGTAAACCATAAGAGAATAGTTTTATAACTGCAACAACCTGGAAACGTAGCTCAGCTTTAAACATAGTACTGGACAGAGAAATCTGATTTTCAAGAGAATAAAATTCAGCTGTGCTCACGTGTGCACACATGCACACACACAGGAGTGCCTCTTGCTGTGCCAGGAGTCTGTAATTACAGAATACCTGGTTCAAGTGGCTCTCTCTGTGCTTTGCCAAGCAGAGGGACATTTTAACTTCATTGTGGATATGGATGACGTTATCTCAGAGGAAACAGCTACTGGAAAAAGTAGCTTTTTCTTAGAATCCTCTAGCTGAAGTGTCAGACTCTTGACTGGGTCTCTCGTTTTGCTGCATGTTTTTGTGATTAATTATTCTCAGGCAAAGTTTAGACATATTTGGGCTGGAGATGAAGATGTTTAATTTACAAGTGAACTGATCTGGAAGAGATGAGGGGAAAATTTTTTCCTTTGCCCAAAGTCTTTACTCTGGCAGACATGTGTTTCCTCTAATTAGTTGCTAGCTCTAAGACCTAGTAAATTAAAAAGATCTTATCAAATCATCAAGAATGCCTTTGGTTTTCTTAAGGCAAAAACCCTATGGTCAATTGTTAACCAATCCACTTAATCTTCAACTGATTTCATCCCATATAAATGCGGATACATATAAACCAATTTGCAGGTCCTCTTAATGTGTGTAGCCCACTCTCCTCCCCCTACTTCTTTAACTCTTCTTGATAATCGAACCAGACAGTAAGTTAATTATTAGTCCATTGCCATTCTTTTATGTATGCATGTTGTAATTATCACACTATTATCCTTATGGATTGCTCTTATTATAATTAACGATTTCCATTACAGTAATCATTGTCCTAGATGACCCATAACATCTACTCTTGGTGCATACAGAGTTAAATGCATATGGGGAAGGTCAAAGCTGGTTTATAATTAAACTTTTGAACATTATGTTTCTGCTAAAATTTTCCTCTTATGTGTGATTTAGGATTTCCTTTAGTCAGGGGTGAGCCTGAGAGAAGCAGTACCTGAGCACAGATCTTAGGGACACAGTTTACACAGAGGAGGCCTATCAATAGAAGTGCTACATGTCAATCAATATTTTCCTCCAACATTGTCATGAAAAAATGTAAAATACATTCGTTACTGGGCAGATGTATCAATTTTCTCCAATTTGAATGCTATATGCAAATTCACTGTAGGGCTTCCGTAATAAATTGCTGTAATCTGGGTGGCTTACACAACAGAAAATTATTTTTTCACATATATGAAGTCCAGAAATAGAAGATCAAGGTATAGGGAGGGTGGATTTCTTCTGAACCCCTTTGGGGAAGGATCTGTTCTATGTCTCTCTCCTTGGCTTATAGGTACTTCATTTAGAGATGGCTTAGAGATTCTTTCCTGTGTCATTATTTTTGTTTCATCCAATCCAGAAAGGTGGATGACTTCTGATTCACTACCACACACACAACAGTCATAGTGATAGAGTCAGCAGTTAGACAGATGTGAGCAGAGCAGGAACGATAGGCCCAGTACAGAATGTCACCAGAACAGAAAGCCCTTGGTGCCTACCAATGGGCAAAATTGAGAACACGAGTATTGTAGGGTGGGCCTTCACCCAGGGTGACCTTTCCTCCCCAAGCTTATTGCTGGCCATGTGGCTTAGACCCCCTGACATTTCATATCGCTGGTCTGGAGTTCAGACCCTCCCCTGACTTTTCCTCCCCTGCCATGTCACTAGTCATGTGGTTTGGACCTAGTTAGAGGAAGAACAAGGGGACTAGAGAATATCCTTATATGACTCCCTCGCATAACCACCTTCTTAAATATTAGCCCTCAGGACAGTGAAACTTTGACCCACAGCCTTAGGAACAAAGCCTTGGGGCTGTTGACTACAGCAACAGACTTTCCATTAAACTCAAGATAACATTTAGGCCCCAGTTGTGCTTCAGTTCTAGGCCCAGGAAAGAAGCAAAACCAGACAAAGTGGCACCATGGCTGACATCTGGACCAGCTATGATGACTAATGACCCCCTGCTCTGGCACCAACCAATCAGTGGAGACCATGACCTTGACAAGACACATGGAAAGCAGATAAATAGTCTATTGAGATCTGTCCTTTGGATTTCCCCTAGAGTCCTCCCCTTTGGAAAGCAAATAAAAGCCCTCAAGACCAGGGACTCAGGTGGCTCTCTCTTTGGAACATATTTGTGCCTTCCTCTCCTTTGTTTTCTCAGTGCCTCCCCCCACCCCCTTAGTATACCCATGCCTTTCGCCACCCACCTCTTTCCCCAGGCAAGCCCGCACAACCAAGCCTTTCCCCCTCTCCTTCCCCAGGCATGTTTTCTTTGCCTTTCATTCTTCTAATCTTCATGGGCCCTTTTATTGCCTCTCTAACTTGTTTCCTGAGCCCATGCAGCCCATTTGGTTCCCTTCTTCTATGGCTGACTTCTACCTCTGTGACATTCTAAATGAACTTTCTCTTGTATTTGAGTCTTGGGTCTGGATTCTGTCTTAGCCAACACCCTCCCTCACTCCAGACATAGACCCATACAAGTTCGTGGCCTGTTAGGAACCAGGCTGCACACCAGGAGGTGAGCAGCAGGCAGTGAATGAAGCTTTATCTGTATTTACAGCTGCTCCCCATTGTTCACATTCCTGCCTGAGCTCCACCTCCTGTCAGATCAGTGAGAGCATTAGATTCTTATAGGAGCTCAGACACTACTGCTGTGTATGCAAAGGATCTAGGTTGCATGTTCCTTACAAGAATCTAATGCCTGATGATCTGAGGTGGAACTGAGACCGTGATGCCAGCACTGGGGAGCTGCTGCAAATACAGATTGTCATTAGCAGAGAGGTTTGACTGCACAAAGACCATAATAAAGCAATTGCTTGCAGACTCATATCAAAACCCTACCAGTGAGAGGCAAGTGACAATTAGGCAGGATCTAGTGGCAGGCTATAAAGCCATCCCTCTCCACCCCACACTCCCAGGTCCATGGAATAATTGTCTTCAATGGAATCAGTCCCTGGTGCCAAGAAAGTTGGGACCTCTGGGTTGGAGCCCTGGTTCTTAAAGCGTAGCGTGCATGAAACTCACCTGGAGAGCTTACTCAAACACAGATTGCCAGGCCCTTGTTTCAGAGCTTCTAATTTGTTAGGTCAGAAGTTGCACCAGAGAACCTGCATTTCTAAGAAGTGCACAGTTAATGCTGCTATCATTGATCTGGGAGCACACTTTGAGACCAGTTGAACACTCTTCCTTACGGAGTCTCAGAATTTGTTTGCATGCAAACAAAGTTCCATGCAATCAGCAATCAGAATATTTTCCAATCTTAGTGTAAAACAATATCCCTATGTACTGTGTAGGTGAGGGAATAGTTCTGTTGCAATGTTTCAGGGGAAATTTCCACTAATTTTGCTAAAATCATTCATTGTCCATGCTTCTGAAAATCTTTATGGGCTATGCCTTGGAACCTCCAGTTCTTCCAAATGTTGCTACTGGATTGAAAGACTAGCATTTAAAATTGTACTGAGATTAATTTTATTCACTCTTTCTCTCTTTTAATAACCCATTGTCATTAGTAATTAACACCAAAGATGCAAACATACTAATGTATAATAGAACAACCAAATTAATTATTGAAGCTTTAAGCACCACTTGTGTCCAAATTTCAGTAAATTTTTTGAAGATGTATAAGCCAAATTATGAGCTAAATGAACTTGAATCTAAGTAAGGTGCCAAGTAAGGTGAATGTAAAGCCTTAAATTACTATAGGCTTGGGTGCTGGGATACTTTTGCTCTAAAATTGGGCTTGTATTTGGAATGTGACTTCCTGTCTTTCCATCCAGAAATTGGCAGGTATAGAAAACAGCAAGAAATAGAGAAGTTTCTTGTGCTTTCTGATATATTTTTCACTGAAGGAGAAAGTAAGTAGGAAAGACATAGAACTTATAAATCTAGGCAGAAAATAAGAATGAAGGGTAATCATGTGAAGAAAAATAATCTGACACAGTTACACTGTGAAAACAGACAGCAGATACAAAAATAGACCTATGGACAATCATAGCCAACTAATTAGAAATGGCTTTTAAATATGCCTTTCCTTTTGAAAACCCAAGCATTGTACACTTGTGTAATAAAACTGTAGTCCCACTCAACTGAAGCATCTTCAAAAGAACCATATTATGTTAGAACTTTCTTATCTGAACACAGAAAGTTTAATTACAAAAAAAAACATATACAAAAGAGGAGCCAAGATGTTGATTAAGGTGGAAGATAAAGATCCTTAATGAATACTGTCACAGCTGACTGTACTGGAATGATTTAGCTCAGAGTCAAGTACACTACTCTTTTACATCCTTTAGCTGATTGCCTGACTGACCTAATGACCTTGGGAAGGTGTGCTTGGAAGCACTTGTCGAAATCAACCTCAGAGGTACTGGGATGCTAAAGCTCTACAACCGAAACCTCCGGGAATAGATGGGAAATAGAGTATGATTTGGCTGTTGAACTGAGCTTGAGAAAGAAACATAAAAAAATCAAGAAATGCCCTCAAGCATGAATAAGTCTTAGTTTAAGACAATCTCATAACTTTGGCCTGACATACTACTGGTTTTGTAGTTCAACTACAGATTTTTTGATGTCAGGGATTTCTGGTTCAGAATTCTTGAAGTGACTGGCAATAGCCATAAAAAGAGTATTTGCTGACTTATTAACAGACAATTTAATGTCACTGACCTATATATACCTTCTCTGATCTACGCTGTAGTGATAAATAGAAATAACGAACTAAATTAAAGAAGATCAAATAATCAGGGTGAACGATGGGATTTAAGACATACAACTGGAATTATCAGCTTCCTGACACTACATCTATTCGACCATTTTTAGAGAAGCTAATGCAGATTATAATGTCAAGTTCAATGAATTCTGATTTCCATGGCAACACTTGGGCAATCTGAAGGCACCCACATGGTTATGAAACTTCTTGGCTTCACATTCTGGAGTCAGGGTTTAATCAGCTCTCTGTCCTATTGGGAATAGGAAACGTAGGAGAACATAAAGGGAGTCAGTATCTGCTGACAGCTGCAGTCTGTCACTTTCATTTTCATGAAGGCTAAATAATAAAGACCTTTCCTGGACCACAGACTGGGATTTTGAACAAAAATTTATCTCTTTTGCTGGTTCCAATAAAACGATGCCACACTTTGGTAATGTAATAAGAAACAGCCTTTAGAAAATGTCAAAGAAAATTTTCCTTCCCCAGTTCAGTTAAGATTCACCATTTTCCCCAATGTACTGTAGATCTCCAAATTGCTAATAGAGTTACTTAGCAAGGCTAGGTGTATATTGGACAGAATATATACAGACTACTCTATTCTAATCTCTATTATATTTTTTTAATCTAACATACTTCTCCCCTCCTCCAATTTGCCTGACCTATGTAGTTTGACAATTAGGGCAGGATCATGAAATATACATAACAACAAAGAGGAGATCACCATAATGATTTGCTGTTTTAGTGTATCTTTCATTCTTTAAGAATAACACTAGGAGCCCTGGCTGGTGTAGCTCAGTGGATTGAGCATGGGCTGCGAACCAAAGTGTCGCAGGTTCGATTCCCAGTCAGGGTACATGCCTGGGTTGCAGGCCATGAGCCCCAGCAACCACACATTGATGTTTCTCTCTCTCTCTCTTTCTCCCTCCCCTCCCTTTCTAAAAATAAGTAAATAAAATCTTAAAAAAAAGAATAACACTAAGACAGATAAGGGCCTATCCTCCATTATGTCTGTGAGATATTATGTCAAAGATTTCTTTTGTAGCTAGAAGACAAAGTATGGTATTTCTATCATATCATGAGCAACAATCACAAAGATCTGAGACTAAGCAGATCTTTCATAATATTTTGGTAGATTATTTCTAGGATTTATGACTTTGAAGATTCCGTAACATCTTACTTAAACTTTCAGTTTATACAAATGCACAAACTTGATCATTCTTATCTGCAACTTATAAACTAAAATAAATAAAAAGTTTCTTGCATATATAATCAGGATTATAGAAGAATCATAACTTTCTATTAATCTTTAAGTATTAAGCATGAGATCTCTGAGAATAAGCATCTGTCTTCAACAGCTTTATAGCAGTGTTCAATTTTCATTTAGGTCTCAGGCATCTCTATCTTCACTTCCTCTTCCCTTATGACTAGATACAACACTTTTTTCTTTTATGAGCAATTTCACTGAAAACCATTCAGGGATTTAATAATGACAGAACTTTAATAATGGTTTGAGAGGGAATAGGTGATTCCCTTCTGCAGAAAACAAATATAAAAATGGATAAAATGATCAATGACAACGATATAAGCACATTGGACATTAACTAAAGGTCTATAAAAAGTTTAAAAGGTGTTTATTGAATGATTACAAAAGCTCCAAGTAAGGAAAGTGGAAGACAATGGTCTAGAGCTGCCTTTCTTCTCTGCCTCTTGTCAACATGAATCTGGAAGAGTGGTGTATTAATCATTAGAAGCTCCTTTGCTAGAGGTGTTAATTCTGGATAAATAGTAAAAACTTCTGCTGGCAGGTCTGTCCTGAAATCACAGGGGAAATATGCAGCTATCTGGCCCCAGATGGCATTCTAGTTGTGGCAGTCAGCAGGCCCAAACATTATTGGGGAGAACCAATGAAATGAAAGAAGCAAAGAAGTAGTGAGAGAATCCATTACTCCTAAATCTTCTGTGACAGCTGAACCTTCCTGGGTGAGGAAGACTTTAGAGATCCTGGCAAAGTGTGAAAGGCAAAGGAGGTGGAGAAGAGGCTGCAGCTTTGAATGCATCTCTCAACTCATTGGCAGTGGCTGGAAGTGTTATGGGTTTGAGGTGCTTGAGCACAACCTTTGACCATTATAATGAACATGCTGAAAGTCTAAGCCAAAGAAAATATCATTTAAGCCTCACATGAAAACAACTCATCACACATGTGGGACAACAGGAAGATTATTCTTCAACAGAAACAATGAAGTCTAGAAGACAGTAAGATGACACAGTAAAAGCACTGAGAGAGAAAATTTGTCCATCAAGATTCTTCCCCAGCAAAACAATACCTCAAAAATAAAAGGAAAATATATTGTCAGAGAAACTAAAACAGATAATTGTAATTTTTTATTAGCAGACATTTATTACAAAAAGGGTTTTAGAGTAAAAAAATAACTTCAGATGGTAAATTGTAAGTTGATGAGTTTTAGAATATTATAAATATGTAGGTAAATATAATATTTAAATAAGAATTATACAATATAGGTTATATATCATATATGTAGATAATTTTAGCATAAATCCAAGGTGAGGCAATGAAGCTAATCTGGTTCAATGTTGTTAGATTTTAAATTAGTATTAAGCAGAGGTAGATGGTGATAAGTTAAATATGTGTATTATATAACTAAAACAACCACTATGAAAACTATAAAACAGCAGAGTAAGTGGTATAAATAGTATAAAATATTTATTTACAGCAAAAAGAAGAAATAAAGAAGGATCATAAAGACACAAAAATATGAGATATAAAAATTCAAATAACAAAATGGCAAATGTAAGTTGAACCATATCACTAATTAATTCCATTAAATATGAGTGAACTAAACACTCCAATCCAATCAGACCATGTCACACTGGATTAAAAAAAATGGTTAATGTACTGATGCTTTTTTTCAATGAAGTCACATTGAACAATTTTCAAATTAAATCCCAAGAGGAGCTCATTTGAAATAGAATATCCGGAACCTGTACAAAAGGATGCCAGAAATTGGTGTTATTTAATTTTTTTGGATACTGAAGATTCAACTCGGAGACTTAAAGTTGCTAGGCAAAGACAAAATTACAGCACAGAGGAATAGGATGGGTCAGAGTCTACAATCTGTCTCCTTCCTTTGAATAATTTTTAATACATCAGAAAGTGAAAATTATAAAAGGAGGTTTATTTGTTTCATTTTCAATTCTTTACCACCCACCTAATTTTTAACAAGGAAAAAAGTCAGCA
The DNA here is from genome assembly GCF_019186645.2 of Phyllostomus hastatus. Taxonomy (NCBI): domain Eukaryota; kingdom Metazoa; phylum Chordata; class Mammalia; order Chiroptera; family Phyllostomidae; genus Phyllostomus; species Phyllostomus hastatus. The sequence continues at coordinate 28,486,479 of NW_025333709.1, read as the reverse complement.
GCTCTTTCCCTTAGACCTCCCACCATCACTTTTAAGATCTCATTAAATTAAAAAAATAGATACTTTCACTGAGTATACAAAATTAAAGTTCCTCTGCCACCAAATCCATTAACCTCTCCAAGAGGACTGTCTGATGCTAACATTGATAATGCCCATTTGGCTAACGTGCTGTGCCGAAAATAAATGAAGCTGAGACCAGAGAAATGACAGAAACAGAAGAGAAAATCTGATGTCTTCTTTCTGATCTGCAGTACGGGAGTTTCCTGGAAAATAAACACACCTTCAGTCCTGTCAATTAACCCACACTACGCCAATCCCCAGCTAAAGGAACCTCCAATGGTGAGTATGTAAACCATAGCATGGGGCATATCAGAAAGAAGGCTGGGCACAACGGCTCACTTGCAGACCTGGTTCAGAACATTCAGCAGATGTTGCCATAGCCAATTCCCAAATGAAGCCTGGTTACCACAAGTGTCCTAGTGTTTGAAATTCACTATACAGTCAAAAGTGATTTCCTATCTAGGGCTCAGCACATGATTCAAAAACTGAAAGATTGTAGTAAAGAGAAAACGTAGACAGGTCACAGAATCTAACTTCTCATTTAAAGACATTTCTTGCCACTATTCTTTAATTGCATTTGCTTATACATATTTCACCCCTACTGTGTTTGCAGAAAATTGGTATGTGAATGAATGAAAGAACACAATCTTCTCTAAAAGCAATATGCTACATTTTACGAGTTTAATAAGTGCTTTGGCAGAATAAATGAAGTGTTTAGATGTCTTCTGCTTCTCCCTTAACCCCAACACACATTCTCTCCCAGTCCCCTGCCTATTTGGTTTCAGACAGCACTTAGAGAAAGGGTAGCTGTAGGGTCTTATTCCTTTTCTCACCCTCTTCCTTTTTAATCGAGAGATGGTTGAAAGAGTGCTGAAGTTTTTTTACTCCAGATTTATGGATACCTAGACTAGACATCCCAGACTGTGTCTCAGATGGTGACTTCAGTGATATTCTGCTAGAATTCAAGCCTGGCCTCTCACTAAATCAGCTGCTACACATGCTGGATCCCTTAATAATATATGTTTTGAAAATTACCAGTGGCTAGCAGAATATGTCTTTTATATGAACATTCTCCTGTGAGTATTAAAAACTATCCTTAACTGGTGAATAGTAAATAAGTTAGTTTCTTTCTGATTTAAAGTGATAAAGCAAGTCTAAATGATTTATTATCTTTAAAAATTAAGATGAAAGAGAGTGTGACCAAGTTTGCTGACCGAGGAATCTTTTGTGTTAGGCATAGAGTGAAGAGGAAGTTTGAATTGGTATCGCAGCATCCTAGTACACAGTAAGTGGCAAGTAGAAATGCAGGGAGAAAATAGCCTGTTAAGTTTTGGTGGTTTAGAAGAAACCTTGTGATAGCTTTTTAAATTCAGATGGGTAAGAACTAAAGTGGGCCACAAGCTAAGCTATTGTCCATGAGTTGTCTGTAGGGGAAAGCATTGCTTCCCGCTTTGTTAAGAAGAAAATAAGAAAAAGAAAAAATAAACCACCTAAGTGGGCTCAGAAATTGAATCTAAGGATATTGGGGGGAATTTCTATACCAAATATTCCCATCTATTGTGCCAGATAAGAGAAATTTAAGTGGTTTAGTTCAAAGAAGTAAAAAATTGAAAGGATATCAATTATTCTACTTTATCATAAAAATAAAGAGTTTCTTCTCATCTTTCCAAATTTTGTTTTGGATTGTTTTCTTCTAAGACTGAATTACATATGTATTTTGAAGAGTCATCAATAATGTGAACAAAGAGAGTCAAACTAGATTTTCAGTATACTCTAAGTAGGTTCAAGGGACCCATGGTCTGCAAGAGTGCATCAGATTTTTTTGGTTAACATGGAAATATGTCTATGGATTTGATTAATTAGAAAACTCACATTATTTTCTGATCAAGAAATGTAGGTTAATGTACATGTTTTTAATTTTTCCCAATCTAGTGTTTCCATAGGATATAGAGTTGTGGTTCACCACTTACATATTTTGAAAACCTGGTATTTTCTTGATGTGGATTGCCTCATGCAGTCTCTCAGAACATGTGGCTCAATGGCATATGATGACCTGTAAATATTAAAATTGTGTTCATTTATAGCGAAATAGGGACTGATGTAAACCAGTTTGAGATGATTCTTGAAATTGTAAAATACATGAGAATAAGCCAAACAACTTATATGTATGCCCCATGGACATAAATTAAGAGGGGGAAATGCTGCTAGGAACGGGGGAACAGGGTGGAGGGGAGTGAAAGGGAGAAGAAAATGGGACAACTCTAATAGCATAATCAATAAAGTATATTTTGAAAAAGAAGAATAAGGACTTACAATGGTATAGGAAGATTCCGTATTGTCAAATACTGGGCATAAACTATTATGTTTTGATACCCATGTTACAAAGAATACTAACAGTTTCAAAAATTAAAAGGATAGAAAGTAAAAATTTTTTATGGCAAGCTGTGATTGGCTTCCAATTACTTTTCAATAATGATTTTGTGTAAATTTTGTAGACTCTCTCGGGCATTTCAGCAGATAAATTTCTTTATAAATATTGCAAAGATTTCCTTTTGGCATTGTCTAAAATAATTTTTCTGGCTCTGGTCATTTCAATGGTTTGGAATCCAGAATGGGTTTATTACATGGAAATAACTTCAGTACAATCAATTTTGCCCCCTCTTTATCCAACTGGTTGGAGTAGTTGGAAGCCTTTTGATGGTGTTACTAAGAGATTTTGAAAACAAACAAATAAGCATTTTACATGCCACTAAATAATACCTTCTTTAGAACTTCAGTTAGCCTACATAAGAATGCGTAGTAGAAGTGATAAAAGGAAGTGTTTTCTGAGACATAAGACTTGTCCAAGAAGGATCTGAGGAAAGAGGTCACTGTGTCTTGTCTCATTCAAAACTCTCCCAGGAATACTTTCCTATATCTAAGTTGTTCTCGCATGCTAATGTTTCTCTTCTGCATTAACCTTGACATGATAATAGACAATATTGGTAAACTGCTCATTACACCAAAGAAGCAGAGTTTGGCTCTATTGATTCCCACTAATGAAAAACCATTGTGTAATTCAGTTATGCACATACACTAATGACTGTCCCTGTAACAAATAATCACATTCTATCATTAGGGAAAAAGTATATTCTTGGTTCACACAATTAGAGAATCAAGTTAAAAATTTCATAAGATAGTAATGGCACCTACCTTGTCCACTTCAGGGAGGAAATGAATATAAATAATTGTCTTTTATAGTATATCTCTGTTATAAACCAAGGGTGGAGAAGACAATAAAACCTTGGTGAAGGGTTTTTGTTAAAAGAGCTGACATTTATTAAAATTGTGTGGGAATTGTCTTAGTCACTTAAAGTCTTAAGGATAGAGTGAGTCTTATCTTGAACTTGCCTAGAAAATGATTTCTCTGAGACTGATTCACATACATAGAAAAGCTAATGCAAAGTTTTCTCTAATTTCCCAATACTGGGAGTTACAGGTATTAAAGAGATCAAGGACCATTTCTTCCATGGACTTCTTTCTGTAAGAGGAGATTGGCTTTGTAGTCCTGGGTGAGATAAATGATTAAATGCAGAAGTCTTGGTATAATGCTTCATTTTGCACTTTCATGTGTGTTCTATTGTTTACATGTGGTCCAACAAAAACTCAGTCATGCTCATTCTTAGAAGCACTCACCTTTGCTCACTACAGAGCTGAGAGTGAATCTCCTATTCCAGAAGCCTAGCCTTCTTGGATTTATTCATACACTAGTATCTTTTCCTACATCTGCCTTGATACTCTAATTTCCAATATTACAACATGTTGGTGGTAAAAATAGACAAACAATGCTGTATGAAGTCAATTATTATAGGATACAGAAAACTGGAAAATTTATATCAATATTATATTCTTGCCAGGCAAAAGGTACCTTGCTCTTGGATGCCCCAGGAATAAATCCTTCTCAGTTATGGGAACAAAAGATTTTTCTCTTAACTTGAACAAAGCTAAATTAAATTGATGAATACTAGAACACCAAATTTGGATAAGAATATTTGCAGGTGAAACAGGCCTCTAACTTATTTTAAGAAAATATCATAAAGCAATGGGAAGAAGAACAATGCTTCAAGAAAAATGGTATAAACTTATGAAGAAAGACAAGTTTAATTTTTGCTTTATAGAAACTAATAAAAATATAGAATGAGTGACCTACCAGGATATAATAAGAAGTTGTTTTAAAAGCTACAGGAAAAATAAATGAAATTATGACTCATTTTGGTTTAGATTGAAGACATTCCATGAGGGTATCAGAAATTTTAAGCACAATACTCGGATTTCATTGCTTATTAATCATACATTTTTTACAAAATATTTTTGAACTTATATGGCAATAATAGTTTAAACTAATTTAACGCCATTCATTCTTGAAGAGATATGCTAAACACTGTGAACAGCCTACGGAACAACCGTTTTCCATTTTAAATTTAGTATGCATTGCTTTCACCACGGGTGCAAGGTCTTTGGGGAAAGTTGACTCTATCTCCAGCACAAGACGTGGGAGAAACGAAGGGCCATGATTTAGAGGAGACAAAACGGGGCACAACTGAAGCTTGCCATTCAGTCATCCCCACACTGCCTCCTGGTGGACAATGCCCAACATACACACAAACAAAAGGTCCCATTCTTCACAAGAGTAAGTGAGAAACCCTCTTTAACGGCAGAAACTTCAGAAGAATGAGCACTGGAAGAGAAAAGCAGACAGTATAGAGTTATTTTTCTTTATTGGGCCATTTGTGGAAATGGTGGTCAGAAGAGCAACTGGCTGGAACCTTTAAAGCTAAACGCTTCAATAAATAGTGTTCAGTTGGTTCTCTTTCCTTGTGGGTTTTGCATGGCAATGCACCTGAAGATAGCCTCTGTACAGTAATCATCCCACTAGAATGGAAGCCCCAAGAGAAGTTAGCTTCACAATGACAGGAACTATCTTTTATTTATTTTCTTATGGATTGATGAGTTCAGCAACATGTATTAATAAGTTATTATATATAAGATATTGTTCACTTTACTGGAGTTGCTGCAATGGTTTGTTCTGTGGAACTTTCATTCTACTTGGGTTTAAAGGCAAGAAAAAAGGAAATGAAATGTAAACAAAGTAATTTCAAACAATAATCAAGCAATTCAAACACAACTTTGTGCTAGGAAATGAAGGGGAAGGAGTAGTGAGCCCTTCAGTAGGATGCTCAGAGAGGGCCTGAGGTGACACATTGTAACAAGGAGTTGCATGGTGAAGAGGCAGGAAGAGACCAGAAGAATGGCCTTCCTGTCAGATAGGAACCATAAATTCAAAGGTCTCACACAGCAAAGAGATTGAATCTGACTTGTTAAATTTGCCATTCAATCCCAGTACCTGGAAACTACAGAATATACCTTACACATTTGTTAAATAATGGTAAAGGTAATAAATAATGACATTTTAAAATATCTGGAAGGATTAAATAAGAGAGAGAGATTTACTGTTCACTCGGGACTATGTGCACATTTAAGGAAGTGGTAAGTCACAGAGAACCACATGTTTGCTTGAGCTTTGTCATAGATTTTAGTCCACAACACGCTCAATCAGCCAACGTGTTCTCAAAACCACAAGCAGCTTTATCTTATTAATTTCTATTCTGTATGAGAATTAATTACTAATCTCAAATAAGCAATTTTTATTGAACTCTAATTGGATACAAAAGTGTAGAATGCTTGACATGAGCGAAAGAAAGCATATAAAAATGAACCCTCACTTAGGAGAAAAAGTGAACACGAGGAAGATATGTCACATAGACTAGAAGCAATATTTATTCAGATACATGTGATGAATACATTCACCACTTAGACTGTTGTTAAGAGAAACTTACAATATTCCTAATGAATTATGGAATTTGTTTATCATGAAAAATAAGTAAATGAGAGGCAACATTGAAAATATTGATGTTGAAAATACTCAGATGTGTTAAAATGTTTTCAGCATATTTTAATTTCTGAAAAGGGTAAAACTATTTCTTGTGTTGCAAACTTTCCATCTGCTTAGGTAGAATTATTGAAAATATTTGAAGTTAGTCTCCGTGCATAACCTTTTGGCAAACATAGGGAACGCTTCTGATCTGAGGACTGGGTCTGTCGTCCTACAACCATGATAATTTTACATTTGTTACCATAGCAAAATCTAAAATTACTTTTGTGTTCTAACTAGCTCTCAGGACATAAATAATAAATATCATAGACTTTTTATCCTGAAACTTAGATTTAACTTGAAACAGTTTCTTTCTATTTAAAAAAAATATGCTATCTTAGTACAGAAATTTAGCTTACTTAAATTGTCTCTTCTCAGTGCATTATGCCTTTTATTGCTGATGTATTTCCCACTTGGGACTATTGAAAAACTTGTTGAAATTCATGATTCAAATTCCTGCCAAGGACTACGATGGTCTTAACCTGATGTTTGCTTCATAATTGCTGAAAATAATTTTCACTGAAAACTTAAAATTTCCTTATATAATACCATATTCAACCTGAAAAGATATAATGTAATATACAGACCAAGTGGTTTATTAAGCACATCAAAGAACCAGGTTATATAAATGGAAGAAATTTATTGGTTTCTTTCACTGGTCTGTAAAATCATAAAAGCGGGCATAGCATATGCCTTCATTGCAGATTGCTCTTTGAGTTCCTTCAATTTCCAAAGGCCTTTCCAAATGAACAACTTTTGTTCAATGAGTGATTTGGTTAATTGGTGACAGTTGGAAAGGCAGGTTAGAAAATGAAGATGAGTTTGAGAGACTTGAGGATGTTGATTACAAAATAAATATAATTGGTTTTGTCTGGTATTGAAATCGTCACTCTATCCTAATAAGAATTGAAAAGCTGAACAAACTGAAAAATCAACAAATCTCCTTAGACCCCTCAAAAAAGTTAGGTCACAGGACAAACCACTGTACCTAAAATTGAGGAGGTTAACAGGCAGTTACAAAGAATCAGTACCTACTAAAACAGAAATTCATGAGCTGAAACCTCTACAAGGACCAGTACTGTGTAGGGAAACCTGAACTGTAATTAACAAATTTCTGGAGGTTCAGTGTGGACAAGACTGAAAGACAATAATCCCAAGGGGACCCAGTCATAGGGACCCTCAATACTTTTGTGAGTTTTACCTCCAGCAATTCTACCAGGTTCTCACAGTGAATAGTGGAGAAAAATGTCCTCCAGGTTCTAGCAGGGCAACGGAAAAGGAACCATTTTGAGTTACAGCAGAGCATCTGTTCTTTTTAACAAGACCTGTCCCCAGGATAAACTGTTTTACCAGGTGTGATGAGGGAACAGCCCTCCTGAGCTTCTGCCTCCCCATTTTACAGTGTGACCACCCTACTCACATCCAGAGTCTGGACATTAAAGTAAGGATCTGAGCTTAGGATTCCCACCAGAAGTTCTCAGCTTGCTTTCTCAGAGGCACTTTTAAAATAACTATTTAGAGTTTAGCCATGAAAAATTAGTGACAGCCAGTCCCAACCACCTTAGTAGTAAGTGCTTACTATGCTGCTTTCTATCTCTTATTCACTAGTAACCCAGACTAGAGCACTGTCCTTCCCCTGAGCTCACTACACACTGGTTCTAGGATTTGTAAGTAGTCAACTTGCTGACTTTACTTCCTTTGTGTGAGTGAATTCAAAATTGTGCTTTCCCACTGAGATTGGGAATGAGACAAAGATGTCCGCTTTCACCGCTTCTATTTATCATAGTATTGGAAGCCCTAGCCACAGAGATCACACAAGAAAAAGAAACAAAAGGCATCCAAACTGGACAGAAGGAAGTAAAACTGTCATTGTTTCCAGATGACATGATATTGTACATAGAATATCCTGCAGACTCCACCAAAAGACTGCTAGACTTAATAAGTGAATTTGGCAAAGCAGCAGAATAAGTCAATTCAGAAATTGAAGGCATTTTTGTATACCAACAACGAAATATCAGAAACAGATATCAGGAAAAAAATTCCCATTGCTATAGCAACAGGAGAAATAAAATACCTAGGAATAAACCTAACTAAGGAGGTAAAAGACCTGTACTCAGAAAAATACACAACACTGAAGAAAGAAATTAAGGAAGATATGAATAAATGGACACATGTACCATGTTCATGGACTGGAAGAATTAACATCATCAAAATGTCCATAATACCCAAACAATTTATAGATGCAACACAATGCCTATTAAAATATCAATGGCACATTTCACAGATATAGAACAAACATTTCAAAAATTTATATGGAAACATAAATGACCCAGAATAGCTGTAGTGATTTTGAGAAAAAAAATAAAGTAGGAGGGATCACAATACCTGTCATCAAACTGTATTAGAAGGCCAATGTAATCAGACCAGTCCGGTACTAGCATAAGAACAGACACATGGACTAATGGTACAGAAAATAGAGCCCAGAAATAAACCCAAGTCTCTATGGTCAATTAATATTTGACAAAGGGGGCAGCAGCATAAAATGGAGCAAAAATAGCCTCTTCAACAAATGGCAATGGGAGAGTTGCAAAAAAATAAACCTCGAGCACCAATTTACACCATACACAAAAATAAATTCAAAGTGGATCAAAGATTTAAATATAAGTTGTGATACCATTAAAGTCCTAGAGGAGAACATAGGCAAGACAATCTCAAATATTCAATGCAACAATATTTTCACTGATATGTCCCCTACAGCAAGGGATGTAAAGGAAATAATAAATGAGATTCCATCAAAATACAAAGCTTATGCATGGCTAAAGAAAACAGCAAAATGAAAAGGGAACCAACCATATGTGAAACTATATTTTCAAATGGTACCTCAGATAAGGGTTTGATTTCCAAAATATATAAAGAACTGACAGGACTCCACTCCAGGAAGACAAACAATCCAATTAAAAAATGGGCAAAAGACCTGAACAGACACTTCTCCAAGGAGGACATACAGAAGGCCCAGAGACATATGAAAGGATGTTCAGCCTCATTAGCCATCAGAGAGATGCAAATTAAACCACAATGAGATACCACTTCACACTGGTCAGAATCACCATCATAAATGAATCAATAAATAATAAATGCTGGTGAAGTTGTGGAGAAAAGGGAGCCCTAGTACACTGTTGGTGGGAATACAGACTGGTGCAGCCACTGTGGAAAACAGCATGGAATTTCCTTAAAAAAACTAAAGATGGAACTACATTTTGACCCAGCAATTCCACTGCTGAGACTATACCTTAAGAATCTTGAAACATCAATTCAAAAGAACCTATACATTCTAATGTTCATAGCAGCACAATTTACAATAGCCAAGTGCTAGCAGCCTCCTAAGTACCCATCAGTAAATGAGTGGATCAAAAGCTATTTGACATTTATATAATAGAATATTACACAGCAGAAAGGAAAAAGGAGCTCCTACCCTTCCTGACAGCAAGAATGGAACTGGAGAGCAGTATGTTAACTTAAATAAGCCAGGCGGTGAAAGACAAATACCATGTGATCTCACTTTAACAAGAACCTAATCAACAAAACAAATAAGCAAGCAAAATAGAACCGGAGACATTGAAATAAAGAACAACTGACAGTGACCAGAAGGGAGGGAGGAAGGAGATAATGGGGAAAGGAGGGGAGCTTGTATAAAGGTCCCATGTACAAAGCCAAATGGGTGTAGGATTGAGGATGGGAGGTGGGGGTAGGTTGGGTGGGGAAGTGGTAGTGGGAGAATGGAGACAACTGTACTTGAAAAACAATAAAAACAAAAACAAAACAAAACAAAACAAAAAAACTGTGCTTTCAATCAAAACAGCCCCAGGGTCTTTACTTGCTTGATCTGAAGCTCAGATACTGAGGGTGCTACTTGCGGACCAGTGTGGGTAGCTTGTGCCTCCTCATTCAGTAGGTCACAATCTACATATTCTTGACACACCAGCTCTGGGCTTTCCAACACACCATAGCCTAAACTATTAGAGTTCAAGCTGAACCTAACCTATTTGAGGGGAAGGAAAATAGCCAATTCCAGGTCCCTCTACAGTCCATAAAGAGAAAGAACATCTTCCACCTTCAGCTATCATGTTCCAACAAAGAGGGGAAAGACTGAGAAGCACTGGTGAAGATCATATTTCAGAGGTAAAACCTAATCTAAGACTATCTGATGCTTCTTTTCCTCTCACACCTTACCAACCCATTACTAAAGGCCTATTTAATTCATGCAGTTCTTTTTTCATAGTGCATCATGTCCACCTTTCAGTGAAAGTTGTAAGGCATACTAAAAACAAAAGACACAATTTGAATAGACTAAACAAATATCAAAACTGGTTCCAGATATAGCAGAAATGTTGGAATTATGACATCATGAATTCAGAAAAAAAATATGATTATAAATGTGCTAAGGGCTATAATGGAAAGAGCAGGCAACATTCCTGAAGAGATGGGTAATGGAAACGGAGGGCAGAGAGATCAAATTCTAAGAAAGAATCAAACAGAAATCCTAGAGATAAAAATCACTGTAAGGAAAATGAAGAATGGCCTTAACAGGTTCATTAGCAGACTGGCATGACTAAGGAAAGAATCTTTGAGCTTGAAGATACATTGGTAGACAATTCTAAAATTAGAAAGCAAAAAAAGAAAAGACTGGTTAAAACAGATTATCCAAGAGCTGTGGGACAAGTACAAAAGATGTAATATACATGAAATGGGAATCCTAGAAGAAAATTTGAAACAGACCCAGGGAAGAGAAAATAATATGAAGGCAGAGGCAGAGACCGGAGAGCTGTGACCTCCTTGTCCTTTGGTCACAGCACTGCAGTCTCTGCCTCTGTCTTCTCATTGTGTTTCTCTTTCACTTGCTTCACTTGTGTTGGTATTTAGATCCTACCTGGATAATCCAGGATTATCTCCTCATCCCAGCATCCTTAACTTATCACACCTGAAAAGACTCTTTTTCAAAATAATGAAACATTTATAGGTTTCAAGAATTTGACCTGGAAATCTTTGGGGAGCTATTTTTAAGCCTACCACACTATCTCAGCAGAAGACCCATCTTTTACTTGCTGAACCCATTCTTCCTTAGTTTGGTTCCCTGAACGGAAAAGCCTGAGACAAGACGTGGTTATTTGGGAGGTGGCCCCAGGGAACAGGAGTAAGAAACAGAAAGAATGAAACAAAAGAGGAGAAAATCCCACCTAAGATTACTTAATTGTTGCATCAATAATGGAGATTTAATTCCCATGAGGTGCCTGTTACTGTCTCTTACACATTTTTTATGGCATTACTTGTTATTTGTTATTGATTTGTAAAAGTTATTTATATGTTTTGGATACTAGTATAGTTTGACAGATTTAATTATTAAAAATATCTTGTCCCACTCTGTGGTCTGTCTTTTTACCTCCTACCCTTCCATTGCTCCAAAGAGCTCTCTCTTCAATATTATTTCTTATTATATTATTCACAGTTTTCCTTAAAGTTTCAATTTTGTTCTGTAGTATCCCAACAATTTTATTTTCTTTCAATAAAAATGTTAATTTTCTATTTCAGAAACATACTGTTATAAGCATATATTTTTAGAAGCATTAGGTCCTTCTATATTGATTTTCCTGGGAAATTTGTTTAGTAACCTCCTGGCTTTCTCTCATATAGGAAAAACACAGATGATGATTCTCTTTGGTTTCTTTTTTTAATTTTTTGGTATCCTAAAATAAAAGAAAACATTTTTGAAAGGCTTTTGTAATATTATCCCAGAAAAATGACCTCACTATGTCAGGCATGTGTGCATGTATTCAGTGGTATTTATTTTGGTGCAAATATAAACAAGGCAGGTGGTATCCTGAGAGAGTTCACCATGAAGGGGAGAGAAATAAGACAAACGAATCACAATGAACCTGAGATAGGGCAGACTTTGAAAGAGAAAATAAAGGAAAAGAGAGTACCAATGAACTTCTTAGTATACAATGTTTCCTAGGATAGTGCCTGAGATGGAGGGACAGCAGTTGTAATTAAAATAATTTATCTCCAGTGGATTTTAGAGCAGAGCTAGGAAGAAGGTGGCTGGTGAAGTGAACTTAATGGGTAAATACCTTTCGTGGCCAGGTTTTAGAGAGTGATACTACCAGAGAACACGGTAACAGCAGGAGTAGAGAAGATAGACAGAAGTGGAGTTTTGCTCGCGTCCATGCTCTCTAGGGTATGCCTCAAGCTTTACTAGCATTGGTTTCAAATGAGGTCACATGTGCATTACCGAGCTGAACCCCAACAGCTTTGAGTTACCACCTGCTCATTAGCAAAATCTAGTTTTGCCTAGTGGGTCCTCTCTGCAGAATATTTCTTAGGTTCTCTGGGGGACTTTTCTGTGTCCTTGATTCAAGCCTTCTTGTGGATTGATTGCTGCCAAGTGCTGGGAAACTCAGACATAATTCTTGACTATAATTTCTAACCCCAAAGTCTAATGGGCTTGTTTCTTTTCCCACAAGGGATTCTGGCGTGCTACAGATGGTGGGGGCTGATAGTCATTTGAAGCTCCAGAAAGTTTCCGATCATTTACATCTTTTTAAACCACACATTGAAATGATCCCAACTGTAACAGAACCACTGGGTTCTGTTGCTCTGGGTCCTATTGCCTGCCACCAATAAGAACTGTGATTCCCAAATGACAGAATCTTATAAGGAAAGGAACTATTTATTTAAAAGTTTGACAAATTTAGAACAGTGATAGAATTCTGCCATTAAATTTCACTCCCTTTGGAAACAAAAACACACACACACAAACATTCCCTTTTTGCAAAACCAACATCTATATTAGACGCCAATTTGGGCAACTACTTGGTAAAATAGGTTGTATCTATGCTAAAACTTCTGTGCTCTGGATATGGGTCAATAATTCAATGTTCAGATTTATGGCCTAGGCCAATTAGATTCTAGCTTTCAGGTTTTTGAAAGGTGGTTGAAACAGAGTCATCATATAGTAGAACTAAGATTTTTTGAGCTGCCCTGGTTTTGTTATTATATTTCTTGGAGACATGTTTTCAATTCTAAGAGTGACTCCCAGTATCCTTCCAACAAACCTGTTCTGCCAGGTTAGCCCTTGACAATGTCTGTTATCTGCAACCCAGGGATTCTTAACAAAAAAATCATATGGCCCTAAATATAAATAATGTATAGAAGAGGATGCTTTGTTTGTCAGCCAATAAAAATCAGAGGCTAACTCTTAGAATCTAGTTAAGATGCTTTGCCTTTATAGTATTAGGTAGTCAGGATAATTAGAAATCCCAAGGATGTTGGTTTTAGAAAGTCTACCTGAATGGTAGCAATGATTTTCTATGTGAGATTAGGTCAAAAATGTTAATTATAAAAATATAAAGATATATAAAATATAATAAACTTATCATGTAAGTATAAACAATGTTAAGTTAACATAACTAAGTATTATTTTGCTCTTCTATAATTTGGAAGTGCTAATACCTGATCACTGGGCTTTTGTAGAATTAAATGAAAATATAGGTTGGCAGTCATAGCATAGAGCCAGCATATAATATATTTGCATAGGAATGGTTGAAAGTAATGCCATAAAAATGAACTGGAGCAGCACTTTGGAGAGCCTTGTATGCCACAGTGACAAACTCTAAGGTGATTTACTTAGAAACTGGAAGACATTGAAGGACTTTGTGCAAGGGAGTGATATGCTTGTTGTAGAACTCTTTGTAGATTAATGTGACACCATGATAGAAGCTGGACAGTTGTGAAATGGTAAGCGGCAGCTTCTCAGGAGATCTTATAGTAATCCAAGTGAGAGCAATGAGAGCCTGAACTAGGCTGGTACCTGAGGGAACAGAACAGACTGGAGGTCATTGAAGCACATGAAGGTGCAATGAGTTCGTTGTGGGGGTAGGTGATGGAGAAATATACAAATCAGAAATTGTTGAGTTTCCAAGCCTGATGGTTTGGTATAAAAGCAAATATAGTTCAGAATGTTAAAGATACTACAAGAACTACAACTGAGCAAAGTTTTAAAAAAATGAACAAAGAATGACAGAAATCATAGTTTGAATACTGACAATAACATTTGGACATCTTGTAACATCTTAAGCTTCTGAGCCATTATTATTTGCATGTTTCTTCATTAGTACTGGGTTATGACTCATTCACCATCTATGTACTAAGCTGATTAAATTCCTCTAGAATTGACTTAAAAGAAATAGGTTGGCTTTTCCTCCAATCTCTCATTCTTTTCAATGTAGAACACACCCTTAAAATGTGTCAGACTTTCACCTTAACCTCATCTCTGATTGAGCAATTCCTTAGTACCTGAAGTACTATTATTTCACATTCATTATCTTACTTAATTTGTTTAATCTGCACAAGCCTACTATTTGTGGTAGACATTATTATTCTTGTTTCAAAAACAAGGAGGCTGAAGTTCCAAGGAGAGGCCATTACTCAATCCATGTCTGGAATTACTTCTGGGAATTACTTTCTGTTAGTTTTCCATCCTCAAGAACAAATCAGCATTGTAGACACACCTCTTGAGACAAATGAAAAAATAGTTCTGAATGATTATTCTCTCTTTCTGAAACTTAAATTAGCTTTCCTTAGAAGATTTACTACCATTGAAGTCATCCAAGCAAATGTGTAGCAGGCTGTTAAGTGTAATTACTTTGAAATAAACACAGTTAAATCATAGGTAGGAGTTGTATAATATATTTTTATGGTGGTGGTTCTCAAATTATTTTGTGCCACAAAACGCTAAGTTACAAAGCTACTAGTGACAATGGTTCCCTAAAGCAGTTAGTTCTTATGGGTTGGGGTATGTGTGGATGGCATGAAAATATCTGGGAATGACTTTGTTTATTTCTTTCTGACTAAGCTTGTCAGTGTGCAGATGACTTGTCCCCACTTGATCTCTGTAAATGATAAGCAGATTCTTTATGTGCCAAATCTGTCTCCAGCATTATTCTGAATTTGTAACCATTGTATATTAATAATACATTTCAAAAAAGGCTACTTCTTAACACTACTATAAGATCTTTTGAGGTACAGTGGTCCCTCGGTACTTGTTAGTTCATTCCGGAACTCATGATGAGTGTGAAACGGATGATTACTGAATGCATTTTTCTCATAAGAAATAAAGTAATTAGAAATAATTCATGAAAGTTCCTCAGAACTTTCACATTTTACTGAGCTAATATTAACTAATGAGGTTATTTTGTAATACAGAACCTTAAAACTAAACAGATGAATAGAAAAGCAATTAGTTACATAAAAATTAAATGAAATAAAATTTCACTTTACCTTTACGGAGAGGAGTTCCTGGCCTAATGGGTCAGTGGCAAGGCAGACAAGGAGGAGGAAAGGGGTTAATTGTTGGAAGAGGAATCTCCCTCTAAGACAATTTCAGCTGATTCTCAGGAGTTTCTTCTGTTTTCTGTCTCTTGGCTTCACTGAACACTGTTGGTGATTTAGGGAGTTTCACTAAAAACCTATTAAGAACAACTTGCTTATGTCTATGTTTAAAAATGTTTCTAAAGCGTGGCATTGTTCATTAAACAGGTCCATATTTCAGCTTGCTAGAGATTTGTCTGGGGGACAGTGTTCCACAAAGTTTGGGATTTCAACCCATTCACCACATATTTCTCTTATTGGTGCAGCAGACACTCCCCCACTTCCCTCTTCCCCACATGAGGAAATTTCCTCAGCCACTCTCTGTTGCTGCTCCTTTTGTAGTTCCTGCAGCTCCTCAGTGCCTAGCTCTGCTCCCTCTAACTCTTTGACATCTTCATCGTTTAGCTCCGATGGACCTGCCCAGAGACACAACATGCTCCACTTGGGCTACCAGGATCATCCTCAAAGCCTTTAAAGTCCTTTGGAGTTACAGCTTCTGGCTACAATTTCTCCCAGGCAGAGTTCATGGTCTTAAAAGGGACTTCACATCAGGCCTCATATATGAGAGTAACACAGTGGAGGAGACTAAAATGGTCCTTTCAGAACTCTCTGAGTGTCAACTGTGTATCTGAGTTTACTTTAAAACACCTCTGGAAAAGGACTTCGTACAGGGTTTATTTTTAAAGCTGGGAATAACCTGCTGGTCCAGGGTCTGGAGCAGAGGAGTTGTGTTAGGGGGCAAGAACTTCACGGTTATGAAACTGAACCCCTCCAGTAAGTGATCCTTCAAGGCTGGAGGGTGGGCGGGAGCCTTGTCCATGACTAACAAAGCCCTCAGAGGCAGTTTGTGTTCCTGCAAGTATTTTTTCATGCTGGGGCCAAAAACTTCCTTCATTCACTCTATAAAGAACTACCGTTTCACTCAAGCTTTAGTTTTGTCCCTCCACATCATGTTTAACTTGCTTTTTATCACATTCTCTCTCTTGAAAACTCATGGGCTATCACTGTGATACACCAGTAGAGGCGTAAGTTTTAACTCTCCACTAACTTTTCCACAAACAATGGGGTTAGCCTGTCCTTCATTGGCCTGTGCCCTGGCAATGCCTTCTCCTCCTGGATGATGGAGGTTCTGTTAGGCATTTTTTTCCAGAACAAAGCAGTCTCATTGCAGTTAAACACATGTTGGGGGACAAGACCCTCAGTCTCTACATACTCCCAAAACTTCGTGACATAGCTTTCGGCCACTTTTTTGGTGGCACTGGCTGCCTCTCCATGTCTCTCCATGCTCGAATGCCAGTTCTCTTTCTAAAGTCATCGAACCATCCATGACTAGCTTTAGACTCTTTGGTGCTCTCACCGCTTGTTCCACACTTGCCTTTTAACAGATCAGCATGTGATCGCCTAGCTTTTCTGCAAATTATTGCCTTAGAAATGCTGTCACTCGCTGTTTTTCAGCAACCCATTGTAAAGCAATTTTTCAACTTCTTCCAATGTCTGTGAACACTGCTTACTCACAGACTTTACTCCTTTAGCAACAATTGCTGCTTTAATCCCTTCCTGATTTCTCACTATTGTTGAGATCGTGGCTTCTTGAACATAAGAGCGGTATCAGTCACACCTACACCATTCGAATACTACGATCACTTAGCTACGATCTTTTTTTCTTTTCAATCATGGTTCTTATTAACTGCATTTTAGGCTTAGTGGTCTCACTCTTAACCTTTTTGAGGCCCGTGATGATCACTTAACATGCACGAAAGTACCAGGCAGTAATGAAGAATAAGTGGCAGCTCTGAGCTGTTCGCAAGCTACCGTGATTCTTACGCGTTGATTTCTGTTTCATCGTGAGAGAGGGGTGCTGAGTGGCGACTAAGCGACAAGTGAAGCATTTTCCCTTGCAGGGTGGCTTTGTGACTCATAGAAGTTCTAGAAAGGGAAATGGATCCGAACAAGTGCCAAATGCTGAAACATTATTTTTCTTGTCGAAATGCTCCAAGTACAGGGTTTGACAAGTTCTGAAGCCAATGAGCACTTAGGTATGACCATACTTTAAAAGTAACAAGAACAAATGATTCAATTAACAGTCATGTTAATCATATATTTTAAATTTATGTGTTCTATCTGCAAATTATCTTCTTATCCAGATATCACTTGCCAACAAAAGCAAGGGAAATATGGGGGAAAAGGGAGTCTTTAGATATAAATTTAGAGGTATCTGTTAATATCTAGGTAACTGGGTGAATTCTAGCATATTTCTGGCCTTTCTGGCTTCAGTCTCATTGTCTGTAAAATGAAGGTTTATGAAGATGTAGCCCGCACACACAGCAGGCACTCCGTCAGCATTTGTTTCTTTTTTTTTTTTAACCTAAGTGTTTTACTGGACTCAGCCTCCTTTTCTAAGGGATTTTCTCACTTCCAGTGGCTTCCATCCAGCACATGTGCTACATTCACTCCTGCCCACCTCCCCACCCAGCTGTTCTCTGCCCACAACTGACCTTAGGAACATTTTTGACAACATTTTATTTACTTTTATTTATTATTGTATTATAATTTAAAAATATTTTGACATCATTTAAATTCAATTCTGAAGATATTCATGTTAATTATTTTTAGTCACTGTGGAATATCAAGCAAATAGTAATCTGAAAAAATGAGAGAAGATATTGCAGAATAAGGTAGACCTTCCTGAAGAAAAAACAAACTTGTCTATGTAGGCCAATACCAGTCAGTGAATACATTTTTTAATAAAGAGAGATTGATGCATACAATTGACAACAACACTTTAAAACAAAGGTAACAACTCCATCATTAGGCATGCAGCCATAGTGTTGACTGATTTTATTCAAAATTGGGTGGAAAAGAGCCACATGCGTTGATGCGCAGGACTGAGGCCCAGAGGACGCCATTTAAGCAGTGTCTTGAAGAATGAATAGAACTTTTCTAGGCATTGGAAAGAAAGAAAATGTTTCAATTTCTTGAAAATATATAAACTTTTTCAAACTTGTGTTTTCACCTGGAAACTGGTCTGAGAGTACTCTTCAGTCTTTATATACAGGTTTTAACTGGATTCAGTTCATATAAGATAACTTTTCACTATCAGTTAATAGTTTTTGAGTCAACATGCCATTCCTGTCTTAAAGACAAACAACTCATCCAGAAAGGAAAAAAAATGGGAAATTGTTTTGCAGTCATTTCATTAGATTTATTTTATTTCTCAGAAATCTTGAGATCAATATATTTCAAAGAGAAATTCATATAAAATATGGCTAATTTAGCAATGTGCTATCCATTAATTTTTTACATTAAAAAGATTAGCATTGACTTCAGAGTTAAAAAGATAATTCAAATTTTAATCAAATGAGTAAATAAAAGATATAGCAATTTTTGATATTAGTGCTTTTATTGACATGGACAAATAGTTATAGTGAATGATAAATGCATAAAACATTATAAAATATTTGATATATAGTAGCTACATGTACATATTATACTGTATATATCAAATGAAGTACAATCTTTTGTCTTCTGGAAGCTTTTACATGACAACCTTAAATATAGCATTCAGTGAATTTTACAAAAAGATCAGCAAATCCATGACCACTCAGTTCAAGATATACAGCATTGACATCTGCCCGAAAGCAACCCTCGTGCTTCTTTCCCATCATTAATCTGAACAATAACCATGATTAAATTTTCAAGACATCTATTACCATAAAATAACTGTGCCTGTTTTGGAAATTTAGGTAATGGATGCCTTACTGTATATATTCTCTTGTTTCTAGTTTCTTTCACTCAACATAATGAATGTTGTGGAATGTAAAAGTATACATACACATCATATATATACATTCAACTCAATTCAAGGCCAATCATATGTTCTGCTGTAAGTTTTGTGGGAAATGGGTCAGGGTTGTAAGAAGACAATATATAGGGACTTGGAATCCTGGGATTCTACTTGTCATTAGCATGTTCTTTGTCTAGGTGAGTAACCTTAGATATGTGATTCCAAGTCTTAAGTCCCAATTTCTACTCATTTTTAAAATTAAAGATGGTATGTAAAGCAACTAAAATCACACAAAATTAAGGATGGTATGTGAAATTATTAAAATCTCACAAAATGCCTTGTAGTTCCAGGAGTCAATGATTCTAAGCTTAAATTGAGTTGCCACTCTTTAGCTACTGCTGAGTTAGTGTATGTGTTTGTATATTGTGTGTGTGTTGTGTTGTATGTACATATGTGGAGGTTCCTGAAGGAAAATTTATCTTTAGAGAAAATATTATGTGGTGGTGGGGGGTGAAATTAAACAGGTCCTTTGTAATGAATTTAGCTTTGATCAATTCATTTATTTTGGCAAACCTGTAAGGAAGTGTGCTAGATGGGAAGGGGCACTGTTGACTGGTGTTTGAATAGAAGGCAGTTTTACATATTTAACTGTCATCTCTTCTGGCCCTGGGGGAGCCCCAGGCTTCTGCCTAGACTAATTCCCCTGCTGGGAAAGTCCAGGGGCTGCCTCTTCCCTTCTTTCTTCTGCCCTTTGGTGTATAGTCACGATTTGAGAGATTTTTATTTCTGATTTCAGAGGGAATCTAAGCAATGTGGAGTTATTGTTTGTATTTTCAATCATTCACATTTCTTAATGAATTATCATGGTTTCTTTGTATAGGTAGTCATAGAAATTGCCCTTGTACATCTTGTACAAGGGAGTTTAAAAGCACCTCCCAGACTAGTACCTAATTATAAGGGAAAATAACATGCACCATGATTTTTCTCATATCCTTTAAAGTTAAAGAATGTGTGTACCTCGTATTCTGCTATTGAATTCCCTTTGGATGTTGGCTTCTTCTTCCCTATTCTAGGCCATGTTAGAAATATCCTCACTTAATTCATATTCTGAACCCACTCATTCTGTCACTAAATGCTATATTAAATATTTTAATATAGTTTACAGTGCTCTTCTTCCCTATTATAAACTTCTATAGCATTCATTTATTAAATTAAAAAACACATTTATTAAGCACTACATAGTGGGCATAGTTGAAAAAAACAGCTTCATCCTGTGGAACTCAGAGATTAATAAAAACACATGAATAAAGAACTAGATACATATGCATCTGTAGTTACAGATTCTGATTAAGAGCAATGAGGGGCAAAAAACCTGTTACTGGGAAAGAGAATAGCCTAGCTGGGGAATTTCTTCATTGTACAGTCAGGGAGTCGGGGAAGTGTTCCCTGGTGATGATATTTAAAATGAGACCTGGAAGAGGAGACTAATGCAGAGTAAGGTGAAGAGCTGGGGAAGAGTATTCTTTAGGGAGGGATACTTTTAAACATTGAGGGAAGAGCCATAATGCATCTCCTGGTTCATTAGTTCTAACATTTAGAAAAACACCCTGATAGCTCCAGATGGGCCTTTGTTGATTGAATATTGCATGATTCTTCTGGGCATTGACTGAAATGGGGGCATGTGAAAAAGCAACAAACTATACTTGCTCTAGACAGCAAAATGAGATTTTTGAAATTATCTGGCAGATGGAAGAGTAAAGATGAAAAAAGGCAGGGAAGACAATGGTGTGAGATACCTATCAATAACAGAATTTTAGATGCGTTACAGAGAATGACACATGAAGACATTCCTAATGGAGGGAGCAGTCAACAATTTTGCAGACACAGTGATGATTGGTATCGAATGTGTAATTGTCTCTTGCCCTTTGATGTAATTATCCTCTTACATATATCAACAATGTACACAATCTGTCAAATGCAGTAGCCTTAGGTTTGGTGGCATTCTGGAAAAATGAGGTCAGGCAGCATCAATAAGCATAAGATCAGGGCAAATAAAGGAGCCAGGTAACGGTGGAGACTCAAGCTGCTGCACAGATGGAACCAGGGGCAGCTTAATGCCCCTTATCAAGTGACCCCACATTTCACTGGATGGGAGCTCAGAATAGTTATTCAGATACTCAGGAAAAGGTGATCCTGGGAGGTCCTAAAATTGAGAAAATTTATATCAGTGGTTCTCAAGTAGAAGTGATTTTTTTTTCTTTTTTTCCCCCACAGGGAACATTTGGCAATGTTGACAGACATGCTTTTGCATCACCAGTTGGGGGAGGGAGGTGTGCTGCTGGCATTTAGGGATATAAACCAGGGGTGTGTCCAATATCCTGCAATGCACAGGACAACCTCCTCCCTTATTCCCACCCCCAACAAAGATTTGTCTGGCCCAAGATGACAGTTGTTCTGAGGTTGAGAACATCTGATCCAGACTGAAAGCATTTTATACTTGTTTCCTTAGTTGTGTTCTAGTCTTGTCAAAAATACTGGTTAGATATTCCACGTAGCAATATTTTCACTGATATGTCCCCTAGAGCAAGGGGCATAAAGGAAAGAATAAACAAATGGGATCTCATCAAAATAAAAAGCTTCTGCATGGCTAAAGAGAACAGCATTAAAATGAAAGGAGAACCAACTGTATGGGAAAACATATTTTCGAATGATACCTCAGACAAGGGTTTGATCTCCAAAATATATAAAGAACTCACATGAACCCACTCTAAGAAGACAAGTAACCCAATTAAAAAATGGGCAAAGGACTTGAACAGACATTTCTCCAAGGAGGACATAGAGAGGGTCCAGAGACATATGAAAAGATTTTCAGTATTTCTAGCCATCAGAGAGATACAAATTAAAACCACAATGAGATACCACTTCACACCGGTCAGAATGGCCATCACAAAAAAGCAACAAACAGCAAGTGTTGGAGAGGTTGTGGAGAAAAGGGAACCCTGGTGCACTGTTGGTGGGGCTGAAGATTGGTGCAACCACTGTGGAAAACAGTATGGAATTTTCTTAGAAAACTAAAAATGGAACTGTCTCTTGACCCAGCAATTCTACTGCTAGGATTATAAACTTACATTTTTAAAAAGTTTACAAAATTTCCTTGAAGTTACAGCTAAGGTCGTAACAGAAATACTAGTTTAGTCCTAGTGGGTCTAGACAAGAGAGCATGGACATTTAAAAGAAACCCATTCTAACATACACAAATCATTTTAAAATGGCTTTTTTGTTGGTAGCATATCCACATAGTCCATAGGAAATGGCATGAATGGAAGTTTTAGAGATGAGCATGCATGAGATCTGTGAAGAAGGGCAGGGGGGCCTTTGTGTTATAAAGGAGGCAGTGTGGTGCATGTGTGGATTGGGGAGCAAAAATAAGGGACACGAGTGAAGAAACTCTAGTGGTGGGTTTGGGGAAATTTGATACAAATTTTGCTAGTATACATGAAGAATCTGGAACAATACTTGTGTTCAAATAATATTTCTGGAATAAATAAATAGAATTGGCTTTGTGACAAGTAAGACATGGGGTGGTCAGACAAATCTAAGGTGACTGTAGGGTTTCTGAAAGGTAGCACTGGGCGATTGGCTGTATTCAGATAAAAAAGAGCGGATTTGTAAGAAGAGTGGAAAAGATTAGTAAAGAATTGGAGAGGTAAAGCTGGACTCGGAGGTGGAAATGTCTGATAGTCAGGTGTACATAGGTAGATGTCTGAAGTCCCAGAGAGTTCCAGGTGAGAACTAGAGTTTGGGAACTATTTGCATTATGGATAATGACTTGCACAAGGACTGGCTCGATATTTTACTGACTGTACAATTCACCTCACAGAAGCATCACGTTAACCTGCCAACACATTCAGGTGCAATGACAAGACAATGTAAATAATCACTTTTGTTTCGTATTACCTCAGATGTTTTAAAAAGTATAGAATGCAAACAGAAACAAATCTCTGTGGAAGCAGGTGCCTCAGAAAAACAACACACTTATGACAATGCTGCCAATATTCACAGTTTTAGATTTTCTTTTTAGAAATTGTACTGATCTTCTTTAGGAACATCACCTCGAAAATGCATGTTTAAAACATAGGATTTTTGAAAAATACAAAGAATAACAACAACTACTAATGTTGACTGAGCACCTACTATGTGTATTAAGCAGCTTACTAAGTACTTAATGAACGTTAAATATTTAGTCTTCATATTTAGTCTTTAGTTATGAAGACTAAATAAGCTAAATATACTTAATATTTTTAGTTGAGGAAATGGACCCAGAGGAGTTAAAATAATATTCACAGTTCCACATGGGTCTGCCTAACAGATCAGTGTTTTGAATAGCTTGAATAATAATAATTTGATTTTAAAATATAAGTATAGAGTAATGATACTAAT
This sequence comes from Phyllostomus hastatus, assembly GCF_019186645.2. Classification (NCBI taxonomy): domain Eukaryota; kingdom Metazoa; phylum Chordata; class Mammalia; order Chiroptera; family Phyllostomidae; genus Phyllostomus; species Phyllostomus hastatus. The sequence continues at coordinate 28,462,801 of NW_025333709.1, read as the reverse complement.
TTCCTAACGTATCTCTGGAGAGTCCCCTTCTCACTTAAAAAAAATGGATGCCAAAAGACACTGAAGTGCATAGCCATTTCAAAATTATTTTGAGGAATAATCTTCAATTAGGTGATACTTTATTTGGGTAATGTTTATTTGATTAATAATTTTTAAAATTTTTGTATTGTTCAATCACAGTTGTCCCCAGTTTCCCCACTTACTCTCCCCTGCCCTCCCCACCACCACCTCCCACATTCAGTCCTCCCTCCCGTTGTCCTTGTCCACAGGTCTTTTACACCTGTTCCTTGACTTCACCCTTTCCTCTCTTTCCCCCCTTATCCCCTCCCTCTCCCCTCTGGTTACTGTCAGTTTGTTCTTTATTTCTATGTCTCTGGTTCTATTTTGCTCTCCTGTTTGTTTTGTCGATTGGGTTCCACTTATAGGTGAGATCATACGATATTTTATAGTCACCCATTTTGTTCAAAATATAGAAGAAAAAACAATGCTGAGTTATGACTCTTTCAATAACTTGGAATTTAATCACAAACCACTTTTATTTTTTAGTTGTCCAGATTTGTTCCCTTTATCTTCTCTAGACAACAGGTCCTCAGGCAAGGGACTGACATTTTAATCCATTCACAGCTCAGAATCTTGCAGAACACTGTGTGTAGAAGAGGATCAATTACAACTCATCAGGTAGATGAATGAAGTTAAAGTGTTCACACACACACACACACACATTTACATGCTAGGGATGAATTTTTACTTATACTTCTGGTATGTTCTAATTTCCTACCATATGTTAATTTTTCAATATTCACCCAAGAAATACTTTACAAAAGTTGTTAACATAATAAATACTAATTATTAAAATGAATAGCTTCTAAAATCCATGATTTCATGAAAAAGTACAGCTACAGAGTTTCTTTGCATGCTCATTTAGTATCGATGTGTTGCTATGTGCTGGGTAAACAAATAATAGAGAAAAAGGTTCATCTATATATTTTTCTCTGTCTTAAACAGGGATGATTATATAAGGAGGAAGAAAGAATAGTATTTAAAACAAAACAACTCCAAACTCCCCACCTAAAACTGCCCCCAAAACTGTTCCCTTCAGTAATATCTTTTCTGTTAAATTCATGAATAAAGACACTTACCGTACACATCACCTGAAGAGTCAAATTATATATTTTTTAATTCTTGAAGATATCTGCAGGTCAGTTATGAAATGTAACTGTTTTAGAAATGATTTTGTGGGTATTTAAGGGTGAAGGTAAACAGAAGCTGGGAGCCCACCACCAGGAGCTAATCTAGTTCAGTATTTATTTTTAGTGGGTATATTCATTATTAATTACTCTAGTTTTCCAATGGGTGAAAGCATGATTAAAAATGTTAGTCACCTCTAATAATTGGGTTGTGATCTGAAATATTCAACACATAGACTGACATTTTATTTATATTGTGGACCTCTCGTAGTAATGTTTTAGAGACTCTACTAAAATTTGTGGCTCTGTTTATGCAAAACAATATAAATAGATATTAGAGCACATTAGCAAATATACTGGTGGCTTTTTTTATATAACCCTGACCGAAGGGCCCCATTTCTTCTGCTTGCTTACGTTTAGTGTAATTCAGACAAGTGTAACCGAGTTGATCATGGAATGAAATATTACTCTCCTTATTGTCCGTATTCTTTCATAGCTGGAAGAGAGGTTATATGTTTTATAAAAATCATTTAGTATATTTTTACAATACTGATTATTGTTGAAATTGTTTCATACAAAGTATCACAAAGATAATTTAATAAAAAGTATTCATATTAAGTATATAAAAGTAACCAGTTATATTACTACAATATAGAATCAGCAGTATTTTTAGGGTTTAATATGTGTTTAAAGTACAATTTTGAGACATCAGGAAAACCAGATAGAAAATCATTGGTTGATACTCTACAATGTGTAGTTTCTGCCTTTTGTTTCTATTATATACAGAGAAAATTTAATTGATAATTAGTAACTTTTTAATAGGAACAAACCATAAATGTTCTTACAGTGGTCATTTGCCATAAGAGAATTTAATAAACCCCATACTGGAAATAGGGTTATGATTATTTTATATATATATTATTTCCCATATGTATTTTTTATTGCTTTTTAAAAGTTTTATTGAACCTATTGTGCAGTTCCTTAAGCACTGTTGCTGGTATAATTTTAGTGTAATTTCCCCCAAGTCAGAAAAGGCAGGGTGTCACTCAAAATTCAGTAGGAACTAACTTAAAATATGCATGGAATCTGAGGTGCTGCCAGATCAGAATAAACAAGAAAAAACATGGAAGTCCATCCATCTATCCAGCTGAGATGGTAAAATTGAAAATTTGAAAGTATTTCATGAACTATTCAAGGGAATGCCATTATAGCATCTTGGAGATAAATAAGAAGACAATATGTCTTACAAAGACCCAAAAAGTTGTAAAACAAAGTGAGAATTAAAACTGAATAGATAGGGGAAGATTTATGTCATATGGACTAATTAGACTAATGTGTAACTTGAATGTAGGGGTTGAGGGCTATAAAACCAACATCTTTTGTGAATATGGAGTTTGTTAGAGACCTTATAGATTTCAGACTTTTCAAGTTTTGTCTTGGGGTTGAGGGGGCAGGGTGGGGAGATAAAGAGAAAGAAATGGAAGGGAAGGTGCATGAAGAAAGGGGAAGGAAAGAAAACCCACTTTCCAGGTCCCTGCCAAAATTTTCTTCAGTCATATAAAACATTGCTTTTTAGGCATGGAAATCCCAGTTTGCTTGAGAAAGTATTATAGTTTCTTCATATGTTTTTCAAATCAAAGTTTAATATGATGAAGTAAATCAAACATACAGTATTAGTACTTTTCTATTATTTTAGGAAAGAATCTGTACATTTTTGGTAAATTAAAGTGCTAATACTGTTTATTTATTTATTAATTTATAATATCTAACCTGTGATTTCAATTTAAAATGTTTAAAGAAGAAATAAATTTTAGATTGATATTTTAACTTGGAAATAAGAATATTATTCTACTGTTTGAAAACTGTGGTAATAATTTTAAAAGTTTAGTATTTGCTATATTTAGAAATATAACTTATTAGATGTAAAAGAATTATTTAAGGATTTGTGAGCTTTTTGTTTGCTAGAAGAGTTTTTGCTACTTTTTCCATTTTACGCACATAAGCTTCAGGTATTCAAGGTCCCACTCAACCATCCTGAGCTCTGAAGAGATAATAAAGTTTGTAATTCCTACACAACATACAAATATGCTTTTGCATCTGCATTTAGAATATTTTAGTGAGATATTTACATTACATATATTTAAAATGATACATGTAGATTGAAATTTGGGGGAGGCTTAATATAATTACAAATTGAACAAATATTAATCAAAAGCTACCTTTAAAGTGGTTCTTGAATATTTACAGTATTTGTAACTAAAGAATGAGACTATGAATTGACTTTAAAATTTAATGGGTAGCTTGGGTGGAGGAGTAGGGGACCAAAACTACTCTCCTACCTTAAACACCAAAAAGATCAGGCAAACAATATGAAACAACAGCTCTCAAGAAACTGGGCCTTATGCAATGAAGGACAGTGACGACTGAAAGATGAGAAACCAGTGCGGTGAGCCCTTGCCTTGCTCCAGGTTGCTTCATCATTGCTAAGGTCTGAGTGGGGTGTACACTATTTCATAAAACACACAGGTGCCTCTCAATATTATGATTTTAATTCAGTGTGGTAGCTGGCAGGAGATGATTCTGCAGTTGCTTACAGTACCACTGTTGACTAAATGTTATTGAATATATTGTAGAGATCTTGCCACCAGGTTAATTCTATAAAAGGTGTTTCCTTTTTATGAAACAGGAACAAAGTTTGTTGTAAGAATTCATTAATGTAATGCATGCAGAGCATTTGACTGTTGCCTGAAACTTAGTGAGTGTCCAGTAAGTATTGACTATTACAAATGGAGGCAACATGTCACAGCTGAATGTCAGCAAATTAGGAAGCATAAGACCAAGACACTAATGCCCTAGGCATAGTATTTGGGAAAAATCTCTTAGCCTACTTGGGGTTACTTTACTTAATCTATAAAATAGATTTAATATCAACTCAGACAGGAAGATAAATCACTTAGAGATGTTAAGGGTCTTTCCAGGTTTAGGTTTTATTTTACAAAAAAAAAGAAAACTCTAACATGAAAAACCTTCATGGATTAGATAGAGACATATTTGGAAAAGCCACACAGAAATGACATTCACACAGTGTATCTTTGAGCTGTTGATTCTGTTGATCCTGCTGTGTTGTGATTTGTCACTTGTCCCCCAAATATTTCTTTTTGAGACATTTTTTAAAGACACAGTCACAATAGAGGCAGACAGAGAGAATGAGACTCACTTTCCTTGTGCAAGAAACTAAAAGAAAAAAAATGAGTTGAAAAGAATTGCTAAACAGTTTGAGAACTAAGGTTGCCGATCCATTCCTGATTCCAATTAACCTTAATTTGTTTAGAGTCTCAGCAACACCAAATGAATCTAACTGGCCAATTAGCAGACCAGCAACATGAGTTCAGCTCCCCAAAAGCTATTTATCACTTGGACATGATGAGGGCAAAATTCTGCTAATTCTGTGATAAGTGTCAGGGCACGGCTCTATCTTGTAGAGCTTCTTAGCTTGGGAGGGAGAGAATGTGAATATTCTGAGATATTGAATGTTGGATTGTTGAAGAATGACCTGCACTTCATTTGGGAATTTTATTAGTAAGTAAAACTGCAGCTACTTACAAGAGAATATTAATAAGACTATTGCCTGAGCCCATGAGATTTAGACTATGATTAATTCTTTGCCACATGCAGTTATTGGTAAGGACTCAGTGTTCAACAAATGCTAATGAAGATGCTTCTTTTATTTGTAAACTTTACAAAGAATTTCTTTAGTGCATATCCATTGCCCTAGCTAAAAGTTTATTCTACATATTAAGGTAAAAATATGATATAGCCCATTGTTTAAAACCAGGATTTTTGAAACACATACCTACTAACTTGTTGAAAAGAGCATCATTTCCTTTCTGGACAATCACCATCTGATCTCTTGTTTAAAGGTGAAATTCTGTGGTCACTAGTAGGACAAGCTGAAATAAAACCTATTTTATTGTGTTGTTGGTTACTAAATTTGAATTTTCCATGTCCAACATTAATACAAACACACAAATTGTATTTGCAACACACTGTTGATCCAATGAAAATTATTCAGAAAGTGGACTTGGGTTCTTCTTAGGACAGAAGGAGACCTGATGAAGTGTCAAAATGAGAATGAGAAGCAGCGACTACTTCCAGCTCTGATGATAACTTGGTGTGTAGCCACGGGCAACTCATTTAATTTCAGGGAGCTTCTGGTTGTGTCATGGCAATATTAATGTAGGCCCACTTCTCAAATGTGCTGATGAATTATTTAAGGTTTACCAAGTGCTTTGAGGATGAAGACTAAAGACTAGATGCTACATTTATTACCTGGAATAGGGTATATCACGAAACTGCATCTTTTTCACCAGTGAGTGCTGGTCTGCAGTGAGGGTACCTTGAAGAGACAGCCACTGAAAATGTGAAAAAAAAAAATGAAGACGTAACAGCCACTTCTCAATGAATCAGATTTTTTCCCTGCCCTCTACTTTTGAAGAAATATCTTTGACAGCGGAACATCAAAGGGATGTATTTAAAAGTTATATCTAGAAAATATCTCCAGGGCCCCAGAAGTTTAAGCTTGATTTTCCACCATACCTATATTAATGGCACAATGATAGTTTGTATTGTAAATAGTGTCACTTTGACAAGAATTTCCTACCACAAAGAAAGTTGAATCTACTTTTAAAGTAAGAAATAGGACACATTTAAACTGTTGGTTTGAATGTAGTTTTAAATTAAGAACAGGAACAATTAAAATTTATGATTTCTAAAAGGAATAGAAACCAAAAAGATTTTCTAGCTAATTATAAAATAAAAACCATATTGATCACTTCATTCTTTCATGCCCATTTATTTTCTAAACTTTGAAATGTGCGATGAACTTACCGTAATCTGTAGATTTTACTAGTAGTGAAGGAATTCTATCTTATCAGAAAGATTCTACAGGAGGCTTCCCAGCAGGAAAAAGTAAAGTTTAGTAATTGTTCATTTACTTAATGCAGGACTAGACCAGTGCTCTATTTTAGGTATCATGAGTCACTGGCCATAGATTAATTGACCAAAGACCTTCAAGAGTTTTTATTTCCTATATAAATGAGTTTTGGACTACTTAAAATTCATAGAAATATGAAAAACAAGGTCACAGTTTTACATTATTCAAATGAGGAAACCAAGGTCCTGATGTCGAAAGGCTAGACCAAACTTCCATTGCTAGTTGATAGCTGAACAAATATTTTAATATGTATACTTTTCTTCTCCACACCAAATTCAATAAACTGTATCCTAATGGATAAAATAACAAAAATGTGATAGAACAAATTTACTTCTATATGTCTGCCCAGGTGATGATCTTAGTCCGAGGAAAGGTAATACAATGAGTTTTCGCCAAACCATTATTCACAGAAAGTTGAACATAGTTTGTTCTTCTCTGAAAGCTTCCTGTACCTGAATCCCAAGAACTGAATGTAAAGGCACATTGTGATGTTTACACACCCAGATGAGTGCTTTCTAAGATATTTGGCTCTGAAGTAAGGACTGAGTTAACCTTAGATATTATGGCACATGTAACTACCCTTCCCATCCCACCTGCCTGTTGATCCTACTTTTAGTCCTCACCTTCTACCAAACACCTACTAGCTTTTGCATACATTTCTCTGTGGTTTCTTCTCTTCTTTCTCTGGCACCATTGTAGAATGTGAAGTGTGAACTATTTTTAAAGTTGATTTTTTAGTCTTCCTCCTTCCTTTCCATTTCTTTTCCTCTGATAATGTTGTAGGAAGTAAGGGGGAGACATAAGAAGAGGCAACAAAATGAAAAAAGAGGGGACCACATTCTAAAAGGATGAAAGATTTATGTATTCTTTCTCTTTGAATTAAGGATCTATTATTTTAATAAAAAATGGCTTATCACTAATCTTTATGAAATCATCTTAATGCGCTAAAACCCTTATATATTATTTAACCCCATAATACTTTATAAAGTAGATACTATTTTCTCCCCAAATTACTTGCTCAAAAAGAAAACAAGTATGAGAGCTATCCTTTTAAATTAGATCTTTCTGATTCTAAGCTATTTGATATAGAATTTATTGAAATTAATTAAGATCAACTAATAAAAATGTTAAAAATTCTGAAAAAGAGACATATAGAGGGAAATATGAGCAATGATAACAAATCTCTAGCTGCTATCAGTCAGTACACACTCCTTTTCTATGTGTCCCTAAATAAAAATAAAAATAAAAATAAGATTATACACTTGAAAATCCCTAGGATTTATTTTTTCCATTTTTACCCTCATGACTTCCAAAGCATCCTTTAGGTATCCTTAAGTATAAATACAAAAACACCAAATTCTAATTAATATACAATTCTAACTATACTTCGGACCTTGACTGAACTGGAATCTCAGCATTTAGTCCCTCATCTCCCCTTCGGATCCTCTGTTTTCATCTGCTTGTTCTACACTGGTTGCCTCTGTGACTGTGTGAGTTTGCATGCTTACGTGCCTTTAAATGATTCCTTGCTTATATTGGACCTCAAATTCTAATTCATATTCTTTTCGTCTGAATATATGCCAAGTTCAGAGTTAGAAGGCGGAGATGACTCTCTCTATATGTCTCCCTCAAACTATATGTCTATAGCTTTTGGCTTTTGTATTTCTACTTCTTTTCAACTAAAGCATAGTTTTTAAAAGTTTGTTCTTGCATGTGTACATTTTCATATTTACCCTCCACTGTGGGAGAGAGTGACTTTTCTGAAAGCTACGTGGTGAAAGTGAGACTTCTAGTAGACTTTTCTGGCATTTGGTCAACAGAGAATATCTCCCTGTTTGAGGGTTACTTGAAAATATCATCCTCACTTTGTGATTGCTTCCTGTGTTTTTCTAAAATATTCTTCTGGCTGCTACATCATTATATTTGGAAATTTCTGATTTCATACCCAATTATGTATTCTTATAAAGGAATATAAGAAATAAATATAATGGAACAATAAAAATATTTTGTAGAACAGTTCTTTCAAACATTTTTGTTAAGAAGTAAAACAATCACTTTTTAATTATAAATGGAAAATGAGAGACACAACTCTGCCATCTATAGTGTATTTCCTCTCTGGGTCACAGGGATGACAACAATGCTGCCAGTCAATAATTATATTATGTTTTAAGTTAACTAAATACTTAAACATATGTTATATAATTTACCCTGCACCATCATCTTTTGGGTTTAGTTTTCTCCACATTTTATGATAACAAAAATAAAAAGGGCTCAAAATCATAGTTGTTGATGTAATAATAATGATGATGATAATAATGGCAATAATGATTACAATAATATTAATTTATTGAAGTGCTTACTGTGTGCCAGTCCCACAATTCATATATTTCTAAAAATTATGGCAACCATTTATTATCGTTCATATTTTATGGCAGAGTAAATACAGTTCAAAAGGCAAAAAAATCACACAGTTGTTAATTCACAGAACTGGATTCAAATGCAGGCCTCTTTGAAATGGTATAGATGTTAGACAAACATAGGTTTTAGACTGAAAATGTTCACACTTTCTACCAGACTCTTCTGCACTGTTTGTACTACAAATATTACATGATTTATTGACTCTACTGTGAGTCATCTTTTATGTGTATTCATCTCCTCTTTCAAATAAGACCTTCACATCTCTGAAGGCAGAAATCATGCCCTGTCCACTATTGCATCTCCAGAGCTCCTAAATTGTTATCTTTGATAGTATTAATAAGCATAGTCTAGGCGCTTTGGGGAAATCCAGGGGAAGCAGTGAAAGTCATCATCTTGTAGTAGAAATAAACCATTGTACATTTAGCCAAAATTAAGTTGTGCAGGCAACAATATGGTAGTATTAACAGAAGTCACTGTCTTTACAGATATCATGCAATGAATTCTATAATGGTTAATTTTATGTGTCAACTTGCCTGGGCCACAGAGTGACCAGATATTTGGCCAAATATTATTCTGGGTGTGTCTGTGAGGCTGCTTGCGCATAAGATTAATATTTGAATCAGAAGACCGAGTAAAGCAGATTGCTCCCCAGTGTGAGTGGCCCCATCAGGCCCAAATCAAACCAAAAAGGCTGACCCTCCAAAAGGTAGGGTAAAATTACTGACTGGCTGAGCTAAGACACCAGTCTTTTCCTGCCTTTGCACTTACACTGCAAATTTGGCCGTTCTTGGATCTTCAGCCCTTTCTTTCAGATTGAAACTTGTACCATTAGCTCCCCTGATTCTCAGACTTTCAGACTCAGACTGAAACTACACATCTTTAGTTTGCTGACTGTAGGTCTTGGGACTTTACAGCCTCTGTAAATATGTGAGCCAATTCCTTGTAACAACTCTCTGTATATATGTATACATCTTTATCTCTGTATCTCTATATAGCAACCCATTGACTCTGTGCCTCTGAAGAACCCTGGCCAATACAGTTTCCTTCGACAAACACTAACTAAGCATTAACTCTATACAATCACTGCCTTAAATATATCTAGTGAGGGGGTGCTATGTATAGGATTTATGTTAAGATCTGGAGAACCAAACAAAAAAAATGTCATCTTCTCTGCTGTCAAAGTATATTGTAAACCAAGTCAAGGCCACTGAATACGCACATAAAATATAAGCAACACTCAGTAACATATGCTGAATGTCCAATGAATAAAACCTGCAGTAAATACTATGAGAAACTTTAGAAGGATATTGCTGGCTTAATAGATAGTGTGGCTATCCATCCCAGTTTAGCAGGGACAGTGCAGTTTATGCCAATTGTCTGAGCCCTATTATTTATAGCCCCATTTCACTCTGAACAGTGTTCCTGTTAGACAATAAACTATAAGGTCACCTTACTCACAGATGGAGATAGAAGGAAGGGTTCCTTTAAAGGGTGAATTATGGGCCATGTCTTAAAAGAACCAACAGATATGAATCACACATTGGGCATTATGAAATAAGTCTTTTATCATTTTTTTTGCAATCTGCAGCCATGAATTGTTTCAATCCCACTGTCTGCCTTTATTCTAGGGAATCCTATGAGAAAATAAGGCATGCTTTACAAAAAGGGAACAGAATGTTTCACTGACATCTCAGATTCCTTCTCCCCGAGGATGGCAGCTCAAGCTGGGCCTCCCTGTGCCAGCCTGTGTGGCAGCACATGGTGCCTTAAGCTCCTTCATCTTTCTAGTTGCTAAAGCAGTTATTCACTAGGAATTAATATTCACCAGAGTAAATTAGGTTAAAAGTCACGTATTTAATGCCCATTCACTCAAAATAATTGCCTGCTAATTTAAAATTGGCTCACGTTTGAGAAAGTAATGTAAAAATGTCTTTAGTGGATATATTTGAATGCTGATCAACACAGATGGACAGGGGAAGCACTGGGGGAATGCTAACATAACATTTAAGTAGGTTTTGCATGAATATCACGTTCAACTTCGCAGAGCCATATGAAGATGCAATCCTTGGCGGCTAAGGCCACACCCTCTGATACAACTGGTTTCTATGTTATTATTCTATAAGAATAAAACTTTATGTTTTAAAATGGCAAGTAGTGATTATGGATATATGTTTTATAAAGGGAAAAAGGTGTACTGTGGTCATTACAACTATACTTATATAAAGTTTTGGCCTATTAGGTGTTTATTTTCATTTGTTTCCAGAAACTTTGTGATTTCTTCCTTGATTTCATTGTTAACTAAAAATAATTTAGAATATATGATTTCTAAATTAGAAATCATATATCTAGAAGATATCACTATCTTCTAAATTGATGGGTTATCTATTTAGGAATATGAACACTTTGAGAACAAATGCCATACCATCTGCTATGAGAACACATCTCATAGAAAATAGAGTACCTGATGTGTGTTAGGTATTTAAAAACTGCTTGTGGAATTAACTTGACTAAGCTATGTACTTTGTAATGTCAAAACTATGCACCAAGGTAGACATAAATGGTGATTGGTTTCTAAAATAGATTCCTAGAATGTTTCTGTGCATGTATTTGACTTTTGAACTATTATACTTTTAAGTCATATACTTGTATTTATCACACACTTACAGTCACCAAATACATACTAAGAAGCTAGTTAAGACACGTATAACATAATAATCACTGGAGAGCAAGTAATGGGGAAACATCTTAGTACTTTAAACAGTTTTGCTTTGTAAGCCCTCAGGCTATCATAATCTTAAATTTTAATATGGTCCTATTGAGAATGACAAAGTTTCTGAATGTTCACAAGATCTGCCTACTCAAATCAATCAGTCCAGAGGCAACATACCCACACTTTTTCTTTCTTTTTTTTTCTTCTGGAATATTTGTTTCATTTTTATTGATTTCATTTTATTTTTTATTGATGTTTGGTCCCCTTTTATCCCCCTCCCCCCAGCAATCACCACACTGTTGTACATGTCTGTCAGTCCTTTTTCCTTTTTGCTTGGTCCCTCCACCCCCTCATTTCCCCCTGACAGCTGTCACCCTGCTCTCCATCTATGACTCTGTCCCAATTTTCCTTGTTAGTTCAGTCTATTCATTAGATCCCACATGTTAGTGAGATCATATGGTATTTGTCTTGCTCTGACTGGCTTATTGCACTTAGCATAATGTTCTCCAGGTCCATCCACACTGTCACAAAGGGTAAAATTTTCTTCTTTTTTATGACTCAGTAGTATTCCATTGTGTAAATATCCCATGGTTGCTTTATCTACTCATCTATTGATGGACATTTAGGCTGCTTCCATATCTTGGCAATTGTAAACAACACTGCAATGAACAGAGGGGTGCTTATGTTCTTTCAAATTAGTGTTTTGGGTTCCTTTGGATTTGTTGTTAGAAGTGGGATAATTGAGTTGAAAGGCATGTCCATTTTTAACTTTTTGAGGTATCTCCATACTGCTTTCCACAGTGGTTGCACCAATCTGCATTCCAACCAACAGTGAAAAAGGGTATCCTTTTCTCCACATCCTCACCAGCAATTGTTGTTTGTTGATTTATTGATGATAGCCATACTGACAGATGTGAGATGATATCTTATTGTGGTTTAATTTGCATTTCTCTGATTAGTGATGTTGAGCATCTTTGCATGTCTATTGGCCTTCTGTATGTCCTTTTTGGAGAAATGTCTATTTAGGTCCTTTGCTCATTTTTTAATTGAGTTTTTTTTGGTGTTGAGTTTTTGTAAGTTCTTTATCCATTTTGGATATTAACCCCTTACCAGATGTATTAGTGAATATGTTCTCCCATTCTGTGGGGTGTCTTTTACTTTGTTGATGATTTTCTTTGCTGTTGAAAAACATTTTAGTTTGATCCCATTTAGTTTAGTCCCATTTGTTTATTTTTTCTTTTGTTTCCTTGCTTGGAGAGATATATCCAATATAATATTGCTATAAACAATGTCTGAGATTTTGCTTCCTATGTTTTCTTCCATGATTTTAATGGTTTTGGGTCTAACATTTAAGAATTTGATCCACTTTGAATTTATTCTTGTGTGTGGTGTAAGAAGGTGGTCTAGTTTCATTTTGCTGCATGTATATGTCCAATTTCTCCAACATTTATTGAATAAACTATCTTTAGCCCATTGTATGTGCTTGCTTCCTCTGTGAAATATTAATTGACTATAGGGGTGTGGGTTTATTTCTGGGCTATCTATTCTGTTCCATTGATCTATGGATCAATGTCAGTATCAATGTCAGTATTGTCTTTATGCCAGTATCATGCTGTTTTGATTACTATGGCCTTACAGTGTGGTTTGATGTTAGGTATTGTGATTCCTCCAGCTCTGTTCTTTTTTCTCAGGATTGTTGTTGCTCTGTGGGGCCTTTTGTGGTTCTATATAAAGTTCTGAAATATTTATTCTAGTTCTGTGATATATGTCATTGGAATCTTAATAGGAAAATAAAACAACCCATTCACAATTGCTACAAAAAAATAAAATACCTAGGAATAAACCTAACCAAGGACATAAAAGACCTGTACTCAGAAAATTATAAGACACGGAAGAAAGAAAGTGAAGAAGATACAAATAAGTGGGAGCACATACCGTGTTCGTGGATGGGTATGAATATTATTGTATTATTATGTCATTTAACATCATTAAATGTCCATACTACCCAAAGCAATCTATAGATTCAATGCAATTCCACACTTTTCAATCACTTCATTTTAGTTACATGTGGATGGAAGCTGAAAATCTAAGGTTAAAGTTCGAGTTCTGCCTTTCACATGCTGTTCTATCTTAGTCAAATCATTTAACCACTCTGAACCTTAGTGTGGTCCTCTATATCATGTCACTGCGATAGGGGGTTTATTTAAAGATCTCCATGTTTCATACAAATCATATGAGTCCAGATAACTCAGGATCTGGACACTGAATGATTATACAACAGATGAGGGGCATGTGTGACATCTTTCAGTAATATATATTTGAAGAGAATGGAACAGTGATGTATTTTTCAAATATTTAAGTGGAAATTCATGTTTTAAAGTGCTTAGAAAAGATTGTAATGTAATTTTTACAGTAACTGTTTTCTAGTTCTTAACCTTTGTTAATTAGAAATTCAGGAATGTAAAAAAGATTTCAGTAGGAATGAATAAGTCTAAGATGAAGAAGTTAAGAGGCTAAAAAATGCTGGAGTGATTTACTTTCTATATTGTGAGGATAAACTAAATGATAACCACAGATTCACATGAAAAATTTTCCCCAAGATAAGCGTGTATTATGTTTCCCAAGAAGGCTGAATTGTGTCATTTGACAGTGCATCAAGAAGAAATACAGCAGGGAATTGCCGACTATTCACATCATTTTGTGCTGTCACAGCACATTATAACTTTTGGCTTTTGGGGGGGGAATAACAAATGTCTTTTGAAAATATCTAAATTACTGAGCATAACATTAATCAGTTTTTGCTAGATTATGCTTTGTATCAAGTGACTCCTAGATTTTAGGGACTTACAGTACAGAAACATTTACTTTTTGCTTAAGTGCCATGCAGTATATAAGGTTACTGTAGTTATGTTCCAGGCAAGTGACCAGTGGTGATTCTGCACCAACATGTCTTTTCATGTCAGGACCAGACTGAAGGTTGTGCCCTTACTGGGTATTATTGTATTATTATGTCATTCTTATCATGCCATTCTCATGGTATAGGACAATAACACAAGAGAGCCTGATCCAGGCTCTAGAATAATTTTAAAGCTTCTGCTTAAAATGATCAACAGCATATTTACTCACATATCACATTGTCATGAGTGTATCACATGGTCAACCTTAAATAATGAGGCAGGGATATACAGCTCTTTCTGGTTTATTCATTCAGCAGCTGATGACATTGGGCAGGTATTATCACAGTATTACAAGCCGGGATAAGGTAGTAAATACTAGGAACAATAATTCAGTCTACCACCACTTCCACAGGAAAATGTAACTGCAAGTGTGTATTTAAAATTTCTAGGTGTTCTAAGCTGTAGTTATGTCTTCTGGGCAGATAGCCAAATAAATAACAAGGTAGTACTTTTCTTTTTGAAAAGTTCAACATGTTTGGCAAATAGTCCTGAAAAAATTAATTCAGGTAAGACTTTCCAAAGACATTTTTCTACCACAACTTACCAACTTACTAAATTATTGCATTTATAAACATTTCCACAAAAAAATACTGGTTCTTCAAATGAGGTGCTCAGATGCACAGTGGGGAACTGATGTACAGAATTGATAATGAGGCGCACTTGAAACATTCTCGAGTAATGATAATACCTTAATTTAACCTTAGACATTTAGCAGGTTAGAATGGTCTAGCAGAACTTGGATTAACCCCAGGTCTCACTCACTTCAACGCCTGCAAAGCTGTTTTAGTATATTCTCCCTGAAGAGAGTCCTAAGATGATTCTATTCAGAGCTAGAGAATAGGTGGGCAAGAACAAAAATAAAAACACAAACAAAATATTTGAATCATTTGGAAACTTGGTAGTGGTGATGCCTGATAATAGGGGTCATGGCTAGAGTTCGATGATTAACATTTCCCGAAGACTGAGAGTGCGGGGTAGGCAGCAGGCCAGACCTCCAATGTGGTTTACTTACTCCAGCAGTGAATAAGCCAGCTTACTACATTCTCTTTGAGGTTGTGTCTGCCCTGTGAAGAGCAAATTGAAAAATGACTAATTACACAGACCCAGAGGTCACACTATGCTGACCTGTAGACAGAAGAAAGGCAGATTATGACTTGTTGTTACCACTTGCTAATTTAATAAATAATATAAATATAATTTCTTTCTCATTTGGAATGCCCTTAACATTTTCTAGGAAGAATTCTTTCATTTCTGGGTAGGTGGCTCAGTACAATGACTTCTTAGATCAATTTTAATACTAAGATTCTATGTCTTATCATTTCTATTTTTGTTTCTTCTTTCCTCTCACCCTCCTTGCTTGCCTCTCACTCTCTTTTCATTTTTTTCTTTCATTTGGATCATTAAAAATTAAAGCAGAGATAAAAATACATTTTTCTCCTCTCTGAATTCATCTATTATTTTGATATATTTTAATCAAATTGTTAAGCATGTGATATTCAAATATTCTTTTGCTTAAATATTAAGATTTTCTCATTTCTTCTCTATTATCTGTACAAAGGGACATTTCCACTTATATAATCACTTTTAGAAATCTATTTTAAGTTCCATTTTCTTATACATTTAATTTTAACTATACACTTTAAATATTTGGTCACAGAAAAATTCTACTTAAGTTTTATAAGTGAATAAACATGAAAATTAAGAGAATTTCCAAGTCTTAACATTGAAAATACTATCTGGGCCTTCACTTGAAATCTAAAAAAACCTCAATGCTTTAAGAACATGACTTTAACCTTGACTCATAATGCTTTCTAATGGACTTAATAATATAATGGACTTGATTACTATACTCTAACCACAGCCTAAGATATAGTTTATTATTATTCTCTTGTGATACTTATATAGAGCCATTATGTTAACAACTCATAAGCACCTTAGGGAAAGCATAATATAGGATTTTTAGGAAACACGTAAACCATTTTAAATATATAGTTAAATAAATATTTTACTCAATAATAAATTGCTTTGTGTTAACTACATCAGCCGTTAATTTCAAAGACTTAGAAATCAATAAAATATACTTAATATGAAAGGATTCTGAATATTTTAAAAATCCTAACACTCTTAAAGGACTTTACAAAATTCTATGGAAACACATTCCATTTCTTTCTAACTTTACATTCTTGAAAAATGACTAATGAATGAACTTTCACCATGAATGAGAAAAACTAATTTTTTTCAAATGAAACTATAAATATGATATTTTATGGGAAATCTTGAAATAACTAATATTGCCCACTAACATTTCTTTTACCTTAGTTGTAAAAGCTAAAGGAAATACATGTCAGACAAAATCCAGCTGCCAGCTTGAGATACCTATTTTACACGCACATCAGTGTTTACTTGCTCAAAGTTCTATTACCTAAGGATTTTTTTATGACCTTTGGGTAATGAGACGAACCAAGCAGCCCTAGCTATAGGAA
The DNA here is from genome assembly GCF_019186645.2 of Phyllostomus hastatus. Classification (NCBI taxonomy): domain Eukaryota; kingdom Metazoa; phylum Chordata; class Mammalia; order Chiroptera; family Phyllostomidae; genus Phyllostomus; species Phyllostomus hastatus. The sequence continues at coordinate 28,446,053 of NW_025333709.1, read as the reverse complement.
TCTCAATCAATTATTGCATAAACAACCCAATAAAAGTGAAAGCATATATACTTAATTAGCTATTGAACATAAATATTCTGTAGCTTTAATAACACTTATTTGAAATTATCGAACTAAATTAGTCATATCATATTCTTAAATATTTGTCAATCTGAAGAATTAATGCAAATCAATTCTTAATTTTGATCAACCATTTAACTGTTTTTATGGATTTAAAAGTTGAAAGGTACTAAGGCCATTAAGTTTCAAGAATCTTAATAATACCATTGACTTTTAACATTACTTCTTGTGCCTCCAAATTATTTGTCATTAATAATGATACACGCAGTAGCATAATGTTAAAATATGTTGCATATAAGAACATTGGATTTCTATTCGGTGATGAGGTGTTTGAACATATCTTTTGCTAAATATAATTTAAAAGTATGAACTTTGAATGTTAAATACTTATTAATTTTTTTTACTATACCCATGAGTTGTTAAAATTTAAAGAAAACACAGGACAGGGAACTTTGGACTCTAAGGATTAGAGCATGTAAACAGGCTTCACACTGAAATCACTTGCTGAATTATTGAACTTGATTGTTCATTCTCTTTGCTTACAGTGCTGAGTGGACAAGGAGTGATTTAGAGTCCTCATAATGTTTCTCTGGGTTGTGTTTTTATTTTTTCCAGAAAAGTGCAATAATAAATGTTACTGAATGTGCACTTGCAATAGAATGTATAGTTCACACAGGCCCATGCTTAATTATAGGGTATATAAATTAGTAAGCAGGTTGTCTCATGTGTATTCCATGAATTTGTTCACATTCATATTTCATCATATATTTGACTTGCAGTATAGAATTACTAAGGGGAGTATTTGCTATAGATATGACTCTGAATAACCTTAAGAAAGTATAAAATGAGAAGTAACATTTAAAATACAGATAGTAATTATTATTAATTTTCAGAAAATTCCTGTTTTTTATAAAGTCAACAACCTATACTCATTTCTTCCTCCCTCAGAGTTGAACATTTATCTAAAGATGCTGGATTCCTGTACAGTAAAGAAGAGGACAGAAAAACTTAAAGCATGAGGAGTCACAGGAAGTCCAGTCAAAAATATTCATTAAATGTTTGCTTTCCATAAAGCACCATGTGGTACACTATTAGCTACAGAAAAGAAGCTAAATGTTTGTTTTCAAGAGATTTACCATATACTTGGGTAAGAAATAACTTTGAGAAAGTTGAATAACAATACTAAAAATTGAGGAATGAGTAATATAAAAAAAGAAAGAAAAATATAGATGTTTTGAGAGATTTTGAACATGAGATGACTAAATAGAGTTAAGCTCTGCAGATAGTATAGGCTTATTGGCATCTTCCCAAAATTCATATGTTGACATTCTAGTCCCTAGTATTTTAGAATGCGCTCATATTTGGAGATAAAGCTTTTAAAGAGGTAATACAGGTAAAATGAGGTTATACTGGTTGGAACTTAATCCAAAATAACTGAGGTCTTAATAAGAAGAGGAGATTAGGACATAGACACACACGGAAAACCATGTGAAGATATCAGGATACAACTTCTATGCACAAGCCAAGGAGACAGGCTGCAGAAGAAATCAATTCTATTGATACCTTGATTGTAAATTTCTAGCCTTGAGTTGTGCAGAAAATCATTTCTGTTGATTAATCCACCGAGTTTTGGTACTTTTTTATGGCTGCCCAAGCAAAAGAATACAGCTGGCAACTGGAAACATGGGTCAAGGAGACCTGACATGAGTGGTCTGCTGACTAGTAAGAAGTATTTACCTAGAAAGAGGAGCTTATTCAGGAGATGAAGTGGAAAAGAGAAAGGATAAATAATATAAAGTTTACATCAATTTAGGAGAGCATCTAATATGAAAAGAAGGAAGCTAAATTGTATTAAAATGTAAAATGTGGGGGAATTGGCCCTGGCTGGTGTGACTCAGTGGACTGAGTGCCTGCCTGCAAACCAAAGGGTCTTCAGTTCAATCTCCAGTCCAGGGAACATGCCTGGGTTGCAGGCCAGGTCCCCAGTGGGAGGGCATGCAAGAGACAACTGCACATGGATGTTTCTCTCCCTCTCTTTCTCCTGCACTTCCCCTCTCTAAAATAAAAAATAAAATCTCTTAAAAAATAATTGCATTAAAAATATGGGGCAATTAAATAACATGAATTGGTTCCATTCAAATTCATTGAATTGAATGGTTTGTTCATTCATTCTGCTAGTAAACTTGTTTAAAACATAATTTTTGGGGGATCCAGGTTTAGCTGAATTTTCTACATTTTGAAATATGCATAAATAATTGGTACTGTTTCTTTACAAGGCAAATCCTCACAGGTTGTTTAAATTAAGTCACGAAGTGAGATGTGACTGAATGGAAGTTGCTGAGGATGATGCTGCAGAGATGAAATGGACTTCGCTTGGAACCATTTTGGCAGTTCAGAATAGGACTGGCATCTTGGATTTGTTTTCCAAATTAAATATTCTAAGACCTGATCATATATATTAAAAAGAAACCTAACATATTGAGAAGCAAAATGGATACATGGTTAAATATTCTTAATTTATTTTAACAATTATATAATTATAATTTTGGATTTATTTTGGCATTGCTTTTCTACAATACAGAGATTATTGAAAGAATTTAAGTTCATTATTTATATTAGTAGTTTAAGGTACCGGATTATTCAAAACTTTTACATTCAGTAAAACTATTGTACTTCTTACTGAAATAGAGTTGGATTTATTCTCTTTGATGGTGTTTTTATATTGAAATGTTTTCATTTATAACAAAATTAGAGAATTATGAATTAAAATGGCATTAAGATGCTAACTTGCCTCCTAATAAAGAAATATTTTCGGCCATGTAACTCACGTAATTATCCAACTTCCCAAAGGAAATCTGCAAGAGTAGGTTATTCACCTGATCACAATATAGTATTTTGAATGTTTTCTGGAGTGAGGAGGTACTGAGGGTAAAAGGAGCCAAATAAAGGGTGACAAAAGATTTGACTTTGGGGTGTGGGCACACAGTGTAATCAATATACACATCATGTGTCATAGAAATGTGCACTTAACACCTACACAGTCTTATTAACCAATGTCGCTCCAATAAAAATAAAGTTTTCTAAATCCTGAAATTTGTATCGTCAAAATGTGGTAAGCAATTTAAGAGATATACGATGATTTATTCATTCTTGTGTCTCCAAACTCTTATTCTTGGCCTATATGGGGAGCTTAATAAAAATGTGTGAGATTAAATTGAATTGAATTGCCTGAGATTGGCTGTCTACAGTTCAGTCAACTTTTTTATCCTGGAGCAAAGTTAAGCAGTTTTTAATTCTCTGCAAGAGCTCCAAGGATATGTGCAAGGCCTGGGGTTTCTGCTCCACTCTTAAATATCCTTGGGATTCTAGTCTATTCTTAATGGATGGCAAGTTAGAGCATTTCCTGATCTAGTTTTAATGTCAACTTTAAAGATGTTTAGTGTATGTCTTGAGATACTGCTTTGTCTTGCTCATCCAGACAGTGTATTTGGGTGCCTTCTGCGTCTCCAGCGCCTGGTGGTTTGTGTTCCTTCCCTCTCTCGGAGCTAAGAGTCGTCACGGGCCTATGTGGTTAAGTGGCAGGAGGCTTCCAAATGGGCATCAGAATGTAAACTGTTAACGAAAATATTTCCACTGAATTTTAATTATTGGCACAGAGATTCTTGTGCCAATAAAAAATACCTTGTTCTTGAAAAGATAAGTACTTTTATAAATCATATCTAATCTTGAAAGATTCAAATCTTTGAATACTTTGTTTTTAAAAAAGAAACTAACAGGTTGGTAAGAATATTTAAAATGAGGCCTTTGAAGAAAAGTTCCTAATATGTTAAAATTATGCATCTAGGCCAAGTGAATGAAGTACTCATAAATTGATATACAGATTGAAACACTGGTGATTAATATTTAGGAGAAGAATTTAGGTCAAAGAGTGAAAAGGACGGCTCATGTAAAATTTTCAATACATTATTAAAAAAAAGCTTAAGCATATATTTGCTCCAATGCTAGAGACGTTATTTAAAGAGCTTTGGAAACTATGCTATATGAGAAACGTGTACTAGGTGGCAGTCTAAGTACCCTTTTCACTTAGGTCTCCTCAGGTTTGGGGATTCCAGTCCGTGAGTGGAGGAGAAACGAAAGTGTTTTACATAATTTGACCAAACAAATGCTTTCCATTATAACATAATAGTACAGTGTTTAAATAATTAAAAATAAGTTTTGATTCAAGTTTAAACTGTCATAATTCATCTCTTATTGATATATCATCTCGAAATGTGTTTCTTATACAAAAATACCTTTGAGAAACCTTGACTCAGAGTGTCAAGATGTTTAAGGCCCTTCATATAATTCCTCACTGCTTGTCCTCAGTGTCTAATTGTAAATAGAGCCATGAAAAACTGAAATGAGAGGCAAAACATGTATTTCGGAGTTGTGCAGGAACTCGCAGGGCTCTGAGCATGCAGGTGCCACCGAACTGCGGCCACAACTTAGCTTATTAATGTGTTTTAATGACTGTGAATTTGTGTTGCCTTAGGGCTAGAAACTTTATGCTTATTTTTAAAATATTATGTTAATTTTCATTCTCTTTTCCCAGATTGTTGCAGACTTTTTTTTTTTATTCTCACTTTTCAAGTATATTTACTTTCTCTTCAGGTTTTGTGTTTTTTTCCTGAATGTTCTACAGGCCCAAAATATACTTAACTAAAAACTCAAAGTTGTACCTTTGGAACTGTATTTTCCATTTACTTATTTGATCATGGTCTTGTTATTTTGTTATTTTTACAGAATAGGCTTGTGTCAGAATTTTTTGCATTTGTAATTCAAGCTGGCAGTTTAAATCCAATTTGCATACTGTTTTGAAGATGTCAGAAAGCCACAGACAGCCCCTCTGATACCATTTGCATAAAAGCTCCAAGTTGCTGGGTAGTTGGCAACACTGGAAGCTAAGTGGCCCAGGCTGTTGAAGAAGCTGAGCAAATAGTAAAAATAATAGTTAACATCTCTTCTGAACTTACTAGATGTCAAGTACTACAATAAATTCACTATATGGATTGTTTAACATTTAATTCTTCTAGATAGTTAATGATATGAATACCACTTTATATATCAATAAACTGAAACTCAGCTTGGTTAAGCAACTGACTAATGTCATAGAAATAGTTAAGTTCTGACCCTAACCAGTGTGGCTTAGTGGGTTGGGCATTGTCCCACAAAGTGAATGGTCGCTGGTTCAAATCATGGTCAGGGCACACACCTGGGTTGTGGGCCAGGTCCAAGGTTGGGGACATGTAAAAGGCAACAGATTGTTTCTATCCCTCTCTTTATTTCTCCTCTTCTCTCTCTCTCTCTTAAAAAAAAGTAGTAATTTCTGGAGCCAAAGCTTGAATTTAGGCAGTCTAATTGCATGCTTTAAATTTTTTTCCACAAAATTACACTACCATAGTCCAAATTATAGGGTTGTAGGGTTCAAAGAGCTATGAACTTTCAGGCAAAGATGATATTGGACTCAAGTTAAATAGCATCATTGTTGTTCATGGTAGTTCATTTTCCAATAGCTCACAAAGATTCTTATGCATCGAAGGTACGGTGTCTCTCCACACACACTGGGACTGCTAAGAATTAGGAACGTCTGATCAGCTAGGTGACCATTTTTAGCAGGAAGCACAAGTGCTTATCAACAACAGAGGAACAAATTCATGCTCATATAGGCAGGTACCATAAATAATGATACTAGTGATACAGCAAATGACTCATTAGGACATCCCATATACTATCTGCAGTGCATGTCCTCATATATTATGCATACAGTTTACGTAGGGAAATAGTTCCCCAGGCCTTGTTCCACGGTATGACTTCATACTTCCCACTTCACAGAGACAGAGATTTGTAACTCATTCTTTTAGTATTTCCTCTGTATCTTTCTCTGTCACATTTCATTTCCTCCTTTTTGGCATGATCATTTTACTTCCCATGGAAGAGGAAGATTAACTCTTTCTCACACACACCCTCTCATACTTTCCTTCCCTTTCTATCTCCTTAACTTGTCATTATCCTTATATCATAATTTTGGTTAGATCAATATTTAATATTTATGTTAAGTTTCATGATTATGTGACTGCCTTTCCAACTGAGCTGTGTGCTGTGCCAATATTACTTTTCATTCTTGTACATTTTTTCTTCCTTAGAGTTAATAACTGCCCTTCATAAATGTTTGCTTTGTTTTCTAAATTGGAATATGAATCAATTTAATCGATTAGTACATTTCCATGTGATTTAAACATTTAGTATTTTCTCTTTGTTATTGACTTCATTCCTCTTTTCAAAATAGGATTTTTTTTACATGAGATTTTATGAAGTAGTGAAAATTACTGCTGTGTTAAAATTATTATCTTTAGGTTTCAAATAGTTCTTTTTAATTTATTGGTTTTGAGTAACAGATAAATCATGGCAATATGCCTTATTTTTCCTTTTATGAAATGGGCATATATTTTTTATTGCTTGTTAAACAACATTACAGTGTTGTAAACAGTTACTCATACATTATTATGATATATATATATCACATATAGAATTTCCTCTTTTAATATTTTCTATATATCTCTCAAAATTTTCCATGTCTTAATGCACATTGTATACTTTTTCCCTTAGAATTTTTGGACTTTTATCGTATTTAATATAAAATTAATCTTGGCCATCTCTGTGTCTGCTTTCATTTACTATTTCCTCTCTTGATCACTGATCACATTTTTTAAACCATTTTGTTGTTGTTGCTCATTCCTTAATTTTGCTAAGGCAATAATAAACATAAATATCTTTTTCTTATAAAATGCTTGGTAATTTTTGCATTTATTTCAATTATGGTTCTTTTTGTTGTAGATCTTTAATGAAGTCATTTAGTTATGAATGTATAGCTATTGCCTCTTGGAAAGTTTTGCACTCAAATGGAAGCGTAAGTCCTTTAAGTTATTCTGAAAAAGTAGATTGAGAATGCAACATGTATGACCTACAAATATGTAAAGATACATTTACACTGAGAGGTGAAGATGTCTATGGCCTTTTAACTTTTGAGATAGGATGGAATGATACAGACACGCAGAGCAGTGTGAGATTAGTATTCTGTTCCACGATAACAACATGAATGTCCACAGCACTTGGAAATAATGGTGTTATATTGAAAGTGCAGACTGTAAAGCAGCTTGACAGAGAGGGTTTGCCATTAGAGATGCGAGCAGTTTGTGCTTCTGTTCATAAAAGTTCATGTTCATAAAGGTTTGCTGCAGGTTCTCAATATTACTAATAGTAGTTGGAGCTCTTGAATGCATGTAGTTTTTAAGTATCACAGAACTGATTTTGATTTGAATCATACAGGGAAAATTTCTAAAGGTGAAAAGCCTATGCATAAATATTTATTTTGTAAAGATAACATTTAATATTGAAAAATCTAAATCCAAAAAAGTTACAGCATTTGTGAATCATGTGTATATCGTTCTTTTATCACAGCCCAAATAATGGCCTGCTAAGTTCTATTCAAATGCATCAGCTATATATGTGAAATTGGAATTAAAATAAGAGAACTTAACATAATTACATACTTCAGCAAGTTCACTGAGCAGAAATTGTTGGCACCATCTTGCTAGATTTTCCGAACCAAAGCTGGCATGTTTTGTATTATGAGCAGTTCGGCAGCTTCATGCATCTCTCCCTCCCCTCCAATTTAATTAGATTGTCTGTTGCAGACAAATCAGACTGTGGATTTTTTCACCCAACAGCTATAAATGCCAAGTCAAAATATGAATAAGAGGAAAACGAGATGTTCTGCAAGCACATGCTACTTTATTAGACAAAAACATGATAGGTGGATCGGCTCACACTCTCCATGAGACACAGAGAAGCGAGGCCCAGAGAATGAGGTTATAACAGGGTCAGATTGATGCTATTGTCTTTGTTGGCTCCAGTAGAGCGGGGACTTGATTCCTCCCCCAGTGTAATCTTGCTTTGACACTGCAGCCAACACAGATTTATGAATACATATTTTCCTACCACGAAGGGAGTGAGAATCATAGCAGAGGAAACACGAGATACAAATAAGCTAGAGATTCTTGTAGCAATTTATAGTCTTAAACGTTTTGCATTCCTGTGGATGGTTTGAGCCATTATGCTTTAATAGGTCACTATAATGTCACACTTTAATCATTTTAATAATCTGTAACAAGGTTGAGAAATTGTTGCTTTACAGAAGCAAATGCTATCCACCGGCAACCATCAGTTATATTCCATGGAGGATAATAGTGGGATTGTAAGGGATGCCTTTCTCTAGATTATTATTCGAGTTCAACAGTGATTCATAGGGAAAAAATCAGGTCCTTAGATTTAGTTTCACAGCAGGAGTAATGCAAACATGAAGCAGTAGAGTGGAAAAACTCTCAACAGGTCACAGGTGAGTAAACCTTGGACTGCAGTGGTGTGGCAGTGGTGTGTGGCAGGTAGGTGGGTAATTGGGAGCAGGTGCCCAGATACTGTATAAATGGAGCCAAGCAAATGAAGTCCAAGAATGCAGGGTGGCGTGCACAGGCTCTTAATTAGTAAAGGAGGCTTACCTGAGAGTTGTGAACATAGTTTTTTAGTAAATGAATCTGAAAAAAGGTTCACATTTTCAGTGAACTTTATTAAGAAACTGTGAAGAACTGGGTCTTCCTCCTTGAGAGTCTGAAGCTACACTAGACTACCAAATTATCTTATGGCTCTCTTGAAATTACTTTTTTCCTAATAATTGTAACATGTTGCATAAAATTATTCAAGGTTTTCTTATTCAGGTTCCATTGGAATGTTGGCAAAAACTTTATTGAAACTGAGGTTTCCATTTGCTTTCATGCGAGAAAATGTAGAGAATTTGTTCATCTTGAAACTCATTTTTTAATTTGGCTTTAAGATGTGCTTAATACACTTAGCAGATGAGTCCTGGGGACTTGAAATATTCCTCCTTAATGTTTCTTTCTTGGTAAACTTCTTATCAACAAACAATATGATACTTCCTTTTTATAAGCCTCCTTAATTTGCAAAGAATCAGTTATTCTATAACAAACTATATACATAATTCTAGTATGGTTGCTATTATTTCCAAGAGGTTATTTGCCTTAAGAATTGTGATGGCAGTATGGTTCTGAATTAATGTGAAAGATGCAGATATCTGAATAGCTACTGGCATCCTGGAGACTAGAAATTGCACACTCTAAGCCCAACCTGTAGGAGTAGATATTTTTTCCACTTTCATAGGCTGTGTTCCTGTGCAGAGAAAGTGTCTTCTCCACCACTGTCTCATTTCATCCCTCTTCCAACCACCATAACAGACTCTCAGGGTGAATGGTATGGGAGGCAGAGCGGAAGAACTTACGGCATTTCTCTTTGGGAATTCTATCTTATTTTCTGATTTTTATTCTGTGGGCTCTTAGCTTCTTATTACAGACAGCACCTGGATATACAGCATTATAAATATTCCCAGGGGGCAAGATACCCCCATTTCTTGAAAACTAGTATCAAATTAAATTTATTTGGGACCAGCATACACCCACCAAAATATCAGTGTGTACTCACAAAAACGTTTTATAAGCAATGCAAGAAAGGTAAAAATGCACAACTTAAACAGATAATTATACATATTTGTTGGGAACCGCCCTGCCTGGTATCAGAAGCTGTAACCCCTGCCAAGGCTAAGGCTGAGGGAACGACCTTGGATCGTAAGCCAGACAAAAGCTTATCTCCCTGGCAGGAGCACCGCTTCTGCTCCTTTTACTTTACCCTGCCTGGCCCCCAATACTTGGTCAGTTAGCCAATGACGGGTAAGATTCCCCAAGGGGGGAACGATCTAACACAGGCACAATCACCTGGGAGGCCCCCAAGGAAGGAATTCGGGGGCTACAGAAAAAGGGAGTGATGGACCCTCGTTCCTCGGTTTTGACATAGCCTGAGTCCTCATTGTCTGTGAGAAAATCTCCTTATCTCTTGGCTGCCTTACTTCTCTTGCTCCACCCAAGCCTGAAACAATGACAGAGGGTGGTGCAGCTCTGCTGGAAAGGGCGGGTTCTCCGGGTGATCAGACCTAAGAAAGAATATGTAAAATCCTGTGAAACCTGCTTTGTTTAGAATGCTCTCAATTGAATGATAAGGGTCCAAGGAAGAAGTAAGTTTGTTCCTTAAAGTTTTTTACAGCTCTTTGACCCTCACTCAAAATAGGCCCTCAGACTTCGTTGTTATCTATTGTTCGATCCTTACTTCCTGGCAATGAGTAATGAGCTTTACCTGAATTCTCATGCAAACGAACCCAATAAAAGCCTGCTCGGGCGGGAGAACAAGGCGCTCTCCCTTAGGGGTGCTCTTCCCTGGGGAGGGTGGCCATGGCGCTCCCCACTAGAGAGAGTGGCCATTCCATCTCTATTTCCCCACAGGACCTGGTTGTCTCTGTGTATGTTTTTCTCGTGTTTCGATGAGCCATCCACAGCATTCCGTGGTCACTGCCGATCGGTGGCTGTGACACATATTTGATTTGCATTCTCCAGGAAGTTATCAAAGTCTCTGAGTCAAAGATAATGCAGTGTGCCACTCAAAGACCTAGCTATAGATAAAGAAATTAGAATATTTGAGAAGTTGTCTACTGCAAAGGATTCCTCTCGCCTGGAAGGCAGAAGAGAGTACAGTTAGTTTGAGTACCTTCCCTTTTAAATTTGCATTGCAGTTGCCTGTCTCCAACCTTTTTGGCACCAGGGACCAGTTAGTGGAAGACAATTTTTTCATGGACCTGGTTGGAGGGGATGGTTTTGAGATGATTCAAGTGTGTTACATTCAAGCTGACCTGCTGTGCAGCCCGGTTCCTAACAGGCCCAGACCAGTGCCGGTCTGAAGCCTGGAGGCTGGGGATGCCTACTTCAGTGCAATGCATTACAATGATATTTATAGTCATTTGTACTGAGAATACTGTAGCTTTTAAATAAATCTTTTTGGAATTAAAGAAGTATATATATCTGGACCAGAAAGATAATTGGGAAGCTTTAGACATATTCTTTTTTCTTATTAAGGATGTAAACAGTTTTTATTATTTTTCCATTCACAGGTAGAGCACTCTGTAAATTATAAAGCTGTTGATGGAGACCAATTAAGAGTAGTTATGGAGATTCTATAATTAAAACAATGATAACAAATGCCAAACTCTTTAACAGACAGAAATGAATTTAAAAACTGAATATTAATAGCTTCATTACTTGAAATAAAGGGTTTTGTTTTACCAGGTCCATGGGTTTGCTAATTAAAATCATGTTTGCTAATTAAAATCATGTGCTGAAATATTTGAGATAATTATATTATCAGAATTCTGGCACTTATTCCTGAACAAGAAAAACAAGGCACATATGCTAGGCAGAGTGCTAAAAATCCAAAGTTTTGTGGCTAATTTTTGCAGTTTAAGTATATATATATACCACATATGCCACAAGATTAATCTGTAGAACCATAAATGAGTGGAGGCTTTGGCATTCTTCCAAGAATTCAGATTTGTTCCAAACTCCAAATTTTTAAGGAGGCATCTTCATTATATAGGAAGTTTCCTACCCAATTTTATGCAACAACAAAGTCATTCCTCCTTGAATGATTGGTGTTATTGTATATGCATGATGTCTTAAATGTTCTTTAAATAGAAATTACTTAAGAAAAACACTGTTCTACTTTTCAAAAGCAGAAACAATGTTTTGAGGATGCTGAGAATTTAACTCAGTCCTTAGGTAAGTTCTAAGAAGAAAAGAGGACATTATTAGGCAATGAACCTTATCATATTTGCTTTTAAGGATCAATTTCACTTGTTTATTTTATTGACAAGATACTTATTTTAACAATGACAACTGACCAATGGACTTATAATAATACTTCAGTGTGTTTTTGTTCAATCCTCTTATAAATATTAAATAAGATTATATTCTTTATTTGATGACAAGATCCAAAAATAACTTCCCTTCTCTGTTGATACATGGCTTGCTTTGACGCAGAATTTCTCTTTGTAAACTGGTACCATTTTATTGAACTTCTTTGCATTTTCCTTTTTTTTCTGGATAGCCTTACATGATTCTCCATATTAACATTTATTTTCTTGCATACTTCTGAAAATGGAACTTTCGAATCCAACCTTTTATAATGGACTACCCAACTTAAATATATGTTTTGCTTGGTGACTACATGAACATTTGTCTCTCCAATCCTCCTCCCTCCCTCCCAACACATGGTTCACCAAAATTATTCAGTATTTCCTGCAGTGTTAGATGTAAAATGTATTCATCATGAGACAAAATGTGGTATAGATATTTAGAAGAGAACATTAAAAGATGTGAGGATTTAATTTTACACCTGTGTCAAAGGATGGTTGTTGGTGCCAATTCAATGGCAACAGAAATCCACAGGTTGTGGTACTGTGAAGAAGGAAACTGCATTTAGTGCAGTGGTTCAGCATGGCTGTGAGAAGACTGCTGCTGTGGAACAGGTCAATTGTGATACAACATGCCTGTGGAAACAGCATGGTAGTGGAACAGCTCTTGGGCCAGGCCCGTCTCTGCCTAGACAGCCCTGCTCTGCTTCTCGGTGGGAGACACCTTCAGTGTTTCAGTTCAGCCTGGGAGACACAGCCTTCACTCTTTGGTGGGAAGTGAAAGTGTACCCTGCGAGCCACAGGAGAGCTGGCTTATATGGAGGTGGTGATGGGGGGCAGTCTCTGTCTGTGGTCTCTGATTGACCCCAAATACTCACAGTTCAATTGGCCCAAAAGGCACTTTCCTGATTGATCAGAGCTGCACAGCTCTAATTGGGTGTGGGAAAAGTCTCTGTTTTATTGGTTGAAACAGTACTCAAGGAAGTCCTTTTTAAGGGCTGGCTCTGATGGCTTCTCATCAAGTGCAGTTTGCAGAGAGGTTTTTGTGCAAAAATAGCTGTTGGGTTCTGCTTTTTTGTGTGTATGTGCCCAGTTAGGCACCAGAAGCCCTTTTTAGTAGGTATCTTTTTTCCCCCTCAGTGTTCATACTTGATACGCTTAAAGCTATACTACAAAATAGATCATATTCTTTATGCATTTTTTTCAAATGTATCACATCTTTCACAGTATTTTGGAACATTGCTTTTTCTGTCCAATATCTATTTCCTTTCATTTAGCTTTAGTAACAGCCCTGATAACTTTTCACAGAGGTGGGCATGAGACCCGGGTGCCCTTATCTGAGGAACCCAAGGGCTTGGCACAGGCTGCAAGCTGGTCCAATCAGCACATGTTGTGGAGACTGACATAGATACAATGAGAAATGTCCTTCTGGAATGAAGGCACTAAGGATCAGGTGAGCTTTGAGTTTCCGGGAAATAACTTGCTACCACATGGATGCAATCAAAAGCAAAATGGAGCTAACAAAGGAGATAGAACTGATAGATGTGTAGAAAATTTCAAGGTCTGTGACAGTCTTCAATTCTCTGGGTTCAGCTTTACTTGACAGATAGTGGGGGGGAAGATTTGGAGGTGGAGGGATTGAGCAAAAAGGGAAAAGGACTCATGGACTTGGACAATAGTGTGGTGATTGCTGGGGAAAGGGTGTATAAGGGGACCAAATGGTAAAGGAAAAAATAATAATATAAAGATTAAAGAATAAAATCATTCTAGAAAAAATAACTCTTCCGAAAGGAAACTACTCTTGAAATTTTCAGTAATATAAACCAAATTATTTTTGTTGTTTATATAAATTTTGATTATGCATTTGTCACTTGCAACTAATAAATTAATGACCAGGATTTCTCTAATTCACAATTATATAAAGATGATAATAACAAAAATAACATAATAATAGAGAATTGTTTAAGGAATCATTTTTCTTCCCTTGTCATGAAAATAAGATTTACATGTTTCTTTTCTTTTTTTATTATGTTGGGTTGGCCAAAAGTTCATTTAGTTTCTTTTTCTCCATACTATGACTCTAGTAGTACTTTGTTGTCTTTAACTTAATTCAAAACAATTTTGTTAGATTGTATTGTGACAGCTGTTTATCAGCATGCATTTAAAAAATTATCAAAATTGGTGAATTTTTGTGCAGCCATTTTAATATTAAAGATGGAAGGAAATACACAAGATTTTTGGCATAGTATGCTTTATTATTTCAAGAAATATAAAAAATCAACTGAAACACACAAAAAAAGATTTGTGCTGTGTATGGAGAAAGTGATGTGATTGATTGAACATGTCAAAAGTGGTTTGCGAAGTTTCTTGGTACTATTGATATTTTGACCAATCAATTTTTTGATGTGGGATGTCTTATGCATTAGAAAATGTTTAGCAGCACCCCTGGCCTCTATCCACTAGAACCAATAGTGGGAGATAGCAGACATACTCAAAATGTCCTAATCAATAAAGTTACTGGTGACAATGAAAAATGTGTCTTTTATTTTACAGAAAAAAATTAAACTGACTTTTTGGCCAACCAAATACCAGAATCGTTTTTTCCCAAGGTGAGTTTACAGAGATATTGGCAATACATTCTAATAGCAAGTTCAACTTTTTACTGTGTGAAATATTGTATATCATGCTCAATTCTCTCATGACAGACTTATCTTTAGCACATGAATGCATAGTTATTTATTCTTAAAGTTCAAGAAGAGAGTGTCAAAAGAGCACTATACTTTTATTTTTAAAAGATTTTATTTTTTTTATTTTTAGAGAGAGGGCAAAGGAAAGAGAAAGAGGGAGACAAAAACATTTATAGGTTTCCTTTCATATGTGCCCCAACTGGGTACCGAACCCACAGCCCAGGCATGTGCCCTGAGCCATGCTGGTCAGGGCAAAGGAGCACTCACTACACTTTGTAGATCTGTCACCTCAGACTGTAATTTTGTTTTTATGATGGAGAAAAATACAGACAATTGTAGATAATATTTGTGAACATTTATTATTCTGCCTCTGATCGTAGGTAAAATGGGTGAAAATATCTAAATGACGGTGAATTAATACACATTAAATAAACCAGCGTGTGTGGGAGCAGCTCTGAACCTGACACATAGTAGGCACTGGATTCTTCTGGATCTTTAATATCAGAGCTGAACTGAAGCAGAGATATAAAAAAAAAGAATAGTGTGGATCTTTAAAAAAGCATATGTTTAATGTCTTGATCACAGTTTGTAATGACAAGATGGATTTATTTTCCCCTGTATGATCTGCATTCTCAGTTGTAAACAAAGACACTTCTTTACTGAAGGGTGAAGAACTTGGCATTCTTCATGGCAGCCATGGGACTGCCCTATAGGATGACATGGAGGCTTCAAAATGATTGATCCATTGGGCCTCTGTGTGTTGTTGAATGGAAGCAAAACAGGGGAAAAAAACTCTTCTTAACCCAAAGTATGCCATGTAAAGTGGCATATAAAAATTACAAAATTTAAAACACATGTTACTGTTGGTATTCAGCTAGAAAAAGGGAACAAATGGAACTAGACATTGAGTTTAATATACTGAGAAGCAGAAGCCTGTTTGCTTCACCAGGAAGCCGCAGCACCACACTCCAGGAAGTTACAGCATTGTGTCTGGCCAAGGGGACTAACTCTCCTCCCTTCCCCTCCCCAACACCAGGTTGCCAGGCGGGAGCAGGAGAAGGCAGGCATATGGCAACAGAAGTCAAAATGGCACAGGGGGAGGTATTTCGACCACTGGCATCTGAAAAATTGAAATAGTACCCAGAGAAAATTAGACTATAAAAAGTTTTTTTAACACCTTAGACCATTAAGACCGGTAGAAAACCGAACATACCTTGTAAACAGTATTGCAGGGTTTATACAAAGGCGACAATGGGTAATTTATGGTCAGAAGTGAAACATTCCACTTTTGTTGCCTCCAAGAAATGCATCTGAGATGAGGTAGTATGTAATAGAACCTAAGGCGAATCACCCCGGTCATAGGTTCACCTTGTGTGAGCTTGTATGTTCCTTAAAGTAAAATATGTAAATGTGAACCTCATCACAAAATTTTTCTCATAGGAGCTGGGAGAGCAGACATAGATATTTGCCAAAAGAGATTAGGTTCTTGAGAATGTTAATGCTCTTTCCCTGATATCTTACCCACAAAACCTTGCTAACCATGTAGAGATGCAAGATTGTTTTTGTTTATTTCTATAGATAGAACAATGATTTAGCACATTTGCCAATATATATGTATCATATGTACTACAAATCACTGTCGCTTGTTCCTCTGACCTTGAAGATATAAAATAACATTAACATCAAAAATAACACAGAAAGCACTTTATCATCTTCAAAGAGCTTTCACATATGCTACCTCACTGGACTATAAATATACCACAACTGGTCAAAAACTTCCACCTTTTTCTCCAGATCCATTCTTCTTACATGATGTAGTTAAACTACTGATAGCTCACTCAATTCCATTCCAACACTTATGATATGAGCTTACTCAATGCCCAGAAGTGTGTGTTGGGAGAATTTGATGATGATAACAATAACTGTGATCTTTTGATAATGATCATGATACTGGTAAAAATGATAATGCTAACTGTAACACTCATTAAACAATTTTAATATGCTATATTCTCATATATATTAGAATTTGTCTCTGGACCCCAACGTGTTTCACTGTTTTTTCATTTTAATGGCAGTGATGTGCTGAGTACAGAAGCTTTACAATGTGTTATCTGGGAAGAAAATTTCTGTTCACTATTCCATTTCAAAGTTTTATTGATGATTTTTAGGCATTTATTTCCTCACATAATCTGTATAGTTTATTTAAAAATCCCTCTCAAATTCTCCCTTCTCTTTTCCCAGAAGTCAGCTCTAATGGGATTTTATTAGAATTGTATTAACATTTACTCATTAAATTTGGAACTACATGCATATTAATGATATTAAGGCATCCTGTTCAAGAATATGATATGGTTTTAATTGGTTCATTATGTTTTATATCTTTCAATAAGATTTGATACATTCAGATCTTGTCTTTATTATTAAATTCATTCATATGGATTTCATAATTTTTTTAGCTAATATGAATAAATAAGAACTTTTCTAAAAATTAGACACAGTATTAAATTACTCATTTTGTTGACAAAATGTACAGGAACTTTATTGTCTAATTTATTCTACTAGTTAATATTTTTAAAAGACTTTTTTAGTGTATATAAAAATTCAGCTTATCCACGAGTCTTATTTCTTATATTTAATTTTTTATAAATACTGTTTAGTGATTGACTTTTATTTTATTGCATGATTGCACTTGCAATGTGGAATAGTAAATGGTGATGGTGGATCTCTTTGTACAGCCTGAATTTAAATAAAACGGCTTTGATGTCTATCTCTGTCTGTGGTAACAATAACTGTTGATTTTGGTAAAATTTTTATTATATTTATGTAATTTTTATACACCAATTTAATAATGATTTTTAGAAGTTCAAAATTTTAATATATGCATGTTCCTCATCCACTGATAAACAGACAATAGTAAATAGATTTCCCTAATGTAATTCCCATTCCCTTAGTTGTCTATTTCACACCTGCTCCTATATCTCCACATTTAGAATCCTCTCCCAGATAGTCATCTCAGGTGGTTTATTTTGGTAATGGAGGGAAGACTAGTTACACTACAGTCTCAATATCCCCCATAATTTCTTACTCATAAGTGTTCCAGGAAAATTTGTAGGTAGCTTATTCTCATGTCCAGATCATAAACAAAGGAACATATACTAGGACATAATTTAAAGAAAACTGATGCATACAAACAATAGGAAAAATTTAGTCTTTCTTTTATTTCCATCATTTCGAGCAAGCAGAACAATCTCCAAAGGTTTGAACAAGTACCATTTAAAGAAAAATAAAGACGCAATAATGAATAATAGTTAACACTTAAACATAGCATTCTGTATAGACAGGAATTTTTCTAACCACTTTACACATAGTATTTGACTGAACTGTGACATCAACTTCTTAAAGTAGAAACTATTGGTGTTCACACTATACAAATGGGAAATGGGAGGTGTGGGGAGGTTTACCTGCTGTCTACCTGCTGTCACACAGTTAAAAGGTGTTGGCAGGAACTGAACACGTGTAGTGTGGCTCTTACTCGTTCTCGAGAGGGAAACATGAAGGGAGGGGGCAGGTCAGAAGTGAGGTGTGTCCATGGGCACTCCTTCCTCAGGGAGGTCAGAAGCAGGGAAAGGCCTACTTCTTTGCTCCCACAACAAGTGAGTATTTCTCTATTGTCTTTAAAAAGAAGTTGTGAGCAGAGTGTTTTGACAGTGTCCTATTTTCAGGATGTCACTCCCACATACAACTGAATTCTCTCTTAAGAATTTTTTTGGGTTCACATAAGAACAACGATGAGGCTTGCCTCTTAGGTTCTGAAATGGATCAGAATCATGTCTTATACTGAATCCAAGGAGATGCAGACCCCAAAGCCGAGTTTTCTTCCTATTCTATTTTTCATCCAATAATGTGTTCGGCCATATAACATAAAATATCACAAATTCTGCAGGAAATTGACTAACATTAAGATATTCAAAGATGCCAACATCAAGATAATAACATTTGAACGCAGATTCTTATGAACTTCTCAAAAAGAAATAAAAGCCTAAACATATGACCCATTTTCATACTCAAGAAATCAAGTTCTTTTACCCTTTTAATTAAAATGTGAAGAGATAGGAGTGCAAAACGTATCCTTTCCAAGTTCTTCACTTGAGTCTCAGCTGGAATGACTCTTCATGCCTGGGTAGGCCTGGGTTCTATGAGCAGCTAAAGCTCGCACTGTTTCCAGAGTAAATCAAATTCTTTTAATGGTCCGAGAAGTTGTGTTAGTTCAGCCATAATTTGCAATGCCTCATTGTTTAGAGTTCAAACAATTAGTAAAACAAAAATTATCATATTTCTAAAATTAAGTTAATAAGCCATCTACACTTCTATAAACAGTTATTTCAGAATTTTCTTTTTTCCTAGAACTCAGTTTTTGATGATGTCAAAGACCAGAGAAGAAACCCCTTTTAGGTGAGGGACACAATTTTCTTGGTTGCAGCCCAGCCAGGACACCACCTAGTTTGTTCTAAGTCCCTGACTGGTGAATTTGAACTCAGTGGAGAGAGCTCTTCCAGACAAGAGCAGAGGGAGTCAGGCAAAGGGTCCGAGGGGGTAGGAGTGGTGATATCTGTAATAGTGTAAACAATGAAGTACAAAACAAAACCTACATAGGAAATGTAAATTGTAAATTAGTAAATTTACTTAAATAATTAATAAATTGATGAATAAAATGAAAACAAAATTATTTTAAATTTAAATCTGGGTATCTTTGGTTAATGACACTATACAAGTTTCAGGTATACGATTTTATAATACATCAGCTGAATATTCCATTGTGTGCTCACCATCCAAAGTCTAGTCTCCATTCTGTCACCACGTATTCGACCAGCTAACCCTCACTAGTGCTAAGAAGCACATGCGGGACTTTACTACCTGAAAATGTGAGGTTTTGCATGCTGAGATCTGAGAAGCCTGTACTCCTTTCTTTGGGTTGGGGCATTGCCTTTGTCATATCTCCTAAGAAGAGCTGTGCCTACAGAGGAGGCTGCAGCTTCCTGAAACTGGAGCTCTCTGCTTTCCCGGAGCTTTGAGTCTTTGCCAGACTCTGCACCTCTGCTGTGAGCAGAGCAGCCCTGCCCCACTTCACTGAGGTGCTCGCATTCTGTCTCTCGTTTTAAATCATGTCTCACAGGCCTCCTCTCACTGACTTCCCTTCTTGAGAACCTTTTATGAAGCCCAGTGGCCTTTAGATATCTGCCACCAGGAAAATGACCGTGTACTTTGCACAAAAAGACCTCAGACTATAATCATTTAGCACAGCCAAAATCCCATGAGGCTGGGTTAAAAGACATTCTAAGTGGAATAAGCCAGCAGTGAAAGACAAATACCATATGATCTCAACTATAAGTGGAAACTAATCAACAAAACAAACAAGCAAGCAAGGTGTAACCAGGAATATTGAAATAAAAAACAAACTTATAGTAACCAGAGGGGAGAGGGGAAGGGAAGAGTCATCAAGGAACGTGTATAAAGGACCCGTGGACAAACCAAAGGGGGGTAGGATTGAGGGTGGGAGGTGGGGATGGGTGGGGTGGGAGGGAGTGGTATGGGGGGGAAATGGAGACAACTGTACTTGAACAACATTAAAAAATTTTTTTAATTAAAAAAATATGTTAGTTTAGTCAACTCCAGAATGCAAAAACATGCCTGGGCCTAAAACTGGGCTCTCCAAATCACCATGGCTAGAGGAGCAAGGCCTAAACACACATCCCTCCATCGTGTGTAAACTGTGCTCCCCCAAGTAGCACTTTTTTGCTTTTTAGTTTCAGTATTTCTGGCTGTTGCATTTAATATTGGGGTTTTGGCAAAGCCACCACAAAATTACTCTTGTTCTTTCTCACCCTGGTGTGATCTGAAAGGGCTGAGGAAAAAAAAATATCAAGGCTTCAATATGGAGATCAAAAGAATACCAGAGACTGGGTGTGGCCTCAATTGTTAACAATGTTCCTGCTAATCCTGAATCTCAGACGTGGGCAGATTTAAGCTCCCAATCACAGGCCACATAGAGGAGTGGAGGAAAATGTGTTCTCTATGAGGACAGGTTTATCACCAAAGAGAAAAGCATTAAACATGAGCAAGCATGCAGTTATTCTTCCCCAAGTAACCACTTGGTTATGTCACTCCACTTCTGCCAGAGTGGAGTGAATAAAGACATTGTGCAAGACCAGAGAGTGCTAAGGGGAAATGCCTGCTCTTGGAACTGGAGTGGAAAACGGCATTTCCCCTCTGGGACACAAAGGTCAATCACACCCCCAATGTCATGTAAGTCACCTAAGGAAACCATGGCTGCCTGTTTCTAAGACTCCTGCTGTTTCACCATGATCTATCGTCTTCATCTGTGGGTGACTTAACATCTCAGTCCAGCAGTTTCATTGCAAATAACACATGTGGTTATGATATTCCATTTTAAGTATGGGTTCAGTAAATGATAGTTTTTACTGCTGCTGGTTGTTATCATTACGAATGCTTAAACTGCCAATCTAAATACGTTATTGAATTACTTGGGAAACAAAATCTTACATATAGAAATATTTAAAATAATCTATGCAAGAAAATTTGTAGAAGAACCTCATTTGGGCTTTAATTTCTGGATATCTCAGATGTTACCTCTCTAACAGGGACTAACCTTTGATTAACTTACGATAAATTATTGGGCACACTGTCTATCAGGTTGTCCAACCTTTGGGCATCTCTGGGCCACACTGGGAGAAGAAGAGTTGTCTTGGGCCTCACATTAAATACACTGCAAAACTTAATCACAAAAATCTCATAGTGTTTTATGTGCTTTTGTGATTTTGTATCAGGCCGCATTCATGGCCTTCCTGGACTGCATGCGGCCGATGGGTCGCAGGTTGGGCACCCCTGGTAGATAATGTAGGCAAGGCACTATCACAGGAAATGCTGGTTAATTTTCACTCGTGCATTCCATTTATTTACTAGTAAGGTAATGAATTAAACTAATATAATTTTGAAAAACTGTTATTTAATATACCTAATATGAGTTTAAAGAATTGGAAACTATTTTAAGGATGGTAGAAGTATACTACCTGTCCTGCAGCCATTCAAGGCTGGGAAGGGTTACAAGGGATTCAGAAAGACAGAAGAATATACACAGAACTGTCGGGATGTCTGACATGCCTTTATTCTGGGGTGGGGTGATCCACACACGCTGCAAGCCTCTAGGTAGTCATGCTGTGGGAAGTCCTGGCTCCCTTATATACAAAGTGCACACAAAGCCAGCAAGGTGTTGATACTGACCTTCTAGTTATATAACAGCTTCATTCTATGCGTGCGGGACCTTATTCAAGGCCACATGAACACTGCCAAGCCACAGTCAGCCGGACATCCCAGTGAGGGAGCCTGACTGGCTCCATTTTCCCTACTCTCACACTAGTTGGATTCCTGCTTTGTTTCAGTGGCATTGTACATGGTCATTTGTACTACTATCTGTTAGGTATTATTTCTTCCATTTCATGAAATAAGCACTCGAGGCTGGAAAGGTCAATAAGGTGCCACGTGTCATATAACCATCGCTGTCTATTTCTAAGACTCCAGCTATTTTGACAATGACCTGCTGCTAGCTTTTGTCTGCTGATAACTTAACAGTTGTATAGCCTTATTGGAATTATTAGTTGTTGTTACTATGGTTATGAGATTAGATTTCAAGGATACAATGCTATGTATCTACTTATATCTTAAGAAATTGCTTACTAAGATTACTTCATTTCCTATAAAAGCATGTTCTGATGTCACTGGCAAATTTTAAGTTGAAAGGCAGAATGTCCATTTAATTATTTTATTGTGTGTTTTTGTTCATTTCATTAATAATTTAAATCAATCACTGGGGTTTGGGCAACATAATGGAGCTCCTTAAACTGCTTGGCATTATTTGCAATTACAGTACTCTTTATTCAAGAATTAATTTAAAAGTTACCAATCCAAAAGCTTCCAAAATTATATCAATGTAAAAATTTTGAAATATGATACGATATTGATCTTATAATTATGTCTAAGACTTTAAAAACGAGTTTCTACACATTTACTTCATTTAAACTGCACATGTCTTTGTCAGTGGTGAAAACTGAAATTCAAAGTGGTTAGTGGCTCTCCAGGGTCACACATTTAAGAAAGGGCATAAGGTTTGAATGTAGACTTAACCCTTCTAGTCAGTGTTTATTCCATGACACAGGCTTCTTCTATGCCACAGGCAAATACAGACTCACAAGGATTAACTGAACTCTACAGCCTTGATTAATGTCAAGTTCTGAAGGAGATAAGGTATGTCTTCAAATAGCATGCTCCTTAAAGTTCTCTGGAATATTAGACTATTAAATGATAGGTCAACATTTCCCTAAGGATCCATTAATGCTTATCTTTTTGTATTTATTTTAGGATGACTGTGCATTATTGCAACATATTTGCATAAATTTTCTAGTACATAATTAACATAAACAAAAAGCAAAAACATATAATAGGTTCTTCTCCAGGACCAAACAAAAAAAAGGCATGTCTGTTTTCTGGGACCTTCTTTTGTAAGACTCCCCATGGTAATGTGACTGCAAATTTTCATGTAAGTGAGAGTTACTAAAAATTAGTATAAGAATAATAACCATTTGCATGATTAATGCTTGTTAAAATGCTATCTGGCTTCTTTTTTATTTTCAGGTTTTCTTGCAGAAATTGAACAAATTATGAAACACCAAACGCAAGATCGAAATGTATTTATAGTTTTAGCACTTTGAAATTTTGAGAGATACTTCTCACTTAGCAAATACAACTTTTATTACTTAAAGTATTTATCATAGGGAACTAGGGTCTTAGACTTAAATTTCAGCTCAGTCATCAGAAAGGAATCTGTGAAATTGGTAATGGCAATTCAGCTCTGTGTTTCGATTTGCTGGTTTATGGTAGTGTTAGACACAAAGCTATTTGATGTACTCAAATATCTCTCCTGTGATTCACACATGGAGTACTACTGCCATTGGTTGGTATTTCTAATTCACACTCTATAGAATCATGAAGAAAAATACCATACACAGTGATTACTGCCTTTTTTTTTTATTTGTGCCATATACAGGCAAAACAGCAGCTATGGCTTCATCTGATCGTTGCAGAAAAATGTAATAGCCACACATTATTGCAAGTGTCACTGAAAAGAAGATGAAAGAGTGGGCTTTAACTTACTCATGTGAAAAGAGAAAATTTCAGATGTGGGAAGGCTATTCCCTATACCCCTCTACCAGTAGTGATGGGGACAGAAATACTGTGTCCCTTAGAGAAGAAGGCCCTCTTGAATTAAACACCTCTCTGATAATACTGCTTCTTTTACTTCCTTTGACACTTGGCCTGCAAATATTTTTACTTGTTTTACGTAAGGGAATAATAATGACATTTTTCCTCGAGTGTGATTGATAATTTGTGTTTCCATCAAACTTATTTTCTGGAATGCTGTGCAGAAAGCATAAGGCATTTAAAATTTCTGTAGCCCAGAAAAATGGGGTTTAGAAGAATATTTATCACATTGCCATCTTTCTTCCCCATCCTCTTTCTCCTGAGGCAACTCTCTTTTTCCCTTTCTACGATGTCTTCTCTTGTTTTTCTCCATGAATGAATAATGATCGAGGTAATGAATACATTTGAAACTATAGAAGAGAAAGAAAGCAAGTGGGGAAATAGTTACCTGAGAAGTAGTTGGTAGGGGAAAGCAGAGCTGGAATATTTTGGTATCAGAAAGAAGGGAAATCTGTACACAGAACAGTTATAAATCAGATGGATCAACACAAAGTACTGAAAAATCCCCATGAAACTACAGTACATACACATACATATGTATATATACATGTGTATAATAATAACTAGAAATGACAACCTAGGTGAACAACTCATTTAATATTTTTACTGGAAATGCCAGCATTATCACAAACACCTCAATACGTAGCCTTTATATTGCTGCTAAACATGGAAAGGTAAGAGAAGGGTTATCATTTTTCTCCTCGGTGTTCCTGTTATCACTTATATCAGCATATCTTTTTTCATCCTCTCAGGAGACGGGTTATATACCTGACCTGCATTAGAAAAGTTAGCAAGTGAAATGAGGTTTCCCCTAAGCCCTTAACAGTGTGCTTTGAAATATATTTGAAAGCTTATTTTTTAATATAATATCATTCCTTTCTCTACCCTTTTATTACTTTGCAATTGAATCCAATCCCCACAGTCAGCATAGAAGCGCACAACAGAGCAGTGTCTGGCTACCTCATGAAACTCATTGGTGTTCAGGCGCACGCGTGTGCAGCCACACACACACACACACACACACACACACACACTTTCTGCCTACTGCCGAGGGGTTCTCCTGGCAAACAGGGAAGGAAGAACTAGATCCAGGCCCAAAATTGTTATAGAATTAGACCTCAGCTGCACAGAGCCTACTATTCTCAGTGAAGTTTGGTTTATAACACATTTGTGTACCCACAATTAATAAAGATTTCCCTCATTTAGAAAGCCTTCGTACTCATTTTCACTTTGTAAATTTTATCTATCCCTGGAGACTCACTGAGGTTCTTTGCAACTTGTGAGCCGTTTCTGGTTGAATCCACACACAGGCATGCCTTTCCTCTCTGAACCTATGGCACTTCTAATTACTATCAACACCCATCATTTGCAAATGCAGCAGGCACATTCCTGTGATACCTACAGAACTCTTTCAAATCAAATTCTGTTCTACTTCACTTTAATTTGTACCAAGTGCAGCTTAGAGGCTTCTTTCTATGTGTATTCGCTTTTGAATAAGATGTACTGCCATAAGCAACTGTCACTATGTGAATAATATTGGTAGCTCCAGAAACGTGTGTACTAAAGCTTCATGTGCCAATAAACTTTACATTTTTCACCAGAGTGGCAAAGGAGAAAGTAAAAAAGAATATTACTAATGTGGAAAAAGCATCTGAGGCTAAGAATAAAGTCAGCTGTGCATAAGGCTCAAACTTCATGTAAAGGCAGTGCTCAGGAGAACAGAGCGCAGAACGGAGAATGGATGAAGGGAACAGTGTCAACAATAGGTTTCAGGAGAAAAGAATTGAGCATCAGTGAGAATCTAGCAAGAGGACAGGGACACTAATAGATCGGGAGGTAGAGTTGGCCAGAAAGAGTCTCTGCCCTCTATCTCCCAGACTGTCAGCAACGGTTCTGAATATGTAAAACACCAAGGTTTAAGAGAACGTTTAGTTTACACATGTAGTCTTTTGGCTTGAGTTCTGATATTTTTTCTCTTAATCTTTCTCCTACGTAATGTTAAGACCATTTGCAAAGAGGGATTTCTTTCTACTTAATATGGCCCCCTGACACATGCTGAATACAGTAGGCTCAGGCCTACACAGTAGGATTCCCAAAGCAACAAATCTGGGTTTTTAGCCCAAGAATTTATATAACAGAGGGCTATGACTCCACAGAGTGGAGTCTACAGCAGTTTCTTTTGCTACAGTGGAGTCTTTTTTGTCTATAATTTGATAGTGAAGTTCTTGAGATCAGCAACTGTTTTTACTGTCTATTATGAACTGAATGTGTCTTTGCAGAATTCATATGTTGAGACCCTAATACCAATGTGATGGTATTTTGGAAGTAATTGGGTCATGAGAGTGGAGCTGTCATGAATGAGATTAATCCCTTTACAAGAAGAGAGCTAGATAGCTCTCTTTTCACCTAAGGGGATTCAATGAGAACTTAGCCATCTGCAACTGGGAAGAGGGGCTCCCAGAGCCTGACCATGCTGGCATCCCGATCTTTCTTCTAGCTTCCAGGTATGAGAAGTACATTTCTGTTGTTAGAAGTCTACCTGGCTTATGGTATGTTGTTATGGCAGCCTAAGCAGACTAAGGCATCATCTTTATATTCCCCTGAAACCTGTCATATTTTTCACATGATAGCTATTCATTAATATACACTGATTAACTTGTTCTAAATTCTGCATGCTTACCATTCGAATGTGAATATTTAAGTATCCTTTTTTAAATGATACAACCCTATCCAATTAACTTAAAAAATCATTAAAAACTTAGTCACATCATTGATGTGAGTCAGGTGGGTGGAACTGCTAATGCACCAAAGGCTTCTTTTCACCATTATTTCACAGATTTGAGCTGTGTCTGGAGTCACCTTTGAAAACATTTGTACTTCTCATTTAGATGAGCTCTGTGACATGCAGAGAAAGATGAAAAACAGTCTCTATGTGAAATCACACATGAGGGGTTAGCTCTAAATTTATCAGCCACTAATTCCTTTGAGTGATCATTTTATTCTTTGATTACACATGACCATACTGATTTCAAAGCAAAAGAGCAGGAGGAGATGAAAACGCTTAAATCACATAACAGCCTTAGGTGGTGTCTTTGACACAGAAGAGTTGACATTTTATTTCATAGTCACAAAATGTGTGAGCCATAACAAAACTTTGGGTAAGTCTGATGCAGTAGCAATAGCTCATGTCAATCAATATAGGCCTGGACTCTAAGGAGAAGAATGTATATGTTCAGTGTGTATTGGAGCCCATGCAGCCCAAACAAGGGGCATGAAAGGATACAATGGGAACTCCCTGCCTTACAATTTCAGGGGAATGTTTATTGCTGTTGGTTATATAGGAAGTGCCACGGTAGCAACAACACCTCTGAACCATGGAAAAGCTCTTTGCCAAGCAAGAGGGACTCTTCCTTCATAAAAGGGATTAAACCTCTTACCGATTATTGATTGAATATGAGAATGGTGTTCCTCCAGAATGGCTGAAGATAGACAAATTGTGATCTGGTAAAAGAAACTTCTGAGCATGCAAGAGAAAATAAAGTATCCCTTAGGAATTATCAGCTAAAGATCAAATAGTTAAAGTCTCATGTTGAGGAAGCATGTAAATTAGACTTTATACCATTCTATCCTATAAATATATAATTATTCATTTTTGGTTTTATACATTTGCACTTATTGAGTGATTACTTCATGCCTAGTTCTAAACTGACTATTTCACAAGATTTGTCTTTTAGGCCTATTGACAATCATAGGGAATACGTACAATTTTCAACCTCATTTTTTAAAGTAGGTAACTGGAGTTTAGAGAATCATATAAGTAATTTCAGGACTGCGACCTGAAGCCAGTTCTGACTAATTTTGAATCCCATGTTTATAATTATTAACCCGGACAGACCCTAAAGCTAGAAGCAGATATTTTAGCATTGACCATTCTCATCTACACCTAAAGGATGCACCATGGAGAGAATTCAGATGGGTCAATAATTGTTTCTTAATAGTGTGGCACTGGAGACCTCGCAGGAATCAGAAATTATTGTATATCACCCTCCCAGTAATTGTGTGTGTTTGTGTGTATTGTCTGTCAAGGAGATACCCAGCCATGAAGAATAGAGATGTTTATTAAAGAAGTTACAAGACACAAGAAACACATAGGACAATGATGCCTCAGTCCCCTTCAAAGTAAGCACCTCGGGCCCTCACACATTCATTCAATGGCCATCAGATGCTCCATTGTATTTTCCTGAACCTCACTGACTGTCTGAAATATCTTCCCTTTCAGAGGTGATTTTAGTTTTGGGAAAACCTAGAAGTCTCAGAGTGCCAGATCTAGGCTGTAATGGGTGTTGAGTCACTTGTAT
This sequence comes from Phyllostomus hastatus, assembly GCF_019186645.2. NCBI lineage: Eukaryota > Metazoa > Chordata > Mammalia > Chiroptera > Phyllostomidae > Phyllostomus > Phyllostomus hastatus. The sequence continues at coordinate 28,417,716 of NW_025333709.1, read as the reverse complement.
GATATGAAGTTTTGCCAAAAACTGCAAGAGAAGTGATGCATAGCTGGGCACATTGTTGTGATGAAGCTGCCAATCACCAGTTGTCCATAGCTGAGGCCTCTCAAATAATCCAAATAGTTTCTGTGGAGGAATTTCAGCCTTAACATAAAATTTCAGGCAGATTTGTTGCTCTACTCACTCAGTCATTTTGAATGCCACAGCCGCACAGTACACCTGCTCACTCAATGGTGTCTACCACCCCCACTGGCTAGTACAGTGAAGTCATCATTGTCCACACATGCACATTCCAGTCAACTCTCCTTGGTTGCCAGGTTACATCAATGTAGCACAAACTATTCTGGTTGTATTAACAGTGGTTGGACTTTTTCTGAACAGACCATTATATATACTTATGTGTATAAATATGTAAAATATATATAAATATATTTACACTTATATATTTATATATTATATATTATTATACACATTATATTATATATTATATCTATATAATATATAAATATACAAGTATATATGTATATAAGTATATATGTATATATACATATACATATATACATACATATATGCATATATATACACACATATACGCAATATATATGTATATATATACACACACATATACTCGATTATCATATGTCTAAATTTAGGTTTAGTCTTTCATAAAAATTATCTTTATAGATTTCTGAGTCACAAAAAACCTATCAGATGTTACATAAGAACATTGTGTTGATTAATTTTTGTGTCAACTCATCATGAACTGTTCAGATTAAACCTTATTTCCTGGGGTATCTATGAGGGTGTTAAGATTAGCATGTGAACAACAAACTCAGTAAATTGTCCTCCCCGATGTAGGTAGACATTATTCATTCATTAATACCTTAAATAGAACAAAAGGTGGAGAAAAAAGGAATTAATTTACTTTTATTTCTGTCTCATTGCTGGACTGAGACATCTCATCTCAACTTCTGCGGTCAGAGTGGAATTCTCACTATTGGCTCCCCTGTCTCTCAGACTGTTGGGCAGGGACTGGAATGTGCCACTGGCTTCCCTCATGGGGCTTCTAGGACACCATAACAATGTGAGCCAAATCCTCATTCTCTCTGTCTCTCTCTCTCATCTATGTATCTATATTCTATCTATCTATCTATCTAATCTATCATCTAGTTATTATCTATCTATCTACCTACCTAATCTATCTATTATCTATCTATCTATCTATCTATCTATCTATCTATCTATATCTATCATCTATTTTCATCTGTCTCCTGGTTCCATTTTCTGGAGAATTCTAGTGCTGACACTTAGGTTAGGGGTAAACATTTTGGTGCCTAGAGAAGGTAAACATAAATAAACAACAACCTGTGCCAAATGCTGCCTTAGCAAGACTCGTTTTCTTTTCTTGGGAGTGCTGTGAGATACGCCTACACCTGTGAGCAGTCATGCCCTAGCTTTGTAAACGAAGGTTGTGTTTTGTAGCTCATAGCAATTCAATTAGAAAAAATTTAACATCTTTTTTCTCCTCCTTTGTGAAAAAAGAATTGCCTTCACTTTACTAAAATTAAGAATATTAGCCCCAGGGTATAAAAGTGTCTTGGCATCAGTGAGTTGTGTTAAAGTCTCAAACCTTCTTACCAAGTTTGTGGAACACACTGCCTTCACTCATTCACACATCTATTTATCCATCTAGTCATTTCACCACACTGGAATGTCTACTCCACGCAGACAGGTTTTACTTGTTAACAAAGAAGCGACATGCAAGCAGGCAAACTCTTTGTGCCAGCAAACACATAAACAAACAAATATGCAACATAATATTAGCTGTAAGTGCTAAGAGAATGAATAAAACTGGGAAAGATAAAAGAGGTTACCTAGGCGGTTGGAGAGCTATTTAAATTAAGGTGTTCAGTGACAGTCTTGCTGAGAAAGTAGCACTCGAGCAACATTATAAATGAGACAAAGGAGGGAGGCAGCACATCTCTGGGGTGCTTACATACACATTCCAGGCTAAAGGAAAAATAAGCACACAGTCTCTGAAGTGGAGCCCTGCGAGGTATACTTAAGGTTCAATGAGGAATCTAGAATGCTGGAGCAAAATGAAAAATAAATAATAAAATCAGGAGCCAGGTTGTGTACAGCCTTGCACACTAGATTTTGTCCCAAGACTGAAAAGAAGTCAGCGAGGGCTTTTAGTAGGGTATGAAAAGATCTAGTTTGTGTTTTAAAAGCTTGTTTTTGTGTGTATAGGATAGATTGTACATTGTATAGATAGATGTCTTTTACAATGCTGAAGTCAAAGAAAACAAACAGATTCATTACTTGCACTTTAGAAGAAAATGAGTGTCATTTCCATGTAGACGAATGTCATTGTCAGTTGTTCTGCTAAAGTTTTTTCTGTCAATTTTACTGACGAACATACAGGAATAAGCGTAGATCATAAATGTACAGCTTTATGAATTACCATGAAGTGAATAAAGTTGCATAGCTAGTAACAAAGTCAGGAAACAGAGTATTTTCAATTATGTTTAGAAATTCCACTTGTGACCTCTTCCAATTTGCTGCTTTCCTCCTCCCAAAGATACTACTATCTTGATTTCTAAAATCATAGGTTAGATCTATTCATTTTAAAAATGTGGAGAGATGGCCCTGGCTGGTGTGGCTCAGTGGATTGAGTGCCAGCCTGAACCAAAGAGCCACCGGTTCAATTCCCACTTTAGGGCACATGCCTGGGTTGCAGGCCAGGTCCTCAGTAGTGGGTGTGTGAGAGGCAAACACACATTGATATTTTCTCCTTCTCTTTCTCCCCTCCTTTCCCTGTCTCTAAAAATAAATAAAAAATCTTTTAAAAAATACAAAAAATATGGAGAGATGAAATTATCTAATATATACTATTTGGGCCATGGCTTCTTGGGCTCAACATTGTGTCTGTAGGATTGGACATTGCGGATACATCTTCAATGCCCCCTTGTTTTCCATTTTATTAATTTGTCTTCTTTACTATTTTTCTCATTTTTTTTGTTTTAAGTTTTTGTTTTAATGCTAGATGGTTTGTTTCCTTATTTCTCTTATTCTTAAAACACAGTTCTTTTTGGTCCTGGACTAAAACCTGGGCTGTTTACATAGTTTCTCTTCCTCAGTGAGCTTTGGATTCCAATTTTTGTCTTTGATGTACATGAATTTGTCAAATGCTCTGCTTTTGTCTCTGTCTCTCTCTAATCTCCTCCATACTTGGCATTTGACTCTGGGGAAATCGTGGTTCCCTGTTCTGTATTTCCCTCCCTGGGCTTTCTTTCTCCCCAGATCTGAGCCTCGCAGTTCTTCTTGGTGTCACCAAACAGGTTTCCATTGTTACCTTTCTAGACTTTCTCAGTCTTCTTAGTGAAAAATGTAGATATAAGCAAGTGTGTTCACCTTTATCAGAACATTTTGATCAATTTTCATAATTTTTTAAGATACCTAATCACCTGAATGAGTAATTACTATAACTGTTGTCATCAATTAAACAAATTTATAGGTTATTTTAAAATGAAATCTTAACTCACAAATGTAAACTCTCCAAAAACAGTTAAAACTGAAAGACAATAAATTATAAAAGTTTATTTTTACTAATTCTGTTCTGGAAAGCCCTAGCAAATCACATATAATATTTAACATGCTAAATTTAAAATAATGTTTCCTTGAAAAGAACAGACTCAGCATAATTTCTACACCTTATTTTTTTTTTAAAGATTTTATTTATTTATTTTTTTAGAGAGGGAAGGGAGGGAGAAAGAGAGAGAGAGAGAGAAACATCAATGTGCAGTTGCTGGGGGTCATAGCCTGCAACCCAGGCATGTACCCTGGCTGGGAATCGAACCTGCGACACTTTGGTTCGCAGCCTGCGCTCAATCCACTGAGCTATGCCAGCCAGGGCTACACCTTATTTTTGTAATTAGAAATAAATTAAATACAGATAGTAAACCAATATGACTTGAAGAAAAGTAAATCTTATATACTAGTTTAACACCTGAGAAAAGATCATGGAGAGATCACTTAATATTTAGGTGATATGTATTTATAAAGTTATTTCACTTCCACCATTAGTTTTCTTTTTGAACTTCACAGCTGAGGGAGGGTAAGTGACTTCCCTGTGCCACACAAGTGTGTAACAGAGATGCACCTCAGGTTCCCCTGACTGCTACATTTGCAAGTGCCTCACACCTTCCCTAACCCTCCTTGAACTCTTAGTTCTTGTCCATTTAAATATGCTTCATCATCCTTATATTTTCCAATAAAATTTCTCAAAAGTAAAAGAGCAATGATTGCTTTCAAAACTTCCTCACTTCCTCTCTTCACAGTCTGAACAATTAAGGATTACTCATGCTTCCAAGTTTGTGGGATTTTGTACGACTAAACAAAAAGACAGGCAAATAATAAATAACTTGTCAGTGGGTCAACATACTGAAGGATGGATTTCTGCTTTCACTGAAAGGTGGGACAAAATTACTTCAAAATTACCTTCCAAGTTCAATACCAAATAATGTTATAACTATCTTCAACTTGTTTTAGTATTTAAAAACAGTGTAAAAATAATTTTATATGTAATATTAATGCACAAGCAACCTCTAAGCCTCTTTCTGAAATTTATATACAGACACCATGAAGCTCTATAGCTATTTTCTACTTCTATTTGCAACTTACATTTCTCCTTCTAAATATATGTAATTTATTTTGCTATAAATAATCTATCTTTTGAGTTCAGCCAATATGATATCTGACAATAGCCCTCTGAGATCAATCAGCAGTGTATTTCTCCGAAAGATGTGATGTGGTCTATGTATAAAGAGTATTGTCTTTGTGGTGCTTAAGCATCTATGTAGTAATTAAAGCAAGTAGCTATTGCAATCATGGGTTATTAGGGGGAAATGCTTGTGATTAGAATAACAAATGATTGTTTTATTAATATTTCAGGTGGCTGAGTCTGTCTGAAGGAAAGCTATTTCTGGAAGGATTTTGTGACTCTGTTGTTTAGACACATATGCTAATCCCAAATCCCAATACTGAAAGCCTAACTGCCTGTATTCAGTTTGAGCCTGAATGACTTTTCCCACAGACTACTTGAGATTCATTGGATATGGAGAGAAGAAATGGAAAGGGTAGATTCTGATTCTGTAAGAGGGGCATCAAAGCAATAAGAAAGTTATGAATGCTTCCATCTTATGCACAATAACTTGCTCAATATAGACAGAAATATTGAATATTCTGCCTGATCTCAGAGAGCGTGTATTAATAAGGAAATAAGACTATGCATGTTTTTTAATCGAACAGTACAACATAATATTAATTTTCTATTGCTTCTCTGACAAATTATCACCGAGTAATTTAAAAACAACTCAAATTTATTATCCTATAATTCTGTAGCTTTGAAGTCTCACAAGGCTAAAATACTGGGTTGTCAAAAAGTTTGTTAGGTTTTTTCCATAAGACAACTTTAGTAGTGCTTAGTTGTCTTTAACTTCACTTGAAACAAATTTGTTAGATTGTATTGTGACAGCTGTCATATCAGCATGCATTTAAAAAACTTATCAAAATTGTTGAATTTCTGTGTAGCCATTTTAATATTGAAGATGGAAGAAAATATGAAACATTTTTGACATATTATGCTTTATTATTTCAAGAAGGGTAAAATCACAACTGAAACACAAAAAAAGATTTGTGCAGAGTGTGAAGAAGGTGCTGTGACTGATTGAACGTGTCAAAAGTGGTTTGCCCACTTCATGCTGGAGATTTCTCTCTGGACGATGCTCCACAGTCGGGTAGACCAGTTGAAGTTGATAGCAATCAAATTGAGATGTTGATTGAGAACAGCCGACATTGTACTACATGGGAGATGGCCAACATAGGCAAAATATCCAAATCCATAAAGTTATTGGTGAAAATAAAAAATGGGTCTTTTATTTTACATAAAAAACTAAATGGACTTTTTGACCAACCCTGCAAAGATGTCTCCAGGAAGCTTGAGGGAAGAGTTTATCTCCCTGCCTTTTCCAGCTCCCGAAAGCTATGCACATTCAGTTGTTTGGGGCTCCATCACTCAATCTTCAAAGCTAGCAACATCGGATTTCTCTCTAACCCTTCTTCCATCATTGCATCTCCATCTGACTTCAGAAAAGAAAGTTTCTCCACTTTTAAGGACCCATGTGGTTAGACTGGGCTCACTTGGATATCTCAAGATAATATATCTCAATGTTAATCTTTATCATAACTACAAAGTTTATTTTGCTGTGTAAGGTGACATATTCACAAATTTTGAGTATTAATGCATGGCCCTCTTTAGGGGTCATTATTCTGTCTATCATAAATACTGAAAGTGTAGTTTAAGAGAAGATCATGTGGGTAAGATGCTAAAGGAAGAGCATATAAGGAGCTGGTAGATAAACTGATCCTTAAAACAGTAGATTATTTGCTATTTGATGCTATTCTACCTCTTTTTTAAGGTATATTTTATTGATTATACTATTACAATTATCTCAATTTTCCCCCTTCCCTCCCTCCACCCCGCATCCCCACTCCCTCCAGCTATCCCTCCCCTTAGTTCATGCCCATAGGTCATGTATGTAGGTTTTTGACTATGCCATTTCCTGTATTGTTATTAATGTCTCCCTGTCTATTTTGTACCTACCAATTTGTACTTCTTAATCCCTGGACCTTTTCTTCCATTCTCCCCCTTCCCTCTCCCAGATGATAACCCTCCAAATGATCTCCATATCTGTGATTCTGTTCCTGTTCTGGTTGTTTGCTTGGTTTGCTTTTTTAGATTTCGTTGTTAATAGCTGTGAATTTGTTGTCATTTTAATGTTCACTGTTTCAATCTTTTTCTTAAATGAGTCCCTTTAGCATTTCATATAATAAAGGTTTGGTAATGATGAACTCCTTTAGCTTTACCTTGTCAGGGAAGCATTTTGCCTGCCTGTATAGAGTAATCTAGGTTGTAGGTCCTTGCTGTTTTTCACTTTGAATACTTCTTGACAGTTCCTTTTTGCTTGCAAAGTTACTTTTGAGAACTCAGCTGATAGTCTTATGGGAACTCCTTTGTAGGTAACTCTCTGCTCTTCTCTTGCTGCTTTTAAGATTCTCTCTTTATCCTTAACCTTTGATATTTTACTTATGATGTGTCATGGTGCTCCTCTTTGGGTAAAGTTGTTTGGGACTCTCTGTGCTTCCTAGACTTGTATGTCTACTTACTTCATCAAAGTAGGGAAGTTTTCATTCATTATTTTTTAAAATAAGTTTTCAATTTTTCTCTTCCTCTTATCCTTCTGGGACCCCTGTGATATTGGTGAATTTGGAGATGTCCCAGAGTCTCCTTATTCTATCCTCATTATTTTGAATACTTTTTTTCTTTTTGTGATTCTGAGTGAATGCTTTTTTCCCTTATGTTCCAAATCATTGATTTGATTTTCAGCTTTATCACCTCCACTGTTGTTTCCATGTAAATTTTTCCTTATTTCACATAATGCAATCTTCATTTCTACCTGGGTCTTTGTTATGCTGTTGTAATATCCAATGATTTCTTTGATCATCCTGATAACCAGTATTTTGAACTCTGCATATGATAGGTTGCTTATCTCCATTTCATTTACTTTTTTTTTTCTTTCAGTTTTGTTCTGTTCATTTGGGTCTATTTCTTTATCTCCTCAATTTGGCAGCCTCTCTGTATTTCCATGTATTAGGTAGAGCCACATTATCTTAATAGTGTGGTCTATTGTAGAAATGGCACCTGTAAATTGTGTGGGGCAGAGCCTTAGTTAATTGCCAGGGCAGGGTAACCCATTTCACTGCTTTGTGTCTCTGTGTGGGGGACGGCTCTGATAGGGGATAATTACACTATCTGGCCTCTAGAAATTGCATAGGAGGAAGCTGTGTTCGAGCTCTGTACTTTGCTTTCTCCCCATATGCCAATTGGGCCCTTCCAGCTGTTGCTCTGGTGCTGAATTCCAGAGGGGGTTGGTCTTTGTGAGTCCTAAGTCCATTATGGGCCCTTTAAGAGGAGTCTCTTGAGAATCCCACAGTTTCTTCCACTGCCCCAAACCCCACTGGTTTTTATAGACCGAAGTAATTGGGACTTATTTTCCTGATGCTGGAATGGCTGTGTGGTCCAGTCTGGGACTGAGATCCCTTTCTCCCAGGGTATCACTCCTGTTTTTTATTCACCACATGTGAAAGTGGTACTACCTGTTCTACCACCTGTCTGTGCCACTCCACCTATCCACTCCTCTTTGTGTCTCTGCCCCTCCTACCCATCTAGATGAATGTGGCTTCTTCAAATCCGTAGTTGTCAGGCTTTCATACAGCTCAATTTTTTGACAAATCTGGGTGATGTTTGTTTTGTAGTCTAGTTGTAATTTTTGCTGTAGTTGTGTGCAGAGGTAAAGTGTGTTTACCTATAACTCCATCTTGACTGGAAGTCTGATGCCATTCTGTCTCTTAAATAAACTTTATTTCCAGAAAATCAATTATTTTATCAAGGTTTCCAGAGTTACTAGCATAGATAATAACATTTTATAGCCAGATTTAACTTCAAAATGACTCTATTTGGGAGGCATTATTGTGATCCTTGGTATGTAAAAATACAGCTTAAGTGAATTACTGAAAGTTGCATATCTTTTACATATTGAAACTAAATGCAAACCTACCTAATTGACATTTGTGTCTACACTTAACCACTACACTCTCTACCTCTACATATTTCTTCAAATTTCTAATATTCTGTTGTGGTATTTTCCTTTAAAAATCAGTATATAGTTAATGTTTAAAGGCTAATATGTTATATTTGATTCTTTTTATTTGCTATTTTTAAATTACATCTATTGTGGTGATATTTGTTAATAAAACTACATAGGTTTCAAGTATAGAATTCTATGATACATCATCAGTATATTGCACTGTGTGCCCACCACTCAAAGTCAAACCTTCTTCCATCACCATGTGTTTGACCCTTAACTATACTCCTCCTCCTCTTCCCTGTGATAACCACCATTCCATTGTCTGTGTCTGAGTTTGTGTCTGTTTATTTGTCTTGTTTGTTCGTTTCAGTGTTATATCCCTCATATGAGTGAAATCATATGATTATTGACTTTTTCTGTCTGACTCATTCTGCTTAGCATGATATTCTTAAGATCCAGCCATGCTGTAAATCTAGTTAGTTGTTTGGTGAGAAGCTTTCCAATATCCTAGGACTCTTTTTGTATATATTTACAAAAATAAAATAACAATATGAAAATTCTTTGTAATTTTTTAATTTTTTGTTAGATGTCAACAGACTTATCTTTTTACATCATCATTTTTGCTGATTGCACAGTAAGGCTTCAATGAATATATAATGTATTTAGCTAAATACTCTTTAGTGAGATGGGTTTTTTTTTTACCAATTTACATTACTATAAACAACACAGCAAAAATAAGGTTTGTAAACTGTTTATAATTTAAAAACATTTTGTAGGATGTCAACAAATCTGTCTTTTTATGTCATCATATTTGTTGATTCCGAGGTAAACCTTTAATGAAGACATAGTAATGTATTTAGCTGGTCTTCTTTAGTGAGATAGGTTTTCCCCCCAATTTTACAGTACTATAAATAGCATGGAAATGAACACCTATACACATCTAGTTCTATCTATCTGCCTGTCTTCTTGATACATCTTACTGGCCTGTATGTTTGACTATGTTCTCTATAAGATAACACACTGCATTGTTAAGTATGTGCATTCTGGTCTCAGTTTTTCTAGAACTGCATCTCTTTTCCACCCCTCAATATGTGAATTTGGGCTGGTCATTTAATCCCTCTGTGATTATCTCTTCGTGAATAAGGAAGTAACAGTATTGGCCTCATGAAACTGGGGTGAGAATTAAATAATATGATTCAGGAAAACCACTTATAAAAGTGCCCAACACATATTGCCAATAAATATTAGCTCATTATTTGAATTTCTTCCTAGAAATATAATTTCCAGGTCAAAAAGAATTTACATTATATGGTAATATAAGACTGATAACATTATACCACATAAACCCAGAAAAAAATTAAAAGATAGTTTCTCCTAAAGTAAGTGAGACCCTTTTTAAAAAAATTATTAGAATTTAAGCCATTTTTCCCCTTTTAGGATTTTAGACTTTAAATTGAAAGAGTAATTCTAAGGTAATAGTTCATAGAAGGGAAAACTATCCAGAGAAAGAGATGGAAGATGCTTCTGCTGTGGAAAAAAAAGAATGATAAACAAAATAAAAATCTAAAAACATATTATTACTATTCAATATATATTTCTAACTCTTCTGTTTTTCTCAACCCAATTAACACCCATATTATAAAGTATCTTTAAACATTATCTTACAGTCACTCTAACTGTCTTTGTACAGTATAAGGAGAATTTACATTTGAAAATTAAGCTTTACTTTAGTTAATAGACTCATTACATTAATAAAAAAGACTGATATTAAAGAAGTATAAAAATGCCTGTCTTTATTTTGTTGATATTGTTGATGCACTCAATTAGCCATTGAATATTCTGCTAGCTAGCTTTTCTCTCAAGAAAAGATGAAATAATTTCTGTGGATGTGATATATTTTTAGAAAAAAAATTACTTGATATGCAAACATTATGCCATGAGTTCTACTAATAATCTAACTGAACTTTTCCTGGATTGAATACAATTCATTGGCAAATGGTTTATTGGTCTCTCATTATGTTATGGGTGAATCCTGGACTACTTCTGGGGACAGAGTGATTAACTGACATTGGGAAGGCAATATATCTAAACACACATAAATGTGTAGTTCTCATCAATTTCAGCAAATGTTAATGATAACATGATATAAAATGTTTGTGGGTAGATATAGTTTAATTCAATTTTACTTAACTGAACAAAAATTATGTTGTGAAATGAAAGACATTTAAGTCAAAAGAGTATAATCAAAGAACACTAAAAAATGTAAGTTTGCTTACTAAATAGCACAAAGGAACCTTGAATACAGACCTATGTCTTTTCTGTGTCATCTTCTTCCTTCTTGTGTTAATGCTGGGCGAGTGAGACGCAGTAATCCCATGTAGCTTGTCATCTCTGTTATTCCACAGTATAAAATGAACTATAGTTATTTGCTGTGATAACTATATCAAACATATAGAGCTTAAGTGTATTCAGGTGGAGCAAAGATCCAAGGTTTGTCACTGGAATTCATCAGTATATGTTACCATCACCAAGTGACATTACGTATCTCACATGGCTTCCGCCACCAGCTGGGGTGGAGTAAGTGGGACTGGATTTACCCTTTCATTAGAAGCAACAGAGAAGCTGGACAAAATATTTGAAACAATGTTTTTTGTGACTGTATATCAGGCAATAAATTACAATGATACTTGAATATGATGAGACCTACAATTGGCCCAACACAGTGCCTGGAGAGAGTCTCCAGGCTGCAGTACAGGGAGAGAAAAGCAGGAGGAGGCCAGTGGTCCTTCTGAATTGAGGATGTGGGGCTGTAAGTTTAGTGTTACTCCTTCAATGCGGGGAGCAGGTAGCATCCACAAGGGAGAGCGGTAGAGAGGAGAGATGCACAGGAAGAGGGCTCTGGAGATCAGCTGAAGGTCCTGGACCCCTGAGGCTTCACCTGAACATGGATCAGCATGTGTATGAGAAGATTGTGTCCAAGGCTGAGGAAAATAAAAAGCACATGAAGCAACAGGAGAAAACACCACGAGCTCACATGGGCCAGGAGAATAGCTTGTTCCCAACAGCCAGAGTGGAAAAACCTGGTAATTCATGCGGCTTTAGTCAGTGGACTCAGACAAACTTTGCCTTGATAGTGGGGCAAATAGCCCTAAAATAAATGCTTCTTTAGTTGTGCCAAACAGAGACTAAATGCAAGGTCTGGAATAACTGAACTTTTGTTCTGAAGTAAATGTATTTTAATAAATGTATTTTTACTTAAATACATTTAATACTTAAATGTATTTTTAATAAATCTTAATATTTATAAAGTCCAAATATATATCATTTATACACACATATGTACACATACATATCTATACTATAAACATAGTCCATACACTATAGAGGGTGAGACAAAACTGAGTTTATAGTTGTGAGTATAAGAAACACTAAGTTTATTCCTCTATCATTATTAATTATGTATTATTTTTCATATAATAACTATAAACCTACTGCTCCATCTTGTATGTATCTATATATAGATAACAAATATTGCATGTTTTGATAAAATGCTTTCAAGGGTATTTCACATTATACATGGAGTGGGGTTACTATTGTGTAACCCCATTATACAGAAGTACTTCATGAGAAGTGTGGTATGTGTGTTTAAATTTGGTTTTCTTATTACAGACTAATAAATACTCATTATCATGAGAAAAAAGAGAAAACTGAGTATGTGAATTATACCTTTATAGAAAACGACATCACGCTATATCGCACAAAGGATTTATAGTATAAAAGGTATTTTGGCAGTGCCATATCTCACCTGGCACACTTATGCAAGAACACCTAATGTGAATCATGTCATATAGTGCCATCATCAGAGCTTATTATATTAAATTAGTAATTTGCAGTACAAATTCAATTGCATATGTAGTTTTCCATTAAAAAATATTTTTGTTTTTATAGTTTTATAGCAGCAATAAGTATCATGATTTTTGAAAACTAGTTTTATGTTTGTACATATCAAATGAATAATTTAACTGGGACATGTAATTTTTTTTCAAAGTATTCCAGACAGTAACTAAGTAATATGCAGGTCTTTTATATTACATGGAAAAGAAGCTTCTAACAGAACCCATGGGTCCAAGTATTAACGGGGAACTTTTCAACTATTAACTTTAGGCAAGACTCTTGAATCTAAAGATGCTATTTAATTTGGATCCCTTGGTAAATTTCTTCTTTTCCTTTATTAAAACGCAACTGTTCTGTGCCTCCATTTGCTTTGGATGTGTGTGCTAACCAAAATAAAATTCTCTTACCTTGCCAGAGATTTTAATTAAAATGCCTGTAGGAATGAAGGCTGGGGGGAGGTAGACTTCTTGTTTCCATCACTAAAAGCATGTTTCCCACCGTATGTATTTTGCTCATACAGTATCAGTGCAAAGGAATGCAGACCCAGCTTATGCCTGCTGGTGGCAAGCAAGAGAAAACAATCTTGGGCAAGTTAAATAAAAGCATGGTATATTAGGAGTGTATGCAATTAAGAAAAGTAAAAATCTGGTTTTAGAATTAAAAAGAAGTGGGGGCAGTACCAGGGATCTGGGTAGGGAGTGGGGACAATCACTTCAGAGCACCCTGCTTGAACTGAATAGGCTTCAACCATGTTATGGTTATTATGTCTTTGTTAAAAATATGTCAATATATAGCAGTTTAAAACAATAATTTTGTCATACTTATTGGGTCTATAAGTCAAGAATACAGACAGGGACCCTCATGTTGAAGCCTTAACTTGAAAGACTCAACCAGAGCTAGAGTGGACCCTCTATGGCAGAATAGTGGAATTATCTGCAGGTATCTTCATTTTTAACTAACAGTCGATGTTAGCCGTATGCTGGGACCTCAACCGCGTTTGTTAACTGGGTGCTCTCACAAGACCTCTGCACATGGCCTGGGCTTCCTCACAACATGGTGGCCTCAGGGTAGTCAGAAATTTCATGTGGCCACTCAGAGTACCATAAAAAGTGTCCCAAAAGACTAGGCAGAAGTTTTATTGCTTTTTTGGGACATAGTCTTAGAAGTCATACAAAATCATCTCTGCCATATTCTGTTGGTTGAATTAGTCACCAGTCTATCCAAGTTCAAGGGGAAAAGACATGTATTTCACTTCTTAAAGGGAGTGTGACAACAACTATAGCTGTTAATGTAGAGGAACATGTGGGTTTAGAGATGTTATAGTTACCTTTGGAAAATACTATCTGCCAGTACCTCTATCCAGTGTATAGACAAGCATATTTGACTTTAGTGGGCATCTGAATGGACAGGTTTTATCTCTATATATCTGGTAAGGATGTCATCTTCTTAACCAGAAAGGTATTTTGCGACTAAAGAATGTTCAGTTTTAGAGAAGGGGATGCATCTGCAGGAAGTAGGGGCTGGAGGAAATGCCGGAGAAGGGAGTTGGAGTCTAACGCACCTTCTGGTATCACAAATGTGATAGTAAATGCAACATAAACCCAGGGCAATTATTCTGTGAATGTCATAAGACTTCTTTAAATTTTGAATTTCCCTCAGTTTGTTATTGTGTTTTCCCAGAAGGATTTGAAGTCAAAACCTTAGAACAATAAAGGCATCTATTTGTCTTTGAGTGTACCAAGAAAATGTTGAGCTAGAGAAAGGGCAAACCACCGAGGAGGCAGATGTGGGAGGAGAGGGAGGCCCCTAGAGAAAGGGTGTGTGATGTTGATAGGATAAGAGGAAGGGAAGCAGGCTGGATCCAGGGGGACCACACAGGGGAAACAAGAATACCACAGCAAACTGACCTTCACCTAGTTCATAACCCTGGGGATTTTACAATCTGAACTCCCTAGAAAAGTGATAAAATAGCTTAAAGCAAGCCTACTGTGAACTATGCCAGCTAAATAAAGACTAGATCCAAAAATTCAAAACGGAAAAATATCAGAATGTAACCAAGGACTTTTTACAATGGCCAGTGTGGCATTATGATTCTTTTCTCCTGGGCCTTTCCATTGGTTCCATTTTCTCCATTTTCTTTCTCTGTTGGACACTCCCTGCTGCTTTTACTTATCCTTAAGTCATCTGTAGTATCTGTTCTCCTTTTACATTTAGTGAAGGTAGAAAGAGAAAGCAAAATATGAAAGATCATCTAATTCAACACTTTCATTTTAACAAAGAAAGCAGCCCCAGGGAGGCAGTGACATGCTGAGTCAACACGGGTTATTGGTAGTAGCAGAATCGCAGATGAATGTTGCCCTACTGCCCCTTCCTGTGTTTCCCACTATATGAAACGGCCTTTCTAGCCCAGCTTGAGTCTGAAGCCCCAGACGAGGAAAATTGTAAAACTATCAAAAGGTTCCTGTGTCAGTTCGAATTTTCTGGGAATCTGAAGCAAAGACAGAATTAGAAGGGCATGAGATTTATTGATGGAAGTGCCTATGAAGAATAAAGAAGAATAAAAAAGAGAAAGTGACTTCAGATCATGATGCCACTCTGACACTGTGAAGGTGAGAGGGTAAAAGAAGGAAGAGACTCCAATCACTACACGGTTCTGAGGAGATTTCAACCAGGTCGGTGGAGTGCCCAGAGAAAAGATGAACCATTACAAGGGTCCCACACTGGGCAACAATGTCTCAGCCCTAGTATTACCAGTTACTGTTTATTCATTGGCTGAGAACAGCCTTGGGTGGTGGGTGGTGGTGGTGGGGGAGGGAGTAGTGAGAGCAACTTAGTGCATTCCAAAAGTGTGGAAGTTGCAAGCTTTTAGTTAACTACACATCTTGAGGCAAGTTCTCTCTTGAAGAAGATTGAGTCATATAGTGCTTTGATGACCTCAGTTGCCATCTACATAACTCACTTCAAACCAGTCTGTAGTAAGGTGGGTAGGTGTACTAGTTGTGCAAGGCTCTGTAACAAATTGCCATACACAGACACAGCGGCCTTACACGGTGGCTTGGGTTCTCCTTACTGTTTGTAGTAAAATGACAGAGGAGAGAGTTGAATTGAAGAAGAAATTCTTAAGTTAAAAAGAAAAAACAACTAGACTTTAAATATTCAGAAATTTAGCCTATCCATTCTTTTTAAAAGGAGAGAATAGGATAAAGCTGAAAACTTATTTGGTTAAGAGATTGTAGGTGTGACTCACAGCCACAAAGGGGAGAGTGGCCTGGAATTTGAACTTAGTGATCCCGGTTCTAGAGTTTGAGTCTTTAATGTTAAAGCTTTCTTAATTATTATCATTTTTAAAGACTTTGGTAAGTTTGTTTTAATTGCCAAAATCTTCTCAGATTTATTTGGGTATCACACTTTTGTTATTCACAGGATACATACACCCATACAGACACATATATACATATACCTAAGGTCTGTCTGGAAAAAGTCCAGTCATTGTTAATATAATGAGAATGGTTTGCATGACATCAGTGTAAACTGGAAGCAAAGAAAAGTAGACTGGAATGCACATGTGTAAACAATGATGATTTCATCTTCACTGTACTAGTTACTGGGGGCAGGAGACACCTTTGAATGAGCATGTGTACTGTGTGGGCATTGCATTCAAAATGACTGAGAGAGTAGAGCAATGAATCTGCATCAAAGTTTGTGATAAGCTTGAAAATTACTCCATGGAAACTATTCAGATGATTCAGAAGGCTGCAGCTATGGGCAACTGATAATTGGCAGCTTCATCAGGACAATGTGCCCAGTCACGCACCAGGTCTCATGCAGAGTTTCTTTTGGCAAAACATCAAATTATCCAGGTGACTCAGTCCTCTTACAACCCAGATTCAGCACTCTGAGATGTCTAGCTTTTCCCCAAACTAAAATCATTTTTGAAAGGGAAGAGATTTCAGACCCTCAGTGAGATTCAGGAAGATTCAATGGGGCAGATGATGGTGATTGGGAGAAGTGTGAGGTCCCACGGTGCCTCCTATAAAGGGGACTGAGGCATTATTTGTCCTATGTATAATGTTTCTTGTATCTTCTTCAATAAATGTCTCTATTTTTCATTTTACAGGGCTGGATACCTTCTGGACAGACCTTATATACACACATATGTGTCTATATATATTTAAAAATCCATTCACTACTGTTGAAAATCTTCTCAAGTTTATTTGGGTATCAAACTTCATCATTCACAGAATATATGTGTGTGTGTGTGTGTGGATGTATAATATGTAAATGTATGTATATATATATATTTCATGGAGCACATGTTTGGGAATTTCTATATTCTTCTGTAGAGCAGATTTCAGAAGACTGGACATATGAGTTTTTTTTTTTAAAGATTTTATTTATTTATTTTTAGAGAGGGAAGGGAGGGAGATAGAGAGAGAGAGAGAGAGAGAGAGAGAAACATCAATGTGTGGTTGCTAGGGGTTATGGCCTGCAGGCCATATACCCTGGCATATACTCAGGCATGTACCCTGGCTGGGAATCGAACCTGGGACACTTTGGTTCCCAGCCCACGCTCAATCCACTGAGCTACACCAGCCAGGGCTTGACATATGAGTTTTTTAAGAGAAGCACAGGGGTGGCTGCAATGTAAGGGGGACACTTTGCCAGCATGAGAATTTGTATCCAGAGCATGATATGGAAGCATTGGGAGTCTTGTATTTCCTGGAATGAGTTGAGCATTAACTTACATTTGGTAGAAAGAAGAGAAATGCCTCCATGTCTCACTGTAAATATTTCACAAGAGTTTTAATACATAGGGGCCGAGTATCAATAGAAAATTCTGTAGATGTCTCAAGTAAATTAAAAGCTGGGAAGAAAACTTTGTTTTGTCAGTAGTAAGCTCATTGTCAGCTTTTACGAATGGCATTTCAGTAGAGTGCTGGGAAAGTTCCAGCCTGTTTTAGCCATGCATTAAAAGAGGGCATACTCACCAGATTTCCCCTTCTTATTCTCCTTCCCCTTCTCCTCCTCCTTCTGATTTCATGCATCTGGATTTTTATGTAAAATTGCCATTTTTTAAAATGTTAGAAAGTATTTAAAGTGCTGAAAGGACAAAGAAAACTGTTTATGCACTGAATTGAGACCTAAAACCTTTTGTTTGTAATATATAGCTAACACAGTGAAACAGTGATGAAAATAAAAAGATTAAAGAGGTCCCATTACAGAACAGCTGAGGCTGGAGAGCAGACATGTCTAGTGCAACCAATGAGCTTGGTCATGCGTAGCAGTGTTGGGTTAGAGGAAAGAAAATAGCTCTACCTAACAAGGGAGTTTTGTTATGTGGGTTTGGCAGGAGATAAGGGAGGAAACAATCTGTATAGAGGAGGGACATTCATAAAGAACGTGGTTAGGAAGCCGAGAGAGCCTAGAGAGGTACATTTTTCTCCTTCAAGGACACATTTATAGAAAGAATAAATAATAGATAAATTTCCAGAGCCACTAGGTGAGACAAGTGACAGCATTTCAGGAGGCACTCATTCTCAGGGTCATTCAGGTTCAGGGTGGAGGACATGCAAAAACCTAGGAATGAGTGCCTTCTTCCATGGTGTATGTGTCCTAGATGCATCCTTTGTCTCACTCTAGTACTGGTTCTGCTTACGTTATTTTAAAAATATTAATTTTCACTTATGTGACATGGCTATACTTCAGGTTTTAGAATAACAAATCTCAATAAAAACAGTAAGAAATAGCAAAAATAATCTGGACACTTAGGACATTTTTTTGATGATAGAAGAATTTGCAACTGTATATGATTTTTGTCCTTATAAATCAATTTTTATTTATAATTACAGATTTCCAGTTGTACCCCAAAACTATGTTACAATTTCATTTTCTTGGTTTACATATTTATTTATTCAACTATATGTATTTATTGAGTGCCTACCTAATGTAAAAGTCGTTGTGCTAGGCAATAGCCACCCACTGGAGAATGAAAGATCAGTGCCCTCTTTGAGTTTATGGTAGATATCAGAGACAGAACTTTTCAACAGGCATATAAGTAAATGAATATGTACTTATTGTGGTTAGGACAATGAATGAAACAGCAAGATGCAGGAGTATCTACTATTACTGGTTCGTATTAGATGGGACAATCAAGGATCACCTCCAAGACCTGAATAATGGTGGAGTTCAGCTGTGCTGAGATGCAGTGGGGAGAAGCCTTTCTGCCAGAAGCCCTAAGAAGCCCTAAGAAGCCCTGAGACATATGTAACATATTTTCTTTTAAATATTAAAAATAAAATTACAGTAATTCATGCATGATATAAAAAATTGGAAATATTTGAAGTATACAGAAGAAAAACCAACATGTGTGATAATACCATTAAAATACTACTGTTAAAGTTAGTTTTTCTAGTTTCTTTCTCATGGCAACACAAATAAAACACACATTACTTTTTGATTGCCCTTCCCCTCCTTTTTTCATCCTCTTCCTTTTGATTCTCATACATTTAGGATTCATCTAACTTTAAATTTCTCATCCAAACTACCCTTAGATATTTTAAGTATTTGTTGCTGTTGTGAATAAGGTCTGATCTCTATATTTTCATAATATATTTACATAGTCTAAAAGTTTCACTGAGGAAAAACTTTTTAAATAGGACATATTCTAAAAGAAGAAATAAAAACCAGCACCAATGCCATCTCTTGTTAATATTTTCAGCCTAATCTTCCAGGTCTATGTCTCATGTAAAATAGCACAGTTTTGTTGATCAGAGGCAATTTGTATGTTTTGTAATTGTTATTTACTTATATAAAAAAGGTGAATTCTACTATATATAGCTTACTTATGCCATCATTCTCTCATATCTAATCACTATGATTGTTAATCAAATGCTTTATCTTCATCTACTAAAATACAGCAGTTTCTTAAGTAATGTGTCATTCACTATTGTTTCATTATAACATTGATGAGATGCTGTTAAAAACTTGAACCTTGTTCCTGTCAACTAGCCTATAGTAAAATTGGTGGTGTCATGATATGTTGTTTTGCTGAAGTTTCACAAACCTACTGATGAAGTTGTAAGAACACACTGTGATCATCACTTTCATATTTCACCAGATTAGATTTATAGATTTTCTAAAATAGGAATGGCCTTGAGTTCCTGGCATAGAATTTATCTATTCCTGGTAGGTTAATTCTATTAAGTTGGTGTAAATTTACAGAGATTCTTAACAAAATTTACTAAAATTTCAAATTCCATATATATTATATGCCAAAACAGTGTTCCTCTTTATTTATGAGATACTCTTCTGGTAGAATTTAATAATTTCTCTACTTTTGCTACTTCCATTTAAAGACATTTCTTTGCCCTTTCATATCAAACTCCATTTTAAAGTCCATGTACATAACATAAAGACATAATTTTATATTTTTACCTACTTTAATAGAGAAATTATATAGAATAAACAATGGTGTGCAGGGCACTCCATTCATTTGTAGCAATGTCTGTTTGCGAGCTACCAGAGTGGCAGCACTGAAGTTGGGTTTGTGAAGCAATGCACACAATTGGCTTTCATGAACTCATAGGACCCAGCTCTAGCACGTTATTGAAAATGATGGTGCAGGAATTAGTCACTGAGATGGCTGAATATAAAATAGGTCTTAATAGTCCTAATATTTATAATGGATATGGCCTTATGCAATAACACAAGATTGTCTGTATCTCATTTGAATAATTCAAGAAGCTTTTGAAGGTTTCCTCACTCAATGTATTGCAGTAAAACAGTACTGGAACAGGGGCAGGAGAGCTAGACACCGATTTGTCTGAGCTTTACCACAGCCTAGGAATTAAGTTACTGAGTAAGTAACATACATTTTCTGGGTCTTTATATTGGAAAGAAATGTGTGTGTGTGTGTGTGGAAACACACATACATATTTAACAGTAAATTTCTGTGAATGTGACACAAACATATGATCTCCTTCATAAACCATAGAAATGAACTTTTCCCCAGAAGTTTGTAGAAATTTTAACTATCTTTCAAGATCATACTCAAGTTCTTAAGTCCTTCATCAAGTCTTTCCTCACTCTATCAAATTTTCATTTTCATTCATTTCCTTCTTTTTCATTTCCTATACATTCACTTGCTTTATCACACAGCGTAACATGTGTATATGTATCATTTTCATTATTCACAGCTTTATGTTTCCTGATCTTTCCTTTTCAGATACAACTTAACCTCTTAATGATTGGAATAAAAAGTATCCAAATATTTAGCATATTGCCACATATAAAACAGTGGTTCAATTAATAATTATTCACTAAATATAAAAATATAAATATAGTAATTTAGGAAAAAAAATTTCCTGTAACTCCGAACCTGACAGAGTAAGTGAATTAAAAAATCTTTGTGCAAAGATAATTTAGACCTGTGTTGTATTTTTTAACTTGAATTGTTGCCATGTTTATTGTTTATTACTTAACACAACTGTATCTGACAAATTATTGTGCCTATCAGTTATTAAGGGATTCCTAAATGCCAAGAACCCTACTAGGAAACTTTATTATCTTTTTCATCCTTATAATAACTCCAATAAGATAGGTCACTTTTTCCCTTATTTTTTGAAACAAGGATATTATGCCCAAGATCTACTAACATTGTCAAGATAATAAACCTTGTGATCAATCCAAGAATCAAATCCAGGTGTGCCTGACTGCAAAACCTATGTCTTAAAACATTGCCTTATTAGTTACTAAAATATATTCCAGAAGTTTAGATAGAAATTAAGAATATTCAAATCTATGGAAAATTAAATGAAATGCTTTTAGCCTAAATAATACTAATGGTTGGTCACATAGGAAATCATAAGACAGCTGCTTAAATTTGTCCTTACCCTAGGAATAACTCTAATTCTAGCCAGCAAAATTTAATCAGCCATTAATAATGTAAGGTGATGTGCAGAGAAAGTCTTTCAGCCCGGAAAGGTGATTCATTCACCCTCTTTCCGGAAACAACACTCTATTGGGGCAAATCAATGCTCTGCACTGCTTGCTACTGAAGACACTATCTACACAAGCCAAAATCACTGAAGTTCACTTTTATTCTTTGATTGTGATTCTAAAAGGTGCTTGGCAAATGTTACAGGATGTTCTGTACAAGAAGGGAAAGGGTAATAATTGGGGAAAATTGGGTTTTGTACAGGAGTGGACTTCTGAGGGATTCTTGGCACTAATTTTCTTTGTATTCCTTTTTATGAGTTCTAATTGAGGGTTGGCAATAAAACAATTTAATGGAAAAAGGGTTGTGTTGTTGAAATTCTAACCAAAAAATACCTTAAGGAAAGATAAAATAAATATTGAAAGAAACATACATAAAATTAAAACTTAAAACTTTTAGAATTACATTAATGCTTATTTCTTTTGAACAGGCAAAGATTTCTGTTCCACGTAAGATTAGCTTTGAAGTTTGCTGGTCTCCATTTTTTGATAAATTTCAAGCTAACAGAAAGAATGGGTTTGGTTCACATTTGTTAAGTAACTAAACTGGCTTACACATATTTGTTATTGAATAAGTATTTGCTAAATGAAAAATTGAACCTTTGACTGTGAATATATGCTTAAGTGTACATTTGTAAATACATGTATATACATATATATTTCTATGTATGTATGTACTTCATAGGCAGAGTTATAAACACATAATTTCATAGGCAGAGTTTTATATATATCTATACACATATACATATGTATGCATGCAGAATAAATCTGTATGTATCTGTGTAGTTGAAATACAGGACTTGAGTCGGAAATATTCTAAATCCCCAACCATTGTGTGTCCTGTTGTTATAGAGGAAGAACAGATTTTAGAAACAAACATACTTGGCTTTGAATGCAAGTTTTACCATCATCCATATTCTAACCTTGGACAGGTTAATATTTCTCAGCCTCAGTTGTTATCTGTCAGTTGATCTGCATTTTCAGATTTGTGGAGATGATTGCAGAAGATAAGCCTAGTATAGTGTCTGCTACAGAAAATCAACCAAATATAGGAGTTCCCTTTTTTTTTCCTCTTGTATTATAAAACTACTCAGTACAATCTATTACATCTAATGAAGATCTTCAAATGGTTAACTAATTTATCTTTCCCATAAATTTCTTAATACTACCCTCTGCTCTGTAGTACAGTTAACATTTATGGACACATTCTATTTACTTTTATTCTGGAGACACCATTTATGCTTTTTCAATCACCAGCAAAGGTGATACTTTTATTCCTGCCAAGTTAAATTCTCCACTTTTTCAAAGTCAATCTCAAAACTTACTTCAACTCTACATGATCAACTCTTCTTCCTTTAAATTAATCCTCTCAGTATATGTATTTCTAACTGGTTCTATATGATTTTTCTATTGTGCTTTGGTGGCTTTTAGAGCTTGCTATTTTATTTTTTATGTGGGTTTTGTTCCCCAACAAAAACATTTATACCAGTTTTTCAAGCAGATGATGTGATTTTAAATTTCTTTGGTAATCTAAACCTAGTTGAGTGATGGAATATGTACCCACCCCCCCAGAAAAAAGCAAATAAAATACTCTATTGACAGTAATAGAACTTCTACATTGCATGGGGTAGGCTGGTTCAAGCAGCTACTTTCCATTTCTTGGATTTAGTTTCGTCATACCTACTGTGCTAGAATATGTGGCTTTCAACCATTAGCTGTATCTCTAAATTCACCTACCTGGGACTGTGGCAGGGAGGGTCTACCACTGAGATTAATTCTAACCATTTGACGAGGGTCTGACCCCGGAACTTCACCCTTTAGCACACATCTCAGATAATATATGCTAAAAACATAATGCCTGAATATAGGAAGAATTCAGTATGTTAATAATTTTATTTTTAAACAAACCTTTGGAAATATATTACACTCAGCATTTATGCTTCCTTTTTCTCATGATAATAAAATTTAGATGACCCAATATTTTAATGTTAAGTGGTCTTAAGTTTTAGTTTCATTTCTGAAAAACTTCAACGTTTCAATATAGCCATTGGGGCTTCGTTTCCCATGGGTGCTGCATCTTTCAAATGTCCGCAAGGAGGACACGCTATTGTGCCACTCTTCCTGTGATGATATTTTTAATGAAATAAACATATTATGAGAAGAAAAACACAAATACTGAAAGTACAGATTAATATAACTGAAATATTACCTTTACTTCAGAATTTAAAACAGATAATTACTTTATAGGCTACATGTATATTGCTTATATTAAGATACATAATCTTATTTGCTTGGTTCTTTGATTTGGCACAACTTAATAAGCTCAAATGTAATTTCCTTTACTTTAATATTCATGGATTAATTAAGTTGTTTTTCTGCTAGATTTTAGGCTGCTTTTACTTCATTTTATAGTAGAGTGTGATTCCAGACATTCTATTAAATTAAATGGACCTGGAGAGAAACCAAATGTACAATTCAGTGGAAAACAAATCTTTAAAGATAAACTAATATGCTCTTGGAATTTTACAAATAAGTATCAGAAGTTTGGAACCAATAAGTGCATACCATAATTCTCATTACAGAAATTTAGAAACAATATGATTGAAAAACTGATTAATCATTTTAGTGGACAATGATAATTTAAATTAGGCAATAATAATTTCAATTTAGCAAATAACTTTAAGTAGGTAATAGAATTTTCTTCATTAATCTTTTATTGTGAATAAAAGTAACACCATCAAAGCTCTGGTTCTCATAATAATGAATCATTCCCGGTATATGTACAGTTTTGTTAATATTTCTAATCCAAAAAACAGTAAGATTGTATTCATTCTGCATTTCCCCTGTATCTGTCAAACTCAGAAAGAACAGAATAATTGTAAAAATAAATAAACATATATTACATTGGAAAGTAAGAAAGGAGGATATCAATAAACAAGAAACTGAAATGAATTCCCTACAAAAAAAACTTTTTTAAGTAGAAGTAGCATTTCTAATTCATGACTATTAGGAAAAGACAGCTAACACAGATAGCTGATGTCACCCAGTGAAGCCCACAACCATTTCTGAAAGATGCAGTTCAAAAGTAGAAGATGCTGCAAAAATATGTTACAACAAACTTAATCACCACATATTTAATAAAATCCAAGTTTGTGAAAGGCTAACAAACTTGACAGAATTTGCATTCCAAACAGAGTTAATAGAACAAAGACACTGCTTTTATAATAGTATGTTACACCTGCCAGAGAAATAAAGCAATAACTTACATGCTTGGAAATAAAAACAGGGAAATATAAAATGTAGAAGGGTGATTCTGGGAAAGGACTCAACTCAATATGTGTGTCTAATTTTTGTAAAATAGTCTTATTTGTTTTGAAGGGGAAGTCTCAAAAATAGTAGTAACTGAACTTCATTCTTCCCCTCCTTCCCATTTTTCTAAATTCCAAGTTCCTTTCAGTTATTTTGGTTTTCTTTTTCTTTTTTTCTTTTATTTTTTGCTGAAATGGACTTTTTATTCATTCATTAGGAGATTCCAAAAATTTGCATAATTACTTTGCCTCTGTGAGTTAAATAAATTTTGTCTCTCACTGTTATTCTGTATTCTAAATTATAAATAAATAAATAAAGGCTAAATATAGCAAAGTAGACCCAAATGCTTTATCTTGTACATTCTCTTACTTCCTATGAATACTGCCCCATCATTTAACTCTTTGATTGCAGCATCAATTTTAATAGTCATTGCATTCCACGTTTTCCTCCTCCTTGCTCTCCTGTGGACACTGCATCTTCTGCACTCTTCTTTTTTTAAGATTTCATTTATTTTTAGAGAGAGTGGGAGGGAGTGAAACATCTGATGTGATAGGGAGACATAGATCAGTTGCCTCTCATACGCATCCTGTTGACATGCCCAAGCAACTGAGCCATACCGGTCAGGGCTCCTGTGCAGTCTTTTTAAGCGAGTAGTTTACATGACACATACTCTAGACTGATGAACGCCTATGAGAAATCCATTTTCACCATCCTAGCTACACAGTTCTGCATGCCTCCTTCCGGATAGTATTAGCTTTGTGGAAGCGAAAACTGTAATGTCTGGTTCACAGGCTCCTCCATTCCTACTGCATTTCAATGCAGATAACATCTCCTCCTGTATCACCCATCCATGTAATGACACCCTCATATAGCCACACTGTGGGAACTTGCAATCACCCCAATTCTCCCATTTCCAAAATTATTTACTGAAACATTCCATTCACCACCCTCAACTTCCAGACCTTCCAGACTGCTTGTTTAAACATTTCCACAAGCACTTTTCTTGTTTTTTGCCTTATTGAAATTTTCAACTCACTGATTTCTCATCTTTCTCATTACCCATCATTACCTCCTTTCTTCACTTCCTTCTGTATGCAGCGTAGATTGCATATTTTCATCATTGTCTTACCAGACTGAAATGCTGCCTCCTGGACGAGCCCAACTGTTGTTGCCTGCACCTCCAGCTGGGCGAGGGAGCATTGCTGAGATAAACTACACAACCAGCTTGGAATGAGAGTATTGTGGCTTTGTTCACAGTGTAAACACTGCTTGAACTTTAAATGACATTTTCGTATTCAGCTAATTGTTCTACTTTCTGCAATAACAAGTTCACGTCTTTTCATTCTATCCAGACTCCAAGCCTCTTCTACTTTACCACACTCAGCAGAGTTTCAGAAGCCTTTTATCTCCTGCAGAACATAAAAGCCAGTATTTTGGAACTCATTCAGCCTCCCACCACTAAATGTAAATACCTCCCTGAATCCTCAACCATCCTTCTTTTCCCATGTTCAAAACAGAGACAACGTTATTTCTCAGGAGCTGCCTAGAGCTTCCATTTTTTCTATACATTTCTTCACAGTTTAACTCACTGCAATCCAAATTATTGATCTGAAAGTGACAGAGCCACTTCAATGAAACTATTCTGGCTAAAAAATGTAGGTGATCTTAATGTGGTAAGTGACTTAATTTCCCAGCAGTGCGATCCTTTGTTTCATAATACATACCTCTTAGGTTTCTACTTACATTTCTTTACAGCTCAGCTTTGTCTCTTGCATCTTTTTTCCCCTTCAAATCCTATGTATTTTTCTACTTCTCAGTATTTTTCCTTCTCAGCCCAACCTCCCCACATGATCTCGTTCGTCTCCAGGACTTCAATCAATACTCACCAAGACTTTTGTTCTGAGCTGTAGATTTCTGTAATTATTTGCTTACTTAACATTTATACTTGGACTTTCCAGAAGTATTTTGTATTTTACGTGGCCGAAACTGAACTCATGACCAAACCCGGCTTGCTTTTCATGGTCTTCTATCTACCCTCAAAGAGTTTTCTCAAGTCAGAAATATGGAAGGTCTTCTTGATATTGATTCCCCAAACCTTATGCCCTGTCTGTTTTACTTCCCTTATCAATAGGTGTTATTTATTCCCATCCTCACCCTACTCATTTCCCTTCTGAATACAGCAATAACCTTCCTGTACTAGCTTGCCTTTGTTCAAATATTTGTTTAATTAATGGCTTAATAAGAGAATTGAAGGGTAAATGAGTTATTCCAATGATTACTGTTGGAAAAATGTATTCTCTACTTTGAAATGAACTCCTAATCTAAGATCTGAAACCAATTTTATTTATTTATTTTTTTGGATACGTAACAGGTATTTTGGCCTTAGGTCCTCCTTTGCTTGATATTACATAACTCTAGGAACTCCTTTTGGATTGATTCATGAAGTTCTCTCTCATAACTTCACACAGTTGATATTATGAGAGAAAGATTTTAAAATCTTTGTGGTACAAGAATGGGGATATTGACTGTTTGCCAAGGTTAACTGCTCTAAGCCTTAGGTTAACCTCTTCTTGCTACCAGAGAAATTAGATTTCCATGACCAAGATTAGTGAATAATGTCTTTTTTACAAAGGCTCAGCTCTGCTTACTCATCATTGCCAGAGTTTCCACATAGGTACATGGAACTGGCGATTACTTATCCTCTAGAACATGATTCTGTACTTTGATGATTTGGGATTTGGCTATCTGCAACAATTTGGAATTTATACAAGTTCTTCTCTTTTGCCATACCCAGCTCCTTTCACAGTCTTATTTTTTTTTCCCTGTGTTGATTGGGGGATGGCATCCTGAGACAACTCCTGATCAGGGTGCTGCTTACCTGGTCCTCACTCCCTTGGAGAAATGGAGTCATCTGTGAGACCCCTTCTTGGTTCTTGTGTCCTTGATTCCTGCTGGCAACTTTTGGTATGGAGCTTCTGGCAGGCTGCTTTTACATCCCACTGTGCCACTGAATTTTTCTGCCCATATTTATTACTGAAAGCTTCCTTGCAACTTGTTAGTAATCCTGGGGAAGTTATGTTCATCTCATAACTGATCCTTGGTTACTATATGCAGGGCTCATGGATTTTGTGTTTGTTTATTTTGATCTGATTAAGAAGGTAATATGTAACCAATAAAGAGTATTTGGAATGTCTAGAAAAGCTTTCAGTCACAGTAACACAGCACAAATATACATAGGTACCCACAGTCAGGACTAGCATTAAATTGGGGTAAAAATGTCAAAATCTTGGATTTTAGAAAAATTTTGAAAGCACCCAGTACTTTCATATACTTTGAATACACTATAAACAGTCTGATACATTATTACTGCTACTGTTGACCAACTGAAATTAATGTGAAAGTAATTTAATCAGCTGAGGGGAAAGACTCAGCTGGTGACTTAGTTAATATACAGATTATGAAATTATAATAAATATTCATCTTTTATTTTATTTAAATATTTTTCAAAATAGCACTTGTTTTCTTTTTGACTGAACAAAAATATCTATACAAAGGTAGATTCTATATATCAATAGTACAAAATATAAGATGCATATAAAATGAATAAAATCCAAAGTGAAATAATATAATCCAATATACAGAAATACAAATGCAAATAATACAAATGTACATGAAATAGTCCAGCCAAGTTAATATTATATTGTTATTTAAAAAGTGAAATTTTAACTGTTCCTATGGGGACATTTTAGGAACAGTTTCATGTTAAAATGAAATATCTGGTATTTAGAGAACTTATTTAAGGCCAACATTTATTTATTAAAAGAATATTGATCCTCTTGTTAAATTCTGTCACATCCTTTCATTGATATGACGTAAAGTTACTAGGTGTGTTTCTCGCATTCTCTTATTGAGTGGACAGTACTTTTTAGTTCTTCCCCACAAGGCCTGATCCCGAGTAGGTATGAGAGGCTAAGTGATGAGGGTCTGCCTCCCATGCAAGTCACGCATAATGTAGCCATCCCTCTTTTATGTTTTTCTTCCCAGATCCTGCCTTCTCAACACATTTTCTGGAACACTTTACTACAATTTCTGCTTTGCTAGAAAATGACTCACCTATTTTTTGAGATAAATTATACCGCCTTTCCTCCTTCACAGCTGAGAATAACTAAATAGTGAGTTAAGTAGCCCAAATGGAGCTTTCACCTTGATCATTACTTTGGAATTATGCCAGGTCCTCCTGAGTATTAACTGTTTTATTTCTCAAATTGCAGTTTAAATTCTGGCTATTTTAGATTTACTGATAGGAAAATTCAGATGTTTCACAGGGATTTGGAGAATGAATTTTTCATGGTAATAAGATTTACTATGTCTTAGAAAATAAGTTAAATGTTGTGTGTGGTTTAACAAGACCCAAAGAAAGGAACAAAGGGAGTATCTTTATATTTACACAGAAACTTCTTTATAATGGTCTATTAAAATGCAGTTTGATTTCTAATATCCCCAATAGGTCAACTCACTTTACTTGCTTTTGCTTACCCACCTAAAAGAACAACATATAATCCATTTATTGGATCTTTCCTTATTTTTATTTTTGACACTATTCTCAATTTCCCCATTCCCTGCCCCTCGGCCCCCACCTTTGCACCCTTTCTCTTGGCTGCCCCTCCCTTTCCATCTGGTCATCGCCACACTGACCCTAACACATTCCCTGTGAATGGAGTTTAGAATAGCTGTATTTGAATTCAGTAATGGGCCCAATTAATTTTATTTCTTTAAGACATAGAATAAGATACAAAATGGGACCAGGCTGCTCTCTTAATGGAATTTTTAATGGACAGTTCAAAAACCTACCTTACTACTTTGTGCTTTCTTTCTCACCTGGGAGATATGACCTAAGAACAAGGAAGAATCTGTAACTCAATCTCATTAAACCCTGGTGCTGAGCTTATCATTGAATGCATCATCTTTTTTTGTTTGATTTTGTGTTGGCTTTCTGCTGATGCTCTGTGGGAGCCAGTGCTAAATATGGTTGTTTCATATTTAATTTCTAGCTGTTAATTGCTTACTGTTCTTATTTATAAAAGTAGCTAGATTGCTAACAGAAAAGTGTTGACCAGGATTTGTAGTGTGTTCAACAAACTTTTAATTGATGGATGATAGCATATTAAAGATGCTGAGCACATAAACCTGTACATATCCTTTTTTTGTAACAATGAAATCAAACTTCATGCTGGCAAAGCCTTCTCTGTCAACAGAACTCCACATGAACCTCACCTTTTCTTAGCACATCCACAGGAAAAAGCCATGCTTCTACCTGTATCTGTTGGATGCCTAACAGGATATATACTTAATTGAGATGAGCATATGATTTATTGGTCAAAGGAGGACACTTTGGAGTAGAAAATAAGATGTTATTAATCATTAAGTAAGACAAAAATAGGGAAATTCCAAGAAAATGAAGATATGAAGTAGGCCAAATAAATGACTGAACTTTAATTTTGAGAAGTGAAACCTGTGTTTCATGATTACCAGATCTCTCCAGAGATACTCTGTTCAAGAATATTTCAGAATTACTTAAGTGAAACCCCGGCTTAATTATTCCACACTTTCAATAAAAGCAAAAGACTCTGTAAAGTTGCCAAAGAATGTAACATGCTTTTGCTTGATTTTCAAGGGCTTCTCCTTGCTCTTTTCCAATAAGTTTCTTTGCTCTGTCCACTTGTTTTAAATCAGAATTATGGTGGTATAATGTACACGCAGTATAATATATTCTTTTTAGTTATACATCTGCATGACTTTCCTCACCAATATCATCAAGATTTAGAATAGATCCATTACCTTACACGATTTCTTTATACCCTTTAGGAGTCACCAATGGAGGGTTTTTCTCAAAGTTCGTGTTCCACTCTCAGAGTCAGTCATCCCTGTGTTCCTGTGCTACAGAGGACATCTTTAACATGGCTCTTGCCCCTTACACAAGGTTGCACTTCCATGGCTTGTACTTGGTGCTTGTGCAACTGGCGATGGGGTTGTCTACCTGCAGTCTTACATGGGCCACCTGTGGCCTCAGCAGTAGGGTTCTCCCAGTGTTCTAGCTCTTCCTTTCTATGGCAGGCAGTCAAATGGTACCTTGTCTCTACCCAGACGTAGGAGATGTCTACTAGCATTGGTGTGAGATGCTGTATTCAGGACTATTAGGTGTCTCTGCCTTTGGGGTAGAGGGCTGCTCTCCCCTCCAGTAATAATGGGCTTTGCCTTCACTTGGGGGTGACACATTTTTGCCGCGCCTTCAGAGATTTGAAGCTTTTGAGAGGAGATGGAGCCTTGTGACTTTCCTAGGGAGAAAGTCCTGCATCCCTAAAATAATAATAATTGGTGCAGACTCTGGCCCGCAGTGTCTGTGTCATTATGGATGAAATGAGACATTCATATGGACTACCAAGTCCATTGGAGGAAAAGGGACAGCATGGCTTTTCTCTCAGGGGGAGCAAAAGCCTTGGCCCTTGACATGACAGGCCTTTATTGGGTTTCTCAGCACTTTACTTGATGGTCCTCATTTATTATGCACAGGTTCGCTTTAGGTGGTTACCTTTTACAGAAAACAAAGGAGCCAATGCTGCTAATCACATCATGGAAGAGGGATATTTGCAAATGAAAAAGCAAAAGTGGTTGAACTGGTTACATTCATCCTTGGAAGGTGTAGCATGGATTCTAGGAAGTTACTTTGCAGTAAATGTCCTCAGTTCAGGGTGAGGGAATTTTTTAGCAAGAGCAAGACTCATAGCAGCCTAGGCACATTGTAGGCCTGATTCCCCATGGGAAAACCTATCCATGGGTCTGGGTCCTGTGCATCTTTGAGTGGGAGCTGGACCTATGCCATGCAGAATGATCTCCTACAATAATAATAATGATGATGATAATAATAATAAAAACAAAGACCTTATCTCTCCACTTGTCCCCAGTCTTTTTTATGAACACCCAACACAGGTCTATAGACAAGAGTCTCCCTGGGGACAGAAATTCCTTTCTTTTTGACACCAACAGGCATTCTATATGGTTTCATTACCCTAGAGACAACCTTTACAATTTCATTAAAATTTTAGCCGATTTCTTCTACTTGCTTGTGTAGTGGCAGTATCTGTTCCTACACTCTGACCGTCTGTGATAAGCCAGTCTTGTTTCTCACTTCAGGAAGCCTGGTCCACCTCCCTGGATCTTAGGCTTGTTTGATTTGGGAATTCAGATCCCTGATGCACTAACAAAAGTTATTTTGTGGTTTACTCATCTGGCTGTTTCTCATTGTTATTAGGGTAGTTGCAACATTCTTCCCCAGAATTTCACATTCTAGGCAAAAAGGGAAACTCCAGTGGGTTCTTAAATCCTGAAAATATCTGAAACAATTAAATGAAAGAATCAAAAAGCCTGCTCTTCTACAGCATGGCTTCTCTTCCCCAAATATGGACACTTATGATGGAAGCCTCTTCATGCCTTATACACAAGATATCTGCAACACAGTCATTTCTTTTAGATGTTGCCAGGAAGCATTGGATTTATGAAAACATAGTTAACCTGAAAAACATGGTGTTTTTATTGTTATTATATCATTGCAATATTGCCTGCCTGTAAGAATTGTTTTTCAGGCACATAGACCAATGGAACAGAACAGAGAGCCCAGAAATAAACCCAAGTCTCTATGGTTAATTAATATTTGACAAAGGAGGCTGCAACATAAAATGGAGTAAAAATAGCCTCTTCAACAAATGGTGTTGGGGAGAACTGGACAGCCACGTGCAAAAAAATGAAACTTGAGCACCAACTTACACCATATACAAAAATAAATTCAAGGTGGATAAAAGACTTAAATATAAAACGTGACACCATTAAAGTCCTAGAGGAGAACGTAGGTAGGAAAATCTCAGATATTTCACGAAGAAACTTTTTTACTGACTTGTCCCCTTTTAATGTGTCTAGGGGACACATTAAAATATAAAGAGGAACAAGGAACATAAAGCAAAGAATAAACAAATGGGACCTCATCAAAATTAAAAGCTTCTGCACAGCTAAAGAAAACAGTATCAAAATTAAAAGAGAACCAACTGTATGGGAAAACATATTTGCCAATGATACCTCAGACAAGGGTTTAATCTCCAAAATATATAAAGAACTTACATGACTGCACTCTAAGAAGACAAGGAATCCAATTAAAAAAATGGGCAAAGGACTTGAACAGACACTTCTCCAAGGAGGACATACAGAAAATCCAAAGACACATGAAACGATGTTCAATATTGCTAGCTATCAGAGAGATGCAAATTAAAACCACAATGAGATACCACTTCACACCAGACAGAATGGCCATCATAAACAAAGCAACAAACAACAAGTGTTGGAGAGGTTGTGGAGAAAAGGGGTCCCTAGTGCACTGTTGGTGGGACTGCAGACTGGTACAGCCACTATGGAAAGCAGTATGGAACTTCCTCAGAAAACTAAAAATGGATCTGCCTTTTGACCCTTCAATTCCACTGCTGGGACTCTATCCTAAGAATACTAAAACACCAATCCAAAAGAACCTATGCATCCCAATGTTCATAGCAGCACAATTTACAATAGCTACGTGTGGGAAGCAACCTAGGTGCCCATCAGTAAATGAATGGATCAAAAAACTATGGTACATTTACACAATGGAATTCCATGCAGCAGAAAGAAAGAAGGAGCTTCTACCCTTTGCAACAGCATGGATGGAGCTGGAAAACATTATGCTAAGCGAAACAAGCCAGGCAGTGAAAGACAAATACCATATGATCTCACCTTTAACAGGAACTTAAAAAACAAAACAAAGAAACAAGCAAAATATAACCAAACACTGAAATAGAGGACAGGCTGACAGTGACCACAGGGGAGAGTAGAGGGAATTTCAGGGGACATTGGGAAGGGTTCACAGGAACCAACTTAAAGGACACATGGACAAAAACTAGGGGGAGGGTGGTAATGGGAGGGAAGTGGGGAGGAGTAGGGGGGCTGGATGGGGAGTAAAAGGGAGAAAATTGTATTTGAACAATGATTAAAATATAAAAAAAAAATTAAAAAAAAAGAATTGTTTTTAAAATATTTGACCCATGCTTACAAAAGATGTTAGGAAGTGGAGGGAGGATCTCTGTCTTCACATACATATTATTTCAATTAGCCAAAACATTCATTTGCCTTTTTTTCCATAAGATGGCTTTAGTAGCACTTAGTTGTCTTTACCTTCATTCAGAACAATTGTGTTAGATTGCACTAACAATCTAACTGTCATATTAGCATGCATTTAACACAGAACTTATCAAAATTGGTGAATATTTGTGTAGCCATTTTAATATTGAAGATGGAAGAAAATGAATAACATTTTCAGCACATTATGCTTTATTATTTCAAAAAAGATAAAAATACAGCTGAAATGCAGAAAAAGATATGTGCAGTGTATGGACAAGGTACTGTGAGTGATCGTACATATCGACAGTGATTTGCAAATTTTCATGCTGGAAATTTCTTGCTGGACCAATACTCTATGTTTGGTACACTGGCTGAATTTGATAGCGGTGAAATTGAGACATTAATTGAGAATGATCAACATTATACCACATGGGAGGTATTCAACATACTCAAAATATCCAAATCAATAAAGTTACTGGTGAAAATGAAAAATATCTTCTATTTTATGGACAAAAACATACAGACTTTTTGGCCAACCCAAAACAATGGATTTTATTGAATTGACTTGTCCAGATTCTTCTCACTTCATAATTTTGAGCAATTTTCACCTCCAACTACTATCTTTTTTACAATAGAAGCATTTTATTATGAAACAGCAAGGTCTTTTAAAATTGCGTGGCAGATTATATGTCCATAAATCTTAGATCATCACCCTTAATTATTTCCCTTATCATTATGCTGTGTTTTGTCGAATTATTTCTTAATTAAAGTCCTTTACTCCATCTAAGCATTTGTTTAAAATTTTCACCATTAATGTCTTGATTTATACAATCTAAAATAATAGCCATCCTTCCTAATATCACCATTTATTCTGTTAAATTGTCCTTTGGTTTTCCTCAGATGATATTGCAACATAACATTACATATTTTTCTACAAAGTATTATGGGGCCTTTATTTTTAACACAATATCTGTATATCAGTAGTATAAGAGTAATCCTGAGAACTGATTACTAGAATAAGCAATAGCAAAACAAACTGATATTTAATGTAAACCCACAGGAGGTTAAGATCCAACTCCAGCCAAAGAGTCTGTTACAATCCCCCTCAGCTTTGCGTCTGAGGTCTTTCCTTCAGCGCTGCTATTGTCTACCAGGGCTTAGTGCTGGCAGACAGCATGAACCGAGAAAGCTTTCTCAAATGTTGCAATCCTGCCAGTCTCCACCTTATCAACATACCTCTTTACACCAGCATGAATGACAGCCACTTATTCCTCAACAGCCGTGGGAGACTACTGTACCTGCTTCAGGGACTCAGTCAGACACACAGTAAGACTCAGGAGTTGTTAGTAGCAGCCTTGAGGTCAGAACTGCTCTGGGCAAAATAATGCCCACATGATACTGAAGAAATTCATGGTATTTGCCCCTGTGCCATAGCCCTGATGTTGCCAGCGGACCTGACACACAACAGGCAAATCAACATTAATGAAAAAGTGATTACTTTGGAAGAACAATTCTGTCTCACCTACAGGAACTAAATTATAGGAGGCTAGGATATTGTGGTGCACAGAAATTTATCCTGATACTGGAAAAGTACCTGGCAGACAGGCAGATTTTAAGAGCAGATGCTCATAAAGTATTTGTGAAGAAATGAATTAATGAAATCAAGTACAATTTTTAGCAAAATTCATAGTATTAAAAACATTTTAAAAATGTACAACAGCATTAAGCCATCAGTTGGTACATGAATTCAAGAAGTCCCTTTTCTATACAAATAATTTCCAGCATTTAAAAGTTCCTTCGTTTTACTCAACGTAGTTGTTTCTGTGCCGGTTCCCTTCTCATGTCCTTGCACATTTTTCTTTTCTTTTAATTTAACAGGGACACAAGGGGGTTGCTTAAACTCCTATATTGATATCTGATGTGTTTGGACATTTTTCTTGATTACTATGAAGCACATGAATTCCATAAGAAAAATCTAAGAGAAAAATATATAGATACTTTGTTCTTGACTTCTACTTAAAATGACAAAATACATGAATTGCTTAGGCAATTAATTAATTAATTAAAATAACCATGTTTTTCTTTTCCTTATTTCATGGATTTCTTTGTTTTTCTCTAGACATTTTGTCTGGAAAAATGGCACGGATTTTCTTGCTCTGAGTTGCATTCTCCCAGGTGAATTTGCTAATCCCTTCCTCCTGGGCACCATGTCACATCGTGCCACCTTCCAGTGGCAGCTGGAAATGGATGAAGCTGGCTGTGCATCATCCATTTAAATTGCATTCCTTACATTGCTAAATAAAATGCACCATGATTTGGGGAGCAAAATGTAGAGATAATAGCCTTTGATATTAGTGTTTTTCACTAGGAAAAGTAAGAATCACTACACATATTGTTAGGCTCAAGCAGCTATTGAAACTATATCCTAAGAGACTGATAAATTGAACATGATACTCAGATGTTCTCTTTACATGAACTCTCCTCCACTGAAATAGCAATGAAAATTAGCTATAAATCTTGAAATCAAGGAAAAGTCCATTATGTGGTGAAATGCCAAATCTGATAAACCATTTTAACTCTTTCCTTCTTTAAACTTGCTCCAAAATACTCATTTAAAAACTTTATCACTTTCTCTCTATTTGTAATGACTTTTCCATTATAGAGCTAACACAATATTTTTTAAAAAATGTGTAAAATGCACAAATATAGAAAAAAGAGATAAGGGAATTGGTTAAAAATATCACCATCTAAGAGTAATTAATTTTTGTGTGTACATTATATTTCAACTCACACTTAATTATGGACCTTAAGAAATTTTGTTTCAATTATTGTTTCCTTTTTTCTTTTTTTGTTATTGTTATTCTATTACAGTTCTCCCAATTTCCCCCCCGCCTTTACCCACCTCTGTCCAGCTCAGCCCACGGTCCCACAGTCAATCCCCATACCATTGTCCATGTCCATGGGTCATTCATATATGTTTCTTGACTAGTCCATTCCCCTTCTTTCCACCATTATCTCCTTCTCCCTACCTCGGCCACTGTCAGTCTGTTCCATGTGTCCATGTCTCTGGTTTTATTTTGCTTGTTAGTTTATTTTGTTCGTAGGTTCCTTTGATAAGTGAGATCATATGGTATTTGTCTTTCACTGACCGGCTTATTTCACTTAGCATAATATTCTCCTGTTCCATCCATGCTGTCACAAAAAGTAGTAGTTCCTTGTTTCAGCTGCATAGTATTCCATTGTGTAAATGTACCACAGTTTTTTTATCCACTCATCTATGGGTTGGTACTTAGGTTGTTTCCAGTACTTGGCCATTGTAAATAGTGCTGCTATGAACACAGGGGTGCATAAGTTCTTCCCAGCAGTGGAATTCCTGGGTCAAATAGGCAGTTCCATTTTTAATTTTTTGAGGAAATTCCACACTGTTTTCCACAGTAGTTGCACCAGTCCACATACCCACCGCAGTGCACGAGGGCTCCCTTTTCTCCACATCCTTGTCAGCACTTTTGTTTTCTGTTTTATTAATGATCACCATTCTGACAGGTGTGAGGTGACATCTCATTGTGGTTTTAATTTGCATCTCTCTGATGGCTGGTGATGTTGAGCATCTTTCCATATGTCTGTGGGCCACCTGTGTGCCCTCCTTGGAGACATGCATATTCAGGTCCTTTGTCCATTTTTTAATTGGATTGTTGGTCTTCCTGGTGTTGAATCATGAGCTCTTTACATATTTTGGAGATTAAATCCTTGTCCAATGTACCATTGGCAAATATGCTCTCCTATATGGTCAGTTCCTTTTTAATTTTGGTGATGCTTTCTTTATCTGTGAGGAAGCTTTTTAATTTGATGTAGTTCCATTTGTTTATTTTTTCCATTATTTCCTTTACCCTTGGAGATATATTGACAAAGACAATGCTATGGGGGATATCTGAAATTTTACTGCCTATGTTTTCTGCTAGGATTTTATGGTATCGTGACTTAAGTCTTTTATTCATTCTGGTGTGTGGTGTAAGTTGGTGGTCTAGGGTCATTTTTTTTCCCTCATATCAGTCTAGTTCTCCCAACACCATTTATTGAAGAAGGTATTTTTACTCCATTCATTGTATGCTTGTGTCCCCTTTGTCATTATTAATTGTCCATAGAGATTCAGGTTTATTTCTGGGCTTTCTATTCTGTTCCATTGATCTGTGTGTCTGTTCTTATGCCAGAACCAGGTTGTTTTGATTACAGTGGCTTTGAGGTATGATTTTATGTTAGGTATTGTGATCCTTCCACTTCATTCTTCTTTCTCAAGATTGTTGAGGCTAATTGGGGTCTTTTTAGGTCCCATATAAATTTTTTGAGTATTTGTTCTAGATCAGTGAAATATACCATTGGTACTTTAATTGGAATTGCATTGAATATATAGATTGCTCTGGATAGTATGCACATTTTAACTATATTAATGCTTTTAATCCATGGACATGGTCTATGCTTCCATTTATTTGTATCTTCCTCAATTTCTTCAATGTGCTAAAGATTTCTGAGTACAGGCCTTTTACCTTCTTGGTTAAATTTGTTCCTAGGTATTTTATTGTTCTTGTTGCTATAGTAAATGTCTTTTTTTTCTATTTTCTCTCTGATAGTTCATTATTCACGTTAAAAATGGCATTGATTTCTGAATATTGACTTTGTATACTGCTACTTTGTCACATTCACTTATTAAGTCAAATAATTTTTTTAGTGTAGATTACAGGGTTTTCTATGTACACTGTTATGCCATCTGCAAATAATAGTACTTTTACTTTCTTCTTTTCAATTCAAATGCTTTGTTTCTTTATCTTGTTTGATCACTGTGGCTAGAACTTCCAGTAATATGTTGAATAAGAGTGGCGAAAGCAGACACCTTTGTCTTGTTCCTGATCTTAAGGAAAACACTTTTATTTTTTTAAATTTATTTAAAAAATATTTTTAAAATTTTAATTGTAGTTCAAGTACAGTTTTCTGCTCCCCCGCCCAATCCCAGCCCACCCCCCTCAGCCCTCCCCTTAAGAAAAACACTTTTAGTTTTTGCTCATTGAGTATGGTGTTGGAAGTAGTTTTCTCCTATGTGGACTTTATTATGTTGAGGTATGCTCCCTCTATTACCACTCTGCTGAATGTTTCTTATCATAAATGGTGCTGGATTTTATCAACTACTTTTTCAGCATCTATTGATATGATCATGTGGTTTTTGTCCTTCATTTTGTTTACATGGAGTGTTACATTTATTGATTTGCAAGTATTGTAGCATATTCCATCCCTGGGATAAATTGCACTTGATCATGATGTATAATCTTTTTAATGTATTGCTGGATCAGGATTGCCAATATTTTGTTGAGGATTTTAGCATTTATGTTCACCAGGGGTATTGGCCTGTAATTTTCTTTCTTTGTTGTGTCTTTACTTGGTTTTGGAATTAGGAAAATACTGGCCCTGTAAAAGGGTTAGGGAACTTTCCCTCTCCCTGAATTTTTTGGAATAGGAGTTAGTTCTTCTTTGAATGTTCAGTAGAATCTACCTGTGAAGCCATCTGGTCCAGGGTTTTTGTGTGCTGGGAGTTTTTTTATTACTACCTCAATTTCGCTAGTTGTTATAGGTTTATACAGGATTTCTGCTTCTTCTTGATTCAGTTTTGGAAGAGGGTAAATTTCTAAGAATTTTTCCATTTTCCCAGGTTGTCCAATTTCTTGGCATATAGTTGTTTATAGTGATTTCATACAATCCTTTGTATTTCTGTAGTGTCTGTTGTTACTTCTCCTCTTTTCTGCTTTTATTTATTTGGGCCCTCTCTCTTTTTTTTTCCTTGATGAGTCTGGGTTAAGGGTTTGTTAACTTTGTTTACCTTTCCAAAGAACCAACTCTTGGACTCATTGATCTTTCCAATTTTTTTAAGCCTATATGTCATTTAATGATGCTCTTATCTTGATTATTTCCTTCCTTCTTCTCATTTTGGGTTTTGTTGTTACTTCAGTCCTTTTAGATGTAAGATTAGGTTGTTTATTTGAAATTTTTCTATCTTCTTTAGGTAGGGCTGTATTGCTATGAACTTCCCTCTCAGGACTGCCTTCACTGTGTCCCATAGGTTTTGAGTTGTTGTGTGTTCATTTTCATTTGTTTCCAGATACTTTTTGATGTCTTCCTTGATCTTGTTGTTAACCCATTCATTATTTAATAACATGTTATTCAGTCTCCACGCATTTGAGTGTTTTTGTGTTTTTGCCTTGTGGTTGGTTTCTAGTTCAAGCCACTGTGATCCAAGAAGCTGTTAGATATGATTTCAATTTTCTTGAGTTTCTTGGGGCTTGTTTTGTATCTTACCTTGTGGTCTTTCTTTGAAAATGATCCATGTGCATTTGAAAAGAGTGTGTATTTTGCTTCTTTGGGGTGAAATGCTCTGTAAATATCAATGAAGTCCATTTGATCTAGGGTGTCATTCAATGCCACAGTATCCTTGTTGATTTTCTGTCTGGACAACCTAGCAATTGTTGACAGTGGGGTGTTACATGCATAATTCTTATAAAGTTTTTTACTGAAACCTCTTTTGATGAATCAATTATACTTATGCATCATCAGCCTGAATCAAATAGTCCTCTCTTTCTGCTGTATGTTTGACAATTTGTCCTAAACATATATAATAATCAATTGAAAACACTGATAAGATTCAGTGTCTTCAAATTAAGGAGCTTAAAAGTTGCTTGGAAAGATAATATTAACATACATGAAATAATATCAGGATGTCTACAATGTGGTAACAACTATTAGCACTCCATGAATTCATGAAAGAGGAAATCCATGTGTGGTGAAGATAGGGGGACAGTGGACTATGGAGCACCTTGAAAAAATTGACTAGGATCTTATTAAGAACACACTTCCTCTCCTGAGTAGCATGTCTCATAACTTCCCTCTAGCAACTTTCGAGCTTTGTAGTGAGCCCTTCCCTGACATATGCTGCCTACGCTTGTACTTTCTGGATGTGAATATTTACTAGTAATATGACCCTGTACTATCATTGGCTGTTGTATGTGAGGTGGCATAGAATTTGTCTGCTTAGTTCATAAATATATAAATCAAGGGGAGTCATATCCTGATATTATGTAGATATAGCATATCATAAGGCCAGAGTGTTCGATCTTGCATGTTGTGTGTTGAACTGTGTCTTTTGGAGAGGGGGTGAGTGTATTTTGAAAGCGGAAGGGAGAAAAGTATTTGTGACAAAGAAAGTAGACAATGGTAAACTTCATAAATTTTCAAAATATTAGCTGTTCCTCTTTTAGAAAATCCTATGCATCTCAGTTATCTTGACATCAGGCTCAGCCTGATGGGATTTTCTGTGCCTCCCTACATGAAGAAAAGATACATACCATCTTACTGATATGAAGCTTCACTAAGTGACTTTTGTTGTCTAGTGGAATGTGAATAGTTGTGAAATGTCACGATTCGGAGCAAAAGCTTTACTAGTCCTTAACATGTTCTTGTTTTGCCATCTAAAGAAAGAATGTTAGTTTCCCTAGGAGAGGCTGATCTATTAGCTTGAATACTAGAATAGAGGTTCTGTAGAAAAAAATCACAGAGTGAGATTAATACAATATGAGTGAAAAATAAACTTGGTTCTTGTTGTTGTTGTAAACCACTAAGAACCAGGGGTCATTTAATACTACAGCATTGCTTAGATAAGCTGACTGATGCAGAATGATAAGATTTGTGCTGGGGTAAGGAAAGACAGTGTCATATAACAGTAGCAGACATGAGTAAAGGACAGACATGAGATGTATGAAAGGAGCAGTGAAAAGGCAAGCCTAGGTAGAATGGAAGTGTTACAAAGTAGGGAGGTATGAACATTTATATGCAGATTATTTTTAGGCCTTGGGAAATCTAAACACTAAGCATGAGAGTTTAGACTTGCTGTAAACACATCAATAAATGTATAGGCTTTCAGGCAGCAGTCACATGATGAAAATCCATGTAATGACAGCTAGTTTGGCTATTATAAGCCAGAAAAATTGATTGGGTGAGGAAGGAACAAAAATTCTGAAAGAACAAAAGAAAAGATTATACTAGTCATTTGGTTGTGGGTGAAATGTGGCCTCAAACAGTGGTAAAAGAAACAAAGGGAAGAGTAAAATCATTTTTTAAGCAAAAATGAGGAGTTCTTGGTCACTTACAGAATAAGTATAGAGAATAAACGAAAGGATGAGTCAAAGATAACCTTATAGTTTCAAATCTAAGGAGCTGGGAAAATGGAAACACCTTGGACAGAGACAGGTAAATTCGAAAGTGAGGCTAATTTTGAGTGAAAATTTTGTGTGTGGAGTAGATACGTTAGTTTTTTATATTTGAGATGAACCATTCAATGGAAGGTTGGAGAGCTCTGCTGCCTGAGTCAGAGATAGAGATTTGATAGAAATTTGATCTCTCATGATATCATGATAGAAATTTGTGTCATCTACACAGGGGTTTTTACTAAAGCCTAGAAAATGGATGAGTCTTCTCACATAAAATGTAAAGTAAAAGTGAATGAAAGTTAAGAGAGAAGTCATGGTTACGGGGTGAGATGGGGGGATAGAAGTTTTAGAATGAAGAAGTTAGATGTGTATATATACTGGACTTATATATTATCACAGTTTTGATTTTCTCTCTAAATACAGTTTCTTTAGGATTATTTGAAGCATGAGAGAAAGCAAGAATAGAGAGGATAAAAAAATCATGGCTGTATCAGTTCTTAGGGTTTGGCTAAAAAGAGTCATTTCATGTTCAACAGAATTGAGAAGACTCATGAAGTTTAAAGCTACTGTGCCATAAACATTAGAAATCAGATTCTCAAGGGAGAAAGAAAATGGGTTAAGTGTAGATAAACTAAGCTTTTTTTTAACAAACTATGAATGGATGAGATGAGGGATGCATGTAGAAAGATCAACTTAACTTTAGGTGAGATAAGTGTTTTTACTTTATTTGACTCTGGGCTGATGTGAAGATAATAAACATACACAAAATATGTTGAGTCCTTATTATATGTAAAATATTGTACTGACCACTTGACATATATTATGCCATACCTCTTCCATATAACATTATTGGTTGTGTTATTATTATCTCCATTTATAGGGGAAAAACCCTATGGACAGTGAAAAGTGACATGAATTAACATAGGTCACTGAACCTATGTTTGATTTAAACCTAAGTGGCAGAATTGGGAATCAAACTCATGAGTTTGGACTCCGAGCCAGTGCTCTAAACTGCTACATTTAGGATGGAAATGATTTGACCATTATTACAAGTAACTTAAGGGGATTAGCATCATTTTAAAAAAAATATCACTAAATACATATATCTGTTCTAGGACTAACAATTTCAAGTACTGGGACATTTTATAAAAGAAGTATTTTTAAAAATCCTTAAGTGATTTAGCATAACTCTTCATAATTTATGATTTACCTATATTATTTCACTTGATTTTTATGGCAAACTATATAAAATATAGAAAGTAATATTGGCTTATTTTTGTTTTCTTTTCTATCTATTTTTTTAACATATGAGAAAAACTGAGGAGGATGGGGAAGAAGTTAGCTTTGTCAAAGATGCCCTGCTGGAATGTGACAGAGATGGTGCTCCAAGCCAAGTCTGTCCTTCTATACTGCATTCAGTGTTCTTTCCACTTTTCTGGCTGGTCTTCTACCTAGCACCCCATTATTTTGAAAATAACATACACAACATATACATATACAGGGGTCTGGCACACATAATGCCCCTTCTTTGTGAGCTGGTAATCTATACCAAATATTTTACTACAAAATTTTAAGCATGCAATTCTGTAACATAATAATGTCAAACAAAAGCATACCATTTGACATTTTAGATGAAATGTTCAAATTGCTGTCCATCTTGTATGAGACATTCACGTACCCTACCAATCACACTCAAGCAGACCTTACTGCTGTTGGAACATGTGTGTGTGTGTGTGTGTGTGTGTGTGTGTGTGTGTATACACAGTTTAAACATGTGCATTGTTTTTAATTGAAAAGAAATTGACAAATAATATCATATTCATTTTAGATGTACATAATTTAACATGTCTATATTGCAAAATGATCATATATAATCTCCAAAAAGCCACAGAATTAATTTATAAAAAATAGTGTATTTATTCTTACATATGTAAACTTCAGTCACCTTCAAAGTACTCTCCATTTGATGAAATACACCTATCAAGACTTTTTTCCACTGTTCAAAACATTTTTTGAACTCATCAATTTTGATGGTTTTTAGTGCTTCTGCTATTTTTTGTTTCACCTCTTTCATACAAACTATTTCCCCTTCAGGACTTTTTTCATCTGGGGAAACAAAAATAAGTCTCTGGGACAAGATCAGGTGAATAGGGAGGGTTGGGAATGGGGTCATGCAGTTTTTGTTCAAAAACGGTTCAACACTCACTGTGGTATGGGCAGGTACACTCATAAATCATCCATCATCAAATGGGCAAATGTGTTGAAAGAGTCTTAAAAAAAATTCACTGAAGATGGATGCAGCCTCTCACAACTATGCCAGGTGGTACACTGATATAGATGAGTTTGTAGAACACTGATACAGATGGGGAACCCTATACTATAAGGAGTCCATCCTCCAGAAGATAATTCTGGTTTTGGGAGACATTCCCCCTCATATACACCAGATTGTACAGAAGGTGTCCAG
This sequence comes from Phyllostomus hastatus, assembly GCF_019186645.2. Taxonomy (NCBI): domain Eukaryota; kingdom Metazoa; phylum Chordata; class Mammalia; order Chiroptera; family Phyllostomidae; genus Phyllostomus; species Phyllostomus hastatus. Next base: position 28,372,918 of record NW_025333709.1, on the reverse strand, counting down.
CCATATAATATGAAAATTAAAACATTTATTGAAAAAGATACAAGACAAGAAATATTGCACATAGGGCAATGACATCTCAATTCCCTCCAATGAAAATGCCTTGGGACCTCACACAGTTCTCCCTATCGCCATCAGCTGCCCCATCATATTTTCCTGAATCTCATTGACAGTCTGAAATAACTTCCCTTTCAAAGGTGATTTTTCTTTTGGGAAAAGCCAGAAGTCACAAGGCACCAAATCTAGGCAGTAAGGGGGCTGAATCACCTTGGTGACTTAGTGTTTTGCAAAAAAACTGCATGAGACGTGATGCATGAATGGGCGTGTTGTCATGATGAAGCTCCAATCACCAGTTGCCCACAGCTGTGGCCTTATGAATCATCTAAATAGTTTCCATGGAGGAATGCTTAAGCTTAACACAAATTAGGATGCAGGTTTATTGCTCTGCTTGTGCAATCATTTTGAATGTGATGGCCACACAGTACACATGCTCACTCAATGGTATCTACCACCCCACTGACTAGTACAGTGAAGTCATCATTGTTCACTTATGTACATTCCAGTTCACTCTCCTTGGCTGCCAGATTACATCGATGTGGCACAAACCACTCTCATTATATTAACAATGCCTATATTTTTTCCAAACAGACTGTATATATGTATGTGCATAGGTGGATAGATAGATAGACATACTGATAGCATTTGATAAAGTTCTCTAATTTTTAAAAATTATCCCTGAAGAGAGTATAATATGAGAATCAGAGAATTTTAATTCTCCAAATGATATGCCTCTAGTCTGGACTGACTTCCTGACTTCACCGGTCTCTGCATAAGTCCGTTTACCGTATTGACTCAGATTCATAGAGAATGCTTTAGACTTATTTCTCTATAACTTTTGAGCACCAGTTCCCTGAGGTTGTAAGTAAGCTTCTGTGTAGCTCTTTCATCACCCCACCCAAAACATAGAGAATTACTTTTAAGTCTGCAATTGAGCGTCAGTGGGGTTGGAAAGGCATAATTTATCCCATGTTCCCATGAGTTACATATTTTAACAAAGTGCAACTTGTAATCTTATGTCTTAATGTTGTAAAAGCTTTCCGTTAGTATTATGCTTGCTTAAGTTATTAGAAATTATTTGAGTTAAAATTAAAAGTAACATTTTAGCTCCCATTCTTCACATAGACATTGGGAATCATTCACAAATTATTTTTGTTTACTTCAGTCAAGCGCTGTGTGTTTAGATTTTGATCCAAACAAAATAAATCATTTATGATGTACAAAATAGAGAAAAATGAAATTTATTGTCATTGTTCATAGTTGCTTTCTTTTCCCTACAATTAGCTAAAAAATATTTAGCATCATAAACTACCACAATTCCCTTTGGGAAAGCAGTCCTGAAGAGTTTGTTGATTTGATTGGGACTAGATGTTTAGGGTCAAGGCCAACAATACATAAAAGTGAACATCCATAAGCAGGTGTTGCTTAGTATCGTGTGCAGAGGTTTGCTATGCTGACACTCCAAATCTCCAGAATCTAGCTCACGTCCCAGGAGCTAGCATACAAAACTGTAGCAGCGTTCTATTTAAAGAGTTCATTGGAACAAAACACTGTCCATACCCTCCTAGGATAACATCCAAGAGAATAAAATAATCGAGGTACAGCTGAATTTGAGAAAAGCTTATAAAATTTGAAATGATCTCAGTGTGTCTAGAGCCAGCTGTGAGGAAGAAACACGATGCCTGTGTTTCTTGTTTCTGGATTAGTAACTTGGGAGTGTGCAGGAAGATGAGCCATTTCAATACTGCAAGGCAAGAGGTATTTCTATTCCAAAATAGCTCCTTTCACTTAAGCAGCAGTCATACTAACTGAAACTCCTCTTCCAGATTCATTTGGATACATGTCACTTTTTTAATGCAAATATCATAGAGTAATTAAGGGGTTCGTTCATATCTTAGTTGGAAAAATCTTTCAATCAGAATGTTTCTTTCCAAACATTGAACATAAAGTAAACCAGTCTGAGAACAGTTAAAGACCAGACTCCTGAGGATCTTAAAAGTCAATAAGCCTTGGTATTGGATGTCTTAGGCAACCACCACGCTTTCTTATGCAAGAGGGAAAAATACTGTTTAAGGAAAATTAGTTACTAAGATGTTTGGGACATGGATTAGAACACTACAAAATGATAGACAAACATAACCTTAGACCCATGAGCCAGTGGGATTGCCCTGCTCTGTCACAAACTTACTATGTGATTATGGAAGATTCACTTTATATTCTTAGCTTCTATTTTATCACTTCTCAAATTAAGGTGTTAAGTTAGATATTTTTGGGATTTATATATGTGCATTATTTTTAATTGAAATTGAATTGGCAAATAACATTATATTAATTTCAGATGTACAACATGATTTAATGTGTCTATATTGCAAAATGATCACCTCAGTAGGTCTAGTTAACATCCATCACCACCTATAGTTGCAATATTTGTTCTTGTAATAAGAACTTGAAAGATCTAGTCCCTGAGCAACTTTCACATATACAATGTAGTATTATTAACTATAGTCACCATGCTGGCCACAATGAGATATCATCTCAGACCTGACAGAATGGCTATATAGAAAAAGATAAGAAATAGCACATTTTGGCAGGACGTAGAGAAAGATTAGACTGTGTTATGTTTCCTTCTAGCCCAGATTGAAAATCAAAACAATCATAAGAGCAGAATCAGAAGACCATGCACACTTAAAATTAGAGCATACCTCAGCATGCACTTCACATTCTGTCCAATTCAGAAATTCTTCTTTAATAACCTGTAGCTGAAGACTAACCCTGAGAAGAAGTGCTCCATCTGATAAAGCAGCTTCTTCTAAGAAATAAGGGAAGAACTTCGTGGTTAACAAACAGGGTTCTGGAGTTACACCCATCTGAGTGGGGACACCTGCTCACTTGCTGAGTGACCATAGGAAGGCTAGATCATCTCTGCAAGCCACGATTTCATCCTTTGTTTAAGAAGATAACATTATTACTATTATTAGTATTGAACTGACTGACAAAGGCTCCCTCCTGACTAAACCTTAGTTAGGCTCCTTTGAGCCCACTTCTCAGCCAGGTCTCCAGGTCTCCATGTCCACCTTGGACAAGCCCAGTTTCAGCGAGAATCCTGCCAAGTCAGGTTAGCAAGAATCCCCCGCCCTTGCTCTCTGATCATTGCTGATAGCTGATCATATTCCTCATCCTCACTCTTGATATCTAATCACTCTGGTCAGTTTTCAGTATGTGAGTAAGAATCACCAAATTTTGATGTCTTCTCTTACTAATGTTCCATGCGTTGATCCCCCTACCCTGCTCACTGGCTATGAATCCCCAGCTTTCTCTGTTATACTTGGAGTTGAGCCCAACCTCTCTCCCCTATTACAATACTCCCGTTGTAAGAGTCTTGAGTAAATTCTTTCTTGCTATTGTTATGTGTCAGAATCATTTTCTTTAACATGTTCTCTAATTATTAGAAAGTTCTCCTTCATGTTGAGCTGACAACCTATCCGTTCCTTCTTCCCACTGGCCCTAGTGCTTTCCTTTTGGAGAGATGAATAACATTTCTATTTCTTCTTTCACATAATGATCTTTCAAATAGATGAAGAAAGAGATCACATATATCACATCTTCTTTATTTTAGGTTAAATATATCCATTTACTTTAGCATTCCAGATCATTACCGCTTTGGTCCCTCTTACAGGATTATGTTCAAATATGTCACTGTGACAGTTACAGTACTTCAAAAGTAATCATGCAATCTTTGAGCACTGTGACACCATTATCTTTCTTGGTCTAGGCTGTACCCTACTATGAAGCTGACCTTAAATGTGGCTAAAGACACATTAATTTTTGGCAGCTGCACCACACTTTGGCACACCGATACTGAGATGAATCTGAGGTTTTTTTCTAATCTTGAATTTTTGCAGTTCATTTTTTAAAACTAAGTGCAGGATTCAATAATAGAATGGGATTCTTCAGGATAAGCTTCCAGTAAAAGGCATTTGTAATCATCTTGTCATGCAATGATGGACAATGCATCTTGTGAACAGAGGCCTGAAAGAGATGATGGACACTACAGTGGGGAAGGGTGGTCCACAACAGTGCACACTATTTCTAGTGGCAGGATGGGAAGAAGAAAGGCATGGGGATAGAACTTAGCAAATAGCATGTGGGTAAGAAGAGAGCAAAGCAGTGTGTAATGATATATGACATATTAGCTGAGATAATTAATTTCTTTGAGAAACATTCCTTGTAATCCTCCCTTCCATATTAGGGGATTTGTCTCCAAAACACCTTGGACCCAATTATACAATTTTCAAACTGTGTTTCTTTGACACACATTATTTATTTTTCTGGAACATAAAAGGAATTTGTTAGAGGAAATATTGAAAGTGTAGAAAAGCATATTTGATCTAAATTATATATAGATATATTTATTTTTTACAATATAGAGATAGACTGATAAATATAGATAAATATAAATAAGAAAATTTTATTTTCTTTCCTACTGATTCTACTTCTCAGAGATAACAATTGCAATGTACTTGTCTAGGTCCATCCCCCATGTAGGCTATAAATTCCTTGACTATGTGAAGTGGGTCATGTTCAAAGTTCTTAAACCCCTGATAAAGAACAGAGTCTGTATGAAGATGCAGTCCTCTAAGAATTAACTCCTACTGACAACATTTGAATACATAGGCAATATTGTATATCATATAAAAATACATAGGGGTGAAAGAGAGAAAATTCTACCCCGTAACACAATTACCAGAAAAACGAGAATACATTTTTGTCTGGAAAAAAACTCGGCACAAGCTAAGCAATCTTGATACCATTTAGACTTTCAAAAATTATTATGGGAACTAAGCTTAAGCTGCACCCTGACAGAGGAAATTTGCCTAGAGACACGGTGTTGATAGCCTCTTGTGCATCTCAGCAGGAGGCAACAGCTCTAAAAATGAACATCCGGGTTAACTAGAGTGACAGGCATTGTCGCATAGGGGAGACAGAACAAACAAAAGTCACTAAGAGAGCAAGCTTTGGAGATGATAAAAGCTCAGTATCTTGGCAACCTTTTGTGTTGGGGTATTTTTTTTAAAATTGATAATATTGTGCTCTATTTCTAATTTATCCAGCCACTTGCTGAGTGACAGCAACATTATAGTACAGAAACTATATGTCATCGTGACATTATCAGTATTTCTTACACAAAGCTATACGTTATTTTATTTTTCATTTGTTTAGTTGTGCTGTGGTGGGGAAAATGATTTGTAAAGTGGTCATTAACTTGATTGGCTCAACTATGTTGCCTGACTGACAAGTCACTAGATCCAATCATTTTTATATTTAATTTTGAGAAATATTTCTTAATACTTCTGTTAAGAAAGAACAGAGAAAAATATGACTTCTGCTAGAAGTATCTTTAAAATAACACCCAAGGGTTTGATTTATTAGGTATAAAGGCATAAGTAAACAGAATCATTAAAAGACAAGCAAATACTTATATACTGGGTTTGTATCTTTCATGGATCTTTTACATCTACCATGAAGGGAATAGTTTCAAGATTATTTATATATGATTCATAACTAGCTGGCTTCTCGGACATGATTCAGAAGGAGCACTATCCTCTGTTAAATTCATACGTGTCTGCTGCTGCTCCTCCTCCAGGGCAATGGATTGTGGATGTGCAAAGCAGCTCAAAGGCAAATCAAACACCTTTGTGAAGCATGCCTCCCTCTCTTCCTCAAGTGCAGCTTACGGGCTGAGTCAGACCATCTAAAACATCTCTCAAATTTGTGAAATTCAGACCAGGCATTTTCACATGAGGTTGTGACAAATATGCAGTGTCCTACATTTTTTGACATAGATCCTTATCCTACTATATTAATCATCAACTGTATTTTATTATAACGCAAACAAGTGTGTGTGGTGCTCATTAGTTTCTTTTTCCATGTGATTTTTAATGTTATTTCTTTTCTAAGTTATTTTATTCTTTTAACTATTGCACCATACTCAGCACAGTAAATATTTAAGTATATGAATGAATGAATGAATGAATGATATTAGTCTCTTTCTGCTATCACCTCTAGAGCATGTCTTATTTGTGCTTGTTCTCTTTGCTGCTCTTTTAACTATGCCTCGTGAACACTGTGCTTGCAACTGGAAGTTATCCGTTCCCCTTCCTCCATAGCCCAGTGGCTCCAAATGCCTTCTGTTATGTTGCTTTGTTTTCTTTTACATTTCTCTTGAGTGATTTTGTATTTTTGCTGCTGTTTTTGTAAAATATTGCATATCACAATGATTTCTATTAGCTACATGAAAATATCTCTAAACCTTGCAAGTCCAAGTTCTTCAATTTGTTTTTATTATTTTAATGTTATCTTTTCCCCCATCTGAGTTTTTAGATTTTAAAATTCTACCTCTACCAAAATCTGCCCTTTAACTTTCACTATAATTTTAGGATACAAATATACTAATGTTATCTTCCTTTTACATATGGAAAGAAAGCAGAATCTCCTACTGGGGTTGGGAGGGGGTGGAGGAATTGAGAAAAAGAGGAAAAACTCATGACACAGAGTGTTGGTGATTGTCAGGGGAAGTGGGAGTGGGGGGAGAGGTAGAGGAGGGTAAACAGGGGATAAATGGTGATAGAAGGAGGCTTGACTTAGGGAGGTGAACACACAATATAGATACAATGTTTTATAGAATTGTACACCTGAAACCTGTATAATTTTGTTAATCAATGTCACCACAATAAATTAAATAAATAGAAAAAAACTGATTTGATCAACGTGTATTTTTTTTATACTGAGAATTGTCTAAGACATCTCAGGTTACATAGAGTTTTCTGCTCATTGTTGCCAATTACCACAACGATTTCAAGTATTTGTTTAAAAATGCTGACAATGAAGATAGGAGTGTGCCAAGACATGGAAGCAGCCCAGGTGTCTATCAGTAGATGAATGGATAAAACAATTGTGGGACATTTACACAATGAAATACACAATCATAAAAAAAAGAAGATTATACCCTTTGCAACAGCATGGATAGACCTGGAGGACATTATGCTGAGTGAAATGAGCCAGTCAGAGAAAGACTAATACCATATGATTTCACTCATATGTGGAGTCTAGTGGACAAACTGAACTAACAGGCAGAGTAGAGACAGACTCATAGACAGACTGAGAGTTCGGAGGTAGGAGGTTAGGAAGTGGGGGGATAGAGCAACAAGCAAAAAGGACTCGTGGACATGGACAGCAGTGTGGTGATTTTGGGGACAGAGGGATTAATAATGATGGAAAATACAATAAGATATTTTTAAATGATAACAAAAAATAAAATTAGATCTCTGAAACAAACAAACAAACAAACAAACAAACAAGCAAACAAAACCTCCTATTGGGAGGGTAACTGGCCCAGCCTTATAGCTAAGGATGGTCAAGTCTGGTGTCAAAGTAGCCCTGAGGCTGCCCAAGCTGTTCACGGCCATGTCTCCCATTTTGTGTCGCCTTTCACCTTGATGTATTTGAAAGGCAAAAATATTGACTCATAAAGTGCATTGACATTAATCATTTCATCTTCTTATAGGAAATACAAAATCTCTTGTTAAGTTTTCTTGTCCATGTTGTTCTATAAAGACTTTAAAGTGACTCATTCATGAAGGAGCTGCATGCGCTCAGTGGAAACTGTGAAGTGCAAATGCTAATTGGAATTGGGCAATGCTCAATTACATATGCTGTAACCTGCTTCCTAATAATTTGCACATTTCCTACATTTATGTTCCTCTTCTGTTCTCTTATTTTTATTGGCTTAATGTCATTCTGCATCTTCTTCCTCTCAAAACAAGTCTTGTCAGTGGCCCATTCTCCATTTCAATATCTTCAATATTATCAGACCTCTTTTTGTCTCACTTTTCAGCCACATGACTCTCGTTTCATTTTCTGGGAGCACCCTTTATAGATTTTTAAATATTCTCATCTTTGATTTGTTTGTTGTTGTCAAAGTGATATTATCTGTATCAGGTACCTATGCTTATTAACCCACAATAGCATGTCTGTTTCTTAATCATTTTCATTGGTCTTCTCTACGATTTCTTATTTATTTTCTTTTGAGAGGATGGGCAGGGCACATATGAAAATAAAGGACTCTGTAGGTAGACTTGCTTCACTCTCCTCGTCACAATAATTTATTTCTTCCCCCACCTATTGAGCATTAAAATGTGGGTCACTTTGATATAGAACATTCTCACTTATTTCAGCAGCCTATCTGTCAAACACTATTTTGGCCCCAGATTCAAATAAAAAATTGTTATAGCTAATCATTAAACCCATATTTTTGAATAAATTAATTTGTGATTTTTCCCACCTCTCCATTTTGGTCTGTGTCAGATCTCCCTTGAAATTTACAATCAGCTATTTTTGGATCTCTGGCATATAATTTGTCCTGCATGTCAAGCCTTCTGTTAAGCTTGCCAACCTTTGCAGTGAGATGCCTACATGTCTTGTAATCAGTATTCAGTAATGTTAGTGGTCTCTAGATTCTGATGCTTTTTCTCTCTCCATTATAATTATTATTAGTAAATTTCCTGTGGTAGCCTTTCACTTTTTAGTCATACACCTTTAATCCAGAGGCCTTTTAGAATTTTTTAGAGAGCCGAAAGACTAAGCAGAAATCCATCACATATCAAATCCAAGAGAAATGTTAAATTCTACCATAATCATTCTGTACAATTTTTTGAGCTGATATGCTTGCTATAGAATAATTTTTAACCTCTTGATTAATTCTTTGGTGTTGGCTCACATTACTTCTGTTTTATGTGGCATAATTTTCTTTCTTAACGAACATTTCCTTGATTTATTTTTCTCTTTCTGTGTCATCATAGTCTATTTTTAACATCATGAATGTGATCCTAACTTTCTCTTTTCTTTGCATATTTTATGTTATATTTTATTTTATTGTTGCCTGACATTTTCCTAATACTTCTTTACACCTTGATGGAATAGATATATTCTCTCATCTGTACTTGGATTTTTGTTGTTTTAGCTTTAATTTTCTCTTCTTTGTTTTTCTACTGTTGCTCTCTTCACTAAATATCTCGGCAGCCTTATGGAATATTGACTTTCTTCTTGAAAGCCTTTTCCTCACTCACTTGCTTTTAAAATCATTCTTCACATCACTTTCAACTTCCAGACCAACATCCATTTATTCCATATTAGAAATCATACTTTAGTTTAGATGAGCCCTTTCTTGTTCTCATTCCTTAGATTGGATACTTCTCATATATATTCTCATAGTACCTTACGTAGAGCCCAGAACAGCTCTTGTCACTCTTTATTATAACTATCTGGTTCCTTGTGTCAGTCTGGAAGCTTTTTGAGAGCACATGGTCATCTCACAGGCAGGTTTGGCTTGGTGGTTAAGGGTGCAGACTGGAGTTGTGCAGCTGTGACATATACTAGCTTATGGACTTGGGAGAGTCACCTACCTCTCTGTACTTAATTTCTTCATCTATAAATCAGAGTTATTATTACACTTGCTTTCTACTTTTTTGTTTGTGAGAATCAAATTCTTAGAACAATTTCTAGCATAACACAATAAATGCTCTATGTTTGCCATAAATTTTACTATAATAATAATCATTATTACTTTAGTCACAGACACATTTCCTAAATATCAAGCATGATACATTTTAGAATAGTACTCGAGCAATGTCTGTGGGATGAATGAACCAATAAAAATTAATGATAGTAAAAATCAGGCACTCAGATAAACGATCTAACAACATAAGGGAGTGTGTATATACTGGAGTATGTAAGAATGGGAACTTCCCAGAGCGCAGATAGATTTCTTGTTTTTCTTATGACTGGCAGATATACCTAGAAAGGAGCGGACCTTCTAGATAAAACTTCACCTAAAAATAGCTGGATGATGGTAATTAGTGTGCACTTTAGAGATATCCTTTGTTATCTCAAAAACCTTTTCTGGCCTCTTCCCAAACTATTCTTCTGCCAAATATTCTAGCGTATGAGAATTTTCTGCTTTTTCAATGGCATTAAAAGGAAGGGGAACTTCTTTCATATTTCATAACTGCTTCTTACAAACAAATCCTATCAATTCTGTAACATCTCCCCCTTAACTGAATTTGTTAGAGAGTGTATGCTCTTTCAGACTGTGTCTAGCTATTTCATGTGTAGATCTTTGTTGTTGCTGTTAGTGTTTTCTTTCTCTGTTGTTGCTATTGTTATTTTCTGTCACCTCATGGAGAGGCAGCCAATATCCTCTCAATTGGTTATATGCATAAAAAGGCAGGTGTTTGTACATTTCTTGTTCTTTTTCTCTTTGAAAAATGTATACATTCACATGTCTAATCACACATGAAATATTTTTACACATAAATTTTTTTCTGGGATGACTCTGTTACCAAATCTTAATTTTCGGCGATCCATTTTTGCATTTGACATTCACTGATTTGATACCCACTGACAGCTCAGGATGGTGCATAAGGAAGGGATAGACAATAGGCCTTTTAAAGAAGTGTGGAGTCTTTTAGTAATGCGAATTTATGTTTTACATAAAATAAAAATAATAACTCTAGTAAAAAGTTAACATTTATTTAGCCTTTCTTATGTGCCAGCATTGTTCCAAGCATGTCACATACACTAACTTATTTAGTTATCATAAAAAGCCCCCAAGTACTGTTTGTGTACCCACTTATGATATGAGGAAAAGGAGCACCAGAGATCCCAACAATTACTTGCTATTAAACATATATTATATGAAAACATATTTAAAAATAAAAATGGAAAACTAAGCAGCATATTATTATGAATCCAGTGAAACAAAAATTTTTAATATAGTAGCTTATATAAGTTCCAAGGAGTGATAAAATGCTATCATACATGGTGTCCAGAAGGAAGCTTTGAGCTATGGTTAGTTTGGGCATTGAAGGGTGGACAAGGTTTGAAATGGACATGAGGAGGAAAAGAATCAAATACTAAAATTAAAAGCGCGTTGAACACTGCGCAAATATTTTACAGATATTATCTAAAGTAAGCCTCAAAGTATTTTCATGAGGTCGTTCTTATCATTGTGGGCATTGTATAAAAGAGGAAACTGGGGTTCAGAGAGGGTCAGTATGCTGCTCAAGGTCACACACAGACACGTGGTGGGGGAAGATCCAAACCGGGCGGTCTGATGATAGGGTTCTACTCAACCACTGCTAACAGCTCCCCTTGCTGAGGAAGAATATTTTAACTTGTTGGGGACTATAGGTAAGAGAGGAATTAGTGCAAAAAATAAACAACAACAAAAAGGCAAAATAAGAGGGAGAAATACCATGTTCAAATAGCCAAGGAAGTTTAAAAGTAACAGACACCAAACCAATAGCAGTAACCTGTACAATTTCCAAAGTTGTTATCAGGTATCATAAAATAATAAAATTGAATTTTCAAACATATTTATAGAATCATCTGAATGTTTTTAGTTGATATTTCTAGATCCTTTAGTAGGTAACCTTGGGTAGAGAGACATAGCTGGCAGTCGAAGGAAGAAAGAAGAAAGGATTCCAGAGGGCCAGCAGTCAGCAGGTGACATTCATCATAGCCCCAGCTGAGAGTACTTTATCCTGAAGTAGAACTGGCAGGGGTTCCTCACGCACCTTCTCTGCCTTTATTACACATCACTGTGTAAAGTCCCTGAACCAGCCTAACTGGGTTGCAGGGTATAAACACCCTAGAATCTCAAAATTCTGAGACCTCTCTTGTTTTCTAGCACTGATAAAAATAAATCTCATTTTTATATCTGCAAAATATAATTTCTAAGGAGATTAAATTAAAGTGGTTGGTTATATACAATAACTGGATTCAATGACCTATTAATTTCTTATTGTTGCTATAACCAGTTATCACAAACTTCATGGCTTGAAACGACACAGATTTATTATCATATAATAAAAGTTCTGGAGGTTAGTAGTCTGAAATGGTGTTTATGAGGAGAAAAATCCTGGTGTCAGCATAGCTGTGTTCCTTGCGGAGGTTTTAGAGGAGAATCTGTCCTTACCTTTTCCCAGCTTCCGGAGGCTGCCTGCGTTCTTCGGTTAGTGACCATGTCACTGCGATCTCTGCTTCTGTCGTCACATCTCTGCCTCTGACTTGGAACCTCCTGCCTCCTTTTAGTGAGGACTCCTGTGATATACTGGGCCCACCTGGATAATCCACAACAATCTACCTCAGGATCCTTAACTTAGTCACATCTGCAACGTTTCTTTTGCCATATAAGATAACGTGTTCATAGATTTGTGGATTAAAATGTAGGCACCTTTGGGAGGCCATCATTCTGCCTGCCACAAATAGTAAAATAAAACTATAAAAGATGAAAGTACTAGTAGATATAAACCTGTTTGGGAATGGAGAACAATATTATAAGCACGAAAATGATGAGGAAATCATAAAAAAGAGACTGACAGACTTAAACCAAGGTTAGGAAATCTACATACATGGAAATAGCATACCCATGTTATTTACGTGATGTAAAATAACAGGCAAATGAAAATCTAGAGTCATAAGTACAGTGAATAAGGCAAAATGTCAATAAATAATATTGATTAAAATGAAATTGATCGGTAAGAATAAATTCCTCAGTAGAAGAAGGAGCAGAGGACCCGAACAAACTGTTAATTAAAAAAAAGGAAATTCAAGAGACCAATACAAAACATGAAAATATTCTACCTTAGTAGTTAAGAAATGCAAATTATACAAATAAATACCATTTTCTTCAGAAAATCAAGCAAGATAAGAAACATTTTGATTAATGATAATAAAATGCTTGTGGAACATATATGGCCAATAAGAGTTTTCAATGCTTCAAACAGTATAATGAATAATTGAGATTATGTACTAATGGTGCTTAAATATTTAGTGCTTTATATCAATGGTAACAATTTTGGGATTCATAAATAAATGAAAATGAAATAGAAATATTTATTTATAAGTTTATTGGACAAAAATTAGAAAAACTGAAATTTGAAATAATATTTGGTGATGCAACAAATTAAATGATTGGTTATATACATTACAGTGGACCCTTATATACTGAAATATTTATTATATTGTCATAAAGATGATGTTTTCAAAGATGATTTTTCAGAATACGTTATTAAAGGCTAAAAGTCAGACACAAATAACATTGTTTAGTCTGATTAGGCTCTGCTATAATAACAAATATCAAAAGCTCAGAGTCTTAAAAGTTTCAGTTCTCAATGATGTAACATCTGCTGTGACTTCAGCAATGATCCAAGGCAAGTGGTGACTCAGGGGCCTCCACGTGGTGGCCCAGCCAGCTCAACGTGAGACCTCAGGGTTCACCTCCAAACTTCCGTGCCTCAACCCAGTTACCTCAACGAGCTGGTTAACTGCAAAGGAGGTGGCAAAGTATTCCTTTCACCTGCCATAGAATGAGATAAAAATTAGTGATAATTAGTAGTTTCTAAAACTGGTATATGCTGTTTGGCTCTTATTTCTTTATTAATTACTTACACAATGTATACAGGCAAATGTAGCTATACGTACTCATTTAAGTCTACAGGTCTAAATGAAATGTCGGCTCAGTATGGCCCTAGTCAGATCTGGCCAGCTGCTTGTTAGTGTCCAACCAGCCAGCTAAGAATGGTCTTTATCATATTTAAATGGTTGAATAATGTTTGGTGATGCCTGAAAATTGTCACAAATTCAAACTGCAGTGTCCACAAATAAAATTTTATTGAAAACACAGTTTTGCTTCTTCATTTACATATGCCTGTGGCTGATTTCAGCTACAACAGCAGAGCTGAGTCATCTCTGTCATAGAGATCACAAGACCCACAGAGTCAGAGATATTGACTGTGCAGACCTTTAGAGAAAACATTTGCTGGCACCTACTCTAAATACCTAAGGAAAGTAGGCATAAAAGTGAAATTTTGATAGTAGTTACTTGTAGGTTCATGATTTAAATAATTCTTAGCTTTTATACTTCCTATTTTCTAAAATTTCTACAATGAATAGATATTACAGCCATATTTAGGAGAACTTGGAAACATTAATGAAGATAAAAATAACTCACATGTAGAATCCCTAAGAAAAATCTCCACAACTAGCTCTAGATAGCTTTTCTCTGGAGGCCTCCAACTGAACCCAGGAGACAAGGGAACTGTCACTAAAGACAGGGCCTGGCTTCCTTGCCCATCCCTTCTTCAGGGCCCCGCTCCTGCGTTCCAGTCTCCAGCCACACTCCCTTTTTCTCAGTTCTGCAAATAAACCACACTCATTCTGTCATCATGGCCTCTACACTTGTTTTTCCCTGGAGACCCCTTCCTGCAGATTTTCACATGGCTGACAACTTTGTCATTCGGATCTTAGCACGAATGTCACCCCAAGAGAGAGCCCTCCTGACTCCTCTGTGCCGCGTTGTGCACGACCACAGTCAGTCTCGATCACAGCTCCTGTTTTATTTTTTCTATGTGCATACCACTAACTGCTTTATTTTATTTTTGTGTTTATATTCTTATTGCCGGCTACAGTTGAAAATCCATTAATGCAGACTCATCATCGGTCTTTTATCACTGCTAAATCCTGTGGAAGAATATAATTTTTCACAATTCATTTCCTCATGACCTAGGATATGGCAGTGGTGAAAGACGGATACATGTGCTTGTACGGTTGTTATCCACTTAGTGTATACCTCATACACCGTGACACCTTAAGGAGCCCTAAGGAAAAGTCAGATCTCTACTGGAGGAAGCCTCTGTAACTCAGCAGGACCCCTACCTTTGTGTTAGCCATCTTTGACACTTGAATTTTTAATTAAAACTGTGCCAATGACAATAAATAGTTAGTGGTCCTTAAATCTGATATGATATATGGTGGATTGTAAGTATGCAACTCTGAACAAATGTAGTGAAAATAATAAAAGAAATTTTTTGAAAATCATATAGTTTTGGGGTCCACTAATTTGCTCTTTTAATGTTGATAATAGGAAAAAATGTATGAATATGTCTCTAATCAACATCAACACACATTTATTAGATATCTTATTTCTAAAAGGGTAAATGAGAAATGTTATTATTTTCAAGAAACAGAAAATGAGGGAGAGAGACCTGTGTATACAGGTTATAAATATAAAACATTATACAAATAAAATGCATTGTCAATATAAATTTAAGACATTGCAATAGCCAAATTTGCATTATGCCAATCATATTTCCAAGTCTTAACTGCAAAAAGTGGAAAGTGAGATATTCTTAAAGGTCAAAACCAAAGTTAAGTTTTTGAAACTTAACCTTTTCACTATAGGATTTTAAACTTTCTTTACCTCTTGGGGAGGACAGATAATCCTACGGCTTAACCAAAAAGGAGGTTTCCCATAACCCATTATTCCTAAGGACTAAAACCTGGCTCTCTTCAAGTTATAGTCCTGGGAATGTCATCTCTAATTTCTTTATTTAATGCTATATTTTTATATGACATCTTTCAAAATATTATAGAGAATCAGCAATTGTCAGAACTGATTTTACTGAATTTGAGACATTCATAAAAATAGAAACATAAAGAAAGAAAAAAACTATTTATGCAAAGCAGCTACAGAATTTTGTCCCCTTTCTAAAGCCTTTTTCAGTTCAATGCCTTTGCATTTTTTTTAGCATTTTACAATTTTTATCTACTGTTTTTTACACACATCTACTAAGATTAAAGATCAATCTTCATTTTTAGGGGTCCATACATAGAGATTGAAGTTTTATATTTGTGTCAATTAAATGACGCTCCTATAAAACACACATAATTGGTGGAGGAAGAGTGTATTATTTGTCAAAAAAAGCAGAAAATACCACATTTATAAAGAGGCAGCAACAGTGACCCGCTTACCTTGGAAAATGTTTAGATGCTTAGTATAATGCAAATGATCTTGTTCCATTGTGTGGATAAATATCACAAGCTGCTATTTACTACTTAAAGATGTATTAAACCCCAACATTGTAGTCACAGAGGGATATTTAAAGTCCTATCATTACTACTTTTACAGATAAAGTGTTTTATCAGTATTATTTATGAACATCTTGCAAAAGCAGCCTTCATGGTACAATTTGACATAATGATTTTTACAAAACAAATGCTGTGGTTTCTCTTCCAGTGTTGTCCCAAATCAGGTATGTTCATTAAAATCTAGGTTCTACTCCTCTTAAATAAACAACTCGACTGCATTTACTGTCTGAGCTATTGTCGGCTGGAGCTCTATGTCTCAGCTTGTCAAGGGGAGGTAAACAGAGTTATGTGCATCACTTCCATACCTAGATCCTGAGCAGCTCAGCTCCCAAACTCCAACCGAATGTGGATCTAGGCTGCAGAAGGTTTAGCTATCTTCAATGCATTGCCCAAACTCTCTGGTCTCTGAATATGGTATGAATCAGTATAGTCCCCATTCCTCCCACTGACTTTAATGTTCACTTGACTGTAAAAAATAAACGACTACCCTCTTGAATCACTGAAAATTCAAACATTATGTTTCTTTTGCAGAGACTACAGTTCACCCTTGAACAACAGGGACTGGAGGCACTGGCCACCTGTGCTGCCAGGAATCCACGGATAATTCCAGCTGGACCTCCGGATGCGCTGATTTTCAACTACCAGTTGACCCTTGAACAAGGTGGGTTTGACTAGTCTGGGTCAGTTGAAAAACAATCCATGTTTAACTAGACCCGTGCAGTTAGAAACCTCACTGGTCAATGGTCAACTCTAATTATATCGACTACAAAAGTCTATCACAATACGTTTTACAGTGTTGTTACCCAGCTTTTCTCCATGGAAACTGTTAACTCTCCTAAGCCATTTGCCCAAATGGACGTTGAGAAGTATAATAGAGAAGAAATAATATTCATTCATCTCTTCAATAAATATTTATTATCAGCTTCGTGCTAAACGCCGCCTACTGGACTCACGAAGATGAACTGCACAGATACTGGTGTGTATGGCAGCTCAATTGCCCGGGCCTGGAGCGGGTAGCCGTAGCATCAGTTTGCTGAGGCCACAGGCAGCATTTTCATTGAGCAGCAACAGCAGCTTCCTTGGCTGGTTATTTCTGTCACATCTTTGGGAATCATTCTTACTGAAACTTATTGCTTTGGTCCTCCCAGTGATTCCACAGGACATTTAATAATTCTCTGTAGGGTTTTTTTTTTTGTTTTTTTTTGTTTTTTTGCTTAAGCTAGCTTTAGTGGATTATTATGTGTTCTAAAACTGAAACCTATACTTCAGGTATCTGGCATTCTAAGGATATATTTACAGGCATCTCCCAGTATTTGGACCCCAGTTTGAGAAACTGCATTTGATGTTAAATGTTATTATTTATTAAACAATATGAGATTGCAAACCCAAATTCCAAAGTAAGAACTGACATTTATTGGTACTCAATTATAATCATTCAGATAATTTAGAATAAGTTCATATTGTTTATTAACAAAATGAAATAAATAATCTAAAATAAAATTAATCTGTGAACTTGGAGATGCCCAGGGTGCTCCTGACCGAAGATAGGAAAAATCCTGGTGTAAAACATATAGCTATGTAGTGCTTGGCACAGTCATAAGAAAGCACTCAATCAGTTCTTTGTAATTTTAAATGTAACGTTGTTATTGTTAAATACCAGATGAGCTAGTAATGTGAAAGCACTTTGCAAAGTGGTAAAGTGTTACAAATATTGTTGATCGTATCATCCGTGTGAATGCCTCATGGTTTCTCAGTGCATAGTGACAATGGTTCGGTGTCATATTATTGTAATTGAAGGACCATACTCTGTGTATTTTATCTACTGAAGGCATGGATAGCAATTACATAAAGGATCCTTCACTCTACAGAGAAGATTCAAGTTAAGTAGCATTAGTATACACAAAAGAGGAGCCCAATAATTGAAACTCTGTAGTGATTCTCCAGGTCAAGCAAGGCCTACATGTAGAACAGTTTAAATTGCTGTCTCTCAGGTTTTACTTTACTCTGGGGATCTCCAGCGGCCATTATCACACCTTTTGCCACACTGAACTCACAATTGAAAATAAATCAATCTTGAGGTGATTGAAATTACGATTGCCTGACTTCTCTCATTCATTATTCTATAGGAAATCAGTATTGGCTGTGGAGAAAGAATTAACTGGCATTTTTTAATTTAATTTTTTATTTTTTGCATCGAGCTTTGAGAAAAATAAATTATAGCATTACTTTTTCCCAAATAACACATGAATTATAAATGGTAGTATGTTTGCCATGTTTATTTTATATCTACTTTTCTCAATTTATGTCTTCTGAACTCAATATTGAAATCTCTTTTGGGTTCTAGGCCATAAACTTAAAAAACGCAAAACATATTTACACACTATTAATATATATTAAATATACAATATTGATAAGGTAGATTTATATATGTATATATAGCATGTATATATACATATATAAACATCAATATCATGGATGACCCACATTTCATAGATTTTCTAGATTAATTTACCAGTTAACCAATTTCCACTTTCTTTGAATTGATTGATTCTACTTTTATTCTGCATAGTATCTACATATTCATTCATAGAGCTTTATTTTTGCCCCAACTGACTTCTTCAATCCCTATGTCTCACCTTTTTGTTCTTTCCTTTATATTCAAGCAATCAATATGTTTATAAAATTTGCCTCATTGTCTCTCACACTGCATCTTTCCTTATCATTTCCTCTGTACCCTACAGGTCTCACATTCATTACCTCCCCCTGCACCAAGGCATCAGCCACTCTGCCAACTCCCTGACACAATTCCGTTTTCCTCACTGCTTCCACACATTTCCTTCTCCAGGTCCCAGCCTCTAAGGGAGGGTATTCACCATGCTGTACTCTTGTTCAAGAATCTGTTCTTATTCCTACCACCTTCTGAAAATTTTACCAAACCAAAAACATTGTTAATCTTAATGAAAGAGAGTTCAGTGATTTAAGTGAGCAAATATGAAGGCGTTTTGCTCCACAAACCCATAAAGATTTTAGTGTGCTGATGATGCTCACCTTAAACTGTCATGAGGGCATTTAGTAGGTAGCCATTCCCAGGTAAAATATATTATTGTTTTAGAGGGAAAGAGAGATAGCATTAAAATCTAACAGAAGCCCGATATTTTATAAAACATCATTAAAACAAAGCTAATCTGTGAAAATAATTTTGAAAATCCCTATTGTTTAAGATTTTATTTATTTATTTTTGAGAGAGGGGAAGGGAAGGAGAACGAGAGGGAGAGAAATGTCAGTGTGTAGTTGCTTCTCACGCATCCCCGACTGGGGACGTGGCCCACAACCCAGGCATATGCTCTGACTGGGAATCGAATCAGCAACCCTTTGGTTGGCAGGCCCCGCTCAAACCACTGAGCTACACCAGCAAGGGCTGAAAAACCCTATTGTTAAAGTCTGACTATTAAGCAGTTTACCAATTTTTTAAAATCTCCTCAAGAATTGCTGTGAGTGGTGCTCTAGCTGGCCTCGTGACATGGCCTGCACAAGGCTTGCTCGTTCCCTCTTCTGTAATCAGTGCATGCAGTCTTCCCAGCGGAGAGCATGTCCTTCTCGTCTTCATTCAATTTTGTCCAGCACCACTCTGATTTATGTAAAAGTTTTTCTATCCCCAAAAGCCTTTTTTTATTATCTCTATTTTAGGCTATTCTGTTATTATTTTAGAGGCATAGTATTGTAGATATGCATTTTTTACTCTTCCATCTAAGAACTATATTCTTGGAAATATCATGCTAAGCAAAATAAGTCAGGCAGAAAATGTCAAAAACCACGTGATATAATTCATATACGGAATATAAAACCAAAAGCAATGAATGAACAAACAAGAGCAAGCAACAAACAAAAGCTCATAGACAGACAAAAACATGGTGGCTGCCAGAGGGAAGAGGATGTGGGAGCAGGTAGTAAAGAGCAAAGAGGGCCAAGTACGTGGTGAGGAAAGTGGATTTGACTTTGGGTAGTGGGCACACAATGCAATATACAGATGACATATTACAGAATTGCACACTTGAAACCTATTTTATTAACCAATGTCACCTCAATACATTTAATGTAAAAATTAAAAAAAATAATTATATCCTCTTATAGACCAGTCTTGTCTTCCTGAAGCAATGTAGCTTTTTTTTGAGGTATGACATTTCTAATTCTTTTACTCGCTTAATTCTTACATTTCATGTTTATGTCTCTACAATGACTTACTAGTTGTCATATGTTTTATGTGATATTTTCCTCATGTGTAATTTGTATCTACAACCACAAAATAGCCTTCTGGTTGCTATATGGAGTCAGCATGCTGGCATTGGCCCTGGATACATTTTAAATGGCCAGTAGCTGCACAGTGAGTCAAGGGCTGGCAGTGATAGCATGGCAGCAGACACGCTGCACTTTCATGGAAATGAATGTTATTGCTGACAGCTTATATGTGACTCAAGATGACAATTTGTAACATACAGGACATTAGAGAAAGTACTAAATGATTTTCACTGGGGACTTTATAATTTTTATAAGCAAGGGGATGATACATGCATATATCATATATATATACTATTAATTATGTAAATTGAAGTATCAATAAATTTAAAATATATCAAGATTTTAACATGTGTTAATTTTGAGTGATGAAAATATAAAAAAATATGATGTCTTTGTAAGATTTTATATATTCATATTTCTTACTGATAAATGATGATGGAAATAACCACCTTGCATAATTCACAGGATTATTTTATGAGATCAATAACAATTGATACCTTAATGTCATTTTATTTGAATCCCATAGATCAGTTTTCTTTGAGTCTATATTTTCTAAGCAGCTTTCTGATTATAATTGCCTGCCTTAATGACCTAAGGGCACTGCTTTGCATGAGCTATCATTTATATCTTAGCAAATATTTTAGCATTTTGTTACCTGCATTCCTCTCAGTGCACTCAGATGACATGAGTCTGTTCCAGATAGATAGATCCATGCTTCCTCTACTTATTATTATTATTTTTTTTAGTTTTCTAAGTCTGAAAAGGTAAGAATCATACTCTAAAACTGTATTTCTGATCATCTGGATGAAAGGTCCTCCGTTTAGGTGTGGTGAAAGGGGTTGTTCACATGCAAATCTCAGGCATCTGTACCCCATATTCTCATACATGTGAAGGAACATTGTCCCTAGACCATTGAATAAATGCCACCTTCTAAGCTTTGTTTACTATAGGCATCAGACTTCTCTTGGTAATGGCCCAAACTTAGCAGATTCTTTTGCATTGCAACTACACGAAAACTCACTACTCCATGGACAAATTGGTGCAACTTTTCCTGTGCAATTTATTATCCAGTATTAAGAATAGAAATCTCTTCTATTAAGATCATAATTTGTAATTATTTTATTATTTTATGAGGGATACTTCATTTCTTATTATTATACTTGTATAATAATGTCTTTGTCATTTTGATTCTTGAGAAATTTAAAATCCATGCAAATCAACATAGTCACTGTAAAAAATCTATTCTCTCCATTTAGTAAATTGTTTCATTGAAGTTACACTGAATCCAAGTTAACATTTGTTTTGTTTTTTATTATTGTTTTTATTTCATGAAAGATGACAATTAAGTAAGTCAATAACCTAAGGATTAAAATGCACAGAACTGCCTCAATACTTTGGACTTTATTCAGTTATTAGTTTCAGCTTGAATGCCTTGAAAATGTATTGGCACAGCATAAAACTGCAAATTATTTTGAATATTTTAATGGGATATTATTCAAAGTATGATCTGTGGACAGTGAGTGACCTCTCTACATTCTGAAAGAAGATGTGTAAGATTTTGACTAACATGTGAAAATGAATTAGCATTGCTCTTCTGTCTCCTGAGTTTTTTGCCTCCTAGATGTTTTGTGTTAAAAGGGAAGCAGATAAAGAAGCTGTGATGAAAACTCTTCTCAGAAAAATTCTGCTGTATACATGGGCCTTTTTTGCTGAAGAGAATACCTTAATTTGGAGTAGAAATTTGAGAAGTTTACTTCCAAAAAAAGTAATAACAGGTAATTTTATCAATGGAAGAATGTAGATCATAAAAGTTTGGCATTAATTCTCTTCATTGAAATACAGAATAACATCATTATTATTCTTATGCACCTTTATTATTTTATGCATTTTTTGGATTTAAAATAATCTTAACTGAATGCCCACTTTGACTGGCATAATATTTTGCTTTCCTCCTTATAAATAATCAAATGTCACTAAAGCTTATGACTTCAGTCATTAATAGAAAAATAATTCCAATTTTAAAGTCATGTTTGCATTTTCAAATATTTTATATAAGTTATCTTTCGTGAGGGAATCTATACCATTCACTCTATGGTTTAAAGTTTATGTTTAGAAGACATCATTTTATTTTTCTCTCAATAAAATTGATGTCTATCACTGTTTAAAGGAGGCTGAAGTAATCTGACTAGTAAAGACTAAGTGTATGGTTTAGATAAATTGGGCTGTTTAAAATCTGGAGAGCCGAGATCAATTTGAACCATTTGCAGTCACAAACATCTCGACAGTTGTGAACTTGGGACTGAGGCCTTTGAGCCTAGGTTGGGAGAGCACAGACGATGTCAGAGACAAGTGTTGCTGCTCTCCTGTTTGCTTTTTGCTTTGTTCAACGCACACAAAGCAAATATCTGCTGATTGATGCTCACTTATGCCTAAGTCAATAAGATGGATGGCAGGGCAGCAAGGGAGGACTCTATGCTTCACAATGCCAATTTCGTAATCGATAGCAGTAGCAAAAGCTGCAGTGACCAGCACTGACAATTGGGAGGCATAGAAATGAACCACGAAAGCTGTTTTCTATACCTTTGTTGTATTTTCTCTGCTTCACATAGCTGTGGCCTCATGAAATGGGTGTTTTCCCTATTGGCCTGGTAGGACTTAATCTTTATTAAACATCCAATTTTCAAACATTTCTGTGAAATGATAAAGAGAAATATCTGTTCACTGGGCTCTGTTATAGATAAAACTTAGTCCATTTATAACTTTCCAATGAGACACTTCCTACACAACTTCTGTATATTATTATGTTTGTATGAGGCTTTCTGTAAAAAATAAAATGATTATATTGGTTTGGCTACCAAGAGTTGGGTACATTATTTGGACAACTTGTAGAAAATGGAAATGTGTAGTGAATAGATTGCATTTGTATAAATATAGTGTTTACATATTAAACTTTACATATGTTTAAACCTTTGTGAACATGCTTTTATACTATTCCTCTCAGTGTTTAATTTTTTTAATATATATTTTTTTAGATTTTATTTTTTTATTTATTTTTAGAGAGGGAAGGGAGGGAGAAAGAGAGAGAGAGAAACATCAATGTGGGGTTGCTGGGGGTCATGGCCTGAAATCCAGGCATGTACCCTGACTGGGAATCGAACCAGCGACACCGTAGTTCGCAGCCCAAGCTCAATCCACTGAGCTACACCAGCCAGGACCAGTGTTTTAATTTTTACTACTGGCCCCATTACCTGTGTTTGACTGAAATAATACTTACTAGAGATGCTAAAGAGTGCACTGGTTCAGAAATGAACCAGGCATCAGACAAACCTGGGACTGATTCCTGACTATGTCACGTAGTAGCTTTCTAGAGTATGCTATACTATTTTGTTTGTTTGTTCACCTGCAAAGGAGGAAAGTTCCAAGGATAATCAAAAAATAAGTTTATACATTTTTTTTGTTCAGGTTTAGAAAAGACCATGCATGCAAAGTCACATACCACAATGTCTGGCATAAGGAAACACTCGGAAATGAGAGCCATTAAACCTATTTTTATTATATTTTTATTTATTAGAACCTGGCTCACTCACAACTAATAACCAAGTCACAATTTACAAAGATATGTTTAAAATTGAAAACAAAGTATTTGGGAAATTCATATATGATAATTTGTATATGAAATATAATGAAACAGAAGTACAGGTAGAAATCAGGTGCCTATATCAATTTACTACCTAAATTAAGCTACATTTTATAGCCTAATTCATTTAAAATGCAGTCAGACAGACAAACAAAAAAAGTGTGTATTTATATAAACTGTCATCACCTCAGCTTTGTATTATTCACCCTCCCTTATTTGTTATCTAACACTTGACATACTTCTAGGACATTTTTAGTTGGGCAGTTTATTAATTGAAATGTCCATTAATCTAAAGTTGTCCAGGAAGATTGGAAGCTGACAAATTTGTTTTTTTTTTTCTTTGAAAACTACATTGTGCAGTAATATTCATAGCTACACCCACTCTCCGGCAATTTTGAGTTGTGTGGAGTGAGTCATGCAGACATATGCATGTGTATTTTTATCTGGCTAGAAAATGTCATGCCCACCGAATTCTCAGTCTCCCAAATGCATGCACTTCTGGGCCTCCGACCTTCCCCACATGCAGAGAATGCAAGAGATGAGACGTTATTCTGCAATGTATGTAAGTTATTTTTAAGTCACTCAGTAAGAACTATTTAGTGCACTGAAAATATTCTTTTAATAAATCCTACCAATTACCCTCATGTGTTAAATGGTTTTTAATAAAATATTTGTATAAAACCTAAAAGGAGAAATAACAAATGATCACTATTTAATGTGATTATTGTAAGGTTGCCTATAAATGGATTTTCATATTTTTGTTTGACCTCACATAGTATAAAATAGTAACAGAAATATGCACAAAAATAGATATCTTGTGTTCAGATTTTTTAAGAAAGTTGAAAGAAGAAATGATAGATTGATCAAAATATTTTTAATGACAAGAAATTTTTCCATTAAATTTTCAAATTGATTAATAAAATATCTGCTAATTAGCCATTCACACATGGTATGTCTGTGAAGACTACTGAACAGATACCTCATTGAAGTTGAAGTTAGGAGAGCTTGAAGGAGGAGCCCTCACACCCTACCATTCACCATCAGTCATCTTAACTCTAAAGGGATGAACCCTACTTCTCTAGCAGGTAGTTATTTTTTTCTTGACTTCAGCAAGAAGGAAGATCTCCTCTCCCATCAACCACTCAACTACTGGAAGGCTGTTACAATTGAGCCAATGGAAGCCTCTGCACTGTGAACTCCGTTTCCTCCAATGGACCCTTTGTTTACAACTGTCTCTTTGAACTTCCCCTTTCCTCTGTAAAAGAAGACTTCCCTCCTCTGTTCTCAGGACTTGAGTGTGGTTCGCCATTAGACCACACGTCCCAAGAAGCAGTTCTTTATTGTTCTCAAATAAATCCATTTTGCTGGAGGAATATCTGTCTATTTGTGTAAGGTCAACATGCTTTATAATATGTTGCTTTGGCTATAATATTTAGCCTAAACAACTATTTCTGGCTCAGTCTTTGTTACATCTTTTGAATCTAATTTTATATTACTTACTTTAGTTTAAAGGTTTTTTTTTTCATATTTGCCTGATACCTCTTAAAACCTTCAGACAGTCAGGTACTTTGCATCAAGGTCGTCTCATAGTCCATGTTAACTATTGACTTATTTGGAGCAAACTAAGCTAACTGACCTTGTTATATGTTCCAATCTTTTTAATCATGTTGATGTAAGTGAAAAAAAAAAAGAAATAGCTTATTTCTTCAGACAGAATATCATTAGAACACTGTAAGAATAAAGTCTGTGCCTCACAACATATGCCCATTCCCTGAACTTGCACCTCTAAGAAAAGCCAAACTTATTTGACTCCAGGACAAAGTCAATTATTTGCACATGCATATAATTGCATGAAGAGATTCAAATCCCTCTTTATTCTGACCAAAGCCAGCTTTCCAGTCTAGTCTCCACTACACTACATGTGCAGTTCACCTCTTCCTTGAACACTTAACACTTCCCAGATTTTGCACATGCATAGTCTTCTGACGACAAGCAGAATTGTTAATTTGGCTGGAATATTAGTTGTATGGCTAGAAATGGGAGACAATATAGCTGGAAAGATTAACTGGATTCAAAATATGAAAGGTTTTGACTCTATAAAATTTGAGTTGCTTTGTTAAGCAATAGGAATGTATTTATGATATTTTAGTATGAAAGTATTGTAGAAACATCAACCAGGCAACACTCTATGAGAAAGTCTAGAAGGGATAAAAAATGGTAAAATATTGAGTGAAGAAACTGCATTTGAAAGGAAAGAAGTTGATGGAGGGTGATATATTGGTAAGAGCATACATTTATATCCTAGCTCCCCTGCTTAGCAGCTGCATGGATTTGGACATATTATCCTAATGCTCTAAGCTTTACTTTATCTTATTTTACAAATGGTAATAGTAAAATTACTGCTTATAGATTTGTATGATGATGAGGATTCAATAAAATAACACATAAAGTATAGAACATAGAACTCAACTCAATAGTAAGTCTTCAAGAAACATTGCCTATTTCATTATTATTATTATTGGAAGATCAAATAAGCCTGACAGTGCATTGGCTATAAATACCAAGAAAAAAGAAATTAAAGAATTCAAAGATTTCTTATTTGAGTGTCAGTAATACGAATAACATCCACAGAAGTTAAGAATACAGGAAGGAGGCTAAGAGCTACAGAAGAGAAGATAATAACTATTTTTTATTTCTTTTATTTGAGAGGTTGGTGGGCTGTCCAGGTAGAACTTGTTCAATAAGCAGTTAGACTTGTGGCCCTAGTGCATAAGCCACCAGAACTCACCCTGTTATAAATAGACTAGGACAAGATCTGATCAGATATCTACATTTTTTACTTTGCTTTTGATTTTTATCCAGTGAACAGTTTTCATTAAACTGATCATCATGATCATATAGGAATCTAAGTCTTTCTTTAATGAAATGTAATTAAAAAGATGAACTATTTTATGAGCAAAGCGTGTAGTCTCATGGATCTGTATCCTCTGAAAATGAGTCATATTCTACACTTACATAATTGTATTGTATGTTTATTTAGAAGAGGAATGCAAACATAATTTTGTACATTTTCATCTCTAGAAAAATGTTTTAATTACTTCAGGAACATTAAAGATTACTCAGGGAATTTCCCCATAATCAATTGAGGGAATTTTCCCAATGCTGATGACTCCAAGAATTGAACTGTGTCTTGAAGAGAGTAATAATATGTACATCTTAGTGATTTGCCAACACATTCACTGTAATAATAATTGTAGTATGTGCCCTGTGTCCTCTACCTCCTCATTTCATCCCTTTACCTTTCAGATGATCACATTTTCTCTTTTCTTCAAAAATTAAGTTTGATTCCTAAATCTTGCCTATTTTATGTAGGAAAATTGGTGTGATGTCTCTCCTGTTCTCCAGTTTCTACCTCACTTTAAGATAACTCATATTATGATTTTTGCTTCTTCTATGTATAAAGTACATGTTTTGAAAATTTTAAAATGTCCTTTCAGAACAATTCCAAGATCTGGTCCTCTACTTATCTCTTCATTTTATCATCTTCAATCTCATTGCTTTCTCCCTTCAATGTATCTGGCCTATAGTTTCTGAATCATTGCACAATGAATGTGTATCTCATAATAAAAATAGTAAAATTGCTTCTCCTCAAAGGTTAAAATGCACAGGATAGCTCAATACTGAAGCAGCACAAATAAAAAGTTAGTTACATTAACCACGTCTACCCTTAGGAAAAAAATGTGTTTTCTCCCTTGTAACAACTTTAGATCCTATTTTCTGAACATGCTGGGCCCACCATGCTTTATGTTTATTTCTATGTTCTCTACTTTGTTACACAGGAAGCACCTTAAAATCTCATTTCATTTTCATACATTTTGGTATAAGTATTAATCGTAACATAAATATGAAATAAAATGTATTGGAAATAGGGTTGCATTTAGATCCTCATTTTTAAAAGAAGACTTTTAAAAACAAAAGCTATGTATGTAGGGTACTAGCTAATCTCTCATGTGAACAAAGAACACAGCAACTCCCATCATCATGGCATTTTCAGGCACGCTATGGGGAAGAGAAAGAGAAATAACTTGGTTTCAGTCATTATTTTTGTTAAATCTTATCATCTAATTATGTATATAATCTGATCTATCATTTCATAAACATAAAATGGGGCTGAGAATTTACCACGCTTTCCTTCACTGATAAATGTTCATCATTAAAAATAATTTCTTAAGGGAAAGGAAGACAGGGGAATTGCTCTTCAATGCATATAAAGTTTCAAGTACATGAGACTGAAAAATTCTAGAGATCAGCTGTACAATACTGTGCTTAGACATAACAATACTGGACTATATACTTAAAAATTTGTTGAGAGGACAGATCTCATTAGGTGTTTTTACCTCAATAACAAATAATTTCTCTGAAACAGGTAAGCCAACTTAATTTTCACCAACTCATTTATAAAATGCAAATGTCAATGGAACATTGTGCCTTCTGTTTCCCGTGTTCTATAATAGTGCTGCTCAAAGTGTGACCCCAAGACTGGTGCTGGGTTGTGAACTGACTCAATACAGATCTGCCATTGAGCTCTGCCGTGCACTGCTTCTCCCGGGGGCCTTGTTCCCAAGATCCTGTAATGCTAGCACTTAAGGATACACCTTGATGCTTGAAGGATTTTTTAGTATAAGAGTATGAAAATAATTACATTTTACTTTTTATAATGGAGAATATTCTTTTGGAATGCAATGCCCCAGAACATACTGTACACTGAAAACCTAAATAGATAAAGGCTATATGAATCATTTTAAAGTTGGTAGAAAATTATGCTATTATCTACAGTTGTGGTGAAGGGTGACCCAGGAACACCTTTCATTCTTAGAGCAGATATTGTGGATCATAGACTTTTTTGAAAATCTGATAAATCATACAGATACTTCCTGAGAAAAAAAGTTTAACAGGTGCATAGAGATAACTATTTGCATATGATTTGGGGATGTTTAAGTTTGAATTGGAAGTAGTCTGGTTAAAATAAGTGCACAGTAGGGAAGTAGATATTATAAAATTCTCGTCTCAAGAAAAAAATTGTAGCTAGGAGGATGGGGATGTCAACCAGACTTATTGTGCTGATCTTTCACAATGTACCCAAATATCAAGTCATTAATTGTACATGTAGAACTAATATAATATTATATGTCAGTTATATTTTAATTTTTTTTAAAGTTATTCCCACGAAGGTTTTTAGCATTCTGGTTTCTAAACTGAATTTCTCAACTCAGTGAGAGTTTACTTTACCTTTAGAACTAGGGTCACTTTCTCACCATACAGTAAACACAAAGAAACATGCTTTGGTTTTCACAGTTGGGTAAGACACAGGGGTTGATGCTTGGGGAACAGGATCCACTAAGATAAGGGAGGAGAAAGCAGCAAGCCCTTGGATATTGAGAAAAAATGATGCAGCAGCACAAATCTATTACTTATAGATATCTTGAAAAGTATTTTCCTTCCTCCATAAGCTCTGCTCTTAATTTCCCCCTTCCACACCCATCAGTTAAACCCGCTCTTCCTTCTGCAGGCAGTGACACCCCTTTTTTACCACCTCGGTTTCTTAAACAACCCTTACTCATTTTCATGAGTCAGCATAATGATTATGATAATAAACATAATGATAATAATTTCTAACATTCACTGAGTGGGTAGTTGACTAGTTGCAGTATCTACACACATCAACACACACAGTGTATGAAATTGACTCTTTAGAACAGCCCTACAAAGGAGGTACCATTTTACAGTTGAAAAAAAGTGATGCAGAAAGATGCTAATTAACTTTCTCAAGATAGCCTAGCTATTAAGTGATAGAAGTTGAACAGGAATTCCTTTTAGCTGAGAGGATTTCTAGGATAAGTTCATTTTCTTTCCTGCATGCTTTCAAAGCAGCCTTTGTTGACTGCATTATAAGCATTATCACAATTATAGGTTTTGGTAGCTCATAGTTCATGAGATCCTTCCCGAACTAGATTATGAACTCCAAAGGGGGGAAAAGGTTGTCTTATTCATATTTTAAAGTATCTCTGGTAATGAGCACTGAACGGCTAGTATAGAAGAGGCACTCAATAAATATGTCTTGAATACAACTGTAAATGAATGAATGAATGCTTACGTGATTAAATGAACTTCATAATGAAAGACTGTAAAAACAAAGGCTGAATAAATGAATCTTATAATTAAGCACTGTAAGTAATAACAAAGAATCTTCGTAAGAAAAAGTGACATTCTTGTTTTCCAACTTGGTTAATGAAGGTTATTCCTGTTGTTTATGGAACAATAAAGCAGTATTTCCCCTGACTAGTGCAGTCAGGTGCGACAATCATGAATTAACAGCAACAATGGGATGGAGGCCCATATGCCATTGATCTCCCTTCCTCTCTTTGTATCAACTAGAAATTCTCACATCGAACATTAAGTTCTATCACAATAATAGCAGTTTCCAAGAGGGAAGAATCAATCAATATCGTGCTTATTAATCTACATGGTGTCTAATAACTTGCTCTGGATTTTCTTTTACTGAGTTGTCAGTTTCATTCAAGTCAATTCAGTTCTATTTAGTGACAACCTTGCTTAATGATGTGAATTATGAGTATAGCTTTTTTCTCATGGGAACAGATGTTTGCAATGACCTATTCACTGGCATTCTGCTTCTAATTCTTCTCTACCCATCATTCATACAGATGCCAAGTATCTTTTTCAAAAACATTATTTTCGCCATTGTATATGCTCAAAATCTTCCCTTACTTTCTTACCTATGAGATCAAGGTCACTTTTCTTAGCCAAGGGTTCAAGGCTTACGAGACAGTTTACACATCTGTGCTTCTCTTATTTTTGACTCTTCTCTTAAATCATCTTTCAGTTTGGTATTCTCTAGACATACCTTGCTCAGTCCAAGACAGTACAATGTACAGTTGAAAAATAGCACTGAAAAATCTTTCCTTTTCCTTTCTGAGCGTCCTTATTCAACTTGTCTAATAGGCATAATATAAATTCCATCATCTATCTCTATGGAGTGCTCCATACCATGCTAATTTTATTCTTTTGGTTTGTAGGATTTAGTTTCGACACCATTCATTTAGCATTTGCTTTTATGCTATCTGTGATATTCTTTTCTTGTATTTTTACTTTTTATTTATTCATGCCTTCTCTTACCCTCATGGTCAGCACCCTGAAGGCAGAGACCATTCCTTAGGCTCCTGCAATATCCCACGAAATCCCTGGTTTCAATAATGAGTGTCCAATGGATAGCTGTTGAATGCATATGTTTATTCTCCTGGTGTAAATGTTTGATGAGAGGTACTCAGAGCAGCACATAATTCCAGATGGGAAACCTGCCAAGCTGAGTCACTCAGCAGCTGCAACGTGTTTGCAATATATTTCCTTATCTGGGTGTGAGAATTAGGAATAAAAAAAAATCTCAGTTTGAAGTGTAGTGAGTAAACTTGGGTTTTGTGCCCTCTTGTAATTTAATAACATATTTTAAAAATAATTGCTCGGCATGATTCTTCCTTTTGATTTTTATATAGATAAAGTGGTTTTGGCTTCAAGTAACAGAAATGGTTTTAATAATAAAGAAATAATCATGCCAGTAGGAAAACAAATCGAATGTTCAGAGAGAGAATGGTTTAAGATTTGGTTCATTTTGTAAATCAATGATGTCATCTGGGGCAAGGTTCCTTTTATCTCCTGTTCTCCTGCCTCCTCCTAGTATAATCCCCTCAGGCTGAGAGTCTTTTTAATTGCAAAGAGGCTGTTACAGATCCATCCTTTTGTTGAAGATACCACAGTGTTCTGTGGGGGAAAAGAATCATATCTTCTTTGGTGACTATTTCGGAGTGAAGAAATGTTTTCCAGAAACTCCTAGCAGATTTCCTCCCGTGTCTTATTAGTTGAAACTGTATTACATGCTCAGCTCTAAACCCATAAATGGAAGGAAGGGTGACACTACTGTGTTTGTGTTGGTTCTGGAAGAATTCTGGTCACATGAGGCAAGCAGATGGATATGAGAATAAAACTGAGGCTTTCAGTATGTTAGAAGTGCAAATGTCTGCTAATAAAACAACGAACAGAGGACCTCAGATTCAAAGTCAATATTGGCCATAACCCCTCTCAACAAGGTAAGCGGTGGTGCTTCTCTCCTATTTATTTTTAGAGGACTGAGCCCACCAACGCATTTCGTCACTCAGGGATACTATCCAGCTGATCAGAGGTTGAAATCCTCTGCCAGAACACTTTAATAGTCTTAATGACCAGAAATTATATATAGTTTGTGTTAAATATTAGCTATGACTAAGCCCAGAGGTTTCTCAAGGGCACTTTTTTAAAGTAATACATTTTAGACTAGATGTCTCCCTAAGCCAGTTTGTGAAAGAGAGAAATCTTATGCTCAGCTATTGCTCCAATTTGTTCCTTTCTTTCACCAAATCAGGTGACTTCAAACCTCCTTCCAGAGGCCCAGAGCTATGTCAAAATCTGCTCTTAGAAGGTTTTTGTTGTCAGTCAGTTATGCTGGAGGGTAAATTTGGACACATGCTGCTCTACCTGGAGTATGTGAATTAAAAATTCATCTCTAATGGTAGAAAAAGGACTTTTTTGTTTCATGTGCCAAATAATGTTCAGTATGAGCTAGGAGAGTGTGTACAATAATTTATGAGATTTTGCAACTTTTCTGGTATCCTAAGCTACTCAATGTAAATTTAAAGCTATTGAAAATGTAGTTCAACTAATCAAACAAAATCTGTGGGTGTGTGTGGGGGTGTGTGTGTGTGTGTGTGTGTGAGAGAGAGAGAGAGAGAGAGAGAGAGAGATGAGTGGAAGAAATAATTCTGAGCTACATATTCTATATTGTGATCCTAATTTGGTTTATATATACTAACTCCATCTACCAGTTTAAACACTTTCACTTCAAGTGCCTAGACAAAATAATTAAGCTAAAGGTACAGAAAAAAAATTATATAGTAGTGTTTTAAAGCGAGTTTAAAATAATTTTGTTTTTGATCAACTACATCTAAAAATACTTTCTCAAAAATTATAGAAAAACTGATGTCATTAAAATACTTTCACTTTTTTTCTTCTTAAAAATCTGTTTCAACCTATATCATCTGCTCCATTGAGCTGAATGCCTCACATTAAGCAACCAAAGTCACTGGAGTGTTCAGAATTGCCTGATGAGTTTTGTGTGAATATTACAAATTATTTAAACTCATGATGTCAGATTTCTGACATGTACTCTACTTCGTGAACTGCATTATTCTTTTTGACATTTCCTTAGGATAGACTGGTATGAAAGCTATT
The DNA here is from genome assembly GCF_019186645.2 of Phyllostomus hastatus. Taxonomy (NCBI): domain Eukaryota; kingdom Metazoa; phylum Chordata; class Mammalia; order Chiroptera; family Phyllostomidae; genus Phyllostomus; species Phyllostomus hastatus. Next base: position 28,339,608 of record NW_025333709.1, on the reverse strand, counting down.
TGTCTTTAATCTGTCAAGGAGAAGAAATATTATTAGAATAAGGTTTTCAATAGAATAAACTGTAATTTCTAAAACTAAATTATGTTTTATTAATTAAGTCAACTTATAAGAAGCTAAAAAGACTTAATTATAGAGTTTTAGGTGAATCCCTCTCCAATTCAGCTGCATGGAGCACAGAATGAGCTCATCCCAATTTGGATCCCATAAAGTATTTACAGGACTGATGCTCCATTTTTTTACTCACCACGGTGCATTATATTTATTTGTGTAGTTTCAACTATAAACCTTGGGAACTCAAGGAGCATTTCTAAATAATCTCCGAATGCCCGATATTCAGCCAAGTATGCAGCTCACACTAGGTTCTCAATGTTCATCAGAAATGCCTTGCTCATTTTTGGCTCCTTACTTTGGACCACTCGATGTAATCAATTAGAACTGGCATTATGCTAGACCCTCATGTAAGCTTACAGCAGTAGGAAATCAAGGCCACCTTGTTCATGGTTTTTCCTCTTTACAGTCTAATCAAGGCATTATAGAGCCTTCTTTTCTGCCTTTTCTTATCACTGGATTCATTCATTCAAAATATGTTTATTTAGAAATCTACTATATGGCAATTACTGTCTCAGACTCTGAGATTCACCCGTGAATGAAATAAAAAATCTTGCTCTTATGGAGTTTATTTTCAATTTAGAGAGACAGACAGTAGGGAAATAATCAAACAGATATATAATATAATGCCAGGTAGTGATGAGAGTCATGATGGAAAGTACAGAAGATAAAGGGACAGAAAGTTTCAAGAGCGCAATTTTTAGATAAAGTGGCCGAGTTATTTCCACAGTGGCAATAGTTTATCATAGACAGTGAATATGTGGGGGAGAAATCTTCTGGGTAGAAAACAGTCCATGCAAGGGCCTGGGCAAAGCATGTGAAGTGTTTCTGACAAGAAGTAAGAAGAATCTTGTGACTCTAGAACAATTCATGAAAGCAAACATGGTAGGAAGTGAGGTCAGAGAAATATTGGACTTCTGGCACTCTAGAATGGAAGGAAATGGTAAGGGCCATGGATATTAATCTGGCATATTAACATATATTCATATATTAATATTTTGGACATTGTTTTAATACGGTATGAGAAACCACTTATAATTTTGAACAGAGGACTGACTATGTATGATTTATTTTTTAAAGAATATGCTGACTTATACATTGAAGGAAGGTAAGAGTGAAAACAGAAATGTTGATTAAAAGGAAATTGACATAATCCAGGTGTGGACGGAATGATGGTAGTTTGGATGAGGAGAGTAATTGTAGAATGAGTAGGAAATGCTTAGTTTCTGTTTATTTCATGTATTTATTTTTGGATTTTATTTATTTATTTTTAGAGAGAGGGATAAAGAGGGAAAAAGAAAGAGAGGGAAAGAAACATCGGCATGTGAGAGATACATTCATCGGTTGCCTCTTGCAAGCTCCCAATATGGCATCCTGCTGGGAACCCAAGCATGTGCCCTGATTGGGAATCAAACTGGCCACCTTTCAGTTCTCAGGTTGGCACGTTATCCACTGAGCCACACCAGCCAGGGCTCTAGATTTAGTTTGAAGGTGAGCCAATAGGAAATAAGAAAATAAGGCTGAGAAAAAGAGAAAGTAAAGGATGGATCTATTAGTTTTGGCCTGAACAATTGGGAGAATGATAGTATTATTTGGAGAAACAAGAAACTCTGTGGGACAGACAGGAGGAAGGCAGACAGGAGCTGGTTTTGAAATGAAGCTGAAGTGATAAATTCATCTAGGGACACTTTAAGTTTATGGTCATAATTGTGCACCTAAATGGATTGTCCTGGATTTTAAAATAATGGGCAAGTCTGGAGGTTTAAATGTGGGAGTTTCAGCGCCTTCAAGCCATTGGAATCGGGCGAACTTGCCTAGGGTTAACTATGGAAGAAGAAGATGAGATGTAAGAGAACTGAGATATGAGGTGATAAGGTGCTCCAACAGTGTCAGAGAAGGGAAGAAAAAAGAAAAAGAAAGAGAAATAAAATAAAGTAAAATAAAATTTAAGAAAGGTTGGAAAGAAGGAAGGAAAAGAAACAGGAAGAGAAAGAGAAAATGGGAATAAAGATAGTAATATCTAGTGAGAACATACTTTCTTTTTATTTTGCATGTTTTCTTCCCATTTTCTACAAACCTCAGAAAGTAAGACTGATATTATTATCTAAACTATATTAGAATCATTCAGTTTGAAAATAGCACATTCAATCTCCCCAACTTGCTAAATGATCCATTGTAGAATTGCTATTCCTGCTTCAATCATTTAGGTACCCAACTTACCTTAAACTTTGTTGTAGAGTAGCCAGATGTTTACACTTATGTCCATTAGGTTAATTCAGACCACTCTCTGATGGGCATTTTGTCTTTTAAAATTAATTTTTTCCTAAAATTTATAAAGGCTTTAAAAGTAATTACATTAAATGTCTTCTTATCTGGCCTCTTCACCTAATTGAATATTTTCTATTCTCCCCATAAAATGCACTGACTGAAGACAATAGTCACCAACTGCTCCCAGCAGCAGGCTTCTCCTTGCAGTGTCCGTGTCCTTCTGTTCCCTCTCATGTGAGGGCGAGATACTCGAGATTGGATTTGTTCCCAAACTGTGTATGCCAACTGCACTTTTCAGGGACTGCCGTACGTGATGCAATATTTGTAAACAGACATAATATAAAAACAAAGTTTACTGTATCGCTAAGTGTTAATGGATGTGGGTATTAAAGTAATTCTACCTGGTGATGGAGAGAACTAAAAACTAGGATGAAACTATAATAATTAATAAACAATTATAACAAAGTCCTGAGCTGTAATCAAGTTTGGAATCCAGATGCTTCACCTACCTCTTCAGGCTCCAATTATATCTGGAGGGAGGGAAGGAAATGAGGAGGATACGAGTGATACCAAAATAAATTCTTAAAGAAAGAAAAAAGACTAATAAACAACAACAAAAAAACCCCAAATCAGAACTGTAAATGATGTATTTTGGATGTGATTCTTGTGAGAGAGACAATGAAAAACTTTATTTAAATCTAAAGAAAATGTCATGTATCTGTATCTCTAGAACAATATATTGGCAAATAAATGAACACATATATTTTTAGGTTAAAATTAAAATGATAAAAATTGTATGTATTGCTTTTATTAGAGGCAGTACAAAACTGACTTTTATACTTACCTCTGGTTTTATTATTATATTGGTATTTATGTGTATGCATTTATTTATGGTTTAGAATAAATGAGTAGTTTTATTCTTAAAGAGCCAATGTTGCTACAAAATAACTCAGGCAAAAATAATAGCTTATGATGATGAAACAAAATTTAGAATCAGTTGATTTGTGTCTCTTTGAACCTTCATTCTATTCTTGTCATTGCATATCTATCTAAATAAAATTTAAAGCTAAATTAAAAATACATACTGTACACTGAACAAATTTGGTAGTTTCAATAGTATAAAATCAACAATATTTACCAGTTTTTTATTTTTAACTTTGAAAAATTTAATACAAATAATTTAATTTGAAATGACAGCTGAGTCTCTTGTAAAAAAAAAACAGAGAATATTGACTCCGAAGAAGAAATGGCACATGAACTACAAAAGAAATGGTTCCTGTGTCATTTTGAAAACTTCAGAATAAAATGGATTTGTTTTTTTAGTTATGCAGAGATCTGTGCAGCTCTTCACAATTTTTCTAAAAAGATTTTATTTATTTATATTTAGAGAGGGAAGGGAGGGAGAAAGAGAGAGAGAGAGAAACATTAATGTGTGGTTGCTGGGGGTCATGCCTGCAACCCCGGCATGTGCCCTGACTGGGAATTGAATCTGTGACACTTTGGTTCGCAGCCCGTGCTCAGTCCACTGAGCTACACCAGCCAGGGCCCACAATTTTTTTTTTTAATTTGAAAAATTGTGTTAACACATCTTTATGTGCTTTAGTGAAAGTTTCAAGCTTAGCTTTATTGTTAGAGATAATTGCCATATTTGAGTATTAAGCCAGAAACTGTACATATCCCATTTAACCTTAAGAATCCTTCCAGGTAAATACTGCCATCCTCATTTCCTAGGTGGGAGATAGAGGCTTGCAAAGAGATGAAACAAGCAATCGATGACAACACGGGAGGGGGAAGGCCACACCCCGAGAGAGTGACCACACCCTGTCCTCTCTCGCTGCCTCTGTGTAGGCCTCAGTTTCTTCTCTAATTTGAGGGTAAAGCAGCCTCTCTTCCTCAGAGTAGATCAAATGAAATAAAAGAAATTGCTGGTGCTTTGCAAATGTCAGCTGGTATTTTATTATTATTATTATTATCACCTCTCAAAGCAAATTGGAGAACCATTGGAGAAACGCTGAGTAGAGGAGCTTGTCCTAAGTACACGAAAATGTATTCGGGCCACGGTTTTGACCAGCGCTTCCACTCCGCCCTGTCTTGTCCCCCGGTCCTCCCAGCAAGGGCTTCTTCAGGCTGGACATGTGTTTCTGCATTTTTCTTTTGTTTATCAGTGAGGTCAGAGGATCGTCAGATTGATTTTTCAAAGAACTTTCTTTTGTAAAGAGGAAGAACTAGAGGTGGCCTAAGTCTCAATTCTGTTTTTAACAGCATGGCTGTTTCATCTATCTGCCCAGCTTAGGAGAAATTCCTGCTGAAAGGGAAAGGTGAAATGGACACTGCAGGGAGTCATTTTACTGTCTTGCAGGTAAAAGGTAGGAACGCTATTTTGAGAGAACATTTGATCATAATAAAATTGGTTTTTTAAGCTGTGGCCTCAATGGCGAACATGTATAGCATTCCTAAAACAAAACCGAACAAAACCGAACAAAATCCTGAATTTATTTAGGAACAAAATCCGGAGTGAGGGATAACAAAAATTTAGTATCTTTTCCAATAAGGTCTAATTAAATCAGTTTTAAAAAATTTGTCACCGAACTAAATAGTTTTTTATTATACCAGAAGTAAACAAACAAACAATCAAACAAATACAGGGCTTAGACATTGAAATGGATGATCAGATGTAAGTGGATTAGGAGTAATTATAACTGATATTTTACTAACCAGGATTGAATGTGATGTATAGGTACACCTTGTTTTATTACACTTGGCTTTATTGCATTTCACAGATGTTGCACTTTTTACAAATTGAAGACAAGACCCTCCACTAGCAGAAAGATTACAACTCATTTTATTGCAAAACAATGTTTATTGTTTTATTGTGGTGATCTGAAACTGAACTTGTGACATCTCTGAGGTATGTCTGCACCCCCAAAGTGAGTTTCAAGGCAGAAAGTGTGAACCATATTGGCATAAAAGTGGTTCCAAGAAAGAAATTAAGATATTTTCAGGAGCATGTCCTTCAGGGAACTCACTAATGAAGTAAATCTTTATAATTATTATTTTTGGAATTGATACCTCAGTTAATAGAAGGAAGGTTGGGGCTGAGTAAGAAATTTATTAAATAAATAATAAAAAAAGAAAAATGTTCAAATACCCATGCTGGGGTGCTTGATTTCACAGTGTCAATAGATGCTGTTTTTTTTGCCTTGTTCCCCACAGTGTACTAAATAAGAAAGGTTTTCAAGATACTTTGCTGGAAAATATCAGCTTTTCAATCTAAATTCAAGTCAAATCACAAGAGAAAGTAAAAAGAATAGTTACAGGAAAACTCATTATATTCCTGACTCATGTACTGTGATGAAATTGTGAGGGGAAAAGTCTATTCATGAAATCCTCAAATGTCAATATTCTATAACATTTTCGTAGGAGAGTATGTGAGAGGTGAAATAATTTTAGGAATCTGAATTTTAGTTTTGGGGAGGATATTCATGATGCATGAGAATTTGTGGTATGATGTCAACTTTGTCCCAGTAGTTTTCATTTTTGCCTCCTAAGTACACTTTTATTTTTCTAATACAATGCTAAATACAAACTTCCTGAATATTTATGACATACCACATGTATTGGAGCCAATTTGTTATTTGTTCCCTGTACTCTTGCCTGTTGTTGTTACATGGGCAGGGAATACTTCTGTCTGTCTCCTTCATGTTTGGTGCCCAATATAGCACCTGGAAGGTAATAGATTTTTATAAATATTTGTTGACTTAAATTGAACAAATAGGTGTTTGGTTGGTTGATATTTAGTCAGGCATGTGGTCCTAATAATGAAATATTTACATTGAAAGCACACACATGCATCCTCATACGTGAAACTGGTATTTTAATTACAAGTTAGAGTTTAATGACATAGGTTTAGGTGTATCGACAGATTTGAATCCCATTAACACCTGTGAATTCACATGAAGAAGACAGCTACCTGGCCACCAGAATTTGTATTTCTTTTTGTGATATAAGTAGTTGTTAGAAAGTGACTATCTAAGGAAAAACTTTATTTCTCAGCCCCACTTCACTCCTGATATTTGGGTGTGACCATTTATCACTGATGCAGCATGAGTAGACGTGAGATACCACTTCTGGGCCAAGGCTTTTAAACAGTGTGTGTGCCCTTCTCTGTCTCCTGTCCTTCTTATGCTGCTGCATGAACTTGGCAGTCACAATGTAGAAAAAGACTGGGGTTTATATATTGCATAAAAGAGAGCTGACCACACACCTGGAACGATCCTATTGAGTTGTTACATATACAAGAAAAAAATTTAAACCACAGACACTGGGTTTGTTACAGCAGATACATTTCCCAGGTATCCTAATTATAAACAGCTATTGCTATTACAGTATATTTTAGAAGTTAAAATCTGGTAGGTGCAAATGCCTTAACTAATATCAGTTAAGGAAAACTCCATTTCAAATTCAGGCCTTCCATTACAAGGTCCGTGATCCTTTGAACACAGCAGTGTGATACCTCCCAGCCATACATGCACCTGGCATGGCCAGTCAGAGTTATTGATAGATCCGCTCCTTCTTTCTAAAGTCTTGAATTTAGTACCTTGCATTTTTGCAGTTGGTTTGAAATTCAACATGACAATGGTAAATTTACTAGCAATGATACTATCATGCATTTTCAGTTCTTTTAAGTTGATAAAGTATTTTCTTTTATGGCTTATTTAGTCCTCTCATAAAAATCATGCATGGTTAATCAAATAAACTTTAAATAAATTGTTTTGCCCCAAAGCCTATCATTTAATTTAGAACAGGGCAATGAGGACTGCAGAAGGGATGTCTTTTGGAGAAAAAGACGAGAGAGATGGTCTCCGTAGAATTCCTGACACCATGCGTGTTCGAAAAAAATGAGGTTATAAATGAGAAAGTGAGATAATTAAAACTTTAGGGAAAAAGAAAATACTGTGAGACAAGGAAAATAAAATAATAATTATCCTACGTGTCTCTCTAGAGCAAAATATTTACCTAAACACAATCATGCATGTGCTGTTTATTCATTCAACTGGAAACAGTGATAAAACCTGATAGCACCTACGAGAAGGGGAGGAGGGGCTGGGTTGTAAGAGACCCCAATCCTCAAAGCAGGAACTCAGTGGGTACATTTGAAATCACATAATCAGGAAACATCAGCCTGTGCATATTGTTGGTTCATAATGAAATAATTGCTGGTGAAAACAGTTTCAAAGGTTAAACATTGTTGCCTCTGAGGTGGTGCAGCTTAGGAGAGGCAGGGTTTAGCTATTCAGTATAGATTTTGGGGTTTAGATTCAGTCTAAAGAGTCAAATCTCTATAATACTGAGAAATAAATCACATGCAAAGATTACTCTGATTAGGAATAACATTAATTTTAAGTGATTTTAAGAAATGCAAAATGACTGCCCTGACCCGTGTGGCTCAGTTGGTTGGGCACCATCCTGCAAAGTGAAAAGTTGCTGGTCTGACCCCTATTCAGGGCATGTGTCTGGGTTGCAGGTTTGGTCCCCAGTCACAGCATACACAGAGGCAATGGATTGATGCTTCTCTCTCACATCAATGTTTCTCTCCCTCACTTTGCCCCTCCCTTCCCCCCTCTCTAAAAATGAATAAATAAATATTAAAAAATGCAAAATGATTGATAAGAGAATGATTGTAGATAGATAGATAGATAGATAGATAGGTAGATTGAGATATATCTGGTGTCCAGGCCTCCTCCCCAGAGGGCAAGCTTAGCTCTCACATGGCTGGAGGTAGAAGCAGCAGCACCTCTTACACAGAGATTCACATGTGCAGAAAATAGGCTGTAGGGAGGCAAGAATAAGTGCACAGAGAAAGAACATTGAGCATTGATTTTCACAGTCCAAATAACAGAGTTTAGGTTTGGACTAAACAATAGAATCAGTGAGCGTGAAGGATCCTAGACGTTTTGAAGGCAGAAACAAAACATTTGTGGATGGATTGGATGTTGATTGTGAAGGAAGGGGGCTGGTCAGCAAGGATTTCATAGTTTGTATCTGAACAACGTAAAGAATAAAATTGCCATTTATGAAGCTGCAGAAGACTGTGTGAGGGAAATATCTGGGAGACTGAAACCAGGAGTTTGTTATTGAACATAACAAACTTGCTTTGCCTATTAAACATCTAAGTGGAAATGTTGAGTAAGTGCTCAGATAGATGAGTCTGGACTTCAGGAATAGATCTCAAATAGGGATATAGACTGGAGAGACAGTGTGTAGGTGGTATTTAGAGTCACGAATGCATGAGGCCACCTAAGGGTGTGAGCACAGAGACTGGAGAAATACAGTCTGAGGGTGGGGGGCAGGCATGCTAAAGTTTAGAGGCAGGGACAGTAAAAAGGATCCAGCAAAGAAGACCAGGAAGTAATGGCCAGAGAAGTGGGAGGCTAACTAAACGACGTGATATTCAAGTAGCCAAGTAAAGGCAGTATTTTAAGGAGACAAGAATGGGCAGCTGTTCCAGATGCTGTTGAGGAATTAGTGGATACTGATAAGTGGTCCTTGCATATAGCAACATGTGGGCCATTGGAGTCTCTAGCTCAATGAGCTTTTTTAGTAAAGTGATTGGGGCTAATATGAGTCTCAAAAATGAATTAAAGTGCTGGAAACTTTGAGCATAGACATCTTTTTTTGAGTATTGCTGAAAGAGAAGCAAATGTATTAGGTGGTCACTCTAAGAGCGATCAGGGTCAAGGGGGTTTTTTGTTGATTTTTAATGAATTATGTTATAGTATCTTGTTTGCTGTAGGGAATAAGGCTATATCAGGGGGAAAGTCTTGGTGTGAAACACATGGGGAAAATTGCTGTAGTTACATGTTTGAGAGGGTGTAGAAGCTGGGGCACTACTATCAGACCTGAATGAATGTGGGATTTCAGATTTGTGGATAGGAGCACGCACAAGCTCTATCTTATCTTTTTGTTTCTATTTCTCCCTAGAGAATGAGAAGCAAAATAATCAGCAGAGAGTGAGAGGGAGGGGTTTTGGATATCAGAGTACAGATAAGATAGTATGAAGCAATTGTGCAGCAAAGTGAGGAGGAGAATGCTGCCTAAATAAATGTGGTAGGATTGCCCTGGAGCTCGAGGGGTCCACTTGAGTTTTCTGGTCATGACCTTGTGTGTTCCTGACTTGCCATATGCAGCTGCTCAAGTGTCTGAACATGAGACCTAGTATGTTGTTAACTGAGTTCAGCCAAGATTGGGCTTTTCCAACAATGTAAGAGAGGAGTGAGAATGGGGTGAGGTAGCATGGGTCCTGAGTGAGGTAAGAAAATACAAGAGCATGGGCAACGGAAAGGTGCCAGGGTTCACAGATCTTCCTTATTTATACGATTATGGAAATTGAGGTGTAAAAAAGAAAGAGTGAAAGGTAGAACATTGTAGCAACAATAAAGGGTAGGAGGTTGTGTACTGAAGACACTGGTTTCAAAGAGGCTGGAATATTGAAAGAGTCAGGGAAAAGCAGTGGTCTGGATGCTTCAATGAGGAGCAAATAGGTCTACCCACCTCCAAGCTGAGTGATACACAGAATATAACAGAAACAATGGCCAACATGTATGAGGGCAATAGGCCATTTAACCTTCTCCACGGATGAATAGATTTCATAGCACCTGACAAGAGAGAGAATAATAATTTATCCCAGAATTTTAAAAGAATGTGGTATTACGAGAATGTGTGTATTGTTTCATAGAAATAAAGATTTCTAATGCTTTTGTAATAGTTTTCTCTGAAGTGGAAAGTGTTAATTTACATAATACATGTGTCTTTATCTCTTCTATTTTAAAAGGAAAGTGATAGAAGGTAAACACAAGTTCTAAGAACCATTAGTATTGAGCACATCATTACATGATTGTCAAGCATAGCTCCATTTTCCCTGAATTTCATTGTTTAATTATTGTTTAATTTAAATCTTAAACATTAGTAAAAAAATTAAATATTTTTTATTTATTCATTTTTAGAAAGGGAAAGGGAGGGAGAAAGAAAGGGAAAGAAATATCAATATGTGGTTGCCTCTCACACGTCCCCTACTGGGAACCTGGTCTGCAACCCAGGAATGTGCTCTGACTGGGAATCAGACCGACCTTTTGATTTGCAGGCTGGCACTCAATCCACTGACCGGACACCAGCCAAGACACATTAGCAAAAATTTAACACTTTCCTTTGTCCCTTAAATATTCACCACGCAGCATTTTGCAAATGACTTTGTAGTACTTTGTTAACAAAAACTTCCTTTGGCTCCTTTGCCAAGTAGTTGATATCCAGATGCTTGTGAGCACAATAATGTGTAGGCTTAAACGAATTATCTGCCATGTGCAAGTATTTATACATCTTCACTACATTAGTAAAATATAAAAGCCACTTACAATTCCTTTTAAATAGCACATGCACCTGCAGGCAGCTTCTGTATTATTATTTCAATAATACAGAAATGAATAATAAAGATAGGTTAGAGATCTTTGCAGTTTATGGCTTTAAGAGTTCAAATGATTATGAACAAAGCATTTATTTTTTATTAAATTTATTGGAGTGATGTTGGCTAATAACATCATGTAGGTTTCAAGTGCACATTTCTGTGATACATGATCTGTGTATTGCACTGTGTGCCCACCACCCAAAGTCAAATCATCTTCTGAAACCATATGGCTCTCTTTCCCCTTTACTACCCCTCCACCCCCTTCCTTCTGGTTACCATCATACTGTTGTCTGTGTCTATGAGTTTCAGTTTTGTATCCCACATATGAGTGAAATCATATGGCTCTTAGCTTTTTCTGTGAACAAAACATTCATTTTACTTTGCAGCATTGCAATACTATGACAATCTTCTTTGTATATTCCTGAATTAATTCTGGAGTCGTATATCCTGGAACCAAAGAAATGGGAGTTCTATGGACTTAGAGTTTATGTTGATAAAGTTGTTATATTCATATATTTGTTAAATGTTGGAGAAGTAGAAAAACATGTGAGGTTGGTGAGTTGATGGTGGTCAAGAGGAGGGGAGTCTGGGGGAAAGACGTAGTTTTTAACTTGCTGCATAAGCCTGAGTGTGAGGGCTGTGTCTACAGATCCAACTGATTAGGTACAGTAGGTGTGGTGCTTCAGCCCCATGACATTTTAAGAGACTCAAAAATATCTTAATTCTATTTTGTCTTAAAATCATAAATAAATGATTGAATGAAATAATAATCAATATGTAACACGGAATCCAGCCTGGAAAATAATTGTACTTATACTCATGCATTAAATTTTTATTTTGTCATTTTTTAATGGAAAGGGGACCCACAAAAAAAAGTGACGGGGGCTTATGAAAGTCACAATACAGCTCTGAGTGCCTCTGTCACCTTGAAGGAATACCTAGATCGAACCTTATTTTTTGATTAAATTAACTGGGGTGACATTAGTTAATACTATGTGAACATGTCTATGATACATGATTTGTATGTGGTACACATAGACAGTGGCATACTACTCAGTTCTAAGATGAAATACTGCTATTTGTGACCACATGGATGAATCTTGAAAGTATCATGGTAAACAAAATAAGTCAGAGAGAAACTTATTTCCCTAATCTTTAAAGCAGTGCTAATACCTAAGAGGCCTCTAACAGGAAACTGGTGAGATGCTGTATATAAAGTTCTCTGTACAGTTTCATGCACAGGATAGTGGCTCAATAAATGTGAATTATTATTGTTCTACTAAAAATAATGACTTTGCTTCCATTACAGCAGACAAAATGAACTTAAGAAGCTCTGTATCTCTCTCTTTGTTTCTCTCGTTCTTTTAATCCGGCTTGCTACATCGTTACTGGATGAAGCTAATTAAGAGGTCTGGCAAATTCAATCAGAACAGTTCTTTATAAAGCTATTTAATGACTTTGTAAGTTAACTGCTTATTTTAACTACTCAACCATTAAACTGAAATATCTTGGGTTATACAACCAGGTCCCATGGCTGATGAAGAAGTCATGTACTACCCAGAACTTGTGTTCATTTATAGTCACTTATTTTTATTTGGATGATTTATGAATGAATGAGTGTAAAACTATATTTTGACCAAACACTTAAAAATGACTATAGGCAATTTGTTTAATTTGAAAAAATATTTTTTAAAATAAACTACTTCTACCATGTGAATATGGTAGAATATTTATAGAAAGTAATAGAAGAAGAAAATGAAGTCATGGTGTCTTTCTTTCTCTGGCACCCAGTGATGACAACCAGGGTCTTTGCCCAATGGGAAGAACTAGAGACATTTCTTATTCATATTTTGAGAAAGAGAGGATGGATAATGAGGAGATGGAGGTGCCCGAACACTTATCTTCTCCAAATAGGTGCTGATGAAATGTCATTCTGTAAGTGGGAACAGCGTAGACCTTCCCAAGGCCAGATGGTGTAAGATTCCGCGTGGCTTCCTGTTTTTGCAGTGTTTTAGCCTTCCCAGGCCTAGTTATTAACTCATTCATCACGCCTTCCCCTCAGTGGAGAATCTTAACAGAATCCAGTGATTTCTTTGTTAGTAGTTTAGGTTGGCTAACTTATCATCTTTCTCGTGAGCTCTGATTTAGGACTATATATCTGCGATCTTTCCATTTCAGTCTTATGCCAGCAACTGCCATGGTGAACTTTCTTTGGTGGAAGTATGCTATCATTTAAAATGTCTCTTTTTTTTTTGATATTGAGTTTTGTAAGTTCTTTATAAATTTTGGATATTAACTCCTTATCAGATATATCAGTGAATGTGTTCTCCCACTCTGTGGGTTGTCTTTCTATTTTGTTGAGATTTCATTTGTTGTACACAAACTTTTTAGTTTGATGTAGTCCCATGTATTTATTTTTTTCTTTTGTTTCCCTTGCCTGGGTAGATATATCCAAAAAATATTGCTATAAGCTAAGTCTAAGATTTTACTGCCTATGTTTTCTTCTAGGATTTTTACAGTTTCTACAGGTCTAACATTTAAGTCTGATCCATTTTGAAGTTTTTCTTGTGTGTGGTATGAGAAGGTGGTCTAGTTTCATGTTTCCACACATATCTGTCCAATTTTCCCAACAACACTTATTGAATAAACTATCTTTAGCCCATTGTATGGGCAAAGGACCTGAATAGGCAGTTATCCAAGTCGGACATACAGATGACCAATAGACATATGAAAAGATGCTCAACGTCACTAATCATCAGGAAAATGCAGATTAAAACCACAGTGAGATATCACCTCACACCTGTAAGAATGGCTGTCTAAATCAACAAGTGCTGGTAAGGATGTGGAGAAAGGGGAACCCTTTTGCACTGCTGGTGGGAATGCAAACTGATGTAGCTACTATGGAAAGCATTGAGGAGATAGCTCAAAAAATTAAAAATGGATCTGCCTTTTGACCCAGCAATCCCACTTCTGGGAATATATCCAATGAAACCCAGAGCACTAATTCTGAAGAACATAAGCACCTCTATGTTCATTGCAGCGTTGTTTACACTTGCCAAGATATGGAAGCAGCCCAAGTGTCCATCAGTAAACGAGTAGATAAAACAACTATAGGACATTTGCACAATTGAATACTACTGGGCCACAAAAAATAAGACAATTTTACCTTTTGTAATAGTATGAATGTACCTGGAAAACATTATGCTAAATGAAATAAGCCAGTCAGAGAAAGACAAACACCATATGATTTCACTCATATGTGGAATCTGATGAACACACTGAACTAGCAAGGAAAATGGGGACAGACTCACAGATGGAGAGCAGGATGACAGGTCGGGGCAGTGAGTTTAGCGGGTGGAGGGACTGAGCAAAGAGGAGAAAGGACTCATGGTCATGGACAACAGTGTGGTGATTACTGGGGGGAGGTGGGTTTAAAGGGACTAAATGGTAATGGAAAAATGCAAGAAAGATTAAACAAAAATAAATTCTAAAAAAATAAAATAAATAAAACTTCTCTGGCTCTGACTTGTGTACGAACAACCATATTCAACAGTTGCTTTCCCTATTATCTACAAGTCTTCTAGAAATAAGGCACGTTTTCTGCATCACGCGTTCACATATGGTATAAGTTTCTTGTCCCAGGGAGTACTTGCCCAAGCTCAAGGGCCTAGGCTCAGATGTGAGTAAGCCTTTTCTTTCTGCACCAATTCCAGCCAACTTATGTCACTATTGCTACCTTTAGTCCGACGCCAACTCTCTGGCCCTGGCAACATTTCCTTAAATCCCAGCTGCTCACTCCTTGTTTTCTCATTTTCAAACTCTGCAGTTCCTGTGAACACTTCCAAATTACCCAAGTATGCCAAGCCAATTTGGTCCTTCAGTGGAAGTCTGGTCCTTCTGGTAAGTATCAGTGACCACCTCCAGTTAGAGGGAGTCCTCACCTTGCAATCTATCAAACTTCAAGTCATAGAAAAAGCAAATTTTAAGCCACAAACTGTCAAACAGAAGACAATTTATTAACACACAGACATACAGAACTTTTTTAGCTTAATTAAGAATGGTTCACTCTTTTGCTGCAGGTTCACAGACCAGTGTCATCTGTGAAAAACACACCCACTGAGTGGGAACTAGAAGCTCGAAGGGCAGGACCTGTAGCTTTTGTCACGGGATCCGGTGGCAAGATGTCTCCAGGTCAAAGGCCCTAATGATGTAGTGCCTGTCATTGCCAAGATTGCTCTTCTCATAATTTTTTTCACAGAAACACATTGTATTCTCTTAAACTCTCCTTAATTTTTCACGCATCTCAAATCCCATTACTATCACCAACCAAAGGTTATGTCTCATAGGCCTTGTGCAAATTAATTAACCCAATAAGTTTGATTCATATTGAGACATTTGTTCAATTAATTACCTCCCTCTAGAGTGTTAGTCAAATTTAACTCATCCATACACATATGTCATACTACTTTTACTAAGATATTTAAAATTAATTACTTCCAGAAAGTATAATGAAAAAGACCTGGTGAGGTAGTGGTTGTAAAAGGATTCTTTAGTAACTTCCTAGATAACTTTATTTATTAAAGCCAAAGGAATATTGAAGATATTCAGCCCTACAGATCAGCCATAGTCAGAAGTAGAAGTAGATGACAGAACAGAAGGCATCGAGTGTTACATTTATTCATTTATCCATTCTCTCAACAAATACAAATTCATAACTCATTACTTGTGCCACAAAAGGAGACACAGAAATAAATCAGCCCCTGCCCTTAAGGAGTTCACCTTCCACTTGGGAAGATAGGTGGACATACTTTTGCAATACAAAATACTTGTAAAGCTAGCATACATATGGTTCAGGTGGGGCTGCTAATTAGCCCTGTATTCTAGCTGAACAAGAATAGACACACCATTGTAGGCAGAGAATACTAACATGCAAGCAGAGGGGGGTATGAGAGCCCAGGGGAAGGACACTCACCCACAGAGAAGATGTACACAGGACTTTTTATTTTAGGGTTGTTTTTTTTTTGGTGCAGATCACATACTCTTTCATCAAACTGTTTCTTGAGGGTTGATGACCCTGTTTGTTTGTTTTCTTCAGTTTTTAATTTAAAGTAATGCCTAATATTGTGCTTTACAACTCCACAAATTGATTGTAAATAAAACATTTTTCATTATTCTTTTGGGAAAAGAATGATAATTATTCAATTCACCAAAGAAGTTTTGATACTAATTGAATAATATTCACACAGGAGCTAAAAAGGAGCCTTCCAAATAGTAATTGTGGAAACAAGGTATGAAGACACCATCCTATCATACAACCCAACTTTTCTCAATTGCTACTCAGACCACAAGTGCAAGTCTGATTTAATTCAGAGGCTGGACATTTTTTTTTTTCGTCTTAAAGGCTTATACCAAAATGTTTTGGCCTTTGTGGGTGATATGGACTTTGTTGCAACCACTAGATTTGCCATTGCAGCACACAAGAACTATTAGACAATACATCAATGAATGGGAATGGCTATGACCCAACAAACTTTTTTGTACAAAAATGGGGCGGGGGGCAGGCCAGATGTGTGCAGCTACTATTTTATAGACTAGTGAGTTTTAATTGATTAGTTCAGATCATGCTGTAAATATGTGTACACCCAAATGTGCAAATATTAGCTTAGTTATATATTTATGCTATGTAAATACATTTCTCTGAGCATACACGTGGGCTTATAGAAACATGGGGCAGATAAACTGTTCATTTGACTGAAGAGTTTAGGATTAAGAATAACTTAAAAGAATTCCTATAATGGAAATTCTGAGAAACTTTTGCCTGAAGTGGCATTATTAGATGTTGTTGAAATACTACTGTAACATAAATTATTAAGTTGTCAAAAAGTAGGGTTTTTTGCCTTAAACTTTTATTTTGTGTGTCTTAAAAACTACAGTATTAAAAGTATTGAGATTGTACAAATGCTGGGCACACCTGGCATGAGGTATTCTGTTTTTTTTTTTACAAAATTGTAATATAACTATACAGGTATGTTTATTAAAAGGACTCAAACTACAAAAAAAATCCCATTTATAATAAAATCCCTAGGGAAATTAGCATCTTAGTAGACATGTAGAATTTTGATAATATAAGAATAATTAATAAATAAAACACATCTTATATTTTATCCACTAATACTCTTTCATGACATACATCCTTTCAGAGATTTGTAGATCTTGAGTCCATATGGTTCAGGTGGGGCTGCTAATTAGTCCTGTATTCCATCTGAATAAGAACAGATCACACCGTTCCAGGCAGAGAATACTAAGGCAAGATTTGTTGGGATGATCAATTCTTAAACACTGGAAAAGACCTTTGTCGTGAGCAAATAGCACAGGATGAGTAGAAATAGTCTTCCCTGTGCAGTAACCCATAGTTATCTTTCTTACCCTTTCCTCCTGCTCATCTTCCTTGATAGAATTTACAACCCCCACCTCGATATCAACACCCTGTGCCCTCTTCCCATTTCTCACAAATCCAGAGGGTCAGCAACGTGGTTTTCAATGGTTAGTTTACCTTAGATTCTTTATGAATGTGGCAAAAATTCCAGTTACTAGACTCTAGATTTATTTTTAAGGATATGAGATGCTAGTTTTGAGAGAAGCATTATACATCTAATCCTGTGTTTGTTACACATTCATTTAGTCCTTCATTTTTTTCAACAGCTGTTTATTGAGTGCTTACCCTAAGTTAGGCAGTGCACTGATTGCAGGGGATCCAATGTTTCATAAAAATAAACATGTTTCCTGAGTGTACAGCACAGTTGGTTAACATGTTAATGTTATGATCACACAATGTTGAGAAATGGAGACAATTCTCTAAGGAATTTAACTGACTAGTGGGCAGGGGGCCTCTGTTAAGGAAGTCTTCTTGAGGAAGTGCTTCCTATATTTTACATGAAAGATAAATATGTGCAAATCAAGTGAATGGACGGTGAAGAACTTTCCAGTGTGGAGAACTTGAGCTACAATGACCTATGGCAAAATAAGAAATAGCTATAGGAAACCTGGCACATTCCAGGAACTGAAAGAAGACTGATGTGAATAGAGCAAGAGAAACTATGGTTCCAGGCCAGGCAGGAATCAAGGCACACAAGACTATGGCCATGATAAGGATGTTGGTCTTGACCTTATGAGAAACAGGAAATCCCTGAACAATTGATTGTAAGTTATGTAGTAACATGAATAAATTTGTATTTTGGAAAGATCACTCTGACCACCTCATTAAGGCCAGACTAGAGAGGGTCAGAATGGACAAGGGAAAAACAGATGAGCTACAGTGGATAATGTTTACAAATACTTCAACACGTCCTTGCATTCCTTTATTAATTTCCTAATCTGTTTATCTGGTTGTGTGGTCTTCTTCTATCAACACGTACTGAGCACCTACACAATGAAAAGCATGGAAAGATAAAGAGATAAATTATAGTTTCTGGTCCCGTAAAAGCATATTAAAGATGCATATATTTTTATTACAATTTAAATGTTAAATGGCTGCAGTGCTTTGTATGAGAATATCTTGACTGACTAACCAAAAGCCGTTTGAACCTAGAAATTTTTGCTGCAATAAGTTGGGTAATGACAGCTGAATTTGGTGACTGACTGGCTTTTTCCAAATTGTTGAAAATCTCTGAAAATGGCATTAGAATTTGTACATTGTATGTTTAGGTCAAAGTCAGTTTCTTTTGTTTTCCTTTATGTAGTAGAGATATATTCTTAACATAATTCATCTTTAGAAGGAATTTAATCCATCCTTCTTTAACTTTAATATATAGCAGTTTCTATACCAATCAGACCTCTTTTTCTCAACTTTTCTTACCGTTTCCCATCCCATTTCTGGGTCCTGTTAGATGCTTCGGGAATGGGAGTTCCTGTTGTAACTCAATGAATGCCATCCTCTCACCCTCCCATCTTCATCACCATCACATTCAATGCCCGTGACTCAGAGGGAGAAGATAAAGCAGAGGTTAAGAAAAACTGTTTGCCAAAAATAACCTCAGGCTTTGCTTTAACTCCTCTGGATTTGTAAATGCCAAAAAAAAAAAAAAGAATGAACTAAGTTATGGAAACACCACACAAATGTTACCAAAGAACAGATATCAACTGGTAGAGTTAGGCAAGCTACTATTTACATAACGTGATTTCAGGATCTTTAAGAAACTCTTTCTTTCTAGAAAAGATTTGATGTGTTACTCCATCATTCAATTCTTGTATTCAAAAAACAGACACAACCAAGCTTACTGCACTCTTTTTCTTAATGTTTTTTTTAATTGTTGTTCAAGTGTACTTGAACTGCCTTTTGTACTTTTCTGCCTTTTACTCCTATAGCTTACTGTACTCTTCATCCTTTAGCAGTGAGGATAGACCGACTTATTTTGTGGTTATTTTATGATCTTATTTTGAGGTTGAACATCACCCCCAGATTTTAGAGGCTTAAAACAGCTAATGTGCCCCATGCAAGTCTGCTAGGCGCTCTGATACTTGTCGTTCTTATTGAAGGACACAGCGAGTGGCCACCATTTGGAGTATCACTGCCCATAACCAGGTAACAGGGAAGGAGCCCTGGCTCATCTGCCTTCCATCCGGAAGTGGCTCACGGTTCCTTTGCTCACCTTTCCCTGGTCGGAACCAGTTCCACTGCTGCCTCTCATTTCAAGGTGAGTAAAGAAATCCAGTCTTTTCATACACCTAGGCTGGAAACTGGCAATATATTCCAGAGAGCACTAATGTCTGTCATAAGTCATTTTAAAAATTTTGCCCTTCCAAAAGAAAGCCTTTAAAGATGATTTATTAACTCCTAATGCAAAAGTCCTTTTATTTCTCATTTCTAAATAAGTAGCATGTGGATACTATATACCTGAAAGTCACAGAAAAAGAAAGAGAAACTTGTAACCGTATTTTTATCTAGGGCATGTGATTAGGAGCACAGCTGGAAGCTTCTATGTTGATTTGTGACTGTGGCTTTCTGGATATTAGAGATATGGGTCTCTTTTAAACAAAATACCCAATTTATGACAATTTCTTTATTGCAAGCAAAGCAGTAACCAATTCAAAAGAGAAAATCACTTGACTTTTCTATTCAATTCATATAATGAATCAATAAAATACACTTGAGTGGACTTAATAGCATAACTTTATGCTGGGTCCTACACACAGAAACACAGATGGGGATATTCAGGCATTTGTAGTATAGGCACGCACACCCCCATTTGCCTACATAGATATTTATCTGTGTGTACTCTTATAAACAAAATTTCCCCCATATGCTAAAAAACAAGTGTGTACATCAATGCCAACTTCATGTTATATATGAGTATTAATGGGAAAGGGAGAGAAAAGGGACAATAGAGAATGCACAAAAGATGAAAATGCAGGCCAAACTAGAATAAAAAGGAGGGCATCGTACATTAAAAGGAGGACAGGGGAAAAAGCAAGAAAAACAGAGAGAAAGAAAGAAGGAAGCAATGCATTCGTGAGCCAAAAAAGTAAGGCAGCACGGGAGAATGAGAGCACATGTGGAGGGCTCTGGCCAATTCTTCTGCCAAGGTGGGAGCTTGAACGTCAGTGGGAAGAGTGGATGGGAATACATAAGAAAGATGAGTCAAAAATTCAGTAAATTCAAGAGGAAGGAGGGTAACTACACCCCACTTACTAAATCTTGAGGCAGTGAACTAACAGCTTTCAAATCCTTTAATAATATCCACAGATGCTGAGTAGTGTTGTCGCTGATCCAAGTGCTGTTCCGTGTACACACATACATATATATCAACCCACAAACTCTTTACAAACCATATGAGGTAGGTTCTACAACTATCCTTACTCTACAGGCAAGAAAACAAAAGCATAGTAAGGCTAAGGAATTTATCAAAGGCCGCTCAGCAAGTAAGTAATAGAACCAGGATCTGAACTTTAGTTTTTAGCTCCAGAGTCTGAGTGCTTAACCACTACTCTCTGTGGCATCTCATTTGCCCTGAAGAAAGTATATACATACGAAGGCACAGATGCTCATGTATTCTCTCGTTTATTCATTAGGTTTTCATTCATGCATCAATCCATTCTTTCTGTCATTTATTCCTCAATAATTTCCTGAAAGATTATCTGTGTCTGATTCCATGCTAGGCATTTGAAAAGAAACGATGATTAAGATGAGGCTCATTGCCTTTAAAGAGCTCGCAGGCTAATAGAGTGCGATAGAAAAGTTAATAAGTTCCTTGCATATTCTGGGTTTCACGTTCAATTCCTGTGATAAGTTCAGCAGAAGTACAAAGGATGATACAGATTATTCTTTTTTCTGGAAGGATAAGAAATGGTTTATAGGACTAAGGCTTGAACTGTTCACCAGGTAGGCAGTATGAAAGTAGTATTCCAGTTGAAGGGGGCAATGAGAATCAAAAGCATGGGGCATGAAGCCATTGGCTATTGAGAAAAATGTAGACATTTTCACTTGTAAAGAGCACAGGGGACAGGATGATAAGAAATTAATGCTGATTATGGGCATGTGTGTGTTCGTGACATGGCAGGCTTGAAGAAAGCAGAGTTTGGGCTGGAGATATAAACAAGGCTCAGGTATGATATACAAAAGTGTCTTCAACTTATACTTTTATTGACAAAGGATTTTAAATTACCCTATTAAATCCGTTTCAAGACACTCTTTTGTTTATTGGAACTGCAGTAGTTCAGGTGAAGAGAGAGCTAAGGCTGTGGAATTAGTAATGGCTAGAATGGATCAGATAGTAGATAGGGAGGAGTCATTTTCTCAGCACAACAAATGTGTGTTTATGAGTGTGTGTATGTGTGTGGTGTGAGTGCATGGGGGCACAATGTTCCCAGAAAAGGCTCTAGAGTGACTCCCAAATTCAGGACTTTGGTGGGGTCAGTGCACTAAGATAGAGAACACTTTTTCTAAGTACTAAGTACTTAGAACACCTGTACTAAGATAGAGAAGATGCCTTTGTGGAAAGAAGGTGTCTAGTGGTGAGATACAATGAGCTGTTAGAGTCGGACAGAGCTTTGAGAGTTACCAGCATATTATAACTGAGGCTGGACAAGGTCATGGCATTTTTGACGCTGGTACCAAAGCTCTCAGTACTCAACTCTACCAAGAAATCTGCAATTACTTATTGCATATCTATGAGCAGAATCTATGAACAAGTCTCTGACAAATACTAAGAGGTCTCTAGTAAGGAGAAATCATCTACATGTTATTATTTAAAGTCAATTGATATAGATACATAATTAATTTGCCATGGCATTATTCACATTTTCTTAGAAATAATTAGTTTCTATTTTTCTCTTCCATGTCTCTCTTACTGACCATGAAATATATACTCATAGTCTGATGATATTTTTCATTTATTTCTTCACAATGTGTATACCCTCTCTTCCACTCAAGATAAAAGAATTATGATGCCAAAAATAATGCAACTGGAGGAATAATCCCTCAGTTGGGGATCAATCTTATCCCACCTGAAAAGTACATGAATGGCCCTAAATCACATTCTGGACTACCTCTATCTTCTAATTTTGTTGTTTTTACTGTTATTGAATTCTTCTGTATAATTTTGTGTGATGAAATGTTGTTCAGAATATAGCCACATAAGATAGATATTTTTTCAATCTGAATATAAACTTTTCCTGGTCCTGGGAGCTTAAGTTGTTTTTTTTTGTGTGTGTCATAGAAAGTACTTAATTGTGTTCTTAATAATAATCCCCTTATTGTTATATGGTGATAACTAGATTTTCAATTTATTAATTAAAGCAAAAGCTCCCCATATTGCATTATTTTTCGTAAGCTGAAGGTACTTAGTAAAGGTAGTATTTCTCTGAAAACAAGTTTTCAGAGTATACATATAGGCCTTGACCTTAATTTGTTTGCAATTAACACCATAAGTTATTTTCTGCCTTTCCAGTTTGCTGTAAGCTCTTTGAGAGTAGGGAACATGCCTCAATCATTATTATATCCAGAATGGCACCTAACAGAGTATTGTAAGAAGCACTCAATAAGACTTGTTGAATGAATATACTGCTGTTATTAACAGATTCATACTATCCTGAAAACATCAACACATTAACAGTTAAGTATTTTGCCAAAAAACCTTCCATGGTGAGACTGTGCCTACAAAGCTAGAATTTTGGCTGCCGTGATGTAGTACAGTAGCTAAGCATGCAGACTCCGGAGTCACGCTGTTTGGGCTCTACTCTGGTCAGCTCCATCGGAAGACCTTGAGTCTGATTAAGTTTCTTGTGCCTCAAGTTTCTTGTCAGTGAAATGAAACTAATCATCTAACTCTTACTTATGAAGTTGAAATAAATTAATATACAAAAGGTATTTAGAATGGGATGTATATAGTTATACAAAAAAGACATTACAGGTTTATTTTTTATTTTAATTACTATGATTAAGATTTAAGGTACCTGCCTCACAAGCAAAAGAGATGCCAGTGATGTAGCTGCTTATCTTTCACGGAAATTTGTGGGGTGTTTTCCAATGAGAGAGCTTGTGGATTGTGCCTTGTCTTACTGAAATTGTTTTAGGAAGCAATCCAATAACCTATAAATAAATGCTATCTATAATTTCACAAAAGGAAGGCAAAAGTTTCCTTATGCAAAAGTTTCACTCAGCAAATGTGTTGGATGTAGTAGTTAGATTTTAACATCTGAGAAACCACCAGGATATCCTGAATCCAGTATATGTTTGATTTGCAAATTGAATAAGAATTCGTAAAATTATTTTATATTATGAACAGAGAGTTACTCTGAAGAATGTAATGTGCATAGTGTATCTGAGCTGGTATACATGACATATTTAGCTCTAATGAAATGTGGCCTAGATACATTAATGTAACAGAGTAGTTTCAGAATTATTTGTTTGTAAGGCTAATTATTCCCACTTTCCAGCTGTTTCTTTGTTCAGAATCTTAGATCCTAGTGGACATATTAACACTATCCGTCTGAATTAAACTCACAGGAAAAACGAAGCTTGACCAAGCCATGCTTCAGACTTGAGAATTGCCAAATGAGCATTTGCTCCAGTTTTTCTGAATGGTAATTGTGAATACATGAGAACAGACTTGCACTCCAAACATATTTTAAAATTGGGAAGGCATTCTGGATAAAAGTACAAGATGGTATTTAATTCTATGAAAAGAGGGTAATCTATGCTTTAGCTCTTAATTTTTCATCAGTTTATATTACCACTTGAATAAGTGACTCACATAGGAAAATGTGTAGTTAAAGTGTATATAAGTTTATTACGGGAACTTCATGTTGATATTTCAAAATGTATAAATACAGTAAGATGCCATTCTTGTTAAAGTAGTTCTGGTACTTCAAAGTATGTAAAGATTACTATGATCAAATCATGTGATAGTGAGATTAAATAATGTATTTGGTAAAAATGTGTGATATAAATATTATTCTCATTTAAATCCTCAAGACTTTTTATTCATTCAGATATCTACCTTCTAAAAACATCTATATGTTTGTATGTACATATAATGTACATATATACATATATACACACACAAACATATTATCTTATAGAACCTAAAGATTCATGGAGTCCTCTAGGTTACACAGAGTGGTAGATCCAAGAAACGGTAAAGCCAAGTCCCTAAAGAGCTGGGCCAGAAAAGGAGAAGCTCTCCAAAATATCTATTAAAAAAACATCAATAGTTTTGTAATGAATTTAAAAACTATACAATATTGTGAAACATCAAGAAAGAGAAATCAGATAATATCAACCCCCTCAATTCATCATCTTTCTTTTTATTTTTTGATTCTTACGTGGAAATCTCCTTAGCCGCTTGGGTGTTGGGGATGGGAAATATGTAAGAGAGAATTCCCCCAATCTATTCTGTGGGAGAATAATTCAAACAAGTTAAAACAGAAGGTTTTGTGCTGCCCTAGCCTGGGCAGGAATGGGTTTACCTGCAACCAACTAGTTGTCAATTCTTCTGCAGGACTGGCGGCCTTGGGACACGTTCCCGAAAAAGTGGGTGGGAAGAGCTTAGTCATGACCAATCCAGTCTGGATTCCAAAGCACAGGCAGAGATCATGGCATTCCATCATCACAGAGAAGAGACAAGAAAATGAGGCTGGATTTGTCTGCGGAAACTGGACACTTCTAGAAGAAAACTGGCTAGACTAGTGACACAGTAAATGATCAGTATAGATAGAGCAATAAGTAGACACCCACTGCCTGCAATCAGCTTTTCTGATTTCCATTTCCTTTATGTCACAGCTGTCCAGCATCAACAAAATAATAAAGCATTTTATAGGGGAAAATAGAAAATTGTGGTGTTGTAATATATTGTTTTGTGAATCTCTCTCAAATAAGTGCATATCCAAATCTACAGACTGCTTGAACATACAGGTTTTAAAAAAGCAAACGGTGAAAATCATTTAAAACAGCTTGAGCTTTGCGAAGTTACATATAAGTGGGTCATAAGGAAATGAGATTACAAATCTAATAAGGGAGCCAACTGAAGAAAGCTAATTCTTTTAGAACAAATCATTCCGGTAGATATAAATTTTGAGGTAAAGCAATTAAACTAAAATCTATAAATTGGCATTATGAGACTAATCTGTGAAGATGTTTACAAAAATTGTGACATTCATGAAGGAGAAATTTTGTCAGAGCAAGCAATTAAAGTTGAGAAGCAACCATACGCTGTTTAATTTCCATTATCAAAATATTAGCAATTAGTAGTCATGTAAATGGCGAAATGATAAGGAATCTTGATGAAGATTGACTTCCCTGGAAAACAGGGAAGTATAGTAACAAGTGAAGTGTTCTCACCAAGTAGAAGAGGTTTAGGTCCTCTAGTTGAAAGGTTTTAAATGGCATGCTTTTTGTCTTTGTGAATTTCAATTAGACTCTGCAATGGGCAAGTCAGGAAGGGCATATTAATGACAGGGGAGAAAGCTGGGTGGTGTTCCATGCTTCACAGAGCTGGCCCTACAGGACAGCAAATGTTTGTTTAGGTTGTAGCATATTAAATGCTTATTTAGAAGTTGGTGATTAATAGGTTAAAAAGCACGGCTTGAAATATTTATGACGTAGGTTTTACTTTCCTCACATAATCTTCAAAGCAAAGCCAACATTTATGTAGATTAGTGCTGTTGTTATGAAAACTGCACCATCTAGGAAAAACACCTGAATTTTTGGTTCATAGCTAATACAATTGAACTGTTTAGCACAGATGGACTCTGCACGTAATATAACAGAAACATGTCAGCATGCTCTGAAACGGTGAAAGTGCCCAGCGTTTACAGGGACTTCTCATAGAAATAAACACTGCTCTGCGTTGCCTTAGTAGGATAACACTGTCTTACGTGCCCTATGAAAAGGACAATGTCTGTTGTTCAAGTTGCACATTTGGATTTTACCGCCCCACGTAAAATAGAAGAGTCAGATCAAATACACAATGTTGAAAATGTACGATGGAGGCTGGAATTACAACAGGTCACCCTTTTACAGGAAAAAAAAATAGCCCTGATGGGGGGGAAACCTCACTGTGCCCCTTTTCCAACCCAGGGGGAAAACCGAAAATCGCAGGGGTAGTAGAAACACAGCAGGTCCAGTTTTGCTTTGGGAAAATGTGAACTTTTTAGAGTTGTTGATGAGTTTGATCACCAACTAGGGAGGAAAGGATGCCTGTGAAAGAGATCGGGGAGGAGAATTACTGAGAGTGTGTAGGAGGTTTCCTAAGTCGTATAATTTGCAAATGGACTTTACTGACCGGCTCCAGGGGAGTCTCCAACCCCCAGAGCTTTGAAGAGAAATCGGTCCTGCTGGCCAGGAGTGTGAAGGAATGAGTGATATATGCAGATGGCTCAGGCAATCAAAGAAACTTCCCGCTGTCTGACTCCACGAATATCGGTTGAACTTGGTCCTGTGTGGGTGTGCTGATGACAAAGTAAAGGCGTGATTAGTCCCCTCGCCCTCCAGCGGGAGCGGTACCTCTTTACCTCTGCTCCGCAGCCACGTAGCTCCAGAGCCAGGGGATGTTAAGGGCAGGCGGCAGGGCGCGGACCCGGGGACCCAGGGACGCACAGACACCCACCGGCAGTCCTCTAGGAACCTCTGGGCCTCCCGGGAGCCCCGGCGGGCCGCCTCGGGGAGCAGCCCCGGAGGTGCGAGGGCTCGGCTCCTCCCGCGCAGTGTGCAGCGCTCCGGGCGCACCGGAGCTCCCGCCGCCTGCCGCCTGCCGGGGCTGTGAGGCTGCAGGTGCCCTGGGGGCGGCTGCTTGGGCTCCGGGAGCCGGTGGGGGTCCCTGCACGTCCTGAAACCTCGGTAGCCCTCCTCCCGGGCCTGGCTCCTCCTCCTTCTCCAGGCTTGGGGCTCGTGCCCGCCACAGCCCGCGCGCACCGCGCCTCCGCTCGCGTCCCCCACCCCACCCCACCCGGCCCCGCCCGCCAGCCCGCCCGCTCCTGCCAACGCTTCCCCCTCCTCCTCCTCTTCCTCCTCCTCCGCCCGTCACCGCCACTACGGACGCCTTCGCCTCCTTCTACTCCTGGCGCTGCCGCCACCGCTCCTCGCGCTCCTCCCCGACTGCCACCAGCCCTTCGCTCCCCGCTCTCTCCGCGCTCGGCTGCTGCAGTCAGTATCTCTGGCGCTCTCTTCTCTCTCAAGTTTCCTATCTGCTCAAGATCAGGGCAAAGGGAGGAAAACACCCAGTTCTGCTTGTTGTTTCAGGTAAGGTCGCACACGTTAGTCCCAACAGGGACCCTTTCCATTTGCCTCTGCCCCCCGTGCATGCTAAATCTCCTCCACTCTCCTTGCTTCCTGGAAACCCAGGAGGTTCAGGTCGTCCCCACCTCCCCAGCCCATCTAAAAAATAATTTCGGTGCCCATCGTCAGAAGCATATTTACAAGTACAATAAGCTCCGAGACACCCTCCCGGCAGCACGTTAGCCTGGCTCTTTTTCAGTCTTCAACTTTGCACGCTGTGCTTGGCGAGCCTGCCGGCCAGGGCTGATCCGGAGCCTGGCGCTCCTGCCGGGGTTGTGGTCCTCCGCTCCGCGAACAGCTGTCAAACGCCGCGTTTCGCAGCAGTTGAACCGAACCCCTCTGCCTGCAAGATGTGATGTTAGGCAATTGTAGACAGACAGGAACGGGGATGCTTATATTTTATTTTACAGAGAGTGAAGAAGTGAAGAGGCGAGGACTGCAGTTCACTGTAATGAAAAGAATAATAATAATAAAAAAGTGGGCAGCTGTCCCCCTTGCTTTTCTCGCCAATGTCGCGGAGGTGGTCTTGGTCGAGGGGATGGTGGCATGAAGTGCCCATCTCTCCTCCCCCTTTTCACTCTCTCCACCAACCCATTCTCTTCTCTAGCTCATATGTCAGTTCAGGGTCCCGTGTGTTATTATTGCATGTCTGTGTGTGAGCACAAAACAGTGTTTGCTGACGATGGGGCTGGGGGAAGTTACTGGCAGAGTAAAATGTGATTATTTGATCATCTGGCTGTCAAAAAAAAAAAAAGGAAAGAAAAAAAAACTTACCCAATCATCATGTCCTAACTTCCTCCCGGGAATAACCTCCATAGCGTTAACTTCAATTTCCAGTCTTTTGGGCTATTTGGATAGTGGGACTGAATTTAATTTTTAGTGTATTTTGGTTTTCTTCTATGGCTTTACAATGAGCAGCGATGAAGACGAAACTGAACATCTACAACATGCAGTTACTGCTTCTTGTTTTCTTGATGTGGGACCCAGCCAGGTGAGACATTTATGGACTCTTTTAATTCAGGTTAAAGGTGTGTTTCTCGAATGGCATCAGGGCAGGGGTGGCTTTTGATAAGCCAGAGTATTTTTGAAGAGCTATTTCTAATGAAAAAAGATTGTACCAAGAAACTGAACTATGAAGTGTCAGAGATGGTAAAAAGTTCACTGCTTCTTGCTTTTAGCTATAAATGCAACAGTGAACAGAAATAATTTTCTTAAAAGATCACCAGAGGAAACAATGTCCTTCGAATGGCATGTTCTTGCAAGGAATTGAAGTGATTAATTTATATGCACTTATGATAACACCAAAATTCAATAATCAACAGTCTTCCTTTAAGCCAAATGAAAAAGCTTGAACTAAAATAATTTGTGTGCTAACTTATTTTTTTTGCCCCCCCCCCTTTTAAAACCCATCTTGGCTCTTTTAGTCATAATAGAAGCCTAAATGATATGTGAGCCTTAAACCTCTAGGTGGAGGTAGTATACAACTTCACAGTTACAAACAATAAAATAAAAGCTTGATTTATTAATCAACTTTTTATATTACTGATTTAGAGATCTTTTATTCTTAAAATGGTTACCATCATAAAGAGTACTGATTTTAAGCCTGTAACTATTTTTTTTGCGTATGTTCTACAGACATGAAATAATTCTTATTCCTTGCAACAACTTTATCATAGTTGTAGCCTTTTTATGATTTTATCACCAATGGACATCTTTTATTTATTGCCTTCAGAATATGTTTTTAAAATACCAGGGACTAAAAATACAAGACTCATAAGACTATTCATGAAACTATTCCTTTCTTTTTTTAGAGAAACAAGTCTTTATTATATGCTTATTTCCCTTTTAATTTTTCATTTCCCTGCCCAAACAATTGTCAAATTGTGAACATATTGTCAAATATGAACATATTTTCTAGAACTGAGAAGAAATCCCTTTAGAAAGTCTCATTTTAAGTGGAGAAAAATCTTGTTTAACATCTTAGTACTGACATTAGAAAGAAACTGTGATATGTGATTAAAAAACACTTTTGACTAAAAATCTCTATGTGGAACTTTATGACTATTTTAGTGATTGATTTTAAAATTACCTTAAGGTTACATAGAAACTGGAGGGTATGAACTAATTTGCTTGCATAATTTTTAAATGCTTATCTTCATATAGGTGTTTTAATATTTTCTCTGCTTTCAAGACAGTATTTTAAGTTGGTTACCCATTTAGAATGTATTGTGACTATTTTTAGCTACTAGCTGTATAATCATTTAAATGCAAATGGGCTGTGTCAGTGATATTTTACACAATACAACTTGATCAGAATGCAGATTACACAGAATCTTATTTTAAAGGAGTGAACAAACCATGGTCAATTTATAATCAGTGAAAATCCTCCGTGCTTAACTATATCTCCCTATATTAATTTTCTATTCTATACTTGGCCAGTAATGCTCATGCCAGTATTTTATTCTATTATATAAAATGTTCTCTCTCTCTGTCTGTCTCTCTCTCTCTCTCTCCTTCTCCCCCGCCCCCCTTCTCTCTCTCTCTCTTCTGGCTAGTAATTTAAATCTCTGAATCATTCTGGGGAAAAAGTGGCAGTGAAAAGGGACATTCTGTTTTATACATCCAGTTTCTTTTGCACCAATTTGCTGGATATCACAAAATTAGGTCTCCAGCTTTTGATGGAGAAATAATGGAGAAAATCACTGTTTCTAACCCTCTTTCTGGTGATATTTTGAGATGACTTGTTCTGTCTGCAGATTTCTTACAAAAGTAGCTGGGGCGTGTGAATTTTAAGTGACCCTTGTGGCTGTCCTCTGGGTCAGTGAGGAGGGGTTTCCTCCAAGGCTGTCTGCAGCTGTATATGTGCTGCGGATCCTTTCAGAGCCCACCTCCACTTCCTGGCTACACTGACGCCCGCCTGGCACACAGCCAGTGGAGTTCCCCTGATGTCTATATTGCACTTGGCCATTGGGTGGAGGTATACCCAAAGTAAGGAAATCATCTTGGCTTAAAAGAGAAAAAGACATAAAGAGAAAAACATTTGTGAGGAAAACAGAGGAATTTAGTGCCTCCAAGGATGCAATTTTCCCCCCAATTTATATTCGAATCACTGAAGATTTATTTCAGGAGACCCTTTGATTATTGTAGGTTTCTAAATGCAGAATAACATTCCAATTAGTGTCTGCATGTGATCATCTACAATCATAGCATATTGTATGGAATGGGCTTTAGAAAAAAAAAGGGATAGTCCACACACAATGCTAAATGGTAGCTATCTGAAATGATTTTGACATTAAACTTTCTAATAATCTGGTATTTAGTATCCATTTTCCATGGCATACTTATGTTCCCCATAAACATATTAGTATTTATAGAAATGAAGGAAAGAAAAAAATGGGTTGCATTGATAGTTTAGGGGGACTTAAAATTCAAATTAAGAAATAAGTGCATGTTGGCACTTTTGAAACACACACATGTGTATATATATATCAGCTTGTAAAATTATCTGTTTAGGTTGGTGCTGGCTGGCATCCAAGAAGATGAGGCTAAAAATAACATTACCATCTTTACAAGAATTCTAGACAGACTTCTGGATGGTTACGATAATCGGCTTAGACCAGGACTGGGAGGTAAAAATAGTTTTATTTCTTTTTGAACTCTCACAAAATAATGCCTTTAGAAGTTAAGGTTAATATTTATATTTTAATATATTTGATATAGAACTGCATTGCTGTATATTAAAAACCATAGATAATAGAAGGTAAAGTACATGAAATAAACATTTTCTGTGATTCTTTTTGTACACACTAAATATATTTAAAATACCTTCACAAAAGCCTAGACTTTCTGCATGAATAGTTTTTAAATTAGTTCGTTTGTAAACTTAGAATATGTAAAGGAGTAACATTACTGGGCAGAAATGCTTTTGTAACATCTTTGGTTTTCTTCATCACATTTTACAAATGCCTGTTTTAACATCAGTACACATTTGCAAAAATGAGTTACATAAATGAAAGAGTATCTGGGTTGTATTTCAACACATACTCTTTTTAGGATTCTGTGATGCATTTTATTATACAGCATGTGACATTTCTAAAATGTAGCACAGGTTGGCATTCTTGAGACTTTCAAAGGCATTTTAGAGATACATTAGCCACAGGCCTAAATTTACTGGGCTGTGGCACAGTTTGACTTCAAATTTAAACATTTGTTTTTGAATCAGAAAAACAATCTATTTTTATTTATTAAAGTGAAGAAAATTAGGCTTGGTTAATATGTTAAATTTTAATTATCCTTCAGTATAGCTGGATGATAACCTTAGGAGATCAGGTGAAAGTAGGGTAAATTTATAATTCATTAAAGGATTCAGAGTCAAAACATGGTAACTCATTACTTCTAACATGTGATATATGTCTGAATGCATGCACTGATCACGTGCATGTTATACTTATTAAGATGTTCAGTTTAACAATTAATTCAACATTGATACAATTTAGTTAAATGTGATGTGAATCAAAGATTTTTATAGTCTGATTATTACCAAGTTGGCAACCTAACAATATTAAATTGCTTGAAAAGCAATTGATTACATGCCTGGATGTTTTTGTAAATACTTTCTTTGACAAATGTAGGTAGTTGTTAATTTTATATATATTTAGCAATTGTATGGTTTGGATTATCTAAGAATCAGAAAAAGTCAGAAGAAACACAACTTGTTTTTAAATAAATAATATACCATTTAATTGCTATTAGTTTTTTACTTGTTTCCTGAATAGCACCTTGCATTTTAAGAGGGAAGCACTGGGAAAGAATAATGTTCAGAAAGATGATACATTTTTCTCTTAAAAAGAATTCAATTGATTCATCTACACTTAGTTTTCTATAAGGGAAAATTGAAAGGAACAGAATATTTCCTTAGTAATTAATATGTCTAGTGTGCATGAATATAAGGTATTACAGTCCACACTAGCATGTCTGAGAGTGACCTATTGCCAAACTCATCTAACAAAAATATGCCTGGCATAAAGCTTTCTCAATGCAGCATGGTGGTTCGAGAGGTACATTGTACAAAGGCAGATGTTTTCCTAAGCCGTAGACTGTATTATTATTATTTTTAAATTATGTACTGTACAAAATGAAAAATATTTGAGCCAGACCTTGGATTTTGTCTCTGAGGCTTTAGGAAAAATAATTACACTGTGTTTGTTTGGTGGGTAGCAGAAACTATCTGCTGCAGGATGTGGGTTTTGCCATTTATCTCTTTATATTTCTTTTGTAATATCTCTTACATTCATTTTTATTTCCATTGCTAGGATTCAAATATAAATCCTTGTCACCATATTATTTGTGTTAATGCAATAGCTTAAATGGATATTCTTGCCTAATGTATTTGTTCCCCAAAATGTATCTGACATTATTCATATGCTACTATTAGTAGTCTTCTTTTCTTCTTATAATTCTTTCATGTGTCACTCTCTTCTCTTGATCAGATACCTTCAGTGGCTCCCTATTGCCTTCAGTGGAATGCAGTGAGGAGCAGTGGAAGGAATATGAGCCTCGGAGGCTAGTAGATCTAGATTAGAGTTTCTGTCCTACCCATACACAAAAGTGTACCTTGGCCAGATAATCTCTGTTTCTTTTATTTAAAATAGCCATGATATAGCTCCCTTTCTCCCTCATAGGGCTGACAAGAGGATTATATAAACAAAAATGCACACAAAGTGTGTGCCACCCACTGGCAGTTCAACAAAGACCTATTTCCATCTCTCCTCCCCTAGATTTCCAAGTTGCCAGGCAAGGTTTTCTGCAATCTACTTCTCTGCCTTCACTTGTTGTTTGCCCTCTCAGCCACTCTGCACTTCAGATGCATCTATTCATTTTCCCTTGACAATCCAGTCACTTCTCCCTCGGCCTTTGATCACATTATCAGCTCTCATTGGAATTCTTCTTTATCCTTCTAATCTAAATCTTACCTTTCCTATAAAGATCACCTCAACACGGTCCACTTTAGCAAAGATTTTTCTTAACTGAACTGAAGTGCCCAGATTCAATTTTCTCTCCATTACATTTCTTTAGTAGTAGTTGGCTCTATATCACATTTGGTACTTATTATGTGCTATCTTGGATTTTTTTATTATCTTTTTATGTGTTTCTTGTTACTTTAACTAGATCGCAAGCTCATTGAAGCAAGATATTATATCATAAATTGTGTGTACTCTTAGCAACTAAATATTGATTTGCATATTGTGGACATAAAATAAATGTTGATGGCTTGATTAACTTTTCTATGACCAGTTAATCATCTATAAAATGGAGCTACTCATATCTGGCTGTCCATGTTGAAATGATATGTTGAGCATCATGCTGCAGGATTGTAGTGTTGCTTAGTGAAGAGACCTAACTTTAGAGTGGAGAATTTAGATAAAATCCTGGTTCTGTTACTGACGAATCCTACAACCTTTGAATACTAGCCCCTCTGGGTCCACATTTGTCCTGTATAACATAGGATCACTAACAGTAATATTCTTAAAGTGTTGATGAATCAAATACAATGATATATGCAAATTAGCACAGTGACTAGATATAGTAGAGAGTTACTAAATAACAATAACTAAAAGACTAAATGTACTGTTGTAAATTTAAATTATTATTATGATTACCTCTGTAATTAAAGTTCTTTGCCTGGATATCCATGTCATTTCAAATAGAAAGTTCAGGGAAATTACTTGTTTCCTTATGTCCGAGAAAGTAATAAGGTAAAATTGGTTTGATTCAATTTAAATATATCCAAGCAAACATCACTGTTGATGAATAATTTGGATAATTGATGTCAATTATTATTTTCTTTCCTTTGTGACTTTAGTATAAATAAGTACATAAGAAAGATCAATCAGTTTTGGACAACAAGTTAGAAAAATAGTTTATTTCACCTGGTCCTGCCACTTATTATGTTTTGTTTTATCCTAGACAAGTTGCTCAGAGATCCTGAGATTTGGTATTTTCTTTGGAAAAGTGGGAATGATTCTATTTTATTCTGAGAGAAGTGGGGTAAATTGGGATTCATACATATAACAAAAGTTATACAGTATATTGAGTGATAAAATTTTAAGACATTTAATAGTTAACAATAGATCCCCTTTAAACCTGTAGTAAGATCGTGCCAAACCAAGTGTTCAAATCCCTGCAATGGTTTGCACTTCATTCCCAACAAAGCTGAGACTCCCTGCAGTGGCCACCGGTGCCCAGTGTGGTCTGCCTCTCTGTGCTTCCTCTGACTTCACCTCCCGCAACTCTCCTTGCTGATGCCCTTGCAGTCACACTGCCTTCCTTTCTGTTCTTTGAACTCACTAGGACACTCCTTGGAGCCTTTTCTGTGGATATCCATTGATCTTATCTCCTCAATGAAGCCTACCAAATAAATACAAAGTAATTTATATCTTTATTAATGTTATGTCACCCTCTTATTTTTGACTCTTTTCTACAACATAGGCTTATTGAAGTAAGGAATTTTAGCCAGGGATTGTCGTTTGGTTCCCCAGCGTCTAGAATAGTGATGGGTGCACGGTAGGCACTCAAATACTTCTTGAATAAATTTTAATTTTATTTATTCTATTTTATTTTATTGTAGTGTTCTACCAGGAAAAGAATCAACTATAGAAGTTATTCTTAAAATAAATGGAGCAATTGTCATTTAATTACCACATTAAACTTTCACTGTTAATATCAACATATTTAAGGCTGAGTTCTTAGTGAATTGGAATAATTATTACACCAATTACTCAAACTCTTTTTTTAAAAGATTTTATTTATTTTATTTTTAGACAGAGGAGAAGGGAGGGAGAAAGAGAGGGGAAGAAACATCAATGTGTAGCTGCCTCTTGCACATCCCCTAGTGGGGACCTGGCCTGCAACTCAGGCACATGCCCAGACTGGGAATCAAACTAGTGACCCTTTGGTTCTCAGGTTTGTGCTCAATCCACTAAGCCACACCAGCCAGGGTCAATTACTCAAACAGTTGATTTAATGTTAGATGTAATCCTGTCATGAATTAACTGTGATTTTGGGTGATTAATTTATCCCAACTCTGACTTAATTTTCTCATCTGTGAAATGAAAGGAGAAGTTCTACTTATTTGGTTTATATCTCACAGGGATATTGTGGGCTCAAGTAAGTTAAAAGTCTTAAGAATGCATAATGTGATGTAACACATATAGGTATTAGTATTGTTAGGAATAGCAGAGAAGAGTTCTTCAAGAACATCATCTTAAGAGGTAGTATCCTTTAAAGTCATGGCCAGGAAATATGGGGATCTCCTGTGCATTTGTAGGCTTACTTCCTCGTGAGCCTGGAAGCCTGACGTGGGTCTTCCTTGATACCTTATTTGCCAAGACCACACATTCAGATCAGCTAGAACTAATACTTGAATCAATGTTTCTTTTTGTCTTTATTTTAGTCATTGGAGCTAACAATTCATGGTGTCAGCCTTTGATTTTTATATTTCATAAGAGGCTTTCCAATGGGTAACTGAATGAAGGCAGCGACATTTACATTTTGGACCAACTTTATGGGGTCATTGGAAAAATGAATGTGTAGACAGGTCTTGTATCTTTTGACAGCTAATATCCATGATGCTAAACAGTGGCAACTACTGGAAATGACAGGCCTTGGTATCTAAATTATAGATTCAATCTAGAAAATCTAGGTTGAGTACCATGTTTAATTGCATCCTGTTTTGAGGAGATTGTCTAGATAGATCCCCTCCCCAGCTCTCTTGTCATATACTCTGAAAACCTTGAAGAAATTTTCAGTTTAAGGCCATGAAAAACATGATGTAAGATCATAGATTTAGTGGCTGAAGGTAAGTTTCCTAACTTCACTCTTCAATATTTGTCCTCAGGCTAAAGGGAGAATGTGATAACATGTTCTATGAATTTTACTCTCCCACATTTATAAAAATAAAATATAGGCTATTCAGTGGGAAAAATGCTATAGACAAATCTTATCTCTTCCAGAACCTATGAGATAGTCTGACCTCAAAATAATGTCTTTTTACTCTACAAAGTAATGGTGAAGATCAGAGCTTTGGGATACCAACATCTTTGGATTTAAATTTGCATCATAGGGGTACCAGAAGGAGATAGAGAAAGAACAAGAAATTGAAAATCTATTTGAAAAAACAATAAAAGAAAATTCTCTAATTTGGTGAAAGAAATAGATATATAAGCCCAGGAAGCACAGAGAGTCCCAAACAAGATGAATACAAAGACACCCACTCCAAAACACATCATAATTAAAAAGTCAAAGTTTAAAGATAAAATGAGAATCTTAAAAGCAGCTAGAGAAAAGTCAATAGTTATCTACAAAGGAGTTCCCATAAGACTGTCAGCCAGTTTCTCAAAAGAAACTGTGCAGGCTTGGAGGGACTGGTAAGAAATATTCAAAATCCTGAAAAGTAGGGATCTATGGTCAGGCTTGCTCTACCCAGCAAAGATATCATTTAGAATCAAAGGGCAGATAAAGAGCTTTCCAGACAAGAAAAAACTAAAAGAGTTCATCATCAGCAAACCATTACTATATGAAATGGTAAAGGGACTTATTTAAGAAAAAGAAGAAAACTATGAACAATAAAATGACAATAAATATATATCTATCGACAATTGAATCTAAAAAACAAACTAAGCTAACAAAAACAGAGACCGAATCGTGGATACAGAGAACATTTTGATGGTTGCCAGATAAGAGGAGAGTGTGGGGGAATGGGTGAAGACATGAGGAGAGTAAAAAGTACAAATAGGTAGTTACAGAATAGCCCTGGGGAGGTAAAGTACAGTATAGGAAGTGGAGCAGCAGAAGAACCTATGCATGACCCATGGACGTGAACAATGGTTGGGGGATTGCCTAGAGAGTGGAGGGTACTGGATGGAGGAGGGCAAAGGGAGAAAACTTGCGACAACTGTAACAGAATAATCAATAAAATATGATTAAAAATAACATCATTTAACTCTATAAATTAATGATGAAGATCAGTGCCTCTGGATACCAGCACCATTGGATTTGAATTCTATTGCCACCATATATTAACTACAAAACTGTTAGTATGTTACTCAATGTCTCCTTGCTTTTGTTTCTTCATTTATACAATGAAGGTAAAAGTACGTGACTTTGTGGTTTTCTGGGATTTGATATTTCTAGTCTAAGTCTTTCGGACAGTTTCTGACATGCAGACTAAGACTTCAATTCATACTGATATTATCACTGTTTTTGTTGGTCCTACTATACTACTCCTACTATGAATGCAATAGAGGGCATCACTCAATGGTTCCCTTATAATAGCCACAACTTACAGAAAAGGATGAAATCATAGCATAGATAACCTACATTTAAACAAAGGAGATATTTGTATCTTATACAATCAATTTCATTGTGCAGACACATCTTTGTATGTGTATGTAATCTTTGGAAACAAAACTATCACAAAGAAATATGACAAACTTTTTGCTTTTTTATAATTATTATCATGATATATAACCATCGAGCATCATCGAGTCATAATAATAAATAATACCTATAGGAACAAAGTTATATTTACAGAAAAAAAAGCTTACTATTGATGTATGACACCAGTGATGATTTTAGAGACGTAAAACCGAAAGAAGCACATTTACTGACCTAACCTGGGACATGATGGGTCCAGAATGGCAAACTCTGGGTCCTGTGACCGCAGAGTGTGTGCTTCATATTTGATGATCATTTGAGGGGAGGCGTGGTGGAGGCATCAGGAGGGAGACAACGCACTGTGAGTGATCTGAAATCTCTGTAAAGAATTGGCAGAGGGAGAAGGGGAAAGTGGGTTGCAGGATGAGCAGAAAGGAAGAGATTAAGTTGTCAAGAAGTTCTAGTCTCAGATAGAGAGATCATGAACTCCAGGTACTGGGAACTCTGCTTTCTTGAAAATTGGTGATATTTGAAATTATCCCCCGCATTCAGCAGCCGCAGTTAAAGCTGATGCTCCCGAGTCACGAAGCAGCTGGAAACGGGTCTGTCTTCCCTTCTGACTTAGATCCCTGGGATTCTCTAAACTTTAGAGTCTAAAGTGTCCATAGGAGGATGATTTTTAGAAAAAGCCTTGGGCAACAGAAAAATTTCAGAGATTTTGTCACTTTCTACCACCAGATCTTCTCCAGTCACTGGAAAACTCTTCTCCAGTCAGAGTTTGCCTAAAGGTCATGGGGAACACTGCATTTGATTATATCATGAGTGAGAAAACGGAAATGAGTTAGGGTGATCTCACACAACGGTGTAAATAGCTTTCACTAAATGTGTAAATGACCGGTATCAAGTCATTTGTCATTTCTTATTCTTTTAAAATTACTTTGTGGAAAGCAGAAACATAGAAAGCAGAAAGCTCTTGGCTGCCTGAAATGAGATGCTACTAGGGTGGCTTTAAAAGTCAGTTCCTTCAACGTCATCGCCTGGCCTGCTGTTGTTCCTCTGGCACAGAACTCACACGGGCTTCATCACAGTGCATGCTGGGTTAAAAAAATGTGGTAACATTGGGTACATATTTTTGGATTCTTTCTAATATTTCAAGGGAAGACTAAGGACCATCTTTGCCTTCCTACACGCCCTCACTCGTGTTGTGTGTTGCTTGCCCACTGTCTGTCAGAATAATGCTAAGGCAGGCTTCTTCAGAAATGTTTAGAGTGAGGTAATTTTGCATACCTTTTTCTCAGTTTGTTGTTTTAACTATATATATAGCTTGTGATTATTTCATAAGACAGGCAGACTGAATGCACAGAAGGAATAATATGCATTAGATTGCATGGTGGAACTTACATTCCCAAATAGCATCTGTCCAGCAAAATGACATCACTGTTCGGGTGACATCATTAGTGAGCATGGCCCAGAGAATACTAACTGTGTTTTAGAGATCTAACTAAAACTAGGCTCTGTTTTTCCCTTAAAACATTTCTGATTAATAGCAGTTTGTTCAATCAACCATTGCTGCTAGAAAGGTGTTGCCTTCAGTCATAATTTTGAAGAATTGTTATTTTTGCTTTTTTAGGCACAAGTGTGCCTCACCCACTGTATTGTTTGCCTTCCAGCATTTAAACTCCGGCACAACCAACGTCTTTCTTTTTCTCTTTTTAAAAAACACAATGAGCCCTGGCTGGTGTAGCTCAGTGGATTGAGCTTGGGCTGCGAACCAAAGTGTCGCAGGTTTGATTCCCAGTCAGGGAACATGCCTGGGTTGCAGGCCATGGCCCCCAGCAACCGCACATTGATGTTTCTCTCTCTCTCTCTCCCTCTCTCCCTCCCTCCCTCCTTTCTCTCTCTAAAAATAAATAAAATCTTTTAAAAAACCACAATGGATAAATTGGACCACAGGCATGACCAATCCATTTGTTTTATTATTATTATTATTACTATTACTATTACTATTATTGCTACTACTCAACACATTGTAGAAATCTGTGTTAGTGGTGGAGATGTCCAGGTAAACAGGTTGGCCATCCAGCAGTTCATTACTTTTTAATGTATTAACATGGAACGAGTTAGGTGTAACTGTTCTTGCGCTCTGTTCCCTAACACATGTGTTCTGAAGGATGCTGATGTGCCAGGCATTCTGCAGGATATAAAGATGTAAAAGTGTAATGTTGGTCTCCTAGGGATGATGTTCCTTGGGGGACAGATAAAGTAGGTACATTAAAATTCCTAATATAAATTAAAACGCTAGAACACATTGTCCCATTATAAGAACATACTATTGAAGTTTAGAGAAGAAATCACTCTTACTTGTACCATATATATATTCTATATCTGTAATCATGGTCTGTTCATTAAACTGTTTCTTACTAAGGGCCAAGGCTTTGCTAGGTCCTATTTTAAAATCTGGAAATTCTGTGATGAATAAGAACCAGTCTGCAGAAATTCATATCACACCAGATTTTGCTCTTTCTGCCTTTGAGTATCCTAGACATTGGTTTCTTTTTTTTCCTTCTTTAATTGAGAATACTCTTCAATTACCCTATATTTCCTTTATTGAACTATAAGCCTTCTCTCAGAAAGGGAAAAGTTATTTCTGGTGTATTTACTGCCAGGCTGAGAGTTGTGATATCTACAGAAGTACTAGCAATCAGAGAGCATGTCTTCCCATCTGTCGAAGGGGTGGCTGTTGAGCAAGTCTGTGTTGTGTGGCATTCCCAGAGGTAATAAGTGAGTGTTCATTCCAGCTGAAACTTCTGGACATGCCTCAGTTCTCTGTTTAAGGCAGCCTTATTTTCTGCCTTATCTTAACTTGTTTTGAGCTACAGCTGAGTTAAATATTAACTAGACATGCCCTGTGAATTAAAAATATATGTGACATGAGATGTAATGTAATGAGTATTTGACTTTTTAATATTCCCCACAAAACAGAATTCTGAAACTTGGCTTACAACTTGATGTACTCTCATCCTTTGGAATACAGATCTTATCATTAAAGAGTAAGGGATGGAAAGAATAAACTTAATGCTTAAATTGAAAATTTTCATATAGAAGCTCATCAAACTAGGGAAATCAATTCATCATGACATTGATCCCTTAAGATCAATTCTCCATTGCATTTTTTCATTTTTAGTAACTTACTTTAGATGGTAGCTTTTTATCTTTGTAAGGTTTAGTATCTTTTAAATTTTTTTTAAAAAACCAGCATGTAGAAGATTTGACATGGTTTATGTGATGTGAACTTTTATCGTTTTTACATTTCTTCTTGATTTTTTTTCAATATTTAAAACATGTTGAGGTGGGAGGTGGGGGTGGGTAGGGCAAAGGAGAGTAATAGGGGAAAATAGGGACAACTGTAATTGAACAACAAATAAATAAATAAATGATGTGAAAGAAAATGCTTTCACATACAATTGAAAAATATAGTACTGTATGATAAGAGAATCCTTTTTAGTAAACATCTTCATAAATATTCAGGGTGTTAGCTCCTTGTTAAGGGGCTGAATGCAAGCTGTAGCAAAAAGATCGTTCCGGTGGTGTGTGTGGTGCACATCTTTCTGTATGAAGGTATTTCAGTATTCTTAGCAGATGTGATCAGTTAGAATATTACTAATTTGATTTAAAACATTAAAAAGTAAGATTTTTCTTCTTTTGCTATAGTACTCACAGAGAAATATATGTCCAAATTAAGATACTACTATTTTCAACTGTTTGGTAGAGATGGTTAGTAAAGTCTAAGAGATCTTAGAAATGTTTCAGGAATATGATGTAATGAGTGGTACAATAGATTTCTTCCATGAGTGGAGGAGTAGAGTTACTTCACAGGGTTAAGGAAGGGTGAAAAATGGTAAGAACCCTAAAGGTCTCCTAATAACATCTCCAAAACCATTATTTAGATTATGTTTTGTGTTGGTACCAACTATATTTTAGTAGGTATTGGGGAAGCATTTGACTTTCCATTAAGAAGGTGAAAGGATCAGGCACTGTTGCAGTGGTGTGCATGAAAAGCTTCCCCGGGAAAAGAGGTCTCCAGACCTGAACTGGAGAAGTGGTCTGGACAAAGGGAACAAATGTCATGAGAAACATTTAGAAAGAGATGAAACATTTCCAGTGTACTCCTAGTTACTCACAAGATGGTTCTATTACATCATTTTAAAAGTTTTTCTTTGTTAATTTAGAGAGGGAAAGGAAGGGCCGAGAGAGCGCGAGAGAGAGAGAGAGAGAGAGAGAGAGAGAGAGAATGAACACGAACCATCGGTATGTTGTTCCAGTTATTTATACATCCATTGGTTGATTCTTGTATGTGCCCTGACCAGGGATTGAGCCCGCAACCTTGGTGGATTCAGATGACTCTCTAACCAACTGAGCTACCTGGCCAGGACCTCACAAGGTTTTTGATTCTGAAACAAAAGAAACAGAATTATTACTCTGACATTTGGGTTGGGGAGTCCAAAATTTTTCAATTATATGAATTTTTAGAAGCCCTTACAATAGAATTAAGCAAATCAGCCATAGTCAGAGAACTGTGTTAAATGGAACAAATTCATTTTTCTTACTGTGATTATGTGGAGAAGCTCTCCAATTTCTCAAAAAACAAAACAGTGAACTAAAATGCCAGGCAGGTTTAAGAGAGATTAAAATTTGTATACCAAGAGAGAAGAAGTCTTAATTAAAAGAAAATGGAATTGCAAGGCTAGTGTTCAGGTCAGGTAGAGAGGAATATGGGAGGGTGCATTTAATTAGTTATCTAGGGCATGTAAGAGAATAATCATCGAAGCAAAAAATGTGAGGCCGGTGATTGCACTTTGTAGAATAGCAAAAGAATGGTCCAACACATATTAGAGGAGTTGGAGAATTAGAATTTTAATACAGTAAATGGGGTGGGCTTCGATGGTGAAATGTCATAAAGGAATGAGTGAATGTAGAGCATTTTAAAGGAAGTTGTCCTTAGAAATATTATAGTAAGGTCCCTTGATAACCGAAAAACAAAGCTTCATATTCTTTTATCGATTCGAGTAGCTTTTGCCTTAATAACCATTGCAGACTTGCAAGGTCAAAGATAACTAACAAGAAAAAGTAAATAGAACCATATTACTACTAATGTTTATATTAAAACATGGCACCATTTAAAAGAGAGTAAGTATCAAAAGAAGACTTGTTATTCTTAAGACATAAAAGCCAGAATAGCAATGTCAGAATTCTTAAAGGATAACATTAGGCAGATGAAGTAGCGAGAACATTGCTGTAGCAAAACTCATTTCAACTTGGGATTCTTTCAGGCTCCTCGGATAATCTGAAGGGTTCTTGAAGGTGTTCTTTGGCAGACACTAAACTGATCTTATGACTTACAGCTTCAGCACGAAGGGTCAAGTAGGCTTTCCACTGGTATCTGTGAAATTCAGAGATGAAGGAAAGTCCCAGGGGACCCAGTTGCTAACTCAGGATGGAGATACATATATTTTGATGTAGTTCCACTTATTACACTGATGTTGCCCGCTTTTGTCATTCTCCTTTAGCTGCTGCCACACCCAATCTACTACTTGTCATTTTTGGTGACATCTTCAAATACAGGCACGTCACACTTAGACATTTGACTGCCCCCAGTTACAGAGGGCAACTGCAGTTTCTGCCACTGTTGCTGCTGCCTTGGAACAGCTGGGAATGTAAGCAATACCTATCAGCAGAGAAGGAAAGTGGGCAGGTGCATGTTTAAGTGAGTGGATATGAAAGTTAGTCAGGCAGAAAGCACATGTTTCCTCATCAGATTCTTTCCCTTTGGGGATCTGTTTTGTGACCTGTCATTTCCATAATCTTCCCCACCACTCAGAGAGGGTAAGGTGCTGCTTTACATACTTGTATGTAAAAGGCTTTGTATGTGCTAAGTAAATGCTGTTGTTGTTGTTACCATTATGATTACTTCCTTGGTTTTCTTTAAGAGTTAGGAATTCACATTTTTGTTTCTAAGTTATGACAGTAATATGCCTTATTTTTATCAGAATATAATCACAGACAAATTTGATTTTTATGATATGCTTTTACCAAGTTATTAGTAAATATTAGAATTAACCATTAATTTCTGTGGATGTACTGCATAATGTTACATACAACTTCTCTATCCAATTATCAGTATATTTTAATTCTACCACAGTATACACATATGAATATATATGTATATATATATAATTAAAACTAACCTTTAGTAATTCCATGATAGTATTTGAATCTTCATAATAACGTGTTAGATATCCCAGCTGACTAGTTGTGAGAAAAAATAAAACACCGACATGAAGATTATAAACTAAATTAGTAGGAAC
The DNA here is from genome assembly GCF_019186645.2 of Phyllostomus hastatus. Lineage (NCBI taxonomy): Eukaryota > Metazoa > Chordata > Mammalia > Chiroptera > Phyllostomidae > Phyllostomus > Phyllostomus hastatus. Next base: position 28,295,204 of record NW_025333709.1, on the reverse strand, counting down.
AACTGCTTATAAAATGAATTGAATCCTGAATATAGAATTATAGCAAATAATGTTTTACTATGTATATAATCTCGAGGGAAAATAACAGAGCTCTATCTTCAAATCATTGTATGTTCTATTTATGTTGCTTCAAAATTTTCTTTTTGGGCAGATAAAAAGTATGATTTCCCTTTAAAGATATTATACATGATTTGTATTAGAGTGACTTACAAAGACCAGATTATACATCTAGAGGTTCCTAAATTCTTACAGAACTGTATTTAAGGACCTTGAGAGGGGAAGGGGCCTTTGTTTTGATCAGAAGAGGCTGCCATGGCAGAGCATCAAAAACACTAAGCACAGAAAGCTCTTTCTTTTTTCAAGTGTCCAGGGCCTTGGACAAGCAGTTATTACCTCTGTGCCTCGGTTTCCAAAACATAAAAATCAGGGGATTGTAGCAGTGACCTGCAATATTCCTTCCACCTAAAAATTCCCTCTCTTTCTTCCTTTTGTACCTTGTGTCAAGGCAAGTAGAGTGGAAAATAAGGTTCTTGGAACTGAAATCTAAGACCAGTTTTTCTTCATTGCAAGAGACACTGGGAGGCAGAGTATGGGCCTGAATACAAGCTAGCAGAATAAGGTTGCTAAGCTTTTAAAAATCTGTTCAGTTGAGAAGGGTACAAAGACTGTTTTGTCTTCCAGCTTCTAGCTGTTAGGAATTTGTGCAAACCCAAGTACTTCCATTGCATGAAAATTCCAGTGATGAGCTTCTCTTAAAGCTGAGTGAGATTTGATTAGGAAGAGATTGGTACAAGTGAAGGAGTGATTAATGTACCAAATTGTATTTACCAATATCAACGTTTACACATATAAACATTGCTCTCCACTTTATTTATATGTGAGGTAAATGGCAACATGCCTTCACAGCTCACTCTCTTTGACTTCTTTGCTCTGTTTGATGCCACAGACCCATCTCCTCCTGGAACTCACTCTTCTTTTCCTGGATCTGTGTCCCTCTACCCTTCTTCATGTGTGTCATTCTTTGGTTCCTCTTTATCTTCTCTCTTCTTAAATGTGCTCCCTAAGGTTCTGTCATTTTCACTCTTACTGCTTTTCACTTTAAAGGTTTCATTAGAACAATCTCACTCAATTCCATAGCCTTGAAATTAACCTACATGTATGTGATCTTTAGTCCTGCTACTGTTGTCTATGCAAGTTTGTTTCTTATTGCCCAGATGAACTCCCTGGTGTGATCACCCATTACTTTCAGGATCAAGTCTAGGGAACTTAATGTAGCTTATACAGGCTCTGGCCTCTGCTCACTTTCTGACCCCATGTCTCACCCAATATCACCATCTCACACGAAGGAGACTGAATTCACTGACCTTGTTTCAGTTTTTAGTTTTTAACGCATTTGGCTTTCTCTAGCCTGAGGGCCTTTATGTAGGCTGTTGCTTCTTTTGGGAACATGTTTTTCTTCCTTCTGGTTCTAGCTCAGATGTCACTGCTTTCTCACTGCCTCATACGACTATCACACACGCATCATGCACTCATGCACCACACATCTCCATTGAGCATACCGCCCATTACTCTATTTGGCAAAACATCATGCTGTTTTGTAACTCTGCTCCACCGATTGGACACTTAGATCTCTAAAGGCAGACATTTGTGACCCCTTGTCTGTTGTTCTGGCCCAGTAATGTGTAATACTTCTAGGAGGGAAACAGTAATTGTCATATTTCCTGAATAGATTAATAGACAATTGATAAACTATGTTTTTTCATACATGGCATTTCTCAAACTTCTAGAAAGTGAATTTGTAATTTTGTCACCTTAAACTGCATTTCATACTGTGATTCCCTTGCATGATTACTGGCCTCCCTACTTGTCAAGCTGAAAGAGCTAAAAATCCATCCGAGAATAACTTTTCAAACTCTCTTTACACCTTTCCAGTCTCCCGACTCTAGTAGTACTGTCCTCTAGTACGCAGGCACCTACCTGATCGATCAGCTTGTTTTTGTTTTCAAATAAACAACTTTAAACATTTAGAAATGAGGATACTTCCAATGAAAATGAGGATTTCTGTCTTCTAGTAATGGTGGATTTGGTGACCCCAGGTTGAAATCACCAATGACAGAAAGTGAAATAGAATTAATGACAGAATTTGAAAGTAAGCAACTGTCTTGCTATTAGAGGGGGTTTGCCCTCTGCATTCAGCCAGAAATCTCATTTAGTCCACGTCACCCTGTCCAGATACCTGCCTGGCCAGTAAATGACAGTAAATCCCTGTCTGTCCCTAAAGAAAACATTTGAGTATGAAAAGCTAGCTCTATCCTACTTTCTGTGTGACCAGATTTTTATTTTTTTATCAGATTTGATTATGTAATTTTTCAATGACTTTCCTTTTCCCCACTTTCCAAAACATAATCTCCAGTCTGTGTAACAGTGTTCCAAAATCAGAAAAAGGGGACCCAAACTCTTATGCTTCTCTGGGGCGGGGCAGACGGAGGAATGGGCTGACATTATGGAGACTGAGGAACTGGAGCGTGGGACTTCACTGGCGAAGGGGGCTGGTTTCATCGGACGATTGCCATGTCAGTGTCTGCACTTAGAGTTGCCAGATACTCCAATTATTTTTTAAAACTTCTTAGGAATACCAATTTTTCAAAAATTGTTAGAAATATCAATTTTTGTGGGGTGTTTCTTAATTTTTTAAGGGCAAATAATTCTAACTTAAATAAAAACATACAAAATCTTATGTGTCTCAAACAAAGTATATTAGGGCATTATTACTTTGCAGCCTCTGGCCCCAAATCAAGGTTTCTCATGAAGACTATGCAGGAGTCAATTGGATAACTAACAAATCCTTAAATATTCGATCAGTCTGGATTTGGGCCCAGGAATCCTCATTTCATCAGATATACTTAACTTTGATTCGGGTAGTTCAAACACGGAACTAAATCATCAGTCTTCAAGTTTCTGAGTACAAATTATGTTGTCTTTCTCTATTCTCTCACAGTACTTTACTTCTATCATTTTAGTTAACTATGAAAAATAAAATGCATAGTAAGATAAGTCTGCCGTCAAACAGATCTGACTAGCATATTCCGCAGTAACCTCCAAAAAAGGGCTTTTGCACCTCTGTTCTGAGCTGGCTCTTATTTTTGTAGAGTCAGAGACCTACTTTTGTGTACTCAGTGTATTAATCTGAATTAACTGGCTCATGCTGCAGTGACAGCTCTTGGCTCTCATGTATATTGCTCATAGCCCAGCCCTGCCCACTGAGCCTGGATGTGTAGGATGTGTAGGATGTGTAGGATGATGGGCCGGAAAGCCCACATCTCAGGGTCTCAGGCCAATGGCTGTCCAGCATGTAAAACAGTGCTGGGTACTGTGGCAGGGAGCCTACTGTCATTGGAAGCTTTTCCACAGATGTGAGCTAACATCATTCCTGCTCATATTCCATTGCTCAGAGGGACAGAGAAGTAAACTCTACCCTTACTCAGAAGGACAATTGGAGATATTTGGCAGCTTAATGACTACTATACTTAGCAAAAATCACTCATTTCTCAGAGTGCGATTTATCTTCAATGGTGACAGATAATATGGATTGCTTGGTGCCACAGGTCAAATCTTATTTCAAAATATATAATTCAGCAACAATATTTTGTATGTAACATGTATAGCATGTTCATGAAGTTAATTGTTATGGATTATTTTTTGATACAACTGATTTAATATACCTTTAAAGTCTTATTTCCCAGTTCCCAAGAATAGAGAGCTTTGGCATTTGAGCCATGAAGCCATAGCCCAAACTGCAGATATTTAAGGAGAGTCTTAGAAGTGTTAGTTTGAAATCTCAAGCCTCTGTGACAGTAATTGCTGGGGAGAGTGAAATTAAATGGCTGAGGAGCAGAGGTCATGTCTTCCTAGTTTGTTACTATGTCCTCGGTGCCTGGCACAGCACCTAGAATTCACTGTTTGTCAACTGATTGTGTGTGTAATCCAACAATCATTATACGCCCCAATATGTAGACATCTGTTCTGTGCAAACCTACTTATTTGGGGTGCCCAGTTTAGGCATTTGACAATCAGCTTTATCTATAAATCTTAGTGATTTAGACTTCTGGCATGCCTTTCAATGAGTCATCCTTCTCAGAAACTATGTTGATTGATATATGGGTTCAGTTGCTGTGCTGAGCCTTAAATTCAGTAGCACATAAAATTAGAACCATTAGGATGAGTTTGGATTTAATATTGTGCAATGCCCTAATTCAGTGGCCCTCGCTGTTACTGAGTTGGGGATCGTGTGAGCCATGATTGCTGAATAAAAGGTTGTATGGGCTCCGGTGTCTGTAGGACACACAGCACTGCATTCACATGTCAAAATGGGAGCTCGGGAACAGCCACTAGTTGCACATGATAGAAATGAGTACAAAAGACTACAAAAATGAATTTAAAAAGCCTGAGTAGTGTTAGGATTAAAATGTTTTCCTATATTGAGATCATGTAAAACTATTATTAGTTTTATATGGACTATTTAAAATTTTCTTTTTTCTTTCAGAGGCTAATTGAATATTATAAAATAATTATAATAATCATAATAAATTGACAGTAATATTATCATGCTTTAAGTATTGGGTATTACTCTATGTGTGGTACCTATAATTTAACACTCATTATTAGTTCCATGAGGTAGGTGATTCAATGATCCTCCCTTTGCTAGTAAGAAAATGAGAGCTTGAGACCAATTATTTGCCTTTTGTAACAGTTATTTTGTGACAGAGTGGACATCCCAAGTGATGCATCTTCCCCAGACCTTTGATCAATCTGGAAGTAAGGACCCCCAAATCAGCAAAAGTGGTGACTAGTAATGTATATATCTGTACTCTGAGATTCAGGAGGGCATTGTTTATTACAATTGTGTAATCATTAGCCTCTGAATAAGTATCTCTGGAAGGTAAAGGATGGTTTGCAAATTCACTCTTTTATTTTCATAGGGGATCTCATTATCACATTTCTTGATCAGCCTTGGCTTTGACAAATACCTTGCCTTGGACAGGGATTTAGATATGAATGGACAGAAGGATATTGATTAGTAGAAAATCTCTGAGAGTATTGGTGAATTAAAGCCAGAATCTTTGACTCTCACGCTGCTGGTTGTACCCCTCACTTGATGTAAGTCAGAGCCTTTGCTGTTATGTTTATGAACAGCTAATGAGAAGGACACAAGAAGACCATGTGGTTTAGCTAGATAATTGCAATATTGCTTAGTACATAATAAATTGGTTCTTACATTATTTGTGGAGTTAATAATGCAATGATGCACTCAGTCAAGTAACTTTTAGCTTTGATCGGCTTATAGTAAGTCACATTTAAAGAATATGACACGTGACAGAGGGATAAATCTGTAAAAGCCAAAGCAATGAAGAACTATTAAATGCAAGAAACCTTCTCCTTGCATTGGGTTAAAACTTCTTCATTTCCCTTTGTCCCCATTTGACCCTTATTAATCTTATGAGCCAGTAGAGTATATTTTAGAAAGAGGTCAGGCTTTGGAGTCTGACTGACCTAGGTTTGTATTCTGGGTCTAGCAAGTTCTAATTGGGTGGTTTTGTATGCATTAGTTACCTTCTCTGAGCATCAGTTTCTTTGTCAGTAAAACAGGTTTAAAATAACTAACATTCATATGGATGTTAAAAAGATTAAATTAAATGATGTGTATAATGTTCCCATAAGAGTTCTAGGCATGTGATAGGTGTTCCTTAATGGTGAACTTTCTTTCCTTTTTTGTTTTACATTTTTATTATTGTTGTTCAAGCACAGTTGTCTCCATTTTCCCCTAATGGGGAGCTTTCCACTTGCCCTTTGATACTTGCTAAAATGGCTTAATGTGGAGATTTGAGATTTGCTTACAATTTGGGAAATAATGAGTTAAAATAATAGATTAAAAAATAAGACGTAACTCAGATGTACATTTAGATTTCTCTGATTTCAAGTTTTGGGATTATATATAAACCTTAGTTGTGTAAGAATGGGCATTTCACTGAGGTGAGAACATGCCATTTGTAGGATAAGATATGACATAATGTAACACTTAATTTACAAAATATCTTTTTTATGAACCTCTAGCAACAAATAAAGAAATTTTATTTTACTTTTATATGACAAGATTGCCATCTATGGATGTTACAGTTTTAAAGCACTACATGTGAATTTATTTTTTTCTAAAAGTTTTTATGGACAAATTAATTATATTCAACATTTTTAAGATGTCAGTTACAGCTCAAAATTGATATTAAACTGAATTAAATTATATATTCTGAAATGACTGACTTTTAAAGTACACTATTGATATATTCATAATGTTTAATTTTATTTTTATCACATTTGCCTACATTGAATAGAAGTCTTTTAAAACCCTTATGAGACTGTGAATGTTCTTATATCTTTATTAAATACCTTAAAATATTCTCAGAAAATTAACTTTATAACTGAAGGGCCAAATTATTACACATTAGAAATACTAGATAATAAAGTTTATTGTTTTCCTTAACCTTTGGATTGCTGAATTGTGCTTTAAATAGTTGTAAGTCATTACATGGTCTCAAATGGGCCATTATCTTGTCATGTATTTTTAGTGAGTATTAGAGTGTGTCTGCCTTTTTTTCTCTCTGATGACCTCTTCTCTTCCTCCTTCAATACATCTAATGTTTCTTGCCTCCATTTTCATTCTCCATGTTGGTCTCATCCAGATGGATGCACATTATCACTTTACTGCATGTAATACCGCTAAGACTTGAATTTCCCTCTTACTAATAATGACCAGCAACCATACAGCTCATGTTTACAACCAGTGATTAAAACTTTAAAGATAATCTCAAAGCTTTACCTTAGCATTTTCTGTTCCCTGGGACTCGGCTGCTTTGCTGAGTACATGTCTCTGAAGCCTTTTCTTAGCTCGAAGACCTCATGCCTACTCTGCTTCTGTAGATGTAAACATCTCCTAGCTCTCTGTGTTAATGCCCACCTATTAGCTGTTTCCACTTATTCTTGACACTCCTCATGACTCTTTACGCTCTTGCTGGACCATGGAAATACCTTATTCTTTTATTCCTGCATTCACTGCCCATTCCTTATCCTCTATCTTGTTGGGCTAGTTGAGGTGAGAGAAGAAAAACCAAGGATAGTTTAAAGGTTTTTGACTTAGGCAAATGGGTGGGAATGGCTGACATTTACCTAAATAGAAAAGATCTGAATTATTGCTACTTTTGAACATGTCTCAGGTTCCTGAGTAGGTTAGAAATTTCTTTACCGTAGAAATTAAGTCCTCTAGATTTTCTTATCCCTGTGGCACTTAGTACAACATCTTACATCGAGTATCACTCAGTAAATGTTTAATAATTGAATACACCAATTTAACTTTATCATTTGTTCTTTGCACATTATTACTTTACTGCATGTAATACCGCTAAGACTTGAATTTCCCTCTTATTAGTAATGACCAGCAACCATACAGCACATGTTTACAACCAGTGATTAAAACTTTAAAGATAATCTCAAACCTTTACCTTAGCATTTTTTGGTTCTGTTATCATCATTTCATCTAATTATTTTTGGAGTTTGCTCTATTTTCAACCTGTGCTTTTATTGTCAGATGAGAGGCATTAGTTTCCTTCTCTTCACCCCTCTCCTTTCAGGGATGTGAGTGGCACTTCCCCTTTTCTTACATTCCTTTCATGCAGTCATTTATTATCTCATTGGGATGGAAAAAAGATTTACCACTATGTGAAGAGTCCTTTTATGTTGAAGGTAATTATTTTGAATGAATGGCATTCTAAACAATGGAGAACTCACCAAAAGTCATTCAAATATTAGTTGCTTTATTAACAAACAGAAACAGGCAATTGTATAGATGTTATTTCATTAACACATTACCGAGTAAAGAAAGATAAGACACTTGTCGATCATCTTATATTTGACTGTTTCAGGAGGAGCTGACTGCCCTTTCTTGGGCCCTACAGGTTAAGCGTAAAGAATATCATGAGCATCCACACTTGAAGGCAGGCCCTACAGTATTGGAGAATGTTAGATTTCAGAATCATTTTGTTTCTGAATAGCTCCTTAAAAGGCAGTGACTGATATTTATTAGATTTGACAACATAAATGGACAGTTTTGGTAAATGTCTGCAAACCAGTGTCTGTAGTTTGATAGACTGGGTCAGAAGGAAAATATTTTGGTTAATATCTCTACTAATTATTTGTATGACCTTATGCCCATTATGATGTGTAAGTTCTCCAAGTTTTGATCTCTTCTATCAAAATGAAGATAAAATTGCAGATCACAACATTTGGTGAATAGCAGACATGTGTTTTGATTGTTGAATGAATGGATGGAGAAATGAGCAGTGTTTGATAGTTATTCATTACCTGTGAAAACAATTCATCATTCCTCATGTGCAGAACATCAATGTGCCTGAGATGAATGCTTCTGTCACAGATGGTTAGACAGGAATTAAAATGGACAGAGCTGAACAAGTGACTACACTAGTATATCAGATCTTCATAACTGGTGTTGCATGTAGATGACATCACTCTGATGGAAGAGTGTGCAGAGTTCCGTCTGAGATGAATCTGTAGGAGCCGCATTGCAAACAGTGGCTAGGTGTGGACCTCAGGGCAGGAGTGTGCGAGTGTAGCCATGTCTGTACTAGAACCGACCCAGCAAACAGGTGAGGCTGGCATTCTTAACTAGCCAAAAACTTTAATGATGATTAGCATATTCCTAAAGAAATGTCGTATATTTATTTAGCAGTGTCTTATTGCCACTAAGAAGATTATGAGGTAATTTTTTAAATATTGCCTTATTGGCATTTAATTAAAAGTACTATATACAGAGCATGTTTTACCTAAATGTTGCAACATGAAACATACACACAAATTGAAAGCTCTGTATTTTCTCTTTTTTTAACATTTTATTTTTTTATTTGCTTTGTTTTTGAGAGAGAGAGGAAGGGAGGGAGAAAGAGAGGGAGAGAAACATCAGGGTGTGGTTGCTTCTCACACGTCCCCTACTGGGCACCTGGCCTGTAACCCAGGCATGTGCCCTGATGGGGAATTGAATCAGTGACCCTTTGCTTCATAGTCCAGGACTCAGTCCACTGAGCCACACCAACTAGGGCTGAAAGCTCTATTTTCAAAGTCAGAAAGTAATTCTTCCTGGCATAGTGTAACATTTAAATAACACTATCCTCTAAGGAGCTGAGTGTGGGGTTTGAGAGTGGGGTATAGAAATCAGAAGTTATAAAATATTTCACCTGAGAACCATCATTGCATCATGGGACATCTGAAAGCTCAGAGACAATCACAGTGAGAGAACTGTTTTAATAGCAAGAATCATTCCATTAGAGTTGGCATTGCTTCTCTCAATGAAGCGGAGGCCATTATCTATCATCATCAGTTATGGAGAGCTTACCATGCCCCAGGCACCCCCGTGAGTGCATCCTATATACTCACACACTGAATCCTCATACTGACCTCATATTTCAATTTTACAGAATGAAAGGTTCAGTCAGGCAGACATTTTTAGTCAGTTTCTTTATTGTATGTCCTCAGACCCTCGAGCAGTGTTTGGCGTATAGTATGTGCCCATTAAATATTAGTTGAGTGCATAATTGAGGAAACTGAGGCATTAATAGGTTAAATAACTTGCATGATGTTATACAGATAGTGACAGAATTCAGATTCAAATCACGATCTTTAAGCTGCATACATTCCAATCAAGTGAAAACCTACCATTTTGGGTGAAAAGCATGCATAATTGTTTCTCTCTAGCTGTTGAGGGTCTATGAAACCAGTAATGAGACCCCTTTATTTCCCTCCTAAATCCCTACTCAAACAAAATCTAGACATAGCAAGCATGCATATGGAACTCCGAATATCAGTTTTATCACTGACATGGATAATGTGACTCAGATGCTTGGTTATGGTCAGGCCCCATAATTCTTCACCCCAGGGTCTATTTGGGCTTGCAGATGAACACACATACTGCAGGTCACTCTTTATGTGTGTAGAACCCCGATAGTGTGGCCAGAAATGGACACTCTCGGATCTGTCTCTAGGTGCCAGGCCTAGGCTGCCGTGTGTGATTATCACAGGAAGCAAGAAAAGAAGACACAGCTGTTCTGGGGGCATGTAGACTTTATATCAAAGAAAGTGGCAGCATTGAGCATGTTCAATTTATTCTTTCAATTTTATTTCACAAAAGTTACTTCTTTCTCAGGGGAAGTATGAGTGAGCAGAGAATGGGGCTGGAAGTGTTATTTCAATGTTGTTCCTTCTAAAGAGGGAAAGGTACATGACAATGCGAGGAATGGGAATAAGGGTTCCCCCAATAGTAGGTCAGACCTCCACAGGGTGGCCATTATGTCTGGTTTCTTGTTCCTTCCTGGGAAAATAGAATATGCTAATTATGAAGCTATTAGATTTCTTCTTGATTGTCCTGTGACAACCTCCACAGATCCAGGGTTCGTGTGACTCTCAGAAGTGATTTTGATATGCAGACTCCAGATTCCTCAAAGGCATACTTATTCTGATACTGTTGCCACATGCCCTGTAATTGCTTGATAAACATCAAAGAAAGGAGCTGTTAGATACGATAAATTTGAGAAGCTGAAAAACAGTGGCTGCTCTCTGCTCAGTGAATTTGCCATACCCTCTAGATAATTGCAGATAAGTTTTCTGCCTGAATGTGGATGTGAAGAGGCTGCAGAAAACAGGTTCTTGAATGGCAGATATCCAGAAAGTCAGAAAATCGAAAAGTAGATGGGCTTTGGCAAATCCATAATGAGGGGCTGGCCGGGAGGATGAAATTAGGGGCCTTGGGTAAGAGAGTATAAGCAGAGCAGAAGAAAGTTACTTTTGATTTCCAGAAAACTCCAGTATTATTAAAGTTTTCTGAGGAGCACAGTAGAACAGAGGTTGAAAAAATTGATTTTAGAAGTTTAAAAGGTGAATGTGGGAGGACGTGGTGTTCCTTCATGAGGATTGCTACGGCAGGAGCATTGAGTACCATCATCCAAATAACAATTCACAGGGATAGGACGCTGGCACCTTCTGTGAAGCACGAAAGCTCACACTTCAGCAGGCTCAGCGAAGATGGAGACCAGTGCTCACGACTCTCGAAGTGCGCAATGCATCAGTGCCATTATGAAACTAATGGATAGAAATGTAAAAACACTGTTGTTACCACAGTTAGTTCCACACGGTCTAATAAGGTGATGAAGTATGCATTTAGAGCCGGAAAGAGTTTTACTATTGAACTGTCATACTAATGGACCTAGTCGTATTTTAAAGTAATGCAGAAAATTATAAATAAATGAACACAAGGCATGAAACTCATAGCCTATTAGACTCTAATATATTTTCTTCCAGTAGTGCTGAATATACCATACATCTGAATTATATGAGTGCTCTTGTGCCCAGGGGGGATCTTTGGCAATGGGAGAATCAGGAATCCTACATATTAAATAAGCTACCCTGCAAGAATTGCTTAAGTAAATACTTGGTACATGTAAAAATTCTTCTCTTGTTTTCTTTAATTTAATAATAATTTTGATTTAAAAAGAAATTTGAGAACCCATTTACGAAAAGTTATTTGCAGTTAAAGAGTCTACTGGGGGGAAAATTGAACACAGCCTGACCCCAAAGGATATATTATCTCTTCACTGTGCTTACAAAGGAAGGGACAACTGCTGTTTAAGGCACCATTTAGAGAGACAATTTGTTGGATGCTTTTAAAGCATGATAGATGTTTAATCCTAAAAAATATTGTTTAGTGCATTGAAATGCCAGGAGTCTGTTGACGGCTTTATACATTCTTCCATGTGTATACTCAAGAAGTGAGCGATTGCAGTTATAAGGATAATTTAGGTTAAGAAAATAGTGACAAAAATAGCAAAAAAAAATTGGGATTGAGGCCTTTAATATAAATTGCCAGTACTGATATGACTCACCAGACAAATGAGAAAGAAAGTGAAGTGTTGGTGTGGGTGGAGGGTGTCTTGGAAGGGAAGGAGTAGACAGATATTTTTATCGGGATGTACATATTAAAAGTCTATTCAGTTCACGGCTGCCTGTAAGGTATGTATAAAGTGAGTTAGTGTGTATAATTATATCTAGGTCTCTCTTCCTCCCAAGGGATTTTAAAATCTAAGTTCGGACATAGGTAGGGCAAAAGTGGATGAGAAGTTGAAATTTGAAATAAAGTAACATGCCCAAGTGTATACCCTGCCCCAGCCCCTCCGAGTGAGAGAAGTTAAAAGATTCTCTTGCTTCATCAAGGTGGGGACAAGTGACTTCATTTTTGAGACCAGAGCTGAACTCAAGAGGAACCACTGAGAGTAGCTGAGGATCAGCTGGTAGGTTGGTTTACAGGAGTCAAAACTAGTAGTTTGAATGATTGTCTAATGACTTTGCTGATTTTAAAATACTGAATTTACCACATGGTTTGGGTCTTACATGAATCAAAGGTTTGAGAACTGATGTCAAACATTAGAGAAATTTAGGAGTAATCCCCTGGGGAGAACTGAGAAAATGTTTAAATTAATTAAAAGGATAACAAATTAAAATTCACCCATGTTCTTTGTGGGTTGTTTTTTTTTACCATTTTCTGTAGAAATATGAACCAGTCTCTTGTTTTGAAAAATTCTCTAAATTATGACTAGTCTCTGGAATCATGTGTATCTTGATAATTACCTTTTGCTTCCTAGTTCACAAGGATTAAATTCTTTCCTTCGAATTGTAGAATTTATGACTATGCAGAAGCCTGTAGTGAAACTTGGTGGAGGTCATTACTTTCAACATGTCACAGTGGCCAACAGCCCAAGTCTCGGAGTTGGACATGAGTTTCCATCTGGGCTCTGCCACTTACCTGCTGTGTAACCTTGTGCAAATAACAGACTTTCTTAAGCATCAATTTCTGCATCTGCCAAAAGGAGGAGTAACACCTAGCTCTCAGTGTTCTATGAGGGGAGCTAAGGTCATGTATGCAGAGTACTTAGCAAAGCACTGGCATGTACTATGCACTCAACTATTTTTTAAATTTATTCTTTCTTAAGCTTACTCATTTATTTAAAAAGTACTTACTGAATGCCAAGTATGTGTCAACAATTGTTTTAATCCATTGGAATACATCAGTGAACAAAACAGATATCTGTTCCTAAGTTTACATCTTCGTGAATGAAGCATAAATAAATAAATGCAGTAAATAAATACATTATACAGTGTGGCAGTAACTAGTAAATACTGTAAAAGCATTAAACACAAATAAAAGTAGAGAGGAGAAATATGTAGTGGGGAAACAGAGGAAGATTAGCATTTTCCAATTAATATAGAGTCATCAATATTAGCCTCTTTGAGATGGTGGCACTTCATGAGGATTCAAAGAAGGATGAATGAATTACCTACATGGATGTTGGGAAAAGAGCATCTAGGTTGGGGAAGGGTGCAGCCAATTCAAAGGCCGTCAGGTGAGAGTGTGCCTAGGTCAAGAAGGCCAGGACCGCAGAGGGAGAAATCGGTAGGGATGACATTGGATATGTAACGGTGGGAAGAGCTCACATCACTTAGGGCATTGTCGGCCACTCTATGAGCTCTGGCTTTCATTCTCACTGAAATGGGGAATTGTTCTAGAGGTCTGAGCGCAGGCATGGCAGGATTCCATTTTCTTATGTTTTATGATACTCACTCTTTGTGCTGTGATGATAGTAGACTCTCCAAGGGCAAAGATGGAGGCCGAGAGACCAGTTATTTATGTGACAGCCTGGACCAGGGAAGAAGAGGTAGAGATCTTTACAGCTTGATTTGAGGTATATTTTAATGCTGGAGCCAACAGATTTTCTGTTGGAATGGTTGAGGATGTGAAAGAGGAAAGTCAAGGATAATTACAAGGTTTTGGCTTAAGAATCAGCAAGGCTTATAACAAATGTAATGATTTTCATCTTCTTGTTTTATACACTTAAAAAAGAATAGGGGACTCACTTGTACTTTTTTGTATCTTCTACAGCACTAAGAAAATGATATGCACAAAGTTGATTCTGAATAAATGATTGTTGAATCTTTGTAGGTATGGGGACAGTTCTACTGCTCAGAGAAAGCAATAAGGCATCTAAAGATAATAAGGGTTACCCAAACAAACAAATATATATGTATACACATGTGTATATAGGTAGGTAGGTAGATAGATAGATAGGTAAGTAGATAGATAGAGATATTGATATTACTCTACTGCTTGATCTAGGTCTAGCACTTCCTATTTATCCTCCATCACATGATCCAGGCACTTTGCTTCAGCCATTCTCAAAATCAATATGGGTGGCTACACCTTCTTGATTGCAGAAAATGGTCTCCCTTGTTAAGAGCTTTTGCAGTGATCTGGCTTCCCTGTTCTCTGGCCACGTAGAGACAAGTATTGTGCGGTCAGCAGAAATGGTGATGGACGAAATTACCTGGGTAAAGAAGTTCTGAAAAGTTGGTCTGAAATTTCTCCTCCATGGGGATCTCAGCTCTGCTCTTTATGTGGTGATGCATTCTTAGGGATTACAGAGAATTGCCACAGTACTTTCTGGAAGTGACGTGATTTGTTTTCTGTATTGGATTTATATCATTGTGAACATTTACGGATGATATACATGAAAACTTTCACACTGAGAGGAGAAGCAAATATTTCTGGGAGAACCAAAAAAAAAATTATGAAGCTTACTTACTATGTCTGTTTTTTTTTTCATTGTAATTAGTGAGTCACAAATAAAAGCAAAAGGTCAAGCCCTAACAGTTGTAAATAGAGCTCAGAAAGTGCTTGTGCGTGTTCCAAACAGCAGAGCTGTGGGTGATGAGTATCAGAGCACAAATGAAACACCCTCATTTTGCTATAACTGTCCCTATGACTTCAAACTGGTGTGCTTTTATGGCACGAGGTGCAGTGTCTCATTTATCAGTGGTTCTCTGCCCTTCCGGAGAAGGCTCAGAGTCCCATGTCTGAGCAGAGTGAAGGCAAAGGTGGGGTGAATTCTTTGACAAATTAGCTGAGGTTGTACCACAGCTGCCTTTTAAAGCTGCCTGGAGAGCTCAACCAGCACTTTCAAAGATTACTGGGAATGTCAGGAACAAGTAAGGGTGCACAAGTGGGAACCATTTTCTGATAAAACCCCAAATGTATAAACTTACAGGTTTATATAAAACACTTTTATAGGAAGAACTGCTGGAAACTGAATTTAGGACAGGGGCAAAATCAAGTGCTTATAAAAGTATATCAGAGCAAAGAAGAAACAGGATAACATTTAAATGCAAATCAAAAGGGAAGAAAACAACTTGAATATTTATATTAAAATATTCTGTCAGAAATACGATCAGAGCTGAGAAATTAAAAGTATGCTATAGACTGAGAAGTAGCAAATCCAATTTCTTATTTCAAATATGGCTAATAATCACTGTCCTTGAGGGGTCAGTTTTTTACATGTAAATCTTGAATGTTGTTACCTACACACATATCTTTTCAAATATTCTGCTTTATTTTAATTGTAAAATAATTCTCGTATCTTTTCCTGAGTACATTTTTTTCTAAAATAAAATTATTGTTTTGAAATATATAAAGGCATAATTAGGATTCAGAGACACATTTGGAACAAAGTAAAATAATGTGAATCATAAGAATGCTGAGTTTGAGAATTTACATTAAATTTAAATGATCATTTTCTGACCAGATCTAAGTGTAGCATCCAAAACAATTTTGAAAAACCACCAGAGATTCTTCCATCATTTTAATTTCATAGTTATCTTTTTTACTCCTTTATCTCACTCTTGTGTTGAATGAAACATCTCTGTTAAAGTTTCTCCTACTACCAATTTCCTGAATTCACTTTGTGGTCCAAGCCTGATACTATAATCTACTTCCTTAGAATTTCCTCCTAAGTAATAATGTAGTTCTCTTAAAATTACTTCAAAAGGGCCTGTCATAAGTATCACTATTCATTAAAGTGAAGAGCTATAATTTGTTTTTAGGTTGCAACTATGAGGCTTTGGAACAAATCGAGTTAAAGTGATAGAAGCGGAAGGTTCTGAGGGAAGATGAAAAATAAATAAAAAGAAGCACACATTACAGATCAAAAGATGGCTTGGTCAGCCTTTTTCTGACCCCCCACGCTTGAGCTCAGTGCCAGCTCTCTCCTACCACCACCCACCACCCGCCTCCTCACAGCATAACTTAGCACTTTTTAATTATTTTTGTCATTTATGCACACTTCATGGACAATAATATATTGGCTTGTTTTTCTTCCTCTGAGACATCATGGTTAGATATTATGTTCTTTGTCGTTTATCTAAGTGTATTACTTACTATAACACCCACTCATTATGTTTTTGTTTTGAAAGAAGAAAAAGAGGAAGGAAGAAAGGAGGAAAGAAATAAAATTTACCCATTTCTCAGTGTCACTCTACACATAGCCCTCTTTCAAAGTTCCACATTTCAGTTGGAATACTATGTCTTTTGGTTTAAATATAGGGCCGTTCAACACCAAAATTTGTACATTGGTATGTGTATACATACACACAAATATACACATATTCATTTATATATATATAAACACCTAAATACATGTGTGTTTATTTATTATAATGTATTTACTATATACTGTATATATATGTGTGTGTGTGTGTGTCACATGCACAAACATATACACTTTATCCTAAAGTTGAAATGATCTTATGTTCTGCAAAATTAGCCACGACTATTGAACTGGAATGCAGGTTTCTTTAGTATTACTACATGTTATTATACCACTCCAAGTATATAACTCGTAGCTGACATGTGTGTAATAAACCCAAATGGCTAGATTACATGGGCATTACTCACAGTTCCAAACAGTCTTAAACTAACTGAAAAATCTGTTGCATTGTTTGTATTTTTGAATGGCATTTTATTATTGGAATAGAGATGAGCATGAGTTTTTAAGTCAGAGAAAAATATTTTGGTGCAACTCTGTTTTATTAGTTGCTGAATGTGGATGAGAAAAAGTGAATATAATTCTGCACAGTTCATAAAGTGATCATGAAAATAAATTTAGATCATATATATAAAAATTTAACCTACTAGAGGCATGGGATATAAGCTTAATAGGTGGTAAGCTCCTTTTATGATCATATAATGGGAATTCAACAGATAGGGTAAGTCCTTAAAGGTTGCTACACCGGTTTCTAAAATTTCCTAGTGGCATGTTATGTGTAGAGTAATCATAACATTCTTCAATGCACATACTCTCGGGAAACAGCATCCAGTGATGGATGATAAAGTGAATTATTTCAGGGGAGTTCTTTTTTCCTTTTATACTACTTTAAGCTAAATTTATTTTTAGGAGGAAAGTGATACTACCATCAAATTAGAATATTAATAAGCTCCATATCATAAGTAGAGAGTTTCTTTTTGAGAATGATCCAGGAGATTCAGGGAAAAGTAGCAAGGGGTTGTAATATTGCCAACAAAGTTCTGCATGTCTTTAATCTTGGAGTACTGTTGATAAAAAATGTTGGATTGTTGAATGTGGGAGCTAAAACCAGGTGAAATAAAATCAGATAATCTTATGTTCTTAGCATGAAAATCTAATCTTGCCTTTAAGAAGTTTCCGTATATGATTAAGTTAATTCAGTAATTTATCATCATCACAATTTCCCCAATTTAGTTGAGATTACTTATAGGTGTAAAGGTAAATACTTTGATTTATTTCATATCCAAGTGTGAGAGGATTGTTGTGGCCTTATCCTTGATCAGAATCTGCTATCCTTTTAGAATCGAAGAAAAAAGATCCAAATGAATTCCCTACTTAAAAGCCACATTTCTAAAGAAAATATCAAGGGAAGTGGGGATGGCTGGGGTGGAGGGGAGTGGAGGGGGGAAAATGAAGACAGCTGTACTTGAACAACAGTAAAGAAAAGTTAAAAAAGTGAGAAGACTGAAAACAAGAAGAAGAAAATATAAGCTACATGACAGAAAATGAATAATAAGATGATTTTTAGGATGTTGCTTTGTATCATTCTATAATTATCTATGACATTCCAAGTTACTCACACAGAGCAGATTGCTAGGGACTGCTTGTCGTGTGGTGAATGGAACGGGAGACACACAATTGTTTCAGGATTTCTTATGCCTGGGAAGTTACAATGTGATTGATTATTTTATCTGAAGAAGTAAACATTCCTGGATCCAACAGAAAGACTAATTTAATACGCCAGGGATTGTAAGGGCAAACTCACAGAGAAATTGTTATTTGAGGTTAATTTTCTTAAGAGCCAGGGTTAAACTAGAAGACATTTTCTGTAGAGGAAAGAGCGACTGCACAGCCAGAGAGGGTGAAGGAGAAGGAAGGGTGGAGTGTGGCGTGACTAAGGCTCACAAGCGCAGAACGACACTGGGAAAGGAACACAGACAAAGATGACCATGAAGGGTCTTTTATGTCATGCTATGACCTTTGAACTTGATCTATAGGCAAAGGAGTGTCATTGAAACAAATTTTGCTTGGAGGAAAGACATCACATTACAGTCAGGAGGGAACACTTTAGCAGTATTAAGGAGGGTAGATAGGAATTGACAAAACTAGAGGCGGGACAAAAGGAAGCCACGCTAAAGGCCATTGCCATTGAGGGTGCGGTGGAAAGAGAAATTCAAGAAATATGCAGGAAATACAATCAACACAACCCTGTGAAAAATTAGAGTGTGGAATATGAGTAAGAAGTTCAGATTGAGTGTAAAATTTTGACAGCTGAAAAGATAATGGTGTCTTTCATCAAGACTAGAAATGGAGAAGGCAAGACTAGAAATTTGAAATGATTGAAACCAAGGCTTAGATGAGCTTTTGAAATTGGTTTGCATATACGATGTTAATATTTTGATTATATTTAAATAATTTTCTTCTACAAAATAGTAAAGAAACAGAAAAATTATTTTGCAAGGTAGGCAGAAATACTGTTTTCAGCAGCATATTTCTGTGGGGATGGTGAAAAGTTCATAAAAGAAAAAGTCAGTTAGCATGCTCACTTATATCTGTAATAAATGCAGTTAGATTTTTTTCATCCCTTGATGTTAGTAATATATAAATGAATTATAATCTTAGTGTTAAGAATCTTCAATTATATTGATTTGTAAAATAACTTATCTTTAAAATATAAACATTTATTTCTATTCTATATTGGGTATAAGAATACTTTCTTATTAAAATGTATTTTGGGAATAAAATGTAAATTTATATTAGCATAGTTTTTATCTTTAAATTCTTATGACTTAGTTGTCAGGTCAGTTTTTATTAGTACTTGGAGAACAGCACAGGATTTCCAGCTGGTGACTAGCACGCTCCAAGTTACTTATGAACCCAGGAGTCCTACGTCTGTAACAGCCTGTGGCCAGGCTGAACTTTGCACTCTTCATGTCCTGACATATCCCCTGTGATCTGGAGGCCATCTTTGACAACCTGAAATGGGGGTGGGTCATTAGAATCTCCTCACAAGAGAACATAGCTGAGAACATCTTTACTCTTTCCTTTGTCAGAGTTCCAGACTGAAAATGCAGCAATTGCTTGATGAGACATTACCTTGAGGAACATAAATTGCTCCTGGTACCACCTACAGCTTCCCTTTGGAAACATTTTCTCCCTTGTCTGTCAGCCTGGGAGTGTCTCTGGACTGTACTTAGTCAGCCCTTAGTAGCAATTTGTTAATTGGACTAGATGGTCCCACTAAACCGATGGGACTTGATGTGCACTCAGTCTCCTCTTCCCTTCCCACGTTGATTCCCTTTACTGGTGCTCTGGGGAGAGGTCGTGTCCTCAGCAGTAAGCTGGATCCTCAGGCAGCGAAGGAGCACATTTCAAAGATAGAGAAGGCACCGCAAATCTTCAACCCACTGATGGTTCTGGGGGCCAGAACCGTCCAAAACCTGTTGGGGATCCATAGACCCTGAAGATAGTCCCTGAAATGATTTCAAAGTCGAATTTGTTCGTAACCCATAACAGTGGCTGCCATGTGGGGCGGATGCAGTTTCTCCTTTAAGACTTTCTCTATCCTGTCCCTAGCATGCAGGCATATTGATTCTTGTTCAGGATTTCCAAATGCACTGTACTTTTTAAATCTATGTATTTTCATTAGTAGGGAAAAAATCAAAGTTTGACAAAGGAAACTATAAGAACAAACAATATATAAAGATGGAAATATTAAAAAGCACCAGGAATATTATGCTGAGAGAAATTTTCATATATTCAGTATATGTTGATATTTCACAGTTTGAAATCAAAGACCAAAATTTAGAATATATATACAAGGAAAAATGATTGTATCAATACATTATACTTAATGGTTTTATTATTGTTCTTAACTCTTCCTGTTTTCATGGACAATGTGTTGAAGTGTCTGCTGGAAGATACTCCGTAAGGGGCAGCGATAACTATGTGGAAGAATGGTGGCAAATATATTATCAAATTCAAAGTTGTCAACTTTTAGCAGGCAACACAAAGTGTCATATACACAAAAGTCACGTAATAAGTATTTTTTTACTTTAGTGGAATTGATTGATAACCAATGGGACATATCAGTATATGCAGATCATCCCAGAAAGCAAACTGTCTGTTGTTGCTGTGCCCAGTAAAGCAAAACACAGTCACCAGAGGGGAGGGAGAGGGAAATAACATGGGAAAGAAGGAAAAGGGATATAAATGAACCTGAATGAGGGACCCATGGATGGAGCAAGGGGGGTGGGATTGAGGGTGGGAGGTGGGCATGGGTGGGGCAGGGGAAAGTGGTGGTAGGAAAATGAAGACAAGTGTATTTGAACATCAGCAAAAAAGTATTAAAAACACAGAAATGATTAACTTGTCTTAAAATATGTGTATGACATCATATTTATGATACATGATGTGCAAAATTATTAGTGTCCCAAACTCCTTGAAGGGGTGTTATCTTTGATTTTATTCTTTGTACTGTAAGTTTATGTCCTCATTAACATTATTGTTAATATCTAAATAACAGGAGTAAAGATAATATAACTAATAAGTTTATGTGGTTAGCTCCCATGAATGCATGTTTTTAACTATTTAACTCTGATCAATTTTCCCCTTTGGGTACGTGAATGATATTTACATTTGTGCTTGTTTTCCCTCACAGGAGACTCTAAGGTACAGATTATTTTGGAAGTGATATCAAGAGGCACTCACGGAGGGGGCAGGAAAGTCACACAGGGAAGGGAAGGGATCCTAATGAGCAGGCTACTGGTGAGGGCCCCTGAGGTTTAATTCCACTGAAGATCTCTGGGAAATGGTGTGGCACATGGCTTAGAGTTTTTTCTTATAAAGGGGAGAGAAATCTGAGTTCTCTTTTATCCGACTCCCATCAGTCACTGGTTGATGGTTTTCCTCATGAGAACTCACTTCTCTGTACTCTGGCCTTCCCCAAATGGCCAGAGAAAGCCCTTAGGCAGAGAATCTGTAAGAGAAACACTACAGGAATTCTGTAAGGGAATACATTTGTGTTGCATTTGTACGGCAACAAATTAAATATCCTAGATGAAATGGATGCATTCCTAGGAAAATGAAAAATACTAAAACTAGCTCAAAAAGAAATTGCAAACCTAAATAGACTTGTACAAGGAAAGAGATTGAATTAGTAACAAAACAACTTCCCACAGAGCAAATTCCAGGTCCATATGGCTTCACTGATGAATTTTGTCTAACATTTAAAGGAGAATTAGCACCAAGCCTTCACAAAACATCCTAAAAATAGAAGAAAAGACAACATGTCTCAGCTCATTCTATTAGTCCAGTACCACACTGATACTAAAATGAGGCAAAGACATTTTAAGAAAACTGCAGACCAATATCCCTTATAAATACAGACACTCAAATGCTCCACAGAATACTAGCAAATCAAATCCAGCAACATATACAAAGTTGTGGACCAAAACCAAGTGCGATTATCACAGGCATGGAAGGTTACTTTAACACATAATAATAAATTGATGTAATGTGCCATGTTACTAGAATAAAGGGCAAATACTTCATGATTTTCTGCATACATGCATACAGAGTTTCTGACAGGATCCAACAGCCACTCACGGTTTAAAAAAAAATACAACCCTTCCCTATAAACTAGGCATAGAAAGAATTCTATTTATATGAAATATCTAGAATAGGCAAATCCATAGAAATAGAAACTGAATTAGAGTTGCCAGGCCTGGAAGGAGAGAGGACAGGGAATAACTGCTAATGCGTGCAGGGTTTCTTTCTGATGGTAAAAATCGTTCTCCGGTTAGAGAGCAGTAATGTTGTACAATTCTGTACTAAAAACTCCACTTAATTGACACTTATAAAGTATCTGCTTTATATTATGTAAATTATATCTCAAGACAGCGTATATAAAAAATCAAATAAGAGACTGTACGGGTAAATGAGTAGAAGCAGTTTTCATACAGAGAAATGAAGGTAACTGTAAGAGTGGGAAAAACAGCTTTCAAAGGAGGCAAGAAGTGGTCAGATTATAGATATCTTTGAGACTCAACCAGGCTTACTGTTTAGAAGAGAGAGGTCTTGAATGAAGCCAAGATCTGTAGCTTAGAGGGTTAGAACAACAACAAAAATGCTAGGGAGGGTGGTGAGTGCAGCTGATTCTGGAAAGGAGTATAGATTTTATTTGGGACATGATGAGCATGAGGAAATTAAGAGATAGGCAAGTGAAGACGTCAACTAGACAGCCAGATATGGTTGTCCAGATTTTAGAAGAAAGCTCTGGATTATAAATGGAAATTTCAAAAATCTGTGACTACATGAAACAAACGATCAAGAACTGAGTAAAGAGAACCAAACAATGAATGTTGGGACATTCCAGTATTGAGTTGGGGGCAGAGCAGTGAATGAGTCAGGGAGGAAGTGACCAGTGAGAATAGAATAAAATCAAGAGATTGTGGTGCTTCAGAGATTAAGTGGAGAAAGTATTTCCAGGAGAAGGAATATTCCCTTGGTATATGATTTCATAGAATGTGTCATTTCTGTGACTGTACATTTATTTGCTTTTCTCCTGATATTTCTCTTTACTAGCCTCTGCCAATTTCTATTGTGATAACAGAGGGCATGTCTACTTTCAGTGACTCTGCGAACAGGAATGAGAATTCATTTATTCAATAAAATAAGTGAATATACATGATGTCAGGGGCTGTTCTGTGTTGGGGTTTTATTTTTCTGAACAAATGCAAACCCATGTGTTCATGGAGCTTAACTTCTAGTGGGAAGATAGACTAGTATTACCTTACAGAACTTTCTGTGATCATGAAAATGTTCGACACCGCTACTTAATATGGTAGCCAAAGTTGTAGGTGGATAAAATGTGGCTAATGTGGCTGAGAAACTAAATTTTTAATTTTGTTTGATTTTAATTATTTAAAATTTAGATTTAGAGAGCCACACATGGCTTGTGTTTGCTGTATTGTAGGCATAGACGGCAAACTTTAACATTGTAAGTAAATGATCATATTGGAGGCAGGGAAAGACCTGGAAGGTCGCAACTCACAACGGGCAAGGTGTGCCTCATTAAGAGACAACAGAAAGCCCACTGGTGTGTTCAGTAGTGTTGAAAATTTTGCCCCCTCATGAAGAAGCACTGGGAACAACAAGCATTATTGCACAATTTCCGATGCATGCCAATCATTCACAAAATGCTGTACATAAAGACATGGTTTTATTCTTGCCAAATGTTAGAAATTTTTGCTTGAAGGTTTGATTGCTGGTGTATTATATTACCCAGTACAGGTTCAACTATTTATGACTTTGTCTAAATACTTTTTGACAACCATTGTAAAGAAAATATTTTCCACTTGTTCTTTTCATGTATTCACCATCCATTTGCTTACTAGTCTTCTTTCATTTGTTTCATGCAACTGCTCATTTCTAGGTTCTGAAGATTTTCTGATAGTCAAACAAAGGGGCCTATTTCAGCATCTTTTAATAATACCATCATAGAAAAAAACTCTACCCCCTTGATTTCGACACTTTTGTACTTGCATTGTTATTTTTCTCTTTTGTAGTAACTATTGCAACATCTTTCAAACTGGATACAAGTTTTTCAGTCTCCTCTGATTTGGTTTTCCCACTGTTATAAATGTGACATAACTTTCTATATCATAACCTTCTCTATATCAAATATTTTTGGTGAATGCTGTGCTGCTATACATGGAGAAAAAGGCCATCATTTTCAGGATTTTTTCAATGCAACCTCTGTCTTTACAGAGTAAAACCCCGCACATCTGTACATGTTAACTGTGTTCATGAGCCAGACTTAACCGTTTGCTAAAGGTCTTTAAAAATGAGTTTGTTATTGGATACTGTATTACCCAGTGAAAAACAATCCCTATGAATTAACTTCAACCTTTCTTGAAATTATTAAATTATATATATATTCACTTTGAATATCTTTCAGGGTCATTTAGTTTTTTCTATGAAGTATTTCAAACATTCAGAAAAGTATAGAGAATAATATGACTTATTCCATGACCAGTTTTATCGAGGCTTAAGACTTTGAAATTTGATTAACGTCAATTTGAGAAGAAGAAAAATGTTAGAAGTGTATGGGAAGCTCCGTGTACCTCTCAGCGGGCTCTTCTCCTTTCTCCCCTGAACCTGGCAATCGCACGCATTCTTCTGTGTTTATCGTATGCATTTCTTATTTCTCTTAAAGTGCCTGTTAGTAAACCCATGGTGTTTTGCCTTTTAAGAAAATCTCTATAGAAGACCTTACTTTTGTATATTATGCCGCTGGTATTTCTGAAGCCAAAAATTTAGCTGATAAGTAATTTCTTTGAAGTGACACATGGTGGATGTTTCTGTTAAAAACCTCTAACCGTTCAGCAGTTAACTTTCAGTTTCCATCAACAGTGATCCCTGTAAATACATTTCCCCCCTTTGCTTGACTCTGTCTCTCCACTGGGAACCTGTTCCCTAGGCTTTCAACCCCCTCTGTTGGTGGGCAGCCCGGCCTCTGCCTTTACAAACAACAGGACCTTTCTGAATGACTGTCAGCAGCTATTCACAGCCATTTTTTATGTTGATGAATATACTGGAAAAAGTTATATATTCTGTATGTGCAATAATTAGAAATTATTTGTTTATTCAAGTATAAAGCACCTAATATGTGGCAGGTGTGCTAGCATGGGTGATAGAACAGAGAACAGAAATGACACAGTCCTGTTCTCCAGCAAATTTAAATCCTACTTGGAGAGACAGACCAAACAAAGAACAAAGCAAAGGAAAACAAAGCAAAACAAAACAAACAAGGAAAAAAAACAAGTAAAAAAGTGTTAAGGCATAAAAATAATGACAAGTTCTAAAATGCCCTATGGGGGTGGAAACTGGTGTCAGAGAGAGAAAATAGGAGAAGAGGACTTGCATTCTTTGGGAGAAATAGTGAACCCCTGCTCTGAGGAAAGAACATTTAAATCAGACACAAAGGCAGAGCAGTAATTAACTACTATTGAAAAAGAAGTAAAAGCCAACGTGAAAGGCCTGAGGCAGGACAGTGCTTGGTGGGTCCATGAAGTGATCCAGATTTCGAGGAGTAACTGGTGGTACCTAATATGCAGAGATTGGGGTGGCCACCAGAATGTCAGTGTTATTTATTGGTTTATTTGTTACATATGTCTGTCGCATGGGTCAGAAAACTGTAACAGGCATTAATGACACAGCTTGACCCTGCCCTACATCCGCCAGGGAAAACAAAACCAGAAGATACTATGGGCTGACTTTGACAAATCAGTGTCACAAAATCCAAAAATTACCTATGTCTATTCATATAATCTTAGCCCACCTCTCCTGCTTTCCCTTTCCCTTATGAAAATCCAAATAGAAGATTGCACTTCAAATACAGAAGAACCCTGGCAAGTTGTGTTAAGATGCATCAAGTAGTTTTAGTCATCACACTAAAATATTTCACTGATGTCTATTAATTGTTTACAACTCTGGGCATCCATCTAAATGGAAATCCTCAAAGGCTCAATACCCAGAATCAGTCTCCCAGTCTCAGGTACATATTGTATTTGTGGTCAGTGTGTGCCTTGCTAATTTTTCTTTTCCTGAACTGTCATAGCAGAAGAATATCTCTTCCAATACATATATTCTTTAGCTATGATTATGAAGTCAATAAAGCATGAAATCAATTATTAAGGTAACTTTTCAGAACTATCTCCTGCCTCTTTATGGGCTGCTCTTACTTCTTAGAGCTTTGATGCTATTCATATTTTTCACTTTTTGGATATGTAGCTGGCATTTCCCTGCAGTCACTAGGCACTGATAATACCCTCTCTTCCTCGTTAATTTCCATTTGGCATATAGTGAATGTTTTTCATAGCCTTAAGCATGAATGTATTCACACATTTTTGTCTTCTCTCATTTTTAATTTTACTCTTCCAGACTAAGGAGGATAATTTCATTTGCTTCTGTTGGGATGAAGATGAACTTAACATTTTAGCTTCTCTGCTCTGAAGAATTTTAAATCACTCTCTGTAATTACTAAAATTGTATTATATTGTTTATCAAGTAAAGGTGATAGCATGATAGATTTTGTGTGAATACAAGGAAAAAACAAACAAACTTGGATCCCATTGTCTTGACTTCTTTCTAGCACCATGTGCAATTTAGGTCCATGACTGGCTGTCTAATTCGTGAGGCCCGGTCCAAGATTACAACGCAGGACCTCTTATTCAGAAAAATGAATAATAATTTTAAAACAGCAAGAACAGGACATTAAACCAAGCCTGGGGCACTTTTGAGGACAAGGCCCGCTGCCATGGCGCGAGGTGCGTGTCCCTGAAGCTGACCCTGTGCAGGTCTTTGGAGCAGGTGGCAGCTGGGACTTAACTTTATAAGGATATTAATATTTCAAACCAGTTTTATAATAAAATTTCATATTGTTTTTGCAATAGAAAAATTTATAAAAATAATAAAGTGAATGACTATATTTATTTAGAACGCTATCACTCTGTTTTGGCAGAGTATTGTGGTGAACAGAAATATGTAGTTAATGAGAAAACACTTTTATTTCAAATTAATTGTTGACTGTGATGTTACGATTTGGATTACCCTGAGCGCTCAAGAGCAAGATTGCTTGGCTTCCAAGTGTGGGTGATTGGGTGTAACTCCTTACTTCTCGATACCTAAGTGTACACACACACTGAGGGATAGGGAAAATCGATCTCATAGGTTTCTTATGCAGATTATTACATGTAAAGTCTTTTGAATAAGCCTACTCAGTTATTTCAAATCCTTTTTTATGTTTTAGTTTTGCATCGGCGGATACAATACCACAAGCTTAGTTTACTTTCTCCTTCCTGGTTATGAATTAATGTCCAGTATAATATTAAAAGTATTTCATGCTATTTGTCTAGAATTAAAAATTTGACAGTTACCAAATAAGACGGTTCACGATGGTAGAAATTAATGACTCATTTTTTCTGTAAGTATATTTAAAGGATTTTTAAAATCTGTACCCTAGGATATATATCTATTGGTTCTAGAGAAAGAGGGTCTGCAGGCTGCTTCTGATGTGTGCCTCAACAGGGATCAAACCCACAACCTAGACATGTGCCCTGACTGGGGATCAAACCTGCAACCTTTTGTTGTACAAGATGACACTCCAACCAAGTCACCCAGCCAAAGCTAAAGGGTTTTTCTTTTTAAATCTTTCGTTTGAGCTTCTCCTCACCCTCACCATTTGCCTTATGAACTATCAAGCAAAACAGAGATAAACTCATAGATCAGGAACAGGCTGACAGTCTTGGATAGGGTTGGGGTGCTGGGTAGGGGGGTGGAGGGATTGAGTAAAAAAGAAAAAATATAGAAAAAAGTCATGGACATGGACAGCAGTGTGGTGATTGCTAGGGAGAGGTGGACAGGGGGATGAGGAGGAGGGTATAGGGGGGTAAATGGTGTTGGAAGGAGACTTGGTTTGGGGTGGTCGCAATGCAGTGTATGGAAGATGTGTTGTGGAACTGTGCACCTGAAACTTGTATAATTTTGTTAACCAGTGTCACCCTAATAAATTCAGTAGAAAGGAAAATAAATCATTAGAGCAATCCAGTTAATTGTGTTACAGTTAAGTTACATAACTATAGAATCTAATTTAATCCAATTAAGATGAATTCTAAGTCTTGGTATTTTAGACATTCTTAAATGCATTTAAAAGCAAGCTTGTTTGGAAGCAATCCATTGTGATTAATGTGTGTTATTTTCTTTTATTTTTATGTGACTAAATAATACATCTTTTATATTAATATGAATTATATTTATTGGTAATGATTAACAATCTGTTTGTACTTTATTGGGAAGACACACTAATTTACAATCTACAAACTGAATCTCTACCATCCTGAAACACCATCTGAAATATTTAGTTTAAGAATTAAATTCAGGACTATACCAAACAGTAATCATACTAACTATATTTTATTTTCAGTACTGGTGGGAAATGTATTGTAAACTAGCTCAGATAAGATAGATTTTAAGAAACTCTTAATTTTGAGAAATATGCTTACAACAGAATACTCTAGTTAGAAATAGTTGCTAAGTAATAGGGTCCTAATGCTTGTAGGCATTTTGCATTTAGGGTTGTGAGAACCTATGGAATCATTGAATAATATAATTTCTTTTTGGTTTTGGAAGTAAAATGCAAGTAAAAAACAGTATTCTCAAGTATCACACAGTTTCTAACCATGCCATGAACTTGACCCCTTCTTTCTCCTGTGCCTCTCATTATATAATATCTATATTCAATCTCTTTTTCTTATATCAGACAGTATTACCGAAGTCTTCACTAACATCTACGTGACGAGTTTTGGCCCTGTCTCAGATACAGATATGGTGAGTTTTTTATGAAATAGTATTTTTACTTCACATAATGCAAAATTGAGAGGGGTAATTTTTTTAGAATAAACAAGTATGTTTAGTGTTATGGAATTATATGACTGTCCCATGCCTATTAAGGCTAAACCATCATATGGAGAGTTTTGGATATTAATTCTTTTGTATCTGTGGTGCACCATTCTGGCTTGGGTGTTCAGATTAGTGCTTTATATTTTACCATATTTTTCGGAGTATGAGACACACTTTTTTGCCACATTTTTTGCTTCAAAAATTGTCCCCCTATTTTCCTCCTCTAAAACCTAGGTGCATCTGGGGTCCGCACCATAAGATGCACCTAGGTTTTAGGGGAGGAAAATAGGAAAAAAATTTGGAAGCAAAAAATGTGGTAAAAAAAGTGTGCCTTATAGTCGAAAAATACGGGTACTTCCTTTCATAACTTGTATCACCAAAAAGGCAAGAGCTAAAAGCATTGGTGAGGATGTGGAGAAAATCAACCCTTGTGCACTGCTGGTGGGGATATAAAGTGGTACAGCCACTGTGGAAAACACTATGGAGGTTCCATAGAAAATTTAAAATTTGATCTGTATGATCCAGCAATCCCACTGCTGGGTGTATATATAAAGAGAATGAAAACAGGCTCTCAAAGAGCTCTCTGCAGTCCCATGTTCACTGCAGCATTATTCACGACAGCCAAGATAGGAAGCATGGTACATATGACCGCAGTGGAATATTATTCAGCCCTGAGAATAACAAAATCCTGCCATTTGCTACAAGATGGTTTGACCTTAAGGACATTATGCTAAGTAAATTAACAGAGAAAAACAAATTCCACATGCAGCACTTATATATGGAATAAAAATATCAGACTGATAGAAACAGTGCATAAAAATGTCATTGCTATGGTCTGGGAGTAGGGATACACCCTATACCCACCTCTCCCTGTCCCTACAGCTACAAAATAGTAAGGTCTGAGAGTCTAATGTAAAACACGGTGACTCTAGTTGATAACACTGTAATGTATAATTGAAATGTGAGAAAAGAGTAGAACTTCAATGTTGTCACACATACACACAAAAGATAAACATTTAGGGGTACTTGCCAGAACTGATTTGTCTGAATATCCTGCCTGGTGACCGAAAACTCACTGCATGCCAATTATTTGAAGCCATGCCAAGGAATGACAATACACCCAGACCATGAAGAAAAGCAGCAAGAAAAGTCCCTTGTCTTACTATGACCTCAGAAATTCCTTCCAGTCCCCTCCATTGACAAAGCCTAACATTGCACCAGCTGGCTAAAGAGCAATGTTTACAGCAGGAATGTCAAACTCATTTTCACCAGGGGCCACATAGGCCTCGTGGTTGCCTTCAAAGGGCTGAATGTAATTTCAACTCCTTAACAGTTAAGGAGTAGTTACTTTTATACAGTCCTAAAATTATTTTGGCCCTTTGAATGCAACCACGAGGCTGATGTGGTCCCCGGGGAAAATAAGTTTGCTATCCCTGGTTTACAGAGTCCCTCTCAAAGGAGGAATAGGAGGGTTGATTTGCAGCTGTAAGTTGGAGAGTCAATACACTGATAATCGATACATAATGATATGTAAAATGGGGAGGATTTCGAGTAAGAGCAAGAGATGGTTTGATCACTCAGCAGGTACTATTTGTTGATTGTCCAAATCTAGAGAAGTATTATGAAGCTGGAGACTATGAAACCTGAGTTATCTATATAAATATGTAACACAGACATGTACAAATGTACGTACTTACTCATATTGTAAATATCTTACTGAAGATAGAACTTATTTAAAAACATGTATATATTTTGTGGAAAGAAATGATTTGGTCTTTCTGATGATCAAATGGAGTGATTTTTCCATCTTGATATTATTTTTGCTGGAGAGCAAGATAATGAGGTACAGTTTGAATTTATATTAATACACATGGCCAGGTCAAGAAATGAAACTTGGCTCTGACACTTTAATTAGAAAGAAATTTATTATGAGGTGGAGGGAAAGTATACCCATATCATTATCAGCCATAAGTGGCTTACAGAAGCAATTAATTAATGGCAAAAAGTAAAGAATAAATTTAATTTCACTTTTGGCGTCTTAGCAGATACACTCATTTCCACGTAGTGTGCACGCAGAGCAGCAAGCCCTAAACCCCTAAGTCTTCCTGTTCAGGTCAGTGAAGTAGATTTGTTGTGACATTAGCCGGAGAGGAAAAACCAGTGTAGCAAAAAGAATTAAGAACCAAAAGAACAAGCACACACATGCACGCTCACACAAGAACTGCACTTCAGAGTTATTAACCAGTGCGATTGTCCGAAGAAAGTTGCAGGTCTAAATCATAATGAAAGATTGTAATTACAGTGCCTGCAAGTAAGTTGAAAATCTTTTATTTTAACATTTAAAAATTATGATTAAGAAGGTAATAATTAAACTTTGGAATGTGCTTAGTAGCTGATAATTTACAAAGTCTGTAGTAGGCGTGTGCATTTTAGCAATTTATAACTCACTTCTCATTAATTTTTCTCCTTGGTTTGTATAAGGATGACTTTTCCCATATTAGTAAACACTTTCTGTGTGTGTGTGTGTGTGTGTGTGTGTGTGTGTGTATTCTTAAGGTATAAGTGGTATAGCCACCAACTTTTCCACCAAAACCTAGGCTAAGAACTGCAGCTCAAATGGCTAACTCTTGCAATGCTAAGTGTTAAGGCTCAAACTTAAACAATGGAGACTTTGAAGTCATGAGGGGCAAATTCTGAACAGAGTTTATCATTAAGCTATTAAGCAAGCTATTAAGTGGTGATCTTGGTAATTTACTGATCATATTGATCTCATCGGTTCATACTTTTCTATCTTATGAAAACAGTGTGCAGTGCAGTATCTGATTCCCTGAAGCTATTAGGAAATTATGCATTTTGGTGATTAACATTATAGGAAGGTTTAGAGAGTTATTACATGTCCATAATTGGGTTAAAAATTGACACTGGATGTAGCTGTTAACCTTTATCAGAAGTTTTCATTTGCAAATGTAGCTAAAGAAACCTGCTACAAATATGGTAAATACTATACATTGAGGGTAAAGTCATGATGTTTACTCACTTTAAAGCTGTCATGCAGGAGTTAATTATTGGAAGGTTGTTGCTATTTTGGAAGGATAGTAATTAGACTTGGTGAACATTCACTCATTCAACTACTATTATTCAGTACCCATCTATAGTTTTAAAACTGTTTTTCAAAATGATATTCAGAGACACTTGCACTGGAATCACTAGGAGTTATTTATTAAAACCTTTATTTCCTAGACTCCTTCTAAAATCTGTGAGGTCATAATTGCCACTTGTAGGACATGACAGTCTATATTTTAACAGAATGAGTTATTTGTATAGGATGAATTCTTGGGGGATTGGGCAAATGGTGGCACCGTTCACTGGGATATGGAACAAGGAAAGTTTTCTGTGCTTTTGTTTTGGTGTTTGGGACCAAGTATTTATGTTGCAGACATACTGTGCTGCTGTGAGTAATTTAGTGGGAAATGTCTAGCTAGCAGGCATGGCTCAGGAGCTCAGGAGGGGAGCATAGAATGCAGATGGTTTGGAGAACCATGTGATGGTAGTCGTGACCACAGGCACATCCATAAACTGGTGTAGGAAAAACAGGTTAGTATGAAATGGTCCTCTGGCTTTCACAGAAACTTTAGAAAACGAAAGGTTGAAAAAGACTGCCTAGGAGACTGAGAAGGAACAACCGTGGATGTCTGTTAAAATAAAAGGGGATTTGAACAAACGTCAGAGTCCACTGCCTTTTATTCCTTATCAGATGCAATGATGATGTGCAATAGTCAGGTATCTTTCTCGCTTACAGCCCTCAGCCAAGGTAGGATATGTTTTGTTTGATAATGAAACAAACCCATAGGTTTCACCCACAGCAAAAACCTCTCCTAGGGAATGGGGTAACAGTTCCACAGCAGAGGGGAAATAAAGGTAGTTGACCTAGTTTGACTCTATCATTTTCCATTTTGTGGGAACTGAGAACATCCAGTCACAGCACTTATTCAGAAAAGAGGCATTCCCTACCATCCTCTCATTATTTTTGCATAAATACCAAACAGCTATGTCTTCTGACCATGAAGTGGTATTTTAATTAAAATATATATAAATTGCAGATGTTTCATGTCCTTTTCCCAGGTTGCCAGGGTGGAACCTGTCTTCTTGGGAGGGGTACCCTGAACTTCTATGCCTTTATTAAAGATAATAACTATTACCCATTGGTGTCAGCCCCATTCACTTTCCAGGAGACATCACTGCATTTAGATTGTTGGCAGACACAGAAGGTCTCAGATCCCATGATGAGGATTTTCCCAAGGGTTTCCCACAACACCAGGAGAATGTGGTTTTAATGCCAATGCAGGAGGGTATAGCAAAAGTAGGAAGAGAACAAGTGTCTCATATTGTAGTAAAGCCAAGAAAAAGATTCGAATGTGTCATTGGATGGAGAACAAGGAGGTATTTACTGATCGTGGTAAAAGCAACCAGATTGCAGCGGGCTGAGCGTGTGGGAGGTGAGGAAATGGGGAACGAGTGGAGGCGACATTTTCGAGCAGCATGACTGAGGAGAGGGGGTGAGACAGAGGGCAGTAGCTGTGAGCCAGTGCAGCTAACTCTCTGCGAGGCTTTTATGTTTTAAAGACTGCAGTGAACTTCTCACTGCTCTCTGAGCCTGCCATTATCTTTAACAACTCTCTGGCCTCACACATGTTTTTCCCTGTTTTTGTTATGCTTTGCTCCTCCTTTGCCAGCTGGAGGTCTTTCATGAACTCAGGGCCAAACTCAGATTTCACCCTCTCTGATGTTTCTCTTTCTCTAGACTACTCCAAGCGGAGTCAGCCCTTCTTGTCCCTGTGCTCTGCCACATGGCGTTCACACATTTCTCATGACTCTTCACACTGGATAATACAAATCTTTACATGTCTTTCTTCTTACTGCAATCCGAGCTACTCGAAGGCACGAGTTGTATTTGTTCATTTCAGCAAGACTGACTAAGTACACATTCTGTGTCTGTCACAGTGTCGGGAGCTGAAAACTGGTGGAGCCAGTGCTGCCTTCAAATTGTTCACAGTGTATGTGTGTGCACGTGTGGGTGGCAGGGGGAGGGTGGAAAAAAAATAATTTCAGAACAGTGTGATTCTGCTTTTATTAAAATATTTATGGATTAATATGGTAGTGGAAGGGATGCGGGTAGAGGATATCCACATCTGAGAAGAGTTCCCCAAAAAGAAAAGAGCAAAGGAGGACAAATATGGTTGGCTGGCCAGCGATATAATGAAAAGAGTGCTTGAGCACAAATTAGAACTGATTGAGTTTAGTAAAATATAAAAGTTCAGTGGAATAAGAGCCTAGAATGCTCTTAGAGATTTGAAAGGCGATGAGGCTAGAAAATAACTCAGAACCAGATCGTAAACAGATGTATAGCCCATTTTGGCTCCCCAAAAGCCAAAACATTCCTAAATAAAACTAAAACATACCGTAGTTACCAGAGAACTTATTATGGCATGGCTTTTGAAATATATGTCAACATTCTTCAAAATGTAACAATTATATATAATAAAAGCCCACTGTGATAAGTTTAATGCATTTATGCGAACACAACCAAGCCAACGTTTCCACTAGTGAATCTAAGAATCAGGGTATTGCATGCTGGTGACTTTGCTGTAAGATATCTGAGAGTTTCCTTCCATCTGATTCTGCTGATGACTTTCTCCTCATGCCCCCTTTGTGCTGTCATTGCCAGGATCCTTGTCACAATATTTAATTTCCAATGAATCCTCTCATTCATTCATTCATTCATAGACTAATTTTGCTTATTTCCTATGTTCCAGGCAAATTATTAGATGCTGGTGGCACAGCATGTAAGAAGGTGATTATGGTCCTTGTTCTCAGAAGTAAAAGTTGGCCAAATGTTGGGGTGAGGAGGGAACAGACTGCAGTAGAGATCAATGAGTAGCAAGATGGAGCACGAGGCATCAGAGGCGCCGCCATATCAGTGCTGCTGCGGGAGAGAATGGGGAATGGGGAGAGAATTGCTGAACACCAGGCCAGAGAGGTGAGGGTGGGGGAGGTTATACTGGGTCTTGGGGGCTGTGAGAAAGCATCTGGACTTCATTGCAAGGACTTTAGAAATTCTATGGTCCAAGCTCAGCAAGGCTTCATTCATGGTGTCAGGTGCATCCTGTAGTTTTATCTACACTTTTAAATATCAACGAGTCCGGGAAGTCCTATTTAAACCTCAATTTCTTATGTCATTTAGATCTTCTTTTTTTCTCAGGTGTGTTCACAGCTAAAGGATGTACAATGGGTGATAGTCCATGTTCTACTCTTCTCCACTTTCTGGGTCTCCCAGAGTTGAGGCAAGAAGGGAGGCTATAAAAAGGAGCATAAACATTTTTTACTTAACTTGTTCTATTGATAATTTCTCTTGGCAGTCAATGCCATTTGAATGGCTGGTAGATAAACACAGGGTCTTTCATGGGGCACACTTGGGATTCTCTATGATGTCCTTATTACTCCAAACACCAAAAAACAACCGCAGCTTATTCTTCAATGGGCTGCTTGTGGCCTCCTCCTCAGCCTCTGCCTGGTACTTTACTTTGTGACCTTTGGTATAGGTGTTCCCTCCCTCGTCAGGACATCCTTTTGTTGAGTATGGGAAATGGGGAGAAGAATACTTTGGAGGTGATTTAAACCAGGTTACTCTGAGGTTCAGTTTCTAAGAACTTTACACATATTATCTCACTTTATCTTTACAAGAGTTTTAGAAAGTACAACCGATTTTATTATTAACACCACTTTACAGATAAGTCAATTTAAATAGAGACTGAACCTGCTCAAGTTCAGATAGTCTGGTCTATCTGATTTAAGAGCCCACACCCTTAACATCTATTTCATATTACTCAATTTGTTTTTCTTATTGATATCCTTCAGTTTTGTGTGAGTCAGTTTTAAATGTGGAAAGACTTTGACAGAGATTATAAAACTCCAATGTCAGCCTTGCAACTAATTTCTCCCTGTTGTCTTTCATAATCCATGCATTTATTGATCTATAAAAGAAGGAAACTTCACTCTAATGTCCTGCCTCTGAGAATTTATTTTCTGTATGGTATAATGAAAAGAACTTGGTGTAGGAAACTTAAAGTTTGAGTTCAAATTTTGGCTTTCTCTCTATTATTTTTAAATGAATGTGGCTTTGAAAGTGGTCTCTATCTATGAAATGCTGATATCTTTGCATACTTAATAAGCTTATTATGAATTTTAAATAACAAATTATATCAAAGTGAATTGCAATGAACATGTTATAACTATTAACCATTTTGAATGCTTCGCTTATATGTATTTTAAAAATTTACTATTATAATCTGAATTTTTAGCATGAGTTTTTAATTTGCTTGTGAAACTTGCCTGGCATCCAGTTCCAAAGGATAGCCCAGACACCCCACCTGCACAGCGGTCTGAACGTGTTGCATCTATGCTATTCTGCATTCCATTTGTGTGAGCTTCTTTGCATGATAGTGTTTCATGATCTTGTATCAGTTGAATTTATGGACACTGTGCTGTTCTGTTTTTAAGCTTCTTACTTTCTGTGATTTTTGAAGTGCTAATAATACTGGCTTAAATTTGTTGTTCAGCCTCTTTGAGCATCAACAAAAGCATTTGAGTTTAACCATCACTGTATTTTTCAGAGTTGTTTAATTGCTACATACATGCTTTATAAATCCAATTTTTCTTTGTTACATAAGAAACACACTGATTGGAATTCACTCAGAGGAGACTAGCCTTTATGAACAAAAAGGGAATAATGAAGTAAACTTTGGTACTTTAAAATACACTCAGTAAATCAAAGTAAGTGAGAAATCACTCCAAAAGCAGTCCTACCGTTTGGATGTTTTAGTGAGTAGATACGATTAATCAGAAACAGGCTACAAGCAGTGACATAATTAATGTACCCAGGCACTAAAAATATGCTCTCTCCACTAAGTTAATGTGTCCTTGGAATCACGTTTATGCAACAAACTATGCAATAGAAGGGAATTTCTTTGTTTGCAATACAAGTCATGGAAATAATGGTTAGTGGTAGTAAAATATTGGACTGAAAACTATATCCTTCCCTTGGTTTTGCCCCTAACAAGCTTAGAAACAGGAAATTCACTGAATTTATCTATAACCTCATCTATGAAAAGGAAAGTTGGGTTACATTTCTTATAAAGAGTTCTTTAGAGCTGGAAGTTTATGGATTCTTTCACTTCAGTTCTATCTAACAATCCGTCTCAGGTCTCCTGTGCATTGGCCATAGGGTAGCTGCATGCTCCCATGCCCTTGTGAGTTTTTGTTTTTTCCTAACTTTGCTCTGTACTTGTTTGTGTACTCTCCGAAGGATTTTGTATATGGTTGTGTTATTATTTATTTCTTTTAGAATCTCAGTTCATGGGTTCAAGTCCTAAGTTTGGATGAAGAGGTTGCATTGTTCCCTATTGCTCTGGCAAATTTCTTGTAACACACAAATCGCGTTATTACTGTTACTGTACATACTTGTGGCACACTTGAAGTTTATTTCAAGAAATCTTTCAAGAATATTCTTTTTAATATTGAGAATATGCATTTTATATGAATTTAAGGCAATCACATGTAAATAATTGGTTTGGAAATACTGTTCTTCTTAGTGGATATCTAATTGGTTGTCTCATTATCCTTCCTTTTTAATCATTAAAACAGTGAGTGTAAACCTATATTTTAAATAGACTCAATGATAATTATAAATCTTCTTTTATGGATTTTGTTTGAGAGTTGATTATTTCATCATTTTTAATGTGGCTAATGAAAAGCTCATATTAGGCACACAATAAATATATCTTTTTCTTCTTCACTAGTGTTTATGTAACTATTAATGTTTTGTTCAATCCATTGTGTCATTTAGTAATAATCTTTTTGTGTGTTTGTTTTTTTATTATTGTTCAATTACAGTTTTCCCCATTTTCCCACATTACTCTCCCCTGCCTTACCCACCTTTCACCACCCACATTATATCCACCCCCCAGCTGTCCTTGTCCATGGGTCCTTCATACATGTACATTGACTGACCCATCTTCTGCTTTCCCCTGTTACCCTCCATCCCTCTCCCCTCTGGTTACTGTCAGTTTGTTCTTTATTTCAGCTCCTCCTTTTCTATTTTGCTTGCTTGTTTTGTTGATTAGGTTTTGCTTATAGGTGAGATCATATGGTATTTGTCTTTCACTGCCTGGTTTATTTCACTTAGCATAATGCTCTCCATATCCATCCATGCTGTCACAAAGGGTAGGAGTTCCTCCTTTCTTTCTGCTGTGTAGTATTCCATTGTGTAAATGTACTGCAGTTTTTTGACTCACTCATTTATTTATGAACACTTAGGCTGTTTACAGCACTTGGCTATTGTAAATAGCGCTGCTATGAACATTGGGGTGCATAGGTTCTTTTGATATAGTGTTTCAGGATTCTTAAGGTATAGTCCCAGCAGTGGTACTGCTGGGTCAAAAGGCAGTTCTATTTTTATTTTGTTGAGAAAATTCTGTACTGTTTTCCACAGTGGCTGTGACAGTCCTTGTTCCCACCAACAGTGCACTAGGGTTCCCTTTTCTCCACAATCTCACCAGCATTTGTTGTTTGTTGATTTGTTTATGATGGCCATTCTGATTGGTGTGAAGTGGTATCTCATTGTGGTTTTAATTTGCATCTTTCTGATGACTTGTGATGCTGAGCATCTTTTCATATGTCTCTGGGTCCTTTGTATGTCCTCCTTTGAGAAGTGTCTGTTCAGGTCCTTTGCCCATTTTTTAATTGGATTGTTTGTCTTCCTGTTGTGAAGTTGTGTGAGTTCTGTATATATTTTGGGGATCAAACCCTTGTCCAAGGTATCATTGGCAAATATATTTTCCCATACAGTTCATTGCCTTTTCATTTTGTTGATGTTTTCTTTAGCAGTGCAGAAGATTTTTAATTTGATGTAGTCCCATTTGTTTATTCTTTCCTTTATATTCCTTGCTCTAAGGGATGTGTCGGTGAAGATATTGCTATGTGGAATATCTCAGATTTTTCTGCCTATGTTCTCCTGTAGGACTTTTATGGTGTCATGACATATTTATGTCTTCTATCCATTTTGAGTTTGTTTTTTGTATGGTGTAAGTTGGTGTTCAAATTTGTTTCTTTTTTTTTTTTTTTGCATGTAACTGTCCAGTTCTCCCAACACCATTTGTTGAAGAGCCTATTTTTACTCCATTTTATGTTCCTGTTCCCTTTGTCAAACATTAATTGATCATAGAGACATGGGTTTATTTCTGGGCTCTCTATTCTGTTCCACTAATCTATGTGTCTGTTCTTATGCCAGTACCAGACTGTCTTGATTACAGTGGCCTTATAACATAGTTTGATATCAGGTATTGTGATCCCTCCTTGAAACCATCTGTCCATTTATGTGAGGGAGTTTAATCAGAACTAGATGTTGTAACTTGCAAAGTCACCTAAGTATAAGTCACAGTACCCTGTGAACAACTGAATGTGGCAGCACGTGACCACTCCTAGTTGCAGGTCCTTTTCTTCCTGTAGGACACTTTACATATGACCAGAATCTACTTATGGACATTGTGAGAATGCCAATATCATTCCATATATTATCTAATAGCAAAGCTTCATTTACTTCCTATATTCCCATAAGAATTCTGTATAAAAATAAAGATTCTAACAATTTCTTCCTGTACCCAAATGGATGTACATATTCTACTTTGTAAACCATTGCTCTAAGCTGATAATCCTGCTTCTGCTCACAGGTTTTGGTTTTCTCTTCATTTATGTAAAGTGCAGTTACAGATTTTTTTTAAACTAAGTGATAATGAGCCTGCCTGCATGGTATTAAACCCATGGGACTTTCACTGGAGTCATGTGATGAAATTACATTTTAGATGCTCTCAATCTGTTCATTCACAAATATTGTTTATTTTTCACTTAAAGAGGGCTAGTGTGATATATTGCAATGATGGTCCCCATTCTTTGCTTCTTTGTATATCTGCATCTATTTTTGAACTTTAAATACGTTTCCACTAAGAATGGGTGGACCTGATATAATATTTGTCACTCACTTCAACCATGTGACTTGCTTAGGCCAATGGATTGTTAAAAGACATTACACAAGCAATGACTTGAAGTGGGCTTATTCATTGAGGTTTGTGATTTTGCACTTACGCTATTGTCATGAGAAAAATAAGCCCCAGGTTGTCCACTGGTCTGTAGAGTAGGACAAGATATACTCGAAACACAGCTGAGATGCCCCAGTGATCATGCAAGGATGCGAGCCCAGATCAGCCAATGGCCAACTAACCCACATATGCATTAGTGAGAACAGCTGAGATCAATGGAGCCCAGGTGAGATCAGCTGACCCTTACTCTCAGGACTTCTGAGTTAATAATAACTGGTTGCTACTTTAAGCTTCTGTATTTTAGGTGGGCTTTGCTTGGCAGTAACAAAATGATAATAGCCAGTCTCTAGATTTTACTGGTGAAACATTGATTTCCATTAAAGGCATTTACCAATTCAGGACTGAGGGACTGTTTTTTTTCCCCAGTTGTAGTCTTTTTCCATTCCTCACCCCACTGCATTCCAGCTCTAAACTCTTCCTCCTTTCAAGATATTTCAACACTATTTTACATGGTAAATCTCGATTTGCTTCTTAAATTTTCTTGTCTCTTTACCCTTTCTACAAATGTCTGTGTTTTTCTGGTTCCTCTTCCTCAATTTTCTAGAGTTTTTTCTTGTTTATTTCCATCAATTAATCATGAAACATATATATAATTATTTTTTATTCTCACTATTTTAATTATCATTGATAAAATGATATAGTGAATATATGTTCAATATCTTAAAAGTTAATATTAAATGTTAATAGACTAAGTTACCATTAAAAAATGGAAATGGTCTGATTCAACAAGAAATATGAAGATATTTTCAAAAAGTTGGAAATAATTAGTATCTTCAGAGCTGATGCGTGGGTCACTGGCCAGCAGTGATCACGGAATGCTGCGGATGGCTCATCAAAACACGAGAAAAAACATGCACAGAGATAGACTAGTTTCTGTGGAGAAGTAGGGACGGAACGGCCACCACCTCTAGTGGGGAGCGTGCCAACTTACCATCCAAACCGGCTTTTATTGGTTTCGTTTGCATAAGAATTCAGGTAAAGCACATTACTCATTTCGAGGAAGTAAGGATCAAACGATAGATAACAAGGAAGTCTGAGGGCCTATTTTGAGTCAGGGTCAAAGAGCTGTAAGACTTTAAGGAACAAACTAACTTCCTCCTTGGACCCTTCTCATTGAACTGAGAGCATTCTAAACAAAGAAGGTTTCGCAGGAATTTACATGTTCTTTCTTAGGCCTGATCACCTGGGGAATCCGCCCTTTCCAGCACAGGGCGGCACCACCCTGTCATTGTTTCAGGCTTAGGTGGAGCAAGGGAAGAAAGGCAGCCAAGGGATTAAGAGATTTTCTTGCACAGCAGGAGGACTCGAGCTTTGTCAAAGCCAAAGGGCGAGAGTCCATCACCCCCTTTTGCTGTAGCCCCCAAAGTCCTTCTTTTGGGGGCCTCCTACATGATCGTGCCTGTCTTAGATCATTCCCCCCTTGGGGAATCTTACCCGTCATTGGCTAACGGACCAAGCATTGAGGTCCAGGCAAGGTGAGGTTTGAAGGGGCAGAAGCGGCAATCCTGTCAGGGAGATAAGCTTGTCTCCTGGCTGGCTTACGGTTCAAGGGCGTTCCCTTAGCCTTAGCCTAGGCGGGGGTTACAGCTTCTGATACCAGGCGGGGCAGTTCCCAACACAGAGCATAGTCTCTTATTACTTATACAGTAAAATTAAACATCATTGACAAGATATAAGTAAATAAAGCAATACATTTGGAAATATAAAGACCTGTCACAATATCTCCTACATAAAAAAAGGAAGAGCCGTAATGGAAGTTATGTCTTTGACTGAACAACAATAAAAACTCTATTAGTTTTACTTTTTATATAGCAATAGTAACCATGAGTTTAGAAACAATGTAGAATAAACAATGGGACAGAAATTTCAGAAACAGAGCCAAACCTATTCTGACTTTAAATACATGAGAGAGGGGCCATTTAGATCTGTGGGGAAAAATGGACCACTTAATAGAAAATTGTTTTTCCCATTAGAAAAAAAAAAGGTTGGATCTTTACTTTATATGATACAAAATAATTCCAGGACCTAAAGGTTAAAAGCAGAACTTTTATATCTTTATAGGAAGCATTCTGGGATATATCTATTATATATTGTATGGTTTACAATATTAGAATTCTTATAAAGTTTGTGTTTAAAAAATTCATATGTAGAAAATATAAAGAATTTCTATAACTCAACAATAAAAAGGCAACCTAAAGGAGACTGAGTAAATGAAATGAACAGAAATTCCATAAGAAAAAACTAGAGTATTTAATAAACATATGAATATGCATTAAATGTCACTAGTTTAACAGGGAAATCCAAATAGTTGCACTATGAAACATTTTACACCAACCACAATGGCTAAAATGAAGTATTC
The DNA here is from genome assembly GCF_019186645.2 of Phyllostomus hastatus. Classification (NCBI taxonomy): domain Eukaryota; kingdom Metazoa; phylum Chordata; class Mammalia; order Chiroptera; family Phyllostomidae; genus Phyllostomus; species Phyllostomus hastatus. Next base: position 28,252,656 of record NW_025333709.1, on the reverse strand, counting down.
CACCTATCCCAAGTTGTAAAGAAACAAGGAATTGTATACATTGCCGGTGGCCCTAGGGTTTCCATTTGACAATGTTTTGTTAGGTTGAAGATGCACGTACAACATGGTTCAGTTATCCCACTTGTCATTCACTTACTGTTTGGGAACCTTCTGTGTCTCCTGTGTGGGATGTCTGTAGGAAATGATTGCCATAGCAATAGCTTCTAAAAACAATAAAAATACCATAATGTCATAGAAATAGAAACATGGAATTTGAAATTTGATAAAAAGTTGTAAAATACCTTGAGTTGGCCTGGAAAAGTACATGTCATTGGGATTCACATTCAGTTTGAATTGAAGGGAAACATAGTTGGAAAGAAATCCTTGCATAAAAGCTTCTCATATACACTCATTTATTAACCCAGCTTTTTGTTGTGGCTACTTGAATTTCAACTATATGTAATTAAATATTTAAGCAATGACTGACCCGTGGAGACTGAGGGTGTGTTCGATTGTGAAATTTTCTCCTAAGCTTCAGGAGCCCAAAGCTACTTACATGTCCTATTCATTGGCCAGTGCCCCTGGCTGATGCTTTTCATCTCCAGCCATTCCATTTCTGAGGGATCACTGAGAATCATCTACTTTCATTTGCTTGACTAAGATTTGTACAAATGCTTGATATTTTCATAAGCATATGGCCTTTCTAATCTGCCCCTTTCTACACACACAATTTTAAGTGAAATTGCTAACTGCTGAAGCATTTATTTGCTCACATGATAACTGTGACATTGTGCTCCAGGGGCAGTTTCTGAATTTCCAGTCTCAAGTGTGTAACTGAAAATCATAATTATTTATCATGTAAATGTTTGCACAAATGTGAATGGGCAAAAATTTGAACATCTAATACATTGTCAGCATTAATCACAATTGTGAATTGTGTATCTCATCTAAAATGTATTCATTCTCTTCTGTTAAGAGAGATGGAGATAGGAAGTGAATGGAGGGAACGGAGGGAGGAAGCAGGAGAGGGGTCAATGAAAAAGAGAGGGAGAAGGAAAGGAGGGAGAAAGATGGGGTGAGGGAGGACAGGACAGAAAGAGAGAGATTCAGCTAAGACAGTGTTGGGGAATGATAATAAAAGAATTAATTGCTAGCTAGTCTGTATGAATATTTAATAGTACATTTTAACCTGAAGGAATTTATTTGCAAAGTATTTGTCTTTGAATACAAATACAATAACTTGTCAAATATAGTAACGGGTAACTTAGTCTTTTTATTTAAAAAATTATGAAAATCATTGTTATCTTCTAATACATTCTTGCTAATGATATGATATTTTGCCATTTTTTTCGTATTTTAAAAAACAAGATATTCTAGTTTCTTTGGCAACAGGAGATGATGACTCATACAGATCTGACAGTGTGTTTAATACTTGTTTCTATTTTTTCTTTTCTTTTATTTTTTTCCTACTGAGAAGACTTCCTGATATTTCTTTCTTACGTTAAATGATAAAACAATCCACCCAATCTTGCCCCAAGCATGCCCCCTTCTCCAAGTTTTGAACTATAGAACAAAATAATGCAGTTTGCATGGAGAATTTGTTCAAGTAAATAAGACTAGATAAAGTAAATGTATTTTTATTTTCATAATAATATGTAGGTACCTGTGTAAATACATATGTTTTATCCCATTGTAAGGGAAAGGAATGATATGTCTGATTCAAAATTTACTTCTCTCAATACATTTCTCTCTTTTGAAACAATGTTACTGGAGTTTTGTATTCCTTGTCTTTAAAATATTTATTATTTTCAAAAGAATGTTATTTTATATTTCAGGAATATACAATAGATGTTTTCTTTCGGCAAAAATGGAAAGATGAGAGATTAAAATTTAAAGGTCCTATGAACATCCTTCGACTTAACAATTTAATGGCTAGCAAAATCTGGACTCCAGACACTTTCTTTCACAATGGGAAAAAATCAGTAGCTCATAACATGACGATGCCAAATAAGCTTCTTCGAATCCAGGATGACGGGACGCTGCTGTACACCATGAGGTATGTTTGTAGGTTTGGTATGTTGCATTTAGATGCTGAGAAATCCAAGTATCAAAAAACCAGTCAACCTCATTGTCAAATGTTAACACAAGTTGAATATTTTCATAGCAGATTATTGAGGTACCTATAATATTCTTTGTAATTGTATACATAATAAAATTTTAAATATCAAATAATATTTATGACTTTGATTCTCATCTTAGGGTGTTAAAATTTAAGAAGTGCCTTTACTATTAAGAATTGATTTTTTAACTATTTATTTTTCATACTATATTTTAATTAAATACAGCTTCATAGCATAACAATTTTTTTTGTACTAGCATGTAATTTTATTTTTTAAGATTTCATTAGATAGCCCATCAAAAATTTAAGGGATTTTTAAACAAACTTATACTTCATTTAATGTTTTGTTTCTTTTTATGAAGCTACTTGAAAGAAAAAACATTATTTTTTAAAACTCAGAGTTAGTTTTTTTTTAATAAAACTTGCAAGTAAATTGGATATTGTAAGCATATGTCTCAGACTGAACCATGTAAAATTGCCATTTTGTAAATCAAAAAATGTCATGTAACATCAACTTCATTGATTCAACCTTAAAAAACCAGCTAAAGGAAGGTACTGTTGTGGTGCTGAATGGACTGAATGTATTGTTGTTAACACCACTGCCCCATTTTAAGTATTCCCATGAATTCATCTATTAAAATAGGTTGCTTCTATTACGTAAAAAAGAAATAATCAGAAATCTAATAAAGTAATGTATAATGTAAAATTAAAGTGTTGAAAGTACCTTAAAGCATAGATGACTTTCATCAACATCATATTTAGACAGATGTGCATTGCAGGCATTTGATGCATTTTTATTTCATATGCAATGTTAAATGGTAGATTTCAGTTGTGAAAATTCTTTAAGAAAGGTCTTTCACAAAGTCCTGATCTTGAAAGAAAAAACTCCTGTGGACTCATTACTAATGACCATGACCTAAAATGGAAGTGTTAGCTCTTTCTTCTGTCTCTTTCTTGGAATTTTGCAAAACAGAGGCTGTACCTCTGTGATTTTGCACATTTTGATAATTCCTATGGATTAAGACAATAATTGGAAATTTGGAGTTTAAACAAAATACAGACAGAGAGCACACATAGTTTTGGAAATATTTCGTGGAGTTCTATTAGAAGTATATAATCTATAGTTAAATTTGCCCCCATTTGTTTTGGTCCTAAGAAATATTTTCATTTGTTCCATTTAACACATGTCTTATATACTTTACCTTTGTGTGAAGTGGAATGACTAATAACTCTGTTATAAATTTGCTGATTACTTTGTACTGTGCTCATGAGGGCACAGAAAAATACTTGGTATATAACACACATAATGTAACCTAGTGGCAACAAGATATTTTTGTGAGATACATCTAAATGTGTATCCACATACAATGCACACCCACAGTTTTGCCCCAAGCTTTCAGGAAAAAATTTTCATTTCAGTTTTTTCACTCAATTATTTATTTATTTATATTTAGAAACAAAACCAATGATCATATTCCAGGGTATTATTTTGCATACAAATATCTTTATTGCTTTGTAGAACTACACTTTTAATGCATAAGCATAAGTAAGAGAATTACAAACATTTATATAGATATAGAATTTACATTTACACACATGTAAAATGTGTGTGCTTATTTTTCCTCAAAAATTTATGAAAAAAGGATGCATTATACATGGGAAAATACGGACTATCTATTTCCATACTTATATTCATGTATCTATATATGATACTGGCTCAAAGCTTACACATTTTTGAAGGAAGCTCCTCTGAATTAAAATTGAATTCTTATATCAATTTTGTTATATGGTTGTTGATGAGATGGTAGAAAAAATACATTTTTTCATTATAGAGATTTTTAAAAATTTTTCTCTAACATTTCAAATATGAGTAGTAAAGGTAATGGGAAAGTAGTTATTCAAAAATGAGTATAAAACTTAACTTTTTAACAAGCCACAGAGTAAAGTATGGTTAAATATACCATCTTGGTAAATAAATATTATTGTTACTTACACTCAGATTTTACATATGTTAATGTCTTCTAAAGTATGATCTAAATGTGAGAGAAAAAAAACATGCTTAAATGTTAATTAACCTAATAAGATGCTATAAAGCTCTCCATCATCATTAATTCTGTTGACAACAGTAAGGAGTGATTTATCTTCACTTGCCAATTTACTTAAACAAAGAGTGGAATTTTGACTTTTAGGCTTACAGTTCAAGCTGAATGTCCAATGCATTTGGAGGATTTTCCAATGGATGCTCACTCGTGTCCTCTGAAATTTGGCAGCTGTAAGTATGGGGATGAAGTTACATGTTTTGGGTCAACAATATCAAGGATAGTCATCAGCACTGCTTAATTTTATATTTCTTATCATATTATTGAATGCTCAATTCTTGCACATTAAGATACAAAAGTAAATTTCCATCACAAAAAAGTTGGCTAACCCTCCTGTACTCTCAAATATCATTATATTTTAATCCTGGTATTTATATTATCACTTACATGACTGCTAATAAAAAACATCGTGTGTTTTTGTAAATATGTAAATTAGACCAGGAGGTCTTTGGTAATCAGGACTGTGCCATTTCTCCTGTTTGCCAAGTGCTAGTACATTAAAACATACAAAATAAATGTTTTATTTTTGTCAACTAAGTATGAATTGTAAAGGATAGATTCCATTGTTTATTAAAGTAGCCAACAGCCTGTTGCAAATGACAGGCACAGATGCTGGATCTGTGCAATTATCTTTCTGCTTTCTAACTAATAGAAGGTGTTTTTTTTTAATTTCCTAAAATAAATTTGAAAGAGGTAGGTAGCTAGATTGCTTCATGCGGACATCTTCTGTGTACATACACTATTGCAGCAATGGCTCTATGCATTTGGCCATATTTAGGTCACTGAGGTTATATCTTGTGTGTCAAGCAGAAGCATTTATTCTCCCGGGATAATTGGAAAGAGGGAAGGTCAAGCCATCTCCCTAGGCCCACAAGGCATGCAGGGCAGGTTCAGGATAAATTCATAGACGATACTAGACAGCTTCTCTCTTGTGTGAACACATCCCATTGCCTGACCTTTTAAGAAACATTGCTCTTTCCAGCGCCTCCATCTTTGTCCATTTGGGGCAGCTCTTGACATTTCTTTTTTCTTGAATAGAGATGCAGTTCTCAAACCTGATTAAAAATATTTCTGACTGAGTAATGTGCCTTCTCCCCACAGACTGTAGCAAGTGAAAGGAAAGAATGATGGTTAATATGAATGCAAAAGCCTCTAATTATTTTGATGACCATAGTTTTGTAGAATGAGAAGTTCAGACTTGTTTTTTTCTGTTCTTTCTTACAAAAGGTGTCAGCTCTCAATTTTCTTTGAGAATCTCTTCTTTGTTTAACTACAAAGCCTTCCTTTATTGTCATGGAAACCACCACTTCAATACTGGCATTTCTCCCAAAATTATTTAAGATAGTCAATCATGTTACACAACGTAAATATGATGTTGAAAAAACTCAGCAGATGTCGCAGGGAAAAACACATTTGCATTGCATAAGTGGCATTAAAGAGGAAATTGAAAAAAAAAAACTTGATACCAAAGAAAGGACATATTCATGATGCAGTAATGGTGTAAGAAGGAAACATATTTTTCAGTGGACAAGTTAGAGCTATTAAAACACCAGATATAAATGAGGTTGTGTTACTATTCTAGATATGAAATAAATACATCTGAAGTTATTTTAAATGAAAATAAAAAATCTTTATAGCGTGTCTACAGAGTAGTGGAGTATTACTTGCTTGAGAATATGGTTTTCTGTACCTAGAAATGATATGGGTAAAACATAAAATCTGTTATTAGACATTCTCTGTTTGATTGGCTTTATATATTTTTCTTTATGTTTATTTTCTGACACTTGTGTAATCTTTGCCAACAATAGATGCTGGATGCTTAAGTGTTAAAAGCATAAACACTGGAATGCAGTAACAGACTCACAAGGCCACCCAAACCTTGAGATACTGGTGCAACAAATGTTGGCAGAAGCAGTCATGCCTTTTTCTGTCCATCTTTTCCTGTCTTGCTTAAAAGCTCTTTTATTTCCCCCTAAATGATAGGATTTCTGGAACGTTATCATTGCCCTGAATGAAAGATGCATCTTTTCTATAGGTTTATGATTTTGAATTCATTTTTTTGTTTTAATTTTATTGCCTCACATTTTTATACATTTCCTTGCTGTTTAACTTGATTGAAAACTTGCTGAATGGGCCTCCAGATGTATTCTGTGCATTAGCCCAGAATAAATAAAAAGTTGTGATTTGGGATAAAAATGAATAATTAAAGAATATCTTGGAATTTTTTTTTGGTTACCAACTATTAAGAATCAGTCAGTATGCATTTGGTGTTTAACATGCAATAGTACTAAAAATGGGTTGTTTAATGTAATTAAAGAAAATTATTTAATAAAAAACTAATGTAGAGATGGAATTTGAGATGAAATTGGCAATACAGATGGTCTTTACCTCTTTTTTATAGATTACTGAGAAACATTGCCCTGGCCTCCTTTACATGTGTTAGTGTACCAGGGAGTGCCTCTCATCCTCAGTGCATAACTTTCTGCTACATCTTCTCTCTCCAGGCCCCAAATCTAAAGTACATATTCCACCCTAGCTGGTGTGGCTTAGTGGATTGAGTGTCAGTCTGAGAACCAAAGGGTCTCTGCTTCAATTCCTAGTTAAGGCACATGCCTGGGTTGTGGGCCAGGTCCCCAGCTGGGGGTGGGTGAGAGGCAAGCACACATTGATGTTTCTCTTCCTCTCTTCTCCCTCCCTTCCCCTCTGCCTAAAAATAAATAAATAACACTTACTTTTTAAAAATAAAAATAAAAAACATATTCCTATACAACCAATGAAATGACGTAATTGCTTTTTTATAAAAGACATGGGAGCGATCAGTCAATTGTCCTTAACGTATTATTTTGCTCTCATCCAGAGTTTTATCTTCTATGACGGAAATTAAGATAATAAAATACTATGAGTATATTTGTTAACCTAGCAAGAAGGAATTGGAAATGTGTTGTGCATGTCAGGCATGGTACGGAGAGCTGGAGCCACAGACATGAATCAGAGTTCCCAGCCATCCGTGTCTCACTGGTTTCTTAACATGGGCTCGTGTGTGCAGGGTTTTGTTTTCCCTTATTTCCATTCAAAAGTATTGTCAGACTCAAAAATGATGTTTGCCATTCCTTTAAAGAACTATGTAGTTTATTAGTATCCACAACTATTTGAGTACTGTGAGGCCTTCTAATATAAAGTAGTACATGTGATGTGTCTTTGAATTATTAAATTCTGTGCCATTTGAATTTTATTGAAAACAGGGCCATGATTTGTATCCACAGGAGAACAAAACAAGCCACTTGAAAATTTGCCAGTGAATTTATAGTTATCCACATTACTGATGTTACTGTAATTTTAGCCCTCATCAGTGACTGACTAGTTAAAGTTAACATAAAATTTAAACAGAGTAACTAGAATTTATTCATCTGGAAACTATATCAATATACCTCTACTATTAAATATACATATACAAATATATACATGCATTTTTAGAATCCTATTTCAAAAATTGCTTTATGTAATATATTTTACTTGTGAATGTAGATAAATACATGCACAACAAAACCAGCATTTTGTGGATATTAACATTTAGTAGAGACCATTAAAAGACCACACAGAAAGACACAAATTTACATATTCATTTTATTGTTACTGAAGTTTAAGTGGGAACTGAATTATGATCATAAACTTTAAATCAAGGTAAGTACCAGGGCTATTGCATCACAATAGTTGGAACTAGAAAACTTATACATGTTAGCAAAACAAGCTTCCCAGGGTCCTGGATAACTGGACAGAGATACTGCCAGAGACAGCTGGCCCATTCTCTCCCTTTATTGAGAATGTGGCCACGGTGCTGAGTTTGGCTCATGGACCAGGAGTAACTAATATTTCAAAACATTCCCATGAGCAAAAGTGCATACAGTTTCTTCACAAGGTCAGTAGAGTAGCAAGAGGTGTCTGTTTATTCAGCTGTGGGGTGACTGCCTGCATGAAAAGGTCAGCTGCTCCCCCACCAGGACCTGAGGGTACAAAGGAAATGCCAGGGCCAGGGGATGGCTAAGACGAGACGTGCTGCCAGCCCACCAGTCCTCAAATCACCTCGCTCCCACTAAGTTCTGCTTCTTTGGTCAAATAAAACAGGAAATTATGCCTGGTCTGTACGTCTTCCATCTTTTCCTATGAATCTGTAACTTACCTGAGATGCAATGATGGTAGAGTCCAGTGAGATCTAGGTGCATTGATTGATTTTAAAATGAAAATGTTTTAATAAATATTTACAACTTGAGGAAAGTATAACATTCTCATTTATTTTACTTGTTCCGCAATGATCAGTCCCTGTTTTTCTAATGAAATATATTGTATTATGTATGATAGCTATAATTTAGATCTTAACTAAATTGATTTATGCCCAGAAAGCAATATTATTTTCAACTGTGATTATTTCACAAGTAATTATTATTTCTTATTAACTGAGGTATGGGCATTCATAACCTCTTTACCACAATGTCTTTGTCTACCGCCTTGGGCTATGGGAGATGTTTTCATCACCTCAGTGCCCACTGAATTTTGCAGGCTCTAGCGGGACATTTGTTCTTCACCTCCCAAGTGGTTGCAAAGAAAATAATCTCATGATCTTGATTGTCTCTCTTTACCTGCTTCACACACTTTTTATCCTAAAAATATGCTCTGTACATATCAACAATGATTTTTTAGTCAACAATTATTCTATGAAACATTCAAGTTTTGGTGTTACATTTTATTGATGGTTCTTACTAAAGTGATAAAAATATTTTTTCCACTATCCTACAGATGCATATACAACCTCAGAGGTCACATATATTTGGACTTACAATGCATCTGATTCAGTACAAGTTGCTCCCGATGGCTCCAGGTTAAATCAGTATGATCTGTTGGGCCAGTCAATTGGGAAGGAGACAATTAAATCCAGTACAGGTTAGTAAAATGAGTCTGAAGAAAAGTTAGTTCCTAAGAAAAGTTAATGGGTTAAAGTCATTGGAAATGTATCAGTTCGCTTAAAATCTTGGGGGCTTTTTAGAAATTCAGAATCTCAGGCCTGACCCCTTGCTCACTTAGGATCTGTATTTTAACGAGATTCGAAGGAGATTCCTTAGGTGTGCATTAAAGTTTGAGAAAAAATAGTCTAAAGTATACTTCATATTAAAGTATGTGTCTTCTCAGGCAAGTCAATTTTACCTTCAAATAGTATTACAGCTTCCCTAGTGTTCTGATTCCTTTACCTTTATTCTAGATAGCTTATCATGATTCAACTCTTGGTTTATAGATAATTATTACTGGCCTGTGTGGGGAAGCTGCTGTCCATTCTAAGGGCCCCCCTCACCTAAGAAGGAGCAGCTGTGTGAGCTAATATGTTTACATCCTGCCGATGTAAAGCCAGAGAGCAGGAGGGAAGGTGGCTCTGGGGATGGGATAGAACTGACTGTAGTGAATAAAAGCTTACACACAAACTGAGAAATTCAGAATTGGTGACAGGGTCAACAGTGGGAAATCTGGACCAGTCTTGGAGATGTGACTAGAGATCAAAACCTTAAAGGGCCAGAGAGAACTGAACTTGAGGTTGGTACCAATGTGGACGAGGGCCCTCAGTAGGTAAAAGAGTCTATGGCCGGAGAGTGTTCATTATTCCTGTGCTCCTTGGTCAATAAGTATGACCTAGAGAGAAAACAAATTCCGTCAATAGTCATGCAATGCGAGTTTCATGGTAATATTAAATCCTCTTTTAAATATTCTTGCTATGTTAAGGAGGAGTTAGAAGATATATATTTTTCATGTCATATATGTGATAAATTCTTTTTTCAAACCAGACACTGCTCTCTCCCTCTAATCCCTTCCATTTCCAAAATGTGCAAACTATTGACTGTTACAGTTTCTTAAGCTTCTTAAATTTTTCTTCTAGGTGAATATACTGTAATGACAGCTCATTTCCACTTGAAAAGAAAAATCGGGTATTTTGTGATTCAGACATACCTGCCTTGCATCATGACTGTCATTCTCTCCCAAGTGTCATTCTGGCTTAACAGAGAATCCGTGCCTGCAAGAACCGTGTTTGGTGAGTGCACAACTACACACTTCGTTGTAAAGCGCATCACGTTTCACAGCACACTTTCAAAAGCATTCTCTTTCCTGATGCTCACACAATAATTTGTGGTGTGTCCGGCAGGAAGTATTGGCTTCATCTTATAGGTGAAGAGACTGGGGCTCAGAGAGGCCTATTGTAGAGTCAGTGCCACACTTTTAATAAGGAATATAAACAGTACTCAGATCATCTGGAAATATACTCAGCCTACTTCCTGTGGAATCATTTTCCTTCTCAACATTTGTCTCCATGCTAGTGTAAGGAGAATATTGTTATAAATTTTAAATTAAAGTAAAACTACTACATTGCTAGGCTTTCTATATTTATCATGTTTTCTTTTGTTTTCAGATACACAGAGATGATCTTAAGATTAGGGAGTGAAAGGGAGGGAAGTTTAAGAGAGACAAAGAGACCCCCTTGTGTACTACCATTACTGTGTTTATTTACAAATTTAAATTTCCTGATTTATACCAGGCGTGGAAAGTTGGTTACTGTTTTTCGTATGTACGAACTAGGCTGAGCACATTTTGTGACAAGATAGATTACTTTTGTGTATTTGGACCCCTCAGTCATTTAGGAAAGTTTTATTGAGCATCTACTATGCCAGGTAATGCACCAAACCCTAGAATGGAGGACAACAAAATAAGCAGAAAAGATAATGGCAACCCAAGGTGAAGATATCACAAAAGAGGCATAATCAAATTGTTACAGGGTGCAGCACCAAGATCGTCTCTAGGAGAACCGATTAAGTAGCTGAGCTAACATTTGAGCTAAATCTTGAAGGATGAGTAGGAGACTCTCAGACAGATGAGCTAGGGCAAAAATCCTAGCCAAAAATGACAGATTGTGTAATGAAATGACATCAAGAGATGGAAGAACATAGTGTGTTTGGTGACAGTGAGTTATTTTGGTGTCAGCAGAGGCACATACAGATAAAAGCATAGTTTAAAGCCTAGATGAGAAAGACCTTGAAAGCCATGTCGATAAAATTGACCTTCTTCCTGTGGCCTATAATACTGCAAGCCACTATGTTTTGAGGCCATGAACATATGTAAAGCTCTCAGAACAACCCTGGTATTTAATATGTGTTATCTACTTGTTGACTATTCTTATTATCAATGCAAAAAATAAAAAGCAGTTCGAGTTTCAACATCAGCAATGAAAAATTATAAAGGAAATTAAGGAAATAATTTTATTTACAATAACATCCCAAAGGATAAAATATCTAGGAATAAATTTAACTGAGTAGCTGAATAAATTGTTCACTAAAAAATATAAAAAAGATAAATTGTTCACTCAAAAAGTATAAAAGTATAATTGTTCTTACGGAAGACCTAATTAAAAGAAAGGCTGCTGTGGTCACGGATTTGCAGACAATACTGTTAAGAAGAGAATAGTCTTCAAAGTGATCTATAGATTCAATTCAATATCAAAAGTCAAAAATGACCTTTCTTTTAAAGAAAAGGCAAAATTGACCCTCAAATTTACATCAAATTCCAAGGGGATTCCAAACAAACAAAACAATCTTGAAAAAGAAAACAAAATTCACTGACCTTTCAGTTTCCAAACTCAGTACAAAGCTACCTTATCAGCGTGGTAGTGGCATACACATGGACACGTAGACCGAGGGAATAAAACTGAGAGTCCAGTGACAAAACCATACATCCCCGGCAAACTGGTTTCCAACAAGGGTTCCCACACCATTCTGTGGGAAAGGAGAGGTTTCTTCATAAAATATTGCCAGGGCAGCTGGATGGCCACCATGTGCAGAACAATGAAGATGCAACCTGGCATCCTTCCAGATGCATCATCCAATGAACTCAAATGGATACAAAACTTTAATATAAAATCTAAACTTATAAAACTATTAGAAGAAAATATAGTATAAATCTTCATGACCTTGGATCTAATCATGGTTTCTTAGTTTGACACCAACAGCATGAATAATAAAGAAAAAAATAGGTACATTGAATTTTATTAAAATTAAAATTTTTTCACCTCAAAGAATGTTGTCAAGAATGTGACAGACAACTTACATAGGAGAGAAATATTGAAAGTATTTTGAAAAGTATGTATCTGATAAGGATGTAAACTCCTGAATAAAGAGCTCTTGTAACTAAAAAATAAAAACAAAGACTGCAAATTAGATGTAAAATATGGACAGAGAACTGAAGCAGACTGTTAACTACAGAAAGGATACAGATGGCAAACTAGCACACGACACAGTGTTCAACATCACTGGACTTTCAGGAAATGCAAATCAAAATCATAATAAAATGCATTTTCCTCACACTAAGATGTCTACCATAATAATAAAAAAATACGAAATAAGTGTTGGCAAGGATAAGGGGAAATAAAAACTCTCATATATTGCTAGTGGAAATGCAAAATGATGCAGCATCTCTGGACAGTAGTTCAGCAGTGCCCAAAACAAGGTCACATAGAGTTATCACACCCGTCCATTCAACTTCTCAGTACGTACGCAAAATTAATGAAAACATATGTTCACATGAAAACTTGTACACTGATGTTTATAGTAGCATCATTTCTAATAGCCAAAAGGTGAAAGGAAACCATGTTTTCATCAGCAGATGAATGGATAACCAAAATGTATTATATACTCACAATGAAATACTATTCGTCCATAAAAAGATTAATACTTATGCATACTATAACATAATGAACCTCAAAAACATGCTGAATAAAAGAAACCAGACTCAAAAGGTTATATATTGCATGATTCCTTTCATATAAATTATCCAGAATAGGCAAATCTATAGATATAGAAAGTAGTTTAGTAAATGGAGGCAGAGAGAAACAGGAAGTGGTTACTTAGTAAGGAATAGGATGTTCCAAGCTGCTGAAAAAGTTTTGAAACTAGAAAGAGGTGGAGATTGCTGAACATTGTGAAGGCCTAAATGCCACTGAACTGCACACTTTATAACATAATGGTGAGTTGTGCATTATGTTAACTTCACCTTAGTAAAACCATTTGGAAACGCCATGAGTTGAAAAAAAACAGCATTGAATGTGCACAACAAGAAGGCCCAAAATTTAGACTTAGATGGAAGTTCTCAGATACCTGTTTCAAAATTTGCAAATTATTGAATCAAAGACAAAAAATTTGATTGGCTGAAAATAGTAACAAATTTTTTTTCAAGATGACTTGAAAAATAAGGTTACATGATTTTCAGAGCACAAGATTTACTACAGAGAAAAATCTTTAAGGGAAAAATAACACAATAATTAAAAACAGAGGAAGGAATAGGGCAGAATTGATATTCCAGAGAGATCTAACTTTATATGTAACTGTAGGACAAGTCATACAAAATAAAATAATGTTTGATACAGGTTGTAAGAAAAATAAAATTTTGCATGGAGATAAATAAAGATTTTGCAGGATAAATCACATAGATGCATATGTTAAAAGAAGTGAGTAGAGGACTCTGCCTGCCTATAGGAGAGGTAAATAGATGAATAAATATTTAAATTGGAATCAGCAGAATATGTTAGTGTCAAAGCTGCTAGATTTAACTATAACTAATGTACAAAAGTTGTAAAGATTGGCAATGAATATAAAATTAAAAATCCAAACTATATTTGAATGTGTAAATTTTATATGAATTATTTACAATTCAAGTTTAAGGATCAAAAAGTCATATTTTCATTTAAATTTAGACTGTTAGGTGGTAAAAAGCATCCTTAGTATTTTCTCTGCAAGTTCCTCTGCGAAGTTCATAGTAAACATCATTCCATGTGATTGTGTGTATGTGTGTGCAAATAAAAGGTAAACTTGGACTCTATATTGTACTTGGAATGGGACTGGAAAGCTGCTCAGTCACCTTATTCTACACCCTTATTCTACTCCTCACTGTCTGCTGCCTCCTTTGGAGTTTGAATATCATAACCTGACTGATAGACAGCAGGTACCGAAGTAACGATTCTACTGTCTCCAAATTTCGCTCTCTGAATTCACAGTCGTGTTTACAAGCTCATGAGAGATCATTAAATCACCTGCCCTTCTCCTGCCTCCAAGGCTTTCTGTGATGAGTAACCCTCCCAAGGAAAAACTATTACAGTTAAGAAATTAATATGCCCTGGGAGACAGATGTCAACTTTCTCGCCCTTTGAGGTCTGGCTTCACACTGTGAATAGAATAAGAAAACAGAGCAAACAAGACAGTAAGCAGAGGAGTTGAAATTAAAACGTGTGCCGCTTGATATTAGAGACTTTGCTCCATTATATTTGGCTTTATGTATTTCTTTTTTTAACTTTGTTTTTATTGTTGACATTATTGCAGATGTCTGCATTTCTCCCCTCTTCTCTACCCAACCCCGTCCCCTTTCCCTGTGGCCATCTATTCTTATTTTGTACATTGCGTTTATTTTATGGTTGTAGATCCGCTTGATATATTTTAAAAATGTCTTCAGTGGGCTCTCCGTCTATCTTGCGATGATGAAAGTCTGCTTTGACTTGCTCTGAGTGCTCACCCCCAATGCATTCAGCATCAACAAATACTTATTTTGAATGGCTATTTTTATCAGTGCTGTTCTAGATGCTTGAGATACATCCTTGAACAAAAACCAAATGCAACTTCCTTCATATGAAGTAGCTGCTCTCTGTTGCCAATTGTATAACAAAGCACTTGGGAAACTTTTAACTTTATACTTCAGGTTTTGTGCTTTTCAGGCTCCTGTGAATGAACAGTGCATCCACAACGTACAGACCTCATTTTGTGTTTGTACAAACATAGATTATACAAAAAAGTATATAGAGTGCACTTTTTTGCCCATGCTTTTGAGGGGAAAAAAGGATGCATATTATATATATATATAGGTAGTACTAATTCCATATCTGTATAAATGTTTTTAAGTCTTTTATTTATGCTTATGCTTTAAAAGTGTAACTCTAGAAAGCAATAATGATAACCATATGCAAACTAATACCCTGGTATATGGTCATTGGTTTTGTTTCTAAATATAAATAAATTAAGAAATTGAATTAAAAAATTAAAGTGAAAATTTTTTTCCTGAAAGTTTGGGCCAAAAACATGGGTGTGCATCATACTCAGCAAAACATGGTATTTTGTGAAATTGCAGCCTCTGGTTCTTTCAAGTTGCTTGACATCCTTTAGAACTTTATATAAATAAGTAATAATCATAAAGAATTTACCAATTGTATTTGAAGTCAAACTCTCTTTCAAATTTATGATAAGTAATTCAGATAAGTAATATATTAATATGTGACTGTCAGCTCATACATGGACATATGAACACAGGGTGTGGCAAAAGTAGGTTTACTGTTGTTCATATTAGAAAAATAATACAAGAATTAATAAATTTAATACAAGAACAAACTCTGTGTTTTGCATACTCACAACTGTAAACCTAATTTTTCCTCAATCTGTATGAAAATAAATTTATATGTAATAAATATGTCCTGATATTTTTGTGTTCATATTACATTCAGTATGGAACAGTGTGTTTTTCTATTAAAAACTAAAATTAAATAACCAGCATCTGTTAGGGTGTAGGTTTGGTAAATGAGTACAAAGAGTTCAAATACTTTATATTGCATACAGATTTCCTGGCATATGAAAGGGCCTTAGATGCCTGTGTTATATAAATTTTGAAATAATTAAAATGCCAAAAGGAGTATGTTTGAATTGTTCATCTTTCTTCTTAGTTACCCCTGCTCGTCAGGCCTTCACCACGTAGTGGTTGGTGTCCATGGGCTCTGCATACAGGCGTTTATGTTCCTTAGGTCCTCTCTCCCAGTCCTCCCGCCTCCCTCCCCTCTGAGATCTGTCAGTCTGTTCCATGTGCCCATACTGCTGGTTTTATTTTGTTCGTCAGTTTATTTTGGTCATTAGATTTCACACATGAGTGAGATCACATGGTACTTCTCTTTCTCTGACTGGCTTATTTCAGTTTGCATAATAATGCCCAGGTCCATCCATGTTGTCACAAAGGGTAAGAGTTTCTTCCTCTTTAGAGCTGTGTAGAATTCCATTATGTAAATGCACCATAGCTTTTTTACCCAACGTAATGGGCATTTGGGTTGTTTCCAGACCTTGGCTTGAATATAGGGTTATGTGTGGGTTATCAGAGTGTTATTTCCAAAAGAGAGTTGACTAGATATTAGGCAAAAAAAGTAAACAAAAGTTTCCATAGCAAAGGTTAGCCCACTGTGAAGTTTAGAAGGAACGCAATGCAGAGGGCTGCCGTGATTTTGACACTAACCCTAAGTTCACGGGGTTCCTAGAACCATCCGCAGTGTTGATCATTCACTAGAAGGACTCACAGAACAGACTGCAAGCTGTTACACGCACAGTTATGGTTTATCACAGGGAAAGGAGGCAGATTAAAATCAGCTAAAGGAAGAAGCACATAGAGTACACTCCAGGCAAAGTTGCAAATGCAGAGCTTCCTTCGTCTTCTCGCCGTGGAGTGAGGGCAGCATTACTTTCCTGGCATGGATATATGACACTATGTACAGAGTGTGCCAACCAGGGAAGCTCATCTGCAACTTAGTGTCCATAGTCTGTCTTGGGCTCTGTCACAATGGCACTGTTGACTGGTCTTACAGGGGATCTCAGCTTCTGGGGAGGTCAGGTTGATACCTCATGGGCTAAAAACTCCATACTAAATCCAGTTGTTACCGTCTGGCTGGCCCAAAGCCCCCAGGCCTACAGAGTCACACCCCTCAGGTATGACATTCCAAAGCCTAGAGATTACTCCTAGAAGCTGAGGTTAGTGACCAACCTCTCTTTGAGTAAGGTTAAATTTATTTATTATACATACCATATATATTATAAACCAGCTATTAAATGTCTAATTATTAGAATATCATTTTGAGTTATCAGTATATCTAGATTCTTCTTACATTTATCAGTATTGTCTCTAGTCCCTCATTTTTACCTTCCCTTTGTCCCGATTCCCTCCTCCTTGTCTACTTCCCTATAGCTCTCAACATGTTGTCAAACTTTGGGACATTTCGTTCTACCCACAAGCATCTCCAAAAAGTTACTTAACATTAGGAATATCTCATTTACAGTGAGGTTATGGAGGAAAAAACATGCTTCTTCATTTCCTTCTAGGAGGCTACACAGAAAATGGGCTCTGTATACCTGTTATATAAAATACAATGACATACTGTGGGTGACAATAAAATCAGTAAATAAGAAAACATTCCATTACAAGTTTCCAGAAACCAGTTATCTATTGGGCAGAAAATTCCTTAGTAATCAAATACTGTAGCTTAAGAAAGAGATCATCATAACCTGACTTAGTGCATATAGCATGTTTTCCTCTTATAATTAAACAACAAACACTGTTGAGTGCTTGCGACACATTTGAATGAACGTTGCACGGGGAATGGAGAAGGCTGCTGCCAGGCCCTGACTCCGCTTCCAGGTCAAGCAGGTGTGCAAACTCTCCAAACTGTAGATTTCTCTCCTGTACATGGATGTAAACAGATGCCGTCTCTCCCACAAGGGTCCATAAAACAACATGTGCATAGGGCTTCTTAAATCTTAAAGATATACTTTTATTGTTTTATATAGAGAACAAATAACAAGTTTGAGCATTTCCTGAGGGTCAAGGGTACTGTAGAATGTACTGTGAATCCAAGTAGCGTGTGTGTGTGTTTCTTGAATTCAAATCCCTGTAGCCTCAGCTTATAACTTCCAAATATTAATTACTTCTCATATTAGTATATAAGACTATTTCTTTCAGCTACTCTATCTGAATTAGCTGTTGAATTTCCTAGAGTTACATAGGAAATAAAGAATGTCAGATAGATGATTTTATGCTATGTATGTGATATATATACATACATACCTTTTATTACCTTTAAATATATATAAACTCTTGTGTGCATAATGTATAGATTCTAATAATTTCCATTATTTAAAAAAAGGGTGATTGAAATAAATAAAAAAATTGGTAAAACTAGAACTCATTCTTGCATGGCAACCCGGGACTGGAACTGATGAGAAGCAGTTTCTTTGGGCAAGAAATCCCTAGTTTGCCACAAACTCTGCAATCACGGTTGCCCACCTTACCTATTTGCTTTCCCTGCCCAGTCAGTCCTTATGGACATTGGAGGTTGAAACCTATAAATGAAGGCATGCAGAGATAAAAATAGTGTTCCATAAGAACCAGGAAAAAAGCAAAATAAATGAAAAAGAATGTCAAACTCATAAAAACAGAGAGTAAAATGGGGATTGCCAGGAGCTGTGGGGATGGGAGAAACGGAGAGGCTGGGGAAAAGGTACAAAACTTTCAATTATAAGATGAATAAGGTCTGAGGATCTAATTTTGACATGGTGGCTATGGCTGATAATACTGTATAATTGACATATACTAAGAAAATAGAACTTAAGTGTTTTCATAAAAAAAAGAAGAAAGGTTAATACAGGAGATGACAGGTGTGTTAATGAACTCTATTGTGGAAATCCTTCCACAATGTATATTAATTCGTCACTTTACACATGTTAAATATATCATGACTTTGTCAATTATACCACAACAAAGATGAAAGAATAAAGAGACTAAAAGAGAGAGAGAGAGAGTGAGAATCAGAAACTAACCTGAGCGCACCTTCAGCCTGTCCAGGCCGAAGAGGGAATCGGGGCAGCCTTAGGACACATAGATGGCCTAACTGGAAAGCAGCGAGAAGGTGGCAGCAGGCGCAGGTTGCCTGGGTGGTAGCAGGATATGAAACCAATGAACAGAAAGCCTGTGCAGGGGAGAAACAAACTCCGCAAAACTGCTTCCAAATCCCTGTGTTCCAGGAGGCCTGGGCTGCGGAGTGCTAACAGGCGGCACACCTGGCATCCAGAATTGACTTTGGCACAAGGCAGCACATGCTAATCAGCGAGCTGCCAGCCCACCAGCCGCCCTGCTCCCCGCTGTCAGAGGCTCATCCTAGTCAGCCACTGCCAATTAGGAAAGTGGCTGAAGCAAAATACAAGAATAAGCCCTGGCAAGGGAAATTAGAAAGCCTTGCAAGTTCATCCAGAGGCAAGTTTAAAGGTTGTTTCAGGAATATAGGTAGCCCGGTTAAGCCTGATTGATGGGAATGAATTAGTAGTAAAAGTACAGAAAGAGAATTAAACATTTTGTTTTGTCTATGATTTTTTTTCTTTTAGATTTTCCTAGAATGGGCAACTATCACTTCAATACAATTTTGACCACTCAGGTCACAGGGGCAGTTTATCCAGTCTTATGTCCTACACTGAAATCCAAATAGTCATCACAATGTGGAAAAAACTTACACAGCCTTTGGTGAACACTTTTTATGCATCACATACTGTGTAGGCCCTTCCACTTCACTCATGGTGAAATTTTGAAAACATATCTCCAGTTAGTACAGTAAGTAGCCCCGCTTTTTGGACAAAAACATTGAAAACCAAAGCAGTCAAGAGGCTATCGCGTTGTCGTAAAGCAGGTCAGTGACAAGGAAAGAATGTGACCTCATGTGGTTTCACTGTTTATACTGCACATGATGGCATCCAACCACTTTTTTTGTTGTTGTTTTCCTTTTTCCCTTTGAAAGCCTGAAGTCAGAAATATCTTGGGAGATTGTTTCACAGATGCATAATTTCTGTTTGAGGGTCAGACTCACTACGCATGGGCCAGAACTCCAGGTGAACGTTAAGATTTGAGTCTTAGTTAGCTGTTAGTGCCAACCATTGGCTTATTGAAGTGGTTCAGATTCCTTTCTCTATTCCTTGTCCAAAAACTGATGCTCTCAGGTTATGGTGGCAGCTAATACATTACATGGATTTTCCAAATTCATTTCTGCCTAAGTATCATATTCTCCATTTTTAAGTCAAATGAATTTAGTAATTCAGGTCTTTAAAATATAGCTACTTGTCATAGGATGGCCTTAGTTGTTAAAAGCTTTGCTTTAACCTGAGTTGAAGAACTTGATCACTAGCATCTGTGTATAATGTACTTTATCTTGAAACTCATCTGTGAGATCTTGGTAACCTTACAGAATATATGAAGGAGATTTCAGGTGTTTCAAGAGGAAAGTATTTTTGTTTTATTTTGATATTTGTACATTTAATTTTTGCTTTATTAAATTTTGAAATAAAGTAAAAAATAATGATTTTTCAACTCTAATTACATTACTATTTGTAGAGGTTTTGGTCATTAAATGTTTAGTTTCACTACAATATAATTTTGAATGCATGCTTATTCTTAGTTTTTTAACTTTCAAAAAAAGAATGAAAAGCTATTATTGCTTATTCTTAGTTTTTTAACTTTCAAAAAAAGAATGAAAAGCTATTATTTATTTTTATATAAGTACTAGTCCTTCAAGGAAATATTCCCCACTTGGGTGATATTATGTGAAAAAAGTATCTTTAATAATGCATTATTCATCAAGAGTAACATAATATCTCCCCAGTTAAATCATGTCAGGGAGCTATAAAAAATCTCCCAAACTATTAACATTTGAATAGTCACCCTGAATTTTATGGCATTGCAATTATAACATTGAAATATAAATGGGTTTGAAGACAATGAGAAGCTTACACAGCCTGTTTTCTGTTGTCTTCTGTTCTTTTACTGCCTTCTTGTCATTATACTGATTATATTATTTTTTTTTACTCATGAAATCAGGATATTACTGTTACAGTTCACACCGCTTGAACAGAGTACTGTAGACTGGGTGTCTTACCGGCATTAGAGTTTATTTCTCAGAATCCTGGAGGCTGGAAGTCCGAGACCAGGGTGCCAGCCTGGTAGGGTTCTGGGGAGAGCCCTCATTCCGGCGGTGGACTGCTGACTTCTCACCGTCTCCTCACAGGGAGGAAGGACAGTGAGCTAGCTCTCCGGCTTCTTCGCAGAAGGGCCCTGAACCTATCCGGGATGGCTTCATCCTCACAACCGAGTCATCTCCCAGCGACCCCACTCCCAAATGCTATCACACTGGGGATGAGATTTCAACAAATGAATTTTTGGGAAAGTCAGACAGGCAATTCAGAACAATTCCTGTAAATGCTAAGGCAGTTGCATCAGGTTGTGCCTTTTTGGGTAAGGGAGCCAATGCTGAGCTGGTCCCACGGCGATACTGCTGGCAGGCTGTGTTTAACCATCTTTAGAGCCAACCTTATCTTAATTGAGAATGTCCACCTCATTCCTGATTTCACTTGAGATTACATGTAGATCATACTAGATTTCTTGGAACTCACTTCTGAAATGTAATAAATTATAACTGAAGGGTATTTCTTACCAAAGGCTGGTGTTATGGTTGTAATGACACTGATTAATCTGTTTGATAGCATCAGGCTATCAAATAATGCCTATTTTAAGGAGTCGAATTGTATCCTTTTTGAAATCTGGGAACAGAATACTTCAGCCTAGGTGAACTGAAATGAAAATGATAAGTTTAATAAGACCAGAAATGTGCATATCCACTTTCAAAAGATTTTAGGTTTCCTTGAAACAGTGGAAAAATAGAAGGAAATCTGGTTCAAAGCTTTTCTTTCTCTCTCTTTGTGAGGCAATTAAATTATTTTTCAAGGGGGAAATGAATAAAACAAAACAGCCCAAGTCTTTCTAGGCAGCCATTTAAACAGTACAGTGTCTTTTGGTTTTTCTTAAATCACCACTAGATGGGGCTCTTGCATCCTTGGTCTGGATTCTTAGCTTCTTCATTCTCACTTTGGGGACCTGACATACTCAGAAACAACAGGGGAGCCACAGTGATCTTTATGTGACAGGTTCTGTATTGGTCATTTGAATATATTGTTTAGTGTTCAGGTCTATTCTCATTTTAGAGATGAAGTCACCAAGAGACACACTGAGAGAAGGGAAAATTTAACATGTGTTGGGCAAATCCATGTACTAGGCATACATGCTCGTATTTTCTCCTCCCAATAAACTCAGGAAAGGTCATGAAGCTGCCATGTCAGAAGCAGAATCCAAATTTTTGCCTGATTTTAGTGCACATTTATCATTATGTATAGCCACTTCTCAAGCAATTTATTTTATTTTTCCCAAGCAATTAAATGTGTGATATAAATTTAAAATTACAAAGGTCTTAGGAGCTACATCAGTAAAATGCAAAGGTTATATTCCTGACACTGAAAAATGCATGATATGGACGAGCAAGTGACATTGAAAGTGAACACCAGCGATAGGGAGGGCAGAGTGATTTGGAGAAGAAGAGTGTGGGCTTCTGAGGCAGACTGCCTGGGTTTGCATCCCACCTGTGCTGCCTGGGAATAGGGTAAGCTTCAGTGAAGTGCTCGAAATCACTTACCCTCAGTTTCTGCCTCTGAAAATGCAGGTGATGATAATATCTAACTCTCAGGGTTGTCATGTGGAGTAAATGAGTCAATATATGAAGAGTTCTTACAATAAAATATGGCATAGAGTAGGTGTTCCTTAGTGGTACCTTCTATTATCATATCTGGAGTAATGTGAGAATATGATATTTATGTTCAAAAGACATCAGTTTTTACTATTTTTACATCACATTTATGTTGTGATATTGTTATTAAATCTCTATTTCATGCCAAAGCTTAATAGATTTTCTTGAAGATTTTATTTATTTATCTTTAAAGAGAGGGGAAGGAAGTAAGAAAGAGAGGGAGAGAAACATCAATGTGTGGTTGCCTCTCAACACACCCCTCACTGGGGACCTGGCCTGCAACCCAGGCATATGCCTGACTGGGAATGGAATCAGCAACCCTTTGGTTCACAGGCTGGTGCTCAATCCACTGAGCCACACCAGCCAGGGCAGCTTACTAGGTTTTTAACTTGTACATTCCTTGTTGTAGGATCTGTAAATATGGGCCATCAGTGTTCCTTTTCAGTTTTTAAAATTAATTATTACATTTGGTGAACCAACAGATAATGAGTATTTACTGTCACTAGAGTCAGTGTTAGGAGGCAACATTTTAAAAAGACATGGTGAGTCACGTGCCCACACGCTGCTGAGTTTTGGAGGAATGAGATAGACATGTAAGAAATAAGTGAAGTGAAGGATCATAGGTGCCGGAGAGAACTATTCCAAAATAAGCTAAGGGCAAAAGAAAACAATTATATCTGAGTAAGTCAGAGAAGCCCAAAGGGAAGAAGCATCAAGTCAAGCCTAGCAAATTAGTGTAATGGAAAAGGCCATGCTCTTAGCAGAGGACACACAATTATCAAAAGCAATGTGGAGCATATGGATAAAAACAAATTAGTGACTGGTGTATCTCAGGCATGGGATTCATTTGTATGTAAGGATGGCTGGTTAGACAGAGGCCAGTTCATGTGCAGGCTTCTATCCCATGCTAAAACCATGGAAACAGTTTGAAGAGTGCTTTAGCATGGGAGTATAATGGATGTGTTTGAGTTTGGGGAAGACTATTGTGGAGAATATTGTATAAATAAATGGAAACACTATGAGTGATACAGAGCATTTAGTTAAGAGATATTTGGCATCATCCAGCGCAGAAATAATGAAGGCCTGAAATAAGACAATGAATACTGGTAGAGAGGGAGTTATAGATTTCAAGGATACTAGACCAGAGTGAATCTGAATTGTAGGCACTGCAGAATACTCCCAGATTTCTGAGTGACTAGATAAATGTAATTTTATTCACCACAATAGAGAATAATGGAAGACATTGATAGGTTTTGCTTCAGACTATAAATTCACTTGAGAATGTTTAAAAATCTGTAATTTCTATGGGACTTACCTTTGACTACTGTAAAAGACTTCTCTGTTTTCCCCATCCCTAGTTTGACCTTTCTTTGTTCTATTCTATGCAGTGGCAAGGGTGGCCTCTTAAAAACTCCAGTCTAGTTACATGACTCTCTTGTGCACAAAAGCATTCCACGGCTCTGCATTGCATGAGGCTTCCCCAGCCTAAACCATTGTGAGTCCACCTTTTGCAGTGCTAACCTACACTGGAGCTAGGAACATGCTTTATCTTCAATGAACATGTTCCAAGACTCTTCAGATCCCTTTTTACATGTCACTTCCTCTAGGAAGCCTTCCCTCAATCTACAATCTGGGGTAGGGAATCTTTAGGTAGTCTCAGAGCACCTATACTTTCTTCAGCACTTACTATACTGTCTGTGTGTAACTTGCTTATCCATTATCCATGTATTTTAGAAGGTTATAGTCTCCCTGAGCTCATGATTCTTGTTTTTTAAACACACGTCAGACAAAGTGACAGGCATATCGGTGACCGGACATGTGTTACTGAAACAAAGAGTGTCATAGGAGGCTCAGTCAGTTTTTTTGAGTCCATGCAGAGACTCCCAGAAGGCGGTCAGATGTTTGGCACTAGAGCTCATCATAAAATACATCCTTGAAGATCTTCATCACGTGGGATTAAATGGTATTGTCAAGAGAGAACATAAAGTAAGAAGAGCAGTAGAACAACCTGAAAAGTGGACAAAGGAAGAGTGGCCAAAATGGAATGTGCACAGAAGATTAGTAGCTCAAGAATCTCTGTTCAGATGGACCAAATAGCAGGTTGGGGTCTTTAAGCTGCATTTCCATAGCAAGAACATTGGAATGGCTTGCAGGAGGGTAGTATATCTATGTTTTGTTTAGTTTAGTAGGTAATTTGGTGTTTCAGAGGGTGAATGTATTACATTCCTTTCTTCTTGAACCAAATTTTAAACCAATTTGTAATCCGTGCCTGGATATTCTTAGGCCTCCCTCTACCAGATTAGCTTTCTCCTAATAATATACAGAATAATAGAAATCTTGATTCTACATATATGTCAAATTAAGATTACATTTCTCTGCTTTCATTACTGCTATAAATGGTCATATGTCTAAGTTTTCTAAGACATAGAATTTTCAGTTTATGGCCTTTAGCTCAGAAACATGCCCTTAGAGTGAATGCAGGTCTCTCCTCTCTCCTACCACCTTTTTTTGTTTTGTTTTCTGGAATGCAGACCAAATGTTGGTAAGCACTCTTGAACCTCAAAAACACAGGCAATACCTAAAAAATGGCAGAGAAATAAGAAAAAGTGTGCTTAGGTTTCTGATGCCAAGTCCATCTTACCCTGGATGTCTTAGTCCACAACTGGTAAGTGAGAGAGGAGCAAAAACTTTCATTGACTCTTGTCTGCCCTCCTGCTGTTTACTCCACAGTTGGTGCTTAGCTTAACATATTTTCTATGACTTATACTTTTCTTTTACTATAACTTAATTATACATGTAATGTTATATATTATGTATATAAACAAATATAGTATATATACTGTACATACTATTTATATATGTATGCATATATGTTTATATAAAATATTGCATGTATAATATTTTGAATAGAGCACAGGAAATAGTTACTTAAAAACTGTGTTGGAATTCACCTACCTATCTCTGCCTCCAAATCCTCCAAGGTAAGGCACCCATTTTCCTAGTCCTTGAATTCTGAAAGAATTTACTATCAGGCTATTTTTGAGGATCTGGGTATTTATCCCCAAACACAGACAAACATATCCCTTTATTTCTGTGTCTATATCCACACAGATAGGTGTATTTGTGATTATGAATATGTTTATTCCTTATTGAATTAAAAACATATACCAGGCACAGGCTGTCCAGACATGAGGTCAACGGGAAAGACAGGATCCTTACCTGAACAGAGGTCACCGTCTGTTTGAGGACATCGGCAGGGGACCTGCAGGGGGCTCTCCCAGTTTGGAGTATTAACTGGTCCTCACAGCTTATGCCCCACCACCGATTCCCCAGAGTTTCTGAATATTCATATGTATATGTGTGTATGTACTTTCGCATTCTGACTGGGTGCAAATACATTGCACTCTACATCCATGAACACTTTTAACATTTTAGTAATTTGATAGCTATTGTGCAGAGATGTAAAATTAGTGTTGGTACCATTACTGGATTAATTTTTCTTACCTTCAGTCTTAAGCAATATGTTTCTACTTATGCTTATGGTAAAACATTAAGAAATTTGGCCCATATCGATGTCATGTGTTTACCAAAAATGTAATCAATGCAGTGAGAAAAAAGTATTAAGAAAGCTGTCTGAATACATCAAGTACAAATCAATCAAAATTGCTTGGAATTTTCCTGTTCAGGTTCTTTTAAAATGATGGGGATACAGCAATGTCATAACAATACTCTGACACCACATTTTAATTAATTGTATTTCATTTTTATATGCTTTCCAATTTTCCCTTTTAAGATTCAGTTAGCAGGAACACGGTGAACTGTCAGAGCATCTGTGTCTCAGATTTCATCATGCCGGCCAAACTCAGACATTTTTGGTTTCCTTGTTGATTATCAGTCATCTGCTGATATAAGTTCACTTTTCACTTCCAGAAAATTGCCTATATGATATTGATTCATTGCCTTGCTAAGGATTACCTCGTTTTTCTGATTATCTGTCAAACTCAATTACCCAGAACACAACCAGAAACTCAAGCACACACAAAAATAGACATCTAACTAATGACATGGGAAGTTATAAAAAATCATGTATTCAAATAATGGCACTAAGCTTCAGGTTCCAGAGCTGACATGTGAGGAGCTTGCAAGTTATCGCTCCCATTCCTACAATAAGAATAAACTGAACAAACTGAAAATTAAAGACTTTTATTGCATTCATAATGGAATCAACGTGACAGGGAAGCTGCCATCCCAAATTGTGGAGAGGTAGGCATATTCAGAGACATGCAGCTAAATTTTTTTTTTATGTGGAAGAGATTCTGCTGAAGCATCATATAGGTAGAGACACTCAGATGGTCATTTTGATGAATTACTGGGAGTCTTCTAATATGAAAGTGAGAAACTGCCTGGGCCACAGTCTTATGGGGGAGCCCCACACATTCATGGGTGTCAGCTCCAGGAATCCCATCAGGTTCTGGAGGTAAAGATCTAAAAAATAACCCTTCCTGCCTATGGCAGGGGACGGGCAAGGAACAGGGAGCATTGTGAAATACACCCAGAGCTTTCTCCCTAATAGAATCAGACGTTTAAGGGAAGGGACTTGGCCAGAGACTCATCTCAGCTGACAGAAGGACTTTCCTCTCAGTCCAGCCCCTCTAGTCTTACTCTCTCACCTTAGGTGGTATAAGGAACAAAACATTGTCATCAGGCAGAGCTTCAAGGAAGCAGACGGGTCATGCTGCAGGAGAGGGAATACGGAGACTGGGGAGTAAAGCTGTGCCCATGGAGAAACGCTGTAAAAGTTACAGCCTGAGATGTAGCCCCACTAGAAACTAAGGTTTAATGGCAACATTTTAGAATGCCTTACCACCAAACCAACAAAAACCCAGTGAAATAGCTGTGGCTTACAGCAGAAAGAGCTGAAGGCGTAGACTCTGGGAGTGGGGCACTTAGAGAAGCCCAAACTCAAGATGGGAAACCACAAAAGAACACAAATGATGTATCACAGAGCAGAATAGTATACTTAAAACCTATGTAATTAGCCAATGTCACCCCAATACATTTAATTTTAAAAACAGCACAAGAGGAACTTGGATCCTATGGCACTTATAACTAGAGCAAACATTAAGCACACTCCAACTTTTAGTTAGATTAACATGACTCTTACACTACAGTTCTATTTAGCAGTTTCTAGTATTTAGCAGTTTTAAATCAACATGGCCAACTTACACCAAAAAGTTACCAGTGATATATGTCAACTGTGTTTCAATAAGTTGGGAGAAAAAAATTAGAAGGATGTCAAAAGGAAAAATAGAAACAACACAGTTTGTAGGGAAAAGAAAAACAGAACCAGACTTGGAATATGACACAGATGTTGGAATTATTCGATGAGGAATTTAAAATAACTGATTAATATGCTAATGCTAATGTCGAAACTAGTTTTACTAATTCAAACAAATGTCAGTAATGTAAGCAGGTATATGAAAACTCTAAGAATCAAAAGAAATGATAGAGATAAAAAACAGTAATAGAAATGGAGAGTGCTTCTGATAGGCTCATCAGTAAACTCAACATGAGCTTCTATATTAATCATTAGAAACTTTCAAAATTAAAAATTTAGCAGGAAAAATAAAACAATATCAGCAAAACCGAACAAAGCATCCAGGAGCCATGCTACAATTTCAACAGGTGTAACATGTTTCAACAGGTGTAACATATTCATAATTGGAATATCAGAAGCAGGAAGTGAGAACAGAGCAGACACCATATTTGAGGTGATAATGGCTGAGAACTTTCCAAATATTAGTGGACAAACCACAGATACAGAGAGCTCAAAGAACATCAAGGAAGATAAATTTACAAAAACAAAAAACGAGAAAAAAGATACCTAGTCTTTTCATATTCAAGCTGCAGTGAAGCAAAAGCAAAGAGAAAATGTTGGGAAAACAAGAGAAGGGAAAAACAATCATCTTAACAACAGAGGAACAGCAGCCAAAGTAATACTGCTTATGTCACCTCCGTTTAGAACAATCTCTGTGTGCGATGGCTGCCCACTGCTCGGGAAAGCAGATTGCATCCCGTCGGCACAATCTAACAAGGCCTGAGGGGTCTGGCTCTGGCCTCGTGCTCTGGCTCTGGCCTCATCTTCAGTGAAACCTTACCCGCTGCCTTCCCATCTTGTAAGCCTCTTTCTGCTCCTTTTAATGCCACATTTCCCCAGGTCCCTGGGCTTCTGGGCATGTTCTTTTCTAAGTCTCCTTACTTCCTCTTGTCAGGTGACCCCTTGAACTCTTCCCCCTATTTCCCATGGGAAGCCTAACCCAGCCTCCCAGTCTAGACAGAGCACCTGGTTACAGCTCATCAACAACCCAGCCCAGTTGTGATGTTCGTTTACATTGTGCTTTTTTGTTTTATTTTTAAGAAAAAAAATCATATGTGCCCAGCAAAAAATGGGGACTAAATGAATGCTTGCTTTATAAATGGACAAATAGAATTCTTGCAGTTATCCTACTAGATCAGTAGTTATCAATTAAAGATACTTGGAGGAGTAGTTTAAATATTTAATAATACATTTAAAAATTCTTGAATGACCTCTTACCCTCTCCTGGGCATCCCTTTGGGGAGCCCCAGAAATTTGGGGAGAAGAAGACACTCATGCTCTCATCCACGTAGTTGATTGGGATATACGATCATGTAAACCAACAGAAAATTCAAAATGAAAACGTGATCTGGCAGAGGTATGCGCGGGGCGATCTCATAGGAGCTTTCCGGGTAGAAATCCTGCAGCGCGAGCAGACTGGGCTGTGTGTGCGGCAGCATTAGCAGACTGTGCACCCCTTTTGGTGCGGGAATCTTCGCTGTCTGATCATTGGTGCGTCCCCAGGGCCCACAAATGGACCTCACATTTAGTAGGTGCCCATTAATTTATTAAGAGAAGGACTTGGGGCTAGCTAAACACAGCAGAGGGATGAGTAACAGGGAATATTTCTAGGCAAAGGAAACGGTGTGTAACTCAGACTAACAGACACCATATATCACGCAGCTTCAGCCCGGAATACGAAATGGCTTCATTTAGATTGTAGGTGCTTTTCACTGAGAAAAGGGCGTTGGGAAGAAAAACATTTGGAGAAAGGGATATGAGTTTTAGATTTATTAAAATCCATGACATATTCAGGTGAGCAAACAAAATACCTTTGTACTCCCTCATAGTTTTGTCCACACTATAATTAACCTTTTGGACGGTTTCTTCTAGATCATAGTAAATAGATTCTATCTAAGTTAGTGGAATTTAATTAGGTTTTATGACAAAGATTTGTTATGTAAGTTCTAAGTTCTCTCCATCATACACAGAAGTTTTGCCATTTTGATCATTCAGATATAGTACAAAGTCAAAATTATACCCTTAAAAATACAATAAATTAAAATTGCAACCTTTCATACTATATTTGTACATGCTAATCATATTATTATTGGTAGTTGTTGTTACTGTTTATTATTGTTGTTGTTATTATTATTACTGGTGTCATTATTTGAAAGGGAGGTATTATTTCTTTGTCCATTGAACTGAAAGGTGAAAAAACCCTCCTGTTATTAGAATGCCTGTTGTTTCTGCCATTTCTAGCAGTAACCAGCAGGTGGTATCAAATAATTTTACATGTTTGTTCTACAGCAGTTTTTGTGCCCGAGATGTCTGAGACGTTTCCTCCCAAACTTTCACCCCGCACCCCAGTCACAAATACCCACACAAAAACATTTTTGGATATAAAAGACTGAAGAGGGATTTTATTTTATTTTTATTTAAATTTGTTTTAGTCCAGCGTGATAATTTTTCACACATGCACTGTTTCTTTTTAAGAGAGTGACAGTGCTTTATATGCAGCAACTTACTGTTGCTCTAACAAGTCTATGGGAAACACTGTTCCCAGTCCCCACTTTACAAAGGAGGCAACTGGCACAAAGAGGCTAGGGAATTTCCCCACGGTCACAAAATTAGGTCTTTGGCATCTGCCTTTGGTGTCCACGGTGATGTCTGTGCTGAAATCACTTCCCCTGATTTGATTTTTCTCTTTTCAAGGTGTTTTCACTCAACACCTGTCATTCCTTTACGGTTCTATCATTCACTCAGCTACTACAAATTGAAATTTTTGACAGTTACACCTTAAAATGATACTACATAGAGTAACACCAGCATATAAAAAAGCTGTATGTTAGCTATTACCTGTGTATGGGGAATGTTCACATGTTTCAGATATATGTGTACAATTTTAGTGCTAAAAGCATTTTGAGGTACTTGCCTTTTATTTCACTGAAAAAGAAACATAAGCATCCCCCAAAAGCATTGAGTTACAGTGGTCACACAGAGGTGCTAAAGGAAGAAACTTTCTGCTAAAGAAATGTGGGAACATCGTTTCTGGAGGCCCTTCTAGGTAGAGAAAAATGCACATTGTTGGGATACAGGCATGTGGGAGGTTTGTGACCTTCCAGGGTAAGTGCACTCCTTATTTAACGCCTAGCTCGCTCTGTTCTCAGCGTGAGGGGACTGGGCTGGGCTTCACTAGCAGGCAGAAGAGCTGCCCAGAGACTCATCTTTCCAGCAACAGAAAAAAGGGAATCAGGGGAGGGCAGGAGGAAGGAACTTACAGTCAGTGGTAACAGTTTCCTTGTCTAGTGTACAAAATCAGGTAAAAAAATACAATAACATTTAGAGGTGGGCAACATTTGAATATGATGAAACACAGCAGATTCATACTGAAATTGCCCTGATATTTTATTGGCTCAAGTGACTACCAACTGCACAAGGGAACTAGAGTTTGTTTAAATCAATAGAAATTTAAAATATTCCTCAAAAGTAGTGATTTACATGTTACAAGGTTTTAGTTTTAATGTTTTTTTTGAATTTTCTATACATTTTAAACTTTATTATGGAAGAAATGATGTCCTTCCTGTGCTAAGCAGTCTGGAATTAACTTCATAGTGTAGTGTTCACACTGGGGATTAGGAACTTCTGACTTGTAGTTCCATTGTAATCATTGCTGAGAAGGATCGGTCCGTGGTCTAGCATGATTCACATAAATAGTGAACTAGCTAATATGAGACTTTATGTAGGGTTAAAAAAATCGATGTTAACAAGCTGTAGGTCAATTTAAAGTGACGGCTTTCCCTCATCAGAAATTCTACCTGAGCCTCACCCGTCCTTTTACCCTCAGCTGTCCTGAAGAGAACAGAGGGACTCTTACAAACAAAAATGAGAACTGAAGGCATTTCAGGGTCATCTCTCTTGGTAGTTTTTTGTTTTTGTTGTTTTTGTTTGTTTTGTTAGTTTAACTTAATTTTTTTTAGTGTAATAATGTGACCCTGAAAGTTGCTTCAGAAACAAACAAGCAAACAAATACTGCTTTCCACGCTGTCCTGCTAGGACCCGTTTATGTTGTGGTTCTAATCTTTTCTTCTGTAGGTGTGACAACTGTCCTGACAATGACAACTCTAAGCATCAGTGCTCGGAACTCTCTCCCCAAAGTGGCTTATGCAACTGCCATGGACTGGTTTATTGCTGTTTGCTATGCATTTGTGTTCTCTGCCCTCATTGAATTTGCAACTGTTAATTACTTCACCAAAAGAGGATGGGCTTGGGATGGGAAGAGCGTAGTAAATGACAAGGTAAGTGATAACTTCCTCCTTTCCATGATTAAGGCACTCCCCGAGAGATTTAGCAGATTTAGCATCTGTGTGTATGAATCATAACGATTTCTTTGAAAGGGTGCTCTTGCCTGAAACCCTGTAGGAGTGCTCGTGGTAGTGTACGTCTTTAGAGCCACTCCCTTGCATCTGGTGAGCTCTGACTCTGTGTCAGGAGCCATGATAACTTTTTTTTTAACACATACTCTTTCATGTAATCTTTTTTTTTAAAGATTTTATTTTTATTTATTTTTAGAGAGGGAAGGGAGGGAGATAGAGAGAGAAACATCTATGTGCAGTTGCTGGAGGTTATGGCCTGCAACCCAGGCATGTACCCTGGCTGGGAATTGAACCTGTGACACTTTGGTTTGCAGCCCGCGCTCAATCCACTGAGCTACGCCAGCCAGGCTCATGTAATCTTTACATCAACTTTGTAACTGAAGTCTCATATTAATTCTTTTTTATTCTGACGAAGAAGCTGAAGTTTCATGAAATTACTTGCCCACGCTCACACAAACAGTTAATAAGTATAATGGAACCCAAGTCTGATCATTAAGTTCACACTCTTAAACACCACATTGATTTATTTATTAAAAGTGGGTGCTACCTGTACCTGCTATAGAATTCATGCCTTATGTGTGGGTTGAGTTATTACCCTTCACCTACTTCCATCTCTGTTGCTTGGATGTAAAAGTCTATATATATATCATTGTTATTTCCCCCATGTTGTATGAAATAACTGAGTCAGTGCTGGAATGCCTAGACATTTTAGGTTGTTCATGTAGTCTGTAAGACAAAAGTTATTTAGGTTCAAGATAAACTTTTTTTGTGGGTTGTTGGTGCCCATTTTTAGGTTTCCAGTATGAAAGTTAGTGGTTAGTAGTTTTGTGCATTGATATACCAGCTGTTTCCTTTCTTATTCTATAGGTTATTATTCATCTACCTTAAGAGAAGGCTTTGGATATACCACAATATGCAATAAAGTTTCCTTAATAAGAATAAAAAGTTCTACTTGTAGGATCACTTTTAGCAATCTATCTACTTAAATGCTCTTCTAGTACATTTGGAATAATGTATTTGTTGATTTCATTTCTTTTTCAGTTATTTCAATATAAATATTTTCCTCATTTCTATGTCCATGTTTCAGCTTAAGCATACAAACATGTTATAGTTTAAAAGTCTTGCTCCTTTCCCATCATTTTGTAAACAAAGCTTTAATGAGTTCTGGTTTATTTCATTTATTTTGTAGGCTATATTTTGCAGACAAGTAGCCAATGAGCAAACATTAAGTTTGATTAAGTTTCTTTGTTTAACCTCCAGATTATTTCAGCATTTCCATTTCATTTTATTGTTAATTTATGTCCTCAACCCCCATGTGGTAAGCTGCTTTGTCATTACTATCTATGAAATTACTTCTTTTTAGTGATATTAGTTAGCACATGCACTTTCATGCTAATATATTTTTGAAGATAAGATGCTAGTTGGTCATTTGTGAGTGTGTCACAAATGGTAAATAGTAGTTTGTGGTATAAATTCCCCATGTCAAAATTCATTAATATATTTTAACGCTGTGAGTATGCCAATCAAACTGGCATTGTGTTGTGGCAAGTCAAAAAGTATGCCTTCTCAACCTCTGAACTTGGAAAAAAGAATTACCTATATATGCAAAAAAAAAAAAAAACAAAACCCCACAACAACCAACAATCCACAACCCATTTTTGAAAATACATTTTAAAAGCAATAACCTCCATGAATGAATACTGGATTTAAGTCTATCCACATATCAAATCACACATAGTGGAGAGAAATCTAGGTCAAAATCATTGATGCTACAACATAACATGTAGGAAAACAAATAATAAAGTTTATATTGTTTCAGTTCTTAGTGGTTCAAGTTTAGTGATGAAGTTAAAGGGTACATTACTTCAGGCACAATGCTTGTTTTTATTTCTTATTCATAGCTAGAGTGCCAAGTACAGTGCCAGGTATGAAATTTTTGTTGAATAAAAAATAAACAAATTTCTGATATTAAATCTGGCTATGTAGTAATGTGATATCAATGAGAAGTTTTAAAACTTTCCCATGATGAATTTACCAATGGGTGCCCAATACAATTCCCTGATTCAAATGACTTTTGGGATGTGTTTCTTAAACCTACATTGGAAATTTCCAGGTCCTTAGACTGGAAAAAATTCAAGTAGAATACCCTAAACTAACCCTTCACATATATGAATGAAATGCAATCTACCTCTGCTTTATCTTTCTTTCAATTTAATTTTTAAGTGAAAAATAATAATTTTTTAGAAATAGAGTTTTAATCCACCTGCCATTTTATTGGTGTCCTTTTATTCTAATCAGACTGACGAAGTCCTCTGCTTTCTTCAACATGAGGAAAATCAGTTAAGGCATTTGTCAATACAAAAAGCACATGAAAACTTGAAAATTTGTTAGTTGGCAAGTATTAATTTGCTTTATAAGAGTAATCATTGATACATACATATTAATGTTATATTTTTAAAAGTAATATGTATTTGACATAGTTTACATGTAGATTATACTCTGATGGTCGTTAAAGTTAAATAAATAAATATCCTCAAGTTACATTCACACTACTTTTGAGCGCTCTATTGGAAGATAAATCCTACCTTGTTTTGTAAGCTTGGTCAAAATTGTACATTCCTTTTAGGCTCAGGTGTAAAATCACACAACAGAACCTTGTTATTGTAAAAATGTGGTGCTGGATCAAATGGTTCAATTCCAAGTTTTTAAGTCTTTCCATACACAAAAGTATCTACTTATGTAACCCTCTGAGTTCTTCTGGAACCTTCCCTTATGCCCAGTGTTTTCCACTTGCCCAAGACTAATTATTCAGTGTCCTTGCCTTCTTGTTCCTTTCTCAACGTTCATCCATTGGTTATTATTTTTTCTTATTTATTCAAAGCCCGCTTTTGTTTTTTAATTGCCTCCTTCCTTTTAGTTTAAGAAGATGCTTAATATGCTCACCTTACCATAGAGACAGAAATAAAAATCTCTCCAGATCCTGTGTCACCCATTCTCCTATCCTCAGAGTCTACCCTCTTTTTTACCCTTTGAGCTTTTTGAACGCATTGCTTACACTGCCATGTCTCAATTTCAATGTAATCTTCAACCCACTATAATCTGATTCCCTTTGTATTTATTGTCCTGTCACCAAAGGATACCAGCAACCTCCACATTTTCAGATCAGATAATAATTTTCCATTTTTCTCAATGGAAACCCATTGAATTCTGCTATATTTGAGAAATCCATTCCAGGCCCAAGTTAGTGACATTTTCTCATCTTTTCCTCTTTAAAATGAGGTTTAGAATATCAACTTCCTTCCCTCAAGTTCTGGCAGCTGCCACTATTCATTCTATTCTTTGAAATTCTCTGCCCGAGTTCAGAGTGGATCCAGTCTCCCCAGCATCTGCTCTTGTTTATCCCCAAACAGACAATCATTTGGCTTTATTTCATGTTGCTTTAGTTTTTACTATTCACTGTGTGTTCTCACTCTAAGGGCTTTACTGACAGTATTTGCAGGAATGTGTGCCTCACTAAGCAGACTGTCCAGCTATTTACTGTCTCCAAGTAGATAGTCTTGCCTCATCCTCAGTACAAATGCCAACCCTCAGGAAGTTTCTGAATTCTTGCCCACCCCCAAATGATTAGGTCTCTTTGTAGTGTGCCTAGTACCCTCTCCTTTTGCTTCAGAGCCTTTATTATAACTTGTAATTGCATATTCAAGTCTCAATGCCTTTGTTGATCATGAAAACAATGACTATGATTATTTTAATAAGTCATTTATCCCTGTCCATTTGCACAAGATTTTGTATAAATTAATTGCTCAATAAATATGGTGTAGATTAATGAAGTAAGACAAATCAAATTTACAACCAACTTCTTTGTTTTACCTCCCAGGTATTATCTGTAAGTGTAACTCATACTTTCTTCTGTCATCATATACCCAATGTGTCCCTTAGGCTCTTATGCTGGAATATAATAACTCGATTTTTACATATCTTTTTTTAATAAAAGAAACAACAAATAAAAATAAAACTCCTAAATTTATTGTTTCAATCCTCCCAAAGCAGCCTATTTTTTATCTGTACCTCATTTCATGGCAAAACCTAATATCACATGCCAACAACTTGGAGGAACCCCTTAACATCACCAGTCATTAAACGGTGTCCACTCTCTACCCTATATGTCATAGATTATGCCTTTGCCATCTCTCATTTTTGAATATCTTTATTCCTTATTATTTCTAATCATTTCTGCCTTGAGTTCATTCTATAAATTAGGTCCAAAGTTATCTTCCTAAAACTAAAATCTGATTGTTTAATCTTTCAGCTCTTTAATTAATTATTGAAGGCAACTCTTCAAGCAGCTTGGCTAATATGGGTCCAGGTTTTCTCATCTACATTTTTCTATTTACATGACGAATAATAAGGGCACTATTATTTGCTCTTCATTGTGCACTTACTACTATGTGCCTGGGAATATCTCCAGTTTGGAAAAGAAGTCTATAGGTCTGGGCACACAGAGTGTTGACCAGGATCACACATCCACTAAGTGGTAGACTCAATATTCAACACAGATCTGAAGTCCATGCTCATAGTACTCCTCAGGCCATTCCACCTCCCCCTCCAGATGCCCCTGCTTCTGCACATCTCTGGGGCACTAGATGCACTAATAATCCCTTCTGTTGCAATTCCCTTGCCCTCCTTCCCTAACTAATGAACTTTCATTTATTCCATAAAATCCATCTGATTTTCCTTAAATCTTAAAACTTACCAAATGCATCTAATTGCCAATGTGTTTCTACAGAACCTGGTACAAGTTATTTTATATAACCTCATTAAATTACACATTTATTGTAAATAAATCTGTTTTTAACAGCAGGTTACATTCTCTAAGAAGATAATAGCTTTGTTTTATTCATCGTTTTTTCTGTCATTCCCTAGCATACCACTTAACATGTAATTTATTTCCATTAAAATTTTTAAAATAACTAACTTTAATCTGTTGATATGGTTTCCATTTCTAAACCTTAATCAGTGGTCCTGTACTGCCCAAACAAAGCATATTTTCTGGAAATACACTGGATGTTAAACTATTAGAACAGAGACATAGCAATTTGATACCCAAACTAACATGAAGTGTGACATTATTTTGTGATCCACTCCATGCAACTCATAAAAAGCATCCTTTTTCAAGTGTTTTTATTGATTTCTTTGCATTTTTAACATCCTGCCTTGTTCCAAAAGCATTTCGGGCAGTTTGCCAGAAGAACACATGTACTTAAATTATTACAAAATAATTTAGGAATAGAAGTAGGAAGTCAGAATGAAGGAAAATAGACAGCAAATAGTGCAGTCAGAATGTTAACTGTAGTTCACAATTAGAGTAGCTAAGTTTCAAATTCTGAGCTTCTTGGCTACCACAGTAAATCTTTGCTTGGTGGGGGGTGGTGTTTTTCTTCAATCAAAAAATGGAAGCATAAATTTCTTCAGAAAGAAAACTTTTCCTACACTGAATTCTCTTTTTAAAACAATATCATATGGATTTTATATCAGAGAAAGCTGGGTACTGTTGCAGGTAGGAATGTCAACAATTTCCCAATAAACGCAGTAATGAATTTCATATTGATGTTTCTTGTAGTCCCCTTCAATAAAAGCTGAAGGCAGTACATTAACATACAACTCAGTGAAGGCAATTCTTCAAGGAGCTAAGCTAATATGGCCCAAGTACATAGCTTTCTCATGGCCCAGTTTAATCCAAGGAAAGACTTTAGAGTACTTAGAGAAGTGGATGGACTATATAACCTCCAAACAATCTTCTGTAAGTATCACTTTTCTCAGCCAGGATGGTTAGTAAGTAGTTAATACCATTGTCTGACCAGGGAGCCTGTTGCTGTTTTATAGGTACTGGGCTTTCCAGTAGCCACAGTGACTGTAAAAGAGCAACATGCTATGTAAAAAGAGCATAGATTTACTGCTTTGGAGACCTGGTGTTTTCTCCAAAGCCTGTTGTACCTAGCGTTATATTTACAAAAGCGCCTTGCTCTAATGGACAAATCTGAGATTCTTTCCAACTCTCAAACCGTGTGATTGCTATTTTCATTTATATGCCAGGTCACTTCACTAATAAGGAGCTAAAGCAACCACTCAGGTTATTAACACACTACTTTGTCTAACATTATAAGGAAGCCAAGATTGATTTGACAGCATGGTATAAGACATTCAGATTGCTGTAACCAGAAAATTTCCAGTCTTGAATTTTTAATTATGTATTTAGAACTCTAACAGAATAATAAGCTCAGAATATTCTGAGTTCTGTAAAACATCATTTTAAAATTAGAACTTAATTACTGTGGGTTATATTTCCTTTTCATTCCACTTCAGTAGCAGCATCAACAAATACCATAGCAGCATAACTTACATTTTCCCCAGGTAGGGTATAAAAATACATTGTTTATTGATTTTGTTCATAAGCTATATTTGCCCCTTTCCCACTTGCATGTCTCAGTCACTAGTAAAGCTTCCAGAAACATTGTTTTAAAGTTGAGCTTATTTTATGATTTCCCAGTCTCTTACCTTTGTTGATGGTAGAATTGAGAACTTTCAGGAGAATTACATAATAGGCATGTAGAATAAACTATTGAAATCTAATATTTTTATAATAATAAAATTTTATTGTATTTTACAAAAACCTAATGTTCATATATATATACGAATATGTGTGTATATATATATATATATATGTATGTATGTATGTATGTATAAAATCAGAGTAATCATTCTACCATTCATTTACCATTAACCAAACATTTTTGGAGCTTGCTAGGATCTCTGCATTGTTTAGTTTATGCCTTCAAGGATCTTACTTGTAAGGCATAAGGTGGAACAGGAAACAAGGTGTGAAAAGTGTACATACATGCCATTATAGAGACAAGCACTAGGGTGCTGTGGAAGCACATGCAAGGCAGACTTATTGGTGTAGGAAGTGATGTCTCCACAGATGTGATTCTGAGCTGAATCCATGTAAAATATATCAGACAGAGGGGACCAATGTGGATTGATCACCAGCTCTTGGCACTTTTGTGGTACTATTCACAGGTTGGGGAATACAGGTGGGTATACAGATTTAGGTTGGGGTTTAAAGTAACCTTGATTCATTTCTGGATATTTTGTTTTAAACACCTGTGGAATACGTAGGTGAAGAAGTTCAGTGAAACACAACGTGTAAGGATTCTGGTGTTCTGAGTTGTCTGTGCCTCCGCTCTAGAGCCTGTTACGTATTTTCAGTATCGCCTGTGCGTTTATTAGCAATGGAGGGTATTTAAGTGGGAGGCAGAAAGGATGCTGGTAAGTGTTAGTACAGACTTCTATCTGTAGTTCCCCTTGGAACAAAAAACATTAACATTTTATGTTTCTTTGTCTAAAGTCCAAACCGTATACCATAATTCCTAATACAACTTATTGTAAATGTTCCTCTTCCACAAAACTTTCCTTGAGCTCTTCTGTACCGTGTTTATGTCTTCTTCCAAAAATATAAAGTACATTTTTAAATCTTATATGTCAGTAATCATTGTCTAGATTGTAATTAAATTATAACTTTCACTACTCTCTACTAAGGAGCTGTTTTCTAATGTGATTGAAATACAACTATTAGTCACTTTGATTCTCCCAACAGTTCAGGATGGCTTGGGTATAAGTATCTCCCTTTTTATCCAACTAGAAGCTGAAACAGGGATATGTTAAGAAGTATTCTCAAGTCCCAAATGCTTTATAAGTACAATTTGATGTTTTAAATGATGCTTGGGTAGGGCTGAAATAATATAAACACTATATGTTACATACTCTAGGGGTTTAAGAGTCATTTCAGAAGATTGAGGCAGTAACACAAACTTCAATTAGAATATTTTAGGGAAAGTACTTCCAGGTTTTAAACAGCTTCCCCAGCGTGAAAGTCACATAGCATGCTGTTCATAGTGGAGGTCGGAATTCTCACACACCTAGGTTTGTGTGCCTTTTCATCCACTTCATTGACAAGAGATCGGGCCATGCCACGAAACCTCCTTAGCCTCCCTTTCTGAATTTGTAACACGGGGCTAATAATAGAGCTTACTTCTCACCCATTAGTGAAGTTTGTCACAGATGACACCCCCAGGCTCACCATTCAACCTGACATGGCTTAATAATGCTCAAAAGTTGTTCGCTATTATCTCAGCAGTTACCCACTAGTACATCACCCTCCATTTGTCACATGGTAACTGCAAGTGCCACGACAGAAGAAATGCTCTTTTTTTTTAGCTTTTCATAAAAATACAAATGGTAGTCCCTCACCCCATTTCCTTTTGTACTCCAGGCAGGTCTGGAAGAACATCTCATCAGCAAGGGAAAAGGAGAGGGAAAAGCCCGATGCCAGTGAAGGACAGAAAACCCAGGCCTCTTTTCAGATGTCCTGGCTTTTCAGAGGCCTTTTCATATTTTATTTTACTTGAACACTTTGAGAATTTTTAATGCAAAGTAACTGATGCTCAAAATTCTGTTCTAGGCCAATTGGTCCTCTAAATCTAATCAATTGACTATACTATTCACTATTTTGCATAAGTCTTTGCTGGCTAATTTTGTTCACTTTGTGATAACTAATAATATTTAGTATTTATACTAGTGGAAAGTACAGGTAAATACAGTTTGTATTTTCCAGTTTCATTAATTCAGTACATATTATGTGCCTACTCTATGAAAGGCATCATGGTAAATGCTAAGTTACAATGGTGAGCAAGCCAGAAGTAACAGCAGCCTTCACTGAATATAGATTCTAATGAGAAAGAAGGATGTCAATAAAATAATCACACAAAAGAAGAAATTTACACATTTTAAAAATGACCATGATGGGAATGGAAATTAAATAAGCTGGGTGTTATGAAAGAACACGTTTGGGACCAAGGACTATGGTAGTTAAAGTGGTTAAGGAAGGCTTTTTTGAGGGAATGATGTTTAAACCAAGATCAACATATGAGAGGGAATGGGTTGCAGGAAAATCGGAACGTGGGGTAGGGTGAGGAAGTGGCATGGCCCAAGACCCCAAACAAGGAGATATTTTGCAAACTAGAGCTATTTCAGTGGCACTGGTATATGATAAGCAGAAGAAAAAAGCCATGGTAAGATCTGTTGGTTTTATTCTAGGTTCTATGAGATAGTATTTAACAGATTTAAGTGGAGAAGTGACAGGATCCAGTTTATGACTTAAATCCCTGGGGCTATAGTGTGTCTAATGATTGGGCGAGGCCTAGCAGGCCTGGGAGAGCGCACAGGGATATGCCCATTTGTACAGGCAGGAGACAGAATGACCTGGACTAGAGTTAGTGAGAACTGAAATGAGGATCCTAAGGAGAAACAGGTGGTGGATGAGCTAGCAAAAATCAAAAAAGTTTGTATTTCATTTTCCTTCTTCTGTTTTAGTGTTGATTACACCACCATCTGTATGTGGTTACAAATTTTCACCGTCTGAGTAAAGCATTGCTGTTTGCCATGAAGCGGGGAAATCCTGCTGTCAACTTAAAGAAATTAAATGTCTTTCTTCAGACTTCTCGATCATTCATGGTAGATGATCATGGTAGATGATCATTCCTCTTGTTAAAGTATTTCTACATTTCATGTATTCATTCACTCATTCATAGAACAAATATTTGAGTTACTTGTAATAGTCAAAATTGTCATTTGTTAAAGTTGCATTTGTATTGCTTCCCTGTGAACAACAAAAACATAGCTCTTTGGGAAAATGGTACTTTTGGTTACTTTGGGGTTCCCTCACCCTCATGGTTTTAGGACTTCACACACCCCTTTCATTTATTTTCCTAAATTCCTCCTTTCTAATGTTTATCAAGATACTTTTCTTCAGAATTTGAACTGGAGTTTGGAACATGTTAAGCAGCAGACTCAACCCACATTCTGTTAATTCTTGTATTTTTCAATAGAAAAAAGAGAAAGCCTCTGTCATGATACAGAACAATGCCTATGCAGTGGCTGTTGCCAATTACGCCCCGAATCTTTCCAAAGACCCGGTTCTCTCCACCATCTCCAAGAGCGCGACCACACCGGAGCCCAACAAGAAGCCAGAGAACAAGCCCGCTGAAGCCAAGAAAACCTTCAACAGTGTTAGCAAAATTGACAGAATGTCTAGAATAGTTTTCCCAGTTTTGTTTGGTACATTTAATTTAGTTTACTGGGCCACATATTTAAACAGGGAACCTGTATTAGGGGTCAGTCCCTGAATCTAGACACAGGTTAACTTTGGGATGTATAACACCATTCAGCTTGGTTTGTTTTTGCTATGTACAGTCTGACTAATAACTGCTAATTTGTGAACCAACATGTATAGTATGTATATAGCAATATAGCTAAACAGTACACCTCTAATGGAGACACGCATTTGCTAACTCATGGAACTGTAGGCTGGAAGCACCCCATGCCCGAATCAAGATTGACCCTAGGAACTGGTTTTTAAGGTGGATTTCAGGTGACATGATTTCTTTCCTCTTCTAATAGTGATGACAATAGGGATCCTATGCCACACTTTATGAACCCTTTTGATTTAAGTCTTATATAGGAGTGTTTTCTACTGTTGCCTAACTGTAATGTAAGACGACACTGTCATTGCAAGATAAATTCTTCTAAATAACAGGACCACATTTCTGCAACAGCAGCCCCTTCCTGAGCACTCAAAATCCCTCCTAGCATAATTGGAAGCTTAGCACACATCAGAGGAAAAAACTAGAAATTTGACAAAAGCTTTTAATTATTCTATAGAGTATCTATAGCCATGTGCATATTATAGCATGATAAGCTCAAATAATTATGAATAACCCCTGCCAGGATGTTAATTATGCCTAGAATATAGAAACTCCTGGAATGTCATGGTCATTACATTTTTAGCATCAGAGTTTATTTGAAAGTGATCATTGAAATCCCACGGATCATTTTAATCATTGGAAACTACCTTAAATTTTAGAAAGTAAAATTAAATGTGTGTTACACTTTCCAGGTTTGTGTTGTATTGAAACCAATGAGCTAAATTTTCTTGGTGCTGGGGACTGGAAAAAGCATCCAGTTTGGCTGCTGCAGAGCAACACTCATATTGGATTAGAAAACTGTGCCAAAAACTCCCACCAATGAGAATTCATAGGTGTCACAGAGAGTAGACGAACACTTATATGATTCTCTTCTTTCCTGTTTACTGCAAATTCTGCCTTAAGGCTTCTTTTCATCAGGACTCAGAAGCCACTAATCACAATGGAAAGGGCAGTTCATTGGCACATTTTTCTGTCTTGAAAGCAGCACTTTCAGATAAGAATTATTGTAAATCTGCTTTTGTAAATTGCAACTTTAAATTTTGCTGACCCAAATTTACAACAGCTTTGTATACCAGAAGAGGTTTTGGTAAGAGCTGAACATTTTTAAACTG
Organism: Phyllostomus hastatus; assembly: GCF_019186645.2. Classification (NCBI taxonomy): domain Eukaryota; kingdom Metazoa; phylum Chordata; class Mammalia; order Chiroptera; family Phyllostomidae; genus Phyllostomus; species Phyllostomus hastatus. The sequence goes on along the minus strand of NW_025333709.1, from coordinate 28,208,809 downwards.
AAATTACAAAGGATCACCAACAAATTGTGAATTCACATGCACAAATGTAACGTGCACAATTAGTTTAATTAGAACAGGTACACAAACATGTAGCTAAATTAAAACCCAAAATTTTCTACTTTATATAACTACTAATTATTAATGGGTAAAATTCATTTTCCTTTTAATATTTAAGAAGTATTCTGTATGCCCCTCACATATGTTAATAAAAGTTAACAATTGTGTCTTACGCCTAGATTCAGTGCTTTTGGCAAACTTAAGATCCTTTTGATTCACAAATAATACATTAGCAGTTATTAGTTGACTTTTACTACTAGATACACCTTTATGATGGTGTTTTTGTAGAAACATAAGTAGACCAATAGTGGCATTTCTTGCAGTTTTGTACATATTTCAGTATAGTGCATAAGTAGGTATATTCATAAATCAATAAAAGGAGTGTCTTATTGAAACAAGCAAAATCACAACAAAAATTGCTATTCCTTCACCTCGTTTAAATTTTATTTTTTTAAATTTCTTTCTTTTAGTGTGATTTTTATGATGTGCTTGCATGATTGTCTTATTGCCAAGGTCACAAATGCCCTGAAGAATTTACCCTGAGGACAACCTTGACATTAAAAATTCCCTTATAAAAAGTAATCCATCATCCTTAATAAAATAATATTATTACATGAGCCAATAAATTTATACCTTTAATCCCCTTTCAATAACACCTTCTTTATCACCTAAACAGTTTTAAAATGTGCACTTTATCTACACATTGAAATAGAAGATATCTTATTCTTATACACTTAGATACAGTGTAGCTCTTCTTTGTAGTTTAGGGAAGTGTGCAATAGTTTAAGAATGTACACAGTGCTTGAAAGAGAGCAATAAAAATGCTTTGTATGGTGTGCCATTATTAGACACTTGAAAAATATAATTTCTATAAGTTCTGCATTACCCCTTCATGTCTGACTATAAATTATAAACCTATAAATATGTACATATGTAAAAATAATTATATATAACAGTTTCTGCAGGACAAAAGAAGATTCATCTATACCTTTGACAAAAGGCTGCACCTACATTAATGGTACCAGTTTTATTAAAATTAATTGTAGATCAGAAAATTTATTATTATCATTATACCTAATTTTAGTTTCATTGTTAAAATCTTATTTGAGACAATGATGTCCTGATTCTCTGATCAGGATTTTCTATTATTTCTCTAACTTGTTGTATTTTTCACACACATTTTAATCTTTAAAAGTTGAGATAAATCACAGGGAGCCTTTGGTCTTGCTGAAGAAAAGGAAGATGCTCCATAGAAGGGGATTTTAAATGATAAAAGTGTAGTCTTTATAATTATTCTCTCTTCCATAAACTACTTTAAAAACACAAATTAAAAATGACTAGTTTGTCAGGAAACATGTTTTTAATATAGTAAGTTCTCTTTGGCCCATAACATTATGCCTATTTTATGTAGTCATGCATATACATAAAGAGTTATAGTATGTACAAAATGTAGACAAATACATGTACATATATAGAGGTATATTCTCATTGTTATATAGCTATTGCTCTGACTCAGCTATTTACTCCACTAATATATTTTATTTTTACCTCCTACTATGTGCTGTGCAGTGGGGAGGGTGTTAGTACTGCTCATATTACATCCACAGAATTTAGTTAAAATTAAAGTACATTGCACATTCTTATACAAACTTAAAATCAAAGACTCTGTTGAACACATAAGGGAATTCAGCACTGAGAGTCGTTTCATTAGCCATCAGATCACTGTGTGCTAGAATGACAGCTGTTTCTCTCTATTCTCCAATCCGTGCTCCTATTTGTTTGAATATAAAAATAGAATTACTATAACCATTCTATGTTGTTTTACCCTTTAGTGATTTGTTTTAAGTGGCAGTCTTCATGTTTAGCAATCTTTTCAGGGATCTCTGTACTTTGAATTTATCTCAGGTTTGAATAACTGATCCCCTTGAGCTATATTTGCTTAAATAGTTCATAGTTTATTTTTTAAAAAAACACAGAAACCATTGTTTCATTCACATTATATATATTATATATAATGTGTTTATGATGTGGCTGACTTTATATTCCTGGTTGAGGGAACTGAACTCTGCCATGATGCCGTAGATTGCAGTGGGGCACCACACCTCTATGGAATCTGTGGCTTGTGGCTATTTGACTTGGGCAGGGTCCGTCATCAGTCCAATGGGAGGGTGAGGGGAGCAGTTTAAGTCACCTCCTGCAGAGTCGTGGTTCTTCAGCATCTGTTAAGTGTTTTCTTCAGGTCCTCCATACTTGATGCACTCAGACAATGCCTGTGATACACTAAAATAGGTATTACTTACTTTGATATCTGGGACCATATTAATAGGTTTATTATACAAGTTGTCCATGTTATTAGTCTTCTGGCATTCCTATATTCATCAGCAAATTTTGAAGCAATTGCCAAATTTTTCATATAAAAAGATTCAGAATTTCAGGGGAATCATAAGATGACCCATTGCTACTTTACATTTCATTTATTTTCCTTTTAATTGAGATTTCTTTCATAGGCATCTTGGACACTGAGTCATACAATTTAAATTAGGGAGGGTGCAGTTATTTTGGACACCTGCATGCCTGGGAAACCAGGACACTACAAAACAAATCACTAATAGTGACATGGGCAAGACAAATCGTGATATTTTCCTCTTGTATCCATGCTTTAAAATTAAATTTGATATTTAATAAATATTTTAATATTCATTATCTTGTGTTATCAACATTATATGAAAATGCTAATATTTTTATTAGTATTAAGCACTCACAATTTAATTAATTCAAAGACAAAGTTAGGGCCTCAAAAAACAGAAAAGAGCCTGGCTTCTGTGGCTCAGTGGATTGAGCACAGACTGCAAACCAAAGGGCCGCCAGTTGGATTCCCAGTCAGGGCACATGTCTGGGTTGCAGGCCAGGTCCCCAGTAGGGAGTGCATAAGAGGCAACCACACACTGATATTTTTCTCCCTCTCCCTTCCCTTCTGTCTAAAAATAAATAAATAAAATCTTTAAAAAAAACAAAAGAGAGAAACCCACCAGATTAATGAGCTGTTGCTAATTAAACAATGTGAAACATTTTCCCTTTTTAATTTCCTAATGAAGAGGAGACATTATATACACACACACATAGAAGTACCTAATAGTCATGATTCTATCAAAGTATGAATCATGATTAAACCATAAAGTTCATATAAAAGACATATTGGGAAGGTAGCATTAATAAATTATTCAATATTTACTTAGCAGAATTTTATATCATGTTCCATAAAATTCTTAACTTCCAACTTATTTAGACCATTGTCCTCAATTATATTTAGCTGAAATATTTTGTTTGTATATATGAATAAAATTTTATTATATATGTAATATTATACTCCACTTCAAACCACTCCCTGCATATTTTATTTAATTCATTACATCCTAACATTGCCAGTAGGGAAGAACAGCAGGTCTGTGTTTTAGTTCATAGTAACAGCCCCAAAGAACCCTTAGGTCTTAGCTTTGATTAGAAGTGTGTGTGTGTGTGTGTGTGTGTGTGTGTTTGTGCGTGCATGTGGGTGTATTTCCTAGGTATGAAGTAACATTTTGAGAAATTCTGACAAATTTGTGAAATCTAAACCATTTATTTTAACAGATTCAATCATAAACATAGCTCTTATTAAACTTAGTCAATAAAATAGCTTATTCACTTAGTCAATAAAATAGCCTTTTCAATAGATTTGTAACAAACTTATTAATGGGAATCTGTCTTGAGCTATGTAAATGGTTAGAAACCATCCTTCTTGTAAAGGTGTAAACATTTTTTTCTGAGGTACTTCTAGTCAATTGTTTTGAGCCATTAAGTTAAAAGTGATATCACAATTCCGCTTTTAAGGCAGAATAGAAAAATCCTTTAACTCCAAGTTTCTCAGTGGAAGTTTGTGAAAGCTTTCATTAAATTAAACACCTGGTGGTTCATTTGCAAATATGAAGTCATCTACATTCACAACTGGTCAGTTTCACAACTTTTTTGAACTGAAGTAGGTCTAAGCATCTTCCTATAGAGAACTCACCTAAAGCCACATGCTACCACTCCGCGCTAGTCAGCGTTTCAGACCCTTTGCATCTATGACCTCGCTCAGTCCTCACAACAGCCGCAATCACTGTGTGATTCTTCATGTTGTGGAAGTTTAGAATTTCTAAATAGTACACCAACATGCTAGTCTAACACCTATTTTGGGCAAAGTGAAAAAAAAAACCTATATTTTTCTTTGCTTTAATTCAAATATATATTCATACGTTTTTGGGAGCATCAATCTAATAAGGCTACTATCTGATTTTCTACACAATAAAACCAAGCAAACCTAAAAACTGTACAGCAACCAATAATCTACTTTTGTGAAAATAGCTATTTACTAACATTTGTTACAATTTAGATTTTGAGAATACAGCTCATTTTTTCTTTTTGATCCATAAGTACTTATAATATATAAAATGCTTAAAGTTGATTAAGCACAGAAAAGGAACACTTTCCTAGTTTATTTTCATTTCTTTTTTGCCGGTTATGTTAGGGGTTGGATTGGTTTTTATTTACCATATTGTTGGTTTCATAACATTTTAATCCACTGGACTCCAAATACTATATATTTATTTTATTGAACAATTTGTTACAAATTACTATTAATAGAAAGAAATTCAAACTGACCCCAAATAAATGTCAGCGCTGGGGCTGTAAGTGTTGAATTAGCTTAGTTGGTGTGAAAAATTGAAATTTTTCATTCACGCTGTCGGATGCCAGTCTGTATTACCAGAAAGATGAGGACCTCTAACAAAAGTGTATCTGTGAAAACGATTGGTCCTAGGAAAGCAAAACCAAGTAGTTAGAATTACTTTAGGAATAAGGCGTTACAGATCACTTCCGATTACTTTATATTCTAAGTGGTCAGCACAGTAGTGGGAGCGCTGGTCTCCGTTCTGCATCCGCGGAGTGCGTAAGAAGTGTGATGTGTGATCAGGAGGCCTAAGGGGAACTGAACTCGCGGCAGTTTTCATGATTTAAACTTGACCGTCTATGGACAAGTTCTTCATTGTTTGTTGAACTTGGATGCTTGAGCCATAACTGATTTCAAGTTTCTTGGTGTCTGATTTTTTTTTCAAGATTTTTCTGAGCAGATGTGATTTGGTTTCGTGTGCTCCTAACTGAGGAATGTGACCATCATGAAATATTTCCTTCAAGGTGACATATGTGGAAACTTTAAAAAGCTATGTATTTGTTGCTAAATTAGAAAATGAAAAAAAAACAGAAAAGACTAAAATATTTTTCCCTTGCTACAAATCAATTTTTAAAAAGTTGTATGCATAAAGAATGCATGATGAAGTTCCAATGGTTATCTCTGACTATTCACATGAGGTGAAATTTGAAATTTTCTGGGTGACATTACCCTTGTGTGGTGGGTCTTCTAGTTTAAGGAAATAATTCAGGAGCTAATATTTATTTGTGACCTTGTTGTAATTGGGAAAAATCACTATTTTTATGTAAGATAATTTGACCTTTATTGAACATGTCATTATGCTTGCTGTTTAAAAAGTTCCTGATTAATTGATTACATGCAAATTAATGCTAAGCATTATCTTTTTGTACTTATTAAAATTAATTTAAATATATTTGATCTGAGAATTGTGTTTTTTGTACTTTAATCCTTATGTGTTTGCTTCAAGATGTGAATTTATTGTAAAACTGACTTTTTATATTGGGATATAAAACTGGTATTTTGTAATAGTGGTTTTAAACATTGTTTGTTTCTTAAACTTCTTTTAAAAATAAAAAAATCATAGGGCAAACAGGAAAAGTATAAACTTTTTCTGAAATTTTAGAGGGAATCATGAATTGCTAATGTTGACCTCTTTAACACATTAAGAGAGCAGTGCTATGGAAAATAAAAGTTCACCCAGAAAATTGACTGCATTCTATCATAAAAGTGTCACATTTACATGAAACTATTAAATAAAATAAATAAGATTCTCTATTTTAGGTAGACTCAGGTCATCAATCTATTTGTAAACTAGAAACATTACAGTTTTACAGTTGGATATAGTCTCTTAATGCAGTTTGATTTAATCAAACTCTTTAATTAGAGCTCCTCTTTTGATTGTTGTTATTTTTACCAATATCACTGAAATCAATTACTTTTAATTGTTAAAATGGTATAATTCTAGAGCAGTCTTTTATTAATATGGTAATTTATCATACAATATTTCTCAGCCCTAGGCACACCTTAAACCATCTGAGGCCAAATCAGTAAGAAGGAATTTTAACAGTCTTGAAAGGAGTTATGAAAATTTTAAACCCCCCAAATAATTCCATGGAACAGCTATGTGTATACATGTTTTCCTTTTATAAACCTATGTGTGGGCTTTTTCTAATGTCTGCTTGTTTTTTTGGATAGCTATGCTTGCTTTTCTGTAACTTTTAGTTGAACCTATGTTTGGAAAGAAAAAAAGAACCAACCAGAAAACAACATGAGCGTTACAGGTTAAATTTACATCCAAGACAGTGAATTTATGACAATATCAAACCTTGTACAACCAGGTATTCATTCTTGAAATTTTATTATCTAGTCAGTTAATTAAAATTACTACTACTCTTAATTTGTACCCCATAGACCTATAGTTAATTATAAACAATTGAGTATAAACATATTATCATTGCCATTTTCAGCTTATGCTTTTTAATGATATATTTTAAAAAATGTTTACCCTAATGTGTTTTTTCTGTTTGCTTGGGGAAAGCCTGCTCAATTCAAATAATATGGTGAGTATCTATAGCTCCAAATTCATACATCAGTAAAATTGAAGCCAGCAAAACACTACATTCTTTAATAGCATTCAGCTAGTTTCTCCAATATCAATTTATAGCCCAGGCTTTGTCAAATTCATGTAAATGAAAACAAACATGTCATTAAGGAAGCATTTATGTCATCTTTTCTCTGAAGGATTTAGAAAGGGAGGAACTAAGATTTCATAGGGCCCTTGCCAGTAAAGAAAACTGCTGAGAAGGCAATAAGAGAAAATGCAGTTGTCCATGAAGATTGCTGCCCTGTCAGATGGAACTAGACTTACATCTTTTTGTTAGTCCTCACTGGGGACATGCTTATTGATTTTACAAAGATGGGAAGGGAGGGAGAGAGGGAGAGGCCCAGCTATGTGAGAGAAAGATCAATTGGTTGCCTTTCTTACACATCCCAACAGGGGAGCCTCTTGAACATGCCTTAACCGGGACTGAACCAACAACCTAGGTAGGTGCCCTGACTAGAAATGGAACACAGGGGACCTTTTGGTTTATAGGATGATGTTCCAACCAAGTAAGCCACATTGGTCAGGGCAGAACTGGTCTTATATTCTAAGACTTGTGCTTGATATTAAGTCTTAGAGGTTTTTAGATGCAGAGAAAAAAGTAGAAAAATGAAGAACCAGATAAAGTAGTAAAAATAGCACTAAATCCCTCAATTGCCCCTTGAAGAACATTAAATTTTATCCAGCAGAAGGCGGCGTGGGGCAATACATGCTGATGGATGGAGACTTGGGGTGGTGAACACACAATACAGTATATGGATGATGTGTTGCAGAATTGTGCACCTGAAACCTGTATAATTTTGTTTACCAGTGTCACCCCAATAAATCATAAAATAAATAATGAAAACTAAAAAGATTTTAATACATTGAAGAAAATGGGGAAATGGGTACTTTAAAAAGATAACCTTTGTTTAATTTCAGTGAACATTTTGGAGCTTAATTTCTTGAAATTAATTTACCTGGGAAAATTTGTTATTGTGGAACACTGTGTTCTATTAAAAAGGCTTGAAATTCCATAACATTCACTTCATGAAATAATAAAATAATCTAAAGAGATTTCTTAAGATGTAGAATAATAAAAAATATAAATTAACAATGGAAGGATATCAGCTTTGAATTGCTCTTACTTTACTTCCAAACTAAAATACACATAAAATGCCAAATAGATAAGAATATAAAACAATTTATCTTTATTTAAAGTCCAACATGTCCCTCTAAATGAGATTACAGAAAGATTTCAGTGGTTGTGTATTGAGATATCCTAAGGCTCAACTCCAGTCCAACCCATTCCAGACAACCAAATCTGTACCCAGGAAGAAAATGTTTCTAATTTTCTCATGCCTTTCCATTTTTACTTTACATACTTATATTCCTATTTTTGAAATTCTAGTATCCCATCCAGTAATTATAGTGAACATTTTAACTCTTCAAGACAACTCTAGATAGTTTCAAAGTTAAGGTAGAGTATTATACAGAAAGTTGTATTGGACTTGGTAAAAGTCACTATCTTAGCCTTATATTTCTGACGAAGAGCAAGAGCAACTTCCAGGTAATGTGAGCACAGGAGGAACTCAGGGAAAGAGTATAAAATGTCCTATAGTAGTAAAGATTAAAGCCCCCAAACTCAGGGAAGGGAGGAGTGGGATACAGACTTTATTGATGCTTTGGAATAACAAGGCTCACTGCCTATCAAGCTTGTTCACATTTGTAAGTAACATAATCTGAGAGAAGCAGTTTGGTCCGATCAGCTGCATTATCTACAGTACAAACAATACGCACAGCTGCTGGGCCACTCTGCTGGAGGTAGAGAGGCAGCACCCAGGATAGAGGGGCCAGTGCTCAGCACACACCTCAAAACATTGATGACTATAGTCTAGTAAGATTTTTGTGTTACTTTGAAAACCTCCAAAACTCAAAATGAAATTTAAAAATATTTTTAAAGGGGAAAAATATAAAAGACTCTCTCCATGTTCATATACTCATTGTATTTTCCAACTGATATAACTCTACTTAAGGATGAATAAATTTATAGTTGAACTGTTAATATTCACATATCCAAATGTATACAACATAAAAGCCTAACTAATTAACATGTAGGAGAGCAGAGAACACATATATTCCATAGATTTTGGTAAATAAATCTCTTATTTAAGTTACTCATGCTTAGTTTCAGCAGGATGAAAAACCATCTGTGTTACTATGCTCACCATTGCCCTATCAGCACAATCCCTCAAAAGTGAAGGGGATTGGTGGCTCAGGTAAGTGAGTCGTGACCGAGATAAAGGGTCCTCCTAGGAGGCAAATTTTTATTTATCTCTAAAGAAATGTATCAGAAGTTGTATTCTGGTAGACAAAAGTGTACTTTACTAGAAGAGTGGAAAGAAATTACGTTTCCATCACAAGATGTAGGAAAGCAATATTCTATTGGTGTTCATTTTTTTCAATGTTAAAAGTTGTAATAAGATATATATGTGTGTATATATATATATATATATATATACACACACACACACACACACACACATATGAAACACATAAATGTTACCCTCTTAACCATGTTAAGGGTATGGTTTTGTAGTATTGGGTACATTCACATTATGGTGCAACCATCACCAACGTTCATTCCAGAACTCTTTTCATCTTGTAAATCTGAACTTCATACTCACCGAACAAAAGCTCCCCATGAGCTCCTCCTCCCTCTAGTCCCTGGCAACCACCTTTCTATTTTCTCATTTTCCTTTTAAACCCGCCATATCCTAGGCTCTAAAATCTCCTGTTCTACTCTCCATTACTCTAAGTTCAGCTTTTTAATTTCTTTTTAGATTCCATATATGAGGACAAAATTTTCATGTCACTTTTGTTCTAAAAGTTTTGGAAAGGGAGGAGCTGAGGTTTCAAAGGGCTTTGGTGTTAGTAGTTTTATCTTCTCTGTTTCCTATTCTAAAGGATCCAGGACTGGAAGGAGAAGCTTAATGCCAAATATCAATTATCCTGGCCAGGAATATTCTAACACAATTACAAACAATCAGTACCTCCACAGTGCAAGAACAAATAAGGCCAGAAGGAGAGGGTGGAGAGATGAGCAGAATGGGAATGGGACTGGAGCACAGGTTGTAAATGAAGGAGGAGTCCCAGGTGACGATCTACAGTGCAACTGCATCTTCCTCGTCATCATTACCCATTCTGCTCACAGTACATGCTGGGTGGCACCAATATGAGATAAAATAAATGTGATGAAATACAGTTATGAGAAGTGAATACATTATCATTTCAGTCAGAGAGTCACAGAAGAAGACAGTAGCAGAAGGCTAAAGTAATTAGTCTTGGAATTTGAGTATCACAAACCTGCAATCCAGATTTGAACACTTGGTCTTCCTTGTTAACAAAAAAATAGAATTGGTCATTTTCCCTTCATATTATATTAATTTGTATATATAATTTGTATATATAGCTAAATATATGGTTGTTCTATCACTGCTTCTTTATTCATAGGCAATAGTTTCTATAATTTTTATTTCACAGATATTTTGATACAAGAATAGGCTGACATCTAACAGATTTGATGTAAGCTTAACTTATTTGATTAGCATATTTCAAGGTAGTACAGTATTAATTTCTAAAAGCAGCATTTAATAATTTTACTATTTGCTCAGAAGAATGAAGTTCTGTTTATACAGGATGTCACTATTAATGACTCATTTTTAAGCATACATTATTATAATTTTTATAATATTGAACATCAGTACTTTAAATTTGATGAAGTTATAGCTAATTTTTATAACAATAGAGCTAAAACATTAGATAATAATTTATAGTTTATTATTTGATTTTAATACATCTAGATGAATTTCATTAAACTTTGTAAACTTATATTGGGCAAAATTAGGTTCTACTTAATTTCTTGTTTGTCTGCCTCTTCCAGCTTTCCCTCCTAGAGGCATCGCATTATAGGGGAGAAGTCCTATTGCATGCCTGGCCAGTTTATGCAGTAAAGCTAGTGCCAATCCCAACACCCCTCCACTGAGCTGGACTGTGCATGAGGCTCCAAGTCACCCTGGTGATTGCCTATTCCTGTGCTAATCATTGGGCTCTCGTGCTACTCACAATTACTCACTGTTTGTTTTCCCTATTAGACTTTAATATTTCAATGGCAGAGATTAAGCCCATCTTTTACAAAGCTTTTGATCGAAGTGCAGTGACACTCTTTGAATGTGTATGATGCGGACCCTGGCTCATGGGTTCCGTCACATTGTGGATGAGACATGAAACATTCACATGGACTACTGAGTCTTGTGGAGGAAAAGGGACAATGTGGCTTTTCTCTCAAGGGGAGCAAAAGCCGAGGCCCTTGCTGTGACCAGCCTTTATTGGGCTTCTTAGCACATTACTTGATGGTCTTCATTTACTATGCACAGGTTTGCTTTAGGTGGTTACCTTTTAGAGAAAACAAAGGAACCAATGCTGCTAATCACATCACAGAAGAGGGATATTTGCAAATGAAAAGGCAAAAGTAGTTGAACCAGTTACACTCCTCCTTGGAAGGTTTAGCATGGATTTTAGGAAGTTATTTTGCAGTAAATGTCCTCAGTTCAGGGTGAGGGAGATTTTTTAGCAAGAGCAAGACTCAAAGCAGCCTAGGCACATTGCAGGCCTGATTCCCCACAGGAGAACCTATCTGTGGGCATGGGTCCTGTGCATCTCCGAGTGGGAGCTGGGCCCATGCCATGCAGAATGGTCTCCTATATGTGTGGGTTGTTTCTTTTATCATGTCTGGAAAATTCTCAGTCATCATCTCTTTCAATAATATTCTTTCTGCTCTATCCTGTGTCCCCTTTCATTCTGGAATGCCTGTTAGATGTATGTTAGATCTTCTTACACTATCCTCCATGTTCCTTAATGTTTCTTTTATATTCTGTGTCTAACTCTCTGTACCATCTTCTGGACACTTTCTTTTTAACTAAGGCTAATTAACTTGTCTAAAATCATATTTTTATTATTTTAAATTTCCAATTCCATGAGGTTTCCATTAAATTACAGTGATTCTATAATTCTCTTGTCATAAAAGGAATTAATATGAATATAAGTTATTTACATGTTTTATAAGACTGTACATAAATCAAGTTGATACTATGATCTATTGCAAAGCACTAGGGAAGATTCCCAGGGAAACCGAGTCAAGTGGTTGTCTTCAGATCCTATCTCTTAGGGTTTTGTTTGCTTTAGTTTCTGCATGTAGTTGTAATCATAAAGAACATCATGGGCAAGTGAATGTCATCATTTCAAAATGTTGCATTACTTGTCTGTTGTATATTCTACTGAAGACTTCAGTTCCCTGCATATACTAAATGCTCAACAAATGTTAACAGGCTTTCTGACTAAGTCTCTACAAAGTAATCCTGGCAATTGACTTCAGCTGGATTGTACTTGAAAGCTCAAAAACAAGCAACTTCATGTTGATGATACCAAAACATTCAATCTTACATTGTTGTCTATGATAGTTGTGCCTTCTATTGCTCAATTGAATAACAAAACAGAATCATCTTATTAAAGAGACAAGTGCCTGGAAAACATCTCCAGATTGCATATATCAGGCTGCAGCTGTGGCCATCATGATAGCATTTGATATTAAAAACACACACACTTCATTTTTAATTAATATTCATGGAAAAACTGAAAATATCTTTATAGACATTGTGTTCATTTCTAAAATATGAAACTATTTAGAAAGTCAATGCCTGAAGAAGACAATTACTCAATGAATTAACTTTGATTTTAGGTTTGAAAGAATTAGAATTATTGCAGATAATTTTGGAACAAAATATACAGGAATGTGAAGAGTATTCATCTTATAGGCTCTTCATTAATAGTTTATAGGGCATTAAATGTATCTACTTTGTAAATAAAATTATAAATAATTATTTTTATAGAGAAAACCTAGAACACTATATTAATCAGAATCCAATCAAATAAAATAGTGTGGTGTAGGTATTTTAAGCACAAAATGACTTATTACAGAGTTTTAAAAATAGCCTACAGATTGTTAGGATATTTGTCGAAACAGAATATGGAGTTAATACTCTGGACAATGTTCATATCTCCACTATAGGACCAGACCAATAAGGCTGCTATCACTTCTATGACTAAGAAATCACTGGTCCAAGATCTAAAACACCCACTGTCACATCAAAGACACCCCTAACAAGGAATCCAGGATGATGTTGCTTGATCCAGAGCCATATTTTGCTTTCAAACTTCTAAAACAGAAGAAGTCATGCTGTTGTGAATTAACCACACTCACTATAATTTACCAGTTTGGCTACTCTGCACAAGTGCCCTTCTTTCCATTCCTACACTTACATGCACATGCACACCATAGAAATAGCAAGAAGCTCAAATTGAATGTAATAAAGCTATGGCTGAATGGAATATGTACATTCAACAACTCTACACAAAGAAAAAAAAAGAGTCTAGCAATCATCACATATTTCTTTGGGGAGCATTCAGTGTCAATTCTTCATTAGTACAGCGTCAATTCTGTGTTGACATTTCATTATTATATAAAGTGTATCTCTGCAACTGTAAGCTATGTGAAAATGTAAAATATGGACAAAAGAAAAAGGGTAAAAAATATATGTATATATCCAGGGCAAGAGAGAAATTATGGGTGAATACTTCTGTCCACTGTTTTCCAATGGATGATGAGATTGTTTTATAATTATAACTTTCCTCCCTCCCTGACCTTTTCATGTTTATTTTGCTCTCAGCCACATGGGGAGCACTGCCAACAGGTGCCCCTCCCCGTATATAGATCCCGGTTGGAGGGACCCGTGTGTGCTCCAGGACTATAATTCTTGTGTGGAAACTAGGCCCTAACTTGCATTCCTCAATAAAATGTGAATTGTGCTTTAGAGACCTTCAAGTATTTAAGGAAATATTGCCAGTAGATCACTTAGCTCTCAGACTACAGAGCTCTTTCCAAAACAAAGTTAACCTTGATTGTTCAGGAGGGCTTTCTGGAGAGATAACCCATGCTTTATTTATACGTATCCTGAGGGCAGTTTATTCCTACAATGGGAGTCATCCAATTTGAAAAGGTGGTAGGAAATTTGTTTCCTGACTTAATCTGAAGCAATCAATGACACCACCTTGACCCATTAAGACATTCAGGTCATCCTCAATTCACTGGCCAGGACTGTTAGAGATGATAAAATAGTCCTAGACTCCCTCCTTGAGTGCCTGGGCAGAGTCTGTGCAATTGTTAGTACATCATGTTCTCCGTGGATTAATGCCTCAAGATACGTAGAAAGGCTCACACAGAACTTTACAGAAAAGTGTCCTTGCTTGCTAAGCTATACACTGGTGATTTATAGGATTTGTTCAGCTAATGTGTGTTGAGAACTTGGAAGATCATTTCTGTGGTCAGTACTGCAGGTTTGCTCCATCCTGCTTCTTTGATAATGCCCGTAGTTAAATGCTGTATGACACAAAGTGAAGAGAGATAATCCAGCCCCTGTCAGTCAGACTTATCAGAGGAATCAATAAAGTAGCAGAGATGCACGAAAAAAATCAGCAGAAGCCAAGGTGGTACAGAAACAAGAGACAGATCTTTCTGAAACAGTTTTCCATGAGCTTCTAATGTCTAGGCATGTCTTGTCAAGAAAGACACTGGCTGCTTTTGTTCCAGACAATCTTTTCAAATATGTTTGTATAGCAAATAGCCTTGGAATACAAAGATAGTAGCAGTCCAGTATGATAATAATAATGTCTTTTTCTGTCAGAAAATTTGCGGCTCATTATAAAAGTGTCAGATGCCCTAGACTTGGAATTCTTCTCATAATGTAACCCATTGTGTGTGCAGGTATCTCCTGAATCACCTTTTGCCTCTTTGTAGAAACTGGGGCTCAAAATGGATGCCAACACGATATGCTGCTTATTGCTATTACTTTGAGTAAAGAAAATGTGTTTCCTCTCAGCCCAGGAAACTTTCTGCCTGTATTCAGAAAAATGTGGCTGGCTAACTTGTTGGTTTGCATGTAGGGTCAAATCTTGACAAATAACCACAACCACAACAGTAATAACTAACAACGATGTTACAAATTACAAGAAAGTACTCCCTGACAGATACCTTTCTATGTACTTTAAATATGTCATTTTAGTTATTTTCAGAACAAAACTATAAGCTAGAACTATCATATAGAGAATGAATTTGAAACAAAGTAAATGACTTGCTAAAAATCACACAGCTGGTGTATGGTAGACCCTGATGGAAACACAGTCCATAAATCTCCAAAGTCTATGACTTCACCCAATATCATATCATACTCTCATAATTTAAGCAACACTTTTATCATTGCATGCCATAGACTATCTCTGGCCTATCTAATGTTAGTTGGAATGCAGCCAACTTTAAACTAGCTCCTTAATCAACTCCAGATCATTATTTTGTTAAGAGTGACACTCTTGTCACCAGTTGCTTTATCAACCATTGTTAAGATGCAGACCAAAAAAGAAACGAGAATGGATTTCTTATAGGATGTGAATTGTATAGATCCTATTGGAAGATTATGGAAAAAGTTTTAGGTTAGGGAATCCTCTCAGATGCACTGTAGATGCCAAGGGAGCTGGTAGCTCTTCTCTAATCAGGCAATCACAGGTATCAGAACTAGTACCACTGCTACAAACACGCATCATAGCCATGTAACTGCTGTTATGCCTGTAGTTGCTAAACAAGACTGTTACCCACAGTCCAGATCAGAAAAATGTCTGTGCCCTGCTTTCTAGTCCAGTGAAGCTAACAGAGTGTGACTGCTGCCACATTACTATGGAAAAATCTCTTACTCTATGCTAGAACAAACTGCAGAAGTGGGATGTGCCCTTCATTATGTGAGTTTTCATTTTCAAATCTTATGTGAGTTCACTTGTGTGGTGGAATCTAAATATGACTTGGGGCTCGAGCTGCACAAGCATCCAAAAAAATCAAGATACAACCCTAGCTCCTCAGAGAAGGGTGTGGTAGATGTTGAGAACCATCCCACCAAATTCTTTATAAAGCACTGATTTCTAATGTAGTATTAACATCATCTAGTCTAAATAAACCACAATTTTAAAAGTGACAATTATATGCCAGCTGGTCTTCCTTTTGAAAATTAAATAGATAGTAAAGCAGAAAAGGGTTTCACTTAAATCTCCACTCATTGTTTTATGCCTTCTTGCTATTCTTGATGCAGGTAAGTTGTTGGTTCACAGCTACTTTTTGGTATCACAAACATAAACTTGTAAGGAAAAGACAGTGATTTGAGATGATTAATGCAAATTCTTTAAGGAAGGGACAAGAAATTTTAACTGGAAAGACTAGGAAAGGAAAGATAATTATGGAAGTGATATCAATTTGGTAAGAAAAAAGTATGAGATATTGAAATATGATTATGTCAGGAGCCAATGGCATTTCAATTTGGTTTTGTTCATTAGAAGTTATATAGATCTAGAATAAAGAGGGAGTTGAGAAGTGTGGCCAGAGTTAAAAAAAAACATGTAAATTATCTATATACAGAGCACAATTGAATTAGACTCTTGAAACTGTAAAAATTTGATAGGATTAAATGATAAAAATGCTTTAGAAATGTACCCTGGGAAAATGTGGTAGAAAAATATCCCAGGATTATAGCATTTGTTAAGCTAAAAAGACAGCAGCAATGAAATGCTATACTAGATACATTTCCGGCGCTATTATGTGATGATTTTGCGGTTGTGAAGAGAGAAGTTAAGGGCTTGGCACAATCTGTCCAGGAGATACATTGTGAAGTGCTCTCATGAGAAGGAAAAGGAATAATTGAATGCATGAGGAGAAAGCGGTTTGTGGACCTAAATACTGATACATAAAGAAGGGACAAGTCTTGGTAAAGAAAGCCATGGAAGACAGGCAATTTCTAAACTTCAAATGCAGCTTCTTATTGAAGTTTAGGAGAAAATGAATTTGAGCCTACTCTGAAATGATAGTTAGAGAGAAATCTGTAATAATCACTTTTGCAAACACTTCTAAATGTGACAGTGGGAAAGATTTTTAAACAAATAATTTTCAAGCCTATTGGAAAGATAATGAAGTGTGCAGTTCACTCCTCACACAGACAACAGCTCGCTCTGTCCATAAAATTACAGGGCAAGCAATACCGAGCACTTGGGCTTCATTTAGCAGAGTGCAGTGCTCTGCCGTCTGGGAAACAAGTAGCTACTGGAACAGAGAAAGCCAGGAAAGGCATCCACATCTTTCCTATTTGCCACTTCATTCAAATACTGTTGTAAATGTTTTAAATTATTCTCTCATCCCATTCTCTGCTGAATAAAAAAAAAAGCGGTCTGTTTTTATAATGCATCCAGCTGTTCAGGAAGGTTCAGAATAATGGGATGAGTGGGTATGCATATTTAAAGCTAATGTACCAAGAAAGAGAAGTTATTTATGGTCTAAGAATTGTGGTTTGAAAGTCAAGAAAAGTGAAATTTGTCTTGCTGAGCATCTGAGCAAGCGGATCACAGCTGGAAGTGTTTTTACTTTTTATGTGATTCTAATTATTATTCTTCGGCTTGTCTAAGTATTACATAGGAAACTCACAATTGGCATACTAAATTTTTCTGTTGAAAGGTATCTTACTAATTAGATCATTGACTTAATATTATACTTTAGGTTCAAAATTTCTTACCTCAAGTCAAAAACTTAGAGGCTCTATTAAGTATGTGCCCTTACCTCTCAAGATACTGGAAATCAAGGAATTAAATTTGTTCTCTGAAAGTTGAACCCTAAAGTCAAAAAAGAGTTTCAAATTTAATTTTAAGTGACAAAATATCTCCCAGGTTTTATGAACTGAAAATATAATCTGATTATAAGTTTTAATATTTCAAAATAGAAAATTTAAGTTGGAATTGTTGTTAGCCAGAGAAACCTAACAAAATTACATCCTTGGAAGCAAATCTCTTCAGTGCCTTTCTAAGCTCTGTCCCCAAAGAGGGAGACTTAGCAATTATATCAGGCATCCTGGCCCTTTACCATGGGCAAGATATTGCCAGGTGATTGCATCAGGCAAAGAAAGCTTATTTTATTTTAATATCCAATTTCATATTCCTTTGTTTTGATGGCTTATACCCTGAGCTATGCCTTTATCAGTATTTGGCTTCTCATTTAGGCCCTCTTACAGTAAAATACTGTGCTGAACATGTGGACTAGATATGTCGTCACCTCTATAATAGCTCTTTGTTATTATAGATCAGAACTGTGGTCATTCTGATAGTGTGTATTACTTTGGTATTGTAATTACTATGAATCTGTCACCAAAAGGGGAACTGCCAGTGCTCTGTTGACACTCTCTTATTTCTGAATCAGATATCAGCTATAGGTTAATTGTGAAAAATGCAGGTGGAATTTTGAGAGTCCTTTATATAGGAAAGACTATTGGAGTTCCGCTTACCTCCATATTACTGTATGGGGAAGAGATATGTCACATATTTATTTTTTACCATGTAATGTCTGATTGCTTCAATTAAGCACAATACAATCAATGCTTATATTTCCCCAGTGCATTTAATGCAGTTTATATTCATTATCATATACTCCCTGAATTAGATAACATACAGTGTCTAGTATATAATGATTGATCAATGAATGTTACAAATCACTGGTGATCTTGTGGTTATTATTACTTTAAATCCAATCACCAGAAGGCACTATTACCACAAGTCTTTCTCTCTTCATCCACAACACTTAAGTTTTAGGAATTAAACTTTTTAAGCTGCAATGTTTAAGAATTATTTCCATATCCCAGTTCCTAATCAGATTTCTGGGAGTTGCTATCCAAAAGCGATAATATTAGCATTAACTTTCTATTTCCTATTCAGAAACAATATCATGGAACAAGAAAGAATGATCATTCTTCTACTTTTTCTTGACAAGCTTCCATAACTGGTCCATATTTTATTTCTTTTTTAAAATATTTTATTTATTTATTTTTAGAGAGGGAAGGGAGGGAGAAAGAGAGAGAGAGAAACATCAATGTGCTATTGCTGGGGGCCATGGTGTGCAACCCAGGCATGTGCCCTGGCTGGGAATTGAACCTGTGACACTTTGGTTTGCAGCCCGTGCTCAATCCACTGAGCTACACCAGCCAGGCTTTTATTTTATTTCTATATAAAGTTCCACCATCCTTGGAAAGTGCCTTACAGAGGCCAGAAATGGGTTAACTGTCGAACTTTTTCTATTGCTCTAATTTGAAGTGTTTTCCTTTTTTTACATTTGTGTCATTGTGCTGGTATTTACGATAAGAAGTGGAGAAGTGTGTCAGACCCTGCAATCAGAACCATGTCTGACAGAGGTGACGTGCTTCCTGCTGACCGTTCTCTCAAGGAAATGTCCATCTACCCATCTCCAGCCCCTCCTTGGTCACAGGATGAAGCTGACCTGTGTGCCATGGTCCTCTACCAGGGATTACATCACCACGCTTGAACATGTTTGGAAATATATCCCACATTGATTAGCAAACTTTGGGTCCAGTCCAAAAAAAAATCCATGGAGACATTGATCCACATTTGAATATCCTTGAGATTTGGTCCTGTCAAAAGCGTACACATTTAAAAAATGTTCCTGGCTTTAAATAGCTCATGATGTTTATTTCTATTTCTGGTTTATAGGATTAGTACATAAAAATACCATCATGTTTTATTAGTCCAATAATTACCTTGACACTTTATTGCTAATGATAAGCCTTTTTGCCTCAGTGGATGAAATATATGAACCTTTTGTCATGAGCCAAAGTCTCCATGGACATGTGGACAGGACTGAATAATCAAGGATTGTTAGATCTTAAGGACCTTTTGACATAAACCAAATGTCTCTATGAACATTTTGAACAGGACCATGTATCCTGCAAGGCCATTTATCAAATGGTTGGCTGTCAACAGACTCTGATATCTGGACTCTGGATTGGGAATTGATTTATCAAACAACATGTCCCTGAGCCAGGTTCCCATTCTGCTCTCAGGTGCCCTTGATGAAGATGCCTTTACTTCTGTCAGCTCCCCATATATTCTACCAGAATCCACATGTAACCATGGCTTTTTCAAGTTATTCCATTTTCTCTTCCTTTTGCTACAGTTCAAATATTATCAATAGTAACTTGTGTTGATTAAGCTAGATTAATTTGGCATGCACTGCACAAAGAGCTTTTCATACATCCTCTCATTTAATTGTCATAGGAAATATGAGGTAGGTACTAATACTATGCCCATTTTATGGGTGGAACATCTGAGCCACAGGGAAGTAACTTGTCCAGTACCACACAACCAAGAAGAGGAAAAGAAGGGGACATGAGGCCCAGTTTACCATTATGCAGCACAGGCTTACTTCTTCAGGGTGAAAAATGGTGCTTGTTTACATATTTTTGTCCACATGTAGTCTTTGTGATTGCTAATGAAATGACTGTCTAAAGCTCAGTAATATGTAAATGGAACAAGGTAAAAATGCCTGAGAGAAAGGATATGCAGAAAACACTTAAATACTGCAAGTTAAAACTCAGCCACCGATCCTTTATTAAATAATTTTGATATATAAAATATCCTGAACTGTATTGATTTTTCAGGTCCTGAGGAAGGTAGATCTTTGCTGCATCCGCATATTTGATAAAGGTTGGATGACTTGCTCATGTTCAGTGGGACGAAATGAGTTAGCTGCATATTGGAAGCTGTTTTAAAATATAGAAATATAATTTAAATGTTTTCCTCTTATGACTATCTTTTTAATAGACTTAAGAGTTAATTGCACAGATACATAGAGGTCAAGAAAACCTGAGAACAAATGCAAATGTGATGATCTAACTTCGTGATTTGTATTGATTAATGTCATCTTACAGCATAAAAAAGGGAAAATTTATGGTACAAAATAAACATAATTCTTAAGCTTCAGAGACCAATTGCTTACAAAGAAATGACTTTCATATAAGAACTTTTGTGGTTCCCTTGAAGTATGTGATTCACCCATTAAACAGTTCCTCCTCAAAGAATATTTGAATAACTCTGTAGTATTCTCATTGTGATAATTTCCAGAGTTTTTAGGATGGATGAAGATCATGACATAATGAACTAATCTGTGGTTTGGGGAAGATGGTGGCAGTCATTGTACTAATATCTTTATTTCAGATTAATAAATTTTAATAGGGATTACATGAAGCTACTTATTTATAAATCAACCAAAAATGCCCATTTCCAAGGTAGTCTCTAGCAAAGTGCAGTTGGTGATACAGGACTTGCTGAGGTGCAACATTTCAGAGGATTATTAATTCTTTCTTACGGCTTTTTAGCTTGGTAGTCTCTGGAAGATGTAGTCTGCACAACTTATGTGACCAATTCCTAGCATTTTATATCTAAGTGAGCACCTTAGAAATAGTTTATGTTAATAAATAGTAATGGTAGAGTTAAGGGGGGAAGTTGTATATTATATAGAAGAGCTCTATATTCATAGCCAGTGTTTCAACTTAACAAAATAAATTAGCCTGAGCAACACAGGACTGTCTGCCAGAGGTCTTCAGCAAATGTGAAGTGATTTTGTATTGACTTTGTCTGCCCAATTAATTGTATTGTCTGTTTTGTTTTGTTTATTGTTAAAAAGCCATTTCAAAGAGGATGACATTGAAAGTTGTTGTGGAAAGATATATATTACCACATTCACATGCATGAAAATTCTCATACCAACATGCAAATACCTGGGTGGAAGAACCACCCACACAGAAAGATATCACAGGCACTGACTATTTAGGTGGCCACATGTTGGGAACCGCCCTGACTGGTATTAGAAGCTGAGACCCCCGCCTAGGCTAAGGCTAAGGGAACGCCCTTGGAACCGTGAGCCGGCAAGGAGACAAAAGCTTATCTTCCTGGCAGTAATGCTGTTTCTGCTGCCGAACCCCAAAAAGCTTGGTCGGTTAGCCAAAGACGGGTAAGATTCCCCACGGGGGAACAACCCAAGCCAGGCACGATCATTTTGGGAGGCCCCCCAAAAGAAGGACTTGGGGGGGCTGCAGCAAAAGGGGGGTGATGGACCCTCACTCCTCGGCTCTGACAAAGTCTGAGTTCTCAGCGTCCAGAAGAAAATCTCCTTATCTCTCGGTGGCCTTAGTTCCCGCGCTCCACCTAAGCCTGAAACAATGACGGGGAAGTACAGCTCGGTACTGGGAAGTGCGGATTTCCCGGGGTGATCAGGCCTAAGAAAGAACATGTAAATTACTGTGAAACCTTCTTTGTTCAAGAATGCTCTCAGTTGAATGAGGAGGGTCTTAGGAGGAAGCTAGTTTGTTCCTCAGCCTTACAGCTCTTTGACCCCCAACTCAATAGACCGGCAGAGTTCTTTGTTTTATATGTTCCTTACTTCCCCTAATGAGTATTGTACGTTACCTGAGTTATTATGCAAAATGAGCCTAATAAAAGCAGGTATGGACGGTAAATCAGCGCGCTCCCCACTAGGGGGGTGGCCATTCTGTCCCTACTTCCCCACAGAAACTGGTTTGTCTCTGTGCATGTGTGTTTTTTCTCGCGTATTGTCGAGCCATCCACAGTGTGCCGTGGTCACTGCTGGCCGGTGACCCACGCGCAACAGCCACAGCCCTGTGATTAGTCAAAAGAGAATGTTACAGTGGTCTCTAATTTCTTCCACTCTTATTTTCAATCCCTCATCATTTTTTGTCAATAACAAACTGAAAACTGACAATTTTTGTCAACAACAATCTGTGTCCAGCTGAAAAACAAACTGTCGCTTCTTTCTTTGAAGCGTTCCTTAGATTCTTCCCTTTTTTCACCCCTAATGTCACTACCTTCACTGAGTGTCTGTCTCCTTCCTTTGGCATCTTGAAAGTCCTCTTCACCATGTCTCTTGTACTGACCCTTCTCCCCACAAGTGGATTCTGTCTAAAATCTTGTCTGATCAGGTCAGGGAACTGCTTAAGAGCTAAGCATTTTACAAGGATAAAATTCAGACTAAACATAGAAGCTTTTCCTAATTAGATCATATCCTAAAGTATAGACCTTATTACATCGCCATTTTTCTTTGCCATTTTCTGCAAGAACTTACTTTACCCTCTATCTGCAGTGTGCATTTCCTGATCTCCCAATGGGCTGTGTGCATGCCTTCTTTGTGGCATTGTATGTTTCCCATTTTCCTGGCATGTGCCTTACTCTCCTTCTATTTTTGTTTGCTGAAAACCCTTTCAGCCTTTAAGACACAGCTTCACCTGTAGCCTTTTCTGTGAATGATTTTTTGTATTTTCTCAGAGTTCATTTTTTTCTTTAGGCTCATTAAAACTTTAAGTTAAAGAAGTCATGTTCAAAGAGCATAGAATCATTCTATTGAAGTAGATATTCATTTTCTGTCTGACTACAGTCTATCTTTCAGGCTCTATTCAATGTGTCTGAAGCTAATAGCCTATGGATGACTGTGATTTCTGCAGCTCCCTTTAAATCATGCCTTTAATAAATTCTCAAAGCCTATAATTCTTCATGATCTATACATTATACAGATGTAATATTTTTCTACTTCTCCCTTTAATGGATATAACAAGGAGGTTAAAGTGTATGTCTATTTCAAGAACCCTATATTCCACTGGGAATAAAATTAACTCCCATAATCATATATTACAGTTTATGATCTTCCTTTGTCTGCTGACTTTCAACCAAGTGAAATTATGCTCATAACCTATCCAATTTAAATCACTTGGCAATGCTAATGAACACCACCTGGGAAATACAAAAAAGATGTAGATACCCATTAATAGCAGCACTCTCCATCCATCCTGAACCCCTCTGCACGTTAAACACCCCCTTTGAAAATGACTTCTGACATATGTGGCTGCTTGAAACCTTATAAGCCATTTTACATGAAAAAAAATCTGTTTTCAGAAACATAAAGTTTCTATGTATTTTTTTGTATTTTTATCAAGATTCCCCTTTAAAATATAGCCAAATGAAGAATCAAAGTGAAATGGCTTAAAAACTTCTAAAAAGGCAGAAAAATCTTGAGACCAAATCCAAGCAGGGTATTTTGAAGAGGTTAGATTCAATGGAGATGTGACGAAAAAATGTGGATAACAATGCTAACATATTTTACCAAGGTTTATTAAAATATAGTTCAATATGTTTGAATAAAAACTATTTAGATTGAAGATTAAAAGAAAAATGTAAAAGGCACACCTAAATTTATTCCCTTACTGTAAAGATATGTGTGACTCCCTATTTTAAATTAAAATTAAAAAGAGATCTGGGAGTAATTTAGATAGCAAGGGATACAATTTCTTCCACAAGAATCTATAAAAAGAATCTATTCAATTTTACTGGGTCTGTGAGTACATATAATGAGTTTGGAGAATAAAAAATGCCTGTGCTCATATTAGCATTGTGTGTGTTTATAATAATTACTGGGATGATTATTTGTGAAAGAGTGATTCTATATCTTAGGAAGACCTTATGAAAAGCCACCAAGAACACATCTCTAAAGATCATTTTATTTTTTTAAAGGTTTACAATTTTCTCATTAAACAGTGTTGTTTTTATTTGTATATACCTAAGTCAATATGTCCCAACATTTTGTCCAGCTTTGTTTTTACTAAAGACAGGAAGAGAAAAAAAAATTTGGAGAGAATTTAGGAAACCTTGAATTCAATCATTCCACTCTCAGGAAACACTTTCGGGTTCTCCACCACCCTTTCTAAGTATCTGTAAAATTCTAGAGCTTCATGTTGCCATCCACTTGCTGGTAAACCACAGTTACTGACCTCATCATTTCCTCAATTCATACTTATCTTTCCTTTTAGAGTAATTTAGGTCCTCTGCTGCATTTATTATAATAAATCTCTTGCGAACCCCCTAGACTTCTGCCACACTTTCTCTTCCGAATATTATTTTGGTAAAACCCATATCTTGCTGTTTCAAAAGTATCTTCCTTCTCTGTGCTTCAACCTAGACATCTGAACTCTTATAGAGAAAAGCTGTACTACTTGTCAAACTGATTCATTTTAAATGACTGTCATCACTACCAGGGCGACTTAGAACTCTCTGTCAAAACTAGCTTGCTCCCTAATTCTCTTACTTTGTGAAAAGATCATTGTATTTCTCATCTCTGATCAAAACTTCAACTTCATCTCACTCCCTTAATTAATTCTCAATTGATAAGTCACCTTAATTTTAATTAAAGCAATAGAAGACTCTTGTAAGAGTCTTTTCCTCCCACAAATTTCAACCTCTATTAATTAAAAGTAAGTTTTGATTCAAGTTTACAGTGACTTAAAATAACAGTGGCCTAAGCAATACAGAAATGCCTTAATTCACTTTTATTTTAGATCTGAAGGCAGGCAATCATAGCCGATAGAAGGGCTTTGCTCCGGGTCTACAGGAGTGCACTATTTCATCACCTCCTGTCCCTAGAGCACTTCATGGTTTCAGATGGCTTTTTTATCTCCAGCCATTATGGTTGTATTCAGCCAACAGGAAGAATAAAGGACAAAGGACAAAGAAAAAAGGGACACATGGCATGTGCCATCTGTCTTATAAGGAAGGTTATGCTTTCATCTTATTATTCAGAACTTAAAGTTCAGTAAAACTAGTTGCCAGAGTGGCTGAAAAAGGTAGCTATTATTCTGGTCAACTAAGTGCCTAGTCAATAGGAGGGATACTATTGTGGAAGTACAATGGAAAGTCTGCTAAGTTTATTATTATAGTACAAGAAAAAAAACTTTTGGTTTTAATGATGATATCTTAAATATCTTTCTTTGGTCATTTAGTATTTATAGAAATAAAAATTATTCAATGAGAATTGGCCTCCTGTTTAATATTAAAGACCCTTGTAAAACAGATTACCTATGTAATAGTTTATTTTGCTTAAGGAAATATTTGTTCAGAGATGCTTGTTTTTCTTAATTTATAAAAGATATTAAATGTCCTAATGATTTTCATTTATAGAAATTTACCTTTCCTAAAACAACTACCAATATTACTGCTACTACTAATATTTGTTGGATGATTACTATGTACCAGATACTATAATATAAACTGTTTTTGTATATTAATTTATTTAATTATAAAAATAGCCCTATGAGATAGATATTATTTTTGCCACTTTTTCACAAGCAGACACTGAAACTCAAACAATTTAAGTTACTTTCCACATTCATAGAGCTAGTAAATATCAATGCTCTGCTAAACCCCTTAGCTTTACCCCTGTGCTAGAAATTTATTTATATATATTCTTTCACTTTCCTCCTTCACTCAGTCTCAGTGATCTATGATTTACTTTAAATAATTATAAGAGCACCATTATCTGGCATGTGAGGAAAATGGTGACTTTTCTCTAATCCAATCATCCTAATGATTACAAGTAATATAAGTTGCAGAAAGATTTTACTTCTCTTCAGCTATATTAAAATAACGGTAAATTTAGGCACTCATTTTGATCACTTTTTCATAGTAATAACCCTGTAGAGCAGATTATGTATTGAACTTACCAACTCTGCCTTCCTCACCCTGACTTTCAGTTGTTCGGTGGAAAACAACGTTCAGGAAAGTTTCTAGAGAAAAGGACATTTAGGCTAAGAACTGAATAATAAGTAAGATTTACGCAGGGAAGAAGAGGATGTTTCAGAAAGATGGTGTGTAAAGTATGCAAATTTAAAGGAAAAAAAGAGTACCATGTAACTGGAATATAAACTGATAATGTGATGGGAAATTATGAAGAGGTAAAGAAGTGTCAAATTATAAAGTGTTTTAGGATTTCATTTATTCTATGTGTGGAAATAGAGGTGTGGATTTATTCTATGTACTATAAGGAGACATCAAAGGTTTATGCATGGAAATAATATGTCAACATTTTCATTTTAAAATCACTTTGGCTATACCAGGGACATGTAATGGGAAAAGGGGTTGGGAGACTGGACACAGAGACATCACGTAGGAGATTGTTGTAGTGAACCTAGCAAGGAATGGTGTTTCCTCAAGTAGATGATGACAATGTGGGCATAAATAGATTTGAAAGCCAGTTATGGGGTTGAATGCACAAATCCCAGTGACTGATTAGATCTAGGTTGTAAAGGGAGAAACAAGATGGAAGATTAGTTCCATCTTTCTGGCCTTACACACTGAATGGATAATAAATATGGCAACACTAACCAAAATAGATATCATACACAGATACATATTTAGTAGGTTGGAAAGAGAAAATAATGAGTTTTGGTTTTATTTAGTTTAATGTCCCTGAGGATTGACCGAATGTACAGTGATCTAAGTTAGAGACAGAAATTTGTAAATAGTCATAAAGTCGCTGCCTTCTGAAGCAGTGGAAGTGGGTGGCAACAGAAGAAATTGTGTCTGAGAGAGAAAAGTAAATTCTTAAGACCTAACATGGAGGGACATTGTCATTTACAAAAAGGATATAAATATAATGCCTCCCAAAAGGCCAAGAGGGGTCATTATGTCTTTTATAAATGTTCTGTCAATAGGAAAATCTTGGACTATTAGAGTTATTCTGCTTCCTCTATTCTCCACATAGCCTTTTCCCCTAGGTGGATGGACTGGTTCCAGAGTATACTATTTAACAATAACCATTTTGCTATTCTCAGGAAGACAGATAGAAAATGGAATTTATATATTAGGTTTGACACTAAAGAAGCAAGCTCTAGATTGATTTTAGAACACAAGGGTCCCTTTACCCTGAATCACAAAACTGGTTTGGGTTGCTACTACATTAGACACTCAAATTCTTATATTTTGACTTCACTTGTGTTTCAATCTCTAGAAAACTGCAAAACAATTACATTTAGTAGTAAATACTTCAAAGAAAATTGATATACTGTATTGATGTATTACATATGCAATGATTTCTAATTATTAAAAATCTTTAGAAACCTCAGAACCGAAAAGCTTTTTTGCTTTTCTCAGCTTTTTTTTTTCAAGATGATACTAGCTGTAATTTTACAAATTAAAGGAAAAATCATGTTTTGGTTTTCAGCTTGTATTCATTTGTTCATTCATTGACTCACTTGTATTTTTTTAAATAACAGTGTCTGATTTTGTTGTATTACCAGATAGAGATGAACAACAATGTATATTTGTGGATCCTGGTTATCCTTTTATTAATTTTGCAAAAAAATAATATTTATAAGAGGTTCTTAGATATAATTTAATATCATTAACTCTTTCTTCCTTTAGTATAGATAATTAATAAATCATTATATGCATGAAATTTGTAGCAATTTACTTTTTAAAAGTCATCAGCTTTATTGTAGAACAACTAAATTGTTCTTGAAATTTTCATCATTTCTTTGCTCTCTCCAAATCATATATTTTATAATTGAACCTATCAGCAAAGAAAATAATTGGAAGATTAAAAGATATTTTCAACTGCATTTTCTGAAATAAAAAAGATTAATCCATGTGATTGTAACAGGGAATATTGGGGTCCTGAAAAATGGGGAAGTTCCGCCACCACTAACCTGGCTGGGGGAAGAGGAAGTGGAGCATGGCCATTGAGAAGCACTTTGCATGTGTCAAGGACTTGGCCAGTGTTTTCGTAATGTGACAGAGCTGTGCCTGCCACACTGGAGCCAGGGAGATGGGTGTGACTCTAAGCCTTGATGTGGCTTGGAGGGGTTTGCTGCTCTGGTGAGAGAGTCTTGGAGGCAGCTGCTGAATCATATTACCATGCCTGCCCAGACTAACAATGGCAGTTGAGAAGGACAGAAGGTATGGAGAAGGGCAGATATATGTGTCACAGGTGTGCACAGGTGTGCACAGGTAACCAGGTTCTTAGTGATTGAGAACAAAGAATTGAACCGAACACACAAAGTTTATAGCATAAAGAAAGAGGGGAGGTTTATTAAGTGATAGTACACACCACAGGACACGGGAGTGAGCCAGCTCTGAGCAGAGGAAAAAAAAAAGGGCACGTGGGCTGGGGGATTCTATTCTTATAGGGGCAGAAGCCCCCCTGCTAGTCTTTGGCGGGCTTTTCCTGCGCAGGTACAAGGAGTTGGATTTCAAAGCTACTGCGCATGCGTGGTTTCCCATGACTTTCTTGATTGGCTACTGGAGAAGGGAGTCCCACAATGTTATTTCATTATAATGATATTATAATGAATCAGGGGTAGTGCGCAGGCGCATTCTATGATTCAGAGTTGTCCCAGAAAACAGGAACAACCCGTCTTAGGGGGTCTTTGTCATGTATAGATGTTTTCTACCTCACCCTGCGGGGCCTCGGGAGCTTCCTTCCTGACTACCTCCTGCCTCATATGGGAGGAGTCGGAAATGGGAGTACAAGGGAAGATGCACTTTGGGATTTATACTCAGGTCTGGGGCAACCTTGCTATGTTGGCCATGTGGTTTGAAAGGATGCAGAGGGACCCCCTCCCACTGGCCCACCATAAGGATGCAGTTTTGGATTAAGAGCGGGAGCCTAGCTGAGCACAGACAATTGGAAGAAGCTGAAACGCAGATGAGAATCTGCCCAGCTAAACTACAGACATCTATTTCCTTGTCCTGGGAGATGGTATCTCTGACTGGCTTGGTTTGGCAACTGGGGGCAAGACTGTGTGTTTGTGGGTGTTTTTTATTTCTAAACGGCATGAAATTTAATTGCAGAATTCCACCATTATTCTAAGCCTGTATAACTTTTGAATAAATGGTTCTTTTCCTTTCACAAGACTCTAGGATTGGAAGTCATGGTTCTTATTGATGGTGGGCAACAGAATCCAGATTAATAGAACCCAGAGCAAAAGCACCTAGTGGTTCTGTTACATTATTACAAAGCTATTGCTTGAATTTTATTTCAATCTAATCTCATGATGTTTATAATTCTTACCAACCTGTGTCAAATCCGTCTTTTTGTTAGAGTGTAAAAATAAATCATGCTGGGATAGGGAAACCGTGGGGAATAAAATGTGACATGTTTTATTTGTGTAAGAAATTTCATTCTTTTAAAGATCCCCTACTTTATGCTTTTCTGCAGGTTTGTTGAACAGGCGTATAGAATAAAATGCGTCAGGTTTAGGTGTGATGATTCATTTTGTCTCTCTACCTCCAAACTGCTAAAACCTTGAACATTCCTTATTTTACCCTTGTCAAGTTGAGTATAGGCTTAAAAAAAGTCCAACTCAGGTATCAAAGCAAATGCAATAAATATGGGAAACTCATACTTATTGGGGATTTTGTTTGTATTCTCTGGAAGCCAGCTTCTAATTACATCATTAAATCCCTGGAACAATCCTTAAAAATAACTTTGTCTGTTATGCAGTTTAGGAAATAGAGGCCCGGAAGGCTTGCATAATAGCTTGAATAGCAGGCTGTTGAAGGGCAGAGACAGGAGTCAAAACTATCCTGGTCCCAGGACCACATTACTCCAATTTTCTCTTAGTTTGGAATGTCACAGATGATAGTTATATGGGCTATGTCACAAGCATTTTATAATCATCATAATATTAACAGTCAGTGCCTACATGATCCTTATTATGTGCCAAGCATTAAGTGCCTTGTATACATCAACTCACAAGAACCCTATGTAACAGATTTTACTATTATTTCTATTTGTTATGTAAGGGAGAGAGTTTAAATAATCTGTCAAAGGCCATCCAGCTAATAAATAGCAAAACTGAGATTCAATCCCAGTAATAATTTCAGGATCATGAGTTTCTTTTATAATATATTTACTACAATGCTTTGAAAACAATTCCAGG
This sequence comes from Phyllostomus hastatus, assembly GCF_019186645.2. NCBI lineage: Eukaryota > Metazoa > Chordata > Mammalia > Chiroptera > Phyllostomidae > Phyllostomus > Phyllostomus hastatus. The sequence goes on along the minus strand of NW_025333709.1, from coordinate 28,178,190 downwards.
AGTTCCTGGGCCTTCGAAGTTTACCTAGAACTGAACCCCTACATCTGTCCATCAATCCTGGAGTTGGAAGACAAGTCTTAAAGAAAGTAATAAATATATTTTGGGCAGAATTTAAAGTATATTACAATTTTTTTAAAAAATATAAGAATTATAAGGAAGCAATACAATGGGGAAAGGAAGCAAAAAAAAATAGAACCAATATAATCAACTTGTGGCAGTAACAGAGGGTGTTATTTTCTTTTAAGTTAAATGTACTTTTGTTGAAAAAGTGCTGTGACAAGTCCAAACTGGCCTAAAATGAGAGGCAAGTGGGGCTAGAAATGCTGAGAAGTAAAATAGTTCCTCTTCTCAGCTCCCACCAGGAAGCCAGTCTTTTGAAAATAAAAGAGGAGCCTTGGGTGTACAACTGAGTGATGAGATAGTAATTTTATCTGAATTATAAAGGAAAAGGAATGTCAGCACACTGGAAGACTCAAACCATCTCAAGTGACATTTGTATTTCCATCGGGAGCTATGATACGGACCTTCTAATTCAGAGGCAGTGTGTCTTGTCCGAAGTCTCCATCTGATTGAACATCATTGTCAGCCAGCCAAAGAATGGCCTGGGTGATATAGACAAGCATCCTTATTCCTTGTCACATGTATTTAATGATTTAACTGTTCAATTGCTCTTTAATCATGATGCATGATCTTGGATTCTTTACAATTCCTCAGGGCAAAGAAAACTAATTCTATGCATATTATGGATAATATAGCATCTCTGAATAAGATGTCAGAATAAACCCTTTACCAGTCAAGCAATTTCTAAGTTGAATACCTTAGTTTTCAGTCATCGAAGTTTTACAGTTTTGTGTTAAAAGTTCGAAACAGAAGACTGTACAATAGAATCCTCACATGTCAAAAATATTAATTTGTCAAGTTTCATTTCACTATTTGTAATAAATTTGTTTGCATTACATATATTTAAATCATATAAGGTCTGTCCAGAAGGTATACAGCCATGTAATATGAAAAACAGAGACATTTATTGAACAAGATACAAGATTCAAGAAATATTTTACATAGGACAATGACACCTCAGTCCCCTTCAAAGTAGGTGTCTTGGGACCTCACACAGTTCTCCCAATTGCCATCAGCTGCCCCCATAGTATTTCCTGAATCTCATATACAATATGAAATCTCTTCCCTTTCAAAGGTGATTTTAGTCACAGGCTGCCAAATCTGGTCTCTAGGGGGTCTGAGCCACCTGGGTGATTTGATGTTTTGCCAAAAAAAACCCTCTGCACGAGATGTAATGAATGAGCAGGCACGTGGTCCTGATAAAGCTGTCAATCACCAGCTGCCAACAGCTGCAGCCTTCTGAATCACCTGAATAGCTTCCACAGAGGAATGTTCAAGTTTAATGCAAAATTTGATGTAGATTCATTGCTCTACTTGCTCAGTTATTTTGAATGCAACAGCCACTCAGTACATGTGCTCACTCAGTGGTGTCTACCATCCCTACTGATGAGTACAGTGAAGTCCTTTGTCATTGTTCATGCATGTGCATTCCAGTCCACTCTCCTTGGCTGCCAGGTTACATCAATATTCTGGAAACTATTCTCATATTTATAATGGCTGCACTTTTTCTGGACAGACCTCATATATGAGTTTCTTCATCATTTTTAAGAGTACTCATAAAAATATGTGTTTTATAACTTTCCAAAAATAGTCTTTGAAAAATCTAGCTGTAATATTAAATGCAATCGTTTCACTGAATATAGTCACAGATGAACATGCTTTAATTTTCTCATATTATCCCAATATTTATAGTTGTGTTCCGAAGAGTTTAGAAGTTCTTTAAAAACAAAACATAAATTTCTTATATAAACATCTTTCCCTTATTTAGTGAAAAATCTTATTAATAAGTTGCTTTATTTTTTCTTTTCTGGTAATTCAATAGTATCTCTTCTTATTAAATCTTTCTGACAATAAATGTCCTGATAATTATAAGGTGGCTTTTCAGCAATGTAACACAAGAGCCCCAAACCAGGGAGCTACTTAAGTGTTCATGATATTCTGAAAAAACAAAAAAACCCCACAACAGTGGACTAAGGATGTGGACATGCCGTTTATTGCTCACATTTTAGGAGAGTGCACAGATGGTAGCAGGTTGGTTCGAGAGAGACTGCACCTCCTCCTCTCTGGAGCTCATTATGAAGGGTCCCAGACAAAGGCAGCACAAGTCCAGGTTGCACAAAGCTAAGTGCTGCCCTGGAGCTACATTACATCAGTGTGTACAGGCAGATGGAAAAGGTCGAGAAGCGGTCACAGGACATGAAGTCAATCCCAAAAGGAGATAAGGAGAAAGTTACAATCCATTCCCAAAACAATACACATTCCTTCGGGCCAGAGATCCTCTGACTATCCCCCAGTCATGGGAGGGGAATGGGCCATGTATTGACCCCACAAGCAAGTGTGAAGATTTATTTTTCCCACAGAAAGACTTCCATTGAACCATTGTGTGCTGAAAGCTTAGATGTGTCAGAGTTTCATAAAACTACTTTCTGATTTTGTTTATACTACTTTATTTGATGCTACAAAAAAGAGTTAATTTTGTATCTTCTTTTTCTGAATTAAAATACTTGTTTTCTTTAGGGAAGAATAACTTAAAATAAACTCATTACACAATGACTCAAACACAAGAGAAATTTATTTCTTGCATGCAGTTCCAAAACAGGGTTTCCTGATCACTAATGACTCTTCGTGAGTTGAACTTGGGATCCAGGATTCTTCACATGTGACTTCGCCGTCTTAGATACGTGGCTTTTAGGTTTGCAGTGCTTGTCCTCATCAATCTGAAACTTAAGCAACAGTGTTGCTGGTTGCACATAGGGATATTAATGGATCAGTTCAGAAAGTGATAGATAATTCCTTTGCTTAATGCTCCATTGATTAGCAATATACAAATTACCACATCTATCTGCAAGGCAGATGAAGACATATAATATCTGGTATGCATGGCAAGAGGAGTAAAAGGGTTTGGTTACTAGCTTTGCCAGACACTCTCACAGTATTGATCTCATATTATAGTGTATATAGTCAGAGGTAAAAACTAGAAGAGGATTAGCTCCTACTCCGACTGTCGCTAGAGAAAGAAAATTTACCCACATATAAAAAGCCGATAAAATGAGAGATTAGCAGCAGCTAAAACATGGTCCAAATAAGTCACATCTGTTGGGAACCGCCCTGACTGGTATCAGAAGCTGAAACCCCCACCTAGGCTAAGGCTAAGGGAACGCCCTTGGAACCGTAAGCCAGCAAGGCTTATCTCCCTGGCAGGAATGCTGCTTCTGCTGCTTTATTCATGACTGAACCCCAAAAAGCTTGGTCGGTTAGCCAAAGACGGGTAAGATTCCCCACGGGAGGAACAATCTAAGACAGGCACGATCACTTTGGGAGGCCCCCCAAAAGAAGGACTTGGGGGGCTGCAGCAAAAGGGCGTGATGGACCCTCGCTCCTCGGCTTTGACATAGCCTGAGTTCTCATTGTCTGGGAAAAAAACTCCTTGTCTCCCAGTTGCCTTAGTTCCCTTGCTCCACCTAAGCCTGAAACAATGACAGGGTGGTGCAGGTCGGTACTGAGAAGTGCAGATTCCCCAGGGTGACCAGGCCTAAGAAAGAACATGTAAATTACTGTGAAACCTCCTTTGTTTAGAATGCTCTCAGTTGAATGAGAAGGGTCTTAGGAGGAAGTTATTTTGTTCCTCAGTCTTACAGCTCTTTGACCCCCAACTCAATAGACCAGCAGAGTTCTTTGTTTTCTATGGTTCCTTACTTCCCCCTAATGAGTACTGTACTTTACCTGAATTATTATGCAAAATGAGCCTAATAAAAGCAGGTATGGATGGTAAATCAGCCCGCTCCCCACTAGGGGGGGTGGCCATTTCGTCCCTACTTCCCCACAGAAACTAGTTTGTCTCTGTGCATGTGTTGTTTTTTCTCGAGTGTTTATCGTCGAGCCATCCACAGCGTTCCGTGGTCACTGCTGGCCGGTGACCCACGCGCAACAACATCAACAGCATCTATTGCTAGCAAAAGCCTTGTGGGAGAGGATGCTCTTTCCTGTAAAGACTTTTGCCTTGAAGACTGGGAAAATTGTGGGGAGGGAAAAAGTCAGTCTGCTCTAACTTTCTTTTTCTTCACATTTCAAGGAATGGTCCTTGCTTTAGTGCTGCGATGCTGAGTACTCCTTTTGAATGGTGCGTCTGATGGAGCAGAAATAAGAGAAGGAGAAAATGGTATCCTATGCTCCTATCCTTCTAGTTATTCTTGGGGCATTTCACATAAATCTATTTTTCTCAAAGAAATGTAAGATTTAGGATGTGTTAAAGAAATACCTTTAATCTTTAACATGGGAGGATACTGTATAAGACATTTTTAAATATCATCATATAATCATGAGTTTCTTCGCCTATTAAACCATTCAGACACACAGTGTAAGAAGGATAATTATTTACTGAATTTTAAATTTTTATTTATTGAATTTTAAAATAATGTGTTTTGCTTTGGGCAAAGTGTGAGCAAAGCGAATATCTGACATCATTAAACCAGTTACAGGAGGAATAAAGACGCAAAGTCTGCGATTCAAGTCAATTCATGCCATTGTACTTTATCTGAGGAGGTCTCCTCCCTACAGCACCCTGGATCGCAGCCAACCTTGAGTCCCCCAGGTGCTGGTCACCCCCATTGACATGCAAACTGTTCCCCTAGCTGTTCAGAAATAAAGGAGAGTTTACCTTCAGGTATGATCAGTTCTCCAAGACTGTGAAGAATCTGGCTACTGTTTACACTACAATCTCACTTTACATCCCCCTCAGGCTCCCTCACTACACTGCTCCTGGTATTTCTTTCTGCTTCCCATGTTCTTCCCCTTGGTGTTGTCACACATTTGTCCGTTTTGTTATTCAGATCTCACTTTCAATGTCGTCGCATTGGAGAAGTCTTTCCTGATTATCCTGTATAATATTCTGCCTTTCATCTCTACCCAGTCACTGTCTAGCAAATTACTGTTTTGTTTTATTCATGGTATTTAAATGGTATGAAATGATCTTATTTACATTTTTGTTTCTTATATTCCTCCTGTATTCTGAGCATGACAAGGAAAGTGAACTTGTCTGTCTTGTTCATTATTGATGTGTTTCCAAAACCAAGAACAATGTTTGCCATATGCTAAGTGCACTGTCAATATTTGCCGAAGGAAACAGACAGTGAGTGATAATAAGCAGGTCAGAGAAGCTGAGATTAGTCCTTAGATACAGGGGTGTCCAAACTTCTGGCATTTCTGAGCCACACTGGAAGAAGAGTTGTCTTGGGTCACACATTAAACACACAAGCACTAATGAAAACTGGTAAGCAAAAAAAAAGGTTTTAAGTAAATTTATGATTTTGTGTTGGACTGCATCCATAGTCATCTTGGGCTATGGGTTGGACACTCTTGCTAGTGTGGTACTGAGTTTGATCAATGAATTGCAAATTTTCCCTGAAATATCCTTCAGTGAAAGAATGTGAATCTTCTTATCAAAGGTAATCAATATGTAAGGCACTTACCATCATTTTATGGTGGCTCACCAAAGAACTTGCCCTTTCTCCAATATTTTTACAATCTAATCCTGGTAGAATTATGATTATATCTCTGACGTCTCAGAGTTACTTTGCTAATGTTGGTTCAGACTGTCACCTCGCCAATGTACAAAATGTATAATAATATAAAAATAATAAATAATTCTTCATGAAATTTATTATGCCACATAGAATAATTAGGTTTTGTAATTATTAAAATAACAATAATTAATAACTTACAACTACCAACAATATACTTAATAATAAACAGCAATCAGTATTAGTTCAATGAACTTTGTACACAAAGTTCCATACCTTAATTTATATATGAAAATACTGAATTTTTGAGTACTGCACTGGCCAGTGTATCTGTCAGTGGGAACATTTTCCAGGAACTGAAAGGCTGTGGGATCAACTCCCTGTCCAGGCACATCCTTAGGTTTTGTGTTCAATTCCTGGTCTGGGCAAATGCAATCCCTGATGGGGCACATGTGGGAGATCGATGTTTCTCTCTCACAACAGTTTCTCTCTCCCTTCTTCTCTTTCTAAATAAGCAATGAGAAAATGTCCTTCGGTGAGGATGAAGAAGGAAATTAAAAAGCTTGGGTACTATGTAGGCCAAAAATCCAATAATAATGAGACTAGTTTTTCACCCCGTGCTTTACTGATAAGATTTGTTCATCTTAGTCATTTTGTCTAATTGCCATCATAGTGAATGTTTATTGAGTGTGGTTACATCACACGGTTTAGGTTTGAACCAAGCACTCGGGTAGCAGAGCCTGTGTTTTTAACTAGTACTCTGAGTGACTCCCTATCTCATTTTTAATGTTTGCTCTAGTCTTCAATAAAAACATACTGTCCTTTTTTTAATAAAAATTCATGTGCATTATATATTTGTAAGGGTAGATTAAACATGATTTTCTAGTCAGGAATTATTAAATATACATTAAAAGAAATTTTGAAATATATAAGACTATAGTTTGAGAATTGTAAATCTCATGCATGCTTATTGTAGAAAAATGTAAAAGAAATGAGGAAAACAAAGAATCATCTATAATTTTTTCTCTCCCAAGCTATTGTCAAGAAATTTTGGGATCAGAAGACAAAATTGCACTGAATGGTAAGAGCAATAAAAGTTTTGAGAGTATAAAACTCTTCAAGCTCTCACAAACAATCAAAAGCTGTTTTGATCATCAGAAAAAAAATTATTGTAGCCTCTGGTTCTCACATGGTATTGTAGGTAGATACCACCAAAATATGTGCAGAAATCTCAATGTAGCAAGGTCACTTACCTTTTGGCACTTCAGGTATTCCTTTGAAACATAAAAATAATAAGGCCTAGCTTCCTTGCCTCACAGACGTGTTTAAGGATACTATCGGGTTACATATGTGACAGCTCTTTCAAATACCTTCTCTCTTGCTGGGCACTTCCCCACAACTGTATTCTGTGCTTTGCTCTCTGACCTCTTTTCTCTTGAGAATCACTGAGTCTAGGTCGGGTCTCTCTTTGCCTCCTTCTTCCACACAAAATGGAATACCAAGGGACTACATTGGCTACTCTGGACTACTTTCTGATTCAGTGCTATGATTTCTGGGTGGAAATGACAAAGCTGATAGGGGAAAAAAGGCATACAGTAAAATTTTGAAAAAGTTTAGGATGCTCTTTCAATGATTCACTGTGCCATAGGTTCAGTTTATGCAGGTTTCATGAGTAGTAAGACTGACTGATAACTGATGAGACATCTTTTCACAACCACTACTTTCTTCATTATTGGGGATCTTGTTCTATCTACCATTTCCTACTTTTACGTTCAAACGCTCTGTCTTTTTTGCTGTATAATTTCTATTGACATTTAAATAACTCATTATTAAAAGCAGTCAACATCTCATTTCCATCTACTTATTGCCTTATGTAATACCTTATTTTTAAAAATTGTCTCTCCCCACTGTTGTTCATATGCTGAGTTTACTTGCTTTCTTCTCTATGCATGTTTTCTTAAATCCCATCATGAAAGTAATAAATGCATCCATAAATATTTCAAACAGGTTAAAAAGATTTAAAATCATAGCCCAAAGCTTCAATGTCAATTTCAGGTCCTGGAGGCTGCCTACAGTCCCAAGCCAGGTGACCCTTTCGCATGTCCTCTCAAAAACATGAGAGCTTAATTCTTCAAGGCAAGTGGAGAAACTACGCTTCTTTCTGTCTCTTTTTAAAGGAAAGGTCTGGACCTATTTTATAAGATCTCATCTTTTAGATCGGGACAGATTAATCACTCTTTTGATTAACTGAAATTTAACCCTCTAAAGACCTTAATTACATCTATAAAATCAGTTCGCTATGTTTTGTTTGTTATAAGCAAGTCACAGATTTCATCTCCACTTAAGGAGAAGGGACGGTACAGACATGTAGTTATCAAGGGGTGGGAATCTTGCAGGCAGTCTTAGAATTCTGCTTACCATAAATTCCTCAGTATGATATTTGCATTTTTGTCTGCTTATAATAGTTTTTCTACAAATATTTTACATTTTTAGGTAAACTCAATTTTAGCAATCTTTTGATTTTTATTTTTTGGGGTGTATTCCTTGTGGAATTCTAATTAAAATTCCCCATTCTAATATATTATATGGTAGTGGTTGTTTTTCTTAAGTGATCTTACAGGTATACACCCTTCTATCTTTGTTTTCTTTTTTTTTTTGCATTTTTTGTATTAATTCTTTGAAATATATCTGAATTTTTGTTGTTACTGATATTGCCTAGAGATCTTGTGAGCTGTCTCAGTGTTATAATATGGAGTTATCCACATTTTACACACTGATTTTAACTAATTTTTATTATTTTAATTTTTTACACACTGATTATAAATTTACTTATTTATTCATGTAATAAATACTGGTACTTCATTCACTTGGTTAAAAAATCTCAGTTTTCTTACATGGGTTTGCACATTGATTTCTGCACCAAAGTAAAATTCATTTTATTTCAATGGCCTTCAACCTGTATTTAATATCTTTGAGAAATAGTGTACACTTAGTTCTTTTATTTTATTTAGAATGTTCTTGGATATATCCAAATGCTTATTTCCCATATGTATTTCAGAAACAGTTTTCCTAAATAAAAACTGTAATTTATTCCACTTATTGGTGAGATCATATGGTACTGATCTTTCACCACCTGGCTTACTTCACTTAGCATAATACTCCCCAGTTCCATCCATGATGTTGTGAAGGGTAAAAGCTCCTTCTTTCTTTCTGTTGCATAGTATCCCATCATGTAAATATACCACAGTTTTTTTGATCCACTCATTTACTGATAGGCACTTAGGTTGCTTCCAACATTTGGCTATTATAAATTGTGCTGCTATGGACATTGGGTGCATAGGTTCTTTTGATTGGTGTGTCAGTATTCCTAGGGTATACTCTGAATAGTGGAACCGTTGGCTCAAAAGGCAGTTCCATTTTTAGTTTTCTGAGGAAATTCCATGTTGTTTTCCACAGTCCTTTTTTCCACCAACAGTACACTAGGGTTCCCTTTTCTCCACAAGCTTGCCAGCATTTACTTTTTGTTGATTTGCTTATGATGGCTATTCTGACTGAGGAAAAGTGGCATTTCGTTGTGGTTTTAATTTACATGTCTCTGATGGCTAGTGATGCTGAGCATCCCTTCATATGTCCCTGGGCCCTCTTTATGTCCTCCTTGGAGAAGTGCCTGTTCAGGTCCTTTGCCCATTTCTTAATTGGGTTGTTTGTCTTCCTGGAGTAGACTCATGTGAGTTCTTCATCTATTTTGGAGATCAAAACCTTGTCCTTATCATTGGCAAATATATTTTCCCATATGGTTTGTTCCCTTTTCATTTTGTTTATGTTTTCTTTAGCTGTGCAGAAGGTTTTCATCTTGATGAAATACCTTTGTTTATTCTTCCTTTTATTTTTTCCTTTCCTCTAGGAAACATATTGGTGAAACTATTGCTGTGTGGAATATCTGAAAATGTCCTGCTTATGTTCTCCTCTAGGACTTTTATGGTGTCATAACTTATATTTAAGTCTTTTATCCATCTTGCATTTATTTTTGTTTGAGTTTATTTTGTTTATTTTTGTTTGTTTTGTGTAAGTTGGTGGTCAAGTTTCATTTTTTTACATGTAGGTGTCCAGATTTCCCAACACCATTTGTTGAAGACACTAATTTTACTCTATTTTATGCCTCTGCCCACTTTGGTGAATATTAATTTATTTCTGAGATCTTTATTATGTTCCATTTATTTATATATCTGTTCTTTTGCCAGTACCAGACTTATTTTGATTACAGTGGCCTTATAATACAGTTTGATATCAGATATTGTTGTCCTTTTGACTTTGTTCTTCTTTCTCAAAGCTGCTGAGGCTATTTGGGGTCATTTTTGGTTCCATATAAATTTTTGAAATGTTTGTTTTATGTCTTTGAAGTACGTCATTGGTATTTTAATAAACATTGCATTGAATCCATAAATTGCTTTGGGTTGTATGGATATTTTGCTGATGTTAATTCTTCCAATCCAAACTTATGGGACACAGTGAAGATAGTCCGGAGAGAGAAGTTCACAGCAATACAGGCCTACCTAAAAAAAGAAAAACATTTCAAATAAATAGCCTAACCCTACATCTACAAGAACTGGAGGAAAAATAAAATAGTCCAGAGCGAGTAGAAGAAAGGAAATAGTCAAGATCAGAGCAGAATTAAATGACATAAAGACTAAAAGAGTAATTCAAAGGATCAATGGAACCAGGATAAACAAAATTGACAAATCTTTAACCAGAATCATCACAAAAAGAGAGAGAGGACTGTTTCCAAATAAATAAAATCAGAAATGAAAGAGGAGCAATTACAACTGATACCACGGAAATACAAAGAATTGTAAGAAATTACTGCAAACAATAATATGCCAAGAAATTTGAAAACCTGAGTGAATGGACAAATTTCTAGAATCATATAATCTTCCAAAACTGAATGAGCAAGAAGCAGAAAGCCTGAACACACCAATAGCAGCTAGTGAAATTGAAACAGTAATCAAAAACCTCCTGGCACACAAAAGCCCTGGACTGGATGGTTTCACAGAAGAATTTTACAAAGCATTTAAGGAAGAGCTAACCCCTATCCTTCTCAAACTATTCCAAAAAAATCCAAGAAGAGGGAAGACTCCCAAACTCTTTTTCTGAGGCCAGCATCTTCCTAATCCAAAACAAAAAATAAATAAATAAAGACACAATAAAGAAAGAAAACTATTGGCCAATATTGCTGAGGAACATAGATGCTAAAATCCTCAACAAAATATTGGCAAACTGGATGCAGCAATACTTTAAAAAGATCATACACCATGATCAAGTGGGATTCATCCCAAAGATGGAAGCATGATACATATATGTAAATCACTAAATGTAATACATTATAAAGTGAGCATTCTCACTTTATTATTTTACCATGTGTAATATTTGTCACCTAGTGTAAAGCATTATTCTAGGAATGAAATTGAAATTCATATATTTCAAGATGAAATAATTATGCAACCTATTTTAATAAGTGCTTCTTTAAAGGAGAATTTGACATTGCATTTTATCAATGACATTTTAAAATTCTATGAAGTTGATTATATATTTTACAGAATATTATTATAGTGAACATTTATAATATTATTAAACTTCATTTTTTCATGTCATATTATTTTTGAAGTGTTGCTGCATTCTATCAATAGGATATTGTACTTTTGCATCAGGATGTAGAGGAAGGATTAGGCTACCTTTTTTGTCCAGTTTTGAGACATTGTCATATAAAAGTTATACAGTCTTTCATATAACTTTCCATATAATTCCATAATCTAGGAACTTTTCTTATCTCCTTATGTGTTAAAATACTTAAATGACACTAGCACCATCTGTTCCTAGAATATTTGATAAAATTAACTTGTGAATTTTTTTTCAACTCTAGAATAATATGTATTGAAGTTACTAACATTAAATGTGAGTCATTGGAAATTTGTGAAAATACAGACTGAATCAGTAAGGGTAGATTCAGTAAGTGCATTTCCTACCAGCTCTTCGGTGGTGCTGCTCTGGCTGATCTTCAGGACGCACTGTGAGTGGTGAGATCTTGAGTTTTTTTCAAGGTTAAACTTTCTGTTATATTCAGGACAACTGGTCTGTGCAAATTTTATACATTTAAGTTTTAGGGTTAAAGTTAGAAATTGTACTTTTCTAATCTTTTTTCCTTTCAAACCAGGTTTTCAAATATTTAGAAATAAATTTGAGCAAACCATCTTCATATAATTCAAATAAAATATTCTTTATTTCTGTGAATTTGCTCCTTTTGTAATTTTGTGAATTTAAGTTCTTTCTTTTTATACTAACTTATTTTTTATTTTTTATGAAAGAAACATCTCTTTCATAAAAAATAAAAAGACACAAGAAAAGATTACTTGTGTCTACTGACTTTATTCATCTAATGGCTTAATTTATGCCCTTATGTATTTTTTACTTTAGTTTTCTTTTGCTATTTTATAATTCCTTGAATTAGATGTTTATTCATATAATATAAATTCTATTAACTATATTATACTTTATCATAATATTAGTATTTTATAATTTTAATAAAGTGTATTTTATATGTAAAAGTCACAAATTTCAAGTGTAAAATTCAACAATTATTATTTTTTACCATATTGTGCATTCATCAACTAAATCAGTTTTAGAATACTTCACAATCCCAATATAGCATTACTTTTTGATAAAAAGTAGAAGTGTTTATATACATATGTTCCACTGTTCTTTTAGCCTAATTATATCATTTTTGTTTCATTATGCTTTGATAGTACCTTCTACTTACCCTTCGGTTGTTTTTATTTTTTATGGACTAAAGTTTTCTTGTTAAGAAAGAGGATATACTTAGTACCTCCTGTGCTTGGGATTTTATTTAATATTTATAAAATGAACTCCTCTATTCATTATATTGTGTTATATTTCCCCGGACTCTAGAACATCATAGCATTATGGTTTATCATCTGCCTCTCTTTGCACTATTCTTAGACTCCTTTAGTATTCTTTGCCTTCTAATCTGCCTTTAGATAATTTTGTTTCCTTTTTCTTTGTTTTTTATTATTTTTTCTAAACACATTTTTCCCAGGTATAACTCATCCACATGGCTTAATTACTATTCTTTTGTTAATAGCTGCCTATCTACATATCCACCATATACCCCTCCCAAACTACACACTTATCCAAATGTGTAGGTGCATGTCCTTCAAATAGCTCATAGGCACCTCAACTGATACGCCATTTTGGAACATGCTTTGTCCTACATGCTCTCTTCCTTCCTCTCTCACTTCCTGCTCCCCACAATCAACTCTCTTCATTTATGTAACTTATGGGCAGATATTTCTGTGTATGCTTAACCACAAGGACTCTGGCACCCAACCTCCTTCTTTCAAATCTGATTCAATCAGTGGACAGTGTGACTTTGAGTCTCTCTATGAACTTGATCTCTATTCTTTTTAAAGTAGCATACCCATTTTAGGGCTGTGATAATGATTCTATCATAAACATATAAAGCAGTGGTGCTTGGCAAAAAGTAAGTTTCCAGTAAATGATTGATTTTATTTTAGGTCCAAATTAGCCCATTTTTAAAAATTACAAAATGCAAAAAGCTGTGGGTAAAAAAAAGGAATTTTGGAATATATTTGGTAAGAAAATTGGACTTACCCTAACTTGTGCTTATTTAGATACAAGTTCCAACTTGAAGTAAAATGCTACTATTACATTATTTACTAACTAAGGTTAATATTTACATTTCCCTGTTGAAATAATATGAAATGTTAAATGGACTATTTTAAGAAAAAGAAGATCAAAACTATGAACAGTAAAATAACAACCAACAGCTATCAACAACTGAACTTAAAAAATAAAAACAAAAACAAACTAAGCAAATGACTAGAACAAGAATAATCACAGAAATGGGGATCACATGGAGGGTTATGGGGGGGTAGAGAGAGAGAATGGGGCAAAGCCTCAGGGAATAAGTAGCATAAATGGTAGAAATAAAATAGACAAGGGGAGGGTAAGAATAGCATAGGAAATGGAGAAGCCAAAGAACTTACATGTATGACCCATGGGCATGAACCAAGGTCGGGGGGGGGATGCTGGATGGAGGGGAGTGCAGGGTGGAGAGAGAGAAAAAAGAGAAAAAAATGGGACAACTGTAATAACAATCAATAAAGTGTACTTTAAAAAACTCAAAAAGAAATAAAATCATCTAAGGTGGTTGGATAAAGACAAAAAAAATTGTTTTAAATACCAGAGTTTTGCTCTAAACCCAATTAGGGGTGTTATATAATACACTACATATGTACCATATTACTTTTCTATAAGGTGAAAAATTCTGAAGTTGAAAGCACACCTGGCTCCAAGACCTCAGTAAAGAGATCACAGATGGATTTACACTTTAACCTTAGCATCAATATTGCTTTCTTGTCAAACCCTTCCCTGAATTCCAAAATTGATTTATGAATATTTTTTCTTTTTTTGAATTTTTTACTTGTTCTTTATTTTTACTTTTACATATTTTTATATTTTTATTTGATTTTTTAAATTACAGTTTACATTCAATATTCCTTTGTATTAGCTTCAGGTATACAGCATAAGGATTAGACAATCATATACTTTCCAAGTGTTCCTCTAATATTTCCTCTACTCACCTGGCACCATCCATAGTTATTAGAATATTAAGGACTATATTCTCTATGTTGTACTTAATATCTCTGACTATTTTGTAATTTCCATCTTGTACTTCTTAACCCATTCACTGATTTTTGCCAGTCTTCCATCATCCTCCCCTCTGACAAACACAAGTCTCATTTCCATGTCTATGAGTCTGTTCCAATTTTGTTTGCTCATTTATTTTGTTCTTTAGATTCCACATTAAAAGAAATCATATGGTATTTGTCTTTCTCTGACTGACTCATTTTACTAAGCATAATACCCAAGTGTCCATTAACAAATGAATAGATAAAAAAGTTATAGTATATATGTACAATGGAATATCACTCAACCATAAAAGTAATAAAATCTTACCTTTTGCAACAGCATGGATGGACCTAGAGGGTATTAGGATGAGGGACATTTCTTATGTGCTACAATTGTGCCTTGAGTTTACCCCATTGCAACACTTTAGAATTATTTTATATGCCTGTAAAGCATGCACTCTTTTATCCAACATAGTACCTGACACCTGGCAGATATTCAGTTCTTATCTATTGCAGACTATCTGAATAAATCTATTGGGTAGAATATCCCTATACACAAACAGCAGCTCTTAACATTTTGTAATGCCTTTCTGGGCATGAAATTTGACGCTAGGATTGCAACAATGAATGAGATGCCGAAACTGCCTTTGAATCACTTATAATACAGTGGTTGAAATAAGAATATTGACATGTGATTCACTTTAGAGAGATTTATACTCTAATAGTGAAATCCACAGGGTTCTGTGGGTGGGTTGGGAAATGCCTTAGCATTCTGAAAATGTCTAGAGAAGAAATACTTTTGAGCTGAGGGTTGAAGGAAGAATAGGTGTTAGCTCTACCAAGAGAAAGAGCTCTAACAGGGAGAGCTAATGAACAAAACAGGAAAACCTGAAACTGCTAGATGAGCTTGAGTCAGAAACAAGATGATTTCCTAGAGACAAGGAATGATAAGAGAGATTAGTAAGAGTCAGAGCAAATAATAGATCTCCTAGAGATTAATGAATAATAATTACTTTTCATTTGTAACTGAAAAATCCAAAGAGCAAGTGAACTGTGCTTGAGAAGAATAAACTCTTAATCTAACCTACAATTATCTTCAAATTTAACTTTTAGCTAACCACAGTTACTTTATGATCTGGTTCTATAAACTTCGGTTTCCTTATCTGAAAATTATACTATTCAATCTGCCTCTTACAAGAATAACAAGAGAGGAAATAAAAAATAATTTCTGTCTAAATAGGTGACTATAAAACACCCAGGTCAGGTCTCAATAGATGTCTACGTCATTAACAAAATGGCTGAAGAGTGGAACATCATCCATGGCCATTAACAATATTTTGAGGTATTATTTAAAAAGTTCACACTGCTGGCCTGAAAAGAGGTTAAATTAAGATTCACTAGACAATATTTAATATGGAGAGTGAGACTAGTAAACTTTGCTGCAATTAAAAAAGAGGAACATATGAGTAGATCTAGATCATTGAATGATCCTTTACATTGCTGGCTTCTATAACCCCTGCATATGGTCTTCAGTCTCCTCCTATTCGAAGCATGGCTATTTGCGTAGTATTGGCACAAGACATTTGAGTTAGAGATAAAGGAAATAATAAATACAAGGGCTGAACAATGGGCCTTATTATAGCTTCTGGCATCAGACATTTGTTTTGGAATTACAAGTCTCTGGTTCATTACTTCAAAATTGTGCATTGAAAATGCAGATTTTTGTGGTATGTTTGAAAATTATTTTTGCAAGGACAACAAAGAATTGTGTTTTGTTATATGACTCCTAGGCATAATGTTGGCTTTTAGCATGTAAAAACAATCACAGTAAGTCAGAGTTCATGTCCACATGATACCACTAACAACACCCACCCAAAACCTGGTTGTATTGAGCTACAATAGGAGAAAACTCTAGACAAATACAAAAACTTTTTTGTCTATATATTTTTAAAGATTTTATTTATTTATGTTTAGAGGAGGAAGGGAGGGAGAAAGAGAGAGAGAGAAAGATCAATGTGTGGTTGCTGGGGGCCGTGGCCTGCAACCCAGGCATGTGCCCTGACTGGGAATTGAACCTGCGATGCTCTGGGTCACAGCTCATGCTCAATCCACTGAGCTACGCCAGCCAGGGCTATATTTTTCATAATATGTTTGAGCATGACTCAATATTAAAATGAGGGTACATCTATAAAGTTCTGAAAGGGAGAAGGTAAATAGAATAATTATTTAATTGAAATAACAGAGGACGTATCATTTATTTGGACATTGCCTTAAAAAAATTAGATATTGAAAGTGTGGGGTAACGACCATGACATCAAAGTTTCACTAGCAATTGCTTTTTTTCTCTGTAAGTGTGACTGAGTCACTAGAATATATGTTCCACAAGGGTAATTCCTTTACATATGTTTTGTTATACAAGGAATCCCAGTGCTTGCACAACCTGGAAATCAGCATGTGCTAAAAAATACAATAAAATGTTAAACAAATGAGTTAAGTGTGACCATAAAATGGGATGCTGAAGAAAGAGGAAGGAGGAAAGTACTTACAGGTTTTTAATAACCACCTTTTGTAATCTTTATAATAAATCAGTGAGGTAGATATTAGTTTGTTTATTTTATAAGTGAGAAAGCAGATCTAGAAAGCACCTCACCTAGAACACACACATATGTATTTATAGATGCATATTATACATAAATATGTGTGATCACATGCATGCCTCAGTCTCAGTGTCTATCACGTACGTATATCCTGCCTGTTCATATGCCTACCATCCTGTGTAAAAGATAGGAGATGCTCAGTAGATGCCAATCTCCTTTCCTCATATGAAGGGTCTTATATTTAACATGGGGATTAAATAAAATCTTGAAGTGTATAATATATGAAGTCATAAGGTGATTTAAACTGCAAAACGTCTTTTCTCTCTTCCCTTTCTCTTTTCCTTCTATCTCTGTGTTTTCCTTCTTTCCTTCCCCTTCCCTCCCTCTCCTGCTCTCTCATATATATTTATAATGGTAATTGATTTGTCTGGTTTTTTTTTCCAATGACTCAGAAAAATATTTTTGTATCTCAGAAATTATAGTTTCTTTACTTGCTCAGAACTTTTATTCATTTCCATAAAGATACCCTGGCAATTCTTATATTTCACACAAATTACAATGTAATATATTTTTCACATTATTTGAATATGTGTCGAGGGATGTGTGAAGGACAGGAGCTTAAAAGATAGATGCAGTGAATCAGAGAGCTAAGGAGATATAAAATTTAAAGTTATATATTCATTTTGATTGTGATAACCTTTCCCCACAGACACTAAATAAAATTATTTCTGGAATGGAACGAGTGTTAGGTTGTTGAGAAAATGAGGTCAGTATATAAATGGTGGTTAACTGCATCCATAAAAATGATGACGAAAATTCAGCTATGCTTGGGGGAAGTATTCATCAAGTCACATAGAAGATTTTATTCTCAAACATGGGCATCTTGACATTTTATGTTTTGGGATTATTTGGCAAGGCATATTGAAACATCTTATATCATTTTCAGAACTTATTTTTTACAAATAATTCAACTACTTCACTGCCATTTGTGTTCATTTGGAAAGAGGTTTATGGTCTTTTTTGCTAAATACTAGGTCAGAAAATGGAAACCAGTTCATTTTTATTTTTCCAACATTGAAAATATTACAGATTTTCAGAAGAGAGACAGATCCATTAGATAAAGTATCTTGCTCAGAATGACTACAAACTTCACTCTAACATCACTAGACAGCAAGTGTAAAAATTTCAGTTTTTTAAAAAATTTAATACAATGCTTTCAAATATGTTTATAGAAGTGATTTGTCATGGATAAATATTTTTAGCCACTCTCATGCCCAGACATTTTCACATCAAGTTAGGGAATTATTTCACATATCTTTGCAGTGCTCTTTAAGGTTATTCATATATATTTAGTTTTTCTTCCAAGTTTGATGTGGCTATGTGACTCACTTTGGCTAATTGAATGTGTTTTTTTTCTCAATGGGAGCTTTGAAATTAAATGTATGGTTAATTGTAGTTTACTCCTCCTGCTACAGGAACCTGGAGCAGGTACACCAAAGTGGGGTCTGTCATTCTGAGACTAAGTGACTACAATTAGCAGAACTCCTCTGCTGACCTCTGTGGCTTATGGAACATACGTGAGCAGTGCACTTACCATCCAATTCTGTTTTTGTTTGTTTCTGTAGCATAATTTAGCCTCGTATGAGTGACATATTGTTATTTGGGGAAAAAGTTGTTTTGTGTATAAATGGCTTTTATGTGTATTTAAAAGCATAGTGACAGTTACACAGTAAAATGATTATTAGTAGTTTCATATAAAAAAATAAAACCAGACACCTATGTTATATTATACTCTAGTACTTAGGAATAAGTGGTTAATTATTGTGAATTATGACTATGCTAATTAAAATATAATCTTCTGAGTAGTTGAGACAATTCAACCCAACAGTGACTATACATCTAGTACAGGACAGGACTCTATTGACAAGGTTCTATTCTTTTCAGCTTTTGACAGGTAAGACTCTCAACTAGTCTATTTTACACAAGAATTTAGAACTCAAAAAAAATTATTAGCCATGCAAAACTTGATTTATTGAATTTCCATATTATCACACTAATAAAAACTCAGCCCTTGTTTTCAAAGGGCTATAGTTTTTGATCAAAACATAAAGCTTTAATTATCAGTGATCTGATTCTTCTAGTTAAAATAGCTATACTGGATGAGTTTGTATGTGTTGATTTCTCAAAACTTGATATAAATCCTAAATCATATGTTTATACATGCAATAAGACACTTGGCATGTCAGTATTAATATATGACATATATGTCATGTTTTCTCATATTTACACATACTGTTTTTTTAAATAGGCTATTTTTTATATATTTTTTTATTTTAATTGTTGTTGCAGTACAATTTTCTATCTTTTACTCCCATCCCAACCTACTCACCCAGCCCTCCCCTCCTCCATCTCATTTCCACCCGCCCCTAGTTTTTATCCATGTGTCCTTTATACTTCTTCCTGTAAACCCTTCCCCCTTTCCCCTGAAATTCCCCTGAAATTCCCTCTCCTCTCCCCTCTGGTCACTGTCAGATTGTTCTCTATTTCAGTGGCTTTGGTTACATTTTGCTTGTTTCTTTGTTTTGTTCTTTAGGTTCCTGTTAAAGGTGAGATCATATGGTATTTGTTTTTCACCGCCTGGCTTATTTCGCTTAGCATAATGCTTTCCAGTTGCATCCATGCTGTCGCAAAGGGTAGGAGCTCCTTCTTTCTTTCTTTCTGCTGCATAAAATTCCATTGTGTAAATGTACCTTAGTTTTTTGATCCATTCATTTACTGATGGGCTTCTAGGTTGTTTCCAACACTTGACAATTGTAAATTGTGCTGCTATGAACATTGGGGTGCATAGGTTCTTTTGGATTGGTGTTTCAGGGTTCTTAGGATATAATCCTAGCAGTGGGATTGCTGGGTCAAAAGCCAGATCCATTTTTAGTTTTTTGAGAAACTCACCCTTTAATGAAGCAGTGCACTCTATGATCAAATATAGTTGTTACTCTTCCAAAAATGTTTATTTTTTTTCCATGGCTTTTTGTTTTTCTGGATTTCATGAAAGAGGTTTTGTTAACAATTCTATATGTATTTTATTGTTTAAAATAGTACTTGACACATATAAATGACAGAAAGAGCAACTAAACCTGATTGAATTTTGACTTATTTCCATATTATAAGTTTTCCCAAAATAAAATTGGAAATACCCAAAGTCTGACAAACTCTGCCACATTTATTTGTCACTACTCAAACAACCATGCTAGATGGGTTTGTGAGTATGGATTTCTGAAAGCTTAATATAAGTCCTAAATAATAAGTGTAAATGTGCCTCTTTTTGTTTCTACCTTTTAATTTGAGAGCATATCTGTATACTTATAGGCTACTTGGTGAATTATCCCTATCAATTGCCACATTAAGAAAATTATTTAACTCTTTATACATTCTACTACTAATGCATTTCATATATATCAAGATTTTTTATAGTCTGTTGTTTTTTACTTTGTTTGAAGTTTAACAGTTTTAGAAATACTTATATCCTTATTTTACAAAGATTTCCTATTTCAGAATATGAAATAGTCTAACCTATTCCAGTTGTATTACACATTATTAGTGTCAACAATTGTCTTTATATGGACCCTACATACACATTTATAAGTTTCATTCCTACATTTTCCATGAGTTTATGGCTTTATAAAATTACATTTATCTAGGTTAAATAGGAAAGCTATCAACATATATCATTGTTATTTGTCTGGCTAATTTTTAAAGTATATTTTATTGATTATGTTTACAGTTGTCCCATTTCCTTCTTCCCTTTTTTCCCCTCCACCCTGGACCCTACGTCCCTCCATTGTCCCTCCCTTTTTAGTTCATATCCGAGGGTCATACATATAAGTTCTTTGACTTCTCTATTCTCTATACTATTCTTAATTTCCCCTGTCCATTTTATACCTACCAATTATGCTTCTTATTCTCTGTACCTTTTCCCTTATTCTCCTTTATCCCCACCCTCGCTCATAGCCCTCCACGTGATCTCCATTTCTGAGATCCTGTTCTTATTCTAGTTTGTTTTTGCTTTTATTTTTTAGGTTCAGTTGTTGATAGTTGTGAGTTTGTTGTCATTTTGCTGTTCATAGTTTTGATCTTTTTCTTAGATAAGTCCATTTAACATTTTATATAAGGGTGTGGTGATGATGAACTCCTTTAGGCTATCTGAGAAGCACTTTATCTGCCTTTCCTTTCTAAATGATAGCTTTGCTGGATAGAGTCATCTTGGATGTAGGTCCTTGCTATTCATCACTTTGAATACTTCTTGCCAGTTCCTTTTTGCCTATAAGGTTTCTTTTGAGATATCAGCTGATTAAGTAACTATTATGTGCAATACAATTTCAAGTCTCTGAAGACAAAATAATCCTTACTTTAAAGGAGTTTATACATTTGTTAGTATGATGCATTTAGTGACAGTTATAATTCCTCTTTTGCAACAGATAGAATAATGTAAATATGGGTTTCTTATAATTTTGCTGTGAATTTTAAACTATTCTAAAAAAGCTAATAAAAATATTTCTAGTATAGTTTTGAATAATAAAATCATTCTTGTCTAGTCTTTGACCATAATTGAAAACAGTATGGAATTTCTTAAAAAAAACTAGAAAAATTAGTTTTTGTTTGTTTTGGCTGCTGAAAAATTAGTGACATGGGCCTGAATCCAACATTCTGAAGAGGAATTACTAATTCCTGGATGTAACTGCAGGCCAACGTGCTTGTTGAGCTAGTATTAGAAGTGGTGACTTTCTGATCCTTCAATCCTGACTATGGCAGAAGTTTAGGGAGTCAGCCCCAAAGGGCCTAGGTTTGAGTCTGTTCCTAAATCTTTTTTTATTTAACATCTTTAACAATCTTTAAAAATCTTCTTGTGGAACAGCACCTTCTACAAGTTAAGCACTCAAGAATCTTACAGTATTATTAATTGGATTGTTGTCTTCTGCTTACTAAATAAATAGCCTCCATCAAAACCAAAAACATGTGTGGCTTAATCTTCTACACCAATGTTCTCTTGGTGAATATGTAAACACAAAAGAAATACATAAAACGTAGTCAAAATGAGTGTATGTATTATTTATTTATTTATTTATTTGTTATTTATTTATTGTTTCATTACAGTTGGCCCATGTCTTCTCCCATTGCTCTCCCCTGCACTATCCCCCCAGCTCCCTCAGTCAGTCCCCGCTCTGTTGTCCATTACCATGGGTCCTTTATACATGTTCCTTGATTAGACTCTTCCCCTTTGTTCCCCCATTATCACCTTTCTCCCTCTCCTCTGGTCACTGTCAGTTTGTTCTTTATTTCCGTGTCTCTGGTTCTATTTTGCTCAGTTTTTGGTTTTGTTCATTAGGTTCTACTTATAGGTGAGATCATATGGTATTTGTCTTTCACCACCTGGCTTATTTCACTCAGCATTGTACCCTCCAGTTCTACCCATGCTATCATGAAGGGTAGGAGTTCCTTCTTCCTCTCTGCTGCATAATATTCCACTGTGTAAATGTACCACAGTTTTTTGATCCACTCATTTACTGATGGGCACTTAGGCTGTTTCTAGAATTTCGTGTTTGTAAATAACGTTGCTATGAACATTGGAGTGCATAGGTTCTTTTGAACTGGTATTTCAGAAGTATTTTTAATTCACAGCATAAACTATAAAACCTGTGTTAATTATACATTGTACATATGAAAAATATAACAGATATATTATTCTATTTCCTTGAAGTTATTCTGAAGTGAATAACTTCAGAAGAATGTTTATCTTCTTTTCAAAAAAGTTAAACTACGAAGCCTGTCTGGAAAAAGTTCAGCCATTGTTAATATAATGAGAAGAGTTTGTGTGACATCGATGTAACCTAGTAGTTAAAGAGAGCACTGGAATGCGCATGAGTGAACAATGATGACTTCACTGTACTAGTCAGTAGGGGCAGAAGATGCCAAGTAGAGCAATGATTCTATGCATTAGGCTTGAACTTTCCTCCACAGAAACTATTCAGGTGGTTCAGAAGGCCATAGCTATGGGCAACTGGTGATTGGCAGCTTCATCACTATTGCACCTGCTCATGCATCACGTCTCATGGAGTTTTTTGGCAAAACATCAAATCACCCAAGTGACTCAGTGCCCTTACAGCCCACATTTGGCACCCTGAGAGCTCTGGCTTTTCCCAAAACTAATATTGCTTTTATAAGGGAAGAGATTTCAGACCTTCAGTGAGATTCAGGAAAATACACTGGGGCAACTGATGGTGATTGGAACTATGTGAAGGTCCCATTGTGCCTACTTTGAAGGGGACTGAGGTGTCATTGTCCTATGTACAATGTTTCTTGTGTCTTGTATCTTCTTTAATAAATGTCTCTGTTTTTCATAGTACATGGATGGATACTTTCTGGACAGACCTTGAATATTTTTAGAGAGAAACTAAATATGCATGGTCACATAGAAGCCAAGATTACAAAGAGATTATCAAATAAAACACAACCTATCCTGTTTTACAATAATAATGAAGCTGATACAACAATTTAAAAATCATTTTTCATTAATATTTTAAAGATGCTTTTAACAGAAAATGTTTACTATACAACTGCAAACTCATTAATTCACGAGTATGACAATAATTTAATTAGGTTAAGAAAATTTTCTTTACAAATCAGCTGAAGAGTGAAATACAGAATTCAAATAAACCACCCTTGGGAAATAATCCTAAATACAGAATTAACTTTCTTAACTTATTTCTTTAGTACTGCAGCTAGGTTACACAAAAAGAGGTATGGCCTCTGCTACCTGTTCCTGTAGTCATGCCCACCTTAACTCTGGTGGTTAAAGGCTGACACCTGGTTTCTGCCATCCTGGGATGTTTGCATGCCCACAGACATCCATCCAGAATCCCTGGAACCTCCCTATCTTCCTTGAATTTGGGGAATCCATTTTGATGGCAGCATTTCCCATGGTTTTTCCAGACTTACAGGTGCAAGACTCCCTGGGGCTCTTCCAGGCTGCGGGGTTCCTGATGAGTGCATTAAGGTTAAGAGAGTGCACTTGGGTCAATTTGGAGACATAGATTGGAGTTGTTGAATAGAACAGATCCATGCTAACATCCATTTCTTCCTAAAACTTCAGGTACCTACTTTTCAGTATCACAGGTATTTTTCTTTATTGTTTGTTATGATGGGTAAACATTTAATTAACCATTAAAGCAAATACTCTTAGCTCCTTGATTAAACATATGGAAGTCAGAATCTTTGTTTAGTATATATACTCATTTTAACACATTTTGATAATAAAGCATTATAATCCTTATATTGTAATCCAACATACTTAGAATTCATTCCAGTTTTAAAAATCCCCATATGTCTGTCAATAAAAACAACTCTTGGTGCACATGGCTCGTCCTCATTCAGTTAAGAGGAGACCAGAAGATTATAAATGATTTTCCAGTGTTTACAAATAGTTCTTGCATTCTTCTTTGGACCAAGATCTACAGTAAGACAAATGAGGATGGAAAAATGCAAATAGGAGGGTCTCTCTCTTTCTCTGGACTTTAATGGCCACAGGAACTATATTATCCATCAGCTGTTAGTCAAACCCACATAAATAGACACACTGTGGGTTATAAACTGGATGAGTATGGAGTTACATCCTGGGTAGGAGCCATTCAAACATGTCCCAGGGGAGCTACTATTTCAACAACACTCCTGCTAGCAAGGCATTTTAAAATAAAATATATTAGGCTATATATGAGGCAAACGAGTAATTGATGTAATAAAGCTTCATCAAGACCTTTAGTGTTTTTATGAAATGTCAGGCTTTGATAAATCTTCAAGTGCTATACCTCGTTCCTGTAAATGTCTCATATCCTAAACAGGACTATATTCCTTTGAAACATGGCTGCTTAAGGGTCATTTTTTAAAAATTCTTTCCCACCTTTGACATTTTTATGGGATAGCCCTTTAAGATAAAATGAAAGGTCTTCAGGACAATAATGGTCTGGTATGTAGTCACTGAAATATCAGTGTTGTTTAACCTGAGAGGAGAAAGTTGTCTTTGGCAGAAACATGAGCAATTTCCTTTAAAGCAGAAATTATGACTCATCTGTTATCCAAAAGACAACATCATATAACAACTCATAACATGGGCTTTGAAATGAAACCTGATTACCTAGACTGAAATCTCAACTCTGCCACTTACTTGCTGTGTGACCAAGGAACCTTACTAAATCTTTGTTCTTTAGTTTCCTCATCTGTAAAGTAAAGGATTATAATAGTAACTGCCCCACAGGATTGTTATAGTTTTTTAATAAGTGAAGATATTTAAGTCAATTAAGATATTTAATGTTTAGAAAACTGTGTACTATATAATTGTCAGTTCTTGATATTTTGTATCTCTTTGCCATGTCTTCTTTAATTATTATCATTTTGATCATCAAAGAATGATAACATTAAAATCAATAATTAATATTTCTACATAATTTAATAGTTTACAAAGAGTTATACTAAGGCTATTTCATTTTCTATTCATGCCCATTTGGGTAGAAATAATTGTCATCTCCATTTTGTTATTGAGAAATTTGAGGTTCAGACAAATGTTTTGGTTTGTCAAAGACCACAAAAATAATTACTGTAGAAAGGATTTAAATTTATGTTGCTTGTGTCTACATTCTTCCTTTTCCAAGTATAACTAAATTACATGATTCATAAGCTTACAAGCATTTACCCACCTAATTTCAAATTCTTGCCAACTATTGAAGGCTATCATGTGGTAAGCATTTTTATATTATCTAATAATATCACTTCAACTCAGCAACTTTTATATTATATCCTATAGTTTTATTGATAATAAATGTAAGCTTACAGAAATGAAGGATAATGCTTGAAGTTATAGAGATAGTAAATGTAGGAATATTTTAGTTCATTCCTTTATTCATTCAACACATGGTTATGATAGGACAGTATACCAGACATTGGGTATAGTATAGAAAAAGAAAAAAGATAAATCTCCCCTTACCAAGGACTCACAGTCTAGATAAGAGACAAAAATTAAACAAATTAAAAAAAATGTGTTCAAGAAAGAAAATATATATAATTTATATTATAGAAAGGTCAATAGAATACAAGTTTCTTTTTTATTATGATCTATCTTTAGCATATAGAAGAGTACCTGAAACCCCAGTGGTCAGTGACTATTTCTTGAATTAAACAAATGAGTGAAGTGCAAAATATAGTACTTGTCAGACAGGAAAAAAAATATTGAATGCTATTAAGTGATGTAATCAAGTACTTAACTAGATCAGGGGAATTGGGGCTTCTTTGAGGATGTGCCAGCAAAGCTGAGACTAAAAGGGGACATGCAAGTTAGCCAGATCAAAGGTGAAGGGTGAGCTCTGGCTGGTGTAGCTCAGTGGGTTGAGTGTGGGCTGCGAACCAAAGCATCACAGGTTTGATTCCCAGTCAGGGCACATGCCTGGGTTGTGGGCCAGGTCCCCAGTGGGGGCCACATGAGAAGCAACCACACATTGACATTTTTCTCTCTCTCTTTCTCCCTCCCTTCCTGTTTCTAAAAATAAATAAATAAAATATTTTAAAAATTAAAAAAAAAAGGTGAAGGGTGAGACAGAGTGATCCAGGCACAGGGAAACCATCTGAAAACCTGCACCAGTGAGTCACAGCCATGAAAGAACTGAACGAAGGTCGTTTTAGTTGAAATGCATCTAGGGAAAGAAGGAGCTGAAAGGTGGAGCAGGGCTGAGGGTGGGATAGGGGTCAGAAGCTGGAGCGTGTCAAAGGCCATGATGATGTTACATTTTTGTCCTAAATAAATAGAAAATCATGGAATAGCTTAAGTAAAACATAATCAGATTTCCACTTTTAAAAAGACCATTGTGATATTCATATAGATTATATTAGAGGTAGGCAGCATTGGAATTGAAAGGTGTTATAAGTAGTCCAAGTAAGAATTGATGGCTGTTTTGATTAATTGGCAGTAGAGATAGAAAGTTGGATAATGACAATAACAATAATATCATTTAATAGTGTTAACTAATTAATTTACTATGAGTGAGGACTGTGCTAAGAGCTTTATATAAATCAACTAATTTAATTTCCAGCAACCATATGGAAATTAAGGCATTGCAAAGTAAGCTTCTTATCCTCACACTGTTATTAGTAAAGCATCCTGATGTTGGACCCAGACTATCTTATTTATGAGTCTATGGTCACTGAAATCTATTTACACTGGAGATAAGATTTGAAAATATTGAAAAGAGTTCATGATAGATTAGGTAACACATACATTCAGTAAAATTCTAAGGTTCTGGTTTGACTAGCTGGCTGTATTTTATATATAAATATATGAAGCCCAAGAGAAAATCCTGAACTGGCACTATTATTTCAGGGACTATATTTAAGTTTTTAAGACAGTATATATAGCTTGGGAAATAGACAAAGTTGTACAATATGAAAGTGTGATATAAAAAGAACAGAAGTAGAATTGATATTTGAGGAATGTAAAAATGTTGGAGCCAGGTAGAACAAGCTTGAAAAGGAGCCTAAAATGAGTTTGCTAAAGATGCATGAGAAAATCAAGGAAAGCATGGTATCATAACCTTCAGGAATGTTTTCAGAAAGAGGGCATGGTCTGCTGGATGAAATGCAGATAAGAGATCATGAAAAGTATGAGAAATTTCTACTGGATTTGGCAACATGGAGGCATTGGTATTATGGGAGTACAAGTCAGACCACAAAGTCTGATGGGTGATTGGATGGTAAACAAGTAGGTAGGGATGGCTATTAATCTATTAATAGGAATGAATGATAGGCATGGAAAACAGAGGGGGTAACAAGGTTAATAGAGTATATATGTATATTTTACTGTTATACATGAGTATGTTGGTGGAAAAATCAGCTAGAAAGGAAAATATAGATGACCCAAGAAAGAGTGGAAGTAACAAGTGGCAAAATGTCAGAGTCATAAATTGTAATACAGAAACAAACAAATAAAAAGAATGGACTTAAGGTTAGAAGCTAGAGATCAATCCACTGCTACCTGCTACCAAGGCCCAGTTTCTGTCCCTCTCTCTTGGCTACACTCTAGAGGCCAAGTACAAGATTAAGGAGACTGAATTGATTAAAAAGAATGAGGGTGACCCTGCAGTCTTGAAATCTTTGTGTTCTGGACCTTTCTTCTGTTTAAAGTAAATAATAATTTGATTGCATAAACCGAGGTGCCTATGTTTGTTCATTTTGATCATGGCAACCTGAAAATAGGACAAATAATTAATTTCCCTTGTCTGATGAGGAGGAATAAGTCAAGCAACAAGATCTAGATTTTGTCTATTTAGAGATAGGCACTTGAGAGCTATGTTGTTGAAAGAGATCCTTTAATAGCTACAGAAATATATAAAATGATTAAATCCATTCATGTGTTTATTTATTCAATTATACAGTGAATACTAATATATTCTACAGATATTTATGGAGTGACCATTAGTTGCTAGAAACTGCTTTGGACAAAAGGGGTGTTGTATACAAATGAAACCCCTGCTTTTATGATGTTGTGTTCTAGGAAGAGAAAGGTATTAGTCAAATATACACATAATATTAAATATGCACATACTATAATAATATTAAAGATATAATATACATATACTATAACATATATACATACATATACACAAATGTGTATGTATCTATATCTATATATTAGATATATATAAGCACTATAAGTCTTTAATATATAAAATTTAAAAACACAGAACTGAGAGTTTGAGTAGAAATACAGGCAGTTTCAAAAAATGAGAGTATGTTCTATAATGTAAATATAAAGTGGTAGTTTTAAGTGGATAGAGAACTATATGCCTCTATAATTTGGAACCATTAAGAATAATGCCTGGTGACACATAATGAACACAATAAGTTATTATTATAAGACAGACTATATCACAACCAGCATGCAGTGAGCAATCAATAAAAGCTTTTTGGGAAAAAAATAAAGTTACCCTAAACTTAATCAGGAAGAGAGAAGAGAGTGAAGTAGATGAAGAAGCAGTAAGGGTCTGCTAAGCTGAGGGAGCAGCAGGGCAAGACAATGCAGCATTACAGTGAGTGATGAGTTTAGGAACCTCAGTTGTTGGTTTGACTGAAGTATAGAGTTTGCTGCCTTAGGAAGAGAAGAGCACTGGGAGAATGAGAACACGACTCAAACATCCTCTTGTTCTGAGGTCAACATGATCAGGATAATGTTGAGGGGGCCTGAGAACATCAGTGTCTCCTAATCCCCTCCATCCTCCTATGAGACTGTACATTCTAGAAGTATTATTCTGCTTCAGGTACTGTACTAAGGGTTAGAGTGAATACATTATATTTGAAACCTCCTCTGAATGAGTTCATAATAATGGCAAGTAACATTTTTTGAGTAATTTCTGTTACACACATCTGTTTTAAGTGGTCTTCATGTATTAATCTGGTTAATTCTTTAAAACAACTCTAGAAACTATAATTCTCATCCTTTTTATACATCAAGACACTGAGGAACAAAGTGGTAAATCTTTTCATTATTATGTTTCTAATGCCAGGCATATTGTCTGACACCACATTTTCTTAGTTAATATTCTGAATGCATAAGTTAACAATGGACTGATGAATCATGTCAAAATCCACCTTCGCTGGGGCCAGGGCAGGGCATTCACAATCAGGTTGCTGTCTCACTGGTCATTGTATGAGATGAGTATTACACAATAGTTCTGAAACTTTCTGAGACACGATAATTGGCAGAAATTCTTGTTAAAAATTCTAATTTGTTAGATCTGGGAGAAGTCCATGACTTTTAATTTTTAATAGGGTACCCTTAGCATTTTGTTCTAAGGTGACACCTGGGCAAATTTTGAAGAGAAAAAAACAAAATTGCAGTACACTATGAGTGGATAATCATTACAGCTAGATATAAAACTGGTGGATAATGGTTATGGCTCAGCCTGTCAAAGAATGGAGGAGGTTAACAGTGAGTTCAATGACAATATAAGGAAATCCTTAGGTACATTCAAATCTGGCTACCCATTTAATGCAAGGCTTTCCAACCTTGGTACTATTGACAGTTTGAACCCTATAATTCTTTCTTGCGGGACAGCCATCATTTGCATTTGATAATCTGGACTGCCCCCACTAGATGCCAGTAGATTAGCCCACCCCCAAAGTGTGACAACTAAAAGTATCTTTTGATGTTGATACATGATGTCAAATTGCCTATAATTGGAACCCACTGCCACAGTGAAACAGAAGGAGCTTTCTCCAGGTCCTTCTTGGTAAGCAACTTCTGGCCTTCTAAAGATGGACAGTGTAAAGCACCAGAACTCTTTTCCTATGAGCATTCCTCTTTGAGACACTATGGTTTGTTTGGTGTGCACAGACTACCTGCTTAGCTTTTTGCAGAACTCATATGGCATCCTTCTTCCCCAACCCCCACACAGCTGGTTTATTAACTCAAATGAGATAGGCTGTCGAGGTCAAGACATGTATGATATACCAAATCATCATTCCTTCTTCGGGTTCCTGAGGGCTTAGATCCCTTTCACACCATTTGCAAGGAATTATAATTAACTATGATGGCAGAATAAGATCAGTTTCCCAGGAGACATATATTATAAAAAGGAAGAGAAATATCAAAGAGGGAGACATAAAAATAGTCTGATGAAAGGGCTTAAAAGAAAGGAATGAAATAAATTGGAAAATAGTTCACAAAATTGGCAAAAAAAACTAGATTTTCAAAAAAGCAGGGATTTTTCCAGTCCAAAAATTACTCCAGCTCTTTATCATTTACAACAACAATTTTTAACTGGTGTGCCACAAATGCTTTTTAAAATATGTAATACTTGACTATTTAGGCAGGAGCACTGACTTTTTTTCTCTTAGACTGTCAAAATAAAAAATGACAATAGCCAACACAACAATAGCCACCTGGTGTGAATGACTCAAAACGTATATCTATTTTTTGTCAGATCAGCAAAAATATATTTTTCATGTGCCACACAATTTAGTAATTAATTTATGTGTGTTGTGAGATGAAAAGATTCAATGTAACTGGTTTACAAAAATAAACAGGCAACATGGAACTACCCAAGGTGATATATCTTTCACCTTTCCTTTCCATCAGTCCCCCTTAACTGTTTTCAGTATCTTTCAGTTACATATGAAAACAATAAGGGTAAAATCTTCATATTTTTGGTGTGAGAACCATCAGCTACTATTGTATAACACTGTACAGAATCATATTCCCCATAATATATGAAAAAATCTTACCTAACTTTACCAAAATGCAAAGAGTAACTAGATAAGTATTTACTATTCGCTTCATACTTCTAGTGAATGAATTCCTAGTTCACTGGCTAATCAGATCAGTGAATTAATGTGTCCTTCCAATGAAACAGTTAAATAGTTATCCAAAGCACATTCTTAATTGAAACAGAAAAAATTAGAAAAGAAACTATCCAGATTTATATTGACATCAACTTTTAACTACATTTATTCACCTCAGAATCAATTATAATGGACCTTTATTGTTATATAAATTATTTGGAATTAGCTACCTTGACTAATATGCTTTGTGGAAGAGAATAATGCTACCTAATTAATGTTTAGTAGAAGAATAACAAGGAAGTCAATAACTATTTTCAGAGGAGACTAAAAAAGATGGAGAATCAATCAAAGAGCGGGAAGAAAAGCCCAACATTGTACCATCTGTTATCCTGGGCAAGAAAATACCTGTAACCTTGTTACCACCGTCCAGTCCCTGTAAGTGATTTCAGAAGGTAGGAGAGCAACAGTTACCTTACCTTCTTGCACAAACACTATTACTTCTGCCTTGAACAGTTTGCAAGGAGACAAATGCTCTCAGTTAACTATGTGGTAAATTGCAGTTCACCCTTGAATCTGGCCCATTACACGTGGTTGCGGGTGATTAATGAGAACCCTGAAGACCCCAACCCTAGGCGTCATTGGTGGGAAGCAGGGATTTGGGAAGGCATAAAGGTAGAAGATGGCTCGGCAGAGCTAGCCTGTTTCCACCACCATCACTGTCTTCGCCTGCACAGTTGTTCAAGCTGCCAGAGGCTTTCTGGTTGCCATGGCAACTGTTGAGCTCTGCTGCAAACTCAAAGCAGAGCCTCCGAAGTTAGGTACCAAACAGTGGAGCTCAACAAATGCACAGGCAGTTGGGGAGGGAGAACAGAACAGGAATTACCAGTGTGCTAGGTCTACAACTCCTATGGCTCATAAGGCGTTTTTCAAATTGGATTTTTATTGTTTTGTGAAATGAGATAGTTCTTGCCTGGCATTATTCTTTAGTATCATCTTCTGGTACTCGGAGAGAGGAGACTGCAAATCATCTCACCCATAAAGACAGGGAAAGGGAGTTCGGAAACCCGATTATAGGAATGCACCGAGCACGCCCAATTCATTCATTCGGTTATATATTCACCATCTATCTTCCAAGCACCATTTTTCCCGGCGTTGTGCCAGGTTCCGGGGCTGCAAAGAGAAGTGAGACACCTCCTCACACTCAAAACGAATGATAATTAACAAAAATTAACAGAACCTTCGTGAGCCTGGGGAAAACCAATTAGGTACTGCAATCTTCCCACGAGTCTCTGAAGACGAATTCAGAATCCAAACGCGGGAGAGGAAGGAGACAGTGGCCCCCAAATAGAGTAGGGCAGCAGGGGAGGGCAGGAGAAAGAGGGAGACCTCTTTTCCCTGGGGAGGGAATCTGTCAAGGCCACTCAAACGTTTCCCAAAGGCTGCAAGGGAGAAGACGTTTGTTTTTCTTTCAGAAAGACCGAGAGCCCTTTTCCCTACTGGGCTTGATTTCTAGTAGGGGGAGACCCGCCCCTTGGGGCCATTGATTGGCCCGTATGTTTTTTCCGAGAATTTATGCCAGCATCCTCCCGGTCCGATTGGCTCCCCTGATCAATTCCGCGGGGAGTCGCATCCCACCTGGGCGGGAGGTGTATCGCCTTCCCACACTCTCTGGTACTCACACACCGGGCTGCGGCTGCGGCTGAGGTGGGAGAAAAAGTCCTGGCTTGGAGACTTGAGCAGTAAAAGCGATCCCGATGGGTCCTCGGAAAGCTTTTCGCTTCTCCCCTTTTCTCCTGTGGAGTCAAAGTAGAGGGGTGCGGCTGGTGTTCTTGTTACTCACCCTGCACCTGGGAAACTGGTGAGTGAATGCACGGACTTGAAACTACTCTTTGGTATCTGCCCCCTCCCCTTCGTTTCTCTTTCCTTCAAAAATCATTCTAAGTTAAGCAATTTACATTTTCCCAGGTTCACCTGTGATATTTTGCAATCATCTTCTTTTCTGATTAAGTTTACCCATTTTCAGATAGAAAGCAATGAACCTATGTGTGAAGCATGGAGGTTATTTCGGTTGTTTTTGACTTGAAACACAGTCAAAACTAGTCCAGGCTCAGTTACTGGGAAAGAAGAGTAGAAACGGTTTTGATACTAAATTTAGTAGATGAATGTCATTGATGGACTTCCTGATGATTCTTCATTTTAAAGAAAAAGTTATTTTAGAAACTAACAAGTTTCATAGCATGGTATGTATGATGCTTTTCTAATGCTAATGTTGTTTTCCTTAACCCTCCCCCTTCTTCTTTTTTTTTTTTTGCTATTCTGGAAAAAAAAGTTCACATCAAAAAAATTATAAATATAGCTAAAATCTATCAGGATCATATGTTATATTTATGTTAAAAATAACAATGTATTTTATTAAGCCAAATTTCAGTGATTTTTATTTTCATTGGTTGTCTACAATAAAATAAAAATTGATAAAAATTGTATGGTGATATAAATATTGTCCTGGCTCTGTGTGTGTGTGCATATTTGTGTGTGTGAGAAAGAGAGAGAGAGAGAGAGAGGTTACCAATCCCAAGCCTCCAACTCCAAACCCCCAATTTAACAGGAACAAGACTTGGCCTGCTTGGGTTGTAGTGCCTTTCAATAAAACTTTTAAATCACGTTAAAAAAATAAGTTGCATAGGTATTGCATCTGGCTACAGGAGTTGCTCATGAACAAAGTTAAAATATGTTAATTAAGACATAGACACTGTAAAGGTCTTGGACATACTACTAATATTGTATAATGTGTTTTATTAAAAATACATTTAAAATTATATTATTGTATGATGTGTTTCTGCTTAGAATTTAAGAGTAAAATGCAACTGATATGCAGATGGAAGCATACCTTTATAACTACTTGCATCATTATAAAAATGAGTTATTATTATGATTCATTTTAGTATATATCAAGAGTGAATATTGTTGTCAATACCAGCAGATAAAACAACTATATTTTCTCTTGGAAAATGGAGAGTGGAGTGAAGTTTGCTAAGTAATATTAGAAATGACAGAAAATGTTTGACACCTAATGCTTTTTTAAGTATTAGAGTTTTAGTTTATTTACCTTTTTTCTATAGAAACTTAAATGTTCTGGGCACAAACATACTACTTGGTTAATTATATATAAGTTGTGTCATAATGGCTTATATTACATATAAGTTGTGTCAAAATGGCTTATTTCTTTGACTATATTATGAAAAAATTATAGGACAAATTTTGAAAAAAAATATGTATCAGTGTTCTCATGCATTTTCATAATATTAGAAATGAATCAGTGTTCTCATAAATAAAAGCAGATTTACCCAGTGGTTTTCTGAGATAACCTGTATTCTCTTTTATTATTATAAATGTAAGTTTCCTTTGCAAGCTAATAGACAAGCTGCTTACTAAAGGGCACAGAGAGTTGTTTCGTTTTAAACAGTATCTTTTGTTTTTGACAATACTTACATTATGATTGTCACAACTGGTTCGAGAAAGCTCTTCAAGCTGCTCAGAATTTAAAAAGTTGTCTGTTGTGGTGGACAGAGGTGGGTTCTGGCAGTCTGAAGATGATTTTATGTGTCAAGAGTCCTAACCTCGGAGAGTTTCTTTATCATGGAAATTAAAGACAGTAGTAGGTCATTAATGAGCCCTTCAACTTTTCACATGCAGTATGTCCAAGATCTGAACTGAAACAGCAAATAACTCAACAATTGTTTCAGTGACTTTTCTTAGTAGTTTTCAAGAGGGAAATTCTAATTGGAAATTCCATGTACATTCTGTAGCATTTGTATGAAGAAGTGAGACAGAGGAGGTGTGCAGTTCAAATCGATAAGTATTCATTTTATTGTAGTGCTATAGACCATCTGCATTATTCTAGACAGTGGATAAAGACCTAAACAATAAAGCTAGATGTTGTAATTACAATGAACTCTTAGGTCCTCAATTATGAGAATGTGTATCTTAACTTTTTGAAGGTAGTTACAGTATGTTGGTGAACTTTTTTTTAATATTTAGTGGAGATGATTGATGTAAACATATAAATCAGCTACATTTATACTTCTTTCTTCCCTCCTTCTTCTTTTGAGGAACCTTTCCCAAACTAACTGTAGATGGTTCTGTTTATAAGAATTGTGTTGTCTTATGCTGGTTTCTAAAGTAAATAATCAAAGTCATCTATTTTGAGATTTATCAAATTGGAAACTCTTATTTCTTACATCTCAGCAGAGACAAGAGCTTGTTTCCTCATTAGTTTCCATCAAGAGCACAAAGGAGAGACAGAATATTGATTTTTATGTTGCTGGACTATGAAGACTGATCTCATTGTTATAACTGAAGCTGTAGTCATGGCTTCTGTGTTTCATTCTCCTCAAGGCTCTATGGCATCTTGACAAGTTACTTAAAATCTCTTAAGCTTGATTTGACTAATTTGTAATGTTGGGGAAAAAATGAATTGTAATCAATTTTTTTAAAGAGTTGAAAATTGTTTTGGTATTTTAGCTGTTCTAAAAAAGTGATTTATGATAAGTTTTGGCTAAGAAGATATATTTCGAAAGAGATCAAGAAAAGTCATTTGTTTTGATTTTTAAAAACAATTTCATGAATTGGTAACTACAGCATTCAATTGTCCAAATAAAAATATCCAAATACACTTGTTTTATAAAGTATATAATGTAAAGCAATTTCAGTAATATATTTTGCTGAGGCAGTTGTGAATGAATGGTTTTTACTTTAGTCATCTAGACTTTTTCTTAATTTTCTAATGTATACTGATGATTACCATGCAAACTTGAGGACAAAATAGCTAAATATGATGTTCCATGATAATTAAATATTGAAAAAAACAGACAAAATGATTTTAAAGGTAAAATTCAAGTGCTATAATTCACAAATCCCTTGTGTATATAGTCTTTTAAGTATACCTGTATTAAAATTTTATAATTTACTTTGAGGAACATGCTTTTGACTAAACAATGAAAGAAAATGTTTGACATTTAATTCAAACATTAAATAGACAAATTTAATATTGTATATTTATATTAAGATGGTTGAAATGTGGCTAAGAAAATAACAAAGATATAGTCCCAAAGGAGAGGAGACATAACAGGGTACAAAACTGAACAAATTACTCAATATTATCAAAATATGATAAATCACTGCTGCGGGGTAATGGGGACAAGTGAGTACAAATTGAATATATTGACATCAGGAGATAATTTACATATATGAATGGTACCAGTAGAGAATCCCAGACTTCATAATCTGTTGTAAATTCTGGTTTCAGCTCTACCATTTCCTACCAGGCTGATTTCAGGAAAGTTTTTGAGGCAGAGAGTTCTTATTTGTGAAAAATAAAAATAATATGTATCTTTCCATATTATTTCAAGATCAAGACTAAACATTTATGGAAAAAACATAGCACTGAAACTTATAGCTAAAAAGACATAATAACAAATAGTCTGTGGAATTACCTTGATTCTAGAATTATTTATCCTCTTTACAGTGGTTTTAAGTGCAATAAAGCAAAGTCATTGGGTTCTTGTGCATTAATATCTGTTGGATTTGAGATGGATTATTCTTTTACAACAAACATTTATTGAGTGCCTTCAAATGCTAGGTTTGTGGTGTTGAATGGTCTAGATGTGACTACTATATACATGGAGCTTAACTCACTGCAAAGACCTAAACTTATGGTAATCAAAATGAAGCATCTTATAGTTAAAATAAGGACATATATCTTTAGGACCTCAAGGATAAACAGGAGAATCTAAAGTTTTAAGGATAGGGGAGCTGATGGAATAGATCCCAGTCAAGGAAAGAGAAGTATAGAGTATTGAGATTTCTCACAGCACTACCAGAAGACTATGGGCAAAATGTCTCCCAAATTCTAAAATCAAATGTCCAGCCTAGAAGTTATACCTAGCAAATTTACCAAGCAAATATAACGGGAGAATCAAACCTAAATACTATTATCCTCCCCATGTTACAACTGGGAAGACTGGAGCATCATGATTTTTAGGAACTTACTAAAGATCATCTTGCTGAATCCGACACCCGAATCCATAGTTCTAGGCCCAGAGTGTGCATTCTAAACCACCACACCTGTGAGGTTACAAGTGTAAGCCAGACCGAATAACATGACTATGGGTGAAGGAAACAACAAGCAAGGAAGGAGAGACAGAAGAGAAAGGGATGGGAGGGGAGTGCAATTGATAGAAGGACAGTAAGTATAAAAATCTATTGTGTATCTTTCACATAATCTGAAATATCATGTACAGTACAATAATTGTTTTGGTAAAAACTAACAAACTGGCATACTTGATCTCTAAAAATCACCATAAGATAAAGCATTAAAAGGAAGAATTTTGGGATTTAAGTATGTTTTATTGAGGAATCAAATGGCTATTTATTTTTAAGGATACTATATAAAATCATAGTTGAATTTGTTATGTCCACATAAAAGAGATGAACCAGAACCAATTAGCAAAAACTATGTGAAGGGATTTTTCTTTTAATACAAATGCTCTGTAATAAAATGAAGGATGCCTTATCACCAGGCTTATTCAAGCAGAAGCTTGTTCTTGTGCTCTGTGGGATGCAAATGACAATTCATGGTATTTTCTTACTTTTACATACCCCAGAATCTAATTCTGTTAGTACTCAACTAGTTCATCCAGCTGAAGCCCCATGTTTCAGGAAATACAGTTATTAATTCATTCAGTAAACATTTATTGAGCATCAGCATTCATTTAGTGGCTACTATGTGTTAAGTAGACATCTGAGCCCTGGAGAA
This sequence comes from Phyllostomus hastatus, assembly GCF_019186645.2. NCBI lineage: Eukaryota > Metazoa > Chordata > Mammalia > Chiroptera > Phyllostomidae > Phyllostomus > Phyllostomus hastatus. The sequence goes on along the minus strand of NW_025333709.1, from coordinate 28,140,044 downwards.
ATAGTGGTAAGCAAGATGAAATGCTTGCCGTGATAGTGTCTGTGCAGTGTGTATAAAACATACATGACAGTGTATCCGGCTAGATGCACAGGACAAAGGGTGCAGGGTCCCTGCTCCCACTGAATATAAACTCTAGAAGTTATGTTTATTGATATAAACAAGACAATAATATGACATAATTTCTACCCAGAATTCTCCATGAGTTATAGTAGAGATACCGAGGAGGCAACTCTGGGAAAAGTTTGAGTATTCTCAGCTTTCTTGGGGTAAGTTTGGGTCAATGTCAGTGAAGAATAAAGAGATGAAGAGGTACCACTGCCGTTACATGGCCCGAGGCATGGTCTCACAATTTGGTAGGCCTTTTGAAAACAATATACATCTGTCTTCTCGGAGATCCTTTACTCTGGTCATCTAACATGTGACATTAAAACGGTAACATACTATTAAAGGCTAAAGAATTACATTTAATGGTGAGCTTCTGGACTTTAGGGATCCTTTCCTCCCAGATACAATGTATTTAAAGATTTAACACTTCTTATTTTTAGACAAATATATTAAGTAACAAATATATGAGTAACAGAGTAGTAGAGACTGGTCTAAGCAGTAGATATATAGAAGTAAGGTTAACATAGACCATGCATTCCAATTTGTAGCTGGTTGAGCAGATCAGAAAGCTTATGATTGGAATATAATGGGTATTCAAAACAATGGAGTAATTTTGAAGGTGTAATTGGCTCTATTAATCAATTTATCTATTGGGCAGCATCCCATCTAGTAACTTGAAAGTTACTTTGAAGGGTTGTACAAAATGGAAGATTTTTATATAAAGAAGGGTGAGGCTAGGGAGCTATTAACACAAGAAAAGAGAGTATTTTTCTTATTGTTGTTCAAGCACTGTTTTCTGCCTTTTCTCCCCACCCTAGCCCAACACATATGATCTCACCTTTAACAGGAACCTAATCAACAAAACAAACAAACAAGCAATATATAACCGAAGATACTGAAATTGAGAATAGGCTGACAGTGACCAGAGGGGAGAGGGGAAGGAATTTCAGGGGAAAAGGGTGAAGGGTTTGCAGGAACAATTATAAAGAAAAGAGTATTATTTGTAGACCAAGGCATCTTTTTGGTGGTGCGGGGAACACAAGGGGTTTTATCCTGCAGATTGCCTCTACTTTCTGGCAGGGATGGTAAGGGGTCACTTAGCAGATTGCCTCATTGGTATTGACTAAAAAATGCAGACTGGTTGATTAAGATTAGATTTCAGGAAAAGGTTGAAATAGCATTAGTCTAGGGATTATACTAGGTTTGATAAAATGGGCTTTAGCACAATGATGCCATTTTGAGCCTGTGGTTTTCTCTTTAATGTGGGTTTAATATAAATAATTTAATATTGGTGTGATCAGGATATGGTTTGGTTCTCCAAATAGCTTCAAGTCTTCCAGAATCAAGGGCTCTGGCCAAAGACTTAAATCTTTGGGCACATTTCTAGAGCCATTACTCATGTCTGCACAATTTGTAAATTGCTTGCATACAAGGGCATCGTTCACATATCAGTCATCCTAGATGTATATAATTATCAGAATACCTTTCCAACATATGTAATAGAATGTCTTGAGTAAGAATTATTTGTTCCATAAAATAGCCGTATTGACTAGCAGAAAGTAGCTTTTTTGCTTGATTACATTTGTGTTACTCAGACATGTGTTCTACAGACTAACTTGTCGCCCTGTGCAGGTGGTTAATGAATGTGTATTTGTTTCTACCATATTCTTAATAACAATTCTTTTTATTGTTATTCTTTTATAGTTGTCCCAATTTTGCCCCCTTCCTCTCCCCTGCCCCACCCCCACAGTCAATCCCTGCCCTGTTGTCTGTGTCTGTGGGTCATTTACACTGGTTCTTAGCTAGTCCCTTCCTTTTCTTTCCTCTTTTACCCCTTCCACAACCCCTCCCCAGTGTCCCTGTCAGTCTGTTCCTTGTTTCTAAGCCTCTGATACTATTTTGCTCATTTGTTTGTTTTGTTCATTAGGTTCCTATTATAGGTGAGATCTTATGGTATTTGTATTTTGATTTTATTTTTTTATGCGGTTACAGTTGTTGTATTTTCTTCCTTTCCTCACCTCTATCCAGCCCCACCCTTACCCCTCCCAAAGCCAATCCCCATATTATTGTCTGTGGCCATGACTTGTGCAAAATGTTCTTTAGTTAAACCCTTCACCAGCTTTCATCACTCTGTAGTTTTTAAAACACAGTAGCATCAGTAAACTGTGTTTTAAAAGCTAATATTAGGTAAGCTATGATAATTTAATTCTCTTACTAAGGGGCTCATACTAAAGTTTTTAGGTTTTTTTCATTGCTGTAATTTTAACTGTAAACAGCAAGATGAGCTTTCATATTATTTCCATGTATTCACTTATTCAGGGTTTAGTTTTTGTTTTTTCTTGTACACCTGCTATTTGTCAGGCCCTGGACTAGATGTCAATGATAAAACATTGCGTGGCTTCAAGGAGCATACAGAGGACCGTAAATAAATAAAGTAATCAGCTGAGATGCAATGTGATCACCATCCTGGAACAGGTACACACTGAACAGATTGGAAACACATTGTAGAGAACTGCCTCTTACTTTTCCTGGCTTGGCTGTCTTTTCCCTCCTCAGTTTCCAGGTGTTTCTCTCTGTGTGTTCACTGATGGGTCCCCTATTTGCTTGTGTCAATAAATTATTCACCAAACTGAATGAATAATACTTTACTTCTCTAAAACTCTAAAAGTTGAAATTGGTAACTCTGTTATGTGTCACTTTTTCCACTTATTTTACTCTCCTACCAAGCTTTACAAATAATAAAAAGATTCCAAGCTGAAACCCTAGAAAGAAGTTTTCATAAAAAAGAATTCAGCAACTACAATATAAAGGCAAAAAGAAAATAACAGAATTTGTGTTTTTTTTTCTTAAATTTCTTATTTTACTTTTATTTTCTCTGACATCTGGGTCTAAAATCAGCTATTACACTTACTCTTTGAAGGCTAGTGTTTATAGGGTTTGACATTAGGTTATATTCTACTGAGAAACAATGTAACAGGTATGTTCCTTTCCTGGAACTTGTCACTTATCTACTATGCTTATATAAACTGATGTGCATTCATAAACACAATTTACCTCATTGTGAACAACAGATTACTGATGAGAACCGGCTTTGGAGTTTCACCTGCTTTCTCTGAGCAGATTAATGGAGGAGTCTTCCCCAGCTGTCAGAACCAGGGCATTCATTGTTACCTTTATATTAACTATATTCAGGGTATCTGTATAATTTATCATCCACATTAAGTCACTTGGCCAGTGAAGGAGGGTGCCATTAACATTTGCTCCAGGAAAACAGGTGTAAACCAGGCCATCCTTGGTAAAACTCGATGAATGTTTACCTTATGTATAAAAAATAGTTTATATGCATTGGTTGACTTACTATGTGTCTGGTGCAAACACAGGGCTCCTCCAGAGAGCTGGCAACTGGGCTGGCAGTCAGCTCTGTCTCCAGGCAGGCAGGAGAATCGAATTGCTAACTTCCAGTACTGCTGCTGTTGATTGCTTGGCAGGTTATAAAGCTCTGCTTCTCTCTATAAAGGCTTTATGCATGTATTTATTTATTTATTTATATGATTAGAAATTTACTTCAGAGCACTGTCTCACAGTATAAAAGGAAAAATAGGTATTAATGTCAAATTAAGTCATTGTTGTGCACTTATATTACCAAATGACACAGAAAGATTATAGTATACTATGAATATACAGAAAAAAGTTCGTATATCTCCACTATTGTAACATACTTAGTGTATTTATTCTGCTTCCCCTTAAATCTTTAGTCATTGTATGCAACAGTCTTAGTAAAAGTAAACTGTTATATATTATTTTATGTAACATGAAATTATAAAGATAATTTTACATTTGACAATTCATCATCATCAACTGAATGCATATATCCATTGCATCATATGGATATATCACAATTTACCTAAACAGGCTATTATTATAACTTTAAAATTTGGCTACCATAGGTAATATTGTGATAAGCATCTTTATGACAGTTTTCTGTATCATTTGATTAGTTTTCTTCTTTATTAGGAAAGATCATACAATTTTATGTATCGGTATTTTAGCACTTAGCACATATGTAGTACATAGTATTTTCTCCATAAAAGCATTAAAGCATTGGACTGAACATTGAACACACACATTAGAAAATCTTTCTCATCAGAAGGAGAGTGTGTGTGATTCCTTGAGCTTATTATTTTAACCACTCAGAACTCCAGGGCAGAGACGAAGCATCCAACCCATGCACAATGCCAATGCATTTCAAAGTACTTACCAGACTTTTTGCCTGTATTCATGAATTAGAAAACTCCAAATCCAACCACCCTGCCTTGTTTAATAAAGATAAAATGAGGTGTGGAAAATTCAAAGCAAAGAGCAAAACAAGTCCTCGAACTAAATCAATATTGTCCTAAATCCTGGTTATATGATTTAATAGTGTATGTCCTGGGAATTCTGTCATTATTTTTATCTATAAAATAGGAATTTTACTATTTATCTGAAGGAATTACTCTGGATTAAATGATAGAGCCTGTGGGAGGAATTTAGCACAGAGGTCCTGAAACAGGGGAGGCACTTAATGGTGCATTATAGGCACTCAGCGGGAATAACGATAAAACATCAATCTTTAAAATAAACAGTAAGGGCACACATTCCAGAGCCTAATGTATTAACACTAATGATAAAAGTATGTGTATTCAAATTGTTGAAAACAAGTCCTTAAGCATGAGTCTAGACATTCTCAGAATGTTATGAAAAATCATAATTGTTTTCCCCAAAGAGAACTCACTTACTCACAATAAGTAAATGTTATAAAAATCTTTCAGCCTACGAAAGACATTGAGAATGTGGGATATGTTATATGAACTACTTTTAAAATTATGAGAAGTAATTTTTAATAACTAAAATAATACCAATATGATATTCAAGGTAATTAGTGAATAGTTTGAAGATAATATTAAAAGCTTAGAAGGAAGATACAGAAAAGTTTACCTTAATGCATTTTGTCTGTTATTGCCAACAATGAGGAAAGATAGCTTTGCAATAACACTGAGGTCAAGTTTCATTATCTCTGATCTAGCTAGGAAAGGGGAATATAAATCACTATGAATATGTGTTTTTTTGAATATGAGGATATTACTATTATAGAAAAATATAAGTATGTAAAAAGAAATCATACAACTGTACCAGTAGTATATACTTTTTGAAGTTAAATATGGCATAACAATTAATATAAATGAGCTACTGTTTATTAAGTGCACCATAGTATTTTACATAGAAATAAAAATTGTACACTGTGGTAATAAAATAGTCTTAAATCTCAGTGACTTATGACACCTTTTATTTCTTGCTCAGGCTGCGTATCATAATGTGTCTGTCCATGCTACATTCACTCTGGAAGTGAGCTAAGGGAGTAGCTCCTGTTTGAGTATGGCTGGTCTTCTGACAGAAGGACGAGAGATACACGGCGAACCACGCACCGACATTAAAACTTCTGCTCAGTAGTGACACATATCCTATAATTTCCATTAGTCAAAGCAAATCACAGGTCCACACAGTTCAATGGGACAGGGATGTATAATCCTCTCGCAGGAAGGAGCATTTCAAGTCACATGTCTCAGTTAGAAGTGAGTGGAATAAAAAGCATAATTTTCTGACAGGAAGGAGAGGAGAATGGAAAATAATAATGCACTCCATTACCTGTTGATAATAACTATCCATAGAATTATTGTGGAGATGAAATGAGGTAGTAAATACTGAAAAGGTTAAGTTTTAATTTAAAATGTTGATTTATACTCATTAAGAATAAAGAAGGTGGATATTAGCATTCTGGTAATATTTTTTTTTCTGTATATACATAAATCAAATCATTGATATTTGGGGTGGGAGCTGAATTAGCTAAGATGTTTAGGTCCAAAGAAAATAGATCTGAGTGTATAGTGTAGAAAGATTAACTAAAGAATACATAACTTTTGTATTCACTGGTGGAGAGAAGCTGATCTTTAAAATACTGTATATGTAAATACTGGGTTGGCCAGAAAGTCCACATGGTTTTTTCCATAAAGTAAAAGACACATTTTTCATTTTCACCAATAACTATTGATTTGGATATTTTGAGTATGTCGGCTATCTCCTGCGTGGTACAAAGTTGATTGTTGTCATTTAAGGGTAGCCTGTTACTTTTGATGAATTGCAGATGAATTTCTATATTACTGCATTTTTCATCACAATTCAGAAATAAGCTGAATTCTTATGTTTGTTAAACCCACAGGTGTAGCAGGAAATATTAACTGGAGAGCTAGAGCTTAATTCCCAGTTTTGCTAATAAACAGGGTTGTGCTTGGTTAGGTCCCTACTGTCTTCAGTTTTCTCCTTTGTATCATAAAGGCAGTGGCTTATTTGATCCTTATATTCTACTCTAGTCCCAAAATTTGGAAATCATGCCCACAAATACGTGTGGAGGGTGAGTCACACAGCCTTGATTTGATGATAAGACAGTCTTTGGTGATGCTTTAAAATAAGATGTCTGAGTTGTTGTGACTTAAAAGAAGAAAGTCATAGATGTGTTCAATAGTTATTTCATTTTACTGCAACTCTGACCCCAAATATATATGAAGGGTGAGGTACACAGCATTGATGTGATGATAAGACAATCTTTGGTGATGTTTTGGAATAAGATGCCTGGGTTCTTCCAACTTAAATGGAGAAAGGCATAACACATAAGTATTATGTCTTGAATATTTATTTCCTTTTACTTCAACTCTTTCTTCACTCATCTTTCCTTAAATCTTCTTCCATTTACATGCATTTTATACATTTGACCATGCTAATCATTACAACTCTCCCTGTATTTATTTATATTTAAATTTTTATTTCTGGGTGTGGTGGATTTATTTTCGGGTGTGGTGGACCACCTGTGGTTGTCCAGGTTGTGTGCTGTGCAAATCTAGGACCACCGTTCATTCTCAGTCCATTGCCTTTAGCAACAGTTGGGGGCATGACCACTATTTATTTGATTATTTTAATACTATGTGTTATATTTTGGGAACAAATTCTTCACTCTTGAGTGCTGTTATTAGTATTATGGTTCATATAATGAAGTCACTAGTGTTATTGAATATAAAATATTTCCAATGAAAATATTTCAGATGTTTTCCCCCTCTTACTATTCCCTAACAAAATTATAATAATCTTAAACTATGTTTTTGAAATACACAGTATGGTTGAAATTTCTATCATTCTTTTTTATTTTTGGAATTATTTAGTGTTGATAAAGCAGATGACGAAGATGATGAGGATTTAACAGTCAACAAAACTTGGGTTTTGGCACCAAAGATTCATGAAGGAGATGTAACACAAATTCTCAATTCCTTGCTTCAAGGCTATGACAATAAACTTCGCCCAGATATAGGAGGTAAGTTTTACATATTCTGAGATGTGGGGGAATATGGAAACCATATTTACTGATGTTATTTTGATTATAGATCACATATTCCTTGAGTGGCTGATGTTTTGTCAGACTGCTGGGTTTAACAGGTATTAACTGGAATGGCACTAGTTTGAGGGGTTCACAGTCTGATGAACAAATAAAGACATATAAACATTTCTGATGTAACTATTTTACAACTGCCACAATGAAGGACGAGACAGCCAAGTTTTGATGAAACTATCGGAGAAGCTGAGAGATATTTCATGAGTAAATATTTGAAAAGTAAGTAGGCATTTTAATATTGAGCCAATGATACATTGTTTTAATTAATGTAGGATTATAAACCTTGATAGTATATTTAGAGTGGGTAATACTACTTTGTTCTTCTTGGTTAAGATTGTTATCTTTGGTCCCTTGCATTTATATATACATTTTGTAATATAATTAACTTCTAAGTTTTCTCCATGAATCTTTGAAACAAACAAAAAATATAAATCAGCAAAGATTTTATTGAGATTGTATTATACTATGGCCAATTATAGGGAAATTGAAATCTTACCTATTGAATTTTTATCATACCAAATTCATGAGCATCATATATTGGTCAAAGTATATATTTACTTTTTATTGATGTTTCCTTTGAAGAAGAGTTAAATAGTATATTTAGTACTATTTACTAGATTTAATTCTACATATTTAGAGCTTTGATTCAAATATCAATATGTTTAAAATTATTTTCTTTTTTTTCCTTTATTTTATTGTTGTTCAAGTACAGTTGTCTTCATTTTCCCCCACCACTCCTCCCTACCCCATGAATCTCTACTCCTTACCCTCGTTCCTACCTCCCTTTGACCTTGTCCATATGTCCTTTATATAAGTTCCTTGATGACCCTTCCCTTTTTCCCATTATCTCCTTCTCCCCTCCCCTCTGTTTACTGTCAAAGTTTGTTTTTTATTTCAATGTCTCTGGTTATATTTTGCTTGCTTGCTTGTTTATTTTGTTGATTAGGTTCTACTTGTAGGGGAGATCATATGGTATTTATCTTTCACCACCTGGCTTATTTCACTTAGCATAATGCTTTCCATGTCCATTTGCAAAGGGTAGGAGTTCCTTCTTTCTTTCTGCTGTGTAGTATTCGATTGTGTAAATGTACCAGTTTTTTGATGCACTCATTTATCAATGGGCACTTAGGTTCCTTCCAACACTTGGCTATTGTAAATTGTGCTGCTATGAACATTGGGGTGTATAGGTTCTTTTGAATTGGTGTTTCAGTATTCTAAGGGTATAATCCCAGTAGTGGAATTGCTGGGTCAAAAGGCAGTTCCATTCTTAGTTTTCTGGGGAAATTTCATACTGTTTTCCACAGTGGCTGCACCAGTCTGCATTGCCACCAACAGTACATTAGGGTTCCCTTTTCTTCACATCCTCTACAACACTTGTTTGTTGATTTGTTTATGATGGCCATTCTCTCACTAGTGTGAAGTGGTATCTCATCGTGGTTTTAATTTGCATATCTTTGATGGGCAGCGATGCTGAGCATCCTTTCATACGTCTCTGGGCCCTGTGTATGTCCTCCTTGGAGAACTGTCCGTTAAGATCCTTTGCTCATTTCTTAATTGGGTTTTTTGTCTTCCTGGAGTGGAGTCCTGTGAGTTCTTTATATATTTTGGGGATCAAACCCTTGTCCAGGGTATAATTAGCAAATATATTTTCCCATATAGTTGTTTCCCTTTTCATTTTGCTGATGTTTTCTTTAGCCATGCAGAAGCTTTTTATTTTGATGAAGTACCATTTGTTTATTCTTTTCTGTAAGTCATAAAGAAAACTAGGGGACATATCGGTGAAAATGTAGCTGCTCAGAACACCTCAAATCTCTCTGCCTGTGTTCTCCTCCAGTGCTTTGATGGTGTCGTGACTTATATTTAAGTCTTTTATCCATCTTGAGTTTATTTTTGTGTGTGGTGGAAATATGGAAATAAAACATTCTACTCTACTTTCTTTCACATGTTCCCATCATATTGTTAGCATATCCTTTCTGTCTAGCACTTAAGATAGTCCACACTCATCTTAGTCTGGCAATGGAATTAACCATTTCTCCAAAGAGGCCTGGTTACTTTTTTATAGAAAGCTATTTAGAAACTGTGATCTGGGCACTAGGTATATTCATTAATATAGGTGCCACTGCCTCTTGACCCTCTCTGTGGGCAGAAGTAGAAAATATATGTTGTACACACACATTCACAGACATCTGTATTTCGATATCTACCCCTTCATATGTATGTTATAAACTATGAATTTATACTGAGATCTCTGATTCCAATCTAAACACTACAGGGGTCAGTCTAGCTTTCCCCCTTATTTTTAACTCCTTTTTCCAATAATAAGACACCTAAAGGGTCAACAAGGAACATGAATAAAGAACCCATGGACAAAGACAACTGGGGGGATTGAATATGGGAGGTAAGGGGTGGGTAGGACAGGGGAGAGTAATGGGAGAAAAATAAGGACAACTGTAACTGAATAATAATTAAAAAAAGATAAAAGAAAAAAATAAAAGGAGACACCTGACTGTAGAATATCTGTAGAATATTTTCTTACTTGTTCAATTACAATAAATACATAGTTTTAGAATTTTAACATGTCTATGATAACAAATTAACTAGAATAAAATAAAGTGTAATTATTTTTGATTTTAGCATTACAGTATCACAGCAATCAAAATACTGATCCTCAAAGTTACTTAGATTGTAAGTTCTTTTCATCCCTGTTTATTTCAATGTGGTTACATTATTTTTTAATACACTTTTGTCCAAGTGTTACTGGTTTTGAGTAGAATCAATCCATGTTTACATTTAGTACTTATGTTGCTTTATTTTTTTATATTTAATTCCCTGATCCATGTGAAGTTTATGGTATGGTATGAAGTATAAACCTAATTTTTATCTTTTCAAATGGCTTTTTGGTTGACTCAGCATCATTTATTAAAAAAAGAAAAAGTCAATCTTTGCCTCTATTATTTGAGATATCAACTTAGTTATATTTTGTGTATCAGTGTTATAGATTTAAAAATGCTAATTTTATATCCTACTACCTTTCTACTACCTTACTGATTTTTTATTGTTAATTTAGGAATTGGATATTGGAGTTTTCAATATATGCTATTATGCCATATGCAAAGAAATAATTTTATTTTTTCTCTGCCAATTCATGTGCAACTCATTGCTGTTTCTCATCTAATAGCATTCACTAATATATATGAATAATAATGATGGTAATGGGTAACTTTGCATTGTTGTAGACCTTAGAAATGACTAATGTTTCGTTATGTGTATATTCACGTTAAGAAATTATCTTTCAATTTTCTTGACTTTATTTTTAAATCAGAAAATGGTATTGAAATTTGTCAAAGTTCTTTTCAGCATTTCTAAAAATAATTATGTTTTTTCATCCTTAGAACTATTAATATAGTGTATAATATGAACTAAATCAATTTACATATCTGAATAAGCCCCCTTGGTCATCATATATTACATATTTAATGAAGTGTTGGATTCTGTGTGCTGACATATTATTTAGTATTTTGTATTGGTATTCCTGAGTAATATTCACATTGTATTTTATTTTTGAGTACTGTCTTCATCATTTGTAGGTATTATTTTTATGTTTGTTTCATGAAAAGGAGTTTTAGTTTATTTTCAAAGGTCCAGCAATTTATTGGGCATTAGCAACATCTGGCTTTTGGAGGCCCTGTAGAATTCCAGTGTGAAACCACTCTTTTTAGGAATAATCATTTTATTTTCTTATGGGGACTGGTTTGTTAATGTTTTCTATTCTGACAGAGTGAATTTGGTAATCTGTATTTCCCTAGGAAAATAAAATCTTTTAATCAAAGTGTTCAAGTTTATCTGCAAAGAAGTCTCCAAAGGAGCCTCTTAGGATTTTTAAAAATGAGTTATCGTTTCAACATTTATTTCCCTTTTGTTTTTCCTATTTTATATATTCTTTATTTACCCCCTGTTTTGATCAACAAAATTAAGAATACTGTTTTTTTCTGTGTTAAATCCCCTCAAAACCTAGGATTCCCAATTACTAGTTTTCCATTAACTATTTCAAAATTTGTACTTTATTTTTACTATAATACTCTGTATTTTATTCTGTTTTAATTTTTTGTTCTTTTTCTAGTTTTTGAGCCTGGGATTTAATGGTTTTCTTTTACTTTTTAATTTTTGGCATGTTACTATTTATGTTTCTTTTCTTTTTCTATAGATTTTGCCTCATAAAGATAGCTGTGTTGTTATTTGGTTTATAACTATTTTGTGTTGTATCTTCATAAGTGGCTTGTGACATTAGCATTAAGAAAGAAGCCTTATTTGTCACAATTAAAGTTTTTTGACTTAACATTATACTTCACCTGATATCAAGATAGTTACTCACACTTTCTTGTTGTTTCCATTAGCCTGGTATTTTCTTGTACTTCCCATTAATTTTTGCCTTCGTAAATCACTTAGTTTTACTTGTTATCCTTGTACGTAGCGTATCATTAGGTCCTGCTTTGTGAGCCAAAATGAAATGTCCTTTTCTTTTAATAGATAAGTTAACTTTGTTCTTTTTATTGAAATGACTGACAGAGGTGTTTGTTCTCAGTTCTGTCACAATATTTTAATTACAATTGCTATATTTCTATATGAGATGTGGGTTCCTTGAGCACTAATTGATAACATTTTTATTTTAGTATTTTAGAAGTTTTATGTTTTTTGACTAGTTGACCTTTGTATATCTAACTTTCTTAATAACCTGAGTCTTTTCTTAAAAGACTATTTTGCTTTTTTGATTATCAGCTGTTAGTTGTTAACTCACATTTATTATTCATACTAACAGTGAGCTTTTTTCTGTATTTTCTCATCTTTACTAGATTATTTTCACTTAGTGCATTTTCTGCTCTGCAAGAACAAATAACAGTTGTAAATTAGTTTCATAACCTTATCTCAATCTTTATTTTAGTATCTACTATGTCCTCAATATGTGTTAAAATGCTTACCATTAGTCTTTGTTCCTGATATTTTCTTTGTCATTGTACACTGGAAGGCTTTTCAAAATGTTTTCATCTGCTGAGAGCATTTTTCAATTGACTTGCTGCTTGAAGGACAGATTGGCTGGATGTAAAATCCTTGGTTCTGGCTTCTTTCACTGTTTTCTTATTAGGCTATTTCAAAGTTGACTCACTTTTTGTCTTTTTGAGAAATTTGACACCAGTCCAATTCTTTGGTCCTTGTAATTTATTTCATCTCCCCCTCCCCACCGCCCCTGCCACCCCAAAGTCCTTAGAAATTTTCTTCATGTTTGAACTGAATACTTTAACTAGGCTATGTCTGTGTCTTAGAGTTGTTTATTTGGGGGAACTTTTCTTCCAGGTAACTAACATGCATTTTTAAAATAAAATTTCAAGTTTTCTTTCATCCTGGAAAGATTTATTTTTATATTTCCTTATTTATTTGCATTATAGTGTTGGATATTGTTTCTCTTCCATTGTTGTGTTTTTCTTTTCCATGGGTTCCAATTACAAGAATGCTAAACATAATTTGCCCACCTTCTATTTGCCAAACTTTCTCTGTGGATTCTCTCTTCATCTCATTCATATCTCTTGATTTCCCCCTGCTTATTATTCATCTTTAGGGTATTTATTTTTGATCATCTTACAATTGCCTTTTTTTCCCATTTCTTTCCTAACTTCATTCATTTACTCTTTTTTTTTTCATGTGTATCTTTGCGAAGGGCACTTTTTTCAGACTGTAAGACGCACTGGACCATGATATGCACCTAGATTTTAGAGGAGGAAAATAGGAATAAAAGTTTGAAGCAAAAAAATGTGGTAAAATATTTAATAACATAAATAACATAGGCCACCCCCCCACAACAAGCCAGGCACACTACAATTGGACTATAAGACGCACCCTCCTTTCCCTTCCAAATTTGGGGGGGGGAATGTGCATCTTATAATCTGAAAAATATGGTAGTTTCTAAATTTCTCATTCAACAGTATTTTTCTTATTCCCAAATGGTTGTTTGACTACAGTTAAATGTTTAGAGTATTTTCTTACAGTTCTGTGTTCTGCTTCATGTTTTTTTTCTGGATTTTTTTTGTTGTTGTTGTTGTTTTGAGATGGTTTTCCACAGTTGGTTAGTATTGTATCATCATTTCTTATTTCTCCAACACCATTGTATAGATTTCTTCCTTTCTTTTTTCCTATTTCTTTTGTGGTTTTTGGGTATTTTGCAAGATTCCTACTTTATTGCTGTCTCTGTATGTCATTATAGCAAATCTCAGATAATTCAAATAAATTTATTGTGTGGGTGGCTTGCATATGTGTTGTGCTAAACAAGGAATTGGATTTTTTTTTTAATTTATTGGTTCTCATTTCTTGTAGGAGCAAAAAATTACCTTTTTTTAACCTCTTTACCACTCAATTTCTAAAGCCCATTTCTCCCTCCCTCTCTCTCTCTCTCTCTCTCTCTCTCTCTCTCTCTGCCTCTGACACATTTCTCTGCCCCAGACTGCTTGTGTTAAAGACTGCTGTTTCCCATCATGCATAATGTAGATTGCAGGTGACATTTTAGAATGTTTTCAAACTTATGGTACACTTATTGTCTTTGTCCTTTTAGATCTACCTTAGGTAACTAATTCCAGTCTTCTCTCTTCCAGAATGCCTCAGTCAGCTTTGCTCAGCACAAAGTCTTGCAGGACAGAGATGAGGAAGAGTCTGAGAGACTTATTGCTAGGATTTGCTGTTTGTTGTTGTTTTTACAATAATTTTGAAATTTGAGCACTTTTTGTATTCAAATTATGCTAAGGCTACAGTTTTCGTGCACTTCTGTTTTTCCCTTGTTATTGTTCTATAGATTTTTCTGAGGAAATGTTGAGAAATGAATAAAATAAATGGCCTCTAATCATTGCTTTAGCATTTCACAGTTTATCTCTTTATAATATTTTGGACACATGAACTAGATAAATGAATAATTCTTAATTAAAAAAGGTTAGGCTTTGTTCTAGATATGATTTTGTTGTTGATACCTAGCTTAATTCCATTTATCTCAGAGAATATACCTAAGTTTGTAATTCTTTAAAAAAATTGTATTGTTCAATTCTAATTGGTCAAAATATCTAATATATCTACTGAAAGAGATATATTAAAAATATTAAATGCAACCATTGATTTATCTATTTTTTAAAAGTACAGTTTTTGCTTTATACATATTGAAACTGTTTTAGGTATGTACAGAGTTAGGATTGCTATAAACTTTCTGTTGGATAGCAGCTTTGTATTTTTCCCATTATTATTACCTACAATATTTTTATTTTAAATGAAGTAATTGCTGCAAATATACTTCAGATAATTATTTTATATGTTATTTTAAGTCTACTGGTTTTACATTTGTTTTCTCTCATTCTGACTTGTGTAATCTGTTCTACACATATTTTACAATTTTCGTCTTTTCTTCTTTTGGCTTTGTATAATAATTATAGTTTTAACTTTGTGTTATCTCATTAAATATATAACTATTTCTGATTTTTAGTGGCTAAAATATGCACTTTTACTTGTTTAGGTTTAATGATAAATCAGTAACTTTATCACAGTTCAAGGACATCACAAGGCACATACTACATAAAATCTAATCTACTTTTCTGCTATTATATCATGTATTTTTATTCTAGATTTTAAAATGTGAAAAGATAATATTATTATTATTTTAAAGTGTTTAGAAACAATTAGCTCTTACCAAGAAATCACATTATCTGGTATTATTTCCTTTAATACTGCTTTTTAAAAATTTATAAACATATTCCTTACAGTATTTCTTTTGGTTCAGGTTGTATAGCAACAAATTATTTCAGTTTTTATATGAAAATACTTTTGAATTGTATTCATTTTTGAATAATATGTTTAATGTATATGGAAACTCGGGATCACTGTTATTTTCATTCCAAAAGTTATAAGCATAGCTTGATTTTCTTCTTCCTTATATTATTTTTGTTGGAAATTCACTATTCACAAATGATAATGCTGTCTTAAAAGTAAAATACCATTTATCTCTGACTGTTTTTATATTTTTTTGTCTTTAGTTTTCTTTGATTTTACATAATATCCCAAGATTTTTGTTTCATTTGTTATATGTATTTAGGGTGTTCACAAGTTTTCTTCAGTCTATGTATCAGAAACTTTAATTGCTTTTGAAAAACTCTAGGCTAGTATTTACTCAGTCATTTTTTCACTGTTAATTTCTCTGTAACTTCAATTGCAGATACAGTTGACATTTTTCCCTGAGTTCAATATGTCTCATACACTCTCATTTAATTTTCATTATTTGTCTTTGTGTTTCAATCTGTTCTTTATTATTGACCTCTTTTCTAGTTTAATAATTCTCTCTTGTAATATTTTCACCAGATATTTAAATTGGCTTGGAGTGTTTTATCATTTACCATCTTTTTATCTATTTTCTTATATGTATTAACAATAGTTATTTTAGAGTCTTTGAGAACTACAAGATCTTTGTGTGACTTTCAAAAACATTTTTATTTTATCTCTTGATTTAAGGTGATTTGCCTATGTTTCATTTAACATGTGCTAATTTTTTTATTGAATCCTAGTAGAGTATATTAAAAATGATGAAGATTTAGATGATTTATTTGTCACCAGAGATGATTTATTTTTCTTCTGGTAGTCAGGTTGAAAAAGGGAAATTACCTTCATTTGGCCTAAACTGGTTTATTATTAATTTTTTTTTGTAAAAAGTTCCTTTCTCCTAGGGCATAGTCATTTGAAGTCTCTCAACTGAGAGCCTAAGCTTTGTACATATTTATTTATGTGTACCTTTTCATCCATGTCTCCAACTGTCTATTTGTCCTTACATAACCTGGCAAGGGAGATGGTGAATGCTAGTTGACATTTCCTTTTCAGTAAGACCTGCAAATAAGTATAGGGACACACATATGACATCATTGGGTTGAGAACCCCTGCAATCTCTACTGAAAAATAAGAACACATTAGTCATAGTTCTCTCAAAGTCTATGGGTTATAACTGCAATATCTGGATCAGTGGGGCTATTAATTTTCTTTTTTCTGTTTCTTCTGGGGCAATAAGAAAAGACTTTTAAACATATTGTCTAAGATTAGAGTTTTTAATTGACTTGAAATAATTTAAATATTTAAAAGTGACCACAAATCTATATATTCTGCTAAAGATATCTTGGAGTCACTGGAATAGGGCATTCAAGAAAGCATGGTTAAAAACAATTATGGAGAAAATATTTCAAATATTTATTTTAGTTTATATTCTTTTAAATAATGGTTCGCCCATCTCTATAGTTGTAACCTCTTCATTTTTGCCTTAGCTCTTTGGAAACTGAATGAGGAAACTTCAGTGATTTCACTGTGTTCTTCTTTCTGTTTTTTCTTCCTCTTACTATTCTTTGCATTTTCTTTAAGTTACTTGAAAGAATGTGTATTCCTTTTATATACTCCCACTGGGAATTTAACTACCTATACTCTGGGGAGATACTTTAAGCAATGTACTTAGAATCGCAGCACAAAAAGAAAAAAACACTGTGCAAAAATAATCCAGTGTCACTTCTACCTGACTTCCGTCTATTAAAGGTTATTTGCTGGGGTAGAGCACTGTTTCTCAATCATTGTCTTACTGCCACAAAGAGATCATTGATTTCTGAGTGTATTGATGAATTAAACATAGTCTATGCTCAAAAAAATGTCTAATGAGCTTGAAATAATAATTCCCTGAATTGAAATAATGATATTTTCTTTTAAAATATTACTAAAATCCTGCCATTGAACAAAATTTGGACTGAGAAAGCCATAGTGCTAAGAAACAGTCCTGACTCAGTTACCAAGAAGCCTGTATGTGAAGTGATTTCATCCACAAGGATTGTTCATGCTGTGAATCAATAAAAGAGTAATGAGTCATTGTTAAGTAACAATTACAGTTTTTCTCCTGCTTTCCTGTTGGTTTTGAAACTAGATGTAGTTTCAAAATGAATCTGAAATGTTTTAGTTCACTTTCAGTTTTATTTTTCCTTGTGTTTTGGGGCTGGAGTTTAAGAACCTGATGAATATGAAAAGCCCAAAATTTAAAATGGGATACAAAATAACTTTAAAAATATATAGTTTGCTCATAGATAGAGAACAGGATAACAGCTAAGGTGGTGAAAGAGGTTAGGGGTGGAGGGACTGAGCAAAATGGTAAAAGGACTCATGCACATGGACAACAGTGTGGTGATTGTGGGGGGTGGGGAGGTTAGGGGGTTATAAGGGGACTAAATGGTAAAGAAGAAATACAGTGAGAGCCTGTAAGTTACTGTTTGAAAAGGGGATGCTGTCACTTCAAATTCTGTTTGCTGTGAGTTGCACTGTTTTTAGGTGCACTCAGTACCCCATTGTGCGGGTACCATGGGAGAAACAATGGTAACATAAAATATTTTCCTCAATGTATTAGTTCCCAGACCTTTGCACATGTGTTAGGAAATGACGATAATAACACCAATTAACATTAAAAAATAAAATAAAATCATGTTTTATTGAAAAAATACTTATACTTTGCAAATATATATGTACACATATTTATTTTAATATATTCTTTCAATAGCAACATTCTACGCTGGACTGGTTGATGTGATTCTCCATTGGTCCCATCCCAGATGAGTTAGGCTGATCATGAAGTCCCTCTGGGTGGCTCATACCCTAAATGTTGACATAGGAAAACCAGGATAAATCACTTACATCGAAAACTCCGTACTATAAATGTCAAAAGTATGTCCTACCTATAAAAATGTCCTCAGGAATCATTAACTTCCTGGCATAGAAGTGTTCTGTCCTCAGGATCATGAACTAAAGAACAGATAGTGTTTGTTGATATATTAAGTGAACTGAAAACATCCAATTAAGTATGACTGTTATGTTGCATTTAATTGTATGTAAGTGGTAATAAATATACTGAGACCCACTGCCCAGTTATAAATTGGCCTTCCTACAAACCATTCTGTAAATCTAGCTATAATTATCTTAATTATATTATATTTACTGGCTACAATTCATAGTTGGTCAAAATAAATGGCAAGTGGTTAAAGCAATGCAGAAGTTATCAGCCTCAATTAATTTACAAACTTTATATAAATCATACGACCCACTTTTATTTAAGAAATCTAATTGTTGGCTACAAAATCAAATTACATTGTTATGGATAGGTCTAAAGCCTGAAATTTTTTGCATTAAAACTATTTCTAAGAAGCATTTATTTTTCTAGCTAAGAAATATATATGCCAAGTAATAAATTTGTTTGAAAAAAGCAAACTACTTAAATGTTATGTATGTATTTCTAAGTGTTGTTTTTTTCTTCATTCCAAAGGGTAAGATGCAATAATATTATGAAATGACATAGGCATTGTTTCTCAAAATGCTTCAAATTTTCCACAGAAGCCGCTAGCCTGGGAGCCCTGCCAGAATGGAAGGTACTGAGAGGGACTCAGACAGGCAGACTCAGCTAGATGTCAGAGCAGGAGGTGTGTCCTGCCAGGCGGAACGTAGCATCTGAGTTGTAAGAGTGATACATATTAGGCCAGGAAGGGAAATCAGATAAAGCTTAAACAGGAGAACTAAGAAAATATTTCTGAAAACATACTACTTTAGAACTTTTTATCCTACAAGTTGTTTTTTCTGTTTATATCATTTGCATTATTTCTTTATAAAACTCTGTGATATATAGAACAGATTTTTTTCTTGGAATGACTTTATTTTTCTTGTCTACTTTGTGAAACTTTTAGACACATTTCTCAGCCAGTATTTGCTTAATCAATAAATAAACCATTTATATCTTATTTGGTGGGGAAGAGGAATAAAAGAAACTATGTAAACATGTTTTTCATACAAATAAAAAATCTTACTAGTATAAATTATCATTATAATTATTATGGCAAATCTTATTATGGAAACTAAAAATACCTGGCAAAAGTTAGAAGCTGAATCACAAATATGGCATGACTGTAGACGTTTGTTAATCATACCATTTGATAAACATTTAAAATGCTGACCTGTGCTACACATTTTGTCAGAATATAAAAATAATGCATATACCTTTCAAAGACTTACTGGGAAACACTAATGGTATGTACAAAACATAAAGTTTATAGTGACGTCCATACCTTATACTCCATGAGAATTAGGTAAAAATCCACCTTCCACTGGAGCCACCTATAAACGACCTACAGGAATATTGTTAACAAGGGAGAAACAAGGTGAATAAAAATAATAGGCTCTAAAATCCATTTAAATTCTAGCATCCTATGACTATTGTACAGAAAATTATTTGCAATTTTTATTTAACTAAATTATTTACTTTTGATGAATGATTTAGGTACCTTTAAAGCATTTTTTTAGGTTGTGCCATGAAATGTTTTCAGTCAGAAGTGTTATTTATAATTGTGTAATCAATTTATAAACTGAAAAAGTGTTTATATTTTGTAACCTTTCATTTCTTCATTTCCTAATGAGGATACAGGGGTGTCCAAACTTTTGGCGTTTCACTGGAAGAAGAAGAGTTGTCTTGGGCCACACATTAAATACACTGTGACATGTAACCACAGAACTCATAATGTTTTAAGTAAATTTACAATTTAGTGTTGGGCTGCATTCACAGCTGTCCTGGGCCACATGAGGCCTCTAGGCCACAGGTTGGACACCCTGAAAGTAAATACTAGTACTCATTTAGGTTACTTGGAAATGAAGTTCTGTTGAGTGCACCCTCTGGCCATGCCTTTGACCATTATTTCTTTGGCATTTTGCAGTGAGGCCCACAGTAATTGAAACCGATGTTTATGTGAACAGCATTGGACCAGTTGATCCCATAAATATGGTGAGTAATCAACATTAAAAGACAAAACTCTGGCATGAATGTTTTGAGTATATACCTCAATAATGGAATGAATATGTCACTTCTGATAGCTAATTCTGAATGAGTTGAGGGTAAAATATCCCGTTACTATGTGTCAGGTATTAGGAACTGGAGCTACACATATCTAAGAATGTGTAGCGTTTTACTGCAGTGTGCTGTAGTTGGTAGGAACTATGCTAGGGAATAAAACCTTATCATCTGATCCATCAAGAGTGGAACCCAGAAGATAACAAGAAGGACTGAAGTGCTGGTAGACAGAGGAAAAGGACTTAATGGCAAAGGAAGGGGCATGCTCAGAGTCATAGAGGAATAAAGCTTCAGTTTGATAACACTGGAACGGAAATGCATGGTAAAGAATCAAGCTTAGACAATGTTTAAGGGCCTTATTATGTAAGCCATTATGGGAAGTTTATGTATTATATGAGTTATATCCCCTAGAATAAGAGAAATGACTGGAAGCTTTTCATCAGGAACATGTCAGACAGACATATTTTTAATAGATCATTCTTCAAAGAGTACAGAAGATGATGTAAGGGGCCAAGCCAGCATTAGGGAGACCAGTTAAGAAGTTGTTGCATTACTCTGAACATTAGATCTTAAAGGATTTACTTAATGCTGTAGCAACTGAGCTGGAGAAGACAGTAGTACATTTAAGAAATATTAGATTAGTGAATTCTTCAGAATTTAGAGTTTCACTGGTTGTGCATAAGCTGACACCAAAGTATGGAAATGAGAAGACTTTGCAGATGGTAGAGTTATTCATTGAAATATGAAATACAGCCATGTGCCCTAAAGGCTGATGGCACCTTCGAGGAGAGCTGTCCAGCAATAATTTAGAGTTTAAGCCTCTGGTCAAGGAAGAAGTTATGACTGGATACAGATGCAAATGAGGAGCAGAAGAAGGACAAGCAAAAGGAGAATATTATCCTAAGTGAAATAAGCCAGTCAGAAAGAGACAAATACCATATGATTTCACTCACAGGTGGAATCTATTGAACAAACTGAACTAACAAGGAAAATAGGGACAGATTCATAGATGGATAACAAATAGTATAACAAATGTTGGGGGGAAGGTTAGGCAGTAGAGGGATTGAGCAAAAAGGAACAAGGACTCATGGACATGGACAACAGTATGGTGATTGCTGGGGAGAGGGGGATATAAGGGAACTAACTGGTAATGGAAAAAATAAAATAAAAATTAAACCATCTATATATTAAAAAATCTCAATAATATATGAAATGATCCATGAGAAAATAGAGATGAAGCAGAACACAGATCTAAGGACCACATGTTAAAATGAGGGCATATAGGATGCAGGTGGAAGAAAGAGAGGTGCAGGAAACAGACATACTGAGAAAAGTCAAAGGGTAAGAGAAAAACCAGAAGATGATACTATGTAATCAGAGAAGTTAGTAATTCCTCCTTCGTGAATGAAGAAAATTAATTATTAATTAATTTTCAATGTACTTGAGAATCTAATGAAAAGTGAATTAAATCAGGCCCACTGGTGTTGGCAGTGAGGTGGTACTGGTTATCTTTGCTAGATGAAATTCAGTGGAATAGTGAAGGCCGGAGAGAATTAACAACTGAATTTTATGTCTCTTTTCCATTCTCAAAATTGGTCTCATAGCCAACTGACTCAACTGTTCCTAACTAAATCTACCCTAAGTTTAGACTTTGAGAGAGTTCATTCATATCAAGTTTGGAGTTTAAAGAATGAAAAATAGACAAGAACTTGCTGGTAAACCACTTACAACATATTCCATTTACTTAGTTGAGAAATATGGAGCAAACTTCACTAAGAGGTAGAATGAGTAAAAAAAGGACAAAGTGAAAAGATTACCTACTCACACAGGAAGCATGAACTAGGCATATATGTTACTTCAGACAGAAAATATTCATTTAAACTTGTCTAGCAATGAAACGCATGCATGTATTTTGCAAAGTCTTTCTGAATCTATGAATGTTCATTCCTTTTGTTATAGCTCTGCAATGGTTTATTTTATATTTAAACTTGGCTAATCTGTGGTACTCTGATATTTGTTAAAAATCTAGAAGTTGCTGTAAAGGCATTTTATACATATGATTAAAATTTAAATCAGTAGACTTGGGGTAAATCGGATTATCTTTCATGAGATAGGTGGACATCATCCAATCAGATAAAGGCTTTAAGAGAAAAGACTGAATACCTTAAGGGAGAAGAGAATTTTTTCTCCAGACGGTCTTTCACTCTACTGAAATGTCAACTTTTCCTTGGTTCTTCATCCTGCCCTGCAAACTACATTGTACCTTTTCTCAACATGTCTGTAGCCTTTAGATTTGATTTGTAGCTAACTACTATTTGGCCCACTATAATATTTGGCCATGTGAATAGATAGTTCAGGGAGAGATTAATGTCCAGGTGAAAAGACAAGACCATGATCAACCAAATTTCATGATGAAACTATGTCCCTACAATAATTGCTTAGGCAGGTCTGCGTTTTATGTGAAGTTTTTTCTATTACTTGAGAGACAGTAATATTGAATTAACTAGTTAAATGTGAGACAGACACGCAGCACAATTAGAAAGCTGGCAGTCTAATAGGAAGACTATACTACATAAACTCTCATTATTATGGTTTGATTTAATAGAGTTAGAAATCAAGCCCTGGCTGGTGTGGCTGAGTGGAATGAGTGCCTGCCTAGGAGCTAAAGTATCACAAGTTCAACTCTAGTCAGGACACATGCCTGGGTTGCAGGCCAGGTCCCCAGTAGGGGGTGCACTAGAGGCAACTGCACATTGATGTTTCTCTTCCTCTCTTTCTCCCTCCCTTCCCCTCTAAAAAATAAACAAATAAAATCTTAAAAAAAAAGAAATCAGGCTCACTCACTTCATCTTTATTTACTAATGATGTTTTCTTATCTAACTTTCAAGGAGACAAAGTCTCAATATACATTGGATCTCGAATGTAAAAAGCACTATTCCTTATCTCCAAATGTTGATTCTAGAAGCTCTTACATTTGTTCTGGGTAAATGAAAGTTTCTTTTATGTTTGTCTTGTTTATTATGCACATTGTTATAACTTCTACATAAGAACATGAAGTACAAGAACACAATTTGATCATTTTTTGGAAATTACACTAATTCAAGTGAGTAAACAAAATTTGATTTTTCAATTACATATAAAATGGCACAAACTTTCATGACCTTATCTCAGTGAGACGCTCAGTAAGGATTGGCAATTTAAAAGAGTATTGAATTATTAACATCTGTTAAGGGTTTGGGGAGACAGATTATCAAAATGTTTTTCTCTTTTTGATCCTAATTTAAGGGAATAATTTTGAGTAGAAAATATTTCACATTTCTCCAAGGGAGAGTGTGATCTTTTGGAAGTTATAACTTCTTCAACAGGGATTAGCACTTACATAAACAGGCACTTTAAAGAGGAGCCTGTCCATTGTTGCTAAGCAGGTTTCACAGATGTTCGGTAAATCCCACCCCTAGACAAGTTAGTTCTCAAGTCTCACTTTCAATGCCCTATTGGTTTGGAATACTGCAGCTAAGTATTATCTACCAATAGTGTGAAATTCTCTCTACCAGCCAATGCTGGATCTTTGCCTAGCCAAAATCCTGGCACATAGTATGCCTCTTCCTTCAGTTTAAGCAGTTTCTGCTGTTTTATTACATACCAAAGTACTGGCATAATATACCAAATTCTGGCATATTATGTTGATTAAATACTTTTCCTGAGATCTACCTTATCTACTAATGGTCTACTCATCAGAAGAGTGTGAGCCTTCTTTCTACCTGCATTTACTAATAAAACCAGAAACCATGTTATTAACACAGATTACACTGTTAGACTCTGACTGTTTAATCATTTGTCTTCGTTGAAGCTGGTGCTTAGATAAAGCATAATTTACCCTGAGGAAAAGACATTTGGCTTGAGAAGCAGGAGGTCAGGATAGGCATGAAAGATAACTATTGTGAAGCTGCCCAAGAACAGGGTATGTGCATGTGTGTTTGCTTTAAAACATTTGAAAACAGTAATCTAAATAATTGTACTAAGAAACAGTTAGTACAGTAGTAAACTTGGTGAATATTTACATTTTAATTTTTTATTTGGTAATTTTTTCTGTGATTTAAGCACCATATGGATATCAAAAAGTAATATAATTATTAACATTAAGATAATTTGCTTTTGTGCTTAATGACTATATTCTACATATTACAAATTCTTGAATAAAATTTCCAAAAAATATAAAGTCACACTAAGAGTGGTAATTATTAAAAATCTTGGATTATTTTTACACGACTTATAGAAACAATTTTTTAAAAAGTTTTATATTATAATAAATAAATAAAATCTTTTTTTTTAAAAAAAAAAAAGGGCCCTGGCTGGTGTAGCTCAGTGGATTGAGCGAGGGCTGTGAACCAAAGTGTCTCAGGTTCAATTCCTAGTCAGGGCACATGCCTGGGTTGCAGGCCACAGCCCCCAGCAACTGCACATTGATGTTTCTCTCTCTCTCTCTCTCCCTTCCCTCTCTAAAAATAAATAAATAAAATCTTTAAAAAAATTTTAGATTATGGCATTTGTTTTTACTTACAAAAATTGATTTTAAGTGCTATCAACTTACAAAATTTTTAAATAAAATATTCAAGTGTCTAAAGAAAACATTTAAAAGAGTGGCTTTACTATTTTAAGTCATTACTCTTCTTTTTATCTTTTAGGAATACACAATTGACATAATTTTTGCACAAACCTGGTTTGATAGTCGTTTAAAATTCAACAGTACCATGAAAGTGCTTATGCTTAATAGTAATATGGTTGGGAAAATTTGGATTCCTGACACTTTCTTCAGAAACTCAAGAAAATCAGATGCTCATTGGATAACAACTCCCAATCGTCTGCTTCGAATTTGGAATGATGGGCGAGTTCTATACACTTTACGGTAATGCTCTTTAAAATGTGTAGGTGTTCTTAGTTATTTTCCATACCAATATCTGATCAATTCATGCATTTCCATTTCTTAAAGTTGCAAAGAAATACGGAGCTACTTTCATACCCTGAAATCGTCTATGGTGCAATATTTTAGAAATGCTTCTCAATGTAACACTCATTTTCAGTGATGTTGTAAAACATCCTTAAGAAAGGATTAAATGAATATTGATATGTAAGATACAAATTTAATTATTGCCTTGAACATACTTGCTTATTATGAATAATCCATAATAGACAGATAATCGTAATAAATTAAAATAAAAATTACCATGCTTAACAGTTCATGCTCTGCTAATTGTGTGTGTGTGTATGTGTGTGTGCAAGCACACAGGAGCCCACATACATGTGTGTTCATCTCCTGAAGTACAAATTTTCAACTGTAAGAAGAGATTATACTAAATGTATACAGAGGTGGTTTAGTTCACTAGAGGGGAAAGTGTTAGGACTGTCTGACTTATTTATGAACGTTATAATGTGATCACTTAAAATTTTGAGATTTTAGAATTATTATTTTCTAATATATCGAAGTCCATTATTGTAGACCAAAACAATGTTTGAAAGATAGAGAAATATTTTTAGTGCTTAAAATTATTCCCCATTTTTAATATTTATTCTTCCATCTAAATAGGTTGACAATTAATGCAGAATGTTATCTTCAGCTTCATAACTTCCCTATGGATGAACACTCCTGCCCACTGGAATTTTCAAGCTGTAAGTAATAAAATACACGATAATGTCAAGAGTTTTAGGCTTAGAACCTGTTTATTTAAAAATGTTAAAAAATCAAATCACACAATTTTCAGAAGTGTGGATTATGTTCAGCTCCCCTAGATAAAATAATTACCATGACATTTGTTTCTTAAACTTAAATTGAAAACAATAATAAATACTTAGTGAATACATGTATTTTATTGTATCATTCTTTATAAATTTTAGCTGTATCCAAGTGTCCTTTTTATATTTTCTTCAAACAAAGAAGTACTTAAGATAGGTTTGTGTTAAAATGTTACTGCATTGCCATGAATAAAAAGTTAATTCAAATTTCATTCATCTTCCTCAGGCATGAATTAATTTTATTACACTGGGTTTTAAAAGATGTTACACAGATTGGTTTGCTGAAGAGTATTTACTACATGAATAGCAAACATTTTCAAAGTCTTTAAGGAGTTGGAAACACTAGGTAGAAATAAATTTTCAAAAGAAAGAATGACAAATGCCATCTGATCTCATATGTGGAATCTAATGACCATAATAAACTCATGAACAAAGTAGGAACAGAGCCAAGGTCAAATAGAACAGACAGACAGCTGTTTGAAGGGAGGAGGAAAGGGGCACTCAGTGAAAGAAAGTGGAGGGATTAGCCGAAGAACATATACGTGTAAACCATAGACACAGACAGCAGTGTGGTGACGAGGGGCTGGAGGCTAGGTGGAGGTGGGCAAAGGTGGGGGGGGGGCGATGAGAACCTCTGCAACAGTGTCAACAATAAAAAATTTTTAGAAAAAGAAACAGAGAACTGATTATAGATTAGAGCTAAATAATTTGTATAAAAATCAAATATTTTGTGCCAAGAAAATAATTAGAATCTTTCTATATTATCAATTTTATTTAATATGTACTAACATATTTATCCTCACATACATTTTTAGGAAAAAACTTTTCTAGATAATATATAATTAAGCAAGTGTAAACATATGAGTTTTAAAATTATTATTGCCTATATCTATGAATTGTATAATTCTATTCTTTCTTTTGAATTTTGATTTTAATAAAGCATATTCTAAAATATATTATAATATATTATATGTATTTATAAATATTATAGTGTGCTTCTTCACTTATGAAATCCTTAATAACTGTTCTTGATTTTGTTAATCATTTTCTTTACTTTTCTTAATAATTTTTGTCTTATTAAAATGTCCTTTTTAATTCATCATCTTGTACCTCACTGCTTTCATTTTCTAACATTAACTTCTCAATTAATAATATAGTGAAATCACAGCAAAGACTTGGTCCATAAAAACATTCAAGGAATAGTTGATATGCACATCCATATTGGAAATTGCAACAATTATTGTGTTTGACTGTATTACCATGCTTAAATTACTTTTCTGATATTTTGATTTCCATTATTGGGAATTAATAATCTACCCCTAATGCAGTTGGGCACCACTGACATTAACATAATCATGTTTTTTTTTTTCAGAGACTCTGTAATGGATATAGTAGAGATTTAAGCTTTCTACATTAATATTTCACAACAAATATATTTGGAAGATTTCACTACAGCTCCCAATTTAAAAGTCATTAGCATGAGATTTAGAGTATTTAAATAACTAGCTCACTGTTTTTATTTGTGCCCACACTTCTATGCACTATGACTGCACTATATTATCTCTATATGATAATAAACTGGAATAAGAATATGGAAAAGCAAGATAGAGCTCTAAGGTACATATGAGAGAAGATGAAAAAGGGGAAGAGAAAACATTATTAAACAGGTTTGCAGAGAGGTAACAGTTATTTCATTGCTTGGCTGCTGAGGGGCTCCTGGTACAAAATTATGAATTTGTTTCAGAAACTTGTAAAGTTAACAGTGAATTCTGTTTCTCTAATATGGTAGATAAACCCTTTGGTTGAAAAAAAACCTTAAAGCCGTGTATTTTAAAATCTTTTGAAGAATGTATCAGTAATTATTAGAAAGAAAATTTTGGCCACAAAAATCCACATAAGAAATTAAAGCCAGAAAGATAAGAAAGTTTGGAGCCATTTTGACCTGATGACATTTGCCAAACAAGATAAATTAAGCTTTGATTTTGACAGCCTTGTACATTGGAAATCTAATAAAATAAATCTCCATGTACATTTTGGTTACAAACGGCTGGGCACAGTGTAACATGAGGTTCCCTCCACCATCCCCCTCCACAACCACTAACATCTACAAGGAAAGTTGCTCCTGCAATCAGTGTACCATGGTGAAACAACTCATTGAGAGATCTTAATAACAAGCTGACCTCACAAGAATTTGCAAGCCAATTTTTGTTCAATTTATTGGTCCAAAAATGTCCTTGTGAATTTTCTGGAAATGTCGCAGAAATAAAAACATATCCTTTGTGAAAGAATGAATTCTAGACAGACAAAAATAGGCAAAGGCATTTTCAACAGTAAAAACTAACAAAATGTTAGTATCCAGAATATGTAAAGCTCAGACAAAAAAATAAAAAAGAGAAATCTCAAAAAAGCAATGGTAAATTGAACAAGCAATTCTACAAAGAAATTTACAAATCTAATAAAAATATTTAAAACTTGCTAGGTTTCATTAATAATAGGAAAATGTGAAGTAAAATACAGTGTACAAACCAGTAAAAATAAAGAACACTTTCCACATCAATTTAATGAGAAGATGGACATACTTCTACTTTCACACTCTGGCTAGTGAAAGAATAGAGTAGTATATTCTTTATGGAAAATAGATTGGCATTGTCTTATAAAATGGAAATTATATTTAACCCATGACCCGACTAGTCTCTATGTAGGTACTTGAGGTCTGACCAGAAAAAAATCCAGCCACTGTTAATATAATGAGAACAGTTTGTATGACATCAATGTAACCTGGCAACTCAGGAGAGTGGACTGGAATGCACATGCATGAACAATGATGACTTCACTGTACAAGTCAGGGGGGGGCAGTAGATGCCACTGAGTGAACATGTGTACTGTGTGGCTATTGCATTCAAAATGCCTGAACTACTAGAACAAGGATTCTACATGGAATTTTGCATTAAGCTTAAACAGTCTTCTGTGGAAACTAGTTAGGTGATTCAGAAGGTTTCCAGGGACCATGCAATGAGTGAAGCACAAATAAAATTGTGGCACAAATGCTTCAAAGGTGGTTGATTGTCTGTTGGAAGTGATCCATGTTCTGGAAGGCCTGCAATAAGTAGAACACCTGAGAATGCTGAACGTGTATGGGCTGCAGTTAACAAAGATGGGCAACACACAGGGCTGGGAGAACTTTGTAAGGTCCCAAGGTGCCTACTTTGAAGAGGTACTGAGGCATCATTGTCTTATGTACAATGTTTCTTGTATCTTCTTCAATAAATATCTCTATTTTTTATATTACATGCTGGATACTGTTTGGACAGACCTTTATATCTCAGAGAAAGTGGTTTATATTTGTGTTTTGTTATGGATGTACAATCATGTTACTAGCAGCAAGGTTATTAATAGAAAACAGAAATCATTACAAGTATCTGCAGTAATAAAATAGAAAATTTGAGTACAATTACAATGTAAATATTTGTTACAGCTACAGCATGGATGACATAAATATATTATTTTTTCTTATATTCCTATTTTTATTTTTAAAATTTTATTGTTCTAAAGTTTTGGGGGTAACATTGGTTAATAAGATTATATAGGTTTCAAGAGAAGATTTCTATGATACTTGATCTTATTATTTCATTGTGTGCCCATCAGCAGAAATCAGATCATCTTCCGTCACCATATATTTGTCTCCCTTTACCCTTTACTATCTCCCACACCACCACACTTTAATCTTTACTATTCTCCCTGGTTACCACCATACTGCGGTCTGTGTCTATGAGTTTCAGTTTTATGTCCCACATATGAGTGAAATCATATGGCTTTATGCTTTTATTGATTTATTTATTTAGCTTAGCATAATATTCTCAAGGTCCATCCATGTTGCAAATGACAGTGTTTCATTTTTTCTTATTGCCTAGTAGTATTGCATAGTGTGTGTGTGTGTGTGTGTGTGTGTGTGTGTGTGTGTGTGTGTTTGTATGCCACATCTTCTTTATCTAGTTATTTATCTAAGGACACTTTGGTTGTTTCTATGTCTTGGCCATTGTGAATTATGCTGTAATGAACATAAGGGTGCATATATCTTTACAAACAAATGTTCTCAAGTTTTTAGGGTGGACACCCAGGATGGATTGCTGTCATATGGTAACTCTATTGTTAAATTTTTGAGTAACCACCATACTGTTTTCCATAGTGGCTGCACCAGTTTACTTTCCCACCAACAGTGAATGACAGTTCCTTTTACTCCATAACCTCTCTAATACTTGTCTTTTTGATAATAGCCATTCTAACCAGTGGTATCTTATTGCAGTTTGATTTGTATTTCCCTAATAACTAGTGACACTGAGCATCTTTTTTATATGTTGGCCATTTTTGTTTTCTTTGGAGAAATGTCTGTTCAGGTCTTCTGCACATTTTTAATTGGATTTGTTCATTTGTTTGTTATTGAGTTCTGTGAGTTCTTTATATATTTTGGATATTAACCCTGTGTCAGAGCTGTTGGTTGCAAACATCATCTCCAATTCGATTGGTTGCCACTTTGTTTTGTTGAAATTTCTTTTGCTGTGCAGAAGCATTTTAGTTTGATGCACTCCCATTCATTTATTTTTGCTTTTACTTCTCTAGCTTTGGGGGTCAAATTCATAAGATATTCTCTAAGACCAAGGTCCATGAGTTTAGTACCTATGTTTTCTTTAATGTAATTTATTGTTTCAGATCTTACATTTAGGTCTTTGAACAATTTTGAATTAATTTTTGTACATGGGAACAAATGGTAGCCTAATTTAACTCTTATGCATGTGGCTTTCCAAATTTCTGAGTACCATTTATTGAAGAGGTTTTCATTTCTCCATTGCTTGTTTTTGATGCTTTGGTCAAAAGTTATTTGCCCATATACATATGGTTTCATTTCTGGGCTCTCCATCCTGTTCCATTTGTCTGTATGTTTTTTTTTCTGACAATTCCATGCTATTTTTTTTTATTGTTGCTCTGTAGTATACTTCAAAGTCAGTTAATGTGAAACTTCCAGCTTTGTTCTTTTTTTCTCAGTATTGCTCTGGCTAGTTAAGATCTTTTATAGTTTTATACAAATCTGATTTTTTGGTTATTTTTCTTTAAATGTCTTTGGGATTTGAATCCTTCACATCCTTCATTAACCAAAGCATAAAAAAGGAGGGGATGCATTTCTGAATTTGCAAAGAAGAATGGAGATCAGATTCATTCAAAAGAAAAATGACTACTGTATACATGAACATTTCTTTTTCATAAAGCTAAAGGTAACCACACACACAAAAAAACAAAACTAAGACAAATAACTTAAAAAAGTAAACAGGAAAAAAGTGTGCAATACCACCAAACAAAAACACCAGCAGAAATACAAAAGATAAGAACCAGTGGAGGCTCAGAACTACCAAATAACAAAAGATACAATGGTTACAGAAAATCCTCATCCATCAATAATCAACTTAAATGTAAATGGAATTCACCAATGAAGATGCACAGAGCAGCAGATTGGATAAAAAAACAAAAGCCAACCATATGCTGCCTTCAGGAGACACATCAAAGTGGCAAAGACAAGACTCAAAGAGAAAGGGTAGAAAATAATTCTCCAAGCAAATAACATCCATAGAAACAAAAGGGTTGCCATGCTTATATTTGACAAAATAGATTTTAAGATAGCAAAGGTAACAAGAGATAAAGATGTACATTTTATAATGACAAAAGTGATACTACATCAAGAAGACATAACACTTTTCAATATATATGCACCCAATCCAGGAGCACCAAAATATATAAGGCAACTACTGACAATACCAAAGGGAAAATGGGCAAAAACACAATCATAGCTGGGGCCCTAAATGCTCCATTGATTACATTTGATCAATTACATTAGACCAAATGGCTCTGCAATTGACATTTGCAGAGCCTTTCATCTCAGAACAGCAAATTATACACACACATCAAACATTCTCAAGGATAGGCCATATGTTGTTGGGTCACATGACTAGCCTCAACAAACTTAAGAGGACTGAAATAATACTAAGCATAACCTCCCCCCCCCCAGTGTTTTGAAATTGCAAGTCAACAGCAAAAAGGAAGTAAAGAAACCCACAAATATTTGGAGATTAAATAGCACACTAGTAAAAAATGACTGGGACAAAGAAAGAATAAAACATGAGATCCAAAGACATACAGAGTCAATCCCCCACCCTCTAACTGCTATCAGTTCATTCTCTATCTGTGAGTCTGTTTATATTATGTTAGTTTATTTTGTTTATTAGGTTCTAATAAATCCAATTAAAAGATATACAGAGACAAATGAGAATGGCAATATAACATCTCAAAGCTTCAGGGACGCAGCAAAAGCTATGATGAGAAGGTTGGTTATATCACTGTGGGCCTTTCTCAAGATACAAGAAAAATCTCAAGTAAACAACCTAACATTACTTCTTAAAAAGTAGAGAAAGAAGATCAAAACCAGCCTGAAGTCAACAGAAGAAAGAAAATAATAAAAATTGGAGCATATTTGAATAGAATAGAGACCAGAAAGATTGTACAAAATTTTAATACAAAAAAAGAGTTGGTTCTTTGAAAAGATTAATCCCTGGCTAGACTCAGTGAGGAAAAAACAGACTCAACATAAAATCAGAAATGAAAGAGAAGAAGTTGAGACAGACATCACAGATATAATACAAAGGATCATACTAGGATAATATGAAAAAACTATATGCCACCAAATTCAATAATCTAGAAAACTGAATAAGTTTCTAAAAATACATCACTTTCCTAGACTGAATCATGAAGAATAGGAAAATCTAAATACAGCAAACAACAGTGAGGAAATTGAAACAACCATCAAAAACCTTTAGCACAGGAAATGTCCAACCAGATTGCTTCACTAATGAATTCTACCAAACATTTAAAAAAGATTTTATAACTATCCTCAAACGCTTCTAAAAATTAAGTAAGAGGCAATTCTTTCTAACACATTTTATGAGGCCAACATTTACCCTGATAGCAAAACCTGGCAAGGATAACACAACTCCCCCAAAAACTACAGTCCAATACCTTTGCTGAATATAAATGCAAAAATCCTAGCAAATTGAATACAATATATTAAATAAATAATTCATCGCAATCAAGTGGAGTTCACCCCAGGGGCACAAGGATGGGTCAACATAGGCAAGTCAATCAATGTAATGTACTATATTAATAACACAAAGGATAAAGATAATCTTATCAAATAAATAAAACAGTCAATAAAATGGGTATAGAAAAAGTTATCTCAGCATAAGAAAGCCGTATATGACAAACCCTCAGCTAATATTATACCTAATGGTGAAAAACTGAAATCTTTTGCTTTAAAATCAGAAACAAGACAAGGATGTCCACTTTACTACTCTTCTTGAACATGGATCTGGAAGCTTTAGCCAGAGCAATCAGTCAAGAGAAAGCAATAAAAAGCATCCAAATTGGGAATGAAGAATTAAAAGTGTCACTTTTTGCACATGACATGATTCTATACATAGAAAACCCTAGAGAATCCACCAAAAGAACTATTAGAAACAATAAACAAATATAGTACAGTTGCATGACTCAAATTAATGTATAAAAATTCACTGCATAAATATATTAAAATTCAGATAAAATAATGTATTCATTAGAACATCCATCAAGGAGAGTTCAATGAAACTAAATTAAGTTGCATTTTTAACAAATGCATATCAAAAATATCTATTACAAAAGTCAAGTGAAGAATTATCACAGAAATCAGATTAGTGGTTTCTTCTAGTTGGGAGAGGAAATATTATAATGAAGTACGCATGAGAGTTCTAGGATGCTAGCAAGGTTCTATTTCTTGATTATATGATTATTCTTTAAAATGTACACAGAAATTTTATGCAATGTTTTCTACTTTTGATATATACTATAATACAAATATGAAGAAGAATTAAAAAATTGTATTTGGATAGTGTTGATATTACAAGAGTAACAGATTTTGTTCTTGCTAATCTATATATTTTATTTTGATTTATTATCTAGATGGATACCCTAAAAATGAAATTGAGTATAAGTGGAAAAAGCCTTCTGTAGAAGTAGCTGATCCTAAATATTGGAGATTATATCAGTTTGCATTTGTAGGTTTGCGGAACTCAACTGAAATTTGCCACACAATCTCTGGTAAGAAGGAAACACAAAGTAGTGATATAGCATTTGCATTTAAATCTATGGGTTGGAATTGGAAATGTTTTATACTTTTACATATTTTTAAAGCCAAAATAAACCTTTTTTTTTTCTTTCAGGGGATTATGTTATCATGACAATTTTCTTTGACCTGAGCAGACGAATGGGATATTTCACTATTCAGACCTACATTCCATGTATTCTGACGGTTGTTCTTTCCTGGGTGTCTTTTTGGATCAATAAAGATGCAGTGCCTGCAAGAACCTCACTGGGTATGACATATAATATCATGCTACAGGATCATGGGACTTACAATTTTTTTAATGTGATAGAAGTTTAAAGTTTAATATATTAAAATATTTCTTTACACTAAAAATTCAAGCAAAATTAACAGGCACTCTATTGCAATATGGTGTTGAAATAATATATAAAAAACAAGAAGGAAAAAGATTGCAAAGAACATGACATTTTAGAAAAGTTTTTATTTTTTCCACTAATAAAGGTCAAGGAAAGCATAAACACAGTAAAAACTGACACATGACAATCATATATAATTGCTGAATTTCAACATTTTCAATCACTTTTCATCAAAACTTATTTTTCTTTTTAGCTAAACCCCTAATAGCCCACAGTTGTTGACTGGTGTGTAGTTAGAAGGTTTTGAAGTGCCTTGCTCTCACAATAGTGCTAATGAATAATCAATCAACTGTTCTAAAGGAACAAGGAGCTTCTAGTCTTCTGTAATCTATAAAATGTATACTTAGTCTGTGAATATTTTGAGAGTTTCTTGTAGAATAACACTGATTTAGAAGGTAATGTGTAATTCATAGTTGATAAAGTAGACTTTGGTTCTCTTTCTTTAATAATCTATTTCAATAATCCACATCATATAATAAAAATGTTTCTAATTACTATATGTTTGTTTTAAAAATGATAACTTACATTCATGTATTGACATACAAAGACAACTCATTGATCAATTGATTCATTACCAAGAATAATGCAGGAAGTGAATCACATTACTGAAAACTGAAATGCAAATCACATAAAAGTGGCAAGATAAAACCTGAGGCACCTCGCTATGTACTTGAAATACAGCTCCTCTGGGAGTCTAAACAAAAGTATAGACATAGCTGGTGGATAAGATGCACTCATACCTGAGTCTTGCTTCCTATTTAAACAACTATTATTTCAAATTACTTTTTGTGTTATTTATATGCTACTTTGAATATGACTTTAGTATTATATATTTGTCTTTAAATGTTATTCTAGTATTTTTTCCAAAAAGAATTTGAGTGAACAATTTCTTCCAATAAGTTTGTATGAAGGCAAAAATCATATGCCATAGTGTTTATAAAAAAGAATAGCCAATTGTAGATTTAGATTTTGCATGAATTTATTTTTTAGTATTAGGAAATCAATTGTAAAGATAAGTGATAGATTCTACTTGAAGAATATATCTTGTAATTGTGGGTCCTATGTAGTTGAGATATGAAGTTTTTTTTAAGTATATATACATATGTATAAAATTCCTTGAACTCATTTAATTAAAACTGCATTTTAATAAAGTTTTATCACATGCTTTTTATGAGAGGAACAATGTTCTAGGTGCTTTAGTATGAACAGTGAACAATATTTATAAAACCTTCATGTTTACGGCAATATTTTAATGGTGCAACGTAAGTGATGAACAGATACAAAAAGCAGAATAAAATGTTGATGAGTCATAAAGGTATAGAGAGAAAACAAAAAATGGCTACAGAATGGCAGGAGTGTTGGTAGCCATAATGTTTGCTATTTGATCTCCTGGAGTCAGGCCAGACGTCCCTGAGGAGGCAGCAGACACAGAGAAGTGTGGGAGCTGGCCTGGTGGGTATCTGGTAGAAAGACTACTGGAGCAGGAGAACCACAAGGTTCTGAAGTGGGATCTTCCTTATCGGGCTGTGCTTCAAGTGCAGGAAGAGAACTGGGGCTAGAGTTGACTGACAGGTGGTAGAAAACGAGATTGGAGAGATGAGCAGTACTTAAATTATGTAAGTTGAGTAGGTCTTTTTGAGGACTTGGGGTTTTATTCCAAATGTGATAGGGAATTATTACTGAAGTTTGAGCAGGGAAAGCCATGAAAGAAATATCAGTGAATCTGATTAATATCTCAATAAAATTCAAAACACTAAAATTTCCCAGGGCATATTTTCCAACAAAAATAAAAGTAAATTACAAGTTACTAAAATAATAAAGATTATAATGTCTTCATGTATTTAGAAATTGAAACATGACCTTTTAGATAACCCTTGGGTCAAAAGAGAAATTAGAAAATATTTCAAACTAAATTTTAATAGGTATTTAATATATGAATGTTTGGAAGATATAGATAAAGCATTGCTTAAAAGAGAAATTATAGCTTTATGATGCTAATATTATAAAGGAAGAAAGACTTAAAGGCAGTATTCTAAGGGTCCCTTTTAAGAACAAATAAATAAAATAAATACCTTTGTGCAGGGTGGAACAAAGGTAGGTTGGCATGCAGCCTCGTGACAGCTAAACAATGAATAGTCTACCACTACAGAGGAGAGGAGGGATGGGGCCAGGCACTCCGTTCCTTGCAGTCCTCAGAGTTTGGCTGATCAAAACACAAAGGCACAGAGAACACACTGAGCATAATGTAGCTATGGTTACCAGCATTTTTTTCTGTGAATTACAGTAATCATACCCTTTTATGTCCTTTGTTTATTTCTGCTTATGATATTGCAAATCCGATGAAGGAATAAAAATGGTCCCTTAGGTTATTTCTCATCTTCTGTTGTTTCCCTCCCTCCCCAGGCATCACTACAGTTCTGACAATGACTACTCTGAGTACAATAGCCAGGAAGTCGCTACCTAAGGTTTCCTATGTGACTGCCATGGACCTCTTCGTTTCTGTGTGTTTCATTTTTGTCTTCGCAGCCTTGATGGAATACGGCACCTTGCATTATTTTACCAGCAACAAGAAAGTAAAGACAGCTAGAGACAGAAAGATAAAAAGCAAAGCCTCGGTATGTGAAAACTCTCTATCTTATAAATAGCAATTTTTCTATTCGAGATACTGTTTTGAATACTTGTGTTATACTTACTTCCACTAACATGGGTGCTTGAGGTGCCCTGACAAAAAATAAATAAAATGAAAATAAAACTGGAATACCTAACATTGCCTGCCAAGGAAAGTGTATTTATATTTCACCTTAGAAAAGTTTCTTGGATTGCCTTTGTAAAGACTGGTTTTGGATGCTGTGAATTTTCCCCAAGTCATGGGTTCTTGTAACTAAAACATTATTTAAGATCATTCTATAAAGATATTCTATGTTTGTGTAACTGGAATTTGATCAACTGGTGGTCCATGCATTAATTTATTTTTTAGAGACAAAGATTCCTCCTTAATGTTAGTATTCAGCTGTGTTTGAAAGTCAGAGCTACACAGTTCTCTCCTGGTATCTGTATATTTATACTCTTTTTCTTCCTCTTCCCAATCATGTATCAGTCTTACATCACATCAAGTTGATATATTAGAGCTGATTCTAAGATATTCAAGGGTTGGATCACTGACTATCATTTCTTGTTATAATGGTAATTACACAACCTTAAAGTAATATCTAACGGTGATAATACCAGGCGCGCCTCTAAGTATTTTGCATGTGTGGTTTTGTCCGTGCTCATATGAGTACAAGTTCAGTGATTTGCACAAGGACAGCCTGAGGAAGTAAAGGACCGAGGGCCGGATCTTCTTTAGTGCCAGGGCTCAAGTTTGCAATCCTTCTTCTATATTACCTTTCCTCAGAGAACTCAGAAAATAAACATCCAGTTTTCCAACATTAACTTAAAAAAGTATTTCATGCTGACTCCAGAAAATGTTTTCAAAGTGGATTTGTTCCAAAGTACCCAAATAAATGAAAACTGTATAAAATAGCTGTGCAAAGGAGGCAAGCTTGTGAGACTACTATAGAGATTATATAATGAGGCATAAAGTTTCCCATATTATCTCCTAACCTTGTAAATTCTAGAGTTCAAAGCTTCTTTCCCTCCTCTGTTTTCATTAGTTTTGTTATAAAATTTGCCATACTTATAAATTATATTCTGCTTCTCATATTATACTCCAAAAAACAAATCTTTGTGAATTTGCTTTCAGATTCCTACAGTATCCCAAGAAAGCAGAGCACACTACGGACACTGAGAACTGTCATTGAGAACTTCACCTTGTAGAATTAACCTGGGAGTTTCTCAAGTTCACATTGTTTTAACTTATGCATAGGACATATTATAACCCCTGAAAGGACAAACCACCAAAGGGCAATGGCGTCAACTTTAATATTGACTTACTAATCTTAGGCAAAGAGAAATGCATTTTCCTTTAATCTAAGCCAAGCGTATCTCTGGATTTTCCACTTCATTATTTCCTCCTTCACAGCTATGTTCAGTTACTACCTTGGAAATTTTACTTATGGAAATTGTGAACGAAAGCCAGGCAGTGTACAACTGCACATGGATTCTGCAATTTCATTCTAAGAATATAAAATGTAGGTACTAATATTATAACATCTAAGGATACTCAACCCGTGAGCGGCTGCAGCTAAATCACTTTGACTCCAGATCACTCATTCTCAGTCACGCTGCATGTGACATTTTCTCAAAAAGCTAAAAAGTGGAGTGTGAACTTTAAAATTATGATGTTTATTTAATCATTCATTTACCAAGTATTTATTAAGGACACATGTTCTAGGCATTGTATTAGAATAGCTATTTAAGAAAAAATCTTAATGTCAAGCATTTAAAATTTAGCATAAGCCCAGGAAACAAAATACTAAAGGTGAAAAAATAAGGAATGAAAATAAAATGAAAGTTCAAAGTGCTAAATTTCAAATTCAAAAGTTAAACTTAACATATTACTGAATAAAAAACTATTTTCTTTAAAACCATTCCCCCAAATTAAAGTTCTATAACCTTTTATTTCCATTCAGTTATGTAATTCATGAACTCTTTCGATAATAAATGACACTTTGAGTGAAAAACTGGGATAGTAATCTAATCTGACTTCCTACCCTGTTCATTCATATATTGTTGCTAATCAGGTAAATCAATATGAGTGCACTTTTATAAAGTATAGAGATGTCCGCTTGCTATTATTTTTTGTTTTTATTTCTGCTCCTTAAGAATATGATTTGGGTATGTCTATGTCAATATCTATTAAAAAACTAAAAAGTTAACTATGTTGGACTTGTAATTAAAAACATTTTTGAAACAACTGAAGGCCACAGAAGTGCAATAGTAGTAAATTTATCAACCGAAGAGCAGTTCATGTGAAACTAGAATATTCAGCCTATAGATAATTAGAAACCTCAAGAAACTGTATTACCCACACCAGTCTCCTGATATTCACATTTAAGGATAAAATTTACTAGTAATCTCTCAATTTGATTAAAATGTAAAATGATAGAGATTTATTTCACCAACAAGGAACAAGACAATTAGGAGAGAAAAACAATAGAATGTCTTCTCTGTTTTAGGGATCTTTAAATCTAGTTATAGCAAAATACATTAGGCATGTAAATGCAAGATAATAAAGTGCAATACAAGTAACAGTCCAATGTAAAAATACAAAGTAAACACAGAAACTACAAGGGAATTAGCCATTAGATGACTAATTTCAAATACTTTTTCAGGAGCAAAATATTTTCTATGCTGTATATAAATAAAAGATACTTTTAAAGAAGATGTTCTCATTGGAATATCTCGAGTTCATGCTCCAACACAGTGACACACTGACCAAACAAGTGCGCGGTGCTGAGAAGAGCCACAGTGGAGTGGAGTGATAATTCCCTTAAAAAGTTGTAAGCATTCTCCCAATGGAAATTTGACAGAGAAGATTACAAAGAAAGTATGATATTGTTGAAGTAGTTCTTTGAAGAGTAAGTTGTGGTTTACAGGGAAGCAAATTAGAAAGGACATTTAGGACAAAGGGAACCATGCAAACCAAGTTGAGCCTCACATATGAAAATAAAAGGTAGACTGATATATGCCCCCAGTTGTGTTGCCCAAGAGAATAGCCATCAGCCATATATTGCTAGGTTGATTTAAATGAATCCAAATTAATCGAAATTTAAAATTCAATAGCTTAACAGTATTTGTCACACTTCAGGTGAGTAGAGGCTACCATTTTGGACAATGCAGGTAGAGAACATTCCTACTATGAGCGGCGGTTGTGTTGGTCAGTGCTGGTCTAGCAAATAGGAATCTCAGGGAAGAAAATGAGCCGGGCTGATGGTAGAAAAGTGGTTTATGCCAAGTTGTGGGAAGTCTCCTGGACCATAATAAGAAAACTGGATTTTTTCCTATCAGCTTTGGTAAGCCATGAATGTTTTTTAAGTAAAATAGCATATTTTTATCTGTGTTTCTGAAAAATAATTAGAATTAGCATAGAACATACACTTAAATGGAAAAAGAGGCAGGGAGATAAATCTGGAGGCCACAATAGTTCAAGATATAATATATTATGGAGAGCTGGACCTAGGTTATTAGAGTGGAGATAAATGCGGGACAGTTGTTTTGTTTTGTGTGTGTTTTTACCCACAATTCCTGCCCCACAGGGGAAAAAAAAACTTAGTTTTGGTCAGTGCATATCTATATGAATAAACATTCTTCTCTCATCCAGAGTTTTGGAATAATGAAAAACTATATAAATACAGAGTTTCACAAACTATGAACCTTCTTTCCTGAATCGTATTTGGCAAAGCTCACAGGACGGGTCATTTCATATTGGTGATATGTGAAATACAGCAAGAAGGTTATTTAAATAATTGTAAAGGGTCAGTGGAAGTGAGATGTTTCCAACATATAAGGTAACATTTAATATCAGTTTTGATAATGTCATATAAAGCTCTGCAGGTGCCCATACACCTCTAATAGCTCTTTTCTATCTTGATTTCCAAGTAACACTCCTTTCTATTTCTCTTCTTACTGAAACCACCATAGATTATTACAGAAGAAT
The DNA here is from genome assembly GCF_019186645.2 of Phyllostomus hastatus. Lineage (NCBI taxonomy): Eukaryota > Metazoa > Chordata > Mammalia > Chiroptera > Phyllostomidae > Phyllostomus > Phyllostomus hastatus. Next base: position 28,098,566 of record NW_025333709.1, on the reverse strand, counting down.
AATAATCAGGGGTAAAAATCACCTTTAAAAAGATCTAATATTAAAAGTAATACATGTGCATGGTTCAAACTCATGAACAAATTAAACAATGTAAACTGTGCAAATTAAGAATAAAATTCTCTGCCCTGTACCCCTGTTCCCAACTCTCAGAAGTAACCACATTTTAAACATTTCTTTACTTAGTTTCCTCTGATTATTTTCATTATATTTCTAATTCGCACAGTAGCGTATTTCAAAGCAGTTATAACTTTTGTATAAAGGACAGAAAACTATAAATTTCTCATGTCTTTTTCCTATTCTCTCCTTCAGTGTTTTACCTTACCACTCATAATTATTATATTGGTTAATTTAAAATTTTTAAATAACACACTTAAATCTCTACTTGTTAATTCATCATCATGACTAATTCTGCCCTGAACCAGGAGCTCAGTTTATTAGAGAGTCCTTCGGATGTGCTTAGATTGTAAGTTAGATCCCTGGTCAGGGCACATACAAAAATCAATTAATAAATGCATAAATAAGTAGATCAACAAATAATTGTTTCTCTTTTCTCCCTTCTGCCTTTCACCTCTCTTTAAGTCATTAATAAAATTTATTATCATTAATTCTAATGTCAATATAATTATTATTTTTTCATATATATAGTCTTTTATTTTCTTACTTGAAATTTTCATTATCGTCTGTTTCTCAACAGTGTAAAAATTAATTGACCTCATTCATTTCTTTGTTGCTTAATATTCTTATTTTTTATAGCTGGGAATTTTTTGATTCTTTATTGCAACTCATTTATATTTGCCCCTCTAAAACTATTTTAGATGAATTTTAGGTTAATTATGTATTCCAGATTTTCTTTTTATCATATTTTTTATTGAGGTACTTTATTTTTGTGCATATTGTGGCCAACTTCCTCAAGATTGTGTTCTATAGAGCTCGAGATTTTTTAATTACAGTAACTTGAATTTTTGAGAGCTTTCATTTTCTTTGCCCTCCTTTTTGACTTAAATGGACAAAATATGTCTTCAAGTCTTTGTGAGTAATCTAATTATAAATTTCTCTTATGTTTCCTGAACTATTAGAATTAGTCAGTCTAGTGGTTCATCATTCTTCTTTTTCATTGATATCATTGCTTTACCTTGAAATTTCTTAGCAGTTTCTCTCCACTAGACCTTGTGAGTTTGGAACATAACTGTTAAGTTTGCAGCTGCCAGGTTTCACTTTCATGTGTGTCTGTGGGAAACAAGGCATCTGATTGCTTCCAAACATACACACATGCACCCTCCAGAATGATGAGGGTATTACTAGGACATTATTGTACCAAATTCAGGAGCCCTAATCCTTGCTAAAGTAGCATGAAATTATTTATTTATTATTTTCAGATGTTACAGAAGCAAACACCAAAGTGTCAGCACCACTACTTGTTTGCATGTACAGTAGGTGAGCAGTAGTTCAAACAGGTGCAGCTGCTCTGGAGATGGACATTTAAACATTTAACGTCCTGTTTCCCCTCCTGTTTATCATTTCCATCCATTCCTACCTTAGAGTGGGAAGCTTTGATGGGAAGAATGACTCCCACACTCGTGTTCCTACTTGCTGAGGCTCCTCTGAAGTGTTTCCTGTGGTCTCTTTTACGCATTGGCCTACTTCCATCTGTTCTTTGTCTTTCAAAAACTCACCTGAAATTCTGACATGCTGATGGGCAGCTCATCATTATGAAGACTCACCTTTATGTGTTTTTAACAATGATGTGTGCTTTCTAATCTTTGAATTTCTGACTGACTTTGCAAAAGTGGAGTGGAGAAAACCTATGCTTAGACTGGCATTTTCATGTGCAACTTTTGAAATGGGAAATTTAATAATAGTAATATTAGTATTGCCTACTATCAGTAACATGACCTAATAATGTTTTCTATAATATTACTAATATTTAATAGCATATCATCAGTGATGATAATAATCATATTTTATAAATACACATATAAATATAATTGTACATAAATGTTTTATTTACTACTTAATATTAATTGATATTAATATGTCAATACCTAAAATATGCCTTCTATAGTTAAATATATTATAAATAAGTGTAATTTAGAATTTAATATAAAACCAGATATATATGCATATATAATTATGAGAATATAATCAATTTTAAAAAATATTAAATTTAGTTATATTCTTAGTGGTTTTTTGAAGTATTCAAAAATAGTATATTTTAAAAACTTTATCACTTGAAGAAAAAGAAAATCCTATTCAATTTTTTGTATATCACATAAACTGATTTAGTTTTTCAATGCTTGTTATTTGCGGGGGGTGGGTGCAAAAGATCTTCACTTGAAAAGTCACAAGGTGGGTAATATAGTTTCAGTTCAGATAAATAAGGTTTAGTATATTTATACTCTTGGATTAATCTTCTGGTGGTTTCTGGGTAAATCTTGTCAGTCAAAATATTTTCTTTTATTGATACTACGTCAGCTCTTTGACTATTTTTCTCAGCACTTTTAAAGCATATATATATTTTTCACATTCATCACTCACTACAGAATAATTTCTGAATTTCTGGTATTTGGGGAGGGGCACCAGGAGAGGGGAGAGTGGTCGGTGGCCATTGGCACTCTACCCAGTTTTGACCACTGAAGATGAGCCTGATTTTTTAAATGACCCGCTCGCAGTCTTTCTCCATTTCCGTGCCCTTTAGTGTTTCATCATCCCACTATGCACAACTGGTATCTCCTGAGAGACACGCTGTATTTCCACCCTGGCAGTTCTGAGTGATATGTGGAATGTGTTGTACACTGTATAGCTTTACCATTGCCAAATGCCAAACTCGCATTTTAATCACTTGCACTCTGACTAGCATTCGAACTATGCTAGTGGAGTATCAAGTGATGAAATGAAAACCAATTTGTCTCACTTTTGCACATAATTTTAGTGTTCCAGTAAAATTTAGGAGTCTGGTCAAGTATCTCCTAGTGTCAACCTGAAGAGATCTGTCATTAACATTTAGTAATCTACTGCTTCTGCTTTTCATAACACATCTAAGTGAGTAGAGTCATGAATTTATTTAGGTTTAGGGCATTTCTCCTTATCTTTGGGCTGCACATTTTCTTTCTAATAAGGATATTATGACATGTGTGATGCATTTACTTTATAAAATATCACAAAATGTGATTGCTTCTTTCTGCATATATCACATTTTTAGTATTTTGTGTTTTGGATTCTATGTTTCTCTTTTGAAATAAAATAGAGTTAAATATATCTAAATATTAAGAATCCCTGATTTTTAATTTTTAATTATCCATATCATAATTAATTCTCATGGCTTTGTGATAGATTTATTTTAAATTTAAGATTTAAAAAATAATAAACATGGTTATTAGAAAGAATTTAGATCAGGTTAAAACAATTTTTATAATGTTAGCATTGTGTTTGCTGTTTAGATAATATAACCAATAATTACAATAAGCTGTAAAGTCACATCCTAAGATATCCATGAAATATGCAGAAGTACTGAAGAATAAGAGTTAATAAACTGCCATCTTCATGCATATTGTACCAGCCATTTTATTCAAGGGCTCATTAATTATTTTTCTGATAACATTTTTGATGATGTCTGGGTTTTTATTTTTTTTGTTGTTACTTGTTTTAACACATAGCTTATAGCCACTTTTGATATATCCTCTTTAGGAATCAAAATGAGCAATGACAACAGCAATAAGTATTAGCTGTTGGCAGATGAATACTTCTTATGTTTCAAATATTTTGCTCAGTGCTTTATGCACATTGTCTCATTTAAGTACCCAATAGATCTGCGTATTGTTATTGTGACTTCTACAGCATGGGGCAGACCAGTCACATTTCCTGTTCAAGGTCATACAGCTCTATTGTGCAGAACTAGAATTTCTGCTCAAACTGTTCTGACTCCAAAGCGATTGCTTTAATGCTCCATAGAATTCTGAAATTGCTTAATTAAATGCATGCATGCATGTGTGTGTGTGTACACACATTGACACACACGTGTGTGTATACACACGTGCACACACATTTGTGTTATTTATATATGTATATATTATATGCATGCTATTTGTATATGAATATATTGTATGTATAAATAAATGCATATTTATATATGTATACATTATATATGCACATAGAGACTATATATGTGTGTGTATACATATATACATATATATATATATAGTCTAGAAAAAAGTCCAGCCATTGTGACTATAATGAGAATGGTTTGCAAGGCATTGATGTAACCTGGCAACCAAGGAGAGCAGACTGGAATGCAAATCCATGAACAATGATGACTTTCCTGTACTAGTTAGTGGGGGTGATAGACACCATTGAGTGAGCACATGTACTGTGTGCCTGTTGCATTAAAAATGACTGAATCGAATAATGAACTAACAATGAATCTGCATCAAATTTTGTGTTAATCTTAAATATTCCTCCATGTAAACTATTTGAATGATTCAGAAGACCACAGCTATGGGTAACTGATGATTGGCAGCTTCATCATAACAATATACCCACTCATGCATCATGTCTTGTGCAGAGTTCTTTGGCAAAACACCAAATCACCCTGATACAGCCCAGATTTGGCACCCTGCAACTTGTGATTTTTCCCTAAACTAAGATCACTTCTGAAAGGAAAGAGATTTCAGACTATCAATGAGATTAAGGGAAATACAAGGGGACAGCTGATGGCGATGGAAGAACTGTGTGAGGCCCCAAGGTGCCAACTTTGAAGGGGTCTGAGGCATCATTGTCCTATGTACAAGGTTTCTTGCATTTTGTATCTTCTTCAATCAAGGTCTCTCTTTTTCAAATTACATGGCTGGATACCTTCTGGATGCATATGTATCTAATTGAATAATTAAATTTATTGATATAACATCAGTTAATAAGATTATATTAGTTTCAGCTATAGATTTCTATGAAACATGATTTGTGTATTGCATTCTGTATCCACCACTTGAAGTCCAATTATCATCTGTCGCCATGGATTTAGCTCCCTTTAACCTTTACTCTCCCCTACCTCCTTCCTATATTAAAGAATATTAGTATTATTAAGAACCTGTGATCACAAAAAGTTAAATTGATATGTGTCCCAAATAATCTTAATAATAACAGTAGCTATTTTACTGGGCAAGATGAAGCACTGATCATTTTATATGTTATGAAATGTGCTCATCACAGCCATCTCAAAAATTAGGTGCTAATATCACTTTAGCTTTGAGGGTGGCTACACTGGAAGAATGAGACAGATTTTGAACTCTAATTGTTCTGAAACCTGAGTTTTTAACTCATGCCTGATCTTTCTCCCAAATGCGGTGCTTTGATCTTATCCATGACAACTTCCATGATACCATTTTTTAAATTCATTCTCAGCTTTTCAAGACTTGTTTACATTGTCAATGTCATCTTTGCTATTTTTGTCATTATTAGTTAAATTAGAAAAATTTATATAATGTGATGTAATAAACAAACATTTATGGTAAATATCATAGAAATATACATTTCATTCTGTTTTAGAATTAGAGTTGTGGTTAATATTTTGATGGGTCATATTCTAAAATATAGCATATATTTCATTTTTGAAGGGTGTTTTTTTCTGCATGATCTTTGAAATGTAAAATAATATTGTTAATATATAATAAATTATAAAGTAAAATCACATTAGGTTTGAATACACTTTGATTTGGGGAAACTAAAATTGTTCTTACTGATTATTTTAGAGCTAGTCTTGTGGCAACAGGCTGATCTTTTTTTGTTCTGATGCTGTTTTATCTTTCTCATTTATCGTTTCACTCAGATATCCCCTGGACTCCACCCTGGGTCCACTCTGATCCCAATGAACAGCATCTCTCTTCCACAAGGAGAAGATGACTACGGGTATCAGTGTTTGGAGGGCAAAGACTGTGCCAGCTTCTTCTGCTGCTTTGAGGACTGCAAAACAGGGTCATGGAGGGAAGGGAGGATCCACATACGCATTGCCAAAATTGATTCCTATTCACGAATATTCTTCCCAACCGCTTTTGCTCTGTTCAATCTGGTTTATTGGGTTGGGTATCTCTACTTATAAGTTCTACTTACTAAGAAAAATCACAAGAAGTTTGACTAAATCTGATATAATCTACTGTACTTCAGTAATGTGAAGTTTAAATTTAAAATTCACAGAAACCAATGACTAAAATGTGAATAATATAAGCATTTTAAGGCTTTCATGGGAAAGTAAAGTAGAAGTTTGCATATTAACTTAAATTTATGAGATTACTTGTAAAATTCATCCAATTAGTAACTATCATTATATATTTCTACTTGAATTTTATTTATTTTACTTATATCACATTAGGACTTTGAAATAAATTTCTTGACTTGTATTTTAAAGGTGGAGTAATTTTAATACATATTTTATTTAAATATAATTTCTCTCTCTATATATAGATCGATAGATAGATAGATACCCCTAATCCAATGCCTAATACTTATATAGAAATTTTTACCTAGGAAATATTGATAATTGGATTTTTCTTGCTTTTTATTTACATGCCTTGTTTAGAATACAGGTAGTTAAAAGCCTAAAGCCATGATTTCCTGGGATTCATTTTGAAGATCTTTTATTCCCAGAAATTAGTAATTTTAAATTCCTTATTAATTAAAGAAGATAACACCAATTTTTACATTATTAAGAGGCCAATTTGATCTGTATTTTAATCAAGTCTGTTTCCTGACACAATATTAAATAGAACTGACTACATTTAGTTTTCTAAAAGTTACATTTATTGGGGTGACATGGGTTAATGAGATTATATAGTTTTTTGATAATTTATGAACTAGGATGGAAACCACTAATGCCATCTTTTTAAAATACAAGTTTAAAGAATAATAAGAATGTTCCATTTAGCCACTTTATTCTCTGTTTCACTGCATTTATGTCATATGAAGAAGTTAACCCTGAAATATTTAGCTCTGCCAATACTGATGTTAAATGAATAGAGAATTGAATTTTCTTGGATGTTCTACGAAAGTGTTTCATTCCTTACATTAACGAAAACACTGAGGAACAGTAGTGCTTCATGGTTAAAGAAATTATTTCCTAGGAAACGGAGTGACAGTTCATACTGAGAGTATGGTAGTTAAATATGAACTATCAACATTGTTCAGACTAGAAATGTTCTAGAGACAGTTTTAGGCATTTGCCATATGTTGCCTTTTCTATCTCCTAAGTTTGGACCCTATCAGTTTTACGACTTCATCATAAATCGTTGTGATGTTCTGTTCTCTAGGAAGTGCTGGCAGGTCCTGAAGTCACACTAACGATGACGTACATCCACCTTGGATGGACATGAGTGTGGGGACTCTCCACATTGTTAAAGACAGGAGCAGTGCCAGCTTCACTGCAATGTAAAGCCTGTTGTTGAATAGTTTCCAAGATGTATCTTTTGTTAAGAGGGAGTTAAATTTAGGCTTAAATCATTATATTCTTGTAACCACTTTGGTATATCAATTGTTTCTAAGAAACCCATATTCATTCATTGTCACCTAATTTTCTAGAAAATCTCCAGAGTGATATTGGAGATAAAATGTAAAATTGTTTCCATTGCCAAGAACAACTATCAGGATGATGTTTTTTGATAAAGGCCTATTTTATGTTACGCAGATGAAGCTATTGCCTGTGCATTTAACACTCTAGTTTTAATACAATAATCTGTTCACACGGGTAGTGAATACGTGAGTGAGGGTCTGGCATGCTTGTATGTATATTTATGGAACATAGTTTTTTAAAAATCTAAGTGTATTTCTTTGTGTGCTCCCCACCTATGTCTGAATTTTTTACTATGCTTATGAGCCTCTGAAAAAATTAAGCATACATTGAACAATAATGCCCTAATATCCACCGACACTGCTTTCTTTGAATGGAGAGCCAAAGTAAACTTTGGCCATGTAATATATTCATTTGCAAATCATTCATGCACTCATTTTATAATATTGAGTATTAATAGACATTCTTAATGTGAACATTAATTTTTGGATAAATGAAAAATGAAGCACCCATGAAGAATAAAACACTTCACTAAAATGTATTATATCTATTTCCATAACACATTTCAAAGGGAATGCAATTTTAAGCTATCAGCAGCTGATTATCATGGGGACAAAGCTAATTCTGGGATGCTTTCAAGTCTGTCTAAGCATGACTACATTTGAAAAGTACTTAAAAGGGCTTAGTGTAAATATTTTTTATTTTCTCACTGGTGTTCCATTGACCTGGCTTTAAATGTTGGCAATATTTACAAGTGGAAATAAAAGTGATAAAAAATAAAAGATGTTTTTCTATATACATTCATTGTATATACCATCAAAGCAACAGCTTTGCCTCAAAGTCAGTGGTATTTTGAGCAGTTTTGTTTAAATACGTAGATAAGAAATAGAATATATAAATATTATTTCTAAAAATTAGAATAAAAAGGCAAAAGTGCAGTCTGACTCTTTTTATAAGAAATAAGGTAAATCTTATTTTCTAAGGGAATGCAGGAGAATCACTGGTCTTCTCTTCTTTAACAAAGGTTGCTGTCTTGAGAATTGATTTTTAAAAACCCTTCTCTTTCTCCAGTGAGTTATGCCTTAATTTGTTGGATTCTGGAACTTGTGTTTCCTAGTTGCTTTAAATGTTTTTAACACTAATCTAAACAAGTGTACACAGGGAATGTGTGAAGGACAATTGTTGCTGAAAGATGTAGAATCATTTAGAAAAATGTTAATTCATATAGACCATTCTCTAACTAAGTGATCAAGACACAGAAGTTCTGAGAAAGGATGTTATGATTTGTATAACTTTGATCTCTTGGACTTACAGTTGCATGATAAAACTTTATTCATTTTCAATTGCATAGATAAACTTAGGCTCATTTGAAACTAATTTCTAAAATACCAAATAGTTTCTGAAAAACAACCTTAAGATTATCTGAGAATTTATTAGGGAAAGGGAAAAATTCCTCAATAAATTTATTTAACTATGAAGCTTTAATTTAAGAATCAGACAATTCATTAGATTGATTTTAAGTTAAAGACAGATATCTTCAGGTATTTTAAAAACTGATTATTACTAGGTTAAAGCACAGTAAATTTGTGTAAATAAGTGGACAATCACCAGGTTTTCTTTTTCTTCTTTAATGTGTTCCCATATTCTGAAGTCCACATATAGTCATAAAATATGCTGTGTTTTTGCTTAAGAGCAAGGCCAAAGCTGAGGACAGCATGCTTGCCAATGATTTATCATCACAAAAAAATGGATGATAATACTTTCATATTGAGGGACCCATAATTATAAACTTATATTCCAAGTCATATGTTGTAACAAGATGCATAATGTACTGTGATTATACAAGAGGAGGTTTACTAATAAATACACATATATAAAATTACCAAAGTTCTATACCAATGACTATTTTCACTTGCAAAATTTCCTATAACAAGATACCAAATTTGCAACTATTTCATCAATCATGGTGCTGGAGTTGAAGTGATCTATTAGAAGTTTAATGATTTAGCACTTGTCCCACCCAAAACATTTTGATAATAATTTCTGATCAAGATATTTCTCTTTACATCATCAGGTTCCTCTCATTCCTCAATGCTACGCCATGTGAGGCCCAGACATGTTTGCTATTATGCGTCTGTTGGACCTCATTGTTTTTCACTGCAAGGAAGCCCCTGACAGGCCACTCTAAAGTCACAGAAACCTTTGCCATTTCTCTATAAAAGCAAATTAAATGACACTGAAACAGACAAACAAAAAAATCTTTTCAACTGGAGTTGCCTAACACTATTGACCACATTGCTCTAGTAGATACAAGGTCAGTCCTGCCTCTTTTGTGTTTGCATTTTAAAAGTCACATAACTTAATTCATATATTATGCACTTATTATGCATAAGATACATGGATACAATAGGGAATACACAAAGATGAACTCTCAAGGAAAATACAGTCAGATGACTCGTTATACAATTTAAGGGAGAGAGGTAACACTGGGAAAGTCTCTTGGAAGGTATGTGTTCAGAGATGGGAGCCTGAGATTCCACATGTCAACAGGTGAGCCTAACAGATATCGCACTCTGCTGTGAAGTGAAAACCTTGAATAAAGAAGCAGAAACATGGGCTCAATTATAAATTTCATTTTAATTGAAGTTTGAGATTCATATAGAGATGATCCAATATGATACTAAAAAGATAGTTTGAGTCTTATGGTACAGAGGCAAGAATATGAACTTCAGGAGGCTGGGTAAGGCTATAACTTTGAAGAGTTCATGAAGATGCTTAAGTACAATAGAGCCATTTTTAAGGCTACAGAAGTTTCATCTTCTTAGTGTGTGATGTTTGGAGTAAGAAAAGCCAGTTAAGAAGCTATTATGATATAGGAGGTGAGAGAAGATGAAGGTCAGTACTCTGGTGATAGAAGGTCAACAGAGAAGAAGAAGAGAGAGCCCCTGAACAAGAAAGTACAGGTGACATACATGAAACTGTGATGAAGAGAAAACATTTACTGAGTGACATGGAGTGTGTGACAGGGGACACGGTCCTGTATCGATAGTAGATATTTATGTATACACAGATACTAGAACATGACGAAGAAATTCTGAGTGTATTACAAACTTTTCTGCTATTACTTTGAACATTTTCAAACAAATGCTTATTTTTTTCTATGCATCTTTGCCTTCCCCACATTAGAAGTGAAGAAAACGAATAACATCCCAAAGTACAAATAATAAGGTAGTTCTGTCCAGGTTATTATTTTTGAATGAATATGTTACTTACTAAAGAGGGCTTTCTTATCAAATAACTAACTTTTTATTCTTTCTAACTGAGGGGGGATGTACTTGGACAAAGAGAGGAAAGGAAGGGAACTGTGAATAGAAATAGGAGGCTACAGAACCAGACAAATTCTGGAAGTTGATTTCTGATTCTCAAACAATTTCTACAATATTTGTTGCAAAATAAATATGTTATTTTTTTATTATTGGACAGTGAAATGTACCTTGAACCTTAGTGTCTGTAAATAAGTGAGAAGAGCCTGTGTTAACTGCAGTGCAGCTAAGCAGAAATGGCTAATCAACACACTTTTATGACATGGTTCACCTAAATGGAAATAGGTTGGGTCTTCATAAATCACTGTAATCAGTTGTTTGCATCTATTAAGTGTATGTAGTTGGTCCATACAATAAAGTTTAATGCCTTGTGATTATAATGGCTTCTGTGGTTTGCTTCTGCCTTGTCAATTTGGGAGAACTTTGTGAGTTGCTCAAATTTTGAAAGTATTCTGTACTTTCATGATTCTAAATGCAAAATAAACTCAGTAACTTGTTATGAAATAAAGGGTTATATTCTCTTAAAATGTTTTTTTAATCGTTTCATACAGATATGTTCCTTTATTCTTTGAGTGTGTAATCATAACCTTAGCATTACATTTTGATCAATGTTATTTCACATTCTTAAATATGAAAATAAATTTGCAGTTTATTAGAGAGTTCTGAAACATAAGTTGAATTCTGTAAGATTAGGTAATGATAGTTAATGCTTACATATGATTTTCACTGCAAACACTATGCATTCATAGATTATTCTAACAAACTATGATTTTATCCTAAACTGGACTGCCAGCTACTCTCCCCCAGGTGAGCTGACAAAGGGAAAATTATTAGCTACTATGGACACTCAGGTAATTCCAAAATACCCTGGATTATAAAAACATCTTATTTCATTTGAACAGTTACTGAAAATAAATTAAAATCCAAAAAAGTCAGAAAAGAAGTAATCTTCTGCCTCACCCTTTTAGTTCTCTCTTCTCTGCCACCAAAGTACAGTACTTAAACAATTGTGATTCTTTCTTCAAATCCGATGTTGTTTTTACAGAAAGTTGAAGAAAACAGGGAGGGGGGAAGGGAATTTAATGTTTCTAATGCACCTGCCATGTGTCTGGAACTTTAAATGCATCATATATTAATAATTTTATCATCAAAGCAAAGGAGATGGAAAAACCAAGGCTCAGTATATTAGACATATTCTCTAAGCTAATATACCTGTAACTGGAACTTAAATTTAGATACCTCTAGTTGTAGAGATCATTATCTTTCAGTTACTTGAAACTTGAATGATGACAAAGTAATTCTTCATATGCCAACACTAGAATGGGTTTCCTTCACAAAAGAGTAGCTTAGACCTAATTAAACAACCAGTCAATTGTGTACAAAGCATAAAAACACTACATTATTCAGTAAGAGCATAATCTCTGCTATCTCCTTATTTCCAATGTAAACTTCATTTCAGCTGAAACACTTTAAACATGTACTTAAAGTGTTTCTGAAAAATTATTCCTCTTCTTCAATCAAATATAATACAGTACTGACTTTTTAAAATTAAATTTATTCATAAGACATTGGTTAACAAGATTATGTAGGCTTCAAGTGTACAAAGCTATGATACATCATTTGCACATGGTACTGTATGCCCACCACCTAAAGTCAAATCCTCCATCACCATGAACTTGACCTTCTTTATTCTTTGCCAACACCTTACCCGCCTCCCCTCTGGTAACCACCATACTGTTGTCTATGTCTATGAGTTTTGTTTGCTTTTCTTACTTGTTCATTTGTTGCTTTCAGTGTTATATCCCACATATGGATGAAATCTTAACACCTGGTAGAATGGCTATTATCAACCAGTCAGGTAATAACAAGTGTTGGATATGTGGAGGAAAAGGAACCCACATTCACTGCTGGTGGGAATGTAAACTGGCACAGCCACTATGGAAACACTATGAAGGGTCTTCAAAAAATTAAGAAAGGAATTAACAAAGACCCAGAAACCTTCCTATGGGTATCCATCTGAAAATTTTGAAAACATTTATTCACAAAAATCTATGCCCCCTATGATCACTGCAGCATTATTCATGATGTCCAAGACAGGGCATCATGAATAATCAAACAATCAATCAAAGTTCTCTTAATAGATGATTGGATAAAGAAGATATGGTACATATATACAATGGGATACTATTTAACCATATAAATAATAGGAATTTCAGAAAGAGAAAAACAGAAAATAGAGGGGGGGAATCATCAAATAAATGATTAAACAGTTTTTTCAAGAACTGAATGATGACATTTTAGTTAAAAGGGCCATTGAGAGCTCAGTTCAGTGGATGAAAACATTCTCATGCCAAGGCACATCATTATTAAAAGTCAACACTGAAGACCATGGAAGAGTCTACAAACTTCATGAGAAGAAAATAAGAGGTTTCATGGAAAAGGTAAGGATAGAGGACAGCATCAAATTTTTCAGCAGCAACACTTGGAAGCTGCAACATAATAAATAGAGCAGGACCTGGACACAGTCCAAAGAGAAAATAATGGAATTATGTTCTCAGGCAGTATCAATGTATTGTGACTGTAGAATCAGGACATTGTCATCCATGTAAAAAAAAAAAACAAACGTAAAGAAAGATAAAATACTGCCATTTGCAACAATATGGATGGATCTTGAGAATATAGCATGCTAAGCAAAATAAGCCAGACGGGAAAAGTATTTACTTTTTAGAAAGTGACAAATGATGGCCCCAGCAATGGCTATCAGAGCACAGCCACACCCATTCACTTGCATGTGTCTGTGGCTGCTTCTCCATCCTAACAGTAGAACTGAGCAGGTGGAACAGAATCATGCCCAAATATTTATTTTCTGGCACTTTGCAGAAAAAGTTCACAAACACCTACACTGAGATAACTGGTATTTAAAAGGACACCACATTTTTAAAGTCCATTTTCTTAATTTTTAAAATTTTAATTTTAAAAGAAAAAGATCTTGGTTAATAAGAATTTTATGTGAACTAGTGTGAGTAATTGCTCTCCACTGTATTTTATAGTCTCAGCTCCTCTTAGAGAGGTATTGATCAACACTATGTTCACTTTTGAGGACCTGTAAGACAGTTATGGAAAATGTGGAGAATGAACATACATTCTTCTTTCTAATTTTTGTTATTTAAACTAAACTATTGGAAATAGAGAACTGACAGTGACCAGAGGTGAGGGTGGAGGGGGATAATGGAGGAAAGAAGGGGAAGGAGCAAGCAAAGGAATGTGAATAGAGGACTCATGGGCACGGACAATGGGGGTGGACTGACTGTGGGAGTGGGGGGGGGGTGGGGAAAGGGAGAGCAGTGGGGAAAAAGGTGGGACAACTGTAAATGAACAACAATAAAATTTAAAAAATAAAAAATAAAATAAACCAGAGAGAAGATTGCTGTTACCACTAAAATTTATACATACTTTAAGTGAAAAGTAGTAAGTGCAAATATTAAAATATTTTAATATTTCCCCCTTGAGACAGCTTAAAGTATGCTTCCTCATTAAACTTCTTTTTGTTTCAATACAAAATCTCGCTTTCAACATTTTTCACAGTACTTCATTCCAAGCAGGTCTTTCTGAGTAATTTCATTAAAATAAATATTTAATTCACCTTGCACATTACTCATATGTTTTCCTTTGCATCTCAAGATGTGCGCTTTAATTATTAAAATTTACATTTCAAATAGTCACAAAAGTAGTTTGTCAAAATTTTCACACTCCAAAATAGGAAAGCTTCTTTACGATAGCGCTATGAAACAAGTAGCTTTTGAAATAATAAACTCCACATTCTCCATAAACCTAATGTCTGAATACTGATTCAAGTACACTAATACAACAAATTTTCTTATATTCTTGCTAAGTTTTAGGTTTTTGATTTATTTTTTAAAGCTTTTAACCTTCAAATCACTGTGCTAAGATTTCAATTCTTCCGACTTAACTTTTTAGATTACTTTAATAATGAACATTTTTGAAACAATGAAAACCTCACTTTGCATTACTTTTAATAATTAATATTAGTATGTTGTTTAACTATACAAGAGCTTTTGTATTAATAATCGCAGCTGACAAGTAGCACAGCCTAAGACATAGGAGAGACCAACTTCACTTAACAAACAAGAAAACAGTGGGCCAGAGAGCACGGGTGATTTACACAGCATACCACATCTCAAGTTCAAGTGTTTTGCTTACAAATTCTGTGTTATAATATCAGCTTTGAGTTTTAAGGTATACTGTAACATTTTGGAAGCATTTTTGTAGCACAACTAATCCCTCCCCTCTTTCCTGACTTTGTCTCCTCATGGATGAGTAATGAAGGTGAGCAAATATATTCCCACTATAAAGTGTTTTTGATGATTCTCAGTCACAGTCCCAGGAGAAGAATAATTAAATATTCAAATTGTGTAATTTGAGAAGGATTTAATTGAAGGACATTTTACAAGAGTGTTGTAAAGAGTTAGGAAATCTTCCAAGTATTTTTTAGAATACCAAAACAAATTCCAGAAGTAGGGACTAATAGCAGAGGGGCAAATCAGGAGATAGCGGTTAGAGGTAGTCACAAAAAATAGAACCAGAGGCATGGATACGTGGAACAGACGGACAGACCTCAGAGGGGAAAAGGGTGGGGGCTGGGAGAGTGTGGAGACTGGAAGAGATTAGCCAAGGAATCTGTATATAGCTCAGCTCAAGGGCACAGACAACAATGTGAGAAAGGCCTGAAAGCTGGGAGGGGGATGGCAGGGGCTGGGAGGAGCAAAGAGGGGAAATGGGGGACATCTGTAATAGTGTGTCAACAATAAAAGTTTTAAAAAGTAGCTGTGGGTCAAAGGAAATTTGGCAGGCACTGTGACCTTCAGTTAAAGGACATATATAGCTTGTTACAACACTGCTGGAGGCAACCTGTGGAATAAATACATCAGTGGCACTGCTTGCCTTCTTTTCTCTGATCTTCTGCTAGTGCCATCCACTGTCAAACTCTACCTGGAAGCCAGAGAGCAAGGGGGCCTTTGATATAATCCATACAGATCAGTTTTCTGGGACACAGAGCAGAAAGAAGGGTGGCAAGATGGGAAAGGAAACAAAATACCCAGAAAAATGTTTGAAGACACTGCCAGGAAGTTCAGATTGATTAAATTTAATGCACTTCATGACCCCATATTTATTTTCTCCTTACCTGGAAAACAAAGCTGGAGGCAGCCCCCTGCAACTCTGAGCTCCGTCCTCTCATTGCAGGGTTAATAGCTGCAGCTGGGCCAGGAAGCCTCGGCAGGTTTTAGCTCTGCCTCTAAGAAGCTTCTCTTTCTCTAGCTCCATTTTTCCCTGATACTGGCACATAAAATTTCGACACATTTATGTAGTAAATTTCTAGGTATACGTTTATTCTAAGAGCCAAAGGCTAATTTAATAGGCTTTTTTAAAATTGATGATTATTGCCATAGTACCTGTTAGTATGATTCTTTTTTTTTCTTTGTATTCTATTGTACATAGAGTACAGAGAAAAAGAAAAAATATTTTTTCTTGACAGTTTAGTGGAGGAAGAGAATCCAGACCAACCAACATAAAACCTGGGTCTTCCTAGCTCTTACTTTCTTGCTAAGATTACAACAATGAATATGATGTAGTTTCTAACTTCAATAATTGTTCTAGACTAGAATAAAATAATGTATACTGAGTTTTTCCCATGTGTTCAGAATTTTTTACAAAAATAAAATCAGGCTTGAGGGTGAAACTTTAAAAGGAATTAATAGTATTGACTGGTCTGCAATTGAACATATATGGTAAAATGTTCCACAAATTATCTCAGTACTAATTTAACCACCTTCAACAAATAACTTTAATACTACAGGAAGTTTCAGGTGACATACTGAACTAGCTATGTGGAAATAAGAACCATGTTTTTCTGTGAGGACTTGTGAGAAGGATTGGATTTTGAGAATGAAAAAGAATGAGTGGGCAATGAACACACTAAAGTAAATTTAAGAAAAATAATTATGGCAATGATATGTACTTGCCATCAGACTTAGAGCTCTAGTCACAATAACTGGCTTGCTTAATCCTTACAGCATTCCTAAGTATTAGCTACTATTATTATCCCCAATTTAAACAAAGAGAAGCTGAGGCACAGAGCAGTTGAGATGCTTGCCCAAGGACACAGAGAAAGAGACTGGTATAAGGAGATGGATCCCAGGCATGCCAGCTTGAAAGCCTGTTCTGTAGATCACTCTACACAACTGCCTCTCTATGAGTCCAGGATCCACAGACACTGTGTAAGCACTAACGCATTACTGTGAATGTAATTTTGTAGTCACTGAAGTTGGAGGATAGAGCCAACAAAATGTGCATGTCCATAATGGGATTAAAATAGGAGATTATATTACAGGTCTGACAAATGGAAGAGACAAGGTTATTTATATCAATCTGCATAACTGGAAAGTCAAAGGCCACAGCTTAATTGTCCTAGCTTGAGACTATAAAATGGGGATAAAAGAAAAGGTCAATCTCCAAATGGAATCTACATGTCTTAAATTATTTTATTAGTTAAAGTTACTTCTGCAATGATCCAGCAATCCTATATATACCCAAAAGTTAGAAAGCAGGATCTCAAAGGTATATGTTTGCACACCCACATTCCTTATAGCTAAATGATGGAATCACCCCAATGGTCATTGATGAATGAATGGATAAAGAAAATACAGTATACACAATGAGGTCTGTCCAGAAAGTATCCAGCCATGCAACATGAAAAATAGACATTTATTGAAGAAGACACTAGAAACATTGCACATAGGACAATGATGCCTCAGTCCCCTTCTAAGTGGGCACCTTGGGGCCTCACACAGTTCTCTCAATCGCCATCACCTCTCCCATCATATCTTTCTGAATCTCATCAATAGTCTGAAATCTCTTCCTTTTCAAAGGTGATTTTAGTTTTAGAAAAAGCCAGAAGTCACAGGGTGCCAAATATGGGTTTTAGAGGGGTGAGTCTCCTGCATGATTTGATGTTTCACCAAAAATCTCTGCACCAGATTTGATGCATGAGTGGGCATGTTGTTGTGATGAAGCTGCCAATCACCAGCTGTCAATAGCTGTGGTCTTCTGAATCATCCAAACAGTTTCCAGGGAGGAATGTTCAAGCTTAACACAAAATTTGGTGCAGATCCATTGTTCTACTTGCTTACTATTTTTTAATGTGACAGCCACACAGTACACATGCTCACTCACGGTTGTCTACTGTCCCCAATGACTACTACAGTGAAGTTGTCATTGTTCACACATGTGCATTCCAGTCCACTCTTCTTGGCTGCCAGGTTACATCTATGTCACAACAACTGTTCTCATTATGGCTGAACTTTTTTCCAGCCATACCTCATACATACAATTGACTATTATCCAACTATAAAAAAGAAGGTATTCTGTTACATGCTACAACATGGATGAACCTGGATGACAATATGTTAAGTAAAATAAGTCAGTCTAAAAAGACAAATACTGTAGATTCCACTTATATGAGATACTGAGTGTAGTCTCATTCATAGAAACAAAATGGAAAATATTAGTACCAAAGGCCAAGGAAAGAGGAAAATGGATAGTTGCTTAATGGCTATACAGTTTTGAATGTTGCAAGATGAAAAATGTTTAGAAATCTATTGCACTATAAAATAAATATATTTAATACACTGTAACTATGCATATAGAAATGGGAAAGATGGTAAAATGTATCTTACATGTTTTTTCACCACAATTAAATATCTATCTGTATGTCTATATCTGTATATCTATATCTGTATCCATATTTATATCTACAGTTGACCCTCAATTAACATGAATTTGAACTATATCATTTGCAGTATGCAAATATGTGGTATGCAGTATGCAAATTTTTTTCAATAAATATACAGATGTCCCTCTGTATTTCCAGGTTTTACATCTGCAGATTCAACCATGTAACATGAAACACAGATCTAAAACACTACTCTGAACCTGCTGTTGGAATTTGCAGATGTGGTGGGCAAACTATACATGTTTTTCTATGCTGTTTTATATAAGGGACTTAAACATCTGCAGATTTGGGTATCCACGAGGGCCCTGGAACAAATTCCTCATAGATACCAAGAAAGGTTGCATTTTGG
Source organism: Phyllostomus hastatus (assembly GCF_019186645.2). Lineage (NCBI taxonomy): Eukaryota > Metazoa > Chordata > Mammalia > Chiroptera > Phyllostomidae > Phyllostomus > Phyllostomus hastatus. The sequence goes on along the minus strand of NW_025333709.1, from coordinate 28,079,535 downwards.
GGAAGTCCAAGTTAGATACGGATTTTGACTGTGCAGTGGTTGGCACCTGTCACCCTCATGTTGATCAAGGATCAATGCTAATTACTGCTGCCATTTTCTTTGCAGACTGGGTATAGAAGAGTGGGATGTGGAATACTCATTATACATAGGAAAATTACAAGTCTAGTATGGTAAAAAAAAGAAACAGTTTTTAAATTATGCAGAATTGTAATAAAATCTTAGCTCTCATTTTGTGTGGCCATAGATAAATTACTTCAATTTATAAGGCTCAGTGTTCTTTTTAAATCTAAAACTTGGGGCTAACATATACTTCAATGGATTTAACAAAGATAACTTCTATAAAAACATGTAGCATCTTGTAGATGCTCCAAAATTATTTATATATGCCTCTGATATCCATGTTAAGGAAAATGCTTATGGGAGGGAGATTTCTTGAAATAATGACTTTTTGATCTAGGTTTGTAACAGGAGGCAGCATTGTATAGCAGTTGAAAATGTGACTCTGAATTTAGATGCCCAGTTTTTTGCTCAGCTCCATATGGCACTGAGAAATCTACTTCATCACCTTCAAAAGCCATATTTATCTCAACTGTAAATCTGGATGATAATAAATGTACTGACTCTAGAATGTCCAGAAGACACAGAAGTGGGTGATTATATGTATTAGAACCTTTCTTCTCCCTGGCCTTTCTCTTCTTAGAGGCAGAAGGAGAAAATAAATACTTGTCTTCCAGATCTTTCTTAAAACTTAAGGGTAACAATGTAATGCAATTCTCAGTAATCAGATGTAAGGAAGTGTCTGGGTGTTCTTTCTAGAAACCTTTTCTTTTTCTTCTTAAGAAATATACTAGGCTGGTATGGGCAATAGGTCTTTAAATCTGTCAGCTTTGGGCCTTCCCTGTCTTTCTGGAATTCAGATACAAGACCTGGAGGTGCAAGAGTCAATGTATAGACACCTGGCTGGTGTGGCTCAGTTGGTTAGAGTGTCGTCCCGTAACTGAAGGGTTGCTGTTTGCTTCCCGGTCAGGGCAAATGCCTGGGTTGCAGGTTTGGTTCTAGTGTGAACAGAAGGCAACCAACTGATGCTTGTCTTTTGCATTGATGTTTCTCTCTCTCCCTTCCTCTTTGTTTTCCCATCTCTCTAAAAGCAATGAAAGAATGTCCTTGGGTGAGGATTAAAACAAATATTTTTTTAAATCAATGTATAGAAAGAATAGGAATCATCATAGCATTGCCAAGTTCCCATATAAGCCTTAGACCCCCAAATTTCTTGTATTTCTGAATTTAAAAAAATCCACTCTATTCTTTAAGACATTGCATAGGCTTATATCAAGCATTAAAGAAAACAGAGGGAGGAAAACACTTAGCACAGTGACATTCCTGCATCAAATTATTAATGACAGATACATATGTCTAGTTGGATATGAACCTCATAATCCTCCCATTTCATATTCTGTGGTACTGAGCATATGGCAGAGGAAGAATACATTGGTATCAATCTACATGGAAGTACTAATTCAGTATTTTTATCATCTTCTTAACTGTTGCCAATAATACAGAATTATGGAGAGGCCATCATAGTACAGGTTTCCTCAGTTGTTACAGAGCTGGTGTTCAATATGACCTGATGGGTTAGTTGAACAGAGAAGAAAGCACACATTCAAGAATGCCCGTGAATATATTGTAAGAACTCCAAAAGGTTTGCAAAACTATATTTCTGTTATGAATCTTAGTGTTGCATTAAAATATTGGATGTGCATCTGCTTTGATCTATTTTGATGAGCTTAAAATATCTTGGGGGGACTAGAATGTGTAGCATATGCTCAAGCCTTAGTTCATTGATTAGCTTACTGAGCCATGTTGACTGCCTACTGTAAAGCCGATTCATTTTGTGATTAATCATAGGAAAAGCTAATAAGCTGAAATGCTTTTTCTACTATTCTGGAAAAATGTATGTTTCTTAATGGTCTTTAAATGGTGTAGTTTTCAACCATGACCTGCTTTCCTTAAACTACCAAGATGAAAATTAAAATAACATTTAAAGTGATAGATTCAATGAAATAATGATATGACTGGCTCTTGGAAAGAAAGTATGGGAATCAAATCATAACTCTACTGAACCAGTTGCATAGTAGATTGTGTTTTCCAGAAATGAATATGACATTTCTCAACACACATGGTTTTTTTACAATGTGATTTTGAACTTCTTCCAATTCTATTTAAAATTTAATTTATTGGAGTGACATTGGTTAATAAAATTATATACTTCAAGTATACAATTCCATAATACATCATTTGTGTATTGCAATGTGTGCCCACCACACAAAGTCAAATCTGCTTTTGTCATCATACACTCAACCCCCTCAACCCTTTGAGGTTCTTAATCTACAAACACAGCGAGCACATTAACATGATTGTTTCATGTGGCAACTTTTGGGGATACTTTAAGTAGTAATAGTAACTGCTGCACCTTTTTATTTTTAGAAGTTAAGGAACTCTGACTGATGGGACCCTGGATTCTGGAGTGATAATAATGCTCTAACTTATATATTTATATTATATCACACCTTCAATTTTTCTGAATAAATGTGAGCTATACAAATATTGATTTATCCCTTAATTTAAATGTCTTCTAGGCCAGTAAATTATCTAAAATATGATTTCTGAAGCAGCCGACTCAAGAGTGGTAGGTTGGTAGACAGGGTAGCAAACAAAAATATGTACTCCAAGAAGGCATTTAAATTAATATTTGTTTTAATATTTCAGGGAAACACATACTTACTATGTACCTGTTGTTTCCACTTTCAGGATTTATTTCTGTCTAACTCTACTGAGCTAGAGAATACTATCTTCATTATTTTTCTTGAACTCGTAAATTAAATCGATACTCTTTCTACATCCACCCTTGTTCACTGCAATCCATTCTCCACACAGCAGTTTGAGGTTTGTCTGTTTGTTAATATCAATTAATTCAGTTACTCCTTTTCTAGAAAATCTTTCAATATTAGTCCTTGAAACATTTATATGCTTGTCTGTTGCCATTTCAAAGACACTGAAGTAGTCACAACCAAGAACCTTGGCACAATTTATTAGTGCTGCTTACACTAGTCCTTCCCCTACAGTTTGTTTCATTGATCCTTTATTATATTTTAGATCTAAGCATAACTGTAATCTAAAGGAGGCATCCTCTGACTATGCTATAAATGTGGGACCTCCGCAATTATTCTCCATTCTCTGTCTCTGACTGACCTCAGTCCCATTTGCTCACTTTGTAGCATTTATCATAATCAGCAACTTCTGTAGATATACGTACAGATATTGCTTGCTGACTTGCCTGATTGATTATCTGGTTCTTTGCTGTAAACTTCAGAAAGTCAGGGGCCAAAGTAGTTATCACATAAGAGGAAATAAATAATTATAATTTAAGAGAATCATTGAAATAATGGTTCAAAAGAGAGAAAAGTTGTAATTATACCATAATTACAGTAAAATAATGGTAGAAAATGTATTTTTAAAAAGTATGGGACAATATATATTTAATCAGACAAATGGGCATGATTTAATGCTATCATCATTAACTAGAAAGAAGAAAATGGAATGAATTAAAATTCAAACAAATAATACAACAAATATAAAAAACAGAAAACAAAGACATACAGATATATGTAAATTGATTGACATGACATAAGTTGAATTGGTAAACATGGGCAAGCAATTATAAAGTAAAAGACAAAAATCACTAGTGAAACAAGTGAGAATAAACAAAATAATGTGTAACCAAAGTTGGAAATGTAATGAAAATAAAACATGGAATAGAGAGACTTGAGACATCTGAGAATACTTTATACATTTACACAACTGCAACGAAGCAAGGTAGACTACCCAAGATTGACATAAAAGTTTTAACTATTATAACAACAACAATATAAATTGAGGGGATGGACACTGGAACCAGAGAAATTTAAAAAGAAATTATCTTATATTTCAAAGAATAAACTAGAAAAAGCAGAACAAATAAAACTATAGTCCTGTTGCATAGATACAGGCAATACATTTTAATGATGTGTGGGCCATACATTTTACACAAAATTCTAGCAAATAAAATTCAGCAACCACAGACCTGTGGCTGACAAGGAATATTGCCAGCTACTTATTGTCAAGATTTTGAAATGGTAATGCAGTAGGGCTGTGACCAGCAATACTTACTGAGATCATAAAGATGGAGGTTCATGGAGGTTTCTCCCAAAGGCAGATTTCCATTTCCACAGGCTGCATGTATGATAAATTATACATATTTAAAACAATTTAAAACATATTGTTAGGTCAAGAGCTTTTAGAAATAAATGAGCTCATATATAAATGTACTTTTAATATCTCAAGGAAAATAACAGTCTGAGAACTCACAAATTATTTCTTTCAGGGAGTTTTAACATTATTAAAGAAACTTCAAACCAAGTAAAGTAATGAAAATATATGTTCTAAGGGTGTTCATAAATAGTATTTTTGAAATTTAGAAAAATTAATGTCATGTTGAATATTCTAATTTTACATAATCATCCTCTGTAATCTTACTTTCCATAAGAAAATTTTATGGAACACTTTTTAATCACTGTCAGGTTGAAAAGCACATTAAATTATTTCAGGAGGCTTCAGTTCTGCTCTTTGAAAGATTCCTGGCTGGGGATGGGTACAAGGTTAAGAATTGGAGCCATGTCAGTGAAGAAAATTCATTGTCAGCCTATGCTTAAATAGTGACAATGTTTGATATAGCATTCCATTTAATGCCTGTAGTCCTCTGAGGTACTTCCTTTAAAATAAAGTACTAAACGGCTTGGGTACTGGAGTTTTTCTTCAGGACGTGCTTTAGATAAATAACAGAGTAAGAATTGAACTTAGATTAGCTTAATTATAGTGTGTGCGTGTGAGTGAATGTGTGTTTACTTTTTCCCCAGTTAGACATGGATGAGAATAAGAGAAATGTGGTTACCTCTCTAAAAAAAGAAAAGTAAATTAGCAATTAAGTCACAGCAACATTAGGAATTGTGACTCTCTATGTGAAATAACATATACATCATGGACATTTTCTCCAAATGATACTGTTTTAGAATGATATTTTCTTTCTAAATTATTGAAATACCACAAACATGAACATACTGTCATTTCGAACATATATTAACAAAGTAATAAACTGAAGCCAAATTGTCCTCAAGATTGAAGAGAGCACCAACTAATGAAATGAGACTAAAACAAGGTAAAAACAAAGTTAAATTTTTCTAATAAAATGTAAAAAATAGAAATAATCAACTTGCGATAATCACAATGTGTTTGGGAAATCCTGCTTTTGTTTTAACACTTATTCAAACTGATTGCAATCTAACTATGACTTCTTTGGTGACGGTCATTAGTGCTCATCAGCCACCATAGACATGCCGGCCGGCAAGCCAACACACACACTGGACTCCACTTTTCTCCTGTTGCCTCCGTCAGCTTTCCCACTGATTATTATTTTTCCAGTTTTTCTCAATATAAAAGTATTTCTAAATATTCACTGAATTTTAATGGGTGTATTCTCAAGGTTATATTAACTACTTTTAAATTTTAAAGTGTTTTTGTTTTATTTGTTTTGTAAAAACCGACTATACTTCTAGTAATGGTAACAAATATACTGAGTTTTTTTGTAGAAACTGGGAAAAAGTGTACAGGGAGAGTCAAACAGGCCGCTGTCCATCTACTATGTGTGATCACATTTAATAAACCACTAGAGTTTTCCATTCACTGGTTCCAGCGCAATTGGGTATGGTCCAAGTAGTTTGGACCTGACTTTGAAAATCTGAATCAAAAGTACTCCCGATACATTAAAAAACTGTTACCCATTTCTGTTTCAGAAACTTCTTCCAGACACAGCAGGATATCTGTTAGTTTTAAATATTAGTGTAGAAAGAGTTGGAGTCATAAGACCCAAGTTCAGAAACTAAGAACCACCAAGCAAAGTGGTGGTTCTAGCCGATTAGGAATGAGAGAATTGTGTCTGTTTAATTGTGATGTGGTTGACAGTAACAAAATGACCTCATCTCATCAGAACGTCAAAATTTTTTGTTTTTATTACTGGATACTAAACTATAAAAATATTGTATCCATTTTTTAATGTAGCCTATTTGAAGTAAATACTAACTAAGCTCACCTTATAATGAAATTCCCTATTTGGTGAATGTGCAGTGGAATGGGGGGTGGCACATGTAAATGTGTGGTGGGGTTCTTGAGTTCTCCAAGAAGGAGAAAACTGACAGGGAATTACATGTGCAAGAGATTTACTCGGGGTAACGGCAGAGGACGATGTTAGAGAAGACAGGAAGAACCTCAGACCTTAATGCATGCCTGCCACCTGGGAAGGAAATGGAACAAGAGGAAGAATTGGGTAGGAGGGTTCTTGGACTGCAGCTCAGTCCCCAAAAATGGTTTGACCAGGCTAATGGGAAGTCCTCAAGCTAACTGACCTGGTGAAGGAGTTCCAGGTTCCCAAAGAAGAGACCTGAACTAGTGTCCTCAGAATGTCTGGTGATTGGCTAAAATCAACCGAGGATTGCGTCTTCAGTAAAAACATTGTACTATGGGCAGAGGGACAGCAGCTAGGGTTTTATGCTTCCCACAGCAGAAGATCTGGGTAGTGCATTACTATAACCTCTACAAGTAGGATTCAACAAAATTTTTGAACTAAAGGTTATAAACAATCAATATAGCTTATGATTTATTTCCTAAATTCCATAGTCTTGATTTTTCCTTGTTTTCACTTTCAGTCATGGATCATTCAAGTTCCTTCCTTCTCTACAGAGCATGTGATGGTGCTGATGGTTTATTGATGTCTGACTGCTTAGAGCAGACTGGAGAAGGATGTTTTGAAACACATTCCTCTATTATCTAAATGATAGTGAATGCAGAACTCCCCTACAATATCTATATTAGAGATGTCAATCATGGTACCCACCACACCCCGCACTTCTCAGATATAGCCGTTTAGGAATGAGAAATGGCTTCCTGGCCCAAAGGCAGTTATTCTTGGGGATAGTCTTCTATCAAGGATAATAATTTCTGAAGAAAAAAAAAGAGAGAATTGTGTCTGTTTAATTTTAAACACTCTGAGCTGGAAACCTTTCATTTGATCTTTACAACATGAACAGGTAGCTAGTCCTACTAGACTGTTAAGAAAACAAGAGCTAGCTATTTTCTGAACGTTAAGTAGTAGTAAACTAAAGCCAAGTTTTGAGCCTTTCCTAGTCTAATTCCAGAGGTCTCTCTGCCAGAACCCCAAACCTGTCTGATTAGTTACCTTTCACTTTGGCCAGTGTTGATAATCTAGCACTGTGGGACATGAGGAAGAAGAGAGATGGTCCTTGCTCAGAGAAGGGACTGGACCTGCAAGAACAAGTGCCCTTTGGACAAAAAAATATATGAGGTTATTGGGCCTGGTGGACAGTGAGGAAGCATAAGTGCAAAGACACTGAAGGTATTAAGAGGTGAAAAGCCGAGGCTCCAACTTAATAAAAAAATTACTTCATCCTTCAAAGTAGTTGCTCAGGCTAAGCACCTCAGGAATGGTTATTCCTGATTCCTATTGCTAATTGAAGCACAAATCTCATTGGCTGTTCCTAAAAAATACCAAGTTTATGGCTACTTCCAAGTACTTTCAAAAATCTCAGCATGAGAACAAGCCTCATCACATATTGCCTGGACTGAAAAGACTCTTCATGTGCTTCCTCTGTTCTCCACATCACCGATAGTAGATTCTTGTGAAATGGATGGAAATCAGATTAATTCAAATCCTTTGACTAAAATATTTTAATGACATTATTTCCTTCAAGTAAAAATCCACAATCCCTAAAATGGCCTTGAAGTTTCTATGAACTGACCTGGCACTACTTTGCAGACCCATTTCTCCCACCTCAGCCACCCTTGTTTCCCTGCAGTGTACTCACACTCATCGTCCACATTCGGGGCCACACCGTGTACTTGCTGTTCCTTCTGTCTGAAAAGCCCTCCCCATGATACCTTCAGGAAGAGTCTCTTCTCTGTCTTCAGGCCTCTGTTCAAATACCACCCTTTCAAGGAGGCCTTTCTTAACCTACATAAAATAGCAAGCTCTTCTCTCCTTTTCCACTGCAATTGAAAAGGCCTTACTTTGCTTTTCTTTTCTCCATGGCTTTTGGTGACAATTTTAAATAAATCAAGTGATTCTTTGAATAAACATTGTACTAAAGGATTACTACAGTTATTTTTATATAAGATTTTTCATAGGAAAAGTGGTTGTGTTAAAAAACAGAACCAGTGTTACAGAAATTCTTTTGAATGTATCTTCTTCCAGTATTCATTTTTATTAAGATGTAGCTCCATCTAATTTTCTCAATAAATCCATATATGGGACTATGGTTTACCTTTATGCAAAAATAATATTATGGAGGAAAAACTAATGTGTAAGATACTTTGTTGAATCAAAATAAACTACTCAAACAGCCTCATTCATTCAGCCATTCATTCAGCCATTTATACATGCATAAAACTTTCATTATGGTCCCTTTTATATCACAGGCCCTGGGTTAGCCATCCAACATGAAAACATAAATAAAACACAGAAACTGGCCCTTACTTTTCCAGAAATTGATTGTCTAATCTAATAATTGTGAACCAGATAAACTATCCTTATATCACAGCACAATTGAAAATTATGTCATATTTTATGTTCTTTGTAGAAGCTGTCTTTAAATGATTTTTCAATTAATTCTGATTTTTCAGCAATTCAGATAACATTTCCTCATTCCACATCAGTGAAATTTGATATTACCATTTATATTTTTCTCTTGCTAGAAACTGCTTGCCATTTAGAAGAAGACTAATTTATTCTTGAAATACCATGTCAAGCTAACTGGCAAAATTCTCTTCTACCTACATCTTTTGCAAGGTAGATCTACATGTTCATATTTCAAGGTCCTAAACTTTCACAATGGTTTCTGTATTGATTAAGTCATGAGGAACAGAACAACTTGTACTGTTTTTTAAAATAGGACTAACTCTTATCCAGTTGACTGTGAATAAGTATAGACTAATAAATGTTTGCTGATCAGATTTTCCATGTTCCCCCAGAGAGGACTTATTTAAAGCAGTAATGAGTCCTAACAACTGTATCACATAATATCAGTTATGATCTATATGAACATAATTGTTGCGCGTGGGTCACCGGCCAGCAGTGACCACGGAACGCTGTGGATGGCTCACCGAAACACACGTGAGAAAAAACGACACATGCACAGAGACAGACTAGTTTCTGTGGGGAAGTAGGGATGGAATGGCCACCCCCCTAGTGGGGAGCGCGCTGATTTACAGTCCATACCTGCTTTTATTAGGCTCATTTTGCATAATAATTCAGGTAAAGTACAGTACTCATTAGGGGGAAGTAAGGAACTATAGAAAACAAAGAACTCTGCCGGTCTATTGAGTTGGGGTCAAAGAGCTGTAAGACTGAGGAACAAACTAACTTCCTCCTAAGACCCTTCTCATTCAACTGAGAGCATTCTAAACAAAGAAGGTTTCACAGTAATTTACATATTCTTTCTTAGGCCTGATCACCCTGGGGAACCCGCACTTCTCAGTACCGAGCTGCACCACCCTGTCATTGTTTCAGGCTTAGGTGGAGCAAGGGAACTAGGTAACCCAAGAGATAAGGAGATTTTCTCCCAGACACTGAGAACTCAGGCTATGTCAAAGCCGAGGAGCGAGGATCCATCACCCCCTTTTGCTGCAGCCCCCCCAAGTCCTTCTTTTGGGGGGCCTCCCAAAGTGATCGTGCCTGGCTTAGGTCGTTCCCCCCATGGGGAATCTTACCCGTCTTTGGCTAACTGACCAAGCTTTTTGGGGGTTCAGTTATGAATAAAGCAGCAGAAGCAGCATTCCTGCCAGGGAGATAAGCTTTTGTCTCCTTGCTGGCTTACAGTTCCAAGGGCGTTCCCTTAGCCTTAGCTAGGCGGGGGTTTCAGCCTCTGATGCCAGTCAGAGCGGTTCCCAACACATAATGTTCTTTACATATGTTAGATTGTTTTTAACACATGTTCTAGCATTAGATAATTTATTTTCTAATGACTTGACAGCTAACTTCTCTATTTCATAGAAACAGAGGAATTTGGTAAATCAAGGAGTAATCTAGCAATTTCAATAAACTACCCATACTGAAATAAGTCATTCAATTTCTGTATAATTTTAAACTTGTCAATTTATAGCTGCAGCATCAAAAAACATCTCAAACTAGATTTTTGTGCACTGATGTGACAGATGTTCATTAGAGCAAGATGCCCAATGATACCAAGGTTTGAATCATCCTATCCTGTACACACGGAGTACATCTGTATATCCTGTTCCCCCCAAAATGCCAAATAACTTTTTATTCCTATAACTAACTTTTAGTTTTTAATCTCAAGTCAAAATTATCTCCTGCAGTCATGATGGATACTTTTACCTTCCCAGAAACTAAGGAAAGAAGATGTATAAAAAAAGAAGAATGAAAGACCCTTAATTTGGAAACTTCCAATGTTACTAGTTATTTTAACAAAGTCAGATAATTATTCTTTAATTTGAAAATATTGTAAGTGTTTATGAGTTATTTTTTCTTCCTAAAACTATGTTTGGTTTTCTTTTTATGAATAATACATTTTCAATCTGTAAAACATAAAACATTTAGAAAGATATAAATAATGTACACATTTTTATTTCTTTATTTACAGTAACCTTCATATTTTGATGCATTTATTTCAGCCTTTTATCTATGTGTACTTTTTTGGCTTCTTTACATAATTGTTATTATATCACATAGTCTACATTTAATTCTTTTTTATGTTAAATGTTTATCATAAGCATAGTATATGTTACATTAAGATAACATGTTTCACAGTTACTTTCTTACTTTTGTACTGTTTTCAAAACTTTAATATAACAGATCATGGTATACTATAATTTTGCCTAAATATTTTGTAACCTAAAAGCAAAATTACAAAATATCATTTTAGGCCAAATAATAAGTCATTTTTTTAAAGATTTTATTTATTTATTTTAGGAAGGGAAGGGAGGGAGAGAGAGAAAGAGAGAAACATCAATGTGCGGTTGCTGGGGGTTATGGCCTATAACCCAGGAATGTACCCTGGTTGGGAATCGAACCTGGGACACTTTGGTTCCCAGGCCGCGCTCAATCCACTGAGCTACGCCAGCCAGGGCATAATAAGTCATTTTAACAGGCATTATAAATATTGCCAAATTCATTTTCAAAATGGTTATATAAATTTATACTTCCACTAACATTATGCAAAAATATTTTTACATATAAATTTCTGGCACAATATTCTTATATTTCCTCATATTTATGCTAATGTAAAATATTATTTTGTTATTTTTCAATATATATTCCTTGCTTACCAGTGAAGCTTACCTTTTCCCATAAATAATATGTCCTCCTTTTTAGATCATCTAATTAGGTCTTTTTTCTACTAATCCATTTTAATTCATTATTTTTCATAGGCTTATGGAAAATTAGTATAACCAAATATTATCATATTTATTATAAATATTTACGCTATTTTTCCTTCACATTGAATTTTTACATTAAGAATAATTTTGGCCCTGGCTGGCATAGCTCAGTGGATTGAGCGCGGGCTGCTAACCAAAGCATCGCAGGTTCAATTCCCAGTCAGGGCACATGCATTGCAGGCCACAGCCCCCAGCAACTGCACACTGATGTTTCTGTCTCTCTCTCTCTTTCTCCCTCCCTTCCCTCTCTAAAAATAAATAAAATCTTTAAAAAAAGGCAGTTCCATGTTTAAAAAAAAAGAATAAGTTTGTATTTATTGCATATTATCACTCTTCCATGTGCTTTACCTATAATAACACACTTAGTCTCCAAATAGCCCATCTGATTGGGTGCTGTTCTATTCTTACTTTAGATATATGGGATCCATAACTTCCTTCCTGGGGAAGTTATATAACATTGAATGGCAATTTAGAATTCTGACTTGGATCACATGATATCAGAGCCCATGATCTGTGGCAGTACGTCATTCTGTCTCCAGATCTAAATTAATCAGAAAATGTAATTATTTTTAGAGATATATGCTTTGTTTTACAATTTGTTACCATTATTGATATTACTAAAAATATTTAATTATTTTTGGGTAGTGAACTACATGGTTTTATGAATTTAGATTACTGTGTATTAATATATGAGCTAAAATGCATATAAGTTCCCAATTCAGAGTTCTCTCTAATTGTCTAAATATACAATTTCTAAGAATTTGTATGTCTGCAATGATTTAAATGAATGCATAAGAGTGAGAATCTCATCAAATACTTGGGATATGAACACAAGAATCTCTTCTAAATTCACCATGCACTCCAACTTGATATACAGATCTAGTTTCAGTGAAGTAAAACTAAAAGCAGTCAAAATAAACTGTTGAATTCTCACTTAACTTTTTCTATCAAAAATCGAATTAAAAATATCAACTATGTATTTTTGAAATATAATTATTCATAACTATTGGTTGTACTATATTTCATAGAGATTCTCCAACTTCCCCTGAGTTGCCCAAGAAATAATTTTCAATCTTGAGATAGCAAGTACTATTTAAACAGCAAACAGTTTAATTTATTAGATAACATGCTGGTAGAATAATTTACAATGCACATTAATAAGTGAAAAGAATATATACAATAAGCCTTCCAGCTTGCATTTTTGTACACAAACCAAAGGCTATGCAACTCACATCAGTATAAAAGATACTACTTACAGCTCTCTAAGTCAAAGAAAAACGATCACTACAGCAAAGTCTATCGTAATTACTGAAAATGCTGACCTTGGTTTTGAGAAAAAGGGCAAACTATATTAACCTATCCAACGTGGGAAGGGATGTGTCATGTTATCTTCCTCCAGAGAATGATGTGATGGGCATTGTGTTCAGGGCCGGTGGTAATGTCCACAACAGGACACACCAGAAGGAGCTCTTGTTCTGAAATGTCAATTGTAAAGCCCTGATTAGTGTATTCCCAGATGAAAAGAACTATTTAGATCAGATGGCTTCAAGGAAAACTCACAAGAGGATGAAAATATTCTCATCTACTATGATCAAAAATGTAATACCCAAAAGAATATAGTTACCACTACATTACACTTCTTTTGCTATCAAATTCAATATAAAACTATGCTGAATATTTTCTCTTATGCATTATATAACTGCATAGTATATACTGATAATCATATATAATGTATTGAACACTTAGCATATGCCAAATCTAATTCTCAGCAATCCATAGTGGTGGATGGCGTTACTCTCTATTGTGAGGGAAATTAAAATATGCCTATAACACTTTTTGTTGATCCTAAGATACAATATTTAAATATTAAAACCTATTATTACTACTATCTTTTCACCATTGCTATCACTCCATAATTTGTAACTAATGTATATTGAAGAATCATGTGATAAATTTAATTACTGTCAGATTTATGCAGTGAGGAAATTTCAAAACCATTTTTAAATGTTTAATAAATATATAGGAAAAGTAAGGGAAGATAAATATATTGTTAATATTGACATATTTTACACAGTAAAAACAACATTTTATTACTGTATATTCTCCTTCAGATATTAGGGATAGTAATATGTGTAATTAGAGGAAAAATATTACCTATTAAAATTATAAATCAAACCATAAACATATTCATTGGCATAAGTTCTATTTAAATTAACAAGAAGAAATCTGTTGGGGCTGCTCCTCTTTGATAATTGAAAAGAAAACTTTAGCCAACACATTTACACAGTTTATCATCCTTGCATACAGATGCCTAACCACAAAGCAGTATGGGGTTAGGCTTGCAGGGAGCAGAAAGTGACTTGGGAATTGACATGACCAAGATTTGAGAAGCTGGTAGGACACAGAACCAGAACACTGCACCTATAGATGTGAAATAAGGTTTGGTCTGGTATATACCCACTAAATGTCTAAGGGCACTGGTCTGGGTGGTGGTGCCCACCATGGGCATCTCAAAGTACAATGAGAGAATGATGAGATTGAGGCCCATTGAGGTCATAGTGAGCAGGGTCATCATAACCATGGAGAGGAGGGCAATAAGGGTTTAGCAAACTGTTATAGTTCCTAACAAATTTAGAATGAAATAAGTGCAAAATCAATATGCTATTACAGAAATCTTGTCACACTGACTTCATACACTTTGGAGAAAGAAGGGGATGGGAACCCACTCAGTTCAGGCCTGGGGTCTCACTTCATTCGTGTTAAAGAATGGACTTAAAACAGAAAACAAAATGCTGACTCTGCCCACTGCATCCAAAGGTTTCTAGTATGCTATCAAGGTCACTTCGATCAACTGGGGGACAGGAAGGAAAAACATCTGCATCTGGTCAGGCTCCATTAATTGGCAACTCAGCAAGGGCATAGAAAGAAAGAGATCATCAAGCATTACGATTATGTTTATTATTTGTGAAGTACTGAGTATGAGAGAATAAGACCTTAAATAGGTGAGCAAAATGCACCAGTGTGGGAGGAGTGAATATATCTGCTTATGACTGTTAATTACCCCAACAAGTGACTGAGAATCTGCTAAATGTCAGGCATGCTTATAGGAGTTGGGGTTAAAACTATTAAAAAATAGTAGATGTTTACATTCCAGCAGGGCAAACTCAATTTTCCTTTTTCTTTCTACAAACCAGAAAATAAATTATTTTGCAATTAGAAGCTTTGCATGTATATGTCATTGTGGTGAGAGTAAGGAACACTGAATTTTCATGGATTCTCTTTATATGATTTCTTAGAAGGTTTTAAGATGTCATTCTTTGTATATATAATCAAATGTGAATTTTGCTGTTGAGGATTTGTGCAAAAGCTGCATTCCAACTAACTGTGTCAGGTTGTCCTGAAAAAGCCAGAGTACAGTTGAAGTTCAAATAGCATGTAAAACTAATTAGACTAGTTTTGATTAGATATCCATTGAGGATAGTTTAGTTTATCATGCATGCTCTTCCATTCATGAGACTCTGTCATCAAGTTTTACATGTCCTTTCTCATATTTTATACTTTATTTATTCCCTACGTTTTATTTTCTTTTACACTCTTCCTGCCCTTAAACAGATTCTCATTGTCACATCATATCAGAGAAATATACAGATCTTTTCCAAATTATACAAGTAATTTCCAAAATACATTTTACCAGTTTTCATTCCCACAAGTTCATGCAGGCTGTTACTTATTTTGTCACCTGATAATAAACCCTTGATATATGTTTATGTTTGCTACTCTGATTGAGGGTATATCACTCTGGGCTTAATGTGTTATTTCTACCCACTAGAGGAATTAATTGCCTTTTCATATAGTTTTAGCCAAGAATTTAAATGCTTTTTTTTCCATAAATTGATAGTTTAAAACTTTTAAATGTCTTTTGGTATTTTTCAAATTATTGTTGACAGTTTTAGTGTTTGTATATTGCTTAGAATGATCAAATACAGAGCAACACACACAATAATTAAGAAGATGGAGGAAAAAAATCATTGAAGCATGCCTTTGAGAGGGGAGCAGGAAAATTAAAGTGATGTATGTCTAGTTGGTAAAAACAGATAAAATCTCCATTACTCAAGCTGAAGGATTGGTTTCAGATAGGTGTGAGTCTGACAAAAATTCAATGGGGAAGTATATCCTGCTCTTGTGGGAAGTGCTACAAAGTCACATTGCAAGGTTGTGGAATATAATTCTACAACAAGGAAGAAGTGAGAGAAAAATAATATTCTAATCTACCACATCTGGTTAAGTCCTTTTATCAACCTGTTCCATTCTCTTGTTACCAGAGAGAAAATTAGTCCATGGGATTTAGAACAAACAAAAATTAAAAGCTATTTAATATTTTTGTATTTATGTTTGGTTCATGTTATGGATTACATACATAGTTGACTCCCATTTTTACCATGTAATAAGTAATTTTTCGAAAAAATGAAACCTGCTCTGGCTAGTGTGTCAGAGTGGTTGAGCACTGGCCTATGAATCAAAGGGTTGCTGATTCGATGCCCAGTGTAGGGCACATACCTGGGTTGTGGGCCAAGTTCTCAGTAGGGAACATGTGAGAGGCAACCACACATTGATATTTCTGCCCCTCTTTTTCTCTCTCCCTTCCCCTCTCTAAAAAATAAGTAAAATCTAATTTTAAAAAAGAATAAACCTCTTTAAAAAATAAATTAATAAATTAAACGAATTTTATACAAGAAATAATTGACAGTTTTCTCATTAATTTTTATTTACTGAACATCTGTGTGATTAATACTACTCATGTTAAAGAGAAAGGCAATATAGGAGTTGAACTTCTGATCTCAAGAATTTTCATTCTAGTTATATAAAAAGCTAAAGCATTTAATACTTATATAATAATAGAAGGCTATATAGAAGTAAGTACTGATTCAGTGTAGAAACGTGAGGGATGAAATTATCAAAGATGTCATTATGAATGAATAGGAAAGGCATTATGCTTCAAAAAATTAAGTACCTATTTAGTGCCAGTAGCTTTTAATGTTGTCATTAAGAAGCTTTTACTCTGGTGGGAATGAGTTCAAAATGGAGGTATAAGAGAATATTTTAAATGCATGAAGAAGATTAGAGAGATGTGCAAACATAAGTTGGAGTAATGAGGTGGCTGTCAGAGTCAGAAGGGTAGACCAGGAAGGTTTTGGAATGCATGGCTATGTATTCCACAGGCATACATGACTATGAGATATTTAAGTCTTTCTTGCCGGGTCTTTAAGAATAAATAGGAATTAAGTAGGTACAGAGATATGAGTAAAATAACACTTGGGAAAACAGGATGTATCTATAAATCTATCTGTCTGTCTATCTTTCTATCTATCATCTATCTACATACTTACTTATCTATCCAGTCCATCTATCATCTAGCAATCCATCCCTCTGCCTGTGTTCCTATTATCTATCTATCTATCTATCTATCTATCTATCTATCTATCTATCTATCTATCTATCATCATGTATCTATCTATCTCTCTCTCTCTCTATCTATCTATCTATCTATCATCTCATTTGGACACCTACAGATATTTTTCTTCAGAACGTATGAGAACATTTTCAAGGGATATATGGGGTGTGCAACTGCAAAACAAGATCTAGATATTCATACACAAAAATATGAAGTTAGTCTTCCTACTGTTCCTTCTTCCATAAACCTATGCTAGGTGTCCTGACAAGACTTGGAAAGCAATAAAACAAGAAATAATACGTGTTGGAGAAGATGTGGAGAAAAGAGAACTTTCATACAGTTCTGGTGGGAATCTAAATCAGTGAAGTGTCTATAGGAAACAATAGGAGTTTCCTCAAAAAATTAAGAATAAAGCTACCTTATGACTCAGGAATTCATCTTCTTGGTATCAGCCCTCAAAATTTGAAACCACTTATTTGTAAAAACATATGTACCCTAAGTTAATTGAAGCATTATTCACAATAGCCAAGACAGGGAAATGACCTGAATGTCTTCTGATAGATGGTCAGATAAAGCAGATGTGGTGCAAGTATACAACGAAATACTATTCAGCCATAAGAATGATGAAATACTGACATCTGTGACAGCATGACTGATCCTGAGAGTGTCATGTTAAGTAAAATAATTCAGATGGGAAAGGACAAGGATCATATAATTCTACTATATGTGATATAAGAAAGCAACAAAATGAGCAGAGAAAACGAGAAAACTCAAAGACACAGACAATAGTATAGTGGTTACCAGAGGGGAAGGCAATGAAGGAAAAATGAAGAAGTTGAAGGGTATCAAATGTATGGTGCTGGAAGGAAACTACACTGAATGCTAAGCACACAATGCGATACACAGATGACATGTTATAGAATTGTACACCTGAGACTTATATAATGTTATTAACCAGTGTTAATCCATTAGGTATAATTAAATAAAATTAATTTAAATATTTTTAAATAAAAAAACTTCATTTTAACATACTTCTCAGAAGGTTAGGCTAGGAATGTTAAACATTTACATTAGAACATATAAACTATAATTAGAATAACCGCCCTGGCTGGCGTAGCTCAGTGGATTGAGCGCGGGCTGGGAACCAAAGTGTCCCAGGTTCGATTCCCAGCCAGGGTATATTCCTGGGTTGCAGGCCATAAACCCCAGCAACCGCACATCGATGTCTCTCTCTCTCTCTCTCTCTATCGCCCTCCCTTCCCTCTCTAAAAATAAATAAATAAAATATTAAAAAAAAAAAAGAATAACCAGTAGGCTAAAATAGTCTGTGTTAATGGGTAGTTAAATAAGTAATGAATTAAAGTAGCTAGAAAAATTAAGGATTACTCAAGTAATTTTCATTGTGGGGTCTTTATTTGTTTTTTAGTCTTACTTTTGCTATATAAATTGTTCAACCCCATAACAGTAGAGTTAACATTGAACTAAATTATGTGGAGACATATACAGATTTTTCTGACAGATTATACATTACATTCTATATTTGAAGAATTTAAAACCTATTCATGATATAAAAAAACTTTCATCAAATTAGGAATTGAGGGAAACTTTCACACTTGTTAAAGAACACCTACATATAACTTACAACTAACATCATACTTAGTGATAACAACCTGTATATTATCTTTATAATATCAGACATAGAGCTAGGATGAACTGTATCACCATTCCTATCTAATACTATATTAGACAACCTATGTAGTGCAATACAACAAGAAAAAGAAAATAAAAGTATAACATTTGGGAAGGAAAAAATTAAACTGTCTTGGTTCATAGGTGACATATTTATGGAGAAAACTACAAAGAATCAACAATAATTTCCTGTAACTAATAAGCAGTTATATTAAGTTACCAGATGCAATGTCAATACACTAAAGTTAATTGGGTTTCTATCTACCAACATCAAATTAAAAACATAGAATAATTAAATTAAAAACAAAATATTATTTACAAGGGTACCAAAATATAACATAATTTGGGTTAAAACAAATAATATATGTGAAAGATATATATGCAGAAAAATATAATGAAAGAGACAAATTATTTAAATAAATGGAGACATATGGTCATACTCTATATAAATTGCTTTGGAGACTCAAAATTGTAAAAATGTTAATTTCACCCTAAATGATCTATAGATTGAAAAGAATTCCAATCAAAATCTCAGTAAGCTATTTGTGTATGTAAAGAAACAGATTCTGAAATTTTATGGAAAGACAAAAATAAAACAAAGCATCAACCAAATAACAAACATCACTTAAGAAGAATAAAATTGGAAGAGTAATACTACCAAACTAACCAACTTGAAAGCTTACTACAAAGCTATAGTAATCAAGACAACATTCTGTTGATGAAAGAATAGCCACATATGACAATGGAACAGAATAAGGAGTCTAGAAATAGACACATACTGATAACATTAATCCATTTTTGACATGGGAAGCAAAGGCAATCATTGGACAAAAGATATTCTTTTCAGTGGTGATGGAACAATTGACAATCCATAGGTCAGGAAAAAAAAAACAACTTGATACAGACATTGCAACTTTCACAAATATCAATTAATAATGGATCATAGGCCTAAAGGTAAAATAAAAACTATAATACTTCTAAAAGAAGAGAGGAAAAATCTAGGTGAACTAAGATTTAGTAATGAGTTTTTTTTTATAAAACACCAAAAGCAGGGTTATTGAAAGAAATAAGGTGGACTTTATTAAAGTGAAAATTTTTGCTGTGGGAATAACTCTGACAAGAAAATAAAAAGATAAGCCACAGAATGGAAAAATATTTATAAAAATATATCTGATTTAAAAAAACCTGTTTCCAAAATATAAAAAGAATGCTTAATATTTAACAATGCAAAAACAAACAATCCAATTAAAAAGTTAAAAAAGATCTGAACATACACACAATCTACTAAGATATAGAGATGGCAAATGAACACGTGTGAGGGTGCTCAGAAGTTTCCACATGCAGGCAAGGATGTATGTAGAGCAACAAGAACTCTCACTTTTATCTGGTGGAAATACAAAACGATGCAACCACTTTGGCATTCAGTTTGGCAGCTTTAGCTAAACATATTCTTAGCTTATGATTCAAAAAGCGCTCTTAGGTATTTAGTCAAAGGAGTTGAAAATATGTATCCACAGAAAAGACTATTTGAGAATGTTTTATAGCAGTTTTATCCATAACTTCCCCCAAACAGGAAGAAACCAAGATATCCCTCAATAAGTGAATGGATAATCTGTGGTATATCCATTAAGCAAGTATTATTCTGTGACAAAAATAAATGAGCTATAAAGCCACAAAAAGAGAACTTAATGCATGTAACTTAGTGAAAAGAGCCAATCTGAAAATGCTACAATGCCCTAAGAAACCTAATCTAAGATTACACTGAACAAATGTGGCTAATTTGAAAACTGAGCCCAGATTTTTGTGTATTCTGTAATTGCAGCTTTTCCTCTTACCATATTGTTGTAAAAGAGGGTATTTTATTTGCTGGGAGCCTGTGAGCATGTTTTCCGAATTGTGGAACCAATTCAGTAGTAGAAATATAGTAGAAATAGAACTTGGAAACAAGTCACTATGGGGTTGCCTCACTATCTGTAGGAAGACCTCTGAGACTTTGAATACTGATGTGGCCCTCAATACTTGGCTGCTTTCCACCCTGCATCCTGAAGAACTAGTAAGATGCCAGGAAACTATTTCTATTCACTTGTATTCTTACATCATTTGTTCTTGCTCAATAACAAGTTGAAGAAAAACAGATGTAAGCAGGATCTGACAAATTGTCACTGAAAGTTGTAAAAAAATGAACAAAAAATGTATTAAATGGGTCTGGAGTAAATTGGATTATCTTAAATGAAAAAACTGAAGATGGGCCCTGGGGAACTATAGGCCTATACATATCATGTCCTTAAAATGACAAGCTGTAGAATGTATAATGAGATTTAGAACCCTGCTCACTTCAGTAAGCTTGCTACTTGAATAATTAGAGATCCGTTTCCATAAAGGCAATTGTGCTCATCTAATCTGCCAGTATCATGTGAGGGCATAAATAAATGCAGAAATGCTTAGACCTTAATGTTAATTTGTCAATTTTCTATGCAAAAAGAATTTTTACATACTCAGAAATAGATTTGAGGATAGTGTTTTACTACAGGGATCTCCTTGAGACAAACAGAAAAGGTAATACAAACTTTTCTTAGAGCACTGCTATGAAAAAGAAGTATGTGAGACACATTTTGAATTTTCTGGTAACAATGTTAAGAACAATTAAAGAGACACAGGTGAAATTATTATAATGACATATTTTACACATGTGATTATATGTGAAATATGTTATTATAAATGGTAAATATTATGTATAATGTATACATAATATCCATGATATTATGGATTTTATACATATTATATATACATACTATGTATATATATAAAATATTTATATCCCAAACTTTATATTAAAATATCAATATAAAAATATAAATGACACTTCTCCAAGGAGGACATACAGAGGGCCCAGAGACATATGAAAAGATGCTCAGCATCACTAGCCATCAGAGAGATGCAAACTAAAACCACAATGAGATACCACCTCACATCAGCCAGAATGGCCAACATAAACAAATCAACAAATAAGTGTTGGAGAGGATGTGGAGAAAAGGGAACCCTAGTGTACTGTTGGTGGGAATGCAGACTGGTGCAGCCACTGTGGAAAACAGTATGAAATTTCCTCAGAAACCTACAAATGGAACTGCCTTTTGACCCAGCAATTCTACTGCTGGGATTATATCCTTAGAATACTGAAACACCAATCCAAAAGAACCTATGCACCCCAATGTTCATTGCAGCACAATTTACAACACCAAGTGCTAGAAGCAACCTAAGTGCCCTTTGGTAAATGAGTGGATCAAAAAACTGGTACATTTACACAATGGAATACTACCCAGCAGAAAGAAAGAGGGAGCTATTACCCTTTGCGACAGCATGGATGGAACTGGAGAGCATTATGCTAAGTGAAATAAGCCAGGCAGTGAGGGATAAATACCATATGATCTCACCTTTAACTGGAACATAATCAACAAAAGAAAAGAGAAAACAAAATATAACCAGAGTCATTGAAATTAAGAACAATCTAATAGTAGCCAGAGGGGAGGAGGAGGGGACTTTGGGGAGAAGGATTTTCAGGAACTACTATAAAGGACACATGGTCAAAACCAAGGGGGAGGGTGGAAGCAAGGGAGAGAGGTGGGTTTGGAGGGGGTTGGGGGGAAGAGTGGGAAGAAAATACAGACAACTGAAAAATAAAATAATTTAAATTAAAAAAATATATAAAATGAGTTATTTTATGGTATGTATTTTTACTGTCTTTGAACACTAGTATTGTATTCACAGCACATCTCAGTTTGGACTAGTCATATTTTGTGTTCATGCAGTTTTCAAAAATGCAGCTTTATAACAAAATATGTCAAAGAACAAAAAAACTTTCTAGTAATTCCACTGGTTTTGCAGGTATCTGGAATAACATGATGGATACATAGCATTAGAGAATATATGTAAGGATGTAGATAACAGTAAGCTAACAACGATACATCTAATATCTCATGTGAGCACACACATACACTAAAAATACTTTAGCTAGTTGCTTAAGTAATAATACAATGTATTATTACTTCATTCTGAGGTAATGGTACCCGTATGGTTACTTTGTACTGAAGTAATGGTAGTTACCATAAGGGTATGTGTGCTGTATTCATCTAACACCTCTTAAAATATCTGTTGACTGGATAAATGAAAGGCAAAGAAAGAACCAACCTTTGTTCTCATTTCAGAATCGTAGCCCCTACTCCAAGATTTTTTATTGTTTTAGACAAATATGCCTCTAGCTAAGCCATCATAGCATGGAGCCCTCTGCTGATATTCTAATGCTAGTAACCAAGAGTTAAGAAGACTCTGCTGGTGAAGGCAGCTCTGACCCTCCAGATTCTGGACTTAGATGTGTTTCATCATTGTCCCTATCTCCTGCCCAATACCATAAGGAAATCAAGAGGAGGGAGAAAGCAAGGAAAACAAAACCAAACAAAGTAAAAAGAATCAGGAGAAAGCAAGAAAGGGGGAAAGGAGAGGTAATAATAAAAAACAAAAATGAAAAAATAAAAGAGTAATAGAGCAAAAGTTAAAATGGGAGGCGTAGAGAGGAGAGAGACATCATCTCAGTAAAACTACTCAATTTGCTAATAGAAAGGTCAAAAGTCCTTTTCTTTTTCTTTCTTTTTTTTTGGAAAAGAACACCTAAATCTTCCACTCCTCAAATCTTCCTACTTCTCTCCTTAACCAAGTATTCAATTTTTGACAAATTAAACTTTATGGTCATTTTAAAGATCATTAACTTTGTTTAAAGAGTTTTGTTTTCAGTTAATTTTATAATACATGGATGATGAGATCTGAACATTGTTAATAACATAAGATAAGCCGTTATCTTTGTAGACTATTTCTGAGATTATCTGCATAACACATTACTGTTAATGGTGAAAAATTTAAAAATTACCTTGCATAACCAGGAAGTTCAATGAAGTGAAAATGTTCTGTCACAAATAATCACTATTCATCACTGCATCTTCATTTTCTTAATTTTAAAATTGAGGATAATAAACTACTCACAGGATTATTCTGAGGCCAGATTAAATGAAATAATAGATGTAAAGAACTTAAATACAGTGCCAAACACTGAGCAATAGTATTGTTATTCATAGTATTAATGTTATTCATAGTATTAATATTAATGCAGAAAATCAGAAATTGTTGGATGAAAGAAATTGTTATATTTACAGGTTGTTATCAAAATCATATATATGGAGAT
Source organism: Phyllostomus hastatus (assembly GCF_019186645.2). Taxonomy (NCBI): domain Eukaryota; kingdom Metazoa; phylum Chordata; class Mammalia; order Chiroptera; family Phyllostomidae; genus Phyllostomus; species Phyllostomus hastatus. Next base: position 28,055,605 of record NW_025333709.1, on the reverse strand, counting down.
ACTCCTAATAAAGCATGTGTTCAAGTTTTAGTGGTATGAGAGAGGCATAGTCTTAGCTTCTTAATTTATATTTATGTCTGTTTCTTGAAGAATGTCCCTCAGCTCTAATTTTGGAAAACCCTAAAGATCTAAGAAGAATAATTTAAAAGATCTGAATCATATCACCTTTGCAGGTTTGTTGTTATCATTGTTATTGTTGTTATTGATGTTGTTGTTGTTGTTGTTGTTCTTATTGAAATTCTAAGATTTAGCCCTGGCTGGTGTGGCTCAGTAGATTGAGTGCTAGCCTGTGAGTCAAATGGTCTCTGATTTGATTTCCAGTCAGGCCACAGGTCTGGGTCGCAGGTCAGGTTCCCTTGCAAGAGGCAAGCACACATTGATGTTTCTCTCCCTCTTTGGCTCTCTTTTCCTCTATCTCTAAAAATAAATAAATAAAATAAATATGAAAAAAAGAAAAAATCCCAAGGTTTAACTCCTCTTGAAAAAATTCAGTCAGCGCTCCCACTAAAAATAATGTCATTTAAAATAATGTCATTTAAAAGTCATACAGTGAAGCTAATAGGGTCCATGGCAAGCTACTAAACTTAAGGAATAAAGGGAAAGAACTTAGGGAATAAATAGAAGAGCAGGCCAAGCAGGTTTAGCATGATATTATAAACAACGATAAGGGATGTAATTAAAATATCAACACTTACAATTACAGAGGAAATGAATATTGTAAACTCAGACATTTATCAAATTCTGAAAAATATTAAGGAGCTCCCAGCTACTTCTGTCACTGTCACTCATAAGAGAAATGATTGTTGATATAGTTGTGTCCACTATTTATAGTTTCTAAGAATCTGTAATAAGCACACAGTATGCTGTACTATTCCTTGAAAATTGAGCCTCATTCTGCTAGTGTCCTATGGTTACTATTCATTACCTGAAATGCTGCTCTAGGGTTTTACAGTTAATCACAGGTTTCCTGATTATAATTATTACTGTTAGCAAAGTATGAGTTTTTTCATCTGTTATGCATTAAGTTTATTTTCAAGTTCTTAAAAATATTCTTAATTTTGAAGCAATTTTCTGTATAATGCATGATTTCTTAAAATTTAAGAAAAGACACAGCAACGAATGTTTCAATAGAGCAGGTCTGGATTATTCAACTGTAGAATAAATGTTGTGAGAACCTGATGCATATTATGTGGTGGTTCTTTATCTGCAAATCTTCGAGTTAATATGAGTAAAATATTGATAGAAATCAACCATATTTTGGGGCAGCACTTCTAAAAGAAGGTCAAATTAAGAAGCTGCATGAATATGGCATTTGTCTTTCTCTGACTGGCTTATTTCACTTAGTATAGTAAGCTCCAGTTCCACCCTTGCTGTTGCGAAGGTAAGATTTCCTCATTCGTACAGCCACCTAGTATTCCATTGGGTAAATGTACCACAGCTTTTTATCCACCCATCTACTGATGGGCTGTTTCCAGATCTTGGTTAATGCACATAATGCTGCTGTGAACATAGGGGTGATGAGTTGTGCGGCTGGAAATGTGTTTATTCTGAGTTAGCTATCTTTGAAATGAATGCCTCTTTGAAGTAGATGCCTGGGCAATCAAAGCAGAACCAGGTACTGGCATTACAAAAAATAAACTAAAAAACCTGTCAGGCTTCACACTACAAAAATGCACTAATTTTTAAAACATAATATGAAAAATAAATAAAATGAATGTGATCCTAAGTGTTCAAGAATTGCAATAATACCCTTGATCATCAAACAAAAAAATGAGGGTGGAAGGACTGAGCAAAAATGAAAAAGGACTCATGGATGTGAATACCACTGTGGTGATTGCAGGGGAGAGGGGGTGTAAGAGGGTTAAATGGTAATGGAAAAATATAATAAAAATTTTAAAAGTCTGTAAGAATTACATGTATCTAAATGAACAGAACAAAACTTTACAGTGAAGTGAATGGGATAAAACTATATTTCCTATTCTACATTTGAGCAAAATTTCAGAACTATTTATATATGCTCTTTTTTTTTACCATGATTTGTATGTAAATATTTGCCCATCTTTTTCTTCACTTGTTCAACAGATATTCATTTTGTAACTGATATTTGAGGTACATAAATGTCAGAAGATAGGATGGAATGTGTATATACATACTTGTTAATGTATTGTTTCATTTACTTAACAAATGCTTATTTAAAATCTGTTATATAAGTGCATATGTGTATATGATGTATGTGTCTTTTGCTGTATCCTTACTCAAGAAGACGCAATAACCTAGAAATTGCCTAATAATTAAAATATTGTATCAATGAGGCTAGTTTTTTCTGCAATAGCACACTTGTCCCAATCAGTGACTTAGAAACACATAGGTTTTTTACTGGTAATCACTCCACATGTTCATTGTTGGTTGTGAATACTGTTCCGTATCACCTTTGGACTGTACCCCAGGACTCAGGCTGACATAGCCGCCACACTCTCAAGTGTCTTTGTTCACTTTGTCCAAGGAGAAAAAAAAAAGAAATGGTTTCCAATAGACAGTTCATCTATGATAGAGTCACCAACTGAGTTATATGTGGGTGATACAAAAATAAGTCTGGCTGGAAGGGAAAATGAGAAGGAACAGCTGGCTTTATGAAAATTTAATGTATTCATGTACTTAAACATTCAGGAAGAATAGTTCTTATCAGTTCTTCTGAAAAAGTGAGAGGTCAGACTCCTTCCACACTTGTTAAGGCATAGAATTTGGGAAGAATTTAGCCAAATAAAGTCTCATTGGTTGTCAATCTGCTGTCTAAAAGAACTTTGAAAATGACTTACTTAGAAACAATGAAAATAACTGAAAAAATTACTGAACAATATGAAAGGGTAACTGATGACTTAAAGCCAAAAATTTAATATAGCTTTAAAGGTATATCACACTGATCTCTTCAAATAGCCAAATTCTACCCTGTGTTATGCCTTATGAAGCATTGCTGTCTCAATATTAAGGATGCTCATAAGTCAATTTAATCTGCATAATGAAGTGAATCAAATGGAATATATAGGAATGGATTGGATATTTTAGTATTAATCTGCTATTCCTACAGAGAATTTTGCTGTATATTCACAACAGTAATGATTTAATTAAAAACCTATTAACACTCACTCTTTGGTGAAACAGATTTGTTGAGACAGAAGACTGGGAGTGGCTCAGCCTAGAGAGTTCCTGAAGATTTCCTGAGGAAGACTGAATTGTCCCAGAACTAACTTGCAGTTTGGTTAATCAGCCAAAATAATGTACTTTTATTCCTCTTCATATTCCAAATGTTTTTGATCAGCCTGGCTGGAAGGGAAAATGAGAAAGAACAGCTGGCTTTATGAAAATTTAATGTATTCATGTACTTAAACATTCACCCAGGCAAACATTCCAATTATCATAACACATGAATAGGTGCTACCATAATATCACTTAAGAAATAGTTAATATCAAATACATGATTTTTGTGCCCTCTAGCTAGAAACTAGTTTTCATAAAGTGAATGACAAGAATGTATAAATAACAAATTTATACCCTAGCTTTGAAAAAAAATGAGTCATTCTGAAAAAATTTCCCCTGATTGCCATACAAAAACTAAAGGTGCCAAAAATCTCAGGGGCTGGTAAATAAATAGAAATAAAATTTGAATAATGGTCAATTTTGTCCTCCACAAAATCTTTAATTTCTTTGTAAACCCAGTCCCTCAAAGTTTTGCACTATCTTCCATTCAGATTAACGTGGTATTTTACATAAACATTTGATAAAATCCCTAAGTTGCAAATCATTTATCCAATCATGAAGAAAACCTAGCAGTTTAAGAATAGTGTCTTTATGTTCCAAATAAACACTTTCTTTCACTCCTGCTCACATCATGAAGAGTGTGTCAGAAATTTTCAACAAACACATGGCAGTGGACACCTATAAACAGTTTCCAAAGAAATATTTACAGGGTTTGCTTTAGAAGCTAGGCTGCCATGGAAGCAGCTTTGTTGAGAGCATACATTGAGGATTTTTGTAGCTCTGGAAAATGCATTTACAGGACAGTGGGACCACACTCTAAAAATTGATGTGGAACAATAGAGAATCAGTGGACTGGTGGGATGCTACCTGGTGTGACAAGGCAACACAATTAGGCTTCTCACAGGTTCATCAGTTATGGCAGGCAGATACTTGGGATCTATGCTTGAACTTAATTGAATGAAGTTATTATCGTCTTGTCCCATGTCTGCTGAAAATCCTGCAATTCATCTGGCTATTATGATATTAAGATGTGCAAGAACATGAGAAAGAGAAAGATTAGTTCGTATGCATAAAATATTTTGAATGTAAAGCAGGTCAGGGATATAAGCTCAAAACTCCAAAAGGCAAATGATAAAATTCATGTTATTTTTGCTACTTTTTGCATGAATTTTGAGAGATGAAATTGTCAGTAAAAATATTACTGACCATTTGGATAGTTTGGTTGCATTGCAAAAATGTGGCCTATATACATGGCCTCTCTCTGTAAGATAAAAATGTTACTGTAAGCATAATATTTGTGGAATGATGTGTACCTGGATTTCAGTAATGAACAGACATCCGAAATAAAGGTAGATGATTTAGGAATTAATCTTTACTGTGTCGCTAATTTTTTAAAGAAATACAGCTAGAATAGATTTTAGTTTAACTTAAGATATAAAGAGTGTAACTTTTCACAGAGGAGATTAACACAGTCTGAGATATAGAGTACGTGGCTATTGATCTAATGAATGTGTTCTTTGCCATACCCACAAGAAAAAAAGATCAGAAGCAGGTTTTATTCTCATGAGACAAATAATAGTACCACTCACAGTGTTGCTGCAGGGCTATGCTAATTTCCCCATTCTCTGTCATTATATACTCCAAAAGCAGTTTGCCCATCTGGAGATCTTGAAGATGGTAATGAGCACATAAATGTGGAACACATTAGTCCTATTGCAGAGCAAACCATCCAGAAACTGTTGGCCAGAGAAAGTGGTAGAACAACGTTCGAGGGTATAGCTGAAGGGCTGGATTGAAAATGACACCCTCTGAAGATGTGGTGATATCCTTTATGGTGTGCAATGTACTTTAAACCAATGGCCATTATATGCTGATATGTATCTAACAGGTAGGACCTATGGCTGAGAAACCTAGGGCTGAGAGTAGAATGAGCCAATGAGAAAATTTGTGTTTCATTTGTCTGTAGCTTCAGACTCTGTAGATATAAAGGGACTGGTCTAAAAACAAGTATAATTTTTCAATTTAGGTATTTTTTGATATTCTTTTTTTTATTGGTGCCCTGCCTTTTCCCCCATTGCTCTCCACTGCCCTGTTTCCCCCACTCCCGCTGTCAATCCCTGAATTTGATGTTCTTACATAAAAAGTATAAATGTGTTTTAAAAATAAAGAAAAACAGTTATTTATATTTAACAGGATTTTTTGATGTTCTTATATAAAAAATACAAAAATGTTTTACAAATAAAGTAGTCATTTATTTTTAACACCATATGCTTTAATACTTTTCCATCTATTTTATATATTAATCAAATAATCTTCTTTGATACTTTTCCATTTATTTATTAATCATATACACGTCATGAATTATAATACTATATAACTCCAATTACACTTGAATATGCATTTTCAGCTATCAAATAATGATCAGACCCCAAACTTACTCAAACGATTTTGATTCCAGAAAACACAGCATATGTCTCAGTTTCTCAGTACTTTGGCATTTTGATATATAATTTACAGATTGGTATATATTTACATAAATGACTTTCTATTAAGTAAAAGAAAAAATATGATGGGTCCAAAAACTCTAACAGAACAAAGCATGGAGAAAAACACAGAGGCTGTGGAGTTAGATCTCATATCAAAACTCAGATCTTCCAGAGGCTGTTATATGAGCTCTCTAAAAATAGAGATTTCTTCACCTATTAAAATAATGTGCTAGCAATAAGAGCTTATGCATAATTGTTTGTCTACTAATGACAGGCATTATGATATTAAATCATTTACACTAACTCATTTAACCCATGCAACCCTTTAGAAGAGGTATTATATAAAACCCCACTTTACAGAGTGAGACCTAGGCACAAAGGCTCTGATTGGCCTTTGGCCCTCCAGGAAGCATTGTGAGACAAAGGGTGGAGCCTGTACAGCCTGCCTTCACTTGTTTTAGGCTAGGCTCCTGAAGGATACCCCCACACACAATGCTTAGTATGTACTAGGTATTCAAAATCGGTAAATCTCTTAGAAGAATGCAGACCAATGTAATTGAATTAAATCAACAGTTAGAGTAGCTAATACTGAACTAACAAGCAAAATAGAGACAAGACTCATAGATAGCAGGATGACAGCTATTGGGAGAGGGGAGGTTAAGGGGTAGAGTGATAGGGCAAAAAGGAAAAACAGCTCATGGACATGTACAGCAGTGTGGTGATTTCAGAAGAAGGGAATCAGTATAGGGGGTTAAATGTTAATGGAAAAAAATATAATATAATTAAAAAAAGAGAAAGGAAGGGAGGGAAGGAGAGGAGAGGGAGACAGTTTAAAAAGAAATAAAAGCTAAAAACAGCTTCCTATAGCAAATCATATATAATCTAAACCTCATAATGTGATTGATAGGCAATTTTATGTAAGAAGATCATTTTCCATAAAATAATTTTCATATTATTTTCCTTCAGCCATTCCCCATATAGAAGATTGTGCGTTATTTTTCACAACTCACTACTTTATCACTATAAGATAATTTTATGTCCTTGCCCTTTGAATGTGACTTGTAATGCCTCATTTCCATGCCCTATTGATGAGCCTGGTTGTAGGATCTTCTCCAGCTAATAGAATGCATATGACCATGAAAAACACCATTCCTGAACAGAGTTTTAAGTTCATTTAAATTAGTTGGCTAGATTTCCTAAGAACACATCCAGAGGTAGGTTTCTCCTTCATTCTGGTCCTTCAAGAGAGGGAATGTGGTGCCCAAACCACAGCTTGGAGCAGAGCTGTAGCTGACCCACAGCCCACAAGTATTTAAAGAGTTGTTCTTTATGCACTATAAACTAGCAACATTTCCTAACACACTCTGGAAATATCCAGTGATTTATATCCTTGTTTGAAATATAGGCCTTTCCTCATGACGGGTCTCCGTATATTTTTTCTAGTCACTTCTTCAGGCATTTTCCTCACAAATAACACTTAGGGAATATTTTTTTAAAAATTAAAGCTTACAGAAATGTTATTTTATACTTCAGTTAGGTTAGAGTTGGGCCCAGTATCTGAAATCTTAACAAAAATCTCAGAAATATCTGGTATTGGTATCTGCCAACCTAATTTTGATTTTTAAAAAATGGTTGCCATTCTATTTATTCTCATTGTACCATTTATTTCTGTGAAACTTCTATACTTTGTAAATACACAATAAAATGAATCATCAAAACAATGCATTTTTCTTAATTCAACATTGTTACTTTTATGACATTCATAGATATTTTAAAGCTTGATGGTTTTATTTTTAATTTTTTCTTATGACTAAATTTGCATATATTGTACAGAAAAAAGAAATACTGCTCTGAAATGTATAGTATAAAAAGCTAAAATCTTTAACCCTATCCAATTTATCTTTAATATAATTTTCTTCATGGAAGCCACTAATAATATTTTAGTGAATCCTGTTCCCTCATACTTTCAATCCATAATCAAAATCAGCATCTCAACTGTAATTGAACAATAAAATAATTTTAAAAAATCAGCATCTCCCTCACTTCAAATATTGCTCTACACTACCATACTGCCTCTATCTATCTATTTATCTATCTATTCATCATCATCATCATCATCATCATCATCATCATCATCATCTATCTACCTACTTCCTGTTCTGACTCTTTTTTATTTAACTGGAAAGGTACCCTGAACACAGTTCTGTAACTTATCGTGCTCCTTTAACAATGTATTGTGGACCTCTTTTCTACAATAGTACATGTAGAAAATACCTCATTAAAAAAATGAACAATTAAAAAATGAATAAAAACATCTGGAAAAACATCAACATAGAATTACCTTCTGTGGATATTTTATGGTTAATTCAACCAGAATCTACAGATAGACATTTGATTTCTATGTCTTTCTCTTAAAATACCATACTGGAAGTATGTGCATACACCTATGAAGTACATTTTCTGTGAGAAAGAGATGTTTATTGAACATCACTTTCTGTACCATTAATTTTCCACTTTTATACACCAACTGAATTTAACATCTTAAAAGCATATATTCAAAATCTTCTTGGCAAATAGTAGTTTATGATGAGAGCACTTGCTATTTGAAAAAGAAATTTAAACACTGGCTAAATTGATATGTTTGAAATGTTCCTCATTATAGTTCAATGATGACCTTTGCTTTTGATGTGAAGGCAACAGCAGATACATGAGAATCACTGTGCAAATGCAGCTTTTTTTTCTTTACAATCTCAGTACATTCACTTCTGTGCACACTTTTACTTTTTCACTGAAATTATCTTTCTTTAGAATGAGACTTAATAGTTCCCCTTATAACCTACCCTATCAATGAATTCCCTTTAGTATTCTTTTTTGGTATTCATTGAAGCTCTGAATGTAGTTTTGATGAATGTTCATTACATTTTCTGTGAAGCAATGAGTAATTTAAGATTTTGGGGTGAATTTCTTCAGCAAGTATATCATAACACATAGGCTTCTACTCACATTTAAGCTATCACCTCAGACTTAATATTTTATCAGTTTTATCTTTTTCTTGATTATTCATTAACATTGTTATTTTCTAAAATCCTTCTGGTGGGTGTAGTTCAATGGATTGAGTGCCAGCCTGCAAACCAAAGGGTTGTCAGTTAGATTCCCAGTCAGGATACATGCCTGGGTTGTGGGCCAGGTCCTCAGCTGGGGCGCATTAGAGGCAACCACACATTGGTGTTTCTCTCCCTCTCTTTCTCTCTTTCTTCCCCTCTCTCTGACAATAAGTAAATAAATGCAGTTTTTGAAAAATGCTTAAAATGTTGTAATTTTCCTTATATTCACAGAACAATACATACAACACAAATATATTTTATATTTTCTTAGGATAAAATATTAAAATTAATTTTAATAATGATGTTTAGGTATATTTTTCAATAGTCTATTAGTGTAAATCACATGCTTGAAAGCAATAAATCAGCAGTCAATAAACAGAACATGTAAAATTGCTTAAATGTTTTGTTTTCTTGAAAGAAAATTACTGAGGTTTAAATAAATCTTAGTATACTATATACATTTAGGAAATTTTTTTCTGTTTTTCTCCTTCCCTTATTTTTCTCCGTTTATTACACAATAGATTAAAAGTTTCATTTTCTTATCACATGTGAATAAGTTCTAGGGAATTAGCTCTGTTTTCATTTTCCTCCATCCTCTTCTTAAACATTTTACTAGAGGGTTGGAATTTGACTTTTACTTTTTTCTCTGATCTGCATTTGCTTAAAAGGGATGACACAAATATTTGCTTACTACTTACTCTTCTTGTCATTTTAAAGAAATGTCTTTGAGCTGCCTCTCTCTTTAAAATGTCCAACTATGTTCCAAGTTGGGATCCTTGTTCTCTCTCTCTTCCCACTTTTTTCTCTGTGACCATGTACAGCAGGAAACTAGCACCTGTACTCCAGGACCATTGGACTCTGGCACACACCAAAAACTTTTCCTTTTGGTCATTTTAAGGAGATTGCTCATTAATAATGCAGCCACTTAGGTTCTTTTGTGGGGAGAAGTGTGTCTTAGCACCAGCAATTCCTAGTATTTTTATTTCTGTAGAGATGGAGGTTTTCACAATCCTCATCAATAAATTTTATTGTTTTATACAAAGTCAAAAAATAGCTGCCCTTATTACCTTGCATAACTGAACACTGTAAGATAAATGCCTATATTGCACATAGTAAAGACCAGATAAATAATTACTGAATGCAAATTACAAGAAGGAAAAATGATGTGCTGTATTGTCATATTTATATAAAGAAAAGAGGGTATTTAGTAAGAAAACATTTAATATTTCCAAAACTGAAAAAATGAGTCAATGTAACCCATCAACAAATAATTTTGCTGCTTGGAAATCTTTTGCTTGCTATACCTGCCAATCTAATTATATCTTATTTTTATTGATTAACCATTGATTAGGAATGATATGCAGTGAATGTTCTTTTTGTGTGTATGTGCATGTATAATTGCCCTCTCCACTTTAACTTACAAATGTAAATGACATGTGAAAGAAGATACAGACTTCCTGACTTTGGTTTAAAGAATGTCAGCCCTGGCTGGCGTAGCTCAGTGGATTGAGTGCGGGCTGCGAACCAAAGCATCGCAGGTTCGATTCCCAGTCAGGGCACATGCCTGGGTTGCAGGCCATGGCCCCCAGCAACTGCACATTGATGTTTCTCTCTCTCTCTCTCTCTCTCTCTCTCTCTCTCTCTCTCTCTCTCTCCCTCCCTTCCCTCTCTAAAAAAAATAAATAAATAAAATCTTAAAACAAAAGAATGTCAATGTAGGCTCTGATAACTATCTTAAATTGTTATTTCTGCTCATTGGATTAGCAGTTCAAGACATTTTAGCTATTATCAATGATTAATACAACTCCTCTGAATAATCTATCATGAAATCAACTCTAAAAAATGGGAGTGGATCAAGTACTTACTGGTTTACTTGTATTGGGTATGTCAGTTTGAGAAGAATACCTGAAGGCCAATATCCATGACTATAACTATATATATAAATAATTAGTGTGTCTGGAAAAAGTATAGTCATTGTTAATAAAACAAGAATGGTTTAAGCAACATTGATATAACCTGGCAGCCAAGGAGAGTGGACTGGAATGTGTAGGTTTGAACAACGCCCCCTTCACTGTACTAGTCACGGGGGTAGTACACACTACTGAGTGAGCATGTGTACTGTGTAGCTGTCACATTCAAAGTGACTGAGCAAGTAGAGCAATAAATCAGCATCAACTTTTGTGTTAAGCTTGAACATTCCTCCATGGAAACTATTTGGATGATTCAGAAGGCCACAGCTATGGGCAACTGGTGATTGGCAGCTTCATCATGACACATGCCCAGTTATATGTCACATCTCGTACAGAGTTTTTTGGCAAAAAATCAAACCTCCCAGGTGACTCACCCCCACTACAGCCCAGATATGGTGCCCTATGACTTCTGGCTTAAAATTTTAAGGAAAAAAGCCCTGGAAACTACCATGCTAATTTTGTCTCCATAGATTTGCTTATTTAGGACATTTCATATAAATGGAATGATACATTATGTGGTATTTTTTTTCACGGTTTATCAATCTTGTAGCATATATTAATATTTTATTCACAATATTCCCTTGTATGGGCATACCACATTTTGTGTAGTTATTTATCAGTTGATGGATTTTGTGTTGTTTCCAGCTTTGGGGTAATATAGTAAACACTGCTGCAGACATTCTTGCACAAGTTTTATGTGGGTGTACATTTTCATTATTTTGTGTATATACATTACAGTAGAATGCTTCAAAAGCCACAGTCAAGATAGCAAAGAGGAAGTCTACAGAATGGGTGACAAATTTTTTGATTCACATATCTAATGAGGGAATTGTCCCTAGAATATATAAATAATTCTTACAGCTCAATAACAGAAGGCCAAATAACCAAATTTAAAAATAGGCAGATATATGAATAGAAAAAATATACAAATATATTTGTATAAAAATATACAAATGTCCACTAAGCATGTGTAAAAATGATTCACATCATTAGTCATCAGGAAAAAGCAAATTAAAACCCCAACAAGATACCACATCACGTCCACTAGAATGGCTTTAATCAAGAGAAAGGTGGAGAGTTACCTACAGAGGAGTTGCCATAAGACTTTCAGCTGATTTCTCAAAAGAAACTTTGCAGGCTAGAAGGAGCTGGCAAGAAGTACACAAAATGATGAAAAGCAAGGACCTACAACCAAGATTTCTTCAGTCCAGCAAAGCTATCATTTAAAATTAAAGGGCAGATAAAGTGCTTCCCAGACAAGGCAAAGCTAAAGGAGTTCTTCATCACCAAGCCATTATTATATGAAATGTTAAAGGGCCTTATTTAAGAAAAAGAACATCAAAATGAAAGGAACCTCATGACTCTCACAAACTGATTCTGAAAAACAAAAGCAAACTAAGCAAACAACTAGAACAGGATTAGAATCATAGATATCATTTGGAGGTTTATCAGCTGGGAGAGGAAAGGGGGAAAATGAGGGAAACAATCTAGGGATTTAGAAGCATAATTGGTAGGTACAAAATAGACGGGGATGTTAAGAACAGTATACGCAATGGAGAAACCAAAGAACTTATGTGCATGACCCATGGACATGAACTTAGGGGAGATCACTGGAGGGAAGAGGAGTACTGAGTGGAGGTGGCAAAAGGAGAAAATTGGGACAACTGTAATAACATAATCAATAAAATATACTTAAAAAACTACCAAAATGGTAAAATCTGAATAAGGTCCAATGATTATACTTATGTCGATTTCCTGGTTTTATATTATACTGTTGTTAAATTTATATACAAGTTGTTATGCAAATACTCAAAGTTATATAAGATACTACCTTTGCAGAAATTTGGGTTTAGGACACATGGGATTTCTCTATGCCATTTCTGCAAGTTCCTGTGAGTCTATGACTATTTCAAAATAAAAAGTAAAATAAAAGTCAACACAACAAACAGACAATGAAAGACTTGAAGAAGGTGCTTGCATTATGTGAAATTAAAACAACAGTAAAAGACTTGTAAAAAATTAGATGATCACCAAATTAGCAAAAATATGTTTACATAAATTAGAAGCCTCACACACAGCTTGTGGGAACGTAAAATGGTGCAACTATTTTTGGAAAACAGCTTGGAAATTCTTCAAACAGTTAAATATAGAGTTACCCTGTAATTATGTGTTTTGAAATTATTTTCAGTTCCAAGTGTACTAAATTCATGAGTTATTTCCTAGGGTCCTGGATCTTTGTGAGGCTATACCTACATGATAATTGGTGAAAAATAGCCATGGCAAGTTATAAAAAATATTGTTTACTTTTTACAATGTGGTTTTCTAGCAGTTAAATACACTGGACCTTGAATAATTTACTAGCCATATTAATTTCTTATTCCTGCATAATTTCTAATAGAAAAATCAATCTGACATAGATGTTTCAGGATATGGGTGAGGATAGATCTATAGGTATATCAGAACTGAGGTTGGCTGCAGCTGATTATAATAAAAGAGATAGCTAATTATAAACCAAAGTCACTTTTAAATTTCCCATTGATTTATAACATTTTTCTGCTAAGTCTTATGTGGTTCATGGCAACAGACCATTGATTCCTTTACAGTAATTTTCAGATCTTTTATAACTCAGTATCAGCCTTCACTATTCATTAAAGCACCTTTGTAATAGAACCCTTTTGATTTTCTTTACAGCCTCCGTCTTCTCTTTTTCATCACATATAGTTCAGTGTGAATGTTTCTCAAATGTCAATTTGCCTGCTATGTGTCCATAGTCAAATTAAATCCTCTAATAAGGACTTTAGACTCTCTCTCTCCCCTCTGTAGTTTCACTGTGCAAAGATCACACAGACTTCATATACCACCCTTTAACTATTTAAAAATAATATATATATGCCATGTCTGTCTTCTTTCATTCAAATTTTTATCTGAACCCTTCAAAGCAAGACTCAACTGATTTTTTAAAAATGTATTTGATCTGACAGCTTCATAGCAGTGTGCCAAAGATGGCGCCTCTGCTATTCAGTGCCCAGAAGTCCGTGACCATTTTATCTTCATTTTGTACTGTAACATTTATTAATATGAAGTGATCCTTGTTTCACATACCATTTTTTGCCTTACATACTATTTCTGTGGATGTTCAAATTAAATCCTGCTTTCCTTTTGATGTGCTTACTCGATAACTGCTTTTCTTTGTTGCCAATGCCATAGCCATTTTTCATTTCCATTTTTCTGAGTACCTAAAAATATTTTAATTGGAATTTTAAAGAAAATAAAACTGCTCCTAATTACTTGCCAAAGTCTCAACCCAGAAAACATCCTCATGTATTACATACAGCTGCATAAAGTTTTAGAAAACACCCTCATGTATTACATACATCTGCATACATCTGCATAAGAATTTTAAAAATTCTTGCTTTTCTAACTCTCTACAAATCTGTAACTTTCATATAACAATGTCAAATCCACACACTTTTCTTTACAGAACATGTAGCTCTATTATAAATCACCAAGGGGAAAAAAATCCCTTACAGAACTTGTCAGAGAATATAAATTTCAAGTTGTCTGCTACCAAGGATCCATCAAAAGCTTAGAGAAGAGAGGTAATATTTAGAGAAGGTTGTGTAAAGGTAGTGAAAGGTCCTTCCATCCTCTCTTATTGTAAGGCATATTCTTCAATTCAGGTGCATCATTAAACATTAGAAATATCCTCCGAGAATCACTTTTTTGTAATTATATTTAGTGGTGAGGCCTTGACCTTCTTTGATTATTATAAGGAATGGACGAACACTGATTTTGAACTTAATATAAAATTGTTTCAAAACATTTCCTATAAGAAATGTAAGAAAATGTTCTCAGTGACAATAAGAAGATTAATTTAAAACCAAATCCTATTAAAATTTTGTTTCTGCAGAGATTTATTTTTTCTAATGAGAAATGTCTAGCATCTAGGTTCTCTGTCATGGTTATTAGAAAGGTTATAGCTACATTTTGTGTTTGGCCATTGTTCTGGGAAAGAACTTTGTGGTTAGTGAGTGCTGAAAGTTCCATAAACCGAGCTAAAGGAAACTCTTTGGGCATTTGCTATTTGTTGCTTTCATGTATGAGCAAATAGAATTAGAATGTGTCAGTTGATTACACAGAATTGACATATGTCAGAGCATGACAGCCATCATTTATTCTCATTAGAATATTTTAAAAAGAGAGCTAAAAGAAATGTATGATATAATCTTGAGCCTTTATCTTGAACTGTGTAGGGAAAATATTTTCATGCTTACTACTTTGTAATATTTCTGTTGGGGAATAGAAAACACTCTTTTCTTATAAATCCAATTTAAAGAAGAAAATTGCAGTTGTGTGTCAACAGTGCCCATCATCTTGCTGCACGAAAGGGAGAGAGGCCACCGTAAGAGAAAGGCACCCTGGCACTCTGTACCCACAGAGTACTCCAGTGTGTGCATTCTAAGGAGTCATATGTTCAATTATCTCAGAGGTCTGAGCTTGTTAAAGGCCAGAGGTCTTGTGATTAGAAAGCTAGGGAGCAAATCGGGTAAAATATGATCACTTAAATTTATTCTGTGTCTCATAAAATCTCTCTAAGAAGTTTAAAATTCTATCACTGCCTGTTAGGGAAAACACTCTTAAATAAGTTGTTAATGTAGATTATTTCTGAAGTTGTCCCATTTGTGAATATATAACTCACTGTTAAAATATAGTTTAATAGTTTTATCTTTCTTTACTATTATGCTTCTTTGTTGAATCAACTTTTAAAACACTCTTTTAAAAAGCCACTTGGAAATCCCAAGAAAATATTCATTTTTCTCCCTTAGAATGGAAGAGCCATTATGAAATACAGGGTGGGGCAAAAGCAGTTGTTCTTTTGGAAGATAAAACAACAATTAATACATAAAAACACAAGAATAAGCTATTTCATGTACTTTCTACTGTAAACCTAATTTTGTCTCAACCCGTGTATTATACATTACTTGTATCTGCTAATGGCAAGCCACAGGACAAGGTTCTAGAACCAGGAATTGGCTAAATAAGAAATATTACAGCATTAAAAATTATATATACATAATTATGTTAGATAAAAATGACACTGGTCTAAGAACTAATGGTTGTTTATTTGAGAGTCTTTGGCAGTATCTTGTGGTTCTTGCCTATAGCTTTAAAATATAGTCATAAAAAACTATGAATCATCCCTCTATTTCTGAACAAGCTTAATCTGCATTGAAAAAAACATATGTCATTATAACAAAACTTAACCAAAAAATACTTCATGTGTCAGTTTTTTAAAAGCCTGGGCTTAGAGTGACAGAGAAAATTCTGATATCATGTAAGAAGTACTGTTTTTGAAAGATTTAAAATTAAAAACACAGTGGGGAAGTTCAGGAAATCATCAAACCTAGCAATTCATTTTGTGGGATCCTGGCAAGTTCAAGATGTCTGTTATGAGAAGGAAGAAAGACCATTAGTCTATCTGAGGTCAAGATTCATTTTTCTTCACTCATTTTCAAGTCTTTCTTTCAGGAATTAAATGATTAACACCTAACCTGCAGATCACTTCACACTCCCTGTATGATTAAATACTGGAAAAATCAAGAACAGGCTTTAAGAGTAGTATGAATGAAGAGCAGTTAGAAGATGAACCATTTTTAAAACCAGAATATAATTAAAAAATAAAGTCTAGAAAATCTTGTGCTATAAGATTAAGGGATAATAGTGAAAATTAAGTCAAGTTGGGATTGGCAGCACTAGGATCTAGTGATAAAAATCTCATTTCAACCTAGTTATGGTCCAGGCAGCAGGCAGAATGCTAATTTAATTCAATTAAGCAGTTCTATTAAAAAATAAAGTTTCTCATGACATATGCTGAAAACTTCTGATACTAATAGACAGCCTATCTGGACTGCTAGGGGCAGGTGGGGCCGCCAGGGGAGATGGTGCGAGGACGTGGGAATAGAACCTGAAGCCACTCTGCCCAGAGCCATGCTCCTTGGGCACTGAGGGTGTGATGGGAGCCAGACAATACCTTCGAAACTGCCCAGGGCCATGGCAAGTACGTCGACTTTCTCAGCACTTCCCTGGGACTGTGAGTCCACTTTGAACTGAGCTCCTGCCTTGTGGATGCTCAATCCTGGGTGCAGAGGTCTTGCTCCTGGCTGCAAATGCCTGGCCTCTCCTGCTGAAGCCACCCTCCTCGCTGCCTGAGAAGCTGTACAGGCTTCCAGTGTCCTGTTACTGAGGATTTGTTTCCGTCTCTCTCAGTCAGTGGGCCCTGAGTGATTGTATCTCATTTGAAAAGGGGCCTAGGGAATGGGAGGCATGGAGCTGATGGAGCAGCACGGAAGTCGTTCCTGCCCCTGGGTAAAACCACAGCAAGAGGAAGTTTTACACTGAGCCTGAGTAAGGCTAGCAAGATAAGTGGATGAGGGAAATGCCCTCTTCCAGGACCAGATTTGGGGTGGGACTAAAGAAAGGCAAGCACATGCATAATAGAAGTCGAAATGGCAGCAGGAAGAGTGCTGACCAAAGAGGTATGTCAGTCTAGCCTGGCAAAAAGAAAAGGATTGGTTGGAAGGTGGACCCAACCAAAACACGTGTAAGTTTAGGAAGTTAATTGGCCATTCAAAGAAAGCACCTGGTTGGTCCCACACGTGGAACTAATACAAACCCAGGGAGACAAAGAAATTTTCTCTTACTTGTGGCTCGTTGCTCAGGATCTGCACTCAGCTGGTGCGGTGGTCTGTCTTCTCCACGGGTCACGTGACCTTAGCAGTCATATGGCCCATGGCTTCCAGGAGGGTGCCCCCGCCACTCTCTCTCCAGCCTGGTGGAGGATTCACAGGTGCATTTTGCATTGTCGAGCCCAGGAGCATGTTTTTATACTTTTTAAAAATAATTTCTAGATTGTAACTGGAAATAAATGAAAAACCATGTATTTTATTATGTAAGTATAGTAATGCAAATTTACTGTTATTATTATTATTATTATTATTGCACATCAGCACATATCAGTAATGAATGTACCTCTCGGATACACTCGAACTACATGGTGATTTTTTTGACTGTGACCTCCACAGGGTTAGAAACAAGATGAAAACATGTATTTGTACACAGCTGGCTTGTGTCTTTTCCTGTTCTCACTTGCTATAAGAATTTGTCTATGGATCCTCTGACACTCTGGTACTCCTTCTGCAATTGGCCACCTGACTTCCAAAGAGTGACTGGGAAAACCATATCACTTGGAAGTATGCTTGTTTTCATTTTTTCAATAAAATTCTATGAGAAAAAGTTAACGGTTCCTGCTGTTTCTGTTAGCTGTATGTTTCTGCAAATATTCAGCCCAAAGCAATTTTTATTTCTGTAAAGGGAATAGGTTTATAATCATGCCTAGGGCTCTTCACAAACAAATCATCCTCTCATACACTGACCTTGGGTAAAGAAGGGTGTAGTGGATAATCAAAGTTTTGGAAAAGATTTTATAGGTTAGTTGGTTTTTGCATCCCCTAAGGCATATGGGGCATCTTAAAATTTCAAAGTTCTTTTGTCTTTTATGCTGGGAATAGAGTATCTCAAAATTTTCCCCTCACAGTTCTAAAGACTTCCAGTGTTGCTGCCAATGACACCCCTTTTAGCCTCAACATAAAAACATTGGTCCTGTTAGTGTAGGGTAACACTAACCCTGATGCTCTCCTTATTTTGGAGGCAGGTCATGGCCTCATTACTGTCTATACGTCTTTTGTTCAACTTTATGACTTGATCCTTATGTGTATAAAATCAACACACTTGAAGACCTTGTGATTTCCCTAAGACTGGGTCAAAGTGCAAAATTAGAGGGACTACTTAATATCAAGTTCTAAAGCATCCCTTCTTAATGGTGATTATGGAATTAATTCAAATGACTTCATAGTCCTATGTTTAATCAAAATTAATGAATTCATCACCAGTGCACTGATTTATATGTGTGATTAAAACTAAAAAGGTCATTCTCATCATTTTCCACCTCTTTTAATCTTGGGTTTTCTATTAAGGAAAGTAGATTTAATACCTCTTGAAAAGAGATGTTTCTTTTCCTTGTGTGAATCAATTTAAATCTCTATGAATAGATTTTCCTTAGTTTCTAATGAACTTAAAAAGGATTCACTAAAAGGGGATCCAGTCTGTATCTCGTTTTTCTAAAAGCATGTCCTAGAGAAGAGCTGTATGTCCCCACAGCACTCCAGGAACATTTCTGTCATCGTGTCTAACAGTAAGAGAAATATTATCTCTTTAAGCATCTGTTTCTGTCCCCCCTTTTTCTCATCATTGCGTTGAAATTTGTGAATAAAAGGGACTGTCTTTTTTTAAAAGATTTTATTTATTTATTTTTAGAGAGGGAAGGGAGGGAGATAGAGAGAGAGAGAAACATCAATGTGTGGTTGCTGGGGGTTATGGCCTGCAACCCAGGAATGTACCCTGGCTGGGAATTGAACCTGCAACACTTTGGTTCGCAGCCCGCGCTCAATCCACTGAGCTACGCCAGCCAGGGCTGGGACTGTCTTATATACTTTATATTCTCTGTGATTAGTGAATGATAGTACTTAGCAGCCTCTTAATTGTATTTATTGATTAAATAGATACATGATTAGTTTATACAATTAGATTATAAACTAACTTATACTTTCTATATCTCATAATTGTTTCTCTTATGCCAGGAAAAGTTTGTCTTTCTCAAATCTGAATGTTGGTTATCACATATAACTGAAAACATAAAAGACAAGAAATGCATATTTTCTGTTAAAGAGAAAGAGAAAAAATATATATACAGGGTATGCATCTTCTTTTATTAGTTTTCTCTCAGTACTACAGCAAATCATCACAGTACTGACAACTTTAAATAACACAGATTTATATTACTGCAGTACTTGGGTCAAAAGTTCAAATTGGGTCGCACTGGGACATAATCAAGCTCTTGTCAGGTCTGTGATTTGCCTTTTTTTTTCTTTCTGGAGTCACTGGAGAGAAGACATTCTCGCGCCTTTTCCAGCTTCTCAGAGCCACCCACTTTCCTTTGCAACTGGTCCTCTTTGTACCTTTTCAAAGCCAGCAATTTTGGATTGAGTTCTTATTTTGTCACATGTCTGGGCCTTCAATTTCCTGCTTCTCTTTTTTTAAAAGAGTCCTTACGGCTAGATTCAATTTATGTGTATGAGTAGGATATTCTCCCCACAATAAGGCCCTCAACTTACTCACATCTGCTAAGTCCTTTTCCATGTTAGGGAACATATTCACAGGTTCCCGAGATAAGGATATGAACATCTTCAGGGAGCCAGTATTCTGCCTAATACATGTCTCATTCCAGGTTGGAACACAATGGTTCTCTACCAGGAAAATAATTTAGGGACACATAATTCTTGATAACATCAGAGAATAAGGAATTGTCATTTAGTGAGTAGCAGCAATGTAATAGAAATTACTGTTCTGTTCCTATAAATTACCACAAAAAGTCATTATACACTAAATGTGTGCATTAAGTATTTTCCATGTAGCTACCACTTTACTTGGAAGACACTGGGCAAAAAGTGGTTCACTAGACAGTCAAGTCTCTCCCCTCATGCCTTTCATATTCTAATGCATTTGATGTCAATATAAAAAGTGAACAAGCAAACAAATAAGTTGATTGTTATTGAGAAATGTTTACAGAGAGAACAGACATTGTAATTTGTTACAAAATTATAGACAAATACACTTTAAGTATAATGGCAATATGTGAACAGATTTTTATATTAATGCTATAAAATAACTGTTAATTATGAAAGACCTGATATATAAATTATTACTCTCACTCTATAGTAAAAGGAAGAACCTAATTGTATAATTTGTCCTGGGTGATATCGCGACTATAATGACAAAGCTGAAAATTAAACACAGATCTTTTAACTAAAAGTGAAAGGTACTTTTCATAAAACCAAATTGACAGTAGGTAGTGGATACTTTGTTGTACACCAGGACTTCCCAAGATGTTGTGGAGGTATTGATTCTGTATCCTCTCCACACTGGGGATATTTGGCAATAGTTATGACAACATTATTGGTGGTCACAACATGGACAAAAATGCTATTGTCATCTAGTGGGTCAGCTTAGGGATGCTGCAACACATTCTATAACACTCAGGACCCAACAACATGGGTCCAGCCCAAATTGTCAGGGGTATTGAGACTGAGACACTGTGGTCTGTACAGACATAATGGACAGGGCAAATCTAGGAAACATGGCTTATTGTCACCTTGGAATTTTAGACATGAAATTCTGTGATCCTTGAAAAGCATTTGTAAAGTGAGGTACTCAATGAATGATAACAGTTAGGCAATATCGGTGATAATGATGATGAATATTAATTTATATACATAAGAATAAAATGGGAGTGAAGAGGAGAGTCAAGGGCCTGACAGAAAGCCTTGTCTATCATCACAGATTCCGGGTAAGTCTAATTTCAGTTGGCAGATATGATTTGGCTCTCAAATATTATTGCTCCTAGAAAGCCCTATACCTGATGTCAGTCTAATTCAAATATTGATCTCATTCTACAGCCAGAGCCTGACATCATCCTTTTACTCAGATGGCTGAGGAATAGGTCATCATGACTACTGCTACTTTCACTGACAGACTTTAGTGGTACTGGGTGGAAATTTGGTGATGTTTACTGTTAAAAATGAATATTTTCATGTGCAACTGGTGAGGAAGATGGCAATTTTACACTTAAAGTGTGCGTTGAAACTTTCAAACACTTGTTGTGTATATGATCTCTTTTGACCTTATCCAGCCTTGTAAATTATTTATACCAGTTCTTTTCTATGATCTTTTTTTAGATAATAAATCTAAATGTGGATATTTGTGTGTCTTTTTACTATTTCTTAAAATAACATAGTTGCAATAAAAAAATCTGAACTATATCCTTGATCAAGTGACCTTTCTTTCTTTCTTTTTTTCTTTTTTTTTTCCATTTTCATTTTTATTTTTTATTAAATACTTTTTAATTTTATTGTTGTTCAAGTACAGTTTTCTGCCTTTCCCCCCTACTCCTCCCCACCACCCCACCCTCCCTCACCTCCCTCCCCTGTTTCCACCTGCCTTGTTTTTGCTCATGTGTCCTTTATAGTTGTTCCTGTAAACCCTTCCCCCTTCCCCCTCTTATCTCCTCCCCTCTCCCCTCTGGTTGCTGTCAGTTTGTTCTTAATTTAAATGTCTTAGGTTATATTTTGCTTGCTTGTTTGTTTTGTTGATTAGGCTCCAGTTAAAGGTGAGATCATATGGTATTTGTCTTTCACCATCTGGCTTATTTCATTTAACATAATGCTCTCCAGTTCCATCCATGCTGTCACAAAGGGTAGGAGCTCCTTCTTCCTTTCTGCTGCATAGTATTCCATTGTGTAGATGTACCATTGTTTTTTGATCCACTAACTAGTCAATGAATTGGCACTTAGGGTGTTTCCAGCACTTGGCTGCTGTAAACTGCACTGTTATGACCTTTGTGGTGCATACAGACATGTAAATAAAGAACAAACTGATGGTAACCAGAGGAGTGGAGGGAGGGGGATAATGGGGGAAAGAAGGGGAGAGATTGTCAAGGAATATATATATATATATATGAAGGACACATGGACAAAACCAATGTAGGGGGAGGATTGAATACGGGAGGTAGGGGTAAGGAAGGAAGGAGGGAGTAATGAGGGGAAAATGGGGACAACTGTAATTGAACAACAATAAAAAAGAGGAAAAGAAAATTATCTGGCCCCCAGTATCTACCCTTGCTTCATATTTGTCACTGTCTCCAAAGCATATCATTTTAAGGGAGGTACAGTTTCCACATAATAAAATGTATTGTCTTAACTGTTCTATTCCACAAGATTCAACTATTTTATATACCAGTGTAATGGTGTAACCATTACCCAAACAGATAGAAAACATTTCTATCACATCAAAAAGTTCCCTCATTCTCTTTTCCAACAATACCCTTTCTTCATTCAGGCATTCGTTTTTAATTTATATCATCATTTTTTCTTGCTTTTAAACTTTATATAAGTGAAATAAAATATGTTTGTTAATCAAGAATATAAAGCCACAGGTGCTAAGACCGTGGCATTGTGGTGAAAGGAGATAAAAAGTCAATGAAACAGAAGAGTGCACCTTGAAACAGTCACATGTTTTTTGCCGACTGATTTTCCAAAAAGCTGTTATGGAAATTCAAATGAGAAACAATGCTCTTTGTCAACAAATGGTATTGAAAGAATTGGGCATTCATAATAACAATAATAAAACCTAAATCTCAATTTCATACCATAGTAAAAAATTACCACTAAATTGATCATAGGCCTAAATACATAAGTGAAATCCAATATACTTCTAGGAAAAAAATGCAAAAGAAAATATTTGAAAAATCAAGACAGAAAAATAATTGTTAGTATAAAAACACTATTAAAGTGTTTGACTTTGTAATTTGACTTTGTAAAAATTAAAATTTTACCATCTTCAAAAATATCAGCAAAGGCATATAAAAGCAAGCTGCAAATGATAAAATATTCAGAATACAAATAGCAAAGGATATGCATCTAGAATATGTATTAGACTCCTACAGTTCATGAACAATAAGAAAAACAACTCAGTAAATATGAGGCAGATGAATTCTACAAACACATTTCAAAAGAAAATAAACCCACGACCAACATGAGGAAAATATGTTCAGAGTGTACAAAGTTTCAGTTATGCAAGATGAGTAAGTTCTAGAAATCAGCTATGCAGAGACAGAGAGACAAAGAGAGAGAGACAGAGAAAAGTAAGGAGAAAGAACAAGAAGGGAGACAAGTGATTAATAAATTATGGGCAGAAGAAGTCCCAGGTGGGAGATGTGGAAACTGTGTCTCTGAGCATAATGGCCATTTCACTGTCAGCTTAGCATGTGAGGACAAAACATTTAGACATCACAAAGAAAACCATCACAGAGAATAGTGCCAAAATGTCCCACTAATTAAAGCTTTTGGCAGCCCACAAAAGTAGAAGAGGACAGCATGCAACAGTTTTTCCACTGAGCTTCATCTATTACAGAATTTGATAAAAATGTACCTTGTCTTTGAATCATAAGCCTGAAAGGTTTTTGGTATGCTATCACACACAAACAACTTGGCTGTGTTTTATTTTTAAAAGTTAAAAAATATCTTTTAATATTTAAATAGAAGAATGCACATATATTTAAGCCTAAAATTAGAGAAATACAGATTTGCTTTATTCATTGATTGAGGGTGTCCCTCTATCTTCTCTCAGCCAGTCAGGCATTGTGCAAGTTGTGCTGTGTGAATAAGGCACAGTTGCTGACCTGGAGGAGTTCACAGAGCAGGCATGACAATAGACACATGAAACACTGTGTAGCAAGTAATACTTTGAACTGTTAATCACTGAAGTTTTTTTTCTCACTTTTCATCTATTTGGCTCTTCTCCAATTATTCATAGTTATCCATTATTTCCTGAGAAAAATCAACACTTAGATAAGCTCTCTGAAAAAAAACAACAGGGCAATGTTCAATTTTAATTTGTTTGTATTTCATTTCAAGTATTGTCACTTCAATACAGTAAAGGAACATTTAAATAAATTGGGGCTATTACAAAGAATGCATAGAGAAAAAAATTATTACTCCAGATTTCCTGGAAAATTGACATGCATCATCTGGGTTTACAGAAAGGGGAGAAAATAGGATATATCTTAAGAGGAACTAAGCTGGAGGAAACTGGAGATGGGAAGTCCTAAGGGAGGGGCAAGGACCACGCACAGTTTGGGGTCAAAATCAAGGGGCCTTGTAGAAGTTGAGCTAACATCTGTGCACTATTCAAATGAGCATCTAGCTTATAGATGAATCAAGTTCATTTATTCTATAAAATGAGCAAAAGACAATTTTAAAAGTAAAGCTAGTCTAGTCAAACCTCTTTGTTTGGTCACTCTTTCCAACCAAACTTTCAAAACACTAGAAAAACTAATAAAACTACAGTACAAATCTCTGACATTCACAGAGCCAGTGGAAGATATGAACCAGTGTATAATTCAATTTGTGTAGTTTAGTGAGGCTGGATAGTTATTAAAACATATCGAGTTATAATTATAATTATACAAAATATTTATCTCTTAAAATATGGTAATAGACCAAAAACCTTGAGTGCAGGAATAAGAAAGGCAATTAAAATGCCTAGAGATATGAATGTCTCTGTTAGAGAAATTGAAGCAAAATGGGATTCTACAAGACGAGTAATCGTTAGTTGGGAAGAGAATCCTCAAGGGAGGTATGAAGTGTCTGACCATTCCAATGTAAAAAGCTAATTTCATGGTCAGAGGAGAGTAAGCTTCAAGGGTAGATATGCCTGTGTATTATGGAACCACTCACAGGGCCCCTGCCCTGCCACCCCAAATGATTTCACACTTAAGAATGCTATGCTGAAGCAGAATAGCTCAATAAGTTGTACGTGGGGAAAGAGAGAGAAAAGTACTGGGAAACTTTAGAGAAAACGCTTTTTAAATATTTCTCACCACACTGAAAAGGAGTGAAAAGAAACATTGTGGAATGAGATGTTAAGGTGGCACCATTTTCTTGAAGGCAGTACTACACTCGGAACCAGTTAAAGAAAAATAAAAGCGAAGATAATTTTGACCAAAGAGCCATCCACTAGTTTCAAGTACCAATATTTAAAGACAGAAATTCATGAGATTTAAATGAGGTTGAGCAGTTAAGTGTATCATAAACCTCAATGTAGTAGCACATACATAAATCACATAATGAGTCTAATCCTTCATAGTAAAGCACCAAAGCAAGTGCCCAGAGCAGGAAATTTGGGGAATTATTAGCATGAAAATTCAAACTCAGACATAAAAATCACAAGAATGGAGAGAGATTAAGATTCAAACAGTGATAGATTGATAATGATAAGGACAACTCTCATGGATATAAGTCACATTATATGCCAGCCACTATTCTAACTCCTTTCACATTCAAGTTCATTTCTCATCTAAACTAACCTATTTGGTAAGAATCATATCATCTTCACAGATGAGGAAATAGAGTTAGAGAAAAATTAAATTACTTGCTCCACAAAACAAACAAAAAAACAAAAAATGTGCAGGAAAACTTGTTTGATTCATTATATCTACAAGTTCTTGCATTAATGTTTATAGTTTGATTCACCTGTTAGATTTTGTGTTCTTATCCACAATACTTTATTGTATGTCTAAATCGAACTAATAATTTAAATTATTTTAACACAGTAAATGCCTTAATATTTTCATTTATTTACATATTTTCTAACATCATATTATATAGTAAAAATAGAATGTATATGCTAGTTATTGAATTATTTTTTAAATTGTTTATTTTATTTTGAAGTAATTGACATATTTTAAATTACTGGTTTTCAGTGTTATATACCTATAGAGAATATATTTAAAGAGAACAAAATAATTTAAACTAATATCTTGTGGCATTGACCTTAAGCTGTATCCTCTAGAATGAATTCTCAGATAACAGGTTGTGCTTTGCCTCTTCTAACCTAATGTATGGCCTAGATACAAAAGTTACCCAAAATGTAAAACATGTTTCCAAAATGTAAAACATGAGGATAAACACTCAAAGTATTTTAGACCTCCTCAATGCGCATCACTCAGATGTTATATCTAACAAACATGATAAAATATGATTAAAATACACTTGAACCAGCAAGTGTCACTGAATTTGACATGTAACCTGGGTTATCACTTCATGTGATTGAAATTCTGTGAGTCTAATTTTTATTTTATAGCTTCATTAAAATGATGACTATTAATAATTTTTAAAAATAATCTGAAAGTGAAGGTATTAGCCAAATAACATATATGTCTATCTCATGGACATAGACAACATGGGGGTGGCAGCCCAAGAGAAGGGGGAGCAGGGCTAGGAGGAGGAGGGTAAGGGGGGAATGGGGACATTTGCAATAGTGTCAACAAAAAGAAAGAAAAATGATCTGAATTTTAATATCTACTTTTACTGTAGAATTAAAATTAACAAAGTTTGAAGAAAGTAAACATATACACAAATACTTATGAGGAAAAGTAACATACAAACTAATATTCAGAGTATTATCTTTGATATTTTGGTATCTCTTAATTATATTTCTGCATAAATCTATTTCTATAAATATAAAAATTTGGATATGTATACACACCTCTCTCTATATTTTACATACATACATTTATAAATATATATAAATGAGCTCATATTACAAGAGCTCTTTTCTTATGGTATTTAATAAATAATGTGTGCCTCCTCTTATCCATCTAATCCATAGTATAAAGTCTATAGAATAACACTGAATCTCCTTCCATCCACACTATTTCCTTAGCTCAGTTAGCTATTAGTGAGCTTCTGCTATAACTTAATACATAATATTAAATGTTGAAAGGAGACTATTCCTTTCCTCAAGGAGGTAAGTCCCTTTTGAGAAAAAAATAGTGAAAAGGGGATTGTTTTTAAATTGTATCATTAGAAAAGGATAGTGTATGAGAAAAAAAGTAAATGGTTATTTGATGGAGTTGTTGAAACATACATGAAATTTGATAAGTGAAATTTAACTGATGGTATAAAGTTATACAATTTAATTGATGGGATACACTTATATAATCTACCAGATACTGCATCTCAGTTTATGTTAATCTGCTAGGGTTGCTATAACAAACTAGACTAGCTGACCCAAACAATAGATATTTATTTCTCACAAGTTTGGAGACTGAGATCAAGGTCTGGAAGTCCAAGGTCAAGGTGCCAGCAGACTGGTATCTGGTGAAGGCATTCTTTCTGATTTACAGACAGCTACCTTCTCAATGTGTCCTCAGGGACAGAGAAAGAGTAATTTTCCTTTCTTCCTTTTCTCCTAAAGCCACTAACCCCATCCCACTCTCATGACCTCACCTAACTTTAATTACCTCCCACAGACCCCATCTCTAAACACATCACATTGCGTGTAGTGTTTCCACAGATGATTTGGGAGTGGGGGCACACAATTCAGTCCGTAGCACAGGTCTCAACAAAAACATGGAAATGAACTATATATATGCATTTCTTCAAAAAAATAAAAAAAAATGAAGATATTCTGCAGCAAGTCTCTAACTCATAATGTTCTTGTGAGGATTAAATCAACCCATATAAAATGTGTAAAGCTCTTAACACAAGCATAGTTGTCAAAAATGGTTTGATCTTTCTGCTACTAGCTGCCAAGCAGTGAGCCAAACATTTTTAATACATTATCTAGATTTTTTTTTCAAAAGAACTGCAAAGTGAGAGTAACCCTTCATGCACAGTGAAGAAACCGAGACTTAAGACAAGTAAACACCTCCAAAATCATGCAGACTCTTCAGGGAGAGATTTAGGACTAGCACCATTGTCTCAAAACCCAAGTGTAAACAAAGATACCACTTTTTTTTTCAGTTATTGCTGATTTATATTTGCAGTCATATGTTTAATATTTTTACAATTTTAAAAATTAGTGGGAAGAAGGAATATAATGTAATATAGCGGAAAATGTGTCACTTTCAAAAAGTGATGATTCATAGTATGCATTAATTTGTTGGTGAGTTTCAAGATTGCTATGTGGTTATAGTAGGATATGAGAATGGAAATATGGCACCCGGTAATTAATACCTTAAAGGGTATACAATATTATTTAGCATCAGAAAAACAAATTGTCAAATTCAATAAGCAAGAAAAATAACCCATTTCCACAGAGAGCATGACAGACCTAACTCAAATGTGCAGGGGGTGTTGCAGCTGATGATGACGCCCTGTGGAAAAGAGATGAAACACTTATGGGACTGAAGGCAGCTGAGTGACAAGGAAACAAAAGCTGTAAGAAATACTTAGACCTAGATAAGTTTTTATTATGAAATGTATACTAAAGTAAATCATAAGACAAATGTATTTCTTGGCTGAGTTTGGTCCTATAACATGGAAAATTTCCTAAGTGTCTAAGAATGAGGAAAGTTATATTTTGCCATCCATAAAAGTTAACATTGAAGTTAAGAAAGTAAACTTTGGAGTCAAACATCTTACAATCTTACTGGTTGAATAATATTGTTAAAATTTCTTAATCTGTTTCTGCCTTAGTTTTGCTTGGTTTTAAGCTAATCAAATGAGAATACTAATAGCATTTCTGCTTATTTTACTGCTTAAATGATATAAATAATGAAAAGTTAAAAGTGCTGAGATTTGTACATATTCACCACTTGACAAAGCATAGCTTTTATTATTTCTGCTTCTTTATATGCTTCATTATGTCAGAGATTTCCTTGTGTCTTTCAACAAACATCTTGGAAAATATATTACACTTACGGTTGAGAGAGACTTACCAAAAAGTATTCTTATTCTTAGTCACAAAGCTAAAGCTACTAGATGGGTTGAGACTCACCAAGCAAGATAATTTAACATTTTTATGAAACAGTCCCCTTTGAGAATCTAATGAAAGCTGTGCATGTTGAGCTTGTCAGGTGTGGAGGTTGTGATTAGGGCAATGAGCTAAACTGAAAATTAGCAATTGAAACATTATTCATCTGTTGTGGAAGTGTAAACAAAAGGCTGAAAGTTAGGCACTGGTGCCCCAGTGATCCATTTCCCCTCTGTGAGGGGAAATGGTACCAGGAACCGGTGAGATGGCCTGAAGCTCAGGTAGGTGGAGTCATCTCACTGCAGAAGCACATTGAAAAAGGTGCCACAGAAGTTCCAGCTCATTACAGAATCAGATCAAAGTCTGGAATATCCTCAGGTTCAGATGCAGTTCTAGATGTTCAGGTTTTGCTCTTTCAGTTCAGCTCACGGATAAATTGTTTTCAGAGACAACTTGAATACCTTCCTTCACCCCACAAAATATAGTGGCAGAAGAGTTTGTAGCCATAGCATATACTTGTTAATCTTTGACTTCCCTCTATCTGACTTTGAAAAAAATTATTATTGAATTTATTGAGGTAACATTGCTTAATAAAATTATGTAGGTTTCAGGTGTGCAATTCTATAACACATCATCTGTGTATTGTGTGTCTACTGCCCCAAATCAAATCTCCTTCCACTGCCATTTATACCCTCTTTTACACTCTCCTACCTTCCTCTACTCCTCTTCTCCCCCTGTTCCCTCTGGTAATCACCATACTGTTGTTTGTCTCTATGAGTTTTTTTTGTTTGTTTTGCTTAATCACTTAAACTTTTTCATCCAGCCACCCAACCAGCCCATACCTGATGACTGTCATCCTGCTCTCTGAGTCTGTTTCTATTCAGTTTATTCATTTATTTTTCTCATTAAATTATAGGTAAATGAAGTCACATGGTACTTATCTTTCTCATCAGCTTATTTCAGTTAGCATAATATTCACCAGTTAAATCTATATTGTCACAAACAGTAAGATTTCATTCTTTTTTATGGCTGAGTAGTATTCTAAAAATATACCATAGCCTTTTCATCCACTCATCTACTGAAGGACACTTTGGCTGCCCCCAAATCTTGGCTTTTGTAAGTAACATTTCAGTGAACACAGGGGTACACATATTCTTTTGAATTACTGTTTCAAGTTTCTTTAGATATATTCCTAGAAGTGGATCTCTAAGTCATAAGGTAGATCCATTTTTAATTTTTAAGGAAATCCACAGTGTTTTCCACAGTGGCTGCACCAATCTCTATTCTTACCAACATTACACAAGGGTTCCCTTTTTCCCACATCCTCACCAACATTTGTGTTTGTGGACTTATTGAGGATAGGCATTCTGACATGTATGAGGTGATATCCCATTGTAGTTTTAATTTGGGGCCATGAGACATCAAGGGACAACACATCCCCAACTCCTCATTGTGAAATGAGTCTTGTGAATTCTACAAAATTACAAGAAAAGACACACTTGGCACTTTAAGTTACATCTGGTTTTTAACATAAGCAGGTACAGAGGGTGCAAACATTTAAGCAGTGATGTAGCCAGCCTCCACGAGAGTCCCAGAGATTCTGGCCTCATCTATTTCAGACCCTGTGTGACCCTTCTTATATTGTATTCAACTGGATCTGTGTGACCAGAAGAATTCTGTAGAAGTGATGGTATGTCTCTGAAAAGATAAGGTTATAAAAGTCACTGTGACAGCCACCCCTGTTACATGTACCCTGTTTTGCTCTCTTAGATCACTGCCTCTAAGGAAACCATCTACATGGTGCTGTTAGCCCTGTGGACAGGCCCACCTGATGAGCAACTGAAGGTTCCTGCTAATATCTAGGTGAGTGATGTTGGAGCAGATTCTTTGTTTTGCTCAAATCTTCTAAAACTGTAGCTCTGGACAATAGCTATGTTGCAGGCTCACCAGGACCCTGAACTGGGCATGCTCAGCTAAACTACTTCTCTTCATGTGAAGCACAAACACAGGCTGACAATATTTAAACAAATAAATAGTGGTTGAATAAGATATATTTCTGAATTTATCTCCCCATACCAAACTTTGCCTGGGAGCTCGGTATGCATATGATGAGCTCTGCTGTTCATATCTCAGGTTTCTTTCCACACAGGCTACTTACCTTAGAAAATATTGGTGTTCTTAGCTTAGGAAATAATATGCCACTGCAGATTCCTTTATAATAACAAAATCAAATGTGACTTTTCCATCTATTTGTGGGTTCTGATCATTTTTTGCCAACTCTTCCTGGGGTTGTTTATCCTCACAGCTTATGTCTGTTTTTGTCTATATTATAAAAATAATCTGATGTTCTAAGTGTAACAGTCATTAATTTATTTTATGTAAGAAAATCATGAACACTTTTTATGATTCTAAAGCAATATCCTTTAATTTTATACACTTAAAAAATACTCAATAATACAATGACACAAATAACAACCATAATCTCACCTCCCAGAGACAAACAGATTTTGTTTTCTTCTTCAAATATTTTATGTACGTGACTACTTGGGTAGATGGAAAGATGGCAGATGGATAGATAGAGAATAATAGTGATTGACATATTAATCCAAGACACTGCAACCTAAATACTTTATGTAATTTTAGTATTTCAGTTTTTATTTTCCCTTTAATTATCAAATAAAACAGCTAGAATATTTATACTAGGTTCAAGAGACAATTCAACATCTTCCCCGTGATTTGGGATGATTAACATGAAATAATTTTTGCCTTGACACTTCTTGCTCTAAATCCATAGTTTTGCCTAAGGGACTTTAAGCAGTAGAGTTCTTAAAAAATCTCATCATCTTTCTTCACCCTGTGTTATTTTCTAATGCAGCTTTTTGCTTTTCTTTGGTTATTAACTTTCTCATTCAATCACACTTTTGGTCATGTCAGTTGTTACTCTGTTGTTTTCACTGATGAATCTAGAAAATAATTTGTAAAACTACTCATGGTACAAAGCATTTGAAATACAGAGGTGAGCCAGACAGCAATTTCCTTTAATAATGAACTTAAAATCTAGCTCTTTGAGGTGGGGGTGTAGGTGGAAGCTTGCCAGAGTCAGTCTTCTGCCCTTCTTAAAAATACTTGAATATTGTGCAACATAGCCTGGGAGGAACATTGGAGTGTAAACTTAATTACTCGGACATTTGGTTGTAAAAATAGTAACTGTCTTAACAAATTTAAATTCATCACTTTATTACAAACTATTCAATCTATCAGTTCAAGATACCAATGTGAAATGAGTTAAGTAATATTTATGAGAAAAAAATAAGACTTAATACAGTAACTGTTGATCCAGAGATCCACATGTGCTTGAGAAACATATTACCATACAATTTAATATTGATCTAAATAAACGCTGAATAGAGGTTTTGCCGTGTGTCGGATGAGCCTCCTAATTTCCTTAGGGTAATAATCATCTGTCCATTCCATATCTAAGTTAAAGATTTACCACTCAAATGTTGGTAATCAATCATTAATCTACTGTGATGTGTATTTTCATTTTACCTTATATTGATTTGCTGTCTTGCTTGATAAGAATTACTTTAAGGTTTATGTGATGAGAAAATTTGAATATTATTTGAAATTATAATTTGACAAAATATAAACACACCCAGATATGCAGGGTTAAATATAATAATGGGCATTAAAAAATTCATAGGGTGTAGCAGGTGGTAATTTGAACCATCTAAGCTTTATGCTCTGAGAAACATAGATGAAAAACCTGTTAAACCTAGTAAAAGGCCTGAAAATAAATGATGGTGAATATTATCAGAAAATGTTATTTAATGTTTTATATTTATCTAAGCCATCTAATTCTTTCTCTATGCTAAACTTGGGTTGGTAATTGCTAATCCCATAAAGATTTTAAAATGTCAATTATTTTACAGCTAAAGTGGTTGGATTTTATAAATATTTTAAATTGTAATGACTTAGTTTAGATTGGATTGTGTTTTAAGACTCAAATTAGATTGGATGTCACCAAACATTTCATGTGATCCTCTGATTCTTGTGGACTGAGTGCAAGCTGGCATTTGTGGTTATTGCAGATCAATTTAGTTAAAGAAGTTGTTTTTCCTGTCTGATTAATATGGCAAGAAAATAAGAATACCCAGTAAATTTGCTACCATTAAAACATCCATGAGAACACATGTAAAAGAATAAGTTTCTCCCCAATAACTTGTAAAAATTAAGATAGAAAATCATCTGATAAAAATATATGTATATGCATTTTTCTATAATTTGAAATATATTTATTCAACACAGGGTATGTGCTAGATAATGTGCTAAGTTCTGGAGTGTACAAAAGCAAAGGAACCTCTGCTTTAAATAATTTTATACATTACTGTGGGGGGAAATCAACCATACAATCACACTTGTGAATATTTAAGTATATACTGAGGTAAATGCTCTGTTTCAAAGATATATGATTTTCTCAAACCTTACAACAAGGATGTTTATCCAGACTTTGGAGTTTAGGAAATGCTACTTTAAAGTGTGCAATGCTTAAGTGGATATGTTATGGATGTTTAGCAGCTAATCATCAAACACAAACCCAGTGGTGAAGGCCAGGACATTGGAGAGCAGGGCGACAGAAACCCTGAGCACAAGAGGAAGAATGCTAAGAGATGAACTAAAAGACGTAAAGCAGAGAATGCAAATGAATATTCAAAGGCAATAAGTAGCCACCTGAGGATTTTTAAAAGAGTGATTTAGTGGGTAGGGCATAATTTGAATTAATTTTTCTATTTCTTAAGTTTCATGATCATGTAACTTACATACATACAGTAAAATGCACCATTTTCAAGTGTACAATTCTATGGATTTTGATTACTGCATACAGTCATGTAAAATGTTGCCCAGTATGCTTGAAAACTGCTGAAAACTGAACAAGGGATGTGACTTTTTAATGTGGACAATTGTCCTTCATCTCCTGGTCATTTATTCCTGATCTCTTCTGATGTCAAAATCCAAGTAGTGTTCCTGTTGGCTGGTCTTTGTGACACCCCCTTGTATTAACCATCTTTGGGGGTCTTTCACTTGAATGCCATATGACCTCATGACATGTGAATGTTGTGTCCACGTGGTTCTGGCAGTTAAGTACCACCACCTGTTTTCTGTTTTACGGGGTCCTATCATCTCTATGGTTCTCACTAAGTCTAGTCATGCAACAGGTTCTCTTACCTTCAGTTTTGACCCAAGACGGCAACTCATGACAAAGAGTTTCAGAAAATGTCACTACTCCTCTTACCAGTACATTCTTCACAGCCTTGGTAAAACTGTAGGGCCGTCCTGTGAAACATAATCTGTTGGTTTGTGTTATACCACATATAATCCAGCACGACTACATCCTTGAGCCTTTCTGGTGTCTTGACCTCTGCTGTCTGACATAGCAATTCTGGCATTTCACCTATGCTCAACAGGGTCATCTCTCTGTATGTGTTCTAGGGGTCATTCTGGTAGCTAGTTTGGGCCATCTTCTGAGATTCTTACCATGCTGCTAAAATATATCTAAATTGAGTACTTCTAAATCAATAAAATCTTTCCTGTCCAAACTTATGTTCTTTCCCCTTGTTCAATAATCTTTGGAAGCGATTCATCCAAGCAGGTATCCTTTTCCAAGTTTTTAGAATAAACTCTGGCCAATTCCTCAGCTCTTTTGAGATGTAATTTCTCTTTCTCCCTTATCAAGTTCAGCAGATCATGACTGGATTGTGCTGTGGATAAGCCCTGGTTATAGATTAGTGTCTTGGAGGACAGTGATGGGCATATCCTGAGAATGGCACATGCTGCCATGCATGTGAGAGGGCCCTGTCCTCTCTTCAAGGACATTGGTAGTGCTAGCTCTTATTAGGAAGATATAGGCCATTTTAGCAAAGTAAAGGGTTAAAAGAGATCTGGAAGAGTTAAGATGTTCACAAAATTGACCAGATGTTCCATTCTA
This sequence comes from Phyllostomus hastatus, assembly GCF_019186645.2. NCBI lineage: Eukaryota > Metazoa > Chordata > Mammalia > Chiroptera > Phyllostomidae > Phyllostomus > Phyllostomus hastatus. The sequence continues at coordinate 28,020,375 of NW_025333709.1, read as the reverse complement.
AATGTCAGTCTTGTTTTTTTTTTTTTTTCCAAAACAGAGCCCTGATCCAAAGAGAGAGACCACATTCACTACATGTTTAACCTATGTTATCCCACTACTGTACTAAATCCTGGGGCTGGTTTTTAGCTCTGACACCCCATTGCAAGAGATAAGATCTCCTTCTAACTAACTCAGCAGAAAAGTCTTCTGGCTTTTATACTTGGCTTTCCAAAATCTGTTAATTGCCTGAAAGTCTTTATTTTCTTATGCAGAGCATTAATACTTAGTAATATCAATTTAAAATCATTCTCTGCATAAATTTTAGTCACTGTTTACTTTCAAAATATTCATTAATTCAGACCCACCAGTGCATTTTTTACTACAATGTATGCCATCCTAGTTTACTATCAGTGTTTTTTAACCATTGGATCATTTTACTAATCCAGGCACTTCCTGTGTTCCCACTACTATTATTGAACAATGATGTAATTGTCATTGCCAATTGACAATAAGTAATCCATCTCTGAATCATCACTATAATGTGTTTTTTTCAAACACTCTCAGTATAACTAATCATAGATTTATTTACTGAAACAAAGATGCTCAGAGTATTTGTACACAGAGTATTTATTAGGGAGCCACACAGTGGAATGGAGTGGGAGGAGCAGGATTGGCAATGGTGAAAAAGCAATCTGTCATAACGGTCTACAAAAGTGTTGCTCAAACCTATAGGGGCATCTGGAACACATGAGGCCCACCAGAGTTGCCTTACTTTGGTCCAAGATGGCTGGGCCATTACACAATAGCTCCCACATCAGGCATTGATTATAGGCTACTCCAGAAAGGGTGTTCTTTCTTTGGCAAACAGTTTTTTTTTTTTGCAGCTGAATCAGGCCGACAGGTACTGATAGTACTAGTCATCTGTTGACATGTAGGGACAAGTTATTGCTTGAAGGAATTTTTGTATTTCTTACACAAATTAGACACTACAACATACAGATTTAGTAATGTGGAATTCACATCAACACAAAATATCTAAAATGAGAAAGCAAAACAAGACAAGTATATAAGAAGAAATTAAGGCACATTAAATATGTAACTGGAATATAATCAGGGTTGAAAAAAAGAGATTAAGGTAAAAGTGATATTTAAAATGATCATGTCTTAGACTTTTGAAAACATAAAACAGACATAAAGCACAAATCTGGGAAGATCAGCAAGCCCTATGAAGAATAAATACAAATAAAGTCCGATCTAGTTGTATCCTGGTCAATACTGAAGAATAAGGACAAGGTGGAAAACATAAAAGTAATCATAGAAAAAAGACAATATATTCTGGGAGCAAAAATAAGAAGAGTTGAGCTGAATTATTTAACCAGAAACATGAAACCCAGAAAACAGGAATGCATCATTAAATTGTTGAAAGAATATAACTGCCAACCTAGAAGTTTATGATCAGTAAAAATATCCATTTACAATGAATATGAAACAAAATGTATCATTTAATTTTTCATGTCATTATAAGTAATGATAACTGTAAAACAGTAGATAAACATCAATGCCATGAGCTTAAAATGAATGCATGAGGGAAGAGAAATCACAGCAAAATGTACTCTATAAAGTGAAACCAAAATAATATAGTTAAATTACTAGCATATTATTTTTCATTATGTTTACATTTATTTTATATGAATTTACCAATGCTTCATTTTCTTACCTGCTTCTATTACTGCCCATATATATAAGTATATTTCATCAACTCAGAATTTGGGCATAAAATATAAATGATTATATATGCCAATGAAGGCTGTCCAGAAAGTACACAGCCATGTGCTATGAAAAATAGACACATTTATTGATGAAGATACAAGATACAAGAAACACTGTACATAGGACAATGACACCTCAGTCCCCGTCAAAGTAGGCACCTTGGAACCTCACACAGTTCTCCCAATTGCCATCAGCTGCCCTGTCACATTTTCTTGAATCTTATTGATAGCCTGAAATCTCTTCCCCTTCGAAGGTGATTTTAGTTTTGGGAAAAGCCATAAATCACAGGGTACCAAATCTGGGCTGTAGAGGAGTTGAGTCACCTGGGTTATTTGATATTTCACCAAAAAAAACTCTGCATGAAACATGATGTTTGAGTGGGTGCCTTTTCCTGGTGAAGATGCCAATCACCAGTTGTCCATGGCTGAGGCCTTTTGAAACATCCAGTTAGTTTTCATGGAGGAATGTTCAAGCTTACTGCAAAATTTGGTGCAGATTTGTTGTTCTATTCACTCAGTCATCTTGATGTGACAGCCACACAGTATACATGCTCACTGAATGCTATCACCCCCACTGACTAGTACAGTGAAGTCATCATTGGTCACACATGTGCATTCCAGTCACTCTCCTTGGCTGCCTGGTCACATCATGTCTCACAAACCATTCTTATATTAACAATGGCTGGACTCTTTCTGGACACATCTCATACAAGAAGATAATTAAAAGGTGGTTCAGCATATATTTAAATATTATCCTATGTGTTGACTATGGTTTATTCTTTACCCACTTAATTGTTTCCTTTAGGCTAAGTAGAAAAACCATCTTGTCTTTTCTCATGGGTGTTCTGTCCAAAACATCAACTGTTTGTATTTACACAGTAAGAGCATTCCACAATCCTGCGCATCTCATTACTATCCACCCTTCTTTGAAAACAGAAATCTAAACACAGTCACTTTCATTAACCTGCCCAGGAATGTGTTTGCCTGTAATGTTATTTCATAAATATCTCTGTATAGCTCTTTCTTTATCCATCCACATTTCTATCCATCCATCCATCCATTTTAATGAGCTTCTTTTTAATGCTAAAGATGTTAACCTCTTTCAAATTTTCTCATCTTTTGAAAAAATATTTTTAATTTTTTGCTGCTTATGCTGTTACAGTTGTTCCTGCTTTTTCTTCCTTTACCCATTCCTAAACCTCCCTCCCTCCCTTCCTCAGTCAGTCTTCATACTGTTGTCCAAGTCCACAGATCATGTATAAATGTTCTTTGGCTAATTCCTTCATCATCTTTCATCTAGTCCCCCCACTTTCTCTGACACCTGTCAGTCTGTTCCATGCATCTATGTTTCTTTTTCCATTTAATTTATTAGTTTATTGTGTTCATGAGATTCTACACACTCATCTTTGAAGATTGTCCAGTTTCTCACAGTACTATGATGTAATCTTCTTAATTCTTTTTTGTCTTTTAAAGAATTTCCCTATTTTAAATTTCTGACTCATAGTATATATAAAGACAGAGAAACCTGGCAGTAATAAATATTGAGAATTGTGTACTTAATATTAATTCTTCAAAAACCTGTTGCCCTGTAGATATTACACAAGCTAATGGCTGTATAGATTTGGATTAAGAGTATGGATTTTCAGAAGTGATGTTAGAAATGTTCATATTCTCAGTTTTTCAGTCTTGGTTTCTTCAGCAGAAAAGTTTTTAAATAAAAACCTTTATTTTGAATAATTATTCTAATGTTGAAGATAAAGCATTTAATCTTATCATCAAAGGAGGTATGCAGAAATTATAAAAATACACAGAAATATGTAAAAATACATGGATTAGTGCCACAGGCATTTTTTTTGTGTGCCTGGAACTATATATTTTATTTCCTTCCTTATTTTTTTTCCTTTGATTTGTTTTCCTTCTTTTTTCTCCTTTCCTTTCCTTTTCTTCCCTTCCTTTCCCTTTATTTTTTCCTTTCCTTCTTTCTTTTCTGCTTTTTAAGCTTAACATAAATTAGCACACCCTAACTTAAGAATCATTGTTCTGAATCACTATAGATTGCTTTTTAATAGCTATTCAGGAAATTGTAGTTGCTGTTATTACCAATGTGGTAACTGTAAAACTAATGAGAGGAAAGCTTACTAGAATGGGGACATGAAAATTAGTCAGGAAGGGAGAGTACAAGACTGAAATTCCCTTTAACAGTTCTTCAGCCTGGATCCTATTGCAAATTAAGAATGGGAAATACATTGTCTTTTAAAAAATATTTTCTGCTTAATTAATGCATCTTTCATTCATATAATGTTCTTTCAAAACTCCTTTATCTTTTCTCTCCATCCAAAATTAATAAGACCTTTCAACTTCCTTTAGATGAATTAAAAATGAATAGAATTTGCAAGGCAATATATACCATAGGCAATACCATATGGTCAAGGGATTGTTTAGATACTGGCCGAGGGATTGTTTGATGTTTAGACGTTATTAAACATTTCAGAGCTCAGTGTGGTCCTGGTCCCAGGAATCCTGCTGTTTGCAACTGTAGAGATGCCTATAGAATGGTATTCATTATTTAGCACCTAATTAAACCAATAGTAGTATGTTAGGGAATGAACAAAGCAGTCTAACCAAGACTAGAGAGGGTAAAAGAAATATCTTTGAGGGTTATTTTTCTTTCAATGGTTTCTAAAATACATTTATTTTACTAAGATACCAAGTCAACTGTTTGTATGGATTTAATGTTTAACACTGGTCAAAAGTATCCAAAAATCAATGAATAAAAGCAAAAATAGTCATATTTCTAATTCCTTTCAGTATATGAATTTTCTAAACTTTTATTTACTTGCTTACTTATCTAATCATCTATTTATTTATGTGTATATTTGCATAAATTCCACTTTTAATATCTGCTTTTTGAAAACCATGCAAAATATTATATTTCAAAGCAAGTTTCTGTATATGACACATCTTGTGTCCTACTTTTCATTTGCTCGGCATCACCTATGATCCTATTTGATCAGTGGTTAACAATTCGGAGCAGAATTCAATATATCTTATGTTATAAATGTCTAACTGCGAGCTAAAGTTGGTTCTCTCTTACCATAATCATGCATGGCTGAACATCAATGGCCCACTAATGCATGGTTATCATGTGTTTTTAGGCAATGGTCAACCATTATGGGGGTACGATAAGAACCAAAGAATAGATGTCTTCCCACTTCATTCCATTGTTAAAAAATTCTGAGTGTCATTCTCTAGGCTCTTCTACAGACCCAGGGAGGAACTGAGAGCTAGTTGCCCTCTTAGGGACTTCAGTCATGCACCCATATAGTGGCTTTCCTTCCTCCAGTGGTTGGTGCAAAGGCAGGTAGCAGGTAGTGCAGAGAACTCAAGCTAAAACTATTGGCCTATAAAGTAGCCCTGGAAACACATCCTGAGGCTGAAACTCTACAAATAAAATGCTTATTGGAAAGACAGAAACAAGGATGCCGTTTCTGGTGGTCAGCAGAGTGGTGACAATACTTGCATGCAGTTGTGTCACAATCACAAAGCTCACACAGGTGTTGATGTGAAACAAGGTTCATGGGGAAGATGAAGCTGATACAGATCTGGACTATGAGATAACTAAGGCACTGGGATGTTATTTAAAGATGTATGAAATGAGCTGGCTTTTGTTAACTACTTTGAGAAGTTTTGGGAAAAGATGATAGGCTTGGATCAGTTAAATATTAACCAAAATCACTCAGAAGGCCTTCAGGGTAATTTTAAAGATACCCTCAAGTCTTGAAGCTAGGGTACAGTGTGTGCTGAAAATGAGACCCAGGATTTTCATTATAAATGTGGCAGAGCTACAAAGGTGACTTCTTTTGCAGCATCAATGGATTTCCAAGCGAAAGTCCCAGTTTTAATAAAAAATCACTGGAAATCTGAGATCTGAGTTAGGAAAACTTGTTTGAATGATCCCCCAAAGTCCGGCACCACATTTTCCTGTGAGCAACATTGACAGGCAGAAGAATCCCCCACCCTGGCTGGGTGATTACAACCTCCGCTCCTGTGGGGACCCTGCAAAGACACCACTCGAGGCAGATGTTTTGCGAGATAACATTGGTCCCCCTCTGAACCTTCTCCTGATTTCTCTCCTTACAGCTTTGAGAAACTTAAATGGAGACATAGAACACAGGCTTTGATCCAGTAGAAAATAGTAGTTACTGTAAAACAATTGAAAGTATTATGTGTTTGCATGTGTGTGTATGCAGGAACTGAAGGAACACATATAAATGTGGAATCCAGATAGGAGCACAGGATATAAAGCTGAACAGAAGAGAGTTTATTAATATGAAAGCACTTGCCCATGTGTTAAAGATTAACCTTCTGGCAAGCGTATCTAGAACTTCTCCTGATACACTGCTCGAGTGGATTATTGAAGTTGGGATGCAAAATTTGCCAAGAGTTAGTAAGGTGAGAGTGATCACAAGATGTTTGGAGGTCACAAGACCCCCAAAGGAGAAAACGAAGACAAAGGGAGAGATCCTGACAAAAAGTGTTGCTAATCCTGTCTCAGACTATCCACTGCAGTTTGGGATTGAGAGTAGGAAAATTACCATTAAACTGGGCTCCATATCTTCAATGGGAGATGGAAGTATTTTGGAATAAATGGCCGAGGCTTGCTGTCAATTAAACATCAAAAGTGATATATTTTAATGGTCAGAAGTTGTAAATAATATGATAATGAACAGGGAATGGATACCCCAATTACAAATAGCAACTACATCTGTGAAATGAAAAAAAATGGGATGTAACTATATCTGTAATTTTTGTTTTATAAAGATCTAATGTAAAATTTTTGGATTGCTATTATGTGTATATTCTCAATGACAGATGCATAGGTTTTATCTATGCAACTTACTGTACATATGTGTATACATTAAATATTTTATTTGTTTTTAGAGAGAGGGGAAGGTAGGGAGAAAGAGAGGGAGAGAAAGATCAATGTGTGGTTGCCTCTCATGTGCCCCACTGGGAGCCTGGCCCAAAACCCAGGCATGTGCCCTGACTGGGAATTGAACCAGTGACCCTTTGGTTCACAGGCTAGCACTGAATCCACTGAGCCACACCAGCCAGGGCTACTTTATGTATATTTGAAACATCCTTGTTAGATTATTATTATAAATAGTTGTGTTGATCAAGCTAGGTTAGGCTATTCTAAAATAAAATACAACCTAAATATCTTTTTTTATTTTTAATTATATTATTTATTTATGTTTAGACAGAGGGAAAGAGAGGAAGAAAGAAGAGAGAAACATTGATATGAGAGAATAGCAAAGATTAGTAACCTTTCATATGCTCCCTGACTGGGGGCCAAACCTGCAGCCTAGGCATGTGCCCTGACCAAGAATCGAACCAGTAACCCTTCAGTTTGCAGATGACACCTAACCAACTAAGTCATGCCAGTCAGGACCAACCTAAATATTTTAAGACTCACTGTAGATCATAGAGGGGCTGTGTTCAAGTAGTTCCTCATATATCCAGATTTCTGAGGCTCTATTTTGACACATGCTCTCGTGATTATAAATGCAGGTGAAAGATCATACTGTGTATCATAAGTTAGCTTTGTAAACATTTTGTTGGTTAAAGCAGAGTACATGGCTGTTTGATTTCAATAGATAAAAATGCATAATGTTTGTCAGCTAGGGAAGGAATTACTGTAAGAATGTTGTGTATAGTCATGTTATATATATATGTTTAATTTTCAAAGTAGAGTTAAGGACAAAGCTGGAAAAAAGCTTGAAAAAAACAGTTTTGATTTTCTTTTGCAAGCAAACTCCAGCAAGTTTGGAGGTCTGACATAGGGTGAGTTATATAGCAGTATGACATGACATGCATTTCACCTTTTATTATCTGTGCTTTTTGGGTTTTAAGAAATGAAAATAGATATGTTTCTTTATTTTCATCAATTGTTTAAAAGTTTCTAACACATTTTGTTTTAATTCATGAAGAATTGATTTTTGTAAAGAATATGGGTAAGAATCTACTTTCTCCTGTGTTACATATGGAAAGTTGATGATCGCAGAAGAATGTTGTTTCCCACGAGTTCTCAAAACATTTGTGTTCTCTAAGAATGCCCAACACAAATCTGTTCCTCTGTCTTCTGTTCTGTTGAGTTTGTCATGTTATTGGTTTATAAATTTCCTTTAAATTATTTTAAAATGCAACTTTCATAAAAGTTTTTTTAAATTGAATCAATTGAGGTTACATTGGTTAATAAAATTACATAGGTTTCAAGTATACAATTCTATGTTTTATAAAGTGTTGCAATTAGTGAACATAGTACTTCTTTTCATTTTCAGGTTTTTATGTATGTCTTTAAATTAAATATTATGATTAAATAATGTTTTCTTTGAAAATCCAGCATGCATATTGCTAGTATTATTTTTAGATTAATTACTGACTTGAATGTTTTTATGTCTCTTTTTTTCTGTTGCACTTTCTACTGGACATTGTTAACGTTTTGGTATGTTATTGAACATATTTATCAGCACACCATACTTGTACTACTATCATGCTATTTTTGTCCTAAAATTTAGATTTACTTCACCTAAAAAATCTGATGTAAAGGTTTTTTCTTTTTTCAAAAAGCTTTGGCTTACTCTTTTTATGACACATTATAAATTATTTATGAAATGCCACACATACCTTATGCTACTTCCTACCAACTTCCATGCCATGTTTACGCAAAAATTAATAATCTTACCTCTTCTAACTTTTGTTAGATGATTCATTCACATAAGACCCTTCATGTTCAGTCTCATGCTATATAAGGAACTAACTGTTGATTGGATTCATGGGATAGAAATAGATATCACAGGAAAACTTTTATTAAAATACCCATAAAATATGAGAGAGTACTAATATTGAATTTTAACACACACACACACACATACACCCATATGCACAAACACTTAAATTGGGTGACAGAATAGTACAATATGGCATACTACAAGAAACTATAAGAATAAGAGAAAATACAATGCAACATGCTTTGGGTGGTTTTCTGTGTTCCACTGAATTAGCTTCTTTGCAAACATGTTATTGAACTCAGAACAAACACCTTTATGATAGACTTTAAGATTCATAAACATAGTTTTTAATATCTGCTATTATGTTATTATTTCAGAACTCTCTACAGGATAAAATTATATGCAGCTGCACACATTTAATTAAGAAAAATAAATCTTGTACATGAGGGTTCTTGATGTTCTGCAGCAGGACTTTTTTCTGCAGAGAAAACTAATGGGTAAAATGTATACAATTAGTTGCTGAGGAATAGTGTGTAAAATTTTTTCTTAGACAACATTTTAATGCAATGAAAGAAAATGTGTTCATTTAGAATTGTTTTCTGAAAATGACAAGACATTAAAATAGTTCAGTTATTCAATATGAAAGGAAAAATATTGTATTTGAAATTATAAGAATTACCTTAAACTGTGGTGACTAACTAACCTCCATGGTCCTGTTACTTAACCATACTGGATTTCAATCTCCTAAGCTCTCTAGCAGGAAAAATGGTATTACTTATTTATTTATTTAAAATATTTGAACTGAAGAGTAAATGAACTGGTGTATATTGATATTTTAAACAGCACTCTATTTGGTATCACAATATGATAGTTATCATTCAAAATATGTATTATCCACTAAACAGAATTTATATTTTTAAGCATGATGAAATCACACTGAATTGATCTAAACCTAGTAAAAGGAGAATAAGTAGCTTCTAGTTAAAGATGACAGATTGAACACATACATATAATTTTGCCCCCCTCTTGAACACTAAAAAGAATTTCAAAGAAAAGCTAAAAGATAACCAAACAGGAACAACATAACAAGCATATTTGTGAAGCTGGAAGTAAATATCATAGATTTGAATTGCTGATTTGCTAAGTCCCTGGAAGTCAAATCGTTAGCTGTCAGTCAAAAAATCCTAGGCTTGCATGACCTATAATTCATAATCTTCTACAGGTAAAGGTAAGCTAAAATAGAGAAGAGAGGTTAAAAGATGACCTAGAAATAGTTAGATATCTAATGTACCAGCACTCTGGTACTCTGGTACTGAGAAAGGCAAGAACTTTATTCTCTGTAAAGATCAACAGTTGATGTCTCTCAATTAAAAGACATTATTGGTAGTTGAGACCATGATTTTGAATGGAAATAACTAAGCCTCTAACTATTGAATGCAGAGACTCTCAGATATCTGTTGCTTACCTATCAGATCTCTGACCACCAGGAAAGAGATGGGCACAGTGCCTTTTGAAGAAACCAAGAAGACTTCAGAAAACATGGTGTCATTGGTTGAACTGTGTCCGCCATACAGGTTGAAATCATAACCCTTGGTACCACTTTATTTGAAACCAGGTCTTTGAAGATGCAGTCCTATTAAGATAAAGTCATACTGGATTAGAGTTGGCCCTAAATCCAAAGATTAGTATATTTATAAAAAGGCCAAATGAGACCCAGGCATGTGTGACTTGATTGGTTGGAGCAGTGTACTGTAAACAAAAGCTTGCATGGTTGTAGCGGTTAGTAATAACCAAGACTACAGAATTATTACAGGTGGCTGAAGCCAGGCAGACAAAAGCATCTTTGGAACAAGGAACTTGAGGGCAGAGCATTTAAAAAGTCATCTTTCTGATATTGAATTGAAAAAAATGTTTATCTCAATAATCTGTAGGTGGCTCAGGAAATAGCCACAAGACATGGTTAGCATGCTATTGATAAAAAGCCAATCTGTATCTTTCTAGAAAAGGGAGGAAGGATAACCTAGGGTCAAGACCAAGGAGAAGGAAGACGCTGGTCCTAAATACAGGCCTGATGCTAGGGAGGACGTGGAAAAGGAAAAATCTCTGCTTGGAGACAGTTACAAGACAAGCAATATCTTCAGGTAGAGATTGCTAGATTTTAATATAATAGTGGTCAATATAAATCTTTAAAAGGATGACACAGTGTTTGGTATTTTCAAATAAGATGCTGTAACCCCATTAATTTTTGCCGCTTTTAAAAATAACTTTGCACACAATAAATTCTAGGCAGCCACTATGTTGGTAGAGCATTGGGGTCTGCAGGAAGAAAAACTAAGTATGATTTTCATTATTTTATATGACAAAGGTGTGGCTTGGACAGATTGGCTTCATGTCATTGTGACATTGTGCTCTGGAGAATGATGCTTTCGAGTTTGAAGTTTTTATTTATTTATTTTTAGAGAGGGAAGGAAGGGAGAGAGAGAGAGAGAGAGAGAGAGAGAGAGAGAGAGAGAGAGAGAGAGAGAGAGAGAGAGAGAGAGAGAGAGAGGGAGAAACATCAATGTGCGGTTGCTGGGGGCCATGGCCTGCTACCCAGGCATGTACCCTGACTGGGAATCGAACCTACGATGCTTTGGTTTGCAGCCCGCGCTCAATCCACTGAGCTACACCAGCCAGGGCTGTGAGTTTGAAGTTTTAAAGGTGCATCTGTATATCTCCCAGAACCAAGTTCTTTGGATAGCTCTTTAGAAATCCTAATATGTGGTAGACCTAAAAGGGGAATTTTCTTATTTGGGTTATGGGTTCGATAGGGTGGGACAAAAGCATCTCTTAAAAGTGACTTTCCAATTCTAATTCTAAGGCAGTCACATGGCCTAACGATAGCAGTGAGATTGGTGCATAATGAGGCTGTTCTTTTGCAGGGACAGGACTGAATATTTGGAGGCTAAAACACTCTGCATCCCCCAGTGAGATATTTTAGAATACTTAACACAGTTAATAAGAAAGTCCTCATAAAACTCAAGGTTCTGTGAGGTAAACTGCAGCAATGACTTCAAAACTTCCTCTGAAGCAGTGTTAGTCGTCAAAAGCAAGTGCCAAATTATAGAAACAAGCCAAATACCTCATGGAGAAAAAGAAGAAAATATTAATTGGAAAAAATTCTTGATCTGAATGGGAGAAATTTAGAACTCATGGGACATAGAGATACTGAGGCATAATTCTATTTTCTCCAAATTTCTTTGCATACTTTATTTGCTTTTCCCTTTTCTCCCTTGGCTTAGTCTCAGTTACCATTTTATAATACTTCTATGATATATCTTAAGTTGTTTTAAGACAGGATAAACAAATAAATAAATATTATGTACTGTACTTAATTAAAATAAAAATACAGTGTTATAAGTATAAATGCAATACACTTGAAAAGAGTAAGTGTATGAAAAAGTTTCTTGGTCCTTCTGAGGTATATAGCATTTTTTCTTTTTACTGAATTTATTGGGTGACACTGGTTAACAAAATTATAGAGGTTACAGGTGCACAGTTCTGCAACACATCATCTGTACACTGTATTGTGTGTTCACCACTCTTAGTCAAATTTCTGAGGTATAGTTTTATGTTTGTTTATTTTTACTCAGGGCAGAATTTGGTCATTCCAAATATTATACCCAATGTGCCTATAAAAGTATGACTCTAGAAACCAAAGAAGAGATGTCTTCTTTATCCTGCATGTATGTCTAAATTTTGGTAAACAATTACAATGCAACATGCAATGAAATTATATTTCTATTCTTCCACTTACATTTGTCTCACCAGGCACCTAAGGACCTGAGCCAAAAATGGGGAGTTATTTTTTTTCCCCACTCAGACAATGTTCTCTTCCTCTTACTCTCTCCAAGGAGAGAGAAAACGATCATTAGTGGCAAATGGCAGTTACCAAAGCAACACCAAGAGCAGGCTTCACGCTTCGGAGAAAACACTCCATCTCCTCCTAGTGGTTTCGGGTGCTCTACACATTCAGAAAAATTTCTCTAGTAACAAACTATAGAAATGACCCTGCAAGTATAGTCTTCATTCTTATTCTGAAATACATCTCAACGAGGTAAAATGATCCACAACTACTACTGATGTATCTTATCTTACAAAGGTTTCAATCCCTTTGCAACCCACTTCTAATGGCTGAATTTCAAACTCTCACCTGCATCGTGAGAAGTGCCCCTTACCTGCTTTTTCTGTCTCCAGTCTTGTTCTTTTGCCTCCAGCAGGTATCCTGCTGAGACAGTATTATAAAATGCAAGTCAATGCTTTTTTAAAGCATGCTTTCTGTTTTTAAAATGCTATGCCAAATGGTTTTTGATTTGACCTTTATTATATTTACACTTTATATTAATGTCTGTGTTTTTTATAAATCTCACTGGCCTCAACTTACCCTATTCCCAGAACGTCCTTTCCCTGTTATCCTCACCTTCTAGTACATCAGCCTCACCAGTCTAATTCAGGTTTTGTATTTCAACTTGGCATCCTCACCAGAAAGCTGTATATATTTGAGTAAATAGGTTAGCAAAAAACATCTTTGGTACCATGTCATGAACAAAATAAAATTATCAATCTATCTTTACTACAGAAATCTTAAAAGCCAGTCCTTTTATAGAAAGCTTTCATGAAGAAAGAATAAAATGGCTAAGGTGGGAAGCAGTAGGTGTACATAAGATTCAAACCTTAAAGCTGCATGTTGGCTGTGGGAATCTGGACAGAGAGCTGACAACACATGCTATGGAAAAGTTTTCATATCTGTACATAGTGACTTTTGGTATGAAAGTGACATCAAATAGAGACTTATAATCACATTTCAGCAACTACAAAATGTATCCAGTGAGTTGTCTCATTTTACATCTATAGTCATCCTATTTTATTTGTGAATATGTATTTAAATATAAAACAACCAAAATGTTGATTCTCTGTGTGAGAGTAGAAATAGTCTTCCAATGTTGTTTTTAATTACTTTATCAAATTTCAGCCAACTGTGCTTTCTTTTTTCTTTTAATTGTTCCTTTAAAGTGACAGTGATCAAAATGTATATTTTGAAGAGAATTTCCAGTGTACTTCTTAGTTTGAGTTAATAACAGAAACAATTTAATGAGTAGCTAAAATTAAGGAATTTGGCTGGTTGTTAATTATTGTTATTTTTTAAATAATTGCTTGGAAAATGAAGCAAAAATGGCCTATTCAATAAATGGATGTTTGGAGTTCTAGACAAGTACATGCAAATAACTGAAACTCGACCACCAACTTATACCATATACAACATTAACTCAAGATATATAAAAGACTTAAATATAAGTCATGACACCATAAAAGTTCTAGAGGAAAACTTAGGCAGGAAAATTTCAGATATTTCATGCAGCAATATTTTCACCTCTAGGGCAAGAGATATAAAAGAAAGAATAAAATAAATGGGACTATATCAAGTTAAGAATCTTCTGCACAGCTAAAGAAAACATCATCAAAATGGAAAGGGGACCAACCATATGGGAAAACACATTTGTCAATGATAATTCAGACAAGGGTTTGATCTCCAAAATCTATAAAGAACTTATAAAGAATCTATTGCCAGAACTTCCACACCAGGAAGACAAACAATCCAATTAAAAAATGGCCAAAGGACCTCAACAGACGTGTCTCCAAGGAGGACATACTGAGGGCCCATAGAGACATGAAAAAAATGCTCAGCATTACTAGCCATCAGAGAGATGCAAGTTAAAACCACAATGAGACACCACTAAACATCGGTCAGAATTGCAATCATCAATAAATCAACAAACAACAAGTTCTGGCGAGATTGTGGAGAAAAGGGAACCCTAGTCCACTGTTAGTGGGAATGCAGACTGGTGCAGTCACTGTGGAAAACAGTATGGCATTTCTTCAAAAGATTAAGGATGGAACTGCCTTTCAATCCAGTGATCCCATTGCTGGGACTATACCCTAAGAATCCTGATTCACCAATGCAAAAGAACCTATGCACTCCAATGTGCATAGCAGCACAATTTACAAAAGCCAAGTGCTAGAAGCAACCTAAGTGCCCATAAGTAAATGAGTGGATCCTGGACAAAACTAAAGGGGGGTTGAATCAAGGGTGGGGAGTGAGGATGGCTGGGGTTGGGTAAGTAGGGGGGAGAATGGAGACAACTGTTTTTGAACAATAAAAATGTGAAAAAAAGATATTTTATGACATGAGGAAATACTTTATTTTAAGATGCAATTTAAGCAAAAACGAAAGCAAGGTAGAAAGTGTATAGAGCTGTGCTACCCAACATAGCAGCCACCAGCCAGCCTCATTGGCTACAGAATGCTTGAAACGTGGCAAGTTGGATTTGAGATATGTTATAGTATAGAAAAATATTCAAAGGCTGACAAAGATTGTAAAATATTTCATTAAAATTTTTGATATTGCCATATGATGAAAGGACAGTGTTTTGAATCTATTGGGTTTGATAAAATATTATTAAAGTAAAAAATTTTAAAAAACCATAAAAGACAAAAACAAAAAACTGTGGTACACTTACACAATGGAATACTATGCAGCAGAAAGAAAGAACTCACTCCTACCCTTTGTGACAGCATGGATGGAACTGGAGAGCATTATGCCAAGTGAAATAAGCCAGGTGGTGAAAGACAAATATACCATATGATCTCACCTATAAGTGGAACCTAATCAACAAAGCAAACAAAGGAACACGAATGGAGGACTCATGGGCAAGGACAAAACAGAGCAATTGACTGTGTGAATGGGGGTTATGGAATGGAGGGAGCAATGGGGAAAAAGATGGGAGGACTATAACTGAACAACAATAAATTAAAAATAAATAAATCAATAAAATAACTGAGGGCCACTAATCAATTTTTTTTTACTACCAGTACCTGATTTTTAGTTTTCTTCATAGTCATGTTAATAATTTTTGTTATATAAATCATCTTTTTAGTAGTTTTATTTAAATAATCCCAAGATGAATATAACATATTAAATAACTACTGTATGTTGTGCATATTCACTGTTTGTATATTAAACTAAAATATTAAAATATAGAAGATTTGTTCTTCCTTCCTTTTTCCCTGTTCTCAACCTGCTCCAAGAAAATCAAACAGAAAATGAGGGTCTTTTACTTAGTAAGAAAACAACAGTGAACATTACTGCAGTGCAACTTAAGTGGCTCTTCAATATCACTTAGTTATGCGTTCCTTTGCCTTAAGCCTGAAAAGAATAAGTTGGCTGTTTTTAAAGATAGTCTTAAAAGAATATAAAAGGTTTGGTAGATGAGGTTAAATGGATTCCAATCACATTTTGTAACCACTCATCCATTCATGAATCCATTTTAAAAATGTGTATTGTGCAGTTAATGTGTCCAACAAATGTGGCTGGCATTGGACAACTAGAATGATTATATAGACAGAGCTTCTCCCTTTAATTAAATTACATTCTGGTGAGTATGAGCATGACACATATATATTAGCTGAATATTAATGTGTAAAAACATGTCTAAAAATTGTATTACATGTTGTGTCAGAAAGGACTAGACTGGTATGAATGCAACTATAAAACGTTACTTGACTTAGTTAAGACAATCAGGGATAGTTTTGTCTGAGGAAACCATGTTTAGGCTAAGATGTAAAAGACAAGAGGAAAAAATAAAAAATGAGTAGGGGCATATTAAGGAGAGGGAAAAGTGCATGGTGCTCTGGAGACTGAAAGAAAGCTCAAAATAGGCAGAGCATGCAAGTGAGAATGATAAATAAATCATGGGCTAAAGCATGGACATTCTTATAACTCATATTAAAAAGCATTTTTTTTCTGGTATTTATTGATTTTGGGCTGCCCAGAACCCTTTCTCCATAATACTAACTGTAGTTCCAGTTTTCACTTATAAATCCCCTAATCAGCCCACAAAGCTCAACAGCTTCCATTCTCTTGACTTAGGCATACATTACACCCCTGGCAAGTCCATCAGAATTACTGCTCAGCCCTTTGTTTGAGCATCTGGAACGAGGAATTTTCTGGTTCAAACTCAGGAAAGTATAAGCTTGAATTGCCAATGCTGACTTGCATATGTAAATAGAAGAATGAAGCCCTCAGAAAACAATGAAAAGAGCAAAGAGCTGGAATAGTTAGGGCTTGATGGCACTCGCATATCTCAATTCAAACTCCGTCATGAATTTTCAGATTACTTAGCCAAGTTTATTTTTTTCATTAGCGTGATTTTGTTCATTTTATTCACTGCTAAAATATCTGATATAAAACTGTATGTAAAATTTTAATCAGAAAAATAAAATAACTTTTTAAATTTTTATTTTCAATTAAAATCTAGGTACAATTTGAAGCATACATCAGAGGGGAAAAAACTGAATTCAGGGATGATTTTGATAGTGATACATATAAGATACACTGAACAAATAAATAATAAAGATGATGGTAGTGATGAAATATCATTATGTTTAGGAAGTTAAACATATAGGGCATTGAATTGTAATGGACAAGAACTAAGATGAATAACTCCTAAGATTTAGGCCTTGTAATTTCCTGGATACTTTTATAATAATTGTGGAGCAATAGGCAGACAACACATAGTAGATTTTGAATTGGATTTTAGATGCATTGAATATACCCTTGACATACTATGAGAAGTTCCTGGAAAAAAACTGTATATATATATATATATATATCTATTTGTATATATATGCATACACATACATATACACACACACATTTATACATGCATGTGTGTACCACTGGAATATAAAAATATATACATTAAAATATGTATACATTTTGAGGTGACTGGATTATAAAATAAATTAAGTGATGGGCATCAAAAATCAAGATGATGGTTTTAAAACTTAAAATATACTATTCAAGATAGAAAATATCTATATAAAAGAATGGTAATACTTAGAAATGTGCACTAGAGTACTGTCTTTTTGGTTCAGGGAGAATGTGCTGTAGAACTCAGAGATAATTACTAAACATTATTGTGTTTCACTAGGGAATATTCAAAACTTGGTGTGCTCCTCTCTGTATTGCTCAATTAGTAGTGGAAATTAATTTCAGAGGAGTTGCTTAGCAAATCTAAAGGGAGATCTTAGTAATTTTCAAGACTTTGTTTTGGCAAATGGGGATGAGGGACTTTATGGACTGAAAGTGTATATGGCCTGCCAAAATTCATATGTTGAAGCCCCCATCCGTAATGTGGTTTTTGGAAAGGGCAGAGTGGCTTTGGGGGGGAAATGTGTTATGTGGATGCCCTCATGAATGAGATTAGTGCCATTATAAGAAGAGACAGAAGAGGAAAGATTAAAATAATTTCAAATACATTTTTTACCACAATGAAACTAGAAATCAAGAACACTATGAAAATGGGAATATTACCAAATATGTAGAAACTCAACAATATATCCTTATACGACCATTAGATGTAAGAGGAAATTGAAATAGAATTTTAAAAATATCAAGAGACAAATGAGAATGAAAACATGATAGAACAAAACTTATGTGATGCAGCAAAATCAATACTAAGAAGGAAATTCACAGCGATAAATGCCTCTATTAAAAAGAAGATTTCAAGCAAACAGTCTAACAATCTTAAGAAACTAGATAAAGAATCAAAAACTAAGCCCAAATTAGCAGAAAGATGGACATAGCAGAAATAAGTGAAATAGAGGCTATAAAATAATAGGAAAAACCAACGAAATGAAGAATTGGTTTTTGAAACAGTAAAAAAAAAAATACCAAACTCTTAACAAGTCTAAGAAAAAAAGATAGAAGATTCAAATAAATAAAATCAGAAGTGAGAGAGGAGTCATTACAACACATCTCAAAAATAAGAAGGGTCATAAGGGATTATTATGAACAATTATGCAATTATACACTAACAATGGAATAATCTGAACAAAATTGATAAATGTCTTTTTTATACTGCTGTTCAATTACAGTTGTCCCCATTTTCTCCCTATTACTCTCCCCATCCACATTCAATCTTCCCTCCACCTGCTGCCCTGTTGTCTTTGTCTGTGGGTCCTTTATACAAATCCCGTGGCTGACCCCTCCCCTCTGGTCATACAACATACTCCTTTTTAAGATTCACTCTTTGTTTAAGGAAACTAGTATATTTCTCATTTTTCCCAAAAACATTGTTTTATATTTTCCTGGTTGGTATTTTTTTCTTTTTCTTCCTTAAAATATTATTTCATAAGATACATCTTAGGTTGATATTTAAATGCCCTAAGAATTAATTGTTTTAGCTATTATCTACTCAATCACTATTCCTCAAAACATAAAATGTAAGGTGGTTTGGTATAATGAGCATTTTAGCTTCATTCAGGTTCCCTGACAATACTCTTTATTCAGCTACTGGCCCAAGTTCAACAACACTTGTTTTAGATAGTACTCGTATTAGCATACTTCTTTTAATACAGGTAATCATCACAGACATGTATTTTCTCTTTATCTTAATATCAGCAGGTTTGGTCAATGATAAACTTGATCCAATCAAAATAATCTGTATTTTGAATTTGAAATATCAGGGATTCATTATTTCCATCTTGTTCTCTGTTATTCCAAAGGATCTGATGTTCTTGTGCAAATTTATCTATATCAGTGTTAGGTTTAAGGGAGGGGCATTCTATGAAATAAGTTGCAGAAAATTCTTTCATACCTTTTATCCAGATTTGTGGTGATTCAACAGTGGTATTCTGATAAGAACTAAATTGCCATTTGAGACCACCACGAAAAAGATACCAATGGCTTGTGTAAGTTTTCAAATTACATATACAATGTCACTTTGTTACTCAAATTTAAGAAATTTGGGGACTGGTAATAGAAATGCACAATACTTATCTTAAAAGAAGAGCCAAACACTTACCCTAATTATTATACAAACACATATCTTTGGGCATCTGTTTAAATTGAATTACCTATTTTTTATATAAAGATGGATTTGACTAATTGGGAATTTGATAAATTCAAATAATCTTTATTGCAAATGTCCCAACCTCTCAGTAAATCTCTGTTTGACTTTACCTTCATGTATATGCTCTTACCTATATTTAAAATTTTGTTTGTCCCTACATTTCTCTGTCATTATTACTTCCCAAAGCTGTAGTCACTCCTTTGCCTTAAGGTCTATCCATATTTTAAATGAACAAACTAATACTGCTTTTCTTTTGGTTCCTGAAAAATCAAAACTATTGATCTAGTGTAAAAGCCTTTCAAGTGTGCATACATTGCTTTTTTGAAAGAAAGAAAATAATTAGAAATGTACTTTAAAAGGTTTAAAAACAAATCATGTAAAATATTTATTTTTTGAACATGCACTCTGTACATATCTTCTTTGTTTTTAAGTTTCATTTACAGAGACATAATAACTTGTTCTCTTTCTGATGCTTACTGGTACGCATTGTTTATTTCTCAGGTATAACTCCTTGCTCAATATTTAGTCATGAATTATTTATAGTGCTTTGCTATTCGTTCAGCATGAATTATTGGAATTTCTCCAAGACAGGGTCTACCCTGGATTTCTGTTTTTCTTGTAAAATTCTCAGATGTTCCAACATTCTCTGTCAAGGGAAATCATTACAAACATTCTCTCCTTCACTGGTTTTTGGAAAGGTTTTTCTGCCTTACAGCATCTGGCACACACTATTACTCTTACCGAAATTAGACACGGAATAATGCATTCACAACACCATGAATCAACAGTTTTTCTCTGGATTATTAAATTGCCAACAGTATATACCGTAGGGAATCACTCTAAATTATTTAGTGTAAACTTAAGGGAAGGAAGGAAGTTAAACTGTTTTCGATTAACTTCTCTTTTTTTTTTTAACTGCCAGAAGAAAACAAGATCTTGAAAAAAAAAAGAGAAATGTTGACAATACTTAACTTTCAGGCATGACAAGATGTAATCATTTCTATTGTGCATTTTCTAGTCATTTACTACATTGTATGGTGAAATAAATAAGCCAATTGTAAAAAAGGGTTTTTTCCCAAAAGAATCTATTTTGTACAAAGAGGTGCTTTCATTTTAATTTTATTTCTTTGATGGATTTACTCCAGTCATTGTCAGTCATGCATTTTATTTTTATGTTCAAGTGTTTTTGAGTGAACCTTGAATTCACAACACACAGCTACTTACATAAGTATAGCTGAAAGGAAGGATAAAGTGGGATCTTAGGGGACAAGACATAATTTCTCCCACTCTCTATTCATGTTAAATCTTTGTGTCTACATTTTATTACTGGTCTTTGAGTCACATTGGAATTGAATAGTTATCCCATTTATAAACATAGGACTTTAATACATATAATAAATTATTTAAACCTCAATTTTATTATCTATAAAAGAGGACTGATAAGATTTATCTTTTAAGATCTTGTAGGGATTAAGTAAAATTACACACACACACAGAGTATAAACATTGGGTTTGCCACAAACGGTACCACAATAAAGGATGATAATTTTATTATCAACTACTTCAACTAATTAATAAATAAATTTTACCTGTGTGGAAATAGACCTTATGTCACTTATCCAAATAATATATGATATTAATATATGCTACATACTGATTACTACTAATTCTAAACAAATGATATTATCACTACAGCTAATCAGATTTGAAAATAAGCTAGATTTATTTCAATATTTATCCTAAATGTGAAAACTAATTTGTCAGAACCCATATATATGCATAGTATATAGTGCATATGAATTTTTTTGTACCTTTGAAAATATTTCTAGCCAATTATTTCAGTGAAAATTCTTCTTTTTGTACCTACAATATACAATCTAGAACAATTATTTTCACAGATGTCTTTGAAACTAGAAGTGAATATTTATCAATGGCACCAATAAAATAGTAAGTATAAATATGCTGTGGATGCTTGGAAAATATCTTGCTTTCCTCTTTCTGGGAAATCCATATTTCTATAAAAACATAATTATATGGATAATTGGATGGTGAAGTAAGACTTGCACAGTTTTCACAATATGTCAACAATTTCCAGGTGCAAATGGCAAAAAACACAATTGGTTAAATTAATTAGAGGTTCACAATAATCAGGCCAGTAGAGTAGGGAGCTCTATTGTAATTGGGGCTTCATTGGCACAAGGTCACTTACGCAGCTCCAAAGCAGAAAACAGAAGATTCCTCCTGTTTACTATTGAACTAACCTCATTGTTTGGATGTTAGATTTTTGCAATGCCTTTGATATATCAAGGCATATCAGAATTCCTTTCTTATAATACTTTACAGTGCTTAATTTGCACAGTGATAGGATAACTATTCTAAGTAACTTAGAAAGGATCCTTTTGTCTTTCCATATATATATGTTAAAGTATATTTTTCTATATCTATAATTTTCCATATCAAAATATGGTTTCCTGGATTTTTATATTAATTGATTTGAATCTATAGATCCCATTGGGAAGGACTGACATCTTAAAAATACTGAGTTTTCCAATCCATAAACATCAACCTTCTCTCCATTAATTTAGATCTTTGATTTCTTTCATTAGTCTTATCTATTCTGTAAATAAAACCTGGGTATACTTTTCTAATTTTATACCTTAGTAATTTAATTTGGTGCTATTATAAGTTGTGCTTTTTTCTTTTACATTTCAATTGTTCATTGCTGTAATACAGGGCAACAAATAACTTTCATATTTTATGTTTTGTATTGTATAGCCCTTCTATGTTTGTATTAGTATCAACATATTGTTGACTCTGTGGGCATTTCTACATAGAGAGTCATGTTGTCTGTGAACAAGCACATATATTTTTTACTTTTCAATCTCTGTGTGTGTGTGTATGTGTGTGTGTGTGTGTATTCAATTTTTCTTTTGTCTGATTTCATTTCTTTATTGCAAAGACTAACACAATATAGAAGAGGTGAAAGAGGACACACTTTTGTAATCTTCCCCTATTACCAATCATAGGGTGAAAGTTCTGGTCTCTCATCACTGAGTATGACTTTAGCTGTAAGGTTTTGTAAATTTTTTTATCATGTTAGAATGTTTCTCTTTATTCTTAGTCTGCTAAGAGTTTTTTAAATTATAAACTAGTTTGAATTTTTTAAGTGTGTTTTCTGTATGAAATAATTCTTTCATACCATATTTAAATTTTCTTACATTGAAGTTCTGTGGTGTAAACTTCTGTGGTTTTGGCCAAATACAGGGTGTCGTATATATTAGTATATGACACTAATATAGTATCATATGGAAAATTATGTGATTCATTTATTCAACAGGCTTACACTGATTGATATTTTTTTTAATTGAGCCAGAACCTTACTCTCAGGTCTATAAGGAACAAGTCCAGCCATTGTCAATATAATGAGAATGGTTTGCAGGACATAGATGTAACCTGGCAGCCAAGAAGAGTGGACTGGAATGCACATGTGTGAACAATGATGATTTAATTGTACTTATCAGTGGTGGCAGTAGACACTATTGAGAGGGTATGTGTACTGTGTGGCTGCCACATTCAAAATGACTGAGCAAGTAGAGCAACTAATCTGTCTCAAATTTTGGGTGAAGCTTGAGCATTCCTGTGTTAAAACTATTTGGATGATTCAAAAGGCCACAGCTGTGGTCATCTGGTGATTGGCAGCTTCATAATAACAACACTCCCACTCATGCATCACGTCTCATGCAAAGTTTTTAGTCAAAACATCAAATCACCCAGGTGACTCAGCCCCCCTACAGCCCTGATTTGGTGCATTGTAACTTCTGGCTTTTTCCAAAACTGAAATCACCTTTGAAAGGGAAGAAGATTTCAGACCTTCGATGAGATTCAGGAAAATACATCAGAGCAGCTGATGGCAATTGGGAGAACTCTGTGATGTCCCAGGGTACCTACTTTGAAGGGGACATTGTCTTATGTACAATGTTTCTTGTAACTTGTGTTCTCTTCAATAAATGTCTCTTTTGCCTAGTATATGGATGGATATTTTCTGGACAGACCTCATTGTATATGTAATATTGTCTACATTGTTTAAGTTCCAACCTTTCTGTTTAGTTTTTTTTTCATATTATTGTACTTCACTCCTAAAATTTACAATATTTTTATTTCTAGTGAGTGCATTTTTTCATGAGTGCATTTATCTTATGAAGCATAGTTACAATGGCTGCTTTAAAGACCTTGTCTGACATGACAGCTCATCTGAGAGTTCCTGTCTGTTGATTATCTTTTCTCTTGCAAATGGGTTTTGGCTGTCCTATTTCTCTTGCAAATCACATAAAACCTTGACTCTACCTTCAAAATAGATCCAATAGTATGATTCTGGGAGAAGTCACTTTTTAAGTTGAAGTTCAAAAAGCATGTAGAATTTCTACAGAGAAGACAAGACGGATGGCATTCATTGCAAGACAGAAAAAGAAATAACATGCAAAAAATATGGAAATGGAGCAGAAAGGATTGAAACAAACATTTTGGGGGGAGTGCATATAGAATAAAAAAGTCCCCGAGAGTTGCAGTGAGATGGAGCTGGCTACAAACTTCAGCTCAGCAAATTGCTTACTGTATAACTTTGAGCATTTCACAAAACCTCCCTAACCTTATTTTTCTATGTATAAATACAGGAAGATATATCCATTTTGAAGGTTTTTTCTTTGTGATAATTAAAAAGAGTTGAACAGTTCAAGCTAGGAAACAGTGCCTAAAAATACATTAAGCATTTAATAAATGTTTTCTTTTTTTACCCTCCCTACAGATTCTGCAAAAAAACAAATGTTAACACTTATTAAAAGAATTTCTGCTTCCTCATAATGGTGGCATGTTTTGCAGTGGCATTACTAAATTAAACCTGTTTTGTTTGCTTGATAATCTTAATATAACACATACAGAATTTATTCTAATGTATATTATAGATACTACATTACATGTTAAATGTAATATAAAATTCTTGTCATTTATTAAGGTCATAAAATCAAATTGTATCTACATAATGGTCAAACTTAAAGATAGAAAATAAACTGTGGACTGGGAAGTGACTAGATGAATATAATTTAAATATTAGCTTTTTGGTGTATCATTTATATTTAAGTATTAGACATTTATTAAGTGGCTGCTAAGTGTCAGACATTGTTTTAGGTATGGACAATAGAGTAATGAACAACTGTCCAAGTCTTGCTCTCTGGGTGTGATCTAATGTGATATTAAGAAAGAAGTTGGCATTTTCAATGGGCTGCATAGATAGTAAGGAAGCTTCCTATGACTTTGTTGAACAAGGGCGGGAGTAACAGGACATTTTCAGACTCAAGTCTCCACAATGCCGACTGAACTGCTTTATATAATGAAGAAATTGTTGATTCAGCAGATCCACAATGTCTTACTGTTCTGTGTCACCACTATTGTCTTTATCTTTCCTTAGGCTGGTAGTAATGTGGACGCAGCAGTTCTGAAAATATTAAAGAGAGAACCAGCCTCCTTTTAAACTACTTTCCCTTGCACCATCTGCCTTGGTGTGCATATCAGCCCCAAGAAACAGGTAGGATAGAATGCATAGTGCACATGCTATGAGAAAGAAAGGGAGTCAGGACCAGAATTCTAGTCTCCTCATGCACAGCCCTGAATTGAATGCATTTTCCAGGGCTCACAGCAGCCCTGCCTTGTGCTCTGGTTGCTAGTTACACATGCGACTTCCATCAAAAGCTCTGACACTCTTTGTAATGGTTCCCCACTGAAAAATCTCCAATGTTTTTACTTTCTGATCTAATTACTGTCACTTCTGTAATCTGTGATCTCTGTTATTTGGTTCTGAAATACATTTGTTATTCTGAACTTATGACTATTTAATATGCAATAGTGCATATCTCAGTATAGAACTGTATATTCCATGTTTAGAAACCATTGTGTTTTTAAAGTCATCTTGAATTGTGAATGTTTAACTTGTAATAATTGACTGGATACTCATTCAGATGCAGCTAGCAGAAATACCTAGTACAGTGTAGGGAATATAGTTAACAATACTGTAATAATTATGTATGGTGTCAGATGGGTACTAGACTTAATGGGGTGGTCCCTTCATAAGTTACGTACATATCTAATCAATATGTTGTATACCTGGAACTAACATAATATTGTATATTGACTATAATTGATTTTTAAATTAAAAATATGTAAAAAATAATAACAATGAAGCATGTTATTTTACTGGGATTTGTGATGTTGGGTGTATATGTAAGCTTTTGCAAGTTTGTAATTTGTTGTAATTTTTTCATTCACAATAAATATTCACTTTCAAACTAAAAAAACGTACAGTAGTTGAGAAAATTAGTTTTAATTTTCTCTTGTGAAAGAATCCAGTAGTAACTCCTTGTCTCATGTAAGAAAAGGCTAATGATAAGCAGTTCAGGATTAGCACAATGGTTCAACAAGGCTAGCAGAAAACAATAATCCTTACCTGCCATCTTGAAATTTGGTTCTACTTCGAAGAAGCGAGATGGCAACTGCATTTCTAGGCATCTCACCATCATTCCATAAAGAAAGAGGAAATGAGTTGGTAGACAGGAGCTATCATCAGGGATCAATACCTCTATGTCATTGGCCAGAAATGTGTTGTGTATTCACTGTTAGCTTCAACAGAACCTAGAGTACTGATCAGGTTCAACTTTGACCCTCCAAAGTAGAGAAAGACAAGGGAGAATGAGATTAATGAAGAATTATAACAGATACCTGCTATACTGATGGAATTAACAAATGTAAAGAGATGGCTGTGGCATGTCCGACACTTAACAAGTCTCACAATCCTCTGGAGTTCTGAAATCTTGTCCCACACATTTTGGACAAATTACAGTGATAAAATTTACTATGTCTATTATCTATTGGGTAGTTACTATATCTTAGACATTGTTTTAAGTTTTTTACTTAACTAATTTAATCTTTTTTTATAATTTATGGGACTAGTACTGTTTTTAGGCCCATTTGACAGATGTGGAAACTGGTACAAGAAGAGAGACTATTTTCCATTTTAATTGTTCACACAGATGACTATTTTTATGTTGGTGTAAAGGAACGATCTAGCACACATTTTAGGTACATGGGACAATGATACAAAAAGTTCAAAAGGTGACATATCAGGATACCAGAGAATGTCACCTGCAAGATGTGCACTGAATGTTGTGAACAAGCCTATGCCATCCATAGAAATGGTATGAAGAGGTATCAGTTATGTGATTTACTTAATATTATATCATACTTTTATTTATTTATTTATTTATGTATTTATTGTTGTTGTTCAGGTACAGTTGTCTTCATTTCTCCCTCACCGATTCCCATCTCCCACCCTTGATCCTACCCCCCTTTGGCTTTGTCCATGTGTCCTTTCATAATTTTATTTTACAGATGTTTGAAAAATGATCTATCATGAGATCAGTTCTCTAATTTGTCTTACTTCAACATTTTGTCTAAATATAATAAGCAAGTTATAGTAGCATAAAATCATATTACTGACATAAGTAGCTAATCATTTTAATTTCTTGGTGATTGCTATTGTTTTATTTAGTAACAAAGACTGAAGAACGTTTCTGAAATCTAAAAAAAATGTCATTTCCCTTCTGAATGTTTCAGCCTGTAGGTGATATCATTAAACTCATAAAATCAAATCCTAAATTGCAACCTAGCCCTTACAGGTAAATTCTATGAAAATGTTCTAAATTTCAAATTGAATTTGTGAATTCATTGTTAATCTTGAAGTGTAACGATTGTGTAAAATTTGAAGTTTTGCATTTCATTGACACTGTGAGAGTAGTTTATACAATTGTAGTATATCTCTGTGATCCTGCAAAGTTCTCTCACACAGAAACATAGCCTGTGGTTTCTTTCTAAGCTGTTGGTGACTTTGCTTGTGATTAAATGTTGACCATTCTGAGTCATAACTTTAAGGTTATCTTTAGAGTGACAATTGCCATTATAATAATGGTAGAGTTTGCTGGCCCTCTTGTGACCAAGTGGCAGATGCCTCCTCCTGTTCTCTTCATCTTGCCGACACTGGGAAGGTGTGAGCTTCCCACACAGCCCAGATTTGTAGGTCATTTTTTTAAAGATTTTTCTTTCTTATTTATTTTTAGGGAGAAGGGAAGGGAAGGAGAAAGAGAGGGAGAGGAACATTAATGTATGGTTGCCTCTCCCGTGCCCTGTACTGGGGACCTGGCCCACAACCCAGGCATGTGCCCTGACTGGGAATCAAAGCGGCAACTCTTTGGTTGACAGGCCTGCACTCAATCCTCTGAGTTACACCAGCCAGGGCTGTAGGTCATGGTTCTGTGGCAACCTGCTCCCTTTGTACTTCCTTAATCATTTCACAGGTCCCTGGTCTATGGTATCCCAGCCAGAACAATGAGAGTAAGATAAATATCTAAGGATGCTGTGTCACTATCACATCGATAGCTATGTACTATTTCAAAATCTTTCTGTTACATAGGATTTTTATGTTATGGTTGTACACTTTTTTGGATTTAGATTTTTTTCTTTTGGAAGCTGCTGCCTCCCAGATCTGTTTGGAAAACAGTAAGACATTTTTTAGTGACATTCTTTAGTACTTCTGTTAATTTTTTTAAAATTACAGTGTTACACTGCATCCAGTGTTTATTTATTAAAACCCTTAAATAAATCACTTATAGTCTACAACAATCTACTTTTCTAATCACTCCAGTGAACACCCTGTCATTTAATTAACCTGATAGCATTGTTCTTTGTTAATTCATGTTGCTACACTTTGGACCAAATTTATCTTCTCAAAAGTAGTCTTTAACTAATGAGACAATAATTGGTGTCCGTAAATCCAAGCAAACTTTGTAATGCAGGCATATTAGCAAAGGAAATAATATTTTTAGATACTAAATTCTTTAAGTTTCAATTCATCTTATTTCTCTTTTAGTTTATTTAATTTTATCAGGAGCTAGCTCTGTATTCTTGCCTTAAGAAAGTCATAAAGTATTGAAGAAAACAATAATCCTTAACAAAACACTTCTATTTACAAACTTTGTTTCCAAAATCCTGATTTCTAATTAGGAAGGGGAAATAAAAGAAGATCTGAGGGAGATGAAGAAAGACATCATAACTAGTAAATAAAAATCCTGATATTCACAGAAAACCATAGTTAATTGTGTGTACTTGCTTTACTTGAAGAATCACTGAATTCTTCAAGTCAAGACCTCATCTTCATCTCCCTGGCACCCCTCCCAAAATCTGTAGCATCCATTGAAATGCTGTCTTTTTTCTTTTTAAACTTTACTTACTTACTTACTTATTTATTTATTAAATATTTTATTTATTTATTTTTAGAGAGAGGGGAAGGGGGGGAGAAAGAGAGGGAGAGAAACATCAATGTGTGGTTGCTTCTTGTGTTCCCACCACCCGGGACCTGGTCTGCAACCCAGGCATGTGCCCTAATTGAACTAGCAACTCTTTGGTTAGCAGGCCAGTGCTCAATCCACTGACCCACACCAGCCAGGGATATAGGTACTTTTTAGAGAATCATCCAAAGTCTCTATTTTCTACTTCATCCTGAATATTTTTCCTAACACCAACAATAAAATAATAAATTACTATTCATTATTCCTTTTCTGTATTTTATAAAATGCCTACTATTAAAAATGTGCAGGTAACTGGGGTATTTTATTTTGAATAACTATTTACTCTAAAACATTATTGATTTCACCACATTTTGTGAGACATCCTGTTATTCTCTTGAGCACTTACTGCATCGGTATTCTATGATGGTACTCTGAGCCCAACCTGTTTGTTCCTTAGTACGCTGGATGTTGTATTAGTATTGACACAATATATTCACTATTTGCACTAATAATTTTGTGAATAACTAATTAGATGGCTAGGGTGAGTGTTTCCATTTAAGTATATTTTTAAAAATTTTAATATAGCATTAAGGTTTGTAACTATAAAAATGTGGTAGGTCTATTTTTTTTTATGCTTCTTAATTCTACAGTTGTTTTCAGGGGCCAAAAATTCTGAGTTTGCAATGCATGCATAATGTTTGATTCAAGTGGAGAACTGAGTTAATCATTCCTTTCATAGTAGCTATCTAGACCATTAAGCTATTCGTATAATATCTTGGTTTTTAAAATGCCTTCATGATTAATTATCATAATAAACCTGGAATATATAATGCTATTATCAAATGGTTACATGTGCAGAAATGAGCTGAGAAAGGAGAATAAGCCTTTCTTATTTCATTCAGTTTATAGAGTCCACAAATGTAATTTTGACCCAAGAATTTTTCTTCATATCATGAATTTTCCACAATATCAGAGCCATCTGTTGATGAGGGTTTCGACTGGCTCCTACAGCCACCTGCACCCAGCTTGTGTGCTCACATTCTTCTTCCTGGACACAAACTAGTCAGGAGTGTTCCAAGCATTTACTAGGAAGGGGTTTACTTCTCTTCACAGGGGAAATCTCCAGTTAGTAGAAAATAAGTTTTTCCACTTTAAAGTTATGATGTGCTTCAGTGTTTTTTGTATTCTCTAAAAAAGAATTTAACAATATTCTAGTTGGTTCTTTGAATTTTGGCTTACTAAATCTGAGATAATAAAGTTCTTAGGGTGATTGTGGGGAAGGGTGGGGGTATAAAGGGATTAAATGGTAATGGAAAAATACAAAAAAATCAATTGTAAATTTGAAAAAAAATAAACTTATTATCTTGTAGAGCCTAAATAGTTATAGAATTCTCTCTAAAGTAGAAACCACTGCTAAACACTTCTAAAATTACCTCTAAGGATCTTAGAATCTTATAATTTTTCTGCACAAATTTATTCAAATGAAATGTTAGTATAATGAAATTATGTCAGATATTGCATTAAAAGCTAACTCTCCAAAGTAGTTTGCAAGAAGTGCTCTCCTTAAATTTTATTTTGTTGCTATTGCTGTATTTGGTTTGTTTATTTTAGTCATTGATAAAGGGATCCATTGTTCTAATCCCCAAGCATGTGAGTATCATGCTGGTTTACTGTAGAAAGAAACAAGCCAGTAAAATAGAACCAGAGACATGGAAATAAAGAACAAACTGACAGTAACCAGAGATGGGGGGAGGGGGATAACTGGGGGAAGAAGGGGAAGGGTCATCAAGGAACATGTATAAAGGACCCATGGACAAAGACAGTAGGGTCTTTATTTGTCCATGTAACTTTCTCATATATATTGTTATCAATATATGTATTTTCTTTCCAGAGTACCTCTTAAGAGTGTCCCATATTAAGAAAAATATAGAGAATACAGAGTTCTGTGGAACTTTTTAAATCTTCCTTCTTTCAAAACTTTCTACAATTATAACTAACAGAAGTTATATAATAAACAACAATAAAATTATGGGAGTGAAAGACAGGTGAGAGAGAGAAAATGGAGAGAGCAAGAGAAGCGCAGAGAGGGACACAGAATGTGAATGTCTGCATTTGAAAGCCTATATAGCATTCTGGAAACTGGCAGGCAGGGAGTGAGAGTAATCCACGTCTTAGAATAGTTGCATGGCCTCTGTAGCAGAGGAGGCATTGACCTTCCTGGCAGGACCTCTGAACCACTCCAGACAAAGAGTGTAAACAAGAATAATAATTAGAATGACAGAGAGAATTAATTAAAATTCTGTGTACGGAACAGAGCTGATCGTGAGTGTTCTCTGCCTTGGTGAACGAAGTGTTTTGTAGAGCACATACTCCCCATAAATAAACGGAAATTTAATAGAAGGGAGAGTTTGGAGACAATTTTTCAAAATTTTAGGTGCTAGTATGGATTTAGGCTCTGCTATTTATGATTCCCTATTTTAAAATTAGAGAGCTCTGCTTTGTAGTGTCCAGCTACCCCATGTCTGCCATGGGAATAAGCAGAAACTAGTATGAATTGGTAAAATATGTAAGCATTTTCTCTTGATTATCAGAAATATTAATCATTAAATTAATAAAATACAGAATTATTGTACCAGTCATAGTTCTACTAGACAAACAGAACAGTGAACAGAATCATGAATATAATATATATGGGATTCTTTCAAAGGTTTGTAGGCAAGTCTGAAATTTATGGACACTGCCTCAGACAGGAAATTCTAGAGCAGAAGTTAAGGCTACAGTCCACAGGAGAACTTCTACCTAGGGTGGAAACTTGAATTTTATTCTTTAGTCCTCTCAAATGATCAGGTAAGGTCCATTCTGATTATGGAGGACAACCTTTATTTAGGGTGAAGATATTGCATATATTAACTACGTCTACAAAATATCTTCACACAACCTAGATTTGTAGTTGATTGAATAACTAAGAACTAGAATTTAGCCACAAGGGCCATAAAAATATCATCACAGATATCCTGCAGTCACACTTGATTAACAAAAAAAGTAAAAGAAATTGCACCTGTTGGTAGGAGAAGTTTGAAGCATTTGGGTATACATACATCATATGATTTAATCCTCACAAGAAGCCTGTCAGGTAAGTACTATTACCATGTCCACTTTATAGGTGAGAATTACGAAACTGATAGATGTTGAGTAAATTTGTCAAAGTCAGTATAACTAGGAAAATTCAGCCCATGATGGAGACCAGGGCTGTCCAATTTTAAATATCCTTTAGTTACTATGTAATAAAGTGAAACAAAACTTTAAAACAAACAAACAAACAAACAAATAGATAAGTAAATAATCATTTAGTAAAGACATGGTCATAGTTCATAACACAAAAAGGATGTGCTAGTGTATAAGCTTAGTTTAGACTTTCTCAACTGGATTTAGCTAATACTTGTTGAGTCCCACTACGGGAGTATGGGATTATGGGAGTACACGAAGCACCATGCCACAGTAGGTTAGGCATGGACTCTGGAGCTATATTTCCTGTATTAAATCCCAGCATTTCCTCTCAAAGCGTATGGCCTTGGGGAAATAACTAAATCTTTCATTTCTTCATCTGTAAAATGGATAGGACAGCAGCTACTTCACTGTGGTAATGA
Source organism: Phyllostomus hastatus (assembly GCF_019186645.2). Lineage (NCBI taxonomy): Eukaryota > Metazoa > Chordata > Mammalia > Chiroptera > Phyllostomidae > Phyllostomus > Phyllostomus hastatus. Next base: position 27,987,851 of record NW_025333709.1, on the reverse strand, counting down.
GGACTGAATGCATTAATAGATGTAAAGAACAATGTGTTAAAAAATAAGCACAGTATGAGTTAATTTTTTATTGCTTTTATTATTGATTCAGTAATAGCTTAATGAATATTTTGCCAGACACTCTACTAGGTCCTAAAACTCAAAGACAAAATGGCTGATCTCTTTTTCTCAGACTTCAGATTATCATTTTTGTGAGAAATTCTCTTTTTCCAGTTTTTCTTTTCCTTTAGCTCTTCACCATTATTGAGAAAACCACAAATTTTGAAAAGCTTTTCTGTAATTCCTTTTGGCAGCAAAATCTGACCTCGGCCTGAACACGAGATTATTTAGATTCCTATTTTTTATTAGTGTGAATATTCATGTTTTGCTAAAGAAAAAAAATATTGTTTGATTAGAAAGTGCACTTATTCAAGCTCACATTTGGTATATGTTTGCTTTTGCATACCTAAAATCAAAATTACTTTGAATTCCTAACATATTTGGTTCTCATGGCTCCAAATAATAAATTGTAGAAGTGTATCTGAGTTTATTGATCACTTATTTTGTGCCAGATGAGAGATACAATAACATACATAATTTCAATGTACTAATATAAAGAATAATACAATTAAATAATATAAAATAAAACAAAATGAAATAAAATATTTTCAGGTTGTATAAAGTGCTGGAGTTAGAAAAAAATAGTGCTGGGTACTTTAGGGATCTCAAGGAACACCTCACAGTAAATAAAAACTCTTTGTTAATAGGAAATATTTTCTATGTGAAAATGTTTAACAAATAATAAAACTAATATTAAATTTGGTGAATATAAAATTTTAAAATGTGTGCATTTATGATGAGCTGACACCATGTCAATTTTGTCTTCCATAGTAAGCATTTATTCAAAAATGGTACTTACAACAGTCATATGGAGCTCATATACTGATGTTACCAAGTCATAAATATTCAACAGTTATAAAAATGTATAAGCTGAAATTTTAGAGCAATTTCTAAGTTCAATAAAACTCAAGAAAACAAGTAGTTATTTAAATATAAGAGCAATTGCATTAGGTTTAGATAAATAGAAAGGATCCATTATAGTGATAGGATAATGCGATTTCAAGGCCAAAGGATATTCCATTTCTTATTACTACAGTGTTCAGTGTAAGAATTGCTATTCAGATTATTATAACATCTATTTTAATCAATTCAAATGCTGTTCCATCTAATTAGCACAGTGGATTAGAACAAGGCATTATTAACTGCGATCTCAGGTTTGGCCTCAGGTCAATGTGGAAGTCTGTGTTGCCAGCTCCTATAAAAATATTATTGCACTGAAAGTGGTTGCTGTTTCAGTGAAGACAATCTGATAAATATGTTAATACAGGTCCATTATATTTTCATAAAAAAGCAACTTAGAAGTTTTTCTGCTAAATGTGTATGTACAATGATGTTATTGTGCTTGCATAATTCTGAATAGTTCAAGGAAATGTCAAATAAAGTGCTATCTCAGATTCTCAGATCATCTGATTTTTATTTCACACACACATACACACACACACACATAGGTTGATGCATAGTATTCACTCTTTATCCACAGTATTCATACTTTATCCATAGTATTCACTCTTTATCCATAGTATTCACTCTGGATTCCGAGATTCCCAGTGGTAACTCTCTTGTAAGAATATATGTTATTACCTTTAACACTGGTCTTTATTTCTTTGTTTGGGTTTGAGTTGTCACCTAATGCCACAAGAGTATGTGTCTATATTGAGAATATTTAATATTCATTTTGAAATCATTCATTTTTTCTTAGTTTCCAGGCCATTTGAGGTATACTTTTATGTAACAATCTTTAAAAATTTCTGTGGTTTTTAAGCATATGAAAATGCTATAAAATCACATATAATTTTTTCACCTTTTCTGTTGTGATTCCGTAGACACTCCTCTTTTATGAAAAATCTAAACCAAATTTAGTTCTACTTTACCTGCATACTAGCTTCTAATGTTTTTTATCACTTTAATTAATTTATTATCTATAACATATGGTTATTCAACTACTTTCACTATTTTTCCTCTTATCACAGTGCATTTGTTAACATAGATAATTAACTAAGTATTAATAAGAAAAGGAAGCAAAAGGGAATTAGAAATTTAACTTAATAAACTGGGGAGCATGAACTGCTCTGCTTCACTGAGAAGCTACAGCTCCAACTCTAGCTGATCATAGCACTGCTCTGCCAAGGGGACTCCTTTCATTCCCCCTCTGTTAATGAGTTACTGAAAAGTAGGTGCAGAGGAAGGTACTTAACCCTAGAAACCTGTCAGTCTATCAAAAGCCCACAAAAGCTTGGGAAGTTGGTTCTTTTGAAAAAACATCTGATCCATCTCAAACCCAAGTTAATATAACCTCAGGGAAAGAAAAAATTTTCTGTCACTCTACGCATCCCCCCAGAAACCCACATTCACCCTTGTGCTCTCATAGCTGGCAGCCAAATGGATCCTCCACCAGAACAGCCAGTAGAGAGCTCAGATTCTTGGATGGAGACTTGCTTAGCAGCTGCCTGCAGATTCCCAAAACTAAGCTTTAATGTGAAGCAGAAACTCTGGACACTGGCTTTTCTTTGGGCCTTGCTGAAGACAGGGTTGGACTTTTTTCATGGTGGGACAAACAGATATGGGACATTAAAAACCCAGGGGGCAGCTTCTATTTCCACACAAATAAACCATCCAGCCTCACCACAGTCTCCCATGTGTGGATCCTTGAAATGCTTACCCTCAGTCCTGTAGAATATCCTCATTTCCACCGACAACACATTCACTCTGCGTATTCAGGTTTCACTCCACTCCAGAATTATTTTTCTTCTTTAACATTAATCATTACTTCTTATTTAATTAAGCAGGGTTTAATTAAGAGTGGATTCAGAATGGATTCTTAGTTTTGTCATGGATCTCATTTCTCCTCTCTATATATCGCTTTTCATTCTTCATTCATTGATTTATATTTTATTTCATTATCACCACATTGCCTGTGAATGCTGTATGTTTCTTGATCATACAGCTTTTATTTTTGTCACATTTTTAAGTTAAATCTTTGCTTTCAGTACCAATTTATGTCAATTAACATTATTTTATGTGTAAACAACTGAAACCAAACTGTGAAGGTAAGTGAAAAAGTAAATTTATTAGAGAGTATTTGGATAGCTGAAACATTTTAGGAATAAAGAAACAATAGGGAACCTCACTAATAGCTACTCCAGTATCTAATGACAACAACCATAAGAATCCACGCTTCTCTATTTAAATATTTTATTTATACAAGAAAAACATGTTTGAACAAAATTGGGTACTGTTCTTGTACCTTTGAATCAATAAATTATTATCAGAAAATTGAGTCTCCAGTTAATTGAGGAAATGTTTGTAAATGTGGTCATAGTATGTGGATAAAATATTATAAATTGGATAGATTTAATTTATTCCTGCATTATTTAATTCCTTCTAACTCTATTTGCATTTTATCATAGCTTTTTATTAGATGAAAAAATACGATGTTTTATGAATATGGAGGAGAAATCATAAAATTCTTATGCTTGTAAGGCACAAAAAGTATATTGTTTTTTATTTTTTTCTAGTAAAATACACTCTAGTCATGTATCTATTTTATGCAATTTATAAATATCTTTTAGGAACTAGGTACTCAGGAATAATCCAACTCTGCTAAATCTTTTCTTTTTTATAATTTATATTCTATATTCAGAATTTACATTTTCTGAAGTACATATATATGAGCAAATATTTATTAAAGAGAGGATGAGTGTGGTAGGGTTAACAAGTTCTATAGCAGAAAAATTTACCAAATGATAAAAGGAAAATTGAATAACAAATTCTAGCATACTCTTCTGCTAATAAATAGACCATCTGATCAGAAATTACAATAATAATATAATTTGTGTACAAACTGTTCACAATCATAAGTCTTATCTTATTCTTTCTGTGTAACAAAAACATGCTAAAATTAAAATAGTTAATGATACTATAATACAGATAAGAAATGGAAGCTCAAAGAGACTTCGTTTGTGTGGCCACTTTCACATACTAAAATGAAAAAGACAGAATAGTCTTCTGAAAAAGTAATCATGTGCTTTTATACAAAATATTGTTCTTTTGTTGAACTTTGTTGCAGTTCCAGTTTTCATAGTTGATTTGAAATAATTTGAACCTTTTATTCCTTGGCAAGGCAACTAACATACTAAGTTTGTGATTATAAAGTGAATGTGTGAACTAAAAGAATAATTTCTAAAATCAATTATGGCCAGCTATAAAAAATGAATATTAAGACAAAACACAATATTTAATGATAGAAGTTTTAACCTCAATTTTATCACCTCCATTTTCCACATAGAAATAACCAGAGAGCAAGCTACTTTCTTAAAAATGATCATTCAAATTTGACTAAAAGTAGTTTTTTTCCAAATATAATATCACAGCAAAATTAAATTATTATATGAGAAATAACTAGAGAAATATCCATTTCTAGGGTTGAGAGCTCAGGAGTAGAAAGAAAGGTATTTTTAAACCTCCATTCCTTATCTTTTCTAGAAAGCAAATTGAGTCATAATGAAATCAATTTTAATTTAATGTAAAGATATATGTGATTTAAATATATATTAAATTTACATTACAAAGAATAAATACTAAGCAAATATGTTTTTATATTTCAATATTTATGTGGAAAGATTTCAAAATGCATGCACTGTATTGTAGTAACTTTTACCAAATATCTCACTATTGTTATTAAATGCGTCATTGACTTCACCATGTCGAAAAGGAGAGATATTACTCTGTACTGGAAGTATACAGGGTTCTGCATCTCTGTGCTAACTGTGCTCCTTGCATTTCTACTTTATTAGTTTACCTCCCTTTTTCCATTCTTTTTCCATAAATCTCATTTTTTTCAATTGTGCCCCAATATATTCTCAGTCTATCGGTTCCATTTGAAATATGCTAGTATAAAATGGGGACACAAAATGGCTCCAAGTAAGCTTATATTGTTAAGAATTTTGACAGAGAAATTTTTCTGAAAGCTATTTTCTTGTCTTTTCGACTTACTTCATGTTTCCAAGATACATTTTAATATCTGAGGTGGTTGACAACTTAACTTCAGGGAAGCAATCTATAATTCTCTCAATCCCATTTGTGCTAACCAGTGTATAGATAGCTTTTAAAAAGATTTTCTCTGGATTCAAAAATATCAAGTTGAGGACACAATAAAATTATCCTACAAAGCACCCTCAAAAGACATTTTAAATATATATAGAAGGCATCTATTAATTAAGAGAGAGGTAGTGACGTCAGAGTGAAGAACAAGGGCTACCAGAAGGCCACACTAGACAACAGGGGACACCTGGGCTACTTGCTTGAAATGAGAGAATTCTAATGGCTGTTACAACTCCAGAGCTTCAAATCAATTCAGCTAAGGGTTCTGCGGAGATTGCACAGCTGTTCAAACCCTCTATATCTTTAAAATGTTGAGATGGGAAGGAAGAAAGGAAGGAAGGAAGGAAGGAAGGAAGGAAGGAAGGAAGGAAGGAAGGAAGGAAGGAAGGAAGGGAGGGAGGGAGGGAGGGAGGGAAGGAGGGAGGGAGGGAGAGAGGAAGGGAGGAGGGAAGGGAGATAAGGAATAGAAAGAAAGAAAAACTGTCAACCTGGGATTTTATATCCAGTAAGCATGTTTTCTAAAAACAAAAGTGAAAAAATGAGGATCTGTGCACTCTCTCTTTTTTTCTTGCTGACACTAGTACAGAGGTCTTCCACTTTTCCTGCCTTTCCCTTGTTCCTGGCCTTCGGCAAATGGTTGTGTGTCTATTGGCTATGCACATATGCATGTATGTTCTTTGGTTAATGTCTTCCCTCTGAGACCTCTCAGAGGCAAGCTCTTCCATGCATCCATGCCTGTGGCCCTATTCTGTTTGTCAGTATTGTTCATTAGATTCCACGGATGAGGGAGGTCATATGGTATTTGTCTTTCTCTTACTGGCGTATCTCACTTGGCACAACAATCTCCTTTTTGTTTGACAAACTCCAGACCTCTTTGTAAACAAACAAACAAACAAAAAAAAAAAACTAAAAAAGACTCAACTAGAGTCAAAAGATCTCAACTGAGATGGAGCTGCCCAATTTAGCATGCTAGATGATGGCCAAAGGCAGGCAGAGCTTGGTGAAGAGGGCATACTTGCTGGGAGGAGGTGAGACAGAGGTATAGGAGGAAGTCCTCGAGTCCATGGCTTTTAGCCTATGGGTAAGTGAAGTTTGCATGGCAAGTATGAAGGTGGAAAAACCTTCAGATACCCTAGTCTGGGGTATCAGAAAACAGTAACTAGTACATTATGAATGCTGAAGAGAACTGGGGTGTCCTGGAAAGATAAGAGCTGGAAAAATAAATCCTCTATCTATGCTTTCCCATATCCTGACAGATTCCCAAACCATGAATACGCAAAATAGAATGAAAGTGACCCAGGGGAAAAAAAAATCTGAAGTGAGGCTGAGTTCCTGCCCCAAAACAGTTTCCAATTCAAAACTGAAGTTACCTGCTGAAACAGTCAACTGCATATAAAAAATGAGATTCGGAATCTCCACAACTTGATATTATATGTCCAGAATATAATCCCAAAGTATACAATATTCAGATGGAATATAGTAGATGACAGTAGACTGAGATTACAGGAACCAGTAGCCTTGATTTCAGCTGCTGTGCCAAACGTAGTGTTTTACTAGACTAGATCAACATAGCCTCTGGTATTTTATGTGAGCAGTTCTTTTGAATAAGAATCAGGAAAGCAGATTAAAGCAGTTCACAGTCACTATCTGCCACAGAGCTGTTAACATTCACACTATAACAATACAGTCACAAGAATCCTTGATTTTCCTAATATTTCACAGTATGCTCGGGTAGTCCACTATGCTGAATGTGTAATGCTAATTAGATGTGCTTAAGTGGGAGCAGCAAGCACCCCAAATGCCTTAGACACGTGAATATGAAGGTGAGAGATAAACTCTATACATTTCAAGGGCATGACACATCAGTGTAGGTTTTAGGGTTAAAATTTGGGGTACCTCAAGATGCCCTGGTAGGTAAAAGTAATGAACGACACTGAAAATGTGGCACAACACTCACTGGGCTTTCTTTGTGGGGGGTGGGGGGTGCATTTAGGAGAGAATATACACAATATTTGGGAAACTTCTTTGACTCCTGTCCAAAGACTCAGCAAGTTGCCACGTTTGAGAGAGGAACAGAATAAGAGCAGACTCTGCCACAGGTCCAGGCTTTGGTTAAACTGCCAGCCACTTGTGCTACATGAACTATTAAATTCAGCAATGTTTAGATGTATTTGTTGATTTAATACAGTATATTGTGTTTTGGGAAGCCCCCAAAGGACAGTTCTTGGTTCTGGAGAAATGCTGTGCAGTCTGTGGCTAAAATTACTCACTGTTTGAAAAGCAGTTCTTGGCATGATACTCACACCCAGTAGAGACGAAATGCCTGAGCATGGGAGATAAGTGGCTGTGTAATTAATGGCCCATCAGAAGCTTGGTTTTGTCAGAGCAATCAAATCCTAAGGTTAGGACAATTCAACAGCAATCTACTATTCTGTGAAACTGATATATGGGGTCTGGGCCGATTCAGAGGGCAGGCTATAAAAAGGTGGTTCAGAATTCCAGTTCACTTATCTTTCAGGCAATACTGCCTCTCTCACAGCTCACGCCCATTGCCTCAGACTGAATTTGACAAGCTAATGAAAGAAAGGAGAAAGAAAAGGGTTCTGGTTCATAGACAGGTCTGCTCAATATTTTGTGCAAGACATTACATCGTATTACAGCCCCACTTAGTGTGGTCCTAAAAGACAGTGATGAGAAAGATTCCTTCAGTTAGGCAGAGAAGTGCAATTGGTTTTCTTCTTGGCATGAAAAGCTAGAGGATGTATGGTAAAGAACATAAAGCCTTGGGCAGAACATTGTCAGATGGTTTCGCTAATGGTAGGTGCCTAGAGGAAACAAAATTAAGCAGAGGGTGTGATTCACAAAAAGGCGTGTGGGATTGACCTGAACGTATGCAGATCTTCACGTCTCGTATCATTGAACACCAGAAGTCATCTGCTACAGGCCAATTGCTCACACTAACCACTTCATAGCCCCTATAAACTATTTCTTAGAAAATTATAAATTTCTGAAGTAGTTGATAATAACATAATTTGAAACTTTATTTAATGACCTGGTTTATCCTTCTGTCCACACACCAGATTTAAGTTTTATGACTACTTAATTCTAAAACTTTAAAATATTGATTCTTCTCACCCTATACAAACTGTGACTGATAGGATTTTGCAGGCATATATAAGATTCTATAAATAAATGGAAAGATTTCCCTGTTAAAGACCTTTTTTTAAGCCAAATATGCCGGGTTTTAGGGGTCACTAAGCATTTTGTTATAAGGTTAATGAGATTATTACTGAGTTTATTACCTTGTAAGACCCAAACTGCAACCTTCAGAATTCCAAGCAATAGGACACGTCAATACCTACAAGAAATAATAAGATAAGGATGCCAGAGCACGTTTCTCAGGAGCACAAATATGGGAATGTTTACCTTATTTTTTCTCATATTTTATTATTTTTCCCCATGGTCACTTTTCACAAGTGGGAAAAATGACCTCCATTGTAAAGGAGAAAAATGGGAAAACAAATGATTTTAAAAGTTCTGAAAAGTTGATGTTTTGAAAAAAAGAAAAAAGTGGAAAATAGTCAAACATGTTTTTCTTGCAGACCTATTAATATCAGATACACACACACAAACAAAAATCCCTGTAGTGTTAGTCTATCAATGTAATTGTGATTCGACTTCACTTTTGTTTAAAGAAAACTTTGCTAAGCAAATTTTTAAAACAAGATGCAAACCACATGCAACAAAGTCAATGGAAATGAACTCCTGTGCTATATGATCACTTTCATTAGTTTTGTTTTTATATTGATATAGGGTGCAGCCAAGAGGGGGGGCCCAAATAGGGATTTGGAATGGAGTCCAGAACTCAAGGTGTCCAGGAAACATTAGAAAGATATATAGGATGTCCTCACCCCTTCTCCCTCAGGTTTGAGTTGGGGGAAGGGACATATGGAGACTTGCAGAGATGTTTTGTACTGCAACAGCTTTGCAGCTAACCTTTGGCATGGTCATTTAACATATCTATAACCTTTAACTGGTTGCATAGATATGTTAAATAGCTGTGACTGTGCTTTGAGCCAGGGGGATGGAAGAGACTTCCACCCAAGATGTTACTGGGGGGCAGCTCCTCCTGGTTACAGCACTTGCTTGAGAGCTTGGAGATGATTGGCTCCACCTGGTGGGGCCACTCACAACAGCAGCCCAGTAAAGCTGGAAGGATATGGGAATGCTGACACGTGTAACCAATTGTGGGAGGAGTCAGAAATGAGGCTGCAGAGGAAGATTGGCTTGGAGATTTAAACCCAGATGCGGCAGGCATAGAGGCAGACCACATGGCTGTGGCACTGCAGAGAGAACCATGCGGTTTTGCCAGAGTGGGGACCTCCGCAGCTTTGGTAGAGGGAGCACCATGTGGTTTTGGCAGAGTGGAGACCCCCACAGCTTTGCAGAGGAGAACCACACGACCTGATCCTGGCTAACGACACAGCTGATGGTGTCAGGAGCCTAAATTTACTTCTTTTCCTGAGATACGGTACCCTAAATTAGGGCGGAGGGAGAAGGAAGGACTGTGTGCGGCTGTTGGTATCCTAAAGGACTTTGATATTTTAATGAAGACATTAGGTCACTATTTTAAGTCTGTATAGCTTTAAATAAACATTTCCTTTTCTTTTCATAAATCTCTGGCACTGAGAGATGTCTTTCTTCTAGAAGCAGACAAGAGAACCTAGTGGGGGGTCCCTTTGGTAATAGTATATCGTACCCCCTTGGCCCTATTCTGTAACAATATAACAATTATTTAGAATCAGAGTATTTTTAATTAGGGTGCAACAGTACGGCTAGAGATTGAATGTTTGTGCCCCCAAAATCCATATGCAGAAGCCTCACCTCCAGTGTGATGGTGCTTGGAAGTGGTGACTCCCGGAGGTAATTAGACCACAGGGGCAGAGCCCTCATAAGTGAGAATAGTGCTTTCACTGCTGAGAACCCAGAGAGCTCCCTTGTCTCTTCTGTCCACCATGTGAAGACACAATGGAAATATAGCTATATATGAATCAGAATGTGGGTCCTCACCAGACACCTTACCTACTGGCATCCTAATCTTGACTGTAAAAACATGTATTTCCATTGTTTATAAACCAACAGTTTATTTTAGTTAGTTATAACAGCCCACATAGACAAAGACAATTGCTTTATTTGTTTATGTTACAAAATAAAGAAAAAAGGAATAAAGTGTTTTGATCAATGGAATGGAAACATTGGAATGCTTTTTTTAATCTTGTGATCTCTTTAGTGCATGTGAATGAGATTTAATACATTTATCAAAGAGTAAAAAATAATTTCATAAAAGAGTTTCATTTTATTAACACACATTGTATCAGTTGCACCCTCCAGTGGGAAGACACTGAGAAGTTAGGCGAGTATGATTTACTTTTAGAATACAATCTAAAACTTACACAGATAAAAGGTAGTGGATTATGAACAGTGGTGCATGAAAGCATTCAGTTTGCCATGGGAACCTGATAAACAGAGAAGGAGAGAGGAAGGAGAAAGGATTGGCAGAGAAATACTCAGTCCATGGTGCAGCTCAGCCACAGTCACATGGAACCTTGCATAGAGGTATGGAGCAGTCTGCCTCGGAGATGACTGTTGCACTGGGCAGCTAAAGCAGGTCAAATGCTCCACTCTGCTCTATCATTGGGTGGGGCCGTCTAAAGACAGTATGGCTCCAGCTTGAAAACAGAAAAGAAAAAGGACCCTTGAAGGCACTAGCTGATGGAGTCTGTTAGCTTACTAGACAGCTGCATCTTAATGGCACGATTTTTCCAGGAAACCAAACAAGCAGCATATCTCTTTGCTGTTATATATGTTAAATTTATTTTCTTGGAGAGAGAACTTAAATTTTTTTTCAAATTGTCAAAAAGAGTTGTATTAAATAAAATTATAGAATAAGAAGTATTAGTTTTCTACCCAAAAGAAATGAAAACAACCTTATGACAAGACACACCATTCTTATTTTTATTCATAATAGCCATGATGGAAATAATCCAGAAGCTCAAAATGGATTTCTTTAGTGATACTATACAAAAGAAAAGGGAGAATTTATCTGCTAATTTGCTTCTCTCTCAAATCCTTCATTGGTCAAAATTTGCTCTCCAGAGTTGATTCACCATAGTATTTTCTGGTTGCACGTTTTGGATCCCCCAAGCAACTATTGGGAAAGGGTAATGGGTTGTCAAGATTTCCTGCAGATGTTGGTGACTCTAGGATGTTAGCCAAACCCATCAAAAGAAGCAGCCTAGTGTCATTCTTAGGTGTTCACATTTTGGATTCAGACATACATGGATTCAGAACCTGTGTAGCTCTTTAAATCTGTTCATCTTTGGACAGTTACTAAACTTATCTATTTCCTAAATATGCATCTTTAAAATAGAGATAATAACAGTGTTTGTTGCATAAACTTATTATAAAAAGTAAGAAAATAAAAAATAATAATCCCTGAGTGCTAGTCCAGGATCTGCCATATGGTTAACCTTCAATAATATTTGCTCTTATTATATTGTATTATTGTAATGTGCTATTATCATAATTTATGAGACTTCTGTTACTCTAGAATGGGTGGAAGGTATATACAACATGACTGATAAATGTATCTGGGCATATTTAGGGCTTAAACTGTTTTTTTTAAGGGCTATTGATAACATTTTGCAAAACTTCATTTACTGGAAGAAAACATTCAGCCTGCCAATAGCTCTAGAGTTTTGGTTGGCCTAATTATAACCTCATTTTCTGCTTAATTTGAAAATAAGCAGAAAATTGATAGCTGCTAACCGTTCAGTGTTCCATTTTGTTTAAAATCTCTACAGGACTTTAAAAAATATTTTTGTTCTGATCATAGCTGAACTCTAGACTAAATAGAAATGTGCTGATTTTGAATTTGCTTATGAAATTTTGATGAACTTTGGATCAGTGATTTTTATAGTAAATATTGGGTCAAAATCTCAAGTAAAGGATGATGTCACAAAGAGTTTTAATATTTTCAGAAATTTTAATCTTATCTCATCTCATGTTCAAAAGAAATATCCATAAAGGAATTATTTCTTATAGATATAATTTTAATATACACTGAGTTTAATTTGATTTGGTTCCCTGAAGAACAACTAAGGCAATGAATTCTGAGACTTACAACAACATAACTGAATGAGAATACTGTGACAGTTACCTTGTTAGTTTTCCTGGGAAGTAATGTTTTATGCCTTCATTATTAGAGACTGATTGAGAACCTTGAGGGGTCATCCAGTAGGATCAACGAGTCTCCTGTCAGAACTCCGACAATTAAAGAATGAATGAAGAAGTAGCAGGCGAAGGCCAGAATGTTCCCTTGATTGCTGTTAAAGGCCCAGCTACAGAAAGAAGACAAATGTACAAGTTAGCTACTTTCCACGTGGTGACAAACAACAAGAGTGGCAAGAAGTGTGCCTTCTGTGGGCAGCCAGCCCCAAGGAAAATGAGGGTTAACTGAGCATAAGTAGTTACTTTTCTCCAAACATGTCAATCAGGAATGTCCCTCCACTTCCTCACAGGCATGAGTATGGACAAGAGAGAGCTGCTATGTTTTAGAGAAAAAACTCTCTTTGTGGAAATCAGGAGTAGGAAACAAATATTCTCCTCAGTCTGAATGATCCATAAATGCACAAAATTCTATTTTAAATGTGTGTTTTAAGTAAAAATATTTATGGCCAAAAAGCAATAAAAACTTCCTCACAATTTGGAATTGATAAGAAACAACAATAACAACAAAATGCTAGACCAAAAATAATGGTGAGGAAACATTCTTTCTATGGAAGTCTGAAGATTTATTGAGAGTTTAATCAAGGTACATAGTCCAATATCTTATAAATGTTACTCTGATACAGGATGAGCACATGCCACATTTAGTTAATTAAAGAATGAGAGAGGGTGCACAATGGTAAATTTAATTTAAAAGATCTATGTATAAGACTGAAAAAAGAGTTCTAGGAAGAAATCAGTAAATTATATATAAAACTGGTTAACAGAATTATAAAGCAATGCAACAAACTTTTGGGTTACCAGAGGTGCTGCACAGAAATAATTTTTCTGTCTACCAAACAAAAATCTGTGAGGTATCATGTTTCTTTGGAGAGTCTGGTTCAAAATTACTGATGAATAATAAATGACTCAAATGCATTTACCCTTGGAAATGAAATAAATTTTGAATGGGCCTATTAAACAATGATTTACTTTGAACAGGAAAAGATGTATTGTCATTCTTTTGCCTAATTTTTAATTTCTTCATAACATTTTAACATTTTTTCCAATGTTTTAACTCTCTAAAAGTGTTTAATTGAAAATAGCTGACCCATGAACTCATAAGTGCTAGTAGAAAGAGAAGAAAATTAAAGTTTTTGACCTGTGAGGCCAGTACCTTCTCCACCATATTGCAAGATATACAAGTAACTTTCTAATAATATTATCATGAAAAATAAAAATATCTAAAAATTAGTATTCAGAAAGCAAGGGCCAGTTTTTAACACTTAAGGAGCTGAGGCAAAAAGAACTATATTCTTAGCATAGACAGAATTGAAGTCAGTTTCTTGGAATCCTGAAATATCTGCTAATCATTCAGTTTTCCATTTTATTTAAGAGCTTAACCATCTGATTTTATTTTTAACATAGAAATACAAAAAGTTTCTAACATTCCAATTAGAATGGTGTAAGATAGAATAAAAAGAATATATCTAATAATAGCACCTGTTCTAAGAGACAGACAAATAAATTAATGGTGATAACTCTTTAGGATTAAATTAGTTGGCACATGAGAATTGATATGTGGAACTTTATTTGTTTATTTTTTATTTTAATTGTTGTTCAATTACAGTTTTCTGCCCTTTTCCCCCATCCCAGCCCCCCCTTACCTTCCCCTCTTCCCTCCCGTCTCCACCCTCCTTGTTATTGTCCAGGTGTCCTTTATACTTGTTCCTGCAAACCCTGCCCCCCTTCCCCTGAAATTCCCTCCCCTGTCCCCCTCTGGTCACTGTCAGCCTGTTTTCTATTTCAGTGTCTTTGGTTATATTTTGCTTGTTTGTTTGTTTTGTTGTTAGATTCCTGTTAAAGGTGAAATCATATGGTATTTGTCTTTCACCGTTTGGCTTGATATGTGGAGCTTTCTGTTAGGAATTATTTATTAATAAACTGATTTTATTAATGTATTTACAAGTGTAAGGTGGATGTTTTTAGAGCAAAAACATTTATGCATTGCTCTGTATACCCTTTCACTGTATCAGATGGAGCATTTGAAGTTAAGGGTCCACTCCCTGCAAGCACCAGTTGTAAACACCTGTTCAACACACTGTGTATTTTTTAAACTTTTACTGAGATGATTTTTTAAAAGACTTGCTTAGCATACTGTACTTCATAATGAGAATGGATTTGTGAATAATCAGGAAGAGGATGTCAAGCCACATGGCATCCACTCAAACCTCGCAAACATAACTCTTGAAAAGGGCTGAAGTCCCCTTACAGACACCTGCCACTCAGGGTGCTTTCGCAGCATTGTGAAAGGGGGACAGAGATGCAACCCCAACCATTTACAGAGGAATATGAACAGCTCATTTTAGAAGAAACTTTATAATTTCAACTGTGTTAATAATTCAAGGACAGTAGGTTGGATTTCAGGGGCTGTGAAGTTTCATCTTAAGTGCTGGAATTTTATATGGTGAGCAGAATATTCAAAACTCTGTTAGTTTATTGCACATTCAGACTTCATGTGAGCATTAAATAGAATCATGCCCAGATCAAACCGTTCAGCATTATAAAGATGTCTCTTCACTCCAAATTAACCTACTGTACTTCACAATAATAGTATTTCATTGACTTGAAACATTCACAAAAATAAGGACCAATTTAATATATATAAGTGGGGACACATAAAAGCCCAGAATTTATTTATTAAGAAACTAAAAATGTAACTGCTTTTTGATCCACTGCTGGACCTGG
This sequence comes from Phyllostomus hastatus, assembly GCF_019186645.2. Classification (NCBI taxonomy): domain Eukaryota; kingdom Metazoa; phylum Chordata; class Mammalia; order Chiroptera; family Phyllostomidae; genus Phyllostomus; species Phyllostomus hastatus. Next base: position 27,972,638 of record NW_025333709.1, on the reverse strand, counting down.
CAATTCCACTGCTGCTGGGATTATACCCTAAGAATCCTGAAACACCAATTCAAAAGAACCTATGCACTCCAATGCTCATAGCAGCACAATTTACAAGAGCCAAGAGCTGGCAGCAACCTAAATGCCCACCAGTAAATAAATGGACCAAAAAACTATGGTACATTTACATAATGGAATAATGTGCAGCAGAAAGAAAGGAGCTCCTACCCTTCACAACAGCATGGATGAATCTAGAGATCATTATGCTAAGTGAAATAAGCCAGGCAGTGAAAAACAACTGCTATATGATCTCACCTGTAGACAGAAACTGATCAACAAAACAAACAACAAGCAAAATATAACCAGAGACATTGAAAAAAAGAACAGACTGCTGGTAACTAGAGGGGAAGAGGAGAAGGATAATGGGGAAAACAGGGGAAGGGCCATCAAGGAACATGTTTAAAGGACCCATGGACAAACCTAAAGGGGGTCAGATCAAGGGTAGGAGGTAGGGATGGGTGGGGCCAGGAGGAGTGGAGGGGAGAAAATGGAGATACTTGTACTTGAAAAACAATTAAAAAATTGTATATCTATTCTTATATGTTTAAACTTCAAAGTACTCTCCATTTGACATAATACGCTTATTGACACATTTTATTCCACTGCTCAAAACAGATTTTGAATCATTAATATTGATAACTTTTAATTCTTCTACCATTTATGGTTTCACCTCTTCCACATTGTCAAAAAGTTTCCCTTTGAGGACTTCTTTTATCTAGAGAAACAAAAACAAAGTTGCTTTGGGCAAGATCAGGTGAATAGGGAGGGTGGGGCACAAGGATCATGCTGTTTTGGGTCAAAAACTGCTGAACACTCAGCACAGTGTAAGCAGGCGCACTTAAAAACCACCCATCATGAAATGGACAAATGCACTGAAAGAGTTTCTAAAAAAGTTCACCGAGGCCTAACACAGCCTGTCACAACAACACCGGCTGGTACACTGATGTAGATGGGTCCTAGGAACACTCATGTTGCAGAGAAAGCTTGTACTACAAGGGGCTGCCATCTAGAAGATGATTTCAGGGTTTTTTGGGTCCCCCTTCATAGTTGATTTATTTCTAGATATTTTTGTGGTAAACTATTAATTTGAATTTAACTCCCAATATATTTTTGGCACTAAAGTGAAGAGTAAATACTATAGACTGAATTTTGTGGCTTTTGAAAAGAAAGACAAAGTATTTGAAAGCGAGTTAACACATAGTAATATTTTCTCAAAATGTTCTTCAGTAAACTTCTGTTTTTCATTGATACATCGATTATTTCATTGTCTGATTCAAATTTAAATGTAACATGTAATTTATTTTTTAAATTGTAATAAGAAACTATTCATTAACTTTAAATTCATTTATATCAAATCTTCATATAGACATTGAATGTTTCAACTTCAGCTACCAAGTCAACTCAGAATAAAGATTTTTATTCATCTCTGAACACGTATTCAAACCTGTTATAAAACTGTCACTGACTTGGAGTATTGTAGCTCTGCAACAGTCTATTTTTGAAAACGAGGTCCTGGATATGTCCATTCATATAAAGTTTTACAAAGAGCACTGTGGTGGAGCATAAGTCTCCTTATTCAAATAGCTGGAAAAATTCAGATGCATCTGCTTCAGGTACACACTCACGGGTTGCCTTGAAATACGCACCACGACAAGACCAATGATACCCACTTCAGGTTTGCACATACCATTTACCCTTCAGATTTATAAATATTTGAGCAAATTTTAGATATTTTTATTCTCCTGAGTCTAAAAGTTCCTACTACAGATATAAGAGGCTGGCTAGCTTAAATATAAAGTAACCTGAAATTGCAAAGTGAGGCATTAAAATGGAGGCGTTTCAGGTTTATTTTATGTGAATTTTTAAAGCATAGACAAAATATGGACAAAAACATTTACTGTCTCAGCTTTCTACCAGCTTGTAACCTGTACAACTTGTTGTTAACCCTGCACTTCTGCCAATTATTCCCGTTATTCGCTTTCAGATCTCTAGCTCACATAGCACTTCCTCAAATGTGGTTTAAAGAGTTTTTTTTCCTAATTTTTAAATTTTATTTTCCACCTTTATTGAGGTGTAATTGACAAATAAGATAGCATATATTTAAAATGTACAATGTAATATTTGATATTACATACATATATATAGTGAAGTGGTAACCACAATCAAGTTCATTAACACATCCAGCACCTCACATAGTTACCACTTCCTGTGAGCAGTGAAAAGACTTAAGATCTACTTCTAATTAAGATTCAGATATACAATCTAATATTTTTAATTATAGTCTTAATATATTATATAAAATTAGTTTAGTTTTTATTCATTTCAGTGATTTTTGCCTTAATTTTCTATGCTATACATTTTAGAAGAAAAGAATTTTGTGTGTTTTCTTTAAGAGTGTCTGAAATCAAGTATACTAAGGGGAGAAGATTTGGAGGTAAGAATAATAAGTGTTGCAAATGAAATGTTGGTATCACCTTAAACACACTGAAAGGAATTTGGCTTTTACTCGGAAAGAGATCAAGAGACACTAGAGGCCATGATGTTACTCGTGATTTAAAAACCTTACTTTTGTTTGTTTTTTGAGTCAGTTTGTGGACAAAGATGAAAAGATATAGGAAAAACAGTTAAAAAGATTAAAGGTAATAATAATGATTTTATTTTTAATGGCTCAGTTCAGCTTTTGTCTTTACCAAGACAGTCATTGTATGTTGAAAATATTGCATAAAAACTCATAAAGGATATTAAAACCCCACTGAGAATTTAGTAAACTGGAATAGATAAAAAGACACCTTTTAACCAATGTAATACACATATTCTGTTTCATAGTTCAAGCTTATACTATAGATATCATAGTATTATCAAAAATATTCTTATAAATAACCCATATCAGAAATTTACATGTCAATATTTCACAGTAAGTTTCTAAAATCATTGACTATAAGGCACCTGAACTTATACTGTGGCTCCGAAATATGGACTTTACTTAAACACATATTTATCTTGTCCTTACTGTGTTTAATACCATAGCCTCTTATCTATAACTTCATTATATTTTCATTTATAAATAAGACAGATTATAGGTAAATATGTTCATTTTGTGTAGTATGTAGAGAAGATAATAGTCATTGAATATATTCACTCTGTCAGCACATTTCCAGAAGAGCTCAACTTTATTTTATGAATGAAGAAGTTTAGATCCATAGAAACAAGGGTATGATCACATGGCCATTCAACAAGCATCATTTGGGGGGGTTTCACTATGGTCTCTGTGACACCAAATCTGAAGTGAATGCTGCATGAGAAAGAACTAAAAAGAAGGGAAGAAAGAATTGTGGAATTGTTACTGCAGAACCAGCTCTAAGTGATCTAATCCTGCCTCTACCAAGATACTGAGTTGCCTTTCAGACAACAGACCTAAACCACAAGTCAAGCAGAGCAGAGAGCACTGACCTCCAGCTGCAACCAGAACCAGTCTCATCCCACCTTATGGAACCAAAGGAGCAAGATATAGATGGAGCTTGAACACAGGCTCTCTTTCAGAGGCGAAAGGTCCATTGTTCAGGAAGATCCAGTGCTAAAACCCCTTGTTGTAAATGGTGAAGTTCCAAGGTCCTCAAATTAAAACCTGCCCCAGTAGCACTTGGCAAACCTGTTCCCCTTTACACCTTAAAAACACATCCCGGACCCTCAATCAAGGAGACAGAGTTGGGCTTTCTCCCTGTGTCCTCCTTTGGCTGCCTCTTGAAAATAAATGATTTCCTTGTTGCCTACTTGATGTTTTAGTGATTGGTCTTGCTGTGAAACAGGTGTACAGTTTTGTGGGTTCAATTAATAGAATTTGCAATATAAGGAAGACAAGTATTATTAACAACTTTAAAATGACATGAATATTAACTTTATTGAAGAGACAGCTGAGCATCATTCAAGTGTTGAGAAAATAATTTGAAAATATGACTAAGATCTTCCCCAGAGATACAAAGGTTTTTGTGTAATGCCAAGAGAAATAAATTGAACAAAGATTATAAAATCTGATTATGAAAATATATGTGTATGCATACATGTATGCATACATGTATATCAGGATTTACAAACACTAGAATTGTTTCCAGTGCAGAATGGTATTAAGGGAGCAGGTTCTGAAAAATGAAAATGTCACAATGAACCTGCCAGCTTAATATTTTGAGATGCAAGTTCAGAGGTATATAAACTGAGAATGAATCTTCTGACTTTCCACAGCAACATATATTTCTTCCTACAGCCATTGTAATTTCTTGTATTTATAATCCATCACCAGGTAATGATTTGAGCATTTTGAAATGATTAGTGTTAAAAAAGAATGACCATTGAACATTACAAATTTAAATGGAATTAATCTTAGTATGAAGTAACAGATCATTAATCACTAAGTATTGTTTTCTCCTTGTTGTACTTTTCATGTACAGTGGGCAGATTTCCTTTCCTGATTTTGATTTTAAAGAAGAGCATCATATTATGGTGCTACCTGTAGAATATCGTCTTGCCCAGCCTCTTCCTTTATGAATGAAAAACAAGTATTTTGCATGAATTACATTAAATCGTATTTATTTCTTATAAAGCTTCCATTTAGATTTGAAGTCAAGGAAAGCAGTGTCATCCATGTAGAAAAGGTCCATCACAGTTATTGTCAGAGCACTGCTAGGGCTACTTGCCGAGAGAAATAAAAGGACAAAACAGAAAAAGAAGAAAAAAGAGTTATACTGCATGTTCAAATACATAAAAATACTTTGATTTACCTGTATAATGTACACATTCACTGTAAAAGTAATTTGAAATAAGTCAACGACTGCAAGCTTTAAGAACAGATTGAGTGAGTTAGACTCTGCACCTGTCAGAATGCCTGTGATCAATGGGACAGGTAAGAACAAGTGCTGGAGAGGCTGTGGAGAGATAGGAACCCTCATTCACTGCTGGTGGGACTGCAAGGTCCAGCCACCATGGAAAACAGAGTATAGGTTACTCAAAAGTTAAGAATACCATTACTATATGACCCAGAAAAGCTTTTTCCAGGTATCTGCTCAAAAAAATTGAAAATGTTTCTTCACAAAGACGAATGTGTACTGTGCCAATTGCTGCATTGTTCCTGGTGGCCAAGACATGAAACTGAGGTGTCCTTTGATAGATGACTGGTGAAATGAGATATGGTGTGTGTGTGTGTGTGTAAAATGGAATACTAATTGGCCAGAAGAAAAGATGAAATGCTGCCATTTGGGACAAATTGGATGAATCTTGAGGATATTATGCTAAGCAAAATAAGCTGGACCAAAACAGTTAAGAATCATATGATTTCCTCATGCATGAGATATAAAACTGAGTGTAACAAATGTACAAACAAGAAAAGTAAAAATAACTCATAGACACAGGCAACAATACGGAGGTTACCAGAAGTAAGGAGGGTATAGTAAAAGGTAAATGTTGCGCGTGGGTCACCGGCCAGCAGTGACCACAGAACGCTGTGGATGGCTCGATGATAAACATGCAAGAAATAACAACATGCACAGAGACAAACTAGTTTCTGTGGGGAAGTAGGGACGAAATGGCCACCCCCCTAGTGGGGAGCGCGCTGATTTACCGTCCATACCTGCTTTTATTGGGCTCATTTTGCATAATAATTCAGGTAAAGTACAGTACTCATTAGGGGGAAGTAAGGAACCATAGAAAACAAAGAACTCTGCCGGTCTATTGAGTTGGGGGTCAAAGAGCTGTAAGGCTGAGGAACAAAATAACTTCCTCCTAAGACCCTTCTCATTCAACTGAGAGCATTCTAAACAAAGGAGGTTTCACAGTAATTTACATGTTCTTTCTTAGGCCTGATCACCCCGGGAAATCCGCACTTCTCAGTACCGAGCTGTACCACCCTGTCATTGTTTCAGGCTTAGGTGGAGCAAGGGAACTAAGGCAACCGAGAGATAAGGAGATTTTCTTCCAGACGCTGAGAACTCAGACTTTGTCAAAGCCGAGGAGTGAGGGTCCATCACCCCCCTTTTGCTGCAGCCCCCCAAGTCCTTCTTTTGAGGGGGCCTCCCAAAGTGATCGTGCCTGGCTTAGGTCGTTCCCCCGTGGGGAATCTTACCCGTCTTTGGCTAACCGACCAAGCTTTTGGGGGTTCAGTCATGAATAAAGCAGCAGAAGCAGCATTCCTGCCAGGAAGATAAGCTTTTGTCTCCTTGCTGGCTCACGGTTCCAAGGGCGTTCCCTTAGCTTTAGCCTAGGCGGGGGTTTCAGCCTCTGATACCAGTCAGGGCGGTTCCCAACAGTTAAAGGCGGTCAAATATATGGCAGAAGGAAATTTGACTTTAGATGGGGGAAATAATGCAATATGCAAATGGTATATCATAGAATTGTACTATATACTCTTGAAACCTGTATATTCTTATTAACCAAGGCCACACAATAAATTTTATAAAAATACATTTAAAAAGAGCATATTATAAATACTGTTGTAATGTAGAAAACTGCAGGCAATCTCATGTATTAGAAAACAAAAAGCAGTCATTTAAAAGCATTAATTTCTCAAAGGATCAATTGTCACAATTCTCAAGATAGTTTAATCTACAAAAAAATTCATATTAATCCTAGTGCACTATTTTAGAAATAAGAAAAGTTCTTCAGAATGCAGTAGATCATTAAAATAGCATGGATTTTAGGTCTGTAAGACTTTTTTCAGACCACCATTGAACTCTTTGTGCTTAATGCTCAATATTTTGTATACCCAAAACTGTTCAAAAAAATAAATACAATTTCAAAAAGCAACCACTGACTTTTACATATTCTAATTATTTCAGTCCTAGGAAAATTTAATTTTAAATGATTTTACATGGTATGTAATATCAATAAATAGTATGAAAAAAGAATTATGCATTGATATTTTATTTATTGAATAAAAATAAATATTAGATAGTAAATAATATAAATAATATCTCCTATTACTATCATAAGATATAGTGAACTTTATATTCAATATAGTAAATTGTATAGAATAAAGAAATAATTAAAATAGTAAATATGTTAAGCAAAAAATAAATGATAAAAACTATAATTTAAAAATTTTAGAAAGGCAAGAATATTCAATGTTAGAAAAATCACTTAATATAAATTTACATTTTACAGATCAATGTAAGATAACCTGTTTGAGTATCCCAAAGAAATTATTTTTAAAATTGTAAAGAGCTATAAAAAATGATATTGTCTGGCTACAACCTTGAAATGATAAAAAAAATATTAGGACAATTATCAATATTTTGCCTGGTCTTGATACAGTCAGAGCATTCCACTGGAGGTCAGGAATAAAACCAGAGAGCAATCACCGCTATTATTTAACATTGATGTGGAAGTACTCACTCATACACTAGGATGACACACTATTTTTGTTGGTGGAAATTAGGCTCTTCCACAGTATCTCAAGGAAAATATTCTGAAGACCCATGCACAGGAGTTCGTGGAGTGGCATGGTTTATTTGAGTGGAAGGCTGACCCTTGGTTTCCAATGTCCCATCTCCCTCCATCCCACCATGGATAAAGTCCTATGGTGTCTTCAGCAAGTCCAAATAAAAGCCAGAGTTTCTGCTTCATGTTTAAGCTTAGTCCTTCAGAGACCACATAGTCTGTGCGGACACTGGTAGCTTCTAGACCCACGTGTTTGTGTGCTCCCAGACTAGAGAGGACATGAGGACACACAGGGTGAGTGTGGGTCACGAGTGAGAGAGAGAGAGAGAGAGAGAGAGAGGGAGATGGAGAGAGAGCTTCTTTATTAGCTTGGATTTAGGATGGATGGGGTGCATTTTTAAAAGAACCAATCAATATCCCATCTTTCTGTGTGTTTTTGATAGGCCCACCTCCTAGCTTTGGTCAAGCATCTGCCACTGTAGCCCCTAACAATCCAATTCTGGAGAGTGAATGGTGCTCCTGGGGAGGTTTTCTGTGCTTCCAGCATGAAGTCTCCTTGGCAGCAGTGCCGGGGAGTGTGGGTGACACTGCAGCTTCCTAGCAAAGCAAGCAGGCTAATGTTCTCAGTTTACTAAATGTAATGTGTATTCCCTTTGCTCTCCCTTTTCATCAATAATTAGCTAACTACCCATGGTAACACTATCATGAAAGAATGGTCACAATTATTATTACAAATAAATGTCAGTTTTTGTATGATTATGAAGCCTAAGAGAAAAAAGCAATAGCTTTATGAGGAAGAAGTCTAGTGACCAATGAAAGCTTATCCTATAAAAATCAAAAGAAATACTTTAATATGTTTACCTAGCTTATATGAAGGAATTATATAAATTTACTAATTTACATAAGAGCCAATTTTAAATTATTGAGAATGGTATTTTATTCCTGATCAGCAAATGTAAATGTCCTAATAACATTCCTTTTTTATAAATCAATCAATACATTCACTGTACTTCTATTCATGTTTTTAATATACTACTTAAAATATTGTTAGGCCATTAAGTAGCCTAGAAATATATTTATAAAGTAGTTGTGAGAAGTGAAGACATCAAAATATTAAGAAGTAAAAAATTATTCATATCTGACCTTGAATCATATTGAGGTATTTCTTAATAATTAAAACAGTGTGGTATCAGCATAGAAAGAAAACAACTGGACTATTTTGGTATTTTGGTAGCAGGAAGTAGTATGCTTAATGGACAGTGGTTTAAATGTTAATGGTCTCTATTATATACTTAAGATACCCCCCCAAAGAGCAGTGTTAGAGTTTTTCAGTAGCCCCAAATCTGTGTATTATTATACTGAACTTTCCTTATCATTATATGCCCACCACTTGATAACAAATATCAAATCCTTACACAATGGCCAACTGTGAAGAAAAGAAGGTGTGGTGGGAAGAAACCTTTCTTCTTGTGTAGTTTCTCATATCAGAAAAGACAAAACTTCTTTTAGCATGTTATTTACTAGAAGTGAATGGCATGCTTACATCTTGTCAATTCACAGGGAAAACCATGAGATTATAGTTACTGATATAGATCTATTATGATTCATCTCCTTCTGATCTTTTCTCACAATGACCTTTCCTATGGGCATATCTGGGATAAAGTTAATAATGCCAAAAGGCAGTGATGGAAATTGAATAGGCATGTCCTGTTCTGCGCCTCAAATGTCAATCAATGCAGCAGAACACAGTACAAATATGAAACCAGAGCATAGAGAAATTTACTACATTATATAAATAAAATATAATTTCTATTCTGTGGAATAAAGGTTGAACTTCTCAACTAGTATTGCAATAACTTTCCTTGTTATCTGAAACAAGAGGTAAAATAAACTTTTACCATCAATTATGTTTTATAATTTAAAAAAATGCCAGTAAAATTACTAAAACAAAATAGTAGTAAAGACCCTTTTCAATCTTGAACTAGGGAAAACTATTATAAATTGACATTAAAATCTTAAAGAAAAATAAAAATAACAATAAATATTTAACAATTTAAAGTCATAAGACAAAAGTAAAAAGCCATTTAAAATTTTGAAAGACCTCAATAAAAACTGAAAAATATTAGACATTCACATGTTAATAAGCAACAGAAAGTAAGTAAAATATAGAAAAATGAACAAAGTTGATAAAAAACAACTTATAAAAGAAAAACTGTAAACCTGCAAATATCAATATCAAGAAGCAAAGGTAAATCCCATTGCCAAAGTAGATATGAGAAATAAAGTACTTTCATTATTAAGTTAATGTATCATTATATTTATTATTATTAGCCAATTATTGTCATATCTATAATAATAATAACCAGGCTTAATAAATGCTTATTCTGTGTAAGAAAATGCATGCATATTATCTCAAACATTCAACACCAACAACCCAAGAAGAAAATGTTATTACAATAGTTCCTATAGGCATGTGAGAAAACATATTCAGAGGAGGTAAGAAATTTGTTCAAGGTCATAAGCAGTAAGAAGAGTTAATATGAGTCCAGATAGAAAATGTATACTTGTCTCCATTACACACTCATTTTTAGAAATTTATTTCAATGAGATAATCAGACTCTAAAAAGAAATATATACAAGTGTATTTGTTCATCACATCATTTTTACAATAGCATTATTTAGAAGCTACATAAATGTGCACCATAGAGATTGCTTAAGTTAATGATGGTACATCCATTATGAAATTTAAAACAGTCATTAAAATGATAATGTTGCTCATCATTATATGGTAAAGTGCCTGGAGCATACAGTTAAGTACTAATGACTTACAATTAAACAAATAAGATTGACAGAAAGCATTAATCTCCTGTCCCTCCCAAAATACAAATAAAGGTAATTGATTCATATTGACCATGTGTACCTGTGTGTGTTATATAATCTTAAATGGGAAAAAAAAAAGAATGAAAAGAAAGAAAAGACGGACTAAGTGGTGACAGCACAGTTTTGGTTGTCCTATTGAATTTCACAGGGGAAGTCTCTGTTCAGTAGTAGCACAGACTTAAAAGAAGGAAGCAATTTGACAAATTACAATCCTCAAGAGGCTTGAAATGTAGCACATTATGGAAATTATTAGATTTAGATAATGAGGGCAAGGAATATAAATATAAATATATTCTATCAATTCATTTAGCAGTGAAAATGTGTATAATTGTATGTAGTAATAGTGTAGTCAGGTGTTTTAACACTTGTGTTTCTTGAATGTTTTTGGCAGTCTGGTGAAGTTTTTCTCAGAATAATGTTTCCAAATGAGGAACATGAACTAGATAATGTTGCAGAAGAAACTAGGTATACTTAAATGTAGTTACTGAATTTAAAATATATTACTGTTATATATGTGCTTCTTTATTCATTCAATAAATAAGATTTAGCATAGACCTAGTAACTAATAGTAAACATAGTTGATATTTCAAAATCTCGATAACAACTAAATGCGATTTTAAAAGTACTTATGATAAAATCACAAAGCATGTCGAGTTCTTTGTCTACATTCATATTTTAAGGAAATGTTGCATTTCAGATAGAAATTAACAGACATGATAGTGGAAGTATATTCTATATCTAAGTTCACAGATGTACTGAATTCAATTCATGTGCACCTTTGGACACCAAGTTAAGAATACCTGAAATATTTAATATTAATTTAAATAAATTATAATATAAATTAAAATATGATATAACTACAGTGAAAAAAAGGGAGAATAGAAGATAAATAAAATAATTGAAGGCAGAACCTCTTGGTATGTCAAATAATAAAAAGAAATGAAACAGATTTGTTTCGGTTTTGATTTTTTTCTAAAATCTATGTATCGCTGTTTGATTTTAACTATTATGATATCTTACATTAATATAAATACAATACTTTGTTAAAAGTCATCAAACTGCATGAGTAATCTTATCCCATTTATGAATCATATGCATGTGTAGAAAGATGTCCATGAGAAAAGCGCTGAAGATGTTAGCAATTATTAATCTATGGATGAAATTTTAAGTGATTTTACTTCTTTATGTTTCCCATATCATTTCAATTGCTTTAAATTGATTAATATATTAATAAGCATGTATGCATTTTCATTTAAATTATAGAACATTGACCTACTGTTCCAGAACATAAGACTTGGATAAGTGCAACATCACATGCATAGTATTTATGAAGATTGATAACCAGAAACTTTATTTAAAATGGACTTGGGAGGCTAAAAAGAACTCTCAACCCTATGTCACCCGACACACTGTAGATCACAACCAGAAGACACTAACTTGCATTTCTGACTGTAAGTGAATACTACTTCAATATCTGAAAGGGACACAGTAATGGCTCAGCCAATGGGAGAATGTCATAGCTCAGACAATGAAAGGTCACTCTATTTAAACTTTCAGTGCCTTCCAATGGACACTTTGTTAATATCACCTTCTAAGTCTATAAAAGAACATTTCTCTCCTTTGCTTCTCTGCACTAACACTTGATTTGCCATTATACCTCATGTTCTTACTTGCAATTTTTTGTTATTTTCAAATAACCCACTTTTCTGGAGAAATATATGGCTATCTATCTGCTTAAGGTAAACAAATTCAATAAGAAAATACACTGAGAATTTTGCATTTAAAACATTTATTACAAGCTTAAGGCATTGTTCACAAGTTAATATGAGGTCTGTCGAGAAGGTATACAATCATGTAATATGAAAAATGGAGAGATTTATTGAAGAAGATGAAATAAACATTGTACATGGGACAATGACAACTCAGTCTCCTTCAAAGCAGGCACCTTGGGACCTCACACAGTTCTAATCGCCATCAGCTGCTCTGTCATATTTTCCAGAATCTCATTCATGGTCTGAAACCTCTTCTCTTTCAAAGGTGATTTTAGTTTTGGAAAAAGCCAAAAGTTGCAGGGTGCCAAATCTGGGCTGTTGGGGGACTGAGTCATCTGGGTGATTTGATGTTTTGCCAAAAAACTTTGCACAGAGCATGATGCATAAGTGGGCATGTTGTTGTGATGAAGCTGCCAATCACTGGTTGCCCATAGCTGTAGCTTTCTGAGTCATTTGCATAGCTTCAGCAGAGTAATGTCCAAGCTTAATGGAAAATTTGATGCAGATTTGTTGCTCTACTCACTCAGTCATTTTGAATGCAACAGCCACACAGTACACTTGCTCACTCAACTGTGTCTGCCACCCCCAATGAGCATTATAGTAAAATTGTCATTGTTCATACATGTTCATTTCAGTACACTTTCCTTGGCTGCCAGGTTACACTGATGTCATGCAAACCATTCTTGTTATATTAACAGTGACTGGAATTTTTCCAGACCGACCTCATATATGTAACTTACTGAAAAGAAATATGTATAGTGTTTGTCAAAAAAAGAATATATAGGAGAATCAACATTTTTGGAAGAAAATCTAATAAAAACTGAGGAATTGTAATATTAAAAAAGTAAACTAATTACACATTTAATAATTGACATTTATATTATAAACTGAAATACTAAACATCTGACTTAAGTTATAATGTCTGGTATAATTTTGACTATCACTTAATAAACAAAAATCCTGGCACATAAATTTCATTTTTCATTCTGCTGTTCATTGTGGAAATACAGTGTTAAAAATGAAGGCTATATTGCAATTACTTAACTATTAATCAAAATATATACTGAGTCTATATTATGTGCTAGGCATGGCATTAAATATGAATTATATATATTATATATATATGATCCCAGTTTCTATTTACATTATTTAAATATACCAGCTAATGAATGTATATAATTAAAAACTAATATGATAATTTTGAAGGAATGAAACAAGACCACATATTAGAGAACCTGATTTAAATGGGGGTAAAACTCTCTCTTGGAAGGAATATAGTTTAAAGATAAATGAAAGGTTCAAGATCCAAAAGGCTGAAGTGCACAGCAAGGGAGGTGAGGAGAGTATTTTGGGTTAAAAATGAGAAAGGCAAGGAAGAGTCAAAACTGTAGGCTACGTTAAGGAAAATGCTGAATGGTTTTAAATATGGGTATTGAGAGTCGAGCCAAATAAATTGGCAATTTTAGTAATATAAAAATTTACCCAGACTGCACTTGGAAAAAATATATGTCAAACCATAATGAAAACAGCTTTTGTGCAGGATAATAATCCTTTGCAAGTATTTCCTATCAAAATAGCAGGAATACTTAGAAAAAATTAAAAGTTGATAATCAAAATGATAGACTCACACAGGATTGTTTAATTATTGGAGAAAATGTAGATAAGTTGACTTTATATTTACTATTAATAGCTCAGAGTTGATAGAATTACATGCTAACTTGTAAATTTCTGTTTGGTAGAGACCATAAATCCAGAGTTTACTATTTTATAACCTTATAGGATAATAAAGCAATTTAATCTCTAACTTACCAATTTTACTTCAAAAGGTCGTCTTTTCTGGTGGATTCTAACTACCTTATATCTCAAAATATCCTTACCCTCTTATTACTTCTCTTGATAAATAATGAATTGAATAAAATATTATAAAAGTCTTAGCTCTGACTCAAGTAAAACTGCATTGCTCTTTTTTAAGATCCAAATGATAGATTTTAAAAAATCATCATTCAAATTCATAATAGTTAAAATTATAGCAGCATGCTCTCTTATATATGAACTGAAATAAAAGATTTATGTGGCGATAGAAATGAAGCAGAAACATGAATTCGTCTAAATTAATTTCACTGTGAGATGATTTTAAGTCATATATTTTCCACTCAACAAGTAGTGTTTTAATATCTGATATGTGGTTATGCTAATAAGCCTGAAATATGCTTTTTAAGTAAGCCTTTACTTATTTCTTTACATTTTATTCAATAAATATATGATTCTGCAATGTTACTGAGGTAATTTTAGGCATTACTTCAGACCTTTTTGGGGAAGGCAAATATGGGTTCATCATCAGGCCTCACCACATATTCAAATATCCATGTAAAAGTTGCTATCTGGAAAACAAGTAGATGCTGCCTGAGTCAATGCTAAAGAAGATATTTTAATTTCTGTGCCATCATGTGATGAGTTTCATGGGTTAGACAATTTCACTGGCTGTTACAATGTTAAAATTAATTGTGTCATGAGGAGATCTTGGAGGAATTTGTTTGAAAATATATTTTCAAAATTCTAAACAAGGTTACCTAAAATTTTTAATTATTTAGTTGAGTTAAAAAGTACAGTTAAAGTACAGTTAAGTTAAAAAATACAGAAGAATATTAAATAAGATTGAAATGTGACTTTGAAAATTACTAGTTCTATTGTTTGCCATTGCTTCGAAATATTGCTACAAAGTTAATGGCTTTAAATAACACATTTATATTCTTAGATTTCCAGACATCCAAAGTCAAAAATGAGTCTTACAGGGTTAAATTTAAGATGATAGCAGAGCTGCTTCTCCTTCGGAGGATCACGGCGGCGGGGGGGAATCGGTCTCTTTGACACTCTAGCTTCCGGAGGATGACTGCCTTCTGTGGCTGTGGTCCCTTCAAGCAAGTGCTGTAGCACTGCCAAATCTCGCTAGAACTTCTCTGTCATCACATCTTCCTCCCTATTCTGACCTTCTTGCCTCTCTCTTATAAGGATGCTTGTGATTACCTTGGGTCCACTAGATGATCCAGGATAATCAGCCCATCTCAATATCCTTCCTCACTTCTGTTGTTGTAAGATATTCACCTGTTTGTCCTTTAAAGTGATATTCACAGATTCTGATAATTAGGATGTCAACTTGTTAAGGGGCATTATTCATCTTACTACACTGTGTGAACTTGACATACTTGTATTTTAATATATACATAATGGTATTATACATACATATAGCATGGCATTCCTTCTAGCTAGTTAGCTATCATCTAGCTATCAGTCACCTCTCACAAAACTGTTTCTGACTCAGTGCAATACATGGCTTACATGATTGCTAACTTTTTATTATGTTGTTTATTTTATTATGACTTTGTGTTGAATTTTACTTTCAAATAACTGAGGATTTCTCAAAATCAGGAAAGCATCTTAATAGATAATTGATAAATATTTCAGACTCTAAAAATCATTACTATTAGTAACAGTAATGGCTGGCATCAGGACCACTTCCATTTGTACTATTTTCTTTGAACATTTTTCTTCTCATCTCATGTTCACACTCTCATTCATCTCCACCACTCACTATAAATATAATTTTCTCACATTTTTATGTCACCTTGAAAAATATATGATGGTGTTTTCAATGTTTGTTTTTAGTTTATATAAATATATTTCTCTGTAGTTCTTGCTATCTTATATTTTTACATTAAGGCCCCTGATCACTTTCAATGATTAAGGGCCACCCATAAGCAGCACACAACTGCTTCAACGCAGCCATCATTGCTTTCTCATCTGGGTGCAGTGTGGGGCAAGCAGCTAAAGTCCCAGGGCCATGGCCATGTCCACCTCTGTAACAGCATACTTATATCCCTCTGAACTATGTAGGGGCCCAATTACACCCACCTGCCACCAGTTCGGCAGTACCTGACCCCACACCACCTGTTCAGTAGTTCCTACAGGTCTTCAGGGATGCTCTCGCGAACAGACAGCACGGGCCTCCCAGGGGAAGCCTGTACTACAAGGGGCCTGCCCTCCAGAACATAGTTTGTGTTTTCCTTAGGATTCTCCTCTCATATTCTTGCATACAAAAAGGTATGTCTTGATATTATGCGTTATAAACTTATGGTTAATTTTAAGAGTTCCTTTCTCACTGTTTCTTCTATTGACATTACAGCTTGATAGTTTTAGTCTTCACATTTAAAGCCAATTTTTAGTAGTTTTGAAGTTGAATCCTTGCTATTTTTTTCCCAAAAGGACAGAGCCTTGTCTCAATTATATCTATGAAATATTCTTTATCCAGGTATTATATAATGCTATCTCTACTATACATAAATCCTCATTATATTTATTGATTTATTTCTAGTTTTTCTATAACTTGTATCTGGAAAAAATATGTTATTAATATATTTTGTAGGTTGATTACATTACAAGTACATCTTTGTAATGGTTGGTGAGGTATTTTTTTGTTCTCTTTCAAAATTCTTTTGGCTATACATAGACATTTCTCCAATTACAATTTTAATTAGAAGGGCATTAACAACATGGATTAATCTGGAGAAAATCCACATACTTAGAATTAATATTTTCAAGCCATTTGAGAATTAAAAGTACTGTCCTGAAAGTATCCAGCCATGTACTATGAAAAATAGAGATTTTTATTGAAGAAGATACAAGAAACATTGCACATAGAACAATGATGCCTCAGTCTCCTTCAGAACATGCACCTTGGACCTCACAGGGTTCTCCCAATTGCCATCAGCTGTCCCGTTGTATTTTCCTGAATCTCTTCCCTTTCAAAAGTGATTTTAGTTTTGGGAAAAGCCAGAAGTCGAAGAACACAAAATCTGGGCTGTAGTCACCTGTGTGCTTTGATGTTTCACCAAAAACTCTGCAGGTGACATGGTATATGAGCAAGGGTTTGTCAACCTGAATCATCAGATTAGTGTCTGTGGAGGAATGTTCAAGTTTAATGCAAAATTTGATGCTGATTTGTTGTTCTACTTGCTCAGTCGTTCTGAATGCAATAGCCACACAGTACACATGCTCACTCAATGACATCTACCACCCCCGCTGACTAGTATAGTGAAGTCATCATTGTTCATACATGCACATTCCAGTCCACTCTCCTTGGCTGCCAGGTTGCATAAATGTTGGGTAAATTGTTCTCGTTATAGTAACAACGGTTGGACTTTTTCTGGACAGATTACATATTTCTTCAGGGAGTCAAGAATTTTATGTCCTCAAATAGTTTCACAAATTGTGTTCACCAAGAATTTAGGAATTTCTCATTAGATTAAAAATTAGTCACTGCATTTATTTTATTGTTCTGGGAAGTGTGTCCTATTTCCTGTAACATTTTCTATTTGGTAATTACTGGCATAGAGAAATGCAATTTATTTGAGGGTTAACTCAAAAATTTTAAAATATAAATCTTATTATAGTTTGTGTGTGGATTTTGTTTAGTTTTCTTTGCATCTGTTAAATAGCACATTTCTATGTTTGTAATGTTTTGGCCACGTCCTCTCACAGTGAACGGAGATCAGCGTACCTGGTTCTAAAATTTTATGAAACATGCATTATAGTACGCTTTTAAGAATGTTTGCTGTAAGTTTTTAGGTGATAACCTTTAAAGTCAAAAACCTTTTTTGCCATTTTGGTGGGAATTTAAGGTAATTTATTAAGGAATTATTCTCAATAGATTTATTGATATACAAATTTATATTACTTCTGATTTTAAAGTTCTCTGCATTTATTTATAATGAAATGTTTTATAAAAGCAATGTAGATTAAATTAGTTAAAACATTAGGGATTTTTAAATATTCATATATACATATTTTTATTGAATTCTGGTTTATATTATTGAGGTTTAGTGTAATTAAAGAGTAAAATTATGTTAAATAAAATTATGTAAAAAAAGAAGACAGAATAGATATTCATCTCATTTTCCAGGGAAGAGAAAGACATACAAGCTTGGTCCAACTCCCTCTGTTTAGCGTGGTTAACCTGATATGCCTTGTTGTGTATTAAACAACCAGCACCACACTGCACATGGGGCCCCACTGCTTGTAAAGAGCTCAAAATCACCAGCTTCAACCTTGTCATCAGGTCATCACATATGTCTTGATACTCCTATGGATCTGCCAATCTCTTTCAAAGGGCTAATAAAAATGAATTTTTTATAGCAATGAGTGCTCATAAATCTAGTTGTGAGAAAAGGCTGACTATTTTTTCCTTCAAAATAGTCAGAAGGAAAAAAGAAGGAAATCAATTGTGGTTGTTGAGAGAAATAAAAGTCCAAAGAGTCACTCATCACCTCCAAAAAATCAAGCCTTAGGTGGAAATAAAATAAGTAGTTAAATGAGAAAACGTTATTATACTTAGAAAATAAGTCACTTTGCTAACTTCTTTCATTACAGAGGCCAGGAAAATTCTGTTCAGGAAGCATTTGTGTCCCTTACCGAAGAAACTTAGTACACCAAAAATTGTCCAAGATTCATAACCCTCTGCAAGCTGAAGATTTGTTTCTTTCTTAAACTTGGTAAAATTATCATTTTTATCACTATAAACATTGCCAATTTCTAACTCAATTTTTTCTTTATTATATGTCTTAGTCATTTTACTTTCTTTTCATTTTTATCATGTCTCTTAATCTTTTTAAAATATATTCCTTTATTCTACACCTTTTTATGTTGCAGAACATTGTAATATCCTTAGAGTTATATTGAGTAAACAATGTTTCCTTTATCTGCCATCCATGTTTTTATAGTAATAGCAATACTTCTTGTTATAGCAATTATAAAAAGATTCAATGTGATACAAATAATTTTATGATAATTTTATGATAATTTTTATGAAAACTGATAATGTGTTAGCTTGAAAAACATAGTTAATTCTTATATTTCTAAAACTAGCTTGAACTTCAAGTTATTCTCTTCATAGTCACTTTACCATTTATTGTGATTGCTGTTGATATCTATAAAATTAGTTCATATCAGGAGAAATGCTTCCTTGAAATATACCTATCTAAACAAATCTATTATGCCACAAAATTTAACTTTAATCTCAACAAAAGAATACGATAAAATAATCCCTTATTTTCTTTTATGATTTTTTGCTAACTTTTTACCCATAAGTCAAAATAACATTCAAGCAGAATTAAAAATTATAGGTACTAATAATCAGTCAAGATAGATTCCATAAAGTTAAAAAAAAGACTAACAAATGAAATAAAAATTGACCAAGTTTTTATTGGAATTAGATTTTTCAAATAATTAATTTATTTATTTCTAGTGAGAGTGTAAAGGAAGGATAAAGAAAGGTAGAATAACACTGGTGTATGAGAGAAACATCAATAGGTTGCCTCTCACATGCCCCCAGTTGGTGACCTGGCCCAAAACTCAAGCATGTGCCCTGAATGGGAATTGAACCAGTGACCTTTCAGTCCACAGACCAGTGCTTGGTTCACTGAGCCACACCACCCAGGGCTCGAATTAGATTCAAAGTATAACTGCCATCAAAAAATTCCAACAAATCCTTTAGTAAGCATTTAACTTTTTTATGTATAAGTTATAATATCAAGGTTCCTCAAGAGTAGAAAAACTCCATTTTTATAATGTCAAGCACCAAATATACAGGATTCATACACTCCTTTTATTTTAAAAATAGCATGGCATTTATGCTTATTATTTCAGCTGTATTTACACTAGAATTCTTAGTGGAAAATCACTCAGGCACCTGGCTTTGAAAGAAAGATATGATCCAGGTTGCTCTATCCTTCTAACAAATAATTCTTAGAAATAGAAATCAGAAATGTTTTCTCTGTGATTATTCAGAATATTCTCCTTCAAAATTCAACTTCTCTAATTTCAATATTATCAGAATAATTGAAAATTATTATCTTTTTTCTTTATAAAAATTGATACAGAATATTGATACAGAGCAGGAATAAAGTTTTTTGCTGTGCTTTTGAGTAATTTTCTTAAGTATACATATGCTACCTAAAAGAAAAATTGAGTCAAAGCTTAATATACATTTGTTTGTCTTTGTGCCCAATTTGAAAAATTTAAATACAAATCTTCTAAATTTTCCATGATTTGGTTTTATCTGGTTTGTTTTGTCTTAATAAACTACATCTTTTTCTTAGTTTTTCCATTGTGGGTCAACATGGCTTAGGATGCAAGAAAATTACAGAGTACTTTGAAATAATCTATTTCTGAGTGTTCATCCAAGAATTCTCAGAAGCTCTATGTGTGTTTTAGAGGCAGAAGTTACAGCACTTCACTGACAAGGCCTTTTTAAAGATCTTTAAAGGTGTCATCCTCGCTCCTACATGCCATTGTATGCATTTCTATTCTTCAAAGAGAAATTCAGTATTAATATATTTTATTTCAGTCCCTGTTGGAATATCACTAACCTATGTTTGACATATCTAGTAGATAAAGCCTGCTTTGTTTTTTCATAAATACTTTACTCATTTTTCCCATTCTTTCAGCTAGCTGTTAATTAATTTGAAATCCATACAGGCCCTTAAACATTTCTTCTTAAAGAAGAGATGTAATTAAGTTGAACTTGATAAAACTCTTTCTAGAAAATGAGATAATTTTGTTTTTAGATATCACAGAATATAATGTGTTTTCCTTTAGAGGACAAGGAAAGGGCTGCTAATTTTGGTCATATTGTTGGAGAACATAGAGGTGTTAACAACACTTTCTTGCTAATGTGAATAACAGGCAATCATCATAGTGTTGGAGGTGAGGAGAGGACTGTACTCCTTAACTAACAGTGCTTCATAATTTATATCCCAACATAACGGAAACAAATCCATTCCCAGATAAAGAAAAAGAGAGATAAATATAAAGTAGAAATGTATGGCAAAAGCAAAGATACTGGACATAGAGTACAGTAGGCAATTATTACTTTTTAAAAAAGAAAGTACATTCTTTTTTGAAAATCAATCTAAGGCATTACAGGTAGGGGGTCGCTATCTCTGTCTGCACCAACCATTGCTCCCTGCTGTTCCCATCAAGAAAAAAGACATTGTGATTTCCAGTGTAATTTCAAACCCTGTGATATCAGGTTGGCAGTCTGCTCCTCCAGCAAGCTGGAAGATCTCACACATCAATGAAAGGCAATTTCACCTCTGTCATGGGCTGATGTTGTAAGATGTGCTCTTCTCAGGAAGGATAATACAAAATCTTATCTTACAAAACATTGCAACATGCTGATTGAATCTTCAAATCATTTTATTCACATTTACTATGCTATTATATCATCCAGAAAACAGAATGAATTATGAAAAGTGCCAGGAAAGTTGCCAAACTTAGAAAAATTAACTACCAAATAATTTTAAATAGCTATCTACATATTGACAGTAAGGATATATGTTTTTTGATTATTTTGAATTTAATGGCACAGAGAAAGTTAATAATTAGATTCAGATTTTATAGAAATGGTATGCTTTTAGTTTTCTAAAAACCAGACTTCTATTAATTAGGGAAGTCACCTATTGGAAGACAGTCTTTAAAAATATATTTTGAATATAAGTGTAAGGAACAACTGTGTCTACTTGTGAATTCCATTAGATAATATTGACTGGAATATTTTTGATATATCATTTGAAAAATAATATATTATAAGCAAATTATTTTAATATTTCAAATTTCTGACTCTTTACAGCTCCTCTCCTCAAGGTATTCATGAAAGAAATATTTGTATTTTAAGGAGGTTATATTTCTTGGAATATAACATCTCTAAATTGTCTTTTATTGTGTTAAAATAGAAAGGATGCAAAACCCTAATTGCATTATAAGACATTGATGTTTCTAAAGATATTTATAGCATTGCTTTATTTAATTCACTAAAGAACTTAAAAAGTCATTAGTAACTTCATTTTATAGATGAGAACACAGAGTCTCAGAAAAAACACATATTTGTTCAAACTTAAAAAATAAATAAATAGAATCTTAGCAAATACCCACAGAGGCTAATACCAATTATTTTTTAGGTTAGCATTTCATATCAAACCAAGTTATTCAAAATGCACTGGGTGTTTAAGAATAAAATAGACTCTTAGTGAAACATTGTGTAAAAATTGAGATGAGGTTTTTACTTCAAGATTTCTAAGTATTTTGTATATATTTATGTATATTACAACTATTTGAAACATAATGACACCATGTAGCTTTTTTCTTTTCCTTTTCAAAGTATTTTGTCACTCTGGCATTCAATAAAGCCCAATCCAGAAAAAAGCTGAGCTAGGCAATTCTTTGATTCACCTAAATTTCACTGAGGGCTTAATACATGACAAGTACTTTGCCAGACACTAGAAAATCAGGTTCATAAGGAATAGTCCTATATTTCAAAGAACTTACATCCTGGAATCAAATGCTATAAACTCTGCAGTGTAATAAAGGTAGAAATAAATTCAGGGAACTATGGAAACATAGAAAAGCAGCACCTAACACAGCTTGGGTTCAAGAGGAATTTATACAGAAGGTGATGCTTAAGATAAGTGAAAAACATGATCAAAATGAAGCATCTTTATATACCATATAATTGATATAACTAATTCATAAATATTATTACTTAGAGTTTGCATCTCAGTAAATGAATATTAAATGTGAGAAATGTCCAAATTATACATATTATCTCAGCATGTCCTTTTCTTTTTAATAAGTTAAAGTGTGACTTTCATTAAATAGCTATATTAAAACATTTTTTTTCCAAAATACAAATTGCCTATTCCTCATAATGATGCAAGCTAATGTTCTATTGGTTGGACAAATTGTTCGTTTGCTTTTTCTCTATTAAGATGGGTCTAGTAGTGCTTAGCTGTCTTCAATTTCATTTGAAACAATTTTGTTAGATTGCATTGTGACAGCTGTAGCATCAGTGTGCATTAAAAAAAAACTTATCAAAACTGGTGACTTTGGGGGTAGCAATTTTAAGGATGGAGATGGAAGAAAATACATAACATTTTTGGCATATCATGCTTTATTATTTCAAGAAAGGTAAAAATACAACTGAAATGCAAAAAAAAACATGTGTGCAGTGTGTAGAGAAGGGGCTATGAATGACAGAATGTGTCAAAAGTATTTTGTGGAGTCTCATGATGGAGATTTCTCACTGGACAGTGCTCCAAGGTCAGGTAGACCAGTTGAAGTTGATAGTAATCAAATTGAGACACTCATTAAGAACAATCAATGTTGTACCATGAAGTAGATAGTTGACATACTCAAAATATTCAGATCAATAAAGTTATTGCTGAAAATAAAAAAATATGTCTTTTATTTTATGGAAAAACTAAACAGATTTTTAGGCCAGCCCAAAATATTCAGGTAAAAAGTACTCACTACATTATCTTTAATTAAGCTATATTATTTCACCATTGCTTGATTTTCTTGGATTATTTGTCACCTAAACCTCAACAACAATAAAGCAGTTTAAAAATGAAGTTATGAGCCAGAGATGCAATGCATAACTTATATTTATTTCATTTTTGCTGCTGGAATTTATAAATCTTATAAAGATCAGCAAATGTTGGCTATGGGGGAATAATAGAATAGATTTACATATCTCTTAAAAATAACTAAAATACTGGACAAAATTGTTTAAAAAAGGTATTTCAGAGCCTAGAAATCAACCACAGACAGAAAACAACCCTAAATTTTACCACAAAAAATCAAATTTCTAAGAAGAATAATGATAGTCTTGCATTGGACTTGCTCTACAAGAAACTCTTCAGGCATTGTCTAGGCTGCAATGAAAGACTAGTCTGAAATTTAAATCCTTATGAAGAAATTAAGAATACCCACAAAGGTTATTATGTAAACAAATACAAAGGGAACTATAAATGTATGTTTATTTGCAATTTATTTCTTCTCCAATCTAATTTTAAAGCCAACTGCATAAAGTGCCAATTATAAAAATGGGTTGAAAAGATTCTAATTTGTAAAGATGTCATTTGTGTGACAACAGTAGCGAAAAAAGAAGGAGAATAATAGAACTTTATAGTAGGAACTTCTTTTCATACTATTGCATTTAAGTTGCTGTTATCAAACTATGTATTAAAGTTAACATGTTAATTGTAATGCCCAAGAAAACCATTAAAATAACAAAATGATTATGTAAACAAAATAAAGAGAATTATGATAATACACTACACAATATTGGTTTGCCACAAATACTAAAAATGCTATAATGGAAGAATGTAGCTACAAAAAATGATGGAAGACATATAGAAAATAAATAGTAAAATGCTATACATAAATCTGACATTGTCAGTAGTCACATTATTGTAAATGAATAAAACACTCCAGTAAAAATGCATACATGAACAGAAAGGACTTTTTGAAAAATGATCCAACTCTATGCTCCACAAGAAATGTGATTTAGATTCAAAGAAACAAAGTGGTTCAAAGTAAAAGGAAAGTAAAACACACGCCATGTTGACAAACCCCAGTGAAGAGATGAAATGGCTATACTAACATCAAACAAAATACATTTTAACACAAAAATCTTACAGGAGAAAAAAAAGGTACATATTCAAATACACAACATGTGAGCCATAAAACAAACCCCAGTACATTTAAGGAGATTGAAATAGTACAGTGTATATTTTCTGACAATGGAATACAATTAGAAATCTTTAAAAAAGTGGGGAAACTTTCAATTATATGGAAATTAATACAATCCTACATAACTAATGGGTAAAAGTACAAATCACGAGGGAATTTAGAAAATTTAAGATAAAGAAAAAGGAAATAAGTTACACTTGAATGTACTAGGGGAAGTTATAGCATCATGTAGAGGGAAATTTAGAGCCATAAATGACTTTATTTTTTAAAAAGAAATATTTTAAATCATTTACCTGTTTTTTCACTTTATTGTAAAAAATAAATACAAAGCATGTATAAGAATGGTAATAATAAAATTAGTGTAAGATAAATAAAACAAGGTGCAAAAACAATAGAGAAATCAACAAAACAAAAAAGTTGGTTATTTGAAAAGGTCAACAAAATAATAACAATTAGCAAGACAAAACAGGAAAATAAGAGAAGACTACCAAACTTATAGAATTAAAAATGATTAATGAAGGATACTATGAATAATTATATGACAACAAACTATAAAATGTATATCAAAAAGGACAAATTCCTAGAAAGAAACAAACAAAATTAACTCAAGAAGAAATGAATAATCTGAATAGGCCAATGCAAAGTATTAATAGACTGATTTTATGATTTTAAAATTTGCTACATAAAATAACCAAAGGTCCACATAACTTCCCTGGAGGAGTTATTATCAATCCTTTATAAACTCTTCCAAATTAAAAAAAAAACTATAAAAAGGAACACTTTTAACTCATTCTATGATGCCAGTATTGGGTGAATGTCAGAACTAGACAAAGATATCACAGGACAAGGAAACCACAGACCAATATCTGTTTTAAATACAGATTCAAAATGCCAAAAAACTTAAGGAACCATCAAAAAATATCATATTATGACCAAACATAATTTATCCCACCAATCCAAGGTTGATTTAACATTCAAAAACCTGTTCAAAGAAACACACCTCATTGATAAAATATAGGGGAACAATAAATGATTATATCAGTAGATGCAGAAAAGAAATTTGACAAAATTCAACACATTTTCATGCTAAAACACTCAATAAACTAGAAAAAAGAAAATGTTCTCAATCTCAGAAAGTAAACCTACCAAAATTCTACAGCTTTTTATCATAATGATGAAAGGTTGAATATTTTCCCACTAGTACCAGGAAGAAAGCAAAAATGTCCACTATCACCATTTTTATTGCACCTTTTCAGTAGTTCTAGCCAGAGAAATTAATCAGAACTAAAAAGAATTCAGATTAGAGAGGTAAAGTGAAACTACCATTCTTTGTAAAAGACATGTTACTGCATTTAGAAAATCCCAAAGTACTCAACCATGCACACACATGCACACATATGTGCACCTGTGCAAAACTATTAGATTTAATAAATTAATCCATCATTATTTGCAGGACAGAAGCGCAAAAACATCAAATTTTATATTTACATACATGACCATCAAAAGTCTAAAACCAAGATTAACAAAAAATCTATTTGTATTTATGCAAAAAATATTTGCATAAATTGGCATGTTAATTCTAAAATTCCTATGGAGAGGATAAAGGCTGAGGAGAGCCAAAAGAATCTTTAAAAAAACAAAGTTGGAGTAGTCATACTTCCCCATTTTAAACTATACCACAAAGCAATGTTAATTAAAATTGTGTGTTGGTTATAAATCAGTGGAATAGAATTGAAACTTCAAAACTAAATCTTTATATTTATCAGCAATTCAGTGTTAACAAAGTTTGTTAAAACAATTGTTAAAAACATTCAGTGTGATAAAATAGTCTTTTCAACAAGTGGTGCTGTAATAACTGGATATCCACATGCAAAAACTAATTTTCTACAATAAACACAAATTAAAGTGGATCACAGATATGTATATATAAGAATTAGAGACTTCCAGCCAAGATGGAGGCATAAGTGGATGCACCATACCTCCACATACAACCAAGATAGGGACAGCAACAATTTAGGAACAAAATAACATCTAGAAATGACAGAAAATTGATCTGAATGGAAGTCGGACAACCAAGAAGTTGAATTAGACCTGTGCATCCAGACAAGTAGGAGGGGCAGAGACGAGCAGCCAGGAGCGGGTTGAGGTGTGGAGAGAAGAGAGCGGTGGGACCGGGAACGTAAGGCATCCGGGACACGCAAGACCGCAGCAGGTGGACTCTGAGTGTGCAGGCGGCAGCTGGCAGACCCTGGCCTAGGGATGGCAACTGGCAACCGGCAGACCCAGTGAAGCTGAGATTGCAAAGCAAGGCAGTGCGCACAACCCAGGACCACAGTGCTGGGAAATAGAGCCTCGGGACACTGATTGAGAACACCTGTGGGAGATGAGGCGCATGGAGAGACACCCAGCCTCACAGGGGAGGTTCTTGGAGGGTCCCACAGCGAGCACAAGCCCACCCACATGGGAATTGGCACCAGAGGGGCCCAGTTTGCTTGGGGGAAGCAGCAGAGGGGACTGAGGTCCCATGGAGAAAGGAGCAACCCCATTGTTCCCTCTTGACCCCGTCCCCACATACAATGTCAGAATCCAGCAACTGTGGTGCCCTGCCCTGGTGAACACCTAAGGCTCTGCCCCTTACTGTAACAGGTGTGACCAGACCAAAAGAGAGAGAGAGAGAGATGGAACAGAAGAACAAATCAAAGCCCCAGAACTCATCCTTTTGAGTTACCGAGAGATAACCAACCTATCAGATGCACAGTTCAAAACACTGGTGATCAGGAAGCTCACAGAATTGGTTGATTTTGGTCGCAAATTATATGAACAAATGCAGGCTACGATAAGAGAAATGAAGGAAAATGTACAGGGAACCGATAGTGATGGGAAGGAAACTGGGACTCAAAACAATAGAGTGGGCCAGAAGGAAGAAAGAAACAACCAAACAGGAAGGAATGAAGAAATAAGAATTAAAAAAAAAAAAAACGAGGAGAAGCTTAGGAACCTCCAGGACATCTTTAAACATTCCAACATCCAAATTATTGGGGTACCAGAAGGGGAAGAGGAAGAGTCAGACATTGAAAACTTATTTGAACAAATAATAAAGGAGAACTTCTCCCCTCTGGCAAAGGAAATAGACTTCCAGGAAGTCCAGGAAACTCAGAGAGTCCCAAAGAAGTTGGACCCAAGAAGGAACACACCAAGGCACATCATAATTACATTAGCCAAGGTAAAAATGAAGGAGAGAATCCTAGAAGCAGCGAGAGATAAGGAGACAGTAACCTACAAAGGAGTTCCCATCAGACTGTCAGCTGATTTCTCAAAAGAGACCTTACAGGCAAGAAGGGGCTGGACAGAAGTATTCCAAGTCATGAAAGGCAAGGACTTACATCCAAGATTGCTCTATCCTGCAAAGCTTTCATTTAGAATGGAAGGTCAGATAAAGTGCTTCTCAGATAAGGTCAAGTTAAAGGAGTTCATCATCACTAAGCCCTTATTTTATGAAATATTAAAGGGACTTATCTAAGAAAAGAAGATAAAAAAAAGTGTAGTAAAATGACAGCAAACTCACAATTATGAACAACTACACCTAAAACAAAACCAAAAGAAACTAAGCAAACAACTAGAATAGGAACAGAACCACAGAAAGGGAGATCACATGGAGGGTTAGCAACAGGGGAGTGGGAAGAGGAGAGAGGGGGAAAGGTACAGAGAATAAGTAGCATAGATTGTAGGTAGAAAATAGACAGGAAGAGGGCAAGAATAGTATGAGAAATATAGAAGCTAAAGAACTTATGACACATGGACATGAACTAAGGGGGGGATGTTGGTGGGAGAGGGTATACAGGGTGGAGGGGAGTGAATGGGGGGAAATGGGACAACTGTAATAGCATAATCAATAAAATACATTTAAAAAAGAATTAAAATGACAAGACTATTAGAAAAAGTTACAGGTGTACATATTTATGACCCTGGGTTGGTCATGGCCTTCCTAGATACAATGTGAAAACAACAACACAAATAAATAATTGGATATTACCAACATTAAAAGCTTTTATGCTTCAAAAGACACCCTCAAGAAAATTAGAGACAATGCACATAATAAGAAAAAAACTTCTATAAGTCATATATCTGATAAGGAACTATATATTAAATATACTGAACTTACAACTTTAATACAAAGACAACCTAATTAGAAATTTAAAAAAAAACAATTTAAAAAGGTCTTCAAATAAAATATATGTATCTAATAAGTACATGCAAAAATATTCAAAGTTATTAACCATAAGGGAAATGCAAACTGAAATCTCTTTACATACCACTTCACACACACAAGAATTGCTAAAATTAAAAAAAAAAATTACAAGTGCTGATGAGAATGCAGAGAGAATTCAAAACCTTTTAAACTCTTGATGGGATTGTATAATGGTACATCCATTTTGGAAAACAGTTTGGAAGTTTCTCAAAATATTAACCATAGTTACTGACCTAGAAATTTTACTCCTAGATATATACCCAATAGAAATGAAGGCATATGTCCATGTGACAACTTGCATGTGAATGTTCACAGCAGCACTATTCATAATAGCCAAAGCCAGAAACAAACCAAATGCCCATCATCTGATGATGGATAAACAAAATGTGAAATATCCATACAATGAAATGTTATTCAGCAATAATATGAGGTGGATGCTATAGCATGTATAAATCTAGAAAACATTTTGCTAAGTGTTAGAGGTCAGTCACATAAATCCACATGTTATGTGGTTCCATTTATATTGAATGTTCAGAATAGGAAATCAATAAAAACAGAAGGTAGGTTTAGTAGTTTCCAGTTGTTTCTGGGTGCAGAGAAGGGAGAGATTTATTAATAGGTGCAGGCATTTTCAGAGGGTAATCAAAATGTTCCAAAATTTGCAAATGGTGATAGTTGCCCAACTCTGTTGATATATTAAAATATGTTTAAAAGTATACCTTTTATAATATGTACATTATATCTCAATAAATCTGTTATTCCCTTCCCCCAAACCCACCCCCACACACTGAGACATCACTGCATACAAACTGGATATATATTTAGAAACACTGATAATAGCAGTTTGGGGGAGTTGTGGAGAAATTGTAATCCTCAAATATTGATGGTGGAAATGGAAAAGTTTTAGCCACTTTGAAAACTGTTAGGCAGTTTCTTAAAAGATTATATATAAACTTACCATATGAGCCTGTGACTACACTCCCAGATTTATATCCTGGAGCTACGAATATACAGACTTGCATGTGAATGTTCACAGCATGATAACTCATAATAGCAGAAAACAGGAAGCAATTCAATGGTCTCTCAGCTGTGCATGGTTAAACAAAATATTGCACATCCTTGCAAATGCATACTAATCAGCACTAAAAAAGAATGAACTATAGATAAAAGATTGAACATGGCTACACCTGAACGAAATAAACTATGAACAAAAGACTTATTATGCTCACATGGGATTTCTTGGAAAGG
Source organism: Phyllostomus hastatus (assembly GCF_019186645.2). Taxonomy (NCBI): domain Eukaryota; kingdom Metazoa; phylum Chordata; class Mammalia; order Chiroptera; family Phyllostomidae; genus Phyllostomus; species Phyllostomus hastatus. Next base: position 27,942,446 of record NW_025333709.1, on the reverse strand, counting down.
CAAACCTGTAGAGATGGAGGGAGATCAGTAGTTTCCTGGAGCCGAGGGTTGGAGTGAAGACCAACTGAAAATAGACACAGAGCATTTTGAGGTGACAGAGATGTTCTAAAAGTAGATGATGGTTTTGGTTACATGGTTTTATAAATTCATTCAAGATGTTGAAGTATATGCTTATGGTATGTAAGTTATACTTCAATAAAACTTTAAATGAGCAAATTGCATCATTGTTATCTATTTAAAATTAGGCAGCTAGTTCACATTATCTCCCAATCTCTTATAATTGCTTTGCCTAGTTCATAAATCATTGCCTCTAGCTTTGTATCAGGTATACAGGGAAAGCTATTGATGTATAAGATTTTCCTTATAATGCATGAAACAGTTAAAACGTACAAAGACTAGCTTCTATTTCTCAGAGTCATAATCAAGAACCTGATCTACAATAGAATAGAAAAATGTTAACTGAAACTTTAATATGATATAATACTCAAGGTTTCTATTAATAAACAATTCCTTGTAATTTTAATTATCCTAAACCTTGTGAAGCAGCCTGAGTTTATAAAATTATACATAAATTGTGAATGAAGAAAGTTCATCCCATGAATTTCACTACTCATGCAAACTTCAGAGGATGGCTGAAGTCAGTGGGAGAAAATATTCCACTGTTCTAACATGTCAAAAGAGCAAAACGAAATGTCAGAGATCAATCTTGGTCTATTTTTCAAGTGTGCTCCCTATTCTTTCTTTTGAAAGGAGGACAGACCTCCAAGCCAAATAGAACTTTGGCAAGAGCCTAATATCTTTTGAGACTTGTTTTTATTCCTGGCATCATTTTGTCAACACAATTAACCCAGTCCCAACAATTACTGCTCATTTAAATCTGTTGCACAAAAGGAATCTTCTATTTTTCTATTTGTAAAACCACACTACCCACTCCTAGTATTTAAGTTGATTGAATTTGGGTGAGTCTAGAGGAATTTATCATATTATCTGTCAATTATCAATGCATTGCCTGTCTGTTCCAAATTCATCCCTATGTATGGTTCCCCTCAGGTATAGAATGACTTGAAGCATCTCACCTTCACAGTGAACACAATATTAAATTTTCTCAGTAGAGGGCACTGGAGGGACATTACAAAAGAAAGGTCTCTCCTTAGGTTTCCAACTGCTGCTTGTGGTCAGTGGTGTGGGGTAAGGACATCAAGTGAAGCTCTACCTTGGCCTCATGGCCACCAGCATGGTCTCTTGGTTTCTTTGCAACTCAATGTGGCCTAGTGATCACCTTTATCTGGTCCTCTTGACACAGAAACCAGTGCCCCCAGTGTATCCTACCCACACTGGCACTCTGATTCTTCCCAAACCACCACCCCCTCTAGCTGTCTGCATCATCAGGGGGAGTTGAACTGCACCCCTTTTGCCCTTAAGATGGCTTGCATCTTATGTGTAAGATTATATTTACAAGTTGGTCCAGCAGGAAGGAAAGTAAAGATGGTAACCCTGGAAAACACTGGGGCTATCAGCAGAATAACAGCTCTAAACAAGGTAGTTTTTGATTTCGTTGTGGCTCTAGATTACACATTATATGTGTGTTATCCAAAAATTCCAATGTGGAAATCCTAATACCCAAGGTGATTTTATTTGGCAGTGGGGCCTTTGAGAGGTATTAGGTAGTGAGGGTAGAGTCCTAATAAATAAGATCAGTGCCCTTATACAAGTGAGTCCAGAGATATCTCCACCATGTGAGGAAACAGCAAAAAGCAGGTATTCTGAATCTGCTGGCACCTTGATATTGGATCCCCCAGCCTCCGGAACTGAGAGAAATAACTTTCTGTTGCTTGTAAGCTACTGAGTCTCTGGTTTTCTGTTCAAGTAGCCCAAGTGCCCTAAGACAGATTCTCAGTTATGTTTTTTCAGTGATTGCTATGTATTATGGTTTAGTTACTAATAATATTAATGGTACCTATGTTGTAGAATATTTATTTTAAAATATAAACTTGAAAAACTAAATATTGGAGTTGAAAATTCATTTGGAAATCAAAATGGCTGAGAATATCAGAGAAACCCCTGGAGAGGAGGAAGGTACTAAACAAGGATGATGGCATTTACATAGAAACAGTTCTGCAGATGTTACATGACAAAGATGGCACTATAAATCATTGGTAAAAGGGGACTTTTAAATATAAAGCTCCTTAGACTATTGGATACCTGCCCATATAAGAAAATAAGTAAATTGCACCCCTACCTTATGCCATACATAAAAATCAGTTTCTTGTGTGTTGGAGTTTTACATGTGAAGAGCAAAATTAGGAATACTTTAGGAGATAACAAAAATATTTTCATAAATTCAGGATGACAGATATTTTCCTAAAAATACACAGTTACTAAAAATAAAGGAAATAATTAATGCATTTAATAGCATTACAAATTAATTATCTATACATACAGTGTACAAAACAGAATCTGAACAAATGTTTGCGGCACATGTAACCAAAAAATAAATGATAATTAAAACATACGGAAACTCCAACATTTAATTAGAAAAAGGAGTGGGAACCCATTTAAAAATAAACATAACACTTAAATGGCTATTTCACAAAAAGAGACCTCCAACTAGGCAAGGAAAAACTGAAAAAACATTCCACAGTTAGTAAAAATTCAAATTAAAATCACAGTGTAAGTCTACTACACACTTATCAGGTGGGAACAAATGTAATATTCCAATTTAGCTAGAATGTGAAGCAAGGTGTTCTTTCGCATGCTCTTGTGAGGACATAAATTGTTATCACCACTTTGGAAAATATTTGAATTCATCTAAGATATTTGTATTCTCACATAACCTATTACCTATCAATTTCAGTCATAAATTTATACCTTATGCAAATTTTTATATATTTGCACTAGGATGTTTGCACAATACTATTTGCACATAACAACATTAGTTTTATAGAAGAAACAGGAAAAATTTGTCTCTACCAATAGTGGAATGGGCAAAACATGCTATTTGATACTATAAAACATTATGGTAAGATGATATAATCAACATAATAAGTGCTGGAGCCAAGTTATATAGATTCATATTTGAGCTCCATCACCAATGAACTCAAGTTGATATTGTATTTAATAAAAATAATATATACAGTTAATATGACAGTGATATCACCATCATCACGTTAAAACAGCAAAATTGAATCAACGGCAGTTATACAACAGCATAGGTGGTACTAGTAATTACAACATAGAGCAAAAAGAACACAAGCCATGTACATATTATAATTTTGTTTGTACATGTTTTGGAGACAAGAAGGTTGGATATTGTTAGGAGATATACATATATTCAGAAAATAAATCTAAAGCAAAGTAAAAAAAGTTGTCTAAGTTTCAATATAATAATAACCTTTAGGAGCAATAGGCAGAAGTGATGACAGAAAGGAAAGAGAAGAAAGAGAGAGAGAGAAAGTAGAAAGAAAGAGAGAGAGAGAGAGAGAGAGAGAGAGAGAGAGAGAGAGAGAGAGAGAGAGAGAAAGAAAGAAAGAAAGAAAGAAAGAAAGAAAGAAAGAAAGAAAGAAAGAAAAGATTATTGAAAAGTTCCTAATTTGTGAACTGGTAGTAGGTATATGATTGTGCTACATTGTGTGTTCTAATGTTTTTATCGGCTCATTTAGATTTTATTCACTATTCCATGTATATGATATATCTAACAATTAAACAACAAGAATTTTATAGATAAAATTTTTTGGAGGAAACGTGAGGTTTTCTTTGCAATAACAACCCAAAACTTATATCGATAGTAGTTCCTTAAATGATAGAGGAAAGTGTGATTGGCCAAAAATTAATTAGGCACATGTCAGTAGGTATGTGTGACAGGTGATCATCTGGGGTCAGATAAGGGTGGGAGGGAACACTATTTCTTGTTGAATTATGTTATTGCTTTGTAGACCTAATGAATACAGTTACGGTTGGCTTTAGTCAGATAGTTCAGGTTGATCATTTGTTTTCCCTTGACAACTGTCTACTCATGAATCTTTCATTTCATTCAGCTTGGAAAGTTTGCTTTTAAGTTATAGGTTACATAAGTATATGCTATGCTCATCACAAAACTGTCCACTGTGTGAAGTCACTTTTAAAGAAAAGACAACTTGTCACAATGAAAAGTGTATATTTATACTAATAATCTAAATGTTACCATCTTAAATTCAATTCATAATTGCAAACACCTTGCACAGTAGAACTCAGGCTGAGCTGGGAAAACAAATCACTGCGCCTGTAGAGTGGTCAGGAGCCAGGTGAACTGGCTGGCGCTGACACGTCTCCCAGCACTATTCTAGAACCATTTTGATTTTCTCCCTGCTGCTGAGTACATATGAAAGGCCCCAGGCACTTTAAATTTGGCTTCTGCATATTTTTGTTTATGTATAATCATGTTTTGGTGATTTTTAAAATGTTGATTTTGACTTAAATCCTGAAATAAAACTCAATTTTTTGTCAGAGGCTGTTACTCCAGTGTGTTACACCAAACATACAAAAGTAGCCCTTAAATTTCTGCAAAACAGGAAAGGACATTTACACTGATTTAATGTAAAGAGACCCACAATTTCAAATTCAGTCTATGTTTATATAAGTTATATGGTACCACCATTAACCACAAAAGAAATGAATAAATTATTTTCACCTAATATTAACCTAACATATGGTTGAAAGTTATAGAAACTCTGAAAGTTTTGGGCCCTGAAACAGAACCTCTGAATAAAAAAAAAAATTCCACATATCAGTAAAAATTTTTAAAAAAATAGAAGGTATAAACTTAGAATGTACATTAGTGCTCTAAGTGTGACAATTTCTATGGACAAAACAGGTTGTCATGAATATCAAGAAGTGGGACAAAATGCAATGAGAATTTGTTTCAGAGCCCGTACTCACAGTGCTGTGAGGGATATTGGAAATTATCTGCTTCAAAAATTATCCTCTTAAGGAAAGTGAACTTTTAACAGGATACAATTTGTCCAAAGTTATTATCTATCAAATTAATCAGAACCAGAGTCTGAGTCAGCTAACTCCTAAGCTACAGCTTTCTTTGACAACATACTATTAAAGATTCTGTTTATTTGATGAAGATATGTAGTTATTTTCAAGCTTTGACATTTTTAAAGCTTCTTTTACTCTTTTCTTCAGAGGTGTTTTTTCTGAGATATAGTGAATTGAAATATCATTTTAGAATTATATAAAATGTTATATAAATGAGGCTTGTCACAACGAAAGATTCTATTCTGAATTCAGACTTGACGGCCATACAGAAATAGCATGATGACTCACCGCCAATGGCTCTCTAGAAAGCCTGAAGCCTGTTTAAAAGTTAATAAAATTTCTTCACCTTATTCTCATTAGTCTTGGCTGACAGTCTCAATCATAATTCCACAAAGACTAAAATAGAATCATGGATATTTCAAAGGCTGTACCATCAGAGGTAAAATCTACCAATGCAGACAGCCAAACCTGTGAATTTGCAACATTATAGAGTCCCAACTCAGGGACAGGTGTTGAAACCCCATCACATCAGTGAATGACAGCAACTCTTCTTCCCCCTACCACAAAATATAAGAAAAACTTTATAATCTAGAGAGGGAGAAAATAACTGTCATATGTTGAGTTCTTATAAGTTACCAATTGGCATCATCTGCATCACCTTATGTCCTGCTCATTCAATAATATATGAGTATTTTTCATCTTTTAAGATATATTAAGAACATGTTTTAAATAAATTAAATTTATTGGGATAACAAGATATGGGGCCTATTACAAGGGAATGCTACTCAACCGTATAAAAGAGGAAACATTGTCATTTGGGACAATATGGATGGATCTTGATCCCCCTTTTTTAGTTTTTTAAAATCAATTGTGGTCGTTAAGCCTGTGAAACCTACTTTTGCTGTTTTCGAATGCAAATCAGAAGAAAAGCAACATCTACATACATCATAAGGCAATAATAGAAATATAAAGCAGAAACTAAATTCTATGGGTTGTGAATACCTAAATTTCTAAATTCAGTGCAAGAAAACATATTAAGGGAAAAACAAAAGTAATAGGTCTGATTACATTTCAATCTTTGAGAGAAATTACATAGATATCAGGAAAGGCAAATCACATGGCAGTTTGAGCATAATGCAAGCCTGACTTCTTACGAGAGGATTTCTTAACAGGTGCAGTTCTGCGCACCGACTCATCACCTACTTTCTTACATGGGTGTTGAGTTTTAATTTTACGCCTGCCAGAGTGGTTTCTCATACCTTCTCCCTTGTTTTCAGTTAGGACTGCTAAGGGTTCCATAAAGGTGGCTACCTGCTGGTCTCTGATACGACCCTGGGAAAACAATTTGCAAATACACTGAAGTACACAAATCAATATCACAATCAGTAAACAACCAGCAGCTCCAAAAAACCCAAATTCTCAAATTAATTCCATCAAACCATGTTTTAGGATTCAGCCAATTAATATTTTCATTAAGGGCTCAAAAAATGTCCTGTTTGGTTAAACGTTGAATGTCCTGCAGCTGATGATGTAACTCCAACTGCAATTTATCAATTTGTCCTTTTAAGTTAGTGGAGAAAGCTCCCCTCAAGCGATGTTGTATATCAGTCCAATTATGTTGGCTGGAATTCCACTGTAGCGGTGTGACACACAGTCTGGAGAAACCAGGGTCACAGGTTAGGTGTTGACGAATCACGAGAGCGTCCTGGCGTTCGCCAATCCAGTCCAGTGCTGATTCAACTGCAGAAAGGCGGGTCAGGATCTCCTGATCTATTTGAGCCTGTTGGACTAATTCTAAAGTAGCATTGATTAAACAATAAGTGCAACCAGGTGTTAACAAACTGTCGGACTCATAAAGAGAGCAGTGCATTGTTAAATGCTATAATGCCATTTGGATTCATTCATTTTTCTGGTCATATTCTGGAGATAACAGATTTGGAAAGAGTTGGAAGGCACAATTAAATCATAACCACTATTAACGACTGGTCTTGTTAGATTTATGCAAAGAAACCTTATGTCATCATTCACTCCTTTAGAATGCCAAATTCTGGAGGGATCAGGTAGGGAGAAAAATATAAAGTGTGAAGGAAAATCCTTTTCCTTCTGATATCTACCAGGCTTCTTAAAACTTTCACTTCCACAGACCTTCTGCAACATTCACAAACTCTCTATTCTTTCTCATTCACTTTCTGATATCCACCAAGATTGCATCTCCATGCTTTAGACCTTCCATTACTAACACACACCACATAATTCTTTCTTAAAACATTTACTTCCACAGACTTTCTGAAACATTCACAAACCTTCTAATCTTTCTTTCATACCCCTTCTGATATTCACCAAGATTGCATTTCCATGCCTTATACCTTCAATTATTAACTAACATCACATAACTTCTTTCCTAAAACATTTTACTTTTCCATTTATCTTTACAGTTTCCCATTTACATTCCTAGAGTGTGAAGTTTCAACCTTCCCTGGAATCCTCAATTTTTCTTTTTTTTTCAGAGCAGATACAGAGCAAAATCCATCCTTCTCTGTGGGGGGGTGAAGATGGGGCCTCCGTGATCTGCTCACTCAATTTGCACACCGTTTCACTGTCAGAATCATATTCCTCATCATCTAGCTCTGTTTTCTTTGTCCAAATGAACTCAAGAGAATCCCTGACAAGCCTCCAGATTACAAAGGTGTGCGCACCAATAGATATATCACTGTTTTGCAAAGATTTCAACCTTTCACCCACTTTTTCCCAAACATCAATGTCTAACGTCCCTCTATCAGGAAATGAAGGACAATATTTTCTTATAGATTGCAAAAAGCTGAACCAGATGCTTTTCTTTCACCTTATACCTTGCTTCTTTAAGAACTTGTTGTAATATACGCAGAAAAGATTTCTGCCCTTTAGATAAGTTACAACCCGTGTTTACCTTCCTTCCTTTTTTTTTAAAGAAAAAGCTTACTTTTATTTACTTTTAATTGGCCAAAACAAATCACCTGATTACTTTCTTCAAGGCAAATCGTTTGTTTTTTCAAACTTGAGAATTAAATTACTATTTACCCAATTATAGGCGGTCGCGAAGAGAGAAACGACCTAGAAAAGAAAGACCTACTTCCCTGAAAATTCAACGCATCCCTACGACATGCCCGAGAAAGAGTTCGGGGGTCGTCGGCCCTTACCTGGGCTGTTAGCGCGCAACTCCACCCGAAGTTGATGCGTTGTCCACAGCGACGGCTCGTGAGCCGCTGGTTCCAAGTGGTCTCGAACGGGGTCCCACCTCTGTGGTCCCGAATCGCTGCCCCACGCTTTGGGCGCCAGCTGTTGCGCGTGGGTCACTGGCCAGCAGTGACCACGGCACACTGTGGATGGCTCGACAATACGCGAGAAAAAACACACATGCACAGAGACAGACTAGTTTCTGTGGGGAAGTAGGGACAGAATGGCCACCCCCCCTAGTGGGGAGCGCTCCGATCCACAGTCCATACCTGCTTTTATTAGGCTCATTTTGCATAATAACTCAGGTAACGTACAATACTCATTAGGGGGAAGTAAGGAATATAGGAAAACAAAGAACTCTGCCGGTCTATTGAGTTGGGGGGTCAAAGAGCTGTAAGGCTGAGGAACAAACTAGCTTCCTCCTAAGACCCTCCTCATTCAACTGAGAGCATTCTCGAACAAAGAAGGTTTCACAGTAATTTACATGTTCTTTCTTAGGCCTGATCACCCCGGGAAATCCGCACTTCCCAGTACCGAGCTGTACTTCCCCGTCATTGTTTCAGGCTTAGGTGGAGCGCGGGAACTAAGGCCACCGAGAGATAAGGAGATTTTCTTCCGGACGCTGAGAACTCAGACTTTGTCAAAGCCGAGGAGTGAGGGTCCATCACCCCCTTTTTGCTGCAGCCCCCCAAGTCCTTCTTTGGGGGGCCTCCCAAAGTGATCGTGCCTGGCTTGGGTTGTTCCCTCCCGTGGGGAATCTTACCCGTCTTTGGCTAACCGACCAAGCTTTTGGGGGTTCAGTTATGAACAAAGCAGCAGAAGCAGCATTACTGCCAGGGAGATAAGCTTTTGTCTCCTTGCCAGCTCACGGTTCCAAGGGCGTTCCCTTAGCCTTAGCTAGGCGGGGGTTTCAGCTTCTAATACCAGTCAGGGCGGTTCCCAACATCTTGAGGGTATCATGTCTAATGAAATAAGTCAGATGAAAAAAGACAAGAACCATATCATTTTATCCACATGTGGGATATAAAACCAAATGATTCATATTTTTCATTTCCATCCTACTAATAAAGAAATTGAGGTACAGATGATTTAACTGAATTTCCCAAGTCAATTAGCTAATCTATTTTTTTAGTTTATATATTTCCCATAGGCCAAAGATAATTAAATATAAAACTGTAATTAGCTGTAGAGATGTTATTTCTTATTTGTTGATATTTTGGAAATCATGTGAATAATTTCTTTTTCTCAATAGTTTAAATAAAAACTATCAATTAAGTTACCTACCCCAAATCCTCACCTATTTACATATAGAGCTGAACCTTGAACAACAAGGTTTGAACTGCACAGGTTCACATATACTCACATTTGTTCCAATATCTATACTGTTTAATCTTTGATTGGGAGTCCATAGATGCAGAGGGCTGACTAGAAGAACTGAACTATTCCATTTTATGTAAGAGACTTGAGTATCCTCAGATCGTGGTACCCACAGGGGTACTGGAGACAATCCCCCAAGGATACAGAGGAAAGGACTCTGTAGTTAAGTTTGGGGGGAGTTAAAAGATATGTGAGGATTTCGACACTGCAGGGTCAGTGCTCCTAACTGCATGCTTAAGGGTCAACTGTATATTCCCCTGCAAGTTGTTATCTGGTTTTGGCACCTGTCTTCAACTTTTTCCAGGCTCCTGGCACCTATGCCATAAGCTTATTAAACCTTAACATCACTCATCAGAAAGTCTATCATAGATACTTCCAGGCATGTTCAACCTTTTGGTGTCTCTAGGCCATAGTGGAACAAGAAAAGTTGTCTTGGGCTACACATTAAATACACAAATATTAATGAAAGCATAAAAAAGATCTCATAATGTTTTAAGCAAATTTATGATTTTTGTGTTGGGCCACATTCATAGCCACCCTGAGCCACATGCGGCCCGCAGGCCATGGGTTGGACACTCCTGCTGTACTGAAAGTTACCCTAGAAACGCTTGGAACTAAAACTTTATTTTGCTTCTTCAGTTGAGGAGACTAAGCCTAGAAAACTGAAATGCTTTGCAAAGGTGACAGAGTTGAATGGAAAAGTTAGAGGAGAGGTAAAGATAAAAACTAAAACCTGAGTTTCTGACTCTCATCTGGTACTTTAATTTTTCTATCTTCTATTGCATCTTAGCAGATATTTAAGATGAATTTCTCCACTAGTACCTAAAATAAATGTTGATAGATTGTATGTATACATCTGAATTTTTATTTTTATTTTTTAAAGATTTTTTAAAGATTTTATTTATTTATTTTTAGAGAGGGAAGGGAGGAAGAGAGAGAGAGAGAGAGAGAGAGAGAGACATCAATGTGGGGTTGCTGGGGGCCGTGGCCTACAACCCAGGCACGTGCCCTGACTGGGAATGGAACCTGCGATGCTTTGGTTCGCAGCCCGTGCTCAATTCACTGAGATACACCAGCCAGGTAAATCTGAATTTTTAGTACTCTCTTTCAATTCACATTTACTTTCAGAACATTAATTTTTAATACATTAATTGTTATTATTCTTTTTATGTCTCATACTTTATATGCTAGATTATTACTTCAACAAATATTATTTATTGAACATAATGCACATAAAAAGTAGGTTTACAGTTGTGAGTATGCAAAACACAGTTTACTGTTGCATCATTATTTTTAATTTTATTATTTTCCATATGAACTACTCTACTGTAAACCTACTTTTGTCCCACCCTGTATTTTATTAATCTCTTTCTTAAAACTTAGTGCTTCAATTACTCAAAGATAGCAATTCAACTATCAGTTTGACATATTGTTTCTTATCTTCAAATTCAAGTAACAAAAGATTCAAATAATTAAATATCATTAGTGAATAGCAAGTTTAAATGTTTGAATGTTTAAAATAAGTAGAATTTGATGTTAGCGGCAATAATAGCTAAATTTATATATAAAACTTATAGTATACATTGCAGTATAAATGTGGTCAGAGTGTTAAACACTTCAACATATTTCCTCATTTATTCCTCAAAATAAATTTATGATATTGGTACTAATATTATTTTCACTTCATAAAGCAGAAACCAAAATTCAGAAAGGTTAAATAATTTTCTCAAGGGCACATGGAGCTTAGTAAGATGCAGAAACTCAAAACCCTTCATTTTGATGGAAATATCAACTCTCTTTGGTTTATTTCCCCAAAGACAGCTGATTATTTTCCACAATTCAATGTATTTACTGACCTAGTTGTCTGTTGCTAGTAGCAACAACATGGAATAGAAACTGCTTTCTCTGAAGACATCGCATCATGCGGAAGAATAGAGCATTTTAAATAATCTAATTTCATTTCATGAAAAGCTCATGCAGAAAAACAAGTTCTTTGACAAGTGTTTCTAATCAGCTGTCTGTTGGATCCAAGCCAGCAGGTGAAAAGGTATAAATTAGGTATTTGTTATTGCAATTTGCCAATCACATTTGCAAATATTCAAACAAAAGTAATTAAAAAGTAGAAATGGATAAGCAAATCATATTTCTTTAGTGCCTGTCTTTAAAGGAGTCAGCAAGCTATGTTAACCAATTCGTTAATTATAAATATTTCCAAAACATAACATGTCTTTACAGACAGATTTTCAGTGGAAGTTTCTATTAAGTTATAAAGATGTTTCATAAAATATGAAATTATGAAAGATATGGCAAAAGCCATGGAAAGAGTTCTTCATATTTAAGTGGATTTTAGCTTCGGGCTGGAGAAAAATTTTGCACTTCAGAGATTACTTGCTATATTAGGTGTGCTAAAAGGAGACATATTCAGCTTTAGTAACAACTTTGGGATTACACCCATAGAATAACTTGGTGCTTCTATTAAAAATAATTGCAATGATAAAAAAAAACATTTTACAATCTATTGTCTCTTCGGACATGATCTCAATAGGCAAACAGCCATTGACTTTGTGAGCATCATTCTCTTACTAACGTCCGTCCATGAGTTGGAAGAGACACCGTGCACAGCAGAAGATCTGGTGCCATGGCTACGGCGCAGGGAAGGAAGTGGGTTCAGTTAGAAATCCTTCCTGACCCATACTTGTGATCATTTATTTTCCATAACTGATAAAAGGCAGGACTTACAGGCAGAATTGGGATTTTAACTATGAGTTGGAAATATTTCCCAAAGGACTGCTTTATATGAACTTTTTAAGAGCTCCCTCAACTCTAAGTATCACTGTTAATAAAATCTATACAAAAATAAGGATACCAGAAGAGAGGAAGAAAAATATTGGATAAAAAGTATAATTTCTCTCTGTGATTCTGGAGGAGACATTATTTTTCTTTATAGAACATAAAGGGAAAAATTAGATTGATAAGACTTCCTGTGTCTAGAGAATATATATTATTCTTAAAATCAAATCAGAAATTAAAGGAAAAAAACTCAAATAATAGTGGTAAATGATTGCAAGCGCTATTGTTGGGTAGTACAATAAGCTGTGAGAACTTGCTTTTTATTTAATGCTTCAGTGAAATGCAAGCTTACATTATCTTCCTCAACACTTGGCAAAGATTCAGCGCTAGTTTAATATTTTCTTTTTAGGAATCATAAAAATCTTGGAAGTAGTATTCACACATACACATGCTGTTAAGATCTTAATAACAGAAAATGACTCAAGGTTAAAAATATAATAATAAGTACAATATAAAATAATTCTGTAACTAACCTGTTATTGAAATGTCTATATATAAATAGTCAGCATTTGTTTTACAAATAATTCTTTTTGAGATTTATGTATCTCATAAAACCTCACTGAGAAATGTACATAACGAATGTGATAGTAGTAGCCGCCCCCACTCTACACCTTTGCCAGAGTGAGCATTTGACAGTGTTCTAATTTGTGTGGGATGATTTACCATGGAAACAGACGTGGTGTGACGAACAAATACGACTCATGGAGTCAGAAAATCGTGCAATGTTTTCTCTTACTCTCCAATCAATTATATTCAGTCATGCCAGTTTTCTATGGATTTGAAAGAAAACTGTGGCAGATTCCGTGTATTTACTAGTAGATGTTATAATAACCAATTAGACTTTAAGTCTCAAATCACAGTTTTTAAATTTTTTTTTATTTTTATAGGTAAGTAGATTGTAATGTGAGTACAAAATATTCACTGATATAATCTCAGATTTTGCACTGCAATTTGCCTTTTTTCAATCAGTTTATTTTTAGATAAACAACTGTTTAGACTCAATTTTATTTCTATGTGATAGAAACAAAAATTGAAAAACTCAAATTATCATTTGTAATAGAATCAATAAGCATCAAATAACTACTAAATTTGTCAAATAATGTGGATGACATATATCCTAAACTATTTAATACAAATGAGAGGTATTTAAACGGCCCATTTAAATCAGATATATATACAAAATATTGATGAACTAAAGGTTAAATGGTTAATTCTCTATAACCTACCCTTCAGATTCTGTACAATTCCAAATTAGACAGCAGGTTTCATTACTGAAATTGACAATAAAGTAAAAAATACATTAATTATAATGTTCATAGGGAAATGCAAATGACAAAAATAAAGGACAAGGTAGGAAGCTAGGAGAGGATATTTAGAGAACTTATTAAAAGCATCATAGAGAACAGGCTGACAGTGATCAGAGGGGAGAGGGGAGGGAATTTCAGGGGAAAAGGGGAAGGGTTTGCAGGAACAAGTATAAAAGGCACCTGGACAATAACAAGGAGGGCAGAGACAGGAGGGAAGAAGGGAGGGCAAAGGGGGGCTGGGATGGGGGAAAAGGACAGAAAACTGTACTTGAACAATTACAATTTTTAAAAAAGTATCAGTAATTAAGGCAACAGAAACAAATAAGGTGGGAAAAAATCAATTGCAGAGGGACAAAAACACAAATGGAACAGACTCTAAGGTCCAGAGTGACCTACTCATATACATGTAATGGATTTATAACAAAGATGCCATTAAATGCAATGAGGTGACAACATTCTTTTCAACAGAAAGTTCTGGATCTAGTAGTGTTTCAAACTAGGAACAAAAGGTAACCTTTTACCCTATGTCACATCATATAAATATAAATCCCAGGTACACCGAGCCATATACATGAAAGTAAAATTGTTAAGCTATTAAAGATAACAAAAGGAAATGTCTTCATGAATTTGTGGTAGGCAGATATTTCTTAAACCACAAAAAAACAACTGTATAATATAAAAACTGATGAATCATACATCATTAAAAAGTTTTAAATGTTCAATAAAAGATCTCTTTAAATAGTGAAAACATTCACAGAATGTGAGAAAATATTGGGATATATATATATCTGAAAAAGAACTTATATCTAGAATATACAGGTTTTCAATAAACCAATTGAAAAAATGATACACTTTCCCCTCACACACGAAGAAATCAGCAAAATATTTGAACATTTTAAAAAAGAGGATATCCAAATGCCCTATGAGAATATCAAAAAATGCTCAATCACTTTTGTTGGAAAAGAAATAAAAATTAAAAGGACAATGAGATACTGGTAATACCAAGTGAAGATGAGAAGTGTACAGCACATTTCAACAGAAAATTCCCAACATTGTAGTTGTGATTTTTAAATGATAACAACCTTTTTGGAAACCTATTTGGTAGTGTTAACCAAATATAAATACCCACAAATATGCAAAGCTAGCATCCCAGTCATTCTGCCTCTAACCATTATACTCCTGCAGAGCAATGTTGCAAGTGTTTGCCAAAAGACCTGTAAATTTTTTTCACATATATATTGTTTACAGTAGCCCAAAACTAAAAGTATTATACCTGGCTATTAATAATTGATTAATACATATACTATGGAACATTCATACAACTAATACAATGCACAAATGGATGAAAAACTGATTACTACATGAAATAAAAATACTAAATCACATTGATAAATACCATCTTTGTCACTTTTTAATCTATTTCTCCACTGATTTTTTAATGTAATTAGGGTCACACTTTCTCATTCTGGGCCTGCATAGGAATTTTTGCTAGGATATTAAACATTGCAATACTGTATTTTGAGTATCGGGATTTATGTCTTCCTTTAAAAAAAAAAAAACAATTGTTTTGCCAGAGGATGAGTTACTTACTGAGTTCTTTGATTACTTTGAGCTCTGTTTCCAAAATTTTCTAGGGTGGGTGTGGAAGAGCCTTCTCTTCCGAGAGAGTACTCCCAGCACTAAATCATGACTTATCTGGGCTCTCTAGGACAGCTCTGAGCGCTGCCTGAGGAGGTTCCATTCTGTATGATCAGGGATGGAACGTTTTCTCACCTGATATTGAGTTGGGGAAATGTTTCAATTTCTAATTCATTGGTTGTGTTTGACCTTTTCTTGGCAGTTTCATACTTCTCCTGTGCCATCTAGTTGTCAGCAAACCCTCAAGGGTACACCACTGAAAATTTCTGCAATTTCATTTTTTTTCTTTATCGATCCTCCATTCTCAGAACACTATGATGAAATTCTAAGCACCTCAGCATCCCTAACTGTTATTTCTAATTTCTCAATTCCGGGAGGGTCCCTTGCTCTGCTTGGAATTGCCTTCATTGCATTGTGCCCTGAAAAATGCCTTAACAAAGAAAGCCAGAACAATGACAGGTCTTACCCAATCTGTCTGTTTTCTCAGGAATCACTGTCCAGCATTACTTGTCCGATATTTGAAAAAAAACTACTCTTTTTCATTTTTTTTGCTAACTTTACTGAAGGAGGTTAAATGTGGTTCTATTTAAACCACGATAGCCACTAGCCAAAGTCCTCATGCTTATTAATATAAGTTTTTAATTGTTTAAAATTTTTTGAATATATTATTTTTTATGTTTTATTTTTGTAAATCAGCTATATAGTTAATTCTTACTTGACAGACCTCAAACTTTGTTACTATTTTTTTCCTTTGTTACCTATCATTTTTATAAGGTTACTACATTCTTCTATTAATGGTCTGACACATATTCTTCACAGAGGAATGATGAACCAACTCAGTTTGTGAAAGATTTAAAAGTCTCCTAAGTATAACTTGGTAATAATGTAATAATAATTTATTTCAACTTTACTTGTAGACAAGGCAAATAATATTTTTCAAGTAGCGTGGCGTAACTGAATGCACACAGCAAGGCTTGAGTCCCAGTTGCCGCTATTAGCTTTGCATCCCACCAGCACGTTTTAATCCTCTGTAAACCACTGGGTTCTCTTCTCTACAGTGAAAATACTAATCCCTCACTTGATCGGATTAGAAGTGATAAAACCTGCACTTAGTAAACAGTCAATATTTTGATAACACCCTCATTATATTTACTGCTACTTCTATTTTTATTAAGAGTTTTCTAAAAGCTATGTTACCAATTTCTAAGTACAGAATAAGGTAACAAAGAATAAATCCCAAGTTTTTTTGTTTCTGCCTAATGAGATTTTAAATTGAGCATTCAGTACTGTATAGATGCCACAATAATTAGGGGCTTTAAATACGTGGCGGTGTCTGTTATTAATACCTCTGTAGATGACACATCAAATTCATAGGCAATTGGTTATGTGTGGCAGTAGGGTTTCTGGGCTCCTTCCTAGTGTCTCTGACTCTTGCGTGTGTGGAGCACAGCAAGCAAGACCACTGATATCTCAATGTTACCTGTTAAGTTTGAGATACCAAGTTTGTGAATATCATAAATATGAATAAGATCAAATATTGTGTGAGATGAAAGGCCTTGATTTCAAAGTTTCTAAAAAGAATCAGCTTCTGAATTATTCTGACATTTTCTGTTAAGGGTAACATGGTTCAGTAAATTAAAACATCCTTTAGTGGGCTACCCATCCATTATGATAATGCAGGGATTGAAGCGTAACAAAAGACACAAACTTTGGCAATCTTGCCTGATTTAAGCAAGGATGATGTTAGATACTATTTAATTCAAACTGACATTTCATTACATGTTAATTGTATCATTCATTTTAATATCAAAATGAAATAGTAAAATAAAACATCATTAAATCAAAGGATATAAACATAAACTTCCTTAGCACTCTGCTGAAATCAAATAGAAGAAAAACTCTAAGGTCAAGTAATTATAAGAGGGTGATTTGTGGATATAACAAAGAAGTTTTTCATTTCAAAAATATGATGTATCTTAAAGTGTTACCCAATAAAAATGTTAATTTGTTGTAATAATTATTATAACATTTTTGTCCTGATTGCTAGATACTAAGGGGTATTTAGCCTCTGAAACATTTGTTTCTAATGCAGCATTGGAGAGAATAAACCACCACCATTTTTTCTTAATGAATGTTAAGTGCTCTTATAAGGAATAAAAACAATATTTTGTGTGTCTCATTTCAGTAAGATAAAACTTACCATGATCCACGGGGGAGAAAAGAAAAGGAAAAGGAATGTTAGAATGGGAATTACTGAAAAGACAAGACATGACACATGTTGGTGAAGATGAGAAGAAACGTGAACACTTGTTCACTGTTGGTGGCAATGTAAATTAGCTCAGCTACTATAAAACAGAAATAAAAAATTAAAAATATAACTACCCTATAATGCAGCAATCTCACTTCTGGATACTCATCCAAAGAAAGTGAAAACAGGCTATCAAGGAGAGACACGTCTCCTGTGTTTACTGTGGTGTGTTCCCAATAGCCAGCACATGGAAACAACCCAAGTCAGCAACTGTCAACCGGTGTGTCACAAGACGCACAGTGGTTGCCACAGGAATTTTTAAACTGTGAAATGCCTGGTGTTTTCCTTCTCTGGCTGGCTTATCTCACTTATCATGATGCCCTCCAGGTCCTTTCACACTGTCGCAATGGTTAAAATATTCTTCTTTATGATTTTACTCATATACGGAATCTAATAAACAAACTGAAATAATGAGCAGAACAGACAGACTCATGGAGTGCTGACTAACAGCTCTGGGTTGAGGGGCAGCGAAGGAATCCAGCAACAAGGAAAGGAACAGGTAGGCATGAACAACGGTGGGGTGGTTGTGGGGTGGGGGGAGGGCATGGGAAGTGAAGAGGGTATAGGAAGGATAAGTGGGAAAATAAATAAATGAATGAAAATGAAGTAGAGTGTGAAATGCCTGACTATTTAGTCAAGGGCATTGATCTCTTTTCTCATTTTTCTCACAGACTGTCAAACAAAAAAAAATGACAAAAACCAACACAACAATAGCCCCCCGGTGTTAATGAATCAAAATTATACCTATTTTTTTTTACTTCAGGTAAACAAAAAACATAATATGCACTGGTGTACCACAGAGTTTTAATAATTAATTTGTGTGTCATGATATTAAAAAAGGTTGAAAATCACTGTCAATGGATAAATGGATAAAGAAGATATATCTTCATGAACTCACACATATACATATATGCACATGTACATATATATATACATGATATGTCTACACACATATACATGTAAATATATGTGTTGATACATGGTAGAATGTTATTCAGCCATGAGAAAAAAGAAAATACTGCACCAATTGTGATAGATATTGAGGACATTATGCTGAGATAATATCAGATAGAGAAAGACAAATACTGTACAATATCATTCATATTGGAATGTAAAAAAAAAAAACTGAATTTCTAAAAACACAGAGTAAAATATTAGCCATCAGGGGCTGGGGGTGGGAGAATATGAAAGATGTAATTTAAGAGTATAAACTTGCAACTAGTAAATAAGTCCTTGAGATCTTATGAACAGTATATTGATAAATAGCAATGTTGCATTATAATCTGCAAATGTGCTAAGGAACTAGATCTTACTTACTTCCAGCACAAAAATAAATAATAATTAGGTGACATAATAGAGCTGCTAGTTAATGCTACAATAGTAGCCATACTAAAATATATAAATGTCTCAAATTCACATGTTGTATACCTTAAATTCAGTTATATATTTATATATAGATATACAATGTCAAATATATTTCAATAATAAAAAATAATTTGCACATGGTTCTTCTTATATTCTTAAATTTTCTATTAAATTTATATTTTAAGAAACATTTAAATAATAACTAATTTCTTATTATCAGTTTTATTAATTATAATATTTCCAATGTATTACTGGCTTGAGAGTTTTCCTTATAGGTGCCTGTGTTCTTTCTTCACAATACATCAATGTCCTCAACAAAAATATGTCAGAATCTTTGTAATACTCAAATGATATCTCATAATTTAAGCATCTGTAACATGTTCTGAACATGCACTTTCCTTTTAGTTTTTATGTATATGATTCCATCATTTAAAGTTCTAAATATTAGACCTCATAACAGGTAGAAAAACTAAAGCTCACTCTGTCTTAGGGAAATCATGGCTACATATTCATTAATTTGGATACAATAATTGTCCTGTGTAGATATACAGTAAGCCACATTTTTCAAGCATTCATTCAGATATTGATGTATATTATGTGTGCTGACGCATACTATATAGTTTTGTATAAAACTAATAGAATGTTTTTGAACAATCCATACATTATATTAGAAAAAATGATCCTGATTACTTTTATTGGAAATTGCTGATATTGATACATAGCGATAGTAACATCTAAAACAAAGAATAACTAAATGTCAGTTTACTTCATTTAGAGAAGAAGTTCTATTCAGCAAATGAATCATTCCACATAAAAACAGACTATCTGCGTAGATGAAGGAGAGTGACTAACTTGACTTGTAGATGGAATGAGACTGAGGGATTTCTCAGACCTGAGGAGGAATGAAGTGAGGCTGTAAGGTGGATCGAACATTGCAAACAAGTGCATGGACTCTGCAGTTAACACTGGAAAACAAATGCTGTGGTGGTCTTGTCTTAAAAGGAAAACAGCATCTTTTTTTTTCAGGCAGCGTGTGCCACTAGAAAGATTAGGTTTAAATGTGAACTAAAGCTGTTACCAGATGGGGTACTAGGCCTGAAGGAGCTCTGCCTCAGGCCAGCTTGTGGGGTTCTTGACTTGGTGCAGGGAGGATTTCACAGCTCAAGTCTTCGTGATTTGAGAGTATGTTTATTAAGGCTGGGGACAGAGAAACAAAGAAAGGACTTACGGTAGAAAGAGCAACAGGAGAGAGCCCAGGATGTGCTCTGTTTTGGCTCCCCAGAAACATTACTGGGGAGAGGTGAGCCAAGGCGGGGCTGCAGTGAGCTCATGGGAAAGTCAGAGAAAAAGGTGGCCTCGGAGAGAGGAAGGGGGTAAACCCAGATGGAGCTGGTGCTGGTTGCAAGTCTAACGAGGACCCTTAGAGTCTGAGAGTAAATAAAAAGTTTGTGCTCAAGATAGGGGCATGGGCGTGCTCTAGAGCTAGTCCACACTGATGTCCTTTGTCCTGAGGGCTTTATTTCTCTTCTGTGGGTGAGAATCCTAGGGGATGGTTTCAGCAGAATATTCATCAACTTTCCACATGCATTTTTAATATGCTGATGCATCTGAATGGGTGTGCAGTGGAGTTTGGGATTATTCTTTGGTTTGCCTTGCTATTTTATTTTTTATCTTGAGTCTGTCTAGCTCTAATAGGATTTCTGTTATTTGTTCCCCTGACTTCATCCATCCTTGAGTTTGGCTGGCACAAATGGCATTAATTGAGTCTCTATTCTCTATTCTCTATCTCCCTGACCATGGTAATTCAAGCTATGTATTCTTTGGTTAGGAAGGGGAGGTGCAAACCATTTGTTCTTGAGTGTCCTTGGTTAGGGAACATGAGGTTTTATGATTCACTATCGGACTGTAAGATGTTCAAACTGTTTGGCCTTGTTTAATATCTAGTCTCTGCTTCCCCATTCCACTTGCTCAGGAATGTTCCTAGCTTCTTACTATCCTGCCTCAAAGCAATGGTGTTAATCTTACACAGAGATGTAAAAAACAATATAAATGGAGACACTTTAAAATAAAGTTAGATCTGCCTTCCCCCAAAATACAGCCTGGCAAGTCTTATACTTTAAGCTTTGGAGTGTTAAAACAGGACAAAATAACCTTTGGAATAGGCCTAAAGCAACATTGTGTTCCAGAGCACTATTTGCAAGAATAACAAGAAAACAGATATGACTACTAAACTGATGACTGCCAGCCTGAAAATTAAAAACGTTCTTTAGAATTAGTGTCACTATGGAAGCTTATCTACACTACTAGAAATGCCTTCCTCTATTGATGGAGTTGTTGCCCTTCCCTTTCTCGTAATCACCCCTTGCCTTCGTTTCCTAATCAGAGCACTGTTTGGAGTTCTGCTTGAATCAGTGCTTCCAGAATGTTACTGGTTTTTGTTTTTGTTTTTTTTTAATCTCAGATAAATGCTTGTCCCCTCTTACTTTGGCCTTTTGTTTTAAGGTTAACTATTTAGTTTACTTCTTTATTATTGATTTGGTGGGGAGGGGAAAGAACATGAAGGTTAGTCTTAAGCTTATCCTGAAAAAGAAAAGAGTAAGATTTACAGAATGTGAACATGGTGGTTGAACAAAGGGGTAAGATGATGCTGCTACCAGTGGTCTAGCATAGGAACTACAATGGGAGAACTAACAAAGACAGAAATGATTTTGTCTATGGATCATCTTCCATTTGGGCCATATTCTCACCCATGACTATTATCACATAAACTAGATGAACACAGTGACAGGTAACTAACATGAAAATAGCTAAATAAAACAGACTAACTAAATTATATCTCTGTCAGCTTGAAACTGTGTATTAATTTTCTATTGCTGCCATAACAGATTACTACAAATTTCATGGCCTAAAATAACACAAATTTATCATTCTCCAGATGTTGTAGGTCAGAAGCTAGTGTGGGCTAGGGTTTCATAAAGCTGAAAGCACAGTGTTGACCCTCCTTAGGGAGGACTAGGGTCTCTATTTCCTCACGGGATGTCTGTCAGAGATCTGGCTTTGCTTCCAGATGCTGTCTATATTCTCCCTCTTGCTTTATAGGTGCCCGCCTCCAGCAACAGTGGGTCAAGTCCCTCTTAATGCTTGGAATATCTTTGACTTCTGCTACCCAATCTCATTGGAAAGTTCCCAGTTTGGAAAGTTCCCTACCTTTAGAGACTCATGTGATTAGATTGGGCCTAGTAAAATAATCCAAGATAATCTCCCTATGTTAAGGCTTATAACCTTAATGACAACTGTAAAATCTATTTTGACATATAATATAACAAATTCATAAATTCTAGGGATTTTGATGTAGACATCTTTATGGGTCCATTCTGAAGACATATAGCAAAGTTCCAAAGTATGCTTTTAAAAATGAGATGAAATTATACACCTTACTCATATCAAATTTGGGTACATGTAAAATACTTGCATATGTATATGTACATATATTCATATAAATTTATGTGCTCATGCATTTCTCCCAAATACCTAAATCAGTGATGCCAAGATTCATCTTTCTATTTCCTAATTGTTTCAGCCATACATTTCATTTAGATGTCTATTTAAATATTCAAAACATATTTTCAGAATTCAAACAACTTTGAGTGATTTAAAAAGTTATGAAGCAATCTTTTCAAAATATCAAGGACTCTCACAATGCCCACATTTAATTTTGTTCCTATTTCTCAACATAGACAATAATTGTTCCATTTTCTACTGAAGGATACATTAGCTGTTCCTCAATTATGGGTACATTTTACTGGCTAAAACTAGGAAAACAGCATTGTTTTAAAATAGGCTGTATTACTTTGCATTTCTCTGAGGGAAATTCTGGGAAGAATGAAAATGATTTTAGCTAGTATAACACTGCCTTCATTGAACCAGATTTATAATTATGTTGCAGTTGACAAACTACTCAAGGTACCTGCAGAGTACAGATAAAGTGGTTCATTGGCCATCCATTTTCTAGGCTATTTAGCTTAATCTGCAGAGTATGTATAATGCATATTAATCCAAATAGCCCTGAACTTCTGCCATTTAGAGAAAGCCCACTTAAATCTTCCTTTAAAAATGTGTTTTGAAGTACAATTTTTTTCTGGCTCTAATCATTGTCACTGGCAGTTTTTAAACCTATCTGGCAACCCATATTCTTACTCTAAAATACTTATCCAGAATGCTCACGAGTATGAGTTTACCTTATAATAAAGGGGGTAATGGTGCGCTGCCTGTGTGTCACATTAGAAGATGTTCAAAGTATCAAATCAAAGCTAAAAATGTGTAAACTCCCTGTCAGCATAATTACAGCAGGTAGACAGCTCACATTAAGTGGGATATTCCCCAAGTATGAGATACTACATCTTTCTTTGAATAGATTGTCAAAAATCCCTACAAAAACACTTATGGTCTATGCATTACACTTTCACATACATCTTAAGAGACTGTGACATTATGCCAGACGGGCTTGTGTGTTTTCTCTGCTGATTACACATCATGCATGATGGGGTGACAAGCTGTTGGTGGTCTAGAACACAAATGACAATCTAACAAGTGAATATGATATCAGCTACCATTTATAAATCAAGGCTAGCTCTAATTCATTGATATTAACAGACTGGCAAAATTGTTTTCACAACTCAGCTGATTACTCATACATTTAAGGTAATATATCTATAAAAGGTGCATAATATCCAATGTCAGTAAATACTTAAAATGAATATTTCTTGAATTAAGCTTTATAACAAATTAAATTAAAGCCTGTACTAAATTAAATGTATTTAATCTGGAAGAAAATTCTAAGTCAAATTAATTTGCAACAGACTTATCGGTAAATCTCATATATTATTTTATGATTTATAGTCAAAATAAGACCAAATTGTTTGAGTTAGATATGAGATAAATAAATCTTCTTATATCAGCCTTGAAATTATGTTAAAAGCATAGGAATTTTTAAATGTAACTCAAGAAGTATCCATGAATCCCCCCAACATGTACAAATAACACTTTTGGTGAAAATTAGCCATTCTTATCTCCTACTCAAGGATCTTATATTAAAAGAGTAGGGTTACTTTAATTAAGATTTGTTATAAAATATCTGTCATTAGTAAATAAACTGTAATTGTCAAACAGGTAAATATTAAATAGAAATCAGGAAATTATTTCTTTTTTCAGTTGACTTGAGGCAACACTGTATTAAACTCATTTACTTTTAGTTCCTGCACTTATTGGTTTATTTCCTTGACTGGTGTAAATCTTTACCAGGTAATCAATGATACAAGAATGTAATGCTTTATCTAAGCTCTTTATTGTTTCTGCTTAGAGTAAAAAGAAAGAAATCAGAGCAGTCTCACTTTACTCAATCAATTTTACAAGGATCAAAGCTCTACAAGTAATCAGAGACATTGTGCAATACAGAAGATCTAAAATTTTTAACTTAGTTCTTATATTTGTTTTAATTTAATTTAAAATCCACAACAAAACAAAAAATAATTTTTTGAATAATCACAGGAATGCAATGTTACATGTGAATCAACTAAGCATCTACTCTGATGTACTATTTTTACTTTCACACTTGAATGATGTGAAGGAAATCTTTCCAAAGTCATCAGTGAGGATTTTTATAGCTTTTATTCTTTGCTGCATAATTTGAGGGTGGTTTAGAATGTCTGAATGACAATGAACAGGCTACTTAAATCTTCATCTAAGTAGTAACATTCTAATTAAAAATTAAATATGATTACCTTTAAGTGTAGGGTATTTACTGTTTAAAATTTAATCAACTCAGATTTCTAGAACAGATATTCTCAATGAATTGTGTTTAGAAACAAAATTCCAAATAATAAATGTTTTGTGAACACAACTAAGGGCTGCAATATGAAAAACTCTGTAGTCAGTAACAATTGCACTGAGATCAGTATTTTCCAGCATGTGTCATGGTTTCTACAAACAGTGTCACTGCATTCTCTGTTCCTTTGGCCCACTTTTAACCCCGATGCTAACCTTTTAAGTTTTAGGCATAACCCCTTTCTATTAAATCACAGGAAGAAGTTTTGAAATTCACTTTTCAACACTTGCCTCTCATCATCAGTAAGGTATAGCCAGTCTAGTAAAGTCCTTGGCAGACATTTCCATCATATCCTATATAAGTAGTTGAGATAAGAGTGCATTTTGAATACTTATTAATATTTGGCATCTGTGAAAGATTGTAATACATCATTGTCCAGGACACAGTGCCTAAAATTGTTGCTCCAGAGCTACAAGGGATGACAAGCAAATGTGGAAGAACCATCAGAATGATAATTTATAATACTGTTCTTTCTGTTCTTCCTGTGGGTATGATCCTTATCATTAAACACTATGTTAGGATGCATAATGAAGGATATTATCTTTCTCATACCTTTTATTGCCTTAAAAGTTATATCAAAAGTGTTTATAGGTGTTATTTTATGGTTACTTTTTCTAAGTTTTTACACAATTGAAGATGTCCCCCACAATTTTCTAATTTTAAATGTCTATAACCTTGGTACATAACTGTATCATCCCATTGTTGGACATTTTAAAAATTGTATCTGACTTAATGTTAGAGAATATTTGGTTTTAAACTTGGTGTGTAACTTCTAATCTTGGTCATCTGTCTTCTTTAGGTTGCACAATTACCCTATCCTTGGATGATTTTATTTAGTTATTGGTTTTATATATATATAAAGTATATATGTATGTTAAATATAAAGATATTTGTTTTAAGAATTTAACTGTCATAGTTATAGGGACTAAGTTTCATGATCTTCAGTTGCAAGCTGTAGATGCTGGAGGGCTGACAGCATAGTTCACGTCTGAGAACTAAGGGAAGTGAAACTATGTGTTCTAGGCTGAATCCAGTCGGGAAGAGACCAATGTCCTGACTCAAAGACAGGTAGTGAGTGTGACTTATCCTCTACTCTCAATTTTGTTTCTGCTCATGCATACAGTGGGTTGGATGAGGCGCACCCATCTTGAGGAAGACAATCTTGTTCACACAGTCTTATGATTCAAAGGCTAATTCATCCATACACACCATAAATAATATTTAGCTAGGTATTAGGGCACCTTGTGGAGCAGTCAAGTTGGCACATAAATTTGGATTCAAATTTGGATTCATGAATATTTGGAAATTATTTTACTATGTGGCCAAGAGTATGGAGAGAACAAAATTTCAGTATTGAGTTCAATAAGATCTGGGGAAAAGCATGCAACTTAACCAATCAGAGTTGGCATAAAGTGTGAGGATCCTTGTCTTATATATTAGTGTCCACCAGAGATCATCTCTATACAAAAGATATGTTTGGAAAGCCCAAAACAACAAACCGAAAAAATTCTATAAAAAGAGAGCCTCTTTAAGGTAGTATAAAAGACAGGATAATATATATTAATATTAGAAATGAGAGCCCTGGCTGGTGTAGCTCAGTGGATTGAGCGCGGGCTGCGAACCAAAATGTCTCAGGTTCGATTCCCAGTCAGGGCACATGTCTGGGTTGCAGGCCACAGCCCCCAGCAACCGCACATTGATGTTTCTCTCTCTCTTTCTCCCTCCCTTCCCTCTCTAAAAATAAATAAATAAATAAATAAAATCTTTAAAAAAAAAGAAATGAAAAACTTTCATTGATAGAAACAATGGGCAGAAAGTAGAAAGCAAAAAACTCCAATTGAAATATCAACAAAAAGTTAAAGTATTAGGGATAAACTTAAAAAGAAATATGTGAAGTTTTCTAAAGTAAAACTTTAAAGCATCTATAAAGAACTCAAAACAAGTAAAGAAATTAGAAAGGCACTGCATTTTTTGGTAGTTATAATTTATGCAGTTATTGTCACATATTCTTTAGGTTCTTGCTTTCCTATCCATGCCATGTCCTCAACATGCATGTAAGGTTCTTCTCCACTTATTTGACACCATGACTACTCAAGTGACATATTTTGACCACCTATATATCTTTGCCCCTTTTCCAATATTATGACAGAAAAATATTCTGGCTAGACACCAACCCAAATTGAGTTTTTTTTTAAAGTCCCCCTAAAAAAGATTAAATCCCACAGAAACATTACCAGAGTATTAAATACTAATAATTAAGTCCAATAAAGAATGCACAATTCAAAAAAATATTATGAACATGGCTTTTGGCCACATGAACAACTAGATGTGCTCAGAAACATAAAACCTTACAAAATTTTAGAAAGAATTTTCTCAATCTAGACAAAAAAGAAAAGAAAACCAACAATAACAAAACAAAACAAAACAAAAACAAGAACCTGGGCCTCAAAATTTCAACTATGAGGAAGCAGGCTGGGTGTACTGGCAGCCACCAAAAAGGATATAGGTTCCAATTCATCCTTTAAGAACGATCACATAAAATGAAAGAAAAGGAAGAGTTTTGCATGATATGAAGCCAAGAGCCCTGGGAAACAATGTTAGGAATTACAACTGAATACCTAAGTAAGTACTATGCCCGCTACCTTGAGTATGGATACCTGGTAACGTTTGCCCAGTATTTATCAAAATCTGCATAAACTGGTGACTGCTATGAATGTCTGTTTATACCTTTTTAAAATGAGAGTGCTCTCTGGCTGGTGTGGCTCAGTTGGTTGGAGCATCATCCTGTGGACCAAAAGGTCAGGGTTCGATTCTGTGGCCCAGGTTGTGGGTTTGTTCCACATAGGTAGGGGCAGTTGGGGTGGTCTGGAGTTGCGATGCTATAAGAGGGCAACTAGTCGGTGTTCATCTCTCTCACCTAGATGTCTCTCTGTCTCTCTCTCTCCCTTCTCAAAAACAATGATTAAAAGATGTCTTTGAGTGAGGATAAAAACATATAATAAAATTATATTGTGTATTGTGTATGTATCTTTTTTCCTGTACAACCCTCTTATACAGGGTTTATGTAGTACAGATAGTTTGGTTTTTAGTTGATAGTTCTATGTACCAAGATGAGTTGAATTCTGACTCAATAAAAATCCTATCTTAGATTTCAAACCTGATGCCATGATTATATGAAACAGATGGTGGTGCTGGAATGGAGACGAATGTTTTCTAGGTGGGAATGACATGAATAATTGGAACCAACAGAGTAGAATGTGGTATATTGAATGCTTTGATTCAATATGTTATTCTTCTTTCACACACCATTGGCACTTCCTCAAAGTGGTCACAGTGTACTTCCCCACCCTTTGACTTTTAGCTTAACTATGACTTCCTTTGGCCAAAACCAAAGTGTGTGCTCATTCTAAGATTAGATATTCCACTTGCTTTATTGTACTTCATGTTACTGCTTGTGAATGGAACATATTATGGTGTCTTTGTTCAGGTGGTTTTAACATGTCATAGACTAGGTGTCTTACAAATGACAAACATCTATTTCCCTCAGTTTTGGAGGGTGGGAAATCCAAATTCAAGCCACTTGCAGATTCAATGTCTGATGAGGGCTCATGCCCTGATTCATGGATAGCTACCTTCTCACTGAGCCCTTATGTGGGGGAATGAGTGTTGTGTGCTGTCCTCTTTTATGAAGGCATGAATCCCATTCATGAGGGCTCCACACTCATGACCTAACCATCTCCTAAAGGACCCATATTCTAAAACCATCATTTTAAGGGTTAGGATTTCAACCTTGGATTTCAGGGAGACTTCCCAGCATTTGGTTAAAAGTGCTACCTAAGGAGAATGAAAAGAATTATCCCAAGCAAGTCATAGTTGCTTCCCATGAGAAGTGTGGTGCCATAGAACACAACTACAGTCTGTAATCACTGGACAAAAATCCTATAAAGTCATAAAGAGACATGATTTTTCTTTAAAGCAACCAAGAGTAGAGAATTGACATTCAGCACTTTTGTGGAAGACTTTCAGGTAAATAGACAAACTATAATAAAGGTTCAGGTAATATTTATTTATTTTGCAAAATAAATGTAGTCCTAAAAATACTAATTTAGAAAATGGTGTTAGAGAAACTTGTGCTGATAATCATACGGGTAAAAAGGGAAGGTAAGCAAGCAGCTATCTTAGAGAGTTCTTCAAAAGAAGAGCAAAATGGGTGGACTAGCCTATAATATATTCAAGTGTAATTAACCAGTTATTAAAAGTGTAAAATTACCATACAAATAGGTAGATAGATCAATGGAACACAAGAAAAAAAGCAGAGATGAATAAAAATGTATAAAAAATTGAGAGTACAATTAGGACACTTCTAATCAGAAGAACAATTAAGTCTGGAAATCTGTTAGAACTATTTGATCTAAAGTTTAGTTCAAGTCTAACATTTCCTCATTGATTTTCTTTCTGGACAATCTATCTATTGTCTAATTTGGGATACAGAAGTCTCCTACTATTGTTATGTTATTCTATTCTCTATTTCTCCCTTGAAATCTGTAAGTATTTGCTTTATATATTTAGGTGATCTGATGTTGGGTACATGAGTGTTCATAATTGTTAGATCCTCTTGATAAATTGACTCCTTTATCATTATTAATGACTTTCCTTATCCTTTGTCACAGCTTCAAGTTAAAGTCACTTTTGTCTGATGAAGTACGACTACCCCTGCTCTTTTTTTGTTTCCACTTACATGGAATACCTTTTTTTAGTCCTCCACTTGGAGCCTATGTATCTTAAAGCTGAAGTGAGTCCCTTACTGGTGGTATATAGCTGGGTGTTGTTTTTCATCCATCTGACTACCCTACCCTTTGATTAAAGAATTCAATACATTTACATTCATAATAATTATTGACAGGTAGATGCTTACAAATAACTTCTTTTTAATTGTTTTCTCAGTGTTTTGTAATTTTCTTATTTCTTTCTCCCTCTTTTGCTGGCTTCCTTTGTGAACTGATAATTTTCCATGGAAGTACACTTTGATTTTTTTCTCTATCTTTTGTGTACTGATTGTAAGTTTTTCCTTTGTAGTTACCTTGAGGCTTACATAAAACATCTTGAAGAAATAACTGTCTATTTTATGCTAGCAATTGTGATTGCATACAAAAACTCTAGCTTTTTACTTTCTCCTTTTTATGTTTTTGATTTTTACAATTTAGCTCTTATTATATTGTGTATTCATTGGCAAATTGTAGTAGCTATAATTCTTTTTGATAAATTTGTCCTTTAACACTTATACCCGAGTAAAGTGGTTAACACACCAGTATATTACAGTGTCAGAGTATGCTGACTTTGACCACATACTTACTTTTACCAGCATGTTGAATATAATTAAATGTTTTCATATTGCTAATTGATGTCCTTTCAATGTTTCAACTTGAGGAACACTTTCAACCATTTCTTATAAGATGGGTCTAGTGGTAATGAAATTTCTCAACTTTTATTTGTCTGGAAAAGTCTTTATTTCTCCTCCATTTCTGAAAAATGACTTTGCTCAATAAATATTTTTGATTGGCAGTTTATTTTTTTGTTAATTTAAGCAGTTTGAATATGCCATCCCACTCCCTTCTGACCTATGATCTTGCTGTGAAATCATTGATAAACTTATGTGAGTTTCCTTGTAATTAGATGCTTTTTTTCTCTTATTTCTTAGGAGATTCTTTGCCTTTGATTTTTAACAATGTATTATAATGGTCTTGGAAAAGATCTCTTTAAGTTGAGTTTGTTAGGAAACCCATGAGCTTCATGAAATTAGATTTTCAAACCTCTCCCCAGATTTGGGAAGTTCTTAGCCATTATATCTTTAATATGAGCATTCTTTCTCACATCCTTCTCCATTCCTTAATTAATTCACAGATTGTTTCTTTTAAATCACAGATTGTTTCTTTTGATGGTATTCCATTTATCACATTGGCTATTCTTCACTCTTTTTCATTATTTTTCTTTATCTCTTTCTGAATAATTTCATAGGTCCTGTCTTCTAATTCACATATTTTTTCTTTTGCTTGATCCATTCTACTTTTGAGGTTTGCTCATAGCCCATTGGGCACTGAAAGGATCTGTATGTACCACACAGAAGACCTGGGTCGAGTCCACATTGCATGGCATCATCTCAATGTCTTTGAGCACATCTTCACCCATAATTTGGGTTCCTACAACTAGCAATAGCCAGTCTGGGCTCCTACTTGGAGATTACCAGGAGGAGATTTGAGACCCACTCTCCAAGGTGATCAGCAAGAGGCTACAGCTGAATTGGGGCCCTGATGCCTTGACATCAAGGACCTCTCTTCCTTTGTCACCAGGAATATAAGGAAACTGAGCATATGATAAACCTAGGAAACCAGACCCAGGTCATGGGCAGCACACAGGAATGAGGTCAATTCCTGCTTCCATGCTATCTTTGATATCACTGTGGAAAGCCATGAACATGGTTCTAGTTTCCAGGACCATGTGCATCTGGGCAAGCTCAAGCTGGTAGACCTGCCTAGCAGTGAGAAGCAGAACAAAGTGAGTCCCTATACAACTTGAAGGACAGCCACATAGTCCACAGGTAGTGGCAGGGAGTGGTGGTAGAGACAGGCCTAAGGAAACCTCCAAAATCATTGTCTTCCTTGGGCAATGTGATAACTGCTCTAGTGGGCAGCAGGGACACTCATATCCTCTACAAGGGTTCTGAGCTGCCATGAACACTCCAGAACTCTCTGAAAGGGGAATGCCAAGATTATCATAGTGGCCATACTAGGACCAGCTTCTTACAGCTATGGTACTCTACCTTGTGTTTTGCCAACCAAGCTAAGAACACCAAGAACAAGGTTTGAATGAACTACTATTCTAAGAGAGATTGCTGCAGGGATCCTAAGAGGTTATCACCCAACTGAAAGCCCAGCTGGAGAAGATGCTGGAAGACCTGTAGTAGGAGCAGCAGGTCTCAGAGCTGCTGGCAGCCAAAGACAAGGTATGGAGAGCAAGCTGCTCACTGAGGGCAGAAAAATCATGGATCAGACCAACAAGCAGCAGAGAATGTTAGAACTGAAGTATCAGGAAATTATTTAGGCAGGAAATGCAGCAGGAGATGAGGTTCCCAGATGAGGAGAGCGTGTAGCACTGGAGCACCTACACGTCCATGCAGCAAGAGGTGGAAGTCAAAACCAGGAAACTCGAAAATTTCTATGCCATACTGCAAGTGGCGAATGCAGAGATCCAGGACCAACATGATGAGTACATCCATGGCAACAGGATAGAGCAGGAAGGAGCAGACTGAGGAATTCGAGCTCTGGTACTTAAACATAGAAAACCTCTGCATCCTCAGGAGAACAAGATGATGAACCAGCTTTTCCTGGACTATGAGGAACAGGGAAATTCCAGCCACTTATACAGGTTGGGATCAATAAGAGCCAAATGAAGAAGATGCCACCATCAAAAGAGAGGTACTGTCTTTCCCTTGCCATCATAGTCTCCCTGGAGGTGGGGTAATGTGACCTCCCCCCAAGGCTTGAGCCCTCCCCATCTTTGCCACCAATCCACTAGAGGGGTTGTGAAACAAACAGAATACATTTTCAGTTATAAAATTAATAAGTCAAGGGGATGTAAATTATAGAATACTGAATATAATTAATGATGCTCTATTGTCTATTGAAAGTTGCTAAGAGAGTAAATCTTAAAATTTCTCACCTTAAGGGAAAAAAACAACTATTTTGAATTCGTTTTTAAATAAAAAACAAATTTCCATGTTTTGGGGATCATTTCCTGGAAAATTATTGTGATCCTTTGTTCTTTTTGTTTTGATTTTTCATATTTCTTGAAGTCTTG
Organism: Phyllostomus hastatus; assembly: GCF_019186645.2. Lineage (NCBI taxonomy): Eukaryota > Metazoa > Chordata > Mammalia > Chiroptera > Phyllostomidae > Phyllostomus > Phyllostomus hastatus. Next base: position 27,909,631 of record NW_025333709.1, on the reverse strand, counting down.
TCTTCACATTTGAAGTATCAGTTGATTCCTACAGTCTTCAATGACTGATTTCAGGAGAGAAATATCTCCTACCAACCCTGCTGGATTCTCTCAGACCTACTGTGATTATACATGCTCCACACTGGATGCTTCCTCTTGTGGAATGCTTAATTTTGTACCCTTCTCTTGATCCTGCAACACAGGTCAGTGGCAGATAACCTTTCCTTTGCTTTCTTACTGATGACGTTAAAGCTCAAATTTGTGGTTTCTTGCTGACTGTAATTCAGGATGAGTTTCCACATGTACTCACTAGCCATTTGCCCAAGCTCACTCATGCCCATGGGCCATTTGAAATGAACGACAGTGTAGGTGTCCCTAGCAGCTCATGGGCAGGCTTCTTGATGGAGCACACAGAGCAGTTAAGATGATCAGATTCCTTATCTTTTTAATGCCCTCTGAGATGCTTGCTAATCTCCCAGCACCTCCTGTACCCCAAGTCAAGCAACTTGTGACTCAGTATTCTGGGCTGCGTGGAAAAGAAATGGACCACTTCAGCTGTGTCCTGCATCACAGGGGAATCTGGATGCTCACAGATATGCCCTCGTTCCTGAGTGAGAATTGTGAGCCAAGGTGGTCTCTTTCAGCACTAGTCTGTGCTGCCTTGGGGGAGGGGTTATGCAAGTAAAGTCAAACTATTCATTTTACTGACTTCAGTACATCTAATCTAGTATTTTTATTTCCCTCCAAAGGTGTACTGGAACTTCTTTACAGGGCTCCTGGACTTCTGCAAAAACTCTCTTAGCCATGAGTAATTGTCTAATTCTTTACTCCCCAAGGGCTCCCAGTCAAGGTAGGGAAGAGCTAGATCCAGCTCACTGGCCACTGCAGGATCTATAGCTAGGATCAAGGTCTGTATGTCTGTCTACCACCTGAAGCATGGATGGTCAATAGTCTACTACCTGATGCATGGGTAGTCAACTATTTATGATGGTTGATGTGATCTGGTTCTCTGTGATGCTGTAATTCTAGATAGACAAACAAAAAAACAACACACTGGATTTCCTTATTTCATTTGTAATTGATTGAACTCCATTTATCTGAATTATACACTCATAATCATTGAAATTAATATTCCATGGAGGCTTAAAAGAAAAAAAAATGGATATTCAAGCTATGTTGTTTTTTGGATAATAGTCTTATTAGTAATTACCCTTGAATATTTAGTTATCTAAAGTCAAAAAGTATATTTAATATTGTTTTTCTGTCTGTATAAGCACCATTGGCTCTGTATGCTTAGGAGTAAAAGTGGTAAATATTTTTATAGGGTCCAATTGTCATTGATTTAGTACACCCATTAGAATTTAGATAGTGTTTATTACTCTTAATGCACTAGGCTGATAGAATATCATGTTAGGTGTTATTCAGTGTGTTGAAGAAGGTATTTCTTATTGTACTCACTTTGAAAATAGATAATGTTGAGACAGTAACATACATTTCCCAATATGTTCCTTCTGACTAAACAATTAATGAGCTGTTCAGGTTGTTTATTTCATGCATAATTATAAAGTTGGCATATGATATTTAATTCATGAGTTAGAGCAATACATGTCACATGGAATACAGTGATAAACACTGTGGCCTTCAAAGCAACCTTCATGAAAGTCTCAGAAAATCCTAAGGCTTCTGCGCTAATCTTATGTGGAATGTAATTATCACATTTGCAAGGTTGTTCGGCTTTGGGACAGAATATATTTTATCTGATGGTAAAACGGGACTTCAAATACAAGGATTGGAGTGAAGACACTTAAATAAACACAGAACAATAAATTTCATGGATTTCACAGGTGCTTTAAATATTTTATATAAAATTAGAATGTGGCCTTAAATTATTAAAATATATTAGTTTACCTCATTTCTGTATTTCAGCACATGACACATACTCACTATATGTTGGGTATGTGATTTCAATTACTTTGCCTCCAATTCATATGCTATGATTCTTCTTCTTATTATTGTAAATAAGTTATCCTGAGTTATACCATATTTACATATATTTACAGTGATCCCTCACCTATTGCAGGAGTTATGTTCCAGAGACCCCCGCGATAGGTGAAAATCCATGAAGTAGCGGCACTATATTTATTTTATTATTTATATATATTTTAAGGCTTTATAAACCATTCCCAAACTCCTATAAACCTTTCCCACACTCTTAAAAACACTTCATATGCTCTTAAACACTTTCTACATTCAAACCTATATAATTTTAACAACATATAAAATTCTATATGGGTACTCACCAGTGAAGTACAGTCGTCCAGCGATACAGTGAAGCCACAATAAGTGAACCTTGGTATAATGAGGGACAGCTGTATATTAAATTATACATGTATTTATAACCCTTAAAATGCTATTACATCCTACTAGCAATTAAATTTGTCTTCCCATTAACACACATTTCAGGGTATTTACAGCTGTAAGTGACAGCACCAAATTGCAAACTAGCTTAAACAATGTCATTAATTTCTCCCTACGTTGTAACAGAAATCACTACAAAAATTTTAGACTTACAGAGCTATTTTAGGTGACAGTTAAAGAAAAATAGATGCTAACCTCCTCCCTCAATATTCATTTTAATTGCCCCAAATACCTTTGTTCTGTTTAATCTATATATCTGTCTCTGATCTCATCTTTATGATACACTGATAGAGCAGTCTGGGTTTCAGGCTCATCTCTCTAGGCATGAGAGGTAAAAGTGCCATATCAAGTGGGTGCATGGCTCTTTCTAAAAGGAAAGACAAGATCAGTGTGTTGCTTAAAGTGAGACTGAAAAAATAAAAAATATATATAATGTTCAGAGGGCTGGTCTTTGTACAAATTTACCACTGATGAAACATAACCTTTATCATTTCGGCTTCTTAACATGCTTCACTATGTCAGAGGCTTCCGTGACTTTTTCCAAAAACATTGAAAAACATTGCATTATGGTTGAGAGAGACTTAATCAAAACTATTCTTATTCTTAGTCAAAAAGCTAAGCTCCTACATGGCAATAATGGACACACTTTAGATGAAAAAGAAGCAGAAATAATGCTTGGCTACATAAATAAAAGTTGAAATGAAACAGAAAAAGAAAAGATAGCTGAACAAATTAGCTATTCAGGGTGATTGATGTGCATTGTACAAGTACTTCATTCCCACAAATTGTTTATAAGATAGTTGTTGCGCGTGGGTCACCGGCCAGCAGTGACCACGGAATGCTGTGGATGGCTCGACGATAAACATGCGAGAAAAAACATGCACAGAGACAAACTAGTTTCTGTGGAGAAGTAGGGACGAAATGGCCACCCCCTTCTAGTGAGGAGCGCGCTGATTTACTGTCCATACCTGCTTTTATTAGGCTCATTTTGCATAATAATTCAGGTAAAGTACAGTACTCATTAGGGGGAAGTAAGGAACTATAGAAAACAAAGAACTCTGCCGGTCTATTGAGTTGGGGGTCAAAGAGCTGTAAGACTGAGGAACAAACTAACTTCCTCCTAAGACCCTTCTCATTCAACTGAGAGCATTCTAAACAAAGAAGGTTTCACAGTAATTTACATGTTCTTTCTTAGGCCTGATCACCCTGGGGACTCCGCACTTCTCAGTACCGAGCTGTACCACCCTGTCATTATTTCAGGCTTAGGTGGAGCAAGGGAACTAAGGCAATCGAGAGATAAGGAGATTTTCTCCCAGACGCTGAGAACTCAGGCTATGTCAAAGCCGAGGAGCGAGGGTCCATCACCCCCCTTTTGCTGCAGCCCCCCCAAGTCCTTCTTTTGGGGGGCCTCCCAAAGTGATCGTGCCTGGCTTAGGTCGTTCCCCCGTGGGGAATCTTACCCGTCTTTGGCTAACCGACCAAGCTTTTGGGGGGTTCAGTTATGAATAAAGCAGCAGAAGCAGCATTCCTGCCAGGAAGATAAGCTTTTATCTCCTTGCCGGCTTACGGTTCCAAGGGCGTTCCCTTAGCCTTAGCTAGGTGGGGGTTTCAGCCTCTGATACCAGTCAGGGCGGTTCCCAACAGATAGTTCTAGAACTTTTGTAAAAAAAAGTTATATAGAGGTCTGTCTAGAAGGTATGCGGCCAAGTAATATGTGAAATAGAGACATTTATTGAAGAAAATACAAGATACAAGAAACATCGTACAAAAGACAATGATATCTCAGTCCCCTTCAAAGTAGGCACCTTGAGATCTCACACAGTTCTCCCAATGACCATCAGCTGCCCTGCTGTGTTTTCCTGAATCTCAGCGACAGTCTGAAATCTTCCATTTCAAAGGTGATTTTAGTTTTTGGAAAAGCCAGAAGTCAAAAGGCACCAAATCTGGGCTATAAGGGGCCTAAATCACCTGGGTGATTTGATGTTTCACAAAAAAACTGCAGGAGACATGGGCATGAGCGGGCAGGTTGTCGTGATGAAGCTGCCTATTACCAGTTGCCCACAGTTGCAGCCTTCTGAATCATCCGAAGGGTTACCGTGGAGGAATCCTCACGCTTCATGCAAAATTTGATGCAGATTTTTTGCTCTACTTGCTCTGTCATTTTGAATGTGACAGCCACACAGTACACATGCTCATTCTGCAGTGTCTACCATCCCCAGTAACTAGTACAATGAAGTTGTCATTTTCCACACATGCACATTCCAGTCTACTCTCCTTGGTTGCCAGGTTACATTGATGTCATGCCAACTATTCTCATTATATAAACAATGCTTGTACTTTTTCTGGACAGACCTCATATATCTCATTTTATTGATATAGAATTTTGAAAAAAAAATAGATATTGTGACCTACTCAGAATCTCAACCAGAGAGTAATATAACTTGAAGTAGCACCTAGGACTCCTTATTTCTCTAAAAGTTATTAACTTCCACAATTTAAACAAAAATAATTATTATATACACACTGTTTTGTTAAAGTGAATCTTATTTACATTCAATGTTTAAAGGAGTATGTAACTTTAAATTGTATATGAAAACCTAAATATTAATATGAAATAATTTTTTAAGACAATCTACTAATTAGAAAATAATAGCCATGACTTTCTCAACATGCTATATGGTTTCCTCTTTGCTTGCTTACCAAGCATAGTATTTAACTGTAATGATAGAGTACATTATAAAGATGATTGCAATAATTAGACATAATGTGGCTAGTTTGGAAACCATGCAGTGATCACAGAGTCTAGATCACTTAATCTAAAGTGAAAGTATTCTAAACTTTCACACTTAGTCTAAATTGAATTTGCATTATTAAAGGGTATACACATAGGGTTTTATTCATTAAAGTTATCACTAATTTTAATTTTCAAAGATTTCTCTTTTATATGTTAATTGGTTTATGGACTCCTGTAAACCAATATTCACCCCACTGTCAGGATTTGTAACTGAAGTGCTCCAGCCTAAAACATTGTAACTGCAGTGCATGTAACAGAGTCTATGTGATCAGAACTCACAAGGGTTAGTGAACATTCTGTGCCTCCTGATTGAAATTCCTGTATGTTGCTAATGGTGCATAACCTTCAGCTTGAGCATGATTCCTTGGGAAAATAGACAGAAATGTGAAAAGCAAAATGAGATAAGGAGGATGGAATATAAGGTGAAAAGATAAAGAAACTGGAATAAGAAATCTTTAATGACTTAAGACAGTAATAACCAAGCATATGATTTATGGAGTTTAAAGTCTGCTGTCATATTAGTCATATTCATTATAGGTTACATTAGTCTAAATTGAATTACAAATAAATAGAAAGTATTTGTTTGAGCAGACTTATACAATGTCAATATTTCTAATATAGATACATTACCTTAAAAAGAATACAAAATAACATTTTTCAACCCTTTTGTAGATGGAACTAGAGAATATTATACTAAGTGAAATAAGCCAGGTGGCAAAAAACAAATATCATATGATTTCACCTATAAGTGCAGCCTAATCAACAAAACAAACAAGTGAGCAAAATATAACCAGAAACATGGAAATAAAGAACAAACTGACAGTGACCAGAAGATAAGGAGGAGGATGACAGGGGAAAGATGGGGAAGAGTTAAGTGAAGGAACATGTATAAAAGACCCACAGACAAGGACAATAGGGGTGGGGGTGATTGAGTGTGGGAGGTGGGGCTGGGTAGGGCAGGGAAGAGTAGTGGGAGAAAATGGGGGTGACTGTAATTGAACAACAATAAAAAATGTCAAAAAAGTCACCTTTAGAGATGGCTAAATGATGCTCTCAAGTATAACAACTCTAGGTTCTAGATAAAATTTAGTATAAACCACAATATCAAGAGACAGTGTATCAAGGAAAGGAAAGTTTTATATCAAAATATGTCAGGAACATTTTATAATTTGACAAAATTGTATTATGTTACATTTAATATGATTATTTGATAAAGAGAAGAGGGATGGTCATGAAAGGGATCTCATGCACTTATGATAAGAGCTAGGTCCTCTCTCATTTCACAAATGTCCTCAGAAAATCCCTTACAGATTGTTTCATTCTTTCCCTTCTAATCTCCCCAAATCTGCCTGAAGTACACTAGCCTTGTATTTTCCTAAAGTATTAAAATTTTTGTTTCAATATTTTAAGAAATTTGAAACATGCTACAATAGTAACATATTAAGTAACAAGTAAGATATTTTTTAGGACATGGCATCTAAAATGGAGATATAGTTTACAAATAAGAGCTGCAGATTTCAATGTTGGTATTAAACAAAATTCCAGATATTTGCAGCACCAGTCTTACCAAGATAATAATTAAGTGATGAATCTGGTCTAACATTACTAAAAAGTTTCCACTCTTCCATTCTTATCACAATATGCTGCCAAATGTTGGTATTTAACACTTGACAGCATATATAATAAATATTATAGTTAATGGGACTTGGCATGAGAAAATCTCAGTTATTATCTTAGTACTTTCATTTATTGACTTCAGGAATTTTGGTCAAGTTATACTCCCTAAAAATCTGTCTCTTCAAAGACAAATCATGGTTAATAAACACTGGGTTATATGGAGAATTCAATATGTGAAGGGGATGTATGTGAAAATGGGTGTTATTTTTCCTTTTCTCTTTTCCTGTCTTCACTGGGAGAAAGCTCTGGTAAGTATGCAAAAGATGCACCCTTTCCACTTATGTGGCCAGTTACACATACTTTAGAATTACATTTGCATTATGTCTTCCGTCTTATTGTCGGGCAGGGAGACACAGTCAATTATGAGGGGAGGGGTAGAATACAGAAAAGCATCTGCCTTGAGAAATCAAGGGATCTATTAGGAATTATAAGAAGTCAAAATATTTGCTTAATGAATAAATGAAAATTATCCGTCAACCATCACTGTTACACTTGAGTCAGGATTCACCAGGACAACTTGCTACATATGAAGATTCTGGGCCTTACCCAAGCCTCTTAAGTATGTGAGGAGCAAGTGGCTGGAAAGTATTTATTAATCAAACTGCTAGACTCTCAAAATCTAAAGCAGGTGGCTGTGGGGGCACAGAGAGGGTCTAAGGTATATGCATTAAAAAGCTATAGTGTTTAGTTATGATGATTCTGTTTCTTCTGACTCCTGTTATGGTACTGAATGGTTATTTTGTTTATTTATTATTTATTTTGGAGCAAAGGTTGTCAAAGTTGGCATTCAAAGTAATCGTTTCAAGGAGCTTATAACATATGGTGACATAACTCCTGAATTGCTGAACAAAAGCACAAGATGTACACCTGATACCCATATAAATTTATTAACTGATGTCACCCTGATAAATTCAATAAAAAAATTTAAAAAGCACAAAAACTCAAATGAACATTTAGATATTTACAAATGTTCTGCAATAATTCTGATACAAGTGAGTATTTGAAGACCTCTAATTTAGACTAGAAAGTTAGTTTGCCAAGAAAAAAAAATGTAACCTATACCTGGTTGAATAATGTATTGCCAAAAATTGACACCCAAAACTCAGGCACATCTTCATATGAATGCAAAAATACTCAGGAATCTATTTATTTAGATACTCATATCTTTTATAAGTGTTCTCATTGCAGTGCATTGTGGATAGAATAGTTAGCATATTGAATTCTGAAGAGGAATTGTAGGTTGTAGGGATGTTCAGCCTACTGACTGCCTTGCAAAGGAGAAAAAATTTAAAAGCCTCAACAGAAGGGCTGATTTGACACTCTGGAGCATATTTTCTGATACCAGACAGAAAAATGTAGCCTGACTAAATGTACTTGCAAATATTGGGCTGCAAAAAGACGCCATTTTAGTTTTTTAGTTTTTTTTTTTTAAATTACATATGGTTGCTTACAATCTTATATTGGTTATGTCAGGTGTACAATATAGTGTTCAGACATTTTTACACCTTACAAACGTAAATGTAATTACCTCACTAATTCTAGTAATCATCTGTGACCACGTAAACATATCACATTCTTGGTGATATTCCCCTTTTCTTTTTCACCCATCCTTCCACCCTCTCCCTTTGCCCTCTGTTTTTATGAGTCTATTTTGTTTTTCTTTCTTTGCTTTGCTTTGTATTGTTTTTTTAGATTTTACATATAAGTGAAACCATATGGTATTTGTCTTTCTCTTCCAGACTTATTTCACTTAGCACAATACCTTCTAGATCCATCTAATTTGTTGCAAATTGCAAGATCTTGCTCTTTTTTTTAATTGCAATACAGAGATTCCTCAAAAAAACCCTAAAAATACATGTATTATGGTACAATCCAGAAATGTCCCTTCTAGGTATTTATCCAAAGGAATAAAAACACTAAGTCTAAAATTTCTAAAAGATATACACACTCCTATTATGTTCATTGTAACATTATTTACAATAGCCAAGATATAGAAGAAACCTAGGTGTCTATAGATAGATGAATATGTAAATAAGATTATACATGTATATGTATACATACATATATGCACACAGTTTTAAATCTATTCTATATTAGCTATAGACTAAAAATATATGATTAAAAACTTTGACATATGTAATTTTCTTTTTTAAGAGTTTATTTATTTATTTTTAGAGAGAGGGGGAGGGAAACAGAAAGGGAAAGGGAAGAACATCAATGTGTGGTTGCCTCTGGTGCGCCCCCAACTGGGGACCTGGCCCACAACCTAGACATGTGCCCTGACTGGGGATCGAAGTGGTGATCCCTTGGTTCATAGTCTGGCACTCAATCCACTGAGCCACACACCAGCCAGGACTGGATTTTTCATTTTAAATGACAGATATTACTGCATTTGATTTGGAACATAAGACCATAGATAAATCCTGAAAAGTATTGGGTAATGTTGTTATTCAATTCATGGTGAATTCTCTGGCTATCTCAGTAGTGATCAAATTTTTGAATAGGATATTCTGCTTTTTATGTCAATATTTAGTAATATGGAATCCAAATAAATTAAAAAGTGGTTTCAGTAAAATGGTTTCTATGTTTAAGCAATTATTGTGCATGGCTTTCTTTATGTAAACAAAGGTGTAGGTAGTAAAGGGGTGCAGCTTCTGTTGGTGTGACCTTGAGTCAGGGAACAGGCTACTCACCCTTCCCTCCTGGTGAAATAGGAATGGTTTGAAATCTACTCAACTTGTGCTGAAATATGTCAAATATAAATGCTCAGCATTTTCAGTATTCACAGGAATTAAAAACAAATATTTAGGAATTGAGCAGAGACTAAGCAATTCTATGATGTATGTGAGTCAATACGTTCATCTGCATGTATAATGTAATATTTACATATTTTTAATTTTTGTGAAGCACCTGAGGCACCATTATTGGATAGTTTTACTTAACTAAAGAGTGAGTCTGAATACCAGCTATGTTTCCGTACAGCTTTGACCATGTCAACTATTCATTCTATGTCTAGGTTGGGTTAGCAGTAAAAATAATACAAAATAATATGTATTTCTGAGAATTGCCTAAAAAGCAAAGTAGCCCTTCTTGCAAAATATGCAAATGAAACTAGGAAAGCAAACTTCTTAACTATAATATACACAAATCTGGTTGTGACTCAGATAATTCTATATACTCTGCACAGAGATGTATAGAAATTCTTTCACAAAATGTTCCAGGCTGTACATTTCCTGAAAGGGTATAATTTATGGCAGTTACAAAAATAACTAATGTGTGCATTAAGATGGGCAAAGGAAACATGAGATTCTGGGTGTAGCTATAATTTAGGAAGAAACTAGAAGCCTGTTAAAAAAAATGTTTCTATGTAACCACAGTTGCTGAAAGTACCAGCACAGCATTTGAAGCAACTGATTTTATGAGCAAAGATTAGTTCAAGAATTTTAAGAAGCATTTTAATTTGCATAATGTGAAGTTAATAGGATAGGATGCATCAGTTGAATACCTAACTGAGAAAGTATTTCCCACCAAAGGAGAAAACACAAAGAGATGAGCCATAGGCAGAATAAATTTTACTTGGAATTAAACCATTCAATAATGGAAGAAAATCTGTTTCTAAATATACATCTGTCCTGTTTGTAGTGAACACACACAGAATATAGCATCAGTTGCAACTATTTACTGTTTTAACCTTATAAATTCAAGTCCGTAATTAAAATTATTATTATAATTATACATTAAATTATAAAACATAGTTTATTTTCTTAGAAAAAATGAATTGACTCAATATGAAATTAGATAAATTAACATTAGTATTTGCTGCCTTGCTGTTTTAAAACTTTATCAAGTGTTCATTAGTTTTTTATGAAGGGGTTTATATATTTTAGTGATTTTTCACAAATTTGGAGGTCTTCAAAGGTCTTATAAACATTGCTTACAAGTGTCCAATTTTAATGTCTCCTTTTACAAATATGACATGTAGATATTGTTGGATGTTCATTTTTTAAGATACTAAATAAAGTAGCTGACTTCTACTTCAGATGGTATGTCTTTATGTGACAGTGTACACACAGAAAAAGGTGACTTCCAGAAGGATGCAGGAAGCGTTTGGGTTCCTAATTGCATTATGGGTGAGGACTTTCTTTAGCTTTTTTGACTAAAGAACTTCACCAGTTTAATGATTATATGAGTTATGCAGTTAAAATTATTTTTTTTCTGTGAAACACAAAAGTCCATATACCTATTCTCACTCTAAAGAAGTGGTTTCACCTCTAAACTATATATGCCAATGTAAACTAAACCATTGCTCTAGTAACAAATACCCCTGGACATCTCAGTGTTTAGAGAAATCAAAAGTATATATTCTACTCATTTAAAGTTTGGTGTGGTTTCAGGTATTTTGCAACAAAAGCTAACTCTCATTTGGAAACTTCCTATTCAAGCCTCTCTCATTGGGTCACTCATTTCTTGTGAGGTGGAGCCTTCTCCATCATTGTTCTTCAGGGGTGGAGCGGAGAAATAGATCCCACTATTGGTGTATTTGCTGTATCAGCCCAGAAATGACATATTTCCGTCATTCACATTTTAATGACCAGAAATGCTCACATGGGTCTGCCTAGTTAAACAGAATATAATCATGTATTCTCTTTCATATAGGCAAGGAAAATAGATGTAATGCTGAATACTAATAATCTTTACTTCAAAAATATAGCCCAAATCCACAATGCTTTTATTTAAGGTAGTAAAATCTGTCAAATGCTAGGGTAATGAGATTAAGAATTAGATAAAACTATTATTTGTGGGAACATTTACTTTATTTACTACAGTGAACCTACTATATTTTGCCTTGTATGATGCACACTTTTTTGCCCAAATTTTTGAGGGAAAATTAGAGATGCACATTAAACATGGGTAGAATGATTACATGCCATGGGTATAATAATGGGTATAGTAATACTGTGTTTAAGGTACACAAAAAATGTGGGTGTGCATTATACACCCCAAAATATGGTAATACTTTTTTAATTTTAATTGTTGTTCAAGTACAGTTTTCTGCCTTTTACCCCTATCCCAGCCCACCCCCCAGCCCTCCCCACCTCCCTCCTGTTTCCACCCCCCCCCCCTTTGTTATTGTCCGTGTGTCCTTTATACTTGTTCCTGCAAACCCTTCACCCTTTTCCTTTGAAATTCCCTCCCCTCTCCCCTCTGGTCATTGTCAGCCTGTTCTTGATTTCAGTGTCTTTGGTTACATTTTGCTTGTTTATTTGTTTTGTTTATTAGTTTCCTGTTAAAGGTGAGATCATATGGTATTCGTCTTTCACCACCTGACTTATTTTGCTTAGCATAATGCTTTCTAGTTCCATCCATGCTGTTGCAAAGGGTAGAAACTCTTTCTTTCTTTCTGCTGCATAGAATTCCATTGTGTAAATGTACCATAGTTTTTTGATCCATTCATTTACTGATGGGCACCCAGGTTGCTTCCAACACTTGGCTATTGTAAATTGTGCTGCTATGAACATTGGGGTGCATAAGTTCTTTTGGATTGGTGTTTCAGAGTTCTTAGGATATAATCCCAGCAGTGGAATTTGCTGAGTCAAAAGGCAGTTCCATTTTCAGTTTTCTGAGGAAAGTCCATACTGTTTTCCATAGTGGTTACACCAGTCTGCAAAATATGGTAATACTTTTGCAAAACAAATGAAGGGAAATATATTATTTAAAGAAAATCCTGGATGGTGTGATTGGCTTCCAAATATAAATTTTCCCACACAACCTCCAAATAAAGAAAGCCAACTATAACCTGTATATAGAACATAAGTAGGAGACACAGCTTGTAGTATGGTGATTGCCAGGGGGTGGGGCGAGTGGAGGGAGGTAGAAGAGAGGATAGGAGGGATAAATGGTGATGGACAGAGACGGGACTTGGGGTGGTGAACACACAACACAGTGTGCAAGTGATGTGTTGTAGAATTGTGCAAATGAACCTGTATAATTTTGTTAACCAGTGTCACCCAGTAAATTTAATAAAAAAGAAAAAAGGAGCTACAGCTTGCTAAAAACTCCAGTATATATGTACTCTATGTAAGTAGTAAAACAACTAAAATTAGCATAGCCTAGTTTGCAGCCTTTTTCTAGGTAGATTGAGCAATAGAGACTTTACAGAACATAAAAAGTATCATCTTTGAAGAAGAAAGTCTGACTTTGAGTGATAAGAATTGAACATGCCAAATAGTTTAGATCAGAACACTGCCTGGTAGGGAGCCAAAAAGAACAGACTAAAACATGTGTGGAGTCAGAAGTAAGCGGAAAAGCATAATTTGGGGGGATTATAGAGGCCACATGAAGAGAAGTATTATTGAAAGCTTGGTGGTAAAGAGAGTAGGGGAAAGCAGTGAAAAATATGGAAACTTCAGGAACAAAACAATATCACTGCATCATCAGAAACTTGACATATCCTGTATCCTCAACACACACAGGAAAAAAGGCAATAAAGAAAGTTCCATGTGTCATCAGAATGTGATAAGCTTGACCTTAGAATCTTAGCAAGCCATTCAAACCACTCAGCCTGATCTACATATAATTAACTATAATTAATGTTTCAGAAAAATAAAAGGTACTTAAAATACACAGAAGAAAAATGTGCACAGCATCCACTTCAGATCTATGAGAAGGAAGCAAAAGTAATTGTTAAAACCTGTCAGCAGGTGAAAATAAACACTAACAACAATTATGAATCAGAGGAAAGTTATAATAGAACAGTCTAATATAAATTAAATAACATGAAATAAGCAATGGTAAAAATGAAAGAATCCTAGGAATTGGGACGTCAATAATTCAGAATAGAAGTGGATTGTAAATAAGCTAAAAAAATTGGAAATGTGAATTTACCTTGAAAACAACATGTTAATCGAAAGAAGCCAGTTGCAAAATAAAACAACATATTGCATTGCCATTTATATGAAATACCCTGAATAGGCAAATATGTAGGGACAGAAAGTAGACAAATGGTTGTATAGGGCAAGGGGGATGGAAAGGAAGTAACTACTAATGGGCACAGATTTCATTTTTTGGGTGATGAAAATGTCTTGAATTTAGACTGTGCTGATGAATTGCAGAATTCTGTGAATCCTAAAGACCATTAAAATTCTACTTTATGTTGTTGAATTGTGTGTTATATAGATCATTTCTTTTTTTCCTCTGTATCAAATTTATTGGGTGACACTGGTTAACAAAATGACACGTGTTTCAGGTGCACAGCACAACATCTGTACACTGTACAGTGTGTTTCTTAGTAAACATGTAAAACACATGAAGATTTGAAATCAAATTACTGGAACTGAGGAAAGTAGTCAATGGAAAAGACAAAGAAACCTGAATTTTAAAATTCTCAGGGGAGCGTCATTTGAAAGTATAGTCACAGAATTTGAGGAGAGGAATAAAACCGGAGAACTGTGGTGAAATAACACAGGGCATTACTACCCCTGATGGCTGAGCCAATCTCATGTGGTGTGCAATCATAACAGAATCATTTTCCTTCAAAGTACCATTTCTATATTAAGAAAAAAAATGTTACTGTTATATAACAGACAATAATGTGAAGTGGTTCAATCACAACAGGAGTTTATTTGAAGCTTATATGAAGTTCAGTTTCTGTCCCTCATCTGTTGGTTCTTCTTTTCCAAGAAATGAGAGGATGTGCAGTTCCTCCTGTTGTTATGGAAGGCAGCTACGCACCCCCCACCCTGTACCAGGTGTCTTTCAGAGTCACCGTGCACACCGTCCTCAAGATAGTACAAGGGGGACGAGAACTATTCATGGTCAAATTTTATGTTCCAGTATTAGAAGCGGCCCCGCCCATTCTGTCCACATACTGTTGGCTCAAATTCTCCCAACAGCAGGTTCCTGTTAATTTGTTCTGAGCATCAGGCCTGGAATGGATGGAAGATTTTCTCTGTGTTTCTCTTCCGCCTTCAGTTTTCAGTTGTCTTTGCACAGCATGGCCACAGAGGTAGCTGCTCTTTCCATGCTCAAGCCCGGCAGTGGTACACTAATTTAGCTTGTAGCTCTGTGCTGAGATTATGGTGGCTGCTCACCCACTGCAGGCTCAGTGTTCATAAGGGTCTGTGTACCCATCCCATGGGAGAGATACCACCTTCTCAGTGTCTCTGGACCACCTCTATGTGACAGCTAATTGTTTCCATCTCTGGTGGGTTTTAAGAAGATAATTCCCTGCCCCTCCCTATGTAGAGCAAATTTTTATTTTATATTGGGTAGGTTCCAGGGTCCAGGAGGTTTCTGTGGACCTTCACTAGCTGCAAATTTCTTTTTACATTTACTCTTCTCCTAGAAGCTGCATCCACTTGCCTGATTTATGGGATCAGCAAAGATAATTTCTTATCTTAAGACAGAGTTTGCTCTAACCACTCATTTGAAGGCATTAGACTTGAAAGGGTTTGCTGCTCTCACCTCTCTACCTTAGCGGCTAGAGAGGTGATAGATTTTCTTTCTATGAGAGGGCGGTCCAGGGGAGCAGCTTGGTTGAAAGTCATCTCATGCATGCCTGTGCCACTTGGGACTTGCTCCTGTCTGCAGCCCTTCCCAATCTGTCTCCTGAGCATCTGGAGGAAGCCTGTGGCTCTGAGCGACACTGGACTGATAGGCCGGCCCAACTCAATCCTTAGTAATTCATCAACATTGTATCCAGCTTCTCACATGCTTCTGTTGAAGCCAGCTATATTTTCTCTGCTTTGACAAAAATTGAAATGATTCATTTGGCCCATTTCTCCTGGGAGAAGATTATCAGTATGAAATTCAGTTCCTTTTTTTTTATCCTTTTGATAACAAGTCTTCCATACTTCCCAGAAAGGTTATGCTTATGTAAATTATTTTGACTTTTTTTAGTTGTTAAGGTGGGCATCACATTGTCTTACTTTCTACATCTTAAGTGGGAGCTGAACTTTCCTGATTATTTACTGATGTTCTTTTAACTATGCTGTAAGATCCATAAAGACTGTATTCATTACTATAAATTGATACATGTAACACAAAAGCTGGATATAGTAAGAATTAGATTCAATTTGGGTGAATAAATAAGGCTAGCATATATAATACTCCAAAAGGTAAGTAATGTTTGGTTATATACACATATATTTTCTCTTACTTTCTTCCCAAAGCCACATACTTCTACTTTAATCTCATATCACTGAATTTTATGCTTTTATGACATTTTTCAGAATCACATTATGAGTGTCTGTGTGATTCATGTTTATTTCTCCCATCAGACTGCAAGATTCATAAGGATGGATATACTTTTTAGTTTACTATTGTTTTTCTAACACCTAGAACACTATTAAAGGCAGGCCCTCAATTGTTGAATGAATCAAAAGTGAAAGAGACATAATATAGGCATAGGATGTTATAGACATAACATATTGGGGAGAACAGAAAAAAAAACATAACACAAGAATTTCATTTCAAACATGGCAAAAAAGTTTAGGCAATTATACTTAAAGCGGTGTTTTAAAAATTTGGTTCAAACTCTTTGTTGTATAAAATAAGAAATTAAGGGCAGGAGAAATTAAACGACTCTCCCAAAGTCACAGAACTCATTAGTGACTGAGCCTGGAATAGAAACTGGGTCTCCTGACTCTAAATTCATTGTTCTCTTGATTTGGATGCTCTGAGAAAAACACTTTAAAACATTGTTTTATGAGCTTAGAAATGCCCGTGTTGAGAAATAGGGGAAAAGAAAGATAGACTTCTAAAATATATCTCCCCCACGATACCCAAACAGATGGCCATGTTGCAGCTACTCTCTCAGGAAAGTTATATTCAGAAAAGGCAACACATCACCAAGTCTTATAATCCCAATGAGCAGTGAATGACTTCACGGTGTATCAGGCAGCACAGGAACCAATATTTCAATAGTTCTCTCTGAAGGGAGGATAAGCACAAAATAGCTTTATCTTCGTGCTCTAGCTGGTGATTTCTTTACTGTGCCCTTTATAACACTGGTAGGAAAAAAAAAAAAAGAAAGAAAAGGAAGGCATGAATGGAGTCTGCTAGCCATTCCAGGTATTCATAGCTCAGAAAAAATCTAAGGGTTCTGCTAATATATTTTCCCTGGTTGGTAAGGCTCAGTTGGTTGGAACATCATCCAATAGACTGAAGGATCATGGGTTCAATTCCTGGTCAGGACACATACTCATACTCAGGTTACAGGTTTGATCCTTGGTCTGTGTGCATATGAGAAGGTAGCCAATCAATATTTCTCTCTCTCTCTGTCTCTCCTCCTCCCTCCCTTTTTTTCTCTCTCAAAGCAATAAAAAATGTCCTCAGGTGAAGATAAAAAAAACAGTTCAAGTTTCTGCTAATAGCAATAACAATAATAATAGCTAATAACACTTTCTAACATGAGCTGCATATAATAAAAATTAATTATCACTTAAATACTTTAAACCCCCAATCAACAATCATAAAATACTGAGAGGTTTTTTTAAAAAAAATTAAGTGATAAAAAACATAGGCTTAGAGAGTATAAAGATTTCAGAGCTCAGAAGTGGTAGGGCTAAAATTGATATCTAAGTTGTTCAAAGTTACTATACATAGATAATTCACATATATAATGTGACAAGTAACACACTTATTGCACTCAAAAATATTGGTCAGGCACCTTTGTGAGTTTCTTGATTATTATGGTCAATGCCTGAACTTAGTCTTATAAGATGAATTATTCTTCACTAAAACATTTTTTTCTGAGCTTTACCATCCACCATAATTCTTATCATTCCAACTTTGCCCCAATAATACCTAGATTTTTAACACAGTTTATCTCCACCAGGTCATAAGCCCTACTTTTACTTTGGTAATATTGCTCGCTATGGACTTAAGACACCATTGCAACCTCCTTCTGTGCTCAGGCTTCTTCATCCCACTTACAGAGAGCAAGGATCGTCTGGCTCTGAAGGAAAACTTCATCTCTCTTCAGCAGGAAGCTGCTACAGAAGGGATCCTTTGCCTCTTTCCTTTAAAGAATTCAGAGCCAAGGATCCTTGGTGGGGAATGATACCAAAGGCAGTTAGACAGACATGAGCAGAGTAGGAACAATAGGCCAGGTACATAAAGCCACCACGACAGAAAGCCACGGGTGCCTAGCAAAAGACAAATGTAAGGTTGGGCCTCACTCCAAGGGTGACCTTTCCTATCTTAGCGTATTGCTAGTTATGTGTTTAGACTCTCTGACTTTTTATGTCCCTGGTCATGTGGCTCAGACTCTGTCCTGACCTTTCCACCCCTTTCATGTGGTAGACCCCCATATAGGATGAACAAGGGGCCAGAGAATAGCCTTGTATGACTCCCATACAAACCCTCTTAATCATTAAGCCCTAGAGATAGCATCTAAGCCTCATTTGTGTTTCAGCTCCAGGCCCAGAAAAGCAGCAAGGTGAGGCAGAGGGACCCTGTAGCTTACATCAGGATCAGTTGTGATGACAAGTATCTCCTTACTCTGGCACTGACCAATCAGTGGAAACCATGACCCTGAGGGGACACAGACACCTAGAAGGCTGATGAATATTCTATTGAGATCTTCCCCTGAGACTTCCAAGTAAAACCCCTGGAGACAAAACAGTCAGTGCAACCTCTCTCTCTCTCTCTCTTGCCTTGACCTTTCCCCCATCCGCTTCACTCTTTGGCCCACATTTCCTCTTCTCCTCCCAGGAACATATATCTTTCCTTTCTTTCTCTTATGTTTTAAGGGCCCTTCTTTTGCCTTTGTAGCTTGTTTCCTGAACCCACTGAGCCCAGGTGGCTCATTTTTTCTACCTCTGTGACTTTCTAAAGAAAGTTTTTCTTATAGTTTGAGAAAAAACTGGGGAAAAAAAGAATATTACACTAGATTACTTACAAAGGTTTTTATAGCTGTGAACTGAGCAAGTGGACATGGAACGTTACTAGTTCTTCTTCTACTAAAAGACAAGATCTAGAGTGTTGGGGTCTGTCCTGCCTGGTCTCAGGAAGCTGTAACTCCCCGTGACTTAGGCTGAGTGAGAGGCCTCTGAAACAGGAGCCACTAAGGAGACAAAACTTATTTCCCTGGCATGAACGCTGCCTGTTCAGTGCCTGGCCTCCAATGCTTGATCAGGTAGCCAATGACAGGTAAGATTTCCCAATGAGGGAATCGCCTAAGACAGGCATGATCATGTGGAGGCCTCAGGGAAGGACCTGGAGGGGCTGTGGAAATGAAGGGGTGATCGACATCGACCCCTGCCCCCTCGGCTTTGTCAAACCTGAGTCCTTGTTCTTAGTTGTAAGAATTCCAAGTCTTCTGGCTACCTTTGTCTCCTCTGCCTAACTCAGGCCCGCGGAAATAACAGGGGCAGTGCAGTCCAGACCAGAGTTGGTGGACCCTGGGGTAATCAGGCCTGGGACACAGAACATGCAAGATCCTGTGAGATCTGCTTGCCTGGAGGATGCTATTGAATTAGAATATGAAGGCACGGGCAGGAAACAAGACTAGCCTTTTAGGTCCTGTAGTCTTTTTAAGTGATAAAACACAAACTCTCAGTCCAGAATCCCAGTGGGAGATCTACCAGAACCTTTGAAAGCTATCTATTCCTTTTGATCTTCCCTGACAGATTGTAATCCACAAACTGCATCTGTATTCTTAATAAAAGCCTACTCAGGTGGCGACTCAGGGTGCTCTCCACTAGAGACATTGGCCATTTTGTCCCTATTTCTCCACAGGACTCAGTTGTCCATGTGTATGATTTTCTTGTGTTTCAATGAGCCATCTGCAGCATTCCTTGGTCACTGCAGGCCAGTGGCCTCAACACTAGAGAACCCCAGAAAATGTCCCAGCAACTACACTGATACCACAGAAAATATCCTACCCAAATTTACATATAGTTGTTGTGTGTTTTTTTTTTTTGTTTTGAAAGTAAAGTTTCCTTTTTAAAGCAGTATTAGGTTCACAGCAAAATTGAGTGGGAGGTATGGACATTTTCTGAATACTTCCTGCCTCCACGCATGCATAGTTTCCCCCATTATCAACACGCCTCCCCACAAAGTGGTACATTTGTTACAAATGATGAACCCGCACTGACATATCACCACCATTCAAAGTCCATAGATTACATTGTAGTTCACTCTTGGTGGTGTACGCTCTGCAGGTTTGGACAATATATTAAAAAATGACATGTATCCATCATTATGGCATGATGTAGAATATTTTTATTGCCCTAAAAATTCTCCGTGCTCTGTCTCTTTAGCCCTCCCTCTCCCCAGCCTCTGGCAACAATTGACCTCTTTACATCTCCACGGTTTAGTTTTTCTCAGAATGTCATAGAGTTGGAATCACAATGTGTCACCTTTTCAGATGGCATTCCTTTACTTAGTAATATGTGTTTAAGTTTCCTCCATGTCTTTTCATAGTTTGATAGCTCATTTCTTTCCAGTGATGAATACTATTTCATTATCTGTATGTATCACAGTTCATTTATCCATTTATCTACTGAAGTGCATATAGGTTGCTTACAAATTTTGGCAATTATGAATAAAACTGCTATAAAAGCATCCATATGAAGATTTTTGTGTGGACATAAGTTTTCAACTCCTGATAAGCTTGGTATCATAAGATACCAAAAAGCATGATTCCTGGATTGTTATGGTAAGCATATGTTGAGTTTTATAAGGAAACCACCGGACTTCCAAAATGTCTTTACCATTTTACATTCTCATAAACAACAAATTAGAGTTCCTCTTGCTCCACATCCTCATTTGAATTTGTTTTTGACAGTCTTCTGAATTTTGTAGCCATTTCAATAGCCATAGAGTGGTAGCTCATTGTTGTTTACTTAAATTTTGTGTCTGTTTTCCATCATATAATCTGGCACTTGGTTTCCAAATTCAAATACAAAGCATTTGGTTTGGTATTTTGGCTTGTCTTTCCACCTGGATTTCTGTATTTTTTTTTTCTCAACTGTAGTTTTTCCATTTTTCTTGACTCCACCCTGGGTTGTTTCAACATCATTTCTGAAGCATTTTCTCACCCAGCTCAGTTTCCTATAACCCTTATCTATTACCTCATATCCCAAGCCAAACATACTTAGGAGGGGAAATTGAATAGTCACTGCCTACCTGACCAATGATCCAATAAATAGAATATCAGTTAGTACTAAGTCAATTGTTAAAGAAAGTAACAGGGATACCAAGCCAAAAATAAAGTACTTTGTTTATCCATTGTATGGCACACTGAACAAAATGTGGGCCTGTTTTGGTCTAATATTAGTGTTCAATGGTGAAATTGTTAATGAAAAATAACAAAGTGTTTGGGTCGGAGTGACTGGAATTGAATATAGAATTTGCCACTTACTGTTCAGTCTTGGACAACTTAATTTGCCACTGTGTATTTCTGTTACCTATTCTATAAGTTTGGAGAAAAAAAATCACAAAATTAATGTACACAAAAGTGAAAAAACTATGAATTCATTTTATAAACACAATGTAGAAAATTGGGCTAAACTTTTGTGTTTAAATTTTCTGGGCTCCGTATTAAAACAACACAGTTTGGGACTTTCCTGCCAAGTGTTTGTTCTCGTTGAAGCAATAGCAGAGAATGCACGTGGGAAGCACAGAGTTTAATATTTTCCTTGATAAATACTACTTCTTAGATGTCATTTATGATATATTTTTAAACGTTACTTGTAAACACTTCTTATGGCTAGTGGCTACAGGTTAGAATTAATTTTCTTTTAAGTATGGAAAACTGAGATGTTTGTCTTTTAGGAGAGTGACATTTAGATGACTAAGGAGGGGATGTTTTCAGTGAGACCTAGGTCAGATCCTTCAACTAAATCATTTCACACAGGATGCAGCTGCTGGTGAAAGTCTAATGGGAACACATGGCACTTAATTTCCATGGAAGCCTCACTAGCCTGAGTAAAATGTGGCTATGAGTAAAATGATAAAATATAAGTGGACTGGAATGACAATAGTGCTCCACTGGGCTTCAGGTGCCGGCAGTGGAAGGGGCTGTTCAAAGAGCATGTGTCTCTTTGGCAATAGTCAAAGGCAGCTGCTGTAGTTACTTTCATGATGCTCATGAGATTTCTATTTGATTACAGAAATGATGTCCTCCCTCTGTTGCTAGACCTGAGTCATTTCCACTTGCCCTGATGATGGTGAGTCTTTTTGTTTCATTACTTTTGATGAGAAAAAAATACTTCCAGAGAAAAGCCCAATGAAAAGCTTCAGCAAGCCTTTACAATGTAAACCCAGCTTTGCCTGCACATACCCTTTTTCTAAAACTCATCCTTATTTGTATTCCCAATATGATGGATGACAATAGTCACAAGCTCATAACATCACTGTTCTTATCATGCCATGGTCTCTTGTAAATGCTGTCCTTTTGTGAGGTGACCTACTATATCTGTCTGTGCTGTGCAATTATTTTCTTATAAAGGACTGATAAGGTAAATATGTGCCTGCTATTTTTCTTTCCAAGAGCAGTTACTCTATTTTTTGCTGTTTTTACAAATAATTTGAAACTCAGGACATTCTTATCACACAAAAATGGAAGACTTACTTATATGTTAACCTCTAAAAGTGAGATTGTAACAGTCTGTGTACACATACCTTAAATATTTATGTAGTGAAATACATGAAAACTATGGAGCCAGTAAATCTGGCTGGAATTGTTATTTTGTCATTTTTTAGCTGTTGATCTTGGGCAATATACATGACATTTCTGAGTCTCAATTTATTCATCTGCAAAATATTGCAATATCACATATGTTAGAAGATACAATGTACAGATATATATGTATAAAATAAAATTTTAACAAAGGGAAAATATATGTATTAATCTGCTGACATTTGCTATATCCCAAGAGACAGGTCACTAGAGATACCACTAATAGGTGATGATATCTCATTTAAATGGTATGTCTTTTTTTTAAGATTTTATTTATTTATTTTTTAGAGAAGGAAGGGAGGGAGAAAGAGGGAGAGAGAGAAACATCAATGTGTGGTTGCTGGGGGCCATGGCCTGCAACCCAGGCATGTGCCCTGACTGGGAATCAAACCTGCAACACTTTGGTTCGCAGCCCGTGCTCAATCCACTGAGCTACGCCAGCCAAGGCTAAATGCTATGTCTTTTAGAGCACGTTTTCTGTCAACATGCCTTATTCCAGTTACCCAAAAAGTGACTTGTAGAAAAATTATCTCTTGAGATATTTGTTTCATTTTGGATTCAAAAATTTTATGAGACAATAGAGAAAAAAAGTTATAATATATAAATAAAAGTCAGTAAGACTAAAAAACAAAAAATTACCTAATAGAGAAAACTGAAAGTTAGTTATGGAAATTGAAAGAGAAACACAGGTATAGAGGTTAAATGCAAACTATGCCGCCACATTTAAAAGGAACCTTTAAGATATGTTTGAAAATCGAAGGGCTCTTACAGCAACTTCGTGCTAAGAGTATGATCAATAAACACATTATATTATGTAAACTAAAGCACAATGAATAAAAGAAGCTTCTAATGCTAGATTATTTCCAAACAATGGAAGTGGTGGTCTTTGGTGAACTCTATGAAATGACATTGTGAGGGCATGAGTCATTCACAGCCCTTCAATCAGCAGTTCTGTTGAGTATTTTTCACTTGCCTTACTTAATCCTGGAAACCCATAAATAATGCCATAACAACAACAAAAAAAGTAAATAATAAATTAGAGGATAGTAAGAAGGGGAATAATACAGATTTTTATTTTAGCAAAAGTCTTGGATGAAGACCATCATCATAAGTGAAAAGATCACAGCTGTTGTATCTAACAAGTCAGTTTGCAAATTCTTGCTGCATTGTTTTCTTCATGTGCAACCTTTGTGTCTATTAACCTCAGTTTTGTAATCTGTAAGATTAACAATACCAAATATTCATATTACCTGCATAGAGGCCATTTGAACAGGGTTCAAGAATGTGAGGCAGATGGCTGGGAAGGGCTGTTCTGGCCCACTGTAGGAAATCCCTATTCCTGAAGCACTTATGGCCCATTTTACTCAACACAACTTTAACAGATTTTAAACTTTATGAGTTTTTTACATTTTCTTTTCATTTTCCCTTGCAAATATTATTCCTAGAATCCTGTATTTGATATTTATTTGCTTTCTCACTGTCCTTTAAACCTATGTGAACAGTCATCAATTTTCCTCTGATTATAACTTTGGTCATATAGAATTGCTTTGATATGTAGAACTCAGATTTTAATTAATTTATTTATTGCTATATTCTTTTCCAAGACAAAGTTTTTTTTCTTGGCTAACAGATACTGTTGAGGTTAGTTTTTCTAATTTTAAATTATCTTTATAAATTAATTAAAGGCCATTATGCAATTCTATTCTACCCTAGCAGTAACAACTTTTGAATTTTGAGTTACAACTTAAGAACACAAATCAGTGTGTATTACAATTTCCTAACTCATTTACCAGTCAAAACAGGGCTAAATTATTTCTCAATCTAGAATATCTACAAAGCCAAAATCTAGAATATCTACAAAGGGAGCTATAACCCTAGCTTTCCAGAAAACTGAACTGCAGGTTCCAATTATTGTTTTTTGTTCTTGACAGTCACACAGGTAAATACTATAGCTATGCTCTTTGGATTTTTAATACTTAGTAGTAAAGCTGAAGTTTTTATTTATTTTTTAAAAATTTTTAATATTTTATTTATTTATTTTTAAACAGAGGGGAAGGGTGGGAGAAATTGAAGAAGAGAAACATCAATGTGTGGTTGCCTCTTTTTGCTTCCCATACTGGGGACCTGGCCCACAGCCCAGGCATATGACTGAACTAGGAAGCGAACCAGTGACCTTTGGGTTCACAGGCCAACACTCAGTCCATTGAGCCAGGGCAAAGCTGAAGTTTTTAAAGGATATTCAGTGGAGTAAAAATAGCCCTGGAGAAAAATATGTGATCACTATTTTATTCTTCTGAATGATCTTTTTTCCCTATGCTTTTCACTTAATGTTCTTCTGAAAATCTCCTTCTTTTATCTCCTTCTGTTTTTCTCTCCTTTCCTTCCTTTTTCAGTTTCTATCTTTACATTCAGCTTGATCTCACCAATGTTCATGGACACAATAAGCCATATACAGCATATGTAGACAGATATAGATTTGTTTTATTATTATTAATGTACAATTATAGTTGTCCTCATTTTCCCCTCATTACTCTATCTGCCCTTACCCACTCCCACCTCCCGCATTCAATCCTCCCCCATGGTTGTCATTGTCCATGTTCCTTGATGACCCTTCCCCTTCTTTCCTCTGTTATCCCTCTCTCCTCTCCCCTCTGGTTACTGTCAGTTTGTTCTTTGTTTCCATGTTTCTGGTTCTATTTTGTTTGCTTGTCTGTTTTGTTGATTCGATTTGGATATAGACATAGACCCATCCAGCTCTTTCCTGATTTGTAAACCTGTAATTCTGTCTAATCAACATCTCCACTTAAAGGCCCTCAGGTACCCCCCAAACAGCATGGGTCAACTGAGATAACTCTGCCTGACTCTACTATACTGTGAACAGTATCACTGTAGCCCCACTGCCAAGTCAAAAGATCCAGTCTCCTTTGTTCTGTCCTCTGTCTTTTCTTTCCCACAGCCAGTAAAGCACTCCAACCCTTTAATCCTCTAAATCAGGGGTGTCGAACTCATTTTCACTGGGGGCCACATCAGCCTCATGGTTGCCTTCAAAGGGCCAAATGTAATTTTAGGACTGTATAAATATAACTATATCTTAACTGTTAAGGAGTTGAAATATTTCCTCAATCTCACCCAATGTTGCCATTACAATGATTTAGATCACAACCACTTCTTCCTTGTATTAATATTTTAGCCTTTTAATGAATCTTCCTACTTTGAGTTGTATTAATGTCCATACAATATCTACCAGAGGCCTATTTTTGGTGTGTTTATTCTTAATTCTTTTCTCTTTTGACATTAAAAAGAAGTCATTATTGGAGTTTAATATCCCTGGTTATTATACGAGGCAGGGGCCCAAAAAACCCTGTAATTATCTTCTGGACTGTAGTCCCCTTGTAGTACAGACTTCCCTAGCTAGGTGACTGTTCTAGGACCCCATGTGTATCAGTGTACTGACTAGCATGGTTCTGAGACACTGCGTTTGGCTTCAGTGAATTTTTTTAAAGACTCTTTCAGTGTGTTTGATCATTTGATGATGGGTGATTTACAGGGACACTGGCTGAGAGTTTAGCAGTTTTTGAGGAAAAACAGCATGACCTCCATGCCCTACCCTCCCTATTTACCCAATCTCACCCTGAACAACTTTTTTTTTTGTTTCCCTGGATGAAAAAAGTCCTTAAAGGAAAACATTTTGCTGAAATCTAAGAGGTGAAACAAAAAACAGCAGAAGCACAAAAAGGTATCAAAATTGACAAGTTCAAAAACTGTTTTGGGCAGTGGAAAAAACATCTGGCTAGGTGCGTTCATTAAATGGAGAGTACTTTGAAGGTGACTGAAGTTTAAACATGTAAGAAAAAAGGCAATTTTTATGAATAAATTCTGACCTGTATCTAGAGAAAAATTTGTCATAACTCCTATGTAAACTGGTTCTCCATGATTCTCATCACGAGGGATACCACAAAGCCTACTGAGAGGCTGTTGCAAGGTGAGATGGGATGGCGGTGGCAGCGAAAGAACCCGAGCATTTCAGGTACGCAGTTCTCCATCCCTGATTCAACTAGGGTAGCTCTCCTTTAATGGGTTCTATATCTCATAGTTTACATACACTCTTTTTTATAGAAGGAAAGATGTAACAATATTTGAGAACCATTATTACACCATCTTTCCAAATAAATATGATTTCTTAATTCCTAATCAATACAAATATGCTTATTACAAAATATCCTAAAAAAATGCATACAGCATGTTCAGTCTCCCCAGAGTCTAAAATTCTTCTGGAAAATATCATTGTTTTTAGTAGAGTGCAGTTTACTCATTTACTTATTTTGGGCCTTTCTGTCTTCTGATGAGCAGATTTAGGAACAAGTCAACATTTCAATCAAATTAAACAATTAAAAATATTATAACTTACTAAATGTATTTGTAATAGATAACACAAAGAAAAATATTTTTTTAAATTTTCACAGGTATACACTCAAAATAGGAACAATTGATTTTGTAGCTAATACATTAGGATAGCCCAAGTCAGCATATTTTGTATGTTTTTTCCCTTTCTACAAAAATCGGAATTTTTTTGTGTGTGTCTTTGTTTGCTGGTACTTGATTATCAATGGGTCCAGGTTAGAAGTGCTGGTTATAGATTATACTATGTTGGTTGAGGTTTTAGAAACTTACATACGGCATTACTTCTGCTTTGCCACTTTTTTGAACTGAAAAAACCTTTTGATCCTTGAGTGCCTTGCTGGTTCATGCTCCAAAAGCAGAAAACAGGAATGCTTACAATTTTGTCTCTCAGAACTGGTGAGTTGTCTCTTAACTGCACTTTTTTTTTAAGTGGTGAATCCAGGGTAGCTGGCTGTAGTACCACTTCATGTATTCACAGCTACATCAATTATGGATGAAAGTCAAGATGAAATCTATTTTCCATCTTAGCTCAATTTTTATATTTTGACTAAGTATTTGCCCCATCGATTGGACTACATAGTTTCTGAGTTATCTTCTGCTAATATTAGCTGGGCTTAAGAAGAATTTTCTCATTTGTAACATCTTCATGCCCGCTCTGACCTACAGTTTCCCCATCTTTCAATAGGACAGAAAATTTGGAGAAAAGAAAGATTCCCTAAGATATCTATCCTTTGTAGCCTGTGTTAGTTCTGAGATATGTCCTTTCAATCAACACAAGAGTAAATGTATCTTGTTACTATGGCAACTGTCTGCTTTCAGTTAAGTTATTTCTGCTATCTCTGATTTTCATTAGAAACTCTATTTTTTACTAAATTGAGCCTGCCATATTTAGCATATTCCCAACCTGGGCTCTCTTATTCCTTAAATCTGCTGCTTTCTGCTTTTAGGCAATTCTAAATGCAGTTTTACCTAGGTAACTCAAGATTTTAAACAAACTGTAGTATTTTTGTCAAAAGACCAAATTTACTGTGCAATGGCACAAAAATAGTAGCTGATTGGATTTTAAAAGCAATATACAGTCAATGTTTCATTGGAAATGAAAATGATCAAAATGTGCCTGGCTTAGTTTGACTAAGCGATTCTACCAACTCCTATCCCAGTTTCTGAGTAACATCAGCTACTCCTCTAAATGATATGACTAGATTTATTGGATGTTTATTGATTGTTTAGTGGTTGAAATTTCCAGCTGGTTCTCAGCATATAAATTTATGATTCTTCATGCAAAGCCCAAAACAGCAGTTAACCAAGTAAAAATTAGTCAATAATCAGTTATAATGTAAATATTTAGTTTGTGAATAAGCTGTATATTAAAAAATGTAAGTAAATCATGCACATGACTATTTTTATGTGAGTAAATAATGAAGAAGCAAAAGATAATAATAAATAGATTTTATTACATTTAATCTTTGTAAAATTGAGTTATCTTTGGGGCCTGCATTTTCTCTAATCTTAGAATTGATAGATACAAAATTGTCAAAACCTCTTTTTTGTTATCATAAATTATAATGACTTTTAATAGCATGCCTTGTTAATGGCATTTCATGGTTGGAATTCAAAGTTCCCAATTCATTTTGAATGCTTGCTTTAAAACAATCAGCAAATGCATATTTTTATTAGGGCAGGAATAGAATAGAGCTGAGTCATACAAGTTCTGGGTCATATTTTTATTTAAAAGTTAAATACTTTGCTCATCATTTATTTTATTGCGTTAAATCCGATTTTTAAAAACACATCATTAACATATTTATCTTAAGTACTGAGTTATTGGGTGTACCCTACACCCTGCAGGCAAAGTGAATGCAGACCTCATTTCTCCCTCGCCACTGCCCTGTTCATCACCAAGGTTCCTTGAGAGGTTTGATGTAAAGTTCATTACTAAAAATGTTCGATAAAAGATTTATGATTCCATGAAAATATGATTTTTTAAAGAACATTTTCATTCTATACTATTCATAATAACTGTTCATAATAACATATTGTTGTTGTTGTGGCTTTTTTTCTTTTGAATTGCTAAGAAATGTGAAATCAGAGTAAGCAGACAAGAAAATTAATTGTCTTATATGATCATTCTAGATACAAAAATTGAGATTATTTCTGATGCATTTTTTAAAGATAAAACCTGTGTATTTATATAAAATATATATTTTTATCTAGGATGGATTTTTCAAAATGAATTAAAGTCTAAATGTCAAGTCTAGTTACCTTCTGTAAGCATCTGTTAGATGTTTACAAAAGAAATACAGCTTCAAATTCAATTTACTCAAATTAAACGATAATAATTTATGGTGTTTTCTTCCTCATTTAAAAAAAGAAGGCTTCCACATTGAGCTGCATATTTGACTAGCCTTCCCAAAAGTGAGAATAAGGTAAGGAGAGTTTAAAATACACTGAATTATGTGTTAGGCTTGTCTATTCTGCTGAAGAGATAGATGGAGAAGGAAAACAAAAACAAAATGTTTTCCTGTAAATTAATATTTCACTCTTAGATTTGAAGCTTTATATTTTCATTAGAAATAATTGAAATAAGCCAGTCAGTGAAAGGCAAATACCATATTGTCTCACTTACATGTGGAATCTAATGAACAAAATAAACACAAAAAAAAGGGAACAGAGGCATAGATACATGGAACAGACCAACAGCTGTTAAAAGGGAGTGGGGAGGGGGAACTGGAGGACAGAAAGTGAAGGGAATAGTGGAAGAACCTGTATGCATGACCCATGGACTTGGACAACAGTGTGGTGACGGCCTGGGGTCTGGGGGGAGGTGGGCAAAGGGGGAAAAAGTGGGGACAGCTCCAATAGAGTAAACAATATAAGTAAAGGGAAAAAGAAATAATTATAAAGGACCATAATGTTGGATTGTGTGACTCTAAATATAATGTGATTTAACTTTCATGACTTTGGATGTATTGCTTGATCTCACTGTGTAATTCTTATGTACATTGACATATTCCTTGGATATCTGTATTAAAATATTTTACATTTGTAGCTAAAAATATGCCATGAGCAAAAATCGATGAGAGGAGAACAATTTTATTGAATAAAAGATCATTGACTTCTGTTCCTCTTACACAGTGTTTGGGTTATTTGTCTTAATGGTAAGAAATCACTTTAGTTAAGTGAGCTATGTAAGTGAAAGCAAGTTGCTTTAACTTCTGGCTCTTATAGTCCTTATGTGAAATTACATGCTCCTGTGCCTTTCTTCAATGTTAATGTGAAGAGAAGGAATTAACTCAGTGTGAATGTACTTCACAGCATGGTGTGCTACAGAAAACAATGCCAAATACAAGACAAAGAGAATTAGTAATTAAAATTAGGCATATACTAATTATCACAGTTTGAATAAACATATCTACATCTTTAGGTGCAAACATTACTGAAAATAACACTGAGAATAAATGAAAAGTATTTCCTAATTCAAGACAAAGGTAGCCTTCGCTGAGGACCTCAAATATAATGGAAAGACTTGGCCGAGTGTGCGTGCGCATGTGGGCTAGTGTCTAGATTTTCATAAAGGACAAAGCCTTGACACAAAATGAGTCTTGCATTCAGAAAGTGTTGTTACCACATGGCCATCTGCTGGCTGAGTGGCAACTGCTACCACATCACCTCTTGGCATTTACAGGTCTAACTGATGCCTCATCGAAACTACCAATCACTGTAGTGACTTAGGAGTTTCTCAGAATAGTCAAATGAATTGAGTATCAAATAC
The DNA here is from genome assembly GCF_019186645.2 of Phyllostomus hastatus. Classification (NCBI taxonomy): domain Eukaryota; kingdom Metazoa; phylum Chordata; class Mammalia; order Chiroptera; family Phyllostomidae; genus Phyllostomus; species Phyllostomus hastatus. Next base: position 27,878,902 of record NW_025333709.1, on the reverse strand, counting down.
CCAGCCCTGGCTGATGTAGCTCAGTGGATTGAATGCAGGCCTGTGAACCAAAGCATCGCCAGTTTGATTCCCAGTCAGGGCACATGCCTGGGTTGCAGGCCATATTCCCAGTATGGGGTGTACTAGAGGCAACCATACGTTGATGTTTCACTCCCTCTCTTTCTCCCTCTGTTCCCCATCTCTCTAAAATAAATAAATAAAATCTTTTAAAAAATACCCAATTCCACAAGTATCTTCTGTCATCATCTTTTAGACAAAAAGCTAGTGCATGACAGTTATGTCCAAATGTAAGGAAACCTTCATATGAACAAACTTACTGGTGTATATTTATGTATACAACATCTAAGGTACTGAAAAAGTCCACATAACTACATTCTATCCTAAATAACATTATATTTGAAATTATTCAGGGGGATTCTTAGATGTATCATGAGGAAAGTATATTTTGTAATGTAATATGGAACTTCTTAATTTATCAACATAGAATATGCATGTGTGGTATTTTTAAAATATAGGACATTTATTTTTATTGTAAAAAAAGCCAGGAAAAAGAGGCAACACCCTTAGAAATGCTTTTCTTTAAGAAGGTATCCATCACAAACTTAGCGGCTTAAACAGCACAAGTTCTTAGCACAGTTCTGTGTGTCCGAGATCTGACAGGGGCCTCACTGGGCCAAACCCGTGGTAGGAGGCTGCTTCCTCTCTGAAGACGCTAAGTGAGACTTCATGTCCTTGCATTTTCCCAATTCTAGAAGCCTCCTGTCCTTGGTTCCCAGGCTCCTTTTCCATCTTCAGAGCCAGCAAACCTGTATTTCCCTGATCTTTCTTCTATCTCACATCTCTATCAAAGTCGAAAAAGGCCCTCTGTTTTTAACAAGTTATATAATTATATTGGGTCCACATAGAAATTCAGGATATTTTCCCATTTCAAGGTCAGTAAACTTAATCATATTTCAAAATCTCTTGGAGCATGTAAGGTAACACATTTACAAGTTGCAAGGATAGGGTGTGGGTGTCTCTGAGGAAAGGGCATTGTTCCACATCCCCCAGAAAATAATATAGAAGAATTGAGATGATGACACGGTCTTTGGAAAACTAGGCACTTTCATCTTGACCTAAAAGTATACCCTACGATCAGAGAAGGGGCTAGAGTAGACACAGAAGACTCCTTTAGCTAATGGGCTTCAATGTATTTTAACAACTTTGTGCTTTTATATCAGCGTTCAAATGTAGTAGCCATTAATTCTTGTTTGCTTTCAAAATGATCTGACATTTCAGGAGTTTGGTTATGAATGCAAATTAGTTTTATCTATAAAAGTTAACGTTCTGTCAAATTGATGTCTGGGGTAGAAGAAAGATGTCTCCCTCTGGTAAAAAGAAGGCATTTCTATACACTGGAAGATCCAACTAAAGACATTTTTTAAGTCCTTAATTTAAAACTGTCCTAAGTATTCCACATGGATTAGAAAAGACACTATCCTCCCCCCAACCAAAATCCTTTTGGAAGTCACTTGTGCATGCCTTGTATCCCAGCGCCTCCTCTTCTCTGCTCACTAGGAAACTCGTGTCACAAACCTGCCACGCCTTATTTGTGTGTGCAAACTGTGCACTACCCCATCCTCCAAATTCCACATATGTGAGCTGTGTAAATTTACATGACTGGCTCTTACAAAATTTCAGCAGATGACCATATGTGTTTGGAATGACAATATCTATACTACAACCATTTTCTCCCAAAGAAAGAGGAGACATAGTTTAAATTAAAAAATACAATATTGACAGGTGGATTTTCTGTCCCAAATCACTCTTCTTGTATTTCAACTGTGTTTGTTTTAATTGGGCTAGAAGTTATTAAATGTATTAGGCAACGGAACTGTGAAAAAAATTGAAGACATTATTTATTCATCAAGGCACTTGAGATCTTTCAGAAAGTGCAAATATGTATAGTAATAATTAAAAGTAAAATATAAATAAATATGGAGAAAAATTCATGAAGAATCAAAATACAAAAAAATTAACACCAGGTTGGAACTAAATTAGACCTATAGGGCATTGGAATGGTTAGACCATGGTCACACAGTAGCTCTAGAACTCAAATCCTCTAATACACAGTCATACACCACTTCTGACATTGTGTCCCTGTGTGTTTCACTGGAGATTAGAAACTGAGCCAGAGCAAACTCAGGGTGAAGAAACTAGAGTTTCACAGAAGCTGGTCTTTCCTTTTAGTTGATCATATGACTTCATAATGTAAGAGTGGTATAAGCGAAGCAGGCTGACACCTAAAACATGCTAGTAAAAATAAGTGACTTAGATTTCTCTCTGTCTCTCTCAACCCTCCTTCTCTGCAAGAGGTTTTACTAATCAGTTACCACAGATCTGCTCTGCCTGTCTGGCTTTTTTTTTTTTTTTTGCTATAATTATTCCACATTTCTCTTTTTTCTGTTAGAGGGGACGCCAGCCTGGCCTCTTAGTCATATCTCTTTTCTCTACTCCCCTGAGGATAAATAACACACTGTTCTGTTTTCAGATGGTGTTAATCAATAAAAATATTAAAAGTGGTAGATTTGCTTTCTTTGTTATCTCTTCACTGTGACAAGGGGCAGAGAAGGAGGGAAGGAGGAGAAAGAGGGAGAAAGACACTCAGAGTTTCTATTTGATGGGATCTTACAGTAATTTGCATTTAGAAGGACTGGTAGGAAGAGAGAAAGCAAGTCTATTTTAGCAGTTGGAATACTGATGTCCTCTAATCTAGATTTACATATGAAATCAAAATCTTCACGTCATTCCCTAATTTAGCTTTTGGTCACTGGCTGAGAGCTATCCATCCATTTCTCAAAATGTTCACCCACTTTCTGTTTTTCTTCCAATTACTTCAGATATATTTAAAACATGAAACTATCTATAAAATTGTAGAAGAAAACATGGGTGAAAATCTTTATAACTTTGGGTTAGGCAAAGGAGCCTTAGATATGGCAATATAGGGTAAATAGTTAAAAGAAAACATGTTGATGGACTAGACTTCACCAGAATTAAAACCTTTGCTTTGTGAAAGACACTAAAAAGAGAATGAAAAGATAAGTTACATGCAGGCAAATATTTTGTAATCACATATCTAATAAAAGACATATCTAGAATACATAAAATTTCTTAAAACTCAGTAAGAAAGTAAACAACTCAATTTTTAAGAAATGGGTAAAAAGCTTAAGGAGATACTTGACCAAAAAAGATGTGCAGGTGGAAAATAATTGAAAAGATGGTCAACCTCAAAAGTCATTAGAGAAATGCAAATTAACACTATAATGAAATATCACTACACATCCATTAGAATCGCTGAACTCATAGTGTGACAATATCTATTGCTGTTGAGGAGACAGAGCAGCAGCAATGCTCATGCTTTGGAATGAAGAATTCTACAACTGCTCTAGAAAAGTTTGAGAATTTCTAATAAAATTACATATGCACTTGCCATTTGATCCAGCAATCCCACTTTTATCAGTATGTAGAATAGTGAAATGAGAAGTTATGTTCACACCCAAGACGATGGACAAGGTTTTTACCAACCACCTTTATTCCGAATCATTGAAAATGGCAACCATCAAAATGTCCTTCGCTAAGTGAATCGGTAAAGAAATGGTACATTCATGTGATAGAAGACATAGTCCACATGAAAATGAATGAGCTGTCAATAACACATAACATATGCATGAATCTGAACTACGTTATGCTGAATCAATAAAGTTAGTCTCTACATGTTATATACTATATGGTTTCATTTTGTATGACATTCTAGAGAAGATAAACTACTAGAACAGAGTTGTCAGGGGTGGGGCAGGGGAGAGTAATTGCAAAATGAAAGCATTAGGGAATTTTGGGAGTGATGGAAATGTTCTACATATTGATTGTGCTGATGTTTATGCAAATCTATGTAAACTCACATAACCACATTCCCCAAATGTTAATTTTACTGCATGTTCCATGTAACGAGGTGCACTGTTTCTCTCATCACTTCGTTAGTCAACATTGAGAGAACAGCTATCATCTCTAACACTGTCAGTCACCATATCAAGGGAACGAGATTTAAAAAGAGAAAAGAAGCTTCCACTGTTGTTTAAGTGCTACACCCCGAAGGTCATATATGCCATTTCTGCTTATACATTCTTAAGAAAAAAGTCACATGACCCTGTCTAACTCCAAGCTGCTGGAAAGTGTAGCACATATTTGTCACTGGAAGGAGATAGTTGGATTATTGAAAATATGGCAATGACACCACACTTGCCAAAAAGTAGAAATACTCAAAGCAAATATCCTACTGCATTTTATCCTTCAAAAAATATTTTCTTTAATTTGTCTTTTTATTTGGAAATGGAAATGCTAAGCTGTCTGACCATTTGTCAGAATGCAAATGCACATTGGCACTTTTTGTGGTGACTTATAATGAGAACTAAATATTTTGTCATGACCCACAGCAGCGATGATCGCAAGTCTGGGTAGCGAACAATCTCTAGCTGGCCTCAAAATCTCCTGTTTTATTATTGAAAATGAGTATTCCTACCCCACTTCCTGCAGTGAATAATTACTTTGGTGAAATATTGAGATAAAAATAGTGAAAATAAATAGAAACTATTAAGTACTATGCAATATGGGAGTTAATAAGCAATCTTTTATTACATGGTTATAATTGTAGTTATTATAACCTTAAAAATTGCATAGTGCTTGAAGAGTTACAAGTAGTTTTACCTATGTAACTTCTCCACATATCAAAATACTAAATGCCATTTTCCTTTCTTTAAAAGCAGATATTTTTTTGAAGATTTTTACTTCTAAGCCTGACTAAAGAAAGTTTCTTTGATTCCTTGCAGAAATATCCTTTCAATTTGTATCCTAATAAACACTGTTTTTTGACCATGTGTATTTATTTTCTACTGATGTGTATCTGTTATCTTTGGTTCTGAATAATGGCATTTAATATCTATAATTTCAACAAATCAATTTTCTTTTCCATTTGCTAACCTAAAGCCTTGTGCTCTTACAAAGGATTTTCTAGTACCTAGAAACTGAGAGATTCCATAGGGACAAGCAAATCATAAAATCATACGTCTTTTTAAAGTGACAATTGAAAGAGATCAAAAGCATTTGTAAAAACTTTTCTTTTTAACAGAATATAATTGTATTGATAAATCTCACATAAAAATAAAACATTTTTAGAATGACTCCCTCCAGGGCTTTAAGCAGCTAGTATCAGAGAACACGTGCAAGTCTTCTTCCCCTGCGTACACCAGCCCAGGCCTCTCCGCGACTGAACGGGACAATGAGGGCCGATGCTTGTTCACGTATTATATAAAACCACTGACCTGAAACACAATAGTAAAACTCAGCTTTGCATTCAATAATGTTTCTTTTGTGTCCTTTTTTTCCCTCTGTAAGATTGATTTCTTGAAGTATGACAGCATCAGCTTTATAAAATACTGCTAGCTTATTCCCAGAATAAAACTTTAAATAGGATCCTAGGGAAAATCAATTTCTTGAATAAGAGATCCAGATAATATTTTTCTTTCCTGTTGTTTATCTACTGTCACCCACAGCATATTACTACTAAAAGAAAAAATCACCATCAACATAATCAAATAACATTTCTAACACATATCATGTAGGTCAGTAATTGTTTTTTTATTAAAGACCAAATCACCCAGTTTAGAGATTATAGAAAGCATACAATACACAAAGAATAAATTCAAAATATATAGGTAAAGACATTTTTAAAGTCATGTCTTGAATGTATAAGATGCAAAGGGATCCAAAGTCCATTAGAACTAAGTCCAGAAGAATGATGATATAAGCTCTTTACTAATTTTAATTGTTGGACTTTGCTTTGTGTTGAGCTATTTGGTATCATCATGTTCAACCATGATAACTCTAATCCAGAAGTGGACTTCAAATTGCTGCCCCTGACACTAATAGTTGAACTTTAAAGCTTACTCCAGTGCAACCCCATCACCCTTTCCTTTTCTTTGTCTCTCTTTCACTATTAGACTAGAAATGACCATTCTAGTTGGTGTGGCTCAGTGGGTTGAGCGCCAGCCTGTGAACCAAGGGGTCGCTAGTTCAATTCCCAGAAAAAACATATGCCTGGACATATGAGAGGCAACCACACATTGAAGTTTCTCACCTTCTCTTCCTCCCTCCCTTCCCTTTTTAAAAATAAGTAAATAAAGTCATTTTTAGAAAAGACCAAATGTTCCACAAAGATATAAGATTATGTCCGTTTTTCATAATACTATACATTTAATCCTTACTATATAATATAGGTAATGAATAAATATTTGCTGAATGAGTGGAGTACATACTTCTCTGTGGGTGTTTATAAAAACAAATAAACACAAGGTTTTGTACTGTTTACCGATATTCACTCAGCTCATGCCTGTATGGGAAAGGATATACTTCTATTTAGGGATATGTGCTCACACTCTGAATCTTAGACCACAGCAATGTTTTAGGTTTGCTGAAACTGGTGTCAGTTCAGACCCAGTGTCTAGTAGTCCCTGAGCAATCTGATTATTTCCATCTCACCAATAAACAGTTACACTGGCAAAAGACTCCCTTCTTTTGGGAAAGAAAGGGAGGAAGATTAATGGTATACTTTTTTTGTAAGTGCACCAAAGTCTCTTCTCAGGGGGATATGGCCTTCCCTTAATTCAAGGGGATCTAGGTCTCTTTCAAGACACATATGGAGACTTTCAGGTTATTATTTTCATGCGTGAGCAGGGAATTCAAGTCCCTGAACTCATCTTTTCCTTACTTCACTTTGTCCAGCCACATTAGGGACAACCAGCCAATTTCATTACATTCATTATTTTCCCACAGATGTTCAAAAGTGTATACACAGTCACTCAGTTTTTTGTTTCTTATAAATGGTTGGTTAGGAGTATCCAATGGAGACATTTTGTGAATTTCTATTGCTAGATTACACCATGGACTTTCAGTGCTCTCTCTAATATTAGAAACAGAGTCATTTAGAGTTCTTAAATCCAATTAGACTACAGAATCAATTCCCAAATTCCCAGAATCAATGCAGAAATTCACCCATAAAATTTTGTCTTTCCAAAACCACTCAATATAAAAATCAGTATTAGTCTGGGTTCTCCAGAGACAGAAAATCAAAAGAATATCTGTGTGTGTGTGTGTGTGTGTGTGTGTGTGTGTGTGTTTGTGTGTGCAAGACTTAGAAATCCCGAGGTCTGTAGCCAGCAAGATAAAGAGACTCAGGAGAGGCCCCTCTATAATTCCAGTCTGGATCAGAAGGCGGAGAGGCCCAGTCACCGCCCATCACACAGATGGAATAGGAGAGAATGGAAGGAAGACAACCAAGCGGAGAGGAATTCTTATTTGCTGGGGGTAGAGGGTCAGCCTTTTTGTTTAATTCAGGCATTCAACTAATTGGATGAGGGCCGCTCACATTTGGGAGGATAATTTGTTTATTCAGTCTACGAATTCAAATGTTAATTACATCTAAGCACACCCCCACAAACACACCTAAAATAATGCTTGACCAAATATTCAGAAACCCCATAGCTTAGTCAAGTTGAAACGTCCAATTAACTATCATAGCTGGCAGTTTTTCATTTTTAAAATAGCTAGTTTATTGCATTTTAAAAATAAGCCAAACAGCTAACATCTATTGTTTCTGTTCTCTTTTAAAAATTGCTTTTAGTTTTACTCTATTTTTCTTTTTTCTTCTGAATATAATGATGTGTTTGTTAATGTTCATCATTTCATCCTCCATAATGAAAATATTTGAGCAGCTCTTGCTGGTGTAGCTCAGTGGATTGAGTGGCAGCCTGTGAACCAAAGGGTCCCTGTTTTAATTCCCAGGCAGGGCAGATGCCTGGGTGTGTGAGAGGCAACCACACGTTGATGTTTCTTATCTGCTCTTTCTCCCTCCCTTCCCTTCTCTAAAAATAAATAAATAAAATAATTTAAAAAAAGAAAAAATGCTCCATAAAGGTATAAAATTATGCCTGTTTCACACTCTCTGAAAATAAATAAAATCTGAAAAAAAAAAGAAAAGAAAATATTTGAACATACACAGGTTTCCCCATATGTATAACTTGAATTTCTTATTTTGTAGACATTCTCTTTATTTTTATTTGTAAGTCTTTTTAAAAAATATTTAATTTATTTATTTCTAGAGAGGACAAGGGAGGGAGAAGAGAGGGAGAGAAACATCGGTGTGTGGTTGCTTCTCACATGTTCCCTATTAGGGACCTGGTTCGTGACCCAGGCATGTGCCCTGACTGGGAATCAAATCAGGGACCCTTTGGTTCACAGGCAAGCACTCAGTCCACTGAGCCACACCAACCAGCGTTCTTTATTTCTATTTTTAAAGTAGTATTTACTACAATATTGATGCTCACTTCAACTGTAGTCATTTTAAAAAGTGTTATTTTTCTCTTTTCCTAATGGTTAGAAAAATTTTTGATACATTCTTTTATGATTATTTTCCATTTTATTGGAAACTGTATCTGATAGTTTGGGGGCCCTCCAGGAAAGGATCATTTAATCTATGCCTGGTGTTTGCCTCCACTTTTTGAATCATTATTAAATTTTGGACTTAGAGGAAATCTATCACCAGAGTCTGTGTTGACATTTAAACCTCTGTAGTAAAAAAGATTGGTGGCAGCTGTAGGATCATCTTTCAGACACATGAATCACAATGGCTAAAGCACTATTTGGCAAGAAAGGATGAGTTTAAAACCATGATGTTAGTCTGATGCAGTTAATAGTTTCCTGTGCATCTTTGGTATGAAACAGCAACAGTCTCTAAGATATTACAGTAAGCAAGTCTTACTGATGGAATCAGGAGTAAATGACCTCAGACCCAGAGAAACTGGCCAAGGAAGAAAACTAATGAATGCCAAGCAATAGAAAATTTAGCCAACACTACTGTTCTTTCATGGTTATTACTAATATACATTCTGAAAACTGGAATCTATATTTCTATAAGATTGTGCCATGTTTACAGAGGGAGAGAATATAATTACTTGCAAAATAACTAACTACAACCTTTAAGCACCCCAAATATAGGAACTATATCCATGGTCAGGAGACCCTAATATTCACATCGAATTCTGTTAAATAGCTGAGGCACTCTACAGAGAAACTAGCAGGTGCCTGGTAAACCCCTGTTAGCACGAGTCTAAGAATAAGTGATCGGGGGTTACAGCATTAAGTTTAAATGCTGTCAAATAATGTTGGATTGGCCAAAAAGTTTGTTTTTTTTTTTTAAGATGGCTCTGGCAGCATTTAGTTATCTGTAACTACTCTTGAAACAATTTTGTTAGATTGTATTGTGACAGCTCTTATATCAGCGTGCATTAAAATTTATTAGTATTGGTGAATTTTTGTGTAGTCATTTTAATACTGAAAATGGTAGAAAGTATGAAACATTTTTGCTATATTATGCTTTATTATTTCAAGAAAGGTAAACACACAGCTGAAACACACACACACACACACACACACACACACACACACACAAGATTTGTGCACTGTAAGGAGAAGGTACTGTGACTAATCGAACATGTCAAAAGTAGTTTGGAAAGTTTCATGCTGGAGATTTCTTACTAGATGATGCTCCATGGTCTGGCAGACAGTTGAAGTTGATAGTGATCTAATTGAGACTTTAATTGAAAACAATCAACATTATATCACACAAGAGGTAGTTGACATACTCAAAAAATATCCAAATCAATAAAGTTATTGGTGAAAATGAAAAATGTCTTTTATTTTATGGAAAAAAAAACCATACAGATTTTTAGCCAGCCCAACATATTGTTTATGTAGAGCATATTAGTTAGGGTCTTCCAGAGAAACAGAACCAATAGGAGAGAGAGAAAGATTTATCTTAAAGAATTGGCTGACATGCTTAATAGAAGCTTGGTAAATTCAACATCTGCAGGGTAGACCAGCAAGTTGCAGACTCGGGGAAGTTCATGATGGCAGGTGTCCTTTGTGCTCAGAAGAGGTCAGTCTTTGTTCTGTTGAGTCCTTAAGTTGACTGGTTGAGCACACACCCCCACATCATGGAGGGTTCTCTGTGTGCACTTGGAAAGAGAGAAGTAAAATGTTTCTTTTTCATAAAGAAACCACCCTTACTGGGTTAAGGCCCCATTCTTATGATCTCATTTAGTCTTTATTACCTTCATATAGGAGCTATTTCCGAATACTATCACATTGGGAGTTAGGACTTCAACATAGAGATTTGGAGCCTGAGGACATGATTTACTTCAGACCAGTAGAACCCAAGTCTCACAGGTGGTATGGTAGCCATGTATCATTTTTAACTCTTTTCAGAACTTGAGTAGAACTGCTATCAGAAAACCCTTTGGCACACATAGTTTGAACCTTTAAAATATATACAAATGATATTTCATGTAATTTGGTCATATTCTTCAGTGCTTAATTGTCCCTAAGTGCACCTGTATAATGATTCCTCAGACAGCAATAACTATTGTGGTGTGACCTCCAAAGACCACACCAGGCCACATTATTTTAAAAAATTGTTGTCTTTATTATTAAATGAGATTTGTAAGAAAATATGTGAGGGTACAGAACTCCAGGGTAGGGATGTCCAACCCATGGCCCACAGGCCACATGAGGCCTAGGATGGCTGTGAGTCAGCCCAACACAAAATCATAAATTTACTTAAAATATTTTGATATTTTTTTTATTACATGTAGCAATATATTTAAAGGTGGCCCAACACAATTCTTCTTCCTCCATTGTGGGGGCAGAGATGCCAAAAGGCTGGACACCCCTGTGTGGAAGGAGACATTTCAGACTTCGTGTGGTTCAATTCCATTTGCAAATGAATCAACTGAGCCTTAAAAACAAATAAAAAAAGTAATGCTTTCAAAATTAAATTAGTTTATTCACCTCTTATTTATCGAATATTGAGTATTTATAGTGTGCTAGCTGTCTGGATGCAATGGTGAAAAAGTGAAATGTGATATTTCTATTTGTTTTTATGGCTACTGCAACAATTTACTACAAATCTGTGGCTTAAAGCAACAAAAGTTTATTGTTACAGTTCTGAAGGTCAGAAGTCTGAGAGAGTGTTCTTTGGTCAAGGTGTGGGTGGGGTTATGTTCCTTTCTCAATATTCTAGGCAAGACTGTGTTTTACGGTCTTTTCCAGCTTCTAGAGGCCACCCACTGCCTTTTGCTCACACCCTTCTTCTGTCTCCAAAGCCAACATAAGACTTTCTGACATCACATCACTCTGATTCTGACTCTTCAAAGTCCCTTATCCACATTTAAGGAACTTTGTAATCACACTGGGCTTACCTATACAACCCAGAATAAGGTCATGAAGGTCAATTCCCCATTACCATGTAACATTACACGTTCACTGATTTGGGGGATTAAAACATATGGGGTTATAATTCTGCCTACTACAGCATTATTCAGAAAGCCTGAAGTTAACTCCAAGTTATATGCATCTTCTCTGATTCTAATGGCTTTGTTCCATTTGCTTTTTACTTAAAGCCACACAATATTTTTTTATCGATTTGAATTTAATGGGTTACAAAAATAAAATTAACCTTAAGTTCAGTGACAGGGTACAATGATTGTAATCATTGTATAATTATTTGCACGTTTAGCACTTTGTATGTTGCCAACAACACCGTGATACTAAGAAACCTCAGGACAGCACTGGTGACATAAGTCAGGATGGCGTGAATTTTCCTGTTTTACAAAGGAGAAAACAGCTACGGCTCAGAAAGGTTTTGCAATTATTCCAGCTGACATGGCTAGAAGTAGTAGGGCTACAAATCATAGACTTCTGGTATAAAGCCTTGGTATTCCAATTTAGTTTCAGATTTCGGTGTACTTTCATAGACTGATTTTCATTCATCTTTGTATGGTGACTAAAAGATGGTTCATCCATGACTAGTAGGGAAATCCATATGTACCTTCAAGAAAGACCTCTATATTTCCATCATGTAAATGGACCATAGTTTCTTGATCCATTCATTTACTGATCGGCACCTAGGTTGCTTCCAGCACTTGGCTATTATAAATTGTGCTGCTATGAACATTGGGGTACATAGGTTCTTTTGGACTGGTGTTTCAGGGTTCTTAGGACATAATCCTAGCAGTGGAATTGCTGGGTCAAAAGGCAGATCCATTTTTAGTTTTCTGAGAAAATTCTATACTGTTTTTCATAGCACTTGTACCAGCCTGGGATAGAACTGGAAAGCATTATGCTAAGTGAAATAAGGCAGGCAGTGAAAGACAAATACCATATGATCTCACCTTTAACAAGAACATAATCAACAAAACAAATAAACAAGCAAAATGTAACCAAAGATACTGAAATCAAGAACAGGCTGACAGTGACCAGAGGGGAGAGGGGAGGGAATTTCAAGGGAAAAGAGTGAAGGGTTTGCAGGACCAAGTATAAAGGACACATGGACAAAAACAAGGGGTGGGGTGGAAACAGGAGGGATGTGGGGAGGACTCAGGGGTGGGCTGGGATGGGGGTAAAAGTCAGAAAACTGAATGTGAACAACAATTAAAATAAAAAAATAAAAAAAGAAAGATTTCTATAGTATTAATTCTATCTTACACAGTATTTATTAAAAGAGGTTCCTACAAAGTTTTTTTCTTCCTTTTCAAGCATTCATTCCAATGTTCAGACCCCTCCCCTTTGGAAAGCAATCCAAAATGGTTAGCAAGCATAATGGTGAAATAGTTAATATCACAGGTTCAGAGGTGGGTTCTCTGGGTTCAGATCATTATATTCACTAGCTCTTTGAGGTGCACTCCTTGACCTCATGTGTCTAAATTTCCTTATCAGAAAGCATTCATAATAATAGACTGAAAGAATAAAAATGAACTATGGTATACAATGTGCTTGTAAGTATCTGACATAATAAATAATAAATATCAGATATTTTTATTATCTCCAAGTTAAAGTCTTTGGAAATATATTTAACTTTTTTGCATAAATTATCAATAAAACCAAAATTTTAATTAAATACCCACAGTGATATTAGCACTTTATTAGGCGTCGTGAGCCCCTAAGAAGCTCATAAATTAGCAGATGCAATGCTCCAAGCTTGGCATTAACTTGCTAGGATCAGCTAGAATGGCTTCTTAGAATGAATTCAGTTCGACCATATTGCAACTCCGCAGGCTGCAGCACAGACCCTCCAGGCAGGACACGTGTGAAGGCTCAGTGCCAGCAGGACAACCACTCACTCCTGTGTGCTGGACTAAAGCAGAATCACTGTTGGCGGGGAAGATTGATGAGACATTCCTAAAATTCACTGTGGAAGAATTTCAAACAGGGCTGTGTAGACACTGACTGCTGGGAAACTGTATCTTTTGGCAGACCAATGGAGCAGGCAATTGCCATTTGGAGCCAAGTGTCTCAAAGCTGGTGAAAGAAGAAATAGAGTCCACAGCAATAATAGTTTGTATCAGGCACGACTCTCCAGAGGCCAGTGGATGGATGAACACAACCATGGCGGGGGCCACTGAGAGGTGCTGTAGCCACAAAGGTCATATGGACAGAACTCACCATTAAACACAATATTACTACTTACTTGCAATCATGCAGCATGTTATAATTAACCCAGCAATTTCCTAACAGCTATCCCAACAGACCCTTATAATATACTGCAAGGTAGGTGGGCAGTTCTCATTTTGTAAACTGGGAAACTGAAGCAAAGAGAGTTCAAGTTTGGTGTTCAGTAAAAAGAGCTATTAAGCAGTCAAAGTACATCTAAACACCAGGTTTTAAAAATTCTACTTTAAGAATCCTTTCAGTAAACCGATTTTTATGTCATTTAAGAACACAATTGCAAAAACATCCACAAGGAATGATGCAGATAAAAAAAGTAATAAAGGTAAACATTTTACAGAGGATATCAAAGTGCCAGGAAAAGTATGATTATTGAAAGTGTTTTAAAACACATCTTCAGATATATTCTTCTCAGCTAATAAAATTATTTTTATTATAGCAAATAAAGAAAATTTATTCATAGTCAAAATGTATCTCTAGCTATCACACAGGCAGTATCACTCATCTTTGAAATATGCAACTTTAAGAGCAGTCATTAAATGGCATTTAGAGTGGGTCAGTGGAGTTTACCTGACAACCAAGAGATGCAGATGTAATTTCTGCATCTCTTGGTTAACATAGAAAGCACCTTTTCTAGTCCTTACATGTGATACAAGGAATATTTTTCCTCTTGTCTGAAACATCATGTATAGATTCTCTGTTTGCAAGAACATTGAGCTGCACATGGGGCTATGTACTTACCAACAAACCTTTGCCAAAACAAATGGTCCCCAAAGTGTTCCACATTATGGGTTTGCCTTGCTTTTATGATTAAAACTCGCAATAAAATAGGTATAGAAGAAAGTACCTCAATGTGATAAGTGCCATATATGAACAAACCCTCAGCTAATATTATGCTCAATGGTGAAAAACTGAACGTCTTTCCTCTAAAATCAGGCACGAGACAAGGAGGTCCACTCTCACCACTCTTACTCGACGTAGTCCTGGAAGTTCCAGCCTGCATGATTGGGCAACAGAAAGAAATAAGAGACATCCAAACTGGGAATGAAGAAGTAGAAGTGTCACTTTTGGCAGATGACATGACTCTTTGTATAATTATTTTCCAGTAGTTTTCTGAACTATACCATTTAACTATTAGAGAGAAAAACAGCAGAACTTTGGTCTGGCTAAAACTTAGCTTAAAGAAATCAGCTTCATTGGGTCGTTAACACATCTTATCAAGAATTAAAGAGCAGTTTCCTTTTTATTTCTTCTCAGTATGGAAAGAGTCACAGATCATTTAGCAGATTTTTTTTTCCCCTTTCCTCTTGCTCTATCATTAATAGGACCTTGACTGGCTGCTCACCCACCAGGGCTGCAGTCTGGCATCCTAGAAAATGCGGACAATACTTTGAAGACAAGTTTTAGAAACTTTTGAACATAGATTTACAAATTAGCTCATCTTCAAAGCTTTGGAAAAATAGTATCTATTTTAACACAAATTTTTCAATGAATTAAGATGTTAATATCAACTAATTAAATGAATTACATTGTACTTCTTCCACTTTTTTTTATAGTCATGACACTCCTCATCACTAAAAATCTCTCAAAGGCAGACCTAAAGATTCCTAAACATCTTTACAAAGCTAAACCTTGAGTGCTTTTGAGTGTGAAATTTATTCATTATCCCTATCCACACATTATAGAAAAAAATTCTTTGAATTCTTTTTTCCCTTTGCTAAATTGTAAGCTCATAGATTCTATATCTTTGTATTCCATTTATCCATTGTATTTTATTGTTTTATTTTTTAAATTTCCTTTATACTCAAAATTGTTATACAGACTGACTTAACACCAATTACATTTTTTTACAAATTGATTTATGGGGAAAAACATAGTCGTCTCATAGAGGAAAACAATGCATTTTTTTACTTCATTAAAATGTGTTCCTAAGTTTTTAAAAACTATTCTTTAACATATACTCTGTACTATTTTGATGTGTTAATAATGCTCTAGATATTCTCTACACAACTTTCAAGATTTATTCTTGTTAAAAGTTATTCTTTTTATTTAAATCATATTATATTTTTCAAGTGTAGTTGACATACAGTATTATGCTAGTTTTAGGTGTACACTCCAGTGATTAGATGTCATAAAACTTACCAAGTGATCATCCCAATAAATCTCATACCTATCTGATGCCATACATAGTTACTACAAAATTATTGACTATGTCCTTGTACTGTAGTTTACATCCTTGTGACCATTCTGTAATGACCAATTGATAACTTCTGAATCCCTCTGCCTTTATAACTCATTACCCCAGCCCCCCTCCCTTCTGGCAATCATCAATTCTTTCTATCTATGAGTTTGTTTCTGTTTTGTTTATTGTGTTTTAGATTCCTCATATAAGTGAATTATACCATTCTTGTCATTTGCTGTGTCATTTATTTCACTTACCATAGTATCTTCTAGGTCCATCCAAGTAGTTGCATTGGTAATGGTAATATTTCATTCTTTTTTTATGGCTGAGTAATATCCCATTGCATACATGTACCGTCTTTTCTTTATCCATTTGCATATTCATAGAAAGTAGCCTTATGATTGATGCATTTAAACCATTTATATTAAAGGGATTGTTGATGGATATGCAGGCTGGATGGGTGCAAGGTTCCACAGAAAAGCAGGGTGATATCCCTTGAGAGCTTGTCTGGAGGCTGCTTCTCTGCTTCCACCATCACTGGGGCAAGTTTCTGTGGGTTCAGCCTCTGGCCATCATTCTCCAGTCACCGAACTCTGGGCCTGGAGCAACCAAGGTCTTCGTCCGACTCTTCCACAGGGTGACATCTCTTGAGCGCACATCTGGGGACTACATTCTCTGGTTCTACCTTTGCTGGGGTGACCAAAGGAGCATCCCCTTATGCCTGGTAAAACACCAACTGGTATGTCTCCTTATGCCAGCCCACCTGGGTTTCTCCACACGTTCTGTAAAGAACATGGTAGTGACCACGTGTAGGAGGAAAGCTGGGAGCCACTGCTGCTGGGAAGAGTATCAGAACTGATCAGTCACTTGTGCTGTGCACTTTCCTGCTAGAACACCCTCTCCCCCACATTTCTCCCGGGCTCTTGCTGAAGCTTTCAAAATGGCTTGGCATCCAAAACACAGCCTTGATGCATCACTCCTATGGCTTCCCTAGAGAAGGGGTGTTGGCTGCAGAAGCAATTCTGTGGGGCCTAGTGCAGCAGCACAGGGCTAGGAAACCTCCCTCATTCCCAGAGAAAACAGAACCCAAAAATAATTGTAATCAGGATTGCCCCCATTTCTGTCACAATAGAGGAAAGATTTCTTAAGGCCTGCTACTTTTGAGGCTTTAAGGAAATGCCTTCCAAGTTTTGGAAAATAATCTAATATAAATCATTTCATAACCGCTTCCACATTGGCAACTCCTTCAGGCCCCATTCATACTACTTTTTATCATCCACACTGAACTCCAGCCCTCTGGTACTTTTATCTAGATCAGAAAAAGACCAAACACTGAGGCAGAGTGACCAGGAGGTTCAGAGCCAGATTCTGGGTACCAAGTCTAGGCTTATATCAACTCGACTTCCTGAGACACCATTTCTCAGCCCTCCAGTCTCAGAATCATTTCATCACTCCTCGACTCTTCTGTTCTCCCCCTGGATTGAGCCCACCCTTTCCCCCGGGACTCAGCAGCTCAGTCTGGGATGTGTCTAAGGGGGCCCATGGGGACATCTACATGGCAGCACAGTGAGTGTGACTGGGTTTGAAAGAGAGGTTCATGAGCGGCACTCAATAGTTCTTCCTCAAGCTTCTTCATTTATCAGTTGCCAACAAAGTGCACTTGACTTTTGCCAAGAGACCAACCAGTAAAGAGCCTAAATGAAATTATCTTATAACCCAAAGCAGAAGTTTACATTGATGCAGATGAGAACCTTTCTGAGTACTTGCCCAAGAATGACATTGCCCTTGTCCTCAGCAGTGCGTAGGAGCAGTTTGGGTCTCAGACGGAGCCTCAGGCCACTAGTATTACTTATAACTAGGGTAGTTCTCAAGTATGATGGGCAAGCCCCAAAAGATCATGTGGCAGCTAGATGAGATTGTATGTATAAGAGGTGCCTAGCCTAAACCTGTTTGCTGGGAACCTTGAAAAGAGGATGTGCCCAGGAAACACATGGCCTAAGCTACCATTTTCAAAGTTGGTGATCCTGATTGAGAAGTACAGCATTTTCTTTCACTGCTAAGTTGTTTGCATTAGCATGGTTCGTGTGAAGACAAAGTTAGGACTAATTAGAGATGTCTGCTTTTGACAAGTGGTAGGAGGTAAAATATGAAGGGGAGGGTTGTGGAAGGAGTTTGTCCATCCTGGCAGGTGCGCCGGCATGAGACCACTCAGATTGTCCAAGGCTTCAGAGAGACTTCTTGCCTGGGAGCATCTCTCTGATCTGGTGGCAGTGCTGATACCTTCTCAGGACCTTGGTGGGCCTCTTGTGAAGCCAGAATAGTGTAGACAAATGATTCATCAACTTAAGAAGGCCTGTGAGTCACCTGGGGATTCCACAGAACAATTTAAAAATACCTGACAGTGAATTCTTGGGCCAACCCTGGGAAAACATCCAGATCTGGAGAGGAGCTCAGGCGTCTGCACGTTTAACAGGCTTCCTGGGCAGTTCTGACCCAGTGGCCCATGGATGGTGACCAAGTGATTGTCTAATCTGAGTGGCTTTGAGAGTCAAAGTGGGCAATATTAAAACCGTGCCAGGCATAGATGTGAACAAGGACTCTTCAAGGAAAAGAGAGGTACACAATTATTCTATGCATGAAACACATTTTACAAAAGCTGGTGTGATGGGGAAGAACACAACTCTGTGTAGAGACAGACCAGACTCTGACCTACTTCGTGTGGGATTCTGAGCAAGCTCTTTTATCCCTGCAAACCTCAGTCCGTTCACATAAAAAAGAGAGTTTCACTGTATATTTAGTACAATATTCTCTTTGGCAAAGGTTGCCCTGGGTCCATTTCTATTCTCTGCAACCTTATCCTTCTCAGTCTGCAAGTATTTTTAAGTTGTGTTGTGGAGTATTATATCTGACTCTCAGCTATTCATGACTTTGGGTGAAGCTTATCTAATGTCGTGGAGCCTGGAACCTAGGAGATAGTGAGAGGATGCTATATGCTTATTTTGCCAGTTCGGTAAAACACTGTCATCCTCCCTCCACTTCCACCATCACCAAGAAATGGAAAACAAAATCAGAGATTGACAATGTGTGCCACACAATCTTCTGTGTCAGTCTGCCTTTAATTATTTTGCCAGGACTTCCCAGACTGATTTTATCAAGAATGTGCATGCTTTCCATGGGCAGGATTGGTAAAGAAATGTCTCTCTACTGCTAGTCACATCTCCTTTCCCTTCTCATGAAGGTTTAAAGGCTGTTTGGGGGGCAGAAAATAATACCTAAATGTTTATGAACTGAAACATCAATTTATAAAAACCCTTTTCCTTGGTGTGGTAATTTGGAATGTGAGTTTTCTCAATCCAATGATACCTACAAATCAAACTGACAATGTGATGTTACCTCACCTCTTAGAATGTTAGACATCATCACATACTAACTATCGAGAAAAGAAAGAGAGAGAGAGAGAGAGAGAGATAAAAGAGCAAGTGTTGGTGAGGATGTGAAGAAAAGAGAATCCTTATGTACTCTTCGTAAAAACAGTATGGAAGTTTCTTAAGAAATTAAAATTAGAGCTATCATATTATCCAGAAATTCTACTTCTGGGTATTTACCTGAAGAAAACAAAGCATGAACGTGAGAAGATATATATGTAACCCCCTGTTCAATGCAGCATTGTTTACAATAGACATAATATGGAAACAATGCATCTTCCCATTGATGGATATATATATATACACATACACACACACACATATATATGCACATATGCACATAATGGAATATTGTTCACCCATAACATAAAGGAAATGTTGCCATTTGTGACAACATGGAAGAATCTTGAGGGCATTATGCTAAGTGAAATGTCAGACAGAAAGGCACATATCAGATGATTTCACTTATATGTGGAATCTAAAAAGCAAAGTCAATGAAAAACCAGAACAGAAAACAGACTCATAGGCACAGAGAACATTTTGATGGTTAGGAGGTTGGAGGGGTGTTAGGGGGGATGGGTGAAAGGGTTGAAAGAATTAAGAAGTAAAGATATTCTTAAGTATTTAAAATTTTATTTTTAGTAAGTAAATAAAATGTTTATTTTATTTTAAAATAGACATTTATTCACTCTACAATATTTATTTAGTATCAACCCATTGCCAGTTACTATGCTGGCTGTGTGTGATAGGGCAACTCATAAAAGAAATAAATCCAAAAATGTACAGTAGATCAGACACAATTTTGTTTGTTCTTCTCATAAGAATACTAAATGGGTTTCTAAGTTAGTGGGATTGTCCTACTCCATGCAGTTGTTGAGGGTCAAGGCTGAAAAAATAGTCAGCCTTTATCCACATGTTACTTCAGGTCACTGTGAAGGTTTAATATATTCCAGGCTGAGAGAAGATTAGCACAAAAATTAGTTGTCATAAAAGGTGGTAAGGACTAGGCCTGGAAATGGTGCAAATATTTTTTACACAGATTCCATTGGCCATACTTCAGTCACAGGGTTCCAACTTACTGGGAAGAGGTTAGGATTCCTTGGAAGAATGAGAGAAGATGAACTTGGGGAGAAGCTAGCAGTTTTTGCAACAAAAGCCAAGGAAGAGACTCACAGAATCACTTCCACAGAAATGAAGCTGTATGAAGTGGAGTCTAAGTCATGAAGGATATGGTTAAGGATATCTCTGTCTATTTTTCTCTGTCTCTGCCTCTGTATCTCTGTCTCCACCTTTAGCTTTATTATCAGCTCTATCTCTATGTCTGTCCCTCTCTCTCTTTGAAACCCAGCCTCCATCCTAAGAGGAATTTGTTCAGGGCCCATGGAAGGACTACCTGTAGATGTTCTGGCTAACAGCTCCAGCTGATGTCCCAGCTGACTTCCAGCATCCGCTGCCAGACGTGGGAATGAACAAGCTTTTATATGATTCTGCTCCCAGTCTTCCTGGCTTCCAGCTCAGCTTCCAGTTAAAAACACAGAAAAGCCATCCCTACTGTGCCCTTTACAAATTCCTAATCTACAGTTTCCATAAGCATAATGATTTGTTGTTTCATACCATGAAGTTTCAGGTAATTTGTTATACTGGCTTTATAACTGTAATGTTAGCTATAAAATATTCATCCATTAATAATTTAATATGTATATATACTGTCTTTGAAAATTTTATCTAAATTATTCACCTCACCCATAACCTTTTAAATTAATATTAAAATGCTTTATATGAAAATCTTTAATTCCACAACTACTTAAGTTTATAATTTGTAAGCCTATAAAACATGCCAGAAAAGAATTTCTCCTAATTCCCACCCTATTCTCACTTTAAAATTAATTCTAAGTGAGACTCTTGCAACTCTTGCAAATATTAAGTGATATTAGATCTGTAAAGAGTTTAGGCTAGCTAACTTGTACATGCTAAACTTCTAATGGTAGCTATGGCATCATGAGAAGGATGAGTTTCAAAGGCAATATAGACTTAACTGTAAAATCTTTTTCTTGTTAAACAGCTGGATGTTCATGATAATAATCAAACTCAAATACCCACTCCATTTAGTGACAATAAAATTTGAATAGAATTTGGAAATGAAAGGATATCAATTATAATGTCTTTGTCTTTTATATGCTAACACTCAGAGCCTTCAGAGTCAATTAAAAGTATATTATTCTTCAGAATTTTACTGGCATTTCTCCCATACCTGTTAAAATATAAAATTATGTTTGCCTGATACACATTTGAAAGAAAATAATAGAAGAAACTCAAATGCTTCTCCAGGAAAGATAGAATCAGTTTGTACAGAAAGGAACACACTTAGAAAATATCCCTAGATTTAATTTTAGGTCTCAGGAGGTCAGTAAAATGCTAAAAGACAAAATTTTCAGCTGAGGTTTTTCCTGACAATTAAATGGCAAGATGTCAAATGTAGGGCCATTCTGGTGTCAGGAAGCGAGGGAAACAGCCGGCTTAATCCTAATAGATGGCCGATTCCACAGGTGCAGGCTGAGAAATCATCAAGAATACAATAATCCTCTAGTCACAATGACTCCTCTTAGGAATCTTGTATCAAATATTTGTCATCACTTCCACCTGTACTGAAGCCATTGACGGAACAAAATATTTTCCTCCTGACTTTTTGTACTCGCAGCTCAAGGCAGTAGAATTAAAGTGCAACCGAGCCCGTGGAATCTAAACAAATGAAATGGAGAAAGGGGCAAAGGACTCCCTACATACAAGGTAACACGTGTTTGCTAAATTAGACACAAAATAGGAGAAATAATTTTTTAAGCTAACATACATGTGATTAAACAAGGCAATAGCTAATATTAATGTCATAAACTTCCTTTAATATAATGACTATACCTTTTAATATAGCAGTAACTATCATTCCTAGTCCTCAAGAGTTACTAATCACCCATTCCATGTTCTTTTCTTTTTCTTTTCTTTGTTTGGGGCATTCTTGGAGTATGATGAACATACAATAAAAAATATATTCAAAGTATTGATCTTGGTAAGTGGTGATATGTGTTCACCCGTGAAATTATCACCACAATCCAGCTAGAGGATATCTATCACCTCTAATAGTTTCTTCAGGTGATTTTATAATTAATTATGTTCACTTCGGTTTTGGGTCTATCTCAATGTATTGATAAACTTCGGTTTAGCAATGCCTGGGGTCACTCACCTGGGTCCTGGAGGCCTTCCACAGACATCTCTACTTAAGAACAAATGTTGCCCCTGGACCAACCCTTTGATTCTTAGGATTGCAAGATGCCCTTCAGCAATAGCCATTCAGAAACGTTTGGAGGAAAGAATTGTTACTTCCAGATCCTGGAGCATAGAAAGAACACCTGAGAGCACAGAGAGAGATGGGGTAGAAAGAGACCCTGAGACTGGGGTATTGCTTTTATCAGGGTTAAGCATGGGGACTTGGGTTTCACGAGCTCACTCCATATTGGCGAATTTGAAACATGAGTGTGGGAATTTAAATCCCAAGAAGGAAACAAAAAACAAAAACTAGGGGCCCAAATGGTCAGTTATCAAAATCAACCAAGATCTTTAAAACAAAAGAGACTCTGGAAGGGCAGGACAGCCTGGCTCTTTATCGGGTCCCAGAGCCCCTGGAATGTGTTCATTTCACCTAGTTCTCTGATCAGCTGTTTTCCTGTTAACACAGGTTCTTCTGTACGGTGGTCACCGACATACTGTTTTGTTTTGGTTTTAACTCCTCTTAATTCTCTAAGAAAGCTATGAATATTGGAAATGAAAGAGAAATGTAATACAAAAGAAAATGAGAGAAAAGAAACTATCTTACAGGATAAATAATAATGAACTATCTTGTTAATCCTGACACTGTGGAATACTTTCCACCGTATTCATTTTTTTTTAAGGAAGATTATCATCCTACAGTGTTTATTTATTCAGGCTATAATCTTGAGTGATTTAGTCCCAATCTCCTAAACTTTCCAGAAATTATAAATTACATGAAACAGAATAATCATAACCCTTAGTTATTTGTAGATTATAAAAGTTAATAAAGGACATATGTAAATGGTCCATGCAGAAGAAAGAAAAATGCCTAGAATAATAAGAAAATCCTCATCTAGTAGATCATCCTTCTAATCAAGATATAAGCATTAATAAAACAGCATATGCAAAATTTTTCTATCCTGAAGGCTATAAACTGTTAAGTCATCCACATTTTCTTAATTATTTCTTTCAATGAAAATTATTTTTCTGGATAATATACTGTATTTCTTGATTGTAGGCTGTCTTCAAGCTTACGTGATGTGGACATGTTGGGAGTTTTCTGAAATAGGTACATACTCCTTTTATTATCCTGGTTCTCTTAGGAGAAAAAGGAAAGCAAAAACAGTCTTCTGAAGAAATCCACGTACTCATTCCCATCCAGGGTTATTTCTTTTATTCCATCTTCATAGTTTCCTTCTGGTTATAACAACCATGGATAAAACTCTTCTTGGGCTTTTCCTTTTTGTCATATCTGCTTATATCTGTTTCATGAACACATAAAAATTTGGAAAGAGAAACAACATGCATAGAAAAAATATAATATAAATGGAATTGATAAAAATGAAAAACAAAAATAAGCTTGATTTTAAGTCCTGACCAGTTGGCTCAGTTGGTTAGAGCAGTGTCCCAAAACACCAAGGTTGTGGGTTTGATACCCAGTCAGGACACATACAAGGATTTCTCTCTCCCCACTTCCTCTTTTTCTCTAAAAACCAATCAATAAATTTTTAAAATTAACTTGATTTAACTGTATATAAAGTCAGAAAAGTAGCATGATATTCTGGAAAAAGCACATTTATTTATGCCCAAAATAGCTATACCACTTATATTCTCCTCTGTTCCCAAACACAGTTACCAAAAATACCAGCAATAAATGCTTTGAAATTACTTACACCTATAGTGAAGAGCTTGTATTTATTTTTTAAACTAAAAGACTAGTTTTTCCATAATTAAAAAAATCTAATTAAAATAAATCTTGCAAAACTGTTTGCTCTTCATTTGTGTACAATTAGAAATGTGGATTTCTTAATTAGGTTTATCACATGAACTTTATTTTATCTTTCTCTACACAGTTTGGAAATATTATATGGTAAAATGCAGTTACTCTGACATTTAGAATTTTTGTTTGCTTGTGTGTTTCTTCTCCAAAAGCCATATGCTAAATGATTTTGTTTTACTAGGTAGCATGTGGCCCATAAAGAAAATTGCTGTGACCTTTTCACTCTTAAATTTTCCTAGCTGGGCCAAAAAATCCAATTGCATACTGAGAAAGCATTCTCTTTCTTAGGTGAATAATAGAAAAAGTAGAAAAGTAAGTGTTGAATCATATAATGTGATATTACTAACAATGGTAAACCCAATTTCTAAATTAGCAGAACTCATTCCATCACTGGAGCCAAAGACAAGATTCACAATAATAATGATCTACAATGATTATTTCATATTATTTCTGGCATTATAATATGAAATATTTTATGAGTTATAATTTAATTCATAGAAAGACTGACACACCACCACCAAGGTATAAAAATCAATAGGGCTACTGAGTTACCTTCATATTTTAAAAACCTGCTGATATGTGGTGTTACATCCTATATTTACGAGAAATTAGTCCGCTTCTTAAAAATCAGTCTTTGGTGCCTGTATTTAGTTTCCTGTGGCTGCTGTAAGAAATTGTCACAAATTATGTGGCTTAGAACAGAAGTTTATTCTCCCACCATTCTTGAGGCCAGACACATAAAATCAGTGTTGGTGTCAGTAAAGCCGAACTCTCTGGGAAGCCTCTATGAAAACACCCTTCCTTGCCTTTTCAGCTTCTAGTGGCTCCAGGTGTCCCTGGGCTTGTGGCTGTTTAAGCTCAAACTCTGCTTCTATCCTCACATGGTCTTCTTGGCTGGGCTGTATTTTCTCCTTTTCTGTCTCATACAGACATTTGTTATTGGACTTAAGGCCCACCCAGCTAATCCAAGATTTTTAATTTTATTACCTCTGCAAAGTCCCTTTTTCCAAATAAGTTCACATCCACAGGTTCTGGAAGTAAGGACATGGACTATGTCTGTTGGGGGCTATAGTGCCACCCACTATACTACCTATACATGAATATTCTTTGTTAGTGTAGTAAGGCTTCAAAGTTACATTTATCAAAAATCTGCATTAGACCATGAATTGTGCATGTCTTTTATATATCAAAAATACGATTTTACCTTGTCATTGATATTCAGGTAAAAAATTGGTTTTCTTTCATCCTCCTCATAAAATGACTGTTAAGAGTATTATAAACCCATACGTGTAAACGTATTTTATGTTGTTGATGGCTCCTTTGCTGTGAAATACTTTTTAGTTTGATATAGTCCCATTTACTTATTTTTTTCTTTTGTTTCCCTTGCCTGAGGAGGTATGTCAGATAAAAATATTACTATGAATAATGTCTGAGATTTTAGTGCCTATGTTCTCTTTTAAAATTTTTATGGTTCCATGTCCAACATTGAAGTTTTTAATTCATTTTGAATTTATCCTTGTGTGTGATGTAGGAAGGTGGTCTAATTATTTATCTGATATCTGTCCAATTTTCCTAATACCATTTATTGAATAAATTATCTTTAGCCCATTGTATATGCTTGCTTCCTCTGTCAAATATTAATTGACTATAAAGGTGTGACCCACAGAATAGAGAATACGTTTTCTGATACATCTGATAAGGGGTTAATATCCAAAATTTATAAAGGACTTCTACAACTCAACACCAAAAAAAAAAACCCCTCCAAAAACAATCCAATTAAATAAAAACTGAGCAAAGGACCTGAATAGACATTTCTCCAAAAAGGACATATAGGTAGCCAATAAGCATATGAGAAGATGATTAATGCCATTAATCATGAGAGAACTGCAAACTAAAACTACAATGAGGTATCACCTTATCCTGGTCAGAATGCCTATCATCAACAAACAAGTGCTGGTGAGGATGTGGAGAAAGGGGAACCCTTTTGCATTGCTGGTGGGGATGCAGATTGGTAAAGCCACTGTGGCAAGCAGTATGGAGATGCCTCAAAATATTAAAAATGAATATGCCTTTTGACCTACAGGGTTCCACTTCTGTCAATATACCCATCCAAAGAAACCCAAAACACTAATTCTAAAGAACACAAGCACCCCTATGTTGATTGTGGTGTTATTTACAATGGCCAAGACAAGGAAGCAGCCCAAGTGTTTATCACTAAATGTGTGGGTAAAACAACTATGGGATATTTACACAATGGAACACCACTTCGCCATTAAAAAGAAGAAAATTTTACCCTTTGCAACAGCAGGCATGGGCCTGGAGAACATTATGATAAGTGAAATAAGCCAGTCAGAGAAAGACAAATACCATATGATTTCACTCATATGTGGACTCTAATGAACAAACTGAACTCACAAGCAAAACAGGTATAGGATCATAGATAGAGAGCAGGGTGACAGCTCTGGAGGGTGGGTGGTTAGTGTGTGGAGGGATAGAACAAAAAGGAAAAAGGACTTGTGGACATGGACAATAGGGTGGTGATTGCAGAGGGGAGGGGAGTCTGAGGGGGATAAATGGTAATGGAAAAAAGTGGTAAACATTTTAAAATAAATATATTTATGGCTTTTCATTCATTACATTGATCTAATGTGAAACTCAAATCATTCTGTCATTGGCCAGTGCGACTCTCTTCAGGTAAACACCTGATTGTCTTTGACGTGACTGTAGTATTTGTTGGCAGTTACCTCAGCATGTTGTATTAAAAGATATGCCAGGCTCAACCATTTCCCCAAGAAGGACTGACTTATTTACCAAGGAGTGATATTTCAAGATCGGAGTTTAGAAGTTGGTAATGCTCATTGCTTCTAAGTTGCTCATTGCTTCTAGAACTCTTTGGTGAACAGAGCTGAGATTATGTGTATATGTTATGTATGCTGTATATGTACAAGTATATATATTTGTATATATATTTGTATATATGTGTATATACTGTATATATAACAAGTACATATATACAAGTATATACTTGTACATATACAAGTATATACATATACAAGTATATAACATATACAAGTTATATACAAGTATAGTATATAATAAGAATTATGTGTATGTTATATATATTATAAATATGTAAGTATATATAACATCCTTATGAATATACCTGATTTCTTTTTGAGTATATCTGATTTCAAAATCAAATGAAAGATTACCAAGTTTTTAATTAACTCTACCACATCTGTGTGTTTTTTATTTTATTCCAAGAATCATTTTTATAGCCTCACAACTAATTATTCTGCTTTCATTTATTTTTTATTTTATTGCTGTTCAAGTACAGTTTTCTATCTTTTGCCCCCACCCCTCCCTGCCACCCCAGCCCTTCCCTGTCTCTACCCCCCACTGTTATTGTCCATGTGTCCCTTATCATTGTTCCTGTAAATCCTTCACCCTTTTTCCCCCATTTTCCCCTTCCCTCTCCCCTCTGGTCACTGTCAGCCTGTTCTCAATTTCTATTCCAAGAATCTTGATACTTAAAGCAACAGGAATGATACAGTTAGAAAATCTCATAATGACTCAATTGCTCCATGTGAAACACACTAGAATCTCAAATACCTATACTAATTCAACTGTCAATGTTCTTACTGAAAACATTTTCAGATGTTAATTTCACATGCTCTTCCTATTCTCTTTCCACCTAAAAAAATTTGCACTGTACCTATATCATCTTAATATACAACCATTACATATACCCTCTCCCTCTGAGTCCTAATTTACTCTTAGTTTTACATAGAATTATACAATTAATGCTCAACATTTATCCTTCATCACTGTCTCTAGACATTTTTAAAGACTTTACTTATTTTTAAAGAGAGTGGAAGAGAGGGAAAAGGAGAGGGAGAAAAACAGTGTTGTGAGAGAGAAACATTGATCTGCTGCCTCTCGCTCCCCACCCTCGCCAGCTGGAGACCTGGCCCACAACCCAGGCATGTGCTCCAACTGGGAATCTAACTGGTGACCCCTTGCTCTGTGGGACACTGCCCAACTCAGAGAGCTACTCAAGCTAGACCTCTAGTCATTTTGATATTCAACCTCACTCCTTGGTAGATGACTCAAGGACAACTATTAAAACAGTATTACCTAAGTCTCACATGTTAATAAAAATTCGCCAGTGCCTGTCATGCATAAATGTTAGTTTTTCTAGAAAAAAAATCAATTGTTCACATGTCATTTTTTAAAATCTTAAATATGTTACCCCATTTTCATCTGGTCTCAAGTACTATTGAAAAGTTTGATCGAAATCTAATTTTATTATATGTCAAAGGAATTTTCTTTTGCAGTCAAGAAAAAGTTTTAATGTCTTTGTGTTGATCATTTTAAGTCCATATCTTTAGGTACACAACATATCTTTAAAAATATAGATCCAATTTAACGTCCATTTTTTAAAAATTATACGTTTTAGTATAATTTGGTTCCCTTACTTTGGTTTTAGGCTCTTCTCTGCCTACCTGCAGTATGTGTCACTGTCTCCAAAATTCTTTGCATGTCTTCTTTTTTCCTTATAAACATACCTGTTATACTTTATATTCTTCTTAAGACAGTATTTTGTCACTTACAAGTTCCTCATTCTTCTTTTGTGAAATTATGTTTTTTCTATTTATTTCCTGACATTTCTCTTCTTATTTCTTATATAATACTAATTATATAACTTTTAAACATCTTTTAGCTCATTTTAAAATAATCAATTACAGTTTTAGTATGTTTTAGTCACTCCTTTCCTTCTTATTAGAGATCCTATTCTGCTTATTATTCTCTTTTACTATCATAATTTTGATTAGGATTTTATTTTATTTTTTTCTGTTCTTCATTTTTATAACAAACTAGCTTATCTGAAATTTTAGAATGATACAAAATTGGGAAAGCTTATACATAGCCAATAAGCTCTTGGTTCTTTTTTTTTTTTTTGTAGTGTTCACATATTTGTCAGTTTGTTCTCTGAGGTTGAGACGCTGTACCCCTACTGGTTTTCATCTAGATCTTCTCTTTAATTTGGTTCTGTTACCCCCATGCTTCTCGGTTTTGTCACTTCTGGCAATGTCTCATCACCATGGGACCCAGTGCTGGAAGCAGTTCCAGAAGTCAATTTTATGAATTCACAGGCCTCTTGTATTCATTTTTTTAAAACATAGACCAGTACTGAACATGGTAAAAAAAAGAAAAAGCTTCAACTTCCAGTTTTTTCCTTAAATTACCTTCATAATTTTTGAATAAATACATCTTGTTTATGTGGACATTTTTTTTCCTTGCTGTCTTTTCTTTCCAGAGACAATACTAATGCAGGTCTTGTGGCTTTTGGTGGTTTGTCCCCTTCTGCTTTTATACTGGGGTTTGTGGGAATACCTTGCTACCTAGTAATATTTTTAATGTAATTTTTTCCCTGTGATGTCTATTTGTTCTTTCTTTTTTTAATACCAGGATATAAATAAACTGAAAAACCATGCTGCTGCACTGCCATACTTCCAGAATCCTAATATGCCTCACATTTCTCATTTCACATTGTTTTTGCAATTATGCCTCATGAATAAACGTTGCCATGCTTTATTTTTTCTGACAGGTGTATACTGCTCTACACCTATGCAAACAATGTACTTATCCATTTTTCTGGTTAATTCCCCTTAAAAGGTTTTGTTGTTACAAGCAATGCTTCTCTAAATACTATTTTTTATCTCTACTAAGTACACTCACGGAAAAGCTTCTCTGAAACAGCACAGTTCAAATGTGGTCCTCATTTTGGAGAGAAGCAGAGAAAACAATCAGAAGGGATGAAATACTAAAAAATACCATAAACTGAGCAATTTTTTTCAGGTGAAATTGAATATTGTGTCAAAGGGATTATTCTCATTGTTGAACTAGGTTAATTTAAAAATTTAAAACTGAAATTATTTTTCCTGACTTTTAGCACTAGGGGATTGTGAAGAAGGCCGCGTAAATTATAGAAAGTATTAAAGAGCCATATTCTCTGCATGTTTGAGTTATAGTGAATTAATTTTACGATACTTCTATGCATAGTTCCATTGCCTGTAGAGCATCCATCCATTAGAGTTAAAATCCCTGATATCTTTGTTTTATACATGTGGCCTGTGAGTAATGTAGCATGCTCTCCTCCTCCATTTGTTTGAGGAAAAGTTCTAGCCGTATGAAGACCAAGCAGTGAACTGTGTAGACACGACTGGGGCGAATAGGAACAGAGGGTGGGGGAACAGCAAGTACAGAGTGCGTGACAGTGCACACATGTCATCAGCAGGATGGAGGATGGTTTCTGGGACAGATTGGACAAGACAGAAGCTGGGAAGAGGCCTACCAGGATGAAAGTGGAAAACATACTCAGTTACCTAAACTTGAAGAATTTTCCTTCGGTAACTAGCAGATATTTGGCAGAGGGTGTTGTAAATAACACCTGGGTGATCCAGGAAATAAGCCAATCTAACATGTTGTGATAGATGGCTGGAAAACTCCTACATTTTTATTCAAGTACAGTTGACAAGCAATATTATATTAGTTTCTAGTGTACAACATAGTGATTTGACATTTATATTGCTTACAATGTGATCACCACAACAATTCTGGTAACTGTGTCACCATTTAAAGTTAGTGAGATAATATTGACATTTTCCCCTATGCTATACATTACACACTTGTGACTTTTTAAAATTTTTATCTTTTTAATAACTGGGGGTTTGTACCTCTTATTCCCCTTTACCTTTTTCGCCCATCTCCGCTACATCCCACCCCTCTAGCAATCATCAGTTTGTTCTCCATATCTGTGAGTTTTTTATTTTGTTTTATTTTTTGCTTACATGTGTTCTCTTCCTCCCTTCCCTGTAAGATGACCCTTCCCATTGCCAGGTGATTTTCCTTGCATCCTGTGGAAAGGGAACATATTCCTGCCTCGCTGAGCTTGGCTTACCCTTGTGGCATCTTGACCAGTGGATCATGAGCAGACATTTACAACACGTCTCCTGGCAGCTTTAAGATCCTCTAGGAAGAGAGAATGGCCAGCGGAGGCCACTCCTTCCAGGGCCCTGGAGTGAGCAGCCACCTGCAGCAGAGGTACAGTCTCTGGCTGAGTCACAGCCCACTGTCGGCTAAGAGAATAAAGTGTGTTAATGCAGGTCACTGAGGTTTAGGAGTCACTCCTTAGTGCAACAATGACTGATACGAATGCTAATGAAAGGGCAACATAACAAACACATGTTGTAACTCCCAAGTGCTCTTAACCACAATACTATACAGCTGTTTAAAATATTCTTGCTTCAGGACAAGATTGGTCCTAAAAACTGGACAAAGGAGGGCCTGGGAAAGAAAGGCAAGGGATTCCACCTGTCGGTAGTGGGAGAAAAGGACAAAAAAGCTGGGAGATGTTCCCTGTTATTTTTAATTTTATGCTACTTTCTTAGATTTCTCCCACATGAAAAAAAATAAAATTGTGTACATATTAGCCTGCAAAGCATAAAATACCTTGTGAAAAATGATCAATTTATTTTCCAAATAAAATGTAACATTTGTCATTATGTGCTTAAAAGACACCCAAAATGTCCCCTTTCTTCCTCTGACATTAACCAGCCTGTTGGCCACAAGAGAAATTTCTGCCTGAGTCATCTCTTAGCAAAACTCACAATTCTGACAACTTGACTTTGTAATAATTTCCTTGTGCAATTAGTTTTAACATTTTAGAATTCATTATTCAATAAACAATCATTGCTCACAATTTTACAGTCATTCCTGTAACAATCTTAAAAAGTGTTCCGAGGGAGGGTATCTGCCCACATTCTTTACTTGAAGATGGAAACACAAGCAAATAATTAGGTAACTCCCTTCACATGTACATTTGACGGCAGAGTCTGTGCCAGCATCATTATCTTCAAACTCCAAAGTCTATGTTATTTCACTAAAAAAAGGATGTCAAGGCAACTGACTCTTTTTTTTTTATTCCTCACACTGACTTCTTAACTCCACTGCATGTTAAAAATAATTTCATAAATATTGGTCACTATCACTCTACATAACTGTTTAAAACTTACTCAGTTAGAAGTGCAGGTTAGCCTAAACTGTAAACTAATGAGTACAGAGTGATTACGAAGATGTTTTATGTTTTCGAGCCAACAGAGTGGAAGAAGCAGAAGGAACAGAAGTTGAAAATAACTTTAGAACCGTTAAACATTTAGATAATTCTATTCCATTTTATACCTTTAAAATTGAGCTTAAATGGTGAGCCATTCACGTACAAAGTGATCTAGTCCCTCTCAAAATGCTACCTACCCCTGCCTGTAAAACTAACATCACTGTGAAGATGTATGCATGCGCATGGGGGAGCCTCGTTAAGGTCACACTCTTTGATTCATGATGTTCAGAAATGTTCGATATGACTACAGGCTGGTGTGCTGTAGGCCTATGGAGTTTTCCACCCAGGAGGCCCATAAGTTCAAAAGATCACTGACAGTTTTGAACCTGCTTTTTTTCTCCCCGATGTTTAGAGGAAAGTTTTCTGAAGCAATCTAAAAACGATGTTCTGTTAAATTGGAAATAGGCACTTGGCAGAAAGGAAACAACACCTAGTTGTCTAATAATTGGTCTAACTATATTAAACTGCTTCTCGGAATCCTGTATGTACTGTCTTGACTTTTTTGTTGAACCTGTTCCTTTTCAGCGTCAGTAGAAAATGAATATGTCTTTAGGCCTAGTGAAATATAAACAGCTGTATTTATTTTAAAGTTAGAGTGTTATAAATAGCATCTTGTTTATTCCTAAATTGTATTAATATTTCTGTACCTTATATTAGTCCAAGTATTTTGGCAGTAAACACAGTGATGAAAGTAATATAAAACCTAGAAAGTGGAAATAATTTAACAGAGGGAAGTGCATACTGCAAAAGTGTAGTGATCACTCTGTGTAAATCCTTTTGCTACAGTGCATTTAGGTATGACTTTTAGGATGGTCTAATTTGCATTACAGTATAGTCAAATCATAATCATGTTTCACTTAGAAAATTTAACTGTGTGTGTCTAGCAAACACATAAATCAAGGAGAGAGAGAAAGGGAGAGACTGGGGTAGAGGGGACGGAGAGAGAAACACAGAGACAGACACACACAGAGAGAAATGAGCACATGCCCGAGTGTAAGTGCACTAGGGGAGATATGAATCCAACTCATAAGTTATGTTGCAGTTCTCAAGTACCTTAATTATCTATAATAATGTAGCTCATTATGTTGATTATTTATTAATAAAACAAACCTGACTACTTCATCTGGTGCTTAACTAAAGAAACAGCTATCTATCCCGATAATGAAGATAAAATTGCCTGTATCACTTTTAAAGAGGATTAGTATTTCTGTCTTCAAGTGGTTTTTTCATAAGGGAATTTTAAGGACATTTTTGGATATTTGTGAAGTTTGCTTTTTCTGGTCTTTTTTAGAACCCAGTGCATGCATGGTGCTCTTCCTCTCATGTGCTTAGGGTTAATGTGTGAAGTACGCCCTTGCAAGCTGAACACCCGCTGCTCCTTTTCCGTGCTCCTCTTCCGTAAGATTCATAGCCAAGTAATACATGTAAAAATTACTTGCAGTTAAATTTAAGATTAGAAAACATCATAATACAGACTAAATTTATCTTTGCAGTCTCGTGACCATGATGCAACGGCAACTTCTAGACTAAGTAGAGTTTGTTTTTAATAACAATTCCAGTTACAAAACATGCAAGTGTGTTTGGCTTTTTTCTTCTTCTTCAGTATTTCCTACAACTATTAGCATGTATCATACAAACTACACACACAAAACCAAATGGTGTCTTTATATCTATGTAAATTTGCTGAATGAATTAGACATATTTGCTATAGAAAGAACAACCGTGTCTCCCCAAAGATGACTGTGTTGAAAACAATCCCCAAGGTGATGTTGTTGCAGGCGTGACCTCTGGCAGGTGTTGAGGGCATGAGGGCAGAGCTCTGGCAAACGGAATCAGTGCTCTTAGAACAGAGACCCCAGAAACCCCACACTTCCCTTCAGCTTTGTGAGGACACATGGAGCCGATGGCCAGCTATGACCCAGGAAGCGAGTTCTTATCAGGCCTGAAATCCATCAGCACCTTCATCTTAGATGTTCTAGACTCAGAATTGTGAGATATAAATGTGTGTTGTTTATAAGCCAGTGTTGTTTATAAGCCCAGTTTATGGTAATTTTGTTATAACAGTCTGAATGAAGTAAAACATAACGTCAATACAATTTTAAACAGAGATTAAAGTATATCTTAGATATTTAAATATGCAAGTAATAACATTTCATCAGTATTTTTGTTCTCACAAGTTTTATGACCTGTAAAGGAGACCACTGCAGAGAAGGTTTAGAACAGCAAAAGATGAGGAGTTCATTTTTGGACACATTATATTTTAGTTTTCTACTGTTAGTGAAAGAGTGATTAGTTACCTATACAAGTCTCTACAAGTATAAAAGAAATTCAGGGACTTATCCAAAATGTTGATATAAATTTGAGTCAAACATATTCATAAGCATATAAAGTAATATTGATGGGAGAGATCCAGTTCTTCTTGCTGACTCATATAAAGAATGACAGAACAGCAAATCTATTAGCGTGCAATCAGTTTATTAATGACCCATTCCCATGGAAAAGAATGGACCTAGCTAGAGAGAGAGGTGAAAGGCAAAATTTCAGGGCAAACCAGGGCAGCAAAAGTGAGAGCAGCTGACACCCACGGTGGCAAGCCCCCAGGTGGCCTAAGGCCTGGTGGCCAGAGGCCCAGTGGCCCGGGAGCCAGGAACGCCAAGAGCACCCGGAGCCCCGACAGAGAGTGAGTCCTTTGTTCTGATGACTTACATAGTTGGTGGGATCAGAGAAAAATTGTTACATATTGATGAACAGGTAAATGTGGTACCAGCTTCCCTGGAGGAATGGGACTATCTAAACTTAGGTACATGTGGGGGTCTGTTAGCCCGAATCCTTTTCTTGCTCCAAACTCTGTTTGTTCATTTTGTTCATTTGTTATAAAACAAATACATACACAGGAGGCAGTTAATTAAAATTGGGGCACTTTCCAAAGTCATGTATGGGCTCTTTCTGTAAGCATTAGGGACTCCTTGGTAAGACAGACAGTGATCAGAGGTAGGCAATAACCAAAGTTATTTCATGGGCTCATGTTCACACCGTGTTACTGTGTTCATGCCTGTGGGTTTGGTAAAGCAGTTAATGAAATTTTAATTCTCTAAAAAAAATTCTAATTCTCCGAATGCCCTCTCTTCCTGCTTCCCTTAAACAGATGAATGTTTAGAGCATTTCACAATCTAGGAAACATTCTAAAGTGATCCTACAAAGAATGCCAAATGTTGCTCTATAACTTAGACCAGGCTATTTCCTTCTAAATTGTCTCCTAAACTAATACAGAAAGTCAAAGGCCACATGGGAGCACAGGCCTCACCAGCCTGAAAGAACAATCCTGTGTAACACAGAATGCTGACCGGGTTTCACGCTTGACACAGGGACACAGAGGTGACAGGCCTTTTCTCATTTCCCCTCTGCAGGTTGGTTATACTGTTTTTTAACATCTAAGCCTAAGAAGCTGTTAATAGTTTCTCAGTTAGCCAGCAATATTTTTTTTAATGTGGGGAAACTTTTTAAAAAAATTTTAAAGATTTTATTTATTTATTTTTAGAGAGGGAAGGAAGAGAGAGAGAGAGAAATATCAATGTGTGGTTGCTGGGGGCCATGGCCTGCAACCCAGGCATGTACCCTGACTGGGAATCGAACCTGCGATGCTTTGGTTCACAGCCCGAGCTCAATCCACTGAGCTACGCCAGCCAGGGCAAAGAAGTGCAGAAGCCAGCAATATTTTATCCCAGGGACTTTCATGTCATTAATTGATCTTAAATTTTGTATATGATAGATATCACCTTTTACCTATAATTTTATATTATTTTTTTAACTTTTTAAAATTGTTGTTCAAGTACAGTTGTCTCCATTTTCACCCCACTAGGCCCCCAGCCCCACCCATCCCACTTCCCACCCTCAAGCCTACCCCCTTTGGTTTTGTCCATGTGTCCTTTATAATATTTTAAGGTCAGATTAGCAAATTAGAAGCAGTTGGTTGGTAACAATCAAAGTAAAAAACTATAATTTATTTTACTAATGTTCTGTGTATCTGATTTTCATAGCAATTTAAATATAGAATGGGAAAACAGTGGTAGGATGTTTGCTTGCTAGCATCCTGGGATCCAGGAAATCAAGCATGTTGGGAAATATGGATATAAAATCTACTTATAATTCTATTTTGAAGAAAAACATCTACATTTAGAATTTAGAACCTTAGATAAACAATTAAACTTATTGGGCATAAAGCAAAGTCTATGCTAAAAACTATTAAATACTTTTTATATTTAATAATTCCTGTGTCATTATATTATCAACCAAAAATATGTCAAATACAAAATTATTTAAATTAATTTTACCAGAAATGTTTTTTATTATGAATAAGAGAAGCAACACAAAATTACCCTTATTTAACTCTCACTCCAGCTAATCTCATTATTTTCATGCTTTCTCCACCAGTTTTGGGAGGTAGGTCTTTGGTTAAGTGGAAAAAAAGGAAGTGAAGGACTTTGTTGACACAAAATCATCAGGGAAAAAAGAATGATTTAAACTGTGGATATCTGACTCTGGAGGACCAGTGAACCTTGCTAGGGTATAAGACCTAAAGAATGCAAACTCCCTTTCCAGGTCCCCTCTCTGATGCCCACAGTGGAAAACTATGTTGCTTCCCCATCCTCTTAGTCAAAGGTGCACAGGGAAACTATTGGCTAGAATTGCTGAGCCCATATAGCCAGGTGTAGATGATGGAGATGGGGCAAGAGAACCGGAGTGAAGGGGGAAATCAGCTGCTCAAGAGGTTCAGACTTTGATGGGCAAAGTAAAAAAAAAAAAAATTAA
Organism: Phyllostomus hastatus; assembly: GCF_019186645.2. NCBI lineage: Eukaryota > Metazoa > Chordata > Mammalia > Chiroptera > Phyllostomidae > Phyllostomus > Phyllostomus hastatus. The sequence goes on along the minus strand of NW_025333709.1, from coordinate 27,841,637 downwards.
AAGTATATTATTGTCTCCATGAACACTCAAGATTATCCAATAATAATTTTTATATTAATGAACCATTCTTCCTCTCCTTTCCAGATACTTCAGGGCATAATTATGGGATTAAGCTCACTTCAATTTATTCGCTATTTAAATCACATTCACTGTTCTTGTTACTACATAAATGTCCTGTTAAGAATTCTGGTTTTGTCTGGGTTTGGCTCTTGGTTGTTAAGACAAGAGTTATGAGCCCGCCTTGGGCTTCTGTATGAATCAGGGGTGGATCATGAAACCATTAATTTAATTACCTACCATTCAATTTAAGAAGACATTGATTTAATGTTTTGAAGAGAATTCTCTTCTTGAGTAAGCAAAATTAAAATGGGATGTTTTAGAAATTGTCCTAAATGTTGCTATCCTTATCAAATATTTTCCTGCATTCCTGATAAGTATTGTTATTTGCAAGTGAATTTTGTACCAGGAACTGTGTCAGTCCTTGAAAATACAAAGATAAACAATTGATTTCTTTCCCTCAGGTACTCTCAGCCCAAAGAAGGGCACAGATATTTACAATGTTTATGTTTCCAAAAAGAATTGTACTTGAAAATGAGATTTCAGTTAGGGGGTGGTTATCTCAGACAAAAACGCCTGCATGGCTAATCAATTTTTCCCAATGGTCTTTTTTTTTTTTCCTGTACTAATGTTCCATCCACTAACAAACCTGTTCAGCAAACACCAGAGGGAGTTGATCAATCACTCATTCTAAAAGTGCCACAAAAGGAGTCGTTATTTCAGGACAAAAAAAACTTTCATAGCTCTACAATTTCTCCCCATAGTCTTCTTTTGTCCTCATGTCCCATCCACCTACAAACCTGTCCAGCAAAACTGGAGGGAGTTAACAATCACTTGTCCCGACAGTGTATCCCAGCTAAATCAGCATGATGCCAGTAGTTTCCAGCTTCACCCAATTTCTAGATGGTGGAGGAAACAAAATATTATAAGGCATTGGATCTGGCACCATGAGTAGCATTATAAAGTGCTGGATGATGCATCCTGTAGAGGCAGAAGTAACTTTCCCATGGGATGACCTTTCAACAGTAAAAAACAGAAGGTGGGGGAGAAGGAATTCTTTCCCTCCCTTCCTCATCACCACTGACCTCTCCGAAGAGTGGCTGCTCCATGTAGCCCTTTCAGAGAAGTCGTGCACACTGTGCAAACGCATCTACTAAATGGCCTGCTGTGCATTTAGCGCAACCATAGTGAAGCAGTAGCCACCATGCCCACCATATAATTTCCAAGTCGACCTGGTTTCTCTCTTCACCCCTTGAGACCTGTGTTTACTTATATGGACTTTGGTATAGTATTACCACATTGCATTATTGCTGCTTAATGTTTTCCTCACTAGTCTGAGAGCTTGAAAATTTTGTCCAACTTTACAATTTTGCAACTCTATGAAATCTAAGCCAGGTCTTTACTCATTATTATATTCCACATTGCCTGTGAATATAAATGTGGTATCAGCATTCCTCATAACTTATAAACTAATATTTTAACCACCTGTAAGTATACCTATTTATTTTTATTTCTGTGTGACACTATGATATTATACTGATGTGGTAGAATTTATAAGACTGCATTATGAAATATGATTGCATTTTTCTTCCTTACCAATCACTGAGCTGGGGTATAAGCAGGTCTTACTTGATTAAGAATCATATATTATCTGGTGTGTAACAAACAGATAAAAAGTTCCTTCAAAGTTGGTTGAATTAAAATATAAAGGCATAATATAAGAAACACAGAAATACTGGGTGGAAAGGATAATAGGAATATAATGTATTACATAGTTTGTTTTCACATTATCTGAGCCCCTTAAATTCATTTAGCATTTTTGTGTTAAGACACTACACAATGTTTATTAGAGATATTTCATATAAATAGCCTCCACTGAGGCATTTTAGCCAGAGAAGAGCAGAGCTATGACATTAGCTTTCAAAATTGCTTATTAGGCAAGGAGTTAACTTGTTAAGCCAAGCAGAGCAAAACTACATAGAAAATCCAAATACATTTCTTTATATTGTTCCATAAAAATTTTTAAAGATTATCTATAGTTAAGTTTATAGCAAGTAGGCTCATTTAGCTTTATCAGTTCATTCATTTTATGGATTTTCAGACCTTTTTGACCCTTTTTGTTCTAGTCATACCTAGCTTGTCTGGGGCAATCCATTTATTCTCTGTAACTAAGCCTTGGAATAAGTCATTTGAAAGTCAACCCCAGGTCCCACCACATCTTTCTGGAAGAATCTATGGGCTTAAGTTCGCTTTAGAAGAAAAGGGATGGAACTTTTGTATTTTCCTCTATACTTCACATTTTAATTTGTAAGTAGGTAAGTAAAATATCTTAAAGTGAACATAGTAATGTATAATTTCTAATATGCATAACAGAAATAATTAAAATACAGTAATTCAGTGACTACTTTATGTACATAATTTTTGTTTTATTGATGCCTTACATTGAGTTTGCATCCTATTGGCTCAAAATAAAACTTTATTACAGAAAAAAAGTCAATTCACATTAGTGTTCATTTTAAGAAAACAGCAATAATGAAAAGCAGTATCAATTTCCTATTGTGGTTTAGAAGACCTAGTGACATAAAATTGGATACATAAAAAAGAGACATTTCATTCCAACTTGGAACTTTAATTAGGTACTTTATTCTGCAGTGTTAATCAATTCTTTAGTCTGCATTGGATCTGGTAGGTTAAATGCCTAAAAAATGCTTATGGTAGTTGAAAAAGGAACACTATATATTAACTCATTTGAAATATAAAACACAAATTACTTTAAATTGGATAAAGTATTTTAATGCTTAGTAGAATTCATCACTAGAAAAATATAACCTTATGTAATGTAATATTAGTGTCAAATACCTGAATCTTTTCTACGAAGAGGAAAATAAAAGCCTACCACATTCTCACGGACATTAATATCAATAATGAAAATCCACTCTATCAAGGTCGGTCTCTGCAGTGTATTATGTATCCTGGCAATGTTCTAAATCTATATTCAAATGTAATAATAATGAGTCTGCTCTTTTGAACTTTTGTCAGTGAGGAGAGACTGGCACAACCACAGGTGAAACAGTATGTGCATGAAAGTATGTGCATCTATTACACATGGTCGCGTGGGAAAACAGGCATGCTGAGAAACCAGCAGAAGAGGTAGAAATATCATTCAGGGATACGCTGGACACTGAATAAGGATGTATCTCACCTGATGCTGAGAATATGTAAGAATTATGCATAGGCTGATTTTTATAAAGTATTATAAATGGAAGCATGGAGATATTGTAGATAAGTATAGTTGTTCTTGTGCTGCAGTAAAAATTGCACTTACTGACTCAGAAATACCTCATATCTGAACATAGGTCATCTGTAAAAACTGTGTTTTATATGGAACACGAATCATGCAAAACACTAAAATTACTCTTGCCTAATAAATTCTTTATCCTTAAATCAATAAATCAGAAACATACGGCAAACATATGTGTTTGCATGTTTATCCTTAGTAACCTGTGGACTGTCCCATAACAATGCAGCTGAAATTCAGCATACTCATTCAAATATGTGTAACAAACAAAACCAAATTGAAATGCCTATTTAGGACATGTAACAAAAAATATCTTTACTTAGTAATCTTTAGTATTTTCAACTAAATAAAGTAAATATATAGAGTAAAAAGAAAACATATATCAACTTATGTGTACCAGCAGCTCTAGTTACTCTGATAGCATTTTTAAATACTTTCAGACTATTAACTTTGGCATTTCTATTCTTGGCACCTCCAAACTAGCCTCAAAATGTGACTAAGTGAAACTTTAAACCTTAAAAAACTTGAAACCAATAATAACAAATTAAAAACCACATTTAAAATTTGCTACCACAATTACCATCAACCTAAGAATGTTGTGATTAGTTGAATAGTTAACAGTAAATTCCCATGAGATTTAAAAATAATTAAATAAGAAAAAGTGCAATAGTTAACTTCTGTACTAATTTTTATCTCAAGAGAATTCAGAGGGAAGAAAAAAAGCTTAATTTAACATAATTTATGTGTTAAGGAAACAGTCTTATCTCATTTATATTGTCAAACACATAAATGTTGTTGTTAATCTCTTAAACTATCAGAATTATGTGGGATTCTCTGCTCTGCATAAAAGCTGGTTTGCAGGATCAGAATTTTAAAAATAAAGCATAAAATCAGCATAAAGGACCATTTTGTAGACTCTTCTTGTTTTGTTTTATAGATAAAGCAAAGAGAAACATTAAATAATAAGATTATCTCAGTTTAATGTATTACTTATAATTTTTACATTGAAAGGGTAGTCAAGTTTTGAATTATTATGTCAAAATATTAACAGCATGTTAATCTTACTTGCATTGAAAAGAGACTTATGTTTCTATATCTTATCTCTGTCTTTTGATTGATAGACCCAGCTTTTGAAAATGGTTTATGCTTATTGTTCAACATCCTTACCCATCATTAAAATTGTCACATGGAACAGCCTTTAACTCTAGGTGGATATGCCTTAAGCTCTTATATTTCTAAAGCTGATTGTTCAACTCACAAAATTTCTCTTTGTGTTAAAATATGCTGAGAGAGTCCCTGGTGGGTCTTGCCCACGTTGGAGGCACCATACAGTAATTAGTCATATGCAACAGGAGAGCTCAAAGAGTAGATACAATAGAGGTTGCTGATTAAAGGGTTGAGTGATGCAGATAGCCAGTACCATTTCTGTGTTCCAGTAGGGAATAGGGACTGCAGAATCAATTAAATGAGTTAAATTATTAGTCTGAGTTATTAGGCTACTGAAAAAATTATCACAAATTTGAACATTATGCTTAGCCAAGTTGGCTGCTGTCCTAAAGTATATAGTGGGTTAGTAGCCACAGCAAATTTTAATACACACAATTTTGATATATTATCTTTAAAATGTACTTTAGCCCTGGCTTGTGTGGCTCAGTGGATTGAGTGCTGGCCTGCAAACCAAAGGGTCACTGGTTCAATTCCCAGTCAGGTCATATGCCTGGGTCCCCATTAGGGGGCACATAAGAGGCAACCACACATTGATGTTTCTGTCCCTCTCTTTCTCCCTCCCTTCTCCTCTCTCTAAAAATAGATAAATTAAAAAACATAAAATATATACTTTATAAAAAGAGACTTTTAACCATCATTGGCATTATCACCACTACTGTAAGTATTGATATAGGCTATTAGCTTTATTATTATTTCTGAACATTATGAGAAGAACTTCCTATACCCTAAGCATTCATAAATACTTACCTAATTATGTATATTAAATCTTCATCACATGATTCCATTTTTCCTTATATCCTTTGTAATACTACTAGTCTAGCTGAAGTCCTTGACATTTCTCATATAGGTTGTCATAACCTTCCCCAGTTTGGTTTCTCTGACTTCAGCCTTATTTTTCTCCTAATTCACTCTCATAGTGTTATCAAATGAGTACCATCATAAAGATAAAATCTAATAATACATTATCATCTCTTTGATAGTTTAATAAAATTCAAATTCTTCATTTGCCCTAAATTTATTACAGATTAAGTCTAAACTTCTCTTACATGACATTCCCAAGTTAGACAATGGAAAATGTAAACCTAAAGTTGATTCAAGTTCTTTATTTCAAGTTCTTTATGAAATGGCACTGCTAATGTTATAAAAAAATTACATGCATTAAAGTAAAATACACAATGGAGACCATACCTGTAAATTCTCTAAATGGAAAAAGCCATTTAAGCCATATAAGCAAAACTTAATGTACCTTATTCCTCAAAACAAGCAAAACTTAACTCTAAGCCACTTGTTTTTATTTTATATTAATCGTTGTTCAAGTACAGTTTTCTGTCTTTTACTGCCATCTCAGCTCATCTACCCATCCCTCCCCACCTCCCTCCCATTTCCACCCCCCTAGCTTTTGTCCATGTCTCCTTTATATTTGTTCCTGTAAACCCTTCCCATTCTCCCTGAAATTCCCCTGAGAGCCCTCCCCTCTCCCCTCTGGCCACTGTCAGCCTGTTCTCTATTTCCGTGTCTTTGGCTATATTTTGCTTGTTTGTGTGTTTTGTTGTTTATAACACTTCTTATAAATGACTCTGAAAGTGATAAATGAAACTTGAGCTCTTCTCCAAAACTGGCAAGAGGAAACCACCTTTAATCAGTCCCCTTTCACTAGAAACACTATAGCCTACTATTCTCACAGGCCTTATGATACAGCATATTGCTCCTACAAACCTGTGCAGTAATAAGTACTGGAGGTAATTGTAACACAATGGCATTTGTGTGTCTAATCATAACTAAATATAAAAAAGGTACAGCAAAATGGTATACCTGTGTAAGGTACCTAACATGAATGGACCTTGTAGGACTGGAAGTTGCTCTGTGTGAGTCAGTGAATGAGTGAGTGAATGTGAAGGTTGAGGCAATGCTGTACAGCACTATTGTAGACTTTACAAACGCTGTATGCTTGGACAGCCCTAAATTTATAAAACAGCACGAGATTAATTCAAACACAAGAGAAAATTATGCAGTCAAGAGATGTGGTAAACACAAGATGTATGAGGCTGCTGCTGGCATAGCATGACATATTGTTTTACAGCAAACTTTTTAAAATAAGTTGAAATAGTACACTCTGAAATAACTATAAAAAGTAGAGTAAATACATAAACCAGTAACATAGTCAATTACCGTGATGGAGTGTTATGCACACAACTGTATGCGCTATACTTTCACATGGCTGGCAGGGCAGCAGGTCTCTTTCCATCCGCTCCACCACAGACACAGGGGGAATGCAATGCTCTGCAATGCCACACTGCGACCATGTCTCTAGGTGATAGGAATCTTTCAGCTTCTTTATAATCTCATGGCAAAACTGCAGTATGTGCTGTCTGTCGTTGACCAAAATGTCCTCATGCAGCGCATGACTATACTGTTTTACTGATCTGGTGGTTTTAATTTTGATATTTCTGGGTTTTGGACACACATGAAAAAGTTTACTTTACTTAGAATAGATTCCAAAACAAGATACATATGAAGTCTGGCTGAAATCTAAATTTAGCAATGTAATAAGGGCTTTGAAATTTCTTAAAATAGGCTCTTCAAACCCGGGGGCCTCCACCATTCTCTTTAAATCATTTATAAAGAGTGGAGTTGGGGGGGGTGTTATCCATAATTCCAGAGCCGATGCTATTAAAGCAAAGCAAACAATTTAAGGGGATAAGTGAAAATGGATATTTGTTCTTCGTGGAACTAGGTTCCTGTAAAGTTATTTTACCTGAAGGAGTTGAAATTCCTTCTGAACTTGGCTGTTCTAAATCTATATTCTTAATTGAGTGCCATTACTTCATATTTCAAACCCAAGAGGGAAGCGAATACATTTGCAATAATCCACAGCTATCACCAATCCCCTTGCATTTACTTAAGTGCCGCATTCCTGCCTGCACCTGCAGCTCAGATATGCTCAGCGAGACAACTTTTTGCTTAATTTAGCATGGAGATTGGCAGCCAGAATCACTGAAAAATGAATCTTACACAAACATGTATATAAATTATCCATGAGGGAAAAGGGGGTTGAAAGTATTAGAAGAGGTTTTCTTTCTCTTTTTTTCATTTTAATTACATATGGGAATGGGTGAAAAATCTGAGTTCTGAAGACTATGGACAAGTATACTTTAGTAAACCTAATTAATTTCAATAAATAATTTTGACTGGCATGTGCAGTGCCCTTTGCTTGGGAAAAAAAACATTTAAAAATGTTTACATTATAGTCTACACATGCAGACAGCAAACAATCTGTAATCAGGGTTGAAAAGGCAAGCCTATAAAATAATAAGCAGGGGATGTAAGATCATGCAGGTGCGGACAAGGCATCAGTCAGATCTGGTTTGGGGAATATGAATTCACATTCATAATTGGTTTAATGTTTTATTCTGATTTCATTGTTTCCCAAAGTAGGAGCTTTCTATTGGGACTAAAGTTGCCTTCCTAAATACAAATAAATGTTCACTGTAGGCTAGGTTTGACATCGTGGGATTGTGGTCTTTGAGATATCTAATAAACAGCACTTTCTGTTCAGTGCCATCTAATGATGGCACTTTCCCTGGGGCAGCTTGGAGATGCAGCTTAGACGCCACATGAAGAAAGTCCTAGCTACTCACTCTATCGTAGGAAACCAGCCCAGAGCAGCTGTGTAGACTAGTTGGAAAGAAGTTTGGCCTAGAATTATAGGTCTGCTTTCCAAAACTCTTCCTTTTCTGATGTTAGTACATTCCAGTTGCACCGTCCTCTCCTGATCTTCAACAATGGATCTGCCCTGAGATTGAAGTTTGCTCCTACTTATAATGAAAATACCGGAACATGGTGCAGAACTCTTCTTCCTATAGGATATTTTTCTGTCAATGTGGAAAAACCACTATGACATCTTAAGTTTATTTATTTACCCTTTTTCTTCTACACCAGCATATGAGCTCCATAAGGGCAGACTTATTTCCTGACACATCACTCTACCCAGAATTTATCATGGATTAGCCTGGTGCTCAATGAGCCATTTTTTAATAAATGCATACAGAAAGTCTCATTGTGTTGGACTATTTTCATGTCTTGGCCAGGACCTCTCTCTTACCTTGGGCATCTATTCCTAAAACCATGCCCTGGATCTTCCAGTTGTAAGCATCATTTTCTTAGGTATCTAAACACCAATGTTTAGTCAATTGCTTTCAGCTGATATCTACCAATCACCTACCATGTGCAAATATTCTTCAAGGGTCAAAATGGTAAACATAGAAAGCGTCCCTGACTCATAGAACTGTATTCTAGCAATAAACTGGCCAGGGAAAGCTTCTTGTATGGATGGCTTTTGTCGGAGACCCAAAGATGTGAACAATAAGCCATTTATATACCCTGAGACATAACATTTCTAGGCAGAGAACAGAGCAAGTGTTAGGTCCTGATATAGGAACAAACTTGGGATGCTTAAGGTTCAGGAGGAAGGCCAGTGTCACTGGAATGGAGCAGACAGGCGTTAAGAGTGATAGAAGCTGAGCCCTGACCAATGTGGTTTGTTGGTTGGGTGCCATCTCACAAAATGAAAGGTCACCAGTTCGATCCCTAGGGTACAGGCCTGGGGTTACGGGTTCGTCCCCTGTCAGGCAACAAAGAGACAACCATTCAACATTTCTCTCCCTCTCTTCCTCCTCTCTAAAAAAGTAAACAAATAAAATCTTAAAAAATTAAAAAAAATAAAAAAAAACTAAAGAGTGATAGCAGCTGCAGCAGAAAGTTTGACAAGAAAGATATAAAGCCTTCTGTTAGTTAAATTAATCATAGCAGATTTCACAGGTAAAACGGAAATATCCATAACTTACTCCTAACAGGAGATTTTCCTAACAGGCTGATGCTGTGGAGAGAGGGCATAATGCTTTATTAAACCATTGAGGTATCCAGAAATGTCCATCTTTAACACATGGCTTCCAAGTTTATGTTGTGATAAAATTCTTTCACATGGAATACAATCCCAAGGCCACAGGTCACTGGAGAAACTCAAGGGCATGGTATCTAATTGCACACCCATGAGGAAAAAGTGGGTTTCATAAGCAGGTAGACACTCTCTGCAGAAGTCATGTGGCAATGATAAGGAACAGTATGTGAGTATAGTGGAAAGCTATTGAAGATGTTTAAATAAGAAAATGACATAATTTATGGTATTTTGAGATTAATATGGTTGTCGTGGTGATAATATAATAGAGGTCAACAAATTTTAACCTTTTTTTCAAAAAGGGGTGATGATGGCTTAAACTACATTAGAGTGCCAGGTCTGGAGGTAGCAGGAAATATTTCGATTCAGGCTCTATTTTCTGGCAATTTCATATAAGGTATAATTTCAACTGGAAGTTCCTAAGGCTAGGTAATATTCTTTTCTTTTTGATGTCTTATAATCCTCTGCTAAATCATTGTTATTGTATTTTAGAACATTTTTATCATTGTTTATGAGGGTGTTTCTTCTATTACATATCGAACTCGCTGAGGGTAAAGACTACATCTCCATAACCCTGGGTTATAGTGCACTGCCTGATGAATTGGAGCACACATTCAATTACTTTTTATTGAACCGAATGAAGAAACTCTCCTATAGACACAACACAATTACAATGTCAGACAGTGTTGGAATCCTGATGTGGGCTATTACAAAACTAAGCTTCTTTACATTCCTTTATGTGACTGCAAATTATACACAGCAAAGGAACAAGGCAAATTTGTACTTAACCCTAACTAGTGATGCCCCTCGGTGTCCAGTCAAAATGTGACAGAAGAATTTGCAAACTCATAACATTTTATATTAGACAGGTAGTTTTGCATCATTTATTCTGTCTGGAGTAAACATTCAGATAAAATTCAGGGGTGAGAGAAATGGGATATAGATCTAAAAAAGTGCCTTCTTTATCTGAATTAATAAACAGAATATCAGGTCTGAGCTCAAAAATGTGAAGACATAGAGGGCTAATATTAGTAATCATTGATTGATTCATTCAACCAATATTTATTATTGTCTACCATGAATGAACCATTGCTTTATCCAAGGGAGGTATAGTAGTGGAAAATAAAATATCTTGTCCTAATGAAATTTGCTTTCTCTGTAAATTGAATTTGATATTCAATGCTTAACAGAACTCTAGACAAATAAAATGAGAAAACACAGCAGAAGCTAGAGGGAACAGTATGTCTCAATGGGAAAAAAGGTGCTGTTTTACTTCAGATGCACAGGATACAAAGATTAATGTGAATGTAGGGAAAAATGCCTCTTGCCTTGTTCAGAACTTGGTCAGGGACAAAGCAAGAATAAAGCTGTAGTCAAAGGCTGTCCATGCTTGCATCTGAGTGGGCCTGGAGAAGAATCTGACAATACAGTGTTTTATTCTCAGCCAGTACTGATGAAAATAAAAGTATGTATAGAAACAAATAGTAAAGAGTTGTGAGGAAAAACGGAGGTCCCAAATTTCTCACCATCACCCCATTCCTTAATCCTTTTCCTTTTTTTCAATTACAGTTTACATTCAATATTATTTTGTAGTAGTTTCAGGTGTACAACACAGTGGTTAGACAATCATATACTTTATTATTTTATTTATTTATTTTTAGAGAGGGAAGGGAGGAAGAGAGAGAGAGAGAGAAACATCAATGTGGGGTTGCTGGGGGTCACGGCCTGCAACCCAGGCATGTACCCTGGCTGGGAATCGAACCTGCGACACTTTGGTTCGCAGCCCGTGCTCAATCCACTGAGCTACGCCAGCCAGGGCTGACAATCATATACTTTACAAAGTGGTCCCCTTGATATTTTCAGTACCTACTTGGCACCGTGCATGGTTATTACAATATTATTGGTTATATTTTCTATGCTATACTTTACATCCTTGTGCCCAATCCTTTCTTGAGAAAGTGTTCCCGATAGAAATTGTGGCTTTGCCTATGTCTTGAAGGGAGGGAAGAATTTGTCTGTTTTTGAGATTTATTTAAAAGGTACATTTGCCACTTCATATCAAGCTTTCATTTTATCCCTAACTTTAGATATTTATTAGTAGAATAAGTTGATACTCTAAAATATTTTGTCTTGTTTCTAAAATTTTTGAAAATCTAGAGGCTCAGCCAAACAGTCTTAATTATGTTGTGCTAACAACATCACCAAAAGATCAGGAACTTGGAAGTAAATTTCTGTCCCAATCATGCAGTATGTGTCTAGATGCCTCTCCCAAGCAGCTGTCTTCTAAGTTTTGACCCATTATTTCAGGCTACTTTAATTTCATGGGATTCCATAGGAACAGGAGCTGTTACTGTTGCTGTGACAGAAAGAGTGCATAGATGATCACGCAAGACTTTTCTATGCTCCCTGAGAAAATCTGCGTCATTTCAAGTTCACATTTTGTGGGCCAGCACAAATTATATGACCATGGCTGTCTCCAAGGGATATGCCACCCCCCACCCCACACACAGAATAAAATCAGACACCTTGATGAGCTCTAGTGGATTTTTCTTAATCTTCCCTTTTTTGTCATTTTTGCATAGTCCAATTTATGAGAGACCTAAAGCAAAAGTTAAATCAAGAAGTCTACTCTAAGTTATCTGTCTCAAATCTAAATCTCAATTACTTATTTATGTCTTAATATCCTAGCATCTCACCATTTCATTCATCAGCAAAGTCAGAGGTCAGGAGCAATAGTTTTGTTGTTGTTTCTCCAATGATAAGAATGGGAGATCTTTCTTAGGTGTTTAAACATAGAAATGAGCAGTTTCTAAGATCAATGCATCTATGCCTGTCATACCAAATGATGTAGGAGATATGTGAGCATATAAAAGGGTATGAATCCTCATTGGTCCTTTCTTTAAACTTTTCAGTGACCCATCGTTTAGGATCTCAGTGCAAAAAAATATTTCTAACATTTTAATCAGCACAGCCCATTCTGTCCTCTGCTAGAACTAGAATTAAATTGGGCAGGTTGGTTTGACAGTGACATGGGAAGAGCAGGGAAGACTCCCAAGGTGTCTGTGAAAGCCAACATTAACTTAATGCCCACAGTGTCTATATGGCATTAGGTCTGCAATGAGTGGTAAGACAAGATAAAGTGACATGACTGGGGAAAGTATCATTGCAAATCTAATTTTAACTCTAATATTTCAATGTAAATATTTTTATATTTTAGATATGTTTATATTTTAGAATTATAAATATTTTAGAAATATAAGAGTTCTAAGGTTTCTAATAATATTAACTAAATTATGTTAACCCTATTATAGCTGCAGTAAATAAAGGGTCTCTTTCAAACCACCTCAAGTAATTATTTCTGGATATTTTTAAAGCAGTTAAAATGCTCATTCATCTAACTGATCAGAGACTGTTTGTCTGATAATAACCAGATCAATGCTGTATGCTAGAAGAAAGACAAAAATGAAAGTGATATTGTTTTATTGAGAAGCTAAAAAATCAAGTAATAATGATTCTGTTACAGATACTGACTTTATAAAAGGAAAAGATAAATATAAGCAAATATAAGCACATAGTTTAATACCATAACTAGGACTAAGAAAAAAAACACAATTTTTTCACATCTAGTAAGAAAGAAGTTTCTACAGCTCAATTGTCTTTTGAAAGTGATTCATTCCCCTCTAGTTAAAAGAATAGCGTTTTAACTAAAAACTATGAAATACATTGGAATGAGTCCTCAGAAGTTATTTTAAATCAACTCCCCTGTCTTCCTTTATTAACAAAGTTATAAAACTAAAGTAGATATCTTCCCGGGCCCCCTTGCAGCTATGATTAGCCACATGAAGAACTTCACGGAGGATGTATCTTGCTTTTATGCTTTTCCTTTTTCTTAATTTAAATGAGGCAGGTTCTTTCAATGTTCAAAAGTCCTGTGATCATGACAGCCTAAAACTGAAGCAGGAAGATAAGAGATAGAAAGTCACAGTCATTATTAAATCACACTACCAGGTCTGAACTACCTCTTTATAGTTTTTTTACATGAGAAATATAAGCCTACAACTAGTATAAGTTATACTAGTAGGTTTTTCTTTAATTCAGAGTCAAATGAAAACATAATGATAGAGTGACTATCAGAAGACTATTATCTAAGAACCCTTGAAGAAACACTTGGTTTCTCTGTTAACTATTTACTTTCTATTAATTTTGATTGGAGAAAATTAATAGCTGACATTATTTATATCAATTGACATAAATGTTTTCATGTATATTTTGGTATCTTTTTATTTTACAAAGTAAGATTAAATAAAAGGAATGAAAGCATGCTCCATAGTATTGCCATGCAAATGAGAACATTCAAGGATGTTTTCTCATTATCAATTTACACACAAAGAAATGTACACATGTGCATACTTACATATTTAATTCACAGAGAAGGTTGGTACTCAAAAGCAATTTTGCACACAATATGGAGATTTATCAGACTTACTTTGAAATAAGGAGCACAACACATCTTCCCAAAGATAATTTTCTAGAATATAGTATCAGATTAGGGATATTCATTCATAGTGCAGCTGCTGAGGGATTAGATTCAAATATCAGTATTTGACCTATTGTTGCTCTTCTGAAACATCAGGGATTGTTTTCCTCTTATGGATTTACTCAAAGCAAATTTGCCAATATAAACCATCTGTCACCCAAGAAAAGATTTATTATTTTTACTAAAAAGTTATTTGCAACAAAATAAATATAAGTCACTAAAGATAGGTTCCCAGTTTTTGATGTGTCTTTTAGCTTATTTGAGTCTCACAGACAGCACCTTCTTACATGTACTGAAGTCGAGGGTCTACCAACTTCCTGCAAACTTCATAAAAAATAGCCAGATTAGAGGCTGATTCTTTGATGGTGGGAAGGCAAACAGACATGTAGTAATTGATCACAAGTTTTTTCTAGATGTTGCCCAACCTCTGATTTCCTGTTAACTTAAAAATTCCCTCACCACTTATTCACTGAGTAGTTCCAGAGAGCGATAGAATTGCTTCTCAATCACTGGTGACCAGGGAAGGCAGCGAAGAAATGAACATTTGCCTGGATTGAGGGCAGCAGAGACGCTTGCCAGTGATCATTACTAAGTCACAAGTGTGATGTGGCAGACTTGGGTTCACAGTCAAAATGGAGCATATCATCCAGAAAGCAGAATTTCTGTTAATTATGACATTGGTCCCAGTTTTTAAAGGTCTACTATCAGAAAGGCTGGATATTGTGTCATTCCAGATTTTTTTGGTTTATATCAAATGTCTGTGTGCATGTATGTGCACATTATCTACTTTAAACAAGATTAGTAGACTATAACACAGGAAATTGTGGACTCTAGCAAACTTGACCTTATTTCTGCAGACCTATTTATTTTCATGAATGATTTGCATAATAGTAACTCAAACATAAAATCTCAAAAGTGGCTTTATGTTCCACCTTATCAGACTCATCTCTTTAAATATATCCTAAAGTAATATGTCAAAGTAAAATTTGTATAGAGAGATAAGTTTTAAACAAACCTATAATAATAAGGTTTCAAAACTCAACTAAATAATTCTAATAGTGGAGTTATTATCCACTGTACTTTTCCCCATATCATTCATTTTTCAGTCACATAAGTGTCTCTAATCATCTACAATAGGCATAAGAGTGGGTGTTACGTTTTTAAATGATAGTTTTAGTGAAACAATTTCTTCCTTGAATGTACAGAACTGAATTGAAATAGACTGTAGGCAATATTGTTGATGAACAAATACAAAAATAAGTATTAATAAAAGGCAAACTTTGCCCCAGGTTTCAGCTCTTTCAGGAGATCTACTTATTTACTGAACACAAGAAAGATACTTTATAACCTTTAGTTCCACCATCAATAAATATGGATAGCAACGCCTCACAAGATTTTTGTGAAGACCAAATGAGCAATAAGGTAGAATATCCAGTTCACTGCCTAGCAACTAGCATATGCTCAATAAGTGGTAAATCTGATTATTTTATATTACATATAGAACATAGGTGAGGTGGGATAAAGCAATATAAAATTGCTAAATAAAAAAATGGTACTATATAGAATTAGTACTGATTCCTAAAACATTGTCACTCATTCCGTTTCTTTTGAGATGAAAGCCTCGCTAACTCTGACGATTTAGTTAGACATCTCTACTTGGATTTCACTCAGGCATCTTAAGCATGCTGAAGAGAATGCCCCTATATGCATATGTCAGCATAATCACTAGAACACACACAGAACATCATTACTATCACCACCAAAACATTAAAATCTATTTCCCTTCAAATTCTCTGAGAATTCTGCCCAAATTTTTCTCAACTACTTCCTTGAAAATCTATCCTGATAATTATTCAGTTCATCTAGTTATAATAATTTGACCTTTTAATATATAATCTTCTGATGCTCAATATCTTAGCTCAGCCCATATATTCTCTCATCTGAAACATCACAATAGTTTTTTGGTGTCACCTCATGTCAATTCTTGGTGCAGCTGTATTGATGGTCTTACAGCACAATATCTTTGAATGGTTTCCATTGTTCTTCCATTTTTCCCCATGATCAAGAACATCTGCAAACACTTTGGCCACATTTACCCTTCTAACACAATGCCCTAACCATTTCAGATGCCTTCTTATCCCCATGACGCACTGAGTTCTCATAAATGCTCTCACCTCCCTCTACAGTGTTCTCTTTATGCAATTCCTGCTCATTTTTCAGTGTTCATCTTCAATGGCAGTTCCCTGGAAGGTCAAATTCAATATTAAAGTATTTTAAGTTTCCATAGTTGCAAACCATATGAGGCAAAAGGTCATGGAACAATAAGAATGAAATTAAATGTTGAAGTGAAGTCAAAACAAAATTTGTAAAAGGAAAAGTGAGAGATTAGGTTTGGAGTTGCCAAGCCTCAAATATTGCTATCCATGTAGGAGAGGATTTAAAAAATATATGTTGAATTAAAATTTTGCTCACTCAAGAAATGTTCATCTGCTATATGCTAATTATCATCTTAAGTTTTGAGAATAGAAAAGAAAAACTAAAACCCCTGCTGTCCTGGCATTGACATTCTAATAAATTTTGAAAAAGGTTTAATATTGATATAAAACTATGTTTTAGAGATAAGAATAATGTAATAACATCAAAAAATCTAAAATTAAAATTTTAAAAATCATATTATCCCATTACTCTAATAAAACTTATTTTTATATTGTCAATTTAGTAACTAACTTCCATTAATAGCTTCCTCTTTAAAGGTTTTAAATATAAATCAATTGCTGCACATAGCAGCACATGCAACAGGAGTGTTTTTGAGAAAAGCTAGTCTTGTGTTGCTGTCCTAATGGCATTTATTGATTTTCAGCCTTGGACACTGAACATCCATTCTCTGACATAAAACATCAGGTATTACTGTTCTAGACTGCTCCCTCATATTACTTATGTATACTTTTATTGTAGTTCTATTGTTTGGTATGAAACTTTAAGTATAACATAAAGGTTTATTTATGTGTTTATAAATGTTTGCAGTAATATATGAACCTCTACACTGAAAAATGGGAATGTCAATCACTCCCATTTTTCCTCCACATTGTGTCTCCTAAATTCTGCTACTGACATTTTATTTTTATACAGTGTAATATTTAGTTTTGATTTTATAATAACTACTAAGGTTTATATGTTTGGTATATTGAGTCAAACCTATTAAAATTTTAAAAAATTAAACAATATTTACACTATTAATGGTGCACATAAGTTCTCTAATATTAGGCCTGATAAATAATATACCTGAATAATATTTTTTTTCAATGTATCCAAAGTAATTACCCAGGAACCACATGAACTAAAATATCCCTACCATTAAAGTAAAATGAATAATAATCTTTATTATCTAAAAAGTATTTAAAATTCAAAACATTTTCCATACATATTGGACAACTATCTTTGTGTAGTTTTATTTCTGTCCTATGAATTTTCCAATTGTCTCATTTTTGCTGTATTATTGGACTTTCTTATGTTTTCATGCTTTTTACAACCTCAATTATGGTATATATTCACTATTAATTTTTTATCTTTCTATATTATGCAATTTCAGTCAAGACTGACTGCTCACTGGGCTTATGCACAGCTATTATCCTGGACTAGGTTTTTCTGAGCTCCTGGATTCTAGTCCCTATTTCCAGGATACCTGGTCCTATTTCTTGATTTGCACCTCAGTTTTTCTGAAGTACTTCTTCTGGTCACTTGTGTTTATAAGAAGGAGTATGGGAAGTGATTTGGTGGTGACACATTGGAAAGACCCACCGGACCCAGTGGCAGCTGTGCTGACACCTGTGGGAAATGACAGTGGAAGGATCACTACAGAAAGAGATTCATGAGGCTGAGTGTGAAGGAGACCAGGAACAGACTGCCAAGTTTAACCTTTCAGGTTAGGAGGTGTTGGCACTGCAAAGAATATATGCTGGAGCAATAAAATGCAGCAATATTTGTACAAAGTTGCTGCCCAAATAAGCCCCTTAAGACTCACAGTTAGAATTTTTAAAGGGGACTGGCCACAAAGGCATTCTCTACCTGAGTCATAATTTTCAAAATTACAGACTTCCAGAAGGAAAAGAGGTATTTATCACAAATAGTCCAGTTATCTTGGGACAACAGGGTTCAGTGCCCAGACACATAAATCAACCTACTGAACATATGCAACTTTCCAAAAGCATAGCTCCCAAATATCGGCCAAGGACAACTTCATAAGCATGACCTTCTAAATAGCAGCATCAGACCTACAGTGTTAACCTTTTTGTTACACAGAGGAAAGTTTATAATTCCTTGCATGTCCAAAATATCTGGTGTTTTGAATGAGTGTAGAATTCTAGGTTGGAAAAAATTTTCCTTTGAAGCATATTGATAGGCAAAATTATAAGAAGGTCTCCAAGATTCCTAGCCCCATGTGCTTATTTTGTATAATCCCCTTCCCTTGAGAATGAATGGGGCAAGATTGGGTTGGTGAATATAATTAGATTTCACTCCTATGATTATTTCATGTTATGTGGCATAGGTGAAAATATTTTATAACTATATCCAAGGTCCCTAATCAGTTAGGCTTTGGATTAATCAAGTGAGAGAGTGTCCTGGGTGGCCTTGACCTTTGCACATGAAGGCGTTTAAAAGAACTCCAAAGCCTTCTTTGAAGATAGAGATTCAAAGCAGTGAGATACTTTTATGTTCATCTTGAAGAAGCAAATGTTATGGAGTGATCTACCTGGCAACAAGCCGAAAATGGTCTCTAACAGCTGAAGGTCTCAGCCCTATAACTTCAAGGAATTAAATTCTGGTAACAACAGAGCAAGACTGCAAACCTTAGATGAGACCATGGCCCTGGCCAACACCTTGACTGAAGTTCTGTGAGCTTTCAGCAAGACACCTAGCATATTATTACACTGCTGGCCCTCAGAAATGTTTAGCTAAAAAAGTATGTGCTGGTTTAAGCCACTGATTTGTAGTAATCTGTTCTCCAGTAGTAGAAAATAGTGTCGCTCATTTGTTTTGTAGTATCCTGCCTGTCTGAGAGTACATCAGTCAGTCTGAGTTTTTTCCTTAGTAAAAATCCACTAATATTTTTTCATTCCTGAAAGATTCTATAATATAATACTCTGTTTTTGGTTTCCTAAAATCTCATTATGATGTACATAGATATTTAAAAAGTAGGTGCTGGCAGACTATTATGTGTTGTGTTTCATTGTAATTTCTGGAGATGGAGTGGTGAAAAAATAGCTAATACTCCACCATCATGGAGCTCATGTAAGTTCAAAGTTAATATGTAAGGGGTTGGGTGTTTTAGTACTTATTTTATTAATTATAATAAGTAATGGTACCTTCTTTGACAAACCTTCAAACCCTAAGAGTTTAACTTAGCACACTGTATGGGGGCTTTTGTTTTAATTATTAATTAATTTGTTTGTTTTTCTTTCCATGTTCAAGGATGTCTTGTTTGTCATTATCCTACCAAGAAAACACAGTTATTTTCGACTAGGTTTGAATGAGAAGCAAATCTTGTTCATTTAGTTTTACATATCTGATAACTGGAATAATTTTTTGATGTACTTCTTCTGGAACCCGACATTTCAAACCTGACTGTTTCCCATCCACTTGACACTGACACTGAGTTCCATGGACACAGTCACATCATTACAATTCTGTCCTCTCGTCTTTGCATCGTAACTCCAGCTGAATGGGCTCAGTGGGTGATTGAATAACTCCTGAAAGCCATTTCCACATCTGAATGACTGACAATAAAGTAAATACAGATGAGAAAAAGGAGAACATATGACTATATTCTCCCAAACCCCATCTACACAGATCTTTAATGCAATATTCCTCTTTTCAGATTCCCAAATACCTGCTACTATTCCAACTACACATAACAAAAGGTAAAAAGTGACAGGGTCATCATGAATAGAGACACATTTCTTAAAGGGCTGTAGTTAACAATATCTTTTAGAAGAACACATAAACATAATTTTGAGGCCCTCCATGAGTCTTGAAAGAAGCTGGATCAAAGAGATCCCTAAGAATAAACCTTCATTAGCTTCACAGTAAATCTACCTTGAAACACCTGAAGGTTATCATAGACCAGGCTTAGAAGTAATGCACATCAGACTCTGCCTGGATAGCTCAGTTGGTTTCAGTGTTGTCCCTAGAGGCCAAGGTTGTGGGTTCCATCTCCAGTCAAGGCACATGCAAGAACCAACCAATGAATGTATAAATAAGTTGAACAACAAATCTCTCTCCCTCTCAAATCAATAAATAAAATTTAAAAAGAAATAATGCACATTATTTCTGACCATTCTCTACTGGACACAAGTTAATTCCATGACCAACTCACTGCAAGAAAACATAGTTTAATTGGGCACCTAACACAAAACAAAGTCAAGTTTTCTGTGAACTCTCTCTGCCATGGATGACACTAAGTGTTATTATTCAGGATCATGAAGAAAGTGAGGAGAACACAGAAGGCAAGAGGTGAAGCTAGTTAATTAGTAGAGAGAGTCTGGAAACCCTACTTAATTAGAGCAAATATAGTTTAGGGCTTAAGGTCATGGTTTATATTGCAACACTGCTTGTATTTGAATCTTGGCTCCACTCTTACTGATACTGTGACTTTGAACAAAACTAACCTACCTTTCTGTGTCTCAGTCTTTCTTATCTGCAATATTGGGATAGTATTAGGACCTACAGTGCTTAAAATCATGTCTGATAGATAAGAAATAGTTTATTTATAGCGTTTGCTATTATCAATAGGTGTTATTAATAAAGTTATATTTAAGCAGAGTTATTAAGATATAAGGGAGTGACTCATGTGGAAATATGGAAGATGTTCTAAATAAGAGAAACAAAATAAAAAGAGGCCTTGAATCGACTTTTAAAATGTTAGCAATAGTGTGAGAACTAAAAATTGACCACTGTATTTTATAAGGCAGAATACACTGGTGCCCTTAACAAGTGTCTCTCTGAAATGGCAGAAAGAAAGCGTATTTTGAGCAGGTTACAGAGAATAAGAGGAAAAGAATTACAGACATTAAAGACATATTCTTTTTTTCAGTGTTTTGCTGTAAAGTGGATCACTGAAGCAGGTTGCTAGAGATCAATGTCAAGGTGCTCTTATTGTTGTTGGAGACAATACAGCATATTTGAATGCTAATGGAAATGACTCAGAGGAAAGGGCATTGATGTTGAAGAGAAAGTAAGACAATAACATATTTAGGAGGAGAGGAATGAAATCCAGGGCACAAATGGGCCGGAGCGAGTTTTCTATAATAACAGGTATAATACAGGCACTGGGAGGGCAAAAGGGACCTTAGGAAAGTTATTTTAATTACTTCTATTTTCTTAGTAAAATAAAAAGCAAAGGCATTCACTGAGAAGGAAGATGGGAGCAATGTTACCTGCAGCTTGTGTCAAAAAAGCAAACATGTAAAAACTGATGTTTTTCTTAAACTTTATTTTTATTGTTGACAATTTAACAGATGTCCCCATTTCTGCCCACCTTTTCTACCCAGCCCCCTCCCACCTTCTCTCTGGCCATCACCACACTATTGCCATCTGTGTCCATATGTCATGCATGTATGTCCTGTGGCTAATCCCTTCACCTTCTCTAAGAGATTGTGAGAATGAAGGTCAAGAACAGTTCTGAAAGTTTGGCTTGCATCAGATTCACACAAAGAGCTTGTTAATGCGTAGATTTCTGGCCCTGCTCCAGCTTTTCTGAATCAGTGCCTCTGGGGTGAGGTCAGAAAATTTTCATGTCTAATACATTTCCAGGTGGTGCTAATCTTAGGGTTTCTGGGGTCACAGATTGATCACTAATAAACAAAAGAAAGAGTAGAATTTCAGGCAGCAGATGTCAGTGTATTGGTAATGGATTTAGGGTTAGGGTTGTATATTTTTTCTTATAATACACATTTAAGATATAATTAGAGATTTATATTTAATCCTGCTTTGTTCTCCCAATGTCACACAAGTAGGGAACAGAAATAGGACCTTGTATTTATACAAGAATAATTATAATGATGCACCACAGACTCTGACTTCAGGAGCGTAGGCTATGAGGGGGATGGACATGAAAAACTTTTAGTCTGTACAGAACAGAATTAACATCACAGACATGAGATTACTATCTTTTGAACGTCACACTTAAGATTGACACTTGGCCATCACTTGGGACCTTGGATTTAGAGAGGGTTCACATCATTTCCTGATAAGAATGGCTCACTGTATCTAAACGGTGTGTATAAGCAATATTGTTTACACTAAATATCCTCTTTCCTTCTCTGAGTCTGAAATTTTGGTCTATGCTAACCAGAAGGTACCTACATGACCCTCCACGATAAAATCCTTAGGTAATGAGTGTCCAATGAGCACCTCTGGAAAACATCTTTCATGCTTGTTTTCCCAGCTCATTGCTGAAAATATTACATGCATCTTGGGTGACTCTACTAATAAAGGACTCTTGGAAGTTTTATCTGGTTTCCTTCAAATGTTTTCATATGCGCCTTATTTATTTATTTATTTTACTGATTCTGTTTGGTTACCTTTTGCTGTAATAAATTTTGGCAATGAGTGTAACTGTATCTTGAGCCCTGTGCATCCTCATAGTAAATTATTGTCACTGGAGATGGTGTTGGGAACTATCAACATCGTAAAATCAATGAATTGCAGGTACATTGTGGGTGTGTGTATTATAAAGTGGTAGTAACTGAAAAAATAAGTAATCATGCCATAAAAATAAAATTATTAGAAAAATACAGTTATACATTAAAATATTAATGCTTTGAACATGGACATAATGTCTGAAAAGGGGGGGAAGAGTCATACCAGTAAAAAAGAAATCAAGGAACTAAAAATGCAGGTTTTTGAGAAATTTTCTATTTGAGGTAAATTAGAATATATCTGGTAGATCTCATGGTTGAGATTTCCATATGTATTCTTTAATTCACTTTGCTAAGCATCAAAGGAGTCTTTTCCATCTGCAGACTTAACCTTCATTTATTTGGATAAGTTGTATCATTTCATCTCTTCATTTTATCTTTCACTTAGAAAAACTCAGTTATTCAAGTCTTATATATCTTGAATAAATCCATCTTGAGTTTTCATATTTTCTCCTCTTTGACTACTTTTCTTTTTCATCCCTTATTGGCTCTTGCCAAAATTGTTGGAGATTGGCTTTATTTCCAAGAATGCTGCAAAGATACTAGATATCCCTTTTCTTTGTAGATAGAAGTTTCCTGAGCCATTACCAAGAGCAAAATGCCATCAGGCATTTTTGTCCTTATAGAAGGAGTATCCTAGGAATCAGGGAAAGAGTTCCCTGAGACAGAAATGTTAGTTTCCTAGCAGAAGTATTGACACACATCCTCTCCTCTCTGCTCATGCAGGTGGTGTAGAGGTGTGGTGATCGAGGTTGCATAAAGGGTCCGCCATCCCTCCCAAGGTAAATGAGAAATAATCCAAGAGAACTACCCATAAAAGTCAAAGGGATCTGAAATAATGGAACTCTGGTATCCATAGATGAAGCAATCTTGAAGGTATTGGCTCAAACTTCCTTGCAAAAAGGAACTCTCTATTCAACTGTAAGCAGTGCTTCCAGCTGATAGCCTTCAACTATTAATGCCTTCAGATTTTACCTAGTTTTTCCAAATGAGTCAATGTTTTATTTTGTTTTATTTTATTTTATTTTTATTTTTGTTTTATCTAGTCCAACCAATGACTATCTAATGTTACTAGACTCTGGCCATTTTGAACAAATGCAAAATTCTTTTAAAAGGCAACTTCCCTTCTAGTGCTTTTCACGGGACTAAAATTTGCAGCACTGCAGTTTGAGCTTTTCCTTCTCCAATCCTGCTTCCGTTCTGTCTTTCCTTTCACAGATACCAGTTCTGAATCAACATCTGAAGGCTCCTGTGGCCCAGGTTTGATTCTTCTCCCTTTTAACTTTCACAAGCATTTACCCTCTGCCACCCCCCAATACATGTCTGCTTCCCAGAAAGCCCACCGAATGCAATAGCTTTACTAAGATACTTACCTTGCCAGAGAACCTTGAATCCCCACCAGCTGAGTGTGAATGGATCACAGTGAAAGAGTTCTAGGAACACTTTGCCACACACTTTGGCTGGTGTCTCTTTCCCACCTGGAAATGATTTAATATTTCCTTAGGCAAAGTAGGAAAGTTAGCCAAGCTTGAGTTATATTCAATATGCTCATCCCAAGAGTAGCCTGCAAGGAAAAGGCTACACTCCCTTCTGACAATAAAAGGCCATGGGAGGCAACTAACATAGGACATTGCTGAGGACAATGTGGCAGAGAAGGTAGATAATGAAAAATTTTCTTTAATTTTCAATGATATAGAATTATCAGTGGGAATTTGTTAGTTAGCTAGTAACTGCATTTCTCTGTTTTGCTTGAGGTGATAGGTGCCTACTTAACTGAGCTCAGGTTCATGACACAGAGTAGGGGTAGCCAATTCCACTTTCAGAGATGACCCATAAAACAGTGAGATCCACCCTGGTTTCTCCTCTTCCAAAGGCTCTACACAAATGCTGAAAGGAATTTTCAGAAATTACATGTTACAGAGAGTGTAGACTTTGACAGCTGGTTTTAAATGACTGTAGACCAAAACCCCTCATACCCTTTTCTAAATCCCACTGACTAGGGATATCTGCACTAGATTATTAGATGAGCAAAAATAAGATTAAATTTTAGTTTTGCCACTTAAATTCCAGCATTTATTTGTTTTAGCACCAAGGGTTACTCTGAGTGGTATAAGAGTCATTCCAAAGGAGGTGAATTAAGTAATTGCCCATGTCAACTAATGAAACAGTCACAGTCTCAATGGCTACAACAACAGGTCAATAATATCCAAACTCCAGTAAGAACTGACTCTACCAAATTTCATGAAAATTAACCAGATATGGCCAAATCATCCTCCCATCATTTTAACAAATTTAAACTCCAGCAGGAGATTATACATTTCTTCATTTTTTCCAAAACTCATAAGACTTTTAATTTTCTTTATATCATCCTTCCCTGTCTTACTTTTGGAGAAACCGGCAGCGAGTGGGGGATGATGAAGGGAGAATGAATGAGCCGGTCTTGCTCTCTTTCCCACTGCACGTGCTCCAGCCGCTGCTCAGACCTGAACCTGAGGCAGCAGGAAAGCTTCAATTGGGTATGGTGAGAGACTTAAATTAAATTAGGTAAAATTTATTCTGAGTTTAAAAAATGAATATCTGTGCATAGTAAATGATCCAGAAGGAACAAATCAGTGTATATTGAAAAAAAAAAGTTAAGTTGTTTAAAAATTCTTGTCATAGAAGCATCAATTTCCCACCCGTGAGGAAACCACTTTGAAAAGTAACGAGTTTCTTGAGGATTGTTTCAGAGGTTCTTCTTAAACACTGACAAACAAAAATGACAGCATGATATATACATTGTTTAGTATTTTGCTTTTTTATTTAAAAATAATTTCATTAAAATATACTTTGGGTACCATTTCACATCAGTGAAGTTCTATGTCATTTTTGCTGTCATTTTGTCTGTGTTCTTTGAATGGCACTATTTAACCATACCATTGCTAAAGCATTTGTCAATCTGAAATTTGTAAATAAATAATTCAACATTTTTAATTAAAAATTATTTAATAATTTTGCAAATGTCATTTTTCTCAAATGCAAAATTACCTGTAGGATAATTCTGAGCAAAAGTTGCTAGGACAAAAAGCATATACATTTATATACATTCAAAGTTTTGATATTGTTAAATTGTCATAGATATTTTTCTTATTTACAAGCAGTAACATGTAAATCAACCTGTTTCTCACTCTTTATAACACAGGCTTTTTAGTTTTTCAACCTGAAAAATAAAAAGTAGTACCAACATGAAATATTAATTTACATTTTTGTTCTTGTAAATGAGGTTGAAAATCTTTTCACATTTGAGAGCCATTTATATTTTTTAGCACTCTATTTATGTCATTCAACTCCTTTTTGATGAGGCCAGATGTCCTTGTGAAATATGTAAGTGCAAGAGTGTAAGAAATAAACTCTGTAATGATTCAGTTGCATGAGACATTGGTGAGGATTTTAGAAGTCTAGTGGCCTGGGGCATTCTGGGATATGCACATACTGCACTCGGGAATATCCTTCCAATATGTTCACTGGAGGACACAGAAAGCTACCAGTTTCAAGTAGTGTCCAAAGCAAGAGAGAGCCCTGTGGCATGTCCGTGCTCTTGAAAAGTCTGTCTTGTCTTTTGGCACATGGCCTAGAAAAGAAGGTATTACTTTATCTATCAGGTTGGATAAGAAGCAACACACTGTATAAATGAAGGACTGCATTCTGGATTGAGCTCTAACAGATGTTTCAGACTTGATTATACCTATCACTGATACAACAAAACTATTTCCTCAAGCCACATCCATGGGCTAAGGGACTTTTTCCAAAGATAAATAGGTAGACAAGGAAATGTGGGTCTAATTCTTAAACTAGTAAACAGGGTATGTGCACACTAGTGAAAAGTGGAAAGCTGCTCTATCATAGCCACACTGAGGAGGATCATTAAACAAGGATGTGGAAGGAAAGTCTTTCCAAGAGACAAAGAAATGGGTTCTGCCTGAAGAAAAAGATGAATGAGTTATATACACCAAATGCTCATGATTAAATAGACTGAGTGGTTGGTCAAAGGCCTGAGAGGAAGAAGATTTAAAAATTGGAATAATGGAATTATGAGGTTAACGAGGCCACAATAATTGTCAATTTTGTTTCTTGTCAATGGCAAGAAAAAGCAAATATTTCAGAAGGTTTTCTCAGAGACCTAGTAAAAATAATGACATAGCCAGCTTCTGTCTTCAACCACTCAAATGCTCATGTAGTTAATGCACTAAGAGAATGGCCCAGTGACAGTGATGAGGAATTATGTGGGACCACTGACATAGCTCTTTCATGTTGGGGCTAATCTAGGTACTACCCCTGTTGAGTGTCCAGCTTCCTTTGAGAAGGGACTGATGCTGAACTCTCAAGCCAGGCATTTGGAGCCTTGGTGATCACATCAGTACCATCCTACCTTAAAGGGGACAGTAATTCTCACAAATCAAAATGATTCCTACCCCAAATACCTACCTTCTCCACCTATGATACCTCCAAGAGCAATATCCAGTACCTAAGGTCTTACAGCATGTCTGTAATTCCTTCTTTGAGATGGTATCCTACACAAATTACTTCAGACCAAGAGATGCAACAACAGGTTCATTACCATGTGTGTCCACCACCCTGACAATGAACCTGAAAACTTGGCTGAACAGTCTCTCAGATGCCCAACTAAGGAACAAATCAGGGGCACCCTGCATTGTTGGATCATTCTTCTGCAGAATGCACCGTAGTCACCACATCAGTAATTACATTGTAACATTGTATCACTAGAATATATAGGTTTGGACACAAATGGTAGAAGAGTGCCTTTTTCCTTACATTTTTATTTGTGTATCCTTAATATTTCTTCCACACATCCTTAATATTTTGTAAATTTGAGATTCTAATTCCTGATGATGGTGGTGGGTATGTGGGGTGGATAATTTAGCTAAGGAAGACAGTAAGGGCCTTAATGTATGTTAATATATAACTAACATCAAGGAACAAGAGGGTAAAAAAAGGAGTCACTCCTCATTCTGGAATGATTAACACCAATCATCATAAAGAGCTAGAGTTGCTAATACACAGAGGGCAAGGGAATACACACATGGAATTCAACACAATTATTAGGGTGCCTCTTGATGTTTCCAAATTCAGTTTTAACTGTAAATGGGACAATTTCAACAACTGCAATGTTATAAGAGCAAGGCCATTAAAATCAATAATCTAAGTTGTATGTTAGGAAACTAGAAAAAAATTAAATCAAAAATAAGCAAAAGAAAAAGAAATAATAAGAATTAGCAGAAACCAATGTAATTGAAAATAGGAAATCAACAGAGAAAATCAATGAAACAAAGAGCTGGTTGTTTTAAAAAATCAGTAAAATCAGTAAGCATCCAGTTGGCAAACTAAGAAAATAGAAGAGACACCACTAATAACAAAAATGAAAGCAAGGACATTGCTATAGATTCTACAGACATTAAGACAATAGTAAAGGAATGCTATGTTTAACTTTCTGCCCACAAATTTGATAACCTAGATGAAATAGACCAATTGCTTGAAACAAACAAATTGCCAAAACTGAGACAAAAGTAAATAGAAACTCTGAATAGGTCTATGTTAATGAAAAAACTTGGATTAATAATCGATAGCCCTCCAAAATAAGAAGTATCAGGTTTGGTGAATCCTACCAAAAATTTAAGGAAGAAATTATGCTAATTCTCTACAATCTCTTTCAGAGGATAAAAGGAAAGAAAGTACTTTTGAACTCATTTTATGTGGCCAGCATTACCTAATGCCAAAACCAGACAAAGGTATTATAAGAACTACTTACCAAAATCTCTAATATAAATAAACATGGATGCAATAACCCTTAACAAAATATTAGT
The DNA here is from genome assembly GCF_019186645.2 of Phyllostomus hastatus. NCBI lineage: Eukaryota > Metazoa > Chordata > Mammalia > Chiroptera > Phyllostomidae > Phyllostomus > Phyllostomus hastatus. The sequence goes on along the minus strand of NW_025333709.1, from coordinate 27,813,007 downwards.
AGACTGAATCCAGCAATGTATAAAAATAACTATAGTTCATGACCAAGTAGGCATTATCCCAGATATACAAAGCTAATCCAACATTCAAAAACCAATTAATTCAACTTATCACTTTTATAGGCTAAAACAGAAAAAAATCACATGGTTACACCAATAGCTACAGAAAAAGCATTTGAAAAATGCTTTTTTCAAATTGCATACCCATTCATGATAAAAAGTCTTGAAAAACTAGAAATATAGAAGAACTTCATCAACCTGATAAATAATACCTACAAAAAATGTGCAGCTAACAATTAATGTGATGGTGAGAGACTCGAGGCTTTCCCACTGAGATCAGGCTCAAGGCAAGGGTACCCCTCTCATTACTTCTTTTCAACGTCATGCTGAAAGTACTAGCTAATGCAATAAGATAAGGAAATAAAGGGGATACAATTTGGAAAGAGAGAAATAAAACCATCTTTTCTTTGTTTACCGATGTAATGCTCCTCTATGTAGAAAATCCTGTATAATTGACAAGAAAATTTAGGCAACTACTGAGTGATTACAGCAAGGCTGCAGGGTACAGTTAATGTACAAAAGTCGATCACTGTCCTGCTGTCTTATATACCAGCAATGAGCAAGCAGAATCTGAAGTCAAACATGCAATGCCATTTGCGTTAGCATCTCGTGTGGGATCTGGAAGGGTTTAGGTGAGCTGGCACAAAGCCCACTTTCATGTCTCTAGCTCTACAAAATTCCAGAACAAGAAAACAAGCAACAGAAAACAAAATAAATTGGCCCCAAAGAGTCAAGATCTTGGGTAAATCCTTATATTTGAATAACACCTTGGTGTTTCTTAAATAACATGTCTCATTTATTCTTTCTAGTAAAATGCTTTAAAATCAACATGCTATGTTCCACAGTCACCATTTATTATATTTATTTCTATTAAATATATCATTATTTCTCATTTATTAAAATAACTAAACTTCAGAGAGCTTAAGTTTCCTAATATAACTTATGCCTGATAACATTTCTTTGAAAGTCAAAGATGACACTGAAAAGGAAAATAATTTAATGACCCATGATTAAGTATTAAGAGATAATATACCCTAAATATGAGTTTGTTATACATAAAGTCTTCACAAGGGGAAAAGAGGAGGTGAATGTGATGGTTGTTTTCTGTCTCACCTTGCCTAGGCTATAGTACCACCCACCTATTTATGCAAACACTAATTTAGATGCTGCCCTGGGGGTATTTTGTAGATTTGATAACATCTCCAATCAGTTAACTCTAAGTAAACAAAATTTACTTCATAATAAGGGTGAACTTATTTGAAGTTGAAGACCTTAAGAGCAAAACCTAAGGCTTCATTGAAAACAGGGGATTCTGCCTGAAGACTGCAGACTCAAATCCCACCCCTATCAGCCTGGTCTATGGATTTTGGATTTGCTAACTTTCAGAATCATTTATGCCAATTCCTTAAGAGAAACAAACCCTCTCTCTCTCTCCCTCTTTCCCTCTCTCCCTCTCTCCCTCTCCCTCTCCCTCTGTCTCTCCCTCTCTGGGTATATGTTTAACTGGTCTGGTTTATCGAAGAACCCTGACAGATACCATGAGATATATCCATACTGACGTAGTTCTATCACACTAACATGAGAGAATTTCGTACAAAAATATCTGAGAAATGTCTACTGCCCCTTACTATACCACACAAATAAACTCTGCACTCACTCAAAAGGCTCCTACAAGCCACCTGCAATTATAACTCCTGAAAACAATTCCCATAGGTAGGTGTTTATATTTTGAAGAATTTGGTAGGAAGAACTACTATCTTAGAATACAAGAATGTCACTGCTGGAGACATCAACAGTCCAGAAACCATGAAGGGATAGTGTCCACACTACACTTAGAGGAGAAAAGACACTAGGTAGGAGCAGAGAGACCCCTGTGTTTAACAGTTAGAAGAGCAAATATGAAACACACTTAATTAGGCAGGCTAAAAATACATTGCACAAGAAAAAACTGAATTTAATAGTTATATGATACAGGAAAAGAATTACACAAAGGACATACAGAATCTATTAATTTTATAATAAAAGGATTTAAAAGCCACTGGTCCAAATCTCAGCTTTTCCAGGGTGGCTTTGGAAATTCTAGAGCTACAAGGGAGCCACCAGGTCAGCTGAAACTACGTAGTGAGTTAAATTAGTTCCAGGTGAATGTTAGGAAAGGCCTAAAATAGGTGAAACCAAACGCTTCTCCACAGGTAACTAAGTTGTGGTTAAAATAGTGTAGAAGCAGTAATAGAAAGGTAGAGAAACCTTACTACAAAAAATCAGAGTAATTACTGATTGCAGATGGAATGAATGACAACAGGGACATGTATGATGTAAGCCCTGGCTGGCGTAGCTCAGTGGATTGAGCGCGGGCTGTGAACCAAAGTGGCTCAGGTTCGATTCCCAGTCAGACCACATACCTGGGTTGCAGGCCATGGCCCCCAGCAAGCGCACATTGATGCTTCTCTCTCTCTCTCCCTCCCTCCCTCCCTTCCCTCTCTAAAAATAATAAATAAACAAAATCGTAAAAAAAAAGAAAGACAACAGAGACATGTATGATGTTATCAAGATTAAATTACTTACAAACATGCCAAAAGGTAAGCTCACAGGACACCCTGAGATGTGCAGGGCTCAATGTTCAGGGCCCTAAGTATAATCATTTGAAGATACAGTGAGAATCTTGAGTGAGTCCAGAGTTCAAATAAGGAGGCTGAAATAGATTACAAATGTGGTATATTAGAGAAAATAAACAAATATGATAATATATATAAATTCTCTTTGTAAATAGTAACACATTTCTTGTTTATTATTGTAACTTTTCAAAATGTATCAAATGCATGGGAAACTTTTTAGTCTGAGGAAGGTAATTTCAGTGTCAAATTTGCAAAAGTTTTTTGTTTTGTTTTGTTTTTTATCAGAATATCATAACCCATTTGTATTCATCTTTAAAACCATTTACTTTGGGGCTATTCTGAGTAGCAACATGGTAATGGAAATTATGGGTATTTCCAGAGAAGCTGAAGTGTAAGAGGAAGCTTATTATTCTTTGAAATTCCTTGCTGATTTTCCCTATTGAAATGTTATTTGATTTTTGCCACTGACTTACCACAGCATGGCAGTTTTAGCCTGAGGAGATTAACACGATAATTCTTCACAGACTCATTTTTAGGTTTATCATTTGGGTTATTATTTTAGAAATTAGACTTCTGTATCCTGATGATCAGTAAAAAAGCAATAGTTCAAAAGCTGTGTGGGTGGTAAGGGACAAATGTATTATTTATTATAAAGGCCATGGATATTGCTCCTGCTGAGTAGATCCTCCTATTGTTTCCCACCTAAGGCTAGTTAATTGGCTGAATCTTGTTGCAGAGAGGAGAATTTGTGGAATATTACCACCACAGGAGATATATAAATAGTAACTATTCACTTGAACACACATACAAAGAATCAAATGTGGAATTTCATCTGAAGAAAGGTTTCAGGTAGTAAAATACATTTCAGCTCTGGTTCACCATTCTTAAAGGAGCCACAGACCTATGTTCTCAGCTGGTTTTCTATTAGTTTACAGGAACTGTATTTGGGGAGGTAGCTGGATTCGTATACTTGAATACCTTCAAACATTAAACTGATGGGGGTTTTGGCTTTTAGGCTCATGAATCTTTGAAGTAAAAAAATTTTATTTAAAGCAAACAGAAGATTTACAGTGTTTTGGTTATTAACACTAAATATTGTATTTATAACTCTCACATGTAAAAGTTATGTGCCAGAATTGGTGAGATGTGCTATATTGATTGTCAAATTCATTTCTTATACTAATCCTAAAGAGTTAGAAACTATTATTATCTTGATTTTTTAGATGAGTACATGAAGAACCAGAGAAGTTAATTAATGACAAAAGTTGTGAAGTTGAGTGATGGAGCTTAAAAGTGAACCTAAGCATGTATCACCACAGCCAGAATTTTAAAATATGTTATTGGTGATGAGTAATTGAGAAAGCATTACGCTACCCTTTTACCTAAATGCCTTTGCTACTTATTAAAGAATTTAAAACACCTTTCTTATTGCACAGCAAGACACTGTGCTCCACTGTACTCTTATTGCACGTAGGATCACTGGATGATTACTTTTCTGGGACCCCATGTGTTGCAACTTCTATGATACCTACTTGCCATTTTCTACTGGATGACAGCTCTGGAAGATGCATTTCAAGGAACTCATGTCCACTGCACCCACAGTGCATGTCAGGCTCTGGCTGTCTGGAATTTCCCACCCTTGGCTTGTCCTTCAAAGGCCCATTTCACCTCAGCGGGTGGGTGTGAATTGGGTAATTGATTTGGGCCACCGTTCTGATGACTGCAAATCAGGGGTGCTAAATGAACCTTCATATGAGTTTGTCATGATGATTCCATGAGACAATAAATGTGAAATGCTGAGCTCAGTGCCTGAAAGACACTAGCCAGGAGCAGCATCAGCAGCAGGAGAAGAAACAAGTGTAAAAATGGTGGTTGTAGAGACATGGGGGTAGTTGTCGTAAGGTCTCTAGCATACTTTCTCTGATTCTAATTTAAGAAGGCAAGAAAGGGTCATGGACAAAAGCAAAATGAAAGAAGAATAAAAAAGGGGGAATTATTTTTGAAGTCTTAGGTAAAGGAGTAAAGAATACATCAAACAGTTTGTAGTAAATTTCTCACTCCTTGATCATCTTATTCAATGTGTTTCCCCAGGATGCCTTCAAAGAAATGGGATTATTATAAACTGAGTCAAAATAGGAGTGAGGAAATCAGAGAAGCCTTTTTCAAATAAGGAGTTGGTGGCAAACTAAAGCCAAATGTTGCTGGCCAACACAGCATTTAAGTGAACGTGGAGGTAACAGGAAGATATTTTTAAATTCATGTGATTCCAGTGGAGTTATTCTGTTGAGAAGAAATTTGTATTCTGGTTTTCAATTTCGAAAATGCTTTTCATATATTAACTCTTTTTTTTTCTTTGCCACACAAGTGATGGTCATGGGAAAGTTTCTATATTTATTTTCCATCAAGAAATTGTGGCTTGCCACAGAATCACTTATCCAGAACCAGGGCTACAGTAATTTTTTTCTCACATAGACTCATTCTTTCATTTTTGTACTTTTTATTCTATATTGTTTAACACTCTTCCACTCATGATATAGAGATCACGTGATTGTTGGATCTTGTCCTAGACCTTTTCTAAAACAGACCATTTCTATAACAGATCATTTCTCAAGTTTGTAAATGAAAATATGGGGTAAATGCATAAACACATATAAAGTAAAATCTTTGCTAAATATTAAAAGTTCTACTGGTATCTTTCTGAGAACCAGTGTTTTCCAAATTTGACATTTTTCTGGTTTCCACAAAGAAAAGCAAATGTATATTCAATGACTTGAATACATAATCAAATAGATTTCAAAAAGAAGTCAAATGCTTAATCACAAACCATTATCATATGTTTTATTTAAGTTTCTAAACCCCATCAATAAAGTCTCTACTGAAAGATGAAGTGAAAAACAGAATATGCCTTAATGACTCATTAGCATACATTTTCAAATTTTAGATATCAATTGTGTATGTATACATATACATTTTATGTTCATATTTTTAAAAATTCTTCCTCTTAGTCTATTCATTTTTCAACTCATGAGAATTCATTTTTTGCACCATCAGAGGATACAATGAAAAATTTTATTATAGGTAAAATAAACACTAGCTATAAAATTACTTTGTGAATCTAAATATTTAGTAGTGATCTTCAAATCTAATCAATATTTTCACAATTCTACTGCATTTTTACGTTATCTTTGCTTGCATGTGATAGTAATAAGCCAAAATGTTTGTCCTGGTTTGGGATTTTCATGAATTTTAAGAAATCAATGTGCCTCTATTTTCTCATAGAAAAATAAATCTAATATGAAAAGAGGTGTTAATTGAAAAGGTAATCTGTGTGACTAATCCCAGAAAACATACCTTGGAAGTTGCATGTTTTTTTTTTTCTAAAAGATTTCAAGCACCGTTTAATGTTTCCTCATGTGAGTTTCAGTAAATCACTCTCAGATAACATAGCTCTTGACAGTGAAGGTGAGTTTCTCCTCAGGTGGACATTACTTGTGCTGTGTTTTCTGTGCTCACAGCAATAACTTGTTTCTTGAAGGGTCAACATTTGCTACATGCTAATTAGAAAAGGTGCATCTCCATAATATTCTTATTCTGGTGACTGCTAAAGTGGTCAAGAATATATATCCCTCAGATTTATTTCTAAACATTCCTTGGTTATTTTATTCATTGTTATATGAAATCATAAGAACAATACACTTTTAAAAATTATTCATAAACCTGTGATCAATCAAGTCAACATGACAACCAGTTTTTGCTCCAACCTGCTTCATGTGAGTACAAAATTTAATTAGTTATAATTATGAATAGCTTTCCAATAGGTTTTGAAGTTCTTGATATTTTAAATACCTCAGCTCTCAGAAGATGCAAAAATAAAACTTTAAACATAAATTTCTGTGAAATAATTAAGCTAATTTTAGACTTGTCTGTGGCTATTCTTGTAAAAATAAAGTAAAACGAATTTAGTTACATGCCGGACTGGTTGTTGCATGTGGCCTTTATCTGTTTAGCACCTATATTCTGGCATAATGTGCCATGGAAGAATATAAAGCATTTCTACTTCCAAAATAAAAATATCATTAAATATCATTGCTCAGTAAGAGTAAAGCTGTAACTGCAGCTATAGCTGTACAAACAATAAAATAAGCAGTTAGAGTACTAATTAGTACATTTTATAGTAAATTGAAATAAGAATTGTCAAGACACCATGCTGCAAGGGTGAGCTGTATATCTCAACTGGCATTTCAGAAGGCCAATCAATCATTAATTAACTTTTTTTATCCTAACAGAGAAGTCCTCTTCCAATGATGGATATCTCAGGAGATTTGCTCTTCAACACAACAGAATACCAAGTATCCAAATAGATTGTTTATCTGAATCCAACATTCAGAGGCATTCATCTGAGAAGCAGAAAGCATTTTTAACAATACTGTTAGTATGAGTATGTTGTCCGAACGAAAAACCCTTGTCAAAATAGTCAAGACTTGTCAACCAGAGTTAAAACCTTGAGCATTAATTATTTCAGTGTGTGCCTTTTTCTCATTTTTCCCCAGGTTTTCTTTTCTTCCTCAGGTGCCATCAAAGGCTAAGGTAGAGATTTAAGTAGCATGCTCAGCACAGCTAAGCCTCCAGATTGTCAAGCTATTTATGAATACTTGAGTAATGAGTCTCCATGAAGTTTTATTTCTCCCTTCTTTGAACTTTTCTTATTCTGAGTTCCCATAGGTTTACCAATTTACAGTAAGAAATGACAGCCCAGTGATTAAGAATACAAAATTTGAGATAGATCTGAGTGGATATGCTAGGTTTTTTAATTGTTGTTATGTTTCGTTGTTACTTTCTAGTTAGATAAATTCAGATGAGACTGGCAAATGTTGTGATCCCCCACTGATGGGTAGGTCTCTTCTCCTTACAGACAGTGGGAGAAGGGAATGAAGTTCAGTCTATCTTTGGCTCATGACACCCGAGCAGACACATATCACTGCCTCTGGGTGGGAGCAATTAAGGGCCAGCATTCACTCTTCAGGAGGCCATATGTTTGAGAAGCTCCAGGCTTTGGATTCTCCCTTAGCCTGAATAATTGGACTGCCATAGCAAAAGCAATTATCCTACAGAATCTCCAGGACCTGCAGCACTTTTAAAAAGAAAGATAATAAACTTTTATTGTGTTAAAATATTTAGATTTTAGGGTTATTTTTCACCACACCACAGACTTGCCTGACCTGATAGACACCTAAGTTATTAAAACTTTCTGGTCACCATTTTCTCATTTGTAAAATGCTGATAATAAAACTTATTCTTTATAAGGCTATTTTAATAGTCCATTAATTTGAAAATTTATATTTAAAATACTCAGAAAAATATTTTCCCTTAGTAAAGGTCAAACGTATCTACCTTGCTATTATTATGTGGCATAGCACATACACAGCATCAAAATGGATACTCTGTTACCATGTCTACTAATATATTTGAATATTAAGAATATCCCAGTTTTCTTCAGTTTAGTCTTGGATGATCTACCACATAGAAGTAATCCCTGTGCTGTCCTTTGAATTTCTGAATATTTTTTACCCATATTTACAATTCCAACATTTAGAAAAAGAACCCAATTTTGTTTAGCTTGGAAATACTGACTCATTCATCCACTAACTCAACAAATGTGATGGAACACAAATTATATGCAAATAAATTCCAGGAGCATTACCAAGTTTACTTTCGATGTTAAACAAATGTTCTAAATTACTTCTTCAGTTCCTCCTACCCACCAAGCCCCCACAAAAAATCAGTACAGTATAATTTAGTTTCTCTCTATTTCCTGGGAAAGTCAGGATAATTTATTAGTGAGGATCAAAGTGAAAGGGGAAAATCTGCTATAATAAAAACAAGATGCTTGTTATAAAGGAAAATTAGGAGGAAATGCTTAATTCATATGCTCACATTCCAATAAATAATAGGAAATATAAAACATACTATTACTAAAGAGTAAGAAGAAATAAAGTGGTAAAGACAAGAAAAGAATGAATACATATCATACATTATTTCAGGATATGGTTCTATGAAAAGAGAGAAAAATATGAGGTCAGTATCCAGGGAATAGAACTATATAAGAAGAAATGGACAAAAGCCATGTTATGTAAATCTCTCTATATCTATCTAAGTAGGTAGATGATAGAAAGGCAGATAGATGGATAGATATCCATTGTTTTTACAATATTGCATCATAAACTACCTTGAAACTTTATGATGAACAATAAATATTTTCTCATATTCACAAATATGTGAGTTTCCATGCAAAGTTCTTTTACAAATTGAAATTTTAAGAATCTGCTGGAGTTTGAGTGGTGATGGCTACATTCAACTGGGATTGGTTCCAAACTGTGCATTTGGTCAAGTTGTCTTCAAATATTAGTCATTTTAGATCAAAGGCAACTGAAGATAAAATCTTTCTCTTTCTCACTCTCTCTCTCTCTCTCTCTCTAGGCAGAGATTGCAAGCATCCAGAGATGTGAATGGAAATAATGCCTCTTCTTAATATCGAGTTTCCAAATTAGCACATATCACTTTATGTCACTTATTCCCACACTTAAAGAAAAGTCACAGGGTCCAGTTCAACATCAATGGATTAAAGTAGTGTTCTCCTTCCCTGAAAGTTAGAGGAGAGTATGAATATTTGCTGAACAATGATATAATCTACCACATCAAGCAAAACTCTTGCCTATGTGTACCACTACATATACTAAAGAACACATTCATTGGTTCAAAAGAAAAAGAAAATTGAATAAGATTAGGAAGTTTCAGAACAAAATTTATTTCACACTCAAGGTAGATTACATAATGCTGCAACTATTCATTCTTGAATGTGCAATAAAGTCTCCATCTTTGATGTTTGCTTACAGTTTGTAAGCCATGAGCCTCCCTCTTATGTTTCTGCCCATATCTGAGTAAGCTAATAAGAAAATCCATGTGCTCTATTCTTTGGATCCAGCTAAAAGTTAAATTTTTTAACACAGTTCCTCTATGGAACCACCATAAAATTCCTAAACCAGTTCCCTTTTCTTGGTCTCTGAAGCCAGTTTTGATCAGCTGGGAAGGTCTTTCTGTATCTTCCTATAGAGGATACTGGCCTGCAGTATCCATCTGGGCTGACAATGTTCGTCGAAACACGAGAAAAACATACACAGAGACAACCAGGTCCTGTGGGGGAATAGGAACAGAAGGGCTACTCCTCACATGGGGAGCGCCTGTTCCCCCTCCAGAAAGGCTTTTTATTGGTTTTGTTTGAATAAGAATTCAGGTAAAAGCTCATTACTCATTGCTAGGAAGTAAGAGTCCAACAATAGATAACAAGGAAGTCTGAGGGCCTATTTTGAGTCAGGGTCAAAGAGCTGTAAAACTTTGAGGAACAAACTTACTTCTTCCTTGGACCCTTATCATTCAGCTGAGAGCCTTCTAAACAAAGCAGGTTTCACAGGATTTTACACATTCTTTCTTAGGCCTGATCACCCGGGGAACCCGTCCTTTTCAGCAGAGCTGCACCACTCTGTCATTGTTTCAGGCTTAGGCGGACAAAGGGAACTAAGGCATCCAAGAGATAAGGAGACTTTCTCCCAGACGATGAGGATTCAGGCTATATCACAGCCGAGGAGTGAGGGTCCCTCACCCCTTTTTGCTGTAGCCCCCAAAGTCCTTTCTTGGGGGACTTTCACGTGATCATGCCTGTCTTAGGTCATTCCCCCCTTGGGGAATCTTACCCGTCATTGGCTAACCGACCAAGCATTGGGGGTCAGTTATAAATGAAGCAGCAGAACCAGCGCTCCTGCCAGGGAGATAAGCTTTTGTCTCCTTGCTGGCTTATGGTCTAAGGCCACTCCCTCAGCCTTAGCCTTGGTGAGGGTTACAGCTTCTGATACCAGGTAGGGCGGCCCCCAATACTGCCCTGCTCTTCCAGAAAGTCTCATTATAGTATTTTTATACCCTCTTGGTTCATCTGTAGCATCATCAGTTTAAACATCCAAATCAAATTTTAGATGGACGTTTATCTTGTCCAAAGTGTTATACAAGCTGTTTTTTTCTAAGTACATTCAAAAGACCATCTGGGGATTGGATTAAAATATATTACTGAGGTCTGCTTCAAACTCAATAAATAGACACTAAACCCAGATTATTAAAAATAAACACTATTGTAACTGAACCCAGGTTCAGCAGTCTGCCACCATAAAAGCCAAAGTTGTGAGACAAATGCTGGTTAGAAGAAAAGAAGTTTCATTAGAGTGCAAGCATCTCCAGAAAATGAGTGGACTCCTGTTGTCAAAAAAACATCTTAGTATCTATGGTCAAACCAGCAATTCTTATACAGAATTTCTGGGAATTCAGAAGAAGAAAATTCCTAGGGTGGAACACAGAGGTGCCATTTCTCTTGGGAGTAAGGGGAGGGGGTACTGGGAGGGGAGCCACACAGCTTCTTCCCAAGGTCACTGCCTTTGCTCTGGTGTTATCTTTCTATTTGCATGAGCATTCTTCTCTTCTCTGGACACCTGTTGTTTATGGTCTGCACCAGTGTATCTTCCAACTGCAAAGAAAACTGAAGCACAGGGTTGATTAAATACTTTCATTTGTTATAGAATACATAACCTCAATTACTTGCTGGGAGATACTAAATTATGGTTACAGCTTAACATCCTTACGCAGGCAGAGGATTTTACTAGGAAGGAGGGGAGGGAAAGCAGAACAAAGAGACTGGGGGAGGGGTTGAGATATGCAGGCACTGGCCTTCCTGATCCTGATATGGATCTTCATGGTCAATGTCCTTGAGTCAGAGGGACTCTGAGGTCAGACTGTTCCTTAGGTTTACACAGGAACTCAACTTGTTGATTCTAGTAAACTACACTTAGAAAACAAATTTAACATGTGAACTCGAGCTTTGAGAGAAAAATACAGTTAGAGTAACAAGTTGGGTTTAAATATTTACTAAGATTAATATGGGTACCTTTATAGAAATATAGTGTATTCATTCCCCATTACTATCAATAATTTTAATATAGAATAAAGCTAGAGAACTATAGCTGAAACACTATATTATGGTACATTTATCTGTCTTCTGTCCTTTATTTCCACATTCTTTACTCACATTCAGTGTCCTATGTTGATGAGTGGTACAACTCTCTTTGAAATTTCAACACCTAGGTCACTTATATCTGTGATGACAGGACTGAATTTTTTTTTAAAAAAGGTAAATATTATGCAGTACAGATTCACACAATATTGGTTGTGATCCATTGAATATATTACCTCTGCCCTGAACTTGAAAGTATGTTGATAGATCTGTCACACACCTTAAACCAATGAATATATAGGTCTTAAGCAAAATTGTGCTATGCTTCCAACATTCAAGTAAAATCTTTGTCAGCAAAAGACAATTTAATTTTAATAGTAGGCTGACCAATCTTTTTAGAAATGACATTATTTTCCAAATACTAAATTGTGTAAATGGAATTAAACTTAGTTGAATATATTCTTATTTATTCTGATAGAAATAAACAACTGGATACTTGGGAACATCTCAAATAATATTGTTACAAGATTACCTGCTATGTGAAGGTCACAATGAATCATTTTAAAGAATCACCAATCATATTATTTAGAATTTCTGATAATTACCTCCTTGATTCAACTTATGGTCCACAAAAAACTCAAATGCAAGACATCAAGACAATGTTGAGTATTTTTTATTGTTGTTCAATTACAGTTGTCTCCATTTCCCCCACTACTCTCCACTGCCCTACCCACCCCCCACCTCCCACATTCAATCCTCTCTTCTCTGTTGTCCTTGTCCATGGGTCCCTTATACAAATGTTGAGTATTCTTTATTCTACTCAGCAAATCTGATTCAGCAATTCTGTTTCTATCAAATTTGAGACTTTAACTGCACCCCTAGAAACTTTAGTTTTGTCACAGATCAAGTAGTTCATTACAAGCACAAGTTGGCTTCCCCTTGCCAACACAAAGCAATTCAAGCCTAAGGCTGAGGATTACTTCCTCTCAGTTGCTTCACTGCATTCACCAGCAATGGCACAAATCTCTGCCCTATTTAACTACCATTTTCATTGCCAATATGTCTTAGTTTCATATTTGAATTTTTTAACTTACTTATGCCCTGCTTCATTCCAATAGCAAGACTTGAAAATAATGTTTGCAACAGCAACAACTACTGTTTCAAATATAGTGGAACTTAAATTATTACATTTTTCAAAATAGATACAGAAATTAAATTGCCTATAATGGAATTTTGCATAGGGGAATTCATGATTAGAGAATGATTTTGGCTTTAAGAATTTCTAGGCCAGTGTATAGACATAGACTAACAATAAAAACTCTGAGCTAGGAAGCAGCATCCCATACCAATAAAGCATATAATGAATAAATAAATGTGAGAGCAAAGAGGATTCTTAGAACCTAGGAAAAGAGAAATTAAGACTCAGCCAGGTAATATATTATCTTCTCATCTATATTAAGTCTGTATACATAAATGTATACACATATGTGTAAATACATCTATACATATGTGAATACAACTATACTAAACTTGAGAAAACTATGTTTTTACTGTTGGTTTATTTTCAACTAGTTATATTTATAGGGTATGTAAAGGTTAAACTTAAAAAATATCATCCCCCATTTTCTGCCATTAGTTACATTTCTTTATAATTTTTAATAGTTTTTTCCCACCATGCCCCTCAGTTACATTTATGTAACTTTGAGGAAAAATATGTGAACTTGAAAGATCTCACCTGATGAATGCAATCAAGTGTGCAAAACTTTGAGCCTCATGATATTGGTATTTTGAAAAGGTTGATTGATACAAGGCCAGGTAAGTGTGCTAAGTATCACAAAGGACATAAAGTATCACAAAGGACATAAAGTATCACAGAAACATAAATCGATTACTTAAAAGTTGTGATGATCCATGGGCAATTTTGTTTTTCTCCCAGTGGATGGTGAGTCATTTTAGGCAGAGGCTGATCTGACTTGGCATGTTTGTGTCCCTGACACTTCCAATCATACCTGGCCTGTAACGATGTCCCCTATATTTGTGTTGAAAAAAAAATGAGTAAGTCGATGAAAATGTTTAGTTCCTCAACTACCAAGCAGCTCTAATGTCAAGAGTTTGGGAGCAAACAAGACACATTTTGATGCTCAGGTAAAATAAGGTTCTTTTTGGCTTTTGAGTTGAGTAAGTAGCATATAACGTGATTGCCATTTAAAGGGAAAAACAATAGCTTCAAATTGTCAACCTCCGGTGAAACTGATTTAGAATTCTCGCCAGGTGGAATTCTAAAACAATGAATTTCAATTCCTCTCTCAATGGCAGAAATAGAACTAAAGACTGATATTACATTTTGTGTTTAACATTCCTTAGAGGCCTCGAGGCAATAAGCTTGTCAAGGGCAATTAACGCCTACTATACATTGAGATTGGACACTGTAACCAATTTTCTTTCAAGAAAAAAAGAGAGATTACCCTGATAATTTATAAAAATAATTTGTACAACTTATTTTATATTTTTTATTATAAAATATAAAACATGAAAAAGTTCTGTGCAATATTTGTATCTTATTATAGATAAATAGCCCTCTCATGCTTAAATATTCCTTTTTTATATTACGTGAATTATTTTGCCATCTGCATGGCAAATGTATTGTGTTTACAAATCCAAAAAGCTAATGATTGGAAAAGACTTAAGAGGTGCCATTTATATCTTCGGTGATGTTTTGTTTGACTTAACAAATTCGGACTGTTGCAAAATCTATGGAAGTGATTTGGGGACAGAAATGTCTAATGGACATGGTGGTCAGGTGACTCAGGTCATCTCTAATCTTAACTCACATGGTGGCAATATGAAAAGCAACTGGAGCCCTGGCTGGTGTAGCTCAGTGGATTGAACGCAGGCTGCGAACTAAAACATCACAGGTTCGATTCCCAGTCAGGGCACATGCCTGGGTTGCAGGCCATGGCCCCCAGCAGCCGCACGTTGATGTTTCTCTCTCTCTCTCTCTGTTTCTCCCTCCCTACCTTCTCTAAAAATAAATAAATAAAACCTAAAAAAAAAAAAAGCTAATGCATCATCATTAAAAAAAAAGAAAAGCAACTGGAAGTTTCATACACTGCTCCTATAAATTTAAAGCATAGCTATTTTGAAAAGTAGTGTGATTTTTCTTATAAAGTTGGAGATACACTTACAACCTAGCACTACAAGTTCCCAGTATTTTCCCCAAAAGAAATAAAAACATATTTTCATGCAATAACATGTATACATATGTTGATAGCAGCTTTACTGGACACAACCAAAATGTCCATCATCAGGGGAAATTTTTAAAAGCCATGGTATATTAATAGAATACAGTGCTATTTTATAATAAAAATAAACGAACTACTGCTCTGTGTGGTTTCAAATGTGTTATGCTGAGAGAGAGAGGCTCATCACAATAGAAGATAGAGTGTATAAATCCCATAAGAAAGTTAAAATTAATCTCATGTGGCAGCAAATCAGAGGTTTCCTAGGGCTGGGTGGGTGACTAGGAAGGAAATTTCTTGATAAAATGAAAATTCTCTATACTTTAATTGCAGTGGTACAAACATTTTTTTTTCAAAACTCAGGGAAGTATACACTTAAAATGAATGTATTTTACTGTTTATAAATTATAACTTAATAACCTTGATTAAAATTATATCAATTTCTGGTATAATAGGTATAACTCTAACAATATAGTTTGCCAAAGAATGTAGCTAAAATATACATTTATGTAAAAATGGTAATTTAAAATAAAAATTATACTACTATTAAGAACATTTTTGAAAACTTACCATGAAAAAATATTGCAACAATTGTTTGGAGTGCTTATTACACAAAGTACTTTACAGATAGTATTAGCACTTTTAGCTTTGACCACATAAGGAACCTGAGAAACAAAAAGTTTATAATTGAGGAATAAGAATTTAATTAACTTGCATATGTCCACAAGAGATTCAATACTGAATCAAGATATAAAATCCACAGCTCTCTGAATTTAAAGCCCAAAAACCATAAAAACTGAATAAAAGCTGAACCTGTAAACATTCTTGAAGAAAACATAGGGGGAAATTCCTGGAGTTGGTCTCAGCAATGATTTTTTGACTAGGACACCGAAAGCATAAGCAACAAATGAAAAAATTAACCAGCAGAACTAAACTACACCCAACAAAGAACCTGCACAGTAAAAGATGCAATCAATGAAATGAAAAGGCAAACTCCCAACTGGGATGCAGTGTTTGTAAATGATATATCAATAAGGGGTTACTATCCAAAATAAATAAAAAAATTCTCACCTCTTAATAGCAAAAACCCAAATAATCCACTTGAAAAAATGGGCAAAAACCAGAATTGACTTTTTCCAAAAAAAATTCAGTTGGCCAACAGGTTCAAGAAAAGTTGTTTAACATCACTAATTAAAAAAAGATGTTAATCATCATGGAAATGCAAATCCAATCCACAATGAGATGTTATAAAAAAATAGGAGATAATAAGTTCTGGCAAGAATAAGGAAGAAGGGAACACGTGCACTATTGGCAGAAATGTTAGCTGGTACATTATGGAAAACAGTATGGTGGCTACTCAAGGAAATTAAAAATAGAACTGTCATATGATCCAGCAATTTCACATCTGGGAGTTTATCCACAGGTAATAAATGAACAATGAAAATGTGATATACATACATATATATGTATAATTTAGACATAAAAGAGAAGGAAATTCTGCCTTGAGGACAAAATGCTAAGTAAAATAAGCCTCATGAAGAAATACTGCATGGTTTCACTTATATGGGAAATCTAACAACATTTTTTAAAAACCCATAGAAACAGAGAGGAGAAAGGTAATTGCCAGTAGCTGGGAGAGTGGGAAAGTGGGGAGAAATTGGTCAAAATGTAACAGGGCGCTGAACTAGAGGTCTTCAAAAACCGGCAGGGAGAGAAGAGCAGGGTCACTGAGAGTTACTTTGCATATGTGAAGAACTCAGCATGTTTTAGTAATGATAAGAGCTGTGCCTGTGCTCAGAGCCAGGGAGATGGGTGTGACTCTAACCCATGATGTGATGTAGACAGAGCAATCTGCTACACTGAGAGCAGGAAGGTGGTTAGCTCTACATCAAGGAGCCATGCTTGCTTCGACTGACAATGGCAGCCAAGAATAGCAGGAGAAACCAGAGTGCTGGCAGGTGTGGGAGGAGCTGGAAATGGAAGGAAGATCTGTGCTGGGATTTAAACCCAGGTGTGGCAGTCATGCCAGCTCTCTCTCTCAGCCATGCTGGGGCTCTGGACCATGTGGGAAGGTGAGTAGGAGAGTCATGAGAGGTTTTCTTTCTCTCTTTCTCTCTCTCTCAACCATGTGGCTTAGAAAGGAGCAGAAAAGCAAGATGTAGCAGTATTTCAGGGTCTTGGCCACACCACTTGAAAGGATGCAGGAGGATTCCCCGGCCCACCATGAGGATGCAGTTTGCGATTAAAAGCAGGAGCCTTGCTAGCTGAGCACAGCTGACTGGAGGAAACCAGGATACAGACAGGAATCCACCCAGCTAAGCTGCAGACTTCTGTTTCTTTTCCTGAGAGATGGTACCTCTGTCTGGCCTGGTTTGGCAACATAGGGCAAGACTGAGTGTTTGTGGGTATTTTTTTTTGGTGGGGGGTTCTAAAGTGAGTGAGATTTAATGGCAGAATTCTGCCATTTTTCTAAACCTGTATAACCTCTGAATAAATATTTCCTTTCCTTTTCATAAGACTCTGGCATTGGGAATCACAATTTTTGTTGGTTGTAGGCATTAGAACCCAGAGAAATAGAACCCAGCGGTTCTGTTACAAAAGGACGCAAATATTCAGTTAGAAGATAAATAAGTTTAGCATGGTGACTACAGTTAAAAATATTGAATTGCCTACTTGAAATTTCTAAGAAAGTAACCCTTGAGTATTGTCACCAAAAGAAAAAGCAACTTGATTGTGGAAATCATTTCCCAATGTTTGCATATATCAAATCACCTCATACTCCTTAATGGGGGTGTAACATTCTAATTTCTGCCAAATGTAAGATTCCATCTTAAATATTAGAAATAGGTTTTCTCTTTTATTTTTACTTTTTTATTTCTTTTTAAATTTATTTTATTATATTTTGTCCATTACCATTTATCTCCCTTATACCTCCACCCCCACAGTCACCACATTGTTGTCCATGACCATGAGGATTTTTTCCTTTTGGCCCGATCCCACCACCCTTTTTAATGACATGCTTTAAAAAAATCATTACATTCTAGTTGTATTAAAAATACAACAATTTCAATTTTTATTCATTCTCCTGCTATACCTCACAATCTAGATATTGAGAGAGAGAGCAGAAAATCCTAGGATTTGAAAAGTTTAAGGAACTTAATTTCACATTAGGAACCAATGTGAAAGAGCACCAAGGAGGCTGATAAAAACTCCTCACTGCCCAACAATTCCCTCCCTTCTAATAGGAGATGTTTTCTGTGGCATTTCTCTATTTAAATTTAAACCTGGTATTTTGCTTCAATAAAGGTCAGGGATCCCTTACAAGAGGTGTCATGGATATCAACTTATGAACATGTACATAGACCTGGATAATGTTTTGACTCCAGAGCAAAGGGGAGTTTTCCAAAGTCAGGCATGTAAAGCAATGGTTAAGACATTTTTAATGCAATTGTAAATGGGTGGCAGGCAATTTTCAAAGATGAAAGAAGCATTCAATGTTGAAATAACTTGTGCAAGGGAACAAAAGTGGTAGCAATAGAGTTTCCATCTGATTTCCGAACTCATGCTTATAACCACTGGAAAGCACCGCCTGGCAACTTAAATAAATTTGAATGATATTTTTTATTATAGCACACACGGATATACGAATGTGTACAGCTATTTGTGTTTACTAAATGACTCAGATTGCTTCATATCATGTCCTTGGGTTAATTTGGTCTTGATTTGTATACATGTGTTTCTCATTATATGCCATCTCAGGGTCAGAGATCAGTCATATATGTTTATTGCAACATTTCTCCCATTTTACTTTGCTCCTTTGCATATATTCACACAAAATGAAATTTGGACAGTAATGATTATCTACATTAACAGAAGCTAATAATGGACAAGTGAGAACAAGTTCTCACAAGTTTTATCATATATATGTGTATATATACATATATATGTAAAATCAGTGAAGGTTTAATAGAGAATAGTCTACTTAGTGGGCTCTCTCTTTTTCTTCTTGTTTTATTGAGTTATAATTGACATATAACTCTGTGCAAGTTTGAGTTCAAGGAGTGATTTCATATATGTATGTATTGTGAAAAGATTATCATGATAATATTAGTTAGCACATCTATCATCTTACATAGTCACATTTGGGGTGTGTGTGTGTGTGGTAAGAATATTTAAGATGGACTCTGTTAGTAACTTTCAAGTACACGATAGAGTACTTTTACCTGAGAGACAGCTTATGTGGCCATCTTGCTGACATCACTCTTTCCTGTACACACACATTCCACTAAACATTGGACACCATAAAGCACCTTTGAGAACTATGCCTATGAAATAACATTAAATTTAATTAATATTACATTAAATAGATTTGAAACTAATAATAAAGGTGCATATATTCTTTCAAATGAAGTGTTTCAGGTTTCTCCAGATAAATTCGCAGAAGTGGAATGGCTGGATCAGCTCCATTTTTAATTTTGTGAGGTAACTCCCTGCTGCTTTCCGCAGTGGCTGCATCAGTCTGCATTCTACCAACAGTGCATGAGGTTCTCTCTTCTTCCTGCCCACGCCAGCACTTGTTGATTTATTGATGACAGACATTCTGACAGGTGTGAGATGATATCTCATTGTGGTTTAAATTTGCATTTCAATGATGGTTAGTGACATTGAGCATCTTTTCATATGTTTATTGGCCATCTGTATGTCCTCTTTGGAGAAGTGTCTGTTCGGGTCTTTTTCCATTTTTTAATTTAATTTTTTTGATGTTGAGTTCATCATAGCTGTTATATATAATCAAGGCAACATTATTTACAATCACCAAAACTTGGAAACAACCCAAGTGTTCATCAGTGGATGAGTGAATAAAACAGCTATGGTGCATTTACACAATGGGATACTACTTGGCCATAGACAAAAAATTAAGAAAATCTTACCCTTTGCAACAGCATGGATAGGCCTGGAGAATATTATGCTAAGTGAAATAAGCCAGTCAGAGAAAGACAAGTACCATATGCTTTCACTCATATGTGGAGTTTAATGAACAAACTGAAGCAGAAGAGAGTTAAACTCATGGATATAGAGCAGGCTGACAGTTCTGGGGAGGGTTGGGGGTGGAGGGATTAAACAAAAGCAGGAAAAAAAGAGAAAGAACTCATGGACACGGATAACAGTGTGGTAATTGTATGGGGAAGTGAGGGGTGGAGGCGGAAGAAGGTATAGGGAGAATAAACGGTGATAAAAAAGGCAAGAATATGAAAAAAGAAGCTAGTAATAATAGCAATAATGAGAATTTTATTAAGTTTTTGAAAAGTTTATTAACAAAGACACCAGGAACCAAAACAAGCCTGGCTTGAAATAATCTTTGGGTCGCTGTGTTTGCATGAGCCATAAAGTTATTCTTAAACTGAAATTCCCCAAGAAGGGAATAATCTCCAATGCTCACTTAAGAAGAGTCCTGGAGGATGATGAGCACAGAATTAAATGCTGGGAGGCAGTAAGCAAACACACTGAATGACAGAAAAGAGAATGCCTCCCAGAGACAATGGCTGCTCTGTAGGAGTCCAGGATTGCTATGGACCAGCCGAGTGGGTGGCTTGCATTCTTCCCATTTACACATGAAGTTTTTAGTTTTCTGCCCTCGCTCCACCATTGTGAATTCAGTGCTGGGTGCAGAAATTCCAGAAACTTGAAAACTTAACTTGTTGGAAATAGGACACCTTCCCCAGGTATATCTATAAGAGAAACCTCTTTGGAAATAATGTTATTTTTAAAAGAAATGTGACATGTTGATTTTCCTTGATAAATTATTTAATAATTCAGCAAATAAAGTATATTGAAAATACACATGCTGGTCAATCACCATAACATATTAATATTTCCTGTCTTAGGTTCTTAAGTTTCCCTTAATGTTCTTCCATTTTAATTCACTGCTCTTCCAATACCTGGCATGTATGGATTCTCTACTACTCTTGAGCACTTACACTTATTGACAGACTCAATCCATAGCTATTTAATTTGATTCCCTCATCAAAGGTGATACTAGGATCAACTGAAAGCTCAGATGGGCTTTATCAAAATTGTAAGGCAAAAGGCAAAAGAAAACTTACATGAAATCATATGGTACATTGATGAGTTTACTTGAAAGAAATGAAATGACATGTCAGTTCTGGGAATGCATTAGCCTTATTTGCTGTTTACAACCAATACTAGATACTTTCTGTTGTTTAACATCTTGATGCTTAAGTGCTTAGTATATGTCACCACATGAATCAGTTAGGATTGATTGAAAGTATTCTTCTAACTAGCTTCCAAGAACCATCTGCAATAAGAAGGAAGTTATAGCTACAGGCTCAGAACTTGTAGCAATTGAAGGTATTATTGTATGTCTCAAAATTATACCACTCAATAAAGTCAATATCCTGGGGCATTAGAACAGGAAGTTTACTCACAGTCTGCAGTGTAAGTGGACAATTCAAAGACAAAATGAGCAATAAAGCAAGTGAGTGCTGTCGGCAAAACAATAATGTTAACTGAAACATTGGAACAAAAATAGACATAAGTCAGGAAACAACCATTTTTATGGATTTGACTCATCCTCTCTTGAAAAGCTGGGTAACATTAAAATATCATGGACATTTCAAGAATATATATAAAAAGAAAAACATTTAAAATGCATATATTCTTTGGTCATCTCTTACCATTTTTGGAATGTATCCAAAGAATGTAATCTTTCTTTTTTTTCAGATCTAACACAATGCCTGACATTTGGTAAGAATCCAAATTGTCTGTTGCATATGGAACACTGAGAAACTGTTAAGGAAGCAGACATAAGCTGAGAAAAACACTTTACATTATTTACCTAAATGTTCAATATTATTTCATATATTCAAGTACAGTAGGTAAAACAGTGCTCTCCCTCTCCAGATATGCCCACCTCCCGACCCCTAGAATATGTGAATATGTTATATTACATGGCAAATTTAAATTAGGACTGGAGATGAGATTAAAGTTGCCAACCTTGAAATAGGAAGATTACCCTGGATATTCAGGTGGGCTCAGAATAATTCCAAGTGTCCTTGAAAGTGGAACAGGTAAGCAGAGAAACCACAGGGAGGCAACTACAACACACAAGCCAAAGATGCTCCACATCTGACTTCGAAGACAGAAGAAGGGGCATGAGTCGAGGAATGTGGGCAACCTCTAGAGGCTGGGGAAAACAGAGATGGAGTCTCCCCAAGATCCTCCGGGAGCAATGCAGCTCTGCTGACCTCTTGACTTCAGCCCAATGAGATTCATGTTTGACTTCTAACCTATAAAAATTTTAGATAATAAATTTGTATTGCTCTAAATCAGTAAGTAGTATAATTTGTTATAGCTGATGATAGAAAACTGACAGGAAATAAACAGCACAAACCCCTGCTTAATTGATCTGTATTTGTCAAATGATTACTCTGTACCAGGTGGCATTCCAGTTCCTCAGGAACATGAGCCATAATGCCTGTCCTCAGGGACCTCACAGTCTAATGAAGAACAGGGGTAAATAAAGAGAACATTACAATGTATTGTAATTAATGTTATAATAGGAATGTATATGTGTGTGTATATATAATATATATAAAATATTATAACAGACATGACAGGTCAAGAAGGTCTGTGAGAAAGTTGTACCTCTGTGTCTAGAAGGATATATTGCCGGTGCCTTCTGAGTTCTTATGGAGATAAGGGCAGGAAATATGATTTTCTATTATAACAGCAGAAAATAAGATAGTTTTATATCCATGCCAAGCTTTCAGATATTGAATTAAATGATCTGAGAGAAACAACATTTTATACGTGCAACAGGCTTCACGGTTTCTGCCACGTTCATGCTCTAACAAATCAGGCAACTTGTCTTCAGCTTTTTTAAAGCACTGAGTGATTTGTCACGCTATTTAAATGACAATCATAGACACTATTACATTATTAGAAGCACCTATAATGTGCCTAAATTTGTCTTCTGGGCCAATGCATTATAAGACAGAATATCTGAGTTTAGTATTAATGTTTTAGGGTTTCTGTCTAGCACAAGCCAGACAGAGAAACGTCAGTCTAGAATTGCTGCTTTGCAGTCCTGTCTCTACGGCAGATCAGGAGTCCTCCCGCCTCCATTTGCATGTAGGAAAGTATCTGAATGAGGAGGGAGAAGGAGCCTGGGACTGGGAGGGGAAACAGACTGTAAAGATAAAACTCTGGCAATTAAGTTCTCCAACTGGGTATTTTTTTTTTTTTTTACTTTTCTGGGGGCCATTCCTTTTTTTTTGAAAATGCAAATGAATTCTCTGCATTCGATATGTGGTTATTATTGTTATTGGATTCGCCTATGAATTCACACTGCTATATTTGCTTACAATCATTTCACAAAATGTGACATAGATCATTCATGTTTACCATAAACTCGTACAATGTAGATTAATGGAACTATTTTTTGTATCTATGATTACCATTGATTGCCCGAGTCTTATAGTCAAAGACAGTTGAAGCTAGGACATTGGCCCCCTATTGTGGTGAAGAATGCAGTCCATGAGCCCAGACTGACTGTCTTCAAATCCTGCTTCAGCAGATAATTCCCTGTGTTACCTTTTACTAGCTTCGCTGTACCTGTGTGTTGGAGGTTAATAATAACACTTTCCTCAACAAGGTATAAACAAATACTAAATTTTACTTAGAATTGTTTCTGACATTTAATAAGGGTTACTTATTCGTTAAGTAAATAAAATGGAAATTGAATTCAAATGGCCTTAATTATATGTACAGAATTGAAATTCTGCGTCCTTTATGTTCTACCATTTTATATTTAAACATGACTGGGATGCTTTCACAAACATCTCTTCAATCATTCATTTAATGTGATGAGCTAGATACACAGTGGAACATAAAACTGATGCAAAAAAGTTTGGACCTCACAGAGCTTGCAAGTCAGGGCAGGTACAGGTGCGCTGCAGAGGATGACGAGAACGGTGCACGCCCGCCAGGGAGAGCAAAGAACAGAGGGTGCTGTTCGCAGTCACGGGCTGTGGATGAATAAAATTGATGAATAAAATCTATTTTAAGATAAAAGGTAAAACAAATTCAGTCAATCATCCAGATCAAAATTTAAACACTGATGTTCTTTGATGACTACGTCACGCTGCGTGTGTGAGATGACATTAAGGTAGGCACCGCGGCAAAACAGCCCTTCTTGCCAGGAAGTCCTTGCTGTATTAGACTCAAATGTCTTTTCTGCTACATTGAGTTCATTTTCTCTAGTCTGCACTCTGGATGCAGACTATGATGTTAGTACTGTCACAATAAAAAGAAACCATGATTTAATATTAGTTCTTCAACATTATGAAAAGCCATTATTTTTAAAGCAATTTTGGGCGTTTTTATAAAACCAAACTTTTAAAGGAGCAGCTAGGGGGGGGAAAGAAGGAAATTAATTTGTCTGCATAAAAGCAATAACCATGGGAAAATGAACAATTTGACCTATTCATTTTACCTACACAAGTTTATTAAATTTGAAAACTCTGGTGAACGTTTAACTGGCGATGGGCAACGATGCAAGCTCTGTAACATTTTTTAAAAAATTTGTAGCCATTGAACTTTAACAACAAACTATCTTCTTCCCTTCTTACAAGTATATTTGTGAAGACATTCCCTTGGGTACGAATATAATTAAGTCCACCCTTGTAAGGGTCCTTTTCAAATCTCTCATACTGAAATAAAAATAGCATCAGTAAGACTTGTTCCATTCATACCCAAAGGGCCTGAGAGGTGTAAGAAAGCCATACAATTATTATTAAATGCACAGTAATGTGACTCTCTCTTCCTGGAAGTGGAGAGGCTCAGGAAAGGTAAGAAACTACTCCCTGTGCTAAGCAATGTTCAGTAACATAAAGAATACAGTCTGTCTTGTCAAGGCCAAATGAGAGGGTTCACAGAATTACTGGCAGTGCTGGGAAAGAGGTAACCAAGGTTGTGCTTTAAGGAAAGAGTCCCACTGAAGCCACGACAGAGAATGAACCACGAGAGAGCCACCCCTTCTGTGCTCAGGAGGACACCCACTGGTTTGAGAGGCTGACATTAGAAGTGTTTCTTCTTTAATCCGCACTATAATTAGAAAGCCCCTTCCTTGACCAAGAAGCTGCTACTGCTGCCATCAGCTTCAGAACCATGTGACAATGACTACGATCAAAGCGAATGTTCCAGTCAGTCCTCTTGATGTCTCTGATGCTGCTGACTGGACATTGAGGCCTCTGTTAACTGTCCTGCAAAATTAATGAGTGCATTATTAAATGAGAATATGAATAAGTCTGGAAATACTGCTTACCGGTGGGAGCCTCAGGAGTGGCAACTGTTCTGCTTCAACTTCACTTTGTACTTTCCAAAATTCATGCAAATATTTCCAAATCACTCTGGAATCTTAATGTGCAGAGGAATTTAACAACTGTAGCTTTCAGTGTTCCAGCCTCTGAAGTTTAGGAGATTTTATTAGGAAGAAGTTGGAAAGGATGTCATAAACAATTGACACAGTGTTGGAAAAACAGATTTCTCTCATTCAGTTAGCAGATAGTGTATAACACCTAATCCAATTGGCAAACTCAACTATCTAGTAAATTAACATATTCAGACTTATTCTCTGTCAAAAAACCAAAAACCAAAAATACTTTCAATAAAATTTTTCAATTCCACTGTAGATATTAAAATGTGACCCCTTGGAACTTATCCATTTTAGGAATTCTAGTTCTTTGATAAATATATAGCTACCTAAGGCATGGGGTCTTGTCATAAGTTTGTTTTACAGATGAATTAATGAACCACGGTTTTCAACAGTTCATTCTGATGCCTCTTCTGCTTTTTTTCATCAGGGCTTTTCCCTCAGGGACAAAAATAAAATATTTGACAGTATTCAGAATATGGAAGCAGACATGAGATTAAATGAAAATCATCATCACTGTGCAGCGCCTCACTCTACGTAAGTTTAAGAACGTCCTCATATTGTTTGAACTACAGCATTTTCCCATGTAACTCTTCACACTTAAAAGAAATATGCATGAAATAAAGAAGCACTGATTAAAAGAGGGTACCTGAAATCAGTACATTGAATTGTCAACTTGTTTGATGTCCCGATGTTTGTACATTCCTTCTGCTGTACCATAATAAGACACAGAATGGGCGAGTACGATGTCTTTCTTCTGCAAAGTAAAACAGCAGTATTTATGGCATGCATAGGACTTATTCTCAGAATAAATTTATATAAGTTTTATAGAATTTGAGGACATAGAATTTTATTTTTGTTAATTTATCCATATCTAGACTCTCAAGTTGAATGTCTATTGGAAAGAAGCAGTGAAGCAATCCAATACAGTAACATGGGTTTAATATGCACATTACAATGGTAATCAGTTCATGCCTTGTATCACGTTTCCTTCTATATGATTACTATTCTATAATATCCTGATTAACTTCAAACAGGTTAAATTACCATATACAGCTGGTTATTTTAGTCAATGTATCACCATAGACCAAGATTTCTGGGGTGTACAAACTGAAAGCCCATCCCTCTTCCTAGCATTTATATTTTCCCTAATTCAGCTATAATAGCTATTCAACACTTGCCTTTATTCTTAGTTTAGTTTAGGTAAAGATGTACTCACAAACATTCCCTCTGAAGCTATTTACTGTAATAATACTGCCAAAAAAAAACCCCGTTTGACATAAGCATGCTGTTATATATTCACAGGAGAAAAATGCTGCCAGGTACCGTCAGAAGATGCTGCCTGTCTTCCCACACCTTCATCCTCGGAATGCCATAGTGAGATTGTATCCACAGAAAAATGAGATGGCGAAAGTCTGCTGTCTGGTTTCCTTTGTTTTGGCTTTATCTTTTGTATAACTGACCTGCTGAGATTATTGTTTTCACTCAGATAATTTTCTGTTAACTTTCCCCATTAAGTTCTTATTTCATAAGTTTCTGTGCAAAACTACTGTGAGTACTCCCAGCTCTGTATTTAGTTATTTCAGTATACGGCTTTCTCTTCTGCATTTCTTCTCATTTGGTTAGCAGAAACAAAGCTAAACCCCATGTCTTTTTCAGTGAATACATTTTTGTGGTTATTGAAAAAAATGTCACTTGTTTCATGTTGCCAAAATGAATCTCGGCTTTAATTTTCTGTGACTCTATTTTTATTTAAAATTTTAAAAGTGGAAAAAGAGTCAAAAGACCTCTCAACCTCAATCTGTGTGACTCCACATGTAGTCTTGGACAAGATTCACTCCGCGGTACTCAGGCTTTTCTTCCTCTAATCAATTTAATCAGGTAATGATCTCAGACCTCTTAATAGATCTGGTATTTCCAACTTCTTAATACGTAAGTTTCTCTTAAGCTTCATTTTCAAAAACCTTTCATGGAACTAGTTGTACAAACAAGAGGACTTCCATTCACTTTATGCACAAGCATCAAAACCTGCATTTTTTCTAGTTTAATTTTTAAATTTTCGTGTTATTGTTGTCCAATTACAGTTGTCCCCATTTTCCCCTCATTACTCTCCCCCACCCTGTGCACTACCCACCCTCCACACTCAATCATCCTCCCCCCTCCTGTTGTCTTTGCTCGTGGGTCCTTTATACATGTTTCCTTGGGTTGACCCTTCCCCTTCTTTCCCCTGGCATCCTCCTCCTTCTCCCCTCTGGTCACTGTCAGTTTGTTCTGTATTTCCATGTCCCTGGTTCTGTTTTGCTTGCTTGTTTGTTTTGTTGATTAGGCTCCACTTATAGGTGAGATCATATGGTATTTGTCTTTCAAACCCTGCATTTTTAATATGGAAAATATAGCACAGAGCTGTGGCTTAGGAGAAATTCATCTATCTGTTTCTTTTTTCCTGAAATTCCCTGGTTCCCAGACTTCCCTAGTTAGGCGTTCACAACACAGAGGTCTGTCAGAATATCCACAGTCGGCAGTGTTTACCTGTGTATAACCCAATCTTCCCTCAGCAGTAGATACCTTCCTGTGGGATAAAATCTGCTGCTCCAGGAGAGAGTCCAAACGATTTCAAATTTGCAGCCTCGAGTGTGCTGCATGTGAGTGTTGTTTCTGCCTGCTGTCTCCCCACGGCCTCCGCTTGTTTGGCGTGACCTTGCTGACTCAGTGTTCATGAATAAACCATAAAGAAAGTTTTGCACATTCTGCCAGTACTCTCTGCAATTCTCAAAGCATGATAACAAATTTCCAACATAATTTCAAAAAAGGCTGAATGGTGCAAGGTCAATTAAAACAAAAAAATTACTAGAAAGAATGGGAAAGGGTAGAGAGCAAGATGGGCACAAAGGAGAAGGTTACTTAGGGGAAGAGTGCAAAGAAAAGAGTCAGATATGTCCAGGGTTGATTTCTACCTGTCCCATATCAAGAAGCAATTCTTCCCACTGAGCTGCATAAAAAAAAGTTTGCTGCCAGCTCCGTGCTTAATGACCTCAGAGCCAGCAGCTCAGCAGGATGAAGCTAGAGCTGTTACTGTGCCATCACAAAAAAAAAAATACGAAAACCAAAAACGCTGTTCCTTTAGAAAGGCAGCCTGGTTACAGAACACACACTCATGATGTACTTTTAAGTAATAGAAACACTTTTTTGGTATATAACACTTATGTCTATTTAAGGATGTGATGAAGACATTCCCCTTTCTCAATTAAAAAAAATATCAACATGTTTGCCAAAAAATATAATTCACTACCCTAAACTATTTTTGGGCTTCCAACATTAGCAAAAGAAACATTATCCTTTTTATCTTTGCTCCATGCAATGAAATTGTAAGTTTAATTCTCACAGGAAAAGGTTTTACAAAGATCCCCCACACGGGCCTTCATATTGAATTCAATTTTATGTCATTTGTGAACTCTTAGATTATATCTGGAAACAGGTTCCAAAGAGTATTTCACAGGACCATGAGTGAAAATATAGACTTAGAGAAAAAAAGCAAGGTTTGTTGTCTAGTCTATCTCTCCTATCTTACGAAGATAGGAAAGTCAGAGAGGTGAAGTGACTTTCTCGAAGTTCCATAGCAATCTGAGAGAGAGCGGACATTTCTCTTACATCGCAGCTGTTTCTTAACTGCAGGTGTGAGTCGATTGTAGAGTCTGAAATGTTACATTGCACAAGTGGATACCCTGTGGCAGCAAATCCATCCACATACAAAAAAGTCTTCTTCCCAGGAATGTACAGTATCTTCTCTCTGTAATCCCCTAGTATTCAACCTCCCCGGTCACTCCTCTGACAGGCAGTATTGTGTATCACATGTGTTCCCAGATTGTGTGATCTCCGGCGTAAGTAACCAAGTTGAGAGCTGAGAGTATTTAGATGTTGGGGACATGGGTAGAATTTCAAAGGTAAAGTTGGTGGTAAGCAAGAACAGCAAGATATGTTGGAGTTCAGAGTGAAAAACATAATACTTGAGAATCTGGGAGTTCTCTGCCCTGGATATGGAAAACAATATTTAGTCCTACTTCAGTTCTCCCCCCTTCTCACTTCCCCTCACGGGCTGTAGAGATGTCCAGGCCATTCTATGTGGAGCAACTGCTAGAAGCTCACCCATTTTATTTTAATCATTCTCTTAAAAATATCACACCCTGTAATTTTCCATGCATTTCTTCCTGTATTGATGCAAATGAACACAATGATCCCCGTGATCCTGGTAGAGCCACAAGATGAAAGGAGGATGGAAACATTGCTTGGAAGAAACCCAAGGAATGGTTGCTCTAAGGGACAACCATTTTGGAATTTGAGTGAGTTTGTTTGTTTTGAAGTTTAACATTTGCTAGCATTATATTAATTAATATGCTACCTAACTAGTGAAAATCATTTTTTTAAATTTAAACCCCCTTTGCCTTGTGAAGAAAAGTCCATGAAACATAAAATAATAACTATTCTTTAAATGTTAACCACAGTTAATATGACCATTGTAGGTTAAGTACAGTGATTCCCCACCAGGGCGCCTGCCTGTCTGGGATGGGGGTTGCCCTCTTTGTCCTCACCCTGCACTTGAGAATTACTTCTCTAAATGGCAGGTTGTCCTGACTGGAGACTGTTGTGCCCTGAAAAGCATCCATGATATCATTGACATTCATCCAATCCTTTAAAAATCTTCATCCAAAGGAACTTTTATTTTAAATGGCGGGGGGTGGGGGGGGCGGGGGGGGGGGTTCCAGTCACTATGTCTGGCATTGACAGTGGGACAAAAAGGAGTGCTATCTTTTCAGTAGGGAGATTGGGAGTGGAGAAGGGGCCTCAGACTTTTAAAGTCCTTCTCCATGGGCGGATGCTGATACAAATTCTATATTAAGTCAGTGCAACTGAAGTAAAACAAATATGCCATTAATTTTTCTCTACTCTTTGAAAGTGTCCCCAAGTATGTCTTACTGGACTCTGTGTCATGTCTTTGGATTATTTTTTCCACTTAATATAGATCTTCATATCATCAACTATCTATTACTTTAATATGTACCCTATAAGTAGTTGAAATTTAGGCCTGTCAAGTGATTATTAAGTGGTATGCCATATACTTAGTTAAAGGCAAAGTTTAAAAACTGGACCATCAATCAATCAATAATTAAGACCAACTACCTTCTCAAAACTGCTCAATTTAATAATATCTCTACCCACAACATACAGATTTCAAGGGGGTTGAAAGAAGAGTTGGCAAGCATTCTGGTCTCTCTCAGGGACAATAATTCTCACTACCTCCCTTGATTCTGGCTAGTGAAGCTCTAAATCAAGTAAACACAATCCAAAGTCTAGATAAGCCAAAATAATCTCAATTTAAGAAAGAGTCCATATTCTCATATGTAGGCAATTCTCTGTGAAATTTTATGTACATTACAGTATTAAAAATATATCTGAATCGATAGGTTTTCTTCAGTTTTTATTTTGATACTTTAATGTTTAACTCCTGCTTTAACATGTTTTAATTTGGGGGGATATCTGTATAATAATGTTTCTCCACTTTGAATTAAGTAATTGTAAAGAGTGAAATAACAATCCCCATCGACCATTATATGATTTAGTAATTAGAAATGAGTAGATACTTTCCTCCTAATTGAGCAATGTTCTAGCTCTGTCTAAATGGGGACAAATAAAAACATGGGGAAACTATGAGGATTAATTAAATGAACATTGTTTTGGAAACAATTGCGTGCATATTGGAATCTT
This sequence comes from Phyllostomus hastatus, assembly GCF_019186645.2. Lineage (NCBI taxonomy): Eukaryota > Metazoa > Chordata > Mammalia > Chiroptera > Phyllostomidae > Phyllostomus > Phyllostomus hastatus. The sequence goes on along the minus strand of NW_025333709.1, from coordinate 27,781,834 downwards.
GACATTTGCTGGGAGGATGAGGTGGTAAATCAACTTGTCAGTGTGAGAGCAAATGGAAGTAAAACACAGTTAAGAGGTTCCCTTTAAAACTCAGATAATCAGAGGAATTAGGCAATTTCCAAGATTTAATGCCTCTGCAAATAGCTTATCTGCCTCATTAAGCTACAATGTTCACCAACCATGAGGAAAATCTGCTGTGTGGCCAGCTTAAAACTGAAAAGGGTACAATTCAAATGTGATATAGGCAATGGGTGTCTATAATTTCTTCTTTCTAAAATTAGAGGGCATTTCAAAATAATTTCCTTGGAACATACTTGCAAAACACAAATGTGACTTGGCTGTAAAGCTTTAATACTATCAAAGAGGCCTGGTTCTTCTCTACCTTAGAGTGACAAGTTTGTTATTTAGTATAGTGCTCTAGAAGTAGGTGTAGAGGGAACATAAATCAGTGAAAATGAAACAGACAATCTGATTTGTGTGGTGGTGGGTATCAGCTTAGAGACCAGTGTTTCACAATTTCAAAACGAAGACTTCATCACATTTCTCTGAGTTGCCACAGTTCTGATGAAAATTCTTTGTACTGACATACACCCTTAATGAGGTCTTCAGAGCATCAGAAGCAGAATAAACCAAGCTACAAGCTCCACCATATTTTCCTCAATTCTAGTGTTCTTCAAACACTTATGAGAATGTTTTCTCTAAGCTTCATTTAGGGTAATTCTGTGTGAATTGCTAAACATTTCTGCAGGCAATTGGGGTAATGTGTGTCTAGGGATGACTCATAGGGACTCCGCTATGTCTCTTAAAAGAAGTTAATTATACTCTTGTGAGATGATAATTACTACCACAGACTGACAGTCTCAAAGGTTTGGAGGTATTTTGAACATTCATGGAGTCCGCAATCTTTCTGATTCATAAATCTCCTCAGGGACAAGGAAATTAGTACTTCTCAAGAGAGTGCTAAATGCCTAGAGACAGTTACGAGAAACTTTATCCCTTATGTTGTGCTTATAATTATTTTTCTTGAATCTCACTCAGATCATAAATTGTCTGATACAATATTTCCCCCAACATGGTCTCTGAACCAAACTCAACACACTAGTCCTTAATGGAAGCAGCACTGATTTTAGGGGAAGATCTTTGCTTAACCCAGTTTTTTAAAAAATTATATGTCATTTGCTTTATATCGTCATAAATACAAAAAATAATTTGGATTATTGAAAATGGCAAATACTTCTGACAGCAATCACCTTACATCATATATCTTCATAAACCACACAATGACTATTGATGAGTATTTAAGGAATTTTCAAGTACATTTTTTAAATTTTAAATGATTTTGAACTTATAGGACAACCATTCAATATAACTTTCATAAAATAAGATTGAACTTTATAATGGTAAATGTCATTTGACATATGCAAAGAATAACAGAAATGTTAATTCTTTTCTCAACTTTTATACTGTATCTGTACCAGTCAGGGGTCCCCAGAGAAACAAAACCAGTAAGAGATATCTCTATCTACCTATCTATAGAAGGAAAAAGTCCAACCATTGTTAATATAACAAGAATGGTTTGTGCGATATTGATGTAACCTGGCAGCCAAGGAGAGTGGACTGGAATATGCATGCATGAACAATGACAACTTCACTGTACTAGTCAGTGGGGGCAGTAGAAGCTGTTGAGTGAGCATGTGTACTGTGTGGCCCTCACATTCAAAATGACTGAGTGAGTAGAGTAATGAATCTGCATCAAATTTTGTGTTAATCTTGAACATGCTTTCCCAGAATCTATTTGGATGAGCCATCACTATGGGAAACTGGTGATTAGAAGCTTCATCAAAACAACATACCTACTCATGAGTCATGTCTCATGCAGTTTGTTTTTTTTTGTTTGTTTTTTTGGTGAAACATCAAATCACCCAGGTAACTTAGCCCCACTATAGCCCAGATTTGGCACCCTGTGACTTCTGGCTTTTCCCAAACCTAAAATCACCTTTGAAAGGGAAGAGATTTTAGACTGTCGATGAGATTCAGTAAAATACAACTGGGCAGCTGATGGCAACTGGGAGAACTGTGTGAGGTCCCATGGTGTCTATTTTGAAGGGGACTGGGGTGTCACTATTTTATGTACAATGTTTGTTGTATCTTGTATCTGCTTCAATAAATGTCTCTGTTCTTCATATTACATGGCTAGATACCTTCTGGACAGACCTCGTATATTGGGATGGCCAAAAAGTTTTTTTAGTTTTTTTTCATAATATAAAAATATTTTTTATTTTCACCCATAACTATTGATTTGGTTATTTTGAGTATTTCAGTTTTCTCCCATGTGGTATAATGGTGATTCTCCTCAATGTCTAGATTCTATCACCATCAACTTCCATAGGTCCCCAGACTGGAGCATCATCCAGAGAAAACTGTAAAGTGTATCACAGTACACTTAAATAAAACTGTGTTTGAATGAAGTTAAAGACAACTGAGTGCTACTAGAGCCATCTTATGGAAAAAAGAAAATGAACTTTTGGGCCAACCCAGTATTATGAATATTAATGCCTTATTGGTTTTATGGTTTACAAATACTTTCTTTCATTTTGTAGGTTGCGTCCTTATTCAGGGAATCATTGCTTTTACTATGCAAATGCTTTTTAGCTTGTTGAAGTCCCAATTGTTTATTTTTCCTTTTGTTTGTGCTCTTGGTGCTATATTTAAAAAATCACTGGTAAGATCAATGTCAAGGAGCTTTTTAACTATGTTTTCTTCAAGGAGTTTTATGGTTTTAGATCTTTCATTTAAGTGTTTAATCCATTTCAATTTGATTTTGGTGAGTGATGTTAAGATTGGGGTGCAGTTTTAATTTTTCATGTGAGTAACTAGTTCTCCAAACCACATTGAAGAGACTACCTTTTGCCTGTTGAGTATCGTTGGCCGTCTTGTTAAATATTAGTTGACCACATACACGTTGAGGCATTATATCTGAGCTATTAATTTTCTTCCAAAGGTCTGTGTGTCTAGGCCAGTAGCATACTGTTTTGATTACTGAAGTTTTATCATGCAATTTGAAATTAGAAGTGTGATGTGCTAGCATTGTTCTTTTTTACTTAGAGTTGTTTTTCTATTCAGGGTCTTTTGTGGTTCCATACAAATTTTAGTATTACCTTACTATTTCAGTGAAAAATATCTTTAGAATTTTGATAGGGATTTCATTGAAATCTGTTGGTAATTTTAGGAAGCATGGTCAAAACAATATTAATTATTTAAACGCATGAATACAGGGTATTTTTCCATTTATTTGTGTATTTAAAAACATTCTTTCATCAATGTCTTACAGGTTTCGGTGCACAAACATTTCACCCCATTGGATACATTTATTCCTCAGCACTTTATTTGTTTTTGATGTTATTTTGAGTGGCATTGTCTTATTTCTTTCTCCAATGTTTTCTTGTAGTGTGTAAAAAGAAACTGTTTCCTATATTTTTATTTTGTGCCAAACAACTTTAATGAATTTATCTATTAAAGAGTTCTTGATGGAGACTTTTTTTAAAAAAAATATTTTATTGTTGTTCAATTACAGTTGTCTGCATTTATGCCCCCACCACTGCTCCCAACCCATCCCCTCTTCCCTCTCCTGCTTCCACCCTGTACCTTGGTTTTGTCCATGTGTCCTTTACAGATGTTCCTGAAAACCCTTCTCCCCTTTCCCCCATGATCCTATCCCACCTCCCCTCTGGTTTTAGGATCTGTACATATGAGACCACATCATCTGCAAACAGGTAATTTTTTTCTTTCTTGCAATTTGTATGTATTTTATTTCTCTTTTTTTCCCTTTTTTTTTGGTGGAGGAGTCATTTCTCTGGCTAGGAACTGCAGTACTGTGTTGAATAGAGGCGATAAAAGTAGACATTCTTCTCACGTTCATGATCTTATAGGAAAAGATTTCAACTTTTCATTGTTGAACATGATATTAGCTATAAATTAGTTATACATAGCCTTCATTAGTTATATATAGCCTTGTATACCCAATTTGTTGAGAGCTTTTTCTCATAAAAAGGGTGTTGACATTTGTTGAATACTTTTTCTGTATCTGTTGTGAGGATCTTATTTTTCATTCTATCTATGTGGTGTGACATATTTACTGATGTGTGTATATTAAACCATCTTTGCACCCAGGGATAAATCCTACTTGATCATGCTATATAAGTCTTTTAATGTGCTACTGAATTTGGTTTTTAGACTTTTGCTAAGAGTTTTTGCATCTGTTTTCATCAGGGATACTGGCCCGTAAGTTTCTCTTGTTGTGTCCTTATTGGGCTTTAATATCAGAGTGTGGGAGTGTTCCCTCTTCAACTTTTTGAGGAATTTGAGAACGGGCATTAATTCTTCTTTAAATTTTGTTAGAATACACTAGTGGAACCATCTGTCCTGGGCTTTTCTTTTGGGAGTTGGAGGTTTTTAATTACTGCATCAATCTTCTTAGTCATTATTCGTCTATGCATGTTTTTTTATTTCTTCATGATTCACTCTTGGAATGTTGAATGTGTCCAGGAATTTATCCATGTCTTCTAGGTTATCCAGGTTGTTGGCATATAATTGTTCATAATAGCTTTCTATGAATATTTTGTAATTCTGTGGTGTCAATTTTAATGTTCCATTTTTATTTATAATTTGTTTGAGCTCTCTTTCTTCTTTTCTTGGCTAGTCTAGCTAAAGTTTTTTTTCAATTTTATTTATTCTTTCAAGAAAACCAACTCAATTTCATTTGTGTTTTCTATTGTCTTTCTAGTCTCTATTTCACTTATTTTTCTCTAATATTTATTTCCTTCCTTGTGCTAATTTTGTTTATCTTTTCCTACCTCCTACAACATAAAGTTGCATTGTTTATATGCAATATTTCTATTTTCTTGGTGTTATGAATTTATATCTATGAACTTCCCTGTTAGAACTGTTATTGCTGCATCCCATAAATTTTGACATATTTTTGCTTTGTTTGTGTCCAGATTCTGTAACTTTTTCATTGTTTGGACTTTAATTTATCTGTATGTGTTTATTTTTCTGTTTTTCTCCAGTTACTGATTTCTGTTTCATACCATTGTGATTGGAAGAGATGCTAGATTTGATTTCAATCTTCCTAAATTTGTTAAGGCTGCTTTGCAGCCCAGCATATGACCAATCCTGGAGTATCTTCCACATACACGTAAGAATAATGTGTATGTCAGTGCTGTTGGCTGGAATGTTGTGGATCTGTTCAACTCATCCATTTTATGGTGCTATTCAGATCTACAGTTTCTCAATTGTCTATCTCAACAATCTATCCACTGATGAAACTGAGGTATTGCAGCCCCCTGCTATCATTGCATTGTTGTCTATACCTCAGTTCAGTTCTGTTAATATCGTTTTAAATATTTAGGTCCTAAAATGCTGGGGTGCACATATATTTATAACTGTCATATCCTCTTAATAAATTGACCCTGGAACTATTAGTCTTCTGTGAATTTCTATTACTTGTATAAATGTTCAGGAGAATTATACTCTTTCCCCGATAAATGTATACACAAATTTAAGAATGAATGGAGGCTTGATTCCCTCTCCTAATGCAACTGGCATTATGAGCTTTGTGTAAAATGTAACAGAGTTAAATAAAATTTAATATTCAGAATTGTTTTCAATATAAAAAATAATTGAAGTAGTTGAAAACACAACCAAATGGAGATGGATATCATTAAAAGTTACCTTTTGAATTAAATCAGTAAGAAAAGTAGAATTATTATGTTATATCAGTTACATTACTTTTCAAACACTTCAAACTGGAATATATTCTGTGAGTCAATTTCAGAAAAAAAATGAAAGTAAAGGAATTGTATCAAACACAAAGAAACGTGACTCCTATTTTCAGTCTAACAACAAATTGCATTTACACAGGAAGTTATACCTTCCAACCAAAGTTCAAATTAGCATCAGAAGTGAAATGCTGTTCTTGTCAGCAATGAATATGTAAGTGAAGTGACTAAATTTACTGAATCCTGCATTTTTAATGTTCATCTGTCTATAACATTTTAAGGAGTCTCTTTCAATCCTTAAATAATATTTAGTTTGTAAAGGTAAAGCACACCTTTTTCAGCTCCATTTAGTATTCTTCAGAAGGACTCTTCCATAGCAAGGATGAACACAATGTGCATCGTGTTTGAAATTTCAATTTCCAGCTCCCCTTAGCAAATAATGAGAACCATCTGGACTGATTGATGTGGAGATTAAAAGTAATTGATCCCGCCACTGAGAAGCTTTTATGAAACATGAAATTAAACAAGATAATATTAAGTATTCTGAAGTTCATTAGAATGACACATCCCATGTGTTAGTAGCTGTACATTTTCCTTCATATTTATATAAAAAGCCTCAGCTGGCAGAATGTAACAGAAATAGAAGCTAAAAAATCTTGATGTTGATATCGTTCAAAGGTCCACAGCTCGTTTACTTTGTTACAATGAACATTCTACATGATGCATAAAATCTTTGACTCCTTCTGTAAAATGTCATCTGTAGGTGAGAAATTATTACTAGAATTATAATTATTCATATGCACAGAGCATCCTATAAAAGAGCAAGCATACATAGAAAGGAATTAGCAGTAATTTTACCTTTGAATAAAAGTTATATTATTTCAGATTATTTTCTTATTACCTCTCTTTTGAAAACAGAGCCCTTCACTAGATTAGCTAAATATTACCTAATTTTCACAGTAAACTTCACAGAAATTGAAACTTATTTTTCCCATTTTCAGAATAAAAAGCTAAATTTTTGAGAGGTTCTATCATTTGCTCATGACTAAGTGGCAGACTGAGCCAAGACCTCAAACTTTTATTTGTTTTTATTTTTAGGCTAAAATATTTTGCATCATACCATATTGCTCCTTGATAAGGAAACACAGTGAGTGAAAAAAACACAAAGTACTGAAGCATTAGAAAGTTTATTTTCAATACTCCATAGAACTATTTTGCATATTTTGCATTATCAAAAGTCATTAATTCAAGAGAAGTTTTCCATATTTGCACGGTATTCAACTATACCACTAACTCAGCCCCATCACCATTCTCCAGTATCAAAAGGACATCGGACAACAGTAGCCAAGTGACTTCCAATCCAATCAGAAGACAGCGAGTTTGTTACTTGAGAAAGTCACTCTGGGAATTTATGAATGTTCAGAACACATTATAAAAGAAGAAGACTCAAGTCTAGTGAAAGGCAATACCACTGTTTCTGGAAACACTTAAGGCTATAAGAATCTTCACAATATTTGGGCGTAATTTCCAACCATGACATCCTCTGACATAATCTTGGACTCATTTCTACATAAGGTGCATTTGAAAAATGTAATATTTTTCTTAATTTGACCAACCAAGAAATAAGCTAATAATTCTTTCTGGCTTATCTTAATGCTGAAAGGAAAATAACCTAGTCTGACACAGGGAAACATCATGTATATTCAGAAAGATGAATATATGCTCATTAGTGTTTATATTGTATTTAAAACAAATCATGGGATGTATAGTAGTAGAGTTATGCATGTTTACATAGGGAAGTAAGATATCCTTTTGTTTCTCTAATGCTGCTGCAGAGGTTTCTCAGAGAAAATGAGATTTTATAAGCAATGCCAAGAGAAATGTATCTTGAGAGATCGTGGAGAGAAAAACACACCTCAGGAATAAAACACAGCTTGCAAAAGCTCGGGGGCAGGAACTAACACAATGTACATGAACCATGTAGGCAGTAAGATGTGTCCACTCAAACAGGGAGTCTACCTTACTCTGTTTTATCGATCTGGGCAAGTTATACCAACAATCCACATGCAGCCACATGACACTGGGTGTTCCTCTGATGTGGGCATCCCTCGGGAGCTGGGGTGAAGCAAGCAGACTGAAGATTCCTGTCAGCCAGTGAGCAGTTTAGAGTGAACTCTCAGGCATTCTTGCCCTCATCTCTTTGCTGCATTAACTGAGCAACTTTGCCTCTCAAATTCCATAGGAAAAAGTTTTAGTGCTCAAATAAAAAGGTGACATTAATAGCCTGCGTAAGGTGGTATGTGAAAAGGAAACTGAGTTCCTGCTTCCTCAAGGACATAAACATTATACATTCTCCCTCACAGGATAGGATTACCCCTGGTCATAAAATTAAAAAAAAAAAATAAACTAAAGCTCAAGAAAAGCCCAACCTTTAGCTCATCTTAAAAACCTTGTTTTTAGCCCTGTTGGGCATAGCTCAGTGGATTGAGTGTGGGCTGCGAACCAAAGTGTTGCAGGTTCGATTCCCAGTCAGGGCACATACCTGAGTTGCAGGCCACGGCCCCCAGCAACCGCACATTCATGTTTCTCTCTCTCTCTTTCTTCCTCCCTTCCCTCTTCAAAAAAAATTAAATAAATAAATAAAATCTTTAAAAAATAGGTATGATAATAAAACTAGGGAGTCTCTTCTTCTTCAAAAAAAGCTTGCTTTTGCTTTTATTAGCTTTCTTGGAAAACAGCTCCAATTGTACCAAAATTAAGTAAATGTTATAACTGCTACCAAATGTATTGGTTGTAACATATATGCCTAATGTATTGTCAATGCTTTTCATATTTATATGTATTAACATTCAGGCCATTGATACAACTCTCAAGGCATACCAGCTGAACATCAATTCTGTAAGTGGATGCTATTGTTAATTCCTCATTACACCTGAGGAAATGCAGAAACAGAGAAACTGAGAAATTACTCAAGATTTTTCAGCCTTTACATGGTAGACCACGCTTCAACACAATTCGACTTCAGAGACTGATCTGTTAATTTCTACTTGCTCTTGTATTTGCTAGTAGATATCAGTTCTTTAAACAGCAGAAAGAATGTATGAGAAGCATTGGATAAGAAAAGTACTATAGGACAAATGAACTTCGAAATGTGTAATAATTCAAGTGCAGTGTAAACATTAGAATAGTCCAAGGCTGGTGTTCTGATCTACAGGTTTCTTTTCTTCAGGAGATGACTCAGGACCCTGAGATTCTGACCTCCTAATGACACATTGTCTGGCATTGCTGTCTTCTCCTGGGACCTTATTATCATCTTCACCCAATCATCAGATGAGAAAGACAGAGTGGACAAAAGGCATGTCTGCACCCAAAGAGCCTTGACCTTGAAATTGCACACATCATTTTTACACACGTGCCATTGACCAGAACTTAGCACATAGTCGCACCTGACTGGGAAACCTACCCTAGCTGTATGCAGAGGGAGAAAGGAAAGTGCTTTTGGAAAACTTATCAGCCTCTGCCATAAACAATCAAATGAACACAAAAAGACCCCAAAATGGTCTAAGCAGTTTAAGAAGTTTAGCAAAACTGATAAATAATACCAATATAGCCACCTGTGGAAACCTATGGTAAATTTTTAATATTAAAATTATTTTAAATCACCATGTGCTTTAAACTTTTAGGTTAAAATTATGAATTATGTCTTGGTGAATGCTCGTGTCTACCCAATATTTCAAGACTCTGCTGAGGACCAGTGGACTTGTTGATGTACCCCTATGAGCTCTGACTTCCCCTGAACTGGATTAGGTGAGTTTGATTTTGTTTGGAATTCTCAGTTAAATGTGGAATTGAAATAATTTCTCCCCATACCTAGGAGACTTAAATAATGAAAGTTACGAGTAAATGTTTAAAACATATGGATAAAGCATACTTTTCCATCAGTAAGCATTTAGATATACAAGTGAAAAAACAGTGAGCTTCATGATTTCACAGGTTGACTTACAAGAATTGTTTTATTTCTTTCTGATAAGCACTAGGATAGATAAGAGTTGGCATCTTCAATATGACATTGAAATATTATTGTTATGGGTCAGGGTAACAAACAAAGCACAGGTGCTTGGTTGTGTTTCTTAATTTCTCTGATTTTTATTTTAATTATTGATAAAATGAAAAAAAATACCTGCTTTACAAGTTTGTTCTGAAGACTGAGAGAACATATGTGAAGATATCAGTCTGTTTGAGAGGCCCATCCCTTATATTAGTTTTCCTACGAAATTTCCACCCCTGCCTTCTTCCCCACGCCTCGTCCTCATTCTCGTCACAGAGCCCATCCATTTATTTAGAGTAAATATGCTGATTGCAGAAGAAACCTGGGTTTGAAAAATACAACTAGAGAGTAGTTGGGGATTTCATTCTTTGTTTTTAATTCTGTTAATATAGTATATTTATCTGGTGTTAAATAGTTTATAGAGGCAGAATCAAGTGTTATTCTTGATTCATTTAATACACACACAAGCTTATACATTTGTACCATTATCACAAGTATGAATTAATTATAGTGCTAATAGGGCTTAGTATTATATATGTTAAGATTAGAGAAAAAAGGCATAATGTATACCATACTTGTGATTAATGCTATTTTGTCTCCTAATTTAACCAGGGCTATTTCTACTGGAACACAGTTGTTCTTTTTATATATACCATCAGAAGTACCATTGTTTAAGTTATATTTGTTTCATAGAATTATCACACAAATATAAATTATTATAAAACTAATCACTTAATCAGAGAATATTTTTAATGGATCACAGAACATAGAATGAGATTACGTGTGAAACTTGGTTCATGCTACATTGTAATTAGTGATACAAATTTGGACCCTTTTAATTCTAATACTTCTAAAAGTATTTATGTACTTTAAAAAATTTAATGAATACTTGTACATTTAGTACCAAGTTCAATAACCAGATCTTTCTAAATAATTTACACATGTCTGTGTACCTCATGTGTTCTTCCCTATCCTGCTGTTCTTCCTGCAGCCAGAAGAACTGACTACTCTGTATTTCAACAATGGCAATGTGCATGTAGACGTGTGTGTCTGTCCATGTGGTTTAGCTTAAGTTATGCTTGAAGTTTCTTAAAAAGCTTCAAGTTGCATATAATGTTCTAGATTTCAATTTAAAAAATTCAAAATCACGGTGCCAAGATTTGACCATGCTTTTGAACATATCTGAGGTTCATTTATTTTCACTATTGTATTCATTTTTATGGTGAAAATATTCCATATTGCACATATCCATTTTACTAAAGACTTGAATTTGGGATTTTTTGTTTCATGGTGAGCACTTATATAAAAACCCTTGTACATGTCTCAGTGCTTATATAAATGAGTTTCTCATGGATACATACTGGAGCTATGGAATACCTGAGTCCTAGGATATAAAAATGTTTTTTTTCTACTTATTATTACAGCAAGCTATCAAGGCATATTATTAAGGAAAGGAAGGACTATATAATAACTGGAAGTGGGAGCACTGGTAATTCATATAGTAATAAATAAAATTGAATCTATGTCACCTAAAAATACAAATCAAGAGCAAGCATTTAAAACATTATATGTAAAAAACAAACAAAATACCATGAAGGTTACTACTCTGAGCCACATTGAAATAAGAGGGACCATATTCACCACTTTGTCGCCCCCACCTGAACAGGTATAGTAATGGAATAAAAGATAATAGACCACTGTACTTGAACAATAATAAAAAATGTAGGAAAAGAAAAGGACAATAAATATCAATAGTTGCTAACATCATAAAAACAACCAGTTTTTATGTATACCTTGATGTAAATATATAATACTTCCTATAAAAAAGGATCCTTGTCTGATAAAAATACTAGATCTAATAACCAATAGATCTATCTATTGTTAATAGCTATCTGTGTTAAATCTGTTCAGGCCACCAAAGCAAATAATGCAAACAGGGTGGCTGAGACAACAGACATTTCTTTTCTCACAGGTTTGGAGGCTAGAAGTCCATGCACAGTGTGGGCAAGTTTGGTCTCTAGTGAAAGCTGTCTTCCATGAGTATACCAGGTGTATGACCTCATTTAATCTTAATGTTCTGCTTAAGGGCCCTATCTCCAATACAGCAGATATACCCAATGTGGGTTAGGGATTCATACGAGTTTCAGGTTGGGGGAGACATAACTTATTCTACAGTACTATCCAATCTTTCTGCCTCTACCCTTGTCTTTCCTAGACTCACTGTAATTAGACAGGGTCACTGACTAGTTCTAGACAACAATATTGTCACTTTGGGATCTAAGTATAAAATAACTAAAGGAGAACTTCGCAGCAGACTCTTATTCTGCCACAGTGACTGAGGAGGCCTTATTCTCCCAAATGTACAACACATGATACTGAAGCCTCCATTGCCCTGGATGTCTGAGAGATCATAGCCCCCTGGACCAACTGCACGGGACATGTGATATGATCAGAAAGTAAACTTATATTTAGTTCAGTTACTGCATATTTGGGATTGCTTGTTATTGAAACTCACCTGGATTCATACCTTACTGAGCAGTGGTTACAAGTGCAAGTTAAAAGATCACTGTGGTTTAAATGCCCACTCTGCTATATATAAAATCTGTGAACTCTGGCAAGTTCCTTAATTTATAAAATAGGGGAAATTAATAGTGCACCTTTTGTAGAATTTTCTTAAACATTAAGTGAAAGGTTATGTGTAAAGTGCTCTTAAAAGGGCTTTGAATTTAACAGGGGATTTATAACTGCCCATTGTTTTTATATTGTGAATCTGTGGCTCAGAGTCTATGCAAATGTTGATGAATGCAGTTAAACATTCACAAGTAACCTGGGGAGTTCTTACAACAGGTAAGGGCCAAAGCAGAGAATAACAACTGAACTGACCATTTGTCTTGAGGTGTGGATTTTCTGGATGTTTACACTTAACCCCAAGTGAGTCTATGTCTACTCATAGATATAACCATAAAAGCAGAGTATTACTAGTGATCAGAGAGTAACAATTGTTTCCCTGATTCAATCTATCAGCATACATTTCCTCCTGGAAATCCATACACTTTTATGACCAAGAGAAATCCCCTCAGATATCTCAGATATTTTCCCTATTCATAGAGCCTAGAAACAGAATTTACCATGTTCATGCAAGTACTAGGCATTAAATGCCTTCAATATTTGCCACGACCACTTATTTGCACTTACTCATGATGTATGAAAAAGCAGTACTGGCTGCTTCTGGTAACCTACAAAAAAGTTACTTTTCTATTTCCCTAGTCCACTTACTTCCCAAAGCCATAAGTTAAACGTTTTTGAAAAAAATATGGGTATCAGAGGGAAAGTTTCTATAAAAATAAGTAACAAACAGAAGCCTTTCTGAGTATAATATATAAAATTCTTCCATAATCTCTTGGACATTTATTCTCATCAGATAATTAGCTGTGCACTGAGAGTGCTTTAAAACAATAAAAATATTGGGCCTCTCTGATGTCCTTGGTCACATCAATGTCTCAGCTCTTGCTGTTTCCTGAGGTGCCAACACTGTCTTCACCCCAAGGAGTTCCATGTGGGAAATGAAGTGAGACTGGAAGCCAAGAGCTAGCCTGCAGAAGAGTTAGGGACAAGCTCTGAAGTCAGGGAATATGGGCTATCACACTCTGTACTGCACATTGTTGGCCAAGAGACTGAATAGCTTTAGAATTATCTCTTTCTCCTTGTAAAGATGAAGTTTTATATATGTAAATATTAGTTGTTCAGAATGAACTTTAAAAGAAGGGCATCCTCACTACCTACCAGTTTAGGTATGAGAATTGAGTGAGTTAATTCAAATACAGTTGTAGAGATAATATATGAAACATAGCAAGCTGTCAATAAACGCTATCTTCATCATTAGCAGTTAGAAAAATTTACACCCATGTTATATTAGAAATATATCACCATAATCAAGAAGAGGCTAGAATGGTTCATGCAATAATGGATTAGAGTTGGAGACATCAGTAAGAACTCATGTGTAGCTTAATATATTACATATGGTTGCAATAAAAATATTTATAGGACTGAGTATTTTCATGGTTTACTATACATAATACATTTCTTTGCTCTGTCAGCTGAGAAGGCCAGGCAAGGAGAACACATCTTGGTTTTTAATGCCATTCTCCTACAAAAGGAACTAGGGACTCCTTGGGGAAATGACTGGTTCCAGGACTGGGGTGGGGATGACACAAAATGAGCTTAGAACACCTTGTAGTATCAGAAAGTAAGGACATGCTAAAAACCCCACAAATATTACTGGAGACATATGGGATTATGCCAAAGGGACACAGGAGCCAAGGCTGGGGAAATCTGAGCAACAAAATAAATAATCTCAGATTATAATGCAACATGTAAAATCAATAGCTCTGAATCCATACTTATATATGTATATACAAATGATAGAACGAATTAATAAGTGGAGAAGAGACAAGTCTCTCCTGTAGAAGAATTATAAATAATTAATATAGAAACCTCTTTCTCAAGGAGGCAGAACATAAATCCCCAATCCATAAATGTGGGCTGCTCATGGCAACCCATTGTACAAGGAGTATAACATGGAAATGTGGGGAGAAGAATAACTTCACAGTGGAGAAATCTGACAAACACTACCTAAGTCAGGGTTATCAGCAAGAGCCATGAATCATGCTGCTAGTAGATGCCTTTCATACGATATGATGAAAACAAAGCACTTCGTATCTTTGGCAGTTTGGCACAGTTATTTGCTTTTCCAGCCCCTCGGTTGGACTATAAATTCCTCAGCAGCCACATTGTGAACTTGGAGCTCATGCATAACAATCAGTGTGAACCCTCATCTGATGTCTGGTACAAATGCTGACAGTAGGGGTGGCATAAAGACTGTTGGGAGTAATGAAGACATGGAAATGAGAGAATGAGAGAGAAGGAATAGGGAATACTGGAAGGGAGACAGAGGATTAAAGACTATATCTACTTTAACTCCTACTGAATTGCCTGTATTTCTGGTGTTCGAAAACCAGATTGCTAAAATTAATTAAATTCAGCACAGCCTGATTAGGTATCTGTCAGCATGTATTTCAGTGTGATAACAGCACATGTTCTGATATGTAAATTTTATTCAACATCACTTAATTAAAGCAACTTTCCTTTTTTTTCATTCAGGTAAGCAGTTTTTGCATTTTATGGTAGGGAATACAAGCTTCGATGAATTTCTGAAACAAAAGACTTCACAAAAGCTTTGTGGTAGTGACATATCTCTATACACTACGTCCCTAGCTCCCCCAGGTCACGTATTCCCTTTTTTCTGCCATGAGGTTTGAGAAAATACATGTCCAGCATCACAGGAGGCAGTGACAACATCATGAGACTGAAAATGGCATAACTGCCCTTCTCTAGCTGCTGAAGCATGGCTAGAATGGCAAGCACACCACTGGGTCATTAGTGTACGATGCACTCTGTGCCACGGTAGAAGTCTGAAGAAAGCACAGAGAGGAGAACCGTTCATTGAGTTCTTACTCCCAGTATGTTGGTCAAATCTGTACATATTATCGTATTGGTCTGAGACCTCAAGTTCAGTGGCATGTAGCTCCTGCTTTACATAACAACTATTGATTCAGTAAGCAAAACTTCCATAGATCTTAGGGAAGACAAAGACAAATTCAGAGTTGCATTTTAAAAGAAATTGTGTTTTTAAATTGGAGGATGTCTTCCTAGTTCAAAGGGAAAAAATTACCAAAGTAAAGCTAGTTATATAATGAAAATTTTAAGGTATTTAAAAGATGATTCCCCAAATGTATTAGAGACTGCCATATGTAAATGTGTGTATGAGTAAAATATATCACAAAGACATACCCCGAATTATGTATGAGCTATAGATGTATAAACCATAGTCATGTACATGAAGTTTGAAAGATATAACTTCTCAGCACGGTCACTCCTAAAAATGTTGCTATGATTTGCTGCATTTTATGACGATATGTGTGTCCGAACTCATTAGCATTTTAAAATAATTTCCTCCCATTGTGAATTATGAAGTTACTCTCATTGTTTTTTTCTCTGCCTCTGAGCTGTGTCAAGTGTTTCTGAGAAACGAAGGTTAACACACTAGGAAAGAAACTCGTGTACAGAACATAATCTATTTTTAGACTTGAGCTCATTCTGACGTAAATGCAAAATTCACTGCTGCTCTAATACCTGGGAATTTCTTGTACTTTGTAAACAAGGTCAATAGCATTCACTGCATCTGGAGCTGTAAACTTCACCAAATATTTGACGTAGGTTTTAATGTAGAATTGAAAAAGGTTTGAGAACTTTGCAAATTGCCAAATCACGTCATTGTAATGAACAAAGGAAAGAAGAAAAGCCTGAATAGGAAATGCTTTAAGTATTCAAAATACAGCCAAGAAAAAGAGGAAAGAACAGAGAAGAGAAAACAGCCTAGTCTGATCAGGCTGCTACAGCAAAATACCACAGACCAGGTGGCTTATAAACCACAGAAACTTATTTGTCGGAGTTCTGGAGAGCAGGAAACTCAAGATCATGGTGCTGGCAGATTTGCTATCTGGAGGTTCAACTTCTTCATTGATGGCTGTCTTCTAACTGTAGCCGCATGTATTGGAAGGAGAAAGGGAGCTATCTACAGTCTCTTTTACAGAAGCACTAATCCCATTCATGAGGGTGTGGAGAGCAGGATCAATAAAATGGCATTGGTTTGGCCAATAGAGTGTAAAGTATATAAAACAAAGTGGAGTCACTCATGTCAACCAAGATGGCTGCCAGTCAACCATGACACTTTGGTTCAAGAGGGAAACTACCTAAGTCATGCTAGACACATCTAGCAAGGAGGAACACCCAAGATGTCTGCGCATATGATCAGAACAGCCATGTCTGCAGAGCGGGACCACCCATAGATAGGCTCCTGTGAAAATTCCACACTTGCCATCTGCAGTGCCAAGCAGAAAAGTCATGCACCACCCATAGACTCCTGGGAAAGTTCTCCACTTGGCATCAGGGGTGCCAAGACACTTATCAAAAAACCCAGAAGGTGGGAGTACACCACTCTCAAGGTATAACTGAAGCAAGCTCCAGACCACTGCTGAGACAGCTGAGCTCCACACACCAGAGTGCTTCACACCACACTGATCTCCTTTGGCATCAGCCACCAGAAGCTCTGCCCTGATGGACTGAGGACTTTGTCTGCCCTGCTGCCCACTCTGGTTCTGGAGACCCTTCTTTGCAACACACTGACAACTCCCTTGCCCCCATGCTGACTCCCTGACCTGCAGACTGAGACTCTGGGACTCGGGTTTGTTATCCTCCATTGACGTGTGCATATTACAAATCTCTTAGGTTGTTAGAGTGTGAGTAGGATTGTTACAGTCTACAAGGGCTTCCTCCCCACCTATTTGGGTTCATTTTGCCCACCACCTGAGGAAAGATGTCTCTTAATACCAGAGATCAGTGAAAAGGAAAGGAATTTATTACTCATTTGAAATAACACAAACTAAAGTTCCCCACAAATGCACACAGTCCTCCCAGCACCCTCCATGTAGCCAAAGGGAGCACTTCCAAAGCCTCATGGTCCTGACTCTCACCCAAGCCTCATGGTCCCAACCAAGATACCAAAGCCATGTGGTCCTAAACAGATGCGTGGTCCCAAAAAGAGAGACACCCAAAGGATGCTGTGCCTCCGTTTAAATCCCAGTGCTAATCTTCCTCTGTAGTCCCATTTCTGACTCCTCTCACAATTGGCCACAGCTGCTAGCATTCTGGGAAGGTGTGGCCCTGTGGTGTGGAGCCAATTATCTCCAAGCTCTTCTGGACCTTATTACAAATCCCTATTTAGGGCTCCCCTCTTGGCTGCACCCTGTTACAGGATATTAATGTATGTTGATATTCTACTTTGAGTGAACCTACGTTCAATGAAAGCTAAGTGAATAGCACAGTCACCATGTGTGACTCTTATCTATTCCTTGGTGCTGGGCTGCTCAGAAGACAGCTGGCTGAACAGTTGCCCAGCTGATTTATAGGAAAGACTTCATCACAAACATAGGCTCATGATGAAGGACTCCACCCTCATGACTAAATCACCTCCTGAGACCCTATCTCCTAATACTGCTTAATTGGGCATTAGGTCTCAACATATGGGTTTTGAGGAGACACAAATATTCAAACCACAGCAGAAGGGCAGAAAGGAAGGGGAAAGGGAAGAGCCGAAACTGACTACCTACCATGTGCAACATGTTCACTGAACATTTTCACATGTATCATTTCATTTTGTTTTCATACATGTTTTGGTCACTTAGAAATTCTCAGAGCTTCAGTTCCCTCACAGTTTAAACCTTGAAAGATGGTTGTAAAGATTAACTAATATTTTCCTAACCTAGTGCTGGATACTTAAAAGATACTCAATAAGTTGCTAATATCTGTATGAGCCACCATCAGCTATTCAGCTATTTCCCAGAAGAACCTTCTGGGAACACTTTCTTCCCTGCACAATAGGGGAAAAACAGTATTGTTATCAGCCTCCTTCGGGAAGGCAGATTTAGGGTCATCATGTATCGCCTGGCTTCTGAGCAAACTATTTGCAGAAAGTGAAAACTACTCTCTTTAGAAGAGATGAGCACTTTCAAGCCATTGTGACAGTCACTACTTACAGAACTGCTGCACACAGCATGCATGTCAAGTAAAAAAAAATTCCCCCCGAAGTCTCAAACAGTATTGAGAATTGCAGAAAATAGACAAGCTACAGAACACAAGGCTGCAACATATTAAAGGCAATACAGATTTTACCCTGAGGGTCATTTCTGTACCGGTATTTTCATGTTGTTTTGGACACTTCAGAGAAAACACCTTCACAATTCAGACCTGACAAATTCAGTAAATACAGGAATTAATAATGTGTTCACACTTAAAACTACCCATAACTACACAACAGAATTCACTCTTTAATTTCTAATTGTACATTCAATTTGATTATCCTTCTTCTCAACATCTTTTGTGGATTCACTTTTACTAATGGAAATCATTTTTTGTGGTGTCAGTAACTATTACAATTATGTCCTAAATTGCTTAAGGGATCAGACTTTGTAAGGCTTGGGACATGAAGCAAATTTTAGTGAGGGGAATATAAGTACTTTTTCTAAGAACTATTTTTAGAATAGTATTTCTTGCACCTATGTGTATATCTGACTCCATTTTCCTAGGTTTTACGGCCAGATTTCTTAAAACTTCAAATTATAGCCCCGGAATCATGCTCTTTTTTCCAGCTGTTAGTTCTGCCATACTATTGGCTTTATACTAATGTAAGATCCCTTCATATGTGAACAAAACCAAAGGCCAAAGAATGCCAGAATTATGTGGTTTGCATGGTTCAGTATCATGGAAAGAGAAGACCCCCTTCTTCATTGGTGTTTATAGCAATCCTCAACAATGAACATCTATCAGCCTTGCTACAATCATGAGCCTGTAGGTAGATTAATCATTTTTTTAGGTTACACAGATCTTGCAATTACTTCGCCCTGAGGTGAAGAAAGAAAGGCTGTTTAACAGTATTATGTGCATTTAACAGTACAAAAGGGGTGAGGTGCAGCCCTCAAAAACAAAAGGTACTAAAGGAACAAATACAAATTTATACCTATTCACTCTAGTTTTCTTTAATTTCATTTTCTCATATGTAAAGTATAGGTAATAGCAATTATTTCACTGGGACACTAAGAAGATTGAATGAGGGAACACATGTAAATCTCCTGGCACATGGGAGGGACCCTATCAATATTAATCCTTGTCTCCCCAGTTGAAACTGTCCACCATGGTGACTGGATCTATGTGAGCGTTATAATCACTTTTGATATGTTTATATACTGTTGGTATGCCAACAGTAGTAATCACAAGTATATAAACACAATTCTACCTTAAATTTCAGTTCAAGAGTTAAAGGAAATCTTAAGTCACTAAGTGACTGGAAGTTGTAAACCCTGGTGACTTGTGTAGCAATTTGCACTTACCTGACTAAGTTATCACACTTCAGGGGTTCTCAGTATCCCTTAACAACTTCATTGCTAATGAAAATGAAATTACAACATAGCCTCATGAAGTCACTAAATGATTTGCCATTTTTTACACTCCGTAGGTTAATCATGAATGTTGTTCTCATCTTAGAAACTCTAATGTCAATCTTACTATTCGTGTCACAGTTGGCATTGACATGCAGAACTTTCATTTAGAGATACAAAGCTAGTGACACTCTAGTCTTGACAAAACAGCTATTTAATGTTCCAAATAGACTGACACCTATTAGGCGAACTGTTTCAATTTTTCAGATTGAATATTCACAAAATAATTAACAAGACAAGAATGATCTGGCAAGAAAATTTCTATATGCTTTCCAATTGAAAGGTCAATGTTTATATATTTTATTCTTTGTATATCCTGTCTTCCAATTCAATCTTTTCATATCCTGCACATCCATAAAAGCCCATATGCAATATCTCCACATCTATCAAGTCTGCCTAAATCATCTATCATCCCCAGGTGAGTCGTGGAAGTGATCTTCTCCAGCTGAAATAAATGCTCTTGAGTCAATTTGTTATTATTTCTTATAGAGGACAATTTAAATATCATACCTTACAGTGTAGACATTACAGTCTAGGACCTTCCCATCAACACTATTACACTCCAGGAGATGTCTAGAAGAGAGAAAAACAAAGATGACAGTCATTTTGGAGTAATTTGGACTGTTTCATTTCCTTAGAGAATATAGTCAAGAGAATTTTTCTCAGAAAAAAAATGAATGTGCAGCTTATCTCAGAGGAAAATATTTTGATCCAGGTTCATGTGTATAAAAATATATAGTAGATAGAAAAATGTGAGGTCTATTTTTTTAAAGATTATATTTTTAATGGAAATCAAGGAAAAACAATTTGCTGAAAAAAAATACTCAACCAACTCAGATTTTCTGGAGCAGAAAATGAGAACTTGTTTTTGGAAAGCCATAGACACTTAACTTTACAGAGAGAGATGCAGCTCTCTCTAAGGAACATGAAGGGTTTTGGCAAAATGGAACCCTAGCGAGAATAGTTATGGAACCCTAGCGAGAATAGTGTAGGGAAAAAAAATCAATCAAATAGAAGAACCAAAAGAGATAACATGTGCAGAGGTCAGGTATTCAAGAGATCTTTTCCTAAAGTGACTGCAAAAACTCCTACACAGGGACTAAGAGATGAAACAAAATTGTACCATGTGTTTGGAATTTACTTCATTATTTTTAAGTGCTGAGCTTTTACATTTTGATACTCTAACAATCATCTTTAAGCTTCAATCCCTGATATCATATTGGAAGATGCAAAATAGCTTAAATTGTGTCATATATATGGTGTATATACAACTAACACTGTTGTGGGGGAAATAGTTAAACAAATTAAAGTATATATTATTCACATCAGTTGGTGAGAACCATTCATGCTACATGTTATAAAATTATCATTTACTACTTTGAGATAAACTTAGTCTTATGTATCATTAGTATATATATTATTTTCTATTAAAGGTATACTTTAAACTAGTTTAAACTAGGAATTAGACATAACAACAAAACAATACCTTTTTATTTGTTTAATTGTTCAGTTACAGTTGTCCTGCCTTTTTTCCTATTGCTCTCCCCTTGCCCCCCATTGCCATAGTCAATACCACATCATTGTCTGTGCCCATGAATTCTCTATTCGTGTCCTTGGCTTTTACAATTCCTATTCCTTACAGGTGAAAGTCTGAAAAATACAAGGAGAAGTTTAGTGTTTTGAAAATTTAAAAGATTGATTAGAATTTTCACTTTTACTCTGAAGGTTGAAAGGAATTGTCGATGTTGACTTAACACACAGGCCAAACATGCTTTAGATTTCTACATCAATGCCTTCCTTTTTAATATTAATATAAACTACCTTAACCATGATAAATGAGTAACAGACATATTCTAATTTTGCAGTGAAGTCTAGTCAGTGATTATCATATAGATAAACTTATTTTCTGTGTAATGGAGGGTCTTTTTTTAGAAACAGGACCAACCTAAAAAACATATAGTTACAAGGATAATTATTATAATTTATTTTCTATGGCCAAAGATAATCAAATCACAGCTTCCTAGTGTGGAGCATGAGAATTAATCACATAAGGAAAATAAGTTTTAAATCAATGTGCATTCTCCAAGCACAATGTTTTATAGTTACTATTATATTGTCCTGTTTCTGTTTTTGTTTTTACATTTCCTGAGGTATATAGATGATTTTAAAATTGGTGGCGCATCTGAACAAGAACTCAAACATGACTTCCTCTAAGAAATTGAAAACGGAATAGGTGGCAAAATGTCACCCAACATAAAATTGAGATAATGGCCTCCTGTGTATAGCATGCTTCAAACATAAATCATCACTGTTAGCGACATCCAAGAATTGACAAAAGTGAAGTCTGCTCTGTATCCATAAAAGTATAGGCTACATCCATATAGTTACTAGACATATTGCTTTTAAAAACATAGTTTCTCTATTCAAACATTTGTTCAGGGTTAGACTACTAATGTTGCTGACTTTTCCCTAAATTGAAGTTTTTTACTGAAGTAACTGAAATAGCCAATTGTTTTGGTTTCCAGTAGTTACACCTATGAATATGATGGCCAAGGAAATACAAAACGTTCTTTTGTGTAATATATAGTACACAGTAGACTTTCTAAAACCAAATACAGAATACAGGCAAGTAAGGTGAAAATTAATGAACTATCCTCTTGTAACCAACTGGAGAGTTCATGAGACATGTAGAAAGGACAACTGAGTAAGTGTTAGAAACACATTAACTAATCAAGTCTACCTGATTAGTCTAACTGTTGCCAGGAAGGGATGTTGAGTGCTATAATGTTTAGGTTCAGGAACAAGATTTCTAGATCTTCCAGTTTTTCAAGAAAATAAAAAATTCCAGATGTTTATGTGAAATCTAGCTATTTTTATGTGCTTGGAACCAATTAAAGAATGGAGGTCAACATTGACACTCTACCTCTATAGACCTCTTTATATATGTGTGTGTGTGAATAATGTGTGTGTGTGTGTATATAGTTATACATGTTATATATCTAATTATACACATACGCTAGGCCATGTTCATCTTAGGCTCTGTTGTCTTGTCCTTTAGTATAAACCTCCAGTGCCAATCTTACTATTCATGTCACAGCTGGCATTGACATGCAGAACTTTCATTTAGAGATACAAAGCTAATGACACTCTAGTCTTGACAAAATAGCTATTTGATGTTCCAAATAGGCTGACAACTGTTAGGTGAACTGTTTCAATTTTTCAGATTGAATATTCACAAAATAATTAGCAAATCAAGAATAATCCAGCAAGAAAAAATTCTATATTTACTTATCCCCCTTTTTAAAAAGAAGATGTGAAAGGTCACTTTTATTTTTAGCAAGTTTTAGAAATGCAATATATATTAGTTAAATAAAATAAATATACAGGAGACATGGGTTGATAAATTTGACCTGGTAAATGTCACACTGTAGTCATCTATGGGGACAATTGGACAGGCTTCTTGGACTTTCAATGAAGTGTCCTGGTTACATTTGAAATAGAATATCTAAAAGCCTATGAGGGAATCCACTTCCTAAAATAAATGGATTTGAAAGGGAGAAACTAAATGCCACATAACCTCTCATCTCTAAGTCCAACTCTCACCAATGGGAAGAGAGAAATCATACCTGTCAGCTTCAGAGAAAAGGGAATCAGTGTACTTATAGTTTGTGAGGTCAGGCACATTTTAAATGCTCCAGAAAAAATAATGGGATGGCTATCCTCCTCTGTAGAGAGGGTCAGATTGAGGGGAAAATGCCATAAATAGATCATTACTTAGATGGTGGTGTGTTAAAAGATTTAAATACAAGTCTTTGAATAATAATAAACATTGGGGAAATGAATAAAATAAAGTATGAAAACATGATGTGATAGAATGGTATATGGCCATTACAAAATAGGTGTTTTTGGAACATGTAATGGTATGGGAGTTGCTTTCAACATGATATCTGTCAAATAGTTTGTAAATCTAAAGTCTATAAATGCTTAGGAAAATATCTATAAAATATCTATTAAAATATACAAGTTCTATATCTAATTAGAAATTTATCTTCATTTAATCTAGATCTCTGTTTCTACAAATACTGATGTATGTATTTTTATAATATTGCTATTAAAATTATGATGCTGCAATGAGCAAACTTGCATATAATTATTTTCCATACTGATTCCTATGACAAGGTCTCCTTCTCTGCCCCCTTTCAATATAGAATATATGTAGTATATGCCTGTATGGTGTATAGATATATGCCCATATACTTGTATTTGCCCAAGGAAAATATCTGGAAGTCATCCTTAATCCCTCCTTCTTTCTGGCCCTTACGTCTGATCACTTAACTCCTTTCTAACATCCGTCCTTTTTTCTGTGTTTCCTGTCATTGTTCTTGAATGAGTCCTTCACTATTTTTCACTTGGAGAACTGGAACCAAAATAATCTATTTTAGTTGCTGTTCCTGTAATATTGATGAATTTCACCTTCCCAACCCCCAGAATTTTCTGAATATTTTTTCAATGTAAAATTATTTCATTTTTATTTGATTTTTGTATTGTTGTTCAAGTGCAGTTGTCTCCATCTTCCCAGCTCCACTTCCCCCTCCCCACTCACCCCCACCTACCCACCTTGGGTTTTGTCCATGGGTCCTTTATACATGTTCTTTGACTACCCTTCCCCTTCTTTCGTCTATTATCTCCCTCCCTCTTCCTCTCTGGTTACTGTCAGTTTGTTCTTTATTTCAATGTCTCTGGTTATATTTTGCTTGCTTGTTTGTTTTGTTGATTAGGTTCCACTTATAGGTCAGTTAATATGGTATTTGTCCACTTGTAGGTTATATCATATGGTATTTCTCTTGAAATAAACCACCTGACTTATTTCATTTAGCATACTGCTTTCTAATTCCACCCATGCTGTCACAAAGGGTAAGAGTTCTTTCTTTTGCTGCATAATATTCCATTGTGTACACTTCTACAAGGAGGACATACAGAGGGCCCAGAGACATATGAAAGGATGCTCAGCATCACTAGCCATCAGAGAGATGAAAATTAAACCTATAATAAGATACACTTCACATTGATCAGAATGCCTATCATAAACAAATCAACAAAAAATAAGTTCTGATGAGGTTATAGAGAAAAGGGATCCCTAGTACATTGTTGGTGGGAATATAGACGTGCAGCCAATGTGGAAAACAGTATAGAATTTCCTCAAAATACTAAAAATGGAACTGCCTTTTGACTCAGCAATTTCACTGCTGGGATTATACCCTAAGAATCCTGAAATGCCAATTCGAAATAACCTATCCACCCAATGTTCACAGCAGCACGATTTACAATAGCCAAGTGCTGGAAGCAACCTAAGTGCCCATCAGTAAATGAGTGGATCATTTCCTGAATATTACAACTTATCTTTTAAAACTTCATTGCTATGAGTAAAACCTCCCAGATCCCCAATACCCCAGTTTTAAGATTCAAATTATATTGTTTGTACTTCTGTCATAATTGTATTTCCATAGTAGTATATGTATCTGTTTGTGTCTTACATCATGATGAAAAAGCATGTCTCTCTGTCTTATATCTCAAATCTTTTAGAAAAGTGCCTGACTTACAGGAGTTGAATGAATCGTTGCTTAAAAACCATTTAGTTTTACAGTAAGATGAGACAATCTCAGATTAGAGTAACAATCATAAAGTAATTTTTCTCCAACTGCTATATGATAAATAAGTTTAAGTTGGCTCTGAGTCATTACAGTTACATTTTCAAAATAAAGTTCTTTGAGAACATACACTAGTAAAAGCTTTCAAAAATTCCCATGCTATCTTTTTGATGCTTTGCAGCAATGCCCTCTGCACCTGACAAATACAGAATTTCAGGACAGAGAAGTCTTTCAAAAGCTAATGCTAAAATTTGTTTCACCATAAGTTTGAGGGAATATCAGGAGTAGTCACTCAAATACTTGCGCTTTTTAGATTAAAGAATTCTAAATAAACTAAATATTCTCCTCCCCTCCTCCCCGCCCCCCCCCCCATTTGAATTCTACATAACAAACATGCCCATAACACTCCTCTCAGTATGCACATCCCATCCCAATGTCACTTTGTATCTCCTCCTATCAAGTATGGCATATACTGCCTCAGCCCTTGAATCTTGGCCAACATTACGACTTGCTTTAACCAACAGAATGTGTTGGAATTGGAGCTGTACCACCTTCAAATGTAGGCTTTCCTCTCTTTCACTCTACAGGCTAGCATGTGAACAAGTCTAGGGTGGTCTCCTGGATGATGAGTGTGACTAATGATCTAGTTAAGAATGTCACCCCAGACAACATTTACTCAGCCCCCAGAAGCAGAGCCCCCCAAAATAATTATATTCTTCTGATGTGTAACTGACCACAAAAGCATGAGGGTGCCAAGCTATACCAAAACAACTGCTCAGTTAGCTCAGACCAATTTGCTGACCCACAAAAATCATGGACTAAATGAATGGCTATTATAATAAGTCACTGAATCTTGAGATAACATGTTACACACCAGAAATGAATTGGTGTAACTTTTTTTGTGCTTTAATTTCCTCATCTGTAAAACAAGAATGACAATACGACCTATCTCATCCAAGTAACATGAGTATAAAACGAGCACCTGACACAGAGAAAACTAACAATGTTTACTATTATTAGTTCAGTTTGACAAACCTCTGCTTGGAGTATGTTATTCAAAGAGCCATAGCTCTGATCTCTTCTATTTCAAATTTATTTTCAAGTATACTATTTATTAAAAAATGTCAAAAATACCATTACATGGTAAATATAATATCCTCATCATACATGGAGGTAGCATGACACAAATATCCATGTCATCCTGAAATTGCAAACTTCAACTTAAACATCCTTACAAATATTGCATAGGTGGGTAAACAGCCCCCATCAAAAAGGGCAGAATTAAAAACTTTGAATGTGCATTAAATAAGTGTCTGTAGAAGTTCCAGGTGTTTTTAATAATAGTATATAAATGTACTGCATATACTATTAGCAATATATTAACCAGCACTTCTTGAGTAATTGCTGTTTTAGTAAATCATACTAGTTTATTAAGTCATAATATCTTCACAATAATATTTGAAATAGGTTAAAAATAAATATTCAGTGGCTATATATGTCTAGGTATGAAATGAAAACACTGGATCTCAAAAAAAAATTCAGGACTGGAGATTTGGACACAGGTGTAATGTTGAAATCACGGGCATATGTCAGTGTGGATAACAATACTAAGTGAAAGAGCAATAAGTGCTTATGTCCCTGAATTTTAAATGAGGCTGGTGATTGATCTCTAAATGAACATCAGGAGGATGTTATGCCCAACTGCTTCAATCCCATTGCTTTTCTGTTGGGAACCGCCCTGACTGGTATCAGAAACTGAAACCCCCCGCCTAGGCTAAGGCTAAGGGAACGCCCTTGGAACCGTGAGCCGGCAAGGAGACAAAAGCTTATCTTCCTGGCAGGAATGCTGCTTCTGCTGCTTTGTTCATAACTGAACCCCCAAAAGCTTGGTCGGTTAGCCAAAGACGGGTAAGATTCCCCACGGGGGGAACAACCCAAGCCAGGCACGATCACTTTTGGGAGGCCCCCCAAAAGAAGGACTTGGGGGGCTGCAGCAAAGGGGGGTGATGGACCCTCACTCCTCGGCTTTGACAAAGTCTGAGTTCTCAGCGTCCGGAAGAAAATCTCCTTATCTCTCGGTGGCCTTAGTTCCCGCGCTCCACCTAAGCCTGAAACAATGACGGGGTAGTACAGCTCGGTACTGGGAAGTGAGGATTTCCCGGGGGTGATCAGGCCTAAGAAAGAACATGTAAATTACTGTGAAACCTTCTTTGTTCAAGAATGCTCTCAGTTGAATGAGGAGGGTCTTAGGAGGAAGCTAGTTTGTTCCTCAGCCTTACAGCTCTTTGACCCCCAACTCAATAGACCGGCAGAGTTCTTTGTTTTCTATATTCCTTACTTCCCCTAATGAGTATTGTACGTTACCTGAGTTATTATGCAAAATGAGCCTAATAAAAGCAGGTATGGACGGTAAATCAGCGCGCTCCCCACTAGGGGGGGTGGCCATTCTGTCCCTACTTCCCCACAGAAACTAGTCTGTCTCTGTGCATGTTGTTATTTCTCGCGTGTTTATTGTCGAGCCATCCACAGTGTTCCGTGGTCACTGCTGGCCGTGACCCACGCGCAACACTTTTCTGTTATTTATCTCTAGATGGGGTTGATATATATATATAACTTTGCATTCCACTCCATGCCCTTTTCCATAACTTGTCAGAATGAGGAAGGAAATATTCTACTTATGGATATGTAATTTGAAAAAATATTGCATAGTAATGCGCTTCTCTTACCCTTTACCACACTGATAACATAGGCCTATATAAAAATGAGTATGAAGTGTTAACCTAGAGGTTAACAAATAGGTTTCCTTTTTTTAACAATATGAAGGAGCACTAAAATGTTTAAAATATAAACAAGTTAGTAATGATGTATAACTTAACATTAGCTTGTAATGAAAGTGCCAAGGAAAGATGAAGTAACAATGTGTGAGACAACTCTGGTATTGCCTCCTGAGAATGGAGGACTCAATGAAAGTGGCAGCTGGTAACACCTATATGATCTCAAACCAATAATCAAACTGTGATGCTCTTTCTCCCTTAGTAAGTAATCCTTAATCTGGGAATTAAGATATAGAAATGAGAATATCTCCTCTTCCACTATCCTTAATGATTGACTAGGAAAATAATTGCTTCATCTCCCTATAACTACACTTATATAGAGATTTAAGTTCTCCAAAGAATTTTTCTAGCAGGAGATTAAACAAATGCTCTGTTGAAATAAAAGCTGAAATTTCCACTAGGCCATGTTACATTCCTCATGCCACTGAATCTACAGGCAAATAAGGGAGTTACTGTCTTGGCTGACATGATTGTTTCTGATTATCAAGAGGATATAGAGTTGCTACCACTTAGAGGGGAACAGAAGGCTCTATCTGGAGCTCAGTATATTATCAAGAACACTACTGAGCATGCCTATGTTCACTAGTTAAAAAATAATGAAAAACTATGGCAATGCAATATATACTGAATAATGAGTGCCACAAATATTTCAATAGATAAGGTCCAGATTTTGCCCAGTAAAGGGCTATGACCAGCTAAGGTAATACCCAATGACAAGGGAAACAACAGTCAAAGAGGTACCAAATGGAAGGTACAGTTCTGCGAATGCAGGGCAATAGTAACTGTGCATATTTTACTTTTGACAATGATGTGTACATATTTGTATATATTAACTGATTTTTTCTTTTTACATTTCCTTTCTACTTAATACGAGGTGCATTAGTAATAGTTAACTTTGTAATTCAATACTTCAGTTTTACTATCACAAAGAGGAAAGTGGGTGAGCTGGAAAAGCAAGAACATAATCTTGAGGTGATAAGTGCCATACAGGACTTTGCATAGGCCCACTTGTGGAAGAGGGGTTGTATTGTGGTAGCCAGAGTGTGGTACTGTCATGGTCTTTATCTGGAAGTGAAATATGAACTAAACTCCTGTGACTGTTGAGTTGAACAAAGAGGTGGGCTGTATTGAATTGTCTGTTGACGAACTGGTATCACAATGACCTCATTCTAATGTTTCTCTGTAAGATGGAGAAAACTCAGGAACTGTGTTTCCCTAAATCTTTTTTCCAAGGTTCTGGGTTAGAATTTTCCAGTAAGAGACATTCACTTGAGATTTGGAGACTGGAAAAAGAAAAGGCCATCATCTCTAAAGGCAATTGTAGTCAGCATGTGGTCAGGTGTATGATTCACAGCTGCTCGCTTCCCTGCGAGCTCTATGAACAGCTCACACTGCTACTGCTGAAAGAGGTAATTGGTGGGAGCTTTCCAGAGAGTATTCATATCCCCAGCAAACTCTTTGTTAATTCAAGCTGAGAAAATCACTAGTAATTTCCCTGACTTTTGCTGTCCCTGCTCTTCCAATTATCGGGTAAGTTCTTAATTCTCTTTATCAATGTATTACAACACCTGGAAGAACAGAATGGCTGCTGTTGACTGAGTAATATATTCCCATTGAAGGACATGCCGGTATCTGAGAATTTTCAGAGAGCTTAGTGCAGCGAACGATGGAAATACTATGCTCTTCAATATAGCAGTGTGCCAGCTTAAAATTCAGTATTCTATTACTAAGCAACAAGAGGAGAGTGAATACTGATGGCAACATTGCCTCGAATAACATGACTCACTTCTTGGGGCAGGGGTTCTCTCTTCCTCATTCTAAGGATCTCTTTCAGGCTATATTTCATAATACCATATTAAGAGGGCAGAAGCCTCAAGCCAAAGGAAATAAACATCAGACATCTATGTGAAAGAAATGCTGTTTACCCAAATGGGTTTTTTAGTGTGATTTCCCCTATTAACTTAAAAAAAATGTCATTTTGGACCTTATCAAATTACACATGCACAAAGCATTCCTTTACATTTCCCTGTGCCTCAGTTTCTTTAATTAATAAATTAAAACAATAACTCTTTTGCCCTTACTTCTCATGGATATTTCAGTAATAAAATGAGATGACAGATGTAAAATACTTCGTGACTGACAAAGCTTTATGCAAATATAAAGGATTATAATTAGCATTACTTTAACAACTGTACCACAGTGTTGTACTGATTCATTTTGCAAAAGTTCTTGTCTCAGAAATCTATACATGGCTCTGGCAGAACCATGAAATGGATAAAGTTTCATTCTTTTTGCAATTTCTTCTGGCATCTTTAAGTAACGCAGAGCCAAAGGTCAGCTGAGTCATATTTCCCACAACAGGATGACCCAGCAAGCGTGTTCTTGCCACCGGCAATGCTGCTTATGAATCTTAACATTCACGGTCAGTGCTTACGGGCTGACAGCTGGGATTTAAAATACTTGTAGCTAAATCATAAGAGCTGCTGAAAAGCACGGGCCATCTGCTGCAGGTGTGTGCTAAAACACCCTCAAATTCATCAAATCCACATTGACACCCATTAACAAAACACTTAGCAGTGCAAATTCCCTTCCATAGTCTTATTTGGTATGAGCTCCAGAATGTACCTCTAACCTTTGTGTCTTATTCAGAGGGAACAGTCACTGTCCTCAGCCAAGTGTATTCTGACAGAATGCTGTTCACATGGCAACATCCATCAGACCCCGTGGAAGCTGGTGACCTGGCACATCTTGGCATTGTACCTCGTCTGTCTGGCCTGGACATTTATTGAATAGGTGCTTGGACTGCAGACAGAATTTTATCTGTCTCACTGCAAACCATTGCATTGACTTCATGAGCCACAAAAAATAGCCAGACAGAGTGTGCAATAAGCCCTAGGCTTACATTTTTAGGAAGCTGAAGTTTACATTTGCAGTTTATCTTTGCTCTACTTGAGTGCACATATCTGCTTTGTGTGTTATGCCATTCTGACTTAAAAGCACATGCCTCGTGTACTCATGATGCTCAGGTACCTTCCAAGTCCCCGCTGTGTTCAACTATGCTATGCTTCCATAAATACTCCAGTGGTTCCATAAATGCTCCAGTAATACCATAAAACTCCCACCTAGAAATTTCTATTATTTTTTATTGAGAAATAGTTGAAATAATCTATTTTGACATAGGTCTTAAATTATATTCCATATGTTCTTATAGTTTATAGAAGATGCTCTATAATTAAGGAGTAGCCTGCATTCCAGTCATGATCTAAAATGCATCCTTCTCCAATGGATTATACTCAAATACAGATTTGTCCATTCCTACTGCTTTTTCCTCCTCCATTTTGAGAAGATATAAACAGTAAAAATGTACAAATGTTTATGCCTGTGGAAGTGGGGTCCTTGCAGTGTCATGAGAAAAAACATTTTTAGGGACCCACAAGGGAGGAGGAGCGGTGGTGGTAACCTTTATTTAAGTGAAAATAGGGACTATCCCCAGGCTCCCAACATCTCATTTCCCACCATCTCACTCTGATGAAAGTCCAGTCCTGTCTTCATCAGAACCAGAAATAGGGCCAGTGATCAGACATTTCGGAACCATGGGCTCAGTCCATTTCTCTGTCTGGTTCCGGCAAGCTCAGTCTGCTCCTGGCTGATGCCATGCACAGGCACGTGCCATCCGCTGAGGGCCCCAGGTGGATGCTAGCACCACATGGCTGCAATGGAGAGAACATGTGAAGGAATGTGTCAAATGTGTGTTCCTGGGAGAAAGGGAGCTTCTTTATTAAGCTGGGGTTATACTATATGGGGCTTGGGAAGGACCAGGCACTTTCTGAAACTTACAATCAATTTCCCAAGCCTTCCAGGGCTTGCGCAAGATCCTCCCCCGACCCCACCGGTGGCAAACATAAGGCCCGTGGGCTGAATCTGGCCCTCCACCTTGTTTTATCCGGCCCAGCATCTTGTTTCTACCCAGCAGCAGCGCTGAGCTCCTTGCCCCTAGTTAAGGAGTAGCTACATTTATGCAGTCCTAAAATTACGTTCGGCCCTTTGAAGGCAACAGCGAGGCTGAAGTGGTCCCCAGTGAAAATGAATTTGACACCCCTGCATCCCAATGCATTTCTTAGATCTTCTAGGGTTCTGTGTAGCTTATCCAATCTGATCCTTTTCCCATCCTAGACTCAAAGGCTTCTGTGCCTCCACGTTGGTTCCTATGGCACACATGCTTACCTCCCCACACAGTCTGGGTGGGTTGAAGGGGGAGCTTGAAAAGCTGGTCCATCCTCCCTAGGCTAGAAAGGGGCGTTAATCCTCTTTGCCTGACAATACTGCAATCCCCTGGGATTTGTGAAGTTGTAGCTTCCTGGTTTATGCTCTCTGGTAGTTTATGCTTGATAATATGATTTCCTTTGGTCTCATCCTTTATTAATATTTGACTACATACGCTAACACTTATGGCCTGGGAAAAACAAAACAATACAAAACAGAAAATTACCCCCAAAGCGGAGATTCTCTAGTAAAAGTTTTGTGGAAAATATATAGACGTGAGCCGATGGCCCTGCTATAGATACTTGTTTGCTGTATCCATTATTTGGCAATTCCCAGTGTGGCTACTGCAACTCAAGATGTACATTTTAAATTTAATTTGTTTAAATTTGCATTTAGAAACAAATGGTGTACATTTTTTTTCCATTGAACATATTTCTAAACTAATTTTAACCATTGAAAATTTAGTATT
Source organism: Phyllostomus hastatus (assembly GCF_019186645.2). NCBI lineage: Eukaryota > Metazoa > Chordata > Mammalia > Chiroptera > Phyllostomidae > Phyllostomus > Phyllostomus hastatus. The sequence goes on along the minus strand of NW_025333709.1, from coordinate 27,748,683 downwards.
CAGATGGAAAAGTACTATTAGTGTAAAAATAACAGATTTCTAAGACATAATGAAAAAATAAGAATGTAAAATAGTAAAAAAATGTAAGATAATATCTCAGTGATTTTAAGATTTATCACATGTTGAAACACTGTTTTAGATATATTGGTTGAAATAAAATGTATTATTAAAATTGATATCACCTGTTTACTTTTTCTTAATGTAACTCCTAACAATTTAACTGCACATCTGTTACTTGCATTATATTTTTATTGGGCAGCACTGCCAAAAAGACAGTCAACAAAGATTTTGCTCTCTTGATGCATGCCTTTATTCACAGTAAAATTTACTTGAAACTTCTATCTCTTGCCCTGTCCAGGACTTTCTATATTTTCCTGATGTTCAGACACCTGCTTCAGGGAATAGTAAGAACCAAAACTGTGTTACAGAGAGAGAGATTCTGCCCCCACTGCTAAGAAGAAAAGAAGAGGAGAGGAGAGGAGAGGAGAGAAGGGTAGGGCAGGAGAGAGGGGAAGGGAAAGAGAAGAAAAGAGAAGAATACAGAGAGATGTACACCACCCCCTCCAGCAAAATATTTGTATGAGGAGAGGGTGAGGGGTTAAGACAGAAAGAAGATGGTTTCCAGCATCTTGAATTTTGTTTAAAGCCATTTCCCAGCAAAATATCTTTACAAATAACTCTTGCGCATGGGTCACCAGCCAGCAGTGACCACGGAATGCTGTGGATAGCTCGACGATAAACACGCGAGAAAAAACACACATGCACAGAGACAAACTAGTTTCTGTGGGGAAGTAGGGACGAAATGGCCACCCCCCCTAGTGGGGAGCGCGCTGATTTACCGTCCATACTTGCTTTTATTGGGCTCATTCTGCATAATAATTCAGGTAAAGTATAGTACTCATTAGGGGGAAGTAAGGAACCATAGAAAACAAAGAACTCTGCCGGTCTATTGAGTTGGGGGTCAAACAGCTGTAAGACTGAGGAGCAAAATAACTTCCTCCTAAGACCCTTCTCATTCAACTGAGAGCATTCTAAACAAAGAAGGTTTCACAGTAATTTACATGTTCTTTCTTAGGCCTGATCACCCCGGGGAATCCGCACTTCCCAGTACAGAGCTGCACCACCCTGTCATTGTTTCAGGCTTAGGTGGAGCAAGGGAACTAAGGCAACTGGGAGACAAGGAGGTTTTTTTCCCAGATGCTGAGAACTCAGGCTATGTCAAAGCCGAGGATCGAGGGTCCATCACCCACTTTTGCTGCAGCCCCCCAAGTCCTTCTTTTGGGGGGGGCCTCCCAAAAGTGATCGTGCCTGTCTTAGGTCGTTCCCCCCGTGGGGAATCTTACCCGTCTTTGGCTAACCGACCAAGCTTTTTGGGGTTCAGTTATGAATAAAGCAGCAGAAGCAGCATTCCTGCCAGGGAGATAAGCTTTTGTCTCCTTGCTGGTTTACAGTTCCAAGGGCGTTCCCTTAGCCTTAGCCTAGGTGGGGGTTTCAGCTTCTGATACCAGTCAGGGCGGTTCCCAACAAATAACATTATAATGTTGAGTTATTTTAATAGTACTAAATCACATGTTTCACATGTATCAGAGTCTTTTATTCAATTGTTTAAGAGGCCTAACTAAACCCTTAATATTATTTAAATGGGGTTATACATTCTGAGTTCCAATTATACTATTTGGGCATGATTAATAAAAACAATCTATGTTTCAATAAGTAATACTTCTTGGATTAGTTTTTAAAACTTTTATTGCTGAATTAAGGTTAGACTTGAATTTTCTTGTTAACATCCAAATTGCATTTAAGGAAAGAGCATTTGTAATTAAATAGTAGCTGTCTGGGACAATGTCATACCATTGCACAACTCAAAATAACCAAATCATGCTTTTCAAATTGCAGCTCTAGTAATCCTTTAGGTTTTTCCAAGAGCAGCAAAAAAAAAAAAAAAAAAAGCCTCTTGTGGGAAAAGATCACAGCAGGCAGGCATCATTTCCTGACTCAGTTACTGCTTAATCCAGGAGAGGTCCTCTGTTACTAAAGAGGAACTGTGACAGTGGTTGAATGTGCAGGCTTTTAAATCAAATGCATTTGAGTCTATATCTGGGCTTTGCCATTTAGTGGATGTGCGATTTAAGGCAATTTCCTCACAGGAAAAACACAGATGATGACATTTACCTCACAGTGGTTTCTGAGATTCATTCTAGACAATAAATGTAGACGTGTGTAAAGAACTTAGCCCAGCACCAGGCAAAGACCATCCACTCAGTCTAAAGTAAGTACTAAATTTGTCTGCTTTATAGATTTGATTTTAAGAAGAGTAAGATGAAATGTTTCATAACATCTTAGGTGGTCTTTCTTTATCTTTGTTTAGATGTTGTGCTGGAGAAATACTGCCTGCTTGGTAGGGAGCCTGAATGGAGCATTCTTCCAACAGTGTGCATGAGTGTGATAAGACCTGATACAGCCACAGGCCATGCAATCACCACACAGGTGCCTGTTTATTGTGACACCACAACCGATCCCGACTCCCTGACCAGGATGGCAAGCTGAGTTGTGCACGGAGCACGCTGGGCCTGGTCAGCTCTGAGAAACTGTCCTCCATTCCTTTTCTCTCCACCTTCTCTCTCTACCTGTGGTTTGGTTCTCAAAATAAATAAATAACAGAAGAAAATGATAAATAATATCACACACTTCACTTCAAGTATTTATCAGCCTTTCTTCATGTGTTTCTGCTGAAATTCATCTTAGATGTCAAAAGTCAACTTGAGAAACCAGAAGCTGTTTTTTTTTCCATTTATTCTCTTCCTGCAACAATCCATTTCTTTTTGCTCCCAGACCATCCTCCTGTCACTTAATCATTATCCCTGCCCCAGTGTTTGAAAATGCTGTGATTCTCACCTGAATACCCCCTTTTAATTATGTTTTCACTTATTAAAACAATCTCATTCTTAAAGACCTCTTTACATTTTTCAAGACAACAAAAATCTTCCATTTTCTATAAAGGTTTCTTTGATGGCTATAATTGTCTCTCTTCTATAAATTGTTTTCATGACTAGAGTCAATGCTACAAATTTAGCCCTATTGTTCTCTCTTTGTTTTGTGTTTATTCATTTTGTTCCCTAACTGGGTTACAAATTCCTTAAGGGTGACATAATAAACATATCCTAGATACAGGATAAATGCTTGACAATTTTTCACTGAAGGCCTTAAGCCAACCATTAATTTAAAGAGCAGATTTGACATCAGTGAAAGGTTCTAATAGGCTAGGCATGCTAAATGAGTGTGGTACATTACAAGATCTATTTTAAAATGCTAAAATACTCAAGACATAATAAACACAATAGAAAAGATTGCCATTTGCTATTCTAATCTCGTAGTATGATATAGCAATCTTAAATTTTACTCTATTTAATTGAACTCAACCTAAAGGTATATTGGAAAGGTGTCACATCATAAAATATAAAACAGGGGTATACTTTCCCAAAAATGTTTCTATTCTTTAGATTATATTTTAATCTCAATATCTTTACCAGTTCATCTTGCCAAAGAGTGACAATGGAAACCGTGTGAACTGGTAAAATAATTATATCATCTGGTTAGATAGACTTATTGGCATCTTTTGGAATTCTAGATTACCAATTTTAAGGGGAAAATAAGAATAAAACCTCTGCTCAATTGTTGGGAACCGCCCTGCCTGGTATCAGAAACTGTAACCCCCACCAATGCTAAGTAAGGCTGAGGGAAGGACCTTGGACAGTAAGCCAGCAAGGAGACAAAAACTTATCGCCCTGGCAGGAGCACTGCTTCTGCTCCTTTTACTTCACCCTGCCTGGCCCCCGATGCTTGGTCGGTTAGCGAATGATGGGTAAGATTCCCCAAGGGGGGAATGATCTAAGACAGGCATGATCATGTGGGAGGCCCCCAAGAAAGGACTTTGGGGCTACAGCAAAAGAGGGCAATGGACCCTCACCCCTCAACTTTGACAAAGCCTGAGTCCTCATTGTCTGCGAGAAAATCTCCTAATCTCTTGGCTGCCTTACTTCCCTTGCTCCACCTAAGCCTGAAACAATGACAGGGTGGTGCTGCCCTGTGCTGGAAAGGGCAGGTTCCCCGGGTGATCAGGCCCAAGAAAGAATATGTAAAATCCTGTGAAACCTGCTTTGTTTAGAATGCTCTCAATTGAATGATAAGGGTCCAAGGAAGAAGTAAGTTTGTTCCTTAAAGTTTTTTACAGCTCTTTGACCCTGACTCAAAATAGGCCCTCAGACTTCGTTGTTATCTATTGTTCTATCCTTACTTCCTGGCAATGTTTAATGAGCTTTACCTGAATTTCTGTGTAAACGAACCCAATAAAAGCCTGCTTGGGCGGGAGAACGAGGCGCTCTCCACTACAGAGAGTGCCCGTTTCATCCCTATTTCTCCACAGGACTCGGTTGTCTCTGTGTATGTTTTTCTTGTGTTTCGACGATCCATCTGCAGCATTCCACAGTCACTGCCAGTCGGTGGTCACGCCACCCAATTGCCCTACAATATTTGTTGGGAGAGTTTAGGGAGTAAAGTTTCACTCGTCAACTGACCATCAGGGCTCAGCCTTTCTCTTCTGCTGGGACTGCACCCCAGGGAGCCATGAGGGACCCAGTGTGCACCACAGCTAAGGCCAAGGTGTTGTGAACTCAATAAACCCCCAATAGCCACAGGATCACACACTGAGCCTTAGTTTTGTGATGTATATGATATTCCTGCTGAAATAACTGGGTTTGCAAAAATATTAAGTAAATTCATAGGTGGGAGGAGTTATTTTACAGGATTGGAAGGGAAGGAGTAAGTGAAAAAATACTTGGACCTAAGCTGAGTGGAAGAAAAAAAGGCAATATTGCTCCTTATCAAGGTCTCATCTAGGGACCACCAACAGACACAAGGAGTGACATGCTGGACTTGTAACCATGTGTTTGGTGAAATCTGTAAATGGGACAGGAAAAGGGAAGGTGATATATTTTCACCCTGGAATTACTTTTTTTACATACAGTGTATTGAATGTTTTCCCATGCCTTTTCAAAATTATATATTTCTTAAACAAAGGACTCTTCTTCATTACATTTGTGAAGTTCCTACTATGTGTCAGAAACTATTCCAATCAAGTCAGACCTTGTGTATTAATTTATACATTTTGGACTCTCAGTAATATTTATAACAAAATATTTCAGTGTTATAGTATTATCTTTCTGAATATCATTTTTTTAATTTTATAGTTAAGCATGGAAGTGGTTAAAATCAGATGATTTCTGCATGAATAATAAAATGAACTTTTTACATCAAATTTTTTTAAAAATACAAATCATTTCTGTGGTATTTTTTAATTTGTTTATTTTTTTAAGATTTTATTTATTTATTTTTAGAGAGAGAAGGGAGGGATAAAGAGAGAGAGAAACATCAATGTGTGGTTGCTGGGAGTGGTGGCCTGCAACCCAGGCATGTGCCCTGACTGGGAGTCAAACCTGGGATGATTTGATTCACAGCCCACGCTCAATCCACTGAGCTATGCCAACTAGGGCATTTACATCAAATTTTTAATGTCCTCTACTCCTTTCTCATAAAAACAGAGGGCAAAAGTTGTTCATGTATTTGCCGTCTCACATTACTTGGATTCTGGATGAAAAAAGTAAACATTTTATAAATACAATACAACATGCTTTTCTTGACTTGTAGAAAATATTTACATCTTTAGTGCTGTTTTATGCCTTTGTCACACTGCACTACCAATAAAACATAGCAATTCCCCTAGATATAACATTACTCTTGATATCCATAGACTCTCTGCTTTTATAGTCAGAACTCCTTTTTGTCTAAAAAAATAGAATGAATAATGTGTGGCTGAAACTGAAGATGAATAACAAAGAGTTGTTCAAAGCAATAGGAACATGTTATAAAATGTAATTAATTGTGAAAAGCCTTCCAGGAATCGGTGTGCAGGTGTTGCTGGTGAATGTGATTCTTTTACATGTTTTTGATCATACCAGGTAGAGGCAAGACCATGCCAACATCATAAGTGGCAATTTCAACTAAGATAAGACCCCCATGTAAGATGTATTTATGACTATTTAGAGTTCTAACAGTATTTTAATGGGCAAGGAACATATTTGGGAGTGACTATATACTCACTTTCTTATCCCTAAACATCAAATATGATATAAAATATCCTCCTGTATTTTTCTATGCTTTTATTTTAGCACTCAAACTTCCACTGAAACTGTATTTAATGATTAATTGAAGTATCATATACAATCCTTTTTGGCCTATTAGCATAGTTTCCAGAGATTTCTTTATGTGAAGGAGAGTTATAATATTTCTGGTCATTCATAGGACAATGCGAATTTGGTTAATTTTATCTTCAGCTAGAAAGACCATATAATTTTTCATACAAACTAGGAAAAAAGTTAGAGTGAAAAAGAAGTTATAATAGTTATTCCAGAACAATAGGTATAACTGGGACTGCTCAAAGAAATTAAAACGTATAATTGTTTTACATTATAGTTCTGGCTGAGCAAAATTGAGTAGAATAAAGTTTTTGTCAGTAAAATGAAAACCAAGTAACACTGGAAACTGAAGTAGAAATTTGAGACTTATAACTGTGCAGAAGTTTTGGACTTAAAGATTTCTAAGAAATAAAGTATGGGAGGAGGATAAAAAAATGAAAGATAGCTAGGAACCAGGGTGAGGTTATGATTTACGACATAGCAATAAGGCCAAGGAAAAGGAATGATTATGGAATCTTCAGCAAACTGTAGCAGCACCAACCCATGAATTCCCCAAAACTATCTTGCCAAGGCAGTTGTAATAGCCTTTTATCATTAACCAAATATGTCTTTGAAACCAAATGTAGACAATCCAGGTAATCTGGATTGGATCGTAGGGCAGAGTTCTTTTCTAAATTCCTTCCCAAATATGTGAATGCAAGAGATAACTGTAACCTTCTCCCTAGCACACGCATATGCAGAGAGAGAGACACAGACAGCAAAGGAGATGTCCCGTACCTAGCCAATCACGTAGGTGATGTGTAGAAGAGTGGTACCCTCGAGCACACAACCAGAGCAGCAGCTGCAGTTCTGACTGTTCTATGAGAGTAGCAAAAACAGAGGGATGACAACTAGGTCTGTCTGCCTTGGATTCACTCAGTGTTAAACAGCATGACAGAACAGCTAGAGGAGCAACCACCAAAATGTGCACGTTCATTACATTTTAACATACAGTGTTTTCAAATGACCTGTACATTTATTTAGATAAAGCATAAATTGGCAATTCTTACTTCACTCTGTTTGTTCAGATAGTTGATAATGTAATCGTTCATAATGAAAACAGCAAATTATGATTTCTCCATGACTCAACATTTCTGTTTTCTATAACTAATGAGCTAGTAGTGTATACACATCATAAATATGTGTACCCTAAAATAACTGCTCAATACACTCTCCTCACACCATACATTTCTCCTTTTAACTAGGTAGTTTTAAACTTTCCCTGCTCTGCTACAATTAGCTTGATCTTGTCAATACAAATGGAATTGCATTGCTTAGAGTGAAGCAAGAGTGGTTTTCTATTTTATAAACTATAAAACAGAGATTTATAATTATAAAGCACTTTTCCAAATCAAGGAGTGAATAGAAGGTGACAATGGACCTCAAGATGCATCATAAGATTATAATAGATTATGGTTCCCATAATTCCAAAATGCTGTTCCAGATGTAACATGTTACTAGAACAGATGCAGCTGAAAATATTTTAGGTGAAGAATAAAATTATTTTGAAACCAAAAATAAGCATTGTAGTTTTGAATTGTGGGATAACCAATTTAAGCACATTGAGCATGTGCTCTGATTTGTTTCTATGTGTTAATGTTGCTCTTCACGTCTGCCTAGGGGTGTGTGTGTGTGTGTGTGTGTGTGTGTGTGTGTGTGTGAAGTTAAAGGTAAGAAGTCCTGCAGTCATTGTCAAGGAGATAATTGATACTTTTTAGTAAAAATGGCATTTCCTTTTTTTATATCTTTTCTATTAAAAAAATCAATGTAGTCTATGTTTAATTTGTCAATTATATGTTAAGGTTTTCTTTAATGAAATTCAGTGACATATTCAAGTGTGTTGTCATTTACTTCCTTGAAACTTTGCTCTTTCGAATATTCATAATATTTTTTCAAGTCTGAAACATTTAAAAATCTAATTTATATTACTGGTTGAAGAAGGAAGTTAACTTAGAAGTCTAGTTCAAAGTCTCCATTTGTATAGTGAAGTAACTGACAGATATGATTCTCCCAAGAATATTATTAAGTAATTATGGCTCACTGCTACCCTAACAAAATGTCAGGATAATTTTGAAATATGAGGTATATTTTGTTCTAGACAGAAGAGCAAACAGGTACTTTTTTGAGGAGAGGAGAAAAGAAGATAGATCAAGAGACAGATGGTTAGAGATTTAGATGCATACCACGACCATGCCCTTATATTATTTGATTCCTGTGCCATGTGCATTCTTTTTATATAAATCTGAATTTAGCCAATTTAGATAATTCTGAGTTTTTAATAAAATTTTTAATGAAAATCACTATGACCTGAACTTTATAGATCTATCAAACATGACAGATTTGTGTGTTCCTTTCAAAAGAAAAATGGTAGGCTTTAATCAGGTTGGTCAGGGTCAAAAGTTGTTTTTCTTCCCCATTTTCTCTAAAGCCAGCCTGCATTGCTTTGCTCAGAAAGTACTGGCAAGTGTGGGAGTTTCTCTGTGGACATTTTTTATTGCATCGTGCCAGATAAATCTTTGAGTTCTAACTGTCATGTGCCGCAACCACTATTGCATTCCCCCATAGCTCTCATTTTATATCACATTACTCCTTAACTACAAATGTAAAATAATGGCACAGCAAGCTTAGAAAACATTCATTTTCCACCTAACCACTTTACTTCCACTTTTTCATCCAACTTTGTTTCATCAATCTACCTTGCTTGCTTATAGTAATAAAACAAATACAAGTTATGGTCTATCTTTTGGCCTCTGATAATTGAAGACTGAACTGATAGGGAATGTGATGATAGTTATTTTTGAACACTTCAGTTTCCCCTACTAATAAGCTGACCTTTAGTAAATGTATCATCTGTATGTCCAAGACACATAACAATCTATCCTTGTTCTATAAGAAACAGACTAGTTATTATTTTGTCTTTCCCTCTCTGCCTCATCACCACTATGAAAACTTTTATTTCCTTTGCAAGCTTTTAAAAGAACCTTGTCTAATCTCTAAGACTGAGACATAGAAACTAGGACATGAATGAGATAAGAATGTATTGGGTAAAAATATAGTTGAACACAGAGTGAGCTATCAGAAAGCTGTAACATTTAGTACAGATTGTTCTGCCATGCTTGCCCAGAAAAATAACGTGGATCCTTCTAAATAGATTACAGAGAAAATGTCAAACAAGACCATTGTATCTTTTCTTCATCTGAGCATGTTTGTTATTTTATCGACATCAATAGAGCCATACAGATATACTTCAGTTCTTAAAAGCAAGCAGAAAATAACTTGTAGTAAAAATGATGGATTTAGGCAATAGTGACACTCGGACAAGTATTTATCACTTTAACAGAAAAAAAATTGGTCTGCATTTATCTTATATGAATCTATCTTCTCAGAAATAAGACTACAAATAGGCTATAAAGAGAATACAATGTTTTAGCTTAGATTTTGATCCATAATTATGTGCATTCTATCATTTCCCTATCTCATAAAAGATTGTTATTTGATTTTTCAATTTGTATTCCTCGTATACCTACCTTTTATCAGTAGTTCATTCAACAAATGTTAGCTGAAGGCCTTGCATGTGCCAGTCACGTTTCTGAGTGGCTGGAGCACAGTGATGAATATAGACCCCTGCGTTTGTAAAGCTCTCATTCAAGTGAATAAAGGCAGACAGTAAACAATAAACCCTAATATAAGTGCTAGGAACTGAGTGCTTCAGAAAAACCAGATAGAGCTAAGGATGATCAGGAATGCTGTGGGAAGGATGATGTGCACAATTAACTAGGGTAATTTGGGTAGCTACTGGCTGAAATAGCAGTCACAACAAAGACTCTAGAGCAGAAGTATGTGACCTGGCAGGAAATAATCAGAGTGAAGGAAAGAATAGTAATAGACAGGCAGACAGTCAGGCCTTCTGTATAGGAGCTCGTAGACCACAGTAAGGAGTTCGCTTTTATTCTCAAAATGGAACCCATGTAGAATTGCCAGATTTAGCAAATAAAATGAGAGATACCTATTGAAATATTAATTTCAGATAAACAATGAATATAGTTTAGTAAAAGTATGTTCTATGCAATATTTGGAACATATTTATAGTAAAAATTATGTGATTAATTTTTAGTATAAGTATGCAGCATGTAATATCTGGGACCTAGTTATTCATAAAATATGATGTGTTTTTCTGAAATTCAAACTGAATTGGGTACTCTGTATTTTGTCTGGCAACCCTAAAACATGGGGGAGTTTTAAGCAGAGAAATTACATGACCTGAATTTTTTGAACTCATCACTCTGATTAGAGGATTATTTTTAAATAATCTATTTAACAAACTGATTAAAATGATCACGGTTGCCTAGAAAATAGACTGCAGAGGGGCACGGGCAGAAATGGGGAAATGTTCAGGGTGTCTTTTGCAGTGCCCATGGGAGAGATCATGGTGTCTGGAACCAGGATGACAGACAGTGGTGAATAGAAAGTGGTATTAGAAAGTGAGGTAAGAAAAGAAATAAAGCAAGACATTTTACTTATTTATTGCCATGTGTCTAAGCAGATATAGTTTATATGCATATGTTTGATTTTGATTAGTTTAGGCTAAGTGGTTATTTGACCCCTTCTTTTAAAATAAAACATAAAAGGGGAAGGAATGACTTCATTTCAGACCTGAATTAAGAAGGTAGAAGGAGGACTCTGGACTAGAAATCGAAACACACGAGCCTTTTGCCACTTGTATGTGTGTGACTTAAGAAAAATTACAAGCCTCTCAGAAGTCTTAATTTCTCTCTTGTAAGCATGGATATAAATTCCCACCTTCTTTACCTCACCAGACTATTGTGAAGACCAGGGAACACTAGGCACTTTCAGTTATCTGCAATGTGTCATGTAAGTACCAGCTGCTATAAGAATTGAGGTTACAGGCAAACCCTGTTGATAAAACCGCAATTGGGGGAAAACAGGGATCCAGTAGGCTGAAGAAACGTGTTGTTTTTATTTCAAGGAGAAACAGCTGCTAAAATTTTTTCTTCTAAGTAACAAGTCAAAAACACCAAGAATGCATAATAGTCTTTGGAAAATGATGTGCATGTCTCAATTTTACCTTTGTTCTTTCCACTTTATCTTTCTCCTTTGAACAGAAGCAAGCAAACAGCACATATCAACACACATTCTTGTCAGTGTCATGGTTTCCACTGAGAGCAGAAAAGTAAATTTTATGAATAGTCAATCGCTCTTTACCTCAGAAAATTATTTAGGAACCACAGCAGAATACAGTCCAAATGATTAATGAGAAAAGAACCAAAGATTCTACTGTAGTCTCAAGAAAAACAGATTTGCCAGTGTTGAAATCAATGTGTGAAATGAAGTAAGGAACTGAAAGAGAAGCATGGTCAGCATCTGTTAATCTATCCATCCATTTATTTAATACTTACTTCTTGAGTTCTCATTATTTATAAAAGGTTATAAGATATTCCAGCTAAATTAAATAGAACCACTACTCTCCAAGGAAATTTACATGAATAACTGAATATTAGGTAGAAGGTGATGAGTATGCTACAGGAGAAAAATAGATAAGGCATTAGAATAGTACAGGGGAAAGAATAGGCACAGCAAACATTGGTCAGAACAGGCCGTGATTTGGCGGCTGCACTCAGGTGGTGGTCTATTGGTGGAATAAAGGTACAGTTCACTGTGGCGACAATCTAGGGCAAATGGAAGGGATGGAGAAAGCTAAGTGTGCAAGATGGCTCAATCCAACATTATTAAAAATACTACTGTCAGATGAAGGCAGATAGCTTTAGTATGTGGGCAAAAGTAAGCCACTGAAGGCTTTTGCACTGAAAGACTACCAGAGCTAACATGTAAAAAAAAAAAAAAAAAACAGTCTTCCAGCATGTACAAGAACTGGATGCTGAGAGACAATGTAGAAAGCTATTACAACTGTCCAGTGGAAAGCCAGCAATAGAATGAAGACAATTTATTCATGAGGTATGTATCATTTAGGTTTGGAGTTAAATGAGTGTACCAGGCAATCTGAAATAAGGGTGGCTTACAAATGATAGAATTTCATTTGTCTCTCATTTAAGAAAAGAATTAGCAACACCCATTACCTAATCCAGTAAAATCATGGGATCTTCAGAGGATCTGCACTTTCTATACTGCCATCCTCATGCTCCTCAAGCTGGTGGTTGGATCTCCATGACACATCCTCATGGCAGGCCTGAATAAGAAAGCAAAAGTACAAAAAAGGACCTCCTTACCTCTGAGTCATATGCAATTTAATGGCCAATTTAATAGGAAAGAGGGATTAGGTAGAAGCAAGACAATTAGAGATATAGTCAAAGTTGTAATACTGAGTTAATATTCGTAACTTAAGATAAATACTAAAATCATTAAGGGGCTAAATTTGAAGAAGAGACAAGGGTAATTGGATCAGAATTAAATATCCCCAAGCATAAAATCATGTTCTCTGTTGCAGATATTTTAAAACACTGTATTTTAAAATATTCAACATATTTTATTACAACCTAAAGTAATCTGGCATAACTAATGTCAAGGTGATTTATTTACTTATTTATTTGAACTGTGTGACTTTTCTAATGTTGTTTTTTTTTGTGGGGGGGGGGTTGGCTTTTCTTGCCCTAAGGTACAATTCAAAGGTACTATGCTACTATGAAATTATTTTTTACCATCTTTTTTGCTTTCTTATCACTAGCTTGTTTGAAAACTCTTACACCAACCATTCACCTGATTGCACAGTATTGTACTTACAATCAAAGGACAATGGAGATATTAAGCTCTTTCATTCATTCATTCATCAACAAATAAATATTTATGAGCACCTATCATATGCCAGACACTGTGCTAAGTGCTGAAGGTAGTAACAGACAAAGCATTTTCTCTTAAAAGCTTACATTCTAGAAGAATGGTAAGGATTGGTGAGGTCATATCATCAACAAATACACACACAAATATCTATTTGTGGAAAGCAGGAAATGGAGCTGAGAAATAGAGCAGAAAAAGCAGGATAGCAATACAATTTTGATGAGGGACAGAGGGGACCTGAGGCCTGTATACAGGTGGGCAAAAAGCCCCATGAGCAGAAGCCAGAGCAGATGCATGGTAAAAAGATGGAAGAAGGAGAGATGACAGCAGGAGAAAAACCATATAGTGACTTGGAATACATTAAATGGACCTTATTTTAACATATGTTCAAATGAATCAAGTGAATGAATGGAAGGAGAAATAGTCAGATGGGGTACAGATTCAGATAAAATATTTCAAACTGGTCTGAAGAGATTATTAGTTTATAGATAATGACATTGCCTTAGGAAAGAAATCAGCTCTTTTAAAATTCACTTACTTGAAATTCTATAGCTGTTAAATTTGCTTTCATTTTGTACTAGCTTTGAATAGATTTGACCTAAAGCACCGACGACTATCAGAACTCAACTTAAAATGTGTGAATCTGTGATACCTTGAATGCGCATTGTCTAACATTTCCTTCCCTACAGGCTGAACCATGACTTCTGTGATCTTCCCAGAGCTATTTTCTTCTGCTACGAAGCACACAGGTTAAAGTTCTAAACTCATGATAGGTCTCCATGGTTACAAGAGGACAAGCTGCCTTGCTGTGCCCAAAAGAGCTGGAATTATTTTTACCTAAAAATGAATAGCACATGGGCTGAGTTTTCAGAATGGCATATTCAAAAGTGAGTAATACATTTTTATTCCAATATAAACAGAACACTTTTAAATCTCATTAAAGAAAAAAATGAAGAGGATGAATGCAGAAACTTATTCCAGTCCACAGTGACACATGACCAAGAGCATGAACCCAATCAGCCAATTGTGCAATTATGAGTTCACTAAATACTGCACTCAGAGCACAAATCTCTTTCTAAAATTAGAGAAGTAATTAAGCTGAAAAATTGACTAATAATTCATGGGACAAAGTATCTGTTTTCCAGGAATAATAATATATAATAATTATTATAAATATAATATTGATTTAAATGTATATAAATGGAATGTGTGTATTCTGCACATTTAGATTCTATTCCTGAAATATACTTATGAATTTTCTAAGTTAAGTAAAAATTAAACATGTATTTATTTTATTTTTGGCATCATTAAAAGAAATATATTTATTCAAAACTTAGATTTGATATCTGCTCTATATGTGTTCACTTAAAATGAATTTCTTTTCGATTTATTCAGTATTTTTATGATCCAATAATGCTTTAATTCAAAACTTTCTTTTTTATTATCTGGAAAGATTACACTAAAATAATTTTGTCAATTTTGAATGCAGACACAAATTTTGAAACTCTTCAAATAGAGTTGTCTCACCAATGTTTTCACCAAAGGACAGATATCTGCATTTGTATGCAGACTGTGACCTACTAGAGAAAGAGCACAGAGCTAAGCCTGTCTGTCCAACAAGTGTTTCCATGAGTAAGGAAAAGCAAACAAAATAAGAAGACAGGACAATGCATTGAATGATGGATAAATCATAGAAGTATGAAACTATAGAAAAAATAACAAAAATGAAACAGGCAAGTTTGATTTACGCTTTATAGCCTTAAAAAACACTCTGACTATGGATGTGTGATGGTCATCATCCAGATTAAAAATACAGAATTATTATTTTTAAAAAAAATCAGTCTTTCCAACACAGTATAAAAACAATTATATACTACAACCAAGTAAGATTTATCCTAGGAATGAAAGACTGGTTTAATATCCAAAAATCAATTATACTAATTTCTAACTTAACATCATTGATAGATTTTAGAAACTGCAATTTTAAGCAAAACATTTAGGAAACAATTTTTTCCACAGATTAATTGGTATAAACAAGAGTTAAGTTCCTATGGCATATATTTGGTTACAAAAATATCACCAAGCTTCTAAATAAAGAATAAAAAGATTTCTAATATTAAATGTTGAAATAAATATGATCTATACATACATTCAAGAAATATTAATAAAAACAAGTAAGATAAATACTTTCCAATATACTTATTCCACTTCCAAGCCATGGCTGACTTGAGCCTTTCCTAACAGCACCAAGCAAAGGCAGAGCCAACCCCGGACAGGATACCCTTCCATTGCAGGACACACAAACACACACACTCAGGCTGGAAACATTTAATATGCAAATTTACCTGGCATACACATCTTTGGGGTGTAGGAGGAAAATGGAGTACCCTGAGAAAATCACACAGACATTGGAGAATGTGCAAATCCCTACAAACATAGTTCCTTCCAGCCTGGAATCAAATTTTTTCTCATTAATGCTGTAATAAAACAACATGGACTAAAATGGCAATATTTGAGGATCTGCTGAAATATAATCATCACACTAGCAAACTAAAAGAAAGAAAAATGACACAATCATTACAAAAAATGTTGAAAAAGTATTTGACAAAACCTAAGACCCATTCATGATAAAATGTTTCAGGAAACGGGAATAGAGGAGAACTTCCACAGCTTAATAAAGACTACAAAAAAAAAACACCTTACATTTAACATCATTCTTAATGGTGAGAAACTAGAAGCTTTCCCATTAAGATCAGGTACAAGGCAAAGATGTCTCCTCTTACCCTTCCTTTTCAATATCTTACTGGAAGTCCTTGCTATAAGGCAAGTAAATAAAATAAAAGATCTCCAGATTGGGAAAGAAGCCATAAAAGTATCTTTGCAGCCAACATGATCACCTACATAGAATATCCCAAAAAAAAAGAAGACAAAACACTCCTGGAACTAATAAGCAATTAGAGCAAACCATGTACAAGGTTAGCATACAAAAGTCAGTACTTTTCTATATACTGGCAATGAACAAGAGGAATTTGAAATTAAAAATGCAATACTGTTTACATTAGCACCCCCAAATTTAAATGCTCAGGCAAAAAATCTAACAAAATATGTATTAGATGTATTTGAGGAAAATTACAAAAATCTCATGAATAAAATAAAAAAGGAGCTGAATAAATAGTGAAATATTCAATTTCATGGGTACAAAGACTCAATATTGCCAAAATGTCAATACTACCCAATTTGGTATATAGATTCAAAACAATCCCCTTTAAAACCCAGAATAGTTATTCAATGAATATTGACAAAACAATTCTAAAGTTTATATGGAGGAGCAAAAGACTCTGAATAGGCAACACAATATTAAAGAGGAAGATTCAAATTGGAAGACTAGCTTTACCCAAGTTTATGAATTAGTATAAAGTTACAGTTATCAAGACAGTGTAGAAATACTGTTCTATGCTCTTCAGTGTAGAATGAAGATAAATAAAACAATGTAACAGAGTAGAGAGCCCAGAAATAAACCCCTGTAAGTACAGCCAACAAATCTTTGACAAATGAGCAAAAGTAATACAATGGAGCAAAGATAGTCTCTTCAAAAATGGTACTAGAAAAACTGTATGTTATATGCAAAAAGAAGGAATCTAAGCACAGACATTACACCATTTGAAATATTAACTCAAAATGGATCACAGACCTACATGGAAAATGCAAAACTATAAAACTTCTAGAAGGTAACATAGGGAAAATCTAAATGACCTTGGATATGGTGATGACTTTTTGGATACAACCTCAAAGACATGATTCACTAAGGAAATAATTGATATGCAAGATTTTATTAAAATTAAAAACTTCTACTCTGTGAAATGCAATAGCAAGAGATTAATTAGAAGACTGGGAGAAAATATTTGCAAAATACACATCATATAAAGGACAGTTATCCAAAATGTATAATGAACTATCAAAATTCAACAATAATAAAACAATTAGATTTTTAAATGGACCTTAACAGACACCTCACAAAGGGAAGATATGTACATGGTCACTTGCATAAAAAAGTTGCTCCACATCATATGTCATCAGGGAAAGGCACATTAAAAGAATAACAAGATGCCATCACACACCTATTCGAATGGTGGAATCGGAACACTGACAGCATGAAATGGCGCAAGCCTGTGGAATAATAGGAACACTTGTATTTTGTTGGTGAAAAGCAAAGTAGTACAGCCACTTTGGAAGAGACTTTGGCCTATTTTTAAAAATGCTAAACCTATTTTTGTCATACAACCCAGATATTGTATTTCTTGATATTTATGGAAAGAAGTTGAAATCTTATGCACATGCAAAAACCAGCCCATGCAATGTTTTTGGCTGCTTTATTCATAATTGCTAAACTTGGAAGCAACCAAAAGTTCTTCCGTAGCTGAATGGCTAAATAAACTATGGTACATCCAGGCACTGGAGTATTTAGTGTTAAAAAGAAATGAGCTGTAAAGCCAGAAAGACATGGGAGAATTTTAAATGCCTATCACTAAATTTAAAAAAGCCATTTTATAAATCCTTATATTGCTTTATTCCAACTGTATGGTATTTTGGAAAAGGCAAAAAGATGGAGACAATACAAAAATCAGTGTTAGCCAAGCGTGGAGTGGGGAGAGAGAAGAATAGGCAGCACACATAAGACATCCAGGGCACTAAAAATACTCTGTGTTATTATGATAATGAACATGTCATTATAGTCGTTACATTTTTTGTACATGGATATAGTACATGGTTTCAACACCTTCAGTAAAACCATAGGTAAACTGTAGCCTTTGGATGGTTATGCTGTGTCAATGTAGGTTCATACTTGGTAAAACACGTGCATTCAGATGTGTGATATTGACAGTGGGAGGGTCTATGCAGACGAGAGGGGCAGGGTTATATGGAATATCTCTGCACAGGCCTCTCAACTCTTGTAAACCTGAAACTGCTCTAAAGGTAGTCTTTAAAGAATAGTTTAATTGTAGATTTAAAACCAACCTTATCAGTAATTATATCATATACATAAATAGGTTAAACATCAGAATTAAATGGTAGATATATGCCAAAATGTATTTAAAAACTACTCACCTAATTGTTTTTTACAATACATACTCTATATTCAAAACACAAACAGGTTGAAGTTGAAAGAATGGAAAATCGTACATCATGCAAACAGTCACTGAGAGAGAGCTGGAGTGCTTACACTGCAACGAGCAATATTAAGTCCCTGCCCTTTGAAAACAAATGACTAATTCAGGACTAGAGCAGAAGTTATACAAGATGAGTGTGGAACATCTTCTAATGTGAGAAGGTAAGGAAGTTCTCAAACACACACATCACACTCCACACACACAATTAAAAGGGAATGTTAAAGTTGTCAAAGGGACACCGAAACCAAATGAAAGTTTCCAGTGGTCAAAGCTGGAACTTCAGCAACAGAATATGTAAAATGTTATACAGTTCTCCATATGTATTAATATTACAGCCTAGTATATTCAAAACTGTGTATACCATACTTTGTGGGGAATTCAAAGGATTTTTCAAAGGCATTTTAAATTTGAAATGTTCCCCTAATTCACTGACTCTGCACTTTTTCTACCTCAGTCTTTCCTCACCAGATTAGGCCAGTGAATCAAAATCTAGCATTCATACAACTTTCTAGGAATATGAGACAGATGGTGAAGATATAGCTTGTTTAAAATTCAGATTATAGATTGCTTCCAACACCTATTCTGACTGGGTTGATCTCTGGTAGCATGGTTCTGGAGATAGTCATGTTGATTGTCTTCAAAATTCAACCTGAGAATTAGAAGTTTATTAAAATCTCCTTAAAACCTATTTGTCTTGCTCCATAAAGATGTGATTTTAAGCACATATAGTACTGCTTCCCTGGAAATAGAGAAATGGGAAGTAATGGACTAATATTAACCTCTTAAAGGACAATAGTTTTTATTGTTAATTGTCTTGTATAAGAATCCCATATTTTTATTTAATTTGATGAAACATTGAAGCCAATGAGAGAGACATTTGAGATGAAAAACTATTTTTCAATTTTAAGTATATTATCAAGGGTCTGAAAATTCTATTTTACATAATTCTTAAATTCTACAAATTAATTCCATTATATAAGATGAATAAGTTCCAGAAATTTGCTGTACAACATTGTACCTATAGTTAACAATACTCTATTGTGTAATCAGAGGGCGGCGAACACAGGAAGAACCAAGGTCAGTCATGCCTACCAATTTTGCTGAGTTTTTATGAGAGAGTTTATGATTAGAGTAAATGACTCTGAAGAGGGAAATTCAATGGAAGAGCTCATTATTTCTGTTATTGATACAGATGCTAATGGTCATGTTCACCATGCAGGTGTACAAGAGAAAGAGAAAAAATGTCCCATTAGGCTTAGAATTTAGTTCATGGTTTTAACTTTGGCCAAATGCTCTTATTAGATATAAACATGAATTGAGTATTTAAAGCACTTGTTCCCTCTCTACTTTTCATATGTGTTTTCAAATATATATATATATTTAAAAAAAGACAGAGAAAAGTTTCCTAATCATTATAAAATATATTACTTTATGAGTTGGATCATATCTTATTATATTTGATACTGGTTCAAGTTTATCCTCAGAGGATATATACAACTTGCAATAGAATGACAATAATGTCTTTACTGAATTCATTTTTAATATTCAATAATAGAAACTATTTAATAAGAACTAAGATAGACCTGTTTTTCAATTCACTCTCTTCAGAAAATCAAGAATATTAAGCTTCATAGGATGTGGACATCCTTGCCTATGCTATCTCTTTGGTCCCTTGACCAACACTAACAGTGGTTATCACACTGTCGCTTTCATCAGACTGCCCTGAAGAGCTTGTGAAACCCATTCCTGGGCTTCACCTCTGACCACATAGGTCTGTGGTGAGACCTGACAATTTGCACTTCCAACAAAACCTGGGTGGTGCTGATGCTATCGATCTAGTGACCACACTTTTACAATGCACTGAAAGAGAAGATAGGAATCATGTCGGTTTAAATCTCTCTACAGAAATAATTAAATGTACAGAATCTTGATTATTGGCATATGATTAGATATAGAATCTGATTGGTAGAAAAGTGCAGCCTCAGAGGGCACCAGTGTTAACAAGATCTTTAACATAAATAGATACTATGATTGAATTTATTGTAGGAAGTTTAGAAAATTCTATTATTATCAGTAAGTTAGTGTGGCATTATGTTTATATAAGAATACATGAAACACAACCAGAATAGCTATTTTCTCAGAGTTCTGGAGGCTAAAAGACCAAGATCAGGGAGACACCATGGCTGGGTTCTGGCTTAGAGATGGCCACCTTCTTACTGTGTCCTCACATGAGAAGGGGGTGGGAGATGGAGAGAGCTCTTCTTAGGAAGGCACTAATTTTACCCTTATGGAAACTTACTGACCTTATCTGAACCTAATTATCTCCCAAAGACCCCCATCTCTAAATATCATCACCAATAGCATCATATTTGGGGTTAGGAATTGAATATACAAATTGTGGAGTGGACACAAGTCAGTCCCTAGCATGCCCTAAGATGAAAAAAATCCATCTCCTGACTGTTACTTCCTAGTACTTTTTACAGCCTATGTCAAAATTGTCACAGACCAAATAGTTAGTGGCAAAATGGCACCAAAATGTTACCAACAATAGGACTTCAGTTCAGCAACCTCTCTACTGGAGTTCTGACTAATGAAGGACTTAGAGCCAAGACTCAAATACAAGCAAAGTTTGTTTAGAGAGGCACAGAGGTAGAATACATGAGCTGAGGAAGAAGTGAGCAAGGAAATACTTTACAGAGGCCAAAGAAAGGCCCTTAAAGCTTAGGGAAAAGAAAAGCAGAAAGAATGTGCTTGGGGAAACAAGAAGGGGAAAGGCATTGGCATGCTAGAGAGAGAGAGAGAGAGAGAGAGAGAGAGAGAGAGAGAGAGAGAGAGAGCGCTCCTGGGAAAGAAGTGGGTGGGAAAAGTCCCCAGTGTGCTTAAGAGAGAGAAACATTGTGCTGGGTTTTTTATTGTGAGAGTTTTTACCTGGAGGTCTCAGGGGAGAATCTCAATGGAATATTCATCAGCTTTCCAGACGTGTCCTCTCACCATTGTGGTCTCTACCGATTAGTTGGTGCTGGGGGCAGAAATCATTAGTCCATGTACCTGGTCCTATTGTCAGCCATGGTGTTACTCTGTCTATTTTTGCTATTGTTCTGTGCCTGCAGCTGATACACTACTGAGGCCTAGATATTATATCTCTACAGCTTAATGCTTAAGGGGGTGGTTGTGCGAGGGCTTGTGTGGGAGTCACATGAGGCTATTCTCTGTTCCTTCTCTAAATGAGTCTACCTCATGACTAACAACACATCAGGGGAGAAAAGATCAGGGGAGGGTCTGAACCACATTACCAGTGACATGAGAGGTCAGGGGGTGATTTGAACAGCATGACCAGCACCATGAAATGTCAGGGGGTCTAAACTGCATGACCAACAATATGCTAGAGAGAGAAAGGTCACCCTGGGGGTGAAGTCTTACCTTATAATTTTTCTCCGCTAGGCAGGCAGGGCTTGCCACCCTGGTGACATTCCATACTTGGCCTATCGTTCCTACTCTGCTCATGCCTGTCTAACTGCTGACTACAAAATTATGACCCAAAATAACCTCCCTTTGCTATTCTCCCCACTTTCCCTCCCACCAGCTTCCTTATTTCAATTGACAGGCTCCATCTTTCTTATAAGATCCCAAACTTTGGTGCCATCTTTAACTCCCCTCATTCTTTTACAGATCACACTGTATTGACCAATGCCTTTTATTCTAGATTCAAAATAGACTTGGGTTATGTGATGTCTTACAACCATCACTGCCACGCTGATTGAAACCACCTTCACCGCTCCACCATCCATTTGGTTGTGCTGCTCTAACCTCTGACCTGGTCTCCCTGCTTTTGTGCTGCCCCTGCCCCTTTCAGTCTATTATCATCTTTGCAGCAGAATGATTCTTTCCAAATATAAGTCAGACATAAGCAACTCTTGTTAAAACTCTTCAGTGAATTCATTCCCCACCTCACTTGGTGTATTAGTTTCTTATGCGTACTATAACAAACAGCCACAAACTGGACAGCTTAAAGCAACAGAAAATTATTCTCTCTTCGTTTTAGAGTCTAGAAGTATGAAATCAAAGTGTTGGCAGGGCCATCCTCTCTCTGAAGACACTGGGGGAGGATTATGCTTTCCTTCTTTTTGGTTTCTGTGGTCGTTGGCAGTATTTAGGGGTCCTTGAACTTGTAGCTGCATCACTTCAATCTCTGTCTCCATCTTCACATGATCTCTGCTGTGTCTCTTTGTCCGAATATCTCCCTTCTTATAAGGACACTAGTCAATGGATTAATGCCTCACCTCAATCTACTGAGATGTTAGCTTAACTCGATTCTATTTGCAAAGATCCCATTTCCAAATGAGTCCATATTCCTAGACACTGGGAGTTAGCACTTGAATGTATCTTAGAAAGGGTGGGAAGGGGGGCACAATTAACCCACAGCAGTCAAAGTAAGTCCAAAGTCCTTACAATGGCACATAAGCCCCCATCTTTTGCTGTTCAGTGTGATCTACAGACTAGTGGCATCAGCATCATCTGGGAGGTATAAGAAACCTTAACTTCACATCCTAAATAATTTTAATCAATTTAATGTGACACCTAGGTGATTTGCTTGCAAATTAAAATTTGAACACTGCTCTTCAGAATGATTGACCTACTTTTCTGCTGTCCTCATCTGCTACTCACACCCACATCTCTGCATTTCTCTGCTTCAGTGGTATTGGCCTTTTGTTGTTTCTGAAATGCTTGGAAAAATCCCTCTGCCAGACGTTTGCATAGCTTAGTCCTTGACCTGCTTTATATCTTTATGCAAAATATCACTTTAGTGGGACTTTTTCTAGATACCATATTTTATTTTTTAAAGATTTTATTTATTTATTTTTAGAGAGGGGAAGGTAGGGAGAAAGAGGGAGAAAAATATCAATGTGTGGTTGCCTCTCACACGCCCCCTACTGGGAGCCTGGCCCACATCCCAAGTATGTGCCCTGACTGGGAATCGAACCAGTGACTTTTTGGTTCACAGGCTGGCACTCAGTCCACTGAGCCACACTAGCCAGGGTGATATTCCATTTTAAATGAACATCCCCATTACCCTCATCGCTCTTCTTTTACTTTTTACTACAGAACTTCACATCATATAATATGCTAAGTATTTTAATTAACATTATTTATCTTTTTCTCTACACTAAAATGTAAGGTTCTTGTAAGAATTTGAATCTGTTAAAGTGCAATGCTGAATTTTAGGCACCTAAAATGGTATGAGACACTCAACAGAGGCCCTTCAATAAGTGAATCAAAAAATGAGTCTGTTTAAGTTCATTAATTTATTTGCCCATGTATACTATTTAACTCTTGTTATTTTAAATAAACTGTATTATTTGCATCATGTAATGCTATATAAGACATATCAGTCTATGACTTAGGATATTAAAACACTATAATTTACCTATACATTTGTGAATCAGTTTGTTTGAATCCTTCACCAGTTCTCATGGTCAGGCACATTTTAGCCTTGGTACACACAGTGAGAATAAATACATGCTTTTGTGCATTCAAAATTTTTCTCTTTTGAGCTTTCAGAGAATGTTCTCTTGTATGAAACAGAAATATAGTCACCAAGTACAAATGTACCATACATAACATGCTTTTCTTGCATTTTGTCCCTTTTCATATATTTTCTTTACATTTTATTCTTTTCATAATGAAGATTTCTAATCCTTTTAGGTGGTCCTAATACAATGGGTCTTCTAGGAGCTTACTTCTTTCCACAATTTTAATTAGAATCTCACAGGTAAAGTTACAAAGCATGGCAAAAAGAAAAGTATGTTAATGCCTTCTCCTCCCCATGCTCTATCGAATCAAACTGGGACAAATCCTGTGTTAGATTCTTATCTTTGTTCCCCCTCTCAGGAAAAAAATGCAATCTCTACTCTCAAAAATTGTATAATCTAATTCGAGATTTATCACTTTAGAGTAGAGATTTTCTTAGTTTTGAATTTGGTTATCTTACCTTCAGATATTTGGAAAGACCAAAACGCTTAATACTCATGGGCTGCAAGCAGTATAATTAGAAAAAAAAGTAACAAATGTACATTAGTCGATAATCAATTACTAGAGAAAATTTAAATCAAATATTACTAAATATATAAATAAGAAAAAGCAACTGAGACAATAAAGTTTAGGCCTTGGCATCTAATGATTAGATATGGGTAAACAATTCAATAAGAATTAATTCTTTATTAGTGGTATGCAATTTGTAAAGTTATTGGTTTGTAAGGAACCAAGAAGAAACTAAACAATTTAAGAAGACTGAGACCTTCTCAAGGGATAGAGAACATCCTTGTTCAGATGACACTTTGAGGTACAGCCAGCCACTTTGCCTCCTTCTTTTAGAACAAGCACCAGCCCCTTGAGGCCTTACAAGCCAACATCCACAGAAGGAAGCAGAGAACTCAGTGTTTAAGCATTAACTTAATGTGCACAGTTTTGGGCACTTATACACATTACATGGTTTAATCATAGCAATACTATAAAATGATCTTTTTTTCATTTTACAGATATGAAAATTGAGGCCTAGACTAGAAGTTGAATAAGTAATGTGTCTAAATTCATATAATAATAGGAAAAGCAACAATTTGATTTTAGGACTTGTTATTTTCTCTTTTTCAATACTTTTTAATTTTAAATAATTTGACTCATAATAAATTACAAAAATAGTAAAGAGCATTGCTGTGTTATATTCCCCCACCTTCCCCTGATGGTCAAATCTTACATAGCCACAGCCAAAACCAAGAAACTGATGTTGGTTCAATAACAATAACTCATATTCAGACCCCACTGTGATTTCAAAGGTTTTTACATGCAGTCTTGTACATTAGTGTAGGTGTGTGTGGTATACTATAGTTCTACAACGTCTGGATTTATGTAATCTTCACCACTATCATCATAGAAATTTTTATTACCATAAAGAAAGTACCACATGTTCTCACATTACCCATGAACAGTCAACCTTAGTCTTTGTCAGCCAATGATTTGTTCTGCATTATAGAATTCTGTTCTGTAACTCAGGTCATTTTGAAATCATAGCCCATGAAATTGTTAAATGAATGGTAATTTTTTTCTTAAATGTTACTTGCATTTTTCATAAATAGTGTATTGTGGCACAGACAGGGTAGGGCAAAAGAGTTGTCTGTATGAAAAATAACACAATAATTAATTAATAACAATGCAAGAATATAATCTGTTTTGTGTTCTCACAACTGTAAACCTACTTTTGCCCCACACCATATTCAAATGTGCATATACATGTTTAGGTGAGCTAAAGATTGAACATAAATTTATATACACAAAAAAGAAAAATAGCATATACTTTCATCACCATATCCTTACTTATAATTCTTTTTTTAAAAACTACTAACAGGGTTTTAATTTTATTTAAAATATCTATCTGAATTATTGTTATTTCAAAATTAAACTATGTTTAAAATTTTATATACATTTCTGAGTCTCTCACATTTTGATTCATAAATAAATAGCGTTAAAATGTTATTTCTGTGTTCAAACACATCTAACTGAAGGAAAAGGTACAAATAAGTGATTTCATAAATAAAATATAATCCTGGGACTGCTGTTCTTCCATTTTGAATGCCACTCACTGTTAGTTTTTAATAATTATGTAGACTCCATGTAAAAGGATGGGTTCTCAAGAGGCAATAGGCAGTAGACATCAGGCCCATTATAAAAAATTTTAATAAATAAAAGTAATTTTTGTCATCCTCTTGTCTTGTGCCAACCCTAGGTACTCTTTGCTATTGCATGACCACTTCTCTGTGACACGCTTCCCTGCTGTGCAGAGTTTGAGTGTCATCTGACTGTTCCTCCCCTGAGAAGCCGGTAGAGTTTGCCTCAGCCGGACTTCCTCGGTGTCTGGCTTCACATCAGATTTGCAAATCCTTTTAGATCCTTGAAGGACAATGCATAATACATTTCATGCTAATTCTCTGATGAGAATCACTACGTTAATGTTTTATCATAGCAGGTAAAATATCCTTAAACCTAGTAGTACAAAAATTTCCAATTATGTTACTCCTTTGGGTTAAATTTGGAGGCTAGTTTGAGGACAGTGTCACAGCAATGGAAATGCTAGAGGCAGGAAATGGTATGTGTTCTCAGCTTTGATTGGACCTTTCCTCAGACCACCTGCCACTCATCATTACAGAGTGGTTTTCAGGTAACAAAATAAGTGCATTAAAGTGGAACTTTGTCATAATCTGTGTGACAGGCAGGAACCATATTATTATTCATAATTTACAGATGAAGCAGTTACGTTCAATAGTATTAAAAGATTTGTCCCAGGCTATTGATTTATTAAATGACAGGCTAGGATCAGAATCAAATTATACACTCAGATAAAATTCTAAAGAAGGTGAACCAAATGAATTATAAAATATTCTTACAAAACCAATAGCTATAATTGATCATCCAATGATTTCTTTAATAGCAATCAGATATGAAAAGATGGATTTGACAAAACCAACACAATCTATTGGCGACATTTGCGTACTGTTTTTTTATGGCTTTGCTATTTTAAATTGTTTCATCAATATAGAGGGTACACTGATTCATATATGTTTTATATTTTCATTAAATGAATTCAGCTGCTTTTTCCATATTATTAACTAAAGGAACACCATCTTACAGTTATATTTATTACTGTATAAATAGCTCTTTGGTATGCACCTTTTGCAAAGTGATTTCTAGGCACTGGGATTACAAAAGAGAGTAGAACAGAGTCCTTATTCTCACTTGGTTTATATTATATTGCAGTGGAGGAAGGAAATTTGTAAATATATGAATAATTTAAGGGAATGTTTACATAATACATCTGTCAGTGATATCAAATACTAGGAAAAGAAATAAAGCCAGGTAAGGGGATACTGAATGACAGGAAAGTTCCCATTTTAGATGGGGTGGTCAGCAAAGGCCTTTTTGAGGCCTTGACCTTTGAACAGAGACCAGAATGACATGAGATGGTGAGCATGTAAATATCTGCAAGAAGATCTTTCAGGTTGAAGTAACAATGAGTAGAAAATTTTCTAAGGTGGAAATTCATTTGGCATTTGAGTAAGAACAAAAAGGCCAATAAAGCTGATTCAGACTGAGTGACTGGAAGAGAGAGAGAAAATGAGGTAAAAGAAATAGCCCACACTCATGGGGTACTTACTTGTAGTATTGAGGGCCCTAGGATTGTGCTCTAAGTTTCGTGAGAATCCGTTAGAAAACTTTCAGCTGTGTGTGTTGGAGTGCTGGGAAGGGGAACAAGTAGGTTAAGATAGGACTTAGACTTTTAAAGTTTTAAAAGGTTATCTAAGCAACTGTTGCTTGCGTAGATAATTTTATTAGTTTGCTAGGGCAGCCAAATAAAAGTACCATAGATTGAGTAGCTTAAAAAGCAAAAATTTGCCCTGGCTAGTGTAGCTCACTGCATTGAGTACTGGCCTGTGAAACAAAGGGTTGCCAGTTTGATTCCCAGTCAGGGCACATGCCTGGGTTGCAGGCCAGGTCCCCAGTACAGGGCGTGCGATAGGCAACCACACATTGATGTTTCTCTCCCCCTATTTCTCCTTCCCTTCCCCTCTGTCTGAAAATAAATAAATAAACTCTTTAAAAAAAATTTTCTCTCACAGTTATGGAGGCTACAAGTCCAAGATCAAGGTATCTGTAAGGTTGGTTTCTTGAGGTCTATTCCTTTGGTTTGTAAATGGCCGTCTTCTTCCTGTGTCTTCACTTGGTCTTACTGCTGTGTCTGTTTTGTCCATATTTCCTCTTCTTAGGAAAACTCCAGTCAGGTTGCATTAGGACCCACCTGAATGGCTTCATTTTAACTTAATTAACTTCTCCATATACAATCACATTTTGAAGTATTGGGGGTTAGAACTTCAACATATGGATTTAGAGTGAA
Organism: Phyllostomus hastatus; assembly: GCF_019186645.2. Lineage (NCBI taxonomy): Eukaryota > Metazoa > Chordata > Mammalia > Chiroptera > Phyllostomidae > Phyllostomus > Phyllostomus hastatus. Next base: position 27,720,475 of record NW_025333709.1, on the reverse strand, counting down.
CATGAGAACAAAATTTAACCTGCAATGGAAATAAAATGTAAGGAGGCAAGGGTAATGCAGGGAGCTCATTTAGAAGGCTGCTGCATTATCCAAATGAAAACAGTGCTACTTGGACTACAACAGAGGTCTTGAGAATCAGTCATTATATAAATTATATAAAGAACAGAATTAAGCTGCTCACTAAGATTATCTCATGAAATCCCCCTAACAACATTTAGGCCTGTTACTGTTCCCCACATGTTGACAGTATTTCTAAGGTCACACAACTAGCAATTCAGGAGCTAAGATTCAAACACAGATGTGTCTGATTCCAAAGATTGTATACTATCCTCTGTAGCATACTTCCCAAAGGTTGACTTTTATCCATTTAGAGGTATTTAACACTATATGTATAGAAATTATCTTATTTTGAAGATCTTTGAGCATAAAATTAAAAGGAGTAGGAGATTACATGTTTTTCTAAAGAGATAGTCTATATTTAGCTTATGATTGTGCAGAGCACATACCAGTAACTAACCTTGAATGGAGGCTCTTTGTTCAACAATCACTGATTTAGTCTCTATCACTTATTTAGTCCCATAATAAATTCTGTGAGAAGCCAACAGAAATAGCTGTCTTTGCTTTGAAGGAATGTCTCATCAGGTTGAGAAGCAAAATGATGTGCACATAAAAATAAGTATTTGCTGAGTACCAAATGTCAACTGACAAATAGTGCAAGAGGAATTCAAAAGAGAAAAGTCACTCTGGGCTTTAGAAGAGTAAAAATGGTTGAGGCTTAACTACCAAGATTCTCTACAAATCCAATCAATAAATATGGCAAAGCTAAATAAGTTCAAGTTCACAAAAGTAGACAGTCTTGTTTTCTTTTCTTTCAAGCTAGAAAAATATCTTCTCTTTTGAAGTCCTATGTAAAAATTAGTCCTAGCGTTTAGGCATCCAAGGATTGCTTTTGTGTAACTGAAAGGGAATTTTGTGTTTTGCCTTTCAGGCAGTCCTCATATTTCTATTTTGTTTATTTGTTTGTTTGTCAAACTCCTGCACTTATTGGTACTTGGCAAGTATCATGAAAGAAGGAAGAGATCATATCTATTATAATTTAATTTTTATTTATTCTTCTCTAGTAAATAGAAAATATTGTGGACTGAAGTCAGCAGATTAGGTTTAAAGACATAAAAAGTAGTAAAATAGTAATCAGAAATGTATATAACAAAACAACTTGAAGGTGATTTTTGAGGTCATTTTTTTATGAAAATATGAGATGGTGTTGTACATACTATTTTAGAAATGTTTTGTTCTGTTTTATGGCTTAACCACAAATTATGAATGACTGTCCATAAAATAAATATCAATAATATCATTATAAGGGCTCTATAATACTTTATTGCGTACTTATGTCATAATTCACTCAATGAATGACCTATTATTGAACATTTTACTCTTTTTGATGATTTCCTTTTACTAAAAATGCTACATTGTTCATTGTTGTATGCATATTTTTAAGATGTTTATTGCTGGGTCAAAAGGTGTGAATAAACTTAGGGTCTTTGGTAAATGCTGTCAGAATTCTCTCCAGACGGGGATATAGTGAAGCATGTTTATGTACCAGGAAACAAGAACAACTGCCATATACTTCTGAGACTTGCTGCACCATTTGGTAACAGGACTTTTCATTATTTGGTTGGTTTGGGAAATTTGTTTGTTGTTGTTTTTGTTGCTGTTTTTTTACGTGGGCTGCAGTGTCATTTAGTGTTCAGTGGTCGCAGATATTTAAAGAATAACTTCTCTCTTTGACAATATTTCTCCAACGTCTCCAAATAAATATCCATGTGTTCTTTCTCTAAAGGAAAATATAAAGCAGAGAGAAATTAAATGCTGCTCAAATTCAGAAACTATGAACACATAACAATGAAGAAAACAAATAAAAAGTTTTTAAGCTACACAGTGATGCTAGCAGCTGGTAGATCCTACCATGCCTATTTTCACACAGAACTAAAAAGGCACAGCAGGCTCCTTTGGAACATCAAACTGAGAAAATTGACTGCAGCTTTAACAGCCTTAAAAGAATTTTTTGGCAGAAAGAATAAGTATGCATAATTGAGAAAAATACCCCAATCTGTAGAAAAATAGATACAAAAAGAGGCTAAACAAGAATGTTCTGCCTGTTCTTTTCACAACAATCATCCACATGTCCCAGACTAAAGAATTTAGGAAACCAAGGTTTACAGCATAAAAAAACAGGGGTGGGAGGGTTGGGACATTAAGATGAAGACTGTGTAGCGCTGTGTAGATTGCAGAGGACTCAGAGTTGAGGGGCGTACAGTCATGGGTGGGTGGTAAAGTCAGGGTTCCTGCCCTTAAATCTCATCTCAGCTATGTTCCTGGGAAAATAACCAATCTTCTTTCTGGCTCCTTTTCCACATTTTTAAAGGAATAGAGCCATAGGGCCTGGCTTTCTGTTTCCAGTCTGTGACATACTTATCCATATTAGCCATGATTTTATTATATAACTTGATGTGTGAACTTAGACAATATGTTTTGAATCAATTTTCTTCAACTATAAAATGAATTGTTTAGATGATGTAGTCATGTAATGTCACATCTAGATGTGAAGGTCTATGGTTTTATCAGAATAACAAGAATGACAACATAATGCACTGGATGCTGTTTCATCACAGTCAGTTTGGGAATGACTGGAAGCCAGAAAAGTGAGTATAAATGAAGCAAAGTGGAGGAAAAGGACACAAAAGAAAAAGTCACTTTTTAAAAATAAAGATTCTATCCATATTTACCATTTTATATTATAATTATGTAAGAATCAAGATACATTGCACAGGAAGTAAAGCTACTACAAAACAGTCACTTGTTTATTTTAAGAATAATATGTTTGTTCTAACTTTTGTTTTCCAGTATGTATAAAGAATCCTCATAAATGCCTTCTATTTTCAAGCATGTAAGTGTCCTCATGGTTCTTTTCTCCTCTTAGGTACAGAATACCTTAGTTATATACTATAATTTTGTTTCATCTTAAGTACAAGACTCCTTATGGTTCATTTGTAATTGAGAAGTGGCTCTATGTTTCTCAATTTTAAACATTTTATAACTTCAACCTTAAATAAGGGCTTTATAACCTTGAGTTTTAGTTTCAAGGAACACATAAAATGGACATTTTTGTACACATATTGTAAGCATCTTCTTGGAAGAAGCTTCATAGCATTCAAAAGATTTTAAAGGCAACTTTGTGATAAAAAATATTAAGAATCTTTGTCTAAAAGAATTATTTCTTGCAAACATAACCATAGTTGTTACCAAACTATCAGACTGATCAGTCCCTGTCAGGAGTACACTGAGTAAACAGTAAGAGATGAATTAATATATAGAATAAATCATTGAATAACATTACTTGGCAATGAGGCCTCCCTTGACACCCTATATAAAATAATTCCCCAGGTCCCTATATGTCCTTTAGTATCCTTATTTTCATCATAGCACTCACAGTCATCTGATGTACCACATATGTATATTTGTTTATAGCCTCTCACTTACCACTAGATTGTAAGTTCCATGAGAGAAGAAAAGTCTGTATTGTGTTTTGTATTATTTTTGCACTGCTGAATTCCAGGTGTAGGTAGTAAACTTTCAATATTTCAAATATTTGTTGTATGGATGTTTAATCAAATTATTCACTTTGCCCTGCTTTTGTCTCTAAATTATTCACGTCACCTTGAACTTGAAATGTATCTTGTACAAATCATTTCCCTTTAGCCTCTACTTTTAGTAAGTCATCCACAAACTCAATGAGTATATTCTCTCCAGATTAATAATGAAAATCATTCAGCAGAACTGGGTTGGAAGGGATCTATCATGTAATGTCTAGTGTCATCTTGATACATGCCATAAATTATTTGATATCTAAAATCTGTAATCTTTTTTGTTAAACAGATTTGATTCAAGTGTCTGATAGCTTCCTTGATAGTGCAGATTCTGGACATGAGTTTAAGAACCTGTGTCACAAAGCACTTGGTATATGGAGACAAAAGGCAGGTGGCAGGGATGGCTCATTTTACTACTTAATATGTGGTAGGAACTCTGATTCTTGCTTCCCAATTCTGAGGTGTATTCTTCTCTGTTCCAATGCTAACAATAGCCTTGCAAAGCAGACATTCTATCTTTATTTTCTGTTAGAAATCTCCTGTTTGAATTCTTGTTTTACCAGTAACTGATTGTAATCTTTGACAATCATTCTAAGTTTCTGTTTCTTTATAAATAAAATGAGAAATATAACACTCAATGCCTATTAAAAGAGTGAAGACAAAAATTTAAAGAGATTATTTGTGTGAAATTTCTTATGAGTTCCAGATATTAGTTATTATTTTCCATCATCCTGTATACATTTGGACAGGAAAATCAACATATGATTATTATATTTGACTACAAGAAAAAACTTCATACTTAAAATTTCAAAAACATTAATTCATCAATATTCAGATCATATTAATTGCCTTCTCCATTTAAAGTAAAACTGACGTATAAAAATTACATATTGTGATTCCCCAACACAATCAATTACTGGAAATAGGGACTATTGAAGAACTTAGCAGGATCTATAATATTCATTTTACTTCTTCAAGCTTTGCAGTCAAGTAATTTATTAGACACTTCATCAAATATGTATCAAGGGCCTCTCTGTAATGACACTCTATTAGATATGTTACATGCATAACAGTTTGTATTAAAACATAATTTTAACATCATAATTTTAGGGGCGAGAAGACTAAAACTAATTAAATTAACTTGCTCAAAGTTAAGTTACTGATGAAGATGTGATTCAAACCTTTATCTCTCAGAAATCAAAGTGCATGTTGATCACGAGGCCACTCTAGTCCCTAGTTTCTATTGTTGCTTGACATGCGGGGCTCTCAGTTCTTCAATTCTAGCCCGTTCCATTCAGGCAGCATAGACTCGAGTTGGGCTCCATTCTTAGCTTGTACCCTTCCCTCTAGATTCAAGTCTAAATTTTCTCAACAGTCTAGTCATGGAACATTTCTGGCACATATTTTCCTATGTTAAAAGAAAGCTTTCCACAATTTACTGATTTAATAGGCAATTCAGCAGTTCAGTAATTAGGCAGCATCCAATCTAGCACACAGAAGGGAGCTCCGAGTTGCTGTACAAGAAGACAGATTTTAACAGGCCAAACTAAGCAGGACCATGGGAGTTAAACTGGGCGTTTGCAGGTTGGTGAAGCAGCACTGTTTTACATATTTGGAAAAAAGACAAGTTTTGGAAGCTGGTTACTCAACATGTTGCTGAGCAGGCAAACACTGATTGGTTGATGTAGGCCTTTCTTTTCTTGGAGAACCAAGCATAGAAACTTAGTTCTAAGTTTTTGTTTGCTGTAATGAAGCTAAGTGTGGATATATAGATGCCTTCTCACAGTGTCCACAGATGGTGGAGAGAGCAAACTCTCTGGCGTCTCTTCTTAAAAGGGTACTAATCCTATCAGATCATGGCCAACCTCTATGACTTAATTTAACCTTAATTATTTCCATAAAGGTTCTGCCTCCAAATACAGTCACATTGGGGGTTATGGCTTTTTAAAATTAATTAATTAAATTTTTAGAGAGGGAAGGGAGGGGGAAAGAGAGAGAGAGAAACATCAATGTGCGGTTGCTGGGGGCTGTGGCCTACAACCCAGGCATGTGCCCTGACTGGGAATCGAACCTGTGATGCTTTGGTTTGCAGGCCATGCTCAATCCACTGAGCTACTCCAGCCAGGTGGGGTTATGACTTTAACATGAATTTTGAAGGCAGACAATTCAGTTTATAACAGATACTTAAAAACATTTACTCTCCATGAAATGTAGGTCAGTTTTTCAGTACATTCTCACTCATTTCCAAGTCAAACTCTCTTACACAAGGTACACTACTGATCTTTAATGAAAGACAAATAGAACAATTGGTATTGATGAAGGTAGCACTATCTGCTATAAAGGATAAACTTCTGTGGTAGGTTTGTCTTCTAAAATCTTTAACTTTAAAGATAACTTTAAAGTCTTTATCTTTAAAATAGAAAGTGGTCCACAATGATCCCTACATTCTGTAATTCAAACTCTTAGTATTCCCACCCACATAACATTTGGCAGAGTGATGGTATGCCACTTTTGGGAGTAGATTATAAGACTGTGTCTTCCATGCTTTCATCTTAAATGTTCTCCATCCCTCAAACCCTTTCTTTCTTCATTTCTTTTTCCACCCCACTCCCTTTCCCCTACTCTTCATTACTACTCTAGTGGGAGTTAATTGCTGTTGGGAACCGCCCTGACTGGTATCAGAAGCTGAACCCCCCGCCCCTAAGGCTAAGGGAACGCCCTTGGAACTGTAAGCCAGCAAGGAGACAAAAGCTTATCTCCCTGGCAGGAATGCTGCTTCTGCTGCTTTATTCATAACTGAACCCCAAAAACCTTGGTCGGTTAGCCAAAGATGGGTAAGATTCCCCAAGGGGGGAACGACCTAAGACAGGCACAATCACTTTGGGAGGCCCCCCAAAAGGACTTGGGGGGCTGCAGCAAAAGGGGGTGATGGACCCTCGCTCCTTGGCTTTGACATAGCCTGAGTTCTCATCATCTGGGAGAAAATCTCCTTATCTCTTGGTTGCCTTAGTTCCCCTGCTCCACCTAAGCCTGAAACAATGACAGAGTGGTGCAGCTCTGTACTGAGAAGTGCGGATTCCCCGGGTGATCAGGCCTAAGAAAGAATATGTAAATTACTGTGAAACCTTCTTTGTTTAGAATGCTCTCAGTTGAATGAGAAGGGTCCTAGGAGGAAGTTAGTTTGTTCCTCAAAGTCTTACAACTCTTTGACCCCGACTCAAAATAGACCCTCAGAGTTCCTTGTTTTCTATGGTTCCTTACTTCCCCCTAATGAGTACTGTACTTTACCTGAATTATTATTCAAAATGAGCCCAATAAAAGCAGGTATGGATGGTAAATCGGCGCGCTCCCCACTAGGGGTGGTGGCCATTTCGTCCCTACTTCTCCACAGAAACTAGTCTGTCTCTATGCATGTTTTTTCTCGCGTGTTTTTCAATGAGCCATCCACAGCGTTCCATGATCATTGCTGGCCGGTGACCCACGCATCAAATTGCCATATAAGGAGACTTTTCCAGTACCTTCATAGAAGTTCATCTAGCAATAAATTGGATTCTAACAAACAGCCAGTAAGAAATTGAGGCCTGCCAACAGTTTCTTTGTGAAAGGACTTAGAATAAGATTGTCCAGTCAGGGGAGCTGGGTAAAAAAGGTAAAGAAAATAAGCAAAAACAACAACAACAACAACTCATAGACATGGCAATGGTATGATGATAACCAGAGGGAAAGAGGGAAGGGGGAGGAAGAAGAGGGTAAAAGGGGAATAAATGGTTATGGAAGAGTACTTGATTTGAGGTGGTGAACACGCAATACAATATACAGATGATACATGATAGAATTGTACACATGAAACCTATATAATTTTATTAACCAATGTTAGCCCAATAAACTTAACTTTAAAAAGTATCAGATTGTCTAGATCCAGTGGAGTCTGAAAATGATGCATCCCCAGTTGACAAGCAGACTACAACATCACTTGAGATTCAGAGCCAGCACTGATTAGCTAAGCTGCTCCCAGAGTCTTGACCCTTAGAATCTATGAGAAATGATCAATGGTTGTTGTTTAAGCTGTTAGGATGTGGGGTAAATTTTATGCAGAAATAGATAACTATTATAACCCCAAACTCTCCAACTTTCAAAATGGGAGTTTATTTTATACTTTTAAGGTGTCCAAAGAAAATGTTTCTAGCAAACAGGTAGCTCTCTCTCTTCCAAGTGCTGATTTAGTAATGAGACGAATTCTATATGTGGATCCACCACATCATGTGCCTTCCAAGTTCACTGTGTTCATTTGCATAAGGCAAATGCAAGGGAAATACATGAAAGGTTGCAACTTGGGAATTGTTTATGGGCCAGACCTGGAAGTGTTGCATATAACTTCCTCTCCAATGTCATTAATAAAAACTAAGTCACGAAGGCTCACTTAACAGAATGGAATGTATGACAATAAGCCTACCTGTGTATCCCGTGAGCAGAAACAATGGATGTGATGACTAACTGCAGTTCTCTTCTAAAACTGTGGCTCTAACATCAGTCTCTCCATTGAACTCTAGACTTGAATATCAAACTGCCGGGCTTATTGGACATGTCCACTTGGAACACAGTTTATCAAGCTCAATATTATTGGCCAGATAAGTATTTGAGGTCAGATTGTTCTTTGTTGAGGAGATATTCTATATGTTATGGGATTTTTAGTAGTCTCCCTGGTCTTATTCACTAAGCGCCACTCACCAAGCCCCCAGCTATATGACTAAAAAAAAAATGTCTCAGACACTGACAAACATTGCTTGGAGGCAAAAATCTCCAGTTTGATAGTCAGAGATATTGAAACTCACCCTTTTCAATAACAAACTCATCATCTTTTCAACATATTCACTTTTCTTACTGATTTCCCTAATCCAGGAGATGACAGAAAATTCATGTAGTGTTTCATCATTTCAACACGAAATTGATTTTGCACTTGATTCTGTTGTTTCCCTTGGTCCTTCAACATAAGCAATGATGCAATTCTTGCAGTTCTACTTCCTTCATATCTCTCAAATTATTTTTTCCTCTTTATCACCAATACTAGTATATTAGTCGATGCCTTATCTTATGAAAGGCCTTCAGATTAGCCTCCCAGCCTTCATTCTCTCTTTCCTCTGCTTCCAATAATTAACTATTTAAAATAGCTGTTTAAAATGAAAATTTAGGATGCTGTACAATAAATGATGTGAGACACTAGCAATTTTAATGTTATGTTCTGCCTAAACTGCCATCAAAAATAACAAATTGAAGAAAAAATACTATTTAATGAATAAGGAATTAAAATAAAATCACAAATCATATACTATGAAGAATACTACCAAAGATAATAAAGTTTGTAAAATTTAAACTCACAAAATCTATAACTCTTATATTCCTCTATATAAAGTTCTAATGGGATTTTTGAATGAAACTGAGCTTTCCAAGTAAGGAAATTTCTAAATTTATTTTGCTTGGAACTTGGACTTAATGAAGAAGCTTGACAGACTAATGATAAAATTCTATTTTAGAAAAGAGACATAAATAAAATATTAGGTGATGTAACCACATCTCTTTTCAGGTGGATCACAGGAAAAGTTGGGGACACTCTATAATTACCCAGTTTTATATCATTGGTTGTCTCAGGTAAACTATCACTAGTCACCAAATAGATTATCATTATTTCCCCCCATTCCACAGGGTTTCCAAAAGGACCTCATCATGAACAAGGAGCAGAGGCTGTCTCTAAAAGTCTTCCTCTTTTCAGTTCTGGGACTCAGTTCAAATACATTCTGGGTGAGGGGAGGGAAGCACAATGCTCTGGACACCAGCTGTATGTCCCACAATTCAACTCAATTCTGACACAGCCTACCTGGAGATAGCTTCAGATTCTACAGGCTAAGGGTTCAGTCCAACAAACCTGCCTCCCATCCCCTTTTCAGATGCTATTCACCAGTCGAGGCTGTTACCTGGACACTGACCATAAATCAGAGGTTCTCACAACTCACAGAACTCAGAGAAACATTTCACTTGTGAAATGACCAGTTTATTATAAAAGGATACAACTCAGGGACACTCAGATGGAAGAAATGCATAGGGCCACATATGGGGAATGAGCCCGGATCTTCCAGCACCTGCACGTGTTCACCAACACAGATCTGCCAGTCCTGTCCTTTAGGGTTTTTACAGAGGTGTCATTACATGAGCATAACTGATTACATCCTTGGCCCTCCATGATTGATTCAACCTCCAGCTCCTTACCCCTCCCTGCAGGTCAGGGGAAAGGGACTAAAAGTTCATACCCTGTAATCATGCAGTTGGTTCTCCTGACAACCAGCCTGCATCCTTGGTGTGGTCCAAAAGTCACCTCATTAGCATAACAAAAGACATGTTTATAGCTTTCATCACTTAAGAAATTCCAAGAGTTTCATGAGCATGGTGCCAGAAATGGGAAGACCAAATATGTATTTTTCATTATAATCCTCAATATTATAGTCCCTGAACTAGGTTTATTATTATGGCATTGCCAAAAGACTGCACTGAATATGAAAACTAGCTGTTGTATCCACCTTTGCCAGCAGGTTATCTTCATGTTAGAAAAGAGGAAAAATTCTAAGTCACAAGACACTCTCTGTGCACAAGTGTGTGTTTGTCATCTAGGGAGAAAAATGTATCAGGGAGAGAGCAAGATAGAAAGAAAACAAACAAACAAAAAAACCCCACAAAAATATGCAAGACTTCACTCTAAATCCATGGGACTTTCAATTTACAAGAAGCTTAATCAAGGCAAAAAGGCAAAGAAATGTTGAGAAAGTTCCCATAGACCAAAGATGGAAACTCAATCTGCCTGTAATAACTGTTCATTCTCCAGGCATATCTTACATTATTTATAGAAGAATAAATTATCTGATCCCAGAAGTACGACCTCAATTCAAATATAAGTAGTAATTTAAAAATATCTATGTAAAATTACCATACTAAAAAGGAGAGAAAAATCACAAATCAAAGGTAGCTGATGAGCACTTGAGAAAAAGTTTCTATGTGACTTGTGAAAACTGTGACTAATATTTCTTGAACTAAAACACGGCATGGGAGAAAACATTATATGTGTAAAAATAAACACTTGTAGCACAGCTACAAGATATTGACAAAGAAATTATATAACAACAGAGAGACCTCCAGCAATGAATGTTACTCAGTAAAAAAAAAAAGGCAGGGGTGGAATTCCAAAACTAAAGGTAAAAACAGGATTTATGGATATCCTGAATTTACATGAGGCCTCTGCAGCATGATAGTTTGCTTCCATGGACACTGGTTGTCACCAAACAGAATGTCTCAAAATAACAAGCGGAAGCTGCATGGCCTTTCTAACCTGGTCTTGCACGCTGATGGTGAAGAGCTACACCCTATGTTAGCCCAGATTCAAGGGGAGCAGGAATACCATGCAGGTTGACAAGTTCATGTTGTAAAAGAGCATGTGAAATGAAACATATTGTTTCATCCGTCTTTGGAAAATACATCTGCCAGGGCAAGATACGTAGGGCCCACCTAGAAATAAGTTTTCCACTCACAGGGGACATCCATCAGTGGTGTTTTGCAGAGAGGACAGAAAAGTTATGTTAAAAAAGACATATTCATAAGCAAAGGCCAGTTTGAAAATCTTTTACTATAAACTGAGTACTCCATTCTTCAAAAAAAGTAGTGAGAATTCAATAGAAACTACTTAAAATTGTTAAGTAAAAGGAGCATAAGTATTTTATTTAAGGTATAAGTATCACCATCAGGAGAGCTATAAATGATATAATCCAACTGTGGAAATTAATGTAAAAATGTCTAATATTCTCATTTGGCTCTCTTTTGGAAAAGAATAATATGCAGATGCTTTAGGTTAGTGTCCTCAATTCTTTCCTTCTTCCCTTTTGTTAGTTACACATCTCAGGTGAGAAAACAGCTCTTGAATGTTAGAAAGTGCTGTGTTTATCATTCACAGAAATAATAACACTGGAAACAACACGCTTCTTGCATCTTACTCCTGGCTGTTGTGTTTTGTTTTTAATAGATGCCGTGTCTCCAAGATTCCCTGTTTCTTTCACATTATGTAAGATTACTTTCTGATTACTCAATCCAGGAAAGAGGTGAGTTAAGTTAGAAACTAAGATAAATATGGCAAAGAGCCAACCTACTCTACAGCAGCATTGAGGAGATGAGCGGAAAGTGATTGTTAAAGGAGAGAGGAAGCAGATGGCAGGCTTCAGGTATGGCAATGTGATTGAATGAGGCATTTGCATGCACTCCATGACAGCAGTGAACAACAAGGATTTGGGGAGTAAAGATAATTGCAAATATGGAGATTGACATGAATTGTAGAAAGTTAATCAAAAAACAAAAATCCATATAATAATGTTAATGGAAATTGCTAGGAAAGAATATCAGATAAACCTAGTATTGATAACAAATAGTATTAATAATCATACATATCTGATTTATTTAAAAGTTACTTATTCAGCCCCAGTTGGTGTGGCCCAGTGGACTGAGTGCCAGTCTGCAAACCAGAGGGTCACTGGTTCGTGTCACAGTCAGAGCACATGTCTGAGTTGAGGGCCAGGTCCCCATTTGGGGGGCATGGGAGAGGCAACCATATGTTGATGTTTCTCTCCCCCTCTCTCTTCCTCCCTTCCCCTCTCTAAAAATAAATAAATAAAATCTTTTTTAAAAGTTACTTATTCAGGAAGAAAACATATTCTCTCCCATTTCAAACAAAAAGTGTTAAGGCTAACTAACTGTGAAAGGCTCAAAATTTGCATAGTGTCTTGGTTCAATTTGTCCTTGGAGTTGCCTCAGCTAATTGCTTGAGCAGAGCATTCCACGGAAGCTTTGTGAAATCAGCCCTTCAGAACTGTAAATTTAAGGCTACTTGTTTTTGTCAATGTTCAGTGTAAGATGCATCAGTGCTAATGTAGTATGCCTGGAAATATCAAAGCATAAAACATAAATAAGGCAGCATCAAAAACATGTCTTTCTACCTCATTGTTGTTATGTGCACAATCATAACATTGGAAAGAAGAAACTTAGAAGGTTATTAAAATATTTTAACTTGCAATCTTTATGAATGTGGGTCACTCTGAATCAGGCTTGGTGCTAGAACAAACCCTGGTTCTCTTAGGTTAACAATAAAATGTGCCAATAAAATGTGCCCAAAAATTCTGGCCAAGAGTCATGGTTACAATAAAAGAAGGAGATTCCATATCACAAACAAATGTGAATATGACTAAGTTTGAGCCAGACTGTGGAAGCTTTCATGTTCCACCTTAATTAAATGTTAGGCAGGTTTCTTCTTAGCTGTAGGCCCTGGACATCCCTTTTATAGAATATTTACTCTAGAAAAAGTTACAATTATAAATTCTTTCTCTGCTTTGAAATCTATGCAAATCTTCTCTTACTTCTTGCTAATTTCAAGTGCCTTGGGAATGTCTTTCTCAAGGACTTTAGACCCGTGCCTTTAAAATGTAACTATCAAAGAAGATAGCATCCTGACCTCCCATTCATTGTGAGATGGTGGAAGCCAAACTTCAAAGGTGTCAATCGCAAACATAGAATGTTGAATCGAGTAAAAAATATTTTTAGACACAGGAATAACTCACATCCCATTGGTCTACCTCCATCCTAAATTGCTCCACTACTTTTTCACCAACTAACCCTGGTGCTTTAAAAAATTCCACCTATTCTTGCAGAGGATTGAATTCAGTCTCTCTCTACTGTTGCAGAAGTCATGAGCGAAGTCTTCTCTGTCCAGTGCTATTTTACTTTGACAAACCCAAGAAGAATGCAGTATGGGCCAGAGAACACATAGACCTCGCTGAATGTACTTTGTGAGTGATACAGTTTCTGCCAAATGTTGAGAATATTTATAAAATTTTTAACAACTCTCAAAAATATCTAAGTATCTTTTCATTCATTCATAGTCTGTGGTAATCAGCAATAACTAATGGTGTGACTGTGTAGATATCTAGAATAGCTGCTATGTAAGAGGTGTAGCAAGATGCTAAGAAAATGTGGACTATGAAGATGGTGTATAGTTAGTAGATTTCTTAAAAATAGGAGTAAAAATATCAATGAACAGCACAAAGCTGCTTGAGTTTTGAGTCATAAAAATACTATATTTAATATTAGAATTTTGACTGCTTGGCAGTGAATTATAAACTAATATTCTATATTTTATAGAAGTAGAAATGCTTTATCTTAATTATAAAGTTAAAATAAAAAATTGAATTCTAATGTTATCACTAATTTAAAAAGTATGTTTATTCAAAGCATATATTGCTTTATTTTATGCACATATTTTTCTTCATTAAAGACCTTAATAGCTATTTCTATCTGATACTGTGGTTAGATTTCATACCATATAATATTCAAATGAAATTTCAAAATCTTTCCAGAGCTATATGATTCATGGACTTTTTTGCTTTGTTTGTTTAGTGAGCTTACTTTATTATTTTTTAAAATCCTCCCCCAAGTATGTTTTTATTGATTTTAGAGGGAGAGGAAGGGGTGGGGAGAGAGAGAGAGAAACATTGATAGGTTGCCTCCCATATGTTTACAGACACTGACTGGGGATCAAAACTGCAGCCTAGATTTGTCTTCTGACCAGGAATTCAACTCACAGTCCACAGCCTTTTGGTGGACAGGACAATGCTCCAACCAACTGAGCCACCCAGCAAGGGCTAGTAGGCTCATTTTCATGTGTACTAGCTAGGATGCAGCAGAAACTATTTTGAATTAGGATGTGTCTCTTTTTACAAAGGATTTTCTCCATGTTCGAGCAGGGTCAGGTAAACTTCTCCAAACAGGCTGCAAATAACCTATATTCCATTTTCACTACTCAAGTCACAGTCTCTAATGGTGTGTTACAGATGCTGCAAGTTTTTAGTAACACTATTCTGCTAACTTCTTTTGAAAGTTTCACTGTATAATGCATTGCTACTCTGAATTATTAAGGTTTGCTTTGTTCTAAAGGCATCATTGCAAGTATGTCTCCTACTTATTATCTTATATCAATAAAGAGAAATTATACTATCAACTGGATAAGACTTAAAATAACATATTACATAATCTTGAAAGTACTTATTCATATTGTTTACCTGAGAGAAGAAATCTTTTCAAGTTTACGATACCTACATCATGTATGTCATTGTCTTTTTCCTTCTTATTATTTACCAAGGATTTATGCAAAGTACCTTTCAACTTGTGTAGTTTTTGCATCATGATGATATATCTCAGAAATTCAACTACCTAATAACTTGATAAATATAAGATTTTAATTGCCTTAGGATTTTTGAATGCATTAATAAAAAGCATTAATCAAGCTGTCTAAAGCATCTGTATTACATTTACTTGCAACAGTTGTTATAACTCAGGGGCTTGGGGTGCGGCACACTTTTATCTCAGTCGCTGAAGATAATATTCATAGTGTCACTGCAATAGGAAACTGAGCAGGTGGATGAAATGTTCAAATGGACAAATAAAAGCTGATCTGGAAAGGTGTCAATGATTGAAAAGTAAAATTCAGGAAGGATAGGTGAGAAGCAATTCTTAAAGACAAGATGAGAGAAAGAATCAATATCTTGGGCAACTAATGTATTTATAGAGAGACAGAGGAGTAGTTGAAGGTAGTATAGAATCCACTTCCAAAGAGGAAAGAGCTGTCAAAAGCGAGAACTGTCAGGGTTCTGGAAAACTGGGCTGAAACTCACTGTACGATTCTGGACTCCACGCCAAACCTGAGCATGGTAGTTTCCCTATCTATGGTTTTACCTTCCCTGGTTTAAGTTATTTCAGATCACTTGTACAAAAGTATTAAATGGAAAAATCTAAAAATAAATAATTCATAGGTTTTAAATTAGGTGCCACAATTATGAGTAGCACAATGGAATCTTGGACCCTTCCACTCTGTCCCATCCAGGACATGAATCATCCCTTTGTCCAGGGTACCCATGCTGTACCACTCACCAGTTAGTCATGGTAGCTGGCTCTGTCATCAGGTCCACTGTCACCATATTGCAGTGCCTGTGTTCACATAGCCCTTATTTTATTTAATAACGGCCCCAAAGCATATGAGTAGCAATGCTGGCGAATGAGATACGCCAAAGAGAAGCTGCAAAGTGCTTCCTTTAAGTGAAAAGTTAGGTAGTGTAGTGGAAAAATATAGTACATATAGAATTTGATCATATCTGAGGTTCCAGATATCCAATGAGGGTGTTGAAACACGTGCCCCAGAGATAAGGAGGGGTTACTGCATTATAATGTAAAAGTAGGCAGAATCTCACTTTGATTTGGCAAAAGTGGTACAAAAAAGGAGATATTGTATGACTGAATACTTAAGGATATCCTGGGCTTCTTCCATGAATACGAGCTCAGCAACAGCACAAGGAAGTTCACACCTCAATTAGAAGTCTCAGGCCTTGGGTCAGTGGTGTAAGGAAGTGGGTTTGAATAGCCAGATGTCCAGTAAGTACGTGCGCCTCTTCCCGATTCCATGCACATTGACTTTGACAGTAGCTTTAAATTGACTGTGGCAGGAGTATTTGTGCATTGAAATGGATAAATGCTATAAATATAGGCTTTAAACTTTTTTCCTCAAGGAACCTATTATGGAACATTTACCAGCACATGCCTGCTATTTATATAAGAGTATATTTACCTCTTCCAGAGTTAGCTCAAAACCTGAGTTTAACAATGAAAATCTTCATCCATGACTCAAATTAAGAGAGGTTGGAATGAAAGATTTGATATTCTGTCTTTCCTAACTACAATACTATTTGGCACACCAAAATCAGCCTGGAAGCAATCACCACCAGAGCATCACATGTGTGACAAAAAAACAAAGTTACACAACAATCAGAAGAACATGTTAAATCCTGTTGTCACTATGTGGTAATAATTGCATGGACCATGTCAAGGTATTAGAGAATTGTTTACAAATATAATCAAGATCATTTTTATTTATTTTAATGTTTATTTATTTATTTTAATCCTCACCCAAGTATATGTTTATTGATTTTAGAGAAAGAGGAGAGGAGAGAAAGAAACATCAACGTGAGATGTTTCCGTATGTGCCCAAAGGCGTTTGGACCCACAGTCTAGGAATGTGCCCTGACCTGAGATCAAACCCAAAACCTTTTGGTGCACAGGTCAGCAGTCCAACCAACTGAGCCACCTGGCCAGGGCTCAAGATAATTTTATTTATTGCATCTTATAGATCAACCACTCATGGGCTGATTTATTTATTTTTCTTAAAAAGAGCTATTTTAAGTGAAAAGAAAGTTTAAAACTTTAAAACACTATTTTCCCACATTTTAAATGAAATTTATCCCACTAGAGTCTCTGAAATTAAAAAGAAAAGATTTCCATTGTTAAACTGATTTGGGAAATAGAATGGACATGGTTCAGATAAGTATTGGTGCATTCAGACAACTTCAAAATCTCGGTAGTTACAAAAACAAAGGTGGATTTTTCTTCTCATGTCAGCCCATTGCAGCTCTCTATATCATCTCCATTCAGAGACTCAGGACGGGAGAGCACCCCATCAGGGACATGTGGGGCTGATGACAAAAAAAAGGGAAAGTGGAAACACATGATGCATCTTAAACTTTTGTTCACAAATGGCACATATCCACTCAATTATTTTTTCTGCCAAAACCAGGTCAATGAAGTAGGAATCATAATCCTCTTACACGACTCACAAATAACTGGAAAAGTAATAGGATCTAATTCATGTGCCCGCTTGCTATATTCTCCTCTGCAATATTCACGTGTTTTCTAATGTTTCACCGAGTTTTGAGGTAAACAAAAAAGGCCTTTCCCATTACAAGTATGTTGACATTTATCAGAGTTTGCTACTGTTTCTAATATATAATTAAGATTCTAGAGTCACTAGTTCATTGTTTGCATGCAGGTTAGAATTTCCATAGACAAACAAACAATTCTTGTTTTCAATTTCACCCACAAATACTTGAATCTTTCTTTTTATTTGGAAAAAAGAAAAAAGAAAACTTTTCTAAGGAAATTTGAAGTCAGCTAGTCCTACCGTGTCTCACTTCACTGTGATATTTAATTAATGCCCCCAGAATGATGTCTTTTAATCTCTTTCTGGTCCCATTAAGTTTCAGAGTTGCACTGCTCTGTGCGATTTCTCAGTGTTCCACTTTCAAACTTTTTCTCTGACCTTGTTAGTCCTTGTCTCACAATAACAGCTGAATCTCAATCTTTAACCCATTGCCTGATGTCCTTTATTGTCTCCTTATCTCAACTTATCTTCTTGTTGATATTTTCTGTTCATACTCAGCACTAATCCCACCAGCTAAGTAGCTCACCTTCATATGTCATAAGAGATAAAAGTGAGAAAAATTGTTTCCACACTTCATTGCCAGTGGGGTCCTTGTTTAGAGTCTTCTAACCAGGGTCATTTGTATAAAGGCTAGAAGAAGAGTGGTGTAGATTGGGGCTCCGTTGGCAATGGATGAGACATATCCGGTGGAACTGGTGTTTTCTCCTATTGAATCTCCTACTTCAGGTCTTGCAGGCAGCCAAGATTATTAGTATTAGTTTCTTCAGTTTTCTTTTTCTTTTCTGTAGTAATTTCCTGAATGAACAGAGCACTTCCTCATTTTTGTAAGCCTCTAATTCTCCATTTTAAACCCTTTCTTGAAATATACCTGGAAGCTGCTGTTTTCCTGACAGATGGCTGACGGACAACACACTACTTAAGCTACGAAACCCTATTAAGTGTGGTCTTCTCATATTTAGCTTTCTTTGGAGTCCAGGAGCAGGGGAACTTCAACATAGTCACTGGCTCCCTGGTGAATGGCCATTCACTTCCTGGTGAGCATTCACTTTATGGTGAGCAGTCATTCACTTCGTGGTGAATAGTTATTCACTTCAAGGGTCCTTCTGGATCATAGCTGCTTCATTATCCACCATTCCTTCTCTGAATCTGTGTAGCTTCCTATTACTCTAATTTACTAATCAAAGATCTTTTTTTTAAACATCTGTCATCATCTCCAGTAAACTTAAGGACCAGGTGACAAAATTATCTGACTTTGGAGCCTTTCGTTTCTGGTTTTCCAGAATTCCAGTCATTTCATGCACATTCGACCCCCTGTCCACTCTGATGTCCATCTGCTGGACTGTGTTATTACCCAACAACTCATCTGCTCCTGACATCTAAAATACACCACTCCATTCAAGCATATTACACTTCCAGTTCATGCTTCCAGCACCAGCTTATTTCCATCAAAATTTGAATCTAAATTAAAGAATTCATTATTTCTATGGTTAATGATAAATTATGATGAAGCAATGAAAAACCTTAATCACCTGGACTGATGCTACTGAAATGTCATAGTCTCCAACATTAACAGAGGATAGCACTTTTTCTCCTGTCCTAGTCAACTCTCTTCCATCTCTTCCTCTCTCTTGCCATTCTTAACTGAGGCTCAGTGACTAAGGAAAAGTTCTTGATGTATTCTCCCAAACTGACATTCACCAGTCCTTGGTCTCTGAATACCAAAGTTGTCTACACCAGCATCATTTGTAAGCACATTCTAAGAAGTGTGTGCACATTTACACATCTGATGACACCCAGTCTACATTTCTATTCTAAACACATCTCCTGAAATTTTCAGCCAGTTTCTGCAGATAAGTAGCTGAAGGACTATTTTAAATTATTATCTTTCAACAATAATTTATTTTTCTGTACAGTGAAAGTGATGTTAACGTTTCTCTATGGTGTTTTATATTTCTAGTTTCCCCTGGGCTTATTGAAATTGATTACTATGTATTTTCTTTTCTTTTTTTTTAACATTTTGTTGTGTCTAGTTTTTTTTAAGATTTTATTTATTTATTTTTAGAGAGGAAAGGGAGGGAGAAAGAGAGAGAGAGGGAGAAACATCAATGTGCGGTTGCTGGGGGTTATGGCCTGCAACCCAGGCATGTACCCTGACTGGGAATCGAACCTGCAACACTTTAGTCGCAGCCTGTGCTCAATCCACTGAGCTATGCTAGCCAAGGCCTTGATTACTATGTATTTTCTACAGAGACAATAATTGTGACGACAAAAATTTTACAGTAATTATATTAACTGAATGATAATTCTGAATTGTATATTCAAGAACAGGCAATGTAAATCAATGAAATATGCCAGAGATTTGTACAGATAACAGAAAAATCATTTTCTGCTATTCGCTGGATTTAAACTGTGTAATTTCTTTTATTGTATGAATTTGCAATCCACAGGGAAAATATAAGGCATCCCTCCACCAAGCATCTTCTCCAAAAGACCTACCTGTCCAAGATTTCTAACATAAGATAGGCCCATGGGCTCATCTTTTCTACAATTGCTGTGCATTCCTTCTATATAATACACACTCTCAGTCTTGCCATTCATTTATCTTACATTTCTTTCTAATAAAACAGTACTGCATTATTTGCAACTTTCAGCATAGAGGAATATACATTCCTAACTATTTTATTCTATTTAGTATTTGAGTGATTTTTTCCCCTTTATCATTTTCTTTTTAGGACACCAAATCTTTTAAACTTTACTTTTGTTCTTTTCCTGACATTCTTGGAGGCTTAAAGCAATTGCTACCTTATAGTCTTCAACTAATATGAGACTCACACCAGATAAATTGACACATAACAAGCTAAGAATCACATGATAAGAAAATGACAGAAATAGAGAAAACGTCTTTGCCGAGACCTTTATAATGGTTCATAGCCACAGATAGCATTAGCATTACCTCTCCCACTCCGCACAGGGGATACTTGGAAATGCATGGATTTGTATTTAGTTGCTACTGCAGCTGAAGCAGACAACTACTACCAGCATTTAGTGTTTGGAGAGCAAAGATGCTCAATTTCTTAAAATGCTAAATACACTACTGCATAATTAAGAATTATCCTGCTCAAAATATCAATGTGAAGACTAATGCCCAGAAGTGGTTGAAGAAGTTAGTAAATTTAAGCAAATGAATAATGGGAACATTGAATATCTTTACTAGTTCTCTATAAGAACTTTCCAGTATAATGTCATTATTTGTTTAACATGTGATGGATTTTTCCAACACCAAAATGTGTTGGGGTATATTTAAGCATATCTGTAAAGTGTCACTTAGAAATAGATCCAAGAATTCTTTTACTTAATCAAAAATAAATAAAACTACTGATATTTATTGAATTCCAAGGCTTTGTACCATTACTGCAAATAACTTATAGTTGACCATAAAATACATATAAAATACATAGCCACAATTATGTCTCAGTGAGGCCATCAGCAATTGTCAACCCAAACTCTAAATGCTGACACATCTGTGGTTACTGATTTTTAATTAGTGTTTCATTATTTAAAAGGAGTCAACATCCTCATGGATGATAAAGGTACCTGATCCAAGACATCTTATCAGACCAAATGAATGCACATGTCAATGAGTGTTTGAACCTGTAACAGATGTCTGGAGACTGCAGTAATGACAAGATAGGCAGTTTCTATGACAACCATGTGAATGATCTGTGCAGAAGGGCCCACATTTCAAAGATAATGTTAATTCTTCTCAGAACCTGTATGTCAATTATATTAACCATATTTTTGTCTCTCTTCAGCTAATTGCTTTATGGCTTACATTAATCATAGTTCTGTCAGAAACCATAATTACTTTAGATTAAGAGCATAACTTAATTAGGATTTGAGAAGGATTAATATGCAACAATAGGTTTACAAACCTGTGACTGAGGTTTCCCAAAACGAGGGTCCTGAGTTCAGACCCTGGATGTGAATACAGAGAGAACTAATGTAACACTTAGGGACTTGTCTCTGCACCCCGGTCAGCCAGCAGAAAGTCAATCGTAAAGACTCCATATTTTCCTCCAGCCTTGTTGTTAATGCTTATAATACAGCAAACTTCGTAATAGTTAATCATAAATTTTGCATTTAATTAAAAGTATAAATCTGGATGAGTTTCCTCTCTATTAAGTTTGGGAGCAGAGTATTACAAGTAGGACAAGGAGTATGCATGAATATCACTCATTCAGTCTGGTATTTGACATGCTTTTCCTTTATGTCCTTGAAGAAAGAGGGTGTTGGGATAAGAACAAGAATTAAGCTCTCAAACACTAATTTATAGCTCATCTAATTCACTGCAGTTACCCTGTTCATTTTTTCAGTTGTAGTTGGATTCTTTGGTTTAGAATAAACAGATCTGGTACGACTTGGGTTATAACCAGTCTAAAGTACAACTGACCCATAGACAATGTGGGAGTTAGGGATGTCAAAGACCCATGCAGCTGAAAATCCATGTATAACTTTTGATTCCCCCAACATGTAACACTAATAGCCAACTGTGGATCTAAAGCCTTACCAATAACATAACCAATCAATTAACACATATTTTGTATGTTATATGTATTATATACTATAGTCTTTAAATATAAAATAGAGAAAATATTATTTAAAATAATCAGGAAGAAAAAACACACAGTATTTATCAAAAAACATCCATGTGTAAGTGGGCCTGTGCAGTTCAAACTTGTGTTGTTCAACGATCGACTGTAATTCTTTCAGCAATTTGTAACAATAAATATGTCATTTCTCTAAGCTTTTGCATGTCTTTTCACAAAGTTAAACATGGGATTTGTTGCACTCCTTATGGACAAGGCAAAAAAATGCAAAATCCTGTAATTGCTAACCTGCAAACTCAGTGTGTAAGCAAGCCTCTCACAGGGAGTGGCTGTATGGTATTAGCTACATATTGTATAGTTAACACTATGCCTGGAATAGTGTAGTCAATAAAACAAGCACTTGTCTTCATGGAGCTTACAGACTGAAGGGTATTAATCAGAGCTCCTCACTTTTGCATTAATAATAACCCCACAGAAATAAAATCATATTTATTGTTTTCACAGATGCTGGGAGAACTAATATGAAAATTGCTTGCAAAGCTTTCCAAAAGACAAGTACACAGACTCTAGAGTCTATGAGCATGTTGTGGCTGAAGCACAAATGTGAGTACAGAAGTCGGAATCCTGTGGGTTTGAAACACTTTTAGTGATCAATGTCAGAAAACCCCCATGGGCTGTTTATGGGTAAACTCAGGACTGCTTCTCATACCAGAATATCTGTTTCACTACGATGTCCGCTCTGACATTTCTCAGGCATTAGGGACATAACCTGACATCCGTAACACTCTTTAGAAAAGGAGCCGTTTCCCCCCTCTGCTCCTTTACAGAGGGTCATATTCATTGCTAAGACGTTTATTATGATTTGTTACAGGAACATAAAAGATAATAAAATTTTTAAAAATTAAGGAATTCACACAGCTTAAGACATGTTACAAACTTCTTAGAGAAATGACGCCAAGCGGATTCCTTTTGATTTCCTGGCTCTGGCGGTGACAGAAAGCCTCCGCTGGTTCTTAAGCTCTACCTTTCTGCTTGGACTGGAAGCAGGAGGGGGTTTCCCACATATCCCTCCTCTGCCATCCCGGTGCTACTGAGTTCGATCCTGAATTTCACAACAAAGTTGAAAATGTAATTAAAATATTCCATTCTCTCCATTGCTTCAGTTGGTTAATTTTCTTTATGAAGATCTCGGAGTTGAACATTACTTACTCCTCTCTGCATGAAACATATATAACAATATAGATTAGATTTCAACAAGTATGGTAAAACTCAAATTTTAAAATGATACAGTGAAAAGGTTGCTTACTAGAAATAGTAGCATCATTACTGTCAGACAATAAAATTGCTCCACAATATTTTACACATTGATTAATTTATCAACTATTGTATAGCCAGAGTAACATTCATTTTTCTGTTGTGAGAGAAAGATATTGAGAACTACCTAGACTAGGACAGCTGGGAGAAAGTCTAAAAATTAAAACAAAACACAGCCCACCCAAAAAATTGTTGAAGAAATGAATAATAGGGAATCTAGCTGCAAGTAGAAAGTCATCCAATTAGGCAGAGTCAATTATCTGAAGGACAAAACCACAGTTAACAAATGAGCAGTGATACAGAATAGTTCCAATAAACTCTGAATGGCAGATCCAGCAAATGAGTGACAAAGTGCCTGAAATGATGATAAGAAGTGGGAGGTTGTGCTGGGCAAAGAGTAGTCAGCACAATTCTAACACAGCAAGACTCTAGTTTAAGAATGGGAGCAGGATATTTGCTGTGTCACATATGGGTGGGTGGTGGTGGGCAGGACAAAGGGAGCGAAAGAGTATCACTCACAGAGGAAATTAGTAATAGTAAAGGAGAGATGTAATTTATAAAGACTTGGGAATGTAAAAATGAGTGGATAAAAGGCTGAGGAGACATAGGATTTTAGTCCAAGTGCCTCCCCGTAACATACGTTATTACAAAGAAAAAATTGGCAAACTTTAATGTGAAAAAATGAGCAGTTATTACTTTAGCCAAAGTTCACATCATCATTGGGACAAACCAGCATCATATGTTATGGTACAAAATAACTGGTCTGGATCTTTAAAAATGTCAATGTTAAAATGGAAAAAAAAAGGCTAAAACACTGTACCAGATTAAAGGAGCCTAAAGAGGTATGACTGAGGGGTGCAGTGTATGACTCAGGATTTTCTTGTGCTATAAAGGCCATAATTGAGACAACTGACAAAATATAAATAAGAACTGTAGATTAGACACTATTATTTGACTATAGAAATTTCCTGATTTATATTAGTTACCGCAATTATGCAAAATGATGCACCTGCTTTTTAGGCAGAAGACTGTAAGGATTTAGGGGACAATGGGCACATGTATGCAACTTAGTCTGAATTTATACGAAAATAAGTCTATCAAGAGAAAGAAAAGGATAAGTAAACATCATAAAATGTTAACATTTGAATGATCTGAGTGCAAAGAAATCCTTTCTACTATTATAGAAAAATTTTTGTAAGTCTGAAAACGTTGCAACAAAAATAAAAAAAAAAGATTAATTTACTAGGCAGTTTTTCAAAGCAGGAACTCAGGCACAGGGAAAGCAAGATAAGGACCCACTTACTGGAACCAGAAAAAAGCCCTGAAGTCTCAAGAACAAAAAAAGTATTACCAATGATGCTTTGTTTTGTTGGTAATAGAAATATAACTAGAATTCATCTAAATAAGCAATAAAAAAGGGGTGTCAGAGGGATCGTAGGCAAAGTCACAGAATCAATGAAAAAACTGCAGAATCCAGGGAAATTCCAGTAATCTTAGTGAAGAAATCAGCAGATATCTCTGGTAACCACATGTCTCAAACCCTCACCACCTTGGTTTATCTCCCAGAGTCTGCCTTGTTTCTAAGACAACTTTCTCCTTTCATTGTACATATCCATCTTTGGGATAGACGCTGATCTTCCCAGCATTGGTCACTCATTGGACAAACCAGGTTAGAAGGGAGGATCAGCACTATTATCCACCCACCATGTCCTATATCCAACCCTGGAAGTGTAGTGTAGAAGATACTACTACTGTGAAATACTGTGATTGGAAGCTCCACAAATGATATAGTGGCACTGGTTTAGGAGTGAAGCATACTGTCATAAATAGCATTATGGTCTCAGCGAGGACTTACTGTAAGCCTGCATCAAGTTGTGGGACCTAATTTTTCCAGTTTAATGTGTTGGATAGCAAGCCTTAGACAAGAAGATTTCATCAGTATGAACAAGTCACACAATCTGAGTCAGTATAGTAGAAAGGGAATTCTGCTGTGGCTTGGACGATTCTGGCAATACACTCCTCCACTGAGCTTGAATTTGGAAGTTTGTAGTTGGAGCTTCTGCTGTCAGCATTCCACCACATGCAGCCCCACAGTAGAGCCAATAAACTGAAGAGAGCTGAGCAAGAGAGGAAGAAACACTGGATCTCATTTGAGCTTAATGAAACTATACTTAAAGCCAGTACTACCTCTGAAATTTTTTAAATTAAAAGAGCTAATAAACTTTTTTTGTTCATTTTCATTTGAATTTGGTTTTCTCTCACTTGTGTCAGAATATTCTGATACAAGTACCCTATTAACAAAAGAAGAGAGAAACAAATTCTTGGCTTCCCCCAACACACATACACACAATAACGTACACAATACATTTCAATGGACAGTTTTCATCACTAGTAATAGAAAGCAAGATCTGTTGCGCGTGGGTCACCGGCCAGCAGTGACCACGGAACGCTGTGGATGGCTCGATGATAAACACGCGAGAAAAAACATCACATGCACAGAGACAGACTAGTTTCTGTGGGGAAGTAAGGACGAAATGGCCACCCCCCACTAGTGGGGGAGCGCTGATTTACCGTCCATACCTGCTTTTATTAGGCTCATTTTGCATAATAATTCAGGTAAAGTACAGTACTCATTAGGGGGAAGTAAGGAAATATAGAAAACAAAGAACTCTGCCGGTCTATTGAGTTGGGGGTCAAAGAGCTGTAAGACTGAGGAACAAACTAACTTCCTCCTAAGACCCTTCTCATTCAACTGAGAGCATTCTAAACAAAGAAGGTTTCACAGTAATTTACATATTCTTTCTTAGGCCTGATCACCCCTGGGGAATCCGCACTTCTCAGTACCGAGCTGCACCACCCTGTCATTGTTTCAGGCTTAGGTGGAGCAAGGGAACTAAGACAACCGAGAGATAAGGAGATTTTCTTCCAGACGCTGAGAACTCAGGCTATATCAAAGCCGAGGAGCGAGGGTCCATCACCCCACTTTTGCTGCAGCCCCCCAAGTCCTTCTTTTGGGGGGGCCTCCCAAAGTGATCGTGCCTGTCTTAGGTCGTTCCCCCCTTGGGGAATCTTACCCGTCTTTGGCTAACCGACCAAGCTTTTTGGGGTTCAGTTATGAATAAAGCAGCAGAAGCAGCATTCCTGCCAGGGAGATAAGCTTTTGTCTCCTTGCTGGTTTACAGTTCCAAGGGCGTTCCCTTAGCCTTAGCTAGGCGGGGGTTTCAGCCTCTGATACCAGTCAGGGCGGTTCCCAACAAAGATCAAATCAAAATCAAATTAAGTTTGCCTTGATGGTGATAAAATATAACTCAAGTGTTCTCTAGGTCCACTTGACGGATACTAAGATTGATGTTAGTGTATGGGGTGAAGCCGTTTTATAAATGAGGGAAAAATCAGAAGAGCTCTGAGAACAGGGAACTAAACGTGTGATAACACAATCATTTAAACTTGAGACCTGAGCACTTATTGCATCACTAACTTTATATGAAAGAAATGTGTGCAGATGAATCTCAAGGGCTGTGTACTTCCCTTAACCTATGAACACCCAGTCATTTGTACAAAAATTCAAATTAGGTCTAAAGCAATGCATTGATTATTAAAGTTCAAAATTTATCTTCCTGTTGGCTACATCACTACCACCCCTAAAAAGAGGTGGTTTGAAGAAGTATGAGACATTGGTCTTTCACTTTTTTCAAAATTTAATAAGAACATGTGAAGACTGGCATTTTATTGGATTGGCCAAAAAGTCCATATGTTTTGCTTTTCCACAGAATGAAAGACACATTTTTCATTTTCACCAACAATTTTATTGACTTGGACATTTTGAGTGTGCCAGCTGTCTCCAACTATTGGCTGCTAGTGGGTAGAGGCCAGGGGTGCTGTTAAACATCTTCCAATGCAGAAGTCAGCCCTACAGCAAAGAATATTGACATATTTGGCTAAAATGTTAATAGTATCATGAAACTTGGCAAACCACATTTTATCAATCACAGAACCTTTTCCAAACACTGTACAAATCTTTTTATGCATTTTAGTTATGTTTTTACCTTTCTTGAAATAATAAAGCATAATACACCAAAAATGATGTATATTTTCTTCCATCTTCAATATTAAAATGGCTGCACAAAAATTCAACAATTTTGATAATTTTTTTTGTAATGCATGCTGATATGACAGTCACAGTACAATGTAACAAAATTGTTTCAAATGAAGTTAAAGACAACTAACGCTGCTAGAGCCATCTTATGGAAAAAACAAATGAACTTTTTAGCCAACCCAATAAAAGTCAGTATGTGACCTACTACATCTCTCTAGACTGGTTATTTAATATCTATTTCCATTTTCATCTGTAAATGGTCTTAATTATACTTGCCCACTCCCATAAGAGCTATGATAATTACTGTTGGTAAAACACTTGTGTTTCCATGGATAAGGCAGCCTGTGTAAGGGCAATGTATTATCGTCATCATTATCATTGCCTTGGGCAGCTGCTCATTAATGACTGCATCCGAGTAGAAACCCATGAAAGGTTTAATTGATATGAGACAGAAATTGGTCAACCTCAGCCATATTCACTGCCACGTTTACATCCAATGAGAAAAACTTCTATCTAATTATATCATCTCAAATGTCATCACAAAAAAAGGCATACACTAATCAAAGTGTTTTAACAATTCAGCATTCACTGATTTAATAAACACTTATTGATTATCTATTATGTGCCAGATACTCTTCTGGGTTCTGAACATATAGAGCTGAAGAAAAAAATTGCATTTATGGAGCTTAGATTCTCAAGTTTAATATTTGTATGCACCTGGACTATTATTTCTCTCTCTCCTCTGATCCAAATCCTACTTATCCTTCAAGTTCTTTATCAGGAAGTCTGTTTCTAATGCTGCCTTTCACAACCCATCTGAAACCACTGGTACATTTTCTGTCTCTGGGAGAATATGTTGTAAGTATTTGTTTTTCTAAACAATTGCTGCCCATTGTGTAAAACTTGCACATTTGCATGCATTTTTCCTCTAAAAATCATTGGATCTTTCTAATTGTCCAAGGCACATAGCACAGTACTATATACATACTGTGTTCATGAAGTATTCCTTAATTAAACATGCAATACCTGTTATTAACATTTCTCTCATTTACTGAGTAGTGAATAGGGGCTCATACGATTCCATGTGAGCTTGGAATGATCTCCAGACTCTTGCAATTCATTTGTCATATGGCCAAGCAAGACTAGGGACTGAAAAAAGGTCAGATTTAGGGAAATATATTTCTTAGCTCTGCTCTTTCACTGCCTACCTATTATTGCAGGCTTTCTTTTTTTAAGCAAATATCTCCTGCCAAAATGCCACCATTCATCCTGCAGCATATTTCCTGAATATCATGTCGATTAACAACCACAGGGCATCCAAGAATTATTTCTTCTACTCTGGCCCTTTTTAATACTGTCAATTACTGAGGCCCCAATGGTCCCTAAAGTTACATGAAGATATTTCATATCTTAAGTTGCACTTTCTTTTTCCAGGTATTCTCAGTGTTACTTTGGGCAGCATTTTAGCTACTCTAAAGCACTGACAGAAAAGTGATGTTTAACTCTGTCTAATAGTAAAGTTTAAAATATAGGTTGTACGTTCAACAGAAAAAAATTAATGCTAATTTCATTTCAGACCACCAACAACGCTCTCGACTCCCTATATCTCTGGACTCTTCAGGCAAAATATCTCCAGCAGCTCCCACATCTATTGGTTGATTTCTCCTCTTTTTTCTCTTATCTCTCCAATTCTTGTCCCTGCTCCCCAGATTACATGAGACTGTGGTATCTGAACATGATAAATAAACACCATAATATGAGCAGACTCAATTCTGATCTCTGAAAATGTTTTATAGTTCCATTCTTTTAAGGTAGAATTATCTTCTGCAAGGTTCCTCTGTGCAAATAGTTTTTGTGCAGCATTCTCATGATCTGCCCCGAAGTGAGCACATTTTAAACTTAGCCTAAGTGGGATTCAAACTCAACAGGATGACTTTTCTCTCTTCCTCACTGTTTTTTGTTTGTTTGTTTGTTTGGCTTTTTTTTTTTTTGGGTCAGTGGACTTGAAAAGTACAGATCAAGCAGTCACACTGCTTTGGCCACTCCACCACACACATTTTTCAAATATTTGAAGGTTTTGGAAAAGAAAGTTAATATTTTTGTGTTGTTTTTAATAAAGAAAAACTATAAAAAGGTAAATTTATAATACTTGCAAGCTATAAAGTTACAATTAATATTAAAAGTTAGAAATAATGATGAGCTTTGAGTGAAGTTAGATGCATTAAAGGAAGAAATGGCCAATTATTTCTCTTGTCAATGAAACCATTGCACCCCCAAATTCTACCCATTAACTTTCTGAAAGCATTGTACTAAAGGAGCAGCAACAAAATGGGACTCTACAGCTCCCCAATGCCCTTATTGGAGTACTCGGTTAAAAGCCAAGTCCAAACACCTGTTTTAGTTCGGGGATCTAAACAGAGACTTCTACTCTCCATCACTTTCACATTCCATCCTTTCCCAAACCCAAACGTTGAGATCTTGCCACATTACTAACATTTGCATTGAGGAAAGAAAGACTTAAGGAATAAAAAAGAAGCAACATAACCAAGTTCAGTCTTAGCAATGCCAGCTTTTTGGACAGGTTAAATTCTCTGTGTCTTATTTTTTTTCATCTGTGAAATGGTAATAATAGTCATGTCCACTTCATACTCAAGTTGTGAATAATGAATGTGTTAATGTAAAATGCTTCTGACAGTGGGTAGCAAATAAACATTAGTTATCATGATAATGACCATTACCATCATCACCACTGTGACAGCTTCAGTTCCACACATCAGGCCCTGGCTCTACCTAATTGCTTCTTTAAATGCAAAGAGGACGAAGAAAGAGAGAGGGGGTGGGCCCATTCTGAGTTCCTTGACCCACTCATTCACATGAAGTGTAAGTGAACAATCAGATGATAGAATCTTCCACTTAGACACAGTGTCCATTCCAATGTGGCCAAGTTAATAGTTATAAATTTGAACTAATAAAAGTGGCATGACCCTCCCCTTTAAAGAAAGTTAGCATGACCTGATCAAGTGGAAGGTTCTGAGAGTGAAGAGAGACAGAGGAATAACCCTCCTCTATGAATCAGAATTGTCAAATAATGGTATGGGATGCCTCAAAGGTATTGAATCAGAAATTGGAAGGCCAACTCAGGAGTACTGAGGCACAGATGCCTGAGTGGTATGTTGCTGAATTTAATGTTCTCAAGGGAAGCAATGGGAGAGGAGGAGGGCACAAGCCATGGAGGCTAGAGCCAAGTGTGAGAAAGGGTGGGAATGGCAATGCTGGACCCAGGAACAAAAGACTCTCTGTGAGTGGAAGGAACATCTTTGTGGATGGGATGGAGGCTTTGGTGTCAGGAATAGCATGCCCTCTCTTTTGAGTATCTCTACATTCACTTCATTCTTTTGTGTCTGTATTATTATAAACAAGGGAATATTATGCTATGTCTAATAATAATAGTTAATCAATACAAACACTGAACAAACATATGCTGGTCAATCTATAAATTATTATTTTTAGCAATAAACTTTCAGGCCTACCAAAAGTCCTAATACTTCATAATCCATGTCATAGATTTCACCACTAAGCACATAAAACTATATTCTAAGGACTACATTGATCATACACGCACCACTTTTAGCCATCCACAAAATTGCATAGACCAATGGAAAATAAACATTAATTTTTATTAATGGAAAAGAAGAAAAAGTTCAAATTCTCATCTCTTTTACAGAGATGCATCTCTGAGACCAGAATGGCTGCTCCTCAGACTCTTGCCAAACCACCTCTGGTATAAATAACCATGGTTCCAAGAGAGGGAAACAAACGCGAGCTGGTCCTACCTTGCTAATGAGTGTTCCCTGGGGATCAAGTCAGACTCAGATTAACCATCTGACCTCTCTTTCTTTGAAGAACTCTCAAGGGAACGGTGCCGAGGGTAGAGAGCCAGCACAGCCTTGATGGAACATCCAACTTTTGTTTCCTCCCACACAAGACAAAACAAGCTGTCAAAGTAACAATGGAACCCATCACCACAGAGCAGACTGTTCTCAAATGGTGTGCAAGTGAAAAAGATGAGCTATTTTATTTTCTTTGCTTTGAGCTAGTCTTATTTTCACATTTCAATTCCTTCTTAGACAAGTGATAGATTAAGTGCTGCATGTGTGTCTGTGCCAGTTTCTAGGGCAATCATAACCCATTCACCTCAGTGACACATTTTAAAAAGCACAGGGCACAGATTTCCTTTGAACAGGAAGGTGCTTCTTTTCTTTGGTTTCTGATCTCTGCTTGCACCAAGGTAAATGTGGCTTTTGGTCATGCTGAGATAGAACTATGTGTTATTGTTATATTGTTGGGTAGTGCTTACATAGCATTAGACCATCATTAAACTAAGGTATTTTTCTTATCACCCATACGTTTTAAAATATAGCTATGTTTTGGAAATGAAATACAAGATAAAAATATGCAACAACATCTATTGCGGGATAAAAAAATCTTTTTAAAAAGCTAGTATAATATCATAAAGAATTGATATCTAGTTGAAAAATAAAAACAAACTATTGTTATGGTAATCTATGGCAAAAGATTATTTTCTCATAGTATACAATGCTAAAAACTTTTGATTATCAACCTGTTGTGTATTAAGAAAACTTGATATCTCATATTTGATCTGGTGAAGGCTTCTCTCTTCCACAATGTTCCCTTAAAAGTAAAATTAAAATAAGTTTCTTTAAATCATCTTTTGAGAAATTTAAAAATACCACCATAAAGAAAGATAATTTAAAAGACAGGGTTACCACTGAGTTACAAAAAAGAAGGAAATGTGCTTTTCTCCCACTTCCCTTACTTTCTGTGCCTGGATCACCATTTCTCCCTCTTACTGAAACTGATACGAACAATTATTTCAGGTACCTAACTGCTATTTCTTGTAAGACTTTTTAACTCAACTTACATAAAAGTGCTTTTATAAATGATTTTAAAGATCAGATTGTCAGGCCAAAGGAATCATATTTAAAATATTATGCATTTGATCATGTCATCTTATAACTTTTAAGCAATCCCTAAGACAATTTAATGTATATATTGCATATGTGCACTAAGATTATTCTTTTCCTAGTATTCTGCAATTGGGTAAAGGGCAGTTCTCAGTAAGTAGCCTCACTTGTAAGTGTGTTTTACCAACCCAACAAGGACGTAGAAGTAGTTGACATATCAAGCTATTATCCCATTTGTAGACAGTATGGCTCAGTCTATGGAATGGTGGGTAGTGGTAACCATGATGGAAAATTGCAAGGTGACATGAGTGCAAAATGCAACAAATGAAATCTTGAATGAATAAAATAAGAGCTACTGTCCCTAAGAATTGTTTAGTGCAGCAAAGGATCACAAAAGGAACTGGTAGATTGTTTATAGAAGACGCACTTAAAAAATGTGACAATCCAGTTTTCCTATACTTTATTTTCAAATGTAGCAGTTTTAGGATTTTTGTCATAATCAAGAATTATTTAAGAAAGGCAAGAGTCATCAAGGAACATGTATGAAGGACACATGGACAAAACCAAAGGGGGGTAAGATCAAGGTGGGAGGTAGGAATGGGTGGGGCGGGGTGGAGTGGTAGAGGGGAAATGAAGACAACTTTACTTGAACAACAATTTTTTAAAATATAACTTAAAAGCAATTATTTAATATGTTTTAAATCAAGTGACATTTCTTTAATATAAATTTTGTTTAAAAGTGAAATTGTTCAATTAATACCTTAAGCAGAAAACCATATCATTAGCTATGAATAGAAAGTAATAAAATTGAATGCAGAGACATTGAAATAAACACCAAACTGACAGTAACCAGAAGGGAGAGGGAAGGGGTGTAATAGGGGACAGAAGGGGAAGGGTCATCAAGGACATGTATAAAGGACCCATGGACAAAGCCAAAGGATGGTAGGATTGAGGGTGGGAGGTGGGGGTGGGTGGGGCGAGGGAGAGCAGTGGGGGGAAAAATAGAGACAGCTGTACTTGAACAGCAATAAAAAATAAAATTAAGTAAATACAGTAGAAGTGGAGCAATGTTAATGTTTCTATTTTATTTACATAAGTCAGGACCATCGATGCTAATTACACTAACATTATTTTGTACTGACTTTATGTTGTAAAATTTGAAAAGTGTTTATACTGGGTTTGATTCTTAATTGTAACATGCTAGATAAATTTGATCAAGTTTTTTAGTGAGCAAACCTTACAACTCCTTGTGAAACTTGCTTCATTTTATCTGAGTACTTATTAATCATGATGTGACCCATTCATTCTTCTTCAGTAAAGTAATAGTACAAGTTCCATTGTGCTATGCTATGGACTGAATGTGTGTGTCTCCCTCCGAATTCATATGTTGAAACCCTAATCCCCAATGTGATGTTATTAGGGGCAGAGTCTTTGGAAGGTAATTAGGCTTAGATGATATCATAAGGGTGAGTCTTTATGATGAAATTAGTACCCTTGGAAGAAGAAACATCAAGTATATCTATCTCTCTATCATCTATATGTCCCTCTATCTTCTCCCTTCCTGTCCCCCACTTTCATCATCCCCCACCATGTGAGATTCAGCTAGAGGGCAGCTGTCTGCAAACCAGGAAAAGGACTTTCACCAGAAAAAAAATTTTCCAGCATCTTGATCTTGTACTTCCAAGCCTCCAAAACTGTGATACATTTCTGCTGCCTATGCCACCCAGATTATGATATTTTGTTTTAGTATCCAGAGCTAAAATATGGTATTGAAGAAATTTTCATAGAGGAAGTCCATTGTACTCTCACTACAATGAAATTTAAAAAATAAAATCTTAGGAATTGTTTCCCAAAATCTCATTAAAAAGAACCATCTTCTGAATAACAAATACGTTTTTTAAAAGTCTAGTCTTCAGACAAGAGGATGTCAGACAGCCAGATTATCTACCCTTTAATTTTTCTCAGTGGACTTTCTGTTTTAGTTAATATTGAGGCTTATGCAAATATTTAACTGTCTCTAATAAAGCAGGTCAAATTTTAATTACTAGTGATGCATCTTGTTCCCAGCCACATGAATGTTCCTATGTAAAAATGCTGGAAAAGAATCTTTTTCAAAGGAAACCTTTGTGAGTGTATATAAATATCTGAAACAGAGATCATTCATCTGAAGAAAAATTTATGATGACAAATTTATCTTTTTTGATTGTCTATATAAAAATTGCATAAACTGACCCTGAACTAATACTATATATTATATCATTGATTTATTCAAAATTACATATTAAATGTGCCAAGAATAATGCTATGGAAACAGGTTAGGCTATTGGTTTATAAAGTCATACCTATGTCATAGCTTACAACACAGAGTAGCCTAAGGATTCAATTGCTGTTTGTGAAAAATAAAATATCTAATTTTCCCCTTGTCTAAAGAATCCATATGTCATCTTTTTTTTTTAAGTCAAATACATCATAGGCAAGAATCCTTAACATTGTTAAGGCAGGAGAAAACAAAACAAAAAGAAGACACTAGGAAAAAATGGAGCATAAAGTGAAACAGAATCTTTAGAAAATTCAGTTCACAAGGAGGTCTCGTGGTACGTCCTTTGCTCATGGATCCTGCTGGCCTGAGTTAATAGCATCTGTCTCTTCTCTTGACTGCGGGAGGCATTTCCTAAAATGCCTCAGCTCTTATCCCAAAGCTGCAGGCCTATTTGCTCAGCTAATAAAGTCATCCCACCAAAACAATACTCGGTGCACCAAGAGGCTATCACACAGAGTCCAAGCCAGCAGACCTAAGGGATTGCTTTTCTACCACCGAGTTCACTGGGCCCACAGGATTCACCCCACTGATCCTCATCTACTTGATATTTTTTATTTTATATTTTTATTTAAAGTATATGTAGAAAAAGAAAGCTAGAGCAATTATTTTTGTAAGGAGAGAAAAAGACTCCACACCATACAAGAGCCTGAACTTTCACTTTATCTTGTGCATATCTTATATATCATCACCCGGTGTTTAAAACAGTATGTACTCTAATAACATTGAGAAACATAGGAATCATTATACTTATAGTTATCATACAAGTAAAATAACATATCTGTAGAACATTTAATAAGTGCTTTGAGGCGCAAAATTGTACTTAGTTCTTGCAGCAACCCTGTAAGAAGTATTTTTATTCCTAACGTTTAGTTAAGATAATAACATTTCAGGAATATATGTAATTGATGAGTAGGGAGCCTGAACTGGACCTAGGTTGCCTGAATTCCAGTCTAGGCTTCTTTCCATTATGTCCCAGTCACTACTCCTTTCTAACACTGGCAGCATGATTCCACCTTGAACAGAAATCAGAGAAGTAAGTGGACAAAGTAACTGAAGTCTGTCATTAACTGACCTCGGGTATGTTGATTGCCTCCATTCCACAGATGATCTAAGGGCAGACAGCACCACTCAGGAAACGGGAGTCTTAGTTTTAAAGAAGTAAGAAGCTATCTGACAGCCTTGAAGATTCTGTGTACAGTGAAGAAACATCACTGAAACCACCTGATGCCTAGAGAAACTATGCCCTAAATCACTCAATGAGAGCTCTGAGTAAATATATATATTTATTTATCTGTATGATACACATGCGCACACACACAAACACACACACATATATGCTAGCTCAGCCAAAATGAAAATCATCTTTAGAATTGGTTATTCAATACAATTAGCAAACATAAATCAGTCAGGGCAGAGGAAAGTTAACAGTACAGAGGGTATTTAAAGAAATATTACAGGGCAGCAAATGAAGCATCTGCCACAATCACACAGGATGGGCTGAAACCTACAGAGCACCCCTACCTATCCATATTCAGAGAGAAGATGTTTTCCCCACTCACAGAAGGCCCAGAAATTGAAACGAGACTTGTAAGGACAGAGAGGCCAAATCAAGAATAGGGATGCAGAAAAAAAAGAATAAGGCGGCAGGGACGATTATAATCTTGGAGTCTAATACTCAGGATTAGATTACAAAGTAGGGCCTAGGGAAAACTGAAACTTTTACCAAATTAAAAACTGTTTGCTTACCTGATTTATTGTTGATGGTCATTCTGATTTTACCATTTGTGACATGGATAGAGCTAGATGGCATTAGGGTAAGTGAAATAAGTGAGATGGAGAAAGACAAATACCATGTGATTTCACTTATGTGTAGAAACTATAAGACAAAAAAAAAACAAAGGAGAAACGAGTCTCAAAATACAGAGAATACAGTGATGGTTGCCAAATAAAAGCATATTTAGGGGCTGGGTGACAAAGGTGAAGTGATTAGTAAGTACAAATTGGTAGTCACAAAATAGTCATGGGGATGTAAAGTACAGCATAGAGGATATAGTCAATAATACTGTAATAACTTTGTATAGTGCCAGGTGGGTGCTAGACTTACTGGAGGAATCACTCTATAAGTTATGTAAATGTCTAACCACTATCCTATATACCTGAAACTAATATAATATTGAATGGCAACTCTAGTTGAAGAATAAAATTTAAAAAAATTAAAAAGTATTTGTTTAATACCTCTACCTGGCACTCTTAGCTTAAATTTATTTCTTTTGCACTTAAACTAATTTAGACATTTTCTACTGATGACTTTTATATGCTAACAACAATATTCCTACCACATGCACAACTTTAGTAGCTTTACTCTTTTATTGTAGTATTAATATATCTAATTAATAAAAGCATACAAGTTGATATTTCTCTATTAGAGAAAGCTAACTGTTGTGACAAATAAACTCCAAAATACACATATATAGTGACTCAATCAAGAAGGAAGTTTACTTTTTGCTTGCATCAACAATTCGAAAAGGTATTCCTTAGTCAAGTCAGCAATAGGTTCTTTTTACTCTGTGGTCCAGTGATCCGTTTAGGAGTTCTTTCATCCCCTGGGGCCCCATCGCCTCTTGCATTTAGCCAGTGAAGGGGAAAGAAAGGGAAGAGAAGGCATATTAATTTCAAAGGCTAGAGCTGGAAATCCACATGTCTCTCCTAGTCACAATCTTTTAGCTAAAAGCAAGTTGCATAGCCGCAGTAACAGTAAATGAGATTGGGAAATGTTATATAGCTGTGTCCCCAAAAGAAGCAAAGAGAACAGAAAAGTATGGATTTGGGAAAATATGTATAAGTTTTTGCCAAAGCATATTGTTCTAGTTACATGTATGGAGAGCCAGTGAGTTCTAACAGCTGTAGGAGCAATGACAAATTTTAAAACAAAGATCATCCAAACAAGAAGGGCAGTAAAACAGGTACTAACCAACTCAAAAGAGCAGAGCAGCCTGCTCGTGCCCAAAAAGATCCACAGCCTGAATTTCTTTTTTATTCTAATATGTAAACACTAGATTTTTCCCCTCATTTACTATATGATAATGTCTGTGGACAGGAACATTCATAGATAAACTATTTCTTTCAGTCACATATGTGTCGCCTTTTTCTAATTTGATAAGAGGAAAAAAAGACATCATAGTTTGGACATCGGGGAAGATGTACATGTCCAGTTATAAGTACAATTATCTGCAAACTTCCCCAGCATTAATAGACTGACATTAATATCATAATTTGCCATAGCCAAACCCTAATAATTTCAATTAAATTCTTAGAAAAAGGCCCTGGCTGGCATAGCTCAGTGGGTTGAGCGCAGGCTGAGAACCAAAGTGTCGCAGGTTCGATTCCCAGTCAGGGTACATGCCTGGGTTGCAGGCCATGACTCCCATAACCGCACATTGATGTTTCTCTCTCTCTCTCTCTTTCTCCCTCCCTTCCCTCTCTGAAAATAAATAAATACTTTAAAAAATTCTTAGAAAAAGGGTAATTTAATGAGCCTCACTGAGGATGTGCACCTCCGAACAGCAGGCAGAGCTCCATGTGGAGTGGGGAAGGAAGGCTACATTTGCAAGCTGGGTCCTCTTGTTTTCAGTGATAATTCTATATCTGTTGAGGCTGATATAGTTGGGGGGACCTAAATGAGAGTTTGTCATGTAAAGTGGACAGGGGTTCAATATGTAAAAATCCCACTTTGCAGTAAGTTTGAGATGTTGTTTGGCCAATGACATACCCATAACATCAGCAAATGTCTGAACGTTAATAATGTTCACTAAGATTGTACAAGCCAATTGATGTTGCTTTTTCCAAGGGCTTCAAAGCTAAGAAAGGCAGGTGCCAGTAACGTGAAAATCTCCAAAGTCTGGGGAAAACGCATTAGTTCAAGTAGAGAATGAAACATCAGGGGCTAGAGAACTGCAGCCAGCTGAAGAGGCCAGCTTCCCACAGCACTCACACACAGGGTTTTGAAACACTCCATCGTTTGTCTCTGCACTGTGCATGTCTGTGGTCAAGGAAGCTTGCCTAACTAATACAGGGAGAGACAGCCCAGATGCAAATTTAGAAATCTCATTTTCAATGCGGGACTGGAAAAGACTGAATCAGTAACAATACAAGGTATTTTATTTGTATTCATATTTCCTGTTTTTCCCCTTTTTTTATTTATTGTTTACGCTATTAAGATGTCCCTATTTTCTCCACATTTTACCCACCCCCAACCAGCCTTCACCTCCCTTTCCTTCTCTGTATTGGACAGAATTAGAAATCTGGTCACCAACATTAGAGAAGTAAATTGTTTTCATTTTAATTTCCCCCAGCTCTATCCTCAAATATCGAGAATATGTTTTTAAAGTAAGTGCATTTTATGTCCATTGCAGGGCAGCAGGAAATATAATTGGAGTGGCGAAAGGAGGCGATTAGAGAATACTATATCATTCCTGGAAATAAATAGAGACACCTTGAGGTGTTTTTTCAATCACTGGAGTTAGATTCAAGACTTGCATTCTCCAACTTGAGGTATTTTTCTCAGATTTATATCACTTTAATTCATATGTGGACTTTACTATTCAGTTTTAGAGAAATTGGACTTTTGTCTGAGTTGCCCTGAGAAATGTTACATATGAGAAGGATCTTTCAAGCTCATGTCAATGAGAAACTTGAGAAATTTATATGTGTGTGTGTGTATACACACATACATGTATAAACACATATATGTATGTATATATGAGTAAAAAGAAATTTTAGTAAATTCGTCCAAAACATTGTGCAATTTGAATTTAGATTGGTCCATTTTAAGTTCCTCAAGAAAATTAAATTAGGTAAAGTATCAATCTACCTAAACTGGATTTACCAATATAGCTCAATAATGTTTGTGTCAAAAAAATTTAAAAGACATTGACATAGTCTGGCATTTACAAAATATTTTTTAATTTTAATTTTTACTTTCCTGGAAAATCTACTCACATGGGAACCATGTAAAAAAGGATCCAAGATTTTGAGATTACAGAATATAATATCTTTAACAAAATGTACTCCTGCAAAACAATTGGAATTTTAATCTGCTTTAGTAAACAGTCCAAGGAAGAAGCTGAGCTTAATATTTTAAAATTTCAAGTTTTAATTTTTCATGTTTGAGACATAACTGTATACAGAGCTGTGTTGTGTAAGTTTGGTGGACACCATCCATAACTGTATTATGGACAATATAACTTTTGTTCACATTAAATAAATATTATAATGTTTCTGTCTACTTTTCATAGTATTCTATATCAAAGCAGTAAAAGTGTTATTTACTTTTCAATTTCTTTGATCTTCTCTAAAAGACTTGTGTGTGTTGCACACTACTGAGTCGGCTCTGACTCCAGGTGACACTGTGACTGAGTGATGTCCCCAGTGTCCCGACCTCAGCAGCCCTGCTCTGCCCCTGCAGACTCCTGCCTATGGCTTCTTCAATGGTGTCAATTCATCTCATATTTGATTCTCCTCTTCTCTTGCTCCCAGCAATATTGTCTTTTCCAAAGAACGCTGAATTCCCATGATGTGCCCAGAGTAGGATAGCTTCAATTTTGTCATTTGTAAGCAATGTTTCAGGATTAATTTGCCCTAAGATCACTTGGTCATCTTTCTGTAAGTCCAGGGTATCTGTAGAGCTCTCCTCCTACACCATATCTCAAATGACTTATGTATATTTTCCTATCAGCCCTCTCCACTGGCCAATTTTCACATCTGTATGTAGTAACTGGGAATACAAGTTTGTGGGTGATCTCAGGCTTGGTGTCTAAAGACACACATATGCTTTTGATGATGTTTTCTAATTCTTCCTTTGCTGCCCTTCCACATCTCACTCTTCTCTTGATTTCTTGGCCGCAGTTTACATTTAAATTGATGACTGAACCAAGATAAGCAAGGTCTTTAATGATTTCAATGTCTTCATTGTTTAAGTTAGACTACTTGAATTGAAAATAAAAATGATTCAAATGCAAGTGAAGGGAATTTGTGGAATTACAAATTCTTGTGGAAAAACAGCATGTCTCATATTCAAAGTAGATATTGATAAATATATGAAAAATATATAATGTTAATACAGACAAAACTTGGTTTTAACTTTAAAGTCAATGTCCACTTGGTTTGAATAATGTTTTATTGTTACAGAATAAACTCTGCCTCCCTAGAAATACTTTTATCATCAG
The DNA here is from genome assembly GCF_019186645.2 of Phyllostomus hastatus. Taxonomy (NCBI): domain Eukaryota; kingdom Metazoa; phylum Chordata; class Mammalia; order Chiroptera; family Phyllostomidae; genus Phyllostomus; species Phyllostomus hastatus. Next base: position 27,679,436 of record NW_025333709.1, on the reverse strand, counting down.
CAAGAAACATTAATGTTCCATACCCTTAAACTGCTTCATTTTAGAATAAAGAATCTTCAACCCCCTTCACCCATTTATTATGGTCATATGCGCATTTCAATATCTGCAGTAACAGAAAGTTTCTCTAATGTGGTGGAATAACAACAGTGTTAGAATAAAAAACTTGCATTAATATTGTAACATTTTTCTTCATGACTTTCAACTCATTGAAGCATGAACATCCTTTTGGCTGTATAATTGGGTTTTTGTGTGAAAAACAAAGTTTTTGAGCTGGCACTAGAGTACAAATTTAATTAAAGATGCAATTCCTGTAATGATCAGAACATCTGTGCCATGGCCAAATAGTCCTCACTGCTTACACTTCTAAGACCTGTATTTGAGGATCTGCATAAGCTTCATTTAGCTCCTGATATTGGACAGCTCTTTGCAATTTTGAAATCTACTGAAGCAATTTAATGACAATATACAGTCCATGTAAAGTTAATTACAACAAGTAACTAGATTTTTAAGTCTATTTTAACAAATTACTGATAATAAAAATAAAACTCAAGGCAGAGAAAATTTAGTTAAAATAATCTGATCTAGAGGAGCTGCACATATTTAAAAATCAATTTCCCAGAAAATTACTGCTGATGAACCATAAAATTTTTATACAGAGAATTATTTCTCTTTTCATCTTTATAATGGAAAAGAGAGAAAAGAGAGAGGTCTTAGTATGTGAAAATAGACATAAACACATATTTAATATGGTTAACATTCCCATATTCCAAACAATAGTCATGTTTAAACTATTTGGAAAAAGAAAAAATAAGAATGTAATATAGAATATTTGTTTTATTCTATAAAATAAATTTTATAGAATAAATTAATAAAATTTATAAATTAATAAATTTATAAAATAAATTTTATAGAATAAAATGTGTATTCAAAGGAAGAATACAGAAAGGTAAACACCAAATTTCTGAGGCAAGAAAACTAGAGAATTTTGTGAATGAAGGTGAGGAGGGAATAAGGCAGTAGATTTTATTTTTGTATCTTCTACCTGTATTTTAAAGTTTTTACAATGTCTGTAAATTTTTTTAGTCTTAAAATTATATTTTTTTGTGTAGTAGATGAGAACAGACATCTTTAGAAATAACACACCCTAAAGAAAGTCAGTAACTGAGAAAGTGTAGGAACACACAAGTGCATCAACATGACTGAAGCCACAACATGTAAACAGATGGTGTGTAAAAAACTTGCCCTTGACAAAATGCATTCAATTGTCTTCATAGCAGGAAGCAACTATAAAAGAGGGGGTCAGACAGAAAAATCTTTGATATATTTATCTATCCAGTACTGTCCAAGTCATAGGGACGCTATAGAGCAAATTCAACAAACAGCGTGAAGTGAGAGAATTTATTTGAAAAAGCAAAATCTACTTTAAAAAAACATTGACACTATGTATCGTTTTCTCCCACCAAAGTGTAAGCTTCATGAGGACTGGGACTTCTGTTTCTTTTTTATTTTAAAGATTTTATTTGCCTATTTTTAGAGAGAGGGGGAGGGAGGAAGAATGAGAGCAAGAGAAACATCCATATGCAAGAAAATCATCGATAAGTTGCCTCTCACTCACCACTGACCGAGCACAAATGGGGACCTGGCTGGCAACCCAGGCAAGTACCCTGCTCAGGAGTTGAACCAATGACCTTTCAGTATATAGGAAGACGTGCAACTCACTGAGGCACACCAGTCAAAGAGGCACTTTTGTTTTCTTTATTGCCATATCTGTAGTCTAGAAAAGAGTGCCTAATATTTAGATGTTTGGTAAATGTTCATCAAATGAATGAATTAACAAATAGGATATACACTTGGGACACAGAAAGCACATTTGTCCTTACTGTGGCCAAATGAGATAGTTCTCTCGACATGCTATCTTCTTTTAGCATGCTATCTACTTCCATGCTCAAAGACGTTCCCATTAATGAGCGATCCTCCTGGGCAAAATCAGTCACTGGAAAGTTATACCCTCCGTGACAAGTTATGTCATTGTCATTTCATTCAACTACTCGGTAATTCAAAATATTTCTTTTCAAACGCCAAAGAAGCATGCTTGGTGTTGGCTTTTAACCACTTTATAAACATCAGCAAAGTTAAGAGTTATAAGCCAGAACCTTATCAAGAAAGAAAGAGCTACGATAATCAGAGAACTTAAAGAGCTGATGTAAACTGATTATTGTGAAAAAACCTGGAATTTTGTCTTTTGCTCACTTGATTTCACATTATGTGTCCAAATGAAATTATTGCTCTTTGTGATATAATCGAGTGACTCAGTTCTACAAATAAGAAAATGATGTCACGTTGTCATCATTCACAGTACACTCATTGACTTGAACCATTATCTCTCAAAACAGAGGCTTGGAACCATGATGAATTCGTTTACTTAAGATTTTCCATAGCAGACCTCAAAGGAATATTCTATATCTAGAATATTCAGGCCATATTCTTAGAGGTCTTTGTTACTGATGATAAAGGAATTCTAAGGCAGATAACAATAAAATACATTTCTGTTGGTAGGTCATTTAATGAAATATGACTTTTGGTCCAAGCATCCCAGAATATCAACAAATGTGAAGTCTGACCTTCCCGCTGGAAACTCAGTAATTGAATAACTGCCCCAAGTAGCTGGAAAACTGAAGCATTTTCATATTGGGTCATGCCATGCTGTCTGGTTTACAGGTCTTCAATTCAATTCAATTCAATTCAATTCAATATTTTTACATTAAAACTAATTAATTACAATCACTATAATTTGGCAATGGTTGTACATGTCCTCAATTATACCAGGTTCACCCTACCTCAAAGCTTTGCAATTACTGTTTCCACTGCCTGAAATTCTTTTTCTCCAGCCTTGTAGCTCACTCTCTTGCTTTCTCCAAGTGGTAACTCAATAAAGTCTTGCTCCATTTTCACTTGCTCATTGAAGATTTCCCTAGAATTTCATTTAAAAAAAATAAATGAAAAGACCACAGGCACTCTTGATTCACCTTACCCTGTCATATTTTTCTCCACAGGTCTAATCATCATATTTATCATTTAACATATCAACATAATCATTTATATTTTCATTACTTCTTTATTGTCTACTATTGTTTTTATGAATGCTGAATCGTTTTTAAAGATTATATTTATTTATTTTTAGAGAGAGGAAAGGAGGGAGAAAGAGAGGAAGATAAACATCAATGTGTGTTTACCTCTCACAGTCTCCCTACTGGGGACCTGGTCCACAACCCAGGCATGTGCCCTAAGCTGAGAATCAAACCTGTGACCCTTTGATTCACAGTCCAGCACTCAATCCAATGACCCACACCAGCCATGGCAGGCTGAAATTTTTGCCTACTGTGTATTTTTCTGAATCCCTAGTATCTAAACCAATACTTAGCACATAGCAAGCACTCAGCAATATTATAAAATGAATGAATGAGGATTGTCTGTTGAGAACTTGGTTGCTTCCAAAAGCAACAACTACATCCCTTGTCTAGATTTGTAAAGGAAGATCAAACCCCTGGACTGCAGAACTGACCCGAAGTTACTACCACTCTGTGAAGCATCTGTGGGCTGCCAGCTGTCTTCCTTAAGTGAAATCCCTTGCTTAGTGTTATAACTTTATCAAATTACATGGTATGTCCTACATGTTTGCATTGCTTTTGAAATGTTAGTTTGCCATTAGTCTTGATAAGTAAATAATGAAAATGGAGGCATATTTCTTAAAGCTTGCAAATATCTATTTCCACATTCATAAACCATGATATAAGAAGGGTTCTTGAAGCACAAATAAAATAACATAGACAGAAGTGCTTCAAAATTATCCTAAGGATATATCATTTGATATTGTTGTTTTAACACATTTATTGGAGCAAATTTTCATAAATTTTATTCAAAAAGTTTTCTTACATTCTATCATTCATTTACTAAGGATTTATTGTCCACCTGCTGTATTTAAAAATATCCTAGGAATGGAAAAGAACTGAAGAAAATGAATATTTCATTCTCTTCTGAGATTTACATTGTAGTATGTGTATACATAGGAAATGGGGAGACAGATAATGAGAATATATATATACTATATGCATTAGTTTACTATTCTTGCTATAAAAAATTATACCAACTTAGTACCTTAAAGCAATACAAATTTTCCCTGGTTGGTGTGGCTTAGTAGACTGAGTGCTGGCCTGCAAACCAAAGGGTCACCAGTTTGATTTCCAGTCTAGGACACAAGGCTGAGTTGAGGACCAGGTCCCCAGTAGAGGGTGCTAGAGAGGCAACCACACATTGATGTTTATCTTCCTTTTTCTCTCCTTCCCCCTCTCTAAAAATAAGTAAATGAAATATTTAAAAAGTGCAAACTTACTATTTTAGAGTTCTTCTGATTAAACTTTCAACACAGGTGCATTCCTTTTAGAAGCTCTAGGAATCTGTTTCCTATCTTTTTCTGCTTCTAAAAATGCCCCACGTGGCTCCCTTCCTCCATCTACAAAGCCAACAATGTTGCATCCCTTTGGCCATCTTCCCCTAGACATACCTCTCTCTGACTACAGTGGGGAAAGGTTTATCTCTGCTTTTACAGACCCACAGGATTAATAGAGTTTACCCAGACTTTCCAACATAATCTCCCCATCTCAAAGTCCTTGACTTAGTCACATCCATAAAGTCCCTTTTGCCATGTTCACAGTTTCTGAGGATTAGAACATGGGTGTCTTTGGGAGCCATTATTCTGCTTCCCTCACCTTATCCAGGTGAAGTAGAAGGTTATGAGGAAAAATGAAGCAAGGTGAGAGCAGGCAGGGAGTGGTGGGGGCATATTCCCTTTCTCAGCTCTCATGGAAATATCTGAAATGTCAGACTAGTACATTTCACACAGATTTATTTTAAATTTAATAAAGAGAAATTGGTCATAATGTTTATCAAACATATGAAGGGTAAGCAGGTGGCAATTACTGCCTACAGCTCCATCACCCATCTTTGGTTAAAACCTGCACCTCCTGCTTCTTCTGTAGGTCCTGCATGGCTACCATACTCCCATGAAACTCCAACACACTTACCGTTTGTCCTCTTCAAGATATCACCGACTTGTTGGCATGAAGCAGTCTCCTGCATACCATGGAGCAATTTCCCATCATAGCTCCTTACCAGGAGACTGAAAGTTCCACAGTAATTGTTGGCCATTTATTTGGATCCTCTATAAACCAGAAAAAAAGCGCTTTCCAAATCTCTGCATGAAAGATGGGCAAAACTTCTCACACCCTGCTTGTCCTTATTTTCTTCTTTATTTGCTCTCTTAACTAGAATGCCCCACGTTCTTGGTTTCTCCTAATGATCCCTCATCATTTAACCCAAGCACTGCACAATTTTGCTCTCTAATGGATTAAGCCTTTTTGCAGGAGTCCTGTTATATCACGTATGACTGGCCAACACTAGGAAATTAGGTGGCATCACTGATGCAATCACCAAAGAACTAAAGCTTAATTCTTTATGTACCTTATTTTTTAATGAACAAGTTTTTAATTAAAAAAATATAAAATACATTATGTATTTTCTTTAAATAGAAGATATTAAAAATAATTATCCTTTCATTGAAATAGGACATTATTACTCCATTATATACTGCATTATGCTGTAATAGAGTGGGGTATTTTCCCACTCCATTCCATAGTTCAACCTATCTGCTAATCCATTTACAATATACCTGAGTGTTACAATCTCTAATTTCTGATCTGCTATCATCTGAATAAATATGTAATCATGTGTATCAAAATAGTTTGAAAAACCCCAAACAATAAATAAACAAAAATCACCTTAGCGATTCCACATAAATATAGTGTATGAATGTGCATATGCCCAGCTCTCCATGAAAAGTGGAGTTTTTATTATGTTATATTATTACTTCTATTGTTAAAATTGTAGCTTCCATGTTTTCTCCCTTTGCAACACTAACTTGCACTGGTTATATTCCTACTGCATTGTGAACTAAGTGGACAAGTGAACTCTCCTACACGGCTACTTTCTGAAAAACTGCAACAGTCTGTCCAGAAGAGAAAGTTCTTGTTTCTCAAAAAAGAGTTATTGGTCATGGGGTAGAGTGATTAAGGGGTTTGTGAAAGAATTAAAGAGACCAGGCTGTACGATGATAAAAATAGACTAGTATAAAAAAACTAAAATTAATTTAAACAGTCTTAAATTCTAAATGTTTGGATTATTCTAACTTGTTTCATCACTTCAAGGTAAATTATAGAAATCATAATAATTTAGAAGTTAAATGATAAGAAAATTTTGGACAAAAAATGGCAAGTGAGATTTGAAATTTCCTTCTGGCTTTTGCAGTGCATAATATGAGCTAAAGTGGCAACGTGATTCATGAGGCATTAAATACGTGGTAAGATGCTGAAGCTCTGTAAGCTCCTCTAAATCATGGTGTGCTCTGATACCCCAGCCCATCCACCACATGCCCCCTCTTTCCAGAGTGTTTCTCATCTCCATTCTCTTAGTAAGCAGCGGAATTCCCACTCACCTTTCAGATGTTGACCTAAGTTCATTTCGTGTAAGAAACCCCCCTGCTCCAGCACCCTGCTCTAAGCACAGTACTGTGATCATCTGGCTGCTGGTCAGTGTTCCTTTCGAGAATGTCAGCACAATATCATCTATCTCATCAGGAGTATCACACCAATAAGTAGTCGCTCAGCAACTGGCACACACTGAACTCTCAGTATGTAGTTTTTGACAAGATGAACAGGTTGATGAATGTTTATTCTCCTCCTTGTAATTTAAATTGACCTTAACATGTACTACAGACCTCTTAAACAAAGATAAGGAGACTTGCTGAAAATTGCGGTACCTCTTGTCCCGTGAAGAGGAAAAGTATGTTACTGACCATGTGTTCCTAAGATTTGTCCTTCCATTGTGATCCTTTTCTATGTCAAGAAAAATTGTGAAAGACTTTGAAATGGATGAGAAAATGTGTCTTTTATCATTTTTCAGCTATTTTAAAACTTTATAAAGAAAACTGATAATAATGCAAATGAATTGTGACCAGTAGATGGTAATTATTTCCCTACAGATTTGAACCAGTTTTGCATACAACTAAATGCACTCAGTATTCTCGATTGCCCACACATGTATGTGTTCTTTAAATTTTGCTTTGAAATTACTAATTTCTCAACTAATAAATGACATACATTTATTTTATATTTGTATGAAATGTATAATTGACTCTTTTTTAAAAAATGACCCCTTTATTCTCATGATTTGTAGTATAAGCTTTATGATTGAAAACTTTTTATACAATACTGCAATAAACATTTTGATTTTTTAAAGAAGTATCTTTAACACCTGTAAAGAAGTTATATTTTTAGCTCTTCAAGAAAATATACTCACCTTGAACTAAATGAAAGGCCAAAAAAATTAAATGTTATAAAACACATTTTTCTGAGTGTCATATAATGCTGGTACAAAAACCAAACCAAACCAAACCGAAAACAAGGCTGACACAATAAGCGTCCCCCCACCATCATTTTCAGCTTGGTCCCCCTAACAGTGATATAATCACCTTCTTGAACTGACAATAGCATTCTAGGTGCACATTTTTAATGACCAAATAATATGTAACATTTTATTTTTAAAAGGGACATTAATAATGCAGTTTCATAAGAATAAATGAAGGTAACACATGCTTATATCAATGTACAACCTCCTTCTCTTTAATTAATATTATTGAATGTTTTAATTTGAAGTGTGTTTTGCTCATCATCATAAAATGTTTAATTTATATAAACCTTCATTCAAAACAGTCCTCTGGAGAAGCAACAATTTATTCTGGGCTATGTACACATACTTTGAATAAAATGTTCTATTCATTCCACAGAGGACTTTGCTGAGAGCATCATTCAAAATTAAGTTGAGCGCAAACTGATGCAGGCCTGCCCTTGGAAAAAGAACTACTCAGATGTAATTGACAGGAAACAAAAATGGGGCTACTCCAAGCCTCTGATTGATCTCCAATTCCTATCAATCCTTCTTGTATCACTTAAACACACTTCCTTACGAATTTCAGTTGGCAACATCCTTATTGAAAGTCCTCATCGACTTTGCTCGAATTGAAGCAGTAATCTCCCTAGCCTCCCTAGTTCTCTCTTTTCATCCTTTGCAACAGAGCCACACCAGAGTGATCATTTTGTTTACATCAGCAGTTTCTACATGCTCTTGTAATTTCTGACTTTTTACCTTTAGAAAGACCAAATCTGGAAATGTTAATAACCTACTTACAATATTCAAATGATTCTTCTTGTGGCTTCCCTGAACTTACCATCCTAAACTCTACTGACATGGTTTTCTTTGGAGCTTCCCCGAGCTGTCATAATTTCTGTACATGCTCTGCCTCTATGTTGTGTTTTGCAGCACCTCACTGTCCCCATGTCCTAGTTCCTACTCAGCCACTTTGTGAAATGTCCCATGGTAACGGCCTGCTGTAGATCCATTCTTCAGACCTTCTAAGGAGCTCCGTCTGTAGGTGGTCCCTTACATTTCATAAACCTCTCAAGGACTGGGACCTTGTTCATTTGTAAAATTCTGAGCTGTTTACCTGGATATTGTTGGAAAACAATAATTCAAAAATCCTTATGAATGTACTTTTAGTAACTGTGCATTTGTTATACTTTATGCAACAACATTCAAGTCTCCCATTTTGCTTGTCTACATATAAAAATATTGAATAACTACTTTCAAGGTTTTGATGGAAAATAGAAACAAATTCAGAAGTGGGAAACACAGACGTGGTGCAATTATCTTCCTAACCTTTTATTATCCCCAAGAGATTATTTGGGTAAAAGTCTGTCAAATAAAAAAAAATTATTGTATGGCCCTGGCTGGCATAGCTCAGTGGATTGAGCACAGGCTGGGAACCAAAGCGTCCCAGGTTCGATTCCCAGCCAGGGTACATTCCTGGGTTGCAGGCCATAACCCCCAGCAACCGCACATTGATGTTTCTCTCTCTCTCTCTCTCTCTCTCTCTCTCTCTCTCTCTCTCTCTCTCTCTCTCTCTCTCCCTCCCTTCCCTCCCTAAAAATAAATAAATAAAATCTTTAAAAAATTTTATTATATGAAAGAAATATCCAATTTCATAAAAATTTACTTAGCCTTCACCATCTATCAGACTTTATCATTTATGAGAATACAAAGATCATTCAGATCCCTTCCTTCAAATTGAACTACTTGAAATTATAATATGATAATTTCATGTGTGTCAAGTAATATTATGAAAACAGGTGTAGAATTTATAATATCAAAAGTCCTTCAATACAGTAAGACATATACTAAGAACAAAGAGGAAAAAAACAATTCTAACTTGGGGTGAAATTTCGGAAAGCCACAAATGAGCAGAAAGACTTGAGCTAGATCATGAGGTATCAGCATAATTTCAACAGATAAAAATGGTGGGAAAAGCATTTTAATTAGAATTTAAGAGTTAGAATATTAAGAACTACTTAAATGGGAGTGGATGTTTCAGTAAGGCATTTTTGGATAAACAAATTAAAATGAATTCACGTGAGCTCAACTGTAAAGAGGCTTATGTCACTTGCCCTGCACCTTCACGGAAATGCACAGCTGACAGACCAAGGACATCTGCTTCTGCTGGGAACTGGCCCCAGAAACTGGCTCAGAGAAGCTTCTCGCACTCTGTCTTGGGCACCCACTATTCCAGGGGAACTAGATTTTCTGGGTTTAAGTTTCAGTTTAGCTACTGCATAACTGTGTGACCTGAGGTGTGTCGTTTACCTTCTTTCTGCCTCAGTTTCCTCATTTAAAAAGAGGGAAATAGAGTTGTGAAAATTCAATGATGTTGGCCTATGCAAAGTGATTAGAAATTGCCAGGCCCATACTAAGTGCTACATCAGAATATGCTAATGCTATTCTTTTTGGCCTGCTGCATTTTTTTCCTGCACTGACTAGATTCCAACAATGCATTTTGTTTGTGACTCAACACTAAAGACTCCTGATTCCTCCCTACAGCATGGGGTGGCTTTTCCTCTGTCAAGATAATGTACTGGCTTGTGCTGGATCAGTGTGTGTGTGTGTGTGTGTGTGTGTGTGTGTGTGTATCAGGCCCTATTTGCCATGGATAGAAAACTAATGATATCCTAGGATACAAAGAACTTGAAGAATAATGAATTGGTCAGAGAATATAATATAGCTTAACATTACTAGGGATATTTTAATGTACTAAAAGTATTAAAGATGATCGTAGCTTTGTGGTATTTCACAATGGCTTGTCATTTGTAAAAATGAGTAGGCAAATTAAAGCCCAATTCTGAGGGTATAACTATCCTGAGAAGGAGTTTAGATTTCATTCCATGGCACAATTGGCATCCGAGACTGCATTATTCTTACTGTTGAGGGCCCGGTGCATTTTGGAATAGTTGGCAGCATCCTGGGCCTCTCGCCTCTGTGCACCAATTGCAACCCCTCAGTTATGCTAACCAAAATTCACACGCACTCTTCCTGTCAAAAGCACACTGCATTAAGGACCACTGCTTTGGGGTCAAGGACACAGATTTTTTTCCTCTCAATACAAGAGAAAAATTTGAGATCAAAACCAGAGACTCAGAAGACAAAACAATATAGAAAAAGGGAAAGGCAGTATGTAGCCAGAAACCTGATATAAAGTAAAAAGTACCACGTATAACTGATACACATCCAGAAGCAAAACTAAAAAAAAATGGGGGTGGGCAGGGAGAAGGAGTTAAAAGAAATGCACTACTTCCAATTCCAAGGCCCCATTTTTCGACCACCCACCCTATCTAAGAATGGCAAGAATTCAAACTATTTTTTTCAGCCTACTGAGATAACAATTCACAAATGCAAATTGTCTATATTTAGGGTATATGATGTGATAATTTAATATACATATATATTGTGAAAACCCAAAACATTCTGAATGAAATATGTAACAAAAAATAAAGTTTCAAAATGCTGCATGTTCATTATAGAGCAAAATGAGACTTATCTCGCCATCTCCCTCATTTTCCACCAAAGACAGCAGGTGACAAAAAGCGTTACCTCTCCATGCTGGGGCCATGGCAGGTGTCATTAGTCAATGGTGATGCTTTCCTGCCAGGGTTAGATACAGCCTTGGTTCCCCATCAACACCGCATTCCAGGCAGAGTCTATCACTAATCAGAGCTGACATGTGAGATGAAATCAATTTTTTTCATACCTGTTATTGATGCCATGTTTCTCTGGCTAGATTCTAAGACCAACATAGCCATTTTGGCCATCACATAAAACTACTAACTCATGGCAAGCATATTTTCCACAAGATATCTAAGCATTCTTTCATCCACGTTGATATGAAGTCATACCAGTGAGTGCAGCACATTATGGAATTTTATCTTACCAGAGAGGCTCTTACTTTTACTTGTAGTTAAACCTATAGAGTCATTTGAATCAGGCTCTAATACAATAGATTTCAATTTCATTTCTAACCTTAAGTCATTTATAAATTGGATAAAATTATTCTTTTCTTCAGCAAATAAATTAATAAAAACTTTCAGTTCAATAGATTCTTGTTGCTCAAGAAAACCCATCTTTGGGTACCACTGTCTCAGTACAAACATCTCCTGATGGGATGTCTTCTTTAAACAGTTTTTTCATTAATTATTAATTATCCAAGTATGACTTTCGATCTTTTATTTGATGTCATGAGTCCCTGTCAAACGTTTTGCCGACATCCACGTGTGCTGTATCTGCCACATTTCTCTCATGCAGTCTCCAAGATGGAAATAAGGTTCATATATCACATGATTAATTTTTAATGGCTATTTTTAATAAATTCAGTTCTTCCAAATTTCTTCACAGTTCTTCACAGGGCTCTCAGGCTGTAAGTTTATGCAAAGATATTAATATTCCAAAGAGGAATCATAAGATATAAACATGTCAAAAGGGATTGCCAGCTCCCTAAAATGTAAACAAGATCTCCCTAAAACTTCATTCTAAACCCTGTATAAGACAAGCCCTCCCACTATTTCCTTTGAATTTGGGGGTTGAAGGGCTCACATTATCCCCTCTAGGCTCACTTAAACTGGTGATTGATGATCAGAGGACCTGTCTGTTGAAATGACCATGGCCTCCCACACCAGAGAAGTTTCTTGGGCCACACCGTTTCACACTGTACTCCTGAGGCTGCAAAATTGTTTAGAATTATCTCTCCCTTTTCTCCTTTCCCATTCTGTTTCTTCTCTCCTCTTTCTTCTCAGAAGTAGAAATCAAATTCTTTTTTGTTTTCTCTCTCAATTCAACTTTATCTATTTGCTTTGGCTCCTGCCCTCAAGATATGCATTATCTTCTATAAAGGCATTTTTCTAAAATAGCAATGAGTGAAAACGTATACTTACCAAAGAGAGGATCATATAATAACTAAAACGAGCTGGCTGTCAGTAAAAAGTGATGCAAATCCAGTGAAATATGGCAGCTGACACCATGCCTCAGTGCTGGGAAGCTGATAGGCACTGATCGGCCTCACGGCAAACTGCAAAGGACAGGCTGAGTCTGAAGGGGACAGCCGAGACATTAGCCACACAGTGTTTGACATGTGGGCACATGGCTCTGGCCTGCTGTGGAAGCTGGAAGACAAAGTTGATGTAAAATTTCCCAAGTTTAAAATGCTGGCTTATTGCAATGTGTCTCACTCACGTTAACATGTCTGGGGGCTGCATAAGACCTGGGGGAAAGCAGTGGGCAACCTCTTCTAAACAAAAATGTGTCCTCTCAAGTTAATCTGCTGCCAGCTGTTCAGCAAATTAAATTTGCACATACGCCCACAGTATCTACATTTTAAATGCCAGAGCAAGCAGTCCATGGAGATGTAGCTAGTAATTTGTGAATTTCGAAGCTAACGCAAGAAGACAATCCAAAAATGGCCATAGGATTACCAATTTTGCTTCATTCAATTCAGCTTATTTTGTATGAACATAGCTTTACATTTTCTTTGAAGGAGCAGATCAATTATTAGGACCATTATCACAAAGATGCATTAGCCATGAAGTGAAGCAACGAGGCAAAATGATCACTCCTTGACATGTTCGTTGTTATTTTTTTCTAGTGTTAAATGGTATTGCTGTGTGCCTATCATGTAATTTTTGTCCCTTAAGGATTGCTGCTTAAAAGGTGAGCAGTGTTTAACTGTAATGTCATGAATCAGTAACCTAATATGCATTATTACCTTTTCGAGTATCGCATACAAGTGCAGCTTTTGAAATACACCAAGGAGAAAAAGGGATGCTCTGTAGAACCTTTTAAAAGATACCTTCTTCATATCCCCTGTGCTTTCCTACATGTCCCTACCTTTTGGCACGGTGTGTCTTGTGTCTTCTCCCCCATTTGCTCATCATGCTCTTTATGTATGAAAGGAGTTAGCCTTCGATTCATATCCATTCTCTAAAGACTACTTTGATCTTCCTGGTAGAAAGTACTGCATGACTTTAATAAACAGGCACATTATGTAACTGGAATGAACATCTCCTAAAACGTCTATGTAATTGATAACAGGCTCCCATCACAGGTTAAGCCCAAGCCAATACGGAACAACTCTTGAAGTCTTTTTTTTTTCAATCACAGTAAAAATAAATTTGTACAACCAGCATTACTTTTTACCTGAGAATGAAAATAGAAAAAAAAAAAACCTTCACAAATATATCAGAGCCTCAAGAGAAAGAAATGAATGGCATATCCTACAATTCCTCTGAGTTATTACTTTTATCCTCTCTTCCCCACCAAAATACCCTTTGTATTTATTAAGTACCCTGGTCATTTGCATAGCTAATAATAATTATAATCATCATAATGACCAAAGTCTTGGGCAGTAAAGGAAAGATCAAATTAACTACTGAGCTTCTGGAAAGGGAGTGGATTAGTTCTGGCTAAGGGTCAAGGAGAGGTTTGCTGTCAAGGACCATGTTTAACATAGCTGTGACCATTCCCCTGCCTCCTTTCACGGTGACCAGAGGGAAAGGCCAGCCAGAGGGAGACCTCGTAAGGAGGCTAAATTTCATTAAAGCCACTTTAATGTGTGTTTGCATATTGCCAAGTTTTCACAGGGATTTTTGTGTGTGTTATCATATTGAACACATTACAGGAAAACAGCTTGTGTTTCTCACAGCTGAGTAATATGGAGATTAATACAAAGAAGTGAACACCGGGTTTGGTGACTCTAGGTTTGCTCCGCTGTAGGCCTTCAGGGGTCCTATTCTCCAAGCCTTTAGTCGACCTCCTGCTGTCAGTTTAGTGTCTAGTTGAACACTTGGGGACCTCTCTACTGTTTGGGCCCTCATAATACATGGTACCTGACAGGAGAATGAACCCTAATTATTGTTGTGTCACAAAAGCAAGTCCTGGAGGTTTCTGAGGTTAATGTGCTAGAGCAAAGCCCACAGCTGTTTAAGCAGAAGTCGGCGGCAGCACAATCGTGTAATGGTCTGTCGGGCTTTGTCTGGTCCTAGCCTCCATCCATCTGTTCGGAATCCACATCCAACTCCACAAAGGTCATCCTGAGCCTCTCCCAGAGACAATTAGATAGTTACGGGACAAGATCCCCATAACTCTCACCCTGAGCATACACAGTTGTGGAGATGATTAAAAATAGCTGTTCTTCTTCCTTATCCAAGGACTGAAATCCCTGTTCATACAATTAAGACCATTCTCTAGGAACACATTTCCCAGACGTAGATGAATTTCCTGGAGCTTCGTCTATTACTTGCTGCCAAATGCTTCTCCTGCCATGTTCCATTAACCTGCCAACAAAGCCACCTGTCTGCCTGCCTGTTCCTGGACGTGGTGACGACAGTTGACCTGTCTGACTTCCCATCAAGAGGCCCTTGGTGTCTCTGATTTCCAGGCTGGCTCATCTCATAGTCAGTGAGAGACTAACATTTAAGGAAAACCTGTCATTAAATTTCTAAGATGGAGCTAAAAAGGCATGATGATTTAGAGGTCTTGACACTCAGACGAGCTTAAATTTGTTGTTAGGCCTGACTCAGAAGCGACCAAAGAAGTGTCAGAACTTAGCCCATAGCTGATTTTTAAATGTATATACCTTGTCTGTAATCTTGTTGTAGAGCAACAAGGCTTTCCATCTAAGGCAGTATGACTAACGTTTTGAGAAATGTGTATAGCTATTTGAATAAAAGGCTATCCATTAGGATGGGTGTTCTGAATTTTCAGTCTCCATAAATGTTTTATGAAGCAAAAAATAAAGCATGGATGAATTCCATGAATACAATTAACAAATTACAGGAGGTTTTGGAAAAAACACATGGACTTCCTAAAAATGTCAGTATTAGGTCAGATAGAGAAGAAAATATTGCCTCGTCTTATACTGCCACCAGGTGGACAATAAAAATGATGCTCTACAACAGCTTACAGTCATTTCTCACTTGTTTGAAAATTCACATGTACTTAACCATCCCAATGTGCCCCTTAACAGGCCAGGTTTATATTCTTGTCACAGCATAATCAATAATAGAACCACTTTATCTTCACAGAAGATTCGTGATTTAGATGATAATTCATAACTTGGATAATAGCCTGCACAATATTACATCTAATACCCCTGGTTCATTTTACTCCAGCCACACTGGCCTTCATGTTCCTCAGTGATGCCAAGCTTTCCCCACTGCTGTTCGTGCTACTGCAACTCTTTCTCTAGGCCCCCAGTTTGAAAAGAGGCTGCTTCATTCAGGTCTTAGCTCGAACATGTGATTTCCCTCTCTGCACTCCAACTCTGCGGCTACTCTCTTGAATTCTGCAAGACCAATCTCCTTGGGCCCTTTAACCTAGTTCATAGCTGTCCCTTCAAGAAGCCCCAGATTTCAGAGCACTCCTCCTTTCTGATACCCTCGTTCTCATGAGGCAATAGGGCTGCGGCTTCTACCGTGAGTCCGGGTGGCCCTGAAACGGCTCCTATCATTATTTTCTGCCCGCTGTCCTGGCATTTGCAGCAATGGCATTCCCTTACACCTTAGGAAATATCCTGTATGGAGGATACAGTATATATCACCCTGCTTCTTGTGTATCTTCTTCCCATCCCTACTCGATCCCCAACAATTTCCATTGTACCCTCTAAAATATGTGGTTCACCATCCACGAAAGTCCTCTAAATTCATTCTCAATGCTACTTTTATTCCCTTTATTTTCTTGCTGAAATGGAAATGAAGTTCTCTTCTGAGGGGGGTGCTTCTGTACAGCTCTCGTACCATGCAGAGTGGCTATTCTAATCCCTTACACACACAGCCCTTTGCCAGCAGGCCTGAAGGCAACCTGCTTGTCCTTCTTCAATAGTCCTCATTACTATTTCAGACACTCTTGCTCCCTCTTCCTTAATAATACCAGAGCTTTAATCTCAGGCCATCAGGTGATAACTCATGGTTGCTGTCATCTACCACCCGAGTAGTTTTGTCAAATTTTCAATAATTATAAATCTAGCTACCACCATGGTCTGAGCCATTCTGTCAGTTCCTAGAAATAACTTGACACTTTATTGCCAGAAGACCTGAATGAAAATGTTACATGTTACCCAAGAGGAATTTATAAGCTGTTGCCTTGCCTGGATCATTGAAATAGCCTCCAAACTTGTCTCTGTATTCACCTTGGTTCACACAGAGCTTGTAAAACAGAATTTGTTTTGTTTTTTTTACCTTGCTAGAACATAAACCCCACAAAAATATATTTCATCTAACTTGGCAAAAAATATATCCCAACCATCTAGAAGAGAGTCCAGCAAATGGAAGGTATGAAATAACTATGTTTAAATGGATTTCTATAACAATACCTCAACTAATTTGGAGTTAATCAGTCACAGTGGAACAGGAATACAACTAGAATTCATAGATTTGTTACAGGCTTTTCATCCTTTGAATATCACCATGAATCCTACCAATCAGAGATAAACATGTAGTGTCATGGAGATTGAATTCTGGGGTCCTCGGCTGAGCTTTAGAGTTGGCTGGCACTGAATTTTTAAGTTTGTTTTTGAATGTCATGGAGTATTGTACTCATACACACTATTCAACCTAACACAGTCCCAACAATCCATCTTGACCTTTAATCGGTAGGCACCACTGATGTTTCAAACCCTCTGTCCGATGAAAATATTTGAGTTTGTGGACCCCAGTCTGTGTTGCTAACAGAGCGGTCGGAGAAGACCTGTTCCTACAGCGCCACGGTGTGTCTTCTGTCTGTGGCCTCCCTCATGCTTTTTTAAAGAGTCACTTGAGTTCAGGGTTTACCCTGTATATGACCAGTTCTACGCACAAAGAAGAAAAAGTGCCATCAAAATACCTTTGCTGTGGCTTCGGAGCTTGGGAACTGCCTGAACTTAGGGTCTACATTTCGTTGACCTCTGAGGACTTTGCAGTCCCTAGAAATAAGTGACACGCCTAGATGGGGCCGACTCGAGGGAGCGCTGTGCTGTCTTATTCAACACTGTATCCCCAGCACCTAGCGCTGGCCATACATCAGGAGATGTTGTGCCAGCTGAGTGAAGGAAAGAATATCTATTGAAAGAACAATTTAGAAGTTGAGTATACGCTGAAAGGAACTAAATGCCCTTTTTACTCTGACTCCTAAATTGTTATCCTATCACCCTTCCTTAATTCTTAGAAATACTTGAACACTTTATCACAAGATGAGTTCAGTGAGAATGTTACCTGTTACTTGGGAGGAATATCTTGTAAGCTATTGTTTCTTAATAACACAAAATAAAGGTTAGTTTATCCAGTTAGTTCACTGCCACAGTTAATGGTCAATGAAAGTGCTCTGATACCATAGGACACACATCAGAGATGCTTCATGAAAGCACTGTGAAGGGGAAGTTAGAGGGTGGGGCCCCCGGAGGGGAGTTCCACTGTGGACACAGATGGGGTGGGTGAGTGTGGCCCTGGAGCCAGTGGGTGGGCGGGAGCGGGCACAGGTAAGAATGGGAGTCAAAAACAAGCATGTATTGGTATCCCCCGGCCTGCTTTTGTTCCTTACCTGTTCTGAAATAGATTTGCCTAAATTCAGCTGACTATTTTTGTTTTGTAATCATTTTTTTCTCACGAACCAGAGGGTCACAGCACTCTGCTTTAAGCTTTGGCATCGAATACATAGAAGTAGACAATGACTGCTTTCAGTGTAGTTAAATAATTCAAATGTGCAGTTCAGTTGCTTCAGCATGTGCTAGATAATGCCTTTTATAAAAGAATGTGCTAAAAATAGTTGTCGGGGAGGGTTCATTGCAATGTTGTCTGTAAAATGTTTATCATGGTTCTGGGCATATGGCAGGTTCTCAATGATTAGTAGTTATTCACAGTATGATATTTTTTCTACTTAAATACCTTATATTAAATTTTCCATCAGGCTACTAAATGAATCCCCAAAATTCTGAGATGAAAGTTGTATTTTCTTTTGTACAGTGTTTTGCTTCTATTCTTCTTTTTAACAAATTTTATTAGAGGCTCCAGAGGAAATTAAACTCTGTGACAACAGCGATAAGCATATGAGGCTCAAGGAACAAAAGGAAAATACAGCGGGGCCCCATCCTTCTAAGAACACACGGAAGGCCAGTTACTAGGGAGAGGCAAGGGGACCGCCTTTCTATAAAATACTTTATAGAGAGATTATTCAAAATTCCTCAAGTCCATACAGGTTGGCTAGCCCAAATAAATATAATTCAAAACATACTAAGCAAAAATACTTGAATATAGTACTTTCTATTAACTCTGTTTTATTCTGAAACAAATTTTTACTTTCCTATTATTTTGTCAAATAAATGGGCGCACATGGATGACTAGACTTTAGATCTCATAAAAATTCCACATAAACTCCTAAAAAAGAGTATTTTATTATTACCAAAAGAAATTTTTATTTAATTGAGCATCAATTATAGAGAGAAATATCAAGTGGAGAGTAATAAATGAGACTTGTTGGTCATTTCCCTTTAATTGCATCTATAAAATAAAATATCAAGTTGGTTATTTAGTTTATAAAATTAGATACAGTTATCAATTGAGATTTTTATAATTAAAATACATATTATTTGAAAGCCTCGCTGTACTTAAATAGGTACTCCTGGTTTGGTTGTTCTGACAACCGCACTGCAAAACCATGGCAGTGGAACCAAAGTGAAGAGCTACAGAGTATTTTGTTCCCTTCACAGGCTAGCCTCATTCTCGTTAGTTTTTACCAGGCATCTACCCCAGCATCTCATTACAAAGATGTATCCAGGATTAATCAACTTCAAAAAGCAGTTTTCTGAATAATACAATCAGTTCTTACTATGGGAGTAGACAATCATATTCAATAGAAGTACAAAGGACACACAGACAAAAACAAGGGGGAGCAGAAATGGGAGGGAGGTGGGGAGGGCTGGAGGGTGGGCTGGGATGGGGGTAAAAGGCAGAAAACTGTACTTGAACAACAATTAAAATAAAAAAAGTAAAAATAAAATAAAATAAGTAAAAAAATAAAATAAAAAATTTAAAAAAGAAGTTGTGTCTGTGTAGTGCTTGATTGTGGTAAATCTAAAGATGAAGAGATAAAATTTATAAATAACTAAAAAGATTTTCCTAGTTTTAGTGGTTCATTTCAGTGCTTGACCCGTATTTGATTAAATTTCAACTTCCTTATTAACATATCCTTTGCCAGTGGACTGAGCAAAGGCAACCACGTTCCTTGGTCTAAACAGTCAAAGGTGAGAAGATCAGGAAAAGAGGGAGGAGCTGAGTGAAAGCTGGGCAGGAGGTGGAGCAAAGGAGTGAGTGCTAATCAACTTTCCTCTAACAGTTCAGATTCTGCTGCACTTCACCCACAGTCCTTGGGGAGCACTCAGTCATTCCTTTAATTTATATCTTGCCTGACAGAACTACTTCTGCTTAGGGAAACACTTTCAAGATTAAAAAAAAATGTGTGAGTGGATATGGAGAGAAGTTTTAGATGTATAAAGAATTCATTCTTTTTTATTATTTTTTTAAGATTTTATTTATTTTTAGAGAGGGAAGGGAGGGAGATAGAGAGAGAAAGAGAAACATCAATGTGTGGGTGCTGGGGGTCATGGCCTGCAACCCAGGCATGTACCCTGACTGGGAATTGAACATGCGACACTTTGGTTCACAGCCCGAGCTCAATCCACTGAGCTACGCTGGCCAGGGCTAAAGAATTCATTCTCTTAAAGTTGTTTTCATAGTTTAAAATGTTCCAGAACATATAAAGGGGTTTCTTTACAGATGTTTTTTGAGCATCTAACTGTGTTTTGGATTGCAGGAAAGGGAAGAGATAAAAAAGGTTTATTAACAAGTCTTTAAGAGAATAAAGCAATCCATGAGAAGGGCAAAAACTTAAATACCATTAAATGGGCAGGTAAAGAGGACAAATAAAGGTTTTTCTAAAGTGAAATCACTAGCAATTATTGGTAAATAATTATATACACTCAATGGCAGACGAGGAGGAGTGAATGACACCAAGGACAGAAATCTAGTGACCAGTGATGACTAAGAGAGGGAATACCTTCGGAGCAGCAGGTTGGAAAGGAAGAATGACAACTGAGAGCTGGACATAGTGGCTCACAGTCTGACGTCCAGGTATGGTGTTCTTTGCAATTGGTATCACCAGCCTGAAGTCTAAGAAAGAGGCTGGGCTGAAGTCATTACTCATTGGTACGGGTGATATTAGTGTGAACTTTGCAGCAGACACATCTCCTGGGTTCTAGCTCAAAGGCAGGCTACACAGAAGAGTTCTCTGAAAGTTAACTATGCCAGCTAGAGGGGCAACATCTTTCTTTAATAAACCATTACCAAAATACAGAAAAAAACTTTCAAAAGGATGACTTATTATATATAAAATTGCAATGATATACTAATCATATTTTATTATATGATTAGGTAATCTTCACTTTAGAATACCAGATTAAAGCAGGTATTGATTGCAGAAAAGGCTTAAATAGTTTCATATTGTAGAGTTTCACCCATTAATATTATGACTTTACATTTTAAAAAGCTATTTATTTTTGGAAATTTTTAAAGGATATTACACCTATAGGTATTATTTTTTTAATGTGGTCAAATCTTAATTTCCCCATTAAAAATTTATTTCACTGCTTTTATACTTAAAAGGTATTCACGATTTTATATCAGAATATTATCCTGTGATTGTTTCTTAATTTTTTCATGTCTTTTTTTTTATGTTTACCTCTTCAATCCACCTGAAGTGGTCTTCTATGAAACTTCTGTGAATGTATCAAGATTTAATACCCAATCCAAACCTCTTCTCCCTACACTTCCTACAAAAATAGTTTATCACATATTCCTTCCTTTGTCAATTTGATACTACCAAAAATCAACTAAAAGAAATACTATAGTCTACAAATAAAGCACACAAAAAATGTTAAACATCTCCATCTGTACAGGACTCATATGAGTCAATGAGATTATTATGAATAGCAAAAAGAAAAATGGTAAAATGACATGGAAAAAACAGGTTACAAAAGAACATACACAGCAAAAAATACATGCAGAAAAAAATCAGTCTTTCTTCACAAATAAATGGAATGATATCGCATGTTCATGGATTGGAAGATTTCGTGTTACTAAAATGTCTGTATTACCCCAAGTGATCTACAGATTTAATTGTTATACCCATTAAAATCCCAATGGTATACTTTACAGAAATGTTTTAAAAATCCAAAAATGTAGACAGATTCACCAAAAAACTGGAATACCAAAGTAGGCTTCAAATTAAGAACAAAGCTGGAGGCATCACACTTTCTAATTTAAAATATATTGCAAAGCTACAGTAGTCAAAATAGTGCATAGTACTGGCATAAAAACAAACACATACACCACTGTAACTGAAAAGAGAGAGCCCAGGAATAAACCTGCAGAATATTCAGCAAACTAATATTTGCCAAGGATGTCAAGAATATACAATGGGGAAAAGATACCCTCTTCAATCAATTAGTGTTGGGAAAACTAAATATCTCACACTATACCCAAAAATAAACTCAAATGTATTAGACTTAAATATAAGACCTAAAACCATAAACTCCTAGACAAAAAAAGCTTTTTGATATTGACCTTGGCAAAAATATAACATAAAAGAGCACAGACAACAAAAGTAAAAATAAAAAAATGAGATTATTTTACTAAAAGTCCTGGCAAAGGAAATAATGGTATGAAAAGACAACCTACAGAATGGGAGAAAATATTTTAAAAACATACATTTGATAAAAGGTTAATATCAAACTATATAATGAATACCTACAACTAAAAGCAAAAATAAATCACCCAATGATAAAAATGAGCAAAGGAGCTGAATAGAAGTTGCTCTAAAGAAAATATACAAATGCCAAACATATGAAAGTGTGTCCATCGTCACTAATTATCAGGGAAAAGCAAATAAAAACCACAATAAAATCTTAGCCTCACCTGTTAGGATGGTTACTATCAGATAAAAAAGATAAATGTTGGAAAGTGTAGAGAATTCTGAAGCCTTGGTCACTGTTTGTGGAAATCTAAGTCAGGGCAATCACTATAGGAAAACAGTATGGACGTACATAAATAAACCAAAAGTGAAACCACTGTAAGAAAAGATGAAATGCCACCATTTGTCACAACATGGGCACCATATGACCCAGATATCTCACTTCTAAGAATTTACCCAAAATAACTGAAATCAGGATCCCAAAGAGCCATCTGCACTCCTGTGCTCACTGCAGCCATGTTCACAAGGCCGTGATATAAAAACAACCTAAGTGTCCCTCAACAGATGAATAGATACAGAAATTTGGTATATACAAGGAGGAATATTATTGATCCACAAAAAGAAGAAAATTCCACCATTTGTGACAATATGGATGAAACTGAAGGACATTATGCTCAGTGACATAAGTCAGACACAAGAGGACAAATACCAATTATATAAGGAATTTAAAATAGTGAAACCAAGCCCTGGCTGGTGTAGCTCAGTGGATTGAGTGTGGGCTGTGAACCAAAGTGCCGCAGGTTCAATTCCCAGTCAGGGCACATGCCTGGGTTGCAGACCACAGCCCCCAGCAACTAGACATTGATGTTTCTCTCTCTTTCTTTTTCCCTCCATTCCCTCTCTAAAAATAAAATAAAATAAAATAAAATAAAATAAAATAAAATAAAATAAAATAAAATAAAATAAAATAAAATAAAATAGTGAAACCATAAACTGGTACAGCCACTGTGGAAAACAGTATGGCAATTCCTCAAAATTTATGAATAGAGTTGCCATATGAAACAGCAATCCCTCTTCTGGGTATCTACCCCCAAATTTTTAAAACACTTATTCACTAAGATGTATGCATCTTGTTATTCGTTGCTGCATTATTCACAGTGGCCCAGACGTGGTGACAGCCAAGGTGTCCTTTGATCGAGGATGGGATGAAGAAGATGTGGTACATATAAAATGGAATGCTACTCACCCACAAGAAAAGATGAAATACTGCCATTTGTGACAACACAGGTGAATCTTGAGAATATTATGCTAAGCAAAATAAGTCAAAAAAGCTAAGACCATATGATTTCACTCGCATGTAGGATATAAAACTGAAACTCATAGTCATAGACAACAATAGGTTGGTTACCAGAAGGAAGGGGTTTGTAGGGTAAAGGGGACCAAATATGTTGTGACAGAAGATGGTTTGACTTTGAGTGGTGGGCACACAATGCAATATACAGACCATGCATTAGAGAAATGTACACTTAACCCTATATGATCCTGTAAATCAATGTCACCCCAATAAATTTAATTAAAAAATAGAATTAACTAGTGAAATTCATTGAAGCAGAGAGTAGAATAGTGATTGCCAAGGGCTGAAGACACCTGTTAATGGAAAAATATTAGACAAAGGGTACAAAATTTTAATTTTACAAGATGAAGTCTTAGGGATCCACTCTACTTACTCTACAGTGCCTATAATTACAATAATGCATTATATACTTAAAATTTTGCTAATAAGATAGATCTGCTCTGGCTGGCGTAGCTCAGTGGATTGAGCGTGGGCTGCGAACCAGTGTCGCAGGTTCGATTCCCAGCCAGGGTACATGCCTGGGTTGCAGGCCATAACCCCCAGCAACCATACATTGATGTTTCTCTCTCTCTCTCTATCTCCCTCCCTTTCCTCTCTAAAAAATAAATAAAATCTTAAAAAAAGATAGATCTTATGTTAACTCTTCTTATCACAAAAATTATAATAATGAAAAATAATGTGGGAGAAAAATTTTGCAGGTGATGGGTAGTTTTGTGGGCTAAATTGTGATGATGGTGTTTCACCAGTGTGTATTTCCAAACTCACTGAGTTTTACACATTACTTATATACAGCTTTTGTGTATCACAATTAAATTAACTAAAATTTAGTCTTCTTTTGATCTAAGAAATTTAAACTTAAACAACAAATATATTTGAAGACTATGATAGTAGCAGGAAATTTTTAAATACATGACAACCTACTATTGTTGAATATGTAAAAACACAAAAACATTATTGATAGAAACATAAATTTATGCATTACTTCTGGACAGAAATTTGTCAATATATATTAAGAATGCTTGTTATTTTTAATCTAGTAATTAAATTTGTAGAAATTAGTTGCTAGAAAAAATTGGATATAAACAAATATTCATATACATGGAGATTTATAATAGTATTATTTAAGTAGTAAGAAGTTGAAACTACTTAAATAATCAGCAGTATGTACATTTTAAGTAACTTTATGATAAGTAAACTTTGTTAACATTTTACATATATTAAAATAGTTCTAAGGAATAGTTATTAACAGGACAAATATAGATATTAGAAAGAGATTAATACATTCATGTATATTCCAAGTAACTTTCCATATAAGTATACATATATGCTTAGGACAAAAAAAATAAGACTGTGAATGTATCCTCTAAAATGTCAGCATTGCCTGACTCTGAATGTTAGTCCATATGATTTGTATTTAATATGTTATACTTTTTTGTCTGGTATCATGTTCTACAATGTCTATATTATTTTACACCCAGAAAAAAATATTAATTTTTAAATGAGTATCATCTAAAAACAAAGTGGCCAATGGAACATAGTAGTTAAAGAAATATAACTGGAATTACTGACTCAAAGTGCCTATACAATTATAATCCTTAAAAATTTTTGTTTGGATAAGGGGATAATTAAGGCTATTGTAGATATAGTCATTCATTAAATATAGTCTGGAGATTTTTCATTTTTTAGTTTTAAAGAAACAGCAAATTTGCATGTATTTATAGAACTCCTAAAAAATAACAGGATGTGAATTAAAGATATTAGAAGCCTTCTATTTGCCACTGGATCATAGTAATGCAAATAAGAACTAGCCCATTTTAGTAATATTTTCTTCTAAAATGAAGACTTTTAGAGCAAACAAATATTTACACAAGAGTTGGAAACTATCCCTGACCTGTGTGGCTCACTTGGTTGGAGCGTGGTTCCCTACACAGAAAGACTGCGGGTTTGATTCCCAGCCAGAGCACATGCTGAGGCTGCAGGTTCAGTTACTGGTTTGGGGTCAAATGAGAGGCAACCAGTCAATGTTTCTCTCACAACGATGTTTTTCTCCCTCTTTCTCTCTCTTTCTTCCCTCTCAATAAATAAAAAAATTTTTTTTTAAAGTTTTGTCCTGTCTGGTGTGGCTCACTGTATTGAGCAACAGCCTGCAAACCCAAAGGTTTGATTCCTGATCAGGGTGAATGCCTGGGTTGTGGGCCAGTCCGCAAGAAGCAGCCAACCTCTGTTTCTCTCACACACTGATGTTTCCCTCTCTTTCTCCCACCTTTCTCCTCTCTGTAAAAATAAATAAATAAAGTCTTAAAAAAAGAAAGAGTTGGAAATTACCAGAGAAGTTACTACAGAAAGGCTAAAGGAAATTCCTAGATAATTTTGTTTTGCCCAGGTATTTTTACATGCTCTTTTTTTCTACTTGAAGTGCTGCTCTGCCTCTGCCCTCTTAAACTCTAAGACCCTCGGTGTGAGTGACTTGAGCTGCTGCTTCCACACTTGCTTTAATTATCATTCTCTTCTGCAAACCTGCACCTATGCTCTAGGGTAACTGGCCTTGCTACAGTTGCCACAATGGCTCATGTTCCTTCTCAGCATTTATTCTAATTATATGTATATACATATATATGCATTATTCATGTGTTATATATTTATGTATCTACATATGCATGATAAATAATATATACTAAATAGTGTGCATGTGTGTGTACATTCCTAAAACATAACATACACTAAGTTAAGTAGATTAATACATGATTGAATTCATACCTGTAGTTCAGAGGTCACCCAACATGACATTTATAGGCTCTCTTCTAGCATTCATAACAGTCCTATGAAGTTGTCAGTAAAACTCCAATTCCATTTTATACATGAGTACATAAAAATTCAAGTGATTAAATCCTCACACAAATGCATATGGATGGATAATATGATATTAAAATGCTTATTCAGTTTCAGAATGGCTTAATAATGAAATGATACTGCCACATTCACTCATTCACTCATGCATTCATTCATTCACTAAAAGCACTTGCCTTTGTAAAATGTCTTGTTCTGTTACCTGTGGCAAATACTGTGGCATATGACTAGAATGCTTATACTTGGAGCGAACCCAGTCTTCTCTGCATTGTCACAACCTTGGATAATGAAGAGTTCAGCACCTTTTTCCCCACACCCTTTGCTGAGATCACTATCCTGTTCAAAGTCCTGAAATCTCTGTGCTGCGGGGTCCCATTGTAGCCATCACAGCAAAGCCACTGAAGCGGTGGATGAGTCTCTAGTGCTAAAAATAACTTGATTTGATTGTTCAAGTCCAGGCCTTGACAGGCCCTAAAGCCTACCTCTAGCCTTTATCCTAAATAGAACAGATAGATATCTATGTACAATACAAAATGCAGCGAGGGCCTGAATGTGCTCAGACTCTTCCTGTAATCCCAGACCTAAGGAACTGACTATAAAGAAGGGCTTTTTAAACAGGTTGTCAGTTATGTCTGCTTAAGATTATTTTTTCTTTTCTTTTCGTTTTTTTAGGAGGGTGGATGATCTCTTGGTTTCATGGGAACTTATCAGCTGATAATTTGGGGGGGCAACGGACTGTGAAAATGAAATGAATTGTTTAGTGTTTTTACTGTTGATCCAATTTGTATCAGCAATCAGATTCAAAAACCAATTAACGGCCGTACTGCAGGGAAAGGAGGGAGTCTTGCCCTAAAGAGAGTCTCAAAGGGCATCTGACTGTGTGCTGTAATAACATAGAAATGAAGAAAAAAATTAATATGTCACCTTGGTTTTGCTTAATGCAGCACATGTTATTATTTTTAAAGGTTTTTATTATGATTATCTTACCCTGGAAGAAGAAGTAAGGGTAACCTGAAACCACTTTTCACTTATCAAGTTGGCAAAGATTGAAAGCTCTATACCAAATGATACTGAGACTGGGGAAAATAAACCCTGTTCATGGAATATCATTTGTAATAGCAATGTTATGAAAGTTTTTCTGTTATAATTGGGACCTTGTGTTCCCTCTAATCTCCTATTTCAATTTTCCATGCACATTCCTGAAAAACAGAACACATGAAGGAGTCATGTTCAGAAATGCTTATGTGGCTTTATTTGTAACAATAACAATTGGAAATAAGCTAAATGACAATCAATAGAGAAGAAGATAGCAGATCTTGGCATATAGCACAACAGATAAAAAGAGTGACCTAGATCTTTATGTTCTGGCATAATATGATTGATACATTGTTGAGTGTGAATGGGGCCAAGCAAATTACAGAGCAATGAATTTTTATGTAAAAATACTTTGTAATTTTTACACTTATGTATATTTATGTAATTCAGATATGAGGAAAAAGACACTAAAAGATACAGAGAAGTTATTTTTTAAGATTTTATTTATTTATATTTAGAGAGAGTGGAAAGGAGAAAGAGAGAGAGAGTGAGGGAAACATCACTGTGTGGTTGCCTCTCACATGCCCCACATCAGGGACCTGGTCTGCAACCCAGGCATGTGCCCCAACTGGAAATCAAACCGAAGACCCCTTGGTTCATGGCACTCAATCCACTGAGTGACACCAGCTAGGACAGGAGAAATTATTTCTCTAGTTATTTTTGGAGAAGAATGAAGAGACCAAGATTACAGTCATGATGGAAGGGAATTAGATTTATCTGGTATATTTAAATTATTAACAAAGGCAAAGGAAATGCAATTAATGTGTTTTTTCTATAGTTAAAATTAACATATCAGAATTAGTCTAAATATAATTTGGATTTGAATGCATCACATTAAATGAATGTTTCAGAGAAAATTTTGAGTCCATCATCAATAACTGATGAAACAAAACCGAGGTTTTTTTTTTCATAAAACTGTTTTCTGAAGCAATATAGAACAGTTGATCCAATAATAGAACTCTGCTTCTTGAGTCCATCTTAGAAGACTATGAGAAAAGTTGTTATTATCTAGAATGATCATTTAAGGATATTGGATCAGTGCAGATCAACTAATTCTTCTGTGCAGGAGAAGGGGGAGGGGCCGACAGGAACAAGTCAGTGGGCTAAACTAAGGGATCCCAGGCACCTATAAAACATAAGTGCACACCCTGAAGGGAACACCTGCTGGACAGTTTTCTGCCAATGTGCCATAATGGGAAAATTAGGTAAATAGGCAACTTCAGTTTCCTCTTTTCCTTTTCCTTCGTCTCTCACTAGATGGAAGAATGATAGTCATCTTGACTGTCATTAATGTTGATGAATTTGAAGAACTCATGAAGGCAAGTTGGAAGAAGTTTGGTTTTCTTACACTGTTTTCTCCTTGTTAACACAATTAAGTAATCTAGAGCAAGGGTAATTATTAAATTTAGGTTTTTAAAATCATATTGTATATTCTTACCTTTAGATCAAAATCATCTTTCTATATTAAGTCCTTTTTAGCATTGGGAGTGGCATGATGCAGTAAATATATTTGGGAGATAAATGAAGTAAAACACATTACTGCATGGTATTTCCTAGGAAGCCAAACATTGTTGGGTCACTAAACTAGTTTTGCTCTATTTTAGGAAAAGGATGCAGGGCATTATTCCTGACAAGGATCTCAAATGGTCTTTGTAGGAATGTACTTGAACAACAATTAAAAAATAATCAGAATACAAAAACAAAATCAACTGTAGGGAGTGGGGTTGGGGCAGGAGGGAAATCAGAGGAACGTACTGTAAAAATTTCCAGTTCCAAGATAAGAAAGTACTAGTTGTGTAATGTACATGATCACTATAGCCAACACTGCTGCATGGTATATATGCAAGTTGTTAAGAATAAATCCTAAGAGTCCTTATCACACGGGAAAAAAAAGAACAAGAGAGCTTTAAAAATTGTAAATCATTGTACCACTTACAATTAATAAGTCCAGCTGTGTTTTAGAAATATAAATATTGGGAATGAGAGAGAAATGAAAAATAGAAAGGGATATTCCAAATACAATTTTGTAAAAAAATGTTTAAGTTCAGAGGTTAAAATAATCAGGAACCCAGACACACTTATTCCATTTAGATAAGTTTTATGTAGTGATCACTCAGTCTTTAGTTTTTGAACCAACACTCCATTAAGTTAAATATAATAGAAAGAGCATGTTAATGAGTATGCAGAAAAAACAGTGTAGAGTATGTGTAGAAACACCTGTTGAAGTTGCAAGAGCTCTGGAATTCTTGAAGATCTTTCCAATTTCTTGAGAGGGAAAGTAAAGAAATTCATCAAGAGAAACGAAACTAGGGTGAGTTTTCTAGAAAACTAATTTTAGATAAAATTTCAAAAAAGCTTTTAAGTTCCAGGAGATGCACAGCTACAATTTTAAAACTTAGAGAAAATGACAAAAGATTGCCATGAAGAATAGAGCCTCTGCTTGAGTGAATTGTCTCCTATGAAGACAAGAAAAGACGGGAGGATGATGGCTTTCTGAATGCAAGCGCTGACACATAATCTTTTTAGCTGACCTAGATGGATGCCACTTGCTGTCGCTGACTCCCAAAATACAAATTGTCACTGTACTGTATTAGCTTGAGGAGCAAAAAAAAATAGTCTATTTCTTTTTTTCTGTAAAAATGAAGACAAAAAACATTCGACTCAACCCAAAATATTTATACATCTGATAATCATCACACTAACTAAATTCATAGTGTTTTTATGGTCCACACACTATTCAAACTACTTTATATTTAATTATCATGAAGACTCTATGAAATATGTACTATTCTATGTATACATACATAAATACATATATGCAAAAATACATATATGATTGAAAATATACAAATATTGATATATAATTTTATATTTGGTTTATATCTTAAACATATTTCCTTTTAATTACTTAAGTACTAGAATATAAGTTTTTTACAAAAGAAAACATACACATAAAATGCATAAAATTTAATGCCACAACTCATAGGATAAAATGGCATGGGTTCATTTTATTTTTATAGTTTTCTTCATCAATATATACTGCATAGATTCCTTGTTTACACTATATTTTGATTAAAATAGGAAATAATACATTGAATTCAACTAGAATTCAACTAGATTGAGGCTTACAAGTAGAAACGAGGCTTAAAACATATTAGTTATTAGCAATTTATCAAATATTACAACTAATACAACTAGAAATGAGGCTTAAAAACATATTAGTTATTGGCAATTTATCAAATATCTCATTAAGCTTTTCAAAAACTTTAAGTATCACTTTACTAGCTTTTGATCACTAAACACTTTTGCCTTCTTTCCAAAAACACCTTTTCCTCCACCCAGAATGAAAAAGTGCTTGCAAAATTTCTGATTTTTTATTTGTTTATTACGTCAGTCTCTGCAGTGCATCATGCTCTTTGCTACACACACTGGTGATTTAACAAACATTGTAACCAAGGAGCTTGCAGAATGGAGCAGAGACAAGTGTGTACAGCTACTATGTAGCATATCGTGAGTTACAATAATGAAGTTCAAAGTACCACAGGACCACAGAGCAGGGACCCTGAACCCAGCCTGGGGTGTGTATGTGTATGTGTGTAACCACAGTTATAGTGAAGATAAATAATTAGGTGATGGGGGGAAAGGGAGTCATGTGACCTAGGCAGAAAGAGTAGATTGGATGACATATTGTCTGGTCTTCGGGAGAGTCTCCTTTGGCAAACAGGAGTAGCTCTTTTCCAAAGGTGAAGAAGTAGGTGAAAGAAGTAATGTGGGCTGGTTCAGAAACAGTAGAATCTACGAAGTCCCAGGAGTCACAGTGACCGAAGTTGTAAAAATTCCAATTACTCTTGATGGCCAGGATGCTAAAAACTCAGCTTTCAATAATTGCATTTAATTTTGTTCTAAAATTCTGAATAAAGTAGTTACTCTTCTTAAATAAGGGAGTTCTACTGACATTAAGATATATAAGTAAGTATATAGGGAACACTGTCCCTTAGATGTCAGGGATACTGGTAAAAAAAAAAGATATAGACAAGGTAGGTGTCATGATTTGTTTGGTCTCAATTATATATGCTAATAAAATTAAGCATAGGATCCAGTTAAATTTCTGCCATCTAATATACTGAACATTTTAAAAATTTATATTTTTGGACCTTGAACAACTACTTAAATTCATATTAAAATTAGATGCATGAAATAGCCAAAAAGATTTAAGTTGGGAAGATGCATATTAATTTATAGAAAACAAATTAAAAATCTAGACAATGTAGTACAATAACCAAAACCCATTTGAAGGAAGTAGCTAGTTCATAAAATTTATTGTGCATTGTCTAACTACTGTAACTTTTTGCCCTGGTCATACTTATAAATTAAGATTAGTATACTTCTCAATAGAATACCTCTTAATAAATGTAGCAGATTAGGGCATAAATATGATAAACCTGCTTGCATTTTTAAATATTTCAGTTTCATTTTTCAAAGCCAAACCAGTTATTTTTAACCTAGCTCTTCTATCCAGTCTTACTCAAAATACAGCTAAGGTCTGAATTTTAAATTAACATATAAATGACTTTGTGTTAATTTAGAAAAACTAAGCTGACCCTCAGGTCCTTTAACCATCAGTAAAGACCAATAAAATAAAGAGTATTTAAGTTATTGGGAAAGTGTCACCAAATTTTCATTGATTCGTTCAATAAGTATTCACAGGACAGAGTTCTGGAGCATATAAAAAGTTCCTGAACTCATATCATGCACTGAAAGATATAAACAGAACAATTATGGGTGCTTAGTAAGGGTTCTCCAGAGAAATGAAACAAACAAAGTGTATGTCAGGTTACTGTGGGTTTGTCTGGGGTCACAAGGACCAGATAGAGGAGTACCAGGAACCAAGAGAGACATTCCGAGGGAGTGGCATTCACCCAAAGAAGAACTCTTGCTCATGCGAGAGTCTGGGTGAAGGATGAGCTTGTGGGAAACAGTGGTGAGAATTTCAGTCAGCTTTTTTCCCAGATAATTACATAAATGTGTCTAATGTATGACAACTGTCCACAATAATTTAGGTTCAGATGATCATCTGAGAAGCAGTGATGGTGAGAAACCTGTAAAAATAATGAATGTGGGAAAGTTCCCAGAATGTTCTTCTTACAAAAAAGAACTCAGTCAGAAGATAAATCCTACGAATTGATGAATACAATTTACTTTCAGCTAGGGCCTAATCCCAAACATATTGTGAAACTTCATAAGCAAATAAAGCAGTTTCACGTAAAGAATGTAGGAAACCTTTAAACCAGAGGATATCTCTTGACGAACTCAGAAAGTTCCTGTTGAAGAGACTCCACATATATGGAGTACAACCTCTCTGAGCGCAGGCCAGCCTCACAACAGAAGAACACCAAAAGAGTACAGAACTTCCTCAGAAAACTAAAACTGGAACTGCCTTTTGACCTGGCAATTCCACTGCTGGGATTATACCCTAGGAATCCTGACACACCAATTCAAAAGAACCTATACACCCCGATGTTCATAGCAGCACAATTTACAATAGCCAAGTGCTGAAAGCAACCTAAGTGCCCATCAGTAAATGAGTGGATCAAAAAACTATGGTACATTTACACAATGGAATACTATGCAGCAGAAAGAAAGAAGGAGCTCCTACCTTTTGCTACAGCATGGATGGAACTGGAGTGCATTATGCTAAGTGAAATAAGCCAGGCAGTGAAAGACAAATACCATTTGATCTTGCCTGTGAGTGGAACCTAATCAACAAAACAAGCAAGTGAACAAAATAGAACCAAAGACATGGAAATAGAGAATAAAGTGACAGTGACAAGAGGGGAGGGAGGAGGGGAATAATGGAGGAAAGAAGGGGAAGGGTTGTTGAGGAACATGTATAATGCACTCACGGACAAAGCTGAAGAGAGAGAGGATTGAGGATGGGAGCTGGGGGAGCAATGGGGGTGAAAATGGGGACAACTGTACTTAAACAACAATAAAAATAAGACAAGAAAGTAAAAACAAATTTTAAAAAACAGAACAGCTAAAGAAATTTGTGCATGTGATCAATGCGGAAAATCCTTCACCACACTTCCCATCTCTTCTGCATTTTCATTCTCACCATGTCTTTCCACCTTTGCCAGCTCGTGCTTTTTCTCCTTTGTCTCCCCACCCTTCCCTCAGCCTTCCCGTCTCTCTTTCACCCTTCTATGTCCACTTAGACATTGGTATGTTCAACATCACTTCCCTTTTCCACTCAAGTACCATACTTTATTTTTTGGTGAATGTTACTTTCATTTGTTTTTCTTTCCCTTTTGTTTCCTCTTTTGGAGGGAGAAAAGAATGTCTTCCATTCCATGCAATTGCCTTTTTTTAAGTTTATCAACTAATTGTGTCAGGGAATGACATTACAAAACCAACTTCTATAATTATTATTTCGCAAAAGGAAGAGAATTATAACATCAAAATGTAGGAAGGGGGTAATCTTGGGATAAATAATAGTTTCTGCCCAAGTTAGGGCAGTTAGAAAATGAATGCCAACTTCATACACATACACTCCCCACCCCCACCACCTTGTAGTTCCCATTTTCTCACCGAATGACAAAACATTCAGCTGGGACTAGTTACTAGATAAGATATCTCTCAGGTGTTACTTGGATTCTGATTCTAGCAATGGTTTATTTTAATCTATTTAGTTTTACATATTTTATTGTACATAGTAGTCCACTTTTAATTAATTCTCAATCGTCTATCTCCTACACATAGATTAATAAATTAATTATCAAATCCAAAGCAGGTTCCCCCTTCCTCTATTTTTTTAATTGAATTTCTTGTGGCTATAGATGTAGATTGAAATACAGCTGTAACTCAGTACACATGTAGTTGCAAGAAGTAATACAGAAATCCCATGGTCACATTACCCAGTATAATATAATAACATTTTGCAAAATACAATGAGGATACCAAATAGATACAATCTATACATCTTATTCTGATTTCCCTAGTTTTACCTATACTCATTTGTGCATGTGTGTGTATGTGTGTTGGGGGTGCATTTAGTTCAATACAATATAATCACAATTATAGGTTTGTGTGCCCACCACCACAAAGATACCCAATGATTCCATCATTACAAGAATTACTCATATTGTCCTTTTATAACCAAGCCACCTCCTCCCACTGAACTCCCATTCCTAAGTCCTAGCAATTTTTTAAATGTTATAATAACAGAAAAAAATATAGTACTTAACCTTTAATATTGGTTTATTCTAGTCAGAATATTTTCTGGAAAACCCCCTGAGTTGCTGTGCAGATCAATAGTTTGACTGGTATTCCAAGGTATGCATGTACCATTTGTTGTTAGCCATTCATCCACTAACGAACACCTGGGTGGATTCCATATTATGGTTATTAAATAAAACTGTTTTGAATATTTGTGTAAAAAATAACAGAACCACAAATAAAGATTTTGGTAGAGTTTCATTATCCTGTAAAAGATAGAGGACCATTATACATATATACTGGGCTCATTCAGCTTAAGGTACTATTTGTACTCTAGGCACTGTTCAAATGATTTAAATCCTTCCACCTGTATAATACTCCTAAGTATTTCTATATCCCCATTTTATGGATAAGAACATTGAGGCAGAGAGTGGTCAAGTAGATTGTCTAAGGTCAAATAACATGCAAGTAGCCAAGCTGGAATTTAAACCCAAGAATGCTTCCAGAGACAGCATCCTAATCACAGTTCAATGCAAAAATAAATAATCATAAGGAAGGAAGGAAGGAAGGAAGGAAGGAAGGAAGGAAGGAAGGAAGGAAGGAAGGAAGGAAGGAGGGAGGGAGGGAGGGAGGGGGAAGGAAGGGAGGGAGGGAGAGAGAGAGAAGGGAAGGAAGGAAGGAAGAAGGAAAG
This sequence comes from Phyllostomus hastatus, assembly GCF_019186645.2. NCBI lineage: Eukaryota > Metazoa > Chordata > Mammalia > Chiroptera > Phyllostomidae > Phyllostomus > Phyllostomus hastatus. The sequence goes on along the minus strand of NW_025333709.1, from coordinate 27,643,977 downwards.
AAAGAAAGAAAAAGAAAAACAGAAAGGGGGGCCAATTAAGATGTAATTATTCTTTAGCTTTTTGTATCTATTTCCTTGCTTTTATGAGTTTGATCATGGACATGTCATTTGACCTAACTAGATCTAGACATGTTTAAGGATGAAATGGGGTAGATACATTTTGTGGTGCATGTGCTTTATTTCAGTTAGTGTATACTGTGGTTAAAGGACTGCCTGCCTAAATGGGAGACTCTGGATTGCTAAATTAGTAATTCTGTTGGAAGTAGAAAGTCTCCATTTCAGGGCACTGAGTTTCATATTTGAATACAAAGCAGTAGAGCACAACACAGTCTGTATTTTATACTTACTTTAAAACAGTACATTTTAGAATGCTTTTATCTGTGGCAAATACATTTCTTCTGAGGAACATCTTAGTTCTTATGTTAAAACAAGACTTTTACAAATATGTCTGCTAACATGTTCTGAAATAGCATTTCCAAAATTTTATGAGCTATTATATGTATTGCAAAAAGGGAATCAGAATAAAACCTTCTTTTCCCATCTACTAAAATTGGGTTTTAAAACCAATAGTGATAAATATGCTTTTCTTCTTGTTTATGCACATTCTCCTTTCATTGGCATTAAAAAGACTGATTTTGTCTTTTTTCAGTTTCACTTTTTCTCAGAATTTATGGTTTCTTGGGGGCTTTTAAAAAATTCAAAGTTATTTTAGTTGTATTAAACTGCATTATATTGTATAAATGCATAAACTGAAATTTCTGTACACCTTATTGGTGGGCTTTTTTTTCGATGTCAAAGGAGATGAATACCATAAACTTGGGGCAAAATGTTATATTTTAAATTTTAATGGACAAGCAAAATACTATTGTGAAAAAGCAACTGTAAATTGTATTCAGTCTATAATAGTACTTCACTTCCATTTATTTTTCAATGTTTTTCTGATGTAAAAAGGGAATTGCCCTTAAATCACAGAAAATAAAGCTTAAAATATGTCTTCACAAATAAGTTCATATACTTCATAAAATAAGGATTTTCAAATGAAATTCACCTTTGTTCTATTCTTGTAGAATCTAATAAATCTTTGGTCAGGAGAAGATGAAGCTTCATATAAAAGGTTAGGAAAAGAAATTGACATCATTTTTCTAATAGTCAACAATTTGACAAACACCGTGTAAAAATAATGTTTTCTGAGCATCTCATAGAGTTGTTTCTAAAATGCACACACACACAAATCATAGCGATTTTATGCTGTGCAGTTGCAGACACATAAACAATTGCTTTTCCCAAAGGAGTCTCTTTTTTTTTATTAAATGCTATGCCCAATTAAGTTCAGTTAATTGTTTTGGTGTAAAATGAGTTGCTGCGGAGTTGTTTTCCCTGAGGGAGTAAGCAGCTCTCTGGCTTTGGATTATAGAATAAACAGCTAAGAGCAATCAAACATCATTCCAGCTCCACAAGAAGTTTTTTCATGATATAAAATCACTTTGCCTAGATACCATTGACTGTTAATAAGGCTATAAAGTGTTTGTTTAAAAGAAGGGACATGGTATGGTTTAGTTTGGTTTTTCTAAGTGTCTAAATGCCCACACTACATGTGCCTACGAAATAAGGAGTCTCACCAGCACTAGTGTTTCTGAAAAGGTGTAGTCTTAAGCCAATTTATCTTGAGGGCAAATAATTTAAATATATGCTGATGATAAATGTACTTATGCCTCAGTCTCTTTTGAATGCGAGGTTTTGCATCAATTATAACATATAGCAATGATGCCACATTGTTTTACGTTTGCCTAAGAAATTGACTCTAAATACTTTTCAATTATACAAAGTCTGTCCAGAAGGTATCCATCCATGTAATATGAAACATAGAGTAATATTTTGAAGAATATATAAGATACAAGAAGCATTGTACATAGGACAATGATGTCTCACTCCCCTTCAAAGTAGGCACCTTGGGACCTCACACCGTTCTCTCAGTCACCATGAGCTGCCCCATTATACTTTTTGAATCTCATCCATGGTCTGAAATCTCTTCCTTTTCAAAGGCTGTTTTAGTTTTGGGAAAAGTCATAAGTCACAGGGTGCCAAATCTGGGCTGTAGAGGGACTTGAGTCACCTGGGTGATTTGATGTTTTGCAAAAAAAATCTCTGCAGAAAACATGTTGTCACGATGAAGCTGCCCATTGCCGATTGCCCACAGCTGCAGCCTTCTGAATCATTTGAATAGTTTCCACAGAAGAATATTCAAGATTAATGTAAAATTTGATACAGATTTACTGCTCTACTCACTCAGTCAATTTGAATGCAATAGCCACCCAGTACACATGCTCAGTCAATGGTGTCTAATGTCTACCACACCCACTGACTAGTACAGTGAAGTCATCATTGTTCACACATGTGCATTCCAGTCCTCTCTTTTTGGCTGCCAGGTTACGTCAATGTTGTGCAAACCATTCTTGTTATATTAACAATGGCTGGACTTTTCCTGGACAGGCCTTTTTGTATACAACATTTATTATAAAAGGTTCTTAGTCATCTTCACTATAGTAATGAAGATCAAACTGCCAAACAAGGCATTCTTAAAAGACTTGTAATTGGAAACAAATCACTTTTATTCTAACAATTATGGGAACCTGAATTTAAAAAAAAAAATCTTCCTGACCATTAAACCTCTAAAACAATGTGCATAGAACACTTCCAGCAAGGTGACACATTAGTATGATTTACAGAATGGCAGCATTTTCCCTTATAATTTCTACACTACTATACATAAATAAGAATTTAATACATAAAGGTATTGCATTACTTCAATACATAATCTTTTTAAGGAATTACAAATTAATCATCATTCTTCAAAATATTCTGCTTATATCTGACTTTATGTGCCTGGAAACCTAAAGAAAATTGGAATTCTTACTATAGAAAAGGGACTTTCAACTACACATATTTTCATAAAAAGATTAATTTCAATTTAGTAGAAATTAGACTAATACTAGAGTAATATAGTGTTATCAGAATTAAAATACAGCAAAATGCTATATGAATGCAATAATATAGCAAATGATGAAGTTTAAGTTTTTAAGTCATATTGTCATGTAAAAAAGTTCTAGAGCAGAGTCTATGACGAACTTCAAGATTTCTATATACACTTTATTGTGTAGTGGCCAAATGGGAGTATGGGGATTATGGAAATCAGGAGAACCCAAAAGTAACATGGAGAAGTCAGAAGGAGGGGCATTTAGACTAACATAAGACATGCACATCTATGTGAGGCGTTGAGGTGATATAGTCTCAGAGGCTGTATAAATAAACTCTATTTGCTTGTTTGTTTGTTTAAATTTATTATTGTTATTCAGTTTAAGTTTTTCATTGTTATTCATAGTTTAAGTTTTTAAGTCATATTGTCATGTAAAAAAGTTCTAGAGCAGAGTCTATGACGAACTTCAAGATTTCTATATATACTTTATTGTGTAGTGGCCAAATGGGAGTATGGGGATTATGGAAATCAGGAGAACCCAAAAGTAACATGGAGAAGTCAGAAGGAGGGGCATTTAGACTAACATAAGACATGCACATCTATGTGAGGCGTTGAGGTGATACAGTCTCAGAGGCTGTATAAATAAACTCTATTTGCTTGTTTGTTTGTTTAAATTTATTATTGTTATTCAGTTTAAGTTTTTCATTGTTATTCATAGTTTAAGTTTTTAAGTCATATTGTCATGTAAAAAAGTTCTAGAGCAGAGTCTATGACGAACTTCAAGATTTCTATATACACTTTATTGTGTAGTGGCCAAATGGGAGTATGGGGATTATGGAAATCAGGAGAACCCAAAAGTAACATGGAGAAGTCAGAAGGAGGGGCATTTAGACTAACATAAGACATGCACATCTATGTGAGGCGTTGAGGTGATATAGTCTCAGAGGCTGTATAAATAAACTCTATTTATTTGCTTGTTTGTTTGTTTAAATTTATTATTGTTATTCAGTTACAGTTATCCCACTGTTTCCCTATGCCTTTCCCAAAGACAAACTCTGGAGCAATGAGTTTTATCTGCCTTGTAGCATTCATGCTAAAAAGTTATCATCACTAATAGCCCCAAGCACATTTATCCTCTTAAGAGTGATGCCAGACTGTTGGAACCACCTAAAACGCAGTCTCAAAGTCTTTCTATAAAAGGATCATTGGCTTAAGTCGGATGTTATTATCTGTGGCAACCAGTGGGGCAACAGAGCTATCTGAGCAATGAAAAATACCTGGAAGTCAAACAAACAACCTGTGATTTTTGTATTTCTGTATAAAATAGAACTTTATCAAAATGTTGCTAGGATAAAGCTCCAGGATGGGGAAAGGAACTGGAAAAAATTAAGTGGGTCACTTAGTAAGTTTGTAAGTCTATTCTGTTAAATATCTGAAATATTTGAAAGATAAGATGTACAAACCTAGTAAGGATAATACATCTGAGATTTTAAGCAGCTTTTGCAATTCCAATTAAAATAATCACACAATTGTCATTTAAAAAAATTTTTGTTGAGCCTGTTGTGCTTCTTTAAAGACAGATTATATAATATTTTTGCTTTCTCTCTTATTTTTTTATTTAATCTTTATTTTATTTTTCCATTACCATGTAGTCCCTTTATACCCCCTCCCCCCAGCAATCACCACACTGTTGTGACATAAAATAAATTTAAAAGTATATGTAGTCAAATGTATTGTGAATATTTTCCATTGTAATTTTATCTACTAATTTTAACTTAGGAAGTTATAATTTATATAGAGATATAAAATATTTAACAAATTTAAAAATATTTTTTGTTGTTGGATTTCTTTAAACTCTATTTTCTGGGAGTCTCAGAATAAAATTTATTGTCCAGTTTTAGCAACTGCATAGTACCAGAAGCCAACAAATATATATTTTGATTTTTATCCCACTTTGTTGGCTATTCATATTTATATTTAATTTTACATTTCTAGTATATGTATTTCCTATAAGCCACTTCAAATATTTTGTCAAAAAGGCAGGTTTCAAGCAAATAGATTTTCCCCTCTTTAGATTAATACTCATATTGTTTTTATAGGAGTAAATAGAGAAAATAATTATCCACTTAATGTAGTTTTTCACATAAAATTTTAAAATTATAACATCAATTTCTTAAATAAAAATCATTGTAACTTCTCTATTATGTTTTATAGCAATCTGTTTGCCTTCTTTTGAATATGTCAGACAGGTGTAATAGTCAATATTTTTCAACAGCCAATGTGCCATAGATCTGGCAGTCAGGATGGATGCCAGCTGTAGTGCTTGACTAGATTCCTGGCAGTATGCTGATCTGCCATTATTTACCATTTAGGTGTTATATTGAAGTTGGCCAGGAAGGCCCTGAAGGGGGAGTTAGGGATGCTGACACAGTAGATGAGTACATGGGAGCTTAGAAAATAGATGCTTCCTATATTGTATTAAAGAACAGTAAAAGTCTTCATGTCATCGATAGATTCTTGGAAACTGCAACTTTGAGCAAAATTACTTTTTTAAAAAAGTTTACCATAGGTTAATTTATATAAGGAAGAGTAAAATTCCTATGGCATAATTCTGGTCACAAAAGTATCATCAAGTTTCGAAACAAAGACCCAGGACAGTTCCTAGAGTGATGTTGCACATCCTACCTCACTAAGGTCTCACTATGACCAAGTAAACTATCTCAGACCAAAGCTTACAGAATACAAAAATAGTCAGCACTCAATAATGTAAGACATTCACTCACATTTGTTCAATTTTCCCCCAGGAATGTGACCAGGTTCTCACAGTAAATACCTATGAAACATCTCTTCATGTTTCTAGTAAGGAGAAAGAAAGGAACTACTTTGTAATGCTAAAACCAAACAAAGCCATTGCAAGAAAAGACAACTATAGTCCAATAACTTTCATAAAACTGATGCAAAAATTCTTAGCAAATTTTATCAAATTAAATAAAAAAATATATGTAAAGTATAACATATCATGACCAAATAGGGTTTATTCTAGGAATGTAAGACTAGCTTAATATTTGAAAATCAATCAATGTAATTGACCATAGAGTATAAAATAGAAAAGCCATACAATAATCTTAATAGATGCAAGGAAAACACTTGACAAAATGCAACATCTACTCCTCCTTAGCAAATGATGAATAAAATGGGTGACTCTCACCTTCATAAAGGGAATCTATAAAAATATCTAAGAATAAATTTGGAGTGCTAACACTACCTGACTTTAAACTTACTGTACTATAATGCTACAGTAATTGAGATAATATATTATCAATGAAAGAATAGATGGATAGATCAATGAAACAGAAGAAAGAGCCCCAGCATAGACTCTACTAAATTTAGTCGAGTAATATTTGAGAAAGGAGCAAAGACAATACAATGAAGCAAAGATACTCTTTTCAACAAGTGGTTCTGGATCAACTAAACATCAACAGGAAAAAAAAGAATCTAGATAAAGACTGGATTATAGACCTAAATGTTAAATAAAAAACTATAAAATTCCTAGATGATCTTGAGTATGGTGGTGACTTTTTAGATACAACATCAGGGGCATAATTCATGAAAGAAATGTGATAAGTTGGACTTCATTAAAATTAAAAAGTCCTGCTCTACAAAAGACAATGTTAAGAAAATAAGAAGACAAGCCACATGCTGGGAGAAAATGTTTGCAATAGACACATTTAATGAAGGACCGTTACCCAAAATATAGAAAGAATACTTAAAACTCAACAGTAAGAAAACAAACACCACAATTAAAACAAATGGCAAAGACCTTGACAGAAATCTCACCAAAGAAGACATACAGATGGCAAATAAGCATATGAAAATATGTTTCACATCATAAGTCATCTGGGAAACGCAAATTAAAACAACATTGAGATGCCACTACACCCCTATTAGAATGCCCAAATCTGGAATACTGACAACACCAAATGTTGACAAGTATGTGGAGCAATATTAATGCTTATTTGTGGCTGATATAAATACAAAATACTACACCCAACTTTGCAAGACAGTTTGGAGGTTTCTTATAAAACCAACCATACTCTCATCACACACTCTAGCAACAGCACACCTTGGTATTTAGTGAAAGGATTTGAAAACATATATCCACTCAAAAACCTGCCCATGGATGTTTATAGCAGTGTTATTCACAATTGACAAACTTGGATGCAATCAAGATGTCCTTCAGTAGCTACATAGATTAATAAATATGGAATGTCATTCAGCACTAAAAAACGATCTATTAAACCATGAAAAGATATGGAGTGAACAAATAATTATGTATTGCTAAGTAAAAGCAGCCAATCCTAAAAGGCTGCAAAGTGTATGATTCCAACTACATGACATTCCAGAAAAGGCAAAACTTTGAAGACTAAAATTACCAGTGGTTGCTAAGGGTAAGGTGTGGAGAGAGATAACTACGTTGAGCACAGAGAATTTTTAGGCCAGTGAAAATACACCGTGTGATACCATAATAGATAAATATCATTATACATTTATTTAAGCCCAAAGAATGTACAACACCAAGAGTGAACCCTCCTGTAAATTCTGGACTTAGAGTGATTGTGAGTGTCAACATAGGTTCATAAATTGCAACAAGTGCCAGCCACTCTTGTGGAAGTAGTCTATGCATGTGTAGGGGTAGGGAGCAGATGAGAACTTTCTGTACCTTCCCTTCAACTTTTCTGTGAACCTAAACTTGCTCAAAAAATTGTCTTAGTAAAATAATTAATTTCTAAATATTTGAAGGACTGTACTATCTGATATCGAGTACTATTATAAAGCTATAGTAATCAAATCAGCATAGTTTCAGCATCAACAGAGAGTTCAATGAAAAAGATATGGAGTACAGAATAGATTGATTTTTGAAAGGCACACAAAAGTAAATCTGTGAAGAAAAAGTAGTCCTCTCAAAAGATGGTACATGTCTATATTTTTTAAAAATAATAATTGTTTCAATCTTTAGCTTATACCATATATATAAAAAAATTAACTCAAACAGATCATAGGTCTAACAGTAAAAACTAAAACTTCCAGAAGAAAAGATAATAGAAAGTATTTTTGACACTGAATTATAAAAGAGATTTCCAAAGAGAAAAATATTAATAAATTTGTCATCATAAGAATGAATAATTTATGGTCTTTGAAAAACACTGAGAATAAATAAAAAGAACAAGACTAGAAAAAATATTTGCACATCACAAATTTTTTTCTTTTTTTTTAAGATTTTATTTATTTATTTTTAGAGAGGGAAGGGAGGAGAAAAAGAGAGAGAGAGAGAGAAACATCAATGTGCGGTTGCTGGGAGTCATGGCCTGCAACCCAGGCATGTACCCTGACTGGGAATCGAACCTGTGACACTGCACATTACAAATTTGATAAAGGATTTATAACTAGATTATTTAATAAAATACAACTAGGTTTTAAAGAAAGAAAAAAAATTGTACTTATGACACTTTGGATGCATCTAAAGAAAATTATGCTAAATGAAATAAGCTAGTCAGAGAAAGACAAGTACCACATGATTTCACTCATATAATGAACAACCTGAACTAACAAGCAAATTGCAGACAGACTTAAAGAGAACAGGCTGACAGCTCTGGGGTGTGGACTGGGAGGAGTGAAGGGATTGAGCAAATAAGGAAAATGAGAAAAAGGACTCATGGACATGAACAACAGTGTGGTGATTGTGGAGAGGAGGGTGGTGTGGTAGAAGAGGCTATAAGGGAGATACATGGTGATGGAAATAAATAAATAGGGCAATTATTTAAATTGGATACTTAAGAAGATACATGGAAGGCAACATGAAGATAAGCTCCTGTAAAATGCCTAACACCTTGAGTCATAAAAGACATGCAAATTAAAACCTCCATGAGATGCCACTCAAAACTCTAGATGTCTGCCTTGAACACAGACTGGCTATACCAAGTGTTGTTGAAAATGTGGAGAAACTAGAACTCTCACACAATGCTGGTAGAAATAAGAAATAATCAATACTCTGGATAAGTTTGGCCATTTCTTAAAAATCTGTATATGCACTTTACATATCAACCAGCCATTCCAGGTTAAGCTGTTTCCCCAAGAATATGATACTGTATGTCCACTCAAAGACTTGTGCATATAAAGCATAAATATTGTACACAATTGTTCATAGCATCATAGCAGTTTTGTTCATAGTCATCATCAAGAGGTAGTAATGGCACAAATGTCCATCCACAGATGAGGGGATAAACAATTTGTAATATATGTATATGCTAGTAGAATACACACAGCAATAAATCCAAATGAACTATTGATACAAGTTAAAAAACAATGTCTCAAAGTAATTATTTTCGATGTAACTATACAAAAAACAATGTTTACTAAAATTGTATAAAATTATGGGTAGTATAACTGGAATATAGTGACAGAAATATCAGTAGTTACCTGGGGTTTGGAGTGGGAGGTAATTAGCAGGAGCGGGAACCACAAAGGAACAAGAAGAGACTTCAGGGGGCGTAGGACAGGTTCATTATCCTGACTGAGGTAATGATTTCACAGTATATACACATATCAAAACTTATCAAATTTGTATTCTTTATATATAGTCTATTACGTTCCAATGATACTTCAACAAAGGTATAAAAAAGGAAAAATATAGCATACAACAGGATTACCATAATGATTTTTTTTAAAATACTGACTTTAAAAAAATTAAGGATAGTGGCTTACTTAAAATTTTATTTTAAGTACTTCATTCTGAATGAGACTAAAAATGCCATGAAGGAAGTGCGAAGTCATAGCCCTCTTATGTATAGAGTATTGAACACCATGCATGGCACACAGTGGTTGCTTAATAAACATTCATAAACTGAGTGCGTTTACCACATCATTTACAGTAGAAAGAACACTGGGGAAGGAAGCATATTTAAAACTAGCCAGCTATTGTTTAAACACCGTCTTCAAACTGTCTCATATCTGAGTCTGCAGAACAAATAAACAACATCTGTCCCTCTGTACATTATTGGTTTAAAGAATTTTGTGTTTAAGGAATATGATATGCATTAAAATGCAAATTATTTCCATCTTGTAGGAAGGAGAAAATGATTAAAAATCAATATGAATCAACTTATTGGAGTCAAGTTCTTTAAACATTTTAAATGAAATCACATGAATTTTTTTTTATTTTTGCACGGAGGAGATAAAAACATCAAAACTCTTTGTTTCTCTCCACAATAAAATAACTACATGCAAAAGGCCTTAAAGCAATGTTTTAACCCCTCATATTGAAAACATCTGTCTGTTCTGCCCATATTCACTGGTTAAATCATAAATTATACCAATTTAATTGAAATACAGTTACTTTTTATGTAGTTATATTTCCCACTTCAAATTGCCAGATAAATTAAGGAAAAGATAAAATAGTTAGGCTTGAATTATTCCCTACAAATTCCCTACAAATTCCCCATACTCCATCTTGCATTAGGCTTGACAAGATACAATTCCTTATAGTGCATTTTAATTGTGAAAAAACATGTATATCCAGCCCTGGTTGGTGTGGCTTAGTGGATTGAGTGTCGTCAGCCTGCAAACCAAAGGGTTGCTGGTTCGTTTCCCAGTCAAGGCACAAGAGTACTTGCCTGGGTTGCCAGCCAGGTTCCCAGCTAAGGGCTCACAAGAGGTAACCCTCAGGTTGTAACCCACACAGTGATGTTTCCCTCCCTTTCTTTCTCCCTCCTTCTCCTCTCTCTAAAAAATAAACAATAAATAAAATCCTTTTTAAAAAGCATATATATCCATCATGCTGTGGATCCAAAACATGTCTTTATTAACCTTTCAGAAAAAGAAATATTTTATGTATAAATAGAATATTGTTTTTGAGCTGTTTCAACTTCTCTTCTGATATGACAGATATTTAAATTTTCAGAAAAATCCCTTCCTTCAATTAAGCAAATATATTTACTGGAGGAGATATAAAAATATAACATTTCTGTAAATATATTTTCATTACAAAATAAATTTCTTTTCTGCCAGATCTAACCTTATATAGCTGTTGGCCGTCTTTAAACTGAAACTGTGTCTTCAAGGAAGATACTGGCTGTGGGTTCAAAAAGAACTGTCACCTGGGCTTTTTGCACATGATAAAATGGAATATTTCAAATCTCTTAAATCATTTTCAAAATCAGAACAGATGGTGTCTCAGAGCAGAGCCCAGCCTGCTGTTTGCCTGAGATTTAAACCACTGCTTAACTATGTGAAAAAACAAGCACTTACTCCTGCCTCCCTCCTGCTGGGCCAGAGTACATTGCTAGGGCTCAGAGAGAATACCACCAACCATGTTGGAAACAGAAAGAGCAGAAAACTGTGCCCAGAAGGTCCACATTTTTAGGGGCCCAGTTTTCAGTGCAGTGTTTTTGTTTAGTTTTCCCTCTTGACTCTGAAGAGAACAATGTAGTAAGAGGGAAAGCAGGTTTAGAAGTGGGGGGCTTTGCATTCCATGTGGGGGTCTACCATTTGGCTTCTTGCCAAATCATTGTTCCAAACATTACTAGGCTATCATTAAAATTCTTTCCATGTTTGTAAAATAAAATATGAAAAAGCCTATTTTTAAATAAAACACGAGATAAATTTGCAAACTATTTCTTTCTTTTTAGCCAACATTTTAATTGTATTTGTTGTTTAAATGTTCTAGTGGCTATCAAAGCAAACAGTTAAGTCTGATCATTTGAAAAACTGGTCGTATCTCTTTGCATTTGGCATGACCCAAGAGTTCCTAAAGAACCTGGGCTCTGGGTCCAGTTTCCTCCATGCCCGTCTCTCTTTGTGTCCTAGACAGAAATTCCTTTTCATTGCCCAAACACACCATGATCTCTCTGTCCTCAGGGCCTGAGCAAGTCAAGTTCCCTGTCTGCACAGCTCTGCACAGCTCCCTCTGCAAGGCTTGGCTCTCCAGGACACATGAGATCTCAAGCATTTCCTTGGAGTAAGCTTTCCTGAAATTGTGCCTAAAGTTGATTGTTCCTGTCCTTCTCCCTATGGACCTTATTCCTCCACTTTGTAAAACTGTCACAAGAAATTTTTATTTGTACATTTCCCACTAGACCGTAAGGAGTATTAAAGGAGAAAACACATTGATGTGTGTTATGGGCTTAGTGCTTATGCCATCCCCCAAATTCACAGGTTTTAGCCCTAATTCCCAATGTGATGATAACTGGACCTTCTGTGGAAGGTACTTAGATTTAGAGATACTGAGGGTGGAGCCGCAAGATGGGATCAGGCTCCTTACAACCTGGGAGAGAGCTCTACCGTGTTCTCCAAGTGAGGACACAGCAAGAAGCTGCTGTCTGCAAGTGAGGAAGTGAGTTCTCACTGGGAATAAGTAAGCCAGCACCTTGGTTTTGAAATTCCTAGCCTCCAGAACTGAAAAAATAAATTGTTGTTTTAAACACTCAGTGTATGGTATTATTATAGAAGCTCAAGCTGGTTGATACAATTGGATTTGGTTGTTCATATGCCAGTGATGGGCCCAGAACAAACACTTAAATATTTGTTAACACTAATATTTGTTGACAAAAATATTAATAAAATAATTTTATTAAAGAACAAAAGATATATTTTAACCATCATAATTTATTTCTAATAGGAATATTTCATTATAACAATGTTTAGGTTATACTTCTAAAATTTTACCCATTGTTTAATATATTTTAGTATTTGATGTGAAAGTAAGACTTTAAAATAATGAATATTTTATTCAGAACTTTTGTTTGAAAATTTTCTTGGATTCCAACCACTATAGACTCATGAGTGTTCAATGACAATGTATGAAGTGATTGTCAAGCAACAGGTGCATAAGAAAAACATTTTCCTGCATTTTCTTTCTGACCATGTGCAGATTGAGAATATCCAATGGGTATATTTCAAAATCCTAGTATCCCTAACTACAAAGATCATTATTTTCAGTGGGAAAATCCCTGTTGTTGGCCTGTAATTTATTGCAATTCACCTATCTTAACTCTGACTGTCTTCTGTGGCTTTAGAGCACTGGGTTGGTTTGTAGCTTTGACCCTTTTGAGGATCCTTTGAAGTGTTACCAAACAGCAAGTAAGGTCTTCCTGCCAGCTGCCACCCTCTCGGTAAAATTCTGAAAGCAAAGGTTTGGTGAAAAAGGAAAGGAGTCTTTATTTGAAAGCTATTCCTCCCCAGTGATCTGATCTGATCTCTCCATATCAACTATGAGGCTGACTTTGTATTTTCTCAAAAGATCTACAGCATAAGTTAGTGTACCTCATACTCCTAAACCAAGTTACAACATAATAATTTTCCTCCCTGAATAGTATTGTAACATTCATTTCAATGGATTAGAATGAGCACTTTGTCAGGAGATTGGGAACCAGAGTTCTTATCCTAAATGTAATATTTATTAAAGGTCTATTGGGGAAGAAAATCATGCCATCCTCACATACTAGAGTTGGAGTAGATGACTTCTAAGTTCTTTCCAGATTTCTGAGTCTAAAAATATTAGTAAACAATGCAACAGCAATTATCAAATAAAAATAAAATGCTTCTTCATAATAGTCATATCTACACAGATATATGCATGTATATTCATATGTATATATTATGGAGAGAGAATAAAAGAGAACTATAAATGATATAGATAGATATAGATGAAAGTATAAATATTTCTCTAATTACCACACCAGGATACACTAGACAGAGCCACATCCAGAAAACAGAAAAATAAAAGAGGTTAGTCTTCTACAGGGAAAAGAAACATGAAAATAATGAAAAATGATATAATTGATAGGTATATTTATATCTACAGTTACAAATAGTTATCATATTATTTTTAAATATTATTGAGTTTTATAGCCACTTTTGCTAATGATGCTACTATTGCTTGAAAGCTGTTTTTGAAAGTTCTCCCTTGAAAATGCTTTCAAAATCAAGTTAAAAACAATGAAAGGACACTAGAGTCATTATTTATATCTTTGGCTGCAAGCATTATTGCTTATAGTGGTCATCTAACTTATTTATCCTGTGGCTTTTGGATTATTCCTAAAGATAAATTTACCCTGAAATAAAGGTTTGCTATAAATGAAACAATTTATTCACCCAACTAACCATCTTTCATTCAATAAAATTATGTAGGAAATATATAAAAAGATATTATGCCACTAGGGCTGAAAATTACTTCAAAGTTGAAATTGCTTTCTAGTAAAGTGTTTAAACTTTCATACATCTTGCAGCCATTTGGAGACACAATCTCTGTTGTGCTTGCTAAAACTGGCTCTCCTCTCTTTCTGCCATGCCTCATACCCAGTGTATCAGAAAGCCAGTTGGCTTTAATATCAAATGTGCCCCAAATATGAACCATCTCACCTTGCCACTGCCAGCATCTCAGACCAATCCACCATCATGCATTGACTATACAAGCACTGTAGCCTTTCAGCTGATCATAGATTTGATATAAAAACCATATGTACTGTATCTGGTCTGCATTCTTCAAAAACATCAAAGTCACTGTATAGTCAGTTCCAGTGCCATAAAAAAATTCCAGAGATTGGGTGGCTTAGCAACAGAAGTTTATTTTCTCACAATTCTGGTGGCTAGAAGTCTGTGATTAAGGTCTAGCAGGCTCAGTTTCTAAAGAGAGCTCTTTCTCTGGCTTGCTGATGGCCACCAAATCCCTTTGATTTCACTCAGACTTTCCTCTGTGTATGCAGAATAGGAGAAGGCAAGCTCTTCCATATCTCTTCTGGTGAGGGCACCAATCCTATTTTTGATAATAGAAACAAAGACATGGAAGCTGCCAAAATGAGGAGACAAAGAAACATGGCCCAAATGAAAGAACAGCTCAAAACTCCAGAAAACAAACAAACAAACAAAATGAAGATAAGCAACCTATCAGATGCAGAGTTCAAGATGCTGGTTATAAGGATGCTCAATGAACTTAAAGGAAGAGTAAATGAACTTAGTGAGAACTTCAACAAAGAGATAGGAAACAAAAAAGAACTAGAAACCATAAAAAAAAAACTAGTCAGAAATGAAGACTACATTACAGGAAATCAACAATAGAGTAGATGAAGCAGAGGATCAAATCAGAGATTTGGAAGATAAAGAAAAAAAAAAACAACCAAACACAGCAGCAAAAAGAAAAAAGAATTCAAAAAAGGAGGATACCATAAGGAGTCCCAGGGAAAATTTTAAGAGTAATGATCTTCACATCATGGGGGTGCCAGAAGGAGAAAAGAGAGAGTCGGCACTGAAAGCCTATGTAACAAAATAATGATGGAAAACTTCCCTCACCAGGTGAAGGAAACAGGCACACAAGTCCAGGAAGCACAAAAAATACCAAACAAGATGAACCCAAGAGGCCACACCAAGACATTTCACAATTAACATACAAAAGGTTAAAGACAAAGAGAGAATCTTAAAAGCAGCAAGAAAAAAGTAGTTACCTACAAGGAAGCTCTCATAAAAGTGTCCACTGATTTCTCAACAGAAATCTTGCAGGCAAGAAGGAATTGACCACAGATATTCAAAGTGACAAAAAGCAAGGACATACATCCACATTTCTCTATCCTGCAAAGCTATTATTTGCAACAGAATCAACAGGCAAGTAAAGAGCTTCTCATAGAAAAAAATGTTCAAGAGTCCATCACCACCAAACTAGTATTGTATCAAATGTTAGAAAGTGTCCTTTAAGAAGAAGAAAAAGGAGGAAGAGGAGGAGGAAGAAAAAAATGAACAATGAAATGGAAAAAATATATATATATATATGTATGTATCATCAATTGCATCTAAAAAATAACAAAATAAATGAAAAGGCAGAACAGAAACAGACTCATAGATACAGAGAACATTTTGATGGTTGCCAAGATGGAGGGGTATTGGGGGAATGGGTGAAAAAGTTGAAGAGATTAAGAAGTACAAATTGATTGTAACAGAATACTTATGGGGCTATAAATTAACAATATAGGGGATATAGTCAATAATATTCTAGTAACTATGTGTGGTGTGAGATGGGTCCAAGATTTATTGGGATGATCGCTTACTAAGTTATGTAGCATCTAATCACTGGTGTGTCCACAACAACTACATAAATTAAAAAAGTCAGTAAAAAAGAGGCTGGAAATCATTTTGCTACAGTAAATGCTGTAGTTACAGATTTTCCTTGTTACTGGTAGAGAAACACCCAGAGATGCGAAGAGGAAAGACTTCCATAAATATACACTTAATAATCAACCCAAACCATGAAAAAATGCCAATAAGCCCTAAATGCATTTGTCTGCAAATCTTAATAAAAGCCATTTCAGAAATACTATGCAGTGTGAGGTACAAATTATGTTGTTTTCTCTCAAAATTAGTTTAAGTGAGAGCTGGAAGAATTCACTGTTTTTAGGCTGATATAAAATTCTGTGAATACAGAAACTTTGAAGTAAAAGAAAATAATAATAAAGATTTCTAAAGGTTATGTGAATACTGTAATTATCTGTGCATAAATGAGAGCATTTTATCTTTCTTGCCTAAACAGGAAAATGAATACCAAAAAAAAGTGTTTGCAAGAGAAAATTAGCTCCAAAACCATTTTGAGAAATGGAAGCATTTTCTATGTATAAGTACTTAGATACCCAAGTTAAAATTTGGAATGGAATAACACCGATTTTGACACATGTATATTTTAATATCTTTCTTTAAAAACTTTTATATTTCATGCATAAAATTACATATATTCTAAATAATAAGTAGTATGTTGATTCACAAAGCTGTTTAAATAGAGGCTACAGTTTAGTCAGTGCTAGAAAATAAGATTTACATGAGGAGAATTAGGGAACAATATATAATTAGAGTTAAAATGGTACTTGGTAGTTAGAAAAAAGGCTAATAGCAGATATGTTAGTCAGACTGGGATATAAATGTCTGCTCTATTTTTTGCTACTAGCTATAAGACCTTAGGCAAGGTGCTTGTTCACAAGGAAAATCAGAATGGTGACAAAATTCAACTTATGGATTTGTAGAATTACATGTAGTATTTTTAATAAAGTACTTAGAACACCATCTGATGTATAATTATATATTCAATAAATAGTAGTTATTATAACTATTCAGAAGTAATATTAATGCCTAAATTAAGAATGCCACATGTGTGAATGAGGTCAGAATATTTCAAGAGCAGGCAAGTTGTTGTTGTTCGGGAGCATGGCCTGGGTCACCTGGCACCCATAGTGTGGAAACAGAGAGAAGAGATAACAGAGCCATACCTGAAATAGCTATTACTGGAGCTCACTGCAATGCAGAAGACCCTGGCTCTGCAGACATGCTCTTCAGGACCATTCCTTACTACTGGGTTTCTCTCGCTCTGACACTTGCAGCTCATTTTTAAATATAAAGCTACACAATTACCTAGATGACAACAAATGTGATATACCATTAAGACGATAGTGTACAGGACACTTACTGAAATGGTCCTTATCATAGGAAATAAGATGAATTGCCCAAAGGAATGAGTCTATTTGGAAAAATAATTAAAGTCATAAATATCCAAACCCCAGAAGGAATCTGATATCATGGATGTCTCAGCGGGCTGCAGAAAAGCAAATTGGGATCAATTTTCCTACGATGAGTATCAAGGGATATTCTGAGAAAAACATGCAGCCCGACAATACAAAAAATGTTAATTTTCTCCTGTCTTGCTTTCTTTGAGGATGGTCTATAATTGCATATACATAACAGACATTCAGTAAATGTTTAGAAATGAAGGATTCCATTAAGAAATCCATATTAGGCTGCTAAGAATACACAATAAAAATAATATAAGAATTTCAGCTAGAATAAATTTATCATTTAAATCTAATTTTTATGCTTCACGTATTATTATACTGAAAAAGAGAAAGGGACTTGTTCAGGGCCACTCAGCTAATTTTTGGTAGAGTGGACAACAGAAATCAAATCCTAACTCCCAATTTAATTAGGAGACATATGTGAATAGGATGAAAACTGGAATTGTAAAATGTGTATTGACTACAACATACCCAGTGTGTGTCAGCAGACTCACAACAAGTAAAGGCTATTGATAATAAAAGTAAACTCTTGTGATTCTATAATGTTCTAGTGGCAGTGAAAGGGCTCTGAAGAAGGGATGCAGAGATCCTACTTTTAGTCCTGGTTCTGTGGTACATGTAGTCCTAGGGGATTCTTACAGGAGTGAAATAAGGGGGTTGGCATGAATGATCCATTGTTTATCCCTCCAAAATATATTAGATACCCACTGTTTCTCATGAATGGAGCTAACAACAAAGGGCACAACGAGAAGTAAAGAAAACGCAGGCCCTGTTGCGAAGGGCTGACAGTGGTGGGGAGAGCACGTACACAGACCACCGAGCCAAACTGTGTGTCCCGACTCCTGGCTCTGCAGTGACTGGTTCCATGACCTTGAGCAGTTGTTTAATCCTTCTGGGCTTCAGTTTCTTCCTCTGCATAGTGGAAATAATGATTAATAATAAATCAATAGACAAAATAAAAATATAATATTAAATAAATTAAATCAATGATGAAATGTGAAGTGGAAATATTGATAAACTTTATAGTTATGCAAATTAAGTTATTACAGATAGCATTTAGAATAAACCTGTCACTTGCCTATAAATAATAGTCATTCTTAGTCATCACAAGGAATCTATAAGGTAATAGAGAAAATAAGAATATATATAAAACTATAATTACCACAGGCTAATGTAAGGTTAAGTCACTAAAGTGAAGCATAAAATTCTGTCACAAGAATCTTAATAATCACTTTATTCCAACAGACAAAGGTAAAAATCAATGTAAGCATTCTTTTCCTTTGAAGGGTGTGATGATTTTTTTTTAAAAAACATCATTTTCAATCTTCTGAGAAATGCATTTCAATGGAAGGGACAGGCAAATTATTAAAAAGTTGTAGAGAGAAAGAAGTTGAGAAATATATATATAGTAAACATGGTCCACATTTTTAATTTATCTACTGACTTACTCACTCTACAGTTGACTTAAAGAATCTAAAGGCCTACTGCACACAATATCCCCAGCACCATGGCGCACACCTTCTTACAGTGTCCACTTCTCAGAGCTATGCAGCCACATAATCCCTGTCCCCCCAATATGAGCATGTACAAGAGGGAATAACAACTGGGAGGGACCTGAGATGTCTAGTGTTTATGTGAGAAAAGACTAAGCCTTAAAGCATGTTCCAAGTAAATTGTCATAAGCAACATTGGGTGCTGGAATCAGCATTAAATTCCAGAGGTGGAGGAAGTAGATCTACAAGAGAAAGAAATTTGGTGATAAAGAAAAGGAAGGGAATGGAAGAGAAGAAGGGGCTGATTTTAATATAACAGAGTGGGGTACAGTCAAAGACAATAACAGGTGGCGGGAGAGCAGGAGTGAACGGGGTGTGGGGTGGCACAGTTGGGATCTAGCTGGGCTTACTTTGCCAGAGCAAGTGGGAGGTCTCCGGTGAGCAGTATACTTTTCAGGCGATCCCTGGAGTCTGCTTCAGTTCTTCCTGTTCTGTGATCTCCTCTAAAGAAGAAAAGCAATTGTACAAGTATGTTTCAGTGTGTGTAATTAATGAGCAATAATCTATCCTTAAGGTATGGCCTTAGTGACCCATTTAGATTTATCAGTTTCTGGTTTCTGTGATTAAACACAGCTGCTTAACCTCAAATGTCAAACCAAGAAGGAGCCTCAGGAGACTTCTAATTAACATAACTGCTGGAAATTATTGGGAGTTATGACAAGAATATGCCACTATTTTCCAAGATTGATTTTTTGTCATTTGAGCCCTAGCAAGTAAATTTAGTTTTCAAGAACAAATTTAGTAAGGAGACAATCAAGTTTTTAAAATTATATCCTAAAAACATATGCAGATACTATGATAATAAAGTGTCTTGTTTGTAATTGTGACGCTGCATAGTTTACAAGATCCCCACACTGGGAAAGCTGTTCAGTATTTGCCATATACCCACTCAGGTTGCTCTCATTACAACTGAGCACCATAATTTTACACTTGCCATCATTACAGCTGTAATGAGGAGCAGGGCACATCAATCTCATGTCACAGAGCCATATGTTCCTTGTGATGTACCAAAGGAACTTCTGCAAGAATCGAGGAAGATCCTCACAGGGTGTCAGGTGTTTGGGTTACTGAGAAGGGCTGTAAACAACACCAGCAAAGAAATTTAAGGTTTGGTTCTCCAAAGTGGGAAAAAGTGAAACACACACACGAGCACACACACAATACTGGCACAAGCACACATGCATGTATTAGACAATACATATGAGAAAACCATATTGAATTATAAGGAGGGTAGCCCCTTTTTCTCTTTTATCAAATGAACTATAGAGATTCCTAGTTCCAAGTAGGATGTGACAATAGTAGATTCCACGATACGCTATTCTCCCACTGTGACTACGACATATCTATGGCAAAGCATTAGAGAGGGCTGTAGAAAAGAGGAACGATGAACTAAAACATCAGAATATCAGAAAGGGGAGAGCCTCTGTGAGAGAGCAGTCTGTTGTTGAACTTTCTTCTGTAGTAGCATCACCAGCAACCCCATTCTGTGGGGATGCTTGCCAATTCTGGCTGCAAGCTGAGGATGGCTTTTCCCACAAAGAGGTACTCTACCAGGGGAAAGATAAATCAGAAAGTCATGCAGACCTAGTATAATAATTTGGAAATGCCTCGAACTCTGAACATGAAATAAGATTTTCCCCATGATAAATCTATTTCCTTTCAGGGAAGAAACAGTGACTCACCAGACTCCAAAGCCTAGACAGAAACACATTACAGGAAAGAAAAGTCAAAGGTAGACAGAGTCTCAGCCAACCTGCAATCCAGCCCTGAACCAACCCAGTCCCAAAATAGACCGAGGTAACAAACTCCTTGCTTAATAAAGCTAATCCAACCCATTCAGATAAAATGTAATGTAATTTGGAACTTCAACAGGATGTCTCTTTAAACAAGAAGCCTACCATACAATTGAACATTAATAGATGTGCAAAGAGATAGAAAGTGTGATGGATCGTCAAAAGAAACCCACACAACAGAAACAAACCCAGAAATCATGGTGGTCAGTTGCCAAGTTGGTCCCCAGTGAAGTCTGCCTGCTGGTATTTCACCCTTGTGTAGTCCTCTCCCACTTTACATAGGACTGACTGTAAGCAATAGAATATGACAAAATAACAAGTGTGAGTTCCAAGATTAACTCATAGAGGACTTAATAGCTACACACTTATTGCCTCTTGCATCATTAGCTCTGGGGGAAGCCAGTTGCCAGGTCTTGAGGATTCCCAAGCAGCCCTATGGGAGTCCATGCAAAGCTTCCTGAAAACAGCAGCAAGGGCCAGCAGAGTCCTACTGCCTGTTCTGTGGGAGAGCTATCTTAGGGATGGATCGTCTGGTTCCAATCCAGGCTTTACATAACTATAGTCCAGGCTGATATCCCAACTGCAGTCTCAGAAAGGTACCAAGGTAGCACCATTCAGCTAATTAGCTTCTGAATGTCTGACCACCACCACTGTGAGATAGTAAATGTTTATTATTGTTTAAGCTACTAATTAGTTTATTTTGTATTAATAAATAACCAAACAGATTTTGGTGGAATCTTGAAATGGAGTCTCTCCATGACAAAAAAAAATGGTTTGAAAAGAGTAGAGTGTCTAGGAAGTGGGCAAAAGCTAGAACAACTTTGAGGAGAGTATTAGTAATGCCTACAAGGGTTTGGAGAAATAGGTAGTAGAAACCTTATGGTCTTTTCAGAAACTTCCAATGGGGGCACCATAATCTAACTTTCTACAAATGATAATGCACCCTTCAGAAAACCTGGATAAAGGAACTACAGAGTGCTACACAGAGCCATGATGGATCAGTCCCAGCTTCTTGGTACCTCTACTAAATACCAATGAATCTAACCATGCTTCTGTGCATGTAAGACTGTTCATCATCCCTTAGAGAAAATATTTTTAAATCATATATCTGATAAGGAGTTAATAACCAAAATATATATAAGGACTTATGCATCTCATCCCAAGTATTTCCTGTCACAATGGATCCGTGACCAGAACCATCCAAACTATCTTACCAGCGGCCTCCAAATCACTATTTTGTCTGCAGCAGGATTTTCAGCGGAGTGAAAGAGAAAGGTCCAAATGCATCTCAGGACACATTTGATCTTGTTGGAGACATTTTTGGTTGTCACAACTAAAAGAATGTTGGCATCCAGTGAGCAGAAGGCAGAGATACTGCTAAACATTCTATGGTACACAAGACAGCCCCCTACAACAAACAATTGTGCGGCCCAAAATGTCAATAGTGCCAAAGTTGAGAAATCTTGGCCTAGAACAATCTATGGTTATCTATTTAGAATTACAGTTTACTCATTAAACTTTTTTCACATCAAGCCTTTGTAACATTTTGCAGATATTTGTCAGCAAAGGCCCATCGTAAGGACATTTGTACTCTCACTTGACCTGAAGAAGGGACACGTCAGTTCTAAAGTCCTCTCTCTGAGCCACTATAGGAGCTGCCAAATACCACCTACTTTCTAAACAGAATTTCACACACAGTTGAACTCAAAGTCATAAATCTCTTGTATACTAATTTGCATTTTTCTTAAGTTAAAGTAATGGCAAAACCATTGAAATAATTATGTTAATTCTGGGCACTTGTAAACGTACATTATGGTTGAAAAAAATCTTGAGAATCTTAATTGAAATATTAGCATTTCTTACTCATTCTGAAAAGAAATGTTCTTGTGGTGTAAACTAATTTGTACTTAAAAGACACTCATTACCTCATTCATCTTATATGTCTCCTGATGAATAATAAATATCTTATTGTACCATTCAGTGACTCATATAAGTCCAATAGCTGTTTATTAGAGACATTAAGAAGTTGATGTTTCCTAAGTGCAGGCAGAGTTAACATGATATAGTGCTAATTACACTAATTATACAAATGGCATTTGATTTGGCCTCATATATATAAAGTATTATAAAGTTTTTTTTCCTAGTGGCCAATTTTATATCCATTAAGAGAGAAAAGACTATGACAGCAATGCGGTGAACTTTTGAGATGCAATTATGGTAAAGAAATTTGGATTTAGTGAATTTAAAGTATAACAAGGTAAATTTAACACACTATCTACCAAAGCATAATATACCAATCTCTCACTTTGTGTTTTTACAATTTCTAAGAATCAGAGGTAATAATGTAAATAGAAATCTGGAATAAAGAGAAATATTTTCAATAAAAAGTTATAAAGTTATTCTATGTAATCACATAGAAATTGAGCTATTTCCTTCAGTAAGTTTAGCCAGTGCTGTACGTTGTTATAGAATCACAGATTATAGGATCAGGGGTCAACTTGTCTTACTTCCTCCCCTTCCTAGTGATGAAATAAATTGACTGCATTTACTTGGCTCAAGTTCTGAAATTCAGGCAGAGCCAGAATGATTTAACTCATGTTTCCTAATACTCAATTTATTAGTAACTTCACATTTGGATAAAATGTTTGGAAAACTTAATTCGGAGACTTAAGTTTTTTTATTCAAAATACTGCCACATTTGGGGAAGAAACTTCAGATAACGTTCAAAGTAACATGAAGACAGTGTAGGAGAAGGAGAGTTGGTTCCCAGGATAAGCTCAGCAGCAAGTCCTCAGGTAGCCTAGGAACCAGCTTTCCTGGCTGGGAGCTTGTGAATGGCAAGGCTTCCAGCTGAACTCAATGTTGATGTGAGATATCAGAGAACAGTACATTTTCATGCCATCAAGACTGAAACCCAGGTCATTGAGTTCAAATGATATCTCCCCTCCTCCAAATCTCCTCCAATACAAGAAGCAGCAGGGAAACTAGGTTTTCTTCCAGAGCGAAACCTGTAGCCCCACCTCACCCAAGCAAGCATGCATTACCAGCTCCTCATCTGTAAATTTCTTTGAGCCTAAGCATGTCTCATAATAGCATACCACACTATCATATATAAAGCACAGAATGTGCACATATATTCTAGCTACTTGAATATAGAATATGGCTCTTAGGCACTCTTAGGAGCAACATCTCTACTTTAGCCCTACATTAGAGATATAATGTATTTGGTCTATTTTGTGCCTTCTTTTGAGAAGAGTGATGTCTTAGACAAAAATGCTTGTCCTTTCACAGACAGGTGAAAGATGTTCTCAGGGAGGACTTCCTTAACCACAGATCTCTGATATATAACAGCACCCAGATAGCTATCACTCTTCCCTGACTTTATAGTTTGTCAGAGCCATTATCACTGTGACATATTACTTGTCCGCTTGCTTATTGCTTGTCTTTCTCCACTAGAACATGACATCCATAGTCAGAGGGACTTTTTCTCAGTGCTTCACTAATTTACAGTAACTAAAAGAGCGCACACAGCTAGCTCTTTGATACCTGCCTATGGAACAAAAGTTATATATATTATTATTTATTCATCAGACATGACTGAACTGGAGATACTCTTGAAAGTGAGTCTATTATATTTAGCATGGGTGAAAATTTGCCAGATCTATAGGGAAGAGGGAAACATGCACTGCAATGAAAAGAGTTGATAATTAGGAATAAAATTCCCTTATAAGATCCTGAGATTTTATAAAATGTCATAGATTGCTGAATTTATCCTAAGCTTACACATGCATTTAACAAAACCATGTATGTGAACATCTGTATTTCTATACATATTGTAATGCCTGTGCCTACAAGCACAACTGTTTTTGGTTTTCTTCTTAAACCTTTGAGTATAGTATGTTATATGGTACCTATAAAATGGAAATCCACTTAGAGATATTTATTTCCCAAACTCATTCTCTTTCCAATATTTGTAATCAAGAAAAATTAGAGCAATGAACGTTCAAGTTTATCATCAGCCTCTGGTATGGGGATCCCATGACTAATTTAACTAATGTGTAAATTCAAGGAAATAAATAGTAAGAGCTTCTGTAAGTTATCTTAAGGAGTGACATTTCTTTTGTGCAAAAAAAAAGGAATTGTTTTTAAAAGAAATCTGTCATTGCTTCTCCTTCAGAACAAAAGAAGGAAGGTTTTCTCTTGTTCAATTTTCTCAGATACTGGTGACTAGGAACCAGCAAGGATGAAAAAGAGTTAGGGGAAAAGAGTTATTTTTAAAAGGCAGTTTTGTCATTTACCATCTTGTGCCCAGATAAAAGAGTATGAGACCACTCCAGGTAGCTAGTTATTGAGGCTGTCTACAGAGATAAGGCTAATGATTCCTCCTTTATTACTGTCCAGTTTTTGTTGTCGATAAGACTCCTATGCCTTTAGAGATCAAAAGGAAAGCTGGTTTTAATGAAAGCCTTCATTCTACCAACTGAAACAATCAGTGAAAAAATTAAAACAATCTTTTCACAGCTTTTTGAAATATCTCAAACAATATTGACTAGACTGTTTTGATTCCTTCTGGTTCAATGCCCAGCTACAGAGTTTCCCTGGAGAGAAGCAAAATATAATAGCAGAGGGCATATGTTTGGATATCTCAGAAACCTGGATTAAAATGCCAAGACTATCACTGATTAAATATGAAATTATTTAACCTTAGTAAACTCTAGTGTCCATAAGTTGTTGACAAGTTGTTATCTAGAAAAAAATTGAGGACAGAATAAATTTAAGAAACCACTTCAAACAGTGCCTAGCCTAATGTAAATGCTAAAAAAAGACTGTTATGATCATTAGCCCCTGCTTTCTAATCTCTCAGCTACTAACCTAGATAAATCTCTTGTTTGTTACCTCCTGAACAGACGATTAAAACAGCCTCCTAGCTAGTATCCTTACCTTCACTTTTTCTTCTCTCTACTTTTTTCTCCTTTACATTTATGTTCTTTAAAAGCATGTAAAGAAAGAACACAAGGAAAGAAAGAAACAGAGACATAGATCAGAAGCAGCCAGAGGGAAATTAAAAGAAAGGATGACATTTAGCATGTATTAAGTACTTACTCTGTGACTAGAACTTTTTAAATACTGTCCCAGCACTTATAACTTTAATTGTCATAGCAGCCCCATGAGATCTGATATTAATTTTATCCCTTAGTTGAGGAAACTGAGGCACAGATGAATTAAGTAAATTATCCAAGGTCATCGAGCTGATCAGAGTTAATATTCAAAATATGTAATAGCAACATGGGCACTAACAATCAGAACAGAGAGAAACCCATCCTGATGTGTATCAGTCAACACTCAGGTCTGAGCTAATATATGACAGAGCTGGATGCCAACCCATGCACTCTAGATTCAGAGTTCAGAGCCTCTTACTAATAACCCTGTTGTTAACCATGTTATTAGAAATGAGAACATCGACAATGACAGGGAAAATCATCCTGTAGTTAATGGGGCCAGTCAGTTTGCTTCTTGAGAATGAGTCTCTCAAATTATGTAATTATTTCAAAGGATCCCATAGTGAGGACACAAGGGAGAAGATCAGTTCTTAATTATTTTTATGAAAACCAATATGAATGTGCTGAAAATAGCAGGTGCTTCTGAACAACAAAGCAATTTTCAACCCACACATAAATCTCTCTTTTAAGAGATTCTTATAACTTTTATAGAAATGAAGTAAAAATGATCTTCAGTTGAAGATAAAGAATGCACCTTGTAATTTAATATTGTTAGTATCAACACAAAGACAACATATCTTGACAAGAAAAGAGCTTTCTGGAACACAGACTTTCTGACTTTTTTTTTATCCTCATTCAAAGACTTTTTTTTTATTGCTTTTAGAGAGAAAGGAAAAGGAGATTTAGAGAGAAGGGGAGGGAGAGAGAAAAAGGGAGAGGAACATCTATGTGAGAGGGAAACATCAATTGGTTGTTTCTCGCACACACTGCAACTGGGGACTGAACCTGTGACCTAGGCATGTGCCCCGACCAGGAATTGAACCTGCAACATTTCAGTTCATAGGAGGCCACCCTATCAACAGAGCCACAATGGCCAGGGCTCACTTTTTGTTTTTTAGATTTTGTCAGTCAGCAACAATGGCTATACAGATTATTGAAATATAAGAGGATACCTCTGTGTTCTCATACTTATTGTACTATTAATATTTGTAGTTCTATAACACTCATAGAAAGACGTATATTTAGAAGTTATAGAATGGATCAAGTGTAGAATTACTGACTTTTGTTATTTTGGATATATGTTATGTTATTTTTTGAAATTAAGGCATTTAAAATAAAATACCTGAGATATATATATATAGATATACATGACATAGATATAGATATCAACTTAGATATACACACACATATACCTCAATTGCATATATACTCAAGCTTAACCAATGTTAAACAGGACTAACACATATACTCAAATAAGAATCTTATTTCTCAAACTTTCAAGACTAGGTAGGGGCAGGTTAGAAACTGATATTAAGAGCAAATACCTTGGTGAAAACCATTATGAGTATGTTGGGAGCAACCCACAAGGCCCCATACACTAGGCAACTGCCAGCTACCACATCATTTTTTAGCTTACCAGTTCCCCAGTGACAGCCCACATTTATTTAACCAAGACATATAGATGGCCAACAGGCATATGAAAAGATGCTCAATATCACTAATTACCAGGGCAATGCAAATCAAAACCACAATGAGATAATATTACATACCAGTTGGAATGCTATTATCAAATTATATCTATACATAACAAATATTAGCAAGTATGTGAAAAAATTAGAACCCTTGGACACTGCTAGTGACAATGTAAAATGGTGCAGCCACTATGAAAAGCAGTATAAAGTTTCCTCATTAAAAAAAATAATAATATGATCCAATATTATCCAGCAATTCTACATTTTACTTCCAGGTATTTGTTCAAAGAAATTGAAATCAGAATCTCAAAGAGATATCTGCACACCCGTGTTCATTGAATTCACAACAGCCAAGATGTGGGAAAAACCCAAAGGTTCATCAGTGGATGAATAAAGTAAATGCTGCATATTCAAAAATGGAATATTATTCAGACTTCAAAAAGAAGGAAATCCTGCAATATGCAACAATATGGATGAACCTTGAGAACATTGTGCTAGTGAAATAAGCCAGTTACTGAAGGATAAATACTGCATGATTCCAATTACAGGTGGTATCTAAAATAGTCAAATCACAGAAACAGGGAATAGAATTATGGTTACCAGAGGTTGAGAGAAAGAGTTGCTAATCAATGAGCATCAAGTTTCAGTTACACAAGATGAATAAGTTCTAAAGATCTGCCACACAAAATTATGCCTGGAGATACTTAAAGGTCTGGTAAGAGGGTAGATCTCATGTTAAGTGCTCTTACTACAATAGAATAAATATTAAAATTAAGAAAAAAAGCAGTTAGGAGTAAGGATGGCCAGCTTGAAAGCCAAGAAAACATTGGGATGTGAAGACGGTCTAGCATCAGCTGCACTACCATCAAAAAATTGCTTACCCTTAGCTTTCCCTGCCTCAGCCTTCCATCCAGAATTTCTACCCAGATTCTAGGCCACACAAAATCAAATTTCTCATGTAATACTAATATTGCCAAAGGTAGTTAATGACATAACACTGAGCTTTTACTTCAGAGAACTGCTATTGCTCTCAAACATTCACCAGTGTAATCAGCTTTAACTCTTAGTTAATTGTCTTATGTATCATTCAAAGCTTGGATACAATTTTAAGACAATCATCATCCTTAACATTATTTATTAATTCATTCATAATCATTAGGGGGATTTAATATGCTTTCATGAACATCATTTCATCTAAATACTAACCATGATTTCTGATATAAATATGAGGCTAAGAAAGCTATGATAGTCTAAACAATGTACCAACGAAAACACCAGATCTAAAAGGTCTTTTAGCACTAATTTGAAGTACTTACTACCACTTTAATTGTCTTCTGCCAAGGTCTTTTCCCTCACATCCATTCCATTAGATTCCTCTCTTTCTACCTGTAATTCAATGTCTTTATGCTGTTCCCCAGCTGCCAAGAATCTCCGTGAACCTTCACATTTGAACCCCATGGGGTCCTCCAGGTTCTCCTATAGTCTTGCTCCATCTTCATAGTATGGCCTTCTTGTGCCTTAAGTCACAAGGCCACTGGTGTTCGCTACATAAAAATATATATGAATAGTGTCAACAATAAATAAATAAATAATGAAAGGACAATTACTGCATAAAAAAAAGAATGTACTCACGAGTTTTGAGAGGATGTGGCCTTCCATACAAGGGTGGGCAAAAGTAGGTTTACAGCCAAATGTACTTGAAAGAGTTTATTCCTATATTATAATTGATTAATTATTATGTTATTTTTCATATGAACAACTGTAAAGCTGCCTTTGCCCTGCCCCATATTATTTGTTTCAGAGTTCATGCTGGTATGTTAAGAACTTTCTATGAACAAAAAGACTTATTATACAGAAATAATTTAATTTTTTAAATTGTGGTTAACTTTTTGGTTATAACAGTGCTTCCTAGTACTAGCTAAACTTTAGAATTATTAGTAATGCCATTTTATCATTTATTTAACCATATAATAGAAATCATAATAATCCTGAAACTTAGAGTATAACACTTCCATGATTGACTTTTTGATGCTGTCATATTGTTGTATAACACACATAAGCAACAGCCATAATCACTATAATGTACTTCTTAGGAGTTTTCCTATTCTAGTCTCAGTCTACATTATAGCCTCTCTTCCCCAAAGATGCTTACTACAGCCAGCACCAGCACAGAAATGATGTGATAATCCAGATCATTGACCCAAAGCCCTGCTAAGAACTCTGAATCCATATGCATCACAAGTGGAGAGGGAAGAAGTAAAATGAAAAACAGTTTAAAGGTATTCAGAGGGGAAAAAAGGATGAAAACATGAAAGAAATTTCTGTAACCATACATTTCTTTTCTCATGGAAGAAGGAAATGAGCTCTGAAGGCTATTCCAATAAAAAGAGAGTTTCAAAAAAGATCTGAATAATGATTATCTTTCTAGATTAAATGTACATCTTCCCCAAATTATGAAATTTATAAAATCTTAGAATTTTAGCCCTGGTTGGCATAGCTCAGTGGATTGAGCGTGGGCTGGGAACCAAAGTGTCCCAGTTTCGATTCCCAGCCAGGGTACATTCCTGGGTTGCAGGCCATAACCCCCAGCAACCGCACATTGATGTTTCTCTCTCTCTCTCTCTCTCTCTCCCTTCCCTCCCTAAAAATAAATAAATAAAATCTTAAAAAAAAATCTTAGAATTTTGAAGTTGGAAAATATCTTACTATGTATGTTGTCTAACTTCCTATTCAATGTAAGAATCTGTAATACCAGTAATTTATGACCATTGAGAGTCTAGTTAAAGCCATGGTTGATTCTATTGGATTTGCCTCTCAATGATAATCCACCAATTTCCCTTAGTTCTGATACCTAACACACACACACACACACACACACACACACACACACACCAAATCCCTCAATCACATATAAACATTTCAAGTGATTCGCGGCAATTCCCACTTTCCTCTTATAAAGCTAAAGTTGATCATTTTTCATCCACCATTACGTTTTTACCTTTGTTATTTGGATATATAAGCTTCAGAATATTTATTTTAAAAGCAAAACAACCAAAATTATTTTCTCTGAAGTTGGTCATGTGAAATCCTTTAAATTTCTTAATGAAAGAAATCAAAAAAGCATTTCTGTAATTGTAGTATAATGTTTAAAACAATATAGCAAGACTTGAGATTCAACTCCCAAATTGCTTCAGTACTATAACAGAATTTACTACATTTTTAACAGAAAAAGGATCAATGCATCAAAAAATTCTAAGAAACACTGGTTCACATGTTTCAATAACAGATATGTTTTATGAAATTAGATGCGATGTAAAACTTCTAGCTCTGAAGAACTGATAATAACAACAACAAAACGCTTAGATGGGAGAGAAAAGAAAGATTTTTTTCTTTCCAATAAAAAAAGAGAGAGGGAGAGAGATAAGCAAGTTGATTTCTAACTTGACCTTGCCACAGGGAACTTGACAACTACACGAGAATTGCCAATTGAAGAACATCTATGACTATAGGTAAAAAAGGCAAGTATTTCACGGACAGATTTTTCTTACCAGGAAAAAAATATTTAGTATCTCTCTTAGCTACAGAAGTGTAAATGTAATCAAAGTAGGCAGCCAGTACCCTGAGGAGAGTATATAACATTTTTCTCCTACAGTTCAGTAAATGTTGACCTTGAGTAATCCCTTTGAGTGAAGAGGTGGGATGGAACTGGCAACAAAAATTGTCTGCCAAAAGGTCCCTGACACCCTCTGGGTTATTCCTTTCCTTCTTATCATCATTTTAGCCACTTTTGAGGAGGGCACTGAAGAATATGCCCTCCTTGCTTGCTGAGCAGCTTCACCAGCTGCTTCCTGCAGGCTGGAATCTCAGTCCCCGTCTAAGTCCAAGTTGGCCTGGCTGTGCTTTTGTCAATGTGTTCTTAGCAATTTAAGAATTCGCAAGTGGTTTAAACACTTTGGCATGAATACACAAGGCAGAGTGGTTTTATGGGTATTCCATGAGGATGCTGAGGCCTTTTTGTAACTCCTACTCACCGGTTCTTATTCAGTGCCCCAGAGTGCTTTATTGTAATGGACATAGTAACCCAGTAAAATGCTTACAGTAAAGTTTACATAGAAACATTGTCTAGCTCTTTTAGTCTGTAAAAATTAATGAACCTGTTAACACACAAAGAAATATTACCATAAGAAATTATCATTTTCTCAGAATCACACTTAGACTTAGGAGTATTTTAAAACATAGATGGTTTCTTAATTACCTGTTTAGTTTATCTTGTGCATAAAAGTCAAAATTTCACCTCTGAAAACAGAAGTGATTCTGTGTTATTTTTAAATCTAGGATTGATTAATATTGTGTTATGTAGCTCAGATAAATATGCCAAATGAGGAACTGGCCAAAGCAATGAGCATCAAGACAGCAAATAGACACTCCAAGTTAACATTTTAGAAATAAATTGATTGAGAGCTCACTATGTATAAGCTACTGTATGGTTAACAAGCATTTTTCTCCAGGTCACTTTTTAGAAGAAATTCCAGGTGGAGACAATATAATTAACACACTCCTTTCTAGTAAAGCAAATTATATCAATGTCAGCTGTTAATGTTGGGGGTCTGCCTTGTGGAAACTATGATGACACTGTACTGAATCTAACATGGCACCCTCTCTCCCTTTGAGTTTCTCCAAAGGCAAAGAACCTGAGAAATATTCTCACAGTTGCTCCCAGCACTACAACTTTGGTTAGCATTCTTGGGCATGAGCAGCCACTTTAACAGGTCTATGCTTCCCAGTCTGTGAGACCTTTGAAGCCTTATGGGCATCCATCCCATCCCAACCCCAGGACACCCTCTTCTACTTCCCAAATTATCTCTTCTTTTAATACTGTGTTTGCAAAAGTAGTGCTTTCCAATGTGACTGGAATTCCTTTAATATTATAGCTAACCAAGTAATCCCATGACCAAAATTATTATTCAATATTAATATTTTAATATTATATAGGCTTTTAAAAATGAATTAATAATGATGCATTTAGGTGATTTGAAATACTCCTTAGACTTAGGAGTATTTTAAAACATAGATGGTTTCTTAATTACCTATGTACCTGTAATTACCTAGGTACCTTAATTACCTGTTTAGTTTATCTTATGCATAAAAGTCAAAATTTCACCTCTGAAAACAGGAATGATTCTGTGTTATTTTTAAATCTAGGATTGATTAATATTGTGTTATGTAGCTCAGATATATATGCCACATGAGGAACTGGCCAAAGCAATAAGTATCAAGACAGCAAATAGACACTCAAAGTGACAGTTTATAAACATTTATTTGTATATAATAATACCCATGTCCATTTTAATTTGACTTGAATGCTTCAAGGGACATTTTTTTAATTTTTGTGTTTTTTCCAAATTTAAAAAAAAACCTCTGCCATTATCCATCTCTCATTTTCTACCTGCGATTTTCAAACTTGAATATTACAGAAGAAAATAAATGTTAATCCCCTCAATACTACTGATTATTGGTTCATCTGATGACTGGAAAAAAATAAGCTGGATTTGAAACTCAAGTTTCTCAAATTATTATAATCATAGAAACAGAAATATACACTGAGATTTTTATCTAAAAACTTCAGATAGTTTGAATGGCTTATAAGAATGACAAAAATTACAATCAAGAGGAAAGAACAAAGTTGTGTACTGCTATGTAGAAGGTTCTATCACTGTGTGTTATCTCTGTGTCATCTGTAAATTGGTCGATTAGATTCAACATTAACCCTAGAAAACCAAAATACAGGTTACATAGCATAAAGTTCAAACTCGTTCTTCTGTAAACTAGTGATACTACTTTTCATTTTTAATTTTCCTATTAAATATACCCTCAATTCCTCCCAAAATGTGTATCATTGTTCTTGCAAATGTTCCATATGCTCTGCTATTTCTATACCTTGGCTAATTTTTCCCTCTGCATGGAGTTCCTGCCAATTTTCACTCATCCTTCAAGAAGTTTAGCCAACTGTCATGATTTACCTGGGATTGTCCCAGTTTGCCTGGGGCTCCTGGTTATAGCACAGAAAGTCCTACATCCCTAGAAAGTCTTAGACCCAAGAAAACTAGGATAATTTACCTCAAGACCAAGCCTAACGACATTTACTTCTCCTCCACTTAATCAACCCTCTCTTATAGACTAGAACTTGTCACTGTCTTTCACATTTCTTTACACTAAAAAAAAAATCATATTGATGGACTCCTTCCTTATACCAGGTAATTTCTGTACTCCACACAAATCTGCAGTTTGCTTTTCTGCAACCTGCTCTGTTTCCCAGGAGACTCATTGATGTGCTGTCTCAACCAGTATTGCTTGTAACGCTGGTTTTGGCATGGGTTCAGTCAATGAGCTCGGGCATGATATCAGAAGGTGGAAGCAGAGTAAAGTTGAGGAATTTATACTCTTGTCTCCCTCCACTACCAAAGACCACATTCTATTTTCAGAGGCCCTCTTCAATCGCAAAACTCTCAGATTAATTATCCTTTCTCTCTATGCTTCTCTTTCTCTTCCCTATGTGTCCCTCTCTCCCTCCATTCCCTTCCTTCTGTGGCCTTTCAGGCTAAGG
Source organism: Phyllostomus hastatus (assembly GCF_019186645.2). Taxonomy (NCBI): domain Eukaryota; kingdom Metazoa; phylum Chordata; class Mammalia; order Chiroptera; family Phyllostomidae; genus Phyllostomus; species Phyllostomus hastatus. The sequence goes on along the minus strand of NW_025333709.1, from coordinate 27,609,765 downwards.
GGAGGTAACAGCTCTCTGACACTGGTAGTCCTTAGATGCTTCACCACGTTTTTGATTTTTCAACAAAGCTTTACCATGCTTTATTGATTGCCCATTATTAGTGTATAAACTCTTACCTTTTAAAAAATACCAGCTATTTTCTACTAGACTATGACTTATACATCCATTTTCTCCAAATCTACAAATCCTATTAGCTGTACTCCTTTCAAATCTAATACAGTTTGACAATTCCTTGTTTCAATCTCTGTCTCACCAGAACCCTTACCATCTCCTCTCTTAGTACATGTTGTTGTGCTCATTCAGCAATTTCTCTGAACTTGTGTCAAACCAAGCATGTTCTTCCTCTTTTATTCTCACCCTCATGGTTGAAGACAGCTGGTAAAAATCTCATATTTAGGCAGATCAATAACTCTTCAAGTAAACAGCAGTCATTGGGCTGGAGAACCTGGGATTAGAGGAATAGGCAGAATAGCTTCCTTTGTGCTCAAATGAAATCCAACCAATAAATAAATTATTCCTGACCATTTAGATGGGATTTTAAAGGGAAAAAAGAGGGGAAAAAGTAGCAGGAAGAAGAGGCAGATAAATCCTGGATGAATTAGTCAGACTCTGACATCAACTTCTAACCACAGAACCTATTTGTATTCCTAATATAACTGACAAATCAGAGGACATAGAAGGAAAAAGAGGTACTACTGGGTGATGCTAAATTTTAACTTATTCCAAAAGGACCATAAACCCTTACAAAAACTATTATCTTCAAGAAACAAGAAAAAAACTCTTTGCTCTAAATTGGAATAGTCAAACAGTGAGCAATTCCATGGTAATCATCTCTGCTGTTGACCCAAGCCTGTCTTTGAACAAAGGCGCTTATACTCATATCAGTGTATTTGTTGAGACATACCTTTAGAGATCTCACTAGAAGTGATTGTGCATTTTTATTAGAAAGGAAGGTGGTTATGGATGCTCCCAGAGACTGTGATTTGGTTATCATATGAGTAATACAAGGTAAGTTTACTGTGTTTTTCTTAGCTAACACAGGCAGAAATACACCTAAGTAATTTAATTTATTAAGTGGAAAAGAAAAGCTTAAGGAACCAGGAATCTCAGGAACTCTGTTTACTACAAATGTTTTCAGTGTGATTCCTATTTAGATTTCACCAATAAGAGGCACCTGTTGGAAAGACAAAGGCCATTATCTTACTCCATCAATTTGGTCAGACAGGTGGGGTTTAACAGATGAGAAGTTTTGCTAAAGCCTCTGGGTGTTCTACCATGAATCACCCGCCTTAGTGTTAAATAAAGCTCTGCCCACATGGATGGTTTTCTGAATTTCCTGAGCCAGATAAGTGACTCCTAATTCACAGAAACCTACCAGAGAACCTGACAATTACTGGCAGCCTCCCCTTGCTTTTACTCCTCCAGCTTTCCCAATAATTTTCAAAGCAGTTATTCCTGGCATTAAAACCCTTCCTTCTCAAAAAGATTAAAGTAGTTTGTTTTCCTGACCAAATCTCGAGAGAGTTAGGTCTCCTCCCTACAGTCACACAACTAGCCCAGCTCTTATTCTATAGAACAGACTTATAACCACTATGCAGCACACTAAAATAATGTCTTATACCTCAGTGGCATGAAAAGTGGGGCAAAAAAGGGACAGCAAGTTGCTGCAACTTTCTCTCTAAAAGTGGGTTTACAAAGACTAAGAATAAGTAGGAAATGTTAAAAAATAAAGAAAGTTAATTCTCAAGTAAAATTGAAAAACAAAGTGTTATATTTAAAAGACTGAGAAAAGCAACTGGCCAAAAAGGGTTTCTGTTCTCTAAGAGTCTTGCTCTGAAGTTCAAGTGTTGGATCATTTACTTGCATCAAATTTGATGCCTTTCTCCATGGTATGTCATGGCTTTTACCTCAGTGGTCTCTTTGCCATGCTAAGGTGAGTACTGAGGTGAGGTGAGGTAAGGTAAGGTGAGGTGAGGAAAGCACAGGTGAGGATTGAGAGGCTGTGTATGACGGAGGGTGGGAAGGGCTACTTCATTGGCTATTAAGTTCCCTTTTGTGATTATATAAATAATCTCCAGACTTAGAAGATAATAGTAGAGCAAGTACAATAATTTCTTTGTTGTAGGTTTTTGCTTTGATTTTTCTTCAAGGAAAATAGAGAAATTATATAGATATATTCAGGATTCAATAATAAATATATATTCTCCTTCAAATACTTCTGGTAAGAGTAACATACCATATTCCTAATATTTGTATTTTATATAACTGAGAAAATTGAAGGTGTGAATAAATTAGCTCTTTAGTCCTCTGAACAGGACTTGAAAGTAAATGAAGCTATAAGAGATAAGCCTCCATTTCCACTTCTTATAATTAGCTTTGGAGGGGAAGAGCAATTTACGAGAAGTTTTGTACCTGATAGGTCTTCGAGACTGGAACTGTGAGGGGAAAAATGCTATGAGCTAAATGACCCCCATCAGAGTAAACTTCTGTGATGCACATTTGGATGATGCCTTGAGACACACCTCCACCCTTCTGACTGCCCTCATAACAATGAGAGCAATGGACAGCACGCAGGGCTCCTATGAAACCAAGCCATGTCCCATTCACTGCCAGGCACAGATGCCCTGATGAAGAATCTTCCCAGGCCGAGAATCAGCTTCCTTAAAGCCAAGAGTGAGAGGTGCAGGGATAGATTAATAACAACCTTACTTTTCCATCTTTTTTATAAATAAATAGGCCTTTTTACCTTTCTGGTGCATGACTTTAAGATTGCTTAATTCAGTGGAAATGATCCTTCGAATTAGAAAGTGTTGGATTAAGCTGTTACATTAAGCCAGCCCAGGAGTCAATCTGCAACAGTTTACATACACATTTCTCTCTTTTGGAGTTCTCTGTCCTAGAGGTAAATTACTTTTTATACAGATTTTTAAAATAGTACACACACACACACACTGAAACACACAAACCAAAAAACTCCCAATAATCATCCGTTCATAGACAAGTGTCTAGAAAAGAATGAAACATCATACAACTCTTGCTGGCCAGGCAGTGATAAAGTCGGTTCCTGGCGCAACCAGCAATGGCTACTGTACTTTTTGTCTCACCAAATGCCTCTGCAAGCTGAACAGTTTGCTGGGTTTTCCTGCAGAGATCAGTTTTGTATGCTCCCTGTTGTAGGTTGGTTCTCCAAAAGCAGACACAGAGAAAGGGTATGGCATGCAGGATGACCATTCGAGCACGTAGAAAGGGAAGGAAACAGGATTGAGCAGAGGGAGCAGTTGAACAGAAATGTAGTCCCAACTAAGCCTCAGCTAACCCCAGGCAGAGCTCTGCAGCATAAATGGCCTATTCCGTGGCGGACCAGCATGGCCAGGTCTTCATACCCCACCATGATTAGCCACTTGCTGTGGGCTGCCTCAGAAGAGGCTCTCCCCTGGGCAAGGCAGCTCTCCACAGCTTAGGCAAACACTAAAGGAGCAAAGAAGACATCCAGCCAGTGCATTTTCATCTAAACACAGTTCCTTCCATGTATTAATCACAGATGTTCGGTAGGAATTAGAATTCAGTGGAAGATAATTCTAGTTATTTTTTACCTTCCAGATCAGAATCATTTTATTTATCTGGTTCACCCTTAAATAAAAAATAAGAACATAAAATCTCAGCACCTATAAGCTGCTTAAACTTTCAGTGTTATTCTCCTTATAATTTGGGTATATAAATTAATTAAAATATTAATAAGTTCCAACAAAACGGGGTTTTTAAGCATACCTACAACATCTGAAAACAAGTTTAATTTTATTACATAGCTTCTACATAGCTTCTCTCAACTAACTTTTGGCTTCATATGGTTTCATTGGTTTCATCTGCTCTTGGCTCTGAAACCTAGATTTGATTTATCAGCCCTGTCAATTCCAAGGTGTATCTGTCTTTTTCAAAATGGTTCTATCTTGAAAGATGGGTGGAGCATGATTTACTGGGTAATGCCATCAGCCACAGCCAGTGTAGCTGTTAACTCTGCAGAACGCTGGGTACTGAGGGTTAGGCAGATCCAGTTTCTGCTCTTCCAAATGCTGGCGGAGCACAAAGAGCCAGTGCTCACTGGCCCTTGGTAAGTGCGCAGCCAACAGTGGGCTGACCTTACAGGTCACCCACTGAAATGAGCCAGAGGGCTTGAATAGCATCCTTTCAATGGACTTTTTATCAGAATATATTTTGATCGAGTGGTTTCAACATGAGATTGGTTTGTGTGTGGGTTGAACAAGGTGGCTAGGTCTCCTCCCTTACTGAGTTTTTATACTGGTCAAACAGATTGTTTTGATCATCATTTCTATTTTTGATACAGAACTCTGCTTTGAAACATTCCCATTTGAATGGGGGTTATGTTCAGCTTTCCCAAACATCTCTCAGTGCATAGAAATACTGTGCCAGTTGTGATTTCGCATATTTTGTTTTATTTTTGGGTTTGGTCATTTCATTCTAATTATCCTTGCCTAGCTGGATGTTGAAAACTAGACATTGCTATATCCTCAGGTCCAACTGATATCATATTGATCAGAGTATGGCTTTCCTTGGTAGTTCCTCAATGTTGATAGTATCTCCATATGATATGATGCCTCATTTCAGAAATGTACACCCTTTATGTAATGGATTCTCTAAAATATCTGGCCCAATCCATTTTTTGCATTTTGGATTTAAAATAATTGAGTACATTTATTTATTAAATAATTATTAAAATAATTGAGTACCATTTTTAAAATCAAATCTAAGATTCCATTGATTGCAACATAAACACTAATTTCAGAGATATTAATATGTTTAAAACACTGGCAAAATGTAGTGCAATATCCTTGTTGTCTTCCTGAGCATCATCTTTTTCCTCAATAGGTTTTAATTAATGAAGTTGTTGAAAGGAATTTTGTTTGCATAATCCCTCATTTATTTTGGCATATGGTAAAATCTTACAAAGGTATAGAAAACCAGGAGTGGCCCTACAGTGACAAATGTATGAGCAGATATAACATGGCCAGTCATGAGAGCAGTACAAGTTTCGGTATAATCCACAGTCAGCTGACCTAGATCAATAATGATTATTAGAACAGTTATACAAATTCACATTATCGGAGAACACTAAGCAGACCTAGGGATCATTAGTTAAATATGAAGCATCTATATTGATCTGACGACAGCAATAGAGTACATCTGGACAAAATATGGGGTTGAACAGTTAAATGACCAAAGGTTTCAGAAAAGGTGTACTAAATATTAGTACAAAGAAGAGCTCCAAAGAAATTATTGCTTTCATTAAAGTTTCAATTAACTCTCTCAAAAACTGAGAGAGAGAGAGACCCTTTATAATGGATATTTAATACGCCCATGGTAAAACCATGTTATTTTTAATTACCTATAAATACTTTCAGTAAACATTATCTTCCCAGGAGATATAAATGTCTCCTGTTCTTCCACCCTGGAAAATTTAGTATATAGTCTAGAAATTGTAGTATAGTCATGTAGTATAGTCAATAGTATAGTCATGTCCACTCATGACTTCTTTCATGAAAGTAAAGTTTCTCAGAGATTTCATTAGACTAGACTCTAAAAGAGGGATAGTTCTACCTTCCTAGAATGAGGCCCCATCTCTTCAGTACCAAAGCCCTCATCTCAAGTGAGGAAGTTGTCTTCTGGGACAGGACCATGGGTGCTGTTGGATAGGAATTGTTAGATAGGATAGCTATTGTTAGATAGGAATCCTAACAATCATTTTGTTGGAGCAACATGCAAGAAGCTATGCCAGTGTCTATGGTTTATTACTGAATCACTCCATAGTTTAGAACCATGAAGAAACACCAAAAAAAAAAGGAAATATTTTCATCATATATACCAGGAGTGGCACCAAGAGTCCTAAAAATATCTCTGTCTTCAAAATTACTGGAGACCATCAAAGCAGTGACTGTGCAGTTTGGCAAAGATGATAACCTATCACAATTTAAGGAAAGCCCAGAATTCTGCAATAACAAAGTAGATAACCTATCACAATCAGGTATATGGACCCATCATTATCTTCTTTTAATGAGAAGAAATGTTTAAGATAAATTACACAAGGTATTTTATTTTTATTTTAAATAAGATTAGAAAGGAAAATATAAAAAATATCATCATTTATTTTAAAAGATAGAAGAGGCTACAGTATAAGATAGATATGTAGTTCAATCATCTGTCATAAAAAATTGAAATCTTTTTTAACTGCTCTTTGGTAAATATACAAGCCTCAGAATCATTCTGGAAAATGCTGAAGAGAAGACATGAGAAAGTAAAATCACAGAAACTGTTTGCATATTACATGAAATGAGGAACAACAATTTTCTCATCTTGGCCCATGTTTTAATACTACTTTCTAAAAGTGTAATGTCATGGAAAGGAGTGAAGACAACCAAAGAAAATATCATTTAAAAGGAGGAACAGAAGAGGACATTTAATTGACATTTTTAAAAATTATCCCTTCCCACAGAACCCCTCACCTTGTGTTTGATTTATTTTACAATATTTCCATATGAATAGGAAAGTGAGTTATGTTTTTCTATTATACTACTGTTCCCATCAATGTCTTCTGTGTAGTATTCACTGCTTTGGTATTGTTATTTTATCTCTGAGCATGCCAAGGAGCAAATAAAATATGGCAACACACTATTTACAATAGCACTTAAAGGGCTATAAATGCATCTCTTGTGACCAAGGGGATAAATTGCCATAAAACTGTTCATATTTACTTTATTCCTTTTCTGTTGTAAGTATGTCTGAAAATCTCTGTAAAAGAAGTTCAAATAGTTACTCATTATATTTTTGTCATAAACCATCTTTATTATTTAATATTTGCTTTTGGTGCAAAACTGATGACAGGTTTGACAATTTCATGCAGTTTCCAAAGTTACTGAAAGATAATTAGATCTACAAGGCTGTAAATATTCTTATAACAGGGATTCTATCTAAGCTAAAACAATATTTCAACCAATATATCCTTCCTGCTATTAGAGTGTATCAGTATTTAGAGAACTCTAAGGTTTCTAGAGAAGAAAATATGTCATAATGCTGACAACAGTGCCATTATTCAGAAACAGGACCCACTTTGTTTATATTTAGCCATTTTCTAAATAAAAATATTATATTTAAGACATTCTGCATCATTTGATGCATTGTCCCTCCTTTCTATTTCTGAGCCTATTTATATTAAATTCAGAGAAACCTGTATACTTGTTACCATGTTAACCTATCTAATCACCATTCATAAACATGAGCAAACAACTAGGCATATCACTAGAGATGATTTGGGGACTTCTTTATGCTAAAAATGTAATCTCAGCATGAACAAACTCTATATCAAAAGATCATTTGAAGGATAAAATCAAACTTTAAAAACCAGTTCTGAGTGAACTACTATCAACCTCAGCTTGTTGGTATGGTAACCAGGACTCTGTTCCAGCTGGCTCCGTCTCCTAGCCCATAACTACATGCACACACTCATCTCCACATTAACCACCCTGGTTCCCAGACAAACAACCAACCACGGGGAGCTCTACTGCCTGGAACCTGCCCTCCAGCCACACCACAAGACTAATACAGCTTAGGAGAGGTGACTCTTTTACCACCTTCAGTAGGAGGAATGATAGGGAGCCTGTCCCCAAAGTAGTGTTTGTAGACCTGAAATACAATTATTGATGAAGTCTGTGTTGACACTTATCACTGTCTCTTCTACCTTGAGTATCATATCACTTTCAAGGACAATTCTGCCAATAACTATGTGCAAGGGCACTGCACCACTGCCGGGAATATCATTAACTTAAACTTGGGCAGAATTCACAACTTGGCCAATGAATTCACAGGTCTTTTAAAAATTGGTTTTCCACATTTTTGCTGTGGAACAAATTCTGAGTTTGCCTCCTATTTATGGAAAGTCTCTGTTAAATAAGGTAAGAAGTCCAAGTTCACATTTTCCATTTTCTTACACCTCAATAATTATAAGTAAATTCCAAGTCCCTACAACTCTACCCTCACCATATATACTACTCTGGATCACTAAGATTGCACATTACAGGTAGAATACATCTATATCTATATCTATCTCTCTCTCTCTCTCTCTCTCTCTCTCTCTCTCTCTCTCTATCTCTATATATATATATATATATATATATATATATATATATACCTATTTCTCTATCTATAATCTCTGTGTAATCATTTCAAATGGAAACAGGAAGTCAGAGGGTTATACAAATTTTTTTTTTATTAAGGAGAAGATGGATCTCATTCAACAATCTGTATGACTAAAGTCTTGAAAGACTTTTACCAACATGACTAAACTTATAAGGTGTTTTGCTGCCCATAAAAACAAAGAAACAGAATTAGAAACTCTTTGGAGAACCAAAATCTATCTAAGCAACCCACAGACCACATGCTAAACATGTTAAAATATAATTTTGAGCATCAAAAACTTGGAATGTTCTCTTTTGTTTGGCACAGTTTCAATTATGTAGGATTACCATCTCCTTTTCAATGGGTTCCATTACAGTACTTTGATTGAAATAATATTTATAGGATTTTAATAATATTGTTTATATATATTTATCATATTTACATAATGTTAATGTTTGATGAGGTTGATTTGTTTTCATTTTTTATATCAATGTTTAGTGAAAACATGGACGAATAACATAAAACTTGAAAAAATAAAGCAGAATATAGGATGGCATATTCAAAAGAACCTATGCACCCCAATGTTCATAGGAGCACAACCTACAATAGCCAAGTGCTGGAAGCAACCTAAGTACCCATCAGTAAATGAATGAGTCAAAAAACTATGGTACATTTGCACAATGGAATTCTATGCAGCAGAAAGAAAGAAGGAGCTCCTACCCTTTACGACAGCAGAGATAGAACTGCAGAGCATTATGCTAAGTGAAATAAGCCAGGAGTTGAAAGACAAATACCATATGACCTCACCTGTAAGTGGAACCTAAGCAACAAAACAAAGAAGCAAATGATCTATAACCAGAGACATTGAAATAAAGAACAAAATTTCAGTAACCAGCAGGGAGGGGGTTAATGGGGATAGAAGAGGAAAAGTTGTCAAGGAACAAGTATAAAGCATCCATGGACAAAACCAACAGGGGAAGGATTGAGGGTGAGAAGTGGGGGTGGGTGATGCCAGGGAAAGTGGTGGCTAGAGAATGGAGACAGCTGTACTTGAACAAAAATGAAAAAAAAACCAAACGAAGAAAATGAAAAAAAATACCTAGGCTGTTAAGGTCTTAAGTGGATTCATCCTTTCATAAGGCAATTTAGCAGCATGTACCCATGCATCCAATACACTTAAAAATGTTTCTTTGTCTATCCCAGATATTTTTCAGCTGTTTATTCTAGAAATAACTATTAATTGGAAATACTAATATACACAAAGATGCAAAATCTTGTTATTTTTTTTATAACAGCCAAATGTGGAAATGGCCTAACATTTCTAAACATAGGGGAAAGACTAGGTATATGGTAATAAATCCACTTAATTAAATTGTATGCAGCCACTAAAAATGTTTATTGCAATTCGGTAATCTTATTGGAATTACTGGAAAAATACTTATTACTTGAAGATAATCGGGAAAAAAGCAGGAATAAAGTAATATCTAATATTTCAATTGTTTAAATATCACTACAAGAGAACACTTGAAGGAACTACCCAAATCATGAAGAGTAGTTGTGACTAAATACTTATACTTCAGATAAAAGAGTTATTAACAGTTATATTTGTTACTTAATAAATGTAATAAAAATTCATTTTTGCACCCCCCATAAAACGATATGGCTGGCAGAATTGAGGAACCAGAAAGGAAAAGAAGAATGAAAGAAAATTGTGAGTACATTACTTTGTCATATGTAATTTGAAGTCAACAAGTACTCAGAAATTACATGAATCAAGAAATATTTGTTGCCCTGGCTGGTGTAGCTCAGTGGATTGAGTGCAGGCTGCGAACCAAAGCATTGCAGGTTCAATTCCCAGTCAGGGCACATGCCTGGATTGCAGGCCACGGCCCCCAGCAACCGCACATTTGATGCTTCTCTCTCTATCTCTCTTCCTCCCTTCCCTCTCTAAAAATAAATAAATGAAATCTTAAAAAAAGAAATATTTGTTGAAGAATATTACTTAAAATTATAAATATAATACTAGAAAACTCACAAATAATATAAATAATAATTGGGCACTAGAAAGGGAAAAAGTGGCAGTTAGTATGATAATCTAAAATCAGTAGATAATATCTAAAGTTAGTAAGTCAAAAAATAGAAATAAAAACATAAAATTTAAGGAGACAATTATAACCACAAATGAACTAAAGATGAAAGTTCTTTAAGGTGGTTACAACTGCAAATTGCAGCTAGAAGTGAGGACAAAAAAGGGAGAAAACTGTCATCTTTAAAATTTCATTTCAAATTATCTTAAGATACAAAGAGATAATACAGAAAGAAAGATAGGGAGATATAGACATTCCTCTTATTGTTTCCTTTTTACAAGAATACATAATGATTTCTCTTACAGTTATCTTCATACCCACATCACTGATTAGCTCTTCTCTATTGGCCCACTTAAGTAGAGCAGCAATTCCTCTTGGTTATTTTATGATTATAATTATTATCTGACCCTAGGTTTTATAGCATTTGGCAAAGCTTTTATGCACAATTTACAGAGGAAGTTATTATCCCCATTCTATAAGTGGAAAATTTTTGTTCCAGATTAGTTAAATTAGTTAGATTATTTCCTCCAACTATTCAATTTTGCAAAAAAAAAAAAAAAGGGGGGGGTGTGCCAGAAATTGTAATAGGCACAAGGGGTTCAACACAGATAGTTGAGTGGGAGTGGCCAATGGTAATCACACAAATACACATAGGATTAAAATTAGGGAGAAGTTATCCAAAGGACCAACATAAACTAATCTGTTCTAAATGAGATAAATGAGAGTTTAAAAAGCAAGGAAAGGGGAGACATTTTAAGGAGAAATATAGTACAGGCTACAGTCCTGAGAGATGGAGCATTGTCTAGTACATAAACTGTGACTGCACGGGCTGAAGCGAACAGCACAGGAGGGACAGTACTGGCAGATGAGATTAGAGAAGTAGCCAGAGCTATGCCATGTAGGATCTATAGGCCATTTAGACTGCCATCTTTTTTAAAAAAAATGTTATTGTATTTTTTCCATTACCATAAAGTCCCCTTATACCACCCTTCCCCCCTCAATCACCACACTGTTGTTGATGTCCATGAGCCCTTTTCCTTTTTGCTCAGTCCCTCCACCACCTATCACTTAGCTCTCATCCCACTCTCTATCTATCAGTCTGTCTCTATTTTACTTGTTAGTTCAGTTTGTTCCATAGATTCCACAAGTGAGTGAAATCGTATGCTATTCTTTCAATGACTGACTTATTTCACTTAGCATAATGTTCTCCAGTCCATCCATACTATTACAAAGGCTAATCCTTAGGACAACAAGAAGCCATTTAAAGGACAAGGAAATATAACATAACCAGATTTTCTTTCTAAAATAAAGATTGTGGCTACCATGTAGAGAAGCCAATATTTGGAGGGTTGGGGTATCTGTGCACATATTTATTCTCTAGGTCAAGTGTTATTTCCACTAGAACCACCTTTTGAGAGATATCTTTGTATTAAACAAATAAATCACTTATTCAGGTATGTCTTCTCTCCTCTCACTTCCAGCAGAATTTGAATAATTAAATGCCATTATCATTATTAAATATTGTCCATAACACTATCTTGAACCCAGAAGAAAATCAGCAAATCCTGGGTGAATAGATGAATATGTTGCTTCCATGTCACTTTTTAAATCAATATGCCAAAAGTTGCCATATATCTCTTTACTTTTATTTCCCTTCCATAGAATATAAATTATTTATCTTTGCTTTTCAGTTCTCCCAATAAAGAAAATGTGTCTTGCCTATCGTCAAGCCACAATATTGGAAAATTTCTGTAGAGTACAAAGGAATGACTTGTGAAGAAGGCAAGGAGAAGAAAGGGACTCTGAGTTTTCAAATAGTCTTTTACTCTAAGAAGGGCTTACATGATTGAAAGGGTTATGTGATCCTGCTGTTGGTATGATGAAGTGAAAGAAGGAGACACAAAATGCTAGAGGTGTGAGGAGGTAGCAAATAGTGAGTGAAGATAATTAAGTTAAGAAGGACATGTAAGAAGACACATGAATTCAAAAATTCAGGCAAAGCCCATACAGATAATAAAATATGGAACCATATAAGCATATGTATGCATGAGCACAAATATTTACACAAACTGCTCATTTAAAAAACCTTATTGGCAGTCAGAACACAGTGATTATACATGTGAAATCAACAAACGCCACCTAGTTGGTGCCAAAGAAAGCTGGTATTCCCTACAAGAGATTATGTGTTGAACTGCATAAGGGGGAATGAGGTATCATTAAAACCTACAGCAAAACTCAGAACAAAAGCAAATGTCAGGAGGCAGTAGATCAATTTCTCCTGAGAATATACTAAAACTGCATCTTCAAGTGAAATATACTCCACTAGCTTTGATCTCATAAGCCCCTGGTTCACCATGCTAAATGTGTTTATTTACATGAAATAGCAGATTTAAATACTAATTAATCACTTAAGAAAAGACCTCAATACATCAATTTGGTGCAAAAATGTTTAGGAAGCATCTAACATGAATATTCTTATATTTGCTTTTCTGCTGATGGTGTCTTCAACACCTACACACACACTTTTAGTTACCAGTGTGCTGGAACTATTATCCTTATTTTCCCCTTCCCACACATAATTGTATCCCTTCTTCCCCTACGCTTATTTCTCAGGTTGTAAAAAGATTGGAACAAAATGTCTTTTTCTATTAGCTTTAAGATTAAACTAATAAGACATACTTCCAGCTGAGAAAGTGTATTTTAGAAGTTCATGTTCATGGTTAATAATAGTGACATCAAGAAGACCGGATCATTTGAAATGGATTTATGTTAAAGAAACTCTTTTTAAAAAAAGAAATTTCATGTGTAGAAATGTTTCAGCATAAGATAACCTCATAAATTTACAAAGGACTTTGACTTTCGCAGGCTATTTTATGAAATACCTATACTATGTAATAGTATATAAGATTGAGACATATTTTGATTTTTACAAATATAGGACTGAGTCCTGAGTTTAAAATGTTAACTAAATTAACACCTCTATGAACAGGAGCCCTATTAATGATATGCCCACACTGATAAAGAACGTAGTCTTTTAGTTCCAGTTCTGTAGTGGCAGGACCTGACGAACAAAGAGGTAGGATGGTCTCTAGTGCAGGTCTCCAAAGTCTATCCCAGGGACCACGCATCTCCTTGAGGAAAATGAGCCAATTGCCTGAGAGACCAGGAGACCACCATGACAAAAAAAAAGGCCCCTGAATTTTTTTTTAATCCACAGAACACACACTATGTGTTTTATCCTTGGGTGGGAGGGTACTTATTGAAATTAGATATATCAATTAAGACTTTCTGATGATGAAGAAAAATACCAACTCTGATTTAACTAAGAAGGTGGGAAGTTCTGGAGAAACTGAACACTCAGGTTATTAAAAGAGCGGAAACCAGTGAAGCAACAGATATTTCTAAACAATGATCCTGTGTACTTTAGGGGTTTCCAACCTTTCGGTGTCTCTGGGCCACACTAGAAGAAGAAGAGTTGTCTTGCGCCACACATTAAATACATTGCAACACATAATCACAAAAAAAATCTCATAACATTTTAAGTAAATTTAAACTTTTGTGTTGGGTCACATCATAGGCCACTCTGGGCTTCTTGAGGCCTGTGGGCTGCATATTGGACACCTCTTAGAAAATGATCTTTCGAGTTTGTTTATTTCTGTGAAGAAAAGAATTTCTGGAAGTGACACCTGATTGTCCTTTGGTACATTACCTTTCTAGTCTTATAAACGTAAAGGCAGGTGAATTCAGGGAGTAGCTTAGTGCAGAACACAAAAGAAGCATCACCCCAGAGGAAGGAGGGTGCTACCAAAATGGAGAGGCTGGAGACAGAAATGCATCATTCATATGTGACTGCGGTAGCCTGCCTCCAATTGGTTTGTAAGAAACCTGCATGCCTTATACAGTATCCTGGGTTGGCCCTGGGACCAGGAAAGCACAGCAGGGTGCAGGTTTGTGACTTCTACGCCAAGACCACAAAAGTCACTGGAATTTCCATACTGCTCTGTTACATAGTTTACTCTGGGAAAAGCCAGCGGCCACGCCATGGGAACTCTCCAGCGGCCCTCAGCAGAGCCCTACAGGGAGAGGAACCGAGAGTTCACTTTAACATACAGCACCTACTTGCCAGCCCTGGGAATGAATCACCCTTGGAGTGCATCTCCAGGGTTACTCAAGGGTTCGGATGACTACCACCCCAGCCAGCATCTGATGGCCATTTCCTAAGAGGCCTGAACCAGAACCTGCCCAACCAAACTTTTGAAATTCCGACCCACAGAAGCGGCAAGAGATCATAAATACTGAGTGCTGTCTTAAACCAGGAGGATTTGGAATAGCTGGTTATATAGTGATAATAACTAACAAAGTGGCTTAGAAAGACTATAAAAGAACAAAAATTTGAAAAGTTTATGAATAAGTCAAATGAGCAGGAATTAGAGCATAGATTTAATTAATCAGATATTTATTAGTTACCTAGAACAGAGTGTAGCAGTATGGGCTTTGGAAGTTGACTGCTTCCTGTGCGGGCTTCAACAAATTACTTATTGCTTTGGGAGACAATACCATTTTTTATTTCATTTATAGAACGGAAATGGTAAAAATGACACTTGAAGATTAGTTGTGAGGATTATATAATATGATCCAATAAAACACTTAGAACTTTGAGTGACAAATATACAATGCTTGTATAATATGTAATGTATAATGTTTATATATTGTATGCATACCTACATATATATACAGGCACTGACATAAACCATATACTCATTTAATTTTTGTAACGACCTCATAAAATAGGCACTACTATTTTTCCATTTTACAGATGAGTAAACGAAGGCACAGCTAATAAGGTGTAAAGCCATGCTTCACATCTGAACAGTTTGTTACCAGAGTTTTCATTCTTGAAAGCACTGCCTAACTAATTAGGACATATTCCATGAATGCTTAAGAGATCATGCTAGTTGATGGCAGAATTAGTACATTAATTGTCTTTTTTTCTTAAGAAGTTTACATTTTATATAATAAAACATGATCAATAATTAAATCCAAGATTTTTTATGAGTATCTATGAGGAATATTTTGCTTTATAGATGAGAAATATGTTTTATTATGGAAATTGAACATTTTTAAAATGTTCTCTAAATACTAGCATTTGGGACAATAGCTTCACATAGACATGTTTTTGATAAAATAATTATGTATATATATTTAGGGGGTTCTGATGTAATAATGAGTACAAAACATCCTAAGTCTGTTCTAGAGTTTTCAACCTTTCCCTCGTTGTCGAGTTATCAGCCAGCACTTCTCATTGTTTTCCACATACACTTTCAGAAGTCTCCTTAACCCACCACTTATTGCATTCCTAATTTTCTTTGACTTGAGAGAAGAAAGGGCTGGGAATAGTAGGCTGGTAGTATACCCAAAAATTCAGAATGTGACCTTATTTGGAAATAAGGTTTTTGCAGACATATTTAGTTAAGGTGAAAGGAGTTTATACTGGATTAGTATGGGCCCCAAAACCAATGACTGGCTACTTTATAAGAGGGAAGGACACACAAAGATGCACAGAAAAGAAAACTCTTAGACAGAGGCAAAGATTAGAGTGATGCAGATATAAGCCAATGAACGCCACAGATTGCTGGAACCAACAGATGCCAGGAAGAAGCAAGAAAGGATTCTTCCCCAGAGCCTTCAGGGGGAGCATGGCAGTGCCAACACAATGATCTAAAACACCTAGTTTCCAGAACTGAGAGAATAAATTTCTGTTATTTTAAGCCTCCAAATTGAATAGTAATTAGCTAAGGCAGTGTTAGGAAATTAATACAACATTACAGAAAACTGTGTTAAAAAGGATCATTAAAATGCAGGAGGACACTTCTCTCTCAAAATGTGGACTGAAAAAGCCCTTCCCAGGAAAAAGCCTGCATGTCTGGTTCTTCTGAAGGTTTTTGAGGAGCTCAAAATCTTTAATTTCTTCTGGGCTTCAAGTAACAGACCAGAGAGTGACATTGTTAAATTTCCAGGAGAGCAAGGGAGACCTTTATTCCAAGGGCCCCTGCCTTGACTGGTAATAACATAACTAGTCCCTGAAATCTCTTAATTTCTAGAGGAAAATGAATGTGTGATTCCACCTGAGAATCTCATTACTTGAACCAAACACAAGTGACAATCTGAGGTCGGAGACACAACGTAAAGAATAGATCGGCCCCAGCTGGAGTCTCCAAGCATCACAAATGAGTCGGAGGCACATGCAACTGCTTTCTTCCCTGGTGGATGGTGTTAATCGGCAACAGCAGGTTAGATTATAAAAGTCAGTGGTGTGCCCTTGATAACTGAAAAGGATACTTCACAATTATGTATTTGGAACAAGCTTCTCTCTACATCATATTCAACTCACTGCTTATTATTAGATATTTGTAAAGAGGAGTAGCGGAATAGCAAGAAAGTCATCCCTATGGAATATGGATGGAATCTGACTTTTTTTCTATGAAGGTAACTAACATTCCTTGATTCCTAAAATTCTTCCATTGATTTTTGATGATTCACAGAATCACAGTGGAGTATTTTCCCCTAGCCTTTAAGCAAAGAAAATCTGAGGAAGATGCTATTGTTCAAAATAGCAACTGCTATTGGTAGCAGTTGCATACATATCCAAGGGACACAAGAATTGACTAAAGGAGCTTCCAGTGATCAAAGCTAGAACAGTTTGAACAACAAAATAAAGTAGTATTGGGTTACAATCCAAAGTACAAAATAAATATCTTTGTGTTCATACTGATACAAATAAATAACTGAATGAATAAATTGAGAAGAAGAAACAACTCTCCCATGCAGCAGTACATAATTTACCTAGTTATTGCATGCTCAAGGAGGTGATGCATAGTGGAGAAACCTGACAAATCCTACCTTGCCAGGTGACCAAGGTTTACATTAATCATGCTACATATGGACAGTACATACCCTTGATATGATGTAATGAGAATAGCATTTTATTTCTGTGATCTTCCTCCCAAAACCCACAGCCCCAGTCTAAGCATGTGAAAGAGACCAACCTAACTCAAAGTGAGGGACATCCTACAAAATACCTGACCATCACTCCTCAAAATGTCAAGGTCATCAAAAGCGGGGAATGTCTGAGAAACATTCTCAATCTAGAAAAGCCTAAAGAAACATGAAAACTAAATCTTATGGGGTATCTTCAATAGAATCTTAGAACAGAAAAAATATTAATAAGACAAAAAACAGATGGGTGTATGAAAATGCTCTGTATTAATTTTGCAATTTATTATAAATCAAAAATAACTAATTTTTATTTAAATACACATACACACACATATATATATCAAGTGTGTGTGTGTATTTTTTTCTTGCTTTGCTAGCTAGAGCTGGGTGGCTTCTTCAGGAAGGTCTCAAAGTTTAGCAACTAAATAAACCTCACAAAGTTCTTACAATCCCATTACTGTGACATTTTTACAGAAAAGATAAAGTGGGGACATTTAAGTAGCCTACCAAAGCCCCACCCAAACAGTGACAGAGCTGGAATTGGAACTCGGACATCTCAGTTCTAGAACTCATCCTCTTAACCATGATCCTATACTATCTTATAACGTGACAGTATATGCTGATAATATAAAACTATCCATAAATATATATTTTTTTAAGATTTTATTTATTTAGAGAGAAGGAAGGGAAGGGGATAGAGAGAGAGAGAGAGAGAAACATCAATGTGTGGTTGCTGGGGGTTATGGCTTGCAACCCAGGCATTTACCCTGGCTGAGAATCAAACCTGCGACATTTTGGTTCACAGCCCGAGCTCAATCCACTGAGCTACGCCAGCCAGGGCAATATATATATATATTTAAAATTGATAAATTATTTTAGAAAAGTTATTGATTACAAGGTCAACATAGTGTGAATTTTTTGTATGTCTATAAATTCACATAACAAACTATTAGGAAATAAAAGTTTAAAAGTTAAAAGTTAAAGTAGTAGATACTTACAGTATTATCAAAATTATGAAATATAGCAAGTCTAATAGCAGATGTGTAAGAACTTTACATAGAAAACATTTAAACATTTAGAGAAATTAAATAACTTCTAAATGAATGTAGAGATACAGCATGTTTCTTCATGAAAGACACTTAATATTATGAAGATATCAATTTTCCTCAAGCTTCTAAGGAGTCAATAAATTACAACAGAGTGGATGCATGTGTGTGTGACATTATAAATTATCCTAAAATTTAAATGGAATGCAATGGACTTGGAGTAGTCAAGAAACTATTCAAGATAGAGTAAGAAAAGTAAAGATTTGCTTTAATTCTTGCTATAAAGATTTATTTTAAAGTGGCATTTATTAATATAGTGTTATATTAATACCAAAATATATAGACCACTGGAATTGACTTTAAAAGAGCCCAGAAAGGAATCAATGCATATATAGACATTTAATTTACATTAAAAGTAACATTGTAGACCAATGCAGAAAAAGCAGACTTTTTTCAATAGCCCCCAACAACTGGATAAAATATGGGAAAAAACAAAATGTGCCCCACATCATATATAAGTATCAAAACAGTGTACTGTAGATAAGAGTGCAAAACACAAAACTACAGGGTGGGGCAAAAGTAGGTGTAAAGTGTGAGTATGGTATGTGAAACACAGGGTTTATTCTTGTACTATTTATTAATTATTGTATTATTTTCCATATGAACAATTGTAAATCTGCTTTTGCCCCATTGTACATAAATTTTGAAACGTAACATTAGAGATTTTCTTCATGACCTTAGGATAAGAGATTTTTAAGCAGGACACAAATAATACTAAGCATCAAAAATACATTTAAAAATTAGGCTACACAAAAGTTAAAAACTTAAAATTTTCAAAATATATCAAGAGAGTGAAAGGCAACCCTATGCACAGAAGAGGATATAACATATACATTTGAATGTTAAAAAAAACCTCCTACAAACTAGAAAGAAAAAGGGAAAATAGGAAAAAGTAGAACAAGTATTTCATAAAAAGATATCCTAGTGACCAATTAATAAGTGAAATATTTCAAAGTTTATAATTATTCAGGGAAATGAAAATTAAAATCACAAATAGATAGAACTAGAAACACTCTAATGGCTAAAATTAGTCTTACAACCATGACCAAGTATGCAGAGCACCAGCAACTACCATGCAGTGCTGGTGAGATTGTAAACTGAGATAACTTCTTTGGAACAGGGTGAAATCAGCTGCTAAAAGTGAATGTGTGCACACACTATAATGTGAATTTTACTGTAAGGTATGTGTCCAAGAAAAATGTGTGCACATGTGCAGCAAAAAACATCTACATATACGCATATTACTTATAAACATCTCAAACTGGAAAAAGCCCAAATACCTAACAACATTAAAATGGATGACAAATTGTGGAATACTCAAACAATAGAACACTACACATCAGTGTACATGAGCCAACTAGATCTACCTCAACACTAGGGCTGTGCCATAAAAATGGCACATTGAGCAAAATAAGCCAGAAAAAAAATAAACTATTTATTGTGTGGTTTAATTCATGTGGTGACTTCAGATTTATCCTACGATGAAAAAAAACTACAAAAAAAGAGGCAAGTAAATTTTATGAAAGTCAAAGGATACTTACTTTGGGAGCAGGTGATTCAGGGTTTAGTTACTGGTAGTGGACATGATGTCATGGTTGTTTGTTTTGCATTTTATAATAATTCATTGGGTTGTAAATTTTCATTTTCTATACACCTTAACAAAATATATTTTAATTATAATAATGCAATTTATTTTATTTTTGCATTTAAATATATTTGATTTCATATATTGAAAAATTGTGTAAGGCAACACTGCAATATTGTTTTTGTTTTCATTCCCAACTGCCATAAAACAGAACATGGATTTTTAGGACCCCACCCCCAGGTATGCCTAACTTGCAAAATATTTAATCAAAGAAAATGAAAGCAGAATAGAATTTTATACTAAGAAAAATATGTATTTACCAAGGATGACTAGAACTTTAATTACAAATTACACATGGTTTCCAATAAAGTCTTCTCAAAGAAGGCAAGACTATAATCACTCTCAGTACTATACAGTGTCCCCATCATGCTGTTAGACAGGATGGTAATTAACACGGTCACAAGAATGAAAGCAATGCTGAGTGTGTTTCTGACCCAGCTGCTATTGGCATGGGGTAGAAGAATTGAAAATATTGCCAAGAAAACACTCTCCTCCATCAAAACTGAGCTGACTCTGAGCCATAGTTCAGTAGTTTTATAAGAAAAACACAAACACGACTAATTGCTACCTAGAAAATTAATACAGGAAGCTCTATTCTGCATTTTGCCTATCATTTATGTGCAGGTGTTCTAAATGCCTGCCAACAGAGGACTACGGCATCTCAGGAAGCAGGAAAGAGGTGAACAACATCTTTCCAAGGACACAAAAGAAATAGAGGAACTGTCCCAACTGGTTTCAATCAAGACCATGTCTTTATCTGTAAGGCTTTTAATTACATAAGACTTCCCATTTTCTAGAAATTAAAAATGAAGGTGAGTATAACATCAAGTGGACGGTAGTGGGTCACTGACATGGTCTGAGAGAAAAAGCAGATGCCAGCACTCTCTAACAAATTGTGAAGGTGAAAGACAAGAAATGGACTGGATTACATTATGTCACCTGGTGCCTGACCCAAGGGTATGCAGAGCCTCAAGCAAGTGCAGTACTCCCTCCAACAAAAAGTTTGTTTAAAAACATTACAAAAAATTGTGGATCTATGGAAGATATAAAAAGCAGAACTGGACACAAGAAGGGTTTTAAGTACAATGCAGGCCTGAAAAAGTCTTGTCCAGCCTGGTGGGGAACTATAGAGGGAATATAAATCCCCTTTGTCCATGTAAATCATCTGTACAAAGGCAGAGGACAGCAGCAGAGGATGGGGTCAGACCCCATTAAACAGAAAAAACACTCAACTTTCAACAAGATTTTAGCAAAGAGTTTTAGAGAATGCTTCCTCATGTGAAGTCAAAACATGTCTTCCTGTTTTGCCTTGTGGATACAAGAAAAACTCCTTTGGAAAAAATCCTCATTTTTTAAGTTTCTACTATTTTAAACTTCTAGTAATTCTTGAATTTTTTAAATTTCTATTCTAGATGCCTCCTTCTCTCTCTTCTTAGCAAGTAAAATGTGTGGTTGATAATTTAAAATGCCCCTAGCTTTTACAGCATAATATAACATGTACAAATTTACTCTGTAGCACTGTACACATATTTTTGTCTCACATCTTGTAATAAAAGTGATAACATTTCTGCTGAGATTTACTTTTAGATTTCCTTGGCAAACATATATCTCATTTAATTTAGTCTTTTATGAAATGCAGCAAGGCTATTTATTCAAATTTTTGTTTTCTTTTATTTGTTAAAAAATATTTTTCTATGCCCTGCTCTGAAGATACCTTATCTTTTAGAAAACCACACAAAAAACTAAAAGATGTACAACAACCCCATATCAAGAATATAACCAATCCAAAAGAACCTATGCACCCCAGTGGTCATAGCAGCACAATTTACAATAGCTAAGAGTTGGAAGCAACCTAGGTGCCCATCAGTAAATGAAAGGATCAAAAAACTATGGCACATTTACATAATGGAATTCTATGCAGCAGAAAGAAAGAAGGACCTTGTACCCTTTGCAACAGCATGGATGCAACTGGAAAGCATTATGTTAAGCAAAACAAGCCAGGCAGTAAAAGACAAATACCATATGATCTCACCTTTAACAGGAGCCTAAACAACAAAACAAAGAAACAAGTGAAATATAACCAAAGATACTGAAATAGAGAACAAGCTGAGAGTACCCAGAGGGGAGAGGGGAGGGAATTTCGGGGGGAAAGGGGAAGGGTTTGCAGGAACAACTATAAAGGACACATGGACAAAAACTAGGGGTGGGTAGAAATGGGAGGGAGGTGGGGAGGGCTGGGTGGGTGGACTGGTATGGGAGTAAAAAAAAATAATATAATTGCAGTTTAGACGTTTGGAGTGTTCTGGGATGGTTCTATCGGGAAGAAAAGTAAATTTACTGCGTTAAGTTTATTTTCAAGAAAGTAATCATATTTCACAATGCAAAAGCAGTATCTTGCCACAATAAAAAACATAGTCATTATTTTCTTTAGTTTTTCTTTTTATGCTGGGCTTTAAAACTCATAATGTCTAATCAGGTAACTTAGGAATTGCTGTATTTACTTGCTGTTTATTATAAGCAAACCCTCTAATAATTAAGTGTTCCCTTATTTTTTCCTAAAATCTGGCACTTCAATAGTGACATTGAAATTTCTGCATTTCTAGTTTCATTGGTGTGTTGTGCACTTTCAAACACCATAAAATAAAAAAGCAACAAGGTGGAGAAGAATTTACAGTAAATATGACAAACCACAATCATATTCCTGAGATGCGGACAGAGTTCAGGCAGCTCACAAGAGTAGAATGGCAAATAATCAATAAACACCTGCAGGAAATGTTCTCCTTGGAACAGATGTATATTGAATTAGTGTAACATTATTTTTGCCCTATAAAGTTTAACAAAGATTATAAAAATGTAAGTACTTATTTAATAGGAAGTAATAAACTGGCTGGAGGAAATTTAAATTAGAATAAGCTCTATTAAGTAATCTGGCTATGTATCTCAATAGTTTTAGAGTAATTCATAACCTTTGATATAGTAATTCCACCCCTAATAATGTATTCAAAAGAATAATTGGACAAGTACAAAGGATGATTGTAGCAGATTTCTAAGTTTAAATTGTTAGAATTTAAAATTTTTTGGTAACCTAACTGTCCGAAATGTGGGTGCTAAAGTAAAAAGGGACTACATTTGATGAAATGCCATGCAATCCAAAACTCACATTTTTCAAGACAATAAATATGAGTAAATGCTCATACTTTGATTCTAAGAAAAGAAAGGGAAAAAACCTACAAACTAAATTAAAGACAAAAAAGCTAAATATGTAGTTTGACCAGCTTCATACAGAAAGTTCTTTCTCCCCTGAGAAACTGAGGGGAAAATGAATTGTCCTGAAAAGTTTACATTTTATTTAGTTACTTTTTATATTATTTTTTCTTATGTATTTTTTTATTTTTATGCAATTACAGTTGTCCCCCTTTTTCATCCCTGGACAGATCATATTTTACATCAGCCAAAAATGCATGCATGATTAATTCTGAATAAAAATATGGATTATTAGCTACAAGACTGAGATTCACAGTAAGACACCTATAGAAAAAATATTGTCTGCTGATAGTACTTATAAACAGTTGAAGTGTCTTTTTCAAGTTCAGCACAAAGAATATGGACCCAACTCTACACTACTCTGGTGGGACTTGGTTGGAGGCAGGACAAGGAGGTCAGAGCAAAGGTGAAACTCATGCTGATTCCTATGCAGAGTAATAAAATCTTCTGTCTCTGGCAGGGAGTCTCATGTTTTCTGCCATGATCCAGGAAAATGTGGAAGGCTAACTGGTAAGCTTGCAGATGCAATAATCTCTCAGACTTTACCTTTCTTGATAAACTTCCCAATTTAAAATTAATATTTTGGCACATATGACTTCATATGACTTTAAAGAGTGTTCTGTATTGGTAATACCTCTTAATAATAGTGAGCAATATAAAGATATTGATTCGGAGATGTCCCAAATTATAGTATAGTAGATTCCCTCCAAAGACTATGTTCTTTTCTGAAATATGGCTAGTTCATAGTCAAAAATAAAAACCCTGATGGAATGTTTTTTTTTCTGATATTATTTTCCAGCAAGAGCCTTGGACTTTGGAAGAATTATCTTTTCACTTGCTTAGTGTTGTAGTGGACTCCAGCATTCAGAGAAAACAAAATGGCAAAAAGAAGGGTAATTTGGCCATCCTTATCCACGTCCACTGCAAAGAGACGGTCACCCGAGTTACAGCACTGAAACTCTTCATAATTATCTCACTTTAGTTCCCTGGCAAGCTGAATATGGCTTGTCTTAAAATACACATTGGTCCATCAGAGCACACATCCACTGCTAACATAAAAAAATCACTAATCATCAGGAAAATGCAAATTAAAACCACAGTGAGATATCCCCTCACACTTGTCAGAATGTCTATCATCAATAAATCAATAAACCACAAGTGCTGGTGAGGACATGGAGAAAAGTGAACCCTCATGCGCTGTTGGTGGGAATACAGATCAGTGCAGCCATTGTGGAAAACAGTATGGGATTTCCTCAAAAATTAAAAATAAAACTGCCCTATAATTCAGTAATTCCATTTCTGGGACTATATCCAAAGAAAGCAGAGATGTTAATTCAAAAGAATATATGAACCCCTATGTTCATAGCAGCATTATTTACAATAGCCAAGATTTGGAAGCAGCCCGAGTGTCCATCAGTAGATGAGTGGAACATTTACACAATGGGATACTACTCAGCCATAAAAAAGGCAATCTTACCCTTTGTGACAGCATGGATTGACCTGGAGAGTATTATGCTAATTAAAATAAGCCAGTCAGAGAAAGGCAGTACCATACGATTTCACTTATAAGTGGAATCTAATGAACAAAATAAACTAACCAAATAGAAACAAAGGTATGCATACATGGAACAGACTGACAGCTGTCAGAGGGCAAGGGGTTGGAGGGCTCAGAGACAAAAGTGAGGGGATTAAGTAAAACAAAAACTTACAGACACAGACTATATACTACAGTGGTAACCAGCGTCACTCCAGTGAGTTTGATAAAAATTTTCTAAGTGTAATAAGGTGAAGGGAGTAAGAAGTTACAAAATAGCCAAAGGGATGTAAATTACAGCATTGGGAATATAGATAATAATATTGTAATAATTTGTATGGTGCCAGGTGCATACTAGAATTACACAGGCAATCAAACATAAACTATATAATTGCCTAATTATACCTGAACACAGGTCTGGCTGGAACTTCAGCCTGGGACTCCAGCCTGGGGCTCCAGACCTTTCCAGAGTCCACATTGTCCAGGCTGAGTTGCCAAAAACTGTAACTGTGCAGGTCTGGCTGCCTGCTGCTTTGAAAGCCAATACTCAAGAGGTAGTTGCTGATGGAAAGGAAAGTGGTTTATTTTAAGGTCCCAGACACCTGGGAGATGGGGGACTTGTGTCTTAAAGCCCAACTCCACAACTCAGTGGAGAGAGATTTTTTAAAAGAGGGACAGGGGAGCAGAACAAAGAGGTCAAGGAAGGATGTAGAAAAGTTCTCTACGTACAGACCAGCCCAGTATGTTCGCATTAGACAAGTGACGGTCTGGTGGGCATCATCCTGGTTTAGTCCTCCTGGATCCCCATCATCCCAGCTACACGTCATCCTAGCTCCATGGTTGAAAGTCAGCAAACCTCTTGGAGCTGGGATGTCTGAAAGGCAGAGTCTGTATCTTTCGAAGTTAGTACTTACCATTTTTATACCAACATTTTAAGCTACTGTCAGTTGGTTAACATGTTTATCTTCAAACTACATATTAGTCAGTTAGCATTTAAAGAAACAATGTCAAAAGAATGGTGTGGTGGGTTACAATTTTCCACCATTACATAACCACTGTGTTGTACACCTGAACTAATATAAAATAAAAATAAATAAACAAATATGCTTAACAAATAAAAAATGTCAAGATTAAAAAAAAGATCAGTTTGATGACCATTGAACTTTCATTTCCCATTTTCCTGGAGGGAGTTAGCTGCACCTGGGGATGTTTATAAACATCAGGACTAGTGGTGAATGTTGGGTTCCCTATCAAGGGCTCTCACAAATCCCTGAACTGGTTCACCTTGAGCCATAAACATCTTACCTACTTTCCTTCCATAGCATCTTAATTTATCTTCTTGATTTCACCACTGCCTTACAACAATCTAATCTAAAGATTGCCACCAGGGTGATTTTAAACATGAATTATACCATGAAGCATTCTATAACACAAATAGTTATCTAGGATACATATTCTGTAACTCTTAAATGGCTTTTAATCAATAAATCTATATAGTAAGTTAAGTCACTCAGTATTCAGCATATATTTGGAGCACATACAAGAAAGGAATACTGCTCAAGGTTAAACATTCTATGATTATTTCACAGAGGTTTTATTTATGGCTGAGGGGAACATTTTTTTACACCTGCTTCTAAAGCTTTCCAAGGTTAAATCATTGTGTTTCTGCTCTTTGCTTAAAATGAGTGAGCCTCAATTGCACATTCATCTAGATGCTGGATCAAAACCCAAATTATATTTTAACTAGAATGTTGCTATTTACCACAGGAAGCCTCTGCCCACCTCCATGCAGAGATAAAAGGTTTCTATTAAACACAGGTTGTTATCAAACTTCTCAACTTGAAATTTTTTATTCCTTTCAAAACACAAGTTTTACACTTAACAACTCAGAAAAACTGTAGCCCAAGTACGTGTCAAAGAGTATAATCACACAATCACTGCTGATCAATAGCTATCATAAACTAAGTTGAACAATCCTATTTTTGAATGAGTGTCTGAAGAACAGATGGTCCATTCATTTACCTACTTTAAAGTACCTCCCTGGATTTTGCCACAGAACTCTGAAACTTTTGGCTTGCTCCAAACCTTAATGTGAGAGAAATGCAAGACATTAGGCTATTACTTCATTTTGATACAATTGTTTAAAATACTAAACTATATTTCACTAATAATGATAGCTTATTATATGTTAACTGTGCTAACCACTATTCAAAGAATCACATACATAAGATTTCATTTAATCTTCACATGAAACATTCCAGTCAGACACTATTATTTCCCCCATTTGAATAATGAGGAAGCTGAGCTGAAAAGAGATTGAGTAATTTGTTCAAGGTCACTCACTTGTAAATGATGATATGAAAACCTAAACCTAATTTTCAGAGCCCATTCACTTACTCATTACAGAAACAACTACTTCTGTAATTACTGTTTGGCCATAGTTAGAAATATCTTTCATTATATTTATATGGCGTTCTCTCCATGAGGCTCACGGCAAGAAGAGCTCCTTCATCTCAGTAAAAAGGAAGGTTAATCTCCGTTGGAGCCCTAAATTCTTTAAAATGGTAAAATGTATTTCTCCAGCACAAGGGACTGCTAAAATGAACTGATAGTCAATGGAGGTTTAACCAAGAACAAAGTTCATCCCTGAGAAGAATGAGATTCCTAAGTGAGATTCAACAGCAGATCATTGTACAGGTTTAAAAAAAAAAAAACATGCAAAGGACTACTATGCAGCTATCCAGGAGACTTTAAGACTAGCTAAGGAAACACAAGAGAATTCAAGATTTAAATATCATGAAAGAATCAGGACAATGAGCTCCAATGCCATCAACTTCTTTCTCCAGTTGGTGTCTGCTTCTCTCTAGATCTTCCTCTTCTATGACATTTCCACAGAGAAGCTTTATCTCCTTCACAGTCTATGTGATGAAACAAATACCAACAACCCATGAGTCTTCCATATTATGTATGATCTTGGAACCAAGGATAAACTGACTCCAATTTGTAACTGTATTCATAAGTAATGAACTCAATAGCTCAAATGGACCAAGGTCTCATCTCCAGTCCAACCAACAGTGATAATAAAGAATTCAATCATGTAGCAATAATATGGCAACTCTCACTGAAATCATGCAAATGAATGGGAAGAGCATGTCTAGAGAAGAGATTTTTAACCAATGTTTCAAAAGCTAGGCACAATGGGATAAAATACAACTAACAAACATAATTATAATCAGCATATACCCACCCTATTTTCTTTATCTCCAAAATAATTCAGGCATTTCCTTTCCTCACTCAGGAACTCACCATGATCGATTCTGTAGGGTTCATTTAAATGCTGTGGAATATATGGAGGCTGCTAATAATCCTTGGAGGAATTAGTTGCTCTTGTTTTATGTCAATGGCAACGTCATTAAGAAACTCTTTTAGACATATTTTGGCAATATTTATCAAGAAACCATTATTATCAGGCATACATTATCCCTTTAAATCTTTATGAAAGAGGAGAACAAGAATATAAAATAAGAACATTAAAGTAAGAGAAAAAATTCAAAAGGAATAAAAAAGAGGAAAAAAGATAAACAACGGTGCACATGTCAGAATCACTGGCTCCGTTCACCATTCACGTTCCACTGTCTGTCACAGAGCTTTAGCGATTTTGCCTGCTAGGTGTCTGGCATGCACTTCTGCACGTGCTCAGCAGTCTTGGTCTTAGCTGAAACCTTAATGCCTCTTTTGCACCTACCTCAGATTTTTGCAATATAGTTTTATAAAGACAGTTCCTCCCTAAAAGATATTTTAGTATCTATTCTTAACATTACTTAAGAGTGTAAAAGACTGATAAAACTAAATTTCAACCACAACAGGAACAGGCAGTCATAGCCACTGCTGAATTGATTTTAAAACTCAAAAAAAAAAGCAATAATTCTCAAAACAAATGCGGGAGTAAAAAGATTCTGAATTCAAAATTGTACCTGTGAAGTGACTGCAACCACTTAAAAATGCATGAGTGCATATGAAAAATAAATGCCTTAAAGAAACAAGAAAAATGCTAATGGAATATATTAAAATGGTTTAATATATGGATTTTGTTGCTATTATTATTTCCTTTGCATAATACATACATTTAAATAAAAATATGGTAAAAGAGCAGTTACCAATGAGGCAGAGTAAGTGGATCATTTACCCAGATCCTTGGGCCACCACGGGGGGCTCACACTGGGAGATCCTCAGTGCAGCCTCAGGCCTCATAGCCCAGCCCCATCCCATCAAACACCCCACAATGTGGGCCTCTGTGTTGTAAGGAATAATTACAATAATAACTGTGGTTCATTTTCAGAAGGAACAGAAACTTTTCTACCCCTTGCCCACATATTCCTCTTTTTCTTTCCAGCTCTTTAGGGAGATAATTCCACTAGCCATGCCACTAGGTTTCTAAATACAGACCTCTGGACCCCCCTTCCCTCAGAAGGCTTGAAGGCACGTACATTATGTAACCTAAAAAGCATGACACAATTGTTCAAAATCCAAGTGAAGAGCAGGGAGAAACCACATTTCTCCAAAATCCCTATCAAATGGTAGTTCCCACATTTCATCATTTTTTTCCTGGGTTTTGTTCTCAGTCATTCCTCTTCAAACTGTTTATCTTTAAAAAATTTCAACCATATCTCTCCTTGAATGCCATTTTCTGACTTATCAAAGCATTTTAATATTTTTGGCAATTTATTTGACACAATTAGATGTTTAAGCTGATAGTGGTTGAATGCTTTGAAAATTAAGATTCCTATTTGATAGCCTTTCCAGTATAACCTCCTCTCTATGTATTTATAAAAAGCAATTTTACGTCCTAAACTCCAGTTTAATAATTCTCTTTGGATTGGAAAGCATTCCTCCCTTATAAAAGCTAAACTAAAATAAACCTAGTGTATACTTGTATAAATAAAAAATCAAAACCAGACTTTAAATGTTGTTTCTTTAAAATTACATCTGACTCAATTGTTTGACTCCATCATTTTTATCCTTTTATTTTATCTTACTTTATATTTGCTGTCTCTCTTTTGACAAAAGGATAATGGAAAAGAGAGAGAGGGAGGGGAAAGAATGCAAGCCTACACTTACTGAGCATAGAAGCAGAACCAAAATAACTTCAGCTATTACATTCTTTGTAGTCAAGGGCCTTTTCCACCTCCACCAAAGGTGATTTAGTTTTAGACCAGGAATGAGTTTTTCTGTTTGCTTTAGAAAATTCTCTCGCTTTAACTGGGACTGGTGTGTATCTGGTGGGAGGGGGCTTGAGGGGGTGGGGTTAAACCCTATCTATTCTGAATGTTCTTGGGCCGAATTACAGAGTTTAAGTTCAATGAACCTAGGACTACACCCAGCACTATTCTGCATTTAGAATCTTACAAAGAGAAAAAACACAGGTAGTTTTTTATAGCCTCACATGCATCTCTTTCTGTTTGCTGATGGTTTTCCTAGTAGCTCTCAAGTTATTTTTAAACCTTAAAAAATATCAAAGTACTGACACCTTTTTCAAGGACAGGTAAGCCTTTAGTCTTTCATAACATGTCAGTGAATTTACTTGAAACATGGTTTTTATTATAGATTGGCTGTGTTTTGTGATGCTAGGCTGTGAATCTGTTCATGACACGGTAAATTCTCCATTTGGGGAGATTGGGCACATTCAGTATTGAAGTAGTTATTCTACAGGCATGGTCTTTCTGTAGACATTAATATTGTAACCCTTAGTATGCCACATCATGCCTGGCAACTAACCAATTCTGAAGCAATCTCTGTGGTGAGTCATCAAATTACCATGGCTGGCTAAAACCACCCTGGAGGGTATAGAAATATGAACATACCACCTCTTTTCTCCTCTGCCTCTTTCAATGCTCTGAGAAATAAACTGGGAAAACAACCATAGTATGTGATAAATTTGCAATGAATAAACTGATATCTAACATGTATCACCATATAAGTACTTGTATTTATTTGGGCAATACTGAACCAATTTACTTTTGGAGATACTTCCTTTTCAATATTCTAAAAAGACTGATTTTCACATTTTTTACAAGTTATAGTTTACATTCAACATTATGTTGCATTATTTTCAGATGTACAGCACAGCAGTTAGACAATCACATACTTTACAAAGTGTTCTGAGTATGTAGACAAAGAAACCCAAAACACCAATTTGAAAGAATACATGCACCCCTTTGTTCATTGCAGCATTATTGACAACAGCCAAGAAATGGAAGCAACTGAAGTGCTGAACAATAGATGAGTGAATACAAAAAGTTGTGGTACATATATACAATGGTACCTTATTCAGCCATAAAAAGAATGAAATCTTACCATTTCAACAGACTACTTTTTTTAAATTGAGGTAAAATTAGAAACATAAAAATGTGTCATTCTTACCATTTTAAGTGTACGATTCAGTGGGATTAAATCCATTCACAAAGCTGTACAACCACCCTCACTATCCATACCCAGAACTTCATACTCTGTACCCACCAAACAGTGAATCCCCATTGTTCCCTCCCCCTAGCCTCAGCTAACCCCTATTATACTTTCTGCTTCTATGAATTTGCCTCTTCTAAATACCTCATATAATGGAAATAATACCTTTTTTAATATCTGGCTTATTTCAAACTGTACAATGTTTTCTGGGTTCTCCCATGTTGTAGCATGCATCAGAATTCCATTCCTTTTTAAAGCTGAGCCATATTCATTATGTATATATATGCATTCATTTGATGATGAACATTTGAGTGGTTTCTACCTTTTGACTATTGTGAATAATGTTGCTATGAACACTGGTGAATGTGTATCTGTATTGTTCACTGCTTTCAATTCTTTTGGATGTATACATAAAAGAAACTGTTGGATCATGCTGTATTTCTATGTTTAATATTTTGATCAACTGCCATTTTGTTTTCTATAATGCTGGACCACTTTACATTCCTATCAGCAATGCACAAGATTCCCAATTTCATGACCGTGAAGATGCTTTACTCCTCCCATCTCACCCCTCTGCACACACACACACTCCCTCTCCTTTTCTTTGGCAAGCGTGTATTAATTATTTATGGTTGGGAAGACACCAGGGTAAGTCAAGGACAAATGAAGCATTGTCAATATTCTTTGAACAATAATATTTAAACAAAAAATAAGTCTGAATACTGAGAGGATCTTGGACAGCCCAAAATTAAAATTTTATGTTAATTGTCTTGTAAGAAAAAATGTATTGTTTATCTGTCTAGATAATTTGCATTTATGGGGATTGTTTCTTTGTTTTATTCTTGTACACATTATTTTTAGATCCTTAGAATATCAAAAATTAAGAGCATAACAATAAACATTAATAATATGCTTTAGTGAACAGAATGCAAATTTTGTGACCTGTTTTCATCTGCTGAAAATATAACAATATTAGAAGATACAAAGAACAATATAGTTGTTATAGGTACAGTTATTTTTAAATGCCTACTGCATGGTAAAAATTGAGGCAAGTGCTTAAATATGCTATCTATAAGTTAGAGACTGTTATGTCAATGCTAAGAATAATGAAAATGAGACTCAAAATGCTGGAGGAATTTGTTCAAGGTCACAGAGTAAGGATACGGGAGAGCAAAGATTAAAACTCAACCTGAGTTTACAGGTTTGGTATCAAAAACAACATTTTCATTTTGACAGTGTCTGGCAGTGCTTAAATACACAATACTTATTATCAGAGGAAATAGTAAGAAATAGTTTTCAAGCTTCACCCTGGCTCCTAGAAGTAACTGACACTAGTCCAAGTACCTCTACACATAGCTCAGAGCTGCTGGAGTAGAGTTACATCACTATTCTTAGCCAATTCAGGGTGCTATTATGTTTTACTTCTGCAAGATCATAAACCTCACTGAATATTGTTGCTCTGTATATGCTTAATACATAAAAGTTTAGTTATTTCTACTTTTCAATAGAAAGCTCAACAGAATTGGAACTAGAACGCTTAATCGATGTTAGGAATTTCATAAAGTTTAGGGAAAAAATCTATCTAATACATTTATCTGCACATAATAAAATCTTACTTTGGCTTCACATTTACTTGGAGTAAAATCCCGAATCCCTTACCTCTGCAACCCAGCTGGCTCCCACATCCCCCTCCAGGTTTACAGGACCCCATTGCTGTGGCAGTAACACATCCAAGGGAGGCAGCATTGTTCATGAATAAACTATGTCCTTTGCCCTGTAGTCTCCCTGAATAATATTTTCATTCTTCTTATACCACATGTGTTTTCTAAGAAATTGGTCCAATTCATCTAGCATTGTAGTTGCTTATAAATATCCTGTGATAATCATTCTTTCAATCCCAAAAATATTAATTTTACACTGTTTTGGGATCAATCTTGCTAGAATTATATCCACTTTATAATCTTTTTGAAAAACTGAGTATGACTTGGTCAACTTTATGCTTTTCCTATTTTATTTATATATATATATATATATATATATATATACACACACACATATATATATATTTATATATACATATACATGCTATGTAGTACTTCCTTTCTTTGACTTTAACTGACTTATATTTTTCTAGCTTCTGTGATGAAAACCTATCATTAACAGCTGTTATATACATTTGGAGCTTAAATTTTCCTTTAATCACTGTCCTCTACAAATTTTGATATTTTATGCTTTTATTTCTATTAAATTCAAAATATTTTGCAATTTATCTTTTGCAAGAATAGACTCCATATACTCACCCTCCAACACCCTGTGTGCTACTGTTGTGATGTATTTTATAGATTTTACATATTTTATATCAGCCTATATTATAATCTTCAAATTAAAAGGCATAGATTGCATTAAATAGTTAGGTATCTCTTTAATAAATTGAGAAGAAATCAGACCTTTGCATCCACCCTCACTGAAGCTCTTCATCACTGCCCATATGCAGTTTGTAGCTGGTGTCATTTCCCTTGATCCTCAGCATTTCTCACGTTTCAGGTCTCTCTCCTGAAAGTAAATTATTTCAGCCTTTGTATATGTGTAAATATCTATTTGGCCTTAATTTTTTATTAGAATAGTTGGTATAAAATATTGAATTTACCCCTTTACTTTCACTGAGTACTTAAAAGTTATCCTTTCATTGCCTGCACTTTTTCTCATGAGAAGACGCAGTCATAATTTGTATCATTTTTCTCCTTTATGAAATTCACCTCTCTCCTACCCACAACTGCTTTCAAGATTTCTTTCTTTGCTTCTGATCCTCAGTAATTTGACTGTAAGGTGCTGGGAGTTGTCTTTATGCAGCTTGCATCTACTCAGTTTTACATTCCCAGAGCTTGATGCTTTTCGGTATATTTGGGAGATTTAGCCATAATTTCTTTAAATATTTCTCTCCTCCATTTCATCTCTTAACTCTTTGTAAATTCACTCACACAAATGTTTAGCAGCTTGATATATCCTATAATATAATGAGGCTCCACGAATTTTAAAGGTGTTTTTCTCTATTCTTCAGATTGCCATAATTTCTATCAATTTATTTTCAAGTTTGCTGACCTAACTTTTCATTTGACATCTTCTATCTGCTATAAAACCATCAGCAAATCTGTACTTCAGATACTGTACTTTTAAGTAGACTTTCCATTTTTTATAACATCCATTTCTCTGCTGAAATTCTTCATCTGCTCAGAAACATTCTCTTTACATTCTTGAACATATCCATCATACCTCACTTAAAGTTCTTGACTTCTAAGAGTTGAATCATTTAAAACAATGTTTCCACTGTCTACTTTTGCTTTTGACTGTAAGCCACATTTTCCTATTTTTTTATGCCTGCATTAACTTTCAAGTGTATACTGCACATTGTAGATTTTACATACTAAAACTCTGGATTCTAGAATCTTTCTCTAAAATGTGCTAATTGTTGTTTAGAAAATACCTAAATTACTTATTACATCTCTTGAACTTGTGGAGGTTTGGTTTCATACTTTGTTAGGGTTTATTTCAGTTGAACCATAGTCTTAGGAAGAATGATCACTTTTGAGGAAATAACCATTATTCCTAAGTTACGGCCCATCTGAGTTTTCAATTAAAAGCCCTCCTCATTTAGGCAAATTTAAATGTCAATTCCTGTTATCCATGTAATAGGCAGCAATTCAAATCTTTGCTTAGCATTTTCAGCATGCAAGCTGTTGTTTTACCCTACATTTCTTGGAAACTGCCGTGTGCTTGCATAGTTCAGGGATCAGAGAGGAGTTCGTAGGCAGCTCTAGAGCCTTTCCCTTCTGGGACTTCTTCCTTTTCAGTATTTCCCTCTTCAATTTCCAGCTGTTCCAGCAATCCTGATCTCCGAACCTAACCACTTAAGCTTTTAAAACTGTGGCTTCCTGCCTATTTTAGCTCCCCTACTCAAGTCTCATGGACTCAGATTGGCCCTTGGGAAAAAAAATATATACTGTACTTAACCAGTGGGCTTTTTTTATTTCATGGGTCAGATAATTTACAGCCTTGCATGCTTCGGGCTATTCACCAGAGTCTTAAAGTAGTTGTTTCATTTTATATCTTATCTGGAGTTTATAATTGCTAACTGTAGGAGAGTTAGTCTGATATTAGGTACCCTGCCATTACTAAAATTAGAACTACATAGAGATTTATATAAAAAGTACATGGCTAAGAGCACAACAAAAACAGGCCTCATAAAATGAGAGACATAAAATGGGTCTGTTAGAATGATTGTGTTTTTAGAACATGTACCTTAAAGGTCGAATGAAACATTTTTAAATAAATGATTAATAAAGATTCCTGTTGGAAACACAGCAGGCAATTAATAAGTATGGCTAACAAAGAAAGGGTGGCAGCTTTTAAACTTATATAAAAATAACCATGGAGAAAAGACACGGTGAAGCAATCACAAGAGTCCATAATGACCGTCTACTCTAAGCTCTTATTTCACAGATCATCAGGAAGAGGTTATAACTGAGTAAAGTATGCCCACGTGGTAGATCCACATACAGAACCACAAGTTCCACAGCTCCATCTCCTCTCAATCCCTACATTGTTTATAAACAGGGTAAACCTATTTCACAGTCGACTCTATTCTCTATTCAGCAGTGTAGCCATACTGATGGCATCATATTTCTCTCTAATTTTTGAAGAGTAGTTAAATAAAAATAAGCTGCTCAAACTCATGGTGATCCATAAATAAGGGGTATTTGGTAGGAAGCCTAAGGCCCAGTTCTGCACCACCACTATACATGCATGTAACAGGTCTGTGTTGTTCGTACAGATACTGTTAGTTCTTAGAACGAACAGGTCTATAGTTGCCTGGCTAACTTCTACTTGGTAGGGGAAATTATTATATGTATAGAACATAGAATTACAAGTTTTCACAAGATATGATAAGAACTAATTCCATGCTTCCAAAGGGATTCTGACAGAAAGAAAAATGTAAATAGTTCAGGTAAACAATAGGTATCAGAGCTCTATTAGGTTGGTTCACAGAGAGAGGTAGGGAGAAGAAAACGCAGAGGCTAACAATACTGAAAATCCAAGTACGTATTTGGCAACAAGAATTTCTTTGCATATGTGACTAGCCTTCACCTGGAAGAAAAGTTCAGGACCATGACTAGATCCTATGAAATAGTTTGTAGTCTAACGGGGTGACCAGCTTCCACTATTCTTCAAATTACCTTCTCCGGGATCCCCACCTCGACTCCTACCCCATTTTAAATCAGGCTGAGACAGTCTCCTCCTCTGAGCTTCTATGATTCTCTGTGCATCTGCTGTCAGAGCTCAGTCCAACTTATATTAGCTGTTTGCTTCCCCTCTTCCCAGATTATTACTACGAGCACACAAAACACTAGATTATGAGGGCCTTGAGAACACAGACACTATCTTTCATGTATCCCAAAGATCAACACAGTACTTGTCAAGTTAAATGCTAAATCATTATTTGCTGGTGATGGATAGATAGATGGATGAATGGACGGACCGTGTCTTAGTCCACTACAGATTACCCAACAAAACTCTATAGACTGGTTGACTTAAACAACAAGATTTAATTTTCTTACAGTTCTGGAAGCTAGAAGTCCAAGATCAAGGTGTTTCAGGTTTTGTTTCTTCTTAGGCCTGTCTCCTTGGCTTGCAAATGGCCATTTTCTCTCTTTGTCCTCACATGATCTTTCCTCTGCTCATAAACATCCCTGGCATCTCTACACGTGTCCAAATTCCCTCTTCCTATAAAGATACCAGTCAAATTGGGTTAGGGTCCACCCTAATGACTGCGTTGTAGTCATTAGGGGGACCTTAAGGTCCCTGCGGGACCTTAATCATCTCTGTAAAGGTCCCGTTTCTAAATAACATTACATCTGAGGTATTGGGGATTCAAGCTTCAACACAAGAATTTTGTGGGGACACAACACAGCTCACAACAAATGGCATAGTGAGACTAGTCCAGAGTCTCAAACGCAAGATCACATGTCAAAACAGAGAAGTCTGTGAACTGAACTTCAGGGTAACCGAGAACGTGGTTCTTCAGAAAGAAAAAGGAATATGAAATTTGGTGATTGAATACCTAGGGTCCAGTTGTAATTAGCTTACAAACTGAACATAGCACTTAGATAAATCACTTAGTACTTCTGGATAATGAGTTCCTGAACCCCCAAAAAGGGGTTTATAACACCCCCAAAAAGGGGTTTATAACACTACTCGCTTTTTGTCACAAGATTGTTAGTTATGAAGATAAAGGAAAATAGGTGAAATTCTTTGTAGACTGTACTGTAAACACTAATTTTTATTTTTATTCATGTGTGTTTTTTTTTTTTAATCATTAGCAGATCTAAGGCACAAGACCAGGGAGACTCCTGGACTCAAACCAGTGCTGAGCATGAAAGATCCACAACCTTTCAACACACCTTGCCCTATGCATCTCTTCTCCTTGGCTGTTCCTGAGTTATATACTTTTAAAATAAGCCACTAATTTAGTAAGAGTTAAAAAAAAAAAAAACTGGAGCTGAAGGCTGAAACAGCAGCAAGCCTGACAATGAAGGGTCAAGGTTTCATCTGGGAGTGAATCATTTTTGGCCAAAAGTTGGAAAAGAAAAAGAATCCAACAGCTCCTCGGCCAGAATTCTTTTGTATTTTGGATCGATAAGCACCAATTAAATATTTTTCATAGGCATTGGTAAAATATGAAGTTGTGGAGCAAAGCTGGTCAGAGGCATGTTAGTTAACCTTGCCTAAAACGTTGTAACCATTCCTGGCGTCAGCTCCTCGGGCTTCACCTCACTGCAGAAGACAAGCTTCTGTTAGGAGTCATTTCATGCAGCTGTCAGAAACTGTTAGGTGCAGCTGCAGCAACAACAAAGTAGTACTTTTGCTGTTGCTGTCTTTTCATTTGTCTATCATGGAAATGAAAGAGTAGAAAGAGTTTCATTCCCTTTCAACTGAAAACATTAAAGTCTGACAGATACTGACAAGTAATCTTAGAAAGACAGTGCCAGAGGAACTGTTGAGATTATGGAGTCCTCCACCTTCGTGTTACAAACACAAAGGCTGCACTAAGACACCTGATTAGGTCCCAGGCAGTGAGTGAGAGAGCCGGAGTGGAACCCAGTTCTCCCTCCTAAGTTCTGGGCATGCGCCGTCCACTTCCCCACACGCACGCACGCACGCACGCAAGCACAGCCTTGGTTCTCTGAGCCTTGGAAAGCACCCAGCCCGAAACGATCACAGACTGGTAAAACCATTTGTTTAACTCTCCGAAAGTACATATATGATCATTGAACATAATTACTGTTTTGTTATCTTTGAATAAAATCTCTATAAAAATAAAATCTCTATAAAAATTGGTTTTGCAGAATCACTTAATTTGCCACGGATGGTATTTTAGTCTCTAGGAATCCCTGTCTTAATTTAGCCTTTTTCTGCATCAGTGTTTCTTTAAACTGCAAACCACGTACAACAAGATACTCAGTGACATCACCTGTATGCTTTTCTGCTTTTTCAAAATATAGGTAAATACTGACACCCAGTGGCAAAACTTGTTAGTATCTGCAAAATGAAGAATTTCAATAAAAAAGATGCTAGTCAGGGCACTGTTGTGAGTAATAGCAAAATATTTGTGTCCACTAGGCACATCCTCACTAAAGTAAAAAAGAAAAAGATTGAATTTCTCTCTACTTCATTTCAATGAACCATTTCTAACGAGAAGTAGAAAGTTATTGTCTCATACAGTGCTATTAAATACTGCCATTTCATTTTACTTGTAGGGACCCTTTTTTCACTTACACTAGTCTAAAAAATTCATTAAGTGTTAAAATCGTTTTAAAAGCTGTAACTATAAACACAAGCTAGTTTTTTTTCATTGCTCACCTAAACTACATTTTAATGTTAGCAGCACTTTTTCAGCAAAGTCCAGACAAAACCCAATCTATACACATCGGCTTGCAGGTTGAACGTGCACATGTTCATTGAGTGAGAGGCCAGTAGTAAGTGAGATGATTATTTCTTCGCTAAATAAACATTTCTCTTCCAAGGAATGTAGACTGGGGCTCTGAAGACTCCCGAAATTATTAAATATTTTAACACATGAGATTTCCTTCGTAGTGTCTCTTAACTAAATGCAAAACTGTAGTGTCCTTTCACATCCTGATTGATGTTATAAAACAACTCTATTTTTTTGGCTTATAAAGTCACAAAAATTAATCCCCCCTGGAACACTCACTAAAATAATTTCGTGATTCACATTTTCACATTTTTGTATAAAACATATGGTGGACTTGCTGGTGACATACAGCCAAGCCACAGCTAAATTTGACTGTTTGGTCTTAATTTAGCCCAAACTCCTATCTTCTAAGAAGTCATTTTGTAAGATTACCTTCTCATTATTTCTAGCACAGCAATAACACTTCATTTCCTTTTCAGGTCCATGTTCCACAGACTAGAAATTTACTAAATTCTGTGTGTGCTCGTGTTTGTATGCATGTGCTCATGTGCATGCAAGTGAATCTTCGACAAATAGCAAGAATCTTCTGTATTGTATTCAAAGTTCTTTCAGTTATTGCTAGAATTTAAAATCTACATTTTAAAAATGCACATTTAACCCCGGGTGGGTAGCTTAGTTGGTTAGAGTGTCGTCCTGATATGCCAAGGTTGCAGGTTCTATTCCACTCAGGGCACACACAAGAAGCAACAAGTGAATGCATAAGTAAGTGGAACAACAAATTTCTGTCTCTCTCTCTCTCTCTCTCTCACACACACACACACACACACACACACACATCAAAAATCACATTGTGTATATGGGCAATAAGTATTATATAAACTCTCAATTAGGGTAACTGAGGTACCAAAATACTCTGGAATGAAAATCTTGGTAATATAAACATAAACTAATTTAGACAAAAGCAAAAGGCAAGCTACAGCATCAACTGAACCTGAATATTTACAACTTTACTGTGATGTGGTTAAGATACAGGAAAATTAATTCTGACTTTGACAGTAATTTGTCTGCTCTGCCTAGTTCATAGGCACTCATCAACTGCCCAGATTGTTTTGCTGCATGTGCAGTAGATGGTTCTTTTGTGCATAAGGACCTATTTACCAATTAACAAAATTCCTTTTTGTAAAATCTGACAATCTGTTACTTGGGTTTCTTTGCAGTTTTTGACTCCTGTTTCCGATTAAATGGTTATTCATTGAACTAATAATATTAAGGTCACTTAGTTTCCCTGGAATATTAGCATAACAAAAGGATGAATAAAATACATTAACAGTTGATTTAACTCTAAAGAATATGTTCAGAGTAAATTATTCCACTTTTGCTGCTCTAATTTCCCTTATAGGACCAATACCCAGTAAACAAGTCATTGAATTTTATAACTGGCAAATAGAACCAGAATATACAAATATATTATCTTTTCATTTAATCTGAGGTTGCATACTATTATAATCTATTAGAATGCCACTATATACTATTGAAGTATATATATTAAATGCCTGCTAGGGGGACATTGTATTGACTATAACTTTTATTCAGGATCATTTATATGCTTTGTAAGAACTAGAATTCATATCAGTGAACTGGAGGCCATGAATCATTAATCTGCAATGTAGAATAATTATCATATTTATACGGTTTTGGTTAAGCAGGTAAAGAAAGTGTGGATGACGTGAAGAGCAATGATGGCAATAGTAATGATGGTAGCTTATATTTATTGAGTGTGATGTGCTAGCCATTGGTCTAATGTCTTTATATTAATCATCCTGGATAATATAATCCTATGAGATAAATAAGAAAAAAATATGCTTAACAAGGTTATGTGACCAAGGCCACATACGCGCTAACTGGTAGAGATTATAAATCGAAGGTCACACAGATGTTATGTGGTAGAGGTCATGAGTCCAAGTCACACAGATGGTAATTGGTGGAAATTATGTGTCCAAAGTCAGGTAGGTAATAAATGATAAAGGCTAGTTATTCAAGGTCAGATGAGTGGTGACTAGTAGAAATTATGTGTTCAGGGTTACATCAATGGTCAGTGGTAAAGGTAAGGTATTCAAGGTCCAATAGACGATATGTGGTAGAGGCTATATATCTAAGATCACAAAGGTGATAAGTGATTGAGTTTCTATAACTTCTGTTCTCTCCTTAGTAACCTCAGGGCTCTGCCTGGGTGACTGTGGAGGACCCTGCTGGTAACCCAAAATCGATTTCTCCTTTTTATGGCACAGTAAGAGAGTTATAACTGACACAACTACCTAACAAGGATTTCACCTCCCAGTGCCCCTTGTGGACAGGTGCGACTCAGCGGATGGCTTCTCACCAACAGAATGCCATCAGAAGTGACACTTGGCACTTTCAGTCCTGGCCTATAAAACCTGGCACTAAGGGGTAAGGAAGTGCCTGGACCTACCTTCTCTCAAGCTGGTGGAGACAGTGCCCAAGGGGGTCATCCAGAATCAAGGTGGGGGAGGCTGGGCCTCTGAAGGGCTGCCTAGAGGGGGCAGTGTGCCCGCCTACAATGCTCCCCTCAGACTGTAACATAAGAAAAAAGTCCACTTTATTTTTCTTTAAACAATGAAAGAACTTTAAGTTCTCTTCATTACATCAGTCAATCCTTACCTTAACTATAATAAAACAGTAAACTTTCAGTTGCCTTAAATACTGAAATTCTAAATTTTAATTATAAAATTGAAAAGATGGTAATTTTATGCCCCAAAATTTAAAAGCAAAGAGAAATTATGGTTTAGTAAAATTAGAATCCCCAGAACTAGACTTCTTTCATAAAGGTGGTTTATAATGTACATCGGTTCCGATATTTACCTCCCTGAATTGTAACAACCTTGTCTTCCTTTATATCACGGCATTACTAAGTATAACCTTAACATCCCCTATTATATTTCCATAGACTTTTAATCCATACCATGTTAAGTGAAAACTGTAATAAAGAGATAATGCTATTTTGTTATGGATAAGAAATTGTGCCAGATCAATTTTCTAGCACCTGAAAAACTTTATGCTCAGAAGCCATGGCTGAACTGAAAGAGATTTTCTTTCTCTAATGCCAATCATCTGAATTTTAATGAATATAAAAAGGGCAACATATTGTGAGAATAAATTGATTTATTCTTCACCCAAATAGCAGCTTCCAGTATGTAGCATAAGAAATCATTTACGTTATAAAAAAACATTTGATATTTTCTTGTTGAAATAGTTTCTTATGGAAATTGCTTAGTTTTGGTGAAATGGGAGCAAATGTCTCAGCATGTTCCACATTATATAATAGTACCCAGTCCATCATTAAATTCACAAAGGTTTTCAAGTTCTCCTGTGGGTCAAGGTATCATAAAATGTGTAAGGCACAAAGGAAAGGGCTGGCAGAATCACCCTTCCTGTTTACAAAACTTGGTACAAATCAAAACAGTATGGTGTTAGCAAAAGGACAGACACAGTGACCAATGGAATAAACAAAGAGCCCAGAAACCCAAATCTTCAATGACAGGACCAAGACCGTTCAAAGAAGAGCAGTCTTTCAACAAATGGTTCAGGGGACATGGATATCTATATGTAAAAGAAGGAAGCAGATCTTATTAAACACCATATTTAAACAATTTAACTCAAAATTTGCCTAAACATAAAAGTTCAAAATATAAAATTTTAGAAGAAAACATCAGTCAAAGATTTGTGGCACTGGATTTGGCAATGATTTCTTGGAAATGACCCCAAAGGTACAGGCAGCAACAACAAAAAAACAAACAAACAAACTGGACTTCTTGAAAACCTTTAAAATTTGTACACATCAAAACACATTTCAAAAGAGTAAGAAGGAAACCCACAGAATGGGAGAAAATATTTATAAATCACATATCTAATAAGGGATTGATGTCTAGAATAGATAGAGATCTTCTAAAACTCAACCATTAAAAAATTCATCAATCTGATTCAAAAATGGGCAATAAACGTCAATACCTGTTCCTCCATGATATACCAATGGCCAATAAGCACATGAAAAATGCTCAACACGCCCTGGCTGATATGGTTCAGTGGATCAAACACCAGACTGTAAACCAACGGGTCACCAGTTCGATTCCCAGTCTGGCACATGCCT
Source organism: Phyllostomus hastatus (assembly GCF_019186645.2). NCBI lineage: Eukaryota > Metazoa > Chordata > Mammalia > Chiroptera > Phyllostomidae > Phyllostomus > Phyllostomus hastatus. Next base: position 27,566,335 of record NW_025333709.1, on the reverse strand, counting down.
GGGCTGCAGGCCAGGTCTCCAGTTGGGAACACTTGAGAGGCAACCACACATTGATTTGATGTTTCTCTCCTTTTCTTTCTCCCTCCCTTCCCCTCTCTAAAAATAAATAAATAAAATATTTTTAAAAAGGAAAGAAAAATACTCAGCATCACTAAGCATTAGGTAAATGCAAATCAAAATTACAATAAAATTGCATCTCACATATACCACAATGAGACACCACTTCAGATCCATTAGGATGGAAGATATAAAAAAAGAAACCCCAAAATAACAAGTGTTGATGAGAATGTGGAAAAATTGGAACTCTTTTGCATTGTTGGTGGGAATGTAAAATGGTACAGCCACTGTGGAAAAGAGCATGGCAATCTCCAAAAACTGTTGAAATAGAATTACTAAATAGTTCAGCAATTTTACTTCTGGGTATCTAACCAACAGAAGTGAAAGCAGAGTCTCAAAGAGACAGTTGTATAATCATGTTATAGCAGAATTATTCACAATAATGCTAAAGCATGTTAGCAACCCAAGTGTCCATAAAAGGATGAATAGGTAAGTAAAATGTATTATATGCATAAAGTGGAATATGCATCAGCCTTAAAAGGGAAGGAAATTCTGACATGCTGCAACACAGATGAACCATGAAGACATTACACTAAGTCAAGCCAACCACAACAAAGCACATTGGGTATGACTGCACTCACATGAGGTACTTATACTGGTCAAAGCCACAGAGACAGGAAAAAGAACAATGGTTTCCAGTTGCTGGTAGAGGAGCTATGGGAGTTATCACACAGTTGATGTGGAGTTCCAGTTTCTCCACTGAGGTATTATACGATGTTCCATGTGCAATCCATGATTCTACCGAAGTGCTTTTTATAATCATTGGAAATCATAACCTCAGGTCAATAAATGTATGAAGAAGCAACTTCATGTAATATTTCCCTTCCCAACATTCCTGAAACTATGTTCTATGGCAGAGGTCCCCAACCTTTTTGGCATCAGGGACTGGTTTCATTGAAGACAACTTTCCCACAGATGAGGGCATGGGAACTCAGGCAAGCTTGTGTGGTGTGTGTGTGTGCAGGGGGGAAGACATGGGGGTACAAGGAGGAGCTCAGGCTCTCATCCAATGCTCAACCCCTGCTGTGGATGACGGGGTGGGGCTGAGACAGGAAGGGGAGCTCCCGTGGGCTTGGCTCGGACCATACTTTAAAGGCCAGGGGCTGTACCATTCCTTGGCCTTGGATTGGAGACCCCAGTTCTATAATAAGCATGATCATAAACACTTCATTCCTCCTTCAAGCATTAATGACATTGTTTATAAGAAAAGAAATATTAACAAAAACATATAATAAACATGAAGTCAAAACACATTATGTGTGACTTAAAATTCATCACACTGTCAAAATCCCGATTTTTAAATTGTTCTTGTGATCATTCAGAGGTAACCTATTCTGGCAGAACCAGGCAATCTCCCCATGTCTTTAAAAGTATCATGCTCTGAACTTCAACTTCTTACTAGGGTTTTAGCTATGCTGTCACCTTCCAAGATTTCAGGACCCACATTGGTCCATAGTGTGACCCACAGGAGCCCTGTCCCACACTCTGGCCCTTATTCAGCCCCATCCCAACAGACTCCCTGCTGGCAGTTATCCGCCATCACTTTGAAAGCCCACAGCTTTAACATTTGGGACACAGAAAAGTAGAACCTCGTACTTTTCTTCTCAATGACTTCCTCTGCATCTTCACAATGTCATAATCAACATTTATGATGTGATGTACAGTATGGTCAGGATAGCTAACAATACTGTATTGTATATTAGAAAGTTGTTAAGAGAGTAAATTTTAAAAGTTCTCACGCACACACAAAAAGTAAATATGTGAGGTGTTGCATATATTAACCAGCTTTCTTGTGGCAACCATTTTGCAATATATACATATATTAAATTATTATATTCTATACCTTAAACTTGCACAATGTTATATATCAATTCAACTCAATAAAGCAGGGTACTTTTTTAAGTAGAATATAAAAATTCTGGTTTCATTCTCCATTTACTGGTATGTTTCCCAAGGACACATGAATTCATTGTTTTTCAAAAAGGAGTTGCCAAGAATAGGAAGTGCGGGGTGAGGTTAGAGCCCTCCTTCTGCTTCAGGTAACGGGCTTTAGACTTCAACAAAATGTGTCATGTGAAGGAAAAGTGCTACAAATTTTAACAGGTTGAAAGTTACTGTTTACTTATTTTTGCATCCCCTACTGTTCCAAACACATCCCTTTTCCCTGCTGGTGGGTAGCAACGTGTATAAGCTGAAATTAGTATAACGTGTAAAATTGCCTTCTACCTGCCAGAAGGTTATAAAATAGAGGGTTAGCAAGAATGAGGAAACATGTTCAGTCATTGGCACATAGTATTGATAATAGCAAAATCATTTGCTAAAAATAATAGAAGCAGCAAGCCAGCAAAAAAAGAAGTATTGTTATAAAAGGTATTTGGCAGCGATGGGTTCAACCTGGATAAAATAGCCATAAAAAAGCATGCTCAGAACTTTCTAAAATAATCAGAATGCCCCAAAATAAGCAGCAAACAGAGATGTGAGCAAATGCTACATTGTAATGCTTAGTCACTCCTGCACTCCGAACCTGAACAAACATCCATACCTATTCCATTTTAGGCCCCTATGTTGGCTTTACTGCTATGTTAGGTAAGGTAATGTCTCCTCGAAATGGTCATAAGCGAATTCCCAGGACGTTTGAAATGTCATATTACATGACAAGAGTTACAGTTAAGGGTGCCCATGAGCTGAAGTTAGCACAAGGAAATTACCCTGGATTATTAGGTGGGCCAAAGTAAACATAAGGGCCCCTGGCATGCAGAAGAGGGGAGCAGCAGAGTCAGAACCAGAGAGCGGGCAGCAGGAGAAACACAGCTGGCCTTGAGGATTGAACAAGGCCAGGAGCCAAGGAATCCAGAAAATCTCTAGAACCTGCACAAGGCAAGAAAATGGCTTCTCCCCGAAACCTCCAGGAAGGCACGCAGCCCTGCCAACATCTGGATTTTCACCCCGGGCACCCCATTTCAGACTTCTGAGTCCAGCCGTAAAATAAGGAATTGGTGTTCTTTTGTTTGTGGTAACATTTTACAGCAGCAGCAGGGAAACAGTACACCCCCCAAATTTGTTCCAACGTCCTCAGATGCTCAGAAACTGCTCCTTCCTTAACAAATATGTTTCTTATTTCAATCACCTGTCATTACTCCCAACTCTCCTTAATTGTCAGATGATAATTATAATTTCATACGATAGCGATGTTTTCTATAAATTGCTTTGTCAAAACAATTACTGGGAAAGATACTGCCAAAGACTTAATAAATATTTAAGTCATCATTACACAGCTATTTTAATTAATGCCACTCAGACACCAATTTAGAAGCAAAATATATTTTTAAATCCTCAAATAGCACACAATTATTTTTGTGAGATTTTTCAGAAGACAGACTTGTTGCTTGTGCCCTGAGTGATCTCTTCTTTGAGAACAGACTATTTAAGAAAATTAGGCACCGTTTGTTTGATCTTCCAAGGATGAGGATGCTAAGTGAAACATAGAAGAATGTAGAGAGTAAAGGTGATATCTCACTTCTAACATGATTTCACCAAGATGTTTAAAATGTGTTTAAATGTCTGCAAAGGTCAAACACAAATGGGACTTGGATAAATCAAATTAATGTTCATGGGTAGATAGTTTCTGTTTCAAAAATGCTTTCATTTCAGTACCTTATACAAAATGTGAGACTGTTTTTATCTAAACAACAAAAGCAAACAAACAAAATAAATCATCACCAGATAAGATTTGGCAGTGTATTATGAATCCCTCTAAACCTCGGGATTTTTTTTGTTTGTTTTTTTGTGTGTGTTTTTTTGTATGATTTCACTAGCCTACACCCCACATGGGTTAGTTCTGAGGATATAATGAGATAAGGCATTTAAAGCAATTTTAGCTGGCCAAACCAGTTTGTCTCTCAGTTCCTATAGGCCAAACAGCAAGCTAGGCACACAGGAAAGAATAGAAAACAACTCACAACTAATGTACAGTATCAGACACAGAATTCTATGTGGAGCCATGGCTGACTCTTGAGAGCCATCCTGCCGGTTCAGGGACTGTAGCCTCATTAACAGACGGAAGGGCCCCACAGTTAGAGCTGAGTGAAGAGGCTCTGGGGCCATGAGCCACTGAGGAGGCAGACCTTTCCTCCCAGCAGGAGCGCAGCCCCTGCCCCCCTCACTTCAACCTGCTTGGCCCGGAAAGATGGCTGGTTAGTCAAAGACAGGTAAGATCCCTCAAGGAAGGGACAACCTAAGCCAGGAACAGCTGCAAAAAGGGCCATCAGGGAATGACTTAGGGGACTATAGAGAAGGGGCAGAAAGACCCTCACCCCTCAGCTTTGTCACTGCCCAAGTCCTCATTCTATCTGTAAGAAGTCTCCTAATCTCTTGGCTGCTTTGTTCCCCCTGCCTGACTCAGCCTGAAAACAATGCCAGAGATAGCTGCAGCCTTTTCCTGGAACAGATCAGCTCCTGGGGACAAATCAGGCCAGAGAAAGAATCTACATTGTTTCCTTTGAGGCTTGCTCTGCCCTGTTGGTATGAACGAGACATTTGAGGTCAAAGCATAGGGAGTGAAACTCCCTGCTTCCTGATGCACACCTCAACAACTGTCAGCATATCTCACCGACCCTGACCAGAGACAATCCCTGTTTTTCTTCAATTATTATCTGTAGATGATGTCAGTTTTTCAGGACTGTAGCTTTTTGGACATTGATTGATGAGCTTTACGTGCATACTTATGTATCCCTGTGAGCTGAACTCAATAAATACCCAGGGAAAGAGGTGCTAGAGGCTCTTCTCTGAGAGGTTAGCCAGCATTTTCTCCCCAAGCAGATCTTGTCTTGGAAGCCTCATTCCGTCCATGACCGCCAGGAGGACTCCGCCTGACAGAGACACCCACAGCTGACACAAACTGGAAAATGGGTGGCAAGGTAACTCTGTCTGTAGGGAATCAGAATGCCTACTGTGTGCAGGCACTATGCATATTACATCATTTAACCCTCATAACCATCTGGAGATGATCTGAGATACTGATGAGAAAGAGAAGAAATCAGTTAACTAACTTTTCTAAGGCTTGAGAAAAATTAAGCCATAAAGCTGAAATGTATTCACCTTTCATTCATTTAACAAATATTCAGCACCAACAGTACATAAGTCATGGTTACAGATTCTAGGGCTATAGTAGTGAACACAACAGATAAAAATACCTACCTAAATAAAAATGCAAACACACAGAGTCTGTCCATAAAGTATATAGCCATGTACTACGAAAAATAGACCTTTATTGAAGAAGATACCAGATACAAGAAACATTGTACATAGGACAATACTGCCTCAGTCCCCTTCAAAGTAGGCACCTTGGGATCTCACACAGTTCTCCCAGAATCTCTTCCACTGCTCAAAACACTCTGCAAAATACTTTGCTGGAATTGCCATCAGCTGCCCCATCGTATTTTCCTGAATCTCATTGATGGTCTGAAATCTCTTCCCTTTAAAAGTTGATTTTAGTTTGGGAAAAGCCAGAAGTCATAGGGCACCAAATCTGGGCTATAGAGGGGCTGAGGCGCCTGGGAGATTTGATGTTTCTCCAAAAACTCTGCATAAGAAGTGATTCATGAGTGGGGACATTGTCCTGATGAAGCTGCCAATCACCAGTTGTCCATAGCTGTGGCTGTTTTTGGGTGACTTGTGTCTCTCAAATAATGAAGAACAGTGAGGTAGTACTCATTAATTGTTTGGCCAGTATTTGTGATGGACAGCACCTTCCTGATCAAAAACCACAGTTAACATGTTTTTGATCCTGCTTTGACTTTGCTGCACCTTCTTTGGTCACGGAGAACCAGGCGACTTGCATTGGGAAGACTGGACCTTCGTTTTCAGGTCATAGCCATTGACCCACGATTCATCTCCCATTGTGGCCTTCTTGAGGAAGCCTGGTTCCTTGGTAGTGGTTTGAATCATGTCTTTAACAACTGAACAGAATTATGTTCCTTGTGCTCTAGTAGCATAAGCTGTGGAATAACATTTGCCATGACACATTCATGCCAAGATCCTGCATTTAAATCTCGGACACCGTGGTTTTGGAATCCCCAGATCAGCTTCTAGTTCTCACACTGTCAGCCGCCGATCTTTGTTGATTGCAGCCCATACATGTTCAACATTCTCAGGTGTTCTGCTTGTTGCAGGCCTTCCAGAATGTTGATCCCTTTCAACAGATTCTCAGCCATCCTTGAAGCATTTGTGCCACACTTCTATTTGTGCTGCAGTCATTCCATTGTCCCCGAGAGCCTTCTGAATCATCTGAATAGTTTCCATGGTGGAATGTTCAAGCTTCACACAAAATTTAATGCAGATTTGTTGCTCTAGTCGCTCAGTTATTTTGAATGTGACAGCCACACAGTACACATGCTCACTCAACAGCATCTACCACCCCCAACTGACAAGTACAGTGAAGTCATCCTTGTTCACACATGTGCAACCCAGTCCACTCTCCTTGGCTGCCAGGTTGCATTGATGTCGCACACACCATTCTCATAATATTACTAATGGCTGGAGTTATTCTGGACAGATCTCTGTATATAATGGTAGGTAGTGATAAATGCCCACAAAACTAAATAAAACTTGGAAGGCAAATAGAAAGGGGATGAGATTGAAATTTTAAATATGATAGTCATGTGGAATATGTTAAGTTTGGCATGCTTGTTAGACATCCAAGTATATTTATCAAGTAGGCAGTGAATATGAGAGAAGGTGACATATTGCTTAACAGGGAGGGAGTTGGATGTGCAGACATTAATGGAGAATGCATATAAGGCTGAATAAATAGTGAGTATAAAGTTCCAGAGACGGTAGGGTGGGATGGCTGAAGTGCAGTGAAAGCAGGGAAGTGCAGCAGATGATGAAATCTGTGTAGTCATGGGTAAGAGGGAAGTTCTTATAGGACCTTGTAAATCCTAATCAGGTCTTTGACATTTGCTTCTAAAAACAATGAGGTTTTTGACCCTAGGAGGGCATGTTTAAACAGGATCACTTTGTCTGCCGTACTGAGAACTACCTGAGAAGAGGAAGCAGGGAGAGTGATTGGAATGTGTCTTCACTAAGCCAGACAGAAGGTAGCACCTTGTACACATCCGATAACAGCAGAGGGGAGGCGCGTTGTCAGCTTCTCGCTGCATCTGCACATGGAGCCACAGGATGTGCAGATGCAGTGAATGTGTGGCATCACAGAAAGAGGGTAATCAAAAGTGGCAGCAAGTTTGGAAGCCTGCGCAGCCAGAAAGGTAAATTACCATTAATCTTTGGGCAGAAGAGATTTAGACATGATACGCTTGATATCCTCATTAGACATTCAAGTGTATTTGTTGTATAGAAAGGTGGAGATATTAGGCTGGAGTTTCGGGGAAAGTGTCTGGACTGGAGAAATGGATTTAGATAGCATTAACATATAAATTCATTTCCAGATCTGTTTGATTTCCAAAGCCAGCTTCTAACTGTTACGAGCAATTCTCCATTGGATTTCTACATGTCTTATATTAACTTTTCAGGTGTGCAAACATTCTTGGAAACCATAATGAGTGTTTCCATCCAGGTGAAAGGACAGATTTGTTTCCTGATCAAGATAACAAATGTAATGCCTCCCTTGGCTTGCAGCTTGCAAGCGTCTCTTTATCAAGATTGTTTTCTTTTTAGTTTAGTGTTCCTGAGCTGTGATGCAAACTCTGGTGTGTGCAACGTTCGCCAGGACCCCTTCTACAGCATCCCCCTGAGAAGAGGGGAGAGAAAGGGGAGCCGGTGCAATGATGAAGCTTATGCTGCCAGATGCCCCATGAGTAATAAGCGATCTAAATCCATTTAAGCTCCTTGTTTCCATACTGACTGAATTTATGGAAATGTGGGAAGTCCATCTAGCAGCCAAAGTAATAGCCGCTGCTTAGAGACTGTTTATCTACTTAACAGTAACAACTATTTTAGAGAAACCACTAAAGATATTGCAACACTGGCAGACGCATGATCTAACTTCAAGTTTGAAATTAAAATTCCTCTATTACCCTAGGGAAAGTTGGACTGAAGAAGAAGTGGGAGTAGAAGCAGGTGAACCAGTTAGGCTGTTGATGAAGTCATCCATGCAAAAAAATCGATAAAGGCCCAAAGGTATCAACAAAAGGAACTGCAAGAAGGAGGCATATTCAAGAGATACTTAGCGACAATCATTTGCCTTCAAGTATCGTTAGCAGTTTATGCTAGAATAACTTCAACTGTAAGTAAGATAATAATTTGAGGCCATTTTCTTACATAAGAAGGATGGAGGTGGGCACAGTTGCTCCACCCCTGCCGGACTCTCTGTTGACTTTGCCAGGCAGTTCTCTTTTCCGTGGTCTCGAGCAGCAGCCCTCAGCATCACGTCTGCAAACAGCAACGCCTAACCTGGAAGGGAAGGAAGAAGCCCATTGCACAGGACTCTCTTTGTTTTTAGTAAGAGAGGAAGTCATTTCTCAGAAACCCCTAAGCAGGTTCTGCTCAGGTCCCATCAACAAAAATTGGGCCAAATGTCCCTGCCTCAAGCGCAAGGAAAGCTGAGAAAATGAAATCTGGCCCCTTCAGCCTCTATAATGGGAGATAGGTTCCAAAAGTAGCAAAGAAGTGTTGGAACTGAGTTGTTGGGAGAGACTACTAAATGCTGATTAGATGTAGAGGCTGAAAAATAAGGCAATGTCAAAATAACTGCTTAGACAAGTGGCTTAGAGAATTGTCCAGATAGCACTGCTGTTCACTGAGCTAAGTGAGAAGAACAGGTTTGGGTGGGAAAAGACTGAATATTTTTTAGCCCTGGCTGGTGTGGCTCAGTGCATTGAGTGCTGCCCTGTGAACCAAAGGGTCACCGGTTCGATTCCCAGTCAGGGCACATGCCTGGGTTGCAGGCCAGGTCCCCAGTAGGGGGTACTCAAGAGGCAAACACACATTGATGTTTCTCTCCCTCTCTTTCTCCCTCCCTTCCCCTCTCTGTAAAAATAAACAAATACAATATTCTTTAAAAGATTAAATCTTTTACAACACATTTGAATTTCTTAGTTGGAAAGCCCAGAACTCAGTTTGATAAAATTGAAAGCTAAACTAGAGTTTTAAGTTTAGGACAATATAACTGAAGTCACATAGTAAAAGGCTTTGTCTACAGACAATGTGTAAAGTTACTGCAAAAAAGCTAAAGGGGAAATCCTGGAAAAAGAAGCTCATTTGAGAAAACAAAAAGGAAAGTCCATGAATGTAATAAAGCAGATGGGGGCAACCTTTTAAGGTGGAGGAGAGAGAGGTCAGTGGTACTAAGTGCTTCCCAGAGCCCAATTAATGAGAAGATTAAGAAGAGAAGTGCCTATCATTTTTAGCAACGCATTGTGTCCTGGTGACTTGACCATTGCTGAAGAAGAAACACACCGGGGTGGGCAGAAGTGGGTTCACAGTTAATATAAGACAATAATTGAATACACGAAAATACAACAATAAACCCCATGTTTCATGTACTCACAACTGTAAACCTCCTTTTCCATAATCCTGTGTATAAGGAAGTAGTTAAAGAAAAATGATTTTTTGGTTATTTGTTATGCTATTTACTTTTTAAGGAGCAACGTGAGCCCATGGGGAGAGAGTTGGAAGACAGCGGAATGGGAATGATCTGCGGCAGATACACGACTGTCATATACAATTGTCAGGAAATGTCTGTGCCTTGGATCTTCAGAGAATCTGCACAGCCACCTCCCCAGAGTCTAGGAGGGTCGACAGACCTGCTTCTGCCCCAAGTATAGCATGTGGGAGGCCACTTCTCCGATCCCATTCCTTCCTTTTCATTGCTACTTTGTAGTCTGAAGAACACATTTTCTTTGTCAAGGGTAATTTTCTCATGCTTAATCTGCTACAAGTTTCTCACTCACAAAAATGAAGGAAAATGAAATTTAAGGAATGCTCTCCAAGTAAAAGCACAGTTCCCCCAGCAGTGACCTGAGACAGAGCCCCACTTCCTATGGAAGATTTTCTATTAAAAAAATAAAATTCTAAAACTTTATATCACTCTTTTCATGTTTTACTTTTTCAGTTTTCTGGTAAATCTTATAAGTTATATAAATGAAAATAAATACTAAGTTTTATGTGGAGGTATAGTTCAGTTTAATTTTTTTATATTTTTTACTGTCTATTACTGCTCTACACTCAAGAGTCAGCCAGAGTAACCTGCTATTCCATAAAGCACAAGTGCGAAAAAACAAAACCCACAGTAAGAAAAAGCAGCTCTATTGGACACAACCTGTCCTAATTCAGGTTCAACTGTGCCCTCTTGTGTGTAAGTGTAGTATAGCAGCTTCCGTTTTTATGCTAAAACAAATTGAACACTGAATGAGTGCCCAGGATGTGCCAGGTTCTATGCTAGGTGCTGAGGATACAGCTGTAGAGAAGACCTTAAAAGTCCCCATATTTGTGGAGATTATTTAGATTTTACTTTAATTATTATTTATAGAAATTTAAAATCCATTTCAAAAACCTCTCTTTGAGGCTAAGAATACCTAAATGTATGGAATGCAGCAAAAACTTCCTCCAAGAAGGGAGTTTATAGTGATAAATACCAACATCAGCAAAGAAAAACAGGCTTCCAGTCAAAAGGCCGGCATGGGTAAATGTGGCACTCAGAAACTCCCACAACCACATCAAAATTACAACTGAACTACAGAACCACAGCATCCAGACTGGTGGGAGCCGTGGAGAGGCAGAAGGGCTGGCCCACACCCATGTGTGCTGGTAAAAATCTGGAGGGATGTTTAGGTTTGGAGGTCCCCTCCAAGGAGCCAGAGGTCTCTGCCCCACATGGGGCCCCCCAGCCCAGGCTTTCAGTGCCGTGAAGAGAAGGCCTCACAACTTCTGGCTGTAAAACCAGTGGTGATTGTGGCCATGTAAGATGAGGACTCCTGGAGTCCCAGGGATTCCTCTTAAAGGGCTATCACAGGAACTTACTCAGACTCATTTGCCCTGAGCTCCAGTGTTGAGGCAGCAGCCCAAAAAGCACTAAAGATATAAGGGGAGGAACTGAACTGTTTGAAATCAGGCAAAACCTTGAGCAGCAGCTTTCTCCCACACAAAATGCTGGCAAGGCTGTTGTTCCTTTCCTATGCCAGCTGGACAGTGCCATATCTGAGTCTCCAACAACATAGCTGACACAGTTAGCCCTTCCCCAACCCAATTTTTGGGCCCACCCAATCTCTTTCTGATGGCCTTTCCATACAAATGCTCTGTCTTGGTTCATGATGCCAACCTTCCTCAAATCTCTTAAAGAAGCAGCATCTGGTCTTGACATGCACCATACCTCTTGCTAAGTGGTTCCAGGTCTGGTCTTGGTTTTCACCTTAGCCTCTCCTGGGCCCTTCTGATCCCAGTACAAGTAGCAACCATCTACAGATCACTTTGTAGCTCATGCCATCTGGCCCCAGACAGGGCATAAGTGGTGGTTGACCTTGGCCTGCACCTCTCAAGAGGCCTCAGAACCAGCACACCTGGTAGACAGCTTCAGACCACCCAAAGCACCAACCAACCACCACCAAACCAACACCCAACCACCTCCAAGAGTGACAAACTCAAAGGATGGATTTAACAGGTCCCTGAGCCACCCTGAAGTCAGCTCTGCTCCATGTATGGTGTCAGTCCCTGCACAGCAGATCCCCTATGGTGGTTGGGACAAATCCTCACAGTGGATCAATCTGGAACTAAATTTCTCCCATTGACATGCCAACAGCAATCCAGCGTCAACTATAGCAGGGCCCTAAGGACACCTACCACATTAGGCTACCCTACCAAGATAAGGAAACCTAGCAGCTCTACCAAAAACACAGAAACAAAAAGGGAAGGCAACCAAAGTGAGGAAACAAAGAAACATGCCCCAAATGAAAGAGAAGAATAAAACTCCAGAAAAAGAACTAAACAAAATAAAGACAAGCAAGCTACTAGTTGCAGAGTTTGAAGTAGTGATTGTAAGGATGCTCTTAGGGGAAGAGTATGAACTTAGGGAAAGAGTAGAGGAACTTAGCGAGAACTTCAACAAACAAATAGGAAACATAAAAATGGGGATAGAAAATATAGAAAAGAACCTGTCAGAAATAAAGAATGCACTAACTAAAATAAAGAATAATTTATAGGGAATCAACAACATTAGAGGAGATGAAGCAGAGAATCAAATAAGCAATTTGGAAGGTAAGGAAGCAAAACACACAATCAGAACAGCAAAATGAAAAAATAATCCAAAAATATGAGGACAGTGTAAAGAGCCTCCAAGACAATTTCAAGTATGCCAACACTCACATCATGGGGGTGCTGTGAGGAAAAGAGGGAGAGCAAGAACTTGAAAATCTGTGTAAAAAATAATGATAGAACATCCCTAACTTGGTGAAGGAAATACACATACAAGTCCGGGAAGTTCAGAGTCCCAAACAAGATTACCCCAAAGAGGCCCACACAAAGACACATCATAATTAAAATGCCAAAGATTAAAGATGAAGAGAGAATCTTAAAAGCAGCAAGAGAAAAGAAGTTAGTCACCTATAAGGAAGCTGATTTCCTCCTTACACTGCCAGCTCATTTCCCAAGAGAAATTTTGAAGGACAGAAGATATTGACATAAAATATTAATAATAATGAAAAGTAAGGACCTACAACCAAGATTACTCTGCCCAGCAAAGCTATCAAGATGAATAATAAAATGGCAATAGATACATATCTTTCAGCAATCACTTTAAATGCAAATAGATTAAATACTCCAATCAAAAGATATGTAGTAGCTGAATGGATAACAAAACAAGACCCTTATTATTCAGTCTACAAGAGGCTCACATCAGATCAAAAGACACACACAGACTGAAAGTAAAGGGATGAAAAAGATACTTCATGAAAACAAAAACAAACAAACAAACAAAGATATGGTAGCAAAATGTACATAAAACAAAATAAACTTTAAAACAAATTCTATAATAAGAGACAAAGAATGACCCAGAAATTACACTTCTGGGTATTTATCTGAATAAACCCAGAACACTAAATCAAAAAGACATATGCATCCATATGGTTATTGCAGCTTTTTTTTTTTTACAATAACCAAGATTTGGAAGCAATCTTAGTGTCCATCAATAGATGAATGGATAAAAAAGAAATGGTGTGTATATACATATAATATATATATTATATATAATACACCAATTATATATATATAATTCTATTATATATAATAGATTCTATTACATAGAATTATATATAATAGAATTATATTATATATTATATATGTAACAGAATATGATTCAGCCATAAAAAAGAATGAGATCTCACTGTCTGAAACAATATGATTGGACCCAGAGGGTACTGTGTTGAGTGAAATAAGTCAGACAGAGAAAGACAAATGCCAGATGATTTATGTTATATGTGGAATCTAAAAAATAAACAAATGAATGAATAAGCGAAAGAGGAACAGACTCATACACAGAACATTTTGACAGCTACCAGATGGGAGAGGTTGGGAGAATGGATAAAAAGGTGAAGGGATTAAGAAGCACAAACTGGTAATTACAGAAAAATCATGGAGATAAAAAATATAGCATGGGGAATATAGTCAATAATATGGCAATAACAATACATGGTAACAGATGCTCACTAGCTTTATTGATGTTATTGCTTCCTAAGTTATATAAATGTCTAATAATGAGGTTGTACACTTGAAACTAATATAATATTGTACAACAACTATAATTTGAAAAGTTAAAACATTTTTTTAAAGTTTATGCCATTATTATCAAAATGTACTTTTTTAAAGATTTTATTTATTTATTTTTAGAGAGGGAAGGGAGGGAGAAAGAGAGAGAGAGAGAGAGACATCAATATGTGGTTGCTGGGGGCCATGGCCTGCAACACAGGCATGTGCCCTGACTGGTAATCAAACTTGCGATGCTTTGGTTCGCAGCCCGCACTCAATCCACTGAGCTATGCCAGCCAGGGCTAAAAGTTAAAACATTTTTAAAAAAGAGATCAAATAGTACTCAAGGAACTAGCACAAGAAAACTAAACCAATCCCCAGATGAAAGAAAATAATAAAGACTAGAGCATAAATTAAAAAACAAAGAATAAAAAAACTACTCAAAAAACCTCAACAAAATACTAGCAAACTAAATTCAACACCCCATTAAAAAAATTATACACCAGGACCAAGTGGGATCTATCCCTGAGATACAAGCATAGTGCTACATATGCCAATGAATTAATGCAATATATCACATTAATAGAACAAACTATAAAAATCACATGGTTATCTCAACAGATATAGAAATAGCATTTAAGAACCTTTCATGATAAAAACTCTCAATAAATTAGATATAGAATGAATTTACCTCAATATAATAAGCACAATATGTGATACACTCAAAGACAACACCATAGTCCATGGTGAAAAACTGAAAGGTTCTAAGATAAAAAATAAGACAAGGATGCCTATTCTCACCACTTCTATTGACAACACAATACTGGAAGTCTTAGCAAGATCAATTAGGTAGAAAGTGAAATAAAAGACATTCAAATTATAAAGAAAGAAGGAAATTATCTCTGTTTGCAGAAAACTTTAAAGACTCCACAAACTGTTAGAACTAATAAATAAATTCAGTAAAGTTGCAGGATATACAATCAACTTCAAAAAATTAATTTCACTTTTCTACACTAGTAAAAATATATACAAATACAGAAATAAATAAAACAATCTTATTCACAATGGTATCAAAAGAATAAATTACTTCAGAATAGATTTAACCAAGCAAGTAAATTACTTATACATTGGAAACTACAAAACACTGATGAAAGAAATGAAAGAAGACAAATAAATAGGAAGACATCTTATGTTAATGGACTGGAAGACCTACTATTATTCAAAAGTCTGTACTAACCAAAGCAATCTACAGATTCAATGCTAACATCATCAAAATCTCAATGGCATTTTTTTATAAAAAATAGAAAAAAAAACTATCTTAAAATTCATATAAAACCACCAAAGGCCCTACAAAGCCAAAAAAATCTTGAGAAAGAACACAAAACTGGAAGCATCACACTTCTCAATTTTGAAATATAATACAAGACTACAGGGTAACCGGCTTGAAGATAGACATAAAGGGTAATGGAACAGAATTGAGAGTCCAGAAATATGTCCATGCATACACTGTCCACTGAGCTTTGACACGGTCACCAAGAATGCACAGTGGAGAAAGGCCAGTCTCTTGAAAAAATCATGTTGGGAAAGTTGGATAGCCACATGCAAAATAATAAAATTGAACACAAAAATAAACTCAATGTATACTTAAATATGAAACCTGAAATTCTAAAACTCCTAGAAGAAAAAAAAGAAGATCCTTGACATTGGTTTGGCAATGATCCCTTGGATATGACCCCAAAAGAACAGTCAGCTAAGAAAAATAAACAAGCAGGACAACATCAAACCCAAAATCTCCTGTGCACCAAAGAGAATAACCAACAGAATGAAAAGGGCAACGTACAGAATGGGAGAAAATGTTTGCACACTATATATCTGATTAGATGCTAGTATCCCAAATATATGAGCAACTCCTACAACTCGACAGGAAATTAACAAATAACTCATTTAAATAATGGTTAAATGACTTGAATAGACACTTCTTCAAAGAAGACATAGAAATGGCCACCATGACGAGGCGCTCGATGTCACAAATCGTGAGGGAAGTGCATATCAAAGCTGCAGTGAGATACCGCCTTGCGCCAGTTAGGGTGGCAACTATTTTAAAAAAAGCATAACAAATATTAGTCAGGACATGAAGAAATGGGAACCCTTGGACACTGTTGGTATGCCTTTCAAATAGTGTAACCACTATAGAAAACAGTATAAAGATTTCTCTAAAAATTAAAACAGAATTAACATAGATCCAGCAATCTCATTTTTAGGTATCTACCCAAAAGAAGTATTCAAATCAGGATCTCAAAGACATAAACACACTCTCATATTCATAATATCCCAAACAGGAACACAGTCTAAATGCCCATCAGCAGATGAGTGGGTAAGAAATATGATATATACATACAATGGAATATCATGGATCCATAAAATAAAGGGCATTCTGCTGCATGTGATAAGATGGATGAACCTGGAGCACATTATGCTAAGTAAGATAAGCCAGTCACAGAAGGACAACCTGCATGATTCTACTTATATGAGGTATCTAACACGGCCAAATTCATAGAAGTAGAAGATAGATTGCTGGTTGCTGGAGGCTGGGGGCAGGGGAAAAAAGATATTTGTTGTTCCATGTTTATAAAGTTTCAGTTATGCAAGAAGAATAGGATCTAGAGATCTGCTGTATAACCTAGCACCTATTAGGTCTACAATACTGTATGATGCAGTTAAACATTTTGTTGAGACAGTAGTTCTGTTAACTGAACTGATGGCACCCAAGAGAGAGTGGGAGCGTAAGGAAACTTTGCAGGCAATGGGAATGTTTATTTCCGTGACTGTGGTGAGAGCTTCATGGGTGTATGCAAGTGCCCAAACTTGTCAAATTGTAGACATCAAATATATGCAGATTTATGTATCAGTCATACCTCAGTAAATGTTTTTAAAACATAACTTTAAACATATATATAATAAATAAGTTAAAACAAAAGAATGAAAAAATATATTTCATTTGAACTCTAATCAAAATAAAGATGGAGTGATGATAATAATATGAGATAAAGAAGATTTCAGATAAAAAATATTACTGTGGATAAAGAAGAAACCTTCATAATGATAAAGTGATTAATTCCTCAAGAACATACAACAAACCTAAATTTTAATGTACCTTGTCGTGGCCACCGACTGGCAGTGACCGCAGAATGCTGCGGATGGCTCATTGAAACATGAGAAAAACATACACAGAGACAACCAGGTCCTGTGGGGAAGTAGGGACGGAACGGCCACTCTCTCTAGTGGGGAGCACCATGGCCACACTCCCTAGGGGAGAGTGCCCCTAAGGGGGAGCGCCCTGTTCTCCAGCCCTAGCAGGCTTTTTATTGGGTTTGTCTGCATAAGAATTCAGGTAAAGCTTATTAAACATTGCCAGGAAGTAAGGATCAAACAATAGATAACAAGGAACTCTGAGGGCCTATTCTGAGTCAGGGTCAAAGAGCTATAAAAAACTTTGAGGAACAAACTTACTTCTTCCCTGGATCCTTATCATTCAACTAAGAGTATTCTAAACAAAGCAGGTTTCACAGGATTTTACATATTCTTTCTTAGGCCTGATTACCCCGGGAACCCGTCCTTTCCAGCACAGGGCTCCAGGACCCTCTGTCATTGTTTCAGGCTTAGGTGGAGCAAGGGAACTAAGGCAACCAAGAGATTAGGAGATTTCTCACAGACAATGAGGACTCAGGCTTTGTCAAAGCTGAGGGTTGAGGGTCCATCACCCCCTTTTGCTGTAGCCCCCAAAGTCCTTCCTTGGGGGCCTCCCACATGATCGTGCCTGTCTTAGATCGTTCTCCCCTTGGGGAAACTTACCCGTCATTGGCTAACCAACCGACCAAGCATTGGGGGCCAGCTATAGATGAAGTAAAAGGAGCAAAAGCGGTGCTCCTGCCAGGAAGATAAGCCTGTCTCCTTGGTGGCTTATAGTTCCAAGGTTGTTCCCTCAGCCTTAGCCTTGGAGGGGATTACAGCTTCTGACACCCGGCAGCTGCAGTTCCGGACAGTACCTGATAACAGAGCATCAGAACACACAAACCAAACACTGATAAAATGAAACCAAAGGTAGACAAATTCACAATTACTGTAATTTCAATACTACTCTCTCATTAATTGATTAAGTAGATATAACATCAGTACAGATATAGGAGACTTGAACACTATCAATCAACTTAATTAATATTTATAAAACAATCTACCCCAAAACAGCAGAATTCACATTTGTTTTCAGGTGCACGGGAATATATACCATATTCTGGGCCACAAACAAGACCTGATTCATTTTAGAAGAATTACATCATACAAAGAATGTCATCTGACCACAAATGAAGTAAAATAGAAATCAAAAACAGGATGATAGCTGAAAAATACCCAAATATCTGGGAACACATATCTAAATAACCTATACATCAAGAAGAAATCAAAAAAGAAATTAAAATTCTTTGCTAAATGAAAATGAAAAGATGAGCTATCAAAACTTGTGAGATATCAATTGAAATCAATGAAATAGAAAACAAATAACAATGAAAAACTGAATTAATCCAAAATTTAGTTCTTTGAGAAGATTAATAAACATCTGAACACAGTGATTAGGAAGAAAAAAATGAAAGTGCAATTTATCAACATCAGAAATGAGGGAGGGGAAATTCACTATGGGTTGCACAGCTAATAAAGGAATACGATAAACAATGTTATGCCAATAATTTTGGCAAGAGAAATTCCAAAATTCCTTGTAAAACACACCACCAAATCTCACTCAAAAAAGGAATCAATTGAAGAGACCAACTAAAATGCAAGGGTAAGGATACCCCAAAATTTGCTTCTCCATAAAAGCAAAGAGAAAACTGGTGAACTATCAAAATCCACATATTGAGAATTCTAGAGATTGATCAAAGACTTTCAGCAACCTGGAGGAAGAGGGGTTATTCATGAAAGTTGTCGGAATATCATTAAGAATAGTCAATTTTGTGAGTTTTACCTAGCTCACCTATCATCTGTTCCCAGATCAATGGTAGCCCTGTTCGGGGCAGGGGGAGCAAAACCAACCTGGAGTGCATTCAAATGCTCCTTCCAATAATAGCCACTATTGAACCTTTCTAGTTAAGGTAAAAGAAAGAACTTCCCAAGAAGCTGTTGAAAGGCTGATCTTTATGTTGTCCAACTCAGAACTCCAGTGTAGTGCTAAAGCCACACCCAGAGGGAAAGTGGCATTTGTTCAAAACTTTACAGGCAAACGTTTCGTTGCTTCTGGCTGAAAGACCATGACTATGGCCAAAAAAAAAAAAAAATCATACCCAAATCATGTTTATCTCAGCAATGCCAGTGTTGATGGAAGAAACTTCCAAACCTGTAAGAATTTTTGTGAGCTTATTTGAGCCAGACTGAGGACACATCTCAATGGATTGAGAAAATGCTCTGGAAGATGGCAGTTTCACCCTTTTTATAT
This sequence comes from Phyllostomus hastatus, assembly GCF_019186645.2. Classification (NCBI taxonomy): domain Eukaryota; kingdom Metazoa; phylum Chordata; class Mammalia; order Chiroptera; family Phyllostomidae; genus Phyllostomus; species Phyllostomus hastatus. Next base: position 27,547,044 of record NW_025333709.1, on the reverse strand, counting down.
ACATCGGAATCAAAGGAGAAGATGTAAGAGGGTTACATGAAATCCACTGGTGATACATGAGGGAGAGAGGAGAAAGCAAAGCAGGAAATCTCTGGGACTGAATAAAAAGTAAAACAGACACTTCTTTTAGAGTGGTAGGTATAGGACAATTAACAGTCAACACTGACAAAACACGGAGATGATATTCCTGAACAAGATAACAGCGAGGGGTTCTGTGGTCTCTGGCTCTGGTGCAGTGCCCTGAGGAGTCTGGAAAAGGAGATTACTCTGGCATTTCAAAGGTATGTTATCTTAGATGTAAAAAGACAATAGACAGGCTCAGTTAAGGTAAAGACTGACCTTTGCCAAGGAAGATGCTGGCCTGGGACAGGACTACTGCCACCACCTGCTTTTGGTTAGAACATTTTAAAGTTTTAATTTCAGACCACCTTATGAGGTTTCATTCTGTCTTCGAGTTTGTAAGGCCGCCGTGCAGGCCTCCCCTGAGCATGTCAGGTTTAGTATTCAGACCCTTTTTTTGTCCACACAAGATATATTTCGTATTTGAAAATCAATCACTATATTCACCAACAGACTAAAATGGAAAACTATACCATCATTTCCATAGATGCAGAGTATTTAATAAATAACATCCATTTTTTATTTTAAAAATATTGAAACTATCAGTCATTAGTGAATGCTTAATTCTAGGGCCCCGCCAGGAAAAATACAAAATGAGGCTACCCCCTCACCTCCTGCTCTTTAAGACACAATCTGCTAGTCTTTTATGGCATTCATCAAGCTTAAGTGGCTACCCATTGCCTACAATATAAAGTTTAACTTCTACACATGGTCTATAAGATATTTCATTTCACCTTGACCTCTCTTTCTGGATTCAATTTCTGCTAGTTTTTGAAACACATGCTGCTCTCAGCTCCATGAGATTAATTCAAAATTTCACACGTATGCCTTTTATTTTCTTGCCTGCATCCCTTTGGCAAGCTGTTTCCTGGATGCCAAGGGCGCCTCTCTGTATTTTCTTACTGGCAAAACCCAGCTTACCCTGATCTATCCTGATCTAACTTCAGCCTGTTCTTTGCAGGCATGCAGGGTGATATTTGTTTTGCATACACATCTGGTCATGGTATCCCCTGCTAAAATATTGTGTAACATACAAAAATCTCATAGGCCATACATTCCCATAAGCAATTTCTTGTTTTTAATATATCTATATTACATACATCTTTAATATAACTTTTATTTAAATCTTTTCCTCAAGACTCATTCTCACGTGAGCAGGAAACTTAAACCAGCTGTTTTCAGGTTCACTTAATTGTTTAATGCTTTCTTAGTCATTTTAAGTAAAGGTTCTGTCATTGGTAGATATTGAAACTGGAAAAGCCAGCATCTGTGCTGCCAGTCACCTACCAAATCCAATAAGCAGAGACAGGGATTGAATCTTTATGGACGCTTTATTCAGATGCCTGGCAAGCTTAGAATGTGGTGGGTTTGTACACTAACAGACTGTCTTAAATTCCATTTTAAACCCACCCTTTTTACAAGGAGAAGAAAAGTGTAGGTAAGGGGTTTGGAATTCAGGGGGAAAGTTAATCAGATAAAAAGCTGCAGCATTCTTTAATCTGTGTTCTTGGTGCAGGGACTCTCACCCTGGACCACAATGGCTCTGATACCATCTTGATTGCTTGCAGTCCTCCTGAGGGCAAAGGTGGAACTGTTTGTGGTCTCTTGGAGTCAATGTGGGTCATACCTTCAGTTTCTGAAACAATAGCTTTTCCATACATTGATTACTAAGCTCATTAGCTCTTACCTCAAACTAAAAAATTCCCAGCATTTGAGTCCTCCATCTGTATCACTCTTCCCAACCTTCAATTCGGGATGGCATCTACAGTGCAGAGGCTACTGGTGCCTACATCAATAAAGACATTTGTTCTGGGATCATTTTCTCTTCTCTGTCATCCACTGCAATGGATAAGGGTTTCTCCCTGTGGTTAATGGTCTTAAGCATATATCCCAATTGGTATCTGCTGAAATATCCTTTGTTTGTCAGCTTCCATTGTATAATACCCATTGACTGAAGCACTACTTCAGGTTCTGTGTCAGTTAACCGAAGCTCTATGTCAGCTACTCAGGATCACAGCATATGACTGCTGTCTGATGTTTCTCTCTGTGACCTGTAGTAGACCAGGGTCTTTATCAGGCATATTATCCTGTCACCTACATAGTCACCTCTACCCCACTGTTTCTATGCCACTCAAAGTCTGTCCTTGAGTGAAAGCCTATTGAAACCCTTCATCTAAAACCTTTGTTAAGGACCTTTCAATTAGTCTCACCATTCTTTGGGGTTTTATTTGGAAGACAGGACACAGGTCTTTCCTACACTCAGGTAACCTTAAACATAAAGGCATATCTCAATTAGAATCTCATGATTGAGACTGTGTTGCTTTATTTGGATTTACTAGGTGATGTCTGTATCCCCACCAGACTATTAGTTCACTGAAAGCAAGGGCTGTGTGTCTGTCTGTCTTACTCATGTTGACATCTGGTACATAATAGGGTCTTGAATGGACAAATGAATGACTCAGCTTACATGCCCCTACCCTTCTCAACCATAATTTTCCTATTTAGCATTAAATATTTTGCTCTTGATGGAAGTAACTGCTTGCTTTAATTTTGGTACAAAGAGCATGGCATTTGGGTTGCAAGAGGTAAGAAACAGCAACTTAGAGAAAAGGCAGACAGAACATAATATAGCGTAATCACAGCAGAATTAACAGTAGTACTTATACCAGTAAAGAGCAGAACTTGCTCTTCTACTGTCAAGAACTCATGAAGAAGCGAACCTCCTGAGAAAGAATGCATTCTTAAATATTCATTCTGCTCCAATAACATTCCATGTAAAGCTCTTTTTATTACTTGCAGGTCTTTTTGACCACACTAAATGCACAATAGATTTTTGTTAAAATGGTGTATTGTAGTCCTGGCAAGGTGTTAAAAACTGTTTTTGTAAGCTAACTAAATCCTATAATGCTAAAAAAAACTTTGTCTTCTAATACCAGTTTATAAGAAACTTTGCTCTTTGAAGTCCTATCATTGAGAATGGAGCATCCTATTCTTGGCTAAAGAATGCAAGCAAGGGGTGTCATTTGACTCAGAGAAGCTGGATTTACAACTCAGGTGAAGAACTACAGATGAAGAATTTGGAGACAGTACATTTCACATTCTCCTTAACTTTCTAGTGTCCAAGGAAACAGGACCTTGAGACTGTCTGTCATTCTATGCTGATGACAGACTGTATTGTTCCTAACAGAACTCTAAACAGCGCTCCTAATGGGGCATAGAGAAGCCACACAAACCTCCTTCAGAGTGATTGCTGCTTCTGCTTCTCTAGCCCTGCTTCCTTTTTTCCCCCTCCTGAACAAAGATCTGACTGTTTCCTCTATCACATTTTCAGACTCCTTCAGCACAAGGCCTTAAACATCTCATTAAAATCTCCTTCTGGGTTTACTTTTACTGAGCTGCTCCAAGGTTTCCCATGGTAAATATGTTGCCTTTCGCAGCACTTAATAAACTTAACTTTAATGAGCTTGTTGATGAAAAGCTCTTAGCTGTGATTGTGCTTGCAAAGTAGAGGGCATCCAATTGCTTGGGGCAAAGAGAGACGAATCCCTATTTTCATTATGAGCAATAACCGAAGTATGTTTTTGCATGACTACTGTAAGTAAGCGCGACATTCTAAATCTCATAAACCCAAAGAATCTACAGCAATTCAACCTCTGAGAGATAAAAAGAAAGGAGGGGCAGGGGGATAGCGGCATGGGGAGCCCAGGAACTGGAGACCCCCACGCAGTAAAGGATTCCTGCCGCACAGAACCGTGAAGGGACTCCACAGCGCCCATCACTAGGGACGAGGAGCACGCGCATGCGCACTACGCTCAGGCCTCGCCGCCTTGCCTACGCCTCGTTTTGCATCCGGGTCTTCGGGTTCGCGCTCCACTTGCTGTTGCGGGTCGTTCGGGGGTTGCTAAGTGTTGGCTGTTCTGATCGTTCCTGCGTGGGAAGAGCTGGTGAGCCGGGGGGGGGGGGGGGGTGGTCCAGGGCTTTGGGTCAAGTAGGAGCGTCGGGCGGTAGGACCCGGCTGGTCCTAGTCCCCTCGGTTGGGCTTTGTACCGAGAGAGGTACGTGGACCCCACGGTGGATTTAGGGTCCGGGGACCCGCGAGGCGCGGGGACGGAGAAGGGAGGACGACCAGCATCAAACTTGGCTGGTCCTCCAGTTCAGAACTGGGGCTTAAGGAGGGGGTTTCCATCTGGCGCCTCCCCTCTGGCGGCTTTCCCCTGACACTTGTCAAAAATTCGTAAATCATCCTCACTTGCTAGTAGCTGTAGTTTCTGGAGTGACTGGGCCCGGCAGCCGCGCAGTGTAGGTGGGTCTGCAGCCCAAGCCCTTTTTTTTTTTCTCCCTTGGCAGAAACCACACCCTTCTCTGCTGCCTGGGGCACCTGCTTGGGAGCGGGCACCCCGCCCTGCACGTCCTCTGCTTGGTCCGGGCTTCTGGGACCTTTTCAGGTTAGATACTGTGTGGTGTAGGGAAAAAGCCCAGAGCAACGACTCCGGAAGTCTAAATCCTACCATAGATCCTACCGTGAAGCCCAAGTCCTGTAGAAGTTCCCATCCAGCTCTAAAGTTCTGAGATTTGTGTTCAGCAGCCCTTCCTCCAAAATGAATCAGCACCTGGGGAAGATGAAGGACGTGGTGGTGCTGTGTCACTTTTTGAGAGCCCTGGTTGTGATGCCAGAAAATGGCCCAGGGCCATAGAAGTTTGGATCTCTTAGGACTGGCAGAAACGCATTTCTTAATTTGCATGCTTAACTGTGGCAAAACCTTTCTGCTTTTCTCTGGGTGAATTGATTCATTTTGGACTCCAGACAGTTTAAAAAATAGACAAAACTTGCCTGTACCTGACCTGACTTACTTGAACCTCTCCAATGCAGCCATCTCGTGCGCGTGGCGTTCTTTCCCAAATTTCACCCGATAGTAAGAATCAGATGTGCTGTTTGTAAAAGTGGGGATTCCCTGGATCCCATTTCAGAAATACTGTGTTCTGTGAAAGTGGCCTGGGAATCTATGTTTTAAATAAGCAAATGCTATTTACCTCTTGTCACTGTGCCAGAATTCTAGATGTTAGTGATCATAATTTTTGTTGTTATGCCAGAATCCTAAATTGTTATGTTCCCAAGGACATTGTTTAGGTTCTGTATATTCATTGTAATGTGACCTGCCCCTGTCGAGTTAAAGAAGTTGACTCGTTATTCTATGTAAAGCCTGTGGGTACAGAATTCAGGACTTCTGCTGCTGAAGCAGTTTCTAAAAGGATTGGTTGGGTGACAAATCCATGTAAGTGTAAAACTAAATTAAATGTGGGATTGTAGAAATAGAAAACTTGGGAATTAAAATGTGGAAATTACTGTTCTAGTGTAAATGTTATAAATCTTGACAATACAAAAATAGTACATCTTACAGAAATCGGGATGTTAGAAAGTGTAAGAATGCAATTTTTTCTTTCATTATACTAGGTCAATCCACATTGTCTAAAATGGAAGCATATAGTTTTTAAATGACTCTGCTCTTTTAATATTTGTATAATTTCTGTTAACTTTAGAGTACTCTTTTAGGAACTGAAATTGCTTTTGTGAAGAAAATTTTTCCCCCAAAATCAGCAGTTCCTTAGTTCACTTTGTTTTTCTTTTGTCGAATGCAGGGAAAATTTAGTGCTATGATTTCTATTAAAAATAGTATGTCAAAATCAGTATAATTTTATTAAGCAATGTCATCCCAATAAATCTAATTAAAGAAATGAAAAAATGTGTCTAAAAGAAAAGCATCTTTAAACACTCAAAAATAGCATGCATAGTATGATCCCATTATTAAAAACTATTTCTATACATTCTATTTACTTGTGTGCATTGGATATCTGCAATGATATAAACCTAATAATAATAGAATTATTTGAGTCATAGGATTTGGGTTGATTTTTTAAACTTTTTTTTTACCTTTCTATATTGATTGAAAAAGTTTTAAAGTCCAGGTATCATTTTTATAAAAACATTATTTCATAAAGGGAGGTTTGATTTTTATGTCATTTATAGGGAGAATTCTGGATTTTAGTAAATAACCAAAAAGTTGCTGAGTAATCATTATTACCATTAACTTGCAATCAAGAAATGAGTACGGCTTTGTTTGCCTTTAGGTTTGTTTTGTGTTGATTCATACAGTACCCTTGTAGAGACAATGTAGTGTCTTTATAGTAAATTTGCCTTGATATGAATTCTGGCTTCCTCACTTAGTAGCCGTGTAAATTGTGTGAGTTTCTGCCCTCATCTAAAACTGGGCATGATGTTTACTTTTGCAGATCATTGTTAGGATTATTATATGTATTTAAATGACCTAGCCTACTGCCCAGAAACCAAGGTGTGTTTAAAAGAGAACAGCTATTACTACTACAAAGTACAGATTGTATTTGTATACATGCGTGTCTTTCTTAAGTAATGTCTGTTTTTAATTCATCAGGGTGTTACACTTCTATTTAACTGTCTGTAAGTTATTTCAAGTGTTCTGCAATGGAATTTTCTCAGGTTTGAACTTCTTGTCCTGGAAGCTGTGCACCACCGTAATGAGGCTGGTAATTCTCGATAACTATGACTTGGCTAGTGAATGGGCAGCCAAATACATCTGTAATCGTATCATCCAGTTCAAACCTGGACAGGACAGATACTTTACCCTGGGTTTACCAACAGGTAATATACCTTTCCCCCCATTTTAGATATTTGAAGTTCTGGGATTGAAGGATTTCCTTTAATAAAATGTTTCTTGTTTAGTTTATCACATCACTGATTGAATATATTAGTATATAAAGCCAGAAATCTCTACCTACCTATCTCTTTATCTATCATCTGTCTATCTAGCGTCTATATTTTGTTACTGTATTTTGTTTAAATTCTATCTCACCTACCACTCCAAAATACAGACGGAAATACCCTAACTTAAGTGATGGTCATAGTATTTTTTGTACATTTTTCTTGTAGTTTTTTGTTTGTTTGTTTTAGGGACGTCACTTTCACTATTCATATAATTTCTATTAGATTATCCTTCCTATTAACCATGAAGAGGTACCTAGAGTATGTGCTGTTGTGTTACTTTCACCTTAGCTGCTTCATGTTATCATATTAGCCCTTTGCTATTTCTGTTTATTTTCTTTCTTTTATCGAAGTATCTAAGTAAAAAATTACAGATTAGTATGTTTTCATGACAGAATAAATATAAGCATTCATTACATATTTTATTGAATTTAGTTCTCTGTCAAGTTTTTCCTTAAAAAAAAAAAACCAAATAGTGTCATCGACATTGCGGCACTTTATTTGGTATTGTAGACTTCCACAGGAAAGAGTATTGGACCTGGAATCAGGGTTGCTACTTCCTTGCTTACAGCAAGGCATTTGTTCTGCATTCCTGGGCCTCAATTTCCTTACCTTTTAGAAAGAGAAGGATAATAACAGCTGACAGTCTGTTTTGAGCACAAATAAGAGTAAATGTGCAAGTCCCTTATATACTACAAATACTATATAAATTTAAAGTTCCCATAAATGTGTTTTATTTAAACAGTACTTTCTCCTCCTGTTCTCCCCACTCCCAACACATGCCAACTATGTAAAATGTACGATCATAATATTTTTTGCACTTACATAATTTTTATGAAAGTTAATCTTTAGTTTACCAAGTTGACTTTTTTTGTCTGTGTGTTGTTTTGCTTTTTGCTTTTTGGTCCAGTGCAGTAGACCTTGATGAGAATGGCAAATGGCAGAGAGGTACTTCATACAATTGTACACACCATTACTGGGCCTTCCCAGCAACCACAGTTCTGATACGTGAGCTCCAGTAGTTGAACCATGGCTTTCTTATCAGTTCACATACTGTAAATCTGTGCTATATTCAGGCCACCTAACTTAGTCACTCTGGCTTAATTATGATGTAGAAATAAACTGTAATTTGAGTGTGAGGACAGAAGGGCTTGTCATAAATGCCAACAGTGCTAAACATCTTTTTGTGTATTTAGATATACAACTTTTGCTTTGTTTTGGCTAGTGTAACTGCCTAGTAATGTACCTGCCAAAAGTGTGTATCTCTTGGTGTTTCCTGCTTTTCTCCTTCATTGACCGTTGGCCATCAACAGTGTTTATCATACCCCCTACTCTCTGTGCTTTTGAAATGTGTGAGCACATTTCTGTAATTGCAAGTAACACGTTCTATTGTAATTACCCTCCAACCAAGCACAATTTCTGAGATATATTTGCTCAGTGTATTTATTGAAGTGATTTTAACAAGCTTGACATTTAAGGGCCTGAGTGCTATGGGCCTGACTTACATCCCTGACTTATTCCCACTGTTTGTTCCCCTGAACTGAATCATGACAGGAAAATTAGCCTGCTTTTACTTTAAAGAATACGCCTGAACTTGCTGGCTTTACTTTCACTCATGTCGCTAGTGTGTTATATAATGAAAACTATATGAGCTCTGGAACCAAATAAACTATTGAATCTCTGGCTTCACTGCCGTGTGATATTTAGCAGATTCCTTAATCTTTTTTGACCTGATTCTTTTATCTTCACAATGGGAAAGATAATGCCAACTTCCCAAGGTTTTGGGGTGTACATGAGCTAATGTATGAAAACATGAGCATTGTATCTAGCACATGGAAGGCATAAAAAGGCTGTCTTTGAACCTCCTCCCCCCATTTTTTTCTGGTCTCCACTACAACTTACCCAATCTTTGACTATTGGAATTCCACTCCTTCAAAACTTAGTTGAAATGTCATGTTCTTTGATCCTTCCACCAACAAGCAAGACTATAGTTTTCTTGGGTTCGTAACAGTTTTCTGGACTTCTTATAGGTTATTTATAATAGTTTTCTTGTGTTAAAGTTACTCTGTACTTGCTACCCCATCTTTTGAGTTCTTCTAGGATAGAAACAGTCTTAATCTTTATTTTATCAGAATTATAATAAGCTCTTGCTAAATATTGTTACTGAGTATCACAAAGCAAATATTTAAATGAATTTTAAAATCAATACACCCTGTACCATATCTTCCATTGTTTTTTTCTTTAGCCACTTTGATTCAAAAGTGGAAAAATGCATATTTCTTTTTACCATTGTGACAACTTCTCATTTTTTATTTATATATCCTTAAATTAAGAGGGATTTCCATAGACATAGTTATAGAAAGATAAAGTCAGAATACTTATGCTTTTAGAGGAAAGAAAGAAAAGCATATTTATCCATTTTTTAGCCATTTTTCATGTTAGCGGGCTGTGGTTCTTTGAGAAGGAATTGTAAAATTTGACAACTATTAATTGCATTTTAAAGCAATGTATATGCCTAACTTTAAGAAAATCTCTTAGTCTTTTGTTCTCTGAATCTGTCCCTATGATATTTATTATTTATAGCCACTTCCATTATTGTCTTCTCAAATGAGAGGCAGTCCTTTTACTACTTTAGAATTTGTTTCTATGTGTGTATATATGCACATATATACATATAAGCACACATGCATATATATATATATATATATATTTATATTTATATGTATAAACATATACACTTTCTTTTTTGCCAGAGACTGTTTAGTTCTGCCTGCCACTTCACTAGAAATTTTGTGTGCAGGTGCTTTGTTTTGGGATGGTGGGTGGACGAGGAGTCAGCACTGTAACCAGGAATGGGAAGACCAGGGCACTTGCTGTTAGAATACAGCCAAGCTCGCCTTCCAATTTGTAGCTCAATGAAAAAGTATAGTCTATTCATAAAATAAAGGAAGGCCATTCTCAAGTGGCTAAATTGACTTATCTTTATTGTACTATATCATGAGGGATTTTAAAAAATCATTTTAATTTTATAAACCATATAAAGAATTACATTTATAAAACAATAAAATCAGGAACTCAGATGAAGTACTCAAAGTCAAGATCCCATTTCCTAGAAGTCATTTTACATAATGCATTCTGCTGATACATGTTAAAGATCACACATAACAAATGAGGAACGGGAACTCCAGTTAAATACTTAAAGGGTAAGTTTCCTTACTCAGTCCTTGCCAGTTTCAGAGTCAATTTTGAAATTAGGGACAATATTTAATTTTAGCTTTGGTTTTCCTTTTGATTTCAATATATGGTCAATACTTGGTCTGTTTATATATCCTTGAGGCTACAAATCCTCTAAATTTTTTTCTTCTAAAGGTAGATTTTTTAAAAAATTCAAATGTGCTAAATGTTTCTAATCTTGGAATATACATACTAATTCCAAATACCTAACAACTCAAGAATAATTTTCTGAACTGTAATTTCTATTGACAGATTTCCAACTTTATCAGCAAATTCTAGTTTAATAAAATATCAGTGTGTCTTCAAAAGAGACTCATTAATCATATATGTGTTAATTGAATACATATTTAAATACTAAGAATTGTTTGCCTATTATAGTAGAGATATAGGATAAAGTTAATGTAAACTTTTAAATTAAATTTTCGTTATGTTAGAAAATGTAATTTTTATCTCTTTTAGGTAGTACACCATTAGGATGTTATAAAAAACTAATAGAATATCACAAAAATGGAGACCTCTCTTTTAAATATGTGAAGACCTTTAACATGGATGAGTATGTAGGTAAGCTATATTTTTTTAATATATGATTTGGGTATGTTATGTGTATTATTTTTAAGTGAGTATATTTTGAGAATAATGTAATTTGCAATTATGTTGAATGTAATATGAATATACTTTTAGAGTATAATATACAGCTTATGATGAGGTTGGGAATTATAAAAAAATCTTTATTTTTGCAATAATAGCACAATATAATAGAAGGAATATGGGACTAAGAATCAGATTATCTGTACTCATCTTGGGCTCTGTAATTTACTAATCTTAAAACTTTGACCTAATCTGTTCACATTTCTTATTCTTTTAAAAAAATTTTCCTGAAGGCAAAGTTAAGACTAGTCTTCTTGTGGGGAATAAAGTAACATATAAGAGTAATTAGCAAAATAAAGATTTTGTAAGTTTAAGGCTATTATATTTGTAGCTTTAAAGTTTTTATAATTTATTGATTGCTAACTTGCTTAATTAGAAAGATCTGTGATGCATATAAACTGTGCTTTTAAATATAATAAAACATGTTTATGGGTAGCCTAAGTGATAGCCAAGAACTCTTGTGATTCAATATATTTTGTAGGCACACAGGAAGAATACAGAAGGAACATGGACCATCATTTTAGTTGTGTGGTTAATTTACATTGAGTTTAACACATCAGTTCCATTGGTTAAAATTTTGCATGTTTGACAAATGGAATCTAGTGACTAAATGCACATGAACTAGACTTCTGTGTTTGAGTTCCAGCCCCTCTATGACTTATGTAACTTTAAGAAAGTTATTTACATTTCCTGTGCTTCTATTGGTAACCTGTAAAGTGGGATGATGATAATATTTTTATAGATGTACAAATTAATTGAATTAGCATACATGTACAGTCATTAAAATAATGCCTGGCATATATTCCACATAAAAATTCTTTTATGTTGAATGTGGTGTAGAAAGATTACATATTTTAAATAGCATTTAAAGCTTAATCAGAAAAGTACATTTTAGATTTATTTCTGAAAATAATTACATTTATATTTACTAACTTTACATTTAGGACTTCCCAGAAATCATCCGGAAAGCTACCATTCTTATATGTGGAATAACTTTTTTAAGCATGTTGATATAGATCCTAATAATGCTCATATCCTTGATGGAAACGCTGCAGACTTACAAGCAGAATGTGACGCATTTGAGAAGAAAATAAAAGAAGCTGGAGGAATTGATCTCTTTGTTGGAGGTATGTATGACATTTTGTCATTAGTCATTTATTAATACTTGGTTAAGGTGCTATGAATAAAAAACATCTCACCATTGCATAGTGTGAAGAACACCTGTGACTTCTATAATACACGTTTACTCAGCTTCTGATTTCTATTTTACCTTATTTTCATCAAAAAATAATCTTACATTTGAGAAACAGATCCCGATTCCTTTGTTTCTTTTCCTAAACGATATTTTTATCCTATTTTTTTAATATCAACCCAGCTTCTTGTCATGTTAGAGAGTTAAATTTCTAAAAGTCACATGTGGAACAAGTGGATTTTAGCATTTCTCTACTAGTCACTTAATTTGCTCTAAGAAATCAGGTAAGAATGATGTAAGATTTTATTATCAGCAGCCTTTGGTTAATATGAATTAAGCAGTATGATTATCTTCATAATCTCCCAAAGGGATTAAATGCTGAACTAATTCCACTAGAAACTTATGTGTGGAGATGTTTGAGTGTGCATAACTATCACCGAAAATAGGTGAAGAGTTTCTTCCTTTGTGATAACAACATAGTTTTCTGTCATCAGTTTGAAGCATTTGAGATGGCTAATTTGTTACCAACAAAATAGTATCTTAACATCACAGTAACATCAACTACACTGAAACTAAAGTAGTTTTTTGGCAGATTCTTTAGTATTCAACTAAACATACTAAAGCTCAAAATTAACATTAAGTTCTTTGGATGTATCTTATAATTAACTTATTAGAAGCCTGCTGAAAATTACATGAATTAGCTCTTCGCTAGAACTGTATGAGGTTAATTTATGGTTGAGGTGGCCAAGTATGGTTGAGTCTGTTGGTTGTCCTTGGGGAGAATTGGGTTTTTCAGTCAAACATAAATTTTCCTCCTGTTTTGGCCACTTGTTATCTGTAAAACTTTGGGAGGTTAATTGAAGTTCAGTGTAATTAAGTCATTTGTAAAGCAGGATTAATGTTAACCATTCCAAAATGTGTGAGCATTAACTGTGTTAAAATGTATAAAATGCCTTGCACAGTGGCTGGTATGTAGTTGGTATTCTATTAAGTGTTAGTGCAGTCTTTCTTCTCTGAACTGTAGATGCTGAAATAATTGTTCCTTAATTCACTAAATTTCCTGCTTTTAAACTGAATAACCTACCTGTAAAGGTACCTGGCAAGATAAAAATTCTCTCTTTAAGGGAAGTTTTATCTCTGTCCAGCAGAACCACACTATCAGTTACTTTCTTGTGTAGATGGAATGATTTTTATTGGAGCAAGAATCTAACTTAGATTATTTTGCTTTTCAAAATAGAAAAGTTATCTGCATTTTAAATCAAATTTCCTCATATTACCTCAGGGTTCCTGGAAAACATTTGTACTTCACTTTTGTCCATCTGGCTCAATTCTGAGATAATTACTATTTGCACTTGCAAATATCAAGGCTAAGGAAGTAGATACTTGAGATTGTTTAAGGAGTGCACTACCCCTGTGTTCTTCAGATTTTTTAAACTCTGTACCAAAATCTAGTAGAATTATTGTTATATAGTATACCTAAACTGTTTAGTTATATCATGAAGTATTTTCTCTTATGTACTGTTATATAAAAAAGATTATAGTTATTAGGATATTTTCATTATTAAAAATGGCTGCATGAAAAAACATTTTTTTACTTCATTGAACACTTTTTTTTCTGTTAATTTATTGACTTTACAGAAGGATCCATGTGTCAAATCCCTTAGGGACTCAATGCCAGGAAGTAGAACTTACTGAGAAAAAAACTGATAACTCTAACTCCACTTTGTCCTTTCGCTTGCTTACCAGAAAGCATCCATAGATGAACATAATATTTAAGGTTGAATCTAATTTCCCTTATCAAAGAGTTCTAGTAGAGCTTTCTTCTTTCTTCATAGCTTTAAGTCACTTCTCATTTCCTTTTAGCTAACCTTTTTTGGTTCATTTTTTCACTATAAGTCACCTTACTTCTCCCATTGAGTAAGTAGTGCATAAATTATAATTATTTATCATTCACTTCTACTACTAAAAAGAACTTTACCTTGTTTTTTAACCAATTTTTATCTTAAGCTTTCTGTGGACTTTGGCTCCCAGCAAAATAAAAACTTAAGAGGATTTCCTTGCTTCTTCCATTAGCATCTTCACTTCAGTCATATGATGGTCTAGGGCCCCACAGTTTATATTTACAATTCGAAGGACATAATTGCTCTGTGTATACAGAATGAATGGTTAATTTATTTCATTTTCTTTCAACTTTTTCCTGTTTGGTACCCTATTATTGGATGTGTACTCATGAAAGAATCTCATTTGATTCTTTGCCTTTGTTGATCTAGGTTTCTCATCATTGGATTTTCAAGATGAGGCTTGGTATCTGGGTCTTACCACTTACCCTTCTTTTGTTCCAGGGTTTGGTTAATAAAAACACTAAGAACTGAGCCAAATGGGATCAAAATATCAGCCTTATTAAAGGTAAAGTTGGATTAGAGATCGCAGGTTGTGCTTGAGGCCAACATGGGCAGTTTACGACGTGTAAGCCGCAGAGCTCACTCTGGGGAATGCAGCAGGAGCCCCTTCCTTCAGAAGGGAAGGGAAAGGAGGAGGGCTCTCCCAAAGGTTCTCGTTCTTCCTCTGATGCGGGAAGTGTTGAGATGAGAGCGTATCATGTTCTCCTTGACCCCCCACAGCCATAAAGCACACAGACATGGAATTTTATAAATCACACTCTTTTAAAAAAGAAAATAAAACAGTGAGGAAAACTTTAACACTTTCCTTTGGATACATGATTAGAGACTTCGGTTTACAAGTAACCTTAAACTGCTAATGGGGTCAAAATTGAATTAATTGGAATGATTGTTGGGTGAGAAGAGTTGAATAAAACCAAGTCTTTGGGAGAACAAGAATCGGGAGCCTCAGATCTCCGAAGCAGGGGCAACTCATCCACCCTTTCCCACACTGCCGCCATCAGATGCCTCAGCCCTGAATTCCTTTTTTCTTTCTGTGACCCTCACCAAGTTTCAGAATCCCCAGAAAGAAATTCTAATTATTTCAGGTGGGGACAACTACTTATCCTTAGGCCACAGTTCATTCTGCCTGAGAGACACACAGGTATTCTGACTGTCCTAGCCCCTGTTTTGAGGGAAGGAGAGCAGGGCGGAAGCAGCAGGGAGAAACTCTGAGCATATTCAAGAACAGCATCCATCCATTCATTTATTCAGCCAATATTTAGTGAGGACCTCCTGTGTGTCATGCCTTGAGCTAAATGGTAAGGATACAGTGATGAAGAAGATAAAGTTTTACTCTCATGAAGTTCACAGTGTATCCCACAAACTATAAGGGACATGAGAAAAACATACAGGGTAGAACAAAGGTAGGTTTACAGTTGCGAGAACATGAAACAGATTATTCTTATATTATTATTTATTGTTGTATTTTCCATACAAACATCTGTAAATCTACTTTTGTCCCACCCTGCATAATCCAGACTCTGAGGTTTTAGAGGTGTTTCATAAAGGTTCTGATATCCTAGTTTTGACTTAGACCGAATAAGAAGTAGCCATGGTTTTAGATTTCATGATTATTTTTAAGAAAGTCTATAAAGCCTTGTAAAATGCTATGAACATTTGAAAAAATGTAATTTTGTATCAGAAAGCTCAACTTCTGATCATTATTAAAGGAATACATGGACATTTCTCCATTAAGAACTATTGTACACTCGTATGACCCAAATAACCAGTGAGACCACTAGCGTTGATTTGGAAGGACTTTGTTTTCCCCAGAACTTTGATTTTCCTGGTTCCATCCTTTCCTCTTTATACACACATAGAGAAATATAAATATTTGGGTATATTTAAGAGGTGAAACAAAATAGTTTTACAAATCTAGAAAGATGTATATCTATAATTTAAAACATGCATTTACAAGCAGATACATACTTAATAATGGAAATAGTCCGTATGTATTAGCCACACGTGGGTCTGGCTTTATGTCTCCACATTAAAAATACCGAGGTTGTTGTGCTCTGGTAGTAGTATATCTGCTTCCTAAGGTTTTCATTTCTTTTTTCTTCCTACAAAACCAGGTTACTCTTTGTCATGTTTTACGTTGTCACCTGGGAATAATTTGTCAGAAGTGTGTGTTAAAGGGTCAGTAAAATACAGTATCATTAAAGTAAATATGCAATTATAAAGGTAACCGAATTTTTGACTCCGAGATCTGGTGGGTGTGTTTTTTTATTGAGATTGTCAGAAATCTGACTAGCTAATATAGTACATGTAAATGAAACTTGGTTTATTATGTTGTAGACAGAGTGTTGATTTTATAAAAGGTATACCTGCAATATCCTTCAAATAAGGAATGCCATATTTTTACCTAAATTTTAGAGGCAATCCTAGAATATTAGAGCTGACAGTAGACCTCCTTGAAGCAGTATTTTCAAATTGTGTATGTCACCCACTATTAAGTCATGAAATCAATATAGTCAATTACATGCAGTATTTCCTTTTTGTATGTTTTGAATGTAATCCAAACTACATTCAAAGTACACTCAAATGAAAACTACATTCAAACTACATTCAAATGAGTGTACTCAGAGTAGCTTATATGGCTCCTAGAAGGGCTATTGTTCCATGCAATTCTTGTTTCAGTGATATTTATCTGTGTGTGGGTGTGTACATGTACTAGATTGAAGCCTCAGATGTGTTTCTTACAAGTGGTTACAGTAACAAAAAGTTTGAAGAAAACTGCTTCCCCAAGGAAATATCTTGTCCAGTGTAGACATTTTTATAAATGAGGAAATTGTACTATAGGGAGGAGGAGTTAATTGTCCCATCTGGACTAGAACCAAGCAAGTTAAAGTGTGAGTAAAACAAAAAAAGACCACTGGGTCAGCATCCGAAAATTTAGATTTATGTTTTCAGTAGTTACTACATTGCTAACTTGAACAAGTCGTATGTTATCCTGGAGCAGCAGTCTTTCCTTTTGAATCTAAAAAAAGTTGGGGGTGATGAGGGAAATAGATAAGCCTAACCTATCTCATAGGATTGTTAAATATGTCTGCTGTTGAGATGATGCATGTAAAAATGCTCTATAAATGTAAAGTATTATTCTAATATAAGGACATACGTAATTTTACTGCTAATGGAATAATGCCACCTCAATGCTAACAGTGAAGTACTTGTCAAATCAAATACATACAGGAACAGCTATGTTAATGCATCACTGGAAATTCAGCTATTGAATAAACATGGTAAGCATGATTATAACTGTTTCTTCGTTCTTAAAGACACGTTGAACTTTGAAAGCCTTCTTTACTTATCTACGTTTGTGTGTGTGTATTTCTTTTGAAAGGAATTGGTCCGGATGGTCATATTGCTTTCAATGAGCCAGGATCCAGTTTAGTATCAAGAACAAGGTTAAAGACTCTAGCAATGGACACCATTTTGGCAAATGCTAAATATTTTGATGGAGATTTATCGAAGGTGCCAACTATGGCTCTAACAGTTGGTGTGGGGACAGTGATGGATGCTAGAGAAGTAAGAATTAACGTTTTTCCTTTGATATTAATAGATATTGGAGGAATTAATGGTGCCTAATATGTTATATTTTGGTTGCTACCTATTCACATTTTAAATGTTCTAGCTTTCAGTAACTTTTTTTTTCTTATTGCCATGTTTAGAATTCAGCTAAATTCAGTCTTTTGAGCTATAAACTAAGAATTAGGCACTGCCTCTTTTGGGTTACTCCTTCACTTGCCTACTCCTGCTTTACAATTTGAGGTCCTAAAATCACCCTGATTATATTTATGTTTTTAAGTGAAATATTCTTGTAAAAAACTGTGCATTGCAACAGTGCAATGCTAGATGATACTCACCTACTTTTGGAGGCTCAGGATAAGTTAGTGTAATGTACTCCTGACAGGATGGGGATGTTGGTTTCCAGCAGGAAAAGAACTCCTCTAGGACTGGGTCTGTTCTAAATTTAGTACATGTAAAAAAGGCAAGATCTCTGAACAGTATACCCTGTCTAATTTTTAAAATTTTAAGTGGGCTATCATTTCCTTCCCTGAAAATAGCAAGACAGTCAACTCATGGTTATAAGTGGTTATTTAACCACCATAGAGAAACCCTAAACTCCTTTCATTTCTGGGGGCCAGATGGGCAGTTTCAGAGGAAAGATTACAGACAAGAAAATAATTAATATTTAACTCATCGTGACGTAAATATACCTACCTAGATTTGAACTTACAAACAGAAATGTCATTCACAATGTAGGAGTTTTTCATCTAAAATTCATCAGTGTATGAAAAACCTTTCAAAGACTCAAATTTATTTTGTAAATAAGTTGAAAAACAGATTTAGAACAATCTTATTTCTCAAATATGAAACTGAAAGTTATACAAATATTTCTTTAAATTTAACAAGATTTAAATTATAATACAGCTCTTATGCTGATTCTTAAAATGAACAGAAAATTACTCAAATATTGATTTTTTTGGTCAATTTTTTCCAACAAAAAAATTATATGAGGCCATTTATGTCACAGTATCCATTGCCAGCATGGCTATAAAGACAACCATTTTGGCAGAGTGACTCACGGGCTCTATCATTTTCCCAAGGGCTTAGTGCATTGATATTTTTATAGCATTCTTTTGAAACAGGTCATCATACTTCAGGATATTCTTATCTTCAGTTGTAGAGCTTAATGTGCACAGGTTTTTATTTGCCTATTACCTTAAAGAGCAGAAGTAAATACCTTGCACTTTGAGGAAATATGGAGCTATTTATTTTTATTTTTCTCGCAGAAGAATATTGGTGCCCAAGTCATTGTTTTCAAGCAAATAGAGGTTCTCCATCATTTATTTAGAATATTTTAAGAATTAACAAGTAACGTTCATGATTTTTCAGGTAATGATCCTCATAACAGGCGCACACAAGGCATTTGCTCTCTACAAAGCAATAGAAGAGGGAGTCAGCCACATGTGGACTGTTTCAGCTTTCCAGCAGCACCCCCGAACTATTTTTGTGTGTGATGAGGATGCTACCTTAGAATTAAGAGTTAAAACTGTGAAATACTTTAAAGGTGAGCATTGAAATCTCAAAAGCAGAATGTGAGAATGTTCCCTTATAGAACGGAATTTGTTTGTCGAGTTATCTCCTACACTGTGGCCCATTAAAAACTGGCAATGTGCTGACATACTTACTGGCCAGTTATTTCAAGGATAGAAACGGTGTTCAAGGAATATCTCACCTCATATAAGAGCTTTCAGATAATTTCCTGTTTGTTTGCATGAGGAGAATCTCTTCAATCTATATTTTCAGTAGATACGATTTTTCCTAAAATCCAAAATTTAATAAGATTTTTAATTTCATATTGAATATACAAGATTGAAAAACCCAAAGGAAATTGTATACATATATATATATATATATCCTTTCTGATTTTATATCTATCTATGTTTAGAGTCTAATCAGTGGATAAGATGGGTTGCCCGCTATCTCATTTAATCCTCACAATTTCAAACAAATTATTCCCACATAATAAAGTAATAAATGTTAAGTGTCAGACTGTGTGGCATAATCTTTACAAGTAAGCAGGAGTTTGCACAGACTTTTGCATATGTATTTTCCTCTTCTTCCTGCAGTCCGTCTATTTCGGTAATTCTTAAACCTCACCATACCAGGTTATATATACAAAACCACCTATGCTTGATGTTAACGGGTCATTTAGGATATTTTCAAGGAGAATTTTGAGTACACTCAGGTTAGAAACCATTTCCTGCTTGAGTCAATTCCATATATAAATACACACACCTAAAGAAGCTGTATAAATAGGTACTCTTTACAAAGCACCTGTATTTATATAGCTGATATAAAAATATTATGTAATTGATCATACACGTAGGTAAGTAATGCATAAAGTATGTAACATGTGAATATAAATTTTTAATTTTTACTCCAGTAACTAGGTATTTACTTAACATGTATTAATAAAATTATACTGAACTAATCAAACCTGTATTTCATGGATATAGAGGTTGAAGAAGTTACCATATTTTATTGCCTCTTAGAAATATTTTCTTTCATTTTTTTTCATTTTTTATTGTTGTTCAAGCACAGGTGTCTCCATTTTCCCACCACCACCATTTTCTTTCATTTTTATCTTGTTTAAAATTGGGATGTTTTTAAAATTGGTGGCCTCTTCTAGTTTATCTGGTAGCACTTTTTTCTTAGTGGTATGTAAAATAATGTCTCAAAGTTTTAGCACTTCATGAAATATAGTACAAACCTTAAAAATTATGTCAATTTAAAGGATACCAGTAACTCATGGTTCATGTGAATGTGTGAGCACGGCAAAACTCCAAAAGCTTACACACAAATGCAAGTTTGGCAAACAATTAAAGTAGTCTAATTTGTAAAACAGAATTGTGATCATGTGTGTATAGTTTTGTATTTATACTTATGTGTTGTAAGAGTTTTCTTGTGTTACACAATATTCATCAAAAGTATTTCTATGAAATGAGTATTCATTAAATTGTGTACCCAGAGTCACACAGCTTATGTGTGGGTGAGCTGGGTGAGGTCAGTCTTACCTCAAATCTGGGATTTGTCCACCGTTACAATGCCTTATAGATGAGTCAACTCTAGATATGGTATGATCCAAATCATGTTGCTTCCAAAAAGTCATAGGCATATATATGTTAAGGAAAATGTGAAACAGAAAAGAGGTAGATGATTATATGCATTTAGTTCTTTCAGTTCACCTACCCACATTCTAGCTTTTCTGAAACATTTTGAAGTGTATATCTAGCTATTTACGAGAGAATTGCTGCATTCATTGCTTTTTTGGCAGCACTGTATTTTTCCCTTGGAGCCATATGTATTTTTGAAGAGGTTCAGGATATGAGGTTCTGTTGGGATGCCTGTCTTAATATGGAGGAAAATGGAATTGAGATATTGTTCTGGGACTCATATAGACCTCATCTTATAATAAAGTATTTTGATATAGGTAGAATAATTGCTATAAAATACATTTATAATATTATAAATAAATAAATACAAAAATCTATTATTAATATAGTTTTTATATTTGCCGTACCTTATTTGGGTTAATATATCACTTCACTATGTACTGAAGGATATGAATCCTACAATCATCTGTAATTCAAATTCCATTCCCATTACTACCATTTCTTCTGCCATTGCCAAAAAGTACAACAGAAATTTAAAGGGTTTTGTTTATTTAGCTTCTGAAGAAAATGCAGGTTAACTACATTTAAAACAAAGTCATCAGTAAATGGAAGTTTATTTTAACGTACACCTTTTGAAAGATAAAAGTATATCACAGGAAAACAGTTTAATACTCGTTTTTGCTTTTTAAAATAAAACATTTTATGTGCTTTATATATTTTTAAGATGAACACTTTTTGTTGTTGTTATTGCTGTTGCATCCTTTTTAGGCCCTGCTCCAATTTCTTGACAGTGGTTAAATGAGTTTACAATAAGCCCAACCCATAAAATTGACCTTTAAAGTCTATGATATTTAACTTTCTTCTTCTGGCAACATGTCAGGAAGTCTGTATATTTTTCAATACTCATTAGAAGAATTTTACTTATTTGTTTATTACTTAAGTAGCAGTTATTTTATCAAATTCTTGTGTAGAAAGTTACCAATTTTTACCTTAAGTCATAGTAAATTCTTGACTTATTATCCAAATATCAAGTAATAAAATTTTCAAAATTTCTAGTTGGGAAGCAGCCTTATCTTATGTATAAAAGATAGAGCCAATGTATAGTTTAAAAAAGAAAACTTCATAAAGGAGTTGAATTCTTAATGTTTATACTGATGTTTTAAGTTGTTTTAAAGCATTAATATATTCTTTTCCATGATCAAAGCTGTGAGAAATGATAGATGAATTGTATCAAGAATGATCCTTAAAAGCTGATCCTCTAGAAGACAAAACATTTTCTGCACCACATGGTTCAAATTACCACTGTCTTTGTTGTGCCCTCTCTTCCTGGTTCTCTCCAGTCTCCTTTCTACTGCTGTTTATATATATACTGCTTGTGGAAATGGATTAAACACCTCAGTTAAATACTGTTTTAAGTAAGATTGGTTCTGTCTGGAGATATCATCTGGTAAATCTCTCTCATTAGCAGATATTTCCTTTGCACTATGAAATATTACCTTTTGATGTATATTTTTGGAAAATGTAAATAATGTTTTCCAGTTAGTGACATCAGCCAAGAAACATGGTTGAAAGTATTTTCAAGTACATTGTCTAACACAGGGTTAATCAAATGTGAAAGAATTATTCTTGCCTGAAAGTGGTTGACATTCTTCTTAAAAAGTTGGCTCATTTATTAACTGATTTGAGAAAATACAATGTAATATATTGCATTAAAACAAAAGCTTCACAAAGGTAAGGACTTTAGTTTGTTTACTACATAGTTTCAGCATCTGGAAGTGTGCCTGATACACTGGAGGTGCTTGATCCATGTGGGGGTGGTTGGATTAGACCACAGGACTAGGAGACCCTACCAGTTTAAGTGCTTTATTCCGTAAGTCACACAATGAAGTCCAAAGGATAATGAATGAAGGAGAGAATTATAGTTAAACAGTCATTGAAGAAAACTCTAGTTGACCTGCTGGTGTTGAGAGCCCTGGAAAAAGGGGATATGATGTAAGGATGAGCTAATATAGTAGCAGAAGAAGCTATTGTTAATAGAATAGAGAACATTAATTTGTTAATGGGCTAGACTGAAAGGAAATGTATAGGTTTAGAGCAAAAAGGCAAACCAGGGTTGACTTGCTAGTGATTCTTCACCTTTCTTAGGACATGGACCACTTTGAAAATCTGGTGAAAAGAGACTGTCCTCAGAAAAATGCACATATATGTGTGCTCACCCATGCACGTACATCATGCAGATAAATTTATAGATTAATGTGGGAGAATTGAGGACTGCCTGAGCCTTTCCTAGCTCTGCTACATCATGGGATTCCAGGCTGACTGCTGCTGTGCTTGATTTCTGTCAGGTGGACGGCTCCTCACTATCACCAGAGGTGGTTCAGTACTGACTACTTTTTCCTGCATTCTAAGTTTAACTTGTTATTTTTAAATATGGAATGTTTAACTTTAACAATGATGTTACCCTAGTTGTTGTTGTTTTTTTAACTTTGAAAATCCCAATATTAGAATGTAGGCCATGGATAAAATGTCTAGTTTAGTTTAAAACTAGACTCCACGAACACAAAGAATGTTCACTGAAAGAATGCTTGTGGATTAATTCCGTTCTGGCTTCCCTCAGAACTCTTACCTCTGAACATCCAAGAGCTAATTTCTTCCCTATAAGGGTGTAAAATTAACTGTAGCAGCCTTTATTGCACCAAAAGGATATGGGGAGGTTTTATTAACCCTGAGAATAAGTTTTACATATTGAGATGGCAGTGATTTTAAATCTAGCCTCAGGGATACCTTTGCATAAAACAGTCTAATGAATGAAATAGTCATTGGTTTTTCCACATATTCATGGATTCTTATCACAGGCTTTTTGTCTTCAAAGCACTAGGTAAGCATTTGGGGTCAGAGTTGTATAACATTATAGGAACTGTCACTATGGAAACATTCAAGTATTGGATACTATACTATTTAAGACATGCATAAACCAAACATGTTTTGAATTTTTGAGCTGAGAGTGATGATTTTATAAATAAGTCCAGATAGGTTAAGTGGCTGCCATATATCTGAGGTGGAGGCTGAACCAATGAAATGCCTTTTATGCCTAGTTTAGAATTGGTACAAAATCCTTTTGTTTCCTGGGTTAGTTGTTGCTCCAAGTTTTGCAGTTTCTAAACTTTTCCCATTACTCACTTTCTTTTGACTCTTCTTTCCTTCCAGCTGCATGGAAGGCTTAACGTGCGTCCCTCCAAAGCCCTCCTTCCAAGATTGTACGTTTACCCTGATGCTTAGCCATCCTTTCCTTAAGGTGTAGCCATTCCATCAGTGCCCTTGACCTTTCCTGTTCTAACTTCAGGACCATGAACTATAGAATCTCTGTCTCCTATCTGTTTCTATACTGCCTCCTTTTTAGCATTATATGTTCTAGCTTGATTTTTAAATTTAAAAAAGCCACTAGATATTGCCATCTCACTAAATCTTCAGACTTTTAAAAATAAATGGTTATTGAGCTACTATGTGCAGTGGCCTTTATAAACCCTGGACTTAAAGCAGTGAATATAAGGTCCTGGACTTTAGTTTCTAGTTGGAAACATAGCAGAAAATATTGTTTAAGAATGAAAATTGCTTTTAAGAGCGCAAAGTGCCATTAATAGTTTAAGGTGATGTGTGGGCTGAGACCTAATACATAAAAAGGAGCGAGCCATGCTTTGCTCAGGGAGAAGAGCATTCCATGCTGAATCAAACAGCAACTATAAAGATCCTGCACTGGAACTAAGCTTTTCTGGGGTGACAGCGGCAAACCTAGGGTTGATTTCAGCATAAAGGTGAGAAAGTGAGAAGACATGAGATTACTTTCTAAGTGACCAGAACAATTGGATAATTTTAATTAGGGAAATGGTACAATCCAGTTTCTGTTTTAAAAAGACTAGGTGGCTGGAGTGGTGGGGAGGGGTAGGGAGAAAAGGCAGAAAACTATACTTGAACAACAATAAAATTCAAAAGTATTTAATAAAAAAACTTAAAAAAATAAAAAGACTAGGTTGCCTACTGGGCAGAAATACGGTATGGAAGAAATGAACGAAAGTAGGCAACTGGAAGTAATTAGTGTGAAGAGGTGCTTCAACAAGGGTGGTGGTGGGGAGATAAAGCACTGTGGCTAATGGGGATATATTCTGAAAGTGCAGACAGCCCCTCACTTCAGCTTTGTAAGGGTGCAAGAGTGAAAACCCAGCAGAAGTTGAACACTGAATTTCGATCTTGTCCTGGGCAACCAACGTGCAGTAAAATACTGTGATGTGGGCAGCCCAGTCAGTCATGTGGTCACGAGGGTAAACAGCTCACACTCTGCAGTGCAGTGTGAAGCACATTTTCAACTTACCAAGTCAACTTGTGAGTTTGTTGAGAGATAACCCCATGTAAGTCAAGGAGCATCTGTAGTGCCCAACTGGCCTTGCTGCTGAATTATAAAAGAGAAGAGAGAAAATAAACAGTGGATTGTAGTTGCCTGACTTTGACTCATTGAAGGGTAACATGATTTTCAAAGAAATGGTTTGGAAGGGAACAGATGGGTCTAGACCTTGTTAAATTTAAGGTGCTGATTAGTTAGACAGTAGAGTAGGCTGCTGAGCGATTACCACTCTCTCTTTCAGATCTAATGAGTTTTCTCTTTTCTCTCCTTTTAAGACTCTTCTGGTTTTTCTCCTACTACATGAACACTTAAGTGTTCTTTGCATGTTCCTATCTTTGCTTATTTCTTATAGGTCCTCCTCACAGTTTAGAGTATTTCTGCAGCTTTCCTGACAAGGACTACCTATAATACAATATTTACTAACCAAGTGTGCTGTCTCCCAATCCAATCATCCCATTTCCTGAGAAAATGACTTTATGAGTCCATTTCCCCAGCCTCTTTGTTCTTGACAATCTGAAAAATTTAACTCATTTAACTCTCAAAATAGGAAATCTTTAGTTCATTAATTGGGACAATCTTTTTGTTTCCCTCCAAGAAATATAGTATGTATGTATTAAGACATTAGTAACTGGAAGATATTTCCCAAGAAGCTTAATAAGAGCAATTTAAAGCATACCAATTGTAAGAAATTTAAATCTACACTGAAATCAGGAGTTAATGTAGGTTCTCTTCTGTATTGTTTTAGTAAACCTCCCTCTGGTTTGTAATCAATCTCTGTTGTATATACATGCCCAAACAGTGGGAAAACACTTGCCAGATGGATGGATGCAATGATTTTTGGGGAACTAAAGCTATCCCAGTGTTAGTGGGCATTTGATCCTGTCCAAGAAGTCCATGGAGACATTTGCTCTACACCAAAAGGTGCTTGATTTTTGGTTCTGTCTGAGACATCCACGAAGACACTTGGACCATGCCCAAAAAAAAGGTCCTTGAGAGTATTTTTTTTTATGTATTAGTTCTGTAATCCAAAAGTGTAAATGTTACAGGCTATTTAAACCCAGGGATGTTTCTAAGCATGGACGTTTTTGATAGGGCCAAATTTCAAGGACCATTTGGTGTGGACCAAGTATCCCCATGGATGTTCTTGATGAGACTAAATGTCCTGCAAGCCTATCCCAGTGGAACGAGAGTTCTGAGTGTTTCATTGGAGTATGGTAGAGGAAATGACTGAGCGTCAAACACTTACACGTGTAATTAAAATGTATTAACCAAGTCCATATTAAACTCTTATTTTGTCTTACCAAAGCTCTGAAGAGAGGAACTGTTCCTACTCCTGCTTATTCCCAAAGGACCTGTACACATTCTGGAACTACCGATTCATAAATAATTGAAAACTGGTATATACTAGGTATTTAAAACTAAATATCCTGAAATATTTCTATTTACATTTTTAAAATAAACAATTTTATATCATGTGGGAACCTCTATTCTTACACATCTTTTGTTTTCTAAAGTATATGAGATACAGTTCAAAATTTCAAATACAATAGAACTGTGCTTTCTTTCTTCAAGGTTTAATGCATGTGCACAATAAACTTGTGGACCCACTATACAGTATGAAAGGAGGAGACTGAAAGAAATTGGAGCCAAATTCCACTCGAATGAACAGCACACTTTTGTAATAGATGGATTTGCAGCTATGCAATATGATAAAACATGGAGAATTTTTGAAGACTCATTTTTGAAGTCCAATATCTATATATTAAACATTCCATATTTAGAATGTGTTCATTTTATACTATGGTTTAGGAATAATTGGCTCTCATAATTAATCAGCAGTTAATTTTAAGGTATGGAAGCCACATATTCACTGTAAAACAGCAAAGAAATTAAATGTCTATCTGTTTAAAAATTTCAAAAGTCATTTTAAAGGTGAAGAGTGTTACATCAAGTACATTCATATTTCTCTAGTGGCATTTTTAGATTAATACTTTTAATCACATGAAAACACACTATCATTGCAAACCTTTACCGGTACTTTTGAAATGCTCTGTTTTTCTGTGCATTATACAAGCTTTCTGCACGTGGTTGCCTTAAGTCATTTCCCAGCAGTAGTATCTGGACATCAAAAGTCCTGCTGTATGTTGTAGGTACGGAAAATTTGAAGAGATGACAGTGCCTAAAAATATGTATGCGCCCTTCTGAAAAGTATGAATGAGGGCATGATTTTTGTGCGCCTTTTTTACAACTGTGCTCTTGTTTTTATTTAATGACTTGGGTTCTTGCTTTTAATATAAGTATTTTGGCAACTATGAGCTTTATACCTAGCAACACACTTAAAGAAATTCTTTTGAAGAAAACTTTCTGATTATTGTTGAACTTCATAAATGATTACCTTTATTCCTTACACACATCTCTAAAAAGATAATATAATGAAGTATATATAAAAATAATTATTGTAAACTATTTTACTTTGTCATAAGAACTTCAATCATTAAACTGCAAATACAGTATATTGTTTTCTATCTTTAACTTCAATAAAGCTTATAATAAACAAATGTAAGTTATCTAAATTTTATTTCCAGATGTGAAACTGAATATATGCACTTGAGGTATTCCGTCAATTAATAGTGGATGTTGAGCCTACATTTAATAGCTTCGATTGTTGCCATCATGCAAATAGGAGATTTAAGTTCAGACAATGACTCTGCCTAAAATTTCTTAGTCTTGCTCCTTGAGAGTAAAAACCCTCCCTTTTTCTCTGTATGTTTTGTATGTTATAAGCCCATCTAGTAGAAGCATTACTTACATACCTGCTTAATTAACTGCACTTGTGACTGAAAAGTATTTAAAGTTAAGTTCCTTAAAATACTTAAATAGCAAAGAAATAAAAAGTTAAATAAAAATAAAACTGTTAGGGTAAAAAATATATATACCACTTGAATTCCAGATAATGAAGCTGTGATAGCCTTAAGTGTTATAAATGTTTTTTAAATGACTAGTCAATCAGTATCATCTTCCAGTCACACCTGGTAATCAAGTATTGGTTACTGAAAACTACCCTAACTACCTTAGAAGGTTAAGTAACAATAATGAAAAAGCTGAAGATGCTGGTTTGGGTGCACGGCTCACCAGTTATTACTGTGCTTTAAATGTGTTTGCTGAGACACAGTCTTCTTGCATCACTGCCCTTGATGTGAGGATTGCAGTTTAGGTCCCTGTACTCCACCTCCTCAGTAAATGGCTTTCTGGCCACACTCCTTAAGTTAGGAGCTAAGCTGCAGTGAAGAAAAGACTGAGAAACCACTGAAGGTATTTTCACAAGAGGCAATAAAGCATGGTAGCTAGGAATTGGGGTTTGGAGAAAGAAGCCAGCTTGAACCCCAGCTCTGTCAGAAACGTGTTGGACAGTACCAACTCCGAGTTTCTTCCCCCATGAAATGGGACTGTGGCAGCACCTGCACCTTGACTACTGCGTAGCTTAAGGGAGGGAAGGCATAGAGAGCGCAACACAGTTGCTATCACCATAAACAGGGGCCATTCTAACATTCATGTCCTAGTTTGTAATTTTAATGTTTGCAAATTTCTTAGAAACATATGGTCCTCTGGGGAACACACTTAGAAGGCTTACAACTTTAAATCATGAAAATCATCTGAGAGCATGGCCAAGGAAGAGAACTTAAGCTTATGCTAAAAATTTGAAAACTACTGTTTTGTATCATTATTACTACCAGTGAAACTCACAGAGGTTAAAGAGAATGTATCCAAATTCAAAGCATTGCAGGCATACAAAATACTTGAGGTTCACTGAGCACTTACTATGTGTCATGCACTCTTCTGAGTCTTTTAACCATATTATCTCATTCAGCAACTCATGGAGGTAAGCAATAGGAAAACATGATTTTACTAAGGAATAAACAGACTAAGAGAGATAATTTACCTTGCTAGTAAGTGGTGGAACAGAAATTTGAAGCCCGGAAACATGGCTTCAGAGTACAAACTCTTATCCACTCACTACTGCCTTTCAAAGAAAACCCAATAGGTTATTTGTATCTGAAAATGCTGAAAGTAACAAGCACATTTTATAATGTTCATTCTGTATCAACATATTATAGATTTACCTAAGAAAAACTAAAAGATACATCATTTTTAATTCATAAAAAATCTTTTTATTTTCATATTATTTATCAGAGGGTGCCTTCAGAACTTTTATAAAAGCATCTTTTGGAACTTCAACATTGCCAACTTTCCTCAGTTTT
The DNA here is from genome assembly GCF_019186645.2 of Phyllostomus hastatus. Lineage (NCBI taxonomy): Eukaryota > Metazoa > Chordata > Mammalia > Chiroptera > Phyllostomidae > Phyllostomus > Phyllostomus hastatus. The sequence continues at coordinate 27,517,779 of NW_025333709.1, read as the reverse complement.
TTCTTTCCTTCTGCTTGCCTCTTCAAAAGCTTCATTTTTCGGGTAATATCACCACCATACTGAAAAATATTTTAAAAATTGGAAGTGCAATCACTCCATAGAAAAACAATCTTACAATTACACAATGACATCATTACAAAGAACCACCTTACAATTACCACTCATGAATCATGAGGAAGACATCTGCAAATATACCTCTCCATTCCTCTTCCTGGCAGATCCTATTTTTACTGCCTTCAAGAATGATAAAGGCTTTGTTTTTGGATGGAGATAAAGATCCACAAGGAAATGCAATAGCATACATTATGCATATCAAAGAAGAATTATCAATCTCCTTACATATTCAAGACTCCAAATTTTGGATTATATAGCTGTAGTCTCACACAGAAACTTGCATAGGTGTAATTGTGTCAGTCACTATGCAAAGGATTTAGAAATAGCATCATTTGATCCCCATAAAAACTGAGCTAGGGACATTTTTTTTTAATAGATGAGACAACACACTTGGCAAACCAAGGCAAGAGAGGTGGGTTTCAATCCCATATTCTTTTCTCTGTTTAGTCATTGTCTTCAAAATCTTTCCTTACAAATTAGATCAACAAATGTGTTACCTATTCGTAATGGTTCTAAAATACAAAGTCTGGCACAAATAATGCCTTTTTATTACAAAATCTTTTACAAAATCATAAGCAGGTAATTCTGTGACATAACGATACCACGCTCAAACACACCTTTTTTAGGTGAAATGTTCACATTACAACTACAAATTATTGCACTCATATTGTTACCCTGACAACCACACCCAAGCAGGTCTACTTCTGCTAGACTCTGTACTTCGTATTCCATATAAGAACATTTTTATAAATAAGATGAAAAAAATTTAAGAAAATTTTTTTCAAAATGAATATCAAAATGAATATGCTATTATAGTCAAGCTGAAATTTACCAATTTAAAAAGAAAACTTGGAGATGAAATAAAAGGTATTATAAAAATGAACAATGGAAACCAATATATTTATACATCTTTAATTTTAAACTCATAAAGTAGATCTATTATCTATCAGGTAAATACGTACACATTTTGCCAAAACATTTTTCCTATAGGCTTTCACACTGTAAAAGAGAAAACTTTGTTAGCAGTGCATAACTTCATTATACTGTTTAAAAATTTATTTTCAAAGTCTCACCTTTATTAAAGATTCAAATGATAGTGTCAGACCTATGCAAAACTGCCAAAAGCAAATCATTAGGTAGCTCGAATACACTTATATTTTATGTATTTGGAATAAAATAGAAAAAGAATTCAGCATGAGTACCAACATATATTTTACTAAGAATAAAAAAGGTCAAGCTTGTGGGTAAAGCTGAGGCCAAATTCAAGCATGGTATGACCTCGATTACAAGAACTGTATCAGGTTGATGCTGGCTCAGCCTAAAAGTGTAACTACTACTTTCAAAACTCCACTGAATGTGGGACAAGAATGATTAGGGATATAAAATGTATTAGTTTCATAAACCCACTTGAGGGTAAACTAAATTTTAATATATCCATCCAAGCACTTATAAACTAAATCTAGTTTTATTCCTATAATGTTGCTGAGAATTTTGGAGGATGAGAAATTTGAAAATAGCTCCATTTTTATGTATTCCAAAAGATATAAAAATCTAATTTTTCTTTATTGTCTACCCCAGCATACTTAATGTTTGCTGACTATTCTAAATTGCACCTTCCAGGAGGTTCCCAGTTTATCAGCTTCCCTCTGCCTCATGTCCAGGTGCTCAGGAACATAAAACGACTGCCTCTAAAGCAAAATGGTGTTGGAAAATTGAACTCACTGCAAATGTTGGCATAAAATTTATTCCAAGATTATATAAAAATGATAGACCATCCAGCAAAAAAGAGGAGCTGCTCCAGGATACCTCCCGCACTTGCCGTGAGCAGCAGAGCAGCTCCTTCAGCGCCCTGAGTTGTGCGCCGTGTGCACCACAACCCGCCCCTGCCCCCATGTCTCCTGTGTCACTCGTGAAGTCTGTGTTCTAGAAGGCAAAAACTTAACATGAAATTAGCTTCCTCTCTCACCTTTCTGATCACAACCTGACTAGCTCTGAGGAGTGTTTCAAGTAAAAATTGTATCTTGATTTTTGTCTTTTTGAGGAATGTCTGTAAAACCTTTTCAGTTTCAGTTCCTATTAGCTTATCATCTACCCGAAGGGATAAAACCATAAAAACTTTACAGAAATTTCTTACCTAGGAAATTCAATAGTCATTTGGTAAAGTGAGTAGAAATAAAGCAATTTCTCAAACTCATACACATTCTACTAATAAGTATAAGTAATATTACCCAAAAGTGTCATATAAGTACCATATTTTCAGACCATAAGACACACCTAGGTTCTAGAGGAAAATAGGAAAAAAATTTGCAGCAAAAAATGTGGTAAAATATTTAATAACATAAATAACGTAATAATTCGCCAATGTAAACATAAACAGAACTCAACAGCAGCATTAACAACCATTATTCCTCCCAAATGGGGGGGCAGGGGTATGTCTTATAGTCTGAAAATACGTAATTAAAAGTAACAGTCATCACTTAAATTAATGTAATTAAGACACAGATTAATGTTTCTACAAGTAGTAATAAAGCTTACACTAGCAATTTTCAACCTTTTTCATCTCATGGCACACATACGCTAATTACTAAAATTCTGCAGCACACCAAAAAATACATTTTTTGCTGATCTGACAAGAAAAATAGGTATAATTTTGATTCATTCACACTAGACGGCACACTGATTGAAAAATCACTGGCTTTGGTCAATGTTAAATTTTTCAATATTTCATTTTCTAGGTATATCATTTCTAAAAACCAGAAAATGTAAGGGATTTCAACTCACGTTTCTCTTGCAATGATTTTACTTCCGATAGCAGCTTGAATTGCTATCTCAAACAGCTGCCTAGGAAGAGAATCCTTCAGACGTTCACATATGGTTTTGCCAATAGTATGTGCTTTGTCTCTGAATCAGAGAAAATTCAAGTATTTACTGATACTAAATAAGAATTTTAAGTAACTTTCTAGACCATGTGCATAATCAATGTAAAGGTGATTCCTTAAGGATATTCAAACAGATCTCATGTATCATAAACATCACTTGTTGAATAAACAACTTTTCTGGCTGCAAAAATAACATGATCTAGTACAAAAATATAGAAAAATATACATTAGGGAATACAAAGCATTCTTGATGCCTTTCCCTCACCCATACAAAACCACTGATAAACATTTTAGAATGGTTATGTTAAACATATCCTTCTAGTTATTTTTCTACATACATATATTTTTTTTACAGTTTGGACTATAGTTTATTGTACCATTTTATTTAATAAGCACTTTTATGTCATTAAATAATAATCCACAATATAGTCTTAATGGCTTAAAACAAATTATATGAGTGCTCCATAAGTTATTTTAACCAATCCACTAGCCACTATTTCTTGAACATCTAGGGTATATTTCATTTTTCATTATTATAAATTTTTGTGAAGATAAAAATCTTTTTATTCTCAATTCTAAACTGATCATTAAGTTAAAAAAAAAAAACACTTTATTTTATCATACTTGGTAAGGGAAATACTTCTTCCCATGCCATTATTCTTTTTGACTATCATAACTATTCTCCTTTTATCTTTTAATAATTTTGAAAAAGAAGCATGGACAAAGAATGGAAAAAAAACTAGTACTAGTAAAATTTAATTACCTTTAAGTTTTCAAAATATAGCTGGAAAATAGAGCAATTAATAACTGAATAAAAATATGTCAGAAGGGGTTACTTTCACATCCCATGCTGTTTCTATTCACTTACTTGTGTACAATAGTTATTAGCTCCTCTACAATATTTCCATTCAGCAGAATATCCATTTTCACAAGTTCTGCAGTTTGGTAGCCTGCATCTTCATAATCAAAACTAACAAGGAAAAATGTCCAACCAAAAGATAAACATTATACTTCCCAAAATATTATATATTTTTCTTTTCAAAATAGCTTCTTTTTTTGTAGACTGCCATACCTCCCCCAAAAGATTTAACTTTCCTTCAAAATGTTACATATACATTTCAGAAGAATGGATCTAAATGATCACAGTAAGGAATAAACTTCACCATCTTTACATTTGTGAGATGAGGGGCAAAGGCAGGGAACATGCTCTAAAGGGGAAGGAAAAGATACTGGAAAGCTAGTCTAGAAAAATGGGTAATTGAAGGCAAAAGTCACTTTCTTCCCAATGTTCCCTCCCCATAGCTGGCTGGCTAGAAATAATATATTCTAATGGGTCATTCTCAAATTCATAAGCTGGGTTTCTGTTCAGTTTTCTATTTTCAGTTAAATAAATGCTATGGCAATGACGAACAGCCATTAATGAATGAGACTTATGGATTTCAGATATGGTTCTTCGGTCTGAACCTTTACAGGGCGTTTTTGAAGATGAACTAAGGTAACGCATGTAAAGCACTTACACAGGACCTAGCGCATAACACAGTATTTAGCAAAGAGCCTAACCGAGCAAATATAAGCATTTAGTGTCAGCCATTAATAAAATAGTTAGTTTACAATGCTAATCAAAACACAGGTTTAACTTATAAACCAAAGTCTAATAAAATTCTAATTATGCTTACATGTCTTTCCAATTAGAAACAAGAACATATGTATCCTTACTGTTATAATTTTAAAAGAAGCTGGTACCTAGAGCTACAAATATGTTTCATTTCCAAACCATGAAGGTTCCAAGGTGATACAGTAATACTCTCTAAAACCAGATTACTGCCTAAAGTGTTGCTAAAAATTATTTCTCTCTTCACCAAACATCATTAAGTATAACATGGTAAGTACTATGCAAAATACAAAGAAGAGATTAGATACTTCGCTGGTCAATATTTAAAAAAAAAAACAAAACTGTTCGAGTATCTGAACTGCCCATTAAATATTTACCTAGCATATCCAGAAGACAGGGACTTCAAAGAATCATAAAAATCCACCACAATTTCATTCAAAGGCAAGAGATATTTAAGCATAACTCTATTTTGATCAATAAATACCATATTCTTCTGAACTGCTCTTCGAGCCTAAAAACAGCAGAATAAAATGTGTTTAATGATCACCTATTCAAATGATGATTTGAAATTAATATAGTCAGATGTCAATTACCAACTTAAGTATTACCTTACAAATGTTAATAAGGAGTGGATAAAAATGAAGAAATATGTCCTTAATTGTGTAGTAAAAACTTGCAAGCAATATTTATAACACAGGGAGAACGACTTTGTATTTCAGTTACAGTATACACTAAAGGCTTTAATCCTTTGTATTTAACAATTTTACCTTTTTACATTATGAAGTATTTCATTTAACAATAAGTCAAATGTAAATACAGATGAAGTGAAAGTTCTTAATTTCTTGTTTAACAAATAAACAAACTTAGGTTCAGCAAAATTAAGTGACTAATCGAAGTTATAATCTGGTTTATGATAACAGAATTGAAATTCAAGTCCATTAGTCATTTAAGAGTTCTTCCCAACGTATGTCAGAGTATTTCAAATAGGTATTTTTGAGGACTATCATTTTATCCAGTATTTGGAATAAATCATGCATTACAATATGGTGAGAACTAAAGCAAACTAGAAAATACCTTCCAATTAAAGGTGTATCAAGTATCACTATTACATTTCAAACTATATTCTATATCAAATACTCAAAAAGTGTAAAAGAAATTATAATTTTATCTACTCAGGATAAATAAGTGTTAAATTTCTTTCCTTTAGGGTAAAATATTCAGTGAATTTACAAAGTTGATCAAATCTCTGGCTCCATTTTTTCTTATATGAAATCAAAATACTTTTTAGAGTATATTTATATATAGGTAGATATCTCTTATATATGTATATGTGTACAGAGATACAGGTCTTTAAGAAAATTTGTTACAAATTCTAAGAAATCTTTCAAAACTGTTTGAGAGGATGAAAATGTAACTCTTATATTAAGTTATATTACATTTACCTGGCAAAGCATCATTATTTTTCCAGTATATTCATCTGGTGTTATAATAGTGCCCAAAACAACTGGCTCCAAATATTCTGATACTTTTGATTTATCAGGGAACTCTGCAGGATTGATGATTGTAATTTCCTTTTCTCTGTATTCCTAAAAATAAGAAATATCACCAACAGTTAAAAAGAAGTCTTAATAAATAATTACCATGTTTTAATTTAAAGTATATGTTAAACCTTATTTTGTTATTGAAGTTGTTAGAACTAATAAAAACAACAGAATCCCTAAAAGTTCAATTATCTTAACATGCTTTAGGTTTAAAAACCCTCCAACTGTATTATTTAATAAGCAATATATTCTGGTGATATATATTCACTAAACATGTTTCATGTATCATATAGAAAAACAGGATGTTAATAATATATTTTAATCTCTCCTTTATAAGGGATTATAATCAGTTTCCTAAGTTAATTTTGTTGGAAAATACTTACAGAAACCAAAGTTATTATTTCTTTAAAATAAACGTATTGCTGAGCTGGATTACAGTGTCATCCCTGTCATTAACTTGAAATCTAATGTTTCCTGCAGCCAGGGAGGAATGAACACTTCATTCTCTTTAATAAGATAAATTACTTACGACCAAAATGTATATTCATTATCTTTGCACTGGATTTAGAATAGTATTTTCATTACTAATTCAGTAACAGACTAGTATTGATAATATGGATATTTTATCAAGTAAAATGCTGACAAATTATTTGTCACATAGTTTCTCCATCACTAATCATAAGGTATTTCAATTTCTATTGCTATGAATCAGGAAGTATGTAGTTTTAATATGCAGTCAGCTAATGATGTACCAAATGGCTCTGGCATTCTGCACACACATGCACACATTTGGTTCTTCCTTGTATCCTGACTCACAACAGTACCTTTATCAATTTGGATGATGAAAGAACAGCTTTATATGGAACAGTAGGGGTTGTCAAAATGACTGAAGCATTATATTCTTGCTCTAGTCGCTGGTTGAAAACTTCCATATGCAAAAGTCCAAGAAATCCCAATCTGGGGAGAAAAAGTCAAATTCCAAAATATTTACCTCCCATGGGCTCTATATCATTACTTTGTGGGGAAGGAGTGGAATCGAAAGTCATTCACGCAATTCACATCATAATTAAGTGCTAGCATAATTTCATTAAGATTCCAATGTTGCATTGGATTCCATTTAAAATTGCTATAAAACTTGCCTAGAGAATATGAATCCACAGTGTGAAATAGGAAGATATTATTTTATTTCACTTTACACACTGGTAGGAAACTTATCTTCAGAAATGTTCAAGAGTAACACACCATCTAAACTTCACTTTCCAATAAACACGGAACTGCACAACGTAACCGAATGTTACCTCCAGCCAGCACCCAGAGCCAGGCTGCTATCCCGGTGAACTGTCACGCTGGAGTCGTTCAAGGTCAGTTTCTCTATAGCACTCTTCAGGTTATTATATTCAGACTGATCCACAGGATACATTCCTAAGGATATAATAATTTCTAATTTTCACATGTGAAAAGTTTTTTTATATTGACTCACTACAATACTAGTTTGTCAGAAACTATGAATATTAAGTTACACTGACTTGAAAGTGTCTTGCAAGTCTCATAGCCTTAATGAATTTACAACTGGATTCACACTGCAAGTGGTCTTTTTATGATTTTGCAAAAATATAAAGAAAACAAAAGCACCATGGGAATTACAGCTAGGAAAATACATTGTTTTCATTTCAAGAAAAAAAATGGATCGCACTCCACAACCACAAATGAGACTCTATTAACAGTTAATAAAAGGAGTAGAAATGGAAACTACACTGAATTCTTAATTCTCTATGACATTATCCATCAAAATCAAAGATAATTTTGCCTTTTTCAATTCACTGACAAAAACTATGCAGAAATGATTCATCAGATTCTCTCTCATCTGACACCTCAAGCCCTCACCTCCCAAATCCTCAAAATCAACATGCTGACTTTGCCTCACTGTAGGGATAAACAAAGTTAAAAATTCCCAGTGAGAGACAATGGAGGAGGAAACAAGGTCTGAATGGACACCCAGCACACAGTAACTTGGTGACCTTCAATCGGGTCTTCCTCTCCCAAACGTCTGTAATTCCACACAGTATGTGAAGTCACAGATATGTGAGGTGACACTATTCTCTGCCATGTCTACACTAGTACAATAGTAAAGAAAGTCCAGCTCAGGGGAAAGTATGCAGTAATAAATCAGAAAAATATTTTAAATACAATGACCTACTGTCTAAGGAAACAAATAGGAAATCCATAGTACTATGCTCTCCCATGTATCAGACAGTCATTTCCTAAAAGAAACTAGGAAGTTATTCCCCATATTAAGTTTTACTCTACATATGAAATTAGCTAATACGTAAATAGTATACACACATACAAAAAAAACATAGTATCCTGGAATTAGCTGTTATTTAAGATGAGTATTCCTGGTAATTTTTATTTCAAATGACAGAAAAAAATCGACCCTCATCCTTTGAATACGTGAGCTCCTCACCTGCAAATACCATTGGTTTCGCTGATTTAAACCCAGGCAAGGGCTCCACTGGTTGTTTATGTAAATATAATGTATCTCCTATTTGTGCTTCAGTGACATCTTTCATCCCAGCAATCAGATAGCCCACCTGTCCTGCATATCTAAATAAAATTATTATATGGAAATATTTACTGCTTCAATGTTTCAAGCGCAGACTCACAATAAGCTCTATCTTTCCTGGAAGTGATCGCCTTCCAAATAAAACTTCATGGAAGTGAAACTAAGTGCTGCTTATCAATTCTCAACTCAGGATAACCAGCAAAAGCACATACCATGCCTTAAAATCCACCACCGACAATGAGCCTAAGGCCTTCTTCATGACTCTGCCCACCTTTGTGTATTAAATATCAACTAAATATAATATAAACACAGTGAAAGTAGTAAATGTAGAAACATAAAGATACTTCTTGTAGTGTAAACCACTATTTATGTATTGCATTACAAATATTCTTTTAAAAAACAAGCAGAAATAAATGAATTCTCAACAAAGTGGACATCTATTTCATGTGCCTTTCGTAGAAAAAGAGCAAACCATAAGATTCCAGAGTTTTAGCTCAGTTTTTATTTTTTAAGCAAATTTCCTACATATCAACACACTAAAGTAGTGGTGAGTGTGTTATATATGGCAGAATATGGACAGACTTTAGAAATGTTTGCGTATAATTAAGATAAACTACTTTATAACCCTCAAGTGAGAAGTGTAATGAGCAAAATGTGCTAGGTGTAGACATGCACACTAAACTGTCAAGTGTGACCCATATAGTTCACCTTGTTCAGTATCTTAATTCTTACGCATAGAAAGACAATGACCACAGAAAGCCCCAACCATGTGTCCAAGGTAGTTTACCTCGTCAGTATCCAGGGTACTGGTGGAGTGGCATTCAAATATTTACAAGTGAGCTCAGAATTCAGTTTTTCCAGTGCATACTAACTTGCTAACCCCACATGAGGGAATTCTAGTTAATCAAAGTTCTGCCATGAATTCCACACCAGTGGAAAGCATTATTACATTTTCTTTACTACTTGTATATTGAAAAATCTAATTATAAAAAATTAAATGTCAAAATGATGCTCAGTATGAATATGGATATGGATGAGGGAACTATTTTTCCCTGTTTCATCAAATACATCAATATAGAATCCTATCTGCGCTGGATCACAAAATTAGTTATGACTAGATGAAAGGCATAAAAATACATAAAATTTCTACTATCCTTTGCACATTACATTCCTTTCAAAAGATTATTCACTAGGTAGTTGCATTAAAAAAATCAAGTGTTTGTTTTTGTTTTTCACTTCTGAGTCTCCATAGTAGGGTCATTCTAAGTATACCAAGCTGAGAAAGGATGGAAACATACAAGTGCATTTTCATCACTACTGTGGAATACTTACAGTTTATGAGCTGGCTGCTCATTAGGATTCAGAACTCCTACTTCATTAACTTCATATGCCTTTTGAGTATGTGCAGATACAATTTTATCTCCTTTGGAAACCACTCCATCAAATAATGCTACATTGGCTACCACACCCCTATACTGGTCAAAGGTGGAGTCGAACACCAGGGCTCTCAGGGGATTTTTGCGATGTGCGTTAGGACTATCAAAAATAAGTAAATACACACACAGTAAATTAAAACCTTAACAATAAAATGCCTATTTTAACTCAAATACTATGCTTAATTTATTCTAGTCCCTCAGAAAGGTTAAAAAGTGATAGCCAAAATAAAAAGATCTTTCCATAAAATAAGGTATAATATCTATTTTCATGTTTTCATTCAAACTCGAGCTTTAATGACTATATTAAAGTCATTTATAAAACAGATGAAATATATTTGTTCACCATTAAAGCAAAGAACAATAACTGTCACTGTATTCTTCTCCTATTGCATTGTTACAAGATTCCTATCAATTTTCTCTTATTTTTCTGTACTGTATTTGCTTTCTATAGTACTATAAATAAATTTAAAAATTTATTTTCTTTGACTACGATAGTATATTTTCCATATCTACTAAACTAAAAAATAGACCACACTGATGGTCTTTATACTCTTAAAGATAAACAGTAGAAAAACAGCAAAAAACTTACGGGGGTATTCTTTCAATGACTGCCTGAAGAATGCTTTCAACATTTGTTCCAATTTTAGCAGAAATCTAAAAATATATGTGTAAAAAGACAAACATTTAAACTTAAAATTCTGCCTTTCTTCTATCCTGGTAATGGAGCTTTATGAGCAGAATAAATAAAGAATTCTAACAGTTGTCAATTTGTTTAAAGAATATCATAAAAGTAATAAGCACATAGTATATATTGACAAACGTTCCCACAGTACAGCTAGGGGACTCCATTGTGCTTGCGTGGAATTACTTCTGATTATGGAGCTGTAAGAATAGTGGACTAAGAACTCAAAAACCCAAGGCACCAATCATGACTTTGCATGGAATGTAGGACTTTGACCCATATGTATCTCTTTGAGCTTCAAGTTCTGCATCTGATAAATAAAGTGATTATTCAAATTTTGCCTAGATCGCGAGGTGGCTGTGTGGACAGAATAAACAGTATGTGTGGATGGCATACAGGTGATACTGAAGGCGTATTATCACTGGTGTTCTTACACTGAAAAAGCCAAGACTCCAAACACATGTGCATGCCTGACCTTTGCCATCACCAGTGACTGCACTGTCTCTGAAATTTTGATTTCAAAACCCAATCCCAGAACACCACCTCTTACCCTTCAAACTCCCTCTAGATCAGTTTTCCAACTCAGCAGCAAACGTACTCTGGGCTGAATAATTGTTTGGGGGCATATTCTGTGTAGGGCATTCACCAGCATCTGTGGGATCTCACCTATCCACAGGATGCCAGTCGCACCTACCCCTCACTGTGACAACAAAAAAATGTCTCCAGACATTAGCAAACACAGGTTTGCTGGTGAACAAAACTAATCCCTAATGAAAACCACTGCTCTAGTTTCTAGTACCTTGTTTGAACAATCCTTTAAGATCACAACCTCTAAGCCACTGAATGGATGACTTTTTAAAACTATCCATTAGTTCTCCACTCCCTCTTTTCCAGCTGAGACTCCAAGGTCCACTATTTATAATTGTTCAACCACTTTCTATTCTCTATGATAAGCAGATAGTAAACCTTCAGCCGTGACTGTGTCCAATTATATGCCTGTTCTATGCTTATAGCCAGACCCGCTTAACACAACTGGACAAAAATCAAGTAACTGGTCTGGCTAGTTTCTGCAAATTCATGACCACAGATCTCACTAGGTAGTTAATACTTCCTAGCGATCCGAGGATGCACCCCCTAGTAAATTCACATTACCACACTCAGGAAGGTAATGCACCCCATCTTCCTTTACCCTATACACTTTCCCCTTTCTCTTTTGACAGCGTTCTCTCTCATTTCATTTAAGAAAACAGAAAATATCAAAAACGTATTCAAATACACAAATCCATTTGCACCCTCTGCCTTCTCTCTTGTTAACAATCAGGGAATTATTCCCCCTTTCCTGAAAACTCAATCCTTCCACACTTCTATTCTGAATCATACTCTCTCTAATCCTTCTCGTGTTCTTACTCACAACTCTGTAAAAATTGGTAGTAATGTAGTCTGACTCCTGGGACGTCTCTACCTGCACTCTCCCGCTAGGAAACTGCATCCACTTCCACGGCCTCAATAGCACATACATGCTAATGACTCCTAAACAGCTCTCTGACCAGGCTTCTCTATGAAGGTCTGAATTGTAGATTTATACAACTATCTCTACTTGGATGTGTAACAGACATTTCAAACCTATGTCCAATAGAGAGCTTTTTATTTTTCCCTATATCTGTTTCTCCACAGGTCTTCTCCATTTTAATATGAATATTGGGTTAGGTACTCAAACCCAAAGCCCCCTGATTTGTCCTTTTATTTCACTGCCTTACATATAACCCACAAGCAAATCTATTATATCTACATAACATACATCAAATTTGCCCACTTCAACATCACCATCAATCACATACTTACCCACCACCATTTTGTACCTGGGCTATTACTGCAAGCTGATTGCCCTTATCTCTCCTTACTCTTTTCCAATCCATTCTCTGCAAGGCAACCTGAATGATCAGTTTATTTCCTCTCTTGCTTTAAAATCCTTTCACTATCTCAGAATGATTTTAAAACGCTGTATGAAGCCAGAGTCCCAGCATGACTTGATTTCCATCTACTACTACAAAGCCATCTCATCTAAACTGCCTCCTTTTTATTCCATAAATATGTCAACCCTTGCCAAACATGTCAAGCCTTTCCACTTACTCTTTCCTCCTCCTAGAATGCAACTGTCACAAGTCTTAACTGCTCCAGGTCTTAGTTCACCAGAGAGGACTTCCCTACAGAGTTACTCTGCGTAATATCTTTTTTCCATCATTAACTGTGGTGTTCCACCTGAAACAATATAAGCTGTTGAATGACCTTCCTTGACAACATCAGTCTCGTTCAATAATTAGTACGTTTACTACTTTATTTACTTATTTAATGGCTGCTTCCCAAGTAGAATATAAACGCAATGAGATGGGATCTTGTCTGCCCTTTTCATCGCTGTGCCCTAGCTGGCACATACCAAGCACGTATCTGAATAAATTTTGTAAAGATGTATTAAAATTAGAATAGTTCATTAAACTTTAATATAATAATCCAAGTTATGAAACCAAAATTTCAGCCCTGCTTCATAATAGTTTGACTTCATATTAAAAAACCATTGAATTCTGTGTGCGTGTGTGTGTGTGTGTATTCAAGAAAAAAAGGTTGTTTTTTTCAGTCATTACCAAGTGGTATGTAATCATCCACTGTTTTAAGCAAACAAGAATTGTATCACCTGAAATTTGCTTTTGGAAAATTTAAACAAGATCGAAAGTGAGAGCTGAACATTATAATATTGCACTGAGCATTGACATACTTACTACACATGCATGTAACAAAGCATGATTTGCACCCAAAACAGCACTAGAAGGGTCAATTCAACAATTCAAATTCAAAATAGTATTAACTTTGACATAAATAAAATCTACTGTTTTCTAAGATTTTTACTCTAGCTAGCTCTTTTATTAAAAAAAACTTTTGTTTGTCAATTCCAAAAATACATACAAATGCTTGAAGTTAGTTTGAACCAGCTCTTCACAGAAAGCATTTCCATAGAGTCAAAATGGCATACCACAAATAGTATTGCAGTGTGTTGTAGAAGACCTGCACTTTAGTCCTGGCACACTAGCTAACTAGATCTGTAACCTTAAAAAGTGATAAAATCTTTGAGCTCGTTCTTTCAACTGTATAACAAGAATAATTTCTATCTGCCCTAACCATGTAATAAGAATTTTTGGTGAGGATCAAATGAAATAGTAATAAAAACAATTTTGTAAAACTATAAAAACACTACATAATGTTGGGTTATCAAATAGAGTACTCTGAAATTTCACTTAGACCAATTACCTGAGATTTTCAAGAAGTCTTAGGGGAAAAAAAGGTATTTTACCTTAATACATTCATCACTTGGAATATCAAACACCTTTTCAATTTGCTTTTCAACCCTTTCAGGATCAGCATTCTTCAGATCTATCTTTAAAAAAACAAAAGGAATTCATTGTCTTAATTTAATAAAAATAAAGTGTACTACTCATTAAATCATAGTATTTGGAGGCAGCTGAAAGCATAATCGGCCCCTCTATAATTTTTCTTTCAAAAGTATTAAAATAATGTAGGGATAAGAAATAAAATTTTAATAAACAGGGCACCTGACAAACAGACTATGTGAACAATTCAGGCAGTCAGCCGCTCAGGGCAGAGCAGAGTTCCAGGACGACTCCTCAGTTAACACCACGTAAACAGATGTCGTAAGTCAGATGAGACTTACAACAAACTGTCTTACCTACGGGTCAACCTTGCTTCTTTTAAACTTAACTCCAATCTCAAAAAATATACTAAATGCAGTACAGATTTTTAAATTTCCTTAATTTATTATTTTAAAAAATAAAAGTTCCTGGCTGGCATAGTTCAGTGGATTGAACTCGGGCTGCGAACCAAAGCATCGCAGGTTCGATTCCCAATCAGGGCACATGCCTGGGTTGCAGGCCATGGTCCCCAGCAACCGCACATTGTTTCTCTCTCTCTCTTTCTCCCTCCCTTCCCTCTCTAAAAATAAGTAAATAAAATCTTTTAAAAAAATAAATAAAAGTTAAGCCTTTTCACAGTACTCAGCTTTGTACTTTAACTGTTCTATGATATCTGTCCAGAATAAGTCCAGCCATTGTTAATATAACAAGAATGGTTTGGCCAACATTGATGTAACCTGGCAGCCAAGGAAAGTGGAATAGAATGCACATATGTGAACAATGACGACTTCAGTGTACTAGTCAGTGGGGGTGGTAGACACAAGAGCATGTGAACTGTGTGGCAGTCACATTTAAAATGACTAAGTGAGTAGAACAATGAATCTGCATCACATTTTGTGTTAAGCTTGAACATTCCTCCACAGAAAATATTCAGAAGATTCAGAAGGCCACTACTATGGGCAACTGGTGATTGGCAGCTTCATCACAACAACATGCCCACTCATGCATCATGTCTTGTGCAGTTTTTTGGTGAAACATCAAGTCACCCAGGTGACTCAGCCCCACTGCAGCCCAGGTGTGGCACCCTGCACCTTCTGTCTTTTCCCAAAATTAAAATCACCTTTGAAGCAGAAAAGATTTCAGATCATCAATGAGATTCATGAAAATACAGTAGGGCAGCTGATGGCAACTGGGAGAACTATGTGAGGTTCCAAGGTGCCTACTTTGAAAGGGACTGAGTCGTCATGTCATATGTACAATGTTTCTTGTATCTTGCATCTTCAATAAATTTCTCTGTTTTTCATATGACTGGACACCTCTGGACAGGCCTTATATTTCATATATAACATGTAGATCCCAAGCTCCTTTCCTTTTCCTATACATACAGTTTAGTGTAACAGATCTATTTCAGCCGTCCTACATGCATCCTTTCCTACAGAACAGCCCTCCATCTCTCCATGTAACTATTTTCTCAACTACATGCAAATCTGTAGGAGTATGAGTTACAATTCCATCACTTGCAATTCAAAGAAATAATATATTTAATAAATAGTGAAGTCCCTCATGTAAAGAAAAAGTACTCTTGATATTCAAACACGAATTTTAGAAAGCCCAATTAATAAATAATATTGTTGTCTCATTATAATTACCTTGTTTATAACTGGAATTACTGAGAGCTGTGCTTCAAAGGCAAGAAAGAAGTTTGCCACAGTCTGGGCTTGAATACCCTGGAAAATCAAGACATGGGATACTAAGATGCTTATTCTACCATTTGGCACAGATCTTACAATTCAAGACCATTCTACACACCAACAAAAGCAGAGGAGTAAGGCAAACTGTGGTAACTATACTGCCATGCACAGATCATTCTCTGTGAAATTTCTTTCATGTCAGGGAGCATTTATTGGAGGGAACCGTGTTAGGCTTTAAAAGCACAAAGGTGACACGGACCCTCAAGGTCATCAAAGCCTCCTACAGGGCAAAGCCATGGGATGCAGTTTATGAAGCCCAGCACTATGTATATAAGGTAGAGGCTGACTTTCCTGACAGAATCAGGGAAGGTTTAACACAACAACAACAAAAAAAAATCTCTGGAGTTTGAATGAAGAGTTTGTGAGAAACTGAATATAGCAAAAGCTTATTTTAAATAGCATGTCATAGCTCTTATATGGTTATCTCCTAAATAGGTTTCTGTGGATTGTTTATAACATAAAAGAAGATGGTAATATTATTGGCATGTTTCTTTAAATCTAACACTTCTCTTATTATTACCTTAAAACCACCCAAAATGGCCTCAAAAACAGTTATTTTCCAGTTTTGCTAAAAATTTATATAGAAAACTCAGATTAAAAATTGTTAAAAATTGAGAGTGTTTTTGGTAGGATATACGTATGACATACTTCAACAAAAAACACAACTGAACAGCCCTGGCTGGATGGCTCAGTTGGTTGGCGCATCGTCCTGTACACCAAAAAGTTGGGGGTTCAATCCTCAGGGCACATATGGGAGGCAACCAATCAATGTTTCTCTCTCTCTCTAAAATCAATAAACATATCCTTGGGTAAGGACTAAAAAAATACATATAATTAAACAATTCCTCTGATCAGCTTAAAAATTTTAAAAGATGAATTAGTCTGCTTCACAAAAAGTTTTTAGTGTAATAAAACTTTATATTAACAGGACCAAAACTTATGATTTTGGTTAAGCAATGCAATAAACCTTATTTTTTTAAACACAAAAATTCTATTTGCAAAACACATTTTAAGGAAAACATCTTGAAACAACCAAACAGTACGTCACATCATATAAAATTAAAAGTACGTACCTCATTCGCATCAACCACAAGTAAAACACCCTGGCAAGCAGAGAGGGACCTGGATACTTCATAACTAAAATCAACATGGCCCTAAGAAACAAAAATATATTGATACCTCTAAATGTTAGCTACAATTTTTTGGGGGAGGGAGCATTATGGCAAATCTATTGATTCCACTTGGTAAAAGACAAATACCATATGACACAGGTGGCAAACCCAAGGCCTGTGGGCTGAATCCTGCCCTCCACCTTGTTTTATCCTGCCTGGCATCTTGCTTCTACCAGGTGGCAGCACCGAGCTCTCACTTAACTGTTAAGGAGGAGTTACATTTACACAGTCCTAGAATTACATTCGGCCCTTTGAAAGGCAACTGCAAGGCTGATGTGGCCCACAGTGAAAATGAGTCTGACACCCCTGCCATATGATCTCACCTATAAGTGGAACCTAATCAACAAAACAAACAAGCAAGCAAAATATAACCAGAGACACTGAAATAAAGAACAAATGGATAGTAACCAGGAGGGAGAGGGGAAGTGGATAATGGGAAAGAAGGGAAGAGTCATCAAGGAACACATGTAAAGGACCCATGGACAAAGCCAAAGGGACAGGGATAGGATTAAAGGTGGGAGGTAGGTGTGGGTGTGGGTGGGGTGGGGGACAGTGGTGGCAGGAAAATGGAGACAACTATACATGAACTACAATAAAAATAATAATAATTTAAAAAATGTTAGTAGGTTTCTTCTGTTTAGCCCATGCTTGTAAAACAATTTACATTAACCAAAGAACAATGAGAAAACAAAACACAAACTTAGGTGTTTAATGTTCATTTCAAAAACTAAACAAGGATATGTTTACATTATTAGTACAAGGCTGTCTTTTAACAATGGAGACAAAATTAATATTAAACTTACGGGTGTATCAATGAGATTTAAAAGGTACTGCTTTCCTTCATGATTATAAAAGAGAGATGCTGTCTGTGCTTTAACAGTGATTCCTCTTTCTCGTTCGACTTGTAATTTATCAAGAACTTGCTTATTATTCTTTGTTTTATCAATTGTCCCTATAAATAGAAACACATATTTATATGGGCTTTTAAAAAGAAACGCCTTGGGCTGTTGTGTCTCAGTGGATTGAGTGCCAGCCTGCGAACCACAGACAGGGTCTCCAGTTCTATTCCCAGTCAGGGCACATGCCTGGGTTGTGGGCCAGGTCCCCAGTAGAGGGTGTGAGAGAGGTAACCACACATTGATGGGTTTTTCTCTCTCTTTCTTCCTTCTTCCCCCTCTGTCTAAAAAGAAAATTTTAAAAATCTAAAAAAGAAAAAATAAAAAGAAACAATACTGCATATAAAAAACAAATTTAAAAAGCATGGTAAAAGTAACTATCAATTATTCATTGCTATCAATCAAGTGTATAATACAAAATGAAAATACCTGTTAATTCCAGGAGTCTGTCAGCTAAAGTACTTTTTCCATGATCCACATGTGCAATGATACTGAAATTTCTAATATTTTCAACAGGGAATCTAGACATGTCAACTTTTTCCTAGAAAGGAGACATATTATACTTATGATTGTAAATTTCACACAAGTGAAATAAGTATACTAATTCAAAGACTATTATTTTAGCTTTCTTCAAAACACTTCATTTGTAGCATCTTTATTGTTTATATTATTACTCTGACAATAAAGTCACATATGGCTAAACTCCTAAGCAATGAATCATAATATGCCTTACTGAATATGTTAGTTTCACCATCAAAGGTCACTGGGCAGTTAAACAAAAGTTCTTTATAATATTTCTACCACTAAAAGGGTCAATGAAGAACAGAATTTTCTTGAAAGGAGAACACAATACCTAGAACTCATGAGCCTCCTTAGAATACAGAGTCTAACAAAACCCCTAGAGCCAAAAAAGCTACAGAAAAGCTGGAAAAAAAAAATGGAAATCCTGTGCCGGCATCACACATTTAATCACCAGTTAAGTCTACTTAAAAATCTGTGCTACTGAGTCTTCAAAGTTTAATTCAGATACTACTTTGTTACTCAGCAACTTCTCTGAAGAGGGAAAACGATCCCACCTGCAAAAATAAAAAGCTCTTATTTAATAACAAAATTCAAAAATATTTAAAAATATAACTTGATTTTTAGTTGCATACATCTTCAACTTTTACTGGGATTCATTATAAACTGTTAGGTATTGGTATTCAAGTAAAATATGTCAGATTTTTTTGTACTCTAAACATTGTATTTTTCCAATAAATTGTCATTTTATAACCGGCAAAAAAAATATCTCATGAAATTACAGTGAAAAACATTCTCCTAAGCTTTAAGTTTCCTGTTTTATAAGGCAGACAGTAAAGGTGCAATTATATCTGGAAGAAATACTAGCAAACAACTAAACCTGATTTGTTTGCCCTGTAAGTTTCCTTTTTCCCCACCATACAACTGAAGAGCTATAAAGGACTGCACCATATTTAAGATGATTCAATTGTAATACAGTTTTAAATTCCACATTTTAGAAACGGTCAAAACTACTTTTATGTAGTCTTATTTTTTCAAGTTAACTCAGAACTTGCAATCAATTACTTCACTTTTCTTCTAAATTATATCTTCATAGTTATCAGATAGGGTAGTTTTTAGAGTTGCTGACCCCCACCTACTCCAACCACAAGAAGAGTCAGCATTACACCAGTTTGTGTTGGCTGATGTAAAACACAACAGGAGTTATGGCATACCCAGCACTTCTTATATTCTAGGAATTCAACTAATGAGTTCTATGCCTTCCAACGTGCAAATGGCTTTCAATGTTTTGTTAGTGTATCATCTAACACTTTCAGAAACATTTACATAAAGGTCAAGTCGCTTGCCCAGGTCACATGGCTAATAAATTTCAAGAAAATGAAGGGTACACTAGCAGCTTCTTCAGTAGGATTTTAGGAGTATTAAAGTAATACATGCAAACCGTTCAGCCCAGTGCCTCGCATAAACAATGAATTAGTTACTAACATCACCCATGAAACCACCCAGAAGAGTGACTTGTCCAAGGTCACACTGGTGAGCAGTGGAGAATTCAGAAACTCCTGCGGCGCGCGTGCTCTCAGCTCCGCCTCCTTTACAGAATCGCTACCTGCTTTCATTGGTAGTTTTAAGGAGCCCTTCAAACCTCCAAATTCGTAAGAAGCCCCCTTCCAATTTTTAATACGTGGTTAGTGAGAAATTAAGCGTCAGTCACCTTGCGCTCTGCAGAACTGTAGTGCCTGCTCAGACCCCAGGACTCGCCAGCAGCCCTGAGAGTTCGCCCGTGGGGAGGCCTTGGCAGCCCCGGACTGGCAGCCCGGGTAACCCAAGCCACCAGCGCGTGTCCGCGCCACCAGCTCGGACGCGCAGGAGGCCACATCCTCCCCCGTGGCAACAAAGTCAGGATGGGGTCCCGAGACACAGAGGCGCCATCGTCAGCTGGGTTCGGTTTTTCCAAGATACCGCGGCTAGGGTCCTGAGAACAGATTTCTACCAGACTTTCGCAAGCCTAGGAAACAACAAAGTCCCTGCGCTGCCCGCCGACGTCTGCACGCCGAACGACGTCATGACGCTAGCGTGCCTCCGCGCCTGTGCTTAAGAAAGTCACAAGAGCGGAAGCGCTTAGCAGTGGTTTTCTTTATGCTTTTAGTTTGATGGTGGGGTTTAACGACTTACCACCTAGCAGAGTAATGTACAATTGTTTTAAAATACGGAAGTCAGAATGTATTCTTCGTGTTGTCAATGGTCGTAGCTAATTTTTTAGTGCATCTGAAAGGAAACTGGTGGTAAAATTATTGCAATGTATCATAGAAGTTTAGGTCTCTAGTGAAGGTGGGAAAAAGTTACACTCTGAATGCCCTAATATCTCCATCGTCTTCAAGTTTCAGCTTAAACAAATGTTTACTTCTATTTCCACACTAACAACATCTCCTCTGAATGTCTAGGTTTCTTAGCTCTTTGCAACTTCTGTAATAGCAGCAGTCCACTACTTTTCAAGTTCATCATTATCATTTATAGATTTGGCAGGCATTGTAACTTGAAATGTCTCTCTTCCATCCAGTTCTCTGCTATCCACTTGGACATAAGATACACAGTTGTGTCCAAAAGGCACAAAAGGAGAAGGTCCATCTTCAGGTTCAGTGTTGCTTCCATTACCTTTCGGCAGGCTTCTCTGTGACTCATATTTCTCCATAAGGTATACCACTTTGCCACGAAGAACTGTGGTGTTCAAGTCATTGAAGAGCAGGGTTTTTGTTTTTGTTTTTAATGTCTGCAATGCCTGGGAACTTAACTTTAGTTCCAGGTGGTGTGTTCAGGCTATGTATAATTATACTCTGCTGTGCAACTTGTATGACCATCAGTCATTTGCAAACACAGCATTCTTGGAGCACCCTGAGATTCTCTGTTATCCTTTGACACAGCAACATGGTAAATTTTTTGAATTTGCAAAACACATGGACCCTCAAGCTTTTCTTTTTTTTAAAAAAAAGAGTTTATTTATTTTTAGAGAGGGAAGGGAGGGAGACAGAGAGAGAGAGAAACATCAATGTGTGGTTGCCAGCGGTCATGGCCTGCAGCTCAGGCATGTACCCTGACTGGGAATCAAACCTGCGACACTTTGATTCACAGCCCGCACTCAATCCAGTGAGCTATGCCAGCCAGGGCTGACCCTCAAGCTTTTCCACCTTTCTTGGCCCTTAGGAG
Source organism: Phyllostomus hastatus (assembly GCF_019186645.2). NCBI lineage: Eukaryota > Metazoa > Chordata > Mammalia > Chiroptera > Phyllostomidae > Phyllostomus > Phyllostomus hastatus. The sequence continues at coordinate 27,495,994 of NW_025333709.1, read as the reverse complement.
AAATTTCACTTGCTGGGGAGAAATTTCTTGCTAATTGTTCTAAAATATGTATTGAGAGCAATCACGGTAATGTCGTTTATGCTGACTTTATCAGGAGAACTTGTGCAAGCTTCAGTGACTTCATCTGAAAGAGACCATTCCACTTAGGACAATGCCATGCCAGGGACCTGGGACAATCTTTCCATGTCAATCTCCCTCGATTTTTTAATGACATTTTTATGCATTTTATTTATTTTTAGTTTTAGTTTTTTATTGTTGTTCAAGTACAGTTGTCTCCATTTTTACACCACCACGACTCCCCCCAACCATCCCCACCTCCCACGTTTGAACCCACCCCCTTCAGCTTTGTCCCTCTGTCCTTTATACATGTTCCTTGATGCCCCCCCATCGTCCCCCTCCCCCCTCCTCTATGGTACATTTTATGTATTTTAAATTTTAATGCTGGATACATAAAGACTATTTATGCATTTGTAAGTTATAAAAATACAATAACAAAGCAAAAAAACTAGAAACTCCAAGTCAGCTTAAGAAATAAAATATTATTACTAGTACCTCTGTTACCCAAAAGTGACCCTCCTTCCTCAATCCCATTTTCCCCTTCTCCTTCATAGGAAACATTTTATAGTATCTAGTGTTCCTTTTCTTCTATCTACTACTACCACATTTACAAATACATCATGAAACAATGTGCTGTTTTTTTGTTGTGTGCTTTTCAACTTGATGTAAATGAAATAATACTGTATGCATGTCTCTGACTTTTCCTTCCTCCAAGATATTTTCAACTGATTTATGTTGACACATAGCTTTAATTCATTTATTTTTATTATTGAACACTATATAGTATTTCTCTGTATCAATAGATGTATATAAATCTATATCCATCCTTGTGCTCTTCTGCAGTTTAAATTATCGCCATCCATTTTATTTTCCCAGAGGGAATCAAGGCTTCTAAAATATCTCACGTTTTAAAATATACATACATCATTACTATTTTATTCATCCTATACCTAATTTAAGAGTACATGCAGGAAATTTGCATATGCAATTATTTATTAAGTAGAGCACACTTTATATCAAAAATATAAAATGTCAGAAGAGTTTTTGGGTACATGGTTAGTGCTCAGTAAATATTTCCTAGATGAGCAAAGTTATAGAGTTCAATATACATATTGCAAAACCTGTGAAAAAATTGCTGGACTCAGAGGAGATAAACTAAAGGATTCAAGAAACAGTCATCATGTATCAAATTACAAATACTCTCTCTATATGATATATGTATGCATAAAATATTTTAAGTAGTTGCTCAATAATTTTTTATTTGTATTCGAGATGTTTATAAGTGTAGTTTATATAAACTACAAATACCTTATATTATTCATCTCAATAGTGTTTTTATTAAAGTATCCAATGCCAACTGAGTATGATGGCAGAAATAGCATATTCAAGCTCAGAGGTAACATGGTCTCTGGGAGTTGCTTTTACACCAGATTCCATATTCCATCAAATACTTGTGGAAGCTACAAAAGATAGTGAAAACAAGGAAGAGCGCCTGAAGCCTCACCCTCACCTCAGTTAGATTACCTGATCTTTGATCTGTTTTAATTACTGGGCTTTTGCAGAAAACATCCTTAACTTTCGTTTAGGGTACCCTAACTTTAATTTAGGGTAAGTTTGATACTATTATCAAAACTTTCAGAGTTAAGAAATGGGCTTTAGAGATTCCCTATCCCAATCCATTTGTTTATAAATATATAAACTTTCATCTCCACCCTAGCAGAAACAGCTATCGAAGTCCTTTGAGCAATAAGCTAAATATACAAAAAGATATACCCCAGACCCTAAAATACTATATGGCTTTCCTAATTTTTTAAGACTAGTTAATTGCTACTTTTGGCCAGAAAATTTATAGCCTTAAATTACAGATATATTGGTCCTTTTTGTATAATTGGGCTACTAGAACAAATTTTCTAATTCAAGGTTTTTGCCAAGAGGAGAGAAGCACAATTAATAGAAATTTCTTTGAAAATATACTTGTTGACACCAGTAACTGGCAGATTACATCTGTACCTCCTATGATTTGGAAGAATTCTTTACATGGGTGTCGAGTAGTACTCAGAGAAGCAAACACGGGCTGCTCACCCATGATCCCGTTTCAGTGCTTCTCCAATGCACAGCATTGAATCATCTCAGCTTTAAGTTCATCCAGAGAAAACAATTTCCCCATCATCTGCTTCTAATTTAGCTTTGATTTCTAATGGCACTCAAAGAGCAGCCACATTTGGTTTTGAAGCACTGGAAAGCATTGAAAGGTACAGAGATGGCTGAAAACATAATGATACAATTTTTGATGGTTTTATTTATATTCAGGTTTAATATGATATTTAAGTTCAAAAGACTTTTGTAGAAAGTGATAAAGTAATATGTCAAGATAAATGGTAAATTTGGAAATGCTAAAAGCAGTTTGATGTTCACAACTGGAAAACCACAAAACCAAATAATAAACTTGCAATCACTAGGGGTTTTGTGAGAAATGCCAAAAGTATTGTTTTATTAAAAAATAGAAAAGGAAAATCCATCAAATTTATATTATGAATGTTTTGTCTAGTGGAACATCTAGAAGCAAGAATACACAGTCCCCCACCCCTCAACCCTGCTTTATCCACAACCCTGCTTTCACTTGCTGCACTTCCAGTTACCTGCAGTTAACTGTGTGGTCTGAAAAGTATTAAATAAACAATTCCAGAGATTACAATTCATGTTTTAAATTGCATGCCATTCTAAGTAGTGTGATGAAATCTCAAGTCATCTAGCTCTGACCTGCCCAGACTGTGAATGATCCCTTGGTCCAGTGTATCCATGCTTCGTACATACTGCTTGCCTGTTAGTCACTTAGTAGGGGTCTTGGCTGTCAGATCAATTGACAGTAGTATCACAGTGCTTGTGTTCAAGTGACCCTTACTTTACTTAATCATGGGCCCGTAGCACACGGGCTGTGATGCTTAAAATTCAGATAGGCTAAAAAGAAACCATAAAGAGCTTCCTGTAAGTAAAAAAGTATGCATGTATTAAAAAAAACATTATATACAGTATATATGCAAGGGTGAGCATAAGTAGGTTTAGAGTCATAATACAAGTAAATAATAATGATAATAAATAACCCAAGAACAAACTCTGTTTTATGCACTCACAACTATAAACCTACTTTTGCCCACTCCATATAAATATGTCCTCTAACTTCTGTTTTGAAATTACTAATATTGTGGGACATTTTTAACACTAGCAGACCATTAATAATGTTTTTGAAGAATATCACAATAGCCATCACAAGCACTTGCACAAATTTACAGCGTATTTACATTAGGTTAGCTCCCGTGCTGCTGTTAAAGCAGCTAAAATGGCATCACTATGTGTCAGGAGTGGAAAATACAGCTCGGGAACCACTTTTTCTGTCCAGTTTTTTAAATCTTTTGTAATTTTTTTCATATATTTTCAAATTTTGGAGATGAATCAGAGCTTTATAAATGTTTTCATATCACAAAGTAAAAAGTGCTTGGGGAAAGAAGGAGAAAAGTGGCAGGAGTTACATATAGAAAGAACAATTTCAGCCAAGTTTGTGAAAGAAGTTGAATAGGGTCTTGCTTACTAGTATTTCACCATTATCTGTTCAGAAGCCACTGGGAGCAAGGAGATAACACATGAGGATTTTGCTTTAGGAAGCTTATTTTTTAAAATATTTTATTTATTTATTTTTAGAGAGGGAAGGGAGGGAGATGGAGAGAGAGAGAAACATCAATGTGCGGTTGCTGGGGGTCATGGCCTTCAACCCAGGCATGTACCCTGACTGGGAATCGAACCTGCGACACATTGGTTCACAGCCCGAGCTCAATCCACTGAGCTACGCCAGCCAGGGCAGGAAGCTTATTTTGACAATTGTGTGAACATGGACTGAAGAGGAAGGTGAATGAAGTGGTGAGAGAGAAACAGGAGACAGAAAGAGGGAGAAGAATCTCTTATTTTAATACAGTGGGTGAGACACAGTAAAGGACCGAATGAATCACTGACAGACAATAGGAGTGAAGGAGTGATTGATAAACATTTTAGAAACTGAAATAAACAGAGTTAATTTGATGTGTTTATATAGAAAGAGAGAAGTCCAGGATAACTCCAAATTTCTAGCTTTGGTAGGTTGGAAAATATAATTGGTATTTACCAGAATGTGAAATTCAGAAACTCAGTATCTAACAGATAGTTATAAATGATGCTTGGGGAAAAGTTCAGGGCTAGAGGTTTGGAAACCATGTATAACAAAATTTTTAAAAATGGTATTGCATGAGTTTTTGATATCAGAGGATAGGAGATAAAATAGTCGAGAAAAGACTCGACACACCTGGGGGTACCCTTTTATGAAGTGGAAGAGGCCTTACAGACCCAGAATAACATATGAGGAGCGTTTTCAGTTTTTCAGAAACTTTTCCAAGTGTCCAAGAGCACAGTGTTAAGCCACGGGGATTCCAAATGGAAACAACGTGGCTGTTCTGCGGGAGGGATTCACAGAGGAGAGAAGAAGTCACCATACAAAAGATAACTTCATTACGCCGATACTTACAAAAGCAACGTCCTTACGGTAGAGGGGCAGCTGCTCTTTCTTCTATTTGCTGTGAAACTTACCTCTCCAGGGGTCTTGAATCTCCCTGCTTCTATTTTTAAAAGCAAGCTATTCTTCCACATGAAGGCAAGAATGTGACGGTCAAAAATTATTTTCTCACTATAGGTTCATCAGTTTTATCATAGAAATTTTCCCAGATTCTGGTAGCAGGTTGATTCCAAGGATTATTTTTTTTTTTTTAGATTGTAGACTATTTATCCTTTTATAAGCCTCCATGAGTATTTTTCTAGGAATTGTCAGACAACTTTCTAGTCTAGTGCCATTTTAAACTAGATACCCAGCAATTGTTTTTAAGAGAAAATGAAATTATATTCAAAATATCATTTTGTTACTCTGTACACCACTTCCTCTAGTTCATGTTTATAAATGAATATATGAACGCTACAAAGTGCAGAGTTGTCCTCAGAAGGGCTCCTCTGTGTCAAGGCCATGTTTGAGGAAATGTCCCATGAAGTTAAAACGCTATGCTTTAAGTAGTTAGTGAGATCCCAGCGGAATCTAATGAACAAACTGAAGTAACAAGGAAAATGAGGACAGACTCATAGATGGAGAGCAGGATGACAGCTAGTTGGGGCTAGGATTAGGGGGTGGAAGGATTGAGAAAAAAGGAAAAAGGACTCATGGATGTGACAACAGTGTGGTGATTGCTGGGGAAGGGGTGTGTAAGGGGACTAAATGGTAATGGAAAAGTACAATAAATGTTTTTAATTTTTTGAGGTAAAAAATGTCAAAGATAATTATTTTAGTATCAATGAAAAAAACTGCAATTTTTCTCTTGCCATAGAACACAGTAAGTTCTTTAAAATGAACGCTTTAAGACAGAATTTTATGGCTATTTTCATGTGATTCTATAATATTCAGGGCTGCAGTTTTAGGCTTGTAAAATAGAAGCAGTCTGGTCTTTAAAGGTCAGATGTCAGAAACAAATCTTATGTGGTATTAACAAAAAAAGCATGCAGAGAATACTGATCAAAATGTATTTAAAATACACTGGTGTAACAGAATACACTGTATTTTTCCATCCAATATGAGTAGTACTTTAAGGTACAGCAGAATCAATTCACATTAAATTACAGTACAGATTGCCAAAATAATTACTATCTAAATATTGGTAACAAACCACCCATTCCTCTGTCAGCAGAGGTAGAAAATGATGATGTATTTTTCTCTTGGCAGCTTTGTTCAGTTGAAAAATATGTTTTAGAGTTTGTAAATAAATTTTATTCAATGTTTTCAAACAGGTGCATTCTTAACCCCAGTATTTTGGACAGCCAAATAGTCTTTTGGCAGAAACAGTGTGAGTAATGAAAGGAAACTGGGCTGAATGAGAGAATTATTTTTCCAGACTGGGTTCTGTGACATACTAAGTGTGTGACTTTGCACAAGTCACTTAAGCCATTTTGAGCTTCCATTTTTATATCAAAAGATTGCAGTAAAGGATACCATAATCTTATGTAATTCTTACTGATACCTGCCAATAGAAATTTGGAATTCTGAGAACTAAATATTAGAAGTAGTGGTTATTCATTCATCCACCTAGCCTATTCATCTTGTAATTTAATACACATATGTACACACATTGTTACATTCAGGGCAAATTCAGACATACAGGCAGAGCTGTTGAGCAGCTAACAGTCTTCAACACTTGACTGGTCACTAAAGAGAATCTAAGGTAGTGCAGAAGGAGATCATTTTTCTTGTTCTCTCTGCTAATTGTAGTCAGCAGCCACAGATTTTTTTCCTGATTTTGGCAAGTCACTGTGCCATTAAAGTTAAAATGTTTGCAGTCCTTACTATATAACTTTATCACTGTCTGAAAATCCACAACTTAAATTTCTATTTCTTTTTTTCTGTAAAATGTGACAATAATACTTCATAAGGTAATTGCAAATCTTAAATGGCTTAAACCTAAAGTTCATAGAACGATGCCTGGCTAGTCAGTATTATTTGTTGTCTGTATAGTAGAATCAATTGTAAAATGTAACTTTTTAAAATGCAGGTCTGTTTAATTTGTCCTCTTCTGTAGTTATGACATTTAGAATGCAGTCTTGTACTTAACAGTAGATTCTCATTAAGTGTGTGAACCAGTGTTGCTTGATTAGTAACCTGGTTAAGGACAACTCTTAAAGAAATTCAAATTCCAAATGTTTTCCAATAATGTGGAGAAAATTTCTTTAGCATTCTACCTTTGTCTCTAGTTGAAAATTCTTGACTGCCAAATAATTTACCCTTAAACAACATATTTTAGTTACTGAGATCTGGGTACATGCTAAGTCTCAAGGCCTAGATGCAGAATCAGCATGAAGTGGATTATAGGGGAACTTGACCTTGAGCCATGAGCCTGATATTAGGGACAGAAAACCAAATCCAGATAGGAATCCAAAGCCAGGTTACCTGGGTCAAAATATGGACAAGGCTTCTGGAAGTGACTCACAGATGTCGAGGAAAACAACTCAGGTAGTTTCCTGGGGTAGAAATGGGTCTGATGCCCTCCACTAGTCAGGATAGGCTTGAAAATGGAACATAACATGCCCACAAATGAAAAGCACTGCTAATGTGATTGATACACATTAGTGTATCAATCTTGGGCTCTGCTGGCTAAGTAAAAAGCAAAGGAAAAAAATCAGACATAGATCATAGGTAGCCTTTCTAAATGTGGTTTATATAAATTGAATAGTTCAGATTTGGATAAAAATAACTCTCAGTTTTCAGATAGTCACTGATTTGTGCTGCATATTACTATTGCAGTCTAGGTAGACTCTCATGGGCTATAAAGTACAAGGGTTTTCCTTTCACTTTCCATTGTTTGCCTCCAATAAATGATCCTCAGTCAGAGTTGAATGAGACAGGCCCACAGGGAAACTGAACCTACTGTTTCACTTCATCACATTTTATGTCTCTACACCTTGGTAGACTTGAACAAGTGTTATAAGATACTGTGTTTGGCTCTTGCTTTTGGCAAACTTCTGGCCAGTGTCAGAGTCAAATTTAGAAACCTATATATAACCAGCAGGTCATCTTTTCACGAACTGATTTGTTATAAATTTCTCAAGTAAAGCAACATTTTTTGGAGGATCTTTTGACACAAAGTAATATAAAGGTATGTGCCTGGTCCTTCTAAAAGAATTTGGCATTTAAAGAAAATATAAGGCTGGGTTATATAAGGACTCCAATAGTCATATTACATAAAACTTTGCATGTTATGAAAACTTAGTGTAGTTTCCAGTGAAATTGCTCTCTATGCTTTATAATAGCTTTTTAATGGGCTGAGAAAGTTATGCTATTAAATTTTAAATTCTTTAAATTATAAGTTGTTAAAAGATTTAACATTCTCCTAGTGATTTTAGCTTACATAATTTAAAGCTACTTTTGTACATATTACTAATGAAAAAATCTTGATTTATTAAATCAGATGTGTGAACCATTGCATTTAACTTTAGAAAAGTTTTTTGTATTTTTACTGAACTAAGAAATTTTTTTGTTTGACAATTGTTAGTTGAATATTTCTGATTTCTGATTAATGGGGCTTTTAGAGCTAAGATTATGCAATGTGTTTGAAATATGTTATAAGTAGTGAAATATATTATAACCATATGGGTTACTCCTAGTGATTTTAAAATTTACTCTTTTAAAATACAAAATTCTTCAAGGAAAAACAAAGATTAGAATGTTGAATTGAATAACCATATCTGTCCAGTTGAAAAGATTTTCTACTCCATTCTCTAATTTTTATCCAAAAAGCCACCATTCCATCCTATTACTTTTTTCCCCCAACTTCTCCTCCTCTCTGATATTCCTATTTGTTAGGTCTAACTCAAGATCATGTATTCCCCTCACTCCCCAAAGTGAGTAGAAACCATGCAGAGAGTTCATAGGGAGACAGACTGTTCCCGTAGCACAACTGAACCTCCTCCCCCTGACTCAGCCAGAAGGGAGCAGGGAGGCTCTCAGCACACTTGAAAGCTCTGGGAAGAATCAAAATGAAACAGTATTATTATCATCAGCCATTTGCTTTCTGACTTGCAATAAGGCCACAAATGTATAGATGTAAAAAGTTTAAATGTAAATTATTATGCATAGTTCATTAAAATGAGGAACTATCATTGTTTAAAATAAACCTTCTAGATGCCTTCTAGATGTATACCAAGGCCTAAACTTCTTCTCATAAATTGCTGAGGATAAGGTATTTGGGGAAGAATGTTAGTTCTTTCAGGTCAGTTAAAGTCTATCTAGTCGAAGTCACAGTCCCAATGAGTGAAAACCTCAGAAAAGTTCATTGGAGTTGAAGATGCACATTTTGTGAAAGACTTTCTAGCATATATTTCCATATTCCTCCCCCAACACTGAATCTACCCCACCCAAAGAATACTTTGTTCTCTGATAGTAATCTATCCATCATCACATTGTCAATTGATCTTTGTAATATATCTAAAGAAGTTTTATTGATGGAAACATCTTTTGACCCAGCAATCCCACTGCTGGGATTGATGATACCCTAAGAATCCTGAAACACCAATTCAAAAGAACCTATGCAGTCCAATGTTCATAGCAGCAATACAATAGCCAAGTGCTAGAAACTGCCCAAGTGCCCATCAGTAAATGAGTGGATCAAAGAACTGGAATACTACACAATGGAATATTACACAGCAGAAAGAAAGAAGGAACACCTGCCCTTCATGACAGCATGGGTGGAATTGGAGAGCATTATGCTAAGTAAAATAAGTCAGGAGGTGAAAGACAAATACCACATGATCTCACCTATAAGTGGAACCTAATCAACAAAACAAACAAATGAGCAAAATAGTACCAGAGACATGGAAATAAAGAACCAACTGACAGTAACCATAAGAGAGGGAGGAGGCGGGTAACGGGGGAAAGAAAGGGGAAGAGGCAAGTCAAGGAATGTGAACAGAAGACCCACGGGCACGGACAATGGGGGGAATTGACTGTGGGAGCTGGGGGTGGGGGGAAGGGCATGGGAGAGGAAAACAACTGTAACTGGACAACAATAATAAAAATGAAGTTTTATTGACTCCCAAACTTCTCAGTGAAAGAAATATTCATATTTTTCAGAATGACAAACTTGGAACAATTTGACTCCAATTTTTACCAATCTAATTATACCATTGATGATCAAGAGGAGCATTATAATGGTTCTGATACCTATGGGAATCTTTATGGACCTGGAAAGTAAGTACTTTATGTTGAGAATATAAGAAGCAATAATATTATGACAAGGGGTTACAGGTAGGGAGGTTTCCTTGGAGAAAACGAAAGCATATCTTTCTGAAATGCCCAAGAAGAAGTGTCAGGAAAGAGCAGGGAAATGAATTCAGTTCTCCAGGAATCCCCTTGATAACCTCAGACCCATTCATAGCTGAATGGTTTGATTTTCTTTTCAAAATATCAGTCACTTAACAGCGAGCCTGAACATAGGTACTGCATTTTCTGGGACACTGCTTGAAAAACATATTTTATTCAATTTAATAAATATTTATTGAGCACCTGCTATGCGTCAGAAATAAAAAAAAAGGACAACTCTAAACCCAAAGATAAAAAATTCATAATCTTTTACCTCACAATATTTAAGAATCCAGACTGTATAGAGGTGGACAATTAAATATGCCATTATAACTCAGTGTGAGAGAAAACTCCTCAAGGGAAGCAAGATAAATGTATTTCAGACTGTGTTAGGTATTTGAGTTGACAGTTCAACTTGCATTGAAAATAAAAATAATTAAGAATTTAGTATTAATCCTTCACTAGTGCCCAAAATAGTCCACTTAGAGCGAGAAGAATTTGGTTCAAGCTCTGGTTCTTGCATGTGTTCTCTGCGACGTTGGGGCAGATATAACTTGCTTGACTGGTATCTTAACTGAGAGCTAAGGACGTTAATAACACCCATTTCATGAACTTGTCATGAAGGACACTTGTGGTAATGTGTAGGAAAGTGGGTGTTAAAATAAAACCGCTATATAAAAGTTATTTGTTTATGTACTTATAGTTTGCAAATTTACATTTTGTTGCCTAAAGTCACCTAAACTTATTGTATTGGGTTATAGAGTTGTTTCTTTGATGTCTTTTATGGGCCGAGATGAGTGAACTGTGAAGAGGATCAGACCTTTCAACTTTCATAATAACTAACATTCACTGAGCTGTTACTATGTGTCAGGAACAATTCTGAGCTTTACATATACTAACCCATTGACTCCTCAAATTACCTGATACAAGTACCATTATTATTATTATTATTATTTATTATTATTTAACATTTTAGCATCTCTTTAGTGTCTCTCTAAGCAACATCTGTTCTCAATGATGTTGCTATGGCAGAATTGCCAAAATACACAGGTACTAAAGAGTTAGGCTTCTCTCTATTAAAGTGAAAAACCATTCTGATTTAATTAGTCTTAGTAAACACACATATGGTCTCAGACACAAGCAAAATTCACATGTTGAAATCTGTTATTTACTGTATTATTATTTTATTTATACATGATGTCCAGGGATGCAGAGAAATGAAGAAAATTTTCCAAAGTCACATAGTTAATAAGAAATGAGGTTAGGATTTTAACCCAAGGGTGTTTGATTAGGCCCATAACTAGAATGGGAATATGATTTATTGTAAAATCAAGGCATTTTTTTATACTAAAGTTGGTACTATTGACAATAATACGAGTAAAATATGATAAACTGGAACACCTTGGGCAAACTGGGATGTGTAATCACTGTGTTGCTCCAGAAAGCTTAGGCCAAATAACCACATAACAAACATTTCAAATTTATTAATTCTTGAAGTTTACTTTCCTTAACACAGATAAGTACCTTGAAAGCTTCAGATGTAGAAAGAAAGGACAGACTAAACACAACAGACAACGGGGACTCGTTTGCTCCACCCGTGCCCAGGAACGTTTGGACGTGTTTTCACCAGCCAATCACTCCTTCCTACCCGTGTAGTCAGAGAGGCGCCGCTCACACACACGCCACTTCCCAGCCCCTCCTTCTGAACCACTGCTCTCCTGATAGGCAAACATATTGGTAATGTTTTAAAAACTGTAAAAGTTAAATATCTGGAATTTTATCTCATGCATGCCCTTATTCTATATTGTCCTGCATCAGATTACTATAAGAATTTCTTTTTTTTAAGATTTTATTTATTTATTTTTAGAGAGGGAAGGGAGGGAGATAGAGAGAGAGAAACATCAATGTGCAGTTGCTGGGGGCCCTGGCCTGCAACCCAGGCATGTGCCCTGACTGGGAATCGAACTTGTGACACTTTGATTCACAGCCCGAGCTCATTCCACTGAGCTACGCCAGCCAGGGCTAGATTACTATAAGAATTCCTTAAAGTGGAAAACAATCTATGCATCCATCTATCTATCATCTGAATATTATCAGAGGGCAAATTAAAATATTTTTTAAATATTATTTAAAATGGAGGAAAGGGACAAGGCTGTGTAGAATTGATGCAATCACTGTAGAATCGAACAACAGAAAAAGAATATTTTATTTCATTGATGATTGATACCTTGAAAGGTCAAGGGAAAAAAAAAACACAAAGAAACAAAGAAGTGCTTCCGCTAGAGGGAGTAGTTCCAGCACTGAGGTATTACAGGACAGTAACTCGCAACACCTCATCTACAAGGAAAGCTATCGAAAAGGATTTTCAGCTCTGTTATTTTGTTTCATTGAAAGGAACCAGTCGCCTTGGACTTCTGCTTCTTTTCTCCTTTCGCTGCTCCACACAGGATGAGCAGGAGGGCAGCATCTGTAATCTGTATTCTCAGGCTAAACCTTATTGACATGTCTGATAAGAGGGAGACAGAGCTTTCCCCTTTAAGTAGGGGCTCTTGGATCACAGCCCTCTCCCCCGCCCCACCAAGCCCAGTCTCTTCTCCATTTGATTTTACATATCGGTGTTGCCCAGAAGTCAAGAAGACAGACAGATGGTGGTCGATATAACCAAATGAGGAAAACTCTTGATTATATTGTATCAGTTTGATGGCCTCACCTGCTTAGCAATGAAATCCGAGTCCTGATTTGGATGTGGTAACATTTAAATTCTAACCCACACTGCAGGTCTCCGGAATTAGAAAAGGGCATATTAGCTGTGGTAGTTTTATGAGGTACATAAAACTTGGAGTCAGAGCAGTGATTTACTAGTGTACATCAAACAAACTCCAGAGATTTGACCTTTTATTCGTTCAGTGAATAGTTCAATTAAAGTACACCCCGAGTCAAATAATATGCTGATCATCCTGGCAAAAGATATAGGAATCCAGAGTGTAGTTATAATCAATCTCTCTCTCTTAGTGTCTGTCCTCCCCCACAGCCTGCCCCCCTGCTCTAATATATGGGAGCTGTTTTAAAAGCTTGTTCAGCTCAATGGCATGGTAATCTGAAAGCTGGTTGGCTGTGCTTACTAAGACACTGAAGATATTTCTATTTTAAAACAAGTTTTCTTATTTTACAATGAAGGAGAAGGAGCTTTCTCATTTGAAAACTACTATCCAGTCATTTGGGTAGTCACCATTTCCATTCACTGGTAGTCAGTTATGCAAGCTATATTTTCCCACTGTATTTCTCCAGTTTTTGAAATGGGATATCTATGCAAGTTATTAAGAGAGAGAAATAGACATTTCTACAGGAAGGTGACAACTAGAAAACTCCCTCTGCATGTAGAGAATGCATTTGAGTAGGACCTTAACAGACTAATACCGAATCATCTTCTTTTTTTTGAATCCCCAGATGCGATCTTTCTCTAGTCTTTAACCATAGCTGATGGCATGTCAATGACATGGTTACTGTTCACTCGCTAGACCAGCCAGGATTTGGAAATGCTATGTATGCTAACTCCCCCAGCCACAATTCCCCAAGCGACTGCACTATCAAATGGATCCTATATGATATGTTCTAACTGAAGACACTTAGAAAGCCTGGTTTTACTGGCTCAATGGGAGACTTACATAGATAAAATGTTTCTGTGGGTTCAAACTAAATTTTTTTAGCCAACGGCATATTTTGTGTTACAGATCTGTCATATCATTGTCTTACGCTGTTTCCATTGATGGTATTGCAAATTCTGAAATCCTTTGCTGTCTCAGGTTCCTGGAGGAATACAGTGCCACCTGATTGTATGAAATACACATGTATTGGAATGGGACTCCAAACGTGGAGACAGACTTACAGTGGATGGGACTGACTTGATGCTACATATTTTAGTACTATCTGACTTGTGCTCTGGCTCTCCATAGAACACTGGAGTGAGCTCACCCCCTGAAGGGGCCAGCTGACAAAGGAAAGCAGCTCAGTTGACCATCACTATAGAAGTCCAAACCTGCAGTTTAAAAACCTCTAATAAAATATGTAGCTGGTGATTACATGATGGGATTAAAACCTCTAATAAAATGTGTAGCTGGTGATTACGTGACGGGATTCAGAAAACTGTGTGCAACAAACAAACCTGCAACCATAGAAATTAGAACGGAGGTCTAACTTCCTTCCAACAGTGACCTCCTACAGTTGCATTGGAAGATGAATGTTAAGTCTTGTTGATTCAGAAACAGGTCAAAAATTTTCTCCAGCCAAAGACTATGCATTATCTTAACACAATATCATGCAAAGGAAGACAAGCCTCTGGAGGCTAGTTGGAACAATATAAATCCAGGTCTGGGGAGTGAAAAGAGGAATGTTAAAGGATTGGTGAGCATACAGAGGGTTTTGTATGGGTCAGGTGTGTGGCCACTGCTGTGCGGCTCCGAGACAGAAATCCTGGCATGAGATTAGTGGAGGTTCTTCTCATAGGAAAACATGGAATGTCTGGGACGTTGTCAGAGTCATTTTGCATATTTCAGGAAAACCAAGAAGGGAGAAAGCTAAAGATGATCAGCACAGAAGAGATACAAATTCTTGGCATCCTATTAATATTGTTTTCTTTGAGAAAGTGACCAACTAGAAGACAACTCTTATAAATATGGAAGGTGCTCTTCCAGGGTACACATAAGATGTTGAGAATACTTTAGTGTAAGTCCCAGGAAGGAAAGTGCATACACACACTTGGCTAAAGCTTATTGATCACATTTTGTGTGCCCCACACAGAAATTCTAAGTGCTTTAGTTATTTTAGCTAATTTAATTCACAGCAACTTTATGAGTTCTTTTATTATCCTCATTTTACAGATGAAAGACTGAGGAACAGCATATGAGATAATTTGCCTAACAGTATAGTAAAATTGGAATTTGACTCCAGGCAGTCTGACTCCAGAAGATGTGTTTGCTAACTACTCTACTCGGCTCAGGATAAACCTACCGTCGGGCTATCATTACAGGCAGAAATATAACTCCATGGAGTCAAGAAGCCATGAAGGGGAAATATGACCAAGAGTGTTGCCAGTTTGAAAGGAGAATTTTGTAATCATCTCACAATTGCTTGAAGTGATGGGTATATCAGTTTGACTCATGCAATTGCCTTTAATAGGTTACTAAATTCATAGGCGTGACAGAGCAATTACTAAAGTGTCCAGTCCTATTCCTCCTGAATTTTATTTTTTTATGAAAGGATAGTATAGGCTTGAAAGACATCACTAAAAATATGAGAACTCCATTGACCTGGTTACTTAGATTTGGAACCATCTAGTTAAAAGGGACAGCAGTAGAACATGGGACTAGGTGCCAGTTCAAGATGTATGGTAACGCTGGCTGTTCAGAGTCATTTTTCAGAAAAGAGCCTAAAACACAGGACTTGGGTATTTGCAGAGTTTTCAGGTGGGAGTGTAGATAAATAATGTGATTATTTTGATATTGCTTACGCTTTTCTTCATTGAGATACAGTGTTAATCACCATAGTCAACATGTATAAAGTCAAAGTTATAAAAAAGAGAAAACTTTAATTTAGACTCTGATAAGAAATAACCATGGTAATTATTATAGAAAAAGTATTTTGAGTTTTCCTTTAGAGGAAAAATTTTAAAATTTTACTTCTTAAATGAGGGTGGGGAATTTTTAAGTTATGCTTCCATTGTAACAAGGTCAGCAGAGGCCAAACTCCTGATGAATGTGTTTTGTTGGATGAAGTATCAGAGAAACAGGAGAAAGAGAAAGGGATAGGATTTGCCTGGCCCTGGGCAATTTTTTTTTCCTGTAAAAATGTATTTTGCTCTTGGCAGGGGTGAGGGTGAGTCCCATATGAAATCCCCTCATTCACAGAGATTGCTTTGTCTGGAGTAATTGTGAAAGTTGTTTCCTCAAGCCTGGTATTAGTACCTGGGCATGGGTTTTGGTGAGGCCAGATAATATGTCAAAGAAATAGTATTGTTTAGACACTGGTCCATTGCATCATCTCCATTTGCCCCTTTCATTTTTCTAGAAATAGTAACATTAAAAAAAATACATATCTAGGGAAAGCTTTATCATTCAACAATCCATTTGCTTCCTTAATTTTAGTTGTTTCTACCAGTACTTTTGATGGTGGGCCTACTTTGTTGGGAAAAAAGATTAGAAATTTGCCACATGATTAAATGAAAGATACCATAATCATCATGTGCTGTGGGACAGTGATTTTCCATCTTTTTCATCTTATGGCACACATGAACTAATTACTAAATTTCTGCAGCACACCCAGAATTATATTTTTTGCTGACCTTACAAAATACTGTAATTTGCAGTGTATAATGCACACTTTTTTGCCCAAATTTTTGAGGGAAAAATAAGGATGTGCATTATACAAGGGTAGTACTAATTCTATATCTATATAAATGTTTTTAAATCTTTTATTTATGCTTACATGTTAAAAGTATAACTCTGGATAGCAATAACAATATCTTTATGTTCAAAAATAAATGCTCAAATTTCTTTATAATACAAAAAACAGGTATCTAAATAATTAATAAATTAAAAGTTGAATTAAAGAATTAAAACCAAAAATTTTTTTTCCTTGAAAGTTTGGGCCAAAAATGTGGATGTGCATTATACACTGCAAAATATGGTTAATAAGTATAATTTTGATTCATTCACATTGGGCAGCTATTGTTGTGTTAGCTGTTGTCTTTTTTGTTTGTTTGTTTGTTTGTTTGACTGCCTAAAGGTAAAGAGGCCAGTACCTCTGACTACATAGTCAGGTATTGCACATTTTAAAATTCCCTGTGGCTCAGCAGTTGAAAAATCACTGCTGTGGAGAATTCAAGAAGTATTGCACCAGGTTCCTGCCCTTAATGAACTTGTGGCTGAGTTAGTGAATGATTAAATGTTATATGTCTTTCTATCTCATAGCTTTATTTTTCAAAAGAGGTTATTTACTCTGTCAGGCTTACTCATATAAGGGAGGGTGATATGTTATTCTTAGACTTCATATTAAGATTAATGTTGGAAGGAAAGTATGAAAAGCCATTTTGTAAATATTGTAAGACAAAGAGACCATAGAGGGCTACAAAGTTCAGAATGCTGGACTGTATTTTTAGCTTAGTTTAGTCTAAAAGCTTTGATGGAAGAAACTTAACACACCTTAGTGAGGACAACTCCTTATATTTCTTCCTCCTCCTTCAGGAAAAAAACAATTACAAAAGACCAAATAACCTCACACACTCTTTTTTTCCTTTCTCTAGCCTTTGCAAAAAAAAATTATTTAGTAAGATTGTTGTTTTCCAGCTTCCTCCCACTAATGATAAAATAAAAAACAAACAAAAGCAGGGTCAAGGAAGTATCATGTGGGGCAAGGCACATGTTAGGACAAACTAAATTGCTTATTTCAAAACAGGAACACTAAAGCCAACTATCAAATACTTTTGGTTAGGTACTCAAAGATTATTTGATTGTCAATAATTGTTTGGGAATCGCCAGAGCTAGAAAGTCTATTTCTTCATGGACAATAGCTCATGTATTTATTTTTTCCTATGAACTGATTATACTATTAAAATTGTAGTTTTTGCCTTCCTGCTTCCACACATTTATAAGGACTGTCCTATTCGGTGGTTGTCCCTGGAAATCAGTGGGAAAGCAGTATGTGTAAGAAGAAGTTCAGAGTCCGACACCTGCAGTGCTGTGTGATCCTGGGCAAGCCATTCACTCTTCGTGAACCTCTATTTTATTCTGTAAAGTGACACTAAAATTCCAGCTTTTCTATTGCAGAGTTTAATTACATGAGAAAATGTGAGAAAAAGTGTCCAGCATATTGTACATAATCAATAACTTTAGTGGGTAAGGATCAGTCTTCCAGCAGTCTTTTCATGACCAGTTACTTCATTTTTTTAACTAAAGTTAAACTTCAAGAAAGTTATTTGTTCATGATTAAATGGTCATAAAACATAGGATAGTTCATGAAGGAAAAATTGTGGTTTCTTTCCTTGATTTGCCTGGATTCGTCATGATATGGCTTGCTCAGATGTGTAAACACCAGCTTTTCCTTCCTCTAGCCCACAAGCCAGCGAGCAGCCTCAGCCCGCCTTTGTCCCCCCAGAGACGCTCAAGTCAGCGGGGTACACTGGACAGTTTTTTCAACCAGCATCCACCTCGGATTATTATTCACAGTCTCCTTACATCGACAGTTTTGACGAAGAGCCTCCTTTGCTAGAAGATAAGTTAAGGAAGTGCTATTGGTGTGTGTACAGCTCGAGAATAATAGCACTTCGTGTGTGCTGACAGCATGCTGCGTACCGTGTTTCCCGTGTGATTGTTCCATGTGTAAACACGTCTGCCAGTTGAAGACACTCACACCGGTGGAAGTCTGTCGCATGTCTGTGTGGGGGCAACTGGAAGTAGGTACCTGCTATTGCTGTGCTGTCGCTGCAGTTGTTCAATGTTTCCTCACTGTTTCTTCAATTTGAACAACAGTGGAGGCACCTTTTCGAAAGTGTTCGCATCGAAGTAATCACCTTTGTAACCCCAGTTAATGAAACTATTATTTTTTTTAATGAGACTACTTTTATAACAGCCTATTTTATTTTCTGCTCTATTTTCCTGGAAGCAAAAGATGTAGTTTCTGAACTTACTATTGTTCATTTGTTATTATGAAGACAGACCTGGCTCACATGAGCCCGCTAATCTCAGCTAGGCATGGCTGGAGGAGGAGGAATATGACTCCCGAAAGTAGCACGACTGGTTGCAAGGAAACCCAGAGACGGGTGCAGCAGCTGGAGATCCTGGGGGATTTCAGGGGTCTCTCTCTCTCTCTCTCTCTTTCTTTCATATATATACATTATGTTGATGCTTATATCTCTCATTAGCATCAACAGGATGCTTTAAGTATAGGTGCTTCGAAAACTAAGTAAGACGAGAGCTAAGGAGAAATATTCATGGGTTAACGGCTCCAAATCCTTTATTTGTTGTCAAGTGAAAAGGGATAGGTTAAAATTCCCAATATTTTACATCACAAGATCTTTATTTGCCTTATAGCCAGGCAACTGGCATTAAAATATTCTTTCTTTGCCTTAAAAATTAAGAAAGTTGAAAGATTTAAGTCCTTCAGTAAAGCACAGAAAATTATAGTAGATTTTTTGACTCATTTAAAGCCAGTTAAGTTTTGAATTGTTTTTGCTTAACCAGTTCATTCTATTTTGCCCCTGTGATTAATAATCAACACATGAAATTTACATGCTATTCTCATTAAACATTTTCCTCATCTCGACCAGTGTCTTTATTGTTAAAAACTGACAATTGTTGAATTATTAAAGTAATCAATGTTCAGTATGGAAATTTGGAAAATGATAGAAAAACATGAATAAAAATAGAAAAATCACCTAAACTTTTATCTGACACATGATCTCCATTAACAATTTGATGTATTTTTAAGATTTTATTCTGTTTTCCTATGTATGTATATATATACATGAAGTTATATATCTTTGTAGTTTCATTATATCATGAGCATTTCTACACATAGTCTTTAAAACCATTAAATATTATTTGAAAACATGATGTGCAATACACTCCATGCATTATGCTAAGTTAAATAAGTCAGAGAAAGACAAATACCATGTGATATCACTCCATGTGGAACTCTAAGAAACAAAATAAATGAAAAAGGAGAAAACGTGATATGGAATGGATTCATAATACTTTATTACACAGAAATGCCATAATTTAAATTTATCTGAAAGTGTTTTTAAAATTTTTAAATTGTTGTTCAATAACAGTTGTCTCCACTTTTCCCCCGTTGCTCTCCCCTGCCCTGGACCCCACCCCCACATTCAGTTCTCATCCTGATTTTTTTTTAAATAAAATGTGATACTTTGGCAAACTTCATAGTAAAGAACTTTGACCTGTATCATTGAGCCCGCCTTTGGGGTGGATCCATACAGTGGGATTACCAGTCAACGGGCACATACACCACCCCGCAAATCCAGGAAAATGGTTTCCTGCTACATACACCTCAGTAGTAGAATGTCGGGTGTTTTTGTTAATTTGATCAGCACAAAGGCACAAATTAATGCTTTGTATTTCTTGGTTACTAGAAAAGACAGACATTTTGCATGCTTATTGACTTTTTACTTCTATCTGCTTTTCATGTTCTTTGACAGAATCATGATTTTCTTTGTTTATTTTTAGAGATATTTACAAAGTTAAGATATTAACTATTTTCTGGAATATATATTCAAACATGTTTTCCTAGATCGTGTTTGCCATCTCATTTGTTTACGGGACATTAGGGAATATAGACATCTTAATATTTATGTTTTCAACTCTGCAATATTTTCCTTGAAAACTTTTATTTCCAGTTGCTCTTCTGTTTAGAATATATTTCTCAAACTCGAGATACTGCTTATATCCTCTTATAGATTGTTAAATTAACTTTTGGCTTTGCATTTAAAGTTTGGAACCATTGAACATTGGGTTAGTATGTGAAGTAGGGATTTAACCATGTTTTCTTTAAAAATTAACCATGTTTTTGTAACATTTATTGAAAATAATTCTTTCTTTTTTACTTAACTAAAATGACTCTATTGTGGTCTACTAAACTGTAACACATCTGCCCCTAATGTCTCTTTAATTTTAAACTGAAACCATACTAGATTTTCCCTCACTTTATACAGCTCAAAGAAAATTTCTCAATTATTTTTTTCCTTTGGGATTATCCCCACCAAAAATGTACAGTATATTAGAAGACAGAGAACTTAACATAATTTTGCATTTGGAATCTATGAAATTTCCAAGCTCTGATCTAATATGCTCTTCAGGCTGGAGGACTTTGTGAGTCTCAAGCTTCATCTCTATAACAGGTGTGAAAAAGCCATAGGTAGAATTTCTACAATAAGATGATAAGGCATTTTCTAGCTTTTATTTACTGTACACTAAAACAACCCCTAGAATCTTGAATCTACAACAATTAACATACCCTGCACAAAAACATGCTCTTTGAAACTGTGCTTGTTTATTCCTTAAATACTTTGTTGTCTAAAAGACCTGTTTGGGCCTAGGCTGGTGTGGCTCAGTGTATTTTGTGCTGGTCTGCAAACCAAAGAGTCGCTGGTTCGATTCCCAGTTGGGGCACATGTCTGGGTTGTGGGCCAGGTCCCCAATAGGGGGCACACAAGCAGCAACCACCCATTGATGTTTCCCTCTCTCTCTCCCTCCCTTACCCTCTCTCTAAAAATAAATAAATAAAATCTTTAAAAAAAAAGACTTGTTTGGTTTTATGTAAGAATAACTTGCTATTTTGATGATGTATGATCAATATGTTAACAAATACATTTTGAAGACTAACAGTCAATTTAAGTCTATCAAACTAGAAAAACTACTGTGATATTTGGTATTCATATTTGTGGCATAGCCTGATGTTTATATTCAAAAGGCCAATGAGACAATTCTCATAGAAAATAGATATATTAACTGATCATATAGCATTTATATCACATACTTTACTACCACTAGATGACAGTAAAACAATAATTTTGTATTCAAGTTTCAAGCAATTTTATTTTCTTTTATTTTTCATAATAAGGTTTTATATTACATTATCTATTAACAAATACTTATAATATCATTGGCATAACTTTTGATACATTTGAAAATAAAATACAGGGTCTGGCAAAAGTAGGTTTACAGTTGCTCATATGGAAAATAATGCAATAATTAATAGATTGTAGTACAATGATAAGCTGTATTTCACAAACTCACATCTGTAAACCTAATTTTCCCCACCCTGGATTATGGCAATGTATTTTGGGAGAAAACACATATTTTAAGGAAATATATGGTAAGTCTTATTACGTTCACTCACGGTTTCATGACTCAACGTTAAAGCATGTGCAGAAGTTCATTGTACCATCAAATAAATTTTTGAAATCAGTAATAATGTCTCATAACGTATTTTTCATCTCAATTTCTTCAGTAATGCTTTTTTTGAGAAAAAGGTACTTTGAATTAAAGACCATTTTATGTGGTAAATACTGAAAACGTTGTTAGCATAAACACATAAAGTGACAATCAAGTTTGAAAGCAATGTAAGTCTCAGGTAGAATTAATTTCACTGCAGTACTTCTGAATTTTCTAAAGTCTGCTATTTTAAAAATTGCATTCGACATTCTAACCTTATTTTAAGCTTGGTGAACTACTCATATTCTCCAAAGTGTATGTTCATTAAGAAATACAAAATAGTTGCAACCTGGATATTGTAATAGCTTGTTTGCTCACAATAACTGAAACAGCTGATTTTTTTTCCTTTTCAAGCTTGGAATAGCAGTCAATCTGGGTGTGAAATGAGTGAAAGAATATGCTTTCCATCCTAATTCAGACCAACCTCTGCCTGACCTTCTGAAAGATGTCTAGGTCCCTGGTAAAGCAAGGCCGCTTGTGTCAATGCGATTATTAAAAGTCCATTCAGTCTTCTGCGTATAGAATGTCAGCTTTGCCAGTTATTTTGGTGGTATGAGCTGTCGTAAAGGAAGTTGAACTGTACTCTGTATCTGACCAGAGTTACTAAATCCTAAGAAGGGAAGTTGAAAGCCACAGTCAGGAGATTGAAGGACACCATGCTTCGCATGGGAAAATTGGGCTCAATTAAAAAAATACAACCATTATCAGATTAGATGCATATTGACTTGATTGAAAGCATGTTTTTTTGATTTTTGTTTTTTTGCAGGGGTTGGAGTGGAGTGGTTGTATCCTTTTACCAACCACTTCCTATTTTGCCCACTCTTAGCCCCTGGCAACAACTTTTCTATTCTATTTCTATAAGTTTGACTATATATTTTTTAAGCTTTTAGATTCAATGTATTATTTGTACCATGTAGTACTTTTCTTTCCTGGCTTATTTCACTTCACGTAATACCCTCAAGGCCCAACCATGTTATTGCAAATGGCAGGATATTTTATTCTACCTCCATCACTCATAAAAAGGAACATATTCTCACATTCAAAAATTTAATATTTAAATACACACATTCAACCACATAGACTATTCAACTTATTAAAATATGCATGCACATCATGATTACTTTCGCCTGCCAGAAAGCGCATCACCTTTTCTCCTCTGCAGCACTCCGGGCAATCAGCATTGAATTGCTCTTCTCATGAAGCCGTGTGAAAGTAAAACCCACGATCTGGGATGCATGCTTTCACATTAGATGCTTCTGCTAGGTGAAAATTTATGCTGTGTTTGATATGATGATATTTTGACAGTGTTATCAATTGAAGTGCAGGAAATGGAAATGTCTAAATGGGCAATAGGATGGGACTTTGCATCTGTTAGCTACCATTTATTTTATTTTTTTTTACTGTAGATTATCCATTTCCCAATTTTCAGCTAGATTTTAAACTTGCATTTGTTACATACTTCATAGATTTTTTTCCATATAGAATTTTTTTGTCTAAAATATATTTTGGCTCATTGGGAATACAAATCTATATTTATTTACTTATTTATGGTTTACATTTTTACATACAATTTTAGATTATGAAGGTACAACAATCAGACTAAAGCACTAAGTAAACTAACCATATATTAAATTAAAGAATATTACTGATTTTAATTTTTCTATATTTATATTGCCTCTTTTCCCCCCTGTTTTTGCAGAACTTGGAATTAATTTTGATCACATCTGGCAAAAAACCTTGACAGTGTTAAACCCACTAAAGCCAGCAGATGGCAGCATTATGAATGAAACCGACTTAGCAGGGCCCATCCTGTTCTGTGTCGCCCTGGGAGCCACCCTGCTTCTGGTAATGGACAGCAGCATCAGATTTTAATGTGTCCTTTCCAATGTCATTTTTGCAGAGCTCTTTGTAAAGAGAGAAGGCAGTGTGTCACTTTAGACAGTGAAATTTGTCTGTTTAATTTATAACTACATTTTTTGGTGGGGGTGGGAGGAGAGACATATTTAACAGAACTAGAAGTAACAAAAGAGAAACTGCCAAGCAACATTATCAGCAAAGCAGGAAATCAGTTATGTCTTTCTTGTTATTAAAAAAAGCTGTCAATCTGGGATCGTTGAAGGAGCACATGGATTTGGGAAATATAAGGCTTCGATTTTCTTTCTTGCTTCCTGTGAAATTTGTGTTATGGCGCTGGAGAAATTCTTTTTCTTTGTTCATCATTTTCTTTGCTGGGGTGTATCTCTAGATGTTCCTAAGGTCCTGTGATATATGAGATGGGTTTCCTTGTTTCCTTCTGGTTAGGCTACTATGGGTAAATTAAGTTGCATTGATAACCTATGATTTGTTTATTGAATCAATATATTTCCCTTGTTATTTTATTTTTATGCTTTTTATGAGGACATTTTTTTCTCCTGACTTTACTGTTTTCCTTGTGGAAAATATACAGTACCTCTTTCATCCTTTATATGTGGAAGTAATGATATTAAAAGACACCTCAAATATTAAAATGCACATATTTCCTCCCAAATTGATATATTAATTAAGTTTAAATAACATCCTAGCTCATAGTTTTGAAAAGTGTTTCACTTTTTAAAAATAGAAGAAATGAGAATAAGTCTATTATTTCACACCAAGAAGGGAATGATAAAATACTAAAAACAGAGCATTAAAAATATGATTGAGCTAGTCTGAAAAATACAGTTTTATTAAGGCACAAAGTGATCCTTAATAAGGCAGACAAATAATATTAGAAATTAAATATTTTAGGCCTTTTTTATTTGATCGTCTTATAGCTACTTCCCACAATTGTTTTTTCTCCAATGTAGTCACAGTTTTTAGAAGTAACTTTAACGTGTTATTTACAATGAAACAAATTTTCAATTTTTATTTATTAACTACTTAATACAAGTATCAAAACACTGATAGCAATCTAGTGTCTGCTTGACAATGCGGTCAACAATCACAGTGTATCTACCCAGTACAATATTATTTGGTAGTGGAGTTTTATTTCCTCCTCTGAACTACAGCAAATACGAATACTCTGTAAATCAAACAGCGTATCAACCAGAGTTTTAATTTAGTCTCTAACTTCCCTTCTGTCTTTGTCACAGTAATTTGATAATCTTAGATTAAGCTGCTAAGTAAAACTGTGTCAATTAATCAAATAGTCAGAAACAATCAATTTAATATATTAACTCATCTTTCTTTTTCAAGTAATTTGCAATATAACAGCTGTTTGTTTTTCTGTAGAAATACTCTCATCACCACCCTTTAAAGGAGAGTATTAATACCATTAAGATCTTTCTAGGGTATACAGTTTTAGCCAGGGCTATTTAAATATTCTCTGTTTTGACTTAAACACAAACCAACTTAGGGAAAGAACTCAACTACCCCTAACTTTGCTTTAAGGTGTGATCTTGAATCTTTTGTTTGCTATTTCTAGGGCTTTATTTCTTAAATTTGAAGGCAAAAATTGTTTATTAAAGGGCTACTTAAGCTGTCTTTCAGTTCTGAAATTATGGGGACTATTTGAAAAGGAATATTTTTGAAACTATTTAGGAAAACATTATTACCATATTTTTTGGACCATAAAACACACTTAAGTTTTAGAGGAGGAAAATAGGAAAAAATTTTGAAGCAAAAAATGTGGTAAAATATTTAATAGTATAAATAACAATATTTCACCAATGTAAATGTAAACAGAACTGAAGAGCAGCATTAACAACCATTATTCCTCCCAAATTGTGGGGGGGAAGTGTCTTATAGTTGAAAAAAATATGGTACTTCATTTTTTTACCACAAGTATATGGTTACTTCAGAATTTATTCTGATAGATGTAAAGCAATCGGGGCCAAAACAAACAAAGTGGAAGTCAGTGAAGTCAGGTTTAACTCAGAATCCACTTGAAGTTAAGTTAACCCTGCCCTGTGTATCTCAAATTAAAACATAAAGCAAAACAGAGACAGACTCATAGATGGAGAACAAATGACAGCTAGTGGGGGGAAGTTGAGCAGGGGAAGGATTGAGCAAAAAGGAAAAGGGACTCATGGACACGGACAACAGTGTGGCGATTGCTGGGCGGGGGAGAGTATAAGGGGACTAAATGGTAATACAAAAAAATACAATAAAGATTAAATAAAAAAAACATAAAGGATGATTTTATGCATTGGTATATCCATGTGCTAGCAAAAGCAAAAGTAGACACAGAAACAATGTCCCAATCTGTTCATTGTCTCTGGGGACAGATGATTCACAGTCACGTGCTCGTCACTTTTCTGATTTGTGTTGACACGAGGCACAGTGCCTCTCAGGGGGCTGTGAACTCATGTTCACAGTGGGCTTTCTTCATGTTCAAGGCCAACCTAAACGCACAGCTTCACACACTTAACACAGGTTTAATTTTACTTATTATTTCTCTCAAAATTACATTAATTCCAAATGCAGTAAGACAACTGGTTTTATTTATTTGTTTGTTTGTTTGTCTATTAATTTATTTTATTATGGCAGGAAGAGCGTGATCTGAAAAGGGAATATACATGTCCAATATAGAAGCATAATCACATGAATAAGTATTTCGTATAAAGATTTAGTAATGAAGGTGGTACAGGGAGAATTCTGAAAATGTTGAGGTTAAAAAAATGGAAATTTTCATATTTCTTTCTTTTTAAAAAATTATATATGTTTCAGGAGTACAACATTATAATTTGACATCTGTATACACTACGAAGTGATCACCCCCAAAAGTTTAGTTACTATCACCATACAATTGACATCCTTCAACCCTTCAGTCCATTCCCAATCCTCTGCCTTTCTGGCAACTCAGATCTGTGATCTCTTCTCTGTAGGTATTTAGAAAAAAAGAACACTTATTTTTTTTTCATTTTTCAAGTCCTTCTTACAATTTGAAACAAATTAAAAAATGGCAGTGGCCCTTGCCAAGTGGAGTTGAACTCTAAATTGAATAAAGTAACAAGAGAAAATGATGAAGAAAAATGCCAATAACTAACCTGGAAAGAGACAAAAATATTTTTTCTACCAAATTAGCAACCATTTTTCTTTACTGTTTCACCCCTTACCTACTCTACCCTCTTCACAAAACTTCTTGGGACCAGGAAGGGCCAATTACATGTCCTTTAGGTGTAGGGAAGTTGCTTTCCACCATCACAGCCATCACTATCTCAGAATTATCACATTTGGTTCAAATAGTACATGAAATATTTTTCTAATACATACAAGTGATTTGAAGTGTCACTATTTTCCAAGCAGAACAAACTCACCCAATGATGCAGGGCAAAACTGATGTGTTTTTCTTTTAGCATGTCCATTAACATTATTAGTGTAATTTCACAAAATACCCATAAGAATGCAGAAGATATTCAGTAGGAACTCGTTATTGCTAATGCAGGAGAGGATTCTGCCAGCATAGCCCAGGGACACTTTGTGAAAGAACTTGGTAGTGACTAACTTCCTTAACTGCAGAGGAAGAAGAGATGAAAATAGCTGAACAATTTTGAACATTAAAATATCCATAACATTCTTCATTACCCTTCATTAATCACAGAATAAATATCCTTCTGTTCTCTGAGGCACAGGGATTTCATGGATAACAGCTATAGAGAGGAAAAAAAATGACAGCTGAAAAGCTCTCTTTCTGAATCAATTTTCCAGATCCTTCACTGTTTTTGCATAGCTCCCATGAGAACCACAGTCAGCTTATCTGGCCTTTATCTAGAATTTCTAATCAGATTAATGTAAATATAAAAACTAAATTCATTCTTTACTGGAGCTTTGGCATCCTCTGGTAGCCAATATTAAAATAGCCTCTGTTGAATTAATAGTAGATTGGGACTTTCCCTAGATGAGTTTAATAGAGATATTTAGTGAAAAGTGGCTATTTTTGTAAGTT
Organism: Phyllostomus hastatus; assembly: GCF_019186645.2. NCBI lineage: Eukaryota > Metazoa > Chordata > Mammalia > Chiroptera > Phyllostomidae > Phyllostomus > Phyllostomus hastatus. Next base: position 27,468,120 of record NW_025333709.1, on the reverse strand, counting down.
CTCAGAAGATCAGTGGTATATCCTAGGCAACACTGAATTCCCTTAACAGTACCTCTTCTATGATTCATTACCAGGTAGTCCATATAAATCAGCTTTTCATAAGGTGTGTCCAGTTAAACTGGCAACAGGCATTATGAAAACAAAATTGATGGTCAAATGAGTTTGGGATATGCTGGGTTGTTAAAGGTTAAATGAGTTCCTTTATTTTAGGACTTGTTAGAGCTCCTATAGATGTCAAGGACCTAAATTTTAGAGCCAAATTGCCTTGGTTCAAAGCCAAGCTCCACCAATTGGCATTATTTTATTTTGGGAAAGTTACTTAAATTTTCTGCCTATCAATTTCCTTCTGTGTAAATTGGTAAAATAATGGTACTTATCTCATAGGATCGTTGCATGGATTAAATAAGTGTTATAAATGTTAAATAGGTCCTAACATAGTAAATTCTATAGATGTTTGCTTATTTTTTATTATTTTTTCTTTTTCACATTTTTTATTGTTGTTCAAGTACAGTTGTCTCCATTTTCCTTCCTCCACTCCCCCCACCCCAGCCATCCCCACTTCCCACCCTTGATCCCACCCCCAGCTTTGATTTTGTCCATGTGTCCTTCATACATGTTCCTGAAAACCCTCCCCCTGGGTGTTTGCTAATATTGCTAATGTGCCTTGTTTATCTCCAAGATTAAATTGGATTTTTTCATTAATTGATTCATTTATTTAATTATTTGAAAAATATGAAGAGAAAATATATTCTTACCTATGCCTTGTATGTCAACTAGGCCATCTGTGATAAAATATTTTCTGTAGCATGCTTGTGCCATCCCCAGTAGAGTCGGGGGTGTTTGTTTTCAGGAACTGAATTCATATTATAGCCAATATTTTTCCTGATAATTGTGAATAATACAAAGCAATGGGAGAAAATACAGACAACTGTAATTGAACAACAATAAAATAATTTAAAATTTAAAAAAAGGACACATAGAGAAAGCCAAAGGGGGTAGGATGAAGGGTGGGGGGTGGGGATGGGTGGGGCAGGGGGGAGTGGTGGGGATGAAGTGGAGACAACTGTACTTGACCAACAACAAAAAAATAAAACATGTAAGTCTGCAATTAAAAAAAAAAGAAATGGAACAGCACTGAGCTGATTGATTCTAAAATGCTCTCCGATTTGCTGACAATCTGATTTTTCCCTTGATGTTTTCCGTGTGTTCAGAACGTTTTCTTCTCATTGTTTCAGGCAGGAAAAGTGCAGTTTGGTTACCTCTACGGCATGAGTGCCATCGGCTGCCTGGGGATTTACGTCTTACTAAACTTGATGAGCTCTTCTGGGGTGACCTACGGCTGCGTGGCGAGTGTGCTGGGTTACTGCCTGCTGCCCATGGTCATCCTGTCCAGTTGTGCTGTCTTCTTTTCGCTGCAGTAAGTGTCTGTGTTCGTTAATCCTGTGCCCGCCCCCCCCCCCCCCCCCATTCGCAGTCACCGCCAAGGCTCACCACACCGGTCCAACAGTTAACCTCTTTCTGGTCATTTTGGGAGTGGACTTGGTGAATCCAATGACTATTAAAAGCTATAGGCAGATTCAGGAAAGAAGGTCAGTTTTGGCTAAGGTGCTGTTTCTCTTTTAATAATTTAAAAAATGGATACAACCAAGTAATCTTTAAAACTGGTAGTTTGTAAGTTGTCACATGCTTCACCATGAACTATTGTCACGGGCAATATAACAAGTAAAGAAAATTCACTTGTTTGATTTCGGAAGAGTGAGTGCGTGGCGAACACTGACTAATCGCCTCAGCTCCCAGGCACTCCGTCTTCCAGGCTGGAAGCAACCGTGCGTCCTCAGCTGAACTCCACGCGGTGCAGAATTCCCAGGAACCCTGATGAGGATATGAAGGCCAGAGAATATTATGGCATATACGCTCAGTCAAGAATTTCCTTTTCTTTATTGCTTCCTGAGCAGTTAGTGTTTGCAATTCAAAACTATTAGTAAGAATGCATTAGATAAGTTTCTGTCAGGCACTCTCCTGGGGCATCTGGATTCACAACCACTTTGATTGGGGAGACCAAGCAATTAAATCCTCCTTTGTCACTTGTCATGTTCTAAACCCAATTAGAAATAAACATTTGCCATCCGTGCTCATTACTCCACATCCTGATGAGACACCATTTGCATTTTTTTTTCTTGGATGATACACATTTCAAGTTATTAACCCTACACTGGATAAGATATTATGTAAAGAGTTGGCCAAAGCTGAGTTAGACATTTTAGAAAATCCTTTAATATTCTTATTTAGATATACTTTTATAGAATATTTTTCATGGTGTTAGTGAAAATAACTTAGTTGTAAATATTTTTAAAATATGGTCTTATTTTTACAGTAATATCCTTAAAAATAACTCAGAGCAAATTCTTACTAGCAAGTACCCCCGACTTTTAAAATAGAGGAACAAGACAGAAAATGCATACTTTGAATTTATACATACAAAGTGAGTTGTAAATATATGTAATGAGTTCCATCCATGGAAAAATTCCACCTTTTTGCATACTGAATTCTTTAGCAGGCAAGTTGTCCCAGGTACTATGTTGTTTGGTATAAACATTTGACAAGTGAGTGTAGAGTTCAGCTCTAGAACTTCTATTTTGTCAAATGCCTTTGCCAAAGAATACTATAATGATTTACCATATTTAAATTCTAAGTTTGAAAACTTATTTCCAGCAAAATTGAGGTTTAGGACATTTCAAATGACTCCAGATTGTTAGGGGAAGAAAATAAAAACTAAGGTCCTTGGATTTTAAGAATTATCAGCAGTATGAATATTTTTATTAGATTTTTATTCTGAAATTATGAAAGATGATTTAGAAGTCCTTTTAATTCTATTAAAGGGAAATGCACAGTCTGACCTCTAAGACCATTATACTGAAAGTGCTCTTTCAGCCATATTATTATTATGTCATTCAAATTAATCATATGTAATTTTACATTCTTGTTCACAAAAGCCTGCAAATTAAATCACTCTAGAAATTATCCCTAATAATATTAACTAAATCAATGAGTATAATATTTATTAGAATATTTAAAATATTTTGATTTAATTATGAGCTATTACTACAGTTTTGCACTTGTTTGCCTTTGGTTCAGTTATTAAAGTAGATAGACCTGTCATTCTCACAAATAATAAACTCAGTTCTCAACTTCAGAATCAACCAGGATCAGGTGAGGCAGTGCAGTTTGATGGTGAAAACGAGCATGTGCCAGCGGTTAGGAGATTTTGATCGAATGCCCATTTTACTGTGCAGGTTTTGTTAAGGTACTTCATTGCTTTAATGCCAGGGACTAGCTAAACCGACAATCTCTTCTAGGCCTTATGTCTTATTTTCCTAAATAAGGCACTTGGCTTTGCACATGAGAAGAGAAATCCACTGGTTACCACCCACACCTCCTTTTTTATGTCCAAGGTAGACTTAACTACCTTATTTTCCTATTTCTTTTTAAAGGAACAATTACTCCATGGTTATTCTTAAAGATACCAATCTGAACAAAAACTTCACACATACATATTAATTCTAAAGAATCCACACATCCATGTTAAAGGGGTCTTCAGTGATGGAGTGGAAAGCAACACATACACGCGCGTTCCTGTTCCATGTGCTCTCTACTCAAGCTGTGTCAGGCTTTGCTCTCTCAGACTGAAACCCGGGCAGTGGACTGGGGAGCAGTGGCGACCAGGCTCCCTCCTGAAGTACAAGTCCAGGGACCTTTCTGCTCATGCTGTGGGCCCATTTAAGAAGAAAAGGCCAGGGAAAGAAATATGTAGCTGTAAAGAAAGTTTGTAAACACAGTTGATATAAAAGAATTTCAAGAGTTGTGATCTGAATGTCGACATATGAGAATTGACACAAGTGAATTCTTCAGTTTCTGTTAATTCAAGTTCTACTGAAATAGCCTCTGATAGTGAATTTAACTTAAATATTTTCTAAGCGGCCAAGGCCTTTGAGTTCATATGGTTCCTCGGCCTTATTTTCTACATGGGGAAAGTAGTTATACATATTATGCTTTTTCTCTTGATGTAAGGTAATCATCTCTCTTGTCTTTGCTATAGAGACACAATTGGAACAGTATTGGCACTGGTCATCATCGGCTGGTGTAGTCTCTCAGCTTCCAAAATCTTCATTTCAGCCTTGGACATGGAGGGACAACAGCTTCTCATTGCCTACCCGTGTGCCTTACTTTATGGACTTTTTGCCCTCCTAACAGTTTTCTGAAGAGCATGTGAGATGGCATTATGAAATTTTATTTATTTGCTGTTCAGATTATTTGGGGAATTTATTACCATTCAAATTTGGGGATAAGATTTCTGTTTCATTGCTTTGAGAGAATAATAAGCAGAAAAAGTATTGCTTAAGGATGATGTTCTGGTAGCATGTTTGGTTCGAATGATGTTTTGCTTTTCAGCAAAACATTTTGGGGAATTCAAATATTTAAACATACTTTAAAATAAAAATATAAGGGATAAAGCTGTACTGATGGACCTTGCTTTTCTCAGTAGATACATTTCTGAGAAATTTTAAATAAATAAAATCACATGCCACCTGGACAGGTAGCCTTTTGAGAAAACTTCATCATGTCTCAAGTTGTGTGTGAATGGTTCAAGTCACACTGTCAAGTCCCTTAAGAGAATTGCTAAGAATGGGTTATGTAGGATTTTATTTACCTGAGATTAAATAACTCCTGTCTTTCCATTCCATTACTTTAGCAACTGTGGTAATTTCTCCTTTGTATATATTCTCAGTAACTTTGTCGTTTGTTCCCTCAATACTTGAATGTAACTGGAGGAAATTGCACCTGTTTTACTTCAATTATATACTATATCTTAAACAGGTCTTCCATACTGCCTTTTAAAATTCTGCTCCATTACCCTACTAAATTTGCTTTCACATTTCTGGGATAAATATGTTACACCATTTCTTTGCTGCTCAAATTGCTAGTGTTCCTTTCTTATTTCTCACTGTTAGTTGTTGAACTTTCTTCTTATTTTATTGAAAATTGGAAACATCCAGAAGAAAAATGCTTTGTATTCCACTAACAGACCTACCAGTTTACATGCATCTTTATAACACACACACACACACACACACACACACACACACACACACACACTTCATATTCTTTCTTGTCCCTATCTCTCCTCTTCTCCATAGCCAGCCCTGGCACTTGCATTGCCATTGTTTTCCACTTGACCTATTATTTGTATCAGCATATAAACATGTTTTAATATCTCCCATCTTAGAATGAAAATGGATTCATTCAAAGTTATTCTCCAGTTATGGCTTGTTTTTCTATTGGAAATATTATTGAAAGAGTTGTCTATTGTCTCCACCTCCACTTCATCACCACCCATTCTGCTTTGTAAATTATATTTTATTGACTATGCTATTATAGTTGTCCCAGGTTTTTCCCCCTTGTCCCCCTTCACTCAGCACCTCCCACTCCCTCAGGCCATCCCCCCATCATTGCTCATGTCCATGGGTCATGCATATACGTTCTTTGGCTGCTCCATTTTCTATACTGTACTTTACATCCCCATGACCATTCTGTAACTACCTATTTGTACTTCTTTACACCCTGACCTCTTCACCCATAATATTTGTCTGAGATGGTCTTACTGACTCTTTGTTTAAGGAAGATGAAGCAAGGATTTTACTTATTATAATGATTTTCTACAATATTATTCTATTTCTTAGAGATATATTTACATTATGGACTTAAAACTTTTACCTTTTAGAAAGTGCTTTTATTAAAAGGAAGTTATAGGTAAAAATTTCTCTAAATTCAGAACGTAGGTTGACAGTCTTCTATGCATAAAAGGTCATGCACCAAAAAGGGTTTGCTTTTTTACTATAAAAGTGTAACATCTGTAGAAAAAGCTACTAAACACAATACTAAACATTTCCTAATACTAATAAATAAGAATAAATTCTATTTAAAATTCCCAATGGCATAATTATGAATTCTGCCATTATTATCTAAGAATTAATGTAAAAATCAGTGTAGATGATCTGTATGAAAATAATTACAAAATATTAGAAGCATTTTTAAGACAACAACATGTAAATAGATGTACTATACTCAGGATGAGAAAATTCAACTTTGTAAAAGAGACTCCCAAAATATATATATATGTTTGATTTAATTCCAATTAAATTTCTAGGAGTATTTTTCTTAGAAGTTAGCAAAATGATTTTAAGGTTAATCTGAAAGTAAGAAAATATATAATTTAAAATTTGAAAACAATTTAAGAATTCATTACAAGAAACAGTGAGTTAAAGTCAATTATTGTTCATCTCTCTGGATGAATACTAAATAACTATATAAAATATTTTGAAAGAAGTGTAACATGAGAAAATTCATGTATGACATTTTCATAATTTTTATATTTACCAAGAACTTATGTACCATAGGTTGACCTAGATGTTTTACATTATTAACTCACTTAAACCTCACAATTAGTTTATGAAGTGCACTTATCAGCACATCTATTTTATGGATGAGGCTACTGAGTGATAGAGGCTAAATCATTTGCCCACCATTTTTCAGCCAATCACCATGATTTGAACCCAAGAAGCTTGATTCAAGAGTCCATTACCATGACATAACACTACCTGTGACTGAGCAAAAAACCTCATTATATCTTCATGGTCATCACATGTCTACTATAGATTTCACTTGGATTTATCTTTTCCCCTTGACCTTGGACAATATTAGAGAGAGCCAAAAAAAAAAAAAAAAGCTTCACCTGCTAAGGGAAATAATACCATAAGAAGACAGAAGGAGAATCTAAATTTTTTTGTTTTGCTTGGTTTTGTTTTTATTTTTATTGTTGACACTATTCCACATGTCCTCATTTCTCCCTTCTTTGCCTACCTTCACCCAGGCCCCATCCTCCCTTCCCTCTGGCCATCACCACACTGTTGCCTGTGTCTATGGATTGTGCATACAAGTTCTTTGGCTAATCCCTTCACCTTCTCTCATCCAGCTATTCCTCATCTACCTGCTGACAACTGTCAATCTGTTCCATGTGTCCATGCCTCTAGTTCTGTTTTGTTCATCCGTTTGTTTTGTTCATTAGATTCCACATATAAGTGAGGTCATATAGTACTCTTCTTTTACCAACTGACTTATTTTACTTGGCATAATACTCTTCAAGCCATCCACACTATCAAAAAAGGTAAGCATTCCTTGTTTTTATGGCTGCATAGTATTTCACTGTGTAAATGTACAACTGTTTTTTGGTTGTTGTTTTTTTTTTGTTGTTTTTTTTTGTTAACTCATGTACTGTTGGGCACTTGGAATCCCAAATCTTGGTTATTATAAAAGCTTCTATAAACATAGGGGTGCACATATTCTTTCACATTAGTGTTTTGGAATTTTTAGGATATATTCCCAGAGGTGAGATCATTGGGTCAAAGGGCAGTTCCATATTTAATTTTTTGAGGAAACTCCATACTGTTTTCATTTGTGGCTGTACCAGTCTGCATTCCCACCAACAGTGCACTTGGGGTTACCTTTTCTCCATTCTCACCAACACATGTTGTTTGTTGATTTATTAGTGATAGCCATTTGGCAGATTGAGATGATATCTCATTGTGGTTTTTATTTGCAGTTCTCTGGTGATTAGTGAAATTGAGCATTTTTCATCTATTCAGGTCCTTTGCCCATTTTTAATTAGATTGTTCATCTTCCTGGCATTGAGTTGTGTAAGTTCTTTACATATTTTAGAATTTAAGCCCATACCAGATGTATCATCAGCAAATACGTTCTCCTGTACAGTGGGTTACCTTTCCATTTTGTTGATGGTTTCTTTTGCTATGCAGAAGATTTTTAGTGTGATGTGGTCTCATTTGTTTATGTTTTCCTTTGTTTCCCTTGCTTTTGGAGACATATCAACAAAAATATTAATATGAAAGATGTCTGAGATTTTACTGCCTATGTTTTCTTCTAGGATTTTTATGGTTTCGTAACTTACATCTAAGTCTTTTATCCTAAGGGGACTGAAGTGATAATTAAGTCACTCCTGGTTACCTTTCTGAATTCCAGTTGAACTAAGTTATGCATATTCAGATCTAGTTAGCATTTGCATAGAAAAATCTCACAAAATATAGGTCACTTCCCTCATTTCAAGTACCATTTACATTACTTAGGTTCATATTTTTCTTTTTAAATAAATTGTGACATTTATTTATGGAAAGTAGGGAGTGTTACAGAACAAATGCTAAAGGGAAAGGAAACACAATTAGGATGTTCAACTAGAAATGCATCTTCTTCCATTTAATAGATGCTGACAAACTTTTGCACTTTCCCTTTTGCTCAAATGCTTTCAACTTCTTTTTCTCTCAGAATACAACATTTTTCTAGTTTTCTGTCTTTACTGGTTGGATGAAAATTACAGACTATGTGCTAAGGGTAAATGGCACATTTGGGGTCAAGAGGTGGCCTTCATTTCTACAGGAATGATTGGGGACATGTGCTGAAAATAAAAGTCCTGAATTACTCAGACTCAAGTGCCCCAGTTCACAATAGTTTAACTAGGGCAGTGGCCTTAGCAACATTTGATGACAGATGCTTTTCTACTCTGTTCTTGTTCCCGGTGACGAATGCCAACTGTAAAACTACATGGACAATTTCCTGATTTTTCTTTCTTAAAGAGCACTGAAGATTCTGTTCTGTTTCGCAGTGACACAATCAGAGATCAATAGCTTTGAAAATCAGTTTTACTTTTTGAGTAGAAATCTGAAATGATTTTAAATGGATTTTATGGGGCTCAAATTTCTATGTGCAGATGGGAGGAAAAGCTCCCACACCAGCAGCACCAAATCATGGACACCAGAAGGGTGCATAAGAATTAACTCAATTCAAACCCAATATACTTAGCTATAGCACTGGATCCCACAGGTTAACAACCCTACAATTCTGTTCACCCACCTCCAATGAGCCCACTTCAGACGCCAGTCCCAAGTTCATGTTGCTGGCTGTAATTTTGACCTTGACTGACTGGTTATATATTACAGATTTCCATAACTCTTTCTTGGGTTTGATGAACTCTAGCTAGAGTAGCTCAAAGAATTCAGAGAAACATTCTACTTACTGGATTACTAGTTTATTTCGAAAGGGTATGATAATGGATATAGGTGAACATTCAGATGGAAGAGATGTGTAGGGCAAAGCATGGGAAAAGGGCACAGAGCTTCCATGCCCCCTATGAGCTTCTCCCCCAATCCCTACCTGTTCACCAAGCTGAAAGCTCTCTGAACTTCATCTTTTTGGGTTTATATGGAAACATTATGACACAGACATAATTAATTAAGCCATTGGCCATTTGGCAACTAGCTCAACTTCTAGCCCCTCTTCTCCCTGGAGGAGTGAGGAGGAGTGGGACTGAAAGTTCCAACCTTCTAACCACATGGTTGGTTCTGCTGACAACCAGCTGCTATCCTTCAATGAGTTCCAAAAGTCACCTCATTAACATAACAAAACATACCTTTATTGTTCTTACCACTTAGAAAATTCTAAGGGCATTAGAAGTTCTGTGCCTGAAATGAGGCCTAAGACCAAATATATAGTTATCATTATAAATTGTAATATCACAGTGTGACCAAACACAGGTCCGGCTGTCTGCCACCACAAAAGCCAACCTCGTGAGACAGGTGCTGGTGAGAAGGAAAGAGGTTTATTCAAATGTTAGCAAACTGAGAAAATGGGGGACTCTTGTCCCAAAGCCCATTTTAACATCTCAGTGCAGGCAGAGGACTTTATAAGGAGGGAGAGGGGAAGCAGAACAATGCAATCAAGAGGAGAGGGTTGAAAAGTTTTCTACATGCAGACCAGCCTAACCTGTTCAAATAATGACCTTGAAACTGGTCAAGCAATGGTTTGGGGTGCATCATCCTGGTTTTCGTCATCCTGGTTTTACGGTTGAAGGTCAGTAAATCTCCTAGAGCTGGGATGACTGAAGGTCAGAGAGTCTGTATCTTTTGTAGTTACTCCCTAGGATTCTTATGCAAATATGCTGTTTATCTACAAGCTACATATTGGTCAGAGTTGGCATTTACAGGAACAATGTCAAAAGAATGGCAGGGTAGGTTATAATTTCCCACTGTTACAATTGTTTTTTTTTTTCTTTTAAAAGCCAATCAGTCTATCTTACAGAAAATCCATGATGCTGGTGACCAAATACATATTTTGATTAAAAATAGATTTTTTATGAAGGTAATCTTCATAGGCTTATACACTGCTGATTAGTCACACAAATGGTGAAAATGCTATGAACAAAGACTTTGATGTAGAAGAAAGAGAAGAGGAAGGGAGGAAGGAAGGAAATTCTAGATTCTAGTCCTTGATCCACACAGAAACAGCTTAATGACTTTGAGACCACTTTACACCTTTATGAATCTCATTTTCTTTATATAGGAAATGAAGTGAATGATACAAAGTTTGCAAGGTCCTAATGAGAACTAAATAAATGATGCATATAAATTACCTAGTCCAGCACTGGAATACAGTGATTTCTCAATAAATGAAGCTTAACCACAGCTGTAATAGATCCTCTGGGATGAGATTATAAGGCATACTCTTTACTTTTCCATTATATCATTAATAAAATTTTGGGTACATCATGATGAATTTAACTGATATACATATTTAGTGAAAAACAATTATTTTGGTGAATGGGATCATGTCAGGTCAGCTAAGGTTTTTTTTAAGTGATACTAAAATTAGCACAATTTTACTAATTTGAAAGAAGGGTCTTTGTTGAAGATTTATTATTTGGCTACCAAGCATCTGAACCTCCTTCTTATCTTGAAATTATTCTCCATCTCCCAAAGTAGAAACCAAAACAGTTAAACCCTCTCTCTATCTCCTCCCTGGCAGCTAGTGGCATGTGAACTAGGATCAGCCAATTAGAACCTCTTGTTTAGTACCTGGAAGGAAGATAAAATAATACAGCAAAAGGGCATTTAGAAATACTCATGGAAACAAAAGATGAGACTCAAACAGTGGCAGTGGCTATGCATATGCTGTTGAAGTTATACCTGCTAAACCAGACTTTCTCTCTGACAAGACCTATCTTCTCTGACCTCTTGCATTTTGCCTTTTTTCCAAGCTTGGTGCTCTTACTTTAAGGTTGATTCTATGATCTATCTTATATCCTTCTGATAAACATCATCTTTTTACAGTAACCAGGGTCAAATTCTTGCAATTAAGAACTTCTAAGGTATTAGTAAACTAATGACCATTTTCTTAATTTGGTATCACCAAACCTTGGGAGTGCAAATTAAGTTATAACAATATAGAAGATTTAAATAAGTGTACTCTTTATATTGTTCGAGAAGACATAACTATTGTACCGTGTGCAGCTCTCATATATGGAACACCTAGCACCTAAACTCTCACTGCAGAGGCATTATCACATGCATACACACATACAAGGTACTTGCGACTGTAATTTTGGGGGGGCGGATTTGATAATTAAGGTATGATTCCTAACTCTGGGGATCAATTGAGAACATGGGTTTCATCTGTCCCACCAGCAAACCTGAGACTGTATTTGATGCTATATATTGTGGCATGGAGAGACCATTTCTGCCAGAATAAAAGCAGCGTGTGCGGAGGACCATGTGAACTATTTCCTAGAGGTGGAATCCTGGGCTGAGACAGGAATGCTGAACTCAGCCAAAGGAAGAGCAGTGTAAGTGGAAAGTGCACACGACCTCAGTCATTACTGAAACCTAAATAGGCGTTGCAATCTGTAGTGCCTTTTAAAGTGTGGAAAATAGGGAATTCATTTGTACTTAATAAAGAAGGTGGGCCTTGTAGATAAATGACCACTCTGAACTCCCCTCATCGGGGTCATTTACTGAACAGACAGGCGAGAGAATCTGGTATAAGTACAGCAAGGTTGTTCTGGTTTCAAGTGTATTAGAGAAGCTTTTACAGAATAAATTTTAATTTTCTTGGATTCTCTTGAAATTGTTTGTAGAGGCCCCAAAATGCTATTTAGTTTTTCTATGTTTGATATTATTTATTTTTCAGACAGATTACTGGAGTGAGTCCAACAAATATATAGATTATGCAAAGATATTTTTATTCCTAGCATTGTCTTTATAAACACTGCCTATGATACGCACACACGTACACACATATGACCCTGGGCTTTTCTTTCTGCGAGGAATCTGGAGCCTGGTGTAACATTTTGCTTACCTATAATAAAAACACTATTTATCTGCCCTGAGTCATGAGTTTTATTAAGAAATAATGTTTAATTAAAACAATAAATCAAAAATATAAACAACTCCTTGAAGAATGATATGCATTCATGCTTACTTATTTTTATTAGACTTACCATTTCCAGGAAGATTTCCCAAGTTCCTTTTGGCATGAACTCTTTTCAATAAGTTTTTCATCATTTAGAAACTTTGATTAAATAAAATCTATCAATAGTCATTAATATTTGCTTAAACATTATATTTTCATAGATCACTATATAAAAATAACGAGGAATCCTATTTACTAATCTTTGCTCTCAGTCATAGTTTAAACTAATCTTGAGAAGATTCTTTTTAACTTGAGCACAATGGAATGATCCAGAATGTTTTCCAATTATCATCAGAACCATCCTCAATCACAGGCACAGCCTCACTGAACTTCAGAAGCAGCAGCCATCTGGCTGTGAATGGCTCTTCTTCAAAGGGACCTACAGCTGCCACTGCCAGGCCTCCACCACTGCTCTGGTGTGTAGCCAGTGGAGTTCTTTTCAAACTTTTCCACTCTGGCTTTCTACTTTTTCTTCCACGGGTAGGAGGAGAAAAACATATATGTATACAATAGGCATGAGGGAAGTAGCTAAAAAAACCATTATATAGTGGGCATGTATTACATGTCAGCATTTTATATAGAATGTCTCATTTTACCATCAGAAGAAGCAATGAGACATGCTAATGGAAAATATAAACTAAGAAAATACCATACCCTTTTTACATGTTCCCATGGAATCCTGTGTCTGCCTACTTCTGTTACAGATATTAGAAATTTCTATTTATTTGTCTATACCTTCAGTAGAATTGTGTCTTGAGGATACTGATTATATAGTAGGGCTGCCATCACAAAGTTCCACAAACTGGGTGCCTTAAAAAACAAATTTATTTTCTCACAGTTCTGGAGGCTAGAAGTCCAATATCAAAGTGCAGCATATTTGGTTTCTTCTGAGACCTCGCATTGGTCTGTAGGTGGCTGCCTTCTCCCTGTGTCCTCACATGTTATTTCCTTGCTCTGTGTTTTCTAGGTCCTAATTTCCTCTTTTTATAAGGATGCCAGTCATACTGGATTAACGTCCACCCAAATGACCTCATCTCACCTTAATTACCTCTTTAAAGGCCCTACCTCCAAATACAGTCATATTCTGAAATACTGGGGTTAAGGATTTCAATATATAATCATTTGTATATCTCACCACAAAGTCAGTGTTTGCTTCTATCATGCCACCTGTATGTGTAAGTAATTTTCTAACTTCTTTCTCAATCTGCTAAGAATTATTTTTCATACCCTTATGATGCTCCCACACCTCACCCTCTTGTGCAGGATCTCCCAGGAGGGATGGCTGTTGCCAGCACTTCCTTCCGTATCTATATACATGTGCTACCCCCTCTCCTGAATCTGGGCTTCGTGAGACTTGTTTGACCAATATAACATGGTCAGAAATGGCACTGTGCCCATTCTGAGCCCAGCCTTTAAGAGGATTGACTACTTCTGCTTCCTTGCTCTTGAAATTCAAGTCCCTCTGCTGGAATAAGACACCACAGGAAAGAACACTGAGATGCTCAAAATGTCAGTGATGAAGATGTCTTGGACAGATAGGTTTTACCTTAAGAACATGGTAATGGGAGCTCTAACTAGTAGTACTGTCTCTTCCCTGATGCCCATCCACTGAGAAGAACTATGTCTATGCTTCTTCATTCACTGAAGCCCCTACCCACGTTTTACCACCTGGGAACAGATAGGTGCCATCACCTTAGAGAAGTACATTGCAATATCCCAGTACATAGAGCAGTCAGTGAGTGCAGTCTTGTGTTCTGTCCTTACCCAAAAGGCCCACTGTATCTGTCCAAAGGGAATTAAGACTCTAAACAATTTAACACAATTAATGCATCTTTAGGACAAACTCTTGCACTTTTAACATAAAACCAATTTCAAGTAATTTGAAATCTATTCACTGGAGCAACCATCCACTGAATGGTTCTCAAATATTCTTAAACCTGAAATGCCTATTAAGGTACAATTGGCACTGTCAACATTCCCTGCACAATTTAATGAGAAAAAAAATTGAAAGCACACTTCTCCGTATGGCCAGTCATTAATCACTGTAATGATAGCAGGGAAGTAAATTAACTGATACTATAACCTCTTACCCTTCAGAAGCTAAGTAATCATAAAGGTACCACAGGAAAATTGGTTACATCTGAACAAATTTTGTAAGGAGTGATGATAATTAAAAATGTTAAAAGTCCAGAGGTTTTTAAATTTTTTTTTAATTTAAGAAAGAAACATTCCGACAACCAAAAATTGGAGGCAGTACTGCCATTCTCATCTGTCTCCCGCTGTCACTTCCTGTGCATTGCTGCGGCTGTGCCTACCCTCTCTTTCTTGCCACCCCTTCCTCCATAGGACCCTTTGCATCCACTGAGGACTTAGAATCCTTATTGTGCCCTGTTCTTTTCTCAAAGGACCTGCATTTCTATGTGGATGGTGCATCTGGCACTCCCTCCTCTGAAATTCTGGGCAACTGAAGCAGCCGTTATGTCTTCTTTATTCAACATCCCGCTATCACAGCCACACTCTGGCCTTTGCTGCCCCATCTCAAAAGAAAAAAAAAATTCATTAGCATGGTCAGTTTTTAAAGTCTTTCCTTTTCTTTCAGTATTATTTTCCCATTTCAAAGCATTTCACTTTTGGTTCTATCCACGCCAGATAGCATTGGTGTCTCACATTCTCAACTCCTTAAGCCCTTTATTTTTTCTGCTAACTTGTTGTGCTTAGCTGCATACAATCGTAGGTTACTACAAACTCCTAATTTCCTGCTTGATCTTAAGGGAGCTTTTGGAAAACTGGAGAATCAGACAACTATATTTACTAGTTTGATTTCAAGTTTATAAACTACAACATCAAATGGGTTCTCATAGCAACTCAATTTCTACAAGAGTAAAACATGTTTATAATAGAACTCATAAAAGCAAAGAAAAAATAACAAAGTGTGGGAGGAAAAGCACACTGTAAATCATTATAGAGAACAACAGCTATTAAGATTTTGATGCTTTTGCTTTCGATTTCATCTCTATATGTGTAACAGACAAAATGTGTATATTATTTTATAAAATGCCCTTAATATTATAAAATGTACTCAGTTCATGTCATAGAATTTATTTCCAGTGTCCCATTTTCAATGACTTCATAGCAGTCCCCCTTTTATGTATGTGTGTGTGAACATCAAAAATGGAGTCACTGATGTCAAAGAGCCTTACCTAACCTGGAGTTGGGAAGCCAGTGGGGAAGTCAGGCTTACTCAGATCCGCACTTGGATGACTTGAGATCTGAACATTTTTGGTTGTTGTTCTCCCTGCAAGGCTACAATCTGGATCTTACTTCCCTGTTAGCATGCCAACACCTGCCAGGACCTTACCGACCCTCCCCTCACCAGAAGGCTGTGTTAGTCAATAGAGAAATTTCAAAACAACGCGTGGCTTTTGACTTTATAAACTCTAGCTTTCTTTGTCTTCTCCAGAGCACATTTCAGGTTACTACTGGATCTGTGACTCCCAGATCTGAAGACTTAGAGGTCCCAAATCAAATTTTGCTTTGCTTTGTAATCTTAGTTCTTGATTCTTTGACATATGTTGCAATTGATTTTTAATTTTGCTTTACTGGTGATATTTATGTTGTTACTAATCAGCAACTCATTTTTTTTTGCTTTAAAATGAACCAGGAAGAAATATTACACTTCCTGCTCAAGGTTAATTCATTTTCTCAGTCATTTATTCACTCATGCATTTAAGCATATTTATTAAACATCTGGTATTATGTTGTTATCACTGATACTGTATTAGTTTCTGAGAATATAAGGTGAAGATTTGGTCTATGCCCTGAAGGAGTTCATTGTCTTATCCTTGAGACACAAAGAGACAGATGATTACAATTTATAAGCAATCACAGGGCATAAGGGCAGGACCTGAATCCCATAGGACGGGCGTCCTTATAAGAAGAGAAGACACCAGGCATCTTATTCTCTCTCTTTCTCTTTCTCTGTCTCCTTCCTCTCTCCCTCTCTTTCTTAGTCTCTTGTTTGTCCCCTAGCCTCATGTATGCACAGAGACAAGATCATGTGAGGGCACAGCAAGAAGATACATCTTCACACCAAGGAGAGCTTTCTCACCAAATACTGACTATGCTGGTACTTCAGTTTTGGACTTCTAGTTTCTAGAACTATGAGTAAATAAATTTCTTTCGTGCTTTGTTATTGCAGTTTGAGCAGACTAAAACAAACCTGAAGGAGGAAAGTTAGTGGCTATGTGCAAAGTAGGGAGAAAAGCATGTCCAGGGAGAGGAAACGGTAGACACAAAGTCCAGGATGCTGAAAAGAGCCTCATATGCCTGGGCAACTGAAAGAGGAACAGTCCACTTGGGATCCTACAGACCCATTGTGAATATCTCTGAGATATCTTTAAGAAATGAGTCCATGATGACATGATAACTAATTATGGAAATAGTAAATAGATTTTGCATCTGGTGGGTGTGAGTTCCCACTCCAAGGAGTACAATGGGATCGAGACAGGAGAAGAGACCAAATTTGTACATGCTGGCAGTGACTGAGGCACAGCCAATGACCAAGTTCAACTTTTGCATGTCACGGGTGTCAAAATCAAAACACAGGGATATAAAGAATATTAACAGGGATTGAACAAATACATAACGCATTAGCATGTTTATGAATCTCAGTCTCCTATATCCCTTTCAAGTACATTGAAACAATGGCATATAAACTAAACCAATTTACCATTCCCAAATTTATGTCTCATAATTGCATTGTTGCACCAAACCTGGACATTTAGAAAAATGGCCCCCATGGTATCTTTATAATTCTGAGGAAAACTGAAACTGCAGTCTCAAAGCATTAACTGTTAACACTCTTATTGAGTGTATTTGCCTCTATATTTTCAGTAGTATTGACCAAGCACTATTTGAAAGTGCAGAGTTTGCATATGTTGTTTATTGAACTATATCCCTCAAAAATCTCACTGTCATAATTGTAGAAATAACAATAGCAATGTATATTTTGAGCATTTATAATGTGTCTAACAGGTGGGTAGATGTTTTATAAAACATATTTTGCTGTTGTGGTAGAGACTTTCAGTACCAATAGATGAAGAAAATAAGGGAATAGCTGGAGAAGGTGCTTGAGGTTATACAGCTAAGAAAATAAAGAAGCTGAAAATGAAGTAATTTGCTGCTAAAGGTTTAGCAACCAGCTTTATGAAGGTAGAGGGAAGCACTGATCTGTAGCATTTGAGGATTTCTGTAGTGTTGATACGCTCATTGTGATTTCAGTCTGTAAAGGTGATGCCACTGAGCTGGTAACAGATGCACAGTAGCAAACCATCATGCAGTCGATCCTTGAACAACATGAGTTTAAACTGTGTGGGTCCACCCTTACCTGCATTTGTTCAGCAAACACACTTGGCCTCTCCATAGATTTCAAACCAACCATAGATAGAAATTTTTTTTTCATATTCCCAACCACAGTTTCCCACCTATGGATTCTCAGTGGTCTATCAAAATACTATGTTTTTTAAAAAATGAAATGAATTGGGATGACATTGATAAGATTATATAGGTTTCAAGCGTACAAGTTTATGACACATCATCTCTGTGTTGCATCATGTGCCCACCAACCAACATCAAATCATTTTCCCTCACCATCGACCCCCTTTACCCTTTGCTACCCCCACACCCCCCTTTTTGGTAACCACCATACTATGGTCAGTGTCTACACATTTTCCTTTGATTTTTTTGTTTGTTCATTTATTGCTTTCAATTTTATATCCCACATATGAGTGGAATAATATGCTCTTAACTTTTTCTGTCTGATTTATTTCACTTGGCATGATATTCTCAAGGACCATCCATGTTGTTCAAAGAGCAGTATTTTATCTTTTGTTATGGCTGAGTAATAAATAAATAAATAAATACTAATTTCAACCCACAAGTGGAAAATACTGTTTTCAATGAGTGATTGGTTGAATCCCAGATGCCAAGGGCCCAGTGTAGTTTATGCTGAGTCAAGAGTCATAGCAGACTGTGGATTTTTGATTGCTTGGGGTTGGCACTCCTAATCACCTCATTTTTCAAAGATCAACTGCATGACACTTTCATCCTAACCATCCATCCTAGCAAGCCTCATGAGCCATTTCCAGTCCCACTGTAAAGTAGAAATATGTGTCTAAAGTTTGTACATCTAAAGGCTATGCTTGTATTTTTTCCCTTTGCTATTTGGCTTTCAAACTAGTGCAATGAGTATAACTTTCCAGGTATATGATTTATAAGCATTTTGCTTTTTTGATGTTTTATAACTTCAACTTCACAGCAAAAGGTAAGTTTCTTTATATTTGGTTGATATTGTCAAAGATTGCATCCATTTGGAAAGACATTGACTTCCTATGTGAATTCCCATGTCTTTAAGTAGATTGGGAAATGGGTTGTCAAATTCCCCTAACCATATTGTTAGAAACGTATGAAATCTGGAACATTAATTTTTAGAGAGGATTTAGGTAAAACTGAGACTTGTTCATGCAATGCAGAGCCTAAATTTTGTTCTGGCTTTATGTCCAAACTTCCCCATGTGCTTTGGTAAATCTGCATGGTTCTAAGCCAATTATCAGGTATCATGAACTTTGGCAATGATGGGTTTTAGGTTGGGCATGTTACCCAAAAGTGGCCAGGGAGATATGAAGCAATGTCTGATGCCTGGAAAATGCTTCTGAGTCTTTAAACACAAAGACAAATAAAGGATAGTCACTTTTTCCACCTCTCATTCACTAGCATAAGAATATTTGATAGAAGGAGCCATATACATATACGAAAATGGAGTTAGCTCACTAACGGATTGTGACAGAGTAGGAAGATGGCAGAAACTTGGGTTGCTGCTGATGACTTTGAGCTGTTAAACTAACAACTTTAGAGTTTCCTTCCTTGGGGCATCTTCTTCTGTGAACGAATAAAACCTCTTATTTGTCATTTGAGTGGGTTTTCTATTTCTTGGATCCTCAGATCTACTCCTGTGCTGTCTTTCCACCTTCATTTTTTAGTCTCTTTTTCCTCATCATTTTTTAAATTTTATTCTGTCTTATTTAAAATTTTATAACAATATATCCTGGCTGATATTTGACCACAGATTTGGAAAACTTTGAGTAACAGCTGGGAAAAAAATGAAACTCACATTTTGTGCCTATCAAGAGCTGGGGGCATCAAAAATCTTTTGAAACAAATTAGTCTTAATAAAAATGGTAAATAATTGGTGTAGGTATTTTATTTGTATAAATTTACAGGCAGTGTCCACCTATTATTTGTGTGAGAAAATGAATACTACTCTAGGAGATTCTATCTGTGACCCATAGCTTTGACCCGTTTTGTAATTTAGAGTTGTGTCCCCACTGCTGGAGTTTCGGTTCTTTAACTTAAAAGTCTTTTCATTGCTCCCAAAATCACTTGGGAGGGTTTATTCATTCTGCCTGGACTTTAGCTTATCTTTGTTGTTAATAAAATACAAATTTCAGACAAAAAAACAAGTCAGCTCTTTTAAAGTGAAAGTTCTTTTTCTGTAATGCAAATTGTTGTTTTGGGTAAGTCAGTGCTCTGTTATGGTAGGTATTTTTTGTGGGGAGGTACTTAATGTGGAAATGGAAGGATTTTTTCCCTGTGTGAGCATTGAGTGCACTGCATGTATAAAGTTTTGCATATTCTTATGGAGATATGTATCTGTGTGGGTGTGTGATAACTGGGTGCTCACAAAGAGGTAAGAACTGAGATGCAGAGAATAGGAGGGACCTGGGACCTGAAGTTCACCTCAGTCTGGTCTGACAAGACAACTTGCCATGAGAACAATCATATTTTCTGATTTTTTCAGCTATCATGATGCTTTCAAAACACCACAGTCTGTTCAAGTGTTTCTCTTTCATGCAGAATTTCTATTTATACCCCTGAGTTTGCCAACTGGATGTTGATGGAACCATCTGAAGCCTGAATGAGAGCTGAAGTGCTGCATTGATCAGCATGCCTTTTAGAGAGTGCATTTCCTGTGTCTTGATGACCCTGTTGGCAAAGTCTCTCTGTCTTTGAATTATCCATAGTACTTATATGAGAGGTTGTTCCCTTAATTTGTGAGCTGCATTTCAGTGGGGCTATTAGAAATGTGGGATTTGGCTTGGTCATGTGTGATGTCCACTGAGAATGATGCAGAGTTTCCTTTGCTCCCCTCCCCCGCCATCCCGGGTTAGTATTAATAGTGGCCCTCTGCCAAAGGATTCTCATATCCTCTGCAGGCTATTGATAGCAGTTAGTGCTGATAAGAAATATACTTTCAATCATCCACATATTCATCAAAATGTTAGTGTCAGATGAAGTGGAGATGGTAGCGAGACCTAATTTCAGCATATATTTAGGCCTTGTAACCACAAGCCCTAAAATGGTGTTTTCGCTTCAGGACTTTTAATCCTAGCTGTTTTAGGACAGATTGTTGAGGCTCTTAACATACAAAGTTTAGGAAATAGGACAGCTGATATTAAACTATCCAATATAACCCAAGGCTGTTATTTTAAGCACAGGTTCTGCTCAAATTCCAGAATGGAGACCGTATTCAGTTTAATCTCATTTTATAATCTAGCTTTATTTTTAATGTCATTTTGTCCTCTGTTAGAAGATTGTGTGAATTAACAGTGGAACTTGACAAAATCATTTATTTTCAGAAAAAGATAGTCTGGTTCAATCTCACCCTATAAACCTCAGAAATAAACCTGATCTATCAAGTGATTTTAGCATAAACAAAACTACTCCAAGTGTTTAACCCAGAAGGCTTGAGAAACATATTTTTTCAAATTTGAATGATTCTTTGAAAGAACATTCACTAGACACAGAAAATGCTGATCTGCTTTTGTGTGAGGTGAGGGCCTTCGCTGGTATATGATTAATTTCCAGTTTCTTTGTTTTGTGAGGTGAACACTTCTTTTAAAAAAATACTTTCAAGTGTTTTCTGATTTAATTCATGAACACAAGCTCAATTGTTTAGAAGCAAAGTATGTGTGTATGTATGCATCTATCTATGATGTTTTATCTTTCTCCAAGGTTACACACTAAAGTTTTAACTGAAGTAACTAAATCATGATATGAAAACCACACAGTATAATGTGAATGATCAATAGCAACTTGTACTTATAAAATATAAATATATATGTTTTAAATGTATATAAGAATATGTGCACATGCTGGAACATTTTTGGAATGTTATTTATTAAATGAGTGCCACTGACGTAGTGAATAAAATCAAGTTGCTTTTGATTAGATCATTAAAAAGCATTTAAAAAATAAGGGTATTGATTTGAAATAATGATACTGTTAATTTAGGATAAAAGATCAATATGAAAATTTGATATCCTATTTTCAGAATTTGTGTATCTGACTCTAGTGAAGATAGGGCAAGGGAGAGAACATGGAGCGATCACAATAAACCCTGGTACATGCCTTATCAACTGTACAAAATTATGCATGTGTTGGGGTTTAGAAGAAAATTGACATAACTCCTCCCCATTAAAAGCTTACAATTCACATAGTGGAATTTTGCATATAAATACAAGATGGGACAAAAGTAGGTTTACAGTTGTTTCTGTGTAAAAACAATACAATAGTTAATAAATAATAATGTAAGAATAAACTCTATGTTTCACAAACTCACAACTGTAAACCTCATTTTTACTCACCCAATATAGACTGAATGCATTTAGTTGGCTGTATAAAATATAGTAGTGTATCATGACCTTGCTGCTACTTATTCCTAGGGAAAAATGACAAATGTTGTTGTGACTTTCAAGGCCAACTACATACTAGTTTATTCACCAAGATTGATGCATTAGGTAGAGTTCTGCAGATGTTTGAGTTAGGATCTTTTAGTTGAAGGAAACAGAGACTCCCTCAAGTTGTCTTAATAATGGAGGATTGATGGCAAGGAAACATTTAGGGCAATTAGAGAGACAGAGATGGAATAGGATTTCAGGAAGGGAAATTGTAGTACAGCTGGCCATCACACAAATGGAACTTGATCCAAGGCAGCACTAATAATTTCAGCAGCAGAAGTTCATGAATTCTCAGGAGCTTGACAGCACTGCTGTGTTCTTTGTATTGACTTTTGTTTTCTTTCCGCTACTCTGTCTTTTAACTTTGCTGTCTCAAAACTTCAGCCTGCTCTGACCCTTTAAGACCCTAACGTGAAACACTTCTTGGTCATTTGATCCACATGGCTTCTTCTTCTTCTCGAAAGTTATCATTCACATGGTTAATTGCTTAAATTTTTCTTGGTACTTAACATATATAGTTCTTGAGATCTAGGATCTTATAAGCTTTTGTATTAGGAGGCTTATTTTTTTATATATTTGAACAATTTAATATATCAGCATTAACTTTGGGTTATATTTACAAATAGTTTCCCAATTTATTTTTGTTTTCTAAATTTTGATCAGTGTTTCCTGACATATTGTATTGTTTTTACACAGAAACAACTGTAAACCTACTTTTGTCCCACCTTGTATTTATATGTAAAATTCCACTATGTAAATTGTAAGCTTTTAAGGAGGAGGAGTTATGTCATTTTTCTTCTAAACCCCAATGCATGCATAGTTCTGTCTAGTTGATAAGGCATGTGCCTGGATTTATCATTTTAATTTAGTTCTAATTTTTTATTTGTTAAATCTATCCATCGTGTCTTACTAGATTTTGCTTTTTCTAATAGGCTCAGAATGGTCTCCTCCTCTATAGCATTAGGTAACTATTCCTCAGTCATCAGTGTTTTTAAATAGTAGTCTACTGACCACCTGAGCAGAAGCACCTGGGTTTGCTTATGCAAAATGCAGAATCCTGGTACCCTGCCCTAGACTCATTTTATTGGGTTTGATTTCAAGGTGAGACCCAAATAATCTGCCTGTTTTAAGTCACGAGAAAAGGGTTGATCATTTTGCATATTACAATTTGACACAGTTGACATATTTTTTTAGTACTCCATTAAAACTACACATTATTCTTTAAATAATTAGAAAAGGGGATTGTTTTTTGAAAACATCATGCAAAACAGTGTATATAAAAATTAATATGAGAGTTATGTTCCAATTCCTTCTTTGGGGTTAAAATCTATTATTAGTAAGTTTGCTTTGAATTTTTCAGGACATCAGGACATGTTTTCTATCACAGTAAAATTTCGATTATGCCTTACAAGGTGAGACTATATGACCTTAAAGACCAAAAATTGGTTTATAAACATATATGATAATTTTTATTTTTACAGAGGAATAACAAAAAATTAAAATGAATTCTTTTGTACAGTTGATGGATTCTTTCATTAATATCAGATTATGCATCATGCTATGTTCTAAACCTTATGAGGATATTTATGTATACTTATATAATATTTTAATGCAGCTTGCTTTATATTATTTAAAAATTCCAAATAAAAGTTAAAAATTACTAATACATGAGCTAGACACAGTAGTAGAGCTGTTCACATTTTGTTCTCTATCAGATCTACCAAGTTCTTTGAAAATTGTTATAGAGTATTTATAGAGTAATAAATACTTTGAAAAGTTCTGGCCTTGTGCAGTTAGATAAAATTTTCAAAAGACATTGAATGTCCTCAGAAGTGGCGTTTTTACATCGGGTGCCAAAATACATGTTAATCTTGGATGACAGTTTGCCCTTTATCATGGTTTGCCACATATTACTGAACTCGATTTTGAGGATGAGCCGGCTGTCTTACTCTATTATTTGACTAGGAAGGAATTTGTAATCATTAGGTACAGAACTATGCAACTTTTTTATTCTTACCTGAGGATATGATCATTGATTTCAGAAAGAGAGAGAGAGAGAGAGAGAGAGAGAGAGAGAGAGAGAGAGAGAGAGAGAGAGAGAGAGAGAGAAACACTGATCAATCACCTCTGGTAAGGACCCCAACTGAGGAAGAATGTGCAATCGAGGCGTGTGCCTTGACTGAAATCGAACCTGCAAACTTTTGGTGTACAGGTCCAACCAACTAAGCCATCTGACTGGCGTGCAATTTAAAAAAAAGTTGAATGTAGGCTTTGTTTATTATATTTTAATTGTACTACTTTATTTAGATACTGTGATATTGATTTCCCATTAATATATTATTAAAATACTTTCTTCTGAAAATTTATCTCAGGTTTAACCTCTCTGTATTAGAATACACGGACTTTTTAGCCAACGGCCTTTCTGACTATTTGCTGAGGCTGTGAAATATATGTAAAAGAGAACTCAATGCTATTGTTCTACCCCACACTTTAATCTGTTTACAAATCTGGTTGTGTAACGTCAAGCTCATTTTTTAGACTTTTTTCTTTTGTAGCTAATACTTGTTCCCAAGGCAGTAACCTCACCCAGCAAGAAGCTTTAGATTCAGCTTTAAGCCAATGACTCCCACCTTTTCCAGGCAATTAGGGGCTGGATAATCAATGCTATATCCCCCCTGGGTTGAGTGAAGGACCTCAAGAGAGCGTTCCCTGGGAGTATTGCTGAAGAGGCTGAGGCTTTCCATGGGAGTTTCTAAATGAAAAGTAAATGAAAAGCATCTTGGGATTTTTTTGCCATTTTGTGGGAAGAACTAACTAAGAATATAACACAGGGAAATGCATTGGATAAAGATGAATTTTCAATTAATTCAGTTGAACACACAAACCCAAACAAGCTTACTCCTGATATTTTCAGTAACCTTTCTATTTATATAACCCAAAATACACCTTTATTTGCCATCATTTTAATAAAGTCTCAATTCTTTGTAAATAAATCAATGACACAGGAAATGCATAAATAATATCACATGGTAAAAAGCCACATATTTTTTAAATTTCTAATATTATTTCAGATGGTAAAGCATATGCAAAGAAAAACAAAAATGTAATTCTCTTTGAGAAATAGAATTATGAGGGTTGTGTTTTGGTGACTTGTTTCAATTCTCCAACTTTCTATAAGCATCTATTATGTTTATAGTTAGAAAAGTTGTATGTCTGACTTTATAAAAATGAGGTTTTCCATATTATGAATGATGTTATTTCCATAGCATTATTACTAACAATTTTTTTGCATTTAACTATGGTTTTGCTTGAGATTTCAATCCATATTTATTTTTATTGGATGCATGATTTCTGGTTCATTAAAAAAATACCTAGCTAATAGCTTTAACCCAATTCATAATGATTGTTGTTTCCTGTTTTATTGTATGCTTTTTTTAACACATGAGTTTCACCTTTAAAATTCTAAATTTTTTTTTCTTTAATTGGCTATGGATTGTCTCTCTACTTCTTGTTTTGCAGTGTTCCGATGATTAGAATTCTCTATGTCTCTTCACTTTTCAGATTGTGATATCATTAATATATTTTTTAATGGTTGATTTAAGTACACTGAAAGCAATATCTTTTGAATATCCTCATAAATAGCTGTGATAGAAGCGTATAGTAATTGCTATAGGAAATGCTGCTGCTACTAGTGT
Source organism: Phyllostomus hastatus (assembly GCF_019186645.2). Classification (NCBI taxonomy): domain Eukaryota; kingdom Metazoa; phylum Chordata; class Mammalia; order Chiroptera; family Phyllostomidae; genus Phyllostomus; species Phyllostomus hastatus. The sequence goes on along the minus strand of NW_025333709.1, from coordinate 27,442,265 downwards.
CTCTGTAAAAACACTAGATTTTTAAGCCTTTTTGTTTTGAAACAAAATGTTTTCAGAAAACCCATGCATGATGTGAGTTGGCTCCTACTTTAGTTGGCCCCTATTTTTTATAATTCATACAAAATTATCATATTAAGATATAACTAAATATTGAATAAAGTTTTTATCTAAATAGAAAGAAACTGTGTGATTTATTATAAATGAGTTTGTCCACTATGCGAAGTACTGGAAAATGCAGTGTGTAAGTAGCTAGTATATAAAAGTATGCAGAGCATTAATAAATAAGAGGCGTTTGAATATTAAAATGCCATGTAAGAATATAATTTTTTAATAGTAGGGGAAGAGTTTTATTTAGTATAGAAGTCATTTTCTAACATTTTAATGTTCCGTCAAATACCAGAGGGCTCTTTAGTAATAAGAAGAGAAACTATAGAGGAGTAGCTGCACCCCCCTGACAGAACCTCCACACAGGCCCTCAAGGACGGAAACATTCTCTGGGAATTCTCAAACCCAGGCTGGGGAACATTTGGCAGAAGAACAGTATATGGAAAATTTGGCAGTCCATATATCTGTGTTCCGGTTATAGGAGTATAGTTGAAAAGTTTCTACATTAAACTCAGCTTGGGTCAATTACAAGAGAAACTGAAAATTCTCTGAAACCTGTATAGAGACTCTTATAAAAGGAAGTAATTAGCCCAACATGAACCAGTTCAGGAACAGAACAAGGTTAGTGGGTGATTAGAAAAAAAAGAGGTAAAAATAGCAGAAGCAGATCCGGACCAGACATTCCCATGGGGACTCCTAATGAAGAGTTTCACTCTGTCTTACAGTGAAAGGCCTGATCATTCACACTGAAGCCATATACTAACCTTACTGCTTCGATATTCTTTGTTATTGTCATAATTAAGACTACATATTCCATAAGAATGTTCAATTTTCTCAACTTTTTTGTCCATGTTAATAGAGATTTAGGGATTGTTGAACTGAACTGAAAAAACCTGAATTCTATTCAATTTAGTAGAACAACTATTCCTCAAAGGCCTGGTAAATGTCAGGCACATGACTCAGTGAGAAAGGTAATAAGACATCAATTGTCACCTGGAGGCACACAGACAGCATAATGCAGGATGCTAAGGAGCATGAAGATGAGATAATACAAGGTCACTTTAGCCCTCAGTGCTGCAGAGGGCAAGGGCGGGGGACAGGTGAGTCTTGCTAAGGAGGTGATGCCAGAATGGACACTGAAGAGTAAGAGTGTGTTATGCAAATGGTACCAATAGACACGGTTGAGAAAGGTGGGGGTGAAGGAATAATCTGAAATCAGAGAATGAGATTAGTAGAGGCATGTCAAAATCCTGTCACAAAAGCAACAGGGCTTCTGTGACTTTGTTTCTTAATGTTTCCTTTTTATTGAATTTATTAGGGTGACACTGATTAACAAAATTGTACAGGCTTCATTCGCACAATTTTACAGCAAACGGTCTGTACACTGTGTTGTGTGTTCATCAAGTCTCTGTCCATCATATTTATGCCCCATATCCTCCTCCACCTCCCCATCCCTCCTCCCACAGCCATCACCACACTGTTTCTTACTTTTTATTTTTTAAAATATTTTATTTATTTATTTTGAGATAGAAGGGAAGGGAGGGAGAAAGAAAAGGAGAGAAACATCAATGTGTGGCTGTCTCTCAAGCACCCCCTACTGGGAGCCTGGTCTACAACCCAGGCACGTGCCCTGACTGGGAATCAAACTGGTGACCCTTTGGTTTGCAGTCTGGCACTCAATCCACTGAGTCACACCAGCCAGAACTATTTTTATTTTTTAAAGGGTATTTTATTGATTATGCTATTACAGCTGTCCCAAATTTTGTCTCCCCTTTTTCCTCTTCCTCCCTGCACCTCCTGACCCTGCAGCAATCCCCCCTCCTTACCCTCCTTAGTTCTTGTCCGTGGGTTGTACATATAAGTTCTTAGGCTTCTCCATTCCCTATATTATTCTTAACCTCCCCATCTATTTTGTGCCTACCTACCATGCTTCTTATTCCCGATACATCCCCCCCATTTTCCTTCCCCCTCCCCGCTAATAACCCTCCATGTGGTCTTCGTTTCTGTTCTTCTGTTCCTATTCTACTTGTTTGCTTAGTTTTAGTTTTTGTTTTTTAGGTTCAGTTGTTGATAGGTGTGAGTTTCTTGCTCTTCTTTTTTTGTTTAAAGTAGAACCATTTGTTAGACTTAGGAAATACATACACTTGCAAAAGAAAGATATTAGAAACTTAACAAATACAGGTATCCCCAGCTTTTCAAAAGTTCATATTATGACATGTCACTTAAGCAGAAGACCTACGTTAATATATATTTTCACTAACTGAAAGAAATCCAAAAAGGATTTTTGCTTTTATTTTTAAAAAAGGCAAAAAGCAATTACACTGAGCATCTCAGCATCAAGCCACCACAGCTTTGAACTGAATCTCTGAGCATCTGCACCTTACCTCAATTTATTTTGTGCATCCATTAGCAAGATGTGCCCTAATGTATCGGAAAAGCTTAAGAGCTCATGGGGTTTTAGGCTTAGTGAAAAATCAGATGTAATTGTTAAGGTCATGGTGGAAACAAAACAATATTATGCATGCATTGAACTTTGGGTCTGGGAACACTCAAATATTTTTCATATAAATTAAAAAAAATCTGCTCTTTTTACATCACTTCAGCTTACAAAATTTTCATTGGAATGTTCTACTTTTGGATAGTGTGGGTAACCTGTAAATCAATTGCTCAGTGATTATAAATATTTACTTATGATTCTGTGCCTTTAAAAATGTGGAAATATATTTTTGGTTCCATATGATGTATTTGCAAAAAGCAAGTAGAACTCACTCATTATAACAGACATATTAAGAGAGAGGGAAAAACACATGATGGGAAGTGGAATCAAATTCTATAACCTGGATATTTTTGTAATGCTAGTGAGCCAGAAATGTCAAAAAAAATATTACAAACATCTGAGTTTGTTCAAAGAACAAATCTCCCAACCTCAGTTTGTTTTTTCCTAGGCTCTATTTTGCTCCTTTTCTTTGTTCTCCCCTTATGGCCAGCACATGGGGAATAGAACCTTACATGTTTTAGAATTTCAAAGGTTTCTGTGGGGTTCTTTAGAGATAAACTAATTTTCTCCATGGTACTTAAAAATTAGAATCTATCAGAATGTTAGCTACTGCTTTTATTTCTAACCATTTTTTTCTAAATGCCTCAGCTTCTATTTCCTGAAATGCTATAATTTAATTATGTTGGTGTTATGAGGATCTCCTTTGATTAGCATTGTTCTATATTTCTTATAATTCTTTGGAAGTGCCTTGAATTTAATTATGAATGCATAAATAAACTTTTTTTGTAGTATATGTCATTGGAACTTTCTATCTTCAGTGGTGAAGATTTATGCTAAATGATTCCAGGTAAAGTGCCTGGATTTATTTCCTCTCTTTGTTCTCCCTGTCTGCAAATTTGGAGACAAAAATTAGTTTGCATATTTTTATTATTTCTAATCTTTAAGATTAGATTTGCTCTCTTCCTAAACCACTTAACATAATGTCATTGGTTTGTTTATCTTTGCAGCTATAGCCAAAAGCTCTGAGTGTTTTATTTCCTTACTTTATATGGACTGGGAAGCTTTCAATGACAATAGGTTAGCTTTATTGACTCTATTGTCTAAATTATAATAATTTTCCAATTACCTCGTCTGTGGACTAAGATGGTTGTGTGCAAAAGGAGAACATAATTGTATTTACTTCAAAAAGAGTAAGAGTGTTTTAAATATTTTATTATAGCAGTGTTTCTTCTTAGTTTTATATGGTTGCTTTACTCTTCTAGAATTATTTAACTTAGTGTTTTGCAAAAACTAAAGACTCTAGCACAGAATTTTTTAACCAAATTATTACAGCTAAATTAACTTGTATTAAATTGCCCCCCTCCTCTTTGAGATAATATTCAGACTAAAGCTAAATGAAAGTATTATGTTGCTAGGGTCTAAAGGTTATTTATGATAAGAACTTCTTAATGGTTTTTATTTTTAAAAGAAAGGAAACTAAATACAGATTTGAATTGTAGGAGTCTAAGGAAGAAGAGGCCAGAGGCAAGGGACCAAGGATGGTAAGGAATGGAAATCTTGCAGTAAGGTGCTAAGTTGGGAGATTCAGATGTTGCTTGAGCCAGAACAAGGGGGATGGTCCTACTGGCATGAATATGGCCTTAAGAGTTCTGGGATCTCTAGTCCCAGAGAAGAACTAAGGAGAGATAACGCTCTCCTGTCAGTTGTTCATGTCCAGTACCCAGAAGCAGTGTTGCTCAGAGGGCCAGGTCTAGAGCCAAGGATTGGAGCAACCTGTCTGGCCAGACTGTTGATCACCTTACTGAAGTATATTTTTCTGGCTATTCCTTCATACCTCACCCCGACTTACTCTTTCACTTCATGAATGGAACCAGCAGCCTACCATTGATATGAGTTCTCCAAAACCAATGCCTTATCTATATATCCCAGGCATTTCTGTTACATATCTTATTTATCACTGAATCCTTATTGTCAAGCTTAGTGCTTTGGACAGAGCACATGTTGAATGAATGAATGAATGAATGGATGGATGAATAAGGGACTCTTGGGATAACTTGAATGATAGAAGGCAAAAAGTTTCCTGTTTGTATATTAGGACATGATGGAAAACTTTAGAAATTTCCAAGCTGAGTATAGAGATAAAGGGCCATCCTATTTATAGTTTAATTAGGGCTGTTGCTGTTTTAAAGACACACACACACATCCTTCCCCATCTCTTTCTCCCCGGTACTGGTGGCACAGCTTCCTCCTGCAACCCCACGCCTGCACCTTCCCAGAATGACTCTCTGGCCCACTCCACTCACTCCTATTGGTTCTTTAACTAAAATTTTCAAAGTGTCTTTACTGAAAGCCCTATACAGCCATAAAATAAAATAAATTTAATATGCTCCTTGTCTAGGTATTGAAAGGGTTAAATTCAAACCAGAAAAATAAATTTCAAGACAACTTTGAGGGCTCTGAAAAGACACTTCAGCAAAAAGTATATTTCACAATTCTTAAAATTTATTAGTTTTTTTAAAAAATATAAGAACGCAGATAATCATTCAGTTTTCTGTTACTGTGTGAAGAATTGCCCAAAACATAATGGTTTAAAATGTTATTTTTTATTGTTACAGTTCTGTGGGTTGCCCAGGACCAACTTAAGAGTTCTCTCTTAGGGTCTCTCACAAGGTGGGGCCAGAGTCATTCAAGCCTCAACTAAGTTACAAAGTCAAGATGGCTCACTCCTAAAGCTGGTGGGTGATGCTGTTTGTTGATCGGTTGGTTGCTCAAGACCAAACTCCCTGCACAGAGGACTGATCTTGTAGTTACGTCTTTTTGTAGCATAATGGCTGAGTTTCAAGAGGATGAGACCCAAGAATGAGAATTTCAAGAGGTCCAGGGAGAAAATTAGCTTCAGAAGTTTCCAAATATCACTTCCGTAGCATTTTATTAGTTGGGCAGTAGAATCTGGCCTGATTCAAGAAGAGGGGAATTAGACTCAAATGTCTGATGTTTGTGTAACATGTGAGTATAAGGAGGAAAGGAATAAATGGTGGCCATATCTGGAGACAGCCTACCACAGAGTATATCAGTTATAAAAAATCATCAATTCATCAATTGCAGTTACAGCCACTGAAGTCTGGCAGTGGCAAGGATTACCCATTTGCTGATAAATAAAATTGATTAAAAAAATCAAACATTGCCATTAATTTGTAAACTTATCCTTTTAACAAGTATTATTGCAGAGATAAAGTGATAGAGTATGAGGCTGCCTGGAACAAATCCAGCCATTGTTAATATAATGAGAACAGTTTGTACAACATCAATGTAACCCAGCAGCCGAGGAGAGTGGACTGGAATGTGCATGTGTGAGCAATGATGACTTCACTGTACTAGTCAGTGGGGGTGGTAGAAGCCCTTGAATGAACATGTGTACTGTATGGTTGTTGCATTCAAAATGCCTGAGTGAGTAGAGCAATGAATCTGCATCAAATTATACATTAAGTTTAAACATTCCTCCATGGAAACTGCTTGGATGTTTCAGAAGGCTGAAGCTATGGGCAACTGGAGATTGGCAGTTTCATCATGACAATGTTCTCACTCATAAGTCAAGTCTGGTGCAGAGTTCTTGGTGAAATATCTAATCATCCAGGTGATTCAAACCCCTACAGCCTAGATTTGGTACCCTGTGACTTCAGGCTTTTCCTAAAACTAAAATCATCTTTGAAAGGGAAGAGATTTCATACCATCAATAAGATTCAGGAAAATATGATGGGGCAACTGATGGTAACTGGGGGAACTGTGAGATCCCCAGATGCCTGCTTCGAAGGGGACTGAGGCTTTGTCTTATGTTTCATAGGGATATTGTCCTATGTTTCTTGTACCTGGTATCTTCTTCAGTAAATGCCTCTAGTTCTCATAGTACATGGCTATGTACTTTCTGGACAGAGCTTGTATAGCTTTTTATAGTCTAAAACATAGGAGGAAAAGCATAAAAGGCCTATCTCTCAGAAATATTCACATTTATCATTTGATATCTCTCTCTTTTATTGTATATTATAAATATGTCCATGTTATTTATATATTCCTGTAATTTCACATCAATATACTGGCATAAATGTACTACTTTATAAACTTTTTTAAGGAAATGATTTATTCTGGGCCTTAATTCCATGTCAAGAAATCTACAGCAATGTTACACAATGGATGCTGTTTGGACCTCCGGTGGTTTCATGGACAGGTTAGCACTTACAGTAGAAAATAAATCAAGTTAATTTGTTTTCTAACATAGTATAAATTTAAACTATAAGATTGATTATGATTTTCACAGAAATTTTACATTGTAAATAAAAATTAATGTTCTCTAGTTTTGTGCATATACATAAGGGTCACTTGTTTCAGCTTACATTAAATTAAGAGTCTAATTCTTGGTCAGATTACTTTCATAGGATTTGCATATTTATGTTCACACTTATTAAGTTGGCACACTTTTATGGTTTTCTGTTGTATTACAACACATTAATGGGTCAAAAGTTTTTTGTTGAGGGTAAAAGAAGTGATGATAATGGGAATGGCAAAAGTACGATTTAGCATGACATAAAAATTTTAACTCCAGTAACCCAGTGTATTGTTGTTGTTGTTTTTAAATTTGGTCAAACCTCTTTATAGTTAGTTGCTGGGATTGTACTTGGGCAAGAGAGTGGGAAGATTCAAAAGAATTGTGCAGAGGGCATAGTGTAAGGAACTGAGACTGTGGAGGGAGTTCAGTTTCTGTCGTTGCAAAGATCTGGTGAAATAAAGGGAAAGGTCATTAAATGGAGGAAAATACTGCTTGTCATTGAGAATGGTGGCAGAAATTTGAAATGAAGAGGATCGTTCTGGGGCAGAAGATTAAAATTCAATTGCTTTAAATAGTTTCTGCAGAATAACGTTAAATGATATTGAACCTAAGGAAAAGAACTGTTTTATTCTTAAACATAATAGACATGCTCCTAGATATCACCCTTCAACCTGGTGCTGTGTCATTTAGAAATTTATCTTTTTTATAATCTATTTTGGAAAATAGGTTATTTCTACTTTTAAAATTCAGGGTTTTGGGCACCCAGCTATAAGTTCACGTTTTTTTTTTTCTCTTGGTGTTTTCATATCCATTGATATTTGGAACATATTTCCTCAATCACTTCCTCTTCTTTCTGTCACTAGTGGCTTGACCCAAACAAACTTTTGATTCCCACCAGGACCTACAAACCATGGATCAAGTCACCTTTCTATGCCCCTCATCCTTCTCATGTCCTCAATATCACCTTTAAAGTCAATGACATTATAATTCCAGTCTTGGTGAATGGCAATATTCTAGGGTTAAACTTATATAGGATGAAAAAGGGTGCCCTTTGGAGCTTACACTTTGAGGAAATAAGACACAAAGCATATTTGCTAGGTGATTAATTCATTCCTGCACATAGCACCCACCAACAGGACATAAACATCTTGCATCAATACCTCCTCTACAGAACTGTCCTTTTAGATGATACAAAAATCTTATTTTATGAAAATAATCATGTAGATTTATAGTAAACTTCACTATAAGTAAATTTCTGATAAAATGTTCCAGTTTTCTAGCCTCTAAAGTAGAAAGATGGTCTATTACAGAAGTCACAAAATCAGAACCTGTAATTTGTTTTATCTATTTATATTTATAACATGAAGTGTTCTTTTGAAAATTGTTCAAAACAGTTGATATTTTGCCACCATTGTAATCATTATTCAATATTTACTAAGCCTGTGCAAGAATCTATTTTTAAAAACTCCATATCCTGAGCACAATAAACAGAAAAAAATAACCAGAAGAGCTTCATCAAATATTAACTGTTATTCTTTTTTCCTTGGAATTCTTATTGAAATGTTGGGAAAAGCATAACTTATCTTTAGCAATATATGTGTGCTGTTTTACTAAAACCTGCTTAAATTACTTGTCTATGGGGTAGAAACTATAAATTAGGTTTTTCCCTGGTAATTGATGAAACCTTTAAACTGGATAAATAAAATATACAATACATATTCTGGACATGAAAGCTAGTGAAAGCTTTCTCACATGTCTTTTTTAAGGGAAGGGCCCAACTGACATGTCAGTTAGGTGTGCTTTCTGTGGCAGGGGGCAGCAGTGAGTACATGGAGGCTTAACAAGGCTGTTTGTTCTTTGCACCCAGCAAGCGGTCTGGAGGTGGGAGATCAGCATTTATGAAATGTCTTCATTATGCTTGGTAATGTCCTGGATCCTTTTATCATCCTGATGTTCCCTCCTTGGTGGGATAATTTTTTCTCCATCTTGTCATCATGAAAAACCAGGTTTTCTCAGGAAGAAGGAGAAAGGGATATTTGGTCATTGTTCTCAGTTTTTCACAGGGACCCTTCTTCTCATGTGAGACAGATCACTGGTGCCTACCATTAGGTAAATGATTTTATCCACCCCCTGATAGAAATGGACAGGCAGAGCTGTCTGTGCCAATGAGGTATCTTTGTGAGAACCTGAAAAAGGTGGCACGCTGGAGGAATGCAGCCGAATGATGGAGCACATACCTTGGTGAATGGAGCAGGGCTTAGATTTCAGCCTCCACGTAACCGTTTGCTGAACTCCTGTGTTCAGTGAACAGCCTGAACAGCTTGTATGTGGCAGCAGTAGGGACAGGACAGAAGTGAAGTAGAAGGAGGTGATTAGTGATTGATTTTAGCTTCTTTGACATAGATCCTGTTGCTCATGCTCAGCCCTTCTTTCTTTGGAAGTGAAGTTAACCATGGTCAACATGTGTTAGCAGAATCTGTGAAGCAGATGTATGAAATAGTTTGCATTCTTAATAAAATCCCCTTGATGGTTTGTAAACTTTTGACATGAGAAAAAAAGGGAGGTAAAAATCTGTCTCCCAGGGATATTTACAAAAAAGCTCAAGCTATCGAAAAGTCAATGAGTAGGTTATTAAACAAATGTGAAGAGATACAATCATTGTAGAAGTATATGAAAAACTATCTCAAGGAAAAGACTTTCTCCTGGACAACTAGGAGGACCTAGTCAACAGCTAAAAAGGGGAATACTGAGACTATGATCATCCATCTTTCACGGTCTTTCTGCTGGATTTAGAATACTTACCCCCCTCAGGGTAGAAGAATTTAACAATACCCAAAAGAAGCATGTGATATCCTTTAGCTATAATTGTATTTACTTCATCTTTCCTGTTTCATCTTGATAAAGAAGCTATTGCCATCATTCTAAATGTGATAGGTTTCCAGAACATAAGATGTGATCCTTCTTTAAATAGAATGCTTGCCAATCATCCTTAACTGCTTTCTCTTAAGCACTTTGTCTTTCAGGCAGGGTTATCCAGAGTAAGCTCAGCTCCTTCTTTGAAGGTGTCAGATCTTATATTACCTCATTACTCCTTGCCCTGTCCTCAATTCAGCTATGGTTCTTCTGCTCTGTCTTCTATTTAAAAAGAAATGTAGCAATGGGAATGCATTCTGAATAGGGAAATTGCCTTCAAAATAAATACCTTACTTAAATAATGTCAAAGCAACACAGAAGAGACTTAAAGAAGTCACCTGCCTCAGCCCTTATTCCACTTTGCTCATTTTTCAAAGGTGTGCAATCTGATAACCACCTTTCTTGTTATTGTTTTTAAAAGGCCTACAATTCTTCTTGATATTGTTTGGTGTTAATCATCTTTGTGTAAAAGTTTTCCATATGTCCATTCACTCATTCATTTGCTATTCATTTCTAGTTTTATTGTATTATATTCAGAAAGTGCTGTTGTAGCAATTCTACCTTATGGATCTTACCAATGCTTTCTTTGTGATCTAATATAAAATTGATCTCTGTGAATGTTTCTTGAGACAAATATGTGCACTTTGTTATTAGAGTGTAACTTTCAACATACATTTATAAAAATCTACTTTATTGATTATTGGTATTGTGCATATCCTTCATTATTTTGGGTCCAGTTGATCATAAGAATGATATAGGCTTATTCTTATTTTTTGATGTGACTGACATTTTTAAATTGAACCCTTCATATCATTTTATAACTTCCTATATCTATTATGTTTTATGAATTTCTTTATCTATTTGGAAGTTTTGTATGTTTTTTAATATTTTTTACCATATTTTCTTTTATGGCCGATTGCTAGCTGGGTTGTTAGTGTTTAGTGCCAATATTCAGAGACTCCTGCTTATTGCTTATACAATGAATCAATGAATTTATTCGACTTTCTTTTTCCCTCTTCACTTTTTCCCAATTTGTAGTTGAAATATCTCCTTTTGAAAATGTATAAGATTTCTGTATTATTCTTTTAATCTTATCTCTAACCTTTGTTTTTTATCTTAGATATGTAATTAAATATACACTTTCTTCACCACAATTTCTTTTGCCAAAGTTTCTCCAATTATCTCTTGGTTGGATGAAGTTCAGTCTCTAGTTTTACCCAAGAAGAGCTCATAGGTACAGAAATCTCCCAGTTACTGAATGTTTAATATCATTTTTCTATGACTTTGATACTTGAAAAACAACTTAGCTGGGACTAGTAATCATTGCTTCACACTTCTCCCCCTTGAGTTTCTTGAGAATGTTGCTCTATTCTTGCCGTACTTATAAGGTTGCTTTGAAAGTCTGATGCTAGTCTAATTTGTTTTCCCTTGTTAATTCTTTGGTAATATGGTCCAGATGTATTGAGGACTTTTTATCATTAAAATTTAATATTTTAATAGTATACATCATTGACTTGATTGATGTAGGAAAATTTTCCCAGAATCATGGTAGGCCTTTTCAATATATAAATTGAGGTTTTCTTTTATTTCTGAAAAGTATTATTAGATTATACTTTTAAATATTAGTTCTGTTTCATTGTTTTATTTTGTTTGTCCAGAGTCAATAATAATGTGCCTGTTGAATTTTGTTTGATAGCTTCCTGCTTTTTTCCTTTGTTTTTTCTTTTACATATTTTATGATTAAGTCTTCAGTATTTTGATAATTTTCCTCCTTTTAGTGACTACTGTGCATTTTCTTTGAATGTATTCTCCTTTGAGAAAGGAGAATCTTGTAACTTTTAAATTATTTTAATATTATTTTTTTCTTTTCCATTTCTTTTCTGAGTTCAATCATTTATTATTAATTCCCTTCCTGTTTTTTTATATATTTTTGTTTCAATTTTTGAATTTATGTTTCACAGTCTTTTAATTTTGTATGTTCAATTCTAATTTTATAGCTATTTAATTCAATGTGGAGTGTTGTTTTACAGTTTTCTTACACTTTTGGGGGGGTATAGGGTACTTATTAAAAGAAATATCGAATTCCCATTTTCTAGTTGATTATTTTTAGTAGCTTTGTATAATAAAAACTACTTACATTCTAAGTTTTATGGACATCTGTGGTGTTTTAAGCTTGTTTGTGTGATTATAGTTCAAGAACATATTTTGTCAGATTAAAAGACTGCAGTCTCTTTAGTGGATACATTTTTTTCTTTTTCGTAAATGAGGAGAGGGTCATTTTTTAAAAAGCTATATTTTTATCTTGAAGATTCTAAAAATCTCCCCCATACTTCTTTTCCCTTTCACCATCCAGCCTTCAGAGTGCCTCTCTCCCCCTTCCTTTTTGCCATTGCTGCCCCAGAAGTAGCACCTCTTCAAGACCGCCTCCTTGAACCCTACATGCTCGCTTCATCCCTTTTCCATATTCGGTGTTCCAGGGGACCAGAACTCTTCTTCAGGATTTTTGTTTGTGTGGACTTTCTCACACTGGAATTGGTGCTATCTCACGCCTCTGTTCTTTATTTAGTGTGTTTTTTTTTCTGGGCCTTCCTACCACTCTGCAAAAAATTGTGTCAGGGACTTGATAAATAGGAATGTTGGAAATTGGTATTTATTTTATTTTATTATTTTATTTACAGATAATTTTAAATTTGTTATGCTGAAAAGGTAGGGGTTGTGTTGTTTGTTTTTTGTTTATCTGTACAGTTTGGGGAATGACTAGAGGGCCAGACAGATTTGGATTTAGACAACTGTGCAGCTGCCTGGAGGTCTTCTATTGTTTCTCTCTTGTAGATCAGAAAGCCAACACTTAGTGAGTTTATATATAAACTATATATATATAGTTTACATTTCTGTGCATACAACTCACATGTCTAATTTACAGCAATTACTCCAGAAAGCAGGATTGATACAGTGGCAGAATAGAATATAGAAGTGTCCAAACTATATAGGAAACACCTTTAAGATGATTTGGTCCAAGCTTTAGGGGAGAATAAGAGAGTAAGGTCAGAACAGACAAGACTGTCATGATCCTAGGTTCATGATACAGTCTTTCCTATAAGCCTGCTGAGCAGCCGGCACCAAAGAATAGACAAGAGTCACACACAGTAACTATGCTATTCACTCAGCTTTTATTGAATGCAGGTTCACTCAAAATAGAATATCAACACACGTTGATATCTTACTCACACTCTAAAAATCTAACAGAAGAATAATACACACAGAGAGCAATCAGTGGAGAATAATAAACTGGAGCCCCAGAGTCTCATTCTGCAGGTCTGGGAGAGAGCATGGTGGGCAAGGGAGTTGTCAGTGTGTTGCAAGGAAGGGTCTCCAGAACCAGGGTGGGCAGTAGGGCAGATGAAGTCCTCAGTCCTGCAAGGCACAGCCTAGGGCAGCCAATGCCAAGGGAGATCAGCGTGCCGTGGAGCAGCACTCTGGTGTATGGAGCTCAGCTGTCTCAGCAGTGGGCTGGAGCCTGCCTCAGTTATACTTTGAAAGTGGTGTATTCCCACCTTCTGGGTCTTTTGATACGTGTCTTGGCACCCCTGATGCCAACTGGGGAATTTGCCCAGGAGCCTGTTGGTGGTACATGGCTGTTTAGCTTGGCACTGCAGATGGCAAGTGTGGAATTTGCCCAGGAGCCTATATATGGGTGGTCCCGCTCTGCAGACATGGCTGTTCTGATCACATGTGCACAGATCTTAGTTGTATCTCCTCACCAGATGTATCTGCTCTAAATTAGGTCATTTTCCTCTTGAACCAAAGTATCATGGCAGACAAGCAGCCATCTTGGTGGACATGAGTGACTCCACTTTGTTTTATATTCTTTATGCTATCTTGATTGGACAAACTGTGAAAACAGGCAAAGTGAAACAGATCGGATCAGGATAAATGCCCAGTGAGAGAAAGCAATTTCAGCAATAGTAAAGAAGTAAAAAAGGTGGTGGGGTTAGAGGGATGCCATTTGTTTTCAGGGAGAGAAATCACCATAAGAATTGGCTTAAGTCCAGGATAAGTACAATTAGGGAGATAAATTTGCACTTTCCCAAAAGCATAAAAGCCAAAGAAAATTAATGGGCAGTAATTAATCTTTTGGATAATCCACACCATTATTTATATCTAGAAAATTAAGATATGTATTTGCTTGGGTACATGTCATCTTGTGAAATGGCAAGATGTATTTTCATGGAGTAGTCACTTTCAAATATCTGAAGACTCAAAACATGAAGCTACTTAGAGGACAGTTAATTATTACTTCAAGGCTTAGAGGAAGTGGATCTATGAACATGCAGAAAGATAAGTGCCTTTGGAAGGAACTAAATATTCCCAGTGATACATTATGTTTCTATGCCTCAGATGGATTCGGAGAAATGAGTGGTAAATCTGACTTCTGGATCTAGGGGATGATTAATATGAAATAAGTATAAGTTCAACATGTTTCTCAAGAAATCTTAAGCTTCCAAGGTATTAAGAGACTACCACACCAGTCTAAACCCGTATCTGCCAAATGCCCATCTTGTATGTTTCTGGAAAACAGGCTTAAAGTTTTTATTGATTGATTGGTTGACTATTTTTGTATTCTCTCAGGGGGAATGTGGCCTGGTGGAATAGACAGACAGCTAGCTAGTAATTCTGTAACCTCAGGTTATTTTGTGTTTTGGTGCCTTATTTCATATTAAGAAAATATTCCTTCTATGCCTATTTTTAAAAATCAGTGAGTGCTTAACTCATAAAGAACAGAGATGTAATTTGTAAGTGAATAAATCTAATTCTTGGGAACACCAGCAACATTTAACATTGTATTCTCACACAAATGAGGACATGAGATTTTACTTGGAGGTGTACATAAAATGTATTGAAATTAAGGGAAAATGTTCTTTTTTTGTCATTTATAGTGAAATAAATCACTTATAGCATATAGTCACCTATTTCATTTGACTTCATTGTTAATTGCTCTCTCCATCTTGAAATGTTCCTTATTTTCACACTCTCACCATTTTTCTCCCTCTTTCTTTTTTTCTTCCCCTGGGAAATAATGCATATTCACTTTAATTTTAATTTTAATTTTTTTTAAATCAATAAAGCACACATAGCATGGTGTTTTATCATCTTAACCATTCTTAGGAGTGCAGTTCAGTACTATTGGAGATATATATATATATATATAGTTGTGGGAAGATCACTGCCATCCATCCTTAGAATTCTTTTCATTTTGTAAAACTGAATCAAATTTGCATTTCTCCCTCCTCTCAGTCCTTGGTAAACTACCATTTGCTTTCTATCCCTAAAGCTTTGACCACTATAACCATCTTATATAAGCAGATCATACAATATTTGTCTTTTTGTGACTGAGTTATTTCACAGCAAATATCCTCAAGATTCATTAATGTTATAAAATGTCAGAATTTTCTTCCATTTAAGCTTGAATAATGTATATATGTGTGTATTATCCACACACACATACACATGTATATGAAGTCTTTTTATATAAAAAAATCCAGCCATTATTAATGTAACAAGAATGGTTGTGTGACATTGATGTGACCCTGGCAGCCAAGGACAGTGGACTGGAATGCATGTGTGTCAACAATGATGACTTCACTGTACGAGTTAATGGGGGTGGTAGATGCTGTTGCCTGAGCATCTGTACTGTGTGATCATCACATTCAAAATGACTGAGAGAGTAGAGAAACCAATCTTCATCAAATTTCTCATTGAGCTTGAACATTCTTCCATGGAAACTACTGGGGTGATCCAGAAGTCTGTAACTATGGGCAACGGGTGATTGGCAGCTTCATCACAACGACACACCCACTCAGTCATCAGGTTGTGTGCAGAGTATTTTGGTGAATCATCAAATCACCCAGGTGACTCAGCCCCACTACAGCCCAGGTTTGGTGTGCCGTGACTTCTGGTGACAGATGTCTCTCTAGGGCTTTGTTTTCAATTCTTTTGGATGTACAGCCAGGAGTGGAATTACTGGATCATACGGTAAATTTACTTTTAAGTTTTTGAAGAACTGCCAAATTGTTTTCCATGCTACTTGACATTCCCATCATCATTGTACAAGGGCCCAATTTCCCCACATCCTTGTCAATACCTGTTGTTTCCTTTTATTTTTTGATAGTAGCCATCCTAATGTGTGTGAGGTGGTTTCTCATAATGGTTTTTATTTGTATTCCTCTAACGGTTAGTGTCGTGTTGAGCATCTTTGCATGTGCTTATTAGTTCACTTATCTTCTTTGAAGAAATGCCTATTGAAGTCCTTTACCCATTTTTGAATGAAGTGTTTTGTTTTTGTTATTGTTGAGTTTCAGAATTTCTCCATATATTTTGGATATTCCTATTTTTTCTGAGCTTTTTTTCTACTGCCAATGAATATATCTCTAAGTGTAGTCAGAAAACTATGTAATCAGAATCACCCGGGATATGTGGTTAGACTACAGTTTCTCTGAATCCACCACTCTACCTAGTCAATCGGTGACTAGGTTTAGGGCCCCTGGATAGTGCATTTAACAAACTTTCTGAGTGAAACTTCACAAGTGTTGAAATTTGAGAACTATTTCCTTAAATGTTAGACCTTTCTGGGATTTCTTTCCCAACTCACCGTTCTCAATTTCATGGTTTAAGTATCAGCTACTGATGCACTGAGAGCTTTCAAAGGTATTATATCAGTTCTGACCATTTATTTTCAGACAACCAGCAGACCCAGACACCCCAAAGTCAATGCTTACAAAAGTTAACTTATCATCTTTCCCCACAAACCTGCTTTTTTTTATCTGTAGTTTCCACTGGTAGCACCGTCATCTACTTAGTCACCTACATTAAAAATTTGAAAGTTAGAAAAGTGGAAATGACCTTTAATTTTCCCCTCTACTGCTCTCTCCAACCAATTAGTCAGTACATTTGACAGATTTTACCTCCGTGTATTTCTCAAACACTCCTGCTTCTCTGATTCAGCCATCATTGGTACAGGTTAGTCCTATGCCATGTCTCAGCGGGAACACCTTTTCTCTCTGCTCTCTAAACCATTTCCTTTACAGCCCTCTGTTTGGCTTTCCTTCCTTCCTTCCTTCCTTCCTTCCTTCCTTCCTTCCTTCCTTCCTTCCTTTCTTTCTTTCTCTCTCTCTCTTTCTTTTTGTTTTATTTATTTTTTTTTATTTTAATCACTTTTCAAGTACAGTTTTCTCCCTTTTACTCCCATTCCAGCCCACCTTCCCAACACCCCCCACTTTCCTTCCTTCCTTCCTTCCTTCCTTCCTTCCTTCCTTCCTTCCTTCCTTCCTTCCTTCCTTCCTTCCTTTTCTTTCTTTTTTGCAGCATGAGTTTTCTTTTTTTAAAAAAAATTATTTTATTGTTCAAGTACAGTGGTCTGCATTTACCCCTCACCACTCCGTCCCACTCCAGCCATCCCCACCTCCCTCCCTTGCTTCCACGCCCCCTTGGTTTTGTTCATGTGTCCTTTATAGTTGTTTCTGAAAACCCTTCCCCACTTCCCTCCCATTATCCTCTCCCACCTCCCCTCTGGTTACTGTGAGATTGTTCTTAATTTCAATGTCTCTGGTTATATTTTGCTTGCTTGTTTGTTTTTGTTGATTAGGTCCTACTTAAAGGTGAAATCATATGGTATTTGTCCCTCACCACCTGGCTTATTCTAAAGGCGAAGTATATCAGCTCAGGTCTCAACAAAAAACAATGGGTATTTTCAAAATAAGATCATACAAGGAAGTTTTTTCACAAAGAAACAATTTTCACAGGTTGGCATGTTGCACAACCAACCACAACAGATGGTATAATTATCTAGTCAAGTTGTTATCACCTTTAAACTTCATGAGATGAGGTGAGGGAGCAGTTACTGGAATTTGGACAAATTAGGGGGGTAGTGCTGGCTGATTTAAAAGAAGTAGAGATCTTTGATTAATGAAGAGACATCCAGACCAAAGTGTGTCCAGGTGTCACACACCAGGTCAGTACTCGGTTCTCACTCCTACTCTCCCCCTGATCTCCTGACTGGGGTGCCTATTAGCCAAACCAACTGAAAATCAGAAAGCATGAGAATGCTGTGATGCAGACTGTACTGGTTAGTCTCCAGGACAGAGCAAGAAAACTGAGAAAGGTGGAGAATGGATCTAGAAAGGCAGTGGAATGATCCAGTCTACAGATCGTACAGTGTGTCTTCATTGCTTATAAGTATTTGGATTTCCCCATCTCCTAGGAGGCAACATTTCTGTCCTTTAAAATGGAACATAAACTTTCCTTTTTTGCCCCATTGCTTCTTTGGCAGCCTCTGCCCAGCTTACCATGTTACAGAATGCAAATTACTTGTGCTTCCATACTAAGATCCTAGTATTCTCACCTCCGTGTTTGGGTTCAAATCTTCCCTTCTGGAGGAATTGCTCACTCCCTCTAACTTCTTCCAAAAAACAGCTTAACCATAGCCCTAATATCTCTCTTCTTATTTTTTATAAAATCCTGATTTGGCTAGTTACTGGTTCTCAGTATTGTCTGAATCTATCATTGGGTTTACCACATTGTTTAATCACTGTGTGTTCATGAGTTTCTGTTCTGAAACACATTCTGAATTCCTTTTATTCAGTTTATAGTCTGAGGGCTAAGCCCAGTGCTTATTTGGTTGAAAGAAAAAATGAATTAGTAATTTCTCCTTGTTTCTTCTTTCTTGCTATTCACGTGTTAATAGTCAGAGGAACCATTTTCAGATTTCTAACAAATGGTGTGCATCTAAGTACTTCATACTGGGGCTGCAGCCAGCATTAATATTGAAATGGTAAGTAATGGCCAATTTTGTTCCCTTTGTAATGGAAATTGATGGAAGGAAGATTCACTGTGGATAATTAGATTGATTTTAGTTTTACCACTTTAATATCCAGACAGTTCTTGAAAGTGATTGTTGTAATTACAAAAAGACAAGCTGATATAGAGAGCCACTTTTTATTTTTCTCTCTCTAGTCTAGATTCACTGTTCTGGTAAAAAGACGTTCTTAATTCTTCTAATCTTCACTTTTGGCATACCTTCTTTAAACATACACATGTCTCAGATAGGCTTCAGAATATAAGGGGATACCTACCAGCCCAGCTGTGATATTTAGAATGGGTAGAGCCTCTTATTCACTGTAATGCTTTCAGTCAAATAAAGTGCCAAAGAGATAAATGCTGGCATCCAGACTACAATTGATTATTTTTTATGATGACAGTGACTTAGGTGCTATTTAAAATTTTAGTTAGAAACATGGAAAGAAATTGGGAGCAGGAAGACATTTTCTCCCCCTACCCTACTCCAAACAATAACAGCCATTACATTGTGTTGCAATTCCTTGATAAATTTCCTATTATACAGTGAATGCTGTTAATGGAAGACATCAGTTTGATTGCTTGACTGTTATATCATTAACACGAAGTACAGTGAATGACTTATGTTTGGTGTCCAACACATATTCGGGAATGACTAGATGAATGAATAAATAAATCCACTAGCTCCAGTCTCTTGGCTGCTATAACTATGCTTTGTATTGTATACAACAGAAAGTTATAAAGCATGCCATTAAATGTTCAAATAATATTATTTTATTGTTGTGCATCTGCTTGTGCAAGAAACTATTGTAAGCATTTTACATGCATTAACCCATTCAGCTCTTGTAACTATTCTAGAGGTAGGTATTAATTATCATTATCACTGTTTTAGCTGTGTGAACTGAGACAAAAAGTATTTATTTTCCAAGGTCACCTGTTAGTAATTACAGAGCTAATTAAGTTGATTTAATGCTCACCAAAAACCTGATTATAATTTGGCTCCTGTATCTTACAGACAGAGAATGAGTAGGTCACAGACAGGATATCTGTTTATTTCTATTCACATCATTTGAGGTGATAAATACCCTTTGACCCTCTATTTGGAAATTATTTAGAAATATATGCTATTCTAAAAACTGAAGTTATAAAACATACTTTGTTTTTCTCTGGAAAGAAAGGTGGGGATTATAGCATAAAGAGAGCATGGATGGACGTGGAAAGCAGCCCTGGGTGTGCATTCTGACCTGGACACTTACAGTGTGACCTTGGCTAGGCCGATCTACCTTGGAGTTTCAGCTTCCTCATTTGTTAGAAAGGGGAACAATTCTCATCACTTTGCATAGAGTTATAAAGATTAAATGAAATTAAGATTATTAAAAGTCCACTCATACTGACTGTCACATAGTAGCTACTTGATTCAGTGGATTAGTGGCTACTAAGAGTGTATTATTTAAGAATGCACATTGCATTCTGCTGCTTGACACATCCTAGGGAGGCAAGGGCTAATTCACACTGCTCCACTTACTTCACCTTCCCCTATTTTCTGTTATTCTTTCTCCCAGTCTTGAGCTATTGAGGATGCTTGGTCTTTCTCTCTATATGAACTAAAGGTCCCTTTCCAAATCCCAAATATAAAAGATCATAAACATTATCCTACCATGAATTGCCCCAAATATATTTTTCTTTCATTTTTTACATCATTAGAAAAACAATAACAACAATAACAAATATTACTTAGAATTAGAGGAAAAAAAGTTCTTTTAAGATCTGGATTTAAGTGTTGCATTTATTCCTATTGGACTTTGGAGCAGGTTCTTTTTAAATTAAAAAGTAATAAGAATATCAAAGATTAAAGAAGGTTGTTGGGTGTCTCAATGAATAGGAACCAAGGTGTTTAATTCCATTTACTATGTCATATTTTTAAAGCAAGATTATCACAGAAATAGATTATATACATAGAATATAGCATGTGTTCAAATGGGCACATTAACTTGTTTTCTATTAGGAAAGTAACGGTGATTTTTTTCATTACTAAATGATATCATTTTAGGTTATCATTCTTTCCACAGTGCCCCCAAAACTATTTAATCAAAATATTCTTTTAGCTCTTTGCAGCTTATTAATAGAATGTAAACTGGGGAGATCTATGTTCAAAATATAACTTATTTTTCTGTAATAATTTAAAAAATGAGAGAAAGGGGCATGTGTTTTCTGTGTGTATATATTGCTATACATTGAAATAGGTGTCCTAAAATTTTCATGTTGAAGCCCTAAGCCAGCATTGACTGTATTTGGAGATGGGGCCTCTAAGGAGGGGATTAGAGGAAAATGAGATCATTAGAGTTGAGCCCTAATCTGATAAGACTGGTGACCTTATAAGAAGAAGATGAGCTCTCTCACTCTCTCTCTGCATGCACACACAAAGGAGAGGCCATGTGGAGACATGGTAAGAAAGCAACTTTCTGCAGGAAAGAGAGGCCTCACCAGAAACTAAACAGGCTGGTACCTTGATATTGGATTTTTAGCCTCCAGACCATGAGAAAAGAAATAGCTATCTGTCTTTTAAGTCAGCCCATCTTTGGTATATTTTTATGACAGCTTGAAGTGACATATATATATATGTATATATGTGAAATCTTAGTATATATCTTATATATATACACATAAAATTACATATATAATCTTATGTGTATATATACACTCACACACATATATAATCTTAGTATAATTTTAGCTGGTATATATCATGAATATCAAATATCAAGTTCTGTTTTTTTAATATCCACTTTAATCATATATTCTAAAATAATGCATATTTTTATGTCACAAATTCTAAATCTCTTCATACTGCTCTGAGTTAAAAATGGTATTTTGTGGGGGGAAGTATACATAATTTGATATATCACAATGGTTAATATCCTCAATTAATTGTTCACGGAATTACTTCATTACAATTGTGAATCCATCTCATAGTTAATTAGATGTCTATTTTCATAATTGCCATATAGCACAATGTTATGGTGATGTTCAATTTTGTCTAGAGCCCATACACGACAGAAATATAGTTGATGTCTTCCTAATGGTACATGATTATAATTATAATAACTTCAATTTGACACAACATTATCTTTTCATGAATTCATCACAGTGTATTTATATTAGCTTCTTTACTGGAGTTTAGGTAATAAATCCCAATGCATTACAAGAACCAATTTGCTTTCGAGAGTTTTGTCTTTGTCTTTCTGAAGGTAAATACACTGGCAAGCTTCCTAGTAATGTCCAGAAGACAAATGTCAACCATTCTAAGTAGATTTCCCTCATGTTTCTTCAGTATGTGCTTTGCCTGAATAAAAGTAAGATTGCTGCCCTTTTAAAGACAGCATTTTAGTCAGTGGTTGGTAGTGGGCACAACTTGGATAATCAAATAATAATTTTCTTGTAGCTTTAGAATTATGCCATAAGCACAAGTAGATCCTCAGTGAGACGCTGTGCTCTTAAATCCCCTATTTCCAATCCCAAAGCCCTCTGAGGCTGCCTCTTTTCTAAGTATTGTAGGAGCCACATGTTGCAGATTTCTAAAGTAAGAACTCTACAGACAAACCCTGTGCGTGTTCTATATTCTGTTTCTTTGGATTTCACTTTCACTGCTGCAGGTGCCTTTAGCTCCTTCATGCACTTATGTCAAAACACTGAAAGAACACGTAAATTCCCAAATGAAAATTTGCATCAGTTCATGTATTTCTAGGTTATAAATGAAAGCATTATAACACTGCAAAAATTCTGGCAAGCTCCTGGAATGTCAACAGTTTGTGATGTTTCTGCAGGCAGCCCAATAACATGTCAGGAACGGAAAATGAAGGAGTTACCTGTTGTCCTTGGGTAGCCTAGGCCGTCTCCAAGGCTTTCTTTAATAATTCTCCTTTCTATTCCGATTCCGCTCCTGTCTCCCTGTCAAGACCTGACAGTTGATTTTCAGGACCTATGAAAGACCATGTATTAAGGAAAAGAACTACTAAGAGGCCATTTTGTAGGAGCACAGAACTAGTCAGCGGTTGGAGTTCAGTTTAAAGCTGCTTCCAAAGAAAAGATACAAATAAACTATTATTGCATAGGTTCGGAGTGGCAATAAAAAGATTTTCTGAAAGGACAGCAACCATTTCTTAAGCATTAGTCCTTTGGAGTTGTTTGTAGAGAATCCAGCTTGAAAGTCTAGGTCCTAAAGAAAAGGGTGAATGCTTGGGCCTGACCTCCTCACTCACACAGAGCCCAAATTCAACCCGAGTTTTTCAGGATCTCCACTTTGCACTGGCAGCCTTTAACAACAAGAAGGTGGGCACGGATCTTGCTTACTCATTTCAACTTCCAGCTTTTTATCAAGAATGGAAGTAACAGGTAGCGTAAAGTGTGAGATGCTGGGCATCCATTAGCCCCAAAGAAAACAAATAAAATGGTAGGCCGAGGAAAGTCTGGGGTCTAAACAACATGTTAATCCTCTAATCCATTCTTTCCAACCCTCAAGAAAAAAGACCATTTTAAAATGAATAATTTATAGTAGGGATCAAAAATATTTTTCTGTAAAAGACCATATAGTATTTCAGGCTTTCTGGGTCATATACCCTCTGTAACAACTACTGAACTCTACCATTATGATGCCAAAGCAGCCTCAATAATGCTTCGATGAATGGGTATGGCTGTGTTCATTTATGGACACTGGAATTTGAATTTTGTATAGTTTACACATGCACAGAATATTAATCCTCCTTTGAGTCTTTTCTGACTGGTCTAGAGACAGACAGATGTGTTACATGTGGCATCAGTTTTCCAAGTGTACTAATGTGAACCTGAAAAAGCAGTACATATTTTATATATATAATGTATATTATAATACATATAATGTATGTATAAAATATACTCGTGTGTGTAGGTTTGTATGTATGTATACACACATATGTAAAGCCTAGCCAGTGGTGCCTCATGTAATGTTATATGTCTAGTTTCTCCTCTGTCGTTAAACTCTTTCTGCACTGCCCTCTCGTCTACTATGCAGGCTTTTAAACCCTGTATTAGCCACTTCTTTATTTCAATGTTAGAGCTGACAGACTGATGGAAAATTGTGCAGGTGGCTGTACATGGAGTACAACCATTTGAGCAGCAGTTTTCAACCTTTTTCTTCTCATGGTACACATAAGCTAATTACTAAAATTTCGTGGCATACCAAAAAATATAATTTTTGCCAATCTGCCAAATAAAATAGATTTAATTTTGATTCATTCACACCGGACAGCTGTTGTTGTGTTGGCTGTTGTCTTTTTTTTTTTTAATTTGACAGTCAAGGGAAAGAGGTCAGTGCTTCTGACCGACAGTCAGGTACTTCATGTACTAAAATTCTCGCAGCACAGTGGTTAAAAAGTGCTGGCTTAGAGTAACATAGAAAGTGAGGTCAGTTCAAGAAGGAAATTCTTTTTAATTATACGACAACCTTAAAAATGTGTGACAAACATTTTCATGTGTACATTCTATTTCAAAAAGTTCTATGAAGCAAGACACTATGATTTAAATTTAATCAATGAAGAAACTGAGCCTCAGGTAAAACTAAATTTTCTGTGTTTACAAGGTAGAAGTCTTAAGTGTGAGTATTTAACTGGAACTGTGCAAAACTATACTTGGCTGCTGGGTTACAAGGTGAAGGACTGGAAAAAAAGAAACTTCTTAGCTCTTCTCTCTTCCAGTACAATGTTTTTTCTGCACTTCATTGGCATTAGACTGATGATGGCAGACATACTTCTGGCAGCTCTCGAGTTATCTATCCTAATTTTTAATATTGTTTTCAGATTGATGAGAATAAAATCCTAACCTAAACATACTCTAGATCACCAGGCTGACTACATTATTATAATCAAATAATGCTGGTGATTTCAGTGTCTGTGATCGCCGAGATCTTTATGATTGCCTTGAGTGCCGTATTCCACTAATCTAATTGCTGTGTACCAATTAGAAAACAACGGCTGTGAATTTAATACTGAACTGACTCTATAAAAAATAAAAATGATATCAGCCTGCATTGGGTAAGCAAAATCATTCTTCAGAGAGAACGGTGGCAGATTTAAGCCAACACAAGGAACCTGGTAGTGCACGCAGGCTTGCTGACCTTAGAACACAGATGCAATAGTAACCAGGACCTTCTTCATTTCAGGCACAGAGACCCAGTGTCAGCACAGCAACTCAATCCTCCCCAAGGATCAGTACAGCACAGTGGACAAGCACATAAGCTTTGTGGAACCAGACAAGCTGGTATCAGATCTTAACTGGGAGACTTACAGGAAGTGTGACTTTGGGAAAGTTTAGTTAATTTCTCTGTCCCAATTTTATCACTCGGGAAATAAGAACTATAATTTCCGTGCTTCTTGGGGTTGTTGTAAAGCTTACACTAATGGATGTGAAGCACAGAGAACAGTTGTACAATATAGTAAACCCCAAATGAGTTTAAAATGCAGTTATTATGAATAATCACTTTATACTGATTTCAAAAACCATTTTATTGAAGTATTATTGACATAGAGGAAAATGCATGCACATAAACATGTGACTTCTTGCTTCCTTTGTTATAGGTTAATTGACCGTACATGCATGGGTCTGTGTCATTATTCTATTCAATGTAAGTTTCTTGTGGGAAAGTTAGCTGGGATTTGCTTTCTTTTTCCTCATGTTTCTTGTTTTGTTTTGATTTGGTTTGGTTTTTATTGTTCATGCAACCCAGTTATTCAAGTTTTCCCCTTTATCCCCCCTTTTTATCCAATATGACAATCTCTGTCATTTAATTGGTTATTAAGAAATTTTATAGTTGATTCTTGATATATGCAATGGTTATGTTATAAAGTTAACAGAATCACTGAATTAGCAAATACTTAAACATTGTTCCTGGGGAAAATATAGTTAGGTTTCTAGCATTTCTAGCCATAACTGCTTTGTCAGCTAATCAGTATATAACCTTTTTAAATAGGTGCTTTTTTATAAGACACCTTAATAGTATATATAGTTGATTACCTAACATTGAGCTCATGGCATGCAGCAACATAGCTTATGCCTGAATGAAGCTAACCTAACACACTCAGAGCCTTCTTGTGCTTGGAACCACTAGTGTTGAGGAACATTTAAACAGTTAAATCACTAGCAAAAGCACAAAACACACAAAAATGTGGCACAAAATAGAGCATGGAAAGAATGTTTGTTTACAGTATTAGAGCTGAAACACGAAGACAGAGTGCCACGTTGTTTAACTTCATCCGAGAACTTGAATGTCTGGCACTGACCCTTTTTGCTGCTTTGTAGAAGTCCATGCATTACTGGGGAGGAGCAGCAAATATTGACTTGGGAATTACCAATGAATGTTAGAGAGTAGACAAGTTTGCAATACAAAATCCAAAAATAATAAGAATTGACTGTACAATTAATGAGATTATTGATATAGTAAGATTTAAATCTACCAATTTTTGTCTATTTGTTTTACCTTCTTTTGTATCATTTCACTTTATTTTATTTAATATATCTTCTTGGTTTAATAGAGAAAACCATTGTTTTTTTTCCTTAAACTCTATTTACTGTTAGCATTAGAATTTATAGTGTACACTTTTAATATATAATAACCAATATTCTCATAATACTACACAACTTTATATATAGCAAATACACACTTTCACTTCTCTGTGCCTGGCCTTTGTGTTGTTGTTGTCATGAAGTTTACTTCTGCAGGAAAGGGAGGCCTCACCAGAAGCTAAACATGCTGGCACCTTGGTCTTGGACTTTTAGACTCCAGACTATGTTGGTTGTAACAAATTTTATAATAACATACATTGCCATAGTTTCCTTTATGTTTTCCTTGCTTGAGGTTCATTGAGCTTCTTATATGTGTGAGTTAATAATTTTTATCAAGTTTGGAAAATATTTGGTCATTATTTCTTCAAGAAATGTTTTCTCATTCTCCCTCTGTGATTACATTTATTCATATCTGAGACTGCTTAATGTTATTATTGCACACCTAAATGATTATTATTATACTTTATTGTTGATGGTTTATACCACTGTCTTCAAATTCAATGTTTCTTCTGCAATTTCTAATATTCCACTCATTCCACCAGGTATATATTTAATTTTAAATATTGTAGTTTATCTTTATAAGTTTAAGTTATTTTCAATATCTTTGATGCCTATTCTAAATATGTTCAATCTCTCTTCTTGCTTTTGGACATATGGAGTCTAGTTATATAACTGTTGTAATATTTTCACATGTTAGTGCTATCATTTGTGTAATTTCTGGGTTGCTTTTATAGTTTTACTCCTCTGTGGTTTTATATTCCTTCCCTTGGCAGTCTTATTTTCCTTTTCTGCATGCCTGATAATTTGTTTAATTGGATACCAGACACTGCACATTTTACCTGTTGGATGCTAGATATATTTATAGTCCTAGATATATTCTTGAGTGTTCCGAGATACAGTTATTCAGAAACTGTTTGATACTTTCCCTTCTTGCTTTTACACATTTTTGAGTCAGACCACAGCACATGTAGCTGTGCATGTCTGAGAATGCTGTTGACACCTTGTGAATTATCTTTCACTTTGGTTGTTGAAAACAGGCACTATTCTTATCTTTATGTGTGTTCCAGAAATTGTCCCCTCCAATCCTTTGGGTGGTTCTTCTTCCCACCCTTCAATAATTTCTTCACATGCTAGTCCTGATCAGAATTCACCTGAAAACTTGAAGTAGATTGTCTCTAGATTTCAAGAGTTCTTTCCTTACCAGCTCTGTGCTCTCCTGGATACTTTTCTGCAAATCCCTGTCCACTTTCGTCAACCCAGACTCCCAACTCTGTCTCTTAAACTGAGGAAGATGAGCAAGCTCTGCCTGCCTTCCCCCCTCTGCACTGAAGCCTGGAACCTTTCTCTAGTTGGCAGCCTTGGGCAGTTTCAAAGTTCACTGTGTTTGTTTCCCACTGCTCATATATAACTCCTCTTCATGTTTCAGACAGAAGGCTAAATCTTTTCTCAGTTATTTTATTTTGATCAGAAGCGAAAATACTCTGACATTGTTATAATTTTATTGGTTTAATGTCTTTGCTTATTTCTGTTACAATTTTAATTTTAATTTTATAGTCATATAATATCTATGAGCATTAGTAATATAGAGTGACTTTAATATTTTGGGGGAAAGTAATAACTGAAGCTACCCATATGAGTAGGAGAGGGAACAAGCACAATTTTATTGTTTTTAAAAGGTGTCCATATAGCATTCAAATTGTGAAACCCTGTTCCAGTGTGAAACAGAGTATGGACTCAGTATGTTTTAGCCTCAAATGACATTTGTTTTTAAAATGAGTGCTTTTCCTTAATCTGTTGCCTTGCTATTTGCCTTGGAGTTCCTTCCCACAATATTTTATTTCCATGACTCCTGTGATACAGACATAAACTTTTCTTTCTCTGCTGTGTACTGTCTATAAATCTTATGATTTTTATTATAGAGGCTGAGCCACTAAAAGCACATACAAATGAAATACATTAGGTATTGAAAATTCTGGGATGGCTGATGGTACTCTGAACCAGCGCAACTTAGATGCGTAATAACCCGTGGGTAGTGAGAAAGCAGGGGAGCCCGCCAAAGACCTCACCC
This sequence comes from Phyllostomus hastatus, assembly GCF_019186645.2. Taxonomy (NCBI): domain Eukaryota; kingdom Metazoa; phylum Chordata; class Mammalia; order Chiroptera; family Phyllostomidae; genus Phyllostomus; species Phyllostomus hastatus. The sequence continues at coordinate 27,413,918 of NW_025333709.1, read as the reverse complement.
TCAGTCTTGCCAACTCCTGATCCCCTGTCTTCAGAAGGATGTTCTGGTGATGAAAAATGGGAGAAAGGTAGAGAAAATATTCAATCATCAGGATTTACACATTGTTGTGGAAGTTTCTTCCTTGATCCTTTTTTAAGATAGAAAACCACCTCCTTCCCTTAGGTGGGAATATCCACAGGGGCAGCAGCTATGTGTTTCTCATGTGCCACCAATTCCGACACTGAGAACATGGTCCAGAGCATAGCTGTATATCCTAGAAATAACAGTACCAAGGCCATCTTCAGAGACAAATCAAGTATCTGTGTCCTCTCTAGTTACTCTTAATTCTCTAAGAGGCCAGGACTAAGGTAAGAAGGCAGAAAAGGAAGATCTTAGTATCTGTAAAGCACGGCAGAGGTAACTGACAGATATTCTACCTGGACTCTACTCCACTGCTGTTGCTTCCATTAATGACTGGAAAACCTGGACTCTGATTTCCATGAGCAAACAAAGCATACATGTTTTGGTTCTTTCTACATTCTCAGGGCCTAAAACATGTACAATACATATATAACAGACACTGAACAGAAATGAAAGAGAAATTAGTATTCTAGGTATGAGATGATTATGAACCATTGTGTGATTCTATGGGAAATCTGAGAGAGCTGTTCCTTACTGCCAAGTATCAGGAGAGAATAGTGAAATTCAAGTATAGAATTCATGGATCCAAATATAGCTCTGGTATAACAAGGGGAAAGCTATTTTTCATTATATATATACTACATATAATGTTTATAATGAATGCATAATATTTAATTACATATGTATTTGAAATATATATACATATAGTTTTTGTCCTACCAACACTTGTTTCTACTTAATTTCTTCATTCTCCTATCAGTTCCTTGAATTATACTAAATTTAAATCCTGCCCTTTAAGGATTGAAAAAACAACAGCCTTGGATAAACCACTTAAATTTCTGATGCCTAGGTTAGTCACTTCTATTTTCCTCACTAGGATGACATGAGTATTAATATTTAAAACATTCTGCCTGGTATTTGATGTGGCCAAGAAGCCACGAGGACTTTGATAGTTGAGTAAATTCCAGTGATAGTCACAGCGAAGAGAGAAAAAAAGAGAATGTAAACAACTAGATGGGAGAATTTCAGCAGAGAAAGGGCAAATCAAAAGTTGTGTTAAGCCCTTACCAGTGTGGATCAGTTGTCTGGGTGTCATCCCACAAAGCAAAAGGTTGCCAGTTCAATTCCCGGTCAGGGCACATGCCCAGGTGGCAGGTTTGGTCCAGAGTCAGAGTGTGTACAGGAGGCAACTGGGAGAAAAACCGATCGATGTTTCTCTCTCACATCAATGTTTCTCTCCCTCTTGTTCTCCCTTCTTTTCCCTCTCTCTGAAAATAAATAAATTTAAAAAAAATTTAAAAAGGTGTTCTAAGTTATAAAGGATGAATGACATGTGGTGCAAAGAATGGGGAGAACACCTCCATCTCTATCACCTATCATTTATCTATTCATTTGTTCATTCATTCATCAAACACTTGAATGCCTACTCTAGGTCAGGTACTTCTAGGGGTCATTTTTCACATCATTGAACAAATGATCCCTGCTCTCATTATCCCTTCTTACATTCTATCGAGTGCAGGAGCAAGTAGCTATGAAGACAGAAAATGAATGATAGATTAAATAAATAAATAAATAAATAAATAAATAAATAAATGTTATAGGGTGAGATAGGCTTTGAGAAAAGAAAAATAGTAAAGTGGGAAGTTTAAGAGGTAATAACTGAGAGGACTGCTGATTGCAGTTCTAAACAGGTAAAACTTGATAAAAAAAAATTGAAGGAACTCAGAAAATTATCCATATACATAAGGACAGCTAAAACAAAAGTCCAAGGATGGAATGCTTCTGTTATGGCTTGATCAGAAGGAGAGGAGGGTCGAGGAGAAAGAGAGAAAACAGGGAGCCTGACTGTGTGCAAATGCTTAGATTGTTGTATGAACTCTGCCTTTTACTCCTAATAAAATGGACAGCCCCTGCAGGATTCTAAGCAGAGGAGTGAGCTGATCTGATTTTGGCTGCTGATTGCTGTGTTGAGAATAGATTTTTGGTATATGGGGTACATGTAATAGTGGAGACATCTATTAGGAAACTTTTGCAATAAAATATGGAAGAGATAATGGTTTTGACCAGGACGGTAGCAACTCGGATGGGAAAAAAATGACCAGATTTATAGATATTTTAATGGTAGATAAAGCAGAATTTGCAAATAGATTGGCTGGAAGATATAAAAGGAGTTAAGTGTGTCTCTAAGGTTTTTGGTCTGAGCATTTAAAACAATGGAGCTTCCAATAACCAAGATGAAAAACTGCAGATAAAGAAGGACTGAATCACGGTTACTATCTAACTAGTCTGCACATCTCCAATTTTACCTCCTTTTGTTTTTCATACGTCTAAAACGCAAACCTGACCGTGTTCTTAGCTAACAAAAGATGACTTTGGATCACCATTTATTTTAAGATAAAGTCTCAGTTTTTTAACCTGGCTTCATTTAGCTTTTACATATTTCTTCTCCTAATTTTTTTCTCCCCTGCTTCCTATCCTCATCACCACAGACTATTAAGGGGCCACACTTCCTTTTCATCTCTAAAATACCCAGCTTCCATTTCTCACTCATCCTCCAAGTGCCCTCTTAGGTGTTACTTCTTCAGAGAAGCTATTGTTGTTGAAAACTGCCATCCACCCTCCATATACCCATATATTCAAGTGTTGCTGTTATTAGAGCAATGTCCTCGTGATGTCATAATTGCCTATTTGATTTTTCAATCATTCACTGCCAGCTTCAGAAGGATGTAAATCTGACTGATTTTTCTCTGTTCCTGTTAGACATTGCTGTGTCACAAACCAATGCAAAACATAGAGCCAAATGCAGGGATGATTACTTATTTTACTCCTGAATATGCGACAGAGGCAGTCTCTGTGGGGAAAGTTTATTCTATGCCATGTGGCCTCAGCAAGCTTCTAGGGTTTAAATTTGTTTGTGTATGTGACTGGTAAGATGACAATGGGCTGTAAGTTCCTCTCCATGTGGGTGTCTTCATGAGGTTTTTGATTCTAAGAACAAGCTCTCCAAGAGATTCAGGTTGAAACTATCACCTTTTCATGAACTAACCTCAGAAGCTATGTAGCTGCAGTTTCATCATAGTCACAAGCTTGCCCAGGTTCAAAGGGAGGAAACATAGACGCCCAACTCTCTATGGAAAGAACAACAAAGTCCCATTTAAAAAAAGAGTCAGTACAGCTTTGGCCAGTTTGGCTCTGTTGGTTAGAGCACCATCCCATTAACTGAAATATCACTAGTTCGATTCCTGGTCAAGACAGGTGTCTGGGTGCATGTGAGAAGCAACCAGTTAATGTTTTTCTTTCCCATAGTTGTTCCTCTCTCTCTCCCTCCCTTTCCCCTCTCTCTAAAATCAATAACCATATCCTTGAGTGAAGATTAAAACAAAGAGTATGCAGAATGGGAGCTATTCTTGCAGCCATTTTTGGAATATACAATCCACTATTGTCACTGCTGTGTGTATGTTTGCCACACAGCAAATTGTGTGGCATATATTAGAGGCTCAGTAAATACTTCTGAAATACATAAATTTTATCAATAGCTTTCTTTCTATCCACTTTAAGAAACTTCTCTTTATTATGGTTAGTTCAGTATACTTCTTTGTATTTTAATTTTAAAAAATCTGAATAGCATACTATTCATAGGGAGTTGGTCTGTGTAACTAACCCTGTGTTTCACCTGGCTAAAATATTTATTTCTTCCATTTGAGCAATTTTACTTATAAAGTATTTACAAGGACATGTTCCCAATATTTCTGTTTTTCCTTATTAGGATATGGCCATGTTTCTTCGAAAAATGTTACATAAAACAGAAGCTATTATTGTGTTAAGCAATATAACTGACTGTTTCTTTTTGCATTTGGCCTTCCTGTACAACTTTGGACTAGACATTACATTTTAGTTATTACAGTAACAAAACTAACACATATATTGATTGGATAAGTGCTTTTCTTCCTGCAAAGCCCAAAATCTTTACTTAATTATTTCAAGTAATAAATTAAGAGCCTTCCTTGCCATTCCTGGAATAGTAACTATTATAATTAAATAGGAGTTACATTAACAAGGTCTCTAGAAAGTGACCATTTTTCTACTATGTCTACATCTACACATAGAAATAGATTCTCAACACAGCATAACAGGATGAATATTCAATACTCTCATTTCCTAAAGATTTGGAAGATGGGCAATAACATGTACTGAATGTAGTGGAATTTTATACTATGTGATTTGCAAATACACAAACCTCCAAGTCTCAGAGAGGCCATAACTGGCACAGTGTTTATCTGGTGCTGTAGTCTGTGCTCTTTTTACTATAAAGAAGTTATTTTTCCCCAAAACATATTTAAACATCCTCAATAATTCTATTTATAGTTGCTTATTTTGATAGAGGGACTGGTCATATGATACATATTTTCCTGATAATTTGTTATGCGATTTTAGATCTAAATCTTTAATATTTACTAGGAAGATTTTCTCAAGTTCCCTAACAAATCCCATTTTTATTCATATTTCCCTAATGCCCTTGTGCTTCTTTTTACCATACATTTTCACTTAACATATGAATAACTTTTAAAAATCTGTCTTCTAAATCATGCTAAGAGCTTTAAAAAAAGAACTAGATCTCCTTTATAGTTCTTTCCATAACACTTAGCACAAATTCCAAGCATGTAATGTTTCTACACCTCCTATGAAGTAACGTACTTCCATTCTCACAGTACCAGAATTCATACCTGGATTCTCTGTTTATTAACTCAGGTTCCTTTAGAATTAGAGTTTGTACTTGTCCTTCCACTCTCTTCAGGAAGAGTTCTACCTGCTAACTCTAGACTCTCTGATTATGGTACTATTACCTTCGTAGACAGATTTCCCAGTAGGATTTCAGTATAAGATGCCCTCCATAATACTTCCTATTCTTTTTTCAGTCATGGTTCCAACCAACAACATTGGACTGTACTTCAACTGTCTGATCTTCAGAACTTCCTGATTGTTGCTCCCCACCAAAGGTCCACCTAGTTTCTCTGTCTGTGTCATTGTTGATGAAGATCATGCTGTCTTTCTTCCAGCTGCTTTTTTAAACCCACTAGGTTAAAATATATTTTTATGGCAGAAAAACAAACAGAAAGCAATATAAAACATATCTTATGTGATTTAAATCTTGTAAATACCATATGATCTCACCTTTATCTGGAACCTAATCAACAAAAGAAAAAGTAGGCAAAGTAGAACCAGAGACTTTGAAATTTAGAACAATCTGACAGTAACCAGGAGGGAGGTGGGAGGGAACAAAGCAGGGAAGAGTTTTCAGGAACTGCTACTATAAAGGACACATGGACAAAACCAATGGGGGGGTGGAAGCAAGGGACAGAGGTGAGTTTGGCTGGGGTGGGGGAAAATGCAAACAACTGTAATTGGACAAAAATAAAATAAAAAATAAATAAAAATAGAAATATAAATCTTATAGAACAATACTTTCAGGTAGTTGACCAATAATTATACTGAATAAATGCTTTTCCAATGTTATGAAGCTTCTATAGCAGTCATTTTAGAATACAAAAGAATGGCTTTAAAAAGTTAAAAATACAAAGTGACAATAATTTATGGTGCCTTTCATATTGCAAACATACTTATGAGGTGATTTACTGTTTGCCACTCTGCCTCAGAGGGAAAGGTTGGCACCAAACCTTTGTTTGGAAAAAGCCACTCATTTTTTTCTTGGTTAATTTTTTTTATTGTTGTTCCAAGTACAGTTTTCTGCCTTTCCCCCTGACCCCTCCCAACCAGCCCAGCCCTCCCCACCTCCCTCCCCTGTTTCCAACCCCCCTTGTTATTGTCCATGTGTCCTTTATAATTGTTCCTGTAAACCCTTCTCCCTTTTCTCCTATTATACCCTGCCTTCTCCCCTCTGATCACTGTCAGCCTGTTCTCACTTTCAATATCTTTGGTTATACTTTGCTTGCTTGTTTGTTTTGTTGATTATGTTCCAATTAAAGGTGAGATCATATGGTATTTGTCCCTCACTGCCTGCTTATTTCACTTAGTGTAATGCTCTCCTGTTCCATCCATGCTGTTGCAAAGGGTAGGAGATCCTTCTTTCTTTCTGCTGCATTGAATTCACTTATTTTTGATTGCTTCACCCCCAGATAATTGTGGTCCTAACACACAGGCCCATTATCTCTGAACAAACATGAGCAACCATCTCTGGTGAGACAAACACAATGCTTGTAAAAGATGCTGATGTGCTATTATGTAGTTGTTCAATGCTAAAAGTTGCCTTTTTGTTTTGCTCCTGAGCCAAGTGCTTCAGAGCATTCCTTAAGCCCATTGCCAGTTTGATCAGTTGGGGCTAAGAATGGTGAGCCAAATGAAGCTGGGCCAGCTTCTGCACTGGAGGAACCTGCTCCACAGCTGAATGAGCACCACTGTGGAAACTCCAGGAAGATCAGAGGGCCATGCCAAATGCTGGGGAAAACAGGCTGCCAGTTGGGAGATATTCTAGTTATAACAAATTTGACTACTGGAAAACATCACATTCTTATATTCTAAAGAATCTTGAGAAGGCTCTGTGTGCAGACAGCATTTCATTGTTTATCACACCTCAAACTCTAACATGAGTTGATCCTTTCATCTGTCTGAATTCTGTCTCCTTTCTAGACACTCCCTCCAGGCTCACTGGCCTCCTTCTGGTTTCTTGGACTTGTTTGTGCCTCAGGAGCTTTAAATGGTGCTCTGTCCATACTTCTTTCCAAACTCAGCTGAAACATGACTAAAGAGGTCAACTTTGACTCCTGATCAAAATAACCTTCCTCCTCTTCTCACTTTCAGCCTCCTCGCTATGCTTTATTTTTCTATATACAGTTGGTATATTACATATGCATATATTTGTTTATAGTCTATCTCTTCCCACAGGCATTTAAGTTCTATAAGAACAGAGACTTTGGTTTCATTTTTGTTGAATGGATACATTTTAAGAGTGTTGCCTCACTGTACAATACATTCCACTTTGCTGTTCCAAACTTCCACTGAAGTCTGATAATCATACACATATGTGTGTGCATGTTTTAGAAAACAAATCAAGGAGAAGGGTGATTTCCCCCCTTTACACTGGTACAAAGCAGATATAAACAAATGGCTTCAGCTTCAAGAGGATGAGCCATGAACTGGTTCAAGATTTCCATCAGAAGTTTTAGCTAGAGGTGACTATAAATATATAAGCTCCCCACCTGACTCATAGAAATCTTTGAATGTCAAGATACAGGGTAAGAAACTTGATCTAATTTTATTTAAACTAAAAGATAAGGTGACCGCAGTTGGCATCTACATTATAATGAATGGTGCTCCTGCTCTATATTACTTGCCTTATGGTCTGTGCTTTGGATCAGGTGAGGCAGGGGGCAGGGAATAGGAAGCCTCGCTATCCATTCTCCTTCTAAATTGCTGAGCTTGTATAGTTGTTTGTTTTATTATGCTTGAAAACTAACTGAACTAAGAAGAAAAATAGAGACAGCCTCATAGGTAGAAAGTAGGCTAACACCTCCGGCGGACAGGTCCGTGGCTGGGTGTGTGGAGAAATCCAGCAAAGAAGAAAAAGAACCCATGGACATGGACAACAGTGTCGTGATTTTGGAGAGTGGGAGAGGGTAGATGGAGATGCAAGAGGGTATAAAAGGGATAAATGACAAAGGATAAATACAATAAAAATAAACTATTGAAAAAAATATGAAATATCAAAAAATCACTGCCTACTGATTTCATTGATGTAGTACTCCTTAAAACACGTGTTGTCATTCATGTGAAACATGAATTTATCCTGCCTCTCCAGCCTGATGTGACCTTCTTCCAGGGGCAGACCCTGCCAAGGGATGAACCCTGTCAGCGGCACATGAACACTGTCTCCTGCTTCACTGGCACATGGAACATCCCTGACCCAAGCTCTTCCAGGATGGAATCTTATACTAGGTCAGTCTGCAAGAGAAGTTAAGCTACTTATCCCCCAAAGCTGTGTTTTATATTTCTGGCAATCATTTGTAAGCAATTGCCAAGTCATCTGAGGTATTATAAAATCAAGCTTCTTGAACTTCATATGTTGTCTCTGGAAGGTAGAATTATCTTTACAGTTTTTTTCTAAGTTAATGTTTTCTAGCCTTTGAAATACTTTGCACATTAATAAAAATACAATCTCCAAATGATAACTAAGGAAATGTATGAAATGTTTTACTTCTCTCTTGATCCCCATCAAGCCTCAAAGCACTTTCCTCATAATATTCACAGATCTGTGATAAACAATTTCAAATAAATAATTAAGCACCTTGAAAATCCAGGGAGTTATTTTAAATTGTTGAAACTTTAACAATAAGTAGTTGGAAATGGGAAGTTGAGCTATCACAGGAAATAGCATCTATTAAAAATAAGGTAGAGTCCAGGGTTGTTAGTCTATTGAAATATGAAATCTGTCTGGAAAAAGTCCAGCCATTGTTAATATAACGAGAATGGTTTATGTGACATCGATGTAACCTGACAGCCAAGGAGAGTGGACTGGATTCTGTATGCAAGAACAATGACAACTTCACTGTGCTAATCAGTGAGCACAGTAGATACCATTTAGTGAGCATGTGTATTATGTGATATCACACCCAAAATGACTGAGCAAGTAGAGCAAAATATCTACATCCAATTTTGCATTCAGTTTGAACATTCCTCCACAGAAACTGTTCTGATAATTCAGAAGGTTTTGGGGAACAATACAATGAGTTCAGCATAAATAAAAGTGTAGAACAAACATTTCAAAGATGGTAGAGAATATGTTGAAAGTGACCCACATTCTGGAAGGCCTGCAATAAGCAGAACACCTGTGAATGTAGAATGTGTACTGGCTGCAATCCACAAAGGCAACTGACAGTGTGAGAACTGGAAGCTGATCTGAGGATTGCAAACACTACTGTTGCAAGATTTAGATGCAGGATCTTGGCATGAAACGTGTCATAGCAAAATTTTTCTGTGGCTTCTAATACCAGAGTAGAAGGAACATTATGCTGCAGTTGCTAATGATTTACTTCAAACCACTACCAGTGAACCAGATTTCCTCAAGAAGGTCATAACCAGAGATGAATGGTGGATCTATGGCTATAATCCTGAAATGAAGGAACAGTCATCCCAATGGAAGTCACTTGGTTCTCCATGCCTGAAGAAGGTGTGGCAAAGTCACAACAAGATCAGGACCATGTTAACTGTGTTTTGATTGGGAAGGTGTTTTCCATCATGAGTGTGCTCCTCCAAGCAATTAACAAGAAGTAGCACTACTTCAGTGTTCCTCGTCAGTTGAGAAATGCAATACAATGAACACAAACACAGCTATGGGCAATCGGTGATTGACAGCTTCATCACAACAATGCACCCACTCATGCATCTCTGTCTTGTGCAGAGATTTTTGACAAAATGTCAAATCACCCAGGTGACTCAGCCCCATTATAGCCTATATTTGGCACCTCCAACTTCTGGATTTTTCCAAAACTAAAATCACCTTTGAAAAGGAAGAGATTTCAGACCATCAGTGAGATTCAGGAAAATATGATGGGGCAATTGATGGCGATTCCAACAAAGAATTTTACAGATTATTTTGAACAGTGGAAGAGATGCTGGTAGAACTATGTGAGGTCCCAAGGTGTCTACTTTGAAGGGGACTGAAGTGTCATTGTCATATGTACAATGTTTTTGTATCTAAGCCTTTGCTTTTTATTCTAAGCTTTCATTCAACAGAACTTTGAGCACAATCAGAAGATACTAATTTATTAAGTCTTGTAGGTCTCAATAATCTCCAAAACTTGGCATTAAATCAGCATCAACCAGTTTTAGCTCAAACCATAGATGTCCATAGAACTCTTCCTTTAGTTTAGAATTTGGAGTCAGTTAAAGTCAGTGATTTTCCCCCTGCTTCCATAGAACCAGAATGTTATTTAGAGGTAAGTGCTCCATGTATCTTTTTAATCTAAAAGAAGATAGAACTTCCATGTGAGTTTAACCCATAGAAGTACAGTTGGAAATGGAATGCTCTCATTGGTCATTCCCATAACTAAATTAACTAGGGTAGTCTCTGAAAGGAGCTCAGAGTCAGGTCACTGAACACTCTTCATGTAGAAAACATTATTTCTTGGTTTACGCCTCAGGTGGCTGGCAAACATCTTCCTGGGCAGGTTGCAGTTTAGCACTTTGTCCGAGCAAAGATTAGGGCTAGTCACATCTTCATCAGAAATGTCAGGGAAAAGCTGGCACTGAGGCATCCTAGATGGTACAACAGGCAGGAGTGCCAGCAGCCACAGGAGCACACTGACATCGTGGTAGCCAGGTATGAAAAGAGGTGAGCAGAGATTCAATATTCCCGTGATGCCACCCTGACCCCAGATGAAGCACAACTGGCAAAAATCACCTCTTCAGTTGACCATATTGCTTCCTCACCTCCTCTACCTTTCTCCTCATCTTCTCCCCATCCCTGTGCCTTCCGTAATCTTTAATAAAACCCTCAGTGACCCTTAGTCCTGAATACATTGACAGAGTGTCTTCAGTTAAAGCAATCATCCACTTGTTTAGCATTGGTTCCTGATTTTAATCTTTTTTAGTAACATGAGTGAAATTTTGGCAAAGGATGGACCCTTCCATTTCTGCATCATTCAGTGTTTCTTTTCTGAGAACTGCTACTGGCTTTTTGACAAACTTTTCCCCTCATATTCATTGATTCTAGAAAAAAACTGGACAGAAGAAGGGAAAGGAGAGAAAGAATATATTAACTTTAGCCAGGGGCTTGTTGGGGGTAACTAGTAACTACCACTGAGGGCTTTAAATCATTTACATAAAAACTTCTTGAAATTGTCTCATGGGACACAAATGTCAAGAATTATTATTGAGCACATTTAGTTTTCCTTGTCATCTTTTTGCATGTATTCTACTATTATTTAGTGAAAGAATATGAAGACAATCATCCCATCTCCTTACTCCAATACAATTATGCATCTACTGTGGGACAAGCTACATGTCCCATTGTTGGTCATCACTGCTCAATAACCAGCTTTGTTTCATGAGCCATTTTAGACAAAGGAGATAGACAGAGTGATTTCAGGGAGAAAAAAAATAAATACAACACAAACAAAATCAAACAGGGATACATATGAGAGTCCCTTGAGTATTAATTGTGGAGTTTTTTCTGCCAGGGTAAATTGCTCCTAGGATAAGCAAGTGTGGCATCTGGAAGAAACATGAACCTGTTTGGTGGTCCCTTCTGAGCACCCTTCCTGTTCTGCCTACGACCACCCTGGGAGGGAAGGCCTCTTCACCAGGAACTGATGCTTCTTTAGTTCTAGTTGTTAAAACAGCCTCTGGTTGGTGGACATGTCTTCGTACTGATTTATCACTTTGAAATTTTCACAAGTTTATTTATTTATTTCTTTTGTCTCTCAGTCCAGTAAGATTTTAGCAGGCAGTTCCCATGTCTCTTCTAGGGTATGCTTAATAGTAGACTTTTAAGACAGGCCTGTTCTCCTTCTTATAGCTCGATAAAATGTATTTTTCCATCATGTGCTTCATCTCAGAGTCTGCTGAGAAGTGTGAGGGGTTTAGCTGTCCCACTGAATAAAGCCTAACAACACTCAGAAGGGATTAAAAAGTACAATGAGCCCTGTTTCTACTTCTATCCCTTATTTAGGGGACTAAATTGATTCCCTCCTCATCTGAGGAGAAATCATTTTTTTCTCATTATGTCCTTTATTTCAGAGTGTTTCTTTTATTCCTAAAGGCAAAAGTTATGAAATTCTAAGGGAGAAAATGATTATTGTATATTTATTCCTAAACTGCTTGAAGATTTCACTATCTTATCAAGCAATAAATATTCTCCAAACACTGCCATAAAAATGAGAGAACTTGTGAGTCCTTTCACTGTACATTTTTCCAAAAGAAAGATATTATGAGTTTCCTTTCGCTGCCTAAATTGCAGGATTACAAAAACACAAGATAAAACATCAGTGGGTTCTAAATGTCACACTGTATATAGCATATATATCTCTGAGGAAAAGAAATGGGCTATGAGAATCTCTAGTTATTTTGGTTTACATATGGTTCAGGCTCTAAAGAGAATATGGGCCAGGATTTTTATTCACAGTTATTGCACCCTTATGATGTGGGAGGGGGGATTTGCTAGGTGTTGGGGATCAATACATAGGAGAGTAGTGGGTGGGGAGATAGGAAAAGGTGGAAGGGACATCAGTTTGAGGCTCACACTCTCCCACTTTTTGCCAGGTGGCCTTAGGTGCACAATTTCCTTATTTATAAAATGGGCACAATAAAAACTATAAGCAGAAGTGTTTTGAAGGTTATAAATTACTTTTGTAAAGCACTGTTCTATGATTGGTATTTAGAAAGTTGTTATCATTATTATGATAATGGTTCCTGAACTCCAGGAAATTACTATTCACTTAGGGAAGGAGATGATAAATACAAAAACAAACAAACACAACGGACTGATTCAAGGGGTTATAGATGAAATTCCCTTGAGTGGTAGAAATACTTGCTTCTTCTCAAGTAAGAAGAAGTCACTGGGATTTATTAGTTGGGACATCTCTGAAGAGATGTCGTTGGTGTTTGACTTTAGAGCACCACCAGCAGAAAGCCAGCCTGAGGAAGGTGTGATGGGAGTGAAGTATATAAAGACAGGAGTAGGAAACGCAGCTTAGCAGGGGGTACTAGTTTAAAAAAAGCACAAAACAAATCAGCAAGTACATTTTTGAGGGCTTTTAAACTAACTTAAACTTGAAGAGCATGATTTTATAGAATTAAGTTGATGTTTATGCACATTAAATTCTTACTCTGTGGCTAGCTAGTGTGGGGAGTAAAGATGACACAGTCCCCATCCGCTGGAAGCGACTGTCTAGTGGGGCGGCCAGTATAGCACAAGAAAGCAAACAAGAAATGTATAATGAAGTAATACAATTATTTTTGCTTTAAATCTACCTATTTATCTACAGCATATGTCTTAATATATTTAGAAATAAATGCCAAATGCCCACTGTAGATGTAAGGGAGTTTTCAGGAGGCCAGTTTTAACTGAGAACAAAAGATAAGAAGAATCCCACACGCAATGCAGAATGAAGAAGAATTTTTGAGGAGGAGGAAACAGAAAAAAAATCCCCAAATTCAAAGTGTAGCAAAAGTAGATTTACAGTTTTGAGTGCATGAAACAAAGCTTATACTTGTAGTGTCATTTATTAATTATTGTATTATTTTGCCTCACCCTGCACAAAAGAAAGAAACTACAGGAGAAACAAAGACACAAAGTCTGAAAGCACTTGCTGTTCAAGAATTGTATTACCACAGATGAGCAGTAGCGATACCATCTGGCACACTGCTGGCAAGACTGGTTTCTTGGGATTTACTTCAGATCTACTGAATCTGAATCAGCATTTTATAAACATGCCCAGGTGATTTATATGCATGTTAAATTTGAGAAAGGGCTGTACAATTGATTTCGAATTAGGTCAAGTGGAGGTCTTAGCTGGACTGATAAACACTTTTGCAGCCCTGTGGGGTGGAGGCCAGATGAGAGGATGGGTTGAGGAGTGGCTGGGATGTGAGGTGAGAACACAGCATATGGACATGACTTGTGATGCAGTTTTGGTTTGAAAAAGGTTGAGAACAGAGGATAGAGAAATTGGGTGAAAGGGAATAATACAGGGTCAAGAGAGACACTGTTTAAGATGAAAAATGCCTATTTGTGTGCATAAAAGTGTCATGTAGATGAGAGAGCGAGAATGATGATGAGAATATAGAGAGACTGTCTGAGGACCAAAGGCCTTGAGAATGGGTGACAGACCAGGAAGCAGCATGGCAAAATTAGTTCGTGATGGGAGGAGTGACACTTTCTACACTGGAGCAAAAGAGAGGATGGATTTATTGATGGGAATATGAGCAACTTCTGGCATGCTAATTATCCTTTGTCAGTGAAGCATAAGGCACGAACATCAGCTGCAAACAAGTGGGAAGCAAAGATGGAGATTTGAAAAGTGAGAAGTTAATGAACTAATCTCTGCAGAAGAACAATCTGAAGGGAAAATAAAGATAAAATTACCAGGTAATATAACCAGATAGTGTTCAGGAACTATATATAAACTTAGCAAACCAAACGTACAGTGAAATCTGTCCAGCTACACGATTCCTTTTTTCCCCCTAATTGTGCTCACTCTGTGGGCACAGGTGCAGAGACAGCAGATGGTTGGGTTCATGTAAGGTTGGGGTTAATAATCAGAAGTCATCGTTTAACACTGCAACGTGTCTAAATCAGGTTTTGGCCAATGTCTCTGTCTACAGAAGTTAGAGGTTAGGTGCAGACATTTAGCTCAAATTATAATCACATGGTACCGATTACTCACTTCCACTGTGCTCAGCTTTTGCATACATTTCCTGGAAACCTAATAGCAACACATGAAGCCCCACTTCACTGATGAAAATTGAGTAAAAAGAGGGTTCAGTAAACCTGAAGTAAATTATGATGCCAAGAGTGAAATTAAGATCTACCTAACTCCCATCACCAAAGTCATGTAATAGTAATAATAGTAAAATTGTTTTAAAAAAGTAAAAATGAGTAGATTGGGGTTTCTTAACTTGTTTTCTTTTGCTTTATATTTTTGATTTCAAACAAATATTACTGGTTTTCATGGGATTTTTTTGGCTAGTGGTTTTATGAAGTTGAGTGAAAATTGTGTGTTTTCTCTTTTTATCTATATACAATCAGCAAATAAATATGCACTCTTGGAGACACTGCCTCTTACATTTTCCTACCACTGTGTGAGAAGTTGAAAAGGGTTCAAGCCAAGCACCATGTAGGGAGTGGGGGGTGAGGGTGGAGGTAGTCTTTACAAGTTTTTGAGAAGTCTACAAAGGGTTTATCTGAACTTGCTCCTTATTTCATTGTAAAATATGAGGGTGACGACATTTAATTTGACTGGTTTAAATTGCAAATATGTTAAACAATATAATTTCAAAATAAACATCAGAACAAAAAATCAAATGACCAACTCAAATGTGCACAGAGGCCTGGAAGGAAACATGAAGGAATAAAAAGAGTCAGGCAGGAGATGGTGGAGGAATGCAGGGAGCTTGAGGTAGAGGAGGCAGCAGCTAAATTGAATCCAACTGATGCCATGCAGGCATTCCAGCTCAATCTTGTTCAATCCTGCTATTATCCAATAGATGATAGCCTGAAATTTTGTGACATGTAAACATTTTAAAACATTTATTGGCAAAACCAGACATATCAACCGGCATTGTGTTAAAAGTTAAACTAAAACATATCAAAGCTTTTAAGAGTTTATTTAAGCAAAAATGAATTTGAGTAGGTCCATACCAAATCAGAAGTACTGATTCAGCTAGTAGAGCTCCTCGAACAAAAGCCAGAGGAAAGACAGAGAGAAAAAGTATGGAAGCAAAATAAGGACATTCTTTAATTGGACTCTTTGATTAATTAATTTAACAATGGTTTGGCCCATGAGCTTCTAGTCTGTCCTTTCTGATAGAGACAGAGATACTTTTAAATCTGTGACGAGGATCACAGGTTACCAGTTGACAAGATATGGAAGCAGCCCAAGTGTTCCTCCGTAGATGAATGGATAAAACAACTATGGGACCTTTATACAATGGAATAATACCTGGCTATAAAAAAGAAGAAAATTTTACCCTTTGCAACAGTATGCAGAGATCTAGAGAACATTATGTTAAGTGAAATAAGCCAGTCAGAGAAATAAAAACACCATATGATTTCACTCATATGTGGAATCTAATAAGTAAACTGAACTAACAAGGAGACTAGAGACAGACTCATAGATGGAGAGCAGGATGACAGCTAGTGGGTGAGGGGAGGTTAGGGGGTGGAGGAATTGAAAAAAAGGAAAAAGGACTCATGGACATGGATGACAGTGTGGTGATTGCTGGGGGCAGAGGATGTAAGGGGACTAAATGGTAATGAAAGAAAAGAGCGATGGGGAAAAAAGGCGGGACAACTGTAGCTGAACAATAATTAAAAAAAGAAGAAGAAGTAGAAGCCAGACATACCTTAAAAATGTTTTTAAAAAGACTCATTTGAGAAATATGACCTACCAGCTATAATTATAATTAGACATCTTTTCATTTGTTTTTTTTAATTTACAGAAGTTATCTGAGAGAAGGAACTACCTTCCACCTGATGTTAAAGAATGTAAGAAAAATATGCTTACTTTGTATAAACCATGGGTTTCTCTTTAATGAATGCAAAGGCAAAACAGCTTCCTTATGAAAGAAAGTAGGGGATATCTTTATTCAGCAGTGGTTTTCATTTATGCACCAGGGAGTGCATAATCAATTTATCATAATGAACCTCTTAAGGCTAGTCAACAAGAGCATTATAAGCACAGCAGGTGAGTTTTCCAACAATAATTATATTATGCTTCTTTCTGCATAAAGAAGCAGCTTTGTGTTTCAGATAAGTTAAGTACATAAATAAATGCCACAGTGACATAAAATCGCAGCTTATCAGCTGAGATTCACATGTGATATTGTCTAATTTCATCAGAGGAGCACTGAAAATGTGAATAAGGCTTTAATCTAAGCAAATTTCTTGCTATTCCTTAAATATGCCTCAAGATTCAGTGACTCCACATTTGGTATTAGATTTCTTTCCCCTACACCTGACCAGTATTATGCCTGACAAAATACTTTCTGCCTTCCAAGGCCAGGACCAAAACAGCTTCCTGCCCACTGTTCCTAGTGAATGAAAGTCTCAGCTATTTGTGTATGTATCCACCACAATATCAGATGTGCTAAGGTAGGTGGGTACAAGTAAGAAATATGGATTGTGGACATTCTTTCTTAGTAGAAAGGAAAGAGTCTCATGGGAGAGAGGAACTGACCAAACACAGGGATTGATAGCCAATTCACAGAGCTAAAATATCCAAGGAATTTGGAACAGTGGTAACTCTTTGATTTCTCATGTTATGTCGCTGAGAGCAATAGGACCTTAACTAGCAACCATAAATAGCAAGGAGAATGGGACAGAGCCCGTAGGGAAGGATGTGCAGCCAGCCCTGAGACTATCAATCTGGGTCTTGACTAGGCTCATCTGGAAACTAATGCCAAATTCCTGAGAGGAGAGTGTAATAAACAAAAAGGATCAATTGATGAGAGGAGCTTAGGCTTACCTGATATCAGAGCTGTACATTAACACAGAGTATGTAGCTGTATGAGAGACCTGTGGTCTTAAAACAGATTATTAATTGCAACAAATATGATCCTTTTCATAGGTACATTGTATTATTTTTTTCTGTTAAATTTGTAATTAACTCAGAACTGTATGACAGGCTACTCTCCAGAACCTGTGAAGATGTACCTTACATGCAAAATGGACTTTAGACATGTGATTATCTACAGAACAGCTGGTTTCCCTCCTTTCATGCTTGCCCTTTTGGTTTTATTCTCCATGCAACAGCTTTAGTGTTATTTCACTTTAATATTTTATTTTATTTTAATGATTTTATTTACTTATTTTCAGAGAGAGGAGAAGGGAGGGAGAAAGAAAGGGAAAGAAACATTGATCGGTTGCCTCTCATACACACCTGGAGAAGGAACTGAATCTGCAACACAGGTATATGCCTTGACTGGGAATTGAACTAGTGACCTTTCACTTTGCAGAATGATGCCCAACCATGCCCAACCAATTAACCAACACCAGTCAGGGCAGAATTCTTTTACAATGTACATCTGATCTCCACCCTCCTTGGGGACCCAATGACATTCCTTCATACAGAGAATAAATTCCGAAGTCCAGAATTTAGCCTACAAAACCCTGTGCAATCTGGCTCCTCTGCTACCTCTCCAGTCTTTCCTCTGCTATTCTGCTTCTTTTGTCCTATCTTCCCATCAGCTGGACTTTCTTAATAGTCTCTGGACATGCCACAAGTATACCTTCTTCAGGACCTTTGCAGCTGCTGTCCCATGTGCATGGAAGGCTTTTCCCTCTGGTAGCCCTCTGGCTTGCTGAGGCACTTCCTTCAGGTTCTTCTTGACCAATAGCACCACCCTAC
The DNA here is from genome assembly GCF_019186645.2 of Phyllostomus hastatus. Classification (NCBI taxonomy): domain Eukaryota; kingdom Metazoa; phylum Chordata; class Mammalia; order Chiroptera; family Phyllostomidae; genus Phyllostomus; species Phyllostomus hastatus. The sequence goes on along the minus strand of NW_025333709.1, from coordinate 27,395,718 downwards.
CTAAAAGAACATATCTCCATTTGTTTTATCCTTGTCCTTCCCCCAGCTTTGCTTTTCTTCATAGCATTCATTACTATCAACCATCATACTGTCGATTCATTTGTTTATTTGATTATTGTCTATCTTCTCCACTCGGAAAGGTAGAGCCTTGTTTATTTTATTCATTGCATGCCTCTGGCACTTCAGACAATGCCAATTGTCTGGCATTGTCTGGCATTGGCAATGCTTGCCCCATAAGTAGACACTCAGTTAATATTTATAACAATGAGTTGCAAATAGGCTAATCTTTTTAAAAGGTTTTTGCTCTCTCTTAAAATTTGTATGTTATGAATATAATATCTAAAAGGTAAATTCTAGAGAATAACTTGTAATTGCTACAAGAAGTTTTCTGTTTTTCACTAATGTTTCTCAAGTGCCTAGAACAATGTCTGGAACAAGAGGGGGCATTCCATAAATATTTAAAGAGTGAATAAATAAAATAGAACCTGCATTTTATTTCTGTCATGTGTAATTAACTCTGCCACCTTTCCAGGCCTTGGTTTCCCTGGATTTAAACTTGATGGGAGGGACTTGAACTTAACTCTCATCAAAATCTTTCCTATACTTAACCTTAAATTTTATCTTCTCTAAACTGACATTTTAAAATATATTTTTATATTTAATATATTTTTAATATATTTTTAAGATTTTGTTTATTTATTTTTAGAGAGAGGGGAAAGGAGAGAGGGAGAGAGGGAGAGAGACATGGACATTTGGGAAGTACATCAATCAGTTGCCTCTTGCACTACTCCACCTGGGGACCTGGCCGGCAACCCAGACATGTGTCCTGACTGAAAATCAAACCAGCAACCTTTCGGTTTGCAGGCTGGCACTCAATCCACTGAGCTACTCCAGCCAGGGCCATTTTTAGTAATATTTTATCAGCTGTTTTCACTTTAGCTGAATGAAACATCCAGATCATTGGATGATCACCCAACCCCTAATATCTTCTCCAGTTTTACCTTCTGCATTGGACAAGTAACCACCAAACCCCATTGGACTCAAATTAGACAGGCTTGAGTGTGTGACTGCAATGATTTTATGCCTCCTTCCTTTCACCCTCATCTGCCTGCTCTCAATATCCCACATACCCTCAGCTTTGTGAATCTTTGTATAAGAATCTTCTTGGCACAGGATCCAATATCCCCCCATGCAAATAGGCATATCTTTCCATTTCCCTAGCAATCATATGTCCCACAACCAGGACTTGGTAATTTTTGTGGGAACAGAGTTGCTTCTTTTTATTAAAATGCATTATAAATAAAGACACCTGAAGCTCCATTTTTCTTCTTTCCTGTGTTCTTTTAAGGATTTTTGGCCATTACCACTATTTTTCTTACTTCTCTATAATCACATCTGTTTTTCATTACATATCTTTTCACTTTATTTGGAAGTTTCTTTGGAACATCTCTTTCCTTCTCTGCATTTGTTTGCAATCCACTGGGTCAAATTACAATGCCCTAGATGAAAATGTTATATTCAGTTCTCATGATATTATCATTGAGCATCTAATTTTCTTATATTAGTCAAATAAAAAAAAACAATTACTGTCCTTTGACAAGTTCTTCTTAGTTTTCTCATCATGCCTCCTGCTAAAATCTATTCCAAAGTTACAGTTTCAATTGAAAAAAAGAGAAAAAAAACTCCCACATTGTTCTCTTTCCTTAAGAATTTCAACACCAGTGGAGATATAGTTCATGTTTATTCTGCTTGAGCTATCTACCCTTTCATGCACTAAAAGAAGCAGAGAATGGTCAGGAGATTTGGGTGCTGGCAGACTTTTCATATGTCTTTGGCTACATTCAGAAAGCAGCATCCCAAATTTTCAACCATACGTTGCAGGCTTGCATTCCTCTCAGCATTTCGTCATCTTCTCAGGATTATTAAAAAGATTCATTATAGATGATTGTGTATATGAATCCTTTATTGTTATACAGGGTGTGAGATCAGAAGGTCTGGATTCATACAGCCTTGGAAGAGGTCATAACTTTTATTTATCAAAAATGGTTCTGATTTTTTTTTCTCTTTCTCTTTTTTATCACTAAGTTTCAAACTCTGACTGAGTTTCAAACTCATTATCCTAAGTTTCAAACTCTGGACTCCTGTTTTAATTCCCCTTCACCACTTTGAATTTCTTAAACTTTCTGGCTTCCTTCCCAGACCTTTTTTTTTTTTTGTCTAAAATCTTGTCTATGGTTTCTAGAGTAGCAGACCTTATGCAATAATTCTTCCAGCATTTATGTTTTCTCTAATACAGACATCAACTTGCATCAGTAATAAATTTAACTACAGTGACTTCTTTAAGCAAAGAGTTAAATATATTACTCCTAGAAAAGTAACATGTGAGCTTCCAGTGTCTCAGTTTTAACTCTAGTTTTTCCTGACTTCCTCATTAGATTCCACTGCAAAAATTGCTTCTTTGTCACATAGTTTACTAGCTGGGGTTCTTGGGAACTTGACCTGGAGGTTTTCCTGGTTATTCTCACAAACCCTCCACTACCCACTGTTACTTTATGTTATATCACTGGTTCTCAAACTTGAGGGCATTTCCAAATCACCTTGAGGGTTTTTTAGGACAGTTTCTAAATCAGTGGGTATAAGGTCTGACTCATGAATCTGCATTTCTACAAAGCTCCCAGGTGGTATTATGCTACTGCTGATTAGAGACTGCCCTTTGGGAGCCACTGGATTATGGAATCTAGAATTTATTAGTTCACCAAGCACTCAATGACCCTGCCTGAGTTCTGGAGTCTAGGACGTTCAACAGCACTTCTTAACAACTATTGACTCAGTGGGTACTTTGCTGCCACAGAAACCCATTTTCCAGATTTCTTTGAGCATTTGGTGGTAGTGTCTGTAGCTACATTTTTAATCTTCCAGTAATCTGACAGTTTTAGTAGGTTTAAGATTTTCTTCTTTAGCTCAGGTTCTGAGTCTTTAAGAAGTATAGAGGAGGCAGGTGTATGCCACTGAGGAATATCCTCAGTCCCTTTCTAGCTCCTCCACATATTTGGAGCGATCCCCACCCTAGTGCACTTTGTTAACGGCTAGGAATCAAGCCTTATTCCCTCCGCCATACAAAACAGCACACTCACAAACTGACCTCTTATATTTATTTCATTTCAAAATATTTTATTCCAGTTTTCCTCCAAACTCCAACATTAACGATCAACATCTTTAGTCATATGTATGAGGTTGGTGACTTCAGGGGATGAATTAATATTGGCAAACTCAAGCACTTTCTTTGTTATATGCATTGCAGAAAGCTGCACGGAGACTTCCATCATGGGCCCAACTCAGCTGATGCAGGCCCAGGACGGTAAGTTCAAGACATGGCCAGCAGTCCACCTGAGAGCTTCTTCTAGAAACTAGTACCCATCAAATATGGCAACTTGACTGAGAGGTAAAAATGAGCTTTTAAGAACTTAAAAAAGCAATTTGCAAGACTTTCAAACAGCAACATCAACTTACATAGTAGAAATAGAAAAATCCATATTTTCATAATTCTGTTTATTTTTATTTTGAATAAACTGAAAGCACTTTTAAAAAATTAGTGGATCTACCATAATTAGTGAAAGAGCTTCTGTCATTTTTTTCCTCCATTTTGCTTTTACTGACCTTTTGCACTAGAACAATAATAAAGCTATATAGTCCTTGAGCATTTTTTAACAGCAAAGATTTTTTCTAAGCAATTTGTGTATATCATTATACAACCCTTACAAATATCCTGTGAAAGAGATCCTATCCATGTTTTGCAGGTGAGAAACTTGAGACTTAGATGAAGGAACTTGTCTAAGGTCACAAGCTACTAACCAGCAGCACAACAGGAGGTTGCACTGGTCATATCCCCAACTCAAACCTTTCACTGTTTTTCTCTGAGCATCACAGCAGTGTCCCTCACCACTCTGTCTTCTGGCTCTACTGTTAGACTTCCCTACTGTAACAGGACATAGCTGAGCAGTAGCCATTCTTTGGTAGGAGCTGACCAGCAGCTGTTCCCAGATAGCAGCCATTCCCAGATAAGCAGTTATCTCAAGGTCGTATGCTAATCCCCACTTTTAGCAGCTGCATTCCTTCCCCTCCTCCTTCTGCCAGTGTAACAAGCATGTAAGGAAACTCCAGCTTGAGCTCAATGCCCAGAATTTGGATTTTTATCTCCTCTGGGTCCGCAAGTGTGAATAAACCCCACTTCGTAAACTCCCAGGCCATCTGAGTTGTCTTTTCCGTAACACTACCACTCTTACACGGTGAAGGCCAACACGAGTGGAGCGGATTTCGGTCCTCTTTGCAGTAAAAGCCATAGTAGGAACCAGACAATCAAAGGCACTGGTTGGATTATGGATTTGGCAGCCATTCCAAATAAAAAAAAATCCTGACACTGTGTGTTTTGTGGTCTCTGAGGCACATTTTCCAGATTTTATTTTTAGTACTTTGAGGTAGGTCCTCTAGCTATGTACTTAATCTTCCTGTAATCTAACAATTTCAGTAGTTCAGCTAAGCATTTTCTTTTTCCTTGTTATTCCTCTTGTTTTTCCCCCTAAAAGAGAGAAAAGAGTCAATTGTAATGGTTAAGCATATAAATTGTTTTAATCCAAAAATATTTTGTTTTCCCTGCTTGAATCTTTATCATTTAAATTGCTCTTATTTTGCCTTAATGATTTTTCTCTCTGTCTGATTGAAGCAGAATTATGAGTTTATTTACATCTCTAGCTATAAATATGTATAAGTGGTTCACAAAATCTTTATATGGATCAAGTTTCTCATTTCTAGTTTTCAATAATAGGATTCAAAGCAACAATAGCCTTTCCCAAGTTCCAATAAATATAGAGGGCTAATGAAACACAAATACCATGTAATCTCACCTACAAGTGGAACCTAATCAAAAACAAGCAAGCAAAATATAACTAGGGACATTGGAATTTAGAACAAACTGACAGTAACCAGTGGGGAGGGGGGATAATGGGGAAAAGAAGGGGAAGGGTCATCAAGGAGCATGTATTTGACACCCCCCTCATACACTGGGATCTGAAAAGTCTTTGAGCTCTAGTTAGCACACATTGGCTGTGGTGCTAGTGAGTCAAATTCCAGATGATAAATTAGTTCTAGAACATTGGTTCTTTTCTTTAAAAAAATGATATATAAATCTACATACTATAAAATTCACCCTTTTAAAATGTATAATTCAGTTTTTTAGTATATTCACAAAGTGTGCAACCAGGACCATTATCTAATCAAAAAATACTTTTATCACCCCAAAAAGAAACCCTGCACCTGGTAGCCCTCCCCATGTATTACTAATAGATTAGTAATGACTGATCAATTTCCATATCTATTAGTTTATCTATTCTTTTTTTTTAAGCTTTTATTTATTTATTTTTAGAGAGGGAAGGGAGGGAGGAAGAGAGAGAGAGAGAAACATCAATGTGCGGTTGCTGGGGGGTCGTGGCCTGCAACCCAGGCATGTGCCCTGACTGGGAATCGAACCTGCGATGCTTTGGTTTGCAGCCCATGCTCAATCCACTGAGCTACGCCAGCCAGGACAAATTGATCTATTCTTAAAATTTCATATGAGTTGAATCATCTACTATGACTGGCTTCTTTAACTGCGTATAAGGTTCTCAAGGTTTACCCATGTTATATCAGTAGTTCATTTATTTTTATGCTGAATGTATTCCATTGTTTATATATAGTACATTTTATTTATCCATACATCGTTTATGGACATTCAGGTTATTTCCACATTTTGGCTACTATGGATACGCTGCAATGAACTTGCTTGTTGAGAAGAATGTATCATCTGAAGTTGTTGGGTGATGGGTTCTGTATGTGTTTGTTAGGTTTATAGTGTTTTTCAGATATTCTATTTCTTTGATGATCTTCAGTCTAGTTGTTCTATACATTACTTAAAGTAAGGTTTTGATGTTTCCAACTGTTATTTTGGAATCATCTACTCTTCCTTTCAATTCTGTCCATTTCTGCTTCATATATTTGGGGGATCTGTTATTAAAGGCACATATGTTTATAAATGGTGTAAATTATTCATACATTGACCATTTATCACTATAAAATGTCTTCATCTCTACTAATATTTCTTGTCTTAAAGTCTATTTTGTCAGATATTTGTATAGGCAATCCAGTTCTCTTTTGATCATTGCATGGGTTACATTTTCCATCATTGTATTTTCAATATTTTGTATTTTTGAAATTAGTGTTTCTGTTGTATACAGTGTACAGATGAATCATGTTGTGTTCCTTTTCCATTTGCCAATCTCTGGCTTTTAATTGGTAGTTTAAACTATTTATATTTAGTATAATTAATGATTAGGCAAGGTTCATGTCTTCTATTTTACTATGTGTTTTCTATATGTTCTAATATTTTTTGTATTTCAGTTCTTCCATTACTGCCCTCTTCTTTGGTGTTAAATAGATACTTCCATTATATCATTTTAATTTCCTTACTATTTCTCTTACTATACATTTGATTTATTAGTGGTTTTCCTGGGAATTAATATTAACCACTTCATTTATAAGCATGTAGTTCTGATTAATAGCAATGCCATGAATAATACATGAAAACTCAGTTCCTATATAACATTGTTTTCCTGTCTCTTTTATTGTGCTAATTTCACAAATTAAAATTAGCAAAATAAAGTTGTGGGCCCAGCAACTTAGATTTATAATAATTGCATTATGCAACTGTATTTTAATTTATATAGGCAACAAAATTTAAAAATACATCATTACTTTTTTATATCTACCTATGTAGTGTCTATATAGTTACCTTTACTGTCACTTTCTATTTTTTTTTCATTTGCATGTGAGTCACTGTCTGATGTCTTTATTTCAGTTTGAAGGACTCCCTTTATTATTTTTTGTAGAGCAGATTAATTACAAATAAATTATCTCAACTCTTAAATCTGGAAATATCTCAATTTCTTTTTTATTTTTGAAAAACTGCTTTGGTTGACAGTTTTTTTTTCAAACATTTTAAATGTATCATGTTACTGTCTTCTGGCCTCCACGATTGTTCTTTTTAAGGATGCTGCAATGCCAGGGAGAAGTAGCAGGGGGATGGGACTAGGTATGTGAAAATGCCACAAATCTCATTGTTATTACTAAGATTTGGTTGTTTTTCTCCACAAAATGGTCACCATTCTCCAGACTGTTGCAAACTTTTGGTTAATTTCTAGAGTTCCATAACTGATTCTGATAATTTTTCCAGTTTTTTCGTTGCTTTTATGGAGGGGAAACTTTCAGACACCCTCACTCCACCATTTTTGTCAAGGTCACCCCTTAAAATACTTGGTTCTAAGACTCGGTTGGTGGTTTTGTTATTGTGGGATGTGTGTGCGCATCTCATAAAAGCTATGCATATAGTCATGAGAAAAATCTGTGTGTGCACTCACACTGCCTTGTGCAACATTCTTCTGGATTCATTAATCTCTGAATCCTACCACAGATCCTTCGCCAGAAAACTCTGAGGTTAAGATCCCCTGTTTTAGAGCCTCTTCTTTCTGAGTTGACATCAACACTACTACAAAGAATTCTAGGATAAATCATTTCAGAAGCATAACCTAAGAGAAAATTTAGTAGATAAATTCAGTTGTACTGCCTGCCAAATTCCTTATTTGGAAAATCATACCTCATAAGATCGTTCTGCGGATAGTGTGAGAAAAGGAATATAATATTGCATGAAATGGTGCCAAACATTTGATACATACTTTATAAGTTCTAACCATTAAAAACATTATCACATGGAGAATTATCACATGGGGATTCTCACCCCTCTGGGGAGAGGGAGAATAGGGGAAAAAATACAGGGAATAAGAGGCATAAATGGTAGGTGCAAAATAGACAGGGGGAGGTTAAGAATAGTATGGGAAATGAAAAAGCCAAAGAACTTACATGTATGACCCATGGACCTGAACTAAGGTGGGGGAATGCCAGTGGGAGGGGTTATGCAGGGAAGAGGGGAATAAAAGAGGGTAATGGGATAACTGTAATAGCATAATCAATAAAATACATATTTTTCAAAACAATTATTCTCTTTTCTTTCATTTCCTCCTATTACTACTTCATTACTTCCCTGAGGAAGTTTCTTTGAAGAGCACTTTATTTGTGCTCATTCATTTAGGATCTTTTGGAAATACACATCTTACCAATACACTGACATTATTTGTTGGAGAAGGTATTTGAGTATTAATCACCACTCTAAGGCAGGAAGGGTTATTTAACCACAGGATATGGCCTCAATTGCAATGGTACCAAGTATAAATATAAGTGTACATGTTAAAAAATATAAAGGGAGGAATAATAGATGACATTGTTAGAAAATGCTGCACAACTGGAGGAAATGTCATTTTCTATAATTTTTAATTACCTCATTTTCTCAGATATTTGTTAGATAAAATTCAAACCCAATCTTATTATGCTCATTTCATTAAATTTTTGTGAGAGTTTATCAATAATATAAAATCATTTTTGCATGCAGAGAAGCAAAGTATTAAATAAGCAGAAAGAAACTAATATAAATTAAACATTAAAACCCTAAATTCAACTTATGCTCTTAAAAACTATGATTTTTCAAGTTCCATCATCATAATTGCTCCCAGGCTTAGTTATGGAGTAGATGAGTCTTCGTGGATGACCTCGCATGGGATAAATCATAAAATAAAATGAGTCCAAAGTCAACTTTAAGTAGTGTCTATAAAGCACTACTTGTTTACTGTAATGTATACTGATGTGAACACAGAAACCAAGATTGTGGAGTCCTTTAGAATTTTATCTCTATCACATAGTAACTAATGGATGGATACTTTATATGTGTTATACACTTATCTCAGGAATTCTGGATGTGCTTCCAAAAGTTAGTAAGATTAAACAGGACAGTCAGTGGAGGAAATAAAATACTATGTAGTTCTCACTCTCTTAGCCCCTCTCTGGAGTCTGAGGGGTCCCAGACACAAGGATTAGAAGCTGAGCAGTTAAGATGTTGGATCAAATCATGTAGAAAAGAGATCATTTTATTTTACAAGGTCAACTTAAAAACAGGACAACCATGAAAAACATACTACAATGATGAAAAATGTTCTCATAACTTGCTAAAATGTTAGGGAATGCCACAAACACTTTATATGTAAATGCATTTATGTCCCTTGACTATTGTGAAACTTTGCTATTATATTCAAATTTCTAGGCTTTGTTTTCATACACTGTTCTTGCTGATCTTGTTTATTCTTTAGTGAAGGACACTGGGATAGAAATACAAAAGTGCTATAATTCACATTTCTGTTAGTCTGGATTATTCCAAACTTTAGATTTTAAGACTGTGTACAGAGAAGCCAGGACATTATGTTAAGAAGCAACGGCAACTTCAATTAAGATGATATATGTATATATGTATATGCATATGTGTGTGTGTATACACTGTATACATATTCCTGATGAGTTTTATAATATGTGATTCAGATAATTTCACTTTTTTCCTCTATTTTGAAGTTAGACTCATATTGTGAGTGAGCTAGATTGTGTATAGATTTTGAAAGCTTGTCTAGGTAGTTTTATAATTAGACCTTCCCAGGTATCAGGAAATTTTGCTTTGTCTTAGCAGTAAACACCTGTGTTCCCAGCTGGGTCTGTTTGTTATAAATGAAAATGGCTCTTTAAATTTACATTCTCTACATGACTGAGCTTGGCATTAGGTACAGCTTCGGGAGAAAGGATGCCAAAGATAAGCACTGAAAGATGTCTGATTGAAACTCTGGATCATTGTGCTAGGTAGCATTATCAGCCATAAATATATATTTCTATTAAAACCAAGTGATGTGACCAATGGATCTATGAAAAATGAATGGTTCCAGACTTTGTTTTTGTAAGGTGATTGAGATGAATCCCCATGATATTTCTATGGAACATAATGAACTGTGAAATATGCAAGAATAGAGGTTGTGGCTTTATAGGACATTTGTTGATCCAAATGGTGATATTACCTTGCTTTAGGCCATGGGCTTATGAAAGAAGTGAATAATTTCTTCAAATAGTACCCATCAGACACCACAGAATTGAGTGATATTTTCCTATTTCTCTTAGAACTGTTTTGCTTCGTGGTTTACCCTCTTTGCATTTCTTATTGAAATCAATGGGATGTACAGACTTTCCACTGAAGTTCCTGCAGCATCTTTAACAATTTAATGAAAATTAAAAAGGTTCTGGTACCAAAAGGCTATAAGAGGTAGAGTGTAGGAGACCGTTCTGCATGGCATGGGCCCAGCTCCCACTTGCAGATGCACAGGACCCACGCCCACGCATAGGTTCTCCCATGAGGAATCAGGCCTGCAATGTACCTAGGCCGCTTTGAGACTTGCTTTTTTGCTAAAACTCCCTCACCCTGAATTGAGACAGCAAGTGCTTACGTTAACTCCTAAAATCCATGCTAAACTTTCCAAGGATGAGTTTAACCAGTTCAACCACTTTTGCCTTTTCATTTGCAAATATCCCTCTTCTGTGATGTGATTAGCAGCATTGGCTCCTTTGTTTTCTGTAAAAGGAAACCTCCTAAAGCCAATGGGGCATAGTAAATGAGCACCATCAGGTAAGGTGTCCAGAAAAAGAAATAAAGGCCTGTCCTGGAGAAGGTCTTGGCTTTTGGCTCTTCTTGAGAGCGAAGCCAATCACCCTTTTCCTCTACAGGACTCAGTAGTCCATGTGAATGTCTCTTACCCATCCAAAATGTCACGGACTCCACGAGCCAGGGTCCACATCAGTAGCAGTTGCTTTGCTTTTTTTCCTAAGTAGCATTTTCAGTTAATATCTATGGGGAAGGGTTGGGGAGATGAAGCTACAAAAAGCTATAAAAATATAAACATGTACTTTGACTTCCCTAAAAAATGTTAAATTACTATTTTTTAATCCTTTCTAAAAACTTGCTTTGTGAAAATCAATTGAATGCAACTAAAAGTGACTTTTTCCAATATCTATTATCTTGAGTTGCATCCTTAAACCCACTAACATTAAAAAATGCGTATGTGCATTTTAAAAGTTGGTTATATGTACAATGAACTTCTATGGAGAGAAAGTTCTTTAGTTTTTCATGTAATTTTTTAAAATTTCCTAAAGAAATGCAGAATGGTTGAGAACCATTACATCTCTTCAGTATATTTTCTCTACTCATTTCAATAACTTTTTAAATAGAATTAAATATGTTTGACATGAAATGTTTGCCCTTTCACCTCTACCTCAGTCTTTAATCACCATGTACAACATGGAAACACAAAAACTCCTACTCATTTACTCTTCCTCTGATTTCATCAATTTTTATCATTCATTACTCTATTTTATACTATCTGGTGAAAATTTGTATATTGAATATGTCTAATTGAAATAAAGTAAGACATAATTCAACTGTCCTTTCAATGAATAAGCAGGCACTGTTTTTGAGCAAGAATTCTTGGGTTAATAACTAATAATGTGTTTCTTTACTTTTTATGTTTTGTTATCACAGACATTACTATAGATGGATTATAAAGTTTGAAAATATCTTTTTAGGATTTCCAGCAAAAGTTAATGTTTATTTAATATAGAAACTTTAAAGCATATCGAAAAGATGGTCTTTAAGTCATGTGACTAAGTTTCTTGCATTTATATTTCAGCATTGAGATCAGGTCCTAAGAGACATGAGCTCATTTTTCCCAGCTTAATCTAGGCAAATAAAATTAGTCCTTCCAGTTCAACTTCCTATTCCATTTGCGTTAATTGAAATTCTAGCACATAGTCCCATTTAAAACTTAGCACCTGCATACTTTAGTTAAGACTCTCAAAATGACATTACTGATTTATAATACTTCACTCAAATCACTTTACTTAGACTATAACACCCTTTATATCTGTCCCTAAAATTGGTTCTGCTTATACACAGAAAATAACAAGAAAAAGCTAAATAATTCAGTTAAATATTGTCCCCTGAACATTTTGAGAAGTATTAGTAAGAAAATTCTACATATGTTAATTCTTGTTACCCTATTTAGTCTTCCTTACATGAGTAATTTATAATTTTGACCATTTATCATATGCCAGATAAACATTCCACATGCAGTTTGTCATTTAATCCTCGCTGTGTATACAAGAGGTTAGAGCTATCATGATTTTGTGTCACAGGTGAGAAAACTAAGACTGAGAGGACAAATCCTTTGCTCCAGATGACACAGAGGGTGATAAGCGAGCCCAGTCTGCTGACAGACTACAAGCCCTTCATGATACATGATCCAGTGAATCTTCAATATTTCTGGTTTGAATATTATTAAATTATCCTACTTGCTAAATTTATTTTTACCTCCCAAACTGATGCCTCCTGCACCTTTGTGGGCATTTGCAGACGTGTGCAAAACATGTGAGTCCCAGATGTGCTCATCTGCAGCTGCATTCCAACAAGGCAACACTCCGCCATCTTGCTCAACTTTTCATAGTGTAAGCAAGTTCTCTTCTCATAGGCTATTATTTTGCTTTTTAAAAATTTTTGTAGGTTATTTCTCTTTTTAAAAAGGTACCCAAAACAGAAGTGTTAAAGTGCTATCTGGTGTTCCAAGGTATAAGTAGGCTTTTATAGAAAAAGATGTATGTGCTAGATAAGCTTCACTCAAGCATGAGTTACAGAGCTGTTGTCTATGAGTTCAGTGTTAATGAATAAATTGTATGTATAAAAATGAAGTGTCTTTACACAGAGCACACATAAAACAAAATTATATATTGATCAGTTGACAAAAATGTGACCAAAGGTTGACCAAAACTTAACCCTCTTTTTCTTTTAGGACTGATGTTTTAGTATTGTTAATGTATTTTTCCCAGCAGCTGTATAAAACCAAACTATCATGAATAATGAGACTCAACCATACTGCCCTTCAATAATAATCTCTCTTTATTGAAGACTTAGTTTATATCCATTACTTAATTTCATTTTCCCCCAAATAAAATATGTTTGTCTTCATTTTACAGATGAGGATTTGAGGTAAAATTTTCACCCAGCTACTGTGTGATTATATGATATTTGAGTCAGGCTGTCTGCAAAGCTTTTCATTCTGGGTTATACTTGTGTCTATAGCCTACTTTTTTGCTTTGTAGAGGGTTTGCTTCATAACCCTCTAATTCTGGCTAGATTTTTTTCACATTCTCCCATCATTGAGCTTACAGTCTTTTATTTTAATGTCAGTAAGTTTCAATTTAATTTGTTTTATAAGAATTCCTTTAGAGATTTCCTTTTAACTACTCTTTTTATCACTTTTTTTCTGAATCTTAAATCCTCTAATAAAATTACTTCCTATAATGTCAAATAAAACCTTCCCTCTTTTAGAAAACTGTAGTTGTTTTAAACAAATAAATGTAATTTTTGTCCTCACATATTATCTGGTTCACTATGACAGAATGGTATTCTCATATTTTCAAAAATAACATGGCAGTAGGAGAAAGATATTTCAGTGTGTTAAAATTAAACAGATAAAACTGTGTTATGGAAAATTAGTAGTACACATATGTTTCTAAGTTATAAACTAATATTTTGTAAAGTTAATTATCTCTATTATTATCTCCTTATTCATTCATAGAAAATACACTCAAGCACTAGGCATATATAATATATAGATTACACATTTATTTCTTTTTAGCAGTTTAGAAGAGTTAAAAAATAACATCTATACTCACAGAGATTTCCTCCTAACACAGTAGAGATGTAAATATAACCCAGTTAAATGGTTTCATTGATCTTTGTAGTATGATATCATTTAATTATTTAATTCAGAGAATTTCTGAGCAGGAACACCTAGTTTTATTTTAAAATCAGCTTATTTTAATCAGCTGGTTTCTCCATTTTATCTTCATAGAACTTCTTTCATTTACTAAATACCCTTGGAAGAAACTACATTTTTTCTCCCTATAAAAAACCCTTAAATTTGTATTTCTTCAGATTCACACCCAAAGATTACTAAACCTGGGTATTCTTTGTTGTTTATTTCAGTGGTACTATCATAGAAGGATATTTTACTTTATTCTTGGTTCAGAAGAAATCTCAACTAGATTTTCCATGCATATACATGTAAGAAAGTGTCTTTTGAATGCCACCACTTTCTTTTGTCTGTAAATTACCAATATTCTGTGATGTTCCAAGGATACTGGGGAAATGGAGAGGTTTTCCAATCAGGTCAGGCTTGGATTAAAATCTTGTAGCGTACTCTGACAAAATTCCTACCAGTGGACAATGGACCATATGCTGGTAGCTGTTGAATGAATGTCCTCCCAGTATACCAGCAGGAGGGACATGACCCATCCCCAATGGCAATATAAACAAAATAAGCAAATTAACAAACACAAAATAATAACAAGTGTTATATTTAATTAAAAATTCTCAGATCCTTCCTTCTAATACCAGGAATTAGTCAAAACTCTGATATACCGCTATGTAACAGAGTTCTGGAAGTTTTCTCCAATTAAATACAAAACAAAAATGCATGCATGTGAATTAAAACAAAGAAGACAAATGTTCAGTACTTGTAATTAATTGATCATTTGAAAACCCTATAAAATCAAGAGACAACCTATTAGAACTTTTAAGACATTGCAGCAAGATCAATATGTAAAAATCAATAGCATTTCTTTGCAACAGCAATAACATTTAGAAACTGGAAAAGAGCCTCGAATGAATGGCTCAGTTTGTTGGATGGTTATCCCATGCACCAAAATGTTCCAGGTTCAATACGCAGTGGGGTCACACACCTATGTTTTGGATTCGATCCCTGAGGCAACCAGTTGATGTCTGTCTGTCTTTCTTTCCCCTTTCCTTTCTCTGTAAAATCAAAGCCATATCCTTAGGTGAAGATTAAAAACAAAAGAAATTGAAATAGAACATAGGATACTCTTTACAATCACAATAAAGTCTATAAAGTTACTTCAAATTAACCACCCAATTCCTGAAATAAGAAAGTTTAGAATCCATTTCCAATGTCTTGGTTTCTGTTACTCCTCACATCTAATTTACCATTATCTGAAATATTTTCCAAATCTGTTCACTTCTCTTCATCTCCATTACTGTTACCTTCATTATTGCAACCCTCATGCCTAGATTTCTGCTCAGGATAGTCACCATAGTCAATATTAACAGGCAGTGGACAGATTGGGAAGTAATATTTGCAACATCAAAAAGATAAACTTGTTTTTATTATATAATGTACAGCATGGTGACCATTTTGGTACCTGAACCAAATCAGTTCTGAGTCCATGCTTTCATGGTTTGGTCTGTGCACTGGAATTCTCAGTACCCCTGCCCCTACCTCAGGGGAGCCCAGTGTGTTGCCAAGACACAAAATTGTAACTTCAGAATAGGTTTATGTTTTCCAGAAATTGCCAGGATAGTACAGAGAGTTTATATATACATTGTAGACAATTACCTGTATTGTTAATCTCTTATATTGCTGGCTCCTTTGTCACAGTTAATGAATGTATACTGATCTAATATTATCAACTGAAGTGTATACTTTGTTTAGATTGACTTAGCTTTTATCTCTTATCCTTTTTCTGTTTCAGGTAACTGAAAATATTATTATATTAATGAATAATAAAATTGTAAAGGAAAATGTTGGATGACACATTATACTCATATAAATGGCAAAAATGAGAACATTGCATAAATCAGTGGTTGCTAAAGATGGCAGGAATGGAGACAACTGTACTTGAACAAGAATAAAAAAGTAATAAAAACCTCCAGCCAAGATGGAGGCACAGGTAGACACACTGTGCCTCCTCACACAACCAAAATAAGGACAACAATAATTTAGAAACAAAATAACAACCAGAACTCACAGAAAGTTGAACTGTAGGGAAGTCGGATAACAAAGGAATTAAAATAGACACATTTATCCAGACCAGTAGGAGGGGCAGAGTCAGGAAGCTGGGCAGAAAGGAGTTGCAGTGCAAAGAGCAGTGGCACCAGGCATGTAAGGCATCCCCAGCACACAAGACTGCAGGGGGCAGACCCTGGGCACACAGGCAGCTTCTGGCAGACCCCGAGTGTGGGGTGGCAATGGGCAGACCCAGTGAGGTGGCGATTGAGAAGCGAGGCACTATGTGCAAGGCAGCTGGCTGAGTGGGCAGTCCCACATTCACGTGCAGATGAACCAGGCAAAACTGGAGAGCAAGATAGACTGCACAACCCAGGGTCCCAGCACCGGTAAATAGAGCCTTGGGACACTGATTGAAAACACCTGTGGGGATTGAGGCACAGAGAGAGACTCCCAGCCTCACAGAAGAGTTCACTGGAGAGACCCATGGGGTCCTAGAATGTACACAAGCATACCCACCCAGGAATCAGCACCAGAAGGTCCCAGTTTGCTTGGGGAAAGTGTTGGGGAAGGGACTGAAATCCAACAGAAAGCAGAGGAAGCACCATTGTTCCCTCTCAGACCCCACCCCCACATACAACGTCACAACCCAGCAACTGGGGTGCCCCACTCTGGTGAATGCCTAAGGCTCTGCCCCTCATTTGTAACAGGCACAAAAAAAAGAAAAAAAAAAGACCCAAATGGATGAACATCTCCACAGGAAATACAACTAAGAGACCAAGAGATAGCCAGCCTATCAGGTACACAGTTCAAAGCACTGGTGATCAGGATGCTCACATAATTGGTTGAATTCGGTCACAAATTAGATGAAAAAATGAAAGCTATGCTAAGTGAAATGAAGGAAAATGCACAAGGAACCAATAGTGATGGGAAGAAAACTGGGACTCAAATCAATGGAGTGGACCAGAAGGGAGAAAGAAACAACCAAACAGGAAAGAATGGAGAAACAAAAATTCAAAAAAATGAGGAGAGGTGTAGGAACCTCCAGGACATCTTTAAACATTCCAACATCCTAATTCTAAGGGTACCAGAAGGAGTAGAGGAAGAGCAACAAGTGGAAAACTTATTTGAACAAATAATAAAGGAGAACTTCCTCAATCTGGCAAAGGAAATAGACTTCCAGGAAGTCCAGGAAGCTCAGAGAGTCCCAAAGAAGTTGGAACCAAGAAGGAACACACCAAGGCACATAACTACATTAGCCAAAATAAAAATGAAAGAGAATCCTAGAAGCAGCAAGAGATAAAGGGACAGTTACCTACAAAAGAATTCCCATCAGACTGTCAGCAAGGTCTCTTTCTCAAAAGAGACCTTGCAGGCAAGAAGGGGCTAGAAAGAAGTATTCCAAGTCATGAAAGGCAAGGACCTACATCCCAGATTGCTCTATCCAGCAAAGCTCTCATTTAGAATGGAAGGGCAGATAAAGTGCTTCTCAGATAGGAGTCCTCCCAAGTTAAAGGAGTTCATCATCACTAAGTCCTTATTTTATGAAATGTTAAAGGGACTTATTTAAGAAAAAGAAGATAAAAAACATGTATAGTAAAATGACAGCAAACTCACAATTATTAACAACCACACCTAAAACAAAAAAAAACAAAAACAAAGTAAGCAACAACTAGAACAGGAAGAGAACCACAGAAATGGAGATCACATGGAAGGTTAGCAACAGGAGAGTGGAAGGAGGAGAGAGGGGTAAAGGTACAGAGAATAAGCAGCATAGATGGTAGGTAGAAAACAGACAGGGGGAGGGCAAGAATAGTATGGGAAATGTAGAAGCTAAAGAACTTATGACGCATGGACATGAACTGAAGGGGCGGGAGGGAATGTGGGAGAGGGTGTGCAGGGTGGAGGGGAATGAAGAGGGGGAAATGAGACAACTGTAATAGCATAATCAATAAAATATATTTAACATAAAGTAATAAAAAACAAGAAAAATTAAAAGAAGATAGCAGGAATGGGGATCTTACGCTATTCTTTTGAGGGTAACCAGCAAAGTCCATTTTAGAGAGCAAACTGGCAGCATTTTAGTAAAATTGAGTAAGTGCCTACTCACTCTGGGACATGCATACTCAGAAGACTTATCTCTTGGTTCACAAAACACATTTGGGAGAATATTTACTGTAGTATTGTATAAGTTGGAGGCAACCTACATGCTCATCATAGATAAATGGGTAAATAGCATGTAGTTATGTGTATGTATTATAGAATATTAATCAGAAGAAAAAACCTAGATTTACATGTAGCAATTTATACTAGAAATCAGAAAAAAATGTTGACTGGGAAAAGTAAGGACTAGAAAATAATATAAAGCACCATACCATTTATATAATGTTAAAGTATGTATGAAGAACAATACTATTTTAAATATATATTTGTGAAAATAAATGAATATATAGAAATCAATCTAGAGACCATGCATTAAGGACAAACTCTGGCACTTAAAGGGTAGATTTAACTTGGATAGAGGGTACAGAGGAAACAAGTACATATTAATACATTTTTAGTAAGCAGAATATAATCTATCTACTGATGTTTTGTTAGAAACTAAGAAGTAAGACCAACTCTGTTCTTGAGGGTCAAAAACAGCTCTAACAGCAACCTCAGTCAAAGCCAACCAGCCAACCACCATGACCATCAGCAACAAAGAGCTGTATGGTATAAATAAAACCATTTGTTATGTTGTTCATCAGCAACATTTATCTTAATGCTTATCATTAGTAATTTAATAACTCAAGAAATAGTTTTGAGCTTTCAAAGTATTTGTATTCGGTTCACTTGAGAACTCTATAAAGTCTATTTAAATCAAATTTAATAGTTTTCTAAACAGTTTTACACATCAGCACATGAAGTAGTGTGACATATATAGCATTTCCGAAACACATTACAAGCATATGATTTTTGTGTTGTTCCTTGCTGTTGCTGCTTTTTTATTTTAAAATTTACTTCTCATAGACTAAACTCATTAATTTAAAATTTCTAGGGAAAGTCCATTGATATATATTCCATTCAGCTTCTACACTTGATAATCTTTTAAAATAAGTTGGGATTATTTATAGTATCCTTGTCTGTGAAGAATAACTTTAAAAACAATTTTTGTAGCGACTGCTAAAATTTGAACTTGCTCTCTCTTTTCATTTTCATTCTCTGTGAAACTTGTCAGATTTAACATTATTCTCAGACTGGAAACTATTATTAATTTATCATTATCATGCAGCTTCTCTTTCATATGCAAAAACTTACAGTA
Organism: Phyllostomus hastatus; assembly: GCF_019186645.2. Classification (NCBI taxonomy): domain Eukaryota; kingdom Metazoa; phylum Chordata; class Mammalia; order Chiroptera; family Phyllostomidae; genus Phyllostomus; species Phyllostomus hastatus. The sequence goes on along the minus strand of NW_025333709.1, from coordinate 27,376,560 downwards.
CTAAAGACCTCTCTTTGAATGTACTGGCTCTACATCCTATTACTACAATACAATGAAGTCAAAAAGCAGGCAAAAATAATCTCTCAGTGTTAATTTTTATTTTATAACTTATACAACCTTCTTCTAGTGTAACATTTAAACTTTACTCGAACACAAAATACATGTTTAAATCTGGTTTATTAATATGTATACTTGTCAGGTAATAATATATTCTACAGGTCTCTTCATAGTCATATGTAGTGATATTCTTCATTTTCTTGTACAACACACCATAATGTATTATGATGTGAATATTCTGTTATTCATTCAGCCAGTCCCCAAAAAGTGGACACTTAGAAGGAACAAGTGCTCAGGCTATCTTTCCTAACTTCCAGGTATTATAGTTCCATCTTTTTTTTGTCTTCATGCTGGTCATACATAAAGCCAGGGATATTCTATCTGGAGGCCCTTTTTAACTTTCTGGAACTTTCTTTTCATTTATACCCCTGTTCTGCTAATTTTGACAGTTCTAAACAAGTTCTCTTTTATCCTGATGAGGGCAGCACCAGCCTACTCTCCTTCCTCTAAACCCCATTGTAGGCGCCAGGCACTCAGCTGGAACTTGTAGAGTGGGGAAAACCTACCTGCCTCCTTCCAGTATTTTTCTAAGGCCTGTAGTGTTTTCCCAGAGCATCTGTGAGAATGTGGTTTTTTCCTGTTCTCATGTCCATGAGATGCCTCATTACTGTCCCCTGTCACAAATGTGGATAATACACACGTTGTACAGCTATAGACTTTGTCATCAGATTTAGCAAATTAAAAAAAAAAAAAGATTTACCACGTTAGTCAAATAAAAATTCAGGACACCCAGTTACATTTGAATTTTAGATGAATGATATACAGATTTTAGTATAATTATGTCTCATTTAATATTGGGGATTCACTTGTACTAAAAGCTATTCAAATTTAATGCAATTTTTTACATCTATGTGGTAACCTAATTCAAGGTCCTTTTATTTTCATGAATAGACTCAGGGAGATTTAAAAGCAATGCCACCACAGTGGTCATCAACAGGAATTTCTGTTTGTTTAATTAGTAAAATGTTTATTTTGGCTACATCTCATAGTTACAAAATGATCCTTTTTTATTTATTCACTTTTTAATTTAAATTACATGAAAGACAAATGCCATATGATCTCACTTAGAAGTGGAACATAATCAACAAAACAAATGAGGAAAATAGAACCAGAGACTTGGAAATAAAGAACAAACTGACAGTGACTGGAGGGGAGGGTGGAGGGAATAATGGGGAAAGAGGGGGAGGAGGCAAGAAAAGGAAAATGAATAAAGGACTCAAATGCACAGACAATAGCAGCAATTGACTGTGGGAGTGGGGAGTGGACAGGGTAGAGTGAGCAGTGGGGAAAAGGTGGGACAACTGTAACTGAACAATAAAAAAATTTAAAAAATGAATAAACTATAGGATAACATTAAGTATCTTTCCAGAAAGATATAGCTTTCTAATTTGACCTTTCCGTAAATGTCCAGGGATATTTATAACTAGAGATGTGTTGCTGATTGAATGTTTGTGTGCCCCCCAAATTCATAGGTGAGACCCTAACCCCCAGTGTGATGGTAGTAGGAGAGAAGGCCTTTGGAAGGTGATGATGTCACGAGAGTGGAGCCCTCTTGAATGGATCAGTGCCCTTCAAAGAGTGGCCCCAGGGAGCTCTCTCCCTTCTGCCACAGAGGACACACAGAGAGGGCTCTCCATGAACCCAGAGGCAGGTCTGCACTGAATCTGCCAGCACCTTGATCTTGTACTTTCAGGCCTCCAGAACTGTGGGTAATAAATGTGTGTTGTTTCAGCCACTCAGTCCATGGTTTTCTGTTGTAGCAGCCTAAACTAAGACAAGATGCATGAGTTTTAAATTCACCTTGTTCTGCTTCACACATGTGTGGTCAGGGTATTGACTGTGTTTGTCGTTAGGCCATTTGATAGGTCATGAATTTAGAGTAAAATGCAATTCATGTTGAAAAAATATTTCCAATTCAGTCAATCATATAATACTTTAAAGGAAGAATCACATATGACCTTGAAGGAAGAAGGAGATCTTAAGGTAACATTATAAAAAAATGGCTCAGTGTCTAGGTGGGAAAGAACAAGAGTCCCAGCTATATCAAGCAAAACTGATTATCCATTCATAAATGGTGCAAGGGCGAGGGACCAAAGAGAACAGGATGCAGCATTCAGCTCCTAAGAGAATAAAGAAATTAAGAGTCTTAAATAAAGAGGCAATGGAAGCATCAACAATTAAGAAAATGGGGAAGGGATTTTTAAAGGTCAAAATAAATTCCTGGGATTTCAATTTATATACACACGCGTAAGAGGAAATGTGTCTGAAAGAAAAAAAAGCAAGAATCTTCTAGACAAAAAGGGCTAATATCCAGACCAGATGGTCTCTCCCCGACTCTTTAAAAAAAATCATCTCCCATATTTAGGTTGAAAGTAAAAGAGTATTTAAGAATGGAATTTAGAAGAGTGCTTTTATACCAGAATACCTGAACACCCTAAACCGGACCTCTCCATCTTAGAGACACAGTCAGTACAAACCAGAACCAGGATTACAGGCAAAAAGGCCACAGGAACAGCGAACAACAGCAGAAACAACTTCACAGGAGGCCGTGTCTGTGATGGAAAAGTACCCATTATGGAGGGTAGAAAATAGTATAATTTGAAGATTTTTGAAGGGAGAAAGCAAGGGAGATATATGAGAGTAATAACACTATAAAATATTAATGAAGAAGGAATGAATTTGAAATCATTAAAGCACTTTGCAACTAACTGCCAGACCACGATGAGCCTGACTACCACAGGAGGCCGAGCAGGAATGTGAACACACTTGTCTGCTGACTTTGACCTTGACACTTAGCTCTTTTTTGTATGTTTATATACTGCAAAAAGTAAGCCATGCCACTTAACACATACTACTCTATAAAATGAATTTTTTTCTGTAGTTTAAATATAAGTTTTGACATTTTGGATGTCAACTGGAATAGGAATGCTGGACATTTTTTCAATTTTTTTCTCTAACAGCTTACAGTGTTTCCTGGTCAGTTTTACTGATAATTTAAGTAGGCTCTAGATATTTTCAAGTTTTTTTGCAAACTTCTTTGTTATTTTTAGAGAAAGATGAAAATAAATTATGGCAAGCATTCCTCTTAGGAAAGGGGAGGGTTTGCATACAAATTGTAATATTTTGGAATTCTCTAAAGCCTTGCCCTTTTTGCCCTGAATTGTCAAAGATGATATTGAAAGAGAAGGACCATTGAATGCTAAGCAAAAACCAGGTACACTTAAAGTAAAAAGTGGAATTGTAAGTGACAAGAAGTAGATCATTATCCATTTAGAATGCCGCTCTAAGAACAAGTTGAAAATCACCCCAAAAGTAATCAAAGTGTACCAGAAGAATGAAGACTACATAGATAAGGAATAGAAACTTAGATTTCAAATGAGAAAGTAAGGAAGATATTTTGTTTTTGGTTTTGAAAAATATATTTTAAGCATTAGTTGTAAGGAGCAGTTCTGTAATAATGCATACGTTTTTAAAAATACGGTAAAATATTAGAACACACTGATAGTTATGCCCACAGAGGAAATAGGTACAACTTTGTTAGTTTCAGTGAGAATGAGGAGAGCATAGAGCCGCATTGCCCAGCAGAGTACCCACCAGCCATACGTGGATTTAAAACTCTTGAAATGTAGCTCATCCAAATTGAGATGCACTGTCAATGTGAATTACAGGATATCAAAAACTTAGTATGAAGAAAATGTAAAAATCTCAAAAATATTTTCTGTTGACTATGGTTAAAATGATAATGTTTTGAATAGACTGAGCTAAATAAAATGTATTAATAAAATTAATTCTACGTGTGTGTAGTAGACTTGAACCTTGTTCAAAGAGAAGTCTGGCCTTTGCATTTGGCTCTTGGGAGGTAATCTCTAAGCCCTTGGAATGTCCTGCTTCTTCTGTTTATCTGGAAGCCTTGGGCCCCAGCAGACAGCTCTAATAATGTGATTTATGAAAGGATCCTGGAATTACATGGTATCAGCTCAAACTTGGGAGGAGCTGATGACCTAGGCTGGCTATGTGGGCAGCCAACCCTGTCAATGCAATGAGGCTCCAGTAGAAACTCTGAACACCACATCTCAGGTGAGCTTCCCTGGTTGGCAATCCTCAGAGATTAGTGCCACACAGTGATAATGGGCAAGTTAGCACTGTCTCTGACTCTCCTGGGAGAAGGCGCCAGGAGGATCCCCGTGTGAAGCTCTCCTGGGCTCTGCGTCTCCCTTGACTCTTTTGAACCTGTTCCCTTCCACTGTCATAAACCCCAACTGTGGGTATAAATGTTTTCAGTGAGTTCTATGAGTTCTTTAGAAAAGTACTGAAAAGGAGAGTGGTCTTATAGACCCTGACCTTGCAACTGGTATCAGATGTGAGGGTGGTCTTGAGGACCCTCGAACTCGTAGTTGGTGTTAGAAGTGAGGATGGTCTTCTGTTCTGCTCCTGAGCTTTGCCTCTCTTCTCTTTACTTTGTTTAATATATCTACTAGAACTTGTAAAAGCATACACATCCCACTTTTATACCTCTCACTGTATTTCTTTGGTACACTAAGGTAAAATCAACATCTAGCAGGCAAAGGTGGAATAAGGCAGAATGAAGTACCACAGCTCAAGGTAGGAAGTAATGACTTAAATGCCAGCTTATAGTTATTTAAGTACATAGATTTGTTTGGCTTCTACTCACCTGGCTGGATTCGAGTCACGTGTTTAGAGATATCATGAGTTTCATCCACAGCAGGAGTGTGTAGCATCAGCTTCCTGCCTAGGCCCTGTTTGGCACAATGCTTGCAATGCCCTTTGAGAAAGTAGATCGACAGACATCCTAGATTGGAGTAATTGAATAGGAAATAATTAGTTTATAAAATGCATCATGAATTTTATTATTTGTTTTCTTTTATTGATGAAACAATTTACATCTTGTCCTTACTCGTATTTTTCCTCTCAGGTGTTGAAAGCATATTTGATATGTGATCTTATTAATGCTGGCCAAGCTCTATCAGGCGTCAGAACAAAATTATGAGCTTGGTTTACAGCCTAAGTAAGAAATGTGGGGCAAGAAGCAGGAATCCATGTTTTAGATTAAGGGGTCAAGATCTGTACACAGGATTTTAAGTATCAATACAGGAAAAGTGACAAAACATCTAAAAACAGTTAGAAGCATGGAATAGACTCACGGTTCAAGAAATACAGAACAGTCAGGAAAATTTTGCCCAACCCTGGAATTATGCATCATTTAAAAAAAATATCTGTGTTCTTGTTACATTGAGTGCATTTCATCAATATTTATTGAAAGAATAAGAAATGGAATAATAGACAAGTGCAGAGGAGGGGGCATTTCTTCTCTCTTACTAAGAATCTCTATCCAGCTGTCAGACTGATATATGTTGTGTGTGGCTTTAAGGTACAGAAGGGACAAACTCAGACTTACTGATTGCTTGGTGTGTGCTGGGCATATTCCTGGGCACACTTAAACCTTAATGCAGTTCAAGCAGCAAATATTAAAATTTCATTTTTACATGGTAATATTGAGGCTCCCGTTCAATGAGTAAGTATCCAAAGTCAATAATCCAGAAGCTAGACAGGTTTTCCTAAAGGACATGCAAGTCTGAGATTGATGGCAAATCCATGGCTAATGAAGACACCTAGTTATCCTGATCCAAGACTAGCACACACATTTCCAGACACCATTAATTTCACATAAGCAGGAAATGCGAAATAACATTTTGCTCTCTAATCCTGGCTACCTTGGGGGTCAAAGGGCAACATAAAACATTTGACTTGAAACAGTTTAGCTTAGAAGCCTCCACAAACCTTAGCTTGCTGAATTCCAAACCTGTTGGAAGGCTGGTTGGGCCATTTCTTGGGCTATTTGGGTGATACCATTCCTTTCCCTCAGCCTGTTTAAAAAGGATTAGTTCTGCCTGTCTGCCAAGGCTAAACCCATCATTAATTTTCTTGATACCATCTTTCTTCAGTCTTTTTCTACTGAGCAGCTTCTCTTTAACATTCTCTCTTTTCCATAAGCTGCTTCCTCTCAGCCTACAGGCATCTGTACTTTTCCTGCCCCTAAGGTCTATTTAAATCCTCACAGCATATTCTCAATTATTCTCATTGCAATCAAACTTTGTGAATGAGTTCTGCCTCTAGTTTTTCTCTTCACCAACTTTCTGTCTTTTGCCAATCAGAGTTTACTCTCACATTGAAGTAACAAACCTGGATTCAAATCCAAACGCAAACTCTAATAGTTATTAGCTGTGTGATTTTTGGTGACTTGTTTACTATTCATGAATCTTTAATTACTATTTTGTAAAAACAAGAACAATATTGCAACATCTCCTATGAAATGCTTTTACTAAACTATACTTTAATGTTTGCTACTTAGCACCTGGGCAGAATAAGTAGATTTGTTACTAAGCATAATCTGATATAAAATTTATATCAGGTATATTATTTATGGTATTAGCCAGTATTACATACTCAAGCTGACTTATATAAACATTTAACAAATCAATTTCTTTTCCAAAGGGATTGGTAATTTCTTTTTCTTGTGGATAATTTGAGTCATGTAACTATTCACCTGTTTCTTCTATACATAATTTTTATCTATTTGTATTTTTCTACAACCATGTTTTTGGAACAAGTCAGCACAAGTATTGGGAGATGAATAATTTAGCAGATAGATGAGTAGATACATAGATCATCGAGACAGGGTTGTTACTAATTAGTCTTGGATTTGCTTATGCTGTAACTTAGATTTAAAATGTTCTCTTTTTTTGTCATCGGGTCTATGAAAATTATGTCTATCTTTTAAAGTCTGTCTATTCCACCTACTACTCACTGCTTTTGACATTTTTTACTCCTTCAACTAGAAGTGTTTTCTCCTTCTGTCTCTGCTAACTCTCTTATCACTTTCTGTATTCTTCTGTTAAAACATTAAATATACTCCCCTGTAATTCAGCCTCTCATTATTTATAGGCTTTTCTAATTCTTCCTTCCCATGTTGTAAGTTTTTAAAAACAAGGATATATGTTCCGCTCATTTTTATATCCCACGGTACACTCAGCGGAGTAAGTAACTGATATTCAACAAATACCTATTGAATTTTGTAGATATTATTTTTCTATAAACTTAGATTTTAAAACTTCCTCAAATTTTATTCAAACTTTGTGTCTGACCCAAATATACATACCATCTTTTCTTTTTGATAGTTGGGCAAAAGTAGCTTAGTTTCTTTTAATTTGAGCAATTTCTCCAAGATTGGGCAAGCAATTTAAAAGTTTTGGTTTCATGGGTAGCCATGCACTAAGCTGTATTACATTTACTATCTTTCCAGTCTTTCAATAAGTAAGCGAAATGAGTAGTATGGAGTAAACGAGAGTAACATGGGCAATAATGAGAAAACTGACCATAATGAGTACTGCCAGACAAAGAGCCAGTGCTTTTGTATGGAGAAGAGTGAAACTTCAGAACACAGAAATCGATGTTTTCCCAGTAGAGCTATAACCATTATGTGTCGTGATCAGGGTAGTGAAAATTGCTGAAAACTGGGTAACAAGTGCATTTTTAAGTGTTCGCAGATGTATTTGTGTTTACTAGGTCAGCATCTAAAGATGAAAAGAGATGATCTGAGGGAGAATGAAGACTTGCAGAGGTCGTAAGGGATGTTAAAAGAATGAAGCAGAAAAGAAAGTTCTGGATTAACTAGAGCAAAAGCAAATTGGCTGAGGCAATTTATTAGAGCAGAATAAATGATCATAATGAAAAAAAATGAAGATTTTTATTGGAAAAGAAGGAGACTCCTGGTTGTCCTTTCATGTTTTAAAATACTGGCTTAAGATTTTAGAGCACCATATTACTGTGTTAGCTGCTTCTGCCCGTGTGCATGCCTGTTTGAGGTCACGTGTCTCATATATCTCAATTAGGGGTAAAAAGCCTGTAAGATGCATGCCACAGCAAAATGCTATGGCTCTCTTTACAGAACCCTCTCTACATAAATACCATAAAGGGAATAATGATTTCTGATTCTTATGACTTTTGTGGCACATTGTATTTTTCAGAAATGGCCACAGCAATATTTTGTTGCATTTTTTCTATTTATAAGGGTGATATTGGTTAATAAAATTATATAGGTTTCAAGTGTACAATTCTATGGTATATCGTCTGTATTGTGCACTGTGTGTTTACCACCCGAAGTCAAATTTTCTGTCACCATATATTTGATCTTACCTTCTCACCATTTACAACCCTTCCTCTCCCTTCCTCCTAAAACAATATGTTTAGCCTCACATGTTTGTACAGAATGTTTCCACTTTTCATTCAAGCAGTAGAGTCTATGTTTCCTCCCCTTAAAACTGGGAGGGCCTTTGTAGCTGCCTTACTTAATAGAATCTGGTAGAAGTGACACTTTGAGACTTCTTAGGTTAGGTTATAACACACGAGGCAGCTTCTGATTGGCTGTCTCTTCTTTGGGTCATGCATCTTTGAAGCTCTGAGTCATGATGATGCTTCCATCATGACCACATGCATAATCCATGTTTGAAGAAAGAGAGAGAAATAGAGCAAAAAGCCCCAACTATTCCAGCCCTCAGATGTTTGAGTCTTCACAGCTCAGGCACCCAAAAGTTCCAGCCCAGCCACTGCCTGATTAAAACCTGTGAGACCTGAGCAAGAACCTTCGAGGTGAGCCCAGAACCATTAAGATACTGAGGAAGTGATTGTTGTATAAGGAACTAAGTGTGAGGGTGGTTTGTTTTTAAAGCAATAGGTAATCAGCACAATATTTCCCAAAATTTATTACGATGTGTCCATTTGACCAGGTAGGGAGGTAAACAGAAACCATACTTGCTCTGGGTCACTTAGTAAATCTGTGTCATTGTTAGGGGTGAGATTACAGTTCAGAGGTTCTGGCTCTTATTCAGACTGTGGTCTACTCTAGTTATGAAGGTGGAAAACACACCTTAACACTTATTGGCATGAAGATTTATAATACAATGTACTTTAAAGCTAGATTTTTAAAAAAGCTGTTTACTGAGACCGAATAACATAATGTACTCAAATGGATGTCCTTTAGTTGAATTTATATTTTATATTAGAATGCTCTCCCAGATGGAAGCATTGTGTTTTAATTGTATCTTTAAAGTCTAATTTGACCAATGTATATTTTTTAAAGTAGAATCTGGAGACACACAAATATCAATATTTTCCTATTTTTAGCAGAACATAGTAAAAATTAAATAGCACCACAAGTGCCTGTGAGTAGGCTCCCTGCTGATTTGTCACACTGTAGATAAACTACTTGGCCATCATCATTTTAAACTTCCTGTGTGCACAACACTGACTTGAAAATAAAACAACAGGAGAATAGGCTATGTTTTCAAAGTTGTTTTTTTTTAAATCTAGGTAAAGGTAAAAAACAAACACATATGAAAGTTAATTCAGGTACAAACAGATTGTTCTTTGTATAAGTTATACTTAAGCTCTGAGAGAACCAAGAGTGAAGTAGTAGACAAAACCTTTTTCTGAAAAATTATAAAGATGTATACATGAATGTTTAAACTCTAGTTATGAATTACTCATTTATAAATATTTAAGCATTTAGTGATATGGTGCTAGGTGTTTGTCCTTGTTACTAAAAACTACTAGGCTGAACCACATGAAATTGCTAAATTTTGGATATTTTTATGAAATTGTCTATTTGCTGTGGTTCAGCTCATCAGTTCGGTGAAGTTATTCACTGTTGCTGGCTCAGACAGTCAAGGTTCACCACAGACCTCAGTCACTTGGTTTACATTCAGTTTTCCACTTAAAAAACCACAATGACAATAGAAGTAATATTATTTGTAAATAAATATTTTATTTATATCAGACTATCAGCATCTCCATCCATACCCTATATTCATAGTTTCTAACAGGAGACTATTTGGAGATATTTATTTTAAAATTTCAATTGCTTCTTTTTAGATTTAAGATAAGTGTCAAGCATTTTACTAACTGCAAACCTTAGACTGAAGGGTTAATTTCACTAATCCAGCCTGCCCTGTGCACTCCCACTGGAGACAGGATGAGCATCATAGGAGAAATATATTTACAATAACACTATTTTGGTCTCATAGTGACTTCCTTTGAGGACTATCAGTGGTCTTAGGGCCATTATCTAAATAATTTTATGGACAAACATAGTAGATAGGACAAAAGTTAAAAGTATAGGACATGCTTGAATTACTAATGTGACCAGGGTTTTAATGGTATAGTGAAACTCATCAATCAATAGTCAGTCACTGGTCCAAATAACAAAGTAAAAGAAAACCTGTGATTCGGGGGCATTCCAAAGGAAACTTCAGTTAGTGATCAGAAATTAATATTACTATGCTTTATATTTTAAACTGTTTCCTAACCAATGAAACTTTTTAAAGTATAGCACTGAATTGATTATATCTATATATCATATATATCTATACCTATATATAATGCATATGAGATTAACAGTTTTAGGGTCTTGGTTTATGTTACCTGAAAGGGTTTAGAATCCATCCTGGATCAGAATATGATCTTCATTCTCCAGACTAGAATTTTTCCCCAGATATCCTAATGTTATGAGAAATTAGGTTTTCCTTTCCCTCTTTGGGGAGCTAAGCAGTGTTTCAAGGAGATGACCAGTTGGGCAAGATGAAATACTAGACCGTATTTTACTAAAATATCCTCAACACATATATTCCCACCTGCATACAATTAAATAGCCACCTCTAAAAACACGATCTTTACATCATGTTTTCATGATGTAATGTGTCATATAAATTGATATGACAATGATTTACAAATGATTTTATTCATAAATATCTGTGATTACCTTTTACATGCTAGGCATTATATTAAGTGCTCAAATATATAAGAATATATATGAATCATAACCTATATAAGCTTTCATTAATTTCTTTGGGTATTGAATGTCATAGATTTTTACCAAGTATCACCCTAACCTTTAATAGTGCTTCTGTAATCATTGTAATATAGGACAAAAACTCATATCTCATTACATTAAGATATTTAAATTGCTGGAATATGCCTTATAACATTCATGTCAAGCACTGATACTCAGTTTCCCAAATACCTCATTTGCAAAGGTTTCTATTTCAGAGCATCATTGAAATTCTCAAAACTGGTAGGTGAGATTTTGAGGCAAACTAGATTCTACAGCAGTTTTTGAATTTGTAGAAGGTCATTTCCATCATACATTCAACCTCATTTGTACCAATGTCGGCCCTGGTCTGGCAGCAAACATTTTACTTCTTACTTCACAAGAATCAATAGGCCCTCGGCTTGGCCCACTTTTCACAGGAATGAAAAGTAACCTAACTTAGATGTCACCATTATGGGGGGTGTGATGGGTGTGAAAGGGAAACAAATCAAAATTCTTCCACTGAGAGTGTCTACATTATTTTCTTTGTTTTCTTTAAAGCTTTTCCTCACTTATTTTTTATGGGGGAATTGGTTAGAGGAATGCCTCAAGGCCCCCATTCCATGTGTTAATGATTTTATTCAGCTTTGAAACTCCAGCCTCCTCTCATTACAACTTCCATAATAAATTTTTTAAAAAGCACGTTATCTTTCCTGATTCTCAAAACAATTAGGTATTTAAAAGTTAGAGCTCAAGAACTGGGTTGTACAAAACAATAGCCATTAGCCACATGTGGCTATTGAGCATGTGACAGATGGCTAGTTCAAATGGAGATGTATTAGAAGTATAAAATACATGATCTAGTATGAAAAAATCTAAATTACATCATTAACACATTTTCCTATTGATTACATGTTGAAGTGATAATATTCTGGATGGGCTAAATAAAATATGCTATAAAAATAAAGTTATATATATTTCACTTTTACATTTTTAATGTGGGTATTAGAAACTTAAATTTTAGATATGTGGTTCACACATTTTTACAGGACAGTACTGCTCTAAAAATTGCAAAGCTTCTTATATGAAAAAAATTCAGGCTCTTTGGTTGAGAATTATAAATACTTGAGGACTTTTTTTGTAATACTTTCAACTGCCTTGTCCAAGATAAATAGTTACCAGATGGGTTTCTGCAAATTAAAAGTGCAGTTGGCCTGTACACAAGCAAAATACAGAGATAATTAGACCACAGTCCAAAGACTGAACAAAGTAAAAAAAAAAGGCAGGACCAAGGTAAATGATATCAATGAAATTATATCAATGTCTAGGATGATAAAGTGCAACAAGAGAGAGCCAACAATGGCTACAGGCAGCGAAGGACATGCTGGGGTAGTGTGGAGATGTTCATGGTGGTGGGGTAGCGTTACCTCAAACCTTAGGGGCGAGACAACTGGAAGGAAGGTAGGTAGAGCTACTATAATCAGTCATCTGCTTTCGGATCTTGGATCTCTCTGCTTAAGAAGTGGCCCTGTTCTCAGCCCCTGAAGAATGGTGTATAAGAGACATAATAAATATGGTACACCCCGTCAAACTTGAATGGTGCTCTTACTGTGGCATCATCCCAGTGAGAAGTCTGTGGTCTTTATTATTTCCACTATACCCCCAACGAAACAGTTTCAGAGAGGTTAAGTAAAGTTCAGATCACAAAAGTAGTTAAAGACAAAGATTTTAACACAGGTCTCTGCTGGAGTCTAAATCTCATTGTTACCTTCCATGTTCTCCTTGCCCTAATCAAACAAAATAGTCTCTGCCTTCAAGTAACTCTCAGCCTAGTGAAAAATATGAAATTTATTTTAAATTACAAATTATTTGTTAAAACCTGGACTCAGTATATCATTTTTGGTGAGTTGATGGTACTTGTAGAGGCACATAGTTTTGACCGTGTTATTTTAAAGTGTGTTGGGAATGTAGAATGATCTAGTATAGTTTGTAATCAGAGAAGTTTGATTATAGTATTGGTGTTGATTCCTCAGTTCACCAAAAATAATTGTCTTAATATTGTCTCTTTCTTGCTTTCCCTTCTATTTTAGACCTGAGTTTTTATTTATCTTTAATTAAAAGTATTAAGGTGACATCAATTAATAAAATTATGTAGTTTTCAACTGTGCAATTCTGTGATACATCATTTGTGTATCACATTGTGTGCCCACCACCCAAAGTCAAATCTTCTCCCATCACCATGTATTTGAGCCCCCTTTACCCTTTTACTACCATCCAAACCCACCCATCTGGTGACCCCCATACTGTTGTCTGTGTCTATGAGTTTTTGTTTGTTTGTCTTGTTTGTTCATTTGCTGCTTTCAGTTTTATATGCCATGACATATTAAACCAGATGTACATAACTGACATTTACAGAACCTTTCACCCCAGAACACCACATCATACATTCTTCTCCAGTGCACATGGAACACTCTGAAGAATAGACCATAATGTTGGGACACAAATCTAACCCCAACAAATATAAAATTGAGATTTTTTAAAATTTTATTTATTTTTAGAGAGGGAAGGGAGGGAGAGAGAGAGAGAGAGAGAAACATCAATGTGCGGTTGCTGGGGGTTATGGCCTGCAACCCAGGCATGTACCCTGGCTGGGAATCAAACCTGGGACACTTTGGTTCCCAGCCCGTGCTCAATCCACTGAGCTACGCCAGCCAGGGCTTAAAATTGAGATTTTTTACATCAGACTCTGTTCTCACTTTTTCTGATTTTAATTGTGAAAGACTGAGTCTTACTCATTTCTACAATCTCATCACTAAGCCAAGTGTCTATCACATAGATCATGATTCATCATCCATTCATGACATGAACACATTTCTATGCAGTAAGCATTCAATGAATAGAAATTGACTGTTTCCTGTTGGATAGACACCTAATGATGGCACATCCTTGTGATAAACATTATCCATGTGTAAGCCCTGGGTGCTGTGACACCTTAGGATGGAACTTAACCTAGTTTAGTAAAAAGATTTCTAGAGAAGTGTTGTTTAAGCTGAGGTCTAAAGGAAGAAGTGGAGAAAGGAAAAAGATTGAAGAACTTGTAGAAATCAAAAGACATTTCTAGCAGAAAGAAGAATGACATGTAAAGACATTCTGGACCTGCAATTTGTTCAGTTTGCAGTTAGGTTGGAGGGTACAGTTGGGGGAAGGGTGAGAGTAAGAGGACTATGAGGAGGGAGGCAGGAAGGAAAAATGTTCAGTCAATGTTAGAAGGATTATTTTAAGAAGCAATGTATCACACAATGCAATTCATTAAAAATTTCTAAGATTAATCATTTAAAATATAAATTTTCAACCCCTTTATCTTATAACACATTTTATAAAATTAAAAAAATTAAGGTGGATTACACCCTGATAATTTCAGAGACCTGATATTTGTGTATGCATATGCATATTTATTATATATCTACTTTGTTACAATTCTATGGTTTGTGCCATGCTTATCATTAGGGATATTTGCCTCATGATCAAAAGGCTTTATTAGTGGTTTGAGCTATTATTATTTATTCATCTATAAAGGTTATAAAGCTTCTGTTAATTCATTTTCCAGGAACTATTATTTTAAATCCTGAAAGTTTTCTGATTTTAGCTTTTAAATGAAGAAGGGTAAAGTCAGTTCTACTTATTAATTTAATTAATCAGTTTCTAAATTTGGGGAGACAATATGCTTAAATGAAAGGACTGCATGGAGATGCTTATCACAAACCCACTTTTAAGTCGTAGTTCTTTGGCAAATATGTTGTGTTTTTTCATTGGTAATTTTGTTACAGAACAATGCGGGGGAGTGCCTGGGATGATATACTATTACTGAAAGGAACCCCCCAGGTTCGTTATGTCCACCAACAGAGGAAAGACTTTTCTCAATGCCAAAGATTTGTGAAAAGGAAAGGAAATGTTTATTTAATGCTATACAGACTTAAAGTAGTGACCTAATGTCTTCATCAAAATCCCAAAGTCCCTTAAGACACCCAAAAACACAAACAGCCCTTCCTTCCCCCTTTGCCCAGTCTGAGGTACCATATCTCAGGAAAAGAAATAGAAGTCTGTGGCTCAGGTAGCCCCTGATTCTTCTCAGTAATCCATCTCAACTGGTAGGCCTCCCTCAGTTCCCAGCGCCATCAGCTGTGTCACCAGGACCTCTACTAAAGCCAGGTGGTGGTTCCCCCTTCTAAAGCTGTGAGGGTCCCCATTCTGGCAAAGCTGTGTGGCTCTCCTTTCTATTGCCACAGCTGCATGGTTCTCTCTCCGCAATGGCTGCGAGGAGGGGGGGTCGCCATTCTGCCAAAGCCGAGTGGTGGTTCTCTGCTAAATCCACATGGTGGTTCTCTCTCACAGGAGGGTGGAGTACACACTCTGCCAAAACTGCATGGTTCTCCCTCCAATGCCTGATGCGTCTGGGTTTAAATCCCCACACCAATCTTCCTCTGCAGCCCCATTTCCGACTCCTCCCACAATTGGCTACACTTGCCAGCACTCTCATATCCTTCCAGCTTTACTGGGCTGCCATCATGAGTCTGTGCTGGTATGGCTGCATGTTTTGGAGCCAATCGTCTCCAAGCTCCCAAGCAGGCGCTGTAACTCAGGGGACCTGCTTCCAGTTACATCTTGGTGGGGAAGTTACTTCCATTTCCCTGGCTCAGAGCTTGGTTACAGCTATTTAACATATTTATGCAACCAGTTAAAGGTTATAGATGTGTTAAATGACCACAGGAGAGGTTAGCTGCAAAGCTGTTGCTATGAGGAAGAGCTCTCAATGGCCCTGCTCCATGTGCCCCTTCCCCCAACCCCCACCTGTGGGGGGTGCGGGTGAGGACATCCTAATATTTCCTGGACACCTTGAGTTCTGGACCCCATTCCAAATCCCTATTTGGGGTCCCCCCTCTTGGCTGCACCCTGTTACAATATAACTTCAAAATTGGTGTAACATTTTCTGTTGAGGTAGCCAATAAGGATTATTGAATTGAATATAGTTTGCAATGCTTGAAAGAATAATGTGTTACTTATAAAATTTTTTTTATCACAAATCCAGTACTTTGTTTTTGATGGATTCAAAAAGAAGGAATCTTAAGTAGACATTAAAATTTCTTTAAAAAGCATTACAATCTTTGTATTACTTTAGTTGTTAATGCATAAAGTTTATCTATATTATTATTATTATCTATATTATTATGATAATGTTTGAAGAAACTTTGTATCACAGTATACTGTTTTCACTTTTGCATTTTATAAATGAATGGTTCTTTATATCTATGAACACAGAAGGATGGATAGTGTGTTTGATTCTCCCACACCATAAAGAAAACTATCATTTGCAATTTTTATCATCATTCTTTATGACAAATAGTGCTAATCTTGCAGACTGTACCTTTACCATATACAATGGAAATTAAGTTGAGCTTGAATTCATATATTTTTGATTTGTGACTTGATCCACGGGGTTAAAAGACCAATCAAACATAAGCCATTTTGCTTGATCTATGGAGTTGAAAGGGAAGTGGGGAGATTAATGAAAGGATGATCAATCAGTACTGGAAACTAGGAACAAATAGAGTTGTGTTCTCCCTGGCTCTGTCCCTTTCTCCACAAACACTAACTGAGCATCTCCTGTGAGTCGAATACTGAAAAGATGAAAGAATTATCACGTTACATACAATCCTTTATTCGTTTTGGGGACACAGATCAGGTTTTAGTCCTAAAAGTTCTTCAACTGTATGTAGCACATGCAGTTAAATATTTAATCGTGACATATGATTGAAAATGCCCTGCAGGCATTTCGCTCTGCACTTTAAAAACTATAGTAAAACCACTACAAAGGATTCACCCCACTTAGTCTGTTTACAATCACTGCTCTCAGCCAACATAGTAATTAAAGATGAGAGGTTGGCTTTTTTTGGTTGTTTGTTATAATCCAAACCTCTTCCCCTCCTCGCCCCGGTCCACTTTAAACTACAGTGTAAGAGGGGAAAAAACAAACTAGTTTTACTGGGTGAACGGGGGCGAAGGAAGGAAGGACGGGAGAAAAGGGAAAGAAGGAGAGGGGAAGAGAAGGACAGACTGATGGAAGGTGGGATTGAACGAAGGAGAGGGACTGTCCTTTTCCCCATTCGATTTGTAAATTCCCTGCTCTCTTCTCCAGCCTCCCAGCCAGGGAGCATCTCCTCCAGACTTGGACCCCGGCCCCGCCCCCTAGCGTTGGAGCCGGCGAGCCTGGGGCTGGCGCTTATCTCTTTAAATGACAGCTGTGGCTCGGGTCCCAGCCCGGGCTTGACGTCAGTGCCGCCTCCCCGGCTGCGAGGAGTAGTTAGCGCCACCGTCCGCGCTCGGGACTCGCGGCGCTCCGGCGAGCTGCTGGGGCGGCGAGTTTTCTTTGCTCCCACCCCTCTCTCACCCTCCCCTCGGAGAGCCGAGCGGCGGCGTTAAGAGCCTCTTGCAAGTCTCTCTCACACTTCCCCGCCGTCGCCCCAAAGGAGCAGCCGCTCCTCCTAGCGCCTCCACCGCCTTCACCTCCGTCACCGTGGTGCCCGCTGAGCTCCTCTCCCGCGCTTCGCTCCCCCGATGGAGACCGAGCGCCGCGGTCGCCACCGCTGCCCCCAGCCCTGAACCGGGCCGCCCCGGCCCGAGGAACGTGCCGTCCGGCCCGAGGGCGCACCAGGCGCGCGTCAAGGCCGGGGGCCGGCGAGGGTGCAGGTCGCGGGCTTCGGGAACCAGAAAGTGCGGCTTTCCCGGGTCCCCTGGCCAGCGGCGGGGCGGACCATGGCTTTGAAGGACACGGGCAGCGTCGGCAGCACCATCCTGCCCATTAGCGAGATGGTCTCTTCGTCCAGCTCTCCTGGCTCGTCGGCGGCGGCCGCCCCGGGGCTCTGCGCGCCCTCGCCTTTCCCGGAGGTGGTGGAGCTGAACGTGGGCGGCCAGGTGTATGTGACCAAGCACTCGACGCTGCTCAGCGTCCCGGACAGCACCCTGGCCAGTATGTTCTCTCCCTCCAGTCCCCGGGGCGGCGCGCGACGCCGGGGCGAGCTGCCCAGGGACAGCCGGGCGCGATTCTTCATCGACCGGGACGGCTTCCTTTTCAGGTACGTGCTGGATTATCTGCGGGACAAGCAGCTAGCGCTGCCCGAGCACTTTCCGGAGAAGGAGCGACTCCTGCGCGAGGCCGAGTACTTCCAGCTCACCGACCTGGTCAAGCTGCTCTCGCCCAAGGTCACCAAGCAGAACTCGCTCAACGATGAGGGCTGCCAGAGCGACCTGGACGACAACGTCTCGCAAGGGAGCAGCGACGCGCTCCTCCTGCGGGGGGCGGCGGCCGCCGCGCCCTCGGGCCCCGGAGCGCCAGGCAGCGGGGGCGCGCTGGACAAGCGCTCTGGCTTCCTCACGCTGGGCTACCGTGGCTCCTACACCACAGTTCGCGACAACCAGGCAGATGCCAAGTTTCGGCGGGTGGCGCGCATCATGGTGTGCGGACGCATCGCACTGGCCAAGGAGGTGTTTGGTGACACGCTCAACGAGAGCCGCGACCCCGACAGACCTCCCGAGAAGTACACGTCCCGCTTCTACCTCAAGTTCACCTACTTGGAGCAGGCGTTCGATCGCCTGTCCGAGGCCGGCTTCCACATGGTGGCGTGTAACTCCTCGGGCACCGCCGCCTTCGTCAACCAGTACCGCGATGACAAGATCTGGAGCAGCTACACGGAGTACATCTTTTTCCGTAAGTTCACAGTCTCCGCATTTCCTGGTGGTCCCAGAATCCGATCGGGCTGGTGTCCCCTAGGAAACTGGTGAATTAATAGACGCCAGAGGTTCCCCCTGCACGCCCCAGTGGCGTAGCAGACCGGGTTTGCGCTTTCTCCTTTTGCCATCGCTCCCCTCTTGTCCTTCAAAAGCACGCAGTTCCCACGCGGTCCTCTTTCTTAACTTCATTGATCTTGCCCTGTTCCCTCCCTGCATCTGGAATCCCTGGGCTCACTTCTACTGCGGGGGGCAGGGAAGGGCCCTGGCAGCCCTGGCTGGGAGCGTAGGTTCTCCTCTCCGCTTCTGCCGGACTCCTGGGGATCAACTTCTGTGAATCTCAGTGCTTCCTCTCCAGAGGGCAGGTTGGCATGGAGGCGTCGCGGCGCACCTCCAGGATTACCTCCTCTTAGTGCTGGTCTAGCGCAGGAGAGTCCAATTACGGGTGATTTCGGAAAGGGGCAACTTGAGAAGCAATGAATGTGTCTCCAGAGTCCTTCCGGGAGCCGGGGTGTGAGAGCGGCTGGTGGGAAAGAGGTCTCCATCGACCCAGAGAAACCTCACATTTTCTCTGCGCCACTCGTCATCTGTAATTGCTCTGTGCTTTGGACAGTGGAGGGAACTGAAGAGTTTGGGTGGCTGTTGCCAAGCAGGGACTTGGCGTGTGCGTGTGCGTGTGCCTGCATGTGTGTGTGTGTGTGTGTGTGTGTGTGTGTGTGTGTGTGAGGGGTCGGGGAGAAAGAGAGGGACAGAGAGAGAGATTGTGTTTTCCTTCTGGGCATCTCAAGTGCGAAAGGGGAGTCGAGTTTCCTTTCCCAGGGGGAATAAACCCTAGGATACTCTGAACCAAGGGAATGAGGGAGAGGATTTAGAAAACGTTTGGCATGATGCTTTGTGTAGTGCACTTGGGGAGGAGGCCCTGTGGTTCAAGTTCAAGAACTCAGCCAAAAATCACTGGGGTGTGGGGGATGGGGAGGCGGGACAGGCTCAATTCTCAGTGTCGGTTTAGAAAGCGAGCAGGACCACATCTAGAGAGCTATTTGGGAAAATGAAAAGCCATCTGGGATGCAGCATTTGGCAAATGGATTTCCTTCTGCAAGACACAAGAAGCTTTGACATTTGCTATGAGGGAGAGTAGCATTGACCACTTATGAAACAGACCAGCTTTAATTGTATTTATTTATTTTGGTAATTTACTCATTGTTCTGGAGCTAGGCAATTTTCTGCACTTTATTTTGACTTGAGAAGTGGAAGGAATGTCTCCTTGCATAGCTGCATGCTTGACTGGAAGGTGCTCATTGTATATTCTAGTAACCTCGGAGGTAGGGTGACAAGACACAGCGGGCTTGGTCTTAGAGTTAGGTTGTCTTTTAGGATAATGCTGAATATTTTGAGAAAGCCATTTCAACAGAAGAAGTAGTATCCACTGAAGTGGTAGATGAGAATCTAATTGTCTTAATTATATCATAGTATTATTTCTTGTTGCACAATAAAAAGAAAAACCACCAAAACAAATGTATTATTCTATTGCTTATGTATAATAAGGCTTCTCTAATATATATTAAGTAATTAAACTATATTTATTATTACTCTTTACATTTTATCCCTTATCAGTGGGACCTTTATTAACATTTTAGATCTTAAACATTTATGTGATTTCAACATGGATATATTTTCAAGCATTTCAGGAGATGAGGTGAAAGGAACTTTTGACTTTCTTGTGGTTAGTGATTTTTTTTAGAGAAGATAAAGTTAAGTGTTCTACAGTTTCGTTTCTTGCATATTGGAATCTTCCAGTTTTGGTTTTTCTTTTTCCTTGAGAAAGTTGTGGGCTTAAAAATGTTCATTAGTTTCATTTTAAAGAGGTAACAAAAGGTTATTGCTTAATTATGAAAAGAAATGTTTTAAAGAGCATACTGAAGTTGGAAACTCAGTCAATTTAACTAATAAGATAATTTGAGAGATATTTGGAATTCAGAATATTTCACTTCTGGAGCAAGTATAGAGCATGTAATTATCTTGTTTAGTGGTCCCTATTTAAAATGAATATCAGTGTTATTCATTAAAATCAAAATTATTGGATGAATTTCCCTTTTGACACAGTGCTTTCAACACATATTTATGTAGTATATAACATGCATAGCCATTTTAACACCTTTTTACATTCAGGCTCTATTTGAACTTAGTTTGAACCTTTTCTGAAATCTATGAAACTGTAGTTTATACACTTGCCATTTGCCAAATGTGTGATATTGGTTAAATTATTTATTTGTTGTATGTCTCAGTTTCCTCATCTGTCTGATATACTATAGTACCAATTTAATAGTATTTGAGGATACATGTAAAATGCTTAAAACAGTATTTGACCTGCAATAAAAACTTAACAAGTTTAACCATTAAGAATTATAATTAAGAGAGTGCAGCCTTTATTATTCCTATTAATATTAAATTTTAATTTTTATAGTATGTATAGTTGATTTAATTGTAAAGTTAATTGGAAATTTATTTGGCAATTAAACGACAGCATAATAAACTTTCAGAAGTGTGAAACAAGCAATTTAATAACTAACTTCTTTCCTGGAACTGTGATTTTTTTCAGGCCAAGTTCAAGACACCTAGATTTGCCCATCATATTCCAGTTAGTTTTTTTGGATTAACTCCAGCAGAATTCTTTTCTGATTCAAGGCCAAGCAGTGTTTTAATACTCTCCACCAGGACCTGAAACTTTGGCAGTATTTTCTGACAAGCACTGAGCTAGATTTATATCTCCTTAAGTGCTTGTATCCAAGTCATTGGGTTCTAACGCTAAAGGTTATATACAGGCTATTAAACATTTAATACCAGCTTCATTTGGCTACATGGACACATTCATTCTGAGTCTTTTTAATAAAGATTTTATTTATTTATTTTTTAGAGAGAGGGGAAGGGAGGGAGAAAGAAAGGGAGAGAAACATTGATGTGTGGGGGAAACTTCCATCCATTGCCTCTGGCAAACCTCTAACTAGACTTGTGCCCTGACCAGGCATTGAACCATCAACCCTTCAGTTTGTTGTGTGATGCCCAGTCTCCTAAGCCATACCAGTCAGGGCAGCCACACCAGTCAGGGCTATTCTGAGTCTTAACTCATTATTTTATCAAGTCTTTTAGACTCTGCAACATATACTAGTACTATTGCACTTTATATTTCTCTTCTAATGCTTAAGATGGATTGTCCTTTCTTGAAGAAAAATGGTGATTTATGGGGCTTTTTATAGAGTGTGTCTGTTAAGTGCATTTATGGCTGTTTTTAACAATATCTGGGAGACAAAACATTGCCATTATATTACATGGACCATACATAGTTATCTGCTTGGAATGTGATACACGGGCCACCAATACTTAAAACTAGCATTGCATGTATCCTTTTTGTCTCAAAATCAGTAGGCTTACAGACACATAGTCTTGATTAATTGTTCTTCTCTTAACGGTGCTTCCAGTTTTGTTGGCTGAGTAATATGTTGTGCAAAAGTACACTTTTCTTGAGGATTTCTCTTGGTATTCTTTAGTTCAGTGTATCTTTTTTGTTGTGATACATGAAATTAATTAAAAATTAATGCTATCACTGAACTAGGCTGTGAAATCTAATTTGTCTTACTATATTTTTATATCCTCTCTTTCAAATTCTGATTTAATTCATTCGGTTGGGTTGAAGAAATCTAGTCAAGTTGGAAACCTTAAAACAGCTATTCAATCCTATGTTAACAGAGCTGTTGAATTAAAATCTTTCTAAGAAACATCTTCAAAAGATACAATGTTTCTAAGAAACAGTCTATTTAGATGAATATATTTAAAATTATATGTTATTTTCCAGTGTAAAGACACATCTACTTTTATCACCAAACTTTGTTTTGTGGAAAACAACTTTGTTAATCACTTTTTAAGTTGGTTCTTTTCCTCCTGAAAACATATTAGTTATTTTCATAATCATAATGTAAAAATTTTTCCTGAAACCACATGGTTGAATAACCTTTGGATCAGAGGAGAATAAGAAAAAGGAAAAGACAACTTTATAAAACAGCAAGGCTCCTGTTTCATGTAAATAATTGCAATAATAAAGCAAACAAAATCGACAAAAACCTTGGAGCACAAAAGGTTTGTCAGCTGTGCCATGACATTGCTTCCTATTTGAGGGCATTAAATGTTTATATTTGGCATAGTACTGTCTCTAAACTTGATCTTTTTTATAGCTTAGAATACTAGAACTTAGGTAACACATTGGGTGTTACCTTTCCCTGCTGCCATTTCTACAGCTTCTTGTTGGTCCATCGGTGTGCAGATGAGGAAGCTGAAAGACCAAATGGTATTGCAAGCCTTGTTTGGCAAAGTTCTTTCTTTTAGAGCTTAGAATACTAGAACTCACACTTTGTGTGTGTATGTGTGTGTGTGTGAGAGTGTGTGTGAGTGTGAAAATGTCATAGGCAGTTTTAGGAATTTTATACAAGAAAAGTAAAATTTTAAAAATGATCATCAGTAATGGCTAATAAAATCTTGGTTCATTTCCTTCCAGTCTTCATTATATGCATACATAGATGGTAAATATTTTTTAAAAGTTATGATTTATATTATGTAGATGGTTTGTCTGCTGTCTTTGTTTTGTTTTATACTCAATACATTTAATGACATTTCCTCCATGACATTACCTTCTTTATTGTCTTCTTATATAATACAGTATAATGCAAGTCCTTTGCCTCAGGCGATATTATAAGTATTGGTGTTGAATATTCTCCCTACAAGTTAGGAAGTATTTGACTGTTTTAAAAGTACAGAATGTGTAGTAAAAAGAACATTTACTAAGTACCTAAATTTGTGATGTGTTTTATGTACAACTTTGTTTACTTTTTGTAACATTCCACTTAAATTTCAAGTGTTAACGTAGTTGTATGCTCTTCTTATGCAGATTAAATTTACCTTGTGTGATGAAACACATTTTTAGAAGGTGGCAAAATAAAGAGGGTATTTTAGTTGAAATCAATTTTCTGAATTATATACTGTTTATCAGTCCTAAATGTTCGTTAATGCCATTAAATTATATACTTGGTATAGATAGGTTCAAGAATGTATCTTGTACCTGTTGAGCATCGGGATTGACTTTAATAGTTCCGAAGCCTTAACACATTGTGGAAAAATATATATTTATATTTATAATGCCATATATATGTATAAACTTGAAATGCTTGAAAATTAGCATTTTCGATTACTCTCTAATCTATATTTAATTACACATATTTTAAAAGCCTCATATAAATTAACTTCAGGGTATTTGAGAGAACATTTAGCAGTTAGCAGCTGGAATGCTGCAGGACGTGCTGGTGGCATCTCTAATGAGTTCCTTCTTTCAGTAGTGGGTCTACACCATGTGAGTCTTTGCAAGGACTCACCTAAAGAAGAGGGCAATTTTATTCACAGGATTTCAAAGTCACTCCAACCAGAAGTTAAATACGTAGGCTCCAAGGGTAATGGTGAACTTCCAGCTGCCGACTTGGATGCACATGCTCTATGCCTGTTATCTGTATACTTCTCATCATTTGTTTCCGCAAGTGGGCATTTCATGAAATGCAATTATCCTACAAAGTGAACTGTCTTTTGCACTTTGAAAAACAAAGCCTATATAAAGTATTTTATGATGAGCTTTACTAACCCATTGGTTTTTGAACACATGGACTAGCCATAAATTACTAGGTGACCCTTTACTATAGTATCTATCTACATTTAGCCTCTGCATTCCTCTTTTTTTAATAGTACACTGAACATAGGGCCTCATTGCATTTCCTACAATTTGAAATTATCTCTGTTTCTCTTTCTTGATGCATCTTACCCTTTCCAGCTTTATCGAGATATAGTTGACATATAACATTATATAAGTTTATGTAATACATGATACTTTATCTGTTGTGATGTGAAGACCACTGTAGTGTTCGCTGACACCTCTACCACATCGAGTAATTACCATTTTTTTGTGGGTTGAGGACATTTCAGATTCACTCTCACAGCAACTTTCAAATAGACAGTACAGTATTATTAATTGTAATCCTAATGCTGTGCACTAGGTCCCCAGAAATCACTCCTCTTTCAACTGCATGCTGTACCCTTTGCCCAGATGCCCCCCCCCTTTCCCCCAGACCACTTCCCATCCTTTGGTAACCACCATTCTTACTCTGTGTCTATGAGCTCAGCCTTTTTTAGATTGCACGAAAGTGATACCAGACAGTGTTTGTCTTTCTCTGTTAGACTTATTTCACTTACAATGCGTTGAAGTCCATCCATGTTGTTGCAAATAGCAATATTTCCTTTTTTCTCAAGGCTGACTAATATTCCATTGTGTGTGTATCATCTTTCTTTATCCATTCATTCCTTGATGGGCGCTTAGCTGTTTCCTTATCTTAGCTATTTTGTGTAACGCCACAATGAATATAACAGTACAGATATCTATTTGTGATCCTGTTTTCATTTCCTTTGGGTATATATCCCAAGTAGACTTGCTAGATAATATAATTATCAATTTTCCTACTGATGTTTCTCCTCAGCTTACTCTCCTCGAGAGTTGGCACTGGGTCTTACTATTGTGTTCTCAGCTGCTAGTGTAGTGGCTGGCAGCATATAAACAACTCAGTAAGTATTTGTTTTTTGAATGCAAGTGGAAACTAATGACTGACCCAGAGATGTTGGAGGTTCCATTAAGGTAGTTATTGAATTGAGATTTAGTTTCACTTCAATTTAAATTGTACTTATTGAGCAATTACCAGGCTGCAGCTTGGGGCAAGACATATAAATATGAATGACAGAGACCTTGTCTTTAATGTGATCACAGCAGACTTTACGCCATAGTGAATTATGTTATGAGGAGTTATTCTGTGCATTAGTAAAAGCAGAGTAATGGCATGAGAAGTCATTACACAGGTGCCTATAAAGTGAAAATAAATGAAATGTTAGCTAAAATATGGACAGATTAAAATAATGTTATAAACAAAGTTTTTAGAATTATAAACAGATACATGGATTCATACACACAGGCACATACATGCATTTATTTATAGTTCAGTGGTTGGTGGGATAGAAGGTATAAGAGATCCAGAATTAGCTGACTTATCTTTTTAGTATATGAAAGATGTCGGGTGAATGCCTGGTGCTGCAGCCCACCTGCACCCATGTTGTCCGGTGCTTGCTTCTCAAAGAACCGTAGAGTGTAGAGTATGGAGTGGCTGCCACCCCCGACATGGCCAGGTCTTGTCCAGGTGTCACATAAGTTCAGGAATTATCTGGCTGTCCTGATGGGTATTTGCAAAGGTGAGGGCTGTTAATGTTATATTGCTATCTCTACTCTTAATTTTTGAAAAGTACCTTGACATAAACCTAACAGGTATTACTGTTTCATGATCAATATTACCATATCAAGTTCACTTATATTCACCAACCTGTGTTAAGATTTGTTGGCAATAAGAGCACATAGTTTCATGATAACCAGTAGGATGCTCATTCATTTATTCACTAAACTTCGAATGCTATTTCTAGCATACCGTAAAAAATTTCATATGGAGACAGCTGTAATTGAACAACAATAAAAAATTTTTAAAAACTACTTATATAGGAAAAACATGTTAAAGGCAATAAAATAATACAATAAAGAAATATATAGTGTCGACTTCAGGTTCTAGAATAGTAAGTGAGTTAACCATTCAATTGTGCTACTTTCAGAAGTTATAATACAAAATAACCTCGATCCAAATGAAATTGATAGATATTGCTCTTTCTCACCATTTTGTATGATTAGACATGCCTGATTTCTGGTACAAGCAGACTAGGAAAAGCAGTGCTATCCTGAAGGAGTGACAATACCAGAATCTATTGGCCTCATGCCTAAGAAGCAAAACCTCTCAACACTATGAATAATTTAATATTTCTTAGTCAGATTTCTTGTCAAATTCTGGCTTGAGCTTTGAGATATTGGAAAAATAATTCAATCTCTCTCCTGAAGGGAGAGTGAGGAAAAATACAGCATGCATCTCAGAGGTTTGTTATGAGGATTAAATGAAGTAATATATATATGTGTGTGTGTGTATATATATATATATCACTTAGAAGAATATCAAACACATATTAAATGCTTGATAGGTGTTAGCTATTGCTATTTATTAACTTAAAGGACTCAAAATATATAACTAATTAAATTTCTGTACATGATAATTCTCTGAACCACATTTCTCTTTTTCTTTCTGAGGAATTTGGTAGCTGTATCTATTCAAAATTGCTCTGGTAGCATTATCGGTTTCTATTATTATCATCAGTATGAATTTCAAAAAGGTATTGACCTACCAAATGTAAAGTCAGTTGTAATTTATTATTAAAATAAGTGTTCTGGTTGAATCTTCACTGCTTAGGGAAAAATGCACTCTTCTAGGACTAGTGCTGGGTAGTCGTCAATTTTGATGTAATTAACAGGAATACTGGCATTCAGTGGTTATTGTCTCAAACTATGGGTTGCATTTAAGCAAATCACCTCTTAATCATACTCTATATATTTCTGATGAAGTCTTTTAGCTTTGATTGTTAGCAGTTTTGTGCAAGAGAACAAATTGTGAAAGGGCCAGGTGGGCTCAAACATTGCTCAAAGTTTGGGCACTTGGCCAAAAGTCTCAGGCTAGGTTTTTGGATTTGAGTACGTAAGTACATATCTCCACAATTTTGGGAATACTATGTTAGATATCAACTCAATCAGCTCCTATTGAAACTATGCCACACTTTTCAAATGTAAGTTTTCTAATTGCTGGAAGTCTAGGTATCTGAAGAAAGATATCTAAGGCAAATGCTGGCAGCCATTCGGAGATAAGTCTGGATATTTTGACCTGTTTTGGTTGGTGAAGGCTGCATCTAGAATGTCTCTTTGCAGGCGAGGTTAAACATTTTCATGCATGTAATTGAGCTCTCTTTTTTAAAAATTTAAGGCACACTGTATGTTACTTTGATATATTTATGTATTGTTATATGATTGCTGATGTAGTGATACTTATCACACTACATAGTAATAATAAAATATTATTATCTATATTCATCATACTGTGCATTAGATCTCTGTGGCTAGTAACCACTTGTTACAAGCTTGTGCCCTTAAACACTGTTACAATCACCTCTGCCCCCCATTCCACTGGTAACCACCATTTGACTCTTGGCTTTTTACAGGTTTAACTTTTTTAGATTCCACATGCAAGTGATATCCTACAGTACCTGTCTCTGTGACTTATCTCACAGGTGTCGGTTGTCCCATTTTTAGTGGTAGTTAATCCAAGGGTGTGAAGGGTGTCAGCCTGATCCCTGGTGTCCTCCTGATCCTCATCAACATTTATCTAGCAGTTTCATCACTGATGACCATGGCCTGGTGTGCAAACATTACACTAGGAACAGTAAAACTTCGATTTTTCTAATTTTGTCATTTCTTCCACATTTCTAGGTGGAATTTATAATGAACTTTTCCTGAAAAAATAAAAGCACTTAAAATATAGTTCATAGAGGGAAGACAGGGAAAAGGCATAATTCTTATTTCTTGCCACTTTTCACAGTAAAGGAGTTGGTTCTCTAGTAACTTCCAATGATATTCAGTGAATTGTGCCTATTGCTTTGGTGTTTCGATGGTTCCTCTTCTTTTTTCCTGTTGTGTAGTTTTCGTCCTTGTTTCCCTCTTTTGTTGCTGCTTCTTTTTCCAGTTTCTCTCCTCTCTCTCTCACGTGTGCTGTGAAATCATGGATATTTTGTATATTTAAGCATTTCAGTCAATGATGGTTATTGTTTTGGATGCTCCTGCTGTTCAGTCTTTGACCAGTGAGAGACTCTGCTCTTTTGAAGCAGCATAGTGACACCTTGGTAGACTACTTGCTACTATGTAGCCACAACCTTTAAGTGCTTGGGTTTGTGGTATAGAAATAGCTGGGTTGGTCAGCTTCCTAAATTTCCAAACTTCTCCTTCCCCTTCTCTTACAGGCTTCAGGCAAAGGGATTAAAGAGCTCCTCCTCAAGAAGAGCTGTGTTCTCTTTTACCTCTTTTGGTGGGTTTGCTAGTGGGTCTTTCTCCCTTATCAGACTCTGCTGAAGAAGCAGGAATGAAAGAAACACTGCACACTAATATTGTGAAATTCCCTGGCATTTTCTCTCATGCTGTAGCTTTAGTTGGCACGTGTCTACCTTCTAAACTACAACAGATCATAATGTGACCAAATGGTCACCATCATATAATAGATGTTGCCAGTTTTTCCATCTGCAACATCCTTATCCTGTGGCCAACCACCTGATTGCATCCCTGCCACATTAAACTAGTGCCATATTTTAGGTTTTGTTATTGCAGGAAGGATCCATATTCTCTAATCCAAGTTATATTTCTGAGCTACATAAAACCAAATGGACTCTAGTTAAAGCTGAAGGGATTTGTTAAGGATATAGATATCTTATGGAAACGTAGGAAGAGTTCAAGAAATGGACGCTTGACTGAGTTCATAAGACTTCTGATCACACTGGAGAACTATCTTTGCTACCATCAGGGAACTCAGGGCAAGGACTCTGCCAGCATAGCTACACGCCACTTCCCCCGCAACACCACGATGCCCTGTGCCCACCCTCCCCTGAGCAATGAATGAGAGTTTGTGGGAGGCAGAGTGGTGGAACGTGGACCAGATCCAGAAGCCCACTGCAATGGAATCAGGAAATTTGGTTTTCAGCTATCCAGCCTCTTCCTGCCAGTATATAGCAGGCCCATTCACTGCATAGTGCACATCCTGTATCTCATTTGAATGTGAAAAGAACATCTGAAAGATAATATTTTCATTAAAATACCTGCAAATATAATATTCATACACATTGCAGTCTTGCAAAGACATCATTGCATAACTCTTTTTATGCCCATTCCTTTATATACTAATGTACGTAAAATAGAAATGAGACTAGTAATTTTGATCTCATTATTTTAGTGAAAATTGTCTTTGAGGAAAAAGTACGGGAAGTAGGATCACAACCTGGATGACAAAAAACACCCAAGGAGCATTCATACCGTGGAAGTGTGCAGTTCTAAGTGGTACAGTCTCGGATAAATGAATGTCTGCTAGGTTGTTAGACTACTGTTGTAGTGATGTCCCAGGGTAAATGGATTCTGGCAAAGGTTAGAGGAAATCAGAGGATTTGGGGAAGCCTTTTGCTTGTCACTTTCTAGTTATTGACTCAATGAAAATCACTCATGTACTTTGAGATTATTCTCCCATCTCTCACCTGAAGAATGATCTGAGCTTAAATGGGACGATATTTGTCAGGGGTTTTTAGCAGCTCAGTTGAACTCTACTGTGTAAACTGAACCAGCAGTAACAACACAAATTATTTTGAGATAAAATATGAAGAAACATCTGCTTAAGGAAAGAGCTGTCCTGTTTTTCTGGATCAGGTAAGATACAAGCTGAGGTTCTGCCCTAGCTATTTGCCAGATGAATGACTCTTGCCTGGCATTAAATGTGCATTTAAGTTCGAGATGTAGGACAGGTGTAGGGGAATTAGAGGCAACAGTAATAAGGCTTGTACATTGTAATAAATATCCCCATAAAAACTCATGAATGAGAGCAATTACTGGTGACTTCAACTCCCCAGAGAAACTTTCTGTTAAACCTGATGCAGATGTTTTGGCCAATCAAGTTAAGGGGACAGTTTTCTAATAATAGCCCTGCTCAATCTTTCCTATGAAGTCTTGCTCTGAGTCTGATGCTCGGTTACTATTTCTTGAATGGAGTAGTGAAAGGTGTTATGGATTCAGTAGGTTTTTAAAAATGAAACTGAAACTCCTGTTTCTGCAGTTACAGAGGATGATGTTTTTTAGATTTTATTTACTCTCCGTGCCTTGTTCAGTGAAGCCTCACACTGTCTCTGGCACCAAATGGTCACTTAGCACGTGTTTGTTGATTTTAATTAGGGAGGCTGTGTGGTGGGTGAGCAGAGACGTATTATGATGGGGTTAAGGAGGAGGGCTCTGGAGTAATCCAGGGCTACCTTCATATCTTTACCCTTTTAGTTCATAATTGTGATTTTGGGTAAGCCATTTATTGTCTCCAGACCTTAGCTTCCTTCTTGCAAAATTCATAGCATGATAGTATATATTTCAGAAGGTGCTTTGAGGATTAAATCATATGATCCATATAAACCACTTGGCACAGCAACTTGTTCAAAGTCGGGGTTTTCTAAAGTTAATTATTTTAATTGTAAAAAACAATGGGAACACAGAGGAGTTGTTTATTGCCTACACAAAGTGTAGAGAGAGTTGGGGGAAGATGTTAGGGAAAGGGAGACACTGCTGACTAGCGACAGAATAGCGGCATCCCACGCAAGTGCTTGAGAGTGTCACCAGGCATGGCTTGATAGAGACTACCATAATTTTAGGATCATAAGATGCACCGGACCATAAGACACACATAAGTTTTAGAGGACA
The DNA here is from genome assembly GCF_019186645.2 of Phyllostomus hastatus. Classification (NCBI taxonomy): domain Eukaryota; kingdom Metazoa; phylum Chordata; class Mammalia; order Chiroptera; family Phyllostomidae; genus Phyllostomus; species Phyllostomus hastatus. Next base: position 27,345,295 of record NW_025333709.1, on the reverse strand, counting down.
AAAATAGGAAAAAAAAGTTTGAAGCAAAAAATGTGGTAAAATATTTAATAATCCATGACCCTGCTCCACCAATGCCCCCCCCCCCCCACGCCCCACAGTGAGCCAGGTAAGCTACATTGGACTAGAAGATGCATTCCCCTTTTCCTCCCAAAATTTTTTTGGGGGTGTGTGTCTTATAGTCTGAAAAATATGGTAGTTTGATTTGGCCAGAAAACAAAGAGAGTGTGTCGGGGGAAACCTGGAAATGTAGGCAAGGGAAAGCTGACACAGTGCACTTCATATCAGGCAAAGGATTTTAAGACAGAAAGGGACATAATCCAATATGTTCATTCAGGAAGCAACTGTGACAGCAGGTGACATGTGGACTTGGAGAAACTGAAGTTACTTGCTTGGTTGGTGATTATTGGAAAGCTTCAGGCCGGCCATGAGCCACCATGTTCTAGTAGAGACAGGGAGAAAGAGATGGATTCTAGTGTTGTGTAGGTGATACAATCAATCCAATTTTCGGGGGAAGGAGTTAAACCATCCAGCAGTCAGGATTCATTTATTCCTTTTACCAGGAAGAAACCTTGGGAGAAAGAAAAGAAGGGAGGCAACCTGGTCTAATCTCCTTGTCAGCTGGCTCTCTAAGTAAACAGATGAATGCTATTTCTTGGAAGAGGAGGCCATGTCTAGTGAAGGCTTTTACCAGATAACCCTGGCTAAAGGATGACTTGTAGTAAATAAGTACAAAAGGCTTTGCTCCCTGGAGGATACCATGTAAGTTATTCTTTTCTCTGAGTATATAAAATTTAGGAGCTTTATAGCTTACATGTTTTTGTCCATGTGAGGAGCCCCATAAAACCTCCCTTCAGTGCTTCATCAGTCATCCTAGGCCAGGGAGTGGACATCCTGTGTGGAAAAGAAGGAACTGGAGAGCTGTGCGGGATGTCCCAGACCACTCTTTGTTTTATCCATGTCTTTAGTATCTAAATTATTGATGAAACTCGACAGTCTGATCTCTTTCTCACTGGAGTCTGCTTTGGTGATCTGATTTTGTGTCTTAGCTCAAACTTTATAACCTATTGAATGTAAAGGATGGGGATGTAAAGTGATACAGAGGATGACTCCAGAGTTGATGAGATTGGGGATACTGGAGGGGTTAGGCCCTGCCTATTTCTGAAAGGAGAAGGGTGATAAGTTCAATGTTAAATCTGTAACATTTGAGGTATCTGTGTACCTTGCAGGTGGAGGTGTCTCAAATGTAAGTACTAGAGATCAAATGAATAATCAGTGAGTCTGGAGAGGGAGGGGACTGTGTTGAGGCTGTTGAATGAGTAGACACAGAAGAGCCGGGAAATGGTTTTGAGAAAGGCCAGATGGACATTGCAAATACCAGAAGAGAGAAGTGGTTGTGCAATGATTAGGAAAAACAAAATTTAAGCACAGAGAAGTGAGTTTTAAGCATGTCAACGTAATGCTGTAAAAGGTTGACCATAGATTTATACTGAAAACATCAATTAGATTGACCAATTAGGAGCTCTTTAGTGATTTTAGAGATGATTGAAGAAAATTATAAATTTACAGTGGTAATGGACTGCATGGCTGGAAGACAGTCTCTGGTGTGGAGGTAGAAATAGAGAGGGTAGATAATGGGACTCATTCAGGCTTGCGGATTCTCAGTGCGGTGCTATGAACAGAGCAGAACTAGTTAAGGATGATGCTAGAAGAGTAGTAATCAGCCAGCTGCTTGTTCCATGATGGGTCAAGAAATCAATAGCTTTTCTGGTCTGAAGAACTTGCAGTAGCATCAACTGGGATGTTGGTTAAAACAGAATATTTGTTCCCAACTGAATCAGAATCTGATGGTACTTGAATCAGAATCTCTGGGGGATGGTACTTGAGGAATATTCCTATTAAAGCAACTTTCCAGATTAATGTTTTTTATTGCATTTTATTATTTATGCTGTTATAGTTGTCCCGATTTTTCTCACTTTGCCCACCTTCACCCAGCCACCCCTGCCCCTCCCTCAGGCAATCCCCATAAGGTTATCTGTGTCCACAAATTGTGAGTATCTGTTCTTTGGCTAATTCCTCCACCTTCTCTCATCCAGTCCCGCCCCCTCCACTCCGGAAAGCTATCAGTCTGTTCCTTGTATCTGTGCTGCTACTTCTATCAGATTAATATTTAAGAGCCTTTTTAGTTATAAACAAGAGAGTTCTGAGGAAAAATATGGCTTTGCTGAAATAGTAAATGAAAAACCAGATCTGTACATCTAGAATGCTATTAATTATAATAAAAAATATGCAAGTCAATGTTTATACATTAAAAAGGCTGGAAGGAAATGCACTTAGTAATTTCTAGATTGTAGGATTCTAAATAACTTATTTCTTGCAAATCTTTTCATCACAGGCTATATTTGTTTTATGATTAAAATATACTTATTAAAATTAGTAGCTAGTAAATTATATATTTCCATATACTGGATTTTAGACACAGATATATAGAGAGAAGACAGTGCCTTAAAGATTATGCTTTGATAATAATAGAAAAAAAGAAAGAACATAAAGGCATTTTATAACTGAATTAGATTTAGAAAGAATGATATTTGAGAGAAACATGAAGGAAAAGCACAGCTTTGTGAAAAACAAATTCCATGGACTTCATAATTTTGCCTAGGGTGGTCCATCCGCTACCACCCTAGAGACTACAGATGTTCAAATAAAATTACAGATCACTCTGTGGAGTCAGTACACTCATTAAGTGGGAACATAAGTCTGAAAAAAGCCTGAAATCATGAATCCAGCTGTATTAGGAAAATCCCAAAGGTTGTCTTAGAGAAATGGCTGAAGTCTCACATAGATTACTAGTCACCTAGGAGTATATCTTTCAAAAGCTCTCCTGATAAAAATTAAGTACAGGAGATCAGAATACCATTTGTAAGACTTAAACTAAAGAATTTGATTTTTTAAAAGTAAGTTTTCTACAAGGCAGGGAATTTTGTGGAGGAAGAGATTTTGCCTTTGAAATTTCTTTAATACTAACTAATCTCTTCAAATTTTCTCTTTCCTTTTATACTAATTTGACATTTTGTATTTTCCTGAAATATATATTTTGCCCACATTTCCAAATTTAGTATCATATGGGTGCTTATAATATTTTTAAATTATCATTTAATATCTTTTTGTGTCAGTAGTTATTTCTCTCTCACTTTTTCTATCGCTTCTCCCTTCTTTCTCTCTCGCTTCTCCTTCCCCCGTTTGCCTCTCTCCTCTCCTTCTCCCTCCTTTTCTCTCCCAAAACTAATTGCCGGAGTCTATTTATACATTACTCTCCCTAAAACTTTTAATTTTTTTGTTTTCCCTGATTTGGGGGAGGGAGTTTGTTGTCCATTCATTGGTTTTTGCTAGTGTATGTATGTGTGTATATATGTATGTATATATTTCTACTTTCCAGATTCAATTGATTCATTTTCTCCCCAATGCTTCTGTTATTCTGTTCTGAATTTCCCATTCTTCTGTACTATTTTTTGCCTATAAGTATAGAAACCAAATTGGCACAGAGGACAGAATGGCTGTTTACTTTGTATGTATATGTGGGAGTCTATTGGATTATGTAGAAAGGCAGGGTCATTTAGTAGAAAGGGCCCTGAGAATGCTGCGCTGGGAGTGAGAACAGTAGGTAAGGCTGCAGGATCTGGTATTATGTATAAATACAAATATAGACACGTGGCCACAAAGGAAGAGTTAGGGGAGTGGGTGGGAGATGTTGGATAGTCTCCTTAAGGCTATATATATATATATATATATATATACATATTCTATATATATAAAATACTACCCAACTCTTATTGGTTTAACAGCATCTTCCTAGACCTGAAGAATTGACAATGTTTAGTGCATAAAAGGAAACTGAAATCATTTGACTGGGTTCAATATGGAGAGTGTTAGATACAATCTATAGAAACTATTTTCTCAGTACTACTTTATTAGGTATAATTCACTATGAAATTATGCATATTGTTTTTACCATCAGCACCTGAAAATATGTACATTCTCTCTGAGTGAGTTTTACTATTATCAAGAACACTGATTATTCAGAAGTCTCATTAAACTTCTCTTTAGGATAAATCTTCAGAGTATATAAAAGGTGTATGCATCTGCCAATCATGGCACTCTTATTTTTAATGTTTTAAGCAGCTCACCTTCTGCTCTTAGTTCGGTGGGATTAAAAAATTTTATATATCTTCATCATTGTTGATTCAAGTAAACAATAAATAACCTCATGATACAATTATTACTTCTCTTCCCTGTTAATTTTCTAGTCTCCATTTCTCTTTAGAATCCTGGGTCCACCTTTAGAAGGAGATGAAGTTCATTGTCCCCTGTGGACTGTTCTCTGGATCAAGAACTTTTTTCCAGCTTAAATTAACAGAAGAATTGGGTCACATTTTATTAAGCAGGCAGATTTGTAGACATTCTCTGGAATCACAGCTGTGTCAGTTAATGAACTGCAGAGAAGCTCTTATTTCACTGATGTCTTGACAATTCACAACATAATTAACAGCAGGGCTGCTTTACCAATGGAATATGTTGTGTTCAGAATGTTATGATTGCTTACTTCAAAAGTTGCTGAAGGATGGGAAAGCACACACACTGCTCTGTGTAGGGTGCTCAATAAGGACGCAATGCAAGCATGTGAAGTTCATTAATTTAGGTCAGGGGTTCTCAGCTTTAGTTGTATTGGCATTTTGGGTCCAATGATGCTTTGTTACGGGAGTTGACCTCTGAAAGATGTTTAGTACTATTTCTGGCTTCTACCCAATAGGTTGCAGTAACACACCCATCTCGTTCCCTTTGCCCATTGTGACAACCAAAAATGTTCTGTGATATTGCCAAATATCTGGGTGTAAAAACCCCTTCCCCTGTGCATCCCATTGTTCTGCATTCTTTTGCTCACCACCAATAAGAAGTGTGGTTCTCAATGCTCGAGTTTGGTAAAAAAAAAAAGGTACTATTTATTCAGAAGTTATACAGGTTCAGAATAATGGCAGAATATCACCATTAAATCCCAAAGTCCTTTTAAAACACCCACAAACACACACACACACAGTCCAGTTTCCCCTTGTCAGACCAGACCAGTCAGGGATACTGTACCTAATGAAGAGAAATAGAAGTCTGTAGCTTAGCTGGGCAGATTCCCATATGTATTCTGGCTCCCTCCAGCACTTTGTGCTCAGCCACTTAGGCTCCTGCTCTTAATCCCAAACTGCATCCTCATGGTGGACCAGTGAGTGAATCCTTCTGCATTCTTTCAAACCACATGACCAAGACCCTGCATGGCTGCTACATAGTCAAGAGGCTTCTTCTTTCCCAGCTGCATGGTCAAGAAGAGCAAGAGAGAGCGAGAGAGAGAAAGCATCTCGTGGCTCTCCTACTCTCCTCACATGGCACAGAGCTCTAGCATGGCTGAAAGAGAGAGAGAGCATAGCTAAGACAGAGAGGGAGCTCCTTTTCTGCTTCCAAACCTCATGGTTAAGCCCAGGCATGGCTGCCATGCCTGGGCTTAAATCCTGGCTCAGATCTTCCTCTGTAACTCCATTTCTGACTCCTCCTATGCAGGGAGGGTATCTGGTTTCTTCTGTCTTTCTTCCTGCCATTGTTAGTCCAGGCAAACCTGGCCCCGTGGTGGAGGAGCTGCCGCCAAGCCACTCAGGTGCGGGAAGCTGGCCCGGCTACATCGAATCACAGGTTAGAGTCATGCCCATCTCCCTGACTCTGAGCAGGCACAGCTTTAAACATTACTAAAGAAACACTGCAGGCTAGGAGGGGCTGGAAAGAAGTATTCAAAATCATGAAAGGCAAGGACCTACATCCAAGATTACTCTACCCAGAGAAGCTATCATTTAAAATGGAAGGGCAAATAAAGTGCTTCCCAGGTAAGGTCAAGTTAAAGCAGTTCATCATTACCAAGCCATTATTATATGAAATGTCAAAGGGACTTATCTAAGTAAAAGAAGAAGATCAAAACTATGAACAATAAAATGACAACAAACTTACAACTATCAACAACCAAACCTAAAAAAAAAACAAGAACAAAAACGAACTAAGCAAACAACTAGAACAGGAACAGACTCACAGAAATAGAGATCACATGGAGGGTTAGCAGTGGGGAGAAGGGGGAGAATGGGGAAAAGGTATAGGAAATAAGATGCATAAACGGTAGGTACCAAATAGATGGGGGGGGGTTAAGAATAATATGGAAAATGGAGAAGCCAAAGAATTTATATGTATGACCCATGGACATGAACTAAGGGGTGGGGGATGCTGGTGGGAGGGGAGTGCAGAGCAGAGGGGAATAAAGGGGAGAAAGAATAGAACAACTGTAGGAGCGTAATCAATAAAATATATTTAAACATAAATAAAACTGGCTAATTCTTCAAATATGCAAAGTAGCTTTTGATGGCCCTGCTCTGCTTCCCTCATCCCCAAAGGGACAGCTGTGGGGGCTTTGGGAGTTGGGGGGAACTCTAGCTCAGCACCCTGTTACATGGGGAAGGGGCAAAATTACCCTAATTAAGAGCCATTGACTTAGGTCAGTGTTAACATTTACCCTGGTAATTGAAGTAGTTAAATATATGGTTCTTAAAATGGAGTCGTGGTAGGGTCCAACTCTTTCTTAACCCAAAACAACAACAAGAACAACAGCAGCCATCACTACTGCCCTTGGGCTGAGGGGATGGAAAGGAATATTTGCTGGATATAAACTAAGTGCCAGGTGCTACTCTAGGCTCTGCATGTTATTTCATTTACTCCTCCTAATAGCCCCATGAAGAGGGCATTTTGGTTCTCATTCGACTACCATGAGAATTGAGGTGTGACTAAGCTGCCTCCCCAGGGTCAGATACCTGATAGGTGATACAGGTGGGAAGAAATCTAGCTGGACCCATCTGTAACCCTACTTTTTACACCTCTTTGCACTGTACCCTCAAACCATCTTCTGTAAGTATCACTATTTCTGTCAATGACAACGTGGTTCTAAGTATTCAGTATTCTGTTTCCTTAAAATTTTTATATGTTAATAAAATTATTAACTCTACTTTTAATGTGATATGATTTTCTGTTTTAAATGAATGCATAAAAACTTTGGGAGAACTTTTTCAAACATCAACTCTCTAAAGAAGAGATCTGTCTTAGTACAGATTCTTTTGTGGTTGTGGGGTTGCTTCTAGCTTCTTCCCCCACTCCTGTATGCCAAAATTGGAAATCACCCTAGTAGAGGTATCTCAAAGATATTTCTCTTCAACAATTGACAATGGAGAAAAAAATCTCATATTACAAACACCTCAATTTCTACATTATAAGGCCTTCTTTCTAATAACAAAGTTCGATGGGCTTAAATTCAATACTTTGTATCATTCCTTTGGAGAGAGGGGTCTGATCAAGAACCAAATGGCTAATAAGTAGGTAGAAAATCTATAGAGGGGTAAAATTCTAAGGTAAAGATAAATGTCAAATTTGAAATGTCCATTCTATTTCTGAAGAGTGCAGTGCAGTACATTAAGCATAGACATTTAGAAAGATATTGTTAAGTAACACAAATAAAATAAGGATGAATGGCACATATTTTAGGAACAGTTAATTGATGCCCACACTCAGATCATATAATTGCTTTTAAGCACAAAATAATTTCAATACAGGAAAAAAAAGGAGATTCATAGTTAAAATTGGAAACCATAAGCATTATTATGAACAAGTCATTGTGACTTTTTTTTAATATTATAAGAATTCTGGGCTTTCTCCCAATAGTTGCTACATCAAACACTGAAACATCCGAAACAGATGTTGCATTTTTTTTCCCATAATTTACGAGGATTTTATCTATCACAAAATGTAGCTGATGGGTAGAGAGTTATACAATACCTCTGTCAGGTGTATATTATGATTGTACTTTTGTGAATCTATTTGGATGGTGCTCTTGAAGTCCAGGTTTCAGAAATTTATTCCATTCTTTGGAAGAAAATTCATACTATGTCACACTCAGTAAAAATCATAAAATCAGAGGTTATGAAGAAACATTTTGTTTTCAGGAAAACCCACTTATGCTATTTCAGTTTTCAGAATTAAGCAAAACATGATAAAAATGACCAAAAAAAGAGAGAGAGGAGAGATTGAGAGAGAGAGAGAAAGAGAAAGAGAGAGGAGAAACAGTTTTAAAAACACCTCTGCAAAGGGGTTCCACAAGTCTCCTGCCTTTCTGTTGGAAACTCACTACCTTCTTCTAAAAAGCAGCTTAATTTTTATCTCTGAATGAGGGTCATTCTAGATACTAAAAACCACTTTCTCTGTTTTAAACTATTAAATCACAATTCCTTTATAGCCGTCATTTTTTGACTTTGCTAATTAACTTCCTGACAGTTTTCTAATCCTTCCCTACATCTCTTTAATATTACCTGAATTGTTCTGTTAGGAATTATTACTTTATTTCATGAGAGAGATCTTGTCAGGATTTTTCCGATCTTTTCTCTGAATTCCTGGGGAGCTGCCTGGACTAGGCTGTGCCCTCACCTGTATTTACAGCTCCCAGGGGCTCTATGCTTTCTTGCCAGCACACATGGTCTGCACCAATTGACCAAACGTCTAGACTAGGGCTGGCAAACCATAGTCTGCTGTGATTTTTTAAAAAATAAACTTCTATTGGGATGCATCCAAGCTCATTCACTTCCTTATTAACTGTGTTTTTAACATAGCTGAGTAGTTGTGACTCAATCTGCGTGTCCTCCAAACCTAAAAATATTTACTTTCTGGCTCCATGAAGAAAACGTTTGCTGACCCCTGTTCTTTTCTTACCAGTGTCTGGATGTATTTGGCCAGGTTAAACTAAATCACTGCTCACCACTTGTCTCTCCTTTGATTTTGGGCCAGTTGGTTGCTCTGTGACCATAGCTCGCGAGTAAGTTCATGTTGTTAACCTGCAGTTTGTTCATTGCAGTTTGTGCATAGACTGAATGTTCATGTCTCATCTAAATTCATGTGATAAAGCATAATGGCCAATATATGGTGTTTGAAGGCGGGGCCTTTGGGAAGTGATCAGTCCATAAAGGTGAGGCCCTCATGAAGGGGATGAATGCCCTTACGCTGAATAAGAGTGGTGAAAGTGGCTATCCCTGTCTTATTCTCACTCTGAAGGGGACATTAGTGCCCTTATAAAAGAGGCCCCTGAGCACTCTGTCACCCCTTCTGCCATGTGAGGACGCAGTAAAAGGGGGCTGTCTATGAAGCATGGAGCAGAATCTCACTAACCACTGAATCTACCAGCACCTTGATCTGGACTTCTTAGCCTCCAGCAGTGTGAGAGAGAAGTGTCTTTTGTTTATAAGCCACCCAGACTGTGGGTTTTTTTATATAGCAGACCAAATAAACTGAGACATTTATCATTTTTTGTTGTTGTTGTTGTTGTTTAAAGTTGGAGGGAAGTTCCATCAACTCTCTACATCCTCAGTGATACCCAAAAGTCTCCATTTCTCCCTCTCTCATGTTTTTCCCCCTTACAATTTTTCTGTTAAAGAATTTGAGTTATTTGGTAGATTTTTCCAATATATGTTGTTTTTTTGTGGTATTCAAGTAATTTGGTTCCTTGCTTTTCTGGAAGCTTTTTTTCTAACTTGGTTCCCAAACTCTGCTCACCCCCCTCCCAGGCCTTCTCATTTCTTCCTCCCCTTTGTCTCTACCCTGCTGTATTATGATTCTACCTCCAGCAGCTTTTTCTCTGTTTGGAGTCCTGTTTAGAAAGGAAACTTGGAAGATTTCTGTTTAGAAGTCACTTGAAGATACATAGTATTTGTTTTTAGCAATTTATGGATGAGGGGGCCAGCCTTGGAGAAGTTGAATATGATTGACTCAAGGTAATACACTAATAATTGGGAAGATGGAATTCTAACTGTCGATTCCAAAAACCATGCCTTGGTCACTGTAATACACTTGCGGTTGTTCAGCAAGGCTTGTTTTTGTTCTTTTGTCTCTTCTCCAAGCCCTTACCCACTGCCTTAATCCTAAGAACTTCTAAAAATAACCCCTGATTCTTTCCCAGCTGCCTCCACGCTGCAAATGCCAATCTGATCCATTGCTTCACCAATAGAATACAAAACAAAAAGTGTTAAAACCTCTGTGATAAGCTCTAACTGCTCAGAAAGGTATGGGAATGGGCAGTATTTCAATTCATATTTTATTGCCATGGAAGAAATGCCAGCAATTCCACCGCTGGTGTTTGCTTATCTTGTGCCCTGTTTCAGCGACTGCCCATTAGAAATTATTTGTTCTAGCCTCATCCATCTGTTCTCTTTCTGTACTACTGCCGTTCAGTTTCACCCTTGTTTATGCTCATGCTGCCATCTCTTTATATAACGTCCTCCCTTTCCACTGTCATTTTAAAGCCAGATGCTTAGGTAGCCTGTTGTGTGAAGCCTTCCTTAGGTGGCCTGTTGTGTGAAGCCTTCAATGCTGAGTGAGAATTTATGGCTTTTTAACAGGCCTCACACAGTCATTGGAAAAGATCTATATCATAGCATTCATCAGAGTGTGTTTAGGTGAGTTATTTGTGCATCTGTCTGTTCTGCCAAGTTCTGAGTTGACCGAGGACTGGGACAATACCTTACTTATCTCGTAATCCCAGAGCCTCCACATTACTTGGAACATAGTACCTGCTTAAGTCAGTTTTGTTAGATGAACCCAGTTAGCATCGGTGAGATTATATTGCTACTGTAATACAAGTTTTAGCTTCTTGCTTAAAAAAACATACTTAACAATTGCATACTTGTTTTGTTTTTCTGTTTTTACTTATCTAATAACATACATTCAAAACTATAGTTACATAAGCATAGACAAACAGGCAGACAACATTTCGTTTTCCTATATTTGCTCCCAAATTAAACTTCCCTTTTGCATGACAGTTTTTTGAGAATTATCTGAGTGTGAATAATATTTATTCATGTAGCTCATCATAACCAGCAAAATTAAATATTTTAATTAACATTTGCAATCAGCTTTTCCTGTTTTAGGGTCTAGTGGTTTATATTCATTTAAACAAATTGAATTTTAGAGACAAACATTGCTTTTATAAAGCCACATTTAGATGGATTTTATTTTCTCTAACCTCGCATGCTTCATAAACTTACATTTCCATCATTCATTTATTCATTCACTTACTTAATAAATCTCATATGTATTGATAGCTAATAGCTGTCATCTCTAGATAGGTCCAGGATTTGCCCAAGTCAGGGGTGATGGACCTCTTTGGAAGAGACTGTGCTCTAATATCTTTAAGTCACAATAAGACAGATGTTTAGGACATTAAGAGACACAGACTATACAACAGTGTTTTACTGTTCATTTATTTTCCAATCAAATACAACCACAAGCAATATTCAGAAGTTAATTGAACTGCTTCTGGTCCTCCACCTAAAGGTCAGATTATTCAGTCATCCCAGTGGGCCTAGATTCCAAGTTACCTTAGTTCTCTGAATGACTGGCAATGATGAGTGAGGGTGTCTTACCTTACAGATGTGTTAAACAGTTTGCTGGCATAGAGATTCCTGTTTCAAGTGGATGATCTTCTCAGGGAAGAAATCATGGGTCTTTGGATGACATTGAGACTTAATTTTCTTACTTCACTTGTGATATTTCACAGAAAAATTATCTCTATTTTAAATAAAAATGTAACAGCAAACAATTTCTAGGAAACTAGAGGGTATTTGAGGTTCTTCTTCTTTATGGCAACATGCTGCCCCTAGTAGTGGAATAAGACACACAGACTTGCAACAAACAACAAGTGTTGGAGAGGTTGTGGAGAAAAGGGGACCCTAGTGCACTGTTGGTGGGACTGCAGACTGGTACAACCACTATGGAAAACAGTATGGAACTTCCTCAGAAAACTAAAAATGGATCTGTCTTTTGACCCTGCAATTCCACTGCTGGAACTATATCCTAAGAACACTAAAACACCAATACAAAAGAACCTTTGCACCCCGATGTTCATAGCAGCACAATTTACAATAGCTAGGTGCTGGAAGCAACCTAGATGCCCTTCAGTAAATGAATGGATCAAAAACTATGGTACATTTACACAATGGAATTCTATGCAGCAGAAAGAAAGAAGGAGCTCCTACCCTTTGCAACAGCGTGGATGGAGCTGGAAAGCATTATGCTAAGTGAAACAAGCCAGGAAGTGAAAGACAAATACCATATGGTCTCACCTTTAACATGAACCTAAACAACAAAACAAAGAAACAAACAAAATATAACCAAAGATGCTGAAATAGAGGGCAGACTGACAGTGACCAGAGGGGAGAGAAGAGGGAATTTCAGGGGAAAATGGGAAGGGTTTGCAGGAACAACTATAAAGGACACATGGACAAAAACTAGGGGGAGGGTGGTAATGGGAGGGAAGTGGGGAGGGTTGGGTGGGTGGGCTGGAATGGGAGTAAAAAGGAGAAAACTGTACTTGAACAATGAATAGAATAAAATTTAAAAAGACACACAGACTTTAGGGAGACTCATTCAGGGAAATAGGTACAGTGCACACAATCACTCAATGTGCTAATGTCACCAGCTTCCAAAGATAAAGGGAGGCTAGTTTCTGGTTGGTGTTGGTGTTGAGTTTTTTACACAAGGTTTAATTTCTCCAACATTGTCAGAGGTTTTCCATGAAGATCTGCCATAGACTGGGATACAAACCCAAATAATGCATGCTTCTTTCCCCAGGTAGTTTATTATCTAACTAGTAAAAACCAGTAAAACATATCACCAATGATTATAAAAGAATGTGGCAAGGTCTTCTGAGCCAGTAAGTAATAAGAATAGATGGTATCATCATGTATTTTAAAATGGTTTTGAAGGCTAATGTTTTCACAAAACACAATTTGTAGATAATGTGTTCTATAGAATAAAATTGTAAGTTATAATTTGGACATATTTTAATGAGTTTTTTTCTAATTTTTGTGGGATATATAATTTAGAATCTGAGAAGTTAGCAAACTCCCATAAGACACCATTGAAGAATTTTTTAAATCTAGCATTTCAAGACAATTTGCTGCAAGAGTAGAAAGTCGTAAGGACTTGAAACCCCCACAACATGGTTGTGTCTTAGTTCAGAGATCAGTGATCACAGTTCAGAGACTGGGGCTTTGAAGTCAGACACACAGGGCTCAACTTCTGTCTCCTCATTAATGGTATGACCTTGGACAGGTTACTTCCCTGCTGTAGAAATCATTTTACTTCTGTGTGATGCCTCAGAAATTACTTTGAGGATTAAAAACGATTATAATTGTAAACATTTATAATATATAGCCTGGCAGATAGCAAGCCCTCAAAGTACATTTACTATCTTTGTGTTACTAGAATAGTGTCCCTGAATCAGTTTTGAAATATTTCAAATAACTGTACATCTAGTACAGTTATTCTAGTCAAGGTAGTGTCAAGAGAAGAGTGAGGCAGAGGTGTTGCAAAGGGATCGTGGCAGGGCACCCAGAGGGGCTAACAGTCCAGTCCTCAGCTACAAGGGCCAGCACTCAGTTTTGCGAGGATACATTCTTGGTGATAGATTTGGGTTTATCACGAGATGCTTTCTCCTTCGGGCTCATTTTTATAGTACAGTTCACTACCTACAGCACTTTTTTACTATTTTATCTCCTACAAACCAGTTTGGTCATTACAAGTTTTCACTGTGGGCTCAGAAGTTGATCAAAGGAAATTACATTGCTTTGCGCACTTTGTATCTGAGCTGCTTAAAAACCCAATGAGGTCTTCTGACTCAGAAGCATATACTTTTCAAATAACTAGTGTACCTTTTTTTTTGGTCAGTGTTAAGTAAAAAAAAAATCGAACCAATCTTTTGCTTTACTTCAGTGTTCTTTTTCAGTGCCGCATGAAGTTCACCATATTAGTCTCCATTGCTGCTCTAACCATTCGCCACAAACAGTGGTTTAAAACTACACACACCTTCCAGCTCTGGAGGGCAGAAGTCTGACGTGGGTTCTAGTGGGCTGCCACCCAGGTGTCAGCAGGACTGTGTGTTCTCTGGAGGCTCTAAGGTACAATCTGTTTCTTGCCTTTTTGGGCTTTAAGACACTGCCTCTATTCCTGGCCCTCTTCCTGCTTCAAAGCCAGCAGAGTAACGCTGCCACCCATCTGTTGGTCTCTGCCTCTTTTCCTCCCTGTCTGATCCTCCTGACACTCTCTTTCACCGATAATGACCCCTGTGACTACATCGGGCTCATCTGAGGCATGCTGGAGTATTGTCCCCTTCTCTAGATCCTTAATCACATTTGCTAAATCTCTTTGTCTTGTAAGGCAATATATTAACAGGTTCTGGGGATTTGGGGGTGGACTTTTTTAGGGGGTCTTTATTCTGCCTACACTAACTACCTAGATAGTCTTTCTGTGGGTATGGCAATGCTGTTGATTACATAATGACACTTTTCACTTTTAACAAGGATGCAGTCAGATTTTCAGGCTCCTGCTTAAGTACTAACTCGGGAGAAATCTAGTTCTTTAGGCAGGTTAACAGCTCATCTTACCCCTTATGTGTTAAATTTACTAGTTCAACTATTTTTTATTGTTTTTCAATTATAATTGTCCCTGTTTTCTCCCTGTTACACTCCCCTGCCTAACCCACCTCCACCTCCCACACTCAATCCTACACCCCCCTGTTGACTTTGTCCATGGGTCCTTCTAAACAAGTTCCCTGATGACCCTTTCCCTTCTTCCCCATTATGCCCTTCCCCCTCCCTTCTGGTTACTGTCATTTTGATCTTTATTTTCATGCCTCTATTTCTATTTTGCTCACTTGTTTGTTTTGTTGATTAAGTTCCACTTGTAAGTGAGATCATATGGTATTTGTCTTTCACCATCTGGCTTATTTCACTTTGCATAATGCTCTCCAGTTCCATCCATGCTGTGGTGAAGGATTAGAGTTCCTTCTTTCTCTCTGCTGTATAGTATTCCATGGTGTAAATGTACCACAGTTTTTTGATCCATTCATTTACTGATGGTATCTAGGCTGTTTCCAGCACTTGGCTATTGTAAATCCTGCTGCTATGAACATATAGGTGCATCTGTTTTTTTGAATTGGTGTTTCACAATTTTTAAGGTATAATTCCATCAGTGGAATTGCTAGTTCAACTCTTAACTAATTTTTATTCAAGTTCTAATACTTCTTTTATTCACCAACTAGAAATCACAAAGATATCAGTAATACACTACTATTTTAGGGGTTTCCATCTATGAGGGTGAAGTTTGTCTTTTAAAATTGAAAGTTTCAGTTCCCTCAGACACTTGCTTCCATGGAACTGCTCATTTTCTAAGGGTGCTAATCCAGTTAGATATTACTGTCCCTTATATAGGAATCCCTTACATTTGAACAAATACTTTAATCTGTCCACTCACTTTACTGTATTCCTGCTTCTCATTGTCAGTTTGGGTAAATTATGCAACAAATTTTTCTTTTCGAATGGTTTTCACATATGGATACAATATTTTTGGATTGAATTGGTGTTATAGGATAGGAACTGTTATTATAGAATTTCTTGTATTGAACAGCAAACTATAGAGACAGAGTAAGCATCTTTTACCTGGGCGTGACTTCTAGTAGGTGTACAATATCAATGCATTTTATAGATCCTGAACTAATGAAAAATACTGCAATCACAGGGCGGCATGATCATGACAAAGTGAGGGAAACTGGGAGAAAAGGCTCAGAAGAAAGTAAATAAATATACGTTTGTGCTTTGGATCAGCCCTTTGAATAAATAAAAGTTATCTACACTGAAAATGAAGCAGATAGCTTTATATTATATTAAATAATTTAATAAATTGACAATATGGCTCTAAAATTATAGCATTAATTTTAAATTGTATTGTCAATGTCATTGTAGTAACTGTTTTGATTTTTCCATTCCATTATCTACTTGGGGGCTGTTCTGTCCAATTAAATATTCAACATTTGTAGTCTTAGGCCAAGCTTTGCCTGACAAGTTTATCAAAGAAATTGAAATCTTCTAAGATCACGTTCATGGAAGGCTAACTTTCAGAGACATATGGCTCTATGCTGTCTTCTCATAAATGTGGTGTTTGTAGAAGTTGTACTAACTCTCGGAGCCATTAAGCTAATGCATAGTATCTTATGGATACTATGTTTGAGATATTGTAACTTGGGAACTTCTTCATCACATCAATTCTCTTTTCACTAGAATATCACTTTTGCAGTGACTTTGGAGTTCTCTGAGATAACTGAGAAATGTCTGTGGCTAGAGGTGGCTGGAGAGATAATTTTGGTAACATAAAGTAGCAAGTGTAGTAATTTATCTTGGTTGCTTCCTGATATGCTATGTATCTTAGTTAATCATCATAATAATCTTGTAAGGTAGGAGCTAGTAGCTCCATTTTGCAGATGAGAAAGTTGAATTTCAAACAGATGTTTAATTAGTTATTGTAGGTAAGTTTTTTAATGAAATTTATGGCATAGCATTTGTTAATAAGATTATGTAGGTTTCAAGTGTGCAGCTCGATGGTACATCATCTGTATATTGCATTGTGTGCCCACCTCCCAAAGTCAAATCTCTGTCACCATATATTTGATTCCTTTTACCCTTTACTACTTCCCACCCCCTTCCCTCTGGTAATGACCATACTATTGTTGTCTGTGTCTATGTGTGTTTTGTTTTGTTTTCCTGTTTGTTCATTTGTTCTTTCAGTTTCACTAATATATACCACATATGAGTGAAATCATATGGTTCTTAACTAGATTTTTTTAAATTAATATAAACAAGTAGATCTCCACTGACCACATGAATATCTACTCTCAAGTGTCTTTCCACACCATTTACTCTGTCCACTTACTACACAGTGCTTTACTCTAAGTATTCTACATTTTATTCCACACTCAAGGTATCAGAATTTAATCTTCTTGTAAACCATACCTGTTATTTATCTAAGGCTACTGTTGCAATGTGCCACAAACTGGGTGGCTTAAAACAACAGAAATGTATTCTTTCACAGTTCTGGAGAAGTCGAGGTATCTTTAGGACCATGCTCCCTCTGAGACTGCATGGAGCCCGCTCTTGCTTCTCCCCAGCTGCCGTCGGTGGCTTTCAGTCCTTGGCATCTTTGGCTTGCAGCTGCATTGCTGCAGTCTCTGCTTCTGTCATCACACAGACACACATCTCCTGGTGTGTCTGTGTGTCTTCGCAGGGCATTTTCCTTCCTCCTCTTCTTGTAAGGACACTGGTCACATGAGAATAAGGGCCTACCCTACTCTGGTATAACCTCATCTCAACCAGTTACAACCTTATTTCCAAATAAGGTAATATTCTGAAGGTTGGGAGGATTTCAACCCATCTTCCTGGAGGGTCACAGTTCAACCCATATCACCATTTGTACCACATTTGGAAAATATGGGGTTATTTTTATAAGTTGTGTATTTTGACACTGTTTTCTCAGATTTATATTAAAGGATGTCACAAATAAGGATTGTATAAAATAACTATTGTACTTTCTATACATAAGTTGCTTCTCCAAATTTGTTTCAAGAACTACATGTTTTTCAAGATGCTTTAAGAAAAATGAAGTGTTACCAGATAACTGTAGGATAGTCTGAACATCATTACTGTACATTTTATGTAGTCTAGTGCACCGTAGGTTTTTAAAATCACTGAGAAGCCCTGTGTAAAATCAATTAATCTAATCCTGAATTCCACAAATATGTTTAATGTTGGAAACCTTTTATCTTGTAACAATTGTTGTTTTATACAACTATCTTGGGAAATGTTGAATTATAAGATCACATCATAAATGCTCTTGTCCCTTTTTATCAAGAACATGGGCAAATTACTTAAACTTTGTACACTTCAGTTTTTTTAACTGCAAAATTAGAATAATGGCAGTTATGTCATAAAAATTATTGAGACTATTAAATGAAATAAAGCAGGCAAAGTGCAGGATGCAAAATGGGCTTGATGCATTTATTATCATTTTGACTAGTATTATAGTCAAGTTTGTCACTAGGCGTTAATCCAGAGTGATGTTGAGATCCATCAAAAAAGAGTGCCGTTCTTACTAGATTAAACACAATTTTTATACAGTTTACAGAATAAAGAGATCATATATTTTACTCTACAAATATTTAAGCTCTTTGGTTGTTTTCTAGCAATACTCAGGAAACAGGAAAAAAGGTTGCATTAGAATCAGCTTACTAGGTATAATAAGAGAGGGAATTATGCAATACATTTTAGAAATAGTTTTGTGTAAATGATTTAATTAAGAAGGTCCCTTATTAAGAATACTAGTCACTTTATTGTGCTGTTAATAGAATGATGTCCTGGAGCCATTGGAATGTATACGCTGAGAGAACTTGCAATAAAAGCCTCAGAATGCCATGCTTTGGACTTCTGTGTGTTTACTTCTCTTGCCCCTTATCTCAGGTGACCATTGATATTTTTTTCTGCTTCCTGGGCCTTCATTCTATCACTTATTACAACCCTTGCTTTTTAAAAATATGCAATGAACTGGAAAACTGATGATGAGTTGTTTTTAAAATTATAAAAATGGCTGAAAGGTTTTTTTCTTTCCTGCAAATCTTTGAGCATGTTTCTACATGGTTTAAATTGCCAGCTCAGTGGATAACATGCTACTGCATTATGTCCCATAAAATGATTATTTTTGCATAAGCTAAAGAAAGCTCCTACATTGCCACTTCACCATCATTTGTTAGTCTCTAAATGCCCCTCTTTCCCCTTCAGTTCCCATAATTTCTCGGAATGAGTACCAACCTGGATACCACCACGCCTCTTTCAGATAGACCACCGGCGTCCAGTCCTGCCTGTTACAGGACACAGACTGCTTTCCCAGCACAGCTTTATGCTGTATGACAGCTCTGTCTTAGGGGGGCTGCAGACTATGCCTGGGTCTCTCTCGGATGTGTAAAAATGTAGCTCTATTCTTTGTCAGCCATTTTACTCAGAAAAATTCTAATGCTAAAAGGAGTGTTAGAAATTTTCCATACAGGTAGGTCTGCATGAATTAAAAGATCTTCATATTCATTTCCCAACTTAAAAAAAAATATATATATATAGCTCTTTCTAGCTGCTTGTGGCTATGCCATTTGAGGGAATCTTTTAATGTTTTGTTAATGAAGAGTTCTACTTATATGAAGTATATATGCCATTTATATATTATCAATTTTCAAAGAGCTCATAATATCTACACTAAGTGGGCAGCAATTAAAAGATGCCACAGAGACTTCATTTTGGTTTAATATTTCAGGGTCATGTAGTGAGTCAAGGTCATAGTTTTACCAACTGCCTTTTGACTATATTTGGAAGTACGGGTTAGTATTTCATAGACTGCTTGCCCATTCTTGTACTTTACAAATACAGTTTTATTTAATCTTTCATTGGCTTTATGAGTTTAGTTTATTATACCCTATACTGCAGACAAAGAAGCTAAGGCATAAGGACTTAACTTGTCATTCAAAGTAGATGGATGATGGGGCTGGGATTTGATCTCAGATTTGCTGGAAAACTCAGAGTATGTATTTCCTATTCTATTGTACTGATTCTGGTGACACAAAGGTAAAGAAAAATCAGAGAAGAGGTAAGACTGGATTAACTCTTACAAAGTATGAGAATTCGGTAGGCAATGAGAAGGTAGGAGGAAGACCATTGTGCATAGTGTGGGGTGTGGGATAGAAACTGAGAAAATAAGATAATTAGGGTTGTCTGCAGTACTTGAAGAGAATATTCGGATAATAATTGTAGGGTTTGATAGGAGAAATTTTATGTAGTGTTCACTTCAATAACAGACTGGAAAGCAAAACATTGTTTCAGTAGGTGACGGAGAATCATTGAAAGATTTGATCTTGGGTGATAGAATATTATGATGAAAGTGGTGAATAAAAAGACAGCATGGCGATATCCGTTTAATTGGAAAGTGGTAGACTTTGACACATTAAAATGAATTAGGAGTTTATTGTCATAATTGAGATGAGAATGATGAGAACTTAGACTAGGTTAATAAAATAGGAAATTTTTGAAGGCAGTCTCTTAGCAGTTGTTTGGGAGTGAAAGAGAAGAATGAGAGCATGATGGCTGCTGAAATTTGCATTTTTAATAATTGGAAGAATTGTGATAATATTGATTGAAGTAAGGACAATGCAAAGTACACTTTTGCGGAAGAAAAAGTAATGCACTTAGGGAATTGTGGCATTATGGGTGTACAATGATATGGGTATGTCTTGTGGGCTATTCCACAGATGGACCCGAACTCCTGTTGGATGAGGATTGAGGAGAAAATTAAGTAGTCATCTACATTCATTTAACATCCAAGATTTGTGTTCTCATGTTTATTTAGTTGTCATGCTTAATTAAAACATTTAACTACCCAACTTGAGCTCTTAAAATTAACCTGAGAACAGAAACATTTGTAAATACAATATGTAAATTTGAGGATGAAAATAATGTGACAAGAAGCACAGATGGGCTCTTCTTCACTGGAATCATGAATAGTTTTTCTTTGAAATTTTTTCTTCGCTTTTTTTTTTGTGAAGCTATCATTTCCATAGATATTTATGCTCTTAAATCCTTTTCTTAGACTTGATGTTTTATAGATCTTATTTGAGTTCAGAGAAGAGCCATATCTTTTAATACATAAAATTATGCTTTGAGCTTGACTGTTCAAGTTATATTTAACTCACAAAAATATTTATCATATACTCTGGATATTGTGCTGACTACCAAGACTTGTCCCTTTTCTACCTTAACTTCAGAACTGATAGCCACTGTATCCACCTCTTCATCCTTGGATGCTCTCCCAGTGCCAAAGAGAAAAAGGATATCCAGAGCCATATAAAGACAGCACAATTGTCTTAATCTACAGGAGACATGATACATTTTTCTACTGGCTGTAACTTTCCAAAGAAATGCATAATGCAAATGTTGATTTCAAAGAAAGCAAAGTTGCTAAAATAATCATGGCTGTCTTCTGGCACGGCCACCCATGGCTGCTACTCTTGTCCACTTGCCTAAAATCAAAACTTGCTAGAAGAATAGCTCAGAATATAAAGACATGATTTGAAATGAGAACCAGTGTACTAGTGCTTGTGCTGTGGAGGAAACACGCCCTTCAAAATACTCAGTTAGAGGAATAACAGATCTGACCCCTTGATCCAAAACTGAACACTAACCATCATTTGACTTTCTAGTTTTTATCTGGGATTAAGATAAAAATGGATAACATTTTTTTTCATGGCATTTGGGCTACTTAAATAGCATCACAGGGAAGAAAACATAAAAAAAATTAGAAGAGTGACACTAACTAACTCTGGCCATGTCTTTCTCTCCTCTTTTGTGACTTTAAGGACATGGCTGATTAGATCTTTGACCCTTGCTAAGAACACATTTTGCAAGTGACGATTTTTAACACAAGACCATGTATGATTCTTTAAAATCCTTTTTCCTTTTCGGATGGAACAAAAAGGTAGAAATCCAGATCAAAATTCAGAAGCCACATGACATTTAAATTTAGAAAAAATAAAATTGCAATTATTTACTTTGAAACATAATTTCATTAGGCTTTTCAAAAGAGCTTTGTCCTAGGAAACCCAAAACATTTTCCTTCAAACATTGCCAAGTGAAGGTGAACTGTGATTATTATGAAACAAAATAGGCTTTCAGCACCTGAAAGTTTGACCTAAATTCTCAGCATTTCGGAAAATGTTCAAAGTGAGGTTGCTCGACATGCTTGGTCACATTTATGTGACTTCAAACATAAAGTAAAATGTAAAATGATAGAATCTTGAATGAGTGTGAGGTAAGGAATTTCTGGAAATGCAAAACATGAGGATTTTTAAAATTAGATAGCCACTTAATTTATCTCATTATCCTGCAAGATATCTGTCAAACAGACCAGCTCCTGAGGTCATTCAGCTTATTTTCTCTTCTGGATTCTCTGTTCAGTCCTGAGGCAAAACTCGGATCCTGCCAAAGGGCATGCTGGTGTTCCAGGAGAAAGTGCATGCACAGGGTTTACCCGAGTAGTGCCCCATTTAAAAATGATGTATAGACTTTAATACAGAAATATAAAATGTCATACTTAGTTGTCCTCCTGGCAAGGTCAGACTCAGGTAGATATGGTTGCTGTTACTTGACAAAATTTTCCTGATTGGTATTGAAAAATATTTTCCCAAATATGACCTTTATATATAGAAATAGGAACAAAATATGAAATACATTATGAACAGAGCAAGGAATTTAGAACTGGGACTTTAAGGAAGGTTGAGTAGTAGGATAAAAAGCCACATTCATTTTGGCCTTGTGAGAAACAGATTTATTACATGACATTTTAAAGATGGCCATTTCTTTTCAAAATATCATTTTCTATTGAAATGGAAACTGCATGTTCCTCAATGACAAAATGATTTTGATTTTAGAGATTAACCAATTGAATCCTGACACTTCATAAGGATATAGAATTTATGAGCTAGTTGTGCATCCTGGTTTTGTAGGGACAGAATCCAATACAATATGGGGGAGGGGAGGCAGCTCTCCTAAAAGAACATAAAACAAATTATAAATACAGTATCAGTACAAAAGTGAGCGTACCTTTCACATGAGGCAATAAGTTGAAAAAATGCACATTTAAAAACATGATAACTCCCAGAAACCTCGCAAAATCTATAAAAATATCATAACTTAACAAATTACTAATTACCTTCAAAATTTACTTTTTTCACTACATTTTATGTCTGTGTATTCTTAGTGTCTTTTATGGGCTGAATTTTGTTCCCCTTGAATGCATATGTTCAGGCACTCACCCTCAGTATTTCAGAACAAAAATGGGCTTTTTCAGATATAATTAAGCTAAAACAAAGCAGTTAGGGTGGGCCCTGGCACAGCCTGACTGGCATCCTTCTGACGAGAGAAGACAGGACACGTGCCAGGAGACTGGGGACGTGTGTTCACAGGGAGAGGTGGCCACCAGCCCACCCAGGAGAGCGGCCCAGGGAGAAACCAGCCCCGCTGACTCCTGGATTTGGACTTCTATCTTTCAGACGGTGAGAGAATACATTGCTGCTGTGTAAGCCACCCAGTCGGTAGGATTTCGTTATGGCAGCCCCAGCAGTCTAATGCAGTCTCTGTAGCTTCTACCTACTAAAATGATATTGTAGCTTTCTCTACAGAAAAAAATAGAAAGATAATTCAGCTTTTTCTCTTATAAGATTGATTGAAATATGTATTTTATTACTGGGATGCATAAACCATGTGACTTTACACCCAGACGTGTTTGCTTTATGATCAGCAAAGAGTAATTCTGATAAATTCTATTTTGCTCAACTCCAACCCTTCCAAAATTATGCACTTATAAATATCTATTCTGCACTGTTGAGTATCTTGACAGGAAAGAAATTCAGTTTTAATCATGTGCTGATACATTTTTCATTTTCAATTTTACATTACAGTGTTTGATAAGTAAAAGAATTTCTCACAGACTAGCCCCTGGCTTCATTTATTTCCACTCTTGTTTCCCATTCACTGACCACACACACTTAGTGCTGGATTCCAAAAGACAGAATTATATTATGGTATAATCTTCCACCTATGCCTTTGTGTTACGAAGCTGAATATATTGTGCCAGCGGATATGTGTTCTTAGAAGTAATTTCTACACAGGGATCACTAATATAATGGAATCTACTTAAAGTCACTTCAGTGTATCCAACTACATGTATTCCTAATTCATCCTCCCTTAGCCAGACTCCTGAAGTGCTTACAAACATGGTAGTAACCAGCTGGCATGATGGAAGAAGATAGCAATTATAACCAATTGCAGTTAAATAATCTTTTGCAAATTTTATGAAAATCTAAATGTATATATCTTTCTAGGGCTTCTTGGGCCAAGGAGAGAGCCTTGAAGCTTAAGCTTCTCTGGTTAATTTGGCTTTGAAGACTCAAGGGGTTTGCCTAAATTCACACAGTGATTAACCGGGACACTACCATAGGTCTTTCTCTGTGTAGTTTTATTGTCTTTTTTAAAGCATGGATTTATGCATTTTTATTCTTTCTAATATAATTAAGTGTCATGACAGTGAATTTTAATTGTATGATTAAATACTGATATCCTGTTAAAGAGGAAATTGTTGGAATATTTGCATTCCTAGTTTACTGTTTATGTATCTCTGTTTAGCCAAGGTTTTCTGTGCTTAAAAAAGAAAATAAACATTTGAGGGTGCAAGTCTTAAATTTGGATGACACTACAGTGAGAACTCAAACAGCAGCAGGACTACAGTCTAAGAAGTAAACATGTTACCACCTGAACTGTCCTTTGTTCATTGCTCCTCTCCTTAACAGCTGTATGGTCATTCTCTACAGTCATTCCTTTCTGCTGTAGAGTTATTAAAAGCCAGGTTTACTTTACCTTTGTGAATTCAATTACCTTTGAAATTTTGCTCTAGACTATGGATTTGCATACTACAATTTAGGATTGAAAAATATGTTGGGCTCTAAATAACTAAAGGAATCTTTGTGGACTATCTTGTGCTTTATCGTGTGTTTCAGTTTGTGCAACTTCATGGTCCTTTGTATGAAATTATTTAGGGATGTTTATGTTGCTCTTGGAAATATGAAAAATAGAATTCCTTTTTTCAAGACTGTAAAAACACTGCAATGTCTGGATGGAGCAGTGCAGGCATTTTGAGTAAGAGGAAATGCCTACGGAGACTAGTAATTGCTCCCATTTATTTGAGATTTAGTGTCTTTTGTCCTGTGTTAAAGCATTCTACATGTGTTAACTCATTTAATCCATAAAGCAACATCAGCATAAGTAGTATTTCCATCTCCATTTCATAGATGAGAAGCCCAAGGCTCGGAGAGGTATAGTAACTTGTCCAAAGTGATAAACCCAGGTGTTTCTGACTTCAGAGCCCATGTGTGTAGCCTTTGATCTACACTGCCCCTTTGTCTTTGACAGTCAGTGACAGCTGTAAGAAGAGGTGCACCAGAACAACACACCAAAAACAAGCAAGGATGAAAACCACAGTCCTTCCAGAGAGTTCTAAAGGATTCATGATTCTCTGATATGGTGATTTTGAAGAAAAGTATTGAAAGTAGGAATTGTAAAGTCTTCTTTGAAAGTACTCAGTTCTGCAAGACTACAGCATTTACTTACCCTACCAAAACTGTACCTTAAGAAACACATGATCAAAACAAAATCATAAAATGTATTCACTGAACTAAAATAAAATAGCCGCACAGTGAATTCCCACGAGAAGAGTTGAGCATGCTAGGACAGTTTTGGGTGTGTCATTCCCCCTCCCTCCGCCCCGCTGTGCCCTGCTCCACCCACCCTGTCTCTCAGGTCTGAGCATGGGCAGAGCAACGCTAGAAGAGAAGGAAATGGGGAGGGGGCAGGAATGTCATGGTTTGGTTTAAACCTGACATCACTGTCTATTGAAGCAATGGGAAAGTAGATGAAATTCTATGCTTCAAAAGATTTTTAAATGTTTTATGTCTGATTCAGACACTCAACAGATGCTACTAGGTAGGCAATGTAGGTCTTTATTTTAACATTTGAAGGAACTTTTATAAGTTATTGTCAGAAATAAAATATGGGAAATTTGAGCCTATTTTCTTCTAGTAATAAAATAATGCAGATTTATTTGAACAGAAACAGGTATCTGAAATGTCAATTACACAATACAAAATGTACTGTGAACAGTAGATTTGGTAGTGTAGTAAATTATCTACTTTCTAGGTAGTAAGGACTCTTTATCACAGAAAAAATAATGCTGGGTTTAAGAATGATAGAGGGAAATTCAAAGTTGTTTCAGAGTCCATCTGAAAAGTGATGAGCTGGCTTAACTAATAAGGTAATATTTATTTGCTATACTATCTAGAGTAGACTTACCCCATCACAATTGAAGAGAGACAAACATCCTTCCTCTTGAGTTTGGGCCTTTTTCTTCTGTTGTGTGACTCTTTGTTAGACCCTTGCTCTGACTACATTGCCTTACAATCACCTTGTGAGGGAGCCTGTGATCCTTCATAGCATGTTTTGTCCTTGAGTCCCCATGCCATAGACTCACTGCTGCTTTATTACATGACCTACGTCCTGCTGGGGGACCATCACTCCTGAATTGTACTAGCTTTTTCTAATCTTTAACAATGGCCATTGGTCTTTTCCTCCCTTGAACCTTGCCCAGAGTAATTCTCCCACCTCTGACTCAGCTCTCCTCTGCTCCTGCCTCCTCTGTGGTCTTGCTTACATCCTCCGTCTCTCCCTGTTTCACTGGCTCTTTTGCCTCTACCTGCATTCAGACTAAAATTTCTACATGCCAACAAGTTTTTCCCCCTCCATTACTTCCATCTGAGTGGTGCCTCTTCACTGTTTACTTTATTACTTTCACTTGAAAAGGCCAGTTTTCTGAATTCTTTTAGTAATCAATTATCTTTTAATTCTCTACAATATGGCTTCTGCTTGTTCAATATTTTTTTGAAACAGTTCCATGGGACATGGACTGATTGCCATGATGTGCCTGTAATGTTTGGCAGGGTTAATCAGCTCCGTCTCCCCACCTGAAACTCTCTTCTCCTTTAGACTCTGTGACATAGTTGTGTTGTGGTTAACTGTATAGTGTCTAGACTTGTGGGTTCCTTTTCCTTCTCCTCTGTACCAGAAATATGAAAGCACTCTTGAAGGTTTTATCACCAAATCTCTTCTCACATTTGTTTATTGACTTAAAATCAAATCCAACCTCCTTCTCATGATCTGGGCCTGGCTACTTTCTCACAACCTTAGTTCATACTTATCTTCTTTGGCATTGATATGCTTCCATCACTCTGGCCTTTGCTCTGTTCCAAGAACCATGTGTGGTCTTTCCTCCACGGGCTTAGTAAATGCTATACCTGGCTATTCCCATGCTGCTGTTTCTTCAGGTGTCTGTTTTAATGACTATCTTATATAGAATTGGTCTGCTTTCTTGCTGCCCAGTGAAATCAGCTGTAAAGTGAACTTGTGCAAGACATCCTCTATAGTTTGTTCTGGATCTTTAATTCTGTGATAGTCCTAAAGGACCTAAGATGATAGGTTTGAAAGGCCACTGTAATGACCATCAAGTGAAATACCTTCAATATCCCTGTCACCAATCCTGTGTCCCCAGTTGGTAGAATATAGTCCATGCACAGTGGATTCTGAATGAATAAATCACTCATCACTGTGTGACTTATAATAAATCACTTCTCTTTGGACTCCATCTTTGATGTGTGTGCTTTAATTTTGCTTCTTTACTTTTTGTGAGAACTGGAAAAGAGAATCTAATTCTTTCAGGACTAAAGGTAGCAAGTATTAAAGAGGACGCATTACTCAGGTTACTGGGCACTGTCTTCTTGAATCTCTGAATTAATGGACTGCAGTGGTTGACATTGTATACTTACTTGCATGGAATAACTTCTAAGCATCTAGAAAAACAGATGAAAGTGGTTTGGCAGCTAAAGGCACAGCACTATATAAATTCCAGTTACTTACCTCAAATGTGTTATTTTAAAGACTTTTTATGACTTTTATAAAATGAAATATATTTCTGAGTTTCATTCTCTGAACCTAAAAATACATATTTTAATTTTCTATCAGTGATTTTTCTATAGGAACATGGCAGTGAAATGTGCCTTTTGTATTAAAAAATACATATAAGCAAAAGGAAATTTAGCTTTTCTTTTTAAATGTTGATTTAATTGTAATTCATTGTGCTAGAACTGTGTTGTAACCATAAACAAATTAATTCCATTTGTTGAATACCTAACTGCAATAAATTGTGTTTGAAGAAACAGTTCAAAATTCTTGTGCTGTTTTCTCACATAGTAAGAACATTTGTCAGCCAGTATATTTTAGTTCTAACACATTAGCCATAATAAATTCTAAATTCTTTTTTTCTAAAGAATGATTTAATTCCTTTTGTAAGAAAAAAATACAGCCTCATTAATAAAAAATAGATAAGCAATATAGAAACATTCAAGAATAATAATAAAAGTTATTTAAATGTAACCGCTCAGAAAATACTATCACAAAAACTGTGCAGATGACATTCTAGTCATTTCTTTGTAAGACTTGACTCCTTAACTTCATTTTTAACCACGAACATAAACTCCTATATACCAACTAATTATTGTCTTCTATGACTTATACATATGTTTGTATGTGCATGTCAGTGGGTGTATATGCTATACACAGACATATACATGTACTTTCTATCTATATATATGAATGTGCATAAATATATGTGCACATATTATCAATGTTTATACATATAAATGTCAGAGAAATGGGCTTAATATTTGCTACTTATGGTCAAGGTACTTATAAAACAATAAAATTTATTTCACTGATAGGCATCTGACCTATAAAATGGACTACTGATTCTTTAAATTTCTGTGGTCTCCTTTTTATATAAACTGATTAATTTAGATTTGGACTGATATCTTTATTTTATGTTTGATTAACAGCAATTCATAAGCTGGCTAAAAAACCCTGAAAACTTATGACTTAAACGAATTAAGGGTTTTTTAAAAATATTCATGTATAGGGTCTAGATAGAGGCACCTAGGAATGATGTTGAGGCCCTTTCTTGTCCCCCAGAACCAGACTCTTCCTGGGTTTCTCAGCCTCTATCCTCAGAGCAGGAACCTTCTCATGTTTGCAGATTGGCTGCTAGAGATTAATCACCAGGTTTTCATTAAAAGCTTCAAATCAAAGGAAGAAAAAGGGGAAAATGGGACACACCAGCTGAGCTGGTGCCTTTCCTTTGAGAAGCAGTCTCAACTTCAACAATTTACATTCCTACTCTTGAAACATGTCATAAGGCCATTCCTGGATGCTGGGGAAGGTGCTTCTCTTAGTAAAGAAGTGGGGAAAAAAAGACAATTAGTCTGAAAGTAGTAGACTTAGATATTTGCTTAGTGATTGGGGACAAACAAAAATTGACTTATATTCTTTTCCCTTTTGATGTTAATGAAATTGTTCTTTGTGTATTAATATCTTTAGAAGTTGCATGTTATGAGAAGATCCATAAAAAATGGTTAGGTTGTCTACGATTTTTGTTACCTGATTTTTAGGATAAATAAAATTACAGGTATCTCTTTGAATTCGACACATTTAAAAACCCTCCCTTGTTGTTATCAGGCAAACACTGTAGTTGGATCACATACTGACCCTTTATCCTTTCCTTTTTCCCACCTTTTTGCTGGTAGGGTTGGAAAGCTCACAGTTCTGGCTACTAGACATTGGAGGAATTTGGCTAGCAGCATGTCCAGAAAAGCTTTAGTTTCTTATTAAAGGGAGTGACTTACTTTTCTCTTCTCGGTCTTGCATAAGCACAGGATGCCTGAAATCTGAGTAGCTGTCTTGGGAACCTGCAGGACTGTTCATGAAGGAAAAGCCTAGGTAATCACAGATTTAAGCCCTATTATTATTGAGTTACTGGGCCAAGCCTCAAATATAAATGACTTCCTAATGTGAGAAAATATTTGTCATTGCAAGTTTTTCCATTATTTGTAGGTAAACTCCTGCCCAGTTTATGCAGTGTCCGTTTCTTTACTGAAACAAAGTAAGATTTTTATGTTTGAGACTTTGGCATAGTTTAGAATTATCATCAAAAGCCCCTAGAAGAAATGCTTCATTTATCTATAGCATGCATTCCATAGCAAACAGGCATTTGTACAAGTTACCTGACTTGAGGTCAGTGTGCTTTTATGTTGTTAGACAGACTTGAGTTTGAAGCCAGAATCTGATCTTGAGGAACTGAATCTACAATAGGAATAATAGTGACTACGTCATGGGGTTTTGTAACGCTAAATATGATACTATGGGAACACATTTTGCACAAACATTGGCTTTTTCTTGGAGCTCATGCAAAAAAAACCAAAAAGTTTTCTTCTTTTTTTTTTCTGAGTTTAAGGTGTTTTTTTTTTTTCATTTGTTTGTTTTTGAGACATATGGTATTTATGTTGGGATCATGCAATTTGGCAGCTCAAAGAAAGAAAGTACTTAAATCCCACTTCTCTGGACTGTGTTACTTGATCTTTCTGAGTCTCTGTCTTCACTGTTTCTTTGCTTGAATTAAAGGGCATATAAGTACAAACTCCCCACTAAATGAAGTGATATATGTGAAAACTAGTCCTTGCCATGCTATTGCTCAATCAGTAGATGTTATTTTCTAATTCACTTGAACTTGATACTCGTAATTATGTTTTAGAGAAAATATCTTATATTTTGAAATAAATGTCACTTTTAATGCTTTTTGATGACTTAAGAGAAAGTAAACCAACAGTAACTAAACACACAGAATAATTGCAAACTATTATGTTCTCTTGAATTCTCTATTCTCATTGATAAAACTGCATTACATGCTATCAGGTTCAAAGTGTTGGAGAGCTATAGATAATAATACTGGCATTATTATCTATAAAATAAATACCATTATTTTTACATTAATAATTCATAAGACTTTAATGTTCTGATAATTACCATTCAAAAACTCCTTTGCTCATCACAGTAGTTTTTAAAAACATTCTCACTTAAACTTTATGTCTGGATTTTAAAAAATTTGAATTTAGTATTTATAATAGGTAGGTAGACAAGATTTATATATATATTTTTTTTAGAGTGATCATTTAGTAGCTTCTCTGTTTTGAAAATATACGACATAATTAACATTACTGGTATAATTTTAATTGCTTATTTTGTGTGGGTTTTTTTGCATTTTTTTATTGTTGTTCAAATACAGTTGTCTCCATATCCACCCCCACTATGCTCTCCTGCCCCACCCACCCCTATCTCCCACCCTCAACCCTACCCCCCTTTGGCTTTGTCCATGGGTCCTTTGTACATGTTCACATACCTGTAGGTCTAAAACTAGGTAACTAAACAAAACATTTAAAAAATTGTCTAT
The DNA here is from genome assembly GCF_019186645.2 of Phyllostomus hastatus. NCBI lineage: Eukaryota > Metazoa > Chordata > Mammalia > Chiroptera > Phyllostomidae > Phyllostomus > Phyllostomus hastatus. The sequence goes on along the minus strand of NW_025333709.1, from coordinate 27,314,332 downwards.
TTTTTTGCTTAATTACCTAGTTTTAGCCCTACAGGTATGTGAATAACTGTAATGTTGTTTTAGAAATTTTTCACATTTTTTCCTAAGGATTATGTTATTTGCAAGACCAAATGTATGTTCTTCGTTTAACTTTCTTTATAACTATAGGAAAATAGCATAATGTTTGTTTTTGTCCTTACCATGTCCCCTTTACTGAAATCTGATCCTACATTTGAACAGCCAGCAAAGCTATAGTCTGCTGCGATAATGCTTCTGTGAACACCGAACTCATCCAAGACCACAGGACTGTCCTCACTACAACCAATGCTCATCTGTAGAAGAGGGAAAACTCTGCTGTTGTCACAATATGACATTTTTCCCTCATTTAGCGGCACAGTGTTTTCAGCAGGGACTGGGAGTCATTGTCAGCACTTTCTCAACTATGACTTAGCAGTGATAAGTATTCTTGCTTTGAAGGCTGAGAGGAAAGTGCTTCTTTGTCCTTATCTGTTCTGACAATCTGATATATTTAGCTTTATCTCATGAATATCATCAAATTATATTTTTGGCATTTCATAAAAATAGCTGTTTTTTCAGCTGTACAGAGCTATAGTTTATAATTAACTTTATATTGCAGTGTTCAAGAAAGAAATTGTAATGCATCAAGACCATCCCCTGCCTGTAAGCCAAATCTCACCATTTTTATTTCTCATGTAACCTGGAGAAGAAATTGTATCCACTCTTTGGCATTGTCTCAACTGGCTATTCTTAGCTTCCAAGGTTTTATGGTTTTATTATTTTATCATCAGCATGATCAAAAATACTTATTAAGCATTTTTTATGGTACTTATGTGAGTGAATCAGCTGCTAACCTTTAGATGCTCATGAATATTGGCAGAGGAAACCAAGGTGCTCTGGAGCAATTCAGTCTTCTCCAAGTACACTCAAGCCATTTAACTAAAGTTTGACTTTGAGGTCGTGAGTGATCTCACTCAATGATGGTTGAAACTGTAATGACAAGTAAAGCCTCAGCTCACCAGCTCAGCTTGTGGTTCTTTAGGATTTAGTGTCTTGATTTGCAGGTCATGTTCATCATTGTAGAAGGTTGCTGTAACACGTCCAAGACAGGAGAGGGCCACATGATATACCCATTTGGAGGACCAACTCTCTCTCCTTCCTCAAATCTCAGTGTCCTTTCTTAACACGCTCTTAAAATAAGGATGAAGTTTTAGTCAAAACCTATATATCCAATTCTATCGGTTAATGGAATGAGCACCAGTCTAAATAATAAGATCTACATGGCTTAAGAGAAGATAAATAGGGATGCTTGACCAAAATTTTTTTTCTTAACCTGCCTGCCCAAGATTCTGAAATTTGCACTATTGGCAAGACTGTAAGAGTCTTCTTTTTGGATCCTACTGAGGTTTGGCATAGACCTTGAAATTTAGACTACACCTGCTGTTTGGCTTTCGCTTCAGGCGCAGGTTTTGGAAGACTGATTTGCTAAATGTCATAGCTGTGTCAGTTTTGGCAACCCTGAACTCGAGTGGGATCATGAAGATTACCATGTGTAATGGTAATTCAAACAAAGTACAACGTTTATGTTGATTTTTAAAATCTGAACATGTTTCATTATTTAAAAATTTTAATTGTAAAATGTATATAACAAAATTTGTCATCTTTAATTATTAAGTAAACAATTCAGTAATGTGAAGTTACTCACATTTTTGTACAACTATCTCAGTCCATTTTGGCTGCCATAACAAACTACCATAGACCAAGGAGATTATAAAACACCAGAAATTTATTTCACACGGTTCTGAAGTCTGGGAAGTCCAGGACCAGACAACAAGCAGCAGGCAGATTGAGGTGGGGCCTAGGAAAAAAGGAACCAAGAAAGGCAGGAAAACTGGGAAGAATGAGATGGGAGAAAAAAATCCTGTCGTTTATTTTCTTTCATTCATTTATTCAAAATATATTTATTATCTGTTTGGTGCCAGGAATCATATTGGCCTTGGGCAAACACTGATGATTAAGTAATTTAAAAAAGACAGCTAAATTTATATAGTATTATCTATGGGCCAAGTCCCAGAATAAATACTTCAAAAATATTTAATCATTTATCTCCGTAACATCTTATGAGAGTTATTGTTTTTTTTTAAATATTTTATTTATTTATTTTTAGAGAGGGAAGAAAGGGAGAGAGAGAGAGAGAGAAACATCAATGTGCGGTTGCTGGGGGTTATGGCCTACAACCCAGGAATGTACCCTGGCTGGGAATCAAACTGGGACACTTTGGTTCCCAGCCCGCGCTCAATAAGAGTTATTGTTAATAGTCCTCATTTTATAAATGCAGAAACTGAAGAGGAAACAGACTATGTACAAATAGCCACGGAGTGGCAGGGCCTGGATTTGATCCCAAGAGGCCTTGCTCTGGAGCCCGTGCTGTTAATCACAACATTGTACTGACCCTTTTTGAGGATCTGTAGTCCATGGGCACTGTAATGACAGGGACGATTAATAGACATTTGTTTGCATGAAAAGCATGGGAAGATAAGGGAACAAACAGTAAAGATTTCTCTCTCCAGGTTTCAGAGTTGGGAAAGGATTTATTCCAGCGAAGGTGAGGTTTGTGCTTGCTCATGGTTAGGTGGAGTTCAGCCGAGTGAGGGTAGGAGGAAGGAAGCCGGAAGAAAGGTGAATCCTGCTAGAAAGACATTTGTTTTTTTGCATTTATGTTATATAAAAGAAACAGTATTTGCAACAGCTGCATCATTCTATATTATTGAATAAAAAAGTTTCCCTCCATATTTTACATGAGCTGCTAAAAGCTATCATGTGGATTTCAAAAGCCATTGATACAGCTGGGGTTTTAAATATAGTTGTGCTATAATAAAAGATAATGAGTATATCTCTGCACCAAGCATGCAACTTGTAATGGTGTCTCAGGGTTTTTTTGTGTTTTTTTGTTTGTTCATTTTTTTAAATTGAAGCAGTATCTCTGAAATGTGGCCTGATTTTCAGAAGTATAAATCAAGACACAAATCTGTGCCTGGGAAGACACTATTATTGGCTTTAAGACCTTTTCTTTCCAACAGAGAGAATGATGTTTATTAATCAGAACTTGCTGGATTTTGAATTGGGTTTGGGAGTAAAGTGACTGAAGGAAAAAATAACTCAGTTTTTTTCTACAAAAATGAATACACAAAGTGAATAAACAATGGATGTTCTCTTTTTCTTCTCGAAGGCTTTACCTCCCTTCCTTTCCTTTGAATGTCCACATGTTTCTGTAACATGTCTGCTCTGTCATCACCCGCTCCATAAAGCTGCCTTGACCTCTGTCTCTTTGCCTCTAGGTGGATCTGTAGCCTTTCTCCACACTTGTACCCGTGCCCTCATAATAGCTTTAGCATCACCGGTGCATCTTCCCTATAATTGCACATAATTCTTAGTACATCTTTTTGCATTTTTTTCTAAACTGTGAGCCCCTGAGAGTAAGGATTGTATTATATTCAGTATAATGGATTTCATGACAGTCTGTCCTTACTAAAAGACTGGATCACCTGATACCATTAAACTATTATCTAGTGGGAAATAATGCTATTTTAACCTAAAAGAGCCAATTCATGGCTCCCTAGAAATACAAAGATCATCACCAATATGCACTAATATTTTATCTTTTTTCTAAAACCTTTTCATGGTCAGGGTTGGCCTCATGTGTGCAGAATATAACTTGAAGCTCCATATATATTATCTAGAGTGGAAATTGGGAAAACCAGGTGGGAAAACAAAGAGAAATCACAAAGTTTAAAAACTAGGCAAAAATCTGTTCAAAGAATAAGGAAGGGAAGAAAACAGATTCATTCGGGTACTAACAAGTGAGATACACTCATTTCATTTCACTATCATAAAGATATTGTTATGTAGAATTTGTTACCCATTTTGCATTGTAGATACTAAAGCACAACAATGTTGTAATGCATAGTAGTGCTAACTAGAGAGAGCCACTCAACAGTCTGGAATACAAACTTGTTTGTATGAGGTCATACAAGTTTCCTTTCTTCATATAATATTTATTAGGAGTAAACTCCAATAGCCTTGATAGTCTTTGAAAAAATATTTTCAATGACTGTCTATATCCCCCTCATTTATCAATCCACTCACTCATCACCCACTTACTGAACACTGCAGTGTGCCAGCCAGTGTGTGTCCCAGGGATACAAGGCCAAGTTCCTATTGTCATGTAACTTATTTCCTACTGGCTATAAGGACATGACTTTGGATGCCTTTTGGCCATATTTCTACCTTGACAACATGAAATATTTCATAATCTAAAATATAGGAGAATATCAAACCCAAGTGAATGGTACTTCTTAACTATACATTTTCAATTCATTATGTCCTTTAAATGATAGATGAAATAGATTTGAGTTCTGAAATACCTAGGTAATTTTTAACCTAGACAATGTGATGAGAATTTGTGTAAATTCCAGGAAAATTCCAGCCAATGATATGATATGCTTATTTTAAAAACCTGCAAGTAAGAAAAAAATGCCAGTGAATGCAAATGTGCTCATCTGTTACCAACTCATATTCCTTTTATTAAAAAAATAATGGTTATCAAATAAGTTTAGCAAAACTCTAAGGAATAAGTGCTCTACAACTTCCTATCTCGAGCACATAAAATGCGTGCATACTGCTGGCAGGTTGGAATGGTTGCTGTCTCTTAAACATGCTCTTCTGATTTTGAGCTATAGAGACTAGTCATTAATGTTCAGCTCACTTATGTAGAAGGGAAAACAAAAGCTTTCCTTTGGGAATTGTTTTCTAGTGCACTAAAAATTACCTAAGTAGAAGTACAAATATTCTTAAAGAAGCTTAAGCGATGTCTCCAATCAAGTACAGAAATTATGTTAAGGGGATACTTCTCCTTCTTTAATGTATTTCTTTTCTAATACAGAGTCATTTTATGCCACTAAATATTCTAAATTTTCCCCTTAACTATAAAGGGACATTTTTATCCTGTATTCATTATGCTCATGCATATTCAATTACTACTTGAGCTGAGTCCTGGGTATAGAAAACCTGGGTGACCAGTTTACATCTAACTTTGCATGAACCAACAGAAGGAACTGGGCAGTGTCTATAACGATGACTCACTAAAGCCCGGTCAAGTGTAAAATCAAGTTAGAAGCATTCCAGTCCAGATACCAAAATGTATCAGAAGGTGAGATTTCTAGAAATTGCGTTTTCTTACCTTTAATCCTTTCTCAAAATATCATCACTGCTCTTTCTATTTAATTATGATATGGTTTATAGTTGCTTTCTCTGAAGCAAGTGATTTTGAAAATACTGAGGGGTGAAGATGAGTCCAGCAAGATTTATTGTTTGCTGTTTCTGAGCTTATCTCTTTATTTTATAATTTATGTAACAGCTTTCCCCCTTAAAAAAAGACCTGTTCCCAGTCTGGATATCAAAAGTCATATTTATCTTTCTGCTGTCGACTAATGCCAATGTAAAGGGATCTAAAGCACAGTGTGCCCTATCTGTACTTACAGTGGTTCTTCATATGCCAAATGTGGACCTCCACTTAATCTCACCAAGAAATAATTCTGTGTTTGAGCACTCTGCTGTTAGTTTAATGTCAAGAGTTTTCAGCATTGGCTGAATTCAGAGTATGGCTCGTGCAGAATCTGATTTGCCTTCAGAAAGATATAAACCAGACACTGATGAAGCTGTTGAAGAAGCTGTATGTGATGTTTTTAAAACACTGCTTTTATCTTTAATCTCAAAGATTGTGCATGACTGCCTATATCAGGATTTTGGCTCATTGCCATCTTGATAATGCAACCAAAAGATTTTCTTAAGAAAAAATTTTTCCTACTTTATCAGTTCATTTTTTTAGATCCTTATCACAATTTAAGGCAACATCCTATAGCGATAGCTTTAAAGACTGTATAAAGTCATAAATACCTTTGGATGATTGATGGTTTTTATGGTGTAATTTGCTGCATTTTATACATCCAACAGCTGGAAAAATATTTAAAAGATCAGCTCTGGCTGGAGTAGCTCAGTGGATTGAACATGGGCTGCGAACCAAAGGGTCGCAGGTTCGATTCCCAGTCAGGGCACATGCCTGGGTTGCAGGCCAGGTCCATAGTGGGGGCCACGCCGAGAGGCAACCACACATCGATGTTTCTCTCTCTTCCTCCCTCCCTTCCCCTCTCTAAAAATAAATAAATAAAATATTTAGAAAGAACTGAGTGGGCTTCTGGGACTGTTTGAAAATATATATGTATTTAAAAGATCATCTGCCTAGACTATAAAACTTATAATTTTCTGTAGCCATCTCAGAGATTTTCAATAATGCCAATTTAGATAATTGAATAGATAGTGGCATTAATTCTAATTTCAGGTTTGCTGAAGTTCCTCCCTGCCCACACACAAAAATAAAGTTGAATATTGAGAGAAAATACCTTTTAGTTTCATTTTACTGGTAGTTAAAATATTTTAATAAAATCAGTGATAGTCTCTTTATATATGATTCCTTGTTATAATGTTTACAGTACAAACATTAATGTCTGATGTGCTAAACTAGAACCAATAATGGAGGGGGAACCTCTAAGAACTCTGTTAGCTTTGACTCATAGATGGAGAACAGGATGGCAGCTAGCAGGTGGGCGAAGTTTAAGAGGGGACTGAGCAAAAAGGAGAAAGGTCTCATGGACATTGACAACAATGTGGTGATTGCTGGTGGGAGGCGGTATAAGGGTACTAAAAGGTAATGTAAAAAATATACACTAAAGATTAAATTTAAAAACACTGTAAAGTAATTTTGTTAGCTTTGAAATTGATTAATTTTTGTATTTATTCATGAAATGAATGATTTATTGACTTCAGTTCAGTCTGTACTGGCATTGGAACAGTAAGTAAAAACAGACATGTTCTCTGTACTCGTGTAGCCTATCATGAAGTAGGAGACAACATATTAATAAAATTTCTCATGAATTGCAACTACGGTAAGAGCAACTGAATAAGAGGGAACATAATACTATGCGATTGCAAAATAGTGGATTTCACCTAGTCAGGGAGGTCAAGTAGGACTTTGCCAAGTACTTGGCACTCTACTCACGTAGAGTAGAAGGACTTGAATAGGTCCTACCTGGAGTAGAAGAGGCAGTGAAGAAGGCCCAAAGAGCCTGTGGCGGAAGGGAAACCAGTCTGAGAGAATGAAGGAAGACAGGGATAACTGGAGAAGACTATGGTTCAGTGTGAGGCTGGAGGGGTTATTAATAGTCATCCAGTGGGGTCTTAGGGTGTTTTACCTTTGTCTTAAGAGCAATGAGAATTAGTTAAAGGATTTTTACAGAGGAGATTTAGGAGGTAGGGCAGAACGCATATAACATGATAGAATCCCTATTCTAAAGAAAGAACTGGAAAAAGGGGAGTGTATACCCATCATCTGGTTAGGGTTGTCTAGGATTGTGCGAATGAAAGAAGGCTAGTGAGAGAAAGACTGGACTGCTGAATCAGGTTTCCAGAAATTCGTAATGATTGTTTGCAATTCTAAATCCTGCGACTGTGAATTGTTGATACAACATTTATGATGATGCTGATTATTAGTCAGTGCAATAGGCTAAACTATATGGTCTCATGGTCTTCATAAATAAGGTCTCTGGTTTTGTTTTTGATTTTTTGTTTGCTTGCCTGCCACTTTTAGTTTTTTTTCTAAGCCTACATTCTTAAGAAGTATGTTATAAAAATAAAAGCAAAGATTCCCTCCCTGGTATACACATTGAAATCAAATGTACACATGCAGACAACCTGTATATAATTTTGTATCAATCATGATAGAAGCATAATTTTACAATCTGCTTTTAAATTCAATTTGTAAGCAAGATTATAAAATATATTTATACATTTTAAATGTTTTTTAAAAGATTTTATTTATTTATTTTTAGTCAGAAAGGGAGTTAGAAAAGGAGGGACAAAAAAATTAATGTGTGGCTGCCCCTCACATGCCGACCACCAGGGGCCTGGCCTGCAGTCCAGGCATGTGCCCTGACTGGGAATTGAGCCAGCAACCTTTTGGTTCACAGGCAAGTGCTCAATCCACTGAGCCACACCAGCCAGGACCAGAATTTATTTAATAATTTCCCTTTTGAAGAACATGTGTGTTAGTTCTAATTTTCCCTATTATACAAGACTGGAATAAATATCCTTGCATATAAATATTTTATCTTTATTTAAAATTTTAGATGAAATTATTGAGTCACTTGGTATACACATTTAAAATTTCAGTATATTTGTGACTTATCTGCCCTCCAAAAATTTTTAAGCAATTTAATATTCATCAGATTTGGAGATCATGTCTGTTTTACAATATCTTTCTCAAGAGTAAATAGATGAATTATACTCAGATTGTTATTAGTATGTTTTGTTATTCCAATAGGTTATGAATGATACTTTTATTGGTTTTGATTTTTTCAATGGAAAAAGCACTCATGTAATGGACAACAGTGTGGTGATTGTTGCGGGGAAGAGGGAATAAAGGGACTAAATGGTAATGGGAAAAATACAATAAAGATTAAATTAAAAAATTCATGTCATTTTTCTCAACAGTTTTGTGTCACATTTTTGTGTACTCATTTTATTTTAGGAATTCATTTGAAATCATTCAATGTTGTTAAAATATTTCAGTGTTTAATATAAGATATGTTTGTGGATTTGGAGTTCTTTCTTTTCTTATTATTCAGGAATAGTACAACATTTTTGGTGGAACCAGATGCAATTAACATTATAAACACACATTTTCCTTGATGCTGTTCTACAAAGCCCCATTTTTCTCAATAGTAAACAATTTGCAGGTGTTTCTTTCTAACCTTTTAAAAATGAATAAAATGTATTTTTCTAGAACCGTTATACAGGTTTACAGAAAAGTTGTGCCCACCACTGTCCCTGCAGTTTCTCTATTACTAACATTTTGCATTAGTGTGATGCAGGATGTGTCATAATTGATGAATCAGTACTGATACATTGTTGTCTATGCTTCCTAGTTTACATCAGGCTTCACTGTTTGTGTTGTACGTTCCATGGATTTTGGAAAATATATAATATCACATATCTACCATAATATTTGCATACAGAATGGTTTGCTGCCCTAAAAGTCCCCTGTGTTCCACTCGTACATCTCTCCTCCCTTCCCTCACTCCTTGCCTTAACTCCTGGGTGGCATTGAAATTTTTACCCATTATTATATTGACTTTTCCAGAGTGCCTTAGAGTTGGAATCATAGAATGTAGCCTTTCAGTCTGGCCTCTTTTCCTCAGCTGTATGTATTTGAGGTTCTTCCATGTCTTTTTGTGGCTTGATAGCTTAGTTTTTCTTACTGCTGAATAATATTGCAAACCAGAGTTGGTTTATCCAGTCACCTATTAAACCTCTTGGTTGCTTCCACATTTTAGAAATCATGAACAGAGTTGCTATAAAAATTTGTGTGCACGTGTTTGTGCAGACGTACCTTTTTAACTCATTTGGATAAAGTGCTGGATCATATGGTAAGGCCACGATTAGCTTTGTAAGTATCTCCCAGACTGTCTTTCATAGTGGCTTTCTCCATTTTGTTTCTCCACTGCTAACAAAAGTTTCCTTGTCCATGCCCTCCATGTCCTTACCGACATTTGGTTTTGTCTGTGGTTTGTATTTTAGCCATTTTAATAGGTGTCCGGCTGGTATCGACATCAGGTTGTTTTAATCTGCAGTTTCTTAATGATATATGCTGAGCACATTTTCATTTGCTTGTCACTTGAGTATCTTCTCAGGTGTAGTGTCTGTTAAAAATTTTTACCAATTTTTGACTGTTTGTTTACTGTTGGATTTTGAGGGTTTTTGTATCTTTTCAAAACCAGTCTTTTCTCAGATATGTGTTTTGAAAATATTTGCTTTGGCTTAGCTTTTCATTCTTTTAACAGTATCTTTCACAGAGCAAAAGATTTTATTTTGTTTTAATGAAGTTGAATTTAGTAAATTTTTGTTTCATGGACAGTCTTTTGGCATCAGATCTAAAAAAAACGACAGTCATCTAAATTTTCTCCTATTTTATCTTTAAGATAGTTCATAGTTTTATCTTTTACAATTAGTTCCATGATTCATTTTGAGTCAATTTTTATGAAAAGTGTGAGTCCTGTGTTTAAATTCACTTTTTCACATGTACATTTTTAGTTGTTCAAGTACCACAAATGTTTTTTGTTCGTGCTTCAAAACCTCAAACACCCCTGTGTAATTGATACTAAGTTATACGTTTGGTTATAGATGTAGGTATAGTTCTGAATATTTTGCTACTTTTCAATAGTTTGTTTGAAAACCAATAAAGTGATTTTATTTTATTCTAAAAGCCTTCAAGTCAGGATGCAATCGCTGGCAGGAGCACTTCCGTAATATCCAATTTTCATAGAGCTGGTTTGTTGTTTAGGGATACACTAAAAACTATTCAAAAGTTGGTGCATTGTATTCTTTATGAAATAATCCAGTGAAGGACATTTAGTTTTCTTCTGTGTCTTGGCTGTTGTGAATATTGCCGCAGTGAATGTAAGAGTGCACATAACACACAATAGATTACGGATGCATTGTATAGTTGCACCGCTAACATTTATATACTGTTGTTAACCAATGTTACCCAACTAAATCTAAGAAAAATGCTGTCTAATATGTCTTCACATATATAATTTTTTTTAAAAGTTGGTGAAAAGTTACAGGTGTGCCTAGAGGAGAAATTCTGTTTATTGTATCTTGCTTTTCTGTCTGGGTCCTTCTTAAAGCTTCTCATTTCACACGAGCCTGTGATCTCTGTCTTTGGTGGTATGCAGTGAATTTCGTTCCCTGATGCTGGAAGCAGGGTTTTTAGTTAAATGCTCTAGCTCCTCATCCATACCCTTGGAGACTAGCTGTAATCTCAGTATTAATATATGCAGGAATACATCAAAGATATATTTTTCCATATCCTCCTTTAACCTTAGAATAAATAACATGGGAGTATTTCTCCTAGTTTGTAAGCTTTGATATGACTTACAATGGCATAAAGGACATAAGAGTGCCAGTTCTTTAATGCTTCTCTTTAATGGTTCTGTGGTTTGATTGAGGAAATACTTAAAATTCATGATGCTTTCAGTTGATTTGAAAAAGAAATGTAGTTTTAATTTCTCTAGCATCTTGTTTAAATTATCATCTTTCATGTGAGTTCCTTTTATAGCATAAATGAATGGCAAATATCAATTTCAAGAATTATTTTAATTCACTTTACACCATGTTTATTTTTTGCCTAATTTTACCAGGTTATTTTAACCCGATTATAGAAACATTTAAAAAGTAAAACATATGGCTTAAATATTATAAATATATTTTATAACCCTATTAGTATTTACAGAATTATGTTAGGAATTTGCTGAGCTATTTCTTAGTATTTAAATATCTACTATTTCTTATTTATATATATACTTATTCTTATTATTGGTCTTAACTGGGTTAGAGTTTTAAAGAATTTTTTTACATTTACCACGGGAAGAACTAGCCACTTGAAGTTATTCTGGTATTCCCTTTATAATTCAGTAAAGGAACGCTGTAGCTTCTTTGTGGTATTACTTGAAAAATTTCTTTTTTACTGCATTTATTGCAGGTTTCCATTTCATCTCACCTGAACTGTTTGTTATAATAACTTCATGATATCCCTGACTTCGGTCTTCTCCTTCACTGTTGTGCCCCACACTCCACACAGTATTGGATCCTTCACAAACACGGCACTGCTTGTATTAGAGTAACTGTTCTGCATCACAGTGTAGAAACAGTATGGGTTCAGAATGAATACCACTTACTATCTTGGTGATTTTGGGCACACTTTCTAATCTCTCTAAGGTTCAGTGTCCTTAGTTATAAAATGGAGTATTATTAGCAAACTCATAAAAGTTGGGATTATGATGAAGTGAATATAATTCTCATTCTCTTAATACTTCTCACCTGCCTAAAGAATAAATTCCAAAAACCTGGAATACAAAATGAATGGAAATAGGGCTCACACAACTCTAAACACTTGAGTAACTCACTTTTTGTGGTCAGCATTTTAGCCAAAGCCCATCCAGAGATCTCCTACCCTGTCCTTGGCGTCTCTATTCCTGTCCCTCCACTTCTATTTATAATTCTGCTGTCTAGAATTTCTGTCCTGCCCACTCATTGAAGCCTACAGATTGACATGCCCAAACTCCAAGTCTGTGACATTGCCAAATCCAATCAAACGCAGCCAGCGTAGTGTGACCTTTCTTCTTCCTGATATTTGTAGGGCACTGATTTTTCCTTTCTTATGATACTTAGCAGTTACTGCCTCAAATGATGGTTACTTGTATACATCTTTTCTAAAACATCATAAGGTACTTAACATCAAGGCCAGTGTTATGCCCATGCATGCCGATGGCTCTTAGAATTGTATAATGGATACAAAGAAAGTTTTCAATAACCTATGGTGAATTAAGGTATTATTTACCTTTTCAATACTCATAATTATCCTCAGGATTATCTGTCATATGGATAATTTTTAACTCATTAAACCACTAAAATCTGGCATATTTGTATTCTTCCCATATTGGCCCAAGAGGACTTATGTGACCATTTCAACAATATAGAGTGCATACACATCACTGAATATTTGTATCGCTATTATCTAGAAAATTAGCTCAGTTGTCTAATAGCAAAAAAATTGTCCCCTAATGTGTCAGTTTCTGACAAATCTGAAACATTTTTAGTGAATACTTTATATTTTTAAAAAGTCCAGGTTATTTCTGACCCCAAACATCTGAACCCATACCGTTCTATTGTGTTGTTAAATGAGTATGTTTTTGTGCAGAACATGTTGAACAATGCCCGAAATAATGCTTAATATCTCATCATACACCATGAGGCTAAGAAAAGCATTTTAAATTGTCTAGTATTTTTCATATGTTCTGGCCAAGTGTTACCTAAACCATTTCTGACAGGAAGATAACCCTTCTAGTCTTAATTACCCCAGGGGAAGTTGGTTTCATAGCCTCCCTTATAAAATAAGGATCTTCACAAATGAGTGTGGTAAATGAACCCTAGAGCTATTGCAGTGCCAGATGAAATATGTCAGTGAGAAACTTGGAATGAGTAAGATCAAGGAAAAAATTCTCACCTTGCCTGAGATTAGGTAAGCATAAAGCATATGTGAGGGCTCTTAATGATGCCTCCCAGGAAAATTCTGCTTTGAGGGAGAGAGTGAGGAGATAATGAACTGTGATGGAAGGGGAGAGGAAAAGAGAAGAGCATCTGAGAAAACTAAAGCCGAAATATTGAGAATTGAATGGAAAAAAAGCCATGTGGAAAGAAATACTCTACCTATGAATAAATGAAATAGACAAGGCACAGAAGGGTCACCAGATAAGAGGCTTTCCCAGATTGCATCTGTAAGAGATATTAAATGTCTATTGATATGAAGCTTAAAAACTGTGACCTGTGAATTTATATTGTCTGGTCAATCTTAAAAAATTTAAAATCTATAAATACTAAACCTTTATGATGGCTTTCCTCAAAGGATTCCTCAAGGATTTCTCTGCTTTCACTTTGGTTAATTTTTTAACAAATGAATTAAATATAAGAATTGCCTTGTATTCTGTTTTCTTGATACTCCTGGCTGTTTGAAAAAACAAACAAAGCTTTGATTCATTTAATAAACACTTGTTCATAGTTCTACCTCCCGAGACACCCAGCAGATGTAAGGGTAATTAAAACCATCCACTAGCATAGTTGTTGTTTTCCTTCTGGCAGCTCCAATTCTATTGTATTTGTCTGCATCTAAGTTTTCTTTAAGAATTTCATGGAATTGTCTGTGAAAGATAACTCAGTGACCCTGGATGGAACTAATGGAAATTGGGGTATGTTCACTAAGTGCGCAAAGCAGAACAGGGAGCAGGACTTTTAAAAATTCTTTTTATCTTGCTGTTTAGGCCAGGTGTACAGAAAGTAAATAAATATGTTCTAGTTTCTTAGAGAATTTGGATGGCATGCATGAAACAATCTGGATAATCTACCTTTTCATTATATTTTTAGAATAGAATAGTTTATTGAAATATAAAAGTAAACATTAGTTGTTGAATTGCTGTTAACTTCTATCTACTGAAAAGAATTCATGGAAACATCCCCAGCCCCCTGTGTCCTAGGGTAAATAGTTTTGCTCTTGAGAAGTATGGATATGTTTCTGTGAGTCTGTGTCAGCATAACCATCAACCCTCCTTTTAATCTTGCCGAAATGATTCGTTATGCCTCATTTTTTAAAAAGTCACTTGTGTATATATTTTTACACTGTAAGAATAAAAACATAATCTGGTTTGTTAAAGGATAATGTCCCAAAGATATTCAGGAGAGGACTACATGCAATTTTTAAATAATAAATCACTTATCTGTTTTCAATCTTGCAGTATCTGATCTTGATCTGATCAGCACTGAATTTATTCAGGATAGTTTTTCGTGCTAGAAATATTGTCAAAGCCTAGAGAAAAGATAACTGCTCTACCTGGGCTTACTTTGAATTAAGTCTCCAAAGCAGTAAGAACAAAAGAAGAGTTGAATAACTAAGGAAGTCAATGGCATTTGGAATAAAATGAGTTAATGATGTTGGGTGTTTTGAATTTTATTTTACTGCAGTGCAGAAGAATGCATTTTCCCTATATTTTATTTCCTTCTCAGTCTCGGAGGTACACTTACTATCCAGCCTACAAATACTTGATGCCAGGGTTGATCATTTGTTTTGTAAATGACATATTAAAATCTTAATTCATTTTATTCCAATGACAGACATTATCTTGCCATTAATTTCAATAAAATATCAATACAGTAAAAAAGTCATATAATTCTTTATGCTAGGGAAAGCCAGTTAGTAAAAGCGGAATCTGTGTATTAAAATCCTGCATGGTTCTAGGCAGGAAAATCAAAACAAAACAGACATGTAAAAATTAAAATCCAGCTCATCAATATACATGGGACTTGGAGCTTTTTAAAAGTTATAATTTAGAGAGTAACATTTCTCATTTTATTTAATTTTCATTTTTTTATTTTGACTGTTCTTGCTAGAGCATGCATTTAGAGTAGTCTATAAAGCAAAATTATGTGAATGATTTAACTGTTGTAAAGCCAGCACCTGTGCAACCGCATCTGGGACGGAGCGTGGACCTTGGCCCTCTCAATCCCCATCTGTGCTTCAGTCTCCAATGAATTTCCATGTTGATGTTGTTAGTTATTTACTGGCTAATTTTCTTGCTTTTTCTTTAGAGTTTTAACTCCTAGGTATGCATCCCTAACCATTTTTAGTTTACCATTATTTAAAAATATAGAATGTGTGACCAGCTTCTTTCCCCCACCATGACGTCTGTGATATTTAGTAGAGATGTTTCATGTACCTGAAATTTTTTCATTTTCACTGCTTTATTGTATTTCCTCTGTGGCTCTTTCACAATTTTTAAATCCATACTACCACTCTGGACATTTGAGTTGCTTTTATTCAGGTGTGGAACTGCTAGGTATGTCTATTTTCAGCTGTAGTACATAATGTGGAGCTGTTCTCCAAAGTGGTGTAACTATCCACTCCCATCTCCTGTGTGATATTTTCCCACTTCTTCACCTCCGTGGTAGCCTTTGGTATTTGTCAGGTTTTTAAGTTCTACCCACTGTGATTAGTGTGTTTTATTGTCTTAGTGTATTATTAATTTATTCATCTGACTAATTAGGTTGACTTCCATTCGGCAATGGTTGATATATTACTTTAAATTTCTTGTCGCATTTTTCATTTGGGTTATTTTTTCTTTTTCTATTGATTTGTATGATTGACACATACACACATACAGAGCATAAAAGTCCTGTGTTGGTTATGTTTTTTGTAAATTTCTTCTCCTACTGAGTGGTTTATCTTTTGGTTCTCTTAACACTATCTTCTGAGAACATAACTATTTTTATGTGGTCCAATTGATCAATCTTTTTCTTCATAATTATTTTGTCCTGTTTAAGAAATCTTTCCCTGTCCTAACATAAATATACTTTTCTATATTTTAGAAGCTTTATTATTTTGCCTTTCAAATTTTTCTCCATAGTTTACTTGGAATTGATTTTTATATATTTTGTAAGGTAGATGTCAAATTATTTTATCCCTAGAATTGTCCTACAATCATTTTTGAAAATGTCTTTTCCCTCTATGTAAAGTGGTAACTTTGTTTACACAATGCCCTTATATGAATGCGTCCAGAAATGAACTCTCCATTTTGTTTCATTTGTTCACTACTCTGTCTTCGTGCCATTGACACATCGCCTCAAAATTGTGTTTTCATAATAACTCCTGATATCCCATAGAGCATGTCTTTCTGCCTCACTCTTCCTTAGCTATTTTTGGTCCTTTGCAGTTTCTGAGATTTATCTTTCCACCCATGCTGTACACAATGGGAAAGAGAGCAGAATACAATTCCTCAAAGAAAAATGGGGTGCTTTTTAAGAAGGTTTGAATGTTAGAGAGCAAAATCAACAAAAAGTCACTCCTCCTTAGAAATAATAGATGACAGTTTGGCACCCACCAGGGGGTGCTGTGTGAAGTTTAGTAGTAATGCTGTTGTTAAATGTGGGCATGTAATACAGAGGATTTTGGATCCACTATGTTTCTCTCTTCTATCTGTCTATCATCTATCTATTTAAAGGATTTATATATATACATATATATAAATTGATGTTAGTGTGTCAATACATGATACTTTATAAAAAAAAAGCTCTAGCGAAGAGAGGATTAGAGAATTAAGAAGTTGTCTTGGTGTAACAGTTTTTAATTTTTTTCATAGACGCTTGTGTTATTAAAGGAACTCAGAGAAATCTACCCTATAACTTAATTTCTCCAGGAGTTAAAATAAGGTATATAACTTGTATTATTTTTATTTTGACAGAGCAATGAAATCCAGTTAGGGTTGGTACTTAACCCTTTTTTTTCATCCCCAAGGGCGCCCCCAGCTTCAGCTGTGTGAGTCACAGAAGGAGCAACTCCCTGTGCGGGTGTCCAGACGTGTTAAACTTGCGGAGATTGATTGCATTCAGAGTAATGTTTGTATGTGTGCAGGACTAAATGGTAGAATGGCACAGCAGTCTCTTATACTTCCAGAAGACTTCGGAGATCTTTTAGTTCAATCCTTACCTGAAGAAGGAGCTTGGCCTGTATACCTCTGGAATACAATTGCCTAGTATCCATTCAGAGCTTCCCAGGATGACAAATGCTGGTCTCTCAGAGAGCCTTCTCCATTATTAGGCAGTACTAAAGTCACTTTCTTCATCAATTTTGTAAGGTTTCACCACTTTACTTACTTTCTTATCACCTTTTTTCTGCAGTGATTTTTTTCATTCCAAAATCACTACCTTTTTAAAAAATTTATACAGGTAGTATTGTATAAACAGGAAGTGAAAGCTTTGATGTTTCTTCTGCTGCTAAAGTAATTTTCCCCCATGTTAGCCCCACTTAGCTGTCTAAGTTTAGCCTTCTGAGGCAAGAGATGCCTGTCTGTCTATTTTCTTTTCATGTGACGACACTGCAGGTGGTCCATCAACAGCTATCATGGTCTCCTTAAGTGTTTTTTCCCGTTTTATGTGCCATGTATTTTTGGTTGTTACAATACATGTGTTAAGTATAAATAAGGTATCTTTAAAAGAGAAAATGGAATTGTTTAATATGCTTTCATAGTAGCACTTGTAAGACATTTGTGGAGTTTGATGTTATCACTAAAATTCAGGACAGACCTGAATAGACTGGCTTGACATTCTGAATTATGTTGCAGCTACTACTGAATTTTTACTTGAATTCTCAATATGAATGCCTGTCAGTAGAGTATATGTACACAAATGCCATTTTTGTTAAGGACACTGATGCCATAGGAAGGAACTTCCTTCCTTTAATTTATCATTAAAATATTATATGTTTATTGTAAAAGTTTTCTAAATAATAAAAATGGTAATCATAACTCTCCTTTTGATAAAAGACAAGCCAAAGGAAGCATTACTTTAATTTGTAAACTCACTGCATTGAAAGGTTTTTAGAGGGCCTGTGTCAGTAGTGCCTCACCTTCTTGATAAAGAGAAATGCCATTTCAAGGCCACATGCACAGAATCAAGTTCCCATGTAAACAGCTAATAACACATATTATCCACTCTTCTAAATAACAAAGAGGTTTTTATTGAGTAGACAACAGAATAATGGAGGTAAGAAAAAATGGTTATGCCATTGAGATACATTTTTAATATATTTTATTGATTATACTATTACAGTTGTCCCATTTCCCCCTTCACTCCCCTCCACCCTGCACACCCCCTACCACCCATATTCCCCCACTTTAGTTCATGTCCATGTGTCATAAGTTCTTTAGCTTCTACACTTCCCATACTATTCTTGCTCTCCCCCTGTCTATTTTCTACCTACCATCTATGCTACCTATTCTCTGTACCTTTTCCCCCTCTCTTCCTTCCACCCCCCTGTTGCTAATCCACCATGTGATCTCCATTTCTGTGGTTCTGTTCCTGTTCTAGTTGTTTGCTTAGTTGGTTTTTATTTTTGTTTTAGGTGTGGTTGTTAATAATTGTGAGTTTGCTATCATTTTACTATACATGTTTTTTATCTTCTTTTTCTTAGATAAGTCCCTTTAACATTTCATAAAATAAGGGCTTGGTGATGATGAACTCCTTTAACTTGACCTTATCTGAGAAGCACTTTATCTGCCCTTCCATTCCAAATGAAAGCTTTGCTGGATAGAGCAATCTTGGATGTAGGTCCTTGCCTCTCATGACTTGGAATACTTCTTTCCAGCCCCTTCTTGCCTGCAAGTTCTCTTTTGAGAAATTGAGATACATTTCTTAACATTGCTCTCTTACTTGTATAATTTGTAAGAAAATTCTCACAGTATATAACTATTAAGAAACATGTTTTTAAAACACTAATGCATATTTGTATTGGTAGATATACCCTGCAAAAAATAACTGCTTGTTTTTCCATAGCTTGAATGTTCTAAAAACTAACTCATCTTTTCTGCTTTTAATGAGCATATTGGTTTTTTGATTGTTTAATAACAAATAATATTGCAAAAACATCTTTGTGAATATTTCCATAATAGATTCCTTGAAACAGAATTGCTGGGTTCAAAGTATTTGATTTCAGCTTGGACATACAAGGTCAAATTGTTCTCTGATGGCATTGTGGTTCCACTCATACTGGCAGCGTGTGGCTTCTGACACTCATTTCCTCACATTCTCTCCAACACTGAGTAATAGTCGCAATCTAATAGTTCCAATCTTTTTATTTTGGGAAGATCGATAGTCCAAAAATGACATCTTGTTTTAATCTTCAGAAATGTTTGTTAAAGAGATTATAATTTGGGACCATTTTAATATCTTTTCCTGGAAATATCCTTTCCTCATTTTTAATTGTATTTGTCTTTTTATTATTAAATTATTAGAACCCTTTTAAAATTAGGACTGTTATACTTTGCCTATTATGTATGATGCAAATATCTAACTCTATGCGGTATTTGTTCTTTAACTTTGTTTATGGAGGTATTTCTTGCAGAATACGTTTTTTCCCTATACTTTTAAGCTTCTCTTTTACAGATTATGATTTTCCATCATGTTTAGGGCAGCTTTTTCTACCCCAAGATTATAAACTGTTATTCTATTTTTTCTCTTTTTTATAGTATTTATTTTTTAAACTAGATGCCAAAGCAGAAATAAATGGAATATAATAATCGTTAATATATATTATGGGGTGCTTACCGCATGGCAGGGAGTTTCCTAAGATCCTTACAAACCCTAATCTATTTAGTCTTCAAAACTATCAGATAAATTAGATTTGCCCCACTTGGTGGATAAGGACATGGAAACACAGAGAGATTAAGAAACTTCCCAGAAGTCACTCAGCAGGTTGGTGGTGAGTCAGGAATCAACTGTCTGTAGTCTGCCTCTTGAACCTGCCCAGAAAACCATAATTAATTACTCACTAAAAGAAATTAATTACTCACTAAAGAATTACATTTGAATATCCCTTTGTTTCCATTACTTGATTGCATTCTGTGGGGAATAGAGTAGAAATTTAAGTGCTCTTGTCTTTTTACATGAAATGCAGAACAAAGAAAAGTGTGTAGTAACATGAGAAAGTAAAGCAAAACAAATTATTAGATCAAACAATCAGAAAACAGATTGTGTACTTCAGAAATGAGAAGCTCTTGGTGATAACATTCATTGGTTATATATAACAGAATTTTGTTTTTAAATGTCCTCCTTACCTCCCTCTGAAACATCAAATATATGTTGAATCAAAGAGGAACTTTGGAGGAACAGAACTCAGTTGTTTGGAATATTTTTTAAAAGCCTCGAATAAGAAAAAAATATGATAATTCAGCCCAATACATCATAACACCTTAGAGATTTTCTGAAATCATCACTTTATCTTAGCAAAGAACAAAAGAAACTCATAGAGGAAAGTGATGTTTGCATGGCACTTGGCTGAGGTTCTGGGACACGAACTCAGTTCAATAGCTCCTAAATCAGCATACTTTCCACTGCCTCCTGTTATTCTGCTACATATTGTTTATGTTGTAGTGACCTTGACTGAAATAATTTTTGACCTGCTAATTAAGCAGTGACCCTCCATTGAAATTTTAAGTAACATGTTTATGCTCATATAAATTACAAGAGTGTGGCTTCAAGGGGGTGGGGTGGGATCCCTGACCTTGGGAAGTCCTTCCTCTATGGATTTGGTAGAAATTTCCAACTCAGTTTCATCTTCTATATTTAGATACTTCAATAGCATTCAAGGTTACCATAAGAAACTATTTCTGGCACTATTTATTTCCTCTCACCTATTGTTCTTTTTTTTCTTTTTTCACTTGACTGCCAACTAGAAAAAAAATAGAACAGATGAAATCCAGAATATCTATATAAAGAATATTTAAATGTTTAGACAGGATCTTGAATCTTATGCTTGATATAATTACTACTTTCACATTTTCTCTGAGTTTGATGATATTTATTTTGATTGTATTTATTCAAATGGAAGGTATAATGTAACAAATGATACATCTACTTTCACATATATACAGAATGTGATTTTTTCCTTTTTCACTTTTAGGTAAGTTACAGAATAGTGAACTGCTCCCACTCACACCCTCTCCCTGATATCCTCTATTATGCTGATTCCTTTGAGCAGAGTCTCCTACATTTGAACTTAATATCCTTGTTCCCATTTGGTAAGGAATTTGCTTTAGGAGGGGAATCCTTTGCCATTAAATAGTGGTGGTAACTGACCTGTCCACAGTCAGAAATATTCTTGTAACACATTTCAGCTATTTGGTCTTTTGTGTTGAGAGCAAGGATAATTATTTGATGGAATTATGTGTCCTTTGGATTGATCTTAAGAGCAGAATAATGCTGTATTCATTCATTCATTCATTCATTCATTCATTCACATGTATTCCTCTGAGCTGGCAATGATGGAGGAAAACAGGGAGAGGGAGAGAGGGTAGGCTAGTGAAAAAAGGACAAGGGCTGGACCCCAGCACAGTCTCTGAAGTCAGGCTGCCTGAGTTCCCCCACTTTACAAGTGTTGCATTTGTCAAATTATTTAACCTCTTTGCTTCTCAGTTTTCTCATATTTTAAAGGAGGACAGAATGCCATGGCAGATGTTAATTCAAGTATGTAAATAATAACTTTTTATGCCTTTATCTTGAAGAGGTTTTCGTTTTAAATGTCTTTTTTTGAGATAATTGCCTTTAGGTTGAGATCTATGGAACATAGCATGACATCTAAGAAAGGAAGCCATACATTATCTACAAACCATACAGTTTACACAAATGTATTAAATTATCTACATTTTATACTGTTCTAAGCTTTCAAAATATTGTTTTAAAAATGGGATTATTGAGTCTTATGACAGTTTTGTGTCATAGCCATTATGGTCATTCATATCCTCATATAGACAAGGACTCCTATTTGAAGCTCCAGAAACCATGAGCAGCTAAGAGAGAAGTGGAGCATGCATCCCATGTATTCTAGTATATTGCTCTTTGTATTTGGTACTTCCTTCCTCAGGGTCTAGGCACTTGGTAGCAGGTAGACAAAATAAAGATTTAAGAGCATGATAAAAGATCTATTGATTGGGGTAATTACTCTTTAATAATTGTTAACTAATAATGCTTAGTGTTTTTTTTCTCTTTTTTGATTTTCAGGGAAAAATAAATTGGTACAAAGAAATGTAAGGGGAGAGAGTACCTCTGTTATTAACTCAGAACCAACTGGTTGAGATTTTTAGGATCTTAATAAATTTTAGGTAAAGTAAGTAAAGAGGTAAAAAGTGAGGGGCCATAAAGTGAAGTCATTAGACATTCTTAAGCTGCCATCAGAAATCTGAAAATTATGGAGTCTTGAGAGTAAGTTAGAAGGATATATACACCTGAAGCATGAGGGGCAAAGACTGCATGATGAAACTCTCCACAGTCTACCCATATATACATTGGATGTATATACATACGGTGTGTGTTCATGTGCTTGTAATTAAACTTGGGGTAATTATACCCCAAGTTTAGAGTGACCAGTTTGCAAATTATTTTTGATGATAATATTCAGATTTTATATTTCTTTGACTTTTCTATAAATTGTATTATTTTCTATACTGTGAATTTTCTTCAATGATTATATTTAACTTTTGGTAGCTTTGTTCATTTGTTAAATATTTTAAGTAACTACACTGTGCCATACAGAATACAAAGATGAATAAATCACATTCTTGGTTGGAGACTGATATTATTGAATGGAAAGAGTGCTAATATGGATTTCTCAATTGACAATGTTTATGCCCTCAACACGTAGATCAAAAATTTTCTCTAACACACTGGATGATAATTTATTCTAGTTATATAAATATTCTATTTGTATGAGTCATGTTTGGTAATTCTGACAGAAAAAAAACAAATTTGCTAAGAAATAAATGAAAACAATTTCTCAAGGAAAACCTATTGCCAAGTCCATGTAGGATTATAATAGAGGAGAACCACCCATAAGGGCAGAGATTATTTTTTAAGTTATTTGCACAGTTGTGTTGCCCAGTTAATAAATTTGACATCAGAAAATATGAGCAGCAAGAGCAGAGTTACTGGAAGCGGAAACACCATATCATGGTTCCTAATGAGGACAAGACACCAGAAGCAACATGCTCAGCAATAAAGCAAATGTTTTCATCAATCTCATTAACTCTGGATGACATGATCTTCTAACTGCGTAGTTTAGCAATCAATATTTCTAATAAATATGTTACCAAGGCAAAGGCTAAACTACATTTTGCTATTTCTGATTTAAAAGACAGAGGAAAGCATATATGTTTCAAGAATTTTCTCAACAATAGAAAAATTTTAAATAGTGTTTTGTTAAATAAAGGGATAAACTTTATCTGAAAACAATTTCCAATGAAACTGTCAACTTTTGAGATTTTCTCAACTGACTCATTTTTTTTCGTAATTTCCTATTCCAATTTTTATTTGGAGTAAAAACAATTAGGCAAGATAAAGTGTTGAGGCAGCTAAATTTATTATTTACTAACTACTTCCTAATTCATATGTTTTTATTTATTGTGCCACAATTATATCAATTTTTAAAAAGAGACTAACATTTCACAGCCATTATTTATCACTCTTTCCGTTTTTAGAGCATGAACAAATACTGTAGTACACCTGTTATATGCAAGGCCTTTGCTATGATGTTTTGCAAAGCTTCTGCCCTCATGGAGTTTATATCTATGGTACTGCAAGGTGCTAAATAAAGCAACACAGCATAGTATTTATAGATAGTATAACATTAGATAACTTATTCATCATTCCTGTGTCTGCATTTCCCCATTTTCAAGGTAGAGAGAGTGATAGTACTTACCTAATTGGGGTTTATGAAGCTTGAATAAAAATTTCCCCTAAATACTTAGACAAGTAAGTGGCACATAGTACTTAATAAGTTAAAAAAATAAGATTGTACTATAATGGTTCAAAGAAAGTGGTTACATCTTCCGGCTTCAGGAAAATTAGGGTTCCTGGGATGAACTATAAGATTTGATTTTGACAAGTGGAGAAGGCAAGGCTCTGGAAGAGAAGGATGCTTCAGGTGGGAGAGCCAAGATTTGCAGATGGGACTTTGTGTCACATTTAAGGAAAAGTCATCCAATTTCATTGGCATGAACAGTAAGCATGAAAGTATATGATCAAACTAGATAGATGCATTATGTTGGGGTAGGAAGTGGGAGGGTTGCTAGGCCAATCTAAGAAGATTTTAGTTAACTTAGAAATTACCACAAAAAACAGATATGGTTAAACCTGGAGGCTGATATGATTAGTTTTTTATCTTAGAAAATGAATATATTTAGTTTGTTTAAAATAGAGATTGGAGAAAGAGAGGTGTGTTGTATGTTATTGCTAAAAAAACAAAGAAAGATTAGTGATATTACAACTCAGAAACTGGGCATTATGGATAGATATTAGGAAATTAACTTTTGTTTGTATTGGGAATCTACTAGAATTTTTAAAAATGTTAGTTGTGGAGTAACTGATAAAAATGCTTGGAATACAGCAAATTTTCCAACCGTGGCCACATAACTGGGTTTGAAGTAGCTGTGTTTCCATAAACAGCTAGGACACTAGCTACAGTAAGTTACACAACTGCTTTTAAATGTTAAGCAGTGGGAAATCCGGGACTTCTATCACAAAGAGAAGAGAAGAAAATGAGGATAGCTCCATGACCACCTTGGCTTTTTTTTTCTTGAAAACACTTTCTTAACCTTGATGCAAGGAGGAAAAGCCAAGAGTCCAGTAGTCTCTCTGAAGTGAGGTGACAGAAATAGAGTTTGGGGAGGCCTAGATATATGGAATTTTGAAGGCAGGAGGGAGCTGTGGAGTAAAAAGAGCTCCAGAAATCTGAAGAGTGGTATCATTGAGACTGTTGTTGAATACTAAGCCAGCCCGGGTGGAGGGAAATTCCACATGGCTGTTAGGGAATGAGTAAGGGGCTATATAATGTGATCAATTTTAGAGATCATACAAGGCAAGAAGATGTTTGAGTTCCAGCAGGCTAGAATAAGAACAACTGTTAGAATACCTCAGACATTTATAATGGACCCCATAAGGATCATGCTTTAGAAATAGAATTCAATCTACCATAAAATAAAGTCTACATGAGACCTGCTACCCTCTTACCCCAAAATCGATAAACAACCTCAGAAGGGTCAGGCTGGCCTTTATATAATTGGCTGTTGGAAGAAAAGTCTAACATACTTTTTAAAAAGTCAACAAAATGTGATATTCAACAACATTCACAATGTCCAGAAACAAATTACTAAGTATTCAAAGAAATATCTAACCCTAATCTCTTCAGGAAAAAATGTGATAAAAGAAGGTAGAAATTATAAAGGTGGTGAAAATATCAGAAAATCACTTAAGTCACTTGTCATAAGAATGCTCAGGGTTTAAATAGAAATAGGAACAAAATAACAATAGATGAAAAACAGGATAAAATGGGACTTTTAGAGCCATA
This sequence comes from Phyllostomus hastatus, assembly GCF_019186645.2. NCBI lineage: Eukaryota > Metazoa > Chordata > Mammalia > Chiroptera > Phyllostomidae > Phyllostomus > Phyllostomus hastatus. The sequence continues at coordinate 27,288,726 of NW_025333709.1, read as the reverse complement.
ATATAAAATATCTGAAAAGAAAATTCAATTAGGTAGAATAATAGCAGTTTACAGAATGCAGAAAACAGCAGTGAATTTGAAGACATAGAAATAGAAACTTCCAAATTGAAACACAAAAGTAAAAAATTAAAATAAAAATACAAGTAGATTCTCAAGAATCTTATAAAAACTGTGAGACAATATCATGTGGTATAAAATGGAGACAGGGCAGAGAAATTTTTGAAAAATTCATGGTCAAATTTTCGAAATCTGATCACAATTATAACCAACAGCTCAAAAACAAAACAAAATAGGATAAAGTAAAGCCAAATAAGGCCATCATAAGCTAATTATTGAGAACCAGTATTAAATAAATAATTATATGTATATAATAAATGTATATAATTCTTATAGAAATTGACAAGCTAAATATAAAATTTATATGGAAATGTAAAAGATCTAGAATAATGAAACCAATTTTGTAAAAGAAAAATGGAAATATTTAAACAACAAGATTTCAAGAATTATCATAAAGTCACAATAATCAAGAACAAGTGGTATTAGTATAAATGTTGACACAGATATTACTGGAAGAAAGTAAAGAGTCCAGAAATAGATCTACATAACATTGCCAAGGCAATTCAGTGGAGAAAGATAGTGAAAAAATAGTGACAGGAAAATTGGATAGGCATATGCCAAAAAATGAATCAGAGCCTTTACTTTACTCCTCAAGAGGGTGGAAGCACTGGGCAAAAATGGACTCATGGACATGGACAACAGTGTGGTGATTGCTGGCAGGAGGGGAGCAAAAGGTAGTGGGAAAAATACTATGAAGATTTAAATTAAAAAAAAAACCTTTAAATCGTTCATATAGCAAAATGTAATAATAAAAGTATAAACTTTTAAAAGAATGATTTGGAGAAATCTTAATGATATTGGATTTAACAAAAATTTCTTACAGGAATCTTTGACATAAAAATCATGTAGTATAAATAAACAAATTGACAAATTTGACTTCATCAAAATTAGATACTCTGCCCTTCAATATACTTACAGAAATGACAAAACAAGCCAAAATCTGGGATAAAACATTAACAAAGTATGTATCTGATAATTACTTTACAGAAAATATCTATATATATTTTATTATATCATACATTATATAATTTGCATTATATACTATATACTATATATTATATATTATAATATATTATATATTGAAACCCAACTAACTTGGAAAAAAGACTTTAAGAGATATTTAATTCATATATATTTTTACACAAATATAAATACATATGTTGTGTATATATATATCAAATGCATATACACATGCACACACACATACACTGTTGTCTTTCTAGTCCCCTTATTAAATAGTGAATTTCCAGTCCTGTCCATCAATAGAGCAGTGCCTCCTCTTAGTCATCATCACATATATTACATCTTAACCACATCAGCATTCATCCCTTCAGAGGTAGCCAATAGATATGTGTGATGTCAGCATAAGCTGAAAAGATCCATTTAAAATGGCTAACAAAGCCCTGGCTGGCATAGCTCAGTGGATTGAGCATGGGCTATGAACCAAAGCATCGTAGGTTCGATTCCCAGTCAGGACACATGCCTGTGTTGCAGGCCATGGCCCCCAGCAACCACACATTGATGTTTCTCTCTCTTTCTCCCTCCCTTCCCTCTCTAAAAATAAATAAATAAAATCTTTTAAAAGATGGCTAACAAAGTATTCATTTGGGTAAGCTGGCTTCATTTAATGAAATCTGGGCTGTATCCAGGGTAGTGATCCACAGTAAGTGAGCAAAAGCGCCGGGTTCATGGAATGGGAACAGAATGCTGACGTCCCTAGTGATGATGAGGCAAGACTTCTATCTCTATACCCTCAGGCCCCTTCTTTTCCTCTCAACTGTTTATTATAAAATATAAAGAAAAAGATACATAAACAATTCATTTTCTTTTTTGACTATCGTATACAGGCAAAGGTGAATGGACATTTAATTGCGTTTGAATGTTGACTGTATAAATGGAAACTAAAATGTTTAATAAAGAAAAATGATTATTTTCAGCTCAATTAAACAGCTATAACTAATGTCATCCCTCTTACTCAGCAGTGTTGTAGGCAGAGAAATAATGTAAAGTTACTGAAAGATCAGATTCATGATTTCAAACATCTTTGTCCTATTATATAGCATTTTGATGTTTTGCACTAATGACATTTCCTGGATTGTTACAGTGTTAAAGTAATGAACCCTTATTTTTATACCACTTCATCTAAAATAAATATGATATATGACTTCAATGTATAAATTTTTAAAAAAGGGAGGGTGGAAGGGGCTGTGATCTGAAAACCTTCAAACTCAGAACTCAGTGTTTTACTCATTTCAGAAATTTCTAGAGACTGATGTTCCTGCTGAGAACCACAAAGCTCCTTGGGACTTATGGTCCATGAGCACCCAGTTTGAAAATCAATGACAAAAATAATTTTTCAGCAATCTATATTATGTTTTTTTTTTCTGAAGAAACAGCAGAAATAATAGGAACATCAAACTTGGTTGTAATACTAACTCAGTGGACCTGTTTAGGTAATTTTAATGTACAAAACTCCTCTTTTTAATAACTAAAAATTAAACTAATTTAGTCTTGTGTTGAAAATATCAAATCATCTGACCCATAATGTTATTCTTAGAATGTCATTTATTCATGCCTGCCACAGCTATTTGCTGGCAGCCTGGAGCTGTTCTAAGTGCTGAGGATAAACTGGTGAATAAGATATAGTCTGTGTCCTTATTAGATTTGCTTTTGCAGGAGAGAGACCAAAAATATCAAACAATTTAAAGAGTTGATATGTAAATTGTCAGGTAATTATCCATATGTGAAAACAAAGTACAGTTAAAGGAATAGAATAAATGGGGAAAATTCTATTTTAGATTAAGGATCAGAGAAGCTGATGAGCTATATTCAGAGAAAGATGTGAATGAAATTGAGATATGGAGTGAGTTAGAATTTACCCTGCAAGTGTTCTGGGAAGCCAGCATGGAGTTCACTGGTGAATGTGATAATGGTCTTAGTCAAGTAATGAGGATGGAAGACTGACTGCAGTGGACAGGTGGAGAGATGAGGAAGGAAGTACATATTGATAGTCTTTCAAGCACATGGGCTAAATTAAGGCTGAAAATACCATATGATCTCACTTATAAGAAGAATCTAACGAACAAAATAAACTAACGAGCAAAACAGCAGCAAAGACATGGAAACCAGGAGCAGACCGACAGCTACCAGAGGAAAGCAGGAGAGGAGAGGAATGGTGGAAAGAAGGGAAACGGGTTAGTCAAAGAACACATATGAATGGCCCATGGACATGGACAACGGTGTGGGGATGGACTGTGGGGGGGAGCAGGATGGGTGGAGGAGGGAAAAAGGGGAAAAATTAGGACAACCGAAATAAAATAAACAAAATTAAAAAATAATATAAGAAAAAAGACAGAAAACAAATATTTGTTAAATAAATCATGGGAAGAATGGCTTTGTTTTTCTAATTCATTGTAATGCCATTTTGCATTGATAGCATTTCATAAATGTGTGACTATCATTTTTTGGTAACCAATGGATATGTTTTACTCATTTTGCCAAAGTATATATTTTGTGGAGCCATCATACATAAACAGATATCTTTAGAACCTCACTAAATAATCTCATGAAAACTTAAGTTTGCATATCACCAGATAATGTTGTACTGAAATATTTATTGAGGATCTGCTATTGTAAATGGTGTGCTACAAGCTCCAGTCTTTATGTTTATACATAGAAACATACATACACTGAACTTGAGTTCATGATCTACATATTCTAGGAATAAATGAAAACAAACAAGCACAGAAATAAAAAGAACACATGGCAGATCATGAATAGTACCCAGAATGTTTTGTTTTGTTTTGTTCGTGTTTCAGTCATGTTTCAGTCTGTGTTTCAGGCAGGTTCACATCTGCCTGGGGTGATCAGAAGCTTTGGACTGTAGGACTTCAGAGGATGGGTGAGATTTTAATAGGTATTGAAATAATGGTATGGTGCAGAGAAAGATGTTCAAAAGAGACCAGAGGCAAAGCAGAGGCAGGAAAGTATGAGGCATACTCAAGGCGTGGTAAATGATCTGTTTGGACACATGCAGGGGAGAAAGAACTGTGAAAGGGAATTGAAATGTATCAAGTGCTTTTTGTGTCTTAAAATTATCTCAGTAAATTTTTGCACAACCCACTTTAAGTTTTCTTATTTTACTAATGAGGCAATTGTGGTGAAAATTATACATCTAGGAAGTAGTGAATAAAGTCAGCATTTCAAAGCTTATCTCTCTGGCCTGAAGTGTCTTTCCTACCGCAGTTTACTGTCTCTTTGATAAATACTTAAAGAGTATTAACTTCATTACTAAATAATAAATACACCTGACCCTTGAACTACATAGTTTAAACTAGGCAAGTCCACATATACACAACTAAAATGTACACTTGGCCCTTCATATCTCAGGGTTTCCCATCTGTAAAGTCAACCAACTGTGGGTCAGCAAGTATTTTCAATCTGCAGATGCAGAGGGATGACACACATTTTATGCAGATTTTCGATTGCATGGGTGGCCCTAACCTCCACCTTGTTCAATGGTCACTGTACACAACAAATGATAATATTAAATCATGCAGAAGGGTTTTTGAATAGGCATCACGACAATCAGGATTGTTCTTTGGAAAATTAATTGAGTGGCTGAACCTAGAACTGTTTGTTATGGAGAAGTCAGTACAGAACCCAGCAAGCATGTCAAATGCAGCTGTGTCCTGGGAAGGCGTAAAGAGGATGGCAGCCATGGAGGTGCACTATCCACTCTCTCTTCCAGAAAGAAGCTCCTGAGCCCCTGAAAGTTGTAGAGTTAGTAGGCAGATTCCTGATGTTAGTGCCTTCAGTATCCACATTTGTGTTTGATCCAAAGCAACGTTTTTTTTCTGGAGAGTTTGTCAGCAATAACTGAGCATGTCAGGGGTTCTGGTGCCTGGCCATTTCTGCCCAAAGTGGGACTCCTGTAACATGAACACTTTCTTCCATAGCTTCCCCGTGGGTTAGCCAAGACGGTCCGATCTTTGCAGTGGTTTGAGAATGAATCCTGCTTCTTCTCTCGCCACAACTCCTTTTCTTAAATATTTTTCAGATCTGTTATCACAGTCCAAATATTTTCCCTACCTAATCTTTCTTCTTCCCCTTTCATCTGCTACAGACATCATTCGCAACTGATCACATGTGCTCTAAACTCTCCATCTCAAGAATGTTTGTCCTCACCCTGGCCAGTAGCTCAGTTCATTAGAGCACTGTCCCAATGCACCCCAAGGTTGTGGGTTTGATTCCCGGTCAGAGTGTATATAAGAATCAACCAGTGAATGCATAACTAAATGGAACAACAAATCAATCAATTGATCTCTCTCTCTTAATCAAAATTATTTATTGATTTTTAAAATTAATAAACAATTTTTTAAAAATGTTTGTCCTGAGATAATTGAGGTTTGAAAATCAAACAGTGAAGATAGATGGGAGAGACATTGCTAGGTGATGAGGAGGAGGAGGAGGAGGAGGAGGAGGATGCTGATAATGATGATACTAAAGATTACATTTACTGTAGCATCACTTAAGTTCATTTTTTAAACAATATCACTGAGAATACAGTGTATAAGTGTGCAGTTTCTAGACAATGGATATAAAGAGGTGGAGTCCAACAAAGAGAGAAACAGAAAAAAAAGGAGGTTCAAGGATGTAAGAGGAGACTGCCAACAGAGGAGAGTTTTGATGAGGGGGAGGAAATCAATATACAGCAAAAGGTCATGTTACCTGTTTTTGTTTGTTTGTTTGTTTTTGAGATGTGACTTTGTTCTTTAACGTCAGCATTAATGACTATGGGGAACAAGGACCAAGATGGGTCACAGTCTCCTAGAATCTTGTATCCATATCTCAGTGATGTCAAAAACCCTGAGTGAACATCACTCACACTCTGAAGCAAGAGATATATCTTTTATTAGTAGTATTTTTGATAAGGAACTAATATAAGGGTAATAATCAACCACAGTTAAGACAGATGTTCATTATTAGAATGAATGTTATTGATCACAAGAATAGACACTTTGAAGATCAGCACACACATGTAGTTTGTCTTTCTTTTTGCAGTTGTGACCAGTTTGCATTCTTTTTCCACCCTGGTTGAAGCTTAAGTTGGTTTTCACCTATGTTTTTTAAAGTATGACTTTCAGATGGATGTTACATGTGCCATTTGCATTATTATACTTATTTAAAACTGCATTAAGAATGGAAAGTAGAGAAGTAGGGTTTTGAATAATGACTTCACTTGTGTAATATTTAGCCCAATTGACTGTGTCATTTTCTTTGGTGTTTTTCACAGCTGATTTATAGTCTTTATCATGCAAAGTTGTGTGCTCAATTTCATGCGAAGTTGTGTGCTCAATTTTATGTAATATAATTATTTGAATTATGGTCTTAACTCTGTCCTTCTGTGTTATTTGAAGCTAGACATACTCATTAGGAAAGAATAGTGTATTTCCAAGTAAAATTGGGCTATAATTCCTATAACCTGCTGTGTGTATTCAGAGAACAGTTCTCCAACTGTGATTTTAATATTACATTATTTATCATAGAGGAAACTTGTCGACTTATTTCAAGTGAAAGGCCAACATTATGCTTTACAGGGATAATAATGACATTTTTTTCTAAATAAAAGTATTGATCTAATTATTTCTTTAATGATCCTAGAAGAAACATGTTGTTGCCTACATTACCATTAGCATAATTCTGGTTTATATATGCAATATTAAGACACATTTAAACTAATTTTAAAATCTTATAACTGATGATACAATATACAGATGGTGTGTTATAAAGTTATACAACTGAAACATATATAATTTTGTTAGACATCACCCCAATATATTCAGTAAAAAAATATTTGTTAATGTTCTGAACAGAAACAGACTCATAGATACAGAGAATAGATTGCTGGTTGCCAGAGGGGAGGGGGTTTGGGGGAATGAGTGGAAAAGATGAAGGTTTAGAGAGGTACATATTGGTGGTTACAAAATAGTCCCAGGGATGTAAACTACAGCATAGGAGATATGTAAGAGGGGACCCCCCAAAACAGAATTTATTTATGAAAAATTGTGTATTTATTCTTACATGTTTAAACTTCAGTCACCTCCAAAGGACTCTCCATTTGATGCAATACCCCTATTGAGATGTTTTCCCACTGCTCTAAACAGTTTTTGAACTCATTGATTTTGATGCCTTTTTAGTGCTTCAGCCATTTTTCATTTCACTCATTCCACATCAGCAAAACGTTTCCCTGTGAGGACTTTTTTCATCCAGGGAAACAACAACAAAAAGAGTTGCTCAGGATGAGATCGGGTGAATAGTAAGGCTGGGGCACAGAGGGGGGTCATGACCGTTTTTGGTTAAAAACTGCTGAACACTCAGCACAGTGTGAGCAGGTGCACTGTAAATCACCCATCACGAAATGGGCAAAGTTGAAATAGTGTTAAAAAATCACTGAAGCTGAATGCAGCCTCTCACAGCACCGCCAGCTGATACACTGTACAGATGAGTTCCTAGAACACTCACCTGGTGGGGGAAGCCTGTACTACAAGGGCCCACTCTCTAGAAGATAATTCTGGATTTTGGGGGCACCTCTTCATAGTCAATAATATTGTAATAATTATGTATGGTGCCAGGTGGGCACTGGAAATATCAAGGGGAACACTTTGTAAAATATATGATTGTTTAACCACTCTGCTGTAATAGAAAGTGCAATAAAGATTAAATCAAAAACATATATAGAAATGTAAATTAAAGAAAAGTGTAGATGCCCTTTGGGGTGCCTATAGAGACTTAAAGGATCTGTGACTTCTGAGTCCTAGGCTGAAGAAAATTTTTTTTTAAAAAACCTACAATGTGGTTAACAGAAAGAAAGAAAGACAGAAAGAAAGAAAGAAAGAAAGAAAGAAAGAAAGAAAGAAAGAAGAGAGAAAGAGGGAGGGGGGGAAGAGAGGGAGAAAGAGAGAGGGAGAGAGGGAGAGGGAGAGAGAGAAAGATATAATATTCTGGTTTCCACCACTGCATTTACCTAAATGGCTTCCTGAGAATCTTTCTTCCTGATGGTATATGCCCATTCCGGGCTCACCACTGGGGTGCCATGTTTTCTGGGGCTCAAAGAAGCACAGAGAAGCTCTTTTACCAAAGGTGGGCAAGAGAAGAGAGCTGCAATTTTTAGCCCTTTCTTGCTTCAATGTCCTGTGTATGTAAAGCCTTGATTTCAGAGCCTTGTTTTGAAGAACCTTAGAGCGTGCGAGAGACCAGTGTTCCCCTGGTGGATGTTATGCCGGCAGAGCAAAATCAATGTAGAGATTTTCACTGTCTGTTGCCTGTTTGCTGAGATGGTCAACTGGAATTTGGAACATGAAAACACTTTTCTCTATTTCAAATCAATACAGTTAGAAAAGGCATCTTAAACAAGGAAAGAAAGTGTAGACTAATTCTAAAGAATTCAGCTTTGTTATTTTTAGAGTTTAAATCAAATTAAGGGATCTCATAGGGCTTGCTTAATGAATAGATAATAATTTGTTATTAGCACATTAGATAATTAGGGTTTCCAAAACTTTTGAAAATGTGTGAAAGTAGTCCCATTCTTTAAGTAATTTTAAGCATTCTTCCCATAATATTATCTATGATATTTTATCATAATGTGGAAAGCTTATTTGATAAAAAGGAAAATCTGAGCTTAGACTCTGTTATATACTGATTTTAAAAATCTGACTTAGTAGCGTAACAAATAAATAGGAAGTACCATTTTTTTCAGGCTATAAAACACACCTTTCTCCCACCCCCAAATTTGAAATAATGGTTGTTAATGCTGCTGTTGAGTTCTGTTTACATTTACATAGGTGATATATTATGTTATTTATGTTATTAAATATTTTGCTACATTTTTTGCTTCAAAAATTTTTTTTCCTATTTTCCTCCTCTAAAACCTGGGTGCATCTTATGATCCAGAAAACACAGTATTTGCCACAGTGTAGCAGGCACTGTTGATTCCTTATTCAAAAAATTGATAAATACTCCAGCTTCTTCCCTCCTCACAGTCTCTCAGAGGTCCTGGGTGGGACTGAGCCCCATCTCTTCTCAGCTGAAACCCTCTCATTAACATACCGAATGGTGGCCTCTTTCCCTCCCATGTAATTTCCCTGTCCCACTGGTACTGCTTCCTGGGGTCACCTCCCAATTCAACTACTCAGTCTCAAATATTTCTTACAAGATTTGCTTGGAGGGAACCCAACCTAAGACTATTTGATATAGAGAAATCTGCATCATATTTTAGGTTGCTCTTTGCTTAGGAACCAATTACTTATAAAAATGATGTTGAATTTATGAAGTGCATGAAAAATCATTTTTTTCACTATGCTGACATTTTTAACCCACAACAAAGTGAGTGAGTTTACTGCAACAGAAAGAACATTAGAGTGTAATCCATTAACAATTCGACTATCTTTTGGATCAGAACACATATAATTAGGAATTTTCTCTAATTGAATAGGATCTCCCCAGTCACACTCACCTTTCTTTTTCTGTTTTATCTTTATTCATAGCGCTTGTCACCCTCTGCCATATCATGGAATTTATTTAAGTTTATGTTTGCCTTCCTCCCTTAGAAGTATTTATTATTTGTTGAAGGATTCCCTGAACTAGAATAAGACCTGACCCATGATAGGCTCTCAAGAAATGTTAGTGGAATGAGTGAATAGAGAAAAGTTTTTTATGTAGTAGCCAAATTATAATCAGAAAATTTTTTGGTAAGCATGGACTGAAAACTAGAGAAAATATCATTTTTGAAGTATAAATGATATAGATTTCTTTTCTTTTTTAAAACATAAAATAAACTTTATTTGAAAGACTTGAAATTTAAAAAGAAATCTTATAGTTGAAAGACTTTATATAAAATTCTTTTATTGTTCATAAATGTCAGAGTGTTGATAATGTTGATAAATTTTTATCTAATATAATTTTATAACTGTGCATTGCCTGGAGGGTGTGGGTAAAGCACAGTCTTTGGGAAATACTGACTAATGCCTTTAGTTTAAGAGAGTAGTCCAAGTTTTCATCCAGAACAGAACATCTCCAAAAATCTTATTTGGTTTGCTGAAGACTTATTTAAGCACATAATATTTTCTATATGGTTTGCTATTCTGTTTAATTTGTGACAGTAGTGTTGATTATGGGCTTCACATGTTTCCTGGTCCCTGTGTTAGATTTTCTATCTCTGTTGTCAATATCAATGAAGAGATATCATGTTTTCCAAGGCCTACTAAAGTACCTGCATATTCTATGAGGTTGTTATTCTGCTGTCAGTTCATGATACAAAGAAGTAACCAGTAAATGTTGTTGGTTATTTGGGCCATTAAAAACAAACAAACAAAAAGAATGGCATTGCTGTGTATTAATCCTGGACAATTGTTCAAATAGTTGTGAATATACCAGGCATATTGAAATTAATGAGTCATTGCATTTGGCCTCAATGTCTGTCTATCAAGTTGTTCTCAATTTCCCTCCTCAAGAGACATTTGATAATGTTTGGAGACATTTGTAGTTGCCACACCTGGGAACGACAAAAGGATAGTTCACAAGAACAGCATCCCACGACTGAGAACTATGCAACCCAAAGTGTTAATGGTGCCGAGGATGAGAACCCCTGTCCAATCATATAAAAAAGGCATTTTTGAAAGAGTGACATGAATATGGAATGTGTGCGATATGTGGTGTTATAAAAATAGAATCATTCATGATGAAATTAGTATGATGGATTTGCCTTTTTCTAGCTGTTGAGATTTCTCTTTTGAAACAAAGTTTAATACAGTGAAAATGAGCTTACTCCTCTTTTATGCATTCTCGTCTTGCCCACTTCATTAGTAATGAAAACAGGCGACATAATGAGATCCTGTGTGAAAGTGCTTTGTGAGAAGTAAAATAGCACATAAGTAGAATAGCAATTGAAGGCACTTGAGACAATAATCATTTATTGAGCACTTATATAGTGTCTGATTCTACTGAGAATGAAAATATTGAATACTATTCTATTTTTCTGTGTTGAAAAACTAAAACTTGTGTATTTGGAGTTACCGTATTTTTTAGACTATAAGACACACTCCTCCCCGCAAAATTTGGGAGGAATAATGGTTGCTAATGCTGCTGTTGAGTTCTTTTTACATTTACATTGGTGAAATATTATGTTATTTATGTTATTAAATATTTTACCACATTTCTTGCCTCAAAGTTTTTTTCCTATTTTCCTCCTCTAAAACCTAAGTGAGTCTTACGGTCTGAAAAATACAGTAATAACTTTGAGAAGTGAAGATACTTGATTTGAAACAATATTTAGCTTATTTGTATAACAGACACATTCAACAGAGGAGCGACCTGACCTGTCTTCTCTCATTTTCACTGCTGAAGAGCAGATCCACTCTCATCTCTTAGAAACATACCAAAATTGTTTATTGTCAGTGATTGAAAAAGAGGAGTTCACTGCTGACAAGGCCAGTGGAGAAACACTGGCTGATGTAGTTCAACTGCTTCTTTGATAATTAAGAACACAAATGTAGAGGACAAGTGACTTACTCGAGATCGTGTATCTAAAAATTCTTGAAAAGGTGGTGAAATTTAGGGTGTCTGACCCCTTAGGGTATTTTTTAGCATATTACACTGAACTTTATGCCTGTTAAAAAGTGATGATCTCAGAGAATTTAATCTGTGTATTAATTGAGGGCATCTATAAGTACCTGTAGAATAACTATATATAATAATTTCATAACATTTCTACCTTATTCACTTTTTTGGAAAAATTGGTCTTAGAATGATAGTCATTTTCATGGGCTCTTGTAGGTCGCTCTGTGTGTATAGATCTATATGTATATATATTTATATATATATACACACACATATATAAATATATATACACAAGGCCTGTCCAGAAAAAGTCCAGCTATTGTTAACATAACAGTTTGCACAACATCAAAGTAACCTGGCAGCCAAGGACAGTGGACTAGTATGCGCATGTGTGAACAATGACAACTTCACTGTACTAGTCAGTGGGGGTGGTAGATGTGGTTAAGAGCATGTATACTGTGTCACCATCACATTCAAAGTGAATGAGCGAGTAGAACAATTAATATGCATCAAATTTTACATTAAGCTTGAACATTCCTCTGCAGAAACTATTTGGATGATTCACAAGGCCACAGCTATGCACAAGTGGTTATTGGCAGCTTCATCGTGGCAATACACCTGCTCATGCATCATGTCTCGTGCAGAGATTTTTAACCAAACATCGTATTTCCCACATGACTCAGCACCCCCTACAGCCCTACCACCCAGATTTGGTGCTCTGCAAGTTCTGGCTTTTCCCAAAACTAAAATCACCTTTGAAAGGGAAGCAATTTCAGACTGACCATCAGTAAGATTCAGGAAAATATGAGAGGACAGCTGATAGTGATTGGGAGAACTGTGTGAGGTCCCAAGGTCCCTACTTTGAAGGGAACTGAAGTGTCATTATTTTATGTATACTGTTTCTTGTATCTTATACCTTCTTCAATATATGTCTAAATTTTTCATATTACATGGCTGGATACCTCTTGGACAGACCAAATATATATGTATATGTATGTGCACACATTGTATAGTTACATAGTTTTGTAAATAGCTACAACTATAGAGTATGTATGACATGTAACTTAGGTAAATTACTATCATCTCCAAAATAAGGAAGTTTAGTAGTGAATTTTCTACTCAAAAATGTCAGTGAGTGTTGTCTGCAGGTTAATTTGAATTCACATCTTGTCATATTTATTTTATAAAAATCAGTATGTTTATTCTGTTGCTAAGACCCTACATATGACCTGTTTGTTTTCCACTGAGTCCAGATTTTTTCATGATTTATAATAGAATATAAATATTACATTGAGTGGACATGTTTTTCTAAAAGAAAATAATTTAACAATACTATGTTTGTTAAAGTGCATTGGAGCTAATTTTATTCTTATCATTATTGAATTAAACTGTCTTCAACTCTAGTGTGCCTGAATGTATTCAACACACTAGTCTTCATTTGCTGACATCATTAAAGGATGCACTATTAAGAATGTGTATGTAGGGCCTTACAATTGGATCTATTCTTTTCATCAACATTTTTTGGCAAACTGAGACAAAAGAGATAGCTGCAAAGTGTATATATTTCTCATGTTTTATTTTCCCCTGGACTTTCTTTAGAAATCATGTGAAGCTATCATGCCTCTGTCAGTTTACACAGTGTACCTAGGATATACAATGACTTATCCACTGATGGGAAATGTTCGGCATGTGGAATAACGAAAAGTTAAAAGTTGTCTTATCATGAATCATCTGTTACTCCTTAATGACATGTGATGGGGTGGAGTTGGAGGGACAGTGTCATGATGAAGTATGCCTCCTTTTGCTCTAGGAAAATTGTTTGGGCCAAAGCCTTCCTTTCTCTGACTCAAACAGAAAAGGGATGGAAGCTCTGAATCAGCATAATTGACACATCCTTGTTGTCATTGAGACCACTGTCACCATCATCACAGTCAACTCCAGTACAAAATTGTGTACCTGTATTTACTATGTGCTTTGCATATGTTTCTCCACTTAATTTTCACATCAACTTTTTTGCTGGCTATTTTTTTTATACCTGATATAGAGACATATTCACTAAGGCTCAAAGAAGTTAGGTAATTTCACTCAAGTTCATACCTTTGGTAACTTTAATTTATAGTTGGGTCTCTCTGAATTGTATTCTGTGTTTTTCATAATGCATATCACAATTAACTACTTCTTTTTTATCATAAAACTTACTACAAAGGTGGGCTAGAGCCTCCAAAAAGTAGATAACACCCTGGGATCCTGATAACACCTATGGGTAATGAAGCTAATAACAACTGAAGTATGAAACTAAATCTGAGCGATAAGAACTTTTTAACAATGTATAAAGTAAGAAGAGAAGTTGATGTATTTGAGAAGGGCACAACCAAATAAAACATGAGAGTGACCCAGTGACAGTGTTACTGAAAGGTAAGGACAGAGTTGGTATGAGTTTTCAAGTTAATCCTCAGTGTGGTTACAGTTTTTTATAGCTAGGTATTCACCTGAAGCATGACCCATATTTGTATATCTTACAGGAAATTCTAGCAGCATGTTACTGATAGCTGGAGGACAACCCAAGAGATCTCCCTACCTGCTGCATTTCAGACATGTCTAACCTGAAATGTGAGGCTTTTTTTTATTTTGCAGTTTTTAAAGATTTTATTTATTTATTTTTAGAGAGGGAAGGGAGGGAGAAAGAGAGAGAGAGAGAGAGAGAGAAACATCAATGTGTGGTTGCTGGGGGCTGTGGCCTGCAACCCAGGCATGTGCCCTGGCTGGGAATCGAACCTGTGACACTTTGGTTTGCAGCCCATGCTCAATCCACTGAGCTACACCAGCCAGGGCTGAGGCTTTTTGTTATACCGGAAAAATAGAATGACAATACAAAAAACTGACAGGTCACATGCATTGTTTTCTTTAGTTGTTGGGGCATTTTTACATGGAACATAAAGTGGAGGCAGAGGCCGGACTGTGAGGGATGGAGGCACGAGGTTTCATGTTATATTTCCCATGGACTCCTAGGAAATTCCATTTGTGCTGACTCACTATTATTCATTCTCTCAGTTGCCTCCTGTGAGGTAAAATTTATGAGGTCAAATTTAAATTTTACATGGAAAAGCTTATTGAAATATATAGAAGGTGATTTATTTGAATTATTAAAAATGATTTCCAGATTTAGTGCATGCTACTCCATGAATGTTTCCCTCTATATCTTATACAAAACACAGTAGCAATATTAATTGCATTTTAAAATCTATACTCCTTCTTCCCTGTCACCAGCTGCCCTTGTGGGTTATATGCCACTGAGAAACAAAAATTAGTAATTACAGTCCTTTATAACCTAAGAAAATTACTCTGGTAGATCATTATTAATATTAAATTTAGAAGAGGAGCTCTACATTCTCAAGTCATTTTTGCTTTTCAGTAAATAAATTTATGTTAATCACTATAATCTAGTACAAAGGTTTTTATTGGGTTCTCACATTTTAATCTACACAGAACAAGCTAAGGGTTAATTGTATCTCTGAATAGAATTAAGAACATGAGAATAATGGTGTGTCGCATTTTAATGAGCATTACAGTTGACAAACTACAGTTGACCCTTGAACAATGGGGGTTAGGAATACCAGCCACTGTATAGTCAAAAATCTGCATGTACAATTGTACTTCCCAGTCCATCCCTTGGCATTTGTGGGGGATTGGTTACAAGATGTCTGTAGATGGCCGAATCCATGGATTCTCAAGTCCCTTATATAGAATGGCATAGAACCATGCCTGCAGACAACCCTCTGCATCCACAGATTCCTAGCCACAGACTACTTTCAATTTGTGTTGGGCTGAGTCCATGGACAAGAAGCTCAGAAATATGAGGGCCTCCTGGATATTTACTGAAAAAAAAATCTGCTTACAAGTGGACCCATTCATTTCAAATCCTTATTGTTCAAGCCTCAACTGCACTTTTATTTCTTTTTAAATTTTAATTTGTTTCTTCATCATCATTTACCTTCTTGCCCTCTCCCACTCCCTTCCTCACTCCCCCACAGTCACCACACTGTTGCTTGTATCTATGAGTTCTTTCTCTTTTTTTCTTTCCTACTCAATCCCTCCACCCTCCCAGTACCTGCAGCCTCCCCCCAGAGCTGTCAGCCTGCTATCTCTGAGTCTTTCTCTGTTTTTTTTTTTATTAGTTCAGTTTGTTCACTGGATTCCACATATGAGTGAAATCATATGATACTTGTCTTTCTTTGACTTATTTCATTTAGCATAATGTTCTCTAGGTCCATCATGCAGGTTCGCAAAAGGTAACATTTTCTTCCTTTTTAAGGCCAAGTAATATTTCATCATCTCATCTCTTCAACACTTTTCAAAGTTCAGTCTGCATAAAAATCATTTGAGGATTTTGATAAAAAATGTCAGGTCTGATTCAGCAAGTCTGGACTGCAGTCTGAGATTCCACATGTCTTACAAGGTCCTGATTGACACCAGTGTTGCTGGCCTTCTTCTGGAAGTGGAAGCACCTTTTCCACCTGCACTTCCTTTGCTACACCTGAGGCACCTGAGCCTGAACAGGTGGAAGGACAAACTCACATGGTGAGCCATACATGAGGGCCTTCCTGCAGACCAGCGCCCCTCCTGCCTCGCTGCAAGGGCACTGAAAGCAGGGCTTACAGAGAGCCCTTCTGAAAAGAAATAGGAGCAACAGTAACAGAAACCTATTAAAAAACATGTAGCATAGGAGAAGAAAGTTTTTTTTTTCCCTCAGAGTTCTCAGAATACTCAGAAACTTATCTTTTGCCAGAAATGCAGTGGATTTGTAAATGATCATTTTTTTCATATCTTAGCAAGTTATTTTTAAATAGAACAGATTTTAGAAGTAAAAAATGGCGAGGTTATTTCTATAAAAAACTGTAGAAAATTTGTTCTTAACAATATTAAAACCCGTTAACTAGTGCAAGACACTAGGGTAATATTTAATTCTTATGTAATATTCCAAAGGAGCATTTAGCAGATCATAAAAGAGATGTTTAGTGGCAGTATGTAGATAAAAAAACAAAAACCCTGGCAGGATGCATTCATTGCACAATATCCCAACTAAGAGAGCAGAATGGGGGCTAGAACTCGGTTCTCCTTTTGTCTGCACTCATCCCATTAGCTGCAAGGAAGTGCCAGGCAAACTTGGTCTCCCCTGGCAGTCCATCATGAAGTAAATCTGAGTTCTCTCTAAAGAGTAATGGATTCTCCAAAGCAACGTGTGGGTAGTTACGACTTGACTCCATAAAAGTGGAACTGTTTCCCCTAACTCAGTTCAGCCACATCTGTCATTTGTTGAATCCTGAAAACAATCCCCTGGATGGCACTGACTTTTTTTTTTTTAGCAGCTTGACTCTCATGGTCTTTACTAGTGCTGAATAGTTAATAGTTTTGTGTCCCTAATGGAAAATTATCTAAAATTATTTGTGTTGAGTACTTATTATGGGCAATAATATGTGCACATTCTGCAGATGCACTACATGTGTACAGTGAAAATTGCCATCAGCTGAGAGAATATACGTGTAGTACAGCCCAATCACTGAGATTGCCAAGGAGAATATGTTCGCCGAGTGGTCATGCAATTCTCTGTTGTGCAAAGATTTCTTCCTAGTTTCAATGTGTTTGCTGGAGTCAGAAACAAAACATTTAGTTGCTGTTAGGGAAGATCCTTTAGAAATCTCAGTGCCAACATGGTTGCTGTTGCCACCAGCACACTGAGCCACTATGCAGTTTGCATTTGTGTAGATGCTTTATGCAAACTGTCTTCTATGAGCAATAATTCTAATTATTATGTGTTTGTGTTTGAAAATGAATACAGAGTCAAATATTAGTAAAACATATAAAATTGGTACCTGATGTGAAACTGGTACTTGATGAGACATGTTTTTTAAAGGAAGTACCTCTGAAGGAATGTATATATTCTGAATGTACTTTGAAAATTAGTATTTTAAGTCTTTCTTAAAATTACCAGTTTTGAATTATAAATTGCTTAGAACAGTGTCTGAAGCAAAGCAAGCACTCAGTAAGTGATGTTCTTTGTTAAACTTTCAGAATAGCTCTATGAGTTAGGAACTGCTGTATTTTATCCCCCACCCGCAAACCCCTTTTTCCCCCTGTTCAACAGATGAGATTTTTGAGGCATAAATATGTTATCTGCCCAAGATCATACAGCTCAGTAGTGGGGAAGCTAGCATGTAAATACAGAAATGTTAACTCCAGTGACTTGATATACTTAATTCCTACCCTTGTGAACATTTAAAGAAGATGATAATCATAGTAATAGCATTAATGATAATGATAAGTAACTTTATCTCAGATTCCATTTTCTTCCCGAGCCTTGCTCATTTCACTAGATCCTTGGGGCCTACGCTCAGTTCCAACATTTACGGCCCTGCAACCAGCGCTACTGAGGAGAACATTATGCAAACATTCTTTATTACCCCATGTATTAATTAGAAAATATTTTATTTGCCAGAAAATGTAAAACAGAAATCTGTAATTATAAGAAAATAGAGATGGTGTGGCTGAAGTTAATGCACCTAATACGAATATGCATGAAGAACTGAGATATCAAAATCAGACTTAATTTTAAGTGGTTTTCGGATGAATGGCCCAAACTGTTAGAGGTAAATCACAGCAAAAATTGTGTTTGCATTTCACTTCTTATGCAGTTTGAATCTTCATGCTATAAAAATAAGAAAGTCTTTTGCCCCCTAATTTTTTATGCTTCATTTGTTTGAACTACATTTTTACTTTATCACAAATTAAAAACCATATCTTTTGGCCAAGAGCTCATTAGAGAAACAAATCTTCCTTGAAAATGTTCTGAAACAGGCTTCATTTTCATCCTTATGTGATTTTATTTCCAAACTGAGAACCAACTGAAGCATGTCAGAAACAGCTGATGAGTAGATGAAGTAATGGCTTCTTACATAACAAGATTAGGTTTCTCACTTGGAAGAATAAAGGGACAAAGAATACAGGGTGGTTAATTGCACTGTCAGAATACCTGTTACTCATGCATGGGAACCTTTCTGGAATACTGCTGGCTTTAGAAGGTTCAGGTATTAGAAAGGCAGGAGAATATGTTGTGGCCACACATGGTAAATGACAAGAAGGGAGAAAGCTAAGTAGAAAAACAACTTGGGCAACAAGTAGAGAAAGAAAGATACAACTTGTTTACACAAAAAATTAAAAAAAGCTAAAATGTGAAAAATAAAATTATGCTTATGCCAACCTGTTTAAGCAAATGTGGTGGAGAATGGAGGCCAGTATCCTGATAATTCAGGCCCCAAACCTGACAGGTAAATAAAATATATGGGAATAAACCTGAGGATTTTTAAAAAAAAAACATACTAAGAGCTTTCAGTAATCACATTTATTAAATCAAACTATTTTACTCATAATTCTAAATTCACAGAGATTCAAGGCATATGGCGAAAAATTAGGACCCAGGCTTTTAGAAAATAATTAATGCAGATGGAAATACAGCTACCAAAACACACACGCACGCACGGAAGGATGTGTGACCCCAGTGTGGTGAACGCTGTGCCATTGTTCCTGAAGTAACGGTGACCCATACTAGGAAGTGTTCCAAGTTAAAAATATACAAAAGGCCCGTTACACATGCTTGATTTATTAAATGAGTGAAACAAATAAACAAAGCTCAGAAACAGCACAAGCTGTGAGCACAAGAGAAGGAGGGATGGCACACAAGGGATTTCACACCGAGGCTCCTCGAGCACACCTCCGATCCGGACGTCGCACAGCGGCCGTCTGGTTCTCTCCTGCCTCCCCTTTCTACACAGGGCGTCTGTCTGGAGAAGTTGTGCATCGAGTCTAGATTCTTCCCACAGCCCCACTCTTTGAAGGACATGAAAAGTGTACCTCGAATCCTACAAATTTCTTTCTGCTCTGGTTTGAATTTCTTGTTATTTCTTATAACATACATTGATTTTATCTTCCAAGCATTATGTATAGGAGGATACACTCTTTATGTAGGGCTATATATATATGTGTGTATACATATGTGTGTATGTGTATATAAAAAATTAAAATATACATTTTTACTATATATAAATATTTTACTTATATATAAATAAATATATATTTTTTAATAATGGAGAGAGAATAAGACTAAGCAAGCATGCTGCTAACATTCGCAGGCCTGGTGCAAGATTATATACCATATATATATATATGAATACCGCATATGTATTAATATTGAAAGTTGTATTTCAAAGTAGTAAATTATTAAATAAAACAGAATTTTATCTTCATATCTTGACCAATATATTTTCTTAAAAACCTAGAAGGCCAGGTTTAAATTTGGAATTCTTGGATGACCCACACTTCTGTTCTAGAAGGGGATAGGCCGTGTTAGGAGAGCTGGTCCTCAGTGCCTGAGCTGCACGTTCTGTCCCATTCTCTTCACCTGGGATCACTCCTGTCTTTTCAAGGGACTTACCCACACAGACACTCACACAACTGAAGTTTCCCAGATTAGACATCCACACTCCCTTTCTTCCTCCAAATAAGCAACTGTGGCTAGCTAGCATTGGGTATATTCAAACAGACAATTGTGTTTCAACCCCTTTTGCCCAGAATCATAGAAATTTAAAGTTAAATGATACTTAGAAATTCTTCTCTAATATGATTATTTTTACCTAATTTTTCTAATGACTGTATAATTTTTAAAAATAGGCTTGACGAATATATCACTAGGTAAAGAAGTTTAAAATGAAGTTTAGAGATGTCAAGTGACTTGCCTAAAATCACTTTTAGTAAGAGGAAATCCCACCTAAATTGGAACATTCAGATTAAAAGTTTTTACTCTTAAAAAAGAGAATAAATTGGTAATTTATTGGTGAATATTAAGCAACCAAGTCTTCAGCAATTTTAAAACTTCATAGATAATGAAATTAATACATTTCTTAAAAGTGTCCAAAAGAAATCCAATATCAATATTGGGACTTTGGCAGAAGAATTCTTACTCATAAAACACAATTAGGAACAATTACTGAGCCTAAGGGGCAAGTGAACAAAAATTTAATCCAATAAAATTTGAAAGATTTTTTGGTGGATATTTATTTGTCAGTTTTAGATTGCAAACTAGGTATAGTCTATTACATATATTCTTTGTCAATATTTTATGACTATGCTGAAATATCTCAGGAGAACTTGGAAAAAATGGAAATGAAATTGCTTTCTGAGAGTTAAACTGTGAAGTCAGCACATAATATATCAGATCAGAGATATGCAAAGCTGCCTTGGAGAGAAAGATTAGCTTCCTGAATTGCAAGACTAAACTTAATGTAATCAGATGCATTAAAAAATCAAATGAAAGAATATGTCCATCAAGAAGAAGTTAGAAAATGACGTATAGAAAAGAGAAGGCTCCTGAATTAAGAGTTGACCGTGTCAATCCAAGTATGGTCTAGGGGAGAAGGTGCCTTCTCAACAAACAGAACATTCTTATCTTGTTAGAAAAGTCATCCCTGACATGGGTATGCACACAACAGGCTGTCATATCCTGCCATCAAATATTTTTTATTAAACTATCTCTCTTAGTTCTAACTCAGTATTTTCTAGATGTTCTTCTGATAAATATTTTTAGGAGGTCTATATGGCTGGTGATGATGTCTTTTTGTTGCTGTTATATATTAATTAAGAGGCACTGTAGTGTGTACACGAGACTATTAATTCTCTGCTCAGCCTTCTTTCTTATTAACAGGACCTCAATATTTTGATATTTCTATAGTATTTCCAGCTTAAGCAAATAAACAAAAACTATATTTTCCAGCCCTTCTTGCAAGATATTAAGGATGGAAAACAGAAAAAGCAAAGGATCTCAGGACAGTGGTAATGGAGAGTTGCCATACCTTTCTTAAACTACTCCAGGTAACACTTTGCTACATGGAGAACAAAACAAAACAACTATCCCCCTTGGAAAAGCCACTCTAGAGTCTCTATTGCTTAGACCCAAATACAAGCTTAAACTACACAGTCAATTTTACAGTCAGCCTTTGGAAGGCTGTTGTAAAGCTGAGGATGACAAATTAATTAAGTCAAATGATAATCAAGTGAATTCTCTGTAGGCTTCTTGGTGGACAGTAATACATGAAATAATATTGTTTCCCATTGAATTCTTTATACAGTAAAGATGGCAGTTAAAGAGAAGACAGAGAGGGTGAGAATAAATGAGTACAACTAGAACTGATGTTATGATCAGCGATTTGAGGAAATAAACAGAGTGAAGTGCTAGGCCTAGGAGGTGTTTCCCTGGGGTGGTTGGTGAAAGCTGTTGTGGACAAATGGCACTTTGGGAACAAGATGGAACAAATGGAGCATGAGCATTGCAAGGGAGACATTTTAGGGACGTAGACAAGCATGCACCAATCTCCCTGGGAATGCCCTTTTGTGAGGTCTCCTAGTTCATTATCAAGCGTCTCCTGTCTCTCTAACCTTGTTGTTTTGCTTGCCTTCTTAAATGCCTTAAAGCAAAGAAAGGACATTTGCAAAGAGGAGGTATGAGTAGGCTTTTTTTTTTTTAGGAATCAGGAATGAACAGTAGATTTTTTTTTCATTTCCTTCTCTTTCATTCTTCCAGTAAACATTGCCAGGGATTTATAGATTCATTAACATTGTCTCCATTTTCTCAAACCAAACTACTGCTTTACTGTTATGCATCCTAGTCTTTCAATTTTAAAACCTTTCCTGGAAATGAATTCTAGCAGTGTCTTCTAAGGCTGTAATTATGCTCCCAAAATAAAAATGTTTTATTTGGTGAGATCTATTTTTCAGTGATTTTTCTCTATACTACCAAAAAGTATAAAGCCTTATTTCACAATATTTACAGGACAAAATGTACCCATGACTAGGCATAGCTATATATCTGAATCATAACATGTCTTCTTATAGTTTAAGACAGTACCAGAAACTAAAGTGAGATTTCTATTGAAGAAAATTCTGAAATATCCCTTTCTAAGTGCACTTGAAAAAAAACTTGAGTGCAAAAAAAAAGTTTCCTCCAGATCACGGTTCCCAAACTTTTCCACAAATGGGTTCATTTTCTTTACATGAAATTGTGTCAGAAAGGATGGATAGAAAGTGCAGGAGAGGATAAGAGTAACTTCCTCCGAGATTTAGTGATATTCTGTGGGAAAAGGACACAAAACTCATCTTCTATTAGTGTCATTCTCAACAAAATGTCACTGAGAAACAGGGAGAGTATGAAGAATGAAAGATGGACTATAGAAACACCTGTCCTTTTCAAATTTCAAATCTATTACTTTTGGTCATGAGTAACCCTTTGCAAGTTACTATTCTGACACTTAATTTTTTCCATCTTTGAGAGAAATTGTACAATAATTCTTCAGCTTGGTGTGAGAATTTAACTGATTCATTTCCACAGCTACATGAGGGATGGATCCTGACATAGAAGTGCTTTATTTCCATTACTTTAAATTTAAACATTCTATTCTCTAATCACAGCTCCTTTTCCTGCAACTCTCATACTCCATGTTCTTTGACTATCTTGTTTTTTTTTTACCGCAAAAATATTGAATTCTTAAATCCTCTGCATTTTCTCTGTCAGTTACCACCTGTTTTTACTTCCTTCTTATTCATCTTAAACATCATGGTCAAATTTCCCTCAGTCTCTTGACAATATTCCAGTTCTTCACTGGGTAAAACCCCAAGTCTAGATGAATCCACCTGGGTGATTCTTCAGAACCCTTTCTAATTGTGGAAAGCTCTTACAGAAATTTACAAACTGAAGCTTGTTTCACTGCAAAAGAATGATACCTACGCTTGGTTCCTCAGTACTTCCCCAATATTTCAGTGCAATTTAAATGCCATCTCTTTTTATTATCTATGGCAGCAATTCCAACCTTCTGAATTTCCTGGACTAGCTAACACCTAACATATATTGTCAACCAGT
Organism: Phyllostomus hastatus; assembly: GCF_019186645.2. Lineage (NCBI taxonomy): Eukaryota > Metazoa > Chordata > Mammalia > Chiroptera > Phyllostomidae > Phyllostomus > Phyllostomus hastatus. The sequence goes on along the minus strand of NW_025333709.1, from coordinate 27,265,034 downwards.
AACTTCCATAGATAATAAAAGTGATAAGACGAACTTTTGTGAACTACTGCTATCAATATTTAGATTGTATTCACACCCATCCTTTGCTGGTTTCCTCTCATCTCCAACTTATCTAAAGCAAATTCTTTTTGTGATTGGAATTCTATTCTTTTCTACCTCTTCAAGGATATGTTTCACAAATTATTCCCTCTCCCAGTTCTTTCTTCAACTAAGATGTTTTTCCATCTCAAGATTCTTCCACTAAATTTTAAGTTTGATATATTCACTTCTATGTTTAAAAGGAAAAACATCAATGAACCAGCAAAGTTCCACAATTTAATCACATATTCCAAGCCAGCCATGTACCAGCTTACTTCTCTCCCTCAAAGTCAAACATTAGAAAGTCCTATATGTTAACTGTCTATTTTTCAAATCTCAATTATTCCCCAAGCTACTGCTCTCTGCCCTCTTGCCCTTTACTCCACTTAACCTGCTGTCTCCTAGGTAACCAATGACATCGTGTTTCTATCTGGAGTCATTTTTCCACCCACATCTCAGTTGAAGTCTCTGTAGTATTTAGCAATATTGATTATTCCTTCTTGTAAAACTTTTTTCTTTGGGAGTTTCACATTTTAGATGACAGCTTGAGCACAAGAATCTAGCTCACTTATTTCCAAACGTTGTATGGACCCATCAGACATTTCGAGAAAACAGAAAATAAGATACACTTACAATGATGATAAATAAATAATTTGTGCCAATAGTGAATTGGCACAATAAAGATTTTATGATAGTTGAGATATAGAAAACAGTATAGGACTGACACAGAAAAAACACTGCAGACATCAGAGATAAGTAGGGAATCCCCTAGGGAGTCCAGAGATGTTATAGGTTCAGAGTCCATAAATTTAAAGACCACTGGGAGCTAACCCTTTAGACTACCTGAGACAGATACTTTTCTTTCCTCTTCCTACTATAAATTAAGTCTAGCAGTTGGAGTTTTGGGCATTAAGAACACTGAGAACCCTTCTCTAGCCAGAAAAAGCGATCTACCTGAGCACGGCTACCACTGGGTGTCAGAGGATGAGAAAGGCTCATCACAGAGACTAAGGGCACTCTAGACCCAGCATAGGGAAACATTTTGTCCACATAGTAAATATTTTAGATTTGAAAGACCAGAGTCTTGTGAAGCAACTACTCGACTCTGTCTTAGAGAGTAAATATAGGCAAAGTGTAAACGAATGAGTTGTGTTCTTATAAAATTCAATACACATGTCAACTCCTGCCCTAGATTCACACACACACACAAAATAATAAAGAAAGAAACAGGAGAAAAACATAGTCTCATCTAGTAGAAGATTATTTGTACTGCCAAATTGCTTGCTTGTTCTCTGCTTTGGTAAGTGCAGGTGTTTGGCTTCCTGTTTCTTATCTATGCTACCTACAGGAACATTACCTTTTGACATGACCAAATATTTATTCAAAAATTGCAGTTGGGTTTCCAATTCAAGATAGATCACCTAGAAGAGACATGCATACCTAGTGAGAAAACAAAACCTACCCACATACACCAGCAAACATAATACTTCATTTATATTTATGAATAGACAACAACAGGTTATACGACATTGGGAAAAACCAACATTATCAAAGAGAATGTCTAAGACAAATTAAAAAAAATGCTGGAGGGTTAGAGATAACTCAGAGAACAAAAGAAAACTTAAAGCTAATTTTAATTGCTCTTATAAAGATTTAAGTAAATTTTATGTTTTTTGGAAAATAGTTATGAATTTTTAAATGAGTATGGAAGTAAAATGGACATTTAGAATCTGAATGACAAAAATGGACATCACTAAGTGTATAGGTGGAAAAATTATATCAGAATGATCAGCGAGTCATCTGAAAAATGAAAATCAAGGAAGTCTGACAGAATTTAGACAAAAAAGAAACTGATGAAAATCATGAAGAAAATTAAATGGCCAGAAAACTAAGTCAGAAAAGTTCAATGCATGTCTAACAGGAGTTTTAGAGGGAGAATAGAAAGCCACTGATTTACTTTATGTGACTGTTTAACCTGCTTCATCACATCTGGTCCACAGATCACATGACCATGTGATCATTGCATTCATTATGACCTGCTCTAACTCTAGAGAAGTATCTTCCTTTGTTAGTGTGCTCTGTCAAATGCTGTTAACGTGCACACAGTAGTGGTACTCACCTCACGTTGGATGCCACCATAGCACAACTTTGTGAGGCATGTGCTAGTCAAGTGTCACCTTGCTCCGACTAGAGCTCGTGGACAGATCACAGGTGTAAGTCCCCAGCTTTCTTATAATTCTGCAGAAAGCAGCATTGGGCTGCTTGAGCTGTACTGTTACATGAAAGTGACACACCACCCAGGTGCTCTTATTTTTTGTGTGTGAGATAAGTGTGAAAGTGATCTCAAACATGGGAGAAAATAGTCTTGAGTTTGGAAAAGTAGTCTGATCCAGGATATCAGCTGGTATTGAAGTGTAAAGCCTTCCAGCTGCCTGCCAACTGCAGGCTTTGGGGAAAGTTAAGATCTTATGCAGCACTCCTTGTTGGGAGAGGAAGAAAACCATGGTCTCAGCTAGTTTATTGCCAGGCAATTTCTGGAGAGTACCTGGATCACTCACTGAGCAATCCTGTTTCTCTTCCTACAAACATTACTGTATATATAAAATACCAACAACAAATAAAAGAATCAAATAATCTGTCTAAAATGTGTGTATAAAATGCACATATTTATGCATAAAGAAAATTGCGGAGGACTATATATCAAACTTCAATCTTAAAGGTAGCCAAGGGTGGGGTATAAGTAATGTTTGCTTTGTAAATCTATGTAAAACTTAAACTTTACTTTCTAGGTGCATCGCATGCACTTAGAAGTTAGTTCTGTATTCATATAGTAGCTATGTTTTCTCTCTATTGTTATTTTTTCAAGTTTTATACCTTGGATGATTTTATTTACTATTGCATTGAAAAAATAGTGAATGATTAAAAGGGGAAAAATAATGTCAATATCAATCCTAGTGTTTACTGTAACATAAAAAAGTAACAGGTTAGATCCCAGTGATTTAAGTCCTGACTTGAATGGCCATTCTGTTTGCAGAGTAGGAAGTCTATTCAGTTCAATGTCATAATCCATTCAGGTGAGTTACCTGGCTTAGAACCCCCAACGCTTGTTGAGCAGCTAAATGTGTTTTGAGTAACAAAGGTAATAAAGATCTTTGGGACCTCCCAAAGATCTACATATTTTATTTGAAAAATCTTTGGAAAACATTTTCCAAGGCTTAACAACTTCAAAATCTGAAAATATACCTCTTCCCACACTCGTGTTTTATGTAACTTTTTAAAAATCATCAATCAAGACACCTAAAATTCAAAAGAGAATGTGGGTTTTGCTATTGAAAGGGGAAGGTGACACAGAAAATAATTATGATCCTTTGTTCTTGATACTTGTCTACAAAAAAATGAGTGAGCACTTTGCTTACGATGACAGGTTTCCTTCAATTTTTCAGTCATTCAGTTTAATTATATATTCTCTATGATAATGGTGCAGAATTAGATAATGACAATGAGGAAACTAAGAAGAATAAAAATAGAACATTCAACATTTAAAATTCAATGTAAGGGTTGAGAGATGCAAATAAATTAATTTGGTCTCTCTTTTTTACAGACGCTAACTCACTTTCATCTCAACTATCCATACTGGAAAGCACTTTTGTTCATTAGCCTCTCCCTTTGGATTTGTTTGGAACTGCCACGTTTTGTTGAATACTAAATACTGGCTGTGGTCACATGGGTACTGATGCTGCAGCCCAGGCTCTCTGTGTGACTGGCAAAAGGGGTGGGTATTTCTATATTGTGATGGACATACCCTGGTAACATTTGTTGACCCTAGGATTTTAAAATATAACTTTCTTATGATAAAACTAAGGTGGATCATACTATTTGCTATATGTAAATGTGGTTAAGAGTTGAATAAGCAATTTTCATTTTCATGTTACTGATTTGGACGTATCAGATAATCTATCTGGTAGGTTATCAACTTTTATAGTGAAAGCAGCTTCTCTTCTTCTCATAGAAAATTCTTTGGAGATTGAAACCAACTCCGTGTAAGATAGGAAGTTAACAGAGAGATAGACCTTATTGCAGATATTGTCTTTACTGTCATTTAAACTGAGAATATAAAATAATTTTGAAAATTTTGGAAAGATGATGGGAGAATGAGGATATTAGAACAAAAGTTTGTTTATGTAGCTGGTTCTAAGTGATTAGTAGGAACATTATTTGTGGAAGAATTTGAGGATCTAAACATGATTTTAAAGGAGAAATATAAGACAGTTATTTACCTTAGAGGGCATCACCAAGGCTGAAATTCAGACCTATATTAAAATAATTCAAAGGAGAAATGGGCAGTATGCATATGATCCCACTTGCATGTGGGATCTAAAGAACAAAATAAATGAACAAACAAAACAGAAACAGACTCATAGATGCAGGGAACAGAGTGGTGGTTGCCTGAGTGAGGGCAGTTGGGGCCCTGGGTAAAAACGGTGAAAGGATTGAGAAGTATGGACTGGCAGTTACAAAACGGTCTCAGAGAGTTAGAAGTACAGCACAGGGAATGCAGTGAATAGTATTGTAATATCTGTTTGTGGTGCCAGGTGGGTAACTGTAAATACCAGGGGGAGCGTTTTGTAGAGTATACTGTTGTCTAACCACTATGCTGTGCAACTGAAACTAATACATAATAATATTGAATATAAACTGTAATTGAATTTTTTAATTTGAAAAGACAAAAATAGAAATATAAGCAAAACAGAAAAAAAATAAAAGGGAAGATCGAAGTGTGTACAAAATGATATAGAAGAACTCTGTTTGGAGAACTGGTGGTGTGATCTGTACTTAATATTCTAGTCAGTGGGAAGGTAATGGGTTTATCACATCTAATCTTTTCTAGTGAATTCAGAAAACAGTTGATTTGTATACAACTGCACACAAGTGAGAATAAAAATAAATTCTACACAACACCAAGAATAATCAAATCAAACGATTTTTCAGAAATTAAGGTAGGATTTGTGACTGAAACGTGTGTTGATCGCATCCGAAGCGCCTCTGCAACTGATGGCCACTGATTATGTTGGGTTGCTTGGGTTTCCTCATTGATCTGGCCACTGTTCCTTATGATGAAACTAATGTTTCCAAGAAACATTTCAGAGTTTACATTTTTAATGGTAAGATAGAAAGTCTATGATAGTGAAGTAGTGTACTCTTTACCCTGAAAGTGATCAACCAGAAAATCAGTGGTTTAGACCAGATCAGGAACCATAGTTTGATGGATTTGTGTTAAAATTTTATATTTTTATCCTCAATGTTAACCGTTTTGATTATTTCATGAAACAGTCTGTAGCCTTTTTATGGTAACACTAAAATTATCTAGTTCAACAATGCTTAATTACACTTAATGTTTCTTGGTCTAGAAATATGTACTATGGCTGTTTCTCTATTCAAAGCTAGATTATTCACTAAGTCTTCATTATAGAAGCAGCATCTACACTATCAATCCATTTATTTCATTGGACTACATATAATTCAGTTTCAAATAGATGTGTAAAATGTCAAGTGTTTCTATGGTATCTATAAACAAAAAAAATGATTGTAGTTCTAAATTTGATATAATTTACTAACACCTGGCTCTATGCAGTTCTTTTTTAAAACTATTTTTCATTTAAAGCATCTTGCCAAGGACTTACTAGTCTCAGAATGATACAAATCCTATGATCACATTGTCTCCCAAGATTCAATACTTTCTTATGCAATTGTTTTTCATATTATTATTATTTTACAGATGCAATTATTGCAGAAACAAATTTAAAAATAATTAAGTGTTGAGAATTGGGAAATGATTGTGGCAATAGTCTTATGAAACTTAGCATCTAACTTTTTGAAAACCATAATTATCACCATTTTATCTCAGCTATACAATTTTATAATAGGAGATGCAGAATATTTTGTGAGAAAGAAAATATAGCCAAAAGATATTACTGGATTTTCAGATTGTCAATGCTCAGAATAATTCAGTTTATGAGGTATGTATCACCGAAAAAGACCTAAAATTCTCTAAAATATTATGTTAAAGTTATTGTAACTAAGATAGCTTTGAAATTGAAATTCTTTTAATTGAAACACATGCTTTTGAATGTTAGATTTAAATTCTTCAATTTGGTTTGTAAAGATGAGTCAAGGAAACACGTTATTTGCCTAACCTGTATTCAATTTTAAGATCATTATTTAAAACATAATGCTTTCTAGGATTAATGTGCTGTTTCAGGGCAAACTCCTAGAGTTTCTAATTTATAACTGTATTATGAAATCTATATGCCAGTAGTTCTACACTTATTTCTTTACATATTATCAAAAAATTTGAGCCCTAGCTGGCGTGGATTGAGCTCAGTGGATTGAGCTCAGTGAATTGAGTGAGGGCTGCGAACCAAAGTGTAGCAGGTTAGCTTTCCCAGTTGGGGTACATGCCTGGGTTGCAGGCCATGACCCCAGCAATCACACATTGATGTTTCTCTCTCTCTCTTTCTCCCTTCCTTCCCTCTCTAAAAATAAATAAATAAAATCTTTAAAAAATTTGAGTATCTTAGTGCATTTTTGTTAGTCTGTATTTTTGTAATAGATTAGTGCATTGCCTTATTTTTAAATTGCAATCTATGTTTGATTGTTTTTATGTTTTAAAGTACTCAGTACGGAAAAGGCCATACACATTAAAGGAGATGTGTGCATAGATGTAAGTGTAGTTATTCTTATTTAATAGCATGTTTTACCTTGTAAACTCTACAAGCTCATAAAAGAAGAGGTATCCATAAAATCAAACTAAAATACACACAGAATGAAACATTGCCATACTACATCATATAGATCTTGAACATAGAATGGGTCAAATTCTACATTGTTTTCTCTTACTTCTTCCTTTCCTATTTACAGAGGACTCTTCTGCCAGTTTACGATTAGTGTACAACCTATTAAACCAGTTAAATTAGATTTAAATAATCTTGTTAATGAATTGTCAGAATATGGAACAGTTTCTACATTTTAGAGGGATTAAAGAGGTTCATTTTTATAATTTAATGTCTGTGCGGGCATAGATTTAGTGCTTAATGAACACTTGTTGATTGATTATACTACACTAATATATCAGTTTGAAAGTTTTGTTACCATAGCCAGCTATGAGACATCACATATACTTAAATATTATTCCTTCATCTTGACCCATGAAAGGTTTTACTTAACTTTTAAATGTATATCACTGAGTTATATATAACAAAGTACCTGCATAAAATGGGAAAATATTGCATTTACATATAATAGTAATTGAACACTTGAAAAATAGATGAGGACCATATTTCAGTATATGGAAATAAGCGATAGTGTCTGTGGCAGTGGGCTATATTTTCATGTCTGTAAGTTGCTTGAAGAAATGGTATTGCTTTTTTCTAATTAATGAATCTGCCTTTGGTCTGGGTGTCTTTAGATTATGCATAAAACTCTCACACTATTTTAATTTTATGGATTTTTGAATAGAGATTTTATTTAGGTACATAGATTTATATGCTATAAAACTATGCATTTTCAAAAGTTATATACACACTGTGACCTATTTTGTGATAACTTCTGCTTTGCTCATTATATTAGTTGCTATACAGAAAGCCATAGGCTGATATGCAGCTTGAGTCAAAGTATTTTCTCTTGTGGTTTGAAACTTAATTATGCAATTAATTGGAAAATAAATTACAATGGAAGTATCTTGTGTTAAACCCGGTGGTTTATTATTTTTTAAATAAATATTTGTATTCTTTTTGTATCTGACATTAAAATGACATTATACTGAACTTCAATAAATATTCTTGTCTTAACAAAACTTATTAAAAGTGTGCATCCTTGTGCTGTACTATTTCTTTAAAAATGATATTCTTCTTGAATACTTTGATGTATAAACAAGCATAGGATGACTTCACAATGTGAAAGTGTTTGGGCATTACCCATAACAATAAAACAGTTTTAGACAACAGATATGGATGAGTTAGCTTAATTCCAACTCCACAAGTTTGATTAGTTCTGGGCATTATATGCAAAGAAAGTATGTGGTCATCATTACTAGGACTTGAACATGGGCTTGGAAGACCTCTTCAGTTTTCCTTCTCTAATCTTCCACTTAGACATATTGCCTTTCTGCAATATCCTTAGCAAGCATTCACCCTGACTGTGGTGAAAGTCTTAAGGAACAGGGGTCTTTTTCACTGGTTTTGTTAGGCATGGCTGCTGTGGTGAAAGAATTCATCATATATTTGAAGGCTGCTGTCAAGTCACTCTCTCAAGTCATATGTTTGTGGTACCTTTAACCATTACTTGTATCTCTTGGTGTTTTAGCACTTCTGTTTATTCTGGTGCGAGTCTTGTGTAAAGATAATCTAATTTGTTAATTAGAGTTTTCTTGCTCTGCCTTTCTTTCTCCCCCTTTTTTAAACAATATGTGGCACAGAGTACTAGTAGCCTATTAAAATTCATTTTCTTCTTTACTAACAGGTTAGTTTTTTTAAAGATTTTATTTATTTATTTTTAGAGAGAGGGGAAAGGAAGGAGAAAGAAAGGGAGAGAAATATCAATGTGTGGTTGCCTCTTATGTGCCCCCCACAGGGGACCTGGCCCACAACCTAGGCATGTGCCCTGACTGGGAATCAAACTGATGACCCGTTGGTTCACCACCCATGCTCAATGCACTGAGCTACACCAGCCCAGGCTAGAGGGTTAGTTTTATTGGAGACAAATCTCATAAAATTCACATTTCTCAGATTGCTGAGATGGCCATTGGCTCCTTGTAGCCAGATTCAAGCAGAAAATGTTAGGAATGCTTCCATGAAAATGCCTTCACAGGGAGATTGACTCACATTCATGGACCTTTTCCTTTTACTCTTCTCCTTCTTATTGGTTGTAATTTAAAATCAAGAGGCAGATCAGTCATTTTGGGCTAATGAGCCAATAAACACTTGCTAAAAATTGTGAAACAGGTTGACATTGTAGAGCTAGTAACCATTTTATGTCTAAATTACTTTTGATATAAGAAAAAAAATTCCCTAAACTACTTAAAGTTTTTTTCTTAAGATTATTGTTATATATAGCCAAACAATAGCTAATGCACCTTTTAAAGACATGGGTTTATTTCTGAGGTCTCTATTCTGTTCCATTGATCTATGTGTCTGTTCTTATGCCAGTATGAGATTGTTTTGATTACAGTATAGTTTTTTTTATCAGATATTGTGATCCCTCCTATTTTGTTCTTCTTTCTCAAGATTTGCTGAGGCTATTTGGAGTCTTTTTGGTTCTATACAAATTTTTATAATATTTGTTTTAGAGCTGTGAAATCTGTTATTGCTATCTTAATAGGAATTACATTGGGTCTATAGATTGCTTTGGGTAGGATGGACATTTTAAGATGATAATTCTTCCAACCTATGAACAGTGCATATGCTTCCACTTACTTGTATCTTTCTCCCTTTCTTTCTTCAGTGTCTTATAATTTTCTAAGTACAGGCATTTTACCTACTTGGTTAAATTTATTCCTTGATACTTTATTTATTTATTTTTTGTTGCAATCGTAAATGGATTGTTTTCTTAGCTCCTCTTTTTGACAGTTCATTATTGGTGTGTGAAAATGACATTGGTTTCTGAATACTGACTTTGTATCCTACTACTTTGCCAAATAATTTATTAGGTGGAGAAGATTTTTGGTGGAGCCTATAGGATTTTCTATGCCCAATATAATGTCACTTACAAATTATGACAGTTTTGCTTCCACTTTTCCAATTTAGATGCCTTTTATATCTTCTTCTTGTCTCATCACAGTGGCTAAGACTTTCTGTACTATGTTGAATAAGAGTGGCAGAAATGGATGCCCCTGTTGTGTTCCTGATCTTAAAGAAAATACTTTTAGTTTTTGACCATTGAGTATGATGTTGGCAGTAGGTATGTTTTCAGGTATGGTATTTATTATGTTGAGGCATGCTCCCTCTATTCCCACTTTGATGAGTTTTTTATCATAAATGAGTGCTGGATTTTATCAAATGCTTTTTTCTGCATCTATTGATATGATCATGTGATTGTTGTCTTTCATTTTTGTTTATGTGATGTATCACAGTTATTGTTTTGAAAATATTGTACCATTTTTGCATTCTTGGAATAAATTCCACTTGATTATAGTGTATGGTCTTTTTAATGTATTGCTGGATTTTGTTTGCTAATATTTTGTTGAGGATTTTAGCATCTATGTTCATCAGAGATACTGGCTTGTAATTTCTTTGTTGTGCCTTTACATAGTTTTGGAATTAGGATAATATTGGCTTCATAAAGAGAATTTGAAAGTATTCCCTCTTCTTGAATTTTTTGGAATAGTTTGAGAAGCAAAGGTGTTAGTTCTTTGAATGACTGGTAAAATTTACCTGTGAATTTGACAAAGGAGGTAAAAGCACACAATGGAGTAAAAACAGTTTCTTCAATAAATGATTTTGGGAGAATTGGACTGGTACATGCAAAAAAAAATGAAACTAGACCACCAGCTTACACCATACACCAGAATCAACTCAAAATAGAAGAAGAACTTAAATATAAGCCATGATACCATAAAAACCCTAGAGGAAAACATAGGCAATAAAATTTCTGATATCTAATGTAATGATATTTTTGCAAATATATCTCCTAGGGCAAGAAAAAAATAAACAAATGGGACTACATCAAATTAAAAACTTCTGCAAGACTAAAAAAGTCATCATCAAAATGAAAAGGGAATTGACTATATGGAAGAACATATTTGCCAATGATACATCAGACAAGAGTTTAATCTTCAAAATTTATAAAGATCTCATATGACTCAATGCCAGGAAGACAAACAATCCAATTAAAAAATGGACAAAGGACCTGAGAAGACACTCTCTAAGGAAAACATGCAGATGGCCTATTGACATATGAAAAAATATTTGACATCACTACCATCAGAAAAATACAAATAAAAACCACAATGAAATACCACCTCACACCTGCCAAGATGACTATCATTAATAAATCAACAAACAACAAGTTCTGATGAGGTTGTGGAGGAAAGGGAACCCTAGTGCACGCTTGGTGGGAATGCAGATTGTTACAGCCACTGTGGAAAATAGAGTGAAATTTCCTCAAAAAAATATCAAAAATCAAACTGCCCTTTGATTCAGTGATTCCACTGCTGGGAATATAATCTAAGAAACTCAAAACACCAATTCAAAAGAATTTATGCAACCCAATGTTCATAGCAGTGCTATTTACAATAGCCAAGATTTAGAAATAGCCTAAATGCCCATCAGTAGATGAGTGAATAAAAAATTCTACATTTATACAATGGAATACTACACAGCAAAAAGAAAAAAGGAACTCATAACTTTTGTAACAGCTTGGGTGGAGCTGGAGACTATTATGTTAAGTGAAATAAGCCAGTAGGTGAAAGACAAATACCATGTGATCTCATTTGTAAGAGGAGTCTAATGAACAATATAAACTAATGAGCAAAATAGAACAAGAGGCATGGAATCATAGAATAGACTGCGAACTGTAAGGAGGGAGGGGTGAGATGGGGACTGACTGAAAAAATGTGAAGGAATTAATGAAAAACATGGACAATGATTTGAGGACTGACTATGGAAGTGTGGGAGTGGGCTGGGTGGAGGGGAGGAAGGGGACAACTATAATAGCATAAACAACATAATAATTAAAAAATAAAATACAGCTCTGGAATAAGTTCAGCTGTGAAGATACAGCATAATTTGGTGATCTTGCCAAAATATGGGCATGCTACTTCTAAGTGTGGACATATAATTTTAAATGTTACATTTACATATATATATATGGCTTACATTTGTCTGTTACAATTTTCATGTCTTTGGGATTTTTGTTTGTTTGTTTACATGAACTACCATTCAGCTAAGTCTTCTTACATATGGATATGGGTTCTTAAATCCAAAGAAATAAGGTGTGTCACAGGAGCAGAACACAGGGCTTTTGGAATCAAACAGGCCAGAATTGGGGGCTTCATTGGTTTATTGTGAGATTTAAAAACATAGCACTTTGAACACCACATAGGTTTTGAGCCAGGTTCTAGCTTACCCAGATCTTTGAGAATCTTGATTTTATTCTCTAATGCATTAACTTCTTCCAACACTATATGACTTGATCATTTGATGTGAGTATTCCACAGGATTCTTCATTCAGTTACGTTTGCTGCTGGAAGTAGGGTACTTGCAGTGTCACAAGAAAAAACATTTTTAGAGACCCACAAGGTAGGATGAGGCCTGGTGGTAAGATTTGTTTGGGTGAAAATAGAAGGAGGCTCATAGGTTTCCAGTATCCCATTTCCATCTGCCCTGCCATGAAAACTCAAGGCCAGAAATAGGGGCCAATGTCCAGAGATTCTGTGCTGCATTAAATCTTAGTGCTTTGGAGCCCCTGTGGTGTGCTGCTGGCTGCTGGCTGCTGGCTGCTGGCTGCTGGCTGCTACACCACATGGCCACCATGGGAAGAACATGCCAGTGAAGGAGGAGGTAGATGGTGGAAGTGGTGTTGAGTACATGTGTGAGAGAGAGAGAGAGGGAGAGAGAAAGAGAGAGAGAGAAGGGCTTTTCCATGGGATTATATTATCTTGAGTTTGGGAAGGGCCAAGAGTTTGTCTCAAAATAATCAATCAACTTCCCAAGTTTTCCTGGGCTTCTGATGGGTCAACCTCCTAACCAATATATCTCTTTCCCGGGTTAGATTAGGCCTCTATGGTCGCCGTTTTGGCTCCTATTGCATAAGCTGTGTAGAAGCTCCTCTCCTTGTGCCATTTTAGCTTCTGCACTGTGCTTACTTCTCCCTGACCCGCTCCCCAAAATCTGGTACTGGAGGGCAGACTGCTCACTGTGTTGAGGAAGGGAGAGTTCTAATTCACTTGGAGGGAAAATGCAGGGATCTCTTGGGGAGTATGTGAAGCACTAGCTTCCTGGTGAAACAAGCAGGCTTCTTAATATCAGATACCCTTTGCTCCCTTTCTTTATTAATAATTAGCTTTCTATGCTAACACTATGACAGTAGATGAATAATGAATTGTATATCACAGTGTTCTTAAACTTTAACATGCCCATGAGTTACCTGGTCATCTAGTTAAAATACAGTTTCTGATTCATACATCTAGGATGGGCCTGAGCTTCTACATTTTTAACAATCTTTAAGGTAATGGCAGTTCATAGATTATAATTTGAATAATAGGGTTATAGATAACCTTATGATTTTGGCTTCTATATTCTATTTTGTGAAAACAATTTTTAAAGTTACTTTATTTGACCGTATGTCCATGCAGCTGGCAAAGCATAAACTAAAGAGACAAAATCAAGTGATATTATTTTTGGAACAAAATGAAAGATATTTAAAAAATTTAGAAAAATCCACAGGTTTTGGATATGGAGAGACTTGTAGAAATTTGGAGGAGTACCATCTAGAAGTTCTTGTAAGTATGGAAGTCAGTGTTTACTGTATTTACCATTATTAACTATTATTAACCACAAATAACCATTTTAAAGGGGAAGCCAAATAGAGAGAAATTACTTTATGAGTTTGGGTATAGCCTAGGTCTCAATACAGTGGATTTCTCTCTCTTTTTAGACAAATCTATTCATTGAAGCTGATTTCAAATGGTTGTTGATTTTATTTAGTAGATTATCACTTTTTGTTACTTGCTGTCATTGGGCTGGGAATAATCACTGGTGTTGTACCTGGAGTTTGCATAAAGGAATTTTTTTACTAAATGATGCCTCAAGTGATAGAAATGTTATGGAAAATATTTTTTTTAAATGTGGGCCTTTTACTTCCCCTCAGAAATTCTGTCTTTTTTTACATTTTTTTCTTAATGAATAGTTATTGATCATGGGTTCTGTGTCAGAATTTAAATTTTTATTCAAACCTAGAATTATCTGTATACCACTTACCCAACCTTTCTTTTTTTTTATATACTGATTGGGCTTAATAAATACAAAAAGGCTTTAATTTGGGGAAAATGGAGTCTCCCAGAACTGGAGATATAGATGGTCACTAGGTGATATTTTAGGTAATGTCAAAACTCAGTTGCCTCAAGTTTGTTAATGTAGATTTCTTAGTACACAGGACAGTGTTAGAGGCTGGACTGATTGCATGTGCCTTACCATAGCTTAGTGTTACATAAAGTTTTATCAATGTGGCTTCACACATCTTGCGATATTGACTTGTAATCTGAATTTTTATTTGTCTTGCAGCTGCGATTTTGAAGCACTATACTCTTTCTGCTAACAATTACTAATTTAAAGAACTTCTGATTTCTTTATCTAAGAAAATCTAAAAAATATTTAAAAGTCTTTGTTGATAATCATTCTAGCATAGATTAATTTGAACTGAACATTTACAAAAACATACCATGAAAACATACATAGACTACAATAAGGTGATTACCAGAGTGAGAGAGGATTGAGGGGAGGTAGAAGAGAGTAAAGAAGGAGTAAATGGTGATGGAAGGAGACTTGACTTAGAGTAGTGAACACACAATACAATATGCAGATGGTGTATTATAGAATTGTACACCTGAAACCTATATCATTTTATTTAACCAATGTCACCCCAATAAATTCAGTACAAATAAAAAATTAAAACATACCATAAAAGTGTGTAATTTATTACTAGTTTTTACATATAACACTATTTCCTTTGCTGCAATCAGATTGCAGAGTTGATTAAATCTGTCTCACTTAATAGAACATTTCAAATAAGTTTTCATTTAAAAAGAGATGACAATACAGAAAATAATTTTCTCATAAAATATGTGAATGGGATCTTTTTCCTGATAGCATGATTGGAATTAGATCCATTTCGAAAGGTTCTTTACATTTATTACTATCTTATAATGCTAGCGATAAAAATCATGATCAGGAAACTAAAACATAGAAGCTATGTCTCTAATAAATACCAGACCCTTGAAGGACTATAATCTCTTCTAATTTGCGCATAAATGGGAAGACTTAATTATACTGCAAAACAATATATTACACACCCGTATAGGTCATTTTAAACAACTGAATTTTCATTACATATTAAAAATAGATAAGTCAGTGATTTTTAAAAATTGCCCACTTTATTTCTTTTTCAAGACGAAAGGAGCACACAGTACCTCCCGTTAGTTAACCTTTTATTGGAGATATCCCGGAGTTTCAGCATGTGAGAATGCTGCGCAGGAAAGCAGGCCTGGTGGGCAGCCACACAGGATGATGTACCCACTCTTCAAAGAGAAATAAGGAAGAGTTTTCTCTGAAAATGAGACTGAGAAGACTCTCCAAACATCTGTTGCAGTGTCTGATAAGGGTTTTAGTGGTGCTTATCTTTCAGTGAAGCAGCTTTAGCTGTTTAATGTCCTGTTTTCATACAGTTCTGCTTTTCATACATTTTCACAAGTGTGTCTTCAGTTCTAAACAGGAAAAAATGATACCTAACTAATGCATTAAAATGAATAGTATCAATGTTAATGTTTCTAAGCTAGGTGCATGACAATTTTTAAAGAACCTTAGAATAATTACTAAGACTTTATTGTCACTGAAAACTTGGAATTATTATTTTTACAACCATATGCATTTTACCATGTAGGCTGTTTATTTACATGGGGTAAATGACTGTTTCAAAAGATCATTCACTTGTTACTACATTTGCTGTCATTTAATACATATTTATTTCATGACTAACTTCTATGTTGAGTTCTGTTTTTCTGGATCCAATGAGGGATATTGAAACTAGAAATGTTTTCATCTGTCTTAAAAAGGTAGCCTTTTGTCATTTAGATCCAGATCCAGTGGCTGAGAACTTTAGACATCTTAATATTTAAAAACATTCTGTCAGTTGAGGGAGTTGGTTTCTGATCACGACTATCAAGATGACTTTTAAAGCCCTGGCTGGCGTAGCTCAGTGGATTGAGCGCGGGCTGGGAACCAAAGTGTCCCAGGTTCGATTCCCAGCCAGGGTACATTCCTGGGTTGCAGGCCATGGCCCCCAGCAACCGCACATTGATGTTTCTCTCTCTCTCTCTATCTCCCTCCCTTCCCTCTCTAAAAAATAAATAAATAAAATATTTAAAAAAAAATGACTTTTAAGAAGCAAGTTCTAGGAACTTCTCCAGGGAGCTCTTTCCTATTGGTGCTGCAGGGCTGTCAGCTCTTCCCCTGACGGGGATTTAATATATATTTACACCCTACTCCTGCTTACACAAGAAATGTAGGTAAAGCCAGTGGTAGGTGTGATGCTTTTCCTTCTTTTTCTCACTCATTCATTTTAGCTCTTTACAAAAAATAAAGAAGAGTGCAGGTCATTAGCATGAGAGAGATCTGGGAGGAAAAGTAGAGAATTTGCCACTTACGTTTGTGGGAAACAAAGGGCTCTTCAGACTCGCTGGACCTGTAAGTCCCCATCCGAACACAGAGAAAAAGCACCTTTGGATCCAGTGGACTTTTATTATTCCTGCACCATCTTAGTGTATATTTCATGTATGGACATCGTGGGGATATTTTCATTATAACTCCTTCCACACGCCTTGCTAAATGCTGAATACTGACATATCTGCACCACACACTGTGATCCTTGTGAAGGGAAAGAAATAACTACAATGCTTCTTTACTGCATTGAGTGAAGTCTAATGAATGCCAGGCTCAGATATGAATACACCAATTATAATATGTACAATAAAAGGATGCTGAATCTACTATGTACTCAATGCCACAACTGGCCACTGATTATTAGTTTCAAAAATTCCTTGAAGAATCACAAACTCTTGACATGTTGAATTACTCAAATTATATCGGTGTCTGAAGTACTCTTTATTTTTTTACAAATGAATAGAACTGACTTGTAAATTATAATGTTGCATAAATCATTAATATATAAAGTAGAACCATAACCGTAACAACATCACCAATGATTCTTGGATTCCTGGTTCTGCTCACAAATGTCTAATTAACTCATGTGGCACTATTATGGAACTGTTTAAACTAATACTATTTACCTCATTAAATCTGTGGGAAAGTAATTTCCAAAATCAAACACAGGTCTTCCTTTCAGGGAGACTATGATTTCCCATAGTCTTTCCTTGTGTTAGCTCTTGTTGGCTAGAAGGAAATTCAGTGTGGTTAGGATGGAAACAAAGGCAGAGAAATTGGTTTAGTGGCAAGATCAGAAAAATGAGGGAAAATATACTGCTTTGCTTTTCCAGTAAAGGAAACTTTAAATTCTTTCATGTAATATGTGCCTAGATTTTAAAAAATATTTTATGATATGTATTTGCACTATGCTGCTGATTGAGTAACAGGATCTTAGCATTCTTTGTTCTGCTGAAAAATTGCTTTTTAATAACAAACATGATAGGATATGAATTGGAAATATCAAACCAAGGAAAACTATTATTGATGGCCAGGCAATTAAGAAAGAATAGGTAAAGAAGTTTCAAATATCTTGGAACATACAATATTTAAATTATGTAACAATGACCAGTCTAACTATTTTACAGAAGGAAAAAAACCATTAAAATTGAATTACTATTTAGTGAATTACCAGTATTAATAATTGTATATCAAAACAAAGGCAAGATAATACTTAAATGAAAGTTTAAAGAATGTGGATATACTCAGAGACAAATAAAATATATATTTATCTGCAACATTTAAAATATTTAAGGTTTCTTTTTTTCTTTGCTTTTCTTCCCTTCTCCAGAAACTGTTGAGTAAGTGATAAGGAAGACATCAAAGGACCTGAAAGGAGGTCTCTTCTGGGCCTCACATTTAAGAGCTGTTGCTCTTAGGGCCAAATTTAAATTTATAGAATTTTAGTTAGTTCTAGAAGGCCCTGTCAGAGAACATGAGTGTAGCCCTCTAGCTTTTTCTGTCCCTGATAACCTTTTATTTCCTCTTGTCCTAGAACATTTTGTCTTACCTTCCCCTACTTCTGTGGGGTTTTAACTGCATTCTCGTTAGCCTTCAGATTCAATGGATATGCCTCAGGATGTCACAAGAAAAAAAGGGGGACTTTAAATGTGGAAGGTGCTGGTTTTTCACTCTGCTTTTGAACAAATCAGGTATATTGGATTCTGCATAAAGTTCACTTAGGAAAGCAAGCCCAACTTTTAAAAATCTAAGTTTGAAAATCCATGCACAAATCGATGTGTAGGAGGTGATGCAGAGCCAGCATTCTCCAATTCTACTGAAGACGATGTCTGGTGCGAACACACATGAAACCTTAGGGGATAAGTTGTCAAGAAAATCAGACGCCATGAGGAATTTTTTCCAGCATTCATGGGTAGGCGCTCTATGTCACATTGAGCCAATGCTTTCATAAATCAAAACCAGATAATCTCACCAGTTGCTATGGTGCTGAAGGATGATGAGGAAATGGATTTGAACTAAAAATAGGTGTTCATATTTCAATGAGAAAGTCTGGTTTTGATTTATAACAGCATTAGTCAGAATGTGCTCTTACATCCTGATCTTGCCAGTTCTTTGATAGCTCCTTAGGTAGCAGTGGGCAAGTGAAGCTTATAAAATCTACTAGGTTAGTAAGAGTCGAGCCAGCTTCCATTTCTCCAACATTACCACAGGACTCTAGGAACCCAGATGTTTTATGAGGAGGGATGCCCAAGAAGGAGTAATGTAATTGTTCACTTTCCCTCCTCTATATGTACTTACATGTGTCAAGTTATTTCTGTGACTTAGCTCCACAACATACCACGTATATCATAAATTTGGAATGTCACTTTCATTAAAACCTTGCCAGCCATAAGCATTATCCTTTGTCAACTTCTAAGTAAAAAAAAAAAAAGCATGGCATCACATTAACTTAAATAATTATTGGTCAAGCTAAATTTTTTGGTTGATAATTTAGATAATACAGTGTTTTTCAAGACTGTTGAATGAATAAATAAATGAACTTACCTCTCAATGCAATAATATTTTTATAACATTTCTGATAAAGAATTATGTTTTTTGTTGGTTCTCCATAGACAGTTGGATAATGTTTTTATGTAGAACTTCTTCTTAAACTCCAAAATGCCAAAAGAATTTTCAGGTGTTACAGTTTTTTTTTAAGTTTGTTCCATTTTTTTGGCCTGGGTTGAAAAGGTTGTTTGGTTGTTTTCTTCTTTTCCCTTTGTCATCAAACAGTTAATTAAAATACTGTTAACTTACCTACCATGTTGGATTCCCAGAGGGAAAAAAGCCTAGAAATTGTGAAGTAGGTAAATATCATTTGCCTATCATTGCTTTTCCCTGATGTTTTGTAATGAGCATCATATGTCTTTATCCTTGATGTGCAGCATCTAGCAGTCACACCTTTACAACTTCCATGATCAAATGTATAGCTACTGATGATTGTTTGTCCTGATCAAACATAAATTGAGATGCACAAATGAGTTCAGAATCCTGGTAGCCATTTAAGGTTAATGTTCATCAATAAGTACAGGGGATAAATTAATCTGGTTTTAAATTCAGAAAAGATGAGTATTATTTTGACAATAATTTAGCCCTGGCTGGCGTAGCTCAGTGGATTGAGTGCGGGCTGTGAACCAAAGTGTCGCAGGTTCAATTCCCAGTCAGGGTACATGCCTGGGTTGCAGGCCATGACCCCCAGCAACCGCACATTGATGTCTCTCTCTCTCTTTCTCCATCCCTTCCCTCTCTAAAAATAAACAAATAAAATCTTTTAAAAAATGAAAAAAGAAAATAATTTGAGCTCAGTAATTTGGTATATTTGATAACTTGACTCAATGGAAAAAGGTCATCAATGAGTAGGAAAAAATCCTTAAAATAGTTTTCAAAAGAAAATTACACTTTATGGAAAAAATCAAATAGAAAAACAGAAGTGTTGGTTTCCATAATAATTTTGTGCTTAGATAAGGTTTCCATCTGTTCAGATTCTGGTTAGTTTTTCAACTAGTTGAAAATTTATTTATATTTTCTTTGTGGTATTTTATCATTATCTCTTAAGGATCTACAATGATAATTTACAATCTCTTAATAATTAGAGATTTGTACATAAGAAATCTTGAAAAGGACTTCAACTGTAAGAGGTATAGAAAAATATTTCTTTTATTTCCTATGTAAATATATACAACTGTTGAACCACTTTAGAATTAAAAATGATAATTAAAAAGTTGTTTTGAAATGACTGATATTTCTGAGATAAAATTTAATCCTACAGAAAACTTTATAATGAATAGAAAATCTTAGGCTTTTTCAAGTTAAAGAGTTATAAATGAAGACTAAATCTTACTTGATACATACATTTTCTACCCAAATGTACCTAATTCTGATAACTAGTCACTAAAGAAAAAAATATGTATCTAATTGTGTTTGAATGACAGGTAAGTAGGAACAGGGTTGACCTAAGAGCAATTATACTAACTTTATAATTTGACTTGTATTTAATTTTTGTGTACTTTGGTCTGTGATTACTTATGCCAGGATGATTTATTAATATATTGTGAGAGATTATTGGTACTGAAGTGCAGAGTCCCATATAACGTTAATACTGTTATGTTATATTACCATAATGTTAATATATGTTTTATAATAATTAATATATAACATCATGCTATAATAATATATTATATATCTGTATATATAAATATATATTGTATATATATGTATGAATATGAAACACAACAATTTAGTGAACATTTTAAATGTATATATTTGTTTAAAATTCACAACAATCTGTGTGATAGTATCCCCATTTTACACATGGGAATTTTGAAGATATTCATATAATAATAAGACCAAAATTAAAATAGAGATTTTGAACACATTTTCAGTATACTTTATTGTTTTATAAAAATTGATATATATTCATAAGAAAATTTCAAATAAGACTTAAAGTCTGGCTCCACCACCTTCCCTGAATTTGTTCCACATCTACAGCTCTCCATACACGTATGTGCAGAAAGGAGGCAGGAAAGTTAAATAGCTAGTCAGGATGACTTGATTTTTGAAAATGAGGTGATGTAATACATTTTCAAGTAAAGATGGAAAATATTAGTTTAATTTTTTACTTCAGTATAACTATAAAAAGGGAACAAAAGTAAAATAGGAGGAATTATTGAACTTGAATTTTTCTTCATTAAAAATATTACTTCTAAGTTTTAAGAAATAGCCATGACCCTAAGTGTTTGGTATCAATGTTTTGACTGTTGCAGCTATGTAACATATTCTCTGGCTGCTTGACAGGAACTAAAACAAGATTATTACTTTACAAAACCCATAGTTACTTAGTGTCCATATTGAAATAGATTCAGTCATCACCATTAGATGTTTTCGATTGGTCACTATTTCCCATTATTGATTTGTTCTGATTAACTTCTTGGTTGTATAGATTGTATTTGTCAGTTTAGAGGTCTGCGTATTTTTTAAAGAAAAGCTTCCATGGGCTAAAATACCTAATCTCTTGCATAGTTGCCAGTGTGTCTTGATTACACAGGAAGGAATACGTGGCAGAGTGTGCGATTCCTGATTCATACTCTCCCATTAGAGCTGTGCAGTCACAGCTGAACTGTCTTCCAGTGTCCGTTCTGTGCAATCCTAAGGGCCTTTTACATGGGAAAGAATTTGAAATTTTTTTCTAATTTGCTTTAACATTTTCTTTTAGCAGATGAGTTTGAAGATACTAAGGACATTTAGCCTGGAGAAAAAAAAAATTATATATATGTAAAATTTACATTTTTAACTAAAGGACTGTTAGCAAGAAGTCCACTCCTTTTTACCTTGTTTAATCTAGGTCAGGGGTCCTTTTCTATGCTTTGTAGCATTCTGTGATTTCTCTACATAATATTTGTGAGGTTGTTTTATAGTCATCTGATAAATACCAGTCATTCCCAAACTATTTTTTAATTATACTTTTTTATTCTAAAGTAGTCCAACTGATTTCAACTGATTGTTTTAATTGATGTATGAGGTTGTATTATAATCATCACATACCAGTTTAGACAATGAATTCCTTGAGTTCACATACATAATAAGCACTCAATGTTTTTGACTCAGAGGGGTTAGCCTTATCTTCGCTTGATCCGTAGTGGCTTCTGAGAACACTGTGCAGAGAGTGATTCTGAGGTCACTGCTGACTCAGCGAGAACGGGTGCAGTGATCAGTCAGCAAGGCCTGCTCCGAGCCTAGGAATGAAAAGTGGTGCTAAAAGTGACAAATATTGTTCCTCCTAGATTAGATGCTATTTATTTACAGCAGATGGCAGAATCAGGACTATTAGATAAATAATACTCCAGGAGGTAGATTGTGGCTCAATATAATGATCAGTGCTTTAATCATGAAATAAGTTTAAAAAGTGGCTTCAGTGCTAGAGTCCCTGGATAAGTGACTTTCCTTTCCCTAGAATTGTTAGCACATAGATTAGCAAAATATTTGAAAACTATTGAACATTATGTATACTTTCCACTGTATGATTTAAGCTTGTAGGAAGTAGTTTATCAATATGGCCAAAACATGGCAAGAAATTAATTTTAAAGCAGAGAAGTATTTTTAGGTATATGAAATAATTTTTAAAATTTCAGTGTTTATTGAACTTATGCAAGTTTTATGGTCTAACTCTATAGACCATTGAAATAAGAATAGATAGTCTTTGGTTTATATGTTTGAAGATGCCACAAAACTACAGTAAATGAATATTAATTTAGTGAAAATAATACTACCATCTACCAGGTTATTTAAGTTAAGAATCCAGTGGTTTCAGTGTATCCATCAATTAGCCCTGAAGTTTCTACCCCAGATCTGAATCTGCTGTCTTCTTTCTATCCCCACTGTTATCAACATCTCTCCCTGGTCCATAGGAATGCCTCCTATTCAATACCCCCTTGCTCCAATACTATTCATCCTCCACCCAGGAGCAAAGGTATCTTTCTTAAAACACAGGTCAGATCATGTCATTTTTTTTTTACTTGAGATACTCTAATAGTTCTGTATCATAGTAGCATAAAATTTACCCAAGTTTCTTACATCTTTACCTAAAAAGTTCTCCAAGTGTCTATCTCTCTGACTCCCCTCTACCCCTTCACTCAGATGCCCAAACACACTGGATTTTTTATCAGTTAGGAATATTGCATCGTTATAATACAAATGAGGAACAGGAGTGGTAGTATTGGAGATGATAAGTAGTCAGTTATGAATGTATTTTGAAGGTAGAACAAGTAGCAATTCCTGACAGCTATACTGTGATAGAAAGAGGCTTTAAGGATGACTCCAAGAATTTTGGCCTGAGCAATTGGAAGGATAGAGTTGCCATCAATTAAAATGGGGGAGGCTAAGCTTGGGTTATTTGGAAGAGAACATCAGGAGTTTAGTTTTGGAGATGTTGAATTTGAGAGGACGAAGAGTCAGCAATATGAGCCTGGAGTTGAGAAGAGAGTTCTAGGCTGAGATAAAGTTCTGTGAATTGTTGGGATGTACTTGGAACTTAAAGTTATAAGACTTCCTGTGTTTATGAAGGGAATATATGTGGATGAATATGAGAAGGGGCCAAGAACTGAGCTAGAGAGCACCAGAATATTAAGATGTTTTAGAAGAAGATAATAAGTCTGTAAAGGATTCTGGGAAGCAGTGACCAGTGAGGTAAGAGGAAAACCAAAAGAATGTGGTGTTAAAACAAACAAACAAACAAACAAACATGCAACAAAAAGATTAGCCATGTCAAAGGCTGCTAACCAGTCAAGGAAAATGAAAACTGAGAATTGACCATTGGATTTGATAACAAGTTCTTGACAATCTTAACAAGACTAGTTTGGGTGGAAATATGGAGGTTAAAGTTTGAATGGGTTTAGGGAGAATAGGAGGAACAGAAATGGAGGCAATGAATATAACCATTCCTTTTTTTAATTTACTTTTTTAGAGAGAGGAGAAAGGAGGGAGAGAGGGAGAGAAACATCAATGCATGGTTGCCTCTTGTGCGCACCCCACGGGGGACCTGTTTTCTGTCGATGGAAATGTACATGTAGAAAGCAAAAATATGATACAAGAGAAAGACAACAAATGTGTGAGCAAGGTATATGTGAGTCTATGAGAGAGAATAGGATTTAGTATACAAGTCGAGAGAATGGCTTTAGACAGGCACAAGCAGCTCTTCACAAGGAAGCAGAGAAAGTGGGTGCAATTACTCAAGAGGTGGAATTTTATGGAAATTCATCCATATTTTATCAGGGAAATAGAAAGCAAAGCCATTTGCTGACAGAAAGTCTCAATTTTGTCTTCTCTAAAATGGGAGGGCTAAATGAGAAATAGCAGAAAATATTTTGCAAACTCAAATTCACCATATAACTATAATAATGTTTCAATGATTATCTCTGATCATATATTTAAATGGAAAGTTTGAAGTTCTGTGATATTCATTCATTGCTGTTAAATGAAAAAAATGTCAAATACTTTAAATTATAAAACTTAGGTGTTGAAATGATTCACTGGTGAAAAATATTTATCTCCTTAACAGATTCTATAAAATATACTCACCCTAAAAATATCTTTTATTCTTGAAATTAAGAAATCTAATAAACACATTGGAACTCTTGTTTCTAACCATCTGGCTTTACTGCCTTGATAGAAATAGAGAATCATCGCTATTTTCTTTCATAAAGATTTGAAAATTGATTTGTCGCTTAGTGAAATTATGAACTTTAGTCAGAAATACATTTTTCCTTGGTTTCCATTGATTTTTAAAGTGCATGCAATTTGTTCAAAGAAAGTAATTATTATTAATCACTTTTATTTCTCAGATTCTCTGTGAATCAGTGGTCATATAATTTAAAAAATAGTACCCTCTACCTTAATGTGCTATGATGAAAGTATTTTCACCTTATTTTAGACACATGGCTTGCACATCCTTATATTTGAACTTATCCATAATTGACTTTCAGAGCTTTAAAAATCTAAACTGAAGGCATTATGATGAATCTGGTACTGAAAATTTGTTTGTATTTTTGCATATTTACATCTGAGGTGTAACTGATAGATGCTACATTGTTTTGATTTGTGTGATAGCCAATAGTTATCTCTAATTGTTCACTTACTGAAGAGAAAATTAAAGAATATAAAGGCAAAATACATTTTTATAAAGAACTCAAAATATTTTGAGTGCTAGAGAAAAAACACAAATGCTTTTTTATTTACTTGAAATTATGATTTTCTTAGTACTACTTTCACTTTATCGTCAGTTGGAAAGCTCAAGGAGCCATAATTTATCAAGCTTTTTAATAGTAGGACTCAAAATAACTACTCACTTCTAAAACATTTCATTTACTATAGTTACAATATTTAGTAGGCTATTGTACTTTGATTCCTTAAATATTGTTAACTCCTGCTTATTTGCAACAGCACACCAGTCCTTCCTTATTTGCAGTAGCACACGAGATTATTCAATTTCCATAATTTCATAACCATTCCAGATGAGTTTATTGCTGTATGAATGCAGAAGAACAACTCCTCGTAGGCGTGATATTGTTTAATCGCTTAGGGACTTTTGCAGGGTGCATGAACACTCAGAAGAATTAAGCTATGTTATAATGAGCCATATATAGTTAAGCAAACAATATTTATTCATTGCTTTATTTCTCATTACTTCTCATTCATTTTAGAACACTTTTCAGCATGCTATTTATCCTCAGGGCCACGTTCTTTGAGGACATCCTTTGGGGGATGAATATTTCAAATGCACCAGGACCAGCCTTTTTATCATACAGATGGGGAGTGCAAGCCCTGAAACGCTAAGGATGTCTGCTTCTAACTCTTTCATTGTAAAGGATTCCTCCCATTATTGATAGTGTTTAACACCATTGGTATGCTATTAAAGTTGCCCAGTCTTGGTGCAAGGTTCTTTATAGTAGCTCTCAATCTTTTCTCTGCTGGTACATTTTTAAGACTAATTTCTACTAGGATCCTGGGCTAATTGAATGAGAGCAGAAAAGCATTTTCCGTCATTACCATTGGAGCAGGGACAGTAAATCACCACTGGTGCAAATTGGGAACTCCATCTTAATGTCCTTAGACAGAAGAAAGCACACGGAAAACTCTCATCGGTCAAACCCCAGCATTCAATGAGCGTGCACGTCAGTTTGTTCAAAGCAGTATCCAGGAGAGGTAGCTGGACTCGGGTGTGCCTGCAACTGGAGCCATTTGCCATTTAATATGAGGAAGAGAGAGAGCACAGTACATATTCCTTCTAAATCTAAATAGAAAATATGTACACTTTCTAAAATGAAGACTATTGTGTTGCATTTTATGTGGAAAAAAAATACCCATAAATTAAACTCTGTTGAACCAATAAATACTCAATGACCAGCAATAAGAATAAGATCAGAGTTGGTTAATTTGGGTGCAGAAAAATGGAGACAGTTTTACAAATTGACTGAGGTTAGCAGAATTATAAAGGGAGTGGGTATGCTTTATAACAGACCTAACATCAGATTGGCCACCTCCTTGTATGAATCCTTGCTAGTCCTGATTAAGTTGTGCCACTTAAGGAAAGTTACTTAAAGTCTCTTAACCTCACTTTTAAAACAATATAATTGGATTAGGTAATTTTGAATCCCATAGCTCTGAAACCCTGTCATTCTTATAACAATGACAGTTTTTTTGAGAGATCAAAAAATACTGATACTCTGTTACCTCTAGAAATACCATCTCACTTTTCACATCTCTCCTAGTGAAACACTATAAGCACACATCCTTTTTCTCTCAACTTTAACTCAAACTGATATGATGGACATAAACCAAAGAAACCCAAGAAGAAACCCACGGGCATCATCTCGGCAGTAAGGAGCAAGTATTTCATCTGGATTCAGCAAGTGCTGTGGGATTGTAGTGGAAGGAAGTATGTAGCATAAGGAAACTTCCAGAATGTGCAAAGAGTAACCATCGGTGTTATTCCAGCCAGCCTGGAGGAGAGCTGTACGGTAGAAATGACAGTTTGATTCCCTGAGGTAGTCTCCCTAGCCCAGGGTACCTGCGAGGGAGGCTATAAAATGGAAGCTTGGACTCCTTCCCCACTCTGGAACATCCCATTTATTTCCTTGATCCTTAGTAATGACCTTACTCTTTGAAGTTTGAGTATCTGGATGGCCCTGAATCTGAGGAGAGGATGCTACTCTTGACAGTGATGAAAAAGGTGAGAGTTTGGAGACAGGAGAAGATAACCTCAATTGCTTTAAAACTTGAATTAATCTTCCAAAGGGAAACATGCTTAAGACTAACAGTATAGGTTGTATTGCCCAGTGGCTTCTGCCTGTTTTAAAAGAAATTTCTAGGGCTGTTTTATACCATTGTATTCGAGAAGATAAGCCAAGGCACTCTTTAGTTAATAGAGTCCTACTATGTGAGTTTTGGGCTCGGCAAGCTCATCAGAATTTCTAAGTACCTTAGAAAGGTAAGAGAAATCTGTTTCCCCAGCAGTTCCTCTCCATTGGAAATTCTCTATGCTGGGAATGATAAAGGTTTCATGGAGTTCTGTCCATGGTGATTGAAAATCCCCCAGACTTTTATCAGTCCTAGATTAAGGTATGAGCAAAGGATTTAGGTGCCAGTTGATCATAAATACTATTACTAATTATTAGTTCATTAATTTTTAACTGACATCTAATTCCCCCTCACATGGTTACTTGTTATATGATTGTTACTCAGTAAACTTTTGTTGAATGAATGAATGAATGAATGAATGAATGAATGATTGTAGGTAAGCCTACTCCTCACTGGAGCATACAGAGTACAGCAACTGCTAACACCAAAAAACAGCTTTTTCCACTACAACATATAAGAAATAAAAACCAGTTAAAGAACACTATAAAGAGGTAGTTGCTTTTAGTTTTTCGTAGATTCTTTTATGCTTTTAGTGGATTCTTGACATTGGTTAAACTATATTTCAGCTTCTTCTAGTTTATACACAGAAATCTGAAATAAGCTTGTGTCCTCATTTGTACAGGTTTTGGATAACTTCCCTCTCCTAAAACTTTGAAAATTACCAAAGACTCTTGATCTCTTCTGCTTTTATGCCTATATACCTGTTGTGGGTATAATCTCCTTTTAAATTCTTACATTAAAAAAATACAAGGGAAGAAGGGAAGGGAAGAGGATGACCAGGTAATAAGAGAGAGGGGCAGACAGGGAGAAAGAAAAAGTAAAAACATCTCAGAGATAACTTACTTACATTCACATCTCTCACATTCCTATTGCCCTTAGCCTCTTTAGCACTTGGAGTTTGAGGTTACCTAGTCTTATATCTTGAAAGTGATTGGTGTCTAATTCTCATGTTCCTTTTTTAGGAAACGTTTCCCATCTTTGCCTACCCACTATTTAAGGAACAGTGTAACATTTTTATTCTGCCTCGTGCAAAGAAGTTTTATTGTTTGAGCAAGGCCTTCCAATATTAACTTTTATTCCAAGATTTTATCAAGACATATTTTTTTAGTGAATCACTTCATCTTCTAAAAGCCAGTCTGGGTAATAAAAATGACTTTA
Organism: Phyllostomus hastatus; assembly: GCF_019186645.2. Lineage (NCBI taxonomy): Eukaryota > Metazoa > Chordata > Mammalia > Chiroptera > Phyllostomidae > Phyllostomus > Phyllostomus hastatus. Next base: position 27,236,418 of record NW_025333709.1, on the reverse strand, counting down.
TAACCTGGTATACAAGGGCCAAGGAAGGACTGCATACACATCAATGTGGTATAATAAGGTTCAGATACTTAGAGCCGCTCCCACCTGACAATGTAGCGTGGTAAAACCGTGTGAGATCAGAAGACTAACTCACAAGAGCTAAGATATGACTTCAGTATGATCTTAAAATGAGCATTTTGTTTGACATGAAGCTTTACAATTTACTGATTCAGGGGAAACTGGAAGACTTTAGATAAGGATTATAGAGATTAAAAATTGAAAATATTAAATTAATTTGAATACCTTTGGGAGGAAAAGAGAAAATACGAGGTGTCCCTGAAAACACCTGGTATCATTCACAATAATGCTACCGCATTCTTATATTTTCCTGAGGCTAGAAGGTGTAGTCTCCTTAAATTACTGCAGGGAGGGCCTAAAATATTTGAAATAATTTATTAAGTCTATGAAATATCTCCATCTAAAACTAGTATTATAAAATCTTTGTCACTGTCTCTAACTTTTGGGCAAACTTTCAAATTTATTAAAGTAATCTCTGGTATAAAATGTAAAGAGTACAGAAGGTTTTGAAACTGGCAGTTAGATCAGGTAGGGTTTTATAATCTGTGTTCAAATTTGAAGAGTAAGCTGAGTGCGACTTTCTTTTCCTGTTGCTGCCTATATAAATGATTTCAAATAGCCAAAAGACTTATACAAAAGAAGAGTGTTAGATGGCAATCATCTGTTTTTTTTCTTAGACTTCTATATGGTTTTTAATAACATAACTGGAAACAGTAGGGGGATTCCACAAAAACATTAAGAATGGAACTATCATGGGATTTGGCTTTTCCATCTCTGTGTATTTATCTGAAGGATGCAAAAACGTTAAGTTGAAAAGGTATATGCACCCTTATTTTCATTGCAGTAGTATAGATAATAGCCAAGATACTGAAACAACCTATGGGCCCATGCAATGCATGAATGTATAAAGAAGTTGTAAGATATATATTCATACAATATAATACTACTCAGCCATAAAAAGAGGTGAAACCTTGCCACCTGTGACAACATGGATGAATCTTGAGGATATTATGCTAAATGAAATAGGAGAGATTGAGAAAGATAAGTACTGTGTGTTTTTACTCATACATGGCATAGAAAAACAAAACAAAACAATGATGAAAACACAGACAAAACAAAACAAACTTATAGATGCAGAAAACAGATTGGTGGTTACCAGAGGAGAAAGGGGGTAAAGGAAGGGCAAATGGGTAAAAGTATCAATTGTATGGTGACAGAGGGAAGCTAGACTTTTGGTGATGAGCATGATATAGTATATATGTATGTTGAATTATAATAGTTTACACCTAAAACTTATATAATGTTCTAAACAAATGTTAACTCCAAAATAACAAGTAAATAAATAGACATAATTAAGAAAATCCAACAAAACATCTATCTCCTCATCTTGAAAAGATAAGTATGCATGGGAAACCACCGAAAAAGGAATTTATTATATTTATTGTGTATTTATTCTTACATGTTTAAACTTCAGCCACCTGCAAAGTTTCTCCACTTGATGCAATCAATAAACCTATAGAGACATTTTTTCCACTGCTCAGAACACTGTTTGAACACGTCGATTTTCATGCCTTTTAGTGCTTCTGCCATTTTTTTTCACCTCATCCACATTGGCAAAACATTTCCCTTTGAGGACTTTTTACATCCTTGGTGGGGAGGAGTTGCTTGGGGGCGAGATCAGGTGAATAGGGAGAGTGGAGTATGGATGTCTTGCTGTTTTTGGTCAAAAACTTGAACAATCAGAGCAATGTGGGAAGGTGCACTCATAAAACACCCATCATGAAATGGGCAAATGCGTTGAAAGAGTCTTCAAAAACTTCAATGATGTCAAATGCAGCCTCTCACAACAACACCAGCTGTAGTTTGATACAGATGGGTTCCTAGAACACTCACCTAGTGGGGAAAGCCTATACTACAAGGAACCCACTCTCCAGAAGATAATTCTTGGTTTCTTTTGACCCCCATCTCAGAAACTATATTATCATTGTGGCATTTTTTATTATGATTGATCATTTTTTATCATTTTGCAAATATCTAGATTATTTAGCTTAACTAATGATGTTAGGTTATGCTGGTACCTGTATTTTTTCTTTTAACCATGGTATGTTTTTTAAATATATTTTATTGATTATGTTATTACAGTTGTCCCATTACCCCCCCCTTCACTCCCCTCTACCCTGTACACCCTCTCTTCCACATTCTCCCCCTTTAGTTCATGTCAAGGTGTCGTAAGTTCTTTAGCTTCTACATTTCCCATACTATTCTTGCCCTCCCCTGTCTATTTTCTATCTATCATCTATGCTACTTATTCTCTGTACCTTTTCTCCCTTTCTTCTCCTCCCACTCTGCTGTTGCTAATCCTCCATGGGATCTCCATTTCTGTGGTTCTGTTCCTGTTCTAGTTGTTTGCTTAGTTTCTTTTGTTTTTTGTTTTAGGTGTGGTTGTTAATAATTGTGAGTTTGCTGTCATTTTACTATACATGTCTTTTATCTTCTTTTTCTTAGATAAGTCCCTTTAACATTTCATAAAATAAGGGCTTGGTGATGATGAACTCCTTTAACTTGACCTTATCTGAGGAGCACTTTATCTGCCCTTTCATTCTAAATGAGAGTTTTGCTGGATAGAGCAATCTTGGATGTAGGTCCTTGCCTTTCATGACTTGGAATGCTTCTTTCCAGCCCCTTCTTGCCTGTAAGAGCTCTTTTGAGAAATCAGCTGACAGTCTGATGAAAACTCCTTTGTAGGTTACTGTCTCCTTATCTCTTGCTGCTTCTAGGATTCTCTCCTTCATTTTTACCTTGGCTAATATAGTTATGATGTGCCTTGGTGTGTTCCTTCTTGGGTTCAACTTCTTTGGGATTTTCTGAGCTTCCTGGACTTCCTGGAAGTCCATGCACTGGGATCCTGGGTTGCGCACAATGCCTTGCTTCATAATTCCCGCCACGCTGGGTCTGCCGGTTGCGCCCCCCCCCCGCCCCGCCTCAGCCAGGGTCTGCCAGCTGCCGCTTGTGGGCTCAGGGCCCACCCGCTGAGGTCTTGTCTGCCCTGGATGCCTTACTCGCCAGGTCCCAGAATTCTTTGCCAGAATGGGGGAGTTCTCCTTTATTATTTGTTCAAGTAACTTTTCCACTTGTTGCTCTTCCTCTTCTCCTTCTGGTACCCGTATAATTCAGATGTTGGAATGTTTAAAGATGTCCTGGAGGTTCCTAAGCCTCTCCTCATTTTTTTGAATTCTTATTTCTCCATTCTTTTCTGATTGTGTGTTTTTTTCTTCCTTCTGGTCCATTCCATTGATGTGAGACCCAGCTTTCTTTCCATCACTATTGGTTCCCTGTGCATTTTCCTTCATTTCTCTTATTGTACCCTGCATTTTTTCATCTAATTTGTGATCCAAATCAACCAATTCTGTGAGCATCTTGATCACCAGTGCTTTGAACTGTGCATCTGATAGGTTGGCTATCTCTCGGTTGCTTTAAAGTACTAATTGTGGGGCTTTCACTTCTGTTTGAGCCATCCCCCCACCTTTGGTCTGGTCATGCCTGTTACGTATGAGGGGCGGAGCCTTAGGTGTTCACCAGGGTGGGGCACCCAGTCGCTGGGTTGTCATGTTGTATGTGGGGGCAGGGTCTGAGAGGGAACAATGGCGCTTGCTCCGCTCTCCATCGGACCACAGTCCCTTCTGCCACTTCCCCCAAGCAAACTGGACCCCTCTGGGGCCAATTCCCATGTGGGTGGGCTTGTGCACCCCGTGGGTCTCTCCAATGACCTCTCTTGTGAGGCTGGGGGTCTCTCCCTACACCTCAACGCCCCCCACAGGTGTTTTCAGTCAGTGCCCTGAGGCTCTGTTTCCCAGCACTGGGATCCTGGGTTGCGCGCAATGCCTTGCTTCACAATTCCCGCCACGCTGGGTCTGCCGGTTGCGCCCTCCCCTCGGCCAGGGTCTGCCAGCTGCCGCTTGTGGGCTCAGGACCCACCCGCTGAGGTCTTGTCTGCCCTGGATGCCTTACTCGCCAGGTCCCAATGCTCTCTGCTTTCAGCGCCGAGCCCTGCGCCTGGCTGCCCGACTCTGCCCCTCCTACTGGTCTGGATGAATGGGTCTATTTTAACTTCTTGGTTGTCTGACTTCCATACAGTTCAATTTTCTGTCAGTTCTGGTTGTTAGTCTGTTTCCGAATTATTGTTGTCCCTATCTTGGTTGTGTGAGGAGGCACAGTGTGTCTACCTACACCTCCATCTTGGCCGGAAGTCTAACCATGGTATGTTTTAAAACATATATTTCCCAAAAGAAGTATTTGTCAGTGGGAAAATTAAGACATGACCATATGTGAAGTGTCCTGGTCATTCAGTTTATGAGCTTCTTTCCTGACTTCAAGAAAGGTGACTTCTATTTTCAGAAATATTCATTTTTTCCCCATATGGTTCAATGATTGGAATAAGAGACATGTTCAACATATTATACTATTTCTAATTCATATTTCAAACCTTTCAGTCATGAAAAATTCATTAAGGTTTTATGATGCCAACATTGAAAATGTCTTATTTGTTTTCTCATAGAAAATGTTTAGAGAGAAGTCTGTTAAAATTCATGTGAGTAAAGTATACATGTGTTGTTTTTTGGCTATACATTTGCTACTGGGAGAGTCAGGTTTTAAATCTAAATGGATAGTCAGCACCCTTTTGATGTCTGTGTTTTTCACCTGTATAGTGTCAGCTTGGTTAAAATGATGGCTTACATAGGCAAAAGGAAAACAGTGTTACCTTCTGAATATTTATAAGCATTTGATTTTTAAAAAACTGGGAAGCATTTCTTTATAGGAAAAAGCCATTGAAGAAATGAACTGTCATATGACATTCAGAATTCCTTAAGCAGATTTGTGATTTACCTATTATTCTATTTTCTGATTGTGTTTTTAGCTATTTAATTCTTCAAGCCATTTAAGTAATTTTGAGGTTCTTAACGTGGGATGTGTCTCAGAAAAATGAGATAATCTTCTACAGAGGAAACAAGCACTCTTCCTGGTTTCAGAACTATCAATAAGCCTGACCCTACTGAATATTAACAGTGATAAAAGGAATTGGAGATTTTATATTTGAAAAATTCTCGATTCTCTGTGGTAACAACTGGATTTCAGCCATTCCAAAGGTCCGTGCCTGCTTGAGACCAGAGACCCAGCCTGTCTCACTCACCTCTCACTCACCACATACCCAGGGCCAGACACTGCCCGATGCATGATTAACATGAAAGTAGGCCTGTTAAAATAATGTATGACCCAAAATGCACAATGCTATAGCCTGTGTTTCTAGGAAGACAATTCATATGCACACACTCCACAAATTTATGTGAGCTTTTGGTAACAGAAATTCATTAAGAATTCTTAAACAGACCTGGCCAGTGTGTCTCAGCTGGTTGGAGCATAATTGCATAACCCAAAGGTTGGGGGTTTGGTTCCCGGTAAGGGAGCATATGTAGGTTGCAGGTTGGTTCCTGGTCTGGGTGCATATGGTGGAAGGGCAACCAATTGATGCTTCTCTCTCATATCAACATTTCTCCTTCTCCTTTCCTTTCTCTCTAAAAGCAATTAAAAATGTCCTCAGGTGAAGATAAAAAAAGGATTCTTAAACCATTAAGTTCATTTTATATACAGATTATCAAAATATCCTGTATAGATCGTCACTTTTCAAAGAACATGAATACATGAGAATACACTTCTCTACACATATTTTAAACATCTGATGATTTATATTTCTTCACATTTAAAAATGCCTCATTTTGAATTGTCACTGTGTATTACTTCAGACTGAGTATAAAAGAAATGAAAAATTTATGCTGATTCCATATTATATCCTAGAAGTACCTTTACTGTTTTTTTTTTTTAATTTGGCTAATGTGTTTATCATTTGATCTTCTGAAAAAATCTGTGAGGAAAATATTCCTATTGCTAAGTTTTGTGGGGTTTTTTTTTAAGATTATGGAGATTCATTTTGTGTGCATTTATCAGATTGAACCATAAGAAATGTTCAATATTTGAACATTTCAGTGAAGTGAACATTGAAGTGACTTCATGGCCTAACATATTATTAATAATAACATATTAATAATATTGTAGCTATTGATCGATGACCATTACTATTTATAGGCAATTAGTGTGTAGCTTCTCTCATTTCATACTAACAAAAACACTATGAAGTGTAGATAATTGTGTTATCTTCATTTGATACAGAAATTAACAGGGTCACACACCCAGTAAACTGTGGCATTGGAATTTGAATATTAGAATTTAAAACCCAAATCTGTAGATTCTTAAGCATTATGCTTGTCTGTCTCCCAAAACAAAACAATTACTATCAAATTACTTATCTGGTGTACTCAGTATATCCCTATCATGATTGATTACTATTCATTAGGTTGACTATTTCTTATAGAGAATTGCAATTATATGTAAATATGAATGAAAATAAACTCCAAATGGAAAGACTCTGAAATGAAATACATTATTTCTTCTGACAGGCAATGGTGATTATAATAAATTGAGATTTTAATTAATAACCTAAATGTAAATACTTGTATAACTTGCTGTTACTCTATATGGATTTTAGTTTCAATTTGACTCCTAAGTTTATATATTTCTATGGTTCAGAGGAGAATAATACTGTACAGTCATCATTACTCTCCCTAACACTTTAGTTGTAGTATGTATAGTCAATTTTCAAAGTGTGAATACAAACAAAGAAATGAAAGAAGAAGATCAGAGGAGGCATATTGGGAAGAAAGAATGATATTCTGAGAATAAGTGGGTTTAAAAGAGAAACTCTTCTTATTTAAAATTTGAACCATCTTGACATGGAAATCATCTGGAACAAAATAAATGTTAATGTAAATATAAACACATTCCTTATAAAACAAAGTTATTGTTGAAAATAATGGCTTTCAACAAACTGTGCTTTCCGAAGTTTTCTTGGAATAACATTATACCAAATTATTTGTTAATTCCAAGTACTAGAACATAATAAGTATGAGAGATTTTCCAATAAAGTCCCAATCCTGCTTCAAGGAGTTATAATTTGATATAGATACTTTGATGAAGCTTGGCAAGTGCCCTAATATGAAGGAAATAAGAAAATTCGACATTGACTTATGAAAGTTCTCATAATGGTTTAGATTTTATGTCGATTAAGTAATAAAAAGGTGAAGTACTGAACTCTGATTCGAACACTGAGGCAAATTTTGAATAAGTTTCAGTTTTGAATTTAGGAGTACAAAGGAGTGACTCTTCATTATTTTAGGGCTAATTGTAATTTTAACAATAGTTAATATTATTTTTATGTATTTTGTATGATAACATTCTACAAATATTTGAAAAGCATATACCAAGAAGGTAGGATTTGTTATTTATCTTGATACAAAGTTGTTGAACTGGCCCTGAAGGGGTGATGTGAAGGAGAAGGAGACTCAAGCTCAGAAACTTCCTGGATGAAATGTTTAAAACCATGGTATGTTTCCCTTAAAAAATAATGGCAAATCAGTATTTTAGCTATTTAAAACAAAATGAAATTTGAACCACTGCATTTATGAATAAAAACTTAAAACAAAAAGTAGTTAATATTTATTGAGTGCTTTAAATGCACTAGATACCATTTAAAACACCTTACCCTTGAATTCATTTTATCTTCACAGCAACCTTTGAGGTAGAAACTAAGTTATCCCAATTTTGCAGATAAGAACATTTAGGCCAAAGAAGGTAAGTTAGTATCTCTGAACTATTAAGTCTTCGGACAAACTCAAATGTGGCTGCATATCCTAGTCCCTTGGAAACAGCGGGAGTGATTGGAGACTGTTCCCTGCAAAGAAAAGGAAAGACTGTTGATGTCACATCATCAGGGACACAGAGCCAGTTTTGGAAGACTGAGGAAATGCGTAGAGCTACATTTGGATATCACAAACACACAAGCGTGTTGATGGACATGCTTCTTGCCTTGGTGGGACATTCACCTTCATTTGAAGTCTGTTAATCAGGGATGCATTTTAAAACATTAGTAATCTTCATAGCGCTTTCTAATATTTTAAACCATTTCCCCAAAATTGGGTACTGCCTTCCCTTTCTCTCTGTTCTTTTTAACATAATGTAAAAAAAAAAATAATGAACTGTATATTTTGTTTCTGTCCATAGACAGTAAGAATGTAATGTTTATACCTTGGTTTTAAAAAGCAACAGCAAACAATTAAGAAGTAACCATTTTTTAGGACCAAAAACATCGATGCATTCACACAGAAGTAACTCCATTAATGCTGACTTGAGGTCGTGATAACATGCTGTCCCATTTATTCTCTTGGAAGGAAGCCAGAAACATAGTCAGGGGTTGTGTAGCCTGTTTTCTTTGAACAATAAAACAACTCCATTCCTCACCTACCTGCACTTTATTATACAAGTTCATGTTTGAAAGGAGGAAAGAAGCAGATTTTCAACTTACTTGTTATGTCTAAAAGGTGGTGATATTAAGATTATCAAAGCGCAGAGGTAAAAAGAAAAACTACCATATAATTTCCATTGATGCAGTAGCAGAAGAAAGAACATGTCAGAGTGAAATGTCTAATGGTCACGGGCAGAGTCTTTCAAAATAGATCTCAAGTCTTAACTCCTAATTCCCACTCCGGAGACATTAGTTTACACCTCTTCCATGCTTTTAACTCTATGTGGTCTCTAACCAGTCTTCCTGCTTCCAGTTTTCCTTCACTGGAGTCTATTTATCACAAGCAACCAGAGTGATGTCTTTCAAAACAAAATGTTTATCATGTCTATCACCTGCTCCTAAACTGCCTAAGTTCTTGGCCCATATCCTATGACCCATATGATCCCTCATCTAGGTCACTCATTGCTCATTTTCCGTCACTCTTCTCCTTATTCACTATGGTCTAGCTACGCTGCTCCTGCTGCTGCTGCTGCTGCTCACTGGGAATTGTAAACACAGTGACAGCAATCCCAAGGCTCTTTGCTTTTCCAGTTCCTGAGCTAGAGTACTCTCCTTGCAGATGTTTCCAGGGCTTAACTCTCTCTACCTTTATTCTGACCTTTGCTAAAGTGATATAGTACAAGAACATTCCTTGACCTTCCAATCTTAAGTGGTATCTCTCCTCACTGCCCCCTTAGCCTGTGTTATTTTTCCTGTGAAGAGCTTATCGGTGCCTGACACCATGTCTTGTATAACTTTGTTTATCCTTTTGTTGTTATCAATCTCCCTGTCTGGGAGGGAAGTCCCATGAAGTTGAACGATTTTCCTGATTTATTCTGTGCTGAATTTTCAGTGCCTAGAATACTGTAGGGTGTTCAGGTCACACATGGTGAATACATTATAATTATTACTTCCATAGCCCCCTGCATTTCTAGTTGGTTCAAGATATTTTCTAATTTTATCTAATTTACTTTACTATAACCATTCTGATTTTTGTTTAAGAATTGCTTTTATAATTTAGCATAAAATATTCATTTCCATTTAGTGTTACCTGCTTTTGCTTACCACGAGGGTAGTTTTCTCAGGGTTTCAAATGTTAGTAATTCATTCTGTTCCTTTTCTGGCAAGTTTGCTGATGTCTAAATAACTTGTGGAAAGCTGAAGGACATAGAAAAGTTGAGTCTTCCTGTAAAGTTTCTGCCAAATACATGGAATTACACAAATAATATGTTTGAAAATTATAAAAATTGAAATAAATATTTAAAGATTTGGGGGGATGAGAAAAACTGTGAAAAGCTGAATACCTCAAAGAACAGATTCATATAGAAAAAAATGCCCTTAGACTCCTTGGCTTCTCCCAAATTTCTAGTATGAATGGATTCCAACAACTCACAAAGTGATGATGTAATTCAGTCAGCTTCTAAGGAAGAAAAAGTCATGTGTAGGGAAAGGACAGGAAATAGTAACGTGGTTAAGGTTTTTATTTCTGAATTTTCTTTAGAAAAAACATTTCACTGTAGGGACTATAAGAAATTAGAAGAGGTTGTCAAAGAGAAATGCATTTCTATCTCAAGGGGTTTGGGAGGATAACACAGATTTATTTTGGGAGATGGCTTAGGTACCTGGATTTAAGAAGGTGAACATATGCTTTCTGTCCTATTAAGTCTCTTTTTCTATAATCCTATGACCATTTCTACTCGAAAAGGGAAATAGAAGCTTTATTTACAAGATTTCAAATGGTAGTGTGACATGTTTACAGTAAATTTAATATAGGAACCTGCTGATGATAGTTGAAGAATATATAATTTCCAAATGGCTCTGGGGAGAATAATGTAATTACCATCTTTTTTGTTATCCTGATACATGTAGAGGATGATAGATGACAGATAGATGATAGATGGGTAGGTAGAGAGATAGATAGATAGATTAAAAAACAGGCAAAACTGGACCAAAAAATCTCCTTTGTAAAAAACAAAGTTCCTGAAGTCGCTATCCCAGACCCAGTACAGAATTTTTAGCTGCAAGTTTAAATGACATTGGTAGTGGGAATTGTGAAAAGGCTTCTTTGCTGTACATTTTTTTTCTAACTCACTTTATTAATCATGAAAACTGTGTATTTGGAACTCATTGGCTCTAAATGGCACAATAATTGTTAACATTTATCAGTGCTTACTACGTGTCAGGGACTTCGCACTAATTTTACATGGTAGAATTCCAATTTTAGATGAAGAAACTGAGACGCTGCAGGGAAGTTAGATAGCTTACCAAAGATTACACAGTATGTAAGCGGTGGACCTGACTTAACATCCAAGCACCACTGTACCTAAAGATGGCCCAGTTTAACGTATTTGAATGATATGGCAATATAGGTATCGAAAACTATCCATGCAATCAGTTTGGATTAAAGGAAGGGGAGACATTATGAACATGGAGTGGAGTATTATCCAGAGAAATATATTAAATATTCTGTTGTGGTTTTATGAAAAATAGTGTCACTCAAGTCACTTAAAGTTTAAGATGTTTTATAACAAAGGCATATATGACAGTAAGGGAGTGTAATCCCCTTAATTTGCAAATATACAGAGTCAAACAGAAATTGAGGGTGCTCAGATACTTCAGCTGGGTTTTAGAGAGATACAAAAAGTTCAGTTCTGGCCTTCACCTGCCTTTACCTGTACACATGAATTCATTAATCCCTTCTCTAGTGGACTGTTTAAAAATAAAACCTTTGCAGAGATATAATCCACATGTCATAAAATTCACCCACTTAAATTATATAAGGAAACATAATTTTAAGGACAGAGCTGTCCAGCGAGTACTATAATCTTCGTTTAGAACATTTTGCCCTGGCTGGCGTGGCTCAGTGGATTGAGCTCTGGACTGTGATGAAAGGTCACCAGTTCAGTTCCTGGTCAGGACACATGCCTGCTCTGCAGGCCAGGCCCCCAGCTGGGGGTGAGGCAACCGATCAATGTGTCTCTTACACGTTGCTGTTTATTTCCCTCTCTCCTTCCCTTCCATTCTCTCTAAAAGTAAGGAACTAAAACCTTTCTAAAAAGAACATTTTTATCATTCCTAAAGTAATTATTGTTCCTCCTAGTAGTCACTCCTCATCTTCACCTCTCCCAAGCCTTGGATGACAACTAATCTGTATTACATCTCTATTTATTTAACTATTCAGGACAATTTCTACAGATGGACTTATACAATACATGGTCTTCTGTGACAGGCTTCTTTCACTTTGCATAATGTTTTAAAGGCCCATCCATGCTGTAGCATGTGTTAGCACTTCATTCCTTTTTATTGAAGAATAACATTTCAGTGCATGGATATACCACATTTTATTTATGCATTCATCATTAATGGACACTTAGGTTGTTTATACTTGGCAGTTATGAATAATGCTATTGTGAATATTTATGTATAAGTTTTTGTGTGGCTATGTCTTCATTTCACTTGGAAATGAAGACCTAGGAATGAAACTTCTGGGTCATATGGTAAGTCTATTTTTAGCAATTTGAGTACATGTTAAGCTATTTTTCAAAGTGACCAAACCATTTTACATTCCTGCCCCAATAAATGAGTGCTCACTTTTTCCACATCCTTGCCAACATTTGTTATTGTCTGACTTTTTAATTAAAGCCACCCTATTGAGTGTGAAGTAATATTTCAATATCATTTTGATTTGCATGTTCCTTATAACTGATGATGAGTATATTTTCATACTCATATGGGTCATTTATATATATTGTTTGGAAAAATGTCTGTTCATATCCTTTACTCATTTTTAAGTAGGTTATTTACCTTTTTACTGTTGAGTTACTGATATAGTCTGGACATAAGTCCCTGTCAAGTACATGATTTGCAAATATATTTCCCTAGTCTGAGAACAAGGCTCTGCTTCTAATGTGTGACAACCTATCCTTGTTTTGCACCTACCACTGCTCTCTCCTGGGATTCTCCTTCTCATATCTGCTGATTTCTGCTTACTTTAGTTTTGGTTAATAATCTCTTTTATTCATGCTTCTCATGACTTTCTTTGCCTCAGAGTACTGCTTTGTCTACCTCTACCTGCTCTCAATTTCTGTTTCTAGTTTATTTATCTCACACTGACAAATCCCTTAAGGGGTTTCTAGGACAGATTATCTGTGGTCTAGGTGCCCCCCTTCTGGTCCAATCACCTGTGACTCGGGTGATTTGTTGGCTCAAGTGAATGGACTAGCCTAAAATGGTTCCTTGAACAAAGGCTGTGGTAGGTACTTTTCTTGAGGAGGGGCACTGTGGGTAATGCAAATTCCCAAAGGTTAAAAGAGTGCAGTGCAGTCTTGAGTGATAAAGGCAAAAGAACAGAATGCTGAGCATGACTGCTTTATTTCACTACATAGACACAGAGACATTACAAAAGTTCATACATTGTCTGTTTTTCTTGCCTTTTTATTTTTATTTATTTTTTTATTATTGTTCAAGTACAATTGTTTCCAATTTTCTCCCCACCACTCCCCCACTACCTACTCATCCCCACCTCCCACCTTCGATCCTACTCCCCCCCTTTGGTTTTGTCCATGGGCCCTTTATACATGTTCCTTGATGACCCTTCTCCTTCTTTCCCACATTATCACCCTCCTCCTCTCCTCTGGTTACTGTCAGTTTAGTCTTTATTTCAGTGTCTCTGGTTATATTTTTCTTGCTTGTTTGAGATCATATAGTATTTTTCTTTCACTTTTAGTTTCAAATTCCAACTTAGAAATTTATCTCAAACTGAATTACAGAGAATAATAGTTTTTGCTTGATTCCATTATGTTGCAATTCAAGGCCTGGTTTCATTAACATTTAACATGTAGGATTGTAAGCTTGCTTTAATATAGATGATGTACAATACAATATAAGTGATGCACACTACTATATAGATGATGTACAGTGGTAATACGCCTGTAAGTAAACTGATTTTACATATTCTGTATATTCTGCATATATATGTATGTGTATATCCTGAATTTGCTAAATTTTAGTGCTTTGATTCCCAGTTCAAATCTTTTTTATTAAATGTTCCAGATATTCCCATAAACTTAAAACCCTGAAATGAATTGGGAAAATACCATAATAATATATTTGTGTCCATGAACCGTGACTTGCCTTTTCTCTGAACATCTGGTTTCTTTGAGGGCAAAGACTTTGTAACTCATTTTTGTTACCCCTTTAGTTACTTAAAGCAGCAATTTCTACTCATCAGGCAACTCAAAATATATTACATTTAACTGAAAGGAAGTGGCAAACTGTAAAGAATTTAGGAAGACACAATTTAGTAATGTATCTTTCTTTTTGTTAAAGATGAGTTTACCCATGGATATCAGCAGCCTGCCTAGCTGCTTGGATCTTAAAAAATGGGAATTCAGAACAAAGGACCAGGGCTTCATATCTAGACAGTGGGACATTTCTTTTTTTCTATGTAGAGATAAAGAGGGATAATAGCGACTCCATTCATTACTCACAACTCATTTTTGTGCCCTGGATGTCAGCTGCCTTGCAACCTCACTCCTCTCCTCTGCAGGCAGAGAACAGCAGCGCTGATGACTGGTGTGTCCATGAAGGACTTGAAAGGCATCTAACTAGGAGTGACTATAGCTAAAATCGGAGCCTCTGTTAAGATTTTCATCTCCATAGGGACATGGGAACACATAATTAGCAAGGAAAATATTGCCATTGTGTCAGTTTTGGGAAAATTTTCTGTGCATAGTTCAATTAACTATCCAATTAAATAGGCATGGCCTCATGACAGTGCTTAGGGACAGCCTTGGCCTCTGGTTAGGCCCTCAGGCCTTGAGAGGAAGTTTCCATTTTTAAATAAGACCTCAGAAAGACCATAGTTAATATTTGTGATGGATTTATCCAAAGTGACTGTTTAATCACTTCCATTTTAAAAAACATTTAATATTTCTCCCAGACTTTAATTTTCCCTGTTGTCAATCGAACAAAATTTCTGGGTTATATTTTAAATGTGACTTTTTATTGCAATAGCAAATGCTTACAGAGAACTATACATAGAAAAGCGATAGATTTTCACAGACTAAACCCCCTCATGCAACCATCACTCAGCCTGAGGAACCGGCGGCCTTCACAGTGCCAGGCACAACTCTTTCGTCCCCGTGTAGGCTCTGTGCCTTCCCTCGGGGGTGGCCAGTCCTCAAATGTATAACCAGAATCGTATTTAATTTTTAAATTTTATGTGAACAAATTGTGCAGCATTTGCTCTTGTGTGTGGAGCCTCTCTCTGCGAACGTTGTTTGCAATCTGCTCCATGTTGTTTCATGGGTTTATAGATGGTGCATTCTGATCGCTACACAGTCTCCTGCTGTGTGACTACACCCCAGCTTATCCATTCTGCTCTTGGTAGGTTACAGGTTTCTATCTTTCCACATTTCAAATAGTGTTGCCATGAATATTTTAGTATGTTCTTAAATAAATTCAGCCCCTGAAAGGAGAGACTGAAGAAAAGTTGTTTCAGAGGGTGCATTTTGCATCACTTCTCCTGTAACAAATGGCCACAAACTTAGAAGCTGAAAACAATACAGCTTTAATATCTACACTCTCAAAAGTCTGATGCCCCAGCTGGACATGTTGCTGGTACCTGGGGGATAGAATGGGGCAGTTGGGGATTGAGGAGATTTCCAGTCTTTGGGACTTTGGCAGGTTTTAGCACCCACAGCAAACAGAAGGAATGGCGTAGATTCTGCTAGAGTTGAAGTACTGGGGCCACCAATTTTTTATTAGCCAAAAAAAAACCACTGCAAATTGTGCAAGGATTATTTAAGAAAAAAACCTGTTTACCATCACAGCTAGGAGGCTATTATATTTTTTTTTTTGCCTGGACTTGGTGATAAAAACAAGTCTCTGTTTGGTCACTGAACTTACACAGGTTTTAAGTAGTGAATTTTTCTCCTCAACACGAAAATTATTTCTAGGGTGGTGAAACCCCGTGGGCACCGGTGGGAACAAGTACAAAATTGCTTAGAGAGTTTTTTTCCAATCCAATTTTAAATATTCTTACCTAAATAAAGCACACATAATAAACACACATGCAAATGTATTATGTCTCCAACCATGAGAGAGTACAGGATACCAGACATTCCCCACTATGGTAACAACTACAAAACTGGACAAGGTGTTTAACAAAACCTCCTGAGGCATCAGACAGGAAGAACAGATGAAGTGAACCTCGTATCTACCCAGCCTCTCCTTAAGAGAATACTTTACCACAGTTCAGGGAAGAAACACCCACGCTGAGAGGTGACCTGTGTTGCTGAGAAGGCGAAGGTCAGAATTCAGGGATGCTGAAGCGTCTGGAACTTGCGGAAGATAAACTTCGCACTGGGAGGAATTAGACATCTGTTCTGGGGTTCGCCACAAAGCTTTGGCCAAGGTCTGGGCTGTAGGTGTGCAGGTATGTCTCTGCAAAGTCTTGTGGAGACTGCCTGCTACAGACTGAGAACTGGATGCAGGTCTCCCTGGCTGAGCAGCCCAGGGGGTCATCAGCATCTTGATCCTATATTACCCTATGGGGGACTGCATTTGATTTTTTTCCCTAAGACCATTAGTTATTTTAAAATATGTGGCTAGGATAGATTAGAAATTAGACACAGGTTTTTTTGTTCGCTTGGTTTTTGCAAGCCCTAGGTTGGAAATATTATTTCCTCTAGATTCTGCCGAGTAACAGAACAGTTTGTTATTTAGTTCATCTGTCTTTCTCCATGCCGTAGCACATACAGCTGAAAGAAGCCAGCCGGAATTTTCAGTATTCTGCCTGGAAATCTTAGCCAAATCCACAAATGTACTAGATATATTTTTCATTTTTGCTACTATTACAGGTGACATTGTTTCCACATTTGCCACCACTGCATGCCATAGGTTGCCTCTCTTCTTCCTGCAATAAAATATTGTCCCTACCCTTTCACTGTGCATTAACCCTTAAAGCCCATATCTACTAAAATATTGAATTTCTAATTTAAAAGACCCTTCCTATAAAGAAAACCTTGGACCTTGATGGTTTCACTGGTAAATTTTATGAAACAATCAATAAAGACCATCAAAACTAAAATTCATTCTTTGAAAGGGCTAATGAACTATAAAACCTCTAGCAAAGCCAAACAAGAACAAAGGAAAAAAGTTATTAACTTAAAATATGAGAATATTAAAAATAAAAGCACATAATGCTTTATTATGCACAAGTTTATTTCAATGTTTATGGAGCTTTAAAAATCTGATTCAAGAAAATAATGGAATATCTGAAACAGCTTTTAGCCTAAAAATTAGCAAGCTCAGTATATTAAAGGTTACCCTCAAATACAAAACTAAACACCAGGTCAAGGAAGTTTTCAAGGTCAAGTTATGGCAAGCCTTCAAATTGTCATTCTCTGTAATATACAAGCTATTTCAGAAAACAAGGGAGCACTTGCCTTCAATTCGTGAGACTGCTACGTAACTGGATAAAATATTTAAGTATGTTTTATGAAAAGAAAATCATAAGCCATGCCACATGTGGCTGTAGATGTGAAAATGTTAAATAAATATTAACACATCAATCCAGGAAGGCATTCCAAAAAATGCACTAGGACAAGGTAGAATCTATTTTGGCAATTAATACTGGTTTAATATTAAAAAACTCTATTATAAAATTCTGTACCTTAAACAAAAAAGGGAAAATAACTTTTTAGCACACACAAGAAAGCATTTAAAAGTTCTACAACTGATTATGACTTAAAAAGAAACAAAATTCTTAGCAAATGAAGAATAGACCAAGTTCAGTGTTCTTAATTCCATAAAAGTTATCTTTCAACACTTACAACGTATATCATACTTAATGGAGAAATGTTAGAGACATTTGACTTTAAAAGAGGATCAAAATAAGGAAGCCTAATGTCACAAAAATCTATAGCGTTCATAAATGCCAGCAATAAATAATTAGAAAATCTAACTTTAGGTAGCTATTATTTACAATAATGACAAAAACAACTGTTCAAGAATAAAACTAAAAAAAGTTACATGGAACTTTCATGAAAAAATATATTAAACTCCAAAGAAAGATGAAAAGACACAAATAGAAGGAGAGATTTACCGTGCTCGTGCTCTCCAACACCCACTGAAATAAAGATGTCAGTTCTCCCTGAATTAATCTGTACATTTAAATTATTCTCAATCCACTACGGAGACTGCTTTTTGCATTTGTCAACCTGATCCTAAAATTTATGTGAAAAGCTGAAAGGATGAAAACACCCAAGTCTTTGTATTTTTGTCTATGTGAGAGAAAATTCACCTCTCTCAATGGTAAGATTTATGAAAAGGATATGGAAGTTAAAATATTTTGACATCAGTTAAGACATAAATATCTAAATGAAAATGAACACAAAGCTCCAAAATAATTTGCACGGAGGAAATACAGTAAGTGTAACGGGTGACATTCAAGTTCAGTGGAACAAAGAACGGGTATTTCCATCAATGGTGCTGGTCAAGTTGGCTATTCACGTGATAAAAGAAGGCTATATAAAGAAGGAATCATAAAGAAATATCTTTATGATCTTGAAATCAGAATTTCTTATTTAAGAATCTGGAAAGACAACCATGGAAGAAAAGAATGAAGTGTGAGAATTTTACATACATAATTTTTTCAAAGCTCAAAATAACCTAAGAAAATAAACAATGCTTTTAAATTGGAGAAAATATATGCATCCTGTAAAATTTTAAAAGTATTTGCTTTTCAGAATATATTTAAAACAAACCTAGGCAAACTGATTTTTTTAAAAGCACAGGTTAATAATAATGAGCCAATAAACCAAGGATATATCTAGGTAGTTCACAAAAAAGGGCATTTGATTTTTAATAAACATATAAGCTAGTCATTAATTATGATCAATTAATATGATTTACTCGCTCCCTGGCTGGTGTGGCTCAGTGGATTGAGTGCTGGCCTGTGAACCAAGGAGTCCCAGTTTCAATTCCTAATCAGGGCACATGCCTGGGTTGTGGGCCAGATCCCCAGTAGGGGGCGTGTGAGAGGCAACCACACATTGATGTTTTTCTGCCTCTCTTTCTACCTCCCTTCCCCTCTGTCTAAATATAAATAAATAATTAAAAAATTAAAAACATATAATTCACTCATACTCAGAGAAAGGCAAAGTCAAACCTAGAGAATCAGTTTCATGGGTATTGAACTTGGACTTTGGAGTCAGACCCCCAGGGTTCAAATTCTAGTTCTACAGCTGACTGAGTGACCTTGGGAAAGTCGCTTTACACCTTGGAGCCTCTGTTATCTCAGGTGTAAAATGGAAATGGAAATCCAACCCTCCTATTCTTAAGTGTGTTATGACTAACTATTTGG
Organism: Phyllostomus hastatus; assembly: GCF_019186645.2. Taxonomy (NCBI): domain Eukaryota; kingdom Metazoa; phylum Chordata; class Mammalia; order Chiroptera; family Phyllostomidae; genus Phyllostomus; species Phyllostomus hastatus. The sequence continues at coordinate 27,217,543 of NW_025333709.1, read as the reverse complement.
ATCCTACTCAACATAATTACTTCATAAGTTTAAGAAATCACTTAAAACAAAGGGACTTCATTTACCACTCATCAAGTAGGAAAAAAAAAGTTTGTCAGATAATGCTGCCTGTGGAAAAATAAAAGGAAACAGGAGCTAATATATTTCTGGTGAAAACATAACATCTAATTTTAAAAGCATTTTGGAATAGGACTGAAGATAGAGTCCTCTTGGTACTCAACATTTCCACTTTGCAGCATGGATGTGTATAATTTTACACATATACATTTTATACAAGTATACCAAGTATACTTGGTACACCAATGTGCCTATAAGGCACATTGTTCTTTAGGATTAAAAAATGTACAAATTGTCAAAGAGTGAAGAATGATGAATAAACTGTAGACATACCAACATATTATAGAGAGGGGAAAATGAACTAATTCAATCTACATGGTTAAATTTCAAGGGACAATGATTAGTGAAAAATCTGTCTGTAAAAGACCATGTACAGAAAACCTAGCATTTGCGTAACTTTAAAAACAAGCATGTTAACATGCATCATTTGGATATGGGTACATGTAGGGGAAGCATATACATCTGCATAGGAACGACAGACACTAACTTTGGAACGGTGGTTACCTGTGGGTGTGATGAAGCAAGAAGGTATGAGGAAAGGGCAGGAAGTGTGTCATGGGTTGTACCTGCAATGTTTTATTTATATACAGAGAGAGGAAATGAGAGAGAATGGGAGAAGGGAGAAAGAGGAGAATTTATAGAGACAGAGATGGAAGGAAATTTTGGAGAGACAGATGGAAGGAAAGAAAATATGAATATAGTTATTTCTGTGTTATTTATGAGGTACTACATATTTGGGTATAGATTGGACATTGGAAAACTACAACTTATGAGCCAAATTTTGCCTGTTATCTGTTTATGTAAATAAAATTTATTGGAATACAGTCATGCTCATTTTTTTTTACATATTGTCTATGGATGTTGTTTTTTTATTTTAATGATAGAGTTGAATAATTGTGACAGAGACCTTATGAAATTCAAATTCTAAAGTGTTTCTTATATGATCCTTTGCAGAAAAAATATGTGATGCCTGGTATAAAGTGCAATATGTGCTTTTCCCATATATTTAAAGTATTTCATATTTTTAAAAATATGCATTAAAATGCATTGACTTGTAAAGGGAATTAATTTTTGGAGTGGTTTTATTCAAAAGCCATGATGATGGTAACTTATTAACCTTCAATTTTGTTCAAAGTTGGAAGTCAAAAACGCTTATATTTAGTCATGAGAAAAAACTTGTTAACCTCTATGCCTTTGTTTATAAGAAATAATGAGGATATTGTCATCTTACATTATAATCCATGCTCCAAATAAAGATTCTGTTCTGTGCAGTTTTTCAGGGACCCAGGCTGGTGGCAGCTTGATTATCATCCATATGTGGATTGAAGGTCCCTCTCTGTATCACCATCTCAAAGTACATGCAAGAGCGTTCTTTGGCAGTTTTACAAAACAGAGCTTGGTTATGGCACAGATGGCATTTGGTCACATTTCATTGGTGATGATTTGGTCACATGGCCACACCTAACTGCAGATCCACTGAGAAATGGAGGCTAGCTGGGCAGGCAGATGTGGAGCTATTACAGAGAAGGAGAGCATACCGCAGATGCAGAGCTGCCATTACGAGCAAGAAAATGTAGTGTTTTAAAATCCTAGACGAGTAAAGTAGACCAGCAGTTCAAGTGTTTTTTTCTTTTGGGGGAGGGTTGGGGGTTGGATAATGTACAGGGGTGGGAAATAATGTTATGAATGGAGAACAGGAAGAGATTACTACAGAAGTAATCAAGTCCCACATCACCGGGGTTGCCAGAATAATACAGGTTATTAATATTAATAATACTAACCTTGAATTTTAGAGAAATGATGACTTTAAGTATGTCCTATACAGTAATTTCACTTGCTAAATGTGGTAATGCTACATATCAAGAAGTTATTTCATGCTTTTTTAAAAGCTTACATTAATTCTGGTGGATAATACTGTGTCATTTAAAGATTTTGAGCAGAGCATATGAAAGTTACAGTCATGTGAATGTCAAAGAAAGTCACGTGGGCAACATAAAGGAATACAGATTTGAAGACAATAAAATCAGAGGAAGAAAAAAAGCAGTGGAAGAGCTATTGTATCTCTTTGAAATCCAGATTTTAATTCTTTTGGATATATACTTAGAAGTGGGATTCCTGGCTCATATAATAGTTCTAGTTTTATTTTTTTGAGGAACCTCCATGTTTATTGCTGCATTATTCAAAATAATATATGGAAACAAACTAAATGTCCATCAATGAATGGATAAATAAAGAATATGTGATATATAATATAATAGAATATCATTCAGCCTTAATAAGAGGAGAAAACCCTGCCTTATGCAAAAACATGGATGACTTGGAGGACAGTGTGTTATATAATATAAGCCAAGCTCAGAAGGACAAATAGTGCACAATCCCACTTACACGAGGTGTTTAAAGTAGTCAGACTCATAGAAGCAGAGAGTAGGATGATGGACACCCAGAGCTGGGGGCGGGGGAAATGGGGAGTTGCTGTAGAACAGGCACAAAGTTCCATCTATGCAGGATGAACAAGTTCCAGAGACCTGCTGTACAACACTGGGCTTACAGTTCAGAATACTGTACTGTGCACTTGGCGTTTGTTAAAGTGAGATGTCATGCTACATGTTCCAACCAAGTAAAATAAAATTTTAAATTTATTGTAATAGTCCAGTAAAGAGATTTTAGGGACAAAAGAGAAGTGACCACAACAGTGTTGATAATAAACATAAACAATCAGGAAATGAGTAGAAATTATAACTAATAGCAATGAGTGATTAATTGGGCAATTGAAGCATGGATGACTAAAAATGGATCTAAGATGACTTTTTTCTATTTGTAAACATTGATACCATAAACAAAAATAAAGAATACAAGACAAAAAGGAAGGAGGTAAGGGGCAGAGACATTTGGGGAGGCATACGATGGTAAGTTTGGGAACAGGATGGTTTCTGTATTATGAAAGGTAGTCAGGTAGTGATGACCAGTTGGCGGATACACGTACTGTTTCAGACTCTTGTGGGATGTCTGGACTATGGATACAAATAGGAAATGTTCACTGTACAGATAATGAAAATGCTACAAATAACAAGAACTGTCAAGTTAAAGAAAAAAGTAAAGGGTCTGCATGACATAATTCTGTGGAGTGCTACAATTTAAGATTATGCAGAGCAAGATGATTCATAAGTGATCTAATGGAATATCAAAGAGTAGGAGAAATGGGAGCAGAAAATGCAAAAGGCCAAATATACAGTCCACATCTCAAAGGCCACGAGAGAGTGTAAGGAATGAGAAACTGCCACTGGATTTGGCGACAGTGTTCATAGTCAGTTTTGCCCAGGGTATTTCCAGAGGAGGATCTGGGTTAAAGATGGGAGGATGAAGCAAGATAGATAGATACTTGAGAGTGAGTGTGAAGTGAGGAATTAAAAGCAACAAGAATTGAATGCTTTCTGAAGAAAATTATTCAGGATAATTGAGAAAGAAAAAAAGAAAGTAGATGCAAGCCAAAAGGATTTATTTTCATAGTAGAAGTAACTTAAACCTACTTCTTCTGAAAGAAGGGTGTTTGCAGATGAAAGATCTTGGAGAAATTAGATATGGTCAATGGAGCATGTTCCTTGAAGAAACAGAAAACAATGGGTTAAAGACTGTAGGTGGGTTGGCTAATGGAGACAAGAGGAGAGATACCATAATTGAAAGATGGAGAAATAATAGGGTAAAGTGTAGACGTGTTTGGTTGTTTGGAGAGTTGTAGTTCAGACCCAATGACTTAAAATTCCCTTTTAACTAAGAAGTAGAATCATTTGCCAGGAATGAAATGCATTTCTGGTTGGCATATCTTGAGGATTGTTGAAAAGGTTTGGGTTCAGTTTCTAGTAACTGGAACCAATGAAGTGCTAGGCTAGATTAGAAGGATTTCTTGTATGACAGATATAAGTATACCGTCCAGAGGTTTTTATACATTGGAATCCATTATAACTTTCTGTCAACAATTTTAGGGGCTAACAATTACATTCTCCTTTCTGATACAGCTGCAAATAAGAAACTGCTTTGCTTCCTCTAGATTTTACTATCCTTTCACAATTTTAAAAAAAATATCAGAAGCACATGTGAAAAACACCGGGAGGATTACACAAATTGTATGATATGTTCTGAATCCTTAAATTATTCAAATTCTTTTAAGCACTTTATGGTCTACCTGGAGGCATCTTAGTTTTAGAAAACTAATTTCAGAATGTTTCATCAGAGTCAACTGATTTTTCTGCAAGCAGTCTTCTACTTGATTAACTGATTCATAAGAACAAATACTAATTAATATGATTTTACTGTTGGAATATGGTAATTGTAATATTGACACTTGAATATCTATTATACTGCACACTTCATCTCATTGTCTTGATAGTCTCCTTTACATTGTATCAAATTATGAGAATAATCTTACCTTTCTTTTCTACTACATTAAAATAACTTTTCAAAATAAATAAAAAATTCTCATGCCATTAATACCTGATATAAAAGCCATAACACTATAAAAACCTACATGTATGTTAACTCAGACACTATGTATATTGTTATCTTACTGTAACAGTAATTTTTTTGTCAGATTATTTTCTGAGGTTTCCAAATAGAAATGGATGCCTACATTTTGATAGCTGCCAATCTTAGCTTCTTTTGCATACTATTTTGAGTATGATATAACCTACTTTTACAGTTATTTTATAGTGATACTAATATTTTTATATATTTTAAGACATCCCAAGGATGATTCATTTCATTTCCAATCTCCCTACTCCTTTCCCTTCTGCAGAACACCAGCCAGTTCTAAAAGGCCCTATTCTCATTTCCCTTATCCATAACACTCCTTTTTTGACATGTTTTATGGAGTTTTGAAAGCCACAAATTCAAAAGTTTGTATTTTTTCTACTTTAGGGAGATGCTAGAGGAAAAAGGGAAAGGTTGGGTATGTTTATTTTACTCCAAGGAAAAGTGGAAAAAAATGTGCATGCTAAAAAAGTTTTCTGCAATCAAGTTTCAGAATCGCAAAAAAAACCAGGCCCTATAAATCTCTTTGTGTTGAACATGGAGATGAAGCCTAAGGAAAAGGAAGTTTAGAACTGTTTGTACTGGGAGCAAAAGTGTCAATAATAGAATGTGAACATTGTGCTTAGTTTAATGTCTCCTGGTAATAGGGTCAACAGAGTTAGTAAACAAAAATGCAGTCTGCCCAGTTGGATCTGAATTCCAGATAACTATTGTGAGTGATTTATAAATATGTCCCAAATATTGTGTGGACCTCTTGTATTTTAACTCTGACTCTACCTGGGAATAGTCAGAGTGTGGGTGATAAAAGAGAAATAGTGGAAAGCCATCTCCTGAAATCCATTACTGAAAGACAGGGGGAGTTGGACTAGAGTGTGCAGAAGAAAACGTGTAGTGGAAAGATGGCCCTCGGGACAGCCATTAGATGGTGAGCAATAGTAACCTGTGAGAAGAACTCAGGAGGGCGCAGCGAGATGATGGGCAGGGCGGTTTCTACCACCAGCCATTCGAATCCTCTTCTGATTCTTTTGCTGTCTCATGACTAGGCAGCTGTGGCTTTGGAAAGAGATTTAGGTTTTTAATTCTGGTAGTGTCACCTCTTTTAAGTTGATGATCCTTAGTCAGTTTAATGAACATATATCGTGAGTTACTTTTGTCCCCACTTGTAAAATGAAAAGGTCGTTGTGAAGACCAGATGAATTCTTAAAGCACTTGAATCAGGTTCTTGACCAGACCAGGCCAAGAGATCTATGATCGGGAATCCAGAAAGGTCACTTGTCCAGGCCTCACATTTATGAAGACCCTTGCATCAAGGCTTTGGTAATTATCTCTAAAAGATTTTATACAGATAGAGTTACAGAAGTGGAGGAATTAATGGAAGATATCCATTTTATCCCTGTAAACTCAGGCTCTGTAGTGGTGTACCATAATGCTATAATATTTATTAATACTGAAATTATTCTCTAAATCCAAAAGTTGTACTCTTCCTTGAGGTAGCAATAGGATCAGCTTGTCAGAATACACATGTTTATATTTATTAAATGTAAATGAACACCAGCTTTTCACCTTAGCACTTCTCCATATTTATATTGCTGGAATCCACAAAGCAAGCTGCCTCTCTTGACTTCAAAACTGTCAACTCCTTTCTATCTTTGTTTCTTTATTTCTCCATGGCTCTCTTTATGGACAAAATGGGGGGGGGGATGAATCAAACCTATCACAAAAAAGGTTGATATGAAAATTAAATAGTAGAGTAGAGTAGAGTATATTGCACTGTTTTAAACATTTGTTGTACCCAGTACGGATTTGCTTCAGAGTAGTCGATGGGCTGGAGATTATAAAAGCTGGACTGGGGGGCGCAGTCCACCCACACAGTCTAGGTGTAAAGAGCAGGCAGGTATTGTGGGCCGTCTCACTCTAAAACCCTACATGTATGTTAACATACATGTTAACATAACTCCTTTGCTGAACTCAGAAATGGTGTTCATACCAGGTTGACTACATCCACACACACATATATTGTCTTGTTAGCATTTATGAGAGAAATTTTTATTTTTAATCCACGTATAGCCCTACACATTTTTGATCTTTTGTGGAGCACACCAGTGCTATAACCAAGATTTAGTTTTCTTTCTCCTAGATGTAAAGAGAAAATGCATGTAAAACTCATAGCCAGTGCTTGGCACCCAGTGTAGCAAGAAGTAACAAATATAGATTAGGGATTTCATAATTGGCAAAAAGAGGTCAGAGCAACGTTGAGCTTTGAACTGGAGCTAGGGAGGAGTTGGTATGGAGGGAACTGCAGGAAAATAAAGCGTGGGTTTTGATCTCAAGAGTGACGGTGTGTGTGCCTGAGACCATGGAGAAAGTAATGCAGGGTGGGAACCTCATCTCATGCCTTCATCCGAATGGCTTTGGACAGGTGGTGACATGAAATAGAAATTCCTGTTTATTTCATTACAATTGAACAGTATCCTCAGGGACTATGAGGACTCTGCACATCCCTAAATGCATTATTTTGACCATGGCCTGCTGGTCTTTAGAATTGTCAGAGCGTCAGGCTCAGAAGAGTTTTACAAGCTGCTGCAGGGATGTGTCTCGCCCTGGGTTCCTGGAGATGTGCGATTCCTGTTCCGGGCCTTAGAAGGACGACAACATCATTCATGAACACAAACAAGAATAAAATCCTGTGGCTGATAGTAATTTTGATTCACGGGTGGAGTTAAAGACATACATTAAAAACCTGCCGGGAGTGATACAAGGCGGTAATGAGAGTGCGTGGGGCTGAGCAGCCTGCTGCTGGCGATCACCGACTCACAAGTCTGTCTTTAATCTCAGCAAAGTGAGGGACCAGGGGAAGGAGGTACCTGCAACTACAGGATGGAACAAATGTGCACGGTGAAGGCTGTGGGTCTCTTAAGAGCAAATCATGTAAAATTCACTCAATTAATTGCTGTTTTGATAGAGAAACATCATTTATGGGAGCTGAGAGCAATTGTTATATCTCAAATCAGTAAATCATCTGTGAGTGTCTCAGGCAGCTTTACAGATTGATTTAAACAGGCTTCCACGTGAACCTGCTTTCCATATTGGAGACGGGTGGTGGAGTCTCGATAAAGGACCCCATGCGAACTTCCAGTGGTCTCTGCAGGAGTTAGTGTTAGGTTGTTTCTCTGATTTCTTTATTACTGTATCTGCATGGGTCGGTGATTAGCTTGAAAGGAAGAAGAGAGCTTCTCAAATATTAAAGCGAAGTACACTCAAGACCAAGAGAAAGCAGGCAGCAAAGTTAGAGACCAAACTCTTTGAATAATATGGAGGCCCAGTCTGAGAATGAAAGTACAAGCCCATCAAAAGAACCAGGTATGCCTCTCACTGTGGGAGAAGACAAAGAAAATGTGAAACAAAGACAGCAGACTAGCATTTCATTTATGTGTGTGTGTGTGTGTGTGTGTGTATAGTCTTGGCTATTATGAATATTGCTGTAATGAATAAAGGGCTACATGTATGTTATTGCAAATGTATGTTTTCAAAGTTTTGGGGTAGGTACCCAGAAGAGGGTCTGCAGCCATAAAAAAGAAGGGATACTGCCATTTATGACAACACGGATGGATCCTGAGAGGATCATGCTAAGTGAAATATATCAGAAGGAAAAGCACAAGAACCATGTGACTTTACTCATATGTGGGAGATAAAACAGAAATCGACAAATGAAAACAAGCAAACCCATAGACACAGACAGCAGTATAGTGGTTACCAGAGGGGAGACAGTGGAGGAGGATGAAAAGGGTAAAGGAGGTCAAACAGAAGGTGCAAGAAGGAGACAAGACTAAGGGTGGTGAGCACACAGTGGAATACACAAGTGTTGATTACAAAATTGTAAAGGTGAAACTGATGTGATGTTATTAACCACAGTTATCCCAATCCCAACAAATTTAATTTTAAAAGACTACAGAGATAAGTAGTAAATGAAAATGATAAATTTCTTTTAATTAAATTTCAGTTAGCAGCACTATATTTCCCTTGATAAAATCTTCTTGAAATGTTAAGTGAACAGAGAATTCTTTTTCCACGCAAAAGGCTGCAGAATCCACACCATTCAACAAAAGGAATCAATAGATCAGTGCATTCTTCCACAGCACATGTCTCATGAATAATCGTTCATACTTAACTTATTGTCCACTCTGTGCTGGGCACTGTTCTTCACACCTTCCACATGCTGCTTCATTTCATCTCCATCATAGCACTGTGTGGTATATGCTGTCATTGCCTTCCCATTACCCAGGACACAGAGGCAAGCAGAGGTGAAGTAACCTGCCTGCTGTCACGTGAGGAAGCTAGAATTTGAGGCCTGCCATCTGGATTCTCATATTTAACTGCCGTTCACATATTCACTTAAGTTGAATCAGTTCAGTGTATTCCTGGGAAGGTGGTCACTGCTCAGTAAAGCAGCTGAAAGATTGAGTGCCAAGGACCTGCTCCAGAAGGAGTGTGTGAGTGGCCTAATGGGACCTTAAAATCGCAAGCTCATGTGTTTTTTAATTTCAATTTATTTAAACCAGAAAAACCCTAGTTCACTCATTTGTTTAAACCACCCTCACCCCATCTCTGGCAACCACCAGTTTGTTCTCTGTATCTACGAGCTTGATTAATTCCAAATATGAGAGACCATAGGATTCTTGTCTTTCCCTGACTAATTTCACTTAGCACAATGCCCACAATCCATCCATGTCATTGCAAGTGGTAACATTTCATTCTTTTTTATGGCTGAATAATATTCCATGTGTACATATACCATGATTTCTTTATCCATTCATCTATCAATGAGCACTTAGGATGTTTTCTTATCTTGGCTATTGTAAATAAAGCTACAACAAGCATGAGAGTACATATATCTTTCCACTTTACTGTTTTTGTTTTCATCATATAAATACCCAGAAGAGGAATTGCTGGATCATATGGTGGTTCTATTATTAGTTACCTGAGGACCCTCTGTACTAGCAGAAAGTACAGTGACTGCATCAATTTACTTTCCCACAAACAGTGCACAAGTGTTCCTCCCTCGTTCTCCTTGCCAAAACTTGTATGTCTTGTCTGTTTCATAAGTGGCTGTTTCAGATGTGGGGTGATGGCTCATGTGGTTTAGATTTGCATATCCCTGATGATAAGTGATGTTGAGGATCTTTTTGTGCACCTCTTAGCCATGTGTATATCTTCTTTGGACAGATATTTAGATATTTCTGCCCATTTCTATTTGGATTGTGTTTTTTGTTGTTGTTGCTGTTGAGTTGTGTGAGTTTTTTACATTTTGGATATCAGCCCCTTATTAGATATGGTCTGCAAATATTTCTTACCATTTGGTCGGTTGCCTTTCCATTTTTTTGGTGGTTTCCTTCACTGTGCTGAAGCTTTTTATTTTTATATAATCTCATTTGCTTATTTTTGCTTTTGGTGTCAGATTCAAAAATTCAATGTTAAGACCTATGTGAAACAGTTACTGCCTATGAACACAGAGGCTGCGTTCTTAATCCCAACACTTGCAGGATTTGGGAGAGTGTTATGAGCTTCAGAGTCAACAACATCCAAATCCTCTCTGAAATTTCATTGCATTGGGATTGCCTGTGACTAAAGTTTAAATTGTGCTTTAGATTTCACTGAAATGAGACCATGTCATTTTATACTGAGGTCTGTCCAGAAAAAGTCCAACCATTGTTAATATAACAAGAATGGTTTTTGCAGCATCGATGTAACCTGGCAGTCAAGGAAAGTAGACTGGAATGAGCATGCGTGAACAATGAAGACTTCATTGTACTAGTCAGTGGGGCACTAGATGTGTTGAGTGAGCATGTGTACTATGGAGCCATCACATCCAAAATGAACAAGTGTGAAGAGTGACAAATCTGCATCAAATTTTGTGTTAAGTTTGAGCATTTCTCCGTGGAAATTATTCAGACTATCCAGAAGGCCGCAGCTATGGGCAACTGGTGGTGGACAGCTTCATCATGACAACGCCCCCACCTACTCATGCATCATGTTTGGTGCAGAGATTTTTGGCCAAATATCAAATCACCCAGGTGACTCAGCCCTCCTAAAGCCCAGATTTGGTACCCTGGAACTCTGACTTTCCCCCCAAACTAAAGTCACCTTTGAAAGGGAAGAGATTTCCGACCATCAGTGAGATTCAGGAAAATACAACGGGGCAGCTGATGGCAATTGGGAGAACTGTGTGAGGTCCCAAGATGACTACTTTGAAGAGAAATGAGGCATCATTGTCCTATGTATAGTGCTTCTTGTATCTTGTATTCTCTTCAATAAATGTCTCTATTTTTCAGAGTATGTGGCTAGATGCTTTCTGGACAGACCTGGTATGACTCTCCTTTGGTGGAGAAGACAGAGGAGATAGCACTTCCCTCATTTACACAGACATTCGGGTTGTTTAAATTGACTCTTGCACATGACTAGCAATCTGTGGAATGAACTAGAACCCAAGTACTCTTTTTCACACAAAGCAGTCTGCTTTTCCTATTCTGCTTCCCAGCATCTTATGATTTTCTTTTATAAATCAAAGCTAATATGAGACTGTTGAATATACAGCTTTATTTTGGGATAATTTATAATTTAAAAAACTCATTGGAGTGTCTTCATAGGTAAGGTAATATGTAATCGTGCTAGCATATAAGTGGGTTCTATAGGATTTTAAAGTGGGATAATCATGCATGTAGTAAATAAATAATGTCATTGTGCCATAGCAGAGATAATTTGTAAAAACTTTACACCTCTGAAATAAACATTTTTGAGAAGCACAAAGCAAACGAGTATAAATTAATTTACTTTTCAACACAAAATTGTCTTGAAATATACTAAATCCTATGACCTAAGACCCATAAAATCTATGTTATCAATATTTCTTTATGAATATCCATAGTATAACATGTGGATGGCTATTTTTATTAATTTGCTTTTGATTCTTTGTCATTAATTGAACAGATAGTTATTAAGACTCTACTAAGTTCTATTATCAGTTATAGGTGATCAAACTTACACATGGTCTTTCCCTTCATGAAGCTGTGGTGTGCACTGAAATAGTTATTAGTCACATAATGCCATTGTTAAGTGAAACATCACAGCTGATTTAGGGGAGAGAGAGAGAGAGAGATAGAGAGAAGCTAGGACTATGAGAACCTATAACAGTATCAATAACCTGAGCTGGAGAATAAATGAAGATAACCTGAAGAAGGGAAGTTTAATCCTAAGGAACAGTGAACTTATGATAAGGATGGAAAGACCATTCCAAGTAGCAGTAACGGTTATACAAAGGCCCTGTGACAAAAGGAGAGTGTTGGGTTTGAGGAATGGAGAACATAGGGAGTACGGAGATTTCGGGATAAGATGAATTGTGAGCGAGAGAAAGCCCAGAGCTCTGATCCTGTCAAAAATGTCACACTTCATCTTGAAGCAAGGGCACACAATGTTTTGTTTTGTTTTCTCCTTAGTTTGTTTTGAATAGAGGGAGTTGGGGCAGGAGCAGATCTGAGTGTTGTGTACATGGGACTGAGAGCTGTGAAATCTGGACCTCAGCTGTTTCATAGGTTTCTGCATCGTCTCTCAGCAGCGTATCTCCCCTCCAACACCTGAGGTTAGTGTAATGACTCATCTCACCGCTACGATGGGCCTACTCAAACCGAGGGGCAAATTAGAGGTCTTGCAGAAATTTGAATATGCTCAGGATTAAAAAGAGAATTGAGAAAGAGAGGTTTCTTATGTTATTTCATCCTCCAATACAGAGGTTGCTGAGCTCCTTTTCAGGGTGGAATCATACAGATCATTCTTTTCTTCTCCTTCTAAGTTGCAAACTAATTGAAATGATGTGAGTATTAGACAGATATAGATCCACATACTGGTAAATCTGAATTGGAGAGTGCAGTTTACATCGGGGTCACAACTGTGACCTGATAGAGTGCCATGAGTTTTACTCACCCACACCTCCAGGCCACTCCACCCCATCAAACCCACTGCCACCTCCCACATGGCAACCCGTACAGTCAGAGGCTGCGCTAATGAACTCAGCCCACAGAGGAACAGCAGCTCTTCTTCACCTCGCAGAGGAGAAGGGAGAGTGGGGAGAAACGAGAGATGGACTCTGTAGAACCATTTTCCCCCCAGATGTCACGCCTTCCCTGCGGAGGAGGGAGAAGGCCGGAAGAGAGAGGCACAAAGCCTCCTTCCCATGGGGTTCCTCCTGGGAAAGCAGTGGAAATTCCTTCCCCACTGCAGAAACAGGAAGTGTAAATTAATGTCCACCCTCCACCACAGCTATTTAATTGTATTTTCATTTTTCTTTGTTTTATTTTGTTTCCTCAAAGTATTTTCCAAGGGATCTGACCCTTTCTACATGTCCTCCATGTAGACATACATATGCATCAGTGTGCCCATTTCAGGCAAATTTAAACACAGCATCCCAGGTGGAGAAGAGTAATTTGTTATATATACAGGGTACAGCAGAATAACGCCTGCTTGAGTGTGGTTGTAGAGTAATAATTTATAGTTTTAATTTGAACATTTCACCTAAAATGTCACATGGTGTGCTTGAGTGTGATGGTGTTATATTACAGAATTGCATGCTTATGATTTTGTAATAAAAGATTTTGTAATAAAAAGGATGTTATTTGTGGCAGGCCCTGTATTTATTTTTTCTTCAACATTATACATATGCACAGGTAAGAAATAAACACCGTCAACTCACATTTATGAAAACCGTAAGAGGGATTGTGGGAGATAAACACTCCTTCCAAAATGGAACGCCTTTTAAATTGATACACTTTGTTTCAAAATGTATCTCTTTGATGCTTTTTAAATACATACATCAAAAATCTCATGTTTCTCTTCTAGATTCCTTTCTGAGTGAATGCCACAACCACAGTCCATGGAGTGGCCAGAAGCCACGACCAGCCTAGACTGTTCCCTTCACCTCACCCTCCCGACCCCAGGAGGCTGACCCTTCTGCCCTGCAGCACCATGCTCGCTTGCACTTGCACTCTGGCTTCTGACAGGGTTCAGGCAGACGGAGGCCCTGTGGGGTGGCAGGAGTACAGGCGCACGATGAGGTCAAGGCATTGATTTCCAGGCGCCCTCCTCAGGGCTGCAGGTGGGCAGTGGCTGTGAGCCTGGACCCGGGGCAAGAGCCCCTGCAGCTTTAACCTCATTGCAGACACTGTTTTCAGGTCGGGGTAGATGTGCTCCCTTCTGACCCTTCAGGTCGGGAGACATAGTAAAAATTCCCCTCTGCTTCCAGCCCTGCAGTGCTTCAGCATCTCGTGTTTGGTTCCTCTATTCACCTTCACCCTTTGTCAGTCGTCCCTTTAGTAACTTCTACTCCAGCAACATCTGTGAGTGCTCTGTTTGCTGTCATGACCTTGACTGATACAGGAAGCCATTGTAGTAAAGGTGAACTGTGTATAAAATTAAAGCCTAGAATACTTACAGCACTATAGAATGTGTAGGGGAAGAAGTAATTCATCAGACTCTGGATAAACCAGAAGGTGCCACACAATTGAGAGATGTATAATATTATTTCTCTATTAAACTCTATGTAGTACTTAAAATATAATCACAAATGAAATACTGTAATAAAACAGTTTCACTGATAGGCTAAAAGCTGTGTGGTCCATTTCTTGCTTGAGGGATTGGATTTCATCCAAGCTATTTTCAATTTATCTTAGTTTTTTAAAATCTTTATGGTATTTTTAATTCCATTACCATTTAGTTCCTTTATAAGCGCCCCCCCCAAGCAATCGCCACACTGTTGTCCACGGCCATGAGTCCTTTTTCCTTTTTATCTTAGTTTTAATGACATTCAGAGAAATATCATGACAAATAAGGATGTAAGTCTCAGTTCTGCCTCTTACTTGCTGGCTGACTTTAGACGGGGTATCTAACTCACTGAAGTCTCAGGCTTCTCAGGTACGAAAGGTTTTCAGGGTTGAGTGACATACTGTGTGCGGAATATGTAGCACATTGCCTGAAAAGTTTTAAATGTTCCATCATACTTCTTTTCTTATTACCACTGTATTATCATCATTATCATTGTTATTGACCTCCATTGTTCAATGCTGATGCATGTTTTGATTTACTGATCTTAGGATTCTGACTTGTTATTAAAGTCGGATAACAAGAAAACATTACCTTCTGCCCAAAAACACTTTATATATTTTATTTATGCTTTACACTGCTGCTTCAGTCTAAGCTCCTCTGGTACTTCTATCATGAAAAGAAATGTCGATTAGAAATGAGCCAGAGTCTGCCTTTTCTAGACTATTACTTAGAAAAGTATTTTTCCCTGTGCAAGAGTGATAATTTCAGTAGAGAGGTCTTCAGTTTTTGTGAGATTCACATGGTCATGTAAAGGTCTTCCAGCTTTGAAGTGCGTCTGTAATATCCCCTGCTACTTCCCAGCAGGCCCTGGCACATAGTAGTCTCCTGCATGTTCATTGACTAAAAGGAGGTAGGGAGGGTGGACAAAAGGAGTGACTCTCTGTTCTGCTCTGAGAGTCAATGCAGAGAGATGCAGTGCAGACAGTCATACCCTAGTCTGCCTTTGACCAAGGATGGACTCCTCTCTGCTAACTTTTGCTGTCCATTCGGCACTTATGAATAATACTAGAGAAAAGGTTGGGTCCATATTCTCTCTACTGATCCTAAAAAAACCTTTTCTTCAACTCTCTCCTTTGATATCCAACTACCAAAGGACACCTACTGAGCCTATCCTTATTGTCACCTTCAGAGTTCTCAGGAAGCTTGGTTTTTGTCTTCTTCAAATGGAGCCAACTCTGCACTTACAGGGGTTCCTTCACCCTCCAGAGTGGGTCGGAGCATCGTGGTGTCTCCTGCCACCCCCATGTGTGTGCGCATGCCCAGACAGTAAGCACACTAGTCGTGATGGTTTATGCTCTGTATTTTATATACACTCTATGAGAGTAGAAACCATACCTGGTGTTCGCCATCATGCCACCATATCCGACTTCCCAGCATCACTTTCCTCACCTGTACAATTCAGGTGCTGATCAGGGAAAGGGTGTCATGGGTTGTTTTGAGGATGAAAATAGTATGTGACACATGGTGTGTGCTCTGCAAAAGTATTAGCTATAGTATTCATTAATTTAATCTTGTAGTGTTGATAGTATTTTAAACCTCATTTTACAGGAGAAAACATTGAGGTATGGTTTCCACAAGGCCGTGCAGCTCTTTGGAAATAACATATAAATGAATGAGAAAATATTTGAAACCACCCTATTCACAGACCATTTCTATATTGAAATGTAAACATTGTGTTTATGTCAATAATACACAATTTTAAAGAAACCCTGATTCTTAGAAAATACTTAAAATTCTTAAGGACTATATAAAATATGCTTTTTCAGAGAATAAAATATGTGTGGTAATAGTCTTAATCTGAAGGTTTAAACCCCTTGTATTTCCCTGAGATACAGAATTTATATAAAAAAATAAGACAAGGACAAAGCAACATAATATATCTGACAGTCCCATGTGACAGCAACCTAGTTCCTATCCTTCATTTCATTGTATTGAAACTTGGGGCAATGGTATTTGCTACATTAAAACAAATTTAATATTAGTGAAATCAAGGAGTGACATTCAAATGCTATGCCAATTGCTGAAGAGGTAAACAAACCCGGTACATCTGGGACACCACCCAGCGTAAGATGAATTAGGAAGCTCCTTGAAAAAAGATACATTGTCTTTGAGACTACTAAATTCACGGAAAGAGAAACACTCTGAATTGAAATGAAAGATAAAACATGGTAAAAGAATTGATCTTTAATAAAATATTTTGTGGCTTTGAAGAATTCTGAAAAGGCAGAAAATATTCAGGCAAATTAAAAAGCTTACAGAAAAACAGAACAATGTAAAAATAAAAACCAAAATGAATGATAAGGAAAACACATTTCTTTTTTACTTTCTCTCTCTGGAAAGAGTGTCATAAGATAACTGTTTAAGCTGATTTGCTTGCTTCTAAGAAACAGCGAAAGGAAAAAATTAGAAACCAACCAAACAAAAACATTAGCTAAATGAGTGTCCAATAAAAATTTTAACTAAGTTTGCATGAATTGAGCAGTGCATCGCATAGTTGAAAAGGCCAACTGGTATTGTAAGATGTGCAACGGAAAAGCAAGTTTCCTGTGTCGTCATCCACTGCTCCAGTCCCAAGTTTAGCTCCTCAGAGGCAACCATTTTCTACTTATCTCGTCATTTGCCTCCATGTTTCTAGATAAATATTTAATATCATTTTACTTAAATATTTAGTTAAATCAAATAGATACAAATAATAATATAATGAACCTATGTTCGGACTTTAGAAATAAAACATATCAGTCACAGTTGGACTGCCTTTCCCCCAAAAGAAATTAGTATTTTTATTAACCCATCCTTGTAAGAGCTCCATCTATTTATTTTGTCATCATATTTTAAAGCGTAAAATTAACACAAAGTTGTTTCTTCTGTTAATAGAAGGAAGACCACTGAATTCCTTGTCTCTGTAAATTCAGTGGCCCACTGTTGTGACGTCTTTTATTCTCTAGCTGTGCTAATGACTCTTACAGCCATGTCAGCCAATCAGAGTCCACACTAGGTAGACCGCCTGATACTGCCTCAGGGTGACAGAGGGTGGGCTTGAGTCTCTGCTGGGCTCACTGCTCAATGTTTTGCCAGCTCCCTAACCACTCCATCATTCGTAAAGGAGGGTGAGATTTTGGCCATGGGAAAAATAAAGACAAGATCTGGAGAAATTAATCAGGAAGAAAGATATGAAGGAATCTTTGAGCAATGTGAAAGAGACTTTCACTCTACAGATTGCTTCTGAAAATCTTGTTTCTGGATCTCTTAATACTTACAAGATTGTTTAAGATCTGCAGAGTGATTTTCAAAATATGGATCACATTTCAGATCTATGGAATCAGAATCTCAATGGTGGAGGCCTAGACATTTGTATTTTAACCAACATACTTCCTTGGATAAGTTCAGTATAAAAGCTTGGAAACTAGTGATAGTGACAATATTATCCCATTTTAAACTGTTTCCTACTTCATTATGCACACACCCAAAGATATTGGGGAGGTTTTTATTTTGGCCATTGACTTTGAGAGCTGCCAATGCAATTTCATTTCTGGAATCACTGTTGAGAATCAACCTGGTAACAACTTGCTATTTCATCAGATAGACACACAGACGGAAACAGAGAAAAGGAGAAAGAGAGGAGAAGAGAAAAGAGGAGAGTAGAGGGGAGGGGAGGAAGGGGATTGGTGTATTCCAGGAAAATTTTTTATGAAAACTTGAAATTAAAAACATGTATTTTAACAGTTAATTTTGTGAGTATGTCTTTCAGATTCATGAAAAACATTAAAATAATTTTGTCATTGGGATACAAGATTGGATTGCCAGCGCTTCTAACATGATGCTGAAAATGTTTAAACAACAATTCAAAAATAACACCCCAGTGTGAAATACAGCCTCATCATTACTGTTTGAGAAAATAAGATAAAGGCCATAGGTAGAATCTCAAATAAATAAAATAAAAACCAAGATTTAATCATTCATCACGTCAATATTGGTGAATATCATAGGTAATTTTATACAAATTTTGTTATATATGAATCCATTTTGTAGTTGAATGCTTTGTATCAACCTCTCCAGGCTTACAGTGCTTGCTGATTATAGTTTCTAGATTGATTTTCCATAAATAGCCACTTAATGTGTTATAACATTGATTGAAGCAATTATAGAAAAACCTGAAAATCACAGATAGGGCCTGTGCAGGGAGAAATGGGGTGACATGTGATCTTCTCCTAGCCCACATGTGAGACAAGTCACCTGGCATCTGCAGGATAACGGAGATTGTTGACTGGGGACCAACTTTTGGCGCAGGTGTTTGGAACCCAAAATAACCACCTAAATGTACATGTCTGAGTTTGTCATTCCCACTTAGTATCTCTGCTGCCCAGTTAAGGAACACTAAACAAACAGAGAATTAGGCCCCAATTTATAAATTTGCAAGCAAAATCACAATTTTCAGGGCATTTGCTTGGAACTACCCAGCACAGATGGCCAGATGGCTCAGAAACAACCTTCCTTTCCAGCCATTTTGCTTGAGAGTATGGGTCGCTCCAATTTGTAGCTATTGAAAATGGAATGTTCTAATAAGATTTCTAAATCCTGAGGACAAGCTCTGAATGTTAAGAAATGTTCGTGCCAAAGCCCCTGACTGTTTGGCTCAAGACTTCCACTGAGAAGGAGTATGCAAGAGTGTCAGCAGCACAACATATGAAACCTCGATTCTGGGTGCCTGCTGAGAGGCCCCCCGAGACATCCTGCATTCTGTTGTGCATTCCTGCTAGTCATTTGGTCTCTTTGCATCATTAAAGACCTCTTTTTAAGAAATACTTCAAAAGGAGTTAATCTGTAAACTCTAGTGAAGTCCCCTGTAAACAGTGCTTCACGGAACAGGGCTTTGTAATCCAGATGATGACAGATGGTGAAATCAGTAGTAAGCAGCACCATTCATTTGGCAATAACAATATGATTCATAATCATGGTAATTATATTAATTTTTATTATTTCAATAACCCCCAATATTTTACATTTTCTTTGTATTGTCTCATTTGCTTTAGGTTGGTAAGTTGAATTGTATTTGAATAACTTAATTTCTGTAGTTTCTTTACCTATATGGTAAAGTCCTTGTAGTCAGAGAAAATAGCCTTAATCACTTTTTATCAACTACTGCAAATAACTATACCTTGCATATCTTTAATAATAATAATGATAGCAGCAACTATTTATATAGTATTTACCATGTGCTAGGTGTAGTTCTAAATATTTTATGTATAGTTATTCAATCATTATAACAATGTAGTGTCATGAATATGGATATTACCAACATCTTGCAGATGTGGAAATTGAATAACAAAGAGGCGATTCAATGTACCCTAAGTCAGAGTTATGAAGTGATAAGGCTGAGATTCAAACCCAGTAAGTTTGGTGTCAGAATCTGTATACTTTAAATCCAAAAGTTGGCAAGAAGTTTGAAAATATTTCATAATTTATTTGAGCAACTTTTATATTTCACATAAGTCAAGAAAAATAACCATTGTTTCACCAATCATATTTTGAGACCCAGTGAGGTATGAGTCATTATGTTATGAACAGAAGGACTAAAGCAACAAATGAATAAGACAAATACCCGGCCTCATGTGGGTTAATTTTAAAGAGGGACACAGACGATGACTGTGTTAAGCTGGGTTATGAGGGGGAACAGTGGGCAACGGTGGCACTTTAGATCTGTTGGCCAAGAAAGACTTCTTGGATGAGGAGACAGTAAGAATAAAAAAGAAAGAGAAAAACTCAGACATGCAAAGAACAGAACAATTTATTATCTCTCAGTTCTGGAGACTAAAAGCCCAAAACCAAGGCATCAGCTGGGCCACCCTCCCTCCTCCCTGCCCCACCTTCTGCTTGCCCCAGATGTTTCTCGGATTATGGCGGCATCATTGCAATTTCTGCTCCATTTTCATTCTCCCCATGTGCCTTCACATCTGTTTTCCTCTGTGTGAGTCTATCCCTGTGTCTGAATTTTTCCTTTTTATCATGACACCAGTCAGTAGAATATAACCTATTCTAACAACTTTAATTTGTAAAGATCCAATTTCAAGTAAGGTCACATTCTGAAGGACTGCTGATTAGGATATCAACATGTCTCTTTTTTTGGCCGGGGTGGGATGGGGGAGCACGATTCAACCCAGAGCAGTTCACTTCTGGAATGTATAGCCACACATTCTAAAACGTTCATGTATTAGTAGTAGGAACTGTCTGTGAATCTCACCCTGACCTCAGGGATATGGTCTCTCAGAAACCATCACTGACTCCCTTTCTTCCTGCCTCACCCAAATATCAGTATTGCTGTTACACAGACAAGAAAAAATCTAGATGCCTTGCTCTAAAATCTTTTTCCAAATAACAGATTTAAAATTCAAAAACCCATTGAAATCTAGCATGTGGGTTTGTCACTCTTCCGCACAATGAACACAAAGACTATTGCAAGTCATGGAAGGCCAGTAGAGGATATTGTCAAAAAAGTTAAAAGAAAAATTCAGTTAAAAACAGTAATACTAATAGACATACAATAAGTACTGATAAGCCATGGTAAAATGTAATAATAGACTTTGTTAAAGTGCTACAAAGGTTAATTGTGGAACAGAGTTTATCTGAGTAGGAAGGTAGTGTGGAGATGAATGTATCATGAAAGATAGTTCAATGATTAAAATAAAATTAAAAATAAAAATTAAATTAAATTTAAAAAAAGAAAGAAAGATAGTGTGGCAGAGACTGCCAACTGCCCACCAGATTCGTGCTCTCCGCTAATCCAGTGGACTTGTTACTGAGGAGTAGATGCCTAACCTGGGACCATGTTCCTCAAATACCCGTTAAAGTAGGTGAGGCCATGTGACTAGTTCTCAGCAACGAAATACTGGTAGAAGCAATGTGTGTGATTTCTTTGGGATTAAAAAGCAGTGTCCCTTCTCTGTCACCTCTTCTCTTCCTGCCAGCTGGTCCTTGATAATCAAGTTGAACTTGAAAGACTCGTTTTGAAGATGGGCAGTCTTAACTGACTTTGTGGAACTAACCACCACTTTTCACACTTCATCTCATACCAATGACTATGAACATCTGCACTGAACTCTAACGTGGATGAGCCAAATTCGTGTTGTACTAAGTCACTGAAATTTAAGTTTGTCTGTTTTAGAAACATCAGCCTAACAAATGCACTTGGATATCATTGAAACTGCAAAACGGACATGGAAAGAAAGGATGTCTGACAGAGGGCATGACAGAGGAGTAAAGAAAGGCACAGAGAGGAGAAATCACAAAGGAAGGAGACCATTTTGGCTGGAGTCCCTCTACTGAGGTATATTTGGAGATAAGCCTAAATAATTAGGTCTTGATCATATGTAATGGGGGCTTTTTGAATCCCAGAATGGATGTTCATATTTAATTCATGAAGTAGTAGAGAGCTATTGAAGAATTATGAGCTTGGGTATTATATATTCAAAAGCATTTTAAAATATTTTTCATATTTATTTAAGAATGCCACATCTCATTGAAGAAAGGATTATAGCAACTTTTGAGATCCTAATCTTGAGGAAAGAGGAAACAAGAAATTTACATAAAAAACATATTTTAATACTTTGGTCTAAACCAAGGGTCTTCAAATATATCTTAAGGTTAGGTATTAAATAGTTCAGGCACATAGACCATTGTCTGTGTTGTGACTACTTAACTCTGCCTTTGCAATATGAAAGCAGTCATAGACAGTACAGAAAGTAATAAGTATAGCTTTGTTCCATTAAAACTTTATGTACAACAACAATTGAAAAAAGCCTGTGGTCTTTAGTGTTTGCCCACCCCTCATCTAGATGGAAAATTAACAAGATTTCAGGTTTCTTCTGGGAGTGGTGGGTGATGGAAGGACAAAGGAGTAGAGGGATATAACACAGAGAAATCAGCTAAACATAACTTGCAGAACTAGTGTAGCACTTTCAGTGTGGAATCCATAGTTAACACACTGCTTTCTCTGCTACTGCTCAACTAGGAGCTCCATGAAGTAAAGACTCAATTGTATTCATCTGACTATAGGGAACATGGTAAGAATTTAATGAAATATTTGCTTAATTAATTAGACAAATTTTGACTTATTGAATACGGAGACTGAGAATTGATGAAGGCCCCAGGTGATTCAGAGTGACTATGAAGCTTGAGTTAATGGAAAATAGTCATGCCATGATTAGAAATATTTATGACTTCAAACATGGAATTTAACCTTTCTGCACCTGGTTGTCCTGAGTCATCTCAAAGTTGGCAGGTATAAATTCAGCATTTGATTTTCCTTCCTTCTCCACCCCCAGATCTCATCTCCTCATGTTCTTCATATTCATCAGTGTTGTTGCCATTTATCCAGTCACTAGAAACAGAAATTCTATGAGCCAGTCTTGTTTCCTAAATTAAAGGAATGCAGTTTTAGAAAAAAATATTTTGTAGGTTATACGCCTGAATTAAATTTTTAAAAATCCATTTATTTCTCTCCACCATCATTCTTCATATAGATTGCTGCAGAACAAACATGCTTCCTATATTAATGCCTTTTTTGCAGTCTCAGCATTGTTAAGTCAGTTTCTTTTCTGGTTAAAACTACTCGATGAGTTCCTATTGAATTTGGAATAAACCCACACTCCACATCACGACCTGGATATCCATAATTAATCTTTTGCCCACATCTCCAATCTAGTGTCAAGGCTACTTTCCACCTTACCTAACAGTTACCAGTCACTGTTGATGTCATTTCATAAAATTCTCAAGCCCTTTTTTTGCTTCCAGGTATTTTTGCTTTCTTTCTTTCTCCCTGGTTGTCCCCACCCCCAACCCTGCCTTCCTGCCTTTGCGTGATAGGCAGGTTTAGTGGCTTTGTGCTTGGTTCTGACTAAATCAGAATTCCAAGATTTCCCTTCTGTGAATAGATCCAATTTACCCTTGGAATATATATATATATATATATATATATATATATATATATATATATACACACACACACACACACACATATATATGGTATAAGGGTACTATATATAGGGTACCTATATGTAGGTACCCTATATATAGTACCCTTTCAGTAGTCATGGTCATTTGCATTTTGTCCCTGCAGGTTCCAGTCTATTTTTGCTCTCATCCACATTCAGCTTTCCTTCGTGGCTTCCAGTCTTCATGATACTATAGCAACTTCATGCTCAAGCCTGAAAACAGAGGCAGTAGGCTGCCTGGACTGCCCCATCAGCTACCACACTGGCATAAGGGCTAACACTTTTTAAGTTGCTGCAGAATCATGGAAAGTGAAAGTCACGAAGAAAGCCTAGGATACATGTCACAGATCCGAGGCTATGAATTTGAAATGAAAACCCCAGACCCGTCTCCTCTGACATACACATGATCAAGGCCAGTGAGGCAGTTCTGCACAGAAACTTTTCTTATGACTTTTAGGGTGAACCTTTCTAGCTTATATGCAGATAACAGCAACTCCCTACGCAATGTCTACTCATTCTCTTTGTTACAACTCACAGGCCCTTTTTGCAAATATAAAATAATTCCCCAAGATGGATTTAACAGTTTCTTATGGAAAATGCTTTATGTCTTGTGTTTTAAATTCTGCTTCGTGCCTAGTCCCATAGCTGTAGTTCTGTTTCCAGCATGTGATCTCTTTGCCCTTTTTAAAAGGGTTCATAATATTGAGGTTTCATAAAAAAATTGAGCTAGTAATTTCACTAAGGATTTTTAGAAAACTTTTTATTGATAAGATATTCATCTCATTCTTTAGTCTGAACATCCAGTATGAAATTGAAGTCTTCCATTTTTTAAAGTTTAGCATGATTTCCACATTTTAGTCTGTATCCAATTAAGAGACAGAGACCACAGATCAATTTATTAAACTCTGACGGAAGAATAAGTATGAAGATGTGACAGGAACTCTAAAAGGTACCCTAGGGCTAAGAGAGAATATCTAAGGAAGGGCAAATTTAGAAGAAGCTCTTCATTCTCATTATGGGTCAAATTGTGTCCACCAAGGTGTTGAAGTCCTCAGCCCCAGTACCTCAGAACATGTGACTTTTTCTGGAATAAAATTATTGCAGATTTAATTAATTAAGTTAAGGTGAAGTCACACTAAACTGGGTGGGCCCCTGATTCAATATGACTGGTCTCCTATAAGAAGAAGACCATGTGAAGACAAAGACACACGGAAGAATGCCATGTGATAACACAGGCAGAGACAGAAGTGAAGCATCTGTGAGACATTGTATGTCAGAGACTACTGGCCAGCCAGCAGAAGTTAAGAAGAGGCAAGGACAGATTCTCCTACAGTTTCAGAGGGAGCATGGATCTACCACCACCTTGGTTTTAAATCTCTAGCCTGCAGAATTCCAAAACAATACATTTCTGTTGTTTTAAGCCACCCAGTTAGTGGTACTTTGTTGCAGTAGCCCTAGGACACTAATACACCCTTGAAATCTGGGACCAGACCTCCTTGGAGAAGGTGATGTTGGAGCACACAGGATGGAGAAGTTGCCCAGGAAAGAGGCCCTCTGGCATAGGCGGGTAGAAGCTGGTGGGCAGCAGGCAGAGGGAGTTGGGATACTGATCTGGCCATGAGTCCTGAATCAGGCATTGCTATGTTCAGAGGATCGTAGGAATGTCATCCCTGGACCTTGCCAGGTCTGTGGGATCCCCAAGGAATTGTCTTTCCGGGCCATGGCTGTGGCAGAGCACCATTGGATATCCCTAAACACACAACCTGATGGACCATACATCAGGAAGGAAAAGTAAAGGAACAAGAGCTTGTCCATTCCTCCTGCAGTGGCCCACCACCACTGTCTACTGTCAGTGCTTAATGCCATTCTCATTGTAAAGAAGGCACGATGCCCTGGCTGGCATAGCTCAGTGGATTGAGCACAGGCTGCAAACCAAAGTGTTGCAGGTTTCATTCCCAGTCAGGCCACATACCTGGGCTGTAGTCCATGGCCCCCAGCAACCGCACATTGGTGTTTCTCTCTCTCTCTCTCTCTTTCTCCCTCCCTTCCCTCTCTAAAAATAAATAAATAAAATCTTTTTTAAAAAAAGAAGGCATGCTAGAGATGCTTAAAGAGCGCAGTGGAGTTTGAGGAACTGCAGGTGAGTTTGACACTGTGAGACTAAATTGATAACTGCTGCAGAGCCCTTTCGGAGTCTTGGGAGCATTCTAAGGACAATTATGAAGTTCCTGCTGATGAGAATTCTCCTAGTAGCACCCTTCTAAGTCCAGCATTAAACAGTGAAGATGACATGTTTCTAGCTCATTTCAGGATTATAGATTTATTCTATTTATTCAGGGGTGCGTGTGTGTTTGTGCCAGCTATTGGCACGTAGGCCTAAAATCCATCACAGATCTCCCGAATTACACCAGGCAGAAGCCAGGATCCTCATAATCTGTACTCAGCAATGGTTATATCTCAAACAAAACAAACATTTCAACCAAAAATAATTTCTTAAACACTGTGCAGGGGGACTTAAAGTCCAACTTAAATTTTTTTTTTATTTTTTTCTTTTTTTTTTAAAGAATGGCTAATCATTGTTTCTTTTTCTTTTTTAAGATTTTATTTATTTTTAGAGAGGGAAGGGAGGGAGAAAGAGAGAGAGAAACATCAATGTGTGGTTGCTGGGGGTCATGGCCTGCAACCCAGGCATGTACCCTGACTGGGAATCGAACCTGCAACACTTTGGTTCCCAGCCTGCGCTCAATCCACTGAGCTACGCCAGCCAGGGCTAATTTTCAAGTTATGTTCCTTACATACCAGAGTAGTGAATCCTTTATTACAAATACTCCAAAAACTTTCCTTCCATCTTTGACATAGTTCCAAGTAACTGCTGTTCGCCTCTGACCACACTTATGTCTGCTCAGTGATAAGATGCCTCAGAGATCTTGGTTTGACCAGGTTCATCCTCTGAGGAGGAGAGAATACACAGGAGTCAAAATCAAAGGGCTCCTTAGATGGTAGCAGGAGCAAAATGTCTATAACTACAGACTTCATTTGATGATAACATCTTTCCTAAAGGACTATGACAAGGACATGAATGGTGTTTGGGGCAGAATCAGGGATAGAATATGGTACCACGCACCACACTCATGCCCTATTCATACTTTAGCCCATCTTCAAGGATATTTCTTATGTGTCTTTCAGAAGTATTTGTAATTGCTACTGCGTCCTAGGTTTTAGACAATATTAGGTATCCCCTTTCAGACCTATTTGCTCCAGTGTAGGAAAAAAACCATGTGTATCATTTGATTTATGTTGTGGACCTCTAGTTCTCTAATTCTTGTGTCACTGACCCAGTAAAGGTGGAAGATGGGGCTTAAGGAAGTGGTGCTGAGAAGGCCTTTGATTTGGCAGCAGTAATCAAATGGAGATATGATATTCCGTCCTTTTTACCTTTGGAAACTAGTGTTAACAGCTCTTACTCATTTCCATGTCGGTGCTACTGTTTCCTTGTTGCTTTCACAAATATTCCTCTTCTGGCCAATACAATCCATATGCTCCCCAAGGCCCACCCTTAATTCTGGCTCAAGAATCATAATTCCTTTGGCCTGTCATTCCAATAGACTGTGCCTTTTTTTTCCCCAGGAGTGTTGGAGAATGTAGGGGAAATGATGCTTTGCAGGATTGGGCCTGATATTTATGAATTAAAAAGTCAATTTAATAAGAGTAAGAAAACTAAGTTGTGAAATTGCATGATGTATATTCTGATAATCTTTATAACATGTTGAATGTCTATATTTTCACAAACTCTCATTGAGAATTGCCATTCAGAGAATTAGTAACAGATAATTTTCATACAGTCGAGTTTCTTCTATGCTATTTTCTTTTATGTAGTCTCTCTATGTTAATCTTTAAAGTGCCTTTTGGATACAGTGAATGTTAAAGTTGCCTCTCCTGCTCTTCACCATATTATCGGCTTTTGGGTGTTTTTTAAGCTTCTGAAAAGACATGACACTCTCCAGGGGTCCTGCTTCTGGTTTTACATTCAAAGACTTATCAGTTTGGGGAGACACTCTGCTCTTCTCCCGCTTGTGGGTTCTTTTCTTTCAGGAGAACTGGACAGATTAATATTGATGCACTAGTTATAAAAGTCCTTTTGTATTATATATTTCTGAATTAATTAAATCTCTGTATAAGTTTAGTGAAGCATTTCAAATTAGGAAGGTAACCATATCTTCAAAATAGATCTTGGCTAAAATTCATAATCTATTCCATGCAACATTTTCTACAACTTCTTTAAGAATTCCAAATTAAAGATATAGCTCATTGACCTCCTCATTAAATATAATACTGAAGATATATAAATGTGAAATTCAAATGTCATAGTTTTCAATTAATATTTACAAGTGTTTCCACATAAACATTAAAGATAATGTTTTTAAAGTTTAAGCAAATAATTATATTATTTTATATGCATTTTATTTAAAATTAAATTATTCTTATTTATATTTATAATTGGAGAAATAAAACAAATTTTTGTTATGATATTTTATTTTTATTTAGCAAATGGCTTGCTATCTATCTAATTTTATTCTAGTAAAATACTAAGCTGTACATTATTGTTTGTATTACTCTATATACAAGTCATTAAAATGCTTGATTCCCCTTTTAAGCAGACTTAAGGAGAGCTTTATGTGGAGAATATTGCATTTTTGGATACATCAGACATTGCCTCAAGCAGAAAGTGGAGAGACAGGGTAAAGAGTAGGAGTTAAAGTGTTTACATAGGTCATATTGAGTCATAAATGTTCAGCAAACAAGTTGGTCAAGAAGGAATTAATTCCCATAGATATTGAAAGGATAAAGAGGTAATGGTATAAGGGCAGGTATGTTGCCTCACCTTAGGGATTTTCCAGTTTACTTATGGAGACAAAACTGATATGCTTTAGAAATAAATTAACTATACAAATGGTCATAAATTAAGTGATTATGAACTGGGCGGTTCACATTATGTTACACTTTTTGAGTTCAAAGGAGCCCATAATAAGGGAATTTATTCATAAGAGTTATAATATGGCAACAAAGGGAAGAAATATTGGAATTAGAATTAGAAATCCCAAGTTATAATGCCACCTCTGCCAGTTTTTACCTGTATTCCTTTAGAAAAAATTCATGATCTTTCTGACTTTTGGTTTCCTAATCTGTAAGATGAGCTAGCTAGAGGTCTTCTTCCTTACACCAGTAAAAACAACCATATATACACATTTTAAAGAATGGACTTGCTACAAGTAGATCAATAATGTTGGGGGACTCTGGGGCTTCCAGGGGAATCTACAAGGGTCAAAAAAAGGGTAAAAAAAAGAACAAAGAGGTAGAGCAGGAAAAGATGGAGAAGTGATGCAGACCCCGGTTTGTGGGGTCTTCTCTCCCAAGAGGAGAAAAAGCCTTGGAGTGCCTCGGCCACTCTCTCAAGAGGAGAGCGCCCTGACCCTTACCTTGACAAGCTTGTATTGCTTTTTTGGGCACATTACATGATGGTCCTCACTTACTATGCAGAGGTTCGCTTTAGGTGGTTACCTTTTACAGAAAACAAAGGAGTAGGTACCATTAATCACATCACAGAAGAAGGATATTTGCAAATGCAAAGGGTAAAGTGGTTGAACTGGTTACACTCATCCTTGGAAGGTTTAGCATAGGTTTTAAGAAGTTACTTTAAATATATGCAGTAAACATTTTCTGCCTCAATTCAGAGTGAGGAAGTTTTAGCAAAAGCAAGTCTCATAGCAGTGTAGGTACAATGCAGGCCTGATTCCCCATGGGAGAACCTATCTGTGGGCATGGGTCCTGTCTGGGCCCACACCACTCAGAATGGTCTCCTATAGAGAAAGGAATTTTAATAATGTCTATAAGCCAACTATAGGCAAGACATGTATGGGGCAAACACCAATAAAGAGAGAAAATTCACTGAGAACACATAGGAAGGCCAAGCCTGCATTATCACAAGGTAAAGAGGCAAACGTAATATTCTGCATTAGTCTAGGGCTATTTGAGGGAAGAATGTCAAATTTAGGGCAACTTTAATCCTACTAGAAAGAACCCAAATGCTTTTTTTTCAGAATGTAATTTAAATTTAAGTCTTAAGGATTCTCATACAATAATCTAAATAAAATATGGAGCCACATTAGAAAAATAACCAACACCATAATATGACACCATTAATGAGATTTAATATGAAAAGTAACAGATTTAGTATATAAATACTTCAGATTTTGTCATTAAACTCAGAAAATAAATATGCATAAATATTTAGAGAGTAAGTAAAAATTAAAATGAAAATCAGAAAGGAATAATAAATTATCAGAAAGTAGCTGGCAAAGAACACAGTAGAATGCTTAGAAATAAAATCAGGACAAAGTGTAACTTAGACATCAAAGTAGAACTTTTAGAAATAAAAAACATAATCAATGAAAAAGAGTCAATACATAAACTATCTATAGTAATTTACATGCAAATGAAAAGAAAACTCATGAAACTGGAGATAGGAATGGAAAAATGACTCACAATATAGTTTTTCATTTAAAAGGAGGTTGAAATTATGAGTTTAAAAAGTGTGGAATGCAGAATGGAAAGTCCTATCAATAGAAAAAGTAAAGGAGAGACAATACTTGAAAAACAGTGATAGAAATTTTTTTAAGAGACCAAACCTATAAATTTGCCAGCCCAAAGTTTGAGTTATGTAAAAATGAATAAACAAAATGGATACCTATTATGTTGTTAGAAAAACTACAAAACAAAGGAAAACAACAACAAAGAGGATTAAAAGAGAGAGAATGAATGAATGAGAGAGAGAAGATAGACTGTCCTTAAAACTGGCAAGATGTGACAAAGTTTAGCCATTTTTTTCTGAAAAGGGGCCCAAAGTAAATGTTTTAGATTTTATTTGTTAGTAGGGTTACAGTCTCATAGTCTTCTTTTCTAACTCTTTAAAAATATAAGACCCATTCTTACCTTGAAGGACATATAAGAATAGGACACAGACCATGGGTTCTATTTTCCCAACCTCTACTAAAAACAGCTGGACAAAAAAGATAACTAAATGACAACAGACTTCTCTACAACTACAATGGAAGTCAGTTGACATTGGACAAATACATTTTAAAATGGAGATAACTGTACTTGAACAACAATAAAAACAAATAATTAATTATTTTTTTTTAAATTACTAAGAAAAAATACAGTCCAGCTGGAAGCATGTCCACAGCAAAATTACTTTCTTGGAATACAAAAAAATCTTTTAAAAATATATAAATAAAACCAGAAAATTTACTATCAACAGATTCTTAAAAATATTTTATAAAATAAATATATTAAAAAGAAAGTAAATCACTTTAGTAGAAAAGATCAAGGGCATAGATATTAGAGTACCTGTATGAAAAAAGATATATGTTTCAAAACTAATAATCATAATATCTAAATTGTGAAATTTCAAAAACAATAAAAATAAAATGGGAGTCAATACTACTACCAAATATGTAGGGAAGGTGGTGGTCACAGTTTAAATATTCTAGTTATTTGTTTTGTTAAAGTGGGTAGCCAAAATACTGATTAAAGATGGACTTGAAAACTAAAGATATGAAGTATTCATAGTAAATTTTTATGCCTCGCAAAAGAATAAAAACATTTTACAAATCTCAAAGTAGATGAATGAAAAGTATAATTAAAAATTCCAATCAATAAAGAAAAATGGGAGTAGAGGAAAAGGAAATTTAGAAAAAATAAAAATTAAAAAGTAATATGTCAGTAATTCAAATAAATATAAATGCAACAAAGTTGTCAGCTAAAATGTATAGATTTGGGGATGAAATTAAAAAAATGAAAATCCTACCAAACACTGTTTGCAAGAGTTATATTTAAAATACAAGAAAATAAAAATTTTGCAAGAAAGATAATGGAAAAACATACCAGGTAAAATTTAACCAAAAGAAAGCCATGAATCAATGAATTTTAAAGAATTTAATGCTTTATTTTGAAATTATTGTAGATTTATATGAAATTACAAGAAAAGCACAAAAGGGTCCTATATACCTTTCAATTTTTTTTCTTGCAATGATAATAACCTTTATAAGTATAGTTCAATATCATAATTAGGAAATTAACATTGCATTATCCATTGACTTTATTTAGATTTCACTGGTTTTACATGCGCTCATTTTGTGTGGACTTATTTCCATGCAATTTCACCAATATGTTGACTTGTGTAAACAACACCACAGTCAAGATACAGAACTGCTAATTCACTAGAAGCAACTCTCACTCTGTCTTTTGATGGCCACACAGTAACCTCCATCTCTAACCCCTGACAACCACGAGTCTGTTCTTTGTCTCCATAATTTTGTCATTTTAAGAATGTTATATAAATTGAATGAGACATAAGTTTTTAAGGCAACAAATATATTAGGTATAAACAGGAATACTATAAAATTATTAAAATGTGAAATTACCAGGAAGTTATAAATATCACACAACTCTACAACAAAATATAAAAATAAAATAACTTGTTTTATGGTTATGGGTATTACAAAATAAATAAATAACATTTGCAACTTTGCAGATTACTAAAATAATGAAAGATTTTTATTTCTTCTTTTAATGATATGTAAGTGAAATAGACAAAAATAATTAGTAAATAAATACAATGTAAAAAATATGTGCATTGTCTAATAAGTTATTTCTGCTTGTACTCAACAGAATGTGTGCATGTCTTGCTCAGCAGATAGAATGTTCACAAACCCACTGTTCATTAATGCAAAAAGTGGGAAACTGCCATAATGCCTGCTTATGGGAGAACTGATGGAGTGTTTTTACACAATGGCATAGTATTCCCATGTGAAAATGAATGAACTACAGCAGCTCACAACAACGCAATACATCTTAAAATGTGTCGGATTGAAAAAGGCAATCATTCTGACATCATTTTCAGAAAGCTCGAACACTAGGAAACCCAAACTAAATGTGTGAATGTGTTCACAAACTACTTTTAAATCTGTTAAAAGGTCTTTCAAAACTATTTTTATAAACAAGGTAAGTTATATTAAGCCTAAGAGCTATCTTTGGGGGGTGATGCACAAGAGAATGACATCAGAGACATGCCACATGCCCTTTCAAGGCTATAGGTCAAGTTTTTCTTTTAAGTTTGATGGTGTAATAACAGTTGTTTGCTATATTATGTTTTATTACCATAATACATTTGTTACATGTGTTTTGTATATATAAAATAATACATGATAATTTTAGATGAGTAAAATTAGTCTAACAATAATAATATGGTGTTTCAAAGATATTTTTAAAGATATACAGAGCAAATGAAAGGGGAAATCTCTGTCAAATACAATATTGATCAACATTAGGTAAAACTGTAATGAACACATTTCTGCCTCCAGATGACTGGCGAATTCTGCTTCTGTTAACCAGTCCCAGCTTGCCTGTATGACTTGCTCTGCTGTTACATCCACACTGATAACAGTGTCTCTGTCCACCCGCAGAGAGCAGGCTTTCCTACTTCTCTGTCAACTGGAAGTGGAAAACCCCCTAGGAAATGCACTGCTTAGTGCCGCTGCAGACCCCAGCTTCCAAGCGCATCTTAAAACAGGAAATCACGGTCCCTCTGCTTCCTGTCTTCCAACCAGAGGTGGAGGCAGGCCCCATCTCCATCTTCCTGCAAGAAGTTGATTTTATTTCCTTTTTCCAGCATTTGTTTTTCAGGTTTAACTGAAATTTTGTGGAGGTTTTCTTTAGTATACTTTTTCTATTTGATTATCAAAACCAATAATGGAGAGGTGCTCTTTGTGGCAATAATTAAATAGCAATAGAGCAACCACTCTACTGCTAGTTTGCTAGCAGTTTTAAAGCAAACTGCTTTAAAATTTCCTAATCCCATACACCATATTTTGCCATGTATAATGCACATCCATGTTTTGTCTGCATTGTATGTGGGATTATTATTCCCATGGTATGTAATTATTATACTCATGTATAATGCACATTCTTATTTTTTCCCTCAAATATTTGAGGAAAAAGGTGTGCATCATATATAAATATACATATACATAAACATAGACACATACATTTATATATACATATATATACACACATAGATATATGTAATCTCCCCATTTGATAAGACTCATTTCTTATTTATTGTATAAGAACATTTACCAGATTATCTTTTTCTTGCTTTCAAAACAAAATTACTGTGATTAACTGGGGATAAATATATAAGATAAAGAAAAAGGCTCACCACCGTGATCATCTGACTTTGTAAAACTCTTATTTAAAATAATTTAATTGCGGTGAGGATAGAAAAACATCAGATCTACCCTGCTAAGACAATTTTAAGTATACAGAACAGATTGTTAACTCTCATCGCAGAGTTGTACAGCATATCTTTAGAATTTATTCATCTTATATAACTGAATTATGCCCACTGAACAGCAACCTCCCATTCCCAAAGATCTTAAAGGGTTCAGACACTTTATGTTTTACACATGTGAGAAAATACTTTCAGGGAAAGAATTGTGAAGCAAAAGTAAGAGACAACGATTTGTGTGATTAACTGTTATAATATTTACACAATATCAGAAAAAAAATATATACGTTGTGCATTGAAATGGAGAGATCTTAACCTGAGTTTAGATAGGTTTATTTGCCTTCTGGTCTCTCTTTTAACTCTGCTTTTTATTATACCATTCCTCCAATCTAGAACTTCACAGCAGCTTGCACTTTGGGAAATTATTTAGCTAGAACTCCATAACCCGCTTCAGTCTCTGTGGCGCAGTTCCTCTGTAGCTGTCCAACTTTACATTCTCGCTACCCAATCTGTCCAGGCTCTTTAATGTGTCTCTGCTCATACATATATTTTTGTTGTTTTGTTTTTCATTCACAATCTTACATTTTTATTTTATATATGGTGGAAGAGGGAGAAAGGAGACATTTTTTCTAAGGTCTGTAAAATAAAATGTTTACTGACTGAAGAGTGAACTCAGAGATGAAAATCACATTTGAAACTGATATTCCCTAGTGGGCATGTTGTCTTTCAACAGGAATTCTGAATCTTATATTTTTTTATTAAGTTCTCTGGCCCATCACATGTCTTTTTTTCTGTTTCCCATCACAAGAGAAGCCATTTTAAAGCAAGCCCTGCTGTGTGTGTGCATAATAAAAACCCTTCAGAAAAGCCCCATTTTAACAGATCATTAAATTTATTGCCTGTGAGGTGGTAAAAATCCAAGATTCTAGAACAAACACATTTTTATTCTTTTTGTGTTAATTTTCTATTAGGACAGTTTAAAAAAGTGAATGTCTTTTATGAAATAACAAACCCTCAAATAAAATCAGCATGCAAGGAAATAGAATGCCTCCTAATAAACAATAAATCAATAAATTTTCATATTGCCTGGAAATGTATATAGTGAATTAAAGATGAACCTTCAACTGGTTTGCAGTTTTCTGTTGTCACGTCAGTTATCAAGTAGAGCTGACAGGCACTGTAGAAATAAACATGTCCTCCCTAATGTCATTCCCGATTCCTAATATGATGATGCAGACTTTGCTTCCCTCATTTGCTGCAATATTTATAACTGGGGGAGACTCCTATGGAGTTTTATGAGGACAATTGAATGGAAGGGCAGGGCAATATATCAGTGAAAGTTGAGAGGCACAAGGCTTTAATAACTTCAGCCCAATTATTCTACTCCTAGACAGGATCTTAGGATGAAAAATTGGCAGCCATGGTAGTTTTGGAGCATACCAAAACTTCTTATGTAGGGTTCTTCTGAGGTTATGGATATGCTTTGTAATTGTATCCTGTGGCCTGACATGATGACTCTCTAATTAGGGAATGCTTCATGTTTGGGAAGTAGTGATAAGAGGTGAAGGTACAAATTCAAAGGCTACTCATTAAGTTGCATTCTGTTGGTGGCATGGTTCTCTGAAACTCCCTGTGATCGTGCTCCCAGCTAATTGCTTCCCCCACTAGCTGGTCCTTCACAATGCCAGGTTGCACAGGGGCAAATCTGAGAGGTGACACCAATTGGTACTGACTCAGGAAAACTGCTGTAAAAATAATTAGCAATAGTGCCTTTGGTTAAACACTGAATGCAATGACTGTATTACAGTTATGGTAATGATCAGAAACTCTGTTTCCCAGAGAAAAGAAATGAATAGTACAGAAATCATTGCTGGGGTATATGCTCAAAGACTAAAACTCTGTAAGAGACACAGGATTTCTTAGCCTATCATCATTTCCTGGGACTTAAACACTTGTCTCCTGAGTTCCACAAGAAGTTCTGATGTCACCAAATATGTCAAGTGAGGTCATCTCAGCCGGGTCTTTGTACTTCCGATTCTCACCCCTGCTTTCTCTGTCTGTGTTCATACTGCTACCTACGCAGCAGCAGCCGCTTCTCATGTGCAGATCATGGAATAGACCTCCTCAGGCAAAGCAATTTCCCCTCTCAGCATTATTAGAGGTTTCCTGTAGAAAACAGCAGTGTTTTCCTTTACAAAGGAGTTTTTACTATATTATGCTCAGTGCTTGGGTAGCAGTTGACATAGGTAACACATGTTGGCAGGTAAACTTACCCCTCCACAGAATTAAGGAAATACATGTTTGTTTAAAATTATTAATTTTCCATGTTGACACACACATTTAGTGAGAAAACAATTTTGCATTTCAATGATATGGGGCAGAATAGAAGTTTGTGTGAGAACTTTTCAATCAAGATGGGAATCAGGACAGAAGCGGAGGTGGGTTACAACTTAAAATAGGATGGTCAGGGTCTGACTCACTGAGACAAAGATATTGATCAAATCCATGAAAGAGATTGTGCAGCTTGAATCATTCATGTCATACTTCAGCATCTGCGTTGCCTTTAAAGATTTAATCAGTTATTTAGTTTAAAATATTCATTGAGTACTCATGGTATATTTAGGACCATAAGACGCACCTAGGTTTTAGAGGAGGAAAAGAGGGGAAAAAATTTTGAAGCAAAAAATGTGATAAAATATTTAATAACATAAATAACATATTTCACCAATGTAAATGTAAACAGAACTCAACAGCAGCATTAATAACCATTATTCCTCCCAAATTTGGGAAAAAATAGTGTGTCTTATAGTCCAAAAAATACAGGTAATAAGTGCAAAACAAAACACCTTGAGAATGATACATTTTAACATCTATTTCTGTGTAAGGAGTCCAACATATGAAGAGTTCAAGTAACTTATTCAAGGTTACATGCCTGGGAAGCAACAACACGAGTACTAGTTACCAGTCCTCTGCTATCTCCGAGTATGTTCTCATCTGGTTCTTGGGCACAAATACACTGTCTCCTAAAGCTATTGTAACTACAGCTCTTAGAAAAGGGGTTAACAAAGAGTAAAAGTTTGTGTCCAGTGGTTATTATTGTTATTTTAATCTTCCAACTCTTAAATTAATAAAGCAAGCCTACCATGTGAAAAATGCTCACCTGCATGGTATACCTCACGTAATCTTACAACACCCCTTCACAGATGGGGAGACTCATTGTAGAGAGAGTTTCAACAACCTTCTTATGGGCACCTCTAGCTAAGAAGTGGCCAAGCCTGAGCTTGAACCAGACCTGTCTGTCCTCAAAGACTGGGCTTGTGGCAACTATTCCAGACACAAATCCTCATTTAGTTTCCAATCTAACTGGGGATGGACAGAAACTAATGTGAGTTTAGATGACATGATCTGGGTGTGGCATCTGGCCCCCAGAGCAAGGACAGGAGGCAGCAGGTCAGACTAAGGACTGCCTTGTTGCAGAGCTTGGGTCACTGGACAGACAGGTCCCTTTCCCTTTCAGCAAGCCACATGAGACCCTGTCAGATGCAGCAATAACCTAGGCATTGAAAGTGGAGTGGAATCACCTTGATTGCCACCAGCTGTGAACATTTTGCACATGCTGAGGAGCGGCGAGGGGGGGCTTGTGGCTGGAGGCTATTGTTAGTCAAGGGGTAGATACTAGGTCTTGCCAGAGGGAAACAATGGGCTCTAAATCCCCATATCTTTCTTCTGGCAAATTTCAGAGCTGAAAAGGATCCCTTGTAATTATTTTCCCCATTGAAACAGTAATGCATTGGGGTCCACAAAGAAGTTCCTTCTCAAAAGGCATTCTGCCAGTAGCCAGCAGAACTGAGACTGAAAGCCAGCTTCCTTATCATGTCTCCCCACCTGCTCTTTTAATCACCAGGTAATGCAAACATATTCAGTGCATATTTAAAAAAGTAAAGTACAGAAGGAGAGCTCAATTTACTTGTCTCAATGCCTTGGTCTTCTCCCTGGAAAAACTACCCTTATTGTATTGGAGTGCTTCCTTTCAGCTTTTACCATCTTTTATTTGTGGCCCGATTACTTCCAGAGAAGATGCATTTTGCTTTGCTTCTCTGTGCCATGATCCTTAGAGGGCCCATCTCCGTAAAGGGGTGGAACGGTGTCTGTAATTGTCTGATTCTGTCTGTGACACCGTAAGTTTATTTCTGGAGTGTAGTGATAGCAAAATTGTCTCTTGCACTAATTCTGTTTTCCGATAGTTGTATCACAATAAAGATGACATTTTTACCTCTATCAGCCTATTTGATTTATTTCTCAATTGGGTCACAATACATTATATTTCTTGAGTTGTTTCTCAGGTGGTCACTAGTCTTTAATTTTGTGTTGGAATCATTACCCTGTAGAAAGTTTACATTTTTACAAATCAGTTTGACATATTTTACTTTTATTAATTCTGAGTTTTATGAGTTACAGTACCAGCATAAAACTGTTTTCCAAAAACTTTATATTTTTTAAAGTGTATCAATAGTTTCATTATTTATATTTGGCCCTTTCATTAATCCAGAATTTATTTTCATACCTAATGTGAGGTATAAACATGTATTTTTTCAAATGGATAGCTAATTACTTTAACAGTTAATTGAGTAGTGCATTGCTTTCTCACTGAATTGAAATATCAAATTTCTATAAATACATGTTTGGTTTCTGCATTTTTCATTCCATTTCATTGACATAATTTTCCACATTGTTGCAATCCTGACAAAATGTTAAAATCTAATTTGATATCCAAGAAGGAAAGTCCCTTAGATTTTTTTGTATATCTCAAAATATTATAGGATGTGTGCATACATATGCGTATGCATATGCCCACACATATGTAAATTCATGCATACACACATGTATACATGTGCATGTGAACATATATATACATATATTCTTCCTGTAAATTATTTTAATATCATTTTGACAAGTAGTATAAAATATAGTGAGATTTGTATTAGTTTTACATTGCATTTATACATTTATTTGGGGATAATTACATCTTTATACTGTTATTCTAACAGGGAACATACAGCTTCTCTTCATTTATTTAGTTTCTTTGAGTCCCTCAATAAAGTCCAACAATGCCCAAGTCTCTTCATCTACCTCTTATTAAATGTTGTATAGCTAATGTGAAATTTTGCTTCTATGCTGAGTGTGATCTGTTTTCTATAGTATATGTTTCAATTAGTATTGTTATGTAAAAGGAAGTGGTTGACTTTTGCATGTTAATCTTCTACTGGGTGATATCATATCACCTGAAATAATAATGTTCCTTTTGCCCCTTTCTAATATTTGTACTTATTTTTATTACTTCTTATTTTATTGACTATATCCTTCTGTACAACACTGAATAGCAATAATAGTAGGTATATTAGGTTTAATTTAGTTTGATACAAATATTTTTATCCCTCACTATTAGGTTAAGAAATTGTTTTTCTTCCAACTTTTAGTCTGTTATTTTTAAAAAATAAATCAACTATGGATATCGTATTCCATCTAATATTTCTTTATGCATATTGTGCTGATTATATTATGTTTTCTTATTTTATCTTGTATTATATGTTTTCTAGTGATGAACTGTCTCTATTTTTGAAATAAATGTTACTTGGTTATCATACATTATTCTTTGATACATTATTCGATTAAAGTTGTATAAATTTAATTTAAGATTTTTACATCTAGGTTCAGAAAGTAGATAGATGTACAATATTCTTTCCTGTGTATATTTCTCTTTGGATTTGAGATCAGGGTTATTGATGCTTATAGAATTGATTAAGAATTTATCTTTCTTTTATTATCTGTTCTTTGGCTTAGTTTGTATAACATAGATCTTATCATTTCTCCAGAGATTTGTTTGCTATAAAACCATTGGAACTTGCTTCATTTTTAGGCTAGATCTTGAACTTATTTCCTTTAAAAAAATTTTTATTTATATACATCTGTACATTTTTTTTTATTTCTTAGTAAGCCAAAATTGTTATGAATTTTACAACATTACTAATTTAAAATTTATTGATTTCATTGACACTCTATTTTTTAATTTTTTTAATTATAGTTTACATTCAATATTATTTTGTATTAGTTTCAAGTATACAATGTAGTGGTTAGACAATGACACACTTTACAGAGTGTTCCCCCTGATATTCCCAGTGCCCACCTGGCACCACACGTAGTTATTACAAAACTAATGACTATATTTCCTGTGCTGTACTTTACATCCCTTGATATCTTCATTATCACAGTTTTTAGACTTAATGATGTTTTTTCTGTTTTCTCATTATTAGGCACACCACAGATTGTTTAATTTTTCAATAGCCAGCCTTTCACTTTTTTATGCTCTATAGATTTTTCTTGTAATTTTCTGCTTTTCTTCTATATTAAGCTCCTATTTATTTTGAATTAGTTTGCTGTATTCCAGACTCCTGAGTTGAATGTGAGGTTTAAATAAATATTTTTGTTTTTAAGTTTTCTATTAAATATAATTAAATCTGCCTTGTTTTTCTTTCTTTAATATTGTTTTTCAAAAGTCCTACAGACA
Source organism: Phyllostomus hastatus (assembly GCF_019186645.2). NCBI lineage: Eukaryota > Metazoa > Chordata > Mammalia > Chiroptera > Phyllostomidae > Phyllostomus > Phyllostomus hastatus. The sequence continues at coordinate 27,177,354 of NW_025333709.1, read as the reverse complement.
TTTGCTATGTGGTAGCCTTATTAGTGTACATTTTTAAATAAACTAGTTAAAGTCTTTTATTGACATAACTTGCATGGCACCATGCCAAATGAAAATATGAGGTCCCTTTCTTTCTTTCTTGTTCTCTTTCTCACTGATCTCAAAATCATGAGACATCCAAATGCTATATGCAGATAGAGTGGCAAGGATCTGGGACCCTCATGCTATGTCCTCTGCTTAGATACAGGAGGAGGGGAAAGGTAGGTTTATAATTGTGAGTATGCAAAACACAGAGCTTATTCTTATGTTGTTATTTATTAATTACTGTATTATTTATTTGTATTAAAACTGTAAACCTACTTTTGTCCACCCCTGTATATGCTCCGTTATTTTATTGGGCTTCATTCATAAAACACAAGTTCAGAAGAGCAAAGCATTAAACTAAACATGAGGTCTGCCTGAACACAGATTGTAAGACCATCAACTCTGCCCTGTCCTTTGGTTGCGGGGATCATCTGTCTTCTTTAGAGCCCCACTCAACCCACCCACTCCTTCACCTGTGGCACAAATCCAGCATCACCTCAAAGCCCCACCTCTTCATCAAGAAAGGTAGTTGATTCCTTTGGAGAGAAGCTGGTTTCCTGTCCTGGAATAAAGCACCTCTGCTGCCTTCTGCTTAGTGAAATGGGCCAGGCCAGCCATACAGACATAGCTCAGGTCTTCTAACAAAGGGACCCAAGATTCCTTCTGTCTATTTCAGTAGTTTACTCTGGGCTTTGGGTTCTACTGAATCACTCTTTTATTTTTTCCTGTGAGTGTGTAAAACTCACAGGAGTTTTCTCTACTCTTTAGACTGATTCCTTCTGCTTTGTGACACCCAGAATTTCCCCAAGATCTCTTCTTTTCATGACACTTTTTGTTTTCTAGCACTGGCAAGGATTTGGTTCATTGGTTCTCTCTCTCTGCACTTTTCTGTTACAATTTAAAGGGTTTTGTAAAACAATGAGAAATACAACAAATAGTCTGATATTTTAATTCAACCTCCTCCATTTCCTTCCTGTGCTTTACGGACTATATTACACTAGAGTAGGATATATTCTATATTCTTGATGCCTTATTTCCTGGTGATTTTCCATAAATACATAGTCCTAATAAAAGTGATGTGACTTTGATTCATTTTCCTCATAATTGCTTGAGTTCTCTGGAATGCACTGTGTCAAAAGGCCTTATTTTTAATAGACTATGTATTACCAAAAGTTGGATTCTAAAACAACTTTTTTGCCTTGGCCAGTTATAGCATTGTCCTGATATGCCAAGGTTGCAGGTTCAATTTCTGGTCAGGGCACATATGAGAATCAACCAATGAATTCATAAATAACTAGAAAAACAAATTGATGTTTCTCTCTGCTTTTCCTCTCTAAAAATAATGCATACATAAAACCTTTTTTCTGATTGATAATGTAGGTAAAGCATAGAGCAATTTAGACAAATAATACTGAAAATTTTTGTTATAAAGTTTTTCTGGTTAACAAACCTTAACCATTCTTATTTCCTTGTGATCTAAAAAATCAGAATCGTCTCACTCTTTTGTATAATCTTTGGCTTTGACCTTGCAGTTTTGCTGGCAAAATTGTTCACGGCTTATTAAAGGTAAATGGGGCAGCCTGCCATTCAAGCTCCATTCTGAGTCTTCAATCATCGGCTAAACATCTTTTCTTTTTTATTTCTCGAATGCCATTATACAATCACAATTATATTAAAAATCAATTATAATGTGATAATTCCCAATTAATTGGTGATCTTTATCTGTAGTCCTTGCAATAGAGTAATGGTAGCTCTAGTTTAAATCTTTGTTATAGATATTTTTGCCCTAAAAGCAGTGCATATATTTGAATTTTTATTCCAATTGTAAGTATTTTGTATAAGCAAGTTTTGTAAAATGAACAAAAAGTGACCACCCAAGTTATCTTCAATGAACTACATAACTCAAAGTAGACTATTGATTTTTTGTGAATCCTGGGTTCTCAGCACTTCCTGCAAAGTCATTCAACAGGCATCATACTGGAAGCATACTCCACTACTAATGCTTCATATAGTAAACAATTTTCTACCTTCAAGGTTTCTAATAAGTAATTATTAATATATTATAATTACACATGATTTCTCAATGCATTCCAAATGTAAATGCTTCTTTTACATAGCCATTTGAGTGATCCATGTTAAAGGTGTTACCAGTGCATCTTTTTATCTTATAATAGTTTCATTAGCACCACTTCACAAGTTTTTGCTTTAATCTTTGAGGCTTTAATGTCAGAGAGAGACTGATGTTACTGCAGCTATGGAAATATTAGGTTTAGACTGAAGCACACTACAGAGTTGATATGAAAAGTTCAAGGCACCTCCACCCTGACAGAACCTGTTCACTAAGTATTTAGACTGTAGAAGCTCTCAGCAAAAATGCCTGGCCTCATGTCAGAACCTTTGCTGAGCAAGAGGCACACGTCATTGGAAGGTTCAGTCTTCAATATGCCTTCTTGTACAACGAGAATTCTGATATTTTGGAAATTATAGTACCTGGCAAGTCATGAGTGTGAGGATAATTCTCTCATCTGTTTCTTCTCTGCTATAATTCTACATCATCTTACCCATGTTTCTCATTACTTGTACTCTGTAAACTTTATAGTTGGATTTACATCCTAAATATATAATTTTCCTTTAAAACATATTTATTTCTCAACCTGTACCAACCCAAAGTGAGAGGGTTTTTTTTTTAATCCAAAAAATATGCATTGTAGAAGACACTGCCACGTAAGCTTTTGTTTTGAAAAGGAAAAATCTTAAATCGAGGTTGCCTGGCTAAAGTGACTTGGTGCCAATAATGGTCACAAGGAACTGAGTTAGAACGCACAGTTCACATTTTCATGTTTTTAGCCTTTGAAATTTATCTTTTGTTAAAATAAAGTTGCAAATAATCTCAAGAAATTCTAACACTCAGGTACAATTAAGAACTTTTACTCTCATTTTTTTTACAGATACATGCATTGAAGTTTAATGTTATCAGGGATTAAAATTCACGAGTAATGTTAGCTCTAGTTTAGTATTTTAAGGAAGCTGGTTTAAACACCATTCTCAGGAGTTGTGAGGCAGTGTCTCTCGGAAGATAACGCAGCATACAATTAGGAGTCTGATAGATTTTCCTCTGAATCCATCTCTTCCAAATGGGACCCATCAAGTTCCAGAACCTCTCTTAGCCTCGATTTCCTGTGGTATAACAGGCATAATAGCCACTAAGCTTTATGAAGTTATTGCGAGATGTGTATGAGTTGCTACATATAATGTGCTTAGCATGGTTCCTGGCCTATAGTAAGTGTTCAATAAATGTTCATTATTACAACCTCACACTCACTTGGTAAAATATGAAATAAGCAAAACTGTCCTGGTTGCATTACTAAGTTTATTTCTCTAAGCTCCTTATGTCCTTTAACTAGTGGCTGCACAGGAAAAGGTGACACGAAGTGACATATTGCCTCAGATGTGTGAAACGCTTATTTGATTAGTACAAAACATCTTGATTTCTGTATTTAACCACCCTCACATGATAAAGTATATAATGTGTGTTTTAGTGTGTGTATCTTTGTGTTTACCTTGTGCCCCTATCCACTTTTGGAAACAGTACTCCACCCCCAGGACACAGGAATGGATTCAGATGTCAGTCCGGGACAATAGTAGTGCCTTCCCCACTCTGGCCACAGGCTCTAAGGCAAGGAGGGAGCACGTGTCTCTGTTAGTAGAATAAAAGAAAATCTCCAGGATTTCCTAAATTATATATATTTTTATTATAATAATTTGCTCACAAATATATACTGATTATATTTTTATGCTTGACTCACTCTAACATCCCCAGCTTTTTGATCAGTAACATAAAAATGCATAAGATTAAGTTTATGCATAAAGCATTAAGTGTTATAGTCCTTTCATGGCAAATGCAGCCAACATGCCACTCCACACGCTTCAGGATGAGAGTTTAGTTATACTTCAATGTTATTTGTGTCTAATACAGTATCTAAATAGGTTTGTGAAAAAGATAATTTCTGTCAATGTTACTATTTTATTTGTTCTAAAATACCCGTTTTATAGGTTGAGCTGGCGAGAGGGATTACTGAGTCAGACGCCCAAATATGACAACTCCCTTTGAGCTGTCAGTATCTTCTACTTTAGTTGGGGCTGGAAGGGTTTGTTTCCTGCAGCCGTATCTGTGAGCTTTTTGTTCGGACATGTAAAGGCCTTCCCTTTTCCCCCCATCAATAGTTCAAAGCATCCCAAGGGTTTTCTGTTATTGAACTACCCAGGCTACTTGCCTCCCAACCCACACTCTTGCCTCAGATTATGGGGCTGGGTTAGTAAGGTATTATGATTGGTTCAGTCTACATTATAATTTCACTCCTGTAGCCTGGGACTTGGGGTATGTTACCCAAGATAGATAGTAGCCCCCAGAATATTTTCAGACACACATACCAGCCAGTAAAGAATGTACTCCATGTATATAAGAATGGTACAAAACAGAAATCGACCCACCATTTGCATAGGTGGAGAATTGAAGATAAGAATACACATAGTCTTTAGTAGACTATTAATATTTCCAGTTTGGCTTGAAGAGAGGGTAGGGGTAACTTAAAATGAGCTTTGGAGTTTAAAATGGGACCGTGGCACCGAAAGATTGATTTATGAGGCCAAGATCTTTGGTAAGTTTCTGAAAGCCATTGGCATTCCCTGAGAACAGGAACTGTAATGTTTCTGTGATATGTAGCTGGGATTTTAGTGTGGACAGTAAGGTAGAGATTAGAGATAAAAAGATCTCTAGAAGGTCATTGCAATAGGGTCGGTAAGAGGTTAGAAAGTTATTGCAATGGATTCAGTAAGAGTTACTGAGGATCATAACTGTGCAGGTGAAGACTGATGATGAAAGAAATGATTAAGGCATTATCAAAGTAATTTAATGTTTCTGTAGCTATTCATATGAGGAGGGAAGCAATAGAAGTGTGGAATAGGAATGACAACAATGGTTCTACGGTTTCAAACCTGTTGATTAAAAAGATTGTGGTGCTTTTATAAAATAGAAAACATAGAAGGAGGAATTGGTTTATAGAAAAAATAATAGTGCGTTAATTTTTTAGAACATAGTATTTGAAGTTTAGGAGATGCCCACAAAGCAGTAAAATCATGGGCCTAGAACTTCAAGGAAAGACCAGGGGCTAGACATGTGAGTGGAATCAGTTATAGATGAGAGACAGCTCTATGATAACATACATATTATGTGAGGTGGGGGTGCTAAGCGTGTGTGTTTGTAGAGAGAATATAATGTGTTATGGGAACAAATGTGACTGACATCAGGAGACTATGAACCTTATTATGCAAATACTGGTTGATCTGTATAATTGGGGAACACTTTGACTGGATGTGATCATTGTTTTATAGAATCTTAAAGGCTATTTTTTGGAAAAGAAAGAGGATTACAATCTGGCAGAGAATGAAAGAGATTACATTTTAATAAAGAAACTAAGATATTATGACTCAGATTCAACATGTAGTTATTAAGAATAATATTGTGCTCACTTATGTGAGATGCCATAACTCAATGTTTACCAAGTGCCAGACATTAGACCAAGTAGATTTGTATTAGTTTCCAATGGCTGCTATAACAAATTACTACCAATGATGGCTAAAACAACAGATTAATTTGCTTAAAGTTCCAGAGGCCCAGAGTCTGAAACTGTTACTGAACAAAGAAAGGGGAATTCATCTACCTGCCACCACACCAGCCAAACTTGTGAAGCCTGTGCTGTGTGAAAGAAAAGAGGTTTTATCAGATTCTGCATGACCTAGAAGAATGAGGGATTCTCCATCCCACAGCTCATCTCCTACACAAAAGCCAGACAAAGCCCAGCCATCCTCAGCAAGACCCAAACAAAAGGCAATGCCCAGAGTTCCTGCTCCATTTTAGACTGCCATCATTTGGAGCCCACATGTAGCTGCTACACGGTCATCCAGGTAGCTTAGCTTGTCCCCCACTGCTGTCTGGCTTTAGGCTCCGTCTGGGAGCTTGTGTGCAGAGCTGGTGCAGCTACAGGCCATGTAGTTACTCAGGCTGCAAGTTCACATGATTGTAGCAGCAAAATCTTTATCAGGTCAGTGAGAGTGAGAAAGAGAGTCTCTCCTGGAGGCCACGGGTCAAGCAGCTACTAAGGCTATGTGGCCCTTGGAGAGAACAGGCCAGGGTACCATCCAAATGCAGGCCCCAAGTAGCAAGAAATAAGCAAGTGAGAGTGTTTCTTTGTTTCCCTGGGACAGTATCTTTTTTTAAGTGTGTAGCAGACCAGGTGCTTTTCCAAAACAATCAATTACTTCATGGGCTTTGGGTAGGTCTTCCTTCCTGCCCCAGCTGATCCCCTCTTCCCCCAAGCTAGACTGACAGGCCTCTTTGGTGCCACCATCTTGACTTCTACTGCATGCCTGTCCACCCCCAACTGGTACCAGAAGGAGTAAGAGGTCCTTTTCCTCTATCCAATTATCTTGCTAACCTTTCAGTTCTAAGAGTAAAAACACCCCCTGCCACCACTCTTGGCCATGGAGGGTACTCCTCTGGTGCTGTCAACTCTGCACCTCCCATACCCTAGTCCCTGCAGGTAGCAAGTTGCCCACACTCAGGGCCCTCAGACAGAGAACTACCAAATAAAAGTCCTAAGAAAAGGGACCCTGGAAACCCTGAGTGGCTTCTCAGGCAGCACCTGATGGCAGCCTCAGCAGGAGGGGTGGGGCATCTGCAGCCAGGATCAGTACCTCTGACCCCCGGGGGTGGGGGGGTGCAGGTGGAGCATCTACCAGACAACACAGCCTCACGTGCAGAAGCTGGGCTGTAATACTTTAATGTCCTCCTGTTGGCCCCAGGCGGTTCGTGAAGGCATTCTTTTACTGGCTGCACACCCTCAGTACTGGAACCTCCCACCTCTGGCCCTAAAGAGTGGGGCTAGGTGCACATGTGTCTTCCACATCCCATTTCCACAGCCTAGGTTTCTTCCACAGCTTCCCCCGATACCCCGCAGCCTTTCCTATTCCTCACCCTCAGCCTGCTCCTGGCAGTCCAGACAGGCTGTCTATCAGCATCAAAATCACTTTCACCAGCTGAAATCCTTGTATCATCTGGGCCACATCCCCAGAGGTTCTAGGGGAAACTGTTATGCGCCTCGCAGCTTTTGGTGGTTGCCGGTCCCCTTGATTTGTAACCAGATCACTCCAGCTGACTCCGTGGTCACATTGTGCCTCCTCCTCTACATGTATCAAACTCCCTTCCATCTTCCACTTATAAGGATACCTGTGGTTGATTTGGGGTCCATCTAGAAAATCAAGAATAATTTCAAGATCTCAAAAATTTTAATCTCATCTGCAAAGTGAGGTAAAGTGAGGTTTATAGTTTTCAGTGGTTAGCACCTGCTGTATTTCTGGGGCCACTACTGTAAGGCTTTCCCTCATACATAACTTTACTTAAAGCAAGTCTAGGCGAGAGGCACCATATTTTTATTCCCTCTTAAGCAAAATAGAAAAATGAGTCTTACAGTCACGCTTGACATAGCTGGTAGGTGTCAGAACTTCACTTCGAGCACAGTTTTACTATTTGCAAAGGCTGAGCATTTGCTCAAATGGTCGCACATGAAATTAGACTCTGCTGTGAGCATGCATGTTTCCATTTTGTACTTATTATAGCGAGCGTGCATCAAGCCACCTCCATAATAGGCACATTTTTGTAGATCTCAAAATGAAAAAAGATGACACTCACGTTAAACAGTCTGACAGCTACAAAATGTGGCATCTCGCTGACCTTGTTGGGAGTACTTGAAAACGTTTATTGGCAGGCAGGCACTCGAGATCTGAAGAGATCTAACAAATAACAATCCCCTCAACTATGACTTTCTGCCTGCAATTGCCACTGCTTCTGGATCCTCAGTATTAGCCGGGGTTTTTTTTGTTGTTTTTTTTTCCTTCTTACAATCTCTGCATCCCCATTGTCACCAAGAATTTTTTCCTTAGGCTTGAGACAGCTGTTTTGTATTTTATAACAAGCAGTGGTAATTTACAACCAGCATGGTTTTATGTTCATATAAACTTGTTACACACAGCACATCATAAATGCACCCCTAATTTGTATTTACAGAGCATCTTTTTTCTTTTCCTCCCAGACGTGTGTTGTAGATATAAACTCAGCAATCTTGCTGAGCACCACGTAGGTGTTCTAATCCACTGTTTATGGATTTGGGACCAGTAAGAGTAGGCTTGTGCTCACATATTTGAAAAGCAGTAAATTATCCCTTCCATATAGTATGTGCTTGTGAAAGCAGAGGCCACTAGAAAGTATGTGGCAAAAAACCCTTCTGATAATAATAAGCAATGGCAGATTTGAAATTAAGAACCTGAGAATTAACATGTCTTAATTCCAGAGTCTAATAGGAGCTTGAGCATCTGTATGATTTGGTTTTGTGAGGAGGTTTGTCTGTTTTTGTTTTTGTTTTTAAACACAAATGGTGAATGTGCCGCAGAACCCTAGCTCCCCGGAGTGAAATGCGCAGGTGTCCACAACCATTCTGGATGTGATAAGGCTTCTGAAAAGACACTTGAACACCTAATATCTTTTTCTACTACAAATATTTCTATGAAAGTATCAGGTAATCACTCAATTATGTAAAGTAATCATATAATCATGTAAGTAGTATAAAATTCTTTAGCAGACAAAGCAAATTTTTCCTCATTATTTATGGTCCCAGAATAGTTCTTATTTCATTTTAATAACATGAAAAAAACCTCCCCAAAGGAATCTTTTTCCTCACTACAATGACTGTGAGGTCCTTAAAGGTCACTGCAAATGGCTCATCTTCTCTCCAATTATTTTTGTTTTTGTTTGTTTTTGTTATGTCCTATAAGCTTAGTTATACTTGGGTTTATCATTTCTAGTTGAAACAAAACAAAAATAATTTATTTGGAATTAAAACAATTCTCTATATGATTAGACATTCTTTAGCTTTTAGTGCTAAATTTCATTTAATTCAGTTCAACACGTACTGAATTGTTAGGAGCCTTGTCTCAGGGGTGGGTACTCCCATAAATGCAAAGATAGATAAAATGAAAGGGAAAAAAAAACTTTGTCCCGGATTGACTAATGTAGTTTGTTTGTGCGTTTGTTTTGTGGAGCAGAGCACAGGGATGTAAGTTAAAAGTTAGTACAGAAATAACTTTTATTTAAGACAAAATAGATTTCTGATTTTGAGATAGATTCAAATAAACTGCCATGGGTCACTTAGAGAGTGAGAGCTCACAAGAAATCACATGCAATGTGAGAATGGAAGGGTTTATGCTGAGAGCACCATTTGGAGCAGGCTGAGTAGGGCACGGAACAAGGGGAAAATGCTATCCAGACAAAGGGAAACAGGCGTGGATACAGCCAGTCATTGGCCAGTAACCACCAGTGTATTTCGGCTGCTCTGTGCAAGATGAGTTGGGGTCATAACAAACTGAGGACAGTCCTCAATGCCAAAATGTGGCATTCAAATTTTATCTTTTAGGCAGAGGAATTCTTTGGGTTTTTATGCAAGGGACTTGAAGGAATTAGACTGCAGGGATATTTATTTGGAAATGTACTGGAGAATGGTTTGAAATGAGACTAAAGTGGAGTCGGAAAACTGGTTAAGAGACACAGCAAGAAGTAATGAGAAACCTGCTATAACCGGTGGATATGGGAACAGAAGTGAAGAGCTAGATTTGGGAGGCACAGCAAGGCTAGCATTAACAAGACCTCAAAGTTAATTGAAAATAAAAGATGAATCCACTGGGTAGCCAAAGGTGATCTTGCACATCATCTACAGAAGTAATTAATAGGAGAACACAAATTTGTAGAATGGGAGAAAGGTGAAAGGACCACTTTTGAAACCTTCTCCATTATATGTTCCATTAAATGTATATTTCTCTCACATTTTTCCTAGTTACAAATGCTTACTCATTTTATTAGTGTCTTTGACTCAATGATAAAGCAAATCATTCTCCTGAAATGTGTGATATTAGGAAGCTTAAGACACAGTCTCTGGTCTCACGGAAATTATAAGCTTTTTGAGGAAGATAGGAAACCAGAGATGTGCTATTGGGTAAACACAAATGTTCAGAGATGAACATTTATGGGGAGATGATTGGAAAATTATTAATCATCTAGGTGAGTATTTAGTAACATAAAAGGTAGTGAATACTGAGTACCAAATGAAAGATATAGTCAGTAGTAAATACTATAGGAATTTATAAGAGCGACAATTATTTTATTATTTGATCATGTCTTCATGATAAGCTAAGAAGACACAATTTTCACCATAAAACATTTACAATTTTACAATTTAAGATTTAGAGACACACATGTAAATAAACAAGTACAATAAAAAGTTAAGTACAAAGAGAATCACAAGAGTATTTTAGTGCCCAATCATATCAGGACAAAAAAAGGAATACCACAACTTGTTTTTCTTTTTAAATTCCTTTTTTTTACTTTCTCTTTTTCTCTTATTTTCCTTCATTCATAAAAGTGGTTAAGTAATAATAGTAGAAACTATATAAAAATTAATTTTATTCATTCCAATAGCCTTTTCACTCTATGACTTTTTTGTTTCAACTTACTATGAAAATATAACTGATAAATTAAAAGTAATTTTATTTCTTAGCTCACTCTAATCACAGCTTATCCCCGTTCCCACCTTCAGGTCCTACTCACTATAATCACAGCTGCCTTACTGTGCTTGTCTCCCTAAGCCTGCACTACCGGATATCCGGGAGTGTGTGTGTGTAGGTGTGTGCCCTTCATCTTGTAACTGACACTATGCCTGGTACATAGTAGGTGATCGACAAATGTTCAACAAAAATGGAGTTTTTTCCCCTTTGACTCAAGCACTTAACACTCAAAGGCATGTAGTGCTAATATTTGAGATAGATTGGTTCATTCTGTTCAAGTACCACATAAACATTCACACACTATTGAGTTTAGTACTATTAAAGGGTAATTTTCTTTCTGGGAATTGTGTCTCCTGCAGACACATTTTACATATCCAGTCTTTTTTTTATCATCCCTAGGCAGGTAAAAAAAAAGCTTTTCTCAAGTGTGCAGTTGTACACATAGACTTCATTTGGAAATGCCTGTCTATTCCAAGAAATAACAGGAAAGTAATCTCATTGAAGGTTCCCACACCCACAGCTGCCTGGAATCACATGTCTTTTTTAAAGGTGAAAATATTAACATTTAATTTCTGTACTATACTCTTCACCCAAAAGACTTATTAAGGCAATTACTTCCTCCTTTATATAGCAAAGTAATATAACCCAATGGAATTAATTGAATACCCTGATTTGCCCAATTTTACAAATTTTGGTTCATCGTAATACCTTCAGATAGTTTTATTTTGTTTAATGTAATGTTTTACTATTGCTTTTACACCACACATTTTAATAGCTTAAAGAGAGCTTTTGTGTTTTATTTTCTCAAATAAGTTCCTTTTAGTACATGAGGATTTAATGCTTAATAACCTCTCAAATCTGTTATAGAGAACTTTACAACAAAATTGCTTTGACAACAAATTGCTTTGACATGTATTATCTCTTTTCTTATTATAGCTATGTAACAATATTGTGATTCTTATTTTAGTTTTAATAGAAAAGAAACTAAGGCTGAAATAAGCCAAGAGACTTTTCTTCAGTTCATGTGTTCATAAGGACCATGCATAGAGCCAGAATTAAAATGGAAGAATTTGTATTCTTCATTTAGGTAAGCAAGTATGCTGTACTCTGGCAAAATAGCACCAGATATTTATGCTGCATAATAATTAAAAAAAAACATTTTGAGCATGTACACATGCAGGGCACATCCTAAGTACTTTACATATATTGGCTCATGTAATCTGTGCCAAAACTCTATGAAGTTTAAACTTAAGAAATCAGAGATCCAAAGAAGGTAAGTGATTTGTCTAAGAAAACACACCTGACAAGTGGTTAAACTGGGATGCGAGCCCAGCCAGTCTGCACTGTGTTGCTTTAAGCATCACTCGTATTGCTGATGCAGCTGACAAGAATAGACTTAATGAAACAAGTGCAAGTCAATGATGTCTCCTAGGACTACACTTCCCATCAATGAACTTAAAGACTTTATCTTTGAACCTGTAATTCTGTGAAGTATTTTAGTGGAAATTGAATTTTTCCCCTATTCGGAGAGGTAATTGTTAATAATGGTAAGCTTTTAATGTTTTATATTTAATATTTGAATAGAATTTTACTGCCTGGAAAATCCCTTCCTAGGCATTTCATAATTTAGGACTATAGAACTTTATCACATTTACAAAGTTAGGGCAATCCCAAAATTTTAGCCAAGGACCAAATATTAGAGAGGTCTGAGCCAAGGTCAAACCAGATTTCCAATGCTATTCCCTCTCTGAGGAAAAATACGAGCATAAAAAATGAGTATAATATATGTGTATGTGTACACTTGTGTGTACTGACTGTGCCTTAAAAAATAATTGTGGACAAGCATGACCCAGGCAGCTGGGTTGCAGTTCTGCTAGGTAGGGCTTTACCCCTGAAAACGATCAACTCTTGGATGAAAATCCTAGTCAATTTAATGGCAAATAGCCAACTGAAAAATGAAAAGCTTAATTGTCCAAATGCTTTTTTGAAAGTTTCTGGATGTACATATGAATTGAACACCTATAAATAATTAACTTCTTTTAAAACTTAAATTTCAAATGGGCATGATATTTGTTTATTTACTTGTTGCTTACTTTAATATTTAGTGATGATTTTCTTTATGTGATGGAAGAAAGCCCAGCTAAGTCTACCATATCACATATTTTAAATAGTAAGTCTGATTGGTGCTCTAACTCAGAGGTTGAATTGTTTTTAAGAAGATCATTTAGGTATATAATTGATTCTCTTACTAGTTGAAGAGACAGATAATTTTCTTGAAATCAGGCTGTTCCCACATGTGCAAGATTTAGTGTTATTTATATAATTATTCACATTGTGTTTGAGAATTTCAAATGGCTTTGGAACATTGAATGTGATGATAAAAAATTAAAGCTTTCAGTTATCCTTGGAAACTTATAATCAACAGGTATCTACAAGAAAACCAAGCAACCTGAGTAATCATTATTCTCTTTCAGTTCATTTTTCTCAAATTTCATGTCATAAAAACACATAAATCATTTTGTTATTGTACCTTAGTCCCAATTTGAATCCACTAAGTTTTAAGTAATGATTCAAAACATTCTTAATCAAATAGCAATAATAATATGTAATATGTTATATATTATTAAAATTTTTAACACAAAATGAGATTTTTTGTTATACCTAAGAATTCATATGGAAAACTGTCACAGTATTCTATACATTGAAAGTGTGGACAAGATAAAGACAAACAGTCTCCCCTTTGTCATATATAAACATCTGAACCGAGTTAGTCTCCTGGCTGGGGTCCACCTTGCCTACAGATAGCTTATGAAACATGACTGAAAAAGGAAAGCATGTGTTTGTTAATTCTTGTTGATACCTGTACCTATTCTAAATTCTTTCGAAAAATAAAAGAAGCTCTTAAGATCATAGTAAATTCAGGTGCTATCTTCTTTTTGTTCATAGAGTTTAAAGTGTACAGTGGGAGATATTCAGATGTGCCCCATGCATTAACAAAGTTATAAAACTTCACTAAATAGCCAACAAGCTTCACCAGAGCATCTGCTATGTGCCTCTTCTAGCTCCTTGCACAGAGCATGGCGCATCGTGGTGCTCTGTACAATTCTCTTGACTGAACCTATGAATGTCCTCTCAGAGAGATCTTCCTTGGTCTTACACTAAAGGAACAATTGATATCCATCACACATAGGCTGCATTCTATTTATTTTCTTGTGGAGTTTCTGCATTTGTGTGTGTATTGGATACAGAGGCTTATTTTCATGAATAAATTGTGATGTCATTAGACATAATAACTGTATATAATTTATTTAGCTAAAGCCTGGACTTTATATAACTCTACATTCTCCCTAGTGAATGCCATTAACTTTTCCTCCCAGTGAATATGAACAGAGCAAAGCATTTGCTTCTGCGTTACCTAGTACAGTTGACCCGTGACAGGTTCAAACTGCCCAGGTCCACTTATACATGGGTTGTTTTCAATAAATACACATTGAAAAGGGATTTTCTTTTCCTTGTGCTTTTCTTAATAATATTTCTTTCTTCTATCTTACTTTATATTGTAAGACATAGCATATAGCACATGTAACATACAAAATATGTGTCAATCAACTGTTTATATTATCAGTAAGTCTGGTCAACAGTAGGCTATTGGCAGTTAAGTTTTGGGGGAGTCAAAACTTGTCCATGTATTTCAAACTGTGTGGGGGGTTGCCCCAAACCTCTGTGTTGTTTAAGGGTCAACCGTGTCCTTTTTCTGTGCTATCTTCCTCTCTAATATTCTTATTTTTTCTGCCTGGATATCTCCATCTAATGCTCTATCCCCATGCCTTTAACATAAAATGATTTCTCATTAATCATTTATCCTTAAATGTAAATTGGTTTTCTAGGGTATTTGCAGTGCAAATCCTTAGTCACTATTGGGAATGGAAATTATAGATTCCTTTTTAGAAATTTATGGTTAGAGTAATGGAGAGTAGTGATAGAAAAGATAAAAACATTGATTTATACTCTACGTCATACTGAGCTCATACTGGGCATGTAGCTAGCTTGGATCACATTCAGCTATAAAGTTAATTAGATGAACAGATGCTGTACCTCCTCCCCTGCCCAGATCACATAAACGTATACATACAAACCCTTCGGCAAATGCAAAATCTCTAGAGATGGATCTGGACATCTCTGTATTTAAAAAAAATGACAATGATATACTCTGATTGTTGTGAATTATTTTGCTCAACCCTTTTTATGGTATTTCATTTCATCTCAAAATAATCCAATGAGGAAAGTAACTACTACCCATTTAAAAATCATGAAATTGACATTAAAGGAGCTACGTGTCTCTCTCCAGGCTACAAGGCTGTTTACTAGGGAGATAGAACTTGGTTCCAGGCCAGAACCATTTTCAGTATTATTGCCACTAAAATCTGGTACCACTGAAAACTGATCCTACAAGTAACATACCCTTAGTCAATGAAGAGAATGGTTAGGGACCAGCCAGGGTCTATCAGTCAGGGTTCCAGAAGAAAGGGAAAATACATTGTCTTGGGTGATTTGAGAAAAGTTAAATATTGACAGTATACATTAGTGTGGGCCATACCCTCATGCCATTTATAATGAGGTGGTTAACACATGTGATCCTGGAGATATGAGCCTCAGTTTAGTGGAATCTGGAAAGAAGGGGAGCAGAGGGAGGGAGAGAAGAAGGAAAGGAGATAGAGAGAGTTGCCAAACAGTGCCATGTTTCTTGGTCCAGGGATGCAACCAGATCACGGAAATCGTGGGAGAAGAGTGGTGAGACATAATCTCGCATGCTTTGTCTAAATCCAGCTGAAAGCCAGAGGGCACAGGGTCCCCAGAACGTAGTCTGTGCCCACCCAGCACACAGGATAAAGGAAGGCTCAGAATACCTCTGGGTAAGTCAGTCAGCAAGAAGTGTTAGGAGTGCACCATCTTCACCCTTGCCCCTCAGGTTCATGCCCATTCTCTCTTTACCATAGGTGGCAGGGCAGAGACAGGAAAAAACAGCTGTTTGCTTTTGTTTTCTTTAACCCATGGTTGCAAATGCTTCTGAAATGTACTAGTGTACTTCCGTATTAAGCATTCATGAGCATCGACATTTGTTTGAAGTTTGCTACATTGCAGACAAAACAAGTATGGAATAATGGTTAGGCCTGCCTTCAAATTAGGTACATATTCTTTACTGAGGTGTTTTGGGTTTTTTGTTTGGTATTTTTTATTGGCTAGGTATAATCAAGGTATAGTTTACATACAGAAAAACTCACCCACTTTAGCTATGAAATTTTGTCAGTTCTCACAAATGCATACAATCCTATAACTAACATTACAATCAAGATACAGGATATTTCCATCACTCCAAAAGAGTTCTAAAGCTCTGAAATCTTCAGTCCAACTCAACTGAATATTTGGTATCAATATTTGTTTCTTGTGATTTTAAATAGGACAACTGATGTTAGCACTCAGGCAGTAAGTTGCACACAGTAGATGTTTTATAAAAAGTATTTTTGTTGGTTTGTTTTTCCACCCTTCTGAATAATATAAACTACTCATATTGGTTATACACATTTCATATGTAATAGGCTGAGGAAAGGTTTGTAATTTTAGCTGCTCACTGAAGTCACCAGGATCTATGATATGACCTAATGGCCAGGTGACACCCCCTTTAAGCAGGATGTCTTGGACTGAGACCAAGGTATTAATGATGTAAGCTCACCAAGTAATTCCTTATGTGCCTAAGGTTGACACCTTATGAATTAGACCAATTTTTATCAAGTCTGGCTGCGCAGTGGATTACCCTGACAATTGCTTTAAAATACTGATGTCTTTCACTCCACACTGATTTATATAACTTGTTCATAAAAGTTGACTACAAGAAAAAAATGAGATTTGGGTATTTCAATATTTCAAAATGGTTAGGCTCCAGTTAATCAAGGCTTTATTATAGTTCTGGGTATGCAGTGGTGTTCAATAAATGTTAAATAGATGTCCTAATCTCACAGCAGAGTCGAGGAAAATAAAATATGCTCTCTCTTGGAAATAAACTGTATGTGCATTTGAAATAATTATCTTGGCAAACTATCACTTCCTGAAAATTGTCCTCCTAGGTAATTTACCTCAACTGGTAAGCCTTGTATTTTAAGAGAACACTATATTTCAACTATATTTTTTTCACCATAATATTAGGTACATATATATCTTACAGCACTTTCATAATTCTCTCCAAGGAAATAGACAGGAAACAAGATTAAGAGACTGAAGATAAGATTTAAACCGCCACCCACTTGGAAGCATAAATGATGCTATTGCCCCTCAGAGCCTGGAGAATACTGCTGCTTTGTAGGATAGAGCAATGATACTTTCTGCTTTCATAATGGCAAAACATATATAGAATGAACACCTAATGTCAATAACTAGAATAGGAATGAATTAACTGTCTAATTAAATGGCTATGGAATTAGCAAAATATTTATATATAATAACTTTTTCAGATTTCAGGAAATAGTAACTAACAAAAATCTTTAAAGCATACAGTTAACAATGACCTTTGTAAGGTAGAAATGCTCAGTAAGCAAACCTCCCAAACTTTGTTTTATAAATGATTAATCAGCATGTTGCATGGTTTAATGTAGTCTGACTGCCCTAGGTGGTGTATTTAATCCCTCAACAAACAGCATTTTTCTTAATATAAATGTTCTTGGTTTAAAACAAAGAAACTATAGTCCTGATTAATGTGGCTCATTGGGTTGGGCATTGTCCTACAAACGGAAGCACACTGATATCTCTCTTCCTCTCTCCCATCCCCTCTCTCTGTAAATAAATAAATGAATAAATAAATAAATAATCTTAAAAATCCAAATAAATTACAAAGTTTATTTAATTTGACCTTTTCATTTCTTACTCAATTGTTCTTTTTTTTTCCTTTTTAGGGCCACCTCAAAAAATAGTGTCACCAAAACAAGAACATGAAGACAGGAAACAGGACAAAGTCACAGATAAAGGAAGTGAAAGTGGGACTTCCTGCAATGAGCTCTCCACTTCCAGCTGTGACAGCCACTCAGAGGCAAGCACTCCCCAGGACAACCCACCCAGTGCTCAGCAGACAACAGCTCACCAGCCTAACACCTTAACTCTGGATCGGCCTTCCAAAAAAGCTCCGGTGCAATGGATGCCCCCGCCAGACAAACGCAGGAACAGTGAACTCTTTCAGACACTCATCAGCAAGTCCCGGGAGACAAATCTTTCCAAAAAGAAAGTCTGTGAGAAGCTCAGTGTAGAAGAAGAAATGAAAAAGTGTATTCAGGATTTTAAAAAAATCCACATTCCAGATTATTTTCCAGAGCGCAAACGCCAGTGGCAATCTGAACTGTTACAGAAGTATGGGTTATAGTAATGATCACATTCCTGCAGTACTCCAATGACATTCAATGTTTACTACAGTGTCACTACCTGACTGTGTCTTCACAATGGTCAGCGTGATTCTTGCTGCTCTTCCGTTTTGTGAACAGTGGATGTGGGACAGTATTTTCTTTTATTCCTTTTGTTGTTGTTTTTAGAAATATTTTAAAAAGAACAAAAGAAAACCAATAAATATGAATCAAAATGGTGTGTCTGAATCAAACCACGTTTCAAGAATGAAAGTAAAATGTGCATGATCAAGAAGCTTAGAATCTTGATTTTTGAACTGTGGTCAACTGGATATGTTTGCCATTTGGTAACTCACTAAAAACAAATCATCGTATCACTCCAAATACAATGACAATATGGATGAAGCAACATCAAATGTTAGATGGTGGTTTTAGGACCCAAATCCAAAACTGTTTAAATGTTAATGCAATAAAACAAGTATTATTTTTGCATGAACACAATGTTACAAACAAATCACAAGACATAGGGAAGATCTGTTTGATGCTTGAGAAGAAACCATATTATAAAAATGTAAAGTAAACAACATGTTTCAGGTAAAGCCTATAAATGTAAGCTGTCTCTAGGAGATTGAATTTTATTTGTCCTGGAGCTGTGATTTTTTTGTGTATGTATATGGTGTTCTGTATGTTCTGATGGTGTAAATATGCCTTATACTGTTGTGTTATGGAACTGACATTCACCCATTAATGCTAGCCATGATTGTTTCTGTGAAATGAGTGCTTACATCAGGCTGTGAAAATTGGTATAATGATGTTCTGAAAGACCCTACTATTGTGTTAATCAAAATAATTGAGGGAAATGGTCAAAAGCTTTATGTATTTATTAAAGGGGGAAATATATTAGAATTCCTTGATTTCTACTGACTCTTCTTTGAAAATATTCAATTTTTACATTGTCTTCAACTTTTTCTTTAAAATCTCAAGCTGGAGAATGATATGTTCAAACTTAATGTTGACAAATTAGAATGTTAGTATATTTCAAAAGGTAGCTGAAATCAGGTCCAGATAGTGTCGGTATTGATGAATAAATCCTTAGACCACAAAGGAAAAGAGACTTCATCTGAGAATGCACTAAAATTTTATTCTAGCTGACAATGAGATTTAAAGCTTCTCCAAAAACAATTGGGAAGTTACTTCTTACATATTAAGAGACAGAAATGTCAATAGCAAGCTAAAAGTTCAACCTGAATAACAAAATATTTCTTCCTGGTTGCATATGCAGAAACAAGTTTTTATTTTTATTATTTTTATTTTTTATTGTTGTTCAAGCACAGTTGTCTCCATTTTCCCCCCACGACTCCCCCTGACCCCAGCCATCCTCACTACCTATGCTTTCATGAGCCACACAATTTTTTGCCTTACCATCCATACAAAAAGAAATGCATAATACCATGAAATCTCATTAAAAATTGGCTTTAAGAGGATAAAAATATCCTCAAGAATTATAAAGCTCAATCTCCTCTGTGCTAAGTTGGAATAGAAGTTGAATAGGACTTGTGGATAATAGAGGCAGAAAAGCACTATTAACTCAAAATTTTAAAATCTACATTTACTTTGGATGTATTTTTAGATTTCTTACTGTACGAGTATATAAAATACTATCAACAATGAACTACTTTTTAAAAAACCCAGATGTATGATTTATCTTGAATTACCAATCTGGATTTAAGGAAAGAACTACTCTCAAAATCCACATTGCATTTTGGGAAAGTTGGCTGTCCCATCATGGCATCATATAAATGCAATGCACTGGATAAATGGATAGAGCTCAGTGGTTAGGTTGCCACAGTTCAAATACAACCTTTACCACTTACCACCTGTGTGATCTTAATGATGTGGAAATAGTAATAATATCATATAGAAGATTTAAGTGAGGTAATTAAAGTAATATCACTACTCCTGGAAATGTAGGGAAAAGGGGAGGCAGTGGTCTTACCAGAATCCAAGGACCAGGACTATCAGATGCGGAATTTGGAATAGAGAGGAATAAGATCTTCAGTAAGAACTATAGCCACTAAGAAGTCATAGTCACTCTCAAAGATGCCTCCCAAAGTAAAGAGAGAAGAGGGAAATCATCCTGGCTCCCCATGCTCCAATTTCCTTCCACTGCTTCCTATTGTCCCACTCAGTGGAAGCCTGTTGACAAACAACCTCGGAAATGTAATTCATAGAGGTGGTCCCCTTGTGATGCAAAGCTCAGCAGTGAAGGGTAGTGTTAAGATCTGAAAAATGCCTGACACCCTGTTCTGCTTTTTCCCAAAACAAAACCTCAAATAGAATCAAAATGGCATAAGAGAACTGATGCTAGTAAAAATATTTATCCTTACTGTCCTTAGTAAGTTGGAATCCATTTCAATAATAGCTCGTTAAGCATTTACCACAAACCAAGCATTTAGCTCAAAGATCAACAACACCTTCAAGGGTATGGGAGGGGGGTGACAAATAGTGATGGAAAGAAACTTAAGTTGAAGTGGTGAACACACAGTGCAGTGCACAGATGACTATGGAAATGTGCACCTGAAACCTGTATAATTCTGTTAACAAGTGTACCCCAGTAAATTAAAAAATAAAGAAATGCACAGATAGATAAATATACAAACAAATAAGAATTTTAAAAATTACCTGTTATTTCTATTAGGAAGAAGCTTATGTGGTCTGACTTTCTCAAACCATTATTCTTTCACTGAGTGTAGAAGCTGGGAGACCCCACACCGAGTTACAAGAGGATCAAAGGAGGCAACTAGAGTGGGGCCTCCTGCCTATTCTCCCTGAAGGAAAGGAGACTTCAACATTTAAGCAAAAGTGGTCTCAAACTGGTTTATAAAACTCCTTTTCCACAGGATCAGGAGACAAAATATGGAGAGTCACCAAAGTCAAAAGAATTGGAAGCAGGCAATGAAGTTGAGTATACATGAGAAATAAATATATTTTGGAGCTCACATGGTATGCCTTTTGTCTGATATACAGTTGACACTCAAGCTATGATCTGCTGTATTATTTTTGTTAACTCAAGTGGCAAGATATTGAGCAGTCACTAAGATGGGAAAAGAAAATAAATGTTAATTGTCCAATATTTAATTTTAGAAAAATGGAGTAGACAAACTTGTCCTAATTCCTCCCACTAAGTATAACTAAAAACCTTAGAAATCATATATAAACACACTTAAGAAGCTCTGAAAGGCTTCTTAAGGCTGAGAAGGAAGGCTGGCTAGGGAAATTGAGACCCAAGGGCATTATATGGTGACGGGTTTTGGGGATTTTCTTTTTTGCCTCATCTATTCCAGTCTTGGAGCTGAAGAGACTGGTTGCCCATAAACACTAACAGGTGCAGACACAACAGGCACCAACACAATCCTGCTCTCTCTAGCCAAAGACCATCAAAGGACAGCCAATCGTCCCAGGAAGGCAGAATACACTTAGATAATGACTGGTCTGCTGTGTCAGCTTACAGGTAGGTGTAGCACATAATCACTTAAAGGGTCCTCATTTTATAAGATTTTTTTAAAGAGAAGTTTTAGGTTCAAAGCAAAATTGAGAAGGTACAGAGATTTCCTCTATCCTTCCTACCCTGACACATGCATAACCTCCTTCACGACCAACATTCCCCACCAGAGTGATATATTTGTTAGAACAGATAAACCTACATTGACCCATTATTGTCACCCCAAATTTGTAAATTACATTAATGTTTAGTCTTGATTTTATACATTCTATGGGTCTGCACAAATGTATGATGACATTTCCATCATTATGGTATTATATAAAGTGTATTCATTGCCCTAAAAAATCTCCCTGCTCTCCCTAGTCATTCCTTCCCCTTCCCTCAACTACTGGCAAGGACTGGTCTTTATAATATCTCCATAGTCTTGCCTTTTCCAGAATGTTATACAGTCAGAATCATACAGTACACAGCCTCTTCAAACTGGCTTTTTCCAATTAGCATTATGCATTTAAGTTTTCCTCAGGTTTTCTTACAGCTGAATAAGTCATTTGTTTTCAGTGTCGAATATATTTCATCATCTGCATAGAGAACAATTCATTCACTCACCCACTGAAGGACAACTTGGTTGCTTTTGAGTTATGGCAACTATGAATATAGCTGTAACAAACATCCATATTAGGATTATTGTATGGACATAAGCTTTCAACTCTGTTGGGTAAATACCAAGGAATATGATTGCTGAATCATACAGTAAGACTATTTTTAGTTTTGTAAGGAATTTCCAGACTGTCTTCCAAAATAGCTGTACTTTTTGCATTCCCACCAACAATAAGTAAGAGTTTCTGTTTTTCTGCACACTCACCAGCATTTAATATTGTCAGTGTTCCAGACAATATTAAATGAACCATTTCTAATAGATTTGCAGTACCATGTCATTGTTCTTTTAATTTGCACTTCACTGACGACATATAATATAAAACATCATTTTATATGTTTTTTTGCCAGATGCATATCTTCTTTGGTGAGATGTCTGTTAAGATCTGTGCCAATTTTTAATCAGGTTGCTTGTTTTCTTATTGTTGAATTTTCAGTTTTTGTGTATATTTTATGCAACAGTCCTATATTTTAAAAATATTTTATTGCTTATGCTATTACAATTGTCCCATTTTCCCCCTTTGCCTCCCTCCATTCAGCCTGCCCCCCACTTCCAATAGTCAGGCCCCACACCGTTGTCCATGGCTATGGGTCCTTCATATGTGTTCTTTGACTAATCCCTCCACCTTCTTTCAATAGTCCCTGCCTCCCCTATCCCATCTTACAGTTCTCAGTCTGTTCCACGAGCCTATGCCTCTGGTTCTATTTTGCTCATTATTTCATTTTGTTTATTAGTTTCCTCTTAAAAGTGAGATCATATGGTCTTTTGTCTTTCACCAACTGGCTTATTTCATTTAGCATAATAGTCTTCAGTTTTAGCCACGCTGTTGTAAAAGGCAGGAGTTCCTTCTTTTTTTTTTTTTTTTTTTTGCTATATAGTATTCCATTGTGTAGATGTACCACAGTTATTTTTAATCCACCCATCTGCTGATGGGCACTTAGGCTGTTTCCATAATTTTGGCTATTGAAAATAGTGCTGCTATGAACATGGGGGTGTTCAACTGCTTTTGAGTTGTTGTTTCAGAATTCTTAAGGTATATTCCCAGCAGTGGGGTCCCTGGGTCAAAAAGTAGTTTCATTTTTAGTTTTTGAAGGAAATTCCATACTGTTTTCCACCATGGCTGTACCAGGCTGCATTCCCGACAATAGTGCACTGGGGTTCCCTTCTCTCCACATCCTCCTCAGCACTTGTGTATTGATTTATGATAGCCACAGAACAGTTCTTATGATATACTCTTTTGCAAATATTTTCTCCCAGCCTGTGACTTGTTTTCTCATTCTCCTGAAAATTTTTTCACAAAGTAGAAGTTTTTCTACTTAACTTATCAAGTCCAACTTATCAATTATTTCTTTCATGGATCATGTTTTGGTATAATATCTAACATGTCATTGCTATACTTGAGGTCATCAGATTGTCTTCTCTGCTATCTTCTGGGAGATTTATAGTTTTGTACACTACATGGAAGTCTATGATACATTTTGAGCTAGTTTTGAGAAGGGTATAGGTCTTTGTCTTGGTTTTTTTTTACACATGGATGTCCAGTTGTTTCAGGACCATTTGCTCTTTTGTCTTGCCTTTGTTCCTTTGTCAAAGATCAATCAGCTCTATTTTTGTGGGCCTATCTGGGGGAATCTCTATTTTGTTTTATAGATCCATTTGTCTATTTTTTTCACCAACACTATACTGTCTTAATAATGGTCAACTTATAGGAAGTTTTGAAGTTACATAACATCAGTCGTCTGACTTTGTTCTTCTCCTTCAATATTGTGTTGGCCATTCTGAGTCCTTTACCTCTCCATATACATTTTTGAAAATTGGTTGATATCTACAAAAAATATTTTGGGGGTATTTTTATTGAAATTGCATTAAATCAACAGATCAATTTGGGAAGGACTGACATCTGGACATATTGATTCCTCCTATTCATGAGTATGAAGTATCTCTGCATTTATTTAATCCTTATATGATTTATTCATCAGAGTTTCATGGTTTTCCTTTATATATATATACACATATTTTGTGAGATTTATAGCTATTTCATTTTGGAGAATACTAATGTAAATGGTAGTGTATTTTTAATTTCAAACTCTACTTGTTCATTACCGGCATATTGTAGCTCTGCGCCTTTTGATAAATGAAGTCCAAACACCTAAGCATCACATTACAGGTCCTCAATAAAGGGGCTCCATATCAGTTTACCTTTCTTGGGCAACAAACCACTTTCCAAACTTAATGACTTAAAACAACCATTTATGAGCTTGCCATTCTGAGGATTTGCAGTGTGGGCTGAGATCAGCAGGGTTGCTCTTCCACTGATCACATCTGGACTGGCTCTCCTCCATAATCTGCTGCTAATTTGTCAGAGACCACGTGACCTATGGAGGCCTTTCTCCTTATTTGGCTGTTGACAAGCTTGAATCTGGGTGCCTCAGTTTTCTGCAGATCCTCTCCAGGAGTCTAGCTCAGATTTATTCACATGCTCACAGTGTTCCAAGAGTGTAAGAGATCACAAGGCCTTTAGAGGCCTGTCTTCAAACTCATACAACATCACACCTCTGCGTCTTGCTGGTCAAACCAAGTTTTTGCATCGTTAAAGAACACGGAAATACACTGTACATCTTCATGGGGGGAACAATAATTTGTGGCCATTTGTAATCTATGATAAGTTCAATCTGTCTTTCCAGATTCACATCTAGAAGCAAACTCTGCACACCAGTTTTCAGTAATTTACTAAGAATCTACCGACACTCTAAAATCATCAAACACACAGACACAAACTTCTTTCATATTAGAAATCTACCCATACTACATGTTTTAATCCAAATGACAACCATTTTCCAAAGTTTTCATTAATCCCTCAGGACAGAATTATTAATCACTCCACTCTTACATATCTTAGAAATGTATTTAAATGTTTTCTTTAAAAACATTCTATCTTGCTGTATACATTATTTGCATTCTAAAATATGTAAGAGTATGAATGTACATTTGTATTTTTCATGAGTTGAAGAGATTTTTTATATAGGTGAATTAACAGAAACAATGGCTAGACAGTTTCTCATGCACAAGTAGGTATTAACTGTGTAAGTATTTTGACAAGTGAATAAACACACTTTTCAATGTAAGAGTCTCAACAGTCCTTGATAGATACTCTCCCTGCCTCACTAAGCTTGCTGAAAGCTATTTTACAATGTTTTCTGGTAAAACTCCATTGACTGGTCCTGTATTGCTAATCCTTTACAGAGAGATGTCTCCAATGAGCATTTGTCAAAATATTTCATGGTTTGTTCCAATTCGTGTAAATATGTTTTAGCATCTCCTGCTAGACATGCAATGATTTGACCTTGAAATTATCCTCCCCCACACTGTTTACCTTTTGTTTGGCATGCAGTAAAAATAACCTGTGACTTGTATGTTAGTGTTGTTTAGTTTAGCTTAGTTAAGCAAATATTATCAAAAATATTTGTGGCCATTTCAAAAGGAAGCAATTTGAATGACTTTCCTATAAAGTCCTTAAATGTCAAATCTATTTTCAAACTATTGTATATAATTTAAAAAGTTCTCCATTTTCTGCCTTCTCTATTTCTCCAGCTTTGTTCACCAGGTAGCAACATGTATGCATGCAACACACACACACACACACACACACACACACACACACACACACACATTTTTCCATCTGTTTCTAACTGCTTTTAACTCACAATTAGAATTATCCACTTCTTCCTTTGTGCCCACCAAGATAGTATTTATTATGACAAGGATAAATTGTATTAATTTGTTGAATTTTCCTTCTCCTGCTATTCCCAAAGGAAAATAAAGATTTGCCAGTTCAGTCCTTACCTATTTGGTGATACAGAACAAAAAGATCGAGAATACAAGTCACAACCCATTCCTACCATGTTTTTTCCTCTTTTCTCTTAGCTTTGTCTTCATGGCAAAATAAGTAATAAGGATATAAGATCATTTTGCATATCTTAATAAAATAATGGATCTAAGCAATACATCCATTACTGGCTGCTAAAATTAATACATAGAAAGATAATGGGAAACTTTATACTGGGTGGATCAGACTGACAGTACATAACCTCAATGCCAAATCTTAACATCATGCGCAGGGAGACATTGGGCCTTAGTGCCACTTAATGTGATACAGGGGACAGTAGGAAGCTCATAGCACTATAGCTAACTGCCACTGTACTGGAAATAAAGGGGATAAAGAAACGTTTTAAATGACAACAAAATGCAGTCAGTAATTTCTAAAAGGATGGAGTCTACATGACAAATTACCTAATTTCTTGTTTCTCATTTTTATTAAATTTATTGGGGTGTCATTGGTTGAAATTATATAGGTTTCAAGTGTACATTTCTATGATACATGATCTTCTTATGGGATTGTGTTCGTACCGCCTGAAGGCAAATTATTTTCTGTCACCATATATTTGATCCCCCTACCCTTTACTACCCACTTATTGCCCTTCCCTTTAGCAAACTCCACACTGTTGTCTGTGTCTATGAGTTCTAGCTTGTTTTTCATGTTCATTTGTTGTTTTCTTATTTGTTGCTTTCAGTTTTATATCTCACATATAAGTAAAATCATATGATTCTTAGTTTTTTTCTGACTTATTTTGCTTTGACATTCTCGAGGTCCATTCATGTTTTAACAAATGACAGTATTTCATCTTTTCTGATGGCTGAGTAGTATTCCAATGTATCTATGTACTACATGTTCTTTATCCATTCATCTATTGAAGAACACTTTGGTTGTCTCCTTGTCTTGGCCACTATAAAAGTGCTGCAATAAACACAGGGATGAATATATCTTTGCAAATAAGTGTTTTCAAATTTTATGAGTAGATCCCCAGAAGAGGGATTGTTGGGTCATACGGTAACTCTATTCCTAACTCTTTGAGGAAATGTTGCTTTTTATAATTGCTGTACCCTTTACATTTCCACCAGTAATAAATAAGGGTTCCTTTTTCTACACAACCTCTCCAACACTTGTTCTTACTTGTCTTGTTGATAACCTGACAGGTTTGAGGTAGCATCTCATTGCAGTTTTGATTTGTATTTCTCAGTAGCTGGTGAAGTTGAACATCTTTTCATGTATCTAATGGACATTTGTACATCTTCTTGGTCATCAGGGAGTGTCTGTTCAGGTCTTTTACCCATTTTTAATTTTTAATTGTTTGTTTCATGTTGAGTTGCATGAATTCTTTATATATTTTGTTTTTCCCCCTTTGTGAGAGCAGTTGTTTGAAGTTGTTATCTTCTCCCATTTGGTGGCTTGCTTTTTTGTTTAGCTAGTAATATATTTTGCAGAAGTTTTTTACTTTGATATAATCTCATTCATCTATTTTTGCCTTGCATTTGGGATCAAATTCATAAAATCTTCTTTAAGACCAAGCTTCATGAGTTTAATACCTATGGTTTATTTTATGTAATTTCTTATTTCAAGTCTTATATTTAGGTCTTTGATCCATTTTGAGTTGACATTTTATTGGGGGTGGCAAATAGCAGTCTAGTTTCATTCTTTTGCATATGGCTTTCCAATTTTCCCAGCACCATTTATTGAAGAGGCTTTCTTTTCTTCATTGTATGTTTTTGGCTCCTTTGTCAAATACTATTTGCTCATGTACATGTGAGTTTATTTCTTGGCTATCAGTTGTGCTCCATTGGTCTCTGTGTTAATTTTTCTGCTAATACCATGCTGCTTTGAATATCATTGTTTCACAGTGTAATTTGAAGTCAAGTAGTGTGATATCTGTGTTCTTTTTTCTCAGAATTGCTTTGGCTATTGTGGCCTTTTTGGGTTACATACCAGTCTGATGGTTTTTTTGTTCTATTTTTTCAAAAGATATCATTGGGATTTTGATGGGGATTGCATTAAATCTTTATATTGCTTTGGGTAATATGGGCATTTTAACAATGCTGACCCTTCTAATCCATGGATACAGAATCTTTCCATTTCACTGTTTCTTTTTCAATCTTTTCTAATAATGCCTTGTAGTTTTCAACACAGAGGTTCTTCACATCCTTTGTTAAGTTTATTCTTAGGTATTTTATTCTTTTTGTTGCAATTGCAAGAGAAATGTTTTTTCTTTTTTTTTTGAAATTTCATTGTTAGTGTATAGGAGTGCAGTGGATTCTTGTACATTGCTTTTGTATCTTGCAGGTCTACTGTATTTGTTGAGTGTTTCTAATGTTTTTGGTGGAGTATTTAGGGTTTTCTATATAAATAATCATGTCATCTGCAAAATCTGACACTTTTACTTCTTCATTTCTAGTTTGAGGTCTTTTCTTTCTTTCTATTGCCTGATGGCTCTGTCTAAGACTTCCACTACTGTGTTGAATAACAGTGGTGAGAGTGGACACCCATGTCTTATTCCTGATTTTAGAGGGAAAAAAGCTTTCAGTTTTTCACCATTAATATGCTAGCTGAGGATTTGTCATATATGTCATATATGGCCTTTACTATATTGAGATACTTTCTTTTTATACCTATTTATTGAGTGTTTTAATCATAAATGGATGTTTTATCTTATCAATTTTTTTTATATTTCTGTTGATAAAATCAAAAGATGTTTATCCTTTATTCTGTTAATGTGGTGCATTACATTGATTGATGCATATGTTAAACCATTCTTGTGCCCCTGCAATGAACCCCACTTGGTCACAATACATCATTTTAATGTATTTTTGTATTCAATTTTGCTAGTATTTTGTTCAGGATTTTTGCATCTCTGTTCATCAGAGATATTGATCTATAGTAGGTTTGTTTTGTTGTTGTTGTTGGTGGTGGTGTTTGGGGTATTTTTTGTGTGTGTGTGTCGTTTCCTTGCCAGGTTTTGGTATCAGGGTTGTGTTGGCCTTAAGAAATGTGTTAGAAAGCATTGCTTATTCAATTTTTGTAAGAATTTGATAAGAATAGTCATCAACTCTTCTTTGAATGCTTGGTAGAAGCCATCTAGTCCTGGACTTTTATTTGGGGGGAGATTTCTGATGGTTGTTTTAATTTGCTCACTGTTAATGGGTCTATTTAAATTTTCCAGTCCTTAATGATTAACTCTAAGAAAGTTATATGTTTCTAGAATCTTGTCCATTTCTTCTAGATTATTGAATTTGGTTGCATATAGTCTTTCATGATATTCTATCATGATCCTTTGTATATCTGTGATGTCAATGGTAACTTCTCCTCTTTTATTGCTAATTTAGTTCATTCGGGTCTTTCATCTTCTTTTCTTAGTGAGTCTAGACAGGGGTTTGTCAACTTTATTAACAATAAAATGGTAAGGGAAACAGAAAGAGGAGGAAGGAAGTGTCCATAGTCAAAAGACACAGCATGTACATTCTATGTTTGTACTTTGATTTTAACCAAACCAGCTGCAAAAATTATCACCATCATCATCATCACTGTTATCATCATCATTATCATCATCATCATCATCATCATCCTAAGGAGTTTAAAGGTCTATTTTAATGATAATAAGAAATTATTATTTTATAACAGTGATATTGTGAATGTTAAAAATATCCATATCTTTTAAAGATGCTTTCTGAAGTACAAATGGATAAAAACAATAATATATCCCAATTTATTTCTAAAATAACACATGTAGGAGGAGGATATGTGGAACTAATGAAGCAAGTTTGACCATGTTGATTGAAGCAAATGACAGATACTCATGGTCCCTTTCCGCTTTTGCATTTGTTTGAAGCCATCATTTTAAAAGATGTAAACTTCTTAAAAAGGATTTTAATAAGTGTGAAACTGTTGACTTAATCAAATAGTAAATATAGACAAAGTTGAGACCATTTTTAGGTTAGTGAGTAAGAATTTATAGTGACATCAATTTATCTTTTTATGTGACTCTCTGAAGCAGCATTAGACTCCTGGGGTGGAAGGTTGAAGTGAAAACACAATGAATTTGTACAAAAAATAATAATCTTCAAGTTAGTTTTTTATCCATTAGACTTATGTGATGAAACACAGAGAGGAAAGGGAGTTAAGAGTTTGGGGAGGGTGTTAATGAAATGATGGACCTTACAAACTCAACTCGGTTTTTAAAAATTAAGTGAATAGAGAAGAAAGCAATACATTTAGAGGTTGATAAGGCAGTTCCTGTCTGGAAATCTCATTAAATCAAATCATAATCTCAGAAAAAATGTTTGTATATGCAATCTGAAAGGAATGGAGAGTGTGGTCACAGAAAATAATTCAATTGGTGATTTTAATAGAATAGGTTGTAAAGGGACTCTAGAATGGTGAACATCATTTGAATGCATTTATTCCAACATCCTTTCCTAAGGATTTGTCTTCCATAATTCTGTCCTTATTACATTATTGATTAATCACTACCTAATAGTTATCCCAATATCCTCCCAAGAAAACAGGCCATATTAGGCAAACTTATTTTTCATAAGTGCTTTCATACTTATACTCACTCCCTCACTCAAAACTGTCAGTGGCTCCATGTCTACCTCCAGATTATATTTAAAATTCATAGCCTGTTATACTCAGCACCTCTCTCAACCAGCCATACTGTGTTCATTTCACCTTCTTAGTCTCTAATTCATATCAGTCTCTGAGCCAATAGGATATCTCTTCTTCCCATCTTTTCTTTTCTGTTCTTTTTATTCTCCAAATTGGAATTCCCTTTCCCTGTAATGTTTTTTTTTCATACCAAATTAATAACCTCATCAAAATCCAAATGAACACATCATAGAAAAGTCTGCCTGGGTTCAGATCCAATCTCCACCACACAGTAGCTATTCATATAATGGTGATAATAATAGAGCTTCCCTTCAGAATTATTGTGAGGCTTTAAACAATAGTCAACATTCCTCAAAAACTTTTGTAACTATTTATGAAATACCTCTTTACCATTATCATATTTCCTTAATTAAATTTCTCTAGTAGGGATATGTTGCTGTTTATCTCAAAATGTTTCCACATGTTGCTTTAGACTCGTTCTATAGTTACATGAAAGAATGGCTATAACCTTTGATAGTCTTGTGTTCATTATATTTAAGCAGTATTTTGTGCCATTGTCTACTTAACAAATGCCTATGATTAATAAATAAACAAATATCTAAACTGGATAAAAATAGATACATCAATGAATCAGTGAATGAATAAAAGAGATATTAAACAAAGTACCATGAATGTTGATGCATGGGTCACCGGCCAGCAGTGATCACGGAACGCTGCGGATGGCTCGACGAAACGCCTGAGAAAAAACATGCACAGCGACAAACTAGTTTCTGTGGAGAAGTAGGGACGGAATGGCCACCCCCTCTAGTGGGGAGCACGCCGATTTACCGTCCAAAACTGCTTTTATTGGGCTCATTTTGCATAATAATTCAGGTAAAGTACAGTACTCATTAGGGGGAAGTAAGGAACCATAGAAAACAAGGAAGTCTGAGGGTCTATTGAGTTGGGGTCAAAGAGCTGTAAGACTTTGAGGAACAAACTAACTTCCTCCTTGGACCCCTCTCATTCAACTGAGAGCATTCTAAACAAAGCGGGCTTCACAGTAATTTACATATTCTTTCTTAGGCTTGATCACCCGGGAATCCGCCCTTTTCAGCACAGAGCTGCACCACCCTGTCATTGTTTCAGGCTTAGGTGGAGCACGGGAACTAAGGCAACCAAGAGATAAGGGGATTTTCTCCCAGAGGATGAGAACTCAGGCTATGTCAAAGCTGAGGAGTGAGGGTCTATCACCCCCTTTTGCTGCAGCCCCCAAAGTCCTTCTTTTGGGGGGCCTCCCAAGTGATCGTGCCTGTCTTAGGTCATTCCCCCCTTGGGGAATCTTACCCATCATTGGCTAACCAACCAAGCTTTGGGGTTCAGTTATGAATGAAGTAGCAGAAGCAGCATTCCTGTCAGGGAGATAAGCTTTTGTCTCCTTGCTGGCTTATGGTTCCAAGGGTGTTCCCTTAGCCTTAGCCTAGGTGGGGGTTACAGCTTCTGATACCAGGCAGGGCAGTTTCCAACAGAATGTGTTAGGCGAAATTCAGGAAAATATATCATCTCAAGTCCCCAACTTGTTCCACCATAGAATGTTAATTTTTCACTGAAGCATCAACCTTAAAACTCTAGATTGTGACCTCCCACTAATTGTTCATCACCATTCTGATTCAGAAAACCAAAATATATCTATTTTCCACCATTATAACTGCTGCTTGTGTGTTAGAGAAGTTAATTTGCTATACAAACTATCAAGAAATTATACTATTTTAAAGAGGTTACAAAGGCATAGCTAAACTTCCTAGAGCTCTTCCATGTATTGCAGACATTTTAAAAAGTAAATTCTGAGCCCTGACTGGTGTAGCTTAGTCAGTTGGGTGTCACCCCAGAAAGCAAAATGTTGCAGGTTCAGTTACTGGTCAGGGCACTTGCCTAGGTTGTTGGGTTCAGTCCAGTCAGGGTGCATACAAGAGGCAATCTATTGATGTTTCTCTCTTACATCAAAGTTTATTTTCCTCTCTCCCTCTCTTCCTCTCTCTCAAAAAGTAAATAAATAAAATCTTCTAAAAAAGCAAATCTGGCACTAATCAATGTTGACATTTTAGATGCTTTCCATGTAAATATTCACTCTCTCTGATATTCAGATTTATCTATATCAATGTAGTAAAACTGAATTATCTGAATGCTACTATACTTTGAGATTCTGATGAACAAAAATTGGGAGTGTTGCTATTGTTCCAAAGATAACATTTCTTCTAAACTTTTGTTTAACATTACAATATCTCATCTGATAATTTTGAATATATATAAGAATTGACATCAAAGCAAATGTCTTCTTTCTTCTTTAATAAACATGGTACCAGTGTTTTTTTTTAATGAAGACATAATTCAGCACCACAAAATCCACTAGCTTACATTGTACAATTCGGTGATGATTAGTACATTTACAAAGTGGCACAACCATTACTACTATCTAAATCACGAACACTTATTTTCATCCTGTCTATGAGGCCAACCCATTAGTAGTAATTTCTTTATGCCCTTTCTCCACACTAGTCCCTTAGAAATTATTAATCTGCTTTCTTTCCTTATGGATTTGCTTATTCTGGACATTTCAAATATGTATGAAATGATACAATATGTGGCATTTTACATGGAGCTTGTTTTCATTTAGTATAATGATTTCAAGGTTTGTGAATGTTCTATAATGAATCAGTACTTCATTTATTTTTAGGCTGAAAAATATTCTATTGTATAGATTACGGCATTTTTTTTATTATTCATTCCTCAACTGATGGACTTCTGGGTTGTTTGAGCTCTTCGTTATTACAAATAATGCTGCTATTTTTACCATAGGCAGTTAAGTAGTTATTAATAAAAAAGAGAGCAAAAGGAATTAGACATTGAGTTTAGTAAACTGAGGTGTATGAGCCTGTTTGCTTTACCAGGAAGCCCTCCAAGGGATCATTTCATTTCTCCATCAAGGGTGTTAACACTCTTCCTTTTCCCCATCCTGTACTGGTACCAGATTTTTGGGGGGCTGCTGGGAGTGGTATTCGACCATAGAGGTCTGTCAGTCTAACTAGGGGATGGCCCTATCAAAAGCCCATGAAAGCTTGAGAAGTTGATTGGTTATTTTGAAACCTTGAGAAGTTGATTGATTATTTTGAAATAGAACCTGGTCCATCTCAAACCTAAGCTAATATAATCCTGGAGGAACAAAGAAACTCATTCTCTCTCTCTCTCTCTCTCTCTCTCTCTCTCTCTCTCTCTCTCTCTCTCTCTCTTTCTCTCTCTCCCTTTTGCTCACCTTACAATGCAGTCACTCAGTTCATCATTTGCTTTCTCTCACCTGGGAGATGCAACCACGTGGGTTTAGCAGTTACCAGGGCTTCCAGCAGATTGACTGGGCTCCAAAAAACTAAACTTAAATATGAAATGGGAACTCTGGACATTGCTTTTGTTTTGGCCCTGATTTTCTGTGGTGGGACAGGCAGAGAAGGGACTTTGGAAGGGCATCCTTTTGGTTTTATTTCCTGAATAAATCCTACCACCAGATCTCATTTTTGGGGGGGTCCCTGAAAATGCTTTTTATCACACCTAAAGAACCCCTTTTACTCACAAAACTAGGTACATTCGCTTACAAATTTTTGAGTAAACATATTATTTTAAAATTTCTTGGGTAAGCAGTATAATCACAGCATCCTACAGGAACTCTGTTTAACCTTTTGAGAAACTACCAAATTACTTTTCAAAATGGTCATGATATTGAATAATCCTGCAAGCAATCTAGGAAGGCTCCAATCTCCATGTCATCAACCATACTTAATATTTGTATTTTTCATTGTAGTCACCTAGTAGGTGTAAAGTTGTAGTTCATTGTCATTTTTATTTGGATTTGTCCGATGATTAATGATGATGAACACTTGTTTAGAAGCTTATTGGCCATTTCTATATCTACTTTAGAAAATGTTTATTCAAATCTTTTGCTCATTTTTATTTTTTAATTAAATTTATTGGTGTAACATTGGTTAATAAGACCATATAGTTCTCAATTATACATTTTGGCGATACTAGATCTGTATATTGCACTGTGTGCCCACCAGCTGAACTGAAACCATCTTCCATCAGCATATGTTAGGTCCCCTTCCACTCCCATCCTCCAGCCCCTTCCCTGTGGCAACCACCAAATTGCCATCTGTGTCCATGAGTTTCAGTTTTACATCCTACATATTGGGTTCGTTAAATTGTTAAGTTGTAAGAATATTTCATGTGTTCTGGACATTAGAGACTTATCAGATAAAGATTTGCAAGTATTTTTATTAAACGTTTGGACCAATAATTTTCCTAGTCCTTGCCCAGAGTCTGTGTGTGCATGTTAGAACTCTCCTTCCACACTCAGATTATTCCTCCATCTTGGCCTTCACTTACTGCTTAGACAGAGCCTGGAAGTCAGCCAGCAGTGGGTATTTAAGAATTGCACTTTAGAGGAACTCCAGTTCCTTCTAGAAGATGTTTAGGTGCTGGTTTCAATCCTGTGGGAATTTGGTTTTCAAGGTCACCACAAGACTAGGAGAAAGGGGCCTGGGTCTAGGACATAGTAAAATGCCACAAACTTTTTTTTTCAAACTGGGACTCAGTAAAGTTTTGAGTAAACATACTCAAAATTAATGACGTGTTTGGTTAATGTCTAGAGTTTTAAAGAAGTTCATTTTGACCATTTTCCCAATATTCCCACCATGTTTGTGGAGGAGAGGACTTTTAGAGGTTGTTATCCATTCTCGTTCTATCAGTGTTTTTTACAATTGACACAGTCTTTAGGTTTGTCATTTTCTATGGAAACTTTTAACAAATAGGAAATTACATTTTCACACAGAAAATCTGTGCTCATCCCATGGCATTATACAGAATCTTACTGGGTCAAGCCCTTCTTCCATTGTTTTCTCAGAAGCCTCAGTTCAAACTGAACACAATTTGACCACTAAGAAACAGAGACTATGAGAACAATTATTTTTCTCTTTTGTTATATTCTTGCTTCTTGATTTTATCACTCTGAGATTGTGTTGTAATCTTATGATGAATTGTGCACCACGCAAAATAAGACTGCCTCAGAACAACATAAATCAAACAATATGTGATATGTTGAAAGTCATACTTCTCATAACTAAAAATATTGACAGTTCTGATCTTATGATAATAATAGAAAAAACTGACTGAAATGTCTAGATTTCCTTTCCTAGACAAAGAATGATAGTGATTGGCAAAAAATTTATTTTTCATAACCTTCTCTATTGTTCTAGAGTTCCCTGCATTCTAAACAGCATAAAAATCACTTCCCTCAATACCTAGAAATCTTGTGCCTGCCTGAGAGAGGCCAAGCTCAAAGCTGTCACACTAAGTAATAAATCCAATCACTTCAAAAGAGCTCATCTCTTAGTCTTGATTAGATCAGGCTGCAGTAAAAAGTTTTCTTTTTAGAATAGTCACCTTTCTTAAAACACTTGTCAGTGGAGGAATTGTTTAGCTCGGAAAATTCTGTTAAGGAAACAAAATCACCGGTTGCCAGTGGAGTGCAGGTCCAAAGCTGTGGTTTCTGGGCAAGAACCTGGTTCACCTTGAACAGGAGACATGTGGCTGTTTGGCAGCCTGGCTTGCAACAAGATAGTATCATGTCCTTATAGAACCTTTTTATTTTTAAACAGCCATTTTCAATTTGAAGCCCAAACAAAATGATTTTGGTATCACAATAAGAAACCCTAAGTCCAATCAAATCGTTAGTATATTTGACAGGATGACTTCCTGCTTCTATCTCGCTATATCAACAACCTCAGATTTTTCCTCTTTGAAGTAAAGACAGCAGAAAGGCAGAGATAAAGCAATCATTTCATAATACATAGAACTGCTCATAAACAGTCTTAGCAATACGTGGGCATAAAATTCCTAATCTACCTATATATAAAACACAGTTAAAGAAATCCAATCTCTAACTAGTATCTCCTTAGTAATAAATAAACCATCAGTGAAAATGCAATTTATTTCTACCTGGGGACATGAAGAAAATGAAGCGTTTCCACGAATACATTATTTTATATTATGCAATCTTTCTGCTAACAATCATTACTGCAGTCCTACGTAAAGGATATTTATTATCTCCAAGAAATGTTCAGGTTATTATTACTAGAATTGAACAAAATAAATAAAGCATCATTAAATCTTTTACTGCTCTAAATGTTTAACTGCAAAACCTTAAACTGCTTCCTCTTTTTTTCAAAGTAGAGGTTCTTATGTTCTTCTACATGAGGCTGCAAATCAACTATGGATAGAGAGCAGACAGGATCTGTCTTCACATTAGGATGAAATTTCCATCTCCCATCTGCTGTTGTCAATGTCTATATAATGAAACAAATGCATCTATAGCACAATTAAGGACACGGACAAAATTTTGATTCCAAAGAATCAAAGTTTCCTACATCGCTACAGTGTTCCTTTCCACTACCTCCTTCACTGTGTCTCTCTGTTCCTTACTTGAAAAATGTCATATGTGTTAAATAGTCATTGTACTAAGCATTATGAATGCAAAAATATCCCATAGGTTGGCATTATGCATTTATAATATTGAAGTATTTATTTTTTAATTGGGAAATTTTTTAAAAAGCCAACTGGGCCTTAGCTGTTGTGGTTCAGTGGACTGAGTGCCAGTCTGAATCAAAGGGTCACTGGTCTGATTCCCATTGTAGGGCACATGCTTGAACTGCTGACCAGGTCCCAAGCAGGGGGCGTGCAAGAGGCAACCACACATTGGTGTTTCCCTCCCTCTCTTCTCTCTCCTTTCCCCTCTTGAAAAGTAAATAAAATCTTTAAAAAAAGCCAATTGGAACCCTAGCTTAAGAACTATTAGTCCTTTATTCACATCTGTACCCACAACATTATTTGTACATTCATTCATTCATTCATCTTTTTTTTAACTTTTGGTTTTCATTTTTTTTATTTGACTACCAAATTAGACATTGTGGTACAGTCATGAGTAAGACAGACATGGTGACCTCACACAGTTTGTCATTAATAAGTAATTCTAGGTCTAAAGAAAAGAAAATGAAATAGAAGCTCAGATGCCATAGGCATACATCACATGTGAATCTCAAGTGATCAGGGAGAAAAAGAGTGGTCTCCCAGAAGACCTCTGGCCTGCATCTAAAGAATTAGTAGGAATTTTCCAGACAGGAAGTGAAAATGATATCATAATGCCTTTAAAGAGGAAATGGCATCTTCAAACTCAAAAAAGAGGCTTACGGGAACAAGATCCAGAATGAAATCGAGAAGGCAGAATGTAGAAAGCTGAAGCTGCAGAAGTCAGTGGAGACCTGAGCCTCGTAAGCCACATCATATACACAACAGTCCAAAGTTTATGGGGCACAGCAAAGGCAGTTCTGAGAAGGAAGTTCATAGCAACACAGGCATACTTAAGATAGAAACATTTCAAATAAACAACCTAACTCTAAACAAAAATAAAGAACAAAAATAAATGCCCAGAGCGAGCAGAAGGAAGGAAATAACCAAGGCCAGAGCAGAATTAAATGACATAGAGGCTAAAAGAACAATTCAAAGGATCAATAATGCCAGGAGCTGGTTCTTTGAAAAGATAAACAAAACTAACAAGGCTTTAACTCTACTCACCAAGAATAAAAGAGAGAGGACCCAAATGAACACAGAAATGAAAGAAGAGAGATTACAATGGACACCACAGAAATACAGAGAATTGTAAGAAGTTACTATAGACAACTGTAAGTCAAGAAATTTTAAAACCTGGGTGAAATGGACAAATTTCTAGAAAAATATAATCTCCCAAAAGTGAATCAAGAAGAAGCAGACAGCCTAAACAGACTGGTAACAGCTAGTGTAATTGAAGCCGTAATCAGAAAACTCCTAGCACACAAAAACCCTGGGCCAGATTGTTTCACAGAAGAATTTTACAAAACATTTAAGGAAAAGCTAAACCCTACCCTTCTCAGACTATTCCAAAAAAAGTCCCAGAAGAGGGCAGACTCACAAATTCTTTTTATGAGGCCAGCATCATCCTAATCCCAAAACCAGATAAAGAGACAACTAAGAAAGAAAACTACAGGCCAAAATTGCTGATGAACATAGACATGAAAATCCTCAACAAAATATTGGCAAACCACATCCAGCAATACATTAAAAAGGTCAGACTTCTGGCCAAGATGGAGGTGTATGCAGACACACTGTGCCTCCTCACACAACCAAGACAGGGATAACAACAATTTAGAAACAACAATTTAGAAACCAGAACTGACAGGAAATTGAACTGTATGGAAGTCGGACAACCAAGGAGTTAAAATAGACACGTTCCTCCAGACCGGTAGGAGGGGCGAGGCCGGGCAGCCAGGCAGAGAAGGGTCATGGAACAAAAGGTGTTGGGACTGGCGTAAGGCATCCCAGGTGCTCAAGACCACAGCGGGCAGACCCTGGGCGCACAAGCAGTGGCTGGAAGACCCCAGCCGAGGGGTGGCAATGAGCAGACCCAGCAAGGCAGTGATTGTGAAGCAAGGCACTGCTCGCAAGGTGGCTGGCTGACCGGGCAGTCCCAGGGTCCCAGTGCGGGAAATAGAGCCTTGGGGCACTGATTGAAAACACCTGTCAGGGGTTTAGGCACAGGGAGAGACTCTCAGCCTCACAGGAGAGATCACTGGAGAGACCCACAGGGTGCACAAGCCCACCCACACAGGAATTAGCACCAGAATAACCCAGTTTGCTTGGGGGAAACGGCAGAAGCGACTGAAGTCCGACAGAGAGCTGAGCAAGCGCCATTGTTCCCTTTAGGACTCCGCCCTCACATACAGCGTCACAACCCAGCGACTGGACTGACCCACCCTGGTGAACACCTAAGGCTCTGGCCCTCATACGTAACTGGTGTGACCAAAAAAAAAAAAAAAAGAAAAGAAAAGAAAAAAGATGTCTCAAACAGAAGAAGAAATGAAAGCTTCAGAACCAATACTTTTAAGCGACCAAAAGATAGCCAACCTGTCAGATGCACAGTTCAAAACACTGGTGATCAGGATGCTCACAGAATTGGTTGACTTTGGTCGCAAATTATATGAAAAAATGAAGGCTACAATAAGTGAAATGAAGAAAAATGCACAGGGAACCAATAGTGATGAAAAGAAAGCTGGGTCTCACATCAATGGAGTGGACCAGAAGGAAGAAAACAGCATACAATCAGAAAAGAATGAAGAAATAAAAATTCAAAAAATGAGGAGAGGCTTAGGAACTTCCAGGACAACTTTAAACCTTCCAACATCCAAATTATAGGAGTACCAGAAGGAGATGAGGAAGAGCAACAAGTGGAAAAGTTATTTGAACAAATAATAAAGGAGAACTTCCCCATTCTGGCAAGGGAAATAGACTTCCAGGAAGTCCAGGAAGCTCAGAGAGTCCCAAAGAGGTTGGACCCAAGGAGGAACACACCAAGGCACATCATAACTACATTACCCAAGGGAAAAATGAAGGAGAGAATCCTAGAAGCAGCAAGAGATAAGGGGACAGTAACCTACAAAGGAGTTCCCATCAGACTGTCAGCTGATTTCTCAAAACAGATCTTCCAGGCAAGAAGGGGCTGGAAAGAAATATTCCAAGTCATGAAAGGCAAGGACCTACAACCCAGATTGCTCTATCCAACAAAGCTTGCATTTAGAATGGAAGGGCAGATAAAGTGCTTCTCAGATAAGGTCAAGTTAAAGGAGTTCATCATCACCAAGTCCTTATTTTATTAAATGTTAAAGGGACTTATCTAAGAAAAAGAAGAAAAGAAAAAGAAGATAAAAAACATATATAGTAAAATAACAGCAAACTCACAATTATGAACAACCACACCTAAAACAAAAACAAACTAAGCAAACAACTAGAACAGGAACAGAATCACAGAAGTGGAGATCACATGGAGGGTTAGCAACAGGGGAGTAGGAGGAGGAAAGAGGGGGAAAAGGTATGGAGAATAAGTAGCATAGATGGTAGGTTGAAAATAGACAGGGGGAGGGCAAGAATAGTATGGGAAATGTAGAAGCTAAAGAACTTATGACCCATGGACATGAACTAAGGGGGGGGGGATGTGGGTGGGAGAGGGTGTGCAGGGTGGAGGGGAATAAAGGGGGTGTAATGGGACAACTGTAATAGCATAATTGATAAAATATATTGAAAAAAAAAGACCATACACCATGATCAAGTAGAATTCATCCCAGGGATGCAAGGATGGTACAATATTTGCAAATCAATAAACATAGTACATCACATAAACAAAAGCAAAGACAAAAATCACATGATCATATCAGTAGATGAGGCAAAAGCATTTGATAAGTACAGCACCCATTTATGATAAAAACATTCAGCAAGTGGGAATATAAGGAGCATACCTCAACATAGTAAAGTCCACATACAAGAAACCTACAGCCAACATCAAACTCAATGGTCAAAACTATAAACTTTCCCACTAAGATCAGGAACAAGACAAGTATCCACTTTCACCACTTCTATTTAACATAGTAATTAAAGTTCTAGCCACAGCAATCACACAAAGAAAAAGAAAGAAAGAAAAGGCATCCAAATTGGAAAGGAGGAAGTAAAGCTGTCATTGTGTACATATGACATGATGGTGTAGATAGAAAACCTTATCAAATCCACCAAAAAAGTATTCAACCTAATAAGCGAATTTTGCAAAGCAGTGGGATACAAAGTCAATCTTCAGAAATCAAGACATTTTTGTTCAGCAACAATAAAATGTCTGAAACAGAAATTAGGAAAAAAATTCCATTGGCTATAGCAACAAGAAAAATAAAGTACTTAGGAATAAACCTAACCAAAAAGGTAAAAGACTACTCAGAAAACTATACAACACTGAAGAAAGAAATTAAGAAAGATGCAAATAATGGAAGCATATACCATGTTCATGGATTGGAAGAATTAACATCACCAAAATGTTCATATTACCCAAAGCAATTTATAGATTAAATTTAATATTTATTTAAATACCATGATGTATTTCACAGATATAGAACAAACATTTCAAAAATGTGTATGGAAACATAAATGACCCTGAATAACCACAAAAGAAGAACAAAATAGGAGGGGTCACAATACCTGATATTGAACTATACTACAAGGTCACTGTAATCAAAACAGTCTGCTACTGGCATAAGAACAGACACATAGATCAATGGACCAG
Organism: Phyllostomus hastatus; assembly: GCF_019186645.2. Taxonomy (NCBI): domain Eukaryota; kingdom Metazoa; phylum Chordata; class Mammalia; order Chiroptera; family Phyllostomidae; genus Phyllostomus; species Phyllostomus hastatus. Next base: position 27,135,378 of record NW_025333709.1, on the reverse strand, counting down.
AACAGAGAGCCCAGAAATAAACCCAAGTCTCTATGGTCAATTAATATTTGACAAAGGGGGCAGAAGCATAAAATGGAGTAAAAATTGCCTATTCAACACATTGTGTTGGGAGATCTAAATTGCTACATGAAAAAAAAAGAATCTTAACAGCCAACACTATATACAAAAACAAGTTCAAGATGGATAAAAGGCTCAAATATAAGTCAGGATACCATAAAAATCCTAGAGGAGAACATAGGCAGGGAAATCTCAGACATTCCATGCAGCAATATTTTCACCCATATGTTTCCTAGAGTAAGGGACATCAGGGAGGAATAAACAAAATGGACTTCATCAAAATAAAAAGCTGCTGCACAGCTAAAGAAAATATAAGCAAAATGAAAAGGGAACCAACTGTATGGGAAAATATACTTGCCAATGATACCTTAGACAAAGGTTTGATCTCTAAAATATATAAAGAACTCACATGACACCACTCCAGGAAGACAAACCATCCATTAAAAAATGGGCAAAGGACCTGGATAGACACTTTTCCAAGGACATACAGAAGGCCCTAAGAAATATGAAAGGATGCTCAGAATCACTAGCAAATAGAGAGATACAAATTAAAACCATAATGAGATATCACTTCACACAGGTCAGAATGGCCATCGTGAACAAATCAACAGACAACAAATGCTGGTGAGGATGTGCAGAAAAGGGAACCCTAGTGCACTGTTGATAGGAATGCAGACCAGTGCAGCCGCTGTGGAAAACAGTATGGAATTTCCTCAAAAAACTAAAAATGGCATTGCGTTTTTACCTGGAAATTCCACTGCTGGGATTATGCCCTAGGAATCCTGAACAGCCAATTCAAAAGAACCTATGCACCCCAGTGTTCACAGCAGCACAATTTACATTAGCCAAGTGCTAGAAAGAACTTAAATGCCCATCAGCAAATGAGTGGATCAAAAAACTGTGGTACATTTACACAATTGAATACTATACAGCAGAAAGAAAAAAGGAACGCTTTCCCTTTGCAACCACATGCATGAAATGGGTGACAATTATGCTAAGGGAAATATAAATACTATATGATCTCACCTATAAGTTGAACCTAATCAATAAAACAAGCGAGTGAAATAGAAGTAGGGACATGTAAACAAAAAACAAACTGACAGTGACCAGAGAGGTCGGCAGGGAGGGTCATCAAAGGACATGTATAAAAGTCCTACGGACAAAAGACAATGAGCAGGGAATCGAATATTGGAGGACGGGGTGGATATGATGTGGGAGAGTGGTGGGGGATAGATGGGGACATCTGTAATATCACAACAATTAAAATATAAAGAAATAAAAAAGAAATAAAGACATTTGGTCACTAGGAAAACAAACCAAAAAAAAAAAAAACTACAAATATCTCCTAGGATCATCAATGGAAAGTCACAAACATTTGGAAACTAGAGAGTACATGGACAAAAAGGTTTTAGACTATCACTGTGCTTGCAGAGGAAGGGAGGTAAGCATTTGTGTATGACCACTAGGAATTCTATCACAGTAACCCAAGCGGAGAGATTATGTGCTCAAACAGGGTGGCATACACTGGGTATTAAGAGAATTCAAGTAATTTGAAAGATCCAGGGCTATTAGGAATATATTATTTTCTTAGGATATGTTGGCACATCTATTACAAATGCCTCTGGTGGGTTTAAATCTTTGTAAAACCATTAAAACTTAACTTTTTAGTGGGAATTAAAACTGTAAGTGAAAAGAACAGCAGATACAAGTAGAATTCCAGCTCCATTATTAACTATCTCCTGGCAAGTCATTAGCTTTTTGTAATTAGTTCCTCCTTGGCTATACAGTGGAGAGTGGAGAGCCACACTATCTAGCGGATAATACATGTAGAAAAGTACTTTATAAACTTCAAATAAAGATAACACTGTTATTAGCAGAAAGTCAATTCCAGAAGGTTAACATTGATAATTATGCACCAGGAGGAAGAGAGCAGTGTAGACATGGAGAATCAGTTATTCTTAAAGTGACATTTGGAAACAGGGAGTTTAATAGCCCATTACACATTCTAGGTCCTAACCTGTTGACTGTTTTACCTGTTTTCACATCAAATACCTTCCTAAAGCCCATTACCCTGTATAAACCAGTTTAGAGGCTAGGTTTGCAAAGGTAACACCAGTGTCTCTTTCTATTGTATATTATGTGAACAGCACATTTCCCATCCTTCCTTTGAGGACCACCAGAGAGCTGACCTTGCACTGTCTAGCTGATGTTTCTGTAACATATATATCATTTATATCCTGTATCACCAGGGCCAGATAAATGGACATCCAGTGGCTCAAGTGTCCCATTGTAGGTATGCATACTTCTCATATTTTTCTTATGGAAACATTCGCATATATTTGATAGAATTTGATTCTACAGCTTTCTGTCATGAACCCTTGTTTTTTGAGTTCCCAATTAAGGGATAACTTTAACATCTATGGATTAATCTTGAATCTTTTTATTTAAATCACTCTTTGCTGCAAGAGTTATTCTAATGGACTGTATGAAATAACCTCTTATTACTTGAAAAGATAAGGTCATTGGAATGTTTCTTTGGATTACACTAATTCATCCTTTGAATATAACTTAAAAGTAACAGTCCTTAGATATAAAATGTCAGGTTGCGCATAGAGAGATACTCTTTATTGCCAAAATCTTTTATCTTTCCTGATGGAGACTTGTGCATTTGCTTTGGTCAGCAATTCTATAAATCACAGGTTAAAAGCAAATATGTCTTTGATTCTAAAAATGCACCAGTTAATGTCACTGGAGTGGTTATAAGGGACTTTTTCCATGTGGCTTGCTTTTGCTTCCCTGCTTGACTTAGCTGCATTATTCATGGTCACCTTTAGTCCATCTGGCGACACTGTTTCTCATTAGCTCTACCTACGTGAGACATCATCAGCAAACCCAGCGGTGTTTGACTGACATCCTCCAGCACAGAAAGCAACTCATGGAAGCCATTGGGTAGACTCCCACTCTGTGGCCTCCTCACCACTTTGACATCAGTGACAAGTTGCCTGGACAGCAGTAATAAATCTGTTCTACCTTTTCCAGAGTTGGCTTGTTCTTAAATGTGATTTCTGGTTTATTCCCAGACAACCATAGTTATTTAATTTCTCTAGAACTCATCTCCAGATAACCAGAACTGAATAAAGCTGAGTCTTTGTCTCTAAATGGGAGTATGTAGATAAATACAAATTCTGGAACAAGCATTATGGCAATGACTCATTATCCTACATCCATAAAGAATTTGAGGTGTGGACTTACTGAGCTATTTTAAGTGTCCCTTTCATTTTAGATTTTATTACTAATGATTTTTTAGTTTGTTTTTAAGTAAGTCATAAGAAATTACTTTTCTCTCTTAGCATGTATGTTAGAATATGATTGATGCATTTTCTTAGGAATAAGGATCTTGCTTCAGCTTTAACACTCTTACAATTTTACCTACTTCAACAGATCTCTGTAGGCAGGCTGGGATGGTCAGTTGAACATTTATGGACCTCCCAAAACAGTAATGAACCATGAAATTAATTTGCTATAATTTTCCCTATATTTGCTTTTTTATAACACTAAGAATAACTGCAATTTAATCATTATAGCAAACAATTACACTAGAAACTTCTTTTAATTGTTGTTCAGTTACAGTTGTCCTGCCGTTTTCCCCATTGCTCTCCCCTGTCTTATCCCCCTGACTCCTGCAGTCAATCCCCCACCCCTCATCTGTGCCCATGAGCCCTCTATTTGTGTCCCTTGGCTTGCTTCTTCCCCTTCTTTCCCCTGTTCTTCCCCTCCCCCTGCCCCTCTGGTCATTGTCATTTTATTCTTTATTTCCAAGTCTCTGGTTCTATTTTGTTTGCTTGTTTGTTTTATTGATTAAGCCCCACTTATAGGTGAGAACATATGGTATTTGTCTTTCACCACCTGCCTTATTTCACTTAACATAATATTCTCCAGTTCCATCTTATTTTTGTTAATCAAATATGTTACTATAAAAGTCTTTATACTGTTGTTATTTTGTCCTCTTTTCCATAAGCACAAAATGAACACTGAACCCTTCATCCATGAAGAACAAAAGTACTTAATGTTTTGTATGTCACGATCATGGCCCATACACTCATAATAGCTCAATTACACCTATTCTGGTACCAGAGTCTGGAATTTTCCCATTAGGAATTCATTCTCATTTCTTTTAATCATTATGTCTTCTTTTACCTTTAAATATGTAAATAATTCTAGACTAAGTAAAGAAAGAGAAATTGTTTTACAATAAGGTGTGCGCGAGCTGGGTCAATTTTATTCTCAAAGGAAGGGGGCAGCTGGAATGTTGGGCACATGTTACAATGGCTGAGGTCTGAAATGGGGAAATTGGAGAAATAGGAGTTGGAGTGCCTCTAAAGGACACGAAACCCATTCTATAGTGTTTCCTGGTACCCATCTGTTTTAACTTCCCATTGCCTTTCCATGGAAAACCACTTGGACCCAATGATAGCAGTTCAAGTCTGCACTCAAGTCCAATATAGGAAGGAAGGGAGGGAGGAAGGAAGGAAAGATTCCCATGAGAAAGCTTGGTTTCAGCCATTTTTAGTTTTCCCTGTATAATCTCCAGTCCAACCAGTGAGGATTTAATATCTTCTTCAGTTAGCCTATCCTCTTAAAGTTGAGTACAATCATGACCTGTGTTGCCCTTGTTTCATTTCACAGTCTTAGTTACATGCAGATTTTCCCGCACAAGAGGTCTGTGCCCTAACCCCTGAGTTGTTCAAAGATCGCCTGTACATTTATAGATTCAGTCGCTGTGTCAGAGCGTCCTCAAACAGTCTAGCCTGGGCAGGCAGAGAGCATCTTGGACATTTGCCACAAAGCAATATTTCCTTCAACTGTGAACAGATAGACACAGCAAACTGTTCCTATGAGTCAAGTGGTGGTATAGCTTAGGCCATTCTATTTCCAAGAAACAATTCATATAATTTATAACAGGGGGGAAAGAATGAAATAAAGCATGATATTTCTTCAATGTTTCCATCTTTTGCTGCCTAGGGAAAACTTTGTTTGCCTGTAACTCTATAATATCTCTGTTAACAAATAGAAGAATTCCCCTTCCTCATGCACTAAATGTTTTTAAAAAGGAAAGTATGTAACTAGACATCACTATTGCTCTTTTGGAAATATAAGAAGAAAGCAAGTCACTGAAAAGGAAAGAACAGTGACTGGGGCATGTCCTTTGTCTTTGAATGTGGACGGTTTGCTGGGGTTTTGGTAATTGTATAAGGGAACTATCTGGAAGAAGTCTGAAAAAATGGCAGGTAATATTTGATCATTACTTAATGTTATCATAAATAGAAAATACAGGGACTTTGTTGAAAAGTTGCCCAAACTGATGCTTATTGCATGAATGAGTGAAACTTCCATTCAGTGCCTTATTAAAAACTAATTAATCGGAGGCTTCATCAGGACAAGAAATTCTTCCCTGATCTTAGAAAAAATCCTAAAACATACTCTGTGCTAATTAAGTATATTCATTGCACATTTCTTTCAACACCTCTGTTTATTATCTTTCAGTATTCTTAGCCAAACAAATTGTGTGCTACTATGTGTTAGAAATTTACATGAGTTTCTTATATTTCTACAGCATAATCAGTTTTACCTGGAGGTAGGTAATCATTAGTAACTTTGCCGCAGAGTATTTCTGAGGACATTCGCCATCACTCATAAGGTAAAACTACTTGCTCTTTTTTCATAAAATCTACTTAATGCTCTCCTAGTGTTGCACTTTGGAGAAATTAAAATCCAAATAGCCACAGACAAAATCTTAATCTCAACATTATTGGATTTATATGTTAATTTTTCTGTGCACACATATGATGTTGTTAGTGTAGGAAAATCACAGAAGTGACATGTTACTTGTTTTGCTGACAATTGATCAATGATGAATGATCACTTGGATGACCTCAGTGTAAAGACAATACACATGCTCCTAATATAAGACCTTTAGTGGCTTCCCGGCTACTTCCAAGTTAAAGTTGTTCTCCGGCAAGAAACAACAGCTTTATATGCCAGTATAGCTCCTTTCTCATTTATTATTTTATATACTTTGCATTATAGCCACAGAGCGTTAATCATAATTTCACAAATAACCTCAGGTTTTCTAACTGTATCATTGCTTACACTACTTTACCACTTAGAATTTCTTTTTGCACCCATAAAGAGGTAACCCTTACTTCAAATTTTTCTCAAATCCCACCTCCTGATCGATAAAGCAAGACCTAAACTATCCCTAATGTGAATGCCCACAGAATTTTGTTGGCATTTCTATTAATTAGAGATCCACAATGCTTTATGTTAATAATCATTTTTTGAAAGATAAAATATAGTTTTATTTCTTTTATTTTATATTTATGGTATTTTTTATTTATATTACCTTTTAGTCCCCTTATAGTCCCCTTCTGTCCTCCCCCCAGCGATCACCGCACTGTTGTCCATGTCCATGAGTCCTTTCTCCTTTTATGCTCAATCTTTCTACCCCTAACCCCACCCGATGTCATCCTGCTCTCCATCTGTGAGTCTGTCTCTGTTTTTCTTGTTAGTTCAGTTTGTTCATTAGCTTCCACATATGACTGTAATCATATGGTTTTTGTCTTTCTCTGACTGGCATATTTCACTTTAGCATAATGTTCTCCATGTCCATCCATACTGTCACAAAGGGCAAATATTTTTTTCTTTTTCTACAGCTGAATAGTATTCCATTGTGTAAATGTCCCATAGTTGTTTTATCCACTCAACTATTGATAGACACTTGGGCTGCTTTCTTATCTTGGCAATTGTAAATAACACTGCATGAACATAGAGGAACGTATGTTCTTTCAAATTAGTGATTTGGGTTCCTTGGGATATATTTCCAGAAGCAGGATCACTGGGTCAAAAAGTCAGATCTGTTTTCAATTTTTTGAGGTATCTCCATACTGCTTTCCATAGTGGCTGCACCAGTCTGCATTCCCACCGACAATGCAAAAGTGTTCCCCTTTCTCCACATCTCACCAGCATTTGTTGTTTGCTGATTTGTTGATGATAGTCATTCTGACAAGTGTGAGATGGTATCTCACTATTTGATTTGTATTTCTCTGATCATTAGTGATCTTTCATATGTCTGTTGGCCATCTGTCCTCTTTGGAGAAGTGTCTATTCAGTTCCTTTGACCATTTTTTAATTGGGTTATTTTTGTTGTTGTTGTTGTTTTTTGGTATTGAGTTTTGTAAGCACTTTGTAAACATTGGATATTAACCCCTTATCAGATTATCAGCAAGTATGTTCTCCCATTCTGTGGTTTGTCTTTGTATTTTGTTGATGATTTCCTTTGTTTGTTTGCTGTGCAAAAATTTTTAGTTTTTTGTAGTGCTATTTGTTTATTTTTTCTTTTGTTTTCCTTGTCTGGGAATTTTTTTGTATCTGATAAAAAATTGCCATTTTTAATCTAATGAAAATTTTAATAACCTTAACATGCTTTAATACCATATTTCTTTAGTAAAATATTTTCTGTAAAATTTTTCTGTTTTTTTCTCCTTTGAGTCATAGACACATCCTGAGTTACCAAAATTCATTAAGGAAGACTAACTCATCATTTTTTTATCTAAAATGCTTATACATTGGTTATTAATACCTGAAACTACATTTAGCAAATTTGAAAAGTGAAAATTAAAAGTAACTCCCATAGGAGCTGTGATAGTCAAATTTTTGCTAGAAAATCTGAATTATGTAATAAAATATCAAGGAATTTCTAGATGCTTCTGACCTGAAAAGGTGAATATAAAAAGACAAAACCATAGAGCTATCTTTGAGAAGAAAATCTTCAATTGTCTGAGCTGATAAGAGTAAAAAGTCTCTACTAACCTTTTCTCCTAAGATTCTTATTTATATTTTCTATTTCAACTTGATCTTTTAAAGGTATATCTTCCATAAAAATATGCTTGAATCTTTCTCTTCATATTATATTTAAGGTAAAAATAAGAAACTAAACTTTAGTAGACTGTTCTAAAACTACACTTTAGTTAACTTCATTTTAAAAACTAGAAATTTTTATAGTTTGTATCTTACATTGTTAAAATTTCTGGCATTTATTTTAATTATGTTTTTAATATTACTGTCTAATTTTGTTATGTAATTTAAATGATATGTTTGGGTGTTTTACAGAATGTGATATTTTCTGTGTCTATCTTGTCTTTACCTAGAAAAAATGAGAGGTCTTCCATTTTAATAATTGTTTATGTTGATCCTGTAGTCAATGGTGGAATGTTACATCAGACTCCTGTGTAATCCAAAACCAGGTTATGGAACATGTGACCAAAATAAATTGCAATAATTAAGTAATTTGTAAACGTTTATTTAGTACCTACATGTCTACCAAACAAACCAACTCTCTTGGCTTCCTCTTTGACTCATCTCTTAAACGGCTGTATTACCTGAGTTCCCTTGATATATGGGTTCCATCACTCCACACATATTCTTCTGCACACTTTCATGGTTTATTCTCTCAGGTAAAAAGTGCCATTGCTTTCATCCTTCTGTAAACCTCTGTGGTCCAGGGGTGTCCAACCCATGGCCCATAGGCTGCATGCAGCCCAACAAAATATTGTAAATTTACTTAAAACCTTTTTTATACTCATCAGTTTTCGTTAGTGTTTGTGTGTTCAATGTGTGGCCTAAGACAATTCTTCTTCTTCCATTGTGGCCCAGAAATGCCAAAAGCTTGGATACCCCTACACCTTTTCATGTGAAGCCACAGGAACCATGAGTACTCTGGTCTGCACTGTGTAAGCTTCTTATGGATGGTGTGGTATGAGACTACTCTCACATGCTTTCCAGGCTATTGACACCAGAATGGTGTTTGCCCTGCTATTGTGGACAAGAGGATCCAGCAGACTTTCTACCATTAGAAATCTCTAAATATGAAACTGTAGTCTTTGTGTTCAAGTACACCTGCAATATTCTCCCCTAGGCCTTCTCTCCTTGACTATTTTCATAGAGGCACAAAGGAAATATGCTTCCACAGGTCAATATTGAGCCAAAAAAGAAATTGTGATCTCTCCTTCTTGTGAATATCCCAAATGTTAATTACTGATTCTCTTCAAGTCCCCATCACATACCTTTGCATCAGAGAGAATGAAGAAATGGCAGAGACTAAATTGTCTTCATAATGCTACATTTCCCTGAAGGCTTAACTTCTTTGTAGTCCTGCTTTTAGGTTAACTGACTGGGTGAGGATGAAAAGGAAGATTTTGTCCTATTCCCATGCAGCCCAGAAAACACTCAGTGCTTGGAATGTGGAAATACTTAAGCTTTTTATCATCAGATTTTAGCCTTCACTGAAATTTCAGTACTAGAGGAAAAATCCACTCACCTGTTACTGCAGATAAGGCCACCATCTTCTACGCATGTTCAGGACCCTCAGTGCCACCAGTATCAGACTACTCGTTACTTTGTCAATGAAGACTCATGGCCATAGTTATACTTCCTGGAAGTATGTTTTAATAGTATTTACTGTAGGTGTTTTTGGTAGCTTCTATTCTTTCAAACTAGCATAATTATAGTCATCAAAAATGTCAGAAAAGACAAAGGTAATGCTTAGAGAGTGCTGCCAGGACAGGCCTAGCCTTCTTGCAGATTCCATTATTTTGAGCCCAGCCAGTTCTTGCTGGCCACAGTCTCCCTAGCAGTAGCATTTAACAGCCATGCATATTCTTAAGAAGATGACTTATTCTTTAATTCAAAAGCTTCTGGATATAAATATTTCAATCTTAGCAGACTTTAATTCTTTATTACCTCATAAACATTGATTTTCCTCCCTACTTTCTCCTTCTTTCCTTCCTTGCTTCCTTTCTTCCTTCCTCCCTTTTTTATTTTATAAAGCTGACTTCTTTGTTTTGCAGAAAATTTGGTGCCCAAGTTGTAAAAAGCTCCTCTGTGGCTTTTATTTTGCAATTACGTGGTTCATGGAGCAGAGAATGTGAAGTTGCAAAATAGAAGAATTGTGAAGACCTTGTTTAAAGTGCTTAACTGAATATGAATTATAAAACGAAGCCTAGAAAAAATATCTCTGGTACATTTATCTTATGCTCTGATTGGTGGTTCTGATGGTGGGGAATTCCCTTGCTAAACTGTTCAAAATTTATTCTCTACTCATTATATTCTAAACGTTACACAGATTTTCCTAATGATGTTATCATTGCTTATTAGAATTTAATATGCCTAACCAATGAATTGTAAAATCCAGAACAAAATAATCATTTACAGGCCAAAAGAAATACAGAAGGGACAGTAATAAAGCATTACTGGGACTAGAGCAAAGAAAACCAGGACATCACTTTATTTTTTACTTTTTAAAAATTGTATTATTGTTCATTTACAGTTGTCCTGCCTTCTTCCCCATTGCTCACTCCTACACTGTACGCCTGACTCCCACAGTCAGTCCCTCTGCATTTTCCATGCCCACGAGACCTCTGTTCGTGTTCCTTTGCTTGCCTCTTCCCCTCCTTTCTCCCATTATCCCCCTTCCCACCTCTTATCACTGTCAGTTTGTTCTTTATTCCCAAGACTCTGGTTCTATTTTGCTCATTTGTTTGTTTGGTTGATTAGGTTCCATGTATAGGTGAGATCATATGGTATTCGTCTTTCATGGCCTAGTTTATTTCACTTAGCATAATGCTCCCCAGTTCCATCCATGCCGTGACATCATTTTGTATGCTGAGATGATGGGCAGAAACAAAAAGAGTGAGAGGGGAAGTCAGAAAACTGTAGAAAGCACTAGATAAAAAGAAATTGTTGGGAAAACACAGTACAGTGGAGGAAGTACAAATGGTAAAAAAGTAAATGCAGATGAGAATTGTTTGAGGAGAATGAGAAAGGTAAAAAATGTCAAAATGTGAAGGAAAAAATAAACAGAAAAAACAAATGGTAGAAAGAATAGAGAGAAAAAATAGAAAAGAAAAAAGAAACAATGAAATACTGAATTTATCAAATCAAAGTTGTTTTAATCAGATACAAATGGAATGAACCATATAATGGTCAATCCTTTTTATTTTAATTTATATCAAAGCTAAATGTTTTGCTGCACCCGAAGGCATTTCACATGGGGAAACAAACAGAATGTGCCCTTGCTGTGTGACTCATTCAGCTGGAGCATTGTCTAGGTTGTGAGTCTGATCCCCAGGCTGGGCACATACCTACGTTGCTGGTTTAATCCCCATTCAGAGAGTGAACAGGAAGCAACCGATGGATGTTTCTCTCACATCAATGTCTGTCTGTCCATCTGTCTCTCTCTCATTTTCTCTCTCTCTAAAAATCAATACACATATTCTTGGATAGAAATTAAAAATAAAATATAAATAAACAAAATGCAAACTATTCAAATTATGCTTTTTCTGATGAAAAACTTATGTTCATCTTTTCTGATTTCCCAATATTCTGTTTGCATGTGGGTAAGTGTATGTGTGTGTATGTCCATTTATGGATTCAAGGCTGCGTCCACCAGTAATGTTCAGTGATATCTTCATATTTGACAAAATGAATATTTATCTGGAATTTTCTCGAAGAATTAACATAGAAGAAGAAGAAATTAATATTCATTTCAACCACACAACATGAGGTTTTGAAAAGAGGGGCCTGCCTGGTTTCAAACAATTAAATGATTAATTAAGTTTCCCAGTAGAGTGAAGACACTGCTATTAAAATTAAAAAATTATTTCATCAAGGAATAGCTATTTGTAACCTCTAAATGCAAATAACTAAATGCAAAAAGAAATCAGGGGAGAAAATAGCCCACAAGAGAAATAGAAAGCATTTATTTTAGAAGTGGCTGTGACTTATTTCACAAATACAATATAAGACATCTATGTAATGACAGGAGCAAAGCAAGTTTCAAATAACCAAAGTGTTGTAGAGGTTTTATGGTTAGTTAGATGGTGCATTTCAGTTTTTTGCTATGTAATTAACACTTTCTAATGACTTAAGATCAATGTGATTAATAGGCCATTCTCTCTGCAAATTTGTTTTCTGTCCTGTAGGAGGAAATACTAAGCTTCATTGATGAAAAAAATAATTAAGGCAAGAACAATGACTATACCAAGAATGAAAGCAAAATTTGTCAAAAGAACTCTAGAGCAAGTCCAAGAGCAGCCCTGCTCTGTTTCTGGATGTTGCCTCTGACGAGAAACAGGGGAGAAAAGCTTTATCCACACTCACTGGGGATTTTAATCCATTTCAACTGAAGCGCATCCAAGATCACTGATTTGTAAAAGGTGCCCAGAGCTGAGCCCTTAGGAGCACTTCTAAATAAGAATGCATCATTTTCCTCTTTGCCAAATCTATTTATTATTGAATTCGCACAATGTGCCCATCCTTCTGGCCTCAAGAAAGATTTTTTAAGGCATTAGAAAGAATCCCAGTTATCTGTCTTAGCATTAGAAATTGTAAGAAAGGTAAGTACACACATGTAAACACCAAAGTTTATACTGTCCAGGAAAATACTTCTAGAACCAAATGGCTTCCTCCTGGTGCTCCTGCAGCAGCTGATGACGTCAGTGGAAATGCATTGTGCCTGGCAGCAGGATTTGGGAAGAAAAGGGATGCAACTTTGAATTCTGCCTCACAGACACCTGGGGCTCCTATGAATTACCCAATGTGGGTTGAGATGAGGAAAGGCAACTGCCCAAATCCTTTCCTTTGACTTCCACAAGAACCAGCTGCCACAGACACATGATAGGGCTGCCTGTTCTCATTCGCCAAGTAGGAATGGTTGTTGTGCAAAAGGAAGAACCATGACAACTGATTAGTTTCAAGAAATGAGTTCATGCCTGTTAGTTCAGTGCAGATCAGTTCATTGAACCCCACACTAACTGTGTTAGTTTTCTCCTGTTTCTAAATGTATCACTGATGCAACAGAGGTTTTTTAAAAATGTTATCAATGCAAAGGAAATTAACAAATAAAGCAAACTATTGTTTTGAATAAGTCATGCAATTTATTCACAAACACTTGAAGAGTGAAGAAATACCAGGCCAAGGCAAGCAGCTCAGAAATCCAGCCTCAATATTCCTTTTGCACCGGTTCTGAAATCAGGGCCCAGATACAGTGCAGGGATGCCTCGTGTTGTGGGATAGGTTGGGTTTGTGCATGTTCATATGTCGCAGTCCTAAATCTCAGCATCTAACAATGAGACTAATGGTGTCTTTGAAGAATGTTGCGCATGGGTCACCGGCCAGCAGTGACCACGGAACGCTGTGGATGGCTCGACGATAAACACGCGAGAAAAAACAACACATGCACAGAGACAGACTAGTTTCTGTGGGGAAGTAGGGACAGAATGGCCACCCCCCTAGTGGGGAGCGCGCTGATTTACCGTCCATACCTGCTTTTATTAGGCTCATTTTGCATAATAATTCAGGTAAAGTACAGTACTCATTAGGGGAAGTAAGGAACTATAGAAAACAAAGAACTCTGCCGGTCTATTGAGTCGGGGGTCAAAGAGCTGTAAGACTGAGGAACAAAATAACTTCCTCCTAAGACCCTTCTCATTCAACTGAGAGCATTCTAAACAAAGAAGGTTTCACAGTAATTTACATGTTCTTTCTTAGGCCTGATCACCCCGGGAAATCCGCACTTCTCAGTACCGAGCTGCACCACCCTGTCATTGTTTCAGGCTTAGGTGGAGCAAGGGAACTAAGGCAACCAAGAGATAAGGAGATTTTCTCCCAGACGATGAGAACTCAGACTTTACCAAAGCCGAGGAGCGAGGGTCCATCACCCCCCCTTTTGCTGCAGCCCCCCCCAAGTCCTTCTTTTTGGGGGGCCCTCCCAAAGTGATCGTGCCTGGCTTAGGTCATTCCCCCCGTGGGGAATCTTACCCGTCTTTGGCTAATCGACCAAGCTTTTGGGGGTTCAGTCATGAATAAAGCAGCAGAAGCAGCATTCCTGCCAGGAAGATAAGCTTTTATCTCCTTGCTGGCTCACGGTTCCAAGGGCGTTCCCTTAGCTTTAGCCTAGGCGGGGGTTTCAGCCTCTGATACCAGTCAGGGCGGTTCCCAACAGAAGAAGAAGTTTAGTTAAAAGGATGTCATTAGTGTTGGGAGTGTGTGTTAGTGTATAAAAATTACTAATAGAAAACATCAGAGATAAGGCCAGGTCAGGGGTGGGATTCTGGCTAAACCAACCTAATAGGATTCTTGTTGAATGTAGGCAAGGGTGATGAGATACCACCTAGGGGATAATAGAAAGTGAGAAACCTCATCAGATACAGAAGGTGATCAGTTATCAGGGGTGGGGTATTCTGGCTAAACTGACTTAGCAAGATTCAGAATAATTGATGAAATCAAACAATGAAAAGATGAGAATAAAAGCCCAAAAGTCACGATCTCATTGTAAAGAAAGTTGAGGAACTTAAGAGGGTTTGACCAAAGGGACAATCTTTGTTGACCCTAATCTAATGTGACTGGTGTCCTTATAAGAAGAGATGAGGTTAATGAGAACAGTGACAGAGGGGAGACCAGGTGAGGACACAGCAAGAATCCTGACCATCTACAAGCCAAGGAGAAAGGCCTAAGAAGAAACTAACTCTGCCGACACTTATTTCTTGGACTTCCAGCCTTCAAAACTATGAGAAAATACATTTCTGTGGTTTAAGCCATCTAGTGTTCTGTCATGGCCATCCTAACAAGCTAATATGCCTTGTAGTGCCCATCTCCATGTGGAAACTACACAGCTGCAAGTTCTCATTCCATATCTTTCTTTGAAGCACTGGCCAGACACTATGTTTCCTAGATGTTCTTTCACCATCAGGCTAAATGTTCATTCATTCGTATTATGGGTAAGGGAACACATGTGATAGGGCTAAATGTGCCACAGGGCGATTCAAGAAAAACAAACACTGTGGGAACAGACAACATTGATTTGGAGATAGAAAAACCCATTAATTTAAGTTTTAGATGTGACCCAAAACTTTACTATGTCTAGTTTGGGTCCATAAATTGAACAAACTGGGCTAGATTTTATCAGTGCCTAAGGACATGTTGACTGAAGAAAACTAGAAGATTAACAAGTGGAAAGCCATGCATTTTTTTTGCAGCAAATTCAGAATGAATTTACCCTTTCCGTCAAGTACAACATATTCTATAGACAGTAAAAATACCTTAGGGTTAAGAATGAATTTAATGTCCTGTTTATGTTTGTTTATTTTTTATTTGCTTGTTTGTTGTTGCCTGGCTCCTTCAGGACACTGATTACTAATATTTATGTCTGATATATTCCACTTTCTTCTTTCCCCTACACATTCTTGTTAGCAGTTTTGGAGCTCTCCTCAAACCAGATGGGAGTAACCCATGGTGTGAATCACTAAAGAAAACGGAGGAAGTCCATGTCTGAGTGCCTCTCCCTGCTCCCTCCTGTGTCCTGACACCCCCATAACATTCTGTGTCAGGGCACATTTAGCATAGCACCTACTTTATAACTTTGTCAGGGCCAAAGAGGTTTGATATGCATTCTTTTATCTAATCCCCTAGCTTGGATGAATGGAAACATTTTAAATTCAAACACATTTTAATTCCAATCTAGTTTTTCTTCTTTCTAGCCATGTGAGTTTGAGCACATGGTATAAGTTCTCTGAGTTTTAGTATTGCAGTGAAGGTTATGTAACATAATATAAAAAAATGCTTAGTGCTGTCTTTGGTATATAGTAAGATGGGCAAACCTCAAAAGATATTAGTTGTAATGATATTGCAATGATATGATAAAGGTAATAAGGATGTATGAGTGTCCTCTTTTTACTGATATAAATATTAAAGCTCAGAAGCAATGTATAATGTGTCCAAGGTTACACAACTAGTAGATTATGATACTGGAATTTTAACCTAAGTCTGCAAGTTTAACCACTTTGCTGTATTGCCTCTTAATTCATGGTTCTTGAATGTCCACAATGTAGTATGGATGATGCTTGTTCTGGAATTATAAAATAATGCCATAAATTGCTAAAGTAAAAGAACTTATGTATTGTGCTTTATCCCCTTAGACACTGGCCACTGATGTTAAGATATATATTACACTTTCATTCTTTATTGTAAATGGGCACCATCATTTTTAATAAAGTTATACAATCATTTTTATTTCACATTACTTATTTATTTCTGCTTGTATGAGATGGTGTGCCCTAAGGAATCATGTGAATTGACTCTGGACTTAGCACTATGTTTAATAGCACTGGGTCCCCTTTTAAGCTTTCAGAGTTCCATAACAACATTTCTTTTATTTTTCACAGGATGGCTTATTTACTAGATATCTTCAAAGATGCATTCAGTAGTATAAATCAACAGTATACACAATTATTACATACTCTTAGAAAAGTCAGGCAGCTATCTGAAGAGAACGAGAAAAAACTTTCTCATTATTAAATATTAAAAACATAAAAATTCTAGCAATATTGTAAGAAATGAATTAGAGGAAGACAACTGAGAATTAAAACTGCAAGCCTGTCACTAACTCACCCCGAGAGGAATTGCACAGTCTCAGCACACTGAACAATGAAACATAACACAATTGCTTCACTCTCAAGACACAGTGAGTTAGAGAAGCTCTCACCCAAAGCTATAAAGCAGGGCTGTTGTGTTGCTTTATTTTATTTTTGTTCTTTACCCAAGCATATAAAAAATCATTACTTTATACTGAGATTCCATGACTTTTATAAACTGAAATTTAAGAAGAATTACTTTGAGTGTAATAATACATCTGGTGTCACTTACTGATAAGAGTCTTTGTTTAGTAGTAAATTTGGGTTCATATACACAGAAAAATGACAAACTCAGGACTGAACAGGTTTTCAGATCACTTAGGAAATACAATAAAAACCAGAATTATTCTTCAGTTGTTTTAATGATATAGGGGAAAAAATTAGGGAAATGTCAGACTTAGAGAATCTAGACATTTGGTGCCTTGTGTGGATTACTCTTCCATATTTTTTCTCATTTAAAGGGAGATAGTAGAATGAAAATGACATTTTTATATAAAAACCATCTTGAAACTATTCAAATGTATTTAAATGACAAAGTAGAGGCAAACTCTAATATTTTTAACAGTAATAGTAACAGTTAACCTGTAAATCTCCACCATAAATGATGCCTCACCAGTATATCAAGAGCCAGTGGAAAAGAAACAGTGAAAAATAAAAAGTATTTATACATATGAACACATAACTTCCAGGTGTTCTGACTAATGTCTGTGTAGGGCACAATGCAGGCACTAGTGTGGGGTGGTCATTGCCCCCAGTGCATTGTGGTCCTGGAAGGAGAAAAGATACATACCAAATAGAAGTTTGTGCACAGCAGGTGGGGTGGGATGTCAAAAGATCATCCTGGGAGAGTAAGCAAAGACACCGAGAGACATAAAAGTAACATGATGTACTTGGGAGTCTCCAAATATTTTAGAATGCTGACCACTCCTTTAGTGATGTGTAGGAAAATGCTGTGGAAGTTAAAATTGAGCTGGATCATTATTATTCAGAGACAATTCTCCAGAGATCTCTAGTATTTCTGCACATCTTGCAGACAAAGGAACTAAGATATTTTGTTGCAAGCTATTTTTTCAAGGATGTTACCAAATAGACTTGGAGCAGGGATAAGGTTTGTTCAGTGCCTAATATAATAAAGATAGTATCTCAAGGGCAAGTGTTTAGAAGGTTTGCTTGCAACCCATTATAAAAGGTTGATTTGTCTAATCTGGGGTTCTTTAGATGTGATGCAAACCCACTACACGTGCAACCACTACCACCACTGGGACCCAAGTCAGCATTGGTGACGGGGGACTAGGGAAGAAGCGGAAACCATCGTGTATGTGAAGCCCATTGCTTTCTGTACCATAAGCAGTTAAATGCTTTGTCTCTTTGGCCAAGAGGTCTCACGCCTTCTGCCACGATCCATGAAACTATGGAAGACTAACTTGTTAACTTATAAGTAGGGTAAAATCTCAGACCCTTCACAGTTCTTAACAATTACATTACCTTGAATTTTACATCTGTTTCATAAATACTTTTGAAGGGTCTTTATGATCTCATTAGTGTTCTAGGCTTTGGCAATAGAACATTTAAAGAAAAAAATCCATTCTCATTAATTTTATACTCTGATGGCATCAAATGAGGAACATAAGTGGGAACATCTCAATAAGTAAGATGTATAATATGTTACATAGTGATTAGTGCTTTAAAGCAAGGGCAATGTGTAGAGAGTTTCAAGATCATTATTTAGAAATAATGACTTGGCCATTTAATAATGACTTAGGATCATTAGGGAAAGCCTGACTGAGAAGGTGATATTTGAATAAACACCTTGAACAGTTAAGGAAAACTTTGGAAGGTCATTTGACAGTTTCTTAGAAAACCATTAACCATTGACCTGCCATACATCTAGCAATAAAACTTATTTGTCTTAGTTGAAAAATTATGTCTATACAATAGTCTACAAACACATGTTTATAATTAACAATTGTCCAAACTTGGAAGCAACAAAGATGTCTTCCAACAGAGAAAGTGATACAACCAAACAATGGAATATAATTGATGAAAGAAAATATACTATCAAGACACAAAAAGACATGGAGGAACCTTAACAGCATATTGGCAAGTGCAAAAAAAAAAGTTAATCTAGTAAATTCATATACATACTATAATTCCAAGTATATGACATCCAGAAAAGGTAAAATCATGAAGAAAATAGAAAGATAAGTGGTTGCCAGGAGTTCAGGAGGAGGGATGGACAAATATATGGAGTACAGGAGATTTTTAGAGTAGTGAAACTATTCTGTGTGATACTATAATAATGTATTCATGCCATTATGCATTTTTCAAAACCCATAGAATTTATACAGAGTAACCCTAATGCAAACCTCTTAGTGGTACATTTTAATTAAAAATATTGTATCATTATCATTTATCTATTTATAACAAATTCAACACACCAATGCAGGATTCTAAGAATCAGGGGACCAGGGAGGAGTGTTTTAAGTAGGTATATGAGAACTCTATACATATTCAATTCAATTTTTATGTAAAGTTAAAACTGCTCTAAAAAAGAAAGTCTATTTAAATTAGTCTTTGAAGTTAAGGAAAAATTCATTTGGACTAGTTGGAGGGAAAAGCAAATGTAAAGACCTTGAAGCAAGGACATTGCCAACATGTTGAGAAAGAGTGAGGAGGGCAGCGTGACTAGAACAAAGCATAGTGGGAAGAGGCTGGGAGCAAATGAGGTTAGAGCCGTCATGGCGCATTCTATAGGCAAATGTGGAGAACTCGGCCTTTCTGAGTCATGGGAAGCCATTAAAGGTTTCCAGCAGAAGAGTGACATTAATCTGTGTTAAATTTTGAGTGGATTATATTCACTTCATTGTTGAATATATGATAGTGAAGGATAAGGGTAGAAGCAGGTAAGCTAGTTAAAAGGCTATCTATTGAAATAGTCCTGAAGAAAAATGAGGTGTATTTGTACCTGAATTTTTGATCTGAGCAAGTGGGAGTTCAGAGTAAAAGTCTACAGAGGTGAAGAAGATGTAAAGGTGGCACTTTGGAGAGCAGGAAAAGGAATTATGTGTTGATTGTCATAAACTTGAGATACCTAATAAACATGACAGTGGAGACGTTGAGTAAGAATGTGTACATTCGATTCTAGGAAGATAAATTAAATATGTCATTAAATTTTAGGAAGATCGCCCTCACAACCCGACACAATGCGGGTTTTACTGGTGGAGGCTTTCAGAGGAGTCCTGTTGAGAAGCACTGGGAAGGCCTAGAAGAGCAAAGTGAGAGAACAGCAAATAGGCATCAGAGGGGCTCAGAAAGGGGAAGTGCTAGGGTTTGGTCACTGATTACGTCTGAGGCACTGAAATAGAATAAGTATCCTAGAATCACCGTCATTTTTTGACTAAGGTAACTGGGTAAATGATGACCAAGCCAAGGAATAAAAGAAAGACAGAGTTGGGAGGAACGATGTTGAGTTTCCTTTGAGCACACTGGACCTGAGGTTCTTGGGGTACACCACAGTGAAGGTGAAGACAAGGGAGAAATCCAGGATGACCTGGGGGTTCCCATACTGCGTATCTGGGTAAATGGGGATATTTCTTTAACAGAGATCAGGAATACATAAGATTGGTCAAGTTTGGAGGTAGATAGGATGGGCTAATTTTTAAAAAAGATAGAATCTAGGTACCTAGAAATAAAAACATTCTGTATCAAGTTCAGAAGAGTATATATCAGATGAGGTTCAGGAGATTATGGAACAGAATTTCCTCCCACCTGGTGACATCAACAAGATAAAAATCCCTTTATCTTTCATGGTAAAGGAACAGGAAGGTTGATGGTCCAGGTAGAGTAAGGGAGATCACTAAGCCAAATTGGATATGTCTCAATTATGAACTGTTGTTCAGCTTTCAATATTAAAATATTAGAAGACAAAGAGCAAATGTGCAAACTTTCCCTTGGCAACCTAGTATGTTCAGTACAGTTTAGCAATTTGGACATAACTAATCTTTTCTAGATTCCTAAGGTGAAGTTAGTTTTACCTTTTTTTTTTTTAATGAAGAAACAGACTCAGAGAAGCTAAGTAGCCTGCTCAAAGATCAGCCAGTTAGCAAATGACAGAAACTAGTTATCTATGAATTCCACACCTTCCTTTGTAACCTGCTGCCATTCTCTAGTTTCCTGCATTAGGTGTGGAGTTCTGGGGACAGGTATTTCTAACAGATGAGAATAACTGAGTATGGCTAAGGCATGGGTTATGGAGGAAAATACATTATTGTACAAGCCCACAGGATTCAGGGGTGAAGTGTGGGGATGTTTTGATTGTTTATACAATGCTTTCACTTGAATATCTACTAGCAATGTTTCTTTACTGGAACTTTCTATGAATTTGTCAGTGTGTCTTCTAAAGGAATTAAGGAGAGGTTAAGTCTCCAAGGCAAATGAATATGTTGGTATGGGTATGTATAAGTTTTCTCATCAAGTAATTTATAATTTTGTATAGGTTTTCTAAGTTTGAAAACCTAGCCTATGTATACTCACAACTTTTATAGATAGAAATGAATTTTTCTTATAACAACACCTAAACTTCTTATTTTTGTGGTGAGAGACAGGTAGAGTAATAATTTTCTACTGACTAGACAACTACTATTTCTATATGTGTAAACACTACATTTTTAATGCAATTTATAAGACATTATCAAAAACTCTAAAGTATTAATACAAGCCTAATTTATAACGCATTATTTCCATTCCTTCAAAACAACACATACTCATCAATCTTTGTTGGAATTTATAATACTTTTTCAACTACCACCACATATAGAAACAAATATTGGCACTTCATGTGATGGGCATTTTTTAATAATAGCTTTCTGTTATACAGTATCTGTTATAAGAAAGAAAAATAAATTATATTTATGAAAGTTGTGAGTATATATATTAAGCTGCAAGGTTATAGTATATCTATGATAAGTAAAAATTATCTTAAAATGAAATTAAAATAATCAAGATATTATCTGTATTAATTGCATCAATATCATTTAAGAAGTTGTCGCTTAGAAATTGCCTAAAGGAAGGATTGTTTTAGAGTAATTATAGATATTTGAAAAAAACAATGAAAGCATTTAGAAATTTTTGGAAACCAACAGGTTTATCAGGGCAAGACAAAGAGAAGAAGGCTATATTTGTGATTACAAAACTGAGGTGAGCCAAGAACAAAGTATAATTTAAGCAAATAGAAGAGCAGATCTATCAGAGTCCAAACACAGGGAAATCTACATTGAATATGCATTGAAGGATTTTATTTTATCAGTATTATTTTTTAGTGACCAAAAATATGATGATTGTGAAATGGTCTTGGACTGGATCGATTGAAACATATAGGATCTAAGTTTTTGTGAACTCCCAGAGACAAGCAGACCTATGGAGTTGCCTATGTCTTGACAATCATTAGAGTAAATACATTAATTTTTTAAGGACCCATGCTGTGATATTCAACTTGCCCCGTGTTGTTAGGAAGTGGAAGAACAACCTAAAGGACACAGTGTAGGTCACAGGTGGCAAACACAAGGCCTGCCGGCTGAATCCAGCTTTCCACTTCGTTTTATCCCTCCGGGCACCTTGTTTCTACCCATTGGCAGCACCAAGCTCTCGCTTAACTGTCAAGGAGTAGTTACATTTACACAGTCCTAACATTATATTCGTCCCTTTGAAGGCAACCGTGAGGCTGATGTGGCCCCCCAGTGAAAATGAGTTTGACACCCCTCGTATAGGTGAATCAACCATGTAAATACAACTAGAGTAAGCAAAAAATTAAATTTATAATAGAATGCAAATTACTAGCATCAGAATCTTTCTTAGAACATATTTTGATAATGGAAAAGAAATAACCAGGATGGATGAGAAAGAATGAATGAAAGAAAAAAAGGAAGAAAGAAATAATTCAATATTCATCTATATAATATTCTTAGATTATTGCTTATGAGAGAGAAATCTTAAATTATTAGATAGACCCTTGATAGTAAGTCTTAGCTCAGATTTGCATGAGATGTAAAATGTAGTAATGTAAAGATGACAGGGATATTTGGTATAGATATTTTATTTTACATGTAGAACCAGAGAGTTTTTCATAAATAAAAATAGGTATTTAATAATATTTTATTAAAGCAATTTAGTATTTTTAGAACTCAAAATTGATTGTTTAATCTAAGGCCTAGTAAACCATAGACTATATAACATATATACATGCATATTTCATATTTATATGAAAAGATTTTCCATGTTATTTTCTGTAAAAAGTCAGTATCTCTAGCTATTTTCTCACCTTTCAACATAGTCTTATATTAAGAGCCCTTGTAAATCTTTTTTAAAAAGTTTCTTTTTATTCTTGGGTAATCAGAAGTTATTTCAACACATCAACTAACATAGATGTCAGGGCTGCAGATGAAATGAAAAGTCTTTCAAGCCCTGGCTGGCATAGCTCAGTGGATTGAGCGC
Source organism: Phyllostomus hastatus (assembly GCF_019186645.2). NCBI lineage: Eukaryota > Metazoa > Chordata > Mammalia > Chiroptera > Phyllostomidae > Phyllostomus > Phyllostomus hastatus. The sequence continues at coordinate 27,112,306 of NW_025333709.1, read as the reverse complement.
AGGCTGTGAACCAAAGCATCACAGGTTCCATTCCCAGTCAGGGCACATGCCTGGATTGCAGGCCATGGCCCCCAGAAACTGCAAATTGATGTTTCTCTCTCTCTCTCTCTCTTTCTCCCTCCCTCCCGTCTCTAAAAATAAATAAATAAAATCTTTTAAAAAATCTTTAAAAAAGTCTTTCAATATAGTCCTTGTTTTCCTGGTTTTTCAAAAATTATTGCAATAGCTTTTGCAATCCCATCCACAAGTATTCCAGGGCTCCTAGACATGGTGCACAGTTGAGCTTTAAGATTTATTTCTGGGGATCTGGGCCTGGACACTGAAATTTATTTTAAGTGTCTGGGTCCTCTTGCTATAATTTTTCTTACTGAGGCTTAATTTGCTTTTAGTGATGTTTATGTTAGCATTTCCTGTTTAAAAATCAGTCTCCTTGGTGAAGAATTCTGAACTTAGATGGGCTGGCCTCATTTCTGCTAACTGTAGAATACCTAACAAAAAGTGGCCTTTCTCACTTTCTGTCATTGTCTTATTTTTTTAATGTATCTTGAGTTTTCTTCTCATTATTATAAAATGGTAAGTAGCCAAAAGTATGAGTGCCAAGTCAAAGTTCTATGAATCATTGGAACACTGTTGGTTTTTATTTCTTGAACATTATTGTATGATATTATCCTTTCACTGTTCAGTCTTGGTTATGTATCTCATTTCTTTATATATTCTCTGGTAACCTGTGCTTTTAGAGAAGCTCACTGAAAAGTCACATTCATCAACCAGTCAGCTCCTTTTGATGCTTTATTTGAATCATCAGCATTTATTTAATCACATTTTAAGGGTCCTCTACCCCTTTTTAAAGTCTTCCTTATGATACTGACCAAAAAAGGAATTTCCTTATGTTCTCTCCAGGTCAACTAAAATTTAGACAGGCTTTTTTTTTTCTTGAATGGGTCCCTGACATCCTTTTTTTATGGAGCACTTAGTTTAGGATGCTGGTAATTTTAAATTATTTTTCAGCCTCTTTGAGATGTAAATCTTTTTAAAAGCCTTTGCCAGTTTATAGCCCAGGGTCCAGGAAATGGTCTTTTTGAAATGTAATCATCAAGGAAGACACACTGCACCTCCAAATTTCTGTGGGAGGCAGGAGACGAACTTCAGGGGGCAGCCTCGATCCAAGTTGTAAAACTTCCATTTCATCTAAGTTTACTTTTCCTTTGGGTAAGGGCACTTACGACAGGTAGGCTTCAATCTATCACACCCTAGCTCTTATAACTCCCCATTGCTTCATAGCAGAGGTGCTGAGTTCAGACTGAGTTCTGGCCGCACGTTCCTATCGCCATAGCCTTGAATAAAACTTTTTTTGCTTATTTAACTTTATCCAGTGCCATTTTTACTTTGACAGTATCTTACTGATTTTTAAAATTTAATAATTCACATTCTTTAATTCTTAAATGGATGGAATAAATCTCTGAATACTCAATCCCCTGTGCTCCTTTCATAAAATTATAGTCATTGTTTTTTCATGATTTATCCCATCCTTCTCCCCCACATGTTCCCTCTCTCCCTCTCTCCTTTGGACAAAGAATATTATACAACTTAATACGTTTGAAACTGTACTTTTTAAAGCAATTATAGGCTTAGATATAAAGTTCTTTTATAAATCTACTGATTTGTCTTATTGATCCACTTTGAGTTGAAAGTAGTAACTTCTACTGTAACCGGATAGAAACTTCATGTTTTATTATGACTTTTTCGTTTTTCTTTCCTTTTGATTCACCCTGGCCTCATCCAGCACCCTGACTCACCTGCCTCCTTTTTCCTCGCTCATCCGCTCCCTTCATCATGAAGCCCTCAGGACAATGAGGCCCAGGTCAAAATTAAACAACCTTATAAACAAAGCCTCCTGACCCCAGAGGCAGGGTTTCTTTTACACTAGAGATAACATTAGGCCTCAGTTGTGTTTCAGCTGCAGGCCCAGAAAAGTAGTGAAACCAGACAAAACAGTAGTGAAACCAGACAAAACAGTAGTGAAACCAGACAAAACAGTAGTGAAACCAGACAAAGGAAGTGACACCATGGCTGACATCAGGACAAGATGAACTCATCAGCCACACCTACTCTAACACTGACCAGTCAGTAATGATCATGACCTTGATCATGACCTTAACTCTCTTATCGCTATGATTAATGATTTCCCTCCCTATAACCCATCCCATGGAAGCCATTAGGGACCCAAGTCTTTAAGCATTAGCTCACCTGTGAGTACAGGCACGGACTACTTTCTAAAAATAATCCCTTACCTTTTTAGCTGCAAACTCCTGTCTTATTGTTTTTGTCTTCTTGGGCTTTGATGCGTGCAGGCACTGTTTAATCCAGTAACACTACCATCTCTTCTTTACAAAGAAGGGGGATTTTCCTGACTCCTCATGTTTTGCTAAAGGACTTTTATTTCACTCTCCAGAGAAAGCACTTTGAAAGTATTTGAAAGCCCCTTCTAACCTCCCCACACTCCTTCTTCTTCATGGAAAGAAGTGTCCTTCACCAGTCTGGTGCTATGGGGCATCTTAAGGTGAATAAATGTGCTAAGTAATATTGGTTTGTCTATTTGCTTTTCTTGTGTTGCATAACTTATATGTGGATTGTGAAACCGACTCAACCTTGCATTCAGTGGGCTATGTATATGCACAGAGTTTGCTCTGCAATCACTGCCTACTCTAGGTTAAGGGCATTTTTTGAGAAAGGAGGAAGGAAAGATAAAAGCAGTTCTACTTTGGATCTAGACTTAAACAATGTCTTTACCATATTTGGGGGTAACAAAGCTTATTTTTTTTAGCTCTCATGTTTATTTCTGTGTTACTTCTTAAATTAAACACTGTAGAGGAAAAGGTATAAATATCTAAAATCTCTATAAAACAAATCCCTCCATTTTCTTAGTAATAAAACTATCATCAAGACAAGAAGTTAGAAAATGACTACTTTTAGTAGAATTGATAACATTACCTTAGGTCTAGATCATTTCATACCCCGAGTTAAATATAGTGATATGCACCTTATTTTCACTCACTGCATCCGCATTGGATACATTCCAGTTCTAAATCCAGACCCTGGGATTTAAATATTTCTATCATGAAAGTCCCTTTGCACCAGGAGAAGGAAAAAAAATACATGAAAGTAATAATAAAAAGGTACAAACCTCATCTGTTATTTTCTTAGATATGTTGCTTCAAACTTCCATAAGAATATGGTATCTGATTCTCTCCTATCCTCATCTTCTTATCTTTGTCTTTAGTTTCCTGAATTTCTTAGCACAAAAGATAATCCAATGAAAATTAAAACACAGCTAAAATGTACATCTACAATTAAGTTCAACCCGGAGTAGCACAGATTCTGTCCGGAATGTAAAGGTTTCTTGCACTAGAAATATTTTAAACCATTACAGTTATACTATTAACTGGCTTCCTACTTGCCCCCAAGTTTGACAGTGAACTCACTTTGCTAAATTGGCAAATCTCCTTCCTGTCTCCATCTTCCCAAAAGACACAGTTGTGGGAGGAAAGAAGGTAAGAAGAAAGAACAGCACATTTATATTTATATTTTTTGCTCAGTACATCTTCTTTGCTTAAATAGACCATCACTTCCTGGTGGGTGTTTGCATCGGTTCTTAAAGTTCGGCCTCCTGGGGATGGCATTACTGACTCTCCCAGAAGCCCTATTTTCTTGAGGTAATGGACAGAGGACTTCGATGATACATTAGCATTTGAATAGTTTGGAAGTCATGATACTTAGTATGCCAAGGATTTGTGATATTTATTCATTTAATAATAAATCAAAAGTGTCTGGGCTCTTATCAGCAATTGAGGTTCACACATAATCTAAAGTTTCCTCTCTTAAATAAAAAAAATAGCTACCATATGTGCTATTCATGCCATACATACGTATATGCACACACATATATGTATATATACACACATATATGTACATATAATATAATAAATAATTCATAACTTTATAGAGATTAAATTCACGAAAAGGAAAGATAAATTTAGCAGGGGTTAAATTATGATCCCTCATTGCATTTATTTATAACAAATATTTATTGAAAACCTAATACATGCAAGATACCCTAACATGTGTGCCTTGACATAAAACTGGATACCTGTGCATTAGACAATGAGTAAAAAAGAGAATATATTTTAGACTCTACCTCCTCAATACCTGCATAACTTTGGGCATTATATTGTATTTAGCCTCTAGGTATCTCTGTCTCAAATATATAGCATGAAAAGTTTTGACACTTGGCCTGCCTATCTCAGAGGATAGTTCAGAGAGTCAAATAAAATAATGAATATAAGAATATCACTAGAAGCTGTGGTCCCTGATTGAGGACAAGAATGCTTAATAAATGTTTGTATAAGTGAAGACACTGTGAAATGAAATATGAGTTAAAGGGAGTCAGGTCAGCATAAAGATTAAGACCACTGATCCAGGGTTGCAACCTTGGGTTTGCCATGCTCTAGCTGTGCAACCTTTAATGTTTTATTCAGTTTGCCTCAGCTTCTTCATGTATAAAATGGTACTACAATTAGTCCATATTAACAGGGGAATGGCGTTATATCTAGTTGATATCAATGTTATAGGGAGTGTATCAGCTTTGGCTTGCAAGAAGCTGAATTCTGGTGGCTGGAATCAAATGAGTGATTCCTTGGCTACTCTTGCTTGCTTGGGTCACTGATGCAGCTGTAGCCATCCAGTAATCCCACTAGGGATAGCTGATCTAGAAAATTCACTCAGCTATCTGGTAGGTGGTACTAATCATTGGTTGGTCTCTCTTTCCTTGTGGTGACATCTTCAGGGAGGCTGAGGTGTGTCCCTTTACCTGGCATTTCAAGGCAGCGAGAAAGAGAGAGCAGAAGCTCCAAGACGTTCACCCTAAACTTTCAACTCATTGATGTCACTTCTGGTGCCTTCCACTGCCTTCCACTGTCAAAACAAATCACAAGGGCAACACAGATGCGAGGGCATGGAGAAATAAACTTGGGAAGCAAGGCAAAGTCACATTACAAAGCTGTGCAAACAGAGATGGGAGAAATTGTTGCTATACTGTGCGATTTTCCACAAGGATTAAATGAGATACCATCTGCAAAGTGTTTAGAGCAGAGCTTGGAAATAGTAAGCATTATATAAATGCTAACTGAATAAATTGTTAATAGGTTTTACTGGAGAATGGACAACATTTACACTTTGATACTAAATAAGATCCTATAAAAAGGGTCATGGGTGTGCTAGCACAAAGGATGGCTTTAGGGGAGATGGGGAGCTTGTCATATGTTCCATGATGAACAGCAAAACTCAACACAGAAAAAGGCATTTGAGCGTGGCCTTGAAGGAAAGGTAAAAATTGAATTGGCAAACCAGGTTATCTGCAGATCCTCCCTCCTCTGAGCTAGAGTCTCAGAGTTATTTTACCATCTTTAGCAATATGCCCACACCATTCTTCCTCTTTACTTTTCTAAAGGGAAAATATTGGGCTTTGGAGGAGAAGCAATCATGCAAGTTAATAAGGTTGCTTCGACTGAGAAATTTTAGATGCCCTTGTTCACCTTTTTCTAATGCAGAATAAATCATTCCAACCCCTTTAGGGTGTTTTTCATTTGGCTCATTTTTTTTCTTCCTACTTAAGCAGGGGAAGAAAATAATAATCGTTCATATTTGTTAAGCACTTGCCTGACCTTATCCTAAGTGCTCTACATCTACTAATTAATTTAATCTTCACTCCAAGCCTATGAGTTCAGCACTCATCCCTAGATGAGAAAATTGAAGCACAGAGAGGTTGAGTAACTTGCCCAAGTCACACACTGAATATGTGTAAGTGGCATGGTTCAACTACAGGCAACTGGGCTGTTTCCTCGCTCCATCCTAGCTCCTGTGACCTAAGGCTGCATGTTCCCAGGTTGCATATCTTCAAATAAAGTGAAGTGTCTAAACATCATTCAAATCCAAACACCTACAAGAACTCTATTTGAGGGAATCACAGAATATGGAACCAGAGAATAGAATACCTGGAAAAAATCATAAATCTCCTCACCATAGTTAGCTACCATTTTTTGTAGTTAAAGTAACTGAGTAATGTTTCATTCATGATACAATGTGAACTATAGACAATGTCTAAATGCCAAAGAGTGTACTTCTCTCTGCACACGTCCCTGAGTGAACGTAGACTCAAGGCATCTGGAAGCTGGAAGGGATTCAGTGATTGCACTTGGCTCACTTTTTATAGACCACCCAGGTCATTATACATTCTAATGCTTTGCCATGAAGCTCAGTTTTCCCAGTTTGACTCTTTCTGATTCTAAAAATAATAAATTCATTTAAAATTTGCATGCTAATCAACAATATAAATACATAAAAGTACATAAATGCAAAAATGTTATAAAATAAGATTATACATGATCCCACTCTCTAGACCTAAGAGCTGCTAACACATTGGTTTGATTTTTCATGTCTTCTGTTTGAATTTTTTTATATAAATAGCCCTCATACAACGTGTCCTGAGTGTATGTTCACAGTATAATCTTTGCTATAAATCAGCCTTCGGGCCCTGTTTTTGTCATCTGATCCATGCCTTACCAACCGAAAGTGCCGAGACACCCGTATGACCACCACTGGTCCTACAGGTGACACCAGCACTGAGAAAGGAGCCAACACAGGTAACTATGCTATCACTCAGACTTTATTAATGTAGATTCACTCAGCTTTTATTAAGGCAGATTTAATCCAAATCTATACTAACCTAATAACGATACTAATCACTCAGAAAGAATCAGCAATAACATCACATGAGAGAAATGGTGGATGACCAACCCGAGTCCCAGAGTCTCAGCCTGCAGGTCCAGCAGACAACACAGTGAGCAAAGGAGCTTTCTGCATCTTGCAAGGAAAGAGCTCCAGAGCCAGGTGGGCAGCCAGACAGGTGAAGTCCTCAGTCCACCAAGGTAGAGCCTCTGGTGGCCAACACCAAGGGAGATCAACATGGCTTGGAGCAGCACTCTGGTGTGTGGAGCTCAGCTTTCTCAGCAATGGGCTGGAGCCTGCCTCAGCTATACCTGTGAGAGTAGTGGACTGCACCCTTCCAGGTAAGTGTCTTGGCACTCCTGATAACAAGCGTGGAATTTCCCCAGGAGTCTATTCACTGATGGGCTTGCTCTGCAGTCGTGGCTGTTCTGATCACAAGTACAGATATCTTAGGTGTGTCTCTTTGCCATATGTGTCCAGCATGACTTAGGTAGTTTCTGTCCTGAACCTAAGTGTCATGGCTGACTGACAGCCATCTTGGTTGACATGAGTGACTTCACTTTGCTTTATATACTTTATGCTGTCTACACTGCACCAATGCCATTTTATCGGTCCTGCTCTCCACACAAGGATCCTACTTTCCTATTTAACTGGGAAAGAAAGAGTCACTGCTAATGACTCTGAAGTTGTTAAATATTTTGAAGACAAAATTTATAGTAGCTACATAGTCCTTTATTTTATGGATGTGACATCATCATGCTTTGCCTTCATTTAATGACTCAGCTTGCCGTGTATTTCTCATGGTTCTGGCTTGAGTGCAATATCCTATTTCCCTCTACAACCTAATGCCAATGCAGATGTCACTACCTCTATTAAATCTCAGGTTTTAATGCTGCTCAGGGCACCTTGATCAAGCCTCCAGAAATCAGGAAATGGAAGACTATAAACCTTCAGAAACCCACAGGAGAAAAGCAAGAGGTGGTATTTTGCAATTTAGCCTAGAGGTGAAATAACCTTTTAAGATGTAAATTTTTCATTCAAATGAGGTGCTGTTTTCTGTATGAAAGCCTCATCAAGATCTCTGTGCATTTGTCATGTCAAATAAAGTGAAGGTAAAAAAAATATAATCATAGCTATATTTAGAATTCAAACCTACTTTCTTATATATTTCTTCCTGGTATATTCTACTCAGGCTTTCTGGAGGAATACTTATGTCCTTATATACACTAGTCATTATTTTCTTATTAAATAACTAAACTTAATTTTTTTCCTTTCTTTTGTTAATGCTGCTAGGAAATTTTTGCATTTAGGCATTATATTCAGGGTCACTAAAGTAGCCTTCTATTTACCATATTTAGAGCATCATGCGGTGTTGATTTCTGAATCCCAGCCCCCCTAGGAAATTATCCAGAATGATTAGAAACACATCAGTATGCTTTGTGTACATGATGACTCTGCTCAAGGACCACTCTCAACCATCAGAGGCAGCTTTTTGGTGCTTGCCATGTGTCTCTTCCATTATCCTTCCCACAACCTGGCAGTTTACCTGCTCAAATCCAGCAAGGGATCATCTCTGTGCTTAAGGAAGGCTTAAATCTTCTAGGAAAGGGCTTCAAAAACCCAAAAGAAGCTCCCTTTGATTAACTCAAAGTCAACTGATTGGAGTCCTTAATTACTTCTAAAAAAAGCCCCTTCACATTTGCTGTGTGAATTGAGACCCACCCCCATCATATTCATGTATCCTACTGACAACTGAGGGGAGGGGATTCTATAAGGTCATGGGTCATTGGGAGCTTTTTCCAATGTCTCCACCTTAGTTTCACTTATCTTTGACCTTGATAAAAATCAGATGTAAATTTGATCTGTGTGACATTTTTCATGACACGTGGGAAGAAGTGTAAGCTTTAGATTTAAAACTTTCCTTCACCACCAATATGTTACTGGGGTACGTTATTTAATCTTTCTGAGCCTTATATTTCTGCTCCAAAAATGGGGACACCTCTTCCCTGGGTTATTGGGAGGATTAAATAAGATGGGAAATGTAAGGCATCAGATTTAGTATCTGTTATATAGCCAAAACTCCAGGAATGATAGCTGTTATTAAGTGTTATTTTTATCATTATGCTTTTATTTTGTCATACATAAATACTTGTTAGTCTTTGATAACAGAGCTTACTTTACAATACAAATTTTACAGGACAAAGATCAGGTATCTGTTAGTTTGTTCTGCTTTTATATATGTTTGACTATGAAAACTGATACTCTTTACAATTAGACTTAAAATATTAACCAGCTACATCAGTGACTCTCATCCTGTTTTATTTCTGGAAACACATAACTGATGGCATTCACAAATGAGACATCCCCCTGGATATGCCTAGGATTGTAAGCAATTCTGGCTATAATTGCTGTTAATGCAATACTTTTTCTCCTACTCTGAATTCACATTTCAGAAAGCAAACATGTGTGATAGTATTGGATGGCTACCTAGAATTCATGCTCATTAACATAAAAAAAGTAAAATCATAAAATGCTAGTGGCATTTCTTTCAAGTTGTCCAGAGACATTCTTGTGGTAGAGGTCTATTGAACTACAAGACCAATGTTGGTGAACAAAATGTTTTAATTTCTGATCATTTACCTCAAATTAATGAGGATTTTACTTTCTGTATAGTTTAGAAGGAAAGGCTACCCAAAGACTGACTACCCCAGCAGGGAAGAATTGTTAGTAAATTCATTCATCATCTGTTTACATTTTAATAATGAGTAAGGCTTTCTGCTTTTATCACAAGTGTGAGTTAAGGAAGAATTGTTCATTTAGACTGAGTTTGGCTTCCTACCAAGTAATGGAAGAGTTGTGAAATTCCAAAAGAGTTTCCAATATTATTAAACCAATGAGCCAAGGAGAGTCTATTCCCTAAACAATTAGCTTTCCTAAATGAACTACAGAAAGAAAGGCAATTCATGAATTCTTTACTTGTTTTTCCTGGGTGCAGACATTAGCTGGTGTTAAAGCTCTTGGAGTTGTGACATACGAGGTGTTATTCCAAAGGAAGAATCTGATTGCTACTAGCCGCCCGGGAAATCAATCACAGCCCTTTATAGTGATGCTCTCATGTTCACTTCTCTTTACGGGCGAACACATTTTACCTTGAAAGTAGAAAACCTGGGATCCTGGCTTTTTTCCTCCTGCCATTCTTGACGATTTATATCTTCCATTTAGAGTTCTCAATTATCAATATCTTTTATTAGGCATTGTTTGAGATATTTTCAGGAATATCCAGATGCTATACATAAAAACTGACATTCTCTCATGTAGGGCGATTCTATTTCAGTGACTACAAATCAGAACCTAGAGCTACAACTACACTTTATTATGTTACTTGTACATTGCTTCAAGGGTTATACCTAGCTGGCCTGCTTTCCTGTTTCATTTATGGCCTCAGCCAAACCAATTACCTTGAGTAAAGAAAAATCGAATATGTTCACCAACTTAAAATTAACTAAATGGTGACAGCTAAACATTTCATAAAATGTTCAAGGTAATACTTAGAACTGTTGCCTCGAACACAGGATTTGGAATCATCAGTGAAAATGCTGCACCTGTCACTTCTTAAGAGCTTGACTTTTAAATCGGTAAGCATCTGTGAATCTTATCTCACAAAACTGGGGTAAGAATCCTATGCAAACCTTAATATTATAAGATAAATGAAAGAAGTTGCCAATGTTTCTCACACACACAAATCCTTAAGGGAAAAGTGGTTAAGTTGTCTAGCACACAAACTCTGGAGTCAGACAACATAGGTTCAAGACCCAGCACTAGCACTTACTAGGGATACAATCTTGGGCACGGTGCCTTGACCTTTGTTTCTCAATTTCCTTACCTATAATATGGGTATAATATGGGGACAATGAAAGTATCTACCCCACAGTCAGGCATAAAAGTGAATGGAAACAAATCACTTCAAACAATGTCTGGAATATTGTAATAACTACTTAGCTCCTTGCTAGTAATATTACAAAGTGTTATTTTTATCATCATCATTACTGATTAAAGCTTTTTGAAGTATTTATTCCCTCAATCAAACACTGTCATAATAATGAAACTCTACAGTTTTTATTTTTACTTTTTGTGGTATCTCATAGTGCTTAACTCTTCTTAAGCAACTAAGCACTGTTTGGGAAAAATTATTCAAAGGAGAAAATATCTTCATATGTTTTAGTTACTTATTTGCTCTTATTCTTAGACACCCCAAATATTCTTTTTGAAATAATGCACTCCAAATCAAATGAGAAAGGATTTGGTAAATTTCTAATCTACGTATTTACAGACATATATGTGCAATCTTTGTGTGCTTATGTGTTGACAGATTTAGAGAATATCTTGTTTAATTATCTATTTATATTTTAAATCGATGTTAATCCCATTGAACTAGATAATATTATATTTTTTATTGTATACAGTTGTCTCCATTTTCCCACCACCACCGTTCCCAGCCTCACCCACCCCCACCTCTACCCTCAATCCTACCCCCCATTGGCTTTGTCCATGGGTCCTTTATACATGTTCTTTAATGACCCTTCCTCTTCTTTCCCCCATTATTCCCCTCCCTTCTGGTTATTGTCAATTTGTTCTTTATTTCAATGTCTCTGTTTATATTTTGCTTCCTTGTTTGTTTTGTTGATTAGGTTCCACTTATAGGTAAGATCATATGGTATTTGTCTTTCACTTCTTGGTTTGTTTCACTTAGCATAACACTCTCCCATTTCATCCATGCTGTCGTGAAGGGTAGCAGCTCTTTCTTTCTTTCTTTCTTTCTTTCTTTCTTTCTTTCTTTCTTTCTTTCTTTCTTTCTTTCTTTCTTCTGGCTAGAGCCAGCTGTGACTAGTTTGTAGGTCCCTAAATTTGATCAACTAGAGTCCATGGTGTACCCATTATTTATTGTTTCCATATCCACTCAGCTCCTAGTCAATGGACCATGCTCATTTCTCATAAATTTCTAAAAAGGAGATTTCTGTAAATTTTACGAATTTGAGGACACCAAGCATTATTATTGTTTTTCCAGTAATCAGAATGAAGGAACTCAAAAATTCTGTAATTGAATTCTCTGAACTGGTGGCCAGAGTGTTAAGGAGAGAAATTTTGGAAGAAAAAGCGTGGGGCAAATTAGCTGGTGATCATTCACCATCAACCTGAAATTAGAAACTTGTCATGACTGGAATTTCATCATGTAGTGATTCCCCAACAGGCAGGCTTGATGATTATAATTTATTTTCAGTGCAGTTGTTTAGTTTTCAGATAAGTCAATAAACCAGTTGTTGGCAAGCACAGAATATTGAAGACTCTTCATCTTACATTTTTATAACAATTATTTGAACTAACCTCATTTCCAAAGTAAGTATTGTAGTCAAGAATTAAGGATTCAAGACAACACAAAATCCAAAAATTACCATTTTTTTGCATATACCAAGTTGAAGTCTCCTAATTGTCCTTTTCCAAAATCAGTTGATAAACAAATACAAAAGTAGTGATTTTATTGTGTTCCCATGTACTTATTCAGTGTTCAGTGACCTGGGAAAATCAAAATGCTTAAGGCCCAAGAGATGAATAGTTAGAATAACATATTGAATTCAACATTTTGTAGCTAATTTCTTTTGCAAAATAATAAAGGTAAGACCTTCAGCACAACTAGGAACACCTTGAATAGCTCTAAATTTTAATATGTAGCAATCAATTCTGATTTGTACTAGGTCTAAGTCACAAGTTAGAAATCTGTTGGAGAGCTTTATAACAGATATCATTTTAATAATATTCTATATAGTGGACCAGGCTAATAGTAGATATGAAAATCTCCTAGGACCTGAAAGGTAGGTGAATATCCAGCCTAGGGCATGCTTTCTTTTCTCCTTCACATCAATAAACAGTCATTTACAAAATCTGTAGTTTAATTCAGAATCAGTTATATTTTAGACTCATGATATTAAATATGAATTAGTGGAGTTGTGGGCTGAATCATGTTCCCCTGTGTTAATTTATGTGTTGAGGTCCTAATCCCCAGTACCTCAGAATGTGACCATAGTTGTAGATAGGCTCTTAACAGAAGTCACTAAGTAAAATGAGGTAGGTTATACGACTCTTATAGTACATCTTATATAAGTGCATTTTATATATTTATAAAACGAGGAAATTTGGATGTGGGCATGGACAGAGAAAAGATGATGTCAAGACACAGGAAGAAGGTGGTCATATAGATACTAAGGAGAAAGACCTGAAACAGATCTTTTCCTCATGGCCTTCAGAAGGAATCAACCTTGCTGGCATCTTAATCTTGAATTGCTAGCCTATAGAACTATGAGAAAATACATTTTGATATTGAAGTCACACAATATGTTGTACTGTTATGGCAGCCCTAGCAAACCAATGTGGTGGCCCAGCCTGATAAATCTATTAATATATATAAACAGTGGAAAATGTAATTTGAAATGCATACCTAATCTCTTATAAATTAAAATCCATCCTACATCCAACATATATATATATTGTTTTCAATTAAATTTCATAATTTTATAAAAAATCTAAAATTATGAAATTTAATTGAAAACAAAACACTGTAGATCGTAGTGAGCCACATGACCTTGGCCAACTGCACAGTAATTATGATGAGTGCTACAGGAGAAAAGAAGTGATGTGAAATAGGAAGTGTTGCAGGGTAAGAGCTGTAATTTTAAATATAGAGTAGGGAAGGCTTCAGTGAGAAGGTAACTTGAAGAATGTGAAGACACTAGCTGTGCAGAAATCCGAAGGAAGAATATTCCAAGGAGAGTGAGCCACAAGTGCACATAGGGAGTGTACTTGGCTAGTAACCTGACTAATGTGAGTTTAGGGAAGAATTGACTATATAACAGTGGCAGAGCATGAGTAAAGAGACATAAATAGGTGAGGGATCTTTTGAGACCCTTGTAATTAATTGCAAAAATTATGGAGTTAACTTATATAAGTTGGAATGCTACTGGAGAATTATAAGCAGAAGAGAGATACGATTGCATTTATATGTTAAAGGGGTCAATCACTCTTGCTGCATATTTGAAAATAAACTTAGAGTTGGCAAAAATGGGAGAATGGAGACCCAGTGAGAGATGAATGAGGTTAGTACCAGGTTAGTAGCAAAAAGGGGATGATAAACAGTCACATCTAAATACCTTTTGAAGGGCCCAACATCATTTTATGGTGTGTGGGAAAGCTAGCAGTTAAGAATAATTCATGTTTTTTTTTATCTGAGAGACTGAAACAGTGTAGTTGACATTACTGAAAATGAATAATGCTGGAGATAGAGAAGGTTCAATGAAAATTCAAGATCTCAGTTTTGACAAGTAGGAAAATATAAATATGAACCTGAAATTTAAACAAGGGAATGGATTAGAGGGAGAATCAGCATATACATAGTGTAAAACCTCCAATGTGATGAGATTATCTAGAGGGTCCACGAAGGTAGAAAGGAAGGTGTTCCAAGGATGAGTTGCAATGGGAAGAGGAGACTGAGAAGAAATGGATATTGATCTGAGAGAAGAAATGAGATAAAAAGTGAAGTAAGTATGTCAAGTCTGATGATCAAAGGTATAAAATGCTAAGATGTATATCTATCACAAATAAATGCTGTTACAACATATTCTTATCTCCCTAACATTTCTGTATACACAGAATCTGGATTGAGGGCATTTGTTTGAATGTTTGTTTATCCTGTCATTTTTCATTTATTTAGTCATTCATTCAGAAATGCCTTGTAAGCTATGTCATCTAAATTATCTCTGTTATTCTCCACCCCAAACTGGAAAACTTTGATGGCTGAGTGAGACATTGTTGTTAGCTATTGTTATATAATAGCCACAAAATCTCAGTGGCATGCTCATTTATATAAAAACAGGTCACATGGCCACAACCAAGTTCAGAATCAATGTATGAAAAAAGTAGAGAAAAGAAAATAAATATTTTTCAGTAATTTAATCAACGATAAGCAACAGAACAGAAGACAAGCAAAGAATCTTTCTGATGGACTAATGATTTTCAAAATTCTGCTGAAGACAATAATTATAATTTTGAGGAATATAATATGTAACAAGTGAGGAACATGAAAACAATTAAAATATTTTCAGATTTTGGTAAATTTATAGAATTAAAATATATTAGTGATATATTTATTAGAAGCAAGTCACTTAATCTGGTCATGGTCGAGATGAGGGGGTCTAGGTCTTCCCTGTTAAGGAGAAGAATTTCAAATAATTTGTGAGCAGATTTGAAAAGCACCAATGCCAAAATCATCACAAAAGAATTACATCATTTACTTGCAAGAGTATCATATTTTGAATGTTTCTCCTGATGTCAGGCCATATTTTGTGGCCTTATTTGCCAATTATGTTTATTGGAGAAGTGACTATTATAAATATTAATTTTCTTTTATGAAGTTAAATTAAAGACAATACTCCTCCAAATTGCTGTAAGCTACCTTGGAGTCACTTCAGAACTTTTATCAAAACAGTATGCTTAGGAAGGAAATACTTTTAAATTTATTTTATTTAAGTAATAGAGTATTTATCAGCCTATTCTCTGTTTCAGTATCTTCGGTTATATTTTGCTTGTTTGTTTGTTTTGTTGATTAGGTTCCTGTAAAAGATGGAGGGAATTTCAGGGGACAGGGAGAAGGGTTTGCAGGAACTAGTATAAAGGACATCTGGACAAAAACAAGGGGGTGGTGGAAATGGGAGGGAGGTAGGGAGGGCTGGGTGGATGGGCTGGGATGGGAGTAAAAGGCAGAAAACGGTACTTGAACAACAATTAAAATTTTAAAAAAGAAAAAAGTAATAGAGTATTTGCACCCTTATAAACAAACAAACAAACAAAAAAAGCAACTTCTTTTTAATAGGTAGAAGCTGACCTAAGTATTCTTTTCTTGCATTAACTGTTTACTGGACTGAGATGTGACTAAAGGGTATGGTGACCTTAGAAACTCCCCTTTCCATTCCTACGAGGCCGCTGAATTTCCTTCCCTCTGCCATCCTTGTGTTGGCACAGGCTTTCTTTGTTTGCATGTCACTCTCAATCCTGCGTAGATTTATTTTTAATTTTATCTCTGGGACATTTTCCAGGACTACTTTGGCTGCAACTGGATGGCACATAAGTAAAAGGAAAAAACAAATAGGTCAACAAATCCTAAACATAATTAATACTTACATTTTAAATTTTTTAGATTAATTCATAGCTGTATTCAATAGCCACTTAAATCTTTTTCAATAAATTATGTGTTACCGTAATCAAGAGAGACTTAATTACATAAAGCAGTTAAGAATCTTTTCCTAAATTACTAGATTGTAATAAAAATATAAAATGAAATCTGTACACATTGTTAGCCATTTATTTTATGCATTTAAGTGGGATTCTGTAATTTAAAATAAGTGCATTGATTTTATGCAGAAAGAGGCCTTAATTAAGAATAATACTTATTTTTTCCTGAAATAATTTATGGAAATAGTTAATTCATATTTAAAAAAGAAAAGTTCAAGAAGAAAGAAAAACAGTTTTCTATTGGGTCTCCAGATTATTTGGAGAATCATTCCTTCCCCAGTTGGTTTTTTTTTTGTATTTTTATTTTTTGTGACATGCTGCTTTGTTTCTTTAGAATTTTTCTCAAACATCAGATTTTCTCTTCACAATATGTGAACTGAACTATGAGATACCTGTTTCTTCTAATCAATGTGTACCTCTACTGCTACAGCCAGAAAATGGAATCAGCATCCACTTTATTACCTGCTACCATTTCTAACCAAAATCTTCATGTTGTCTTTCAATACTCTCTCTCTCTCTCTCTCTCTCTCTCTCTCATTTATGCCATAATTTGTGCTTCCTCAATGAAGACATATATAAAATAATTCCTCATCTTCTTAAAGCAGTTATTCCAGCAATCTCTTGAACTAGTTGCATCCATCTTTCCTCTATTTCTGCTGTCCAATACTTAAATCATTATCAAATTCCAGTATACATTAACACGGCATGGGAAACTTCATAAATATAACTCCAAAGGTGCAGGTTGGGACCAGATGCCTGTTTTTTTATAGCTCCTAAGGTAATGTTTCCAGCCCCTGAATAATGTTTCATGTGCATGTCATCTCTGAAAACCACTGTGTCAAAGATCTTATGCTTTGTTTCCTCCAATAAACTCCTGCTCTCCTGCCATTCATATTTCTTCCCCCACAAACCCTCTTTTCCATCCTCACCAGGCCTTTCAGCCTTCTATCCATTCTCCGTTTCTTTCTTCCCCATGCATACTTCACTTTCATTCACTCGCATGGACCTGCAGGCTGATCACTTGAACTCCATGATCATGTGAAGATGACAGTTATGTTATCTTAAAAATATTCAGAAGTTTTTCTTCATTTTTACTTGCTATGCTACAGCTTTGAGCTATTATGTTGCCTTTAAAAATTATATTTTTCTCATTATAATATTGGAAATTTTCATAATAATTTGGAAAACATATATCATAAATAATATTTATAAAAGTTGCTATAGTCACAGTAATAATTTCTGATTACTGATTTTCTAATTTTAAATCAATAACAATTTTTTAAACATTTTTGTTTACTGAAGTGAAATATATTTTATACAAACACCAGGCAATCTTACTGTTATGGACTGAATATCTGTGTCCCCATGTATTGGTATGTGGACAGCTGACCCCCAATGTGAAGGCATTAAGAGAGGGGGGTTTTGGGAAGGTGATTGGATCATGACAGTTAAGCCCTTAGGAATGAGATTAGTGCCTTTATTAAAGAGATTTTAGAGAGCTTTCTTGCTTTTTCTGCCATGTGAGGACAGAGGAGACCCTCACTAGACACCAGAACTACTGGTACCTTGATCTGGGCTCTCCCAGCCTCCAGAACTATGAGAAATAAATGCTATTTAATCCATCCAGTTTGTGGTAGTAGCCCAAATCCATCCAGTTTTTGCTGTAGTAGCCCAAATTGACCAAGACAATTGTAGACTGTTCATCTGCTATGTTGGTAACATGCATAAGAATCAAATATGCACATACACTTTTAACCATCAATTTTGTATTTGACAATTTATCCTACCAATCATTAGTGGTCAAAGTCATATAGCTCTGATGAGTGAGTCTACTGAACAATTGCATTATACATTCTTATGTGGTCCACTTAAGCTCCATAGCAATCTGCTCATGCATCTTTGCAGACCTGAGTTCAAGACCTAAGCAATATTCAAAGTGTTTGGTCTCTTCCAAACTTTAGTTTCAGTCACATTCTTCATTCTCCTTTCTAACTTTATTTAGTCAGTCTCTCTCTCTCTTTGCCAATTTCTCCAAAATCTCTGAAGCTTCCACCTCTTCCTTTAGAAATCTACCTTTAAAATCTCTTAAGTTTCCACTTATGGGCACATACAGCAATGTGGTGCAGGCCAGAGCGGGTGGGCAGGGGCTGGGAGAAGAGAGAAGGGATGTGATGCATCTGTAATAGTGTCAACAATACAAAAAAATTGAAAAAGTTGCTGTTCCCATCCTGTACTGACCCTTCTGAAACCTCTTTACTCACTCTTGTTTTTATCTTGTTTTCCCCCCAAACTACTAGAAGAAAACATAGGGAAAAATCTTCTTGACATTGGCCTTGACAATGATTTCTTGAACGAGAGACCAAAAGAGCAGACAACAAAAGCAAAAATAGACCAATAAGAATGAAAAAGTATTGTCATTTCAGTTTTGTATATATTATAAAGGTAATTAGGTAGCTTGTAATAAGTTTCCAAACTTTACAGCTTACCAAAGTGGATACAAGAAGACAAGAAAATAAGAATAGTTTTTTAAACCACTAAAGAATGTAAATGTATTATTTAAAAATTTACCACAATGAGAATTTTACTTTTACGTGGCTTCACCAACCAATCCATTAAGACCTAATATCGTTCTTTCACAGATCCTTTCAGAGAATAAATTGAGAGACTTTCCAATTCATTTTATGAAGCCAGCATAAACTCCACACCAAATACCTTAAAATATATTACAAGAAACAAAAGCCAAATTCACCCTTGAATTTTGCAGCCAAAAATGATAAATGTGAGACTGTATAAAAACATAATGCATTTTATCGAAGTTTGTATGTTTCTAAAAGCAAGGCACATTTAATGTTATAAAATAAATTGTCTGTTTGAAGAAAGGATAAAAATAAAATTATTTCAATTTAGATAAAACAATTAATAAAATTTGATATCAATTCATAATATCAATAGTAATAAATGTCAACTCTCAGATTAGTAGATTTAATGCAAAGAGCCAGGGATAACCTAGCCACTCTTGAAAATCAAGGTTGAAGGAGTTGTTATGTGGTATACCGGTATGTACATATATTATATTGTAACTTGTGTAAGAATAGACAAATAAACCCATGAAACAGAATAAAGTGCCCAGAAGCAATCCCATACCTATGTGGACAATTATTTTAAAATACAGCTAGCACTGAAGTACACTAGAGAAAGGATTGTTTCTAAAGTAATTGATGCCAGATCAATTGGGGATCCACATGGGGAAAAATAAAACTCGATCTCTACCTCACAGGATACCTACATAGCAAATCAATTCTGATGAAATGATATCCAAAGGTAATCTTTTAAATGAAGAAATAAAAGCTTCACTTTCTTACTAAATGGATTTCAAGACTTATAGAAGATATTTTGAACGTGGCTGGCAACAGAGTACACGACAAAAATCAATATGTGGTCAGTATATTTTCTTTATATTTGACCATTTTGCAATAAAAGAGATGGTATTTACCAACCAATCTGAAAATGACCATTTGATTGGGTCTGTAATGATCATTAGTCATTTGTCTTTTTAGCCACCATTTCCTCCTCTTTCCCAATTTTCAGCAAAGCCTCGTTTCCTGTGTGGGAGTCCTGTCGTGTGGGTGAGCCACCTCTAGCTCCATGGGGGCACACTGATGCATGTCAGCAAATTGGCCTGATCACAATCTCTGTTGCTAAAGCATGGGTTTAAGGATGAGCAACAAGTGAAGCATAAGCAGATGACCATGTAATATTTTCTCTGGTTGCAATTTTTAGCCATGTTGGTCCAATCAGATGAAACTCAGAACTGTCATCCGATGGTTGTAGGCTCTTGCTTCATAAGTGTAAGCAAGAAAATCTGCCGTTGCAGTCTGTAATGTCTGTTGGAAAACAGTCTTCGATAAATAAAGCCAACTGAGAAAGAAGCCAACTTAAAAAGATAATTACATCATTAAAAATCAGTGCAAAATTAACTGCTTTTCTTGATAAAATAAACAAAATGAAAATCCTGTGTCGTCTAGCTGAGCTCTGTATATCTCTGTATTTTCCCTCAGCTATCACTTCTCCCTCACTTCGTACTCCCCATCAGACCTAACCAAAGAATGTTCCCTTCCAGCTGGTCAATATTGCTTTCTTTGGAAACTTAGACAGCAGCCCTCGTGTTCCTCAATGTGGGTGTCTTTTTCTGTCAGGTCCTTTGCCTGGCTAGGGTAAAGTTACTGCAGCATCTTCGCTCTTCCAGTGGAAGAAAGCCAGAGGAGGCTGGCTATTTGCAGAACTGGTTTGGAATTTCAGAGCACAGGATAAATGACAGAGCACAGGATAAATCACTTCTGAAGTGACTCTCATAACCTCTGTGAATAAAATAATAATAACAATATTAATAATGGTTAAAATGTATTGATTCTTTTTTATTGTATTTTTCCCATTACCATTTATCCCTCTTACATCCCCCTCCTCCTGCAATCATCACATTGTTTTTTCTCCATGTCCATGAGTCCTTTTTCCTTTTTTCTACATCCCTCCATGCCCACCCCTCCCCCCACTCAGAGTTGTCAAGCTGTTCTCTATCTATGAGTCTGTCTCTGTTTTGCTTGTTAGTTCATTAGATCCTGCATGGGTGAAATCATGTGGTATTAGTCTTTCTCTGCCTGGCTTATTTCACTTAGCATAATGTTCTCCAGGTCCATCCCTGCTGTCACTTCTGTGTTCAGTGTTCAGTGGGCACCCTCCAACTGTTTTATGAGGTAGATGCTATTACTATTCTCAATTTATATTTGGGTAACAGACATTTAAAAATTTAAATATTTGCTTAAAGTTGCACAGTGATGAGAAACAAAGAAAGGATTATAAAAATTAGTGATGTGGGCTTAATAAACTCTCTCAATTACTTTGGAAATGTTCAAAAGTTATAGCTTTTATCACGCCTTCCAGAATTCAAATGATTCAGGTAAATCTTTTTATTTACAATGAAAATAGCAATAAAAATAATTTTCTGGAACATAGCTATGTCCATTTTCCATTTTATCTTAGATTGCAGGAATAGACCATGCATTTGGAACTGATGCTATTAGCTCTGGAGAGGATTTCAAAGAAAGGGTCTTTTAGAAATAGACCCCCTCATTCTCAGAGTTAAAAAGGACTTCAGAAACTTGACTGAAAGAAACTGTTGAATACGAAATTGAAGAGAAAAATTAGAACATTTCTAGGCTTCTCCAGGATCATGTCTCTACAACATCCTACTGAAGACTCCTGTTTATACAGAACATTACCATTTATACAGAACATAACCACGTATGTGGATATTTTCTATAAAGACTAAGTGGTGTGAGAACAGGGTCACAACTTATTCAACCTTTTATTCCAGCAGCATGGACATTGCTAAGCCTATATATTCTCTTATTTGATTTTTAAAATAAATCTGTGAGGTAGCTGGAGGCATTTTTCTTTTAAAACTTTTAGGAATGAGAACACTAATTTTCCAACATCCCCCAGCTGATAAGTAGGAAACCTAGGTTTTGGACCAATATATAGCCACTGTAGTGTCAGAATTCTTTCATCTATATTGAACTTAAAATCTAGGCAGACTCATAATTCAGTAAGGTTACACAATAGATATCTTCAAGTAGAAAAAGAACACTTGCATTATCTACTGTAATAAAGAATGAATGTCTCAGTTCCCTTACCCTGTCCTGTTGTGGTGAGGTTTCCTCTACTAACATTATCACTCATTCAGTCAATACATACTTTAAATCATTTTGGTTTGCAAGAACTGTTCTGGGAATGATACAAAAAGAAGTCAAGCTTCATTACCTAATGGAGACTAATCATAATGAAATTAATCTTTATTCCCTAAGTGCAATGGCACTCTTGCAGTAGGTTGCTTCTCAGAAGAAAGATTAGTTGATTTTCCAGGTTATAAAGTAGTGAGCAAAGCTTGTTCTAAAATTACTCTTGCTTGAATGGTTTTATTCTCTTTCAGAGTCCTTTGAGGAAGAAATGGTATGAAGAGGTTTTCCACTGAATTGGATTTGGGGAGTATATACAAATGAAAACACTCAAAATTCTCTTTTATCTTTAGAAATGGATGCTATTCCATCAGCAATATTTATTATCTTTTATGTTTAATGATTTCGTGTTTCTTTCTGAAATATTTTTGGTTGTGAAAGGTCAAAGGCATATCATATATGCTTCCCATCCTCAAAATATTTACTCATATAAACTTGTTGAAAACTCTCTCTCCTTCTCTTTCTGTCTTTCCTCACAGTGTAGCAGGGAGGCTGTTACCAACTTCTAAATAGAACAAGCTCATTCAACATTTAGTAACAAATTTCTACTGAGCATCTCCTATGTGCCAGACACATCTAGATTATGGAACATAGCAGCAAACAAAACTTTAAAACACCTTAGCACTACAGAAACACACATTCTTGTAATAAGAGAATTTTTTTGCCTAAAAATGATGAGGGACCAGAATTACAAATCTAGCAAGCATGTGAATAAAAGGATGAATAATTAATAAGTATTCAGAAAACAAACAGTACCTGAACAGCAGCCTTGAAGTCAAATGAGTCAAATCCACTGGGTTTGTCCCTTCCTCCACATTGAGTGTTATCTTCTCTGGGCAGAGGGACTCTCATAGCCTTCGCATGGTGATCATTTGCATAATAGCTTCTCCTTTTCCCTTTTTTACCTAGTAAATTGATTTAGAATATTCCTATTATTTCCAGCATTGGTCTGTTAGAAATCAGTTTCTGTAATTTGAAAAAGTATAGGAGATTTGTTTAAACAGTACCATATATTGGTTCATGCAACCCTTGTGAACGAACATAGGTCTCTGAAGTTTGGATTAGATCATGACAAGACTGGTTCAAGGGAAAATACATAAAAGAGCAACAATAAAAGCAATACATAACAGCAACAATAATAAAAGAGCAAGAAGAATAACAAGAAATCTCTTAGATTCTTTAATACATGATGTTTGTTTCTTTAAGCCACCCCCAGAGTCTTGCTTGCCTGGGGACAGGCCTCCACAGCTTTGCCAGTGATCATCTGAAAGTGTGAAAACATTTGTTGTTTTCACAAAATGAGTCACGCTTGTTTCTTATTAGGTTTTCCTTGAGCATTTGAAACTGAATTAATGTAAATGTTACATTATATATTAATTTCTGTATCTTCCTTTGGTAAAAATAAAAATTTATCAGAACTTTTATTAGAGTTGGACAAAAGTGTAAGTTTCTGGGAATTTTGGCATCTCCCTTTTGCTAGGGTCCATTAAAAACATTAAAACTTGTCAAAAACAGACCATTTTGGTAATAAAACTGCTAAGAAGCCAAAGCATTTCTGAAAAGATGCAAAAATAATTTCTGAGGGAAAAAAGAAAGGACAGACTCTTTTTCTAGGAAAGTAGTAAGCTAGCCCTCCAGAGTGCTGCCAGTCAGGGAACTTTGAACCAGACATTCCTTCCCCTGCCCCCTATGAATTCTAATAATAAAATTTTAAATTATCAGCTCTTTCCATGATTTTTCTCATTTCCCCCCAAAATATGTCAACTGAGCGATAAACATCCTTTCAGTGAATAGTTTTGAGACAACTGGATGCTCTCATACAAAAGAATGAAGTTGGCCCTTACCTTATATTATATAAAAAATTTACTCAAAATTGATCATAGACCTAAATGTAAGAGCTTAAAGTGTAAAACTCTTAGAAGAAAAGAGGCATAAATCTTTATGACCTTGGTTTAGGCATTTTTTTGTTGCTATAATATCAAAAGTGCAAATAACCAAAGAAAAAATAGATAAATAAATCAGATTTTATTGATATTAAAAACGTTTGCATTACAAAGGACTCTATCAAGAAAGCCAACTCACAAAATGATAGAATATGTTTTCAAAAACACATATTTGATAAGAAATTTCTATCCAGAATATAAAAAGAATTCATACCACTCAACAATAGAAAGGCAAATAAACCAATTAATAAGCTGGCAAAGAATCTGAACAGACATGTCTCCAGAGAGGATACAAGTGACAAATAAGCACAGAAAAAGTTGCTCAACATAATTAGCCATCAGGGAAGTATAAATCAAAACCACAATAAGATCCTCTTCACACTCACTAGGATGGGTATAATTTAAAAAAATAAAAAGATGTACAATAACATTATAGGTCAGGATGTGGAGAAACGAGGATCCTTGTACATCACTAGTAGAAATGCAAATGAAGCAGCTGCTTAGGAAATGATTTTGGCAATTTCTTAACAAGTTATAATAGGGTTTTCATATGATCCTGTGATTCTACTTCTAGGTAAAAATTCAAAACAACTGAAAACTTACATCCACACACACAAAAAAAATTGTGCCCAAAGGGTCATATCAATATTATTCATAACAGTGAAAACATGGAGATACCCAAACACCCATCAACTGATGAATGAATAAACCACACGTGGGGCATCCATACAATGGGAAAGTACTCTACAGCAAAAATGAATAGAATATTAATTCATGTTACTGATTGAATGGACCATGAAAACATTATGATAAGTAAAGGAAGCCAGGCACAAAAGAACACATATTGCATGATTCTGCTTCTTTGGAAATGCCAGAGTAAGCAATTCTGTAGGGATGTAAAGTACATCAGTAGCTATTTAGAACTGGGTCCAGGGATGTGAGGATGATGAGAGAGAAGCCATTGTTAATAGTTATGGTGTCTTTCAAGGGTAACGAAAATGTTCTAAAAGTTCATAGTGGTAATGGTTATATAAGTTCGTGAATATCCTAAAAACCACCAAATTGTGCACTGATAATAGTGAATTTTATGGTATCTGTGACTTATATTTCAATGTAGCTATAAAATGAGAACTATTTGAATTGTCCTGTTAGAGGCCATTTACAGTGAAGAGAGATTATAATAAAACTTTGAAGTATAATTAGAAACAAATTATTAGTAAAGTATTTTAAATGGTAGTCATAATATAAACAAAAATAAAAATATTAATATTCCCTAGTCCAATTGCTTTGGAGATGCATTATTTTAAGGCAGCTCATTATCCTTCAGAAAAAGCAATCTATGGCATCTTTTTAAAAATAATAATGAGAACAATCATTTTTATAATTATAATAATCATACCTTAATTTTACCTGTTGCAAGCTGAGACAACTGATTAGAACTTAACTAACAAACTAACAAGGAAAAGAGGGACAGACTCATAGATGGAAAGTAGGATGTCAGCTAGTGGTGGGGGAGGCTAGGGGGTGAAGGGATTAAGCAAAAAGGAAAAAAGACTCATGGACACGGACAATAGTGTGGTGATTGCGGTGGGGAGGGGGATATAAGGTAACTAAATGTCAATGGAAAAAATACAATAAATATTAAATTAAAAAGAAAGCAAAAGAAAGAAAGAAAGAAACTAGTCTTTTCTGAATTGACACATATTGATTTCCAGTTAAGGTTTGTTATGTTAGGGGGAGAGAGAGAGAGAGAGAGAGAGAGAGAGAGAGAGAGAGAGAGAGAGAGAGAGAGAGAGAGAGAGAGAGAGAGAAACATTTTTTTTCCAGTAGACAAAAAGCACTATTTTTCACTTTTGGGAGTCTTCTCTCGTTGAGTGTTCTCAATTTGCTTCTCAAACTTGGTCATTCACCACCCTCAATTCATGTGTTTCTGAGACCTCCTCTCTTAAAGAAAGCAAAATCTTTCAAGACAAGTAATCTACTCTCTTATCTACAGACTCAGATGCACAACCCTATTATGTTCATCAACCATAACTAGAACTTTGTCTCTATAGTAAACACTTCTTTAGTCCACATGATCCTTTTCTAATAATCCTCATCCCATTTAGGCACTCACATCTATACACTGTGACCTTATCCTTCTTACCGTAGATGATGGCCAAGGGGTGGACACAAAATATGAGCTGACCCAACTGTATTCTCCAAAAGGGCTCCATGGAGAAGTCTAATAAATTGTGCTATGATTAACGTGCAGTTCTGTGGAAACACATAGTACGGGCTCTTCACCCAAGCTCAGGAGGCACATAAATGACCCAAAGAGCAGAGCAGAAAGATAGAAATGCAATCAGCAGTATTGCACTGCTCCAGGTTCTTCTTTGCTCCCCCAAAATCTGATATTTAGAGAATCCATTCACTTCATTTGGAAGTTTCTGTTCTTCAGTACAGTGGTAGGAAGGTACTCTTCCCCCTCCTCATCACGTGATCTTCTTATGACTGACCACCTGAGCCTTAAATCAGTCACTTACTGACTTATATTTACACCCCAAGGAGGCAGAGCAGGCCAGAAAGATAGGGAGAAGAAAGTACTTCTGCAGAGTATTGTGGAGATTTCCATTTTTGAAATACAAAAATTATGATTAAAAAAGTGTAATATGCTTATTTTGGACACATGAGAAGAAAAGCATCATTGGAGCCAAGGTAAATATTATTCATATGATTTATAGTACTTCAATCCCAACACAAGGATATAAACATTACCCTTTCTTTCTGAAGATAAAATCGCAATCAGTTTTAGAATGCAAGAACAAATAAAACTTTTGGGGGAAAAAATCTATTGGAAATTGGAATACATTTAAAAACTCAGGTTACTAAAAATATTCTGATGCCAGTAATAAAATATGCTTGTTTAATTACATACCTGCACAGCTATTTCAGAAACTATACTTCTTTGGCAATTGG
Organism: Phyllostomus hastatus; assembly: GCF_019186645.2. Lineage (NCBI taxonomy): Eukaryota > Metazoa > Chordata > Mammalia > Chiroptera > Phyllostomidae > Phyllostomus > Phyllostomus hastatus. The sequence goes on along the minus strand of NW_025333709.1, from coordinate 27,085,494 downwards.
GAAAACAACAATTGGACATCATTAACCTTGAATGTCTGAGGGCATGTGTTATTTATGCTGAGTATAAAGTAATTGAATCCAAGTCTAGACACTCGGGAACAATTACGGTGAAAGCTGTTTACTTTTTATATTCTGTGATACATTTTGGGAAAGCCATTACTCATTATAAAAACAAAATAAAATCCTCTTTAGATTTTTTTATGGTCACCTAGCTTCATCTGTTATCTCACCTTTTCCTCTCTACTTCTCCATGTTCATCTATGTTCATTAGCTGAAACTAATAAACTTTCTTTCAGACATATTTGTTTCTCTTAAGTATTCGATGCAGCCATTCCTTCACCTGTTTTCCATATTACCAATCACTCACAGTTTTCAGTTTTTCAGTCTTGGTTCATTCCATATAATTTAATTCCCATTTAGCTTAATTAAATTTATTTTCTGCAGGACTACTATATTATGCTCTAAGCACCTACCCAGGAGTTGAGAATATTAAGATCAATAAATAGGCATTTCCATTAAGTAACTCACTGTCTAATTAGAAAGATAATATGTCTATGGGCAATTGGCTGTGAAAGCACATAATTAGGTTGCTTCTCCACAGCTGATGGGGTCAGAAAAGATCATTCAGGATAGATGGCAGATGATCTGATGGGAGACATTGTTGGTGACATATTTGGAAAATATAATCTTCCGCATCTTCTTTTCACTCATACAAGTTCCAAGAGTTTGGACTTTATTTTCTTTTGTTTGCGCTTTTATTTTTTTGTTGTTGTTGTTTTATTACAGGTTTCCCAATTTTCCTCGGTGGCTTTCCCCTGTCCCGACCCCCCTTGGTCAATCCCCACCCTGTCATCCATGTCCATGGATCATTTATACTTGTTCTTTAACTAGACCCTTCCCCTTCTTAGCTCCCTTATACCCATCTCCCCACCATTCTGGTCCTTGTCAATTTCTTCCTTGTTTCCATGCCTCTGGTTCTATTTTGCTCATTTGTTTGTTTTGTTCATTATTATAGGTTCTTGTTATAGGTGAGACATATGGTATTTGTCTTTCACCACCTGGCTTATTTCACTTAGCATAATGCTCTCGAGTTCCATCCATGTGGCCACGAAAGGTAGGAGCTCCTTCTTTCTTTCTGCTGCATAGAATTCCTTTGTGTACATGTATCACAGTTTTTTGATCCACTCATCTACTGATGGGCACTTAGGCTGTTTCCAGCACTTGGCTATTGTAAATAACACTGCTATGAACATTGGGGTGAATAGGTTTGAATCGATGTTTTGACCCAGCAGTGGAATCACTGGATCAAAAGGCAGTGCCATTTTTAGTTTTTTGAGTAAAATCCATACTGTTTTCCACAGTGGCTGTACCAGTTTGCATTCCCACCAATAGTGCACTAAGATTCCCTTTTCTCCACTTGTTTGTTGATTTGTTCATGATAACCATTCTGACCAGTATGAAGTAGTATATCAGTGTGGTTTTAATTTGCATCTCTCTTATGGCTAATGATGCTGAGCATCCTTTCAAATGTCTCTGGGCCCTCTATATGTCATCCTTGGAGAAGTACCTGTTCAGGTCCTTTGCCCATTTTTAAATGGATTGTTTGCCTTTCTGGCATTGGGTTGTATGGGTTCTTTATGAATTTTGAAGATCAACCCCTGGTCCTAGGTATCCTTGCCAAATATGTTTTCCCATACAGTTGGCTCTCTTTCATTTTGATGATGTTTTCTTTATGCATGCAGAAGCTTTTACATTTGATATAATCCCATTTGTTTATTCTTTTCTTTATTCCTCTTGTCCTAGAAGAGGAATCAGTGAAAATATTGCTGCATGGGATATTTGAAATTTTACCACATATCTTTTTCTCTAGGACTGTTATGGTATAATGGCTTATGTTTAAGTCTTTTGTCCATTTTTAGTTTATTCTGGTGTATGGTGTAATTTGGTGGTCTAGTTTCTTTTTTTCGCATGCACCATTCCAGCTCTCCCAGCACCATTTGTTGAAGAGATTTTTTTTACTCCATTTTATGCTTCTGCCCTTTTTGATGAATATTAATTGACTGTAGAGCCATGGGTTTATTTCTGGGATCTCTCTTCTGTTCCATTGATCTGTTCTTATTCCAGTAGCAGACCATTTTGATTACAGTGGCCGTGTAGTAGATACTACACAGCTGTGTTTGATATCTAATATTGTGGTCCTTCCTACTTTGGTCTTCTTTCTCAAGATTGCTGAGGCTCAGTGTGACTTTCATTTAAAATGGAAAGCAAAGTAAGGAGCTTCCTAAACAAAAGAAAGGCTAAAAGATCTCATCTCTACCAAATCAGTATTGCAAGAGGTGGTAAAGGGAGCACTTTAAGAAGATGAAGAAAAAGAGAAAGGAAAACAAGTACAAAGGGAAAAAATGGCAATGAATAAGTACCTATCAATTATAGCCTTGAATGTAAATGTATTAAATGCTCCAATCAAAAGACATAGGGTAGCTGAATAGATAAGAAATCATTTTTGCTTTTAAACTAATTATCTCTTATAACATGCTTCTTACGATTATAACAAACAATTCAACCATAAGAAAAGGGTGAAATCTTGCTATTGGCAAACTTAAAGGAATTTTACTAAGTGAAATGAATCATGAAAGACAAATACTGTATCATCTCATTTATATGTGAAATCTAGAAACAGAACAAAACACAAAGAAAAAAATAAAAACTAAATAAAACAACAATAGCAACAAGAAGCAAGCTTACTGATACAATGAACAGATTGGCACTGGCCAGAGGTAGGAGGTGGAGAGTGGAAGAAGTGGGTTAAAAAGGTCAAAAGGTAAAAACTCCCAGTTATAAAATAAGTTATGGAGCTGTAAGTTACAACCTAGTCACTATAGTTAACAATGTATTGCATATTTAAATGGTTTTGAGAATAAATGTTAAAATTTATCATCACAAGAAAAATATTTGTAACCATGTAAGTTACAGATATTAACTAGGCTTGGGGTTATCACTTCACAATGTATACAAATATTGAACTATCATGTTGCACAACTGAAACTGATATAATGTTTTATGTCAATTATACTTCAATAAAATACATATTTAAAAAGTTCTGTGACAAACTGAAAGAATATATTTGTAACAGAATGAGACTTTATATTTAGAATTTATTCAAATTTTTATGTATCAGTGAAAGAGACTGGTAACTCAAGAGCTAACTGGCAAAATGCAGGATTAGGCAAAAGTAGGTTTACACTTGTTTGTATAGAAAATAATACAGTAATTAATAAATAATAATACAGGAATAAACTATGTTTAAAATACTCAGAACTCTAAACTTAGTTTTGTACCACCTTGTACAGAGCTAGAAAATTTTCAGGAAAAATCTCCAAATATGCCTTCTCTCTCATAAGAAAAATATATTTTTAAAATTACCATTTTACACATCTCTGAATGTAAATAAATTATGTTTGACAGCATGACATGTTGAAAAGTATCTGGATAAATGGAAAATTTGTAAATCTGATAAGAGTGTGAATATAATCACTGTGGAGAATAATTTAATGAACTTTACTAAAATAGATATATGTATTCATTAGATGCAGATATTCTATTTTTAGATATATGTAAAATGAATTTTTATAAATACTTATGAAGATATGCTTGTTTGCCAGAACAGAAACAAAGATGGACCTGAAAAATAAAGTGTTGACTGAAAAAACAAGTATTAAAACATAGAAAATAATATTAAAGCATAATTAAAGGACACATATACCTGTATATGTAATGGAATAGCTGGGTTTATATTCTGGTTCCAGAACTTATGATGTGTGGCCTTGTGCAATTGATTTAAATGTATTGCACCTTCGTTTCCTCATCTAAAGTATCTGTTATTTTGGTGATTAAAAGAGTTAATATGTGAAAAGCACCTAAAGTCCCTGCTTTATAGTGAATGCTCTACAAATAGTGTTTAATACTTCTTAATCCTCTGTCTTCTGTTCCTCCTTCTCCATCTTACTAAAATGTGGGTTAAATAATGTATATCCATTTATGATAGTGCTTATCTCTGGGGATGGAGGTGAGAGAGACCAGGAATAAAATATAAATCATCCTCAGCTTTGCCAAAAATATTTTATCTTATTAAATATACAAAACATGTATACAAGAAAATGTTAACATGTACCTATCCCACATAGTGAGCACAAGGATATTTATACATTATTCTCTAAAAAAAACCCCTCAAAATATGATGAGGCATCTGAAAATCTTAAATATTTGTCTAATCATAAGCCCTATTCTATTGTAGTGGACAGCTTACAGATGTTTTACAATTGAAATTTTGTTTATAATAAGGTATTTTTAATAGTTAATGAAATTAATTTACACAAATGACTCATTAGAGAGTTTAGAAATGGAGTTTCTCTAATCCCTGTCATTGAAGTGAGCAGAGTGAACTGTGAGTGCACAAATACAGTATCATGTAAGGTGTGTTACGTATTCTGTTGTGGCAAGTAGGGGAGTGTATAGCCATGCTTGAAAAGGAAAGGGCTTCAAGTTACCATTTTTAGGGAAAGCCAACAAACAAACAATGTGACATTCGTTCCCTATTGTCCACTAAAGAACTAAAGTAGCACAGCGAGAGGGACCTGCTCACATAGGCAGGAAAGGGAGAGCCAGGCCAGCGGGGCCTGCCTGGGATACTTGCCTTCTACGTAGCGAGCCTGCTCTGTGGTCGGGGCCCTTTTGTTCTAGAATTTAAGACACAACCCTGATTGTAATGAATGTGTCACCTGTAAAAACACTTTCGTTTGTCAGAATGTTAGACTTGTTCCAAATTTTACTTTCAAAGCTCTCAACACTTTGTCATTGTAAATAAAGTTTACAGTAATAAAACGGCTTGTTACGATTATACAGAAAGCAGACTGATTCCTCAGACCTTAGAAAACAAACGTTGATGTGATTACTCTTTTGAAAAAGTAAATCACATACTTCAGTTTTTTGAAAAATATAGTCCCTCTTGTCTCCCTGTATGTTACCTTACTTTATATATTAAATATGAGGATGGCCCTGAGTCATTCTAAGTTGCTTCACTGTTTGACAAAATGGAAAACGAGTGTGTGGCATGAGTGTTACCAGTGTTAATAGAATGGGGTTAGTGATTGAGACCATTTTCAGTAAGCATTTGTTACAACCTTTATTATAAAACATTTGAGCAATTATAATTATATAGTGCATTTACTCCTTCAACCAGAAAGAAGAACTACAGCTTGCTAAATTGAATAATAAATTAATGGTAACATTCAACACTCTTAAACTGAGGGTAATTGAAGTAAACAAGAGTATGTATGTTTTGGAAGGCAAAGTAAAAGAAAAAAATATATATATATGCAGGGCTAAACGTGGGCTTCCAAACTAACCAAGCCAGGGCTTAGGTTAAAAAAAAAAAACAAAAAAAACTAAGGGTAGAGACTGACTACATCATATTTTATGAGTTAAAGCTTTCAAGAAAAAATATAAATGATTTTAATAATAAAACTAAAAGCAGTCATTGTAGCCATAGCAGTTATTCAGAAAAGTAGGTCTTTTACAATGATATTATGCAAAGAAGAATACTAGTGAGAAAATAAATGAGACATGAAAACAATATTGGCACTAAAATATCTAAGAAGCCCTATTTAATTTTTTTCTACTATCTTTAAAAGACATATAAGATGAGATTTTGGTAAAAAAGCAACCATGTTAAAATAATAAAGATATATGAAAAATAGGAAGATGTTTTAAGTAAAAATGCACATAAATCTTGAAGTTTGTGCAAATAAAAGTTTAGTAGTGAAAGGATCGATGCGTGTTTTAAAAATTGAATGTCTTGTGATATTTTATAGTCATGAGTTATTAGTTGAAGTAAGCAAGAAGAATTATGCTAGTATGAAAAAATGAAAACCTCCAGAAGATTGTGAAATAAATATACGGTAATGGGAAAAATCTTCCAAATTCTGGAGACCAACAGAACTATGATTATTTAGCACCAGATGCTTAAAAAAACTCCCCCCAAATCCAAATTTATTAAACATTGTATAATTAACAGACTAAAAAAAATCACACCATAACTGGATTTTTAAATTTTTTGGATGGAGAAGCCCTGAGATTTTATTTTTATATTAAATCTAATGAGGATTACATCATAGGAAAGAGCTCTCTATTCATATCTGAAGGCCCCGAATTGCATAGAACTGATTGATTTCCATGCGACTAAAAAGCCTTACTTGTTGAAATGGTAAATAAGAATTGCTTCACAGTTCCTGAATAAATATTTGATAATGCAAAATGAAGGGGGTTAAGCTCTTTCTGCCCCAGATAATGAATAGCAGGTTTACAGCTGGAGTTACTTTAGGGTGGCATTATTTCATTACTCTCTCATTTAAGACGCATTGCATTCTGGTTTGAGAGTCTGAGAGCTCCTGGCCTCAGCAGGAGACTTCAGAGGAAATAAAGTTCTGGAAAGGAGGTGACTACACGAATTGCTAGGTAGAGACGTGGTTGGGAGCACAGGTACAAAGTAAAGGTGCTACTTCATACTGAGAGCGGGAAATAAAAGATGAATAAATAAAAAGACCCTGAGTATGACAACTAATAGAAATTGATAGGGAAATCAATATGGGTTATTTGGTGAGACTTCAACTTTATACACAATTCATTTCAGCCCAAATAACTTTTACTATGGACTTGACACTATGCTAGACACTGGGTTTGACTTAAAGTGCTTGAAGTCTAAATTACATGCAACAGACTAAGTGATCTCCCAGGGCTAGAGTAGCTTAATAAAAATAAAATGGGCTAGATGTCAAAGAATGGAAAAAATAGAGGACTATAGCAAATGTAAAGAGTAGGGATAGCTTCTGAAGGGAACAACTTGGAAGGAACCATTGCCGCCTAGAGGCCGTGCTGGCTCAGAAGCACTTGAGTTCCTTGTCTTCTCCTCTCTCGTCCTCCACTCCCCTCTCCTCTCCCCTCCTCTCTCCTCTCTTCTTTTCTTCTTTCCTCCTTTGCTCTCTTTTCCTCTTTCCTTTCATTCCATCCCATTCCCCTTACTCTCTCCTACTTTTTCACCATTTTCTTTTTTTTGTTTCCATTTGTTAGTAGAAGTACACAAGCCAAATTGTATGCAAGGTCTCCCAATTTTCAAAGTTGCAAAAACACTGGGAAGCGATAGGAAACACCTGTGTGAGGGTAGACATAATCTATGAGCTGTCATTTTCAAACCTCGGTCTAAATAATTTAGTTGAAATTATGAAGTTAGCTCTAAATTGAGAATCATGCCAAACACTGCTAGTGAGTCACTTGTTCCATTAAAACAACACATCTTAATTAAATGGAATTAAGGTAATTCATAGGAGTCAAGTCTCTTTATTCCCCGATGACAGATTTAGAGAATGGTGTTTGTGATGAGTGCATCTGTTAATAATGTTTCACTAGCATATTAACAAAAGAGCATGGTCTTTTGTTTTTAACATTATGGAATTTACTGCATGGCTCTAAATTAGGAATTGCCCTAGTAATATGATTAAGAGAATAAAGGAATTATTCAGAATATCTTCAAAGACTTCTCTGACAGTAAGGTCAATTGTGTCGAGACTGCCTTCTGCAGAAGACATGGTGGCAACCCTCTTACAGGAGTATGTGGAGTTGGACTGCATGGAATCAAAGACTTTGTCAAAGACCAAGAATAATCCTGCTGGTCCCCCAGGGTATGGCCCAGATAATGTGATAGATAGTTATCAACTTCAATTTAGGCTTTTCCAAGACTGGGTGAAATTCATTATTGAAATCTGCACTGTAACTCAATCTGATTTAAACTATACATGTAACTAAGCTGGTTACTTTAAGTATGCACAGGTAATTCTTTCGATTGTTTTGAACACCCTATGAAATTTATCCTGTGATTCATCTCATATTATGAAAAATACTCATATTCTCAGTCATTAAATATCTGCTTTATGGCTAGGATTGCAAACAGTTCCATAATTTAACTTAACAAGTTTGTTCTTCACAGGCCCAGTGTTCATCTTTCGTAGGTCCCTCAGTCTAGCATGGGGCACAAAACAGCTAGAGACTTAGTAAATTGTCATCAAATTGAATTAAAATTCAGCTTATGTAGCAGTCCAACGCTACTAAAAGTCACTTTGAGTCTAAGAGTAGATCAAAGATGAACTGGACATAAAGACATTTACTTTTTATTTAGATAAATGATATTTACAATTAAATAATGACCACCATATTTAGCATCTCTTCAGAAGTTCAAATTTATAACTGCCACATTACATTATTCATAATAAGAAAATCAATGTCTTATTTTAGTTTTGAGGAAAGGGCTATATCCAGAGTGATGAATGACACATTTTCATTGTTGTTTACTTTGAATGACTCTCCCACTGGAAATACAACTTCTTAAAGAGGCATAAGGATATAGCAAAAAATATTTTTTAAAAAGTGTGTTGAAAATATGGATTCTGCACCTTGTTTTATCACACTTTAATGATGTGGCCTGACTATGTCAGTTACCTTTTTGAAAATTAATTTCTCATGGGCCTAGAAAAATAATTTTTACTATTTCTCTGTCTAAAATGGTTGGGATGTGGATCAAATGAAAAATTTATACAAGTCATTTTACTATGCAAACATAAGGTTGTACTTTTTCCTCCATAGTCTCACATCAATGTATTTGTGTAATTTTTAAGGATATTTGCCGACTTAAATAATCTTTGAGCATAGATGTGCATAGCCACAGTGGACCAGGTTGTGTATGCTACCAACAAATATCCTCAAAATCCCCATGGCTTGATCAAAAGTGTTTTATTTTCTGCTCTTGCCATTGCAAGTCATTGAACCATACTCTGCACCATACACCTCCCCTGAGGACCAAGGCCAACAGAGGCAGCCACTTCTTGGAACACTGCCGCTGTGGCAAGGGCAAAGCAACATGGGCAGACCACAATGTGATGCTCACAGTTCACAGGGCCTGATGGAGTTTGGCAGGGCTGCCATCATAAAGTGCCACAAACTGAGGGGTCTTCACAACAGAAATTTATTTTTTCTCAGTTATTCAGAGTGGACATCCAAGATCAAGGTGTCAGCAGGGTTGTTTCCTTGTGAGACCTCTCTCCTTGGCTTATAGACGGCTGTCTTCTCTCTGGCCTCCACATGGGCATCCCTCTGCAGGTGCCTGTGTCCTAGTCCCCTCTCCTTTTAGGGACACCAGTCACATTTGACTAGGGGCCACCTAATGACCTCATTTTAACTGAATTCCCTCTGTGAGACCCTATCTCTGTATGCAGTCATATTCTGAGGTATTGAAGATTAATATATGAACTTACAGATTTTGAAGATATGTGATTCAGCCCACAGCAGGGTCCCATGAAATGACAGGGGCCAGGAAAGTGGTAAACAGCACCAGTGACTATAACATCGATCTTCTCCTTGCTGTGCTAAAGTATCTGGCATGTAGTTGGTCCTTAATAATAAAATATTTTAATAAATTAATATAGCTGACATCTTTTTCTGAAAACATGTTTATAATTGCATGTTTATAATGTATATATAATACATTATATATAACATATAATGTATATATGTTACACATGTTTATAATGTATAATGTAAATATACTTTGTCATCTGCTATAATTACAGGATATCACATAAGGTCTTAAACAAAATTATGCAATAATTTTCCCCCCTTGGAGTAAAAATGCTATAAAACTTGTCCTTTTTTTTCTCCAATGGTCTGTTTCAGTCTTCCTATAATAAGTGAGCTTCTACCCACCTCTTTTCAAACATAGAACTTAAACTCCCCATGCATATAATTTCAGTAATTCATATGCCATTGATAATGATGAAATCTATTATTTCAGAGAGAGCCCCAAACACAGAAACCATCAGTGAATCAGCCTGATGGGGCTCATATGGTACCTGGCTTTTTAGAACATGCTCTTGCTCAACTTACACATGACCTGACTTCCTCAATGGGATTAGTTCCACAGAGAGTGACAGAAAGTAGTTCTGTACTCTCAAAATTCTATCTCAAATCTTAATATAATGTTACATTGGAAAGAGGATGTAAAAGCACATTTTCTCTCTTGCATGGAGAACTTTGTCAATAATTTGTACCACCACTTAAGGAAATTAGAAGCTTCAGGGACCTTCTTTAATAAATATGTCAATGAAAAATGATCATTACCTGACTATGTCTCATTTACAATAATATCATCTTGGTTCCAACCATCAGAGGATGGAAATGGATATTGATCAGTTGTTTTAGCAATGGAATAAGAACTTCAGTTTAATGGTTGTGTAATAACATTATAATTGCAAAGGCTGCAAACAAGATGGGTTTGTTATTTCACACATAGGACAAATCGCCTTGGCTTTCTTAAGGTACTAATTTCCCTATAATTCAATTATTATACTCTCTACAATACAAATGAGCTTCAGTGTGCAGATAACTCAGCTGTTTAAAAATAGAAAAGAATGGTTAATTAAAACAGCCTTGTGGTCAGGGACTCTGGCTACCTTATTTGAAATATTAGTCCTCTATTTTCATCGTTTATTGATAGGGATTTTCAAAGTTGCAAACAAAGATATCCCAAGAAAGGAAAATTTCTTTATTTCTATAAAACCGAATGCAGTTTCTACATTCTACATGCATTCTACAAGATTACATTCTACATGCCTGCAGAAAAAATAATCTAGTAAATGTCAAATATTGTCAGTTACTTTTGGGTCTTGTCAATCATTCTGAATTTAAACTGAGTCAAACCTGGAATCCGCAGACTCCCTGAGGGAGTTTCACCTGTTTCGTGCCACTCAGCAGGGTCCTCAGAGGTATACAACTCCCATCAGACCTCCTCCCCTCCTTAAGTTTCACGTAGACTTCTCTCTTCTCTCCAAACCATAGACATCAGTCAGCCAACTCTGGGGGACTCCCTGGAGTTCTAACCAGGAGTTCCAGCAGTTTACGTGCACACTTTTTTTATATGACTTGATATTTCCTTGATCTTAACACAGGGAGCTAGACAAAGGTCCTCTGTTCTCTCAGAAGAATCCACAAATTGGAAAGGATTCCAGATTAGACCTTGACTTGGAGTGGGGAATCAGGGTGCATGGGCCTCAGCTACATTCACATTGCCTGTGACTGACTTTCCAAAGCCCTTCTCCCTCCCCTTGGGAATCATAGTAGTCAGGGGTGAGGTTGTTAGACAAGTCAGGTAAAACCAGTCAGTCCATCATTTTCCTGTCTTTTAACATAAATTGAAGCTTTTGAATATAAATATAAAAATGCGAGTATCAAAATAAAAAGAGAACCAACTGTATGTGAAAACATATTTGTCAATGATACCTCAGACAAGGGTTTAATCTCCAAAATATATAAAGAACTTACACGACTCCACTCTAAGAAGACAAGTAACCCAATTAAAAAATGGGCAAAGGACTTGAACAGACACTTCTCCAAGGAGGACATACAGAAGATCCAAAGTCACATGAAACAATGTTCAATATCCCTAGTTATCAGAGAGATGCAAATTAAAACCACAATGAGATACCACTTCACACCAGACAGAATGACCATCATAAACAAAGCAACAAACAACAAGTGTTGGAGAGGTTGTGGAGAAAAGGGGACCCTAGTGCACTGCTGGTGGGACTGAAGACTAGTACAACCACTATGGAAAGCAGTATGGAACTTCCTCAGAAAATTAAAAATGGATCTGCCTTTCGACCAGGCTGCAATTCCACTGCTGGGTCTATATCCTAAAGAGCACTAAAACACCAATACAAAAGAACCTTGTACCCCGATGTTCATAGCAGCACAATTTACAATAGCTAGGTGCTGGAAGCAACCTAGATGCCCATCAGTAAATGAATGGATCAAAAATTATGGTACATTTACACAATGGAATTCTATGCAGCAGAAAGAAAGAAGGAGCTCCTACCCTTTGTAACAGCATGGATGGAGCTGGAAAACATTATGCTAAGCAAAACAAGCCAGGCAGTGAAAGACAAATACCATATGATCTCACCTTTAACAGGAACCTAAACAACAAAACAAAGAAACAAGCAAAATATAACCAAAGTCACTGAAATAGGGGACAGTCTGACAGTGACCAGAGGGGAGAGAAGAGGGAATTTCAGGGGAGAGTGGGAAGGGTTTACAGGAACAAACTTAAAGGACACATGGACAAAAGCTAGGGGGAGGGTGGTAATGGGAGGGAAGTGGGGAGGGTTGGGTGGGTGGGCTGGAACGGGAGTAAATGGGAGAAAACTGTACTTGAACAATGATTAAAATAAAACTTAAAAAAAAAACATTCACTAAAAATGCGATATCGTTTTCCAGGTAATGCTGTATCACCTCTGCAGTGGGAAGGTGGCTGTCTCTGAATGAATGGAGGGAGGGAAGAGTGGCTCTGGCAACAAAGAGAGTATCTGGATTGAAAAGCAGAAGTAAATTTGAAATGGTGCTGCTCTATGCATTCACAGGTTAGGAATTGAGGAAGCAGTATTTCTTTTCTGTTTGGCAGCCAGGATCATGGCAGAGAAGGATGACGGGCTCCAGAGTCAGGTGTTTGCCCCTAGGTATGACATTTCTCAAATCCTTTGTCTCATTTTCCTGCAACTGAAACTGCTGAAAGATTAGACAATATTTACATTAAGTATACATGCATTATTATATGTAAATTATTATACTAAATTATTAACAGCATTTAACATTATCTTGGGTAATATGTGGTTGCAAATATTATTAGCATCAAAACTGTTTGCTATACAAAGTAGCTTTTATTTATTTTTTTTACTTAAATCTACTTCGACTTCTATATCTATAATTTGAAAATGATATTTCTAATGTCTTCATTTTACGGTTTTAAAGTCTACACTTCTCTGGCATCATGGAGCAAAGGTAGTTAAATAGATTTCCTTGAATTCAGTATCTTTTATGTCATTTTTTCTTTTTCTCACTTTACTTCCTGAAAGCTATGCCCTAAGAAAGCATAGATTTTAAAAGCCCTTTTTTCTTTTTATCAAGGTGATAGTACTATATTTGAATTCTATAGTAATGTTCTTTCATCATACCATTATGTTATAATTCTTTGATTTTTCTGGATGATATAAAATACTTTACACAAATGCTTTTGCATGAAACTTGAAAACAGTGTGCCTCTGGCTGAAATGGTTTGAAGTTATGGGTAAAGGCTAAACTGATATGAGATGATGGGAGAGCTAGCCCCTTGTCTCAGTCTATCATATAACTTTGGGCAAGTCACTTCACCTCTGTAACCTTCTTTCTGTTAAATAATTAAATCAAATTAAATTATCTCCAAGAGTTACTGTGAAGATCCAAATAGTGTTCCACTTGATCTCTGTTGAGGTTCAGTTTCAACCACCTCTGTTTTAGGCTTTAAAATGGAATTTCATATATCATACATCAATTAATATTCACTCTGAAATACATGAGGTGTTACTGAGTTTTACAGATTAGGAAACTAAGGATCAGAGAGGTGAAGTGACTTGCACAGGGTCATGCAAGTAGTAAGTAGAAAGGTTTTTTACTTAAAACAGACCTTTTCAATCCCAAATGTTTTTGTGTCTAACTACTATTGTCATAGTGCTCCCGAAGATGAAGAATCAAATCTCAGAAGAGCAAAAACTATGATGGATTCAGTCATAAATATTAGAGAACTAATGGTTTCTGAAAATAATTATATTCAGTATTAAATGATGATTTTTTTTAATTATACCTTTTTTAAGATTTTATTTATTCATTTTTAGAGAGAGAAAAGAGGGAGAAAGTGAGAGAGAGAGAAACATCAATGTGCAGTTGCTGGGGGTCATGGCCTGCAACCCCAGCATGTACCCTGACTGGGAATCGAACCTGCAACACTTTGGTTCGCAGCCCATGCTCAATCCACTGAGCTACACCAGCCAGGGCTAAAATGATGAATTTCTTTTCAATCATTGTATGTTCTATACATTCATATCAATAATATAATTATAATTTTGAATGGATTAAAAATTGTGTTATATAATTACTTATCCTGGAAAACCCATTTTATTTACTACTAACATATTAAGAAAGTTAACTGAAACTAAGCCTAACAGTAAAACCATTAGTTAGTACTACGCTATGTAATTGGGGCTCAAGTTGGAAGCTGGCGCAGGGAAAGTTAAAGAAGCGGAGAAATACAAAAAAGTGGTACAATTCCATACATCTTAAGAGGATCCAGAAAGTGGCCCTTATTAAAAATGACCTTCCTCAGGGAGGCTGGATGCCTATGTACAGACAGCCGTCCTCTTTACAGGTTATGCAGACATCTTACTTCAGGAAGAAACAAACACAGTTTGAGTGAATATAACCTTCCATTCTTTAAGAAGAAAAATGGATTCCCCTCTTGGTAAACCTTCTTGATGTACAAAAAAGTGCATCCCCCCAAAAAGGAATCTATTTGTTAAAAATTGTGTATTTATTTTTATATGTTTACATTTCAGTCACCTTGAAAGTGCACCTATCAAAACATTTTTTTCACTGCTCAAAGACAGTTTGTGAACTCACTGATTTCCATGCCTATTAGAGCTTCTGCTATTTTTTGTTTCACTTCTAACACTTCAGCAAAACATTAGTCTTTCAGGACTTTTTTCATGCAGGGAAACAACAACCACAAAAAAAGTAGCTCAGGGCAAGATCCAGTGAACAGAGAGGGTGGGGCACAGCGGTCACACTGTTTTCAGTCAGAAACTGCTGAACAAGCAGCGTTGTGTGGGCAAGTGCCCTCGTTAATTGCTCATAATGAAATGGACAAACACTTTCAAAGAGTTTAAAAAAATCCACTGAAGCCAAATGCAACCTCTTACAACAATGCCTGCTGGTACAGTGCACAGATGAGTTCCTAGAATACTCACCTAGCAGGGGAAGCCTGTACTAAAAAGGGCCCATCCTCTAGAAGATAATTATGGTTTTTTTTTGGTGGGGGCCCTCACACAGGACAACAGAAACAATAAGAGTACGTGCACGCCATATGATGACAAAGGAACAAATGGATGATTAGCAAAGCTCAAAAACAGAGTGGGCTTTCTGGGTACTATTCATTCCTAATTAAGCAAAAATATCCACATGTTAATAGAGAGACTTGTTATTTACCTGTGGTAGTTCTAGTTTTCTACTGAATCTCTACTATTTGACAACTCAGAGCCTTTGGAAAAGTTAGTTTTTCTTAATAATAGTACCTGCTTTGTAGGTAGGTATTTATAAGTAAAGTGAAGAGAAATGAAATAATTTATGTGTAGCTCTTGACATACTGCTTCACATTAATTGTATTTGATAATGTTCAGTCATTTAAGCTATTGTTTTAATGCTCCCACAAAAAAAGAAAATCACATAATATCTATTTATTTAGTGTCTATTTTCTCATAAAAAAGAATGATTTCAAAACTGGAAAGAACAAAGTAAAAAGTAATGATACTTTGATGTGAGTGATACAGGAAGAGCTAATAAGAGGATCAATGACATCCTCAAGAGGCATCTTTTCCTTTTGCCACACTGAGTCTCAGGGGCGCTCGTCTGAGTTGTTAATCCATGCAGTACTCATAACGCCTCTTGTCCACCAGTTCCTGTGTTCTGTTCATGTTGCCAACACTCACCAAACAGAAATCGCCATAAATACTATCACGTCACTCTGTATTTAAAGTCTTTAATAACCTTTTATTCCTATAGGATAGATATGGAATGGTACTCATGGCTCTTATCAAATTGCAACCCATTTGAATCTCCATCCTCATTTCCCTCCACTCCACTTGTGCATTTACTAATTGTACTTACAGGTAATTGTGCACTGGTACTCGAATAGTATGATTTTTTTGGCTTCATAATGCTTAAGCATATATCATTAACACAGAGTACTTCTCCCACTCCATTTTTTTCTGATAAAAAATGCATTTTCCTTTAAAATTTTAAATATTACCATTTTGAAAGCATTCTCAAATTGCTAAGGAGTTAATTTAATCTTGCTTTTCTCCCAGGTCCCTGTGTACATAATTCTGTTATGAAACTTATTACAATTGTTCGAAAGTCTATTTCCTTCTAGTGTTCTGAGTTCCCCAAGGACAGGAACTGTGTTTTATATTGATTTTTGAAACAGCAATGTCTAGTTTTTTATCCAGGACATTTTGTTAATGTGTCCATTGACTGAATAAATAAATTAATGTGTTTAATCTTAGGACACGTCTAAGACATATTTTAAGCAACACAAAAAGTTCACATTTTAGCGAGCAGTTGGTATTCACTAAGACAAGTACAAGAAAATAAACTTGTTTCTTTTATGTTTACATACAGAGTGTTTATAGTAGAGACTTACACTTGTCTCCTCAAATCCATTTTTACAAAGCAATAAAATACCTAATTTTTAGTCAGATGCATGGGCACACAGAATTTTTTATGCATGTCTAGCTTGTTTTGCAGAGAGATATGGCTAACTTTTGGACAGTGAGATGTAGCGGAAGTGCCATGGAACAGCTGCCAGAATCCTTTCCTAAACACATGTGTTTTGTACATTCATTCACCTTTGCCCATCTCTTTTCCACTGCCTAGAATGTGGGTGTAATCATGAGAACTGGAGCAGCCATCATGAACAATGAACTGATCTTGAGATTGGAAGCCGTGTATGATAAGGAGCAGCAAAGAAAGATGCTGAGACCTTAGAACTGTACAGAACAGAGCAACCCTGTAGCTTTGGACTGCCAAACTTGAACTTTTAAGTGGAAAACAGATATCTTTCCATCATGTTTTAATCACTTTTATTCTGGTTCTCTGTTATACTGACTGTGACTTAGTTGGCAGAATTCAGGGCATAACGGATTATTCAGAGCTGAGTATATATGTTGAAATATGTGTATTATAGAGATATTAAGACTCTTGCTTAATGCTGCAGGGCTAGTAAGTGGTGTGACACAAAAATGCACTTGGACTCCTGTGCCTTCCAGCTTTGTGACATCATGCACCTATATAACTTTGCTAAGCCTTTGTGTCCTTATTAGTAGGGAATAAAAGGCCATCTTAGAAAGTGGTTATAAATGAGATGATGCATTTTGAAGGCTTAAATGCTCAGTAATGTTCATTGCTTTCCCCACCAGAGCTCTCTGTTAGTTCTGTGAGAGTAGAGAGAAAATATCGACACAGTTCATCAGAGTTACAGGAAAGCATGTGGTAAATTCCCTTGGCTATGACATGTTTGTAGATAAGATAGAGAAATGTGTATTAAGTGATAGAGCAGTTCAATAAATGCACATATACCCCCAAACATGTAATCTGATAAATGATCGTCATTTTGGGGGCAAGTATCTTGTGGCATATCATAAGGTTTTCTCTTCAGCTTTACACATTTTCATCAGTGACTTGGATGAAGAGACATTCATGAAATCTGTAAATGACACAGTGCTGAGAAGGAAAGCAAATGTTTTAGGTGATACAATCAAGGTTCAATGGTTTTACCCAACAGCCTCAACTTGGACTTAACAAGAATATTGACAGCAAAAAAGTAAATTCTAAACTTACAATAAAAAATATCAATTGCAGAAATACAAGACTGAGATAACTGGCTTAACAGAAGCTCAGGTTGAGTTTAACTTTAAGCTTAAAGGGAGTCAAGAGTGACTAGGGAATATTATGACTCTGTTGTTGTTGTTGTTAATAAAAAAAGTCTAGAGTGAGGTTTGTGGTCAGCAGATAGTTGAGGTCAGAATTCTTTGGAGTATTTCTTAGATATTCATATTTCATTCAGACCTATGAGTTTCTGATGAAATGCATTTAATTTAAGTGTCCAAAACATTTCTTGGGAGATAGGGGCTTTAAAATCTTCAAAAGAATTGATTTGGGCAAGCAGAGTCCCACTTATCCAGTATGGAACCTGCATAGTAAGAGAAACACATCTGACCCTGGGTTCATCCAGAATCAGAGGAAAACTGTGACCTCTCTCAATTTACTTTGGAAGATGTAAGGTCATCACTAAATCCAAAGCATACTTCCAATCAAAAATTATAGATACTGTTAGTTTTTGAAATCAATAAAAATGTTAAATACATCCTTTTATTTATTGGTGAAGAGGATATAAGCAATGCCTTATTTTCATGGAAAAGAGGTTTTTATTGCTGAAAATATGTGCTGTCCAGTGAGTATATACTTTGTGTAGACTTCAAGGTTTCCAATATCTCAGTGAAAACACATATCTATATTTGGGGACAAATATTATATTCATGTTGATCTTAAAGACTCTTCATAGATTGAACCACTGTTAATAGATTAGGTCAACATTTGCTAAGGAATTCTACAGCGTAAGCATTAGTGCTGAAAAGAGATGTGGTATGTCCAATTCCATGAGGGGTGAAATCATTGATTTGGGTAAGCTTTTTTCTCTTTGCACCTTCAGAACTGACAGACCAACAAGAAATACAGGATCCATCTTACTATATGTTCATATGATTGTATTTATAGTCCTTGGAATAGATTAAAAATTAATTGAATTCTAAGGTCAATTTTTTTACCAACATAATTTTAAAAGTTGATTTAATTTTTAAAGAGGTGCATTTCATCAGAGCTCCTAAGCTAATAATTTTTATACTCTTTATGATAGAAGGGGAATGATATTGGTGGAAAATAAATCTCAAAGTAATTTAATACTGTTTGCTGCCCATTTAATATATTAAGCCTTCAGCAGACAACCATAAACATATTTTAATTGTCAAGTAATTAACTTCTCTGAATAGAGCATGTGAATTTGCATTGTTAAGTGTCCTAAATATACAGATGCTACATCCCTACATTCACATAAAATATAGTTGAGAAGAGTAAAAGAAATTAAAGTAAAATGAACTACACATGCCTCCAAAGACTATGTAGATATATGATCTCACTTACATGTGGAGTCTAATGAACAAAATAAACTGACAAACAAGATAGAATGAGAGGCACAGAAACATGGAACAAACTGACAGCTGTAAGAAAGGAGGAGGAGGCGGGACTAGTTGAAAGGAGGTGAAGGGATTAGTCAAAGAACATATATGCATGACCTACTGACAATGACCATGACCATGAACAAGGATGTGGGGCTTGACTGTGGGAATGGGGGATGGGTTTGGGCGAGGTGGGCAAAGGGGGGAAATTGGGACAACTGTAATAGCTTAAACAATTAAAAAACAACAAAAAATAAATATATAAAAGGCTATAACTCAGGCACAAAAAAATCAAAGCATATACCAGTAGTTCTTTAAGGGTGAATTGATATGTATAAAACAGGCTGCTAAGAAAAAAGTTATAATGATAAGTAAGAATATAGTCTTTGAATCAAGGACAGCAATTGTTTCTATTTTGCAGGGATAGAGGAAAACACACTTCAGGGAGTTGGCATTAAGTAAATGAAATGAAAAAGTTGAAAGGATGATAATCATCATATGAGGGTGAGAGCACGAACTTGTAAAAAAAAAACTATTCTTTAGAGACAGAAAACTTTCCTCACCAGGAAGCTTTGCTGTAACATGATTAATATACTCACCTAACTAAAGAAAGATCACATCCCATAGGAGACACACTGCTCGGTCATAAGGATAGAAATGGAACATCTCTGAGGCAAACGCTGCTGGTGTGTCCATGAGCCTCTGCAGGTGAGAAGGATGGGACTCAGAGAACACCAGTTTGGGGCAGGCAAGTGTATGTCTGATTGTCGTAGCTTATACTATTAACCACATTATTAATGATTTTAATGTGAATTTTTATTAAAAGTATATGTACACAAAAGCAGATATCTGTACAAGGTACTTTACAAAAAACAGTAGTCTGTTTCCCAACTTCCTTGAAGCCAACTTTCAGCAGCTCTTTCTCTGCACCCCTTGCATCACACTTGCTTAGCGGATTTCTCTGGCATTTATATCCTCCTTAGTTCATGTACTATTTCTTATTTACATCTTTCTATCATAACTTCCTACGAAGGAGAATATTGGTCCAGCTCTCCATTCCTAACCTGCCACTTGAATTTGCTTCTCCATTCTCCCATGAAGTTATATTATTAGTTTTGTTTATATCACTATTCTTTCAGTTATTATAATGTGAAAATATTAATAGCTGAGCAATGTAATACAGCAAAAACAAAAAAAAGCAGCACCAACAACATCAAATTCTTTTTTTAAGCATTTATTCTGTGCCAGACGATTTTATTGTCTTTTTCTACATTCTTATTTTTGGAGTTCAAAATTTATTTTTTATTATGTGTGTTTTTAAAGTATTCAACTATTTTAATGGGTCTATCAAATGTGGCATTCCAATTATGTCTCCCTTTAGTACATGTTTAAAAATCTAGTATACCACTAATTTCATCCTTTTCTTAACTATCCCTCCTGGAGTCTCACCTCCATCAGTTCCACACCAGCCATCTGGGTCCATGGGACAGCATCATACTGGTGGCCGCACACACCTCCATCCTGTTGGTTTCCTCCAGCTGAAGGAAAGGCTTGGTTCACACAGCTGAAACAAATCTCCAAATGAGATGAGCACAGGTGTGGAGTGAGCCATTTCAGTGGGGAGTCATACATTCTCATTGAATTTCTAGAACTGAAATCCTTAACAGACCTGGTATCCTCAAATTAAGAGGATGTCAAGTATTCATGAGGAAAGATCCTATAAAGAAATCACAATAAACACTAAAACTATACCTCCTGCCCCTTTTTAAAAGATTCTGTCAAATTTACTATTGCACACCGATTCTGAACTGGTACTCATTGGGCAAATAGACAAAGGTATTGTTGAGGATCGAATAAAAACTTGAGTTTTGACGTATGTTGCCCTTACTGTGTACCCAGTAGGACACCTGTATTTGGTTCCCCTAGTTCCAGAGTGTATGATTTCTGGAAATAACTTAAGCAATTGGCAGAATCCTGAATAAGAATTATTATAGAAAGCGGAGCCAAGCTACTATAGTTCAGCCTCACTAAGAAAAGAGTAAATAAAAAGCAGTACTGGCTTTGGCCAAGTGCTCGGTTGTTTGGAGCATTGTCTTATACACCAAAACACCAAAAGGTAGCTGTTCAATCCCCGGTCCGGGTGCAGACTGCATATGTGAGGCAAGCAATCAACGTTTCCTTCTCACATCAATGTTTTTTTTCTCTCCCCCATTCATTCTAAAATCAATTAATATACCCACAGGGGATGATTTTAAAAAGGCAGTACTGTATCACTAGCAAAGTCAAAGAGATAAGTACCACCATCGAAAACTGAAGATGCAAAAGCAATTATTTACATCACAGCCCATTCTGCCTGCAGGAATACACTTAGGAAACAAGAGGCAGGGCTGCTTTAGCTGATGGGGTTCATGTGTATAGTGTGTGCTGCATCCTCTGAATTCCTCTCTACAAACGTATCCTAGTTCTGGTTTCCTCCTCCCCATCCGCGCCATAGTCTTTGCATAACATTCTCAAGACAACTGTGAGTTCACTTGATTTCAAACTTTGTCAATCTGTAGAATTGTAGGAAACTGGGTGTGCCTTTTAATTTCTAGATACACCAATTCTTCCATAGTAAAAGTTTGGCACTTCTTAACCCTAATTATAGCCATAAGGTTTTTGTCTGTGCCTTGAACGCAAAGTAGAGATAGTGTGGAGATTTCACCTTGCCATTCTCTTTTTTAAAGATATTCAGTACTGTAAAGGCACCTACTTCATCCCTACAAGAGTGCCGCCAACACCTTGATTTCAGCCTTCTGGCTTCCAGAACCATAAGAGAGTAAATTTACATTGTTTTAAGCTACCCAGTATGTGGTAGCTTGTTACAGCATCCCTAGGAAATCAATATACTCGCAAATTACAATTCTCTTTATTTGTCAGAATTGTGTGCACTACTGTGATATCATCGATTTCTGTACTATTCAGGATTCTTAGTTGCAAGGACAATAAAACACAAAACAAAGCAAAAACAACCAACCAAACAAACCATTCTGAATAAAATATAACAGCAGCAATTTATTGAGGATACAGACCACGCACAGAATCCCTATGAAGACTTGGAGATGAAGCACAGAAAATGGGTGAAAGTCTAGGTGGTCCAAAACAGCCCAAATCAGGCCCCAGATCCAGGTTGGGGGTCCCAGCACTGCCACAGCCACAGGACAACAGACTGAAGAGCTTCAGCAACTGTGGACCCTGCAGAACACCCCTGACCCTCCTCCCACTGCCCTGACCAGTGGACACTGCATGCTTCTGCCACTGCCACACTGAAGTCTCCTCTCCTCATGCTTCTTGGCATCATTACATACAAATTCAGAGTCCTGAAGGGTCAGATGAGGCTCACCTAGCATTGGTCACATTTCCTTGACTTAGTCTACAGAGGTGCACAAGGAGAAGCTGGACATGGAAGCATCAGTAATCAGTTATGGCTGAGGATGTTGCCTGTCAGATCTCATAAATATAGGGATGTAGGATAGGTTTTCACCATCACAGAAAGTAGATCAAAAGTGGGGAAGCAAAATCAAAATGAATCAAAACAAATTTTTTAAAAGTCACACATATGCACTGTACACACTCATCTAAGGCCAAGTTCATTGACTGTAGAAAATCTTTTCAGGCTCTGTCAAAACTTAACATAATAGTTTTAAAGAGAAGGTGGGACAAGTTACATTAGGTTCTGTTATTCAAACACATTATTTCTAAAAAAGAAAGAAGCATGGTAAATGTACTGTTGTTTTATGCATCTTAAAAAATGGTAAGTTTATAAAACAATTGGAACAATAGTATATTTACCTTCTCGTTACTTCCTAGAGATCTTTGCCCATGTTTATGCATTAGGTTATCTTTGTCAGTGTTGTATTCAGAATTACATTCAGGTAGTTAGCTGATAATTCTAATGAAAATAAAAATTTTATTGACATACATGTAAAAATACCAGAAAAATATTAGTAAAACTCAAGAACTTGATACTGTTATTTAAGGAAATTAAGTGAATTAATAAAAACCATTTTATATGTCAGCTCATAATATTTCAAAGGAAATTTACTTCAT
The DNA here is from genome assembly GCF_019186645.2 of Phyllostomus hastatus. Classification (NCBI taxonomy): domain Eukaryota; kingdom Metazoa; phylum Chordata; class Mammalia; order Chiroptera; family Phyllostomidae; genus Phyllostomus; species Phyllostomus hastatus. Next base: position 27,062,431 of record NW_025333709.1, on the reverse strand, counting down.
ATTGCTAGATCAAGAAAAAAAGCTAAAAATAAGTTTAATAGATAGCATGACATGAAAGAAAATTGCCTAGGAAAGTCAGATTAATTGCTGTCACTGGAAGTGCCCAAAAGAAACCCATTAACCAATTCAAAATAAAAATCAATTTCCATAGCTCATGCTGTCTCCACCATTGCAGTTTGAACACATATGACTGAATGGTTTGTCTTTACACTTATTTTGAATTGTGTGAAAATAAGTCACCAGTGTAGCATACGTGGCATTTATCAAAAATTTAGGAATTAGAGGAAACCCAATATGTCATGTTATTTTACTTCATAACTATTCTATAAAACAAATTTCTGGTACACTTTAGAGAGAAGGATGGGGGCATGGAAAGTTTTGGCAAAGATTTTCAACACGAGTTCACATAATCTAAAATTAAAAGCATTTTTGTTCCATATTTATTTTTTAAATACTTTATAATTTATTGTCAGCTTCAAAGTACATATCCTAGAAAAGGGGATCATAACCAACTATTCTCATTATTGACTTTGTTTTTTTTTCCTTTTTTATTGTTGTTAAATTACAGTTTCCCCCCATCACTCTCCCCTCCTCTCCCCACCACCCACCTTTCACATTCGATCCTCCCACCTCCACACTGTCTTTGTCTGTGGGTCCTTTATACAAGCTCCTTGACTTGACTATTCTCCTTCCCCCATCATTATCCCCCTCTGTCCTTGCCTCTGGTCCCTGTCAATTTGTCCTTTATTTCCATGTCTCTGGTTTATTTTGCTCACTTGTTTGTTTTGTTGATTAGGTTCCACTTATAGGTGAGATCATTTGGTATTTCTCTTTCACTACCAGGCTTATTTCACTTAGCATAGTACTCTCCAGTTCCATCCATGCTGCCAAGAATGGTAGGAGTTCCTTCTTCCTTTCTGCTGCCTAGTATTCCATTGTGTAAATGTACCAGTTTTTTGATCCACTCATTTACTGATGGGCACCTAGGCTGTTTCCAGCACTTGGCTACTATAAATTGCATGGCTATGAATGTTGGGTTGCATAGGTTTGTTTTAATTTATGTGTAAGAATTCTTAGGGTATATTCCCAGCAGTGGAATTGATGCATCAAAAGGCAGTTCCATTTTTTGTTTTTCTGACAAAATCCCCTACTGTTTTCCACAGTGGCTGCACCAGTCTGTGTTCCCACCAACAGTGCACTAGGTTTCCCTTTTCTCCACAACCTCTCCAGCACTTGTTGTTTGTTGAATTGTTTATGATGGCCATTCTGATCAATGTGAAATGGCATTTCATTGTGGTTTTAATTTGCATGTCTCTGATGGCTAGTGATGCTGAGCATCATTTCATATACTTCTGGGCCTTCTGTAGGTCCTCCTTGGAGAAGTGTCTGTTCAGGTATTTTGCCTATTTTTAATTGGATTGTTTGTCTTCCTAGCATTGAGTTGTATGAGTGCATTACATATTTTGGAGATCAAATCCTTGTCTGAGATATCATTGGCAAATGTATGTGCCCATACAGTTGGTTCCCTTTTCATTTTGCTGATGTTTTCTTTAGTCATGCAGAGACTTTTTAATTTGATGTAGTGCCATTTGTTTATTCTTTCCTTTATGCCCCTTGCTCTGGGGAACATATCAGTGAAAATATTGCTGTGTGGAATATCTGAGATTTTCCTCCCTATGTTCTCCTCTATGACTTTTATGGTGTCACAACTTATACATATATTTAAGTCTTCAATCCATGTTGAGTTTATTTTTGTGTATGGTGTAAGTTGGTAGTCGAGTTTCATTTCTTTGCATGTAGCTGTCCAAATCTCCCAACACTATTTGTTTAAGAGGCTATTTTTACACCATTTTATGCCCCTGTCCCCTTTGTCAAATATTAATTTACCATAGAGACATGGGTTTATTTCTGGGCTCTTTATTCTGTTCCATTGACCTGTGTGTCTGTTCTTGTGCCAGTACCAGACTGTTTTGATTACAGTGGCCTTGTAATACAGTTTGATATCAGGTACTGTTGTCCCTCCTACTTTGTTCCTCTTTCTCAAAATTCTCAAGCTGAGGTCATTCAGGATTGTTTATAGTTCCATGTAAATTTTTGAAATGCTTTTCCTGTATCTGTGAGATATGTCATTGGTATTTTAATAGGGATTGTGTTGAATCTCTAAATTGCTTTATGTAGTATGGGCATTTTGATGATGTTAATTCTTCCAATCCATGAAATTGGTATATGCTTCCAACTTTTTGTGTCTTCCTTAGTTTCTTTCTTCAGTGTTGTGTAGTTTTTGGAGAACAGATCTTTTACCTCTGTGGTTAGGTTTATTCCTATGTACTTTATTTTTCTTGTTGCTGTATTAAATGGGTTTTTTCCCCTAATTTCTGTTTCTAGTATTTCATTGTTGGAGCACAAAAATGCCTTTGATTTCTGGATATTGACTTTGCATCCTGCCGCTTTGCCAAATTCACTTATTAGGTCAAGTAGTTTTTTTGGTTGAGCCTATAGGGTTTTCTATGCACACTATCATGTCATCTGCAAACTTTACTTCCTCCTTTCCAATTTGGATGCTTTTTATTTCTTTACCTTATCTGATCACTGGAGCTAAGACTTCCAACACTATGTTGAGTGGAAGTGGTGAAAGCAGACACCATTGTCTTGTTCCTAATCTTAATGAGAAAGCTTTTAGTTTTTGTGCCTTAGATGTGATGTTGGCTGCATGTTTCTCGTATGCAATCCTAACTATGTTAAGATATGCTCCCACTATTCCCACTTTGCTGAGTGTTTTTTATCATAAATGGATGCAGTACATTATCAAATGGTTTTTTGCATCTATTGATATTGATGTGTGATTTTTGTCTTTTCTTTTGTTTATGTGATGTATTACATTTATTGATTTGTGAATATTATACCATCCTTGCATCCCTGGGATAAATCCCACTTGATCATGGTGTATCTTTTTAATGTAATGCTGGATGCAGTTTGCCAGTATTTTGTTGAGGATTGTACCATCTTTATTTAAAAGTGATAATGTTTGTTTTTAATTACATTTGTGGTAGGTATTGCAGATTGATTTGCTGTCTCTTCATTTCATCAGTCTCCTAGTATGTCTGTCTAATGCAGATATTGGAAACTAAAAGTTGCATTTTCTATATTTCTTCATAGCTAAGATCCTGGATGCTAATTGATTCCTAATAAAAAGATCCATCCCTATGAGACTGGCAAAAGCCCAAGTGACAATTAGGCCATTTTCTTGTTGACTGTTTTCTGCTCATAGCCAACGTCATGGCAATGTGAAGTTTTTCTGCATCGGCCTTGCAGTTTCTCTTCTCCAGTTTTTTACTTGTAAAGAGGTTGTTACCACATTTCAGGATCCAGGCACCAGTTTTGTGTATCACATTTGTGGAACTGATGGATTCCTGACATCTGGAATATGACCATGGTGATAGGATCTGCATCTCAATAGTGGTGACTTCAGTGGTAGAAGCTGCCTTGGCTGGAACTTCCCAGGGTTTAGTGGTCATTCCTGAAGTTCCAGAATGAACTGCATTACTCCAGCCCTTCCAAGGATTTTGTAGGGACTTATTCCCTTTGATGAAATCCCTTTCTAAATAAATGTGGAGAGCTTTGTTGTTTTCTATTTCCTACCTAGAAATTTGGTAAAGCATTTTAAAATAATCTCGCTAGACATTCCTCAAAGTCTCCTGTCTGCTCAAAGTGAATTATAGAATCCAACAAAGTGTAGGCTGCTTGGTTTGAAGATGGACACCTCTTTGAGATGTAGCCAATCAGATTCCTTCTCCCAGAAGACTTTGGCTTTAGCTGAACCATGATTTTCTTACAGTTGCAAGAATGGAAAGAATGTACAACAGAGTGAACGCTGCAAGTCTCACTCAGGCAGTCAGTTGAGAGGAATCTCCCTTCCCTCTGTGACAATTCACCCCCTACATCCCAAAGGTAATTTTTCATTGATGCATTCATATCCTTGAGGCTATTCACCTTCACTTGAAACCTGAACAATAAGGAATCCAGTATATAAAGATGTTTTATAGTTACCAAAGAGATATGGAAATCAGAGATGGAAAACTATATTCATCAATCTATTTTTTATAATTAGACTTTATCATATTCATTATGAAATGCTTTATTTACTTTTTTTTTGCTCTAGTCAAAATAAAGGGATACCAAAATCAGGGGTGAGTAGACTTCACTTGATGATAAAGGAATAAATACATTGTGATAACTTTCCTGTATATTTGTTTTCTGTTCACTAGTGATAATTTTAATGGAGGTGGTAGTATATTACTTACATAAACAAAATACCCAGTGATCAGGAGTTCATATTTTAACATTATTACTAAGTTCTTCAATAATAAACTGTGGCCAAAAGGCATTTGGAGCCATAAAATGTGTGCCATTTAATGAAATTAAAACTCTGGCTTGCCAGAGTATTATACACAATGACACATTGCTTGAAGGAAGTCCAGTTATCTAGGAAAAAAACAAATGCTGCTGGGAAATAAATCTTGGTTTCAGATTTCAGCTGCAGTTTTGTACAATATTGCACCTAAGGGTGAGAAACAAATGTGTTAAATGAATTTGTATATACATTCCATGATTTTCCAACAGTATTGTAATTAAAACTATAAAACATTGCCTTTAGCAAACAGCTTTTGTGGGAATTCTCTCACACAGCCTTAGGCATGGCAGCTACATTTTGTCTGTCATTTCCTCTGACAATGACTGCAATTGTCTACTGAGAAAAAGCAGAAGGTAATTTTTTATATAGAACTGTTTACAAGAAAGAGAAATATTATCAGAATTCTCTCACCCTGATTAGCTCCTGAAAAATAGAGACACACTGAAGACCCCAAACTAGAGTTTCCTTCATAGACCAGAGAAAAACAATCCCTTTGTTTTGAATGGAACTGCTGAGAGTCTGACGGTCACTGGTCAGAGTCTCAGCATACCATAAATCATACATGCACTTGAATGAATTCTAATATAAGTGGGTGATTTAGTTGAATCTTTACATTGTCAATATCTCTGTAAATATTTTTGTGCTTTATCCTTGATGTGATTGTATTTATTTCAACTGTAGAAGACAGAATGCACTCACATCCTTCTCCAACACTAATACCCCATATTCAACCCTTGATGAGATAGTGGGAGCCAACTCTCCCAAGCTCGTGCATATGTTCTCTACCAGATTTGTGTCTCCTCCTACCCTGCATGCATGGTGCTCCTTCTCAGACTCTTCCATTAGCTCTTTCCCTTCTTTATAATACTTAACCAGCAGCGTTTTCCAGGGCTCATGTCTTGTGCTTCTTCTCTTCTTCATCCACACTCATACTTTGGGTCATTTTGCCCAGTCCCATGGCTTTTTTCTAGCCTATGATCACCAAATTAATATAACCAACCCCAATCTTCTATATGCTTGCCTAGTTATCATGGCAGATAAATTTTAACATGTCTGAAAAAGAATTCCTGATCTGTATCTCCAGACTCACTCACTTCCTCCTGCATGTTTGCCATTGTTTTGCTAAGATACTCGGAAATACACCCAGAATCTAGGAACTTCTCATTGCACCATCATTGCTGCTCTTTTCAAGTGGCTGTCATGTCTACAAAGACCATTACAATGTGTCCCGCTTGACCTCATTCCTTCCACTCACTGCACCACCCTGCTTATAATCCTCATCCTCATATCTATTCTCCATCCAGTTTTAAAATGTTTATCAGAGCACATACAACTCAAATCTTTCCAATGATGTCCATAGCATTCAGTATAATTAGAAGTCTTCTTCATGGCCTGAAAGATCTTCTATAGCCTGAACTGTGACTATCTGTGTGGCCTGGTCTCCTGCAAAATCTCCCAGCTTACCCACTCCCAGCCCCACTGAAAGGTTGGTTGTTTCTTGAGCACTAAGCTTGTTTTTCAGCCTTTCCATCTGCTGTCCTGCTTGAAAAGACCATGCCTGATTATCCAATCTAAATAGTATAGGAAACTCTGTTCTTACTCTCCTTTTCTTTGTCTTTATATCACTTAGGAATTCCTCTTCCAGAGGAATTTTCTTCTATATTATTATGATGATCATTTGTGATATTGCTCAATTACCTGTCTACCTCAACAGTATATAAGTTCCAAAAATATGTATGCTTTGTCTGGGTTGTCACTATGTATTCATGTTTAGATCGCAGACTGGTAAATAATAGATGCTCAAACATTATATATTAAACAAACAATTAAATTTTCCATTTTACCCCCTCCTTAAACCAGTCTCCTCCTGAGTATAGCAACATCAGAACACAAATTTAACCCTGTCTTCAAAGAAACGATCATTAATCCTTACTCACGTACTCTGAACAAATCTCATTCCCAAAGTCCCCACAGACATATCACTTTGAACTTCACTCTCCTTCTGGCTGTCTTCAGTGTATCAAATACTTAACACTAATTAATGATTATAACTTTAAGAAATAAATTATTTTTACTCTGAGATTATAGATTCTGTCTGAAGGTAAAAAACAAAATAATTTTAATAAGGGTAATGGTTTCACAAAGAAGACATAGCTTTAATCAAAATAATTTTGTCCATATGATTTTCCTATATTATTTTCTCTTTCCTCTTTAGCTGAACATGCATGTATATTTGTCTTCACTGCAGTTATATATAAAGTGAAATAAACAAAGGGAAAATCTGTTATCATCAGTGGCTTTAAAATTAATATGTTGTTTTTACATGGTTTTGTGTCCACCATTTTTACTGTTTAGAGTCTGGTACCCGCATGTATACCAAAATAAAGACAGCGTGCTTCATTCACATTTGCACTCCTCAGAACTCAACACAGTGCATTTGATTTTGTTAACATTTTTTAATTGAATTCATTTGACTTGCTCATAATGTAATGGAATCTTAAACATCACTAAATATTTATTACAATTCTATTGTACTTATGACAGAAGCTGTTTACTTAAGGTTTACTTCTTTTTTTTATTTTTTAGAGAGAGGGGAAGGTAGAGAGAAAGAGAAGGAGAGAACAGTCAATGTGTGGTTGCCTCTCACGTGGCCCCCACTGGGGACCTGACTCACAACCCAGGCATGTGTCCTGACTGGGAATCAAACCAGAGACCCTTTGGTTCTCAGCCCGCGCTCAATCCACTGAGCTGCACCAGCCAGGGAAGGTTTACTTCTTAATACTTGTTTTGGACTGCCTGAATCATTTTCATAACAATATAGGTCAGTGCACAAGGGATTTTGGAGGTTTGGTTTCTCTTTAGACAGTTCAGCTCCACCATGTTTTCTTGTCAATGAGCTGCCAAACACATAGAAAATTAATGTATTTTTATTACAGTTAAAATACAATTTCTATCACTTCTACAGTGATTTTCAGTTTACAAATAGTCACAGACAACACTTAACTTGACAGTATCCAAGGACAGTACCACTTCAGGTTCAGCCATGTTCTCTCCAAACAGTCTCTGGAAAAACAGTGTCTGATAAGCTCAGCAACTTCCTCAAGGTTATCTACAGGAGGAGAGGCAGAATCAAAATTTTAAGTTTAGTCCAATTGATTACAAATTCAAAGCTATCATTTTGTAATAGTTTAGGAGAAACTATATTAACCTTTTTTTCCCTCCATAGCTGTCTTTCTCCTCTAGTTAGATTATAATGAGGTACTAATATTTAAAATAAAATTTTAAAACTCTTAGTATGATTAAAATTGAGTTCTCCACCAAATCCTTCCTTGTATGAGTACATAGTTGGAAAGCAGTCCCTCAGAGAATTAATATTTTTCTTTGGAGAAGCCCGTATAGAAGTATGAGTGAAAAGCCCAATGTGCAGATTTGCATGTGATTATAAACTTTGCTGACAGATGCTTAACTGTGTTCACCCTTGTACTAAATTGAGCATATTATATGCCTATCCATCATAGTGGTGTTTCTTTTCTAAGTTATATTGGTTATGGTAATTGATCCATCAATAAGCCAGAAAAAAATAAGAAATAAAAAATATTAAAACAGTCTGCAGACATTCATATATTTTTAAATGGCAGAGATGAATTATAAGCATAGTTTCTCCCATCAAACAGCAACATGTGGGATTAGGTTCCTTGACATGTCTGAACTTTAATCACAGGAAATAATTAGAAATTGCTCACTCTAATAACTTCTGTGCAATTTGGAGTGTGTCATATATCAATGGAAACAGACCAAGAGAAGGGCAATGGAGATAAATTATATTAATAAAATGTTCATAATATTAGTAAAGGAATAATGATTCTTTTAAGTACAAATGTAAATGCAAAATTCTAATTATGACTTAACTTTTTCATACGTTGTAAGGTGATGAACCTCTACAATCTCTAGAAAGTTTTTCAGTAAATGTTTCAATATATTCATTGGAATGTTCGAAAATTTTTAAGACACAAGATTCTTACAGCATTACTCTTAAAGCAAGGTTCTTATAGGTATATTCTTGAAGGCTAGAGACTTCTCCATGAATCCACACTATTGGTTCTCAGTTTTGCTTGAACAACTGAATGACAGGAAATATTATCTGTTATTTATAGTCTCAGATGCCTTTCTCATGATGGTGTATTCCAAAGGGCTCTTTTCTTTTTCACGTGAATTTATTGGGGTGACACTCATTCGGTTTTAAGTGTGCAATTCAACAAAACATCATCTACACACTGCATCATCTGTCCATGGCCCCAAGCAAAGTCTCTTCCTATCCTTAATCCACCCCACCTCCCCTTATCCCCACCCAGGTGATAGCCAGAGGCAAATGGCTCTTTGCTGAGTGTTGTGATGGATGTGGTGCACAGTGTAAACTATTCTGCGTGACAAATGAGAAAAAATATCAGTGGGGTGGGAGGGGACGTTTAGAGAAAAATGACAGCAGGGGCTTCAGAATAGAGACTGTGATTGAGACTGTGCGTATGAATGGTAATATTTCTCCATGGTTTCCTCTAGAAAACCTTCAGTAAAACATAAATGGCTCTCTGTGCCACAGTAGCCCATGGTCAACATTGTGGCACTGAAATTACAAGTAGATGTGATGCTCCAGTAAGAATCAGAGTAAAGGAATATGCAACTGTGATTGGACAAGAATTTCCTCCTATGCTGACAATGCTCTAGCACCCTAGTTTATTAAAGTAGCATAAAGTTTCTGGGCTTTTCTGACCTGGCCAATTCCTCCTTCCACGACACACAGTGATACCGTACAATTACTGGTGTGCGCTCAGGAGGAACAGTGAGAGGCACTGGAGGACGGCCTGCCCTCCGTGTCCTCAACCGGAGGCACTTTGAATCTCTGTTCACAAAGCGATGGTAATGAGTCTCATCTAAGTCATCTCTCCGTATGATCCTCAAACCCGGTCCTGCCATTGTGGCCTGGCCTACTTTATACCCTTAGAGTGGGCATTCTCTGAAGAAGTACAAAAATGTGTGTCTCTGTTTCAGTTTTGGCACATAGGTAAAAACAGAGGATAGAACTGGTAATAGCCAAAATCTCAAGTGGAGCTGCAAGTAAGATGTGGAACATGTCAACAGCATTTCCAAAGCTCATTGTGGAAGCATTAAAAACAGAACTGTTAGGTAAGATTGATAGTAAACCAAGGGAGGGAGGAGGACGGAAACATGTCTCACCCGCTCACTCAGCAGTCCTGAGCCTGGTCTGATAAGGTTACTAAATGTTCCAACATCACAAGAAACACTATGTTGGAATGGGAGGAGGGGAGTCCTTGAAGTTTTATGTATTGTTTCCACTGTCTGAAAAAGAAAGCATTTGAAACTGTGTTTTCACCCCAAGGCCTAGAAGGGGGAAGAGGAGGGAGTCCACAGTATTCAAAGAAGCCCATAAATCACCTTTGGTTAATTGCCTGCCGCTGGTCACTATTTGCTTTGTGAGGGAGTCCCTAATGCTTACAGAAAAAAACCATGAATAACTTTGGGTAGCTGCCTCAACTTTAATTAACTGCCTCCTGTGTATGTATCTGTTTTACAACAAGATGAACAAGAGGAGTCTGAAGCAACATGAGGATTTAGGCTAACAGACCCCCACACATACCTGACTTTAGGTAGTCACATTCCCCCCCAAAAGCTGGCACCACCTTTGCACATTAATATGGAACTTCTTCACCCCCATCCCGCCGACTATATAAACCCTTGGAACAAAGGACCTGATGCTCTTGCCACCCCTGCTGTTGCCACCTTTTCTTTCCCTTGCCTCTTGCCACCCTTACCTTGCCATGCTCTGAACCTATGCCTTTCACCCTCACCTTGGCAAGGCCCATTCTCAGGAGCATGGATCAGTTATAAACCCTGCTTATATACTAATAGGCTTGCTGATCTGTAATTCTTTACTGCATTGGCAAGAAGAAGTAGAAGAATCGAGTCCCTCCTGTAACAGGGAAGGAAGGAAGCCTTGTTTATTAAACTGCCATAAAAAAAAACATAAAAAAAAACAAGAAAAAGCATACTTACAATTTATCTCTTTCTTTTGTGACACTTTAAAAAAAGGAAGAGGAAGGAAGAGGAAGAAAAAGGGGAGGAAAGGGGGATTAAGAAATCACTGATGTTTTAAACTTTTAAAATATTGTAGTACACAGCGCACTTGCCTTACATTTTAGAGGCTGATGACTTCCACGTTTTATCTCCACCTGAAATCCTTCTCCCGAACTCTAGACCCTTATATCCAGCTACCTACTCTATATCTACTCTGGAAGATTTAAGTGGGATCTCACAGTTAATAGTCCAAAACTAAACCCTGCATGTCTCTCCCTAAACATTCTGACCCACATGGTCAATGAAGAATGCAAGTTTGGGGTGCCCCCTACCACTCCAGTGTCAAAACAATATAAGGTAAGTCGTTGTATTGACATGGAGAGAGAGAGTGCATGCTTTGCTTTCTTTCCTTTCTTTTTTCTCTTTTTATTTTTTCTTTTCACTATTTTTATATTTCACTGAGAAATAAGTTGGCCTATGTGTAGATTCTCTTATAACAGCAAGTGATCCCAGTGGTATGTATGAGCTCTCTGAGGTTGGGAATTTGGTAAGATTCGTTCACCGTTGTGTTGCTAATCCCTAAGTAGTAACTGCATTCTCAATCAGCATTTAATGAGAGCTAAATGTTAGTTGAATCCACATATTTTTAAAATATATTTACAAATTGTATTCTGTGGTCACTGGGATATCTGTTGGATAAGGACTGAATGAATATCTAAGATATCCTAAGTTTGACATATTTTCATTGAAAAGCATTTAAATTACATAGTAGTGTTATGAAATGAACTTTTATATGTTTGTATTAATATTTATTTCTGACTTTGTTAAATTATTAAGATATTATTTAAAATTATGACAGTACACTTTCTGAGAGAAATGGCAGCATAGAAAATAGGTTGAAAAAAATTTCACAGGTTTTAAGATAAAAACGTTGGCACCTTTTAAAAATACCTTTTATTAATAAATTTTATAGCCACCAGTAGTGCAAATTAATAAATATTAATTCAGTTGCTCATTACTTTCATTTTTTTAACAAGGCAAAATAATATTTTAGACATCCAAATGCCTGAATATTAAGGAATTAAATTCATAAAGGTTTGTAGCTAACCTGGTAAAGAAAAGTTGTAGGAAGTAAACCCAGGTGAGTAACACTCTTAGGGTAAGAATCACTTGGGATGTTAGGCTTATTTTGGGTTCCGGAAAAGCCATTGAGGATTCCTCTGTGCAGCATGGGGACAGAGGAGTCAGAACTCGGTGGAGAGCTAGACCCTGTGAGTTTTCCTGTGAATCATGATTACTTCATTTGGGAACAAATCTGAGTAAGAAGTAAATTCCAGTTTCAGTGCATCCATCCATTCTTAACTTGATATACACGTGAAGGCTATATTCATTGTCATTTAGAATACTGGCACAAAGCTTTTCATGGTAATCAGTGAAAGCAGAGAAATTTCTTGATATGTGAAAATCAAAATTGAATTTTCTTATGATCTTTGAACAAGTGAAAAATGATGAAAAAGTCAACTTTATATTGTTATGCCTTAATCTTTCTCTGATCCTATTTTTGTTAGATTTTATGTGCAGGTAAAGTATAAATAAATGCAAATAAAGTATTATCAACTAGTTCTATCAAGTTTATTAACCAAAATAGTAATTCCCCCCACCCCATCCTACTGATATTCTCCAGAGGCAATCACTTTCAACTCAGTTTATGTAGGACTTGCACCTTTTACTTCCAGACTTTCTGGTTACAAGATTTAGCTTTATTTTACCACTACTGCTCATTCCTGATAGTGCAGCTCTCATATCTGCATTCCTTTAGTATGGTTACCTTATAATTCTGATCAGATTGTTTTGTTATTTATGTAAAATTTTCTATATTAAACTAGCAAGAATTTGCCAATGTAATATAATTATTCTCCCTAAAAAGTTTTTATCTCTAATATTTATATTTGCCTTTTTTGTTTACTTATATTTTAAAAACATTTAAAACTAATTCATCCACAGACCATACTCTAATCGTTTATGCTTCCTCTCATGTAGCATAATTGTATACTTCAGACATTCTATGAGTATGATCTTGTCTCTTGGAATGCCTGTGTACATACAGTGCCAGTTTGAACTGGTTGTTCCCTAAGAACACTGCAGGGAACCTAGCCTCTTATTGTCCATCATAATCAATCAGAGAATTTTTATGAATAATCTCTGCAATTAGATCAGCTATTTCCTGAATTCTATTTCTTTTACTTTATTGAATTATGACTTTTTTAATTTCTTGGAGCATCTATTTTAGGAAATTCCTGAGAAAAAGCTCAATAAAGATAGTATTATAAACCTTGATGTCTGAAAGCCTTCCTAGTCCATCCTCATGTTTGATTGAAAGCATGGTTTGGCAAGAACTATAGGTTCTTCAAAGACTAAAAGACATTTAATAATTCTTTCCATCTTCTGATGTCATTATTTGTAATTCTAATATCTTTCTTATTTTTATTCCCTTAATTATATCAGTTTTTTACTTTGTTTTTCTTTGTTTCAAAAAGTTTATTCTTACTATGAAGTTCTGAAATTTAATAAGATGTTTTGTGATGGATATACTTTTATGCAGTATTGGGCATTCTAAGGGAATTTTCCATATGGAATGTGTTTATTTTTAGGATGACATATTGAAACAATTTTAGGATGTTTTCTTCTTTTCTCTATTGATTCTTTTGTATTTCTTCACTTTAGCTTTTCTCTTTTTTTGAAATTTGAAAAAATGTTTTATTAATTTCTTTGAAAAATGTGTATGATATGTGTCTTTAATGTGTGTATATGTATCTTTTCAACAGATTTTATTTGTTTACTGATACTTCTTTTCTTCCACTTTACTGAATAATTCATATATTCACCCATTTTGGAAAATCAACAATATAAAAATGTTTACCATGAAAAGCATTGCACCTTCACTTCCCACACGTATATCCTGTCTGAAACCATCAAAATCGATACTTGTATAAGTCCTACAGTGATTTCTATGAAAATTAACTGAAAATGTATTTTCCCTTTTTTCACACAAAAGGTAGAATATCACATCCTTCTTTGCTTTTCTCACTCAATAAAACTTGAATGCTTTTTGATAGTATGGTTCTTTATTCATTTTTTTAATGTACGATCATTTATTTAATGAGTCTTTTTTTCAATGGACCTTTGAATGATTCTCATACCTTTTTTCTGACAGTAATGCTATAATAAATAACCTAGTTCATCAGGCATTTAATGTATGGGCAAATATAAATATAAAATATGTTTAATGCATTAGCCAAGGTAAATTCACAAAAGTACAATGTCTAGGTCAAATGTTATACCAATTTGCAATTTTGATAGATAGTTCCAAAGCTAAACACTATATAGTCAGGTTGGAATTTTGTCAACTAACAGGTGAAGAAAAACATCCCAGTGTATGGTTATAAACATAATTTTATTGTAATGAAGACTATTTTTAATGTTTGAGAGACATGTATTTCTTTTTCTAATAAAAATTTTGGGTGACATTGGTTAATAAAAAGATATAGATTTCAAGTGCACAAATTCTATGATACCTCATCTGTATATTCCATTACATGTTTACCACCCAAATACATTATTTGCAAAGATATTTGTACCCCTATGTTCATTGCAGCATTAATCACAGTGTATTTCCTTTTCTATAAACTATCTTTTCATGCCCTTTGACAAATTTTATTGTCAGTTATTGTTTATTTGTTAGCACTTTCTTGGTTTTTATAAGTGTATATTAAATAATAGTTTTTTTTGTTTCTGACATGATTTTTAGGTTTTTTATTTCTCATAGTTCTGGACTTGGAAGTGTGAGATGAGGGTGCCAGTCTGGTCAAGTTCTGGTGAGAGCCCTCCCCCTGGCTCACAGATGACTGCCTTGTCATCACAGCCCCCCATGGTGGAAAGAGTGAGAAAGTTCCCCTGCTTCCACCATCTGCAGCCATTGAGATAGAATCTGCCAGCATTCTCCACTCTTTCCTCACTCCCCCTCTACTCAATGGAAGGATTCACTGTGCACAGCACCCACTTATGGAGTATAGTTATTCTCCACCTGTCAGTTCAGGTCAGGCTGCTATAAGCAAACTACCACGGACTGGGTGATTTAAGCAACAAGGGAAACTTACTCGTCATGGCCTTGGATGCTGAAAGTTGGAGATGAGGGTAGTGGCATGGCGGGGTTCTGGTGAGAGCTCTCTTTCAGGTTGCAGGTAGCCTATTTCCCACTGTTTTCTCTCAAGGCAGAAAGAGCTAGCTTTTGGTTTCTTCACATACAGACACTAATCCCATTCTTGAAGGTTCTACCCTCCTGATGTTAACACCTCCCAAATATCCCACCACCAAATACCATCACATTGAGATTAGGGTGTCACCATATGGAACCCCCAAATGGGGGAACATTTAGTCCATAACACTATCTCCTGCCTGGTATGCATCTACAAAAATTAGGACTTATTTTTCATGAGAAACCTTTCATACTGCTTTTATCCACCTACATAATCTTTGTTGCATCTACTTTGTTGTATTTCTTTTGTTCTCTATGTTAAGCATAAAAGCTTGTCTTTTAAGTATTATGATCCTTGGCTTTCTGCAAATAAGAAATAGTTAGAAAAATGAAAAAAAAACTAATTATAAGCTTTGTGTGTGAGATGAGGTTTATTGACTGTGGGCTTCACTCTTCATGGTTACCTTAATAGATAACCCTGTGTCAGTATCATTGGTTCTCTTTGGTTGCTTGTTTAACGCTACTTTGGATGGTCAGATTCTGCAGTCAGGAATTACATGTACAGTCTCCTACTTAAATGGCAGAGTAAGCATGGCTTTCAGTTTGGTGAGTTTCTGAGCTGAAAATCTGAAGAAAATTGGGAATGAATGTAATGTTGGCGGTCGTCATGACTTAAATTCTATGAGACTCAAATGCTCTGTCTTCCGCAGCACTGTCTCCGGAGATCTCTCACCCTGATATGTAGAAGGGGATGAAACCTGTGGGTCAAACTGCCCCGCTCATTTTCCATCTCTTATTCAGACCTCAGCTATATATTAATTTAACTATTAAGCAAAAAAATCCATCAAACCTATAGATCTGCTTTCATCTCCACTTCCCAAAGCACATGGTTTCAGGAATCTGGAGCCTTTTGCTGGTTTTGAACTGATGACTTTTCTTTTTTCCCTTATTTCTCCCAAGCAGGTTTAGTATTCAACATTCTTAGTTATATCAACCAGTTTTTTATTTGTTTGCTTGTTTCTAGATTTTAAAGTGTTGTTGTTATAAGTTCTTGATCTCTTCGTCTTAGGGTATTTATGGCTTTAAAAATCCATATACTGTTATGTTAGTGAAACTTTGGGAACAGATAAAGGTAAACACATGTGTACTTTCATTTTAATTAGCTATGTTTTAGCTTTATATAGATATAATGAAATTGAGAATATTATTCTCTATTAATATTTTATAATACATATTTTAAGTGCCATCAGTAAAAGGAGGAAAAGGCCCTGGCTGGGGTGGCTCAGTGAATTGAGCTCTGGCCTGTGAATCAAAGGGTCACTGGTTGGATTCCCAGTCAGGGCACATGCCTGGGTTGTGGGCCAAGTCCCCAGTAGGGGGTGCACTACAGGCAACCACATGTGGATGTTTCTCTCCCTCTCTTTCTCCCTTCCTTCCCCTCTCTAAAATAAAAGTAAATAAAACCTTTAAAAAAAAGTAAAATAAATAAAGGGAGGAGAGGGAGCATGGAGATGTCTGACCCTGCCACTCTCTGGCAGTGACCCAGTGCTGCCAATCATTGCATGCTGCTGTCTGGGGGCTGCGTTCAGCCAGGAAGCCTTGAAGTCTCTTTGGGGCTCGGAACAGGCTGGAACTTTGATGTAAAAGGAGTGCAGCAAGACATGAGAACAGTATAGAGTAAAAAAAAACGAGTAATTACAAAAACAAGTGAAAATTGAGAAGTTGTCATAAGTGGGAACATCGGGGAATGGTGCATGTAAGGGTTTATGAATAGTTTCTTTGATTTGTTTAGATGAAAAGTTACCTATTTAGTGTCCTCAGATTGTCTCTTTAATAAATCAAGTGTCACTTTTCGTTGTTCATCAGGATACTTGGAATCATATTTATGTGTCTTTTTAAGTGACTTTGTTGAGATTGGCCTATATTGTCTTATTTTCTAGTCAAGTAATGCCTACATTTTAATAATACACTTGCTTCTCCCAAATTTTTTATTAACAACCTATATTAAAAACACCAATAAAACTGTAACCAGAGTGGCTCAGAGAATTGGACATCATCCTGCAAATTAAAAGGTCACTGGTTTGATTCCCAGTTGGGGAATCACTTGTCTGCCTTGCAGGTTCCGTGCCTAGTGGGGGCCCACGCGAGAGGCAGCCCACTGATGTTCCTCTCTCACATGGATGTTCCCCTCCCTCCCTCTCTCCCTCCCTTCCCCTGTTTCTAAATACATAAATGAATAAATAAATAATCTTAAAAACCACAGACATATTCACATACTATATCTGCAGACATAACATAAAATTCAAAACAGGTAACACATAGGCAGGAAAAACATCTGGCTGACATTGTAAATCCTTGTTTTGAGGAACACAGGCTCCATGCTCTCATTTCTGGGTGAAGGAGTCATGGTGCTCAAGAAAATGGCATGGTGAAAAAGGAGAAGCAGATGTACTTTTGAAGAATATGAAAAGAGTTCACGGGCACTATGTTAGTTTCTTATTGTTGCTATAACCAATTACCCACGAACACATTGGCTTAGAACAACACAAGGTCTTATCTGAAAGCTCTGGAGGTAGGTCCAGGGCCCTAAAATCAAGGTGTCAGCAAAGCTGCCTTCCTTCTGCAGGCTTCAGAGGGGAATCAGTTTCCTTCTCCTTTTCAGCGTCTGGAAGCCACCTGCAGTTGTCAGTTGTGGTCTCACCGTCTTCCAAGCTGCAGCGTAGCACCTTAAACCTCTCTTTCTGACTCTGACCTCCTTCTTCCTATTTTAAAAACCTTTGCGATTACATTGGATCCCAAAATAAACCAGGATTATCTCTTTACCTGAAAATACCTAGCTTCATCAAATGTGCAGAGTCCCATTTTGCCATTTAAGATGATGTATTTACAGATTTCAGTGCCTGGGGATTTCTGGTGAAGGGAGAAGACATTCATCTACACATCACAGATACATAAAAAGGTGAAAACCTAATTAAGCCTAGGGAGAAGAAGGATACATTTTATGTAAGCACATATCATTTAATTTCACCCTGTCACTTACCTGCATATTGCTTTGTTTATTAGTAAAATCATTAAACCATAACAAGCAGAGCAGGGAGAGGACTGGACCGGGAAAACAGAAAGGGCGTGACTAAAGGAGACACTGCGGCAGGAAAGGGCAGTATGTGGTTGAGTGTGCACACACATGTGCTGTGTGGTGTGTGTGTCTATGTGTCTGCTGTGTTTTAAGGGTGATGTTGGTGGAGGTTTGCAGAGGGTTTTCATCGGGGAATAGAGCATGCTGACTCTACAGAAAGATAAAATTCTGCTGTTGTGGAGCATTACTTTGATTCATGTACTGAGTTATAAAAATACTGGGAACATGTCAAAGCAATTTCCCTCTTCCAAACAAATGTGAATTACAAAAAATAAGCACATGAGAAAGTTTACAACATAACTCCTAACAAAAGCTTTAAATAAGACAGTACTGGGAAACCTTGACTAGGATATGTTGATTTAATATAATACACGTAGGAGTTGTAATATTGTATATAATTTAACTTGATGTATGAGAATCTTAGGAATATTTATGAGTGATTTGAAATAGTAATTACTCTTATAACAATCATTCTGAAGGTATTATGGGCTAAAGTACTTTTAACAATAAAGTCTTTATAACACCTCATCATTTAGAATGGTAATTGCTGAATTGTTCTGACTTGGCAAATACATGAGTGTGAACAATTTGCTAAGATGAAAAGAATATTCGGCAGTAATTTTCACTGAGGTAGAGTCTTGCATTCAAAATAAATATAGACTTTCTTTAATTAATTTCAATAAAAACTAAATTATTGAAATAATTCTAAGGCTTTTTCCAATACTCACACAGAAGTAGAAAATAATAGAAGAATATTTACATTTTCCTATGCTTGCTTAAAAGAGTAAGTATTTTTATTGGGAATCTTTATATATTCCTCATGTTCAGAGATAAATGTACATAAATATAGACACTAGTCACAGGGCAGAATGTAACGTGTGCTCATCACAGGAGTGGAGGAGGAGGAAGTCAGGGTCCACATTTCATTTCAGTTTCAAAATGTGCGCACAGAAAACTTGTCACTTGTTCTCCTTAGTCATTTGTATTCCTTATTTATACTGCAAGCAGCCAAATAAATGCAGACATTTCTTTCTGAACTGTTCCTCAAAAGAGAGAAAACCTATAAATTAATTATATTGTTTATAGTGGTGGCATAATCCAACTGGTGAAAGTAAAACATTTTCAGTGTGATGCAGACACGAAATTCACTGTGCGACACTAACCAATAATGTTATATTTTTGGCATTTACTAAGGCATTCAGGTATGATGCACCAAAACACTGTTGCACCAAACACTGCTGTTGATGTAGGAGTGAACCAACTGCTGGTGCTGGGAGATTGTTCGCTGGGCTGGTGGAGTTGTGGGTGTCAACTTCCTCCCTTGGTCACACGAAGCTATTTAAATATATTCTCTTCTGTACAAAATATTGCGTTCCCACTTTCTTTTCTTCCTCAGTAATTAGGACTATGTTATCAGTTTATCCTGATAAACTGATCTTTATTGTTATGTTTCTCTTTGAATAGTGCTGCACTATATTGTTGTCTTGCATTACTTTTTCTGTTTTCTTGGGTTTTACTCTGATTTTTCTCTCTCCAATAGCAGCCATTTTAATATGCTATTAATATTGATGTTACTAATATTTTAGATATAAAGTATTTTCTTAAATATGTATGTAACTTTATAAAATATGTCATTTTATTCACCAGTGTGTGCTTTCTGCTTTTCTACTATTTGAATTAGTTTAAAGACATTGTTCTGTTCAAGATTTCCACTTTTTCAATTTTGGCACTTTATCATACTTCTAGTAGTTAATTTCTCTGGTCTATGTTTTGAAATTCACTGATATATAATATTGATGTGTTATTTTTAAAATTATTTTAATACTAACTGTATTATTTTTTGTTTTCATTATTAGCATTATTTTTATTTTTCTCTTATGTTTTATTGTGTCCTAGAAGATTTTCTATGTTGTTGATTTTTCCAAAGATTTGGGTTTTTAATCTTCTTCTATCTATATGTATAATTAATTTCTGTTCATATTTATAATTTCTTTTCTTTGTACTCTCCTGGCTGTATTTGTTGCTCTCTCCCTAACTTCTTGAATTGAGCATTAATTTATTTTTAGTTATTTCATTTATTTTGATAAATGAGCTTAAACTTACAAACATGCATTTATGGATTACTTCAGCTACATTCTATGCATTTAGTTTGAGTGTTTTCCTTCTAATAGATTTCTGAGTGTTTTGTAATTTTTATATTTCCTATTCAGTATGTTTACTTATTGGTTAGCTTGTAAAATATGTAGTTACTTTTTAGCTATTATTTTTTATTTCAAGTTTAATTACGTAGGGTAGGAATACAAAGCCTGTTTTGTTAAAATTTTAGAATTCATGGACTTTTATTTTTGAACTAGATTATCACTGTTTTTTACTTTTTTTGACATATATGCTGCATGTACTTGGAGCTCTGTCAATTAAATGTAAAGTTTTTATACATACATTCACATGTAAAACATATACTTGTATGCAATCTTATTAATTGTGATTTTAAAGAATAGCATAATTTTATTTAATATTTTTCTTCATAATCTTTCATTTTCTGAGAGAAATGTACTTAAAAATCTAAACACAAATGTGCATTTATTTATTTCTCCCTATGGATTTTTTAAGTTGCTGTATAATTGTTTGGAAGCTCTATCATTATGTATACATAAACTTGATCACTGCATTTGATTAAATTTGATATTCTTTTACTAGCATATAATTCTTTTGTACCTAATGGTACTTTCTCTTAATTTTTACATGATGTCATGTGAAAGTTTTACTTGCTCTTTCTTATGATGCATAATGCTCTGTGAATCTTTTTCTTTTCCTTTGTTTTCATCCTTTCTTTACCATTTTTGTATGTTTTTATAGCACACATTGCTGGAATAGTTTTAAAAGGTCTCTTCTGTTCTGAGAACCTAGTTTTGATAAGTGATTTTAACATATACATATGCTATATATGTTATATATATATATATCAAATATATTATATTGGAATATTTATTCTGTCTTATTATTTCATTTCTATTTACTATAATTTTAAAACCCTTATTTAGTCCCATCTTTCCTTGCACTGGTTAGATTGAAGTTTCCTCTTCTGTTTTAAAGATAATAATGTCCAATTGAAATGTTTCGGCTGATTATCTGTCACTAAGACACACAGTAATGTCTACATGTTTCTTCAAATTATCTTCCATGTTTCTTCAAATTATCAATATTTTGACCTTCAGACAAAATAAATACATGTTTTAAAACACTTTCTTTGGTCTCTTACCTTGGGTCATATTTTCTTCTGTAGGATTTTCAGAGGCAGGCTAGATAATAAAACTACATTCTGTGCTAGTTTGTTATTTTCCCAGCACTGAAAATCTCTAAGGTCACTCTAAAATTCAAGTCATCAGAAGCCTTTAAACAAACACACATACCAACAAAACAATAAGCAAGTATATAATGTCTTATTAAAATTCTTTATTAAAAAATAATTGGATTTGAACAACGAATATAGGGATATATTTTCCAGAACATGCATGCATGAAATCACATCTGCTAATAGTGAAAGAAGGCTAGATTCTTAAAATTGTGATTCACAATATATTTTCATTACAATTTAAATTCACCATCTTATTTTATCCTTAATCAATTAAGGGTAAATAAAATGAAAACTCAGACAAAAATGTGAAAGAGCCTTTTCTAGGAAATCCACAACCTACTGGACATACACATGACCTGGACACACAGAAGAGGGTGCTCAGGACGGCAACTCTGGCCTACTCCTCAGTGGCGAAGTCTGTCCCTCTGACAGGCAGTGGCATCAGTATCCTTCCCCTCCAGTGCTCACCATAGATTTCTTTCACGTGACATGAATCTTCTTAAGTATTAGAACTACTTATATTATGCTAGTGAGTGACACAAATGTAGAATAAAGTCATTCACAATGAGACAATCCAGATAATCTATGAACTAGTATTTTAAAAGGATATCTCTAAATTATTGTTAATAGTCCATAAAAGTAGCACTGTATTATCTTGATTAATGTAAAAATTTACTGTCCTGTGCTTTGTAAACAAACAAGCTAAAAAATTCATCTAGTGTAGCTTTCTTTAATTTATTGTTTTGTGGTGCATTAATTAATTTTGTTGCATATGTTTAATTCCTTTCTGGTTAGTATTACCTCTTTTCTCTTATTCTCCTCCCACTCTCTTCATCTGAGGTATGCTCCTATTTCTTTTCTAGCCTCTCCAGAAAACAGTTAAATACATAGTCCACTCTCTGGCCACCGTGGACTGGGGTTGAGGTGTGTGGTTACCAAGGACTAACCACGGTTCTTCTCTGGGATTGTAGGACTGAGAGTTAGAAGAAGTCAGTCTTCTGGTGGCAGAAACAATGGCATATGAGGTTCTCAAAGTGTCTGTGGCCATGTTTCCTGCCATGTGCAGAAATTGTGGAGAACAAAACTAATGTACTTTAAAGAGAGAGAAGGGGAGGGAGGACAGGAGGAAGGGAAAAGATAGACAGAGAGAGAGAGTGAGAGAGAGAGAAGAAGGAGAAAATGTGTTTGTGGGTGAGAGGCTCTCCTATCAATGTTCTGGTTGGTCCCTGGTTTTCATAATTTCCAAAAGTCCACCAGTCTTTCCACCTTTCTTATAGTTTATCTGTTCATCACTCCCATAGTCCCTGTAGAGCAATATATTTTTTTTATTCCCTAAGCTAGGTTGAGTTCAGTTTCTGTTGCTTGCAGTCACACTTTCCTGCCTCATATATGCTTAATTTTCATGCTGCAGAAATTTCAAACATCTAATTATGTGACATTTCATACAGGAAAATGACGGTCATAGCTAAGGAGAAACAGGAAGTGGAGATTTTCTTGTTAACTAATTTGAGTGATAGCCCAACTAAATTGTCAGCTATTTCATGTAAGTGATCGTCAATCTATGGGTCGAACACGAATTTCACAAGGAAAGTAAGAAATCTCTAAAAACCATAACCGTTTTTTAAACAAATTAGCAGACATGCAAACAAACTGTGCTTGGGTGTGTGTAGTGCATCTGAAGGACTTGATACTCTTCTTATTAACAATTGTTGAAGATTCTGATTCTGACTTGCAATCACGAATCTAATGCAGCTTTCCACTTAGTGGGAGAACATATTACACTTTTCTGTGCCTTGTTATTCTCCACTATTCAATGGCAACAATCAGAGCATCTTCCTAGTATATCTGTGAGACTTAAAGACCAGTCGGATAAATGGGTATATTGATAGATAGATAGAGACATGGATATGAATATATATACATTTATATCAATTAGAATAATGACTCGGAGCATAACGTGCTATAAAATATTTATTATTTTTTGAAAACTGCTAAATGCTAGTTTCTGTATTTTCCTCCTATGACAGGAGCTATATGAGTATGGAAAAACTCCTATTCTCTTTTCCTAAATCACATTTAGAATTCTTATAATAATTCTGTCCTCAACTGTACCCTAATACCACTATCTGAAGTAAAACTTTTTCACAAAACAACAAAACAACATTGGTAATAAGCACCAAAATTACCATATTTTGGCATGTGTAATGGACACTATTTTGCCCAAATTTTTGAGGGAAAAATAAGGATGCATACTATATGTAGGTATAATGATTACATACCATGGGTATAATAATAGGCATAATCCCATGTATAAAGCCCACAAAATATGGGTGTGCGTCATACATGCCAAAGTATAGTACTTATTTGTGAAGGTTATTTCAAGGTATTTATTCATTTTACTTTTAACTTGATTTTTTCATATTTTCTTGTATCAGCACTTGTGTGACTTGTATGATTTATTTTCTAATATAATGTATATCATATAAGATATATAATTTGTTTTGTAAAACTACAGAAGATGGGGTCCACATGCTTAGCTTTCAGTGCATACAGAAATCATGGACATTTAATACAGAACTGAATAACGAAAACAGGTTAGTGCTAGTGATTACATTTCTTAAACCAAATTGAGAGTAAATCAATAGACCTGCAAATTCACTTAATATGCTATTTAAGGTTAATTTACTTTGAAATGCTCTAAACTTAAGTAACATTATAACACCATTTTAGAAGGTCATCTGAGTCTCAGAACATTCATTTTGTATTGATACAAATCATTATATATTACTTTCTATCTAATTAAAATGTATTGAACACAATATAAAAAGATTTAGGTCTTATCATTATATAGAATTTTATTAATTTTACAAGGTTTAAATAGGAGTGTTTGTGTATGTGCTTACCTGTGAGTGCATATATCCAAAACACAATTTTATGTTATTCCAATATGCACATTTATATCTCAAGGACATGCCTTTCTATGAACTCATTTTAATAAGTTCAACACAAATACAGTTATAGAAAACATTAAATATTTTTAAAGATTTTATTTATTTATTTTTAGGCAGAGGGAAAGGGAAGGAGAAATGGAGGGAAACATTAATGTGTGGTTGGCTCCCATGTGCCCCCCCACTGGGGACCTGACCTGCTCGCTACCCAGGCAGGTGCCCTGACTGGGAACTGAACCAGAGACCCTTTGGTTCTCAGTAAGCCACATCCGCCAAGGCCATCAAATTTTTTTTAATGGATGAAAACAAAAGTTAAATAGAACAAAAAGAACTAGGTGAAAAAACCTTTGGAGGAGGGAAAAAGAAGTAGACCCAAGGGAAATTCAACAAACCTCCAGCAGCTTGTGTCGTGATTAAGGTTCCAGGGTTTGGAGAGGAGCCTTAGCTATCAGGATAATGAATGATATGATTGTGTCATTCTCCATGTAAGATAAGACTTACAGCAAGTTTTGAACATGAAAATATGTGACTAGAGAAAATTTCATAAAAAGACTGAACAGTCCAGATCTGCGCCACATAGGTTTAAGCTCAGAAGCCCCCTTGGGAAAGACAGTCTATTTTTAGCCCAAACAGGCACATCTTCTCACTCCATATTCTTCGTGCAGAAGCCTCAAAGACCCTTTGATCCTCTTTGTATAAGTAAGTAGTTTCAAGTCTCCATCTTATTAACCATATATTCCTCATTTGTTTCCTTTAAAACTTTGAAAGAGGTTTTAGCTATATATAATCTGATCATTTTAGCCTGAAGTAGTATTAGCACATGAGAGGAGAACTACAAATTTTCCTTTTCCTTTAAAAATCACAGAATCTTTAGTAAATTGTAAAAAAAAAATAAGTTACAATATCCTTACCCAGTTAGAGTTTAAAAAAATTTCCCCAATGTACTTGACATATCTGTCACATTCCATGTGGGAGGAAGTAGAAGAAGGTCCACAGACCCGCATTTAAGCACTGCCCGTGAAGCTAATGTACAGGCTGGGAGTGAGGATAAGTGATGTGTGTAGAGCAATGAGAATAAGCCCAAATACTAAATTATGTATTTGTTGCCGCTAAGCCATCAAGTCCAAACTATCTGGTGTGCTTATAAATTTTAAACTTCACTTGCAGGAAAGAAAGTGCTTCTAATAACTCTGGCTTCATGGTGAAATTATGCTTTAGAAACATGATTTCAATATGTACTTACTTTTGACCCTACATAAGAGAATAATCTTTCTGTATCCTGGGATAAATATTTCCTGAGTATTAAGTATTTAAAGTACTATATTTCTTGGGGACATGAAAGGGTAGAGGAGTGTCAACTGTTCTACAATATTTTCACATGAATGTTTAGTCCTCCTTTCATCATTAAATTAGAAATTGACATGGGGATTAGTGCATTTAAAATTTAACTGGCACAGATATGGAGATGGTGGGGAAATGCAGGAACAAATGGTTGAAAGGGAAAGAGAAGAGATATTACTTCCAGGTAACTTAGATCTAACTCTCCTTCTAGGATGTGGATTTTTAATTAAAAAAATATGGGGCAGGGGAGAGCTAGGGGGTGAAGAAGACACTATTTAATTTGTACACTCCTAACAGTCATATTGAAATCTCCTCAAAATGCATTAACTGTCAGTCTGCCTCCAGCGTCAAAACAGGCTTGCTTATCAAAGTTTATTTTTGTATGTTTTGGTGTTTTGAAATGCAAAATTCATTTTACTATGAAAATATTATATTGAATTATAATGTTAAAAGTGACAATTTTTTAAGACAGGAAGCATATATCTTCTTTAATCTGCTTTGTAGTTTAATGGTGGGACTAAAGAAGACTATCGATTCTGAACTTGGGTAAAATCTATAAAATTAATTCTATGAAAAGTGCTAACCTGATCATTGAAAGACATATCTTCCCCACTGACTTGCCAGTGAGACATCTAGAACTGGTAGTTTCAGTGAATGATCTATAGATTTATTTAATCTATAGATTTGTATGTTTAAAGTGATTTAGAAGTACAAGCAAGTGTAAATGAATCAACTAGAAAGCAATTCATGAAATTTCTTCCTGCTACTCTGTTTCCCATCAAGATAATGGCATTTTCAGTTGGCACCACTGAGTAACCACAAACATTACCCACAGTTCACAGGTAAAAAAAAAAAAAAAACTTCCAGTGATGAAGGATTTACCAAAGATCATGCAACTAGTAACTGACAGGTCATGGGATCAGGGCCAGCTACATAATTTGAGGGACTCAGTGGAAAGTAAAAATGCAATACCCCTTGTTCAAAACCCTGGAAAAGGAATATTTCCTTTGTTCCACAGTCTGTCTCCCCAGCTGTCATGTTGCTTTTGATTTCACGGTCCTTTTGGCATGGATATGGGGAAAAGGGTCTGCCCCACTGGGTGGGGCCAGTAGAGTAGACCCTTCAAGGTGTGTGGAGTCCTGCCCACGCTGAAACTATGAGTGGAGGAGTGTGTGGCTTCATTCTCCACTCCCCATAGAGAATGGCAGTCGTTGGATGGGGCCAGGTGGCAGAAAGCCCACCCAGGCAAGGCAAAAATGTGGGGTGGGGTGGGAGGTAGCATATGTGTGAACTGAGGCTATATGTAACATATGCAGACATGCTTCTTTTTTGTTGCATCCTGTTTCAATTACAAAACACAAATTCAAACATAAAATTACCAAGAATTTCAAGACAGCTACTGCAGAGCATTAATTCCCAGGTCTGGGGCCCCCTTCTGAGCGTGGGTCCCAGTATGAAGGCCACATTTTCTTGAAGGCGATTCTGCCCAGGATACTAACCCAGGTAATTTTCTTTCTGAACGTCATATTTTTCTCTACATCAATTGCATTTCAAGGTTGAAGTTTATTTGTAGAGTGGCCTCTTCAAAGTGTACTATTTTTATAGAGAGGGCCTGAGTTGGAGTGCTTAGACAAAGAACCTAAACAAATTGTCCATAGATTATGGGTTTTGGATTTACTAAAGGCATCTTCTGCATACAAAAGTGCGTGTAGTTTACACTCTTGCCTTCAGCCACAGTCACCCCTCTGAGCAGATTGGCCCCTGTTCTTTCGAGACCATCAAACTCACCAGGCACAAAATAGATATTCCACTTGACACTTCTTGATAATTAGTTATTTAAAGTGTCAAAAGTAGAATTAACTTTCAGGTTCATGTGTGATTTTTTTTCCATCCACCATGCAGCCCTTGCCTCTTCTGTGTTTGAGCACTTACTGCCTGGCTAAATGAAATGTATCAGATTCATCAGGTGCCAAGGGCATTTTGTAGCTTTTAGTCGTGCTTGTATATGGGGCTTAGTTGTAAATAGGGAGGGATATGAAATGAAAATATTACTCATATTTATCTTAATAAATTAACCAATTAACATACTTTCACAAGAAGATATTGATAAAGTTTATATCGGTGTGTTTGTTTTATCAGTTAGCATTCTAATTCATCAGAAAAGATATAAGATAAGTGTGCTTGGTTCCATTAGTGGAAATAGGTATCTATATATTTTCTACAAAAGTTTTTGACTTTTGAAACATCAGGTATTTAAATATACTGTCCATTTGCTTACCAATAGCATCTCAGCTGCAAAAGAAGCTTGCATTCATCGTTGCTTTTATCATAAGGGTGACAGGCATGTTAATGGTCCTGGCTTGATCTGAATGATAGTTATAGCTTCTTTTTTTATCTCTCTCTTTCTCTGAAAAGCACTTTAAATCTTTGTACATAAGGAAGGTAGACAAAATTGACTACGTTTTCCAAATTTGCTGAGATAGGATTTTCTAAATATTTTATGTGCTCAGGTACATGTGAAAAGTTATGGGACTGCAGTATTTATTTTGGAATAAATTCAGGAGTCAGCTCAATCTATGATTGACTCTAATTATTTCTATTTAATAGAGGTAATATGAAGGTAGTGTGAGTTCATCCTTCCATGTTTCCCCCCTAATTACCCAATTAATCTTAGCTGTATAAGAAAGAAGGCTCACCTTTGAATGCCCCCTCTGCATTATTTTTACGGATCCACTAAAAAATTAGGACATTGGAAATTCCTCAGATTTATACAATTAGAATATTCAAAAGTAGAAAACCAATAATCAGCATAAGTCATTCCCTTAATGATTACTATGAAATCAGCCCATAAGTAAAATAACTTTTTATTTGAAATCTTGGAATCTTTCTTTCTTCTTCTTTTGAAAATCATCACATGATTGGTGTCTTATATCATTCAGGTCTCATTGCAAATGTTCCTTGTTTAGAAGAAATTTTCCTGAACAATCTAGCTAAATTGGTACCTTCATTACATATCTTCCCAGTCAAAATCCATTATTTTGTTAACTTTGTCATTTTGCATTAATTTAAAACTGTTACATATTTGTTAATGTTTTAATTATAAAAAACCCACTGGAAATAAGTCTCACAGGAGATCTCTCTCTCTACTGTTCGTTGCTGGACTGTCATCACTAGAAAGGAGCTGCTTCACAGTAGTTACTTTAAAACTATGTATTGATGGTATTATCCTAATTTTAATAAATCAGACGGAGAAGACAACTACTGTGTGGTATCACTTATCTGTCGAATCTAAAAAAAAAATGCCAAACTCATAGAAACAGAGAAGAGACTGGTGGTTAGCAGAGGATAGGGGGTAGGGAAATTGTGGAAGTGTTGGAAATTGTCAAGATAATTAGCTAATTATTAATAAATGAAAGCGACTAAAGGGAATTAGACATTTTGAGCTTAATAAACTGGGGAGCATAAGACTGTTTGCTTCACCAGGAAGCTACAGCTTCACACCCCAGTGGATCATGGCATTGCTCCACCCAAGGGGTTAACACTCCTCCCTCCCCCTCCTGAACCTGAGTGTTGGGGTGCACAGAAGGAGGTGCTTTACCAGAGAGGACTGTCCTTCTAACTAGGGAGGTCAACTCAGCACAAAGCCTACTAAAGTCTGGGAAGTTGATTAGTTCTTTTGAAAAAAAAAACACTTGGTCGGTCCCAAACCCAAGCTACTGTAATCTCAGGGGAACAAAGAAGCTTTCCCTCTTGCTCGTGACCTCCTCTCGCCCAGGAGGACACGGCCATGTGGGTCTAGCAGCTACTGGGGCCCACAGCAGACTGCTTGGCTCCAAAGGACTGACCTGTAATAGAAGCAGAAACTCTGGACAGTGGTTTTTGTTTTGGCCTTGCTGATAACACAGTTGAATGTTTTCCATGGTGGGGTGAAGGGAGATGGGACATTGGAAACCCAGGGGCAGATGTGCACTTGCATAAACACCACAGTCTCCTGTGCATGTGTCCGTGGAATGTTTCCCTCGTGATCCTGTGGAAGAGCCTGATTTCCACCTACAACAAAAGGATATAAACCCACTGTTAGAAGATTAACAAGTTCAGGAGATCTAATGCACATCCTTGTGATTTGAGTTAACAATATCATTTTATATCATTGAACTTCTTAAGAGACTAAATGCTAAATGTTTCACCACAGAAAATAAATAACTATGCGGTGGGATAGAATATTAGCTTATACTATGTTGGTAACTATATTGCTATACACCAGTGCTTCAAATCAACATAGTTTACACCTTAAACTTACACCATGTTATTTGTCAATTGTATCTCAATAAAAATAGTAACTGAGTGAATGAGTTGTTCTGCAGCATTACATCCTGACAGTCCTGAGCAATTTTTCAACATTCATACAAGGCAACCCTACTTCACCGATTTCTCTGCCTGGAAAACAGAGCTACAAGGACAGGAAATGGGTTCCCTAATCTTTTCCATCTCTCCCAAACTCTCTCTCTCCTAGTTAGAGTTTTATGGTTATGTAAAACTGGAGGCCAGATAAAATATGCTATTAAAATGAAGACTGTTTTAACAGAAAAGAGAAATTACAAGCTCATGTTACCGTATATCTTTAATATGCTATCTCATAGCATGTGAGATAGGTTCAGAATGAAGAAATGCCTCATTCAAAGACACAATGATCTAGAGAAAACTAAGTCTGCAGAATAGACCTGAAATATACCCATTCACCAAACTAGCAGTCTCTTCAGCTTCCTCCTTTCATGAAAAGTCTAAGTGTTAGAGATTCAACTCAAGCAAACGGAATTTGCTCACCACACAGGAGGAAGAGAAGCATTGACTTCACTTTTTCCTGAGCCTGAACTTCACACAGGGTTGTGCATGCTTCCTATCCTTCCTATCTCTCCAACCATCCCTTTGCTTCTCTCAGTTTGTTGGTCTTAGTTTCTCCTCTAAGAGATGAGCTTCTTAATGTGGCTAGAGATAAGACTCATGCTCACCATTTTCTAAAAGTTTCCAGGTTAGTAGTGCCAGGAAAAGAGAGCCAGCATTTTCCCCTTGGACCACATACACATAACACCACCCCAGGCCTCTGAGGAGTCCCCTCTGAGTGTATACGGTTCTCTGAACCAGTCACTGGGGGACACAGATTGGCTGTGATTAGCTTGACAGAGTTACAAACTCATTTTTGTGTTCAGGAGAATAAGGTATTTTTTTTAATTTTGTTTTTCAATTACAGTTGACATTCAATATTATTTTGTATTAGTTTCAGGTGCACAGCACAGTGGTTAGACACTTTACAATGTGATCCACCCAATACTTCAAGTACCCACTTGGTATAAGACATAGTTAATATAACATTATTGATTGTGTCTCTTATGCTGACCAAAGTGAAGTTTATTAATAAAATGAAAAGAAAAAATGTATATAAATGGCAGACAAATCCAGAACTACCTAAAGTAACTATTACAACTTTTTACATATGAGTTTTTATGTATATAAAGTTTATATAAAAGCCATTATCCAAATACTGCCTGCTTGATTATTTGTCCAATTTGATTATCTATTTATATCTAAAATTTTTGATACCTCCAATGAAATTATCATATACTTTCTTGTTGATCTTTTACAAGCTATATTTCAAAAGAGAAAAAAAAGATTTGTATCATTTTAATATACACTAGAATTCAAAAAAGAGGAATTTAATATCTTGATAGAAAAAATTATAAAACCCAATTCAGCTGATAAATATTAATAAATTTTAGAAAAAGTTTTTTTCCAAAGCTATTGTGAAGTTTTCCACATTATTCTCTAAAATATAACTTCTAGATCAATCATCTGGTCCAAATAGGTTTATAGTATTTGAGAAAAAATGCATTCTGTGTGAAGCAATCTGTTTTTATTTTATCTTTACCTTCTTGCCCTGTCAGACCTCTCTCTGTGCCCACTCCCTCTACAAACCTTACCCTTCTGATAAGTAAAGGTGTCCTCACTGTTGATAGGCAAAGAGAACACTGCTCTGTTCTTTCAACTATAGCTCTCACGAGGCCTATGCAATCTCCTTAATTCTTCACAGTCATTTCTAGTCATCCCAGTCGACAAGAATTTTCTAAAGGCCTAGAATTCTGTAGGGAAGTTAATACAGCTCATAGCTACTGCAGAAGTTTTGCTTTTAGAGATCCCTAATGTACCACCTCCCTGCCTTGCTCCTATAACAAAACTACGGAGCATTGGGAGGGATGCATACATGGCCATGTTCCAGAATCCAGGAAAAAAAAAAGAAAAGAAATTCACTCCAATATTTAGAAATTAAATTCTCTCACTTTAGCCGAAGTGTGACAGACTGACTCTTAACTTCCTGGATAATTTCCCAGATAATTTGCAGTGAATAAATCTAGTCTTTTTAAAGATTCCCATCCACAGTGCTGCAATCAAGGCTTCTGTAGGTAAATTCAGAGCCCAAGTTTGAATTTGAAAAAGATATTTTTTTCAGGCAAACAGAAAATGGTGCCCCAGAGAGGGTCAGATCTACAGGGTTCACAGCTCAGTGAGTAGGTCCTACTTTGTACAAATAAAACTAAACAAG
Organism: Phyllostomus hastatus; assembly: GCF_019186645.2. Classification (NCBI taxonomy): domain Eukaryota; kingdom Metazoa; phylum Chordata; class Mammalia; order Chiroptera; family Phyllostomidae; genus Phyllostomus; species Phyllostomus hastatus. The sequence continues at coordinate 27,030,300 of NW_025333709.1, read as the reverse complement.
CAACCAGGACAAGGATACTCCTTCCTTTGTTGGGAACCAGACCTGTGCCAAGCTGGATTTCAACTTCACTCTGTGCCCGAACAGGCAGGGTTTGCAGTGCACAGATCACACAGCTGCGCACAGATAGCAGTATGGATATTGTTTTGCAAAAGTTAACAGAGTACTGTTTCAACATTGTCCATCTTCCCATTATCTAGGTAACTCAGTGTGAAATAATAGCAACAGTGTCCTCTGAGCCCAGCACATCATCATTCTGAGCTAGGTGGTGCTCTGTATCTCTAGTCCAGGTTGTTTTCATCACCTTATCTATGACAGAAGGTGAAGAGCATATCAGGCCTTCAGATCCTATTGTTTTAAGGGTCTGTTTCCAGATCCCCAGGAGCAACTGTCTGAACAAGAGTGTGCCCAACTTTGCACAAATAAGCCATAAGATAGTCTAAATTTTTCTTTAGAAAAAAAAAGCCATTAATCTAACTGAAGCCTATGTGGGAATGTAAGTCTGCTACAATAAACAGTAAATCTTAAATCTACCTTACTAAATATAACACAAATATTTGATCTATAAATTCTTCCTTTCAGTTGCTTCCCTGCATTAAAGTCTTGCCTAACTCACAAGGTTCTCTTGATGATTTATCTTTTACTGTCAAGGGGAAATGGCACAAAGATAAATTTACTTAGTAAACAAAAAAATTCTGCTTAAATTACAGTCTTAATATCTGAAAATAACAATGGCCTTCTAGGCTTAGTTCCCAGCTATGTAAATTCCTACATTGTCCCAGCTTGTCATGATCAGAGATATAGGGAAGTAAGGTAGGAATGCATTAATTAAGTTTCTAAAATGATCTTAAGAATCAGAGAGCTTTGTTTCCCCCTTCCTCCTTCTCTCTCTCACTGCCCCCACCTTTGCATCTGCCTCTCTCTTCCTCTCTCTTGCTGTTTCTAATGCCATTAGTTATGAAACAGTTTCTTCTAAATATTTTCAGCATCTATAAATTGAGACTAAGAAAAAAATCCAAGGTAATCTTAAATTCAGTAAGAAATAAGAGGAGCCCACCCTGGCTGGTGGGGTTCAGTGGATTAATTGCTGGCCTGGGAAGCAAAAGGTCGCTGATTTGATTCCCAGTCAGGGCACATGCCTGGGTTGCAGGCCAGAACCCCAGTATGGGGCACGTAGGAGGCAACCACACATTGGTTTCTTTCCCCCTCTTTTCCCTCCCTTCTACTTGCTCTAAAAATAAATCAATAAAATATTTTTTTTTAAAGGAGATCCCTTCTGTTTGTCCTGGTTAGTATGGCTCAGTGGATTGAATGTCAGCCTGCAAGCCAAGGTGTTACTGGTTTGATTCTCAGTCAGGGCAAATGCCTGCATTGTGGGCCAGGTCCCCGGTAAGGGGCACACCAGAAGCAACCACACATTGGCTTCTCTCGTGCTCTTTCTCCCACCCTTCCCCCCTTTCTAAAAATAAATAAATAAAATCTTTTTAAAAGAGGAAGATTATCCCAAGACATAGATTCAGTTATTTTTGTATTCACATTATGGACAGGGCCCTATCTCTGATTTATACTTTATCTCATGGGAGCTGATCCTCATAATGAGTGTGATTTGGCATTAGTGGGATAGAAGTAATTTTTTCCTAACATGAAATCTGCACAAATCCTTTAGCAATAGAGCCCAGGGTTGCCTTAGCCCTGCTTTGGCTGGTCGGAGTGCTGGGTGACCACCGAGAAAGGGTTGCCAGGGGCTCTAGCAACTTCCCTCATGTACAAACCCTATCTGATACTTGGAGAAAAACTCTGTTGAGGGGTTTTGAATTTTGCTTAACAAAGAAGCATTTTCTTCTGTTTAAATTGATGAACCCACAGATAACTATCACATTTGTGAAACTCTGCTTATTTATTTTTATTTTTACTTAGAATTTAAAATTTTCAGCCATATTTTTTCAGACAGCATAATCTTGAGCAATTATTAACCAATTCTATATTATGAATATCTAGAGTGGGCCAGGTTGCTGGTATTTTCATCTATACTTAAATGATTTAAAATGGGTGAGTCACCTCTTTTGGTACATTAACAGAAGACAAATGAATATAAAATTTAAGTGACACTTGGTGATTGAACTAATATTGCAGATTTGATCCATATAAAAGTATTAAACTCCTTCTGTACAAAGAAGTCATTATTTTGTTTTTTAATATTTATAATACAAAGTGAATTATTATTTATTAATATAAAGTAATTTTATAAAGATGCACCACCAAATTCCATTTTATAATATGAACCATTGTGGACATGCCAGTTTCAGCAAATTCAATTGTAAACAATTTTGATGAACTCTTACTAATTTATCTTGTTAGAGCATGTTTCTGATCTATGGAATAAAGACAGGAAAGTTATTTTTTAAGTAAATTCAGGGGGTGGAAATAACACTTTTTATTTTTATTTAGATTTTTATGTACTTTTTAAATGGGGGAAAGGAAGGAGAAAGAGAGGAAGAAAAATATCAATGTGTGGTTGCCTCTTACATACCCACTGGGGACCTGGTGGGGAACCCAGACATGTTCCCTAGACTGGGATTCTAACCAGGGACACTTGATTTGTAGGCCTGCACTCAACCACCTTGCCACACCAGCCAGGGCAGTAAAGTTATTGTTAATTTGCTATAGAAATGCAGAAATAGAGTACAAGACATGATTATTTTCTTGTATATTACCCACATTTGTTGCCTTCATAAATTTTTCATTAACTTAAAATCTTTTCATTTGTTAGTTTTGTGTTTGTTGATATTCTACTTTTGTCACCTGAAATAGAAACTAACAAGTCACTTTTCTTCTCTGTTTAACAAAATGTCTCTAGCACTTTCTGCAACTTTGACACATACTAGACACCTCGTAAATAGTTTTGACTGAAACAGTGGGGAATGAAGTAACTGTATTATGGATACATAAAGCATTCATACTCAAACACTTGCACCTACTGGACGCAAAGTGGTCTTATGAAACATGAATGTGGTTATCTTGTAAAACACCTGCCGAAAACAGTGAGATACACATAGGCTTAGTATCCCTCTATACAAACACTTATTTTATCAATCCTTGGATTAGTGTTTTGATTTCTGATTTAAGAATCAATAGAGATCAAGCAAAACAAACAAACAAAAACTCCCCACAAACCTGTTACTCCAGGTAGTCAACTCAGTTGAGGAAATGTAAACAAGATAAAATATATACACATATTTAACTACAGAGTGCTTTAAGAGAAAATAATAAAAGCATTGTTACTTTAAATGCTAACCCCTCACTCCCCACACACACAAAAGAATAAGGACTATTTTGACTTCCAGTACTTAAAAAAGGACTAAGAAATTAGGACTGCTTTAAAATAAGGAAAACAAAACTGTTTCAACTAAGAAGTCTGATTTACTTTGTTTGTTTGGTTGTTTTTTTTTCAGGTTTTTTTTATTTTATGCTGTAGTTTTATTTTTTATTCTTTTTTAAAAATTATTTTATTGTTGTTCAATTAAAGTTGTCTGCATTTCCCCTCTACCACTTCCCACACCCATGCCAAACCCACTTCCCTCTCCTGCTTCCACCCACCCCCTTGGTTTGTCCATGTGTCTCTCATAGCAGTTCCTGCAAAGCCCTTCCCCCATTGTCCCCTCCCGCTCCCCTCTGGTTGTTGCTAGATCATTCTTAATTTGAATGTCTCCAGTTACATTTTGTTTGCTTTTTTCTTTTGTTGACTGTGTTCCAGTTAAAGGTGAGATCATATGGTATTTGTCCCTCACCTTCTGGCTTATTTCACTTAGCATAATCCTTTCCAGTTCCAATTCATTTCATTTTAAATTGATCATTCAGGGAAACCACAGATAATTATCAATCTCCCCATTAACTAACTAACTGATGAACTAACTCTCTTATGAGTAATTGTTTATATGGATATATTCATTATCCCATTAGTAATTGTTTCTACTTATAAATAACAACATAATCTCCTAACAGTAAATATCAGTCCTTCTAATTTCTAAATCTATAACACAACCAAAAGCAATTTCATTCCAACTTGGTAGGATCATGAAAACAATTGTCCTGTGTTCTCATCCATCTTTCAGTCACTTATTGTCCACATACACTGAGTGCCTGTTCTGTGGCTGTCATTGAAAGGTGTGCTGCAGACAGGGAATATAACTCTACCTTGCAATAAAATCCTAAATCTTACATATTGATGATTAAATAAAATAGTTCACTCTGAAAAAAGGAGGGAATATTTATTTACAGTTTACTGTGTTCTCCAATGTGTTGAAATACAAATTAACTTACTATAACTGGATATTTTAGACTAAACCGGTCAATAAAATAACTTCTACAATCTTAAAAAATACTACATGTAAAAACCTAGTATATTTAAAACATTAGATTTTTGTTCTTCATGAGCTGTTGCTCAATTAATAAATATTTATTGAATAGCCAGCAAAGACCGCTTATCATTACAACACAGATTTACATCAGTTATAAGTTGCTTCACTGAGTGACAGTAAGAACTCTCTTTCATTGACCTGTCTGTTTTGCAGTGGGTTACTAGAAAAGTATTGTAAAATTGGTATTATTGGATATCATTGTAAATGGGATTCTCAGGAGATAGTTTATTTGCAGTGTTCTATGGAAGAAGGAAGGAAACATCCATTTCCAAGGTGATGTCTACTCCCTGTGTGACAGGCACGTTAGTAACATACCATAACTCTAAAAAGTGCTGGATCAAGGTTTCACCTGGTCACAGTTTCATCATCCAAAGTCAATGGCTGCTGTCTAAAGATTTGCAACTACAGCAGAGACATTGAAATTTGTTACAAACATCTCACAGTTCCCATTTCAACTTCTGCCATATGAAAGAATTAATGCTGTGCCATTTAAAAAGAAATGTTTTATCTTGTATTAACTTTCTTGATGATTAGTGGTGCTTTAATCAAGTGAGTAGAAAGACCGGCTATTCCAACTACTGAATATTGAAAAGGTCACAGCATTGCAGCACACTCCCATAATTTACTGTCTCCTATTACATGCTCTGAAAATGATCACATTCTTTTCTCAAAGGCAAAACATTAACTATTTGACATAAGGTCACCACACTCACTGAATTCAGATTCAATTTAGGTCAAAGCTGACAATACAATGTTACCTGCATAAAAGCATTACTCTGAAGAATGTAGCATACAATTATATCAGAGCATACCAAATTCAATTTACAGCCATGTATCTTTAGGGATGTGAAATTGAAAGTAGCATGTATTTATAAATAATACAACAAAGTGATTTTGAAGTCCCAGATGGCACACGTGCAATGACCAGAATCCTTTACCATTCCCATGCAAAAGTCATCCAAGAAATTCCCACATGTCTTCCTGTGAAACTTAGCTTTCTGTTTTTGAAAGAAAGTTTTTGAGAACAATTCCTATAAATTTGATTAAATAACATTGTGCATAATATTATTATGCATTTCAGAGGCAAGAAGTTAAGATAAAACAGATTATTATAAATTAAGACAGCAGTCACCTTTAAATCTTTACTCAGGTTAGACTGAGGGGAAGGCTCAAATGAGATTGAATCCTACGATTGAAAACATGTGAGGAAAAATGTGTTTATTTGCGACTATTTTGACAGCTTTTGCCTAGAACTTTTCCATTTTTGTACACAAGCTATTATACTTAATTATTTAACTTTTATCTTCTCTGTGCTTTTTCAAAATCACATAGAATATTTCCTTCCTCTCCTAGATCTTTTGAAAACATGCAAAATGGTAAATATTTTAACAGCCAAAAAATGTTACTGAGAAAAATTCAACCAGATAATTATTGACTACATACTACTAAAAATATAAAACACCACCATTTACTGATTACCCATTCATCCATTGCAGGCAGCCCTTGTGCTAGGAACTTGACATTCTTTATTTAATTTGATCTTCATACCAATCTTGAGTTATTAATATCTCCACTCTAAGAAGGAGAAAACTGGCTCAGATAGTTAAGTGATTTGCAAAGTGTCTTGCATCTAATGAATAGGTGACTTTGCATTCAAAATCAAATTTACCTGGTTGCAAATGGTATGCTTTTTCCATTATGCAGTGTTACCTTTTAAAAGCAATAGGACATGGTTCCTGTGTTCAAGGAAGTTTCAGTCAATTGGAGCATTACTGAAACAATAAATATGATTATGGTAATTTAAAATGTACGCAAGCATAAAATATTGGCCGCAAGCCCTTCGGTCAGTACACTTATCCCTACTTTTGACTCTTGTTTTTCCACATTCTATTGCTAGAGCCTTTGATGAACATTTCCTACTATGACTTGTACTGTTTTCATCACTTTAGGGTATCACATCATGTCCCTGAGGATACTTCTTTTATAACATCTGTAAATGACAACTCGTTAATAACACACACTATATACAGCTCAATGGATTTCTTGGTCAGTTTACATATTGATTGATTTAAAAAATGCGTTATTTTTCACAGGAAAATTGAAGCAGTACAATGGATAATTGTATGATATCAGTTTCATTTTATATTTTTATATACATAAGTCACTGCTGTGAAGGTGTAAGCCATTTAGTGGAAAAGAAATCACCAGTGAGTCAATAGATGTTTTAAACTTGGGAGTAACTTAATGGGATTGGAGTCTTAGAAAGGTAGGTGGAAAGGAGGAGGGACTGGAGGGAGGGGAGACTGTGGGCAGAGGAGCCATTGTAGCAACAATTGTCACGTTCTAGAGAGAGACGAAGAATTCCCAGGCTAACGTAGTAGTCAGGATTAAGAGGAGGGGACAAGTGCAATAAATAAGTAGGTAGAAATGATAATACTTGGTAACAAGTGAGATCAGCAGTCCTCAAATTTGTGTATGGGTATGTGTGTGAGATGGATTTGCAGGAAAGAAATTGTTTCACAAGCAAGTAAAATTATACGTTGTACATAATGTGCAGCCAGTGTTTTTCTGTTTTACAGTTTTAAAAACTGGAGCCGTCCAGGGGAGCACCAGCGCACTGTTTAACAGATGTGTCTGAAATGCGAGGGAGCAGCTCAGCACGTCTGGTGGGAGACGAAAAGTCAGGCACCCAGGATGGTGCTGCAGTTTTCTACTTTAATGTCTGGATTAAAGGGCTGACATGTACTTGAATAAGAAGAAATAGAGGAGAAATAGTTGCATGGTTGAAGACTAAATCTCTTCTATGATTAACAACTTGGATAGTTAATGGATTTATGAATAAAAGGAGAAAAGCCAATTCTTATAGAACCTTTCCAGCAGTTAGATGCGTATCATTTCCTTCGTGCAAGCATGTTCACTTTCACACAATAGAAGATGCTTTTGAAAAGACAATGTTTAAAAGTTTTTGTGACTCTCGTAAATTCTTATCCTTCAGGCTTGTAAAGCTATTTTATCATGTGATTTTTCCTATGAATCTATACATATATCCTATTTGTCAATTATATTACATATGATTCTTCCACATTGTTTCTTCAGCAGTATAATTGTTAAATTACAATTGCAGATTGCCTAATTTTCCTGAAAACTTCTTTAAGTAATTTTTTTCTATCCATTTGTGTGTTACAGTAGTTCCTTTGTTGGGTTTAGGGAACCAGTAGTTTTGTCTCTAGAACTTTGTAATATTCAGAAACATGTACTAAGACATAGTACAAGCATTTATCTAAAACTGTTTAAAAATGATGCTTCATGCCATTTTCATTTCATTAAGACTAAATTCTGTTTTAACATTAATTTCCAAAATATGTGGTAAAGGTAATAGACATTAACAGCTAATGAATCCTAACACCTATTATGTGACTTGTGTTATTATTTATTCACTTAATTATCTGGGGTTGACTTTCTTCTAAATACACCCTTACATTTTCTTCAGTTTCAACCATTAGGATATAAAAAAAACACTCAGGTTTTTTCTTAAACTAATGGATATTATATTTAAGGTAATATATACATTTAGTCTAAGGAAGTGTGATGTGAAAATTTAGATTATTGAAGAGGAGAAAGGAAAAATTACAACATGTTATTTGATTGAAGCTGTATCAATGCTAGTTCTCAGAATTCAAAAACACCTTAGACACCACCCAATCTCTTTCCATTTACAGAAACAGCAATTTTATAGATAAAGCCATTTATGTTGTGGATTAATCATTTATAGTTTGTCCTGCTTAGAGAACATGTTCTAGAATGATGTAGACTGGATCAGAACTCACCTCTGCTACTTACTTGGTCCCCAAACCAAGAACCTTAGTACTCTGTTCTAAATTTATAATGATTTTGAAATTATTTTTCCTGAAGAGTAAGTGAAAAATGCACAGAGCACCTATAACTAGGACATAGTAAGTCCTTGATTCATGAGAATAATAACTGTTATTACTTTATTTTTTAAAGAATTTGGAAGAGCTGGAAGTTAAACAAAAGTGATTTTGAAGTAAATTCTGTAATTATATCAAAGAAATATAGATTTTTGGAGATAAGAGCATTGCCAATGTCTGGATGATCTAGAGACTTTCAAGATGGCTTACAGATAAAGATATTTGGTATCTATGTAGATTTTAAATCATTATAAGCATTTTAATTGATTTAGTTACTGTTCCAATTAACTAACACTCCCTTGAAGACACAAACTGTGCCCTAGTCCTCTTTAGAATGGAACATTGTGCAGTGCATATAACCCAGAATTTGCAGGTAGTTCGTTGATAAGGTTGCCTTCCCCTTTTGATGGAAACAAGATCTATTACCAAGAGAGGAAGTGTTTGCAGATACCTACTTTGAAATTTTGGTTTCTCTTTATCAGTTCAGTATTTCATATAAAAAGTTACTGTATTTTCTGTCTTTGTGGACTGTATCAGCTATTTTTGAAGTGATTCAGCCTACTTTCACTTCAAACTTTACCTGCAATAACATGGATATTGAGGGCATCTGTATGTCACCAAGAAGCTGAGCCATTCCTCACTAATTCCCGTACTTACACATGAATCAGGAGAGGGGAAGAAGTGCTGGAGGAAAGGCTGGATAGATGCAGGACATCTTCCATCTAAAATAAAGCCAATTATTGGAAAAAATCACATCCCTTCTTAAAATTTTCCTAGAGTAGATTCATATTTTCCAGAGGATAACAGAAACAAAAATGGCTAGGACTTTTTAAGGCATTGGGAAAATAGCACAGAATAGAAAAATCAATAGTAATCTTTTATTTATGAGGCAAATAATATAAATAGTTAAATCTGACACTTTCTGTACATCACAAATTTCATGTTCCACTGATGACTGGCAGATTAATAACACAGAAACTTGAGTTAGCAGATTCTCCTTTCATGAAAAATTGTCTAAGAGATAAACACTTCTGAAATGCCCTCATTTTGCTGATTACTTTAAAAATTAGGTTGTTGATAAAATATCAATATATATGCATTATTAATCCATATGTTATATGATTTTATGAATATGCTTTTCAAGATATCACTCTTGGTTACATATTTTTAATATACTTTTCTACCTCTCAGGGAAAGTCAGGGCACTGTTTCCAGTGGATTCTACTAGCTCACTGGGCACACTCCACTCAGTTTACCTGTAAAATCATTAGTTACAGGTCAAATGAAATTTTAAACATCTTGAAGTACAAATGATATTTGGAAAGTATATGGAGCAGGAAACACTTGTAAGTGAAATCAGCCAAGTCTAGGAAATTAATGGGTGAACCTGAGAAATCATTTATCACCATTGTCTGGGTAAGCCTCAGAATTGCATCCCAGGAGCATCGACTTCTTATTACGGTCTGGCCCTGTGTCTAAAGAGATTTCCCTGGCTTTATGAAGTCAGCTGCCACATCATCATGAAAACCTGAGAGCACTTTCAGCATGAAGCAACTACTATTGCAGATCATAAAAAAAATCCTACTCAACATCCAGATTAAATCTGCTTAGTTTTAGAAGTACTTACTGCAGGGTTAAAGGAGAAATAATCACAGTTACATCCAATAAACTTCATACCTTGTGGCTGATTCTAAAGGCATCAGGCTCTGTTATAATCACTTAAAGCTGTGCTTTATTTTCAACAAATGGTTGTTTATAGTGGTCCCCTTATAGCCTATGACAGTTTATAAGGTGTTATGTTATTTCATTTATTTGAGTGGATACATATACTCTTTGACTTCAGGTATTTTCATTTTGTTGTCAGGATATTGGTGTATGTATGCAGAGAAATGCTGACGAGACACCACACTTATCTATTGCTCAGAGAGATAACGATGGGTCATAAACCCAAGTATTAAAACAAACATCTAGGAGAGTTTATTTCTTTCAGGCTTGATCCCTGAACTTTTTCTTACTTGCAGATGCAACAAAGAGCAAAAGAGTGTCAGATTCATATGCCCCTTACACGTCATATTAACTTGTACTATTGTTATGCCATCAAGTAGAACAAAAATCAATACAATTACTTGTCTTTGTTAAGAACTCACTGAGTGTCAGATAGTCTTCTAAATGCTGTACACGAATCAATGCATTTAACCCTCAATACCAGCCTACGAAAGAAATCCTAGTATAAATCTGATTTTGCAAGTGAGATCACAGACGTACACAGAGTATACTAATTTGTTCAACATCGCAGTTAGTAAGTGGTAGAGCTGAGCTTCACGCCAAATTTTTTTACCGTGGAATTTATACAGTTCACTAACATTCTATATTGTCCCTCAACATAAGTTGACCCCTGAAAGTGCAGAATGATTTAATTTTGATGGGAAGAATGTTTAGCTTAAATAAATTTGTGAGCATTTTCTACCCATATCAATTATTACAAACTTTATCTGTTTTATAAAACATCAAAAAATTCAAGTATCAGTAAATCTGAGAACTGATTCTGGGGAAAAAATGAGAGAAAAGGCCATACAAATTAAAAGAAAAAGGATGTAAAAGTTAATAATAAATACTGTAATCATAATTGATATTATTTTAAAAATTTCAATGCCAAATTGATATAACAGAATTAAAAAAGTAGCATACAATAACTAATGGAAATTTGTTCAAAAAATATAAAAATGTATTAAAAGCCACAATGTCTTTAAATGTTCACTGAAGTAATCCTTCAAGATAAATATATTATCAAGTTATATTATTTGTTCTAGATCACAAAACAATGAGATTAGTAAATTCATCACATGAAGTTAATATCATTCAATGCTAAAATAAGTAATACCTTAAAAATACAAAACTCTATCAATTTCATAAATGTACATAACAATAAAATCTAAACAGAAGTACTAATGACTACAATTAGACATGATTCAACATTACCAACACAGAGCTGACATAACGAAATATATTAGTTACTAACATATAAAAATTATAGTATAAATTTGAGATATGCCCATACTGATAAATTACTCAAGTTTTTAAATTAAATTTAATGATAATGGAGAATGATTCTTCTTTAATAACATGTTTTAAATCAATTTTTAAAAAGATTTCTCTTTATGTACAAGAAAATGATTTCTGCTTCTCCATTATTATTTATTGCTTACCAACTTACATGATTTAACTTATTATTTTATTTTATACTGATATAAAAGTGATATTTATTCAGTAGAAATCATATTTTTTTAAATTTTGATCTTTTCCTAGGCTAGAGATAAATGATATCATACTCTCTGTGAGACTAGGCAGCTACAGGGAGCCACAGCTCCGAGCCAGCCACTCAATCACAAGGGCAAACACCCCTCACCATACAGTACAGTATTAATGCATTGTCAACTTACATGGGTTTATTGGGACATAACCCCGTTAAATAGAGCAGCTTCTATAGTACAATTTGGAATTTTTGGTCTGGTCAATAATAAAATTGGGAGTAATAAATAATGGAAGATGAGAAATGACTGTATTTTGTAGAGATGAGGTTATTTTATCCCTAAGAATTTTGAAAAGCATCACATTAAAATTAACCTGAATTTAGTAACATGGTAGATAATTTTATCGGAGAAAATATGCCAGCAACTACCATGTACAAGCAAGCGAAGATGTTAAAATTCATAACATATCGCAGTGGTTAGAGAACGCTTTTTGAAGATTACCCTAGAATTGAACTTTGAAGAGGAAAATAAAGGAGCTAGTTGAACCAAGAAAAGACAACATGCTCAGTAACAGGAACTCAACATTTGACTGGGAGTTTCTTCCTTTTAGCATTTTTACCTGTTTGTTGTCACACGTGAAACATTGTAAGCTCTAACTTCACTCCTATCCCCAAACTGTTAAACTGTATATCAAATTACTTGGAATTAATAAATACATTTATTTTCTAATTATTTTGAGACACCATAAATTTCTTTAAATGTCACTTCAGATAAGGTTTTACATTGTCTTTCCTTTTGTTAGAGTCCTGGAGAAATGGATGGCAATTTTATGTATGAGAGGACAGGGGCAACTAAGTTATTTTTGGAATGATATCCAATAATTCTGTTAATCATAGGTAAAATTTCTCTTTTATTTCCTGTCTGTGATGGAGTTAGGAATGAAGGCATGGAAGACATGGAAACAGTTCTTGCTTCTCTTTTCCCACTTCACAGAATTGAACCATATTGTAGTCCTCACATCCCAAAGTGCTGGCTCTGAGTTCTGAAGAATACATTTGGATAAATAGTGGAGTGTTCCGTATGAACTCTCTAGCAAGGTTTCATATGGCATTTATAAATAGTAGTACTAGTAATTTTGACAAAAATTGGTTCACAGGCTTCTTTTTCAGTTAGAATGGGAACATGTCATTGAGTTAACCAGAACAAAGTATATATTTTTGATCACGTTGTTTATAGATACCAAAATTTTTGTTTGATTGGATTGTGCATGGAATGGAAAACATACCAGGAATGGAGGCTTTCTAAAAACTAGGTACTTAACACGTCTGTTTTTCATTCGTGATGGGCACTCATGGCATTTCAGCTGATCCTCAGGTCTGCTTACGATTTCTGCTTCTTCACAATGCGGGCTCTCTATGACCCCACGCAGTCCTCATTGTACTCCAACCCTCTGAAAGCATCTTTCAGGCTAGTTTTCTTATTATCTTGACATTTAAGAGTAGAGAGAATATGAGTATACTATTTGAGGATTTTTTGTATTACATATCATTATAGGACTCTGTCTTATTGACCAGTCACCATTGAATTAGGTAGCTTGTAGTCTAATCAAGATGGTCAGAGAGGGAACAGTCGGTGGGACAAAAGGACCAATAATTGATACTTGTAAAGTTGAGTTTGTGTCTATTTATTCCATTCTTTGTCCAATACTATTTATTAAATGCTTACTAAGTATATCAGACATTATTCTGAGCTCTGAGATACAGCTGTAGTCATCAGACAAAATCCTGTTCTAATGTTATATTTAAGAGGGAAGAGAAGCACAGCAAACAAATGGGTACGTAAATATTCAATATTTCAGGAGGTAATAGGTCTTCTGGAAAAAAATTTAAGTAGAATACAGTGATAGGATTATAAAAATCCTATAAAAAGTGATAGGATTGTCACTATTGTTAGATAATAAGAGAAGATTTTTCTGATAAAGCAACATTTGGAAAGAGCCATTCCGGATGAGATGGAGGAAGTCATACAACTATCTGAGGGAATGGGATTCTAGGTATTCTGGGCTGTGGGCATGCTTGGGAAGTCTGAGGATCAGCCAAGGACAGCAGTATTGTTTAGCTGAGAATAGGAGGAAAATGATAAAAAATGAGTCCTGAAAGTTAGCCAGAACTTTAGACCATGGAAATGACTTCGATACTTACTTTTCTTCCTTCCTTCCTTCCTTCCTTCCTTCCTTCCTTCCTTCCTTCCTTCCTTCCTTCCTTCCTTCCTTCCTTTCTTTCTCTCTTTCTCTCTTTCTTTCTTTCTTTTCTTCTTTCTTTTTGGCAGAAACTCATTTGAGCAAAGAAGTGCAATCGACTCATTTATATTTTTCTTCAGAAAACATATGATATTTGGTTGTGGGCATATTTATCAAAATGACAAGAATGAGAACAGGGAAGTTTTCCTTAATGCAGCTGTGGGTGATGCAGGCACCATGACTGATTTATGTCTATTTCAATCACATAGAAAGTTTGATCAAATCCAGCATGCACAGTGAAACCACTTACCCTACTTAATATTTATAAACAAAAGGGTATCTAATTTTTATAAGAGTATGTTTTAGGAGGATATTTAACAATATCTGGAAATTTTCACATATGTGAACCACCAGCCCCCCATATCTCTTTATAAAGTTCAAAACTTACTTAATCTGTTCCCATAGGCTCCTTTGACAAAGAGTTCTGTGTGCACTAAAAATACAGCCCATTCATTTCATATTCATTAAGAAATCAATTTTTAGAGCAAATGTTACAAATGAATATTTAATTTACTTGCAATTAAGAATGTGTATTTACAGAACATTTCTTATTAGCACAAACCAGAAGGGCTAAACATAGAAAAATTTGACCTTCTACTATAACCATTCACTTGGCTTTGCATTTTCAAATGCACCAGAACTTGATTCAACCTGGTCTTATCCCCCTCTGTAAACATCTCTCTTCCTAATGAGGTTCCACTCCCCAGGTGGTATGTAACTGGTTCAGTTCTTTGCATTTCTCTGCACAAACACCTAAATTTCCAATTGATAACTGAGGAACATGCATACTCAGAAACCGTTCCTATAAGCTGGTATATATATTAAAGTGTCTGCGCATTCAATCTCAACATGAGAGAAAATGAGTGACTTCCTCCAAAATGACATCTTTAGTACAAATATAAATACAATATGTTTATAGACACCTCAGCTCCAGTCTGAGGACTCACACCTTAGAGGGAGCACTGCACCCTAATTTCACTCGGCCTTTTTCATTTTTCCCCCTTGGGCTTTTATTTCCACTGAAAGTCAAGGTTGACACCAAATAGTTGCACACTATGTTGTAAAAACTTTATTACGTCAAAAAAAAAAGAAGGGAAAAAGAAAAGCCCTGGTTTCTGAATGCCTGTGCTCACTGAGGCCAGGTGAATGCTGTTGAAACCAAACAACACTCACCTGTGCTCTTTGTGCTGCTCATAACTCCCTGGAGGAGAAATTACTGCCTTCCCCTGTCACTCTTCACCAAACATGCCTGAGCCAGCAAGTTCCAAATGCAGAAATAAATAACCTGCCATTTAAGCCACTAGCATTGCTTATAATTCTGTTAATATTGCAGTTATTTTGTTAAATATGGAGGCATGAAGAAATAACATAGTTTCATAAACTGTTTTATCACCGCTGAGCAATGTTTTCTGGTATTTAGAAATTGATCTTTGTCTTTTATATACAAGCCATATATAAGAGAATTAATAGAGCCATAGTTATGTTCTTACTAACATTATACATTGATATTTTGAAAAGGTTGGCAGAGGATTGGTACCTAACCTTGTTAGAGCTGGTAAGTAATGTTTCATTGCAGATTTATGCCATACCGTACTTAAGGGACAACAGCTGCTTTCTTAAATGTTAATTAAGAACCTTCTTAATTTATGAAACTCTCCGCTGTTTCTGTGCAGCATTAAACTAGCTCTCTCCTATAGCCAAATAAATTTCTCTGAATACATGAGGCCTCAGCCTTGACCATTTGTATTTTTGTCAGTGTGAGAGGAAACTATGCCTGAAGACACAGCCTGGATTGGACAGCCACCGATCTCCACCTACCTTATGATTATTGAGAAGACTTAGGAATACTATCTCTGGGTAGGAAAAAACTTGTATTTCTGCTGGCAATGTTTTTCACGAGAATCAGCAATGATTTACATCTTTCATTTATTCTAATTCCCCAAAGCATAAGCATTTTCAAATATGAATGAGTCACATAAAAGAAACCATTTTTGGAATGTTACATAAGCATTTTGTAATGTTTTCTTGGTAGGCAGTAAAATAAACCTTTAGGGAGAAGTAAGGGGTTCAATCTAATTTTTATTTGGGAAAACTCAAACAGGATTCTAGTTTTAAATTGTGGTAGGAAACACTTTTCTAACGTCACAGTGTGCCCAGTGCTATCTGTCTGATGAGGGTGTGTGTATGTGTCTGTGTGTGTGTGTTATTTATTCATTGAGTGATGTCTCTTTGCTCTTAGTTTTCACCTTCAGACAGAAGGTATGATGATTACACGTGTGACAGATGAAACTGCAGTCACATCTCACAACCTCCTTAATTTTTGTATACTATTGTATCCTGTGGTCTGCCAGATGCAGACGGCTGCATTTCTCTGTACTCATGCATTACTTTGTTAGTAGAGAGACTGTGGGGTTCATCTGGCGGTGTCCCTTTACAGGCACGATGGCCACTGTCACCCAGCATTGGATGAGCAGCAAACGCAGCCTGTGCTTCTTTGATCAGTAGGTAATGGAAACTAGAAAAACTAATTGTAAGTGAAAACAAGACTTGGTTTTTCTTGGTTTCATAGGAGTCAATTTTCAATCTTCTGTGCACACTTTGATGCTCTCTTTGTATTGTCTTTGTAATTGTTGTAGTTGTTTTCAATTCGTTGCAAAGTTTTACCACACGTTTCTGCATGAAGTGTAATTTCACCTCTGAAATAGGGTAACATAATTACCCACTGGCCCATTTCAAAATTTGTTCATATTTTCCAACAAGTTCATTATCAATGAAATCTTCATACAATAATATAAATTTTTAAACAATATTATTGGTGCCTGATTGAACATAAGCAGCTGTGCATATTTAATATATGCAATTGGATGAGTTAGGGGGTCAGCATATACCTGTGAAACCATCACCACCACAAAGGCCGTACACACAGCCATCACCTCCCAAAGTTTCCTTCAGCTCCTTCTATTATACTGTTGTTACTGTTCTTGTTGTTATTATGGTAAAAACACCACCTATGATGTTAGCAAAATTTAAGTATAAATATAGTATTGTTAGCTATAGGCATTAAGCTACTTAGTAGGTCTCTTAAATATAAAGGCTTTAAAATTATTTTAGTCAGAAAATTTTCAACATTTAAAAAATTGTTTACATGGCAGATGAGGAAAATGACATATTGCTATCAAAAGGTTTGAAAATTAAATAAACATCTAACCTCACTGCTTTCCTATCTTTGATACATCAGGGCATTTTGTGGCGAGTAAATGTTGTTTATGGGGTTGTGCGTTTTGTATTAAAATTTGGCTATGTGGTATAACACTTTGAAATACAATGTGGTCAGAGTGAAAGTTCTATAAACAAGATGAGCATGGACAGTTTGGTTGGATGTATTTAAACAACAACGGCAGAAATAAGAGTCAACTAGCATTCACTGAGGGGTTGTTAGTAATGTGCTGAGTACATTTTAGACATTAAACATTAGGGCTCGCAGCGCTGTGCAGGGAAGGTGTGGGTATGGTCTCAGCTTCACAGAGGCAGTTATTAAGAAACAGAGAAGATAAGTGATGAGGCCTCACTGAGCAAACAGTAAAACATTATCTGAACCAGAACCCGCTCCCACACTCTAACAGAGGATGTTCTTTCCCGGTTGTTTTGGACTTCTGGGTTGCCATGTTGTTCTACACAATAGGACTCCAGATTCTTACTGCTTTTAAAAATTAATTAAAAAGACAAAACATTACAGAGAAGAAACATGCTAACCTTACACATAGGTTTATAGCATTACTATAAAGTACTATATTACTATATGGTAATTCTAAGAGTACAAGTATTCCCATAACCCTTATTAAAAGACATCTTGCAATTTCTGAGAATGCTGGTCTTCTTTTCTGTAAAGAAAGGGTAGTAATTACCACTTTATGGAATTTTTATAAATATAATATTTAAATACATATTTTATGTGCAAATATCTTATAAATATGTCTTTATGAACATAAGCCTTATCTTATGTTGCCAATGTCTTACCTGAGACAGATATCAGATAATTTACTTACCAAATCTTTGCTGCCCTCCTGTGACCCATGGGCACTTAAGTGATGTTTGTGTTGGGTCAGATATGTGATCTGGGGGATGTGCTAGAACAGCTACGTGCTCTGCCATCATCTCCCCTCCTGTGTCCCCTGATACTGGTGAAATGCAGTTAAAAGAAACTGTAACAAATTTTAGTGGAAATGTAGTTGAAGTCTTTTCTGACACATAAAAAAGTGGGGGAAAAGTCACTTGCACCTATTTGATTAGTGGAAGAGTGACGTCTAAGCCCTGGTGCTTAGGGTCAAGGGTTCTTCCTAAGTGCTCTCCTCCTGGTCTGGGCATTGCCAGGCTATGAACAATGAGACGTTAATTGGCCTTTACAAGGCAATAATGATGAGTTACTTGACAGGCGGTCTACCTAAATTGCAAAAAAAAAAAAAGCAATTATCACTTCTGAGTTAAAAGATGGCTTGGGATTATTGAAAATATAGAAATTTGTAGGGGTCACCTTGCTTAAATAAAATTTATCACTTGGTGTGGCAGAATCATTCATTTCTTCTGAAACATTATTCTATAAATTCATTCAACACATGTATCTGTCAAGCATCTCTATAGATCCTTAACTACGTGAAGGGAGGATGACAGTGCATGTTATTGATTCAACGTGAACTTTCATCATTGTATCTAAAGTGGGCTTTAGGTGTATTTCTACCATTCATTACCTGTGCAAACATGGGAATTATAATTGAGTCATTTTTGCATCTATATATAATTTATTGATAGACTATTATATATCAGGCATGTTCCTTTATGTTAAAATTCATTTAATCCTACAATTGATCAATGTAGCAAGTATTTTGACCTCTGTTTTTAAAATGAAGAAACTAAGACAATTTAACCTACTCAAAATCTGATGGCCAATATATGGAAGATCTGGAATTATAACCTATGTATCTGTCTCTAGGATTAGTTTATAATCATCACATTTTACTCTATCCTTCCTACTTGCACAGTTCCACAATTAAATACTGATTAAGACAATGCATGCAAAGCATGTAGCACAACATGTCTCATTTTCAGGGTTTTATAAGGGTTATTATTATATACCAAGGTAATCTTACTAAGTCTTACACATTATTGAAAGCTATATGAAAAACACATAAAACCAGATGCATTCTGTGCCTTAGTATTTTTATGACAGAGTCAATGATGTATGTTTTAAAGGGCAAATAGAATAAACAGCATATGGTCTTCTGTCCCAACCGGCTTCTTTATTCTCTCTGCTGCTTTTACCGTTACCATTTCACTGTTCACTAACAGTTTCATGAGAGGGTGAGCTAAGTCAGGGCAATTTTGCGGAAGCTGATCATTTAATTTAGAATCACTTATAAAACACATGGACTTTAAACAAGATGGACATGGACGTGAAACATATTGTTTCAAATTAGCCTAAGGACTTTAAAGTTTCACATTACTTACGTTACCTGTTTGTCCCAGGGCCGTATATAACAGAACCTCTCTCTCCCCATTCCTCTTCATTATTCCTAGCCAAGTATGTGGCTAAACCTGTCAAGAGATCCTATTGTTTTGATGGGTTCATGAATAGAAAATTCAGTTTCAGAAGATACAAAAATCACTAAACCTATCTAAGCATTTTGGGAGCTCAGAAAACGTTTATCTTGCAGTGTGTTTTATAGGCTTTCATCTTTTCACTGGTTGTTCTGTGTATACATTGGCCACAATCGCAACAGAATATTAATTTGCCCCAGTTTGTGGTGCATTAGGAAAGTGACATAATGCCCAAATTAGGGCCTGGGATATATATATAGATATATATTTGTTTGCTGATGGTTTCTGCATCTGTATTCCAAGTGGATAATGGTGCTGTTCTAGGGTTTCAGTGTTCTGTTTATTGAAGATCACTCTGTCTGGAATGGGAGGAAAATCTGAGTTAAATCCATCTCTTTTTTTTTATTCTCCACTTTAAATATTTGTTAAAGATGGCTTATGTTATGAATAGCAAAGCCATTCTCATCTTTATATATTCATTTGCAAATAAATGAATAAATAAATAAAATTTAATAATATTCTCAACTAAAGCTCCCTACGGTTTCTATTGAAAACCCATTAGCTGAATTTAGATTTTCAATTAATGCTGGAATAGAACTTTGCAGGAAGACACAACACATTTAAAAATTACATGGTATTTCTATAAAGTTATTATTTCTTTTTTATGTTGGTTTCTGGGGTAAGCTAGTTGTAATATGGTTCTAAAAATTATGTTATAATTAGAAAACAATCACTGCTTTCTGCAGTGGTTTCAGGGGAAGAGAGGATTCACAGCACAACTTATCTCTCTTCCTGAACAGGGCTCTAACTTTTGGAGTGTATTAGAAAGGTCACTAATAAAGCAGAAAATAGATATCAGTGTGTGCATCTACATCTTGAGACCAATGTGCTCAGATGTGCCTGCTGAAACATGACTGAGACCCAGCACTATTTCTCTTACTCAAGCAGTCCCATGGGAAAGGATTTCAGACCTGATGCATGTGTCCATTCACAAGGGAGAGAGAGTGACTGTGTGGGCCTCTGTGCTAGGGAGAGTGGAGAAGCCCTGCTTGGATATGCCTCCCAGAAAGGACAGGGTTCAAGAGAGCTAGAGAACTGACAAGAAGACAAACTTGAAAACAATTAAATGGGAGGACTTATAATGCCTGCTTTCAAGACATACTACAATCTTATGATAAACAGTGTACCACTGGCTTAACTGTAGGTAAACCGATTAACAAAAAAAGAAGTTAGGGAGTGCAGAATAGACTCCTCAGGGTACGTGATCGATTGATTTTTTTTACAAAATTGTTCAAGTGATTTAATGATAATAAGATGGTGTTTTGAATATATGGAACAGAAAAATTAAATATCTGCACAAAAATAAAACTTGGCTATATCCAACAGAAAAATCAATTGAGATGAATTATAGACCTAAATGTAAAAGTTATAAGAGATAAGTTTCTAGAAAGAAAGAAGGAAAAGCTACCTGATCTTGGAGTAGGCAAATATTTTATTCACAGAACATGGCTGCAGCACACAGAAATGAGGGGCTTCTATTCTGAATATATAACTAAATTCTACAGTGCAATGATACAAAGAAAACAATTGAAAAAAGGCAGTAGATATAAATGGACACTACACAAATAAAGAAATATGAAAGATTCAAATGTACATGCAGAAATTATCAACAAGGTTAGTCATCAGAAAAATGAAAATTAAAACCACAATGAGACATTCCTTTCCACTCACAAAAATAGCTAAAATTTAAAGGTCTGAAAACAATTCAGTGTTTGTGTATGTGAAACTCTCATACGTTGCTGGTGGATGACAAATCTCAAAATTCATTTGAGAAATCATTCTGGTAGTTTCTCATAAAAATCCATTATTCATCTGCTCTATGACCTACCAAGTCCAGATCTAGGTCTTCACAAAGGAGGAATTATAACATATCCAAGAAAAAACTTAAAAAGATATTTATAACATCTTTATTTATAAAAACCCTAAACTGAAAACTACTCAAATGTTCATGAAAAAATGAATAAACACATTATGTTAAGTCCATGCAATGTGATTGTACTCAGTGTGTTCTTTGCTCTGGTTTCTATGGCAGAATGCCATAGACTGGATGGTTTAAACCATGGATAGTTATTTCTCACAGCTCTGGAGACTGGGAAGTCGAAGATCAAGAATGCAGCAAATTCAATTCTTGGTGTGAGTCTTGTTCCTAATTTGCCGATAGTCAAATTCTTGTTGTGTCCTCTCAGAGCAACAAGAGGAAGTTCTTCTGCCTCCTCCTGTTCCTGTAATGGCACTAATCCCATTATGAGGCCCCTGATTACCTCACTCAATTACTTGTAAACTGTCCCGTCTCCAGATAACATAATGGTAGGGGTTAGGGCTTCAAAATATGAATTTTGGAGAGATATAAACATTTAGTCCATAATAATCAGCAATAAAACAAATATACAACCAAAACATGCAACAGCATGGATGAATCTCAAAGCATTATTCTGACTAAAGAGAAACATGTACAATGAGTGTATTTTTATACTTCAGTTTGTATAAAGTTCTAGAACAGACAAAACTAATCTACATGGAAGAAACTTCAACAGTTGTCCATTGTACTGGAGATCTGGGAAGGAAAGGGGTACAAAGGGACATTCTAGTATGATGGAAATGTTCTATTTATTGATAAGAATATAAATTATGAGTCTATTGTCAAAACTCATCAACCTATACTCTTAAGATTCATGTATTTCACTGTACTAAAATAAATTATAATGTAATTAAAAATAAAATATTCATTTATTGAAACATTTTTAAGCAATGAAAATAATTTAAATAAGTAAAAGCACTAAAATTCTTGATTCAATCCATTACTCATGATAGCCAAGATCTTACCCTTAAAATACAACACTTCTCACCACTTGTACTATTATTATTACTCTATCAATATAATTAACTTTCTTAACCTACTTCATTAACTTCTAGATTTGTTTCACTATTTCAATTCTTTACTCCACTATAATTTTTCTATTCTTCTAGTAATGTCAAAGGTGAACAAAGCCAGTTACTAGTTAAAACTTTAAGGATAGATTTATGGAGTAATAACTATTACAATAGGGTAGAAGGTAAAGTGTGGACTGAGCTCAACTTTAATTCATGTAGAGAGGACTGGTCATTTTAAAGGGAAATTGAGGCAATAAGGAAAGGGATCAGCAGGAGCTTGAACAAAATCAGGGAAGCAGAAAGATTCAAAAAGTGAGAAGGGGGATTGGTTAATGTAATCAGGCCATCTGGGTTTGCACTTAATGAAGTTAGGCTATTACCCTCCCACAGAGAAGGGGAGACGAAAGCCCTATCTTCAGGTGTTGACTGGGAGAAATAATAAATTATTTGGCAGACTTAAGCCTTCCCAGGCAGAGAATTAAGAGGGATGTGGTCATGCTGCTAGGGAATCAGTCCAAACTGTTAGAAACTATGCTGGTGTTTGTTCAAGTCTCTCAGTGTTCAGTGTTTGCGTGTATGTGGGAAGGGGGAGGTGAGGGACCATTGGCGCTGAGTCTGCAGCTTTTATAGGCCAGGATACCCCAGAGCAGTCTGACTAGAGTGTGATTAAGGGGACAGCCTTTGTCAGCAGTCAGAAGACAACATTTTTTAAAGTAAGTTTCTGTCATCCTTCACTAAAAAATTCTCCAATGGTTTCCTATAACACTAAGAAAAATCAAGCTTCATGTGATATGTAAAGATTTAAGAATCTCCAACATTCTCCTCTGATTATTCTGTTCCAGTGAGCTGATATTCTTTATGTGCACTGAAAAAAAAACCCAAATATTTCTCTGCCTTAGGTTCTTTTGTACTTATTGCTCCTTTATTCCCTGCAACTTTCTAATCCATTGAAGCAATGGCCTGCTCACTCATTTCCTTTCACAATACTCAAATACCATCTCAGAGAACCTTCCATGAACTCTGTATCTGAAATTGCAACCCACTTTAAACCACTGACTGATTTTATGCATGGCACTTTTCATTCCCTGGCAGTATTTCATACATTATTCATAACTTTATTATTTAATCTGTTTTCTCCACACAGTGATATACACTCCTAAAGACACAAATGTGTCTATCTTTTTCACAGCTCTATTCTCTGTAGTTAGAAGTGTGCTTGCACTTAGTAGGTGCTCAGTAGATGCATGTTAAACAAAAGAAAGAATTAATTAATTTCCTCGATGTGGTTTTATGCTTTTATCTGAAAATACAAGATTTGTCCAGAAAAAGTCCAGCCATTGTTAATATGATGAGAACTATTTGCACGACGTCGATGTAACCTGGCAGCAAGGAGAATGGACTGGAATGAGCACATGTGAACAATGACGACTTCACTGTACTAGTCAGTGCAGTGAAGGGGCAGTAGATGCTGCTGAGTGAACATGTGTACTGTGTAGCTGTTGCATTCAAAATGACTGAGTGAGTACAACAAATCTGCATCAAGTTTTGCATTAAGCTTGAACATCATTCCATAGAAACTATTTGGATGGCTCAGAGGGCTTTCAGCAGCAATGCAATAAGTGAAATGCAAACAAAGGTGTGGCACAAATGCTTCAAACATGGCTGAGAATTTGTTGAAAGTGATCCATATTCTGGAAGGCCTGAAATAACCAGAACACCTTAGAATGTTGAATATGTATGGGCTGCAATCAACAAAGACTGGTGGCTGACAGTGCAAGAACTCTAAGCTGATCTAGGGTTTCCAAAAACTACTGTGTCTGATATTTTGGTGCAATTTTTTGACATGAAACAAGTCATGGTAAAATTCATTCCACAATTTCTGCCTCCAGAGCAGAAGAAACATTGTGCTGCAGTTGCTAATAACTTAATTCAAACCACTACCAATGAACAATATTTCTTTAAGTTGTTCATAACCAGAAATGAATCATGGGTCTACCGCCATGATCTGGAAACGAAGGCCCAGTCGTCCCAGTGCGTATCACCTGGTTCTCCTCTCCTGAAGAAGCAGCAGTCATAGCAAGATCAAGACCATGTTAGCTGTGTTTTTCCATCATGAGTATGCTTCTCCAATACAATTAATAAAAAGTACTACCTTAATGTTCTTGGTCTGTTGACAGATGCAATATGATGAAAACAGCTGCAGCCATGGGCAACTGGTGATTGGCAGCTTCATCACAACCACAGATCTGCTCATACATCACTTCTCATGCAGAGTGTTTTGGCAAAACATCAAATCACCAGGTGACTCATTCTCCATACATACTGTACAGATTTGGTGCCCTGTGAAATTTGGCTTTTCCCAAAACTAAAATCACCTTTGAAGAGAAGAGACTTCAGATCATTAATAAGATTCAGGAAAATATGATGAGGCAGCTGATGGTGATTCCAAAAATGGATTTTGCAGTGTTTTGAACATTGGAAGATGGGAGAACCTTGTGAGGTCCCAAGGTGCCTACACTGAAGAAGACTAAGCTGTCATTGTCCTATATACAATATCTCTTGTATCTCGTATCTTCTTGAATAAATGTCTTTATTTATTATATTACATGCTTAGATACCTTCTGCACAGACTTCGTATTACTGTTGCTACATAACAATTTGGTTTCATCTCCAGTTTCAGGACACCAGCTTTCTAATCATTCAGAAAAAGGGACTATTATTGAAGTTGGTTTAAACCTATTCCCGAAAGATTCATTGGCAAATTTAAGACATTATGGATAGGACATATTTAATCTGATAAATTCTAATAAAGAATTTATTACTTTTTAATTAACAACATATTGATTAGGAAAATAAGCAGTGATTCAAAAATACAAGAATGACAGGTGATGAAGAACTTTTAATTGACCCTTGTTCAGCAATATAATTTAGTGAGTTTAAAACTCCTTTCTGTTGAATCAAATTTATACCACTACCTGCCCAGGATTATTTTTTCTTATCTGATATTTCCTTGTTTAGTAAATTAATAGAGCTTGTCTGCCTACAGAATGCCCTTTTTGTACCTTTCATCATGTTGAAATAAAGTAAGCACTTACTTAGAGGAAAAAAGAATTGCCATTTGATGGTGGTGATAATGACTCTCCTACATTGAATTTCTGTAGGATTAATGATTAGATATTTGTTTCGGGGACATGGATATGTCCTGAATGATCATTAATCTCCAGGAAAACACCTGCACTTTGATTGTTACCCTTAAATTAAAACTTAGGGGCAACACAGAGGACAAGGCTATTGATCACAATTCTCACAAATTCAAGTACCAGATTATGTTCTGATAAAGATTTCTAGTCTTATAGAATTTCCTAATAAATAACTGAAGAAAACAAATGAATGTGTTTTTTTATAGCCTTGGGCCAAATAGTTGAGAAGTCTCAGTGTACTTAAATATCTAAGCAGTACCTGATGTGTATTTAGATATTTTTAAATTTTATATAAAGTTACTGGATATGCATTTTTCCACTATTGTGTTGTTTATAACAGCAAATAGAAAAAAATGGACACTTTTTAAAATTATTTATATCCTTTATTACAATCATTTTCCTTCCTGCTCTTGTTGCATTTCCCTGAGAATGGAGTATATTTCCCCACACTATTGATTTCAGTCTCTGTCAAGTGACCTTACTTCACCAATAGAACATGAGCATAAATGACATACAGTCTGTTCAATCTTTTAATTTAAACCATTTGAGGTCAGTTATATTCCTGTCTGAAACACAGGCTTGTTCACATGCAGTATTCCTGAAATGCCCCTATTTGTTTACTTATAATAATAACTGCCCAATTTCTGTTTCACTAAAGTATGAATAAACTTTGTCTGAAATTTGTCAGAAACCATATTATGTAAGACTTAGATGAGCATGCACAAAAGACAAAGACACAAAATGATTTATTAGGCCCTAAATTCTAGGAGGCTAGGACAGATCACCTAGAATTCTCATCTCTCTCTCCCCCTCTCTCTCTTTCTCACTCTCCTCCTCCTCCCTCCTACATCTCTCTCTCTCTCTCTCTCTCTCATCCCAATGTTTTTAAAGGATTAAGTCTGATACCTAAACAAAAGCTGTCTAAAGGGCTTCCTCCTTCTTTTCCATCTAATCTCATACATAACACTTGGCATTCTGCAGCTTACCACCAAAATAGTGAGATAAGGTTATTTCAAACAAAATGGAACAAGTTAGTATATAAAATAGACACATATATATCTCCAATGCTAAAGAAGACTCTGAGCAGTAGTAACAGCCCTTTGTGTGACTCAGCAAACCTACACAGGGGAAAGAACCAGAGACAAAGGTATTTAAGCCACTAAACACAAATGACTAAGAGAAATCAAGAGAAGTATGAGTCATCTTTGATGCATAACCATAACAATGTTTATTCCTAGGTCTTCAGAGGTAAATATATAGCTAACAAAATATCAATCAAGGCTTATAAAGTTACTTTGATTTAAAAACTGATTAAGACACTGAAGAAAAATGTTGAGGAAGATACAAATAAGTGGAAGCACATATGGTGTTCATGGACAGGAAGAATTAATATCATTAAAATGTCTATACTACCCAAAGCAATCTATAAATTCAGTGCAATTCCTGCCAAGATTCTAATGACATATTCCATAGAACTAGAACAAATATTCCAAATATTTGTATGGAACCCCAAAAGGCACAGTATAGCAACAGCAATCCTGAGAAAGAAGAACAAAGTTGAAGGAATCACACTACCTAATATCAAACTATAAGGCCATAGTAATCAAGACAGCATAGTATTGGCATAAAAACAGGTACATAGGTGAATAGAACAGAAGAGAGAGCCCAGATATAAACTCACACCTTTATAGTCAGAGGAAGCAAGCACATACAATGGGTTGAAGATAGTTTATTCAATAAATGATGCTGGAAAAATTAGACAGATATATGAAGAAAATGAAACTAGGCCACCTTATACCACATACAAGAATAAATTCAAAATGGATCAAAGACTTAAATGTTAAATCTAAACCACAAAAAACAGTAGAAGAAAACATAGGGAACAAAATTGCAGACATTGCTCTTAGTATTATTTTATTGGATATTTTATCTCCCCAGGCAAGGAAGAAAGAGAAAAAAAAATAAATGGGACTGCATCAAGCTAAAACATTTTTGCACAGCAAAGGAAATCACCAACAAAATAGAAAGACAGCCCATAGATTATGAGAACATATTTGCTGATACATCAGATAAGGAGTTAATAACCAAAGTTTATAAGGAACTTACAAAACTCAACACCAAAAAAAATGCAAACAACACAGTTAAAACATGGTTGAAGGACCTGAATAGACACTTCTCCAAAGAAGACATACAGATGGCCAATAGACAAATGAAAATAAGCTCAAGGTCACTAATAATCAGAGAGATGCACATTAAAACCATCATGAGATATTATCTCACACCTGTCAGAATGGCCATCATCAATAAATCAACAAACAAGTGCTGGTGAGGATGTAGAGAAAGGAAAACCCTTTTGATATCAGTGGGAATACAGACTGGTGCAGCCACTGTGGAAAGCAGTAAGGAGATACCTCAAAAAATTTACAAATGGATCTGGCTTTTGACCCAGCTTCCCTACTTCTGGGAATATAACCAAAGGAACCCAAAACACTAATTTGATAGAACACAAGCACCCCTCTGTTCATTGCAGCATTATTTACAATAGCCAAGACATGGAAGCAACCCAAGTGACTACCAGTGGATGAGTGGGTAAGAGAACTATGGGACATTTACACAATGGTATGTTACTTAGCTATAAAAAAGAACTAAATTTTATGCTTTTTGACAGTATGGATGTACCTGGAGAACATTATGCTAAGTGAAATAAGTCAATCAGAGAAAGAAAAATACCATATGATTTCACTCATATGTGGAATTTAATGAACAAACTGAACTAACAAGGAAAATGGGGACAGCCTCATAGATGGAGAGCAGGCTGACAGGTTAGCAGGTGGAGGGATTGAGCAAAAAGGAGAAAGGACTCATGGCCATGGACAACAGTGTGGTGATTGCTGGGGGTAGGCGTATAAGGAGACTAAATGGTAATAGAAAAAATATAATAAAGATTAAATTTAGAAAAACCTCATTAAATTAGTAAAAATAAAAATAGACCAGGTGATGGAAAAGAAAATTTTAATGACTGATCTCTCACTTTTTAATTCTTTGCTTCACTAAAGAAAAAAAAATCCATGCATTAGTTTAAAGAAATATCTGAGAAAGTTCAGTAAAAGGATGATGATACTCAACCTTTTATAAGTGTCAGATAATCAGGCAAATAAAATTGTCACAGTAGTCATCTGAACTCTCACAAGAAACAGAACCAATCAGAGATTATAACTATATTTATCAGAAGTGTATCATAAGGAACTGACTCACATGTTTGTGGAGGCTGAGAAGTACCGAATCTTCAGTTGGCAAACTGGAGTCCCAGGAAAGGTGATGGTAGAGTTCCAGTCTCAGTCCAACGGCCTTTAAGAACCAGGGAAGCAAAAGGTGTAAGTTCCAGACTGAAGGCTGACAGACTCAAGACCCAAGAAGAGACAATTTTTCAGCATGAGTCAGAGAGCAGAAAAAGACCGAGCCGTGTATCAGCTCCAAGATAGGCAGAGAAAGCTAATTCTTACTGTCTCCTTTTGTTCTCAACAGACCTTTATTTGATTGAAGGAAGACCACATTAAGCCTATTCCAATGTTATTCTTATCTAAAATCACCCTCACAGACACACCTAGAACAATGTTAAAGCAAATATCTGGGCATGTTGTAGCCAGTGAAGTTGACACATAATATTAACTGACTGTCATTTTCACTTGAAAACAAAACTTTTTAGGGAGCTTCATTTTCTTTGTTAAAAAAGCCTCAATTTCTGCTTTTATTACTACAATTTTTCTTATTTTACTTTTTTAAAACCTCTAACATAACATAATTTCTTCCTATGAGTTGTATAGCTTACAAGGAATATATTATGCACAACAGAAACAACAAAAGAAAGTGAAAACTAAATACTTAGAGTTAGTAATATCCAGCCTTGCCATATATCCACTAACTTCGATACTTCGGGAAGTTCTTTGCAGGTATCCTTTAGTAGCTCATAATTTTCCTGGATGGCACAAAAAAATCATGACTGAGTCACAAGGAGGAATGTATTGGGTGATTGGCCTTTACTATTTGCCTTTAAGGCTGATATTTAAATCCTTCCATAATCTGCTCCTCATTATGTTTTCTTCCTTATTTCCTAGCACAGTTCTTCCTAGAGCCTCCATGGCTTCCAGTTTGTTTGTCTCACTGCCTTGCACTTTTGACCTTGGTCCTGGCTTCCTGGGCACACATTTTCTTGAATCCGGAGTTGCATACCACTGAGAATCATAATGACAAAGGCACTTTATTTATTTTTAGACAAATGAAAGCATTTTTTATTTATAAGAAAAATCTGTACACTATATATACATAAAATATACAAAATCAAAATAGAAAATAACAAACTGTTAAAATGTGTACAAACACTTTTGAAGTGTGACTCCTGGAAAACCTCAAGCAGAAAAGACACTGAAAGCAGGATGAGAGACGCTGGATTTGTTTTCGGCGCCAACACTACCATCCGTGCAGTCTCTTGCATAGACGTCTCTCAAGTGGGCGTGGCATGCACATACGCTTTATTCTTTCATCAGCATAGATTTAGTTTGTGTCTGGATTTATTGTCCAACAAGAATCCACAGAATGGCAACTATATCAACTTCTGTGTATAGCACTATACCTACCATATTATTAGGGTTCAATAAATGTAGTAATAAAATGTTCAGTTTATGTGAAAATGTAAAAGACTTGTAAAAAAGTGTAAAAGAATTGGAGTTGAATCCTTTGATTCTGCATCTTAAAATTTTACAGAATATTGAGTGCATTATATCTTCAAAATGAATTTCAAAAATCACAGGTGCCTTGAATTTTAAAATGGTCTTGTGTGAATTCATGCATCAGTTATTTAAAGAATAAAGGCTCAGTATCAAGCATTTCAATTACAAAGCAGCTATATGCGTAACCAGACTTTCACTGCTGTGAAAAGCTGTAGTACTAATGATGGTATAGAACTCAAGTTTATATAGATAAAATGGATTCTGGCAAAATATAAGTCCACACAAGCACCAAAAAGGTAAATAAATGTAAAAAATTATTGTTCAGAATGTGTTTTTTGTAGTGCCAGTAAAATAGGATAATACTTAGGAACTCAAGATTTAGTAAAATACAACTTTCATATTCATAACCACTATTGCTGATATTTCCACCCATGTCAGATGGAGACTTTTATTGCAAATATTTATTCACAGAATAGAAAAGATGACTTATTCTAAATTAAATATAGAAAGTCATTTGTTAGTAACTATTTAATTGATGCAAAAACATCAATTGTATGCAATTACAAAAATCATAAATTAAATTAAAATAATTTTAAATGATTAAATTGAAAAATAATCTTCAACATTAGTCTGGCACCAACTGTGATATTAGCACATAACAAAATTCATTATTGTGAGATAAAATGACTTTCCAAAATTAAATCATAATATGATTTATAAATTACATCATGTTGGTTTATGTGAATGAACTTATACTCACAGGAAAATAGTGTGGGAACATAAAATTTTTCTCCACATATCTTTTAACAATGAGCATTGTTAGTCTTTCAAATTTTTGCTGATCTGATACTGGGCATTCTCATTTTATTTGCATTCATTTGGTTACTTCTTTAAAGAATGTAAGATAATAAAAATACTCGTATATTGGTCTCTGTCTCTAGTTCCTGGTGTACAGCTCCTAAAACCCTTGCGAAGTCCTAAGTAATAATAACACTAGGAGCATCTCTTTTGTAATATTTGGTTTTTGACCCTGGTTTCTGACACAGGATACTAACCTTTTGGATTTTGTGGGTGACAGCCGTGCTTTTGTTCTAATGAGGCAACTCTGGGTGGGCTTCTGGGTAGCTCCCAAGTGGGGGCTGGTCATGAGAAAGACCAAGCCCTGATTATAAACTCAGAATTTTCAACTCCACCCCTTATCCTCTTGAGAAAGGAAAAGGTCTGAACATGGAATGAATGATTGAGCATAACTATGTGAGGAAGTTTCCATAAAAACCCAAAGTACTTAACCTGTGGGATCTGAAGCTCTCTCCAGGCACCTAGTGGCAGAATTAAGTCGTAGGACACTCAGCCGGTGTCACAGAGATGTGCAGGTGAGGGAAGGCTTTCACAAACTTGGTGACTGGAAGTATCCAACGGGAAGTGTTCGTCATGAAAGCAAAGAACACTTTGGAGGAAGTGTTCTTTGGAGGACACAGGAGGAAAACTGAGCTTTTTGCCTAACTAAGGGGGAGACTTCTGAGTTTTTCCAACACAAGGGAACATGTTAATTTTTTATTAATTTTATTTAAAAATTGCCCTAACCTTAGTGGCATTCAGGATACAAATTTATTGTCTCACAGTTTTGCAGGCTAGAAATCTAAAACAGGTCTCACTGGGTTAAAGTCAAGGTGCTGGCAGGGCTGCATTTCATTCTATAGGCTCTGGACGAGGTCTATAGTTTCTTGTCTGTCCATCTTCCAGAAGGCACTACAGTCCTTGACTCAGGATTCTATTTCATCCATCTTCACAGCCAGCACCATCACGTCAAGTGTGTCTCGTGTATCACTCTCATTGCCACTTCTGCCAGTTTCTTTAGTTTTAATGGTCCTTGTGATTAAATTGAGCTGACACAGCCAACCTGGGGCCATCTCTCTACTTCAAGGTCAGTTAATTAGCAACTTCAACTCCATCAGCAACCTTATTTCCCATTTTGCATATAATGTAACGTATCTATAAATTCTAGCTATTAGGTTATGGACATCATAGGAAGGCCGTTATTCTACAGGCCAGAAAGAAGATGGTTTTATTTGTGTGTGTGAGTGTGTGTGTGTTCTGATTATATCCTTTACTTTGAAATGCCTTATTTATTGCTTTGTTATTGAAATCACTATATGGTTTCCTCATTTAAAATTATCTTAGCTCTGGCCAGTGTGGCTCAGTTTGTTGGAGGGTCATCCTATAACTGAAGCATTGTGCGTTTGATTACCAGTCATGGCACATACCTAGGTTGCGGGTTCGATCCCAAGTCAGGACACATGAAATCCCCAGGCCAGGCACATACAGGAGACAA
Source organism: Phyllostomus hastatus (assembly GCF_019186645.2). Classification (NCBI taxonomy): domain Eukaryota; kingdom Metazoa; phylum Chordata; class Mammalia; order Chiroptera; family Phyllostomidae; genus Phyllostomus; species Phyllostomus hastatus. Next base: position 26,997,624 of record NW_025333709.1, on the reverse strand, counting down.
CCAATAGAAGCTTCTTTCTCGCATCAATGTTTCTCTCTCTTCCTTTCTCTCTCTCTAAAACAATGTAAAAAAATAGTCCTCTGGTGAGGCTAAAAAGTCATCTTAAGTTTTGACATTTAATAAAAAATTATTTTCTACTAAATAAAATGCAATTGAACAATTTGAAATAGTATCCAGAGTTAATGAAACAGGATACCTTTTTTCAAACTGAACAATTACAGTGTGTATGTATGTATCCTTGTGTGTTTAACTCAATTTAACTCATGTGCTCAAAACAGTGAAGTTTAGAATCAACTTGTCTCTCATTTACCATGTAATTAACTGCATTTAATTTTCAAGCACATAAACTACCTTATGTCTTCCTCTTTTAATTCTTACTCTATTTAAGATAATTAGATGGTTGGTATATATATCGTATATGTGATATATGTGTGTATATATGTATATATCTCAAAAATATATGATATGTGCAATATAATATAAATTATTATATACTATATATAAAACATAATATTTATTTGATTCTGTCACTATAGTAGTCAGCCATAAGATGACTCCCAGTTACCTGAGTCTCCTGGAATTTCCACCTTCGGGTAGTTTCCTCTAACATTTTACGAGGATTGGCCTGTGTTCTCAGCAGGATATGGCAGAAATGATAGTATGCCACTTTTGAGATTAGATTGTAAATGCCACTTCAGCTTCTGTCATTCTTCCATATTCTGTCCTTCAGATCACTCTGTCTGAGAGAAACCAGCTGCCATGTCATCAGGACCCTCAGGCATCACTGTGGAGAGACCCACATGCGAAAAACTAAGGTTTCCAGCCCAAAGGCAGCTGGAACTGAGGGCCCCTGATCAGTCATGTGTGGGAGCCTCATTGCAAGTGGATTCTGAAACCTCAGTCCAGACTTCAGATGATATGGCCCAGATGAAAGTTTGCAACCTCATGAGATCCTCTCGGAAAGGATTACTCAGCTCTGTTGCTTTAGGATTCCTGTCCTCAGACACTTTGAGATAATCAGTGAATATTGTTTTAAGCCATTAAGTACTGAAATGATTTGTTTCTTATGCAGCAATAGATAACTAATAAAATCACTGTAGTTCCAAATACAAACAGTCATGGACTTTACATTTTCAGCTTTAATATGAAGATAATAAGAACAGGTAACACAGCATTTGAAAATGAATAATTGAAATAACTTTCAAATTAGCATATTTAAATTTTAGCCCACACTGCTTATTTTACTGGAGTCAAGAACTTTTAAAAAATGTTAAAGGAAAAAAATCCTTAAACCAAAAGTTAATTGACTAAATGGTTTGTTTTTAAAGTTTGTGTGTGTGTGTGTTTAAATTATCATTCAACCTCCTTATAGCTCCTGGCATGGGAGAACAGAGTTCTGTCAATTCCATGAAATATCAGCCTTCACTGTCACCCTGATAGTGTGAAGGGTCAGGCTGTGGAAGTCATACTGGTGGTTGCAAGCACAGGTCCACGACAGTATGGTTTTTCCATGTGTGTATTATCTTTGTCTCACCACCAGCCTCTTCCTCAATTGCCTCCATTAATTAGAAGTATTATTTCAGCTTCTGTTATGGCTCGGACAGGCTTTAATTGTCTTCCCCATTCTGTCAATTTATCATTCATTAAGTATTGAGGTCTTGTACTATCAGAACGAAATCCAGTTTCATGCATTCACTGCCCATAAAGAACCCTTTCCATGTAACAAACCTCCCCTACAGTTCTCTTTTTTTCTAATGATATTTACATTCATACTATTCAACTACTAAAATTCAACATCAAAGATTAGTATCCACAGATGCAAAGTGCCATGTTGGGCAATAGTAATTGGGTCCTAAACATATTAGTTTGGACTTTTTAAAATCAGACACAGTCATGGGTTGCTTAACAATTGGTATATGTTCTGTGAGATTTGTTGTTAGGTAATGTTGTCATGTGAGAGATCATGGGGTGTACTTACACTAGACAGTACTTACACACCTGGGCTAGACGGTATACCACCATCATCTATGAGGTCCCACTCAACTGAAACATTATTCTGTGGCACATGACTGTGTTTCAAATGCATGGATTGTTAAAAAAATGGTATGAAATAACTATTATGGGGATGAAAATAGAGAAAAATAATACCAAGCCATAGTTGGAGAAGTCTGAATGAGTCCTACAGGCAAATCCTACCTATATCGCTATTTTGGCTGGAAATAGTCAATTAGTCAAAATTTAGGACTTTAGTGCATGTTTAATTTGTTCAGATGACTGATGCTAAGAACGATTTATAGGCATTACAAATGCGGAAGGAGGAAGCCAGAGATGTAACAACAGAAGCCTGTAGCTACATGCTGCTCTGAAAGTCTTGCCTTCACATAGAATTCCCTGAATTGTTTAACTCTAAAGGCTTCAATGACGAAAAGAAAATGGGCAGACTTCAAAGAAACTCCACACACTGCAGTTCCTATATTTCATCATTATTTGTCTCCCTCCCTGTTTAATTTTCACATGAACATCAAATCACACTAACTTGTGATCTTTCCTGATTTGGCTGAAATGTTGGTTTACATCATGGATATGCATTCCTCTCTTGCCATCCATTAGAAGAATATTGCTATGAGAAATGAGCAACCTCTTGTTTGAAAAAGAGGTGTACTTGATTAACTTGAGATCCTCTTTGTTTGCATGTGAAAAAGGTTAATCAACTAAAGCACAGGTTTGTGTTTTTTTCCTCGCTGGTTGACAGCTCATTATCTGAGTCATTTTGGTGTAGATTAGAATTTTGTTGGCAGATAGTTCCCATTAAAACATTGTCCATATGCTGCTGTTATTCTCACAATTCTCTATCTGTATTACCTTTTTTAAGGCATTTGGGATTTGGGTATATGTACTTTCCTTGATTAAGAAATCAGATCATCCATTCAAGTTTAAAGTCCCATCATCTGTTAGGCTTTTCCTTTGTTTTTATAAAGAAATTTCACATTTTTATTCTTATCACTAAATGGTATGAGAAATACATTGAAGGCTACTTCCATGGTTTTTTGAAAAATTATATATTTTTGTTGACAATTTGATATATTAGCATTGTAGCCCTTTACAGGCCTATTATGTGGTTCTAGATATTTTTACCTTAAGCATTTTCGTTATAAACATCTTTGCCACACCAATTTTCCTGGAACCATTCCTGACACAAACATTTTTGTAACACAACTAATTGACCACAAGGCAATTTTGTTGTAAAAGATAAAACAACTACTTGACAGTTTGGTTTATATTAAGCAGACTTAATGTATTTAAATGTTGTCAATTTGGTTTAATCTCTCCATTGATAAAGTTCTTACAATACTCCCATTTTTCTGTTATATTAATCTTAGCCCCATCACATTCTATACAGTGATGTATAGACTATACGTAGTGGTCTTAAAGTAGTGGGTGATAACTACATAAAAATCCAGCTTGCAAATCTATATGTAATTCCTATGCCAGAATATGAAAGTTTACTAGTTTGCAAATCCTTTCTGAGCACAGTTATTCCTCCCATCCTTTAAAATCAAAAGTTTAGCAAATTATAGCAAATATGAAAGAGGTGACTACTAATTCAAAACTGGCTTCTAGCACTGGAAACTGACACTTGTCTTAATGAAAGGAAGAAACTGTACTGGACAAAAGTGGGGTGCCAGAGAAAAAGACAAATAAGAAAGCAAAAAAAAGGCATAATAGGTATAATATTATGAATCAAAGAATTCGAAGACAATGTATTTTCATTTCTCACAATAAAGTGTTTTTAAATTTATTATTTTAATTTTTATTACATCATTTTAAATGTCCTTTTATTTTATATTTTATTGTAAAGTTGACTTATAGCTAAATAGTTGTTCATTAAAAATGTTTGCAGCAAAGATATTTATGGTGAATGTGCTCACAATGAAAATATCAGGCACGCTATTATGTACCACCTAGCACAAACACTTAGATCTCTATGTACACTTTTGGACAAGTTTTGCCCAAAAACAGATATTTCAGTTTTGAATTTTAAAGGTAATGTTTAGTCTGTTTGTCTTTCTCATTATCTAGTCCTTAAATCTCCCATTAAGTGTTATGCTTTATATGTTTCCACTTAGATTTCTATTCTTTATATCCTCACATACTTGCTGTAATCAGCATCATTACATCAATATTAGGTGTATTCAGTTACATCTCAGGTATTCTAGTGTAAAATTATTCTTATATCAGTTATCTGTCACCATTGTAATGATGTGTAACAAACCAGCATAATGCCTTAGTGAAGAGTAAATATGATGGTATATGTTTATATGTACTTCTCAGTCTATGGACTGTCTGGCCAGTTTTTAGTTGAGTTAGGCCCAGTTTGGCTCATTCAATGCCACTGCTCTTAGCTGTGGTTTGACTGGGTAGTCTTACAGATCCTGGTTGGGCTCTGTCATCTGCTTAGATCCTTAGCTGGGGTTTTTGTGTTGACTTGTTTCTGTTCTCTACACCTCAACCTCCAATAAGGCTAGCCTGAGGATGTGCTGGTGGAGGAGACAGCTGAGCTAGAGAGAAAATGGAAGCATGCAAAGACTCTTCTAGTATTTGCTTATATCAATTGAGTTACTACTCCATCAGTCAAACCTACTCATATGGTCAAGCACAGAGACTATTCTTGAATGGCAACCACCAAGGGAGAGGATGTGGGGAAGCATGAAAAGTCAGAGCTATTAATGAAAAGAGTGCTGACTTTGATACCTTCTTTTTTTCTTAATAGTACCTTTTTCCTGGAAAAATCTATTAAATTTTATTCATTCAATCAACATACGTTCATTAAGCATATAATAATATGTGTCATCATAGAGTATACATTCAAATTGTGGAGCAGGGAAAAAATAAGACACAAATAAGTACAATATACAGTCTGTCAAGTATTGATAAGAGCTAAGAAGAAAAATAAAGGTGATGATGGAGTATTTTAAATATGTAAGTCAACAAAATACTCATAGATAAGGAGAAAAGGAAAGGCAAGCTATATGAACATCCTTCCAGAAAGAGGAAATAGAAAACTGAAATGTGGAAGAATAAATGACATCTTCCAAAAAGAGCAAGGAAGCCACTGTAGCTGTCCTGCAAGCTCAAAGGGGCCAGGACCTGGGAATAGTAATGGAGACATAACGTGACCTCACATCAGATGAGGGCCCTATAAGCCAGCGTGAGGGGTTTGACTTTTGCTCTGAGTGAAATGGTAGAAAATTGGGAGCATCTAAGCAGACGAGTGAAAAGATCACAATTATTTAAAAAGGATTTTTTTCTAGTTGCTGCATTAGAAACAGACTTGTAAAATAAAATAATTATTGAGATTTAACTCATTATAGATAGTGAAAATAGCAGTTCCTTGGACAGGTGGGAGAAAAACCCTAACTTGAAGGGTTTCAAGAGGAAACAAGGAAAAAGTACAAACAATAGTGTTGTCGACATAAGAAACGTTTCAACCTGTAAGAATTTTTATGAGTTTATTTGAGCCAAACTGAGGACAATTGCTGGGAAGCAAAATCTCAACAAATTGAGAAAAATGTTCCGGAGAATGGTAGTTTACCACTTATTTTATACACCAGATTCAAAGGGGAAGATTTAACGGGGTTAGGAAATCCATTGGTGATAGATTAGGGAGATGGGAGAAAGCAAAGTAGGTAAATCTCTAGGATTGGATAAAAAGTAAAATAGACACATACTTCTTTACATTGGTGGGTACAGGACAATTAACAATGAACATTCACAGCACATAGAGATGATATGTAGCAGATGAGATAGCAATAAGGGATTCTGTGGTCTCCTGCTCTGGTGGGGGATTGTGCCCTGAGGGTTCCAGAAAAAAGGGGACTATTCTGACATCCCAAAGGTATTTAATCTTAGATGCAAAAACAATAAGATAGGCTCAGTTAAGGTAAAGACTGACCTTTGTCAAGGATGATACAGGCCTAGAACATGACTTACCCTCATGACTCACTTTTAGATAGCAGGTTTTAACTTCAGATCATCCCATACCCTTACTTTAGTTCTCTGAGTTTCTAAGGCCTACCATGCAGGCCTCCCCTGAGCTTGTCAGGCTTAGTACATGACCCCTTTTTTATCCACAGGACAAATATCTTTTTTGACCACTGTTGTGTGAAGAGATCAATAGTTGGACAGGATGAGTTGTCAAGAGAAGAGATTTTGCCTGTTTGATTTTCAAGACTTGGAGAATGAAAGCATATTTCCTAATGTGCAAGAATGATCCACTAAGAATCAATCAAAGCAATGGAATACTGATGCCTGCTTCAATAGGCATACACTTCAAAACAGTATGCTAAGTGAAAGACACAAGGTACAAAAGAAGCATTTATATGAAATATCCAGAATATTCGAACTAACGGGAGACAGAAATCAAGTCAACATTTACCAGGGACCTGGATTGGGTTAGAAATTTAGTGCATGTGATAAAAATGTTCTGAAAAGAGATTTCACTGATGGTGACTACTATAAATTTACTAAAAAAGCAGTTAATTATACATGTACATTACATGAATTTTATGGTATGTAAATAATACTTCAATAAAGCTGTAACAAATGAACAAACAAGCAGCTAAATGCTTTTCTATTATACACTACCAAAGGAGCCTTAATTAAGATATTCTTTGTCTGTTGACCCTGCATTACTCAGTCTGCCTATGGAAAATGAGAATTTCAAAATTGAGTTCAGAGTTGCTCTTCTCTTTGCAAAGCTCAGCGTGCTCTGTGCAAAGGGTAAGGCCCTTATATTTTAATCCCAACTTTTTATTAAACTCAGATTTAATGGGAATGACACAAAACATGTACTAACAACCAAATATTGGAAGAGTTGGTTAATAATTTTGTTCTGTTCATAAAATAGCCTTCCTTGAAAACATTTAAGACTAGAATTGAAAACATTTAAAAAAGTAAGATGATACAACTGGCAGCTGGTGGTGGGTTTGGATGTATTGGGGGAAGGTGATCTCTTCCTATTTTCTCAAGGAAATTCACCCACCCACTCCATGCCCACCTGGCCTGCTCAGTGAATACCTATGAGGCTGCAGTCAGCAATGGAGACACCAGAAGCATATGCAGGAGTAACTGCAACAGGACAAAGGCTTTGGTGCATTCCACTCAGGCAGAATAGCATCCTACTCTATTGTGACCTTGAGCAAAGTAACGCCAATAGAGCTTGTAGAATCTTGATGTCTGTCTTTCCAGCATCAGTAAAGTTACTCTAACATTTTCTTTAAAATATTTTAAGATGAAACTGTAAAGATTGAGTTGTAAAAACAAATACAAATATGCTTAGGAACAATTTTACAGAAATGCAGTACAGAATCCTGCAGGTCTAGATCAACCCTTTAGTGAGTGGATTGTAAATGAGAATTTGGACTTTTTTTTTGAATTGTATATTCTACATTTATTCAGAGGATACAGTAAACACTCACTGTACCTCCCAGAATGAGAACCCTCACACTATTCCAAAGTTTTTCACCAACTTCACAGATGACAGTTGTTCAATCTACCCTGCCTTATTTGATGTGTTATTTGTCCTTTGGCATCTGCCGGTGATTGGTTCCAGGACACTCGCACATACCAAAATCTGAAGATGCTCAAGTCTTTTACAGAAAATGCTATAGTATTTTCATATAACCTAAGCACTTCCCCCCATATATTGTAAATCATCTTTCAATTACTTGTCAGACTGAATGCAGTGTAAACACTTGTTACACTGCATTGTTTAGGGAATAATGGTAAGCAAAACATGTCTGTTCATGTTCAGTACAGATGTAATCACAGGCCTAACTACTTACTGTGCATAGTACACGTCAACAATAGTGCCACTTAAAATTAAATATTTTTCAATCCACGGTTCATTGGGTCCACAGAAACAGAACCCGCAGCTTTGGAGAACTGACTGTACTCGCGTGTTTGTTGGTAGTGTGCAGGAAGGGTGAGTGAGAAGGGGCTCTAAGACCAGGAAAGGGACATCAGAAGAGATGCCCCTATTCAGAGTGACCTTGTCTATATCGTTTGCCTACAAAAAATTCTCATGAGTGATAATAATAGCAATAATGATAATAAGTTCTGTAAAGGGTATTTGCACATGTGGATTATGAAGTTTTGCATATTCTATGGGTTCAAGAATATCTGGGGGTCTAGGAGATTCTTAGAGGTATAAGCCTGAGTTTGAAGCTACTGTAGGGTATTTGAACTCCAGGAAACTTGAAGGCATAGATAGAGTGAGTATAGGTTGTATTAGAAGGTAGAAGTGAAAAAGGAGAAAGAACTAAAGGTATTAAGGCAGTTTTCCACAGGATTTAAACTTATTTCCTTGTAACTCCTTAATGATGCCACCGGAATTTCTTCATTAACTCAATGTGCATCCCGATCATTAATACTTTAAGAAGCGGAAATCATTCCTGTAAAATCAGGAAGTTCAAAGACAATTAAACATTAACTTCAGAAACAGAGAGATACCAAGGGCCTTTATAAAATTCAACCCAGCAAATATCTCACTATTTTAGTAAGTTTTATTTCTGTAGATGGGGGCTGCCTTTCATTATGGGAAGGAGCTTAGCCCTGCTCCCTTTGTCCTCTGGAATTCTCTCAGATGTGGAGTTCCAGAGGAAGGATTCTTACCAATTCAGCCACCTTTATAGTTCTTGATTCGTTTATACTAGGGTCACAGCACAAAACATGAGTCATTAGTCAAAAACATTAATCAACATATCCGTCAAAATTTAATGAAATGTTATTTATTCTAACATTGACAGGATGCTTATGAATCATGCAGTTAGAGTTCAAATGTTGGCGATATCAAATTATGGCTTCAGCTTGGGTGGTCTTCTCTAGTAATGATGACCTGAAATAAAAATGGAGACATTATCTGACAAAGGGAATTTGTGCAAATTTCAGGTAATGTGCAATTGCCCTGGACAGTCTCTGTCTGCCTGTACAGCTCCATTCTCTGCCCTCTGTATTCTTCCAGGCCCTGTGAAGCTGATCTCTGGGGATCGCAGCAGCTGGGTCCTGGACTGGAAAATGAGGCAGTGGTAATACTTGTATGTGGGGGAATAATTATAAAAGTTTATTAGTGAGATGGCAAAGGGCAGGTGATGACCAAGGAGATACACTGTGATGACCAAGGCATCACTATGGTGACAGTGGTGTCACAAATGTAGGGTCAGTAGCCTCCAGTTTTAAATCATATTCCAGAAATTTAGGTTACTAATATTATGGAGTTTCATGTATTTCACATGGGAAGGTTCCATGGTGAAATACGTTCAGAAAGACTGCACCAAATTTAAACAGGTTTAATTACTTTGTAATATGATTAAAATGCCAAATTACAATTTTCAAAACAAATTTTAAAAGATCCTTATATCAATGTAGCATGACCTGAATAATGTCTATTAATTTTTCATGAAACATACTGAACTTATTTCATAAACTTGCCACTTTAACTTATTCATGAAGAGACCAGCAAGATGGTAAAGCTGATTCTAGTATTATTTATTGAAATGAGTAATTAATAAGTAATAAAAAATAAACATGAGAATAAAAGTGTTACACTTTATCTGGCCAGTTACCTCAGTGGATTGAGTGCAGGCCTGTGAACCAAAGCATCGCCAGTTTGATTCCCAGTCAGGGCCTATGCCTGGGTTGCAGGCCAGGTCCCCAGTATGGGGTGTGCTAGAGGTAACCACACATTGATGTTTTTTTTCTCCCTCCCTTCCCATCTCTCTAAAATAAATAAATAAAATCTTAAAAAAAGTGTTATACTATATATGAAACTAGTTAATAACCTATGAAGCAATGAAACCATAACTATAACCATTGAGGTTATTACTATCAGAAAGAAATTATTTGCATAACTTCCAGACAAAAAAACCCATGTTACCTAATCATGTCATAGTGTGGCCTCTAATCAGGAGTAAATGGCAAAGTCAAACACAGATACATTATCACAGGAACGTGAATAAGCCAGGCAGCCCCATTAAACAGTGTCTACAATGTGGAAGGTGCAAGCTATCCTCTCTTCGCCTTACCTCCAAGTTCTAAGTTTTTCTTAACCATAGTAAACAGTAATCACTACTTTACTCTGATAGTTAATCAAGTGTGATTTGGGTGATGTTTCATATTCTCAGAAACCAGTGAAACCTGGACAAGACTATAAAATAAACTGATGATTGTTCACTATAAAGTAATAAGTGTGCTCAGGACAACAGTAATGGTTTCCCAAACTTTGTGTCAGCCAGTGAGCTTCTTTCTGAATAGTTCCTAATTCTCGTAATAAAAATTTACATGCACACACTTGGAGAAGATATTTTTTAAATCATCAAAGCCCCTTGGAATAGTAAGGTTAAAAAATGTGTGTATTTTTATGAAATCATGAATTCAAAACAGCAAAACCTGAGATTTTGAATTCAAATGAGCCATTGAAAAATAGATTGCCTCTTAGGTGTTGGAAACGCCATTAGAAATTGCTTTTATATGCCATTTTAGAGTTCCACCTGCTCACTAGGAAGCAACATGTCAGCAAATAATGAATCAACATTATATATATTGAAGTTGCAAGATGGGAAATAGGATTCAAATCAAAGATCTCTCAGAGAAAAAACTTACAAACAAATGAATTTTGACATTGAAGGGTGCATTGCAGCCTATTTTAAATTTCTATACACAGCTAGTGGAGCATAATAAATGATTTTGTGTTTCTAAATTTCCTTTATTTCTTTCTTCAAAAGTCTCCTATAACAGAAGTAAATTCTTGTATAAATAAAGCTACTGGTAATGGAAGTTCATTTCTTGAATATGAAGATAGATAATAGTAAATAAATAGCAATTTTGATTAGCCCCCAGAGGTTTAAAGATGTAAATAAATTACCAAATTCATACTATGGAGAATGGCAAAAATCAAAGGCGAGGTGTCACAGCTTCAGTGAAAAAAATTACCACTTACAGGATACAAAATTTAATGATTGTCAAATTATTGGTTTGGCAGAAATCTAGAATTTAGCTGGGTGAGTGTTTTAGAAAAAAAGTCTATATTAATTGGCAAAGGACAAGTATGCTACTTTTCTAGATGGTTACTTTTCTTTTTAACATATTCCATTCTGTTATTGTGTTCTGCTGGGTTAACCTAAAGCATGATTATTTGGGATGTATAAAGACTGGTGTGTAAACACAAGTACTTTGTGGCTGGGAGAGGTTTCAGTCCATTCATCAGAAGGAGTACCATTTTGGAAACTGGGTGATTCTGGGCAATAGACAAGAGAGTGGGACTCGTTTCCAGTAAACAAATGCAATGCCTTAATATAGGAGGTGCTTTAGAAGTAAGAATGACCCTGTTTTAATAAAAGTATCATTCTATTTCTCTTACAAAAAAGCAAATGATATTTAAATATGTCCTTTTTTTCATTAGTTTTTTCTCCCCATTGAAATATTTAAAAATGTTTTGTTTATTAACTTTTATCATTTCACTTAAGAGAGAAATATTAAGGAAAAGCTTTGAATTGCCATAACTTTCATGAAATTAATTGTCATTTTATTTTCAAAATTAAATGACAACTAAATTTGAATATTTGAATTTACATAAATTCAAATTTAAATTAATTTATTTAAAATCATGTGATCTTTAATTAGGTTTATTTTAATAAACCCTGTTAATTTAAAAATAAACCTCTAGAACAAATAAAATATATAAATGTTACAAATACATACATATATACATTCATACATACATAAATAGAATTAACTGATGAATAAGAATAAAAGTAAACTTTTGCCCTGTCCAGATAGCTCAGCTGTTTAAGAGTCATCCCTACACACCAAGGCTGTGGCTCTGATACCCAGTCAGGACACATACAAGAATCAACCAATAGAATACATAAAGACAACAAATTGATGTTGCTTTCTCTCTTTCTTTTTCTGCTTCCCTTTTTCTCTCTCTAAAATATAAATTAAAAATTAAAAATAAACTTTTATATGCCTACTATATTTTAATCAATTAAAAACTTAGTGAGATTTGTAATTTGCTTATTTTTACATAATGAAAAGCATTTTGGTGATCTAAAAATATATGGTAGTTGATAAATGCAAACTATGATTTGTAAATGCACATTTGTGATATTGTGTCTACATATTAAAGCCTATTATTGGAACTGACATTCATTTCTGCATTTCTACATAATAAAATGCAATCACCGTTTTGTAATTCAGCACAATGCTAAAGTAGATTCTTAAAATGTATGTCTTACAGAAAAAAATGAATATTACCAATGAAATAAAGATGTTTATATTATAATCAGGTGTTTTACAGTAACTTTACTACCATCTGGTAGATGGGTTTTTTTTAATCAAATATTTAGAACTATCTTCTAACATTTAGTATTTAATAACTAAACTCTTATTTTCAAGTAATTAAAATACATGTATTTGTGTGTAAATGTATATTTTTAAACTCATAAATAATGTCCCAAATCAGCCACTTTTAAAAAGAACTACAGAAGTTCTCTTAGGCATACAAGTGAGTCCACATTTATTTAAATGTAATATTGAAATTTCTGGAGGGACAGAATATATACAAATTGGAATGGAAATATGTTCTAGTTGAAAAATATAAAAAATAATTTTTGTGTCAAGGAAAATGAATATTTTAACATACTTTTATTAAAACATTTTGTTGGAAGTAATTTCAAACTTAAAACTTAGAGAAATACAAGTATTGAAATATTCTTTACCTAGATTAACTACTGGAAACATGGTTTGCTATTTGATTTGAATTGAGCCTCTTTCCTCATTTTCACTTGTCTGTTGTTCAGGCATGATTTAAATTTAGTTTTTATATTCTTGCTTGCATAGTACAATACCAATCTTTGTCCATGTGGATGCTATATCTGGAGACACACTGTGTCTATCTGGCCTTTTCTGCTGATGTTAATTGATCAAGGTGTTGTCTGATTTCTCCATGGTAAAGGTACTATCTTATTTCCTGGCAGCTGCCAAGTAATCTATTGGGAAACAAAATGTCATCAAAATGTCAACCTAGATTGATGATCGAGCCATGATTCTTTTCTAAACAAATTTTTTAAATGATGGTTGCAAAATGGTGATTTATTAGCCCCATTTCTTCTCTGTTAATGAATTAATAGTGTTTTATAATCAAAAGGGTAATATTCCCTTCCTTCCTTCCTTCCTTCTTCCCTTCCTTCCTTCCTTCCTTCCTTCCTTCCTTCCTTCCTTCCTTCCTTTTCTTCTTCCTTCTCCTCCTTTTTCTCTCTCTCTTTCCTCTTTTCTATCAATCACCTATTTATTATCTATCACCTATCTAATCTATCAGTCATCTATTATTAACATAAACTTATGGAATCCTATTTTTATAATTGTTTATAATTTATTTCTCTATGAAGTGATTTTGGTATCTAATCTGGTGTCCAGATTTGGGTATATGGGTTCTTTAAGTTAGCATCTCCATCTGTGTAACAAGTACCCATCGTTTCTGAGCACTTCTATTGTTTCTGGTATTAAAAAGTACCTCATGCACATTTTGTACTCAGCCATCCACAAATCTGAAAAAAAAAAAAAACTTCAAAAATCCCCAGGTCCTCTTAGATGAAAATAATATTAGAGGCCTAGATCTGAGTGCTAGGTTTGCTTTATTATACTACCTGAACTTGTCCATTCAGTAGACAACACAAGAAACAAATGCATGTTTACTAATATAAACCATATACATGCATATACATGTACACATTGTTAAAGTATGAGTTTTTCCAAAGACAAATTTCTGCTTCCCACCACATAAAAATGCATAATTCAAATATTTTATTTAATCTATCAATAAGAACACAATATGTTACAATTGACTCAAGAGAGAATTCCAAGAGCAGAGACATTTAGAAAATAAGAACTTTTGAAATTATTTTACAAGTAGATGCAGAATACATAAGCCAATAAGCAATTTCATTCCCTGGACACAATGAATTTACATTTCGATTGACAAAAATCATTCACATTATTATCAGTTTTCAACAACTTGTAGATTTGTGAAGTAGGTCAAAGATAAGGCAAGGAGGGATAGCCTGAGGAGTAAATTAATGAAGACATCTACTAATGTGTTTTTTGCCCATGATAAACATATACAAATGACATGCATACCAACACATATACATTCTTTTGTTAAATCTTGTAACACATAAAATTGTTTTGAAATTGCTTAGCCCAAATACTACAAAAGAAGAATTTCTGGGACCCTGCATTTCTCCTCTTTAGATCACATTATCTCCAAACATTCAAATTCAAAGAAAAGAAACAAACAAAAAAATGTGCAGATTGCTTCTACACAATACCACAGCTCTGCTCCAGCTAAAACAGTGCACACTATTCACAAATCACTGTGAATTACTTTGTTTTATCTTTTTATTCCTTCTTCAGAACACAATTACATTTTTAAAATAGTAACTCATATTTTTAAAGATTTTATTTATTTATTTGTTTTTAGAGAGGGAAGGGAAGCAGAAAGAGAGAGAGAAACATCGATGTCCGGTTGCTGGGGGCCGTGGCCTACAACCTATGCATGTGTCCTGAATGGGAATCGAACCTGAAATGCCTGATTCTCAGCCCGAGCTCAATCTACTGAGCTATGGCAGCCAGGGGGCACAATTACATTTTTGTCTCAATTTTACACATTTCCCTTTCATTTTCTTTTATTAATTTAATTTTATATTTTGAATATGTAGAACATTAACATGTTTCCAAAAATTTAAAATTAAACAAAAAGTTATTCTCAGAGATGGGATGTTTTCTTTTTTTCTCATACTCTGTTCCTCACCTTTTGTTAGTAACCGACTTCATTATTTTTAGTAACCAACTGCATTGTTTTTAGATATTTTTGTAAAGATTAGCAGATATATTTATGTAGTACTTTAATCAAATTAGTAACTCACTACTCAAGTTGGATTAGTTTGTACTTTTTCCATTAACACAAATGGGGCTACATCAAACTAAAAAGTTTTTGCACAAGAAGGAAACCATCAACAAAATGAAAAGACAATCCATGGAATGGGAGAACATATTTGCCAATACATCTGATAAGGGGTTAATATCCAAAATTTATGAACTTACAAAACTCAACACACACACACACACACACCAGAAAAACAATCTAATTAAAAAATGAGCAAAGGACCTGAATAGAACTTCTCCAAAGAGCACAAATAGACGGCCAATAGATATATGAGAAGACATTCAACATCACTAATCATCAGACAAATGCAAATTAAAACCACAATGAAATATCACCTCACACCTGTTCACAAGCAAGTGTTGGTGAGGAAGTGGACAGAAGGGAGCCCTCATGCACTGTTAGTGGGAATGCAGTTGGATGCAGCCCTGTGGAAAACAGGATGAAGTTACCTCAGAATGGAGTTGCCTGATGACCTAGTGTTTCCAGTCCTTGGAATTTATTTGAAGAATCAAAGAACACTAGTTTAAAAAATATATATGCACCTTTATGTTCATTGCAGCATTATTTGTAATAGCCAAGATTTGGAAGCAGCTGAATGATCTATCAGTAGATGAGTGGATAAAAAGCTGTAGTACATTTACACAATAGAATACTATGCATCCATAAAAAGGAAATCTTATCCTTTGCTACAACATTGATGGGCCTCAAGATTATTATGCTAAGTGAAATAAGATAGTCAGAAAAAGACAAGTACCATATGATTTCACCCATCTGTGTAATCTAATGAACAAAATGAACTAACAAGCAAAATGGAGACAGACTCATTAGATAGAGAGCAGGCTGACAGATCTGGGGGTACAGGGGCTAGGGTTTGGAGGGATTGAGAAAAAAGAGGAATAACTAACGGACACAGACAACAGTGTGGTGATTGTTGGGTAGAGGTGTAACTGAGGTAGGTGTAGGAGGGAATGAGGCGGGTAAATGGTGATGGACTAAGATTTGACTTGGGGTGGTGGACACAGAGTACAGTGTACAGATGATTTAATCTAGAATTGTATTCCTGAAACCTGTATAATTTTGTGAACCAGTGTCACCTCAATAAATTTAACAAAAAATTCAAGTATATCACAGAACTTATAACTTCAGAAGTATGAGACTCAACAAGATCAGAAAATTCAGAAATACTTCAAAGAACCAGAAAATGAATTTCGTAAAGCACAAACACTCAAGGCTCATTCTTTTGTAATGTGGTAAACTAGGAGCCTGCAATAGAATTGGGCTTTCTGCCAGAGGAGCTCCTTAATGCTCCTGAAATGATTAATTCTCATACATGAAAGAAAGCAAACAGAACGTAATTTCCAGCCTTGGAAAGATACCATCAATGCATAGAAGTTTCTACACTTTTAAAATTAAACTTTGTAAGATGCTGACACAAAAATTTATCAGTAAGGGAGATCTAATCTTTTAGAAGAATTTTGGAGGATGAGAAAGGGAAGGCTGGCTAAAGCAAAGCTTCACTGAGGGGAATTACTGTTGTAGCTTGAGTTCTTCTTGTCCAGAAATGTAAATTTTAGTTGCCAGGTAATGTTGATATCTTTTCTGAATACCTAGGACAGACTGGAGCCAGGTATTATTTCCTTTCTTGTTCCTTTCTTACCCAAAGAAAAAGTAAATACAATCACTTTAGTTAAAAAAAATACTAAAAACAAAACACACAAGAGCATTATATACATGGCATTTTGAAAAGTTAACTAGCCTATCTTTGTCTAAGTACCTGTGACCTAATGGGAAAAAGTAAAAACTATTTTCATAGCCTAGTATGCTTTTATTGTATTGATTTTAAAAAGATCATTAGTTTTGTTGTAGTAAGATGTCACTAGAGTTATACCTAATTCTTTTGGACATCTATTCCCACATCAACATTTAATATAAGCTGTAACTCTTATTTATTGCATTTTTTTTTGTCCCTGAGTCCCAAGACCTTTATTCCCTTACCTCTAAGCCAATTAAATCAGTACTTTCAGTACAATGAGTTATTATTGCCCTTTTGCTTCTCAGAGTTCTAATTCACCCCCTGGGGGATCTTTAGATATTGAAGAGCATCTATACTTATCATTTTCAAAACCAAGGTATGTTATAATCATCCTCATTTTATAAAATTTTGTTTTTCTCATATTCTTAAACATTATGGCTATTGCCTCTCTATGTTCCAGCTTCTTCCTTTGTAAAATAAAGACAGTAACTGCCCATAGGGTTGACCTTTGGCCCACGTGAAGGTGTGCACATTACATAGCACAGCGCCAAGCACAAGATAAGGATTCTATAAAAATACTTATTAGTGTTGTTGTTATTAGTACTTTAATAGTTCATCTTTATTGTATTTTTTATTTATCATTTATCCCCCATATCCTTCCACCTCCACCCTTCCCCCCTCTTGCATTCACCACACTGTTGTCCAAGTCCATGAGTTCTTTTCCATTTTGGCTCAATCCCTCCACTCCCCATCAGCTATCTTCCCCCAACCCAGAGCTGTCAGCCTGCCCTCTGTCTATGAGTTTGTTTCCATTTTGATTGTTAGTTGAGGCTTTGGAGGATTATGTGAGATCTTTATCTCTAACCAAAGTGTGTGGTAACATCTGGTACTCGGAGAAAATAAATCAAGCTAGTTGTTTTAAATAAACTTTATTTTAAGTCAATTTAGAAAAGTTTATTGTAAATTTGAACCTTTCTAAATATACCATATTTTTCCTTTCTCAGTCAAGCAAGCTATATAATAAAATAATTAAAATTGTTCTTGAAGATTATTTGTTTTAATTGTTGTTCAAGTACAGTTTTCTGTCTTTTACTCCCATCCCAGCCCACCCATCCATCCCTCCCCACCTTCCTCCCATTTCCATTGCCTCTAGTTTTTGTCCATGTGTCCTTTATACTTGTTCCTGTAGACCCTTCCCCTTTTCCCCTGAAATTCCCCTGAAATTTTCTCCCCTATCCCCTCTGGTCACTGTCATCCTGTTCTCTATTTCAGTGTCATTGGTTATATTTTGTTTGTTTGCTTCTTTTGTTGTTTAGGTTCCTGTTAAAGGTGTGATCATATGGTATTTCTCATTCATTTCCTGGCTTGTTTCGCTTAGCATAATGCTCTCCATTTCCATCCATGCTGTCACAAAGGGTAGGAGCTCCTTCTTTCTTTCTTCTGCATAGAATTCCATTGTGTAAATGTAGCATAGATTTTTGATCCATTAATTTACTGACAGGCACCTAGGTTGCTTCCAGCACTTGGCTATTGTAAGTTGTGCTGCTATGAACATTGGAGTGCATAGGTTCTTTTGGATTAGTATTTTGGGGATCTTAGGATGTAATCCTAGAAGTGGAATTGCTGGGTTGAAAGGCAGATCCATTTTTAGTTTTCTAAGAAAATTCCATACTGTTTTCCACAGTGGCTGCACCAGTCTGCAATACCACCAACAGTGCACCAGGGTTCCCTTTTCTCCACAGCCTCTCCAACACTTGTTGTTTGTTGCTTTGTTTATGATGGCCATTCTGACTGGTGTGAAGTGGTATCCCATTGTGCTTTTAATTTGTATCTCTCTGATAGCTAGCCATACTGATGATTATTTTTTTAATGAAGAGTAAAAACTATGGGTATCTCTTACTACTTACTTAGTATATGCCATGCCTTATACTAAACACTTTGTGTTCAGATTGTCTTATCGTATCCTCCTCAAAAATATCTAACTTAGGTATTGATAGAATGTTTTTCAGGCACCAGAACCGAAAGTCAGAAAGCTTAAGAAACTTGCTTAAGGTCAGAGAGAGAGAGTAAATGGCAGAACTATATTTTAAATATAGATTTGTCTAAATTGAAGACGTATTGGTTTAATTACCATAAATCACATTTGTTAAAATTTGAAATAAAAGTAAACACTATTATTTGTGTGACAGTTTACAAAAAATGCTTTGATGTGTACAAATTTTTGTGGATGGACAAGTGGAGTTAAGCATATACTTCATTTGCACAACGGAATAACTGCAGTTAAAAAAGAGTGTATGCCTTGCCTACATGTCTTGCTGAACTTATACAGTCGCTGGTGAATATATCCTCACATTCCCCCAATATAACTTGTGGTCTCCCTGACAGACAGAAGGCGTGAGGATATGTGGGTGCTGCTTGTCCTTGACGTGAATGAGCAATGCAGTTCCTAATTAAACTGATTCAGACTTGGTGCCTACTCATGATGAAAAAAACAGTTGTAAACTCAGACTATATTGATACATATCTAGCTTTGGGGTTGAAGAAATCCTTCATACTGAAAGCAGCATTTACTGCCATTGATGTGATCTGCAATAGGACACAGGCAATGAAGACAAATTAAGAGCAGTGTGAACAATGTAGTAAATTGTTTGAAGCTCCTGTCATTCAGGAACTTTGCAGGTGCTGAAGAGATTCAGCTTTAGAGTAGTCAGCAGTGTGGTTTCTGCTTTTAAGTTTTTGAAAATCCGGAACCTGAAAGAGGAATTAAAATTCATATTCCATACAGCTATAGGAATGAGTTAGAACAGTGCACTGGAGACAGACTTTGATTTCTGTATAAGTGTTGCCTGGCAGGGGCTATTCAACAATATAATGGACTGCTTATACAAGGTCCATTGGGAAGGTCTCATTCCTGAAATGCTTTGTCTTCTCAGTAAAACATGCTAAAGGTTACACAAAATTTAACAACATTGAAGATGTATGCATTGGTGACAATTTTGATTTTTTCATCCTGAATGTCGAATATGGGCTCATTACTTTAAACTCTCGATTCTCCCTAGAAATGGAGGGTAGATACAGCACATTAATGAAATCCACAGCAAATCCCCAAATTTTACTTGAACAATTAAATTCTAACCTTCTTCCCTTATCAAAATCTCCCTGGACTTGTTAACTAACAACGCATTTCAGAGCTTCCTCATTTGTCTGGATTGGAGGAAAGGAACAGGGAAACAAACACTGAAATTTGTACGTACTGTTTCTAAAGGATAACTTTGTTTGAATATTGACTGTCCATAGTATAGTCTACATGTTTAAATTTTCTGTAATAACAGGTATTTGCCAAGATTCATTGAAATTCTTTTACTTGTTTTTCTTCTTTAAAAACAAATCCCATTTTATATCCTCTTTCTCTTCTCTGAAAACTCTCCTAGTCTCCCATGCCACTACCCCTCAGCAGGTAACTTCATGTGTAATTTAATGAGGAAATTGTCAACTCTTTCATAAAGAAACAATGTTAATTTCCACATTAATTATTTAACCTTCCTTAGTATACTTGTGTATGAGATCAATCATTCATTTGACATCACCTCTCGGAGTGGTCCCAGGACCAGCCACTTTGTCAACACCTTGAACTTGTTGGAAAGGAAGAACTCCAAGTCCTATCTCAAGGCTTAAGTGAATCACAATCTACATTTTAACAATATTTCAAAGTGATACCATTCCACACTAGAATCTGAGAAACAATTCTCTATACCCATCCTCAGGTGCTTTCAAGACTTCCAAAGCTTCAATTTCCATCTGTATGCTGAATTGTTTGTTAGTTCATTCAGTCATTCTTTCATTAGAGAAATATTTCTTGATGACCTGTATGCCCAGATCACTATTCCAGGTGTTAAGCACACAGCACTTAAAGGTATAAAGGAGATAAATGTTGTGCAAATATTTTTACCAGTTTGTGACTTATTTTTTATTCTTGTAATACTGTTTTTTAAAGAGCTGTGAAAGTTTTTTTTTATTTTTATGAGGTACAGTTCATCAAATTGTTATTTTATGAATTGTGCTGCAGTGTTTTGGCTAAGAAATCTTTGCCTAATCAAAGTTAGCAAAATTTCATTTTATTTAGAAAGTGTACCATTTTAGGTTTTATGTTTAGATCCATGATTCAGTTGAGCATAAAGTTTCTTTATGGTGTAAAGAATGCATGGAGTTCACATTTTATTCTGTACATAAATATCCAATTAATTCAATGCCAGTTGTTGAAAAGTCCTTCTACACTGAATTTATTGTCTTTGAACTTTTGTCAGAAATCAGTTGTCCATAAATTTGCGAGTTTATATTCAGACTGTATTTTGTTCCTTTGATCTATTTCACTACTTTGCACCAATATGATATTCTTTTGATCACTTCCAATTTTAATAACCATGCCACTACTCATGGCATCAGGAACCAGGTAGTGGTAGCCCTCCAACTTTTTATTCTTTCAAGAAAAAGATATTTTATTTTTGAGTTTTTTTTTCAGATTCCAAACATTTCAGATTTTAGAATATCAGTATGAGTTTTACAAGGTAAAAAAAAAACTTCCCCAACTGCACCCACTTCCTTTTACCTTTGGACCTTGCTACTCTGACTCCTGCATCACATTTTATGTCCTCTTTAATGGCTTGCTCTACTTATATTTCAGAACTCAACCAAACATTCTTGTGAGGGAAATTCCTCTGCCCCTACCCACCCTTCAGACTGTTCAAATACCCCTACATGTTCCCTGCACACTCTGCAAATAAAGAGACCTATCCTGGGGATTCCTAAATCCCTGATTACACAAACGTCCTAGGATGCAGAGGCTATGCCTTGCTCCTTGTTCCTTTGGCACTTCACAGTCCTGAACCATAATGAACAATCTATTAAAATTATTTTCATGCAAATGGATTTTAAAATGCATTTTGTAATCTTTCTAAGCAAGACGGGAGTAGGGAACAAGTTTGGGTTTGAGGAAAGAAATTATTGAATTTCTATGCTCACCTACTGAATCATAGAGTCTTTGCAGTTATATAAGGAAGGGAGAATCTAACAGCAAAGGATGCAATTGTGAAGGTAAGAAATTAAAGCTCAGCAAATAAATTGAACTAGACTTAGGCCTGATTCTGCTGTGTAGTGTTGTTTTTCCACTGCCTTAAACTGTGATTCATTCACTCATTAAATTATTCACTCATCCATTCATTCATTCATCATTTATTTACTCAGTCATGGTAGTGCATACTTGAGTAATTATTTGGTAATTCCTTATAGTATGATGACTAAGAGCATCAATGTTACTATGTACTTCATAAAGACCTTATAGATCTCTAAAGGCATTAAATAGTTTTAATATAAGTTAAGCTTCTAGGATGTCAGGTATTATATAAACAAGAGATACTCTTGTTTAGTTATCTAATACTTAAAAGTATCCATGGTTATTCATGACTCTCACATTTTTCCCATTCCTTCCATTTATTTTCTTTCTAGATATAAACAATTTAAGCCCTAGAAGACACAAAACAGAGGTATAGGACTTAAAGGGAGGCATTTTCAGCTAAATTAGTTCAAATTTTCTCTATGCTCTAAGTGCACAATGATATAATCAATGGGAAAGAATGTTAGTAAAAAAAATCCCATTCAGCCTCTTTCTCTATAAAAACCTATGAATATTATGAATGGTGTCTTCACAGCTGAAAATCAGCAGGTATTATAAACACTTACAAAGTGGGTTAAGAAAATTTTTTTCTTTTATGGGAACAGGAGCTTAAAAGACCTAATGATGCAAATTATAGTAAGTAGTGGTAAATGTTTCATTATAAAACTGACCCACAATATTTGTAGGTGCTAATCGCCATGCTAAATTTTATTCTCTATAACTATTTACACCTTCACAATATCCATAGGTACTAAAGAAAAAGATAGCGTTCAACATGTTGCTGGAGAGTCTCATAGGGTTGTGAAAAATATAATCAAAGCAATAGTAAAACATTTTAATTTATCAGGCATGAATATTGAAAGCCATACTTTCAAATCACAAGACAGTTTTAAGGTAAGGTGTTTATTTTAGGTAAAGTGTTTAAAGCTCTGGCATTGTATAATTTTAAAAACTATAATAGTGAATATTTGATTAAACAAAGGATATCTTAGAAGCAACTGATACCTCAGTTCTTGTTTTTTTTCTTACTTATTTAAGATTTAAAACACAAATTCTTCCAAAACAGAATGTTAAGTGCTGAGTTTAAATTAATCAAGCATAATGTAGGCAAAAATAATTTAAAAAAAAACAGCAACAAGTAATGCATTCACTGGGTTAAAAATAAAATAATGCATAGATGTTAACAGAGAAAATCTTCATTCTCCCCCTACCCCTCCCACTTCACTACCCATAAGTAATTTTATTAATGTCTGTTTCCAAAAAATGACCATATGTAATCATAAATTTCTTCCATTTATTCACAAAAATCAGCATTACATAAGCATTTTCTGTATCTTCTTGTACTTTGTTTGCTTGCTTTAGAATTAGTACACAAACTATATAAAATTGCCCAAGTACTATTACATTGAGTTACCAATTTCATATGACCTAACTCATCTTGAAAATTTATCACATTAACATATGGAGAATTTGTTTACTTTTCTTTCCTCTATGTTGTTAACTGTTGCAGAATATTGCATTGCATGGATATTTCATACTTGACTTAATCATGTCCCTATCAATGAATACTGGGTTTTTACCAACACTTTAATATTATGAATAAGGATAAATTAATAAATTCTCAAATTATTTTCATTATATGCCTTCGAGTATTCTTAAAAGGGTTATTGGGTTCACATGTAAATAATTTAAAATTTTGATGGAAATAGTTAAGGTTATTTTTTTAAGTTTCCCTATCAGTCATGAACCTCGGGTTCCCACAGCATCCTCTGGCCAGTGCCTCCACCTTGCTCACACGCCTTCCAGATGGAACAAAAAGTCTCTAGGTTATACTTTGTTTGGCTTCATCTGTTGTGAGAGGTTTTTTTTGAAAAGTAGCTAAAATGTATGATAATATTTTCTACACCACGTATCCTGTTTAAAATTAAACTTTTCTAAACTATTAAAATATTTTCATCAGGGAATATTTCACAAGAAACTGCATTTTCTGCCCACACAGGCCACATAGGCACTCAAGCATGAACAAACATGCCTAAATTAGGTGTTTGGGGACCTGCTTCTAGTAGATGACGGAAATTAGAAATTACAGTGTGTTTGTTTACATATAAAATGATGCATAAAAGCCCATTAGCAATGTTTATATTGTCAATTTTGAAATAAAGTTATTTTTCCCAGGGTAATGACGAGTTCCTTTCAAATTGTCGCAAATTCTGACTAAATGGGGTTCAAATTAATCATTTCTATTCAAGAAGCAAATGATATACCACCGACATGTACTATTCCCAAATTAACTCCTGAAGGCTGTCTACAACTCACACATTTTACTGTAAAAGATTCCAAGGGAACATTTACTATTTGTCATGGGGACATTTTTTCATCTCATAATGGGTATTTTATATATTTTTATTCCCTATAATTTTCCACACAAGAAATTGCTACAAACATATTTGTAGATAAAACATACAATAATTTATAAAATGTTAAATTATAATTCTAGAAAATAATTATAAATTCTTTTTATAGTCCAAAGATTCAAGAAACTATATGGACTTCTTCAACCTTGTTGCCCTAAGATGCTTCAGTAACTTAGTTCAAAAGGCTGGTGTTTACATTCCAAGTATCCATGTTCTAAGCAGTAAGATGGAGGATGAATTAAAGAACAAAAAATTAAATCTTGCACCATGTGTCTCTTAAGAAAATCTACTACATTGTACTTCCTACTTAGCTTTCATTGGCCAGACTCTCTTAATCTTTGACCATGAAAAGGAGTCCGGGAAAGGCAGATTTGTTGTAGAGCCATTATTCAAAAAATTAATATCCATATGGCTGAATAGAAGAGGAAACTGATATTGGGGCAACAGGCAATTGCCTTCCTATGTTCCTAAATAGTTCTTGAGAAAATACTGCATATATGTAACAGCATACTAGGGCACATTTTAATCCAAGAGGATAGTATTTCAAAGTAGTTATATAATCCTAAACAAAACATGTGTGTCTTCCAAAATAAGACATTGTATGGTTAACAGTCTCTGAAGTTCTGGAAAAAGAGGGAAGGGAAAAAAATAATAAAAAGATAGAAACTTACTATAGTACCAAAAAGAACATATTAGGTCAATTAAATTTTTTGTCTTATCTTTGAGAAGTTTTTCCACTAATGAAAGAGTTTTATGGATGAGAGATGTGGCAAGCTTAAGCACATTTTCTTATTTGATTTCTACCCTTGTGAAATAACCAGGAAAACTTGTCATTTTCATATAAGGTTTTGAGTACTTAGACTTTGCTCTTGGTCTCCAAATTTTCAGACTACAATGTCCACAAAAATCAAAATGGTGAGTCTCCCTATGGCACAATGCATATAAGGAAATGAAATCCTCACAAGAAAAATCCTATAGGATCTAATGATAGCCATAACAGATTACATGGCAAAAATTATTGCTTTATATGTATATGTGTGTTTATGTGTGTGTATGCATTTCAGAGAGGATGATTGTTTTTGTTCATTAACTTCACGTGGTCATAGAAGTGTATTGTGTAAAATATGGGGGGAATTCTATCTCAACTCAATTAAGATGAATGCCTGATAAATACTGTTACTTGCACCAGAATCTGTGCATAACAACTGATTATTCATTAACAATTTCAGAACCAGATTTGATTACACATCCATTCAAGAATATATTGAACAATTTTGCTTAGCACTAGCTACACAGTAGTAATCAAAATAACTGTAATCCCTGCCCAAATAAAAGATGTCATCTATTCTGTTGAGCAAAAGATAATTTACCTACTCCTACTTGAAAATATTAGCAAACATCTGTACTACATAAAAAGTTTTAGTTTGAAGAAAATAAATCACCACGGAATTTATGTCGTAAGAGTATCTTGCCCATGAAGGCATAGTAACACATGCATAAGATATAGTAATATATAGAAAAGAGAAACTTTTTGATATATTTTCTTAAATATACAGGAAAAATTTTAGAAAGCCTTATGATGATATCGCTAGGATGTATAAAAAACACAGAAAGCAATAAAGACAGAATAGAGTAAAAATTCGAATGTGGGAAACATTGGTTAAGTTCAGAAAAGAATTAATACAACTCAAAATGCGTGAAATGCATAAATATAAATTGGAAATTGTAGAAAATAATTAGCACTGAAAAATGGAAATGTATGTATAGAATAAAATTATATTTTCTACAAAAATAGTAGTGAAGGAAATATTAATGAAACATTATTAGGCAAGGAATACACAGAAAGGAGAAAGAGTAGACAAAGTCAGTATAAGACTTACATGTGACTAAATGAATTGCAGTTTGAAGAAAACTTTAGCGGCTAAAATAGACCAGAGTGCTTATTGTATTTTAGGAAAAATTAATAAAAGAGACAAAATCACCATTATTTTCAGGCAGCATTACTTGATCCATAGAAAACCAGTGGTAATCAATGGGAAAATGTTTAGAATTATTGAATTTAATAAAGTGGCTGGTAATAAGATAAAAAGAAACACTTAAAAAACAAATAAAAATCTTTCTTATATACAAGTAATAGTTGAATGGTGAAAATATTGTCTATTCACAATAGAAAAAATAAACACCATCAAATAGTTGTAAATCTGTCTTCTATGAAGAAAATTACAAAACACTAATTCTACAAGGATATTTCAGTAAATGGAAAGAAATTGCCGACTACTAGAGGCTGTGGCCAGGAAACACCCTTCAAGACTGGACCGTGTAGATGGATATCAAAGTCAGTTTAGGGCCCTTGCCAGCTCACTGTGATCCCTTCATCTTTGAATAGGTTGTATTTACAAGCAGATTAAATCTTCCAATCTCATCCATCTTGGCCTAATCTTTTTACCCATTTTTCTGTTACCGCAATTTTTATGATCAAGTCTACAGGAGTGAAGGTGTCTGAAAAGTGACAAAGCATAATCATAGGACTTAAAATATATTTTTAAATTTAAACATCCTCTTATTATCTTCCACTCTGAAAACAACTTCTAAGTAGTTGCAAAACAATGTAGTAGGTATCAAGATCCTAAATGAAATTTAGGAATCACAGTTCATCACAACTATTCATTATTTTTAACATTTTACATAGGCTCTCTAAGCCTTAGTTCTTCTGTAAAATGAGTATAAATTTATGTGTTGAAATTAATACCTAGAATGGTTACTATCAAGTGTCATAATTATTACTACTTGTTTTTTTTGATAAAACAGATCTATATAACAGAATATTTGCATTCACTCCTCATATTTTTATACTACCAATTGTGTGATATTTTCAAATTTTTTAGAGAGAAAGCTCTAAATCAGGGGTGTCCAACCCACAGTCTGCAGGCCACATAAGGCCCAGGGTGGCTATTAATGCAGCTCAACACAAAATCATAAATTTATTTAAAATCTTTTTATTGTTTATCAGTTTTTGTTACTGTATGTATTTAATGTGTGTGGTCCAAGACAACTCTTCTTCTTCCAGTGTGGCCCAGAGATGCCAAAAGGTAAATCTTGGATAAAAATGTAGGTTTGGAAAAGCAAATGTCACCTGAATTCATCAGCATTGGTTAAGAACCCATTTGTCCTTTGGAACAATTATATTTGTAATTTTCTACTTCAAAACTTCATTTTATAGGTGAATTTCAGGAACTCAAGGCTCAGGAAAATGGCCATAATGGAGATCTAAATTTAGAATCGTATTAGAAGCTGTTGAACTGGGTAATATAATTTAGAGGTGGAACACAGACAAAGAGATATAGAACACTGAATAGAGTGCCCTGGCCATGAAGCCTGCTAAGGACAGAAAGTCAGCAGTGAAAACCATGTGAAAGAAGGAACCCCATGGGAAAAAGTAAAGAACCACATGAAAAGTGATATCTTGGGACTCAAGAGAAGGAAGTACTTAAGTGAGGAATTTGCCATTTGTGTCAAATACTGAAGAGGGTTTGAGTAAGATGAGTTGGAGAATTGACTGCTGGCTTTTGCAAGAAGTAGTGAAATCTGGAACAAAAAAGGGGAGAGACAGAAACACCTCTAGCATTACAGTAAGAAACAATACAGAGTGTGTGATGCAGGTATCCATGTCTTGTTGGAACTGATAATAAGAAAAAGAAGTCATCTAGCCTAATACTTATATTTTCTATTAAATATAAAAAAGGCCATTACCTGAGATTTAGGAAAGCAGAAAGTGATAGAAAATTAAGAATAAGAGATTATGCAAATAATAGTCAATAAACTGTTGGAAAATAAAATTTCAAGGAAAGAGCAGTAATATTTTCTGGTAGTGTAGATTATTTGCTGTTTGTGATTATAACAGCAAGTAATTTCAGTCCAAACTTCTGCATATCTTCCTATCACAATATTTGCATACACAAAAATCAGATACATGGATTCAGTCCTGGTTAGAATTTTCTCAGGTCAGAAAGGAAAAGGAGAGAGAAGGAAAGAGGTGGTATAGGTGTTTGCAAAAGAATGGATGTAGTACAGCACCACAGAGGACCCCGAGGGCACTAAGGACATAGGACTGTAATGTCTACTGGAAAAGTCACTGTCTTTACATTTGCCAAAGTGAAAGAGCAGTGTAATGAAAAAAGGGATGGGAATGGTGGCCAACAATGCCATGTTTCAAAAAGACACTAACATACAGTTACAGGGGATAATATTGACAGCAGTTTGGTGGTTAGCTGAAAAGATCAAGGAACTGAGTTGTGCTAAATGGATCTTCAAAGGACCTCAATGTTCAAATCACCATGGATGTTGATCTTAATAATCAGGCAGTAGGGGGAGAATGTCAGCAATCCACACAGGTGCAGGAGTCTGGTGAAGATGGAGAAGGTCTGGGTGGTCTGGAGATGTCAGGAGTCAGGAAAAGAAGTGACTTATCTATGTAAGCTAGGGAACCGTCCATTAAATTTCTGCCTCATCTTGAAAAACGCAGGTTTCAAATTTTCAGGAAAAAAATGCCTACATCAATATCTATTATTACTTACAATCTGACGGTGTATTTTAGCAAGCTGTGTAGAATTTCCAGATGAATAAAAGTAAGCATTTAACATCTTTCAAAAATCTAAGTATAAGTAAACATTGGCATTGCTCAGGAATTCAGAATCTCACTTTCTTGATGTCTTGTTAACTGATGATTATGAAAGCATTACTCACTAAAGAGCTCTCTATCTTCAAGTATATGAATCTCTCTGTCTTCACATGGAACATTAAAATATATATTTGCTGGCTAAGAAGGCTGCAGTGCCTGCACTGACCATGGTTCTGAACATGAATTTATTTTTATGGGTGCATCATAATGGCTCTGAATTGATACAACTTCAAAACTGTTACCCTCAAAGTATGTGCTGTATAGATTTAAAAAACCTAGAACAACTTATTATACATAATAATCCCTTACATGATTGAGCACTCCTATTAATCTTTCAAACACATTGTCTTTGGAAACAGAGGCTTTGAGAAGATAAAAAGCCATTCAACAATCTGTGCAAACTATCTAAATTTCAAGTGCATTCTATAAAAATGTTCCCATCACTGCACATAAGGATGAATAGTTGTTTTCAGCTATAATCTTATGACATTTTGTTTTGAAGCAACTGAAGTTATCATAGTATTATATTTTAGTGTTAACAAAATAACTTTAACTTTAATTCTGACAGATGACAGTGTTACCACTGTTATATGTGTGAGAAGTGTCAGTCCAAATATGGTAGAACATGGGGAAATACATGAGAGCTTGGCAAACTCGTTTGCTATTCAAGTACACAAACTGCCTTCAGTTTGGCTACCTTGACAGGTTGAAAAAATATCTCCTAAGTGATTTCAGTGCATTCAATGTTCATTCCTTTTTCTTTATTTCTTAGTATGCTCTTTCTTTAGATTTATCACTGAATCAAGACCATTGTTGTAACTGCATTTCTTAGAGAGTTTCTTTTTCAATGGAAAAACTCTGATTTGTTAAAAAAAATTACTGATTGATTTTTCATTACATAAACTTCTCATTACATAAACTTGAACTAAATGAACTTCTGAAATCTTTTACCTTGAGAGTAATCTTCCCCCTTTTGACAAATCAATTTGATGTATATAAGAGCTTTCCAAAAACATTTTTTCATTAAAAATAAAATTAAGTTACTTTATTACTGACTGGCTTCTTAATCACTATATATAGACCCCCATAATGCATCAAGCATTGTTTTAAACACTTCAGACAGACATGTTTGTACATGTGTTCTTTGTGGTTACTTTAAACTAAGAAAAATAACTAAAATTATCCATTAATAGCTTATATCAATGGCTGTGTTGCAGGTTAGAGATAAAATGTCATGAGTATCTTTTAGTATTTCAAAATAATTTGCTACACTCTCGTTTCTCTTCAAATTGTATAAATCACCTTTTACAAAATAATTTGCTCTTATTAAGAAAAACAGTGAAAACTAGGCAAGTTAGGATATTACTGTGTCCTAAAACACAACAAAATGGAGTGATTACCTCACTTTCTGAATGTGAAAGCACTACTCAGAAAACAAATAATTCGGTGCTACACACCTCCTCTTAACTTTGGTACAGTTCTTTTCATCATTTGCATGGTCAGGTATATCTAAGTATATACTAGACCCTAATCAAATATTTACTTTTTTGCCAACTTTATAAATCATATACCCTAAAAGGAGATATAACTTTACCCAAAGGAGTAAGTCTCCATTTCCTGAAACAGGTAAATTGAGGATAAAGAAAATAATCATGAAAACCTTAACTCATGAAGGTTAACTAAAAATCTCAAAATACCAAATCACATTAAAAGTTTATGTAAATTAAGGGTAGATAAGCATTTATTTTTCTTTCCAGGATAATATTTCATATGTCCTTATGTAAAGTCTCAAGTAGGCGTGCTTATACAGCACGTATATACAGCCTACTGCAGTATATTGATTAGGCTCTTGTCCTTCCCTGTTCCCAGTGCCTTCTTCTGCCCTCAGCAACTCAACCTCCTAAAGCAGAAGAAATAAACGAAGCCAAAGCTTTCGCTTCCTGCCTTTCTGTTCTTTACCCAAAGCTAAGAGAGATGCTTCTGCACAGCCTTCACTGATGCCTCATTTCTTGATTTATCGGAACGCACTGAATTTTGGATTTTCAAATCCCTTGATTTATCACATTCAACTTTAAGTCAGTAGATCTTCATTATTTACAGTTTCCATATGTGCAAATTTGCCACCTTGCTAATATTTATTTGTAGCCCTCAAATTAGTACTCCTGGTGCTTGTGAGGTTACTCACAAACGTGGGCAGAGTGGTGAACTTTTGAGTTGCCAGATGTGCATGTTCCCAGCTGCCGTGGTTGTACATGGCAAGGTTTTGCCTGGCTTTAACTCTCAGAATAAAAACAAGTGACCATTAGTTCTATTTAGTATTGTGCTTTCCGCATTTTTGTACTTTTTGTTGGAGTTTCTGCTGTTTGAAATATCCCCAAGCATGGTGCAGAAGTGTGTATGGAAGTCTCAGACTTTCCAAGAAAATATGTGTGTGTTAGGTAAGCTTCATTTAGGTCTGAGTCACACTGTTGTTACCTATAAATTACATATATTAAATAATGTGTCTTTAAATAAAAATACATCTAAAACAGTTATATACAGATTGATTGACAAAAATGTGATTAGAGACTCACAGAAATCTAACTAACCCTATATTTTCCCTAGGAATAATGTTTCAGAGTTTGCTAATTCAGTATTCTTCATGAGGACTTTAAGGAACATAATTGCCACGAGTAATGAGAATTAGCTGTATATTGTTATGTATCACTATTAATAAATTATACTTTATTTTCTTTTGAATTATTTTAAAATTATAGTTTTCATATTTTTCTACACTAACTTTAACCATTTTAGTATTTGTTGTTTTATATACCATGATTTATTCTCATTACTTACATATTTATTTTGGTATTTGAATTCTTATCTATTTAAATTTATTTAAGCAATGCAATACTGACCAAATTTTGGATTGTTTATTGTGTAAAGGTAGGAAAAAATCTTCTAATTTTCATAAGGTACCAGACTTCCTTGGTGGGGGTGTTGGAAACGAGCCCTGTTCAAAATCAGGTTCTAGTTATATACACATATGCTTTATGAAATCAAGGAATAGGGTACAGACCCCAAAGGGGTCTGTAATTTATAACATAGTAAAATTTATAATACAAAAATCAGCAAAGGTGAAGAGTGAATTGCCTTGGTCTTAGTATGTATATATTGTAAGAGACCAGAAATTCAAATAGCAGTATTAACATTTACTTAAACAATACCTACTCAACCCCTTGTCAATGAATATTCCTATATGGACTAAAAGGTGATGTTTATGAAGAAAATTGAAAGAATGATAAATGGGGGGAAGAAAGAGAAGGGTCAAGAAACATGTATAAAGGGCCCACGGACAATGACAAAGGTGTGGGGGAGCATTGAGTGTGGGTGGGAGGAGGGTAGGGCAGGGGAGAGTAATGGGGGGAAATGGGGACTACTGTAATTGAACAAGAATAAACAATTATTTTTTTAAAAAAGAAAGAATGATTACTTTCACATTTCAGAAAATTCTATGGTGAGACCTTCCCAGTGCCATGCAGTGAAACAGCAAGAGTTGAATCACTGGGATGGTTAGATTTATCAGGCACCTGCTGTGAAACACTTCAGGTCCCCTTGGAGTCTCCAGTTTCTTGTCCCAGCCACCACTGCCATAACTAGCAGGACATTGGTCTGTGTCAACAAGTCTTACATAACAATGGGTCACCAAAACCTTTCACCTGTCAATCCAGACTTTCCTGTTGATGTTGTCAAAGAAAAATCAAAGCCTGACAGTAAAGTGGTAAAAATATATTTAGCTCATGAACTGTTACAATAAGGGAAAAGAGATCTCAGTATTGAACTGGGCTTAATTCTGAAAACATACAGCCAAGGAGCAAGGTGGTAGAGGTGGAGAGATCAGTGGATGGAAAATTACTGAGAGGAAGATTTGGGGTAAAGTGGGATTTCGGGGGAAACCAACTCTGCAGGCTTCTTGCTAAAGGCAGGTGAGGGTGATCAGATATAACTTGGGGAATGTGAGGATGAGGAATTTGATCAGATATTGCAGGTGATCGGTTATCAAGGATGATCAAATATTGAAAGTGGGGAATTCTCCTTAAACTGACAGATCCCAGGAAAACATCGAGACCTTTTCACATAACATTCTACCAGCTTTTTGTGTGTGTCTGGTTGTCTTGACTGAGTCATATTTTCATTACAAAATTAAACATTTTTGTAAGTTTCAGCCATGTTTTCATTCTGTGAATTAAAAGTAGTGTTGGCTTCACTTGAACCCCTATGATCTAAGAGTGGGTGAAGGTGTTTCCCAGAGGGACATGGAAGTTTGTTTGGAAGTGTGGTCTACAGTCAACCTTTATCTTCTACACAGGACACATGCTGTTCTGTTATAAAATCCTACAAGTGGTCGCAGAGGCATTTCCCCAGATCAGACAGCTTCTTATTGCAAACACATCTAAAGACATAGTTGTATTTTGTGAAGAACAGACAAAATTCTTCTAGGTGAACCAAACTGAGGACAGACCATTGTTATTGTGTACATGGTGGAATAAGGACATGGAGCCAGTAGATTGGCCTATTAAAGAAACAGGAAGAGAAAAATCTGCCAATAGTCAAGACAGATGATGGAAATAGTGATTGAAACACTAAGTAGAATCAATGTCACCAAAGTGAATTGTGTTTTCATAGATCCCATTGACTCAGATATTTTTTTAAATAGATAAATTTAAATTCTATTATTTGGAAGGTAAAGCAAATTAAGTTAGTGGATTTAGACACAAACTGCTTAATGATTTAATTTACAGTATTAATATTACCAGATTTAATCCAGCAATCCAGTTGGATGAAGCCTAGAAAAGGCTTACATTTTATTTATTATTTTATGTTTATTCTTGCTAATTCAAATTTCAAATTTTTCCTATATTTTCTTTATTACAGGGTTTGGATTCCAGATCCCCACAATTATAAGAAAAGCATTTTCTCTCTCTACCTTAGTTTTCACATTTGTAAACTGAGACTAGTAATATCCACCTTATAAGATTGATTGCTTGAATAAGAGAAAGTGCTTTGGAGGCAAAACAAATATGTCGAAATCTCAGCTTGGTTATTTACTAGCTATATGATTTTGGACAAATTACTCTCAATTGTTGAGTTTTCTGAACCATAAAATCAGGATCATGTAAGTCTATCTATTTTGTAAATTATGATAAGAATTAAACAGATTGCTGTGTGTAAAATGTCTAGAAGAGTGCCTAGCATAATAGGTAGGTACCATATTGTTGGAAAATGATCAATACACATTTGATCTCATTCATGATAAGTTATTTAAATTGGAAAACTGATTTAATGAAACTTTATTTTTTAAATATATTAATTAATTAGAGAAATTCATTACAATACTGTTTTAGTTACCTACCTATGCACTATAGATACAATTTTTTTATTGTATAACATTTTAGATCAAGTAGAAAAAACTAGTAATACAATTTTATTTAGACTGAAGACATGCCTTTATCAAAACATTACTTAGCATTGTGAAAAGAGTATGCTTCTATAATACAAAAAAACACTGTATTTGTTCTGGATAGCTACGTATGGGAAAATGTGATAATGATTGGCAATTAAAAGGAGCCAACTTTCAATTCACACCTAGAACTGTGAGTTTTCTTTAAGTGTGAGTATCCAAGGTTTCTTTGACAAATAGTGAGCTTGTGAGTTATATGTCATGTTCTAAACCTTACATAGCTATTATGGTGGAGTCCATTCAAAAAACTGTTGGAGATCAGGTTCAATAATTGCTTTTAATCTTTTTCTATGCTACGATATTATGATATAAGTTTATTCTCTCCAAATTTAAGTAAGTTACACCTTTAAGAGAGAAAACTCAAGGATGAGGGCAAATAACCATGTTTAACAAAGAAACTGGATTTAAAACTAATTCTTAAGGATTGATATCAAAGCAAGCTTTCATGTGTTTTTTAACTTTTTGAGAGATCTGAGCTATACTTGAAGGTAAATGGAATATTTAGACAGTTTAGAAGAACAGCTGTGTTAATCAGAGACTGCTACTTAAATTAAAGCCCCTTTTATTCTTTCGC
Organism: Phyllostomus hastatus; assembly: GCF_019186645.2. Classification (NCBI taxonomy): domain Eukaryota; kingdom Metazoa; phylum Chordata; class Mammalia; order Chiroptera; family Phyllostomidae; genus Phyllostomus; species Phyllostomus hastatus. The sequence continues at coordinate 26,962,534 of NW_025333709.1, read as the reverse complement.
TTTGCTGAATTTCTAAACAGGTCTCACATGGCATAGCTCTAGTGATTTAAAGCTACATCTCTATGACATGCAAGTAAAAAAAGCATTTATTTCTTATTTTTTAAAAAATAAAATTAACTTTTTATATTTTTCTTTTTTATTGCTGCTTAAGTACAGTAGTCTCCATTTCCCCACCACCACTCTCCCTTACCCCAGCCATCCCCACCTCCCACCCTCAATCCTACCACCCTTTGACTTTGTCCATGTATCCTTTACACATGTTCCTGACCACCCTTCCCCCTTTTCTCCCCATTATCTCCTCCAGACTCTCCTGTGGTTACTGTCAGTTTGTTCTTAATTTCAATGTCTCTGGTTATATTTTGCTTCCTTATTTGTTTTGTTGATTAGGCTCCACTTATTGGTAAGATCACATGGTATTTGTCTTTCACTTTCTGGCTTATTTCACTTAGCACAACACTCTGGTTCTATGCTTGCTGTCAGGAAGGGCAGGATCTCCTTCTTTCTTACTACTGTATAGTATTCCATCATGTAAATGTAAACATAGTTTTTTGATCCACTCATTTACTGATGGGCATTTAGATTGCTTCCAGCATTGGCTATTGTAAATTGTGCTGCTATGAACATTGGGGTGCATAAGTTCTTTTGAATTGGTGTTTCAGGGTTCTTAGGGTATAATCTGAGCAGTGAATTTGGGGTCAAAAGGCAGTTTCACTTCTAGTTTTCTGAAGAAATTCCATAGTGTTTTCCCAATGGCTACACTAGTCTGCATTCCCACCAACAGTGCACTAGGGTTTCCTTTTCTCCACAACATCACCAGCACTTGCTGTTTGTTGATACATTTATGATGCCCATTCTCACTGTTGTGAAGACGTATCTCATTATGCTTTTAATTTGCATGTCCCTGACGGCTAGTGATGCTGAGCATCCTTTCATATGTCTCTGGGCCCTCTGTATGTCCTCCTTATAGAATTGTCTGTATAGGTCCCTTGCCCATTTTTTAAATTTGGTTGTTTGTCTTCTTGGTATGGAGTCACATGAGTTCTATATTTTGGAGATCAAACCCTTGTCCGAGGTATCATTGGCAAATATATTTTCCCATACTGTTGGTTCCCTTTACATTCTGCTGATGTTTTCTTTAGCCATGCAGATACCTCTTATTTTGATGAGATCCCATTTGTTTATTCTTTCCTTTATGTCCCTTGTCCTAGGGGACATATCAGTGAAAATATTGCTGTGTGGAATATCTGAGATTTCCTCCCTGTGTTCTCCTCTAGGACTTTTATGGTCTCGTGACTTATATTTAAGTCCTTTATCCATCTCAAGTTTATTTTTGTATATGGTGTAAGCTGGTGGTTAAGTTTCATTTTTTTGCATGTAGCTGTCCGGATCTCTCAACAACGTTTGTTAAAGAGGCTATTTTTACTGCATTTTATGCTTCTGTCCTCTTTGTCAAATATTAATTAACCATAGATACTTGGGTTTATATCTCTACTTTCTATTCTATTCCATTGGTCTATGTTTGTTTGAATGCCAGTATAAAGTTGTTTTGATTACAGTGGCCTTGTAACAGAGTTTGATATCAGGCATTGTGATTCCTCCTACTTTATTCTTCTTTCTGAAAATTGCTGCAACTTTAGGGGTCATTTGAGGTTTCATATAAATTTTCGAAATATTTGTTCTCTATCTGAGAAAATGTTATTGGTGTTTTTATGGGAATTGCATTGAATCTATAAATTGCTTTGGGTAGTATGGACATTTTGATGATGTTAATTCTTCCAATTCACAAACAGTACATGCTTCCATTTATTTGTGTCTTCCTTAATTTCTTTCTTCAGAGTTGTGTAGTTTTCTGACTACAAGTCTTTTACCTCCTTGGTTAGGTTTCTCCCTAGGTACTTTGTTTTTCTTGTTACTATATCAAATGGGGTTTTTTCCTGATTTCTGTTTCTTATATTTCATTCTTGGTGTACAAAACTGCCTTCAGTTTCTGAATATTAACTTTGTATCCCTCTTCTTTGTCAGATTCACTTATTAGGTCTAGTACATTTTTTGGTGTATTATATAAGGTTTCTATGTACATTATCATGTCATCTGTACACAATGACAGCTTTGCTTCCTCCTTTCCAACTTGGATGCCTTTTATTTCTTTTTCTTGTCATATACTGCTGTGGTTAGGACTTCTAATACTATGCTGAAAAGAAGTGGTAAAAGTGGACATATTTATCTTTTTTCTGATCTTAGCGAGAAAGATTTTAGTTTTTGCCCATTGAGTATAATGTTGGTTGTAGGTTTCTCATACGTGGCCTTTATTATGTTGAGATATGCTCCCTCTACTTCCACTTTGCTGAGTGTACCTTTTAAAATGCTTTTTCTGAATCTATTGATATGATCATGTGATTTTTGTCTTTCCTTTTGTTTATGTGATGTATGATGGTTTTTGATTTGTGAATATTGTACTGTCCTTTCATCCTTGGGATCAATCCCACTTAATCATGGTGTATGATCTTTTTAATGTATTGCTGAATGCTGTTTGCCTACATTTTGTTGAGGGTTTTAGCATCTATGTTCATCAGGGATATTGGCCTGTAGTTTTCTTTGTGGTGTCTATATCTGGTTTTGGGATTAGAATGACACTGGCTTCATTAAAAGAGTTTGGGAGTCTTCCCTCTTCTGGGATTTGGAATAATCTGAGGAGGATAGGGGTTAGCTCTTCCTTAAATGTTTTGTAAAATTCTCCTGGAAAACCATCCAGTCCAGGGCTTTTGTGTGCTAGGAGTTTTTTGATTACCACTTCAGTTTCATCAGCTGTCATCAAAATCTGTTCAGACTTTCTATCTCTTCTTCATTCAATTTTGTGAGATTATATTTTTCTAGAAATTTGTCCATTTCACCCAGGTTTTCAAATTTCTTGGCATATAGTTGTCTGTGGTAATTTCTCACAATCCTTTGTATTTCTGTGGTATCAGTTGTAATCTCTCTTTTTCCATTCCTGATTTTGTTTATTTGGGTCTTCTCTTTTTTTTCTTGATGAGTCTGCTTAAAGACTTGTCAATTTTGTTTATCTTTTTAAAGAGCCAGCTCCTGAATTTACTGATCCTTAGAATTATTCTTTTAGTCTCTATATGGTTTAATTCTGCTCTCATCTTGGTTGTTTCCTTCCTTCTACTTGCTTTGGGCTTTGTTTTTTTTGTTGTTCCTCAAGTTCTTGTAGATGTAGAGTTAGGTTGCTTACTTGAAATGTTTCTACCTTTTTTAGGTAGGCCTGTGTTGCTATGAACTTCCCTCTCAGGACTGCCTTCGCTGTGTCCCATAAGTTTTGGACTGTTGTGAGTTCATTTTCATTTGTCTCCAGAAACTTTTTGATTTCTTCCCATTTGTTCTTAACCCATTCATTGTTTAATAGCATGCTATTCAGTCTCGATGAAGTTGAGTGTTTTTGGGTTCTTCCCTTGAGGTTGGTTTCTAGTTTCAGGCCCCTGTGGCCTGAGAAAATGTTTCATATACTTTCCATTGTCTTGAATTTGTTGAGGCTTGTTTTGTGTCCTATCACATGGTCTGTCTTTGAAAATCTTCCATGTACATTTGAAAAGAATGTGTATTTTGCTTCTTTGGGATGACAAAGCTGCTTGCGAGGTGGAAAAGCTCTCACATTTTTTAAAATTTTTATTTGTTAATCTTTTCTTTGTTTACATAGAGCCATAATCTACCAGGAGACTTGTAAGTTTCCTACAGGCTACACATGTAGAACCATAATAAAAGCAGTTTTATGCCAACACCTAGATTTTTGAGAAGATAATATATTGAGAACAGTAATTTGAAAGAAAATCCATGAAAATGTCCTCATCTATCATTAATGCACTTAATTTTTCCTGTTGAATATTGTATTAAGATCCAATGACAATGGACAACTGTAAAATAGCTTTCAAATATAAAATAAATATAATAATCTTATCCATTAAAATGATTGGTCATGTCCAAAAATTTTAACAATTTCAGCAAGATACCACCCTCTACCAGGAAGGGCAAAAGTTAAGTATTAGTGACAACTTTAGACCCTGTCAGTCTGAAAAGCACCACCTGAATATCCACAGCAAACTTTAATAACCAGTATTTATCTACTATTAGTTTTTCATATATTGCTTTGCCATGATTTGCTTATTGTTTTTATACTAAGATCTATATAAATTCAAGTTCTCACCAAACCTTTGAATTATTCATTTTTCTTTGTGTATCCTTTATGTATACATTAAGTATACACTTTAATAAACTTATTTTTCTCCTGTTATAGAGGGGTACCAGCTCAGAACTGAAATACTCTCAACAAGTCTTCAGTGCTTTGTCAATATAACTAAATTGTGTCTCCAAAGTTGTCATAAGCCCTATGCTGCTTCCCAAGGTTGGTTAGAGGAAAAACTTTCTGATGTAGATGTTGGTTAAAGGAAAAACTTTCTTAACATAAACTATGAAAGATAATAAATATTCTCATGATTACATGCTAACATTGATATTGTCTCTGAGATTCTAAAAGATGAAGTGAAATATTTGTTACCATCTGGTATAGGAATCTTTTTAGTACATATTTTCATATTTCAGTTTATTTATCCTTTACTGATTTATATATGCAGAAAAGCATTTGTTAAACATACTAATGAGCACCTCCTGTCTGCTAGGTGTGATGCTTTTGTTATAGACAGTAAATAACAAGTCTTTATACAATGCTTATTATGTTGCAAGGGTTTTACATATATGATAAATTTCTAAGTCCTGAAGGATAGCATTGTTTAGAACAGACACAGACAAGCTATTGTGATTTAACATAGAACAGACAGGACACTGTCATTTAAAATGTATATCTGTGGAAGAAAAGTGTTTGGAACAAATGAAGGAGTAATAAGCTTTCTTTTGGAAGCTGATTTGAGGAAGGTTACATGGAGAAGATTTGGGGGAGGTGGGACTAACAAGGAAAATGAGAGCATTCTCAGGTTCACAGTAGAAAAATAACAGTGTGTTTGAAGAACATGATGTAGTTTAATATGTTTGTTGCTAGGGTGTGAAGAGGGTATAAGAAGAAGAGAAACTTTTGAGATCTACATCATTAATTCAGGTTTTTCTAAAACTGGAGTGACAAAGTTTAACCATTCATTAATTATATAAGAAGATGACATATTCACACTAGCATTAGAGAAAGATCAATCTGCCAGAAATATAGTTAAGTTAGGCAAAAGCAGGTGCAGAAAATCCAAGTCAACTTGTTGGTGGTGGAAATCAGGCTCTTGCATAGGATTGCAAGGAAAGCATTGCAAGGACCCACACATGGGAGACTGTGGTGTCGTAAGATGGTTTATTTGGATGGAAATCCACTCCTGGGTTTCCAATGTTTCATCTCCCTCCATAGAAAAAGTTTAACCTTTTCCTAAGTAAAGCCAATGCAAAAGCCAATGTCCAGAGCTGCTTCTTCATATTAAAGCTTATATGTCGTATATATGAGGTTCACTTTAAATACAAGGCACTGGGGACACACTCAAAGATGGTGAGCAGGATGACAGCTAGTAGAAGGGGAGGTTAGGGGGTGGAGGGATTGAGCAAAAAAGAAAAAGGGCTCATGGACATGGACAACAGTGTGGTGATTGCCAGGGAGAGAGGGGTATATGGGACTAAATGGTAATGAAAAAATATAATAAAAATGAAATAAAGTATAAAATATAAAATAAAGTTATACCAAAAATACATACATACATATATACATACATACAAGGATGCCATGAAAGATTTGGATATTTTGATTTAAAAGACATAAGATAATAAGTTGAAGCCAAATTTCACATAAGTAGAGAATGATCTGTATAAGAGAGATACTTTTTTAAAATGCATATTTGTGATTTTCTTTTAAATATTTTTTCTACATTACTTTCTATCAAACTAAAGTCCTTTGTTGACTTAGAGATGATTAGTAATCTAAAGCTAAAGGAAGAAGAGAAAGAACATTTGGTGTTCAAACATAAGATTATATGAAGACTTGAAACACATGAACCTCAATCAGAGAGAAGCAAGAGCCAGAAGAAGGACAGTAACAAGAAAAAAATCAAATCATTCTATGGCTGGCATCTTCCAATGAGCTTTGTGGTCCTGCTTCTCTATAATTTGTCAACCCTATGGAATTAGCTATATTAGAAATATGGAAGCTCTTTACATCTGCCTGATCTCTTGAAATACATATTTACTAGCCAAAACAAAGGAACATTACTTTGTTGATATTTACAATAAATCAACATTGAAATTTTCAATGATGATATTAGTCATCAAAATAAAAATAAATTGTTATAACAACAGAATTCAGATTTTAAAATGAACTGCAGTGGAAAAACCACTGAGCTATATGTTAAAACATACTGATTTTTGTCTTGGCTATGGTGAGTTCTGGAAAGTCTCTAGGGCCAAACATTCTCATGTATGATTAAATGAGAGTCAGATAAGAAATCCAAAGCTTATGAATAAATTGATTGCTTATCATGCAAATTAAATGATTTAAAACACCTACACAAATTAGTCAACTGATCGTGGACAAAGGAAGAAAGGAAATACAATGGAAGAAACAGTTTTTCAACAAATATTGTTGGGACTTTGGATGTTACCTAATTAAAAATGAATCTAGATACAGACCTTATGCCCCTCACAAAAGGTAACTCAAAATGGATCATAGACTTTTATGTAAAACACAAAACTTTAAAGCCTCTAGAAGATCACTTTGGAGAAAATCTAGATGAGCATGGGTTTGGCCATCAACTTTAGATACAGCATCAAAGTCATGACACATGAAAGACATAATTGATGTTAGACTTTACTAAAATTAAAAAAAACTTCTGTTCTGTGAAAGACATGGACAATAGAGTGAGAAAATACATCACACACTGATATTTGTAAAAGTTGCATTTGATCAAGGATTGTTATCGACAACACTTAAAATTCAATAATAAGAAAACAAATAACTGGGCTTAAAAAAGTCAAAGATATGAACAAATATCTCAACAAATAAGGTATACAGGTGATGAATAAGCATATGAAAAATGTTCCACATCATTTGTGATCAGGTAAATGCATATTAAAACAATGAGATACCACTATACATTTATTAGAATGGCCAAAACTCAAAACACCAACAACTCCAAATTCTGGAAACAATGTGAAAGAACAAGAACTTCAATTCATTGCTGGTGGGAATGCAAAATGTAAGTCACTTCAGAGGACCATTTGGTGGCTTCTTACAAAAGTAAACACAGTCTTACCATAAAATCAAAAAATTGTACTCATACATATTTACTCAATGAAGCTGAAATTTTATGGCTGCTCAAATAACTTATACAAGGGTGTTTATAACAATTTCATTCATAATTACAGAAACTTGGAAGGAACCGAGATGTTCTTTAGTAGACAAATGGATAAATTGTGGTTCAATCATAATATGGAATATTATTCAGTACTAAGAAAATAAGCTATCAAGTCACTAAAGACAAGGAAGAAGCTTAAATCTTAATAAGGTATATGACTTAATGAAAAGAAGTCGATCTGAATTCCTTTGGAATATTAGAGTCAAACACTTTACCTTTTACTGTTCCAGAGGGGAAAAAAATGAAGTAGATATAACAAAGTAAACAACTTGAGTGCTCCCTAAAATTGTTCTCTGCTGGGATGCTCAACCCCTCACTTTCATCATGAATTACATTCTATGACAATAGTTTCCAGTATTTTATAATTTTGTAATAATTTCCATAAAATTTTTGAATATACACCTCCAATACATGAGTATTATTTATTCATAAGTATTACACATGTTCTGTCAAATAAATGTTGTATATAATGAAACACACATAAAGGATATATTTTTAAAGCTAATGGTAAGTTATAGATCGAGACAATTTTAATACTTGGAAAATCTTAAATAATAAATGAAATACAAAAGTAAATGCAAATTTATATGTGCACCAGTGCATTGACAACTTCTCAGTTGAAAGCCTATGGCTTAGGAAAGTGCAGTAAAGGTGGTCTCAATCAAACCTGGGAACAGGAACTATTTAAGTCAATAAACACAGATTTATGCATTACTTGTATATATCAAGGCAACATATACAAAATTCGGGTGGTAATAAATCTTTTCTTCAAAAGCCTACATCTAGAAGACAACTATGTCAATTACATAAATATCTATTATAGGAAAATTGGAATCAAATATTGTGCTGTGGAGATATGAGTCCCAGTCTGGGAGGGAATCCACATTCTTTCCTCCTGCCACCCCAGGTGGTCATAAGAATATTGCCCTTGTCTTGATGGTAAATTTGCAAACTACAGCAAAGACAAACAGGGCTCCTTTAGAAGAGAAAGCTGCGCTGTCAGCAGTCATTGCCACTTGAAAATTAGGAATGAAACAGAAAGATGGGGTAAGTTGCTGTGGAAAATATTTCTCTAGACTGTCTCCTCAAAGCGTGTGCTAGGCGCCAGGAAAGGGACCGGATTAAACACAAGGAAAGCACGCCAGCATCCCTGCCAGCCTCCCCTTCCTGTCCTGTGCCTTGGACCACCTGACATGCGCCTGACTCGTTATCAGCGGACTTGGGGGTCTTGGAAACTTACATATTTCTGACTTAAAGATAGATTCCCATTCTCACTTTATGAATATTGACATTTAAAATTTTATACATTTTTAACATTGCTATATTCTCTGACACAGGGATTCTGACGTGCTGGCAGGGTCCCTCAGGAAAGCTGTGAATTGCCAGATGGATGGATACATAACATCTTGACTGGAAGATTATCTTTACCATCTAGATAAAATTTTACATAGAAAAAGGGAACAAAATGCTTCTGGTTCCCAATTGATCTACAAAAAACATACTGAAATCAAATTGTGAAACATTTGTATAGATCAGAAAAAAAATCTGAAAAAGTCAAAATGTTGCTCATGGGAGATTTCAATTACCCAAATATTGACTGAGTAACAGCTATGCAGGAAATGTGACAGTATGTCTCTTAGAAAAAAGTCCATTTGTTCATAATTAAATTTGATGAACAGCTACTCTGGCAGGATAGACAGAATCAGTTTGTTATATAATATGATAAGGCTCTCAGCCAGGAATTATTGATAAATAAATGTGAAACCAGGGTCTTTGAATAATATTAATAATAATAATAATAAATACAGTTTACAAAAAATAAATCAGTCCCAATTCAACCTTCATATTACAAATTCTGTTTCATTTTCTCCAGTTCTTACACTATCTTTGCTGCCCAGGAATGCCTACTTTCTACTATGCTCCTCAATCAACTGTCCTATGTTTTTTAATTTTGTGTGAGGTATAATGTAAGGTACATGAGAAAGAGGGAGAGAGAGATAGAAAGAGAGAGACAGAGAGAAAAAGTAGGGAAAGAGATTTTAAGTCAAAATATTTTAAGTATGAAGTCTGTTGAATTTAAAATGAAGTTAATACTACTAAAATAATTTTCTTTAGGCAGAGATTTATCTTGGTGCTATCAAGCATCTTTTCTATTCCCTTTTTCATCTTTTCTCCAGGTATAAGCCCTAGTTTTTCAAGTTTAGAAACCTCACAAGGAAAGCAAACAGAAACTCAAAGAGATGCAGATAACATTATGGTGGTTAGCAGAGGGAAGGGAATAGGGGCATAGCAAAGGATAAAGGGGGTCAGATATATGATGGCAGAAGATGATTTGATTTGATTGGTGGGCACACAACACAAATATATAGATAATGTATCATAGAAATGTGCACTTGAAACCTATAGACTCTTATTAACCAATGCCACCCAACAAATTTAATTAAAAAAGAGGTCTCATTGGGAAGTAAACCAATGGGTTTATCCATTTTATTTTGTGAAACACTGATTTTTGTAAAGAATCACTACTCCCAAAAGATATGTATATTGCAATTATGCAAGCATTAAGGCAAAGAGGGAAAACTGTTGAAATGGAACTTAGAAATAAGAAGCAGAGAAGTGTTTAGACTAGCACATGAAAGAAAGGGGATGTTAACTGGAACAGAGCTGATTCAGGGCCGATCTGCTAAGCAGATGCCCAGGGCACCAACACAGAGGAGCAGGTATATTGCTGGGAGCTGCATTCCACTTCTCTTATGACAAGAATGATGCAAAATAAAACTATGCTGAGAGACCATTATTCACTTATCAGATGTATAAATATCCCTGAGTTTGGGAACATAACTCTTGGCAAGGCAGCTAGGAAATCAGGAACCTTAACATGTTGCTGCTGTGAGTGTAAAATAGTACGATCCTGTAAGTCAGAAATTTAGTAATACCTATCAACATTTCCATTACACGCTTTTGACCAAACATTATGTTTCTGGGAATTTAATCTACATATATGGTTGGACATATGCAAAATGACATAATTATAAGTTTATTTGTTACAGTATTACTTACAATAGCCAAAGAATAAATCCACTGAAGAAGAAAATGTAAATAAATGATGATATATCCATGTAATGTGCAATATGTAGATATGAAGCAATGAGCAGTTATCTGTGCCCTGACATGGAAAGTCCTCCAAGGTAAAAAATATATATATATATATATATAAATATATATTAAAAATATATATATTTTATATATAAATATATATATATTTATTTTATATATAAATATATAAATATTTTATATAAAAATATATATTATATATATTCAGAACAACATGTACAATGTGTCACCTTTGGGGTAAGAATAGAGAAAAGAGAAACCATATTTATGTTTACTTAAACACACTTAAAGAAATTCTGAAAAGATATATAAAAACCTAAGAACAATGATTTAGACAGTGAGGAAGAAGAAACGGACAGGGAAGCGAGCAGGGAGTGAGAGAAACATTTCACTGTGCACCGTTTTATACTTATAGACATAGTAGTACTTATTGGACAATTAAGTAAAGCTTTTATGTTATAGGTATGAAATTGGAAATGTGGAATCATTTATCTTTTGCATCTGCACAAAATATAAATTGAAATGTTCAAAAAATACAATGCATTGCATTAGGGTTGAGTCAGAATAAGCTAGGTTATACTACCGTATCAAACAACTCCCAAACATCAGTGTTTTACAAAAGAAGCTTCTCATGTTACATGTTTGTTGAGGGGTTGCTCCATTTCTTTTTCGTTTCGTCTACATTCCAGGTCAATGTTAATGGAACTGCTCCTATCCAGGAGTCTTACGCCAGAAGAAAAGTGTGAGAGGTGAACATAAGGTCATAAAGCTTTCTTAAAATTTATATGCATTATTTATTATCTAGGAACATTTTATTGGCTAATACAAGTCATATAACAGTTCCCAAATTCAACAAGATAAGAGGTATAATGTTCTCATGAAGGAAGGGCGCATCCTGAGTCCTGTGGTTAGGCCTAAGTTTAAGACAAAAGGATTTACCGTACTCCCCCAGGCAGGAAATACTTTTTTTTATTATTATTTTAAAAATATTTTTCTTTTAAAGATTTTTATTTATTTATTTTTATAGAGGGAAGGGAGGGAGATAGAGAGAGAGAGAGAGAAACATTAATGTGCAGTTGCTGGGGATCATGGCCTGCAACCCAGGCACGTACCCTGGCTGGGAAGCGAACCTGCGACACTTTGGTTGGCAGCCCGCGCTCAATCCACTGAGCTACGCCAGCCAGGGCCAAAATACTTTTAAAAAACAATACCTGTTACCAAATATACTTTATTATTTTTTATTAACATCTTCATTGTTTCTCTGTCCTCATTCAATGAATGCTGAACTAAGCCCAACATTAATTCTAATGTTAATTCTAACCTTGTAAAATTAATATAAGCTTTAAGGAATCTATCTGGAGTTTCTAACACATACCTCACTGCTCTCTTACTAGAATAGACCATGGAATTATCAAAATTGCCAGGAAATAGTTTACTCTGAGAGTTGGTCAGTCCTCTTTTTAAAGTCAGGTTTTAATGTTTTCCAATGGATCACTACAAATGGTAAAGCCTTCCTTTGTATTGAAGCACCATTGAGAATGTGAGCTATTTAACAAAGTGGAATTGATGTAAAATAATACTTTTAATTGCAGATGAGCAGATATTTCTTAAACAACTGAATTAATTAAAGAAACTTGCATTTTAACAATCACTCCTAAATACAGAAACATCTTCTCATACTGAAATAGCTGATTGAATATTATCCACAAAATAGACTTTAATTAAAATTATAAACTCTATTACTTAATTTCCTTTAGTCCCTCTTCAGTTATTCTCAGCTACTTTATACCTCATTCAGAAAAGTAGGACATTACATCTGCATTAATTGAATACCATTTGAATTCTGTATCTTTCTACAAAATAGTATTACCTATGAAATCTGTTAATCACGTAATCATGATGTGGATTTATTGCCAATAAAAAAACATAAACCATTTTTGGCTCTCATCAAAACTTTCTTTGGGGACTAAAACAAATACCCTAAACAAAAAGAACATTTTTCATTTTAAATGATCACCTAAGAAAGAGTACTGATCATAATTTGAATTTCATTTTAATGCTAATTCTAAATTGTCTATGCTAATGTGATTGAAACTGAGAGGTGAATGAAATTGCATGACTGAGGTAGAATAAAGTAGGAAAAATGGTCAGGGCTTAGGCTTCAAAGTAAGATCTGAGAAGAAATACTGAATAATGAGAAAAGTAGCCTAGTTGAAATAAAGGGATTATGATGGTTGAAAAGCAGCTTTGGAAAAGGACATTAGGACAAATCATAGAAGACTTAGGTAGCTAGCTGAGGCTCTTAGTGGAAATGAGTAGATAGGACAGGTTTTTAAATGAGAGACTGCAAATGTGTAGAGGGAATAAAGCTCATGAAGCAAACTATATTGGAAGAGGGTAACTGGAAGCAGAGAAATCATTCTCTCGATGTACAATAATTAGGGATGATAGAGACCTAAGTTAGAAACAGTGTTGTGCCTGCAGGGATGGGCAGGGGTATAAGGAGACTAAATGGTAATGAAAAATAGAATAATTTTTTAAAAGGAAAATGTCTTTATGAAGATATGCAAAAATTAATCTGAATAAATAAAAAATATAAACTAACAAAATTTGAATAAATTAATATAAGAGATAAAAAGGAGAAAGGCATCTAAACTGACTGACTGTGAGGCCAGGAAAAGTAGAGATGGGTGGCTGGGAGAATCGGGATCCATAGCAAAAAGAAGATTGAAGATCAGGCTTGCAGATTAGAGTGGGAAATGTGTGCTCATATAATGCATTCAGGTGTAGAGAGATTTAAAAATTTATGTTTACTAATGTTGAAAAAAGTGATCAGATCCTATAAATTAAATGCAAAGTGGATACTTCAAATGCAAAATTCAAGTTTAAGAGACAAGACAGGAAAAAATTCACCCTTCCTTCCTCCCTCCCTTGCTCCCTCCCTCCCTTCTTTCTTTCCTTCCTTCCTTTCTTCCTTCCTTCCTTCTCTCCTTCTTTCCTTTTCTCCTCTCCTCCTCTTGCCACTCCCTTCCATCTCCATCTCCATCTCCAACCTTATCTCTATTTCTACCTCTGCCTCTCTCTGATCATTCTGGCTGTTCCGTGTGTACTTAAGGATAATGACCATTCTTATCGGGTGAGTAGTCTATAAATGTAAAATAGGACAACTTAGTTAATAGTGTTGTTCCTTCTATCTCTCTTGAAAGGTGTGTTTTAGTGCATGAATGTAAAAAGAGGTTATAAAAGTATTAGTCACAAAAATTGTTAGATTTGTAATGTTTTCATTAATTCCTGCTTTATTATTACAAAATGACCTTGTTTATTCCTAATAATTGTTTTTGCTCTGAAATCCATTTTGTCTGATATTAATATAACCACTTCTACTTTTTGAAAAAATTGGTGTTAGCATGATTTGTCTTTTTCATTCCTTTCCTTTTTAATCCATTTGCATCTTTATTTTTCATGTGAATTTTATTTAAATGAAGCATATGATTGGCTCTTAATTTTTTTTATTTGGTCTGACTATTTCTGGCATGTTTTAATTAGCATTTTTTTTCCACTTACTTTTAATGTGATTACTGATATTTTGATATGTTAGGTTTAAATCTACCACTTTATTTTTTTTTCTATTTGTCTCCTCTGTTCATTGTTCCCTTCTTTTTCAGCTTTCCTTGGGATTATATTTTTTACAATTTCATTTACTCTCTTTTGGTGGCATGTTAGCTATGTCTCTTTCTGTTATTGATAGTTTACTGGTCACTAAGGGCTTAGAGTCCACCATATCATATTCTGTCTCCTATGTATACTGTATCACTTCAATCAGCATCTACGTATTTTTAGTAATATACTTTCATTTTCTGCTTCCTATGATTATACTACCTTTGCATATATTATAAACCTCAGACTGTATTGTAATTGCATGCTTTTAAGTAGTTAATGATGTTTTTAATAGCTTTACAAAAGACAAAAGTCATAATTGACTCTCGTACTTATTATTTCATGTACTATTCATTATCGTATACTTCCAGATTTCCCTCTGGTATCATATTTCTTCTGCCTTAAGTATTTGTAAGATTTCTTGTAGTGGATATCTCCTGAAAATTAATTATTTTGACTATTGAATTGAAAAACTCTTTATTTATTTCACCTTCATTGTTTTAAAGAATATTTTCTCTGGTACAGAATTATCATTTGACTTTTTTTGTTTTTAACACTAAATATGTTTCCCTACCTTCTGGCCTGTATTTGTAATCATTTTGTCTCACCTACCTCTGTTCCTCTGTATTTAACTTTTTTCTTCTGACTGGTCTTAATTTTTTTTGTCATTGGTTTGCAGCAATTTGATAAGAATGTGTTTTTGTGTATTTTTGTTGTCTTTCTTCTTTTCATGTTTCTTTTGTTTGAAGTTTCTTGATCTTGAATTTGTCTATTTATAGTTTTCATCAAATTTGTAAATTTGGGGGGTATTATTTAAAAAAACTTTTTTTTCAGATTTCCCCTCTCCTTCTTTGGGGACTCCATTTGCATGCAGGTTAGAGCGCTGAGTGTTGTCCCACAGTGAAGTGAGTCTCTGTTCATTGTTTCAAGTCTCATCTTCCTGTATTTCATTTTTAATAGTTTCCATTGTTATGCTGTCAACTTAACTAACTTAATTTTTGTAATATCTAATTTTGTTTTAATCTTATCCATTGGGTTTTTTTCTTAGCCACTATAGTTTTTATTTTTAGCAATGAGATAGGCTTTTTTAAAAATGTATTGTTCATGTCTCCAATTAATGTGTTTGACAATTTTTACAGTTTTGTGAATGTGTGGAATACAATTATAATAACTATTATATTTCTATGATAATGCTAGCTTTTGTTTCAGTTATAAGTTGTTTTTGATTAATTTTTCTTTTAATTATGCTTCTTTTCATGCTTGGTAACTTAAAAGTTGTTTTACTTTTCTTATGGTATAATTAACATACAACATTATATGAGTTTCAGGTGTACAGCATTATGGTTTGCTCTTTGTAAACATGAGAAAATGATTACTATGATCATACTAATTAACATCCATCACCTTACATAATTACCTATTTTTTCTTCTAATGAAAATTTGAAGTTACTGCCTTAGCAACTTTTAAATATGCAACATAGTATTATTAACAATAGCCGTTATTTCTGTACATTACATCCTTACGGGACTTATTTTATAATCAAAAGTTTGTGCCTTTGACCTACTTCACCCCGTTTCTCCAGCTCCTACACCCAGCCTCTGGCAACCACCAGTCTATTCTCCTGTGAACTGGGTTTTGTTTGTTTGTTTCTTTGTTTATTTTGTTTAATTCCACATGTAAACAAGATCATAGAGTATTTGCATTTCTCTGTCTGACTTATTTTACCTAGCACAATGTCTTTGAGGTCCTTCCTTGTTGTCACAAATGGCAAGAGTTTATTCTTATTTATGGCTGAGTAATATTCTTCTGGTAGTTTCTCACACCTATGTGCTGAGAAATACTCTGATTAATATTACAGAAGGATCCACTGCAGAGTCCCAGAGCTCTCTCTCTGCTCAGCTCTAAACTTACAAATACTCTTTGCTGCAAGCTGTCTCCCAGAATCATCCATTCTGTCCCATTAGTCAGAGCATCCACTGGTCCCTTCTTGGTCTTCCTCTCCCTGAACCACAGCCTGGAAACTTTCTTATAAAAGTATGCCTTCATAGTTGCTGAGCATACTATTTGTTTCTTATCTATGAGAGTAAAATATCTTTTATTGCTAATACCCAATGTCCTAAATAGTTACTTCATACATTATGTCTGGTTATTTGGGTTTTTCTCAGGTGGCTTTATAAAATCCTTGTATTATAGCTCCATTTTATCCAGAAATAGACATATCTTGTGGTTTTAATCAATAGAAATTCATAGAAGGAAACAATTAAAAATAAAATGCATAGAACATGACAAAGGCCTTAAAACTACATTTTCTGGATTTAAATACCAGCTCTACTGCTGTAAGATCAGGCAATTGTCCTGGATATCTGTGGTTTATTTACCTCCTGTGTAAAATTAAAGGTGATAAAATTTACCACCTCACTACATTAATAAGGGGGTTAATTCAGTTAGTATGTAAGAAGTGTTTAGAACATTGCATGTCTTATGGCAAATTTTCAACAAGTACTAGATATTATCATTATTAGTTGTAGCAGTAAAGAAACTATTTTTATTATTATTACTATGAGGACAATGTAGAGTAAGTCCTCTTTTGGGACTAGAGATGGACAATGGAAATGCATCAGTAAGCAAGGTCACTGTCCCTTCTCTCTAACAATGGATAGATCTCATCTATGTCTCTCAGTGTCTTCATTCTGGCCTCTTCTTTGTAAAGCACCTCCCTCTGCTTCACCTGGTGGCTGTGGCTGAACACTCCTGACCTGAATTGCTGAGTTTCTATGGATGAATGCCAAGAAACTGACTAGCATCATTGACTCAGTGGGAACAATACGCCTAGCTGACTAGGTGGGAGGAGAATTCTTAGAAAAGAAATATTGTGGACTAGAGAGGTGTTCACCATGAGGACAAAGTGCTAGTAGGGGTCCAAGATGGTACATTAGAGCCATTCATACGAGTCTGTGCATAAGGGCTGAAAGACCTGCAGAGATTTTTTTTTTCTTTTTTAGGTATGAGATCTCAGAGGTATATGATTTGAGGTTGGTAAAAAAACAAGGCTTAACAGTGGAACTGGGATTAACCCGGAAGCCAAGACACCAGAGGTGAAAACCTGCTTTCTGTATACTTAACAAGTGCCTCCCTCCATTTAGTTATTCAGTAAACCTGACTGCACATGAATAGGTGTCATTGTAGTAAAGCTCTGTTCTTAACTAGCTGTCTGAAGAATTTTTCAAGATGAGTGAAATAATTTCATGAGTAATGATTAACAAGTGGCAAGTTAGGTATGATTTTTTAATTATGGAAAGAGATTGAATTTAATCCCATTATTTCATTTAAAAATTTTACTGATTGCTCTTTTCAACAAGAAATGAGCAGCCTTGAGTTAACATTTAAAAAAGCAATATTAATGTGGATCAAAGGATGTTAAGTTCATTTGTCTCAGTGTATTTGTATTAGATCTCTTTTTTTTAAGTCTCTTTGGACAATTTACTTCTAAGTACACACACACTAAGCTATTAGTTATAATCTTTCTGCAAAGCTAAAATTCTTTAACAGACTAATTCAAATATTTCTGTCTTGGGAGAATTATCTATGGGAAAGGGTGTACAGAAATATGATTGTCACAACAAAGGAAAAAGCGTCTGGTTAAAAGTTCCTGGGCTCTTGACTGACAGTCCTCTTGGTGGAAGGGCTCCTGCTTTCTCAAAATGAGATTCCATTTTGTTGTTTATCATAAATTACTTACTCAATTATCCCACAAATGAGATTCTAGTCCCATAAATAATTTATGAGTTCTCTTACCCAAAGGAGTTTATTTTCCAGACCAAGTTTTAAATGTTATTTTTTTTCTATAGGTTCTAGAATAAGGGAAACATTAGTGCTTCAGGAAATCTAACATCTTGTTTAATAAGAGCAATAATAGATTATCTTTGTCACATGCAGATGAAACCAAATAAAGTATTATGGGCATTGAAATTTAATCCAGTTTCAAATGTAAGAGAGGGACTTTTTAAACAAATTAGAGGTATAAAAGCAACAAATTCTTAGGTCACTCAAAGAAATGTTTTTGTAGGTCAAACAGGGTAGCATCTGGGGATCGCTTATAGGATGAGACCTTAAGTATTTGAAGAAACTGAAGGTTTTGTTGTCATCATTTATTTCGTTATTTTGTTGCTGATTTTGAAAAAATCTACTGTATCCTGGGAACCACAATCAAGGGCAGGGTCAGAGTCAAGCTTAATTCATATAAACCTGTGTTCACTAGGGTTTATCAAACTACATATTGAAGTATTTAAACAAATATATCCCTACATGTTACCAATCAGATACCTATTTCTAACACAGCAATGGTGAAACTGATATCCTAAATCAGCTTACCAGTTACAGAAGGGTAAGAGTAAGTCTATGAGGACTGGGCAAAAAGGAAAAGAGACTCATGGACGAGGACAACAGTGTGGTGATCAGTGGGGGGGGGGGGCGGGGAGTATAAGAAGACTCAATGGCAATGGAAAAAATATAATAAAGATTAAATTCCAAAATATTTGAAAAAGCAAAAGCTACTATGCAAATGATCTTATACAAAGACTTTCAGAGCTACTCTGTGTGAAGGAGAAAATGTGCAACAGAAAGAAAGGAGGCAGACAAGAATGGATTAGGCTCATCCAGTTTCAAATCTAATGGTTTGTTAAGGCTCTTTTCTGACTGGATATCAATAATCACCTTTTAAATCCTATTTTGGTGAATCTGGGTTTCTAGTCTGTTTCTGTTGTTTTATGATAATGTAAGTTCCATGAAGTCAGAGACTTTTTACATCTTTGATTACTGTTGTATCCTTGAGTCCAGAGAAATAGCCGACTCATAGGACATTGTCCATTAAATATCTGTTACCAAATGTTACAAGAGTTTACACTATTTGGAAAGGCACTAAAACAGTCTCCTTGCTCTCCTTTTGGGAAAGGGCAGGGAGAGAAGAAAAGAGAATTTCCAGAAAGTTCATAAATGTCTTGAGCACAGAAAATCTATATGGTGTAGCTTTATATCTTCACAACATAGAAACCTACAGGAAAAGAACATAGTAGTTTTAAACATAGGAGATAATCAATAATTATTATTGATGAATTTTCTTCCAATAATTTATTCGCAAAGATGAAATGCATAGAGAATTGTGAGTGCCTTGCTTTTCTGTATACTTGGGAAGACTGGTGCAAGGACTGACTCCCCCACACTGTTTCTTCTCCACAGGTTTCTGAAGGTAGATAAACCAATCCAGGCACTCAGAGTTTCCCAAGGTGCTTACATAGCCGACTGGGCTGGCATTTCCCAGCTTTCACAGGAATAAAGATTACTCTGCGTGCATCCATTAGGGTGGAAGGCTTATCTTCTCTTTTGGCATCACTCTCAGCGGTTTTTGCAAAACTAAAATGCTTGAGAAACATTTATTGACTGAACAAATGGTAATGGTAATTGTTTGCATGGTGAGCCTTATCATGATAGACTGCGGGAGGGGGATAAAGAGATGCGTTTATTACTACTTATAGATAATTTGCCCGCTATTGATTTTGGATCTCAATTTAAATATGAATAAACTTAAATTTTGAGGCAGTTTGACAGAACAGATCAGGGATCAGAGATTAGTATCTTTCATTGCCTGAATACAATGTCTTGAAAATTACGTTTCCCTTTTGTCATTCTTTTTTCTTGGGAAGAAGCATTTATCTGGCTCCTACCGCTTCAGATTGGCTGGAAGCAGCTTCAAATGCTTTTTTAAATACTTAGTTATTCATGAGTGGTAGCAAGGCCTTCCAAAGATTGGGCTGTGTCTCTAACATCCCAGAGCTGATACTGTGCTCTTTCCCCTGTAGCCACCCAAGTCGGGAAATCAAAGGATTCAGAGAGGGGTGACTCATCTCACTATTATCTATATTATGCTCTAGCAGAACTTCTACTTCCTCTCCCTGCAACTTTAGGCTTTGCATGTCCAAGGGAAGAAGGCTTCCACCAGATGAAACCTCAATGGCCTCATTAAAATGAACTCGAGACTGCCCCTGGGCTCCTTTGGACTAGCATGCCAGTGAATAAACAAGCAACACAAGGGGTGATGATGATTGACTTTTTTTTTACCACGTAGAGAATTTGTTTTTTACACAATAGTGATAAGATGGAACATGAGAATGAACATCATTCACAAACAGATAAAGGGACTTTTTGAGGAAAGGTAGATGGCACACGTTTTCAGTTATAAAAGGAAGACTTTAGAAATTAGCGGAAGTATGCTTTTGCTATTGTCTTTATTTGCATGTTAAGTGTTGGTGAAGGAGATGTATGTAGACTTAAGATGATAACGGATGGACTCTGCTGGGTTTATATTGGGCCAATTTAGCTGAACTGCGACTCTATTTGCCAAAATTTCTTCCCCTGTGCTGTTCACTTTAGTGTGCGCCACAAGAGACATTTCACTCAAGGTTAGGAAGATAGGAGGGCAGCCACAAGCATCTTCTTGTTAACCCAAGTGAGGTTGGTGCAGGCACAAGGAGCTGCCAAAGTCCGTGCAACGTGTCATAATCTGCCAGTGTCCCTTGTCACTGTGAGGAAGTAGCCAGGCCTGCAGTGACTCCAGATCATGACAAACTCTCTCCTATAGGTTTCCCAGCTCCTGGCCTGGGTATATGTTAGGTGACAGAGAGTGGTGGCCTTTTCTGTTAACCACGCCATCTTTGAAGTTGGAGGCTTGCAGGCAATGAAGCAGGTTGCAATTTGTTCCCATAATGTCCAGTTTCGATATGTGGTTTCCTGTCTGTCTTCACAGCTTCCATTTTGTTCTTGTTTTGTGTACTTCATATCCACCTAAGAAGCAAAGCAGAAAACCACTGAATAACAGAACAAAGGTTTTGAATGTCTTATAATACTGAAGTGAGGACATTTAGAATGTGGGGACCTCCTCCAAGAAGTAGGGTTCCGTTAAGCACCATAAGCCTCTGCTGAAATGTCTTGTGTCAAGAGAACCAGATGAAGACAAATCTTAAAAACTGAAGCCTAGCCTTAAGTTGGTTCAGTTCCTAACTGGTTTACCCAACTCTAAATGCCTGCTAGATGACAAACTTAACTACCCATGGAATAAGATAGCATGGTATTCAGAGTTTTGGAAATTTCCATGCACAATGCTCAGTGTTCAATCAAGAATTACCACACTTACCCAGAAACAAACCAGGAAAAGAACAGAAAACAGAAACAGTGTCACAGGTGACCCTCTTATTGAAGTTACAGAACATAGAATTTAACATAACTGTGCACACTATTCTGTTCCAAAAACAGGTTACAAGACAGTTTCACTATTAAGCAAAGCTTATTATCTATCTAAAAATCAAATTAAACCTATACAACAGAAAATAATAGCATATTTAAAAATTAAGATCCCATTGAGGTACTCACCAGAAAATGGGGCGTAAGAAGAGCAGGTTAATAAGCAGGATGATAGCCAAGGTGAAGCTTTCAGGCAGAAGTTTGAAGAACAAAGAGGATGGGAAATGCTGAAAGGAGTACCAGAGACCTTTCAACGTGGTAAAAATTTCTAATGTGTATTTTGGAGTCAAAGAATTATAGGGCAGAAGTAATATTTGAAAGGTAATAGCTCTGGGAGAATTTTTCCCAAACTGATTATAGCCATCAAGGCACAGATTAAAAGGATCCTGTGCACAGTCATGTATGAGATGGATTATGAAAGCAGGGGGACCAATTATTGTCTATTACTTAGGTCTAGGTGAAAGATGATGTGTCTAGGTCAGCTGCCATAGTGTGAAGGTAGTGAAAAGTAGGCTGGATCTGGGTACATTTCAAAGAAAAGCAGGAAGGATTTTGCTGATAATCAGGGTGTTAGAAGAGGATTACACCAGGCCGAGCAAGTAGAAAAACTAAACTGCTTTTGCTGAGATGGGGACAGTTAACAGGGTGATCAACTGAAGCTGATGAGGGTGTGAAAAATGTGTCACAGAATAGTCACAGGTAATTGGTAGAAAAGAATAGGCAACAGTAATCAAAACCACAAGCCACACAATATAACCATATTAAATACGGTTTCAATCATATCCATATTAAGTTTCAAGTACCTGTGGTCACAAAAAATAATCCAGTAGGTAGAGGATTCAAAACTATATTCTAAGGTAATAAACTAGAAGCTAGTTAACAGAGAAGCCAAAATTTCTTATCTTTTGGAAGTCTGTAAATTTTGAATTTTGTTTAAAAATACCAGTAATTTCCCCTCATTCTTAGCTGATCAGGTTATTTACCTGGTTGATATTTACCTGGTAATAGAATTCTAGATAGAAAATTATTTACCCTCACCATTACTATATTATTTTATTGTCTTCTGACACTCCTAGCAGATGAGACATCTGCTACTGTTCTAATGGACAATTCCTGTTTGGAAATTTGCTTCTTAAATATATTGTTTATTCTCTTTGTACTTAATGCTTTGCAATTTTATTAAAATGTGTCCACATAGGATATGATTTTTTCCTGCTTTGGGGTTGGGAAAATTCTCAAATCTCTTTTCAATTCTTGAAAAATTTTATTCATTACTTTATCTCAATAAAGTATTTCCTATTTTCCCTTAGAAATCCTCTTAGCTACATGTTGCAACATTTTATTCTAGCTACCAAAACCCTTAGGCATTTTATAACATTTTTGTTTTTAAATGTCACATGATTAACCAATTTTAAATTCTCTTCATGTTTGTCTTTTCTGATATTTAATCCATTTATTATTTTTAGTAACTATGTATTTTTGTTCCTTGATTCTTTACAAATCATTTTTGTTCAAAGTTTTATTTCAGACTGAATGTTATGCCCTGTTCTAGGGATATTAATTCTTATTTCTATTGTGTCTTTTAACTCTTACAGAATTTTTGCTCCTTATATGGCCTTAATTTTTATTGTTCTCTCATCTTCTGTGTGTATATTTGAATTAGTAGGAAAACTATGAGCCTAAGTTTAATAAAAAACTCTAAAAAGTCATTTTGTGATCATAAAATTGAAGACAAAAGTGTCAAGCAAGCTCATAAAATATAGATAATAGTATAAACAGTCCTATAGAACTAATCATTTCAACACTTTTGTTGTTGCTGCTGTTGTTTTTGTGATATCTTTCCACTCATAATTCAAGTCACGAAAAGTACAATAATGTGAACCTAGCATAAGTCGCATGGCTACCCCTAAGCCAGAGGAGCATGAAGTCTTAATTGACACTCCACTTAAGGTTAAATGAAACTAGAGGAAGGGAGAATGATAACCAAGAATAATATTTAAGAAAGAAAACCAAACGAAAAAGGGAACTGTATATTATTTATCAAGCACACTTTAAGTAATGGTGTCATTATGAACAATGATAAAAGGAAATAAAAATAATGTTTATGTGCTTTTAATTCATAGCAAGCAGGAGAATCATTGTACCAACCACATTCTTTAGAGGATTTTTTTTTGTCACAGAAAAAAACAAATGTGCATTAACTTTCAAAATAATTTATTACTTAATTGTTCTATTAGCGAGGATGATGCCCTGAATAAAATTCCAGAAGTGATCCTAGCAACCAGGCAGCTCTCTAAAAGCTTGCACCAGGTAGGAGGTTGAAGAAAATGCTGTTTTCTGAGGGGTGGGGCATGAAGATCTGATATAGCCAGTACGTAAGAAATGGACACCCAGTAAAGTCAGCTAGATGTCAAACTATATCCAAGATGAAGGGGCAACTACTTAAGTTTTGAGACTTAAAAGAAAAAATGATTTGTCATCATTTGCATGTGTGTGTCTGTGAAAATGAAAGTGTCAAAGACAGAGAAACAGAAAAACAGAAAGTAGAAAGCATGTACATAGATTTTGATGTTAAAGGGATACTGGGTATACTGGGTATACTGATCTGGAAATGAACATTTAGATTTGAATGTATGAGAATTGAAATTTCAATGGTATATTCATAAGAAATCTAATAGACATTTCAGAATGAAACTACAACTTTGTTGTTCAGTATAGTATCCACTAGCCACATATGACTAATTAAATTTAAACTTTGGTTTCTTTGTTGGCACTAGGCACACTGTAAATGTTCAATAGCCACATGTAGTTAGGGGTTACCATTTTGAACAGTGTAGAGAACAAATATTTCTGTCATTGCAGAAAGTTCTATTGGATATAAAATTATGAATAAAGTTCAGAAAAAGAAATTTAGAATAAAATATCATTAGCAGATATGTATTCAGAATGTAGAGAGAAAAATTAACAATTGAGAGTATGAGGGGAACTCCCCCAAAACTGGAATTATCTTCTGGAAGGCGTGACCCTTGCAGTACAGGTGTCTCCCCACCCCACCCATTAACTGAGTGTTTTAGGAATGTATTTGTTTCAGTGTACCAGCTGGCATTGTTGTGAGAGGCTGCATTAGGCTTCAGTGACATTTTTGAAGACTTTTTCCAACATGTTTTCCCATGACACGATGGGTGATTTACAAGTGCACCTCCCCATACCAGGCTGAATGTTCAGCAGTTTTTGATAAAAAATGGCATGACGCCCCATATCCCATCCTCCCTCATCACCCGACTTTGCTAAGAGTGACTGTTTCTTTGTTTCCCCAGATTAAAAAAAAAAAAGAATCCTTGAAGGGAAACGCTTTACTAATGTAGTGGTAGAGGTGAAACAGGAAATGGCAGAAGCATTACAAGGCATCAAATCCGATGAGTTCAAAAATTGTTTTGATCAATGAAAAAAATGTCTCAATAGCTATAATGCATCAAATGGAGAGTACTTTGAAGATGACTGAAGTTTAAACATGTAAGAATAAATACACAATTTTTTATAAACAAATTCTGTTTTGGAGTGGCCCTCTCAATAGTTAAAAAAAAAAAGAAAACATTTGAATGTCTATTGTTATGCATTATCAGAAAATGTGCTTTGTAAAATTGTTAAAAAGCAATACATAATAATATTTTATTACTTAAAAAGCAATACATATATTGGATATTTTTATTATTTGCATTTAAAGGACACTAGAGGTAAAGGAGTCAGGAGGAGAAATCAATATCTTTAGCAATTTAAATCCAATGAAAATAAACATAAGATGAAATATAGAATCTAATTACATTGTTATTTTCAGAAGTTTAATTTTAAAAGTGTTAAATTTGGGGTTTTTATTAAAGATTTAAAGATGGACTTTGAACTTTCTTTTGTTTAAAAAAATCCTAAATTTTAACAGAGGGGCTGTCTATGCTTTCATAGTCTTACTTTCTGTATAGCCTTCACTGCAATGTCAATAGAGATTTGAGAAAAAAATCTTCTCTTTGCCTTGGAACTAATCCAGTGATTAAGAGATTATGTCTCAGAGCCTACATCAAAGCAGCAAAGTGGGGTTTTTTTTCCTTTTCAGGAAGATTATTCTTAGATCCTGTAACTATATTTTTTGTATTGTATGGTTATAAAAACACAAATATGGATTAAACAATCTATTTAAAAATGAACATTTTATAGTTTGTTAAAAATTTCCTTAGTCTATAGTTTATCAAGTGGCAGTTTTGATTTTTAAAGCATGTAATTATGGCCAAAGTGTGTGGGTGTGCTCACTCTGCTGCTTTGGTTAGGAAGTAAATTTACTGCTAAATCATATTTTGAAAATGAATACAAAAAACGAGGGATCATAAAAAGAAGAGAAATGAAAGCAGTTGTTATTCCGATGCCAAGGTGAGCAACTATTCTCCCCTCTAAGGTAATTCTGTTTTGTTTTTGAGTTCTCTGCTCATCCAGCAATATTAAATCATTCCTCCTGACTTTTTTTTAGTTGCCAAATTGCCATTTAAGTCTTTGTTTTTATTGAATTCTTTTGACGCTGATGCTAGTTCTCTTTCATTTGTAGAGAGTGCATCCTGACTTTCTGGCCCTCCTTGAACTTGTTCTGTCAAGTTCATAGCAAGTGTTCCCATTTGGTAGCTGAGGCTGCCTAAGTCCGGCCCAGATGTGGTGTTGTCACTGCCATCATTCCCAGAGATGGAAATATTCATGCTTCATAAACTGTCATAGGCCCTTAAGAAAGACTTTCTCAAAATATACATTCATATTTCAGGTTTGGTCTAATGAGCCCGTTATCTCAACTGCCTGTGAGAGTTTTGAGCTAAAATAAATAGAATATAAAATACTTTTCCTACTGCTCTTTTATTTTTACATAGAATTAGAACTGTATTTGAAACTAGCAAAATACACACTTCCTATAGTGTTCATGGTTTGAATAAAAATTAAGACATAAAATACCCTGATAATTTTTTAACGGATCTACATATTGTTTTATTTGAACTCTGATTTTGTTGTATGTGCAATTACATTAAATTCACCCTTTGTTAGCTTACTGGTGATAACCAATGACTCTGCGATCACAGCCTTTAACTTCTGGCATGACAGAGACAGGTTCTGCCGAGTGGTACCAAATGTAAGGCAGGGAGCACAGCTGTGTCCCATCCCTCAACAGACACTGACTTTCCCTGAGTGGCTCTTTCCATTACAGGAGAGATGCATTGATTTTTGACTTCTCTTAGATTTAGGATGTTGACCCCTGATTCGAGACTTCATGTTACTCCCAATATGCAGGGTCCGGCACAAATACCGCCCCCTTTTACAACAAAATCTTTTATTACAAAATCATAAGTATGTAATTCTGTAACATAACACTATCACACTCAAGCACAACATATGACATTTTAGGTGGAATATTCAAATTAAAACTAAACACTATTACATCCATGTTATTTCCCTGCTAACCACACTCAAATAGGCGTTGCTTCTGCGGGACCCTGTATTTTTCAAGAATGACATTTACTTAATGCATCTCTCCAACAAATTTTTATAGCCAGTATTTGACATAGCATGTGCTTTTTTTAAAAAAAAACATGATTCTTCAAGACATTAGCTTTGAAAATTATTTTAAGCAAACATATATACTCTAAGTGGAAGTAGTATTAATTTTTCACAGTGTACAAAGTACACACGAGGGGGTGATAGGTAGAGTCCATTATAGATGCTCAGAAAAAGGACATCTTTTGCTAGCACAACGACTTTTTGCCAGCTCTCAGGTAACAGCAAAGTAGTAATGAAATTATATACTCCCAAAACTATTTCTGAAAACATTCCCTCCAAACTGATAAAAATGATATGCCTCTTTCACTTTCCCTAAATATCTCTAATTACAATTACTAAAATAATTTAACTTTCTAGGTTTTCCAAATGGCATGTGCCATTTATTAACTAAGTGACCTTAGACGACCCTTATCAGAGAAATAGGGATAACCCAACCCGCAGAACTGTAATGAAGAGGAATAAACAAGCCAAGCTTACAAGCCACTTCACAAAATGCCTGAGGATACTAAGAGGTACCCAATAAGTGTCACTTCTTTTTCCTCATCACCAGCACTCCCATTTTAGGGCAGATATAAACTTGTGCGTAAGCTTATAGGAACCACGACCCAGCTGCTGCCTGACGTGCGACACTCACATCACAGCAGTTCCCTGCCGCCCGAAGCCGTCTCTGGTCATCAAGCAGATTGCGTAGACTCTTAATAGAAGACGTGGTGGTAGTCGGGAACCACCTCCTGACACAGAGCCTTCTGCAAATAAGAGTAATAAACTATGTTCTCAAAATTAATAAATGGTTTTATACCCAAGGATTTTACATTTAGTCCTCGGAGCTATGAGGAGTTCACCGATAGGGTTCTCTATGAATTTTAAGATAAATTTAGGTAACTTAGAAGAGTGCATACTAAATTGGAGCTTGGGCTTGGAGCAGCGCTGAAGGCAGCGGACTAATGAATAGTCTGGGGAAAAAATTACTAGGCCCGAGCACAGGCAGTGGGCCTGAGTACTGGCAGTCATTACGTGTGAGACATATTGCCAAGCTGAATCAACCAAAATGTGGCGATTTCTTCAATATAAAGGACATTGTCCATGAGTCTGTAAAACTCTGCCTAGGTCTTCCAGAGTAAACAAATAATATCTTTAAGGATGATAGACCAATTAATTAGCAATCGTATGGAAAAGAAGTTTAGTCTTCCATTGAATGTCAGCAGTTACCAGTGGCTTCATACGAACGTTTTTTCTTCAAGAACCTGCTAATAGACTATGGAAATCCTTACTGTTCTTACCACCCTCTGGGAATGTCACACAGGCACTTAGATATCGGGGTGAATTTTTTATATATGGGAGGCTTAATACAAAGATATGAGGGTACTATTATGACTGGTTATAGAAAAAAAAATATCTAAGCCCTGGCTGGCATAGCTCAGTGGATTGAGCGCGGGCTGCGAACCAAAGTATCAAAGGTTCAATTCCCAGCCAGGGCACATGCCTGGGTTGCAGGCCATGGCTCCCAGCAACTGCACATTGATGTTTCTCTCTCTCTCTTTCTCCCTCACTTCCCTCTCTAAAAATAAATAAATAAATAAATCTTTAAAAAATATATCTAAATCCAAAGGATGGAGCCCAGAATATGAAGTGCAATAAGGAAATACCGGGGCAAAAGGGAAGCAAGAGGGTTGGAAATGGTAGCTAAAACCTTTGACAAAATTAAAAATTTTAGTGGGAGTATTCTGAATGACTTCTTCTTTAAGACAACATTTGAATAAGATGTGGACTCTGACAGCAAATAAACTGAAGTACATAAAAAAAAAGACATTAAGCTTTCAACTACTTTTGGTGGTAGATTTTTTTTAAACCTAATGCTGCCTATGTGTGTGTCGGGGGCTTTTTGGTCCATTTTTTCTCTGTATTCAATTTACATTTGTTGGTATTATTCACTGAGGTGATGTTAATAAAAACAGCCCGTCAAGTGATGGGTTTATCTGATGGTTTTGCTGACACGGATTTAAAAAGGAATTGATTTTGTGGGATGGGCTGGATAAACACCATTCATTCCTCTCCCTCTCCCACATTTTAATGTGTTCTTGGATCAACAGCAGAAAGGAAATACGAGCTCCTTCACAGGAATTTTAACATGGATACATAACAGTGGTTAATAAATAAAAATGAACCGACATTTATTACAGAGCCCCACTCTTATTTATGATTTTTGGCTTCAGTTACAAAAGCGCATGATTCACTCCTCCTGGGAAGATGCTGTCTTCTCTAAACTGCCACTCTTATCTTCCTTTACCTGGTGCGGGAGGCATTTTCTGTGCTTCAGTTCATTGCAGGATGCGCATCTCTCTCCTATTAACATCTGTCTGAGTCTCTCTTTGCCTTGCAGCTTATCAAGGCTGCCTGGTGTCTTTCCAAAACGGAGAGTTGTGGTTTCCCTTCGCCATTTCCTACTGACAGTGAATTTAGGTAACAATATTGCTAAGATGCCAAGAGTCCTAGAAATTTTGCCTTTCAAAAGTTTTAAATGTTGGTTTCAGCAGAATATGATACACAGCAGGACTTTTCAGGATGGGAAATAATCATGATTATAGACCCAATCTCCTGTTTATATATTACAAGGTGTATGCACATTTTTGTACTTTCTAATGTGGACACTTTGGGGGACAGACTATATTAATAGTTCTAGTTAATGGGTTCCATGCATTCTTTTGTAACTTAAAATTGCCTCTGATGTGGTTCAGGACATGCCACCCTGAAGTATGGCACCTGGGTATAGCGATTATTTAAAATGAAGGAATTTGTGAAATGACAGGTACAGAAAGGACTCTCTTTCCCCTGAAGCAGATCATATGATCATCTTGTTAGGGGAGCCCCTACTATACCCTGAGGAAATAAGCATGCTTATCTCTGTAGAGAGAGAGATGCTGAGAGAAATCCAAATGAACAGACTTGCTAAGTTTCCCCAAGTTTATTAACCTTAGTTTATACCCTTTTGTCCTATTCCATTTTCCTTGTGACTTTCCACTTTTCATCAAACCCAATATAAAAATTCTCAGGTTTAACCATTTCTTCAGGTCTTCATTTCCTTATGAGATCTCCTATGCCACATAAAACTTACATTAAATAAATCTGCATGCCAGTTCAGTGAACAGGGTCCCAATCAGAGAACCTAGGAGAGTAATTGGAATGAAATTTTTGTCCTCCTTTACACTTCACACTTGGAACCTGGGATATCGATTGCTTTGATCAACAGACTGAAACAGTGATGGCATGCCATTTCCGAGATGCAGCTTCAAGAGGACTCACGCTTCCATTTTCTTCCCTCAGGCCCCGTCAGTGACCCAGTGAAAAGCTCGGGCTAGACTGCTGGAAGATGGAAGACCTCACAGAGCACAGATGGTGAATCCTTGCCAACGTCATCTGAGATTAGCAAGCACTGAATGGATCTGCAGATGCACTCAGACAAATGAATAAGCTTAGCTTGGACCAGATCAATATCACCACCTAGCTAATACATTCACTCCTAAACAAAATAAATGTTTATCGTCATATGCCACTGAGTTCGTTTACTTATAAGAGATAGCTCCCAAAATGACTTACTATTCATAATGAATCCTAAATATCACACAAGTCTCAGGGCAGTGTGGACCTTAAGGAAGTTGACTTGACATTTTAAGACTTGTATATTAATAACTCTCTTGCTAAGATCTAAAACTTGATTTTTCTTCTATGTTATTTATCCTTAAAATTTTCAGTGTAAACATCTGGGTGAGATGTGCAAAGTACAACACAGAATTAGAGTCAGTTTGTGACTCTGGGCTCTCTTGCCTCAAGAAAATGCCTTGGTCTATGTTGAAGCTTTTGTTTTCTGGTCTCAAGGAATTTAGCATCACAAAAATGGGACGCTAAAGGTCTCAAGGATTGTCATGCCTTGATTTTCCATCAAAATGGGGAAAATTTTTGAGGGAAAATTGATCCATCAAATAATAATTTTTTATGGAAAATTATTTTGATTAATCCATCAAATAACCTTTGATGGGTTATTTTATAGCCACTGATTTTTCAACAAATTACTACCAGCTAAACTTAGCCCAGGAAAGCCCAGAGACACTTTCAAATTTTCTTGTTTATTTTTCATTAATTACACTGAGAAAGCTCCAAATATCATTAACTATATAATTCATATGTACAAAAGTAAACACTAAAAATATTTGAAAACTTGGATTTAAATTACCTTAATTAAATTATCAAGCTAATATGATTGAAACATGTGCCATTATACTTTTGAGTCAACAAAATTTTACTGAAAAATTATCTTAGGTATTTTGTCAGTATGAAAGTTAAAATTTAAGTACAGGTATATATTCTTTTAGAAAAAGGAAATCTAACCCTTTCAAAAGTTAGGGCCCAAATGATTCTGGAACACTTTATCTCACCTTAAATTTTCTACAACTTGAAAAATACCACTTATCTATGGAATAATAAAACTTCCCCTCCCTTTAGTCTTAAAGCTTAACGTTGTTTGTACCTGGATTGCAATGTACATGTAGAAGCTCAATAAAAATGGATAATTTCAGTAAAAGTTTTATCCTACTGGGCATGATGAGGTTTAGGTTGGGTTGAGGAAATGTCATTATTAGTGTAATCTTGGTGCTAAAATCTCCTCTCTCTATGTCACAGCATAGGAATGGGTTACAGGGACAAGTGTTGTCATGTTTCTCAGTGGTTTTTGATCCACAGGTCAATTCACTTTTCCTTGCGTTAGTAGTCTATGTTACGGTCTGTGCTAATGCCCATCTAATTACTGCTGTGCAAAAAGGAAACAGAGGTCTATACAACCACTGTCATGCAATATAAATATAATAAAGTGTTTACAGGGGGAAATTTATAAGAGAAGTAGCAGGGCACACTCAACATACCTAATCACCCAAGCATGTGCTTAAGCTGATAATATTTGAACAGGACATACCACAGAAAAAGTTCCAATAAAGGGACCATATCTCCATAACTATAGATAGTTATAGCAAAAGAAGATTAAGAAACATAAGCAATTATGTAATAATAGAGCTTCCCAGGAGACTGAATGGTCTTGTGAGATAGAAGCCTTCCTTACTCAGCCTGTACTTCCCACTAACCTAAATAAGCAGTGTTGAATTACCTCTGTAATAAACTACAGGATGGGATCTGTCATCAACTGGTTTACTGTTTTTGAAGACCATGGAATAAAGTCCCCCCTTCATTTTGTAAACCAGCCTGGACTATCTTACATGAAGTTATAAAAGCACATTGTAAGATTACAGGCGATTGCCACAATGGCAGGTAGAATGTGTGCTACAAATTACTGAAGTTGAGTGAGAAGAATAAGAAGAGAGGTAATGAGGAGGAAGGAGTTAAACCATGGGATTGTGATCCATTTTTCCTTATTACTGGGCAGATGCTCCGGGAAGAGAAAAAAGGCGAGCTGATAATCCAATCTAATCTTCTTGTAAGCATGCTGAAAGTTGAACTTATTATTAAATAGGGTGATGCTATTTGCTAGAAATAAAACACTCATTTATGAAAAATTTTATAGCTGGATGTCCTTGGTTTAGGATTGTTTATGGTAAACATTTCTCAAATTTTTAGATTTATGAGGCATGGCTTTCTAGAAAAATATCATGTAAGCTGCTCAATTATCTGGGTCTAAAAATGGCAATGTTTCATAACCTAATCCTTCCAGAAATATGAGGTATTTCACACACGTCAATTAGTTCATCTGTCACTTACAGCTAAATAATCCACAATAAAAAGGTAAAAAATGGGGAGCCACACTCATTTTTTCAAACCTTTTTCTGCTTAGTCTGTATCTTTGATTGCTTTTAACTTAGAAATCATTAGTAAACATGATACTGGGTAAGCTCTACAATTCATGTGAGTCTATTTTTATAATTTGATCCTTTGTCATAGGCTCAACCAGGAAATGAAACAAGGTGTTTAACTCCTAATGTATTTCGCAAATAGGAAAGTTTTCTTTCAGATTGTTTAGATCTTTATAAAATGAATGTTCCCTGATTTATACTGACCCCATTCTTTCTCTCATTCTTCAATACTCTCCGTTTAAGGTATTATAGTTTTCTTTTCTTGGGAAAATACAATTTGTACAGTTAGAGTCTATCAGTCCTTTTTCCTGTCCTGGTGTCTTGTCTCTTCAGTGGTCTGGGGCATGCGATCATTTTATCCTCTAGACCACGGGTGTCAAACTCATTTTCATTGGGGGCCACATCAGCCTCATGGTTGCCTTCAAAGGGCTGCATGTAATTCTAGGACTGTATAAATGTAAGTACTCCTTAACTAAGGGCCAGAAACTCGGTGCTGCTGCCATGTAGAAACAAGGTGCCAGGCTGGATAAAAAAATGTGGAGGGCCCGATTCGCCCCGCAGGCCTTGTGTTTGCCACCTGTGCTCTAGACGGTTGTCCTCTGTGGTGAGGATGAATACATTCTGAACCGTAGGTCTACTGGCTCCACTTCTGATGGGAGAAATGAGAGAAAGGATTCTGTGACTATGGGTGCATGCTCATGGACATACACAGCGAGCAAAGGGCTGTCATTTAGGCTGTGGCTGATTTCTTTGCAACAAATTTGAAATCAACACAGTTACCAAAAGGATTAATTTCTTTTTAAAAAGGTGAGAAATGTGTTTAGTTTCCACAAATTTAAAAATGATTTTTTAAACAAAATACTCGATTTTCTAAGACATGGATCCATCCTATCCCTTGTATTTCATAAAAATGGTTCTTTACAGAAACTAAAATGAAAAGCCACCAAATCCAGAGTACTTATGGATGGAGTATTTTAGTTTTGTTTGTTCTACTACTTAGTTTTGTTTGTTCTACTAGCATCTAAGAACCTGGGTAAGGAAAAGGTCTTTCTCTACTCACAGAACTTCAAACACCAAATGTATGGGTTTCCCACACCTAACAATTTTCCAGTTCTCTGCAGACACCAACTAATTACTCTACAGTTTAATTCAGTGCTGATACCGACTACCTGGAATCAGCACAGATCCCACAGGCCTCAGTCCCAGAAGACTACCCTGTACTGCAGACGCCAACCACCTGTAGTCATTCCCTGGGTTCCTCAGACTTCTTCCTGGCTTGGCTACAAATCAGGGGTTCCCATGACTCCCTCCTCAGATTTGATCATTTGTTATACTGGTTCACAGAACTCAAGGGAATGCTTTACTAGCTATTGCCAGCTGTTATAAATGATGGTGTATGGGTACAAAGAGCCAGAAAAAGAGATACATAGGACAAGGTCTGGAAAGGTCCTGAGCATGGGAGCTTCTGCCCCTGACAAAGGTACACGTTCACCAACCCGGAAGTCCTCCAAATCCTGTTATTCAAAGTTCTTATGGAAGTTCCATTGAGTAGACATGATTGGTTTAATCATTGGCCATTGGTGATTAACTCAATCTCTAAGGCATCTTCCCTTCTAAGAGGTCAAGAAGGTGGGACACAAAGGTCCAACTCTTAATCACTTGGCTGCTTTCTCTGGCAACCAGGCCCCATACTGAGGCTATCTAGGGACCCAACAAGAGTCACTTCACTAATATAAACTTTAGTGACATGGAAAGGGGTTTGTTATAAATAGTAAAAGATGCTTCTTTCATCCTTGTCACTCAGCAAATTACAAGGGTTTTAGAAGCTCTGTCAACAACTAAAGTCAAAGGCAAAATTCTATTACAATATTATAGTGGGTACGTCACCTAATCTTCTAGGCTGTTTCCTGATCTTCAAAGTGGGAAGAAGAATGCCTGCCCAGCGTGACTCACAGAGTTTGCTAAAGGACAAATGAGACAATATACAAAAAGCTCCTTAAAAACGGAAGAGTGCTTTCAAAAAGTAATGGCTATGGCTATATCCACAAAGTCAATCACCAACTGCAGAATATCCTACAATAGGATATGATTAATTAAAATTTCCATTTCTGTATGCCTTGGAAATCCAAAGTAGCCCGTAGGATTTTTTCAATACCTGGGGCTGATTACTTTCTTGGCTCTCAGTAAGGCAGTCCATTTTTTGCATGTCACAAGATTTTGGCCTTTTTTCATTTTGTTACAAGGACAAATAGTAAACCAAGTCATACAGAGCATTCATGAGTATACTATGCTTTGGTGAATATTTAGTCGGGATGATCTCTTAAATAGGAAAATGTTTACACTGTAGTAATCAAATTACTTAAAATTCAGCACCATTTACCTCTTTTCCTTAAGTGTTCTGTTCTGAGTACAGAGTAAAGATGAAATCACTGATTATTTCTCCATATAGTCCTATATTTTGCATACTTTCTCTGGTTCTATTATTTTCCCCATCATCTTTCAAGGTCTCTTTTCTCTCCTTAAACATTTCAGAAGCAAAATAAATCAATCTTCTATTCTCATAAAGAATACCTTGCCCATATTGCACCAGAGGTTTACTAATGCATTTTCTAAATAAATACATTTCCTTCTCAAAAAATTATTACACTAAATGTTAAGAAAATATTTGTTAAATTTATATATTCGATAACATAAATTAAAAACTACAATCTTTCTGACATTTTTTCTATTCCTCACAGTAACTCTGTTAGGGAAATGATTATCCTCATTTTCTTTTGAGGTCACTGAGTAACAAAGATAAAATTACTTGCCATATATCTGACAAGCAGTAAATGGGAGAGAACATTTTAATGCTAACTAGCCTGATTCCTAGTCTTTGCTGCTAATAATTGAAGAGTTGCATATTTGCTGAGCTTTGAATGAATTTTAGAATGAAAATAAAATTTTGATCACAAAGATGAATAAAATATAGTATTTATAGAGCACACAATTCATTAACTCCATTTCAGAAGTAGAAGATGTTTAGTGCATGCTAGAAATATTTCTTAGTGCCTCCATTACACCTATAAATATATTTTACGACTTGTTTTTGATGGAGAACCTAGACATGGGATTGAGCACCTGTGCTTTATTTGAAACAGCCATATAAAAATTTTCCATTCAATCCTGTGCATTGCTTATCTCTAAGAAAGATTATCCAATTGCTTAATTTATAATAATTTTAAGGATTTTGTTGTAAGTTTTCCCAAATTTAATACTAGTTTAAAACATAGCTAATGAAATTAAGACAGTTTTTCCTTTTGTTTTATCTTTAAAAAAATTAAGTGATCCTCATGAAGTATAGACATATCTGATCTTGAAAATTATGACATTTAGGTTTTAAAATTAGCTAAAATTTCATGTTAGTATGTGCATGTGTTGAGTTTATATAAAATTTAAAAGGACAAAAGAGTTGAGTTAAAATCTTCAGTTGCATAATTGCTTTGATGTTTAATTTTTTCCACTACTTATTTTTTCCCTACTTGATCCAATCTGCATACTCAACTAAAATGAGCATAGCTCTTCCCTGGCAGGTATATATGCTAGAGTCAATGATGAGTTGAAGGACAAACATATAGATTTTTTCATTTGCTTCATCTGGGAGTAAAAAGATCAATTGCAACATTTTAACAAAAACCTCCATGTACATTTGCTTTTACTGCTCCAAAATTTTATACAAGATATAGAGCTTTACACTTAGTTCACATGAATTTTAAAATTATAGAAATAATGATGCTTACGCAGAAAAATCTATAATGAAGATTGACTTTTCAACCACCAGGCATACAATAGTGTTATTAAACTGAACCCTGGTGAAAAACATTTGGGTGGAGAGGCTAGATAATGTATATAGTCAATGACAGATGTATGCTTTACAATGAGTAAGAGTTTACTACTAACTAAAAAGTTCTCAAAACAGTAAAAATTGGTGTATGATGAATAACTCCTGAGGTAAGGGCATACTTCACAACAGTAACCCAGAGAAGTTGTATATTTTCTTAGCTCATACAAGGTATTTCAGATATCAACACAGTTAGTACTGCTTTTAATATTTTATATAACTTCTGTGATCACAAGTTTTCTTCACAACATA
Organism: Phyllostomus hastatus; assembly: GCF_019186645.2. Lineage (NCBI taxonomy): Eukaryota > Metazoa > Chordata > Mammalia > Chiroptera > Phyllostomidae > Phyllostomus > Phyllostomus hastatus. The sequence goes on along the minus strand of NW_025333709.1, from coordinate 26,925,520 downwards.
AAACTATATTTAATAAAGGAGAAGCTTATAGAAAAAGAAAGAGCATCATGCTAAAACTAATGAAATAAACAAATTTTAGGACTATTAAAGAGAAAAGAATGTTCCAATCTGTCAGATTTATCATGTTTTTTTCTAGAACCTTAGAAAAATCAAAGAATTTTCACTGGGAATATTCTTGACAAAATGAAAAAAAGGTCCTGTATGAGTGAAAATTGCATACATTTCATTGGTAGAATTTCTATCATTAACATTTCCAGGCAACTTGCTTGTTTTATAAGCTATAAATTTAAATTAATATAGGTAATTAGGAGGAAAGAGTATTTTAGATGATCATTAAATAAAAGTTAGCTTCCATTTATAATTGATCCATGTTCTAATCTCCATTTATTTATATAGATAACCTAAATTGAAATACAAGTTATATAATATGAAAATAGAAGTTTCTGGTTCATGACATTATTTCAAATATTTATATATTTATATTTGTATTTTGGTAACATAATCTTCATTTGTTTTACTATAGACTTTGAATGTAAATATATTTTGAGAAATGAAGATATGATAATATGGATATAAATTAGGATTACCTATTACTACAAATAGGGTTCAGAGTAATTAATTTACAAAAAGAGAAATGTTTCTTTTAGATAACTTTTATTTTTGAACCCTTGTTTTATTTTTTCAATGGCAGTGTAAAACCCTCTAATGCCTCTTTGATAAAAGAACATCTCAAGCAGATTTTCATAGAAGATCAATTAAGTGTTGTAACATCATGTTATTATGCACAGTGTTTCATACTCTAAAAGATGGTATAAGCAAATAAACCACTTGAATGAATAGCTATAGAACTCTCTGGTTCTTAATCAATATAGCTAAAGATCTTAGTAAGTAGGTATTTCACAAACATTTTTCTATGAAGAAATGGATGTAACCGGGCTGCAATGTTTTGTGAGTAAACTGAAACATACTGGTGCCACTGAAGTCTCCAGACTCGTGGAAATGTAACAGCTCTTTACATGGCATTCGATATATTCTACCTTTAGAGAACCCAGCTGACATTAGAGCTTGTAATCTTTGTGATCTCATGGGAGATTTATTTGTTTGTCAGTTAAAGATTGAACTTTAGTGTGGAATGGGAATGTTAATTCTTGCGGCACACAAAATGGGAGAATTAAATCACTATCTTAATAGAGAATGTGGTATTCATAGCTTTCATGTGTATCAAGTGTCTACTATTTCTGACATAAAATGGTAGTCATATTAATTATTATCAACTAATAACCATGTGTGTGGTAATCCAATATATGGGAGGGATGGCTCTGTGATAGTAAAGCAGGAAACCTAGCTCAGTACTGCTCACTTCTGCAGTCCTTTATAAAGTATGAAGCATTTGTTGTTTGTTATCATTTGGTGAAAATGTTCAGCCTCCTCCAATCTGGGCTGTAGGAGTACTGGTCTCTTTTTATGAGACTGTCAAAAGTTACTAAATTTAGGTGATTCTTTTCTTAGTAAAGAGAAGCAGTATATGGCCAAAGATGTCATAATTCTCTCTCAGTACTCTTTTGAGAATTAGATTGCTTGTTTGTTTGTTTGTTTGTTTGTTTGCAGGGCTGGAGGTGCAAGGGATTGCATCTGAACTTACTTGGTGTTGTGTTTTACAGTGGCTGTGCAGTGTAGTCAGTCAACACAAAACCATCCACACATTCACCATTTACAGCCTGACCTTACACAGGTGACTTAACTTCAATCAGTTTTCTCATCCCTAAAACAGATAACACACCTTATGGGGTCATCATCAAGGTAGCAATGGGATAATGCTTGACACTGATAAACTTTAAAATTATTAATTATTAAAATTTTAAATTTTTATTACAACTTAAGTTGTAATAAAATCTGTGGGATAGTTTTAATGCAATTTTTATACTATGCAACTGTTAAAATGATGACTGGATCATTATTGATAAATTATATATCTTAAAGAGCAGATTTTAAAATGATATGTAGAGTTTAATCTTATTTTTATAGAAGATAATATGTACACACACTTTATATGCCAAAGAAAAGCCTGAAATTTTATTGTCTAGATGTTAATGATGATCATATATAAGTGAGTAGAATATTTTTAATATGTAATATATTTTAGTATGCAAATGTAACTTTTATGATAAATTTATCATATTAAAAACAAGTTAATGGAGACTGTTAAGCAGCTTTTCTAAAGGAATTACAAATAAGTGAGTTTTTTATTCAAAGTTCCCCACTGGCAACCACAGGAGATATCAGGCATTGCAGTTACAAATAATATTTTTTAAAAAACTTGAAATCCTCCAGCGAAATTACCTTCAGCCTTCCCTCATTTAGTACATGGTAAATCTACAATATGAAGACAAAGTGATTTATTATCAATTCAAAGAGCAGCTATCATGAGTTGCATTTAAAAACCTTACTTAATAACTTCCTGATTTGCATCGATCTTAATGATTTCTTTTAGGTCTTGGGCCAGTGGATTTGTTGCTAATATGCAGAAATGAATTAAATGCATTGTACACATAATGGTCATCACAAGATTATTTGCTTGTTTCTTTTGTTTATACCCTTTGCAGCTGTTGAGTAGGAGTCATGGAAAAATGCCTTACAGATGATCCCAAAATGTCAATGGAAACAGGTAATATAATTTATGAAATAAAAAGCAAATGTGTTGTGAACTGTATCGAACCACATACCCAGTGCCACCTCTTCAATTAAAATATTCTTAAGACATGTATTAATGTCTAGAAACAATTTATTCGGGGAAAGAGTAAATCTTTGACATCGAATCAATAGCTGAAAATCACCATGCAGGAGGCATGCTTTTTCATGTGTTTGTTTTCTGCTAGTAGCATTTTCCAGGGGACTTCGCTGAGTTCTAAGGGATGCAGTAGGTATATTTTTATGCTTAGCTGAACCCCGGGCTTACCAGTTTCTGCTAGCTCTTTTTCTTTGTTTTGCTGACCCCTCTTTAAACTGTAGGAGCCAATTTTCCTCACTGTCACAGACTGAGCTAAGTTTAGAAACAAGTCACTGTCTCTAGATCATGGGGAATTTAAGGATCACTACCAAAGTGCCCCTTCCTCACTTTACCACAATGCGGTGCCACCATATTTTGTTCCCATAGAACACCAGCTGTTTTGATAATAAATACTGTTCTGTGGATTATTCCTTTTGAAGGTCAGCCAAATAAATTTCATTTAATTACTCAATGCTGGCACTTCAACCACTATGAATTATGTAATATAACATAAATAAAGTGCAAAACATTGACTTCTGGTTGATAATAATTTAGGCATGCACTTCAACAGGAATTTTTTTCTGAGAATATCCCTCCCCCAATTTTTGTTCCCTTCAGCCAGTATAATGCAGTGTGTAGACAATCATGGCAAACCTGGCCATAGGGATAATGTATGTTTCCTCTTTTTGATCAAAAGATATAAAAATAAAACATTTACAAAAGAATCAACTCTTATTAACTTTTGCTTTTTCAGGCAATTATTAGATAACTCTAGGTATTAGATAAGAATTAATATAACATTACCAGAGAGTGAATATAAATAATATTTTCAACTTAGAAAATATTATTTCCATGTAATTTTTTCTCTTGCTTTTTCTTGCAAAAGATTAATTGTTTAATATGAATTAGTCACTGTGCCAGACATTGAGAAAGAAAAACAAAAAATATAAGATGCCTGAATATAAGTGTTCAAAGTCTGGGTAAAGAGTTAATCATTTATAACTTAATTACATTATGATTTGATAAAGACTAAAGTGGAGATGCTAATAATATATTATGTTAGTACATGTGATAATGCAAAAAAATATGCTTGTGGAGTTATGAAGCACTTCATAGAAAAGTGATACCTAAATTCCAAATCGTTTTGGCTCTACCTTAGAGCGTGCTGTCTCTCACCATCTGCATTGCTACCATCATCACCTTAGAAATTATCAAGTGTTGACTAAGTTTACATCATAGCCCCTCAACTGGTTTTCCTGCCCCACTCACGCCTCTAGAGTCTTTCTCATGAAGCAAAATGACCCTCTTAAAAATGAGCCATATACCAGCCTCCTAAGTGAACAAAATAATTTATGTTTCATAGCTGCTCAATATTTATTGAATGAATGATTGAATAGGAATTTGCCACTGAGCCAATTAGAGAAACTAGTAAGCTGGTGGAAACACATGTAACAGATGGGACTTGTGAAAGGCCAAATTTTAAAATTTACCACACACAATATAACATGAGCATTGACTGACCTGAACCTCTGACCAAACCATCAAAGGAGTAAATACCAGTTGAATATCAACTCAGTTGAGAGGAATGATGTCTTCATCTGATGACAAAAAGTTATTTTATATGAAGTTTAAGTAAATGTTAGGGAATAAAGGAAGATGAATGAAGAAGTAGAATCGTTTCTAAGTCTGGAGATCCTTGTAGGAACTTTTAAGAGATCAAGAGATCTGATTAGCAGCCATTTTCTTATTATTCAGAGAGCTAATGGATTTTAACTTAAAAAAAAATTGCTCTATGCTTTCACATATTCAAAACGCTCCAATCAGAAACAAATTTTGGAGACAGTTTTCAGTGGGTACGTTGGTTATGGCTTGAAAAGTCATGTTTTCTCTGTTTGGATTAACAGTAACAGACACCCAGCTTGAACTGGCTTAAGCAAAAAGAAAACCTTTTCGTAGGCTACAGGGCACTTCACAGAACTCAAGGACGGAGATGCAGCTGGGTCTGTGAACCAATTGAAAATAAAGCACCAATTCTCTGTCTCCATATTGTTTCTCACAGCTAATCTGCTTCATCTTTCACCTTCAGAAAAACTACTTTCTAGGACGATAACATAAAAATAGTACCACCAAACTCTCTTAGGTTTTTATGCCCTCTCTTCAAATCCCCAATTTCAAATTTATATTCCTAGAAAATGTCACTGATTGTCTCAGGCATATTAGCTTCCCGATCCTAGACTGATTATACACTGGAAGTAATGCCAGATGGATTGGAATAGGCATCGTATCTGGCCGGACCTCCAGGAAGCGGGGTTACAATTTATGAATCCATAACGTAGAAGTTACCATCATGACCTCCCAGAAATGAGTTGATATAAGTATCTACTATAAGTTGAGAGTAAATTTCTAGGTTTTATCACCAACATCTAGTAAAATGTCTTGCATTTAGTAGATGCTCAATGAATCATTACTGGATCAATCCAGTTTATGATTGCTCCTCCACCAAGGAGAGCACTGGCTGGTATCTTGAACATACTGGGTAGCAATATATTGTAATGCTTTGTAATGGAAACTCTTTGTTATATTATCTGGTTTCTAACCCTGCATTTTCTTTTTAATAGCTGTGTGATCCTGGGTGAGTAATTCATCTCTCTTTGTCATAGTTTTCTCTGCTGTGAAATAGTTATTGAATATTATTAGTACTTCACAGGTCTATCACATGTATTACATGAGATGAATCTCGTGAAATGCCAGGCAGGCTGCGAAGTGTATGATAAATGTCAGCTTTGATTGTATTTGCCACTCGATGTTTCAGCAAAGAAAAAAAAAAGAAATAAGACAATACAGTTTTGGGGTTTGTTTAAGTTCAGTTGGCTCTTAAAAAGTGCTAATAAAATTTTTGCTTTCACCAAGCCATTAAAATGAACACAGTTAATTTTGGTAGCACCAAAATGAATGCTTTGAAGTTATTTTTAAAATTTGGGGGTTACATTTACTGTGTAAGTTTTTCATATCTACTAACTAGGAAAGTGCAATTTGAACTTATAAGTGGAGAAACTTCAAATTGATCAGGTACTAATACTTTGGTGAGAGGAGTAAGATCTGTGAATAGGTTTTATTTTTTAATGCTGCTGGGTTTTCTTGTTGCTGTTTTGTAGTGGTGTCTTGCTGTGTTTCATCTACACGCAAATGTTTGTTTGGGGACCGTTTCTGGTGAGGTGCACTCTATCTTTCCAGAAGTCATTTTCAACTCCTTGCAGTCTTAGCTGAAAATACTCGAAAAGATCAATAGAAGAAACTATAACTTTTACAAGGAAGAGGTTTTTATGATTCATGCCCCTGCTTTCTTTTAGAAGGAACTAATCTCTAAAGCTATTTTGGGATTTCTACTCTCAGTGTACTGCAATGAAGAAACTTCAGGAAAGTTGCGAAACCACCTATAGGCATTACTTTTCAGGATCAGTAGCTCAAATGATGTTTTAACTTTTCAATAAGAGAAATGATACCCATCCTATATTGCTATTATATTATTACCATTGTGTCCTATCCAAATCAGTGATGAGATACAGATATGTTTACTTAAACATATACTTAAATGTTTCTGCCTAAAATATGTTGGAAATTAGACAGGCCCAGGATCATTTACATTTGTCTGGTGGGCACTGGACATGTAACTGTCTATTTAATCTCTCCAGCCCAATGTTTAGCAATGCATTACATATTGCCAAGATATTGGGGACTTTGGGTCATTAGGAAAGAACAGATCAAATGAATATCATGCTTTCAGAAACTTAGGCTTTGATGAAAAAAATAGAGATGAATTTAAAATAAGTATTTTAATTGAGACTTAAATAGCTTCAAACAACTCATTCATTTGTAAAAGCGACGACACACAACACAAAAAGAAAGCAACCTTTGATAATTTCACTAAATGACTCATTACATGTATGTGAATGGATCTGCTTCAAAAGATCATTTGGAGATATTTCATAAAAGGGATTTTAAAATGAAATTAGTGCCTACAAAATGACTGAAAATATGGGGAAGTCTGCAGCTGATCTGTAAGTTTGCTACTAGTTTTCAAGGAAACAGAGCATTTGGGAACACCTCTGCTGACTGCCAGCCTGAGCAAGCTGATTCCCAGGAGCGTGCCCCATGGTGCTACCAAACCTCATGCGCACTGGAGCCTGAGTATTGCCCGGCGCTGCATGAAAAACGGTTCCTGCTTCTCTTCTGCCTTTCCCATCTCACCTGAGTCCTCTTGTGATCAAACATAGTAGGAATCTTTCTGGCAAGAAAATGTGAAAAAGTAGTTTCCAAATATCCCCTGCAATTGAGTGCAGAGAAAATGGAGGAAATGATGCAGAAACCAATAGACATCCAACAAGTTCAAGTAAAGTTTTAATAAGTATACTTAAAAAGTTCTATTTTTGAAGGCTATGTCTGGTAAAAATGACTATTCTCTTTGCTTGTATTTCCCCCATCTATATGTGCAATGGCCTTGGTGATTTGTGGCATTTTTGTGATGATAAAACTATTAATTTTTTAAAGATTTTATTTATTTATTTTCAGAAAGAGGGAAAGAGAGAAAGAAAGAGAGAGAGAGAGAAACATCAATGTGTGGTTGCCTCTTGTGCAACCCTTACTGGGGACCTGGCCCACAACCCAGGCATGTGCCCTGACTGGGAATTGAACTGGTGACCCTTTGGTTCATGCACAGGCTGGCACTCAATTCACTGAGCCACACCAGCCAGGGCAAAACCATTGCCTTTCAGTTTATCATTTATATGGTCTTATTTCCACATTTCATATCTGCATCTCTATTTATTCATCTTTAAAAATGCAAAAAAAAGCTAGTTTCTTAGAATGTGATGAGGATTAATCATATCAATGCTTAAGAACTATCAGAAATAGTGAATGATGAATAATTTTCTAACTATTTCTACAAATATTTTTGTGCTATTTCCCCCTTTAAACATTAGAAATGTTCAAAGCAGAAATACAGAGCATTTGTGTAAAGTCAAAAACTGATATGAACTTCTGATTTTAATGTCTACTTGAATGAGAAAAGAGTAAAGAGACTTCAAAGAAGAGTAGCGTTCAGTTACGGAAATGTAGATAATGTGATTTAAACCACTACTAAAACACCCAGATGAGGCCTCAGATCATCCTCTGCACTTCTTCTTGTAAACATGAGTTGTGTTCTTTATAATCATGCCAGGAAAATTTATGGCATGTTGCTTGCTTCTTTAAAATAAAAGTCTTGCCATAGGCAAAGCAGGAATGTATTATCAGTGCTGAAGTGCACATTTCTATCTTACCTCAATAATTGGCTGCCAATAGAGGACATTAAGAGCTTGCTATAGAAAAGGCAATTTTGATTTGTTATCAGTCCATCACTGAATAGACTAGGAAGAAATCAGAGATTAACAGCTCCCTCACACTTGCTGGATGATAACGATCTCTAACTCTGTAGATGATAATATGGATACAACACAACAGTAGGAAGGAAACATTATAATGTAAACTGCATTTTATTCTTAGCACATAAACAGGCAGTCGGATTTGAGGTATGTATAAACACTGTTAGTATTCCCATAGATATCTGGGAAGTAGATTATTAGAACCGGTTACTAATTGGCTCTGGAATTCTCATGATAATTGTTCCAACATTCATCATCATTAGTTTATTTTATTAATAGTATAAATCTATTGTTTTAGTATTTCTCGATCTCAATTCTAAATTGCACTCTGAAATTGCCATACATTTTCTATTTTTATTTGTTTCCTCTAGCCTTTTTTAAAAATGCAATACAAAAGTTAAGTGTGCCTATCCTAAAATATCTAGTCGGACTGATGAGAGTCTTTTTTGTTTTGTTTTGTTTTGTTTTAATGAGATAAATGAGCCCATGTTTAATGAAATTATTACACATATTTGACATTCTTTGAACTAAAGTAAAGCAAAAATAATTCAATTATGAACTGAGCTAAATGGATATGAAGACTATTAAAGTTAGAAAACCCCTTTTTCCCTAAAAAATGTGAATATATTCTTTAATTCTCATAAGTGAAAATTTCCACATTTGGTGCTTTTAACTCAGCTTTTCAAATGAGTCCCTAAATAATAAATTTGACAGGACCATGGATCTTTATAAGAAATAAAAGTGAGTAGGGGAAGTTTGTTTTTACTCATCTAAAATTTGCTTGTGTGGGTTTATAGGTGTTGGACATTTACCTCTCTGTTCCTTCTCCCATCTATATTGTGAACCCTAAGGTTTTGCACAACTTTCCTTCAAATAGAAATAGCCATGAGGAAAGTTGTAGCATGCTAGTGATACTGTAGAGTAAAACAAAATGTCATTGGTAATAAGGCCACAAATACCAGTTACAAGTTGATTTTCTCTTGCTAATTGATTTTACATCAACCCTGAGTTTAAATACTTTTACACTGACTCAAAATTAACTTGAATTATATATATGCAATGTATGCATTATTGGGTTGGCAAAGCTGGTGCAAATGATTTTCAACACTTGATTTTGTCAGTTATCTCCCATGTGGTATAACATTCACTGTTCTTAATTAATGTCTCAATGTGGATTGCTATCAAGTTCAACTGGTCTACCCGACCCTAGAGCAATATCCAGCAAGAAATCTCCAGCACAAAACTTCACAAACCACTTTTGACACATTTGATCAGTTATAGCACCTTTTCCATATACTACACAAATCATCTTTTGCATTTCAGTTGAATTTTTACTTTTCTTGAAATAATAAAGCATTATATGCCAAAAATTTCATCTTAAAATTTCATCTTTAATATTAAAATGGCTACACAAAAGTTCACCAATTTTGATGGGTTTTTTTACGTGCATGCTGATATGACAACTGTCACAATACAATCTAACAAAATGGTTTTGCCTGAAATTAAGACAAGTAAGCACTGCTATGGTCATTTTACGGAAGAAAAAAACAGACAAACTTTTTGGCCAACCCAACATAATATAGTTCATTCTGCATATTTGTAATATAAATTATTAACTGTTTTCCACTTTGGCATTATAGGTGCCATTGGAAACATTATTAAAACTAATCAATGAGAAACTATAAAATAGTCTTATATGAAGTCAAATATATGTATATATGAAGTCAAACTACCTGTTCTTACTTGACTGTTGAATAATGTAATTCTGTCTTTCTGTAATAACATGGAATATCTATTTTCCAGATTCTTTAAGAAAATAAAACCTCAAACTCCTGGATGTTTACCTCATCAAAATTCCAGTTGTGAGAGTTGAATTAATGGCAGAATGCTTAATGAATTTATTTATATGGTTCTCAAAACTTCATCCTAAGATTGAGCTAGAATGTGAAAAACTTGAACCTCATTTTTTGATCCTTAATTAATTTTGTTTCCAAGGACATGGAACTTAGAGTTATGTCTTTGACTTACAATGGCAGATGTTGTGAACAGGACTCTGAAAGTCACAGCCATATCTAGTGTTTCCGAGAATAGTGTACGTGCTTTATGAAGACCCAGCAGCAACATACATCTTAGAAATTAACTCTAGGAAAAACTGTTAATCTTCTAAGAGGTCATTTTAATTTTTTATTTACATTACTGTAAATATCAATAACAAAAATAAAGAATATTATTATTTTCTTCTCTTACTATGTATTCCTTCTGTTTTGTACTATATATGTAATAACACAGTTTTCACAGAAGGCCTCTGAAATAAGTGCTATTTTTATCTCCTAGAGTATGCAATTTGATAACTGAGGCATGTTATACCTTGTTTTAAAAAGCCTTAAAACAACTTAAAACATACATACTATAACAAGGTAAAATAAAAGTAAGTTAAAATGAGGACAAATGAAGAAACATCTATCCATGAGGAAGAGAAGGCAGAGCCACGCTGTGTATTCCTGTTCGTTTCCGAGAGGTGAGCAGAGACTGGACAGTTATCCAACCCGTTTTCCTCTTCTCCTTTCTCATGGGCTGCACAGCTAACTACATTTCTCAGCTGCTTCTGAGGTAAAGACTAAGGATTGACCATGAAAATGTGAAGAGAAGTAAGATTGGGCTTACTTCTTGAGCCGTAATGGCCTCCATGTTCATCTTTCACGCTGCATTTCCTCCATCTGTTCACTATGTCTTCATGTCTAAGGCAACCTTGAAAGCTAAGAATTGCAGGTGGACAAATGTCACCCAACACAGATCCATGATGGTTGATGTACAAAGTACAGGAGGTGGGGAGCCAGGAATGGTGCCAAGATTTCCAGAGATACACCAACCAGAGTCAGAAGCACAGTTTTTTAAAAATGATTCTTGACTGTGGAAGGTTCAAAATCATATAGTCTATTTAGTGAATGAGTGTTAGGCTTAATTGAGAGACATCTTAAAAGCACACAGGGTAGAAGTGAAAAGGCAAGATTTTAGGCAATCCTAAGGAGTATTATGTCACTTACCTTACCTTTTGTTGAATGTTGAGAATCAGGGAGTTTATGTTTTTCTCCTTGATGAGTCCCTAAATGCAAATATCCCATGCTTCTGTCTTAAGACAGAACTCTATGCACACAAAGGTCAACTAGAAGGGTGTTGTGGTTAACATTTTTTATTGAAAATTGAAGAAACTAAGGAGGAGATGTTTAACTTGGGATATGTGTAAAATAAGGGAAACCATGGAAATAAGACTTTTTTGAAAAAAAAAACCACAATTCTACGTATGCTGCACCAGAGAAATGAGTTGGTGGCTGTGGTCTGGAAGTTGTACAGTATCCTAGTTTTTTATTGTTGGGTAATAAATTACCACAAATTAGCTATTTAAAATACTGCTCATTCACTAGCTCCCACTATTGTAGGTCAAAAGTCTTGCACTACTTGGATAGGTTCCCTGCTCAGGGTAACACAAAATTTAGATTAGGTGTTAGGGAGCTGAGTTCTTGTTCAGAGGTTTGAGGGAAATACCCACTTCTCAGCTCATTCAGGTTGTTGACAGAATTCTTTCCCTTATAGCTATAGGATCAAGGTCCCCATTTTTGCCATCTGCCAGGGGTCATCTTCAGCTGCAAGTTGTCCGTATTCCTTACAATGTGATCCCCTCCACATGCAAAACTGGCTTCAAACTACCTCTCTCATGATGAGCCAGTCTAACATTTGAATCTCTGACTTCTCCATCTCTGATCTGTAATCTCAGATTTAAAGGCTCATGAGATTAGGTCACGCCCACCAAGACAATCTACCTGTTTTAAGGTTAACTGATTTGGGACTTTAATTTCACCTGCAAAATCTTTTCATAGCAATGCCTAGACTAATGTTTATTTAAATAAGGGGGAAAACTTATGGGTACACTGGAGGTCAAGAGTTTTGGAGGATGTCTGACATGGAATTCTGATGACCACATAGCATCATGAGGGCCAAAACATTTGGAATCTGGAAAAAGCATGAAATCAGTTTTTTCTAGTGTCAATCTGTGAAGTATGGAACACATTCAGAGCCTACTTTTAGCAATTGTTAGGGATCACTTGCTATGAATTCTTTAATTCATGCTATATACTAGTCTGATTCTCAGCCTTATTATTTTCTTAAACTTATGGTACCTTTTTTAACATAAATTCCATCACTATTTACCTTTGTATTATAGTAATACATAAATGGTATTATATCTTTTGTGGAGAGTGAATACATTCTAAAAGAGGACTCTACTAGTTCATTTCTTCTGAAATTATAGTAAAAAGTTATATTTTCACTTTAATGTTAGATATTCAAAATATATATTTATGAGGTTACACACATAACCTAGAAAAAGAATCTTTCCTATATACAAAAATACAGAAATACAAATTTAATTAAAATATACAAATATTTTAAATTCATTTAGACATGTAAAATATATTTTAAATATGCACATATAAAATAATATAGCTAGAAAAAATATTGCACAGTTTCCCTTTGAGACAAAAATAAATCATGTTAGCAAAGATTACAGATTAGGCTTCTCTCTCAAAGTGCTTTGAAAATGAAATAAGTAATTACCTACTTGTTTGATTTAGCTATTGGTGTTTCTGGAGGAAGGGATTGCACCAGAAAATAATTTTACTTCTCCAATTCTATGATTTGTTTAAAATAATTATTAACTAGTATGTAATAATTATCTATGCCACAATAAAATATAGTAAATTAAAATTTTTGTCTCTTAAGATGTAATAATTTTACAGTGTGTAGAAATTACTTGAATGTTAACAGAATAAGAATCAAATAAATATAAAGTCTTTTAAAAGAGTACTGGGCGTGTATCATGTAGCTTTCAAGAGAAGGCCAGGAGAAACACCATCTTCGAGCCCTTGAAATGGTCATTTATTCCAAATAATCATGGAAATTATGTATCAGCTTAGAGTGTCTAGTGTCTTGTTCAATTTAAAAATCAAAAAACTGTATGCCTCAGTAACACTGCTCTTGAAATTAGATACTGTGAAATGTTCAAGTTCAGTGAGAGCTTTTGATTGATGGATGTGCAAAGCGTCATCTTTCCGCCATGCCTAATCTTTTTGAGGAGTAAGATCACTTGTACAAGCATTATGCTCTGCAGATAACTTTAGAGGAAAAAAACAAATTTAAAATCCCTAAAGGTCATCATACATTTAAAAAAATACTCTGCAGAAAAAAAATCAATTAGGTTTTTCAGCATTCTACAAACAAAGGGACTGCATATAGTACCTAGTGTTTAATGTGTTTGTACATGAGAGAGAGAGATGCTAAGCATATTGGTTTACGTGTCTATAAATAAGGTGGATACTGAGAGGACATCTGCTATAGTATTTCTTTTGAGTGACACCATTTGTCAAAATGTTGGCTTTCTTATTTGGACAATATATTGCTTCTCTTGGAGAGATGGACTTGACTACTGAGAAAAATGTAGGCTTTGTATACTACATAATAGTATACACGTATCTCATTTTATATGCTTCATATTATTGTGCAAAAAATATTGAGTATTAAAATAACTATGAATGTACTCATTATATATTTCATAAGTTTTAAACTTTCCCTTGTTTGATACGGGGAGTCCGGGCATGTCTTTAAAATCTTGCTGACTCAGTAGCCATTGCTCTAACAAGCAGGTTATTCCTTCATGCCAAGCGATTATGACTGATATAACTGTCTCAGTGACTCTATTAATAATTAAGTATAACTGACATTTCCTTCAGGTTGAATTCTAGATCATATGCTTGACAAATATTTTAATATAGTCCATCTGTTTAAAGATATGAGAAGGGCTGTACTCAGTCAAACTAAAAGATTCACTCAGGCTAGAAATTGGATTCCAACATGGTCACCATATTTTTTCCTCCTTAACATCAAGAGATGACTTTTCTCCCCAAGCATTCAAGCTGCCCTTGTATCACTAATTGGTGGTTTGTCTAACCACCTCTGGAATGTTAATGTAAAGCAGAACTTTGGTTGAGAAAGCCATGTAATTGCTTCCAAGCATAAGGGTAATGGAATAGAGATAGAATAACTCAGTCTCTGTGGATCCATATAATAGAACTGGGGCCAAAGACAAAAGACAGAGACAGAGCTTTCAGTTTATCGTAGGAAAACTTTTCAGAGATATTTAATCTGTATGGAAATATTCAGTGGCTGTTCACTGAGAAGAAAGTTACCATGTGGCTGTTCCATGGAAAGAACTAAATGAAAGATGGCTGTGTTGGTGCAAAGGGCTTCAGGGAAAGCGGGTGTGTGGCTCAGAAACCCCCTCTTTTCCAACAGCTGTGAACCTTTAGAACTGGTCTTTGAATTTTCCATTTTTCTTATAATTATTTTGTTCTCTGACTTTAAGTAATGCACTGCAATAATTAATTAAAGTATTGATTCATTTTTCTTATATTTCAGTCAGGTTTAACAAACATTCCAACAATATTATTTGGGGTTTTGGAGGAAAAAGTCAAAGCTGTGCTCAAACCCTGTAACCACTGCCCAAATGTGACTTTTGTAAGTTGATGGTGCTCACTTGTATCCACTCTCAGATCTTCGTCTCCTAATTGCTCAGATGTGTTCCCGTGGAAAGCTTATTAATAAGCAGAAGTATAATTTTAGAAACAGCCTTTAATTTTTAAAATGCTTTGTTATTCCAATAACATTTCACTTCCCCTCCAGAACAGAAGACAGAGGTTTTAAACTTAGCTCACATAAGGTGAAATTTCACTGCAAGTGGTTTAATTTGCTATGTCTCCAGGTGACGAAGGCCAGTCCTAAGCGAGTCATACTAGGAACAAACACATGTATTCTGCCATTTGAATTTCCCATAAAGAAAAATCAAAGTAGCCCTTTTAATTAAAGTCTCAGGTAATTAATACTGTTTAATAGAATTAAACTCCCCCCAAAAACCTTGAAAATGAATTGATTGTAAAGAAAGTATATTTTCTATTTGCAACATGAGCTCTGAATTAATCCAATATCATGAATACTGAGCTTTATTATTATAATTCTTCAATTAAAGATTTATCATCCATTAAAAGGTGTCACAGTCTCAACATTCATCACCAGTTATTCCATCAAACAGTACATTATGAAACTATTAGGTTAAACCAATTAAAAGTAACTTTACAAAGAAGTGAATATTGTCTTGGCTAGGAATTAGCATATAACTACTCCCTCTAAATTTTAATGTCATTTATAGGAGTAAAGTAATAGATTTGAGACAAAAAATTTGTACTGAATATATAAGGTTACATTCAGTTATACGTGAACTGTAAGCCTTGGGTTTATTCTTTTATCTGTTTAAATGTGTGTGGATTGCATCAATGCTGGTAAATGATATGCATGTTAGCACAGTTATTTAAAAAGACACCGAGATCCGGGAGTACAGATAGAATGGTGCTCAGACTACCCTGCCAGGTTAAGAAATTCCACTATAATAGAGTTGAAAGTTTCTAAGATCACCCAGCTATAATTTTCTGCAATGTGTATACATTATTGATACCACCTGCTCTCTACCTCTTCCACTTCAATTTAAGCAATTTTTTGCGTAAGTTAAAATGGCATGCTCATCCATTCAGTAGTCTCAAGAAATGAAGTCTGTGTTGTCATCATTCCCTCCACAATTTTCAAAGAATAGATGCTGAACTTGATGAAGGTATTTGAATTTTAATGCCGATTAAATCATTTTATGAAGTAAGATGTGACTTTGCAGCTATCATAGAGGAAGACAGTCATGTAGCATTAACTGTAGGAGAAAACTGAGAAAAGTGTTTGCTGTTATTTGTTAGCCCTGCTGAGTACATTTTCACTAAGCACCATGCGTAAAATTCAAATAGGTTAATAGTGTCATTTGAGTTCAAAACTATTTAGCATGAATGCAAACAATCTGTTTTAAATGTCAAGGAACCTGTAGGGGACGGGGGCTATGGAGACTGACTTTAAAGTCAGACCAAGGGAGGGAGAGAGGATAGGTATCTTTCTTACATGCTGACAATGTGCCTCTTAAACTCTGGTCTCTCTGTGTGCCACTCCAGTTTCACAGAAGATCGTTTCACACCTTTTTATCTTTGTCCTATTTTTTCTAGAAGTTTTAGGACCCATTTAATTCCCATCTTTCTTTGTATCTTTCTTAAGACAACTTTTTTAAAAACTTTTTTTATTGTAAAAATTTATGCATGTTTCTTTTATACTTTTTTGTAAATTCTCTTGAAGACAATTCAACTGCTTAATCATCCTTATATACCACATAACACATGGCTTTTCTATGTACATAGTTAAATAAGCTCAGTGAAATGGAAATGAATTAATAAGATATTAAAGAGGTGTAATCGAGAGAATTTAAGGACTCCTCTGAGGTACAGGAGAGTTGATTCTTAAGTTAGTAAAAGCACTTCATAGTGAGAAAAAGAAGGCACTCATCACTGCAGTACAGTTTAAATGGAAATGTCAGAGTCTTTGGTGCTAGACTGTTTTGGTAACGTTTCTTTATTGCTTACTTTTGAGAAAAAAAATAATATTAGAAGGCAATGAATGAGTTGATGGATTTTGCTTTTACTTTAGAATGCATACCTTTGAAATGACGGTGATCACTAATTTCTCTCTGGTGGTACTTGGTGCCATTCCCGGTACAGTAGAAACACTGAACTTGATATCCCCATCACAGCTACAGAGGGGAATGCTGTTGCAGTGGATTGGAAAGTGCATGAATGCCAGGGTTCAAATACCAGCTCCTCCATGTGACCCATACCAAATTTCTCCCTGAGCCTGTTTCATCACACATGAATGAAATGATCAGATACTCTTTCCTAAAATACTTAAGGAAGTACAAATATTTTTCAACACAGATATTTTGATAGCCTGGTTAACAAGTGGTGTTAAGAGTTAAAGAGGATATTACTGTAGATGCATGAATTTGATTGATTCAATTTTATTTAAGTACATAGAGCTTGCCTTTCAAAATGAGAATATATTTTGGGGGTTATAATACTAACCCTATGATCTTAATTGAATAGAATAAATGATATGAAATTTATAGTAAGGTAAGCACAACTTTTAAAATTTTTAGAATACAACAGATGTTTCTCCTATTTCAAATAACCTTGGTTATTTTTCATATACACCCATTCTGCTGTAATCTTGGGAGATATAACATACATAAACTCATTATATACAATAGTTATTATAAACTATTTTAGGTGTGATGACAGATATGTTAAACAAAAGTTCACATTTTTATAGGTACATTCTAAAATATTATAGGTGAAATGGTATGGAAACTAGGATTTTTTTAAACTAATTTAATGGGAAGCAAGGACAACAAGGCACATACTGATAAAACAAAATTGGCCATCTTTTAATAATTGTTAAGGCCAGGGGATGCATATATGCAGTTTACTATTCTCTGCTGCTTGTGTGTTTGTGAAATTTTTATAATAAAAAGTTATTCAAAAACATAAAAGAAGAGATCAAAACTAAATTTGATTTATGGAGGATTTGAAACCCTAGGAACACTACTTGGAAACCCATATTTCTCAACTGAAAGAATAGACCTTCCTAAAGGCCATTAAAACCTTCCCAATGTAAAGGTAAGTAGGGCTGATCTAGATTTATAGGACAGAAAAGTCCTGAATAAAATAGAGGCATCTGACACACACAAACTGCGCTCCTGAGCCAGACGGGGAAAGGCAGAGTCCTACTAGAAAATATACATTTGAACTACAGACTAAACAAGGTCAGAATGGATTTTAAGAAGAATGAGATATTTCATGTCTTAGCAAACAGAAACAATGGATTGAGCCCTGCATATAGTTTCCCAATATTTCAAATTATGTCTTGGTGAGATAGAATTAACAAAGATTTCTAAATAGATTCTCATGGAGCTTTTTGCATAGAAATGTCATTAGGAACTCCATATGCTTAGTATAACTCTTATAAATTTCAATTTTGTTTTTCTCCACATTGTAAATGTAATAACATATTTTCCACTAAAAAATATAGCTGTGTAACCACAAGTTAAAATTAATACACCTAGTAAATTGTGTAACAAGGGTTCATATTTAAGTAGTTTTAACTACCTGTAGTGATTTGCACTTGCAACAGCATGGCAGATTAGATATGTTAAGAAAGACTTTGGTTGAATTTATCTAAATGCCACACAAAAAATGAGCTCTTGAATAACAACAAACTAATTAAAAAATCATGGGATTATCCCTCCTGCCACAAACAAACAAGCAAAAAATGTGAAAATACAGATGAAAACTCCAACACTTTGAGTTAGATAAAGCTTGCTTAAAAAAATTCTCCATGAAAGGCAAAATATTGATAAATTGGGCTCTACCATTATAAAATATTTTTCTTTTTGAAAGATATAATGAAAAGGGAAGTTTCAAAGTAGAAAATATTTTATATTTCATATACTTATTAATATGTGTATTTGTAAATAATTTGTGAGGAGTGGAATGAGAGACTAAAATGTCACATATAAAGATAAGACAAGTTAAAAAGTAATTTTTCCTCAAACTTTGTTATCCCTGAACATCTATTTCCAAGTTAAAACCTAAACAAAAAGTTATTTTGAAAGACTAGAATCTACACATTTGAATATTTGTGTTGCTTTTCTTTTTCGTATTGATATGTGGTAATTATTTATGTATTCTTTAAAAACGGTTTTTAACCACAATGAAATACCACTTCACACCGGTCAGAATGGGCATCATTAACAAATCAACAAACAAGTACTGGTGGGGTTGTGGAGAAAAGGGAACCCTAGTGCACTGCTGGTAGAAATGCAGCCTGGTGCAGCCACTGTGGAAAACAGTATGGAATTTCCTAAAAAAAATAAAAATGAACTGCCTTTTGATCCAGTGATTCCACTGCTGGGATTATACCCTAAAAATCCTGAAACACCAATTCAAAAGAACCTGTGCATCCCAATGAAATACAAAGAATATGTATCAATGATCTTCAAACATGAAAAGCTGCATAATATCACTAGTCATTATGGACAGACAAATTTGAACTTTAAAATTAGTAAGGATTTCATAGACACATTCTTCTCAAAATAAATTGGTGAAATTTAAGACCTGAAATTTAAAATTGCTGGAATTTCTATGCATTCTGGTGTGAACGTAAAATTGTTCAACTATTTTGTCAAAGCACTTCATCAATTACTAAGGCAAATACATCTCGCCTGTTACTCAGTCTACCCACTCAGTCCTATCTACCTCTTCAGGTATGCAGGAACATATGCAGGTAGATATACAGGAAAAATGCATACATCAACAAAAAAGACTTATAAATGAATTTTGATAACAGCTTTAGGCATGATAGCTCAAAACTGGAGATAACCCAAATGTCTTCCAATTAGGAGATTGGATTTAAGACTACATATTATTTATAAAATGGGTTGCTATTCATCAATACAAAAAGACCAAGGAACTGAAATGGCTAGCAACATGAATGATTTTCAGAAAGATTATGAGAAGTCAAGAAGCCATATAAAAAGCTTACACTATGTAATTTCATGTATGTGAAGTTCATGATCAGGCAGGTCACTGACGGTAGTAGGAATCAGGAGAGTGGAAAAGTGGTTGTCTGTGGAGCAGTGCATGCAGAGGCAGATTGATGGGACAGGGGCACCGGGAAGCTGTTTAGAATGACAGAAATAATTCAGGGGATTTTAATACAAAGACATACATTTATTTGACCCATGGCATCACTCTGAACACTTAAGATATACATATTTAAAGTATATAAATTGTACCTCAATTAAGTATTCTTAGTGTTTTAATTGTTTTTTTAAAGACTGAAATTTAAAATGGTTTGTCTGCTGATTATATAGCTTAGTTTGCAATAATGTGCTCATACATTTTTTTAGATTACTTAATATCTTAATATTTTATATGTTTATGTTACAATCACATGCTTTTAGATATAGAAGAAAATTTAATATTACCTCCTCCAATCCTATAATTTTAGAGATCTAGAAAAATGAGGTGCTGAGAAGTTAATTGAGTTTTGAGCCAAGCCAAATGTTAAGGCAAGGCAGAACTGGGACTCTTACTGATTTTTGACATCCTGCATCTGTTTCTGTTTCTGTTGTACCATCGTGGATCTCCTGATACAAAAAATAAAGAAAGAAAAGGAAGGCGAGAAAAAAAATGACTGATTGTGTCTTCTTAAAATACAATTGCATATCTACTTAGAGTAATTTCATGACAAGTGTATATCTTGGCATTTGGTTATTGTTTTAACTCAAAAGCTTATTTTAATCAAAAGTGAAAGCTGTGATAATATTAAGCATTTAAAATAAGTGTACAAATGGAGTCCAAATTATAAGTAGAGATTTCCACAAAATGAAAATGTTTTACTCTATCACCTGTGAGAAATGTATATTCCTTTTTATGGTTTCAGCTATTCTGGTTTTGGACATTTGTTAAATCATACTTCTGTTATAAAAGCTAATTTCATGCTCAGTATGGAATCTCTCTGCAAGTATTGACTATAACTGTATTATTGCAGTGAAAAGTAGATTTCCAGTATAAACACTAACACATGTACTTTATTCTAGCTTAACTGTTAAATTCAATGATGCCAAAATCCATGAGCTATCTAGAAGGAAATGATCTGGATTTCACAGACACATTTTTCTCAAAATAAATAAATTCATAAAGTAAACTGATACAACATTTTCAAAAGAAAAGCCCCAAACTCTTATGGTTTATATGTTGCAAAGAAGTTAGAAAATTTTACTCAATATTTTTGAGTAATAAGTAATTCTTAATTTTAAATGCCAGGTGAGGAGACTTTTAGATAAATTAAGTTTAAATTTTCTGTATATATTATTGCCAACATCTGTTGTTTAAACTCAGAGTGCTGTTTAACTTATATACTTAAGGAATCAGTAAAGCAGGTGAAGCAATTTTTTTTTTACTTACAAAAGCATTGGTTATGCTTAATTGCTTTTTATACTACAAAAATGTTATTTTTGTTCCCACTACTTTCTGTATTTTTTTATTTTTTCTATTTTATTTTATATGATTAATATCTATCAATCTATAATAGTATTTCTCACATACTCATATACTTATATATGAGAAATACTATTTCTCATATTCAGATGCTAATCTATTTAAATGTTACCAATTTCACCTTAACTAAATTGTAAGATCCTCTAGGCTAGCTCTATTTATTTCCCTGGCATTTTTTAATTACTCCATGTTGCAGGCTTTATATATGTATTCTACTTTATCTTATTCAGTCATTACCAACTCAGTAATGAATTGTTTAGTGTAGAAATAATCTAATTCAGGAGCAATGGATTTCCCTCATGAACGCTTCTCTAAATCTGTAATTAACTACTTTCTTTCTATGGTTCACTGTCAGTCACTGCCATAATCATGTACCATTAAAAAATATTACACTCTGATGTGTGCTGCATGCTACATTGGTTGCATTTTATTATTAATTAACATGATGATATGACTATACTTGTTTAATTTAGAGGATATTCTGATCAGTGATTTTTATTGAGATGTTCAGCTATTATAGCATATAATTGGTTAGAAAATAATTCACCTGATATCTCTAATAAGATCAGACAAGCAAAATTGTCAAAACATTCAAATTCAATAAACATAAAAAGTTGCTCACTAAGCATAGAGAGGATCTCAATAGTTACGCGGTTATAAACTGGAATCAAACCGCAAGCAGTGAGCTAGATAAACTAGATAGGTTAGTTCCTATCTAGGAATTTAAAATTATAAACTGTATTTGAAAAGTATACTATCAATCAAGGTCTTAGTAGAAAATAAATGATAGACTCAAGTCAGGATAATTTGAAAATGTATTTATAAATATATAATTTACAGAAGGGAACCAGGTAGTAAGGGTCCCATAGCTTAAGCTTGATTGGTTATATAATCGTTATGAAAAAGTCTATATGTTAATGAAGCATCCCATATTCCTATGTAATATATCTACCTGCGTGTCCTTCACTGAAACTTAATCACATGGCCAACAGCTATCTGTAAGGGAGGACCGTCATTCCTGGTTATAATGTGTTATGCTAGAGGTTGGGGGTTTCCTTAGCAAGGAGGAAACGGGGCAATGGATGAATGTTGGAGTAGACTGTGTATGTCACAAGAGCCAATCCTTGATTCTCACAATTTAATCCCATGGGTTTATTCCACAAACATTTATTGAACTTTTATTGTGACTGGGTATTATTCATACATTTTAATTGATGGGACCAGCATTTGGACCTACTTCACTATTCCTAGTTAAATTGTATACATTTGTTCTTATTAGTCATTCTGTCGATAAACTTTTATGATTCTTATACATTTGCATTAAAATTAACTGCCATTAAAAAAACTTACTTCATTCGTAGCATTAATATTGTTAACAATTATTCTAAAGCTATGGGAAAGATATTAGGAATTTATTATAGCTAGCAAGGATAAAATTTATTGATGCTTCTGTGAAATTAAAAGAGTTCAGACTTTTACTTACAAACTGGAAATGACAGTAGCTAAAGGCTAACTGGACATAGATGACCAGGGAGAGAAATATGGCAAAAAGTTATTTTCTACCCTGCTGTTGGTAAATTTTGGTATCAGTACACATTATTAATCAACAGAAGACTTAGAACAGGAAGTTATAGCATACCAGTTTGTGGCAAGAAAAACTAATGATTAAATATTTAAATAACTTAAGCAAGGTAAAGCTTTTCACCCATTTCTTGGAGGAATATAAGTTTCATAACTGTGTATTACTTTGAATGCATGAAACAAGCCAGACAGTCTAAAACTGGAGTCAGATCTTGTGTTAGTAGAATTGTCACAAAGGGAAAAGCAGAGCAGAAGCTGCTCAGAAGAGAAATTCTCATTTTCTTTTAGGTACGTGGAATGCTGGATCTCCAGAATGTCACCAAGACAACATGTTGATGAGACAAAGCTAGGTTTATTTCTTGCTGTGCATGTTAGAGAAAAAAGTGCAAAGCTGGCATATTTAGAGATTTTAAACACTAAATTTAAGCTGATATTTTCAATTCAGAATGGAGATCTGGGGTGGAGGAATTCAGGACTTGATTAGGACTGGATCATAGTGTAATAATTAATGATCTGTGAAAACAGCAAGGTGCAGCAAAGTGTCAAAGACTCTTGGGGTATGAAGTGCCCTTCACCATTTCCTATTGAAGAGTTTATCATTTCTTTCAATATTTTCTGCAATGAACAATGAAATTATTTGCAACACTTTGCTTCCTAAATGAGAATTTCCTGTCAAAGTGAAGTTATGTTGATAAAAATAGTGGAAAACTAAAATTATATTAATGCATACAGTAAGCTCTGTAGAGGATTTATATTCCCAGATATATTGGTTCTAAGAAGCTGCCATGCATTTAAACAGAAATATATGTGGATAGATCAGAAGGACAAGAAACAGGAAAGATGCTTGAGTTCAAGAGTTTCCTCTGTAGCTGTCAGCACTGAGAAAATTACCAAAATAATAAGCATAGAGGAGCTCTTTGTGGAGAGACATGAAAGGTGAAAAATCAAGAGTGAAGAAGGCAACCCAGGGAAGGCAAATCAAAACCAAAAAAAGAGAACACAGAGCACTCACAAGAGAGAAGAAAATGAAAGAGGATCTCTAAAAATCAGGTTGATTATTTGAACATTTTATCAAATGTTATGAAAATCGAATCGGAGGTTTCATTTCCTCTCTGTTCTTGCTCCTACTTAGTGCACAATAGGCACTAATCAGGGCAGTTTTGGTTTTCTCTAGCAAGGGAAGAACATTCCTCTACTGCATAAAGTATCAATACTGTCACAAAATGTAATAATACCAGACAGAGCCGGTCATTGTAATCCAGAATAGAGTGAGACAAGAGTATCTGCTGTCAACTGTGATCAGTTTAAAATTTAAGAAAATAGAAAACTATTGTCATTAAGGTATTAAATCACCTTATGTCTGCATGAGCTCTGCAATCACAGCTAGGTCAAAGATTAATCAATGAATAAATCATAGTTTGAAACTCTTTTCATAATTAATCCAGTTGAGGCAGAATCAACTAGTAGAGTTCAATCAACTTAATCTGGGATGTGAATCTTTTATGTAAGGAAAATAAAATAGTTTTCCCCCTAAAACTTATATCTATAATGATATGTTTTCCTTGTGGTTATATGATACTGCTATATTAGAACTTAGCTGTGTATTATTTGTGACATAGAACTGTAACATTCACAGTCCTTTGTCAGATGGTTAAAGCATAGGAGTCAAGCAATATTGAGACTGTAAGATCCTAATGTTTATTGAGCATTTATTATGTGCTAGGCACCATGAATTACACAATCTCGATCTTTCTGCAAAGTAACCATTGCTTGATCCAGAAAGGAGAAAAATTAAGTTCGGAATATTCATTAACTTGTCCAAGACATCACAAAGTAGTAAATATTAAAGAATTAAGTCTAATTCCAAAGACTATATTTTTTTCTGTTTCACCTAATGTATGCAGGTGAGTGTTTATATTCTTAAGAAATAATAAGCCTATATCATATGCCTAAATTATGTGCCAGGTGTTGGGTACATGAATTAATGGATTTTCCTGATAGATCACTCCTCAATTAGTACTTTCTAGGGGGACCAGAGATCTATGTCGGTAAAATACTATCTCATAGTTTTTACCTGAAAATTACATGAGAAATTGCCAAAAATGTTTGAGGATGCAAAATCACTGTAATAATTTAAACATTTAATATTAACATTGTGGAGCTATGAGTGAAGTTTACCAAACCTGCATATGAACTCGCATAGCCTATAGTTAATGCCAGGTGTTCCCTCTCCTAGTGTGGCTCAGGAAGAGGTCTCCAGGAATTGAAAAGGATAAGAACAAGATGAGAAATGTATGACTTCTATCCTCAGGAATAAAAAGAGAAAGAGAGAACAGGAGGCTTTACTCTATCAAGACAGTGAATTTCATGTAGCCCTTTGGATCATGATTCTTTGAAGCATTTCTGAAATTCCTATGACTGTCATTTTTATTATAGTGGCTATTTTTCTGTAGTATATTTCTATAGTTTTTTTATGTGAGCATTTCATTTAACTTCCCCACCTCCTACCAAGTTAATACATTTCTTCTAGTAATACAATCCTTCTTTCCTGTGGGGAACCAATTTCATCTGGCTGGAGTAGATCTCATTCTACTCCTATAAAAGTGGGAATGGTCACATGACTTAGACTCAGCCAATAAGACTCACATTTACAATGGCCTGCCTGACTGGCATTAAGTCTCATAACACAAGGTTAAATTAAAGTTCTCTCTTAAACTTTTTCCATCCAGTTATAGATTTTTAATTTTTCTTTCTGTAGTTGCTACTAATTTGGAAGCACGTAAGCCAAGGTGTGTACTGCCTACCATGTAGAACAAGGCTTTAGGCTTTATGAGCCACATGACCTCTTTGTTAATGATTCAACTCTGCAGCTGTAGCAGGGGAACAGTAATAGACAAAATGTAAACAAGTTGTATTCCAATAAAACTTTACTTACAAAAACATGTGGCGGACCTCACCTGACCATCAGGTTGAAGTATGCAGATATCTGACATAGAAACCATGTACTAAAAATGCAGCTCATTATTGCATCATTTGATAAAATTAGAGGCAAATATAGACAGACTCTAACAGAGGTGTGATAATATTATTTGAGATCTGCATTACTTATCTATTGCTGCATAACAAATTACTCTAAAACTTAGTAACTGGAAACAACACGGTTATTAATTCTTCATTTCTGTGGGTCAAGAATCCAGAGTGGCTTAGCTGATGTTTTAGTCTCAGTATCTCATGGGGCCCAACTGGAGCTGGAAGATCTGCTTGGAGCTCACCCATACTGTTTTTGGTAGGCTTAGATTCCCCATGACCTACTGACTGGAAATCTCATTTTTTTGCCAAGTGGCATTTCAATAACATGGTTAATCATTTTCCCCAGAGCAAGTAGTAGAGATCCAGTGAATAAGAAAGAGAGTAACCTAATTTTAAAAGTGATATGCCATCACTTCTGCTATATGCTGTTACTCACACAGACCAACTCTTGGTAAAATGTGGGCGGGAACTACACCCAAGGGTGTGAATGCCAAGAAGCAAGAATTATTGGGGGCCATCATGGGGACGGGCTACCACATGGTCCTAAATGTGGCCGCATTTAACAATGTCTAAATCTTTTACTGCATTTGCAAATTAAAGTAACAAATATACCTTTCCTCTTAGTTTTTTTTTTTAGGGGGCCTCAATAGTTACTAAAGTTTTTGCCTTTGTCATTCTATAAACCCCAAAAATGTGTGAAAAGAAGAGGGTGATTAAGGAAGGGACAAGGGAAAGTGGGAGGCAATGAGTTTGTACCCAGAAATAAAGTGCTGGCAGTTCAAAAAGGAAAAAAAAAGCTAAACTGAATTTCTCCTAGCAAAGAGGAGAAAGATAGAGGCTTCATGTGGAGCTATCTCTGATCATAGATGAGACAATGGAAACAGAATGAAGCGAAGCCCATGCCAGGTTAACTTTCTTTTTCCACATGAGGTTTAAAGAGCAGAAAATGGACGGCATCTGGAGACGCATAAGTTCAGACAAATTGTACAGGATAATGAGGCTTCACTGGGATCCGGTAAAAACACCGAGACTACTGAAGAATATCTGATTATCAGAAAGTTCAGGGATGAAAAATCTATGTTTATTATCATGGTGTAAAAGACACTCACTGCATAATAGCTACAGCTACACAGTGGTTTAGATTTTCTTAGAGAAACTGAATAAATCACACCAAGCAGGCCCAGAATAAAATACAGTTATAAAAAAGGAATATCGTTAGGATTTGTCTTATGGTAATAAATCATTTTAATAAAATTGCTGTTAAAACTGCAGAATGAGTAAGATGTTTGGGTTTGGGTTCCTATGAGCTATTGAAGTGCACCTCTTAAATGAACTAAATGACTGAGATGTCAGAATTTTATTATGCTGGGAGGTGGAGAATTTTTACATACACATGAATAAAATGAAGAACACTACTAATAAAATTAATATAAATACAAACACTCATATATCTGTTTCTAGTTTTACTAAGCATTATAAAACAGAGGATGTAGCTATAAATAATCCAAGCAAAGCATAAATGTTTCTCAATTCTGTAAAATTATGAATTGTTTACTAATATAAACATCAACATCAATACTAAAGTGGAAATGGAAATATAACCAGACAATGATAAAACAGAAAAATATCATGTCCAATTTGCTAAATAAAATCCAATTTTAGTTGAGCACAATATAAATTTTATAGTATCAGCAATTTTTGATGTAATGGCTCATCATTATAAACACTTTACATTTTATTTGCATAACAAACCTCCTCTTGTTCACTTCAAGTAATTTTCTGGTCGATAGGTGCTCTTGACTCAAGCCACAGCTGAAACTGCTTCAACATAGTTAAGAATGGACTGAAATATACAAATTTTCAGTGCCACCTATTGGTAGAAAGAATAGATTTACATACAATTATTTCTCTTACATTTTGTGGCAATGGATAATGTATGAATAGTGAAGAAAATGTATCTAAAAATTATGAACTTCTTTGGAGCAGCTTGATAAATTAGCATTAGATTTGCTCACTCAATTATACATATGAGAAAATGCTGGCAAGTTTAGATAAATAGAGTAAATAATAATTTTTGAATAAGTTATAAAAATTTTATTTTAATTTTTGAGGTTTTCATGTTTTTGCACTGAGATATGTAATATAAAATTTAGAGGTGGTCCTGGCTGGTGTAGCTCAGTGGACTGAGTGCAGGCTTGTGAACCAAAGGGTTGCTGGTTCAATTCCCAGTCAGGGCACATGCCTGGGTTGCGGGCCTGATCCCTAGTAGGGGACACACAAAAGGCAACAATACATTGATGCTTTTCTTCCTCTCTTTCTCCCTCCCTTCCCTTCTTTCTAAAAATAAATAAATTAAATATTTTAGGAAAATTTTAGAAGTGAATTTGGTTGATTTGTTTAAATCATTTGGAAGAAAATATGACTGTAGTTTAATTACATGTACATACATTATCAAATAAATAAAACATACATTTTTGCTGAAGTGTCATATTTACATAAAATTAGTAATATTTAAATTAAAAATATTTGCCTGAAAATTTGGAGATCCAGTGAGAATTTATTTGAAAGACTGAACATTTATTGGCTGTTTATGATTTGTTATATCAGGACACCAACATTTACTATGTATGCTATTAAATAAAATCCAGTTGCATCATTTGGTACATTTAACCTGCTCTTTTATTCTTATTTAAAAGTTTTTAAAAGACATGCTGATAGCACATGGAGTAAAGTGTCAAATAAAATGCAGTAATCAATTATTCATAACAATATTTGGCAGATAAGATTGAGGTGACATTTTTCTTCTATTTTTCATATTTTTATAACTTTCAAAGATCATATACTAGTTTTAAAATCAAAATAAAACAATATCATTAAAACTAAATAGTAACTTTGCAATTGTTTAATAAAATAGAAGTAATTATTTAAATTATGAGCAGGTTTTCAGCAATGCTGATTGGAGCCTGAGTGAGTCCCTAGTGATCACCCAAGGAGAAGGGCACAAGGAATATTGGAGGGACTGGAGCAGGGAAAGCTCTGGGTCCCCCATCTTTGCCTCTGCTTTTACTGCTCGGCAGTGGTGAGTTCACCCCTTTCCTGACCAAGGTCTCCCATGGGCTGTGCAGGCACCAGGAGAGTATATTTGTGAAACCCTTTCTGTCTAAACAATTTGGCATTAAAATATTTTACAACATCATGGCCCATGTCTGTGAAGATTTAGATTAACAGGTGGTAAAGGTGTACTTATGTACTTGTTTACTTTCTAATTAATACACATAAAGAGTCTTCATATTGTTAAGGCACCATCACTTCCTATTCATGGCCAAGGACTATCTGTTTACGTTTTTCATTTCCAAGTGAAACATTCCTGGCTAATTTTATATTCCCAACCATGAGAGAAAATAAAGCAGTGGTGTGATAAGTCACAATGCTGTCACCTGTCAGAAGCTATTTGTGTGGAAACAATTGGGTCTTCTTGCCTTTGCAATTTCCTAATGCCATTTATTTAATACTGATTACCCTTTCTCATGACACTGCATTATCCATCATCCCTGATGCCATCCATGACTACTGGCATCTAATACACTGTCAGACCCAAACCATACCTATATTGTGCAGGAAAATGTAAATAATTCCTTTTCTGACCATGTTAAATTTAGTATTTGGAAAGTAATACTGTAAATATAGGACCACAATGCATTGCTCAATCACGTTTTCTCTTGAACTCTTTAGGCCACAATTACTACGTTCTTAGGACGTGATGTGTTGATGTTAACTCTTCCCCAGTCTTTCTACCATATCACCAACAACAGCTGTTCTTTACCTTGTATGCCCCACCATTCCTTTCCCACTGGCATCTAGGATAGTCACCCCAACCTTTTTATGGAAAATTCAGCTCTACAGAAGTTGTTACCTTTGGTGGAGGAATAAAGCCAATTCAGGAGGCAGAGTCTGGGGAAAAACTTACCATACTTTACTTTTCTTCCACCATGAAATTTCCTGTATGTGCACCCTTTGATCAAACACAACTGGAAGTCAGATAACAAGGGAGACTTGCTAATTTAATATACACTCATGCCATAAGCTTCATCTTCCTCAGGGCACAAAACAGGAGAAGATGGTATGAAAGCATAAGGACAAATGGAAGATGTTCAGCACAAATATTACCTCTCATTAAAGATATCATTTATCATTATGGGTAGATTCACAGGTATTTACTATTAAAGATTATAAATTAACATTGATTACTTCAGGGATATTTACCCAAGTAGTTCGTTATTATAATTTAAATTATTTTTGATTGATAACTATTTCAGCATATATTATACTACAATAATTTGTGAAGATACTATAGTAATCATTAGCTATATTGAAAATAGTTGTTTTTCAACTCATCTAAGGGAAGGAAATAGACAAAAATTCTCATGAGAATATAAATTCTGATTTCCTTGATTATTTGATCCATGTATCCAAAAGCAAAAATATAACAAATTTGGAAGAGTTTTGAAATATATATTTAGCTTGAAAGCAAGCATATTACCCTTTTAATTTTTAACAGTCTTTATTTTTCCTTTTTAATATAAGAAAAACTAACATGATTAACAAATTTCCAAATACTGAAACAGCAATTTAGGGACTTCCAGCCAAGATGGAGGCATAGGTAGACACACTGTGCCTCCTCACACAATCAAAATAAGGACAACAAAAAAATTAGAAAGAAAGAAACAACCAGAACTGACAGAAAGTTGAACTGTACAGAAGTCCTACAACCAAGGAGTTAAAATAGGCACATTCATCCAAACTGGTAGGAGGGCCAGAGTTTGGCAGCCAAATGGAGAGGGGTCTTGGCAAAAAAACAAGGTTGCTTGTGGACCCTGAGTGCACAAGACAGCAGCAGGCAGACCCTGGGTGAGCAGGCGGCGGCTGGCAGACCCCAGGCACAGGGTGGAAGTGGGCAGACCCAGCAAGGAGGTGGAATGTGGAGGGGCATGGTGCACAAGGCAGCTGACTGACTGGTAGTTCCACATTCACATACAGATAAACCAGGTGAAACTGGGGAGCGAGACAGACCACGCAACCCAGGATCCAGTGCAGGGAAATAAAGACTCAAAACACCGATTGAAAACACCTGTGGGGGTTGAGTTGCGGGAGAGACTCCCAGCCTCACAGGAGTGTTTGTTGGAGAGACCCACAGGGTCCTAGAATGTACACAAACACACCCACATGGGAATCAGCACCAGAAGGGCTCACTTTGCTTGTGGGAAGCAGCAGAAGAACGCTGTACTTTCAGTCTCTGTTGGACTGAAATCCGGACCCCTCTCGGACCCCTTCCCCACATACACCATCACAACCCAACGACTGGGTTGACATGACCTGGTGAACACCTGAGACTCCACCCCTCATACATAACAGGTGTGACAAGACAGAACAAAAATGGCCCAAAAGGAAAAACAGATCAAAGCTACAGAGAAAATACAACTAAGCAATTAAGAGATAGCTAACCCATCAGATGCACAGTTCAAAGCACTGGTAATCAGCATTCTCACAGAATTGGTTGAATTTGGTCGCAATTTAGATGAAAAAATGAAGGCTATGCTAAGTGAAATAAAGGAAAATGTACAGGGAACCAACAGTGATGGGAAGAAAATTGGGACTCAAATCAATGAAGTGGACATAAAGGAAGAAAGAAACAACCAAGCAGAAAAGAATGAAGAAACAAAAATTCAAAAAAATGAGGAGAGACTTAAGGATCTCCAGGACATCTTTAAATGTTCCAACATCCGAATAATAGGGGTACCAGAAGGAGATGAGAAAAAGCAACAAGTGGAAAAATTTATTTAAACAAATAATAAAGGAGAATTTCCCCAATCTGGCAAAGGAAATAGACTTCCAGAAAGTCCAGGAAGCTCAGAGAGTCCCAAAGAGGTTGTACCCAAGGAGGAACACACCAAGGCACATCATAATTACATTACCCAAGGTAAAAATGAAAAAGAGAACCCTAGAAGCAGCGAGAAATAAGGAGATAGTTCCTATAAAGGAGTTCCCATCAGACTTTCAGCTGATTTCTCAAAAGAGACCTTGCAGGCAAGTGGGGGCTGGAAAGAAGTATTCCAAGTCATGAAAGGCAAGGACCTACACCCAAGATTGCTCTATCCAGCAAAGCTATCATTTAGAATAGAAGGGCAGATAAAGTGCTTCTCAGATAAGGTCAAGTTAAAGGAGTTCATCATCACCAAGCCCTTATTATATGAAATGTTAAAGGAACTTATCTAAGAAAAAGAAGATAAAAAACATATACAGTAAAATGACAGCAAACTCACAATTATTAACAACCATACCTAAAACAAAAACAAACTAAGCAAACAACTAGAACAGGAACAGAACCACAGAAATGAAGGTCACATGGAGGGTTATCAACAGGGGAGTAGGAGGAGGAGAGAGGGAGAAAAGGTACAGAGAATAAGTAGCATAAATGGTAGGTAGAAAATAGGGGGCAAGAATAGTATGGGAAATGTCAAAGCTGAAGAACTTATGGCACATGGACATGAACTGAAGGGTGGAATGTGGGTGGGAGTGGGTGTGCACGGTGGAGGGGAATGAGGGGGGGAATGGGACAGCTGTAATAGCATAATCAATAAAATATATTTTAAAAAAGAAACAGCAATTTAAATAATTCTTAAGACTAGAAAACTAACTGTTGTTATCCTCTATCTTCATTTGACTATAAAAGTAGCAATATTTATTTCACTTTAGCTCTTTTTTCTATTTTCTTCTTTGCCCACCTTCTCAAATGCCCACTATGAAATTTTAGGGCTCTTTCATGAGGAAGCCTCCATATCTGGGTACTCATAATGAAAGGACTTCAAACGCTCTTGACCAATGCATTAAGAAACATATTTTCATTCATTTACACCCACACTTACAGTCAACAAGTTTTATTTTCAGTACTTACACTATGAATTTTCTGTTCTTCATTATTTTATTATAAATTCTTAAGCTTTATGAATAACAGGCATTTTGAAAAACAGGGTTAAGGACCTTAGTTTGGATGAACTTTGTTGGTGAAAAGGCTGATGATAGAAATCACAAGTAGTCTTTAAAGCATTTGATTCATTTGATACAAATAAAGATTCATTTGTATTTATCACTGGTCCCCTGGCTTTCTCTCCACTCCCAGCTACCTATGTAGAGATTTTTAGTATTATCTTCTTAAATATAAAATAGTCTAATCCATTTAGTTTTTCTTACCCCCGGTTCTAATCCATATTCAGAAGCAACAAATGAGATTTTTAGAAAACAGATAACTAGACGTGCCTCCTATTCTAAAATAGATCCTAATGGAGTTCTTTAATAGCTTCAATCCCTGCTACAACCTTATTCATTTTTCTTCCAACCCTATAATCTATTTATAGTTGCCAGGTAAGACTATTTGAAAATAATTTTTCTAGGGGGGAGTAGTGGGGAGGTACAGAGACAATTGTACTTGAACAACAATAAAGTAATTTAAAAAATAAAATAAAATAAAATAAAATAAAATAATTCTTAAACTGTAAGCATTGGTTAGGATTCAATTGAGGAACCAGAACAACAATGAATGACATGAAATAAAGCATTTTTAAGGGATTAGGCTCTATACAACTGCAGGGAAAGTGTGTGAAGTAAAGCTCTAGAGGGAGATGCTTAAACAAGTCACTGATCTGAGACCAGGAAGGAAAACTGGTGAGAAGTTTATGAAATAGATTATGTACCTTGTGGTCGGTCTGAAATTACCTTGGTCAGTAATTAGGCAGTCAGGAGAAAGGCTTCAAGTGAAATAGAAAAAGGAATCAGGAACAAGCTATAATAGAAACCTTCAGAATAAGCTGGTATCTTCATGAACAAATCAGAACCCATTTCTAATTCTAATGATACAGATAATCTAATCTGCAGGAGAAGCAAGTGTTCTACACCCTGGAGTTGCACCCACATCTGGCACAAGTCTTGGAGAAGCCGAAGGAAGAGACGCATTAACAGGCAGAGGACCTGTGCTTCTAAAAGCACACCAATGGGAGAAACCAGTGGATCAGCCAAAACTCACCAAGCTCTGGTGGTGCATGGAGCCTTACTCTCATCTCCTGTAGGTAACAGCTACTGCTTCATTTGTATCACTCAAATCTCATTTTATGCTCTCGTGTCCAACCCTAACCATACAGGGACAGTGATTCTAAAGAATGTGGTTCCTGTTTAACCATACTCTATGTTTGCGCCCTTCTCTGCCTGAAGAGTTTTGTCACCTCGGTTCACCTCCTTCCTCATAGAGAATCCTTTTCTAAATCTACAAGATGTTTTAAATGCCTTTCCTCATAAATCTGGTAACAAACTTTGCAAATGTCTATCATAATATTTACTACAGGGTCAAGCAGAAGTAAGGCCTGCCCGACTGTGGTCGGCAGGGTAATACTAGGGGTGTAATAATTTGTACTTTTTATTTGAACATTTCACCTAAAATGTCATATGGTGTGCTTGTGTGTGATACTGTAATGTTACTGAATTACATGCTTATGATTTTGTAATAAAAAAGATAAATTATTTGTGCCAGAACCTATATATCTTATAAATTATCTAATGTTACTACTTT
This sequence comes from Phyllostomus hastatus, assembly GCF_019186645.2. Lineage (NCBI taxonomy): Eukaryota > Metazoa > Chordata > Mammalia > Chiroptera > Phyllostomidae > Phyllostomus > Phyllostomus hastatus. Next base: position 26,891,020 of record NW_025333709.1, on the reverse strand, counting down.
AAATGTCACTCCCCCAAAACTAGTATATAAAATTGTTCAAGAATGATTCACTGAGGAAATAAATAAATGGCAGTTATCACATCCTACCCTTTATGTTGGTTTATTTAACTGCTGTTTCACTGTATTATAGTCTTCTTGAGAGAAACGCTGAATGCTTTATTGGTGTTTCTGTGCTCTCAGCACCTGCGAAATACCAGAGGCATTTCACATGTTTAGTCAGTTTTGTTCAGCAAGTAATTTTATGTGTATCACTACCTTTTCTTCCAACAGCGGAAAATAGTTTTCCAGACATATTTGTGCATTTTCCACATGTTCACACTGCTAATTTGTCACATAGTTTGAGGGCATCTAATAAGGATTGGTTGACAGCACTTCAGAGACTCATACTAAAACCAATATGTAAATGATTCCTGAAAATGCTGGATGCTTGATGTGTTCATGGGCAGTTATGTCATGAATGGCACAAGGGATTTTAATGCCTTTGTAATTTCTCTTGGCAGGAAGCCACATCATTGATCGCCTTTATAATCACCACAATGAATGGCTCCAACTCATGCACAGAGATGGTTACAATGGCTGTCCCAATATGTGATCAATCACTTAAGAATTAATTTCAGTTCAGTGTTTACAGAGAAATTAGATCACTTTTCCCATTTGGATATCTGTTTTGCCTCATCACTTTTATGGCTTCTCTTATCTTTCTGTGAGCCACGTGGGTGCTCTGCCTCCGAGTGCAACTGAGTGAAACGGGCCGTTTGAGACACACTCACATGTTCACATCTCAGAGGAAAAAAATCATTAAACTATTCACCAGTTGAATGCAATTTAACACCATGCAGGTTTACTAGGCAACACATTTATTCAGTCTAATGCACTTTGTTCTGATTTCTAACAACAGAAGCCAGCTGATTTTCACAGTCAATAACAATTTACAGATCAAAATCAATCTGTTTTACTTGACAGAATTGCAAAACACCTTATAAGTATTTATGTTTTAGATGATTATTTTTTCAAAGAAAACATTTAAAATCTCAATTTAATTTGATTGTAAATATTTTAAAGTCATTTTTCCTCATTTACTTCTTTTGTTCCCCCAGGAATTGTTGCCCTTCTTTCCATTTCTCGTGCCCCCTCTATTTTGAATGTTTCTGTTTATACTTCTTAATAGAAAATCATATTTAGAATCTTTTAAAAAGAGGCTTATACAGCATCCATTTCTGACTATGACAAAATGTGTTTTATCAGACACTCTCCCTTTGAAAGCAGCAACATAAATGATGTATGAAATACAAAAACAAAAATAATAAAATTGTTTCCTGAACCCCTCTGAGAATAACCTATATAGTCAAGACTTGAGTGGCCAAATTTCAAAATAACAGAAATGTCTCAAAATGAGGTGGACAAAGCATTTGCTGATTCTTTAGTGAGGCAGAACCCAGAAGCTGAACAGTGGCTCAGAGTTTTGTCAGTCTCCCAAGAAGAGGAGACAAAAAATAGAGTTCTGTGTTACCAAGGCCACGAGGAATAAGAAAACCCATGAATTCATCCTGCTTTCACTTCCTAGCACTTGAACAGTTGAAGATGAAAGAAAAGAGAGGTTAAGAAGCCAAATAAGAGGGAAACTGGAGAGGTCAGAAGCTGAGGAGAACTCTTGGTCACCTTGTTCGGCCAAGGAGATAAAATTGTGAGTTCAGACCCCACGAAGGAGAAAGGGCTGTAATAAATACCCCCGGCTTGCAACTGAGAGCCTTGAAAAAACACTCTAAGACAGAGCAATTTTCAATCTGTCTCATCTCATGGCACACAAACTACTAAAATTCTGCAGCACTCCAAAAAGTACGTTCAAAAGTATAGGTATTGTTTTGATTCATTCACACTGGATGGCTATTGTTGTGTTGGCTGCTGCCATTGTTTTATTTGACAGCCTAAGGGAAAGAGGTCAGTGCCCCTGACTAGAGGGTCAGGTGTTGCAGGTTTGAAAAATTTCTGTAGCACAGCAGTTGAAAATGGCTGCTCTAGGAGTGAAAGCAAATTGGAACTAGGTCAGACCTCAGTAATTTGTAACTCCACCTCAAACCATTTACTCCCAGATGGGTGCAGAATCACCTGGTTCTACCTGATTGACTTTCCAAGAGAAAATCCTCTCTGAGGATTGATTTCATCATTTAGAGTTTCTACAGTGCTTTTCTATACAATGATCTAAAATCACCAAGGCTTGCCTGAAGACTGCATCAAAAAGAAAGATGAAAAATTGTCTCACCAGAGTAATGGAATCCATCTGAGGTTCAAATGGATGTTCTAGAACTAAAAAGTACCGTGATTAACATAAAGAAATTAATAGATGACTTTGCAGATTAAACAGAGCAGAAGAGAAGATTATTGAACTGAAAGATAAGGCCATAGAAAATATCTAGACTGAAGCATGGAAATTTTAAAAGGAAAGGAAAAAATGGAGTGCAATAGTTACATGCAACTTCATGAAAGATCTAAGATATTTTGTTCTGAAGCCCAAGAAAAGGCAGAGAACAAGAATAGGCAGAAGCAAGATTTAAAGAGACACTGTCTTTTCAACACTGACATAAGGCATTGAGTCACGGAGTCCAGAAGCTGCAGATAGAGGCTCATTTTAAAACTCGTTCAAGCACGAGCCATGTGCTCTTTGCAGCGTCCTTTTGTGATGTTTGATATGTTCATATATCCAATTCTTTCTATCTTTCAGGATCTTCTTTCTTCCAATCACACTTATTGAATCAATGCGTAGATCCTGTGCACAGTTGTGCATAAGAAAATCACCACAGCACAAGTGACCAACAATAATAATGGCTGTTTCTCACTGTGGACAAGAATGAATGCTTTGAGATAAAACATGACATCTCCTTTATGAAGCTAATTGTATAATAACCCACTGTGGCACAGAGGGAAGAGAAAAATTGATTCTTAACCTATGATGGTAATTAGCTTTTATGTCTGAGAATAAGGATTTATAGTAGCTCTTAATAGCTGTTTCAAGCCAGTGGGAAAGAATCATTAGATCATCTACTGTACTGGAGGTTTGCCCAGGGCCAATCAGAAACACAATTCTGTGTATATACAATGTGAGTGTGTGAAATGGGTTATTTTTGCCTATAGCTCTTTCTTCTATGTATGTGTACTTACTTATGAAGAATTTGTACCTTTAAAAAGAAAAAGAAAATACAGATCTCCCAATGGAAGGTTTTGAGGATTTTCTTTATATGAGTATGCTCAAGGGTACCTTGTACTGAAATCTGTTCATTATGTAATAATTGAGTATACTTATAAAATGCATTGTTTCATAATGATTCTCCAATTATTGGATATATGATTTCTCTAATACTATTATTTTTTTAAATGTTCTGTATCTTTTTTAAAATATTTTATTTATTTATTTTTAGAGAGCGAAGGGAGGGAGATAGAGAGAGAGAGAAACATCAGTGTGAGGTTGCTGGGGGTCATGGCCTGCAACCCAGACATGTACCCTGACTGGGAATTGAACCTGCAATGCTTTGGTTCTCAGCCCATGCTCAATCCACTGAGCTATGCCAGCCAGGGCTTCTAATACTATTATTATAAGTCACTTGAAAAATCTCATCACACCTTCCTAAAGTAACAGTATTTTTTCACCATTTCTTAGAAATTCAGTACATACATCTTTTTTTCAGAAATGCCTTTTACATATGGTTATTCTCATCTTATTTGGAAACCTAATCATGAAATATAATTTAAATGTTCTGATTTTATCTCAGGTTTGGCTTTCTTCTATTTGACTTCTCAAGATCAGTAGGTGCTAATAATCACATGTATTAGCTCTATAGTGTCAAAGAAAACAAGCCACCCTCCTTTCATGCACCCTTGTAATTCACAGATATGCCCCTGTAGCCAAGTATTCCAAATTGTGTTCTCTGGTCCTTGGTGATCTCTGCTGAGTCACAGGTTTGGAACGGGCTCTCTGCAAGACTTCTTTGGCAGTAGTTGTGTGCAGGTAGAATCTCCATCTGTGACTAATCCCCACCAATAAGAGGTATGTCCTCAAGTGGAGGAAAAAGCTCTTTAGAATACACATAAAGCATTCACTAAAGATTGTACTGTTCTTGCATGCACCATTTTTACACTTTCTGAATTGCGTTCAGCTTTTAATCTTTACTTTGATGCACTAGGATGAATTATGCAACATCAAAAATAAACAAAAAAAAACCTTCAGTGCAATCCCACACTTCTGGAGTTTCTGTTCAAACTTAGCATTAGATTTTGGAAATGATATGAAATATTTTTGGAGACTACAGAATATAAAATAATCAAACACTTCTAGCATTATTGTGTGTCTTTTTTCAGCATTTTATCTAAATAAAAATACAAATGTAAATGTATTTGACCTTCAAGAAACTTAGAGTCTGGTATAGACACAATAGGTAATCACATTCTAGTTAGAGATAGTGCTACAGTGAGGCTAAGCATCTTGTGGATGGGAACAGTAAGGTCACTTTGAGGATTCAGGAGTGTCACAAACATTAATACATTGAATTCTATAGGATGGGTTGCAGATAAATATATGAAGAAGAGGGATAGATACTCTATGGAAGGATATAGCTTAGCAAATACCCAGAGACAAAGAACCCCATCATTTTGATGAAAACCAAGTAGTCAAGTGGAAAGATTTGTCAAGAGAAGAGGCTACAGAAGTAGGCAAGATTCAAAATAAGAGCTATCCTAATTAATGAGATTTAGCTTACAGGGAAACTGCAGAAGTCACATGTTTAGATTTGCATTTTGGGAAGATACGTTAAGTTGACAATGTGAAAAAGATATACTCATAGTCATACATGCAAACACAAACACCCATTGCATAATTAGGCTGAAGTGATTAAGAAGTGACAGAACAGGATTAACACTAATGCATCTATCTTCTCACTTTGTCTTTTCAAACATGATTTTAATTCTGAAAATGTTTTTAACTATTTTAATTAACACCACCAGAAATTTACAAAGCAGCTACCTCTGTTGTAGTTACAGTCCTATCTTCGTCTGACAGAGAAGGACCTGGAGTTCTGGGGACAAATGACTTGTCTAAGGTAAAAAAAGGAAGAGACAGAGCAGGGTCTAAAGTCTAATGATTCTCAGTCCAGAGGAACATTTTCTACTGCATTGGCTAACCCAATAAATAGCTACAAAAATACAAATGTGTCATTGGCTGTAAAAGAAAATTATCCAGTCTTTTCATCGTAACTTAGTCCTTCAGGAATATTGTTTACCAGTATTTATCTATCAACTCAAATTTCTTTCATCATATATGCATGTTCTCTCTTTGTGTGTGTGTGTGCATTTCAACAACCATTTGGAAATCAGTTCCACACTGCTGTTCATAGTAAACGACCAATGTTTCTTGTAACTATAGTTATTTCAGGTTTCATCCCATAAAATAAAATAAATTAAATACATTAAAAGTGTATGGGCAAGTATTTCAGTATTCTGAGGAACTTATCAAATTGATGTTTCTAAGCATCTAGGAAAAGTTTAAGAGAAATTTTTTTTGTAAAGATCTTCTTCCTTGAAATTTCAAAATTGCTTTTAAAATCTCATTACAACAGAGACATTTCTTCAAATACTCTCTCCTCTGGCTTTCATCAATCAAGCAGTTATACTCTCTCTGTGATAATTATACAATACTTTAAAAGCTTTATTTCCATTGGAAAATACATTAAAATATCACTTACATTTATTTGCAGGCTGTTTTCTTTCATTTACCTGGATTATGGGTACATCTCATTGTTATGTAGCAGAATTATGACATAATCCCCCTGAATGGAATTATAAATTTAAGATGCCTTAGTTGTGCATTGTGAACCCTTTTCCTTTGAAGCATTATTCTTTAACAACATAGTTTCCACGTGGTTTTCCAGCCACAGTAACCTTATTATTAACTGAATATGGATTGCCGTTTAGAGCATTAATTGTAATTTTTGGCCAAGAGGAAATAATATGCACAGGACACAGCCCAGTATTAAAAGTGAAGAATATGAAGAACAGCAAAAAATACCCCAAAGCCAAAGGTACTTGAACCAAAAATGAAATACGTGGGGGCACGTCTGGAAGGAAACTCACACATCCATGATGAGGTCTCTCGGGGCACAACTTCATCCCAGGAAGAATGTCACAGTGCCATTTTAGACTTCTAGTTTGTAGTCCTCATGAAATATTTACAGTACTTTACAAAACAATGTGGTAATATGGAAATACAAAATTAATAATTAAGAAATAAAGCATGCGCTAGCAATCACAACAGCCCTAGAGTGTAAACATTATCTCCTTAGCTCACATAAAATCACATAGATATGTATGCACAGATGATTTTCATGTATCACCCCAAAAACAAAAATCATTACTGGGATGACCACACCTTCATTTTAGGCATTGATGTCGAGAAGAAAGAGAGCTCTCCTTTTTCCTACATTTGATCTCAGCAGTGAAAAGTGGTTTTCTCTGCATGCCCCAGTTTGAATGTCACCTGAGGCAGCTTCTCAGAGTGGCCCGTAGCACGTAATGAACCGTGAGACAGCTGCCAGATGGTTTGCGGGTTTACCCATTACAAGACACAATCACACTTTATTAACAAAGAAGAGAAAAAACAAAACCAAGTTGGCTAAAGCAAAAGATGAGATATATTAATGAAATAGAGCACCAGTCAATTTTCATCCAGGCTAATTGTCACCACTTTCTGTATTGATTTTGGACTCAAATGCCCAATAGTTAATTAGGGAGTTAAGTGGCAATGCCAATATTTCTCCTGATTAGATATTTCAGTAGTGGACTTTAATGTTTTACTATATGCTGATTTTTCAGCAAATCGTGATCAATCCTCCACATGAATAAACATATGCCTTTATCCTTGAACATATTACGCACTGCATAAAATTATAGCGGAGTGAAGGCACTCAGGCAGAATATTAGCAAAGAAATGTTTTTTTTTTATCTCAGAAGTCTGCTGCAGCTGAAACTCATAGTTAATTTCAAGAGCTTGAAACCTTGGCAGCTGTAATTTTCTTTACTAGAAAGCTGACCTTAAGAAGTGGATTCTCCTCTAATAAACACTGGAAGAGCCTTCTCAGTTTTCTGTAGTCTTCTCAGCATGCATAAACTTTATTTCTTGCATTTTTTTTACACTGCCTTTTACACCTTCCTGCAACACTCTGGAGATATTCATTTGTTCAAGGGCATTTATTTGCCCTAGGAATGCATACATCAAAAGAACATATGCTGTTAATGAGTTAGACCTATGCTGAATGCTTAGACTGTGCCAAACCCAGTGGGGACTTTCATTAAATGTGAAAGATAATAGTAACAGGAACTTCTAAAACAGATTTCTTTAAACTCATGTGTGTCTTGAAAATTAAAATGTCTTGATTCGCAAAAACTCAGTCAACATTTTTTAATAAGAAAAAGCTGTTTTGATGGTTACAGTTTGGGAAAAATATGGTTTTGAAAAGCAAGACGCAAGGGCATCAAGGGATGTGTAATCCTCTCAACAAATATAGTTAAGAACCCAGGGTGCGTTGTTCTACTCTGCTGTAGAGCACGGGGAGACATTAACAAGTCAGCAAACATACACAAACCCTCTTCCATGGGAACTTTCACAGTGGAGGGAATGCAACGACAAATAAGAACACGTACAGGATGTCACGTCCTGAGGTAATATGCACTATGAAGAAAAATGAAGCCAGGTAAGTGGATGAAGCATACAGAAAGAAGGTACTATTTCACAAAGAAAATGAAGAATAGTCTTTTTGACAAACAGATATTTAAGTGAGACCTCAGGGAAGTGTAAGGGAAACTTGGAGATATTTGGGAGAGTAAATCTCCGCAACAAGTGCAGAACCTGGTGGCGGTGGCCTGCTGAGGATGTTTAGGGAGCGACACAAGGGTCAGGGCATAAGGTAACACAGGGAAGAGGGTGCGGAGTCACCGGGATGAGAGTGTCAATGGTGTGAGGGTTTCATCATGTTTGTTCGTTTGTTTGTTTATCCAGTTTTCAGATTCCACGCGTAAGTGAAATGATACAGTGTTTGCTTTTCTCCAGCTTATTTCACTTAGCATAATACCCTTAAGTATATCCATGTTGTCACAAATGCCAAGGTTTCATTCTTCCTCATGGCTGAGTAAATATATATATATATGTATATATATATTTATATATAATGTACTATAAATATAAAATTTACTATTATATTTAGATATAATGTGTATATAAGCATAGTGTATCTGCATTATTTATATAGTATATAATATATACACACACTTTTTCTTTATTCATCTTTATATATATATATACACACATACTTCTTATATAAAGAGTGTATGTATATATATACACTTTATATATGCATACACACACACACACACATACTTCTTCTTTATCTATTCATCTATTGATGAACACCGAGGTTGTTTGCCTATTTTGGTTATTGCAAATAATGATTCAGTGAGCAGAAGGGTACATATATCTTTTCAAATTAGCATTTCATTTTTTTCAGATAAGTACCCAGAAGTGGAATAGTTGGGTCTTTCTTTGCCTCTCATTATAGCTATTGTTTCAAATTCTATTTTGTCTGATCTAAGTATTGCTACCCCAGCTTCTCCTTTTTTCATTTCCATTTTCATGAAACATTCTTTCCATCCTTTGACTTCTGTGTGTGTCTTTAACCTGGGGTTTCACGTATGCAGCGTATGTAAGAGTTTTGTCTGATACCAATTCAGTCATCCTATGTTTTTTCAGTGGAGCACTTAGTTGAGATACATTTAAATTAATCATTGATAGGTATGCACTTATTGCCATTTTAATTGTTTTCATACTAAATTTATCAGTGTTCGGTCTACTATCTTTACCATATGTTTGCCTTTACTAGTGAGATTTCTGTCTTTCATATATTTTTCTTATTTCTAGTTTTGACCTTTTCTTTTCCACTTAAATATTAATTTAAGGGTTTAAATATTAATTCCCTTTGATAGTTCTTGTAATGCCAGTTTAATGGTGATGAACTCCTTTAGCTTTTGCTTATATGGGAAAATCTTGATCCCTCCTTAAATTCCGATGTAAAGGTTTTTAATATTATACTTAGTAAAACCTGAGGCCAGGGAAGGAGTCTGAGCCAGAAGATCACTGGGAAGATCAAAGGAATGACTGGGATTGCAAGGTAGACAGCTAATTAAGTATGGGGCAAGACGGAAGCAGTTTATAAAATATTATGCCCTGGCTGGCGTAGCTCAGTGGATTGAGCGCGGGCTGCAAACCAGGTATCAAAGGTTCAATTCCCAGTCAGGGCACATGCCTAGGTTGCAGGCCATGGCCCCCACCAACCGCACATTGATGTTTCTCTCTCTCTCTTTCTTCCTCCCTTCCCTCTCTAAAAATAAATAAATAAAATCTTTAAAATATTACAGTGGTCCAGGAAGATGATGGATTAGAATGCAGGGGGGAGAGTTGACAAGTGGGTCAGAGTCTGGATATACACAGTTGGAAAAGGCAGAAAAAGCTTACGGATGGATTGGGTAAAAGAGGTGGAAAATGGAAAGTAGTATGAGCTAAATCTAAGAGTTTAGGCTTGAACAAGAAAACTTGAGCTACTGAGAGGCCAGAAGGAACAAACATCTTATCACAAGATTTTTCATTAGAAATTATATTGGAATTGGAAAAAGAACATTAATAAGATTTTTATTTATTTATTTTTATTGATAACAATGAGAAGAGAAAGCAAAAATGATTTTTTTCCTTCAAAAGAGGGAATTGTCCTCTCTGAAACAAAGATATAAGCAGCACAGTTAGGCATGACCAGGTGACTCTGAGAATGGTCTCTGTATTTGTCACACATGGAACAACTTTAGGTAAACTCTAGAGCAGAGAGCATTGTCATCTCAACCCCTCAGTGATCCCTGGAGGAATCCAGTATTCTCAGAGAAGTCACAGGTCCATCATGTTAATAAAGCGGAGAAAAGTGAATTTTGTTTGAGCTTTTGATGCCCTGATCATCTTAGTGCCATAAGGACAATGAGTGAGGCAGGGCCGATGGCAAACAGTGAATATAAGGCATCTCAAGTTGATACCCATTGGTAGTATAACTAATAACTGTTGCCAGAGTAGGAGTGGGTGGAGCAAATTATATTCATCTCATGAGAGGAGCAGTTGAGGCCAATATTTTTAAATTGTAATAGAATATTAGTCCTGATAGTGTGGTGCAGTGGGTTGAGTGTCGTCCTGCAGAGAAAAAGATGTCAGGTTGGACACCCAGTCGGGGCACATGCCTGGGTTTCCGGCCAGGTCCCCGGTTGGGGACGTGTAAGATGCAGCTGAGCAATGTTTCTCTCCCTCTCTTTCTCCCTCCCATCCCCTCTCTCTAAAAATAAATAAATGAAATATTTTTAAAATTGTAATAGATTATTAGAATGTCATTAAAATAGTTTCAGAATCTTTATTTTCACCAGTGCTCTATACATACAGACAGGACTGAAAAAATAAGGACATCATAAAGACAAGCCAAAGTTAGATTTCTTAACTGAGAGTGAGCCCTGGCAGAAGTATGAGACTGGCTTCTCTGCCAATGTCTTATTTGATGTCCTCAATCCTAAATTAATTTTCCTTTCCCACCAATTCATGTTCTTTTGCATAATTGCTGAATTGCCTTCTTTAGGGTCCACCCTCAGAGTCACTTCCCATCTCAACCCTATGACTAAAACCTAACTTTATCCCCCACTGTACACAGTGGCTCTTCATATCTGCCTTAATTTTGCCAATTCTCGTTGTGTGCCATATTTATTTCCTTATATGTCCATCTTAATAGAGTTTTCATAATGAGCTTCTCTTATATAAGCAATGGTTTTTTAAAGATTTTTATTTATTTATTTTCAGAGAGAGGGGGAGGGAGGCAGAAAGAAAGGGAGAGAAGCATCAATGTGTGAGAGATACATCAATCTGCTGCCTCTTGCACACCCCCAACCAGGGTCCTGGCATGCAACCCAGGCATGTGCCCTGACTGGGAATCAAACTGGAAACCTTTCGGTTTGCTGGCCAGAGCTCGATCCACTGAGCCACACCAGCCAGGGTTATAGCAATGGTTTTAGCCAACAGCCAAACTGTTACTGGCATCTTGGTCCTTGGAAACTTGTTTGGGGAATTTTCTAGCACTCTTACACTAGAGAAGAGAAATAACTTGGAAACATAGTTAGCATTCTCCGAAATCCATTTGTTCTACATATACTACAACTTTATAGAAACAGATTTTAAATGACTGTTGCAAATCAACAAAATTTTTCAGTAAATGTAAACATTCATTTTTTTCTGAGTTGAAAACATTTCAAAGAATTCAGTTTATGTATATAACAGATGGTTCAATTTGGTCTACAGAGTTCAGTGTATCTGAGGATAATTGGTCTTGAATAGCAAGGTAATGTGACTAAAGTGCAATTGAGTATAACACATAAATAAAGCATACCTGTAAAACTGTTCAAAGCAATACTTAATTGTTCCACCTGGAATAGCACACAATAGTAGAAAGTGTTCTGATAGCACCGTTTGTCTCCTAACTCACTTAACATTGGCTTTTTGCAACTTCAGATCGTATTTCTGCAAACCAAACCAAACCAAGTTCCAGAACTAACACAATTCTTCCACAACTCTCTAGTAAACAAATGAAAGAAGGCAACTCACATCTAGGCAAATTAAAGCTACATACAGAAAGCCAATTAGCTGGGTCATCTTATTATGACCTTCATTATAAGGAATAGCAATGAGAGATTGCTGTATGCTTATATATTTCCTTTTATTGCTTTTGATACTCTGATGTAGCAGTACATAAAAACTCATATGCCCAGGTGGTGGATTTTTTCGGTAAAGGGTAAACAGACCAATATCAAGAGAATCACATAGTCAAGACAATCTATAGCGGGATAACATGACCAACAGATAACTAAAATTTTACAAGAAATTTAATTGCTTTGTGTGTGCTCTGTTGAATTTGAAAATTACAATAGTCCCATGAGATGGGCTAAGTATTGTTTACTAGTTCTCACCCAAGCAGAACTTTAAAGTTTATAGATGTTTCATCCAAATCCAATGTTCTAACTCCAGACCAAACTGACTTCTCCAAATAATAATAAAAATAATTTCAAATGGTAAGATAAAGTAACCTTACCTTTTTCGATAGTTTAAGTAAGAAAATTTGTTAGATTAACCAGTGTAGAAAGTGGAATGAGGCATTAATGGATGAGCAATGAGAGAAGCATTGGAAATAGTGAAAATGGTGAAAGCAATAATGATGATGTGATCTTTAGCAGGGAACTTCACTCATGTCCAGGACCACAGCTGCAACTCACGACCAATTATTGGCCAAGGTTGAGACTTTGATCCTTCTGTTGAAAGTGTGACTTCAGCGTCCTCGAAGGCGACAGTATGAGAATGGTGAGCATTACAACAGGCAGGAACAAGAGATTAAACAGTCCTGTCTCCTCTGCTTAATAGCTGAGTAAACTTGGCCCAGTTACTTAATTAAATGATATTGCCTCTCAGTTTTCTCAATTACGAATGAAAAATAATAATCATACCCACCTAATACAATTGCTGTGAACATTAAGATGATACGTGTACAGGTTAAGAACAACGTCTGGCACAGAGCAATCAGCGAGAGCAGTTAGGGCAGCTAGCGTATTCCAGTTTTAAGGGTGTAGTGATTTGTTTGTGCTAAAGAAAATAAGCAAAAGAAATGCAGATGTGGATTGCACAAGGTGTAGACAATGATAGGAACAAATGAATGAGGAGATAGCTTGATACTGGGACTTTCAGTGGCAGAGAAATAAGAAATCTGGAAGGTAGAATTCTTGCCCAGTAGGCATATAGAAAGTTAAAAACTAATTTAAGAAATAGGTATCTTCCCTGTCCCTTTAGAGATCATTTTATGGAGGGAATTCTTCTTTTTTAAAGTTATACATGAAAGTTATAGTATGAACCAGCATTTCTTTTTTTTAAGATTTTATTTATTTATTTTTAGAGAGGGAAGAGAGGGAGAAAGAGAAAGAGAGAGAAACATCAATGTGCAGTTGCTGGGGGCCGTGGCCTGCAACCCAGGCATGTACCCTGACTAGAAATCAAACCTGCTACACTTTGGTTCACAGCCCACACTCAATCCACTGAGCTACGCCAGCCAGGGAAGAGGGAATTCTTAATAATAAAATGTACATAGTGCATGTGCATGCACACACACATACCACATACAACTCACCAAACTGAATTTAGGGTGAATCTGTTTGATGTTCTCACTATCCTCACAGCTTTCTCAGATACCTCTTACTTCCTACAATGTCCTTCTCAAATTCTACTTATTGTTTATTTGTTAAGTCATAGTTTATCATTGTAACTACCCACATAGTAAAAACAGTAAAGTCAAGTTAGAACAGTAAGTTGAGGATTGACTCTGGGAGTGGGAGGAAGCAATGGGGAAAAAATTAAGACAACTATAATTGAACAATAATGAAAGTATTAATTAATTAATCTAACCTAATTATAGAGTATTTCCAATGTTATTTTTAATGGGAAATTCTAGATTCATTGTATCTATTGAAGATACATCTTCAAAACTTGAAGTTACCTTCTTTTAACATCAGCTTCTGGTGCATAAGATAGCTAAAGAAGAATCTGGAATATTGCACTTTTAAAAAAATGCACTTGATAATTTATTTGAAGGAATGAATCAAAGTCTGTGCTACCTATTCATTTGAAAGGTTTACTGTTTTAATCAATTATCACTGGTATTCAGAAGACAATCTGTATCATTGGAAAAGCTACTGTTGCATCATAATAAGAAAGGAAAATGTTTATTCAGATGAAATGCAAATGTGTTCAGTTACAATGACCCATAGACTGATTTTCCAACTGAGGCCTATGCTCATCACATACACCAGACCCACAGCATCCTCTTCGGGAAGCTCAGCTCCGACGGGGCTCCTTTCCCTCTCTCCGCTGTGTCCTTCTTCCTCCTTCTGAATTTTCATCTCCGGGTCTTGAAACCATGCAAGATATATTGAGATCTTTGCTCTAATTAACATATTTCACAATTCATTTTTTTCTGTTTTCATCTAGTTGAAATAGATTACTACTCATAGATATTAAGTTATAAAGCCCAGGTCAGTGCACTAAGATATGTTGAGTGAGAGCAGTCATTTAATCCTTGGTTTTATTTAAATAATTATTTAAAGATTGGAACATAAGGATCTTAAGAGTTCACTTAGCTTATCTCCTGTATCTTAGGCAAAATTATTTCTAAAACAACTGCATGACAATATTTTCACTTCTAAGGAATCTCCAAAAAGAGACTTTAAACTATATCTTAGAATTTTGTTTTAGCCTATAAAAACCTCTCAATATTGTCTTAATCTTGAACTTAAAAGTTTAATTTCACTTTATGTATTCTCTGTCCTTAGAAGAGGTGATTGAATGATTTTCTCCTCCAATATCTCAGATCTTAAGTTCTGCCAATTATGTTGCCCTCTATTCCCCCTTTAGTATTCCCAACTCCACCGCAACAGTAATTTGTACAAATACTACGACAAGTTTTAATAAGATCCCAGAGTGTAGATTAAAAGAAAATCTGACTAACAAATATTTATTTAATCCCCTGTCATACCTTGTTCTTCCAGTGGCAAAAACATGGCTTAAATTTTTTAAACTCATAGACCTAGGTTGGATGGGATGGTGATTATTAAAATGCATACTTGATAAAATATATTTTTTCAATTCTTTGACTCCTTGAGTTTTTCCATTCTCTTGTTCACACCTCTAATCATTACAAACTTTGTGTTAAATTTAAATTTTAGAGCAAACATTAAAGAAATATTTTTTGTGTGTGGCAACTAACCTCAGCCTGGGATTCAGAAGGTCAAACTGAAAGACAATATTTGAGAATTGCTTTTATGTTTAAATATGAGAGAGATATTTTCTTATACACTTCTTTCTTTATTTTGTTTTATTCTCATACTATAAGATACTTTATGCTATAAGCATCATCCTCACTCTTTTTCTGACAATATTACTCTTTCTAGCCTAGTAGCCTTCTAAAATTATCACAGTCCCTTAAGAGATTAAGTTAATTGTGATACCACTGTAAATTATGAACTTTATAGTCTGGTCTGAATCTTTTCTATTACCCTTGTGAAAAAATATATTCTATTAGGGATTAACATTGGCAGTGATGGGTGTGAGCAGTCCTCAGAGTTTATGGAAGTCTGATTGTCTACATGAAAAATTTGATACCATTGACACACACCAACGCCTACTCAGAAAAACTTACACAATGTTATAATGTTTTGTCAGAGATGAAAAGAATTCCCTCCCTCTCCCCTTCCTTAGTTTTATGGTTTGGCTTGTAAGAAAATAAATAGACACAAGACCAGATTAAGAGGAAAAAGAACAATTTAATATGTGTGCCCAGGAGAACCGCAATATGATTGATGCTCAGATCAAAATGAAAGAGAGAGAGACTCAAAGGAATGATCAAACAAGGTAACTTTTTCTATTTTTTAGACAAAGAAACAATGTCTGTGAGAAATTGACAGGGCAAAGAAAGTTAGTGCTCATTAGAAAATAGTCTAAGCAAAATTGGGGCATTTTAATTTAGACTTGTGTATTAACTTGGTAAAGGTGTCACAAGGTTTGTTCATGTAAGAATCTGGACTCTGAATTCTTTAAACTCTTGTGAAGAGTCAGACCCTCAGCCCTCAGGGGCAGGGAGGGCACCTCACACACAGAAAATGTATCTTCTGCCTTAAGGGGGGCAAAGAAGTCGGGGTTTTCTTTTTGTGCTGGCTGTTTCTTAAGTAACCCTAATTCAACATGCCATTGTGGAATATCTTTTGGCAGTTTGCCCCGGGCCCAGACAAGTCCATATTTTATCAGTCCCTTTTACATCTTTGTACAACATCAAAAGTTAAATAATACAAAACTATTTGGATCATAACAGAGGGAAACTTACCCTAGGGGGTTAGATTGTTGTGCCCATCTCTACCCTTTGTTCAGCCTTACCTCAGAATCTATTTCAACCTCATAGCTTTTGTTATTTTGCACTTTAAGGACCCAGCCATAGCCCTGGACCGACAGTGGGCTGCAAACCAAAGTATTGTCAGTTCAATTCCCAGTCAGGGCACACACCTTGCTTGCAGGCCAGGTCCCCAGTAAGGGTTATGTGAGAGTCAACCACACATTGATGTTCCTCTCTCTCCTTCACTTCCCCTCTCTCTAAAAATAAATAAATACAATCTTTAAAAAATAAAAAAGGACCCAACCATAAAAAGGAAGGTGCTAAGCTTTATTAAATATCTTTATACTCTATGCCGAGCCTAGAGAAATTCTCTTAAGTGTGTCCAATTTTCATAGATGTATTAAACAGTCCAAGGCCTTGAAGTGTGTTATTTTGACAGAGGTGTCGTACTTACTTGGCTGGAAAAGATAAATAACAGCAGCAAACATTTCAAAGATAGCCTTACATATCAGCAAGTGGAGGAAGAAGAGAGTTCATCTCTTTTTTTTTCAGATATCTGTAAAAATAAGACTAATAAGACTCAAAAATCAGGGCTTCTGAGAGACATTTTGCTCAGTCTTAAGGTGGAACTGCCGGCTGATTTACTGAGTAAAATGATAGAAAGATATGAAAGGGGATTCAGAACTCAGGATGCCCAAGAATCTAGGAAATGCCTCTTTCCCTCTTGCCCTCCTTGGGGGATGGGAAAGTGTAAAATGGAGAATTACTTTGCATTACCGCAGCAACTTGGCTAGCTTCATAGTTACATTAAACAGCTGTGCCTGCTGCTGGGGACCCAGGGAGATAGGTGTGCCTTTAACCCATGATGTAGCCAGGGGCTTACAGCTCTTGAGGGAGATTTTGGAGGAGGTTTTCTCTGGTGTGTCTCAGAGACACTCCTGCCCAGCCTGGGAATTACAGCTGAATGAATGTAAGATACTGGAGGACTGGCAAAATATAGCCAGTTGTGGGAGGAGTGGGAAATGGGGTTATGGACGAGGCCCCAGGTGAGGAATTTAAACTAGGCACAGCAGCCATTCTCTCTCTCGGCCGTGCAGGATGAAACGGTGCATTTTGGATTAAGAGCTGGAGAACATGGCGACATGGATGATGATGATGATTCTGGGAGTCTGCCTAGCAAGCAAATTACTGGGAGAAGCTGGGAATGCTGAACTGAGACTGAGAGAGCATGGATTTCTGTTCTTTTTTTCCTGAAAGATGGTACCTCTGACTGGCATATTCTGAAACTGGCCTGATTTGTCAAAGGGAGGGAGGAGTTTGTGCATGTATTTTAAAGGGAGTGGGATTTGATGGCAGAATTCTGCCATTTTTCTAAATCTGTATAACTTTTAAATAAATAGTTCCTTTCCTTTTTACCAAACTCTGGCATTCCTGGCGGCAGGCAGTGGGGCCCACACATCTGTTTCGGGACTGCACAGGCTGGGTTTCGGTAGCAGATACACGGTGAATCATCCAACCACTTGCTCTACTGAAGCATTTACCAGCAGTTCGTCCAAATACAATTTATTTATATTTCTTATTACCTAAATGTTTCACAATAAATGTTTACTCATGTATTTATAAAATATTTTGAATTAAGTATATTATAATTCAATATTGAAGGATGAGTGTCTAATAAATTGCTTATATAAGTAATGCATTACAAAATGAATTTCAGTTTTCATATTTAAGGACATTATACATTGAAATCAACAAATAAACATAAAATAATCCAGTTTATTAATAATTAACAGGAAAACTTGCACTTATAAGAATTGAGAGTTTCATTTTTTAAAATAGTAGGTATTCAATAAACATGTGTAAGTGATTTTTAAAAAGTAGTTAAGCCAACATTGAAGTTTTACATAAACTAGAAAAACTTCACATCTTCACATACAGCTTTAACATAATTTATGGATATATTTTTATCCTCCATATATGCTACCCCTCAATTGTATTTTCTAAGCACTTTCTTTTATAAACCAAATGACAGAATAAAATATATTTTTTAATTTAACTGGATACAAGACTAACATTTTGTTGAACTTATTTCCCTAACATAGATAATGATAACATGTTTGCATGCATAAAATTTTTTGAATATTCCATCTTATAAACACCTTTTAGGATTAAAATAAAATTTAGTCATCAAATAAAATAAAATCTGAATTGCTTAGAAAACTCTGGATTTACAGTCAACTAGCCAGCAGGTCATGTGTGAATTTCATATTCAGCCTTTTGAAGTAGTAAATTGAAGAAAACTAATTCATTACTTGCGGAAAATTTGTTATTCTGTTTATGTTAAAAGCTGTGAGCAAGACAACTTAATAGAAATTGAGTGCATTGCTATGTTGCTTCAAGCTACTTTATTTACAAAGTCAGATAGATATTTAATTATAAGTTCTAATAGGAATATCCATGTTACCCAAGGAAAACATAACTTCTTCAAAAGTCAGACATAAGGAAATAAGGAGAAATAGAAAACAAAAGCAAGGAAGATATGTCTCTGGATTCTTCAAAAATATGATTATTTTCCCTATAATTTATAAAATCATACATTTAATCAAATATTTTATATGAAGATTGAATGTTGAAGGCGGTAAACAGTTTTTCTTTTGGGAAGTTAATTCACATTTCTACATTATATCCTTCATGGATACAATAATGTTCCATATGATGTAAGTGGCCTCGCTGGTGAAATGCTGTTCTCCTGGGAGAGGTGAAGAGGAACACTGGGCAGAGGTGCTAATGTGAAGCAAGAGCGCTGTTCAGCGACGCAGGAGGAGGGTACATAGGATGCCTTAGGAAGGCAGCTGCTGCTTCGGAAGCCAGAGCTGTAGCCCAGTCAAGCACTGTTAGCTGCTCAAGATAGCTAGCCGTTCACTCTGCAGAACGGATCACTGCTACTCAATGGAAGCAACTGAGAGAAACAAAAACTATATTAGTTCTGATCATTTTTTAAAAAAATATTATCCAGATAATTAATGTTAATGGGTAATGTTAAAATTTAGTGTCTTGCATATTTAATACTACTTGTGGACTTGATAGCTGTTGCCAGTTGTGTACATGAAGAGCATTCTTTATAAATGAAAATAGCTTGGACACAGTAGCCAAAGCAAATAATATAGGGGAGTAATGTTAATGCCCAAGATAATTAAATCCTTGGCAGGTAAGAATGGGTCCGCTGTGAAAGCAGCAAAATAAACACGAATAACAGCAATAAAACGAGAAGCACAAAAGCCAAGAATCTTCAGATAAAGAATCTGTGTTTGCAACTAACATGTAGGCCCCAAGGTCTCTTTAGAAGAATCCTGTGTTGGAAGAGAGAGGAAGTTTCTGAGAGAAGGGGCTGCACTGGAGCTTGTGCAGCCAAAAACTAGAGTGTGGCTTAACCATCAACACTGGATCTAAACTAAATGGCTGCATTTTCATTAATCCATATCTGAGAGTAAGTCACTTCTTAGAATAGCTACATATTTCAAATATTATTTATGTTATTATGCAAGTAAGTTTTGATTAAACTCAATTGCTCATCCTCTCGAGTGAAGTTCTGAGTGCCTTCCTTTTCAAGCAGGTAATCTTCAAGATTTCTATGCTTCTTTCTGCCTTGCTTTCCCCACGTTTACACAGAGTCGTCCTTTCAAGATCTCATGTAAAAAACTTTCTTCTCAATCTTGACATTCATGTGCCTTTCTGCCTCATCAGTTCCCATGTTTGCTGATACCACAAAAACAACAAATTTCAAATTTCAACATGGTCCTTATTTTCAACTTAAAAACACATCAAAATTAGTATGAAGCTTACTGCATTTGAAATAGATCTTTTACAATGCTCGTTCTTTTTTAAACATAAATAACATTAAAAAGAAGAAGAGTTTTACCTAATAAAGACTTTTCATAAACTTAAAGGTGATTTATTAGATTCTATTAACCCTCCAAAGAGTCTGAAAATCCTGTGGTAAGTTCAAGCTGGTGGAACCTGCCTTTCTCTTTCTATTCTGCACCACCCATGGGTTAGCCACCTGTCCATAAAGAGAGAGCTTTCTGGAATCTTAAAACTATGTAATTTTGGTAAATAACCTGGAGTGTATATTCTCTGTTTGACACTTTAGGTTCTGTATGAATGACAACATTTTTCCCCTATTACTAGAAGATCTTCTTTGACAGTGAAAAAAAAAAAAGCATTTGATGAAGAAAAAAAATCTGTACACTTTGTAAGCCATGAAAGAAGATCCAGATGGTAAATGACACTGAGTGTTTTATCAGCAGACTGCTTTTTCTCTGAGTGGAGGCCAATAAAATGTACTTGGAGAGTTCTAGGCATTAAGGGAGAAAGGGCTGGGAAGGCAGACTGCCAGTGCGTGAGCACTGGAGGACGTTTCACCCAGAGCGGCTCATCAGTGAAGAACTATTTGATGGCCGCCTCATAAATGCTAATCATTGCTTTAAATATTGGAAATATACTGAGCACAAAATAAAATCAATAGGTTAAAATGCAATTGCCTAAAAGAGATTTAAAAAGCATTTAGAAAAAGTTATTCTATTGCAGATATGTATGACATTTCAGATGACAATGCAGAAATTTCCTGAGGGAGCTTTATGTTTTCATCATTATCCACTTTAATCCCCAGTCTTCATTTTTTTAAAAAAATTAATAGAAGACGATTTTATTTTTATTGCCTCTTGGGAATTGTTTTCTGTCACTTATTAGCTGCATAAACTTCACAAACTATGGGAATTCCAATCATCATCTCCATTCTCACATGGCCTTTTTTTCTTTTATCATTGTTGAGTTACAGTTGTCTCACATTTTTCCCCATTGCTAATCCCTACCCCGTCCCCACCCCCAACTCTTATAGTCAATTCCCCATTGTCCGTGCCCATGAGTCCTTTATTCATGTTACTTTGCTTGCCCCTTCCTTTTCTTTTCCCCGTTATACCTCTCCCTCTGGTCACTGTCAGTTTGTTCTTTATTTCTAAGTCTCTGGTTTTATTGCGCTCATTTGTTTGTTTGGTTGATTAGGTTCCACTTACAAATGAGATCATATGGCATTTGTCTGTCACTGCCTGGCTTATTTCACTTAGCATAACGCTCTCCAGTTCCATCCATGCTGTCACGAAGGGTAGGAGTTCCTTCTTTCTTTCTGCTGCCTAGTATTCTGTTGTGTAAATGTATCACAGTTTTTTGATCCACTCATTTACTGATGGGCACTTAGGCTGTTTCCAGCACTTGGTTATTGTAAATATCACCGCTATGAACATTGGGGTACATAGGTTCTTTTGAATTGGTGAGTCAGGATTCTTAGGGAATAGTCCCAGCAGTGGGATCACTGGATCAAAAAGCAGTTCCATCTTTAGTTTTCTGAGGAAATTCCATACTATTTTCCACAGTGGCTGCACCAGTCTGCAATCCCACCAATGCACACTAGGGTTCCCTTTTCTCCACAACCTCGCCAGCACTTGTTTGTTGATTTATAAATGATGGCCATAATGATAGGTGTGAAGTGGTATCTCATTGTGTGTGTTTTTTTTTAAGATTTTATTTATTTTAGAGAGGAAAGGCAGGGAGAAAGAGAGAGAGAGAGAAACACCAATGTGCGGTTGCTGGGGGTCATGGCCTGCAACCTAGGCATGTACCCTGACTGGGAATCGAACCTGCGACACTTTGGTTCGCAGCCCGCGCCCAATCCACTGAGCTACGGCAGCCAGGGCTCATTGTGGTTTTTATTTGCATCTATCTAATGACTAGTAACTTTGAACATCCTTTCATATGTCTCTGAGCCCTCCATATATCCTCCTTGGAGAAGTGTCTGCCCAGGTCTTTTATCTTTTTTCAATTGGGTTGTTTGTCTTCTTGGGTTAAAGTGGTGTGAATTCTTTTTATATATTTTGAGATCAAACCCTTGTTCGAGGTATCATCAGCAAATATGTTTTCCCATACGGTTGGACCCCTTTCCATTTTACCAATGTTTTCTTTAGCCTTCTTATGAGAACACTAGTCAGCAATTTAAGGCCCACCCTAAACCAGTATGACCTCACGTGAACTACTGTATTTCACCGTGTATAATGCGTACTTTTTTGCCCAAATTTTTGAGGGAAAAATAAGAATGCAAATTATACATGGGTAGTACAAATTCTGTATCT
The DNA here is from genome assembly GCF_019186645.2 of Phyllostomus hastatus. Taxonomy (NCBI): domain Eukaryota; kingdom Metazoa; phylum Chordata; class Mammalia; order Chiroptera; family Phyllostomidae; genus Phyllostomus; species Phyllostomus hastatus. The sequence goes on along the minus strand of NW_025333709.1, from coordinate 26,868,810 downwards.
ATATAAACCTTTTTAAAATCTTTTATTTATTCTTATGCATTAAAAATGTAACTGTAAGAAGCAATAACAACATCTGTATACAAAATAATACCCTGGAAGATGATCATTGATTTTGTTTCTAAATACAAATAAATAAAAAATTGAATTGAAAAATTAAAACAAAAGATTTTTCCCCTGAAAGTTGGGACCAAAAACATGGGTGTGCATTACACATGGGAGTGCACTGTACACAGCAAAATATGGCAATTACATTTGCAAAGATTATTTTTCCAAATAACTCACTTGGGTGGACATAAATCTGGAAAAACAATATTGGACCCAGCATACTGTCTCACTACATTTTAAATTATACAAGGACAGAAATAGAATAGGGTTTTGGTCAATGTGGCATTTCTATTACCGATCTATATGGGTACTCAATAAATATACTATAAACAATGACACGCATGCCAACTTTGATAACAAATATGTTGTGGTATTTGTGGTATTAGTAAATAGGCAGAATATAAATCTTACAGTAAATCATTTCTAACTGATAAAACTTACTGACTAGCTTCACTCTAACTCTCGGTCATTTTGTAACTGGACCCTAAAGAGGTGGAGGGAGACAAAAATAAATTTCTTTTTTCTAAAAGGGAAAAGGCAATGTGTTTGTCTAATCTCCCTAGAACAACAACTTCCTAAGCTAATATCTTATGCAGATGGAGAGACCATTACAGTCACTGTCTATGAAGTATGTAGCGTGGGGACCTCCCTCTTCCCATCATACGAGAATGCCACTCAGAAAGTGCCCTCACCAGGCACTGGATCGGCTAGCACCTTGATCTTGGACTTACTAGTGTTCAGAATTATGAAAAACACATTTCTGTTTAAGCCACCAGCATATAGCAGGCCGAACTGACTAAAACAACTGTACAAAGGCCTTTTCCCCCTTCACTAAGACATTAAGGAGGTAAGTAACTGTAGGTCCTTAATCTTGGTGTTCTAGTAGTTTTCATAAACATTAGATGTTTTGTGCCAAAAACATGGGTATAACCAATTGACTTTTCATGATTAATTTAAAAGAATATATTTTTACTTTGACTCATAAACTCTTTTCAAGCTTTATTTTCTGCCTACAATTGTTTTGGTTCAACAACTAAATTCTATTTACATTGAATATATGACTACTGATGTCTCTGAACATACCTTGGGAAGTCTGAAATAACTTTTTATAATCTATTGTAGTGATGCCATCCTTATGACATAGTTTCTAGTGGTACAAACTCATTCTTTGTAAAGAGTTCATTAGGTTTGAATATAAGTGGGATGTCCTGGATTAGAAAATAATGCAATGCTATTTTATTGCTTCCCATCTGTCAAATGTTTTAATGAACAATTATTCTAAGAGAGGCCGTGACACATAATGGACTCTACCTGTAGCTGCACTTTTACATTTGCTATTATGATGATTGTCACAGTCCTTGAATATAAAAAGAGAACTTTCATGTTGGTTGCCAAAAATCCTATGCAAATTTCTACAGAGAGGGAAAAATATCTGCTGTTTTAAATGGGTCTAGTATTACACAGTTGATGTAAAATTAAATTCTGAGAGACATAGCAGTGTAGTCTTATTGGCTAATGCATCCCCTTGAATCAAAGTCAATTTCTTTTGGTCTTGAATTCTATTAAAAGTTCCATTAATTACAAATTGTCATGTCACATAAAACACCCCTGATGTGTGGTGGTGGAGACATAGCTCTGGAATGTGCAGTTTTGTATTTAACCTACTTCAAAATATAAAGAAAAGAGACAGGTTTTGGTTATCTTCATTGATGATATTTTATTGTAAACCAGAAATTTTTTAAAAAAGAACAAAAATGACATAAAAGCCAGTATAAAAGGAGAAATAGAACATTAAAAAAAGCGACAGAACTTTTAGGAGAAATATACATGATTAGCCTAATTAGTAATCAGAAAAAGTAAAACTAAAACAACCAGATAGGACTTCTTACCTATCAGACTGGCAAGTACATAAAAATTTATAAAAAGGATGATAATATCAATTGTTGGTGAGGCTGTGGGATAATAAGAATTCTTATGCAGTATTGGTATGACTATAATGGAGTGAAGACATTTTATAATGAAACCTAGCAATATTTAGGGAAATTCTGTAAGTGTAAATACTACCATTCACCGAACCTGCTCCTGGGAATGGGTATCAGAGGGAATTTTGCCCAGGTTTAGAAGAGAGCTCATGTGTGGCTACCACCTTCATGACATGTCAGTAGTTGAGATTCAAAACCATCTAGGTATCTAGCAACAGACAAGTGGATGAATAAAATTGGGTACATTGAGTAGATGTAGGAGAAACTATGTGAAATAGTCAAATATGAAACAAGAGTCCAGATTTAACAATTTACCTTTTTTATTATTGTTTTCCAAAAAGTTGAAGCTGAAAATACTGTTTGGCTCTTCAAATGTTGTTTAATGTCATAAAGGACAGGTATATTGAAATTAATAAAACACTTTTTTTCCTTTCAGTGGAGCAAATGTCTTTCAATATTTTGAAGTTCCATATCCAATTTCACCAAAATAAAAATTTCCAAAGGTGTAACATATGACATTGCTATGAAATGTACTTTTTGATTGAATCTAAAAATTATTTCATAGGTGGTGGACCCATTTTGATGACTGATCTGCTGTACCAAGAAACAAATTTAGAAACAGCACATGTTCATTCATTTTAGTCCTATATAAAAGGTGAATTTGGATACTGAAATAAATTTACCTGAAATACAAAATACTTAAGTGGCTTTTCTCAAATGCATTTATATTATCCACTGGACCAAAACCCCCAAGTTATGTATCCCGTAGACTGTGCAGGTTCAGTGATCAAGAAGCTGTATATAGCAGTGGAACTTGCATATACAAGGTGGCCAATTTCACACTTGCACAACTTCATTGTAAAAAAAAAAACATTTGTCTCTATCTGTTCAATACTTCATCCCTCTGCCATGTCATACTAGCCAGAGAAAGCTATTCAACACATAGAATGCAGTATGCCATATATTATTATTCCAAGGTAACTCCAGTATGGTATAGGACCAAACAAAATTGGGAAGTAGAAAATGATCTCTTCTTTCAAATTTTTCTCCTCTTCCTACATTCAGATGCTAACAACATCTCCCATCCATTCACTTGCCCTGTTTATTCTCTTTATTTGGTGTCTTTGATGCATCGCACTTAAAATTAAAAAAAAAAAAACTTTAGGCCTCAGTAAATCAAGTAGGAAGGCTTGCAGTAAATAAGTTGATATTTCTACTTAAGTACAGGTCCCAAGACACATGACTATATGTAGGTTCCAGGAGGAATTCAAGATGTGATGGTGAGTGGGTCTAACGAGATTGATGACTTCTAATAGGTGGTCACAGGGTGGATCATTAGGTCCCAGATAGTCCAGCCAAGAAAAAAATGAGTATGCACCATGAGTTGAAAGACCATAGTAATGGCAAATTCAGGAGTAGGGGATATACACAGGCCCCAGCTCAGCAAGCTAGCAGTCAATTTTTAAAAATGTCTGAGAAACAGGGTCCAAGTCATAAAGCTACAGATCAGTGGGGAATTCCAGCCCCGTGGAGTTGAGGAATAAGGAAACAGGAGAATCTTACAGTAGGACTAGCCGAAACAAAGCAAGATAAAAATCAACTGGGCCTGTAAATGTTCAGAAATATTAGGACTGAGTATCATCACTGAAAACCAACTTTTTTATCCGGTAAACACAAAATACATAGTGTGGAATACATACTGTTGCTATGGAATTTACTGCATTATTGAATGTATAAACTCTGCTGTATAAAGCTTGACAGGGGCAAATGTCACTAGACCTGCTAGAGTATTTGATATTAGCAATCAGAAATGTGACAAAAGGAGGCATAATCTAGAAGGTTAACTACCTGGTGTGACACTTGAAATATTGATTGAAGTTTTTGCTTTCCACATTAATCCAAGGCCATGATTACTTCCAAAGTGCTGATTATCTTGAATTTTCATTTCTGGGTCAAGGAGGCCAGTTATGTGGACTACCAATCAGCCAGAGCTTCAAAACCAATAACCGATGAGCTGTTACAAGAAGATATATTTGCATTTTATTAAGAGAATATTCAGTACTATAGGAAATTAATCTTAAAGTTAGAAATATAAGGAAGTGATGAAGATATTTATGGGCATGAAATCTTATCAAGGACCCAATAAGTATGTAGCATAGATAACCATCTTATTATCCTCTGTGTAAAGTTAAGATTATCACATATCAATATATGAGGTCTGTCTGGAAAAGGTCCAGCTATTGTTAATATAATGAGAACCATTTGTAGGACATTGATATAATCTGGCAGCCAAGGAAAGTGGACTGGAATGCACACGCATGAGCAATGATGACTTCACTGTACTAGTCAGTGGGGGTGGTAGATGCATTGAGTGAACCTGTGTACTGTGTGGCTGTCGCATTCAAAATGACTGAGTGAGTAGAGCAATGAATCATCATCAAATTTGCCTTAGGTTTGAACCTCCCTCTTGGAAACTGTTGGGATGATTTAGAAGGATTTGGGAATGATACTACTGGGCAAGTGGTGATTGGCAGCTTCAGCACAGCAATGCCTCCACTCATGCATCACATCTAGTGCAGAGACTTTGGGTGAAACATCAAATCACCCAGGTGACTTAGCCCCATTACAATCCAGATTTGGTGCCCTGTGACTTCTGGCTTTTTGCAAAATTAAAATCACTTTTGAAAGGGAAGAGGTTTCAGACCATCAATAAGATTCAGGAAAATGCAAGGGGATAGCTGATGGCTATTTCAACAAAAGATTTTGCAGAGTGTTTTGAATAGTGGACAAGACACTGAGAGAACTGTGTGAGGTCCCAAGGTGCCTACTTTGAAAGGTACTGAGACGTCATTGTCCTATGTACAATGTTTCTTGTCTCTTGTATCTTAAATAAATGTCTCAGAGCACATGGCTGGATGCTTTCTGGACAGACCTTGTATAAACAAGAACAAACAGAATGGAAGCTTTCACTCATTTTATCACAAATAAAAAAAAATTAATATAAACTCTTCACCTCAATTTATATTAGGGTAGCTCAGATGTCACGTATCAGGGTTTTTTTCCCCTGACTTCTGACATAAATTAATTGCTTTCTAAGTTTTGTACCTATAATTATAATATTTGTATAGTATCCCATTATAAGTATGGCTGCACCACAAGCCATGAGATTATTGTTAGCTATGAAAAGTTGGTGCAATTTGTCTTGACTGCCCTAATTAGTGGTGTGCTAGCATTCCTTCTGCAAAGGAAGCAAACTCTGATTTACGGGATTTGTCAAGTTCTGGATCATATTGAGTGCTTCGCATGTGCTAAGCATCATGCCTTGCATATATCATTTATTCAATAAGTACCCAAGCTGCATGTACTGAGCTCTGTTTAGTTTACTAATGAACTTAAATCCCAAGGAAAAATACACTTCAGAAAAGTCTGAATAAGCAGAAGTTAAGAAAACATTCAGAGGCAGTATAGTACTATTAAAGCTACACAAAATATCTCCACACTTCAACTGCCTTGATTTAAGTATGGGTTCAAATATTTAGGACTATGTGATCTTTGCAAAAGGGTTTGTAATGAGGATATATGTTGCTTTTCTAACACAGCATTGCTGTGGGGACTGAATGTGTTTATGTACTTGAGTATCTAGCACAGTACCTAACACATAGTAAGCAATATATATCTGTTAATTAATTTACTTGACTTTAATATTGTAATTAGGGAGACATCTCGAAATCATACATAGTAGAGATGCCCTGTTTTAATTACAAGAGGTTTGCAATCACTGGTTAGCAGGGATAGTGATTTCAAGAAAAGCCCCTTTCTAAGAAGTTGGGCAATACATATTTTAGGAAAGTGTTTAAACAGAATCATGAAAAAAAATTTAAAGGTAGAATATAGATTCTGCTGCTACATTAAAGACAACAAATAATAGACACATGCATAAGAAGAAAGTTTTTTTTTGTATCTGAGACCCTCCGTTTATGCAATTCAGGGCTTATTTAATGGGGCCCTGACTGCATTCTATTTTCTGCCATTTTTAAAATATTGCCCCTATTGACATGGTCTATGATGGCTTACTACCAAATCTAGAACAGAGATACTACAGAGAGTCAAGTAAAGAGCAAAAATAAGGCAAGATAGAGAAGGTGCATAAATTGGCTTCACTCCCATCTCATTGGTGAAAATGAATTTATATGGATATTTCTTCGGTGGCAAAGTAATCTGAGATACACAGGCTTTATCCTGGGGCAGTGGTGTTCAGCTAAAATACAAGGCTTCTCTTATTAAGAAAAGGAGAGTGAATATGAAGGACAAAAGTCTTTGCCAGATGAGTCAATCAGTGATGCCTTCCTTTTGCTCATGGGCAGGCAGATCAGGTGGGGGTTCATGAGAGGTGAAAGCAGATGCTATCCTCTGGAAGATGATCCAGATGCACACTAATAGCCTAATTCCTGTCTTTCTTTTTCCGAATGACCTTCAGCACCGTGGCAATCTCTAATTATACTGTTTTGGATACTGTAATTATTTTGCCATGGTTGCTATTGCCCCTTTAAATGCAATGTACACATCCTGGGTTAGTAATGTAGCTAAACCCATTCAGGTGAAATAGGAGCTCTCACCCCTCAGAAAGTAATGAACCTTATCATAGGCATAAGCCAGCTGATTCAGGCACATTAGCTATTAGCAGATGTTCTTTTGGCTGCGAGATTGACGGCTCTCCTTGATTCTCCTCATCCTAATTTTTTTAACAATGCCTGAAGATCATTGTCTCCAAGGATACACTACAAATATGGAAACCAGATTCACAGAAATGCATCAGTAAAATGTATGCATTTTTTGTAGTGATATTAGAGGTATAATGTGCAAATTTTGGAACACATGGCTGGGGGCAAGGTTTCATGGTATTACTTGAATTTAAGATATTTAAATCACAGGTATCCTGCCTCAGAATTTTTTGTCATAATTTTGTTCTTTGAAAGAACGGAAGAAAAAACTAAATCTTAATTAGTAATTTATTTTTACTCTGTTGTGTTTTGTTCTAAAGTTTCTTAACCTTGTTGCTTTTTAACCCAAGCTCTGTCAAAGAATGTCTTTGAAAATAACCACCCCATCTAATTAATAAGTAATATCCTTAAGTGTGGAACATGTTTACAATTAAACAATTATTTCAAAAACAAGCTGTTAGCCATGTGGATCACATAATGAATGAGATTTAATTGTTCTAAAAAACTCCAATAATTTTATTTTGATTCCTAATTCTACAAATCTCACTACTTTTCATATGCTCTAAGGATAATGATATCATGTTTTGAGACTATAGGTAAACTGAAGACAAAATGACCTAATTTTTTTTCCACCCGCCATACCCAATCCTCTTGTATGTAACCACTGAGAGTTATAAAGAAAGAGCATGTGCTTTAGAATCAGATTTGGAGTTTGACTCTTGACCTTACTCGTCCACAGCTGCGTGAACTTGCCTCTCACCTTTGATCTGCACGCACTTCCTCCAGGCCTCCTTCCGACAGACTCACTGGGGAGTGAATCTGGTTTCTCTTTGTGTTCAGGCAGTTAATGGTGGACGCCTTCAGAAGCAGGGGCAGATCATGTTCTCTGGGTCCTGAAACTTTGCGTACCCCCTTGTAGGAAAAAAAATACAGAATTATACCTATAAAACTAGGTAGGAAAGTAAATATTTATTTATATTGAGTAAAGAAAGTACAACAAATTGTATATTTTGGGAATACAAAGAACACACTTTTTAAAATTTTTTAAAAATTTCTTTTTAGAGAGGGGAAGGGAGGGGGAGAGAGACGGAGGGATACTTCAATGTGTGGTTGCGTCTGGTGTGCCCCTTGCTAGGAACCTGGCCTGCAACCCAGGCATGTGTCCTGATTGGGAATCGAACTGGTGACACTTTGGTTTGCAGGATGGCACTCAATCCATTGAGCCACACCAACCTGGACCAAATTCTTAAAGAAATGTTCAAGATAAATATCATAAACAAAAAATCCCTCCAAATGATATTTATCATAACATACTGAGGAAAATTTATCATAAACCCGAACTCATGGAAATATACTCTGGCAATGTTATCACACTAAAAGGGTCTGTTTGCCTGCATCCATCAAAGTCCAATCAAACAGGAGCAGGAGTTTGTTGCCAAAAAAGTTAAGAGTTTACTATTCGAGGAAATAGCACCAAGCCAGGAGTCACAGGTAAGGTAATTCTCTAAGACCTGGCTCCCCCATGGCTTCCAGGGGCTGGTTCTATAGGGGAAAGGCATTAATCACGGTTGGTAAACGAGCTGGGCTCCTGAACTCCAGGCATTAGTTGGGCCAGGGCAGGGGATCATGGATCATTGTATCAGGGCCTGATGTCAGCACTGACTTTGTTTGGTTCCGTGAACGTGTAGGCCACAGGGTCTTCCGCTTTCATGGCCTGGGGCTGACACAGCTGAAGTCCAGGTGTTATCTTTAACCTGCCCCAAACTCTGTTTCTGGTGTCAACATACCTGAGGCTTGGTTCTGAAGACAGCTTAATGCTGACAAGAATCTGATATCCTAAGGGCTTAATGATTAGGAAAGGGCTGGAGAAAGAGAAGGAGATAGGGTCCTGTTAAAGAAATGGAGTTTAAGTGCATTAAGTGTAACAGCAGCTGACACAGACTGAACTCTTCTGTATGAGAACCAGCTCTCATCCGTATGAGAACCAATAGCTGGCAGACCAGCACCACTCCATAACCCACTGAGTTAACAACACTGTATCGCAACATTTTACTCTGCTTGTATCTCTTTCTGGTTCAAGATATCTTTGCACCTGAGCTGTGTTAAACAAAGACTTCCATGGTCAAAAGCTTTTCCAAAAGAAAGAATTTATTGAGCTGTATGGTGGCCAGAAAAAGGACCTGGCCCTGGGGCGTGTGGGCTAAACCACCACTAGCAGGGCTGGGTGGAGAAGGTGGCATGTCCAGCACTGGAGATGGCAGGCTCCTTTACATCAGGCCTTGGGAAAGACAGGTGTAAATATGTTACCCGATAGCCAGTGGGGTCCTGCTGCCAGCTGCCCCCCTCTAGGCAAAATTCTGGAAGCGAAGATTTGGTGATAAAGGAAAGGAGTCTTTGTTCAAAAGCTACACAATTTTGGAATAAGAGCTTTTTACACACGTTTTAAATCTATCACTTAAGCCTAAGGTAAAAATCAATTAAAGGTAAAAATCTTTAGCTCTTTAATTACAGCTTTAATCACTCAAGCCTATCAATTAAGGTTAAAATCTTTAATTCCTTAGTTCCTGTATCATTCCCCCTGTTAGTTTTTAATTATTTTATCTCTCTTCTTACTGTTGTTCAATTACAGTTATCCCAATTTTCCCTGGTTGCTGTCATCTGCCCTTACCCCAGCCCCAGCCCCCTGCTCCTTCCGTCAGTCCCCCACTAGACTGACTGGTCCCCACCCCGCTGTCCACTACCAGGGGTCTTTTTTCTTTACCATGGGTCTTGTATGCATGCTCCTTGATTAGACCCTTCCTGTTCTTTCCCTGTTATCCTCCTCCCCTCTCCCCTCTGGTCACTGTCTGTGTGTTCTCTATTTCAGTGTCTCTGGTTCTATTTTGCTCATTTGTTTGTTTTGTTCTTTAAGTTCCACTTAGTGGTGAGATCATATAATGTTAGTCTTTCTCCTTATTTCTATAGGATTGGTTTAGAAACTTAAACAATATAAGATACAAAAGCTACACAATTTAGGGGAATGGCAGGTTTCTCCCTCAGAGCCTGGCCCCTCTAGGACACCCAAAGAAGAACAACCACACACCACCCTCTGCAAGGCCAGCCCGACCCTAGGCTGCACTGGGAATTCCTTCTGTTGTTCAAACTACTGTCCTTAGGGACACACAGGCAGCTGCAGCACCAAGACCCAGGCAACTTGGAGGAACAAAGCCAGTGAGCCAGTCTCTGCCCTCCTTTTCTTTTAAATCTTCTGGCCCATACTTCCATGTGCCCTAGAGGCATTCAGCTTCTCACCCAATCTTGTGCTAGCCCTAGGCTGTTTACCATTGCCTTGGGCAACCTCCTCCTATGGCCCTTCCCTGCTCCTCCCCATTGATCTGATCAGATCTCCCCAAGTCAAATACTTTTGAAAGAATTACAATGGCTATAGATAAAATAGGTGGGAGAAGGTGAAGCAGGGTTCATTCTGGGTTAGTTGTATAGTACATCAAAAAGTGTTTATTCTTTGGATTGGTTGTGGTCAGCAGTCTGGCAATTTATGCATAAGCAAGATGCAGTGGTTCCTAGTAATTGGCTATTCAGCTATTCTCTCTAGGCAAACTTGGAAATAGCCACCTAGAAGTTAATTCAAAACTTCAACATACACTCAGGACTGTAATCAGACTTTTTTTCCTTTTTGTTCCGGCAGTTGTTAACTGGTTAACTTCTCTTGTCCCCTCTGCTTTCCAATTTGCTATACTTTAATTCAGGACACCTCAGAATTTTTATTTTCTTGTCAACTCCTTTTCTCCCTCTTTTTTTTCTCTTTCTGTCTTTATTTCTTCATTTTTCACCCTTGGTTATTTTGTAGTAAAACTCTCCTGAAAAATTTACCCAAGCTCAGATTTCTCCTAAGTTACTTACCAGAAATAATTTGTGCCTTTATCAAATGCTGGCAGAATCTGTGCCTTATCAATATCCACATCACCTGATCGTAAATCAAGAAGGCTGCTAACAGGCTCAGCACAGTCAGCTCTCAGCACAGGTCCCACATTACACTACTTTATCTTCAGGCAGTAGAACAGGAACTCCCAGTATATTGTTGCACCTTTGCGAAAATTGCATGACCTAGCTTCTGACTCAGGTTTCTGACTCAGAATTAAGTTGGAGCCCTTGCAATCATTGTTCTAGTCCAAAGCTCGTTCTGACTATTTTCAGTGACAGACTAAACATGAAAGTCATGTTTAGTGTGAAATTATGTGTGTGTGTTTCCCTTCTAAACATTATACAGGGAAAACAGGAGCACAGAGAGCCCCCTGGTAGGTTTTAGCCTCTTAAAGATCAAGGTACGTATTTTTAATGAAAAAGGTTAGGTAGGGAGAAGAAAAGGGAAATCATCTTGAAGGGTAAAAAAGGAGTTTCATTTGAATGCATACAGGGAGTGTTGTCATGGCAACCCTACTTCATGTGTGAAAAAGAACATTTGTCCTGCCTGTTACTGGGAAGCCTGTCATGTGTTGGCAGCTGCAAAAGACCTGCTCTGATTACTGCGAAATTTTAATTTTCCAAAGGGTTTGAGTGTGGATGAATGGGTTAAGTAGTGATAAGGCATCCCACCAAAAGTTATAGTAATTATCTAAAACTCTGATACTAATGTCAGTATTATTTATTATTTTTCTAATTAGTGTCATTTTCTAAAATGCCTCTTGTAACTGCTGTAGAGACAAGAGAATGTTTGAGGACACAGAATCCCTTTAAAATCCCTTTATTCACTGTCATTTTTCTTAGGTCAACTAAACATTCTATATCATATCATACATGTATTGATATATGTATAACACTTATATCATATATACACTTATATCATATATAACACTTATATCATATATATCCAATTCATATCAAATTCTTTTGAATCTACTAGTATTTCCAGGCAACCATATCAAAGTTCTGATTTGTTGAATATAATGTTTTGAATATTTGTGGTGTGATGTATTTTATTATACAAAATCAATACAAATAACAGGAAGTAGACAGAGGTTTAGTCTTAAAGTCCACATCAGCCCACAATTGCAAGTTACTTTCTGCTTTGGGAGAAAACTATCAATGCCCAGTCAATTTTGTTAATAAAAGTCTGATGGAATAATTATGTCTTGATAGGCAGCAAACACCATTCTCCATGTGAGATGCAATTTAGCACAGTTGAGACTGGGGCCTGTGGAGCCAGCTACCTCGGTGTCATCCTCGTTCTCCCAGTTACCAGGAGCGTAAGTGTGACCCTGGGCCAGTTCCTTAAACTCTCCTCCCGTTTTCTTCATCTTTAAAATCGACAGTGATACTCTAAGAGGTTGTCAGGGAGATCAAAAGTTTTAATGGAAGAAGGCAAGCTTTTTCTGTAAAGGACGAGAAAAGTAAATATGTTAGGCTTTGTCAGCCATATGGTTTCTGTGGCAACCAGTCAACTCCGTCATTGTTGTGTGGAAGTGGCAATAGACACAGGGAAATGAATGGATGTGGCTGTGTTCCAAATGAACTTTATTTACAAATAAACAGTGGGGCTGGAATTGGGCCATGAAATATAGTTTGCCAGCCCCTGATTTAATACATAAAGTACTCATATAATCCTTAACTCAGAATAATTACCAAATAAATGCTAACTATGCAAGTTACACTATGGATTTTGTTATTGGTTTCAGTTTAAAATGGAGGGAATATTTTTTTTTAATTTAATCTTTATTGTATTTTTCTTCCATTACCATTTAGGTAATTTTGCTGCCTACATTTTCTTCTATAATTTTTATAGTTTTAGGTCAAACATTTAAGTCTTTGATCCATTTTAATTTATTCTTGTGTGTGGAAAAGAGGTAGTCTAGTATCATATGTTTTTGTATTTATCTGTCCAATTTTCCCAACATCATTTATTGAATAAACTATGTTTAGCCTATTGTATGTACTTGCTTTATTTGTCACTACCATTGACAAATAAAACTAAACCCAAAATAGGAAATTGAAAAGTGCACAATGAAATTAATCTCGGATCAAGTATTTACGGAACATTGGAAATGTTTGTCCGGTATAGTGACGAATAGCTATTTCAAGGAGGTATTAAAGTTTGTCCAAGCCAGCCTTGGCCTGGCGCTCCACATAGAAGAGGATGTAGGCCTTTGCCTTCACGACGGTGTCCTCATCAGTCAGTGTCACAGTGCTGTCGTTGAAATGGAACCAGCGACCTTCATGCTTTGCGTATGCTGTGTAATGTCCAGAATATTGAATAATATTCAATATTGTTGAATATTAATTGATTATAAAGGTGTGCATTTATGTCTGGGTTCTTACCACCAAGGCTACTTTACCCAACAAGGAAGCATTTAAAATCGAATGGGAAATGAGGAGATTCCCAGACAAGAAAAAACTGAAAGAGTTTGTTATCACCAAACCAGCACTGCAACAAATGTTTAAGGGCTTGCTTTAAGAAGAAGAAGAGAAAGAAGAAAGAAAACAGATGAAAACACTAACAATAAAACACACTTACACACATATCTATCAATAATCATCTTAGGATTAAATGGCTTAAATGCCCCAACCAAAAAACCTGTGGTAGCTGATTGGATAAGGAAACAAGACCCATACACATGCTGCCTCTAAGAGACTCATCAATTTTGAAAGATGTGCAGGGACTAAAAGTAAAATGATGGAAAAGATATTTTATGCAAATGGAAAAGAAAAAAGTTGGGGTAGCAGTACTTATATCTGACAAATAGACTTTAAAACCAAGGCCATAGTAAGAGACAAAGAAGGACACTACATAACAATAAAGGGAGCATTTGAATTTATCAAAATATCCTCAATATTGGTAACTCAGCTGAGTCATAATGAATCCAGAAAGAAATTTTCAAGACATGCAAATGACTCAGAGTATTGAACTCCTCTGCAATAGATGATACTACTAAGGATATAATAGTGCGGAGATACTTCTATTGGAATAAGAGTGAGCAGCATAATCTACTCATTATAAAACAAAAGAAATGCATAATTAAAATGGGATGAGTAAAATTAGTTGCTCTGTAAAGAATTTTGAGGCACTTTTGTATTAAAGAAATAATTTTAAAGTGCAAGAGTAGGGTGGGCAACAGTGGACAATTTTACCAGCTGAATTAAGATAGAATTAAGAGAGGAAAAAGTGATATTTAAGAGAGAGAAGTATCTTCAAACTGTGATCACAACTAAGTATACAAAATAAGCTTTTAATGTCACTGATAATTCTACTGTATCTGCCTTTCCCAATCAAAATATAAAATCCACTTTCAATTTCAATGTATTAAACTTGAAATTGCAACCATAAAATGGCAGGTGGTAAAATTTCAAATGCTTGTTTCAATGGCACTAGTAATATTTCAGTTGGAAAGTTTCAAGAGTATAAGGACTAGGGTGCCATATTTTTTCTTCAGGAAGGAGAGATACAGATTGCTCCTCACTCAGGTAATATCCAGGCTGCCCTTGACCAAAAGAGTCATGAAATAACTGTTCAGTTCTCAAATGATTCAATTCTAAACCAACACAACCCTCCAGGTTTTACTTGCAAAACTACCCATCTGATGTATAAGTTGTATGACAAGAACAGTAATTTAACAAGAAAGTAAGAATAAGCACTGACTAGCATGCATCATTTTCTTTGGACAAAAAATTTATTGACCAATAAAAACCCCAAAAGAAACTTCTCAAATTTTAATACTACATTTTCTTTTCATTTGAAACTATTATTTCTCTGAATAATTTGGTTAGATAACCCTTGGTGTAACAGGGTGCAGCCAGGACAGGGGACCCCAAATAGGGATCTGGAATGGGGTCCAGAACTCAAGGTGTTCAGGAAATATTAGGATGTCCTCCCCCCTCCCCCCACAGGTGTGAGTTGGGGGAAGGGACACAAGGAGCAGGTCAATTGAGAGCTGTTTTGCATAGCAACAGCTTTGCAGCTAACCTCTGGAGTGGTCATTTAAGACTGCTATAACATTTAGCTGGTTATATAGATGTGTTAAATAGCTGTGGCCGTGCTCTGAGCCAGGGGAATAGAAGTAACTTCCCCACCAAGATGTAACTGGGGGTCAGGTCCCCCGAGTTACAGCACCTGTGTGGGAGCTTGGAGAAGACTGGCTCTATGACATGGGGCCACGCCTGCCCAGACCCACAATGGTAGCCCAGTGAAGCTGGAAGGATATGGGAGTGCTGGCAAGTGTGGCCAATTGTGGGAGGAGTCAGAAATGGGGCTGCAGAGGAGGATTGGCTTGGAGATTTAAACCCAGATGTAGCAGCCATTGGAGGGAGAGGATCACGTGGCTGGGGCCCTGGCAGGGAGAACCACACGGTTTTGGCAGAGTGAAGAAGGACCACTCTTCCAGCCGGCAGCTGGGGCAGTGAAGGAGAACCACGCGGCTTTGCCAGAGTGGGGACCCCCACAGCTTTAGAAGAGGGAACCGCCACCCGGCTTTAGCAGAGATCCCACCGACATAGCTGTTTGTGCTGCGAACCGAGGGAGGCCTACCAGCCGAGCACAGATTACTGGGAAGAACTGGGGGCTGCCTGAGCCACGGACTTCTATTTCTTTTCCTGAGATATGGTACCGCAGACTGGGCAAAGGGGGGAAGGAAGGACTGTGTGTGTTTATGGGTGTTTTAAGGGACTTTGGGATTTTGATGAAGACATTAGGTCACTGCTTTAAGTCTGTATAGCATTAAATAAACATTTCCCTTCCTTTTCATGAATCTCTGGCATTGAGAGACGTCTTTCCTCTGGTGGCAGACATAACGAACCTGGGGGGTTTCTTTTAGGTGATAGTATATTGCCCTGGGCCCCTCTGTTGTTCTGGAACACTGGGATCCTACATTGAAATTGCTTTAACTAGTAAGGGAAATAAACAGTAACTCTTTGGGTTTGCAGATTTATACTGAACTCACACCATGAACGCACACAGCCTGAAGGTTGGAGGTTGAGCTTTCTAGAAACTTTTTTGTCCTATATTCTACAAATGTTCAGTGATGCTCAGTTATAGTAACCATCATGTCATTCAAGATAAGTAAGTTTAGAGCTGCCTTTGAACACCTAAATCAATCTTATGTTAGATTTTTGGTTATCAAAGTAATCATGAGCTATAAAGTGAAAAGTCCATATCATTTCATTATTTAGGTTCTATAACATAACAGTTCGATAACCAAAAGACATGGATCACAAAAAAAAAACATATAAGTATACACACAAACACAATTTATTTATTTAATTTTGTGAATTCATGTCTTGTTTTTCTTTGGGACAGACCCTTTTATGATGGTTTTAGTGATAGACCCCTTCTGATGTCGGGCAGCACCTGGGGAAACCAAGACAGACCACTACCCAGTATAGGCCCTTCTCCCAGAACATGACAAGGGGTCAGTGAAGGTCAAGTCTGTGATGTTTCATCCAAGACAAAGAAGGGGAGGGATAGAGCTTGCGGTCTTGTTTTCTATTCTAACTTTTCTGCTTCACTTTGACTCACAACACTACCGCCGTTTGGAAAATAATGCATGTAGATGCACTTTTAGTTATTTATTCCTAGAAGCTGTCAACAAACAGTTTAATGCCTACCATGTGCCAGGCACTTGTTATTTTGCCTTAATAAATATTTAAATAAATCTCTTAATTATTAAAGAGCCCATAGAGTCTTCTACTTTTCCCGGGGCATTAAAGCAACTATTACAAGCTGTTACTGCTTATAAGTAACTGTCTTGGCTTCTGAAACTGATGGACTTCATTGGCAAACTAAGTAGTCCTGACTGAAATTAGAAAATTAAACAGAAATAATTGTCACAGTTGGCTCACATACAGTTTTGGCATCAATGTAGCATCAAGGTCTAGGACAAAATGAAAGATTTCCAGTCTTTTATATAGCTGTGAGGTTTGAACTACCAGGCTTTGCATATTAATATGAAGCCCCAAACAAGGTTAAAGATAAGGTTGTACTTGTAACAGAGAAGAAGTAAATGGGATTATATTCAGTTTTACTTACAAAGATATAAAGAGGGCAAAGTTGGAACAGGGTATTTTAAATTGGTTCATAAGGAAATTGAGGTAAGCAGACTTGGAAATAATCCAACGAACATTACTTAGCACACTGTCTTGTTTATTATTGATTCCAGATGAACTTCCATATCAATACTGAGTGTGACCCGTGCATCCTCACATATTGCTTTACTTGATCTTCACAAAAATCTTAAGATGATTTTAGCTAGTGTGATCTCCATTTTATGGGTGAGAGAACTAACATTTACAAAAGTTCATATATTGAGTTTTTAATGGCAAGAAGTTATGTGGCATATGGAACAGGTAAGCATACAAAACACAGATGAAAAGGGGACACATACTAAACCTGAGAGGCGCAGGGGAGACCCATCTGCCAGTCTTACAAATCAAAAGACCTGAAGCAACCACATAGGATGGTCTGAAATTAAAATCTTAAAAGCAAGTCATAGTGGGTAGTCATGTCTGACAATGGTATCTTCCGACAAAAGTCAGTGTTACCTTAATTGAGTCTATCTACTGTCTTAATGCTATCAGGCTAATTTGCTTTTTTCCAGACCCCTCACCATACCAGAGCTGAGACCACAAGACCCCCACTGTTAATTTTATCATGTTAATTGTCA
Organism: Phyllostomus hastatus; assembly: GCF_019186645.2. Lineage (NCBI taxonomy): Eukaryota > Metazoa > Chordata > Mammalia > Chiroptera > Phyllostomidae > Phyllostomus > Phyllostomus hastatus. Next base: position 26,851,356 of record NW_025333709.1, on the reverse strand, counting down.
ACTGCCAAGTGTCCTGTACCCACAAGTGTAAAAGAAGCATGTGTCTGTTCCTTTACTTTTTATTCAATAGCACAGATTTCCCTGCTTTGCTTTTTCCTCACCTGCCTTCCTAATCTATCACCAATGAATTTCAGGTAACCCCTTATGCCTCCTCCTTTGATTCTAATGTATAAAATTAGGTGCAAAACTGTCATTCTCTGGAGCATTTTCTTAATCCATTAAGATTTTGCTTCCTCGCAATTGTCATCAATTTGGCTCAGATAAACTCATAAAGACTCTGTACAGGTTTAAGTGTTTCTTCCATTGACAAAAATATAAATTAAGCCCTGGCTGGCATAGCTCAGTGGATTGAGCGCGGGCTATGAACCAAAGTGTCACAGGTTCGATTCCCAGTCAGGGTACATGCTTGGGTTGCAGGCCATGACCCCCAGCAATTGATGTTTCTCTCTCTCTCTCTATTTCCCTCCCTTCCTTCTCTAAAAAGAAATAAATAAAATCTTTAAAAATGTATATAAATTAAAATGCATTTACTCATCATCTTCCACATTCAGATGCTCAGATTTAAACCTACTCCTGCAGGAATGGGGCTGCACCTGTATCTGCTCTCCTTTCTTCAGAGATTTTATATTTCCTGCCTACTGGGAGATCTGGCCTCTTCTGAGCTCTGTTCCTTTTGGGTTCTGCTAGATATTCATACAGGTGGCAGCCATGATCTTTCACTATTTTAATCACAGAGAAGAGAGTTCATAACTTCCATATTCTATTTGATAGAAGGCAGCTGTTAAGTCCAACCCACACTCCAGGGGAGGATATTTTATATGGGTATAAATACCTTCTGACATGGGACATGAAGACCATGTTAAAGGTTGTCTACTGCATCCCCAGCCCAGACAAGCACAGGACTGCAGGTCCATTTCCTCCATTTGGGAAAGGCAAGCTCAAGATGAAGCAGAGAGTGGAGATGGGAGGAGTAGCACTGTGTGGAAGGTCAAAATTCCCTAAGAAAAAGGCCTGATTCCTCTGACAAAGAAGAAATGGCCTTTGTGCAAATACCTTTGTTTCAGAACAATAACAACCTTTCTCAGACTATACCAGCCAGCAGGAGCCCTGGAGGTCTCATTTTTCATAGGCTATCAAAGTTTTTATCATGACTCTTAATCTGGAGTGATCAGACATTCAAGGGTTGTGAGGCCCAAACGGAAATAATCTCCCAGCCTTTGAAGTTACATTGCTAAAAGCTGATCACACTATTTCCAGAAAAGCTTTAGTGCCTAAATTTAAACACTAGGTGAATCAATCTGTTTTTAACTTGAGGCATCCAGGTTTCACCTAAGTTAGAGGACAGCCTTATCAATGAAGTACATATTCCACTCAAAAAGTTCCAGACATGAAAGGTGAGGCAAGATTCCCCTGTGGGGGAATTTCGTGGGACCACTACCAGTACTTTTCTTATTAACTCTATGAATTTTTATTTGCTGTGGATTTTGAAGTGGGTTTCATGACATAAAGAATTTGCAAATTACCCAGTTCTTTTCCCAAGTTTCAGCTGACTCTCATTACCTACAATTCTTGGTTCTAAAGAATTATCCATATTCTCAGCTATTTAGGTTTAGGTTTAGGTTAATGAAAGCAAGTCTGAGCAAAGGAGGGGAAAAAAGGGAGACAAGGAGGAGAAAAAAAAAAGCTTTAAAATGAAAGAAAAGAAAAAGCCCAACCTCCACTAATAATGTATCTACATTGTCTTTTGAAAACCAAAGGGATGCCATAAATCTCTTTTTAAATAAAATATCCCACAAAGTAGCATATTTTCTAGTAACAGCCATATCTACACAAATGATACCTGTGCATGAAATGTCCCTTTTCCACTTTTTCACACAGCAAAATCCTGCCTTTAAAGCCAAAGTCAAATACCATCTGCTCTAAGGGATTTTCAGTAACAGCATCCTCTATCCCCAAACTTAGCAGGTTCTAATGTCCCCCCTTCTGTCAAAGCTAGCTCCAAAGTTCCTCCATTGACACAAAATTATCTCTCCTTGCAGTCTGTTCTTTTCTCCTCACTTTTTCCTCTAGGGATTAAAAATAAATTTAAAGGAGACTTAATTTGAAGAATAGTAACATGTTAGAACTTGTGATTTAATTGGCAATATGCTGCTTATTTATTAGTTTGTTTAAAATCTTATGATTCAGGAAATATTAATTTATTTAGCTTTTTGTTTCTGTCTTTGTTATTATTTTTCAGATGTGAAGAGCTCAGAAGGGTTAAGAAACTTCTGCAAGTCACAAAGCGAGGCAGTTGGGTGCCCGGATTCAATCTTAGCCAATGTTATTCAAATGGTAATGGCATAAAGTTTTATTAATGTATCAATATTCACTGAGGGCATGGAACCAGTCTGTATCATTTTCCCAGATGTTAAATAGTATGAACTATTTAAAGAGCATGAAAATTTTAGTTATGCATGCATAAAATGGGCTTATATAAATGTTGCTCATTTCCCTAAAAAATAATTGCAAAACTAAGCAGTGATATATAGTTTGTAAGCACAGGTCCTGGGTCTCATGCATTCCTGTGTTTCTAGCACTAATAGAGGTACAATTCTGTGCTCAGAAGCTCAGATTTTGTTGAATACACTCATGAAAATAGTTTTATATGCATACCAACAACCGGATTTTAAAATTAAAATGGTTTTATATATATATATATATATATATATATATATATATATATATATATCTTTTTTTAAAAACTAGGCAACACATGGTGAATATTTTTATCATGTCATTATACATGATCTTTAGAACAACATACTATTTCACATGATACATCATATTTAATTTACTGTAGCTATTTTCATATTGTGGTGTATTTCATATTATGGTGTAAATACACCACAATATAAAATTATGTAATTGTGAAAGTTATGTAATTCTCATAAGTAATTTACATAATTTTCATTAGTAAAATATTGTCAAAAACAAAATCAAGCTGAGTACATGTAAATGTCATATTGGCTCATCAAATTTCACAAAAAGAAAGTAGCTCCTCTAAGCTGTAGGGAAAGAAAAGGTTTTTATAGATGGAAAGCAGGGCAGAAAAAAGGAAATTTTTAGCAAAGAATGAGTAGTTTCAGGAAAGGTTGCCCTGCTAAGAGAACAAAGGTATCTATGAGGAGGGTTACCTCACTGGTATTCACCAAATAATTCCAGGCTGACTGGGTAAAGGCTACATTACAAGGAGAAGCTGAAATGGAAGTTAGGTTAGAGATTAAGCCTTGGTTTCCTGATGTGGGGCTTAGCACAAGAGACTCCATTTTAGGCCTGTTGTCTCCTTTTTAACAATATCAAAATTGTATCTTTCCATATATATGTTTTTCTTATCTCTATCTTTACACTATTAGGAGTAAAAATGCGTATGAAAAGGAAAATATAAACAATTTTACACTTATTTACTTCCAATTTGCCTTTGAAAACAACATGTATACCAGTGTAAATTTCTTTTAGTAGTTAACCTATTTTTTTGTGTGTGCAAACACTTAATGATTTGTTTTAGAATATACTGGTTAGTTATACCAGCCACTGTTGATAAAATAGTTTGCGAGACCAATCATTGCCTATGAACCAAGTGTGCTGGGCGGCTGGCAGTGATATTTTCAAGGGTAAGTAAAACTAGGAGGAGGACCAGTTTTATAAGTGTGTTGTGTATGGAGTGGTCTTGGGGGAGGAGGGTTTATAGGGATAAAAAAATGATAAATTCATCTTGAACAAAGGGGATTGGAATTGCCTCTGGGAATACAACTGGAATCACTTAGTAGACAACTGAGTCTGTTGTTCCTAAAGCGAGGTATCAGATACAGATTCGGAAGTTCAAGATTTCTGACTCAAATTTTCATTCATTCAGTCAATTCAGTTTGATTTTGAAATTTCTTAATATAAAATTATAAATAACACTCTTAAGTGAATATGTGTGTGTGTTTATTCTACACTTTCAAGTTATTTGTGTTTTTCTGCTCTTCTTCCTGTCCAAACTTTCATGGAAAATGATTATAGTATATGAGTCTATAATAATACTAATAGTTTTTAGAGTTATCTATTATTATCTATAACTTATTAATGTCTGCTTTTAATTTTCACCTGTCATTTTCTGTCATTTTAAAATACATTTTGTTTTCTCTCGTCTTATTTGTATCTATTACTAATTATATCTAAAAATAATGCTGCCACCCTTGCTTGTGTGACCATTTACTTGACAGATATGTTCCTATTTTTGTTCATTATTTACAGTTCTACAATATTTTGTTGTGTATGCTTTGTGTACAGCATAAAGTTATATATTATTTGCTAACCCATTTTGACATTTTAGAGTATTTGCGTGGTTTTTCCCTAAGTTTATGTATTCAAGCTAACTTATGCCATCTTCTATTATGTTTACAGTTTTCTTGCCATAATTTATGAACTATTTATTCCATTGGAACTGCACATGGTTGTGATAATGGACATGATGAAGCTCAAGAATACAAGACTTTTTACCAATTAGCTTCCTCATTTTAATTTGTAGTTACTCTGACCTTTACCATCTAGAACCGCCAATCTGATTTTGTGTTCTCTGCCATGCACTTTCTTGCCTTTATGTATTTTTATTGCAGTTTTCATGGTAAAGAAATCCCCTTACTCTGCTCCCTTCTGACATTGACTTGACTAATGTTTATTTTGTAAATGTTTCTTAAATTCCATTTTATTGCAATCTCAATTCCCTGATCATCCATCCTCAGACAGGGCTCTGCTCTTCAGGAGTGTTCCCAAGCACTCTGCGCTTACTTATAGGCCCTGCTTTATAACTAAGTGCTTATGTCGATTTTCCTCACTCAACTGTATATTCTCAAGTGCATAGAATGGATATTATTTGTGTTAGCCTTTGTAACAACTGGACAGTATTTGACATTTAATAAAAATGGAATAAATATGCATTAATATTGGCTGATTAAATAGGTTAATAGACTATTTTATCAATTTGGCTACAGGTTATCTTTAAGATTTCCAAAGGTATTTTTCAAACTATGTTCTTTTGAAAATTAGCAAGGATTCATACCAGAAAACCTGCATTTTCTCCTACTTCTACCTTCTGGGCTTTGATATGATAAACTTTGTAACTATAAAATATTTTTGGATGTGAACACATGTTCAGAATTAATTACCTCGGATTTCTGATCATTTGTTCACTCATTAGGACCTTAGTTAAATTTTCTTTTCTCAGCATTTTGGATTGCACCATTACCTACTTTTTCCAGGAAGTTTATATAGATGTGAGCTGCACCGTATCTGATTATTCCAGAAATGTGCTTTGCACTGCAATACAATCTGGCTAGATATAATATATAATTATCATGTATTATAACATGTAATCTTTGAGTCAAATCTTCCTGTTCTTTCATAATGATGCTGTGGCTTCTTCATCGTCTTAAAAGACTAAGTATTTTAAGGAAGTTCTTTGCCACGTGATGTTTATCTTGAAGACTGTTTTACTTCTCCATTTTAAATGCAAAAGTAGTTATAGAAAAATCCATAAATATTGATTTAATTAATAATTATAAAGTGGGAAAACCCTTCTTATCTAAATATGCACATTTTAGTTCAAAATATTTGTGTAGATTATTTATCATTATTTTTGTTATTGTTCTGAGTGGTTGTGACTTCACCTTTAGATGAATACCTGTGCTTCTTAGGAGAGACTGACATTTTTTATTCTCCTTTTACAGCTAGCCATGTAAAAATTAGGGTTTACAAAACTATATAAGAATAAAATAACAGATATTACTGTAGGGTGGGGGGACTAGTAGTCCTTGTGGTAGTTTCTAAATACAAGGAAAAAAATAAGTTTGTAGTGCAGAAAACTTTTTTAATGCAACCAGAAGTGGAAAAGGGAGAAACTAATAGGCAAATAAAAAGAAAGTTAAAATCATGAAATGACAGAATGACAAATGCAAATAAGAATACCATATAATGAGATGTTTTAACATATTTCTATCAGAAATGTATATAGCATGTAGCAAACACTAGCAAAACTATAAAATATGTATATGGGGATATATGTCTATATGTATAAATACATACATACCTTACCAATACATAGAGACTATATATGGTGTTTAAGTATAAATGGATTCTTTAAAATATAGGTTAAAATTCAATAACTTTCAAGTAAATCCTCATACAGATATGTTTTCTGATTATAATGCAATTAAATAAAAAGCCAGAATAAAAATATATTTTAAATCATATTTGACATAAACATTAAATATACTTAAATATTTTGTTATAATGAAAAATACATTTTTAAATAACTATGAAATGTGAGGACATAACTACAAGAAATGAAAAATATTTGAAATGAAATGTAACAAAAGTATTACCTAGTGAAACTTGTTGAGTGTAGCTAAATCAGCAAATAGAAAAAATTATTACTTCAAATGCATTTAAAAGCAAGGGTCTAAAGTATTAAAATGAAAAAAATTTTTAAATAGAAACAAATTATACCTAAAGAAAATGGAAGGCTGTATATAAAGACAGGTGGAAATTAATGAAATAAAAAACAAAAGAAATATTTATAAGAGATCCACAAAACATAGGATAGGATTTTTTTGTTTCTTTTATAAGATTTTTACTTCATGAAGAGTGTTGTAAAATAATGTAACTCTAAAGTATGGGTTATTTCTTAAAAGTTTTAAAAAATGATTTGTATTCTACTCACTCATAATGAAGCTGAGTAGAGCAATTGAGACTAATCATTTGGTGATCTAAGTAATTGTTTGTTAGCACATGTGGTATTATATGACTTGTATTATTGTTGTTAGTGTTTATTAATTATTGTCTGCAACATTTTTATTACTTGTTGGATTTTTGTGTTTGTGTTGAATTTGTTTTGTTAAATGTTCAAAATTGTGTATTATATGAATGCTATATTAAGTATTAAAGAAAATAGTCTTTGGCCTTGTGATTTAGAAGATTTACTTCATAGAAAATTTGTCAAGAACCAACTATATTTGCAAATAGAAACAGACTACAGTTACCTATTTAGAAGCAGGATTGCTTGAGTCTTTTGGGATAATAATTTTTTACTTTATCAAATTGTTCAAGTTCTCCAAAGAAGTTGTACAGTGTTATATTTCCATTTAGAATGATTTAGTATACATTTTTTCAAACATTATTTAATTTCAAGTATAGATTATTATGTTACTGGGCAGGAAACATAAAGAAAAAATCTGTGTTTATTTTCATTCTTATTGAAATTACTGGGGGTACATTGGTTAATAAAATTATATATATAGGTTTTAGGTGTACAATTCGATAACACAGCACCGATATGTTTACTGTGTGTTAACTACTCAAAGTCGTCTCCTTCTATCACCATTTATGCCCCCTTCACCCTCTCCTACTTCTCTCCACCCCTCTTTCCCTCCGAAATCATCATATTTTTGTGTCTATGAGATTTTTTTATTTGGTTAATCCCTTTACCTTTCTCACTTAGCCCCCAACCCCCTCCCTTCTGACAGCTGTCAGTCTGTCCTCTGTACCTATCAGTCTGTTTCTACTTTTTTATTGTTCATTAGATTCCACATATAAATGAAACCATATGGAATTTGTCTTTCTTTCACTGTCTTATTTCACTTAGCATAATACTCTCCAGGTCCATCCATGCTGTCACTGTCACAAAAGGTAAGATTTCTTTTTTTTTTTTTACAGCCAAGTAGTATCCCATTATACAAACGTACCACAGCTTTTTCACCCACTCACCTCCTGTTGGGCACTTGGGCTGTTTCCAAATCTATGGTTTCTTTACATGTCATATAACTCCACAATCTGCCTGTGGATGTCCAGAGTCTTCTTTAATTTAGAGCTGACTTTTTAAATTACCTCAGAAGATCTAGATTTCTACCAGAGTAATCATGGATATAAGAATAATAATATTCATTAAGGGTTTCTAGTCTTTACATAAAGCAAATTTGCAGTACTTTGGGTACTGACTGTGTTAGGATAGGCTATGTTACATCATGCTAAGGAATATCTCCAAGATCTTGGTGGCTTACCTCAAGAATGACTCATTCATTACTCATGCTACATATCCTTTACAGGTCAACTGAGAGATGCTTTTCACTACTTCAAGGGCTCAAGATTAAGGGGCAGACACAATTTCAAACATTGTGAAGTTTCTGTGCTGGAAAGAGAAGTTTCAATGCTCAGAGCTTAATAAAAAGAGCCAATGACCTACATAGTCATACAGGCTAAGAAATAGTCCAAGCATGGGTCTAGAAGGGCAGAGAAGTATTTGGTCAACAGCACCAGTAACTATCAAACATGTATGATCTGACTTAGCTCTCACAAACCCCATGAGGCAGGTATTAGTTTCACTCTGTTAAAGATGAAGGCACTAAGCAGAAACAGGTTAAATAACCTGCTTAATGTCACACAGGTAGTAAGTTGTGGGGCAAGGACATAAACACAGCCAGTCCCACTATAGTGTCCTAAAGCAGTACCCTGTGGTACCTGACACGGGTGAGAGGAAGATGGAGAAAAGGGTCCGGAAACTTTATAAGACTAAAGACAAAGTGCGACCGCGTTACTGTTGCAGACATGCTTCTTTTTATTCACTAGTTTCCTAATCTCATTTTATAACTGTTCCAAGAAATAATCTTGAGAAATCTCTTTGACCTTAACCCTACTACACTGGCTTGCAAAATGTTCAGTTGATGTGTTGTGCTTCCTTATGTTTGTTAATGCTTCAAAAGTGAGTGTTGAGTGCTGCTTACTGGGGAATCACACTTTTGCAAGTAATCGCCATTTGTACTCTTTTATCTAATCATGAAGAAGAGCTTCTATTCCTGTAGAGTAGATGTCTTTATCTCAAATAAAAGATCTTCAGAGGCCCTGATACTTATTTGATTTCCTTTCTATTTTGTCTTTGAATCACATATTTAAGAAAACTACAGTGGCTTAAATCAGAAAAGGGTAATTATCACCTTAAACAAAAAATATTTATAAAACATGGAAACTGAACCTGAAGGGTAAAACAAATTAAGATAATAAAATATGAGCAAATACTTATGTGAAAAGCATAGAAATAGCACAGACATAAAAAATACAAAGTTCATGTGGTAAAAACTTAAAGAGTATAGAAAATAAATTCAAATGAAACTCAAGTGTAACCATATAAGTAATAAAATCTCTGTGAGTCACTAAATTGCTGCTACATTTGCCTAAACAATCTTTATCTGGTAGCTTACAGAAGCTTTAAAATTTTATTTTTCTTACGTATTTTTAAGAGTTTTATGTTCTTCTACATAAAATGTCATTAAAAGTAAGGCTCACAGCATCCATATTTAACTTCCCATTTGCATAGATGCATTCAGGGTTCTCCGTGCCAAGTTTCCTGACCTGCTCAATAAATCTGCCACAAAGATGATGATCTAAAACCTGCAGCAGATGCATTGATCTAATCAGTTGCAGTAAAATACCCCATTTAGTGGTATAAACCTTTCAATATCTAAAAGCATTGGCATTTAGTAGACTAGAAAGCTGACTCACAGGAATATTTTTTTAATGTAGCAAAAGTGGCAACCAATAAACATCTTTCAATATATAGCAGTTACTGTGGGCACAGTGGAAAATATTTTCTACTAAAGACATAAGCATTGCACAAATAAAATTAGACACTATGCTCTACAGATAGGGATTCAATATATAGCAGTGTTATAGAACATCGCATTAGAGAATAATTGTAATGAAAGGTAATTCAAAATGTAATAGTCTTGCACTTTCAGATAAATCTAGAGTCACTGTTTAAAAACTTATGATGAATGTATGGCTGAATGAAAATCAGAAAGGCATGACTCTGTTTATAACTCCGGCACTACTTACCTGGTTGATCTTAAATATCGCACTTCAAAACTAGCAAAAGTAGTGAGCTGGGTTATTCTTCAGTGCGTTCCTCTACAAATAGGAAGCCAACTGTTAAAATTCTTTCTGACAGGAAAATCTGAAATGTTAGTCAATAAACTATTGTAAGATAAGCAAATACAGGGTTTGGCAAAACACCCTTTAGGGTGGTTGGTAGGGTACCTGAAAGTCTCACACAAGATGGGCAGCAATTTGAGCATTTCACCTAAAATGTCACATGGTGTGCTTGAGTGTGATATTGTCATGTTACAAAATTATATGCTATGATTTTGTAATGAAAGATTTTTATGTAATAAAACAGGGGTGTTATTTGTGCCCAATCCTGTACTTTCAAAGAATGCTGCTATTAAAATAAAAAAGCAATATGAGGCATGATATACCAATATTTTTGGTTTCTGTTGTGTTGTATATTTCTTCTATCCTTTAAAAAAGGAACAAAATGTTAATGATGATGCTTTCAAAACAAACACACAAATCCCCAAATTATGAAATGGCAAGAATGCTTTTATCAAAATATCATTTTCAAACAGGTGAAACATGATTGCCATAAAAATTCAAATGATTATATGTAAAAATATATATCATTAATAAAGGAACTAGTGAAATTGAGTTCTTACAAGCATGTTTAAAAAATTAGAATAAGATTGCTATCTTAGAAACAAAACTGATTAGTATTTTTACAGGGCAAGAAAAATCATCATCTTTGAAGTTATCTGCTCTTATTTGTCAGAAATGTATAACTTGATATGTATCTTTGTATTATTGGAGCACTACCCAATAGTAAGTCCAAAGCTAAACACATTCTCATCCTCCTAGAGAATTTAATATTCCTTGGGAAACAAAGCAGTAAAATATTAATGCAGACAAATAAGTTAGCACTGACTGGAGGATTTATGGAACACCTAGGTTTAACTGACCATATGTTAAAAAACACGAAATCTGGGGCTCAACCTTGATAAAGTATTGGATTGAAAATCTTTGTATAAAGCCTGGTTCATCATAAATTGACCTTGTTGAGTAAAAACAATTCCTCATTGAGAGGGAGATTTGCAATAAATGATTATAACACCCTGGATCTAGAGAAGTAAAACAATAAAAGTAACTTCTCTAATGATGAGCCTATACTCACAAAGACTTGGAGTCAGAACTGATACAACACATGAGGCCAGAAGGAAATCTGATAATTAGAAGTTGCTGTCACTCTCAGTAGCCTGGGGACAACCACCAAGGTATCCTCTCTAGAGAGAATGATTTTAAACCCAGTTCTTAAAGAATTCTCATAATAATCTTACAAGTAATGAGGTCATAATTTTAAAGTAGCGAGTATGTGAAATACAGGGTTTATTCTTCTATAATTATTTGTTATTTTTTGTATTATTTTCCACATGAAAAAGAAAACTGTAAATCCCCTTTTGCCCAACCTGTATAATGACCTAAAACAACTTTAAGCTTGTTTGGTATGTTTTATAGAAATAAAAGGAGGGAATATAAACATGCACTGAAAGTTGATCAAACCAACAAGGCAGAATTGAGGTAAATCAAGGAATGTTCTAAAATGAAAAACAGGCAGGGCACAGGTGATAAAAAAAGAAACGGGAAATACAACAAACTGGATAACAGAATTTTTAAAAAAAAATTACACAGAAGGCAGCACAAACAACATAGAAAATTAAAAAAATGAGAAAATAGTTTAAAAACATGGAAGATAGAAGTAGAGGAGGGGATATGACAAAATTAAAATGGCTGATAATTTTCCCAAAATTAGTGAGAGGTACCAGTCATCTGAACCAGGAAGATTAGGAATCCCAGGCAGGAAAGATGTAAAGACAGGCTCACCTGGACACGCGTTAGTGAATGGAGAACTACCGAAGACCCTGTTCTAGGAGGAGCTGAAACAATGACAGATTACCTACACCGGGATTATTATTAGATTGTAGTTGACTTCTGAACAACATATTTAAAAGCCAGACTTTAGTGGAATTTATTTGAAGTGCTACATGAAAATATCTGCCAACAACCTGAAATTCTAGAATATAGTAAATTTTATTACATAACGAGGGTCAACTTGAACATCTACAGGTGAACAAAAAAATGAGAAACTTTTCTACTGATTGATTCCAGTGTGAAGAAAAGTCTAAAGTATATACAAGAAGAAACCTAACCACAAAAGAAAAAATGATCATCACATCAAGTGAATAATGTTCTTCAAAGTATTAAGCATACTAGTAAATATAAAATTTTTGACGATATGAAAATAATCATAATGCCTAATTTGTGGAGTGTATAAAAATAGAGATAGAATTAAGCTATGGATGCCTGACATTGACGAGGAAGAAGCGATTTGAGGGAAGTGTTTTAAGTATTTTTTTTTGTTTCGGAAAAGGGTACATATATTAACTGACTTTAAAGTTTAATTTGAAAATACACCTTAAAATACTGAGTGTAAATGATAAAAAATACAAATGTTGGAAACCCATAAAGAAAAAAATTAAAAAAGAACATTTGAAAGAGTTGAGAAAAGGAGAGGGAGTGGGGAGAAAACACAGAAGCCAGAGGAAGACAATGTATCACCCCTCTGCAGAAGGGCACATCGGTCCTAGGCCTGAGCAACCCCTACAAATTATTTTCTTGCATGTATAACATTTTTAAAGATCATTCTCTCCATATCTGTCTTATCTTCAATCCCTTAATAATATTCTGCTCTTTCCCTTCGGCATCCAGATTGGGACATAAAGTACTTTTTCAGAGATTTCTCAATTTTTGAGTCACAGAGTCCTTAGTGCCTCAGTAACATTTTTCACTGTGCTCCTAAGCCAGAAAAAAAATGCCCAAATAGGTTATCCCAGAATGATATCCAGCAAATTGAGTGGAAAGGCTTCAAAGGGAAAGTGTGAGCAGGAGATGTGGTCAGTGAAGTGTAAGGGTTAGATGGAAGAACAGAGGACGCGAGCTCTGAAGAGGTCACTTCTGAGATACACAAAGCTGCTGGGAAGGCTTGTGACTTTCTGAAATGAGTTTGCCCCTGCACTCCCCGGAAGGAAGGGGAGGATCCTGGGCAGGTTGAGATGGGAACAGGATCAAGAAAGGACAAAAAAGCCCCTTGCTGGTCCTCTTTACCAGAGCTAACTGTCTCTCTTTCCTTAAGTCTGTTGGGCATGGTGAACTGCTGTTTCCCTGAGACGCTATTCTCAGGGTTGGGAAGATCACTAAAGGCATCCCCAAGCAGGTGGTGTAAAACTTACACAAGACCGGACCAGAGCACTGGGACCACGAACCCCAAAATAACGGCAAAACAAACTGAAGCCTGCACTATCAGCCTGAAACCTCCTGATTTACAACTAATTGCCACGACTACTCAGCTACAATCCCCTCCCCCTGTTTTGATCCAATAAAAAAAACCCAGACCTGACTCCTCACTGCTGGTGCATTTCTGCACACCTAGTTCTTTCCCTCTCTTGGGAAAGTAAAAAAGAAAACTGGGCTCTCTTTCCTTTTCTTCTCTTTGTGAATTCTTTCACAGCCCATGTCACCTACCACGCTAAAAGATGAACTGGTCTCTATGATCATTACCAGATTGGGGAGGATGTGGAGCTTTCAGTCTCTGGAGCAGGTTGATTGTATTTAAAATCAGTTCCTATCTAGGTTAATGAAAGCTATAGGCATATTATATATTTAGAGGGAAAACATTCCCCACAAATCAGTGTGAAGGGAAAGTATAATTTAATTATCCCTTAAAAGTTACTCAATATTAAGTATCACCTCACACCATCGTAACTTTGTTGAGAAATTCCCTTTTAAATTATTCAAATTTAAATTATTAAGTTGTTTCAATTATTTGTGTAGCCACTTTGATTCAGAAAGCATGATTCTTAAGATGAGTGTAAGTTTTATAGAGCTCTGATGAATGCTTATCCATCCTATGTTGCAAGAATGAAGATAAATTTTGCTAGGCAAATTAAGACATAATCACTAAAGCTGCCCCTTTTTAAAAAAGATGTAGGTGAAACTCCCCCTAGAGTTATCCTAGAGATCACTGCTTAGAATTATTAAATTGCAATAATAAGTGACTTTAACCAGAGAGAATTCTCTTTGAATTTTAAAAATAGCTCTGAAGCATTAGCCTATCAAAAAACAATATTCACAGTGCATATTTTATATAAATTAAAACATGGTGGAATTATTGCCAATCTTGATATTTATGACTCTTAATTACATGCAACATAATGAATATTTTGTGTATATAAAATTCAGAGAGCTCTCAACTTGTCTTCATTTAGTATGAAAAAGTCATACATAAGCATATTATGAGAAGGGTTTTTATATTAGGGCACAGAAAGTTTGCCTTGCCAAAAATCCACATCATACTTAAAGAGAAACATTTTTTCTTTATACATATCAAATAACTCAGAGAATGACACATTAATTCATTTATTGATTGATTTGTTCACTTATTGGGCAAACAGATACAGAGGAACAGATTATTATAAGTCATTATAAGGAATTTGGGATTTTATTTTTTAGACTGAGTCATTGAGGGACCCCAAGCTAGAGAATGGCATGGTCAGATTCTTATTTTACGAAATTTGTGATACATTTGAAAAGATTATGTGGGAGAGGGACAAGACAAAAGTCATGACATGGAGAACACTATGAACATATTTCAAAGTCTGAATATGAGATGTGACGGTCTAATCCTGAGCTGGGACTGAGGTACGAAAAATATGGAGGGAGAAATCTGAAGAACTAGGTGGTAAAAACCAACAGGATTGGGTGACTGATGGAATTTAGAGGGGGCAGGGTGAGGCAGAGGTGATAGTCAAAGGTGCTTCTTGTTTATTGGAGATAGTCGATTGGTATTCCTATCAACTGGAATAGAGTTAAGAAAAAGGAGCTATGAAACAAATATTTCTTACACCCAACCCCTTATCTTTATTCTTCTTGCTACTCACCTAGTCTTCATTTTTAAAAGTCTTTGTGCATTTTGTAACAACAAAGTCATCCTAAAATAAAAAAAATAATTAGAAATTGTAATAATAATGTAGAAAGCTAAAGTTTTCCTTAATGCTACTCCCATAAATTCTACCATTTGGAGCACATTTTTCTAGCTTTTCTTTTTTTCAAAATGTAGATTGTGAGATGAGGAGAATGAAACTATATTACTGTCCAATGTTTCTTCTAAAAATTATATGATGGGGAACGTTTTTCCCCTAACATCAGATGTGTCTCAGTAGGCTCCATTAATTTATTAGTGATGCTTAGAAGGGAAAACAGCCTATTGCCACTCTCAATTTTAAAGCATATTCTATACTAAGATATTAGAATACCCAGTCCAGTGTATTAATTGATATTTCAATCTCAATTTAAGAATAAATTTCCTTCCCTGAGCCCAGATATGGCCTAGAGAAGACAGATGGTGCTTTTAGGGATGGGACTGTGTTGATTTCTTCCCTCTTGCTTTCTTACTTTTCCCTTTTCCCACCCACCAGCTGAAGTTACTGGCCATTTGCCGGATGCCGTGTAGAAAGTGAGAAAACAATCCCACAGCACAAAGCTTCAGATGACTGGAGTGGTAAGTAGCTGGCTTCTTGTTCTCAGAACCTGACTGAGCGTAAAAGCTGGTCGTTTGTTTCATAAGATGCTGGCATGACTGTTCCAAAACTCTTCCTTGCTGGCCCCACAGATTGCAGCCTCTAAGAAGAAGGTGGTGCTTCTTTTCCAGCAACTTGCCACTCCTCTTTTTTTTTTTTTTTTGCCAGTAGTCAACCTCGTTGAGGTTCACTTTTAACCCATTGCCCAATCAGATAGTTTTTATAGGCAAGAATCAAATCACCCCAGGTGATAGTCTTTCCTCATGATTCATGTCTGGCACATGGAAGAAGGATATGCATTCCCTTTCCCCCAAATTCCTGGTAGCCTCCTTGAAGATGCTCTCAGGAGATCTGAGGTGAGAAGCACCCACCACCGATTTTCCTTGATTATGCATGTGAGACTTACAGAAGAGCTGAGATTCTTTGTGAAATAAACCCCATAAACCTTCTCTCAGTCATCCTTGTTGAAATTGCTTTATACCCTCTGCGGTGATGTACTTTGCAACATGTTTAAAACAGTCTGGCAGGAGCATCAGCTGAAGTTTGGTGTCCATTGTCCTTGTTTTCATGAACCATGGAAACAAAGGGTATGAAATTCTCTGCCTTCTTCATCAAAAACCACGAGAACAAGATTCTCTAGAAATACTTGTTTAACTATTTTTGCTTTTAGTTATGGGTAAATATAATATAAGGTATAATAAGAAAGAAAAAGGACAAATCAGAATGAATACCATATATATTATATATATAACATAAACATAAATATATGTATATGTAGTCTTGTGAATTATTAGGCTGGAGATTATATAGGAAAAACAATGATTAAATATGTTAATTATGTAATATCTTATTGAAATTATTATTTTTTAAGTTTCTAAAATACTTGGGAATTTTAGCACATTCATAGACTATTAAAATTAAATTTTGAAATTAATGAAACTGAACTGGAAAATTACACAGAATTAAGGTTTTTGTACTCGGATAAATCATTACATGCAGATTGCACTCACTGCAGAATCATCAGGCACAGCATGCTGCTGAGTTACAGCTTTGACAACAACGCAACTTCAGCTTTACAAATGTGAAGCCACACTGTTCAAAGACAACAAGAATTGTAGCCAATTTTTCATGGATGAAAAAGCCAGTAGCAAAGTTAATCCAACACACAAAAATACTTTAATTGTCTTCCCTTGAAAAAGAATTTCCTATTCGTGAGATTTTAGTTGTTTTCTCATTTTTTTCTAATGAAGAATTCAGAGTACATTTGAATAATATGCTCTAACACAATATGAGTCAGAGGAAAAACAATATTTTTGCCATTGGCAAAGTGTCATTCTTATTCATTCACTAATCAAATATTTGCTCAAGTTTCACCATGTGTGGGGCAACAAGGACATGAGATGGGTTGAAATGGGAAAAGGCTGACAGGATGAAAAGGAGCCTGTAACCAATGACTAGGAAGATAGTTTTGGTGGGAGTAGAAATGATTTCTGGTGATAAAGAGAAAAGCATTGTGGGCATATTTTTAGAGAGTTGCTTTCATGAGGGAATCTACTGTATTCTCTGGCTTTGAAGAGCATCATAGCTGATCTCTTCTTTCAATTTGACCATTTATTGAACCTTAGCAACTGCCTGAATGTTTTTCTTTTCTCTCTGTATATATATACACACATATATGGTTAATATATAGGCACATATATATACATATATATATACATATATATGTGTATATATGTGTGTATATATATATATATATATATATATATATATATACACACACCATATTTTTTGGACTATAAGACATCATTTTTACCACATTTTTTAAATTAAATTTTTTTATTTTAATTGTTCAAGTACAGTTTTTTAGCACATTTTTTGCTTCAAAAAATTTTTTTTCCCTTATTTTCCTCCTGTAAAACCTAGGTGCATCTGGAGTCCACACCATAAGACTCACCTAGGTTTTAGAGGAGGAAAATAAGAAAAAAAAATTGAAGGAAAAAATGTGGTTAAAAAAGTGTATCTTATAGTCTGAAAAATACTGTGTGTGTGGTTAATCTTTGACTGCCATCATATACATGAACTTTTTCTTAGCACTGGAACTCCTTTGTGTGAATTATCCTTTCCTGGTCAGCTGAGTACAATGATTGCCAATGCCTCCATTTTTCTAAAGAATATCATCCAATCATGATCCCCAAGTACTCAAAAATGACTGGAATGTAAGATTTCATAAGAACCATTGTCATCAGTAGAAGTGGGGTTCTTGCAGTATCTAAAGGAAAATAATTTCCTGAGACCCTCACAGGGAGGTGTGGCTGTATGGTATGGCTTATTGATGATGTACAGTTAAGGGGGTTCCCCTCCAGAATTCCAATGTCCCATCTCTACCCATCTCACCATGGAAAAAGTCCAATCTTGTCTTCAGTAGGGCCAAGATGAAGGCTATTGCCCAGAGTTTATGCTCCATATTAAAATTCAGTACAGTCCAGCATCCAGCTAGCTCAACATTTGTCTCCAGCTGCAGTCCATTTCAGGCTCTCTTCAGGAGTCTGAGTGTAGCGAGTTGCATGGCCATGAGTCATGTCTCTGATAAAGCCACATGGCCATGGAGAGAACAAGTAAGTGCACTGTGCAAGTGCATGTCACTAGCAAGAGAGATCTTCTTTGTTCCTCTGGGTTTGGGATGGAACAGGTGCTTTCTCAAAATGACCAAACAACTTCCCAAGTTTCTGTATGCTTTAGAGGGTCCATTCCCCAGTCAGACTCACAGGCCTCTATCATCTAGAATTTCCCTCATACTACTCCCAACAATCTGGTACTAGGGGGGAGAAGGGAGGCATGTTAATCCCCTTGGTAGAACAAAGCTATGATCCTCTGATGTGTGAAAAGCTGTAGCTTCCTGGTAAAGCGAACAGGCTCATGCTTCCCATTTTATTAAGCTCAATGTCTAATTCCTTTCGTTCTCTTTCCCTTATCAACATCTAGTTAAACATTCCCCTAAAGAACAGGAGCCTTTGTAATCTTAAAAGGGTAAATGGGGGAAGGTCATTCTTCTGTAACTGCTCCATGCTCTCAAAAGCATGTAATCCTCCCTATCTCAAGGCTCAGAGGGTCTTCTTATTTCCTAAAAGAAGAAAGGAGCAAACAGTGAAAGGTGGGTGTTAACTGTTAAATATTTTCTGGTAGATCCATGGCTGGTGTAGCTCAGTAGATTGAGTGCAGACCTGTTTACCAAAGGGTTGCTGGTTCAATTCCCAGTCTACGGCACATGCCTGGATTGCAGGCCATGTCCCCAGTGGGGGGCACATGAGAGGCAACCACACATTGATGTTTCTCTCCCTCTCTTTCTCCTTCCCTTTCCTTCTCTCTAAAATTAAATAAATAAATAAATAAATAAATCTTTAAAAATTTTTTCTGGAAGAAATGCAAATAGCTTATTCATAGCAGAAAAGATAGCCCCAAAGATTAAACATCATGGTTATGTTAGACATTGACTAATTTTTTTAAATAACACAGAAATTTTATCCTAACTTGCTTATAAATAATTTCACAAATGTTTTTTGGACAAAATCTTTTAATTAATGTACTTATTAAAATCTTTGACAGTTGTTCATTATGTTTACAGTTGACCCTTGAACAGCATGGATTTGAACTGTACAGTTTCACTTATATGTGGAGTTTTTCAAAACCTGTGGTTGGGAAGCTGTGGTTGCCAAGGGCTGACTATACGCTTTGATCTATGCCATTTTATGTAAGGGGACTTGAGCATCTGTGGGGTTTGGCATCTGCAGAGATGTCCAAGAACCAATCCCCTTCAGATACTGAAGGACATCTCAGGTTTCAGGAGGAGTCAAAAGTTATATGCAAATTTTTAACTGCCTGAAGGATTAGAGCCTCTACCCCTTGCAGTGTTTAAGGGTCAAATGTATATGGAAGCAATGAATCTACCTCTTGGAAAAGTAAACTCTAACATCCATTGTGGCCCAGATTACCAAGGATTTATTCAAAATAAATGGTCCTCAATTTTGTCATTTATTAGAATTAACTGGAGAGCTTATTCAACCACAGATTTCTGGGCCCCAGAATTTCAGATTCAGTAACTTAGTATAAGGTCCAACAATTTTCATTTTTAACAAGTTCCCAAGTGAGAAATATGTTGCTAATACTGGGACCAGATTTTGAGAATTACTGTTTTAATTTATTCTGTTCAGCTCTCTAATAGTCTCTTCAAAATGTTAAACATCAGCCATCACAATACCTTTTGCATAAGATTTGAGAAGTTATATGACTATTTTATACAGGAGTGTTATAGGATATTATGAGATATATAATTTTTCAACCACTTTCCCACATAGCAAATTAAAATCAAATCCTAATAAAGATTTTGTATCTACATTTTGAGTAAGAAAAATTACTTATTTTTAATAGACAAAAATATCAAATGTGCAAATTAGCAAATCCAATGTCTTGACTTCCTTTGTACTGTGGTTCAAAATTCTTATGTGATGAAGGGCATTATTTTCCTGATAAACAGCAAGGAAATCAGACGCTGTTCATTGTTGTATTGTTTTAGAACCATTTTGAAAATAAGGAGAGATAAAGAATTTCTCTTCACAGCAGGGTCTCTTCTCCTGATGGAAAAATTCAAAAAAAAAAAAATCACCTGGGATTTCTGCTCAGAAGGAGCATTGTTTTCCAATAAATTCTCTCTTCCTCCTCACTTCTTAACGTTTGCTAAACTTCACCAAGGTAAGAATAACCAAGAGGTACTTGTTAAAAATACGTATTCTTAGACATCCCCTAGACCCTCTAAATCAGAATCTCCAAGAGAGGAGTTAAAGGTAATCAGTTGCTGAATAAAGTACTGAGTGATTCTAATTGTCAGGGAAACTTGACGAGCACCGAGATGCAGAGGGGGTGGTGTGGGGTCCGCATATGACTAACTGCTTCCTTGAGGCCGTTCAGTAGCTCCCTAGCTTGTCTTCAGTGTGGATCTTCAAAAAATACTGATTTCCCTAATCCATACGTTTTCTGATTTAATTGGTATAATGTATCACTGGGGCATTGAGGTATTTCAAAGCTCTGTATATTACTTTAATGCGCAGCAAAGTTTGGAAACCACTGAACCAGTAGGACTTATTTCTGAGAGTTCAAGAATCTTCTCTGGCCTCAACAGATCTAGTTTATTTTGTAGCACCTTGTGGAGAGAGGAAAGATTAAAAACCTTAAGTTCTTATTTCCTTGGATCAGAAGATGATGGACTGGAATTTTGACATCTTTAGGTTAGATAGTTTGCTGTGTTTTTACATTATGCCAACTATGGACTGAGTATTCAACACACTGCTAATTACTTATTGGAATATTTCACAAAAGAGGAAGTGAACTAGCAGTGAGAAACCACTTTGTTTTTGTCTTATCTCTATCATTTAGTGCCCTACACGAAGGTCACTCTCTTCTCTGGTCCTTTGTATACTTATCTCATGACCTTCTTCACTAAATTATGCTAAGTCTGTGAGTGTGAAGTACTTTGTGAAGTAATCAATGCTAATAATATGAAGTATTATCATTCACTTCTTGTGGCAATGATACTACTAAAATAATCAATTTTATTACACTCACCATATTCTATTTGGATTTTTATTTTTCTAATGTTTTCTGAACTAAACCATACATACTCAAGAGTGACAAATTATAAACACAGAGGAAGATGAATGGTTTTTACAATGAAAGGTTCTAGAATAAATTTAGTCTCTTAAGTATTTTTAATGTTTATGTGATTGATATTTATTGCATATAGTTATTTATTATTACTTAAATGTTTGATATGAGAAAAAGTAAAATATTTGTCAAAAAGTTTGCTAACATCCTTATTCTGTTTTATTGCCCTTTTGACAAGTATTCATTATTTTTCTTTATTGAATTTCAGCAAGTTGCTTTTAAAATATTTAGCCCTTGGATTCAGTTTGCTTTCATTAAATGATATTAACAGACACAGGATTGTTTCATCTTTTCTACACTTGTATGTTATATAAGGAACAGACTAAAAATAGTTCTATGTTTCCCATGTTTCCTAGACAATAGGTACTTGGTTTCTATAAAGATAAATTATTGTTTTTATTCTTTTTTTCCTGAAAGTGCTTATTTTTCCAATTTCTATTTGAGTTGCTCAGAAGGATTTACAGATGCATAGGGGGAAAAGGCTAGAGTATCATTTTCAAGTGATACTTGTACAACTTCAGTTTGTGATACTAGGTCCTTAACATTTCTTTAAAACTTACTATGCAAGAATAACACCACCTTCCCCCAAGATGGGACAAAGCAAAGTTGGGATGGAAGGACTGACTTGTGCAGTTCCAGTTCACTTCAGGGGGAAGCTGAGCAAAAATGTCTTTAAATGCATGTTCTGAGTGATTGCATTTCAACTATTTTAACAATGCCCTATCAAATACTGTTGTGTTTTTTTTTTTTGCTGCAACAATCTATCTTGAAATCAACAGAAGTGAGAAATTATTTTTTCCATTTTTTTCAGTTTTCTTGTTCTGAGCCGAGATTCTATAAATAAGAGTTGTAAACCTCATTTGGTTGGCTCTATTTAAGTAACTGTTAAATTTCCCAGTAAAACTAAGCCCCTTATTTATAATGGTTTGAGTGTATATATTTACTGGCCACAGCACAGCCTCAAGACAATGCGGTTGTGTGTGCACCCTGGGCTTGTCTATGCAGTTGGAGCTCACAAACCTGAAAGCAGAATTCTCCACAGGAAGCACTAGAGTGCAGAAGGTGGGCCAGTGAGTTTTTGCTACATCTGGAAGTGCGCAACAGACTTTATAGATTCAGTCTAGCCCAACAGCCATAAATATTTTAATAACAATAAACACACGGTCTAAGTGCTCAGTATATTTTGCACATTACATTGGCAAACGTGCACTGAGTACCCGCTGTGTTGGAAGCACTAAGCCACATGCCGAGGCAGCCTGGTGAATGCAGGAGACATGTGATCTATGCTTTCAGAGAATTCACGATCAAGTGACAGGAGATAAACGTGCTGTAGCAATACCAAGAGACTGAAAGTTCCATGGGGCCAGGGACGGTGTCTGTCTGTCTCTCACTGCTAAATTATTGAAATCCACCGTAGTGAAATCTCGCAACATATCAGCTCATTGTAAGTGGAACGAATGAATGCATTTATGGAAGTGTCTCTTTATTTTCAATATTCTTATTCATCTGAAGCTCACTCAGGCCATGCCACAAATCTCTTTATTTTCATCTTTCCAGCAGATGATGGGAATTAAGACGCCTATGAATTATTTCCTGGGCGCAGTTTATCTCAGTATACTATTCCACTGGCTCAGGACTAGCTATCTATAAGCCATTATTTTGTCTTTTGTTTGCCATTTTCCCCATAGGGCCTGTTGCAGAAAGACAGCTGTTATTAGGATCAAGATTCATCTATTCACAAGAGTGTTTATTTAATATTCCTTTTGAATACCTCTATCTCATCAATATTTGCACATGTATAAATGCTCACATCAGGCAGTTATAGGAAAAGTACATAGGAGGACCCGCTGACCCCATGGTTGATGCTCATAGGAAGATGTGGGAGAGTCGCATCTGAAAATAAATTATCTTCAAGGATATTTCCTAAAATTTGAAGATGAACTTTTCCTTTAGTGTGTCAGAAATTAATTGTCACCTGGGAGATATGGAATATTCTAAATATCATAAAATACCTCTTGAGTATTGTATTTTTTTCTTTAAATATTTTCTTTGAGTATTTTCTTTTTTCTTATTTAATTATTTCTTGAGTATTTATTTTTCTTATGTAACATAACTTTTCTATACCATTTCTATAATAAAAATAAAATAATTTAACAAGATGTAAGTGAAATCACATTTATTCGATTAGGAAATATTAAAACAAAATTACTGACTGGTTTGTAATATATACCTATACATATACACATACAGATATGTATGTGTCTACATATAACAACATTTGAACAATATAACAATTCAGTTAACTTAGTAGAAATCACTATAATACTGATAGATTTGCAGAGAAATATCAGATGCTGCTGCTTTATCTGGTGCTATATAATTTAAGAATTACTCATTTAGGGGAAAAATATATCAATTACTTAAGCTTTCATCACTGATATCTTAGTTTGCATATCTGAATCAAATTATGATGAAGATTATTGACTTGAGAGCACATAAAGCTTAATAAATTGAATAATTTATGCATCTGTAGAGCAATAAATGCAGTCCTAAAAGCTTTTCAAATTATTGAGAATTACAAGTTTGTAAAGTCATTATACAAGAGGCAACTTGTCCTCCTTGGCCTTCAGAACATCCTACGGACAGGCATGAATGACTCCTGGAGGCTTTTAAGGACAACAGAAATATAAATTTCTGTGAGCTGGCTGGCTGAGTAGGAAGTGCCAGAGTGCAGAAAGTATACACATTATTTTGAACAAAAAGCTGGAAGCCGTTTGTGGACAGAAGAGAATTGAATCATAAGTTTGAAGCTTTCTTAGAAAAAGAAAAGCCCCAGTAGAAGTCTATTTAGGGAAGATTAAAATGTGTGTTTAATTACTTCCATCGTCTAAAGTCACTAGATATCTGACCAGATAGTTGACTCAGGCAGTTATGCTCCTGCTATTTTGACTTGCCCTCTCTCTGCCTCCGTTACTAAAGAATATGTGTGAAATACTAATAAATGCAATAGAAGAGAATATTCCCTCATTTACATTAGTTGATTGGAGACATTTAAAATGCATTAATGAGGAATGGATATTTTAGTTGCAGCTGAGATGTACTTGGTTCATTGCAAAGTTTGGCAGAAGGAGAAGTAGGAGATGCAGGGAGAAAGAATGACACTTCGACAGTCAAGTAAAGGAAAGGATAACCCATTGAAATGGAGAGACTCCAGAAGTGCTGAAATGTGGACGTTAAGGGGAAATGATCCATGCCAAGGCTGACAGAGCAGAACCAGGCAGGCCAATGCTTCCCAGACTGCTGGCTATGAAGGGGCACCCTCCTCCCTCTACACACATAAAATCTCTAGATCTTTCCTCTCAATTTCTGTATTTATCTTATCATAGTTTATGAGCTGCCAGGAGTCTGTGGATCACACTTGAAGTATCAGAGGTTAGCAAACATTTTCTGTGAAAAGGCACAGTGCTATAAAGTTGTCTTTTTTTTACAGTTACCTAACTCTTTCACTGTAGTTTGAAAGCAGCCATTGGTGTATGTAAATGAATAGATGTGGTTGTGTACTGATAAAACTTTATTTACACAATCAGCCTGGCTGGATTTGGCTGTAGTTGGCTACACTTATTATTGTTTTAGAAAATGAAGAGGCTTTTGGATGTTATCCTAAAGCCAATGTGAGAATGAAAGGCAGTAAAATAAAAAAAAAACCTATAATTTGATTTGACACTTACCTTGTTCACTTTGCATAGTACAATTTTTAAAAAATCTTTCTAGAAGAAAGATATTATAAAGCATATGGACTCAGGTAATGGCATTTTCTACAAGGGATCCATCCAAATTCAAAACATATTTAGGAAGTATAAATCGATATATAATGATCAAATGTCTCGGTTTTCCTGGGACTAGGGGATTTTTCAGGACACAAGACTTTCAATGCTAATGTGTAGAATAACAAATTACTGCAATATTTCTGGTTTAAAAACCTTGATGGGCCATAATAATGAGTACAGGTCATTATACATTTGTCCAGACCTGTAGAATGTACAGCACCAAGAGTGACTCCTAATGCAGACTATGCAGTTGGAGTTCAATCAGTGGTAACAAATGCACCACTCTGGTGGGTGCAGGGGGAGTCTATGCCTGTACAGGGGCAAAGGGTATATGGTAAATCTCTGTACCTTCCTCTCAATTCTGTGAATCTAAAACTGTGAATATAAAGCCTTAATAAAAAAAACTTGGTGGAAAGTAGTGTCACTAATTGAAATAAATAAAAAAGAAATGCAAGTGAGTGAGACATATATATTTCAGTTTCAGTTTAGAATTCACAAATTATCAACTACCTGAGGAGTAAGTTTTGGGACTGAGCAGTAGACAGTTGATATGTGGTTCTGGATTGCATAAAGAAATACTAAACTAGGAACACATGCTGGGGCATTAACAGACTGTCAGTGTCCACCTACCAAAGACCACAAGAAACTCACCTGTCATCAAATACAGTTGGTTCCCTTGACTTTTTACAGTGAAAATATCACGTACTACAGAGAAACTGTGAAATATGCCAGTGAGAGAGTATTAGGTAGGGCATAAGTTAGCAGTTGAAAATTAGCATTATTAAAGATTTAAAGCATTATTCTGGTTTATATTTTAAGTTTTCATGTGGAGTGCTTTTGGACAGGTTACAAGAAATATGTTCTGAGTTGAGTGCTTTTACAAGGCAAGGCGATTCTATGATGGAGTACCTAGTAATTCTTATTTGGGAGGTGGGAGGAATGAATGGAGTAGGGCTAGAGTTAATCAGTAAAGAAGCAGTAGTCACTTTTTTTAGCCCAGAGAGGGGAATGTTCGGTCCTTTTTGGGGTTGCACTGTAAGTAGCTTTTGTTAGCACTCCAACAAGATTACAAAATGGCATTGTTTCTGTCACATTCCATCAGTCACCCAGTGACCTCATTTTATGTTGGTATTCTACCAAATTGTTTATGTTAAATAGGGAACATGGTGGCCTAATTTGTATGGCCAAGGAACAATACCAGTGGATAGCTGTCAGGAGTTCCTCTTTTCTTTCTCAAAAGTAAAGCTTCTATTTAAAACTGAGCATATCAGAGTGATGCAGACACTGGCCCGTAGTATCCAAGTCATTATGGATGAAATGAGACACTCACACAGACTACCAAGTCTGGTGGAGGAAAAGGGACAGCATGGCTTTTCTCTCAAGGGGAGCAAAAGCCACAGCCTCTGCCATGACAGGCCTTTTTTGGGTTTCTCCAAATTTTATGTGATGGTCCCCATTTACTATACACAGGTTCGCTTTAGGTGTTACCTTTTACAGAAAACACAGGAGCCAATGCTGCTAATCACATCACAGAAGAGGGATATTTGCAAATGAAAAGGCAAAAGTGGTTGAACCAGTTACACTTATCCTTGGAAGGTTTAGCATGGATTTTAGGAAGTTACTTTGCAGTAAATGTCCTCAGTTCAGGGTGAGGGAGTTTTTAAGCAAGAGCAAGACTCACAGCAGCCTAGGCACATTGTAGGCCTGATTCCCCACAGGAGAACCTATCTGTGGGTGTGGGTCTTGTGCATCTCCAAGTGGGGGCTGGGCCCACACCATGCAGAATGGTCTTCTACACCAGAGATCTCCTAGGTACAGTGAACAGACTGCAAGGAGAAAAGGATATAAAGTAGACCCTGAATTATATAATCAGTGTTTTAAAATCTTTATCTCCCCTCCTTTTTCAATTATCCCCTTCCTCAACCCCTAAAATCATCTTTAGGTCCTGGGGTAATCTAGACAAGGCCAATCAAGTTTCACCTCTAGTAAATTGAGAAATTTCATTGATATGAAGCCAGGGGACTCCCCAGGAGACAGCGTGGTGACCTCTCAAGCTCTCTTCAAAAGCAGTTACATTGTTTAAAAAAAGCTAAAGATCACAGAATCCACTTCTCTCAACATTTATAGCAGAAGAAGAGGCTTTTGATTGCTATTTCTGAGAACACTAAAAGGAACAGGGATAACATTTTTTGAAAATGGTTGTAAGGGGGATGAGAGAAAGCTGACTGGAGGAATACAGTGGAACTTCAAGATACTGTTAAGGGTCTAAGTGACATTAATCATGCATTTGGCATCACTCAGTGTAAAGCCTCTTCCATGGTATGGCCATTCCTTATAGGCTAGAACTGTGGGGTCTTAGATCGAAGCACCTTTGGCCTTCATTTTCCATCCAGTCCTGCCTCCTGCTGATGCTCTGTTTCCAGGTTTAATGTCAGGTACCCACACAGATGAGCAGCACAGTATTATTGTTGCTTAAACCACAGAGTCAGAAATCATTCCTGAAGGTTCCACTTCTGTACCTATATCCTTCTTTATTTTTCATTTTTATTGATTTATTGGGGAGACACTGGTTAATAAAAGTATAGACGTTGCAAGTGTTCAATTCTATAACACATCATCTGCATGTGATATATCGTATTGTGTTCACCACCCACGTTGTCTGTCACCATTTATCCCCTCAACCTCTTCCAGCCCTTCTACCCACCTCTCCTTGGTAAGCACCATATTACTGTCTGTGTCTCTGAGTTTTATTTTTTGCTTAATCCCTTCACCTGATTCTCCCAGTCCCCCAATCCCCTTATTGACCTTTGGCCTTGGGCAAGTTAACTAATGTGTGCCTCAGTTTCTTCATCTGTAATGTGAAGATAATAGCATTATGAAGTTGTCATGAAAAATAAGTTACTACATGCACATTTCCCTAATATGTAGTGTTTTTAAATCATTTGTTATGATTATTGTTTTTGTGGTTACCTGTATTATTATTGTCACCATCTTGTTAAAATTCATTACACCCAAAGAGAGATCTGGGTTTTGTCCCAGCTTCTGGTAGCTAACTTGTTCATCTTCGGAATTTTTAGAGTTAGAGGAGTGTTTATCTTATTCATTGTGGGTCCATCAAACCACATCTGATGATTTATGTTGATGACATAAGGAAAGATAGGGCCAGCCTTAACTAATAGTCTTAGAGTGAGGCCTGGGCCGTGCAGAGAGACCACGTGATTAGGGTTGGGATGTCGACACCTGTGATACAGGGCAGACCTCTGGGGAGGGAAAAGGGGTAGAGATTAAGTTCAACATCATGGATCATGATTCAGTTAATTATACAGATGTAGTAAAATATCAGTAGAATCTCTGGACACTGAAGTTTGCATACATTTTCGGAGTTTGCAATACTCCATTGGTGTGCTGCCACACATCAGGGACAGAATGGTCATGCATCGTTGAGGACATAGCAGTCATGGTCCTAGCGTTTCCAGATTCCACCCTATGTATTTTTTCCCTTGTCTGGTTTCGATTGGTATCTTTTGGCTACAACAGAAGTGAAATCACAAATACAGTGCTTTCCTAAGTTCTGTAAATCATTCTAGAAAATTATGGAAATTGAGCATGGATGCAGGAGCCCCTTACTTTGGAGACAGCTGGTCAGAAGTGAGGATGGCCCCTGAGATCCCTGAACTCGTGGCAGACGTCTGAAGTTTTGGGAGGAGTTGGTCATGTGAAGAGCTATTCCCCTAACCTTGAATTTGGTGAACTCTTTGGCTAATTCATTATCATTCATTTGTTATTTATTAAATAAATATGTAAAAGTAAGTTAATATATGTAATTTTTTTACTATGTAGTAAGTACTGTTTAACCATTCGCTATTACCATTATTTTTGTGTCATTATTATTTTCAGGTCCATGTCCTCTTTTGCCTAGTTTAAAATAAATCATTTATACTTGAATTTCATTATGTGTTAATTAAAACCATTGCACTATTCCCATTTCTGTGATGCTTTGGCCTCCTAAGCTTAGGTATTCTTAACATGACATTCCATTCTCTACCTACTCCCACCGGTATTCTTCCATCCTACAGTATATTCTCCACATAGCACTCACAGCTGTCCTTTCAAAACAGAGGCCAGACCGTAATTACCTTCTGAGCAAAAATGTTGAATGTCTTCTATAACTCAGTGAGGTATTCACACTTCTCCCCGGCCCCGTAAGATCCTTGGTAATGTGGCTCCCACTCCCTGTCAGTGTTCATCACAGACCACTCCCCCTTCCATGCTTCACCCTAACAAGCTGGGTTTCTTCCTCCTCCTCCTCCAACACGCTTCCTGACTCCTGCCTCGGTGCCTGCATATACTTACAACACGGTCTACCTAAAATGCTGCTTTCCCAGACATTTTTCTGATCCTCCTTTTCCACATAATTTTGATTTCTATTACCATATCATCTTCAAAGAAAAAAGTTATTAAATGTATGTTGATTGAATAAATCAATGGGTGATTAAATGAAGATGATAAAGAAAGATGAGTGAATGAATGGATGAATGGATGCAATCCAGGCATGGTGATGAAAGTGTATTATGCAAATAAGACTCTTTGGAATGAACACAGTGACATTATTTAATTTGTGTACACATACAACCCCTCTATTTTTTTTACATGAAAAAAAAATTGAGTGAATATTACACCCTGAGGTAACTGGAAGATGAATTTGTCACTGAAGTGAAAAAACAATCAGTGAAGAAAATTAAAGCACAGGAATAAATCCTTGATTTTCTGAGGAGTACAGGTAGCTTTAGTTGCTAGTTGTGATTAAAATAATAGCTCTCAGCTCACATTAGTTCCAAGGTGCATTGTGTAGAATACACAATTATGCACATATAACGTTTTATATGAAATTGTAGTTTAAGTTATTTCAATGCACATCACACAATAAACTACACATTAAAACTGTTAAAATACAAAAGAGAATAAAGCTTTGCATCTTTAATGATGTTAATTTCTGACTATTATATTTCACTTTTAAAAACAATTCCTTAGGATGGCCTAATTAGATTGCTTTTATGTCATTTGTTTGTATAAAGATTGATTTAACATTATCTTGAATAAATAAGCAAAGTTAATTAAATATTTTATTGCAAAATGATGAATTTCCACTTACACAAAAGACTGCTGCTGTTTTTATTTTTGTAATCTTTTGTGTATTCATTTTCTTCATAAGTATAATTACGTTTGGTAATTACACTTATTTATTTTTCTTATGAAAAATGATAGAAATTTTCTACTTATGAACAAATTTAGTTTCTTGTGAATGTTTAATGTAAGTGTGAGTTTTGAAATAATAAAATAACTTCCTTTTAGGATGATAAAAAGTTAATTCAAAAAACAATATTTTAATTTTACATTTCATAATTAAAATAGCTCCATTTAATCTCATTAAAGATTAAATTTTCATAAAATTGCTATTTCTGGGCCACTAAATAGTTTTCTCATTGCAACAACATGGGGACGGTATGCTAAGCAAGATAAATCAAACAGAGAGTGACAAATACTGCATGATATCACTGACATGTGGAATCTAAAAGGCCAAACTTGTGGAAACAGAGAGTAAAATGGTAGTGACCAGGGGGTGGGGGTGGTAGACCAGCAGAGACGTGGTTTAAGGGTACGTACGCCATTGCAACTAGTAGGTAAATCAGTCCTGGAGGGCCAATGTGTGGTCTAGTGAACACAGACAACAATATTGCATTCCAATCATCAAACTGGCTAACACAATACATCTTAATTATTTTCACCATAAGAAAGAAATGATAAATGTAGTGATGAGATAAAGGTGCTAACTAGCAGTACAATGGCAATCTGCATTATAATATATAAATGTATCAAATCAACAAATTCTACACCTTAAGCTCACACAATGGTATATATCAAATGTGCTCAATAAAAATTTTTTGAAGAAAATTTGTTCAACATTTTAAAATGTATTTTCTGAGTATATATAAAAAGTAACATCTTTGCTGATGTTAGTACCAAAGTAATTAATATTCTTGAAGTTATAAAGTTTATCTATTGTAACTTCAGCCTATGAGAGGCATCACTATTTAAAAAAACAAAATTTATAAATAGGTTTGTGAATAAACATTTTAGTTTAATATTTACGATATTACTGTATATCAGTAGAAACATTTTATTTCCATAGGTCCCACAAAATTTTCCATATGTACCTTTGCAAAATCCTAGTAATAGGAAATTTAAAAGAGGAGAACGGAAGTTTCATTTGTCTTCTGTTTTTAATCTACACGATTCTCCTCCCTAAAATTAACACAGAAGAGAGTTCTCTGTCATTCCTTCAGATATTCATTCCACCCATCCATGCATTCATTCACTTGTTATTTATTAAATAAGTATATATTGAGAATTAATACATACTTGATTCTTTGCTAACCACTGAGCATACAGGAGTAAATAAAACAAAATATGTCATGACTTTCATACTATAGACAGTGAGGCACAGAGTTAACAAATTAAACCAATAAAAATGAATGTCAGTAAAAAATATGATGAAGAAAATATATAACAAGTTAAGAGGACAGAATGTGTTGGGGGGCTGATTTTCAATGAGACGTTGAGTGTTCTCAAAGCCTCCCTGAGGAGGTGGCATGTGAGCATGCACCTGAATAAAGTTCTCTCCATTACCCTTAAAGGAATGTTAGGAAGCAGCTGGGAACGAGTGGCTGGAGGGGAAATAAGCAGGGCCCCTGCCCACCACAATTGAATAAAGAACTTAAAACAGGAGGCTAGAAACAAAAGGGAGACCTGTCTTACCTGTTGACCCAGCAATCCTGAGCCCAGTCGGATACAATGGCCAGGCATTCTGAGGATCACAAGCAAAACTATGACCACACCGGAGGAGGGAAGCCCTTGAAATTCTGTGTGTATCCTCTTCACTAGGAGGGAATGAAAGGTTTGGAACTGTGTACTGATCCCAAAGTCTGGGGAGAGGGAGGAGCAGGGGGAACCTAGAAACTGACTAAGTATCTAACTCCTAAACCCCAACAGTCAGCACACACAGATTAGCTGAGTGCACACTTGTAGCCAGGGGCTCAAGTGTACAAAACAAACTCACTAGCAAACTTAGTCCGATTTCCTCCACACGAGAGGCAATCAGACTTGTCAGGTGCATGTTAGCAGCTCGGTGCTCAAGTGTGTTTCATAAATAAACATGCTATCACATTCCACTGTACTTGTTTGTCTCTTGCCTGAACTCTTCTCTTGTGAGCAAGATGAGAACTGAGGAAAGGCAGCCCCCTGAATCAGGTCTCCCCAGTAACAGGAAGACTATTCTGTACTGAAGTAACATCAATTCATACATCCTATAAGCTTGAGGCAACGTCTTACTTTATGCCAAGTAGTGTGAAAAATAATTAAAGCAAAGGTGTAGGATCTGAATCTGCTCTCAATAAAGGCACCAGGATCTGCAAGGTGCTGGTGGCCAGCTAACAGGATTAGGGCGGAATTCCAGGAGGCAGTAAAACGTGGGGCTAGCAGCAAGGGTTTTATGGCTCAAGGAACAGGTTTTAATTCTTTGGTACTAATTAGCTACATGTCCTAAGGTAAGTTATTTAACCTGTTGGTGCTTCTGTTTCCTTATCTAAAAATAAGCATTAATACCAGTACCTACCTACCTCATTAGACACTCATGATGATTAAATGAATTACTATATGGACATCATTTAGGACTGTATCGGTACATAGCAAGCATTCTGTAAATGTTAGCTAGTAGTAGTAGTCATATTTTATTAGTAGTAGTAGTAGCAGTGCTATTGTTTTTCTCTATATTATGCCTCCCAGACACTGTAACTGGAAGACTTTTCAAATTAGGCTTTTGTTTTTTTGTTTGTTTTTAAATGTAATCTCTTACTTTCTCTAGGACAACATCTAGGGAAATAAGACGTTAATATCAGAATCGATGAAAAACAGGTGAATAGTGGACAGTTTATTCAGTTAAATTTACCCCAGTTTCACAAAATGATAATGACTGAAATCATGGAAATATGGAAGAGAAAAAATAGATGAGTATTCAGCCTTTTTTGTATTTGTTGCAGCAATGTTATTTGGCATTCTTTGGTCAATATGACTAAATTCAGTAAAAACTACATTTTAAAAAGTAAAATTGTTTGATAAAATAGTGCTCTAAAACATTTTTTGTGTGTCAGAATGATGAAATATAAATTAAATATTGGCACTAATTTTTGCAGACTGGACCTTATCCTCCTGTTTTTCCATATTTGACAGTCTCTTTCATTTAATTTATTTGTGGAGTAGCTATGAAGTTGTAGAGTAGCTATGAAGTTGTAGAGTGTGAGGAAAAAATACAATTATGAATTTTTCAGACTTCCATGAGTATAAAATTGGATGAGCTGACATCCTTCTATAAAGACTTATAAGTATTGCCTGGCAT
Source organism: Phyllostomus hastatus (assembly GCF_019186645.2). Taxonomy (NCBI): domain Eukaryota; kingdom Metazoa; phylum Chordata; class Mammalia; order Chiroptera; family Phyllostomidae; genus Phyllostomus; species Phyllostomus hastatus. The sequence continues at coordinate 26,817,829 of NW_025333709.1, read as the reverse complement.
GAAGAATTGACCCCATTAACAGTGTGCTGTAGAGGGCAGAGAAAAGCTCTCATAAAATTGTAGGTTCAGCAGGAGAAGCTTTGCTACTATAGCCATCTCGTAATAGAATGATTCAGAGGTTGGGTGCCATTGGCAAAGTGCCTGCAGCTCATAACATGAATACCAGCATGTAATGAAGTAATAAAAAGGGCTTTCACTCAGGTTCATGTCTAAGTGCGTCTCCGTGTGCTCCTCCATCAAAGCCCTCTTTTTTTTTTACCTTAGTCATGTATATTAACCTTACATTTCTGTTCATCTACTGTATCTTTTCTTTTAATTGTCAACTGAAGGTACACTTACTGATTTGAGAGAGAGAGAGAGAGAGAGAGAGAGACATCAATGTGTGAGAGAAACACTGATCAGTTGCCTCCAGAATGTGCCCTGACCAAGGACCAAACCCACAACCTAAGTATGTGCCCTGACCGGGTTTGAAACTGCAATCTTTTGGTGCACAGGCTGACGCTCCAACCAACACTGGTCAGGGCACGTATTTCTTCTCACTTTCTCCTGCCCCAGACTGCCCTAAACTCTGTCTTCATTTCACTTACTGATATTTAAGTAGATTTGCTTTGTAGGGCATTTATAATTTTGGAATCTTCTTAAATGGACAAAATGTAAGGGGTTGCTGTGCTAGATGTCCCCCCAAATGGAGAAAACCCCCATAGCTATCACTGGGAGGATGGAAGAAGCAGAGTAGGGCCATTGAGAATTAGTCTGCACATCTAAAGAACTTGGCCAGTGTTTTCATGATGTTAAAAGCTATCCAGCTCAGAGCCACAGAGATGGACAAGGGACATAACTCTAACCCGTGACACAACATAGCCAGAGGGGGCTTCCTGCACCTGCACGGGCACCTAGGAGGAGGCTCCTACATCACGCGGCCACAGTTACCAAGACTAACAGTGGCAGCCGAGAAAGGCAGAAGAAACCAGAGTGCTGGTAGATATAATCCAGTGTGGGAGGAGTTGGAAATGGGGTTACAGAGAAAGATCCACAGTGGGATTTAAACCCAGGTGCAGCAGCCATGATAAGCATGTGGTTTGGGAGTGCAGAGGGAGCTTTCTCCCTTTCCCTCTTAGCCATGCTCTCTCTCAGCCATGCTAGAGCTCTGGACCCTGTGAGAAGGAGAGTAGGAGAGCCCTGAGAGTCTCTCTCTCTCCCTCCTTTGGCCATGAAGCTGGAGAAGGAGAAGCCTCTTGAGCATGTAGCAACAGTACTGTCTTGGCCACGTGGTTTGAACGTATCCAGAAGGACTCCCTGGCCCACCATGAGGATGCATTTTGGGATTAAGAGCAGGAGCCTAGGCAGCCGAGCATGGACACCCGGAGGAAGCCTGGATACGGTGGGAATCTGACCAGCTAAGCTACAGACTTCTGTTTCCTTTTCCTGTACCATCTTTTCCTTTGATGTCCCACTCTGGCCTGGTTTGACCAGAGGGGGCAGGACTGTGTATTTGTGGGTGTTGTTTCTTTGTTTCTAAAGGGAGTGAGATATGAAGGCAGAATTCTGCCATTCTTCTAAACCTGCGTGACTTTAGAATAAACACCGTGGTTCCTTTTCTTTTCACGAGACTTTGCATTGGGAGCCATGGTCCTCGTCGGCAGCAGACTATAGAACCCAGAGGTTCTGTTACAAAAGTATTTGTGTTGATAATAAAAATAAATAAATCGTGTGTGAAGGTGTTTTATACATACAGATTTATTTAATCCTCAAACAACACAGTCATGTACATTGAGCAGATGCTACTTGATACCAGAAGTTAGCTGTGCTCTCCCCCTCATTTCCTCACATTTTCCTTCAAAAAGGGCTGGCAGTGACTAACCCATTCACAATCAAAGATATACTATTTCAGTTGGTGTTTTAGATGGATATTTCAGGGCTTCAAATTTCTCAGAAAAAAAAAAGAATAAATAAAACAAGAAAAGAAAACTGTTAACAATTAACTTACTCTTTTAAGTTAAGTGTAATGTTTTTTAATTTCTCACCTTCATTTAGAATATCATTTCAATTTATTTTTCTCACAAGACATATAACATGGTTCAACAGGAAGGTTGAAATTACACTTCAAGTATATTGTTAATATACATTTATACACATACATTGCACTCAAAATAGATGTATAAATTAAATAGTAGTTAATACAAACACTGCCTACTAGGCTGATTGTTAAATGACACCTCCTGGTTTGAATGACAAACTTTTGAAAGATGGGTTAACGTGAAATCTCTTAGGTCTGTGTGTGAAAAGTAGACCTGGACTTGGGAGGATCTGTAGTGCTGACCCTCAGAGGACAAGCTGCTCTAGGCATTCGCATGAATATTTCTAATGGTCTAAGGCATTTAGCTGTACCTCACTCGGCTAAAAGGCCCCTGAAGGAGAGTGCCTGCTGTCAGTCTACAGCAGACACAGCAATGACTCCACCCCCCCCAAGGACGTCCCACAGATCTCATCAGTACCCCCACGTCCTTGTCCGACACTTAGGCCTACAGATATTTTCATGCACTTAGACTTTCTCCAGTTAGAAAAAAAAACATTTAAAACTTTAATCATCAGCTATGTCTGCAATGGTATAGCACCAATTTATAGAATAATATAGTTTTTTGTTTTATTTTTATTGTTGATGTGTTATAGTTATTCCCCCTTTTTCTCCCTTGCCCCACCTCCACCCAGCCCCTCCTTCTCCCCACCCCAAGCCAATCCCCTTACTGCTGCCTGTGTCCATGGGTTCAGCATAAAAGTTCTTTGGTTCCTCCCTTCACTTTCTTTTATCCCGTGTTCCCACCCCTCCTTCCCAGCAGCTGTCAATCTGTTTTAGTAGTATAGCTTTTCTTATACTTTGTTTCTGAGTGTATGTGAAATTTAATTAATAACCCTTTGATGTTTAAAGAGTCTGAAAAGTCAATTGGACTGAGCTGTTGAAGACTGCAAATCCCTTAAACTGTTTGTTTGCTGAAGGTCCAAACTTCCCTTTCCCTTTCCTTTAGTGTTCCACATAAGGGTTCTTTTCCTTTTCCTTCCCTTCTCCTTCTGTCTCTATCTCCTTTTCTCCCTCCCTCCTACAACATCAATAAATATATATATATATATTTTAAATGTTTTTGAATTTTCTTTTATTTCAGTTAATTCTTATAACATCCACATGAAGCAGAATATTAGTTCCTAAAATTTAAAAAAAAAAGGCTGCCATAGTCACAGTCTGTGTACCCCAGTCTGGCTGAGTAACCTGCCCATTTGCACACAAAGAAGAAAGGTAATGAGCTGCTTTTCAATGGGGTTCACTTCTCTTCTCACATACCCCATCATCAAGAAGCAATTCTTCATAGCTGTCCACCAGCTGATGCTGTCCTTCAGTGATATTGTCACCCTTCTATAGGGCCAATCACTGTAGAAGAATGGAAAGATTCACTGCCGGGCATCAGCTAGAGAGCACCTCACAAAGATGTGATGGTAAGAAGAGCATCTGTTATGCGTTCTGAGATAACAGCCAATGTATAATGAAGCTCTTCTCCCATACGTAGAATTCATGATTTCAGAATCCAAGGGGTGGGAGTGAAACTGGTCCCTCTCACAATTATTCCTCTTACTTGCAGAGCCTTTTGTGACTTATTTGTAACTATGGACTTTGATGTTACACCCTAGGCACAAGTAGAAATGCATCAGGAAGGTAGAAACTCCTCTTAGGCACCTGTTAGTACTGTCACATGCAAGATGTAAAGCACCTGGATCACTCTGACAACTTCATTCAGGAAGGGCCATGAGGGCTCAGAAACCTCCAGAAGGAAAACTCAGTTCCCACCCCACCCCCCGCAGGTAAAGTATCATGACAAGCTGAAGCGTCCAACAAAGACATAGAGAAACATTGAATAGTTAGTGAAGTTACAAAATCTATATATAGATTGCACGTCAGATTGCAGAAACAGAAAGTGTATCACCTCCTCAAGGCCCTTTCCAGATGTGTTATTTATATATTTGTATTTATTTATTTGACCCAATTTTCTTTTTTCCCCTATTGCATTCTACTGCTTTATATATATGGTGTAGTAGTGATGGTTAATAATTCAGAGATTATAGACATCAAGATAAGATTGTGACAGAACTAGCAGAACCAGAACTAGAACTAATTGTGGTGATTAGACACTGACATGCAAAGTTTGGGGGAAAGAATATGTATATTTATTTTTGCATTAAGGATAGTTACTGTGAATGGGATCATTACTGATGCTGGGGAGTTTAAGAATGGTGGAGGGTGTGTGATGATGTTAGGAAGATCAGGAGTGGCTGTCATGAACTTGTGGGGCCCCTTAACATCTTTGAACTCCTTCCCTATTTTTATCACTCCTCCCTCTGTGTTCCATCTTTCCATGCTGGAAATTGGAAAACGTGCTCTTTGCCTTCCTGGAAAGCATCAGCACAAGTAAACACCCGCACAAACTGTAATGTGATATGAGGAAGTAAGTGCACATGTGAGGAAACCCCGCTTCAGTGAGCGTGACAACACAGGCAAGGGGCTCCGACAGGCAGACGTCGGTGAGGTACCCAGCTCTGCCTGTGAGCACTACAGCTGCCGCCCAGAATCAAGTGTGCAAGATGGACAGTCTGAGCAAGTCACTGTGTGGCTGCTCATCGGTAGCTGGTTTTATTCCCAGAACATCCACAAAATGCATTTGGGGAGTCTGGCTGCATAACTGCTTAGGAGCCTGACGCTCTGACCCATCCAGGTGCTCTGCAGTCTACCTGATACTCTTTACTACAATCCCGTTTCCCTAACAAGACAGGGACTTAGTCTATTGTTTGCAACTACAAATACCTATTGAAACTTTGAACAATAAAATAACATTTTAAAGTATTAAAATAAAAAGCACAAGCATTTCAACTTTTTTAGCACCAGAAAGGAAGACCAGTTGATGAACCAAGTGACAACCAATGACCATTTTTAGTAACTATCACTGTCCTATCACTTTTCATTCTGCAATGGAAAAAAATTACAGGTATAAGAAATTCCTTTTTCACTTTTATTAACAGAGGTTTACTGGTGATTTCTCAAGGAGTAGTATTGTGCCATTCAATTCATACAATAACTTCCATAATCAAGAGCAGTATAAACTTATAAAGAATAAATATAGTGATTGAAAAAAAGGCAGTGAGAAAAGAATGAATATGTAATGTGGGCAGAGCAAGTCCTTGCATAGTGAAAATTACTGAGTGGTTCAGCAAATGAAAAAGCAATGAAATAGTGCTCCGTTAGATCAGAGAAAGTATTTGTTATTGCTGCTGCAAGGTCTTACTTCACCTGTAAGTGTAGATATCAAACAAGATTAGGAATTTTTACCTTTGATTTGTTTGGGGAGTATAACCGACCAAGACAAAAACAATAAACAAAATTAAACTAAATTTTTAAATAGGAATTTGAGATGGCAGAAAGTTTCCAAAATCAATAAGAAAAAAGAAAATTCTCTCTTTCTGTTACCTTTAGATAACATTTAAGTTCAACTTGAACAAAGAAAAAAAGTCGATTTCAGAACCAGTTCTCAATCACTGACTCATTCACCAAACATTTATTCAGCTAGGGTTACTTCCCTGGCATAATGCAAAGCCCTGAGCCCTTAGAAACAAATGAGTCTCTCTCCTCAAAGAGCTACAATTAAGGGAGAAGACAAAAAGCCCATCAGTGAATTTAGAGACACACTTAAAATGCTATCTCAGAAAAAAAAAGTCCCAGATGACATGGAGGCCCAAGGAAGATGGATGCCTGAATGAGATGGCTGGGTGAAAGCTGGTCTGGATGAGAGAGCTACACATCTTGGGAAGTTTCTCCTCAATCATGATCTTATCTTTCTTTTTTATCACTATATTTTATTTCTGTTAGATAATAAAGGGTTAACAAAATGGAAGGAATGCTAGAAGAAATTAACCAAAGTAGAATCAGAACTAAGAATTCAACAGAATTGAGAATTTGCAATACAAGTATTATTAAAATTAGAATGCATAATAAAATTAACATTTGCAACCAGTTGAGAAATATTATTAAATAAATGATATCCAACAACTGCTAAACATTTGGGAATTTTTTTAGTTATGTTTCTAAAAGATATCACACGCCAAACACATGACATAAGTTAAAATGTTAAATTCTAACTGAGCAAAACAGCAAGGATTGGGGAAAGCTAGGGAGGTATAGTAACTCAGTCTTTTCTTTGATTTATCACAGTTACAAAAATTAAAATGTACATCTTCTTCTACTTGTATTTTTCCTGTACTTCTTGAGCTTAGTGAAAAATATAATTTTTGTTCAACTAAATTAAATTATTGTTCTGGAAATGTCTGATTTCAACAGAAGTTATATTTTTGTAGTATGTTTTGTCATTTTGTAGTGTGTAAACTTGAAGATGATTTCCAATATCTTTAAGGGACTTAAAATATAAGACTGAGGTATAGTAAATGAAATAACAATTGTTAGATTCTTAGTTAATTTCTATATAAGACATAATATTGGAACATTCACTACTGAGTATATTTTTGAGTTTACATACTTTTGTTCCTTGTTTTCATATGCTATAGAGATGTTCTTCTGGGGTCTCATTCATGGAAGTGTTGGTTTTTTTGCCATTTGTGAGAAGGTGTAAAATGGGTGTGAATAGTGACATGCGTGTAGTCTGTATTTGTGAGCTCTACTCCCCTGCAAAGCTGTTTGGGTATGACAGATAGTTCCTAATTTTTCACTCCCTGGATATCTCAGTAAAGTAGAAGTCAGTTTTTGTGATTGAACTTATAGTTAATCTAAGTGATAGAGACTATACTAGGAGAAATAATAACAGAGAAACACAACCATCTGCATTTTGTCCTTTTTAATTTTTTTTTTAAAGAGAGGGGAAGGGAAGGAGAAAGAGAGGGAGAGAAGCATCAGTGTTTGGTTATTTCTTGTGCAGTTCCCACTGGGAACCTGGCCCACAACCCAAGCATGTGTCCTGACTGGGACTCGAACCAGTGACACTTTGGTTTGCAGGCCGGCACTCAATCCACTGAGCCACACCAGCCACAGCTGTATTTTGTCTTTAGCCAGAGTGTTCTCGTACATTATACAATGTAAGAAGTCCCTCGGAACTCCTTATGCTCTAAAACATAGTGAAGATCCCCCAAAGTTGTTTTTTAAAATGAGAATTGTAAGTATTGATATTCATTACATTAAAATTAAAACTGAAGCCCTGGCTGGCATAGCTCAGTGGACTGAGCACGGGCTTCAAACCAAAGCATTGCAGGTTTGATTCCCAGTCAGGGCACATGCCTGGGTTGCAGGCCACAGCCCCCAGCAACTGCACATTGATGTTTCTCTCTCTCTCTCTCTCTCTCTCCCTTCCCTCTCTAAAAATAAATAAATAAAATCTTAAAAAAAAACTGAGAAAACTCTAATATATCTGTGGATTGATTCATTAGAAAGTAGTAACTGGCCTTGGCTGGCGTAGCTCCGTGGATTGAGCGCGGGCTGTGAACCAAAGTGTCACAGGTTCGATTCCAGTCAGGGTACATGCTTGGGTTGCAGGCCATGACCCCCCAGCAACTGCACATTGATGTTTCTCTCTTTCTTTCTATCTCCCTCCCTTCCCTCTCTAAAAATAAATAAATAAAATCTTAGAGAAAAAGAAAGTAGTAACTGACTCATTGTACATATGTGACATAAAACATTATTATTATCCAAACAATTTTAACTTCATTAGCAAACTGAGAAAGTATCACTGTCCTACACTGTCAGTTCTAGAATATGGAAGAGTACAATTAAGAAAAGCACTTGTAAGTGGAACTTTGTCCCTGTCCACAGTACCTGAGTCTGAAAAGAAGTCACAAAATGTGGAAAAATTTCCTCAAAGGTTGTTCAGTTTTGAGGTTCTTGTTTTCTTAGTTTACCCATTATTGCCTTTACCTATAAGGCAAAATGTTCAAGATTATAATGTCATAATTTTACCTTTCAAAAACTATCCTTTAAAGGTTCTTAAAATAATACTGTAAAAATTTAGTGATATAGAAGGATAATTCTGATATAATATGTTTAGAAATTAGGTTACAAATACTGGTTATATCAGGAGGCCACATGTGAATTTGGCCATTCTCACCGAGTCAAATGTCTAATCTGCCATGTTTTCTCCACAGCCTGAGCAATTCCCACACTCTGTTACACATTTCCTTTTCCTCCTTTTCTTCTTAACACTGAGCTTCCATTTCTCCTCTTCCTTGTACAGGACTCGAAGCCTGTCTTCTTTATAATTTTTGTCTTATCCTGGCACCATCTTGTTCTTGGCTTGGGATCTTCTTTCACAGCTCAAGGGGCTGTCAGTGACTGGTGTTGCTAGTAATGATAAGGATGATAATGATGAAGATGAGGACAACGATTACGACTAAAGTGTGTTGGAATTTTGAGCCACGTACTGACTAAAAAGCTCTTATCACTCAATTTTTTAAACTAATTTTTAAATTAAATTTATTGAGGGGATAATTGGTTAATAATATTATGTAGGTTTCAAGGGTACATTTCTGTGATACATGATCTGTATATTGCTCTGTGTGCCCACCACCCAAAAACCAAACCATCTTCCATCACCAGCATATCGCCACTTTCAAAGTCAACTCTAAGGGGTAGAGATTGATTAATCCACATTAATCCACATTTATCCACATTTGTCCACATCACAGATGAGGCCAAACGATTTTTTAATGTGTCCAAAGGCACAAAGGCAATGAGAAATTGAACTGGGATTTGCACCCGTGCCATGTGACCAAGACCTATCACCAACTTATTTTTCAGAATAAAGACAATTCTTTCCCTCAGAGCAGCTCTGTCACTAGTTTTTAAAATGACATTGTTCATTCATGTTATTTTTGCATCTACACTTGGAAGCAATCAATTAATTTCCAATGGGAACTAATAGTGATAATTACGTATTATTTTCCCTTCTCTATATTTGAAATTTTTTCAATAGTAAAATATATTGACTTTTAACATAAATAGGAGGAAATATCTTTAAAAATTAGATGAAATAAATTTAACTGATGCATTTTTTTCCAATAAAATATCTTGAGTGATAATATATCTGATGGTATAAAAATATTTAGACAAATCTTTACTTTCTGACCCCCTAAATAATAGCATACAAAAACTATTTTTAAAAAAATGCCTCAAACTTTACTCAACTTTTCACAAAACAAAGCTGGATAATCAAAGCCAAAGGAACAATTAAATATTCGATCAACACACCAAATTTAAAAATCCTGTTGCCATTACTAAATAGTTCGGGTTCTTGACACATGTCTTTTTTTTTTATTCACAAGTGATTATTATACTACATCTTAATTTGTGGAACCTCAAAATATTGCCTAGTATTCACCTTAAATTTCCTTCCCATCCATAAGAAGATAAATTATTTTAGAGTGAAAAGAAGTACTTCAACGATTACATGTATCTTTGTGACATGTCTCAGAGGAGAGAAGGAAAGGCTGTCTTGGGCGTCTCTGGTGTGAAACGGAGTACTCTCCTCTCCACCCTGCTGGGAAGCGCACAGCAGAAGCATGGTTGCTCTCTCCCACCTCCTGGACCGCTGCAGGCGCGAACGGGCGGCACGTCCCTTCTCTGCTGGTGTATGAACATTAGCCTGGTCATTTGTTTTTTTCACCTTTTTCTGTAATGGTTCAAAGCTTGTGTTTATGATACCATTTCCACTTCAAATTACACATACTAACACAATGGTGTTTTGAGGCTTATCCAAAATAGTACACAAATACACCATACGCAGAACTTGAAATTGAATAAATACCATTCAGGTGAACTTAATTATTCAGGTAATTTTTGTTACACATCGCTGGATGTAACTAAAATCCACTAAGGATAATAAATCGTGGCTTTAAATCAAGGAGCTAGGGCTTGTTTCTGAAATATACCTGGTCATATTTTTTCACATGGGCCATTACACTGAGTAACGGAGACCTAAATAGGTGCATTAGAGGCCTATATTCAGAATATTTTTGTTTTATTATTTTAATCTGCTAGGAAACGAAAAGAAAGAACATAAAATATAACAACATCACAAATGCGAGTGCTGAATGCCTGCCAAGTTGAAAAGCCTGCAAAAGGAATATTAATACTCTGGAAACGTGGTTGAGTAACAAGAGCTTGTTAAGAACCATATAAAAGAGAGAGAGGCAAGAGAATCTTAGTTGTCAGGGAAGACACTGCAAAGAACACTGTTGATGTTCTCAGTGATAACATTGACTGTCTCCCCTTCCCAGGAAAGGAACTACATTAGATACAAGACCTCACTGATGCTAAACTGGATTTATTTATAAAGAAATGGAACTTTATTGGCCATGTGGGGAAAGCTAACAGAAAGAAACAACTGATCTCTGAGAGTTGGAAAATGACAGCATAGAAATGGCTCCACAGATTTGCTGACCTGAGGAAACCTCTTGCCTGGGGTCATCCTTAGACTGAATCAGCGCTAGAGAGAACACACACTTGCATTCTGGGAAGACAGAGGAAGGAGATCTGAGAGAGGGAGGTGGGGGGGGGGTAGGAGGGAGAGAGGGGAGTTGAAAGCAACTCTGGGAGAGGATTGCACTGAAGTATGACACAGAAACAAAGAAAATGTGTACTTTGGAATTCTTTTCTCTTCTCTTGTTGAGATAACAAAAATAGAACAGGCATTGAGAGATTATTGGCCCCTTCTGACATAAAAGAAGTAAAAATAAAAATTTAGAATATGTAAACTAACACAAACATGCTAATATAAAAATACCCCATAACAGGTTTCTATCTGAATGATTTTGTGATCTGAAACATTAAAAAAGAATTTTCTATTTTATGTTTCTAGTCAGCCATAAATATTCTGATTTTCTATTAAATTACTTCAGTCTTTGAATTTCATTAATGTACTTTGAAGAATAGAAAACTATGCATTAAACATAAAAAAAATATACCATTTTCTGTCTTGAAACGGAAGTAAATTTTTCCACAAGATATAACTAGTTCCCAAGTTACCAAGGGTTAATTGATATTTACTTTTTTCTAATCATTTCAATAATATTTAAATTTTAGTAACTTGCTTTTTGATCCATTCATTTACTGACAGGCACTTGGGTTGAGCATTAAACTAAGTGAAATAAGCCAGGTGGTGAAAGTCAAATACCACATGAGCTCACCTTTAAGTGGAACCTAAGCAACAACATAAACAAGCAAGCAAAAACATAATCAGAGACATTGAAATTAAGAACAAACTAATGGTCACCAGGGGGGAGGTGGGAAGGAATAATGGAGGAAAAGGGGGAAGGGTTTTCAGGGACATGTATAAAGGACACATGGACAAAGCCAAAGAGGGGTAGGATCCAGGGTGGGATGTGGGAATGGCTGGGGTAGGGAGGAGTGGAGGGGGAATGGAGACAACTGTACTTGAACACAATAATAAATAAATTTTAGTAACTTATAGTTCTTTTACTCATTCCCTGATTTAGCTAGTTTAATTGTTCTTTACTATTAAGAATGACCTTTTAATCATAATTTATATCTCTAAAAATACTCTAAAAATACACCTTACAACAGGCATTGAGCTATACTGCAGAAAAAAGAAGATAATGATTTTGCCTGTTGTCCTAACTTTACAAGTTACAAATACAACCAGATTTATGACAGGAAGATTATTAATTTTGAAAAAATCTGCACCAATATCTTTGACCCTCTAGCCTTATAATCATCTAGGCAATTCTTTGATGATAATTGCAAAAGCTGTTCTAATAAACAAATCTTTAATATTGTCTAATGTTTCATTATCTGAAATTAATATAAAATAGCATTTATTGGTAAGCTTTTATTATCTGTTATGAGTAGTCTTCAGAATTAATCACATTTCCTTTTGGCTTACCAGAAGGATAATGTAATTAACCTGACTTCTCATGACCATTCCCTGAAGTTCCTCCAGAAATAGAATTTTAATTTAGATTCTTAGTTTCTGTTTGTCCAAATTTTCGGTGAACTTTTTAACTTGCTGTGGGTGTGTGTGCGTATGCATATACATGCTTTTATTATCCCATTAGAAATTATGCTGGGTGCTGCTGTCCTGACCTGATTTTGTCTGAAATTCAGGCTGCCTTGCCTTTGTCCTGTATATGAGATGAACCTTCAGTCTCAACGCATTCTTAATTCTTCCTCCTTCATAAAATGAGCATCTCTTTCCCATCACAAATTACAAAGTTATTGCTGGGGCATAGACACTGACCAAGGCAAAAACAATCTTTCTAAAATAGCCCAATACATTGAATACAAGTTAAAGTTTAGGAAAAAAATGTCAAAATTAATGTGCAACCTGAGTCGATGCTTAAACTAAGGAAACTATTTTACCTGCAATGTATTGTGTGGTCCACTAAGGTCTTCCCTCTGAACTGTTTATCTGCACAGAGAAAGTTAAGATGGATATTAAAATCCAAGCCCCATTTGGAAATTTTCTGAAACTTGCCATCTTTGTGAAGCCTCTACTTATGAGCTGGACACTATGTAAGTTTCTAATGAAGTATGAATACTCTCATAGATTTGACAGCCAATGATAAGATGACAAACAAATGCATAAACAATTGAGTAAAGTAAGATTGACACAGGTAAAGCACAAGTGTCAATCTTCTATCTGTGGGGCAAGGCCTCAGAAATTCTTCCCAAAGAAGAAGCTACTTGAACTGTGTTTTGTAAATAAGTTATCTGGATTGGTAAGATTGGTAGTAGATGAAGAACATGACATCTAGACTTTTCTTGACTTTTAAAACATTTCTGATTAACATTGTCTTATTTTTTTAAGATGTTATTTTTATTTTTTATTTTTAGGTAGAGGGGAAAGGGAGGGAGAAAGAGAGGGAGAGAAACATCAATGTGTGGTTGCCTCTCATGCACCCTTAATGGGGACCTGGCCTACAACCCAGGCATGTGCCCTGACTGGGAATCAAACCATCAACCCTTTAGTTCCCAGGCTGGCGCTTAATCCACTGAGCCACACCAACCAAGGTATCTTATTGTTTTTTAAGAAATGTAAGTTAGTTGGTTGGGCTGAAGCACAGACTGTAAAGGAACAGGAGAAAATTGAAAAACAACAAAAGCTGAAGAAGCTCGCTCTAAGTAGATCACAAATCCTGGAGGGTCATATACACCTCACCAAAAAGTGAATTTTGTGCTGCTGAATAATGGATATCAACAAATATTTTTATCCACGAGAGGAAAATGTTGCATTTGTTTTCTGATAGAGCCTTTGTCTGCAATGTAGAATACGAATTGGAAAAGGGGCTGCTACTAACAGAGGGCCAGGTGCACCCGCAGTCCTGATAGGAGGTGATGAATGCACAGGCTATAATGGCAGTCATCCAGGTAGAGAGAAGGACTCAGATATGACATGTGTAATGGAGGAGAATTTACAGGACTTGGTGATTGACTGCCTGTGGGTTTAAGGGCAAGGTAGCTATCGAAATTATTATCCCTGAAACAGAATTTGAGAGATCATTCACTGAGTGATTAATGATAAATATTTGGAGGAAGATAATGTTATCCTTCTATTTATTTGTATGAGGTGTTTTGAGGCTATTTATAGATATCTGTATATACTCTTGTAGATACCAATCCAGAGTTTAGAGGACACATCTGTACGGAAAATATAGGTTGGTTTAATAAACATTCACTGAACATTTATTATTTATCAGGTAGTGGTCTTGGGGATGCCTTGATGAATGACCCTTTCTCAAGAAGTACTTGGTGTAATAAAACAGACTACATATGGTACTCAACAGCACAAGTTGTCCTAATAGGGATGGATAATTATATCATGGGTATACTATATTCAGACTGCTCAGCAACTTTTTTATGTATTAATAACAATATCAGGATAAAAATGAACTTTAAGATTCATAAGCTGGCAATTGAATATATTTATATTTATTTCCTAATATTATAATGTCATACATTAAATATGCTATGATACAAAATAGAAAGTAAACCTTTCAGTATACCTGCTTTTTATTTATGTGTTTGATTATTGTTTTTAGTGGCTATTGAAAACATGCTTCAATTAACAAAGATCACAAAGTGATTGCTTGTCTATTGCATATCTAGGTATAATTACAGTGTCCAAATTTTATGAATAATTTTGCTTCAGGTCTAATCCCAGCTATACCACTTGAAAATCATGTGACTAGGAATAAGTTATTTAGAATTTTCTCAGCTATTATATGGGGATATTAATATAACTATCCCATGAATTGTTATGATGATAACATGTAATAGTGCATCTTAAGTGCTTAGAAAAACACTTTGTAGAAAACAAGCCTAAAATACATTTTATCTATTATTAATGATACTGTGTGATACGCATTTGTATTATCCCAATATGGACACTGTCTGTTTGGAATGAATGCTTATGTCCCCTCAAAATAATGTGTTTAATCCCCAATGTGATGGTGTTTGAAGAGAGGGCCTTTAGGAAGTAATTAGATTGTAAGAGTGGAGCCCTATTAATGGGATTAAAGCCCCTATAAAGAGGGACCAGAGAGCTCACTTGCCCCCTCGACCATTTGAGGATACAACAAGACGTCAGCAGTTTGCACCTCGGAAGAGGACTCTCACCAGAGCCTGACTGGGCTGGTACCCTGATCTCAGACTTCCAGCCTCCAGAAGTGGGAGAAGTAAATTTCTATTATTCATAAGATATGCAGTCTGTCTTACTTTCTTATAGCATCTTGAACACAAATACTATTTTTCATATAGTGAAGACAAATAAGTTTTTAAAGATCACAGTTAATAATTGTCAGAACCAGAATTAGAATCCCAGTATATTTACTCCAGAGTTCATATTTTTTGTTTCTATGTCACCTCTAGAAAGTCAGTGAGAAATTATCATTGATTTTGAAATATATATGTATTTTTCCTAAAAACAGACTAAGAAACAAATGTAGTATAGGAAAAGAAAACAAAATAAGCAAAAAGCACTGAATGTGAGCAGATAACCACTTGAAAAACAGAAACCAGATTCATGCTGCCTATAAATGATGGGATTTCTATATTTGAATAATATTTAAATAAAATTTTAAGAGATCCTCATCTTCAAAATCAGGCCTTGTAAAAATTTATTAATACTTACATTTTTCTGAAATCATGAATCTGATTCAAATTCTAAGCCCACAGTGAGAATAATTTTTAAACATTTTAGAAATGTCTGCCAATCACTGCTATTGCTAATGATCCTGATATCCATCCATACAGTGCAACTGACCTCTGATCTGAGGTCCGTGCGGACCAAAGTTGAATGCCAAGCCCATGGGAAAGAATTTTCATGGGAACTGCAGACCTAAGAAGTTATAAAGAGAAATAATGTCAACAATTAAAAAACATGATTAAAACTGGGTAAAACAGATAACGTAATTTAATGAGAGTAAGTAGAAAAAGTTTGCCTCAAATTTCAAAGAATTAATTGTGCAGTATAAGATTAGGGATTTCTGTCATAAAGTTTGTTCACCCAAAAAAAAAACAAAACCAAAAACCCCACGTTGCTGACGTAAGCAAGCCTGATCCCACACATTCTCCACAGGCCTTTCCACCACTGTGATACCACACATCACTCCACCGCTGTGACTGTAGTCATGAATTTTGCCTGTCCAATTGACCTAGCCATGATTTGCCCAGATATTTGGCTAAACATTATTTCGGGGTTTGTTTGTGAAGGTGTTTCTAAATGAGATTAACTTTGGAATTGGTAGACTGACTAAAGTAAACTGATTTTTCTCTGAGAAAAATGGACCAGAAATTAATCATTGCCTCCCCAACTAAGAAATGTCATTGCCTCATCATCCCAATAGAGAAAATGACCGTTCCTCAAAGGCTCATCTTTTCTCTGGTGATCTAGAGATTGTCTATATTCCTGTGGTTTCTTGTTTTTCCAGCACCATTAATGTCTTTTTTCCATTGCTTATAATCTCATCACTCTATAAATTTCCTTCAGTACATTCCACTGGATAGCAACCAAAACAACACAAGGTGCTTTTATCAATTGTACTTCAAAGGCAGATACTCTGAGAGACTTTCTTCTAAGCATTATAGTCACACCTGTTCAAACCCCTTGTGCTCCACAGTTTCTTTCTCCCCGTACGCAAATAAAACTCTTTTCAATGTTTCCAAAGACTTCCATATGGTCACGTTTATTTTTAAATTACTGTTTTCAAATGGCCAAACTTTCAGTAGCATTCCACCCAGTTCACAATGTTGTTCTTTGTGAAATATCCTGTCAGTTTCCAGAACATACTACTCTTTTCAGTTTTCTTTTTACCACTCTTCTGTCTCCTCCATAGGTGTCTTATCTCTCCCTTTCCAAATGTCGACAGCCCTCATAACATATCTTTTTCTCTCCTTTCTCTGCAGTTTGTTTCTTTGCATTTCTATGAATTTAAATGACATCTTTTTGTGTATGATCTTTCTAGCTACAAATAACAAAGTCTTCAAGTTGTGTTAGTTTAAGCAATAAAAGATTAGCTGAGGGAATCAATGAAGTCAGGAAGCCATGTTGCAACTGACATCATTTTGTTTTTACCTCATGGTGGCAAAACAGATGCCACATCTCAAAGCATTCTGTTCTTATACAGTAAGCATCCTGAGCTGAAAGCAAAGGGAAAGGTTGAAATAAAAGTTTTTTTCTGATCTCTAATGTAACAGGAAATATAACATTGACAGAAGCTTTCAGAAATATTTTCCATTTCATTGGTCAAAATTGGGTCAAATGGGTTCATTTATACACTAGTTGTTGTCAATGTGTAAAAGTTTGCAATAATTTGGCTAAAATCAAAAGAATTTATTCCCTGACCTTGACTCAGTCCCTACATAAATTTGAGTTTTATTAGCTGCCTATTCTGAGGTCATTTCCCTCTTGTATTTTTACAAACAGAACTTTTTTTCTTCTCATGTATCAAATTAAAATTTTTAGACCTATAGGAAAGTAGATTCAGCCCTATGTCTACAAGTGAAACTATGGTTGATGTTTTGTCAATGAGAAGAAAGAGGAAATTTTCAGAAGGACTTGTGGGAATGACTGTGTGTCTCTTATAAGAAGAGGGTGTACGTTAAAGGGGACTCTGCCCCACATTGCTCCCTGTTTTCCCAGGTTAGAACATGGCACGGTGGTTGGAAATGCTGTAGTAAATTTGCAACAATGAGTAGAACATTCAGCACACACATGCAGAGATTCCTAACATTGTTGCGTCCCTGAACTAATATTTTGCCTTTACCTTGATCCATATTGAGACTTTACCCTCAGAATTCTTGCTGTATGAGAAAAATTAGCTCCTACTGTGTAAGTCACTATTTGTCAGCCATTTTGTAACTTACAGGAATAGCATATCTCACTGATACAACATCTATGTGCTGTTGAGTTTTTAATCTACGCTTCTTAGAACTCTATGAGCTGCCACGTCTTTGGCACAAGATGAGTATTTGTTAAATAATTAATGATAAAAGAACTTGATCTCTGATAACAAAATCCCTCCTTGACTTCTGTTATTGGATGCTTCAAGTCAAATATATTATGATCAAAGCTGGACTCTTAATTTTACTCCTGCTTTACAGAGAACTTGTTTCTCTTCATTTATCATCTTTAAATAAATGGGACAGTATTTAGCATTAGGGCTCTCCAGAGAAACAGAAGCAATAGAATGTATAGGAGATTATAAGAAGTTGACTCATGATTGTGGAGGCTGAGAAGTCCCAAGATCAGCAGCTGGCAAGCTGGAGACCCAGGAGAAAAGATGCTAGAGTTCCAAGTCTGGAACGAATCCAAGTCTGGTGGCCCCAGTAAAAGAAGAGGAGAGCTGATGCTGTGAATTCCAGTCCAAGTCCAAGTCTCAGGAAGGGAGAAGACCCATGCCCCAGCTCAAAGACAGCCAGACAGAGATAGCAAATTCTCCCTCCCTCAGCCTGTTCAAGTCTTCAGTGAATTGTCTGAAGCCCACCAACACTGGGTAGAGCAGTCTGCTTTACTCGACCCGCTGATATCAATGTTAATCACATCCAGAAACATCCTGACACCCAGAATAACGTTTGGTCAAATATCTTAGCACCCATTGCCCCAGTCAAATTGATATATAAACTTAGCCATCACATCCATCAAGGTACTCAAAATGAAATTAGGATTATTCTCTTCTGACACTCCCATTGTACTGAATTTAAAATTCATTTTTATCATGATGTCATGATGTTCCAAGCCATGCATTTGGATTAATTCTCTTTCTTTACTTTCATCTTCTACTACTTATCCATTATTACCATTCATGTTCAGACACAAATGAAAATCATTTTCATTTTGTTATAACTTTATTTTAATAACTGAGGATCATGCTCATTCCTACTTCTAGGCATTTATGCATGATCATTTATTCTGTCAAGAATACTCTTTCCAATCTTTGCTGTGATTGTTTCTTCTTTACCTTTAGGTCCTTAAAAAGAATATCCACAGAGAGACTTTCCCTAACCTTTATATTTAATTCATGTTTCCAAGTGATTTGCTATTATAAGACACTACTTTTTTTCATTTCATTATATACACACATATTGTGGATTATTGTTTTAATTTAATTAGTGTTTTTATTTTTTATAGTTTAATGTATTTGACTAACAAACTTACCCCAGGAACAGCAGAGAAGACAGACAACATTAAAAATACACTTGCATGTAGGAGAACTCAGTTAGAAAAGTGCAGTGAATGGATGGAATCTACTGTATGATAAAAATGCTACAAACACCATTTAGGTGTTCTTGCCATCAGTAAGAAACTTACTTGTTTTTAAAAAATCCAGTTGTCATCGTCCACCTTAGCTACTTTCTTCACCAAACAGAATACTGAAGAGTTCTAAATGCACTCCTAATGCTGTGAGTTATACCTAATCCTTTCTATTCTCTAGGACTTAGGACCCATGAACACTGGCAATGTTTTTTTAACACTATATCTCTAGTTTCCTGACTACTGCAGGTGCATATTAGACACTGTGGTAAACTGAACAATGCCCTTCCTCCCCCTGCAAAGATGTTAAAGTCCTAAACCCCTGAGCCCAGTGGATATGTTACCTGACATGGACAAAAAGAGACTTTGCTTGCAAATATATGTTAAGCATTTTTGAGATGGGAGTTTATGCTGGATTATCTGGGTGGATCCAATGTAATGACAAGGGTGGCAGGAGGATCAGAGTGAACAGGAGGGGAAATGATGATGAAGCAAGGGGCTGAAATTATGCAAAGGGGTAACTAGCCAAGGAATGCAGGCAGCCCTAACAGCTGAGAAAGATGTGATATTAATTATGCCTATACTATTATTAATTATAAAATACCATATAATAGTTGAAGGAACTGAAAATGAGTAGCCTGAAAAACAAAACAAGGGAATTAGACACTATTGTTATTAAATACTTGTCAAACCATGAGTAAAAATGCAAGCATTGAGCTTTTCAATTATTGAATGACTTAGTATGGACTAGAATAAATAGATTTCAAAGTCCCTTTCAAATTTAAGAGTCAATAATATTATGATTGTTAAGATCAACAGTTTGTAAATAAAATTTCTCTGTTTCTGTCATATCTTTTACAGTTAAATGCATTTGTGTCAGCTGAACCTTTTATCTAAATTTAAAAACATATACACACATTCTACAGAATAACATGCCATAAAAACAGTTCAATGAAGTGGACTTCAATAATCAAATCTACGTTAGAGAAAGGTAAAACATCTTTCAGCAATTTCTGTTATTTTATAATTCACTAAAGATAAAAAGAAATCAAGTATTGAGGTATAGGCTTAAATTGTATCTATATGCAAATGTAATTTAATACATTTAAGAAAATCTGAATATATTAGTGCAGATTTAGATAAATTTACTAAATTTCTTGAAGTATATATTTCATATATTGCTCTTCTAATTTTATCTTAAGGGTCTGTGATGACTTTTTGTCATTTACAGAACTCCATATTACGATGCTGTTTTTTCAGAAGTAAATTATGAGTGTTTATTTAAAGACCTGTAATGTGCAGTATTATAAAGGTTTGTATTCTAAAAGCATTTATATGATAATAGAACTTCACTTTGAATATATTCCAAGGACTCATAAAAGTACTGATTTCCTTGGGACAAAACCAAAAGTATATCCAAAGGGAATTAGAAAAAATAAATTAGCCCTGGCTGGTGTGGCTCAGTGGATTGAGCACCAAACTGCAAACCAAAGTGTCAAAGTTCAATTCCTAGTCAGGGCACATGGCTGGGTTGCATGCCAGGTCCCCAGTAGGGGGCACTCAAGAGGCAACCACACATTGATGTTTTTCTTCCCCACTGTCTCCATCCTTTCCCCTCTCTAAAAATAAATAAACAAAATTTTTAAAAAATAAGAAACAAATCATCTCTCAATTACCACATTAGACTTTCTACCAAGTGAACCATAAAATGTTTTTGTAAATTTAAAATGTTTACAATAATAATGTATCAGATGTGATATTTGTTTGATTGTGGCTTGTATTTAGTAAATAATCTTTCTTTTTAATTCACAGAAATAGACAAATCACTGATATTTCCCAAGAAACCTATCTTTAGAACTGTAAGGTTATTTATAGTGTACTGGCAGCTTACAATTAAATAGAGAAAAAAGGTTATAACTTTTTGTTGTCTTTGGAATCATAAAGAATAATGAGACAGATGCCTTTTTTCCTTATGCTTTAAAACATACTCATGTTTTGAATTTTATAAGAGAGTTTTTGTTATTTGGGACTCATAAACAAAAGACAGAATTCCACCAGGAAGCAATATATCTTAAAAACCTCAGAGAGGAAACTCTGAGTGAAGTGTGCATGCATGGTGTAGGTGTGTGCACTTTAGAGAAGATGAGGATGAGAATGAGTGTAGAGGAGGGAGGTGGTGACCATTATAATGAGTTAAAACACTTGACTGTAGCTTACTGTGCATCTTACAGAACAATAGTCAATTTTTTATAGTGAATTTACCTCCACTGTTTGCTTCCCTTTAACCTTTCTTAAGGCGGGGTAGTATAAAACAGGTGGTCCAGTAGGAAGACACTTTGAGACACCTTGTCTGAATGTGAATCCCAACTCCATCCCATTTAGCTGTGTGAAAATGGGCCTCGATCTGTGCCTCAGTCTATCTGTTCCTCAGTGCCCTCATCTTTAGAATACAATTAATAGTTGAGACTTGTAGTGACAATGGGCACTTGGGATATATGATGATTTAAAATGAGAAATAAATGTATACTAAATAAAAGTATGCATTTACATGCATACTAAAGTATACATGTAAATATGCCTGTGCATAGTAGTTACTAGATAAATGCTAGTTACTATTATCTTCATTGTGCAAATGTCAATCAACTTATTCTTAGAGTATTTTAATATCTTTTCTCTTAGTTTTTGAACTACTTTCCTTAATTTGACAATCTTTCCTCATCTTTCTTCTGAAGTCTTTTTCTTTATATCTTGTTGTTGGATTTCTTTTTTTTTCATTTTACAATATATATTTCTAAGATTTAGTCCTTTTCATATCTACTTTGTGGTGTAATACACAGAGCAAGACAATACACACCTCCCACTACATACACAAATGTAGATGAGACATTGCCTCTCTCCCCTCTTGGAAACCAGCATATGGGAATATAACCTGGGCCTATTCAAATATTTCCTTACATCTAAAGAAAGAGATGCAAAGATACAGGTACGGGTAAGAGCTTTTCACAGCAAATGGTAGCAGAATGCAGTGTCCATCAGCTACGGATGCGGGAATGCATCCTGCGTCCCGTGACGAAGGGTACCAACCTCATCAAATGGGTTCCTGAAAGTCACTAGTTACTCTCTCTGTCACCAAGACACCATTAGTTTCTTTTTTCCCAGGCTTCTTGCTAAATCTTCAAAATGTTTGACACACGTCCAATAAATTCCTTTGCTGATTATGTGAATCAGAGTTAGGTCCTGCTCCTGCTATTTATAACCAAGGACTTCACCTAATATTGAAATCAGTGTTAGAAATAGATACCAGATAACAAATCCTTAGGGACATTGGAGAAATATATGATTAGCATGATGCCTAGATGAGTCTGAAGACAGTGAAACTCTCAGATGGAAATTTGACACCACGTGGCATAAAGTGATGATTTAGCTAATTAAAGTTTCATCTGTAATCACTTGGAATCAAGCAGCCATTTGAAGGAAAGGTTTAGGTCTGGTAAGTCATCAGTTCTCTTAGACATAACAAAGGGTATGATGAATTGAAGGCTGTAGAAGTCAGAACTCTCTGTAATGGAACTTCAAACCCAATAAATGGAAAAATAATGTTAAGATCAAATCCCTAAACTCCTAGTTCAAAGCGCAGCAGATCGCAAAGATGGATACCAACAATTCCTCTCACCTTTGCATTCTCATACCACTTCACTCAAAAAAAAAGGTGGGATTTTTCTTTTCTCCTTAAATCTGGGCTGGTCTTGTGACGAGATTTCACCAATGGAATGAACTGAAACGGATACTGTGCCTTATATATAGGGTTGGACTTAAGAGGGCCCCGTAGTTTTTTCTTTCAGTCTTCAGACTCTTGAATGATGATGTAATTCACTGAAACAGAGAAGCCCAGCCAGTCCCCAGCCATACTAGCCAGTCCAGCTGGGCTCTGGAAACACGAGTGAAGCCAGTCGGGGTCCTCCAGCCCTAGTTCCAGTTCTAGCCAACACCATGAGAAACAGTCTGAAAAAGGGTCCCCCACAGATATTACCCTCTTGATCCTTGGGACCTAGGAATGACACCTCATATGGCAAAAGGGAATTTGCAAATGTGACTAAATCAATGATATTGCAATGGGAAGACTGTCCTGAATTATCCGGGTGAACCCTAAATGTAACCCAAGGATCCTTAAAAAGGGAGGTAAAAAGGGAGGTAAAAAGGGTCAAAATCAGAGGTTAGAAGATGTCACAATGTCAATGAGGTTGAAGTGATGTGAAGGAGGAGTCATGAGTCAATGAAGGGACTTCAAACTCCTTTTCCTTTAGAATCACTGACTTTCTTCAGGCCACGTAGGAAGTTTGACATACTCTGCCTGTGAAGATTAGAGCTAGAATGTATATGTAAAAGGCCCCTCAGAAGTTCAGCCATCTGATTTCTCACTGAAGAGCTAGCTTCTTAATCCCTTTATTTTAACTATCCCTTTTATTTAAAGCTCTACTTTGCAAAATGAAATCCTTTCCCAAGCCAAGAACAGTCCCTGCCAATGTTTTAGTGGAGTTGAAACACGATTTCCTGTATGGTTCTTCTTCAAAAAATAAGTCCAAAAGTACAAATAATAATCCATAGTAGAACAGCAATGCAGCTTTCATCATAGAAGGTATAACACAAACCTGTAACCAATTTTAAATGTATTAGACAATTTAAATCAAATTGATTAGCATTTGGATATAATCAGTCATGGGCATGAAACGCTTTTTAATCAGGTAATGACTTCATTAAACATGGTTAATCACACAGCACCTTGAGCTCATTTTCTAAACATAGAATTAATTATTCAAATTATGGCAATTAAAACACACCAGTCGATGGCTGGATTCATTTTTGAAACTACCTAGGAAAGCTTGCCAAAAAAAATCTACTCATCATTTGCAGGAATTGTAGTCTGTGCTGAACATCTAATTAAAGAAAATAGACTTTGAGTCAAACAGCACTATAGGAACAAAATATGGACAACAGGGTAGTTAGTTCTTAGTCAAATCTTATAATGGACTTTGAGAATGAAACAGAGCATAGAGAATACACTTGAATCTTGAAAAAAAATGCCTCACTCAGTGTTTATGTACAATTTACTGTTTATTTTTTTCAAATATGGTATACTTATTTTTATCATAGTATAATATTCAGTTCAGATAAAGTCAGGAATATATTTTCATTACTGCCCACATGATCAGCATATATGTATGGAAGATCTACTCCATGCATAGGTGCCCTGGATAAACAAAAGAAGCACAACCTGCTCGAGAGATTCTAAATCCAGTTTAGGAGGCTAGACATAAAGTGAGGAAAGCTACAGATAGCATGCACTAAAAATAGTCAGCTAAGGAGGTTATTGGGCTTTCTATTTTGAGGCATACACTTGAAAAATAAATTATTTGTGCAGCTCAGCTGGATAAATTATATTCGATTCTATTTCATTTGAGATGGCGGCACTGAGTAGAACAGTTCATTTTTCTGACTGTGCTCATTTATGTGGTCATGAAGAAAAGGTTTTCTACAGCCCAAAGAACATTTAGGAGATGGAATGGAGCATATTGTCTTAAATTTACCCTGTGTCTCAGAGTTTTATTCTTATCAGTTTAAGAATAGTAGTTACTTTGTGTAATATTGCTTTTTCAAAATTTGGTGTACCATTTTATTATCTTACAATATTCCAATGGATAAGGTACATTATAATAATATACATCTATAATTGTAACAAAATTCAAGCATTAATTTTAAAGAGTTGACATATCTAAAGAGGTATCAAGGTACATTGGTTACTTTTGCTCATCTGATGAAACCCACTGTATAAAGATTTCTTATAAAAAAATTCTTGTAAATTTACAGAATGAAGTGTTTTGTTATATAATTCTTAACAATCTTCTTTTCATTATAGCATTATTTTCTTATTAAAAATACCAAATAAGCAGACAAAAAATGATCATATATTCTTCTGAGGAATTGATACTCTTAGTAACATCATCTAAATGTGACAATAAGATACGTAACTCATTTCCAAAGAACATCTAATTTCTATGTATTAGCTGTAATGTAGAAAATAGAATGGAAACATCCACATGTCCTCACTACAGAATGCTCATTTATGGACATGAGCTGTTTACACAATGGTTTTCAAAATAAACAGCTGTTACCGAAGAAAATAGGCAGTAATGATAATAATAATTTCAACTTCAATTTTCTTTGTACCTCAACATCAGGTATGAATTTTCTGGAAATTAACATGCTCCTTGTGTCTTTCTGAATCAGTATTTACAGGATATTAAAGTAAACTTATTGACTTACTAATTTAACTTAATGGAAATTGTGCCTCATTATCATAAATATATAAAACAAGACTTTGAATAATTTTATTGGATTTTTTCTGAGATTGTATCATTACAACATAATGATATACAAGAGGAAACAAGAGGTAACAACATGAAAGGAACGTTCCATCTTCTTGCCCATGTACAACCATAATGTAGTAATGGTTAGGTGACATATGTTACTATTTTTTCTTTGAGGCCAGAATATGATAATGATGAATAGTAGTTAAAACAAGCGATACATATTTGAAACTCCCCCCTGAAAATTAATGAGTTTTCATACATATATTTGTCACACATAATAAAAATGCAATTTATTATGTATCCAGAGTACCATTTAGCTGCACAATCAATATCAGGATGTGATCCTGTCTTGGTGAATGGATACAATGTCTTTGCCAATCTATCATTTCCTTCATATTCCATTTAAAAAGGCACTTAGTCTTCCACACAGACTGGGAGATAGGGGCTGTATTTTTCTTAATGATTACATTTCAAAGCGATGACTTCCAGGTCCTTGAGAAAGACATTCTTGGGTTGTAAACTGGCATGATGAGGAAGAACATTTATATCTCAAAGGGGACAGAGGAAGAATTTGTACGTGCAAGTGTTCTAAAGTAAATGGTCTAAGAAAAGAGAGGTGAGGCACCTCTCTTCCTGAGTCAGGAAGAAACCTGTCTAAAGGGTGGTCGGGTTGAGGGAATTTTTAAGACCGTCTTGGTCAGGACACAGCATCCAAAGGTCAAAACTCGAGTGAGGCACCTGGGCTGCTGAATTTAAGGAGCCTTAGGGGTCTCACCCTAGTCTGTCCTGCAGCACTCCATACTATTACCTGCGGCAGATTTTACTGAAGGTTTGGGATGATCAAGGCCTGGTGGGAGACTGGAATTACACCATGTCCCTGCCCCTAAAACATTCCTCCAGTGCAGAGGGTTGAGTTAAGCATACTTTTTGATTCAAATTGTATTCTGCCATCATTGGTTTATGCAAGACACCTGCTAATGACCAAATTGTGTCCCCCTGAAATCTATATGCTGAAACTTAAAACCCCCAGGTCACTATAGTTGAAGATGGAACCTTTAAGAAAGTCAGTAAGGGTACATGGGGTCACAATGGTAGATCCTTAATCTGAGCATATTGGTGCCATGCCAAATAAGAATGAAAAGAGGGAAGAGGAAAGGCCATGTGAGGACATAATGAGAAAGTGACTGTGTATAAGCCAAGAAGATAGTTCCCACCAGGAACTGAATTTGCTGGCATCTTGATCATGGACGTTCAGCCTCCAGAACTGTGAGAAAATGAATGTTTGCTGGTCAAGCCACCCAGTCTGTAGTATTTTCTTAGGGCAGCCCAAGCAAACTAGCACAGCCTCTATCTTACATTTTGGACTTATTTCAAGTTCAGTTATTCATTTCTCATGCCCTTGTCTCCCTAAACCATTCCCCATCCCCTCACCTACTGAGTAATTATGTTTATGTGTTAAATGTATCTTTTATATCATTGCAAACTTATAACATAATTTTGCAGGCATATACTTATAATTCACAGAACTGGTATAGTTTATATATCCCATCATGCATAACGTACTTTTTTTCACTTGTTAATACCTATCCATGTGGTTGAGTATGAATGTTTCTAATTGCTGCATACTATTCCACAACCTGTTTCCATCATGCTTATCTGCCCATCTTCAAAGGTTACCTTAAGTCACTGCCTGTAGGCACTGCCACATAAATAAACATATAACCAGTTGCTGTCTTTAACTTTCTCCCCAAGCTTCCTTCATTTATTTTGGCTTTTTTTAGTCACCTGAAACCCTTTCTTCATGTCCTAATTATATCTTCCCTTACTGTTCCTTATTTATGGACCCCTTTTTGAATAGCCTCTGTGAAAAAATAGAACTCCCAGGTAAACTTAGCCATATTTGTTATGTTCACAGCCATCCACACCCCGCCTCAGGCTTTGCCCTTAACACTAAAAGAATCAGTTAATGTAGAAATTAGACTTTCTCTTAAAAAAATTCAAGCAATTGTGGCTTAAAATGACATTTTTTCTGTGTATTTAAATACCATAGCAACATTTAAAATAAATTTTAATTTAAAGTCGAATTAACAAAAATGTTTACCAGTAAACATCTATACCATAATTAAGAATATATTCTGCTTTTACGTTTACCTTTTCCCTTCCAGCTCCTCCTCCCATGGCTGCTTCCATGATTTCAGCTTTAGCTAAATCCCACTGTGGAATAAAATAGGCAATTTTGGGGGTCCCGGTTTATGTTTCAATGAAATGAGGTGTGTCATTTTATGTGGGCATTGCAAATTTCAGGCTCTACCTTCAATTAAAAGAACTCAAGGAGAGGCCCTTCCCTCCTAACAGACTAAAGTACGGGACCAGAGTCATTTGGATTTTCTCCTACACACCCCTTGCCATTGCACATTATCTCTCAGCAACAGCTGGTGACACGCAGACACGGTGCCTCCAGGAAAGCTGTCTCTTCCCCGGTTCCTTCCGTTTCAGTCCATTTACCTCAGAAAGAAAACACTGCTTTAGCTGGTCAGCTTGCAATATCTTTCCCACAGTGTAATTTAAATCCCTTCAGTTAAGGGAAGAAGATTTGCATTTTGAAGCTAGCTTTGCTTTAAAAACTAGTCAAAGTCGAAGGTCTTCACAACCTGATGGTCAGATGGAAATTTTTTGTAGATAGAATAGAAAATTATAGGATGCCTATGTTTTCAAAGAAAGGACCCACACACAGGAGGTTGTGGTGTGGCAAGATGGTTTATTTGGGTGGAAATCTGCCCCTGGGTTTACAAGTTCCCATCTCCCTCCATCACACCATGGAAAAACTCCAACTGTGTCTTCAGCAAGGCCAAAACAAAAGCCAGTGTTCACAATTTTTGCTTCATATTAAAGCTTAGTCCCTTTGGAGCCCGTGCCATCAGCTGCAGGCCTTGGTAGCAAGTAAACTCACATGATCATGTGCTCCCAGGTGAGAGAGAATCCTCGGATACACAGGGCAAATGCATTACCAGTGGGGAGAGAGAGATAGATTGGGGGGAAGAGGTCTCTGCTCCCCTGGGATTATATTAGCTTGGGTTCGGGACAGACCTGGTGATTTTTCTAAAAAAAAAAAACAAAAACACACAGACACACAAACACCAATCAACTTCCCAAGCTTTCACAGGCTTTTGATAGGCCCATACCCCCTAGTTAGACTGACAGACCTTTATGGTCCAGTACCTACCCCTGTACAGGCCAACAATCCAGTATCAGAGTGGTAAGGAAAGAGTGCTAATCTTATTATTATTTTTTTTAGATTTTATCAAGAAGCTTTAATGACTTTAATTTTTAATGATTTACATTTATAAATTTTGATTTCTAAGAATCTTTTAAATATATTTTATTCATTATGCTATTACAGCTGTCCCATTTTTCCCTCTTTATTCCCCTCCACCCTGCACACCCCCTCCCACCCACATTCCCCTCTTTAGTTCATGTCCATGGGTCATACTTATAGGTTCTTTGGCTTCTACATTCCCCATACTATTCTTACCCTCCCCTGTCTAGTTTCTACCTACCATTTATGCTACTTATTCTCTGTACCTTTTCTCCCTCTCCCCTGCTCCCACTATTGATAACCCTCCATGTGATTTCCATTTCTGCTCTACTTGTTTGCTTAGTTTTTTGTTTTTGTTTTAGGTGTGGTTGTTAATAACTGTGGGTTTGCTGTCATTTTACTGTTCATATTTTTTATCTTCTTTTTCTTAGATAAATCCCTTTAACATTTCATACAATAAGGGCTTGGTAATGATGAGGTCCTTTAACTTGACCTTATCTGAGAAGCACTTTATCTGCCCTTCCATTCTGAATGAAAGCTTTGCTGGATAGAGCAATCTCGGATATAGGTCCTTGGTTCTCATGACTTGGAATACTTCAGAAAGAGTGCTAATCTTCTTGATGGAGAAATGCTGTAATCCCCTGTTGAAGCTGTAGCTTCCTGGTAAAGCAAACAGGCTGATGCTTCCCAGTTTATTAATCTCACTGTCTAATTCCCTTTGTTCTCTTTTTTCTTGATTAATAACTAGTTAACTACCTACAGTAACAGTAAGTCTAATATGTAAATATGTTTGAAAAGAAAATATACTTACTGTGTTTCTAAGGTTGAATTTAAACCCTTTACCAATTTTTATCCTTTCTAGAAAACAGCAAGCATTTGCAGTCTTTATAACAGAAGTGAGACCTTGTGTTCCCACACTCTACAGCTCTTGACTGGAGGCAGCAGTGGACGTGGATGAGAGTGGAAGCAACCACATCTTCCTCTGCTGCTTCTTCACACCCCATACCCGATCTCTGTGTCCAGACTATGGTTGTAATAAGTTTTGTTCTTTTAGTTATCTCTCTTCAAACAAAAACAGTAATCTTTTTGCATTTGATGAAACACAGGCTTTGGAGTCACACTGCCAAAATTTAAAGCGAGACCACCATTTTATGTGTGACCATGAGAAAGTCTTCTTTCAACACGTCCTGAGTCTCCGTTCCTTTGTCTACAAGGTGAGGATTTTATGCTATAATAATGTTGTGAAAGTCAAATGTTTTATTTCAAGTGTGTAGTTCAGTGCCTATCTCATTGTAAAGGATCAAATGTAAAGAGAATTGCAGAAACAATGAGACATCCTTTCCCTGAATTATAGTAATTATTCCTCATTTTCAAGAAAGAACTTTCTTCTTTTTTGAATTAATCTCTTTGTTTTGGGTTAAGAAAACAAAACTAATAAAATCTTATTTTTAATGTTGATGTTTTAAAAATGATGTACCCCAATTATTCTTACAAAGCTAATTTTATTTAGCAAAGTATAAAATCAATGTTTTTATTGATGTTTTATAATACACTGATTTTTTTGTTTATGGTTTAGTGGTATTTTTAATTTTTAAAGTTTTTTGTAGTATATGCATATTTGTTTAATATTCTCCAGTGGACAGTTTCATCTTTTGAATTGGAAAAGTAGAAAATGCATGTAAAGTTCATTCTTCCATTCAATTGTATCTCAATTTAGGTATTAATTTTTCTCATAAAACAATAGAACATGTAAATAATAATCTATGTTGTAAAATGTACTTATTCCTTTTCCACATTTAAGCATTAAATGTGACTTTACCATTATTTGTCATAGATCATTGTAGGAATTGTTATTCTGCTTCAGACTTTGTTACTGAGTTATAGACTGTCTACACAAATCACCATGTGGCAGTCTAATATAGATCTCAAAATTGACTATCAAAAATTAAATTACTGATTCCACTTTTTTTTAAAGATTTTATTTATTTATTTATTTATTTATTTATTTATTTTAGAGAGGGAAGGGAAGGAGAAAGAGAGAGAGAAACATCAATGTGCGGTTGCTGGGGGTCATGGCCTGTAACCCAGGCATGTACCCTGACTGGGAATCAAACCTGCGACACTTTGGTTCGCAGCCCGCGCTCAATCCACTGAGCTACACCAGCCAGGGTTGATTCCACTTTTCACAAAAGCCTCCAATATGCTTATTCCCAATTCTCAATAATGGTGCTATTGTTCAGTCAGTTGCTTAAACCAACCAAACAAAATGCTTTATCTGTCCCTTCCAACTTCTCTCCCAACCTCTCAATAAGTCTCATAGACAATATATTAAAATATATATTAGAATTCAAATTACTTGTCACCATCCCCATATTCATAAGCCATAATCACCTTTTAAATGGCTTATCACAATGATATTTTATATCAGTCAAAATAAACTAGTTTTAGTTTGTGTGTTTGTTTGTTTGGAGGGGGTATAAAATTCACTGATTTTTATTGTCTTAGAAACAGATAATAATTGAGCCCGTTATAATTTTTAAGCCACTGGAGCCATACAGAGTATATAAACAAAATGAAAAAGTTCCTCCTCTTACCTTGCCCTCTCTTTTTTCTCTCTAGAGAGACCATAGTTAAATGTTTAATGTATATCCTTCAAGAACATTTTCCCTATGTGATTATACCTGTGATTCTTAACTGGGGGGATTCTTCTATACAGGGCATGTTTTACAATATCTACGGGCATTTTTGCTTGTCATGACTTCAGATATTTTCTGCTAAAATGAATTTAGCAATGTTGAAAAACTTCTACAATGCACAACAAATAATTTTTTGGAACAATATGGCAATGGTTAACATTTTCACTATTATATGTCTATGTGTGGATTCCTTTGCTTTTGTCCTACTTACAGTTCTCTGAATTCTTAGGATGTATAAAATAATGATTTTCATCAAACTTGGAAAACTTCAGACACTATTTCTTTGAATAATTTTCTTGCTTCTTTCTCTCAGCCTATAGCAAATTTAAATTATAAAGGTAAAACAGAAAACATGGGAATAAAGAATAATTAACGATAAAGGTAAAACAGAAGCAGAAGTCATTTGATAATTTCTTAAAGGAGGTAGACTGGTGAGCAAAGGTGTAACACACTAGTAAATTTGAACAAATAAGCTAGCATGCTAGTACCAAAGTAAAATAAGCCAGTTATTGAATAAATGTAACTAGTTAAAACAAATAACAAAAGAATTTGATCACAGTGCTAATGTACTTTTCTTTGTATTCTGAAGCAATAGGAAAAGTGGTTTTTTGAAAATGAGATAAAAGTGAAATACATATTCAGCTACTAATTTACTATATTAAATCCCCCTGTCAATGAGATAAAAATTTCAGAAGATACAAACTAAGAAGGAAATTAAGAAAAATTCATCACAAATTTAATAAGCAAGGACACAAAGATTGGAAACATATTATTTTTAAAATGATTAAAAATACCAAGAAGGCAGACTTCTCATTTTGTACTTTTTAGTAGATAATGTACTTCTGATCAGATGAAGAAAATAATTTATTCTCAATTTTCTAAAGAGTAAAATTATAAAGAATTATATTTAAATATGATATTATCATTCTTTAGTTCTTAATATTAGCTTTATAATTTAATTCAGTTGAATCAACAGCTCTTAAACTTCTAGTAGCTTTCAGGCACCATGAAAGGAACTGAGGAAAAGAGAAAGAAGATGAAGATCCCTCACTCAAAGAGGTCACACTTAGGATACACATAAAAGACTAAAGTTATCATTGTAAAATTTTATACATGCAACAATCAAATCACCCACACAGTATAGTATCATGAGGATACTTATTAAGATTTCGAGATTTTTCATGAAGTAGAAAGACATGAACTATGTTAAGAAGAACAAATATAATTTTTCAAATGTGTAAAGAAGAAAGGAATGTTCCAAAGCAATGAAGAAATATGTTTAAACAAACAAAAACAAGAAAAAGTTGAATGAAATTAAGAGCTATGGTGTATCTGTAAACAGGAAACAAAGTAGGAAGGCAAGATTAAGCCAAATAGGGGATCCGAAGACAGATCATGAATGAATTGGTAAAACTTCAATAGTATACTAAGAAATAGAGTTTACATGTGGAGGAAAACAGACAAACATTAAAACATATTCTACAGCAAGCTGACATGATATGATTATTATTTGTAAAGACTTGCTCTAGAAGAATCAAGTAGAACTTTAAAAATAAAATGAAAAACAGGGAACAGATCAGAAAGCTAGTGCCATAATGGGGAGAATTGTTAAGGGTCATCTAGGATAAAGCCTTAGACATTTAGACTGAGCAAAGACTAAAAGATGTTGTGGTAACAAAATGTCAAGAACTTGGAAGGATTTAGAATAACCTCCAGTGTTCTAGTTTGGAGTTGTGGTGTCTTTCTCTAGGGTGAGGAATAAAAAGAAGACATAAGTATCTTATGTGTGGTTGAGAGAGAGGAAGAGCCTTGCTTGGAATATAATCTGCTTTAAATGTCTTAGAAAAGTCAAGTGAAGATTTGATGGGAGAAATAAGAAGCTCAGTATTCAAATACAGAGTTCAAGGCAATAATCTGGGCTAAAGTTTTACATTTCAATCATTGGATATATAGGTGACAGTCATTTGAAGCTTAGAGGACAAAAAACAACTATTCACAAAAAAATGAGAAGAGACCTAAAATGGAACCTTTAAAAATAGTCAGCACATAATAGAAGAATATTGAGAAAAACTAAGTATAGACAGAGGAGAAACAAACAAAAGGGAGTGTATATCATACATTAAGGTATCAAATGCCACAGAAGAAATATAAAATAAGATAATAGACATTTTTCCATTGAGTCTATCAATGAAAGACAATTCTATTGAATATTAAAAACCACAATGCAATGTGTTGAGGAGAACTTGGTGTTTAGTAGTGAAGTCAAAGAAAGACAATCTTTATAAGAAACTTGGTTGTGCAGATACATACAATGAGGAAAAAATAAAAGAGGTGAAAGGAATCAAGAAAAAAATTCTTGTGTGCCATGCATTCCAGTTTTTAAAAGATGAGTATAATGGTAAAGGCTACTAATTAGAAAACAGAATAAGGTAGAAATTTTGTGAGATAATATTAAAGCATTATAATTACTGATCACATGTACAAACAATGCTTAATACAGGAATAAGATACATTTTTCCACTGTAAATCTATGTCTAGATCAGGATGAAGGATATTTGTCAGTGGTGAGCAAAAAAAATGAAGGAATTTATGGCTTCTATTTCCTCTGTGAAGTAAAAAGATTGAGTTGTGTTGAATTAGAAGGAGTAAGTAGTGTTGTAGTTTAGGCTTCCAGAAATCACTAAAGTTAACTGGCAATTGTGCAAAATGTGAAAAAAAAAACAGATGAATAACATAAAATCCTTGCCCATCAGTGGTAAGGCTCCAGTAAAAAAATTTACCACTACAAATATGATACTCTTTATAAGCATATCCGTGTGATATCTCAAGATGTGCTCAGTGGCTCAGGTATAATAACGAACAGGATGGGTTACACAAGTGAATTTTCTAGATGAATGCAAAATGTGGACAAAAAAAACAATGGAAAATCCTTTCTTGTCATACATACTTTGTATTCCCAAGGGATTTATAATTTAGAAGAGAGAATCCAAATCATTGATTTACAACCTGCTATGGAGTAATTTCCACTGAGGAGGCACCAGATTAGGAGTCTTTGGAAAAGACTAGCAGTAGTCTGAGCTCTACTCAGTCAGAGTTTCAAGTATTAGGCAGCTGATGAAAGGCGAAACTCCATGCTTTTGAGATCACGTGTGCATTTGGGTCTTTAGTTGAATTGCAGCAGAATGCAGCACCATCTAAATTCGTAAGTTCAATAGACATTAAAAGGTAATGAAAGAAGGAAAGTTAGTCTATTTATAAGAACAGTTATTAAGAAGACATGTGCCTATACCAAGTGGAAGTTTCCTATAGCTACTTTAGCAGTAATAGAAGTAAGCGTCATTACATCCTACTAGTCTCCTTCAGAGGTAGTTATTTCATCTGTGCTCTGAATTGTTGTACCAATGGGATTTCACTCTGTCTTCTTTTAAAAAAAACACATCTTTTTATTTGCTTTTTCTCTAGCTTACAAAACACTGTTATTTTTCAGCTATACATTTAACTTCAATTATTATCAATACGCTTAATGATTCCCAAAGTTACGACTTCAGCCTTGACACCTCTGAGGCTCCAGTCCTGATTAGAAGAGTGTTTACTTCCTCTACCTGATCATCTCAGGTAATCACTCAAACTCATAATGTCTCATTTGAACATATATCCTCAAATGTGTGCCTCCTCTTGTTTTCTTATCTCACTGTCACTTAAAAGACACCATTACTCATCTAGTTATTCAAACTCAAAGCTTTAAGTTCCTCCTAACTTCTCTTTTTCTATTTCCTATTGGCAAGTCTTATCCATCTCTTATTTCCATCTCCTCTTGTATAGCCCCCTTGCTACTACCCAGAGAAGGCAACCATCATTTCCCAGAAGCTCCAGTCTCTCGCCTCTTCCACCTATCCCTCACACTTTCATGAAGTAAAATGATCATTGTAAAATGCAAAACAGATTAGGTATGTGCTCTGTAGCTCACTATGTCCCAAAGGTAAATGTGACATTCCTTGATTTTTTTTTTTCATTTGCTTCTCAATCAGTTTTCAAGATGTCCCACCACATCATGGAACCAGTTACTGGGGATTTTGCCTAAAGTGAGAATAAAACAAAGAATAGAACAACAATTTCTACAGTCATGTAGTTTACATTCAAATGGAAGATGAAAGATAAAAACATTAATAATAGTAATAATTGCTGTGGAGAACATAGGGCAAGTTTAGGGTAATTGGAGTTGGGTTGTGGAAAAGGGCACTTTTTTTTTATCTTCACCAAGGATATTTTTTTCATTGCTTTGAGAGAGGGAGAGAGAGAGTGAAAGAGAGAGACAGAGAGAGAAACATCAGTGTAACAGAAACATCAATTGATTGCCTCTTGGCTTCCCAGCTGGAGATCAAACCCACAAAGTAGGCATGTGCCCTGACCAGGAATCAAATCCACAACCTTCCCATGCATAAGATGATGCTCCAACCAAGCCACACTAGCCAGGGCAGAAAAAGGTATGATTTTATATAGTGTGGTCAGTGGACATGTTGAGGTGATATTTGTGCAAGGACTTGAAGTACATGCAGATTGCAACTTGTGCAATTTCTCATGCACTATTTTTCTAAGTCTTTCTCACCTCCTAACACACACACACACATAAAATTACTTATTTATAACAACTATCTCCTCTATAACTAAATAATAAACTTCATAAAATATGCAAATTTGCCTTATTCATTGATTCCTAGTTCCAGGAATAAAACCTAACACATAGTAGTGCCTCAATAAATATTTGATGACTTTGTGTATTACATTGAATTGGACTTCAGCCACTTTGAAGAAAACATCAAGTTAAAACAAATCTAAACAACACCCAGACTCATAGATTGTAAAACAGAAGTTTGCCACTTAATCCTTTTGTGAAAAAAATCAAACAGATTCTTGGCGTCATATATCAAGAGATTCACAAGTTAATGCTAGTGTACAAAGCCTGCAGCAACAGCAGCTGGAACAACATATGTAACTTCGCTCCCTACCGGTTCAGAGGATAGAAAAAATACAGAAACAGAAATGAGGGCACCAAAGATTATACAAATATCCCGGCAGCATAATTTACTTGTATTTATAATTAACACTTGTATCATGGCTGTCATTCTGAATATTGAAGGTCTGAACATTTGTAATTTTCTAATGTGAAAATAATTTGCTCTGACATTAGAACAAAATTTCAAGATTGACTATCTGAAAAAATGTAATCAATAACAAAAACACTGCATATCTGAGTTCCATTTAAGTCTGCTTCAACATTATTTCTGAAATAACGTTTCCTCTTCTAGGGATATTTCAAGCTGTTATTCATTGATTGCTAATTACATGCTCGACGTATTTTTATATTTAATCTTCATGAAATTCCTACAAGGTAGATTTTATTATCTCACTGTTATGGTTGAGAAAAACAAAGAGGAGAAAGTTTAAGAAGCTGCCTCAAAATCCCATTGTTGACGGTGTAGTGGAGATTTGAAGCCACATCTGTCAGCACTCAAAGTTCATGCTTTTAACTTTTTAACAATATCAGTGTATATATTTATTGTATAGAATGGCTTCCTACTTAGTTTTTTAAGCCAAAAAACATTATTGCATTTCAAAGAGAACAAACAGGGTTTGTTGCTTTAAATCTATTTTTTCAAGAAATTAAGAACTGCCTAACTTCTTCCTGTCAATGTTAAAGAAATTGTAAACTTAAATGTCTGAGTCTCTAGAATTTCTATTTATTTTTAATTTGTTTTTGTCTAAAAAAGAAAATGATGCATGCTAATTGTAAGAACTGTAGATGATAAAATTTAAAATTAAAAGGAAGATGATAAAATTATCAAACATAACAGAACCCAGAGACAACTACTGTCAGTATTTGATGGAAAATACCTCCGGTATCTTTATCATGAATATATGCAAATATACCCATATGGATATGGTCATATAAATATCTGTATTTCTGGATTTTGTAAATGGAATTTTAATTTGTTTTATTTCTTCATTCCTTGTCATATTCACACAAGCCCAAGGGTTAACAGGGAAACAATTATAAATTAATCTCAAAATGAATCCTGACTTTATTTTCTTTCAGGGTTTTATTTTCCTCTTGTTAAATGCCAGCCACTCCTCCAGACTTGTTGCTTTCCATATGAAGTAAAGGAGGCAAAGAGGCTACTCAGACTGGGCTATAATCCCAGCCTAAATTTCTACAAAATGTACCAAATGCTTGAATCCAACTGGGAATTCTGAAGATTTCTATCTATGAGTATGTATGTAGAGAGACAGACACTGTCCAGAAAGTATCCAGCTGTGTAATATAAAAAAATAGAGACATTTTTTGAAAAAGACACAAGATACAAGAAACATCATACATTAAGACAATGCCACCTCAGTCCCCTTCAAAGTAGACACCATGGGCCCTCACACAGGTCTCCCAGTGACCATCAGCTGTTCTGTCTCTTTTCCTGAATCTCATTGCAGATCTGAAATCTCTTCTATTTCAAATGTGATTTAAGTTTTGGGAAAAGCCAGAAGTCTCAGGGCTCCAAATCTGGGCTGTAATGGGGCTGAGTCACCTGGGTGATTTGATGTTTCTCCAAAAACTCTGCATGAAACATGATGCATAGAGGGGGTGCACTGATGTGATGAAGTTGCCAGTCACTAGTTGCCCATAGCTGTGGCCTTCCGAATCATCTGAATAGTTTCCACAGAGCTTAATAGTTCAAGTGTAACGCAAAATTTGATGCAGATTTGTTGCTCTACTCACTCAGTCATTTTGAATGTGATGGCCACTCAGTACATATGCTCACTCAGTGGCATCCACTTCCCCCACTGACTAGTACAGTGAAGTCTTCTTTGTCCACACATGCACATTCCAGTCCACTCTCCTTGGCTGCCAGGTTACATCGATATTGCACAAACTGTTCTCATTATACTAACAATGGCTGGACTTTTTCCAGCCAGACTATATGCAAACTGGTTAAACCCATGGGCCAAATGTTATCCCTGGCGTGCTTTGGAATGGCCTTTGCAAAAAAAAATCATTTTACTGTGTCTATCAGGTTGTAAAAAAATTAAAGAAAGATACTCTAATATGACTGAGAACAAAAATGGCCGACAAAACCTAAATATTTACTAGCTGCCCCTTTAAAGAAAAAGCATGCCCACTCCAGATGAAGACTTTGAATTAAGATTCTTACTAAATAATTCAGGTATCTTGTGTATCTAAGTGCTAATAGGATACCATTAAAATCCTTAATTAGAAAACATAGTTTGTATCTAGAAGTTTACAAATGTGAATCTATTACAAATAGTAAAATGGAGAATGTCTTCCTTACTGGCATTTTTAACATGTATGAATGCTCACTCTGACTTCTATACATTTTTGTATCTAGCTAATCAGAAGACTCGTGGACACTCAAAAATAATAATATGAGTATATCCTCTGAGTTATTGAGGCTTTTAAAAATCTCCGTTTTTCTTGGAAAAATTTAACATGGTAACTCAGTCCAACGAGAGCGTATTCATACCATGCCATTCCTTTCACCTTCGTTTATACAATATTGATAGCTTAGATGTTTTAATGAATATTTCATTTATTTATTTCGGTGGCTCACAGAATGTGGCTAAGGGCCTAAGAATCATTAATAATGCAAAGATCTCCCTTGCTTTTGTTGAACTTCCTACGTCAACCTGGCAAAAGCATAAGAAACATATGGGTCTCACCGTAGGCATTTAACTTCAACCTACTCAGTTTTCTGACAGCCAGAAGTAGTAGGGAATTCCACAGCTCTAGAAACTTGGATGGGAAATATGTTCTCCTGAGACGACTAAAACACAAATCCTCACAGTAATTACAAAAATGTCTAGGCACTACCAATTAGTGTTGAGCATCCTAATCAATGAAGGAAAATATAGTGAGTAAATCTTTAAAAATTCATCTTTTTTTTCAAGAGTGCAACTGTTTTATTTTTTTTAACTTTTTTATTGTTGTTCGAGTACAGTTGTCTCCATTTTCCCCAAGCCACTCCCCGCACCCCACCCATCCCCATTTCCCACCCTTGATCCTAACCCCTTTTGGTTTTGTCCATGTGTCCTTTATACACGTTCCTGAAAACCCTTCCCCTTCCCACCTCATTATCCCCTCACTGAAATTAATAATTGATCTTTACCAAAGTTGATAAAAGCTGTAGGTTATCTCTGGTCCTGAATATTGAGGTAAAAGGCCAACGCATATGGTTCCTTCATTTGTAAAAAGTAGCTTAACAATAACTGTCTAGTTTTGTGAAAAAAAAAAGTATGAGATTAACATCATGATTTATACTATGTATATTATATAGGTAAATACTGTTTATAGTTATACATAATTATAGTATGGTCATGTAATGAAATTACACCTATGTACAAGAATGTAAGAAATGATATTGTTTTAAGAGTACTTGTTAAAATAAGTAGTATCATTTCTGCAGCTAACTCTAAAGATTTCAGGAAAAATATAAGTATATACACATTCACATAAACATGCACATGTGTATATGTATTTATGTGTATGTGTACATGTGCTCATCCACTACTTTAAACCACTGATGCAACAGTTTGTGCCCCTACACACACACACACACACACACACACACACACACACACTAACCAACACGGCCTTACCCTTGTTCCCCTCACCTCACCTTTAGACCAGTTTCTTCCTGACTTTAGGCCCCCGGTTTCACTTTTTTTGGAGCATTTATTTTAGAAAAATTGCAATGTAAAATTCTTCCTTGCCCCTTAGTGATACAAATCTCACAAAATCTTGCCAGGTTTACAACTCAGACATATCTTCCTCAAGGTCCTGGGAGTCATCCCTTCTGGTTATAACCGTAAAGAAAGACAGTGTCATTATCTGCCCATCTCTGTTACAGTAGGAGACTAACTTCCAGCAGCACCAGCTAGCAAACCTGGATGGCCTATTCACATTGACCAGTCTCCTCTGTGATGTTCTTCAGTACCACTCCGGGGGTTAAAAATTTACCAGTTTTTGTTTCAGAGGAATTGAGTTCAGTCTCTTTCTATTGCCGTAGTCTTACATAGAACTTCTTCGCGTGTTTAACTCCATCGGTGCAATTTTTCTTTGAATGGACACACAGAGAAGAAAATGATTAAGTAAATAGTAACATTAACTTTGGGAGAATCGGACCGAAGGGCAAAGGGGAATTCTTTGTATTATATTGCAATCTCTCTGTACTCCTGGTTTCTTTCAAAATAAAGAGTTGGGCAATCATGCAACATTTACATGAAATGTTTTACAATATCTAGGCCCCGGTTGGTGTGCCTCAGTGGATTGAGTGCTGGCCTGTGAACCTAAGGGTTGCTGATTTGTTTCCCAGTCAGGGCACCTGCCTGGGTTGTGGGCCAGGTCCCCAGTAGGGGGCGCACAAGAGGCAGCCACACATTGATGTTTCTCTTCCTCCCTTTCTCACCCCCTTCCCCTCCTTCTCTATACATACATAAATAAATAAATAAATATCTAACAACATTTTTTTAATCAAAACCCAAATACTCAATTCCAAACCATACTCAGGATACATGTTTTCAATAGCTATATTTAACACAGTCCAATAGCCACACGGAATTGAGATATGTCTGTTAATACCATCAACGGGTAAAAAACAAAACAAAACAACAAACACTGAGAAATAATTATGGTACCAAATTACACATAAATAATTATACTCAAGAAGCTCGAGGCACATTTTGTTCTTATGTAGAAATGTAAAATTTATTTCAATTTGAAGACCAACTAGCAATGTATACTATTTAAGATACTTTACATAAAATTCAAAGTGGTATGCTAAAAGACAGCAGAGACAGACAGAGTCACTCCAATATTATCAGTGGTATAACTCAGTGTCACAAAGAGTAAACTGTTCCATGATATCCATAGGAAGTGACCATCTTTTTCCTACATAGTTACTTCTAGCAGGGATCTTCCAACTCGGGATCATTGTATATGAAAAAGAAATCTTGCCTTCTCATAATTTTTACTCATTAGTCTTTGTTCTATCCTTTGAAAAACTGAAAACTTGTGCAACTGTAAGTCTTTTAAATTCTTAAAACCACTTTCATCCATGTTTTTAAGCTAAATATTTCAATCGGCCCTCTTTTAACCACGTTGGCCTCTAACAGAACACCATATTCAAAGTAAACAGAACAATAGAGGCATGGTCAGGAAAGCACCTAATACTGGAGGTGGCCAAATGATGGGAGTCACATCCAGCTTCTAGGCTCAACAGTGACAGCAATGCTGGAGGCAGAGTCAGGGATCCATCATGGGTCCTGATGACATGGCAAGCTGTGGTCTCTGTGGACCAAAATGGCTGTGGTGTCTTCAGCAAACTCCTTCTCTGGAGCAATCATGGGATCCTCACTGCCACCTAGCTCCTTTGTTCCTGACCATTTTACAAGTCTTGTGTCTCGACTTTGTCAGCAAATCTTTCAACCTAATCCTTTGCTGCTTGAAGCACCCAGAAACAGTTTCATTGGCTTAGTTCTAAAAATCTTAACTGATATCTATGTATCTTTTCAACTAA
This sequence comes from Phyllostomus hastatus, assembly GCF_019186645.2. Taxonomy (NCBI): domain Eukaryota; kingdom Metazoa; phylum Chordata; class Mammalia; order Chiroptera; family Phyllostomidae; genus Phyllostomus; species Phyllostomus hastatus. The sequence goes on along the minus strand of NW_025333709.1, from coordinate 26,776,063 downwards.
TCATCTGATTATTGATCATTCATTCTATATAGATGCTATGTGATATGCAAAAGTCTGTATGAATATATATATGTATAAAAGGATATGTAAAAATATATAAATATAAATAAATATAGCCCTGGTCGAACTGTCATAATGTCCCTTAAAATTAATCATAGGATTATCATTCATGGATTTATTTAAATATCTTAGGTTTGTTTCTAGTTTCATCTCGTATGTTAGAAAGTTACATTTGAGATGTTTCGACCACAATGTCTGCACCACAGCAATTGGAGTTCAACATAGAAACATGTTTTTTGTTTGTTTGTTCCTGGGGGGCTAGAGTTACTGTAAAGAAGGCAGAAGTGTGTTATCAGTCCTACTGAGTGCATCTGGATAGATGGGCAGCAAGGAAAGAAACCAGGCCTCCAACTTCTAGAGTGAGCTAAATATCCAATCACAGAAAGCGAGTACTCTGAGAATCTGTTACAAGCTGAGATGAGAACTGGAGAGAAAAATAATACGCAGTTAGGCAAATATCTGGCATAATTTTTAGAATTAATTCTAGGTAATTCTGTCACTTAATCAAAGGCCTTTCTCTCTCTCTCTCTCTCTCTCTCTCTCTCTCTCTCTCTCTCTCTCTTTCTTTCTCTGTCCCTCTCTCTTTCTTCCTTTCTCTTTCTTTCTTTCTTTTCTTTCTCTCATGAGCTGACTCACATTTTCAGCTCCAACTTGAGAATACTGCTTTTATACCTAAATATATCAGAATGTCCTGATTTTAATGAATGACCTAAATTGACTTAATGCATGACCACTCAAGAAGCATTCTAAATTCAAGGAGCATTTCTAATTCTAGCATACTGAAATGAGGACACCAGATCTGGGTTTATCTTATTTGAATTATTCTTGATTTTCTGGAAATCTATCATGTTTTTACTTCATTCCAATTGAAAGGGTGCATTTTTAAATATTTCTTTTCTTTATTTTTGAGCAAAATAAGTTCCACCAGGTGAGTCTGAACTATATGAGGTGGTGAAAATAGTAGCACTGATCCAGGAATAAAAATATCAGTCGTGTTTTTCAAGCTTTTAAATCAACTGAAATCTATTTAATATACTATTAAATTTAGCTGATTAACCATTCCTAATCTAATGTCTTCAAGACAGCATAGCTTCTGGAGTGCAAACCAGACTTTGAAACCAGACTCAACTACCTTAGATACTTGTTTGCTATGAGACTGATAACTGAAATTGTTTATTCCATCTTGTAGTGGAGTTGAAGATAATAGGTACAATAATAAAGAATTAATCCTAACACAGAAACTGGAACAGAATGGGAAAGTGAGAAATAAAGTTATTTCCCTTTTGTATAAGCCTTCCCCTGCCTTTCTCTGTTTTGTTTTTGCTTCTTTATTCATTTCAGTCCAGACCTGCTTTCTTCACTGTATCTTTGCAGCCATAATTTACACTCCTTAGGTGGTAAGCCATAAGTCTGGAAGTCAAGGTGCTGTTTAAAGAATTCAAGGAGAATTGATCCTTCCTGTTAAATAGCAACAACCTTACTAACAAAATACAAGGGTAAATATAAGTTCCTGCAACTGAAAATGTACATAAGATTTACCTGTAATAATATTTATGACATGCCCATTAATATTATTTAGCATTTTGTTTTTAGTTATTTATTTTGTTTTTTCTAGATGTCAAACACTAAAAAATATTGAGCAATGAAATGTAACATTGAGAAATTTTATTAATATTTGTTTTCATTTTTTTGTGCTGTTGAATTGGGAAATTTTGGAAGGATTTGAATTTTGTGAAAATCATACTCTGCACCCTGGCTGGTGTGGCTTAGTGGATTGAGCACCAGACTGCGAACCAAGAGGCTGTGGGTTCGATTCCCAGGCAGGGCACATGTCTGGGTTGTGGGCCAGGTCCCCAGCATGAGGCGTGCAAGAGGCAACCACACACATATTGATGGTTCTCTCCCTCTCTTTCTCTTTCCCTTATCCCCTCTGTAAAAATAAATAAATAAAATCTTTTTAAAATGGTACTCTGAGTTCCTTGGATACATAATGTAAGACCTAATGGTGTGATTTTATAACACCTTGAATTGTCACAAAGTCCTCCTACACTGACATATTTTCCAATTTTAAAAATATGTCTGTAGATTCTAGACTCTACTTTTCAAAGTGCCTTTCACTTAGTGGAAAATGCATTTGTTAAATATTAGAAGCCCTGTTTGGTGTACTATTTTTTCTCTGTGGCATTTAACTTCTCGTTCCTGAGCATGAAACTCCAAGACTGTCTGCATGGCCAGCCCATTAGTCTTTTAGTTTCTGCTTGGTGATCAGATGGATTGTCGCAGCATTACAGTGCTTGTATTCAAGTCACCTTTATTATAACTGATCATAGCCTCAAAGTGCAAAAGTAGACGTTTCAAGAGTAGTTATGCTGGCAATTCTGATATGTTAACAAAGATAAGCCATAAAGTGTTTTTCTTTAAGTGAAAAGGTGAGTGCCATATAATTAGATATTTTGAGGGAGAGAGAACACATTCACATAACTTTTACTACAGAATATAGCCATAATTGTTCAATCTTATTATTAGTTTTTCTTGTTAATCTTTCACTGTGCCTAATTTATAAATTAAACTGTATCATAGGTATTATGCATGGGAAATAACATAGTATCTATAGAGTTCAGCACTATCCCACAGATGTATTTCCTTAAGCACTATAGATCATATCAACTTCTCTTCCATGAAAATGAGAGTCATCTGACTGTTTTCAGGGCATTTCATGACATGTCGGTTGTATTTGTACTCATATTTGTAAACATTCCAAAATTGATAAGTAAAAGAAAACCTGGGAGAGATGAAGTGAAACTACTAACTTTAAAAGCTGATGTTATATTAATATGCTAATCTGTACCTATTCGGCACAGCAATTTTTATCACAGCTCCTCTTTGCAGTGACACAGTATTTTATGGAATTATACTTGTCACTTTATAATACTGGTATGTGGTTTCTTTTAGTTTTAAAAATGAAATATTCCTAGGGCTATGAACTCTTTAAAATAAAAATCACAAATATTGCTTAAGAATTTACCAAAAAAGGTCATGAATTCCTAACAAATAGTTACTCAAAATCAGTTATTCTGAAAATAAAGTAATTTTATAATTTTAAAATATGATAATAATATGTATAATGCATAATAAATGAAGTCTTAAATGCATCTGAATCAAGGGGATAAATGTTCAGAGATTCACAAAAGTATACATTTATACTGTGCTTTGATACACAATTAGAAAAAGACACCAGCTGGCATCTAAGAACATTAAAGACAAGTCAGTGGTTAGTGCATGAGCAATAATACTACAAATAATTGGAAAAAGTCACCAGATGCACAGGTATGAATTAGGACAGTGTTATGGTCATGGAAAAATAGAAAGGTCAATAAGAAAAGTTTAGTTAATGGCAACACTCACTTCATTATATTGATTAGCTATCTTGACATTTAATGCATGACTTAGCTATAGTTTACCTCATTTAGCAAATTATATACAATAATAACAATAAATAGTAATTATATTTGATTTTTAAAAATAAATCTGATGCTTTTTAATGTCAGCATGAAAACTTCTGCTGGAGAACTTTAAGAAATTATTCTCCAAATAAAATTAATTTTAAATATATATTAAAAAGATGTTCAATAAAATAATGTATGTACAGCATCTATCTGCTAGAGGTGTTATTATTATCACTATCCAAACAATGTCTGCATTGTGCTCACTGCAGCATTACAGGCAATACAGGGAAGCAACTTGAGTGCCTATCAACCCGTGAATGAATAAAGAAACACATGGCGTATATATGCAATGGAGTATTATTTAGCAATAACAAAGAAGGAAACCCTGCCATTTGTGACAACATGAATAGATCTTGAGGGAATTAAGTTTAAAAAGTCAAACAAAAAATGTCAAATACTGTATGCTTTTATCTATATGTGGAATCTAAAAAAACCAAGCTCATAGAATTGAGAAAGAAATTGGTGGTTATCAGGCAGGCAGTGAGGGGTGGGCTAAATGAGTAAAGGTGTTCAACAAGTGCAAACACCCAGTTATAAGGTAAATATGGCCTGGGGATGTGCTGTCCAGCATGGTGACTACAGTTAACAATCCTGTATTACGTATCTGAAAGTTTTTAAGAGAAAATATCTTAGAAGTTCTCATCCTAAGAAAATAAACAGTGACTATGTGAGATAATGGATGTTCACTAAAGTTATTGTGGTAATCATTTCACAAATATATACACACACATGCTTCCCAACTTGCAGTGGGGTTATGTCCCATTAACCTATTGTGAGTTGAAAATATCATAAACCAAAAATGCATTTAATATGCCTAACCTACCTAACATCATAGCTTAGCCTAGCTTACCCCAACCATGCTGAGAACACAATATCCAAAAAACATTGGCAATGTAGTGCACTGTAGAGTTATGTGTTGTTTATCCTGGTGACTGCATGCCTGACTGGGACCTGGGGCTTGCTGACTGCCCGGCATCATGGGAGAATAGTGTAAGGCATATCACTAACCCAGCGAAAGAGCACTATCCAAAATTCAAAGTATGCTTTCTCCTGAATGCACATTGCTATCACAACACTATAAAGTCAACGAATTGTAAGCCATCATAAGTCAGGGGCCATATGATTATTAAGTCAATATGTTTTCTCCCAACTCAAGGTTTTAGTCTTTGTTTATACTGTTTTTGAGTTATTTCATAGCACCTGTGAATGACATTTGGGAGGATATTCTGTCTCACTTTAACTAGAGCTTAAAGCCAAAACCAAAAACACATTTGACGCGATCACCAGCCGGCAGTGACCGCAGAACGCTGCGAATGGCTTGTCAACACATGAGAAAAACATACACAGAGACAACCAGGTCCTTTGGGAAAGGAGGAATGAAATGGCCACTCTCTCTGGTGGGGAGAGCGCCCCCTTCCCCCTCCAGAGAGGCTTTTTATTGGTTTCATTTGCATAAGAATTCAGGTAAAGCTCATTACTCGTTGCTAGAAAGTAAGGATCAAACAATAAGTAGCAAGGAAGTCTGAGAGTCTATTTTGAGTCAGGGTCAAAGAGCTGTAAAACTTTGAGAAACAAACTTACTTCTTCCTTGGACCCTTATCATTCAACTGAGAGCATTCTAAACAAAGCAGGTTTCACAGGATTTTACATATTCTTTCTTAGGCCTGATCACCTGGGGAACCCGCCCTTTCCAGCACAGAGCTGCACCACCCTGTCATTGTTTCAGGCTTAGGTGGAGCAAGGGAACTAAGGCAACCAAGAGATAAGGAGATTTTCTCCCAGACGATGAGGACTCAGGCTATGTCAAAGCTGAGGAGCGAGGGTCCCTCACCCCCTTTTGCTGTAGCCCCCAAAGTCCTTGCCTGTCTTAGGTCGTTCCCCCTTGGGGAATCTTACCCATCATTGGCTAACTGACCAAGCATTAAAGTTCAGTTATGAAGGAAGCAGCAGAAGCAGAAGCAGTGGTCCTGCCAGGGAGATAAGCTTTTGTCTCCTTGATGGCTTTTGGTCCAAAGCCACTCCCTCAGCCTTAGCCTTGGTGGGTGTTACAGCTTCTTATACCAGGCAGGGCGGTTCCCAAAACACATTGATGTTTCTAAAGTTGGCAACAAAGAAGCACATGAACCAATATATTAAAACATCCTTACCCACAATACTTTCTAAATACTGTGTTTATCGTTTCCTATGGTCACTGTTAACTGCTGTCTCCTCATATTTTCTGCCTCCAAATATTTTAAATAGCGTGAAGAATTTATATTAGCCTAATTTTTTTCTGGATAAGAATCTCTCTGCTCTTGACACATTGCAAGTCTCTCCAGAGATCATTTTAATTGACAATGGCAAATAGTGTTTACTTATTGAAAAAAAAAGTTGGGCACATTTCTGATGCACTCTACTTGTAAGCCAAAATACATTAGAGCTCTTTATGGACAAAATATATTAAGACCTAGAGTGAAATCTACTTACAGGGAAAATAGAAAGGCCTTGATCTCATTCCTTTTGTTAGTATCTAGTGTTGACCTACCTGTATCTACAGTTGGTTGAAATTGTCTCTGGTTGGCAACTACCATCCCTGCTTCTGAAAGTGTAAAAATATCAAATTAACAACAAAATAAACTTCTTACCTTTAAAGTCTTGGTAATCACTGAAGTGCTACTATGTAGGAGCTTGCTTGTCTAAAAAATGGGAGTTGTCATTTTAAACTTAAATGTACAAAAATATTTGTACGAATTTGATTATATCACATATAAATGGTTGGGCTACCTTTTTTTCTCTACTTAAATAATATGAATGATTATCATCTGGTATCATGCAATAAAGTAGCCATTACATGTTTTGGTGGTCTTCCCATACCAGTAAACTTTTCATAGCTACCAGGTTCAATTTCCACTCAGGGCACATGCTTAGGTTCTGGGTTCGATCCCTGGGCTGTGCACATGTGAGAGACAACAGATCAATATTTCTCTCTCATATCAATGTTTCTCTCCCTCTCTCTCTTCTTCCCTTCCTCTCTCTCTAAAGTTAGTAAGTATTTCTTCAGGTGAGGATAAATAAATAAATAAACAAACAAACAAACTTAACCTGACTTCAAGACAATTATAAAGTTACTATAATCAAGACAGTAAAGTATTGAAGAAAAAAAATAGACAAATTAATCAATGAAATAGAAGAGAACCCAAAAGCAGGCCTACCTAAATAGAGTTAACTAATCTTTGACAAAGAGCAAAGGCAATACAATGGAGCAAGGATAGTCTTTTCAACAATGATGATGGAAAAACTTGTCATCCACATACAAAAAAAAAAATTAAACCTGGACACAGACCTTATCCTTTTAACAAAAATTAACTTAAAATGGATCACAGGCCTAAATGTAAAAAAAAAAAATCAAAACTATAAAATTCCTAAAAGGTGATATTAAAGACTTAGATGACCTTGGATATGGTGATGACTTTTCTGGTATAACACCAAAGACACAATCTATGAGAGAAATATTTGATCATCTGGGCTTTCTTAAAATTAATGTCTTCTGCTCTGAAAAATACAATGCTAAGAAAATAAAAAGACAAGCCACAGACTTGGAGAAAATCTTTGTAAATAATACATCTGATGAAGACTGTTATCCAAAATATAAAATAACTTTTAAAGCATTTCAATTCTAGAAACAACATCTAAATTAGACTAAATTACATTGAAGAAATTAAAAGGTTTTATGTTGTTTCTAAGATTAATTATCCTCCTTGTTAATAACAAGCTGTGTATTCAAAAAACAATTATGGAACACTTACTATGCAGAAGACCAAGCATACAAATAAAAATTCATTAGTGCTCATGAATAGATAGGTAGGTAGGCCTGAAGTACTATGCTATGTTTCTATAGTGATACATTTTTTTCCTTAAGACACAGAAATTATATCTTAGCAAAGTACAGTGGTTCTCAAAGTTTAACATCTATGAAAACTATCTAGATTACTAGTAAAACCACAGATTTCTGAACCCCACTTTCTCTTTATAGCAATAAAGTGACATTCTGTGATTTCCTGTGTCCTATCACATATCAGACAGAGACTACTGCCCTCAACTGCTGGCTCTATGAGAACAGGGACTATGTCAATATTGTTAAGTGAATTTACAGCAACACTTAGCACTTGATACAACATGATTTTTGGAAAAATTTTTGACAAAAATATTGCATTTTCAAAGATTAAAAATTAAAAAATCTACATAGAAATTTTGACTTTTTCTTTAGACAGTGCTTTATAATATCCCCTATAGCATACTGAGCATTAGTTTAACCTTAGGGAAAACAAGATACATTCATTGAGCTTCCACTGTGTATGTAACTAGCACTTCCTAAGGACCATGATGGTAATAAAGAAATAAACATAAAATAGCCAATGTTTTCTGTGCATTTAATTTATGCTGAAATAGCTCTCAGAATTTTGCAGATATTATCAAAATTATTCTTCTTAACAACACCACTATGGGATTATTATTATTATTATACTTATCTTACATGAGTAAATTAACACTGACAAAGTCAAGTAAATTGCCTGAAATAACACAGCAAAAAAAGGTTGAATTCAATAGGCTCTTATGGTCTAAGTAGGGCCACACAAGTCATGAATATGAAATATTTCCTGAAAGACTATGTTTTAAAAACCTATGTAAACAATAAATTCCATAGCAGTGCAGTGGGCACAGGGTCAGTAGGACTGTGGTGATTAGGAGAGTTCTCATAAGCTCTTTTAATTCAGGCCTGGAAACATGAGTCGATATTGAAAATTATGAGAAAATATGAAGATTTCTAGTACAAAGGTACACGAACAAAGTGACAGAAATGGGATGATGATGCAAGGCTTTTGCAACAGATGAAGACTGACCCGGAAAGGCAGATTTCATGTACAGTCACAGAGAACGCATGTGTTGGGTGCTACAGGTCAGTCACCTCACGGTTGATCCAGGTGCCCATACCTCCTTGCGCAGCTCATATATTTCATAATTTGATTTAACAGTGGGAATTAGGTATAAGGAATATGGTTCAAGTCTAAATCAGTATTGCCCACCTTGCATTATTAAATTACGGTCATCTGAGCTATTTTGGTTCTATCAAAATTCTCTCAAGCTTTGTCATTCATAATATGAGTTCTGTCCAGAAGGTATCCAGCCATGTAATATTAAAAATAGAGACATTTACTGAAAAAGATACAAGATTCAAGAAACATTGTACATAGGACAATAATATCTCAGTTCCCTTCAAAGTAGGCACTTTGGGACCTCTCTTAGTGCTCTTCATTGCAATCAGCTGCTTTGTTATATTTTCCTGAATGTCATCAATGGTCTGAAATCTCTTCCCTTTCAAAGTGATTTTAGGTTGGGGAAAAGCCAGAAGTCCCAGGGTGCCAAATGTGGGTGGTAGGGGCACTGAGTCACCTGGGTGATTTCATGTTTCACCAAAACACCCTCTATAAGATGTGATACGTGAGCAGGCACGTTGTTGTGATGAAGCCACCAATCATCAGTTGCCAATCGCTGAGGGTTTCTGAATCATCCAAGTAATTTCTGTGAAGGAATGATCAAGCTTAATGCAAAATTTGATGGAGATTTATTGCTCTACTCAGTCATTTTGAATGCAATGGCCACACAGTACACATGCTCACTCGACAGCATCTACCACCCCCACTGATTGGTATAGTGAAGTTATCATTGTTTACGCATGCGCATTCCAGTCCACTCTCCTTGGTCGCCAGGTTACATAGATACTGTGCAAACCATTCTTGTTATATTAACTATGGCCGGACTTTTTCTGGACAGACATCATATATGCAAATCAATGAGTCTAAAAGCCATCATGGGGTTGTAAGTAGAGTGTCCTGCCAAGAATGGAGTCAACAGTGAAGAAGCAGAGCTTTGAAATGAAGAATAAGAGACAATGTTCCAGGCATACTATGTTTCTATACAAGTCCAGCATATAGACTATACATTTGCTACAAATAATACATTTATTTGTTTTTAATCCACTTTGATCAGGATTTTCCATTATAACTGAAAGCATACTGATGACTACAGATAACAGCATGTGAAGAAGGTAATAATAAAAAAAAAAACATAAATAAAACCCAAACACACAGTGCATCAAATTATGGCTCCACCATTTTCTGCATAAATGATATTTTCAAGGCACTTAACTTTTCCCTGAGTCTGAGTTGACTCATTGAAAAATAGAAAAACCCTATTTATAAAGCATTTAGCACAGGCAGAACTGACAGTAAGATCAAATGGAGGTGAGAATGAATGTGTACTCGAAAGAGTCTGTTACAATGGCCTTCGAAGTGTTGGTTCCAAGGAATGACATGAATTGAAGGGTTAGTACATTTATTTAAACACCATTTTGCCTAAAGAACACTAATAGCAATTAAATGGAGATATTAGGGTCTGTATTAAGGTATTGGGCACAGGAACAGAAATGAAAAGACTTGCTTAAGAAATATTTCAATGACAAGAAAAAGTAATTTTCTTGTCCTCTAGTTCAACAGAGTAAAAAATATATTGGCTTAGTTCTACTTAAAACTGACATTCTAAATGGTTATTTTATAAGAAATAAACAACATTGCAGTCCGTGGTTCAGCAAAAGAGTTAATATTTGAATTATAGTTAGTTTTCAAGTTTTGTAAATCTATGCTTTTCCACCTTGTTTGTAGTTTACAGTTCAGGTAAAGATCTTGTTAAAACATAGGGCAATTTGTTGCATGGCTAAGCATTGCAAAATAGAATAATATACTAAAGTAAAATATTAGAAGTATATTTGGTAGACCTGTGCAGTAAGAATGTAGAAAAGTGGAGATCAGGCTGAGAATAAAATAAATCAGTCAGCATGATTTTGAAAGAAACATTCACCTAAAAATAGTCACAAGTTTTGTCATGTTTATGTGTTGGAGAAAAAAAAAAGTAACACTTCAGATTATGTTTTTCTCCAACCAAGAACTGTATTTATAATGTAAAAGAGAACCAAAGAGTTGGAAAATGATTAAAATATATTATAGAATGATTTTCCAGGAAACAAGGAGCAAAGGGAATGACTGAACTATGTAGAATAATAATTCTATCTATAATATTGAGTTGGTTATTTACAGTGGGTTCAGCTTTCCACTTCCCTAAAAATAGCTCAAATTTTGAGGTCAGATGAGGATGGGTCATTGAGTACATTCCTGTTGCAGAGAAATACAGATTTCTGCCCCTAATGTAACTGTCATAATTGCAGACTGCTTTGTTTTCATGTTGCTTTATTTCATTTACAAGTATGAAAAGATAATATTCCTAAGATGATTTACTGGTTTGTTTTTAGCAGCAACTAATAAAACATGGTCTGTAAAGCATTTGGAAGATACAAAATGTGGGGTTAATATATAATTATATGTGCTGAAGATACCGTGTTACAAAGAGAAAAAGGCAACCTGAATGTTCCAGGTGTTCATAATTTAAGTAGGCCAATGACATCAGCACAGGTATCATTATTAAAAAAGACAAAGATCTAAGTTCTGCAAGCCAAAAAAAAAGGTGTCATAAACATTGTAGGACTTCATTTATTATTAAAATGTGTAAAAATTAAATAGCCAGTACCTCAAGCTAAGAATGCCTTGACACTATAAAAATGGATTGTAAATTAGTTATTTAGCTTATACTTGACTTTCAGAAGAATCAAGGTATATTTTACATTAAAGAATGTCTAATTTTAATTTTCACCAGGATCTATGAGAGTCAAATACTCAAATCAAGAAGAAACAAGATAATTGCTCAGTCCCTATGTATTTTATTACCTCTGTCCCTTCTGGTTTTAACTTTTTACATTTGCTTCTTTTGTACAACCCCTTCAATGCCTGGTACTGACCCAATTCCTGAGCTAATTCTGACTACACCAAGACATATAGCAGTGCTACCATAAAGCAGGTTGTAACATCAAGTCAGGTTCTACCTTACAATCTGTTATTGTTGTCTTGTTTAACATGCCAAGAGTCCTTCCCTTGATGGAGACTCCACTTTAGAAAATTTATCCTAATTGAGCATTTATTCTATGTTAAAGTTTGTCCTACAAGCTTTTTTAGCTTCAAATATTAAAAAATGGAGATAGTCATGTGCCTCTCAGTTCATGGTACCTAATTATCACTGGTCACTATAAGCCTCTTTGTTTATTTTATTATTTGTTCTTCATTCATCATCTCCTTTTTCACTATCTTCTCCAACTATTAAGGTGGAAAGGGCTATTGATACACAATGCAAGTAGGAAGGATTGACTGAAATGCAGGAGTCTTTCCAAGGCATCTTTTTGTATTCCTGTGCATCGTGATGACAATTAATGGAAACTAAAACTCAGACATTCTTAATGGTACAGACCCTTAAGGAATGAAGTTTGGGGTCACCATATAAGTCAGGAAACCATCATCATCCAAGGCAGTTTCTGAGGCCAAAGGACATATGAAATTGGTAGTGGAAAATGGAAATTATCAGTACCAGCTGCAAACACATTGGCCAGTTGCAGTGGGCAGGACTAGCAGATATGGTTATTTCTTTCTTATTTGTTTCTGTGTATGTATATGTGTATGTGTGTAAATAATAAGCATTTATATAGATAAAACATTTACATATCTGCATATATGCAAATTGTTATTCTTTTTATATTTTCATTCCTATTCCTTTATCACTCAGAAGATGTTTTAATGTGTTAATAATGGTTAAGCTTATAATTCAGTATTTAAGGAAGAGGATATCAAAGTTAGGGAATATCACAAGGGAAGTGTGACTCAGAAGAATGAACATAAGCTCAAAATGAATAAAGTTAGACTGTTAGACTTTGTGTGTCCTTTATGGGGGAGCGGGCTAGTGTGTTTTCGATTTTATGAGGAATGGTGCATCTTTTACAGTGAAACCTATCATGTTTATTTATAATAAGTATAGCTAAAATGATGTGTATGGATACCAAACAGACAAGGTATAGATTGCAGTGGTCTCTTCTCTGTGACCTAGTCATGCTGGGAACTAAATCTTCAAGAACACCCCTTCCTGATGTTTCTGACTTAAAATTGTCTGAAAGGTAAACTCATTGGAGATTTGAATTCATAATGGTAGCAGTAGCCATAGTCCTTAGAAGATACATGTCAAGTTCATGTATCAAATATCATGACTAACAGATTCAAGGTGTGTGATGAATTCCATTTATCATCATTGTATTTTCCTCCATGCCCAACTCTTTCCCATAAATGTTGATCAACAGTGCCCCTAGGCTCACCACCATGAACTTGGCTGTGGATCCACAGACACAGTGTAACACAGAAGCCACTATTTCCACATAACTCTCCATGAAATCCCCACTTGTGGTCTCACTTTAGCAGCTAGATAGGTTCGGTTTCTCCTATTGACTTGTTGGCAATATTCTACCAAGACTTCTCCCCACAAACCCTAGATTCCTATATCTAAACTGTGTACTAGACACTTTTGCTTGGTGTATTATACACCACAGTCTTAAAGTAGACAGTGCTCAATAAATGCTCAGTGACTTATCACACCACATAAAACTTGCTTTTCTAAGCCCTGGCTGGCGTAGCTCAGTGGATTGAGTGTGGGCTTCGAACTGAAGTGTCGCAGGTTCGATCCCCAGTCAGGGCACATGCCTGGGTTGCAGGCCATGACCCCCAGCAACCACACATTGATGTTTCTCTCTCTCTCTATCTCCCTTCCTTCCCTCTCTAAAAATAAATAAATTAATTAAAAAAAACTTGCTTTTCTATAATCTTCATTATCTCCATAAGTGATAGCTTTATCCTTCTTCTCCCAGCCCAAAGTTCACCAAATCCTATTAGTTATTTCTTCAAAATATTTACACTTAATTCCCTGGTTTAAACCAGAATCATCCTCAGTCCTTCTATTTTGACCCTTGATACCAAATGTCTATTTTCATCTCGGTATTAAGAGTAATTATTTTCAAGTACATGTCAGCTTGCAAGACTCCTTTGCTCAAAATCCTCTAACAGCTCCCTGCTTCAGAATAAAAGACAATATCCTTGTGATTTCCGGCAACACCTCACATTAGTGGCTTCAAATGGAAAAAAGCCATACCCTAGACAGTACTATAACAAATGTCTAAGGTTATTTTTCTATTTTCCAGGGATTTGATGGGCAATTTTGAGAAGGAAGCAGCAATATTTGTTATCCTGAAATCCATGAAATCATCTTGTGCAACAAAGTATTTCCCCTTATCTGTATAACTTGAATCTTCTGTTTATAGTAATCTAAAACCAGAGTCCATTTTACATGTGGTCACAAAGAATTTTGTGTGACTTTATTCTTCTATTGTAAGAATAAAATCACCATATTAATTAACAGAAGATTATAGTCTTGTTTTGTTCAAATTTTTTAAAGAAATAAATTCTGCCCTGTCTGGTATGGCTCAGTGGATTGAGTGCCAGCCTGAGAACCAAAGGGTCACTGGTTTGATTCCCAGTCAGGGCATATGCCTGGGTTGCGGGCCAGGTCCTCAGTAGGGGGCACACAAGAGGCAACCACACATTGATGTTTCTCTCCCTTCCCCTCTCTGTAAAAATAAATAAAATCTTTTAAAAAAGAAATTCCTTATTTTGAAAACCACATCATTTCTCATTAACAGTATTTGCAATATAAAATTACACATGCAACAGTCATATAATATGCTATTTAGCACCTCATGATGATCCATGGTGATTCTATTTATAGATCCAAGCATTTAGCACCAGCATTATATCTTCATTCACAATTATATCCAAGCAATTGAATATCAAATACCAAAATTCATATTATTTTATTGTAAATTAATTCCATTTTAATCTCCTATATATTAAAATTGGACATGTTATTGAATTTTAAAAAATATTTATGGGTATGGATATATTATATATTAATTTGATTATCATTTAATGAAACTAGCTGCATATAATTGTCATTACAAGGGGGTATTGAGCTTAATACAGATTCTCAATCTGTACTAACAGGTCCCCCTGCTTCCTCCCTAACCTCTCATGTACTGTATATTCTACTTGCTTGTTTACAGTCAGTCTGTCTTCATATATAAGAAATAATGTCCACTGATACAACAGCACCCATAACCTGGGAATTTGTTAGAGAGGCAAAGGCATGTGTCCCATCGCAGACCCACTAAATCAGAAACTGCAGATGGAGCCCACCAGGTGGAAGAAAAGATCTTTTCTGGGGACTCTGATAAAATCTGGAGTGTGAACTAGACTAGAACCTGCCATTTCCTCTCCCTCTCTATCCACATCCAGCCTGGCTACCTAATTCCCATCCTCCTTTGTTTTTGTGAACACATGGTTCCTGCTGTTTGTCCAGAAAGCAGTCACTGTATAAGTATTAATGCATTTGCTTAATTAACATTCGTTCTTTCAGAAATAATCTAGGAAATATCCTGCAGCCTGTTTAATACCTGGAACAAATTCTGAAATTTGATCAAGTTCACATCCTTAACCACACTGTTGCTATGACAAAAGCTGTCCTTGTTTTTCACATGTTTCCCTAGGGTTTCAGTATCTTGTTCTTTATTGACTAAATACCTAATTGCTTCTCATCTTAGAAAATTAACTTGGACGGTTATGTAGAGTTTTTTCATTCTCTTGCTTTGTACATTTCTTCACTATATGTTGGTAAGCCAAATATGATAATTGGTCATGTGTTTATGAAGTTATTTAATAGCATTTATATCTAAAACCACAGGTATTAGAGGCGAAATTACAAATAAAAATGTTTTTAGCTTAGCACTGTGAAACACTTAAATTGCTCTTGGAATATGAGTATTTTTTCACTTAAAATGTATTTCTTAAAGTAAGTAAATACTGGGAGAGCAGTGCAGTATTTGCCATGCAGTGATTAAACACAACGCTCTAACATCTCCCCTGCATTTCTTAGAGGGAAATGTAACAGTGTGAGGTGCATAATGGTGCTTTTGCTGCTGCACAGTGGGGGGCCCATTTTAAGCTTCAGACCAAGCAGAAAATGGCCTATTTCATCAAAAAGATTTAAAATGCCTCTCCTATCACCCCAAAATGGAGGTTGCTGATTACAGTAGGGACCATACACACACACCCCTTTCAGGTAGAGAAAACAATAACTTCAGTATCACACAGCTACTTCCTTTCAAATGTAAAGCAAGCAGCTAGTTTTAAGCAGCAGATATTAAAAAGAAAAAGGGCTTTCATAGCAATCAATGTATAAAAACTCAGTACTAACAGGACTAGGGCAATGATAATGGACCTGCTATGGTTACTAATGAGTTCTTTGGCGCAAGAAGTGTATCTCTCTCTATAGACATCTTGGGATGAAATAATGGCAAATGATTTAGAAGAGAATCCTGGCTCTCTACCTAAAGAGATCTACTGTGGTTTAGGGGTCCCCACCAGTGACATAGCAAAAGCATGGCTCTACTATTTTAGAACAGAAAACTTTGCACAATCTTCCATTTGTTATATATTATGACAGCTGTCCAGAAGATATCCAGTCATGTAATATGAAAAATAGAGCCATTTATTGAAGAAGATACAAGAGACAAGAAGCATTGTACATAGGAAAATGACACCTTAGTCCTCTTCAAAATAGGCACCTTGGGACCTCACACAGTTCTCCTAGTCTCTATCAGCTGCCCCGCTATATTTTTCTGAATCTCATCAATGGTCTAAAATCTCTTCCTTTTCAAAGGTGATTTTATTTTTGGGAAAAGCAAGAAGTCTCAGGGCACCCAGTCTAGGCTATAGGAGGGCTGAGCCAGCTGAGTGATTTGATCTTTCACCAAAAATCTCTGCATAAAAAGTAATACATGAGCAGACACATTGTCATGCTGAAGCTGCCAATCACTGGTTACCCATACCTGTGGACTTCTGAATCATCTGAATACTTTCCACAGAGGAATGTTCAAACTTAACTCAAAATTTGATGTAGATTCATTGCTTTACTCACTCAGTCATTTTGAATGTGGGGACCAGACAATACACATGCTAACTCAACAGCATCTACCACCCCCACTGATGAGTACAGTGAAGTCATCATTGTTCACACACGTACACTACAGTACACTCTCCTTGGCTGCCAGTTTACATCAATGTCAGGCAAGCCGTCCTTGTTATATTAACAATGGCTGCAGTTTTTCCGGACGCACCTCATATATAGAGAATCAAATCTACACAACTTTTTATTATCAGAAAATGTGAGTCACTCTTAGCACATTATTTTGTGATCTCCTTAACGTTCTAAGATATATAACTCTCCAAGTGTTAATATAAATAATTAGGCAAATATAGTAGACTCTATTTTGTTATCAATGGATTAATACCTAGCAAGCATAAATTCTTGCTAATATAGAATTTTTGAGAAAAAGTTTTTATCCAGAAAATACAAATACAAATTAACTGCCTCTTTCTTTCTATACACTATGCTAACTCAAGAGATATACATGTAAACAGATAGCTTTTGCCTTCTTATGTTTTGCATTCTAGTAGGAAAAACAGTCAAATTACTGTAAGCTATATAAAATATAAAAGTAATTAAAATTATTATAGAAAACATGAGTCTGAGATAAATCATTAATATGGTTGGAATAAAGAGGATCTGAATTTGAAAGGCTAATGATGAAAAGAATTTTCCCAAAGAAAAAAAAATTGACCTAAAATCTAAAATAGGTTAAGGAGTCAGTTGTATGACAAAAGACAAAAAATGTTTAGAAAATACAATTCTTTTAACAAAGTCATATGTTAAGAAATAGTATGTTTAAGACGTTAGATGTGTGTCTGGAGCACAAGTGAAGATAAAGTGGCAGAGGGGGCCTGAGTGGAGAGAACTGCATCGTACAAGCTTTTGTAGACCAGGCAAGAGTTTGGATGTACAGGGAATATGAAACCAATAAGCAGCGTTAGACAATGAAGTTACATGACTCTATTTACATTTTCAGCAGATAATTTAGAATGATATGCAAAAAAGACAGGGGCAACACATTTGGATTTCACTTAGTAAGATACACTTAAGTTTCCTTCATGTCTTCTTCTTGCTTGATAGCTCATTTCCTTTTAGCATTGGATAATATTCCATTGTAGGGATGCAGCACAGTTTCTTTTACCCATTCAGCTACTAAGGGACATCTTGGTTGCTTTTAGTTTTGGCAATCAAAAAGAAACATGCTATAAACATCTGTGTGCAGGTTTTTGTGTGGATGTACGTTTTTGACTCTTTTGGGTAAATGGAGTGTCTGGATCATATGATAAGAGCATGCATAATTTCATAAGGAACTACCAAACTGTTTTCAAGTGGCTGAACTATCTTACATTCCCATCAGCAATGAATAGGAGTTCCTGTTGCTTCACCTCCTCACCAAGGGTTTGGTGGTATAAGTGTTCCAATTTCTGGCCACTCTAGTAGGTCTGTAGTGGCATAGTGTTCAATCCCAGTTTAAAAATATCAGAAGGCACAGAGAATGGTTTGTGGGGAAAACAAAAAGTCAGTTTTACAGAGTAGCTTAGAGGCATCCAACTGTTCCATATATTGCACTAATGTACACATTTCTTACCATATCTCATGGTTTAGTTTTACCCTCAAGTAGAACACTTTTGGTGACAAGTATCCTAAATTTATTACATTTGCTCAATAAGCTAGTTAAACAAGACATTTTAAACTTTAAGGTTCTCATTATTTTAATAAGAAAGAAAAACTGAATTTTCTTTGGGTTGGAATGGCAATTGGCACTCCCTGCCTTAGAAAGCATTTATTTGCAAAAATCTAGAGAATATAAATAGAGTCAGCATATTAAATTTAAAGGGTTTTTGTTTAATTTTAATTGAGGCAAGTGTGTGACCATTCTCTCATGACAGGAAATAATATTCTGTAACACAGTTTCATAAACGAGATACCAGTGATATATAGTAAAATTGTATTTAACTATTACTGCCTTCATTTTATACAACAATCTGGAAATGTCTTTCAATAAAAACTAATGGAATGATCCTATAAACAAAACAATTATTCTGTAGTTAAAACAATGAAGGGGATAAAGTTTTTAAATGTTCTGAATTAATAAGTAAATGCATTATTTCCTTAATACAGAGGTAGAATTATCCTTGAGGACACTTAAAGATTATGTTTTTTAGTAATGGTCATGAAAAATGGTCATTTGCAAGAATTTATCAGTATTCTATTAATTCACCTCAAAGTTTAATGGGATATATGTAGCCTCCCCTAAATGAGAAATCCTTCAATCTTTTTAATTTTGCAAGGCATGCATACACTTATTTTTATTATAGTTTTATTGTACTATATAATTGCTACTTATAATTATTAATACATTTTTATTTAATGTTTATTAAACAAGCATTAGTATAGCTTTTCTTGACAAATTGTAATATACTTAACAATAATTTATATATATTTCTGCTCTTCCTCTGATAAATCCTCTCAGATTTAATTTAGCATATAAATGTGTAGTATTTATATTTTCATCCCAGCTCCCATTTCAATAGTTGAAACACTGAATATTCTTGATTTCTGTTTGTTGATTTTGAAAGCAATTATGCAGTACTGAGGTTTAAGGATACGTTATTTGTATTAATTTTGATAATGGTACTTGCTATAAAAATAAACACTAGTTTTCCAGTGGCTTAACAAAATAGACAATTATTTTATTTTGTGTAAGCATGTAACACAGATGTCCTGGTTGGTTGTGAGCATCTTTCACTTACGTGGTCACTCAGGATCCACGTCATTTCCATCTTGTGGCTCCTCATTCCACAGCCTTTCACAATGGGGAATGGGATTCTTCAGACAATTAAACCCTAATATCCTAAAGTACCCATTTTATATAACGAATTAACTTCTCTTGTAGGCATCTAACATAGTAATAGTTTTGTGGCTTTTGAGAGAGCCCTGCTAAGCCAATCATGTCATTTTCTGTATTCTGTGGTTTAGACAAAAGCTCCAGCTGAGCAAGACTCAGAATCCTCTGCACCCAGGCAGCAGCAGGAGCAAGAAAGAGTGAAAGAGTCACACGCTCTTCTTCCAAGGCTCAGACAAGTGAAACACAAAACTTCTACGGAGTTTTCCCTGACTAGCGTGGCTCAGTTGGCTGGGTATTAATTACCCAGAAAGGTTAATTGCCCCACAATTAATTGCCCCACAAAGGTTAAGGTCACCAGTTCAATACCTGGTCAGGGCACAGACCTGGGTTGTGAGTTTTTTCCCAGGTCAGTCAGTGCTATGAGAGGCAACCAACAGATATGTCTCTTTCACATCAGTCTTTCTCTCCCTCTCTCTCTCCTTCCCCTTCACCTCTCTCTAAAAACAAATAAATGAAATAAAATAAAATAAAAACTTACGCAGATTTCATTAGCAACAGCCTGTCACCTGGACACAGAGGACTGGGTGCTAGAGGGAATGGAGTCCCCAGCTGGCAGCCTTCTTCCAGTGGTGGCTCCACCCTGTGGGAAAGGGAGCAGGAACTTGGGTGCACAGCTCACTGCCTCTCCCTCACTGTTTTGTGCACTAGCCCATGATCAAGAGCATCACTAATATCTATTGTGTATTAGGCATCTTCTTTGAGTAAAGCCATACACTACTTATGTTGGATAACTTCTTAAAAAACTTCCTATGACAATTAGTATTGTCATACTAATGACAATACTAGGTTTACCTGTATGCAAGGACTCGAGTCAGTACTTCCGACACTGATTTGCTATCATAACTATAAGTCAACACAAAATTGAATGAAGTACATTCACTAACTTATTTTCCAACAAATTTGGGGGTGAATTCCAATATTCTATTTTACTGAGGGTACAGTTTGGTTTACCTCATTAACCATGAGTGTCCTTGGGAATATAATTAAAAAACAATTTAAAAGTCGATCCAGAGAGGTAGATGATTTAAGGACTCTATCTGTGAGAGATACATTCATAGCAGGCATTTTTTTCATCACTTCCAAATACCAACAAAGTGCTGCTTTAAAAATGCAAGCAACACCAAAGAATATAAAACAAAAACATAAAAAACTTGACAGCCCCTTTCTCTGTGCTGCCATTCCCGTTTCCTGTTCCATAATGGAATGCCTGCTCAGGAAGCCCACGCAGGCCTGCGTCTGAGTGCGCATTCAGCAGACATCCAGTGATTCCCCGCGTATGATTATGAGGCTTTCTTACTTCACAAAGAGGCATTTTCCATTGGATTGCTATCTACTTATTCTCAGGGTTTTCACAAAAGCATAACTAAGTAGTTTCCCTTTTTAAAATGTTGTTAACATTTTTCTCAGTCACACATTCTTTAGCTTACTTTGTAAAATTCAAGTTTTAAGTATTCATATCTGTCAATATTTTCCCTTCATGTGTTCTGGGTTCTGTTGTGCTTGAGAAAGCTTTCCACATTTCAATATTGTAAAAAAGCAGTCTTTCCTGTATCTTCTAATATAGTTTTGGTTTCGGCTGTTCTAACTAGTTCCTTAATTTATCTAAAATTAATTTCTGTTTAGGATGTTAACTAGAGATTTATCTTTATTTTTATTCAAATGGGCCATTGCTTGCTTTAAGCCCATTCCTTTCATCCTGGTTTTATTTTTACTGTTGTTTAAGTGCAGTTGCGTCCATTCCCCCTCACCCACTATGCTCCCTCACTCCACCCACACCCGCCTCCCACCCTCAATCCTCCCCTCTTTGGCTTTGCCCATGGGTCCTTTATACAAAGGGTCCCTTGATGACCCTTTGCCTTCCTTCCCCATTATCTCCTTCCCCTCCCCTCTGGTTACTGTTAGTTTCTTCTTTGTTTCAATGTCTCTGATTATGTTTTTGCTTGCTTGTTTGTTTTGTTGATTAGGTTCCACTTATAGGTGAGATCATATGGCATTTGTCTTTCACAGTCTGGCTTGTTTCACTTAGCATAATGCTCTCCAGATTTTAAATTGCATAATTCATATTCTTAATTGCATTTTGTTCATGTATCTATTTGTCTATTTCTGTCAAGACCTCACTGATCTAAAAGGTCTTATATTATATTGCCATTTGATAAGACAAGTCCATCATGTCTAGTATTATTTTTTAAAGATATGTTTATGCATACATTCATTCAGATACATTTTACAATCAATTTGTGAATTTGTAAAATGAACTGTGATTGTCACTGTAATTTTAGACAATCTTGGTTAAAAGAATCATGTGCCTAGCATGGGATATATCTCTTTTTATTCAGATTTATGTGCGTTACCTTTAATACTTGTACAAAAGAAGTATAGTTTTCTTCATATACACTTAGTTTCATAACTTTTCTTGTTATGTAAACATGTTACAATTTGTACTATATTTTATCATAGAATACTTATGCATAAGAAAGTAATTAACTTTGAATTATAGATTACATATCCACCTTGTAAATATATGAATTTACATTTCTTGACCTCCTATATCTGCCATATATCATCATGTGCTTTGTTTGCATTCTCTCATTTAATCCTTACCTAAGCAAACACCTGTCATTATTCCTGTTTTAGAAACCAGCAAACTGAGACTGAAGTGATTATTGTCTGACAACTAGTAGTGTGTGAAGATGCAAACCAAATTCAAGTACATCTGTCTCCATAGTGTGAAGTCTTAACATCAGACTGTTGTCCAAATTCTAGTGATTATTTTTATATGAGACTTATAATTTGTAAGTATACAATTATTTCTTTAGCAAATATTTATGATTTTGGTTTTTCTTTTAAACATTTCTTTTTTATGGCATAGGCTGAAATGTATGGGTTTATTTTATCAAAACTTTTAATAAACTTTTTCTAATATTCTAATATTTTAAAAAAGCATATTTGTTTGTGAATACTTTGAGCTTATTAAAGATAAGAAAGTATTTAAAATCACCACAAAATTTCATGTATTATATAAACAGAAAGTTTATTAACAGCATCAGATTCAGTATTTGCAATTTGATTTTTACTTAAAATTTTAACTCAAAGAACAAATTAACAACCTTCATTAGAATCATAATTTTTTTTTGCTGTATGAACAGACTTTGATCTACTCTACAAAGTCCGTACCCATTCCAAATAATTCTGTGGTCTAGTGCTTGATTTCTTATTCTTATCTTTAAGGTAGTAGAGAAAAAGTAGTAGAGAGATTTACCCTCCTATAAACTCCCCTGTTTTTTCCTTTGTCAAAATCTAATTTGGTTTCTAAAGATCTGTCCTTTTTTGATTTTGTCAACACTGAGAAGGCATTGCTAGGAAGAAACTAATATTTTGAGTGACTACTCTGCCAGAGAAATATTAGTAGGCACTTGCTCTTATTTCAGTTACTCTCATTTAATTCTTACAAAAACCTTATGAAAATAGAATGATTTTTCTATTTCCAGACATCACACAATCATCGTAATGTTCCTTGGTGATTTAATTCTTCCTTTTCAAACATCGGAGGTACTGCTTGTCTACTTCTCCCTTCGTTTTCAGTTAGCAAATGTGATTCCATGTACAGAAACACATGCATTTGCTGGCAAGTGTGTTTAGCTAATGTTACTGAGAGAGCTTAGTCTGCCTGTTGGCAAATACTGTTTTGCATACTAACTCTATCACTTACTCATTTAGTAAATTGCTACAAATCACTTAACTTCTCTGTGCCAGAGTCTCTTCAATGGTAAAATGAAAAAAGAGTATTTGTATCATAGTGGTGTTAAGTGATTAAATAAGAGAACCTGTGATAAGTGCTGAGTTATAACATCAGGCCCAGTATATATTAACATGAACTATTGTTAATATGTTTTCAATCAGTCTAGGAAAAATAAATGGAAATATTTACTGCTGTTTTAGATTGTCCTTTTACTGAAATATGTCTCTGTTTAAAAAGTGAAGAAATTTTTAGGAAAAGGGTATATTTCTATTACCATTATTTTACCAGTTTGGACTTAAAACAATAGTAAAAATTATAATGCTTAAGAAGAGAACTAAGAATCAAGATTATTCCAAGACTAGAGTTATAAAATAAAGTAACAGCAAACACTGGAACTGACAAGAATTTTTTTATCAACAAAATACTGAAGTTTTATTTGTTACTGCTTAGATGTCTAGTGCATTTAGTATGGCTTAGAAATATCCCAAACCACAAAACTCTCTAGCAAACAGAATAAGCAAGTCATTGTTTTTTTAATGTTTAATGCTTCAGTACTATTGAATACATACATAACACAAATTTCATTTAATTTTAAATATTTGTCTGAAAAATCTCTGTCACAGTTATTCATTTGTTCACTTTCCCACATATATTTTATGTCAACTAACTAAAAATTATGATTATTTTAATAAATTATTCAGCTATAAATTGCTGTTGCATTCGAAGCACAAAAATGTGATTGATCAGATACTGCCAGAATGTTATATGGGGTATGAAAATTAAACAAACAGAATTTGTAATTGGTGAATCTCATAAAAATTAATTATCTAGATAAACTGAATATATTAGCTTCTAAAAAATTATCTGAAATCAATGTCATTAAATAATTTATTGTTTTATACATTTGTCAAACTTGCAACGTTTTCTAGCCAATATTTTTGAGTATATGAAAATGTTTCTTGGTGTCTTTGTTTTAAAGCTTCAAGATTAATATTTATCAAACTTTGTCATATATTCACTGCATTCTGGCATTTGTGTTGGAATGAAGTAGCCAGGAAAACACAAATCAGAAAGAAGAAACGGAAAACATCCAAAGTAGGAATTGTGTCAGACACAGGCATGAACATTCAAATTCCCCTAAAAAAGCAATGACATGCTGTTCAGCTGCAAAGAATGTGCATCAGCTGGAAACCTGCGGCTGTCAGTGCTTCAGAGCTCACCTCAGCCTTGAGGGCCACGCTGTCTTTGGAGCAGTCCCCAGGCAGTGTTTGAGCAGGGCAGTGGTTTGAAAGGCCAGTGGTGTCTGCATGCATGGGACAGTTCAGTGGGCAGCTTTGCTCTAGAGCTCTTTCATGCCCAAATGCACTTGTCAGGTTGCCTGGTGGTCTGTGTGCTGCCTCTGCCCAGCCATAGACCATCCCCTTTTCCTTCACAGACAGCACACCTGTGTGTCCCGTGTAAACCTGTGGCATTGCTAACTCCTTCTCAACTCCTTACCTCTCAGAGCATCCAATCAGCTCAGGGACTGAATTCAAATGTTTTCCCAACTACATTGTCACCTTTGAAAAGTGAAGTAAGAACTCCCAGAAACAAGATGCTCATAGCACATAAGCTATAAACTCCTTGAGTACAACTTGAATTCCCTCCAACGAGAGTGGAACAGCACCAGCTTTAGTCATTTGTGTGCTAGTTTATACCTTCACCTATTATTGATGACCAATCACTTCCCCTTATCAATCTTGCATTAGTTACTACATGAACACAGTAAGTCATGACTCTATATGTGGGTATATGCAATCACACATGTGTACATAATGTGAAATCTATATTTTATATAAACTATTTTATCTGTTTTTGGGCTGCGAGATTACCTGCAACTTCATTTTCATTTCAAGGGACTTCTTGTTCCATGATTTCACAGATCTGATATTGTATCTCATGTGCTATTTGATAGGTAGGTGAATGAATACATGTGTGAATGAATTCATGGCTGACATTAAGTAACATATTAATGAAGCTGGACTTCAAAGTACAGTCTTAAAATTGTATCATTATAGTTTAAGATATTGAAGTTGAATCAGAGGAAGTTAAAATTTTGGAGGTAACCAGTGAGGAGTCAAGTTTTGCACGTGAACCTGCGGAAATATGTGACAGTAATGCAGAATGGCAGCTGATGGAATGTGTCATGTTAGCCCACCTGCAGGAAAGAATACAATGTATTTATCTACCCTTTCCATTTCTATCCTGAGGTAGGTTGTAGGATGTTTTTTGTTTTTTTAGCAGAGAAGATAGAAAATAAAAATTAAAGCAGTTCTATACAGAAGACTATTGAAGCTGCCAAAGCAACTCATAAATATAATTATTCACACAATAAACAATTGAAATATCTGTATGTTTTTCAACAGAGTATTTTTAAAATTGGATCATTTTATACATTTATTAAGGATTTTACATGATAAATGAATTCTTTTTGTAAAGCCCCCTGGAAAGTGAATGGCCAATTATTAATTTACTACATATAAATTGAGTTTTTCCAAATAAACTCACATAACAGAATTAGAGGCATGAATTCATGGAACGGAGTGACAGCTGTCAGAAGTGAGGAGGGCAGGGGACTGGGTGAAGGGATTAAACATCGAACATGTTTGCATGGCCTGCAGGCACAGACCACAGTGTGACAAAGGCCAGGGCAAGGGGGGCGGAGGTTGAGTGAAGGTGGGCAAAGGGGGGAAGTGGCAAGGGAATCATCTGTAGTGGTGTCAACAAAAACTAGTTAAAAAAGAAAATCTTGTGTATTCAAATGTCTTTTGTGGGCAAATGTTGTACATGACTACAAAGAAACAACAAGGACAAAAATTAAAATATTGTATGAGAGCCAATCTCAGATTGTCTGAGAGAAAAGAGGACATAATATGCTTATATAAAAGAAAACTTATAAAAGCACATTAAGTGGACTGGTTACATGCATAAATAACATGAAATGTTAGAACAACAGCAAAAGTATAATAATTTGCAAAACAGCTTTCCTCCCTCCAAAGAAAACAAAATGCACTCTAGAGCATTATCTCATTTAACCTTAGCTTCCACCCTGTTAGAAAAACAATTGAGCTTATTGCTTGAAAAATATGATTTCCTGCTTCTCTCTCTGTGTCTTGAAGTAAAAATCCTTAAATCAGACAAAAACCATGAAAGTTTGCTTAAAAAGTTAACTAGCTGATGCATATTTTTATTATCACAAGGTCTCAAATAAATTATTTTAATACAAGAACACCTACAATCTAAATCTAGTTTAGATAAAGTTACAAACACTTGCAGGAAAACCATGAATTTTTTTATTAAGGCAATACAGTTTCCATCAGGCCACAAACCAGAACTAAAAACCACTAGTGATTTGATTTCCTTCATCACTAATGTCTTAGTTTAAGTCATTAGTTTTATTCTCCTGAATTATCACCATATCCTCCTACCTGGTCTAAGAATTTCTGTTCTAGCTTCCATCGTGTCCATCCAGCATTAGCAAGTCATCCTTTCAAATGAAAGTCAAAATGTCCATAAAACCCAAAGCACTCTACAGATTTGATGCAAATCCTGTCAAAATACAATGGCATTTCTTACAAAACTAGAACAACTAATCTTAAAATTTATGTGGAACCACAGAAGACCTTAAATAGACAAAACAAGCTTGAGAAAGAAAGAGTTTAAGGTATTATATTACTGATCTCAAACTATACAAGGTCATAGCAATCAGAACCACATGGTACTGGCATCAATACAGACACACGTAGCAATGGAACAAACAGAACAGAGAGCCTGGAACCCATGCCTGTATGGTTAATTAATCTATAATTAATCTATAACTGTACAGTGGGATAAAGGTAGTCTCTTCAACAAATGACGTTGGAAAAACTGGACAGATATATTCCCTCCCGAATGAACCTAGACCACTTTCTTACGGCCTATATAGGAATAAACTCAAAATGGATTAAAGACATATATGGAAGACTCAAACCCATAAAACTTCTAGAAAGTACATGGACAGTAAAGTTCCTGACAGTGCTCTTAGTAATATTTTTGGATATGTCTCCTCAGGCAAGGGAAACAAAAGAGAAAACTAAATAAATGGCACTACAACAAAATAAAAAGGGTTTGCACAGCAAAGGAAACCACCAACAAAACAAAAAAACCACTTACTGAAAGGAATAAGATACTCGCCAATGATGCATCTGATAAGGGGTCAATATCCCAAATATATGAAGAACTGATTTATTGGAACAAATTTATATTTATATCTTATAATTTTTAAGAATATTTATTTACATATTTTTAATTTTAGATGTTAGTTTTATTTCTAAAATATGTTGTTTCTTATTTATTTGCATTGATTATTCTTCCCTAAGCTTGAAGAAAAGACTTTTTCCGTCTACATTTTTCTTGTTAACACACTAGCAAAGGCCTTTCACATACTTCTGTATCTTAGAAGGGTTAGTGTGCACCTTAGAACACCTGAGGAAGCATTCTGAGGAGTAAACACTTCTGGAAAACACCAAAGAAATAAATTAACTAAATTTTCAAAAATTGGAAACTTTGTTAATGATATAATAAATATTAAAATAATTTAACTTGAATGAAACCTATGATGTGACATAGCTTTTCTAAATAGAATATGTAAGTATATGTAAATAGCGTAGGTAGTGTATGCAAAGTTTTTCTCACTAGATTTTCAAAAGCTCACGCTTAACCTCTTAGATAATCATACATACTTATACTTGAAAATTATTATTATTTTATCTACCTTCTAATGCCACTTCCATTATTACTCAGAACTACTTATCTCAGTGGTTTCCAACATTAAAATTAAATTAGTTTCCATGAAATTTTAGCAACTATGTTGAGCAAAATATTTTCAAATAATGATAAACAAACAGAAGGTATCTATTCACATGACCTAGGTTATTCATGGCTTCTTCAGGGTTTTAACAGGGAAACATCATGTAATCTCTAACTTGGCTCTGCTAAAAAAACCCTCTTAGGTACATTGTCATCTCACGTCCAGGGTCCACAGGTGTGTGCCAATCCTCCTTTTTCTGATAAAGGTCCTGTTCTCCTGGCCACACAGGTGGTAAGTGTCTCGAACTAGGTCTGTCACAATGCAAACCACCTTGACTCAGTGGCCAGTCCAAGTAAGCTCATAAAGGCACACTCCATGTGCCCCCTTTACTATCTGTTAAGTTGAAAGTATTGCATTTTTGGATATGTGGCAGCCGTCAGTCATTAGTAAATGAAAGAAGAAGCTCTCAGGTTGTTCGCTTCTTCTTATTCACACCTGAAACTTGTCAGGCACAATGTGAATCATTTTTTGGTAAGCAACTTTCCATGAGTTTGTAAAAATAAACACACACACAGGTGTCTCCTTTCTTAAAAGAGTGCTCAAACCACACTATTTTCCTTGGAAATGGCCCCAAGGCACAAGAGCAGTGATGCTGGCACTTTGGATATGTCAAAGAGGAACCGGAACCGTAACGTGCTTCTTTTAAGTGAAAATGTACATAGATATAGGGGAAAACAGTATCTATAAGGTTTCATATCACTCACAATGTCAGACATTCATTAGGGGCCTTGCAACTTCCTCAGGGAAGGGGGGCGACTGTCACGACCGGGAGTTGTTTGCACGGCACCACGTGTGCATGAGGTGAGGAATGAAGTAATAAAGTTCCCTTGGAATTGGGCAACTCTATAATCTGCCTTGTTTTTAGCCTCAATCCATAGTGAGGAACTCCTTTCGGGACTTAATGGTTGGACTGAATATAAATTTTTGAGGAGCTTTACTTCCTTAAAAAATTAGTTTGGTTTCATCAAAATATGAATGGTACCAGAGCACTTTCATGCATATAAATACCGTCAGTAGGAATAACTTTACATTAAGGGAAAAGTAGGTTGAGATTCCACTGACTTAGATTGTTGCCTTTATTTACCATATTTTTTGGATTATAAAACGCACTTTTTTCCCCAAATTTGGGAGGAAAGGGGAGTGTGTCTTATAATCTGAATGTAGCTTACCTGGCTTGCTGCGGGGTGGGGGATGGCAGCCTATGTTATTTATGTTGTTAAATATTTTACCACATTTTTGTTTCAAAATTTTTTTCCTATTTTACTCCTCTAAAACCCTGGTGTGTCTTAGGGGCTGAAAAATTCGGTGCCCAATAAGACTTTCCTGGGTTCCTGATATGTAGAAGTTACTAGAAATATGTTAACTCTATTTCTAACTTCTTCTAATTAGTAGAAGAAATGTTTATCCTAAATAATACTTTTTTGAACAATATCAGAGCAGGAAGTATTTTTGAGTCTTCTTTCTAGTACTTAGACCTACCTCAGTACTAAACAAATATTTTAAAAGACTGCCAGATCTCTTATTGCTAACAGTGCCTCTCCATGGGTTTGCATTAAGGAAGAAAAATTGATCTTACAAAAAAACCTATATATAATGACATTTTGAATTGGATAACATGATGTAGGCTTATACCATCAATTGGGAGGCTGTTAGACCAAACAAGGCTTATTTTAGCTTCATTTATTTAGGATCCTAAAGCTAGTCCTTTGTAAAATTCAATCTGACTAATGTTAAGCACACAGATACCCAAAAGCAAAGAAAAGTGAGAATGGAGTTTCTATTAGGGATTTTTAAAGCCCAGTGACTCAAAAAATAATTTTATCTCTATTTTCCAAGTTTATATTGTTTTGCTTTTAGTTACTCTATATAGATATATATGTAAATATACCATATATGTATTTGTTTAAAATATGTATATATATTCTTTACCAGTAAATTCCATTTTCTTTGCATATTAATACATTTAGAAAGCAATTTTGGAAAGAATCTTTAGGAAATAATGCCATTAGGTTAAAAGATAAATTATTAGTTTGGTTATGCAATAGGTAAGATGTTTTAAAAAATAAAATTTCTGGTTTTTCATTGAAAAACTTCTCATCTGGGGAAATAGAGCAATTGAAACAAGCCAGGTAGTGAAAGACAAATACCATATGATCTTACCTGTAAGTGGAACCTAATCAATAAAACAAACAAGCGAGCAAAATAAAACCAGAGACATGGAAATAAAGAACTGACAGTAACCAAAGGGGAGGGGGAGGAGATAATGGGGAAAAGAAGGGGAAGGGTATCAAGGAACACGTATAAAGGATGTGTGGACAAAGCCAAAGGGCGGAAGGGTTGAGGGTGGGAGGTGGGGGTGGGTGGGGCGGGGTGGAGTCGTAGCAGGAAAATGGAGACAACTCTACTTGAACAATTTAAAAAAAGGAAAAACTCTCTCATTAAGTGAGTCTTTAACATTTTAATGAAAATCCATCCTGACTTGTAAAGAAACCTTCTCAACCACCCAAATTGAGTATAAATATTATTAAGTAATGGCAAAACAAAATATGACTATTTCTAAGCATGTGAAACTAGTCAGTAGTTAAAAAAGAAATGCTTTCTGCAGAATGAAATAAAAATGTTTGTTCCCCTGAGGGCTGTAATTTACTACAAGAAAGAAAAAAAGTCAGACAGCTATAATTTGTATGGAAAAATTTTAAACTTATTATATAGGTACTTTAAATGGGAATAATACAAGTTCACACATATTGCTTTGGAGTAAAAACTTCAGGTGTAAAAATGTATACTTTAATGAGTAAAATAAAAAGAGGCTTAGATATCATAAAAATTAATCAGTTATATTTTAAAACAGCTTAAGATGCTTTCCCTTATCTAGAACAAAAAATTTCTTTGCTAAACAAAATTTTGTGCTAAATAAAAGAACTAGGAATTGAAAAGTGGACAGGATATTAAGTTACATCTCTGGAAAGTGTCTGTGTGTGTCCAAAGGCATAGAGAGAGAGAGGCTTTTAAGTGGGAAAAAAGAAATCAAATGGCCATTAAACACCTTGGACCATAAAATGTAAGAAAATAATAAAATACATGTTCTGTATTCTAAACCACAAATTATAGACCTCCAATTCTATATCAAAATAAGACATTATTTATGAATACAAAAAATTTAAACAAGTTTTCTAATATTCAAGAACTCAGAAAATATATATAATAACTCATCATAGGATATTCAGAAAATTATTCCAAAATACTAGGCAAGATTATAAGTTTCACTATTTATTAGTAATTTCAGTAAGAGGGAAAAGACTATATTTCCACAAGCTTTTCCAGTCATGGTAGAATGTGTTTTCTCTGAAGAAATATCCCACATGATAAAAAACGGGGTTAAGAGGAGTAGATCATTAAACACGCACACGCTGCTATAGGAAGCTAGCCCACTTGAGAGTGCCTGTGCAACCTAATCACTGACATTTCGTTTTGTCTGGAGACTTCTGGGCCCAAAACAGATTAACGGTCCTCTCGTGTAGAATGCTACCTTTGGGAAGAGAAGCCATCTCTACAATCTCAGGACACTAAGGAAAGCCCCCATCCTGACACACTGCACACCTGCCTCAACACGTCCCAAAGGGAGATTCACTCAGTAATGTCTCAGTGTGGAGGGCTTGAACACGCTTCTCTCGAACTTAACAGCCACCCACAGAAATGCTAATCACCACAGCCCTGACTTTTGCCTCCAAAAAATGCCTGGCACAACAATAATAGGAATTATTAAAGACCCCAAAATGGGAGTGAGGAGAGGATTTTATTGTTGGTGTGAGGAAAAAGGACAATCTGAAACATGCCCATGAGCATCAAAGGGACTGAACAAAGAGACCACGTGCGGTCCCGCTACCAATGTGGAAATAGGCTGCCTAGTTCACAGCCACAGTGGTTACCTAGGCCCAAAAAACGATCTGAGCTACGGGAACAGAAGTATCACATGGGGCAAAAAGGCAATAGTTCTCTCATCGTACAACTGCATGGATACAAAGAGAAGGAGAAATGGCAACAAACATGCCCCATGTCTTCTGCATCCCACAGCTGCGGGGAGCACAACAAGGGTGCAGGGCATGGAATGTTAGCTTGAGGAAAAAGGACCATCTTAGCTTTTGAGGAGGATTCAAAATGATACTGCCCCTTACATCAACTTGATATACTATAATAAAAGCTTTGATTTCCCTTTGCAGTAAGTCGTGACAGATGGTGACAAGATAGCAAGAAGCCAGGAAAATTCCTGGGCAAGTGGGATGGGGAAACTGAGACAAGACAATTAAGGCCAAACAGTTTGAGCAATTTATAGCTGGTGAATAGCAAGACCTTATCTCCCCTAATTGAGGACACTTGAGAATAAATGGTTTATACCTCTCCTCACCGACCAGAGAATACGCAGCTTAAATCTCCCTAGCCTTGAAAATAGAAAACAGAGACACCATTAATGTCATTTGTGCCAGCTAACCCAAGGATGGATGCAATCAGGGTAACAAACAACAAAAACCTCATTAAAAGCCAGACTGACTCAAGATAAAAGTAAAACAGTATAGCAGACAAAGAATATTCCCAAACACCTATATGCTCATCTGGAAACATCAGCATATTAAAAATGCATCTGGAAAGCTGATGAATATTCTGCTGAAACACTCCCCTAAGATTCTGACCCACATAAAAAAAGATGAAAAGCCCTCAGGACAAAGACTCAATGCAGACTCACTCTATAGCACACCTATGTCCCTTCCCGGGCATGAACCTTTTATGTCCTCCGAAACTCGAAGGGTCCCCAGGAGACTTGCAGACAGAGGAGCAGTGGGCAGTGGCAAGTCGACTTGGGTTTACCCCCAATCCTGTCTCCAGGGCCCCTTTTTCTCTGAATTTCCAGTGAGCTAACAGCAGCCCCATCTGAGCTCACTATTTTCCTGTAACTTTTTTAGGGAGCCAAAGCAGAGCAGTGCCTAGGGTCTCTCCTGTTACTTCTTTTACCCTTAATCCTTCGTTTCTCTGTCCCCAACCTTAATAAACATGCTCTCAAAACCACCTGGGCTCGCATTATGAAATCTTTCCTACATGAAGTCAAGAGCCCGCACATTACAGGACAGCCTGAGGCCAACCTGCTCCAGACCAATTCCTGTTCGGTAATAAGACCACTTTGATTTATAACCACTTTACCACTTGCTACCCACCAGTGCCCAGTTTACTCCCAAGGATGACCACGGGGTCTTGGGAAGGGTCTAAAGGCAGCAGAGAATGCTAGCTGGTAAACACTGCTCCTGTCTGCAGAGATACACTGCAAGAGCAGAGGCATAGAACTTAAAAGAATGAAAATCTTGTAACTGAGAACAGCAAATAAGAAACCCTTGTTTGAAGAAAAGGGCTAGATAGAAACATTGAGGAAGATGATGAGGTCACGACACAATCAGCAGTGAGCAATTTAGACTCCAAATCGAGTGAAACTACCAAGTTAATAACTCTCACAGACTCTGGCCATTTACAATTCCGTTTCAGAGACTTCCAGGAAAATGGATTTCTTTTTCTCCCAGAGTTTAAATGAAACTCCCTACTTCTGAGGACTGAGAATTTAGGATTTGTGTCCTGAGATTAGACACAAGTCAGTGACCAAAATCATCAAGTTCTGCTGGAAATAGTGACTATCAAAAAGAAATAGTTTAACCTTTCAGGAAAAATGGACACCTTTAGAAAGAAATATAAAAATATCTCATAAGAAAGATTAGGAAAAACAGAATAAAATCAGCAGCAGGGAAAAGGGTGGCATAATGAAAGGTGTTTCTGCACAAAACGCAGACCCGCACCCCAGTTAAAGAGAGCACTCCAGATGAGAGCCTTGCAGGAGAAGTGCTGATGATAGAAATAAAAGTTGGGGAATTTACTGCACACCCTTGAAATGTGGGGATAACAGACTGAGAATCTGAATTCCAGTATAAGCTTCCAAATGCAAATATGCTCCATACTTGTCTTCTAGTATTCGGAGCAAAAATACTGTTATTGAAATGACACGCTAATTTTTTTCTTAGTCACTATGGTGTCCTTGTAGAACCAACCATGTTCCTAAAGTATGCAGGAAGCAAGTCAGTGTCATCGGATTACTTACAGAGGTAACTTGGTACTCATTAATTTGTTCTGGAACTCGTGGCGAGTGCCAAAACCAACGAGCACCGAATGATGAAGCATTTTGTCTTGTGGGGCAGCTTGGTGACTCATGTAAGTTAATGAGTCCTAAGCAAGTGCCAGGTACTGAAACATTTCTTTCTCATCAAAATGAGATGAGTACAGGTTTTGACAAGTTCTGAACCAGCAGGTACTAGGTATGACTGTATATTAGAAGTTTTTCCTAACCTTGAATAAAAGAATACCAAAGAAAAAAAATTCAGATTAGAATTTTCTTGAATCAGCACACCTGTGACTCTGGGCTTAAAGATATTTCCTCAGTTATAAACCTTTGCTTTCACCTGGCCAGTGTGGCTCATTTGGTTAGAGTGTTATCCCATAACCAAAAGGTTGCAGGTTCAATTCCCTGTCAGGGCACATGCCTGTGCTGCAGGTTTCATCACCAATCCAAGTGCATACAGGAGGCAACCAATCAATGCTTCTCCCTCACATCAATGTTTCTCTCTCTCCCTTATCTCTCCCTTCCTCTCCCTCTAAAAGCAATGAAAAAATATCCTCAGGTGAAATTAAATAAATAAATAAGCCTTTCCTTTCTTGGCTGTAAACTTCTGTTCAAGTTTGATTGGGCTTTGATGCATGCAGGCAAATGGACACCTTTAGTCCAGGAACAAAGTGAGCTTATATATTCTTGTCCCTTATCTAGAGAGTCAATACTTGCTCACAGGGGGTTTTAGAAGAGTCAATCTAATCATATGCAAACACTTGAAACTTTGTCAGATACTATCAAGCACTTAACAAATATTAGATACTGTAAGGGAGGAAAAATAATTTTTTTCCACCCATCTAACTTCTTTGTGGAGACACCTCTTGTATTAAAAGCCAGGTTAATAGGAGAAAAACAGTTCAATACCATGTATACCTCCTACATACATCGGAGAGACCCAAGAAAACTGAGTAACTCCCAAACCACTACCTGAAAGACCATCTCCACCTAAAGACAAAAGATGTTGGGGAGACGGTGCGTTTATGGGAGATTATCAGAAAAAAATCACAGTAAATAAGGACAAGGTTGTAATGCAACTTCTCTATTGCTAAGAATTTCTAGAGATGCAGAGTCATCCTTCTCAATGTAGAAAGAAGGAGATGACCCTACAAATGGAAATTTTTTACCATAAAACATATTCTGTTTTCAGAATTTCTTTTGTATCTGCTGTTTCTTAAAAATAACCACCTCGAAATAATCAAGACATCAAAGAGGTATATTTGGGCCTATATATCTTGCTCTTAGTCAACATCACCCTCATCCTCATCCTCATCATCGCCATCATCTGGTTTATTTATTGAGTATTGCACCACAGATTTCTGTGTCTACTCCTTAGAGCTATCTTTAGAGCAGAAATTTTACGGTATGCCCCCACAAGCTTTAACTTTATCCCCCAATGCATAAAGTCACCTGAATATGCCATGACGCTCTGCGAGCTGTCTTCATTCTTTCTTTCGTTTATCTACTCAACAATGCCTGGTCGGCCGGACACTGGGTGTTCACCCCTAAGGTGAAAGCTGATTGTGGAAGGCAGAAAGAAGACAAACTCTCTTGCCACTTCATGAATAGTTGCTAATTTCCTATTAACTCCTTCTTCATGCTTTAGCTTTAATTCTCAGACACTGTTTTACTAGACAAAATGATCACTCTTCCCAAATCAGTTTTCTATGAGCTATTGCTACTAAATAAATCATAAGGGATCTCTATAAGTAAATACAAAATTTTAAATGCCATATATTTTAAGTATATAACAGAGTAACTAATAACATTTAGCGAACATTTTCTGTGCGTGTTACTTTTTTTCTAAATTCTTCATGTATGTTACTGTAACTGGCCCTATCCATTTATCTTTCTAGCTTTTGGCATGCTCAGCGTAAGAGCCTCTCCTGACACCATCTTGGCTAATAAAGAATATGCCCCAGCAGTCTGACTGTCTACAATAACATTAACTAATTAAATATTTACCATAACAGTGTGAAGTAGATATTATTGTAATCTTATAGATAAAAACACTGAAGTATAAGAAAGTAAATTATTTTGCCCAGTTTACAGAGATACTAAGTAGCAAAGATGTTATTAAAACCTGTCTGAGTCAAAAGCCCATGTCTGTGATCTTGAATCTACTCAACCTATCATTTCCCAGTATCAGTAATAACAGGATACCTTGTTCTGTTGCATTTCATCTTGTTGCACTTCCCAGAGAGTGCATCTTTTTACAAATTGAAAGCTTATCTTAACCCTGCATTGAGTATGTTGGTGCCATTTCTCAAACAGGATCAGACAATAGTTACCATTTTCAGCAATTAAAATTATTTTTTCATTAAAGTATGCACATCATTGGGTTATTTTTTAGCATAAGGCCATTCCACACTTAGCAGACTATAGTATAGTGTAAGCATAACTTTTACATGCACTGAGAAACCAAAAAGTTTGTCTAACTTCTTTGTGATATTCTCTTTATTGCGGTGCTCTAGAACCAAATCCTCCATATCTCCAAAGGGATTGTAACCTAATGCAGGTGCAGCTGCCAGCCACTATGAAAGCCAATATTCAAGAGACAGGTGCTGATGTAAATT
The DNA here is from genome assembly GCF_019186645.2 of Phyllostomus hastatus. Lineage (NCBI taxonomy): Eukaryota > Metazoa > Chordata > Mammalia > Chiroptera > Phyllostomidae > Phyllostomus > Phyllostomus hastatus. The sequence continues at coordinate 26,739,194 of NW_025333709.1, read as the reverse complement.
CAGATGCCAGCCATCAGGAAGATGGCAGACTCATGTCTCAAAGCCCATCTCCCTGGGAAGATGGGGGCAGAGGTTTTTATAAGGAGGGAGAGAGGAACAGAACAAAGAGATCAAGGAAGGGTTTGAAACTTTTCTATGTACAGATGAGCACAGTCCGTTTCGCTAAAGCAAGTGATGGTCGGTGTGTATTATCCTGGTTTAGTCATCCTCAGGCTTCCTGTCATGGCTCCGTGGATGAAGGTGAGCAAATATCCCAGCACTGGGATGCTTGAAGGTTGAGTCTATCTTTTGAAACTAGTTCCTGGAATCTTATACAAACATGTTGTTTATCTATCAGCTACCCATTAGTCAGAGTCAGCACTTCCAGAAACAATGCCAAAAGAACAGTGGGATGGGTTACAGTTTCCCACTGTCAGTTTTTCTACCATTACAATATGCCTGTACATTAATCAGATTCACTTCACCATGAGACCATATTCATGCATAATCTTTTATTTATAATACCTTCACCTAAACCATCTAATTTTTCCTCATAATAAATCTCTAAAATACAACAAACAAAATATTCCTTATAGAATAAGGTTTCAGAAGGAGCCCCTGCAAGATGTGCCTCTGTCGTATGTAGATTATTTTGCCCAAAAGGTGACTGAGGCCCTGCAAGCTCACAAGAAAATTTTACCTGTCCCTTAAAGAACTCAAATTAGGGGCCTTGCCCATGTGAGTTATCACCAGGAATAAATTTTTATGACCTATCTGTTGGGCAGGGCAACCTTCTAATTACTGAACATCTGCTCCTCTTATCTCCCTTGAATGACTTTCCTTTTTTTTTGAAGCCTTACCTCATCCTTAGCTCAGAATGTCACATATATTTTATTTTCCCTTTCTGACTAGGGTCTCTGACTCTCTCATGTATGTGGGGTTCCCATACCTATGTATTAATCAAATTTGGTTATTTTCTCTTGTTAATCTGTTTCATGTAGATTTAATTATTTGACCAGTTTAAAGGATGTGGGAGAGTAAAGCTTCTTCCTCAACAACGGAAGGAAGGAAGGAAGGAAGGAAGGAAGGATGGAAGGAAGGAAGGAAGGAAGGAAGGGTGGGAGGGAGGGAGGGAGGGAGGGAGGGAAGGGAAGGAAGGAAGGAAGGAAGGAAGGAAGGAAGGAAGGAAGGAAGGAAGGAAGAAAAGAGGGAGGGAGAGAAAAGAAAGACAAAATCAGAGCATTGGATGGTGCCAAGTCTAATTAGCAGAGAGAAGAGCCAAGACAAAAACTTCTGACCCTGAATCTCACTTGAGAACTAAAAGTCTGTCAATGGGAGTCATAAGCAATAATAAAACATAGTCTAACAGAATGATTTGGATGGGAAGAAGTTGAGCAAGGACAGTAAAATCAGCAAGCTTTCTAATAGAGGCAGAAATTGAGGAAAGCATCTACTCAGGGAAAAGGTAAAAAGCTCAAGTGGCTGGTGCAGAATGAGTTCACCAAGGCTGCAGAGCAAAGTTACCGTCTAAGCTTATGATTATATAAACGAAAAATGACTAAGCTTGCTTCTTCCAGGCCATAAGAGAAGTATGCTCAAATCATTCAAGGCTTAATGTAAAAATAAGCCAGAGAAAAGGAAAAATGTGAATCTGATCACATTATTTTCTGGTTTACATCTGCCAAGCTTTTCAAAACCTGTATGATACAGATCGGCATCTTTAGGATAATTTTCCAACATTCCAATATGCAAGCCATGACTTAATACTCAGTCACATTTCTAGCCATTTCTACTACCCAACTAACTTCATTTCAGCTTATCAAAGGGGCCGTGATCTCTTGTCTTGAAGTTTTGAAAACATTGAATGTTTTAAATTCAAAGACAAAATGAGAGGAATTGACTTGGTCTAGCAATCACCAGCCAGTACTCTACAATAGCTGTGCTCATAGAAAATGGGCAAGCAGTTAGATATGGTCACTCATCAGGTGCCATTATTTCCACTGTGACACCAGGCAGTCTGTGGTTACAGAATGACTTGGAGTCACTCCCTTTAACAAGAGTTAGTGAGAGAGGAATGCTCAAAGACTGACAATTATAGCCGAAGAACCAGTCAAAATGCAAAGAAGACAAGCAAAATCATCATTAATAGCACCTCAGAAATACAGTCACACATCAGCACATAGTGCCTTAAGGCTGAGCCCTTGAAAGCAATTAATCATTCCATATGAATTGTTAATTATTCCATATAAATTAGTAGGTGTGAAGTGGCCAAACAGTGAACTTGGATTAGTGCCTTAAACAAGCAAAGGCCATTAGCAAAAACATTAGGATTATATTTACCCTTTTATCATCGACTCTAATCATTTGTTTGAACTGAGATCGTGTGTTCAGCAGTCCACACTGCAGGCAGTAAAGGAAACTATGCTTATATTTCTCAACTATGAACTGCAGAATTTTGCCAAGCTGAGCTCTAGTTTTGATTTACTATTTTAATAAAGGTTGTTAAGGAGAGGTTTTTCTCTACAACAGGTAGAGGAACCTCATTAGTGAATTTGCTAATTAGTCTGACTTTAAGAGAGAAACACATTAAAGTTGGAGGGCAGACTAATCAGTTTTATAAAAGGAGACAGTTACTTTCCATTTCAAAAAACCTTGGGCTAACAATGAGATATATTAGTGCTAGTGAAAAATCTTTGGAAAATAAATTATAACACAATTGCATTATTTTAAAATTTCACATCACTATTCATATTAAAACCTGACCAGTGGATTGATGATCATAATGTCTATTGTCATTATCCCTTTTGAAATAATTATTAAATGTATTGAAAATTACATATGTATATAACACCATTATAATTATCCTAAAGACACTGACAAAAATTCATTAAACAAGTTTGTTTCATGGCTTTGGAAATACAAAATAGACCATATATTTTGGAGTCTGGTGTTAATAAATCTGACTTGTCAATAAACTACTTAAAATAGTTTTATACATTGATTTTTTCCACAATTGATATATTTCAATAAATATGACTACTTATTCGACTATTGTATTCTTTTTGCTTTCTTATTTCATAGTACGTTAGCCAAGGTATCATTAAGAAAACTTAAATATTTTAAGAAGCAGACTTATAAAGGGACTTCACTTACAGGAGTGTGGGAGGGGATAAGGAAATAAATGAGGAATGGTGAAACACTCAAAGAAGCAATTCAAAGCCATTACCACTCCTAGGACTGAAAAGACAAGAAGAACATTTTAAGAGCCCTGAGAACTGGAACTTTGGAGGAGCAGACAGCTGGCATACAGTTACTGCCGGAGACCCTATAAAAAAAGAAAGGAGGAGCTGAGAAAAGATACTACGATCTTCAGTCCATTGTGCTACAATCTGCCAGTGGCTCCCATTGGCCTGGCCCCACCAGAGGAGAGTCAGCCAAGGAAATCTGAAGATTCAGTTCACGAAGATTCAGTTCCTAAGCAGAGCACGGTGGAAAAGGACAGAGAGTGGGCTGGGAGGAAGCAAACACAAAATTTGGCACAATGAGTAATTTAAAGGGATATAAATAACACTATATGGATATGTTTTTCTAAGAAAACTTTTTACTTATAAAAAGTTTATTTTGTATTGTAAAATAATTCAAGCAAGCAGAAAAGTATGGAGAATACTCTACCAAATACCACTGTATAACTAACCAGGTTTTTCTAATTTTAAAAATTACCTGTTTGTTTCATGCATTTAAATATTTGATATATTTAACTATATATGTAAGTACAGAAAGATATATATATCATATATCATAACTATTATATGTCATACATAAAGTCCTATATAGAATTTGAACTTATTCCCCCTTCTTTCATTCCTATTTATAATTGAAAATTCCACAAGTGTGTTTAGAATTTTATTTTATATATAAATATTATAAGAACATACACATAAAATTATATTAACTATATAAAACTATATATGTATAATGTAGTATTGTATATTATGTCTTAGTCTTCAAATAAATTGTTACTAGACTGTATATATTTTTATAGATTCACTTTTCTCATAACTTTGTAACTTAAAACTTATTTAGGTAGATAGAAGAAACTCTAGTCCATGCATTTTACCTTTATTATATTCCTTTGTATTTGACATAAAAATGTTCTTATAAATTATCATATAGAAGGGTATACAAGTGCTTTCAAATTTTAACAATTAAAAACAATGCAATAATTGACATAACTATGGTTCTCTCTTCGTGTCTTCAGGGTTTGCTCAGCGTGGTCAGATATACACCATTTCAGCTAATGCAAGGACACTTCCAGGCCTCCTTGGTTATGACACACTGCTCAAGTCACATAGTCACTTAGTATCCTATGATCCAACACTCAGTGTGAGAACTATTTTTTAAGTGTTTTTATTTTCTAAAAAACACTCTACCTTGAAACAAAATCCAGTTCCTCAGTTTTGGCTATACAAACCAAGCCAATGGTTGGTTTGTGTAATGACTGACTACAAATGGGAAGAATAGCTGGAGAGAATATAATGTACATTCATTAGAAAGCATCAGAAAATTGTCAAAGTAGTAAAGAATTATAAAACAAAGGTTTAGAAGAAAATTAGTACATGTGAGGCTGGTGTCTATGGTTGCTCTTAAGCTGAGAATTCAGCAGAAGACTGAGAGGCCAGGTAATCAAACAGTGCTTTCCACGGACAGATGGGAAAGACACAGACTGGAGTTTGAATTCACAAGTAGAGAAGCCCTGGAGAATATCCTGAGAGTTTTCATGAGGTGTGACACCTCGATTAAAATAGTCTCAATCTCTGTCGAATTAAATTAATCCAAGATGACCAGTGATTTTAGCCAGGCCACCAGTTGATAGCAAACATAAATCTTCTCTGGAGAAAGAGAATAGTATCTAGCAATTCAATTTATCTCTATAGATTTTATGTGCAATGCTTGGTACTCAATCAAAAATAACCATGTATGTTCGTCAGTAAAAAATTAAAAGGGATCAGAGACCACAAACCCAGAATAATTAAACAATAAGTCATATCATGCCATTCTTTATTTTATTCATTAAACATTTTTATTGCATTTAATACATGCTAACTCATATTCTGATTATGAAAAAAACCCTAAAGTCATTTAAATCATCATAACAACGCTAGGAAGCAAGCATTATTACTCCTCTCATTTTACAGATGGGGGCTGTGGTAGACACTGTGATGGCCCCCACCAAAGGTGTTCACATTTTAACAACTGAAATCTGTGAATATTTTGCCTCACATGGCAAAGGGTCTTTACAGTTCTAATTAAGCATCTTGAGATGGGAATACTGCCCTAGATTATGCAGATGTGCACAATGTGGTAAAACACAGGTGCTCTTATAAGAGGGAAGTAGAGGCTTGGAATCAGAAAAGATGATGAGCAAAGCAGAAGTTAGAGTGATAAGAAGTAGGTGTTTTGCGCAGGGAATGCAAGTGGCTCCTTAAAGCTGGAAAAAGCAATGAAATGGATTACACACCCTAGAGCAGAGGTGTCCAACTTTTTGGCGTCTCTGGGCCACACTGGAAGAAGAGTTGTCCTGGGCCACACATTAAATACATTGCAACATGTAATCACACAAAAATCTCATAAGGTTTTAAGTAAATGTACTGTTTTGTGTTGGGCCACATTCATAGCCATCCTGAGCTGCATGCAGCCTGCAAACCACGGGTCAGACACGCCTGCTAGAGGCTCCAGAGGAAGCACCTGCCAATATCTTTTTTTTTAAAGATTTTATTTATTTATTTTTAGAGAAGGAAGGGAGGAGATAGAGAGAGAGAGAAGCATCAATGATCAATGTGCAGTTGCTGGGGGTCATGGCCTGCAACCCTGGCTTGTGCCCTGACTGGGAATCGAACCTATGACACTTTGGTTTGCAGCCCCTGCTCAATCCACTGAGCTATGCCAGCCAGGGCCAATATCTTGATTTGAGGATTTTTGACATTCAGTGCTATGCAACGATAATTTCTGCTGTTTTATGCAACTAAATGTAAGATTTATTTCAACCTCTTTCCCTCCTACTCTCTCTCTTTCTCTCTGTCTCTCACTCTCTTTCATTCTCTTTCCATTTCTCAGTCTATGTAGAAGAATCCAAATGGTGAGAAACTCAAGCCTCCCACCAGAAGACTTGAGAGTGAACTTGGAAAAGGAACTTCTAGTTCATTCAATTCTGAATTTTCAGTCCTGGCCAACAAGCCCAGTTTGTCCACAGATGTGTAAGAGACCCTGAGTCAGACAACCCAACTAATGCTTGTTGTTTTAAATGCTTATATTGTGGGATAATTTTTTATGTAGTAGTAAGTAACTAATACGTTCTTCTATTGGAACAATGATTTTAGATGTGCATTATATTTTCTCAATGTAACCTATGTGTCATTTTTCACTTTTCTTCTCATCTGTTTGGTCACTTTCTTCAGGGTTGTTTTTCTCTTTACTCTTCAACTGTGTCCACTTTACCCAGACATTATGATTTTTTTTTATTTCAACAAAAATGTATGTTTAAATTCATTTATTAATATTTGGTTCATTTTCTCATTAGCTCTGTCTTTCAAAATAAGTATATCACCTAAGTTTTTAAATTTTTAATTATATATACATACATATTTCATTGGTATTCAATATCTTATATTTGACTTCAAATATTATGGCCTAAATAGGCACTATATCTGGTAATTATTCCTGTTGTCTCTCAGACATAATGGGTTTTTTTTTCTTTGTTGGGGATTTTTGTTGTTTCCCTCTCTCTTTTTTTTTAAACTAACATCAAGAGAATCCTAAAGGCCTGAGTTGGGGATTGTATCTAGAATTTATCTAGAAAAGATTTGCAATTGCTTGTGATGAGATTCAAAGTTAGTGCCAATTTGGGGCCACTTTAGCCTCCTTTTGAAAATCATAGACCTGTTGTAAAAACCTCAGACTTAATTCTGCCACTTGGCAGATGGGCCTGTTGGAGTGCTGGAGCCTCTATTGTCCCCGAAGATCCCACCACGTGGTATATGTTTAGGTGTGTGTAACAATGAATGATTCTTGGATTTCCCTTTCTTCTCTGGAGTTCTCAAATACATGAAAAAGAATGATTTACTGGAGACCTAGTTGTTTCATTGTTGGAGGTGCTTCACAGTACGTTGCTAAAAGCAAACATTTTTGTGTTCTTAAGTAGCTCTTATTACTTGTCACAGGATTTTACTTAATTCATATAACAACTTCCCATAGGTGGACGCTCAAGGTGTTTTGTTTCTTTTTCACTGTTAGCACTGCTGAAATACCCATTTTTGTGCCTAACTTAAAATATAGCTCTGATGATTTCCTTGGGATAAAGGTCTACAGATTTAATTACTAGGTGAAAATGTTCACAATATTCAAAGCTTTGAAAATATGTTGTCAGACTGTATTCCAGAAAGTGTCCGTAATTTGTACCTTCACCAGCAGTGTAGTGGTGCCTAAAAATCCATATATTTTAGGATGATTAATTTACCCAGATAATTTTTCCCTGGTACATGAGCTCTAGAATATAGAATTAATTGCGCTGGTGAAAATGGCAGAAGTTAGGAGATATTCCTGTACTGCATAAACACAGCTCTGCAAGGATGCCTGTTGTTTGATCAGCCTGAGAAGATCATGGAGAGCTTCACACAGGCATTTAAAGGAATATGAGAAAATGGGGTCATGGCATTAATTGCAATGAATGAAGTATACCAATATTGGAGATTTGCTGAGATCCGATTCAATTTATAGGATAAGAAATCTTAATAGATTAAACATCCTCTAGATCACACACACTTTTTAAGAAGCAATTTTCCTAAGAAAAATAATCTATATAGGAGTTTACTTTTATTCCTAAGGTAAACGGGATGAAAAACAGTTGTATTAAGAAAACCACTTTTACTTACATTACTGCTGACAAGGCCCAAACCAGCAAAACAAACGTGCTAGGTTTCAGCTGGCTAAATGATTAACCTGGCAAAAGCCAAAGCTGCTGATGCACTAATAAGAAAAGATTTATTTCCAAAAGATCTGTTGTTGCCTCTGCAGAAGATTAAGTAACTGTGTGCTGTATTTCTTTTTCTAGAAAATACATGTTAACTCGGAAATATCTCCAGAAGATTGGAAGTTTTTAAAGGGACTTCCTTTAAAAAACAGAGGATTCTGCAAGGAAAATATAGAAAGCAATATTTTTATCTTCTCTTCACTGCTTTTCTGTAAGCTATCTATTAAAATGAGATGGCCTTCACTTCAAAATCTTCGTAAGTGTATGCTCTTTATTTCAAATTGGTTTTGACTCATGAACGTGGATAAAATGTGGCCTAAAAAATACTCGATATTCTAGAGCATATTCCTGATACCTCTAACGTATTCATGTGATGGGAGTCTTTTGTTATTTTTATGCTCTTACAACCTTTGAATTTCAAAATGCTATAACATCATGAAAAAAGTCATCAGCTCATTGACGCCAGCCTAGATTTCAGATATTTGCTTCATCATTTTTAGGATTTTAAAAGTGCATCCTGGGGTGAACTGCCTCTAGAATTAACATTCAGTAGATAGAAACGTTGACCTACACGTGTGTAAATGTCACCCATCCCGGCCTTAAGGAAGCACTTGTGTCGGAGAGACTTAGGTTTCCTCGACTACTGTCACCCAGGAAAGTCGCTCCTCCTCAGTCATCTGACTACCTGGCTTGAAACATTGTGATTTTCCCTTTTCAGCATTTATTCTGCTTCCAAAATACTTCATTGTTTTAACATAAATAAACTAAGAACATTAGTTGAATAATCTTAGACAACAAATGTACTTCTTATACCATAGAAATGTAGTTTTAAACCTACTGTGCTGCCAAATAAACACTTATTTACAATGTTCCTACTACTTGCTGATATTAAAATATGGAAAGTGTATTGGTTTCCTTTCAAAAATGACCTTTGTCGCTTAAGGATATTTTTTTTCAGTTAAGCCAGAATGTGTTGAAGTTAGTTTTCAATTAAATCAGAATGGGTTGAAGTAAGTTTTAAAATGAAAGCTAAAGCTGTGACTGGTGTGGCTCAGTGTGTTGGGTGTCATCCCACAAACTGAAAGGTTGTCAGTTTGATTCCTGGTCAGGGTGCATGTGCCCGGGTAACACCCGGGTCCCTGGTCTGATGGATGTTTCTTTCTCACATTCAGTGTTTCCCTCCCTTCTTTTCTCCCTCCCATCCCCTTTCTCTGTAAAAATAAATTAAAAAATAAAATCTTAAAATGAAAGCTAGAGTACAAGCCATTATGGAAACTTTACATACATTTTAAATGCGTATTGGCTTGAAAGATTTTATTAGTACTGTCTGAAAATATTTGCTTTGAAGAAACAAAAGAATCTTCAAAAAAACAATTTTGATATTTTAAAAAATGAACTCATTTCAAAGTGTTGTAACCAACAGTTTCTTCAACCAGATCATTGATGACCAGTACATGAAAAAGTAAGTTATTTCCTATCAGTATGGGGTATATAAAATGACAGAAGCCGTGGCGATGCGACCATCACAGGAGTACTGGACAGGCACCACCCCAGAGCAGGTCTGGCTCACACAGGCCTGTAGTGTTCAGGTTCTTGACTTCATGTAGGAAAGATTTCCCAACTCAAGTCTCAGCGATTTTTGTAGCACATTTATTAAGGCTGGGACAATGAAACAAAAGAAAGACTTAGAGTAGAAGAAGTAATGGGGGACAGCCTAGGCGGTGCTCTGCTTTGGCTCCCTAGAAAAGTTATAAGGAAAGAGTGAGCCAACGTGGGTCTACTTTAAGCTCATGGAAAGTCAGAAGAAAAGGGGGACTTGGAGACAGGATCAGGGGGTTAGCCCAGGTTGAGCTGCTGCTGCCCACTGCTCCCCTGGCTGCAAGTCTCCTGGGGACCCTTAGAGTTTAGGAGGAAATAAAAGGTTCATGCCTGAGGAGGGGTGTGGGCGTGCTCTAGAGTGAGTCTGCATTGAGTCTTTGTCCTGAGGGCATTTTATCTTTTTTCTGCAGGTGAAAATCTTAGGAGAAGATTTTAGCAGAATATTTATCCACTTTCCAGGTACGTTTTTAATATACTGATGAGTCAAAATGAGCATCTAGGGGGCTTGGGGGGATATTCTTTGGTCTGCTATACTGTTTTACTTTTATCTTGAGTCTGTCTGGCTTTCAATTGGGTTTTTATTACTTGTTCCCCTGACTTCATCTGTCCTTGGTTCAGCTGGCACAAATGACATTAATTGGGTCTCTGTTCTGTAGCTCCCAGACCAGGGAGATTTAAGCTACATATTCTTTGGTCAGGGAGGAGAGGTATGAGCCACTTATTCTCAGGTGTCCTTCATTAGGGGTGATAAGGTCTGGTGATTCACTCACTGTCTGTAAGTTGCTCAAACTGTTTGGCCTTGTTTAGTTTTCTTATCTCAGTTTCCCCATTCCACTTGCCCAGGAATTTTCTCAGCTTCTTACTATCCTGCCTCAGTAGTATTTCTTCATTACGCCTCTTGGGTATTTCCCAGTATCTCTTCAATTAAAGTTCTCTAGTCCTTCATGTTTGGAAATACTGCCTCATAACTCCATCATGGGTCCCAGTTAGAATGTCTCACTATTTTGTGTGTATTAACAAATTTTCATTGTGACAAAGAAGCTCACACTGGATCAGCAAAGTATGCAGGACATGACTGAGCTATGTGAATTAGAAAAGAATAAATTATTGTCATCAAAATGGTAAGGAGAATAAGAAATACAGACTTCCAAATGATTTGTCAGAAACTAATTCTAGTTTCTAACATGTAAGCTTTTAATTTAAAAGGGTATTTTTAATAAAAGAATTCTCTGTTATAAGCAATGAAGTAATCAATATTTGCTATGTAGGGGCAAATAACATAATTAAATAGGGAATAGAATAAAAAGTGTTATGTTTAAAATGCATTTTAAACATTACAACATGAGAAAATTCAAATGCCTTTCAGAAATACCCTAGTAAGAAAGATTGAGAGTCGATGATAGAAATAAGTTGGGAAAATGTGGAAAAGGGCTTTGTAATCTCCTTTTAATAATAGTAAATTATATTTTTCTTCTAAAGAACAAGGAAGTTCCTTCAGCTGAGTCCTGGAAGAAACATAAGAAGCCACACACCCTTCAGAAAGATGAGATAGAAACAAAGCATCCACGTGGCACCTCAAAAGCTAAAAGGATTTATAGTTCTCTAAGTCTGGGTTTTTGACAAGTATTTAAAAGAGGAATCATTTAATTAATACTGTGGAAGGGAAGTGGCTAAGAGGAATTTGCAGCCTCATTTTTAAAAAGACAAGCAACTTATTCTTCGTTGTCTCAGGGACTTTCTTGAGAGGATAAAGAGAAATAACAGTGAATTAAAAGTGGTGAATTCCATTCAGAAAGAACCAAATAGCACACACTTTCTGGTGCTAAATTGACATTAGATCATTTAGACTGTGGGGTATTTTTGTTTCTAATTGTTTTCATGGTGTAAAATTAATTCACATTGCTCTACATGTTGTTTGCTAATTATCTAAATTCTCCATTCAAATTTTGAAGTATTTATTAAATATTTGTCCTGGTTGGTGTGTCTCAGTGGATTGAGTACTGTCCCGTGAAACAAAGGGTCACTGGTTTGATTCCCAGTCAGGGCACATGCCTGGGTTGTAGGCCAGGTCCCCAGTTGGGAGTGCATAAGAGGCAAACACATTGATGTTTCCCTCCCTTTCTTTCTCCCTCCCATCCCCTCTCTCTAAAAATAAATTAATAAAATCTTTTTAAAAATATTATAAATATTTGACTTCAGCCAGAAATTCTCAGGAGAAAACAATCTGTTTTCATCATTTACTTGTTCAAGAATGTTTAATGCTTCAGTCATATTTACAATGTGAAGCCATTCTCCATAACATGGCACTCCAGTATTTCCATCATATACCCCTAATCTAATTCATAAAATAGTATCTCTTGGGATTATAATCTTGGTCCCCAAGTTCTATTAGCTCAATTGTACACCTACCAAAATCATATGTTGAAGTTCTAACCCCCCAGTACTTCCAATATGAATGTATTGGACATAGGACCTTTAAAAGAGGTGATTTAGTTCAAAACGAGTCATTAGGGTGCACCCTAATCCACTGTGACTGGTGTCCTTAAAAGAGGAGGAGGTAAGGACACAAACAACACAGATGGAGAGAAGTCAGCCAAATGCTAGCCAACCAGAGAGGCCTCAAAGAAACCAAATCTGCTAGCATCTTGATCTTGGACTTCTAGCCTCCAGAATTGTATGAAAATACATTTCTATTCCTGAAACCACCCAGTTAGTGGTATTTTTTAAATGGGAGCTCTAGTTAAAACTAATTAAAATTTTTCCAAAAGAAATTCTATCATTTATTGAATATATTGAACATTTACTAAATGCAAAATATATACATTTGGGCAAAAGTAGGTTTATGGTTTTCTGTGTGTGAAACACCAAGTTTATTCTTACATTATTATTTATTAATTATAGTATTATTTTTCATGCAAATAGCTGAAAACCTAACTTTGCCCCACACTGTATGTGTTATTTCACTCACAGCACAAACAAAAACTGAAAGTGGATTAGTATTAACCTTGTTTTAAAGGTAATAGGACTTTGCTCACAAATTACATCACTTGTTAACACTGGTTCTAGCATTTGAATTTGCTCTTATACTTTATAACATTCTACCTCCCTAGTATAAACTCACTACACCCCTCACACACTCCTGCTTAACTTCTTATCATTGTTGGAGCCCTGGACTTTAAACTTCTACTTCATAATTTTGTACACAATTCCAAATTTTCTCTATCTGGCATTCCCAGTGTCAAAATTACAATAAATTTAATAGCAAGTTTAATACAGTGGAAAGAGAATGTACCTGGATAGAAATCTTGGACATACCAGTCAATAGTTGTATGACATGAGCTTGCCCACCCCCTGCAGCCCTTGCACCTACATCTGAGGGATGGAGTCACACTTGACTCTGGTACTTGACGTGAGCACCTGATGTGAGTACTCTTCTGAGGTTTGATGTAAAATCTGTGCACAGTGACTGGCTTATAACAAATCATAAATAGCCTGTAAAATCTGTGGTGCCATCATAACATTTTTTCATTTTGCATGATTGTGTACTAGTAGAACTTGAAGGTTCTTTTAAAAAATGAATACTGCAATACTAGGTCTTGACAATTAAATATTCATTATTTGCATTGTAATATCAACTACAGCAAAGCAAATGATTCTTTGGATCAGTATTCTCAGCTAGGAATTATTTTCTCATTAGATGCTCCTAAACAGATAATCAACTGCAAAATTATTGAAAACACAAGTTTTTGCCAGATGAGTTGGCTGACAACATAAGCCAAAGTAAAGAATTATTTAGAAAAAATTCTATCCTTCATTATTACTTCATTTGTTGATTCACTCACTCAATAAGTAACTAAAGAATAAATGATGTGTGCAACACTGATATGATGCAGAATTTACAAAGATAAATCAAAAGGACAGGGTTAATAAAAAATACATAAACATGATAAAAACAGAATAAAAAGTGAAATATTTCATACTAGAATTGCACAAAAAAATCCCAAGAGCCTCTAGGTTGAAGATTATTTTTAACTAACTTGATTAAGGCAGACAACATAGAAGACAAATAACTTAAACAGTGTTGTAAAAGATGAATCATATTTAGTCCTTAAGGAAACAGGGGCATTGGAGAAGAACTATGTTTTTAATGGAGGCAAGAAAGCACAGGGCACATACACAAGTATTTGCAAGTTCCATTCAGCTATAATGTAGCCGTCCCGAAGAAAACTAGATAAAATTAGCTTGAAAGTCATGACTTTCTTGAATACCAAGCTATGGAGGTTTGACTTATTCTGAATGAGATAGAGAGTAATTATAGATTTTGGGGCAAAGGGGCATTACTTAATCAAAGCTGTGACATTTCCTTAAGTTACCCCTGTTCTCCAGTCTGCACCAGCAAGGGGAAGGACTGGCTTCTTATTTGAGTTACAAATCACTCTATCTCTGATCCTGCACCCGATTTTGGTAAATGCAAACCCCGTTAAAAGCCCTCCAAGTCAGGAACTTGAATCTTTTACCTACAGAGAGTCTTTAGGAATTCCATGGACTAGCTACAGCCCCAAAACACACATCTCTCTCACACCCAGACACTACACGTTTTTCTTTGATTATCTTGCTGTCATGTTGAAAAATGTGTATTTGCCTATGGAGAGTGTGTTACATTAATGCTTTGGTATCTTTGCTGTAAATGACATGATATACTACTGTGCATATGTATGTGAGTGTAGTCTTTACACCATATTTCATTGAGAATAGCTTCTGGTTGATAGAAACCATTAAAAACCCATCTGTTTGCCATTGTTTATGTTGGGCATAACTTCAGTGCAAAACTATCAAACAAAAATCTTAAATGAAAATGAAATTACTTTTGATTTTAATTTTATTGTGAAACTTGACTGGCCATAAAACCATAGTATTAGAGTGGCAAACTTGTTTGTCAGTGGTAACCTAAAGTCAGTAAGACTGAAAAATCTGCCAGATGTATCTACCCTGAGAATGTGTCACACGATGTTGGTTTTTCTCATGAGAAGAAGGCTTGGTGGAAGGAGTCTAGGAATTAAAGCTCTCCTGAATCAAACCCTTCCCAGGAAGCACCCTACAAGACAGCATATTCCATTTCCAATCATGAAACGGGGCTGCTCCTGTCTGAAGCGACCTTAATACAACCACTTTTTCTGGCAAAGCAAGCTGGTTCCTAGCGTGTTGTTCAGGAAGAAATTGAAGCAGTACCTGGAACAAATGAGACCACCCACTCAACAAGCACGTGTTTGTTTCCTACTACATTACAGAGGTCACGAAAGCTTGCTGCTGTTGTCTTTCCTCATCAGCATGCAGCTGCATGAAACCAATGACATCTCTGCGCAGCGAACTCCTAGTCATTTTATGTGCACTCAGATGACATAAAAAAAGAATTCTTACTGTTGGAGGGTTCATCTTAAAATCTCAAAATCCCCAGAATTTCCTCTGGTATTAAAATCTTTAGCTGGAAGGAAATTTTTGATTCTCTGTTCAGAAATAGGACATCTGCGATGTGTGGTAACACTATTTTTGCTGTTTGGATAAATAAAAATACGTATATGAGTAGTGATTAAAAAAAAAAGAAAAAACAGTTGTCAAGTAGCAGACAGAGATTCTGGAAGAAAGCTTAAGTTCTTGCCCTGAGACATTAACTTCAATGGAGCTGCTGATCCCCATTCGCTTAAATGCTTTGGACAAGGATTGAAAGCAGATGAGGTTGTTTCCTTGTGACAGAAAATGTTTTCACCTCTTAATAAATAATTCCCAAAGTGTTTGAAGGAACTTCAGGAAAGCAAACTAATTGCACAGGAAGGTGTTCATTCAAAGCTTCCTTCAGCTACATCAAAATTTCCATATACAGTCAAGTTTGTTTCTGACTACTTGATCTCAGTGCTCCTGAAAGGAGTACATTAAAATTTCTGATTATAATTTCTGATTGACAGTCACCTTATGGTTCTGCCAAAAATTATTTAATATATTTTGAGGAGGTTCATGACATACATAACTTCATCTGTTGTTCATTTTGTAAGATCTCTTTTCTTTGGTCCTATTTTTTTCACCTTAATTTCTATTTTTTTAATTATAAATATTGTTACCCTTATCTTTATAATGATTTTATTTGCCTGGTATTCTTTTTCAACCTCATTAGTTTTAACCTTCACTGTATTTTTAAGAGAGAATTTTCAAAAAATTGTTGGGTCTTATTTTTTTCTTTTTCTTTCTTCCTGTCTTTTTTTTTTCAATCTAGGAGAATTTGAGTTCCACACTAACTCATGTATATATGTATATATATAGATGTGCATACATATAGATACATCTATATATGTATATACATGGGTATAGATACAGATATATGCATATATGCATAAATATATATGTATGTGTAAATATAGATGTGTCTGTATATAGTCTGTATATATAGATATGTATATATAGACACAGATATAGATATTTAATTCAGTCTAAAAGTATCTTTCTAACTGATAAATTAAGCCAACGGATACTTATTTGAAGGTGCCCTTCAGTTAGAGCTCATGTGTTGTTTTATTTGACACTTTACATTAATCATGCTTTCCATTCTCTTTTTCCATTTATGAGTTCATGGGGGTAGGTTGCATTGTCTTCTGGTTGTTTCAAAGTTATACATGTGCTATATATTTTTCAGAAATTATTTGCTGTTCTTTTTCTCTTTGTTTTTCAGATTCATTCTCTATTCATCTCTCTTTATCTTTGTTGATTTTTCAGGTAGTAGCTAAAATCTACCATTAAATGCATCTAATGGACTTTCACATTTCAGTTGTTATTTTTTAACTCCAGAATTTCTACTTTTAACAATTTCATATTTTAAATGGTTTTATATATTTTTAATAATTTTATATTATATAAATATACATATGATGGGGACCCTCCAAAAACAGAATTACTTTCTGGAGAGTTGGCCCCTTGTAGTGCCGGCTTCCCAGCCTAGGTGAGTGTTCCAGGAACCCAGCTGTCCCAGTGCACCAGCTGGCGTTGTTATCAGAAGCTGTGTTTGTCTTCAGTACATTTTTTAAGACTCTTTCAATGCGTTTACCCATTTCATGGTGGGTGATTTACGAGTGCACCTGCCCACACCAGATTGTTCAGTAGTTTTTTACCAAAAACAGCATGACCCCTGTGCCCCACCCTCCCTATTCACCCAATTTTACCCCATTACCTTTTTTGTTTGTTTGTTTCCCTGGATGAAAAGGTCCACAAAAGGAAACATTTTGCTGATGTGGAAGAGGTAAAATAAAAAAACAACAGAATCAGTAAAAGGCATCAAAATAATCAAGTTCAAACACTGTTTTGAGCAGCGGAAAAAAAAATGTCTTGATAAGTGTATTGCATCAAACGGAGAGGAATTTGAAGGCAGCAAGTCCAAATATGTAAGAATAACTATACAACGTTTTATAAATATATTCTGTTTTTTTGGATGCCCCCTTGCATGAGTGCATTTAGAGACACTTTTATCATATCTCCCTGGCACTTTGTAAGCATCGTCCCCCAGCCTTCATCAGACTGAGCTCGTGGGAAATGCCATCCGGGGCTCTTGGCTGCACCTGCCCAGGGAAGAGTGCCCAGGTTAGAGTTCCCAGAACAAGGAGCTCTCGGGGAGGCTGTAAGCCAGTGATTCATTACTCTGATGCCACAGACTATCAAGATTTAGTTAATTTTATTGAATTAATGTGTTTCTGCTTCCTGTGTTCCTTTATCCTGTATTTTCATATCTGTATCCATTCCTGTTCTTCATACAATTTTCAGAGACTTTCAGTGATTTGTTTTATAATTTTTCACAGCTAAATTGTTATCTTGCTAGGAAAATGATCCACAAGGTTTATTACTCTGCTATTCTGGTCTTGCCTCCCACCACATCCTTTTGGACGAGGATTTAAATTTCCATAGCATACCCCAGAGACAAGACAGTGTGGAGCATTTTATTGGGGCTTACATGTAGGAGGCACCAGGAAGGGATGCTGAAAATATAGGAGTGCTACAAGACAAAGGACATTGAACTTATATTGTGGATTAGGACTTGATCCCATGGATAAAAGAAAGCCACCCCAAAACTCTAAATAAAATAATGTTATAATCAGATGTGCATGATGCTGGGGAAATACAATTAAAAACTAAATCCTCTGCCAACCACAAACCTCTCCAAAAAAGCAGAACAGGAAAAAACAGTTTTATTATTAAATAAGCATTAATCCAAAATGCGATGCACATCACAGGCAATCTATTCAAGAGATTACAAAGCCATTAAAAATAAATAAATCTCATCCTATTCTATAGCCAAACAGGTACAATCCACTACATGCATGTTCTCAAGACAAACAATAGCTAGTCTCCAAGTAAGGGGACTTGACACCATTATTGATTGCATGTAGTTACTCTAAATTCTACTGGTAACTGGGGTAATCACCTAGGTTATCTCAATGGCTTTGTCTTAGGAAAAATTCTCATATCTTCATGACCGGAGGTTTGCACCTTGAAGCCAGACGTCAGCTAAAGTTGGTCCTTTATCTCTCTGCAGAAACTGGGAAATGGGGGAGGGGAGTGTTAAATGCCTTGATGATAATATTTTTAAAACAATAGCTCCACGTTCTTGAGAAAGGCATTTCTGTTTTTTTAAAATTGGCAAAAAGTCTTGGCTAGTTTTTTAAAAAGATTTCCATATATCTTAAAGATTCAGAGAAATAATTTTTCTAGAGGCAATGGTCTAAGAAACAGGGACAAGAAAAAGGTCTCTCCCTATTTATACAAGAGAAAATTTTCTTTCATTCTATATGTCTATTTACCCTTCAGATTATAAGATCATTTGGTTCAAACTGTGAAGGTTTGCGACATTTCCTCATTATTCATTACTCTTGGAAAAACTAATTACATAAATCTTTCTCCATAAAAAAAAAATAGCTTCTTTTATTTGCCCTATTGCTGACCTAATCTCTCCAATGGCAAAGCGCAACGTTCTGGCAGAATTGCGTGTGTGAAGCACATCCATTTTCCTCTGCACTCAAGAGAGCGGCAGTCATTATCTCCCACAGAACTGTGCTTTGTGCTCACGTCTTAACTCAGAAGTAAAATATTTCTCATAACTTCTTTTGGACAGCTTTCTTTTTCTTTTCATGATTTATATTTAATATTCTGTATTAAAATAGACTATTAACATCAGATTCTTACAGCAAATCTGTAACTATAAAGTGTATGCTTTTTAAAATAATTTTCAAATCTGTCTCCTAGATAGAGTACAAAACAACTTGGTTTGGTAGAATACCAGAGCTCATATAGTGCTTGCACAGTCACTCCCTAATTCCTAGAACAATGCTGTGAGCAGGAAGGATAAAGTGAATTATACATACTGTGCTGATAAGGATCTTGAGACTCAGAAATCTCAAAAAACTTTCTGAATGTAAAGGAACACAACTGAAATTAAAGCTCAGCACTCCAAATGCCCAATGGCTATAACTTTCCACCACACCATGTTAGCAAGGTTTCTTTCCATGTTTATATTAAAATTTGTGTGGAAAACTATGATAATAGAACCCAAAATCATATTAGAGCTTCTATTCTCGCACCTCAATTTACTTAACATAGAATGGAACCACATTAGAAGAACTATAATGGAGAGGAATATTCCACTCATTGGAACTCATTTTAATGAGCTATTATCCTTATACAGAAAAAAATTCTTATGAAAGTCACGGAATCAAGAATGCTGATGAGTTGTTGATGGAGATGTGACATAGACTCTCAATGCAATGATACAGCGACACACTCTCTTACTTGGCACACCCTGGTGGAAACAAAAATATGCTAATTAAGCAAGTATTTTGATTAACAGAGGCTCTTAGAGATGCCTTGTGTTGCAAAATATCCTCTTTTAATCAAGATATTGTTGGTAAAAGAATAAATAACCAGATATATGATAACTTTTAAAATATAAAAGTTTAGGTTTTCCAAGCACACATAGCAACATTTTATAAAGAAATTATCAAATAAGTAACCAATGTGACTTACTTTTAGGAGTATGCCTCAGTAACTTTCTTATAAACAAGACTTTATAAATATAAATATAAATTCATGAGTAAAAACATCCTCTGCAATTCAATGTTGACTGGTGTGTGCAGTTGATACAAGCAAAATAATTCAAAGACCACTCAAAGGTGAATTCACATCCAGATGATAGATTAACTCAACCAGACCCTGATAACCTTACCTTTAACCTTAGTCAAACACTATATTGCCACCTTTCTAACAGAGTAATTGCTAAAGAACATGTGATATTTTCTTACTAGAATTTTACTCCATTATATATCCTATTTCTGTAGCTTTTTTTTTCTGCCAAAGTAACTGGATTCAGGATCCAGCTCTCTATCCTATCTATTTTATAATTAGGGCTCTTCAGATGCTACTTAAAATATGATTGAAGACAACTCTCACAGCAATTGATTGATCTAACAGTATAATTACCATTCTTTTTCACATAAAAGATCTGTTCAGAAAAAGTCCAGCCATTATTAATGTAATGAGAATGATTTGGGCAACATTGATGTAACCTGGCAGCCAAGGAGAGTGGACTGGAATGCACATGTGTGAACAAGTTGGGTTGACTTCACTGTGCTAGTCAATGGGGGTGGTACACACCATTGAGTGAGCCTGTGTGCTGTGTGTGGCCATTGCATTCAAAATGGCTGAGTGACTGGAACAACCAATCTGTGTCAAATTTTGCATTAAGTTTGTTCATTCCTTTGTGGAAACTATTCAGATGATTCAGGAGGCCACAGCTATAGGCAACTGGTGACTGGCAACTTCATCACGACAACACTCCTGCTCATGCATCACATCTCATGTAGAGTTTTTTGGTAAAAAATCAAATCACCCAGAAGATTCAGCCCTCCTACACCCCAGATTTAGTGCCCTGCAACGTCTGATTTTTTCATAAAACTAAAATCACCTTTGAATGGGAAGAGATTTTAGACTATAGATAAGATTTAGAAAAATACGACGGGGCAACTGATGGTCATTGGGAGAACTGTGTGAGGTACCAAGGTGCCTACTTTGAAGAGGACTGAGGCATCATTGTCCTGTGTACAATGTTTCTTGTATCTTCTTCAATAAATGTCTATTTTTTCATTTTGCATGACTGGATACCTTCTGGACAGATCTTGTATATTCTATGGAGTACATATAGGACTTGATGAAGAACAGATATTAACTTATTTCAAGGCTTGCCTGATGACAGCTTGGGAGAGAAGAAACTGTTTAGCAATATAATAAAATATAAAATTCTGTTAATAACAATGATTGGGTTTACAAACCAATGAATGGTTCCTTCTTCATCTCCTTTTAGGAGCCAGCCTTATTTTCTGTCTTGTTCCTTTAATCAGAGCATTTGAGTCTGTTAACTTGAGTTTATAGCTTACCGTTAATGAATACTGATAAAGTATGGTATCTGCCTTGCATAACCAAAAATTTTGGCTTAGCAAAGGCCCTCAAATGCTAAGAACAGCATCCATGAAATCTTTATCAAGGACAAACTTTTATTGAGATATAATTGGAATATGGCAATATACGTTTAAGTCATATGTGTTGATTTCTATACTAATATATTATGACACAATTATTACTGTAGGATTAGCTAACACCTTTTTTACATCATCTAATTATTTATCTTTGTGGTGAGAACAATTAAGATCTAGTCTCTTGGCAATTTTGAAGTTTATAACACAGCACTGTTGACTATAATCACTATACTGCATTAGGTCCCCAGGACTCAGGCATCTACAAGTTACAAGTTTGTACCTTTGAACAACATCTCCTCAATTCCTCACCTCCCACCTTCCATCTCCTGTAAACCTCACCCTCAGATTCTGGTAACCACCATTCCACCCTGTTTTTATAAGTTTGTTTTTTAAAGTAGTTTCTACATATAAGTGAGATCATATAATATTTCTCTTTTATTGTCTGACTTATTTCACTTAGCATAATGTCCTCAAGTCCATCCCTATTGTTGTAATGGCAGGATTTCCTTCTTTTTCATGGCAGAATAATATCCCATCATGTGTGTGTGTGTGTGTGTGTCTTCTTTATCTATTCATTCATTGATGGACACACCTGTTGTCTCTGTATTTTGACTATAGTGAATAAGGCTGCAACAAACATGCAGGTTCAGATATCTCTTTAAGATCCTGTTTTTGCATACCTTGCATATATTCAGAAGTAGAACTTCCAGATAATATGGTGATTTATTTCTAATTTTTATTTCTACTGTCTCTCATAGTGATTGAACCAACTTACATGCTCCCCAACCTTGTACAAGGGATCCCTTTTGTCCACACCATGGAAATGTATTTGTTCCCTGAGAATTTTTAAAAATAATTCCAGGCTTAATGAGAGTTTTCTGGATATTTCTAGAAGAGAAATGGTAAGGTATGAAATATAATAAACCCAAAGACACTTCACACTGAAAGGCACATCAATAATTCCTGAAGGTCATTTATTTATTGCAGTACTATTCATAATAGCCAAGATATAGAAGCAAACCAAGTGCCCATCAACACACAAGTGGCTAAAAAGCTGTGGTACATGTATGCAATGGAATATTACTTGGCCATAAAAAGAATAAAATCTTATCATTTGTGACACTGTGAATGAATCTAGTGGTATTATGCTCAGTAATATGTCAGTCAGAGGAAGTCAAATACCACATGATATCTCTTATATTTGGATTCTAAAGAATAAAATAAATGAAAACACAAAATTGAAACACACTCACAGACACAACAGGTGGACTAGAGGTTGCCAGAGGGGAAGGTGTTAAGGAACTGGGTGGAAGAGATGAATGGATCAAGTCAAATTGGTAGTGACAAAATAGTCATGGAGATGCAAAGTAATGGGAAATATAGCCACAGGGAATATAGTCAATCATATTGTGATAAGTATGTACGGTGCCAGCTGGGTACTGAAAATATCAAGAACACTGTATAAAGTATATGATTGTTTAACCATTAAGCTGCACACCTAAAACCAATACAAAATAAATTGAAAATAAATTGTAAAAAAAATAGTAATTCCTAGAGGTCAAGGTTTCCAATCCAAATACGAATAGTGGACAGGCCAGTTACAGGAAAGAATAGAGGTAAGGCAAGTGAGAGAAGGCACCATCCTTCTAAGCGAGACAGTGTTTATCGGCTCCATCCTATTTTTGCCATGTGATATACTGGATGCAGCATTGTCATATGTTCATATTTTTCTAAATAAATGAGGTACATATTTATGTATACTTTCTTATATTTTCATTGATGAAAACTCATATAGAAACATCAAGAGTGAATCTTTGGCTAGTAATAGCCAAGAGGCAGCTAATTTATTAACTCTGAGCTATCCAGCTAGTCAACCTCTTCAAAAATGAGCAAACTGATACTAAGAGAAGTCCGTACTTGATCAATTTCAATATGAATATCAAAAAAACACATATGTGTAGAAAAATGTTTAACAATTAAGAAAGAGGTAAGTTTCTTTATCTTAATATTAAAATACAAACAAGATATTCTTACAGTCGTCCTCTACAAAAATCAACCTTTCATCAAACCCACCTTTGTTATCCTTCTTTATTCACTTTATTATACCTTCTTGTCTATTAAACTTTTTTTTACACTATCCCCTTTTTGTTTTCACCTGGAATCTGCTACTTATACCTCTGCATTTTAAAATACTAGTGGTTTTTTCAAGATCACACACAACATCATTTTTCTGAGGGCAGAGACCATGGATCACTTTTTCATCACTTTACCCTTGCATCCTTCACAGGACCTCAAGGAATAAATATTTATGGCATGAATGAGTGTATGACCGACTGAATGAAAGAATAATAAGCCCAGTCAGAACCGGTGGTTCCACTTCTTTAAACCATAGAATTCCATATGTTTGTAATGACTCTTGTCTTAAATGTCGTGGTTGTGTTCTCTTTTAGTAAACCGAAGAAGGGATGTCTTGTTCAAACTGTTTTGTCAGCTTTAAAGAGAATGAGTCTCTCTAAAATGCAGGAAAACTAGGGCCAGCTGACTTAGCAGTTTGGGCCCCAGGAATGATTGGTGGGGCATTGGAAAAAGTCTCATTCAAAAATATGCGTTATTTATTTACCCTCACTACAAAATTTCAAGAATTTTACAATTAGTTGCTATGTTTTACTTTGTCCTCTCACTCTCACATTTAAGCCAATGAGTCCCCATGTAGTAATCCCTCCCAAAAGTAACATGAATCAAACTTGATAAAGAAATGTTTCAGTTTTAATTTCACATTTCCCATTATTTTTCAGTGGCATCAATAGTTGTCATCTCAGTATTCATGTGAGACATCCAAAAAATTAAAGAGACGATACACTTTGCAAAATTTAAAAAGTTTATTTTTCAGTTGAAATCAAATCAAATTTGAGACAACAGATGTCAAACACCCTATGAGGTGTTAGGGATACAAAAGCAAGGAAACGCTTACAGACAAAAGGAGGCACAGCTTAGCGACACACTCAGTAACAGGCCGTGTTCCAGGAACTGTGAGAGGGAAGACAAGCAAGTCATCATATCTGGTGTGAAGCATGAGGTGCTGACTTCCTCAGGAGCTCTGTTTTAATGTATCCACTACAGTAAAAATAAAATGAATAAAATAAAAACAAAACACTCCTGAATTGCTTAGCATTTTCTCCAGACCTAGGAGGCAGATATAAATAGAAATATGTGCAATGAACTTGTAAGAGTCATCTTCTTTGATACTTTCACTATTGAAATTCCCATATTTGTTCAGTTTCATTGGGAAAAAAGGTCAATTTTAGTCACCATATCTTAATTCTTAATTTTATATATAGATACAAAGTTACAGTGTACGGAAGTCATCGGTCACCAGTTCCTCCCCGTATGCTTTCTTGCTTTCTACCCTGGGATCGTGGGTACCCAACATGTGAGGCGACTGAACTCCAGGCTGGAGGGTTATTGTACTGTTTATCTATGGCTGTGTAACAAATCATCCCGTATCTGGCCACATAGGAAAACAAACACGTATTATTTCACAAGTTTCTGAGGGTCAGGAATCTCAGAGCGGCTTCACATTCGGGATCTTGCACCAGCTGCAGTAATCTCAAGGTTTCACTGGGGTTGAAAAGCCTGCTTCCAAGTTCATGTGTGTGGTTGTTGGCAGGTTTCAGTTCCTCGCTGGCTGCTGGCTGGATGCTTTAGGTTTTCACCATTTGGCCTTTTCCACTGGATGGCTCATAACAAGGCAGCTTCCTTCCTTCACAACGAAGGTCCCAGAAGAAAGACAAAGAGTGTGGGCACCTGAGGTGAGTTCAAGCATTTTGAGGCTGGTCAAGGAAACAAGATTGCAAAATGACAATATTTTACAAGCTTCATAAGGTGGCCTTTAGTCAGGGTTGCATGAAGGAGAAATTTCCTCACAGTAGGAGACCTTCCAGAGGAAGCATGAGGAAGAGAGCTCTTTCCTAAAAGAGGAAGAAAGCAGGGGATCACTGGAGGAGCAGAGAGGGGGCTTGCATGTCTAGATGATATCACTCAACCAGGGTGTGAATCTCTGGATTGTGAGCTCTGAAATGCAGCAGCAGTGTGCGGCCTTTTATGGTTCCTATTGCGGTCTTGCCTTATCTATGGCTACCAGGTGTTGAGTTTGGTTTCATGGACTGTGCCAAGCAAGCAGGCTCAAAATAGCTGAACTTATGCTTGTTTGGGCTATAGTTATAGCATTTGGATGTGTAAAAATCTGAGTTCGGCACCTGTGGGCTTTGAGCTAGTGTCCCTACCCTGCTGTGAAGAAGTAAATAACATAGGGGCTGGTATGCAGAAACATCTTTGGCCCATTTATACAACAGCGCCCAAGGTAGAAGTCACAATCTTTTATGACCTCATCTTAGAATATATGCATCACTGCTTCGGCAGTATGAAAATGGTACAGCCAAATCCTGGTCTACAATGCAAGAGGGTACTCCATAAAGATGAGGAATGCTGGGCATAATTCAAAACCATCTTGGAGACTCTCTACTACATCCATAAGGAATCACAGCCTGGCTCTGGCTGGTGTGGCTCAGTGGATTGAGCACTGGCCTGTGAACCAAAAGGAATCACAGCCTAAGTGTGGACCACTGTTCAACACCAAATTCCTTTCTTGCTTCTGCTGCCAGAGCCTTGAAAGAGTCAATCTGAGACTGAATATGTAATTTCTGATATTTGGTTCTCTATCTCTTAATCTAAGTTTCTTATCTTTGCCTTAGCTAATTTCCTGGGATCAAACTTTTGCTTCTTTGCACCTAAAGAATCTCCTGGTTCTTGTTTCTTAGCTGATCTTCTGGACTTCACCTGGAAAAGCCCTGACTCACTGAACATACCATCTGTCATGTAGATCTCAACTACTTTTCCTGTCTTCCATAAATATCCACTGACTGAGTGTCACAGAACTACATGAGCCAATCCTCTTGAGCACAAGGCTGCAATAAATAACCACTAATAATTTCACATGAGGACAATTAATTATTGTTGTATTACCATGTACAACAATAGCATAAGCAATAATCTTTTCTTAGGGATCATTCTTTCATAACTTCTATCTTCCCCCACTCAAAAAAAATCTCTGCAATAAATGAGCAAGTGTCCATAAGAGAAAGCATGTGACCTTCAACTCTCAGCATCCACTTTATTCTAGAAAACTTAATATAACAAAGCAGACAGGGCCCCATTCACATGACACTGTAGTGCATGACCCAACAATCAGTAGTGGAAGGAACAGATCTTTATTTATAATATTCCAAACTTGGTGGGGCTCAGAGCACGTATGTTCCCCAAAAGGCTATAAAGCAAAAGCAAACCCAACAGTTCCCCATATTCTTATCATAAGCCAGCTGAGCAAATACTTCTCCAGTCCCTCTGGAATGTACCAACATCACCATCTTCACATAGCAGCTCTCTCCTTCAGGATCTGGGGCACGTTGTCATCAGCTTCTGTGTAATAATAGTCCAGGAAAGCATGTGTCGTGGTGCACTGGATCATGGTGAAGTTCAGGAAAGACATAAGACCCGGGAGTCCAGATAGAGTCTGGGTTTGCAGGGCAGTCTTGGGAGCCAGCACAGCAGGCTCAATCCCAGGAGCAGACTGTCTCCTTCCTCACTGCTCCAGGCCACGTGGCCGGATCCCGACTGCAAACTGCACAGTTGTTTGCTTGCTTCTCCCTGTCACATGGCTCTTCTACTCCCTTCCAAGATGCATGACCCAGTTCCTCGTGGCTGCCCCACTTAGTTTAAAGCTTGACCCAGACCTTCCCATATGACCTCATCTCTGACTTCTCCCAAAAGGAGCTATATTTGCCAGGCTTCCTATATTGTTTACATTTTCTCTGTCCCCAGTCAAGGCAAGAGTGACTGAGTGATCCAGGGGGAACCGCCTCCCCTGGCTAAGTCAGGAGGCAGGATAGCCCATAAAGTCATGCCCATCTTGCCCCCAGGTGGCAGCACAGCTATTAACGTGGCTCTTAAACAAGCTACCCAGTTGTCGTTGTACTGTAAAGTATCTTAACCCTGTTGTCCACTCTCCCCCATCTCCCAACCAAGGCTTGTGGGGGTTTTCTCCTATTTTCCTGGGGGTAACCCTAGCCTTGTATCATATTACATTGTGATACAGTTCACCTGGAGATTCAGAAAAATTGAAACAATAATTGTATGTAAACGTGAGTGTAAAAATTAGTTTTGATACTTATATCTTACTAGGTTAAAAGATATCTCTTCTAATTCCCTTCTGTTATTCTGTGAACTCTCACTTTTTTAAAAAATAGCAAACTACTTTCTTATGCTTTCCAAATGAGGCAGTTAGCTGTGAAAGTAAATTTGAGGAGGTGTGTGTTATGATACTAATTTTATGTACAGAATCCACATTTTCTAAAATAATTTGCCCTCCTGACTTTTTTGCATGTCATAAATATATTGATACATTGTGTCTTGTTTTATTATATTGATAGAGGAAATATCATTAAGTCATACTTTATAGTTTTCTCATCTGATGTCCAGATATATTATAATTTTAATGTTGTTAAACATAGTGAATGAGCTGTATGAGTATGGCATAGGGAATATGTTCTTGTGCCTTAGAATATTTGGAACACTGAGAAGCAGACAAATTCTTCTAATGATGAAAGGCATGTGTGCATTTCTGTCTGTCTGCCTATGAAGATACTGGAGCACTGACAGGATATTCCTGCCAATTGGCATATCATGGATGCTCCGTATGCACTGACACCACAGTGTTAACAAAACGAGGTGTCCTGAGATAGTGATGGTGCTGGAAAACTAGGCTGTCACATGCTTGCTCCCAGGGGAATCACCCACATTGTATCTGCCAGTAGCTCTGTCCACCTTTAAGAAGATTATGTAGACTGAGGAACTATCCAGCTTTGGGATTATGGGAGGGTAATTAGGTAATTGTTACTCCTTCTTTCTTTGTTTATGTTGTATTTTTTAAGCACCTAGTATAAAAAATTCAATTTCATCATCCTACATGGTTAAGTTTGAGAAGATTGGGATAAATTATTATAACTTGTCCTCAATTCTTCTTACTCTGTGAGCAGACATGCAGAACAATCCCTGTCTAGACAGAGCTGATGTTTTTTATCATCACTCAAGGGTGATCTTTGCGTCATATCTTTCTGGAGGTGAAAGAGATAAACAAAGGTTTTGATTGAGATTAAAGATGCCTCTTTATTGGTTACCTGAGTGTCACACTTAATAAGGTTATTTATGGTTCAAACATATTTCTGAGTAAGAGAAATATATATTAAATTACTAAATGCTTATTAGTATGTATCAGACCCTGGGATAAAATGGAGAGTGAACAAACAAAGAAGCAAAAAGTTATGACCTATCGGGTAGCTTAAATCCCAGCTAAAGGAAAAGAATCAACAAAATAAACACACAATAGTATAATTGTGATAAATCCTATGATAAGTGCAGAGCACTTGCAAGCATATGGCAGGTTCTGATCTCATCTGTAGAGTTAGGATATGTGTTTCTTAAAAATTGACTTTTGAGCTAGTAATGGAAGGATTTAAATAGCTTACGTAGAAAGAAAGAGGAGGGATGATGAGGAAGGGATATGAAAAGAGGGCTAGAAATAGAGGGTTATGTCACAGTCACAAAATAGAAGGAGAAAAAGGCAAGTGTCCATGAAGTACAGGGGCAGGTAGCACAAGATGAGAATGAAGGTGTGGGTATGGCCCAGGTAATGAAGATCCCTATGAATATGATGACCATAAAACTTATCATCCAAACTATCACACTTCTGAGAGTAAAATGCTGGGCTAGTAATTTTTTTCAGGTCATCAGGGATAAATCTGGACTCTTCAAGGCACATAAGAATTTTTGATGTTTCTATGTGGGGGCCATGTTAAAGATTTTGGTCTTCATCATAAGAGCAGTGGGAACTAATTAAAAGGTAATAAGCAAAGGAGAGACAATAATTATATTGGTTCTTTAGAAAATTTTCTCCTGGTGAAACAAAAATGTAGGTCAAGAGGCCTGATAAAAGGCTATAGAACTTTTTCTTAGTAAGAGATGCTAGTAACTTGGACAAAGATTTTTGTGATAGAAATAAAAATGGTTCAGTCCTAGATCACACAGAAGAAATTAAAGTATTGGTGTTTAAGGTAAATTATAGGCTTCTAATCTGCTCAAACTGCACAAAATGTGATAGATCAGATCCAGCACAGATCATGCTAAGGGAATTTTTTTTGGATATTGTTGGTACCTTGTAATTACAGACCAATAGGTGCACACTTGTAGTTGAATAAAGTTGGGTGAACTCTTTGCCATGACAAAGAACACATCCTGTGGAGAACTGTGCACCATCTCTTACTGAGCATGCAAGAGAGGACTTACAAAATTTGGGCCTGGGTTAGGTGATTTGAGAAGGGTGAAAGGAAGCAGAGATTGCCCCTGAATTGGATGCTGTTTGTCAGATGTCAACAATTCTATGAAAAGAAGATGTATAGGAAGGCTGAGAAACTATCTCAAGGTCACAAAGTAACAAGACAGATTTTGATCAAGACAGTCTGACTGGAGTTTATACTCTTAATTCCAACTTCATAGTATGATATATATGACATTAGTCATGAAAACATAAGCTTCAAGATAAAAAAAAACAACTGAGTTCTCTCTCTTACACTCACCAATTACATCAATTTGAAGACATCACATAACCTACATGAGTTTATGATATCTTTTTGACATTGTGGGACAACATAACTTAAAATACCATGTGTATTAAAATGTTGGCTGTATATAAAAGTGCATAAGACCCAATAAACACACTGTATGTAGTAATTACATTTAGATTAAAAGTTCTTGGCATGGTTTGATGCAAGATTTGTCCTACAGTTAAATTACCTCAAGTGAAAATGGAATACCCGAGGCTGGAGGAAAATACAGGCTGGGGCAAAGGTAGGTTTCCAGTTGTCCATTGGGCAAACAATACAATAATTAGTAAATAATAATACAGGAATAAACTCTCTGTGTACTCACAACTATAAATGTACTTTTGCCTATCCCTGTATATCTTGAAATAATTCCATTTCAATGTCTTATAAAGGTTCCATAATCTTTTAGAGATGAAAAGGTCAAGGACGTGAGAACATGAAAGTAAAGAAATATTGGACCATTATAACAAAATAATCATGCCTATGGAAAGTTAGTAGGACTAACTTTTAATCAATCTTCTAAATTGTCCCTGAATAAAGAAATGATAAATAGGTTGCTGATATGTACTTACATGACCATAAATTCTACAAGTCTTCTTAGTTTGCTGGATAAAATTATCACTTCAAAATATTATGAACTGCTGAAATATAAAATTCATGTGGTTGTTATGCCAATCTTTTTCCTTTTAAGGCAAGTACATTTTTAAAAAGTGATTAAGTTTCAGGAGATTCATAGTGGCCTGTGACTTGGCACTTATAAATAAATATCTGCCTGAACACGTAATAAAATAGCACATTTAGGGGAGGAAGTATGTGGGCAGAATAAGATATTTGTCAGATCTGACTTTGTACTTGGAGTCTGCTGTCGGTTATGGTGGTGGCCATCAGTGATGCCTTTAGGTAACTGACAGAGAAATAAGCCTATTTCAAGAGCTAAGAAAAGTGTCTTTCATAAGCTGTCAGGACCATTCACGTAAGTGGTAGTGTCAGCTAAAATTCTCTAAGGGACTGTCTAGAACCTATCATTCTGATGTTTCACCAAGCCCACTCAACACTCAGAAAATATTGAACCTTGCTGAAGCTATATTTAAATCATCAATTGTCAAAATGAAATTGAAAAAAGTAAGGCTGCTTTGTAAAAGACCATGTTTTTAATCTAACCCAGACCAGTTTGAAAAGCTTGAGGCAACGCCTTCTGACCCTACTTGAGGCATGATGGAGTGCGCAGCAATTTTTTTAATGCAAATCATTTTTTATGTCACTTTTTCATTAATATGGAAAAGCCAAGCACATCTCCACCCATCACCAGGAGCCAGAATGTTGTCCGCCATTTTTCTGAGAATATTCTTCCTTATGAAAAAAAGAAAGAAAAAAAAAGGATATCTAAAAGTTGTATGTGACGATACCATGTTGAAATAGTTGTTTACATACAAAACACATGATCTCTAACATTCTAGACATTACAAAAGAAATTGTGAAAGGTGGCTGCTTAGGAATTTTCTGTGGTGTTTGAGGTAAATAGTGTCAGACTGCTTGGGACAAATTTGTCTGTAATTAAGCATGTTGTATTTATAGCATCGGGTTTGCACCTCTTGTATTTTATATGTTTTGCAACTTATCTGTGAGGTATACTATAAGTTTTTAGTACAGATCATTGTTTAATACTTTTAAACTTCCCATTACTAATTCAGCATAGTTTTTTTATTATAATGTGATATACAGGAAAGAGTAGAAATGAAGTGAGAAGAGTAGTTCTAATTTGGAAGCCCAGTTGTGCTACTATATGGTCTTGGCTGGCGTAGCTCAGTGGATTGAGTGAGGGCTGCAAACCAGGCATTGCAGGTTTGATTCCCAGTCAGGACACATGCCTAGGTTGCAGGCCATGGCCCCCAGCAACCATACATTGATGTTTCTCTCTCTCTCTCTCTCTCTCTCTCTCTCCCTCCTCCTTCCCTCTCTAAAAATAAATAAATAAAATCTCTAAAAAAACAGAAATCATAAAAAAATAAAATAAAATAAAATAAAATAACGAAGCCTAAGTTTTCTTATTTGCAAAATGGATACCTCCTTTGCAGAATCACTATGAGAATCTAACATGGGTGCTCAAAAAAAAAAAACACTTTCACAATTTGCTTCAGAAATGCCAATATTTATAAGCAATAAATATTGCTTTTATTGGACACTGACTTAGATTATAACACTTTCCTAAAACACTGAGATTTTAAACCAGAGGAGGGGAGAGAGGTATGATAGGGGAACAGTCATCAAGGAACATGTATACAGTACTCGTGGACAAAGCCAAAGGGGGAAAGTTCAAGTGTGGGAGGCAGGGATGGGTGGGGCAGGGGGCAGGGTGGTGTGAAAATGGAGATGACTGTACTTGAACAATAAAAAAAGAGATTTCTGTAGGCCAAAGGGGGCTCTAACTTTTTCTTTTTCTTTCTTTCTTTTTTTTTTTTTGATGATCTCTTTGACCTTATGGTTGAATTACAGAGCTCAGAATATATATCCCTCTCACATAGCATTTTTAAAGAACTCCAAAATTCTAATCTTTTTGCAATGGCAGTTGCTTCATTTTATTTTTTATATTTTGAAGCAAACAAAGGTTCAATACCAAAGTTCAGGGATTTTGTTCTCAGTGCTGGTTATACATGAAAATCTTTCCCAAATACAGGAAATTCCCAGCCCAAGGATTTGAAAACTCACTTGTGTTTTGTAAATAGGAAGAGTGCCCCATGTTTCTTACCTGTGCTGGTGAATCACGCACCATGAAAGCACGTTCCGTGACTTCCGAGTACAAGTAGGCAGGACCTGAAGCGTGTAACTGGGTAAAGGCTTCCATTTAGTGGACAGTACCATTCCAGGTGCCATGGCCGTATCTTTCTCTGATGTAGAGCAACTTTAAAGATGAGTAGATACACGCCCCAGAGTCCTCACTCAAGGCAGAGGCCTCCTTCTCAAAGGGGCAGACGTGGCTATATCACAAAGTTATCGAAGCTTAAACTTTTGGGCTCCCTTCTTGGAAAAGGCTGGTTCCAAGACCATGGGAGAGGTACCAGACACATATTCTCACGGGCATGTGTTTTATCAATATGCAAAGCAAAACGCTTGAACCACAGGCAGGTTCCACAGCTGCCTCTTTTCCATCTGAAGTCTCCTTGGCTGCATTTTTCCTCATATCATGTGGCTGAGAAATCAGTGTCACTTCAGTGGGGGTTGGGGGGTGGGATTTCATTCAGAAGTCAAATTGAGAATGCAATTGGCTGGGTTATGTGAGATATACTTACTTATCTTGCTGTTACTTTTGTATATAGTTAAGTTGGTGCTAGCTTCCAGGCATATTCCTACTAGCCACATGTTATCTTGACATAAACGTATAGGGCTAGAGGTAATTTAACACAAGAATATGGCATGTGGTGTCCTACTGTGTCTCGCATAAAAAACGTAGATGGAGAAAAGGAACAGGTTTTGGACACAGAAGCTGGTCTGCAGAAAATTTGCCCTATCATTATATATAAAGTTTTAAGCAGGAGATTTGGCATTTATGAATGCTTTGTCAAAATGGAAATTGTTTCCAGTCAGAAGTATACCCAATAGTGTAGCATAGCTATAGCTCTTTTTTTTTCTTTATGATAAAATCATGCTAAATAGAATTTACAAGGAATGAATGTGGAGCAGGGCTGCACATACTAATCACTTCCGTCTGAGTCACATTTTTATTCATTCTCGCATATAGAGTCAGTTTAGCACATCTAATGCATCTTGTCCTAATAAAGTGTAGTGGATCCAGTGGAAACTGCATACCATTCACAACCAAAGTGGCCATTCATTAACATGAAGACAAAATTTTTAAACCAAAATAATGGATAGGGTCCTGACTTACTTGATACACCAGTTAATGGTAATGTCAATACCATGAGAACACTTGTGGAAAATATTAAATTTGTTGCTCATTTGACAAGAAACATGAAATCAATAATGGAAACAAATCACTAATGTGACTGTGGCAGGCAGCATAATGTCACCCTCCCGAGATGTCTACATCCTAGTCCTCAGAACCTGTGAATATATTACCTCACACGGCAAAAAGAACATTGCAGATGTGATTACATCCAAGACCTTGAGATGGAAAGATTATTCTAGCGTTTCCTAGATTATCCCTCTGGGCTCAATTTAACCACATGTTTTCACAGAAACAGATCATTTTGCCCAACTATGATCACAACGAACAGTGACTAAGAAATAGGGGTCAGGGACGCAACATTGCTGGCTTTGAAGATGAAGAACAGGAGCTGTGAGTCAAGCTGTGTGTCTAGTCTCTAGAAGCCAAAAAAAAAAAAAAAAAAAAGGCAGTGAATTAGATTCTTCTCTAGGGCTTCCACAAAGAATGCAGCCTTGCTGACATTCTTATCGCCCAGCGAGTCCTGTGTCAGACTTCTGACACACAGGACAGCAAGGTAACAAGTTTGTACTGGTTTAGCCACCGGGTCAGTGGTAACGAGTTAGAGCAGCAATAAAAAAAACAAATACAACGCCACCACAGTCACGTTAATGAGTGTGGTGCATCAGAGGAATATTTGATGAGTGATAGTCTAGAAACTTTGACACGTCCTTCAATAGTAAAGGTCAGATAGCAAAGTAATTCAGGGTGCCCACATGTCACCGCTGCTCCGGACACCCTGGGTCAAACCTGCAGCCGCAGCGCAATTGGTGGCAGAGCTCTTTCTTCTCGCAAAAGTTTGGGTAATAAACGACATAACTGCTTTCAAGAAGCCGGATGGAGGCTTTCTAAATTTAACAACAGATTCCAAGTTTACATGAACACTAAAAATAAGGAGTTGCTAAATTAAAAGAAAATTTTCTAAACCGGGAATTAGCAAATTACAGCCATGAATGAGATCTGTCCCATCACCTCTTTTTGTATTATTGCCCACAATCATTCTTTTTACATTTTAGATGGTTATTCAAAGCACCCATGTGATATTGTTGATTTGTACACAGTGACTGAACCATCCACTATCTGACCCCCGAAGAGAAAGTTTGCCTACCAAAGTTTTAAACAATCAGTAATAAAACCCAGTGCTCATATTAGGAGAAAGATGTGAGTATGCACCAGAAAATGTAGGAAGAATATTACAAATGTGTGTAAGAAAATTAGGTTTTTAAAATGCTATTTGTTTCTAATGGTGTGATATTTGTGTACGTGTCAGTATTCCAGATTCAAACTGCATTGTGTTTTTTCTCATTGAAAATAAATGTTTCCTTTCAAACTTAATTGCCTATTTTATAGAGGACCTTCAAAATTAAACAAGCTTAGGCCTCCCTAACCTAGATTTGCCTCTGCACACTGGGCAAGTGCTAAAAGTCAACGTCCTTTAAATTCTTCCCCTCAGACTCTTCCATGGGGCAGGAGGCTTTCCAGGTGGTGACGTCAGGGCAGGTTCTGGTCTGTACTGCCCTCACATGCAGGTGAGGGTTCCAGCCTTAGTCCACCTGGACTAAACTACTGCACGTGTGCCACACCTGGTGGGAAGCTGAACCTGCGAGGATCTACTGCCTGTGAGGACTAGCTGCTTACCAGGCACTTTCTTGGACACTAAGCTGCTTTGGAAGGCCCTTGCCTTTCTCTGCAGTTCCCCATCTGGCTGCTAGGACCTCTTCCAGCTGCATTTGCACTGATGGAGGAGTAACACTTTGGGTTCTGTTCAGCAGAAAGTGCTCTCGCAGGCCAGAGACTACCACAAGTGCTCCTTTTAGCTTACAAGCACAGGGCTGAGCCCTGACAGGAGGCCTGGGTCTGCTCCAGCAGTCCCCGTGCCCTGGATGCAGCGCCACATCGGCCCCCTACTGAACACAACTTCACAGGCAGCCCGGAGACCTCCTCCTCCGAGAACCTGTTTCAGAGATCCCCCCACCCCCAAAAACCACCTATCAGCAGAGAAGTCTGCTGCTCCTCTGACCTTTCACGCACACCCCTGCGTTGATGTTACACGTCCTTTTTTTTCTGTGCCTGAGAGTCACTTTGCCCTGCTCAAGGCCACCTTCACAGAGAGGCTTTCCCTGACGATCCCATCTAAGAGCAGCTGCTGTCATGCTTTACAGCCTTAACACAGGTCATTCTTCTTCGTGGCACTTCACACAACCTGCTATTTTGATCACATTATTTTTCTCTTTCTCACTGGTAAATTGGACAATTGCAGGGACTTGGTCTATTGTGGTCTCTCTTGTATTTCCAATGCCTAAAACAGTGTCTGACAGATGGAGGGACTGAAAACAATGTATTTCCTGAATAGGTAATTGAATGATTTATGCCTTGTCTGCTGGTCAGGGAGCTAGCCACGAACACAGTCATATAATCTGAGATACCCTCCTAGAAATTGCTTCCAGGTACAAGAGAGTATTTGACGGACACTTACACTGGAAAAGAAAATAATAATAACCAATTTTATCAGACTACTCAAAAAAAATTGATCTGAGATAGAGTGGTCCACTTTGATGTATTTTCTTAAAGAAAGAAGACTATTAGAAGATGTATACTATTTTTAGATAGCATCTCCGTTTTCTGGAAATCATAGATATTGCATTGGTGCAGCAACATTAAGGATGATAATTAAAACAGAAAGAAATTACTATCTTTTGCCTGAAGTTGGAATGATAACATCAAAGTAAAAAACATAAAGATTGTTTTGCTTTTTTTGTTTGCTTTCTGGCTTATGTTTTACTGTGTAGTACAGTGATTAAATTCTCAACCAATAATGTACTTATGAAAATAAAGAAGTACAAAGTTTTGATGGATATGGAAATTTTATGAACACTTCAACAGAAATGCAACCCACAATTTCTTTTTCCTGTGATTTATCAGAAGTCTCCAATCTTTTGCAACTAAAATTAGATAGTGGAAGAGAAGTGATCAGAGGAGATGGAATTATTTGTCATTCTGGCTGTTTCTACGCAGCTACAAAAAGTTGCTACTTTACAGAAGCTCAGCAGAGTAACACCTTCAGCAGGGGCCAGTGACTCAATATTGTGCTTTATAGCACCAGCTGTCTCTGAGAAATTGTGGAGACACTTAACCAGCCCTCCTCACAAACGCCGTGTGACATCAGCAGAAGGGCAGCTAGATTCACATTCCTGGAAGACACAGGAGTTACTAATCACATGAATCAGAAGCCCAACGAGACTCCAAGTTTATAGATCAATAAACTAAACCCAAGAGATCTGGGCTACAGCCTCACTATTTGCACTGGTAACAACCTCCCAAATGACCCTGATGTAGCCTCTTACGAGAAGGACTGGTATGGATGTTAACCATAAAACCAGTCAATCAACAAATATACTTAAATACTTATTATATATAAACTGTGTGCAAGGCATAGTGGGGAAGGTGAGGAAGTCTGAGGGAGTTCCTTCATCTTAATCCTCAAGAAGCTGAAACTTGATTTGGAAGACACAGACCAAAAGCAGACACGCAGCGTGATTTACGTGACCAAGGCATGGTGCTAAAGATTGAAGCTATAGATCCCTCTCTGAAAGTCAGGGTAATTGGGTAAAATTGACCTTGAACAACGGAGAGTCTTCATAGAGAGGAAAAGGAAGAGAAGGCATTTCTGGAAGGGCTGAAAATTACTCAGTGAAGAGAATTCCAACCAATTTTAGTAGAAACAGAGGCTTCACAAAACAGAGACTTCACACTGAGAATTGGTGGAATATAAGATATAAAAGGAAAGTTAGCAGGACCTGAAAAGATGAGTAAAATAATCTGTTATATCTTTGGACGGTTTCTCATCAGTATTAGAAACAAAACTTTATTCTTATAGCAAACGTTCTGTGATAGCACCTTCATTAAAAACCTGAAGTAAATTATAAGTATTTCAGGTATATAGATATAATATAAAAGAAAGCATGCAGTCACACATCACTTAACAATGGGGACACATTCTGAGAAATGCATCATTAGGCATTTCATCCTTGTTGTGTGAACATCCAAGAGAATACTCAACACCAACCTAGATGGTGTAGCCCACTACATGCCTAGGCTATATTGTATAGCATATTGCCCCTGAGCTACAGACCTCTGCAGCATGCACTGTACCAAATCCTGTAGGCAACTGTAACACAAGGGTAAGTATTTGTGTGTCTAAACATAGAGAAAGGCTACAGTAACAAAACACAGTACACAAGATAGAAAATTGCACACCAGTATAGGGCACTTACCATGGACGGAGCTTGCAAGACTGGAATTGCTCTAGGTGAGGCAGTGGGTGAGCGGCAAATGGACATGAAGGTATAAGACATTGTCATACACTGCCACACACTTAGAAACACTGTCCCCCAAACCACCCCCACGTCCTTCACACAGGGTCAGAAATAGAACATCAAAGCTGTCAATTCTGCTGCATGAACAGAGCTGTGGGTTGGACCATTTAGGGATATTGAGGAGAAACGGGCTGGATAAGGCACAGGTCACCCTCGTGTCCATCAGGAGGGACTGAAAGATGGCCTGAGAATCATGAGGCATAAGAAATCTAGATGGAGGCATAAAGGGACATGTGGGATTGTCACGTCAGTGTTGGCTGTTGCATGTTGGAGCAGAGGTCAGATTATAGAACCTTGTGGTATTTATCTGAAAAGAGAATGTTTGATATGTGAGAAGATATAGAATTGAGGATTCAATATTTTGATTTTGAAAATTTGTTTTTGTTTCCATTGATATAAAAAGATAAAACTGATCTATGCTTTACATCACTACAACCTGAAAATATTCCTCAAGTGCAGGTTCAGGCTGACTCCCCACTACCACAGAAAACTTACGGAGGTGACAGTAGCACTTAATACATGTTACGGTAGCTCTTGCAGACCTATGTCCTTGCAAAAGTTCTGAGGTCCTCTACAAAGAATTGAAGGCAATTTACTTTAAAAACTAGTGAGCTAGACCTTGTTGGGCCATAACCCCTCTGCCTGTGTACTGAAACATGCTGGTGGCTGGTCACCGGGGCTGTAACCTGTGTGTTCCAAATCAAAGTGCTGTGACTGAGAGGAAATCTATTTGCACACATATTGTTCCCTTTGGAGAAAAACAATCCTTCTGAACCCTGAACCACCTATCTTTCCATTTCTTACAGGAAATGTAGCTCCATTATAATCTTATGAGAGCACAGTTGTACATGTTCTTTGTTGTGGATGGAAATATTATGTGATGCATGACCATATATGGCAAGTGACATATAAGAAAATAATATGTATTTTGATGTACAAATGACTGCAGAAGAATACCTGATATATCTCAACGGCATCTATATATAGAACCACCATAAACAAATGTTATAAATTAAGTGTTTGGTCTTTGTGTCTTAGAACCCACATATATGACTGTTAGTGATGTAATTTTCAGAAACAATAATTCTTTGTTAAAGTTCTAAGAGAGTCTTCTTTCAAGATAAATGTTAGTGGCATATTGGAAAATTCATTATATATTGAAATGTATAAAACATTTCATGTTCCTATAAAAAAATAAGTTAGTTCCTAGATTTTTGACCAAATGGTGGAAATCATGCCAGATGACACGAAACTCTTCGTGGTACAGTCTGGGAGGTGTAGACCCAGAATCCTCAGTCATGCCAGTGGTGCTCTGTGAACTGTGGTGAAAAACAAACCTTCGCCCATGAAATTCCAAAACCCCCCTTAGGTTCAGTATCGCCCTCCCTGAGAAACTCGGACAGGATG
This sequence comes from Phyllostomus hastatus, assembly GCF_019186645.2. Taxonomy (NCBI): domain Eukaryota; kingdom Metazoa; phylum Chordata; class Mammalia; order Chiroptera; family Phyllostomidae; genus Phyllostomus; species Phyllostomus hastatus. Next base: position 26,699,595 of record NW_025333709.1, on the reverse strand, counting down.
ATCAGGAACTGTGACAATGTCTGGTACAGGAAAGGCGCTAAAGCCAGGGGTGCTGAATGAGGAACGTGTGTTCCTGGTAATAGAGAAATTATACAGTCACTGCAATAGTCCTGTTGGAAGGGGGCATAAACTTGAAATGTGAACATGGGGATATAAAAGAGAATACAACATATAAAAAATAAAGGTAGACTTAATAGAAATTAATGATTGATTTGATGTGAGGAATAAAGGAGAGGGAGAGCCAGAAAAGTTTTGTTTCTGTTCCTTTTTTTTTTTTGGAGCTGCAAATCACCATTGATTTTTTGGGTGACTGATCATTTTAGAGTAACAATTATATTTTTAGGTATTTTTAAAATTTATCATTGGGTTTCTCACCTTTAAACATTGTGCCTTTAATTAAAGTAATGGAGTGAACATAGATGATCAAGGAGATCACCAAGTGTCATGGGGGTGACACCTAGTGAAAGCTGATGGACACTGACCCCCACACCCTGCCACGGTAAAGGTCAGGCCATCCCACATCAGTGATGGGCAGCTGTTGCATTCATTGGGTGTCCTGGAGACACAGCAGCCTCTAATGAGCATGCCCTGAAGGCATCCTGCAGGCCGAAGTAATTTCTGCTTACGTATAATTACAACCAACTCTTTTCCACTTTGATTAACATTCAGCATTTGCAGGGGGAATCAAGCCGAAGAGAAAAAAAGGCAATACATAAGCAATCTAAACACCTCAAAAGTACCGTGTACCTTTTGGAAAATAATAGTATTATTGATTGAAAGAGGAAGTTATAACTCAGATTAGGTTCTTAAAAGAGCTCGATATTAAGAATGTTGATTTTAAGGCGATAGTTTATTTTAAAATAACTTTATAATTTAAAGCATAAAATCTTCTTTCAAAATTTGTGTCTCTGGGAATAAATAAAACCCCACGTGCATAGATGTGATATTTGCAATATTAACTAAAGTTTTTTCTATATTTAGCAGCCATGTTATGTTGTGGTATTTTGGAGGAAATGCGTGCTGGCTCTGTAGGAGAGTCACAATTTACAAAGCTTTTATAACTCATTGTAGTGTACCTAACTATTAACATGAATGGGGTCTGTAATTATCTTTAATATCTTTTCTAAACATGTAGATGTTTAAGATGTCATCTGATTGAATCAGGACATGTGATGCGTTCTAACCAATGAGCCATAAATGGAAGTGGCAGATATTTCATCTGGGCTTAGCCTCAGTTAGCAGTGTGAAGCATTCTAGGGCTTATATTTCCTTCTCACATATCAGTCCAGAAATGTACGAGATAAAGGCTGCTCCTTCAGCCAGGATCCTGAGTGACAGCCAGAGGAGCCCCTTTTCAGGGCATTATTCAGCACATAGAAGTATTTGGTGTTTTAGACCAATGCAACCAGAGAGTGGTTTTCCATGACAGTATCGTCCAGTCTGTCTGGACTCACACAGAGTGGATGAATGAACATCCAGGAGTCTCGTGGGTGCCTCCACTTGAAGTGAGGAGAGCCTGTGTGACAGGCTGTGGCCAAAACACATTGTGAGCAGCAGCAACCTGTGTCACTTCCATACAGAAGCTTTAAGAGCCCATGTGCGCCTCACAACTTTCTATCTACTGTGATGAACGCAGTTTTAAATAACTGGTTGCTCCCTCGCCCCAGATCTTGGGTTGAAAATGAAGCTGTACAGAACTGCCCATCAACTTTACATGGATGTGTGGTGCGATATTATGCCTGGGATTACCTAATACTGTGGCTTAACCTGGTCATCCGGGCGGCTTCTTCCTGGAGGCCCTCAGAGAGAATTTGTGCCATGTTTCTCTCCTAGTTCCTGGTGATTGCTGGCAATTCTTGGCATTCCGTGGATGCAACACCCCAATCTCAGTTTACCTCTTCACGTGGCCTTCTTCCCAAGCTAATTGTTTGCTTATAGCAGGCGTTAGCATACCAGGACTTCAGTTAAGCATAATTCCACCAATAGTAACTCTACTAAAGCAATTACTGAGCACAAGGACATCAAAAGCAAATTCTTATCAGGTGTCTTTTTCTCTCTCTTTCCCCCTTTCATTTCAATATTTCTGCTGCAGTTAGGGAAGAATGCACCCAAGTAAGGAAGGAAAATAAGGTTGCTAAGAGGAATTACCCTGTCAGATCCACAACTAATTTGTTTCATCTTTGCAGCTTGATGGTGAAAATGCGTAAGTTTAGCTAAGAAGAGATTGTGCGCAGCCTAAGTTTAGAGATCATGAACCTTTTAAAGTAAATACACAAAAATATACAGAAAGAGTAATACCTATCTCTATGACAGATACGTTGTATTTGTCCAATAAATACTTTGTCAAATGAATTAGCTACTTAGTTTTGGTGACAGAGATAAAGTTACTCCTGAGGTACTTCTCTACCACAGGAAAAGGAAATGAATCAGCATTCCTTTGATGTCCTTATCCCATTATTCTGTCCCGAGATGCCTGTAGCAAATGCTCCAATCTGCTTAGGGCCTGTAAACTACTGTTTCTCTACGTTTTTGAAAAACAGTTATATTCTCAATTTTCTGCTTTCCCATTTCCCACATGGCCTTTCCCCAATGTACACACTTTCTTGTAAACTCATGAAACCTACAAGTCTTTTTCCTGACAGCAGGCTATGAAAACAGCTTTGCACTTAAATTGGGAAGCTTGTTAGGTTAAAAATGTTGCATACTTACACCAAGAGATACAGCTGACAATGAAAACAGGTCCTGATTATGGCTACTGTAACACCATAAGGCTGCCAAGCCTCTGTCCAGTCTCATCTTGTACCACTCACTGACCTCCTAATTGAACAGCTTATAGTTCATGGCATACAGCTTGTAGTTCACAGCATACTCCTTAAAACTTCTCTCTTTTACTCATACCATCCTCCTGCCTTCTCTCCCCTAAGGTGTGTTAATTCTTTTTCTTTTAATTTTATTTATTTTTTTAAAGAGGGAAGGGAGGGAGAAAGAGAGAGAGAAACATCAATGTGCAGTTGCTGGGGGCTGTGGCCTGCAACCCAGGCATGTGCCCTGACTGGGAATCGAACCTGTGATGCTTTGGTTTGTAGCCCATGCTCAATTTACTGAGCTACGCCAGCCAGGGCAGGTGTGTTAATTCTTATTTGCCTCTCAGTCGTAACCTCTGATGTAGGAAGACTTCTCTGACTTTGCCAGGTTGGAGCAAATGGTCCTCCTCTGTATTTCCACAGCATCTCACACACATCCAGTCCCATTCTCTCTTAAACATCATCCTCTCAGAGAGATCTTCCTGAGGTCCCACCGTCCACCCAATCACGTTATTCCTGTCTCGTATCTTTATGTGTGGCCTTAGAAACACATACCACAATTACTTATACACACTGACTTGGTGTCTATCTCCCTTATTAAAAGGAAGGATTCAAGAGGAAACACTATTTTTCTCTTTAGTGTAGGATGGGTACTCAGTCCAGTCAGTAGTTATTGACACATGAATGGATGGTGGGTAAATTAATTTGAATGTGTCTGCTTAATTTCTAAAAAGAACAGTAGTTATATGAAGGGAAATGTGTACAAGTTTTGAATCTCCAGTACCCACAAGAGGGCTGGGAACACAATAGAGACACAATAGATATTAGGAAACAGTTGGATTTAAATGACACTCTAAGTCAAAAATCTCTTTCCTTGGTACAGTATGGGAAGGAGTTTGGCCTGTATTTAAACCCCATTAGACACTTCTGTTTTCACAATTATAAGCTTTCAAATATGTCTGACATTTTATTCTCTCTTATATGAGTTCAATAGCCATATTTTTCCTTTAGAGCAAGACAACAAGAACTAAAAGAGCCTAAACATGCTCAACCCTAAATTTGCATCTTGAAACTATAAATAGAAAACCATGCTAACTGTCAAACAGTTGTTTTTCTCAACAGCTTTTAAACATATGGGCATGATTCCCCAAATCCTCAAGGAAAGTGAAAGGGTATTCAAAGTTCAATAAGGCCCCTGTAGCTAATTAGAGATTTATATTTATTTTAATAAAGCATAGTAAGAAAGCATCCAACATCTAAATGTTTGTTGTCTTCTAAGAAACAAAATATGCATATCTTAAAGGAATGTCGTTTTTATGCAAGACAGGATCTTTTTAGAGCTTTTCAACTCATAGCCAAGTATTCTTTTGTTCTGTGTTGTAAGTGCAAATGCCTCTTCACATGGAAACTCTGTATTACATGTATTAACTTCATTATGTTGTTTTCCTCTGATTATTTTGAACCCATGGGAACGTAAGTGAAACACACAGAAGTTCCATAGGAGAAAGAAAACTCACACAAGCATGCTTTCCCTTTTCCACTCTCTGTCTCTTACACTTATAAACATATAGACATGCATATGACAATTTAGTTTTACCCAAAGTCTCTGCACTGGTAATCAAAATATGAACTTTTGGCTAATGTCTTGGTACCAGGGGCTAAGAAATGGTGGGAAGAACTTTGCAGGGCTCTAAGGAATGGAATAACAGGAAGATGTCCACCGTTGTTTTAGTGAAACCAAGAAAATTATTGAAAGAAAAGAATTATCAGTGAGAATAGTTAATAGAAAGAGACAGCATATTCTGAAGAAAGTGTTGGAAAATTCTAAGATACAAAAGATAAGAGCTCGTTACATATTATATTTCACATCATGAATCATGTCCAGGCACATTTTTCATCAAGTTCATCAGAGCTTTGAAATTTGATTCAGTGAGAAATATAATATATTCCAGTAACAAAATGTATAAAAGTCACGATCCAAATGTGAATGAACTCTCTCCTTTTTTCAAATTCTTGGGGTAAAACAAAAATGCTAAAATGCAATCGTTTTCCAGGTTAAATTCTAAACAATGGAACGTCCTCCCCAGATTGATCCTCCCCATTGTCCCAGCCTAGGAGTTTCAGCTGGAGGGCTTTTGGAACTCAGAGTCGCCAGTTTGGTCTCTGCCGCTGTAACCCATGTCTATTTCCCCGCATCCAATGTACTGCATCGCTGTTTATCTGGATTTGAACAGCAGCTATTAATTTCCAAGGAATATGTGTATCGCTTAGTTTACCTCTGCTGGTTGTTATCTGACAAACCAGTGTTTTGTTGGGTAATATTGGAAAGTAGGTGAATAACTGATAGTTGCTTCAGGTGCCTGCAAGAGCCCCTTCCGCAGCCTGTCCTCACTGCACACTCAAGACAACAGAATGCAATGCCTGGCAGCTGATTTCTAAAATAGGAGCTGGATCACGATACCTACGAGTGTGGCTCTGGATAATATAGCAATCTTAGGACACAATGAATATCCTTTTAAAGATAGAATAGCATAAATTATGACATAGGGTGAAGTATTTTTCCTGGGTTTGGGATCCTTATATGATATTTACATAGATCATTCTGCCTACTTACATTTATGAGCCTGCTTATAAATCCCAAGCATTCAGAAATTTAATATTCACTACTTCATCAATTTGTGAGTTGCCCAGAGGTCATCATAGGTCATTTGTCATTTTCCCAAGGTATGAATTGGAATCATAAAAGCAGAAAGGCTAATGAGAGGGGAAGAGACATTTGATACTTTGTGAGGCCAGCAAGGGGAACAACATGGCCCCTGACACAATCAGGACCATGGGACCTCATCAGGATAAGCAAGGGCCGTGAGGAAAGCGATCTTGATCACTCACCAAATTTGTTTGGGAAAGCTGGAGTGGATCCAACAGGCAACAAACAGGAGCCCAATGTTATACAGTACCTTGATGAGTCTCTCATTCAGGGCAGGTGAAGCCTAAAGGTTTTATATGGGCTGCTCCATTTGGAAAACATGGCAACCAGCATGTGGGAATGAGAGGCAAGGTCTGACTCCCATTTCTGTTGCAATAACTGTGGAGACTATCAATTCTACTGGACCCCCACTCAAATTACAATAGAATACTCACCAAGAACTGAGAATAAACCACTGTCATACAGAAAGAACCAGTAGCACATTCCAGAGCAGCTGGTAGCTCACTGGGCATGAGGAGACCCATCTAACTCCAGCTAACACCATGTAGGGTAACAGACCTGACCACCGGAGGAGGTGGAACACACACTCAGAACTGGTTCAGAAATGGAGCTGTGTGCACCTGCAGGCGGGAAGCATCGGTATCCTCAGTTGAATTGTGCTGAAGACGAGGGGGGCTGATACATCTCAAGAGAGCTTGTGACCATCAAAAAGTGATGTATTGTCACCACAATTAGAACTTCCAGAAGCATAATATGTAAGGTCAGTTATAGATAGAAATGTAAAAATATTAAGGAAATATGCCACACAGTTAGGGAGCACCTTTTCTGATTATTGCATCCTGTACAATGGTTTATTTATTTATGTAGTTTCATTATTTGCTATACTTTCCCTTTCTCTCACAAGTCAACCTTTTTAGAATGTCCTTGACATCCTGGAAGTTTGTTTTTCTATGCGAACTTTAGAACCCATTTACCTGATTTTATTTAGGCCGTGCTAAATATATAGATTAAGAATTAATGATGTAACATTAAATCTTCCTATGAAAATTAGTTTATTCAAAACTCTTCTCTGTCTCCTTTGCAGTTTAAGTTTCATTCACATAGATCTTTCACATTTGTTGTTAAGCTTATTCCCAGGCCTTTATTATTTTGTTTCTTTTGCTTTTTTCTTATATTTTGAATGAATGGTTAACTATTGAAAGTCTTTTAATCATTTATGTACTTACAGACTAGAGTAATTTGCTATAATTTGTGGATAGTGTCTGAGGATGGAAGCATAAGAAGTAAGTTTGGAAAGGTAAGCTAAAGCAAATCATGAATGATTTGGAAGCTTGGATTTCATCTGTAACCCTGTAAGTCATGGAAAGCCTTGAAACTGCTTTAAATAGAAGAATTGCATGTTCATATTTGTATTTTAGAAAACTGTAGCAGTGCCAGTGTGAAGAATGGTTTATTGAGACAAGAATTAAAATGGGAAGACTTCAAAGATGTGTGTTATCAGTGAGAAATGAGAAAAAGCCTGATAAGGTAGTGAGATTCGGGACTGAGAAAGGGGACAAGCTTTGTTTCCTCAAAAATCAACAAGCCCTTGTCCCAGATTGAATGGGGCTGTCGGGGAGGAAGAGAAAAGTGCTTGTCAGTGAATGATGGAATGAACTGGAATAGACTAGGGTTTCTACAAATTCCAAGAAGGAAGATATCAGATATGACCAAAAATATGACAGACATGAGAAAGAAGACTTGAATTATCAATAAAACATTTAGGTGGCCTCCAGTTATACACCATTAGTCGTGCCTGTGTGTAAACACCAGACTACAGCAAACCGAGGAGCAGAGGATGGCAGGGAAAGAGCAAAACAATGTACAGAGCCATAGATACATGATTTGTGGTCATAGGAGGACAGAAACAACAGACTGACATCTTAGGGGTTACCAAGTCCAAGGAAATAAGACCTTTTTTGTTTTTGCTTTTGTAGAGCACGATACTCAGAGTGCATGCAGAGTAAAAAGAGAATGTGTTCTGAGGTCAAGAGCAAGCCAAATCCTGGAGGAATGGCGAGGTTGATATTACAAACTTAGGTAGAGGCAGAAACGATGGGTTCTACAATTGGTTGTGGTTTCCAAAAATAATAGAATACAGATAAAATCTGGAATAAAATGAAGTTAATTTACTCATGGTGTATAAGACTTTAAACATATTTCTCCTAAATATCATAATAAACTAAAATCATGATTCTTGTTTAAAAATATTAGTTATGAATTGATTATTCACAACTTCATAGGAAAATTATTATCTACTGTTTCCTTTTCTTCACCAAATAGAATAAACAAAAAAAAAAGGCAAGATCAGGAATTCACATGCCACAGTTGTAATCTCCATTCATGTTAGACTATGGTTTTAACATTTAACACGGGTTCATTTATATAGATATAGTTGTAGATATAGAGATATAGATGATATAAATAGTGAATGATAGCAAAGGAAAACATTCATTAAAACCCCATATTTGTATCTTTTTATTTCTCTTTTCTCCTTTCTTTTATTTTATATTGTTATTTAAGTATAGTTGTCTCTATTTTTCCATACTTATCTACCCAACAAAGCAATGGCAATTAAGTTTAATATTGGTTAAAATATATTTGTGATAAAGGCTATGTTCTTAAACCTCTAATTATGTTTTACTGTTGTGGGATACAGAGCATGGACGTAGCCACTCAAGCCATCTGTCTTTCATACATATTTTGGGGCTCTTTATTGTTGATGTTCTTGTTCTTGTTGCTTAAGAAATATTCTCAGACCTTGCTACTCAATGTGTGCTCCATGGAGCTGAAGTATCATCTGGAAACCTCAGTCTCCACCCAAGACCTGCAGATTCAGAATCTGTATTTTAACGAGATCTGCAGGTGGTTTATATGCCATATGCCCCTTAAAGCTGAGCGGCACTGATCAAAAATAAAACATTCATTATTAAGGGTAATACAGTAGGCACATATGGGAAAATAGAAGGAAAACCATCCATGGTTCTCTTCACATAGATTTAGTAAGATTTACGGCATCTAAAATTATCATCTTGATGTGATATTGTTAAATAACCATGTAATAGTTCAGTTGTGATTTTATAAGCTTTGAAATAGGAAATTGCATTACTCAGTTTTAACATCACACTGAGTATAAATTCCAGAAAACATACCTCACCCCTTTGTGGACATTGCACTTTGAAATACAATTTGTCATTGTTATCACACTGTATATATTCAATTCTACCTTTAGAAATCCAATATACCTATAATCAAACATTAGAAAATAGGGGTGTTTTAAGCCAAGAAATAGAGGTGATGCATTAACATGTGAGACCTGTGGTGAGTGAGGATCTAGTCAAGAGTATCACACGATCTTTCATTTGCACGATGTCTAATTTATACAAGTGTCTCGAGTTTGTTAGAACAAGGCATTAATTTTCCTGTCTCAGCTCTACAAATTCTGCAATATTAAAAAGGTGAAAAATGACCTCTGCTAAAAATAATTTGAGAACTGTATTAATCACGTTTTATAAATAACAAATAATGTCAAAATCTCAGTGACTTACAATAAACAGACATCCTCATGCTCCCTGGTGCGCAGGTTGGCTTGAGTTCCATCGATCTAAGCTGGGATCGGCTGGGTCAGGTGAAACTCCAGGCTTCCTCTCAGGCTCAGGTCCCCTCCATGTATTTTCATTCTGGGACCCAGGTGGAAACAGCTATTGCTGAATTCTTTTGTTCATGGGTCACAGGAGCATGAAAGTTTATGAGGAAACACAGAATGCTCCTGCAGGCTTCTGTATTTCCTTCCACATTCCATTGATTAAAGCAAGTCATTTCACCCATCCCCTAACCAATGGAGCAGGAAAATGTACCCCACCCACAGGAAAAGGCACCCACGTGGATGCCTAACTTCAGTGCATGAGGAAGGGATCCCATCTCAGCTAGAACAATTAGCTTCAGACTTTTAGTATTTTTGACATGGCTTATGTGCCTTGCTTGACTACAAGCTTTTCTTAAAGCAAGATAAAAATGTATGTATTTAGTTCCAATCTTCTCTAACCCTTTCAAAAAGTAGGAATTAAATATGTTTTGCTGAATACGTTTGAGAAACAAATTTGAAAGAAATATAGATTGGTGAAGTCTTTAAATAACTAAGTTTAGAACATTAGGTTTACAACTTCCATGTTTAATCTTTAAGCTAAATAATCATCAGTTCAAAGTACAGTTCAAAGTGGAACTGTACTTCCCATTTTTCTTTCATTTTAATGTTCTCCATATGCATGCCGAGTGTTTTTCCTTAATGATATTTATTATTTTGATAATGTGTATAAATCTACCCACCTGTATAAATGGGCAAATTATAACCACAACTTCTTTACATCTCATAGAGGTGTGGGATGAAACAATATAAGTAAAGAATTTAGTGTTTTGCATTGTACATAATAAATGCTAACAAATATCAATCCTCCCTCCTGTTGGAAAGACAGATGACTTAAGTGGCTATGTCTATACTCTGTATTCCACAACATTAAGAAAAAAACAAAGTCTACATTTTGGTTTTACTTAATAATCTTTTCCTTGGAATGGTAATGTATTTCTTCACTAAAATTCTGGTATTATTTCTGACCCCCTTGTGTATAGTCATTATATTTTCAAATGGGAAAACCCTTTACCTAATTTAAACATATCATTTTACAGATGAAGAATTCATTACAGAAAATGACTGGGTATTGTTTAAAGTTATTCAGAAGGTAAGCATCAGGATTAGGACTGGAATTCAGGCCCTCAAGCCACCAGTTCTGTGTGTCCTTCCTCCTAGGCTGTGTGGGCGGAGCCTGTATGTTGTCACTGTGTCTCCCCAAGCTCGAACCCAAGATGCCGAAGGGGTATGCCTAATTCTCTAGTGCTTTCATTTCCCATCCCCCAAATGCAAACCCAATAAAAACACACCCATTCTAGACCCCATTCTTTTGGGGTGGCACCTTTTTAATGGGTTCTGCTCTAGCATTCTTGTAGGGCAGTGAATGAATCTGAGTGTTTTTTTTACTAAGGTCTTCATATGTGTTGATGGCTTTTTCTCATCAACCCACAGGTATAGACCAATGAAAAGAACTGAAGAACAAAGATGGATCTTTATCAGCGTTCCGTCCCAAGCCAGAGCAGAGCAGGGGTCATTTGACAGCACAGTGCCTGCCTACCTTGTGTTCGCCTTAATCATGGAGACACATTATGGAAAATTGTGCTTGTTAGCACAGCAATGTAAGAAATTGGAGGTTATTTGGGGTTAATTTTTTTTATCCTTCTCTAACTAAATGGAAATAAATAGACTTTTGCATTAATTACCTGGTACATCTGTTTGGCATATATTCTCAAAGTCGTTTCTCTTAATACTAGTTCCACTTGAGCATGCATTTGCCCCAAGGGGCTATAATCATAAACTGCCTATCTCTAACTTAATATTTTAAAATTACAGGTACTTCCTCGTTCTCCTGATGTTCACGTGATTCCTTCTTTCAGATCATCCATACTACTGAATACGTGTTCACTTTCTAAGAATGATCGATCAAAAATAAAATATTGCATATGTGATTGTAATTTAACTTAAAGAAATCTAAGAGTAAAGTCTATTTAATCCTGTCTTAGTTTTGGTTAATAAAAATAGATTTTTAAATGCTTAAAATTTTTATCAGAATTGATGTACTGGGGAAAATTCAATAATAGAATATTGTCTTCATATAAAATTTATAGAATCACAATTATTTGTATAACATAAACTCCAACAATATTTATTATTTTTAGATGACAGAAACATTTAAATAGTTCTACCAGTCTCTTTGAACTGAAGATCACTTTGCTGCTTTGGCAATGATTATAACAGAACAGTGAGAACAAAAAAATTAGGAAGTCTGAGTTTTGTGGTACACAGTTTTTTACCTAGTTTTATACATCATATATTTCAGGAAGCAGCATTGCTTTCTTTCACCTTTTCTCTGTATGATTATAGCTAATAAAATCTGAATAAAAGTGGTCTGTTATTTCCTTGTATAGAGGTTTCGTGTGGAGAGATTGGGTATTTAGCAGCACATTTTGGTTTTAATTTTAACTTCTTACCTAATATGGTATGTGTCATTCAGCACTCCTTCCTACTCGCCATATACACAACAGAATCACCACTGTGCCCCCATGGGCAATGTGCCCCCACGGGCAATGCGCCGTACAACTGACAGGACTCCCGGTGGGGGCCTGTGTGCATGTTTCATACATCACGTTGATATCAAACAGGGAGTATGCAAAGAAATGAATTAATCGAAGCAAAACACAAGGCTTGTGTGCATGTGTGCGTGGGTGTGGTGGACTAGAAAATTTTATAACTACTGAAAGAAAAGAAGCTGAAAAGAAGCAGAGTGGTTTAAAACAATTTTGTTGGCTAAATGCTTTCCTGTGGGAGGGGGAAAAGGCAAGAATGAAGGCAAAGCCTGTCATGCTTGTCCCATTACTAGCTTGGGCCTTCGGAATAAAGCTAAAATTCTTTACCGAGATTCAAAATGCAATTAACCCACTAAGCAGCTCTAATCACAATAAACAATGCCCCCCCTGGGCTCCTTCTTTAGACGTTAGTGCACTTTAGTCTGCAGGTAAACTGCATGTTGGTCCTGATGACCTCTTCTGCCCATTTTTAGTGGATTCCTCCCTTAATCTATGCATGCTGACTTGATTCTGACCCAAAGGGGTCCCACATCTTCATGTATGACCCCTTCTCTTTTTCCCACAGAAATCAAATGAAACAAACATTTTGCTCAACTATGGTGTACACTCCCCCCCCCCCACACACACACACAGTGACCACAATCCCACAGCCCCCCACCATTTCCCTGGGCCACCTCACATGACCTCCAGTTTTTCTGCCTCTGTGTTGTAGACTCTGCTTTTGTCTCAGCCACATTCCAGCCACATGCTCACCTTTATACTTCTTGGGAAGGCACCCCACCTTTCCAGTTTCCATTCCCCAGCTGTCCTGAGGTTTGATGCCTATTTTTATCATATTGTGCCTTCTCCCAGTATAACCTCCTGCCTTTCTTCACCCAAATATCCCACTAGATGCAGTTGTGTCTGATGACCCCTCAGCAACATATGCTCTCTTGCTTTCCTTTGTTCACATTATTTCTTCTTCTTTGGGAAAGAGGGAGGGAGGGAGGGAGGGAGGGAGGGAGGGAATCTCTGACCTCCCACCTCCAGACACAGACACACATAGCCACACTGTTCTCCACCAGGGAAGATCTTGTTCAAACTACAAATGTGGTCTCTTAATTAGACCATCTGCCCCTATTATACCCCTAAATCCTCCTTTATGTTTTTTCAGTATTTTCTTTCTGCTATTAACATCATACATATTAAGCACATATCCATTTCAAAATTTCTAATTTCTTTGTTATAAATAAGCAATTTGATACTGTTGAAATGAGTGATTGATTGGACCCTGTCGTTCAGCAAAGTTTGAACTTTATCCCCTATTTTCTATGTATAAATAGTCCCCACATTTTTAATGTAGTGCTTTAGACCAAATTTTAAAGTTAATACAGACTAAGTTGTAATTTTTATATCCTTTTCAATACTAAGTCCTATTATTCTCAGTTGTTTTCTCCTTTAGAGCTTCAAAATGAAAAACGTTTTGGCCTTTCTTTTACCTTCTAATAGTTTTAAAATCCTAGCATCTGTATATGTTTCTTCAGAGTTCTAGGTAAAGTCCTAAGTTGAGGATTTATCTTCACTACATGTCGGGGCTATAATGACTATTTAATTCCTGTCTCTTAGCTAGCAAGGAAAATACAGGTGAGATTAAAGGAAGAAGGAGAGAAATCATTTCTCTTTTCCTTTATTTATTATCAGGTTCTTATATTTAATCCTGAATGTTTCTTTAAGTGTTTTCACTTTTGTTTCCTCCTCTTATTCTGAATCAATCAAGTGTGCTGCACCTCTTTCCTGCAGGAACTCTTTGCTCAAGTTTTACAGCCTTAGATCTAAAACCTCACACTTCACTTATTCTTGGTATTTTGAAATTCTAACCTCATGCTCAGTCTCCAATTTTTGGACTATTTTGTTTTTGAAGTATATATATCCATTATATAACATTTTATATTTACTTACTTGATATCTTGATATTAACTCATCTCTACCCTTCTACTGTAGGTCACTTTATTGTACACAACCTAAGTCTGCTTTGGCTGCATAGGGTACCTCCTTTGGACAGTGTCCTGCATGAGAAATACTCTTAACCAATTCCTAATCTCTCTGTTCATCAGAACCAGCCAGTTCTCCAAGATTTCTTCTGCATGAACAAAGCAAGAAGATAATAATAAGCAGGTTGTGCTCTTGTACCACACTTACCAAGGAAGTGTTACCCCAAACCTGTTTTCCATTTATGCCCCAACTCAAAAGGGATGGCTTTCCAATTTCCTTTACTTTTCACCTCTTCCATAGGTCCCCTCACCTTCCTAACCTGAAACTACAGATCTCCAAATATAACTCCAAATGAATCCCTCATCTGAGCAAATTATCTGTTTTGCATAAAATATTTATCCTATCAACATTTTTGTGATGAGCAAGATGATGCTTGTACATTCCCTCATTTTATAAGACTGAGCTTTTCTATACAGAGAACTAATATTTGGGACAAACTTCAACCCCAAATTTACTGTGTTTCAGAAGGTCACAGGTAAAAATTTCATATATCTGTAATTCCAAATTCTGACTTCTGTGTAAGAACATCAATACATCCTGAATGTATTCCAACTGATTCAGGAAGTTCCTAAGAATGGCAATTCAAAAATCAATGTACAAATTGCATCTAAGAAATCCTCCACTAACAGGAAAGATGACTCCCAGCTGGCTCACTCCCCAAAGGGCAGGTTTGATGTCAATTACAGCACAGTGGGCCAGGTGTTTGTCGAGGTGTTGTTGCCACCCAGTGAAGTTTGCACGGATGCCACTCCAGTCACAGCTTCCTGGGGCACTGTGCCCATCAGAAAATGCTTTTCTTATGTGAATTCCTCTCCTTGGACACTCCAACTCAGACAAGATGCAGTGTTACTGCAGTGTTGTCTCAGTAACATGAGCATACTCTGAACTTGACAATTAAGTTTGTTCCCCTTCAGTACGTGTCATTATGACATTGAAATGTGTCTTGAACTTACTGAACTAGTTTCCCTGAAGTCTTAGAAATGACATCAACAACAGGAACAACGGGTGGTGAACTATTCTTGTAGGTTTTCTTCTGACACTGGTCCAGATTTTTCCTCTCCCTCATTTACAAGACAGACACACATCTTCCTGAGCCTCCAGGATGGTTACTAGGGCACCTTGCCATTTGTAAGACATTTGGCTTCAGTGTTTTAATACCTGAGCAAATGTTCAATGTGAACCAACACTTTTATTTCCCTTAGGGGAGTTTTATCCTTTAAAGTGTTTCTAGTTTTCATTTTAGAATAACAAAACAATTTTCATTACATAATTCAGCTTGAAAATGAACAAGATAATGCATGCTAAAGTGTAGACCTAGATTTATCCTTGAAGTTCTTAAATCTGTTGCATAAAACTATTAAGTTATATTTCTACTCTGACAAAGAAGAAAACATTTAATTTCTCTTTCAGCAGAATAGAAGCAAACTAGATATGTATTTTCTTCCATATTAATATAAAATGATGTTTTTAGAAATATATTTGTTTTTCTTAGAATAAATTATTCCAGGTCAATTTTAAAAGAGTGTTCTAGGGCCAAAATTACAATTTATATCAAACACAATAAAAATGAAAATAGTTCATATGTGAATAAACTTTTATAATTTTGTTTACTTATTCAATGTTAAAACACATTCTAAAAACATAACAATAAAATTTGGAAAGGAAACAGATAATAAGTTTGACATTTACTCAAATATAAATTAAGTCAAGATTATTTAATACATTTTTGGAATCTTTTCACTCTTATTTTATTTAACTTCAGACAAATTCTGATAATAAAGGATTCTCTTTTAAGTCAGTCAGTGATTAGCCAACTTCTCTTTCCACACCCAAATCTCACCTTGCTGGAAAAAAGTGATCAAAGGGATTTGCATAAGAATACATTGCTCACTATTATTATTCTAATATGCACATTGCACATGCTACTTCATTCTGCCTAAGAACAACTCTTGAAGATATTTTTTTTGTATTGGTAGTATATGATCAACTTATCCTATTAAGATACTTATTTCATTGAAATGAGATGAAGAAGCAAGAAGCATCATGTGAGTTCTTTTAGAATTAAAGTTCCTGAGAAGGCACACAGGTAAGCCTTTTAAATACTGCCATATCACAAAAGACAACATGGTCTAGTTTGTAATAACATGTGTGCATTGCAGCTGGTATAATGCAGACAATGAGAAGCTGCCTGGCACACAGCAATCACCCGACAGACAATATTGCTATCACCTTCACTACCTTCAATATCATAATTAGGTATTTTTATCACAGGCAAGATGGAAGAAATATTTTTCTAAAAGTGTGAGACACAAGAAAGTATTCAAACATAATTTGAAAATGTTTATTTACAATAAGGAGGATGAAAACAGTTTAATTACATAGAAAACTTTAGAGTATGTTTGAACAAAGAGGTTATTGCAAAAAAATTCATTATATTCAACATTTGAAGTGGTATTGTGTCTGAAAAAATCTTCTTTTATTAAGATAATATGCATTTTTATATGTGGAGGTAACTCTCCTCTATGTGAGCATATAAGAAATGTCATTGATACAGTGGTAACTTTTTTAATATTATAGATATCTCCCAAAGGAAAACAACCATTTTTTCAAGTTATTGGAAACTTGATAAATAAAAAGACCTTCAGTAAAGCAATCATCTTCTCAAAATTTATCATAATTTTAGAGCATAAAGCTTAGTTATAAGACATCATACATTGCTTATAGATATACTCAGTATGCATTAAATGACTACATTTTTATGAACAAAGATTATACTTCTATTCATAAGTTTATATTCAAAGTTATTCACAGTTACTTGTTTTTCTTTTCTTCTGTAATTTTTCCACATCCACTTTTAGACATTAGTACAAAATACTTTTGGAATGCAATATTCACTCAAAAATCTATTTTACCAACTTCATTGAGTACAATTTAATATCCAGCTTCAATTGTTATTTAAATCATGATGTTTAGAAGTTATTATTAGCCATTGCAACTATATATTTAATATTTATTTGGAAGTCAAAAGGTATTTACTGATTTTAAATGCCACTTATTTAATCATAAATTACTCATGAATGTCACATCTGAGTAGGCTCTTAAACTTTTAGGAACACAGGTGTTAGCAGGTAGGTAATTTGCTTCACTTTGTTCTGAAGATATAAGTTGGTTGTGTCTTTTTACTCTTATTGATTCATCACACAAGTATAGAAAGCCACTGTTGAAGAAAGCCAAGTCAAAAAACTATCAAATATATGATAACTGACCGTCCACACAATATCATTTTCTATCAAATTTTATTTATCATGAAAGCAGTTTTAAGTCACATACTGGAAAAAGTCACCTAATAAAATATACCATTTTTAACAGCATTGATTTTGATCCATTTTTGTTTCTGTTATTTCCAATAAGGTTTGGTTACTCGTTTCCACCCCCATTTGTTTACTGTGAAATGATGAACAGACTGACTCCGATCAAAGTGCCAGGTGAAGCAATTCTAGTCAGCAGTCCCTCTGACTCTCGTTTAGGACTGTCAGCTGGAATTTGAGCAGCATTTATACAAAAAGTTCAAAATACATTTATCAACATAATCAAACATTAAATTCAAGATTTTATTTAAAGGCCTAATTTAATATTATGTTTCTCAGATTTTATTTCATTAAAAGTATTTATCAAAACAGTATATTATCTAATTACATGGAATGGGTTATACCTACCTTCCATCTATAAGCCAATAATTGAATCATCCTGACCTTTCACGGGCATGGAAGCGTATTTTAAAGCTGTGATTAAAGGACAAGATCCATCTCTTTTTTAGGACTTTGTATTTAATGGGAATGAGATAGTAGACATCTGATGTATATGGGGAATTGAAATCAGAATTTAAGCAAATTTATACTATTGAAAGGTGAATTGCCACATTTAATTAACCTTAAATATCATAATCTCAAAATCCTATGTATTTTATAGCTTTTTATAATTTACAAAATGCTTTAACATATTTGCTTCATTTCAACCTCACAACATTTCTATGAGAAAAGTAATACATTGGTTCAGCCACATTCTGCAAAGAAGAAAAATATTAGCATGTCACAAGCTCACTACTACCATGTTGAACCCTAAATTACCACATTGTGTTGTATGAAAGGGTGGGTGCCTCACTGGAAATGGGAAAGAAGTTGTCGAGGACTGCAGGGGAGCAGCAGCTGTAGTGCAGCTATGTGAAACAGTGTGTGTTGCTCTGGCAACTGGGGCAATGTCATGACTCAGCAGAAAGAAATGTGTAGGGCACGGACAGTGGGTTCCGGAAATAATTGATTGGACGGAGGGACACGGCCTCCCATCTACTTTCACCATGCAGGGGATTCTGGGGGCCTTCTTTAAAAAGTGGAGAGAATGGAAATGCCACTCTCCTTGAACTCCCCTCCCCTTGCTGGTCTGCCCAGCCCCTGGGGACTTGAGTTCCTGGACCAGCAAGCACTGGAGACTGTGTGGTCTGGAGAGATTCCTGGAACCCCTACGGGAACATTCCAGAGCCTGTCTGGCCAGGAGGACAGCAGGTATAGGGAAGAAGGGAAGGAGGCCCTGGCCAACCAGCCTCGAAGGCCATGTGGCAGGGCAGCAAGCCCCATGCTACTCACCCACACCATAAGCCACAGCAGCGTTGGTGCCTGCAGTGAGCGTGGCACAGGCCTAGCTGACCAGCAGCACAACTGCACCAGCAAGCCTGCACTGAAGCAATGGGGAGCAAGTGATGGACTGGTGGGCAGAAGCCAAGGGAGGAGAAGTACGCTAGTGAAACTTCAGCCAGCATTCACTGACTTCAAAGGATGCCCGGAGCAGACGGTGACCAGAAGCATGCTGCAGCCACCTGCATTTTCCCAAGGACAGTGCTTTTAAATGGGAAAAGGAATTCTGGGTGCAGCCTAGGACTGATCTGGCCTAGCAGAGGGTGGTAGTGTTATTTTTCTTTGGATATTTTAGAATAAATGGGCTTTGAGGCAGAAACCTGTTTTTATTTCAAATTGTATGATGGCTAAACAAAAGATTCCTTTTCCTCTCCTTTCTACCAAACTGATTCTCCAGAGTTTTGCCTGTTTGGCAGAGAGCGGTAGGACCCCCACTGGCTGGGTCAGTAACATCTTCAAGACCACAGACACGTTCACTTGCACAGATGCATTCTGCTATGCATCTAATGGTATGCACAGCAAGAAAAAACCAAAACACTTTATAAGTAAAGAAATCTTTAAAATTGCTTATAAGGATGTCATTAGGAGTTTAAAGTTTAAATGTCAATTAGTGTTTTATTATTAAATGAAAACCTGCATATACTTCACCTCTTGCATATATAATTACAAGTGTGTAAAACATTGTTTAAAATACAAAATGAGTTTCTCATCTTGGTCTCTATTACCATGAAACTATTCTTAGAAGGAAGCTTCCACTGGTTTTGCAAAGAGTTCTGAGTTTCTGGTTTTCAATCAACTTCAGAAGCTTCAGAGAAGGGGGAGCTTCTGTTTCTTCAGGTTTGAAAATCTAATATCCACTTGACTGGGATTTAAAAAGTTATACCTATACTTATTTTTTTTCCTCAGACAAGTAAAAACTGAGATCTGTGGGTGTTTGCTTTTTCATGGAGTCTGAGTTAGTGAATGTGTTATATGTATATGCCCATATAAAATGTTTCTTCCATAACAAGGTATGCATTTCAAAAAGTTTATAACTCATCCTAAGTATTCTTGCACTATTATTACTCAAGAATTTATGTCCAGTCAATGTCTGCTTTCATTAACAGAAAAGAAAAATGAAAAAAAATTGCTCTCCCTCCTCTTCACCCTGAAATGTGCACACAAGGAAATATCAAGGTGAGGTCTTATTTCTCTGTCAACATTGACCAATTCAATATGGAAGCACAAATACCAATTTTAACTAATTGTCTAATAAAATCCTCAGGCAGAACCTAATTAGCTACATTTTAAAAACCCAAAGGAAACCAGCACTTAGCTGCAGAATATTATGTAGTCTATTTCTCCTTAGAGTGACTAAGTTAAAAGCTGCAGCTCCAAGTGATTCTGGACACCTACCAAAACTGTGGCTCTTTGTTAGGTCATTTTCCACACAATACCCTTCTTCTGAACTCAAGGAGATAAATATGCACACATGCACACACAGACATCACAAATATTTTAATTCAACCTAGAATCTCCTCACCTCACAAAAAATTACCTAAGCTACTTTGCGTTTATCCTCCGGATATCTCTGCAGGGCTCTCTAACAAGGCCATAGCAACCATTACTCATTGGCAGCTGGAGTGGCTTACATCACCCTTCGATATGTGCTTTCTTAGAGAATGTTTGTGTCCAAATGAATGAGTTTAATGGTGAAAATTATACACATCAAGGCCCTTTGATAGTGAATCCCTTAGGAAAAAGTTCTATGACATTTCTCACTCATAGGACTATAGAAGAGCCTCAAAAATGTTTTTGCCTACCTTACCTTATTTTAACAATAAGGAAACTGAAGTTCAGTAAAATTTAATGCATTTTCAAACATACAATATAATCTGTTTTTAGTTATTGAATGACATAGAATATGACCTTACCTTGACCTTTACCTACATGGGTTACATGTCAATTGACCTACATCATAAATGTTAAATTGTCCACTGGAAAAGTTCAACCGCCCCCTGCACGTCATACAAAGTGCGTTACATATTATCCCCAAATGATTTTACCAGCCACATCTCTCATCCCTGGGTAACAACCAAACGTGTCTGTATGCCCATGGAGGATGCGCTCACATTTTATAGACACAGCAGACTCTTCTCCTGCATATGTTTTCACAGTCTTCTCCTCTATTTAAAACACTGTATCTGGGCATTTCTACACTTCACCTCCTCTGAAGGCTCTGTGCTTGTTTTCCATGCTGCTCCCATCAAGCCTGGGGCAAATCTCTGTTACAGCATAAATCACATTGTATCATGATAAGCCACTTGCTTGTTTATCCCAGGGATTCTGCTTGGCACATAGTAGGCCCTCATTAATGCCTGTAGAGCCAATAAAGGAATGAAATGAAGAGTAAACTCCATGTGTTTGCAATTCAACTCTGGAAAGCTTCCTGCACTACACTGTCCTGATTCGGTTCATCCTAAAATCCTACCTCTTGGTTTCTGGGTGTCCTCCCTGTGCCAGTCAGTACTGTGAACGAGGCCCATCAGCTTCAATTTAAACTTCCATTTAACTCAAATGGCATGAATCCAAGCCTTCATTCACTTCCATTGGAAAATTTTGTTTCTGTTAAATTGCTCTATTCATTTATTCGTTATTCTGTGCACACTTCAGTTCCTACTAAGCTCATTTGAGACAGGAGCAGCTGTCTCAGTGGCACTTTCTGGTCCAGTCTCATTTCACTGCTCCACACACACACACAGCTTTAAAGAGCTACTGGATGCGCTTTCCAGACAAACCAGTTTGGCTCTTCATCCCCTGCTCCAATAGTGTGTTTGTTTGCTTGCTTGTTTGTTTGTTTGCTTGTTTTGCATATTCAGTAGTGTGGTGTAAAAATATCCTAATTACAGACTGCATTCTTTTCCTATGGACTACATTTACTCAACCATCCCAAGTTTCATTACTTAGATTTACTGTTTGTAACTTCAAAAGAACAAATCGCTAAAGTGAGTGTTAACTAAGTATGTAATAACTTGCACTGTTACCATAAACAAGAACAAATATCCATTAATTCCAATGATAAGATAAAAGCAGGTAATCAAGTCCCCTTGAAGATTCTGATGGAATTACAAAATTTTTCTGGGGAAGGATATCTCTATGCATTATTTTTTAAAAAACAAAAAAATTAAAAATTAAAATAAATAAAAAACCAGATATGTTCCAACTGTGTCCTTGACACTTCATCCAGTTCATAACTCCCCTATTCCAGGAAACTTAAAAAAAAATAAAGGCAATAGAACAAGCCAGATAAGATGGAAACATGAAGAAGTTAACAGCCAGAGCCAATTTTCTAGCAGAAACCAGAACTAAAAAAAATTCAGTGGACATATGGCTCGCAGACATATGGCACATCATTTTCACTAGACAGCTTAGATAAAGGAAAGAAGGATTGCTTCCATTCTCCAGTCTCAGGACACTGTCCCTCTAATTGCAATGAAATATACACATGTGGGAGTAAGAAATTTGAATTATTTATTTTTTTAACTATTTGTAGTGAAAATAGTTTGGGGTGACAGATTTGATAGTTCTTTCCTCAAACTCTATTCATTTCAGATGTGAGGAGTATTTTATCCTGAACTTGGCAAAGATAAAGGAGCACCTTGAACTTCCTCTTGGGGACCCAGGCTGCAAGTGGTTGCTTCTCTGAGGCATCATTTCAAGGTCTTCTAATCGGCAAGGGAGGTCTAGCTTTATGGGTTACCAATAGTTCTTCCCATCTGGAGTTATGCAAAAATAATGTATTGGATCAGGTGTAAATTGGCACTTTCTCCTTTTGATCAGAAATCACAGAATGTATTGAGATTTGAGGCTAGTCTAAAAATAATGACATTGTCATCATGAAAACAACTGCTTCCCATTATCCACATGTAATAAGTAAATAAAGCAATCGTCCTCACCATAGTAGCATGAATTCTCACCAAACAAAAATGTTTCTGAGCCTATAATCAGGCTCTGCAAACTGTTAGGTCTCCATGGCCTTTTGTACCCAGAAATTCAGCCTGGTGGTATCACTGAGGAGAAACTGCAACAAGCTTGTTGAGAGTAGCAATTTCATCCCAATCAAATGACTAAAGAAATTGAAACAGAGTTTCATTGCCCCTCCTCCCCAAAAACACAGTGAATTCACCCTTGATTTTCTGCCTTTGTTTTCCTCTATCACCTTCACTATCTAAGGTTCACCTGGACTTCAAAGCATAAGAATAGTTCCATTTTTGTAGTGGAACTATAACATTTCTGTGAAATGGTTTCCTTTCGAAACACTTGTGGACGCTTCAGTCTTCTTTCAATTATTCATGCTTTTTACAGCTCTCCTACTTTCCTAGATATGTGTCAAACTGTCTCATTCCCCGTTATATGCACAGTACTCAGAACAGAGTCCTACACACAGTAAATAATTATAAATAACATTTTTGACAATTCTGTTTTGAGGCAATATTGCCTGATAGTTAACAGCAAAGCTCTGAAATCTTCTTACCTACTTCTGAAAACTGGCACCACTCTTTAGTCACTGTGTGGCCTCGGATACATGACTTGACTGTCACACACCTAGGTTTCCTCGTCTATAAAATGGATATGATGATCATAGATTCTTCTTAGCATTGTAAGAATGAGAAGAGTTAATAATGACATAATATCAAGCACAAAGTAAATGTTCTATGAATGTTAGAAATTGTTTAATAAAGAAAGAGCTTCTTGATGAAGCCCTGCTCTGTGCCAGGCAATGCAGTGTTTCATACGAGTTACATCATATCCAGAAAAAAAATGTGCTGAGTTAGGTATTATTGATATTCCAAAGATAAAGAAGCTTATGATCAGAGGACATAAAACATAAGGAGCTCTATAACAGAATTGTAGTTCTGTCTGTATATGTTTGACCACAAAGCACAGATCCCTTTGTCTAGACACACTGATGCCTGTGAGTGTGCACTGGGTACTCAGAACACATCCCATCCATGAGTTTGTGTGAGCTTAACAATTCCTGCAACGTCAGAGGCATTACTGTACTTGTATTACCTCTGACAAAACTAGTGTTTATAAAAGCCAGTTTCTCTAAGTTCAGAGGTGAAATAATATAATTCAGAGACAAGATTGTGAACCAAGTCTCTCTACGCCCAAGCTGGTGGTCTTTCTGCCGCATGAGGCACAATGGCAGCTCTCCTCTGTGTACTTGTCCATGAACACAGCTCTACTGTTTGTTTAGTGGGAGTGAGCACCTTATACTTCCCTTGAGAGTATGAGCGTATCTGACCGGAACTGCGCCGTGTTCCCAAGGACGCCTGGTTTTCTTCCCTTAGTTCGCATGGAGCCAAGCCAGCACCACGGCATTTGTTCTGCACGTGCATGAGTTCCGTAATTAACTTCCCCCGGCAAGCTTCCTGTGACTTGTCTCATGAGTCACCATTTTAAAAGCCCATCACAGTTTTTTGTGAATCACAGAATACCTCAAATGTGTGTGCAAGAACGATCATCTATTTCTCTGGGCTTGCATACACCATTGCTTTTGTAGCCAGGCTATTCATCAGAAGCTGCATTTAGTGACCAACTGTGTCCAGCATGCCCTGTGTCCTAGTTGTAGAATTGTTAGGTGTGCCCATGTGGAGAAGAAACAAGCAAAATTATGTTTTAAAAGTTAATAAGCAGTGAACATGAGTCACATGAAGAAATTCTTCTGTTATTGAGAAATTTTTAAAAGCAGAAAAGAGCAAATTTTATATTAGTAACTAAAAATGTATGTTGAGTGATAATTATGGTTGTTAGGAGTAAAGTAGTTTAGAGAAATAATCCTGTAATATTATATTCATACATTTTTTTCTTCCAACAAAAATGACCCTGTGAAAATACTATTTGTTATTAACAATTTCTTTCTTGCTCTTGTTATCTTGACTACTAATAATCTCTAATATACAAGAAATTGTTCACATTTCTGCTGCTCTATTTTATATCTCAAAATCTTTTTACTCATCTGATCAGTGGTTAATATTTGGTGCCATTTCTATGGGGGTGTGTTTGTGTGTATAAAATAAAACTAAAGATAATTTCTTGGAAAATGCAATAACAATGACTATAATTTTCTCTTATTACTATAATAATAGCTATAAATGGTGTCATGAAAAATAATGCAAATTGGAAATGTTATGAATGTCAACTAAGGTATTAATAACTAAATTCCTTTCACTTAAATAACTATTTTTTAACTCCCTTCAGAAACACTTACTAGCCAAGATGACATTTTCATTAACATCTGTTGTATGTATTTCTTTAATTTTTGTGTAACCCTGTGTGTGGTTTTTTAAATTTGTTTCTCTTTTACATGTGTGCAAACCAAAATAATACATAGTGAATAGTAAAAATAGAAGGTCTCCAGGTACAATAATAATTCTTAACATTTTTATGCAGCAATGTCCTTTTTCTGAAAGATCCCCTTGATAGCACAGGCATTGTTTATCCAGAGATCTCGAACACCCTAATATCTCTAGTCTGGAGACCATTGTCACTCAATTTACCTTCTCATGAAAATATGGATACTCAGGAGTTAAAATAATAAAATAAAATAAATGACAAATTCTGCTTACACAAAATATGTAATTCCAAATTAGGCTGAAGCTAAGCTTTCTGTAATCTATTGCAGTAGAGTCAGCTGATCCAACACCAAATATTTAAACATCTACCTGCCTGAGATTTGGCCAGGATTCCAGAATTTGTAGTTGTCTTTAAAGCCGGTGTCATTGGACCCACACAACAGGCAGAGACCTAGGGTTATACCTGTGATTGATACAAATTGAGGGCAAAAGGTTGAAGTAGCTCTAGCTTCACGCTTCTGTTAATCTGGGGTCTGGCCATTATGTCTGCTGTCAAAGAAAACCAGAGCTGGACAGCAGTTTGTGGAAAGAGGATATTTTATTCAGAAACTATTGCAATGGGGGAAAGAAGCCTCATTATAGAACTGGGCTCAATTCCAAGTACAGCAAAGGCAAGTGGGGATTTGCAGCCAAGGACCAGGTTGCAGGGTGGGGAGATGGAAGCACTGGGGGGATTCTGATAGACCTTCACAGGGTTCTTGCTGAAGTGGGTGATCTGGGTGATTGATCAGATACCAACAGAGGAGCTGAAAAGCATGATCAGAGTGGCAAGGGTGATCAGATATTGAAGGTGAAGGATTCTTGCTATACAGACTTAGCAGGATTCTTGCTAAAATTGATCCATAAAAAGATGAATATAAAAGCCCAAAGGTCAAGGTTGAGAAAAGGTTCAGAGGGACCTGACTAAAGTAGGTCAAAGAGAGAGTCTTTGTCCCAACTCTGTTAACTTTACAGAGCCTATTACTAATATTAATTAGGGGTCTTATATTAGTAATAGGACAACTTTGCTGTGTTATTTTTAGTTCTCCTTTGAGACAGTGCTGTCCTATCATGGAACTTTAGGCATCATGCTACTTATTAACAGAAATGTATTCTGAATGTCTCTACTCCTCTCACAGAAATAGACCTCAAGAAACGATGTGAGACCGGTTCATTGAGCATGTGGTTCTGGGAAGCACCAGTAGGGCAGTGGGGTAGTGAGTAAAAGGAAGAAAGAGAATAAAGAGTGCCTAATGAAACAGGATACCACTGTGGTACCAGAGCTCTGTCCTAATGGGGATAAGAAAGCTAAGGTTTTGCCAACAACTTCATTTGGTTGTTGGTTGAGGACTGTTGCTGTGAAATGGTATTCAGAGGATCTCAGATCTTCATGTACAGAGATGGAATGGGGCTCAGTCATCAGAGAAAACCTTGAGATGAAGACTTGTTTGTTGCTTTGAGTAGGAAGCCATCAGCTTACAGAAAAATGTGGAGGCTACAATGTTTACGAACCAGTGCTTCCCTTTCATCTGCCCTGAGATCCACATACTTACAATGGGAACTCCTACTGGGCACTTGCTGTGGCTCCGCATTTTTATTAAGACAGGTTTATTGAGGAATATTTTATATACTTAGAAACTCACTTTTATTTTAACACATACAGTTCTACAAATTTTGGCAGCCCCATGCAACTGTGCAAGCATGACACAATTACGATATAAAATATTTCCACCATTCCACAAAGCATATTTCTTTATACTCAATCTCCTTCTCTCACTTCCAGGATCATGAAA
Source organism: Phyllostomus hastatus (assembly GCF_019186645.2). Classification (NCBI taxonomy): domain Eukaryota; kingdom Metazoa; phylum Chordata; class Mammalia; order Chiroptera; family Phyllostomidae; genus Phyllostomus; species Phyllostomus hastatus. The sequence continues at coordinate 26,672,964 of NW_025333709.1, read as the reverse complement.
CCATTGATCGATCTAATTTCTGTCTCTATAGTTTCACCTCCTCCAGAATGTAATATAAAAGGAAGCACACAGTATGTAGTCGTCATCAGAAATAGAAATAGGTGAAGAGATAGAAGCTAAACTGAAGCAAACAAAAAAAGCAGAAAAGATTCAATGGCAAGTGAAATGTTAATTTTTGTGTTTGTTTTTATTGTACAACTATGGGAAAACTGAATAAGCCTACAGAAGGAAAAAAGAGGAGAGAATACAGGGTAAAAGATCATTGTGAGAACAAGATTGTCACGAAGAAATAAGGTAGGCACAACAAACTCATAATGTGTGTATCCATGCTGAGACCCTAGGTCTTGCAAATGAACAGGTTTCTGTTTGTTATAGAAGTTAATGTGTCTTACAGCAACTTGACTTGTGGATGGTCCTACAAATAGAAATATCGCAGGTTTTTGTGGCTGGGTTGTCATGGTGATGGATGTCCTCTCCACCTGCAACTCACACTGCGTGTTATGAAAGCCACTCTGGCTACTTAAAAAATAAAAGGTGACTTAACTGAGAATAACTATACTTAAAAATCATTGTCACATGTAACCTATGATTGCCAAAATAAAAATTTTACACTATGCCCACTATTTCGGTGAATAAGAATAGTAATAAGTAATTTATGACTGCAATTCATTTGAATTAATTAGGGGATCTTTATTAAACAGTCTTGAAAGTGACACTGTGTTCCACCTTTCTCTGAGATAAATCTTTTCAAAATGAAAACAGAATAAATATTTTGCAATGGCATTTCCATCTTTAAATAAGTTAAAATGTAGATTTAGCTTGCAGTGTCTATTCTATCTTAAAACCTATGTCAACAGCATATAAATCTGTCTCATGAAATAGATGGTTTAACATTTGTTAGTTTTTCCTTGAAGCGTGAAATTTATATTTACATACAAGATTTTTTTAATTGCTAGATTTGTTTTGATAAAAAAATGGTTTCACCTGGTTTTCTGCTTTTTCACAATACATCATATGCTTGAATTTTTTTAAAAAAGGTATTTAGAAAAAGCCAATTTATTTCATCTCAGTCAATTGGACACAACCTATCATCAGTTTTCCTAGGGTAAGATTTGCTTTTTTAATCACCAGGTTAATCCTTAGAGACCTGAAGTGCCAGCCTGAACTTGAGGGTCTCATGTCAACAATATATTCAACTGAAATGTAAGCAGCAAGAGATTTCAATAGGCAGGTATTGAAACTCACCACACCCATAACAGTGCATCTAAAATACAATTTATTGCTGAACACATTCTCTCACTCGCCATTTCTTATTCAACATATACTTGTACTCATTTGCAATCTCCAAAGTCATGTCTTATAATAGAAAAAGAAGCTTATCTGTCACTTTCCCACTTGTAAACATGTATGCATGTCCATGCTATCAAGTCATTTGAATGAAATTATAATATATTTAGAAATCACCCATCATTAGTTAAACTTCCACTTATATTTTAAAATACATAGTAGGTAACACGTTTTAGACATATGAAATATATTTTTATGGTGAGATTGTTCATTTTATAAGACTTTGGAATATACTCAGTGGCTTGAGATTGGGTTCAATTTCCTTAACATTCAACACTTTTGACAATCTGGTTCCAACCAAACTTTTCCAGCTTATTTTCTATAATCCTCAAGAATTTACTATTGACTCTATTTCACCTGGTCTGCTTGTGAATCCCTCAAACACCTTGCAGTTTCTACTACCTGCTTTTCTCCATACTCTTCTTCCATCTGAGTAATCTACTTTCTTCCTCTCTGCTGAATTAATTTTCACACACTACAAGATCTAAGCCTATTTACTGCCTTCGGGTTGTCCCTTTATTTGATCAGTTAAGTGATCTCAATTTTTTTGAAACCATTTAAGTATTATATCCATAAATAACACATTGTATTTGTCTATTGCTATACTATTCAAAATAATCTGTGTGTATATGTTCACCAAATTTATATGCTATGTCTGTGATAGACTCTGTGTCCTACACAGAACTTAAGATTTCATGGAAAACTTCTCCCATGGGAAGGCTGTCACCTTCCAGAGCAGCTGGAACTTGGGTATTGATTTGTATCAGTACTGGATGTTATGGGAAGTTTGGTCTATCTTCCAGGCTATGTGGCATATTGAAAGTAACTATGGGGAAAAGAAGAAAAATGGCATACTTCAAAGAGATAAGCATTTATTATCTTCTGTAGCTGAAATAGAAATACAGCAAAGTTTTCTTTTCTGTAGGTGTGCCATCAGTGTTAAGATACCATGAACACAGAAAATATATAATGGTTCCAAAAGTGGTTTCAAATTTCCAAATCAAAAGTCACAAATGTAGATGTCTAAATTACAGCAAGAGAGTAGTACCTGAGCTGTTTCTCACATAAAAAAAGACTATAGAGTATTGTCCAGGGTGAGAAGCAGAAAAGGATGATCTGATCTTGATCAGATAATTGATCTTGGTCTTGGTTAAAATTGAGGAAGTGATAGCAATTTATATATTTTCCAATGAGACAGGTACTGTTCTTGTTTTTGTATTGTATAATGAGCATATACTCATTCAATTTCTGATGGCTTCAAATACATTGCACATTTATTGAAAGGTCATTTCTTTTATATCCTCAGAGAGCAGTGATATGAACAGAATAAGTATGTAGAAATCACTAACTAGTGAATGCATTTCCATTAAGAAAATAACTAATTCAAGAAATACAGTGGTTGGGTGAAAAAGTGAAGGGATTAAGAATAAAACAAAAAACAAACAAACCAGAAACCTCATGGACACGGACAACAGTATGGTGATTACCAGTGGGAAAAGGTGGCAGGAAGAGACAGAGAGGGCAAAGGAACAAACGGTGATGAAAGGAGCCTTGGCTTGTGGTGGTGAACACACCATATAACACACAGACGATGTGTTACAGAACTGCACACCTCAAATCTCTATAATTGCATTAACCAATGGCACCCTAATAAATTTAATAAAAATAAATTAAAATAATTTTAAAAGAAATAAATATGTTTTGGTTTGGGAAAATACGTAGAAAAACCACGATGCGTGTGTGCGTATGTATGTATGTATGTATGTATTCATTTTACAAACACATTAAGTACTTATCGTATCTAGGCTTGTCAGTAAGAACCAAGATAATTTTCTTTTTTAAGGTTGTGTACCAAATCAGTCTCTTCATTTTTAAAATACAGATATAATTTACCTATTTGTTTTCTATTGTGTGCCTAACAAATTACCACACACTTAATGTTTTAAACAACACCAACCTCTAATTCCAAAGTCAGAAGTCCAACATAGGTCTCACCAGGCTAAAACTGAGCTATGAACTGGGCTGCGTCTTTTCTGGAGGCTCTGGGAAGGATCCATTTCTGGCTCTTTCAGGTTCTTGGAAGAATTCAGTTCCTTGTGTTGTAAAACTAAGGTCTCCATTTCCTAACTGGCTGCCATCTGAGGGTCATTCCAAGCTCCCAGAAGCAGCTACATCCCTGGGCTCACAACCTTCTTCCTCCATCTGCAAAGCCAGCATGCAAGTGGAGTCTTTCCCCGTCCTCCTTCTGTCATCACGTCTCCCCGACCCACTCTTCTCCTTCCCTCTTCCACTTCTAAAGCCCACCCAGGCAACCCAGGATTACCTGTTTATCTGAGATCCTTAATCTTAGCTGCACCTATGAAGTCCCTTCTGCCATTCAAGGTAACATATTCACTGGTTAGAAAAATTAGGGGACATTTTTGTGGGTCTATTATTTAGCCTACTACTTTCTCATAAGTTTATTATGAAAATGAAGTGTGATTATTGATAGAAAGCACTCAGAGTAGCAGATACAAAGAACTCAATGAATGTTAGTTATTGCCGTTGTTACTATTACTATCATGGAGTTCACATGACAGCAAGAAAAAATTGTAATGAAATAGCAAAAGTAGTTCCTGGGTTTCCAGGAACTACTATAAAGGACACATGGACAAAACCAAGGGAGAGGGTGGAAGCAAGGGAGGGAGGTGGGATTGGCTGGGGTTCGGGGGAGTTATGAGGGGAAAATGCAGACAACTGTAATTGAACAACAATAAAATAATTTAAAGAAAGAAATAGCAAGAGTAATAGGTATCTACTAAAAGTAAAACTGTATATTTTAGGTCTAGGTGAGCTTTAAACTAATATATTCTACAATAATGCATATAGAAAGATATCTTGCCAAATGTCTTATTAGGGTTTAACCATAGTAGGCAAATTGGTTTTCTCCCTGATTTTTACCCCAATCTAAAGGAAGAAATCAGATATTGAGAATGAATATTTCCCAATAAAAATTATAACTTAATAATTATTATTAGATTGTTAAAGTGAGCAAAAAAAAAAAAGAATGTATCAGCAAGCATAATAAAATCCATCACATAGGCACTAGATACATTCCCAATATCAGACTCAGGAAACACATATGAAACAAGAATCTGGCCTACGGTTGAGAATCACTATCAGTGTAGATGACATGGCTTGTCCAAAAAATCCAAAAGCCATTCATGAAAAATGCAATGGAAGTTAAATAAATAACTTTGCCCTCGGTTCTGTGGAAAATATAGGGTCACTCTTGCAAAGTCGTGATATAAATTTTACTACATAGATTAGCTGTTGTGAAAACCAGTAAATTCTATTTGAACTATTTTTAGCCCCATTTTACAGAAAAAAATATAAATAAAAATTAAAGCACTGAGAAGTTTGGGTGAAGTTTCCAATATTAACACTAAGTCAATGCCACCATAAGAAATGAGTGAAGCAATAGATATTTCTACTTCTTATCAGCTGCCTAGCTTGGACAACCCATCCACTCAGCAAGAAGTCCATTAGCCTCTGCCCAAACTTGCCCATATTTATAGATTGGCTGAAAAGATGAGATGGCAATTCAGTCAATAACCTTTGACACAAATTCAGACAAATCTCGTGCTCCTCACAGTGACAAATTACTCTAGAAAATTAACTGTCGAAAGTGTAGCAATATGATAAAGATTGATTATTTTATTCTTGCAAGTCTGCTTTGAGTTAGAGTAACAGCCTCATTTGGTCACAGATGGCACTGAAAGGAAAGCACAGGGCAAGTCTTTATCTCAGCTGCAAAGGAGAAGATGAATTTTCACCAGATAACAAGGGTGATGATTCTTTTTTGCAGAGAAGGAGCTTGTGTTTCGTGAGTGCCTCTTTAAAGTTATCTTTTACCCTCTCAGCAAAGGGGAAGATCATATTTTTAATCATCTTGCTGCCACCTCAAGGCAATTTTAGCCCTGTGCTTCAACTTTCTTAAAGCAGAGTTTGAAGAACATTCTTTCCGCTTTTATATCTTTTACTAACACAATATGATTCTAAATATTTTAAATTACAAATAGTGTTCTCATAAAATATATAAAAAGATAGTTATTAGATTTTAGATCTTTTTTCTTCAAAGATGATAAATGGTAGCTAATACTAAATTCTGTGAGGAATTTAAATATTTTCTTGATGTTCAGGTAGCTATATTGGAAAGGATGTTAATCACTTCTAACAAAAAAGGTCAGTAAAGCTCCCCTTTTAGTGTTTCTACACTCTATTATTTGCTTTCTATCACATCAATACTCCCCACTGCTAAATGCCTTATAATAAGATGTTATTTTATAGAGGAAATATCACATTACCCCAAGAAGCAACTGGAAACTCACTGAAGCATCACAAATACAGAGCTGAAGTTATTCCTCCAAGGGAATGCTTCCTATTTTATTTTTACCCCCATTAAAGACCTACAAACAAATAGAGAAAGAATAAGAAAGAAAAAAAATAGGAAAAAAGAAATGGAACCATGTCATCACAAAGATGAGAAATATAAAAATCTTTAATAATGCCTGGCTGGTGTAACTCAGTGGATTGAGTGCGGGCTTTGAACCAAAGCATCACAAGTTCGATTCCCAGTCAGGGCACATGCCTGGGTTGCAGGCCATGGCCCCCAGCAACCACACATTGATGTTTCTCTTTCTCTCTTTCTCCTTCCCTTCCCTCTCTAAAAGTAAATAAATGAAATCTTCTGAAAAAATCTTTAATAATGGAAGGTTGGCTTCGAAGAAGATCTAAAGGTAAGAACAGAGCAGAGAGGCGTGGGGAACATGGAGAAGGACAGGTCCAGCATGTATTTGCAAGGACTTTCAGAACCAGATATGGTGGGGAAGGGCTGTCAAGAGTGTGAATCAGGACATGTGCCCCAATTCACAAGAAGCCAACTCTTCAAATAAGCAAACAGAACACTAAATAATTAATCAAAGGAGTCCAATCTTCTCAATTACAAGATTCCAAAGAGAAGAAGAAATACATCAGTGATCATCAGAATGCATGGAATCATGCAGTTAACATATCTGGATGCCTGATTACCTCTGATCAGGCTTTTTTTTTTTTTGCAGAATGTGGTTTTAACAGATGTTGTGGATATTACAGTGTGCTATTACAGCTATTAGAGAAATGATATGTGATGGCTCCTAAACATGCTAGAAAAAATCACCAAAGACTTGGCAATTTCTCCATCTATTTATTTGATTATCATTTCTCATCAAATCAAGTGAGACGCTGATCCCTAGCTGCTGGGAATACTGGCTGTTGACTGTTGACAGCAAAGCCCTTCTTTGAGAACTACCCTTGAGTATAGGAAGCATTCTTACCTAAAGCTATGCCCCCGCCCCCAGGACAGCCTGCATGTAATGATTGGTCAATGAGGGAGGATATGCAACTAAGCGAGGATATGCTCTATTTGCAATAACTCTGAGGAGCCATCCTAGGCCCACAGCTCCCTTTTGGGTGAGCTGAGACCGATGCTCTATGTTACAGATCAATTTCTCATTCTGCCCAACTCTCTCATTCCTTCACAAGTGTTCCCAAGAGCATTCTTGAATAAACTTCTTGCATACAAATTTCCTTCTTGAGACTATTTCCTGAGGATCCCAACTAAAAACAGTTCTTACCACAAGTGGTTGAGGAAGCAGTCTAAAAATGAGAGTTTGGAGCTAGATTATCACCAGCTGGCTAGGCAACAAGAAGAGTATCATGCGTGGTAATTGGAGTGATGACAGAAACTGGCATATTACAGCAGTGAAATTTTAAGAATGCAAATTGATTGTAAAGTGGGATGGGAAATCAATTAAAGAAAATGCATCAGCAGTTGCACTATCTCAAGCATTTGATAGGTCCTGAAGAGGTAGTTATTACAACTACAATGGGGTAAAGATGGCAGTTGCGAGTGCTGTTGATGCATTGGGGAAAGGAAATGAGGTTCACAAATGCTGATGCCAGAGACCAAAACAGCCAAGAGATCTAGGACTTAATTATAAGCAAAGTAGAGTCTCAGAGATGCTTGATTTGTTGACTCTGACAATTGTACTATACAAAAATCAGAGCTCAGATTAGGAAGGCGTTGGACCATAAAACTTTGCTGGAAACTCCTGGCATGAATCAGGCAAGAACTATGAGACCTTTCTCAAAACCTCTAGGTCTTCAGAAGTGGCCCATTATTCTCCATTGAAGACTAGTGCTCCCCCATTTTTTAAAGCAAAAATACACATCTTCTCTTAGAATTTACCTCCACTATTCTTCCTAGTTACTAGACAAAAAATAAATGTCAGCTCACAATGTAATCCCAGGAAATGTTGGCCTGTTAAAAAAGGAAGAGTACTAGACCAAAGAAGCTACAGGATAGAGCCCACACAGATCTCTAAGACCCACATTGTGATTATGGAATCAAAAGGGCTAGAGTAAGGCAGATTAGTTATAAAGTTGGATATGGAGGCTGCATTGATATAGGGACACTCTCCCCCTTATGAAAAAGTGATATAGGAGGAGAAAGGCCAAGCTTGCTTTATATTGGGTTGGCCAAAAAGTCTGTTAAATTTTTTCCATAAAATAAAAGATACATTTTTTCATTTTCACCAATAACTTTATTGATTTGGATATGTATATTAACTATCTTCCACTATTGGCTTCTAGGCAGAGGCCAGGGGTGTTTCTAAACATCTTCCAATGCATAAGACAGCCCCACAACAAAGAAGTATTTGGCCAAAATGTCAATAGTACCAAGAAGCTTCACAAATCACTTTTGACACGTTTGATCATCAAGCAGCTTCTCCATACACAGCACAAATCTTCTTTTTTTGTGTTTTGGTTGCATTTTAACCTTTCTTGAAATAATAAAGCATAATATGCTGAAAATGCATATTTTCTTCCGTCATCAATATTAAAATGGTTGCACAAAGTTCACCAGTTTGAATGTTTTTAATGCACATTGTTATGACAACTGTCACAATACAATTTAACAAAATTGTTTCGAATGAATTTAATAGACAACTAAGGACTACTAAACCACTGTATAGAAAAAACTTAATGGACTTTTTGTCCAACCCAATAAATGGATCATTTCATTACATGAAATAATAAGCTGAAATATATATTTCTTACACAGAGTAGTCCCATTCGGGATGGCTCTGAAAACAGCCATGTGGGAAATCATCCTTTTGGAAAAGCTTTTGGCACTGCACCTGATAGTTCATGCTGTTTAAAAAGAGAAGTTGTCTAAATCAAAATATTCATAAATTCATAATGCAAAATGACTTGATTTCTTGTGCAGGAACCTGGATAGACAAAGATAGTCAGGTAAGGGACATGGAATTCTAGGAATAAATATGTATGAACTTATTTGAGTCGTGAAGCACAAAGATCTTTGTGTCACATGTCAATGCCCATCAGAGAGTACCCACCATGAGAGAGACACTAAACCACCAAGGAGACAAAATAACTTAGCCAGTTGACATTACCCAGCCTCTGTCTTTGGACAATCCTATCTTGTAACAATGAATTCTTCACTGAAGTAGTCATGGTGGCAGGGATAAAGGCTATTCCTGGGCTCAATAGGTACAGGTCCCATCCACCAAGACTGATCTAGTTACTGTTGACAAAGATCAATTTGGAGCCCAGTATTGCAATATCTTGTCAACCACCCACTTGGTGGCCAACCGATTTCACAGGAATCTCCACGCTGACAGGGGCAGCCATTCCCCTTGATGGAACCAACACGTACTCTAGGTCCGTATTTGCTTTGCCCTCTCGTACAGCACCAGCAAGCCTCCAGAGAACATAAACTAGTGCACTCACAAACTGGCCATTGGGTGTGTTCCACAAGATGAGAAACTAAACAGAGAAAGAAGGACTCATAGGATTCAGTCACGATAGGTTTCGATGAAAGAGATAAATAAGGAGAATCCCCATGATGATATTTAAGGAAAATGAAAAATGACCCTTGTGAAGCTAGAGGAGACTTCCTACAATGTTATGGGAAAAATCAGGCTGTGTGTGTGTCTATTTCAGACAATATAAAAAGAGATGGAACCACGTTCATTAGAAAAATCTCTGCAAGAAATATATCAAAGCATATAATTATCCGCATTTTAAGTGGCTTTGGTTAACTCAGCTCACTATAAAATTTTTATATATAGTTACCAATTTTTACTCCAACTTGGCAAGGTGGAAGTTAATCGAATCTTGCTTATTTTAGAGTATAATCAGTGTCTCTGAGGGTTTAAATAACCTGTTCAAAGTCACCCAAGAGGCTAAGTCAGACTCCAAACCAGAAGAGTGCTTCTGTTAGAGTTATTATTTATGGTTTCTTTTATACCTCTATTTTCAAACTTTCTGAAATATGGTTATGCTTACTTTATGGTGAAAATAAATTTGTAAAATAAGAAAAAATAGACTCACTAGATATTCAATACATATTCATAGAATTTCCAAGGAAATAGCAACGCAGAACAATTGTCATTCAAGATCATCTGGTTTTACTCTGAAAAGACTGGTTAAATTTCATGCCAGGAAAGTGAGTTCTCAGCCTGAGGTGCCCATACAATTTCAAGCAAGGATGTCATTTTCACTCTTTAATCTAATAACTATGAATCATTTAACAACTAGCTATCTATATTTTAGAGCTTGCTGAAGAGATTCTTATTTAAACAGCATTACAGTTTTTATGTAACAAATAATCAGTATTTTCTACAACCAAGAAAATAATATTTTTAAGGAAAAGAATAAAATATTGTCATATGACATCTATCAGTTCAACTGGTAACTTTTTGATTCTTCTCCTTAATTTACATAATGTATCCTCAGTATACTTCAGATATTAAGAAAGAGAAATAAAATGGGTGGTTTTCCAGCCTCTAGAGGTAGCCTCATTCAGAAACTAACAGATCATGTTCACTGAAGAGACAAAAATACAAGAGCTAGGGGGAGCTAGAGAAGATTTTGAGTTAAAAGCCAATTAATCTTTCTCATCTCCTCCCCTTCAAAATTATAAATAGATCTGATGAAAAAAGTTTTGTTTTATTTTTTTTTAAGAATATGCTACGAATCACAATTGGGCTTACTTACTACATTAAGAATTTACAATGTACCTGGAGTCAGGTGCTTGAACTTTAATGAAATAATTTTCTTCATGTTAGTCCCTCAACATAAAAATAATAGCTATGTTTTCAACAGTTTAAATCAGACTTGTTTCTGATACCCTATATGACTTGTTTTAGACACAATTGGGTCAAATATCTCTTGAGCAACTTCATGTACAAAGAAGTGCACTGGAGGGTGAGTAAGACTAATAACTACTCCCAAATGTCTCAGAAAATGTCATGCTTGGGATAGAGAGAGACAAGAACAACTGGTTTACTTAGTTCTAGACCCACTGTGATAATCAGGTAAAAGGGGTATTAATTTGTATACTGCAGTTAAATTACTTTGTTTTAAAAATTTACATCAAAATTATTTTCCTTACATCATTTAAGCTTGTTTTATCTGATATATGTTCAGCTCTTAAGATGAACTCCTACAATGTTTAATAGTGAACATCCAAGGAGATTCAGACACAAAACATTCTTCTTTTGACTCCTTTGTATTTTCCTTTACCTCTCTTGTTGTCCGATTTTTAAAACTTGGAAGAAAGGCATGTATTGAAAAAATGTCTAGTAAGTCTGATTTCCTACAGATGACTTGGCCTTGTTCTCTCTCCACCACAGAGAGATTCCACCTTCTCCCTTATGCCCTCATCCAGTTATGTGCCATCTTTCCCTTTTTATATCCTATCTGTTTATCTTAGAATTAGTGAGCACTACAGAAGCAGGATGGATCCCTACCCAAAATTTGGTTCAGAATTCAAGACTGTGGCTTCCTGATGAAGCCACATGCAAACAAGAAGTTACGAAAAGTTGTATTACTTACCTAATAAGGCTTTCTGAGGATTTAAGGGCAGGTTCCCAAGCTGATCTGAAAATGGCTTGAGTGAGCAAGGAAAGGAGACTAACCTGAGTTGTTCTTTTTTTGTGTGTGTGTAATTGACATTAGGATCTGAGGCCAGAATGAGGGTTCCAGTGGGTGATCAGGGCCTTGCATGGTATGGATTATATGCCAGAGCCAAAGGACAAAGTGTCAAACTTTCTTATCAACTTTCCCAAAAGTGGGGCTCAAGGGAGACTTAAGGCTTAAAGGTTGTCATCAGCCAAACAACAAAACTGGAGTCCACCTCCGTATTACATTATGAAATGCATTGTGTCTCATTTGCACTATTGCCATAGCCCCCAGTTAGTCCCCCTTCTACTACATGGAACCTGACTGTCCGTCTTTCACCATCAGCTCAGGCTTGTCCACTCGCCAATCTGACAATGCCGCGACCCTGTTCCAAGTTCTTCAGTGGTTCTGCATCTCTGGGCAGTAATTCTCACAGGTTTGCATTGAGAATTAGAGAACAGAATATTGAAGATAGAGGGATACTCCAAGTGGCTCACTTCAAAACAGTTCTGAACACTATTGTTTTATATTAAATATCATTGGATGTTGCCTTCTACTACAGTCATATGAGTTTTACTACAAAAACAACTTCCCACATACCGATTTAAAATAGACTAAAAAATTATAGTATTCTTACGTCTTCCTAGAAGAGTCACCGCGTGGATCTTATGACTTCTAGCAGTTAATCAAGCCTGCCCTTAGGGCATGTATTCTTTAGTTTGAGAAGCATAATCTTACACAAAAGAACATAAAGGCTTCCACTCAGCACAGGAAATCCTTTACTACCATAATCTTTATCTGTCCTCGGGCCTTGTCCTCAGGGTCTGCCTCTCCAAATGGTGCACAGTCAGAGCTCCAGCTGCTTGACCACTGCAGCTTGTCAAGGTGCCCTGCTTCCACTCCCTCCACACAGCTCCGCTTTCTGGGCCTGGCGTGCCCTCGTCTTCACAGAAAGGATTTTAGTCCTTCTTTGAAGTATTTCTCTCGCTTTTCTCTGAACATTACACATATCCACATTATAGCTAGGATCATTTTGGTTTGTAATTTGTGCACATCTACCCTCCTGAAAGTTTGCATGGACAGGGACAGTATCTTTTCGGCTCCATGAGCTGGCACAAGTCCTGTGGCACCACGGGTAATCAGCACACTTTTATTAAGTGAATGAAAAAATATTTTTGAAGTGACATTTATGGTAACTTTTGCTGCCTCCCTTTAAATGCTATAAAACTTCTCTAGTAATAATATGGTTGAAAATTTTAATTTCGCTTCCATGAAAGATGACTTAAATATTGTTAAAATTATAGGGTACCTTCATTTTAAAGACCATTATGACAATAGCTTAAACAGAAAATAGAAGTAAAGAAGAGCCAATAGCAAAACAGCCAAAAAGAAAGTAAAATAAAGAAGAAACCTTGAGAAAAAAATAAGTGTGAGCCAAAAATTTAAAATATAAACTTTTGAAAACTCCCAAGATTGAAGAGCAGGGACAAGGAAATTTATACAATCTCTTAACACTGGGTGGTATGGGAGGAGAAAGACAATTTATACAAATAATAAGGGAACAAACTTTAAATTTTTTTAAACTTCACAAATTTTAAATGTGAAGCAAGCCCATGAAAGCAGTATTGGTGGAAATATTAATTGGTACAGCTGCTATGAAAAATAGTATGGAGATTGTTTCTCAAAACATTCCAAATAAAACTACGCTATGATCCAGCATGTTCACTTCTGGGTACGTACATATAAAAAGGAAATGAAAACACAATTGTGAGGAGATATATGCAATCTCATGTCTGTTGTAACATTATTTATAACTAGACCAAAATATAGAAACAACCTAAAGTGTCCATCAACAAATGAATGGATACAGAAGATATGGATATACATATTAGTCCACTGTGAGGAAGAAGGAAATTCTACCATTAAAAACAAATTGGATGAAACTTAACAGCATCATGCTAAGTAAAATAATTCAGACAGAGAAAGACAAATACTGCATGATCTCATTTATATGTGGAATAAAAAAAAAGTTGATCTTATAGAAATAGAGAGTAGCACTCTGGTTACCAAGGGCTGAATAGTGAAGAAAATGGAGAAATGTTGGTCAAAATGTACAAACTTTAAGTTTTCTGATGAATAATTTCTGAGAAATATAATGTACAACATGGTGATTATTATTAATAATACTATGTTGTATACTCAAAAGTTGCTAAGAGAATAGATCTTAAATGTTCTTGTTAAAAAGTGTTTATTATGTGACAAGATGGAAGTGCTAACCGACAGTGTGGGGATAATCATTTTGCAGTATATAAGTGTATCAAATCATGTTGTACACCTTAAACTGATACAACATATCAATTATATCTTAATAAAACTGGAGAGAAATATGCAAAGAAGTAAAAGAAAAGAAGATTCAGATAACTCCATAAATAAAAAGCAAAAATGTCAAATTGTGAAAGATATATTTAAAAAAACTGATACAATGTGTCTTTAAAAGATCATAGTGAGAAAAATAGTTTTAAAAATAAGAGAACAAAAATGAAAATAAAAATGCAGGCACCAATGTTATTTCATTTGGGAAATTTTATCTTAGTTACCATGGAGATGGTTCCAGAGGAAACCCATGTATTTTAGAAGGTCATGGACTGGTGTCAATAATTTTTTAATCCACACACAGAATGTTTAGAGCACGTAAAGTAGAGGTCAACAGTGAACAGCTGTTGTGCAGTTTTAAATCAGATGTTTAAAATTTTAGGATCAGATATTTACTATATGCATGCAATGTGTATGTTATTTTGTAACATTTTGCAAATATCCATTCTATTAAATAGTAAATAGTTGCTTGCTATTATGTACATAATAGTTAAAATTAAAATTCTTTATGTTTTCCAATAAAAATGTAGCTCAAACGCAAGGACCCAGAATTATTCTTCACTCGGTCTTGCTCTTTATTTCTCTCACTGGCGGTGGTGAGAAAGGGTCCAACCTGTGTGCAAGGGGCATTAAATTTTAAGCTTCCAGAAAAGAGTGAACTGAATAATACAAAGTGAAAATGAAGCTAAAAAAGGTCAAAAAGACAAAGATACTAAACTTCACTCCCTTCATCTTGTCAAATTCAATTTTATCTACCACATGTAAAAGATCTTTTGAAAAAACAATTAAGTTCAAGAGGCTGCAAGGTCAGAAATGAATCCTGAGGTTATTAGAACTCTTAATTATAATTTCGGAGAGTGTAAATATATCTGAGTGTCATGCAAAGCATAAGTTTATATGAAATTAACAAAAACTTCAAAAGTAGCAAGACGGGCCCCCACCAACATCCACCCCAAGTGCCAAGGAGCATCTGACCTCTGAATGTTTGGGGAGCAGGTAGAGAGTAAGGGTTGGTTAGGAGTACGGTTTAAAGCCAGTAAGAACAATTAGTAATTCTCTAATTGTGATTCTATATGCTAAGAAATCAATTCTAGAAAACTAGACTACTTCATTTTCTGTTTTGTTTAATTTCAGTTTTATTCAGGATAATTGACATAATATTGTTTAAGATATTCACTGTGCACATTGTGGTGATTTCATATACATGTATATTATGAAAGGACCCCTCATCATACTAATTAACATACCCATCACTTCACATCGTTCTTTTTTTGCTGAGATTTGTTTTAATCTCTTAGAAAGTTTCATTTACAAAATACAGTGTCTAATATAACACATGGTCATGGTCTTCAGAACTTATTTTTCTTATAGAAATGTGTGCCCTTTACACTATTTCCTCCACCCATTAGCCCCTGGCAACCGCTTCTCTGCTCCCTGTTTCTGTGTGTTTTCTTATACTATGCAAAACAACCCAAGTTTATGGTGATTTTAGTAAAGATTTCAATAAGTTTAGAAAACAAAGTTTCTGCAGCAATAAATATGGCGATAAATGAAAACATCAATGAAAGAAAAATTTGCATGGATGTGTTTCCTGCTCCCGCCTTGTGCCCATGCAAATATAACTGTCCAGAGAAGCTATGTTCTTTTTTTTTAAATTGACACAAAAGCTGTCTATGTTAGCAACAGCACTCATATATTCTGGAAACTACTTATGTGCTTGCCTGACCACCAATTATACATATCTAGTACAAATGATCACAGGACAGTTGTAATGATTTTTTACAAGACCAAATGATGCTGTTTTTCCAGATAGAACATTCTTGGCAACACAAGTTTCAAACCTCTTACAGGTCCCTCCCTGAACTATTTAATAACTGAGCAATGCCATTTAACTTCAATGTGAATGAAGTGTATGTGAATGTAAGATTAAATTGCATCAAGTACTTCCCTAAGTGGAAGGGATTTATTTCTAATATATTGGTAAATAAGTCCAGCTACCAATAGACAGGAAAGTCCAAATATCAAAATGGCCATTATTCTGCACTCATGTGGGATTATTGTAGTGGCTATGAAGACAAAATTTGTTTGCTCAACGTAACAAACATGGACTTGGTAGAAAATAGGCTGTACATTCAAAGGGTTTATGTAACAATACTTTAATCCAGTGTTTATAAATGTATTTGCAGAATTTGGGGAACAGTGAGAGATAATGAAGGGTATTGAAACTGGCTAGAACAAGGAACTGTTACAATACCTAAATCCATAGGGAAAAATGAAAAACAGTGTTACCAGAATCCAGAAACAGTCAGAACCATGAAAAATGGGCCAACCATTGGACTCTGACTGTGGCTGGCATAGGAGCAATTCTAAGAATAAATACCCACAGCTTTCTTTCTCCTACCGAGTCTTTGACAGTACTGTGCTCAAATGGTAGCCAAAATGCAAGAGGTCACGGGTGATGTCATTCATGGAGGTCATTTTTCAGGATCCCAAATTTGAAAAGAAAAAAACAGAGAATTTGTAGGAAAAGACAAGGAGGTATGTTCATTATTTGTCTCTTTGCTCTCAAACTCATTTATTTTTCCTTTCCTTGATCTAACATCAACACAGGAAGATGCACTTCCTTGTCAACTTCTTTCTAACTTTGTCTAGTCATTGGGAGCTAGTGGGCAGAGCTTTAAGAATTAAAAGAAATACTATATATCTCCCCAGCCAAGAACAAAACAAAAGAAAAAATAAACAAAGGGGATTACATCAAACTAAAAAGCTTTCACACAGCAAAGACCATCAACAAAATAAAAGACAATGCATGGAATGGGAGAACATATTCTCCAACACACCTGATAAGGGGTTAATATACAAAGTTTATGAAAAACTTACAGAACTCAACACCAAAAACAATCCAATTAAAAATGGGTAAAGGACCTGTATAGACACTTTTCCAAAGAGGACATGCAGATGGCCAATACACACATGAAAAGATGTTCAGTGTCACTAATTATCAGAGAGATGCAAATTAAAACAACAATGAAAGTGTAGGGGGGTGGAGAGGTTGATCAAAAAGGAAAAAAGCCCCATGAATGTGTATGAGGGAGTTAAATTGTCAGAGAAAAAATACAATAAAAAAATAAACACATAAATCCTAAAATAAAAAAGAACTAAAAGAAATCAAAAGTCATGCTATCTTTCTCAATCTTTCTCTACGTCAGACATTCTCTCCAGAATGTTTGCATATTCTCCATGGCCCAACTACCATTGGACACCCCTGGTCCCAGCTCCCACGGATAGGGCAGAGCAGAATGGGGCAGTTACACCATTGCTGTTTCAACTGCAAGTCCAAGCTTATGGGCTGAGGCAACACTACCTCTCTCTCAGCCCCTCCAGCCTTGGGGTGGCAGTAGCTTCATACTGTTTTTATTGTATGGTTTGTCTTGTGTTTCTCTGTATAAATTCTCAGGTCTTCCATCACCTGTGCATCCAATCATACATATTACATTTCCTCTATTTGCAATAAGAAAGTCGTTACTGTTTTCGACAGAATTCTGATAAAATGCTGGCTTAATTTATAATTGTCTTTGATTACAAAGTCCTACCTTTATCTTCAGAAACATTTTTACAAGCTGAAATGACTATTGCAAGCACACAGATGAATTGATTTAGGATTTTATATCCTAAGTTATTTAATAAATTGGAAGCGTGAACTTGACATCACAGAACAGATGTGGTAAGTAACAGCATCATATTACTTTCTTTCAGGCTAATGAGAAAAAAAATAGAGACATAATTTAATAAAATAATCAAATATTTATGTCACATATCAATGAAGGTATAACATCCAGTGTGAAGCAAACTTTAACCATAGTTTGAAAAGATAAAAGTAGCAGGAAAATTGAGTCACTTCATGGCATAAATGGCTGTAGAGGCATAACAAAATCTTAAAAGGAACCGCTGCTCAGGAGTCAGTTTGATATTCCCATCCTGAAGATACACTGTTGAGAGCCTGCTTTTGTCCGGTAAAGTTCCCACTCGTTAATACAAGTAAGGAGAGCAGTAAGGAGTCAGTGATAGACAACAATGGACAGCAGAGAACTGCTTTCATCTATTCAAACTTAACTTGAGAAATTACTTCTAAGATAAATATGAAAAAGTAGTAAAATGAAATAGCAAAATAAATGTAAAGAGATAATAAGAGATGCTTATCCTATTTTAAACTAAAATATCTGACATGTAATGTGAATCAATAATATCTCAAACCAGGTATTACTGGTAAGCAGACTTATCATGGGGAGGTACAAACTCAAAGACAGACTCAAGGACATACGACTTTAACTGACTGTCTGTGAAAATAAGAGTTAAAATAAGAACTTCGTAGTCTCTTTCTTTGACCTTAGAGTTTCCCACAACTGCTTTCCTGAGCCTGTTTTCCTAGGAAAGAGCAGTTAGATAGCAACGTAGTAAATATGACAACTGTGTTTGAGGTCATTAGAAAAGGAGATAGAGATCGCTCAGCTCAGTGATCTTGACAATACCGGTCTGCTCCTTCAATGCAAAATGCCAGTAATCCACCCTTTATGCACACATTTCTGAGTCAAGAACACTGGCAGATGTTGAAACCAAATCACAGTCATAGAGAATGAAATCTGTCCCTGCTGACTTCCACTTATGCATATGGAATGCTGTCTCTCTTGAAAAAGTACTCCTAGGAAAACTTCCCTTCACTCAAAACTGGAAAGCAGGAGAGCTGCTTTCACAGAGGTTATGTAGAATATCACTTTCCAAGGAGACATAATTTGAAATAGCCAACCAAGTAAGGTGCTAAACAGAAATGATACAAATCCAATATAAAATCTACAGCTTTGAAGCCAATCCATCAGCTGTGTATTAAGAGTACACTACATGCACACAGGTAACCTCAATGCTCAGGGTCATCTCTTGCATAAGTAGGAACCTGTGGGTTACTAAAAAGAATGAATTGAATGCTGCAGACTTGACTTAGGAAAGAGTACTACACTTCGTGAGTGAAAAAATTCAATTAAAGTATTTCTGCAGAACTTACAAGGTCCAAATATTGGGGAAATGTCCAGACCCACAATCCATGAAAAAAGATCAAGGAAGGTGAATGGAATTAAACATAGAGGCAATTACTGATGATATTATTTGGATAGATTTAAATGCTTCACAAAGGGACACAAAGGCCTGCTAGTTATTTCTCCTTTTCAAAATAAGTATATGTAAACAAAGACAATTTGTTATATAATTTTCAGAAATTATTATTGATTTCTTAGAGTGGATTATTTAGAATTTATAATATCAATACCACCTTAAAAGAAAAGTCCTACATTTATCTTCAGAGAGATTTTTACAAGATGAAATGACCGTTGCAAGCACACGGATGCATTTCTGAGTACCCGAGTGCCCAGATAGCATCAGAAAACTCCACTGGTCTGGAACTTTGAATATTCTACTATTTTGTTACTATAAGCTTATACCTACTGGTGCTGATTTGCAGAAACTTTTCCCTTGAAGTTTCTGTGGTTATAAAATGAGGAAAATGAATTATATTACCATGAAATTCAATAGAAGGAGAATGCCATTGGCATACTTGCATGTATTTGTATTAGTTTACTAGCACTGCCTTACTACAGTACCAAAACCTGAGCCTTTTTTGTCCCTTTGTGAAGGAATGAAGAGAATAAAAGGAACCCGCAAAGGAGTGTTTGTAGAGATGGGAAGAGAACCAACATGAATTCAATGTTACAAAAGGAGAACACACGGAGATGTTTCTCAGGGGTGAAGTTAGCAAAATACTGTGGATGCTGTTTGGGCTATTTACAAATATTTGGTTCCCTCCTGGTCACATGATAAGATTGCTCTTGTGCCTGTCTCCACCCCCCCCCCCACCCACTTCATTCAGGAATAGCCAAGTGACTTCCTTTGTTCAATAAAATGTAAACAGGAGTTGCTTTTGTCACTTCCAGGTTAAAGCTTTACATGCCATGGCCTGCCACAACACTGGCAATATTCCAAAAAGTTCTGCTGTGCCAGTTAAGATCCCAAAGTGAGGATAACATAGATCAGATCTACTTATCCTCACTAGACATGTAGTGTGACATGATGTCTTTGCTCTTCTAAGCCAGTGAGATGCTTGTGGTTTTTTTTTATACAACATAATCCAGCCCATCCTGACTGTAAGAAGTGAAGAATGCCAGAATGGAGTCAAGAATAAAGGGAGCTGAAAAAAATGTCCTAAGACTTGAAATCTAAACCAACATTTTTATCTGATGGCTTCCTGTTGTCAAAATTAGGACAAACTTGTCTATATTAAGGTCTATGTATTTCTTCTCTTTCTTTGGTATTTATATACTTCACTGCATTACATTACTTCTTGAAGGTTGTCTAAGCCCAGATTAGATTCCAAAATACTTTCAGTTATTGCTAAAACATTTCACCTTTTTAACTCCTTCACATATTGTGATTCCTACAATTTAGTGTTGCTGAAATGAAGTCTGTAGAGGCAGAAAGAGAAATTTTTTCTATTTGGGCACTACCCTAAAAATGGAATAGGTTTACAGGAGAATAAGAAGTTCAATGGTAAATCCATTCAAGCTGGATTATAATAACTTTTTATAAGGAATAATAGTATCATTGATTGAGCACCTATTACTCTCTAGGGCATATAAGTGTGCTTTATTAATGACATTTTATTGACATTTTATTGCACAGCAATTGTGATAAGTAAATACAATTAATTCCATCGCTGTGAAAGAGTAGAATTCCACTGATGTGAGAGATGAGAATCATCCATTCTCAAATGGCTAGTTAGGACCTGAGACTGGATTCCACTCTAAGAAGGAAGAAACTTAAACCTATGTTCTTGTTTCAGAGAGAAGAACTTTGGGCTGACTGTCCATTTTTGTCATTAATATTAATATGATACCTTGACAATATTCATGTTCCCATAGAAGACTCCTTGTTTTTGTAGTTAGGTCTCTATTGCATCTAAAACAAATGAGCAAAGCCCATAATTTTCTACAAAAATAAGATTCATTCTGTGTCATTTGTATTTCAAGCCTTTTTCTTAGGGAAAGAAGAAATTCACATGTTGTTATACTTTTACAAGGTACAATAATTTTCTTTTATAACCTGAATGAAAAAAAGTACCAGAAATTCTGCTGCTTCCTGTGAGTCGGAGTGATTGGAAATTTCACCATTAGTCATAGAACAAGATTAACTACTTGCAGATAATAATGAAGGCACTGTTGAATTCATTTAAATGATTGAATGAAGTGTTTGAGAGAGGAAGTCATATAGAGCCATATAATTTTATTTTTCTTTCCTTTGCTGCACGGATTTAATTCCTCCAATATATGGAGAGAAAAAAATTGCAGTACCTTGAAATTTCCCAGATGACACCTAGTGCCGTTGCAATGACAAAGACACCCTGCGGCTAACATTTTCTTTGCATAGCATCCCTCTTGTCATGTTATTTTTGTTGGAAAATGATTTATTAGAAAGTTTCTACAGGATGGAGCCTGAATAAATCATGTTGGCTGGATATTAAGACACTATAATAATCAAATGTAGAGGTAAATTCATTAGCTATTAAAAGTCCGTGTGAGTCATCAATGCTTCAGCCTAACCCAGCAGTCCTCAAAGTGTGGTCCCCTCACCAGCATCAGCAGCAGCGACTGGCAGTTTGTTAGAAATGCACATTCTTAGGCCCTCGCCTGGGACCTGCTGAATCTGAAACTCTCAGGGAGTGGGCCCTGTAGTCTGTGTTTTCACCATTCCTCCAGCAGAATCTGATACTGCTAAAGATTGAAAAATACTGCCCTAATTCCATGGTTAAATTTGAAAAAAATATGTATATCTTATCCCCACCCTTCATCTTTAGCAGTGGTTCTTAAACTGGTTGAACATTAGAATAAACTGTCAGTCCTTTAAAAAAATACTTATGCTCAGACCTACTCCAGATGAAGGAAATCAGCATCTCCAGGTGGATCTGATAACTGGAGAGAATTGAGAATGACTAATCTATAGCAGCACTGTTTGTGGTGGGAAGAAAGAAATTTTAGTATAGTGTCAGCAAATCTGGATCCAAAATATCTATTCATGTATAACATCAAGTAAATCATAAAAAGTTGCAGATTTCTCCCTCACAAAATTTTTCAAGTGCCAACTGAGTTGAATTATGTGATCATGCATTATAAATTATAAATCTTGCTACTCATGGTTCAAGAAAGGAAGTTCCTGCTCTTGGTTAGAACTGTAGAACCTCCAGCTCCACTAGAGACTTGATGAGACAGACTCTGCATTTTAAAGTGGTCTATCATTCATATACATATTCATGTTTGAGAAGCACTGTTCTAAAGCATGAGGCCAAGATAAGTCATCATCATAAGATATGAACAGGAAAATGCACTTGCATAAAATTTGTGCATACTATGTCCCATTGCTAAAAATCTTTTTAGCTTTAAATGAGTGAGGGGTGAAAAAGGGGGAGGGAGATAAATTTAGAATAAGCATTTCAGCTTCGCATTTTCACTGTGATCTTTCACTTTGGAACTGAAAACAAAAAGGCCCTAAGAGTCTGTTTGTTCAGCAAAGATATAAATGGGAACAGGTTCCCTCAGGGCTTGCTGGGTTACTAAGAACTTAAGAGCAATTCAAGTGTGAAGAATAATTCACTTCATGGTTGCAGTTCAAAGTTTGACACAGAGCGAGAGAATATAGGCTGAGCTGATAAACAACCAGCGACAATAAGTCTGTAGGCGATTACTTGTCAATAAACACATGTACATTAATTTATTATTATTATTATTATTACTGACTTTTATAAACAGACTTACAATTTTAAATCAACACATCATAGATAACGTTGCTGTAATAGCATGCCAAAAAAAAGTTAAGAGAAAACAACCAGAAAATGTGACTCCTGTGGGTGATTTAATGTTGGGTGTGATTTCCTCCAGCGCATACCCCTTCCTGCTCACACAAGTGCAGTTATGAAGGCATGAGGCATGACTTTTCTTGTAACAAACCTGCTGTATTCCTCTGCTCTTTGGAGAAAGTAATAAACTGCTAGGCAAACAATAAGTCCAGTAAATACCCCTATACGCTTCAGCTCATCGGCTGTGTAAATTTTATTGACTTACTAGGATCATGTTACTTGGATTTGCTGCCTGTAATGATGAAAAGCTGTTATAAAGGTGAGTAAATCGACCCCACTGGCCCATAAATAAATGTTCAACCAAAAATGCTGTGGAAGAGTAGCTTTGTATTCCACCATCTGGTGTTTCTGAGAATATTACCAAAGCAGCAGTAGGTGGTGGTGGGAAAACACCCGTTTCATTTTCATCCTTGAGAAAACAGTGGCATTTGGAAAACACATGCATGCTCTTTTCTGGGTCACCTACCTAAAGACCATCTAATATAACAGGATTTATTTTTCCAAGAGTTTTCCACTTTAGTGAGTCCTACCATATTAGCGATGGGGGAAGTGCTAGACTGATGGGCCTGACATCTAACATGCCCTATTTTTCTGCATAACAGAATGAGCACCATGGTGAATAATGCAGAACTCCAAAGCTGGGGGAAGCTGGGGGAATGTGTCTGAGTGAAACATGTGTAGAGGCCAATAGATTCTCAGAGGACCGAGAGGTCACATCTCAAAACTTCAGCTACATTAACCTTTACATTAGTTAAAGCACCTTACATGAGGTTGTAAACGTTAAGTATGAATCCACTGATCAATCCATTCTTCTTTTATATTCCAGCCATTCCAAGCATTTTAATTTAGCACTTGTAAGTCTCAGGCATTTGGAAACCTCATCTTGTTTATAATCATTATTTTCTAGCTAAATAATGATTACCTTGTAAGCATTGTTCCTATATTTTCATAGGCATAGGATCAGATGTACAAACAGCTGCAATTTAAATTTTAACTACTTTTATTTTATGTACCTTTAGGCCTGATTCTGATGGATGTAGAAAATTTATTGAAATCATTTTTAGGTCAAAGCTCGAATCTAGGGTCAAGGTGGAGAAAAAAGAACATTCTGGTTCATATTTCAGTATCTTGTCACATTTATATTAAGAAAAGATTCACATCCAATTCTTCCAAATATTTTCACATTCCTCCATCAAGTGTGTATGGTAAACAGCATCCTGGAAAGCAGAGAGTGCATTGAATGAAATACAATAAAAAGACAGAGGTTCTAGTATAAGATCTGGTGTTAACTATGAAATCTTGGGTAAAATATGTCACTTTACTGTGTTTCAGTTTCCATATGTACAAAATACTTAGATATGATTGAATGTATATTCAATCTATGATTATATAATTTCCAAATCCTCTAAGAGTTCTTTTATATGCTCATCAACTAAAATCACTTATAGGAAAGAGAAAGAAAGCACACTATACAGCTGAACGCCTTACATAGTACTAACAGCTTATGTTAACTGGGCATTTACTAGGAGTCAGGCACTGTTCTGAGCACTTATTATGTACTGTCTTTCTCTATCATCAAAATACTCTATCTGTAATTCACATGTGGGAAATCTGAGTCTCAAAGAAGTTAACTAACTTGTCTATCATCTCACAGCTCATGAGGGGTGCTCCCAGGGCTAAAGTCCAGACAATCAGTTTTTGGAGCCTGTAGTATTACCATTTTTCATCTGCAAGGTGCCACCTAAAAATATTTTACTGCAACATATTTAAGTCTGTTATAGTATTTTCAATGCATATTTCCACTGCTGTTATTGCATAATCCGCAGAGCAGTGTCAGGTCCCACAAAAACTGCCGTTGTTCCAATTGACTAGTTTACAAACAAACATTTCACACAATAAGTTATATACCCACAAAGTAGTTGAACTCATGTCTAATAGTACCTGATATTCCCAGAGAGCAGCTTCTAATGTTGGACAATAATCTATATGATCAGGTAACACAGATATATAATTCCAAATGCAGTCTCCTCGAGGTTAAGCCCACAGTCTATTTTGTGTCCTACAGTGGGGCACATTTCCATTCTATTTAATATGTGTATGACTAAATAAATACTGGTATGGGTAATTCATGTATTATGCTTTTATAGATTTCTACTTTTACCATTCTGTGGCATTCATTTATCATCTATAAAGGGGAGTCAACAAATTTCCTGTGAAGAATGAGGGCCCAATGACAATTCTCACACAGCATTTACTGACAAAAATCCTAGAGGGGCTAGACTGCCTCACTGAAGATAAGAGGAAAAAAAGAGAATAGTTTGCCTTGGCCATTGTGACTCAGTTGGTTGGAGTACCGACCCATAACCGAAATGTTGCAGGTTCAATCCCCAGTCCAGGCGCATATGATCCCTTCCTGGTGCATACGGGAGGCAACCATGGATGCCTCTCTGTCCCATGTTGATGTTTTCTTTCTTCCTTCCTCTTAACCTTCCTCTCTAAAAGCAATGAAAAATGTCCTCAGAGGAGGACAAAAACAAATTTTTAAAAAAGAGAAAGAATAATTTGAAGATTCAGAAGAAAGAAAAGACTAAAATTTAGCCGATGTCCTCATAGGCAGATGACCCTGCAGGACAAATAACAGTTACCTGAGAAGTTCAGTTCTTAAAAAGAAATGAAATAACTATACTTAGTGAAGCAAAATTAACTGAAGTTAAATAAAGAAATTTGAGTAAGTATAATGAATAACTCCAAAAAGTAATAAAGATGATTTAAATAGTATGAAGAAACAATAGCAGTGTTAAAGAACTAGGTGTGAATATTATATTGATAAAATATAATTGCTGAAATAAAAGAAAAAAACATGATAAAAATAAAAGAAAGTGGAGGTCTGAAGTGGAACTGTCGTTATCCATATATTAGGAATCCAGCTAAAGAGAATATTAAAATCTGGAGAATATATTTGGGATTTTCAGACAGAAATGACATATTAAATAAAAAGGAATAAAATTTAGCCTGACCATGATTTCTTAACAATAATGATGAAAGCCAGAATAATATCATTCAAATAATTAGGGAAATAACAATTATTTTAGAATTTTATATATGGCCAGGTCATCATTCAACAACTCAGTTGAAATAAAGTTGTTTTTAAACAATAGCAGTTGAAGTCAAGGGAATTTATTATCAACACACTTCACTAATGAGATTTGTAAAGGATGTACTACAGAAAGAAAGCAGATCAATACTGTCATACATGTATGCCTTAAAAAAATACAACAAAAATGAACCATTAAAAAATAAAAATAAAACACAAAAAATTTAAAAATAAAACACCCTTTTTATTCATTGATCTACACAAGAACATTATACGTACCACATCAACACACCATGAAATGCTACCACATATCTTCCTAATTTGCAGATTCTACATTCTCTCCCTGTTCTCATGTATCTGGTGAACTCCCAATATTTGCCACAGCCTCACATCCAAGTTTTTCCACCATTGCTCAGGTTTCCAAATCATCCTGAGACCAGCTGAATACACCTTGTACATATTTCTTTTATAGGCTTTGTTGCATGTATTATTTATTTAATAAATAATTACTAAGCAATTATTTTGTTTCAGGCACTACTATTTTTGGCACTAAGAAGGCAATCACAGACATATAGAGTCTCTGCTTTCATAAATTTTCCATTAGTAAACAATTACAAATTGTGTTATTTTAACAAATAGTTACAAAATCTCTTCTATTAGTTAAGTCAGTAAGGGCATGGGAGAACCAATTCATCTTTGGACTCTCATGTTTCAGAGTCAGTTGAGATAGTCTATCACAACTGATTACATTCAGATGGACATACATGAAGATTGAGTTGGCTAGATAGAGCCACTTAATTATGTTTATTAGTAGAATATATCCTTGTTATTAATGGACAAGAATCACTACCTTATATCTATAAACAATAGCTCATCACTTATTTTAGTTTTCATCTCTGAGCTATAGCCCACACATAGATTACACAAAGTAGAACTGTTCAATGGGTACCTGTGTTCAATTATCACATTCTACTTTAATGTGCAAGTATAAGCATTGCATACTAAGGCTTGAAAGCAGAAAGAAAAACTTTATATTATTCAGAGTTAGTTTACTATTTAAAATTATTTAAGATTAGCGAGAAATACTGTTTTCTGCTACCTGCATGATTCGGGAGAAATAACTAAGCTTTGTTTTCTTAATCTGTAAAAAGTGTTACTGATAACACCTGCCCCAAATGTACTTTATGGGAATGATAATAGATAAAAAGGAACAGAGAGGGCAAGTTCTTTAAATCTCAAAAGAACAATGCAAACAGGAGATTCTACTAAAATATAAGCTCTAAAAAGGCAAAAATTTTTACCTGCTTTGTTCACTGTTAAATGCACAGTATCACACCCAGGTTTATGGCTACCATAATAAAATATTGCTGGTGTTAATATATCAATAATAGAAGTACATAAATATATAAAACCCCAATCATTTATTCTCTCCAATTAAAAATCTCTAAAATAAATTAACCATAAAATTTGAAAAGTTTAAAGTTTCTTAATTTGAAATCTGAAAGACATTTATTTTGTCAGATTAGTGAATGCATAATTGTACTACTACATCCATAAATACTACTTCCTGGCTGGTGAGGAGTGAATTGAGCACTGACCTGCAAACCCAAGAGACGTCAGCTTGATTCCCAGTCAGGGTACATGCCTGGGTTGCAGACCAGGTCACCAATAGAGGGTGCGTGAGAGGCAACCACACATTGATGTTTCTCTCCCTCTCTTTCTCCCTCCCTTCCTTCCCCCTCTCTAAAAATAAATAAATAAATAAATAAATAAATAATGCTACAGTGCAAGCTATGTCATTAAATTCTGTTGCCCCCTCTTCTTTTTCTACAGGTACTCTGTTAGTCTACTCCCCCAAAATGGATCAAGTCACCCTATATGCCTATGCCCTCATTCTAGTGATAAAGTCATCGCACTACTGCCTTCCTAAAACAATTTTCCCATGAGAAAACCCTAAGTTACAGGTAGAGTCACTTCTCACTATGGGCTTCCAGAAACTTGTGCCACTTGTACAAATTTCCCATGATATAATGTATTAAGCAAGATATTCATCAACAGAATACTTTTTAAAAAACTTACTGTGACTATCTATTCAAATGAGGGAGAAAGTAATCTTTACTGAAAGGTGCAGCCTGATAATGATGACAGAAGTGTATTAAGAGCAACATTTATTAAGATTTCAGTGGAGTGGTGTCAGTCTCTCATTGAAAAACCCTGAATAATATGTGGCATCATATGAATTATTTACTATTCACAACATAATATGTTAGCATGCCAAGAATAATGGTCAGAAAATATTACTCTATAACCAGCATACTTATTCCTTCAACAACCCTAGCCTGGGAAGGGTCCTTATTCCAAGTCAAGGAGTGGAGCAAGAGGAGGAAGCTGGAAGCTTGGGTTCCAAAGGTTCAGTGTTTTATATTCTAATTTGTTCTCTCCCTCTGTGTAGTGAAGTGGTGCTGGTCCTGCTGGAACAGAGTCTGGTCTGAAGTCTGTAGGGATCAGCTAGGTAAAGTAGATTTGAGATGGTAGCCTATGTTTGTTAGCTTAAATGACTACATTCACCACCCATATTGCCACCTTCTGGCTGTTAATAGCTTCAGCCAATAGGGAAGAATTTCCTTTTCTATGAATCGTACTTGACTAAAACTACCTTGGGCAGGAGGACTCTCTACTAGACTGCCTTTAAATGTTTATTACCTCTTTATGACCCTTACCAATAAAACCAAACAAACATAACCCTCAAACATTACACTGAGTAGATGTGCATCCTTATCGAAGTGAAAAGATTCTCTGTAGAAATCCAGGAGTGCATAGTACACTCATGTAATCAAAACAGGGCAGAAAAAAATAGAACTGGAATGTGACTCTAACATATACTAAGGCATTTGATGATTTCAGTAAGTCACTTGATTTCTTTTTTTAGTATATTTTGTTGATTATACTGTTTTAGTCTCCCCAGTGTCTTTCTCCCCTTTATTGCCCTCTGTCTTGCATCCCTCAATCCTCCAGCATTCCCCTCCCTTTGGTTCATGCCCATGGGTCATAAATATAAGTTCTTTGGCTCCTCTGTTTCCTACACTATTCTTAACCTCCCCTATTTTATGCCTAACAATTTTGCTTCTTATTCCCTGTACCTTCCCCTCGATTCCTTCCCTCTCCCTTTCCACTGATGACCCTCCATGTGATCTCCATTTCTCTGATTCTGTCTGTTCCTGTTCTAGTTATTTGCTTAGTTTTTGCTTTTGTTTTTTAGGTTCAGTTGTTGATAGCTATGGGTTTGTTGTCCTTTTACTGTTCATAGTTCTTGATCTTCTATTTCTTAGATATCAATTTATTTCTTTGTATTCACTTCCTACTTTATAAAATAAAAGAAAACTGGGTGAATGTACAGCTTCAGAAAAGAAAAAATAACAAAAGATCCAAGAGATTGGAGTTGTGTCTGGGAGGTACAAGCAATTTCTACACTTTGGCTGCTTGTTCAGCCCTCAGACAGGGCATTACAGTCACGTGAATGAGTGGTGTGGGTAAAGATGACTTATTGAGAAGTAATGCCTTTTGAAAATAGCTCTCCCTAAAATATTTTTCCTAGAGATTTCACTTCTCTGGGAAAAGCATTTTTATGGAATTTCTCATATCTTGACATTACTGAGGCTTGGAAGTCCTCCACAGGAAAGCCTGACTTATTTAAGTAGTTTCAATTATCAAAATTAGTGGCAAGATGGTAGAAGTCAACAAGGAGGACTGGCCCACTGAAATTATGGAGGTAGCTCATAAAGCATGGCTTTCATTAGAGTACTGGTTTTCATTAATGATGCTGCTCGATCCATACAATCGGAAGCAGGCAAGGAGGGAAGATTAGGAAGCACAAAGCAGTTGTCCACTAAAGAATGCCCTAACCCTTCCCCCCTGATT
Source organism: Phyllostomus hastatus (assembly GCF_019186645.2). NCBI lineage: Eukaryota > Metazoa > Chordata > Mammalia > Chiroptera > Phyllostomidae > Phyllostomus > Phyllostomus hastatus. Next base: position 26,643,274 of record NW_025333709.1, on the reverse strand, counting down.
TCAGACCTGAGCTAGATACTGGACCTAATTACCAGGTACTGAGCTATATTGGCCCCAGGGAAGAAAGACACTGTCACCACATAGCAGAAAATGTTATAATAATTTCCCTAGTCCTCTGATAAAGGGATTTTCATCGGTAATGGTACACTTGAAAAAGCAGAATAATACCAAGACATTTTCAAGGGCTTTTTGAACACAGGATATGAATTAATATCAATAGCCATTTAATTAGTCCTGTTCTGTCTATGCTTTTAGGTCCTAAGCACCCAGCAAAATTACCTAAGGCCTTTGCTGCAGTTCTGTCCTTTGAGTTCTGCTCTTTCCCTTACCCAATCTGCCCTCCTTCTTAATCCCATAGATATAGATCCCAAGCACCTTCCCCATAAACTTTGTGCATGTATATATCCATCTCAGAATCTATTTTTCTCTGAAGCTTTGAGCTTATTCATTAAATACTTGAGTCTGTGCAAATATGAAACAGGCAAACAGGCTTTGTGAGAAATGAGGGCTTAATAAAATCAAATATGATTTTTATTTTAAAACTTTCCAGTTCATAAAACTAAACAGTAGGAAGAAAAAGAGCTGAACAAGCAGAACTTTAAAATTAACAAATTTTATAGGCAGTGAGTGACAGCCAAAAGCAAGAGTAGAAAATAAGAACTTGAAATTATACATGACAATACCATAGAATATTAATAATTTTTGTGAATGCTAGCTCTTTTTCTAAGGGAAATGAACTTTCAATTTATATTAGTTCTTAGTACTATCTGTAAAATTGAGATTTTAAATAGTTCACTTATCTCTAATAATTATTGGGATATAAAAAATATAATGAGTAGCAAGCATCTTAAACTCTTACTCCCATCTCATGCTCATTCCCTGCTCCCCCATAAACTTTGTGGCAACTGGAAAATAGTCACAATGTGGAAAGTTAACTTGTCATGTGCTCAGAAAAGATTAATGTCTCCATCTGCAAAAGTGAATAAAAGCAACAAGACTCCCAATTGTTCTGGGTATACAAAATGCTGAAATACAGAAAAAACACTGCATGGTGTTTCTTTTTGGACTCAAGATAAAAAATGGGCTGTAGTTGGAAATTAACTTTTGCCAAATTAGGTCTAACTGTTGCCCTATTCCCAACTCAATTGTCAGCATAAAGTCCTCAGTGAAGGTACACTCTAGCAAGCAAAACAAGATACAAATAATATGCACATAAAATAAATATATGTGCTTATCAATATATTTATGCATGTATATTTTATAAACATATAAAATATATTTTATATATGTTTTGTTTATATTTGTGTTTATAAATATATTTTGTTTGTATATATAAACATAAATATATGTGCACATATATATTATTTGTTTTCAATATTCTGTGAGAACCCATTAGGGACCAGTGGCTATACTTGGTGCTGGGAATAGCAGGAAAAAAATTAAAATGTTAATTTTACTTAAGGACTGACTGACTTTAGGGCTTTGTTTATAAAATTTGGGAATTATACGGGTAAAATTACACAATTTAGTCTTAAATAGCCTCAGAAGACAAAAAATCAGTGAAAAATAAATAAATAGAGATAAAACAGGTGATTTTCCTTATGTTAAAATAAGGCTGCTGAGGGAAGACATCAATGAGTTTTAGGAACAGAAGGAGCCTTGGAAGTCATTTACTCAAAGCCAGCCATGTTACCAATGAAGGATTAGGTACATAGATATAAGATGAACTCCAAAGTTGTACAGATTTATTCATCATTTGTTATCTATATAAATTTGAGCAAGTCATTTTTCCTTTCTGGGTCTCAGGTTCTTAATCTACAATTTGACTATAATAATGTTGTCTTTCTTATTGGATTGCCTTGAACATTGAATAATAAAATATATACTAAAAGATTAAAACAGTGCCTGGCAGATGGTAAGTACTCAACAAGAACAAGTTCTTAATATTAATGCTGTTGGCAAGCGAGCCAGCACCCAGCTGTTATAATTCTCTACCAAAACTCTGTTCAGTACTGTATTGCATATTTAACCACTTGTTAAGAGGGTGGACCTTATGATAAGTATCCTTATTATAAAAATAATAATAATAAAGAGAGCAGATGGAAAATTTTGGAGGTAATAGATATGTTTGTTTCATCGAGTGTGGTGATGGTATCATGGATGGAAACATCACTAGACTCATCAAGTTGTATGCATTAGATATGTACAGGTCTTTGTCAATCATACCTGGATAAAGTAGTTTAAAACAATAGAATTCTGTTCATCCAGCTGCATGGCTCTCATTGCGCAAACTGACTCATGTATGCTTAAACTTTCACACTTGCATAACAAACACACCCCCCAAAATGAGTCAGCAAGTAGTGTTTTATTAGTGAAAGTGCTGAAATAGGAAAACTATCCCAAAGCAATAACAGTGTCAGAAACAAAAGAATGGAAGGTGGGATCGGTGTCAGGAAAACAATAAGTCTCAAAGTTAATTTCATCTACTATGTACAATATTGTACTATGGATGGGACCATCTTACTTCTTGAAAGCATAGACAATCACAGGAATTACTTGGAAATACAAAAAGGAAAGAACAAGCAAATCTCTTTCCATCTTCTTTGGGAATGATAAGACAATGAGAAGAATTTGAAGCCCAACCTAGGTGAGACCATGAGAGAGTATGCCTAATCCTCTCTTGATGAAAATACAAAATTCTTGGCATTTGAAATAGTTGTATGATGCATTCCCAGAGGACTATCTGAGCAGTAGAGTGTGATAGTTGAGAACAGACAATGCAGAGTCATATGGAAACAACTTTAACACAAGCTTTGCTCAATTCTGTTACATGTAAAATGGGGTTAATAATAATACTGCCCTTACAACAAAAGTTTAAAAGATTAAATAAATTAATGTTTAATGAAATATGCATCATACAGTGAGAGATACATATGAAGTGCACAATATTAATAATTCCAAGATCTCTGGTTCAAAACCAGTAAAAAAAAAATTTGAACTACATTGTGATTTAAAAATTAAAGTAGGAGTCAGATCTTGTTTCTCAAAATTACAATAGCCCAAACTTGAGCCACGATAGTTTGTGAGGAGTGTATAAAGGCAGGCCTAGAGAGAGCAGGACGCCAGCAGAAGTAGCACTAGGAACAGTGGAGAGAACAGGGCCAGGAAACCTATAAACAAAGGCAGCAAAGATGGTTGTACCCAGAAAACTGTGTCCATGCCAAAACTGAGTCTAAGGAGATCAAGTTGTGAAATAAATGGCAAAAAGTGTTTCTTTAAAAAATATTAAATATCCTAACACTTCAAATAGAGAGTGTAATCTATACATCTGTAACTAATTTGAAATCTTTAGAAAAAAGATCATCCTGGAAATAGGCCATTGCTAAAGCCATTTCATGTAATCTACTAGTTTTGTGAGGTACTCTTGTGGAAGTCAAGATATCGTCATGCTGACCTACCAGAGAAAACAGCAATGGGAAGAGGGGGCGCTTCTGACTCTGAGCAGGCAGCTGGTCTTGAAGAACACCACACCTTTAACAACGTTTCACCTGAATCCACTAACCCTGGGAAGGAGGAGAAGCATGACCTACACCTATTCTAAGACAAAGGAATCAAAAGACTGAAACCCAAATGTTACTTGGCAAATAACATTATACTATAGTAACGATCTTTGAAAGACAATATCATGGTACTCTTGTTACCTATAAATTCATTTATCATATCTTATTTGAAAATGTATGTTGTTTACATGTAAAGCTTTAAATCTAATTTCTCTGGGGATCCCAAAAGGTAAATCAGTATTTGTGAAAGAATACAGTGGTTTAAATAAGTGAAAATTAGAAAATTCTGGTAATGAAATTGATTTTCTCACAGATGAAATATTTTGTTTAACTCACATGTTCACTTGTTCATTAAAAATCATCACTTGAATTACTTAGCGATCAAACCATCACCACCATAAGCCCTCATAAAACCAGAGCCATCCCAAATGTTCAGCGTACACATATATTTTAAGTAATTCTTATGACATCATTAGGTACTGTGACCCATTTAGAAGTATTGTATTCAAAGCTCTGTCAGAAAGTTTAGGGATCTTAGATTATAATATTTGATCTATTGAGTTTAGCTCTCAATAAGTGTACATTTTTATAGTCAAACACAAGATGGAGGGATCACGGTCAATCCCCAACTCTGAGATGGCATCCTTAAAGAGGAGCAAAGCTCCTGGAACTCAAGAAGAGTCAGAACACTTTGCCTGCCTTTAGCTAAAAAGAAAGAGTTATGGGAAGTGAATAAAAAATGTCTCTTGGTGGCACACCAATAAACCTCCTCAAGAATCTGCGAGACATGGGCAAATCTGACTACGCACAAGTTTATAGCTGATGGTTAGGAAGTGCTGAGACACACTGGTGTGAAACTGCAGCATTAGGATCTAAAGCTGCAGAAGCAGCTGTGCCAGTCCCCCAGCTCAGCACTTTCCCTGTCAGCTACCTTCAAGGGGGAGCGTGAACCAAGAGCAGGCGCCTGTGAGCGAGGGTGGAGCAGCCCATCAGGCACTCACCCAAATGACAAAGGCCACTAGGAAACAGCATCCACTACTCTAGAGAAACACTCTGCAGATACATGGGGAGACCGGAGACAGTGTTTTTGCAACATATTATGCCCCATCATGTATGAACACAATAAAAAAACCTGTCAGTTCTAAACTTAAAAGAAAGTGGGTGCTCCACTTAAAAGATAGAATTTTGAATCACTCAACCTGAGTTAAAAGTCCAGCAACACACTGTGTCAGTGTGGGCCACTGACTTTGTCTTTTTTAGGATGTCAAGCATTTAGAGTAGAAGTCGGCAAACTTTTCCTCTAAAAAGTTAGATAATAAATATTTCAGGGCTTCTGGGCCAAGAGGCACACTTGAGGATTTTCCAAAAATACCCATAGAAAAAAAGAAAGCTATCACACATATTTTATCAGTGAAATTTAAACTATTTATAAAAGTTGAAATTTAAATAATCATTGTAAAATACTTTCTTCAAAAATTTGATAACTATTTTTATCCCACGGAATGAACAAAATCTGGTGTATTAGGCACCTGTGCTATAGTTTGTTACCTGCTCACTCAGCACACAGTCTAGCCCTTGAAGAATTATAAAAAAGTGTTACTATTGTTATAACAATTAAATAAGTAATTTTCAAAAGTAATTAATAAACTATTATCATTACACACAGATGCTCTCCAAGCAGGATCTCTCTTGATTTGTTGAGTTACAGCTGGGCCACACGTACACTCATTGGAACCACTACTCTGAGTCAAACACACAGATGAGTAAGGAGTAATGCTTTCTAGTATAAGTATTTGAAACAACTTCCATCTATTTCTTCCACAATCATCACTCATCAACCCAAATATGCATCATGCATTGTATACTGAGAATAAAAGCATCAATAAGACCATGCCCTTTTCTTGGAATTGATTACAGACCAGGAGTTGGGGATTATATAAAAGATACAGGATAAGCAGATGTGACAAAGTGGCAATTGCTCAACTGGAGGTTAAAAAAAAAACAACATTCTGGATGCATAAGCCAAAAAAGAATTTCTTCTCACAGACAAGTATATAAACTTTCAGATGAAAACCTAAAGTTAAGACCAATTAACCTCTATCAGAATTTTAAATTTGAGCTGGATATTTAAAAGGCAGAATTTCCAAAGCATTTCTTTTAATCCTTAAACCATATTAGAGCAATAAAAGAGTTCAAGCAGAGGATTAGCCTTGGAGATGAGAATAGACCATCTTTCTCTCTCTCAGAAAAAGGAAAGAGGAAAGATAAGTAAGAAATGAGAACTAGTTTTAAAACTGAAAATGGTCACTGGGATTGAACTCTTCTCAGGAGAGAGTAACAAAGGAAATAAAATGGCTAGGTTAGGTTCCTGTGGTGCAGACGCTAGCCAAGAAACAAAATGTTATCACTGACAGCAATGCATAGGCTAGAGGGTCACAAAGTCATTGAAACCACACATAGAGTGGGTAACTATCCATAGCAGAGAGTAGAGCTTGGGGCACTGAAAGTCACAGAAGGGCCTCAGGGAAAAATCAAGGATAAAGGGGCTCAAGGTTTGGAGGACTGTTCATGCCAGCATGGTTAATCAGGTTGTCCCATCTGTATAGGGAGGCAGGTGAAAGCAAGATGTGGCCAATGAACGGGAATAGGGATCACAACTCAAATGTCTTCTGGTTAGGGAGGTGAAACAAATGGGCAATTAGAAGAATACAAAATAATAGCAAGCAGGGCCAAGGGCAACTAGAGAGAGGAGGCTCTGACTAAATGAAAGGGGGGAAAGAGAGAGAAAAAGAGGGAGCACTAGTCTACTCAAGAAAACAAAACACCTGAATTTGGTCTTGACTTAAGAGTTTTTGATCCATGAACTAGAAACATTGAGGTTATCCAGAAGGTAAGTAACATATTTATTATAAGACTCTGGGCTTATAATACATTTTGGATTTTGGAAAGACAAAATGCATTCAGAAAAAAAAACAAAAACAAAGGAGACTTTGCTAGTTATCCAAAATTCAACTTTACCTAGGTGTCCTGTATTTTATCTGGCAACTGTAGTTCTGCAGCAAAGCTAAACAGATTTTGCAGTTATAATTAAGGTTTCTAATCAGTTGACTTTGAGTTAATCAAAGGGAGATTATCTTGGATGAGAGTCACTAAATCAGGCAAGAACTTTAAAGAAAGTGAAGTATCAGAAATTCTTCTCCTGGCTTTCAGGAAAAAGCAAACAATCATATTGTCAACTTACTATGGCAGGGAAAGAAAGCCTCTAGGATCTGAGGACTTCAGTCCTACAACTACGAGGAACTGATATTTGCCAACAACCACATTAACTTCGAGGAGGATCTAATTGCAGCCTCCTGAGATCGGAAGCAGAGGAATTAGCTAAGTATAACTTATGCTCCTAACCCACAGAAACTGGGAAATAAGAAACGTATATTGTTTTAAGCCACCAAACTTGTTACATGACAATAAAAACTAATGTAAAGTGTTATATCAGAATTTCTTGGTGAATTTAGAAAACAGGAATTCGAAATTGGTTTTTGAATTCAAGTTACCTTGGACATTTTTTAGGTTAACTGGAAAAAGTGATGCTATTATTCTACAAGATAGGGACAGATCTAACCTCAAATCCAAGTTATGTTGTTTGCTGAAGGCCTCATGCCACAAATCCTACAGGTAGTGTAGAATAATAAGGGAGCAAATACCACCATCCTTTAGCTGTTCTGACAATTGGCCCATCAGCATTTCCACTATTAGCAATGGAAATTTCTCTTTGACCCTGTACCTTCCTTGCTTCCTTTAGAGAAGGAAGATTTTAATTTCTAACAAAACTTAACTACGCAAGAAATAATAGCCACCTCTGGGACTGAACAGCACTGCACTGCAGTAAATTCTTAATGAGTCCTCAGAACAACTCTGCAAGGCTGGGATTATTAGCTGCATTTTATTAATGAGACAACAAGGTTGAGATAGATTAAATGACTTGTTCAAGGTCACACAGATAGTAGATTATGGAGTTTGGATTAGAAACTAGTATGGTGTCTTATCAAAATCTATGCTCTCACTATAATGAAATAAGCTTTCTCATTAAATGGAACTACCTTTTGACTCAGTGATTCCACTACTGGAATTATACTCTAAGAATCCTGAAACACCAATTCAAAAGAACCTATGCACCCCTATGTTCATAGCAACATTACTTATAGTAGCCAAGTGCTGGAAACAGCCTAAGTGCCCGTCAATAAGTGAGTAGATAAAAAAACTGTGGTATATTTACACAACTACACAGCATAAAGAAAGAAGGAGCTCCTATCTTTCACACCATGGATGTTGGAACTGGAGAATGCTCTCCATGGAACTGGAGAGCATTATGCTAAGTGAAATAAGCCAGGCAGTGAAAGACAAATACCATATGATCCCACTTCTAAGAGGAACCTACTGAACAAAACAAACAAATGAGCAAAATAGAACCAGAAGCATGGAAACAAAGAACAGACTGACAGTGACCAGAGGAGATGGAAGAGGAGGATAATGGGGGAAAGAAGGGGAAGGGTCCAGTCACAGAACAGGTATAAAGGGCCCGTGGACATGGACAACAGGGTGGGGATTGACTGATTGACTGTGGGAGCAGGGTGGAGGGTCGGGGCAAGAGAGAGCAATGGGGGAAAATTGGGACAACTATAATAGAACAACAATAAAAAATCAAAATTAAAAAAATAAAATAACTTTTAAAAAACATATACCCTTCCATCTTAAACATTTGTCCATGATCCACCCACACCCCATTCAGTAATTTTATAATAGCATCCAACATGAACATTAACCCAGGTTACCAATGGATTTTACTCATACATTTTTCATTAAGTAGTCTGTGTGCATCTTCCACAGATGTGTGATATAATGAACCCACAGAAGGTCAGACAGTGGCAAAGTTTTATACATGAAAAAGGTTTGTGCTGAGGTTCTCAGTGCTCATCTAATTCCATGAAGCTTATACTGCTTGGATTGAAAGAGAAAAATATAGGAGCTTTGCAAAGAAAAGTTGCAGATGGCTTTTGTGGCCAAGGATAACTAGTAACCCATGCCCAGGGCTTTACTACCCTCAGCATATAACGGTTGCATTTATAATTCTAAAAAAAGATTCCATTTTAATACCCTGTATTTTCTATTTTTAGATTTATAATTCTCTAGGGAAAAAACTGAATAGTGTTTTGTAACATTTGCTCTGGTAGGAAAGAGCTTAAAACCATTGAAGAGAAAACAGGATTTGAGTATGTGAGTCAATCAATAGGATTGCATCACATTTTTTTCAGATCCTAGGAGCAAGATGGTACTGATTTTTTTTCAGTTAACCTTTTACTAAATATATTGTATCACTTAAATAAATATTAACTACCAAGAGAAACATGTCTAATAGGGCACAGATATCTTGATAATACTTTTTACTCTGTATAGTGTTTTTTCTAAATGGAAAATATGAATTTCTTTCAGAAGTTTATACAATGATTAAAAGACTACAGTAGACTTAAAATAAACAAACTTATATATATATATTTTAAATGTATTCAAACATATATATGCACATGTATGCATGTTATATGCACAGAAATGTGTGTGGTAAAAAATTTCCATGATTCTCCCCAAATACTGACTGGTATGATAACCTAGTGTCTTTTTGCTCATCTGATTGTGTTTGGTGATCGTTAAATGTACATCTTGTTTAGATTCTTTATTCTTGTTTAATTTAAGACAAAACAGAAAAATGTAAGATCCATTGGGTAGAGATTTTTGCCTATTTTATCTTGTATATCATGTGTTACAGTAATGCCTGAACACAGTATATATGTGCTAAGTGAATAAATAAGTGACCTAAAATTTTATTGTTTTCCATTTATGCAAACTGAAAATAGGGAGAAGATATGTTAAGGTGTTAGCAAAACATCTTGCTTCAAAATGGAAAAGCAGTTAAGTTTGTGAGCTCTTCTCCTGGATAAAGGTTTAGCCCAAAGTATTCTATTTCCACAGGAAATATTATGTGGTAGGATGGTAGCAGAATGCATTTTTGTAATAATTTTCAGTATTATTCTGATCATTTTAAATAACAGCAGTGTGAGGGTTTTTTGGATAATTGACATCCTTTTTCATTTTTCTCTTCATTATCCTTTAAATTTTGTTTTAAAATAAAGCAAATGAGTTTATTTGCATATAATATACACTTGCAACACCATATAATAAAGTCCTGCCTTTTTCAAATGAGGACAATTACATTCTTGTAAACACGTACAACACTAGTCACTACCTTAATGTGGAAGGCACACTGGTATAATAAGAATTGCAAGCATATTAACAACTAATAAAGATTTTAAAAATAAGAAAATATTTTTCTTCCCTTGAGAGGCACACTCTCTTTATCTCCAGAGGGATATTGACAAGTCTGTCATGAACCTTTTATTAGTGTATTGAATATGGTGCTGAAACTTACATAGACTGTAGGTTTTACTACATAGCTTGTGTTACTGCAGAAACAATAGCACATAATTATACTTTTAATCTTAAATTCCTAATATTAAACCAAAAGTCTCCATAATGCCTTCATTATTCCATGTTGCAAATTATTTTCTTGAACTCCTTCCAAAATGTATGTGTGCTGAATTCATTACGGCAGAGTAGTTCATTGGTTAGATCACAAGAGACTAATTTTAAAAATCCAAAATTTTGTCTAGCTCTAATTGGAAAGTTAACCTCATAAAATTGTTTTAATGGTCAATATCCTGCCATTCTGGCTAATTTATCCAAAGGGAACAGTATGGGGCTGATGACTCAGTGGAATGAGTTAGAACTGCTAAGCTGTATGTGGTGGTGGAATCCTGCAAACAATTACTTCATTTCTAGACACCACTTAGATAAATAATGCATAATGTTATAACCCAGCATGAGACTCAATATTTTGACTTAAGAACAGCTTTGTTCTTTTCCACAAGACAATTAATATCTGGTTCAATGCCACAGTGAATGATGAATTGTTTCTTAAAAAGTTGTCTGATTTCTTTTCACCTCTTCATTTTGGTGCTTTGTTGCACATAATTTTTTAATGAATCCTTGAGTGCCTAGACAGCAGTACAAGTGCATTCAAGCACTGTGGAAATGGCCTTGAGACATGAACCTAAGGCCAGCAGGACCTTTTCTGCATCACAGAAGCAAATCAGATCTTATGAAGAAAGGAGAAATCAGAAAACCAGCTTTCAGGATTAACACTAATATTCATGGGGAGGTATGTTACTGAGGCTATTTCTTGAATATGAGAAAGTTTTCCTTCTCCAGTTGCTGGTAGCTTGCCTATCATGCATGCACCATTCTCACATATATCCTTGCTATTGCTTAGGCTTCAAGTTCATGTATCTGTAAACCCATATAAAAAGGTATTACCTGTCAATCCATGAGCTAGGGGGAATTGTGCAGGCAAAGTGCTCTTGTGCTATAAAAAAAAATACAGCAGCCCTGGCCTGATGCTTATTTTGTTAGAGGGTTGTCCTGATATGCCAAGGTTGTGGGTTCAATCCCTGGTCAGGAGACATACAAGATCCAACAAATGAATACATAAATAAGTGGAGTAATAAATCTCTCTCTCAAATTAATAATAATAATAACAACAATAATAATAATAATAATAAAGAAATACAGTGACTTTCGCTCCTGGGGAGTTCCCAATCTAGACAATGTATCATAGAAATTTAGCTCAGACCTTCACAAAGTTCTTTCCACTGCCAAGGCACATTGCACTGTTACTCTCTGTTGTCACTCCTCACTTGTGAGATGAAGACCCTATGAACTCCAGGAAGTGGCATTGGCCTTGACCAGTTCAAAATAAAGCACCCAAAATTCCACAGGTCTGATAATCTCAGGATCAGCAATAATTCTCACAATATTGATTAATTAAAGGGAGCAGAATACAAATTCTATAAAAAAACTTTTTAACAATAGGCTGTTTAAATAAATAAACACAGGGTTATTTGGAACACATACTTCCAAATAACTTGCTATAAAACGGAATAAACTACATTTCAAATGTACACAAAATCTGACTTCTGCTCTTTGGCTTTCTCCAAAAATGTTAGTCAGCATGGCTTTATCTCACTGAGTAACTTCTTTAGCGTTGTTCCCATTGCCAAAATACTGAAACCAAAAGGCAACCACAGTGAAATAGCAAGAAAGCTATTTCCAGTTCCCTGAAAAAGGATCCATGAGACACCATGGGTCGCATGACAATGCCACACGCTTCACAAAACAAAGTGGTGGGTGTGGAGTTTGACTCAGGAGAAAATAAAATCATCGTTTCTTATATTTATACTTGTTTCTATTTGCTTTTATCTGTTCAGCTGCTGTTACAGAATACCATAGACTGGGTGGCTTATACATAGCAAATATTTAGTCTCACAGTTCTGTAGTCTGGGAAGTCCAAGATTAAGAAGCCAGCAGATTCATATCTGGTGAGGGTTCCCCTTCCTAATTCTCGCTGGGTCCTCATGTGGCAGAGGAGGGAAGGGAGTTCTCTGGGATCCTTTTATAAGTGCACTAATCCCATTCAGGAGGGCACCATGTTTAGGCCCTAATCACTTGCAAGAGGTCTGACCTCCAAATACTATCACATTGGGGATTAGAATTTCAATATATGAATGAGGGGGCACATCCATCCATTTTACTATTGAAAAGCAGACAGCAATTAGCAACAAAAGGAAGAAAAGCACTTAAAAACTTATCCAAGGAGAAAACAAGAGAAAGAATCTAAGTAGAGTTGTCAGTGAAACCATAATTTCTTGATTACTTCCACTATTTTATTATTTCAAGTCTAAATATTCTATCAGATACAAACTACTGTTCATTCATTTGTATGCTCACTTACTTGTCCTCTCTTTATATTGATTTTGAATGTATTTTACAGAGAATGAAAGTAATTCTTCAAAATAAGTTTTTTATAGACATGATTTTCTAGAGAAATAGGTAAATAGATAGGTAACAAAACATGTACACACATGTGTACTGATTTTTTTCCTGAAGATAACTGGTCTTCTTCCCTGCACCAGGACAGAGAGGTACCGAGACATTCACCTATCCATCCACTAAAACATCGGTATGTTGATTTCACAAAGAATGCTTACTAATAACGGATGTGCTGGTGCGAAGAAAGGGAAGACTTAGCCTCCTCCACTCACCTTCCGAGAGGTGGAAGCAATAGCTGCTGAATCACTGATGGCATGCAGGGCTTCAAACAATCTTTAAGGAAATAAAATGACTACTTCAGAAATAATGTATTCTGCAACTTGCTGAATCTTTCCTGTTGGCATAACTCATTACTGTACTTAATTGCTTTCCTGCAGTTGCTGTTTTATCCTCCATATGAAGCTGTAATGAAAAGGTTAATCATAGCTCACCAGGGTTTATTATAGTCTGAGGCTATTAATGGTATGAATGGAGTCCGGGTACTTCAAACCCTCCAGCATATTGAAAGAAACCAGTTATTCACTGCGTACATGCCCTGCATGGTAATTTCCACTCCGAACATATCCAGATATAAAAGAACATGAGAAAGTCAAGGGTCTCTTTCAGCACCTGTTTACTGCTAGCTGCATAAGTCAAACTCAACATGGTAAAAAGGCATTTTTAATTGACCTAACAATTTCCATTTAAGTATTAAGAGTTTCAGCTCTGGACTCAGCAGGCCTGAATAAGAAACTAAGCTTTGGAGGTTTTTCCCTACAGGGCTTTGGGCCAATGATCTCACCTCAATATGCCTCGGTTCAGTTTCTTTACCCATAAAATGAGGATAATTGAAGCATTTAATCTCTAGAATTGCTGTGAGCATGCACTATGATAATCCATGGAAAGGGATTAGCATAGTGCCTAACTCATAAAAAACACTCCATAAATGTCAGCAATTATTATTAGCATTGTTAATTTCATTACTATTGTTACTCTCCCACTAGGATGAAAACAAAAGATAATAACTTAAAAACAATCTTAAAACCAGAATTTTTTAAAAAACTTGAAAAAACAATGCCACATACAAAATTCCATTTATAAATGTGTTTAGTACAAAAATGTATCAGCACCCTTATTAATCTGTAGGATTTTTAAGAAAATGCGCTGCCCCTTGTCTATAAGTTTTACACCGCTGACTCAGCTGTTCTCTAGTATGAATGAGGTTTCTGTAATGGTGATGGCTATTCACTGGGCTGTGTACAACCTGTACTGTGGCAACTAATGCCAGGCGTTTTTCCAGAGAGTGACAGTGTAAATGATAGGTCACAACAGTTGACTGAAAAACACAGTAGTAAACTGCTCCATAAAAAATGATATTCTCAATTGTAGCTCCCTTAAAACACATGTTTTTATTAGATGAAGTCAGTATACCTCTATTATGTTAATATCACCATAAGGTATTAACTATTATTGGCAAAGCACTCTCAAAGCAAGAGTATTTATCCTTTGGTGGTTTGATTTTCTAATATTATCTACTGCCCATAAGTACAGTTTTACTGAGTAACTAGATCACACATGTTTGTAATTTTCTTCAATGCTAGTGAGTCCTGAAATTTAATGTTGCTCTGTCCAATGGAGCACAAGTCAGGAACTTAAAACACCAGATGAGGCTTTGCCACCAGGGAGAACTGGACAGAAACAGGCTGATGACATTTCTTAGCCAGGACATTATATTTGTTCTTCCCAATGCAAGTCACTACTTGAAAATTCCAAATTTATTTCATTTTCTTTTCTAAGAAGGATTCTTTTCACTTGCCATGCCCATTGCTAAGATAAGGTAAGGAGGCTTTGGGAAATGCAAGAAAAAACAAAGGGCTGTACATTTTTACTTTATTTACAGGGGATACATTAAAGAGAGTGGATCTACTGATTGCCTTGTAGTTAGCACCTGCCGGGGCCAGAAGAACAGATATCCCCTCCCCTTTCACACCTGCAGATTCAAAGCTTACCATCTCCTCCCCTACCCCATCTCAGAATAGGGCTCTCTGACAGTAAGACCAGCTGGAGGTGAATGGTAGATCATTCTGAGACTGAGAAATAAGGTGAGAAGCTTGTTGCAGTGAGGTGGAGGCAGAAGGGTGGTGAGGGAAAGGCAACGAGATTGTTATGAGCTGAATTGTCTTTCCAAAATTCATACTCTGAAGCCCTAATACCCATGACCTCAGAATATAACCACTTTTGAAGATAGGGTCATTAAAAAGCTAATCAAATTTTTGTTTGTTGTCTTTGAATGCATGCAAAGGTTTATTGTATTTCCCCCCTACTATTTGTCTACCTTATACCCTCTTTCACTCCCACCCATCCCCCACAATCACTCATCTACTGATGGACACTTGGGCTGCTTTCATATCTTGGAGATTTTAAATAACACTGCTGTGAATATTGGTGTGCTTATATTCTTTCAAGTTAGTATTTTAGGCTTCTTTGGATAAATTCCAAGAAGTAAAATAGCTAGGTGATAAGGCAGTTCTATTTTTAATGTTTGAAGTAACTGCACACTGTCTTCCACAGGGGCTGCACCAGTCGGCACTCCCACCAACAGTGCAAAAAGTTCCCCTTTCTGCACATCCTTCCCAGCACTTGTTGGTTGATTTAGTGATGATATGCAGGTGTGAGGTGATTTCTAATTGTGATTTTAATTTGTATTTCTCTAATGAATAGTAACATTCAGCATGTTTTCATATGTCTATTAGCCATCTGTATGTTCTCTTTGGAGAAGTGTCAGTTCAGGTTTTTTGCCCATTTTTTAATCAGATTGTTCAAGATGGCAGCAGAGTAGGTGGTGGAAGCTATGTTAACCTCCTCCCAGGACCAAACTGGAATTACAACTGAAGTATAGAAAAATCATCCTGAATAACCCACTAAACATTAGCTGGAGAGAAGCCTTATAACCAAGACTTACAGAAGAAGACACATCAGCACATTGAGAGTGATCAGAAGTGCAGAAGCACAAGATGGCTGTTTCGGCTCCCACAAGTGGCAGCTGAAGTTCCAGAGAGATAGTTCAGCAGCAGGGAAGGGGATCCACCTAGAAGTGTGGGTACAAACCCAAAGCTAGGCTCCCCAGCCTAGAGCACCAGAACTGGGAAAGGAACACAAATAATACCCAGTAATCAACTTTAAATGAGGTCTGTACAGTGGGACCTAATCCAGTATGACTGTAAATTTGGACATAGACACATGTACACACAGGGAAAAGACTGTATGAAGAAAGAAGGAGGAGATGGTCATTTACAAGTCAAGGAGAGAGACTTCAGAAGAAACCAACCCTGCTAACACCTGGATCTTGGACTTCTAAACCCCAGAACTCTGAGGACAAGCATTTCTGTTTAAGCCACCTTGACTGTGGTACTTCTTTATGGCAGCCCTAGCAAACTAATATTCCTGGACTCTTATGTGCTTTTGTTTAGGTAACAGTAACATCATTTAATGACAGACATTACCACCCCATTGTTCCACTTTTAATGCTTGTCACCAGAATTTAACAAATATAGGCAGTGCTATATTTCAGGCATTGTGGTTAAGTGCAAAGTTAGCAAGGAGGAACATGACGTTGCCTGTGCTCTCAACATGCCTATGTTCTTGTTGGGGGGACATATGTGTAAAAGCATCATTCAAGTGGAACCCAGTCAGGGCTTTATGGAGAGAGCATGTGGGAGAACCGAAGATGAAGTGACTGCCCGGCAGTAATCATTGAGGAGAACCCTGTGACATGGCCAGATAGAGAAACCCTCTAGTTCAAGTTTGAGACGTGAATGACTAAAGCATTTTCTTTCTACATTGCCATATGTAAACATTAATATGTAATTATGAAAAGACTAAGGATTTTAAAGCTTTAATATTATTCAAGCTCAATGCCCTTTGATGAAATAATTATTTAATGTTTAGGATATCCATGACACATCATTTGCACATTTCTTATGGAAATTATTAACTCACATGCATTAAGAAGGACTCTTACCAGCCAACAGAAGATACCTGACTCATACTTGTTTAAGGAATAAGAGAAACATATTGACTCATGCAGGTTAAAATACCAGACACATTTACTGCAGACACAAGGGCGTCTGGGAACTCAACTGCTGCCCTGTGGCCCAGCTCACTCGCTCTCCCCACTCCCTCCCTCCCTCCCTCCCTCTCTCTCTCTCTCTCTCTCTCTCTCTCTCTCTCTCTCTCTCTCTCTCTCTCTCTTTCTCTCTCTCTCTCTCCCCCTCTCTCTTTCTTTTTCTTTCTCCTCCTTCTCCTCTCTCTTCTCCCTCTCTCTCTCTCTCCCTCTTTCTCATTCTCTGCTCCCTCTCTTGGCACTATTCTCTTCTCATTTACTTTATTCTCATGCAAACTACTTCTTTAATGTGGCGTCTGAAACGTCTAGGTTTATATCATAATTAAAACATAATTAAAGACCAGGCGCTTTTTGAACTAAATCAATTGAAAAAACTTTAGTATTTTATCTCTAGGTACATATTATTTTGAGGTTCACCCTGAGCTAAATGCAATGGGTAATAAAGTAGAATGCACTTATTGGTCAGACCTGGAGCAGTGCCCACCTTAAGAACTGGGGGCATAGACAGTGGGCAAAAGACTAAACCCTACTTTGACCACATGGACTGTGATAAAAGTGAGATGGTGTTCAGATAAACTTAAAGGATAATGCACAGACAAAAACAGTAGTTGTATGCATCCAAATTCATACAGAATTACTCCTATTTTATATATGCTCCTCTTGTCTCTTCTACTTTGACTCTTAAATAAACATTTCTTTATTTGTTCTAAATGAAAAAGCAAAGATGCATAATACAGTACTCGATGTGTGCCAAGTTATGTTTTTTGCACATATTAACTAATTTAATAAGTACAACAAGGGTATAAGTTTTCCTACACCCTGGCTGGTGTGGCTTAGTGGACTGAGCACCAAACTGTGAAGCAAGGGTATAAGTTTTCTTTAATGCCCCATTTTACAGATAAGGTCCATAAGCCAAGCAAGGGTTAAGTGACTTTCACAAGGTCACACAGTAACAGGAGGCAGAGCCCAGATTCAAATACAGCTTGACTCCTGAGTTCATCACATTATCCACTATTTTTTATTACTGCTTCCTGAAGGTGCTGTTCAATTAGCGTGTACTCAATGACTAAATGATGGCAGGAATGACAGATACAACTTCCGCTGCAGACAAGGAATTGGATCCAGAATTCCTGATCACTACTGTAAGATTTGATCATAAGGCCTTACTGCATTTGAAATAATTCACTTTGATATCCTTCTGATTTAATTTTTAAAAATTTTCTTGCAGTGTCTTCCATTGTTATGCAGGCCATCCTTATTTATGAATGAGAAGAGATTTTCTTTTACCCAGTGTTCCATTTATTTATTTCATTTCATTTAGCTCAAGATACTCTTCTGAAAGCTGCAAGAGTCTGGGGAGTTGTAAATCAGGATGCTAATCTGTGAGAGTCATTTTATCAAATGCTAACAGCTCTGTCAAAATATTAAAGATGTGATTTATTACACTGTTAGAAACATGTTTATAAATGGAAAATGCTCGCTATTCTTTAGTTTCTACCCACAAAAAAATAGTGTGTGTGTGTGTGTGTGCATTTTGCTTTCTGTGAAATATATATAGTCATCTTTTCCACACTAGTTTCCACTGGACAATTTTTGATTTAAAATCAACTTTGGTTTTATCTACAAAATAATTCATTATAGACTAAACCTAGTTAATGTTAGCCTTATACCTGTGTAGTAATGGATGTTTGCTCTACAAACACAAGCACACACACAAACACACACACACACCCATCCACCCTCACCCCCTGGCCCATAGCCACCCCATTGATGCTGCTGTCACATAACAATTCCTTGTTCAATTAGCTCAGGGGTATCAAAAGCTTAGAAGAGAGCACCTGAGGTTCTCATGAGTTGAGAACAGAACACAGCCCTGAAATACCCATCTAGATACTAAGTAGAAGTTATGGCTATAAAGAAAACAATTCAAAGTTTCCATTTTAATCAGGAGACCTCCCAAGTAGTAAGACCAAACTCAGAGCTCCCTAAAGCTACTTATGCTCTCTAGAAGCCAAATGGCAGAAAAGTTGGTCTTTCAGTGTCCACAACAAGTGACAGATGCCCCAAGTTCTGTTCAGTAGTTTCAGCACACAGAGAACTCTCAGCTATGGGTTTCTTTATTTCTATTTTTAACAAATATACTAATTCACCAGAAAACAACCAATGCATAACTAAAAGATAATGGTGATAGATGCATTTTAAAAGTTATCATAAGTGATTTTGTAAGAATAAGTGGAAAAATTTTAATTGGATAAAAGTTTTTAGGATATACCCAAACTCAGTGAATCTTACTAAACTGCAATAATAACAATAGCAACAATATAAATATAGAACAGAAAATCCATGAGGAACACTCTGTTTGAAATTATAACAAGAAATATAATTTGTAGTGAGAGCATATCTTAAGAGGAAAGAAAACAAAATTATAAGTTAGTAAAACTAAAATATAGTCAGACTTTAGTAGTAGTAAAAGTATTTAGATATTCAATTGATTTTGAATTAATTTATATAAATTATATATGCATATGTATATGTATTAGGTATATTTCATATTTCATATATTTAACAATCATAAGAGCTCAGGCTTTTGAAATTCAAGTGCAAAAGGAAATTATAGAAGATTAACCCTATAGCAAAGTGAAAACAAACAGTCTCACACACAAATTTCAATGTTGTTTAATCACTTTAAAAACCATCCATAAGTCTGGCTGGTATGTCTCAGTGGATTGAGTGCCAGCCTGAGAACTGAAAGGTCACCTGTTGATTCCCTGTCAGGGCACAGGCCTGGGTTGTGGGCTGTGTCCTTGGTTGGGATTGTAAGAGAGTGTTGGGGACTGCCCCCGTGATTTAGGCTGAGTGAAAGACCTCCGGACCAGGAGCCACTAAGGAGACAAAACTTATTTCCCTGGCATGATCAGCAGTCAATGACAGGTAACAATTCTCTAAGAGAATGAACCTAAGACAGATGCAATCATGTGGGAATGCCCTAATGGAAGAGACTCACAGGCTGTGGAAATGAAGGGGTGATCAACATCAACCCCTGCCCCCTCGGCTTTGTCTAAGCCTGAGTCTTTGTTCTTAGATGTGAGAAATCCAAGTCTCCTGGCTGCCTCTGTCTCCTGCCCTTCTCAGGCCTGCAGGGGCGGTGCAGCCCAAACCAAAAAACAGCAGACCCCTGGGGTAATCAGGCCTGGGACATAGAATATGCAAGATCCTGTGAGATCTGTTTGCTGGAGGATGTTATTAACTTGGAATTTAAAGGCACAGACAGGAAACCTTTGGAACCTGTAGTCCTTTCATATGATAAAACTCCAATCTCTGCCCAGAATCACAGCAGGAGTTCTGTCTGCACCTTTGTAAGTCACCTACTTCTTTTGGTCTTTTCTGCCAGACTGTGAATCCACAAGCTAAGTCTGTATTCTCAATAAAAATCTGCTTGGGCATAGATTTGGCCCACCCTCCAGGAGAGAGGGTGGCCAAGGGGCGCTCTCCACTAGAGAGGGTGGCCATGGCACTCTCCACACGAGAAAGAGTGGCCCTTCTGTCCCTATTCCCCCACAGGACCTGGTTGTCTCTGTGTATGTTTTTCTTGTGTTTCGACGAGCATCCGCAGCCTAGATAGATACTGCTGGCCAGTATCCTCATCAGCACAAGAGGCAACCCATCAATGTATCTCTTATATATTGATATTTCTCTCCCTCTCTTTCTCCCTCCTTTCCCCCTCTCTAAAAAAAAAGTAAATCAATAAAATATAAAAATATGAAGAACTATCTATAAGAGTTTTTGTTACTTTAGATGATTATTCTGCCATAAATATTCTCTTAATCATTCCTGTTTCTTCTGGCCCCATTATACTCTCCTGTTCTTTTAAAGCCATGAGCTAACAAGCTATGCTAATAATTCCTTCAATTGACATAAATGTGCAGAGATAAACATTTAGAATCCAGTTATCAGATTTCTCATCATTTAGATTGTTAGTGTCATCGATCTTCCCACAAGCAAGAAAATATAAAATAACATAGACCCATCAGAAAAATGAACTGTGGTTCTCTTGGTGTTTTTAACTTCATTCAGTGTGATCACTAGCTCATTGTGTGCATAGATATTTGGTGTTGAGAATTTGGAAAAATTAGCTGTGATTATTACCAAAAAGTCAGCTTTTCAGAGAATAATTTGGAAAACTATATCAATATTTAAAAATTATAATTTTAGAAGTGGAAAAAATGTGCACTTACTGCCCATTTTGGGCTCTTGATTGTTTGTGCTTGTAAAGACAAAATAAGATTAATATGCATCTTAACACGATGGGAAAAGCTCTAGCAGGAGATGCTGACCAGTCAGCATTAGGCAACCAGAGAACCTGTAGCACTGAAAATTCTTAACAAAAGACCCTAAATAAAGGAATAAAATAAATTACTGTAGTGAATTTAAGTGAAATGTATATAACAAAATCATTTAACAATCTTTTTAACTTAAGTATCCAACTGCACACAGGTTATGGGAGAACATATACACATACAATCTTTGAAAGGCAAATAAAGAGAGAAATATGCAGTGCTGTCAATACCAAGCTAAAATCCCTGGTTAAAATATACAGGTTTCTAGCTAACCTGCTGTGTGGCCTGAAAACATGATCTATCTTCCCTGAGAGCCACCATCAACATGTGGGAGCCACGGTCAACATGAGGCCAGGAGTCTCACATTGACCCTGACCCTGACCCAATCTCACCTGACCCTGGTCAGGTCAAACAGGGCCCATGGAATCAAGGAAGAAGCAAAACAGTCAAGTGACAGGCCCTTCTGAGGGTATATATATGGAGAAAACAGCAACGCTGCTCAGAAATATCACAGGGCAGGTGCCGGCTTGGAACACTATCAAGACAGAAAAGACCCTGAGAAGATAAGTGAAATTATAAAAGGAAGTTAATGAATACTTGAAAGAAAAACACGTTTTGAGCCATTTTTAATGTCAGTTATTGTGCTAAATGATTTCACTTGTTATATCCTTTAGTCCTACAGATGATTTATGTGAAGTGCTCAGTACAATTTCTGGTACTGAGCATGCTAGGGCTCAGTAAGATAGCAATGGCCAATACTATTGTTATGATTACTCACACCTGCTACCATTGACTTCTCATTGGAAGTAATGGTGTTAGGTGATGAGGAAAGATGTGTGTTTGGGGTAGGATTTACATTTATTACATGCTTACATAATGTCAGATTTTTACATGTCTTAGTATATATCAACTTGGGGGCATAACTTTATTATACCCAATTTATAGATGAGAGTGATGGAATTTGCACTTTCCTCTTAAATTCTTTTTTTTCTGTTTGCATACTCTCTTAACTTTTACTCTTCCCTTCCTTACTGCTTTCCATCATTCACTTTTTATGTATTATCTTCTTTCTCCCAGGAGGTAAGAGAATAGTTGGTTTAGTTTAGTTGCAGAAATAATATAATTTAAAATAAAATAAGTAAGTACATATAAGTGTGTACAAGATCTATCCAGAAGGTATCCAGACATGTAATATAAAAAATAGAGACATTTACTGAAGAAGATACAAGATACAAGAAACGTTATACATAAGACAATGATGCCTCAGTCCCCTTGAAAGTAGACATCTTGAGACCTCATACAGTTCTCCTAATTGCCATCAGCTGCCCCATTGTATTTTCCTGAACCACCTTCCCTTTCAAAGGTGATTTTAGTTTTAGGGAAAACCAGAAGTTGCAAGGCACTCAAGTGAGGCTGACTCACCTGGGTGATTTGATGTTTCACTAAAAAACCCTGCACCATGCATGCATCACATTGTTGTGATGAAGCTGCCAATTGCCAGTTGCCCATAGCCACAGCCTTCTGAATCATCCCAATAGTTTCCACAGAAGAAACACAAGCTTAACACAAAATTTGATGCAGATTGGTTGCTCACCTCAGTCATTTTGAATGCAATAGCCACACACTAGACATGCTAACTCAGTGGTGTCTACCACCCCTACTAACTAGTACAGTGAAGTCATCATAGTTCACACACACACATTCCAATCCACTCTCCTTGGCTGCCAGGTTACATCAATGTTGCACAAACCATTCTTGTTATATTAACAATAGCTGGACTTTTTCCAGACAGACTTTATATAAACATATACATGTGTATATATGTATATTATATACACAGACATATGTGTATATACATATAATCTTAATGAAGAGAAAATAATAATGAAATATATTTAAACTAAGAGTTACACTAACAGATCAATTAATGATACATATTCAGCTAGAGGAGAATGGCAAATTCCTCTCTGAGCTTCTTTACATTCATCACCAAGAAATATGAGCAATCTTATAGGGGCCACAAAGTACATAGAATAAACACAAAACACATAATAAAAGAAATTCTTGTTTTTTCTTGATATTTCACCAAAGTAAAAGTAGAGTAGAACTATTCTGCTTCCTTCCCATCTCAAAAATTACCCCACTGAAAAAGGATGAAAAATAATGAAATTCATCTTCAATGAAACAAGGAGATATTTATAACCCTGAAAACACAATATAACAAAATAGAAGATATTAGAGAAAGAGTAATTGACTTATCAGAGATAAGTTCAAAACCAAGTGTAACTCAAAGAGAAAACAATTCAATTTTCCTGGACAAATTTCAGAAAGACTTAGGAATCACAGGTATGAGTTACACTGAAACCCAGAAAGGGTGAGAGGCTGAAAGAAGGAAATTGTTCGAAAATCTGTTTCAAAGCAATCAGATCTTCACATCAACCTCTATCCTTCCCACTTATGAAATAGATTGACTGTCCTTCCCTGCCCCTGAAGGAGTAGGAAATATAGACTACAGAGAAACTGCAACGAAGAGGCCCTAGCCTTGGGAACAGAGGATATGATTGAGGAGAAGGGAGGAGGGACAAGGGTGCCGTAGGGAGTACAGGGCGACAGGCCTCCCTTGCATGCATTGACTCAGGAGAGCTATAACCCAGAATTTATTTATTAGGCAGGATACTGAAGAGCCCTTTTCTGCAAAACTGATCAACTCCAGAAGAGAGTTCTATAGATACTGACAGGAAAAAATTCCACCTTTTGACATCACAGTAAAATCAACAATCTACAAGCAACTACCATGCAATCAGGTTTTTAGTGCCTCACTCTGAAATATGATCACCAGACTTTGGAGCGTGAAAGGTAAAGCATGACAGATAAAACTAAAATAATATTTAACTCAGAATATAAACAATGTAGAGTAACATAGGGGCATTAAATATATGTGTATGTATATACTTTACATATAAAATATATGTGCATATATAATTTGCATATAAAAATATATATCTGACAATATGATCTCACCTTTAACAGGAACCTAAACAACAAAACAAAGAAACAAGCAAAATATAACCAAAGACACTGAAATGGAGAACAGGCTGACAGTGACCACAGGGGAGAGAAGAGGGAATTTCAGGGGACATTGGGAAGGGTTCACGGGAACAAACTTAAAGGACACATGGACAAAAACTAGGGGGAGGGTGGTAATGGGAGGGAAGTGGGGAGGGTTGGGAGGGGGGGGGGCTGGGTTGGGAGTAAAAGGGAGAAAACTGTACGTGAACAATGATTAAAATAAAATATATATATATATATATATATATATATATATATATGACAGAGATTTGAAAAAGGATATTGAGTCCTTTAAAAAAAGAACAAAATCACATTGAAAGAAAGATATTTAAAGAAAAAATCTAGAAATAAAATGTTATAAAAGTAAGAATTTCTATAGAATGAACATAAGGGGTTGGAAAAAGCTAACATTTTTTAATATGTATATATATAATAGAAAAAAAGCCCTGGCCAGTGGCTCAGTTGGCTATATAGCCATTCTATAGACCAAAAGGTTACAGGTTCAATTCTTGGTCAGGGCATGCCCAGGTTGTATGTTTGATCCCCAGTAGGGTTATATACCAGAGACTGCCAATCAATGTTTCTCTCTGACATTGATGTTTCTCTCTCTCCCTTCCTTTTTCTCTAAAATCAATGAAAAATAAAAAATAGAAAAATATATATCCCTGGGGAAGGGTTAAAAAAATAGAAGAGAAAAGATAAGACAATTTTTTGATCAATCCAGGAGGTTCAACAATACCGTTTCAAAAACAGAAAATACCTGTGAGGAAGGAGCAAAGACCATTTACCAAATCTTGGTGGACATCACTCTCCAGGTGCAACCCAGTGAATGAAAACATTTCAAACTGAGAGATATCATCATGAATTTTCAGAACACCAAGGACAAAGAAAACACTGTACAAATTTCCAAAGAAAACAGACAGATCCCATGCAAGGATGGAATACCAGAACTGCATGAGCTTTCTTAAAAGCAACCTCTGAAACGAAACAAAAAGAAAAGAGAAAAATTATTTCATATTTGAGGAAAAATACTTTTCCATCTAAAGTTTTACACAACCTATACATTAACCATATATATGGGTAAAACTATGACATTCTCAAATTTTCAAAGTCCCTAAGCAGGTACTACCCCCAAATTAAATATATAAAAAATATTTTTTAAATAAGTAGCTACATTTGAAAAAAATCACCTACATACATTTTCTTAAGAAGTTGCTAGAGGATAGTTACCACCAATAATGAAGAAGATAAAAGGGAAAAATTCTTCAGAGCAGACTTAGAGGGAAGCCCCAAGCACAGCACTCTACAGAGTAAAATATTTCAGAGTGAGCTGGAGGCTGGAAGGGTCCAGGGAAGATTTTTTTCATTGATAAGCAATAAATTATGTGATAAATTTGACCATAAGGACTGATACTTGATAGGTTCAGTGGGAACATTATAAGACTTAGATGCAATCATCCATGCACTGCTTTAATCAACAATACCCTAAGTATCCAATTTACTAATTAGTAACTCTCAGTTGCATATTAAAAATCTTTCACTTTAGTCTTAAAATAGGCTCATCAGCATGGAATGTGAGTTGTAAAACATCACTTATTGCCATTTTAAAAAGATGGCTTTGTACATGTGGAAAACAAAATTTACAAAGTTGTGAAACGGGATGAGTGCAAAAAGTTCTACTTAACTATTTTATAGTGAATAGAGATTTTTCTAACTAAACAGCGTGTATTCAGACACTTCTTCATTTAAGACTCTCATTTGTCACTCTCCATAAATGCTGACACAAACCAAGCTGTGCTTAGGGCTCTTTCGGTGAACAGCGCATGCCCTATTTCAAAGTGTTTTCAAAACCATTTCTGCAAGCCCAGTATCTGGCGGTAGGTTGCTGTGAGCTCTCAGAAGCCTGTGACTATCTGGGTCACTGCTGCACTCTGGACAGAGCATCTCTAGACCATATGCTCTGAGAGCAGCTCCCACACGCTCCTCACAGCAGGGAGCACTCTTGAGTTGGAATGATGTTGCATTGATTGCTACAAATCAAGAAAAATCATGCAGGGTCCCCAACAATTCATTTTTATTTATTAGCCTTCTTTCATAACTGCATGAAACCCCATGTCCATAAAGAGCATTACCTTTACAATAAAAAAAATTCAAAAGACAATGAACTTTTCTACATTTTAATAGTGCTATCCAATGTCTACTTCTATGCCATATTCTACATTTTCATGTTTTCAAAAAATAATTAAGGTTATCAATGGAGATTTTTTTAATAAGATTGATTTTCAACATGGAAATCAAAGATAAGAAAGATGATGTTGCTGTCTTATACATTTTTGGAAGCCACTTCCAAACAAATTATTTTACTGCCGCCAAGAAGACCTCTTAGATCATCTGAATCTATACCAACAAGACCCATGTGCCCAGAGTGAATGGTATTCAATCCATATTTAAATATACTTGTAGACTAGGCTGAAATTTGACTTCAAAAATGCAAGATTCTTATGGTCATATTTGGATATTTGGGTCTCACAAAAATAGTACAGGAAAAAAAATCAAGATTTTCTTTCCATTTTAAGAAATGTTTCAAAGAATCTGCAGAAAAAAATTAGAACTTACTACATCTATTTGCAGAGTATTTCAACAAAAGAAATAATCAAGCAAAATAGAACCAGAGACATGGAAATGAAGAACAAACTGACAGTGACAAGAGGGGAGGGGGTAGCACGATTACAGGGGAAAGAAGGGGAAGGGTCAAGTCGAGGAGCACATATAAAGGACCCATGGACGAGGACAGCGGGGAGGGGGAATAGGATTAATGGGGGTAGGGAGTGGGCAGGGGAGAGTAATGGTGGAAAATGGGGACAACTGTCATTGAACAACAATAAAAATTTGTTTTAAAAAGTATTTTCTGATATTAGACATTTTTTCTTATGCATGGTTCTACTTCAGGTTGAAACAGACTGAAGATGGTAGGTAAGGAGAATCACTAGGCAACCCAACCACTGCCAGCAGCATCTAATATAACAGATTTGCTGTTGGTGAGATGATGTGTAAACTTGCAGTGAGTACACTCTGAAGCTCTCTTTGGAGAATTTAGGAACAGCAGTCACACCACTTGCCTTGCTCACTTGGGAGTGTTGAAACCAAAGTTAACTTAGGCAGTGTCAGTTAAATGTCTACGGTTTAACATGGATAAAAAGCTACAGTATTTCCCCTGAAGGCAGACGAAAGTCTTAATGGTTGTTAAAGCTATTCAAACATCTTTCAGGTATATTTTTAAAGTCTCAAGTCTCTAATAATGAATTTTCCATGGCATAGAATAAATTCTTCCTCTTCTCTATAATTTTTGTACTCTAGGCATAAGCTGACATTTAGCAAGGGTCCCTGAAGAAAAACAGGATCTCCTTATTAGCCTAAGGATCATTCTTCATGCCATAACACAAATTCCTGGGGAAAAACATGAAGCAATTTCACTACATAGGAAGATTTATTATCTTAGTTTATTTTGTGGAAACTGGACATTTCCAATCATATTTTATATGGCAGATTGATAAAGCAATTTTGTTGGATACTAGAAATTCATTTCTGTCTACTTTGTTCATATCCACTAAGAGTTAAAGTCACTTTTGAACCCTGGGATTATCTTTAAAATATTTGACTGTGACAAAGACTTTACTGCAGGTAGACTGCAATATTCACAAAAGGTCTAGTTTTGACATATGGTTCTCTGCGTGAGTTCAACTGCTGGCCAAGTCCCAATCTGTGAGCTTTACTGCCAGCTAGAATCAATATCATTTTGTAGTAAGGGTTCAGCCATTATTCTTTTGTAGAAACAGACATTTGTCTCTTGATTCCAAAGTCATCCATGGTCTGCACTACACATTTAGACACTTAATCAAACCCTATCTTAGTTTCCATTTCACGTGTGTGTATTTGGTCTCACAAATGAATTCACTTACATCAGGAACTATGTTTTGCATGTTTTTTGTGACTCTGTCATAATTTTACAACAGGGCTAGGTATATTGGTAGGTGCTGGTTAACTATGAAATTAAAACTTTATGTAGACACTAACCACTAAATACATTTTATATTTTGTTTCTGTAATTGAACAGGAAAACCCATTATAGAATATAAGTACTTATAGGTTTTACAACCTTATCTTCCATAAGATATTGCACTAACAGCTCAGCAATGCCTCAAGTAAGAGGAAGAGTATCCCTGGAAAAGGAGAAAGCAAAATGTTGTCAGCACTGCCATAGGAGGTAGGAGGTGAGCCATCTATACAGAAAGAGCCAGGTCATCTATCTTTTTTAATCTAATAAGAGAGTTATTATAAACTGAGGTCCCTGTAAGGAAATTGAACTGCTATTTGAGAACAGAATGTACATAACTGGCTGCACTTGGGAAGCAGAGACTACTGTGGCAGAATTAATACCTAAGGTGAAGTCTATACAGTTCTCAGAACAAAAAAAAAAAACATAGTGCACAAGAGAAAAGCTATTCCTGACTAAGATTAAGTGGTATTTTCACAGTTGCATAGTTATGTTTGATTATTTCAAAAACAGTAGAGTTCTCACTGAATAGAATAAAATTTATTATTTTTTGAGAATTTTTGTAGAATTCCAATGAAAAATTGGCCTCGATATTTTTACAGATATATCACAAAACTAAGTCGACACTATTGTCTACTGCAGTCAAGAGTCTGGCCAGAGCGAGAAAATGGTGAGCCACAGGTCCAGGGGCACTGCGCCATTCTGCTCGCCACCCTTTCTGGAATTCCCTTCCCCGCTCCCCTATCGCTTCCCCTGTCTCAGTCTCTCCTGGATTCTACAGAAGTATACAATGTCTGTAGCTTCCTATGAAAACATTTCTTATTACAACATCTCTTCACCCAACATGCTGTGAAATTTCACAATAATACTACATTTTTTCTGTGTTTGGTTCCCCAATGTGTTCAAAAGCCAATCAGTCTTTTCAGTCTGAATTTTCCTATCTTCAATCCTGAGAAATGTTCCTGAGCTACTTTCTTCATGATTTTCTCTCTTTCCTCTCTTCCTTTCTCCTGGACCTTCTCTTACTTTACTCTTGGAAATACTTATTCTTTTCCTTTCCTTTTTTGTTTTATCCCTGAGTGATTTTCTCAACTTTCTTTTCTAAGCCTTCTATTAAATTCTCATTTCTGCAGAGAAAACTTAAACTTCCAAGATCTTTTTACTTTGCTGATTCCTTATTATAATCTCCTTTTCTGGTTTTATTTTTGAAATATATTCCTCTATTTTTCTAAGTTTATTAATTATGTTTCTCTTTTCTTTTAGTTTTCTCCATTTCCTCCCCTGCATTGTCTCTATTTCACCCTAACTCACTTTTGTTTCTGTCTTTCACAACAGAGATTCTTTTGGATGATCCTTGGACTTCGGTTCCTGCTTCAGAGCAAAGCATGAAAAAGCTCACCGGAAGTGTTTTGTGCCTGAAGAGGGAAATCAGAGAGCGAAGCGCTGGGCTTCATTAAAAATCACACTGCAGTGCGATCATCTTTATGTCGGTCTTTCCTCTGATCCTGGGCTGAAGCCAGAATTCTCTGAACCAAGGGAGGAAAAGGGTTGAGGCCTTTACCGTTTAGTATTCAGACTTCCACATTATCTTGCTGCCTTTGCTATGGCAACTCACCTCTGCTTTTCAACTCTGCTTGGACCTAAAACAGCAGTGATCGAATTTAACTCTGCAGAGGGTAAAATTCCCATCTTTGTCAGGGAGGAGAGGGGAACTCTCTGTGGACACCCATATGAGCATCTCACTGCTCTTGTAAAACTGGACAGAACCATAGCATGATTTATTCACTTATTTCTCTGTTTATTTACTTATTTACTTTACCTCTTACTGCCCCTTTACATTTTATTTGATGACACTTCCCATGCCCTGACATGCGCCATTTCCAGTTGACCTGCACCCTGGGATTACTTCCTGGTCCCCAGTCCCTTTGAACACACAAACACAGACATTCAAGGGAAGTATTTTTCAGAATATGATTCATGAACTATCTGCATAAGAACCATGTGGGAATCTCATTACAATGTTAATTGTCAGACCCTGGTTCCATACTCAATTAATCAGAATCACTAGAGGTGGGATCTGGGACTCTGCACATTTTAGCTAGCATCCCAAGACAAATTTTAACCATGCTGAAGTTTGAAAATACTGAACTCCAAACTGAGAGCCTAGGTGAGGAACATCGTGCAGGAAAAGAACTTACAAACAATGAAGACAGAAAGATTTTGGGAGAATTAGAAAACATTTAGGGAATAGAAGCAACAAGAAGACAATAGGACCCAGCTATTGACCCTGATAGACACAGTCAACTGCCAAAAAATTTAATGTGCATGATGAACAAATTCTCACCGAGGTTTTAACAATTTATCATGTTTTGGTATATTACTCTCCTTCATTTGCAAAGAAAAGAATTGCATTTCAACTGAAGATTCCTGAGGAATAAATCTGTAAATGTAGAAGTTTAGGCTCCCTGACAGGTGCAGTAAAAGATATTTTAGGCTGGCATAAATGATTATGATGAAAGTGAAGCATAATGCAGAAACACCCATATGACAGAGCAGGCAGACAATTTAATTCTAGGGGGAAAACATTGCAACTGCCATACTTCAGTCTGAATGCTACTCTAACAGCACGAGTAATTTTTTATACTAAATATTCGAGTTCCTCTGGGAATTAATGTAATTGCAAATGTTGAAGAAAAATTTATGATCAACACAGGCCCTTAGCAAGGTCCTCATTAATCCCTGACATTCAATTTTCAAATCGTTAATCACAGAAGGTCTAAATACATGGCCTTATGGTGGTGGTACACATATTTTTTGCTATGGTTATGCAAGGTGCCCTTGGAAAAACAACACTAAAACTGTTTGCTGTTTATGCACCCAGAAGGTGGAACATCAGGAGATGCTGACAAAAACCAGTTTTCTCTCTCTCTCTGGACAGTCTCCCTGGGCAGTCTATGTGCCCAGTCCCCAAGAATATATATGTTGAGATGATGTGTACATATAGTTGAGTCTGATGACACTGTATTCATTGACAGTACTTTAAGGTTTGTGGAGCGGCTTCATACACATGATCTTAATGAATTTTCACAGTAAATTCATGAGATGATTATTGTAACCTGTTAGGATAAGAAAACTAAGGCTCAGAGAAATAATTAACTAGCATAAGGACATGCCCTCGCGTATCCTTAAGTAAGGGAGCCCCCGTGTCAGCCAATGTGTTTTGACAAAAAGTCCAGTGATCTTTCTGCAAGAAGCCCCACATTTTAGGTTTTGTTAATGAGTGTAACTTTGCCTCAGAATCTCTTTCATCTTTGTTTTAGCTCATTTTTCTCTCTCCTCTCCCTCTCTTCCTCCTGTCCCTCTCTCCTGGTACACCTCTTCAGGTACACAGTTGGTCTGAGCTGCAGGTTATCCTATCAATGAGAAACTGTTTAGGTTTCCCCTTCTTTGGTAATATTCTGGACTCTGAAATTTCTTGACTTCAAAGTGTAATGGTGTTGTTGATCAAAGGGAATGAAGCTTAGGGGTGGAATAGATCTGCTCCCCAGCTCCAAGTTTCAAAGCTGATCTTGTGCAGAGAATCTGTATCTGGGAGGCACATCTTTTTGAGATCAGGAATAAGAGGTACAAGTGGTTCTTTGCTGTTCTTTGGATTTACGACTTGCTTTCCCTCCTGTGGACTGTAACACTCGACAACTACCTTTCTGAGACTCTTGTATGGCCAGAATGCCTCTTGCCTTATACATTACCCATTCATCTTCTGCTCAGTCATCATAAATCTGCTTCCGAATCACTTTCTCAGGCAGACCTTACCTAGAATGCCCAGTCTAGGTTGGGAAGCTTCTGTCATATGCTACCTCTAGACTTGTAATCACTTGTCAAGTGTCTGCCTTTCCACAGGCAGAATGCCCCATGGAGACAAAGACCAGGCCCACCCACCTTCGTTATTGCTGCCTTCCAGTGTCTCATCCATTACCAAGCATATGATACATATTCAACTAATATTTCTCCAGTGAAGGAGAGAAGAGAGCAATAATGGTGTGGGGAGGCAAAATAATTACCGTGTTCCAGACTGGGAACCAGCCAACATGCCTGAGCTTCTGGCTTCCTATTCCCTCCAATCTGCACGTTTAATTTCCTCCCCTTTTGCCTGTGCTGAGATTCTAAATGAAAGTGTCAGGGGAAATATTCACAAAGGGAAGGCTGTGACTTTTATCATTATTAATAACTGAGGACTTTTGTGGCAGAAGTTCTAGTGCCTGTCCTGCAGCTCAGGCCTGTGAAGAAAACATTTAATTCTCAGTAATGTCTGTCTAATATATCAGGCTTCAATAAAGTTAATTAACTAGTAAGCACGTGACTTGGAAAACCTCATCAAACCTTTCCTAGATTAAATGCTGGTGAGAGGCTGGACCAATACCCAAGTTGGATCTCTGACTGTGCTGTCAGTCTTGTAGGATGAGAAAAGCTGGCCACTGGGAAAACCACCTGGGTACACATTGACAAGGAATATGTTGAAACAACTCAGATAAATGGTTTATGAACCCATGTCAAAGTCTTGTATCAAAAGTGTTAGCATATTAACATATGAATTTTGAGGAGGAATATTTAGTCACAGCATTATACTCCTGCTCTATAAATTAATATTCTTATCATATGCAAAATACATTTATTCCATCACAACTCCCAAAGTCTTAATTCATTCCAGCATCAACTCTGAAGTCTAAAATCTCATCTAAATATCATCTAAATCAGATGCTATGGGTGAGACATGAGGGATAATTCATTCTGAGGTAAAATTTTTCTCTAGCTATGAACCAGTAAAACCAAACAATTGCATTCCTCCCAATGTAATGGTGAGACAAGTGTAAGATAAACATTGCCATTCCAAAGGGAAGAAGTAGGAAATAAGGAGATGTGAAGGCAAGTCTAAAATCTAATTAGGTATACTCCTTGACATCTTCAGGCCTTAGAATAATCTTTTTGGGCTCTCTGCTCTGCTCCCCAGGCCCCCGGGGATGGAGGTCCCACCTTCTACCCTACTGAAGCAGGGGTCCTGCCCCACGACTCTGCCATGCTGGGGTCATGCCATCAGAGCTCCAGGAAGCCATTCCCTCACATCTTGGGCAGAAACCATTTGAATTATGAAAGCAAAGTGATTCCCACCTCCCATCCTTTTGAAACTAAAGAGGCAGCCTTAATTATCTCTGCATCATCTCTGGGGTTTCCCTTTTCTTTTCTCTTTTTTAAAGATTTATTTATTTATTTTTAGAGAGGGAAGGGCAGGAGGAAGAGAGAGAGAAACATGAATGTGCAGTTGATGGGGGCCGTGGCCTGCAACCCAGGCATGTGCCCTGGCTGGGAATCAAACCTGCGATGCTTTGGTTCGCAGCCTGCACTCAATCCACTGAGCTATGCCAGCCAGGGCCTGGGGTTTCCCTTTTCTTGTCCTGAAAAACAGGTCCTAGATTCTGTTGAGATGACTGGTTAGGTCTGTGGCTCAATTCCACACTAACCTCATCAAATGGTGACTTGGCCTCACATTTG
This sequence comes from Phyllostomus hastatus, assembly GCF_019186645.2. Lineage (NCBI taxonomy): Eukaryota > Metazoa > Chordata > Mammalia > Chiroptera > Phyllostomidae > Phyllostomus > Phyllostomus hastatus. Next base: position 26,609,611 of record NW_025333709.1, on the reverse strand, counting down.
GGAGTGTTCTCTCCCAAACACAATTTCTCATCCTTGTAATACGAATAGACTGAGAATTTTCCAAATCGTTAAGTTCTTATTTTTTTTAGTTCAAAAATTTATTTTTTTAATTAATTTCTCTCTTCTCACATTTCACTCTAAGCAGTCAGGAGGAACCAAGCCACTCCTTCAACACTATGTTTGCAAATATCCTCTGCTAAAAATCTAATGTCATCACTTATGAGTCCTACCTTCCACCAAACACTAGGACACAAACACAAGTCAGCCAAGTACTTTGCCACTTTATAATAAGGATCACCACTCTTCCTGTTTCCAATAATGTCTTATTCATTTCCACCTGAGACCTCATCAAAATGGCCTTTACTAACCATACACCTACCAGCATTCTGTTTATGATTATTTATTTAGGCCTTCTCTAAGAAAACAGCTTTCTCTACAACTCTTCTCTTTGCTCTTATCAGAATCACCTTTCTTTTTTTATTGTTTAGTTACAGTTGTCCCAGTTTTTCCCCCATTGCTCTCCCCTGCCCAACCCAGCCAACCCCCCACTTTGAAAGTTCCTTCACAACAACATTGGTTCTAGCGTGCACCTCACAACTCTCCCAGCCTCTACTCATTGCCCAGTTCCAAAGTTGCTTCTGCATTCTTAGGTAATTCAAGCAGCAACACCCCATTTCTCCGTGCCAGTGTTTTTCTTAGCTCAAGTTGCTATACCAAATACATATTTTCGGTCTTCCCCTTTTTCTCTTTCTAGAGAGCAACAGTCATCACTGCCAGGAAAGGCTAGGAGGTCCTGGATATTTGTTAATTTTACCTCCTTAGTCTGGCAATGTCCTTCCTTTCAAGTATGAAGTGTTTAGTGAGCTGGATTCTACGGGAACCACAGAGGAAACTGGCACAGACATTTAAAACCTTGCCCAATATCACAAGGCTGTTTAGAGGCAGATATAGCTTTGGAACCCAGATGTTTACCCTTTTCCTAAATCCTCTAATTTTCAGGTCCAGGAAAACTGTGGCAGACTGCAAATGAAGTGCAGGAGAGAAGTAGGACAGTAGACAGTCATTCAATTTTCTAAAACACACAGGTGTGTTGAGCATTTTCATTGTCACAATCACTTTACAGAGTGAAACTGAATCAGATGCTTAACATATGCGAGACACTGCTAAGTGCTTTACCTGGACTATTTTTTTTTCAATCCTCTTGATTTTCTGAAATGTAAAAACTATAAATTCCCTCACTGTACAAGTCACCAGAAGCCAAAACTTCACTGCACATTTGGAATCACCTGGTGGGAGAAGGGTTAAAAATGCAGATATCCGAGTCATGCCTCAAGAATTCCCTAACAGATATGAAGGGGGGAAGCTATGCCACAAGAATTTTTCAATTTTCCCAGATGATTCCAAGATACAGCAGAGCTTGAGAACCACAAGGTTAAACCACTAGCACAGGGTCAACCATGTAGCACCATCCAGGTCAAGTATTTGAACCCAGGGAGCTTGACTGGGGCACCCATGTCCTAACACTATACTATTTTGCCTCTACTTTAGTTGTGCCTTGTAGCATTTCATACACTCACAGACCAGAAGAATAGGTAGACTTATTCCCATTTTTAAAAGATGCACCTGAGGCAAAAGACATCGACTAACTTAGCAAGTGACATAGCAAATCAGTGGCAGACATCGGTGTCCCACGCAAGACTTTCCAATGTCAACATCCACAGGTAGCTGTACTTCGTTATTCATCAGTGAACACGGGAAGGTCAGGTTTCCAGACCAGGATCTTTACCAAGCACAGCAGAGAGGTACAAACAACAGAGGATTAAGACCTGCACATGTGCAGAAGCTGGTGTTTCTAGCTCTTTACTACGATATGTGAAGAAATAAGTTCTTGTTGTTGCAATGTATTTTCTCAGACACACAGTGTGGTGCATAAGAGTGATATAGAATTAAAAGAACATTCCATCTAAAATTTCAGGTACATGATGCTTGAATTAATTTCTGTAAACTGTCCTGATAATCTGGGTATCATTTATAACATTATTTCCATTGGGAAATGACAAATTCACAAATAAACTTTTGGATAACAACAGCAAGGTAGGGGATTGCCTGCACTATGTAAACACCAGATGTTAATATCATAAATGCTAATTTGTGTCTATATACAGAGAAGTGCTTTAAAACTGTAAATATCAACTGAATTCATCTATTGATAAATATCAGGTGAATATTTCCCTTTCTTATCTTCAGAGGCCAACAAAATAGCTTTTAAACACATGATGTAGCATTACAAATTGGCTTTTGGAATTAAATTCCCCTATTCCAAGCAGCTAGCATCTGCCATGCAAGCCACATGTGGCAGCTTGGTTAGTGAAGTGATAAATAATTACAGTAGGAAGCACCCACCTGATTCAATTAGTCATCAATCATTTAAAACACATGAAGCTTTGTTTTGACTGCCAGGGCCTTTGCACTAACTAGACAAATTGCTGATATTCCCTGTTCAGGTTCACAAATAAAGATCATCCTTAATCTCTTCTCTCTGCTGCATACTTTCTCCCTCCCTGTCTGGCAAGCCTGCTGTAGTCACTTCGGTCTACTCAAGTTTTCCAGAAGACATCCTTATTTTGGTTCTCGTCATGCCCTCCTACCCTATCCCAGACCCTAAATGTATCTTCCCGTTCTTTGCATGGAGGACAAGCTGAAAGAGCATGTCTTCCCAGGAGCCTTCATAAAAGGTGCCACGTGGAATTTCATTTCAGGTCCCCTGCAGCCCTTAAGCCGCGTAGATCGCGGCTGTGCCACCTTGCCTCCCTTTCATAAATGCATGAATGCCTGCTCTGTGCTAAGCCCTGATGCCAGCAAGTACTGGGGAAGTCCTGGGGATATTAAAGGAGTAAATCCTGGATGTTCCTAGTCTGGCAGGAGATATAAATGTGTAAAGAAGAGTGTTAGAACATAGTTGGACCAGGATTATAGTTGTTTAATGTTTTATTTAAAAATAGATAATATATTTATATGTTTAAAGGTTACCAAAAGGTAAAACAGTGAAAATGTTGTCTTCTGCCTTTCTCCCAGTCATTCGGTTCCCCTCTTCAGAGGCAACCGATGCTAACAGTTCTTGTATACCTTCCCAGGTATAGTCCATGAGCTTGGGAACACATGTATATGCATGCACATGTCTGTACATGTCTACAGAGAGAATTTAAAAAGTCTACAGATATTGCAAAAGCAAAAAGGTACTGTAGCTTGTGTTCTAACTAATTCTGATATTTTGTATATCACCTGATCAGTACATAAAGACCTTTCTCATTTGTTTTAAATTTAGATACATACCATTTTATCACAGGGATATACCATAGTTTACAGAACCAAAATGTGATTGAAGACTATTTTGGTTGTTCTCAGTCCTTTGCCATTACACAAATGTTACAGTGAATAATGTTACATATGCATCATGTGTGTATACATGCATGTATGTATGAATTCTTCTGCAAAGTATAAGAGAGCATTATGCTAAGTGAAATAAGCCAGGCGGTGAAAGACAAATACCATACGATCTCACCTTTAACTGGAATCTAATAAACAAAACAAACAAGCAAAAAAAATATAATCAGAGACATTGAAATTAAGAACAAATGAACAGTGACCAGAGGGGAGGTGGGAGGGGATAATGGGGGAAGGGGGAAGAGTTTGCAAGAAAACTATAAAGGACACGTAGAGAAAACCAAGGGAGGGTGGAATCAGGGGAGCAAGGTAGGGATGGCTGCGGTGGGGGGGAGTGGTAGGGGGAAAGGCAGAAAACTGTACTTGAACAACAATAAATTTAAAAGTACTTTTTAAATGCCTATTTTCTCACACCTTTACCAACATGTTATCAATTTTTTTATCTTAGACAACCTGATAAAGGGGAATAAAAAATAGGATCTCAGTTTAATTTGCATTTCTTTTAATATAAGTGAGCTTGGGTCTCTACTCATGTTTAAGAACCAGTGAATTTTCCTTTTCTATGAGCTTCCTGGGCATATTTGTTGCCACTCTTTCTACTGGAGTTGTCGTTCCTTATTGATTTATGGAAGCCCTATAAGTCAAGAAAACTAATAGCATGTGAAGTGAGTTGCATATGTTTTTACCCTCAGTTAATTTGCCTTTTGAATTCACCTTGCAGAAATCTGGGAACTCTATAAAACTAAATTTATTAATTTTAGAATGGGTAAGAATTTTCAGATTGTGACACAAAAAACACAGAAGCCTTAACTGAACTTTTGAAAGTATATCTGGCTTTCTAGTTAGAGGAGAAAAGAGACATTATGGTTTATTTTTGTTTCTTTCATTTCTTCATTCATATTACAAGGAATCCAGGGACATATTTTGAGATTAATGTTACTTCAAGAAACAATCAGCTGATATCTGTTGTTAAGGCTGCAAAACAAATGACCTCAAAACTCAATGCATAAAACAACTGTTATGCTCATGGATTCTGTGAGTCAAGAATTTGGACAGGACACATCAGGAATGAATGGATTGTCTCTGTCCTATGATATCAGATGCTGCTAGCAGCAGGTAGAAACCTTAGGTGGGGCTGCTGGCCTCAACACCTTTATATGTATGGGGTAACTGAGGACATGGCCCCTCCATGACCTCAGAGAACAGGTGGCTGCCTGGCCAGCAGCGATAAGGAATGAGGAAAATAGAGGAATCTATATGGCCCAGCCCTCTCAGGGCCCCTGGGTCTCAAGGTGGTACAGAGATCTGATCAGATCACTGAGGAGGCCTGGGAAGGGGCCATAGGAGGACATTGCCCAAGGCAATGGTAAACAGCCTAAGATGGATTGGCTGAGAAAAGAATGCTTCTGGGACGCAAGGAATTATGCACCAGAAGATTTAAAATAAAAGGAGGGCAGAGACAGACTCTCAGGCTCTCTCTTCCTGGAGGATGCCAGAATGCTCCAGAATATTGCCTAGAGGGTGGCAGCCAGGTAACAGGACCCCCATTTGCTGTTGGGTAACAAAGGCTCCTGTGTTTATCACAAAACTGCAGAATTAACTCCCTCCCTAACCCTATAAGTAGCACCAAGGCTGGAGGTGGGTGTGGTCTCTCCGCAGCCACCACCAGCAGTGCATCCCCTTGTAAAATGAATAGTAAATGGCAACTCCAGTGTGTCCACGCCCACTGGTCCTCTGGGTGGTTTTCTCTGGAATATCACAGACCTAAGGGCAGCTCCCCTGTTTTCAGCTCCTGTGTTAAAATATGTTATCCTCGTGCTGCTTGGGTTTCCTCACAATCTGAGAGCTGGGTCCCCAGGTGAGCACCACAAAAACAGAGGGCCAGACTGAAGCTGTAATGCATGACACAGAGTATCACTTTGCTGTACTCTGTTGGTCAGAGCAGTCTAGATTCTCTGAGTTCAAAGGAAGAGAAAACAGGGGAGGGCGAATTCTGGAAGAGACTCCATAATGGGAAATATTGCTTTGGCCCTTTTGAAAAACACAGCCTGTCATACCTGTTCAGAGATCTGTCCTGTCCAAAGAAGACATCAGTCTCCATCTACAGTCAGGACTCACATGTGAAACCCACTGGATTGCACAGGTGGCAAACACAAGGCCCACGGGACAAATCCGGCCCTTCCGCTTGTTTTCTCTGGCCCAGCACCTTGTTTCTACCCTGCAGCAGTGCCTATCTCTCTCTTAACTGTTAAGGAGTAATTACATTTACACAGTCCTAAAATTACATTTGGCCCTTTGAAGGCAACCTCGAGGCTGATATGGCCCCCCGTGAAAATGAGTCTGATACACCTAGATTAGAAGATACTGTCTGGCCTTCATGTTGCCTCAGCTGAAGGATCACACCTGCTTTAAGCCATGGGGCAGGTTCCTGAGCTACTTCTAGTGAGTCTGGTTAATGAGGTTCCTTCATCAACCACCTCAGAGTAATAATGGTAGAAACTAGAAACAGTCAATACTTAGATCCAGGAGCGCTCCTTTTCTCTACTACACTTCTACTGGTGATTTTTGCATTAAGGCAAGATGAAAGAAAATCCGATCATTCTACTGGATTATGTATTAGTCACTCCAGCATGATCATTACTAATGGAAAAAGATAAATAAAGATGCTATTTACCAAAGGCGATTGTGTGGATTACCTCTGGGTGAATTTCAATTACCCACAGCTCTTTCCTTTTGCATGATTAGCAACATTGACTAATTCCATTTTTAGAAAGAATTTCCTATAAAGATTTAATTGTTTCATACAAAACATACCCTTCTCAGTTAAACTAGTCGATAAATGAAGGATTTCCTTAGGCTGAAATCTACAGGAATATTTTAATAGAAAAACAAACCAAAAAAAACGTTGATTTATCACTATGGCTTTTCACGCAACAGAGCTAAATAGCACATTAAATATGAAAACAGAAATTACATGTCCTAAATTGAGTAGCTAAAGTATAAGAGCTACTTGGTCTTTGTACCAGATCTGGATACAAAGTGAAGACAATTTTATAGAGTGAGAAAAAGAACTACCAAAGGCAATTGCTTTGATTCCAAAAAGGAGCTTTTAGATAGTATAAAAACAGTACCCAAGAGATACCAGTAGTCTGTGGATTTGTTTTAGAAATTGACATAGGTAGTCAGCTCACAGGATAGGATAGCAGGGAATTCCGAAAAGAGAATTGCGACAATCACTCTAGACAGTATAATGCAGCAGGCACCAAACGACTGATCCATGAAAACCAGACCCCATGTTTCGAAGGGTTTGGTGTATCAGCAACTGTTAACCAAATGTATACGGGTCTCTGTAAAACATACTAGGTACATTCTGTCACTTAGTAAAAGTGATATATTTGTATTAGGATGAGCTACTAGCCTAAAGTAGCAAGCACCTAAGAAAAAGTCAGATTCTGCTCTTTGAGGAAGTGGGAAGTTGAGGTTAGACATGGAACTTAGGAAATTCTGGTTAGACACACAGAGGAGATTCCCAGTATGAACCAAGTAACCCAAGATCAAGCACTGGGCCATAGGCTTCCAGGCCTGAGCATACGATTTAATTTCAAGTCCTCATCCATTATTTAGAAAAGGTTATTTTTACAATTACTTCCACTTTGATCCTTTGCAAATTGGCTTAAAAACTTGTAAAAATCTGAATCTAAGTTTTAGTAAGGGCTCAAGAGAACCTATAACACAACAGATTCCAAGAAAACAAGGCAGGGACCGATAGCATGCTTTTAAAAATGTTGCAACACGGAGAATGGCCCCGACATCTGGTGTACCCGTTGCTTCCTTCCCGATGTGTCATCGGTTTCTTCGAGTCTTCCAAAAAGATCCAGCTCTGCCTGATTTCTCTCAGTATTGCACTGCTTGCTGAAAAGACAAGTAGCATCTGACTCAGACAGAACTGTCACTGTGGACTTTGCAAGCAGCCACTGGGTAACATTTCACTTCCGAGTAATGGATGAGGATAATTGGACACCGTGCTCCCAGCCACGAGAGCGCCATGACATCCAATGTTACACTGCGCACCCTTTTCACAACCAGAGACCATTACAAAATCGCTCATGCCGCCCCTGAGTGTGTTTTAAATCAGTTGGAAAACTTAACTGTAGCTCTTTACACTAATTTTTCTGCCCTGTGTACTCCCAATCAATCCATGTTTCAGTTTTATTTTTAGATTTATGCTTGGGTCTGATCTTTGGTATCATTTCATCTCCCTCTAAGTATTTCTTCCCAACAGCAGAAAAAGTACTCACAATTTCAACTTGTTTCCTCATAACTGTGCACATAGCCACATATGCACTGTACTATTTGAACAGCGTGCAGGGTTTTCCTGGGCCCCGCATCACCCCAGTCTTCACATTTCATTGTATGGAGCAAAGACAGATGTAAAATAACAATACTGCACAATTACCTAGGATTACTGCACACCAGACATTGCTTAAGGTTTTTATGTGTAATATCTTTAAATACCTTATTTTTACATGTCATATCGCATATATATTGCATGTATAAAATATTACTGGTTTTATGTGATACATCATTTAAGTCTCACCACCAGCTCACAACACTTACACCTCACACTAAGTACCCTAAGAAAATCCCCACTTTACAGATGAAGACACGAAGGCTCAAAGAGATCAAGTCATCTGCTCCAGGTAACACAGTTGAGAAATCGTGGAGTTTTTCATCTTAACCATTGAGACATCCTGCCTGCAGTGGAAAGAAAGACGCCCTGGCAGCATAAAGAACCACTCCCCAGGACAGGCTGTACCTCAAGGGACATGGGAGCTGGATTTCAGAATGCTGTGGATGCATGCCTGCTCCGCCACAGTGTACGGAGGAGGTGGAAGGGCGGAGCCATCTGTGTGGGGTGGGAGGAGTATTTATCACCAACACCATTTACACCTGCCTGTGTCTGGTGAGAAAAAGCATCCTGTGATTTACGCAGTACACTATCATTCTTAAATGCTCACAGACGGCCCACTGCCTCATTGCCTACAGAGGGTAGACGGTCTCTTCACCCCAGCTGCTCCTGCCACAGCGCCGCCACTCGCACCCCTGCTCACTCTTTCTGAAGAGTGGAGTTCACTGTATCTGGTTCCTCTCCAATCACTGTATGCTGGATAACTGTCACATCGATTCCCTGGTCGTCAGATCCAGGGGACCTGGACCCTGGAAGCTGAGTCCCAGCAAATGCAATCCAGAACCCTGTCCTGCTGTGAGTCAGTTTAGAGACTCAGATATGGGACTGTAGTCTCAGTCAGGTTCCATAAAGGAATGAGACCCTTGGGCGGGTCTGCCAAAGGGATGAATATATCTTTCATGTGAAATGTGAAATTTTAACAGAAAAAAAAACAAGCTTATGGTGGTCTGCTTCCTGGGGTGCTTGCGGGAATTCAGTTCCTCAAGTGCTTATTAGGAAGCTCACTCTGGAGAAACTAGTCATGGAGAGGAAAGGGGATGAAGCTGAGAAACACAGAAATTCCACATGCAGTCAGTCCAAGACTCAGTCTGATCCCACAGGGTCTTCCAGGGACTCTAATTTTGTAAATATAAAAATACACATAAATTTTAATAACCCCGGCTTAAATTTCAATTGGCTGAATATCAGACTTTTTTAAAAAAGCATAATTATGAATGATGCATGTGTCAAAACCAGCTGCAAGTACATTTCTACTCCATGAGCTTTTAAAAACATTGTTTCTACAATGATGTACCACACAGACATCTATCTGTCTTATCTAGCTATCTATACATCCATCTATCTAGCTATAGATCTATATATACATTTACACTGTAATTGCAAACAAATAATTTTAAGAATTTTAATGAATCTCATGGGAAGAGAGGGAATGGCCCCCGCCTCAGAGCCACAGAACTCAGTCTCTGATTCCCCCTGAGTCCTCCCGGGACCTTTACACCGTGGGCCCAGGCAGCTGACTCCTTGGAAGGAGGAAGGGCTGCGTGAGTGCAGCAGGGCTGGGTGACCAGGAGTCAGGAGGGCGGGGCTACAGCAGTCCCCCAGGCTGACGCTCCATGGAGGGTGTGCTAAACCCAAAAATCCTGCGTTCTCTGTGAGTGGTGTGGGAGAGGGACTCAGCGCAGAAACCCTGGTGGCTGTACCTTCAGCCATCTTCCAGAACAGCACAACCCAGTCTTGCCTCACAGGACAGTCCACTCTGAGCCACCCTCTCTCTCTTCCGGAGCCCATAATTCCACCTATATGTGGACTTTGAAAAGCATTACAAACAAGCAGAGCAGAAACAGACTTATAGATCCAGAGAACAGACTGATGGTTGCCAGAGGGCAGGGGTCCTAGGGGACTGGACCACAAAGGTGAAGGGATTGTGAAGTAGAGATGGTTAGTTACAAAGTTGCCAGAGGATGTAAAGTACAGCATAGGAAGCACAGTCAACAGTATTGTAATAACTACTTGTGGTGCCAAGTAGGTGCTGCAAAGAGCAGGGGAAACATATACTTTGTAAAGTATGTGATTGTCTAACCGCTATCTGTACACCTGAAACTAATACAAAATAATATTGAATGTATACTGTCATTGAAAATAATAACCAAAAAATCCTCAAAATTATAGAAAATTGTAAGTATAGTATGATTTTTTTCCAGCATTATCTGAGATTAAGTTGCTGACCTAATGTTTCAACACTCCCTAATATTTCAGTGTGCAATTCCTAAAAAAGGATGTTTTTCTATATAACTATAATACAACCATCTAAATAAGGAAGTTGATATTCATATATCACTTTTTTCTAGTCTTCAGATCCTTTCGAGTTTCACCAATGGCCCCAATAACACCTTGTACAGGAAAAGCAACTTGTTACACTTATGTGCTGTGACCCTTCAGTTTCCTTCCATCTGAGACAGGCCTTTATTTTTCCTTGAATTTCATTAGTTTGACTTTTGAACAAGCTAGTTTCCTTTAGCTGTCCTGTCTTAGTGTTTCATAAATTAGTATCATCTTTTCCATATCCACAACCAATTATGTTTTCTTTTTCAGCTGTCTTACTTGGATACTGCAGACATTTCTAACTGGTTTCTCTGGATCCAAATGGACTTCGCCAGTCTGCTAGACCACTGGCAGAGTGAATGCTCTCACACTAAAGTCTGTCCTTCCCCTGATTAACAGCATTTAATATTCCACTTTCCTTCTAAAAATTCAAGACCACATTAATGCAATCAAATTTGGGGTTTTACAAATTAACCGGAACTTGAAAATGGTATGTGACCAGAATTGAATCCAAGTACCTTTATGCAACAGTGTTTAAATATTTTAGGTGACAATCTTAACAATTGCCATCAGTTCCTTATAATTTACAAGACCACCCTGTTCTTGCACAAGTTTCTCATAAAAAAATATATATAATGCATCATTATAATACACACTTAATCTTGTCAATTCTGTGATTTTGAGTTTCAAAGCCTGGAATACCATCATAAAACAACACAATAGTTCCAAATGTCAGCAATTTCTAAAACACAGGTGCACTTTATCATCTAAAAAGGGGTGAATCAGTGCTGCTCCAGCTATGGGAGTTGAATCAGCAAAATCATCCAAGAGGAGTGGCAGTGTTGATATAAGGTTTTCTGTCGTTGCTGAGAATATGCTTTCCAAACATTTCAACCTGAGATACCCTTGGGGTACAGTTAGTGCTTCCAGTGCAGTGGCCCACTGTGGTTACTGTTTGCTTGTCTTTTCGTTTAACTAAGGCATTAAAAAATATCCTGAAAAGCCATCCCATTTTGATGTTGTTTGGCAAAAGTAATCCTTCAATAAAACTATGCATGGAAAATATTCATAATTGGACATAACTCCATCTTATGACTAAAGTAATGTATATATAAATCTATATCACATAGATAAAATTAAAAGTATAAGCATTGCTGATTAATTTTAGGAGACTGGTAGACCCTAATCTATAATTTCATAATGTTTTAAAAGAAACATCAAATTTTCAGCCTTTGAGTACAAATCATAAGATGAAAGTTTCTTGAATCATAATGTGATAAATTTTATTCAAGAGTTCTTTTTACAAAGTATTCTAATATTTAATGGGTCATATATTTTTGCCTACTAAAATTTATCATGTAAATTTACCATATAAAATGTCAATGAATCAAAAATTAAAGACTAAATATAAGCTCATGTTCCATTATATTTGGCTGCAAAGTACTGCAGTGTAATAAGTTTACCACTGTGGCATTGTTTCAGCTTTTTAATGACCTATTGATATTTTCTCTTCTTTACAGAGCCATCTTATCTGTCTCCTTGATTTACATCATCAAATCATTCTAAAAATGATCATTATCCAATAAACCAAATATGCATTAAGCTTACATTTCAAATATGTTTTTATAGTTAATATGCTAAGTTGAACACAATAAAAATTACACCACAATAATTCATTTCCAATGCAGTATTTGAAGACTGAGCATAACACTTTCTGACAAAAGAATTCCATTTTTTTTTAAAGCCAACCACAAGCTAATTCTTCAAAACCTTCAAAAAAATGTCATGAGCACCTCATCACTTCACAATTCAGAAAGTTTCCTCCAACATTCCATAATTCAGAATGACACATACATGAAAGCAAATCTTTCATTAATCTATTCATTCAAGTGCTTGTTGATGAATTTCTATTTGGCCAATAAGCTGCTAGATTTATATGTGCCTTTTATGTTTGTGTCTCTAATGATAAAATATAGAATTAAAATTAATATCCTGAAATAAAAGAAGTGAAAGAATTTTGAAATAAAAAAATATTGGAATGAACGTGTTAGACAGGAATTATTACAGTAGGCAAAAAAAAAAATTAACTCACGCAGGGTGGCCCCGGGCAGAACACAGGTAGCAGATGACCTTGGGCTGCTCCACCCTGGAAACCCCAGAGCCTGTGCACAACGTGGATAGCTACAGACCACAGTGGAGTACCACCACCTTGCCCCTGAACAGCTGATCCTCCACGGGGGGATGGAGGTTGGTGATCAGTGGTCACAGCCAGTCCTTGCAGCTGACTGGCCTGGGTAAATCCGTCACATGGACCTGTCAACAGTAATCAAGGCTCAACAACTACAAGGGGAAGGTGTACTCAGCCCACACAAAGGGCACACCTCACTCGGGTGATAGAGGAGGCTATGCCACTGGACCCCACAAGATACACCTACTACCTGAGTCCACCAAGATAGCAAGTCATAGGAGCTCTACCTAATACACAGAAACAAACACAGGGATGCTGCCAAAAAGAAGAGACAATGAAAGGTTGCCCAAATGAAAAAACAGATCAAAACTCCAGAAAAATAGCTAAACAAAATGGAGATAAGCAATCTATCAGATGCAGAGTTCAAATCACTGGCTATAAGGCTGCTGAAGGAAATTAGTAAGGACTTCAATAGCATAAAGATCAGTCAGAGATGAAGAATACAATAATTAAATAACAAACAAGTTACAGGGTAACAGCAGTAGAGTGGATGAAGCTGAGACTCAGATCAATGATTTGGAACATAAGGAACAAAAAAGCAACCAATCAGAACAGCAAGAAGAAGAAAGAATAAAAAAACATGAGGATAGTGTAAGTAGTCTCTGGGACAGCTGCCAGCATTCCAACCTTTGCATCATAGGGGTGCCAGAAGGAGAAGAGAAAAAGCAAGAAATTGGGAATTTATTTGAAAAAATAATGAAAAAAACTTTTTAAATTGGTGAAAGAAATGGACATGCAAGTCCAGGAAACACAGAGAATCTCAAACAAAATGGATGCAAAGAGGCCCCCTCCAAGACACATCATAATTAAAATGCCAATGGTTAAAGATAAAGAGGAAATATTAAAAGCAGCAAGAGAAAAATAGGTAATTACCTACAAAGGAGTTCTCATAAGACTGTCAGCTCATTTCTCAAAAGAAATTTTGCAAGCTAGAAGAGACTGGCAAGAAATATTCAAAGTCATGAAAAGCAGGGACCTACAGCAAAGATTGCTCTACCCAGCAAAGATACCAATTACAACCCAAGGGCAGACAAAGAGCTTCCCAGATAAGAAAAAACTAAAGGAGTTCATCATCACCAAACCATTATTATATAAAATGTTAAAGGGAGTTATTTAAGAAAAGAAGATCAAAACTATGAACAGTAAAAGGGCAATAAGCACACACCTGTCAACAATTGAATTTAAAAAACAAACTAAGCAAACAAGGACAGAGACACAGTCATGGATACAGAGAGCATTTTGATAGTTGCCACATGGTAGAGGGGTCTGGGAGAATGGGGGAAGAGGCGAGGGAATTAAGAGCAGTAGTTACAGAATAGCCATAAAGATGTAAAGTACAGTATAGGAAATATAATACCCAAAGAACTTATATGCATGACCCATGGACATGAACAATGGTAGTGAGATTGCTTAATAAAATGGGGGGTGCAGGGTAGAGGGGGTTAAAGGAGGAAAAATTGGGACAGCTGGAATAGCATAATTAATGGAATATAATTTTAAAAATGATTAAAATAATCCAGTAACTAATCTGAGAGTCTTACTCCAATGATTTCAATACAAATTGCATGTTCTCTGTGGGAGTCATAGAGAAACACCACCCAGTTTCTCCTTTAATGAAGGATTCGGTGCCCACCCATGGGACATGTGGTCAGTAGATGGGCTCTAGTTCTCAGCTCCATCTGAGCCGACCTCAGCTGCAGACACCTATCTCCCTGCAAGTCACAGCCTCCCAGGGCAGCCCACATCCAGTAACTTCACAAAAGAGAGATGCAAAGCTCGAGCTCTTTGAAAAAAGAAAAGGAAACTCTGATGAATACAGTGTGTTCCAGATGTCCGTACAATGAGTTCATTGAGGCTTCAGATGCACTCGTTTTCAGAAGCATCGATCCCTACAGCATAACTTGTATTCCAAACACCATCTCAGCATCTGCTTGCAGAGAACCCAAGCTGTGACAACTCTTTTAATAAATAAGGAAGAAAAAGACATGGCTTAGTCAAATATAGCATATCAGAGATGGTACTATAAAACTGTGACAAAGAGAACCCTGAACTGGAAATGGAAATTAAGAGGCCCAACACACAATTGATCTTTCCTGCTACCTTAGTCCACAAGTCTCTGAAGACCAGGATGACTGGCCCACTCATTCATCACACTAGTAGACTGGCTGATGATTTTTGCCAACTCTCCCAGACCCACAGCACTGAAAGCTAAATCAGGAGTTCCCAAATGCCTTTTTATGGGCTCAGGTCAGTGCATTATAAGGTTTTTACCAACCTGTGGGAAAATGAGAAACACAGGACAAAGTAATGAACTTTTCCAAGAGTTACATTTACTCAATTTGCTTTCTTCTGTTTTTTGAATCAATTACTTTTTCCTTTTTAAATTGGTTTTATTTGTTTATTTACTTATTTATTTCTTTATTACTTGGCTGTTTTAAAATATCCTTTCTTTTGGAAATGGTGAGGTCATCCAGTAATAGGTACTTTGTGGGTGGGGGCAGGTTTTGTTTTTAATGTTTTGCAGGCAAAATCAAAGTTGGCTGCTGTTTCCTAGACCATTCCTGCATTATCATCTCAAAATTCTACTGAGTGGCAAAAGTCAGTAGATCTCAACCTTTCAGCACAGTAATATTCATTTGATTGATATTGATTGACACTGATTGATTTAACTGACAAGAATACAAAAAAAATGGATTAGGGAGAATAGCAGACACAGACTCATGTTCTAAGAACTATGCTTTGAGTGAATTTACATATAGTTCTGGCAGGTTTTTTTTAATTTTGGAGATGTTGTGCTACTGCAACAAATATTCCCATTAAAGAACTTCTCCTTTCAAAAATGTCCACCAGTATTTTTTTCAAGTCTAAGTTTACCCACTTTAACAATAAGAAGAAAAAATTCTTAGAATAAGTGGTCCCAAAATTCCCACTTGACTCTTTGAATTGACTTCTCCAAAATTACTAAGAACTACAGAAAAGATGCTTATCTCAATCCTCCTTCATTTATCTCAAAACAATGTCTTCTTAGCAGCAACGGTTCATCTACCCAAATCCAATACCCTCCTCCTATTTTTGGGGTCAAAATAATTTTTTTTATTTTTCCATTACTGTTGACATATGATATTATATTGGCTTAAGGTGTACAACCCATTGATCCTTCCTCCTTTTTAATAAATTATTAAAACATTATAACAAAAAATCAGGGGACTAAGGGTCAAATATATATAAAACTACCAAGTGATATTATAAATAATAATAATGGCATGATGTTTTATTATAAAGCAGATTTTATATTGTAAGTCAATCCTCAGGTGATATCTATTCTCTACCTTGGTGACCAGCAAGTTAACTACTTCTTCTGCCAACTGGTGTGACCTCCTCCTGTTCACTCTCTTACCCTCAAAAGTAAATCTTCCCTTCCCACCTTCCTCATGGTGTTCTGCAGCTTCCGCAGGCTCCTCTGTCTCTGCTCCCTGGCCCCTCCCCCTGGACTAGCTTGTCAGCACTTTTCACTCTTCAGGAACAGCATCCTTGTTTGCAGGATGCTCTGCCCCTCTCCATGTCCCCCTTGCTTTTGTACTGTATGCTCCTCAGCTGCAATTTTCCCTGCGTTGACATCCTGTGACCTTTTAAGTGGATTATTAAATGAATCCTTCCTCTCCTATTCCTGCTGTGTTGCTTCTCTGAAAAAGTTTAGCTGGAGGCTTTCGCTGATGAACCATTAGGGATCAAGCCTATTATTGCTGGTCCCTCTTTTCCAACTGCTTCAAAAACTGACAAGATATTTGGCACTACACGTTCACTGAAGAATTTCATTGAAAAGCTAGTCCTTTCATTTAAAGGGGCAATGACTGTGTGTGTCATTAAAACATAAATATCTGGAGCTTCAACCTTCTGAACACTCATGCAAGCTTTTCTTCTCTCCATAAAAACTGGCCATTTTCTTGGCTGAAAGCAGATACTGAACAAATTCATGCATTTATTTAAACAAGATGCATAGGTAACGGTTGTGATCCATTTACTATCAATCTATTTAAGTATTATGTGGTCTGTTCATTGATGAGCTCTCCCCATGATAAGGCCAATAACCTTACCTCTCACCACAGCCCTGTGTTAGGGTTGAGGACCTTAACTACATCCGAGAGCTTTCTGTCACACTTCAGATTGAGCACCTGGGCCCTCCTGCAGGTTTTTGAGGTTAATGACAAAGGATGCCATGAGCCAGGCATTGAGTCCATATTCCTTTCCCAGCTATGGTTTTATAGGTCAGAGGAACACATCAATTACACCCACAACTGTTTCTGTGATGGTACCTGGGTTGGGGGGGGGCAAAATGGCAAGGAAGGATATGACAGAGTCTTCTTGATGTCTTAGAAGATGAATTTTCAGTTCCTTAAGCGTATCTAAAACAATGCAGTAAAAGTACCCCCTCTTCTAAAAGAAGTACAATGTTAGAAATATTAGTAACCAACACTATTGTTGTAAAGACCAAATATGATAAACATATTTTGCCACTTTTAAATACTAAAGATCATATATGGTAAGAAGAAAAAGTAAAATTGAATCTGAGTCTAAACTTCAATCTAATAAAAGTGTGCTATCTAAAAACAGAAGCATTATTCTCTCTGTGTATTTTACTTTACAAAATGTAAACCAGTAAGATTTATGCCATCTTCAATATTTTTAATTGCTCATTTTATTAGTGTTTATATCAAACCCACCTTCAAAAATATTAAAGAGCTATTAAACAAAATAGCGATACTACTATGAAACCATTTCAAAATACCATTGTGAAACCAAAAACATTTGGAAAAGACACACAAATGTCCTAGAATGAGATCATTACTCTCATACGTCAAATTTGACTCTGGATATCTTAGAAGTCAGGAATGATACATAGCCTAAAAAGACACACAGAGGAAACACAAAAATAAGAAAAATATTGTTCTGATCTTCTAGGTGCTTAAATCAATGAAAAAATATATATACAGGAATGGTAAACGTATACTATAAAATAGAGGGCAGAGGTAAGAGCTTGTCTCTGACAAAAGGCAAGGATACATTCTTCTGTGAACTCTAGATTCAGATGATCGGTAAAGCTACCAACACATTTCAGAGTAAGAGAAGAGACTGGAGAGTATGTATTTCATATTCTTACCTTCTTACTAACATAGTAAATAGCATTATCTACTGCTTTGTGAGTGGGCTTATTGTTTCAAGGTCACTAGGAAAAGTTTGCAATGGCCATGGAGTATACAATAGGAAATACATTTTTATTACACATATCACTAACAGTAGAATATCAATAAATAAAAAATAAAGACAGCTGATTTTTTTTCTCAATATAATGCAAGAACATTCTCTAATGACCTTCTTTTCGGTCAGAGAATATTTGGTAAGCCAAGGAATTTCTATTAGTTGTTCCTTATGGGCAGTTTTATTTACTAAATATACATCAAAAGAAATTATTTCTCTCCCTTTAGAGTCTAAACTTAAGGCACTATAGGCTGAGCCCTTTAAAAATATGAAAACAAGCTATGTTTATTTTATGAGTTAGAAAGTCTCACAACTCTCAGGTCCCACATCCAATTTGTATCTCTAAAATGACTTTTTATAAACCAGATTAACATTTAATCTCCTTTCTGCAAACCATAGGCTATTTATCCAGACCAAACAAAGATGTTCAAACATGTTAATTTTCACATGGTTTTAAAATACATGGCTGGGATATGCACATAGAGCATGCTTTTTATACCATACTTCATTTTAACCCTCCAGTTCACTTGCTCCTTTCAAATCTGTTTTTGAGGAACATTCTTATTAGCAATCAGAACCAAAATCTATAGAAATACATTTTTCCCCATAGAACCAAAGGTGGAGAGTCTAGAGTTTGTCCTGGGGCCTGGAAGCAGTTGCTGTGGCTGCAAGCCCAGGGCTCAGAACTCCATGGAGTTTGATCTATGTAAAGAGTGAAGTTGTAATGAATGGAAGAGGTGTACATTTCCACCCAGATCACTTTTATTGGGTTTTAATTGTTTGGGTAGATAATTTTTCTTAGTTTGTAGAATTTTAATTAAAGTTAAATATTGGAATAAGCCTTGATTTCTGTCCATTCAAAAATGGTTAAATATTATGGAATAGCATATCCATGCAATTTCTAAAAACACGGAAACTCTATATGTACTGAAATGGAACATGATCACAAAAATTAAGTTAGAAAATAAGCTGCTAAACAGAACACAGAGTAGACTCTTTTTTTTTGCGAAGAGATAAAACTTGAGTATATGAATATGTGTTTATAAAGGGAACAAAATATTTTGGAGGATATATAACAAAACTAACACTGGTCCTTCTGTAAATAGAATTGGAGGGGTGAGAAACTTTCACTTTTTATTACATAGATATCTACACTCTTTAGCTTTTTGCATAATAGATTTATAATTAAATAAAATCAATACACATTTTATAGAAAAAACTTATTGAAGACACAAATAATCTATTTTTATACATTGGTGATTTCCATATGAAAAAGTAAATATTTATTCTGTTACAAAATTGAATACATTATAATTCTCCTCTCTGTTATTGTCATTTTGATGTGTCTAAATATATAATGTAGGATTCTTTTCAGTTCTGTTTTTGTCTTTCTTGTGACTTCAAACTTTCCACTTTACAAGTATTTAAGAATGGACAACCTGGTCCTGGTTGAAAAGTATCTGGATCTTGCAACTTAAAGGTCTTGCTGATGAGCAACATCTGACAGTTTGATAGAAATGCAGAAGCTCATGTCTCATCCCAGCTAGTCTCTTTAACAAGATTCTCAATAGATTCACATTTCCACTAAATATTAAGAAGCGCTGCTCCATTGGACTCGACTTTAGTCTATGATTTCATAACAAGTATCTTGTTTTTATTCAGATCATATGTTGGTGGAGAACCTGCCCAGGGAGGCACAGAGAAGACTAGGGGTGAGGTCCCATCTCTGCATTGCCTTCATTGGGTTCATGGCTCCAATTTTCTTCATTTAAAAACACCTCAGGACAGGTAACGAGGGAGGCTCACAGATTCAAGTGTATAACTCCACTCACAGTCAGATAGGGAACAGCAGGATCCCCTACAGTTTCTGACGCTGAGTTGGAAGTGGCTATTAGAAAGTATACCACACATAGAATGTGTTGCTTATGTAAACACTTATTTATTCAGTTTTGTCTTTCAATAAACAAATGTTTACACGAACAACACATTTTATGTGTGGAGGGAGAGGAGGATGATAGGGGAAGGAAGGGGAAGGGTCATCCAGGAACAGGTATAAAAGAACTGTGGACAAAGCCAAAGGGGGTAGGGTCCAGGGTGGGAGGCAGGGACGGGTGGGGCAGGGAGGGGAGTGGGGGGGGGGGAATGGAGACAACTGTACTTGAACAAAAATAAAGAAAATAAAACTTGTTTTTTGCCAAAAAATAAACATTTATTTATTCACATTTAAATGAAAACTCAGAAATCAAAAGTCTGGGTGAAATGAAATGTGGTCAAAATGAAATAAGTAGTTTGGGCTACGAAATGGAGAAAAAATGCACATACCAGAATTGCCATTTTCTGAGTTTATTTGAAGTATAGAACACTTTGGAGTAAATTAAAAAAAAACAGGGACACTTTAGCAATAGAGACACACTGTTACTTCATTCATTTATTCTTTTTCTATTGACTTATACCCCATTATATAAAAATTGTAAAGTAAAATCACTTGCCAACTTGTTGACAGTAAAAGCCTTTTTGAATAAATGAACAAATACCACAAGCCTCTTTTGAGTATGGAAATTTTCATTTCCTATAATAGTACAGATGAGATACCTTGAAAACCCTTTTTTACAAAACAAATAGAAATGCTAGCTAAAATATAACATATGCACTTTTAAATTCAAAGCTGCACTAGCAAAATTGGAGTCAAATCTCCAGGGTCCCAAAGCAAAGAGGTCATTGCAAACCAGAGAGGTAAGCACAGGAGCTGACACTCAGCAGCCTTGGGGAAATTGTCGCCATCAATAACCTCAAGTCTTGAGTTTGATGCTCATAGGAGGACAGGGGACAACCTGTGCTAAATGAAAACTTGGAACTGATACCTCACACACAGACAGGACATTCAAAAGCCTACACCTGCTGTGAAAGGATCCACTCAGAAACTATATGCATCAGTACAAGAAGTAAATTATGAAGTTCCTGCCTAAACACCTGGGCTCTGGGTAGAAAAATTCGCCTCCTGTAAGAATTTATAATCATGGGCCAAATGTCACATGTTTTCAAGTTTCATTTCAACCACCTATGTTTCCTAGGAGACTAGAAATTAGACTAAAGTGTTCTCGAGCCAATGATACCCCACAGTTTCTTGCCAAAGCAAATTAAAATCCTGTCTTGAAAAATTATCTCTTAATACAGGAGGCCTCCCACAAGTAAGACTCCCACAAGTAAGGCCTTCTGATGACATGAGAGCCAGCAGGCAAAACAGCAGAAACATCAGAAAACGCCACTGTCAGATATTGTTGATAAAGTTTTTTTTAATTGATGAGAAATAGAAATAAAAAAGGAAAAGAATGAAGTTTCAATGAAAAAAGAATAAGTAGAAAAAAAAACAAATAGAACACCTAAGAATGAAAAATATAATTAATAAAAGTTAAAAGAGAAGTTGCATTTGATGAACTAAATATTATATTAGTCACAGCCAATTAGAGAATTAATCACTTGGAAGAGATGATTCATAACAATTACCTAAAAATAAAATGAGAGAAAGTATGAAAGAAAAATTGAGAGTCTAACATTATAAACCTAACAGGTGTTACAGAGGATGAAAATAGAGAGAATGGGGAAAAGATCATTATTCTTAAAAATAATGCCTGAGAAATTTCTAGAATTAATGACATATTTTTCTTCTACTAGATTCTCAAAGAAGGTGTAAATAAGAATAAAACCACACCTACACATATACCTTGTGTAACCATACAATTTAAAAAGATTGAAAAAACTTAAGGTGAAAAATTCAGATTTGCAGAAGGACAAAAATCAAACACTAAACTTGTTTCATTGAAACAGTATCTGTAGAGTTGAGAGAACAGAGCTTTAACCTATGATTCTGTACTCAAATATCATTTAGGAGTGAGGACAAAATACATTTAGATAATCACACAAGGAGTGCACCACTAGCAGCTTCCTGTTTTACTTCTTGATTACGAAGAAACAAAGGCTATACCTTTTGAAGAAAAGAACATGAACCCAAAAGAAAGAAGTTAATTGCAGGAATCATTGTAAGGAAGACAGCATGTAAGCAATAGTGATTATATAAAATAAGAACAGTAATGTCTAACTTGGGAAATATGTCCCAGGTGGAACTAAGTTACTGAAGAACTCTGGCACCTGAGGTGGGAGACAGTCATCAGTATTATGCATTCTAAGGTCTTTGCGTTGTTCTACAGAAGAATGAAGGTACTCGTCATCTTTAAACTAAACCTTAAGATGCTTCAGTAAAACACATCATATTAAAATTGAAGGTAAATCAGTCAAACAATAGGAGAGTGCATAACAGCCAAATCAGTAGAAGGAAAAATCTGAATAAAGAAAATTTAAATAATATAAAAGGAATAAAGACAGGGAGAAAGAAAAGTTGTAAACAAAGAGTGAAATTAGAAAATAGTATAATGGGAAAAATTTTTGGAGATATAAATTGTTTACAGATATAAATTATAACAGAAAACTCTGCCCAACCATGTACACCTACTCCTATATACATGTCCCAGCCAGAGTTCGGGGTTGGAGGCAGAACCTTATCTAACATTTAATCAGGACCTGTCTTAGAGTTGCTTGATTGAAAGCACTATTTGCTGATTCTCAATAATTTTTTAAAAATCATATTTTTGGAATAGTATAGTGAAACTTACAGATAAAAAATATATAAGAGCTAAAATCTCTGCTATCAAGAAAGACAGAAACCAGGGGGAGAACAAGTGGCCAGATCCTTTAGGGCTATATAACCAGAATGAGTAGTTCTCCATCCTTCTTCAAATTACCCATCTTACTAGCCTGGAGGGCTGAATAATTTGGTTAACAGATACACTAAGAAAACAAGCAATTTGGCAAAGCAGGGGGGATGGGCAGAGTTTTCCAAAGGAAAATCAAGGTGTCATGACTAAAGAAAGGAAAAAGAAATCCTAACCCTAATCCTAACCCGTGTGTGTGTGTGTGTGTGTGTGTGTGTGTGTGTGTGTACACATATATATACGCACAAAGGTATTTCAACTTTATTTGCTGGATATTTGCTTAAGTGTGGCCACAATAATTATATGATATTTGATTCAAGGGAAGTATACATTTCTAGAATAGTTATTACATTCTTTCTCTTTCTCCTGAAGCATTTATTGCAGTGATCACAAATCAAATGACTGTTGGCATCAGACAACGGAAGGAAACAAGTGAAGCAGTGCTGTGACACGATGATAAATGAAAACTGACCTCAGAGGTAGGAGTAAAATAGGAGATGGTGAAGGCAAAGGGCAAACTGGACAGCCCCTGACCCAGCCCGAGGAAGCAGTCGTTGCTCAGCTCAAGCTGATTGTCACCATGCGAAATGCTGGCCAAGCAGAGCGAGATCTTTTTCAAAACAAAAAAATCAAGAGACAGGAATTTATGCAAAATAGATGGATATTTATCTTGATATCAATTTTTAATTGATATTGGCAACTGGTTCCATTTTTTAAATACTGAGGGAACCAACACTAGACACATCAGTTAAACTCAGTTGCAGGACCAGTTTTGTTGGTGGCCACTGTGGGCTGTGGCTGTGGACCAGTGACTTGTGGGTGGTTCCGGCTGGTGCAGGGGGTGATACATTTTCTTTTCATGTACATTGTAAACCTCACAGGGTAACACTGCTGTATTTGCTCTAGACAGTTAATCATACATTAGAGAGCTTAAAAATAAAAAATAATATATTTTATCTATACCTTTTTATTGTATTTCTTTTACTTGATAGTTTTTATTGTTAAGGCTATTTTAGATTCACGGCAAATTGAAGCAGAAAGCACACAGTTTCCATATACCCTTTGCCCCCCACACACAGCCTCTTCTGACTGTCAGCTTCGACCACCAAACTGGTCCATCTGTTGCAATTGATGAAACTACACATCATTATCATCCAAAGCCCCTAATTCACATTAGGAATTACTCTTAGTGATGTCCTTCTGTGGGTTTGAACAAATATTTAATGACATGTATCCACTATTATAGTATCATACAGAAAGGATAGTTTTGCTGCCCTGAAGATCTGTGCTCTGCCTCCTCATCCCTCCACTCCTCCTAACCCCAGACAACCACCTATCTTCCACTGTACCCATCATTTTGCCTTTTCCAGAATGTCATATGCTTATAATCATATAGTATTCAGCACTTTTAGACTGGCTTTTTTAAGTAATAATACACATTTAAGGTTGTTTCATGTCTTGATAGCCTTTTTGTTCTTAGTGCTGAATATTCAGTGGTCTGTGTGTACCACAGTCTATTTATTCATTCATCTACTTAGGGATGTCTTGGTTGTTTCCAAGTTTTGGCAAATATGAATAAAGCTGCTATAAACATTCAGGTGCAAGACTTAGCAAAAATGTAAGTTTTTGATTGATTTGTGTAAATACCAAAGGGAATGAATGCTGGATTGTATGTTAAGAGCATTTTCAGTTTTATGAAAAGCTGCCAAAATATCCTTCGAAGTGGTTGTACAATTTTGCATTCCCATTATCGATGGATAGGAGTTCCTGTTGCTGCATATATTGAATTTGGTGTTGTCAGTGTTTTGGATTTAGGCAAACTTCCCAAATGACATAAGGTATTGAGCATCTTTCTATGTGTTTATTTGCCATCTATATATCTTCTTTGATAAGGTGTCTGTTCATGTCTTTTGCCATAAGTTAGGTTGTTTGTTTTCTTATTGTTGAGTTTAAAGAGTTCTTTATGCATTTTAGATAACTGCCCTTTTTCACACATGTCTTTTGCAAATGTTTTTTTCCCAGCCTGTGTCTTGTCTTCTTATGTATCTTGATCCTCACTTCTTTCTGATCAAAATGATTGGGGTGACATTGATTATCATGATCATACAGGCTTCAGCTGTACACTTCTATGATACAGGATCTGTATATTGTATGTGTGCCCACCCCGCAAAGTCTGTTTCTACCCGTTGGTCAGTATTGTAAGCTAGCTAATCCTCACTTCAAAATTTAACATTATCATCTATTATCTGATTTTTTTAAAAGCCAGTGATATTTCCTTATATTGTCAATAACTTACTGTAATTCTTATTATTTAGATGATTTTTATGGAACTCATTATGATTTTTAAAAACAGCGATAGCTAATCTGACTTATCAAGTATGTTTTAAGCAACTATCAAAACACTCTTAAAGTCTGCAAACTACAAAATCAGCAGTTATTTTTACCCTGAACTGTAATTCATAATTTCCATGCACGTAAAGCCAATAGCTAGCTGGAGAGAAAATAATCAAAATCAAATAAAATCAAAGGGGAAGAAAGGGGGAGCACGGCTAGTTCAGAGATATTTCTTTCACTTGACTCAAAGACAAAAACCGTGTGTGATGAGCATTTTAAGACTATCTAAAAAGAATTAAAACATATTATCACACTGTTAAACTGAAAGATCCTATGGTTGTTTGGAAATTCTGTATAAAAGCATTTATTCCACTCCAGTGGATCACTAGGAAATTTCAAGCTTTGTTATCTTTTGTGTGAGTATAAAGAGGGGTGGGAAGACCCTTTCACCTACCTGGATTACAAACATGCACTCAAACATGCAATGAAAATTTATGTGCTTTTTCATCCTTGTCACTTTTATAATAAGGCCTGGCACATTTCTCACAACATAGCTAAAGATTTACCCATTATTCTGGGTAGATTTTTATTCTAAGGCAACAGCTATCCAAAGTGTTCTTTTAAGTAAACAGGGGCTTTGACCTGAGCTAGTTTCTGGAGAAAGAGAAAAAGCAGCCTTCTGGGGGAATGAAGAAGCAGGAGACTGGTATGAAAACCTCAATAAAGAAAAGAAAGCAAAGACAGTGTATCAAGTATCAGGTCCAGAGAAGGTGGGCCAAGGTCTTTAGGTGTTGGGTAAATAAAAGTCTACAGCTTGGGATAAATAAACAGGAGAAACTTGAGAAAAGTAATGTTGCAGGAAATAATGTGGCCTGAGCATTGGTCGTGGAGGAAGTTCGTCATGAAGAGGCCAGTGAAAGACCTGAAAGGACACCCAACAGTCAGGAATTATTCCATCAAAGATATGGCCATGTCCTCACTCAAAGATGTTATTCAAAAACTCTTTTTCTTTTTCATTGAATCTGTAAATTTCTTGAAGATAAATTGAAGGAAAAAAATTTTAAAAGAAAGAAAAAACCTCCAATTTAAAATAATCTTTATTTACAGTTTTTCACTAGTAAACTGCCACTAATTATTAACATATCTTTGCAAAGAAAAACATCCTTCAAATGTTTAACATGTAAGTAGTTATAACAACTTTTCAGCTCTTTTTATTCCTTGTTTCTTCTTGGAAATCGGTCCTCCTTTGGACCCATCTTATTCAGACATACCATAGTATCGTTTTGAAAAATTTTACATGATGGTTTAACTTCAACGAGCAAATGAAATTTCAAGAAAGGAAAAATAATTTTCAGTCAATTTATTTGCCTTAGAAAAAAAAAAGAAAATGGGATTGTGCCTGAGATAAGCAGGAATGTAGCATTTACCCATGAAGTAGAAACTCATCGAGGAAATGCTGCACACATAATCAGAGCGAGGAGCAACTTGATTTCATACTGTGCAACTGAAATGGACTGCAAGCAATCGCAATTAATGTAATGGAAACTGTCTCTGCACCATGGTTCAATAGGTTGTTTAAATGTCACACGAGAAAAATCAAAAATTATTTTTAAGCAAAACAGAGAAGATGATCACTGCATTTCATCTAATTCAAGCGCCATCTAAGATCCTAACACTAAGAGAGCATTTGTGATCAACACTGCCCTCTGCTTCCAGAAGTAATGTGCGTGTGACATCTGGGAGAGAGAAACTTTCTTCACCACCACCGGTAGCCACCTGAGACATGTGTAGGTAGGTGCCTTGATATTAATGTCTTCAGTGTGGTCTGTACTTTGCCTTTGTAATTCCTCTTATGACTGTAAGTAACTGCTTGTGTAAGGATACGTGAAATGTTCCTCTCACTCATTACACTATAAAATCTCTGAGATCAGGGGCCATCACTCTCATTTGTCCTCCCAAAGCCAGAGCTAGTACTGAGCATAGAATGGATGTTAAGAAAATACTGAAAACAGAATTAGTGCAGTAAATGGATTAGGTAGGTATGTGAAAGATATGTAAAACAGATGATTGGTAGACAGAGACATAGATTTATTCTCCAAAATTTGTTTAAATGAGTTGTTAGTGTCACATTGGCATTAAAATAAAATAAATTAAACTACTGGGTTGTCCAAAAACTCTATTTAGTTTTTTATCCATAAAATGAAAGACACATTTTTCATTTTCACTGATAACTTTATTGATTTAGATATTTTGAGTATGTCAGCTATCTCATGCTATTGGTCTCTAGTGGGTAGAAGCCAGGGTTGCTGCCAAACATCTTTCAATGCATAAGACATCCCACAGCAAAGAACTATTTGGCCAAAATATCTATAGTACCAAGAAACTTCACAAACCACTTTTAACACATTCCATCAGTCATAGTACTTTTCCATACAGTACAGAAATTTTTTTGGCATTTCAGTTGCATTTTTACCTTTCTTGAAACAATAAAGCATAATATGCTAAAAATGTTGCATATTTTCTTCCATCTTTAGTATTAAAATGTCTGCACACAAATTCAATAATTTTGATGATTTTTAATGCACACTAATATGACAGCTGTCACAATACAATCTAACAAAATTGTTCCAAATGAAGTTAAAGACAGCTAAGCACTACTAGAACTACCATATGGAAAAAACTAAACAAACTTTTTGGCCAACCCAGTAAATTAAAATAAAAGGGTACCATGCTCAAACTAAAATATGAGCACGTAATGCTTAGACATGAGCACATGTTAGTTTGTGCTCTTGCAAAAGCAGACCTCAACGCAAGGACCTGTCCATAGAAGAAAACACAAGTGAGGAAGTTGGGCAAGTGAGACAGGACAGTAAAGCCAACAAAATATCCGTTAATAAATAGGTTGATTGCTCTGGAAAACCAGTGCCGAAGCCCTCTGAGAAGCCATGTGAAATGTGGCTGAAAACCGTCCCACCACAGAGCATAGAGCTGAAACGTGGGTCTACCTGCCTTCATCCCCTGTTGGTTGAGAGCTGAGTGGGTAGCAGATGCATGTGATGGAGCAAGCTCTCTCAGTGCATTCAGGTGGTAGTTCTCGTTGGGTCTGGAATTGTGACCTATAGCTGCAGCTCCACTCCAGTGGTCCCAGGGAATGAGGAGACCAGCAGCACCTGCTACAGAGTGCTGGCAGGAACAGAAGCAGTGCTGGGAGATCCCTGTGTTTGTAGGAGATGATGGGGTTAGTGCTATTAGTGCCCCTGGAAAAGACTCAATCCTATGACTAGATGCCAAGCTTGACTCATGTTGTTCCTTTGATCCCAGGAATTTTAGGCAAGTGTTTCCCCTGGAAGCCATGCCTATAAGTATTGGAATGCCACTTAAGAAAGGATTCTTTGGAACTAAAGTAGACATTTCCAGGAGCTAATAACACTAATGGTTGTTTAATTGAAAAACAGTAGTGGAAATTTCAGCTTCAGCTTAAGCAATATCACCCTAGGATTTAAAAAAAAAATGTGTGGAAGAGTCTAGAGAACTGGAGGAATTGGGCCACCTGGGCTCTGGTTTGTTTAAAGACATTCTGTATGCTTCTGGGTAAAACTCACACAACAGAAAGATGTCAAGACATATAACGGTTTGTCCTTCATACAGTCAGATGTCTGTCAATCAGATTATTTGTGACCCAGGTTCCAGGGGTGTTATCCTGAGCTTTAATGAAAGGAGTCTACAATAAATGAGTAGAACTTAAAAGAACTGATTCCCTAAATCTCAAACAGATGTTGACTTCATGGTGACAGGGAAAACAACCAGAAATGTCTGGTTTGGTTCCAATAGAACCAGTTGCTTCAGACAATGGCATCTTTGGCAGTGACAGTAGTCAGTATAGGTGAACTTTCAGTGGATTCAGAGCTGGGTCAGCAGACATAATCTTGCATGCCCACAGCTGCTTTGCTAAGTCATTGGAAGCAGAAGCTACCTTCCACAAGACTTGCTTCTGGGAATGGGAACAGTAGAGAAAGAAAACATCAACTATCACAACATAGAATATACTATTACTACAGATCATACTCAAGGCAAACCTTATGGACTTTTGGAACAGTTTAGATGTATATTTGAGAAGGAAACAGTGCAGTTTATGTAACTGGAGGAGAGGGAAGACATAAGAATTTTTTTTTCCAGAAGCTATCGTGTGACCCTCATTTGGTGTGACCTGAAGAACCCAGTTTGCATGAGAATTTATAAGAGCCTTTCTGGAATTTACAGACACTTTAAGGTACAGCAAGGTCCAAGTCAGGAATCACTGGCAAAGCATAATCTCCTAAGTGCACTGGAAACTCAATTTGAATTTTTAAACAATCCACTAACCCCCAGCTTTTGTGAAGCATCTGTACCAGGACATGCAAGTCACGCACAGCACATTGCCATGGGTCATACGAAGCCACAAACCACATCGGAATATTTACAGCACTGAGAATGCCAATTATTCCATGAACAGTGCATCTAGAACAGGTCAGCTTAGTTTGGCTGGCTCTGTTTTCTTCTTTTGTTCCACATTGGTTCTGATCACTTTGCCCTTGTGCCCTTTATTAATTTTACATTATAACATGCAAAGGAGTTTGGGTGACTATCTTTATTTGGGATATAGTTTAAATATTCAGAAAGTCTTTAATAAGTAAAATATTCACAGTATTAGTCTTTAGAAACACAAAAATTATTCTTACTCCATAAAACAAGGAACACATTGCTTTGTGTAGTGAAGCTTTCCTTTAAAAATATCAATGTCTTTGATAGGGGCTGTTAACGATTGAATTATTAGAAAGCACATAGAGACCATGAAGAGAATTCAGAGGAATCAAAAGGATACTTAAAGAATTAAAAATAATGACTCTGTGAAAAGGCTTAGAAAACTGGGATTTTGTTCTAGAAAGAAGACAACTTCCCGGGGAATTATTCGTTCATAATAAGAAGAGCTATTAGAAGCACAATGAGAAGCGGTGGTTGTCTGGGCCCCCTTAGAACGAGATGAGAGGAAACAGGGTGAAGAGGGGAGGAGGGGAGTGAGGCTAGCGGTGAGAAAGGGCGAATGGAATGAGGGACGGTAACCCTCCGACACCGCCGGCAGACACGGCTGAACACTGTGTGCGCTGGAAGTCAATAATAGGCTGCAACATTTAAAATTCAGAAACTTGTCCAGAGGTTTCTCAAGATCCCTAGGCTTGTCTTTGAACAAGTTACACAAAAAATATTTCCAGCTTTTCACGCCTCTGTCTTAATTGTATGTCAGGATTCGCAAGTTCTTATTACCTGTTTTTTTCCACGTTAATTTGTTTTTACTGGATTCAAGTTTTGCTTAATTTTCAAGTTTCTGAACGTGGAGAATGCCTGATAGATGCAGGATGTGGGAGATAAATAAAGTTAGTGGTTTTAAAACATGTTGTGCAACAAAATGCTTGCTTCTAACAACATCTTCTGGGACTGGTCCATAGGGGTAAGCAGAGCTGCTCTGGTCACCAGAGAGTGACCGTGAGTTGGGCAGCGTCCTGTTGCTCTTACCCGTCGTCCCCGCTCTCAATACCCGCCCTTCCAACAAGCCCCAGGATATCCTGGAGGAGCCTCTGTGGCTTTTTAAGCATAGTTTAAAAATCATTGACCCAGAAAAGAGTGACATAGTGCACGCTGGTAGTAATTTATAGCTAACAAAATGATTTAAAGCATATTGTCTGTGTCCTTCCTGCTTCAGCACTCAGACTCTGTTAAAGCATATCATTTAAAAGCATCTTGTAATGACTTTTTAAGGGTGATCATAAGTCTAGTTATACTAAGTTTAATGAGAACAACTAATTTAATGTAGGCGGAATTTTTTTTATTTACAAAAATTATGGGAAGAATTCCTAGTTCCATCATTTTTAGGAGACATATGAAATGAAAAGTGCTTCTATTGAATCAGATACAGGAAAATTGTACTACTTAGAATTTGATATTGGGCCAACTTCTCCATTAGGCATAGTAGGCATGGGGCCCTCAATTCTTTTGGGGAACATGACAATGTTTTATTCTTTTTAAAACCAGAATTTAGAAAATGAGCTAAGCCAAAGAAAGTGGTTTACTCTAAAATATTAATAATTTATTTGGATTGCCTCCTGTTCATCCCATGGGTAAGGGAGAGATTTCTGAACTGGGACCATGGCAATGGCTGGGAACATGGCACCTGACATGGGAAGGATGACGCCGACAGCAGTTTGTCAGTCACCTGAGCCCCGGGCCCGGGAGAGGAGCACACTGCACAGTTCGGGGTCCCACAGCGGCTGCACTCAGAGCACTATGAACAGCTGGGGGCTGTGGGAGGCTGGCTTTGCAGTATTGAGAGGATGAGGTGCCCCCTGGTTCCCACAGGAGGACATGATTGGCCGGTTTGAGTAATTCCACAGGGTGGCTAGCAACTGAAACCCACTACTCAGGGAGAAGCAGGACCCGTGCCTGGTCCCTCTGATAAAAAAGGATTGTTTGGCTGCAGACCGTATCCACAAGAGCAGAGTAGGAAAGAGAACTTAGGTGTTGAGCCGCTTAAGGCCCTCTGGGTTTCACCAGCTGTCAAGGCAACATTTAATACTGAACCTTTATACCAATAAGTCATAAAATACATTTTAAATACATATATGTATATATATATATGTATTATATATATGTATATATATAAATGAATGAAGGGACCCACAAAAACAAAAGTACCTGGAGCCCACATGCGGTCCCATTTGGAACTGGTATAGAACTAGTATGCCACCTCTGTTTCAGACTAAAACAAGTGCCTTAATTAACTTCAAGATCCTTCACAATCTAGCTCTGTTCTTAATCTCCCATTGAAAAATAATGGGGTCCATACATCAAAAGTTACTGCAAGAAGGACATGTAAGAGAACTACTTAGTGTCAGAATATGTGATTAATGTGGCTCTCTTTCCTGAAAAGACACTCTCTGTAATCTTGATCAAGTTCTTCAGTCTCTCTGAACTACAACTTCCTTATCTGTGAAGGAACAGTATAAAGATGAAATCAGTGAGGTGGTGGAAAGCACCTCCCACCGTGTCCAGCCTGCGTTACTTGGATACAAGTCATCTTTGCAGTAAAGTGCTGACTTCATTATTTCTGAATATTCTCTATAGATGTTTCCTGGGATTAGTAGGCACTCAACACATATGAAATGAGTGGATGGGTAGATAAATAAATGAATCTACGTATACACAGGGGTCCTTGTCTTCACTCATAATGTCTTCCTTACCTAGAATGACCTCCCCACTCTTTGTTTAACTAAGTTCTGCCCTTCCTTAGAAAACCAGATTGCTTCTCATTACATTATTTTTTAACAACCTAGATCTCTTTGATATTTTCTCTGAATTTTTGGAGAAATTATTCTCCGAGACACTCTTTTTGAACTGAACCCATGTGACTTGATTCTTTAGATTATTTCCTATCTCCCTAGACCATAGAACTTTAAATGTTCAGGAGCATGCCGCATACCTTTTGTGTTTTCTTAGTTTTATGTCATTTCCTGCTCACCACAAGGACTGAGTTGAAGACGAATAGCCGTCTTTTCACTCTTGTTCTCTTACCCGTTTTAGTTGGCAGCATTATCATCTCTTCAGTTATTTGGACTCAACATTTTAGTTTCCAAAGGTCAATGCAGATTCTCGGGGACCCTGGATTTAATATGATCCCTATTTGTTTGAAGGTAGTGTTATCGTCAGAGAGCCCAGATTAAGAAGTGGGTGAGGTTCACCTGCTGACAACGCCAAATGCACTACATCCATCCTCCCCAATGATCCAGGGTTTCACAGCCACGTCAGTGTCTCCTCAAACCCTTTCACTCTCCCGCAATGTTCTTCAACCGCTTACACTGTTCTGTCTCTGAACTGTGTCCTGTACACCCCAGCTCCATGTTCTGTAAGCCAGGCCTTCGGTAATTCCCTTCTGGATTGCTGAAATGGCCTCTGAAACGGCCTGTCTCCTTCAATTTATCCTAACTCTTACCACCTGAATTATCTCCATAACATAGTTTTTTACTCAAAAAATAACCTGTTGATCTAAATATTATTATGTATTCAGTATTCAATTGATTATAGTTTAAAGACCATGTCCAAATTCTTTTACTTAGAATCATAATTCCTTTCAATGAGTATTTTTTCAATCTTACTGCATATCATTTCACACCCCTTAAACATTATGCAAGCTGGATTCACAAGTCTCTGAAAAACAAATAATACTTTGTTTCTCTGACCACATTCAAGTTTCCTCTATTCATAATGTTTGTACATAAATTGACCTCATAAGATATATCCCCTTCATTCTAAATTCAGCTGACTCTCCAATCTACTTCATTGGGCTTTATTGTATTTTCTTCAGGAAGACTATATAGACTGTATCTTCTGCTCCAAATGATTTCTGATTTCTAAACATTTTGTCTACTCGCTCTAGCATTTTCACAATTTATCTTAGAATAATGTGTGTGTGTGTGTGTGTGTGTGTGTGTGAGAGAGAGAGGGAGAGAGAAAGAGAGGGAGGGAGAGAAAGAGAACCACATTTTGTCATGTATAATGTGCACCTATGTTTTTGGCCCAAACTTTCAGGAAAAAAGTCTTTTATTTTAATTTTTAATTTGATTTTTATTTATTTATATTTAGATACTTGTTTTTTGGATTATAAAAGAATTTTAGCATTCATTTCTGAACATACAAGTATCATTATTGCTTTTTAGAGTTACACTTTTAATGCATAAACTTAAGTAAAAGAATTAAAAACATTCATATAGGTAAGGAATTAGTACTACCCACATACAATTTTCATCCTTACTTTTCCCTCAAAACTTGGGCAAAAAGTGCACATTATACATGGCAAAATATGGTACTCTGCTAGATGGTGAAATTCCATTTGATAAATATTAATGTCTGATTATCTTTCCATCCCTAATAGTACTTAGAGTTCTGCCTTGCCCAAAGTGGGTAATTAATAAATGCCACTGAATTGAATTTTTCCCCTGAACTAAAAGACAGAAACCCTTTAGGACTTTAGTGTCAGAAACAAAAAATTCCAATTAGCTCTGTCCACCTCAACTGGAACTAAAAGTCAATAAATCTTTTTCCATACATTATCCCATTAATCACCTTAATTTCCTCTTTCAAATTTGAATGTAAACTTTGCCTCCCCTTATACAAGGAATTTTGCAATTATTAGAAAAAACATTAACAATAATAGGCTGATTTTCCCTACAACAGTTTTCAGATATTTCCTAAGAAAAGGTATTTCACAAATAAAAAGTTCCATGAACACAGGAGTTCTTGAAATACCTGATTAAACCAAGTTGAACCAATCTCTTTGCCATGGGCTTTTAGTACATTTTAATGCATTGTGAATATCAGAGAGAAAAAGTATATAGAATTCCCTAAGCAGATTCTTGCCCAGAAAGTTTTTTCTTCCAGAGCATACGGAGTACTGATGGGATGGTGTCCAGTAGAGTATTTTGGAAAATACTCTTCATGGGTGTTAATCTATTTTAACACAAGTAAAAATCCATTGTAAAGATTATATAATTTTTGCAAGAGATGGGTAACTTAATTACCAGCGTGCTTAAATATATGAGAATATCAAAATGTCTCTCTGAAAAATTAAAGATTCAGTCAATTTGTTATTTGCTAATGTAAGCCCTGTAAACAATTCTTTATAACATCGATGAGGCTGTGTCTATATAGGGCAAAATCATTAGATGCTTGATTAAAATAGCACACATACAATTTTTCAGTACAAAACAATAACTAAGCAATTTTCACAAATCTATGAGTTTTGTGCATAACATTTTTAAATCATGGAACCTAGCATTTAAGGGCTGAGAAAGCTGTTGAACAACCTGAAGTCACTTAATTTTTAAGCATTTAATATTTAGACAGTAAAAATTTCTTGCTTTATGTACATATATAGAATATAATCTATTTATTAATTTCTACACTAGTAGAGTTGGCATAATATTTTTTATTTTTGTCAACCAGTTACATCCCAAAGTTAGTCACATGGTAAGCATGAGATTCTTGGGCAATGATTAGGAATTAAATAAACAGCTAATCATCACTAGTCCAAATAGTTATTGAAAAAAATACTAAAGTTGTTTGATTTAGTCATACTTATGAGTTAAACATTCGTCTTACTATTGTTTTACTGTAAACCGAAGGGTCTCTTACTCATATGTAATATATAGTACAAACTAAGGAAAAGTTATAGGAGGCTAGAATACCTTGAAACCTTCGGCTCACTGGAGGCACTAGAACATTGGCTGTGATTATTTTTTAATATTATCTCAATCATCAAATTAATCTCTAAAAGTATACATTTATTGGGTTTGTTATTTATGCATCAAAAAGACAACAAAATAATTGAGACTAAAACCATATTATAGAATAAAATTTGCGTGTAATGAACACTTTACACTGCATTTTCCTATCCCCTGAGTGGCCATTAGTAGGATTCAGAGTTTATAGTCACGCTTTCAAGTTGATTGAACTATAAGATATGTGAGCCAAATTAAGCCAGTCCTACTCTTTTTCACTTGGAACAGAGACAGGAGATTGACAGAGACCTATCAAGTATCCACGTGTGACTGTGTTCCTTGTAAATGCTGGACTCGGCCTCTGTGTGTCACAGAAGCATAACGTGTACACTCAGCAGCCAAGGGAGGCCACATTATTCCAAAGAAAGCTTTTCTCCAGGAAAAAAGAAAGAGTGAGAAGAGGTAAAATAAATAATCAGAGAGAAATGGAGGACAGAAAAGGAAAAATATAGAGGAGAGACAGAATGCTTCCTAACTCCTGATAACTTCCAAGTTCCCTTTGCAGGTCTTTCTTCGGACTCATCTGCATTTCTGTTTTTGCACATTTTGAGTCACTCCAATGTTCTGATTTTTTTTGTCTCTATTGTGCTCAAGCTAGTTTAAGTTAGACGATGTTATTTGCCATAGCAAAGTCTTAAACAATGCATGCAGAAAATCAACAGATAGTTGTAAGACAAGAGGGGGAGGCAGGGCCTGGTTGAAAGGAGATGAAGCAAGTAGTCAAAGAAACACACACATGACCTAAGGACGTGGACAACTGCGTGGGGATTGCCTGAGGGAGTGGGAGGGTTGAGTGCAGGGGGCCCTGTGGGGGTTGTGAAAACTGTAACATTCTAAACAGTAACATATAATTTAAATTTTAAAAAGTTAACTCTTCCACTTAGAGAAATGGTGTGACTTTGGTTGAATAAGTTAACCTCTCTGTGCCATAGCTGCCTTCTTTATAAAATGGAGAGAATAATAGCATTTACCTCATAGAGTTACTGTGAAGGCTCAAAGGGCAAGTGTGCAGAAGGAATGTGTCAGAGCGTGTGGGCCATAGCTGGTCCTCAGCGAGGTGCACACGAGATCAGCACACGCACCGACACACACAGTGTTCCATGAGATTGTCAAACTGCCTTACAGAGAATTTCATGCCTTTCAAGGAAAACATTTATCAAAACAGTAAAAAACAAACTCATCCTATAGGACAAGTATTCATTAACAGTGACAAATGTCCATTAATGGTCACAAGTATCCACTAATAGCCATAAATTTCCCTCAATTTACCAACACAGATATTCTCTCATCTGTTCATTTCCTAAATTCCTAAATGTTGCTAGATTCTGGGACTACAGAGATAAAGGCACACATCTTTAATATTAGGTGGTCTTTGTTTAAAGAGCAGGCATTCATATTCTAAGTATTTTTATACAGTTTTACACTGTTGTTTAAGTATTTGGAATTTCAGATTCTAAAGAAGAGTGACATTATGGACTTCCTGGGTCATTTAGGAAGTAGACATGTATTCAACAAACTTCATATTTCCTGCATTAGTGTAAAAACAGATGTTTTATGATTAAAATGAATATATGCTACTCTAGGTCGCAGGAATAGTGAAAAAGTAGACTTGTCTAGAAGTGGGGGCTGTAATCACTTGATCAGTGTTTTTCTTCTAGAAAGTTGCTCCCAATGCATACGGAGGGAAAAAGCTGTCAAATTAAATCATCCAGATAAAATATTGAAATACATTAAATTCTAAAAGAGAGGAATACTACATATTACACTTCCCAGAAATCTTTTTTTTAAAAGATTTCTCTTTTGTTATTTGAAGTATAGTGACTATTGTGCACACTCAGTAGAAATGATAAGCACCAGGCAGGTAAGTGAAAATTACATAAAAATTGAAAAAGGAAGAATACTATTAATTGCATGTGTTTTGAAATAAATAATTTATGAAAGAAATACTATGGTTATGTTTTATTTCTTTCTTTAAAAAGTACTTCTCAAAAGGAAGTTATATTATAATGTCTACATGTCAATAGTCCAGTGGAAAGAAATGCAAAATCTTGTGGATACTATTACCTACTATATTAGTTTCTGAAGTATAGGTACTATATTTAAAAGTATCTTTTATCAATTATGCCTGATGATGTACATTGAAAATGCCTCTTAGTTACATTTAGATAATGAAATTAAATTATAAGACCGGAATAGGCCCTAATAAATTTTTCAAGAGGCATAACTATTGTTATCTTTTCTGATGAAGTTGAGTCCCTTATAGTTAGCATTTATTAAGTACTTTCTTGGTGTCAGGTACTTTGCTAAGTAATTCACATACATCATATACATTTTACTCAAGAAAAAACATGTGAAATACATACCATAGCCACCATTTCACAATTGAGGAACCAAATTTTTGAGAGCCAGTTGACTTGCCCAAGATCATATGAGTAGGAGGTGGTAGGCCTATTGAAATCCAAACCCCTGCTCTATCACTAAGCTACAGTGCCTGTCCTTGGCAGCCTTATGTGAGTACTAAGTATGTGCGAAGACTTCCGTTATTTCAATGACTTTGTGCAACTACTATTCAGGAGAAGGCAACTGCCCATTTTAAAGGTGAGAAAATAGAGCTCAAGGTCACAATATGAATAAGTTAAAAGAAGGATCTATTATATTAAGATATGTCTAAATTCAAAGCCATGCTTGTAATCTGCAAATCACAATGTCATATTGTCATATATGCCTAGAAAAAAAGAATGCTTTTCTTCTACGTGTATTCTCATTCAGACTAGCGTTGTCCTACAATTCAGTAATATATTTTGGAAGCATTAAGTATAATTATTTCTATCATTATTATATTTATTCCACCCCACTTAAGAAAGAATATCTAGAAAGCACTTAGAGAGTCCTTTGGAAAACTGTCAGTAGTATGGAACAATAGTTTCTGAAACAGATTTAAATATTTGAACTCAAACTTAATAAATACACTTTGAAAATTTAATGGGAAAAGTTAAAGTGGACTAAGTGAGATTATAGATTTCTGACGCCAGTGTGGATATTTTATCACATTCCTGGAACAAGAGAGAAATGCCCAAGGAAAATGCTATCATCTCTAAGAGTCTGTGTTGTCTGTGGCTTTAGCTGTTAGTAGTGGGAGAGCAATCAAAATCTCCATTAAAAAAACTTAAAGAATATTAACATAATGGAATATTTGCATGTGAGTTGTTGCTTACACTTTACTTTTGAAGTGAGATAATCACAAGAACTCCCACTAAGCTACCTAAGATTTTAGAATTGCAGGACAAAAAGATCTCTATCCACAAATTATATTTAACAAGCATGGTTTAAAGTAAATTTCATGACAATAGGAAAGCCTGTAACCTAGGTGAAACCTTTTTCATGTGACCCTTCCTTATATCCCACCACATCCACCCCTTCCTAGTCCTCAAAAGAAAGAATGCAGATAGCAGTAACAGGATGTACTAGGAAGGAAGGACAAGGCCTTGGGTCAACAGCTAAATCCCAGGTGAGTGAAGAAGTACAGTAGAGAGTATAAAGGATGCTGAAAATAAAAACATTTAGAAGGAGAGCAACTCTAAAATATTTTTAAATGAAACTCAGCTCTCTTCAAATGAAGATGCAGAATTTAAAATCTCTATACATATCACCCACGATACCCACTATACAATAACAACAAAATCTAGTCATATGAGGAGACAGAAAAATATAACTCATAGTCAAGAGAAAAAAATAGTCAATAGAAACAGACTCTAAGAGGACCCAAATGTTTGAACTAGCAGAAGAGGACTTTAAACCTGATGGTAAATGGCTAAAGAGATACAAAATTTCAGGAGAAATTATTTGTAAAAAATATAGAACCCCTAGAAATAAAAATGATAATACCTGAAATTTAAAAATATATATGTAATTGAATAACAGATTAGATGCAATAGAAGGAAAAAACCAATGAATTTAGAGGCAAGTCAAGATAGAAATAATCCAAAATACAAAGAGAAAAAATGTTGAAAAAACAAAAAGGGCCTCAATGACCTGTGGGATGGTGATAAGTGATACAGCATAAATATAATTGAAGTTTTAAGAGGAGAGAGAGAGAATGGAGCAGGAAAAAATATTTATGGAATATTGGCTGATTTTTCCCAAACTGGATCAAAACCAGTAACCCAGAGATGTATAAAGTTCAGCAAAGCCCAAACAAGATAAGTAAAAAGAAAATCACAGCTTATGGCACATTACACAAAACTGCTGAATACTAAAGATGAAAAAGTTCTTAAAAGCAATGAGAGAAAAAGCCCACACTGCATACAGGCATACAGCAATAAAAATTACGATTAACTTATCAGAAGCAACAGATATCAGGTAAAGGGAGGTATAAGGAAGAGAATATGGAAACCATCTAAGCTCTGCAGGCTGTAAGTCTCCAGGGTAGAATGACACACAAAAATGTTAACTTAATGGAATGCTAATTGTTCATTGTTATTCCCACTGCATCTGCTCTCCATCATGATCATTGTTAAGTGATGCCACTAAACTGTTATTTTACCTGCCCAGAACAAAATGCCCTTGCCTGGAATGTTATTTCATAAGCATACCTTATTGGTGAGCTTTTGTCTTTAAATGTTACAGATGCAGCACTTAGGAACAGACTGAACTGTCTCTCCTCCATGCTCCATCCCAGGTCACCAACATGAGACTCTAAATGCCCCACAGTGAGAGTCCTGGTGCTGGCTCCTGAGCTGACTGAAGGTGGCCAGGGTCCAGGTCTGTTGTCAACTAACAGGAGGCACTTCCATGGCCTTTTGGATGCGGAATCAATTCTCACAGAAAGATCTAAGAAAACATAATGAATGCCTTTCACACATGCTCAGAACAAGGTTTTTATCCAACTATTTCCTCAAGGTACAGTTGGAGAAGTAAAAAGTGTGTTAGACATCTCTAAAGGTGTCTTCCCTTGTATTATCTTTCCGTCATTTTAGCTGCCACTTCAGCCAGGAGCTCTGTGTGAGCTGCTGCTCTCGCTCACCGCACGGGCACCGCCTGACCACCCCATCTTCTTGCTGGTGCTGTGTGCTCCTTGCAACCTGCTCTGGTGCCCTCCAGTTCAGGGGTTAGGATGCCTCTGAATAACTGTAGAGTAACCCAAAATCAAGAGGAATGTAACACTATAGGGGAAGTTAGGAGTTACTGAATACATTCTTGCCCTTTCATCTCCCAGTATAAGTTTATGTTTTCTTACTGAATGGTCTGGTAACAGGAAGCAGTCAGACTCACTCAATAGCCATCAGTTCATCAGCACATCCTCACATTGACTCTCCAGACCGCCTTAACCCTCCTTACCCCTCACTTCTGCTCCCTGGATCACACTTCCCTCTCGAGTAAAGACCATAAGCCTTTGCCTTAAGCTCTGGATGTTCTTGGAAATCAGACTAAGTCAGAGTGAGATTCTTTAATATATTGATCCATTCATTGAGCAAACGATAGAAACTAAGAAAATGAAAACATTCTTGTATTTCACATATTGCTTCAAAAACATTTATTCAGTGACTCTTGTGAACCCTGAAGAAGAAGACACCTACTAAGTAGGGCTCCTGGTGGTTAAATGGGCTCAGATTTTTAAAAACAGAGGCTAGCATCCATTTCTACACAGGGGCTTCTCCTGCAAACTGCACTTCAGGGAGAAGCCTGAACTGAACTGCCTGCCTGCACTGTGTTTCTGCCATCAGAGCCGGCCCTTATAGAGGAATTCCTAGAATCCTATTTCAGCCAATAGGACTGAGGCTTTTGCTGATCCAGTTGAAGCTGCAGAGCTCTGACCAACCAGAGCATCTCTGTTCCAACCAATCAGCACAATGCCTTTTAGACCAATCGAAACTGCGAGGATTTGGTGGACTCATTTGCATGAGGACAAACCAATCAGGGACCAAGGGTGTGGATTTATAAGTCTATATAAGGCAACTGCCCTCTGGCACTGGGAGCAAACTCTCCCTTTCCAACAAAGACTGAAGACTGTGTTTCCCTAGCTGAGCTAAAACACTGAAGCTTTCTCACCAGAGTGCAGCAGAGCAGCGCAGGCCAGGGCAGACTGGCACAGAACAGAGAAGAGCAAAGCACAGTGGAGCAGACCAGCAAGGAGCAGAGCTGCCTAGATGGATAGGGACCTGGCCCTAGGGCTGCCTGGCCCTAAGGGCTGCTCACAGCCATGCTGTATCACAATTGAGCTGTTCTGCACCCCAAATTGAAGACTGCTGTTGGCATTGAATTGGAGCCAATGACCATCAGTTGATACTATGGAATGTCAAAAACTATACTTGCTGCTATGGATACAGCAGTATCTAAGAAGACACTATTAATTTTGCCCTCAACAAATGTTCAGTCCTTTTGGGGAGACATAAAAGTCAAGTCAGATAAAGTAATTAGAAAGTGTGTTAAATGTTAAAAGGGAAACAAAATGGCATTCTGAGAAATAGCTAGAGATGACTCTTTCAGATATGTCTGCATGTGGGGATGTTTGACAGAAGTCTTCATTGCATTCCACAAAAGCTAACTCTAGCCGGTTACCAGAAAACACATTGAAAGTGTATCAGGTATCTTATAATACTGTTGAGATGGATGGAGAATCAAGCTCTGAGACAGAGCATGCAGGACCAAGCCCCAAATCACACAATACATCTGTCCTGATGAAGAAATAGCTGTGGATGTTAGTGCTGATCCACCAAATCATTTCTGCTGCCCACCAATGTCACTTTGGTGCGAAGAGCTTGATCTTTAACTGCTGGAACACTACCACCCCTTCCACTGTGGAGGGCGCCTCCAGAGCCTTCTGTGACAGCCAAAGGGGAAGCACCACTCAGAGCTCATTGAGAGTGTATCCAGTGAGTAGGTCCTGGTCATCTGCCTGCTTCCTAATGCAAGGGAGCTGGGGATTCTGAGTCATGATATTTCTGTTGGGCAGGTGAATGGCACAATATGGTGATGCCCACAAAGGCAGAAAGGCAGCAATAACAGAACAGACCTCGGGGACGTTACTTCCCCAAATTCGTGTGTAAAGAATTTTTTTTAAAAAAACCTTTACTTTGAAATAGAACCCCAAGGCTATTCTCGGACCTAGGCAGAGATAGAGCAGGGCCACGTTGCAGAGCTGCTGTATCCGATCACAGAGAACATGGGCAAAAGTAAAGGAGGATGAAGATGGAAAGCCGGACAGGGGGCATCACGACGGGCCTCGACACGTGTTGTCCTGTAAGTAGTCCGTAGCTGCCCTCCATTCTGACTGTGTTCACTGGGGAGATGATTTGGAATTTATGTAAATCACAACTGTAAATTTGGAAACTCATTTTCCCTTTATTGTAAAGAGTTCAGGAACCCAATAAATATTCATGTGAAATGAATGAATGGTACACAAGATGAATTTTCATATAAAGGGTTAGGTTTTAAAATTGGAATATTTTAATGAGAACTGAACATTTTCATTTGGATGCTAATATTCTGAAGATTGTTAGTATATGACTAATAACCGTGGTCTCCAACAATTTATGATATCGTAAAAAATAGAACACAAAATATTTTGCTGCATTCTCTTTCTAGGTAAACCATAAACACACGCCTATTTTCCGAAGTCACAGTATAAATCTACAAATAATTATTTATGGAGCTGACAAATTTGCTGCAGAGTTTCTGCATGCATTCATTTCCTATCACTAAAAAATTGGATTTTAAATACTCCTTTCAGAAACCCAACCATGGGCAATATTTAAGTACAAATAGTATGTCATCTTAAAGCTTTGAAGGTGTTAATATATATTGTATGGAAAAGCTTTATGATGTCATATCATAGATCTATTTCACATGAAATGTGTTAGTACTTCCAATCTTTTATTCTCTTTCAGAAATGACACATGATATAAAAACATGTAAATCTTTTACATCGGGCAGAAATCAGAGCTTTTTCTTTCAGAACAAAGAACACGCTTATTTTGAGGTATCTAGCTCTCTGCTGCATGTTTTCTGAACCTGTAGCCATAGACGGCTTACTATAGTGACTGATGGTCACCGTGCACAATATCCTACAGCAGATGGTCATGTGACATATCACATTGACTCGCCACATGAGTAAAATTATCATTATTCCCATTTTACAGACAAAAGAATAATGGTTCACCAAGGTGTTTTGACCTTCCAAATATCGCCAAGCTGAGATCACAAAGCCACGTCACGTCGCTACATGGGATGTATGAGCTCAGAGATTCCACCTGGGTCCTCAGCCAACAATCCTGCTGCTCGCTGTGTTTGTCCCCATATCTCCGGATTATGAGCATTCTTCAATAAACACCTCTGCTAGTTTGAAAAATATGTAAAAATAAATCTGCTTGTGGTTACTTTACATTATAACTGGCAATGCAGCAACAAGGCTACTCTGAATCACATTTTCATCAAGTCTAGAGAGAGGCATTTGTTTCCCCATTTTCCTTCACATCTGTTGAGGAAATAGCTACACTCAGGCCCTTTGCTGGGTGAAAAGAGCAGTCAAGAGTAAAGGCATCTGTCAGGCAGAATTACTTCATAACTCTCCTTGTGAAATTGCCAGAAGACAGAGCACATGCCCCAAAAGGCGCAGATATGCCACACATTGTCATATATTGTCAAGAAGCACACATTGTCACTTAATATGCCTTTTTGTGCCATTGGTTCTAATATATTTTATACTGTTTTCCTTCCAAACGGATGAGGAATGCACAACCCCAAAAGTATAACCATCACTATGTACAGATCCTTCAAACAGAAGCAAGGACAGTATTAAGAAGAAAGACTACTATGTACTCAGCTGTAGCAAATGCCAGCATGGTCACACGAGACACTGCATTTATTCTTTACATCGTTTGATGGGGCAAAGACCCTCCTTCCACTGGAAGATTCAGGAAAAGATATGTTCAGAGAAGATATACACAGACAAAATAGTGCTGTTCTGTGAATGGATGTAACCTCAAGTTATTAGCCATCCATAACCTTGTTCCTATAGGTCTCTATGGTTTTCTGGAAACTAACACTCAACTGTCAATGACACAACTTAATTCTGGAAGCCCCCAGAAGGTATCTCATCATGTGTGTTCACAAATACATCTTTCCTACAGCTATTAAAATTGCAATGAGTTTTATTTTGTAACCTAATGTTCTGAAACCACAAAGGTGTTCTGTGCAATAAATAACACACACAATCTGTTTTCATCAGGTAGTAACCTCTTGAGAATTTCTCAAGGATACACTGTGACCATTGAGAAGTAAGCCTCTGAACCAGGAGGATCTGCATTTCCTTGTTGTTATCTAATTCTATTTCATTACCTGAATGTCCTGGCTTT
Source organism: Phyllostomus hastatus (assembly GCF_019186645.2). Taxonomy (NCBI): domain Eukaryota; kingdom Metazoa; phylum Chordata; class Mammalia; order Chiroptera; family Phyllostomidae; genus Phyllostomus; species Phyllostomus hastatus. The sequence continues at coordinate 26,565,056 of NW_025333709.1, read as the reverse complement.
CAGATACCATACATTTGTATTAGCTTTTCTTGAGTTACATATAAAGGTATTATTCACACATTTCTTGGATGTGCCATGAAGGGAAGCTATTCCAAGCCAATTCTCGGTTCTGCGGATCTGCAAATCTAGTTTAGTTACTTCACCCAGAGAATAGACTCAAGCCAACAAAATTAATAAATACTGATTTCTAAATCAGATGTCAACTTATTAATTTATAAGGAGATATTTATTACATAGAGACATAAATATTCATGTTTATAGGAGACAGTGACTGGAAAGTTTTAGTCATTTTGATTTATAATTATACATTTATCAATATCTCTATTCGCCCAACATAATGAGTATCCAGGAAAGCTGGCTGTCCATATTTTACTAGAAAGAAGAGGCATAACAGAAAATATGCCTATAAAAAAACATCAAGTCATGTATAATAATAGCAGAGTGCCAACATCTATCCAATGCTTTGTCTACAGACGTCAACTTTTCCGATATTTTCATCTCATTGAAATGACTGACATGGAATTTTTAAAAACTGCATAGACAAGCATAAATCATTTTCCTCATTTGTGGTCTTTCAGCAATTATATTACAGAATCAATTTAGGTATTCAGGCAATTGAACTATATGTGTCATTCAAGGTTCTCAAATGGAAGCCTTGACCAGCATTCAAAACTAATTAGTAATATTAGTTTTACTAAACTCAGGTTATATTTCAAATTGGGGAGAAAAAGTGGGAAAAAAAACTAAGAAAAGAAAAACAGGGTGGACTTTTGTGAATTTTAAATTTCAACTTACTTTTTTTATACCTAATGCATTGCATGCTTTCAACAACTAGAAAATTGGGTTGGCCAAAGTGTTCATTTGATTTTTTTTTCCATAAGATGGCTCTAGTAGCACTCAGTTGTCTTTAACTTCATTCAAAACAATTTTGTTAGATTGTATTGTAGCAGTTGTCATATCAGCATACATTTAAAAAAAAACCTTATCAAAATTGGTGAATTTTTGTGTAGCCACTTTAATATTGAGGATGGAAGAAAATACGCATCATTTCCAGACTATTATGCTTTATTATTTCAAAAAAGGTAAAAATGTAACTGAAACATTAAAAAAAAGGATTTGAGCAATGTATGGAGAAGGTGTGGTGACTGACGGGATGCATCACAAGTGGTTTGTGAGGTCCCATACTGGACGATGCTCCATGGTCAGGTGGACCAGTTGAAATTGATAGCGATCAAATCAAGACATTAATTGAGAACAATCAATGTTATATCAAGTGGGAGATAGCTGACATACTCAAAATATCCACAAATCAAGTGTTGAAAATTATTTGCACCAACTTGGTTATGTTAATTGCTTTGGTGTTTGAGTTCCACATAAGTTAAGTGAAAAAAACCTCCTTGACAGTGTTTTCACATGTGATTCTCTACTTAAATGAAATGAAACAAATGGTGGTTGGCAATGGAAAGTGAATACTTGAAAATAATTTGGAATGGAAGAGATCATGGGCCAAGTGAAATGAACCACCAGCAACCACATCAAAGACCAGTCTTTATCCAGAGAAGGTGATGTTGTGTAAACGGTGGAATTGGAAGGGTGTCCTCTAGTATGAGCTCCTTCTGGAAAACCAAACAATTAATTCCAACAAGTACTGCTCCCAATTAGACCAACTGAGAGCAACACTTGGTGAAAAGCATCCAGATTTAGTCAACAGAAAATATATAATCTTCCATCAGGATAATGCAAAACCACGTGTTTCTTTGATGACCAGGCAAAAACTGTTACAGCTTGGCTGGGAAGTTCTGATTCGCCTCCCATATTCACCAGACATTGCACCTTCAGATTTCATTTTATGAGAGGGGGGTCTAAAAAAACTGGAACTTATTTATAAAATATTGTGTATTAATTGTTACATGGTTAAACCAGTCACCTTCAAAGTACATTCCATTTGATACAATACACCTGTCTTAACTTTTTTCCCACTGCTCAAAAATAGTTCTTGAACTTGTTGACACTGATGTCTTTTAGTGCTTCTGCCATTTTGGTTTGTTTCTTTGTTTCACCTCTTTCACATCAGAGTAATGTTTCCCTTTGAGGACATTTTTCGTTGGGGGAAAGGAACAAAAAAAAGTCACTGGGGACAAGATCAGTTGAATAGGGAGGGTGGGGCATGGGTGTCACTTTGTTTTTGATCAAAAACTGCTAAACACTCAGCATGGTGTGGGCAGGTGCTTTTGTAAGTGACCCATCATGAAGTGGGAAAATGCATGGAAATTGTCTTCAAAAAAATATTCACTGAAGCCAAACTTGGCCTCTCACAACAACACCAGCTAATACACTGATACAGGTGGTTTCCTAGAACACTCACTTAGCGGGGAAAACCTGTACTCCAAGGGGCCTGCCCTCCAGAAAACAATTCCAGTTTTTTTTGGGGGGGGGGCTCCCTACTCATATTTCAGTCTTTACAAAATTATCTTAATGGAAAAAATTTCAATTTTCTGGAATGCTGCAAAAGACACCTGGAATAGTTCTTTGCTTAAAAATATAAAGTTTTGGGAAGATGGAATTATGAAGTTGCCTGAAAGATGGCAGACGGCAGTGGAACAAAGTGGTGAATACATTGTTCAGTAAAGTTATTGGTGAAAATGAGCCATGTCTTTTACTTTTACTTTAAAACTGAACAAAGCTTTTGGCCAACACAATATTTCCTCTTCCACCCCATCATATTTTTATTACTAATGTTACCAGATATATTTAGTGACAATCTTAGTTTCTTTAAAAGGGTAAATGTTATGAAAGTAAAGCAAAATAGCATGAGTAAAACTTACCTCAAAATGTTATAGCATGTGGTGTCCACCAAAGCAGTAATAATCAAAAGCCAAGGTGAGAAGCATCCAAACCAGAAAAAGCAAACAACAGTCTTTCTAAGTCAGTTAAATATAATTTCTAAAGTTTTTGTTCCTTATTGTCTTTTACTTGGGATTAGTTTTAAAATATTCTTTTATTCTTCAGTCATTCATTAGTTGAATTATTAACCAGGTTTTAGAACTTGCACATAAATAATAGGGACTTGAACATAACCAAGACTTGGATATAACTAACAGAAGGATAAATCAAATATTCAAATACATATTTTCTAAGATAAACTCAAATGGATTGAATAATCATCTCGTAACTAATTATTTATATGGATAGTTTTTTTGTCATTTAAATATTATTTTCAGTAACAAACTTTGTCCTCTTCCCCCCAGTCCTCTTCTAAAAATTGTTTCAAACGTGATTGTAATTATTTCTTTTTCTGTTTTAGAAAATATACCTGTGATGGTTGATTTCATTAACTATCCCTAAAATCTGAAACAGCATACTGAGCATGTAGAGTATTATAGCTGTATCTTAAAATAAGATTGGAATGTCATTAACTGTACAAATTATCTCATAAATAACCTGTAAAAGCCAAAGAACCAGCTCCTTTTGTAGGATTCTGAAGGTTCACATGAACTATGCTGTTGAGTCTCCTTAAGTCTGCACACCGGTGTAGAAAGAATGAAGAGGAGCTTATGGCATCTAAAGAAGCAGGAACTAGCTACTGCTATATCACAGCCAGTTCTTTTACTGTATTCTCTGCAAATGCATATCTTAAAGCAGGTAAAAAAAAACTTTCTACTAAAAAGATGATCACCAAAATAATCACAAATGCCATTTTTTTTTATTTTAGAAGTTGGCTAGTTCAGTTTATTCATCACTTTTGTTATTAACTCTCTAACTCACATTTGTTGAAAATTAATTGATATGTATGTCTATGGGTATATACATAATCCCAAAGCTCTGTGGTCCTATTTTCCTTCTGCTTTTGTTGCGACACATTTCATCAATTTTCCCCTAGTCTGTAGTGGCCCAAGTGCTCAACTGCCTGCCACGTTCCACGAGGAGTCACATCATCACAGGGACCTTCTAATGTGTGTTAAAACAGATAATTCGTTCAAATGCTGCAAAGGCCAGTGCAATAGTACGGCCAGCAATCACTCTTTGAGCTCCACAGCCCTCATCCATAGGTTCAGAGTTGGGTTTTACAGACTGATTCCTTATTTTTCTAACTGTGTAACTAAAACTTTGCAGTTAACTCCCAGACCTGACACTTGCAGGAGATTGACCCTACAGTTTGGTCAGTGCTATCCTGGGTGGGTCAATCTATGTGAAATTTTGTCTTAAGGACTTTCTCTAAACCAGGAATGTCAACCTCATTTTCACTGAGGAACACATCAGCCTCGTGGTTGCCTTCAAAGGGCCAAATATAATTTTAGGACTGTATAAATGTAACTACTCCTTAACCAGGAGCTCCACGCTGCCACCAGGTAGAAACAAGGTGCTGGGCTAGATAAAACAAGGTGGAGGGCCGGATTCGGCCCATGGGCCTTGTGTTTGCCACTTGTGCTCTAGACACAGGGACATTTGAGTTTGGCGCATTGGAACTTAGAGAATAAGCTATCATTGCGTGTGTTCTGTGTAGTTTCCCACCTCACTGTCCCTTACCACCTCCATTGAATTGAGTTGGATTTTGTCTACTCCTTTATTAGAGGTATTTATTTAATATATTGGTGATAAAATCTGGCTTCTTGAAAAGTTAGCTCTTCTGTAACTAATCTTGGATGGTTTGTTTATTAATAACTAAATTGTACCCCCCAAAAAATTCTTAAGTTTATGACCTAACCCTTAATGTGACTATATTTGGAGATAGGGCCTAAAGGTAAAGGTAGTTAAGGTTAAATGAGGTCAATAAGGGTAGGGCCCTGATCCTATGGGATTCGTGTCCTCGTGAGGAGAGACATTAGAAAGTTTCCTCTTGCTCCACCACTGCAGTTTGAGGACAGAGACAGAGGCTGCCATCTGCCAGCCAGGAAAAGAGCCCTTACCAGAAGCTACCCTCCTAGACCTTGATCTTGGACTACTGGTCTCCCAAAGATAGATTTTCCAATCAAAGAGAAATCCAAAGAGAAAATAGATTTCTCTTGTTTAAGGCACCAGCCTGTGATATTTGGTTATGTCCTCCTGCTCCAACTCATCCAATGATGAAAATATTTGACTTAATTTTCATCCCAATAATTCAGGAGGAAAAATTTGGGAAAAAATGAGATAAGGACTTAGAGAACATACAGTCTAAAACTCACCATTTAACATGTGCAGGGATTAACGAATCCCTGCACCCCTTGCTATGAAATCTTTCAAGCACTCTGTATCTTGGGGTCAGGGTATCTGCTTTTGCTTTAGCTAGATGTGAGAGAGTGAAAGTAACCCCCCCCTTGTCTGATTTAAAGGTATACTTAATTTATCTCCATTTTGCAACACAAGTAACAAAGTTCTGATTAATCAGTTCCAGAGAAAAGGTAAACACTCTACTCCACTTAATTAAAAATTAAATTTCTCTGGAGGGTTGATTAGAGTTGGGAGTTAGGGTATGCCTCTGTTAAATATGTGTTGCTTACAGGACAGTGTTAGAGACAGACCCTGGAGACTTGTGCATTAGTGCAAACCAGAACATGCTTGTTCAGTCAGGTAGTTCCACATTCTCAACAGGGAATGGGTGTAGAGAGGAATGCCAACAGGACAATCAAGAATTTTTAAATTACTGAGGCCTAAGATTCCAGTTAGAGTCATTAACCAGGGAATAGCTACTCAGGTAATCAGCACTAGAAAAAAATCAAGTGAGTTATTTATACATAAAAATAGCATAGCTACCATGCAAAGTTTAGTTCAAATAGAAGGGAGATGTAGCCTCCTGATTGTGTAAAATTATAATAACCAGAGCATTGCAAAATTACCTTAACATGCCTGCATCCAATTATATGTCACCATTCCATCAACAGTAACATTTCACTATTCAGTCCCAGGCTCATGTGTAGCTTTCCACTTTCTATTTCTAGAAAGATACAATCTCAGAGAAGAAACCACAGAAGGTGGAATCTTTAAGACAGAGATCAAAAGCTCTAATTAATACAGAGTCCGGAGGCAATGTAAAGGAGAACAGGAGCTTGATTTTAAACACTGGGGCGAGTGAAGACAGTGGCGCACTCTGGTGGTGACCAGTGGGAGTGTCTGAGAGCGCCCCAGTGTCAGGCCAGCACCACCAGCCACGCGGGACGCGGGAGGGAACATTCGCCTCACGTGCCCTGGGTTTCCAAAGGAAAGTGAGAACCCACATTTTTAATATTCAATGTTTCAGTTTGTACATATCTGGGGAATGTAAAACTATGTTTAGTGTAAACATAGCACATCTGCACACCTTATTCAGTCAGTGTACCGCCTCTGCTCCCCTCATTTGTTCAACCAATGGTTTTGAAATCTCATCAGTTTTTGCAAATAGGAAGCAGAAGAGGATGGGTTTTTATGGTGCTATAAAATCAGGTTGTCAGTCAAATCAATGAAAATCATAATTCCGGTTAATTAAAAGACGTGATGAATCAAAGTAACCAGTTCATAACAAGTATACTTCTAACAGTGAAAAACTGTAGCAGTGGAGAAGTGTAAGCCACCCCACCATTCTTTTGACATTGTTTCTGTAAGCGCTGACTCTAATAGGTAGCTTGTAGATAAACAACATGTTTATATAAGAATCCAAAAACTAACTTCAAAAGATATGAACCCTAGCCTTCAGGCACCCCGGCTCCAGGAGGTTTGCTGAGCATTGACCACGGAACCAGGATGCCAGAGAGCCAGGATGACGTGGAGCCAGGGTGACTGAACCAGGATGACACACACCGGCCATCACTGCTCCTATCGGAATGGACTGGGCTCTTCCGCGCCTAGAGGACTCTCCAACCCCGCCCTCCATCTCTTTGTTCTGATCCCCCTCCCTCAGGGAATCCTCTGCCTCTGGCCACAGGAGAGAAGGGCTTTGAGACAGGAGGAGTCCCCCAGCTTCCAGGTGGCTGGCATCGGAATAAAACCACTTCCCTTTCCATCAGCACCTGCCTCCCGAGGATTGGCCTTCAGAGCAGCAGGCCCCGGGACCTACGGTTGGTTCCATATTTAACTATTCAACTGGTTTGTCATAATAAAAGCAAGCTTTCCTTGCATCTGAAAAAATCTATAATTTCAGAGTAGGAAGTTCATATTCTCTTGATCATTTGACATTTTCTAGTTATTTTGGTATAGTTCAAATAGACCTTGTTCACCCTACTTTCTTGTCTGTGCAACAAAGACACGCTAAACAACCGGCATACCTTATTATCGAACGTTTCAAGGTACTATGTAGGACCCACAGCTGTCACTACAATACTGAAACTTCTGCTTATCCAGGAAAAGTACAAAGACATTCATTCACCCCCACACTACACGGTGCTGTGGGCTGAAACAGGTCCTGTTTAAACTTTCAAATACGCCATGCTCAATTTACCTTAGTTTGTTCCAGAAATATTTGATACTTAATCCTTTTTATCCAAGTTAGAAAACTAATGGCTTTTGAAAAATTAAACCAGTCCATTCTATAGTTTACTACATGGTATATACTGATATGTAACTATCGCTTATCAATGATAGGCAGCTCTACACGAATAATTTTTAAGTCATAATGCTCTGGGTAACAGTTGTCTTTGGTGATGATCTAATTAGGTAGAGATGTAAACAGTATAATGAATTAGAGCAAAAGTACATATATGAGGAACTTAGTGAGAATGAGAAAATAATATACCTCAGTACATCACATAAAAATTGTCATCAGTATTTACATGGAAATAAATATTTCACATGGGAATAAAATGAGTGTGACCTTTACTTAAATGACCAAAATGAAGCAGTCTTTTTTCATTGTTACCTAATGATTGTCTTATTTTAATTCTTTGTAAACTAATACCGTACTTTCAACATTTCTATTCTTTAATTTTTAAGATTTTATTTATTTATTTATTTAGAGAGGGAAGGGAGGGAGTAAGAGAGAGAGAGAAACATCAATGTGCAGTTGCTGGGGGCCGTGGCCTGCGACCCAAGCATGTGCCCTGACTGGGAATCAAACCTGCGATGCTTTGGTTCGCAGCCCGCGTTCAATCCACTGAGCTACACCAGCCAGGACAACATTTCTATTTTTAAATGCAGCATAACTATGAGCAGATTTGTAACCAATATAGAAATAAAACAGAGAAAAAGAAAATCCCACTATCTGAATTATATTGGCACCTAAGAGGAAAAATGTGATTTCTCCCTAATATAGTCAGACTTTATAAAATATGCTATACATTAGTAAAATTTGATATAATTTGAAATACTGGAGTGTCCTGTCTGAGGATGTACCTACAATTTCAAAACTATAAATTGTTTACTACATCTTCAGAAGATTATTTTTTCTAGAGAAAAATATCTTTTTTATCTTCACCCAAAGACATTTTCTTTCACTGCTTTTAGATAGGAAGGGAGAGAGAAACATCAATGTGAGAGAAAAGCGTTAAGTGGTTGCCTCCCATAGGTGCCTGGACCAGGGATCAGACGCGTCCAGACTGAGGATGGAACCCACTACCTAGATATGTGCCCTGGCGGGGAATCGAACCAGCAGACTTTCAGTTATGAGACCAGGCACCAACCAACTGAGCCACAAGAGCTAGGGTTGGGGAAAAGCCTTTTGATTGGTATTTTTAGTTAAACAAACACCAAGCAACGGCATTTTTCAGAAAAAGAAATACTGGAGACAGTTTCATTCTAACCTTGTTTAATGCTCTGTAATGGGCAGACAGATTTGAGTTTCTGTTAATAATTTTCTTTATGTCATAAATGCTTCCTTATTACATATGGTTTGAATTCACTGCGGCTGCCTATTAGCGCACATTCTCACAGAATTAGGCATTGTCTGTTTAAAGAGTGGCTTAAGGTAAAGGAGCATGGAAACAGGGAATGTGTCAGGGAAAGTAATGCCTTTCCTTCCCTTTGCTTTGCAGGAGAGACTGTCAACCAAGGCAGCCGAGCTCAGTACAGTGTCTCTTACTCTGGGGCTTCCATGGTCATCACACACTGTCCTGAGAGAGAATGCATACCCCAGCCTTCAAGAATCACAGTATATTTAATCAAAAGTTAATGGGAGTGCCGAAGAACAAAACCAGCTACCAATAAATTGAGTAAGCTTTCCTTAGAGAAAGGGATATACCGATAGTCTCTCAGGATATCAACATACAATGATATACATGATAAATTTTATATCATTTCTATTACTCTGAACATTCAGGGAAGTCAAGTTGAAACGTAGGGCTTGGACTTTGTGTTTTTGAAAAGGATTGCAAATTCTTCTCTCTCAGGTTCTTGATTTATAGCCAAGGGGAGAGCTGGGTCCCTTTCTTAAGGTTAGGGTGGACATTTGTGCCCAGAGAGGTGACACCACCTAGTCGTCATCAGCAGAGCCACCATGGTGGCTGCACTTCTGGGGACTGAAGCAGAAACATGTGGGAGACTTATTTCTGAGCACTCCTGTGACAGCTCTCTGTGGAGCTCTTCGAAATAGCTAGAGGTCACGTTGGAAAATGCTAATTTCTAAGCACATAGGGAAAGGGATGGTAATTGGGATATTCAGAGTTATTCACGATGATGTGGGCCATCATAAGCTGGTCAGGCCAGAGAACATTAGGGTTACATAAGCCTCATTTGTTATGCAGCATACGCTATGTGAACTTTCTCATTTTTATAGCCCTATCGAGAGAGATACAATTTTTATTCTAGTGATATTTTTTCCCCTAAGGAAGTCTCTCTGTTTTGGAAGAGGTTTTTGAAATTGCGACTTAGCAAAAATATATCTTTCGCAAAGAAGTCACTTTGAACCCTAAGTAAATTAGTTTAATATTTGTACAGCCAATTATTGTTTTATAAACAAAATCTCAGCTGATGGATGAGCCAGTCAATTCAATAAAACTAATCAATTCAAAGAGCAAAATAAAAGAAGAAATGGTGAGTCAGTTCAGCCAGAAAGTGATAGGTCTGCTTGAAAAGTCTGTGGAGAATAAAACACCTGGATCATATCAACCAAAAAGCTGCTGGTTCTGCAAACAAAAACACCTTGATTCCACATATTCTACTATTTCACTGAATACTGTAGTCACCCAAAGATCATAAGGTTCTTTGTAGAGTCATGGATGGCGTATTTTAGGGAGGAGGAATCGGAACAAACATGTAAAAAAATGATAATATGTTCATTAAAAATTCTGTGAAGGGAAGGAAGGTTAAATGTAATCATAGCGCAAGCTAGAGCTGAGGCCAAGTCACCAAGATGTCCCGGACGCTATTGTCATGTATGTTTTCATCTGACTATTCTTTCCATGAGAGTAGAGGTTTTTCCAATACCCAATAAGAAAGTCAAAGTCGTAGTAAAATTTATGTGTTCAAGTTCAAATGTGCTTCGTTTCTTTCTTTCAGTCTCTGCTCAGAGATATGGCTTGAGTCAAGTTCATCATCAAAAAAAGAATCAAAGTGACATAGGATTTGAAACCATGTTCTTCTTTACTGTGGAGAAAATATGTAGAACATATTTTCAATAGAAAATCTATTATTTAATGTTTTGTTTAATTGGAGCAATAGGGGAGGGTTTTTAATGATGTCAAGAAGCTCAAAATCGTTCATTAATACACTAATTTAGAAAGAAATTAAGTAGATAAGGAAAAATGGGGAAGAAAGAAAGACGAGGGAAGAGAAAGAAAGAGGGAAGGAGGGATGCAAAGAGACGAAAAGGGAGAAAGGAAAGAGATGGAGTATGAGAGAATTTTATAAAGAGGGAGGAGGGAAAGAAAGAAAACAGAGAGCAGGGAAATAGAGAAAAAGGGAAGGTGAGAATTAAAAAACCAAGTTCAATCACCACTGTAGCTCCCTTCCCAGGGCTGCCGTTACCTCATCTACACTGGAATCCTGCAGCCAGGGGTTCCTGTGGTCCATATCAACACAGAATACTGTGTAAACTTGTCCAAATGTGAGATTCAGCATTTACTGCTTTCTTGAAGCAGTTACTTCTGCATGCTGATTTATCACGGTTCAATATAGTCAGCATTACAAAGTTGTTACCATCACCCTGTACATCCTTCCCTCATTTTCCCTCAAACTGCTCCCTCTGGGATCCCAGCTCCTTTAGAAACTCAGGGTCCCCACAGCTATAGGTCTTCACTGATACCCCAACCTATTGCCCAAAAGAAACATACCCCTCCCCTAACACCCCACTTCCTTGGAATTCTCTTGAATAAAGGCCACTTTCTCTGATTCTTTCATGGCCGGCATGTTTTAATTCCCAATTTCACTACGATGCCACCCTATTTCTACCTTCAGGCAAAATCCCATATTTTAATTTTAGACCCCTGCCCTCTCCATGGCACCCTCATAATGAATCCCTGCATCTTCTATCTGCTCTTTGTCCCTCTGGCATTTCTTTGCCAATTACCACCTTCCCTTCCCCCGTTGGCTCCTATCTCACACACCACACACAGGCTCAGTCTTCTGCACACTTCAGCCATGTGATCCCCCTGACTCTTCTCATTCTCATTTTTCAGCCAAACCTGTTAAGCACTTTGTGTGCACTGCCTCCACTTTTGTTGACTCCTTGATCTATTGTAATCTGATGCCTGCCCCAACTGTGTCATCAGAGTCCCAGCTCACGACGTGCCACCTGTTGAATGTAAATAGCCTTCTTAGTGTTTGCGTTACTTAGCCTTCCTGTGGAATTTGACATCATCAACCCTGTGCTCTCTACTCCTTTGCTTCCCTGGAACCTGCTCTCCTGGCTTTGCTTCTCCTCACCCATCCATCTCAGTCTCTTTTGCTTGACCCCAGGTCTTTAGAGTTCCCCAAGATTTTTTTTATGTATCTCTTTCCATTCCCCGTGCGCTCTCTCTCTCTCTCTCTCTCTCTCTCTCTCTCTCTCTCACCAGGCATACCCACCCTTAAACAGTTAAATTTTATCTGTAATTGCACCAGAGAAGTTTTCTTAAATGTGGAATACCTACTACATAGATTTATCATTAAAATTAAACTTTAATAGGCACATAAAATGTTTTAATACTGTGCCTGGCACATAGGACAAACTCCACAAATCATAGTTATTTCATCCCAGAGAGTTTTCAGCTCTTTGTGTTGCATTATTTTGTGATAGGCCAACATGACTCAGTCACAGAGCTCTGCTGAACTTCCATTTACACGTGTAACTGCACATCACGCCATGTATCTGACAAACACTCCCAGACACCAGAGTCTCACCCCTTTCTCAGCCTCTTGCCTCCGCCCCCTTCACCCCCCAAAATAGAGGCGATAGTTCTTGCCTGAAAATTTCTACACCAGGGTGAAGGCACTAGATTGTGCTTACACTTCTTACTCATCTGAAAACCACCTATTTTTTTTATTCTAAATCATTAGTTCTTCCTCCTACATTGTCTCATTTCCATCATCTCAGGAAAACTCACCCTTGTGAGAGTCAAACAACAAGGAAGGGTCAGATCCAAATCTGAGTTTGGCCTTTGGTAACTAGACACCTTGGGAAAGTCACTTACTCTGTGCCTCGTTTTCCCCACCTGCAGAATGGGAACAGTACTTGTAAAACAGTTGTGAATCCCCGATAAAGAGTAAATTCTCAATAAACTTTGGTTATTATGCACATGTGCAGAATTATCTAGGCAGTGAGTTATCATTATTTTTGTTGTATTAGTCCATCTTCACCACCGGATTATCAGATCTTTGAGGAAAGAGATATTTTGCTATTCTAAATCTGTACCTCTAAAGCCTAGTGCTGTGCCTAGTGCTGTGCCTATTGAAGAGCTGCTAAGCCTAGAGCCTTAGCAGCTCTTCAATAAATACTTGTTGAATAAATGTATAAAATGATGAATACCCACTGCTGTTATGAAGGTAAGAGTGTGTGGGAAATAACGAGAACTCAGCAGTTCCCCCACAACAGAGAGTCCTTTATTAAATGCCTTTGGCTGGTCTACTGTTGCAGTAACAGCACATTTTTAAGTCAATACTCTGGGATACCACAAAGTAATTCAGTGAAGGTCAGAGAATGGGAATTAATGTAGACAAGAATATTTATAAGTCTGGGATCAAACATAGAAAGGTAAGAAAGTTTCCAGTTTTGCACCTCTTGAAACTTCTCACTTCAGAACGCCTCTCTCTAGCCACATGTAGCAGGCTTGTTTCCCTGACAAGCTCTACCATCTCCCATTTCTATTTCTAGTATTTTGTGGTTAGAAATAATAGCTAGGACTTTTCTGTTTCTGGGTGATCTGGGCACTATCATCTCTTGCTTGCCTGCTTCAATTGCCAGTCTAGAATGAGCTACTGTTGACCATGTTCTAATTTCAAGATCTTGCAGATTATCATTCTCAGTGGCTTCTTCTTTACACATCTGTATTAAAGTATTGCTTTTTAGATTACAGAGCAATAATAGCTGCTGAAAATAATGATGACAAATGTAATAAAAGCAACCAACGCACACTGATGGTTTACTATTTCTGAACTACGTTTCCCTGTATTATCTCCTTTAATTTTTCAACAACCCTATAAAGTTAGGTTCTGCTGATACTTATGTTTTATAGATGAAGAAATTGAGACTTGAAGCAGTTGAGTAAATTGCCCAAACCCAGATTATTAAACCTGGTAGACCTTAGGCGGCGGAATTCCAAATACACCACTAAGAAGAGAGAAAACCAGACCTGAATGACTGACAGACGACAGTCTCGGTCTATACGCCTACTCCCGCATCCCGCTTCGTTCCGTCTGTCTGAGAAGTCATTTTTGATACTATTCAGTTGCTGAACATTCAAGTATTAATTACGGAGATAACAAATGGCCAATCAAATAAAACTGCTGTTCGTTGGTGTCCTACTGCTGAGGCCCATATGGATAAGCAGCATGTGTCTGGAAAGTTTCACTCAGGTGAGACAAGCCAACGTCACACGCGCAGGAAGACCTGCTTCAAGGCGCAGAGCCCTTGTCAGCCCGGATGGGCTCCACCGCGCGGACACCCACAGCACCAAGTAAGCGGTCTTCCCTGATCTCCACATCCCCGCTGGGGCATCAGTGTATCATTGTCATCACGGAGTTAAAGGGCTAGCCACTGTTTTCTCGTTCCTTCTTGGAATGTTATTTTCAAATCATAATCACATAACTGAATTATTTGAAATTTTTATTTTTTCCCATCATTGAAATATCCCCACCTAGTTTTTAGATTTTCTGCCAATGCTTTCATTTTAGATAACTTCTATTGTGCTCACTCCACATTTTAATGGTGGTTTGGGGTTACAAGTCCATCCAAAAAACTAAAGCCTGAATTAAATAAACTTTTGCCGTTTAGCCAGTAATTCTATTTTTAAGTGTCGAGCATTGTCTAAAAATTTCAAGTCAGTATGCTCTACTTCTTGTCTAAATATATACAAAATAATCACAATGTTTTCTTTGCTAGAGGACTCAGGATTTTACAGGGTCTTAAATAGTCGCCATAAACAAAAAGTAGAAAATACATTATTTTTCTGTTTATTTCATTATTAGAGAATCAAAGTGGTGAAGTGACCTCGCCAAGGTCACGGAGCTGGTTAAAGATTACCAGGACCAGACACAGGTCTGACATCGACGTCTCAGTAGTCCTGCTGGCCCAAGTGTAATGTGAGACCTGCAGCATCAGCACCGTGGAGCAGTTTGCTAGGAAAGCAGAATCTCACCTCCCTGCCCCTATGCGCTGAATTAAAATGCACATTTTACAACATCCTTAAGTGACTTTAAAGCATCACTTTAAAGCTTGAGGAGCATCACTCTGCAGCCCACTGCCAACTCTCCTAATCATCCACCTGCAAACTGTGGTGACCCTTCGCGGATGGATTAGTCTAGAACTGGAAAAGGATTTAAGAAAACTGAGGGCTGGGCATTTTTAAAACTTGTGTTGAAATCTGAATTACATCTTTTTATTATTATTAGGCACGTTAGATAATTCACGATTATGTTTGCAATTACAAATATAAATTGTCATCTGTATATGCGTGTGTTTAACATATGCATACGAAAAGAGGTATGCGTTTCAAAATTTTATGCGATTGCGCATTTCTTCATCCCTGGAAGCCCTGCAGAGGAGAGGCGCACCTCTGCCGGCCTACCCCATCCGACTTCAACTATAACAGCGCCCGGCCTGCCGGATTAGAAGCACACTATCGCCACCTGCTGACACTGCTCGAGAAAAGCAAGTGAATTGTTGAACACGTTTTCTATCATCATTTCATTATAATTTTACTGTTTGGTATTCACATTTTTTCCAATCCCTAATTTCTCCCCAATTTTATCACTGCTCCAGCCAACATTGTCTCTATTCATGATACCTTAATAAAGCAGCTAAAACTTAGCTCACTGAAATCAGACAAAAAGATTTTAAGATCAGCTTCAGTATATATAAAGCTTACCTTACTGTCCTCTTGCGTAAATTTATAATTATCAAGGGAAGTTTTCCTATTTACTATTCCAAAAATAAAATCAGTGTACCAGGTGCAGCCTAGTAAGCAAGGCGGACAGCTTTATACCAGTGTTCAATAAACGGGTATTTGGGACCCACTAAATACGAGAAATTCCTCCCTTCTGCTCCCCACTCCTTGTTTGTGTTTGTTTCTATGAAATGGGTGCTCTCTTTCCTCTGCCTTTAGTCTAAAAATATTAATATTCTTACACATGGAAATCTTTGTACTGGTAAAGGCAAATTTTCTTTAAGTTTTCTCCAACCCATATTTTATTTCTTTCCTGAGCTCTGATTAATTTACACCCAGAACAATCCCTGTTCTCTTCCTCACACTATTTAAAAAGAAGGCACAGTGTGTTGGTCTTATCGATAGTCCTACAAGCCTTATAGGGTGGCTTAAAGAACAGAATTTGATTTCCTCAAAGTTCTGGGGCCTGGCAGCCCATGATCAAAATGCTGACAAATGGGGCTCCTGGTGAGAGCTCTTGTCCTACTTTGTAGAGAGTCACTTTCTCAGTGTGTCTTCACATCACCTTTTCTCTGGGAGAGGGAGAGAGAGAAATCTGGCGTCTTTTCTCTTCTTATGAAAACTCCAAGTCTATTGGGTAAGGGACCCAACTTTATAACCTCATTTAGCCTTAACCTTCCTACAGCCCTTATGTCCAAATATAGTCACAACGGGAGGCAGGGCTTCAACACGAGATTTGGGGGGTAGGAGGAGGGGACACACTTCAGTTCACAATGCTGGCATGTTAAGAACAAATACAACAACAACAAACACTCATACACTTACTATATGTCAAAAGTATCCTAAGAGCTAATGTTTACCAATATATTTCATCCCTCCCAACAACTTTGTGGGCTAGGTACTATCATTATCAGTATTTTACAGATGAGATAACTTAGGCACAGAACTGGAAACCTTCTCAAGTTTGTCCTGCTAATAAGATAAATAGAGCCAGGATTCAAACTCGTACAGGCTCCAGAGACTACACTCGATGAATCTGCCAACATCATGTTAACGATGGAGCACTGCGTTCCCAACTTGTCCCCCAGCTTTACGAAGAGAAGGATGGTCCATACCAACCACTGTTTCAACCAGAGCTCCCTGGCTTGGATGTAGAGGCATTCTCATTTATCTATTTGAATTGCAAGAGGAATATTAAGTCTTTCTGGGGAAAACCATCACCTGGAAGGTGCTTTGCATAACTAGGACTGGTTTTGTGAGTGTCCACATAGAAAAGACATGTTCGCCCATATGAACAGCTCACAGGTGTTTCCACGAAAGAGCCTTGCTCAGCACTCTGTGTGCGAGAATAAGCAAGTGGGGTCGTTGAGAAACTGAGCTATAATTACAGAGTGCACACTTCATTGAGCTGGCTGGGACCTCTGGTGTCCACAGGGCTTGTTAATGGTCTCATCTGAAAAGTTCACTAGATACATCATGAGCGTCACACAGAGACGTTTGAGAGATGTCGTATTTGGGCCATATTAGTATTTTCCGAACTAGACTTCAGTGATTTATGAATAAGTAAACATTTGCCATTACTCTCATTTATTTTCCAAAATTAATTTTTAGAAGTCACTCACATCATTTCTTTTGGAAAATAATTCTTAGTATTGAATTTGAACAAACGAGGCAGTTAAATATCTTCAGTTCTTTCCGCTTACCTGTGCCCTGGTTTGGAATTCCATTAACACTTACACACAAATCATTTTTTGTTTTAAAACCTTATCTTCATCTCAAACCAATCAACCTAAACCTTCATTCACTATTAACTAAAAATAAAGAGTCATCATTAAGAAATATTTTCAGGGGCAAATTGTTGTAAAATTTATTAGAATTAATATTAGTTATATTTCATAGTTACTTTAATTAAATTTTTAATTTTATATTTTGACAACTGTATTCTGTGTGTTACAATTATACTGTTTCTCTCTATGATAATATAATAGACTTTCTTTTTTTTTAAACAAATGCATTTGAGAAAAAGAAATTTATTTTCAAATAAGTATTTAACAAATAATCATAGGGGTACATGCATACAGCAGAAACCATAGCACTGATTTATAAATGACTAAGAATTATGAAACAACCTTTAGTATATCAAAAATCTAATGTTATTTTTATTACTTAACTACATCAAAAAGTTCTTTGTAGCCTTTGAAAATGAAAAGCACATGCAATAAAGATAAAAACTACATAAACAAGGTTAAAAGAGATTTTTTTTACTACTTATTCCAGTTGGCAGGTAATCTTGGAGATCTCACTCATCTACCCTTCTTCTGATGGGTAGACTTGTACAACTCTCCACCTGCACATTAATTTTTATATCAATCTACATTGAATACTTACTTATCTTTTTCATGTTCACTTCCTCTTGCTAAATCGTTCCTGCTGCAGGCAGTTATTTTGCACCTAGAACTGTATTATACATAGAGAATGCTTCAACAGATGCTTCCCAAATAAATTAGCACTAAGTTATATTGTTGTTACTTATACCTTGCCTTAATTAATGTTTTAAATGTCTCCAAAACTTACATACAGTAAAACAGTAAAATGTAAATAAAATATATTTTTTCAAAATAGCCCTGGCTGGCATAGCTCAGTGGATTGAGCTCGGGCTGTGAACCAAAGTGTCTCAGGTTCGATTCCCAGTCAGGGCACATGCCTGAGTTATAAGCCATGGTCCCCAGCAACCACACATTGATGTTTCTCTCTCTCTTTCTCCCTCCCTTCCCTCTCTAAAAATAAATAAAATCTTTAAAAAATAAAAAATAAAGAAAACTATGCATTAGACAGAAAAGCAAGGTAGAAGAAAAATATTAAATGTATATAATGATGTATAAATATATCATATGTGTAACATACAAATATTGCATTATGTCACTTTATATATGGTATAAATACAATATGGGACCTACACAGTAAAAATTAGGGTTAGAAATAGGGTTCTTGACTTTTTGATCATTACAGGGAGAGCAGAAATATGTCTAGCTATATGGCATGTGGTTTTCTTATTCTTCCTGTAAGGAAAACACTTTCATCTTCTTAGGGGAAAGAAAAAAAAACTTCTTCTAGAAGTCATTTCTAAAAATATTTTTCAGAATGATGTCCAAATAAAGAAGAGAACCATAAAAGGGAATGGGTGATATGATCAACATCTCCCTAGAACATGGGTTTTTATTCAGAGATCCTCAGTCGAAGCTTAAGCACAGAAATTTCACATGTAACTCAGTGCATGTTACTTTTAAACATTGTTGTTTGCCAGGCTGAATGGATTGGAAAACGTTACTCTGAGTGACAAAATCCATTGGTTTGTTTACGCAACTGGGGCACATATCAAAATAATAAATTTAATTTTATAGTTTTTATAATGTCAGTCTGATGATAGTTTGATATCAATAATTTTTACTTCTAATTCATTAAAACAAATCTATATCAACAATTTTCTGCATTTTTCTTTGTATCTGAAGAAATGCATCCAAATCATTCAAAGAAGTAAGCTTTCTGAAAGAAGAAGAGCTGGGAGCAGGGAAGGCTACTGTTCCGTGTCATTCAGTGTTACCATATAATCTGCCAGGAGAACATCAGACCTACCCAGCCTCTCACAACGGTGTTAAAATGCATGAGTGACAAGTTCAAACTTTTAGCCCATGCAGATTAACTCACATTTTTTCTGTCTGTCATTTGAAAGTTGAGAAAAACTCAACAAAATTTACAAATAATCACTATTCTTTAAAAATATCTCAATGCATTAATAGAGTGGTTAATTAATAGAACAGTCACTCCTAAAACCCATTCTTTCTTTATTTAATTATTTGCCTGAGAAACTCAGACCAGGAAAGGATTAGCAGGAAATAGGTATGAGGGTTAGTCAGGCTGGTTTGCACACTGACTGCTCGAGACTGAATGTTTGTGTCCCTTTGCCCCCAAAATTCTTATGTTGAAATCTGGTCCCCAGTACAATGGTGTTTGGAGGTGGGACTTCAGGGAGGTGACCAGACACCTCATGAATGGCATTAGTGCCCCAGTAAAGGACTCGCTGAGTTCCCTCTCCCCTTCTGCTATGTGAAGACACAGCAAGCGGGTGGGCTCTCATCTGTGGGCTGAATTTGTTGGTGTCTTGATCTTGGACTTCCCAGCCTGTAGAACTGTGAAAATAAATCTCTGTTGTTCATTAACCGCCCACTCTATGACATCCTGGCATAGCAGCCCAAGGGGCTAAGGTAGTGACTGACCACAAGTGAGAGGGGAGAGAAAGGCAGCTCCTTTGGAAAGAAGAGCACATGATTCAGGGCCATCCAGGAGGGAATTCTACATCGGGAGAGAAGTGGGTCAAGGACAGAGCTGGTGGAGGATGGGGCCCACCAGACAGGCCACAACTGTTTAAAGTTCTGGAAGCAAAAAGCCCTCCCTCTGATTTGACCACACGTGGGAGTGTGAGTGAACTCTCCAATGGAATGTGTTTCACCTGCCCATTAACAATACCAGCTTTTGTGCATGAATACATTTGAAGGAGTTTTATTTTTGTTTAAATTAGCACAGCTCTCTCTCCACATAAGAGACCTCTGATGGAGCAGACTTTTTTTGCCATGTTGTATCCAGGAAGGGCCAGAATCTCCATCACCAACTATGCTACTCAAGTCTCAAGAGATGCTCACCTGTATGTTAGAAGAGACGTTTGGAGAACCCAACAACCACCCCCTTAGGCCTTATCTCAGTGAGCATGAGTTACTTTATAATCATAATCAAAGGATCGTTTTCAAATAGATGAAGATATAAAACACAAGGCAACTATATAATATGCTTTCAATGCCCATCCTTCTTGTAAGGGCTCTTTGCATTTTGGATATAAAGTGTTATGAAATGTGAAATCCACAGGAAAAGCTAGCATATTAAAGCCAACATGTGGGTACATCCTGTAACCACAATCTTAGTTAAGGATAAGAATAATAAAGGGAATTTGACAGATATTAGGTCCTTATTCTTACTAAATTCAGAGTCTAATACAATTTCATCATTGATCTGACCAGGCCTAGTTCTGGGGTATTTAAACATCTTTGACCACATCTACTTCCTACGAATAGCACTTTACACACGACCCAATATACCACATATGTATGTGTGTATTAGTTTACCTGGGCTGCATAATAAAATACAGCAGAGTGGGTTGCTTATATACCAGCAATGAATGTTTTCACAGTTCTAGGGGCTGAAATTTCAAGATCAAGGTGTCAGCAGGTTTGGTTTCTGCTAAAGCCTCTGACGTTGGCTTGCAGATGGCCACCTTCTCATTGTGCCCTTAACGGCCTTTCTCCTGTGCACACACACCCCAGGAGCCCTTTTCTCTCCTTATGAGGACACTGGTTGTATTAAATCAGGGACTCACCCTTATGACTTTATTTAACTCTAATTATCTCTTTAAAGACCCTTTATTCAAACCAATTCTGGAGAAATGATGACCTTGAATGGAATTTAAGTCTTTATCCAGGGCCCTCTACACCAAATACAATAATAATATTGGACCCCAAATGGGATGATGATCAGATTCTCCAAATCCATCTTCAGGCAAATCAGTCAGTTTCCAGATGCTTCATGTTTGGGGTGAGGGGAATCCTCTGGTCTTCACTTTCTGAAACTAATAATGATGCATAACATTAAAACTCAGTGATACTGAAAAGAAACAATTATTCAGATAAAAGACCAGCCAGTCTCCAGAATAAAAGGAACTTAGTGTAGAGAGTTTTTAGTTTGCTACATGGAATGAAGGGTATTTCACAGTGAAAAAACAGTTGAGATGAAAAATTGAAATAAAAAAAGCTTAAAGGGAATAGTTGACAAATCTGTGTTATTAAAAAAAAATTTACCATGGTGTTTTAAAGTGTGAGAGAAGATAGAATATTTCCTGACCCATAGGACACTGTTTCATAATTTCATAGAAAGGATTAAAGTGGAAAACAACTTACAATGACCTTTCACCCCTACAAACCAGAAAGCACAGTAATGAAGAACTGTCATGTACACTTTCAGTACCCTGTTCTCCTTTCGGTGTTGGCGGCTAATAGCTCATGGCTGCACCCTTCTCTGGAGAATTTCGCTCAGCAGATGGGAAGCAACCTTGCTGTAGAGATTTTTTTGCCTCCCTCTGTCTGCTCCCTCCTCCCCTAGCCAGGACAGTGTGCAGCCAATGACCCAGGAATACAAAAACTGTCCCTGGCTACGAAGTGGGGCTCCCTCTGTACTTTGACTATAAAGCTGCCCATGGCAGCAGGTAGAAGACAGATTCCCGCTGAGACCGCATCCTCCCTAAACTACTTCCTCTCCCTGTCCCGAGTCCCCCATTCTTTTCTCAAAAGATCACATCCACTTGAATTCCTTGAAAATGTACCTGGAACATAAACTCTGTTGCTTGAGAAGCCCACATAGGATACAGGTGAAAAAACCCTTTTCTGTGGAAATATTACACTCCTGTAGACATAATGAGGATCACAGAGGTCACCTTTTATAGAGAAAACAATGTCCTACCTGGTTTTACTCATGGTCTCTTGATTGTAGTGTAGCTTGGTGGTAGCAGTTTCTCATGTCCTAGATGTCTCATTTCTGCCTTGGGTCTCGTAGGTTCATTGCTATCCCTATGAACAACAGTTGACAAGCAAGGATTCTCTCACCTCAACATCTGCCTCTGAACTCTGTGCTTTATTTTAATCTAAATAATGCTTCAACCACTCTTATAGTACTCTAATCCAGGCTTTGAGCTCTTTCCAAAAATGACTAGCTAGAGGAAAAGAATGAAGATTCTGAAACTGGCAGGGAGAAACATAAAATGTCTTACTCTCAGATATCCATCTCTGGGTAGGAAATTCATGGCACAGATTTCCAAATTCCAGTTTCACCAATGTTCCCTCCAGCCCAATACTGACACAGGAAACTGAGTATTGGAATAGTTCTAGACTCTTCTTTATGCATCCCAGCAGCTGGATTTTCCTCTCAGAAAAATACATAGTTGTGTTGGCGCATGAGCATGTGGTCAGTAGAAATCAGGCTCTTCTGTGGAATTGTAAGGAAATCATTCCAAGAGCCCATGAACGAAAGATTGTGATGTGGTAAGATGATTTATTTGGGAAAAGGAGCTTTCCCCTGGGTTTCCTATGCTCCATCTCCCTCCATCTTGCCATGACAAAGTCCAACCCTGTCTTCATCAAGGCCAGAGCAAAAACCAGCATCTAGAGTTTCTGCTTCATAATAGTTAGTCCTTTGGAGCTCATGTCACTGGCCACGGGCCCAATAACTGCTAGACCAACATGGTCACCTGCTCCTGGGCAGGAGAGAGCACAGACAGATGGGGCAAGTGCATTATGCAGTGGGAGAGAGAGGGGGAGAGAGAGAGAGAGAGAGAGAGAGAGAGAGAGAGAGAGAGAATGCACTTCTTTATTTTCTTGTGATTATACTAGCTAGGGTTTGAGATAGACCAGGTAGTTTTTCAAAAGAATGAATCAACTTCCCAAGTTTTTCCCTAGTTAGACTGACAGGCCTCTCTATGGTCCAGCACCTCCCCCTGACCTCCCCTCCAACAATCCAGCACCAGATCCAGCACCAGAAGAGGAAGAGGGAGGAGTATTAATTTCCTTGGTGGAGAAATGCTATATATAATCCCCTGCAGTGTAAAAAGCTATAGCTTCCTGGTGAAGCAAACAGGCTTGTGCTCCCGGTTTATTAAGCTCAATGTCTAATTCCCTTCACTCTCTTTTCTTACTAATACTTTGCTAACTACCTATGGCATCATATGTGTATGTATGTATGTGTTTTCTTGGTATATATACCAAAATATATATGTATATACATACACACATGTATACATACAAATATATGTATGCTCACTCTGTAAAGTTTTTATACATAAATATCAAAATTGCATTCCAATGTTAATCTACTTAAACCTACTCTCTATTGAAGAGGATATGCTTCTTTTAGTTTTGTAGATAGACAATATGTAAAACACAATGTCAGTGTTTCCTACATTATTTTAAAAGGTGGAAAATGAGTAAGAACAAATCCAGTGCCTTTCTTCCCTTCCTCTACCAGTATTGCAGTACTTTGTTAACTCTGAAAATCTACTAGGCTCCTATTACCAAATTCAATTCCTTAATGCTACAAAAGCAATCCAAGAAAAGCACTTTAGGAGAATTACTACAGTTTCTAGTGATTAAAAGCATTCAGTTTGTGCTGTCTGGTTCACTCCCGAAGTTTCTTCAGATGCTGAAGTATTTATTGTGACACCATAGCCAAATTCTCTAATGTCTCCTTTCACAACAGAGTTGACTAAAAGCTTTTGTTTTCCCACATGGAAGCTTCAAGGCAATAACTTTGCATAGTAAGGAATGTTGCCATAACGTTATCTTCAGGAAAGTCAAACACACACACTGATGAAGCTGTTGACAGAAGTGTAAGTGAATTATGGCTTGGCAAAGCATGAAGCCATTAAAGGAAAAATGTCCTCCAAGTCATCCCTAAGGATCAGCAGACTTTATGCTTGACAGCTTTTCTTTGCTTAATGGAGTTTCAATGGGAATTATAGTAGCACAGTTTGCATTAGACGATTCTGTATTTAGTGTGTTGAAATATGGCTCCTACTCAGAAGCTCTAGAGAGAAGTAGGAAATAAGGACCACAGAGACTTGTCTAGAATTAGAATGATATTCCATTTAAAACTAAACAGTCACATTTGTTGTGAGCAATATTTTAGGGAGAAATGCTTCCCTAAGTGAGTGATAGGTTGATGGTTCAGTGGGTTCCCCCCAGACCTAAGTTCTCTGAGATTTTTACAGTTGTACAGTAGACTGTGATAAATATCTAACCAGAGGCCTAGGGATTCCTAAACCTGATACCTACTTGACTCAATTTGTTGTCATAATTGGGACAAGTATTTCTATTTATATCGAAAACACTTATTGTAGAATCTAGAGGATACCACTGACTTCCAGAGGATGAGAATTTCAAAAAACTAAACATAAAAGTTAACAAAATAATAACATTTATTGTGCACCTTCTTTTGGTCCTATGCTATATTAAAGGTTTTATTTCACAATTAACCCTTTCACAAATCAAAAGACACAGGTGCAAGTCTTCTTTTCTTGGCACCAAAAACAAATTATCTTTAATAAAATTGTAAGATGACTGCAAAAGCTGTTATTTTTGCATCTTAGAGTGAATATGGTATTTACTTTATTCTAGTTTTATTAAGAAATGTCTAACTGAGTTGGTTTATTCCAATACCTTTCCTTCCAGTAAAGTAGTTCAGAAAATCTCTGTGGTCCTGGCTAACCTGACTCAATCAAACTGCTGTGTAAGTAGTGCCATTGACTCAGGACATATAAAACTTTGTGCTGGGTGTGATGGGCTTAATCATACACAGTTTTACCTAAGAATGTGTTGATTCATTTATTTTGGAGTATAAACACTTCATTAAAAGTCATCTGGTTGATGATTTTGCCATGAGCTCTGTGAGCTCATGTCCATGAGCTCCACGATACCTTGGGTCCCCAGCATCATGTACGACAACACACAGTTCAGTGTGGAGAGCATCATAGTCTTTCTATAGCTATAAGCATGGACTCCTGGGTAGAAGCTATTGAGCCAGTTAGCTCCCATCACAGGAGATCTGATCACATCAGGATGTATTTCACAGACTCCACCTACACTGGCATCAAGGAAGGTTCAGCCAATGGGTCACCTGGGGGAGATGGGGAGGTAGGGAGAAGCAGGGTATTACTCCCCCTCTGTGCATCACCCCCATAGCCTGTTGTGGTTGGTAGGGAGGTTGACGAAAACAGAGCTATAGCACTTGAGTGCCAATAACACCCTGTCCTCCCTCCATAGGTGGTCCAGGCCTCCTTCCATGGCTAACTTCTGGATGCTCTCACCACTCCATCAGGCTTTGTCATTCTTTCATTTGAGTGTAACCCTCCCTCTACACTGAATTCTTATAGATATAAGGCCTCGATGTGATTTCTTTTCTTTAGTTTGACATCAATTTATATAATTTCATTTTGTATGACCTTTAGAAATAGACTACACTCTTAACATTTTGGTTTTTGTCAAACATGACTTTTCCAGAAAAAGCCTGCAAGAATTACTCAAAACCTTTGCATCTGGCTATGTGTTTCAAAAAAAAAACTACTATTGGAACAGTCCTGCAAATTGAGTTTTCAAGGAACACCAACAAGAAAAAAAGATGACTAATTATACTTGCATTAAACCCCATTCCAATACAAGTTGCCAAATTCCAGAGAAAAATATGAACCCAACCTTACTTTAGGGAGCATGCATTTCAATTTAACAGAAAATATTTCAAAATTTTTGTCTTGAGATATGAATTATTATTGGAAACTTCAAAATGAAATATGGGTACATGAGAATTAAAGGAAAAAGTCTCCTTGCCATTTCCTCATGCTTAAGCTAAATGCTCAGTAAGAACACAGCAGGAAGACAATACAAATGCCTCCCTTGAGCTTTCTACCTTCCCCAAGAATAGAAGCAGAACATGACTTGCAATGTGATACTCAAGTGAAAATGAATAATGGCCAATACACATTTTCAGGTTTAGGGGCCAGAATGTATTGTTATGTCTAAAAAGTTTTAATATTTATATAAGATTTTACAAATGACACAGTTTTTTTTTTACATTCTCTATAAAATGTGATGTTTTTGCATGTGTTTAATTTCCAAAAATTTGAGATAAACCACATTATAACACATAGAAAACTTCCTTAAGGTATACTTATAGAATACCTTTTTGTTATTAGACATAGCAACTAGTGTTAGAAAACACTTTAAAAATGTTTCTTTATGCCTAAAGCGGCATGGCATTAAAGAGGCTTTGGTTGGCTAAAGATTCCCCGAGTTTCTCTTCTTTTCTTCCTTCTTCTGCTCTCATTGTCCCAGCTCCTCTTATTCTCACTCCAGGGGCTTCGAAATGACATGGCAAGGGGATGGGTTTTGGAGTCAGAGACGTCTGAGCGCAAACCCCAGGCCCCCTGCTTTTGACCTGGGAACATCACTCACTTCCCTGAGTCTCCCTCTCCTCACGTGCAAACTGTGTGTAATGCTGTCCCTTCTGCAGGATTTTGTTAGGACAAAATAACTGTTAAAATAGGTTATATATGATGAAGAACTTATATGCAGGATATATTTTTTAATTTCAAACCTCAATAATAAGTAAACAGCCAAATTCAATATTGAGAAAAGATTTGAAAAGACACTTTAATAAGACAATGTATGGATGGCAAAGAAGTGAATGAAAAGATGCTTAACTTGGTAGTAGGGAAATTCAAATTAAAACCCTAAAGAGATACCACTTCACATCTATTAGAATGAATAAAATTGAAAAGACTGACCATACCAAGTATTGGAGAGATCACAGAACACCAGAGACTCTCATGTGCTGCCAAGGAAATTTAGTGTGGGTGTAACCATTTTGGAA
Source organism: Phyllostomus hastatus (assembly GCF_019186645.2). Taxonomy (NCBI): domain Eukaryota; kingdom Metazoa; phylum Chordata; class Mammalia; order Chiroptera; family Phyllostomidae; genus Phyllostomus; species Phyllostomus hastatus. The sequence goes on along the minus strand of NW_025333709.1, from coordinate 26,538,144 downwards.
AACAGTTTGGCAGTTTTATAATATGTTAAACAGGTACTTCCCATGTGGTACCACAATTACACTCCAGGTTTTTACTCATCCACAGTGGAAGTATATCCAATTTTTTATCACTTACAGGTAACAAAAGTTCCTCTAGCTATATTTAGTCATCAAAAATAGTCTTTTTATGATTGAAATTTCCATTTTTCAGAAAATAATAACAACTCCAAATTGCAATCTAAGTTCAAGCTTCCTCTCTTCCTCAGCTCAGTGTTGCTTAAGGTTGGCTGGCACCTGAAGAGGCAAATGCTGTGTGACCGGCTTCTTCTGAGTCCCCTCCCACTACCAAAGGGTCCTTCATCGCTGTGCCACCAGCTGGGACTTCTGCCTCTCCAGTGTCTAGCCCAGCAAAGAACAGATCAGGGTTTTATGCAATAATATCAGGATAATCTGATTTCTCTAGATCTGTTTCTCTGGAAGTGTTCATCTTAAGAGTTTTTTCTTTAAAAAATAGAGAATTGACTACCTGACTCAAATTCACAAGGAAATTCATAAGAACCTAAAATAGCCAAAAATCTATTTGAAAAAGAATGAAGTGGGAGGACTGATACCACGTGACTTCAGGATCGGTCATAAAGCCACAGTGTTCAAGACACTTGGTATTGGCATCATGCAGGGAAAGTAAGTGACTGAAACAGAACAGAGGGTCCAGTATTAGCTCTGTACCTATATTGTCAATTAATTTTTGAGAGAGTGCAAAGACAATTTAGTAAGAAAAGGAAGTTTTTTCCAAAAACTAATGCTTGGGATATTCACATGTAGAAAAAAAAGAATGTTTAACTTTAATTCACAGCTGAATCATATAAAAATTAACTCAAATTATATATAAAATTGTGACTCCTAAAACTGCAAAACTTCTAGAAGAAAATAAATGTGTTTATGCCCTTGGATTAGGCTCCTTTTCCTTAGTTATAATGCCAAAAGCATCATCCATGAAAGAAGACATTAAAAGGATGAATTTCATTGAATTCAGAACTTTTTTATTTTTTTATTTTTTAACTTTTTAAATTGTTTTTCATGTCCAGTTGTCTGCATTTTCCCCCCACCACCAGAACTTCTACTCCTGAAAGACACTATTAAGATAATAAAAATGCAAGTCAAAGACTAGGCGAAAATATTTGCAGATCAGATATCTGAAAAAAAGACTTGTATCCAGAATACACGAAAAACTCTCAAAAGTCAACAATAATAAAACAAATACCCAAATTTTAAAAAACAAGCACAAGATTTGTTCAGACACTTCACAAATGCAGATACACAGATGGCTATTAGAATATGAAAGGAGGCTCCACATCACTAGTCTTAAGGAAAGTGCAAGTTAGAACCACAAGACAACACTGCACACCTATGGGCTAATTTTACTTGACTTTACCATGTACTGACAAAGATATCAAGTGACAGAAATTTCATTCACTATGGGTGGGGATATAAATGGTACAATCTCTTTTGAAAAATTTTTTGAGTTTTTTTAATTAAATATGTACCTACATTGTGATCCAACCATTTTATTCCCAGGTGTTTACTCAAGAAAGCTGAGAGTTTAAGTCCACACAAAGACTTGTATATGTATGTCTATAGTGGCTTTGTTTGTAATAACCACAAACTGAAAACAAACCAAATGGCCATCAACAACTGAATGGAAACAATCTGGAATATATCTGTACATCAAAATGTTACTCATCAATAAAGAGACATAGAGGTAATACGTGCAGCACCATGGATGTATCTTCAGATGATCCCCAAACTAAACTCACCTACAGCGACAGGAGGTAAATCAGTGAAGGCCTGGAGGTAGGGGAGCAGTGCACAGAGAGAGTAGAAACAGTTAAGAAGGGACAAAAGGGAGTGAACATATTTTTATGACCTTGAACTTTGGTGATGGTTTCATGCATGTTTAAATATGGCAAAATATCAAATTGTACAATATAACTGTTGTAGTTTAGTATGTCAATTGTATCTCAATAAACTGCCACACTATTTTTAAGGCACGTTACAAGAATGATTGAACACCACCCAGTCCCAGACTTACCAACCTGCAGCTGTGTCAGAAGCAGCATGTCAGGTGGACAGTGACGCACCTGGGCCAACCATGACTTGATTCATGGTTCCCAGAGCATGGGGAATGCTCTTTTCTACCCCTGCCACTGAAACCTCAAAAAGCTCAAGTCACTGAGCAAGGCCACCTGACATGCGTAAAAATGCCCGTCAGAGGTAGCTGCTCTGTGCACTGCAGGGCTCATCCCACCAGCCCTTCCCGTCTGGGACACAGAGTGCTGCCGCGGACCTCGGCCATGAGATTTGTGTCCGAGTCCAGCTGCCGTGGCTTCCAAACCGTGCAGCACTGTGATGATCATGTGAACCTCAGAACCTTATTTTCCTTATTAGTAGATGGCACTATAATACCCGCTGAGGGTTGTTAGATGAGGATTCGGTGAAGTGATGCATAGGCAGGACCAATTTTGCATGAAGGGCACTATTCATCTATAATTATAGTTACAACAATAAGGTTGGACAGTCCAAAGAGGCTGTTGAAGCCTGTCATGCAGGACGTCCTTGATGTGTCGAAGAAGACAGTCCTGAGATCTACGTGTGCTCCTATCATTTCCATTTCAACAAAACACAAAATACTTTTCAAAGAAATAAAAAAATTGGGTGATGTTTACCTGAGAGAGTACCATGAAGAGTGAAGCACCACATGACAGGCAAACCTGCAAGCCATTTTAAGGACAACCAGCAGGACAGGCAAGACACAGTAGGTACGCGCTGGGGAAAAACTGTTCCGGAGCAGAATGTCTATTGCTCTGTGCCGGGGATGCAGAGTCTCCCTAATTAGAATAAATTAGTACCGTTGGGGCTGACATGCAATCACCAAAGAGTGATGATAAGTAACGACGTGCTGAGTTAGGGTGATGTGATGAACAGAATCTGTATGAGTCCAGGCTGCCTTTTATTTGGCTTAATATTGTCCTAAATGGATTCAAGAAGATTTTTGAAAGCATGTCAATTGAAATAAGTAGGAAATAGTGGAGGTAACAGATGTTCTAAACCCAGGAGACGTCAAACAGAAGATGATATTGCTTCCTTGCCCTCTTCCAGGCTGTTTACCAAGGGCTCTCCCATTCTCTCATTAAACCCTCCCTCGACACAATGAATTAGGCAAAGCTGATATTAACTGCCATTATATACTTGAAAAGTCAAAATTCAGAATGCTCGTGTCACTTGTCCAAGGTCATACAGCTAGTAACTTTCAGAACTGGGTCTGTATTGAGTACCTGCTGTATTTGTATCTGCTCTGCACTTACTATTTGTTCTGAGAATAATGCCCTGATTTTGTTTGGGGAAACCACCACTCCCCTCTCCTTGATCATATGATTTTAATGTCTCTGTTACCACTCATAGATTCAGGGTGAATTTTGGAACTCCTACCAGGTTTTTCAAGGAGAAGGATATCTCTTTTTCTTCTGGGGCTGTATAGGTTGGCTAGCTGGAAACATAGATCTACCAAAGACCAGCATATATTGAATGGAAAATGTCTACAGAGAGAGAGAGAGAGAGAGAGAATATGTCTTGTCCAGGGCCACCCTACTGGGAGTGACTAGGTATTAGAGAACCTAAACATAGACACACATCTATTGCTTTACAAAATTCAATGATTTTCTTTCTTCCATTCAATCGTTATTTTCAACATATACCTGCTACATGTCTGAAAAGATTGAAGTCATTCCATGTAAGCTTCCTCACCTGACATTGTATTTATTTCACTAGTTTTGCCTATAAGTGTTCTCTTATGTCAAGTTTACCATAATACTTTATTGCTTCCCACTCCCTATGGGACTTCATTATAATATTTACCTAGTTTTTCTCTCTATTCCTGTATTCCAGCTAAGAGTAGATCCTAAGGTATTTCAAACATTGATTGAAATAAAGCAACAGCATGCAAGTTACAGTTTTCTAGTTTCCAAATTTAAAGGTTTTGATTCTTCTTTGATGCAGTCAATTTTGCCCCCAAAAGGAATTTGTTCCAAGCACACTGCCTCTCCAATTATGCAATATTATGCCATAAATTAAAATGTGATAGAAACATTAACTTCAATAGATATATACATATGTTTTACATTGATAATATGACTTTATATACTACTGAAGTAAGACTTACATTGTGCACTTTCTTGGTTTTCATTTGTAGATTTGATTACCATATTGGTTTTCTATTGTTTCTTTTTTTATTGAACAAGTTATCATAAGCTTAGTGACTTAACACACATTTACTGTCATTCTGTTCTATTGTCCAGAAGTCTGACACGGGTGTCACAGGGGCAAATCATGGTGCTGGGAAGGCTGCATTCCTCTCTGGCAGCTCTTGGGGTGAACCTGTTTCCTTGTCTTTTCCTTCTTGTAGATGTCACCTGCCTTCCTTGACTGTGGTTTGCTCCTCTCACTCCAAACTCAACAACATCACAAGTTTCTGACCATTCCTCTGTAGTCACTCTCCCTCTGACTCTCTTCCTCCACATCTGTCTTCCAGTTATAGGGATTCTCATGATTATATTGGGGCCAATGATTAACCCAACTTAATACCCCCATTTTAAGGTCAACTGATCTGCAACTTTAATTCCCATTTGCCATGTAAGGCAATATATGTAGAGATTCCAGGGATTGGACAGAGACATCTTTGGAGACTTAGTCAGCCTACCCCAAGTACAGGCATACCTTGTGTCGCTTCACTCCACTTCATTGTGCTTTACAGGTGTGTTTTTTACAAACTGAACCCAAGACTCTCCACCAGCAGAAACATTAGGACTCACCTCATTGTAATGCTCAACCCAAACCTACAATATCTCTGAGATGTGCCTGTATTGTTTTAGCAGAGGTATAGAAAGGGAGGGATGGGTATCAGTTATATGAGAATTGAGTCTTGTAAAGCACTGGCTTCAATCACTGTGCATCCTTGTAAAACCAAAATGGAAAGGGAGGGGATAACAGTGAAATGCTAGTAATTTGTAGAAGGGAAGGGTCAGAAGAGAGAGGTTGAAATAACTGTTTTTATAAAAAGTTTTGTATGTCTCTAGGCACAAGGAGCCTTGCACTGGCAAAACTTTGGAAATTGGAAAGACAACCATCTTTGTTTGGGCTCTGGCAATCTCCTAGGGCATCAGTAAGGCTCTTTCAGGCAACCTCAGAGTGACCAGGTGACTCTAATAGGGGGAAAAAGATGTCTGAAGCTGTATGCTCAGTACTTTGTGAGCATACATGGTGCATTTCTTTGGGGGTCTCAGAAACAATTGAGGTCACTCTTCCGGGGGATCATAAGTCCATTGATCAAATGGTGGGAGCTATAGCTAAAATTTGGCCTCAGAAAGTTAATTCCACTTGAAAAACTCCTCACAGAGACCTTTAAAACCTATACCATATCAAACACATCTTAACTTTTATTTCCTTATGCATTTTAATCTTCTCCCTACTACTAAATATGATCAAAGCAATCATAAAAGCACTCACTTGACTACTGCTTTTTTGTTTCCGTGTTTCATGATAGAATTTTTGAAGTATCCTTCAGTTCTTGGACACTCACTCCACTATCTCTCTGTTCATTTAAGCCAGAAATTTTCAACTCATGTACCTCAAGAATTTTTTAAAGATTTTAATTATTTATTTTTTAAGGACAGGATAAGGGAAGGAGAAAGAGAGGGAAACATTGATGCTATATCTGACTACTTAATCAGGGTCTCTGACCTCTTTAGATTGTCAAGTAGGAAAAATTACAACAGCCAACACAATAGCCATCTAGTATGAATGAATCAAAATCGTATCTATTTTCCTGTCAGATCGGCAAAAAATATATTTTTGGTGTGCTGCAGAATTTTAGTAATAAGTTTATGTGTGCCATGAGATGTAAAAGGTTGAAAACCACTGATTTTGGCTATAGAAATTATGAGTTAAAAACCAGGATAATTTAAGCTCATACTAGCTTTTTATTTATAGGCAACATTAAACTATTGTCATTATACTAAACTTATTTTGTAAATATGTACATTAAGAATTAGAAAATATTTCAGTAATACACCACAACAATTAAATTGTTATAAATATTATTCTGCATATAGCTGTTATAACATCAATCTCCTTAGATTTTTATTTAAATAATTAGAAACATTAAATAATATGAATAGAGGCATTCATAGATAATGCTCAAAATCCAAAAAAAAAAAATAGACCAATTTTTTCTATTTTATTCTGGTACAAAATATTTAAATACAATGCCCTTTTTTTCTGGCTAACCATTCTCAGTGACATTTTGAGATCAAAATCACCATATAATTATTGTATTTGTAAAACCCCTGAAATTAAAGATGAGCTGACAAAAGAATATTTAGAACACTTTTGAAAAATTACCACTAAGTGAGGCAGCTAGAACTAACTTTTTTATTAAAATCTTAATTTTAAAAAAAATCTTTGATTTCTTAAGGTGTAGAAGAGGTCTCTCATTTGGAAAAACTTATAGGATGGCACAGAGAAAAGCTTTTGCTAAAGCAACAAAGGTGAAGCTTCCTAGAATGTTGAGAGACAAAGCAAACTGAGCCCAGCCCCGCTGGCCTGCTTCCAGTGCCTTCAAGGCACAGAGACTTTCACTGCGTCAGAGACTCCCTATACGCTGCTCCCGCTCCCTAGAATTCCTACCCCAACCCAGACCACCTCCAATTCTTCAACTGCCTAATTTCTATTTACTCTTCGAGTCACTTCCTTAGGCAAGCCTGCCAGGTCTCTCCAGTTATTTTATGCCTCCCTGGGAAATGCTCTGATACAACCGTACACTGTCATTATTTATACTCCTATCTTTAGTTACACAAATTTTTGTTTGTCTCCCTTATAAAATTGTAAGATCTGTTCCATGAAGGCAAGAGCTATGCTTCCCATTCCCTGTTGTGCTCCCAGCACTCACCATGATGTCTGGAATATCATAGGTACCATAGGTATCATTGATAAAGCAATAATCTAACAACTGTTTTTAACCTTCATAGGTCTGAATCAATGAATAAAATTAAATTTACTTATTTAGCCAGTATTTACGGAGCACCAGCTCTGTGCCAGCCAATGTGATAAATGATGGGAACCAGATGCCATCTTTACACCTACAGACGTGCAAGTCCGTGGAGACACACACAACAGGAAGTGATCACAGGGTCCTGTGACAAACACCACAGCTGGGTAAGGAGAGAGCACTGTGCAAGCATACAGGGGAAGCACCCATTCCAGTTATCAACTGCTTTGTTACAGAGTCTCTCAGAGCATAGTGGCTAAAACAATTTGTTACTATCATAATACATTCTTCTGTGGGTCAGCACCAAGAGAATGGCTCAACCCTCCTTCATGGTGCCTGGGGCCTCAGCCAGAATAATTAGAATTGCTGAGGGCTGGAACAGCCGGAGGGTGGCCAAATACCTCTCTCTGTGTCTGTCTCCATCTCTAGCTATGTTGCTAGCATGAGCTTCTTCATGACATGGCAACTGTGGTAGGTCTTCTTACATGGGGGCTCAGAGCTTTAAGATGAGGTGTTCCAAGACACAAGGGGTGGACACTGCCAGTCTGCTAAAACCTGACCCTTTGGGCAGAGCAGGACTGGATGAGACACATGAGTGTCTCGGACATATCCTGAATGAGGGCCAATGTCAAACACTTTGAGGCACTGACTCAGGCTTGTGGGGTCAAAAGAGGCTTTGCAAAGGGTACAGAATCTCGGCTGACACCTAAAACAAGTATGATGTTGGACAAAGAAGTGGGAGGTAAAGTAGTGTGGGGTTTCAAGCAGCGGTCAGTGCAGTAGGCCCTCGAACAAAGTCTTCTCATTCAAGGCGTTTTGTTGTTGTTGTTGTTGTTGTTGCTGTTATTGTTGCTTTTGACCAAAAAAAAAGGCTCCTGACAGGGCCACTGTTCATGTGAAGTTGGTACATTCTCCCCATGTCTGCGTGGGTTTCCTCTGAGTATTCCAGTTTCCTCTCACAATTCACATTAGTTTAACTGGTGTGTTTGAATTGTCCCAGCCCAAGTAAGTGTGGGTGGGGTGTATAGGTAGGTGGCCCTAGGTGGAAGGGTGTCCTGCCCAGTGTGGGTCTCACCTTCCACCTGCTACCCTGAACTGGAGCAAGCAGGGGTGCAAAAAAAATGATCTTACTTGCTTTTTATTCATCTTTCTTAAATGTATGCATAGCTCACATTTATTTCAGTTTTTTTTAAAGATTTTATTTTTAGAGAGGGAAGGGAGGGAGAAAGAGAGAGAGAGAAACATCAATGTGCAGTTGGTTGCTGGGGGCTGTGGCCTGCAACCCAGGCATGTACCCTGACTGGGAATCAAACCTGCAACACTTTGGTTCGCAGCCTGTGCTCAATCCACTGAACTATGCCAGCCAGGTATTTCCGTTTTTAATGTTAGAAGTGTTTTGGTTCTTAGCTTAGAAGTTTGGTAATGTTTAGTGATCACAAATACGCCATAGAAACTTAACTCTTGTTTATATCAATTAGTCTGTGGCAAAACGGATTTCATTATATGTCATCTCCTTAAAAGTTGCTGTGTCCAAGAACCTATGGAAGACATTAAAGACTTACTGGACATGCAAAGTCTCAAGGCAAGAATACTCACAGCCTGGCTGGAGAGTGGGTAGAGATGGGGTGGGAAAGGAAAGGATAGGAGAGTGGTGAATGATGAGACTGACTGAAGAAATAGTGATTCACAATTTATGAAAGATTTTATAGGGGATATTGAAGAGCTTGGATTATAACCTGGGAATTATGGATAATCATCCAAGAGAAGTGATATTGTCAGACTTGTAGACATTTTAGAAAGATCACTATTGGTGATCTGGTGGCAGCATAAGGACAGCGGAGTTTTACAGAAGTCTAAGCAGAAAATGACAGTGATCCAGGTGAAGGTAGCAGTAGTGAGCATGAGAAAAGGAGGGTGGATTTGAAAGTTCAAGTTCAGAAGGACAAAATGTCAAATCCAGACTGACACTCTCTAACTGTACAACATTAGACAAGTTTCTTGAGATCCCTGGGTCACACTTACTACAACATAAATAAGATGAATCATTTATCCTCATAATGGTATATCATATTAGCTATTAATATAGCTAGTATTTATTGAACATGCAAGACATTGGCTAAACACATAACATGTATCATCTTCTTAACAACCCTGTAAGACAGCTAATTTCATCCCATTTTAAAAGAGAAGAAACAGGCATAACTAAGAAAATTATTTTCCTGAAGCTTCTAACATTGCAGCACACCATGAAGCCAGGTCATCTGGTCCCAGAGACAATGTCCATCTTAACCAGGTCTTGGTGCTTCTGTGAAGATAAAATAAAATGTGCATTCTAAACAATAGCTGCTGTCATTTAAGTATGATACCTAATTCTCAATTGCATATCTTGAGGATTCTTGGGGAGCAGGTCTAATATTACACGCCAATCTCTGTTAATAGCAAAATTTGTTACTATTCAAATGTGGAAAGGCATTCACCCAGCACTGGATGCCAGGTTGGTGCAAGTCTGCTCTATTTGTAATGTTAGGTGAATGGATAGAACAGCCACAATCTCTGCCCTAAGTTCATTGCAATACAAACTCAGCTACGAGCTCCATCAAAAGCATGCCCTGAGCAAGGATTCAAACAGAAGCAGTTTATTTAAAAGGCAATCTCAGGAAACACCCACAGGGAATGAGGAGCAAAATGAAGAAGTGAAGGAAGCCACAAAAGTGTACTAATGAGCACATCACCTCAGGGCCATAGAGCTTTACCCCACTGGCAGGGAGAAAGATGAGAATTTTGGTTATCCCTCCGAATGTCAGAGAAACCAGGAGTTCCCACTCCTCAGCTTCCTGTCCATCATTAGCTATAGACTGCTCTGGGGGCATCGATGCTCTCGGCTCACCTTCCTCTTAAGCCAGAAGCATTTGGGCAGCCAAACAGAAAGACCTCAGACCAAGAGTTAGGAGTTTCAACAACCTGCTATGTGCAACGAAGCCAGAGCAGGGCTGTGGAAGAGGCCCTGACGTATCTGCAATGACAGATACCCTGAAAATGAGGATAATATGAATTAGAAAGTGGTAACTGTTTAGGTATTTTAAGCCTTAAAAATTCTGTTAAAAATTAGGGGAAAGGTTCCCCTCTTTTTTTTCTCAGGACATTTATTTAAGAAAACTTGGGATTGTAAGTATTTTCAATCATGACATAATATATTTTAAAGCATTTCATGCATTTCAAATACTTTTATTTCTGTTATCCCTTCTGTCTCCTTACCTATAACCTTGTACATGGAAAAATGTGATAGCATGTGAGCTATTAACCATTGCTGCCCTCTCCCACCTCGGCGCCAGGCCAGGGGCATCACATGCCGACTAGGAGGCACCAGGATTCTTTGGAGAGCAGGAAGACGTCAGTGGTTCCAGATAAGGAGCAGCATTCTAATAAGCAAAATGCCTTGTGCGGCATCAGCTCCACACTGTCAAAGACCTAAATAGGCCATTTATAAGTGAAGGATTACAAACCGCAACTGTTTATGCACATCCGGGAAATGACAAAGGACATTTTGCAAACCAGGGAGATAGTTTGTGACAAGAAATAACCATAATCTTAAAAAGCCAGCTAGATCAAGTGAGGAGAAACAATAAGGATATAAATAGTAAAATAGACATTATCTTGAGACTGAAATCTCATACCTTCCTTACTTTATTGGGAGATATTACTGGTGGGTGTGGGGATTGATTTGTATACTCCACAAGAATAATATATTCGGGTGCAATCAGTAGTGGAAGCCGATGAGCTATTGTTCAGCAACAGCAGCTGGTGAAGGATTACCATTTCTGGTTTTAAAGTAACAGGCATAACAGATCCGCGTGCATGGTTCATAAGCCAAGCTGATAGAAAGCCGAGCACACACCTAATTATAGTCTCCTCTGATTTGTCCTGTGTTTGGGAAAACTCACCAGAGATTTCTGGTTTCAATGACTTCATCTTTTGCATTGGGGCATTCTTCACCTCGTACTTTCCAAGGGCATCATAATTAATTCAACTTTTATTTGGTTTGGGAGCAAATATTTATTGGTAGGTGCCAAGCCCGACAATAAACTTTGAGTACTTAGTATTAAAAAGACAGGAACTTACCCTCAGTGAGGTAAACAATCAGGTAAGTAATTAAAAGTAAGCGAGCCATCACAGTACCATGCAGTAAAAACTTCCATATACAGTGATTACTGATCCAACTCAGGAAACATTTATTAAGCACCTAATGTACTGCCCAGCAGTACATTAGGCAGTGATGAAGATACAAAATAAACCAGTGTGTTGCTGCTTGCTTAAACAAGATATGGTCTAGTGCCCATATATGACCTCATTTATTCCTAATTCGAAGTGTGCCCGAGGTGCGGACAGAACTACGGATTTAGCGCTTAGATCTGTAGTCATAGGTACCACCAACTGCTCTTCACACACAGTGTAACTAATGGAAGGTTATCTTTCTGCTGTGTGCGTATCATGGATTTTTCTGCAATAGTTACTGTCAACGCCTGTTTAGCATGTTTAAGGGGTTTGTGATACTGTCACTAAACCCAAATTCAATTTAGTTTACTAACATGGTCATAATTTGAAAGAATTGTTACTGCTTATAGCTTATGACATTTAACTGACTTCGAAGGCTGCATCAGTTTGTTATTTCTGTTCGCTTGCTTGTTTTTAAAAAGAAACAGCTACCCTACTTCAAAATGGGAACTGGCAGATATAGTTTGGCCCTAGCTGGCAGGCCTCATGAGGAAGACACACACTGCTTTTTTAGGGAATTTTCCCAAGAATTCCTTAAGTCGATTTATTTAGTCATGCTCCTACCCCTTTTACTTGTCTCATAGCCTCTATTCAAAATGTGCAGCTTAAGCAACTCCCTCCCTAAAAACTGTTTCTATTTTTTTTTTTTCGCTAACTAGCAGAACATAAGATTGTAAATCCTTAAGTGTCTCGGCATATAAATTTTTCATTTTAATGGTAAGTTGAAGGATTCACTCTAGGTATATTGGTATTGAATTTAAACAAATTATAAGTCAAGTGCTAATGGATGCTGTAGACATTATAATCTCTCCTAATGCTCTAAGATCACAGTATAAGTTTTGAGAAAAATCAAATAGACAGCATAAATATATAATTACATATTCTTCTTCAGTTAGAGTAACTTATTGATCTGCTATTAATATGACAAAAAGATACTCATAAGTAGGTGGCCAGGAACTCATAGGCTAGTCGCTTGCATGTGCAAAATAGGTAAAAGGAAGTCTGGCTACGCATCAGATGGGCCACATGCCAGTGGTCGGGTGAGCAGCAACGGCCCATGGGCGACCCCCAGCTCCGCAAAGTCTGCCACACCTCTGCGATCCAAAAATTAGACAATGCCTGATTCCTATGTACAGTCAGTCAAATTGGGCAAATTAACCACTCTGCATCATAGATATAACCATCTGAGGAAAAAATGTTTAATTGGAAAGATGGAAGTGCTAAAATGGACTTGCCCAGCTAAGAAGTCATTGAATCCATAGCAGTGTACTGAAAGCAACTGTCCGGCATGAGGCAAATAAACAAATAACTACATTTAGCCCTCTTTAGATTATTTTTTATCTAACCCATTTCTCTGATATTATTTATGGCATTTAAAACTTTTTATGCTTAAACATTTTCTATTTTTTTTGTACAAAATCACCCAGCTTATGAACTGTTCAGAAGTTCCCAGGACAAAACCTACTTTGGGAGGAGTGTCAAATTTCTAATTAATGAGAAGATAGATACACCCAATTATTTCTGGATAGTAAGCCTTCTATTACTAAAAGTTCCAAAAAATAAGAAATGTGAAGTATGAAGTTTAATGTATGAACTTGTCTTTCCCAGTGGACATAGTATAAAAGAAATTTAGGACTTGACTTTATTTTTTGGAATTTCACTTTCTGCTTAGGAAAGAAAGATTAGAAAGGTGGTAAGAATCTAGAACTAAGTGAAGGCAAGATACCAAGGGAAAGAAGAGAACTAGAAATAAATTATGAAAATGAAGAGAGATTGGGGGAAAGACTAAAATCTGCTTTTGAAACACTTACAGAATGTGGGGGCTTTACAGATGCTGGTGAAAGTATGGCCCAAATGCTCTTGCTTCTTTGTGAATGGAGGACACCATGTTCTTGGCCATGGTGTAAACATAAAGCCCTGGGCACATGCTATGTGAACGATGCATTTTGGCTCTTTGGCCAAAGTGTAGATGGCAGTGAGCTATAATAGAGTCAGAAGCTCTATTTGATAATTCTTTATGAAAAGATTTAGTAAACATTCTTTGCTTTTGCCACAAAACATTCCTTGAGTCTTCTTCTAAGGGAATACTCCAAATTTCCTAAGGAAAGCTGCTTTGTACCTAGTTTAATGCCACACTGTGGAATTTGGGAGACTTGGCTTAGGCAGACAGCTTTAACTGACCCCAGTACTTTGTCAAGGGATGGACAAATGATATCTCAGAGACCAGGAAACACAGTGGAGCTTTTGCTAGGAATCCTGAGGGATCCTCCATCTATTTCCCCTGACTTTAAACCTGCTTGAATGCAGACAGAACTCTACAGCCAGCTTGTCCCTCATGGAGATGGAGAATGAAGACAACATGTAAAAGGAAGCATTGCTGAGCCGAGAAACAACATGGGTCAAGGCCATAGTTTGAGTTGTGGCATGATCAAGTTGCAGCTGAAACCAGACTCACCCCAGGACTTTCCAAGTACCTGAAAAAAGAAATAATTGTTTTTATTAAGCTGATTTTATTAACACCAACTCATGCATGGACCACTGCTGAAAATATGGACAGGTTCTCCAGCATAGCAGAAGTGATTCAGAATTATGCACATCTATATATAAATTGTAATTTTATTACTACCAAAGGTATTACTCTCAGTAAGTGAATAAACCTGCATTCAGCTTTCATATAATATACACACACCATAAAGTCCAAATGGTCAATGAAAAAAATCTATGGAAAGCTTCTAATACACTATATGCCATATAGTGGGCACTCAAAAAAAATTGTGGGTATTGTTTTTTCCTATACAACAGAAATGTTGAACCATTCTGAGAAGTCCTTATTGATATTAACAGCCCAAGTGTCCATCAGTAGATAAGTGGATAAGACAACTATTTCACATTTACACAGTGAAATACTTTCTCAGCCATAAAAAAGAAGAAACTTTTACCCTTTGTGACAGTATTGATGGACCTGGAGAACATTATGCTAAGAGAAATAAGCCAAGCAGAGAAAGATAAATACCATATGATTTCACTCATATGTTAAATCTAATGAACAACCTGAACTAACAAGGAAAATGGGGACAGACTCATAGGTGGAGAGCAGGATGACAGCTAGTGGGTGAGGGGAGGTTAGGGGGTAGAGGGACTGAGCAAAAAAGAAAAAGGACTCATGGACACGGACAACAGTGCGCTGATTGCCGGAAGGAGGGGATATAAGGAGATGAAATGCTAATTGAAGAAATACAATAAATATTAAATTTTAAAAAACTAAATGCAAATTGTGAGGGAAATCAAAGATGTGAAATTTTTTTTGTTTTGTTTGCTAAATTCAAACGTTCACATGCCTACCAACGAGAACACTTTAAGAACATCATTCCCCCTCTCTTACCCCACCTTAGCTCTAAAATAACTTGTTCAGATGATGAATTCCAATTCCTCTTTCAGTTCTAAACCTCTGATTCTATAGTTCTTAAATGCAATACACATAATTACAAGTGAAAAATATGTTAATCAACATGTTTCTTATACATGAAAATGAAAAAGCCATAGTTCATTCCCTCTACATGTCTAGTTACCCTGAAGTTGGAATTTGGGTAAATAACTTGAAAAGCTCCCCTTTGAGATTATAAACTCTTAAATTGCTGTCTGTTTTCATACCTTTCTTCCTTTTTCTCCCTGAATAATTTAGCCAGTAGGAGGGGCAAAGCAAGACACGGGTTGGTCAGGGATGGGAATGGTGGTAACCATTTGGTGTAAGATGCTGGAGCCAGAGCAAGATGAAGAGCGTGTGCCCACCAGCAGGCGGCACAGGTAGGTTGTTAACAGGGACTACGCAGGGAGAGGGAAATGCATCCACCTAAGGAGCAAGGGGGTGGCAACAGTGGCAAGAGGAGATTGGAAACATACGGAGAGGATGAATTCCCTAAGTTATATGTTTCTCCAGATAAAAGAGTTACAAATATAGAAATGGGAAAATTAGAATAAATACTTTTTGCTGAACTGGAATTGAAGGTATCGATATGAGCTCATGGAGAATGTCCTTCTTTATGGAAAATATAGAGCAAAGTATTGGGGGTAATAAAACATCATATCCTCAACTAAATCTTAAATGATGAGAGGAAAACTAAATTCTTTATGCTATTCAATAAATTTTATCTAAGTTTGAAATTATTTCAGAATTTACATTATTTTAACAAATAATTAAACTAAATTAAATATCACAAAGACTGGAGCAACCAAAAAGTCCATCAAAAAGTGACTAGATTAACAAACTGTAGTGTATTCATCCCACATAATACAACTGGGTAAGTTAATGGCATGAAATACTGATACGTGCAATAACCTGAGTGAATCTCATGGGCATTGTACTAAATGAAATAAGCAGGCACACACACAAGAATTACTGTGTCATTTTATGTATAAGAAATTCTAAATTAAGCAAAATCAATCTATAATAACAGAAATCAGATCTGGTGGCCCAGCTCTGGAGGGTGGGGAGTCAGGGGGCACAGGCAGCAAAGGGGCACGAGAGAATTTTCTGGAAGGCTGGAAATGTGCTGTGTTTGTTGGGATAGTGGTTAGGGAAGTGTGGGGTCAATGCATGGCCCTCCCCACTCCCATGACTGAGGGCTAGCCAGGGGGCCCCGGCCAGAAGGAATGCATATTGTTTTGGAAATGGACAGTAACTTCCTCCTTATCTCATTTTGGAGTGGCTTCCTGTCCCAGGACCACCTCTTCACCTTTTCTTTACACTGAGGTAATGTAGTTAAGAGTTGCGGGTAGGACGTGTGCCTCCTTGGTCTGGGAACCCTTAAAACAACTCTCGGACCCAGGCAGGTGCAGTCTCTCCTGCACTGACCCATCGCTATGGGCACACTCCCCTGTAATGTGAGTAACAAACGCATGTCCACATCTGCCAGTCCACTGGGTGGATTTTTTCTTTTTTTTTTTCCAGAATATCGTGAACACTTAAGCAGCTCCCTGGTTTGGACTCTTCATTACAGCAGGTGTATACTGTTGTCAAGAGTCACACAGCTGAACTGTATCGTGTGCAATTATACCTCATTAAAGTTTATTTTAAAATAAAATAAAATACTGCTGGTAATAAAAAACAATATTAACAAAGGAAATAAAACAGCAAGTAACATATCAATAAAAATAATAAATTTTAAAAAGCCAGTTGCAGCTGTTCTCTTTGTATTTTTAATAAGCAGTTATAAAATGGTAAATTACCTGTTTATTTGCTGAAACTTGATCAGCTAATAAATATAATAAGCTTATAAGCATTTGTTTTACTTATCTCTTTTAAATGTTAGTTATTTAATAAAACTCTATTATAAAAACAAGATTTCTAAATCAAGCCACTTATTATGTAAATTTGTCATAGTCTTCCTTATTCATTTAATAGCATAACTTTATTGTAATTATTCTTTGTTAAAACAATGTTGTTGTGTTTTAACACCAAACAATTCAATTTGCATAAAGATTCAAACAAATGTCTGATTGATTTGGCCAAGGGGAAGGAATCTGTGACTTTATCATCCACATCTCCTAAGAAGCATCGGGTTAGCCAAAAAAGTCCATTTAGTTTTTTTCCATAACATAAAAGACACATTTTTCATTTTCACCAACTTTATTGATTTGGATATTCAGATCATGTCAGCTCTCTCCCACATGGTATGACATTCATTGTTCTCAATTAATGTCTTGATTGGATCGCTATCAACTTTAACTGTCCTACCCAACCAGACCCTGGAGCATCGTCCAGTGAGAAATCTCCAGCCCCAGGTGGTGTAGCTCAGTGGACTGAGCGAATTCTGGGAACTAAAGGCTCACCAATTTGATTCCTAATCAGGGCACATGCTTTGGTTTCAGGCCAGGTCCCCAGTGGGGGCGACGTGAGAAGCAACCACTCATTGATGTTTCTCTCCCTCTCTTTCTCCCTCCCTTCTCCTGTCTAAAAGTAAGTAAGTAAGTAAATAAATAAATAAATAAATAAAATCTTAAGAAAAAGAAAAGAAATCTCCAGTATAAAACTTCACAAACCACTTTTGACACACTTGATCAGTCACAGCACCTTCTCCATACACTGCATGAATCTTTTTTGCATTTCAGTTTTGTTTTCACTTTTCTTAAAATAATAAAGCATAATTTTCTGGAAATGTTGCATATTTTTTCCATCTTCAGTAGTAAAATGGCTACACAAATATTCACCAATTTTTGTAAGTTTTTTTTTAATTTTTAATTTAATTTATTTCGTTTTAGAAAGAGGGGAAGGAGAGAGAAAGGAGAGAAACATCAATGTGTGGTTGCTTCTCACGAGGCCCCCTACTGGGGAGCTGGCCCACAACTCAGGCATGTGCCCTGCCTGAGAATCAAACCGAGGAACCTCTGGTTCCCAGGCTGGCGTTCAATCCGTGAGCCACCCCAGCCAGGGCTGGTAAGTTTTTTTTAAATGCATGCTGATATGACAACTGTCACAATACAATCTAACAAAATTATCTTGAATGAAATTAAAGACAACTAACCACTACTAGAGCCATCTTACAGAAAAAAAATGAACTTTTTGGCCAACGCAATATTGATCATGTTTTCAACCAAAAGCTCTATCATGACCCTAGAGTATCTAGACTCAACTTATTTTATTCTCCTAAAACTGAAAGAATTTCAAATTGCAACTAATTTCTTTTATGAGTAACATATCAAACATTCTAGGGTACAATAGTTCTTTTTTTAAAGAGAAATACATGATATAAAAAGAGGAAAAAATGATTTATATGAAATGAGTCTTGCAGGAAAAGTATAATGAGATGTGCTTGCTGGGCCTTACATAGGGCTACAATAATTTGGCTCCTTGCAGAGCACTCAACGCCGTGCTGATAAGCTGCTAAGAGCTGACATTTCCAGTCTACCTGTAACCCATTCCTTTTAAAAGATTCTTTTCAGACTCGTTATGCTGGAATAAAAGAGAAACAATATCCAAGATTTAAATATCAAAAATCACGCTCCCTAATTTGGTTCCTCAATTCAAGGCTGGATTACTCGGTGCCCTTCAGTGCCACCCCTAAATTATTTAAGGAGAACTAAGTAATCTAAATTCTTCTTCTGCCTGAATTATTTAGGACATAAACGTTTCCTGTTGGATGCTCTTGTGGTCACAATTCATGTCTCGGCCTCCGCGAGCAAAATCAGCTTTAATGCAGTAATACCAAAGGAACAGTTAGAAGGTTAGAAATAATACATGAAGTGATTGTAATTGTTATTTTCTTGTGAAAATGATGAAGTGGTTACTGGCAATAATATACATTTCTTATTTTTTTCAGAAAAGCTTTGTGCCAACAAGAAATCGCCTCTGTCTGTCTGTCTGTCTCTCCTTATATGAAGATCAATTGCAATAAATGTTCCTGTGCCAATTTTTTAACTCACTTCTAAATTTGCCACTGCTAGTTCAGGTTTCTGGTTACCTATTACAGTAGCTTACATTAACAATAATATACTTACCAGTGTGGCCAATTACTTAGTTGAAGAGAACTTGGCAATCTGTTGTTTGATGTGCAGTCCAGTGCATTCCCTCTGTAGCGTAGCTTTGGCTATCTTGTTAAGATAACATCATGCTTTATTTGTCCCACAGGCTTAGGAACAGACCACCGCCAAGCCCTGCTAGAGCCTCATTTTTGTCATTACATCTAATTGTATTTCATTTATTTTTTGCATTTAGCAAATCCAAAACCACAAGTTTCGCATTTCATTTATCTTCTGATCTCCTTCCCCATTCAGGAGGTGGGGGATAGGAGGAGTAAGTTCAGTTAAAAGTTCCAAAACCACAGAATGTTAGGAAAAGTGAAAATGTGGAAGTGACTAAATGAATCAGAAAGGGAATAAGCAAGAAAGGTACTGGTTTATTCATTCGATATTCTCTTAAATCAAATTGAGACATTCTCTGAATTGAATAGTATTTTAAATATAATGAACATTCTCCCTGGGCAGGTATCTCTGCTGGTTAGAGCACTGCATCTTGATACAGCCAAGGCTGTAGGTTCAATCCCCAGTAAGGGCACTTACAGGAAGCAACCAATGAATGCATAAACGGGTAGAACAACTTGATATGTGTGTGTGTGTGTCCTTCAGTCTCTCTCTAAAATCAATTAAAATTTTTAAATAAAAGTAAATGTAATGAATATTCTTTATTAGTGGTTTATTGTTGCAAGCAACAATGCTAACTCAGGAAACCTTAAGAAAAAGAAAAAATAGCTGAGATAGGCTGAGGAGATAGGATGTACAACATGGACACTGGGGTCTTTTATAGAACCCAAGGGCCACACGTCCAGGTCACCAAAAGCAGCCACAGCAAGAAATTGAAACATGGTAGCACTCTCACTACACCCCGGAGCCTGCTTCTCGCTGGACTTTCTCCTTATCTCCCTGTCTCCTTAGCTGGCTTCCTCATCGACAGGACACACAGAGCTCGGCTAACCCAGAGTTCCCAAGGTTAGACCCAGTATGCTCACAAGAAGCTCAGACTCGCCTACAATTCCCTGCAGGGAGAATCTTATCAGCCCCACTTGAGCCAAATGCCTTCTTGTGGCCAAATCAGCTGTGGACAGGATTTCATTATGTGGCTTTGGGGACTAGCGTTGTCATCAGTTTCCATAGCAAAGGGAGAATTTATTGGTTCGGGAGCAGGGCAGATAGTCAATATATGCCTACCACAAAAAGCTGTAGCTAAACCATTTTAGGGCAAATTGTCATTTTAGGTCATGTCCTTCAATAATTGGCATTCTTATAGTAGTTTTCCAAACACTAAGAAGTTAAGCTTCCAGAACTCTGTATTTTGTGCACTTAAGTATAAGACACTTTGTAAATTGTGTTTAATTTTCTCTTCCCAATGTTTGCCAGTATTTTTCAGGTTTTTATATCTGAAACAAAACAGAGTTTTCTGTACTTGCCTTTGAAAATTGCCAATGTCAATTTACTACGACCTCTGTCTTCCTCTGAGGTCTAATCCAGCACACCTGTAGGTACTGACCGGAAAGTTGAAGACTACATTCTTTTCCGATGATTCTCTTCTTTGTATGGTTCAGGTTAGAGCTTGCCAATGAAAGGCTTTGACATGAGATTTGTAAGGAACCATTATTGTCCAGAGGTCATTGTAGTCTGCTGTGTGGACAAACACGGGACTCAGAGTCTTCCAAGGGAGGTCAGGGACCACCAGCCCCACCTATGAAAATGGAAGGGGCTCATGGGAGCTTCTTAGAAATGCTTAAGAATTGCAACAGCTTTCAGGTGAGGACTTGAGAACCTTCATTTGATGTTTCATGCTGCAATCTCCAATGCCGGCTACCTTGACCCCCACTCTTCTAACAATTGGTGCCTCATCAATCCATATATTAAAACTTTCATGCTGAGAATACATGTGTGGCTTTTCTGTGGTCTAGATTACACCATGCCCAATTAAAAAGATTGTTGAAACCTGCTGTCTGTTTTAACTGCTTCTGTATGCAGTCACATGTACAGTCCTCTAGAGTCAATGCTCTTACTCTAAAATCAAGTTCAAGGCACTCCGTTGTATCATTTTCATCTCAAATAACACTTCTGCTTGTATGATCTGTAGTCTAATCACTTTTACCCAGGGTGACCAAACTTTTCAAAGTTTTCAAACTCAGATGCGCCACAAAATTTGTTTGTATTTTTTAAAGAAAAATATGATATTATTACTTTTGTATATATCATGTCCCCTTAAAATATCCAGAAGCCTGTGGGAGTGAAACTTGGCGATGATTATAAGTTAGTCGTAAAGACTGACACTCCTGTCATGGTGAAACAGCGGCCTTCCGAACTTTAGCTTTTCTCCTTTGGATGTGACTTTCTCTTTCTACTTTGGATATGACTGCCTACCCTGTCGTGTCCTCTCAAAGTGTAGAAAGGCAAAATATCTTTATTTTTGGAACTCCTTTGGAACCCTCATTTCCCTCCACTGATAGAATCCTTACTACATAACACATGGCTCATCTTTCCATACTTCACTAGTATTTGCTTTCATTAAAACTGTTCTTGGCTCTTGGATTCGCCTTGAATATCAAATTTGAATTAAGTTCACATCAGAGCACTGGGAGAAATAGGCACAGTATAAATAAATCAAACAAAATGAATAAAGCATTAGGCGGGCTCTGCAATGGGGCAGAAGTGTCTGTGTGTCTGCAGGAAGCTCAACAGGAGATGAATGGTTCTGGAAAACATGTGCACATTGTGGAAAGGGCTTCAGATGAGCCAGCCAGAGGCAGTGCGCCTCTCACCCACACTGCAGTGGTCGGTCCAGCTCAAACCTGCATGTCTTTGAAAACCAGCTATGCAAACCCTCTTTTTTCACTTTGAAGCCAAATGCACTGGATTCTACCAGCATCAATTTTGCAATTAAAATAAACATGTCTACTCACGGTTTAGTATTCTCTTGGTTACAATTTATGAAAGTGATGAGATCAAGTTTATAGTAAATTGGAAAATGCTAGTCAGGATATATTCACAATTATCAAAGTCTTTATGAAAATCTTTTTAGCAGAATTTGACACTCAGCAGTTGGTTGTGTTATGTTGTTGCAGTCCTACCGTAATTCCAAGTGAAAGTCTGTTTTTCAAGTGGCAGTGATTTCCTTAACTGGTTTTCTTCATTACAGAACAATGTCTACATTAAAACAAAACAGACTTCCGGGACCGGGTATGTCCAGCAGTAAAAAGCAGTAGCACATTTCACCAGCATCCACAACCCTCTTTCAGTCCATGAAAAAAAGTATCACTGCATTTCACCCAGACCGGCTACGTTGGCAAGAGTTGGAAAAATGTCTATGAAACTGAAAAACAAAAAGTAGCCATTTTATTTCAATTACATTTAATCTTCCATTTGTTGATGAACTTCACTGTTCACTACTTTGGAAAAAAGTTATTAACCTAATTACATGCTTTGATTTTTAATCATTTTTCCTTTTAACTTTGGCAGATAATATGCCAGTGTGTATAGTATATTTCCTAAATATCATTAAGCAGCAAATTTTGGGTAAACACTCTAGTTCATCTCTTGACTCTCAACATGACAGTTTGAGGAGAGAGAAAGCATGAAACAAGTCAAAGGAGGCTGTCACCTGCTCAGGAAAGTTAAATTAAACTGAGAGACCTTTAGGGCAAGTGTTGACAGCCATCCCCCTCCAGCCTCCACCAGCTCTAAACATAAAAGGCAAAAAGAATTTTTAAAGAAACCCTGGCTGGAGTAGCTCAGTGGATTGAGTGTGGGCTTCGAACCAAACTGTCGCAGGTTTGATTCCCAGTCAGTGTACATGCCTGGGTTGCAGAGCATGAGCCCCAGCAAACAAACATTGATGTTTCTCTCTCTCTATCTCCCTCCTTTCCCTCTCTAAAAATAAATAAATAAAATCTTTAAAAAATAAAAAAAAAGAATTTTAAAAGAAAGCCTATGTCTACATTAGATCTCAGAGGAAGACATTTTACTAAAAGCTTGCCATCAATTTTCTGGTCAAATCATCTAAATATGTGAGTTTTTTCAGCTCTCCGAATGTCAAATCTTCTGTCTTTGAGCTCCTACTCTACACTGCTTCACCACTCACCAACACAACCCTAGAAATACATGAAGCCTTTGTGTTAACACCTCCTGTGTGAAGAAGAATTGATAGAATTATTTGAAACAAGATCTACAAATACAATCGAGGAAATTACATGGAGGAACGATATTTACACATGTGGTAAATTGGTGTTCATTGTGTTCACTGGATCATTATTTTCGCTGATGAAAATCCCGAATAGTTCAGTTTCAAACCTCCTTTAAAGTGGTCAGATGAGGTGTCAACACCAGCACAATCTACCAAATAATAGCTACACATTATGTCAGTTTTCTTGAATGGGCACAACTAAATATTAGAAGAAGCACAGCTCAAAGGCGTTCTGGTTCTTCATTTTGGAGCTGCCTGTTTTATCTGAATGACAATGAATATCTTTCACAGAATTTCCCTACATCTCAGATTCAATGGTTATTGGTATAAAATAAGCAGCAAAGTGTATTTTGAAGCACTGAGAAAAATATTAGCACTCTAATGCAACAATGAACACCAAAGATAGGTCAGATATTCTGTGATTCAACTTTATATTCATTACATGTTTTCAGCATGCCGACTCTTAGCCAGCCAGAAGGCAAGGCATCTACTGAGCAGTGCTGAACTTTCCAGCACCTGGAAAGAAAAATGAAGGAGCTGCTGGGATGTCCGTGATTATGCTTTAGTATGAAGCCAGCAGCAGCATCAGAAACTGCAAAATACATAGGTCACAAGCATAGTTCTTGTGCTACTTAAAAGCTATGCAAATGTTTGGGAGTTAGCTTGTCTCTTTCATTTTGTAATCTAAACATCTCTAATTCTGCCCTAACCTTTTTCAATAATCTTCCAAGCTGAGTATTGGAATGAGTTTCATTCATTTGCCCCTGTTTAGCATCTTTGTGATATTTAGAATGCACATTGCATTTTTTCTATACAACACATCAGAGATAATTTGGCAAACCAGAGGAAGAAGTAATTATCTCTAAGGAAAAAAAATGTTGAGCTAGATGTACATTGATTTTCCACGTGTGGAAAATTTTAAGTAATGTCAAAAAACTTTCACTTATAATTTGAATTGTAGCTGCCCTCCCTTTATTTAGAAAGTAATAGTTTTTGCCAACCGTGAAGTAAAATTTAGGAATAAATCATCACTTTCACATATATACTTTCACATATATACTTTTTCACAGCTGTTCACAACTCTTAAAATATTTGTATTGTTTCAAGCAAGATAATATATGCCCAACATTATTGGCGAGGATTTCGTTTCCTCTAGTGTAGAGTAAAAAGAACACAGAATCTAGCCAAGGGCTCTAAGAAAATTAGAAGAACACCGCTTGATTCAGGATCTCCCTTCTGTCTGATGACTCCATGGGAATGGTTTGGGCAGTCCAAAGATTCCGCTAACACTTTCCACTCCCTCAGGAGTGGGTCATGAGACTTTAATATCCCCACCCTCCTTCCTGTGCCCATTGTGTGGCAACGATACCATTTTCCACTGACAAACAGGATCAATCACTTAGCCAAACAGTAATCTTTTTCAGGTCTGCTGTCAATCAGAAGCTAAAAAGGGCCTTATCGAAATCTCAACGTTCAGTTCAATAGACCATTGTTTTGGCTCCGAATGGAAGCGCTCCTCCTTTGAATACTAAGATGTCAATTGCCCAATGTCATGGGGTTAAGAAGAATACAAAAATGCTTGAGCTGACACATTCTGATCATGCAAAGAATTAATCAGTATTTACTATCTCAGTTAAGAGTATATACTTTACCCTAAAATTTGAGTTATTATTTTAAGTTATTATTTGCCAACTTCCTCACTTCTTTTAACATACAATTACTTTCTTTTCTAAACCAATGTTTTGTGGAATAAGTATCTTGGCTGATAAGGCATTTATTTACAGGATGGATACAAAAGTCCTGTGCATTCAAAGCTTTTCACAATCTATTCCCACACTATCTGCAATCCCATATGGATGGTACTGAAATAACTACTTCATGTGTATTAGTTTAATCCTCCCAACAACCCTACAAGTTAAGCATTAGTATTACTTCCACTTTACAAATAATGAAACAAACCACAGAAAATGCAAGACATGTACCTAAAGTCACACAGCTGGTAAATGACAGGCTGGGATTCCAAACTGTAGAGTCAGAACCCACAGTCTGCGCTCCAAGCCACAGTGCCATACAGCCTGTCCTCGTCAGCTTTGGGACCACTAGAATGCATAATGAATGCTTGCCATCTGCCAGACACGGTGCTAAGCACTGTTGCTTTCCACCTGCCTGATTCCATAGCCATGCCAAGACTTTCCACCCATATTTTTGCCTGTAGAAGCCCTACTTATGATTACAGGCACTGCTTCAAGCTGGGTCTCCCCAGGAATCTCCTGGATCCATACAGTGTTCTGCTCTTTGGAGCAAGCTAGCATTTAGCATCTTTACCACCTGCTAACCAATCATCCGCATGGCAGAGCTTATGTTCTGTTTATCTAGAACATGCCTTCGCTCCCAAATCATGGTAGAGACAAAGCCTGCTTACATTCCTTTTGTGTCGTTTTCAGTGCCTGGAACGTTGTTGACATGGTTAGTCCTAATTCCAGAAACCCAGTGAGTTTCCTTACTAATGATAATATTACTTAAATATTTTATTCAGAGGCCGAAGCGCTCCTACTTCATAAATAGCCTCAAAGATCTTCCCCAGTCCCTATTTCTACAAACATGCAAAAAAGAAGAAAATGAGAAGAGATGTACTAGGAAAAGGTAACAGCTACTGGCAGCTGTTTGCCCATTTATAACAGCAAAGGACTCCTGGCAACTACTGAAAAAGTACAAAAAGTGCAGACACGCTTACCTTGGGGAACAATGTTCTGAAAAGCAGATATATTTCTTTCTTAAGAATAAAGCATGCTATAATATTTCCTAGCCAGAAAATAAAACTATGACAGAAAATATATTGACAATTTTGTCTCAGGGTAAAATCTACAGCACACAGAAAACCTCTCAAAACAGACCTCCAAAGGTCAAACAAATATGTAAACCTCAGAGCGATGCACTGGCATCTGGCGTTCCAGGGAACAGCAGCTTCGATTTGGTGAGGCTGGTTCTCCTGGGGGCTTTTCAGCTTCACGATGTTTCCATCCATCAAGTCCAATGCAAAACAATTCAAGACACAAAACAACCAGCAACTTCAAAGGAAAACACTGCAAAGATCACTATTTTCCATCGGTCTTAACCTTTTTATTTTTATTGTAGTAAGAGTACACCTAACACCATTTTCCAGATTATGCAAATAGCTTGCTTTTTAACAGATCTGTGTACCTCCATGTTGGGGCACTCAGGAACCATTTTCATTGATATTCCTCCAACAAGATGACAGGGAGAAAAGGTTCTGATCACAGACGTGTAGAGGGACAAATATTATCAACCTCAGAGCACAGATTGCTGACTGAGGCAGGTGCACTGCAGAGAATCTGTATGGATTCTTAGATACTGATTAATATTAAGAGCAGTCTTCAGTGTTGTTACACATAAGCAATGCTTTTAGAGCATCGTATGTTGTTCTACAAAAGCTGTATTACTATTCAAAGTCACCTTGCCATCAAATCATGCATTTTGAGTTTTCCAATGTGTTCTCTGCTCAGTTTAATACAAGAGTTCAAAAAGTACAGAATAGAGCCAGAACAAAAAATTTTCATCAGAATGGATGCACTTTATTTTCCTTTGAAGCACAGGTATTTCTCCACAGTGGAAAAAAAGATCTTCTCTCATCAAAAAATTCCCAGGAGGCCGGTGGTTCTCTGAAGGAGAGTGCTTCTTGGTAGAAACCCGCTGTGATTGCTTCCGGGGAAAGAAGTCAGTGGCCTGCACAGTGAGACTCTTTCTTTTTAAAAGTGCATTTTATTTTATCTTAAATATAAATTGTATATATTCTATATACTTAAGATACACTGCGTGATGATTTTGTATACACGCACACAGTGAAATGATTACTACAGTCGAGCTAACATGTGTCCCTCACACAGTTACATTTTTTGTGTATGTGGTAAGAGCACCTGAAATCTAGTCTCCTAGCAAATTGCCAGCATTCAGTACAGTATTATTAACTACGGTCATCATGCTGTACCTTTGATCTCGAAGACTTAGTTCATTCTCCCTGACTACAACTTTGTACCCTTTGGTGAATATCTCCCCATTTTCCCTACCTCCCCACCCCTCAGAACCACCATTCTACTCTCTGCTCCAATGTATTCAACACTTTTACATGCCACATACAGTGAGATGCTGCAGAAGACATTATGCCAAGTGAAATAAACCAAAGAAAGAGCTCTTTCTAGTGAGGCAGGCGTGGGAACTTCACCCTTGTCATCAGTCACTCACTACAGGTCAAACACAGCCTCTGTTGGAAGTGCTGGTAGCTAAGTAAAGCGCTCTGCTGATGGTCCTGAAGAGTGGTGAGGAAGGTGATAATCAATAATCTTGAGCATATGATCAGTGATACCTCTGGTTACTGAAATGGACCCCTCAGTTAGCTAATGCTTGCTTAGCCAACTTCACACACTTTCAAGGTTGGTAGAAGCTCCCCATTCCCTCTGTACTACATTTCTTCCGATGCCCTCTGCCCGCTGAATGCTTGCAACCAGGAGTCTTATCTGCCCACATAATTCTGCTACCAGCTGACAGATATATCCCCCAAGAGTCAATCTTGTTTCTTCACAAATCCCTTAGCCTAGTAATTGTGTTTATAATTATATATAATGTATACTTAAATAGCATACTAATTTTAATTAAGTGAAATAATTTGTTATAACTAAATATTACATAGGCTTGTTAAGTGAGTGCAAAGAGGAAGACGTTTATTCTATAGAAAGTATGTTTAATGCTTTAGAAGTAACTTCATGAAGTCAAGTACCTTGAAAAAAATTACTGTCAGGTCATTGTGGGTGAAGAAACTATGAGAGGTCAGGAGAAAAAAAATCCCCCCAAATTAAAAGGGGGATTCAGATTCAGATTGCTTGCCAAAAGAGTCTTAATTTTCACGCCACTTCCAAGAATTCCAGAATGGCTCTTCGGAGGTTTGTACCGGAGAGACCAGACAACACTCTACTCAGTTTATTAATAATTTACATTTTTAAAAAAGACCTTGATATGACAAAAAGATTTAAAATAAATATGCATTTTATATTTATTAGGCATTTGTCTTTTTTTTTATTCCTCCCTTTAATCTTTTTTAAAAATGTGTTCATGGACCACCCCAGCCCTGATGGTACAACTGTGTATCCTGTGCCAGCAACCAGCACTGCCTGGCCTTTGGAATCAGCGGAGAGTTGCAGGGAGGAACGCATGGAGGATGAGAGTGAGGGAGCCCCGGGCAGGCCTTCCTCTCCATCCCAACTCCACCGCTCATGGAGGTGTTCCTCTTCGAGCAGGAGTGTTGTGCGCTCGACTGATTTCCCACTTTATACCAGAAATAAAGACAGTGCTGGTGGACACTTAAGATGCAACAAACTAGCATAAACTTCAAGATGAGGAACAATTCACATGATAGTTTCTTTACAGCATTGTGAAAAATAAATGAAATACCTTCTAAAAAAACAAGCCTGCAAAAGGAGTCCAGTAAATATTAGGTTCATTTCCTTACGTAGTCAATAAAAAGATATTATTGCTGATGCATAATTTTCATTGTAATTATGAAATTACTCCCTGCCTCTGTATAATGCTTTGTATTGTTAAAGGACTTTCCTACAGATTCTAATTAATCCCACACAACAACAATATGGGATAAATATAGCAAGTATAATTATCTCTCATTTATATTTTATAGTACTTAACAGAGGTCTAAGTGTCTAAGCCCACTTCTTTCAGAAAGGTAACAAATTTATGCTTAAATAAACCTGTTAAATGCTTATTTTCGGAACCTATTACTCTCATTAACTTCCACAATTTTACGAGATATTGCAGAAGAGTAAATTTCATTACTCTTCCACGGTGCTCTTCTTTAGAGGCTCACAAATAATCAGCAGAAAACAACACTTTAATTCCATACCAGTGCATTAAAACAAAAGGAATAAAAGGTAGAAACAAAAACAAATTCCTTGTGAACCCAATGGCAGTTCAGAGAGCTTCTGTCCTCTGAGCCCATAGTCCAAGATGTGGCCTGAAAGTTAGAATCCTTTGTACAGTTCTCGTTCTCCAACCCAATTTTACCCCAGACAAGGACACTGGGACGATGGCTAGATTTGCAGAAACATAGCCAGGGTTTGAGTAGGCAGGAAATTTCTGGATAGAAATTTCCCAACTAACTAAGAGAATCTCAGAACCATGTTGGAACTCCGAGGAGAAACTCTTCATTAACGCAAGAAACCTTTCTCCCCTTTCTGGACAGAGGAGGCATCCTCTCTCAAACAGCCACAAAGTGTGCCACTGTCTGAGTTCTCTTCATGTTTAATTTCCTCCTCCTGCTCCTCTGGCCTTTGAAGCAACTATTCTATGATTAGTTTTGTCTGTTCTATAGCTTCAGACAGGGTGGAGCAAAAGTTGGTTTACAGTTGTGAGTATACAAAACACAGAATGTATTCTTGTATTATAACTTATTAATCATTGTATTATTTTCCATATGCACAACTGTAAACCTACTTTGCCACACCCTGTATAAATGGAATCATGTAGTACAAATTCTTTTTGTATGGCTCAGTTTATCCACATAATGTTTATGAGATTCATTCATGTGACTGATATAATTAATAGCTTCTTGCTGGTGGGTTTTTTTATGACTAGATGTTGGGCCCTTATGGTACTACATCCCAATTTGCTTATCAGTTCTCCTGTCAGTGGGCATTTGAGATCTTTCCACTTTTTGGCTATTAATGATATAGCTCCCATGAAATTATTCTATCAGGTGTACATATGTTTTTAATTCTCTTGAAGAAACAATGAGGAGTGAAATTGTTGAGTATGCAGTTAGTGTATGCTTACCTTCCTTGAATCTATCAAATGGATCCTAAGTGGCTGTACCACATAACACTCTCACTAGCAGTGTGCATGGTAGAGAAATCTAATGTGTGTGGATTGGATGACAATATTTTAAAGATTTCTGTAGTTCAATTGCACTTTCTTTAAGAGCTTTATTCAGTGCAAACTGGGAAGAGCTCTCAGAGAATAAGCTGGATAAATGTGGGGATAATTTTGTTTCCCTTTGTCTAGGGATTGAATGAATCCCTTCTTGTTTCTTTCTATTTTAGTTGATTTCCAATACATCAAACAGTTTTGTTTTTTCTTTACTGTATTGTTCATGATAGATGTGTTGTTAGTGGCATACTTAGTCTGCCATAAACTGTTCAACTATTACCACACTGACACTCCCCATATTGGATTTCTTACTGTTCCCCAAACATACAGCTCCTCTCTGACCTCCACATACACTATCCTTTACCTGAGGCAGGCCCTCTTCTCTTGGACTAACGAGTTTCCCCTCATGTCTGTTTAAATATCAGTCGCTCACCAGTCTTTCCTTACCATTATCTAGGTTGTTCCTTCTTCTACACATCCCTGGAGCACACTGTTTCATTCAGTGTCTATAGGTTTCAGCCTGCTTATAGTTATTTCATACTTTCTTCCTTCTTAGAGGGCAACCACCAGGAAAGCAGAAAATGTACTATAGACTGTGCCTAGCTGATTAGAAAGAATTTGGTAAATAGTTGTAACTTTTAATAAAACCAAGGATTAAATATTTCGATGATCTTATTACAAATATTGTGAAGGCCATTTATTAAAATTGCAGATAAAGGAAACATCAGAGTACAGATATGTGTACAGTTAGGCATCAGCCAGTAATTACAGCCAAACTTCTCCAGCCACATTGCTGTCATTGCCTACGCTGTGTTCAAACTCTGCAGCTCCCTGCATCCAGCTCTGGCGGACTGTAAGGGTGGCCTTTGGAGCACCTGCTGTGACAACTGCACAGAGCAGCTGCTTGAAAAACAGTCAATACAGGTAAGTCTCCTGGCAGCATTTTTTTATCATCACCAAGAAATCCATCTGGTAACATTAAATATTTATTATTAATATCATCAGCTCCAATACAAAAAAAATTACTAAGAATAAATATGATCATCTTCTTCCCCACTATCCAGAGTGCTCCCCTCCCTTGCAGCTGAAACACAGATAGAAATGAGTTATACGCCTGGAGAGTCGAACTAACTCATCAGTACAATAGAGCATTACAATAGGCACCATTAGACGGACTTTGTCTTTCTTTAGAAAAGCAAACCCGTTTAAGGAGTCCCATTGTGGATGTCTTGGAAGGTGCTGGGGAATTCCAATTAGATACCACGTTCTAGCACAGGGCTTGGCACCTAGAGTTGTTAAAGGAACATTTATTCAATAACTCAAATAACATGGTCACAGTAAAAATTCAAAACAAAGGAAATTATAATAAATGAAGTTTATTGATTAATCCATAAACGTGACCATTTTTTTAAAAAAGTATAAAGCAAATCACTGCCTCAGTTAGTAAAACGAGGCTTTCCCTGGGTGGAAGCTCCGCCTACCCAGCACAGTTCTTACAGCGCTGAAGACCGTTCTCGTTGCACGCCGTACACTTCAGGGCTTTGAAAGAGTCTGTGAAGCAGTTTCGAAACACTGACATCTTGCTCCCATGGCACACGGAGCACGGGTGGAAGCCAAAGCCTCCGCAGGAGGGACACTCATGTGGGTGCTGCACTCTCTGCATAGGGTGGCAGGGGGACAAGAGAGAACGGGACACGTGTTAGCATGAACAACGCAACCAGCCTTTGTGTCGTTCTGTGCTATTGATGGTCGTGAAAATAATATTGGCATAATATAGCTGTGGATTGGAATCACTTATCTATGAATATGTTACTTAGACTCAGGAAAAGCTAGCTGAAGTTTCCTTCATTGCCCCATTGATGGCCACGAACAGTACGAGCTGAATGTATAAAGCTTGGTGCACTTTACTTTGAAGGGCACACACTTAGAGAGAAACTCATCATATAAAAATGCACATATACAGCCTTGGCTGGTGTGGCTCAGTGGATTGAGCGCTGACCTGTGAACCAACGGGTTGCCAGTTCAACTCCACTCAGGGTACATGCCTGGGTTGCGGCTGGGTCTCCAGTCAGGTCTGTGCTAGAGAAAACCACACGCTGATATTCCTCTCCCTCTCTTTCTCCTTCCCTTCCCCTCTCTCTAAAAATAAATTAGTAAAGTCTTTTTTAAATGATTAATTTAATTTAAAAAATACATTTTTACAAACCAAACTATCTAGGAGATAGTAATTTGAATTAAAGGGAAATGCCATAATTTTCTCTCTAGTTTCTCTTAATGATGTTATGTCTTTGTTTATAGAAAAGTATCAATAATAGTGAGTTTAGACTATCAGAATAAGAGCCAATACCAACTGGAGATCCAATGTTGTATTGCACATTTGAATACATTTTGTTTTTAAAAAGCACTTTCAGATGCAGTATATATAGAAACTTCTCTCACCCCTCCCTTCACATACACAGACACCCTGGTATAGCAGCTTACTGAAGCAACTTTTACTTCATTTTATATTTGAAGAAACAGGCATAAAAATATTAAGACATTTACCTAAGTCTGTAAACTTCACACAGTGGCTATCAGCCTTTCTACATCAAGTAACAGTAAAGAATCTTAATAGTAAAATGAAAATAAATAGGCAGTGCATTGAGGATAGTATTTTGAAAATTATCCATACACATTTCTATTTGCTTTTTTTGAGCTGTGACCTTTGCTGGAGTTCACCAGTGGCACCATCAGCTGAGGACAGAATAGGAGCCAGTATGAAATAAAAACAAACAAATAAAAATAACTGAGTTAATATCAAGCTTCTGACTTGCAAGATAGGAATTTGCAGCAATTCTTGAAAATGTATCTTGGAAACAAGAATAATGGCTGAAATAAAGGTGGGAAGTGTGGATCTACACACACACACACACACACACACACACACGGAGAGAGAGAGAGAGAGAGAGAGAGAGAGAGAGAAACCTACCGGGCACACTTATACATACTATAGCTTTTCTCCGGAGAGTCACAACTGCACATATGAAAGTCTCAGAAATATATGACTGAAAGGAACCTGATTAACTTTGTTTAGCTCACTACTTCCCAAGCACAACTATGTGAATCCTTTCCCCCAAAACAAAGGTAATTGTCTCATAATTACTACCTTGTGGAATGTACTTTGGAAAAAGAACATTAAGAACATGGTTGCCTTAAAATGTTTGTATTCCCAGACCACATTTCAGATATGCATTTTCTGTAGGTAGCAAGATTCATATGCAATTACAGTTTGATTTAGCTGTTGTATCAAGATGGCACAAATCCATGTAAGAGCTCATTTTTAGTGGTACAGAGTTACTTTGATGTAATGACTGCCAATTAGAATGACATAGGAAGGAACTTCATCAAGTTTGTAGATATTCAAAGTTCTTCCAAGAAGTTTGAGTGTGTGTAGCAATTCAGTTACTTCATAGGTGGGTTTTTGTCATTTATTTGTCCAAGAATTGGCAAAAAATTGATCAAAAATAGACTAAAATATTGCATGATATTAAAATGTCTAAGGTAGATAGATCCTTGACATTCACTAGACCTATGCCAGAACATTACAAGGTCTGTCTGGCAAAAGTCCAACCATGGTTAGTATAAAGAAAATGGTTTGTACAACATCAATGTAACCTGGCAGCCAAGGAAAGTGGACTGGAATGCATGTGTGTGAACAGTGATGACTTCACTGTGCTAATCTGTGGGATCGGTAGACACCATCGAGTGAGCATATGTGCTGTGTGGCCATCACATTCAAAATGGCTGAGTAGAGCAATGAATCTGCACCAAATTGCTTGTGAAGCTTGACATTCCTTGGCAGAAACTATTCAGATGCTTCAGAAGGCCGCAGCGATGGGCAACTGATGATTGGCAGCTTTATCACAACAACACACCCGCTCATGCATCACAGCCCATGCAGAGGTTTTTTGAGAAACATCAAATTACTTAGGTGACTCAGCCCCCCTGCAGCCCAGATTTGGTGCCCTGCAACTTCTGACTTTTCCCAAAACTAAATCACCTTTGAAAATGAAGAGATTTCAGACCATTAATGAGATTCAGGAAAAATATGGCGGGGGCAGCCGATGGCAGTCAGGAAAACTGTGTGAGGTCCCAAGGTACCTGCTTTGAAGGGGACTGAGATGTCATTGTTCTATATCTTGTATCTTGTTTCTTCTTCAATAAATGTTCCTATTTTTCATATTACATGGCTGGATACTTTCTATATACCTTTCAAAGGTGATTTTGGTTTGGGGAGGAACCAGGAGTCAGAGGGCACCAAATCTGGGCTGTAGGGGATGTTGGGTCACCTGCATTGTTTGATGTTTCACTAAAAAACTGCACAGGACCTGATGCATGAGCAGGCGTGTTGTTGTGATGAAGCTGCCAATCACTAGTTGCCCACAGCTGAGGCCTTTTGAAGCATCCAAATAGTTTCCATGTAGGAATGTTCAAGCTTAACACAAAATTTGATGCAGATTCATTGCTCTACTTGCTCAGTCATTTGGAATGTGATGGCCACACAGTACAAATGCTCAATCAACAGCATCTACCACCCCCTCTGACTAGTACAAATGAAGTCGTCATCACTCATGCATGTGCATTCCAGTCCACTCTCCTTGGTTGCCAGGTTACATCGATTTTGTGCAAACCATTTTCTCCACATTAACCATGGTTGGACTTTTTCCGGACAGACCTTGTATATTAAAAATATTTAATGATGGCCTAGGTCCTTGGAAAGAACCTGCAGGAGTGCAGAACCCAAGATTTCACCCATTGGTGCTGCAGTATGAATGCTTTGGGTTCCAAGTGACATAGCATTGTCAGATTTTGCTACTATAAATAGGGGATGCCCAAATATACTGAGTTTTTAATAGACAACAATTAATATTTCATATAGGTGTGTGCCAAATACCTCATGGGACACACTTCAACTAAAAAAATTATTAATAATTTATCTGAGGTTTAAGTGTAAGAGTGAATCCTATACTTTAAAAGGCAAGCCTTCTAGGAGAGTTATAGGCAGAAAAGAGGAGACGCTTGGGTGTCTGGGGCAACAGATATTCACCAAGTTCACTATCTTAACAACCAGGACACACATGTTTCAGTGTATTCAACAACTAGTACATGTGCACCAGTGCAGACTAGCCAACTATGACTCCTGCTATAACCCAAGACATTCTTGAATAGCATACAGTTTTGCCACAAAATGTTTGTAATGAAAAGCAAAGAACAGCAAAGCTGAAGTGAATGGAAGACTAGGCAGCCTCCTAGCTCACTCACCATGTCACTCACTCCAAACACCAGGCTCGCAGTGCACAGTTCAAACTGGTGCCTCAACAAGAAGAAAATATGTTACAGCATGGACCTGCCACTGACAAAAATGACTTTCAAAGGGCCAAAGTGTCATGCGTTAAATCCGCTGCTGTTTCTTAGTTTACCCACAAGTCAGATCCAGTAAATTTCCTAAAATAAAATTAATATACAAATACTAAAAGCTAAATTGTCCTTTTAAAGAGAACCACAAATGAACCATGGCCATCCTAGAACAATGTTATCAGAATCCATGGCATGCTATTATGACATCTGTCTTTTACTTTAAGGTTGTTGGGAAGATTCAATGAGTTAGTTCAGGAAAAAATGAACAGAATATGCCTGGCACATAGTAACCACTCAATAAAGTTAGTCATTGTTAGCTATTGTTTCCTTACTCCTTATTTGAAGAAATTTTTACTAACTGCTGCCTCAAGCTAAACTGCTTGTGGTCACAAGATACAATTATTTTCTGTAACATTCTTAAAATCATTTTATTTAAATACTTTCTATACATAGTCTTTTGGTTTAAGGTCTTAAGGGAGAGTAAATGTGTTTCAATTCATGTGGGAATTTCGATGTCTTGGAGCACAGTGTTGGGAGGATTATGAGGCCACCTCCATTCCTGAGAAACACTCACTGTTTCAGCCATAAACTTGGAGAGGATGGCTTACATGGCCTGCAGGGTTTGTACCCAATTCTCAGACCAGCCTCATTTTACAAATGAGGAGACAAAGCCTCTGAGTCTGTCTTAAGAGAATGTTCAGGTCACCAGGGAGTTAGAAAGCTGAAACTCGAAGAACTCTCTTCAAGAGCAAACTCCATTGTCTTTTCTCTTTCACAGTAGTTTCAACCTTTATTTACATCCATTTTTCCCAAATAATATATTACATAGGATTCCCAAGTGTAAAACAGTTAAGCAGACACATGCTCAGACTAAAGAAAAAGTGGGGTGGGGGTGGGAGTGGGCCTTGAAGCCCCTAAACTCCCCCAGGACTCCATTAGCCTCCAGGAACCCCTTTCTGTTCTGTCATCCCCTGCAATCTGCTCCATTTGATCTCCTAGTAAAAATAAACAGTTCAGTCACTCCTAGACGTCTCCTGCAAAGGGCACTTGTGTTACACTGGAGCTCTGGTTCCATCCTGAAGAGTTCTTTACAAAGATAAAAAGCTGGCTTATGATAGAAGCTCCTGGGTCCTAAGTCTGGCACTTCCACAGACCGTTTTGCCCTCAGGGCAAAAGGTAAAAGAAGCGAAGGAATTCCCCAAAACTTAGGCAGCAGTCCCATCTTTGAGGAAGGAGGAATAACTAAAGTTAACAATAATCAATATTATTAGCAACAAAACAGACTTCCACTTTCAAAGAAGTCTGCTACTGGACTTTGGCCATCAAGCCACTACGGAATCTAGCAAGCTCTCCGGTGTTCTACTGTGACTTAGTTGAGAACAGCACTCAGTAGAGAATCTGCAGAATATCTCTCCTCTCAATAGTGGTTTGGGTAGAAGCATGCCCCTTTGGTGTACAAGTCCAAAAAAAAATAAAGAGTGAAGAATCATCGTCCTTTCATCTCTCTCTGTTCACATATTCTTGGTGAAGGACTTAAACACATAGATATTCAACAAGGGAGACTTATTCATTCATCCCACAAATATTTTGTGGGGGCCCACTTGCCAGGCGCTAAGGCAATGGGATTACAGCGGTGGACCAGACACTTCCCTTTCTCTTAAACACAGCTTTTAGCTCCGATCTTAGGTCTTTGCATAGGTCCACTCCATACTGCAGTCGTCTGATTGAAGTAACAGGAGCTCCCAAAACTCTAATGAAGTTCCAAGTGGGAAAGGATGCAAGGGTGGATTTCATAAATGATATTTAAATGGATTTCTTTTGTAGCAAAAACTCAAATATAAAGTTTTTGCTGTTACCTAATATAGGAATAGGATGCTAAAATCAATAATCTTCAATGTCTTTTTCAAGATCAGGAAATAAATGCACTTCCTATTCTTTACCTCAGATCATCTAATCTTATTCCAGAAGAGTTGGACAGTCCCTTAAGTATTCTACCAAAGAGGAAGCAATTTATCTGAGTCTCTGTGACACAAACCTTATCACCCAGGTTGCCTGTGATGCAGACTGAATCCATGTAACAAATTTTCAAAGAGTGCACGCTCAACATTTGATCCTCTCTGGATGATTCAGTTTTGTCCATGTATTTTGCTTTGAACTACATTCAATAATTTAGTTCTGCAAATGCTTGCTCAGTGCCTAATAAACCCCTTTCTGTCTGACCAAGCTGCTAACCATAACCATACCTGATAGAGTTTCTAGCATCCTCAATTTGCAGCATTGGGAAAGAAACCACCGAACAAAAGGCAGACACAGAGGGTATTTGTAGCTTATGACACCGAGTGGATAAGCCTAAATGTGAAAGTCTGATTCTTGGACCCAATGGGATATACTGCCATAAACCCACTTAAAAACATGTCCAGATTTCAGAGAGCGGCAGACTGAGCACACGCCTGGCCTCCCCTGTGGGTGGGTGGGCGGTGCTGTGAGGCTGCAGTCTGAGAACAGGCTGTGGCCATTTCCCCACTGAGAGGGGCCGTCATCCAGACCGCGCTTCTCCTGGGAGGCTCAGGACAGGCTCTGACAGCTGCAGCGCCTTGTGCAGACAGCCTGGGCTGTTTCCAGGTCCTCTGTGTGTTGCTGGGCCTCTTACCTCTGTTCTACATGAGCAACAAATAAGCAGTCACCAGCCCCCGGGGAAGAATTAGGCTTTACAAGAAAAAAAGAAGTGCAGAAAATGGACACTATGTTGGCAATCTCACTAGAAATGACAACAAAATGTTTTCTCATATCTTAAAAAAATATAGCAAGGGAAATGCTTGCTTAGATCTCTATGAACTTGGGCTTTAGAATTGTAATCCAGTATCTGCCGCAACAAGGTGTTTGCTAATACACTCTAGGTTCGCTTGCTTTCTCTGTCTGGACACCAACAGGATCAACTACCCATCTTGGTTATTGCTGTTAGAGAACCCTTTTTGACTTCTCTGCTCCTAATCTTTAGCCTTTTTGTTAGTAAAAATCAATACATAAATATAACAATAAATATTTTTACCAAAAATGGTATTGTATTTATTCATTTTTTTACCCAAGCATCCCCTACCTAAAATAATGATATTTTTCCTTTTTTAATTAATTAACTGCTTTTCCTTCTCAAAAACACCTTGGGTGAAAAAGGATTCAACTCAAAAATATTTACTGGGTGTCCATTATTTTCCAGTCCCTGTTCATACAGCAATATAGATGGTATCTAAAAACACAATGCCTGGAGAAAAAATATGAAACAAAATTAGATGTATCTCAATGCATCATTTACATAAATTAAAAATGTACTCAGAAAAAAATAATACACATTAACCAACCTCACTCACTTAAATAAAAAATACATGTTAACCCAAGTTAATGGCTTCATGGGGCTGGAGTAGGGTATAGGTACAACAGGAAAGAAATAGACTCCATCCACATAGATTTTTGAGCTGAAAGGAGTCTTAGACTATCAAGTACACATCATTGTTTGTGCTTGTGGGCATGGGCAGCATGAATAAAACATGATGCCTAAAACCAAGAAGTATATAGTCATTTGGGACATGAATCAAATATCCAAAGAAAAGCAATACAGGAGTCAAAATAATTTGATAAGCACCCAACACAAAGATGGTTACAGGAACTCAGAAGTGGGAGCGATCAGGAATGATTTGGGGGAGAAGCGCTACTGATGGGCCTCTAGGATGGCGGGGGAGAATGAGGAATGGGAAGAACAGCATTCTGGGAAGACAGAACAGCTCGCACAAAGGAATGGTAGTAAGGAGCCACAAAAATTCTTTCTCTCAGCTGAAGTGGAAGGAATGGTAGACAATCAAAAACAAGGTCCGCGAAGGAGACCAGCGTGGGGAGCAGGTAGGGGAATGTACCCCAGATCCCAGGTAGGCAGGCTGCCCAGTCCCCTCGGGGAAGTCCTGGTTCGTGTGTGCTGGCCCAGAATAATGACTAGTGCACCCTTGCACCTCCAAGTATCCCAGTTTGCGTGATAAAATGTTCGATCTTCCTTCCTACAGAGGAAATTGGGTTTAGCAGAGAGGTATTGAGGGCTTTCTGGTTGCATATCGATTTGATACATTGGCTATTTGAAAGAGTATTTCTCTGGTGCTGTAATAATCAGTACAGGAACAAACTTTAAATGTGCACTTTTGTAGAAATACATTTTCTGTAATCTTTAGAAATGATGACCTGGTCCATGAGAAAAAAAGAAAATAATTTTAAGTGAAAAAGTTTAAATGTGCTTCAAGACAAGCATCTGGTTTAAAACACCTCATGACACCATCTCTATGACAGAGAATCAGGCTCTGATAAAGCTGACTAGAAATTTCACCTAATATTTATACCGTGAGGCTGCTAGAAGCTAACACTAAAGTCACTCTAGCTGTAGCAAACTTATCAGCAGGTGCCATCAAACTAAAACTGCCTCATGTATCCTGTTACATATTTGTAAGAACATGGGAAATTTTAATTAGGAAAACTCAGATACAATCAGAATGTGTTTAACATTTTGATTACTAAAAATAAGTTGCCAAAAGCACAATTACCTCAATTTTGGTTAAGAGGTCTTGCAGTTCTCCTGATTCATTCATTGACAAAATTTTCTCAGCACCCTATTAACAAGAGAGGGTCGGGGGAAAGAAAATCAGTTTTGTTAGTATTGGAGAAAACAAAGATCTAGCCAGGAAAACTTAACCTACAAAATATCGAACGTGAAAATTTAACCTGCAAAATATCGAACGTGATTCTTCCCATCAGATCCAAGTAAGCTTACAACCCGGAGGCCAAAGAAGAGAAATTTCTCTTTCCTTTCACGTATTCTCCCATCCAGTAAGGCTTATGGGGGCAAGAGGAGCACTGCTGGGAGGGGGCGAGCGCTGGAAAGCTCACAGCTGTCAGAATAAGTCCAGACAGGAAAGGCTCCAGCACACCCTCGGGAGTCGTTCAGGGAGCCTGAAGCCAGCTCTGCCACTTGGGAAAGGAAGCCTTTGGGCAAATTCCCAGCCTGGGCTGCCCCTGTCCCTGCCCCATCCCAAGCAGCCCTGGAGATGGTCTTCCTTAGAGTCACACATGTACAGAGAACCGTCGTTAAAACAACAAAATGAGTCACCACCGACACTAAGCACATTCTGTGAGGTAGGCACCCAACATCATCTAATTTGATGTAGGTGACTCTATTAATAACAGAAATAGAACCTCAGCGAGTGAGGTTAAAGAAGTTCTATTTTACCCAGAAAGGGAGCAGAGTGCGAGTTTGAACACAGGCAGGGGACTGACTCCAGAACCAATGTTTTTAACTTCCGCAGCTTTACTGTGACCTTGAGAAGGGGGCCAGGGGTGCACTTCCCCACAAACTCACCGTGTTTCTTCTCACTACCAGTTTTCCTTTCCTTTCCTGTGTCTTCTTACATTCTCCCACTCCATTTCCCAACGTATAGTGATAGAGGCAGAAGAAAGAAAACTTGGGGTAATTATTTTTAATCAAAGGCAGAGGCCACATCGGACTCGTTCACATCCTATCCCCAGCACAGAATGTTGAACCCACTTTTGACTAATCAACAAGACCGAGAAAAACATCATCACACAACACATACTTCTGCATGCACACTTCTGCATGCCTATTTGTGCTGGGCAGGGTAGAAAACACAGAGTCACTTCCAAATAAAATGGTCCTAGTTCTTAAGGAGGTTGCAATACACTTTAATGTAAACACAAAAATGAAGTGGCTCATAGGGTAGAATGGAAAATGAGTGCCAAATGAATGGTGCAGAACAGGGGCGAGCTAGGCAACTGCACCAGGAGAAGCAATAGTGTTCTGCTTATTGAGGGTAGAGAAGGATTTCTGAAGGTCGTGGCATTTGGTCTGGACCTTGAAGCTCGGGCAAGGTCCCTAAGATTGGCTAAAGCCAGGGGTGTCCAACCTGCAGACCGCAGGCCGCGTGCAGCTCAGGGTGGCTATGAATGCAGCCCAACACAAAATCATAAATTTACTTAAAACATTATGAGATTTTTTTGTGATTATGTGTTGCAATGTATTTAATGTGTGACCCAAGACAACTTTTCTTCTTCTGGTGTGGCCCAGAGACACCAAAAGTTGCATAGGAGCCTCTCGCTCTGGTTTCACTGCAGTCCAGTTTATCTTATAGAATTCATGACATCATAATCACCATCAGAAACATCACCTTGATATATTAAAAAGCACTGTGAATAAATGCACAGGGCTACAGAGAATATGTGTGGCTTTACAAGGCTGGTAATATTCTTTTATTTGTGGATAATTTTGCCAGGTATATAGATGGGACACCCCTAAAGTGAGAGCAAAGGTAACAAAAGCACCAAAATAAAACATCAAAGTCTAAAACATAGCAATGTCTGGTAATGTTTTACTGTTGCTACGTCTTATTTCTTTTAAGAGTTAGCTAAGCTAAAATGGGAAAAGCCTCTGGGGAATTCGGTACATAAACCAATGCAGTAAGGAAACAATATACGAGTCATTTTTCTTCGATGTAAGAAAATGCACCGCAGTAACTCCAAGCGAAATGAATGTGCCGGGGAAGCTCTCACACATCTGCTCCGCGGCCCCCACCTCAGCAGTCGGCGTGCTTCCGCTAGGTGTTCAGACTGCAGTGCACAGGCCGGAAGAGGACTGTCTCGTTACCCTGAAACGCATGGTACATACTCGGCCTCGGTCCAATAATTCCAGCACCATCATTATCACGGAAGTAGATTTCATGTTTCAGATGAAGTGCAGGCTTTGCCCATTTCAAATAACGCACTTGAGGGCACAAGAACCATTGTTCTTCAAGACAGCCAGGGCGTCTAGGGCACAGGCGGTGTGCCAAGTGCTGAAGGTGGGAGGAACTTTGCTCTGTAACAGAGACCGAGGAGGTCTCACTCTCACATGTTGCTACTCAGCCTGGCCTCCATCCACAACGGTATCTGGCCAGGCCTCAGTGTTTTCCCAGGAAGGAGCCCTCTGGTCCTTGTGTGCCTGCTGAGCATAAATAGTAGCTAAAACCCCCTTTGTATCCCCACGGAGCCCCACGTCCTCACATTCCACCTGACCCTGTCCTTCCTGAACCTCTGTAGGTTTCGGAGTCAGGAGGACCTGAATTCAAGATCTGGCCAGGACTTGCATTGATTAAGTAAAGGCCCTGGGCATGTTCTTTATCCCCTTCAAATTTCAGCGGCTTCATTTTAAAAATCGAGACAATAATTCTTTCTTTGCACTGATGATTAAAAGAGCCAATATCTGTAGTGCACTGAATACATTACTATTACCATTATTTTCAGGATTGTACTAATTTTAGGAAAAAATGATTCGGAATCAACTAAAAATATTCTAGAACTATTTCCATAAGTATCTGGGAAGTCTTGATAAACTATGCCAGGTAGTAGAATAAGTAACTGAATGTGGAGTTATATTTAAAATAACAAACTCACATGTGAAATTCATAGCCAAATACCATCCACAAAAAGATTATTTCCCGAGAATATCAGTACATAAGGAGATACACC
Organism: Phyllostomus hastatus; assembly: GCF_019186645.2. Lineage (NCBI taxonomy): Eukaryota > Metazoa > Chordata > Mammalia > Chiroptera > Phyllostomidae > Phyllostomus > Phyllostomus hastatus. The sequence continues at coordinate 26,495,194 of NW_025333709.1, read as the reverse complement.
TTTTCATGGGTATGAGGGTCTCTTTTAAGGCCAGGCAATAATAGAGACACTTTTGAGGCAGAACTGTGAGAATGAGAGCTCTGGAACATGTAAATGCAGTGCAAGCAGGAGAGACCGAGAGCTACCCTAGTAAGGGTAGCCCCAAGTCTCGTGATGGGAGAAATCTAAATGTTCCCTGAAACTCGCCACTTAGGAGCAGAGAGGGCACCGTCTGATGTCCTCGTGTCCCTGCAGGGTTTGGTACTTTTCATTACCCTTCAGTACATAAAATTAGCTTTATTCTCAAATAGCTCCCACCTTAAAATTCTGAGTAGTGAGTTTGGCATGTGAACAAGCCACTTTACTTTGCAAGTAACAAATATCTCAAAGACAATACAGTTGGCATAACCCTTCTGCTTGTATGAATCCTGAAGAAGAGACTAATACCTTTAAGAAATAGCAAAAAAGGTTAGAAAAGAAATCAGTCCCCTGTTAGAAAAGCTGCCCATCATTTTTGAGCCATGAGGATCCACCATACACCACACTTCATTATACATATGCCCATTCCTCCCCTCCTAGGTCAACACTGCTTTGGATCAGGCAGTCTGCTAAGTGGGAGACATGCAGCGAAAACTAAAAATGGCTACCTGCTTCTGCAGGAATGTAGTCTTTTGGAGGAAATGGACGTTAAACAAAAGATCACATAAATAAATGTAAACTTACAATTGTCATACATACTACAAAAAGGCATTGGCACGAGATGTTGTAAAAGCATATAATAAGGTGAATTTAACCTAAGAAGATTAGGAAAAGCTCTCTCCATAAAGTAATGATGATATCATCTTTACGAAGAATGGTAGTTGACTGAGCACATAGAATAAGGGGAGGAAATTAATTAGGGTGATAAGGTTACCAAGTGTTATATGTACATCACCCTTTGTAATCACCATTTCCTTTCACTCAAAATAAGCAAATCTATGTTTCATGAAACTTTCTGTGACATTCTGCATGATGCCGTGGAAGAAGCCGAAGTAGGAACCCAGGCCACAGTGTAAGCGATCTGTTTTAACAGTAAGTGAGGAAAAGAATAGATTAGTGTAAGCTGGTTTGCATTTAGCACACTCTCCTAGGTTTCTTGGAAGCATTGCTCGGTCGAGGGGTTCCAAACACAGTATCAAAAAACAAAGTAAACAAATACAAACACTCGAATATTTTTTTTTCAAAAATTGTTCGAAGACACACGCTGATGTAGTTCCAAGGTGATCCCCAGGCTCTGGTTCCCACGTGGAGCACCGATGTTTGAAAACCTGACAAATCTGAGACGTCCGGAAGAGCTAGAAATATGTTCCCACTAACCAAAACCAAACACAAACTTTAGTTGTATGCTTCATTTTATTTTTATTTGCATTTATTCACACATCACTTCATGTTACTTAAAAATCAGCCTCCAATGAAAGATCCATACTATGATATAGTAATAAAATAAAATTTGAATAGGCATTCAGGATATAGAAAATGTCCTAAATAAATCTCAAAAATGATAGCTGTGATTGAGCCTTAAGTTTAATTCTGAGCCAGCTCCTTAGTTAAAACAGTTCTTTTTAGCACACAGTAGAACAAAGCAATGTTTTACATAATATTTTAGGTGAACTGGCTGGTATAATAAGTAATGATCTTACTTTTTAATTAACCATAAAAATATAGTCTCCAGATAAATGCCATCACAGAAGTGGCTCTTGAATCAAACATAAGTTTGCATCCCTCTTGCTGGTTTAAACAAGGCTCCATTTCTTTCTCACTTAATTACCTCCCTGAAGGCTATTTCTCTCTACCCTACCCTGCTCATTGGAATGCCTTCTAGTGACAGGGACAAACCCCTAACTCTTGAGCAGTCTATAAAGGCCTTCGTGATCTGGTCACATCAATCTTTCCAGCCCAGTCGTTTCAGATCATACGCTCTGGACACCCTGAGTTCTTCTCTTTCTCCCGGTCCTCCAATGAGATAATGTGCCTTCGCACATACATGCTTCATCCTTTGCCCAAGGTTTCTTGTATCTGCCCTACTACCTTCTGCAAAAACCCTACAAATGCTTCAAACCCAGTGGTAATGTTGCCTACCTTCTCAATGAAGCTTCTTTGGTTTTCCCAGACAAAAAAACAGTTGTTCCCCAGATCACACTCTCCCCACTGCACAGGGAACACAGTGCGGAGAACAGGGACTACACCACAGACACTCAGTAAGTATTTGCTGTGCTTATATCTTCAGCCTTTTTTGTGATAAATGCAGCACTGAATCCCAAAGGGCTGTTTCTTATCATGACTGCTGATTTAAAAGGGGAAAACAAACGAGGGTATGAATCAAAAGCACCTCAGTAGAGGGAGTTTCACAAAGGGACCAAGCTGATGTGGTTTGATGATAGAATGCCCGGTGTGAGAGGACTGAAAGGGATGAACTCTGTGCCAATGATCTCTCCTAGCCATCACTTCTCGCTGCTGAGCACTTGATGAGACATGCAGAGCAAACCACTGGAGGCTGTGCTCTCTGGTGCAGACCAGGAGGCTAGGACCATCCAGTGTGGCTGCCAGGGAAGCCTTCTGCTGCATAATCATGAGAGCAGATGGCAGGGCTGGCATTCAGAAGCTCACCCAGTACCTAGCACGGTGCCTGCCAAAGGGTGTGGCCAGTAAATGTGTGTTGCTGTGGTTGCCATGCCCACCAGGATGGGAGGTCACCTCAGCCTCAGGACTGGCCGCTTGTGTCCTGCTGACAAAGCAGAACCTGCTTCAGCAATCGGTTCTGGATCTTTTCCAGGACACGAACATACTCTGTGGAGGCTCTGAGGTTCTGCACCAAACACTTGGGTGTGAAACATGCTCAAAACACTTGGGTGTAGCAGTATCTCAAAAGGCACAGCAAAAGCTCCATGAATGATCTCATTGGAAAGAGCACAGCTTTCCTGTGTCTCTGGCAGGAAGAATTAACTGTGAAATTAGCTAAACCAGTTGAGTTGGTTTGCACAGTTGCACAAGGCAGCCCTTCGGGGGTTAGGAAACATGTCTGCTGAAGAAAGTGACTTCCATCGTCTAAAATTAGTGCTGAGCCACTTTCTGCAGTGTAGCTGTGAAGAGTGATTTCCCATAGAAGCCAATCTTGATGTTTATAATAAAATAAAAAAGAAGTATCATCAAAATAGGCGATCATAGGGATGTATTATTTTCTTCTCTATGGCAGAAGGCCATCTCTTCTGTTTCTTTAAGATGGATATCAAATTATATGAAAAGTGACATCAAGTCGTCAGGTTAATAAGTGCATATAGTTTGGGGGGCTGAGCTAGAAGAAGCCAGAAGGCTATTCTATTTAATAGATTTAAGATTGCTGTCAACTGTGTCGTAAATTCTCTTTGCATTAACTCATTTTTTGATTGAAGTGATTAAGCTCATCAAAGGCTCTTTGAATAAGACTCTGGATTCAATTAGAACTTAACTTGGACAAGTAACATCAACTCTTTTAAGACTCAGTTTCCTGGTTTGGAAATCGGGTACAAATGTTTATAGTGTTGCAAAAATTACAAGAGATGATGTATGAGTCTGGAACATGGCATGACATAATAGGAATTCAATAAATAATAGCTGTGTGTGTTATTATTACTACCAAACCCCTGAGAGCACTTGTAACTAAGAATCAATGTTGAACATGTGAAATTTGGTCCACAAACATCTAGAGTCAATAACTTATAAAAGATAAGTGGATATTTACAAGAGTTTACATTGTCGCTGGATATCACCATAAAGTGATAAAGAATATAGTGAAAAAGCCCTGGCTGGCGTAGCTCAGTGGATTGAGTGTGGGCTGCGAACCAAAGTGTCGCAGGTTCGATTCCCAGCCAGGGCACATGCCTGGGTTGCAGGCCACAGTCCCCAGCAACCGCACATTGATGTTTCTCTCTCTCTCTCTCTCTCTTTCTCCCTCCCTTCCCTCTCTAAAAATAAATAAATAAATCTTTTTTTAAAAGAATATAGTAAAAAAGAGGGGGGCTTCACTCAAAATACTGGCATGACTCTATTTGTGACTTTTTAAAAAGAAACATTGCTATAGAATTTGAGGACTTTCTAGACCATAACACTTGTCAGCTAAGTTGTAGAGTAGCTAAAGTATTTTTTTATTATGGGAGATTTAACTAGCTTTTAGCCAGTGCTCTCTGAAGAGTGAAAAACTGAGGACAGTCAGTGATTTTTCAATCACTGAAGAAATCATTTATTGGCTGAAGAAAATTGAGTGGATTGTTTCTCTGGGAAAATGTGGATGTGTAATCACTGAGCAGGAAGACTATTTGAGTAAGAATCAAGTGATGAGAGTAATTGAGATATATAAGTATTTGATCAAAATGTCCATTAAAATTTTGTTCCTAGGAGGAAGCTGCAACTTGAATGGGCCTGGGTCCCAGCTGGTGTCGAGGAATGTTCGGGCACTGGCAGGTTCCTAAAGATTCATCACTGCAGCTTATACAGGCAATACCAATGACTCCATCTTGCATGTTACTATCTTAGCAAAATTACCAAAGATTGAAGACACCTCCACCCCACCCCAGTTGCCACCTAGAAAGGCTTCTCTGCAGTGTACTGAAGTTCAATATCATGGATTGAAACAGATATCCCATTTTTATAAGGTACTATAACACCAACAAGTCTAACAGTGGATCTTTTTAAAATCATGACAATAGCCTAATGCATCTTTCAGGATCCCAGCAGAAAACAGATGGCATTTACTATTACGGCATTTATTATTATTTGTTGGATGGGCCTCATGAAGGGCCCATTACAGAAGTGGGGACAACGTTAAGTGCACCGACGGGCTTGGAGAGGCTCCCAGGGGATGACAACAATAGCAAGCTGTTACTATCCCTGGGTCTCACATTCATGGGAAAGGTAGTATATTCCAGAACCTCACAGAAAATGTAGCCATGGGAATGCAGCTGAGGGAAACACAGGGTCTGCCAAAACTGCACCCCAGCATGATGGGAGCAGAGGAAATAAACACCTCGACCTCTGTATCCTGCCTCACTCAGATGTCCAGCCCTATCCTCCCTCTGAATGAACTCATGGGGAAAGAACTAGATATCACAGGGCAAAGGTGTCTGTGTGATGCTGGAGTAGAGGCTGCCTCCCTGAGGCTCAGCAGGGGAGCTTCAGTCTCCAGCAAGCTGGAGCAGGGGAGAGAATGGATCTGGAGGGGGAAACAGAAAGTAACCCGCAAGGCCCAGATAATCCCTTCCTATCGGTGTTGACCCTTGATGGAATCCATTTTTTATGTGTCTTCAGAACAAGAGAATAAGGATGATGAGAATCTTCCCATAATCCTGAAGTGAAGGAAGGTGAATTATGTGGGTACCAAGGGACACTGGGTTGCCTATAGGGCTGGGGTTAAAATCGTGGGTGCGGCCATGCATTGAGTCCTATCTCTGCTGCTTATTTAGAGTGTGAGCTGGAGCAAGTTACTTTACATCTCAAGACCTGTTTTCTCAGCTATGAAATGAGAAGAAAAATACCTTTAACATGTGGAGTGGTAAGAAATACATGACATAATGCATATTATGTGTTTAGCATAGTGCCAGGCCCTGGTAACATTATGTGTTTAGCATAGGGCCTTGGTAACCAGAATAATATTTATTTATTCTTGTTGTTACTTTCAGCAGATGAATAGAAGTAATGGATGTTCCACTGAGCCTAATTCCAAATATCCTTTCTGAAGGATTCATTGTCAACTGTTTGTTTTGTTTTGTTTTTTAAATAACCATAGTGATCTTCTCTTGTTAAGACTGTCCTACCTCTATTAACAGTGTGTAGAGAATCCTAATTACCCCTGCCCACTGTCACTGTCCATTCTCCATTCTCCTTTTTAGTTAGGAAATCCTCTGAAATTTATTTGGGCAGAGCATATAGTGAAAGAGTCTTTTCCCAGCATCCACATGGTTGGATATAGCCATGTGATGAACAGCTTGTCAGTGAGATAGGAAAGAAGTACTGCATAGAGCTTCCAGGACATCCTCTTGAGAGTGAGGTGGTCCTCCCATACTTACTCTTTGTACCTTGTGACAAGCTGGAAAGATGGGATGGAGTAGGGCCGTTTTTAACCATGAGGTGAGGACTCACTGCAAAAGGGAGGTACAACGAGCTGAAACATGAACTCGTGGAGCATAGACATCTGTACCTCTGCACCACTGCAACTTATTTGAGAGACAAATACCTAGCTGGTCTGGACCAGGAGCTTCTGACTCACGTAGATGATAGCTGGATACAAAAACAGTTATAGATATACAGATATATGTATATGTATATATGTAAGCATGCATAGATGGATAAATAGATGACAAATAGATAGATAATAGATGATAGATAGATAGATAGATAGATAGATAGATAGATAGATAGATAGATAGATTTAGGAAAAAAGAGAAAGAGAAAATGAAGACGACATTAGCTAGAGCAAGTTGGAGGCCAGCACAAACTCTTGGACACTGCCCAAATTTAAGATCTTTTTTAACTAAAACACTTTAGAAAATAAGTAAAACAGGGTGGCCATAATAACAGAGAGATTTAGAAATGTTAAGACCCTTCTCCTCCACCCCTTCAAGAACTCTCCCTATCAGAACTCTCTCCTGCTTGAAGAAGCATATTGAGGAGCTAATTGTTCAGGCAAGTCCAGGGAGCGTGAGTAAACTTGGGTCTCTGCGGATGGAATGGGAACAAAACCTGGTATTCCTGTAACATCCCCTTTGTTCCAGCCTCTGTGGCCTCCAAGAAAACAAGCTTGGGATTTTCTTAGAGTTACGAGGCTTCCTTAATTCATCTCTTAAGGACATTGGCCATTTCAGTGAGTAAGGCAATACCAGAAGGATTTTTTAAAATTATATATACACATTTTTTATTGTTACGGAAGAGTATGTTAGAGTACTCAACAAAAGATTTTCAGGTACAAGTTTATACAATATCAGGGGATAATTCTGGGAGAGGGGAAGGAATAAATATACAAGTGCAAACTGGAAACGAAATGCTGCACAAGTTCTGATGTAAAGAGGCCAGTTCTGAAGGGATGTGGGAGAAGCAGGGTGAGCACTGAGGAAGCAGCAAACTGTAAGAAGTTAATGAGCGCCTGCCAGTAGCCACGTGCTCTGTGAGCCTCACTCACTCAGTCTCCGCAGCATCTCTGCAAGTTGTCTTTGAAAACCCACAGTTTTGCCAAGAGAAACTGAGACTCAAAGAGATTATAAAAGCATCAGTGCCACAAGAGCGCATGTTCAAGAGCATCACACAGCTGACACTGGCAGCATCCAGATGCGATCTCCATCTACCTAGACCCCAGCATGTGCTTTTCTTCACTGAACTATGCTTTTTCATTTACAAATACATTGAAATGATATTTACTTCTAAGGAATACTAGTAGGTTAAAGCGTGATACACACTTTAAGCCACAATTCATTATAAAACATAGAAAGTGTTTTAATAAATGATATCCGCAACTACTATTAAAATTACTTTTATTATTATACTCAAACACCATGATAGTCATGTATTATAAATGGTACCTAATGTTCAGTTATGGTAGATGATAAAGAACATAGATTTTAGATCTTGTCATTTCTTACCACTCAAAGACCATTTCAACATTTCATTTAGACAAACAGTACAGAAAAACTTCTGTTGTGAAGTTTGATCTGCGTGTCTCCTGCCAGAAGCAAATGGATGGAAATATAGATCATTTGTTAAAGGATGTAGGCAGGTCTGTTTCAGGGAATTCAAAGAGTAAATATATAAACCCCTTATCCAAAGGATGGGCAAATAAAATGTTATCCTTGAAAGGATCATTTATCTGACCAACCACTTAATAAGGCAAAGCATAATAATAGATAAAAGATGATATATTAAACACTAATATGGTGAAATAAATGGAAAGAAATGAAAGCCTACTCAAGGCAGTAAAAAGTAAGATAAAAAAGTAGACTCACTGAATAAGAAGAAGTTTATTATAATCAATGAAAACTAGATTAAGCGAATAAAATCTAGGAAAAAGATATTAGTGAACTATTATAGTATACGGAGAGTCACAGCAGACTAAGAAAATTAAGAGACCCCTTGACATATTTGTTTCCATAAAACAAAATGGAAAAAAGGTATTTGAAAATACAAAATTAAGCAGTTAAGATATTATGAGGTATGAGAATAAAAGCCAAAGAATTTTATTCGCATACATAAATGAGGCAGCTTCTAAGACCCTAACATAAACCCACACATGGAAACTTACCCAAGTTCTTAAATCCGAAGCACTTAGTTTCTAAACTACTAATGGCAGTTACTCAAACCAACATTCCAGCAGTTGAACTTGACACCTCACTTTTCATCACCCGACATCCAAATCCATCATTAAGTCCTGCTGATTCACCAGCAATGTTTATTTATTTCCATCCATTTGTCATCACCTTACTGCTAACATCTTACTCCAGGGGTCCACCATTCCCCTGGTTTTATTCCTGCTTGCCACCAATACCTTCTCCATGCAGAGATGGAATGATCTACGTGGTCAAAATGGTCATGTCACTTGCCATTCCCCATAGAAAACATTGGACACCGTTGCCTTCCGTTTGTAACCGAAGCCAGACTTCTTGCCGTGATTCACAGGATCCTGTGAAGCCTGGCCCTGCCTAGCGCTCTAACCTACCTCACATGCTCCCCTCCGTCTCAAGCTCACGAACTACTTCTTCTCGAGCTTTCTTTCCATTTTCTTTCAGCTCCTAGAAGGTGCCGGGTCTTCCTGCCTTACAGCATCAGCACATACTCAAATGTACGAAATCTCTACATTAAGAGTTCCCAGCTTCCAGGATCTCTTTTTCCCCCCAAGGATCTCTTTACAGTGGTTTCATTATAACGTTCCAAGTCTTAGCTTCAAGTCTCAGATTCTTAAGCAGGCTTTCTCCCATCACCCAAGTTAATTAGTTTTTTTTCCTAATTACTCTCAATCCCAGATCCTGTTAACCTCACAACAATTTTCAATCTGTAATTTAGTAACTATTTATTTACCTGTGCTCCCACCCCAGTCAGTAGAATGTAAGCTCCATGAGAGCAGAGACAACAGCTATTGAATTCAACACTGTTTAATTCAAAACTGTCAGCAAGCATGGGGCCAGAGTCATATTAGTTGCTTGTAACTATCTGCTTAATGAAAGGCCACACTATGGGTTTTTTTCCCAAAGCTTTGGTCTTCCTCATGGACACGAATCCTCAAGATTCAGAACCGAGGAGCAGAAAGCAGGATGCTCGGTCTCCAAGCCCTTCCCCATACCTGGCATCTCACTCCACCAGGTGTCTCGCCTACGTTAGATATTAGTGTGAGGGTAACTCAGTACAAGGTGTGATTCTGTGGCTTGGCTCCTTGATGCCAGTGGTTTGGAACCTGGCCACAGCCTTCCTTCCTGTGGTGGCTCTTTGTTCTTGAATAAACATGAGGTTGAACAACACGACATTCTCATCATTGCCAAAGATGATCAGACTTTGAAGTTTGTTGTTCCACTTCATAAATACACACAAGAAAGCATAGAATTAAAGCCAAAGAATTTGCTACAAATTATGAAATGCATTCAACCTGTCTCTCAAAGGCTACCACAGCATACAGGCATGCTCTTCAAGTAAAGACGTGAGAAAACACCTCCTAAACTAAACCCTGCTTCCATACAGGTCTTGCCTGCATCAGGCCATAAGTATCAGCACCCCATTTTTCTATGAGATCAAAACAAACAGTCATCTCCTTGCCCCTGGATTTTTTTAAGCATAGCAAAAGAGGATAAGAAGCAGGAAAAGCTTACCTTCGGTTCATTTAGCCCAACATTAGGGGACAAATCAGCTAAAATATAAGAAGGCGATCACACCCACGTCCAAACAATCACAAGCAAGACATCAGAAGCTTCCAGTGAGGTACGTATGTACACTGCTGAGCTCTTAAATTTTGAAGAGTATATACAAATAGATTTTCCTCTGAAAATACTCCACGTAGATCCAGATGCATTTCCTCACCGTGTGGAACAAATGACTGCCACTGATTTTTTAATTCAGTGTTTAAAAATCCATACTTTCCAAGAGTCAAAGACTCAATTAAAAAAGTGAGCCTGCCCCATTGCAAAGTCTAGCAGCAAGCATCACGCCAAGCTAGACCATCCATGAGCCTCAGCCCCAGTGCAAAGTGAAGCCCAAACTAACTAAATAAATAACACAACTGGATTTAGGACAAGCAAATGAAGCAAAGCAGAGACTCACTATAAATGGTACATTGTGACTAAGGAAGAAAAGATTTCCTATAGTGCAAAGGCATCACATAATCTCTGAGAAATAGGTAAGAATCAAACTAAAAGAGGGAAATACCTATAGCTATGCATATTGTCACTAGCATACGGCTGGAAAAACTATGAATTGGTAACATAGCTCTCACCACCTCCACCCATATGTTTTGTTAATAACAGAGTAGGCTCATACATCACAGCAGGTAACAAAAGGTACATGAAGTAGAAACTAAACTCCAACGACCACCTAATGTCAAACCATCTCAGGAATTCAGTGAGCTTGTTGCTCTTGAGCCAACGGCATGCTTCAAGTTGGTTACCATGTATACTTCTAGGGAGTTGTTAGTGAATTAAAGCTGTTTCCTTAATTCGGTGTATGATGGACTTTATATGAGTTTTTAAAGAGTCCTGATAGTTGCCCAGGCAAGACATCTTTAAGGGAAAAAGCTGTTTGGTGAAAGTGCCCTGATTTGGAGGTATCCAAACCTCCAAGAGGAGGTATCCCTTGAGGGGAAAAGTAAGCCCAAGGATGGGGCAGGAATAGGAGCCCAGAGGCAGCCCAGGAGAATGGCCTCGCTGCCCTGTAAGGAGACAGAGATTCTTGGGTTTCGCTTTCCAAGGAAGGGGAGAGGACGGAAGACAGTAGGGGGTGAGGGTGATATTTTTAGACAGTATGTCATTTTACCATCTTTTATAATTGCAGTCTTGGGGAGAAATCACAGAGCTAACTTCAAAACACCATAATTAAGGATGACAGCTACCCACAATAAATCTAAACTTGTAGGATTTCTGTTTGTGCTGTATAAATTCACAACAAAATGAATATTTGACCACTTTTAAAGCAAAAATAAAAATTGGTCACAGGGAAATCTGTTATTTTGCTAGAACTACAAATGCATTTTCAAAATACACAGATTATCAGTCAAGATTTCTTCATGGTACAAACCAAAGGGCCCACACATCAATGAGCACGAGTCAGGAAAACTACGATGATTTATTCTCCATGTAGCTTCAGGTCAAAGTTAAAGATGACTTATTAGGGTCATAAAATAGCACTGGGTATAGTAAATCCATGTCTTTGCTTTGTTCGCTGTCATTTCATAACCAAAGCTACTTCTACCCTGACATAATGTGTATTTTTAATCAGTGCTAGCCGCAGCAGAGCAAACCGCAAGTCACGGGGACACTGACAGTAGTTCCATGAGTGTTAGGGACCGGTTTCTGTGGCATTGCACAAAAGCAGGATTTATAAATAAAATTAAATTTCCACTTCACTTCCATTATAATTTTGCCTCTAATGAAATCATTTTTATACTAAATTATATCTTAAAAACATACTTGAAAAAATATATAAATTTTTCTCCATGTTTCTAAAGAAATAATGACAGTCTGGAAAAATACCTCTCTTTATTGATTAAATGCTGCTTATGGTATAGTAGGATAATGAAGAAATCTGGATGCTTCAGGGTGTTTATGTTCAAGGTATTCTCCTTTAAGATTAAACAGTCGTGGGTAAAGCCCAGTTTGGCCCGGCATCAGCCATGGGCAAGTATGCCATAGTTCTGCTTTAAACAGCCTCTATGCCCTCAGATTCAATGAGACTATCCTGAGCTGGTGGAGTGGATCCCCCCAATTCTTTGATGATAAAACCGCTTACTCTGCACATCACCTTAGAAGGGGAGAACCATGAAACATTTAAAATACAATTCTCCAATTTTCTGATTCATTGTATTGGACTAAAGTGTGTCACGGTACATATATACTTCATGTTTTTTAAGGCAGCAAATGTATGGGCACTTTAGTAAGATTTGCACCCTATGTAGCTTTCCTCAGCACCACTCAGTTCAGCTGTGCATGGGATTGCCTGTGAGAGTTCCTGAGAGCAAGGATGTGGTAAACTAGTGACTCCTGGTGGTTGTTACATGATTGTGCAACCATTTCCAGGACAGTCAAAAAGGACTGGAAAAGTGATATATACTGCTTCGTTCCCTTCCAAGAAAACTATTGCCACCAGAAATATCTTTAAGCGAATCATTACTACACATGAAAAAAAAATACATTGTATTTTTAAAATGTGTATAATAAAAATCACAATGTAAATTATCCAAAGCAAGAAAACTAAAACTCACTGATGTATATGGCTAAAATACAACTATAGCTCAATACTCCCTTCTCTGGGATTTTATCCTAAAACATAATTCAACAGGAACAAAGATATCTGTCCAACAATATCATATAAAGCAAACCCCAAAACTAGAAACATTAATTTCCAACAAGAGGGAAATGTTTTAATAATTCAAATGTTTCATCATGATGGTACATAATAAAATCATTAGCAAGTTTGCTTATAAGTACATGGAAAAATTAAAAATATTTTTGACAAAATATTATGCTAAACAGAGTAAAAATGGTCCATTTGTTGTGAATGTCACCGTAAAAATATACATGCATACGTGTGTGTGTACATATATATACACACATGCTGGAAGGCAAGTGGAAAATGAACATGAAGGCAGTACACTCACATGTATATTTTTTAAAAAGACTATTTGAGAGCAGTTTTAGGTTCACAGCAAAACTGAGAGGAAGGCACAGAGATTTCCTATACATCCACACACACTCAGAGCCCCCCTCATTACCAGCGCCCCCCACCAGAGCAGGTTTGTTACAGTTGTTGAATCTACACCGACATTTCCTTATCGCCCGAAGTCCGTGGTTTACATGGACTCACTCTTTGTGCTGCACATTCTATGAGTTTGGACAAATGTGTTAGTGACATGTATTTATCAGTACAGTATCATACAAAGTAGTTTCCCTAGAAATATTCTGTGTATTGTGTATTAACACTTAAAAGTCTTCATCTGCCCAATAAAGCTAAAGAATAGAAAATTATCTAGATTGTAAATTATTTCAGAGTAATATGTAAGAATAAGCTAATTATAAACTTCTAAAAACTCAAATCCAATCAGCCCTTTCTCTCCAACCTCTATTGGCCTTCGTAGTTGATCTTCTCTCACTTCCTCAGGAAAGTCTTCCTTCCCCCCTCACTTGGGGTAAAACTACCTCATTAGGTGTCGTCAGAGACCCAGTGCCTTTCTTTCAGAACTGCTCTCTCACTTTGTGATTACACATATATGCATTAGGGTGATTATGAAAGTGTGTTTCTTCCACTAGATTATGAGAGAAAGACTGTGTGCATAGGAAGCACTCAAAAATAGGTGGAAGAAATTGAACAGCAGCACACACTCAGTGAGACATTTAACCTGTGCTACTCGTCCCCATTATCATAGGAGCTGGAGCAGAGCAAGGAATGGAAGGGGGGTCCTCTCATTCATTCTGGCAATCCTCACCAGTCCACATAAGAACTTCGATGCTGTTGAAATTATCTAGTACATTTGGTAGAGTTTATAGTAATCTGCCTCTTCATTGCCCCCTGTTTGTCAGCTACTCATACTATCTTCAAAGAGCCATTGAAGGACTGAGGATCTTGAACTCAGGCACCCTTTGCCCTTGTGTCCTACAGCGGTTCTCCCCATAGTTGCTTGTTCATGACTTCAGCCCTCAGCTACTCATCTCATCCTTCTTGATGCAATCCAAATCGATCAACAGTGGTTAATCACCAAGAATAATACAGCCTTTTTCAACAACTGTCTTTGGCCAATTATTCATCAGACCTGACTACTCTCTCCCTCCAACCCGATAAAATATTTCACCCTCCTTTCCCAAACAGAAAATCTCCTTCCAGACTTTCTCATGGCTAAAATTAGCAACAAGAAGTTTATTCTCACAGAGCTGATTGATTTCTTCCCCACTTAATTATTCATGAAAGAAATAGAGAAGAGACAGTATGTCTGTTCCACTCTTAGGCACAAGTGTTGATACCTGCCTACCTGGAATGGAATGATATTTCTTAGTTGAAACTAAGTAATTGAAAACTAGAGCTCATTGTTGAGAAGTTGATACAATAGGCTTTTTAGCTCAAACAGAATGCACCAAAGAATATATAACCCAGAGTCCAGGAAAAGCAAGGAGACAGATAACAAAGGAGATAAAGGGAGTGTTTCTGAGCTGTTACTGGAGTGAATTGCTCCAATCTGGCTGGGAGCACATTTTCATCCACTCTTTTAATTTCCCTTAGGTCTTGCCTGTGGAAGATAAAACAGACTGTAGTTGGAAGAAAGAAAGGAAGGACAAGGGAAGAAGGGAGAGAGGGAGGCAGGCAGAAAGGAAGAAAGGGAGAAAATCCCACCATTGATTAGAACTCTGTTTGCCATTTTCTACACTGGAATGAAATGTAGAATGTGTGATGACTGCTGAGATGGAAAAAGGAGGGAAAAAAAGCTGTTTGAAAAACCAACATTTTTATTATTTCCCCCAAATTGGAAAGTAATAAAGAAAGGTAAGAAATCTAAGAAAAGATACACTAAAAAAAAACTATTTAAAAAGTTAACATCATTATAAAAATATTTTAAAATCTATTTTAAGAAGCCCACTTTGATTATGGTTTATATTTAAGTAATTATACTAAAAAGTGAACTTTCCCTCACCTACAATCACCTCACTTTAACATTCTGAAGTACAGTTAGCTAGGAACTATGGGAAGTCATTTTTTCAGCATGTTTTTGCCTGAGTCCAGCTGCTAAACAGTATGAGCTTCAGGGTCCCTGTATGAAAACCAAAGCAAGGGGTTTGAGATTCCTGAGGCAATAGCATGAGCCACGGTGAATGTATCGAATATAATGTAAACAAATCTGACTTTCAGCTCTTTTCCACACTAAGAGAATTCTAAGCAGGGATACTGGATAAGAGAAAAGAATGAAAATTTTGTATCTGAATAGTAAAATGTTCGTAATCTTCCAAGGTAGAGAGAATAGCGGGCGAGATGGCACATCTTACATTCTAAATGTAAGACTTAGGGGACATTGGACCTCGTGATAAAAACTAGAACAGGATAACCCACATCAGGTGCTTAAAGGGCATGTTGCAGAAGGAAGGGCAGGCAGGGCGGAACGTTCCATGGACCCCACCGTGAAGGAAGTTGCATGCCTGAGGAAGATGTGGAGAATACTTTAAACATGTGACCAACACTTCCTCACACAGAGGCGACTAGCTGTCAGAAGACCTCTCTGTGGAGCACAAATTGTCCATAAGGACAATAATGTCTCCAAAAGGGTGAAAATGTCTGTGCCCTTGGCCTCAATTATCTCATCTTTAGAAACTTCTCTGAGAAGATAGTAGCAATATAAAAATTGCATTTACAAAGATGTTTATCGCAGTACTTTCTACAACAGTGAGCCTAAATTCTTGACAGCAGGTACAAAAGAAAAAGAAAAAAATGTGGTACATGTCAAAAAAATTTTATAAACCCATCCAAAAAGATTTTATCACTACTGACACTCTAAACTCCTTTCAGCCTGGCTCTAGAGGTCTTTATGGACTTCTTATAAAAGACTGCTTATGTAAAACCAACCAGCCTCACAGCCTGTGAATCACTCCATTAACTGGCTCTAGCCGTCTTCCCAATCTCATTTCCCACAGCTTCCTGTGTAGACTTCGATAGATAATCTCCAACAATGGCCACCATCATTCCCTTTCTTCCCTAAAGACATATGTCACTTCATCCATCAAGAGGTGGGATCTATCCCCTCACTTTGAATCTGGGCTTGCGACTTGTCTTGACTGATAGAAACTGCAAGAAAGGATGTTCTAGAACTTCTGGGTGGCCTTTGTATACTCAGCGTAGAAGAAGACAAGAAGAATCCCCCAGCTGAGTGTAGTCAACCCATATCACTGTGAGAAATAATAAATCGTTGTCTGAGGTCCCTAAGTTTGGAGTGACTCATTGCCAAGAATTTGACAACTGAAACGTATCTGATACTCTAGGCATACTGAGCGGCCATCTCTGAGTCTGCAGTCTACTTTTCTTGTCCCTACTACAGACTTTGCCCACCTTATGAACTTCAGATCAACTTGTAAGACCCACCAAAGCAGCTCATCCTCAGTGAGGCCTTCCCTGTGTGTGTCGAAGCCACTCTCGATGTCCTCTGGACGTCCCGATATCCGGCAGGGCGCACATTCACTTTACGTGCCTTCCTTGTCTCCCTTCACACTGACTGGGAGTTCCTTGTGGGCGGAGATTGGGATGTCACTGTTTCTGTGTTTCCATGGCTTAGAACAATACCTGAGAAAGATCCGATGAAGCAGATGCGATTGTTCCTCTTTTATAGATGTGAAACTGACATAGATGCTTAGTTAATGTGCTCAAGGTCACTCAGTCAGAAAGCTGAGTTAGATGTGTGGACAAATGTGTGATGAAAGAATCAAGTCCTGTGAGCTCAAAAATTCTTTTCTGAAAACTCCATCTCCCAGTGATCTTTTTCTCCACTGGCAACCTATCACACTTACAGTCTGAAAAAGACTGTATGGCCCACACTACTCCATACCCACTCTTGTCTTTTCAGTCTCACTGCAAGTTTCTGGCATGTACACCTCACAGATTATATTGCTACTAAATCCTCCAAAAGGCCTGGCATGGAACATAATAGGTCCCCATTCACTTATTAACTGCTCGTTTCAAAAATATTAAACTAGTCAATGATGAGGAGACATTCAGGAAAAGGTACTGAGTCTTCTTCTAAAGAGTAAAAATATAACTGAATATTTCATTATAGTTTCAATTCCAGTTTTCTAATCATTTATTACACTATGAGTTGTAATACATTTTCCAATATATGATTGGCACTAAGGGGGAAACAGGACCTTGAAAGAATATTTATGGTGAATAATCTTCTTTCACCCTGAGTCCTGCACCACCAAAGTGAAAGGATGTCCTGAAGCGAGCAGTCTTCAAGAAAAACCACATTATAATTTTTATTGTATCCTCTGCTTGAGAGAGAACTAAGATCTGGTGCCATTCTGCACCAGCAGTCTCAGGCAGTGGCAGCATGGAACTGATTTCTCATCACGACTCATAAATATCTGAAGATGCAGATCTTGCCCGTTTTACCCCAGGGCCAAAACACGGGAGGCAGAGTGGAGCCAGGATCCTCAGCAAGCATGCCTCCAGCCCAGGGAGTGCTTTCCAGCACCCATGTCCTTCGAATCTCCTCTCCTACCCAATGCCACGTGTTTAAACGCTCTTGACTCTCTCAAGAGAAAAACAAAAGACTGAAGCTCAGGCTCAAGTAATTTCGAGCTCTGAAGCACAGCAAACTCCAAAAAATGTGTGACATCTGAAGATCCCAATGAGAAGAACAAGAAGAAACTCTCCGGCCAGGCCCTCAGTGGACTTGAATGCCTTTGGGGCTTCAGCTACAACAGCTATAATGCAAGGTAGGTAGCAGGGGCCTGGGTACAATCAGCACGGAGCTAAACTGAATGTCAGGGGAGGCTTATAACGATTTCCTTAGGTACTAAGATTTTAGAGAGATCTAAACGGACCTATTATTCTTTCAGAAAAAGTTACTCCCTAGAGTTCTTTTACCCCAAATTTCATCACCTAGCACTTTCCCAGAACCGAACTGAATCACACCTCATTCGAAATAATCCCAGATGTTCACAAGTTAAGCATAGCACTGGATTTCTCTCTAGAAATCCCTTATGGTAGGAACATATGTGGCATGGAATTAAAGGCTCATTCCCTCTACTTCTTAATGGAGTCAAACTCATTTCACAGAGCACAGCTCAAATGCTGCCTCCTTCCTAGAACCTTCTCTCATCATCCTGATTGAAATACGACTCTCTTTTCTTCCATCTAAATAAACTTTGGTTTACCATTAATTCAGCACACAGTGCAACTAGCTTAGAGTACGTAGCCATGCTTACCCCCACCTCCCTGCCCCACACACCCTTTAAATTTTGAGCCTAGATTCTACAGAGTTAATATCTTTGAATTCCTGGGACACTGTGCGATGCTTTGAACACAGATGATGCTCCATGTTTGCTCAATGACTGCTCCGCTGTTTCTCCTAAGCTCTTCAGGGTGACCATTCTTACAATACTTCGGAGGCTGTGTGGAGAGACACATCCAAACCTGCCCCATCTGATTGTAGATCACCACCCCACCCTGTATTTTAGCAATATGGTCCCAGTTCCAGACAAATTCAAGTAATAGAAAAGAGCTGAAAAGAACTTTAGACATGTATTTCTGTGTTTTCCCAAGTCTTTCAACTGAACTTTTTTGATTGTTTCAGATCTTTAGGGGAAAGCATGTGTGGAATACAATAAAGTTCTGTGGACCAGTGGGTGTTGTTTGACATTTGGAGTAGAGATTAAAGTCCCTCCTGCTCATACGATGCACCAGGTATACCCAAAGGAAAGGTCAAAGTAAACTCTAGGGGACCAGAGAGAACGATTTGAAAACCACTAATCCTGACTCAGCCTCTTCAGTCCCTCAAATGAGCCTCCTGAGTCAGAGAGAGGTGCGGGGATTCACAAAAAAGGATGAGCGCTGGCCCCTGGGGGCTGAATGCGGCTGGTTTCCTGCAAGGCTGACCTGGGTTACGTCCAGAGGGGATGAGCTCCTGGCAAGCATTTCAGGGCTTTTTGTTGCACAGGCGATTTGCTTCCTTTTATTCATTCTATTCATTCTTTGAATCTAATCCAGAGAATGTACACAGTCAGGACCAAAACATATGGTCAGGTCTTTAGCTTAATTTTTGTTTTTGGAGAGACAGGCATCTTGGGATGAGCTCAATCAAACTGGGAGTCCAAGGAGTGATTAAAAACAAAACTGAACCACAACACGATGTATCATAGTCCTGCCTCTGCAGAAGGAAACCTGCCACTTGGCTCAGGAGCTATTAACTTTGTAGAATCCTCCTGTGAGATGTTTGCTCAGTTGTAATTATATGTAACATCATGGTATCCAACTAGATGTTTATAGATAAATAGGTCTTAAGGGCCAGAAACTCTGAGAGAAAAATACATGCACTTCCCTTTTATTTCATTTCCAGTGAAAATATGAATGGCATATACATTTCATTCAGGATTAGGCCTCCAAATAGTAAAGTATTTATTGCAGTTCTTTTAAGTTCTTGAGTAGCCCATTTAAAATTGTTCCTGCTAGGCCCTGGCTGGTGTAGCTCAGTGGATTGAGCGCAAGCCTGTGAACCAAAGCATCACCGGTTTGATTCCCAGTCAGGGCATATGCCTGGGTTGCAGGCCGTATTCCCAGTATGGAGTGTGCTAGAGGCAACCACACATTGATGTTTCACTCCCTCTCTTTCTCCCTCCCTTCCCCATCTCTCTAAAATAAATAAATAAAATCTTTAAAAATAAAATAAAATAAAATTGTTCCTGCTGCCTTTATCTTTTCCTAAAAGGATATCTGGATTGGAAGTGCTGTTTATAATCCATCTGTATGATATTTAACTTTAGTTGAGCTCTAAAGAAAGGTATATCAAGAATGATTTCTTCTATTTTTATTTATTCTCCTATTTAACGTATTTTCTCATATTGTGGGAGCCCTCTGGTGGTGGAAAGGACACTGAACCTCAATCTCATAGGAAGAGAAATAAAATTCATTACAAAGAAAAGCTTTTCTTTACTGGCATGCTGATTTCAAGTTCTATTTTACATGGATACTTATTAAAATTTCTATAACTTTCACCTGTTCATAGAATGGAAGGTCAGTTTATTTTTATGCATTTTCTATAACTAAAATGAAATATATTAAGTGCATTCATTAGGTCTTTAAATCCTAATTTTTTAAAAAAAACTAATTATTTGCAAATACATTTTCTTTTCTTTTCAATCACATTGAGAATAGTTAGCAATTACATCTAAGTTCAAAAATAGGCACATTGACTCCTGGAGCCCTTTATTAAATGGCATGTACTATAGCCTCTTTTAACTTTTGGTGAAGTCACAAATAGATACAATTGATCAATATTGCACAGGCCCCAGATACAAAGCACCAAATTCAAGACTCCGGTTTTGACGTGTTATGCAAATCAGAAGACAATGGGCCTAGCAGATGAATTAAAGTATCTCCCATGCAGAGAACTACACCAGCCAAAACTAAAAGTGCCAAAGTCTTAGACAGCTAGGACAATAGATTTAAATTTGTGAAATGATAAAATCAGAATATATGAGGTCTGTCTGTAAAAATTTCAGCCATTGTTAATATAATGAGAACAGTTTGCACTACATCAATGTAACCCTGCAGCCAAGAGAGTGGACTGGAATGCGCATGTGTGAACAATGACGACTTCACTGTACTAGTCGGTGGGGCAGTAGATGCCATTCAGTGAGCAAGTGTACTGTGTGGCCATTGCATTCAAAATGCCTGACAAATCTGCATCAAATTTTGCATTAAACTTGAACATTTCTCCATGAAAACAATTTGGATGCTTTAGAAGGCCACAGCTGTGAGCATCTGGTGACTGGCAGTTTTATCACCACAATGTGCCTGCTCGGGCATCACGTCTGGTGCAGTCTTATTGTGAAACATCAAATCACCCAGGTGACCCAACCCCCTTACACCCCAGATTTGGTGTCCTGTGACTTCTGGCTTTTCCCAGAACTAAAATCATCTTTGAAAGAGAAGAAATTTCAGACTGTCGATGAGATTCAGAAAATACGACAGGGTAGCTGATGGGGATTGGGAGACCTGTGTGAGGTGCAAAGGTGTCCACTCTAAAGGGGACTGAGGCATCATTGTCCTGTGTACAATGTTTCTTGCATCTTGCATCTTCTTCAATAAAGGTCTCTACTTTTCATATTGTGTGGCTGAATACTTTCAGGACAGAGCTCATATATTAAGACAAGTCTATGTGAATAAAGTTTTTCATTGGCCTATAATTTATAAATACTTGATGTCTGCATGCCTCCAAAGTTCTCTTTCTTTAACAGACTCTAAGTTTCTGCAGTGAAAGTCGAATTGTACACAAATCATTTTTGAAGTACCTACTATTCTAGGACTTTTCCTGTCATTGATTAACCCCAGAACCCAAAATGTGAAATGAATAAACCATTGCTTCTACATTTCTTCTGTGAGAGTAAGGTGATTCTTACAGAAGTGAATAAGGAGAATAACATATCTATATAGCTGCACTGAAGCTATATAGTGAAGGTGCACTTTGGTCAATGCACCAAGGATATCACAGGATGTTATTGATGGTGCAACAGTATTACTGAAGGAACAAGATGATGGTATGTCACTCTGGAAATATGAGGGGAATTTAGTACTTTGATTTAGTTCCATCAGCTGTGCACCAAATGCCAGCCTATCCCACAAATGAATTTCATGGGCACACACATGTTAAAATGTAACCAACTGGCTTTGGTAAAAGTATGCAGTCCCCCAACATGACAATGTCAGTGAGCACACCTGTCTCAGGCAGAAGGCCAGGATTAGATGACTTTAAAGGTCTGCATTTTGGTAGACCGTTGCAGCAATTGGCCCTCATTTGTCCACACCTCTGGACAAATGCTCTCTGCATTTGTATAGATGCTCTCTGCATCATGACACTGGTGGTCTTCCCATCAAGAGCTGGAGTCTATTCTCTCCATGTTGAATCTGGATCTGACCGTGTGACCTGCTCTAGTCAATGGGACAAAAACAAATGTGATGCCAGCAGAAGCCTGAAATGTGTTTGCACATTGGGCTTACTCTCTGCTAGAAACTCCTTGGCCACCATTTAATATGTCCCAACTAATCTTCCAGAAATGCCATGTGAAAGAAATCTGAGAAGCAAATTTCCAGGTATACAACTGAGGCCACCCTGGACCACCCAGCTCTCGCCAAGCCACCAGCAGGCTCCCGTCTCCGTGAATTCAAACTCAGTATGATCAGTTGCATGGTAGTGCTGCGTAAAGTAAATCTCAGCTCCATTATTAGGGGGACGGAGATCCTGTTCAGAGAGATAATCATCTAGAAGGATAGCTTTAGTTTTAGGTGCTGCACTTAAAGATTAGAATGTGTCCTAAGGAGAGTAATTAGGATGTGGAAGTTCAGAAAACCACAAGATAAGAGTAAAAATAAGGAAATCATAGAGAAAACTTGCCATGATTTTTATATATGAAGTTTTAGTAGGGAGGATTAGGAAACAGTTTTCATTTGCATTGTTATAGGTATAAGTCCTAACACCAATGGGTGACAGAAGTCAGAGGGAGAGAGATTTGTTCTCAACATGAGGAAAAATTCTGTAATATTTAAAAGGGTACAGCAATAAAATAGGTTGGCTTAAACAGTAGGGTATCATCACTAGATGTGTTCAAAGACTATTCTTCTTTTCCCAGGGATGTGGAGAGGGGATTTTGCACCGAGAGGAAGATGACAAGGAAGACAAGATGACATATAAGGTTCTTTCCAAACCAAATATTCTATGCTATTGTGTGAAACTTCTATGTTCATCTATCTACATTGGTCTCTACAAAATTTAATAAAGTAAATTTTCTGCAACCTCATCTCAAGGGTTGTCCCACCAGTCTCTCAACTGAGTCTGGATCTGAGAGAATATGGGGGAAGGAAGATGGTCGTGGAAGACTGTGAGAAATTAACTCCTTCACCTTAATTCTTTTACTTGGGCACACATGTTAAAGTTATTAGCTTTGTTCTAGTAATAAACAACAAATCAGACATCACCCCCTGGCATAATTAAATGCTGAGTTGAATAAAATTAAAAGTGAATTTACTGTTAGAGAGAGGGGGAGTGGAGAAGAAATCAAAAGTTTATATTGCAAGGAAAAATGAGATACAGAGTTTCTTATACATAAAGTCTTCCCCTTTAAGGGAAAAGAGATATATTGTTAATAATTTTTAAATCTCTTCTGTTATACACTTTTATTAATATGTTTTAAATAGCATTGTTAATTAAAATAATTTATCTGGTATTAAAATGAACAAATAGAACACCATTTAAATAACTGTATTTACTTACTCATGGAAAAATATCATGAATGGAGATGGAGTGTCTCTGATACCTGACACTTCAGCTCACATGAAACAATGCTATTGACCTTGATTCCTGCTTCATGCTAAGAACACTACCACTATCCAGAGGTTCAGACGCCATGCAGCATCCTGTCTCCATGGATTAGACCACCTGGAAATTAATGTCTGAGTGTAGTCTCATTATAAAACTCTGCCCCTTCTCTCATGAATGACTTATTGATCCTAATGCTGTTTTTTTTCTCTCTGTCTCTTTTCACCTATAGACCCTGTAAGTAAATTTTCTCTAAAGGTCTTGCCTTGATAATATTAGCAAAGAATTAATTACTGTGTACCATGTTCCAGGAGCTGTGAGTTTTTATGCTTAATCTTTTTTCATTACAAAATAGTCATAAGGGTATTTTATTATCTTGATCTTGGAGAGATTAAATAACTTGTCTAACATACATACCAGCAAGACAAAAAAAAACTTACTCTCACATCCAGATATCTGTTTCCACATTGTTTTGCTACTGTTACCTTCTAGGAGGAACTCCCAAAATGAGAGATTCCATAGGAAACAATGTAAGTTTTGGCTAGCAACTACGTATGAGGAAGAGAAAGATGGAGTCGAAGTAAACTGAGATTTTGAGTCTGAGTGACTAGGGGAATTGGGGAGCCATTAGTCAAAGCTGGAGAACTGGCATAAGAAACTAATAATGAGGAATCATTCTATGGTGTTCTTTTACAAATACTGAGGTAAAATATCTGCAAAAAAAAAAACAAAGTATACTACAAAATAGGAGCTGTAAATAGATTTGAAGCCTGGAAAAAAAGAAAAATAGTAATGACTATGAAAGAGAGGGAGCAGGAGGTAACAACGGGACTTCTGTTGGGGACATTAGAAAAATAAAGAGCTCTGGTCATGTAGCTCACAATAGAAAACCAACACGATACTAACAGGAGTATTAGATAGTGGACCTTAATATTACAACTTTGTTGTAGACTTCTTTGTTATGATTTTTGTGATTTTTTGCAATAATGCCCTAGGTATACAGGAGCAAAAGAAGAAATAACAGATGCGGGGAGTTACAAAGGACTGGGAACTAACAGCCTCAGAAATTCAAGAGAGCTTCTCCAGCAAGTGATAACAAAGTTGATGTTATTTTATTCCTGACTACAATAAGGTAGAGAACCAAATAAAACAAAAATTGTGACTAAAAGCTGAGAGAAATGAAAAGGGGGATAGAATAAAGGATACTAATGATGACGTAGTACCTTTAATAGAGAGGCAAAGGGGAGAGACTAAAGGGCAGAAAACTGTGGCCAGAGCAGGACATTTCAAAGTTCAAGATCTTGAATGTGAGGTGGTTTCAAGTGATAAAGTAAATCAGGATGTGAATATGCTGCTAAAGAGTAAAATAGAAAGGTTGCCATTGGTAACCTTTCACGGGAACAACAGAAGTCAAAATGGTGCAGGGGAAGGTGCTGGACCAAAGAGGCCTGTCAGTCTGGCCAGGGGAAGGAAGGGATTGGTCAGAGTGTAATCCCTCCAAAGCCCACAAAAGCTTGGGAAGTTGATTGGTTCTTTTGAAAAAATACCTGGTCTGTCTGATGCCTAAGCAATGTAATCCCAGGGGAACAAAGAAACTTTCTCTTGCCCAACCAGTGATGCACTTGTCTATTGGTTCCAGCACTGTCACTCTCCCAGGAGCATGTGACCACGTGGGCCTAGCAGCCACTGGTGCCCGCAGAAGATGGCATGAGCTCCCCACAGACTAAGCTTTCTCTTTCTCTCTCTCTCTCGCTCATGCCCTGCACCCCCCTGCACACTAAGGTATTCTGTCTCCATAGTCATGTGGACTTAGTAGCCAGGTAGCCGGCAACCATGCAGACTCTGCCACTGGAGCAGCCAGGAACAAGCTACGCTACCTGGATGGAAACTGAAACCGCTTATCAGACACCTGTAGGCTCCAAAAGACTAAGCTTTAATATGAAGCAAAAACTCTGGACACTGGCTTTTGTTTTGGCCCTGTTGAAGAAACAGTTGGAGTTTTTTATGTCAGGACAGAGAGAGATGGGACATAGGAAACCCAAGGGGTAGCTTCTGTTTCCACAGGAATAAACCATGCCACACTACAATCTCCCCTGTGTGGGTCCTTGGAGTGTTTTCCTCATGATCCCATTGAAGAGGTTCATTTCCACCAACGACAGAAAGATATTAGATATTAGGGTTAGGGAATTTAATAACCTCAATTTTAAAATAGTTCAAGCTCTAGAATCAGATACACCTAAATGTTTATTCTGGCTATGCCATTTATGATCTAAAGGTACTTAAACAGTTTCCGAACTAAGGCTTACTTGTCTTCATGTGCAAAATTTGGAGTGGGAGAGATGATAATAGTACTCACTATTCACAGTATTATTTTAAAATGTAAAAGAGATAATACGAGTAAAACGCTTAGCATTCAAGTTAGCTTTCACTGTCATTGTCATCGCTGTTGCTATTAAAAATGATCCTTAATTATTCAGGAAAAAGGACAAAGAAGCAACCGTACAAGAACGTTATTGCTTCATTTAAATTCCAAGAGCCTGACTTGAGGCTTCAGGTGCAAACTTCCCCACCCCTGCACTTCCTAGAGTAAACTGCGCAGGCCAGGAAACAAAATGTCACGACTTTGAACAAAGAGGCCTGAAGATAAAACACATGTGTTGTCTACTGCAGATAACATACAAGACCACAGGGTTAAATTGGAATGTTCAGGGGATTCTTCCCCCATCCAGAGCTCTGATGAAGTTACTAATCGTCGGGAAATGACCAAAAAGGGATGAAGATGACTTCCGAAGAAAAAGGAAGGGAAGATAAAGATCAAAATTCTTAGACTTCATATTTAAATGCTAAAATATCAAAAGTGACTGAGTACCTTCTCAATATCCACGATACCCCTTCTTTTCTAAGAAAAACCTGATTTTTTTCAACATATCAAGGTCAGTATCCCCAGCCTATTTTGTGATTAAAAGTAAACAATAAAATTCAAGTGAGCCCTGGCTGGTGTGGCTCAGTGGATTGAGTGTCAGCCTGTGCCCCAAAGGGTCACCGGTTGGATTCCCAGTCAGGGCACATGCCTGGGTTGTGGGCCAGGTCCCCAGTTGGGGGGAGGTGAAAGGCAACCACATATTGATGTTTCTCTCCTTCTCTTTCTTCCTCCTTTCCCCTCTCAAAAAATAAACAAATAAAATATTTTTAAAAATGCAAGTGGAAGTTGGGCAGGATTTCTGAAAGTGCTCTTTAAAAGGGAGCTCCTGTAGGTAGGATGCACTTCTCTTTTCTTCTTTGCTTTTCGCTCCCTTCCTGCGTGTGAAGTGGGCATGAAGTCAAGAGTCTCAGCAACCATCCCAACCCAGCAGGAGTCCTTGGAAATAGAAGGCACGTGTTAAGACAGGCAGAGCTAGAAAAGAGAAGTAGTCCTGGGTGGTTCACAGAACTTGATATTCTGCCTGGAGCATCTTTCTGTACAGTAGTTTTTATGTGAAAAAAATAATAAAACCCTTATTTTTAATGCTTTGGGATTTGTTTGGGGTTTTTTTTAGATCTTTTTGTGTGGAAAAAAATTGTTATTCAAAAAATAATGTAATTCATTACATTATTGTACAGAGAAACAGCCTGAAAATTTCATTGTATTTTGTTACATTACCTGGAAGTAGACTAACAGATGACTTATTTTGATGAACAATTTTTATTGTATTTTTTCATGCATTTGGACTTTAGGGAACAATGAGCTACGATCTCTGAGTGGCAGGAAATAAAGGTGGGATCTATGGTTTCCTAAGCTTTCTGTCATAACCACCTGACCAAGCCGTGTGGAGGAGGGGGAAATGCAAGCAGAGCCTGGTGCACTCTGAGCTGAGGAGACAGGCCTGAGAGTCAAGGAAACGGAGAGACTGGTGCTTGCAGGGCAGCGTACCAGAGAGTAAGGACTGTCACAGAAGACCCTGGAGATGGGCAGAGGGCCCAGTGCAGTGTTCAGCAGAGACTGATGAATAAGGATATTTCAGGGAACTACTCAAGATCAGCAAAAGAACCACCACAAAGGATGAAAAGGGACAGTATTTGGGAACGGGGCACAGAACAGTGTCTGTTTCTACCAGCCAGAGTGGAGAACATGATTCACCGGGCTTTGGGGAAGTACCCACAGGACCACACCTCCATACTGAGGGATAATTATCTTTACACTGAACACTACCCTGGCCCTGCCTGGACAATTTTAAAGACAATATTTGAAGGTCAAACTGTCCCAGAGTGACTTCACTGCATCGCAGCAAAAACCATAAGAATATTTATTGATAGGGATACAAAAATATTCCAACAAGGGATATTTTTACCCAACAAGGCATATTCACAACATTTGGAATTCAATTAAAAAAATTGCCAGGCAGGTAAAGAAACAAGAAACTGTGATTTATAATTAAGAGAAAATCAATCAATTGAAACCAATCCAGAACCGACACTGATACTAGAATTGTCAGACAAAGAGGTTAACACAGTTATTATATCTACATCCCATATGTTCAAAAAGCTAGAAAAAATATTGAGCATGTTAAATAGAAACATGGGAGATATTTTTAATTAAATGTCTAAAGATCAGATGTTACATAAGAAAATATCAGGGACCTAGAAGATATAAGGTGGGACTAAGGTAAGTTTACAGTTGTTTCTATGGAAAATAATACAATAATTAATAAATAATAATGCAAAAATATAGTCTGTGTTTCATGTGCTCAGAACTATAAACTGACTTTTGCCCCATCCTGTATAACAATGGAAACTATCCAAAATAAAATGAAGTAACCTGCAGAATAACTTCAGACAGCCTAATATGCATGTAATTGGAACCTCTGACAAAAGAAGAGAAAGAAGGGAAAGGATAAAAATGATGTTTCAAAAAATAATGGCTGAATATTTTCCAATTTGATAAAAACCATGGGCCTGTGGATCCAAGAGTCTCAATGAAGCCCAAGCAAAGGAAACATAAAAACACATATCGAGGCACATCATCGTCAAGTTTCTCCAATCTAGTGACTAAGAAAAAGCAGCCAGAGAAGGAGCAAAGATACATTTTCTCCTTCGGATGTAAGGAAAGCACAAACTTAAGAATGCCAGCAGACAGTTTCACTAGAAGTAATGCAAAGAGGAAGGCGAGGAATGACTTCTTTGAAGCAATGAAAGAACAAAAACCTTTTCAACCTAGAATTCTATATCCAGCAAAAATACCTCTTTAGAAAAGGTCACATAACTTTTCAGACATAAAAAAAAAAAAGCTGAGAGAATCCACCTCCAGCCTACCCACACCATGACAGTAAGAAGCCCTCCAAACCAAACGAAGCCAATTTCAAACTGATGCAAGGATCTGCAGTGAAGTCTGAAGGGCACGGGAACTTGAGTTGCAGAGGGCCGCTTACTTCCAGATTCACTGGATGAGCTCATCGCTTCCCTGATGCTGAACCAGGAAAAGACACTGGAAGAATAGAAAACTATGTTGACGGAAACATCGGCAGCTACCAGGACACTCGGGCAGGAGGACGGGATCGATTGCTGAACCGCACGAGGAGTCGGAGAGGGCTTATGAGAACGCACAGAGTCTCGAATGTGTTGGTAGGTTCCTGGGTTTACGCATTTGTCAAAACCACTAATAAAATTATGTACTTTAAATTTATATGTGATTATATCTAAGTAAAGCTGAATGAAACAAAACAACATGGACGAAAACAAGATATCTGGTCGATATTGTGGTTTGGCTCATTTAGGAACCAGTCCAATCTTTCCAAATGTCTTCCTGTACTGAAGAAGCTAGGAAATGAGAAAGTTCATTTCCATTTTCTCTCAGTTTTCCTGTGTGACTGCAGTAACCAAGGGTACTCTCTCTCCAGACTTTCCCTAGGAATTGAAAGAAGCACAGGGAACAAATCATCCCTTTAGCGAGTGAGCCGTGGCAGAAACACCGAGCTTCCAGGGCTGCCCACTTCCTGACGCAGCCGAGGCTTCCTTGGTGAGCACACATGCAGACTTGCAAGTGGTCCCTAGACACGTGCTGAGAGTCTGTATTTCCAGTCTGTAAACTCGCTGGGCTTAAAAGGGATTCTTTTATTCTTCAGTGAAATAAAACAGTACTTTAATGCTAAACAATGGAATTAATTACCCAGCAGTCTCACCACAACATCAGCTAGTTTGAGAGAACTGCTTAAATCAATGGCCCTTATAATCTTCACTCTGCTACCCAAGTCCCCACTTATTCATTCTATGCGTGTTACAGCTCTGTTCCAGTGTGGGTTTTGTGGATTTCCACTGCAGAGTTCTATGGTTGGTCCAGAGTCCAAATGCTATTTCTGACCTATTTCTCACTGCAGTTTCTAAGACACTTTATGTCTGAACTATTGGAACACAATCTTTTTGTTTAAAGAAGATCTTCTGGTATCAAAGCAACAGGGCAGCTGTCCTAAGTAAATTCCAAGCTGAACTTGCTCACCAAACCCCAGCCCCCCACCCCCAGGCCATGGAGCCTCCTGGGGCAGTGTAAATGTGTTTTGTAAAGTAATTTCTTTCTCTTGATGATCGATTGCATCGCTTTCATGTTGGGTTTTCAGTTTGGCTGGGAAAAACGAGGTCAGCATCTTCGTGAATTCCTCTGTTCTTGCCCGCTGAACTCTTATCTTCTCTTCAGTGCAGGTAACTGAACGCCTCTGGCAGCAGCAGGCCTCTGGGCTGGATGGCAGCGCTGGCAGGAAGACCAGGAAGCTGTGAACGCTCTCCTGCTCCCTGCACCCCACCTCGTTGCCTCCTGCCGTTGGCTCTAGATACCTCTGTGTCTGTCTCTGTCGAACCCATTCTCTGGCTCTCTCTGGCCCTCTCTCTCTCTCTCCCTCCCTTCTTAATGAAAGTTGTATTATGCAGATGCTTCACACATCTTAATTTTTCTCACTCATCCGAATTTAAACTAAGTCAGATGGTTTCATGTGACTGTTTAACACCTCACAGATATACGTAAATTACCAGCATCAGCCTCTTTTCCTCCATAAAAATTATGTTTCTCCACATGCCAAAACCCAGCAGAGGGCATCCTTCCATCTCGGATGCATGAATACTGCAGCAAAAGGGCTCTGGACGCCAGCAGCGGCTTCCAGTTACAACTGTGCCCTGGAATTTAAGTAAAAAGGCTCCTGTGGCAGGAGGGGAATTTGTTATGTTATTCTGCAGTGTTTACCTCCATTTGAACTATAGATTTAGAAGTAATTCTCCTTTTATAAGGAGAAAAAGAGGAAGAAAAACAAAACAAAACAAAACAAAAAACACCTCTCTATCTCTGGTCTCTCTCTTGGAGTCTGAAACATTAGCTTCAAATTTCAGAAGCAACGGTAGCACTTATGTGGCCCTTCCTCCTCTGTGCTACAATGTGTGAAAATAAAGTGGTCACGGAGCAAAAGCAATTGAGAGAAATCAGCACCCTACCTCCTCTGTTGCACTCTCTTTCTAATCTTCAAACTAAAAGACGAAAGCAGAAAAGGCACCTCAGCCTGTTGGATTGTCTCAGAAGCAAGAAGAACGTAAGCATGGTCCCGAGCAGTATAACAGGTGTGGCCAACCTTGTGCTTGTATAAGCAATCAGTCACCCACTAAGTTTCATTGTGCAGTTTCACAGAAACTTAAAGTCCACAATGAGAAACATCTTAGATTGTCAGAAGAAATTTTTTCTGGGTTAAAATGTAAATGCTCACAACTGCTATCAGTGGTTTGCTCCCTGGTGTTGATGAGTAATATCAGATCATTTCCTTGTGGAAGATGTCCTTAGGAGAGAGGAAAAGATTATATGTACACAAAAGAGCATCATGCACACATCCATTCAACATGTGTTTTTGAGCACTTTGTGCCAAGCCCTGCTGTAGGTGCTAAGAACGCATCAGCAACAGTCAAAGATCCCTGTCCTTCAGGTAACGTAACAAACAGCAAGGGTTTGGGGAGTCGGACCAACTTAACTGTGAGTCTGGCCCTGCCCCTTACTGGCCGTGTGTGTGACTTGGTAGAAAGGAATTATTGTTCTTTTTTTTTTGCAAAACAAGAATAATAATTATCAATATTTATTGAAAACATAACTTTGTTCCAGGCACGGGAACTAAGCATATATATCATCAAATCTGTACCATTAGTCTATGAGAAAAGCCATAGTATGATTCGAGTTCTATCAGTGAGGAAATCGAGGCACAGAGTGACTTGCAAATTGCCCAGAATGACATGGAAACATCAGAGCAGAGAATTCGAAACAAGGCTGTCTGCTTCCAAGGCTGTGTTCCCTCCGCACCAGTGTGCCACAGACCCGGTTTCTGAGGCAGTCCTGAGGCTTGGACGAGATGGCACATGTAAAGCTAACAGCACAGGTTTCTGTTATCATTATGATTCATCGTGATGATCACTGCCTTTGTTACAGCGCTCTGAGACCTAAGGGCCTGCGTTGAAATATAATAAATGAGGCTCAGTACTTCAAATCAAAATTCCTCTGCTTCAGAATGAAGTCTGTGCCCATCTCTGCTCGCAAGTCAGATTGCATAACGTCATAGCTAATGAATCACAGCTTCTCTGGGTTTATCTTTCCATTAAGATGACAGGCTGCCTTTTATAACTATGGCTCCAGCCAGTATATCAGAACACAGTTTCCCTATGAGAACATGACAAGAATGTGAGGTTCCCTGTAACAAAACATGAGTATTTTCTGCTCTGGATTTTTCTAACCTCTCCTGAAAGCTGAAGGTTAAGACCAAATGTAAAACAAAAACTAGATCCAAGCAAATCTGCAGTTGGACAGTCCCTCTTTGTTCTTTGATAAGTGATCCTGTAGTCAGCCCCTCCCCCCTCCACTACTGGTGTCTCTCGGCTCCCTGCTCCCAGTCTTTGCAAAGTGCACTCACTAGAGCCCTCTCCAAGGCTTCTCGCGGATTGAGCATGTCCATAGATCAATGGGAGCTATTATGCTAAGGGTATTTATTATTCAAAGAGAAATGAAGCAGGCATGTTTTCTTGCCGCTCTGGGAGTTCTCTCTGCTTACTGTAAGCCTGGATTTGCGTCTCACGCCGCATTACCAAAATCAAGAATAATCTTAAACAAGCAGATAAGATTCTGGCTCCAGGCCCCATTCCTTATTGATTTTGCTTCAGGACTGTCATCTTAGGTTCGTTAGGTTGGAAACTAAGCACTGGATAATGGGGTAGGAAAGTGAGTGCTAAGAGAATTCATAAATTATATATCTTACAAATATTCCATTTTATTCCCTGTACCAAAAAAAAAATAGTTTTTATAACACATGTTAAACTTTGTAACACAAAACTCAAGTCCACTGAACATTTTTAAAATGTATCCTGGTCAAAAAGGCAATTCCGTGCTGATTTTATCTCACCATGCCTCTGCAGGGTGAACTCTGTTGCAACATGGTGTTTGGGATGGAAATAAGTGCTTTGTTCCCTTGGTTTGAACTCCCAGATTAGCAAGTGTCCGGTCCTTATGTTACAAGTTACCTTGCCATTGGCTCACAGATGTCTACCAACCCCGGCTGGGTTTAATAAAAATAGGATTCTCCTTACCCCGAGATAGTGGCCGTCGATGAACACCACAGGGAGGGAAGGAGCTTCGGACACCCGGCGGCAGCGTTCATCCAGCTCTTTTCCATAGTCTCCGTTCAGAGCTATGTTCTTCTCTTCGAATTTCACTCGGTGGTTTTGGAAGATCTTTCTAACCAGTTCACATCTTTCAAAGGTTGTCCGTACCACACGAAGGCAAGTGGTATAAATCACCACCCGGTCAAATTCTAGTTCAGTGGATGGTTGCTGAAGGGAAAACATTGGAGTGTGAATATGTTTGCATTTACTTTCTTATTGTGGTTTATTTTAAGACAATTAACACATTTTAGCACGTGCCTTACACACTAAAGGCATGCCACAAAAGTTTAACGAGTACTGT
The DNA here is from genome assembly GCF_019186645.2 of Phyllostomus hastatus. Taxonomy (NCBI): domain Eukaryota; kingdom Metazoa; phylum Chordata; class Mammalia; order Chiroptera; family Phyllostomidae; genus Phyllostomus; species Phyllostomus hastatus. The sequence goes on along the minus strand of NW_025333709.1, from coordinate 26,462,015 downwards.
ACTTGTCACTTCTCAGATGAGACTATTTAAGTTAGAACATGTCATCAACAGAGGGATAGCAATCAACATAATTTAAAGGACATAATTTAATTGACAGCATTCTTTCTGTTCACAGTGGTACACCCAGTAGTGGCATATCTTCAAACTGCTGATGTGTCACTTGGCATGCCATGTGTCGAAATAAGGAAGAGTACAATTATTTTTCTCCTGTCTTGGACACATTGTTCACTCACTATATTTGCCTCTTTTAAAAAAATTTTTTATACCCAAAGCAGCATTTATTTACCCAATGGATTCGAAAACATGTCATTTAGAAGTCTGGTAATTTCAGTAATTACCCATCTTGATTGACATGGGCTGAGAGATATGGCGCTGTCAGGATACACAAGGGCAGTAGCCAAAGTGTTACAAAAAACCTATGAATCTTAAACAATCACAACAACAACAAAAATTATAAGTATCCAAACTTTAGATGCATTGCATTGAAAATAAGGTTTGTGCACATCCTAATTTAAGGAGGCAAAACAAGGCACTACTGACACCTCACATTAGCAGCTTACAGTTTTTCCTTAGGGGTATATATCTGCCTCTTCAACCCGAAGTGAAATATGGAACAAAATAGTCAAGGCAATGGTTAACCATGAAAAAATTCTTTTACTTGTCAATTTACCAAATTTCAGAGTCTTTTGAGCCACAATTTCCTGGGAATAACGAGACCTGTGTCCCAGGATTGTTCTGAGGTTTAAGTAGCACAACATGTGAGCATGAGCTCTGTTGAGGCACAGGGCTCTGCTGTGCAGCCAGGGGCTCTGCTACAGAGAATGCAAGACTGAGTGACTCTGGGAAAGCATGGAGACCAGCAGCAAAGGGGGCGGTGGGTCAAAGCCAGGCCTGAAAACAGTGGAGGCAACTCTCAAACAAAGCTACAGAAGCCCTAGGGGAGAATCATTTTTTTTCTGCATTTCCTGCTACATCAGAAAGCAGTGACTGCATTCCTGGGAGAGCCACCTAACACTGCTCACACCACACGGGGTCTGTTCTGGTATCAGGAAAGACCACTCCCCCCTTATTATAGTTCTACTTGCAGGAGACTGAACACAGTGTAGCCATACCAAGATACAAGGGACACGTGGGACTCCACAGAGCCACAGTTGTTGAAACACAACCACACAATTACCCACTCCAACCAGCTACAACTGTAATCAGAAAGTAGGGTTACTAACTCCACCACTTTGTGTTCACAGAAATCGGAGAACTCTGCCAGATGCATACGTGCAGGTCGTCCTGAAAAGATCCCAAATCTCGAAAATGGCAATGTCATATTCTTCACCTCACGGAAAGAGAGGGCAGTTTTCTTTTGTGATGCAAAGTTTGTTCGAGTTGTAGGAATCATTCCTTCCCTCAATAGTGTTTAAATGCTAAATTGAAACCAACTTAGCAGGGCCAAGCAGGACTCATAAATTCTCGACAGGTCGGGACTGAGAGAGATATTAGTGAGAGGCAGGCAGAGTGTCATACGAGAGAGAAAACCCTTTCTTAGCTCCAGGCACGCTTCAGGCTTGAAGGCATGTTGCTCAGTGTTGTCAGACATGCTTATTTTAAACGGAAGCTTGAAATATGGATTGTTACAGAAAACGTGCTGCTCTCTAAATTTTGGCACCTCATTAAAACTTGAGACCATGTGGACCTATAGATTGAAGGCTGGATTTGCCCTATAGCTGCTAATACATTAACCCTGGGGTAGAAACAGCATCTGATATGCTTGGGCTCTGCCACTGGCCATCTGTGTGTCTTTTTGATGCCAATAAACTAATAAGCCTTAGTCTTTTAATCTGTACAATGTGATATCAGTAACAGCTACTTAACAGCTTTGCCCAGAAGATAAAGTAAGCAAGAATATGAAAACAATGACTATGCGGTTTCCAACAGTGCTCTGCCAAGTACAGAAATATTACACTCCACATCAAGAAATTTCTAAGAGTAAACACACACAAATAAGTCAGTGGAAAGAAGCAGGGTAATAAATGTGAAGGAAAGGGGATTGTTACTGTGCTTTAGATTAAGAAGCATTGATCTTCAGAGGAAGCAACCAAATGCCCAAGAGCCTATAGCTCCTCTTCATGTTCATGATTACGGGCCAGTCTGGAACCAGGGCACTGGCTACAAATGTTGCAGCTTTTAGAAGAGCCCCAAAGTTCTCTCACCAGCTATAGTGAGACCAACTATATTGGACCAACTATTCACTGTTCTTCTGGCTGTAAAGACTACATTTAACTGCATGTAGTCCTACCAAAATGTTCTACTTTTTTCAATAGCTACATGTACTGTTAAAAATATTTGATAAGAAATGCATTTGCCCCATGTGTACAAGTGGGGGAGTTGAAGATCGAACCTCTCTGTTGCCACATTAAGCAACTCACATGGGATTCTCTCGACTCACACAGCAATGCCAGGTACTGCTTTTCTGTGCGTCTCAAGAGTCATGCACTTAAAAACTAGTATTAAGATAAACCCCTGTCAGATGGTCACATTGGATGCTGTCTACTGCAAAGGATAACAAATATATCCCTTTATCTACTGCTGAGGGTGAGCTTTGCCTGGAATCAGTGGGTCTCCAAGAATGTTAGATTATTAGAATAACGGGGAGCTTTTACAAAGCCCCAGGCACACACCAGCTAAGTCAGAATCACTAGAGGTGGAGCCTTAGAGGGAATTTGTTTAAAGCTCTTACGCTGATTCTAATGGGAAACCAAGTTCTAGAGAAGAGGTGTCAACCTCATTTTCACCGGGGGCCACATCAGCCTTGAAGTCACCCTCAAAGGGCCGAATGTAATTTTAGGACTGTGTAGATGTAATTGCTCCTTAACTGTTAAGGAATTGAAATTACATTCAGCCCTTTGAAGGCAACCTTGAGGCTGATGAAACCCCGGTGAAAATTAGTTTGACACCCCTGTTAGAACCAGTAACATACTAGCTGGAAATCCAGAATCATAGGCCTCATCCCAAAGCTACTGGTTCAGATGTGCATTTTAACCAGTGTTCTGGGAAATCTGGAGCGCATTACATTTTGAGGAGCCCCACTGCAATCACATTGGCAGCTTGGCTTGATGGCGAATCTGAGGTCATGTCCCCTTAAAATAACTGCTAGTCATTCGTTTAATTATTAGAATAATTTACGTGACAAATATGGTGCTAGGCACTAGATATATAATGATGACAAAACAGTATCATGCCCCAACCACATAGAGCTCATCGTTTGAAGTAATTAAAAAAAGTTACATAAATAAATGTAGAATTACAAACTGTTAAGCATTGTTTAGAAAACGCACAAAATGCTAAGAGAAACTATTACAGGAGTGCCTTCTCTTGTCTTCCTGATATTTGAGTTCTGACTGGAAGTACAAGGAGTTAACTGAGAAACTAACTAGATGGAGAGCATGAGGGAAAGTACTGTATATAAGTGCAAAGATCTTGAGATGGGAGGAAGATGGCATGGCGAGACTCTCAAAGAAGGTCTCTTGCTGAAATGCAAAGCGATAGGATTATAATGGCACCAAATGACTCTGGACAGGATCAATATGTGTCGTACTTTACAGCCACTTTAAAGATCCAGGACCCTTAACCCAAGGGCAGCGAGAAATCCCTGAAGGTTTTTAAGGAGGATGGGAATGATTTACATTTCTAAAAGGTGAGTGAAGCAGAGCCAGAGTGGATAGTTGCATGAGACATGCACGGAACGAACCTGGGCAGTGCTGTTAGTACCAAAGTCTAAATGAATTAAGTCTTCAGAGTTGTATGGTCCTCATCTTGAGCAATCTCAGTCTCTGTCCCAGTTGCCTTGGTCTCAGAACTGAGATTGAACACAGGGTATATTCAGGGTAGGAAATATGGATACCTATTAAAATAGGCTATTAAGTAAAATATTCTAAAGAAATCTTATTGTACAATTTTTGGTGTGACTGGGAAATAGATCTTCTTAAAAGTAGAGAGAGGTATGTTGAATGATCTCACAAGGTCTTTTCCAGCTTTATAATATAAATTTTAAATGATATTGTCTTTGACCTTAAAAAAATCTTCTACATTTGTTTCATTCTCTTTCCTTCAACAGATTTGGCAAAGCATCTGCTTAAAATCTAAAAATAGCCTCGCAGTGGTTAGCTGTCCCTCTGCTCCCTTCCGGAGGGTTACCATGGGAATAGAGTAATGAGGGATGCAGGCATCTGAGACGGCCCTGAGAAGCCTTTGGGATTTGCAGCCTGCTTGTTGAGAACTGACCTAGATGTTAATGAAGTCAAGACATTTCTTCCTTTCCATTGATTAAAAAGATGAATCTTTGTGCCCATTGGATACTGGAAATATCAGAGGGAACACTTTATCAAGCATGTAATTATCTAACCATTATGCCATACAACAGAAACAAATACAAAATAATATTCAATGCAACCTGTAATTTTTAAATTTTTAAGAAAAAAATTGTGAAAGGATGAATCTTGGGGGTGCCCTGAGGCCTCACAACAACCTGCAGCAAATGTAGACCTGCAGGCAAGAGATGGAAATTGCTGGGAATGAGACTGAGAGGTTACTAAATAGCCAACATATGTCCATAGCCTGTACTAGTCCCTGTGCAGAGCAAGTGCTTTAGTCACTTAGTCATCTTGGGACAATTTTGGAGTCCCTACACCCAATGGAACTCAGGACAAGAACTAGACCCTACCCCACCTCATCAGAGGATCAGCCTGGAGCGGACCCAGCTCCCCAGGCTAGAGCAAGGACAGTGGGTTATTTCCACTTGACCCTTTGCCTGCCCAGCCTGGCCGAGGTTGAAAAGGCCTCCTGAAATAGGCCCCCTGGTCTTATCGCAGTGTGCCCCTCAATCAGCAAGACACTAGAGGCCTCCAGGCAACTTTAGGGATTCAGGTCTTAAATTAAAAAAATGTTTAAAGTAATTTTTTAAAATTTAATCTTTATTATATATTTTTCCTTTACCATGTAATCCCCTTATATCCCCCTGCCCCCAGCAATCACCACACTATTGTCCATGTCCATAGATCCTTTTTCATTTTTTGCTATATATACAAGGGGGGATCCAAAAGAACAGAATTTATTTATAAAAATTGTGTATTTATTTTTATATGTTTAAACTTCAAAAAGCACTCTCCATGTGATGCAATACACCTATCAAGAACTTTTTCTCACTGCTTAACACAGTTTTTAAAGGTTTTTGATGCCTCTTAGTGCTTCTGCTGTGTTTTGTTTCAGCTTTTCCACATTTTCAAAACGTTTCCATGCAAGGACTATTTTCATCCAGAGAAACAAAAAAGAAAGTTGCTCAAGGTGAGATCAAGTAAACAGGAACGGTGGGGCTTGGGGGTCATGCTGTTTTGGGTCAAAAACTACGGAACACTCAGTGTGGTGTGGGCAGGTACACTTGTAAATTGTCCATCATAAAATGGACAAACACCTTCAAAGAGTCTTCAAAAAAATTTACTGAAGCCAAACACAGCCTCTCACAACAATGCCAGCTGGTACACTGATACAGACGGTTTCCTAGAACACTCACCTAGTGGAGAAACCTGCACTACAAGGGGCCTGTCCCCAGCATATAATTACTGTTTTGGGGGTACATCCATATATATTATGGAATGCTTCTTAATGTTGAACTAAAATAAAAACCTCCCGTCCATCTTGCTCTCAAATCACCTCTTGATCTCCATTCTTGCTCTTAACTAACATGATTCAAAACCCACTTTATCCACAGGAGGTCCCTCTCTGAGTCTCTTTCCTGGATCTGCTTCCATTCTAACACTACTCCCTACTCAGCTCTGAAGGCAAATAACAATCTACACCATATCCCCTCCCTACACTTCAACCACACACAAGACAAAACAAAACACCCTGGGAACTTCTCCATGTCCCTCTGTAAGGCACAGATTATTAAAATAACTATAATAACTATTATTCATTGTATGACTCTTGCATATTTATATATTTATATGTAGTTTTAGGAACTACAAAGGGGATGTTACGTGTCCAATTTCCATTGATCATAAGAGATGAAGCTTATTATGAAAATTCCACACGTGAGGAAACTGAAGCTTGAAAATAAACTTAAGGTGTCCAGATAGCTCAGAGGGAAAAGGAGCAGAACCAGAGTTTTAACCTGGGTCTACTTCCTCTAGGTCCTTGCTCTTGCTGTGGGAAGATACACCACACATCCCTCTTAAATGCAACCCCCAGAGGGGCATATGATTCTAGAAATGAGTTGTGGTGGTACACGAAGGAACCGTCACAGGGACAGTCCCTGAAATTCACATTGCCCAGCCCCCCACTTCGTGCTAATGTCTCTGCCTGGGTGTCACCCTCTGACATAACTTCCCTCAACATCCTATGGGAAATAAGCCATCTATCCTCTGACCCATTTCTGTCCCTTAAAGTACCTAGTATTGCTGGACATTACATTGTATATATTTATTGGTTTACTGTCAAGCTCCACACATAAAATATAAGCCCATGAAGCAGGGACTTAGTTTTATTCACAAGAACTAAGAACCTAGGAAATTACCTGGCACATAGTACATGCTCATTAAGTATCTTCTGGCTTCTTCTCCACACCTTGGTTTGAATCTGCCTCTTAGTAACTGGATAACTTGGACCATTTACTTAATCTCTTTATATCTGAGTTTTCTTATCTGAAAAATAGGCACACTAATGCTTATTCCATGGAGATTTGTAGGGATTAAGTGATTTCATGAATAGAAAAATGTTGTCATGAAGCCTGATGCATAATAAACACTGAGTAAAATGGCATCTTTTTAATTATTAATATCATTATTATAAAGTGTCACTGACACACACCAGCACTATCATCACTAACTATCAGTATAACCAACAAGTCCAAATTCACGTGTCATAAGCCTCATGAGCTCGAATGGCAAGGGTTGCTTTCACAATTATACAATGATCAAAAAATAACTCTCTTTAATGAATTAAATCACCACTTACATTGTTTCCATGTGCCATCAGTTCTGACTGAAAGCAATACAGTGGAGTGTACATATCAGACATGACAAAGTCCCTCCTGTCCTAAATTCAGAACCCTTCACTTCTTGCTGGCACCGAGATGTGCATGAGCAATTTGTGCAAATAAGTAAAAGATTTTTATTTGCATCATTTTCCAAAACCATATAAATAAATGAATTTCAATTATTTCCTCAGGAATTTTCTATGTGTCCAAATCTATTACTGAATTGGCCTAGACATTAATTGAAAAGTCAGTGAACCTAATGAATCTCCATACCCCCCTCCCCAAAAAATGCTGATTTAACAGTACATCAGAGTTATGGAAATAAAGGTGCCCTTACACCCCACCATGGAGATCTTGGACAAGGGTCACAGTTCTGCCAATTTAGCAATGATCAAGCACAGGAAGGCTTCCTTGAAGGTCTAGATTGTGTCTTCTCTTGAACAAGCAGAAAATCTGACGACTCTGGAGTATTGTTTCATTCCTGCGCAAAAACAACAGCTGCGCTGGGCGGCAGCCACCCCAGTGAGTGGCACATGTCTCTGATGCCACATCTCCTCATGTCGTGACAGTGTTTGCATTGACGTTGCCCATATTCCTCCTTGAGAACTGAATATGTGGCATCACAGCTAGTCTAATGCATCGGCTTACACACTTTGTATGGGGAGAAACTGAGACTCGCAGTTTAATTATCTGAATCAAACTTTATTTGGAATAAGCAACGTGTTGCAGTGGAAGAAAACCAATTCTGAGCCAATGCTCTTGGATTTAGCTCCTCAAACTGGGGAAATCAGCTTACACATCCAGGGCTTTCTTTTCCGCAGTGTGGGAGTTGTAGCATCACATGGGAAATGCACCTAAAGACACATTGTAAATTATAAAATTTTACAGTCATGCCAGCTCAAAGCCACACAGCTGGGAGAAGAGAAACTATGATCTGATGGAAACCAACTTCCTACCAAACAAAAGCATCTCTGTTCCAGCAGGAATACTTTGGTTGCTATAGAAATTGTTACAAACATTATTTATTGGCATTTGAGATTCTGCTCATCGTGGCAGATAAAAGTGACATCAAAACAAACACCCAAATCACCATAATTAGAAGCACCCAACCCCAAAGTGATGCGCTTACAGCAAGAGAGAGAACTAGGCAGCAAATGAATCAGGGATAGTCTGTGAATCGAGACACTGAAAAATTATTTTTCCCTCTCTTCCTATGAAAGATTCAGGCTACAAAACCAAAAGAAATGGAACTAAAACTTTAAAAAGTGGCTTCAGGGTAATAAATGCTTAGACAGCCCTTCCTTGGCCATGTTCATAACATCCTACACCCCTTCTTTCCAAAAACCCTGGTACTCTTTCTGAAAGCTGTTTGCTTCCTTCAACTCTTCCAAATATATACATATCATGAATAAAAATCAAACAATAAAAGATTAAAATCATCCTTGATTTTCTAGATCAAAGAAAATGCCTGAATAATCAGTTTGATATAGTTAGCCTTTTTGAGTGGGTTTGCATGGGATAAGGACCTACTTTAGAGGTGGAAATACCTGCATCTCATCTCAGCTTGATGCTTTCATAAATGCCAGTATATGGAGGAGGCATGACCTCAGTCTCTGTGGAATTCCCAGAATAGACTGAAGACGGAGAGCAACAGAGCGGGTGGAAACCGAGAAGCTGAGAAGACTGGACCCGCCTCAGGCAAATCCCTCATTTCTGCCTCCTCCTCACGCTTACAGGTGTCCTTCTGACTATATGATTGCTGTGGTCCCAATCTCACCTAGATATGCTCTTCTCCGGATTCGAAACACTGTATTCAGGGGAAGAAAAATCCTTTTATGAGCACTGACTCCTTTAATTCTATAAGGCAGGAGACACTATCATTATCCTAACTTTTCACGTGAGGAAACGAAAGCACGGAGAAGTGTTTGACAAGCCTAGAGTCAGACACCTGGCAAATAATGGCACTAGTATTCTATCTAAGTAAATCACAGAATTAACTCTTTATACGACCCTGTTGGTCACGTACTAACTCTCCATGAGTCCAGCTATATCCCATCTCAACTGATATGGAACAAGAAGTTAGAGGGATATATACCAAATTTATGAGTCTTCAAGTTTTATAAATATACAGGGGTTTTAGAGAGTGTATTGGTTTCCCAGAGCTGCTATAACCAATTACCACACTCAGTGGCTTAAAACAACACTATCGCAAAATTCTAGAGGTTAGAAGTTCCAAATGGGTTTCCCTGGGCAGAAATTAAGGTGTTGGCAGGACCATGCATGCCACCTTCAAGGGCTCGAGGAGAGTCCCCCTTGCCTTGTCTTTCCCAGCTTCTAGAAATTGCCTGCATTCTTTGCAGAGCAGACCCTCCCTCCACTTTCAAAGTGTACAGTAACAACCTCTGCTTCCACCACCACATCCCCTCTCTGACTCTGACCTTCACGCTTCTGTCTTATAAGAACCCTTGTGACTACACTGGGTCCATCAATAATCCAGGGTAATTTTTCCATCTCAATATCCCTAATGTAATTACATCTGCACAGTCCCTTTTGCTGTAAGATAACATTCATTCACAGGTTCCAGGAGTTGGAACATGGACATTTTTGGTGGTAGGGGGATGACTGTATTATTCAGCCTATGATAGATAGATAGATAGATAGATAGATAGATAATAGATAGATAGAAAGATAGATAGATTTTAAAGGTACTGTATCCTAGGTACAGACATAAAATATATACAATCTTAAAATAGAACAGAAACTTGGAGATTACCTAACACAGCTTGAACAAATGTGTGAGATGTCAAGAAAACACTCTGACCTCTGATTATCAGACAAGATCTTCCTTATTGTGTGTATCCACTTGCTTTATACACATCAAATGAGGGCAAATTCTAGTAAAGCAGGTACGAAACTCATTGTTCTTTCAAGACCTTTGACAGAAATACTTGTGAGTAGGGCTTATTCTCTGAGTTGCTGCTGAAGACATGAAAGTGTATAAAAAAAGAGGCAAGTGCATTGAAGGAATTCGCCTGCTCTTTATCGGTCTAGTGTGACCACCTCTCTTTTCTCTCCTTTTCTATCTCTTACCTTCCAGTAGGCTTCGCCCCCAATTGTCAAATAAGCCTTAGAAGTTGCTCTTAAAAATACACACTTAGCATGACCAAGTCAGAGAGGTATTTTGTGTTACAAGAAATGGAAAAGACATAGGAAAATGTTTGAAATTTCTGTGTAAAGCCAGAGGTTCAATTTGTCTGTGTGCTCCAGAAAGGAATCTAGCTAATTTTTCACTTCAACTTCAAAGAGAACAAATAACCATAAATCAAAAGAAAGAAAATATTGCCTTCTCATCTCTTCTGAAATTCCCCCAGATTAGGTTGCTTCAATAAAAGAAACTAAATTGTGAGAAATTAAGTCTGCAGAAGCAGATGTAAACAATAATGCTCAAAACCTTAAAAGTTATGTTTTTCAAATACACACTTTATTGTTCAAGATTATTGATGTAATTTTGTAAAGGAAGTTTACCATTTGATTTTGATTGCATATTCAAATCATAAACAAATGCAAGTGTTTTTTTAGATAAGATAGATCACAGTGTTATCAGAATGAAGAAAATAACATTAATTCTGGAAATGTTTTTCACCAGACTATGCTTGCTTTGATAACAGAGCTCCTCACTGGACCTGAGTATTAGATTTTGGAGATTTGGATATTAAGAAAGAGATCTAACTAACTTACTGAACTAAATAATAAGTCTCATTAAGTGGGAGATTTTATCATGAAGGATTTCATTAGTAACACAATCAACACGGGAAATTGAAAAAATATTCATTAATGAATTTTACGTTAGAGGCATTATGTCAGATGAACGCATTTATTGTCTCTATAATCTTCACAACATATAATGCAATAGATACTATCATTCCACTTTCGCTGTCAAAGTAAATGAGTCACAGGGAGACTGTGAACTTGCTCAAGGTCATGAAGTACTAAAAATCTTTTCCTGTTGGTGTATGTAACATCCTTCTTTCCCATATTATCTTTTCTTTGATGTTTACATATCTTGCTAGTCCTTTTCCATGGTCGGCTAGGGTCACTCTTCCCCTAAACATTCTGGTTCCCATGGACTCTCAGGTTGGTCCCCTGGCCACCTCCTCTCTGGATGACCTCATCCACAATTTCAATAGCTAATTAAAGACTAATAAACTCCCACGTACACATCCTCAGCTCAGACTCCACTGCAACAATCCATGGTGGATGTCCAGCTATCTCTGTAGCATCTCCACTTGAGTATACTCTCCAGACCTTAAATTCAGAACGTCTGAGGCTAACTTCATCATTGTCACTAAACCTACTCAACCAGTTGCTTCAACTCTGGGAATGGTCCTGAGCTCCCCAAAACTTTCCCTCACCAATTCCCATGTTCTATCCATCGAGTAGTCCTATCAATTCTTTTTTATGTTTCAAGCCTATCTCCTTCCTTCTGTCCCCACACCTGCCACTTTTATTCAGGCCCCACAGTTTCTTACCCGGGTTACAACAATAGCTCCTTAAATGGCCCCCATGCCCCTAATGTAGGCCCTTTCTATCCTTTCTCCAGCATGCAGGTAAGAATCTGGTCATGTCACTTCTTTTTTTTCCATAAAATCTTTTTATAAAGATTTTAATTTCCATACTAAGAGTACAACAGAGTATGCAAATCAGTGTCTCCCAATGACATCACTTTTATTCTGCTAAATTGAGAGGAAGATAAAGTGTATTCTCTAGACCAGCATGTCACTTCTTGACATAAAATAATAAGAAAAAACAATTGCTTCCCATAACTTTCAGAATAAATGTCCAAATACTTACCCATACAGCCCTCTGTGTTGTGGCTCTTTCTTCCCCAGCCTGTTTCCCACAGCTTTCCTTAACATACACTGATTATTTGATCGATATGTATAAGTTCCAACTGCATGCTAACTTCTCCAGACACACCAAACATGTTCTCCAAAACATGTCGTGCCCTTCAGCATCTCTGACTTTCTCCCATGTAGTCCTTGTGCCTGGAATACACTTTCCTCCATTGTTCATTCTTCCTTCTCAGCTGACACAATTCAAGTCAAGTGGTGCCTCTTAGGGAGTCTCTCCCAGCCCTCTCTACAATGGGATGTGTGCTGCCCATCTTCTGTACCCCAGCGCTCACTCTGCACCCCCTCTCCTCCTATGAACTTCCTGAGATCAAAGGGTCTGGGTTACTTAATGTTGTGTCCCCCACACTTAATGGAATGTCTGGAGCATAATCAAAGGCACTAAACACGTGTTTGTTGAATGAATAATAAACCAAAATTTAAACTTAAGATTCTGAGATCTTAAAGGTTAGATACTTTCCACAGTAATATAATATCACAAGGAGGAAATCAAAAACGAAAAAAGAAAAAGAAAAATCTCCTAAGTGATGTTTTTAATCCAAAATAAGCAAACCAACAAAATGTCACTAGTTTATCATCAAACTGTCACTTAAGAAACCATTTACACTGGATATTTTTGCTGTGTCATTAACAAATTCTTTACATAACAATAATGACTAATTTACTCTTAGCAAAATACCCAAGGTGCAAATGTAGGCTACTGCTGTCGCTCAGCCATTCCGTGGGCATATAGAATTCTGAATGGGATAAGTCTGTGGCAGTTGTCACTGATTCGAACTGAAACCACCTCTCCAGGCCAAAGGCTGCAGGTTGAGTGCTATACAGCAGCCAACAGGATGCACTCAAACAATCACCAAGAGGAACCTCACTTCTCCTCATTTTATCATTTTTAATAACAGATGAAAGAGATAAAGAGTTAACATTTACAGTTAAAATGAAAAACGTCATTTTATTCAAGTATGTGATGATTTCACAAACACTGGGAATAAGTCTGAAGTGGCACTCTAAAATATGCATTTGTGAAATGGGAGGTGAAATTCAGAGCTGGCTAGTGACCTCTAAAACAAATTGGAGAGCATCGTAATTCTCCTTCACTCACATCTCCTTTATCAGGATGTGGCTAAATGCTCGTGCAGATGTTAGCCATGCCTGAGGGAAGCCTGCTGGCCTTCCCACTGTTCTCCTGGTAGCACCTGCTGAAATGGTATGTAAAGTCCATTAGAAAACAACCACCCTCTGAACTGCATGGCACAGTCACAACCTCAGCCAGCTCTGGGAAAGAGAAGGTTTCCCCTGGTTCCCAGGCTAGGACAATCTAAGCATAGAGGATGCCAGACATGGTGTTTCCACCATCCCAAAACCTGGAAAGGGAGAGAAGGAGGAAGGAAGCAGAAATGAGAGAAGGGGTCTCCAAGGTAGTTCCACTTTCGTTTTTATCTCCATCCCTGCCATGATCGTGGTTTATTTACATGTGTCAACAAGTAAATTCCTCTTTCTGTGTTTTTGTTTGTTAGTTTGTTTGTTTGTCTGCTTGAGTTGGTCTCCTTTCTGTCATGACCAAGCAAAGGTGCTGCTACAGTTCCCAGAACTTCAGGAGATTCATTAAATTTTATTGATTACATTTTTTGCTTTCCAGAAGTAACTGTTTGCAGGGGGAAACCAGCCTTTTAAACAGTTTTCATATGCTTGGGACATAATTGATTTCTATGCTCTTGTATCACCCAGGCTTGAATACAATAGACTTCAGGAATGCCTGCTGATCTGCCTGTTGACTACACGGCCAGAAGAATTCTGAAGTTCAGGGTATGAAACCTGAGTGGTGGATCCCATCTCTACTACTCTATAGCAAAATAACCTATAATAAACCTACCCCACACTAATAAAATAGGTAAAATCCTCTAGTGCCTTGTCAAGGGGCTCTTATAAGGATACAGTAAAGTGGGTGATGTGCTTGTATTTTGTACAACCATGAGTAAGTTACTGCTACTGATTGCTCATATTCCTGAAGGTTTAACCTTTGAACCTTTGATATCATCTATATAAATTCCCTCTCATAAAGACTAATCTATCTGATTGTCTTCAACTACCACTTTCCTGCTCCTGGCTCCCAGCTTAGTACTTACTTTCCTTTCTTCTCACTGGAGCTATAGTCTCATAGCTATTTCCTTTTTAAAATCCTGACATAACTTCAAACTCAGCAAGTCTAAAATCAGACTTTCCCCAAATCCATGTTCTCTCTCATCACCCCTCTCTGGCTGGGGTCTGCCCATCCTCTACTGGAGTCTCCTTCCATTCATTCCTCTCTGTCAATCCAACCCAATAGTAAAATAGTTTCTATTGGGGGGGTATCCCTGTAAGTTTTCTCTCATACTGTATTGCTCTCGTCTCACTGCCCCCATGCAATGCTAAACTATCATCATCGTAGATTACTGTGTCCTAAATCACCTAATTTGATTTTCTCCCCACTATCAATGTCAGAATGATCTTCTTCAAATCTTTCTCCCTGTAACTCATTGATAAAAATACAAATTTATATATATGCATTGCAACTCTGCAATGTAAATGCTTTTATTTGGTTTTTTTAGAAAGATGTGGACATTGAGACTGAGAGATATGAAATGATTTGCCCTAGGTCACACAGCTATGAATGTGGAAAAGCAGAATTGAACCATAGTAGTCCTCCTCCCTAACCAATAATGCTATGCTTTCCACTAACGTATCCTATCCCAGTCCTTCTGTCAAGGGCTGTGTGGCTTCCTTTTGCTCACAAGCATCTTCTTATTTGTCCCTTAGCCTTCAGTCTTGGCCTTCTTATGTCATGTATCAATGGCATTATGTATGCCAAGGAGATTGTGAGAAGGTAAGGTTCAGGTCTTCAAGTCTTTCATCTTTTTTATTATTGTTTACTCTTAAAATAAAGCCGAGCATAGGGAGGAGAGAAGGAGAGAGGAAGGGAGGGAGGGAAAGAACAAAAACGATGTCAATTTTCTAACATTCTTAAAGGAGACAAGATGCATTATCATCATTTCTCAAAGCGTGGTCTACAGGTCACCTTCAGCAAATCTCCAGGGTGAGGGTCCCAGGCACCAGCGCCACTGATCCTGGTGCAAAAACTCTGCCCTACAGGAAGAGCCCAGAGTGATTCTTACCCCCACCACAGAATGCACATCACTGAAACCTAGAGTCTCTCAACATTCTTGCCAGCAAAAAAAAGAGTTTTTAAATAGCATATTCAATTTATTCCCTGCAAAGAGTAAACACTTTATAGGAAGTTCACCTAATTCCAATGACTGTCAACAGATGAGACTATCACATTTTTCTCATTTTCTCATTCTCACTGAGAGAAGGTTTCTAATTAAAACCTCCCACTGATCTAACAATGAGTCAGGTTCAGGTACCTACACTGTCTTACTTCCTTTCTTGATTTTGTAAAGGAAATGTGACGAAAAGTAAAGTGAAACCTTACACAAAAATCCAATTCATCACTAAAACACTCATCTCATTTTAAATAAACCTCAACTTCCTCATTTTTCTACTTATATATGCTTCACGTTGCATCCATTTTACTAGATCTAGTGTATTCAAAATAAATCACATCATTTTTCTTCCTCTTACATTTTAGAGAAATGACTTCATTATTGTTCCCATGCCCACGACCCTATTTTGATGCTCTCATCCCTCACAAATTATTTTAGCTTCAGTCTCTCTTTTAAAGACAGCACAAGAACATGCTGTCAGTAGAACACCTCATGGGCAGATTTTGAAACGACGTGCTCAAGTTGCTATTTTCGTTTGGGAATACAACCAGTTACTAAGGCTGGGGGAAGCCTCCTGATGGTGTAATCTATGACCCATCTATGACCCATCTATGTAATTTCAAAAAGGGGGTGGGGGTCTTGCCACATACCTTAAGTCTATTTTGTTTTTTGCTTTTCAATAGCGAGGATAATTTTGTCCTCAAGAATTTACACTCTCCCCATAGACACGTATCACAAGGTGGTCAATTTTCAGCCCTTCCATCTAGCTGTCACTAAAGAAAGACTCGATCTTAGCAATTCCAACTAAAACAGACATTGCAATGTAATGGGAGATAACACTGGCTTAGGAATCAAGTCCAGGATCTTATTTGCAGCTTGGTCACAACCATGGGCCTTTTCTCTAATCCCTCCGGAATTCATTTGCTTCTCTATGAAATGAGAAGAATAGACTAGATCAAGGGCTACACATGTAAAGCTTTCTTTAAAAAGCTAAGCCATAGAGCAAATGTGGCAAGCAAAGTGATCACATAAGACAACCAGGAGCAGTGGGAATTACAAGGAACTGGATTTTTATGTCCTCTCACAAAGCATTCCAATTAAAAATAATTTTAAAACATCGTGTTAGCCAAACCTCTGGAAGTCCAACTCAGCTCACACACCACTTAAAATCTCTAAACTAGAGAGTTTTTAAAGCACCTTCCAGCTTTAACCATATAGGATTCTAAAATTGCCAGTAATAATAACTTAAACCACCTTATAACATAGATAATAATGTGAACATTTATATGTTGATTTTTATATACCAAGCTCTTGGCTGAAGACTTTACTTATATAAGTAACTCATTTTAATACTCATAATGATTCAGTAAAGTAGGTGTATTGTTACAGTCCTTTTCCAGAGGAGAAACTTGAGGCCCAGAGAGTTTAAATAACTTGTCCATGCTAATCCACTTAAATGTTTTTATACATAAAAATCATCATTTCAAATAAATAAGCTCTCTACCATAACAGATTAAACATTTTGGCCACACATTTACCATTTCATTCAGTGATTAGGTATAGATATAAAATCTCCCTGGTGATAGTTTGGAAATTTTGTCAATAGGATCTTTCTCAGATTTACCATTATGTAAAGAACCTACCATATGTTTGACAATCCTACACATTGACAGAGACCTTATTGGCCTTCATATAAGATGTTACTATGTGAAACCACAAATCTTTAATTGATCATTAGCATCACCTATATTAAACTCTGTATTTATTCCTTATAATTTCCTAACAAACAATGAAAAAAAAAGAATGGTAAAGCATTATCAATAGAGCAAGGCAAGCTAAAACAATTTCATAATTGACTAAATATTCTGCTTACAAACATTAATCAAGAGATTTAATAAATGATAAAAGTAATATTCAAAAGTTAGGAAATGTTTTATATTGCAACATTATTTAATGTTCCACTAACTAAACATTAGCAATGTTTAATGTTATTAAAAGTTAGTGTCCCAGGTTCGATTCCCAGCCAGGGTACCTGCCTGGGTTGCAGGCCATAACCCCCAGCAACCGCACATTGATGTTTCTCTCTCTCTCTCTCTATCTCCCTCCCTCCCCTTTCTAAAATAAATAATAAAAATAAAATCTTTAAAAAAATAATAAATAATCCATTATATTTTTATGTCCCTATATCACTGAAATAGCATTGTGCGCTTGGAGGACTAACAGTTATTAGAAGCTAGAGAGTGAAAATAAGAGTAACTTTTCATTAAAAGTGAATTGTCTAAATTATTGATAATTTTTGAAATTGAAGAAAAGGTATTTTGTCAAAGTCATTGAAAGGTAATATAGTCATAGTTAGAGATAGAATAGTCATAATTAGAATAGTAAGACTAAAAGGGATTTCTAGAAAACAGTGCATAGTGTTCTTTAATCCATTTATTGAACTATACTGCAATTGCAATCAGATCATAGAAATTGACAATCATTTTAATTCAAAGTACCTAATGAGTCAATCACTAAAATGTAATAGTTTAGATTTCTGGTTTCAGCCCCAACATGTAAAAAGCTTAGAAGTGGTCAATTCCATCCTTACAACAAGAAAAGCTGAAGAAAACTAACATCAGTGACTTTTCTTGGTCAAACCCAGGAGGCAGATGCATTCAGAGACATAACTGAGTTCTGCTCACCCGGCGCTGTGGTCTTTGAAGCTATAAACTGGTGGGACCCTTAAACGGTAATTTGTGTAAACTGCTGGTGCCCACGCATGGCCTAGCATGATAATGTGAAAGTTCAAGGGCCTGCTGTTTTAGGGAAGCTCTTACACTTTCATGAGTTTTACTCTCAGGAATCCCAACAGGTTCTTACAGTGAAGAACCAAGAAAGATGCCCACCGGGCTCTGGCAGGAGCAGGGAAGAGCAACCCTGTGAAATATGCCCCATTCTGTAAGTGTGGGCTGCACATAATGACTTCCTTCCAAAGAGTATAGTCTGGAAATTACATGAAAATCCTGATGAGCACAGCCTCAGCCAGGAGGTCAAGTTTAGATTCAACTTCAGTTAAGTCGGGTTGGTAGTATGCACCCTGACTTTGATGTGATAAAAATGTCTCTTACCCTCTGTGGCCTTCCTCTCCAAAACATATAATCTCAGTCTAATCATGAGAGAAACAGTGAACAAATTCAAACTGAAGGATATCCTTCAAAGTACCTGAGCTATACTCCCCAAAACCATCAAGGTCATCAAAACCAAGGACACTCTGAGAGGTAAATGTAATGTTTTCTCTTACATGGGGTCCTAAAACAGAAAAAGGACATTAAGTTAACACTGAGTAAATCTGAATAAAATGTAGACTTTAATTAATAATAATGTATCAGTATTGGTTCATTAATTGTGACAAATGTACCATACTAATTTTAAGATGTTAATAATAGAGGAAATTGGGTGTGAGGTATATCAAAAACTATTCAAAATAAAACATTTAGTTTAAAAAATAAAAAGCTAATAAACATGAAATAATCTAATACCAGTAATAAAAAGCTTAAAATTAATGTAAAATGTTATCAGTGTGCTATAACTGAGATAATTATTATTTGACATTAAAAAATTGATTTTGTTCTCTCATTAAAGACCAATTTTCAGCTTGGTATGTGGCCTCAGAAAACTAAAAGTTCTAGTCTATTGTAATTTTATTAAAATGATTGTAGAAAGTAAAATTCCAATATGGCAATGCTATTTTCTAATATTTATACTGTTTGACAAAACTAGTTATTTGAAAGAGGGCTACTTCTCATCCTATTTCTCCCTTATTCAAATTAACAAAGGTCAAGACTATATATCCCACTGTTTTTTTCACAATGAAAAAAATATATAATGGGATTTCTTTAATGAAATAGTACATCCCCTCTCAGAAACCATAGTGCACTTTAGCATGAGAGATTGTGAAGTCCTCATGTAAAGAAACTTTGAATGGTAAGTGCACAGTGTTTCACAAAGCACGCATTAACACCTCAAGGAACATCAGACTGCCTAATAATACAGTGCATTGAGATCATTCAGGAAAGATTTCAATCTGAATAATTTAAAATGTCTTCTTAGTCATGCTAGATGCTCCTGCTTAGCACCTGCCTAGCCTTCATACCCCTCTGCCATTGGTCCATCTACCTTTAATCAAGGGTTCAGCCCGCATCTCAGACTCCTTTACAATGAGCCTCTGCTCTTACAAAGCTCCTCCCTCTTCATCTAGAGATTAGTTTCATTTCCAAGGTTTGCTTAAGACTTTGTTCCTGTCAGACTATAGAAAATGCCTCCTTCCTTCCCTCCTCCCAAATTCTACCCACCGTTCGAAGCCCAGCTCAATCACACTTTTGCACGAAGCCTTCTTGAATCTCTCCTGGCCCTAACCATTGCTACCTTCTCTTTCTTCCCTTAGTTCCTACCATCTATGAGGCCACTTATTACACAATGTCCGATTACTTTGCTCAGTATCTCTTAAAATGTGTTCCACAGACCACCCAGCATTTATTTGATTTTGTTTTTCCTAACTATTTCTTAGTACTAGAAACCCACATGCCGTGGTGGAAAAAAATTCAGTTTGCTGTTGTTTGTATATCTCTGAATACATGCATGTGTCTTTTTTAAGGCTATAATTCTTTGAAAGCAAAAATAAGCCTTTCATTTGGTGGCAAGTTACAAAATGCAATGCTAACATTTGGTGTATGGTAAATACTCGTTGCCATGACATGTTCCTGAAGCAGTCGTGTTTCAGGAATTCCAAAATAATCTGCTTATACAAGGAACTTGTTTAAAAATCTTTCTTCCCCCAAGCAGAAGCCAAGAGTGTGGAGTCTGCAATCTCCAACCAAAATTCCAGTGCCAGACTCAGATCCTGGGGAGGAAATGTTATCAACTAAATGTATGATATCTCAGAGACAGGTGTCATTAACCACAAGAATAATCTTTGTCCAGGCTCCTGAGCTTTCTCTGACCTCATTGATGGGGTCTTGCCATCTCCAAGTTCATCCCAGCTCTTAAGTCCTTATTTATATAAGGTCTGTCCAGATGGTATCCAGCCATACAATATGAAAAAATAGAGACCTTTATTGAAGAAGATACAAGTAACATGGTGCATAGGACAATGGTGCCTCAGTCCCCTTCAAAATAGGCACCTTGGGACCTCACACAGTTCTTCCAGTCACCATCAACTGCCCCATCATATTTTTGTGAATCTCATTGACAGTCCAAAAATCTCTTCCCTTTCAAATGTTATTTCAGTTTTTGGAAAAGCCAGAAGTTGCAGGCTGCCAAATCTGGGCTCTAAGGGGGCTGAGTCACAGGGTGACTTGATGTTTCACCAAAAACTACATGAAAACATAATGCATGAGTGGGCATATTGTCATAATGAAGTTACCAATCACCAGTTGCCCATAGCTGTGGCCTTCTGAATCATCCAAATAGTTTCCATGGAGGAAGGCTCAAGCTTAATACAAAATTTGATGCAAATTCATTACTCTGCTTACTCAGTCATTTTTAATGCAATGGCCACAAAGTACACGTGCTTACCCAGTGGCCCCACTGACAAGTATAGTGAAGCCAGTATTGTTCATCCATGCACATTCTAATTCACTCTCCTTGGCTGCCAGGTTACATCAATGTTGTGCAAACCATTCTTATTATATTAACACTGGCTGGACTTTTCCCAGACAGACTACGTACATGGATCTGTACAAGTGACTAGTTTTAGCTATTATGTAGATAGCTCATATTCTTCCAAACTTTATTCAAACAGCAAGTCTAATAGAAACATGAAGAATGATAAGTGAAAGTATTTTGTAAAAAATAATAGAAGTCAAGAAAGAAATAGCTTTATCACACGATAGAGCAAGTGACTAGGAAAATGTGTAGTATCCTGCTAGCAAAAATAAAGGAAAAATTTATTCCTTTGTGGGCAACCTCAAAATCTCTATGGGGGATTAGCATTCTCAAGAAACTGTATAAATTCTAATAGGATGTCAATTACCAAAAGGAAAAAAATAAGAAGTATTGGTAAGGATGTGAACCCCTGGACATCATTAATGGGGACATAAATATAGAGTCATCATGGAAAATAGTATGGCGTTTCCTCAGGAAATTGTTTTAAAAGCTACCATATTATTCAGCTATCCCATTTCTGGGTATATATCCAAAGGACATAAAATAACTACCTCAAAGAAATATATACACTCCCACTGCAGCATTATTCCTAATAGCTGAGTTATGGGAACAAAAAACGTGTCTATTGCCTGATAAGTGAATAAAAAAAAGTGGTGTACATTTACACAATTAAATGTTACTCAGCTACATAAAAAGAAGGAAATCGCCCTGGCTGGTGTAGCTCAGTGGATTGAGCACGGGCTGAGAATCAAAGTGTTGCAGGTTCGATTCCCAGTCAGGGTACATACCTGGGTTGCAGGCCATGACCCCCAGCAACCACATATTGATGTTTCTTTCTCTCTATCTCCCTCCCTTCCTTCTCTAAAAATAAATAAATAAAATCTTAAAAAAATAAAATAAATAAAATAAAAAAAGAAGGAAATCCTGTCATTTGTGAACATGTGTGAAACTGAAGGGCATCATGCAAAATAAATTAAATTAGACACAGAAAGACAAATACTGTATGGTATCACTTACATGTGGACTCTAAAAAAATAAAGTCAAACTCACAGAAACAGATCCTGGAACGATGGTTGCCAGGGATTGGGTAATGGCAGACTGAGGAGATGGTGGTCAAAGGGAAAAACCTTGAGTTTTAAGTATATTAAGTTCTGAGGCTCTAAGGTACAGCATAATGACCCTAGTTATTAATGTCATATCATATAATTCATATTTGCTAACAGTGTAGATATTCAGCATTCTCACACACAAAAAAGTAACTGAGCTGATGGGTGTGTTAATTAACTTAACTGTGGCAATCATTTCACAGTGCATATAAATATAAAATCATCATGTTGTACACTTTAAATACATACAATTTCATTTCTCAATTATACCTCAATAAACTCAGGGGGATCTTCAACCACACTTTCAAAGTTGGGCAATTAAAAACATCTTCAACCACAGGCTTAGCTATCAGCCTCAATTAGAAGATAAACTGCTAGAGATTTCCATGTTAAAAATATCTTCATTTAACAAAGCATCATGGATGGCTTAAAATTTGGCCAAACAACCCAATGTGAAATATGTGTAACATCAGTTTTTAACACTTAAGTTACATAGCACAATAAACTGAAGCCTTAAAATCTAACAGGAAAATCAGCATTACTTTTCAGTCAATGAATTGTTCTCCAAAAGTTAAAAAAAAATCAAATTCACAAAGTCTAGGAATAGCAAATTTCAAAAGCATAAATTGGGTGATACCACCACCTCAACTGTCCATTTATTTAAAAAAATATATTTATTATTTATCTGCTATATACCAGGCATGATTCTGTGAACTGGTGATACTGCAATGAATTTTTTAAAAAGCTAAAAATTAATTTCTATCCCTATGGAGCTGCCATTCTGGTGAACACTTTGAGTATTTTTATCATATTCACCCAGAGCTGAGCTCAAAGAAACTCAAAATGAAGGGAACATCAAAATAAATTTCACTCTCTACTAGAACTCTGTACTTTTTTCTTTCTAGTTTATTTAAACCTAGAATAGAGCAAGTGACATGCTGAATCACTCCCCCCTCCTAAACAGCATTAGCTACCAACTGAGCATCTTTGGGTAAAAAGAGAAGATTAGAACCCATTTGAAAGAAACCTTTTCTCTCAAGGACATTTGAAATGTACAGTCAAAGCAGTTAATCCCATGGCAGCATTTAATGGAGTAATGAATGAGTCACAGTCATCAGAACTTCTCCCACCCAAAGGTATTCTACACTGAAGTTCTTGCTCGTTTATTTCCAGAAGTGTCCAACTCAGCTTCAGGTCTTATCTTTGGAGGTGGCGAAAATGGTTGGTGGGATTAACTGAATCAGCTCTCTCTCAGCACAACCCCTCCACCTCCACTTTTTGCCTCTATCAAAGTCAGCACTTTCTCTCCATCTTGCATTCTCTCTCCACCTCATTAAACTCCCTGCAAACATGGTGGAAGAGCATCAGTCCAAGTGATTCCATTTCAATTATGCCTCTAGAAATGGAATTAGGCTGTAAAGTTTTTAAATGCATAAATTCAGCATTTTTTTGAAGATAGTTATATCTGAAAATGTCATTCTGAGGTTATTAAAGAAATTGCTTAAATAAATTACAATATAATCAAATTGCTGGGAAAAGAATAGGCAATTGAAATTAGAAAAATTCAGTTAATTGGTCTACTGAGATCTATTATTAAAATGAACCTGTAGTTATGGGACTGATACACTTCATAAAATGACCCATTTTTATTTGCTTTTAGAATTGGCTTATTCTGAGGTTTATATATGCCTGAGTAAAACAAACTAGAAGCTTCCATTTTTGCATCTAGAGTTTCCATGTTCTGCTTTCATGAGCAAGTTGCCCTTACTAACATCCTCCCAAATTCCTCCTTGACTCTCTCCCTGCCATCTCTTGCTCTTACTCCTCCAAAACGTGTAACCTCAGTCTTAGTTACAGGGGCATCCAACCTAAACACGGGATCTGTACCTACTTGCCATGTGTTGCGCGTGGGTCACCGGCCAGCAGTGACCACGGAACGCTGTGGATGGCTCGACGATAAACACGCGAGAGAAAACAACACATGCACAGAGACAGACTAGTTTCTGTGGGGAAGTAGGGACGAAATGGCCACCCCCCCCTAGTGGGGAGCGCCCCGATTTACAGTCCATACCTGCTTTTATTGGGCTCATGCTACATAATAATTCAGGTAAAGTACAGTACTCATTAGGGGGAAGTAAGGAACTATAGAAAACAAAGAACTCTGCCCGTCTATTGAGTTGGGGGGTCAAAGAGCTGTAAGACTGAGGAACAAACTAACTTCCTCCTAAGACCCTTCTCATTCAACTGAGAGCATTCTAAACAAAGAAGGTTTCACAGTAATTTACATGTTCTTTCTTAGGCCTGATTACCCTGGGGAATCCGCACTTCTCAGTACCGAGCTGCACCACCCTGTCATTGTTTCAGGCTTAGGTGGAGCAAGGGAACTAGGTAACCAAGAGATAAGGAGATTTTCTCCCAGACGATGAGAACTCAGACTTTGTCAAAGCCGAGGAGCAAGGGTCCATCACCCCCTTTTGCTGCAGCCCCCCAAGTCCTTCTTTTGGGGGCCTCCCAAAGTGATCGTGCCTGGCTTAGGTCGTTCCCCCCATGGGGAATCTTACCCGTCTTTGGCTAACCAACCAAGCTTTTGGGGGTTCAGTTATGAATAAAGCAGCAGAAGCAGCATTCCTGCCAGGAAGATAAGCTTTTGTCTCCTTGCTGGCTTACGGTTCCAAGGGCGTTCCCTTAGCCTTAGCTTAGGCGGGGGTTTCAGCCTCTGATACCAGTCAGGGCGGTTCCCAACAGCCATGTAAAGACTTAAAATGTTAACTATACTCAGACATCTTCCCATTCACTTAGAAACATCTGACACACTTTTGCCTTTCTTGGGGATACTCAGAGCAAACGTATTCATCACCACATGACAAATTGAGCTACAAACAAATCACAGAAAGCAGCTAAGGGTTTCTACTAACAGATGCATATTGTTTCCAGGGCCGTGGTGGAACTTAGACTCTTGAAAAAGCAGACAATGACTTCTCTGACTTCCGTCTATGAAAGGCAATCCTAGTCCTGCCCCCACCTGTGACCCCGCCCCTCATTCTGACTCTCCTTAGCTTTTGGAGATTGTCTTCATAGCATTTACCTCCAAGTGAAGGTGCATTATTTGTGTAGCTCTAAACTCCAGAAAGGCAAGAATTTTATATTGTTCCTGCTATAGACACAGCACCTAAAAACATACCTGGCACATAACTAGGACTCCTTCCCAGATAAGAAAAAAGCTAAAAGAACTCCTCACCACCAAACCAGTTTTGTACAAGAAATATTAAAGGGATTTCCTTAAGAAAAAGAAAACATATGAATGATAAAGTGGCAATAACCACATACCTATTAATAATTACTTCAAATGTAAGTAAATTAAATGCTCCATTAGAAGACACAGGGTGGTTAAATGGGCAGAACCAGAGCCATGCATGTGCTGCCTCTAAGAGACACACCTCAGATCGAAAGACACAAACAGAATGAAGGTAAAGTGATCAGGAAAGGTATTTCATGCAAATGGAAATGACAAAAAAAAGCTGAGATAGCAATACTTACATAAGATAAAATAGACTTTAAAACAAAGGAAGAGACGAAGAAGGACATTTGATGTGCAATAGTCAAGACTTGGAAGCACCCTAAGTGTCCATGGATAGAACATTGTCTAAAGAAGATGTGGTGCCTATATACAATGGAATATTACTCGGCAATTAAAAAAAGAATGAAATCTTAACATTTGCAACAACATCTGTGGACCTAGAGCAGGGGTTCCAAACTCATTTTCACTGGGGGCCACATCAGCCTCAAGGTTGCCTTCAGAGGGCCGAATGTAATGTTAGGACTGTATAAATGTAACTACTCCGTAACAGGTAAGCGAGAGCTCTTCGCTGCTGCCAGGTAGAAGAATGGTGCCCGGCCAGATAAAACAAGGTGGAGGGCAGATTCGGCCCGTGGGCCTTGTGTTTGCCACCTGTGACCTAGAGGGTACTGCGCTGAGTGAAATGTTGAAGAGAGAAAGACAAATGCCACATGATTTCACTTATGTGTGGAATTTTAAAAACAAGACAAACAGAACAGAAACAAACACATAGATACAGACAACAAACTGAATATTGGCAGATGGGAGTGGGGCTGGGGGACTGGGTGAAAAAAATGGAAGAAATTAAGAAGTACACATTGGCAGTTCCAAATACTTTCCTGGATATAAAGTACAGCATAAGAAATATAGTCAGTACTAGTGTAGTAAGCATGTATGGTGCCAGGTGAGTACTAGACTTATTGAGGAGACCACTTCTTAAGTTATATAAATGTCTAACCACTGTGTGGGACACCTGACCCTAATATAATACTGAATGTCAACTGTAATTGAAAAATTAAAAAGAATTAATTTAAAAAACCAACTGAAAAGGAACGTATAGGCTCTATACATTTTTATTAAGTAAAGGAAGAAATAAAGGATGAAAAGGAAAGAATAGTAAGAAAAATTGGTTTTGGGGTCAGAAAGACCCGAATTGCAACAGAGTTTCATTACTTCTTTTGTTGTTATTGCTTCTGTTGTTTCCAGATTTATTGAGATATAATTGATAAATAAAATTGCAAGATATTTTAAGTGTACAGTGTGATGATTTGATGTACATATGTATGCATGTGAAAGGATTCTTCCCATTAAATTATTTAATATAGTCTATCGCCTCACATATTAAGAATTCTTTTCTTTTCGGTGAGAACACTTAAGATCTACTCTCTAAATGTTAATTATGCCGAGCAGTGTTAACTACATCACCATGTTCTACTTTAGATCTTCAGGACTTACACATCCTACAACAGGAAGCCGTCCCCTTGCCCCAGCCTCTCCCTGTTTTCCCCACCGCAGCCCCAGGCAACCACTTCTCTGCTCTCTCTTTCTATGAGTGCACCATCTTTTTATTTAAGATCGCACATGAAAGTGATGTCATGCATTAATTGTCTTTCTCTGGCTGACATATTTCACTTAGCATAATGCTTTTCAGGTTCATGCATGTTGTCACAACAGGACCTTCTTTTTTAAAGACTGGATAATAACTATTCCATCGTATATATAAACCACATTTTCTTTATATGTTCATCTGTCAGTGAACACTTGGGTTGTTTTTATACTTTGGCTATTGTAAATAATGCTACTATGATCGTGGAAGCAAAGATATCTCTTAGCAATAATGATTTGGTTTCCTGGGTAGATATCCAAAAGTGGGTTTGCTATATCATACAGTAGTTCTACTTTTAATTTCTTGAAGAAACTCCGTGTAGCTTTCCACAGTGACTGTACTAGTTTACTGCCTCTTAAATGAGCTTGAGCAGATTTAGGAAGTTCTCTGAGTCTCTGTTTCCTTATCTATGAAATGAAATCAATTCTCTCTCCCTCTCTCCCACAGAGTTGATCTAAGGATTAACTGTGATTATTCAGGTAAAATCACAGAACCACTAATCATTATTCCTGCACCATTACATACACACATTTATTATACAACTCTTACTTTGTTTTACATAAGTATTTCTAAAGGTACAATAACTATTAAGAACATGTCCATAGCTGATGAGTGCTTGTTGAATTTGAAAGTAAATTACCCTGCTCTCTGTTGCTTTTTCTACTTATCTAGGGAATTACTTGTCGACTTGAGTATCATAATCAGTTGTGCAATTTGAGGCAGGTAATTTATTGCTGATAATAGCAATCATATTTGTAAGTGATTTGCATTTTAATATAGAATAGAATGGAGTAAATTCAAGTTGATCCCCATAATCACTTCATGCTCACTCACTAAGCCTCTGGAATGCTCCCCTGAGTGAGAGAGACAGGAGTGAAAGTACCACATATGCAGCTGTGTATCACCTTCACCGTTGCCCACAAACTAATGTCTGGCTGGTGAGCAATATCTATTATGTTTCTGATGGAAACAAATGTTGGGGCATCTTTGGAGGTCTTTGAGGAATTGGTATCTGTGGGAATAATGTGTATGTGGATCTCCTAGACTGGTGACAGACGGGGACAGAGAAGCATGTGCAAGGCTAACGAGAGAAAGGATAAAACTGGCCATTTGCATGTTGCCCAGAACATATTTTAAGTGAAACTACAATTATGCTATTGTATAACGGAAGTGAAAGAAAATTTCTATACACAGAAAGCAAAGAACAAGGTGAATATGTATTTGGCTAGATAGTCCTTTTTCTTTTTAGTTGGTGAAGTTAGCTACTTCAACAGGAGAAGGAGTACGTCTGCAATGTCTATTAGGGTATGAAAAGAGTTTCTTCTTGGCCCAGGAATGGACTATTGAGACTGTAAGCTGAGAACACAAAAGCATAAATTACCTGATAATTGGGGACCAAGAGTCCCTCATAGGTTTATTAAGAAACAAATAAATGAGCTCTGCTATCCTTCAACTGCCACTGCACCCCATTTCCAACTCCCTTCCCCCTTTACATCCAGGAAGGAAAATTGGGCAGAGGGTCATCAGAGAAAGTAGCTGTCAGCCTGCTCTCTGGAAAACCCCACGCTTACTCTCCTATAGCCAGTATCAGCCCTACAAGGTGAGGAGCAGAGACATGCCTGTCTGAAACTTGACCCAACTTGCAGATCATGCCCTAGCACTCAGAATTCTCTCTCCAAATGGTCTTGAGCCTGCTTTCAGAGCTTATACAGACTTCTTCCCTTGCTTAATTCTTCTGAGGAGTGCAACCCCTATACCCAGCGAGTGGCCAAGAGGTGGCTGTTTGCAGCAGGTGAAACAGCTTAAAAAATGTTGGCTGGAGTGATTACACACAGGTGCACAAGGCCACTGTCAAAATGAGACAGATGCAGGAGTGGAAAGATAAGAATGGTAGGCCTCAGGCCATGGATAATGAGGTGGGCAGGGACATAGTCCATCCTATGTCACCATGTCAACCTACAACATTACAAGAAGTTCAAAAATTCCAAATTCCAACCTGGTCTTGGAGACCGTTATGAACATTTATCTGTCAAGAAAAGTATATGGGATACACTTATTTAACCCTTTGTTATCTTGATATATAACTTCATAATATTTACACATACGGTGTCTAGATATCCCTTTGCCCTCATGCCCAAGGACCCACAGATGTTTAGTGCAAGCAAGAGAAAGGTATCTGGGGCAGCACATCAGTATTATCCTAAAGATACATGAGAAACACTTGTCACTTTCAATCCCTTTTCCGCGTCCTGCAATACAGGCATAGGGACCTAGGAGAAGACAGAGTAGGAGGGAAAGGAAGGCAAATGGTATGTTCCAGGAGCAGAACCCCTCATCCCTCCAAGTCCTTCTAGCCCCAAGTCTAATCAGCAATGGGAGAAAGGATTCCCTTGAATAGATAAGAAAATGAATATTTTAGGAGTATAAAAGTTAGGAATCGTTATGGGATTTGTCTGAGATGAAATTTAAAAAAAGAAACATGTTTAAAAACAGTGATTTTTTAAAAATAAAAACATTATTGTTGGTCTGGCTGGTGTGGCTCTGTGGACTGAGTGTTGGCTTGTGAGCCAAAACATCATTAGTTTGACATGCAGGCAGGGCACAGGCCTGGGTTGTGGGCCAGGACTTGCAGTTGGGGCATGTGAAAGGCAACCAATTGCTTGTATACTGATGTTTCTTCCCCTCTCTTTCTCCCTCTCTTCCCCTTTCTCTAAAAATAAATAAATAAAATCTTTAAACTAAGAACATTACTATTTGAATCTCACCAAATTCAGACTTTTCAGTAAACTATTTAGAGATGGCTTGAGCATGTCTATGTGTGTACAATTACAGCAGCGCCCATGGACAAGACGCCCCACCCTGAATTCAGACTGGAACATTACCCACTGGCCGTCTTCATGGTATTTCCTGCATGGGTCTTCAGTAACCAGGAGCATAATCTGGTTCTGAATTCCCAAATTTAGAAAATCCCTAGAGGAAAAAAAAAAGAAATCTAAAAATGGGTAAAAGTGGGGTGTAGGTATGAATTTTCTTCTGTGGTAAGATCACTGACATTTATTTTCTGAGATTTTAAAGGCACTCACTGCAGATCTGAAAGATAACCCCATAGTGAAAGTTATAGAAATCATGTATTGGCCTCTGCTGACTGAAACAGGTTGAAACAGAAAACCAGCGATCTGATCAGGATTAGTGTAACAGCTTGGTGTGGGAAGTAAGAAAAGAATAAAACGTTTCATTTTCTGAAAATTATGTTTCAGAAAGCTTGTAAGAAACAACAAAAGGAAAGAAAGGGGGAGAGAGAGAGGGAGGAACATGTGCACGCTACTGGGTTCATCCAGTCTGACAGAGAGAAGGACTCGTTCTCAAAGCTGCACAGAGCGGGGATCTGAAGCGGAACCTTTGTGCCCATTTGGTGTGCACACTGCACACCCCGTATTAGCATATTCTCTACGCGCCCAGCTCCTCCGGGATGATCACCACACACTACACTACTATTTGCTGTTTCTACGTGACACCTTGCCCCAACGCATATATCATAATTTCATAATTGGCTTTGAACGCCATTCTTCCTGACGCGTGCATGAAGTGCAGATGGCAGCGGAAGCAAATTAGTTCTACACCAGTTCATCATAAGCTGTGAAATAAAAGCCTTCTTGCCTGAACAGGCAAGCATATGATTAGGAATTCTAAAAAGTTCTTTGTAGTTGAGATAATTGCCAAGGAACATACTCTCTGTCTGTGCTCAGTGCTCATCTGCCTTTTCTTCCCCTTTCACCTTTCCAGGTGTTGACTCCAAGTAAGGCAGCCAGTTCTAGAAGTCGTTTGCCAGTGTGTCCACTATCCTGCAGTTAACTTGCTGCCATGATGCAGAAGCAGCACACTGATGATGGTCAGCAATGCCAAACTCCCTGCCTGCTCCTCAGACACAGGTCAGACACGTTGCTTCCTTCTCTGAGGTCATAATACTTTGCACTGAGCAGACACTCCACAGACATGCTAATTCTACACATTCCATATCTCCCAAAGCAAACCACTTAGTAGGATGCATCAGGCTCCTGGAGAGATGTAGGAGTCAACTAAGAGATTTTGCAATCACTAATATAAATGGAGAAGAACTATTATATAAATTTATATCTCAAGAAATTACAATTTAAGCTCTAGACAGAAAATAAAGGATAAATTCTGGGAATTTATTTTTCAAGTGACATTTTCTTGGAAATGGCCTTGTGCTCACTGGTTCAGTATAGTCAAAGGGGTCCCTGGCCCTGGCCAGTGTGACTCAGTTGGTTGGAGTATTGTCCTGTAAACTGAAAGGTCATGGGTTCGATTCCCAGCCAGGGCACATAGGAGAGGCAACTGATTGATGTTTCTCTCTCACCCCTTTCTTTCTCCCTCCCTTCCCTTCTCTCTTTAAAATCAATAAGCATGTCCTCAGGAGAGAATAAAAAACGGGGAAGGAGTTCCAGGAAGAACACCAGGAAAACTTGGCCTTATGGATATCAATATTATCCAAATATATTCCTTTCACATTCTGTCAAGCTCTCAATCTGAAAGCACTACTGAAAGTTCTGACTCTATATATGTTGGAATCACAGTACACCAGATTTCAAAGCAAATGGAACACTTTAAAAATACCATGTCCATGAAGATAGGCTAAGAAGCTGGCCCAGGACCTCAAATTCAAATGCTCACAAATATAAGAAGGAAATGTAAACGTGAGGAACTCAGGCCAGTATAAACAAGCAACAGAGTGGATATCAGGACAACTACCAAGGACCCATGAGCTTGGAGTTAGGGAAATAACAAAAAGGAGTAGAGACAGTGGCATATAGGAAGGTGTAGCCCTGTCAGACCGACCAACCCCTGTGCAGCCCTGGCTGATGTCACTTGAGAAAATGTAGAAAATATTTGTCAAGAGATACCACTATCCAGATTTATGTAAAATATGCCGGTTTTGAAATATTAGCAACTGGCCTGGGGTTTTTAACCCTATTATCACATTACCATGATGGTTATTATTGAAATGGCAGCTAGTGGAGCCCCCAGCTGGAGCATAGGGTGACTTCACCCTCGGGTTTAGCATGCATGAAAGATGTAAGGGACAGAGTCTTCTGGTGCTTTATTCATGTGGAGTAAACTGAGGCACCGATAGGGAAAGAAGTCATGTATCAGAAGACAGGTGTCCAAAACACAAGAATGTGTTAGAAAGTTAACAGGGGCCAGCAGAGAAGGGAATGAACATCCACTCCCTCCACACAACACGCACGAAGAACCTGAGCAGAGACCACACCGGGCACCCGCAGGGGCAGAAGGAAGGGTGTTCACAGTCTTTTCTTTTGTTTTTGTTTTCTATCATCACTTCTTTTTTATGTTTTCATTATTGTTCAGGCACAGTTGTCTCCATTTTCGCCCCACCACACCCCCACCCCACCCATCCCCATTTCCCACCCTCAAACCTACCCCTCTTTGGCTTTGTCCCTGTGTCCTTTATACATGTTCC
Source organism: Phyllostomus hastatus (assembly GCF_019186645.2). Classification (NCBI taxonomy): domain Eukaryota; kingdom Metazoa; phylum Chordata; class Mammalia; order Chiroptera; family Phyllostomidae; genus Phyllostomus; species Phyllostomus hastatus. The sequence continues at coordinate 26,429,629 of NW_025333709.1, read as the reverse complement.
TTGATGGCCCTTCCCCTAGTATCTCCTATTATTCCCCTCTCGCTCCCCTCTACCATCAGTTTGTTCTTTATTTCAATGTCTCAGGTCATATTTTGTTTGCTTGTTTGTTTTGTTGATTAGGTTCCACTTATAAGTGAGATCATATGGTATTTCTTTTTCACCTCCTGGACGCAGATTAAAACCACAATGAGATACCACTTCACACTGCTGAGAATAGCCATCATAAACAAATAACAAACAACAAATGTTGGAGACGTTGTGGAGAAAAGGGAACCCTAGTGCACTGTGGGTGGGAAGGCAGACTGGTGCAGCCACTGTGGAAAATAGTATGGAACTTTCCCAGAAAGCTAAAAACAGAACTTCCTTTTGACCCAACAATACCACTGTTGGGATTATACCCTAAGGATTCTATTATCACTTTTTAATCATCAAATCCATCAGTTACCATTTATAGCCAATAGTTGCTGAAAGCCAAGTATGAGACAAATGTAAGACAAATATACCATGCTCTGGAGGGACATACACTCTCATAGGGAAAGAAACCAACAAACTGGAAACACCAAGGGGCCATCCCTGAGAGCGGCCCCAGAGGGAGGCAGACATGGAGCTGGGATGGACAGGAAAACACGGAAGGGTGTCGTGAAGTCAGCGGGGAGGTCCAGTCCTCCCAAGCAGGGCTTCTCAATCTTTTATTTGCAAAGGAACCACCTGGATGTCTTGTGAAATGAAATTCTGATTCAGTAGTTCTGGGTAGGACCCAAAATTCTATGCTTCTGATAAACTTGCGGGTGGTGCTGATGCTGCTGGTCCTTAGAGGACATGCTGAGAAGCCAGGAGGCCTTGACTCTTCCTACAAATTTCAGTCCTCCAAGGAAAAAACAGAAAACTTCAATAGAACTGGAGTTGCTCAAGAGAAGCACGACTGTGATCCTAGGTTTATGCCTTCATGAAGGTGAGGCTGGTGGTGGAGGGAGGGGTCACTCAACAGGATGAGGGGGAAACATTATGTGGATGCAAAACTGATTTCCAAGCATTCCGTGCTCAGGTATAAGTAGCTCTTATCTAAGAAGCCCGCTGTACCTCCTTTGCCCTGACTGGCCGCCTGTTTCAGAGACTATTTAATTAAAGTGAGGGTCAGTGGCTCGATTTGTCACTTTCCCTGTGTCAGAGAGAGGAATCAGAGTCATGGGTCACTGCCAGGAATGTCCTCGCTAGTGGGTCTCAGCCAAGCTGCGAATACATAGCATTTTCACTGGCAGTTGTTCCAACCCTTCATTGGGGATTAATTCCTCTGCAGGAGTAGTCTGCCTACCATGACAAAACAATTTTCATTCATCAGCTGTGAGCATGAGATTAATGAAAGCCCCAGTCTCATTGGAATGAAACATTAAACTCTCATTTGTGCTATCGATACTGGAGGAAATGGGACACTTTCTTCCTCCTCCATAAATTTCTGCTTTCAGCAATAAAATCAGATTTGACTTTCATAATGCCAAGGATGCACTTTTGGTTATGTGTTGGGTAAACAACAGCAGCCTCAGAAGGCAATGTATAAAAGGGAATTGCAGATGACATCCTCTTGTTCATGTTCATTTTAAGGAATTCTTGGCTTTCTTTCCTCTAAACCTTTGACCCTAAAGCAACTACACAGTGTTAAAATGAAAGATTGTGGGGAAGATAGAGCATACATTTCTACCCTCAAAGTTTTCATCAACATGTACATTAATTAGTTCATTAAAAATTCGTGTACGTGTAATGACCCTGGAGACTGAGAGGGCCATGGATAAGGAAGACACCCAAAGACTGGCTCTCAGAGATTCCGCTCAGCCCTCGGATACTGGTGGCTCCTTAAATCCAAACCACTCCACACATCCTCCTCCCAAAATAGGGTCAACAAGGAGCAGAAATAAAACCACACGCATCCCATGCCTTCAGCATTCCTAACAGGGAGAGAAGAGCACAAGCTTCAAATTAACTAGAGACATAGATGCCGAACGACAACAGAGCTCCCTCCACCATCACCAGTAGCTCTGTCCACTGAGAGGACCAACGAGTAATGACATTTCAGGAGGAGTGAGCAAACCCAACACCCAGACTTTTGTCTCCTAATATTCTGCACCAAAGGCGACCAAGGCTCTTGGAAGAAGTGGTTCATTCCTGGTATGAGCAAAAAAGGTATAAGGTGAGCCTGGAATACAGTGTGCCAAAAGGTAAGGAAATGCTCAAAAATGGATGGGAGCATGTCAAAAGACACTAGTGCTGGTTTTAAGGGATTCCCACTGGCCCAAACTGGAATATTTAGAGCATTAAAAAAAATAAGAGCAGTGATGGATTAGAACCCAGTGGGTAAGAATATGTGAGTCTATTCACACTGATAGTAAGCAGATGCATAAATAAATATTTAAACAAAAGAGAAACAAAGAATCTTCTTTACAGAAAAATGTTGGCTACTAACTATAGAAAAATAATCGTCCTTTTGCAAGCATAACTTTAAAAATTGATCTAGGCAAACATCGATGGGTGGTTAATCTTGGGTGTAGAAGTTTGATGGATAACGAGATAATTACATAGCCTCAAAGTATCTCCCAACACATTATTTATTAATTATTATAGGAAAAATGACTATACGGGAGAGAAATTAGATAATACCATAAAAAGGGATCAAATTAATATCACAAACAGGGGGAAATGGACATCATAAGATTTCAGATATGATAACCTCAAAAAGATAAGACATATCAGTTATACAATATCCCTGTCAAAAATGCATAACCTGAATCTAATCATGAGGAGACATCAAATCAGAATGTGCTGATACAAAAAATGAAGAAGGAATTCTATCAGATTATCTCCAGGTCCCTTTCAGTACTGAGCTCTGATGGTTCTAAGGAAATGGATATATTATTAAATAAGCATGTGGCGGTTTGCTACCAACCTATAAACCGCTCTGCTCCAGAGCACCTTCCGTTTATGCCAGATAATCGCCACAAATCCCCCTGAGCCTTGTGTAAATATTACTCTGGTAGGCATCTTTTATCCAAACAGGACACTTCGGGAAGTGAAGGTGCCCTGATTGTGATATCAAGACAATAATTAAACCACAATTATCCAGGGGAAAGCAAGGCATACAGTGGTCTCTCCATTTGCTGTCATTACCACTGACTTTTGTGGTGCTCACTAGGAAGCCTCCTGCCATTTCCCCACATGAACTCTCTGCTGCAAGTAAACCAGTCCCTTCACTGGCTCGCGAACATACCTTTTGTCTCTGCTAAGAGATTAACCTCCCCACATGCTAAGGTAAGTGTCTTGTACCTGACAGATGTGTTCTATGCCAGGCATTGTTTTCATCTCTATAAGCATATTAATTATTTTAACCCTTATAATAACCACATGAATTAAGTATAATTATAAACTCTCATTTATAAATGAGGCAACTAAAATTTGCCCAAGATTGCACACCTATTGGGAGATGTGTGACCCAGGAGTTGGAACCTCCGAGTTCTTCTCCGGGGTCACTACCGGCAATCACCGCGCATGCTGCCTGGTTCAAATCCCACCTTGCTGGCCAGAAACCTCCTTGTTATCTGTCCCCACAAGACCTCGGAACCCATCTGAGCAGATGTATTTTAGCTGCTCATTTCCCTCTTTACCCACACTATCTTACAGCATTTCATAGCTCAGTGTCTTACTTTCCTCTCTTTTACCATTATTCATCTCGTTATATATTTGTGTCTTATCTAATTCCTAAAAGTAGAAGTCATTCACTCATTATCACTGATTGATTGCTTGGTTTTCTTACAGTTTCATTATTATTGTTTTGTTAGTTGTGCAGTTATATATTCATTTACTTATACATATAATGAATGACATATTTGAATACCTAGTAGACTTCTCTCAAAATATATCCATGTTTCACTTGCTTTGAAATGGTCTTCAATTACATTAGATTTTCTTTTTTGGTAAAAGAAATCCACTGCAAAATCAAAATGTATTCATTCACTCAGCCCACAAGTATTTATTGAACATTTATTATGTGGCTACATAGTTATGTACTATGCTAGGCAGTCAGAATATGGACATTGAGAATACAGCCCCTCACAGACCTGTGCTAAACAGACTGAGAGCTGAACAGATTTCTGGGACGGTGTGTTGTAACAAAGGTTTTCGTAGAGCTGTAGTAAGGATATTGCAAGAGCCGTAGGAACATTGAACACTAGCTGGGAGAAGCAGGGAAGCTTCCTGAAAAAAAGGCACATCTGAGGTTAATCTTAAAAATTGACTTGAGAGAAGCTAATGGATGCATTTCAAACAGAGGCCTCAACAGATCATCATGTGCAAAATAAAAACGGGCTCTATGCAGTGGCGAAGTATGGTTAGGCTCCCTGCACTGGTGTGCACAGGCTGTCAGGAGAACGAGTCGGGGACGAGACTGGAGGAGAAAACAGAAAACCACAGAGAGCTTTACATGCCTGTGGATCAGCAACCTCTTCCGTGTTACTTCACAACCATGGTTTCAAGAAACAGCTCCACACGAGCTTCAGGTCACTTTGTAGTGATGAAAACACTGTGAGCTTGTGCCATCTTCTGCCTTCCACGCCGGGTTTTCCCCCGCACCCCAGCGTGGGGCACTGGAGCAAGACTACTCTCTCAGCTCTTAAGTGTGTGCAGCTCAGAAACATCTGTATGGAGTGGGGATTATAGATCTCTTGGGACAATGCTCACCTAGGGGAAGGAGTCCCTAAATGCTTCTCCTATTGTTCTCTGGTGGTGGGGATTCTGCAAGGCACTCCAGACACTCCTCAGAAGGCTCCGGAAGGCCCCAGGATGGACGGAATGTTAGCTGCCCACGGCAGTAGTTGGTGCAGCTTTGTGTGGCTGTATCTGCTTCCCTCTTCCCCATTCCTCCCTCCCTCCCTCCTGCCCTGAGGTTACCGCCCCAGTAAACTGCCTGTGCCCAGGTCCTTATTTCACACTGTGTTTTGAGAGGAGCTCATGCTCACACACCAGACTAGAATGTTTGATTTTATATGTAAATGCTACAGAGAACCATTGGCTTGTTGTTAGCAGGGCAGCTGGATGATTAGCTCTTCAGTCGCAGGAGGGAAGGATCGCTGAAGGCAAGCCTGAAGTCTGGAAAATGAGATAGGAACAATTTCTTCATGTCTACAGCAACATAAAGTTACTAAACAAACCCAGGAGTCATATCGATTTTTTAATGAGAATATACCAATAATAACCTTAAAAAATAGCTAACCAGATGGCACATTCCGAGTGCATTTTAGGAAAATGAAATGTGCAGAGGCCAGCTCTGGCTCCAGCATGAATTATTAAGGCATCTTCTTCACCTTTTCCTGTTTTGATGTTCTTTTCAGCAACTTTGTAGTAGCAGTGGTATGCTGGAAAATTACCTTCTCAGGGAGAAAAACATCCAAATACTCATTTGTAGTGCTTATTTGCTGAATCCTGTGCTGGGAATAGGCAAACCAGAGCCAATTTCTAACTGCCAAGGGTATAATAACTGTCTCACAAATTTTCTAAATATTTATTGGGTTTGCCAAAAAGTCCATTTAGGTTTATTCCATAAAATAAAAGACGCATTTTTTCATTTTCACCAATAACTTTATTTCTTAATTGTTGTTCGAGTACAGTTGTCTCCATTTTCCCCCACCACTCACCCCTTCCCTACCCATCCCCACCTCCCACTCTCGACCCTGCTCCCTTTGGCTCTGTCCATGTGTCCTTTGTACGTGTTCCTTGATGGCTCTTCCTCTCTTTTCCCCCATGATCCCTCTCCCCCCTCCCTTCTGGTTACTGTCAGTTTGTTCTTTATTTCAATGTCTTTGATTATATTTGTCTTGCTCAGACAAAGGTTTGATCTCCAAAATACATAAGGAACTCATATGGCTCCATTCCAGGAAGACAAAAAAACCCCAGTTAAACAATTGGCAAAGTACCTGAACAGACAGTTCTCCAAGGAGGACATACAAAGGGCCCAGAGACATATGAAAGGACCTTCAGCATCACTAGCAATCAGAGAGATGAAAATTAAAACCACAATGAGATACCACTTCACACCAGTCAGAATGACCATCATGAACAAATCAATGAACAACAAGTGCTGGTGATCATTGTAGAGAAAAGGGGACCCTAGTGCACTGTTGGTGGGAATGCAGACTGGTGCAGCCACTGTGGAAAAACAGTTTGGAATTTCCTCAGAAAACTAAAAACAAAACTGCCTTTTGACCCAGCAATTCCACTGCTAGGATTATACCTAAGAATCACTAATAACTTTACTGATTTAGATATTTTGAGTATGCCAGCTATCTCCTCCTATTGGCTTCTAGTGGGTAGAGGCCAGAGGTGCTGCTGAACATCTTCCAGTGCATAAGACAGGCCCAGAGCAAAAAATGATTTTGCCAAAATGTCAATAATACATAGAAAATTTTCAATCCACTTTTGAAACATTCGATCAGTCACACAGCACCTCCTCCATACACTACACAAATCATTTTTTGCATTTCAGTTGCATTTTACCTTTCTTTAAATAATAAAGCATAATACACCAAAAATGTTGCATATTTTCTTCCATCATCAATATTAAAATGGCTGCACAAAACCACCAATTTTGATAAAATTTTTTGAAATGCACACTGATATAACAGCTGTCACAATACAATCTAACAAAATTGTTTCAAATGAAATTAGAGACAGCTAAGTGCTACTAGAACCATCTTACAGAAGAAACTGAATGAACATTTTGGCCCTCTCTCCACCACACCACTGCCACTTCCCGCAGGAAAGGCCCCTGGCTCCTTAGAACTCTGGCAACCAAGGCTCTCTCATCTCAAAATGCACCAGTCTTTCACTGCTTTCCTGTGCAATACTTTCATGAGAGGTCCTAACATCCTCAATTTTTAATGTTAATTTTTTAACATTATGTTAAATGTTTATGTTTATGTTTATGTTATGTTATGTTTATGTAAATGTTTATGTTAATGTTAATGTTTAATTTTAATTTTTAATAATCGATTCTCACATGCGTCCAATAGGGGACAGAACCCACAGCCCAGGCATGTGCCCTGAAAGGGAATCGAACCGGCATCCTTTCACTTTGCAGGATGACGCCCAACTCACTGAGCCATGCCAGCCAGGGCCTAGCATCCTGAATTTTGATCCCCTCCCTACCCACCACCACTCCTTCATTGTCTCCAGATAATGCCATTTTTTGTTGACAAGGTTTAGTGTGTGCTATGGTGTGTGCCTCTGCCCCTCAGCTGTTGTGAGTGGTGTCTGCTATTGCTCCCTCAGATGAATGGGAGCCGCCTCATCCGTTAGACACGACCTCACACTGGTCAACCAGTATTTGTAACACATCTTAAGACCTGACGAGCAAGAAACACTAAGTACCCAGATGTAAGACACATCTCCTCCAGCATGTGGGAGATAAACCTCACAAAGATCCAAGAGCTTGCAGCTCCTGGTGAATTATTTAGGAGTCTGTGGTCTGGGCCATGCTGGAACAACTCCTCAAAAGGCAAGGGAAGATTACTTTATTTTGCACATTTTACCACTAAGAAAGAAGCACAGCACTTGGTGGACCCCTTTGGGTTTTAGAGAACACATACCCATTTATCAAGTGGCATGGGAGGTTGCTAGTTTTGAGCAGGGCTCAGAAAAGAAGGGCATTCCAAGGGCTTCAGGCTGAGGTACAAGCAGTTCTGAAGTGTGGTTCATACAACATGGCAGATCCCACATGACTAGTTACCTGTGATGGAGAAAGGCACTACGTCCAATCTCCTATGAGCCTCAATGGGAGAGACACACTACCAAACCTGCTAGGATTCTGGATCAAGACCATGCCATTGGCAGGAGAAACTACACAGCATTCAAAAATCAGCTTCTGGCATGGCCTGGGTCCAGCAGAAACTGAGCAGTTACCCTACCAGGCCATGAGAACTACTTGGCTGTATACTGCTTTGTGGATGCATACTGTCACGTCCACAAAGTCATGAAGTCCAACAGGCCTAGCAATAAGTCATCACAAAATGAAAGAGGCTTAACTGAGATCAGGCTCACAGAGGTTCAGAGGGCTCAGGTAAGCTAGTTGAACAAGGAGGAGTACCTACCATGTACCATATCATCCAGACTGCCACCTGATAGAGCTTCAGGGTAGCATCTTGAGGGCATAGTTGATGCATAGGCTTGGAAATGATACTCTTAGAAAGAGGCATCATTCTTTGGGATGCCAATTCTACCTTTGCAAGAACTAGTAAACAAAAACCTCATTTAGAGTTGGGAGGACATGTAGAGGGAGCTCTCATGTGGTACCACTCACCCATCAATTACCCCCAGTAGGAACAAGGGAACTTTGTACCTCTAACAGGAAGGTGGTTTCTACTCTACTACTCCAGCAGGAAAGAATAGGATGTTCTCCTCCCCAGCAACTACTCAGCCAATGAGAGACTATTACAAGTCAGCCAATGAAAAGCCACAACACTTTGAACTCACAATCTCCTCCAACGGACTCTGTTTACAACTGTCCCTCTGAACGTTCCCTTTCCTCTATAAACTAACATTCCTCTCCTTTGTTCTCTGCACTTGTGTGTGGTTTGTCATTAGACTGCAGGTTCCAAATTGAAGTTCTTTGTTGTTCCTGAATACATCCACTTTTTTCTGAAGAAATATCTGGCTGTCTATTTGTTTACGCTCAACACCTTAAAGCAATGGTCATTATATAGAGCTTTATTGCCAATAGCTAGAATTCATGGGACCAACGGGAAGATGTAGGAATGATCCCATTCAGCATCACTCCCAGTCAGCCACCTGGGCAACTGTGCTTTCCATCCTTGAAACTTTAGGCATTATTAGTCTGAGCCCTAGGTCACAGGAGGGAGTACTTCTACCAAGCAACACAGAAAGAGGCCCATTAAACTTAAAGCTAGTAATGCAGCTGACATAAAAAGGCATCACATTACTGGCAAGGGTAACAGACCTTGATTGTCTCAAGGAGGTAGATAGAACTGCTGCCATATATTAGGGGCAACTGAAAACGTGTTTGGCCCTCAGGTACCTCTCATGGTACTCACTTGGTTCTTGTTTAAAATTAATTAATTAATTGATTTTTATTTTGTTTTTTCCCATCATCAGTTATCCTCTCTTTATTCTCTTCCACTTCTACCCACCCCTCTTACCCCCCACAATCACCACACTGTTGCCTGTATCCATAAGTTCTTTCTTTTTTTTTCTTTTTTGCTCAAACCCTCCAAGTGCAACAACCACTGCCTACCTAATAAGGGCGTAGTGACCAGAGGCTCAGATTCCATGGGGACTGAGAATACTATTCACCTAACCATGGCAGCCACCTCGACAGCAGAAGTGCAAGCTAAGAGGAAGGACCTCTAAAATGGATAGCAAACAAGGGAAAATAAATATCAGTTATTACTTCAAGGTCAACCACAGTGTGGGGCTTTAACTTACCCCGCTAATTCTCCCACTAACTGTGGCAAGGCTGTGTGTGAATGGAGCAAACTTAATGAAGAAGCAACTAATTCTGACTAGTGCAAGAGGCACATTGTAGTGGACACTTCTAGATTTCTTTCACGATGCTGGTAGACCCATCCCCCAGCTACTGTAAATATTGGCTGCTAAAAAGGTCATACTTCCCCCTTCACTGGATAAATATCTCCAAATGTCTCAGCAGAATGGATGCTGCCCACACACACACACACACACACACACACACACACACACACGTGCAAAGCCAATAGTCAGTGCCAGCTCTTTGCTGTGAGGTGGGACCAAATCCATGCTGCAATGTGTCTTTGAGTGTCCAAGCTGCAGCTGGTTTCCAGCCACGATCACTCTCTTGCTTAGTTTTCTTCTGCTGTCCTAATCTGCTTCCATCCCCTCCATCTTCTGAGAGCACTCTCTCACAAAATCACTGTGCGCTAGAACCCAACCTCAGGTTCTGTTCCTATGGAACTCAGCTGAAGACAAAGGAGATCTCCAAAGTAAGTGAAGTAGGAAAAACAACAGAAAACATTTCCGGTAGCAGGTTAACATGAAGGCCCAGATATTCCAGGACCGTGTTTTTTTCATGGTCCTTTAAATCATATTGGGAAGTTGTCAGCTCCATCATGTAAAACAAGTTAATATCAGCTTTCAAATTTCTCTGAGGATTAAAGAAAAAGTGCTATAAGAAAGGGACCTAACATAATTTCTGTCACATGTAGGCATTCAATAAATATTCATTCTCATTATCAGTATTAATCATATTCTTTTGAATAATTTTTAAAGCTTGTTTATGAGTAGCAGAATCAGGAGAGCTGGGGCAGCACTGCTGAAAGGCTTGCGGAAGACGGGCCTGCCCTGCTCTGCATGCAGAGAGCTTTTCTGCCATTGTTCTCAAATGCGGAATGAGTTCCAGCCCGCTGACTTCAGAGCCCCTGAGGTGACTGGCTTCAGGATGGAGGAGTGAATGAAGGAGCTCTGGGAATGATGGCTGTGACTCTGTAGTCATTGCCTTTTGTGTTTTATTTTGTTTCTGATTTAATGAAAGCAGACAGCAGGGGGGGAAATAAAATAATATGCACTGTTTGGGCAAAGGGCTTTTCTGTTTTAGATTGCTCAGCTTAGGTTAAATGTGACACATACCTCTTTAAAACTGCACACTTAGCACCCTATGAGAGAGAGAATAGATAACTAATAGATTTACACTTTTAGTTGCTGTTAAAAGTAAATGGTTTAGCATCCCCAACATCTCTTGAGGTTTCTGAAGTTTTAGTGTTGTAACAATTAAAGCCATCAGGTAAAAGCCATAGCTGTAGGCCTGATAGAATGTGGAGAGCAATCAGACATCAAAAGGAATGAGTACTGAAAAAAAATTAGAAAAAACAAACCTGGAAAGACAGAAAAATAACAAGTTCAGGAAAAATAACTGTACATAGGTTATGAAATAAGATCACTATTAAAATGATTTTGTAACTCAAGTAGCATAATCCAATGGAGTTGAATTGCATGAAATAAAAATTGTCTTAGCAAAATTCTTAGATAATGACGTGGCAGGTGCCGTCGCTCATTTATTCATGAGCTGTGGCCAACCCCATGCTCCAAGCTCCCTTCTACCACAGAGGCAATGCCACAAACTCACACTCCCAACCTCCTATTAGAACCAGGAGTGGCCATGAGACTCTATGCTGGCCAATGAAATGTATGAGAAAGCTTCCTGGAAGTTTCTGGAATTGTCTTTTCCTTCCTGATAGAAGAGGCACACCTACAAAGACTTCTCTTTTGCCACTCCTCTCCTTCTGTCTTCAATTCTGCCCTGCCTTTGACCTGTGGCAGCCACCTTGAATCCATGAGGGAACATCCCAAAGAAGCTGAAGATGACAGAGCAGAACAGCAGAAGCTGGCTTGTTTATCACATTTTGAAGCCACTAAACAGCCTCGGAGGCCTCTTCTGAGCTTCTTACACAATGTAAATGTGTGTGCATTTTAAGCCATGTGTAGCAGTCTACTCTATGGTTTATCCTTACAACCTCCCTTATAAATAAAAACTATTACCTGGGTTACTGTTGAAAGGCATGATAATCAACCCAGGCTATTGCTAAAGAAAAGACAAAGTCGATGTGTGCACAGAAGGAGCAGGCCAGGTTTTCAGGATGACAGGTGTAGAGGAATGCTCAGACACGAGGCACGTGGGTGGCTGGCTGGCTCAGCTCACAGGTGTGGAGCCAGGTGCGGCAGAGCCAGGCTCACAAACACATGGCCAAGTAGCCATAGGGGGTTAGACTACAGAATCCAAGACAAAAGCCCAGGTAGGGGCTGAAGCCAAGACAGGATCTTGGACAGAGGAATTGGCCTTGGGAACACAGGTTTGCATGGCAGGGGCTCAGCCAAGTTTAGAGGCAGCAGGTGAGAATTCCCCAAAGGAAGTGTGTTCTACCAATAAAGCTTGAAGTACCATGATGCTTTTTAAAAGGACTTGCCCCATTTAAAAAGATATTATATGAGAAGGAACAAAATCTCTATCATATTTACAGAATTAGGCACGATGTCCAGCCTCTGTTCCCCAGTAAGCTCCTGAGTACTTATATTTTACAGTAACAATGAGTTTGCCTCTGTCATAAGAAGGAATTTAGTTTGTCTGAGGACAGAAATGATGCTTCATTCATACTTACATACTCATTGCCTAACAGAGTCCCTAGCATTAATTAATTCACAATTGTTTGGAAGATGGATAATAAAAATAATAGCAGTATTCCTTGAGCCCATGGAATGTTCCAGGCATCATGCAAAATGCTTTATACACAACAGTTCATTTATTTCATGGAAAATAGTCACTATCATTCTTCCCACTTTACTGATGAAGAAACTGTGGTTTATAGAAGTTGAGTAAATTTCCCCAGAATACTAACAAGGAAATGGCTGAACTCTGCAGGTCATCTCCCTCCAGAGAGCATACTCTGATCCATTAATGGAGGGAAAAGAAGCACACAAGTTATTTAAGACACTACTGGAGAATTATGATATTTGTCTCCTCTTTCTCTCTCATAGAAAAGTGAGCTTTCATTCCTAGAAACATGGGTCTTCTTTTGCTAGACATAAAGCAATGAAGTTGGGTAACTCCTAGAACTGAAAGAAGTAAGAGCTGGGCATGCTGGGAAAGGACTTATGTGAAGGACCTGATGGGCTGCCTGCAGCATCACAGGGCTGAAGGGGCAGCAGTGGTGATGGGTCCAGCAGGGCCTGTGGACCAGGACCATTGCTAGGTTTCCTGGTCCCTTGTAAGCCTGTATGCCCTGCAGAGCACAAGGAGTGAGGAAAGGAGCCCCAGTGATGACTAACCGAGAACTCCCTGTGCACCCTTATAAACAGGAGCCATGAGTCACTTTCAGTCTCATGTGGAAACACCAAGTAAAATATGTTTCTTGCAGTGGCTGGTTGTGCCTCACTTTTACACCTTGGACAGAAGGAAGGAAGGAAGGAAGGAAGGAAGGAAGGAAGGAAGGAAGGAAGGAAGGAAGGGAAGGAAGGAAGGAAGGAAGGAAGGAAGAGACTCTTATGCACGTTGAATAGGCAGCTACCTCATTTCCAGCACAGGCTTCGAGCCTGTTTCAGTTCTCATAAGCTCCCACCACCAAGTCACTTTTTTGGAGAGAAAGTTTCTTCTCCAGCAATCCTTCATAGAAATAGAAAAACTGCTCCTAAGAAAGCCAACTTGTACCAAAGAGATTGAGGCAGGCAGAATATGGCCTTGCAGAATATATATAGTATATCTTTATATATGAGAAGGAAAAATTCCTCAGTTAGAGGGAGAGTCTTGACAGATGTGATTAATCAAGAAAATCTATGAAGCTGTGCCCCAAAGTCCTGTTATTTAGCTTTCTGTGTGGTTTGGAAAGAGATGTGGCATCATCAGTAAAGGATAGTTGGTTTATTTGTGTTATCCTTGTAGCAGATCTCCTCATATGTTCTTTTAATGGAAAATGTTTATAACTGTGTGTACTAGAAGGCAGTTAAAAGCACAGGCACTCAGAGAGGCAACTCTTCAGCCATCAGACTCCTGCTACTGCCTTAGATTGTGGATAAAACTCCATGACTCTAAAGCCCAACATGACTGAGTATTCATTCATTTGACTCAACCTATGCTTGTGCCATGACCCCAAGCTATCTGCTTCCCAAAGATCATGGTTACTGCCCTCCGGTTGTAGAAATTACGATATAGGAACTTAGGGACAAATGACCCCCTTTCTGAAGAAAACTCTCTGGCAGTATGAGAATAAAGTATAAGGATCATTTTTAAGCTAATAAGGAGAAACCCACGGAGTCCTCTGAGGCCAACGCAGCCTGTGCCTCAGCCACACCGTTTCTCTCCCCCCTCTCCCTGTATTAGAGTAAGACCACTCATTTGGCTTTACTGGTTTCCAGTGCTCAGTGACACATTTGGGACTTCCTTAGCAATGCCTAACTTCCTTTAAATTCATTTCTTTTTACTCACGATATTGTTCTGTGTTCCTAATTTGCCACAATCTAAACTGTGTTCCAGTTACTCAACAAGGTGCTCAGAAGCAACCTGACACAAAATCAGGGTCCAAAAATATTTTGACAACTGGGACTAATGCAATACAATTGAATTTTGTTGACTGTTGAGTCTTGCATATAAACGCAGAAAGGAAGCCAACAGAACAGTATTACATTAAATGAAAAAGTAGATGTTTTATAGGGCTGAAAGTTTTAATTCGTGAATTTCTTCACTGAGAAAAGATGTTTCAATAAGGAGGCAAGCCAACATCACAACAGTGTGCTGTGACCACCAAAAACATTAATTTAATCTTAAACCACATAGATGAAGTGAATGATGGATGGTCTGCACTCTGTCCTAGTATGATCAGCTTCAGCAGGTTCAGTATCCATGGGATGGTAAGAAGATTTGAAACCTTGTTTCGGCAAATACCCTGAATCTCTTTTCTCTAGAAATCACCATCAGAGGCCGGGTGAGGCCTCAGCAGAGGCATAGTAAAGAAAGCTCAAGGAGCAGGTGAGCGGTTGGACACTAGTTGCTCAGTGAATAAGAACCCAAGCTTTGGAGTTAAACATTCTGGTGTTCGTATCACTTATTATTGTGGGACTGAGCAAGATACTCAGTAGCTGTGACCTTGTACCAGTTTCCTTCCACTGCTTCACAAACTACCCCAAACTGGGTGGAATACTACATTAAGCATTTATGGCTCACTCATTGAGGGTTAGCTGCCAATCAGTTGATCTAAGGGAAGCTATGCCGGGCTTGGCTTCAAACTGTGGGTTGGGTCCAGTTCTGATCTGTGTTGTCTCTCACTCTTCTGGGACAAGCTGGCCTTCTGCAGCATGTCCTTCTCTGATGATGGAAGGAGTGCCAAAGGGCAGACACAGCCATGCAGGCACATTTCAAGCTTCTGCATGTGCCACATCTGTTGCCAGCCCATTGTTCAAGGAGGTCATGTGGCCAAGACTGAAGTCAAGGGCTATAGAGGTACACTCATGTCCTCAGATGGCCCTGGGAAAAGGGTATCAATGTTTCATACTATTGTACTACAAGGAAATAAAGAAAGAGAGCAATAATTTATTGACCTCAAAGCCCTTGTTTTCTCTTACAAAAAAATATGCCTACTTATCTACCAGGTTTTGTAGGCAAACTAGTAACTGCTTGAAAACTCCCATGACCTAATCCTCACACCTGTGAATATGTTACCTTCCCTGGCAAAAGAAACTTTGCAGACATGGTTGCATTAAGGGCATTAAGACACAAAGATGATCTTGGATTGTCCTGTGGGCCAATGTAATCACAGAAGTCTTTGGAAGGGAAGGGAGGTGGGAGAGTTAGAGGAGACAGAGTGGTGGAAGCAGAGGTTGGAGTGATGCAGGCCCAGGGGCCCAGGAATGCGGGCAGCCTCTGGAAGTGTTAAAAGACAAGGAGCAGGTTTCCTCCAAAAGCCTCCAGAATAAGCAGAGTCCTGTTGAAACCTTAATTTTAGCCCCATAAGACTCTTTCAGAGTTCTCACTCTGAAACTATAAAGCCACGAATTTGCTTTGTTTGAAATCACTAAGATCATGGCAGTTTTTTTTCAACAATAGAGAACTAATACACTTGGTGAGTAATTATCATTGTTTAGTCCTTCCTAAATATAAATATTGCAGGCTTATATTTCATATAGTGAACATGATTAATCTATATTCCAAAGCTTTTGCTATTTATTTCTGTAGAAAATCATTAATCCCAAGTCATTGAGAAAGGAGTGTTTATCTGGGACATTTTAGTAGAGTTCTGCAGAATCTTCAGACACGAGAGAGTGTCTCTTCCACCAAATGCTCCAAAGGAAATGTGCTGGTAGCTGTCAAAGGAAGGTGCTCATGAGAAGCCATAAGAGGACTTGAACCTGGTACACCAAAAGCAATGAGCAGGCAAGAGCTGCTGCTCTGACAGCATGGGCTGGTTCTGAGCCCCTTGGGAGTGGGATTGCCTGCCGCTTCTCCATGCTGACCCTGGTCTAATTCATGAAACCCCTTTCTCCCTGAGATCAGAGCCTGCCCAGTTCTTCCCACCTTCCTAAAATGACCTTCATTTAGTGTCCATGGGTTTGGTGCTCTGACTTTCTCCCTATCCTCTCTCCACTGACCTCCTAGAGCATAATTCTCTTCTAACAAAACCATCTCTTCTAACAAACCATCTCTTGCAAATAAGTACCTTGACTTTCACTAGTCTACCTGCTTTGTGGACTAACCACACTTCCAGAATTTTCCTAAAATAGGGATCTCTCATTCCATACCACTAGTTACATTAAAGATCCATAAAAGGAATAATATTCCTTTAATCCTTCCATGACCCAATTTTGTTGTTTAGGAATCAAAAAAAAAAGGAATACTCCCATAATTTGTCATATTAACTGTGTAGGAGATGTACATTAACAAAATGTACATTTAATCTTTTCCTCTAAATGAAATATTCTAAGACATAAATAACTTGTCAGCAATCAGGTGAGATAATTAGGGGCTGAGGAGTAGTAAAGGGTATGGGGAAACAAATATACCAACAGAAGATGACTCGATTTGGGGTGGCGGGCACACAGTGCCACATACAGATCAGGTAGCATAGAAATGGACATGGAAACCTACATGATCCTATTGGCCAATATCACCCCAATCAATTTAATGAAAATGAAAAAATAAGCAAAGAGATTATATAATTCCCTTGACTAAAAACTTGTTTTAACATCACATTTTATTCTCTTTATAATTTTAAAAATTCCTTCCAGGCAATAATGACTGAGGGATTGATATATTTATTTAGTGTCAGTTTATAGACCATAAATGTTATATTGCTCTTATACAACATTCAAAATACTGAGTTTTAGAGAAAATATCAGAAACTCTTCCAGCTTTCCCAAACCACCCAAAGAATGTTTGTGTAGCCCTGTAGTTATATTGCTTTTATAAAGTTTAGAAACATCAGGTGTGAATTCCCTAATTATGCGGTGCCTCTGGGCTTCCCTAAGAGTTCATTAAACAGTTCCAACTCATCTTGCATTTGCTCATCTGTGATTTTGCTCAGCATGTTATTCTAAAGATAGAATACAGGCAGACTCATAGGATTAGGCTTGAAACAATTAAAACCAAACTCCCATGAATTAAACTGTCATGATGATTCAAGGGTTCTAATGAATAGAGGAGAATGAAAGAAATCTAAACTAGATGTTCACTGAACTAAAGAGAGGACGTTTTCGTAAGGCTCATAGAACTTGGATACGTCAGCACCCATGGGCAGAGTCATCATTACAGACTTCTGGAGACTCACGGATCGAGATAAGAGTCAGTTACACAGATGACCCATCCATTACTGGGCCTGCAGACAGAACTAAATTAGAAAGCAAGAGAAGCTGAAGAAAGGGATGCAACAAAATTATGGTCTCATCGAGAAAGACGAAAAGGAGGAAAACACAAGCATTGGAGAAACACAGAGGCTGTTAGGCCAACAAGAAAACAGGAGAATCCTATGGCAAAAAGAAACAAAACTGAGTTTTATATCTGAATCCTTCTATGAGTCACTTTCCACTACCATTCACAACACACTGCTGAATATTCTTTGAAGGCAAGAATTGGGTTTTATTCATCAAGTTATCTAGCATAGAGCCTGCTCTATAAGAAGTAAATGGTTATTCAATGAATGGCTGAAAGAATACTGAAGATAACCCACAACAGAAGGGATTAACTGGAGCAAGCTACTAATGCTTTCCCATGCAAACTCCATTCCCACCCACTATGGGAAATCTTCAAACCCAAAAGAGATGGAAAAGAAGAAAATAACCACTGTCTGAAAGGATTTCACTTAATTCATTAATTCAAAGACAGAATTTATTGAGTTCCTACTCAGTATTAGTGTCGAATGCTGTGATCTAGACTAGCAAAGGGATAGTATGTGAAAGGTGGTCACAAGATTTTCAGGTCTATTGGTTTTTGAGTCTTTAATTGTACATAAAAATATACCAGTAGTATCAATTCATTATTGATGCTTTTTTTCCTGTTTCTTAAATTACAGGTCACCTAATTTCTTAATGTAGCTTTTTGCATGATTTGAAACTGTATCAACAATTCTAGAGTCTCTTGTCTAGTTTTTGATAGGAAAAAAAGGCAATATTTCCATTAGTGGGTGCTCATTTTGATAGAATATTACATAAAAATTTCTTTGGATAAATGATATTTTAACCTACAACTTAATGTTTCATACATAGAAAAGAAATTCAAGTTATTACTAGATTAATAATGATACTACATCATGAAGTTACTGTGAAAAATAAAGATGTCATGCACATAAATAACAAGAAAAGTGTCTCATATTCAGTAACGATCTAATCGACACTAACTATTATTGTTGCTGCTCTTGCTACTTTTCCAAAGGGGTCCAAATAAGCCACTGGGACCAAGGAGTTATCAAGGATATTGCCTTGTTTTCACTGGAACATTATTCTATTCACTGAGCTGGGTTCAGTGAACCAGAGGTAGTTCATAAGTATGGCCAAACTCTTCTGTCTTTCCCCATCCCAAAGCTAGGGAACAATGCTGAGCAGCAGTCTTCCTCGAAATAATCAGGCATCCCCTTCCACTGGTGACCCCTGTAGCTGCATGATAGCTTAAACAAATAATGTTATAGATAGGAGAGGTTTTGATTGATTAATTTTAAGAATACAATTTAAAAAATAATAGAACTCTACAGAAACCCTAGGTGAAGACTTAATATTGGCTGAATAATAAGTTTCAAAGCCTGCTAATGAAATGTTGCTCTTTCAAAAAACCAGGCTGTACCCTAAATCTTCATATTTGTAATTATAATAGATTTTTGTTTGTAATATATTATACATCTTTGTACTTGTAATTATAACACTTCAAAAGGTAAAATCGAGAGGTTTTGTGCATAGCATCATGTTTTTAAAATCTTACATAGCTAAAACGAAAAAAGGCATCATTCTTATGTTACTAGCTTTGGGCCAAATGCTTGATTTCTCTGACAAGCAGTCATCTGAAAACAAACATTATAATTTTTTTTCTTATTTCACAGAATTTTGGATACATTGAAGTAAAATTGTGTATGTGAAAGCCTTCTGCAAAATGCAACTCATTCTGAAAATTCAATAGTATTTTTATTTTATTTGTCTTGAAATATTAGAATGGTCATAAATAGAAGCACACTAACCACAGATGTGCATGCACATACATCGATGAAGGAAAATGTTTGAGTTTTTAGAAAGGAGCCACCAAATTATATTGTGTGGTATAATTATTTTCCTCCTTTGTATTATTTACCTCTATATAATAATTTAAATTTGCAGGAAAAAGGGGAATTGAAATTTGAAAACTACAACAGAAGATTCTTACAGAGTATACAACAAATTATACAAGTTTGAAGATAAGGTCAAGAAAATATCACTGAGTGAAATTCAATTATGTCTAAAATTTAATCCCATGAGAATAAATTAGAAAAAATAAATGACCTTAATTATCTGTATCACTGACCCATTCTAAGAGATTTTGGAAATATGTTACTGCTGAGAGCAAGGCATGTCTCGAATCCAGTCCTGCGAACGAGGTGACGTGAGCCTTGAGCTATACAGTGGTTCTGTAACAGTAACTGCTTTTGAAAAATAAAAATAATAATCTTTCTAAAATATTCCTTTAGCAAGGAATACATTCATTTACCTACATAGAAATATCTTTAAAGCAGAATTCCTTAAACATAACTAAAACACTGCACCTACACCAAAGCGTACTGATCAGATTTCCGGGCCTGCTCCTCAGCCAACTAAGTGATGCATTAGAAAACCCACAGGAAACACGTCTGTCAAGATATCTTTAGTTTGGCTCAGGAAGGACCCTCCTCGTGACCTCACAAATCATAGATCAATACATATCTTCTTTGTTCTCCTCATTAAATATTGAAGGCATAAAAACATTGAAGCACGTTCTCTGCACAGGCAACTTCAGGCACCTGGATGAATTTCCCCTTTACACTCTAGGTCAATGATTCTCAAACTTTAATGTACAGGGTCTGACAGAAGCAACACCTGCTTGAGTGTGGTTGGTTGGGTAATAATATGAGTGTAGTAATTTATAGTTTTAGCTTGAACACTTCACCTAAACTGTCATATGGTGTGCTTGAATGTGATAGTGTTATGTTACAGAATTACCTGCTTATGATTTTATAACAACACATTTTGTAATAAAAAGGGGCATCATTTGTGCCAGCCCTTGTACATAAGAACATCCTAAAGAGCTTCTAACAAAGGCATATTTCCAGGCCACTCTTAGAGTCTAGGTTTTCAGATTTCCAGACTGGCCTCCCCTGAGCATTACAGGTTTGTCGGCTCTGTGAGAGCTGGGAAAGTCGAACACCTGGATCTGAGGAGCTATAGTCTAGACCAGCTGGAGAGAGTCACCGAGAAACCAACCAACTACCCACTACAAGGCCCCCAGAGAACCCAGATGACCTTTCTCTCTATGCCTCCTGGTCCATCACTACCTGTAGCAACCTCGTTCAATATTGCACATCCTCCATAGCTCGGAAGTCTATAAGGCAAATTAACTGATAAAGAAAATGAAAATTTGTTCTAATACATATTTCTAAATAAATACATATTTATTTATGTATTTAGAAATACATATTTCTAAATATTTCTAGACAACTTTCTAAATCAGTGCTGCTAAGAAGTAAGTTGTTTTAAGTAAATAATTTCAATGACTATTCTCTGCACAGTTAAAATTTTTACAGAGCACATGCCAGTGTTTAAGGAGACTGGAAGAACAGAATGGGAAACTAATGAAGAGGAGGCAGAGTGATTTACAGGGTCTTTGAAAGGTTTTATTTATATTTACAGTTTTCTTTCAAATTCCAAGTTGAGTGCTTCAAGATTTTATAACATAAAACAGGAAAAAAGGCCTATTTTTTCGGTCATAGTTCCTTGCTTCAACAAGATTGCCCGTGCATTGGGAGCTTAATCAAATAGACAAGGTACCACTCCTCACTTTTTTCCCCAACAGAAATTGCTATGTCATAGTCTTTTCTATTTAAGTTTGCTACTCATTTTCTGGGGAACATGGAATATATAAAAAGATCCAGGGAAGAGTCACATCTGGCCCCATACCCATGTATGGAGGAAATTGAAATGTAACTTCTGCTTTTAACCCCTATGACTTCTCTGCTACTACATTGTGGGATGTATGTGGAAACCTACTCATTCACTCGAAGATATATGCCTAAGACATTTAGTACTGCTTATGGTATATATGTATATATGTCCTTTAGCAAGCAGCAAGTATCCAAGTCAGATCTCCACCCAATCCTTTGTAGGTTGTATTGCACAACTGCAGGGGGTGGTATTCACACACACAATGATATGAATAAAGCTTCTCAAAATAGTGCAACTGGCAGCCCTGATTCAACGTAGGGGTTCCTTTACCTTATGTTTTGTCCTGGAGAGATCAGAAAATATTCCATGAAGATGATGGTGGTGATGATGAAACTGATAATAATGGCCAAGATTTGTGAGTACCTTCAGGATACTGCTTATCCACATAAAGAAAGAAGGAGGAGATAGGGGTCCTTTTTTATTAATTAAATAGAACTTCATTCTAATATTAATACAACATTAAATATCAGATTTTGAGAGCCCTCTGCTTGTAGGGTGATATGGAATGTAGTTAAATCATTAGAAAATGACAGTTTTGTTGAATTTTTCCTTCCCACTCCCAATGGGTGATGGAATTATGCATAGAAAAATATACAAGCCAATATTGTAAGTTAATTGAGTACTAATATTTTCACAAGTAATTTTTTATATTCCCTATTTACAAATTTATGACACAATCAGAATACAGTCACAAGGAAGAAAAGGTTTTCTCTTGCAGGTTTTAAAGATTTAAGGTATTAACTCATAATAAATAGTAGGTTTTGGGGGGGAGGTGGAGATTTGAACAAAATCAAACCAAAGTATTAAAATTGGTACAGCAGCTTTGTAAATAATGCTCCAAACCATAGAGCCTTTGAAACCATGACAAGCTAAATTAATTACAATGAATTAATAGTTTTGGAATGTAACTGTTATATGGTCTTGGTTCCCCCTTTGCAAAAATAATTTCTGCATTGGGTGAAACAGGGAGACGACTAAGATGATTTCAACCTAATAGTCCCATGTCTAGAAATCTACACAAGATTGTCCCTAACCTGGTAAAACGTAGTCACCTGTTTTCAATCTATGGTTCCCCACCCCCACTTATAATCTGTGAAACCCTTCACAGGTTTTGTATATGAAAATGACCTTTGATCTTAACCACTTTTACCCTTTAATTTCTTTTAAAAGTCTTCGTAGTATGATCTTTCCCTGTACTTCCTTTCAAATGAAAAAAAGAAACAGTCAAATATCACTTAAAAAAATCCTTCCTCCCTTCCATTCCAGAAGCTCCCTATAATGTCAAGGCATTGAATAATTCATCACAAGATATCATTGTATTTAAATATTGAGAATAATATAAAATGATATTACAATGAAAAATATTGGTAAGCTACCTTAATGATAGTGGTTATCAATTTTATCCCCAAATACATGCCTATTTTTAACAGAATATCATTTTACCAATACTTCCAGGCAATTTCAAAAAAACTGTCTTAATATCAAATCATTGCCAAAGGCCCAGGACCTGAATAATACATTCCTACATACTCTGCAAAATCTATCCAATTTTAAGGGCAATTTTTTACTATGAAATCTGGATACCAGTCTCTACTCTTGTAGAAGAATAACTTTTCCCAGTGCTGCTCTAAGAGTCCTTAAGAGCAAACTAATGGAGAAACGTAACACAGACGAACCTGCAACCTCCTCGGGGATGGGAGAGTCAAGGTTAGCCTTCCTGTGTTCACAACATTCCAACTGATCCCACCCACCTGCATACAGTGCTCAGTCGTTTTCTGATTTAAATATCTGTACAACCGATGATGAACACTAACCTGGTGTCTTAAGAATGATCAACCAGAAATTAACATCTAAGTTTTGCTCAGATGCCTTGAACACCATAGTGTGTCATTTTTCTTGGCTAAGAAGCAGATATGCTGTTTCAGACATTACAAGCTGAAAGAATAGACCGCATAAATGGTGGAAATTTGGCTTTGAGAGGTCCATCTAGTTTGCTAAGCACAGTAACCCTTTTTTTAATCAGTGGCTGTGGAGGCAATATCTTAGATGGGAAAGGACTCATGAAGTATGCAGGAGTCATGAACGAGAGAGCTTGCTTCAAGCTGGAGAGCCGAGTGGTGTTCACATGGTGAGCAGGGAACCACTTCAGGAGGAGAAAAAGGCAATGACTTACCTGTAATACTTTGGTCAGGTTGTTAAATAGAGCTTGGCCAGCACTCACTTTGTGTTTGACACCTCTGACTGTGCCATTTTTGCTTAAAATGTTGACTCTTCTTGTACCAAAACCCTTCTCGCTGGCAGCCCTGGCTAACACCAACAAGTTATCCTGCTCGTTCTCATATTCATCACTCTCTGATCCTATGTGGCCATTGTGCTGTCCATCAGACTCACTTAGTCCATCTATGCCACAGATACTGGCACATTCGGAATCCAGAGAGCCTGACGGTTGCCCATCCTCATACACCTCCTTCAGAACTCGTCCGCTGCTAGATGATGCGATCCGAAACCGGACTTTCCGTGGCCTGTCACTTTCCGGTTTCATCTCCCTTTTGAGCATGGTCACATCCACTGACACTTACAGTTCACATAATGCTCGATCCCCTGTTATTACTTCAGTCCGCCTGCCGTATAGTAGTACCAGAACTAAATTCCAGTGACAGCAGCACTCGTATGAAGCTAACATGGAAAGGAAAGAAGATTCCCAAGAACTTACAGTGCATCTCTGCTGTTAATAATGAATGTGTGTGTGTGCTATGGTTACCTTTAAACTAAAACCTGCAAAATGATCCCAGCCATTAACTATTAAATAGTTATGCTGGACTCTTTAACAGGACAAGTGCAAGAAGGTGGCATGCAATGAAAAAGAACATAAGTATGAGCAAGGAAATGAAAGACTTGAACTTTAAAGCCAATAGTGAATAGTGAGTGTTGAAAAGGGTCTTCCTGACAGAAATATCTCTACATTCCTTATCCAGGGTGGAGGCCAGAGATAAAATATGGAATCAAATGTAGAGTACCAGAGATGTTGGTCTTCTCACAGTGCTTATTTCTTCCTTATTTCACTCTCAACAAACACTTTAAAAAGGCCAGTGGACATGCCACATTGCTCCATAGCATGCTATGTAGAATCTATG
Source organism: Phyllostomus hastatus (assembly GCF_019186645.2). Lineage (NCBI taxonomy): Eukaryota > Metazoa > Chordata > Mammalia > Chiroptera > Phyllostomidae > Phyllostomus > Phyllostomus hastatus. The sequence continues at coordinate 26,405,282 of NW_025333709.1, read as the reverse complement.
CTGCATAGAGCTATTATTACTATTACTATTAGTTCTTAAATCATCAGACTTCATCTACAATGAATGAGTGTTCAATCTACATCTTCATGCACACATGTGTTTTTTAAAAAATAACTTTTTAACAGACTGTGAAAATAGAGAACTTTCCCTCCGTGAGTTTCCCACTTCTGCTGGTAGACAGTGTTGTTCCCTCGGACAGAGGGGAAGGTTTTGGAAAGGAAACATATGGAACAAGGAAGGAAGAAAGGAAAATCCTCCAAGCCTGCCAGATCAGCCAGAGCAATCCATGTGATGAGTATTGATAAATATATCTAAATCACCCATGCATAGAGAACAGCCCTCCTTACGCTATGCCCAGTGTATTTTCTGTCACCTTCACAGGCCCCTGAAGAACCTCTTTAGACAGACAGCCACACTGAAGCTTACACTAGAGTGAGTGTCCCCCTGTCTGCCTCTCCAGAGGGGAAAGAAGCAGCTGGCCCTCACACTATACCTCAAGTTTGGGGGTTTTAAAAAACATATTTTATTGATTATGCTATTACAGTTGTCCCATTTCCCTCCCTTCATTCCCCTCCACCCTGCACACCCCCTCCCACCCACATTCCCCCCTTTAGTTCATGTCCATGTGTCATAAGTTCTTTAGCTTCTACATTTCCCATGCTATTCTTGCCCTCCCCCTGTCTGTTTTCTACCTACCATCTATGCTACATATTCTCTGTACCTTTTACCCCTCTCTTCCTTCCACCCGCCTGTTGCTAACCCTCCATGTCATCTCCATTTCTGTGGTTCTGTTACTGTTCTAGTTGTTTATTTAGTTTTTTTTTTGTTTTTGTTTTAGGTGTGATTGTTAATAATTGTGCGTTTACTGTCATTTTACTATACATGTTTTTTATCTTCTTTTTCTTAGATAAGTCCCTTTAACATTTCATATAATAAGGGCTATGGTGATGATGAACTCCTTTAACTTGACCTTATCTGGGAAGCACTTTATCTGCCCTTCCATTCTTAATGAAAGCTTTACTGGATAGAGCAGTCTTGGATGTAGGTCCTTGCCCTTCATGACTTGGAATACTTCTTTCCAGCCCCTACTTGCCTGCAAGGTCTCTTTTGAGAAATCAGCTGACAGCCTGATGGGAACTCCTTTGGAGGTTACTGTCTCCTTATCTCTTGCTGTTTCTAGGATTCTCTCCTTCATTTTTATCTTGGCTAATGTAATTATGATGTGCCTTGGTGGGTTCCTCCTTGGGTCCAATTTCTTTGGGACTCTCTGAGCTTCCAAGACTTCCTGGAATTCTATTTCCTTTGCCAGATTGGGGAAGTTCTCCTTTATTGTTTGTTCAAATAACTTTTCCACTTGTTGCTCCTCCTCTTCTCCTCCTGGTACCCCTATAATTTGGATGTCAGAACATTTAAAGATCTCCTGGAGGTTCCTAAGCCTCTCCTCATATTTTTGAATTCTTGTTTCTTCATTCTTTTCTGTTTGAATGTTTCTTTCTTCCTTCTGGTCCACTCCATTGATTTGAGTACCAGTTTTCTTCCCATCACTGTTGGTTCCCTGTGCATTTTCCTTCTATTCACTTAGCATAGCCTTCATTGTTTCATATAATTTGCAGCCAAATTCAACCAATTCTGTGAGCATCCTGATCACCAGTGCTTTGAACTGTGCATCTGATAGGTTGGCTATCTCTTCGTCACTTAGTTGTATTTTTTCTGGAGCTTTGATCTGTTCTTCCATTTGGATCTTTTTTCTTTTTTCTTCCTTTTTTTTTTTTTTGGTCTTGTCATGCTTGTTACTTGTGACTGGCGGAGACTTAGGTGTTCACCAGGGCAGGGAAACCCATTTGCTGGGTTGTGATGCTGTATGTGGGGGAGGGGTCTGAGAGGGAACAATGGCACTTGCTCTGCTCTCTGTGGGATTTCAGTCCCTTCCGCCACTCCCCCCAAGCAAAGTGAGCCCTTCTGGTTGTGATTCCTGGGTGGGTGGGCTTATGTACGTTCTAGGACCCTGTGGGTCTCTCCAATGAACTCTCCTGTGAGGCTGGGAGTCGCTCCCAGCACCTCCACCACCCCAGGTGTTTTCAATCAGTGTTTTGAGGCTTTATTACTCAGCGATGGGACCCTGGGACCGCCCAGTCAGCCAGCCGCCTTGCGCGCAGTGCTTCACTTCACAATAGCTGCCTTGTTGGGCCTGCCCATTGCCACCCCGCACCCCAGATCTGCCAGCCACCGCCTGTGTGCCCAGGGTCTACCTGCTCCCATCTTGTGTGCCCAAGGTGCCATGCGTGCCCAGTGCCACTGCTTTTTGTGCCTTATCTCCTCTCCGCCTGGCCATCCGACTCTGCCGTGCCTACCAGTCAGGATGAGTGTGTCTATTTTAACTCCTTGGTTGTCGGGCTTCCATACAGTTCAATTTTCTATCAGTTCTGGTTGTTATTTTGTTTCTGAATTGTTGTTGTCCTTATTTTGATTGTGCAAGGAGGCACAGTGTGTCTACCTATGTCTCCATCTTGGCTGGAAGTCCCTCCACCTCAAGTTTTTAATAGTCTATAGTTTGATTATGAATTTAATTTATTCTAATCTTAGAAAATTCAGGAAATAATAACACAAAGTTGAAAATGAAAGTCAAATGATCGCACAGGAGATGCTCATAATTTTGTGAATTGCTCTCAAGTGTGTTTGGAGATGAGAGGCTCTGATGCTCTCAGAGCTACACTGCCCAGCAATTACATTAAGGGAAGAGAGAATGAATGCCTAGCTTTTACTGACAGAATGTGAGTAACAGTGATGTGAACCAAAGAAATTGGACTCCAGCAGCCTGGAAGCCATATACTGAGCTTTCTGGAATCACAGGGAAATTCACAACTGCCACCACCCTGCACTGGACTACATCATGAGAAAAAATAAGACTTGATTGTGTTAAGCAGTGGAGATTGAAATTAAAGTGTTGTTAGAGAACTTATTTTTGTTGAATCTGTGTTTTAATATATAAAATCAGGTTGCATTTACTTAGTATCCTGCTGTTTTCATTCAGCATTATATAGTAATTTCTTATATATTTACTTCTCAAAAACAGGAATATAGTGTATATTAAAAGTCCTTCTAATAGCTTCACATTTTATTTTACTCTTTCTGAAAGATAGATGCTTAAATTATTTAAAATATTAAGCAGAATAATACTGTACTGAATATTCTTACTCAGAAATTACTGTACATATATTAAATAGATCTTTGACATAAATTGCCTTGGGCAAAACTTGATGTGGTAAAAATATTTTTAATGTAAAACTCTTGATACAAATTGCTAATTACTTATAAGAAAAGCTGTATAATTACTACTAGTAAATTCTACTAGTTTGTGAGTTCCCATTTTACTGTGCTCTTGCCAATGCCAACATTGAATGTTACCAATTGTCAATAATTTCTATTTTTCCAACTTGAACAGAAGTATGTCATTGATGTTATATTTTCACAACGTTAAACGCTACAGATGATTTTCATTGTGAGTGTTTTCATATAGAACTCTCACTGAGGAGAAGATAGAGAACAATGAGAATCTCTGCCTCCTGGGTAATCACACTGGAATCTCAGGTTAGAGAATTCTATACAATGCCACAAGAGAGGGAGGAGGGAGAGAATGAGGAATGAGAGAAAGTTGTGTGTGAGAGAGAGAGAGACCTGTGTCAACTACATCTAAGTGACAATATAAAGTGGTTTTAACTTGGAAAAGTAAGAGAGTTGAAAATCAAAGTATGTAACATGACAACTTAGGTGAGGAAGCACTGGAGCAGAAGAAAAACACTGATGCAGTTTTGTACCCATATGTCCAGATTTCTCAGAACATACGGTGATGAATGGGGAGGGCATGAATATCAGCCTAATCAAGAAAAAAATCAAAATTCTGTGTTTGTCCCAATTATTTTTTTTGCCTTGAGCTCCTTCTTAATCTGCCCCAGCTTCACCGTTCTATGCTTTTGAGTTGGAAACGGTGCTTTGTAGAATGACCAAGGTTTTGGAGGCAAGGGACCCCAGTTCAAATCCTAGCATACCTTAGTGAGATTGTTCTTTCCCCCACCTAAACTTTCAGTTTCCCCATCAATAAGGGCGATGATAACAGTATCTGCCTCAGGGAGTTATCCTTGCAAAGTGTCTAGAACACATTCCTCAATGTGTCTGAGACAATGTGCACATGTGCTATGGGTTCTTTGGATGGAATGAACTAATTTTAGTCTGACTAAGGTAAGACAGTGGCTATACAAGCTGAGCCCATAGATACATTTGAAGGATGGACAAAAAATCATTGGGATTACTGGAAATTCTGTGATATTTTAAACTGAAAGTTAAAAAATCATACATGTGTATATATGTACATGTACACCTGCATATATTGCATATAAAATATTTTATTTTATTTTAAAATAATGAGACTAGTTAAGAGTCATCTCTCTTTCAAGGATGAACTAGCAGTCCAGGAGACTGGGGACAAGCCCGCCACAGTATAGGGAAGTATCTGCTACTCTGGGAAGATATGTGTCCTGATGTATAATATGCCCTTGGTAATTATAACTCACATACTTATCATAAACTCAGATGAAAATTAAGCTGTTCTGCACAATGAGAAAGTCTTTGCCATTCTTCTTTCATTCAGGCAATGAGTGTTGCACAGTATCCAGTGAGTGTCCCCCAAGGATAAGACATTGCAGGATACTATGGTAAATATAAAGATATATACAATTATTCTTATGTCTGACATTGGTAACATGTGCTTAAACAAAATAGCTCGAGTTCAACACAGTGTGCTTTAAGCTTATATGAAATCCCTCTTCCTTGAAATAACCAAATTACGAGTCACCTCCAACATAAGACATCAACACTGCTCTCAGCACTCTCCACCCTCACTCTGCTGCATGTCCACAGAGCAGCTTCCAACCACTCTGTTGGCCACCTTTTCCCACTACCAGTTTGTTATTTCCTGCATGTTATTCTCTTTGCCAGATTAGCATCCTCCCTCAGCACCAATCTCCTTCTCTGCCTTCAGATGCAATGTTATCATCATTCATTCACTGAACAATATTTACTGAGCACCTAGGAAATGTGGGAGAGCTGCTGGATCCATACAGGTGGAAATGAAAGGCATGTTCACATTCCCTGCCTTTAGTGGTAGATAACATACAATCAACAAATTATAATATACTAAAAATTATAACAGGTATTATAACAGAAAAAGAAGTGAGTAGAATGGAAATGATAAAAAGGCAGCCTACTTTAGAGGAAATAATCACAGAAAGCCTCCCAATGTGAGACATTAAATTACGTTTATAGCCCTGGCTATAGTGGCTCAGTAGATTGAGCACCGGCCTGCGAACCAAATGGTCGTCGGTTCGAATCCTAGTCAGAGCACTTGCCTGGATTGCAAGCCTGATTCCCTATGTGGGGCATGGGAGAGGCAACCACACATTGATGTTTCTCTCCCTCTCTTAATCTCCCTCCCTTCCCCTCTGTCAAAAAATAAATAAACTCTTTTAAAAACTAAATTAAAATTTATCAAAAATAGAGGAGATTGGTCATGTAAAGGTTTAATGTGGGCAGGAGTGGTAGGAAATAGTCCACAGGTGCAGCTTCAATGTAAAGGTCCTAAGGCAGAAAACTTGTAAGTTTGTTTGAAGAACTAAAAAAAGGTACAGTGGCTGAAGATGAGTCTGACTCCCAATCTACAAAACTCTTCTCAATAAAGGACAGAACTAGTAAGACCTTTCCTTCTTAACCTAATCTTCAATTTAAGCAACTTTCTCAAAACATGAAACCCAATACCTGTAAACCATGTCCATATTACAAATATTTGCAATACAGAAATATTTCAAATAGCTATAGGGCATCTATTTTGCAATATTAAGTTGATAAATTCCAGAAGCTATACAGAGGGTGAAATGTTGGAGGAAGCAAACTAGAACTACTTTGGCAGATACTATTAGTGATGAATTCAGAGAAAAAAAATATCCCTTGTTCAATTCCAGGTAGAAATAGGAACCTAGCTTCCAGATCCAGGCCTGGATATTTCTTTTTGCTGTTATTTTTTTGTGTCAGAAATATTTAATTATTTCCTTATTTGTAGAAAAATAATGACATCAAAATATAATTATTCTTTCAGTCATCCTGTCGCCAAGTATTGTCACTCACACTGTATTCTACATGTGGTTATCATTGTACAACGAGGAGTCATTTAACCATTTTCCTGGCTTTGCAGCATCATTTTTTTACTCCCTTGAATCATAGTGAACATGTGCAGCATGCTTCAATTTGCTGTTGTCTTAAAGTTATCACATTTCTTGTTTTCTCTTTGTGTCCTGAAAACACTGAAAATTGATCATTGCAAGTGAAGCAGAAACTCTGCCAGTCCTGAGCAGAGTAATTGTCTTCTCTCCTGCAACACCTATCATTGGAACAGCATAAGCCGTGATTCACTCCCTAGTTCTGCTCTCAGAACTCCTGTTTGGATGGAGACAACCTATTGATTTTTACTTTTTTAACTACCTTAATGATTAGAGGGGGGAAAGATTGAGTAACCATTGGTGAAATAGGGAAAAATAGGCTATCCTCGACATTTTTAAGATTATAGAATATTGAATCTTTCTTAAGCAACATGAATTCTCAAATCAAAATTCACAGCTCAATGATTAATTTAAAATGCAGAGCCCTTCTAATCAGAAGAGAAAATAGGTACATGAATGTACCTATTTTAAGAACAGGACCATTGTCATTAATAATATCATCAAAGATGGATGATTTCTTAGTTTATAGATTAGGGGTTAAGGATGGGAACTGTGGGTACACACAGTGCTGGGTGGGAATCTTCAACCAGCTATCCTCTCACTGACTCTGAGCCTCAGTTTCCTCATCTGTCAAATAATGGGTCCTATTTCATAGAGTGTTTGGAAAGATTAAATAGAATGACGTATACAAATGGTTAGCACCGCTCAACAAATGGTAACTACAAATTCTTATTGGTTATATAAACTAGCTAAATATATCTGCTGTTTGAAGGACAGTGAGAAGAATGGAACTGGGTAAGTGTGATTAACTGACAGGGAATAAAGGTAACCCACTCTGTATCTGGTCTGATTCTAGAGCTTCAAGGCTAAAGCAGTCTGGCATCACTTAGATCCTGGAGAAGGGCTCCGGTTTCCAGCAGCCTTGTTCATGCTGCCCAGCTCTGGAGGGAGAGTTCCCGCGGGTGCTGTGCTGGGGGCGGGGTTTCAGTGCTGGCCTACCTCTGTCACTCTGGATCCCAAGCTGGCACAGCTGTCTCAGACTCCTGTGGCATACCTAGTCTTTCTGTTCTATATTAACCTAAACTCTCTAAAATTAACACAAGGAGGATAAATAAAGAGTCCACAGAGCAACAGCTTCCCAAAATAAATATTACAGTTCAATTTTCATCTTAAATTTCCCCACTGGATCTTGTAAAGGGCTTTGCGTGTAAACAATGCTTAGAGAAATGTTTGCTGAATTAAAATTAGCTAAGTTATCTGGCTGGCGTAGCTCAGTAGATTGAGCGCAGGCTGTGAACCAAAGTGTTGCAGGTTCGATTCCCAGTCAGGACACATGACTGGGTTGCAGGCCACCGCCCCCAGCAACCGCACATTGATGTCTCTCTCTCTCTCTCTCTCTCTCTCTCTCTCTCTCTCTCTCTCTCTCTCTCTCTCCCCCTCTCCCTCCCTTCCCTCTCTAAAAATAAATAAATAAAAAATCTTTAAAAAAAAAACAAGAAAAAAAATTAGCTAAGTTAGATTTTTTTTTAAAGATTTATTTATTTATTTATTTTTAGGGAGGGAAGGGAGGGAGAGAGAGAGAGAGAGAGAGAGGAGAGAGAAACATCAATGTGCGGTTGCTGGGGGTTATGGCCTGCAACCCAGGAATGTACCCTGGCTGGGAATCGAACCTGGGACACTTTGGTTCCCAGCCCGCGCTCAATCCACTGAGCTATGCCAGCCAGGGCGCTAAGTTAGATTTTAATGTCAGAACAAACTGATCTCACATTTAGGAGAGATGTAAATAACAATCATATGATGACTTCCATCTCTTTTCGTCCTGCTTTCAGTTCATATGCAAGTTAAAAAATAATGTTCTTTGACTTTCCAGGCAAGATAGCCAAGTCACATAATGCTATTAGTGTCATTAAAGGACCAGCTACACAACATAAGAGGTTGTTGAATGCTGCACAGCAAATAATATACTCTGCCTATAGAATCCAAGTCCCAGAAGAAATAAAGGAAAAATAAATCAAGTTTACCTATTTAGGTGTTGAAAACTTGACTTGGCTGCCTTCAACTTACAGAAGCCAAATAATTCAAATACCCTGTCTACTTAGCACTAGTAACTATAAGCTTAAGCTTCATTCTCAAGCATGAAATAAGGACTTTGCTATTTCCTCTTGAATAAAGAGTCTCTTATGTGTTGTGTGGCTAAGATTCTTCAAACTACAAGAAAGAAAAAGATCACTTTTATATCCTCCTTCAATGAGATTGTCACTATCTATAGGATACCTACAAATATGTCTTAGGGTAAAAGGATTTTTTAAATAATTGCATTATTACTCCAAGACATTGGTGTATCAATTTTGTATCTTTCAATTTCTAAAAATATATAATCAATGAATGGAATTATGTCTACTCTTTTCCTATGCACGGGGAAGTTTACTTCTTAAAATTCTACTTGGAATCATACCAAAAGCACACCCAACTGCTATGGGATGATGAAAAGGTCAAACCATCTGAATGAACTCAGCACTCACAAATAAAGATTAACAAATAAGCCATCAAAAATACTGAATCAGACCCAGAGATGCTCAAGATACCCTACTAAATATCAAAAAGACCAGTGTTTATCCGTGAGATTTCTCAAGAATCAGGACAGAAATAAGAGAATAGGGAAGTAAACTTACAGTCTTAGAAACATCACCTGGGGAACTAAGGGCAGTTCTCCAAATCAGTGGCAGCAGAGACTGGCAGTGCTTAATGTGGTAGCTTGGGAGTGTGAGTCCCTAGAGAGTCAATTTATTTTAGCATGGTGAGAATCTTCTTGTAGGAAGTGTAAAAGGAACCTTCAGAATTTCAAGTCCATTGAGATAAAATGGCAATGTCTCCCAAACTTTCCTGCTGATAAATTTTTCTTATTCATTTTAAATTGATGAAAAATCAGAATGTCAAGAGAAACATACGAGGCTGAGTGAAAATATATATTTTTAAAGAAATAGAAAAAAAATAAATGAGAAAGATTTCCTGTCTTATTCTCATGGTCGAACTTTTTTAAATCACTGAAAGTTTAACATAAATTATATTTTATCAATAAATGCCATAAGTTTAAAATGAATGGGCACAGCCACTTTAAAGTATTACAAATTATAATTCATAAGTGTGTTGCATGTTTTTCTTTCCAAGAGCATGATGATAGAATGGGCCCCTGGGAAATTCTAATTCTATTATTCTATCGTTGTTGCCAAGGTAACAGAGGACTGTGGATTCTAGCATCTGAGATGAAGGTTAATGCTGGAAAGGGGAAGGAAAACGGGGAGCCAGCAAGACAGCACAAAAACTTGTGTTCATTTAGAGGTCTAGAGGCATTTTTGTTTTTCTGGTGGAATTTTAGTTTTAAATCCACAAATAAATTAGTTTTTTAAGAGCAGGTGTGTGGTGCCCAGGAGAAGCCAAAGTTCCCGTAAGGAGAAGGAATGATGGAATATGAACTGTGGGCTCTGTGGCTGAAGAAAGCACATTGCCCCAGCAGCTGTCACCTCTCCCAAAGTCCAATCATGCTCTGCAGAGAGGGCTTCTGCAGGTCCATATTTTTTTGCATCACCTTTTGCATGATGAGGTAATTCCAGCTGAGTTGCCAAAGCTTTTGGAAGTCTATGGTAATCTGAGCAATTTGGCTTTGATTGGCTTTGTTTGCAAATAGAATACTTTTCCCAGTATGGATATATAAGTCATATTGGAAGCTAAATAAAAATTCACAAATTACTTATATTGACTGCACAGCATTAGAAGATATGCACAAAGCCTACTTGAGATAATCCTTGCTCTCAAGGAGATTATCATCTTCTTGAAGGAAACAAACTACAATTAAAATTAAATTCATTACAGTTAACATACAATATTATATTAGTTTTGGGTGTACACCTCAGTGATTAAATACTATATAACTTAACTAAGTGATCATCCTGATAAATCTCATACCCACCTGGCACCATACATAGTTATTAGAATATTATTTGACTATATTCCCTACGCTGTACTTGACAACCCCATGCCTATTCTTTAACAGCTAATGTGTACTTCTTAATCCTTTCACCTTTTGTACACAACCTCCAGCCCCCCTCCCATCTGGCAGCCAACAAAATGTTCTCTGTATCCAGAAGCTGGGAGTCTCTCAGAAGTTGCTGTTGACTCCAGAGGTACCCTAGCTGCTTTGAGACATGGGGAACGAAATGAGGTGAGAATTGAGAATAACATTGTCTCCTCTTCTACCTGCAAACTCCTACATCTCCGACACCCTGGAGATGAACAGTAACTGGCAAAATTAGAAGACAACCTCCTTGGCGTGGACATTGTGGCTTCACCAGATGTGGGGCAGCAGTTGACACCTGCAAAGCCACTTCAGGGGCAGTGGGTGGGATAAGCAGGAGCAAAAAAGGGAAAGCGCACCACATAAGGACATATAGTTTTCCACATGAGACTCACTGAACCCCCTTGTCCTGAAATAATTCTGGAGACTTCAGAGTAGGGGAGCGTGAGGCCCAGCTATCTGCCAGTTGAAGGCTCAGAGCCACAGTAATTCAGGAATCATTTGTTTTCTCTAGCGGTGGAGCCTACGACATACATCCACCAGTGAACATACATGAAGACTCAACCTGAATGCTGGTCAGTGGTTAAAGGAGGGATATGAGGATCTTAGCACTTTTGAGTTTTTTCTACAATTGTACATAAAATCTAAGACATATGCTTTTGGACATGTTAACATCTCTGAAACTGGTGTTCAGATCACTCAGTGGCAGTCATGACATAGCTGTCATTGTCTGCACATTAACACTTGCAGACTGATGCCACTGGCCCCAGAAGAAAACCAAAGACAACAGCAAAGCCTACACTTAAATAACACTGCATCATCGGTGCTCTTGATTGCGCTGTGTGGAAAAGCACACACACCGGTGACACTGTGTGGGGAATGATCCACAGGAATGAACTCTGCATGTGAACACATTTATCCTAATCAGTTTACTTTACATTTATTTGCCTTTATGTGTATACTTGAAGGATGTATAATGGCAAACTATAGGTAAGTCCATCTAAAAGATGTTTATGTTTAAAACAAAAACTTCAAGTGACAATAAAGTATTGTGCCAGGGTATAAATTAGCAGGATTCCTGTTTTCATTCTCAATAGTTCACAAAATAAGGACACATCTTTCCTCTGATAACATCTTAGATTCAATGAAATACAGGCCTGTGCCACACTGTCCTTGTATGTGCAACCTTTAAACTTTATTTACAACTGTGCCACATCCCGAGAGACAGACATAAAGACCTTCGTTACCAGAAAGGATGTGGTTTGACAAGCAGTCTGTCAGGCAGATATTGGATTCCAGAGGACAGGCCATCCATTTATCTGCTGTCCCCATAGGGTCACCTTTCTACCCAATAAAGTCAGCCTCAGAGGGGCTTCCAAGATTTCCTTCTCCCACTTCCATCCTCCCCGCTGCCCTCTTCCTTCTCTTCCTCTCTGCTCTTCTCCAGGGCCCAGGACCCCACTGATTTGTCACTCAGTGTTGTCCTAGCCTCTGAATCAGGCTCTTCTCATCCCTCTAGGGGGTCAGGCTCAGGACTTACAGGCACTCCTGAACGGAGCCCCTCTGAAACTATCAAGGTGTCCTCACAACACTGATCACATCTCATGGCGTGAATGCCACATGTCGATGCTAGCGGGGGCATGGGGAGCGGGACTCCTACAGGGTGAGGATGGGAAGGAATGAGCAGGTAAAACAAACAGAGAACACTGCCTGTTATCTTATTTAACCTTATAACATTCCTGAGAATAGGGAAGTGTGAAACACCCATTTTACAGACAGGAAAATTGAGGCTGAGTGGCGAGTCCTGGACTAACTCTAACACAGATGAACAGAATGAAGAGGTAGAACAGCATATTAGCTGCAACTTACATTGAGGAAAACAATGTTTTATATAATTACAACACTAATAAGCAAAGTGTATGTTAATAATGACTCCTCATACCTACTTATAAATGTTTATTAATGAAGAATTTATGAAGGTTTAGTTACAGAGGGTCTAACTTGATTTAAAATAAAGTAGCTATCATTATTTCTATTTAAATTTACTCTACCCAATTCTTACAGGAAGTAGAAGAATGCTAAAAAATGCATTCCATATAGCAACATAAATTTAAATCTATTAGAAAAACAGGAGGCATAGGAAAAATAAAAAGGAGGTAAATATCAATATGCCCAATCCACAGATTTGAGAAAGTGAGGCACAATGAGATACAATTATTCCTAGGTCACTGTTTATCCTCATTCAACATCCTATATGAATGAAACATTTGCATTGAAGTTGAATGCTGGTAACCTTTCAGAAAGTCAGAAAATCAATATCCATCTTTATACTTTCACTTGGAAACAGAACTGCTTAATTTTCCGGCCCATTTATGTATTCAGCAAACACTTTGTAGCACTTCTCATACTGCCTGTACGCACAGATATGCACAGCCCTCACCATATAGAACGTGGCCTGCTCTGCTTTCTCTTCAAGTCGTCATCCAGCTCAAATACCAACACAGAACAATTGGACCGTGAGTGTTTTAACCTCCAAAAGTTCCCAAGTAATCCCTCGTGTTTAAAAAGGTCTTACTCTAAAAGTAGTGTTATTCATGGAAAATAATTCTTTTTGTTCCAAACAAATGCACAAGAAAAAAATGAGACATTTCTTAGTGCATAGTCTGCCTTGAGCTTCCTCGTTAAGGGATATATCTACCCTTCTTAACTAACTTCAATTTTACTCTCCTGATACAAAACACAGTGCAGAGCAAATAATATCAAAAAAGAGCCTTTTCAGGGAAGGTTATTTCATTGGTTCCAGAAGCTTTCCTCACCCTCTAAATAAATCTCAGACATAATATAGGGGAGGGGAGGGATAAGGATGGGAATAGGGGGTTGTGGGGGAAAGAGGCAATTTGCAGGGACCAGTGATGACAGAGCACCATGATCAGAGGGATGTGGTTAATTCACCCCACCGTAACCAGAAAATAGATATGTGATATCTGATCATTGAAAAGTTATGACTAGTTATTTTACTATTTTGTGATTTTTATATTTTCAGATGACTGTGTGTTATCTTCATATTTAATAAATAAAGCATACTATTACATTTTTATTTATATGGGCTTAACATAAATATAAAATTCACCTTTGTATTGCTACAGATTGATGAGTTTTGACAAATATGTGCAGAACTCCTTAGATTTTTAAGTGAGTTGCTTAAGCCAGATCTTCTGCACCAAAATCCAATGCTCTTTCCACAATATCAAAACACTTTTTAAAATTACCCCAAAACTTTAATTCATTTCTGCCTGTATTTCATAATACATCATACCTTTTTTGCCTTAAAATATTAATTACTATAATAGAAGCCTCCCAAGAATTACATGTGGGAGGACATAATTAGGCATGTCCTTTGTTATGTGAAACAATGGAACTGAGAGAAAATAATTTCAGGCGGTGAAAAAAGCAAAGACCAGACAGGAAAATGGGACATGCGAGCTTGACATTTGCTTCAGCAAATTTTAATGACTAAATTTCTTTCTTTTTTTCTCTTTCTTTCTTTCTTTCTCTCTTTCCTTTTGTGGACAGCACTTGACCCATCTTAGAAGTACAGGGAGCCAAGACTTCATACATTTTAAATTACACCATTTTTGAAGAAGAAATACCTTCTGACTCAGGTTTCCTCCTCTCCACCTGCCAGAGATCATTGCTGTGCTACAGGGGAGCTTGAGGAGAAATTAGGAGCTGCAACAAGCAAGGAGACAGGCGCGTGTAATAAAAGAAATGTTGAAGGGTAAGAAAAACGAGCTGGTGGTGTCCAAATGACACAACATGGTGAGTCTGGACCCGGGAAGATAGATATGATATGAGGTCAGCCACCCAGACGATGGATGATATTCCTACAGCTGTTGGGGCACCGTCCCCAACTAGGCTGGCAACAGCTTGTAGTCTAGTTTAGAAATCAGATCTCCCTCACCCCAAATAAATTAATTAACACCCACCCCTCTGAATGAAATAGCCCTGTCTGCCTGCCCAGTTTCTGTCAACATTCTTTCCTCCTGATGCTTGTGCCTTCTCAGAGCTTCCCAACTGCCCTCAGCACTGCCAAGCAGGCAGTTCCTGCTCTTTCATTGGGTTTCATCATGTAGGGAGATTGCAATCAAGCCTTAATAACATTCTGCAGCCCGTGGAGACATTAGCCATCCCTAAAGCCCAGCTAGCTTTTTGTTACGGGCAACTGTTCAAAAGATCAAAGTGTGCACAGGCTCGGCCAGCACAGTACTCATGCCAAAGGAGTATCAGTGAAGGAGCACAGAAAATGGACCTTCCACTGTATGCCTTCATCAGGTTCTTATTGCCAATGGAAATATGGAAAGATTATCAAAGTGATGTTTTGTAATCTAGAGGATGACCAAGGACAGCTGAGACTAGAATCTTGAGAAGCATTTCCCACTAAGCTGTCCAGGTGGCACTCAACTCATAAAATTAAGATAGTTAAGATTTTGCATTTTTTTCATTGCTTTACTTTCCAGTGGTTCTCACATCAGCTCATAAAAATGGGATCGGAAGAAGCTGGTTTTGCAAAATGATCATCGAAATAGCTTCTTAGTGAGAGAAAATTTGAATTTTCCATCAGATGATGATGCCAGCAGCCAAATAGGTCAAATATTCCATCAGTAATTATTTGTCCACTCAGACATCTATTACTTGAAGCATAGCTAGTTCCACCTATGTGCTGTACAGCAAAGCACATTTGAGCTCTAGAAATTAAAACAAGTGAACAAGTTTACAATTTGATCCCCAAAAGATCTATTTGTGTTACAGGAAAATGTATAAAGATATTAATATTTCTTTTGTTCTCACTGCTCTGAGAAACTATAATCAAAACCTACCCACCCCCCATTTTCCAATGACCAAATATGCCCTTGTAATATGATCATAGAGGAGCATACCCCAAAATAATATTTCCATTGATTTAGAATCTTTCTAGAGAACATGTGGTCCTCAGACCATCAGTATCACAGAACTTCAGAGCATGTTGGAAATGCAAACCCTCCGACCAGAGTTAATGAATCAGAGCACAACTTTTAACAAGATCCCTGGGGGATTCCTACAAACATCAAAGTCTGAGAAGTGCTAGTTTAGAATAAGTAAAACAGAATTTTAAAAATATGTTTATGGAATACCTGTAAATTATCAAATTAATGCATACCTGTTAAACATGGGTGTTTACTGAAATAGTTCAAAGAAATACACATTTTTAAAGCTAGTATAGATTTGCAGGGATAAACAATGTAGATTAACCCAATCAGGAGGAGGAGATAGGCTCCTTTACCCTCCATTCCTACTCCGGAGAAATAAACAAGGCATTCATTGGACTTTTAGGGTGACCAATAGTCCCAGTGTGCCAGAGGGGGTTGGTTCCTGGGAATGGGGACTTTCAGCACCAAAATCAGCACAGTCCTGGACGGAAAGGGATGGTTGTCTTTATGATCTCTCTCCAAGTATTCACTTACAAATCTTTAGGGGTGGTTCTTTTTAATTTATAAGTCCATAATCTTTTATTTTACCAATCCTCACATTACTAAAGATAAAACAAGTCTTATTCTAGAACCAATATCAACAGTTATTGGTTTTATTTCCCACTGGAGCCCAGGGGAGCATGGAGACAGGACGTTGCAGCCTCCAGTGGCATGGGGCAGCTTGGGAGTAGGAGGGCAGAGCCCACTGTTGAGATAGACTATGAGGATTACTGAGTGAGCACCAACGTGCCAGAAAGCGAGGGAGCATTAAACAAACAAACAAACAAACAAACAGAACTTCTCTAGCTTTTCCATTTGGCTTGAAGCCAACTGCAGTCCCTGTAACAATTTGCCTATTGTGCTTTGTCCGCTCCTTAAAGAGTGTGCACAGAACTCACCCCAACCCAAGCTTGATCAATCAGCATGTCTCCAGGGAATTTCGAACTGGATATAGTGATTCTTGTTGGTCTATGTGGACACTGGAATTCAGGAGAATTCTCGGCGGTAATTTTTCACCACTGTCATGGAGAAACTGAGGAACTGTTTGTAAAGAGAGGGAAAGAGGAGATACTGATATCCTGAAGAAAACAGGAGCAAAGTTTGGAGTGGGAAAGGCAGCAAGACAGAGAGACAGAGATATTGCTTGATTCTTGGTCTCATTCCCATTACTGGCTCCGGTCTGAATTCAGGGGAGTGCAGTTTTCCAGCCTATCTGGCTCAAGGGATCTCTTGAGGAACTTGGAATTTAAGGAACCCTATCAGAAAATGGTGCCTGTTTCCTGTTTCCGGCAACCCTGTTTCACATCTGGACCACAGCAATGTCCTTGCAGGTCCTCTCACCTGGACTCCCTGAGAGCTGATTATTTTGCCCATTTCCCTTTTCAGTTTTCAACCCCGCAGTACCTTCTCAGTGTTCACAAGCTTGGGTATTAGGGTCTCACTGTCTGGTCCGAATGCCTCAGCACGGGGTCAGTACTCGGCAGGATCAGGGGATTTCAGAGGCTCTGCAAATCCCTCTCAGTGTGTGTTCTAGCCTGTAAGCTCTCGGAAGAAAGAACCGATCAATCTACTTGACACAGGATCCAGCAGGCAGTGAGGCCCAGTGGAGGGACCGTGGACCCAGGAGCCAACTGTCAGGCATTTAAATACTAGCTCTGAGTCCATGTGTGTGACTTGGTAAGATTTTTTTCTAACTTTCCTGAACTATGGTTTCCTCTGTCTGTAAAATATTGGGTCTAACTATATAAAAAGGTCATTTCTGTATGTTAAAAATGATAAAGCATAAATAACTTCATACTAATGAACTCATTAGTATGATAGCTGTCTCACAGGTAACTGAAGATTTAAGTTTTTAATACTTAACGTGTTTAAGTATCTGGCAAAAGTACACCCCAATGAGTAATAGTTATTAATCATAATGCATTGCTGCTGTTGCTATCCAGCATGATGTCCTTGTACCCAGTCTACTTGGCAATGATGAGAAGGAGAGGCAGGAGCTGATACAGCCCAAGGGCTCCAACCTCCCCATGCTGCCAGGCTCCTGGCTCACTAATCCCTGAGTGCAGTTTCCTAACAGAACATGGACCTACTGAGCTGAGCAAGACTCATGGAAAACAGGTGGCCCTAGGAAAGCAGCTGTAGGTTGCTCCATAAGCTAAACTATGACAGCCGACAGCCGCAGGGAGAGCCGCCCACGCTGTTAGATGACACCTGGAAGTAGAGCCTAGTGTAAGAGCGAAGGGCGTGCCCATTAAGGAGGGGCAGCCCGTTATTCCACCGCAGCCATCAGGCTTTGATTGAGCCAAGTCTCCAGACAGAAAGGACTTTTCAACATACAGCCACACATTGAGTCCAGCCTTTCACAAAGCAACCTCGTCACCGTAGCACCATTTTCTGGACCACGACGTGGAAGCGGCTGCCTGCCGTCTTAGAGAAAGTCTGCCAGCCATGGATCTACTTCCACACTGACAATCCCCTCCACCAGTGGCCAGGCTCCAACAGGCCAGGTCAGCCAGTCCTCACATGGCTAGACCTTGAGGTGTCATTCGCAGGAAAGAGAATGCCACAGTGAGGTCCTCTCCTTGTTTTAAAAATTCTAAAACTATACACACCCGATGCCCTAACTCTTTGCAGAATGGGTCCAGCATCTCTTCTTCCTGGACTACTCTCCCATAAGTAAATACATCACCAGCTGCTCACTTTCTCCTGGTCTTTGCTCAAATGTCCCTCTATCAGTGGGCTAACCAGGCTGCATCTGGCCAGTCCATTCAATGTATGTTATCCCAGAATTACTAAGTATGCTTGTTTTCACACTCAGAGTATTCCCGGTAGATAATAAATTATATTTATCCCACCTCTCCTGAAAACAGAGATAAGTCTATCACTGTTTCTCTTAGCCTGCTCTATTATTCTTCGTATTTTACATTTATTTGTCTCCTGTGGCCTGTTTTCCCCATGTAAGCTGCTCTAGAGCAGACTTAAATGACTTTGATAAATGTTATATTTCAACATCTAGAACAATGACTACAAAACACTGAGAAGGTATTCCAAAAAGTTTTTTGCATGAATTTTAAAGTGAAGGACATATTTCTCCCAAATATTAATATTTATTTGAGTTATTCAGTGAAATATAAAGTTAATCAACTAAGTCCCCTATCCATCCTTTTCTTTTAATGTGTCAACATTCTAATTAAGCAATGTGTCTTCACAAATTTGTTATCTTGATATATTTCCACAAACCTGCTCTGGACCCACTGTCCTCCCCATACTCAGCAGAGTGCTTCCCCACTGGCATTTAACAGGTATGTCTTCAAATGACTTATCATGGCCATGCCTGTTTGCAGAGTGTCAGTCCCTACAACTCTACCAAGTGGGTAGTAGTGATATGACCTTGTCCTTGGCTGGCCCAATCAATTTACTTGAAATAGGAAGACAGCAATTCTAGCAACTTCAAAGATAGAACAATGTGGGGAAAGTAGCTGTCTTGATTCCTGGGGATTTCTAGCTCTTGGCTCCTGATGAGGCCTGGCTTAATGTCCTACCATGTACACTCCTAGTGAGCCCACCTGTTTACTAAGTCTGGTTTGAACAGCATTTTGTTTCTTACAACCAACAAGCCCTGCCTTATTTACTGGGGAAAACTTGCCAAGCAGTTGCTCCTTCTTATTACTACAAAACACCATCCAGGGCTAAACTCACTGGTGCTCATGTTTCTGGGACCCAACATTCCAAGTGGGAAAATCTTTAACTCCGGAGCTAATGATATATACATAGACTGGCTTTAGAAAAATGGAGCATTTGAATTGAAATACGTCGATGGTTCAGATCCACTTTGCAACTTTGATTTGTTTCCCCATGCCCACTAGAGACTGCCAAGGTGTGATTCTGTTACCTAAGCATATACATAAAACAGAACCTCACAACACCCCACCCTACTCTTTCTAATCATCTCCACTTCTGCCAACAGCACCCTTCTTTTCAACAGATTTAAAATTTCAGCTCCCAACCCTTCCCCTACCTTTCTCTCTCTCTGCACGATCACCAAATACACAGTCCTATTTGTACTCACTTCTAAATGTATCTCAGGTATTTCATTTCTTCTCTTTCTCCGTCTCCACTTAAGCCCAAGCCCTCCGTGTGAGAAGAAAACTGCACTCTGAATTAGTAGATCTGGGTGGACTGCAAACTTCCCTGTAGACTGGTTTGGGGCACTATGTTTTTAGATGTAAAAATACAAGCCAGAGAATTAGTGGGTGAACCATAAGCAGCCAACCCAACTAAAGCAATTAGGTGGATTAATGATCATGTTTTATTTAATATGTTCATTTTGTTTAATAAAATTCTGTACATACTTTATCCCACCAAAGTGTTTCCATATGGCTATTTTTTCTTTCCATCATACATTTTCATTTACCTCTATTCTTATTTCCTATTTTTGAAATATCTTGTTTCAGCTTTCTCCACTTTTGATTTTTATGCCCTGGTACCTGGTGAGCACATGAATAGGTTCCAATTTTAGAACACGGTACAGCTGGGCTTTTATGGGAAATGGAAAAGGACAAAACCTCTTTTTAGCCACCTAGAGAGTTCATCTGGCTTCTTTGACTATTGCTTTTATGTTTCATTTTTCTAAGGGACTAAATAACATTCTCATATCAGCAAAGTACCCCTGGCCCCTGCGTGCAATCCCCTGTTGTAAAGCATATGGAGATAAATAACCTGACTTGCACATCTCCATATTTTATGAATGGACTGTAGCCTCAGGGAAGTATTTCAGACTGAAGACTGGGTCATAACTCAGTCAATGATTTCACTGCATACAGTTACTTAAAAGTCTGAGTTTCATCAACTGTATCAGTGGTTGCTAACTATGACACACTCAAATCTCCTTTTATACCAAATATTTTATACTCCTTCTTACTATCTTTAAATTAAATGCACAGACAGTATAGGTCATCTGCACAGAGATAATATATTCATTCCTGTTTCTTTTCCACAATGCTAAAGCCCAAAAAACTGAAATCTGACCATTTTTATCAAAGTTTAGCCCCAAACCTCACATGGCTGTATCCCCTGATGTGAACTAATGAAAGCAATTACTTCTATTTATCCCATCCACTGTGAGTATTTGCTGCATTAGAAGCAATGTGTTTGGTTAATTGGGGAGCTTCCGTATTCCTCTAAGACTGTTACATTTTATCAGGTATATATCCTTCATTGGCTTTCTGAAATCTGAAAAGGACAGAAAACACTTATGGCTAAGAGATTCAGAAAAGGGTTTTGTGAACTATGTAATCTACCTTCACACATACACACACACAAAAATCCCAGTGTAATAGCCTAACTCTAGCATGAAGAAGAAATAGAATACTAATTTATAAGAAACCATACATTTCCTTATGTACGCCCTTGAACCTGACATAGTAGATGCTCTGTAGTGGTCTGATGCCTGAAGTAAGACAGAGAGCCACCCATCTCTGGGTGTGACAAGCACACACACGGACTGACAAGGCTGTATCATGTCAACTGTGACCAACACAACAATATAATTTTCTGAAATGGTAAGTAACTTTTGATAAATTTCTAAATAAAAAAAATACTAGACCCTTCTCAGTTTACACATCAGTAGCATTTCCTGGAAAAGAAACTATATTAAAACTGTATTAAAAGCACCTGGTGTTCATATGTCAGACGGGGTTCATGCCGAGGCTAAGATAACATGTAATTTGCACAGGCTACATATACATCTGTTGTGCGGGGCTGTCCTACGCATGGCAAATCATCTAGAATCCCTGGGTCCAACTTCATTAAATGACAGTGGAAACCCCTGCCCAAATATTTAACAACCGAAACACACTCGCCCACAATTTCCACAACGCCTCTTGGGGGCACACTTACCTTGCTAAGAACCACTGAACTGATTTGTCTTCAGTTTCTCCCAGACCACACTAACCTTAGGAAGATTTGAAAAGTAGATTCAATAGGGACCAAATCCTAACCAAAACCACTACAGAATTCTCACATCTACCTCCACTCCCAGGAAGTCTCATCTAAACAAGAATCCTGATCTCGTGGCTGTTCCCCACATTCCATCAGTGAGCATGCCTACCACCCCTTTCCTTCCACAAGACACTTGTTCCATTCATTTTTCAACTGTTCATGTGGCCTATTTGATTGAGCACATGTCATGTTAAACAGCAGGGATTCAAAACTCATTAAGCTCCTGCCCTCAGATACTCCCAGTGTAGTTTGACAAGCTGTATAAGAGAGATAAATGAGGAGAGAGGGATGTGGAGGTAGGTAACAATGATGCTTAGGCAAAGACATCAAAGGTTAGAGAGAGCTTCTGTGGAAAAGTTAATAATAGTTGCCGCTATCATATTCCCAAGAATGTTGAAGAAAAGACTTTATCTAATAAAGGCCAAATAGAAATCAAAATATTGCTCACACATCTAAAGAAAAACAACTTACTCCTTTTCTGAGTTTAGTCCTCATTGAAAAGAAAACTAGATCATAATCCATTCATTCAAAAACATGGTTTTAGAATACCTATAAATATAGGTTTGTTGAGCACCTGTAAATACCTATAAAATATCATATAGTTCCAAGTCACCATTGTCATTATTTTTCCCAAGCTAAGCTATAGATTAGAAAATCTACCCAAGTATTACTTCTCAAGAATTCTTAATATTCTGCAGATGCTATAAGGCTTCCCCTCCCTTTCTTTATAAAAAGGATAAATATTTTTATAGCTACAGTTCCAAGCCTGTGTATCTGAAAATGCTATTTGTTCAGACATATTTTTACCCTTCTATTGACTATCCACCCAGTTTACAAATAAAACAAAGTGGGGGGTGGCAAATAAAAACTCAGTGGTGGGAAAGAAAAACAAAGCCATGAGAAGAGAGCCAGCTATATAAACCCACTTGCAATTAGTAGGTCTTTCATGAGCTGGATGTCAAAGTGCTGTGATTTTTACAAAACCAGAAATTACACTGCACAATGACAAGTGTTTCATAGTTGAAGTACCTGCTTTCAGACACCATCATCTCCCAACAACTAGACTTTTTCTTCCGTTTCTGGGATGTGTGTAACTGTGAAGAACCTGAAAACAGCCATTGAATACGCCCATAAGGTGCAGGCCCAGTTGTGAGAATGACCCATGGGCAATGCCCATGCAATGTCAGACTAAGAAGAAATAGAGAGATAAAAGTCAGTGTTGTTTACTGATGGGCATGTGGGCTGCTTCCAGCACTTGGCTACTATAAATAACACTGCTATGAATGTCGGGGTACATAAGTTCTTTTGAATTGGTATTTCAGGATTCCTCGGGTATAATCCCAAGTAAGCCAGGCAGTGAAAGACAAATACCATATGATTTTACATATAAGAGGAGTTTAAAGAACAAAACAAAAAAGAGAGCAAAATAGAACCAGAGGCATGGAAACAAAGAACAGGCTGACAGCAACCAGAGGGGGAGAGGAGAGGGGGATAAAGGGGGAAAGGAGGGGAAAGGTCTAATCAACAAAAAGGTACAAATGACCCATGGACATGGACAACATGATGGAGATTGGCTGAGGCGGAGGGGGGGCGGTGGGCGGCGGGCGGTGCAGGACCAGGGCAGGGGAAAACAAAGCAGGAAATTGAAACAGCTATTGTAGAACAACAATAAAAAAAGACAAAGGAAAAAAGTTTCATCAGTGGCATGAATAGATAGGGACATCACCCAAAGAAAGACTGACTTCCTGTGGAGACACTGTTTCATTGCCTCTGTTCCACGCTACCAAGTCTCAATAATGCCTAGGAGATCATATTTGCCCTCCTAGGTAAAGCTTTAAGTTCATTTTGTTCATTGCTGCGCTCTGTACCTTGTTGAATATACCAACTGAGGGCTATAGGTATTGTTATGGATCCTCTTTCCTATTAGTTTCTCCTGATAACTGCTGGTCACCTGCTTCTCCATTATTTTCCCTTCTATTCTACACCTGTTGGGCTCCACAGCATCTGGCTTTACAAATTAACTTTGGCATTTATCTCCCTCCCCTCTCAAATGTCAATGCAAAGCTTTTTATGTACTTTTATTTGGAACAACAAGAATGAAAGTGAAGCCAGGTAGATGTTCAAGCAGTTGGCAGGACCAACTGAGGAGAGGAGAGAGGGGAGTGAAAGGAGTAGAAACCAGGAATGGACAGCATTAGGGCTGGAGAAAACAAAGCAAGAGGAGTCATCCCGAAGAGCATGGCAAGGTCCTCTTCCACTCAGCTGAGCACCTGTATTCAGTGAGGGGTGGAGGGCAGGGCACGGCAGCAGAAGAGTCCAGATAGAGGTCATTTTCAATGAAACTCTCAGGTGAGGTGTTGAGGAGACAGGGCCAGGATTCTGAGTCATCATTCCCTGGGAACAGACTCCATCATGTGCCCAAGTAAATGGGATACAGTTTGCAGCCATGGATATTAAAGAGCGAGCTGGCAAAAGGGTTAGGCCAGAAGTAGGCAGCTTGTCAGAGACCCATCAGAGCATGTGGGAGCTCAGGACTAAGCTCCTGTACCAACGGGACCTGGTGCAGTGAACCACAGACAGTTCACTGCGTGGAAGAGGCCGACAATGCAGAAATCAAGGTAAGATTGCAGTTCAGCACCCAGTGAGGGCCAGCACTAGTTTTATGGCTTTTGGCAACAAAGCTTGTCTCTGCTGCCTGACTGACTAGAGTCTCCTCCTTCAGTCTCTACTGTGTCAGTAAGTGAGTGGGACCTGCTGGCCCAACGCTGAGCCAGAGAAGGCTGAGGCTGCCCCAGGCCAGGCGGAGCCTACGGATGAAATCAGAGGAGACAAAGAAATCCATGGTAAAGGGAAGCCAGAGACCCAAACTAGTAGCACAGTACTAACAATGGGCTTGGAAACAGGGCTTGGGACTGAGGCAAACCCCTGCTCTGAGAAGCTTCCTTCCTCCAAAGTCTAGCCTCCTGGAATCTGACCAGCTCAGGACCCAGGCACTGCAAGGCTTCGAAACATCACCCGCTAAAGGACTCAGCAGAGCCGGACA
The DNA here is from genome assembly GCF_019186645.2 of Phyllostomus hastatus. Lineage (NCBI taxonomy): Eukaryota > Metazoa > Chordata > Mammalia > Chiroptera > Phyllostomidae > Phyllostomus > Phyllostomus hastatus. Next base: position 26,380,895 of record NW_025333709.1, on the reverse strand, counting down.
CCCTAAGAGAAACATGCCCGTGCCATTCCCTTTAGAATTACTTCCTCCATCTACATAAATCTACACCCTTTATATTTTTAAAAAATTTTAATTACAGTTTATTTTCAATATTATTTTCGTTGGTTCCAACTGTATGGCACAGGGGTTAGACAATCATATACTTTATAAAGTGTGTCCCCTGGCATTCCTGTACTCACCTGGCACCACACATAGTTATCACATTATGTTCTCTGACTATATTCCCTGTGCTGCACCCTATTCTGTAACTGCCAGTCTGCACTTCCTAAGCACCCCCAATGCACAGCTCCTTCAAGAGCAGCGCCATCTTCCCACGTGTGCTGTGGATCACAGGCAAAGCCAACTTTCAAGCCGCGAGAACCGCTCTGTGCCAGGATCGTCTCCACTGCACTTCCTCATATTGCACAGATTATAACTGTCCTAAGGAAAAGGCATTAAAAAACAATAAAATTAGGGGTGTGCTTTTTAACCTTTCCCCCTATAAGTGGGCAGTCCCCAAAACAAAAGGCAGTTTGTTATGGTGAAGAAAACAGGATATCACTGAAGAATCACATGTATAAGAACCTTAAAAAACAAGTGCTGGAATTCTTGTGCCTTGTGCTTATTCAAATGTAACACCATTTTCCACACATTCTGAAAGGGTGACATGTACAGTTTCTGAGAGAACAGAAACATTATATAATGCTGGTTTTACAAAACCAGTTGATAATAAACATCATAAGCCATGTAACTAAGAAAGATCCACACGTGATCTGGATTTTTTTTCGATCTTTCCTGCCAATTTTGTGGACGCCCTTCCTGGGAGGGTTTTCCATAAGGCTCCAGTCATGAAATGAAAAACAATGCTAAGTTTTTCAAAGAGAGGAAGCTTAATTGAGGGGAAGTGGTAAGACAGGTGTTAGATGAGCTAAGAGAGAAGACAAGGGGTGATGAGGTAACTCAAAAATGACTGAGTGTTCCATTTCTCAATTTTTGCAAAACAAAGTACGTCAGGCTTGTGTGGCTCAAAACAACAACCATCATTTGTTATCATTATCTTTCCCACTTCCGAGACTTGGGTGGGTTCAGTTAGGTGGCTCTCACTTAGGTTTTCTCATGCAGTTTATCGGTGGTGGAGGTTGAAGTTATCTTGAAAGTTTACCTGCTCCCATGGGTGGTAGGTGATGCTGGCTGTTGGCTGGGAACTTGGGAGGGGTCAGAACATGCACACAGAACCTCTCCATGTGGCCTGCCCTTCTTTACAGAGCTATACTCTCAGACTTCTTACCTGATGGGTCAGATTTTGAATGCAAGTGATCCAAGAGTAGAAGTCAGAAAATCTGTCTCCCTTTACAATCCCCACTCCAACATCACTTAGTGTCATGTCTGCCATATTCTGCCAGGAAGTGCTCTAGATACAAGAGAAGGGGACATAGGCTCCATGACTCTTAGTGATAGATCCATCAGAGAATTTGTAGATGTGTTTAAAACCACTGCACAAAGGAAGCAGCTACCATCCTTGTGTCTGGGATGATAGAAATCGGTGATGCAAGAACCAATACCTGTGGAGTTGGAGTCACAAAGGCCAGTGCTGCAAGGACAGAGGAGGCTGAGCTGCAATCACCCAGAGAGATGGAATGAGAATTCAGATCTTGCCAACTAAAGCCAAGTGATCCCACAAAGGCAGCACTAACTATTCCATCACACATATTGTTCTTGCTGTCTGCATCTTATATAAACATGCTCGATTGGTCAATGTCTAACCACTAACATGTAACAGACAAGTAGATTAATTACTGATTTTTGTTGCAATACTACTTTTCTTTTTTTTTAAGATTTTTATTTATTTATCTTTTAGAGAGGGAAGGGAGGGAAATAGAGAGAGAGAGAGAAACATCAATGTGCAGTTGCTGGGGGTCATGGCCTGCAACCCAGGCAGGTACCCTGACTGGGAATCAAACCTGCGACACTTTTGGTTCACAGCCCGTGCTCAATCCACTGAGCTATGCCAGCCAGGGTGCAATACTACTTTTCAACAGTATTTGACTACAGTATTTTCAACTACTTTGAACAGTATTGGCTGCTTTTTTAGAAACTAAGTCTTCAAGATTTTTATATACAAGAGTCTCTTTGATAAGTCAGATCATTAAAAAGGCAAGAATGCCAAATAAAAAATAACCTAAGAGATATATTAACCAAATGCAGTGTGTGGTCTTGACTTAGACAAACCAACTATAAAGAACATTTATATTTAGCCAATGGTGCAAATTTGCATGTGATCTGGCTATTAGGTGAGGTAAAACTTCACTGAACAGAAGAGATGAGGATCATTGATTAAAAAAAGAAGCTTACAAAACAGGATACATGATATTACTGTGCACTAAGCCGTTAATGGCAGCGATCCCTGAGAGAGTGAGGATGGAATGTTTGGGTTATTTTTTAATTATGCTTGTTTGCATTTTTTAATTACCTACAGTGTGTGTGCATTCTTTCTGTAACTATATAAAAGTTATTTTAATAAAAACTTTTTTAAATTATGACATATAGGTGGACTCACAATCATATAGAACCTGTCCCTTGGATTTTCAAGTTCAGAAATGCAATGTCAGGATGAGAATCATTCATTTTCATGAACCTGAATCCAGGCAGAAGCCAGAGACAGAGTTGTGACCCTCTATGGGAATCAACACACTTTCTCTTGGATCCAAATATATATTAGTGATTCTGAACAAAGCACCAAAGAAAAGGAAATCAAAGAGTCTTTCTCCAAACTAATTTTTTCTCTCTTATCTCAGACCATGAAAATTTCCAAGTCTCTCCAACCTAAATTAAACATGCTGCTCCCCATAATTCTATCATTGACATTCTTCTTTTTCTCTCCACGCTCTATATTCCTACAAAGGAACCACCATCTGTAACAATGACTCCCAAATGTATTTCATTCCTGAAAGCTTCGTTCCCTTTAAGCATGGATATGGTTGCCAGCTAAACATTTCCATTTGAATTTCCATGGTCCCTAGAATCCAACATATCCAGCATTAAATTTATTATATTTATTCTTGCAAAATGTATTATTGTATATTTCTTATCTTTATTAATGTTATCACTGTCAATCTAGAAATCCACATCAGACACTTAATGGCTGTCCCAAAGTCCCCTCATTATCCCACTGCCCGTACACATACCTACACATTCGCAGATGTCCTGATAATCTGCTCATGCAGAAGAGCTATGTTGCTACTGAGAGTAGTAAGTGGGTTTTAAATGTTTCAAAAGTCAACCGTTAGAAATTTCAGTTAATAATATAATTTATAATTGCATGAAAACATGAACTACTTAGGGATAAATCTGTTAAAAGGTATGCAAGAACTAACACTGAAAACTACAAAATATTGAAAAGATAAATTAAATAAGAGCTAACTAAATGAGAATATATGCCATGTTTGTGAATTAGAAGACAATTCAGTTACAGTGGAATTTTTCCAAAATGGATATATAGATTCAAAACAGTAGCAATCAAAGTCCCAGCAGCTTTATTGTAGAAGTTGATAAATAATTCAAAAATTCATTTGGAATTGCAAAGGAGCTGAGATAGTCAAAATAACATCACAAAAGAACAAAGTTCTTCCACCTTACTCTAAAATTTATCATAAAACTACAATAATCAAGACACAGTATCAGCTCCAAGATTTTGAAAAATTGGCCCATGGAATTGAACACAAACAGACTAATACACATAGAATCAACTGATTTTCCACAAAGCTTTAAACACAGTTTAGTGGATACTCTTCATTATATATGTATATAATGAACTTCAATCCATACCTTGTATCAAATACAAATATTAACTCAGAAATGAATCATAGATATAAATGTAAAATATAAAACTATAAAATTTCTAAAACAAAACATGAGAAAATTTCTGTGCCTTATGTTAAGCCAAGATTTCTTAGATAAGATATCAAAGCACAAAGCATACATTTAAAAAAAGTAAAATAAACTCCATCAAAAAGAAGAACTTCTGCTCTCAAAAAACAAAAACAAAAAATCTTAAAAGGACAATAAAGAGCAAATCATAGGCTGAGAGAAAATATTTGAAAATCTCATATCTAATAAAGGACTTTTACCCAAACACATAAAGAACTACTAGAACATGCTAAGAAAAATAAGCAATAAAAAATGGTGAATGATGAAACACGTGGCAGAAGATTTACCAGTGGCAGACAAGCACAGGAATGAGGTTCTACGTCGCCCGCCACTAGGGGATATAAATTAAAACCATGATATGATACCACTACACACCTGTTAGAATGTCTAAAATGTGAAAACTGGCCATGCCAAGTATTTGGGGAGCCATGGGGGGCCACAGAGGGCCTGGAGCTCTCAGACACTGCTGGCGGGCATGTAAATGGCACCACTGCTTGGAAAAACCATTTGACAGTTTCTTATATCAAACATCCATGTACCTACTATATAACCCTGCCATTCCAATCCTAGGTATCTACCCCCCCAAAAAATAAAAGCAGATGTACATAAGAACACCTGTACCTGGATGTTTACAGCAACATTATTTACAATAGCCAAAACCTGGAAACAAGCCAAAGCGAAAGGTCAGTCAACAAGCTCATGGATGAAAAGACTGTGTTTGCCCGTACAATGAAACACTACTCAACAACAGCAAAGGAATGAACTACTGATACAGGCAACAACTTGGATGAATCTCAGAATAACTGTGCTGTTCAGACGGTCTGAATGGTAAACATGACTAAACCCAGTTAAGGTCTCTAAACTCTTAAGATTCTGGAGGTCGAGTGCAAAGACCGTGTCTTGCACCTCCCCAGAACAAGTGTCATAGGTAAGTTCCCTTCTTATTAAAACTGCCACCTACCAGTCTGGAGCTGTGTGTCACTTTCCTTCGTCTCTCCTTGCCCTCCCTGAATGGGAACGAGTTTCAGACTTCACCCAGGAAGCTCATGAGGTTTCGAGCTAGCACATCTAAATACATATGCATCCAGGCTGACAAAGTCTTATGGTATTGAACTGAGGAACCCACGTGCCTCAATGTCAGTAATAACTATACCAAACTCGTTTCCATCCCAAAACAGAAGAACATTCTAATTCTCATTGTTTGCTATCACTAATTAATTTTAATAGGTAAAGCCTTTGGAGGTGTCTCAATAATATACAGGCTCTGGCACAAATAATGCCCCTTTTTTATTACACAATCATAAGCATGTAGTTCTGTAACATAACAATATCACACTCAAGCATACCACATGGCATTTTAGGTGAAATGTTCAAATTAAAACTATAAATCATTCCACCCATATTATTGCCCTGCCAACCACACTCAAGCAGGAGTCACTTCTGCTGGACCCTGTATACTAGACTAGTGAGCGAGAATGCTCAAACGCATGAACACAGCCTGTGGTATGTGTTCTGGTGGGCAAGGGACTCTAGCCCTGGACTTAGGCTCCATCCAGCTCAGCAACTTTCAAGTGTCCAAAGTTTTTCCCAGCAGCAATTTGGCCCTTCCAAATAACTTATATGTATGATAAGTGAATAAAGGTATTGATACAGTGGTTGGCCCATGGAAAACATTCCATAAATGATAGCTACTACTAGCTATTTTTATACAAATACTTAAATAACTTTTCAAAAGATTGTTTTTGCATCCTAGTTCAAATTAACACCAAAGTTTGGAGTTCTTTCTTGGACTTGCAGTAAAATAATCCTCATATCATCCTGTATATAATAATACCCTACTGAGATAGAAGCTTTTATTGACTGCACTGCAATGGTAATTTTTGGCAGCATGTGAAGTCTCCCCAAGGGGTAAAAATATAATCATGATTTTCCTGTGCAATAAGTAAAGTTAAAAATACCTTCTCATTTCTCTTCCTGGTAGTGTGGCTCATTGGATTGAGCACCAGCATGCAAACCGAAGGGTCACTGGTTTGATTCCCAGCCAGGGCACATGCCTGGGTTTTGGGCCAGGTCTCCAGTAGGGGGTATGTGAGAGGCAACCACACATTGATGTTTCTCTCCCTCTCTTTCTCCCTCTCTCCCCCTATCTCTAAAAATAAATAAATAAAATCTAAGAAAAAAAATACCTTCTCATTTCTGAAATGGGCTGTTTCTTAAAAAACCATGCACACTAGTAAGAAAAAATATACACAGAACATATTTAGAAAAGTGGCGACTCCAGAAGGAAAAAAAATAACTTTTCAGTAAAGCAGCTAGAGATTTCCAGATTAATAAGAAATGCTTTTCTCTATACTGAGAATCGAACCCCCGAGACGTGCTACAACACACTCCCACTGTTGTGTGGAAGAGGCGGTTATGTCTGGGCAGAGACACGGCTGCACTTGCGTCTTCTCCCAGGGGAGGAATGAGTGCCATGGCCTCTGTTCATCTTCTCTTGCAGACACGCCGGCACTGCACACCCCAGATGATCTCTTTACCAGCCTGCTTTTAACATCTCCTTGTAAGCAGGCCCAATTTCCCATGAAAATCTAAATGTCAAAAGTCTAGGCAATGTTCACTCTGGACACGCCCCTAAAGTTGACTATCTTTTTTAGGATAATACCACAAGGGGCATTGGAGGTCAGAAATGAAGCAATATGTCCACACATAATTTTTATGTGATGACACTAACCTCCTGCTTCTGATTCATATGCCTTCACTGCCTCAAGTCCTTTCGGTAAAGACTGCTTCCAAACATCCCAACTGTAAGCAAAGCTGTTCAGCTAACTCTAAGAACCTAAATATTTTTTTAGTCCTTCAAGATGTATAATAGCATGGAATTTGCTTACAGCTAGGTCAGTCATATTGAGATTTGTAGCCAAAGTTTTCCCCATCTGGAAAGATGATACCTGATCGGCCTCCATGTGCGTGCGTAGTATACATAATGCCAGTATGTTCATTTTTCTTCATTTTAATTTATCAATTCAGAATTCTTTATATGCTTTTTAGAGTTTCTTATAATTTGTATTTGTTTGTGAAGGCTGCCAGAAAAAAGTACCACAAACTGGGCGGCATAAACAATAGAAATTTATTGTCACACAGTCTGGAAGCTGGAAATCCAAATGAGAAGTCAGCAGAGAAGGTTCTTTCTGGGGACTGTGAAGGGGAATCCGCTCCAGGCCTCTCCTCCACCTGTTGTTGAGGTACCAGTATTCTCTGAAGGTCCTTGATGGGTACAGGGAGTAGTACCCCAATCTCTGCCTTTGTCATCACGTGATGTTCTCTCCTGCAGGCACATCTGTTTCCACATTTCCCCTTTTTATAAGGACACCAGTCCTATTAGATTAGCACCCATCCTGATGACTCATCTTAAGTAATTATTACATCAGCAATGACCCTATTTCCAAATAAAGTCACATTCTCAGCTCCTGGGGGCAAGGACATATGAATTTGGGGAGAAAATGATTCAACCCATGCCATACATATACACATACATAATAGTACATGGGAAATTTTCAGCATATCATCAGTAGACTTGCATTAGCTTTCTTCATGCCTTTTTTAAAATTTTACTGTTCAAGTACAGTTGTCTGTATTTCCCACACACACATACTTCATGCCTTTTTTCATAAGCTGAAAACAAGTTTCTTAAGATCATCAACGATATGGAACTATATAATAATTAGACAGAATTGCTAAGGTTAAGTTACTTTGATGGGGCTGATGGTTCTGTTAATCTGCATGGGCCACTCTGCCTATTGGACTAGACTGCCTGGCCACTATGAAACATGGGCAGTTCACACCCAGCCTCCCTTTCTCAGTGTCTTTTGTTGTTTGCTTCCTGTTATTCACTCTAGCCCTCACTCACAAAAGCACTATGCGCTTCCCAAAGGGGTACAACCAGGAGCAGAATAATAAGCTAGTAGCCATCCACCAGCTTTCTCTCTCTCCCTCTTACTTCCAACCTTCAAACACGGAAATCAGTCGTCCCTGGGTACTTCCGGTCACAATACATGTGTCTTCATTTTGATCCCATGTTCTTTTTCCCAATCATTACTCTGGTTATTGTTTCCTTCTAACTATTCCTTTTTGGAATCCCTATTCTCCACATCTTAGAACATCTGGTGCTATCCTCCAAATCCCTTCTCTTTTTCCTCATGATTTTATTCTCTCTGTATTTTAAAATGTGTCTTCTACTTAACCCTCCAGGCTACTAATGCTGGTCTATTGTAGTGACCAATATCTCCTTAATTCATTCTCTCAATTTTTAAAGTATAAGATTTTTAAGTGTTGGGAAGTCTTTTAAAATCTATAATAGAATTCCCTTGATTCTTCTTTAAAAACATTTCATTGTAGTTATTTTAATAGTCATCTATCTCCATAACAATTTTATTACTATAGTAAAAGATTTCTGATTTCTGATTATTCTGATTTTTCCTTTCTCTCTCTCTCTCTCTCTGTCTCTCTCTCTCGCTCTCGCTCTGTCTCTGTCTCTCTCTCTCTCTCACACACACACACACACACAGTGTCCTTGTTTTATCTCACAGTGACTATTGGGTCCTCTGAGACTATAACTACCCCTATTGCATACTCATGAGTTTATTCTCATACCAAGCTAACAGGGTACCTGGGAGTGATAAAGGCTTACAAGCGGTAGGAAGCACTGCTGTTCACACAGAGGGATGTGAAACCTGGAAACACATCAGTCCCTTCTACAAACATCAGGAAAAATCTTGACAGGTGCTCTCTTAGATGGAAGGAGGATCACAGCAACCCTCCAAAGCTTTCACAACTAGCAGGTCCTCCGGGAACATCACCCACAAAATGACAAGGCTTTTCCTCCTGGGGATGTATACACCCCAGAGGTACCACCTCTCTGGGGAAACAAAAGAGTTAGATTCTCAGCCCAGCTGAATTGAACTGCCAGTCCTAGCACTGAGAATCTTCCTAAACATCCAGCCCAGGGCAGGGTCTGACCTCACATACACCCTCAATCTAAGCATGGACTGGAAAAACAGTCGGTAGCTGAATTAGAGTTGGGAGTGGACTTTAGGGCAATACAGATATGTCAGTCCACCATTTCATCAGAATTCTGAAAACATTGAGGCAGATGGCGAAGATAAAAACAAAAGGGAACAGGCAAGACAGATTGAAACAGCTCATATTATTTGTTTTATGCCTTATCGCTTTCCCCAGAAGATTTAATATGACTTACAGCAGAGCACATGCAATAAAACAGCAAACTGTAAACAGAGATTAAAAATAAGAACCAAACAGAACATAATTTAGAAAAGGAGATCTTGACAAGAAAAAAAATAAGTAACTTCTATCTAGAGTTGGATTAATGGGCAGTTGGCTGGGACACTGATTTCTAGTGAACAATGAAACATCATTAGCATGCAGTCACACGATGTAAATTGGCCCCCTCCCCATTAAAGCAGATAAAACGAAGTCAAAATTCAAAAATTCCTTATCGTGTTACTTTATCTTTTGAGTATCTTTCCCAACTCATATATACATTTAGTGAGTTAGATGTCAGTAAAGTGAGCTGAGGTTCTAAAACCAAATTAAGTCAGACATAGGTTGGCTTCAGGGGCACGAGTGATCTAGTTAACTAAGTTCTAAACCTGATGCTATGTCTTCATAGAAGTTATCTCAGATTTATAATTCTATAATGCCTATAAGTTAGAAAATTATTTAAAACATAGAAAGATAAAAAGTAGGTAAAACAAGAAGTAGTTTGACAAATATTTTGGATAGTATGAATGAATGAATGGGATTCTGTCTACTATAACTTCTTAGAAAAATATTCCTCCCTACCTCCACTATATTAAAGTTTTAAAATATGTTTTTAAAATTTCCATCTAAAAAAGTATCAAGTTGTTTAACCTGCCTACCAAGTTCTATATCTCAGTCTGGCCTTACATGTAGCACAGTCAGTAGTAAACCTTCTTTGCACAGTTTTTCTAACCCACTTCTACCTTCTCCAGAAACCAGAATCTTGACAACAATAATTATGTATGATCTGTAGTTCAAGTACCCATCTATGAAAAATGTAGAATGAGTTTTAAATTAATATAATTTAAGGGAAAAATGATTTGAGAATTACTAATCACATAATTGAAATAAAAATCTATTATATATCAAAATACAGTTAACTTGAACATTAACATACAGAACTTCTTCTAAATAATTTCCCAACTTCATCCTGATATTAACCAAATGTTCCTTCTCAATAAAAAAATTAACCTTCCCTAGCCACCCTGGCAAAGAGAATAGAGTCTGTCTTTGTGTAGTTTTAATTTGTTTTCTTCCAGATTTTGCCAGGAACCTTGTTCTTTGAGCCTGTGATACTTTTAACATATTATTCTGAGACTCTGCAAAAGTACAAGATTCACTGAAATGACCAAATCTTCATTAATTTCTTTTGGTGGATGATGACTGTCTCCAATATATGGTGGGATAAGGAGTCATTTTTTTCTCCTAACTCAGCTCTAAGCTCTTTGCCTCCTTTTACCCTTGTGATTCCCCTCCCACACCTCCGTTCTCTGCTCTGGATGCAGTCAGGGACTCCTACGGTAAGAAGAGACACACCTTCATTGGGGTCCAAGCAGGAAACAACTCATTCCAGTACGCACAAAAAACCTTCAGTGTCACTGTCTATTGAACATATTTAACCAGCTCCATTTGCTGCAATATTTCAGATCTGTTGCAGTTAAATAATTTAATTCCCCAAATCATATGGCTGCATACAGAGCTGTGGAACATATGTGTTATTTCATATTTATAGAGTGATATTTAAAGTCCATTCTCATAAGCTCCCTCATTTGATGGCTGACAAAATCCTGCAAAGCATACAAATAAGACATAATTATCCTCAGTTTACAGCTGAGGAATCTTAGAATCCCAAATCTGTAAGATACAGCAGAAGTCATAGTCCACAAAGTCACTTGATGTAGGTTTTCCATCTATTAGTTTCAGCATCCTCCAACCCCAGAATCAGGTATAAGGATTAAATGAGATAATGTATAAAAAGTGCTGGTATGACCCTGGCATTTTACTACTGGATCTCCAACAAATGTAATTTCTCTCCCTCTTTCCCTCTCTCAGAGATCTCAGTCTGACCACTCAGCCAATGAGTGACAGAAATCAGAAGAGGACCCAATTTCCTGACGTAAGCAGGTGGGAAAGTGTCAGATCAGGGGCCGCAGTTCCCCTGCATCTTTGCCCTTTATGGCTTCGATGTCACGTGAAAACCTTTCCCACAGAGTCACAGAGGCAGATCTGGGTCTGGGGCAGCCTGACACACTTGTACAATTTGAAAGTTCCCTCTTTAAGAAAATAATACAAAACTGAGAATATAAGATTAAGTAAAAAAGTATTATTTATTTAGAACTTTAATTATTAAAGTTCTGAACTTTAAAAAGCTAAAAATGAAAACATTACAAAATCTAGAAAAAGAATATAACATTTATCAACCAGTGGCCATACTTTGCCATATATAATGTGCACTTTTTGCCCAAATTTTTGAGGAAAAAATAAGGGTGAGCATTGCACGTGGGTATAATGGTGACATATCATGGGTATAATTATGGGTATAATAATCCAATGGATAATGCCACGAAAACACGTGTGCACATTATACACGGGAACGCATTATGTGAAATACATCTACAACACTGTTTCCTACATTTTTGTATGCCTCTTCGTATAATAATTTTAAAGTATCAGAATAAGTCAGTCTTTTTCTTAGCATAGTTGATTGTTTCTCTTTACTAAAGGCAAGTCTTCCTGCCGGGTGGTTGGAACTGGCGGACTTCGATCAGACAGGGTAGAGCAGACACTCGGACGTGCCGTCTGCTGTACTACATACAGTGCGTAAAACGGGCAGCTCCACCAATCTGTCCTGTTGCTATAGATTAGTGTCCTATAGACCCAAGAATTCTGATAAATTCTGTTCTATGTGATTTTCTTTTTTAAAAAAGTGGAGTGTTGTTGACAGGTAAGAATCTACGCTTTCATTAGGTACCAACATGAACTAACTGACCCTTCCACTTACAATCTTACATTCTGACAGAAGGGGGAATTTTCCACAAACTGGTTTCTGGCTCCTTACATTCCAAGCTTTGTTTCACCCTTTTTTCCTACCAACATATTTCTGGAACTCATTTGCATTGCTGGGAAGAAAAAAGTTTCCTCTGACCCTCTAGGTTCTTTTGGCTGTTCTAACAATTCAATTCATACAAGACAGATTAACAGAAAAAAAAAAACAAATTTAACTTGTACATACACAGTTCTCATAGATATGGGACTTAAAGAAATAACCAAAAAACTCAGCTTTTGTACTTTTTACACAAACAAAAAATAAACTTGTGAAGAACTGACAAGATGAAGAAACTTAGCCTTTGGTCTAATTAGTGAAGAAATGAAGAATTTATTTACCCAGCCTTCTGGGGCCTGAATTTCCCTTCTCTGCCTAAGGACATCTCTCTACCTGGTGCAGAGAGGACACATTTCACATGAGAGTTTTATTTCCTTCTTTGAGGGGGGCAGAGAAGAGGGCCACAGTGTCCTTCTTGTACAGGCTGTTTCTCAAGTAACTTTAATTCAAAAAAATCAGTACGCCAAAGTAATATGCTTAGGGGCGGCAAATTTGTTCTCCTACAGCTTTGTGTGAAGATTCCAGATGAGCACATAGCGAGCAGAAAAATTTTCCTGTAAGCTGTCTGTACATTGGAATAACTAGCAATGACTTAGGCACGTACTGAAGTGGCTGTGTGACCTACATGAGTTATCTCAAAAAACCCTTAGCCCAAACCCCCCAAAAATGCATGCAGTCCCTCCAATGCCACGCACGATGAGAGGGAGTCCATCAAAGGAACATACGGAGTGGAGAAAGTGGTCTTAACCGATTGCTATTAACATATTTTGTCTTTTTCTAATGTCAGGAAACAGAGGATCATTTGCACTTACTGCTAGAGCCCCTCCCCCCAGGACCTGAGGTGGGGCTAGTGCAAAAGAGAGACCTGAAGCGTCTGCTTCATTAGCTTCACAGGAAATTCAGCTCTGGAGAGCACGTCCCAGAGCAATGGCAGGGAGCCAACTCAATCAATGCCTCAATTTTTGTTTACAAGGAAGAAAATATTTCTGAGATTCTCAAGCAATTTAAAAAATACGTTAATTCCTTACAAAGACTACCTTTACCCCACTTTTAATTTACTTATTTTCTTTGACCAGTCTTGTTGCTTTTTAAAAAGAAGGAATATCTAGGCAAAGAAAAGCAAAGATTTATGACTAGGAACAAAAAAATGTCTATGCATTGGTTGTTCATTCTATGACATTTTGACACTTGAGAATAGTTTTTAACATTTTAGTCATACCCTAACTTTGATCTTCCCATGTGGTATGATGGGTTCAGATTCACTTTAAGCCTGGAAACAATAGGAGCTGAGAAAATTCTGTAGCAACTAGCCACAGGTTTGTTTCCACTCTGACTTGTTTTCATTTCACCATGGATCTTTGAGCAGTCTCTGAGTTTATTCAATTTTCAGGCCCATTAATGTGGAACTTCAAATCAAAGGACAGGGGAATCACCTCCCTAACAGGTTTGCAGAGCAGCCGCAAAGGTGGTGGCAGTTTCTTAAAACTCCCTGTGCTGCCTACAGGTCAGTGTGTGTGCCCCGCCGTTTCCCTGACCCCTGACCCCTGACCCCTGACCCACAGGTGGATGGCTCCTTAAATGTCCAAGGGAAGGGGAGGGAGGCAAGGTGTGCTACTGCTTGTCATTTCCTTGTTGTCTGTCATTAACACTAATAAGCCTAGCCTCAGAGCACTGTGAAACAGGACGTGGTTTGGGGACCCCAGTGTCCCCCCAGCCTCTGGTTTGACGACTCTGTTTTCTTTAGAGTCCAGAGTTCTCTTGCTTTATTATATTTCTCCCTTCTAAAAACCTGTTTTCTAAGAAGATACCCGATACAAAAGAAAACAAAAGGAAATACCCATACTCAGATAGCTCAGGTGCAAACGAATGCATTTTATTATACAACCAACACAGTGTTTACGGACACTGACGGCACACTAAAATCACCCAAGGACTTAAAAAAAAAAACAAAAAAAAAAACAATGCTCAGGCCATAATCCAGGCTAATAAAAGCAGATGTTCTGGGAGTTGGGCCCAAGCATCAGGATTTTTCTAATACCTCCCCAGGTGACTCTATTGTGTTATTTTATTTTCACAGGAAAAGGAAACAAAAGGAAAAAATCTGAAGCTCCATTTGTGGAATTCTAGGCCGCAGCAGCAAGGGAGTTATAGCAGAGACCAGGTGGCAGAGAGCTTTTCCAGCACCTTCAAGTCCCTTCAGTAGCTGATTTACGTCTCCCACTCATAGGCAGCCTGTTCTAAAAATACTCCAACTATAGCAATCAAAATGGAATTAAACAAGCCAATTGAAGTGCCAATATGATAACAGTTCAGTCCCACAATATCTATAAAAAGTTTCTTTCGTATTTCAGCTACAGATTTCATCAGCTGTGCTTTGTGCATGTCACCAGCAGTGACAGCAGATGTCATTATAGGACAGGAATTTTATTTCCGTGTTCAGGTTGTTTATTAACAAGCACTATGTGAGCACCCCTTGCGGACAACATGTACTGGGAACCATTAAGAGATCAGGAAATAATGACAGAGATAAATCTCCTTTTAGCTATAAAATCCTATAATTCTAAGATAAATCTCAGCTCTGAACGCAGAACACTTTAGGAAGACAGACGTCTTAGGAGATGGAATTTTGCACGCATAAGGACCAAATTGTCTCTTATGATCTGCCTGAAATTCCTATTTCTCCTAGATGAGTACATGTGTCACAGGTGTGCACAGGTAACCAGGTTTTTAGTGATTGAGGACAAAGAATTGAACCAAACACACAAAGTTTATAGCATAAAGAAAGAGGGAAGATTTATTAAGTGATAGTACACTCCACAGGACACGGGAGTGGGCCAACTCTGAGCAGAGAAGGGACCCGTGGGCTGGGGGATTCTATTCTTATAGGGGCAGAAGCCCCCTTGCTAGTCTTTGGTGGGCTTTTCCTGCGTAGGTACAAGGAGTTGGATTTCAAAGCTACTGCGCATGTGTGGTTTCCCATGATTTTCTTGATTGGCTACTGGAGAAGGGAGTCCCACAATGTTATTTCATTATAATGATATTATAATGAACAGGGGTAGCACGCAGGCGCATTCTATGATTCAGAGTTATCCCAGAAAACAGGAACAACCCGTCTTAGGGGGTCTTTGTCATGTATAGATGTTTTCTACCTCAGCCCTGCGGGGCCTCTGGAGCTTCCTTCCTGACTATCTCCTGCCTCACATGTATGTTTCATGGACTTGGCTTGAAAAGGGAGGCATACACTACAGCACCCACTACTGAATCCTTGCTATATACTGGTCGCCAGAGCACCTACAGCAGACCTGTCAAGGCTTATGTCTATGAGCAGGAACGTTCTGTAAGGGAGGAAGGGACCAGAACAGTCCAAGCTTCGAGAGGGAATGTGAACTCTGAAGACCCCAGAAAGGACACAGAAGCCCAATGGAAAAGAGAAGAGCTGCAGCAGGATGGTGCCAGGGGGCAGCAGACAGGGGGGAAGAATATGGATGTCACACCCTCTGCCCACCTCCCAAGTATTACCTTGGACAGGCCCAGCCCCTGCGCCTTCAGGACAGCCTGTTGCTGGTTTGGACCTTTCTGGACCTTCACTTAACCTTGACTGTTCTCTACCAGTTTGTACCTGGCTTCTTGCAACCTGGCTCCCCCTGCTGCCTGCTCCTAGTTCTTGCCTTGTGGCCTTTCACCAACTGACCTGATCTCTGCCTGGTACCAACTATAGGGTAAGATGTACAGGGAGGCACAGGGGAATTTAGAGATGTGCTGTAATAATAATAGTAATTAATAGAAATAGTGAGAGTAATCATTAGTAATAGTAATAGTAGTGGTTAGACACTGCATGGTCGCTAGTGAATAGTAATGTCCGCTGTGATCACTAAGTGCTTGCATTTCTAGGAACATATTGCTGCCCCTCCTCTTCCCCTCCCAGGGGTATTCCTATGCTATTTTGCCTAGAAAGAGAGTTTTCAAAGAGCATGTGAAAGACTCACATAATAACCTCCAGTCTGGAGTGAGAAGATTTGAGCAAGAGCTTCCTGCTTCTCAGCGGGTAAGACCTTGCTACTTAGCGGGTGAGACCTGAGTCCAAAATAGTACTCTTACTCTTTTTATGTAGAAATTCTGAAGTTAATATAATCTACCACTATGGAATGCATATATATATATATATATATATATACACACACACACACACATATATATAGTCATTTTTGAGATTGCTTTTACGTGTTACTTCCTCCAACAAAAACTAGCATTTGTTAGGATAACTGCCTTTATAGCTAATGATATCATTATAATCAGACATTAAAAATATCTATTTATATTCTGAAATATTCTCTACCCCCAACCAAAAAGCATCAAATCATGTTTGCTTTTTATGTGTTAAGTATAATATATGTAAAATAAAGTCACTTTAATATTGCAGAGTAGGCCTGGATTGGTGAAACAAGCTGAAGTCAGAAGTTCCCAATCAATGGTAAATGCCACTGAGAGAAACTCTAAAGTGAGGAATTGAACAATAGGCCCTGGATATTATGAAGATGTCAATAAATACATCTCAAATTAGTCAGGCCCAAATCACTGGCTCTCATTTTCAAATGGATTCATAAATACAAATGATTTTATGACAATCTAATGGAGATTTAAGGTTGCTCTAGGTTTCAAAAATTACACCATAAAAATCTTAGCTTTGTTTGCAGCAGTAGCTTGCTAAAATATAACAATCATGTAAGCAGAATCATGGAATTCATGAAGCAGAATCAGAATTGCATGATTCTACTCACATGAAGTACCAGAATAATCAAATTCACAAAATCAAAGACTGCATTGGTGGTTGCCATGGGCTGGGGAAGGGGGAAATGGCAAATTATTAGCCAACAGACATAAAGTTTCAGTTAAGTGAGATGAATGAACTCTAAAGATTTGCTATACAATATTGTACCTATGGTTAATGACAACATATACACGAAATTTGTTAGGAGAATAGATGTGATATTAAGTGTCCTTATTACAGTAATATTAAAAGTAATACTAAAAGAATGTTAATTTCCAGATTCGAAACTTCCGTGTGCTTCTGTACGTGCTCTACTACAGCGTGCTGAGAACATGACTGTGACCCAGCCACCCCGGCAGCTCTCTTCCCACTTCCTGCTTCACAACTGTCTTCCTCCCGCCACACAGAAGAGAAGTCTTCCTCCCACCTTAAGTCCTACTATGTGCCTATGTAGGAAGATTGTTAAGAGAAAAGTGGGATATAACATGTGAAGGTATGTAAATTCATTCCCATCTTTCTTTTTTTTTTTTTTTACCAAACCTTTAGGAAGTTCTTGTTATGTGCCAGGCACTGTGCTAAGCGCTAGGAAGTACAAAGCAACAGGCTGTGTTCAAGCTCCTCGGAGAAAAGACAATTTATCAGGAGAGATGTGTTCCATTTACTAAAATAAAGTGCATGTGGCAAAAACAGAGTAGAAGTATTATTAAAAACAGTTCATAATGATCTGGAAATAACTGTTAATTGCTTGTTACATCTTCCAGACATTAAATTTTAGCAGAAATTGCAATGTTTACGTATCTCTACTACTGGATTTTAGCTTTAAGAAAGTAATCATGACATTTGGACTCCAGCATTTTCATTGCTTTCTGTCACTTCATTTACACAATTAGATACAATACCTAAGTGGAAGGTACCTTCAAATTAAATAGTGTCTATAAGGAAAGTCTCTGCCTTCTACTTACTTCTACCTCTCAGGGTGACAAATAAAAAGATTTCACTCAGTAGCTAATATATATCAGAGCCTTCTACAAAGTTTCCTATTATACCTTGGCTCTACTCAGACTTCTGTATTTGGGAGACACTGCAAACAGAATAAAAGATAAAGAAGTGGCGACTATGTCTACTGTCCTTAATGCAACCATCTTGAAGCCTCAAAGAGATATTTCATTCATTCATTCATTCATTCATTCCATTAATATACATTAAATACTTACTATATGCCAGATGTTATTCTTGGCACTAAAGATACAGGAGTGAAGCAAATGAATAAAAAGTTCTAGACTTGCATCCTTGTGGGGAAATGTTAAATACATACATACATATTAAAATAATTCAATACTAAATATTAAAGAGAGATAAGTGCTATGGAGAAAGAAGAAAGAGTAAGATTGGAAAAGGAGATGCTGGAGTTTTGGGGCTAGAGGAGAAGGTACATATTTGAAGTCAAGGAAACTGGAAAAGCGAGTAAGAATTACCAGGTATCTTAGTCCATTTGGGTTGCTCTCACAAAATATCATAGAGTGGGTGGCTTATAAAAAAACAAACATGTATTTCTGCAGTTTTAAAGACTGAAAAATCCAAGATCAAGGCATTGGCAGATTCAGTGTCTGATGAGAGTCCTCTTCCTGGTTCATAGACAGCTAGCTGTCTTTTCACCTGGTGGAAGGGGCAAGAGAGATCCTGGGCCTCTTATAAGGACATTAATCTCATTCATGAAAACTCTACCCTCTACCTAATCATCTCCCAAAGACACTACTTTCTAATCCCATCACATTGGGGGTTATGTTTCAATATATGAATTTGGAAAGAGGATACAAACATTTCATTATATGGCACCAAGTAACACTAACAGACCAGTAGAGGGTTGGGATCATGATTTTTGAATAACATCAGTAAGCCTGGCCATGCTTTTCTCCAGCAAGACCCAACCCTTTAGGTAAAGACACAGCAGATGCAGAGTTGGCTTTAACCAGGACTGTGGGTTAGCCAATGAGTAAAAATAAAATGGAGAGAGAAAAGGAGTTGTGCGAGTGTGCAAGAGAGTGATTTTAATAATTACCAAGAATTGGGCTTGAAATAGAGGGAAGTGACCACATTAGGTGGGTGAGAGACAGTAAAATGTTAGTGTACGTGGCAAACTCAACCAGGACTCCGCTGCCCCACAGCAACCACAGTGACTATCCCCGAGTCTACAAGTGCATTTAGAAACTTAGGCCTCCATGAACATTTTTTAACACTTTTACTTTGAAATAATTATTGACTCATAAAAAGTTATAAACTATTCCTGTGTACCTGTGTATTCATCCAGCTTCTAGCAATGGTGACATCTTTTATAACTCCAGTATAATATTGACAAGCATTCTTAGAGTATCAGATGCTTTGGAATTAGTTTACATGCAAGGAAACAAAGGGGAATGACAAGGAAAACAGCAGCTCCCTCTCCTTCCTTTGCATCCAGTACAGAGACTTTGAGCCAATAAAGGGACTTCGGCCAGACACCCTCAGGTTCAAATCTGAGCTCCCCTTCTCATTGGCTTAGGCATCTTGATCAGGTTATGCTGTGATATAAAGTCAATCATTATAGCTAAAATCATGTGCTGCTTTTTAAATTTATGTATCTGATAAACTTGGCAGGTTTTCAAAGGGCCGGGCAGCGAGTCCCCTCCCTCATTCTGTTCCTGTGCAGAAGGTGTCCTAGCCAAATAACTGTCCTTATCAAAGGGATCAGGCGCAGTTCCTGTTTATCCCTGAAGAGCTAGTTTAAGTTCCCTGCAAGCTGTCAAGTTATTCAAACCAGCCAAATTCCATCTTCCCTTGGGAACCAAGGGTCAAGCCACCCTCTTGATTCTATAAAGCCTGCCTCCCAACAGCCCCGGCTGTTCATTGTGTCCCTCAGTGCAAACCTGTGTGGCCCTGAGTAGCAGCCAGTGCCCTCCTCCCTTGGTTGGAATATATGTGACAAATCAACTGCTGTTGAGCTCATGGGTTCATTGTTGGGTATCCTCTAACCATCCCCATAACCCTAAGGCAGGGATCTCTCCCCTACTAACAGGGTCAATAGGAGGATGGTCAAAACGTATGCATCACCTCTTTGGTCTCTTAAGAAGTAAAATAGGAATCAAAATATTGGGTTGGCCCAAAAGTTCGTTGTTTTATTTTTCTGTAAGATGGCTCTAGTAGTGCTTAGCTGTCTTTAACTTCATTCAAAATAATTTTGTTAGGTTGTATTGTGACAGCTGTCATATCAGGGTGCATTTAAAAAAAACACCAAAATTGGTGAATTTTTGTGTAGTCATTTTAATATTGAATATGGAAGAAAATACACATTTTCAGCATATTATGCTTTATTATTTCAAAAAAGGTAAAAATGCAAGTGAAACACAAAAAAGACTTGTGCAGTGTATGGAGAAAGTGCTGTGATTGATAGAACATGTCAAAAGTGGTTTGCGAAGTTTCATGCTAGAGAATTCTCACTGGACGATGTTCCCTGATCAGATAAGATAGACCAGTTGATAGCAATCAAATCCAGACATTAATTAAGAATAATCAATGTTATACCACATGGGAGACCCAACATACTCAAAATATCCAGATGAAAGCAAGGGAGGGAGTTGGTTTGGAGGGGGTGGGGGTGGGGAGAAAATACAGACAACTGTAATTGAACAATAAAATAATTTAGATTAAAAAAATATCCAAATCAATAAAGTCATTGGTGAAAATTAAAAATGTGTCTTTTATTTTATGGAAGAAACTAAACAGCCAACCCAATACAACCTCCTCCCCCCAAAATAAACTATCTTGCACAGTCTCTGGTCAACAAATGCTCCTTTCTTTTCTCTGAAGATGGGGGCCTCAGACAAAGCTCAAGAACCACCTTATTCATTAAGACTTACCTCTCCTTTCTTTAAACTCTTACAGCAATTATAATGCATATTACTCTAACAATACATACAATATATTTTTTCCTTTTTTAATTTTTTTAATTGTTGTGCAAGTACAGTTGTCTTCATTCCCCCCCCCCACTCCCCCACCCTACCCACACCCACCTTCCACATTCGGTCCTACCTCCCTTTGGATTTGTCCAAGTGTTGTTTATATGTGTTCCTTGATGACCCTTCCCCTTTTTACCCCATTATCCCTCTCCCACCTCCTCTCTGGTTACTGTCAGTTTGTCCTTTACTTCAATGTCTCTGGTTATATTTTGCTTGATTATTTGTTTTGTTGATTAGGTTCCACTTATAGGTGAGATCATATGGTATTTGTCTTTCACCTCCTGACTTATTTCACTTAGCATCATGCTCCCCAGTTCCATCCACATTGTTTTCATATGTATTCAACTGCCCATATTACAGGAGAATAAAGAGTATATCTTATTCCACTCTAAGAAGACAAGCAACCCAATTAAAAAATGGGCAAAGGACCTGAACAGACTCTTCTCCAAGGAGGACATACAGAGGATCAAGAGACACATGAAAAGATGCTCAGTATTACTAGCTATTGGAGAGATGCAAATTAAAACCACAATGAGATACCACTTCACACTGGTCAGAATGGCCATCATAAACAAAGCAACAAACAAAAAGTGTTGGAGAGGTTGTGGAGAAAAGTGAACCATAGTGCACTATTGATGGGATTGCAAACTGGTACAACCACTATGGAAAACAGTATGGAATTTTCTCAAAAACTAAAAATGGATTTGCCTTTTGACCCAGCAATTCCACTGCTAGGATTATATCCTAAGAACCCTGAAACATCAATCCAAAAGAACCTATGCACCCCAATGTTCATAGCAGCACAATTTACAATAGCCAAGTGTTGGAAGCAACCTAGATGACCATCAGTAAATGAATGGATCAAAAAACTATGGTACGTTTACACAATGGAATTCTATGCAGCAGAAAGAAAGAAGGAGCTCCTACCCTTTGTGACAGCATGGATGGAACTAGAAAGCATTATGCTAAGCTAAATAAACCAGGCGGTAAAAGACAAATACCATATGATCTCACCTTTAACAGGAACCTAATCAACAAAACAAACAAACAAGCAAAATATAACCAAAGACACTGAAATAGAGAACAGGCTGACAGTGACCAGAGGAGAGAGGGGAGAGAATTTGAGGGGAAAAGGGGAAGAGTCTACAGAAATAAGTATAAAGGACACATGGACAAAAACAAGGGGGAGGTGGAAATGGGAGAGAGGTGGGGAGGGCTGGGGGGAGGGTTGAGATGGGAGTAAAAGGCAGAAAATTGTACTTGAACAATATAAATAATATGTAAATAAATAAATAAATAAAGTGTATCTTATATTCCTTTATATGCATCAAAACAGTGTACACAGTTTTGTGACCATAGAAGACACTCGATAAATCAAAATAATAGCTAACACGTATTGAGTCAGGCCCTGAGCTAAGAGTTTTACAATAACCATCACAATGTATGAGACAGTGTTTTACTTATCCAAACATGGTAGCTTAAAGCAACAATTTTTCTTATGTTTCAAGATTTTGTGGGTCACAGATTCAGGCAGGCCTTGGCTGGCTGAAGATTTCTAGATGATATAAATGAAGGTCACTTGTGGTATTATGGCACATAAACTAGTCCGAAGAGCCTAATATGGCCTCATTTTTAAAATATATATATATATTATTGATTATGCTATTACAATTGTCCCATTTTCCCCCTTCACTCCTCTCCATCCTGCACACCCTCTCCTACCCACATTCCCCCCCTTTAGTTCATGTCCATGTGTCATACTTACAAGTTCTTTAGCTTCTACACTTCCCATACTATTCTTACCTTCCCCCTATTTTCTACCTACCATCTATGCTAGGTATTCTCTGTACCTTTCCCCCTCTCTCCTCCTCCCACTCCCCTGTTGATAACCCTCCATGTGATCTCCATTTCTGTGGTTCTGTTCCTGTTCTAGTTTATTTAGTTTTTTTTTGGGGGGTGGTTTGTTTTAGGTGTGATTGTTAATAATTGTGAGTTTGCTGTCATTTTACTGTACATGTTTTTTATCTTCTTTTTCTTAGATAAGTCCCTTTAACATTTCATAAAATAAGAGCTTGGTGATGATGAATTCCTTTAACTTGACCTTATCTGAGAAGCACTTTATCTGCCCTTCCATTCTAAATGAAAGCTTTGCTGGACAGAGCAATCTTGGATGTAGGTCTTTGCCTTTCATGACTTGGAATACTTCTTTCCAGCCCCTACTTGCCTGCAAGGTCTCTTTTAAGAAATCAGCTGACAGTCTGATGGGAACTCCTTTGTAGGTTACTGTCCCCTTATCTCTTGCTGCTTCTAGGATTCTCTCCTTCATTTAAACTTAGCTAATGTAATATGATGTGCCTTGGTGTGTTTCTCCTTGGATCCAACTTCTTTGGCACTCCCTGAGCTTCCAAGACTTCCTGGAAGTCTATTTCCTTTGCCAGATTGGGGAAGTTCTCCTTTATTGTTTATTCAAATAACTTTTCCACTTGTTGCTCTTCCTCTTCTCCTTCTGGTACCCCTATAATTCAGATGTTGGAGCATTTAAAGATGTCCATTTAAAATGTTCCTAAGCCTCTCCTCATTTTTTTTTTTGAATTCTCATTCCTTCATTCTTTTCTGTTTGGTTGTTTCTTTCTTCCTTCTGGTCCACTCCATTGATCTGAGTCCCAGTTTCTTTCCCATCACTATTGGTCCCCTGCACATTTTCCTTTATTTCATTTAGCGTAGCCTTCATTTTTTCATCTAATTTGCAACCAAACTGAACCTATTCTGTGAGTATCCTGATCACCAGTGTTTTAAACTGTGCATCTGATATGTTGGCTATTTCTTGGTTGCTTAATTGTATTTGCTTTGAAGCTTCGATCTGTTCTTCCATTTGAGCCATTTTTTTGTCTTGTCATGCCTATTAGGTATGAGGGGCAGAGCCTTAAGTATTCACCAGGGCAGGGCTACCCAGTTTCTGGGTTGTGATGCAGTATGTGGGGGAGGGGTCAAAGAGGTAACAATGGCGCTTACTCTGCTCTCTGCTGGATTTCAGTCCCTTCTGTTGCTTCCCCCAAGCAAAATGGGCCCTTCTGGTGCTGATTCCCGGGTGGGTAAGTTTGTGCATGTTCTAGGATCCTGAGGATCTCTCCAATGAACTCTCCTGTGAGGCTAGGAGTCTCTCCTGGCACCTCAACCCCCACAAGTGTCTTCAGTCAGTGGCTTGAGGCTTTATTTCCCGGCACTGGGACCCTGGGTTGCGGTCTGTCTCACTCTGCAGTTCTGCCTGTTTTATCCCCAGTTTTGCCTGTTTTACCTGCATGTGAATGTGGGGCTGCCCGATCTGCAAGCTGCCTTGCATGCCGCGCCCCTCCACAATCCACCACCTTGCTGGATCCACCTGCTGCCGCCTTGCATGCCCCCTAGTTCCGCCAGCCACCACTGTTTTTTGCCGCAACCCTGCTCTGCCCAGCCACCCAACTCCGCCCCTCCCACAGTCTGGATGAATGTGTCTACTTTAACTCCTTGGTTGTGGGACTTCCATACAGTTCAATTTTCTGTCAGTACTGGTTGTTTTTCTGTTTCTAAATTTTTGTTGTCCTTATTTTGGTTGTGCGAGGTGGCACAGTGTGTCTACCTATGCCTCCATTTTGGCCAGATGTCCAACGGGCCTCACTTTCATGTCCAGTACCTTGGTGGACATGACGTGAAGACTGGGCTCTCTGAGACTGTCGACCACAGTATTTGGTGTGTCCAGGGTAATAAGACTTGTTACATGGAGGCACTGGGCTCCAAAAGCATGAGTTCCTATGAGCAAGATGACAACTGCATGACTTTTATTGACCTAGCTTGGGAAGTCAGAGTGTCACCTCATTGTAGTCTATTGGTCAAGCAGTCACCAGCCCACTCATTTCAGAGAGAAAGGACACAGACCCAACCTGTTGATAGGAGGTAAGTCAGTTATTTGGGCCAGGTTTTCAAGCCACTGCGGATAGTACCCAACTCTAAAGGAAAGTGAACTTGGACTGACAGAGATACTGCATGACTCTCCCCACATCAGCCACCAAGGCAGCTGCCTTGACATCTGGAAAGGTTGTCCAATGATTCCACTCCAAGGTAGGGATCCTAAGGTATCTGCATTACTTGTATAATTAAGATGCTGTATGTTGACACCTTTTAATGCTCTTTAAAGAACTCATATTATATACAGAGAGAGCTGCTTCCAATAGCACATGTATTTCTGAGACAGATAGTCCCACAAGACTGAGCAGAGAGTTTGCAGTAGAGGGGAGATTTATCGCTTTGCCAGAGCTAGCATATGCTTATGACACATTTATAGGAGTGGTTGAAATGATTTAGAAAGATGTATCTAAGCTCTGTCACATCACCAAAGATTATGAGGCATCCTAAAAGAAGAATGATTTAAAGGCAATATGGCTAATGCAGTTGCAGTTGAAAATTGCTTTGAATTTGCAATGTTGAGAAGCAAAAAACAACTACTGTCCGAGTTTTCCATAAACTATTTAATTAACATGTTGAATATTAGTTCATTTAATGCATGCCCCTATGGCCAAAATGTGTGTGCATGCATGTGTGTGTGTTTCTAGTGAGAAGTGAAGGTAGGGGCTGTTAAAGACAGTGTTAGCACCTTGCTTTGAACACATTACTTTCTGCAAAAGTGATCCTATCTCTGAGGCATTCTGGCAGTGGCAGTGGCTTAGAGACCAACAACATAGCAGTGGCAAAAAGTGCAGAAGATGGTGGCACTGGGACTTCTCTACATAATGTGAAGTCAATTGAAGAATTGAGGGGCACAGTAATGAGGCTGCGTGAGGTGGTTGTGAGGCAACAGAACATCCCACAGGCTGAGAGTGGAAGTCCCAGATCAGACACTTCTCTGCTGATTGAAATTTGAACCAAATGCCAAATGTATCTGATCCCCAATTTCCTTCTATGGAAAGTGGAGGATATAACACTATAGTAAAGTGTTGCTGCAGGAATTACAGACTGCACAGAAAGTGCCTGGAAATGGACCCGGTGTTTTCTGGATACTTAATGAATGCTGCTTGATGATGATGATGATGATGATGATTAGGAGACTGTAATTCTCAGCCCCTCTGGTAAACAGTAAGTTCCATGAATGATAGAAACAAATGTGTCAGATTTCGTTACATTTAGGGCATCTAAAACAAGGCACAGCTTTTAGTAAGAACTCCATAACTATTTGGATATATGATGCATGCATGCATGAGTGATTCATTGGGATGGAGCTGGACAATAAGAAAAATTAATAATAGTGGGTCTAGAGAAGGCTGTGGCAGCATTTCCAAGTAGATAAGAGCATCATGGGCTTTGGAAAGAGACACACCTTTGAGCATCAGCCATGTCAGTAGTTTTGGGCTGCTGTGGAGGTCATAATGCCCCCAATGGGCTGATGTTGTGATTAAATAAAGTGCTGCATAGTATCCTGCACAATGCATGTGCAGAATACACACCCCGGCACTGACTTGTTAGTGTTGTTAATAATCCATGTTAGTGGACCCTTTCCCATCCCTTGGGTTTCTTCCTCACTAACTGAGTTCAGTGCATTCGTGCATACACTCAATTAGAGTATGATTTTTGGAGCCTGTTATCTCTCATATACATTCTGCAGATGTACAAATCTGGCTTCCCCCCCCCCACTGCTTTAAATGTTATGGCTCTAGGCTCATCCTAATTCTCCTGGTTGCTTTAATGTCACAGCTAATGTTTCTTTAACTTAGGGAGGATGCTTAGCACCACAGTGGAAAGAATATGAAGCCTCACACTACAATTATCAGAGCACACTATTTTAATCCAAATAAAATGGTTCACAGTTTTTCCACCTCCCCCAGCAGTTGACGTGTATGGTTATTTGATTTAATTTTATTTTTTGTTCTCTATAATGGTTTGTCTCTACTAGTTAAATACTAAGCACATTTCCCCTCAAACTGGTACCCAGCTACAGCATTTCAGCGTTTTCATCGCAAAATGATGAAATCACAAATGATGCAGTAATTCAAAGAAATGGTTGCTTAGTCCTCTGAACTGTGTAATGAAATGTGTTTGTTGTATTTCTTATTACACTAAACTTGACTTTTCCATTAGCTTTTTTTAAAATTACAAAAGCAATACATGCTCTGGTCTATGCATTGATTGCCGCAGCAAAGTGAGGTATCCTTTGAAGGTACTGTATTTCTTAAATGCGCTCTAAGAGTTTCATTAAAATGTTAGTTCTGATTTGATCAATACCCAGTCTATTTTCCTTCCATAATAAAGAGAAAATACGACAATACTATCTTAAAAGAATATTGTAGCAAATCTTTCATCTCAGAATTTTCTGAAAGTAAGTACATGAATAGGAAATTTACAAAAGAAAAATACAAGAAAAAAAATACAAGAGACAATATTCACCTTTACTGCTATAGGAAAGGAAATGTTCCTTTTTCCTACTGCCCCCCGAGGTTCTCCAGCCAGGTGTCTGTAATTGGACTGACAAAGACAGAATAACAGGAGAAAAGCATACACATTTATTTAATACAAATTTTGTGTAGCATGAGAACATTCATAAGAAAATGAAGACCCAAAGACATGGTTAACCTAAACGTCTTTATACCAGGTTTGGTGAAGAAATTTGTGAGGAAAAGTGATAGGGTATAGGGGTATGAAATAGGGGAATATTTATCACAAAGGTAATAAACTAAGAGAAACTTAGAAAGGCTATGTGTTCAGATTCCTATCAGTGTCCCTTGTTTTGGAGATAAGAATGTTCATTTTCTCTGGTATAGGGAGGACACCTCTCTCAAGAGGGTCTTATAGCCTGCTCAGTGGAGAAAGAGGAAGTCAGATATTGCTAAAGAAAAAATAGGCAATATGTTAGCGGAGCTTGATTTAACTTTTAAAAAGTGTATGTGCTTGAGGATTTAATAAAACAAAGTAAATCTGAAAAAACAGATGGCAGTGAAGGACAGTGCCATTCATAAATATTTACTTTGTAACTCAGATTTCAGGGCACGTCATGGAATTTTAATGTCTTCTTATAAAACAATCACTTGAATTTGATAGTATTTCAGCACTTACCACAAGAAAGGTTGTTATTTCCTGGCCAAAATATTTACTAAGTTATAAAACTTTCTCTTCAGTCTCTTACAGAGATATTTCAATTCCAACCCAATATTACTAACATCATCTTATAAATATCATTCAAAGTTTTATACAAAGGTGGCAGAATACAAATTTTAAAAGGCATATAAGCCAGCAATATGTAACTAGCCTGTCAAGGGGAAAAATGTTGGCAACTTATACAGGAATTCCATTCTGCAATCAGCTTGGATCTCATCAAGTTTTTGTTTGCTGTACAAATACGAATGGAGTAGAAATCTAAGAGGTGATTGGGGTTATTTACTCAGTAATCATCTGATGCTTGTGGTTGAGTATGTGGCATTAGCCTGGCTTACTAGAAAAGGAACTCCAACAGTTCAACCCACACGCTTATTTTATTTACAGATGATGAAAAAAAAATACTGCTTTCACTTATTTACTGTTCTAATCAATCCAACACAAAACAAACAGTTGGGCAATTGGTTTCTGTTGTCTTTAGAACGTTTTAGGAGCAGAGAGATGAAGGCAGGAGAACTCTGATTCCTCAGTCTTGCCCACGGAGATGGGAAGAAGACATTCCTGATTTGGAAAAAGAAGCCCTGAGTGGGTTGAGTGAACAGAAGGGCAAGTGAAGGCCTCCTCACCTAGAACTGTAACTGAAGCTAGAATGGAAAACCAAAGGAAAGAGGCAATTGCCCAAGTGGCCAGGTAGTTAGTTGGTGGCAAGGGATCCTACATCACCTTGATGAATCCATGACTGGCTGATTGCACTTAGCATAATGTAATAATATTTGATGAAGGAGAAGGGCATTTCTTACCATGAGTATCTTCTCATTAGCAAAGAGAACCTTTGTCAGAGGTCCCCACCAGACTGCCTCTCGGTTCCGATTAGCCAGGATTAGTTCCCATGACTGTGTTTAAACTAGTCATTGGCAAAGGGTAATGACACCACCACGAGTGACTAAGTCTCATCGTGGCTCTTTTTCAGGTGTATGGGAGAGTAGAAAACTTGAATGATTTCAGGTTGAGCAGTCTTTCAAGAAAAAGAAATAGGGAATGGAGTGGGGAGGTAAGGAGAGTGGCTACTATTGGCAACCCTCAAAATTGACACAAATTTTTTCTCAGTAATACCTACCATGTATTAACCACATGCTGCATACCAGACACTCACTTTGTGTGGATTATAATTCTTGTAACAATGCATTCCAGTCTAGCTCTTGCCCCCATCACTCCCATGGAAATGCTCCTGTTCCGAGTCACTTCTCTAGCCTCATATTTACCGCTCGGTAGTAACAAATACAATTAAACTCCTCTACCCTGTTCCTCCAAAGCTAGCGCCATCTTATCATCCAGGTCCCCCCCAATGGTGGGTCCTGGAGGAACTTTGCTGATTGCCCTATCTTTCCACTAAGGCACTCCTACCGTGGTATCCTGTTCCACACCATCGGCAGCATATAAGACTATCAAAACTGTTTTACTCACTTATTTATTGTCTGCCTCCCCCAGCTAGGAGGCAAGCTTCATGAGGATGGAGACATGGTGTACCTTATTCAACACTATATCCCAACATTTAGATTACTGCCTAGCACATAGTAGTTACTCAAAATTGAGAATCAAAGAGATTTTTTAAAATTTTGTCCAAGGTCACCCAGCTTATCACAGACAAGTAAACATTTTAACACAGGGAGTGTCAAACTTAGCCAGTGTTCTCCGCCACTGAGAATTTAAATAACTTGTTCAGAGCCAATACTAACATTCTTTTCTAACTACTATAACATTTTTTAACATAATCAAAGTTTGAATATTGTTAAATTGGTAGCAACAGTTAATTATATGAGGATATTAGAGTTAGAAACAGAAATATTAAGGTTAATGAGCCTGCTGAGACAGGAATTCAAGGACTGTGACTTCAATCAAATGTTACTACTGAATGATAGAGATTAAATTGAATAGCATTATATGTTGAGGATCAGATATGTAAAACTTTATAAAAACACTATAAAAGCACTATGTTTTTTTAACCAGGTTGAACACAAATTATTGGAATGTTTTCTTTTTTCATGAATTTTGCATTAAATTATTGTCATTTTATTTATTTTTTCCTGTACTTTTTTTCGTTGTTGTTCTATTACAGTTTTCCCAATTTTCCCACTTGTCCCACTCCCAGCTCCCACAGTGAATCCCCACCCTGTTGTCCATGTCCATGGTTCATTTATAACTGTTCTTTAACTTTAGGTGTTCCCCCTCCTTCCCTCCTTTTTTCCCTTCCCTCCTCCCTTCCAGTTACTGTCAGTTTATTCCTTGTTTCCACACCTCTGGTTCTATTTTGCTTATTTGTTTGTTTTGTTCACTAGGTTCCTCCTATAAGTGAAGTCATATGGTATTTCATTTGCACTACCTAGCTTATTTCACTTAGCATAATGCTCTCCAGTTCCATCCATGCTGTCGTGAAAGGCAGGAGCTCCTTTTTCCTTTCTGCTGTGTAATATTTCATTGTATAAATGTACCACAGTTTTTTCATCCACTCATTTACTGATGGACACTTATGTTGCTCCCAACACTTGGCTATTGTAAATAGTGCTGCTATGAATGTTGGATGCATAGATTCTTTTGAATTGGTGTTTCAGGGTTCTTAGGCTGCAATTCCAACAGTGCAGTTGCTGAGTCAAACAGCAGTTCCATTTTTAGTCTTTTGAGGAAATTCCATACTCTTTTCCATGGCAGCTTTTTAAATATTTTTCTTTATTATAAATCATATGTTGATTTTATAAAGCACATTCTTTATCTCCTTAAGTCTATAAGGCTTCTTATTATTTCTGCGGGACTAGTTACAAAAGTCCACTCCATCAACACACACATTCCTGAGCACATTCACTCCAGCTGGGGTCTATGACTATTCTGGGACCCCAGAGTTGTAATTTATGATTCTTAAAACGAAACTCCAATTGAACCCAGTGCAAATCTGACCTCATCCAGTGCCGCCTCCAAGGTCCGAAAGAACCTTTGTGAAAACTAGAATTCACTGGCAGCCCTGGCATGTCAGGAGGAAACTAATAAAGCCAGGATGCCCTGCTAGTCAATAGTCCTCATTTTTTAAAACATGACTGTCAGTCATTCAGCTGGGCCCTAGGGAGCCACATCATTGAACTGGCTCTGCTCCGAGTTACTGGTTCAAATGTGGGTTTCATGGATTGCATCCTAAGCAAAGGCTTAGGATGGTGTGAAGGTCTAGTTCAAAAGGAAAGAGAGGTCAGCATTTTATCTGCTGTAATGTTTTATTCATTGCCCCCAGGGTATCTACAAACATTTGAGGTGGCCGATCTGAGTTTTCTACATCTCTTTTAGTGGATCACCAGGTTTTAATCAACACCCAAAAGACAAGTGCTCTCTCCTGAGGCAGGAAGCCATCATGGTGCCCTTCGCCACCCATGTGCAGTTTGCAGGATGTCCGCTGCATTTCTCATAAATGGCATCTTGGAGGACAAGTTGCTGTTACCTGGGTCCTGTGGATTCTTTTGAAAGCAAAGCATTCTAATCAGTTCATTTCCCTTCACTATGGAAAACAATCTAGAAATGCAGTCTAAGGGCTGTGTGTATTTATACAGACACATGTATATTTGTATGTAGGAGCTTTTCGGCTAACAGGACATAAGAAATTCCCCCACATTCCTCCTACCCCATACATTTTGAATACCTCTCTCATTTTGCTTGCCTGTTCTTCTGATCTAGAAACTAGAGTTGATTCCAGGGAGCTCAAAACAAAGGCAGGGCTTCACTTCTGGAAGTCATGGCTATATGTTACACATTTAGGGAGTCAGGGACATTCAAAAGCTGGAATCTTTTAGGAGATCAAGTTGGAAAAGCTGTCAGTGACTCTAGTACTCCTCCATACTAAGGATTTGAGTCACACAATTGTTTTTTCAGGTTCACTTGGAAGTGATGTTTTTATTTTCTTTTTCTTTCTATTTGTCGTTAACATTAGCAGGGAAGTGTGGCTCACATCTGGGCAAACTGCATGGTCAACTCCCACTTCTCCACCCCCTCTGGGTCCCCGAGTCCCTCTCCATGCACCTTAACATGAGAACCTTTATTCTGGCCATTAGTGGCAGCTAAAGTGCAAATACTAATTTATTTTTGTCATCACTCTGAAGAGTAAAAGAGGAACCAAATGATCCAGGGAACATTGTAAGATAAAAAGGCATGCCTGCAAATTTACCCCTCCAGATAACACTTGGAAGTGCTTTTCTTTTCACTTGCCTTCAGGAAATGGCTGAAGGTTATACTTTGTGACAAAGTATATGTCAGAAAGACACCCTGAAATCACAAATGAAAACCTATACACTTACTTACACACACACACACACACACACACACACACACACACACACGTCATTCATGGAAAGCTTAGGAAGAAAACCAAAAGCCAATATAGCTCAGGCTCTGGCTGGCACCATGGCCAGATGTCAGGGAGCATGTGCTTGTAAGAACAGAATCATCACTGGAATTTAGGAATAAGGCTAGCATTATAAACAAAAGGGCCAGCCAGGGTCAGGCAAGCCAACAGCATATTCTTCTAGACCAATCACCAACCAGTTTCAGAGGTAGATTAGTAGATGTATTTGGGTTGTGTGAAGAATTTAGTAAGCTTTTCTCTAAGATTGGCAATGTACTTAAAATGTCAGCTTTTCTGTTGCTGAATGAGTTCAGGGAGCCATGAACGATCCGAAGTACTCTGTACTTCGTGTCCTCTGTCCACAGAGTACTCTGTGTCCTCTGTCAAGTGAAAGGACAAGTACACACTGCTTCCTGTAGCACAACTTCTCAAATGCCAATGTAAAAAATATCCTTTTCTTTTAAAATTCATTCAAGGCTAGTTAATAGCAAGGCACTCCATTAAAACCCAACAAAGCAGTTAGCTATGACTGTGCCCTTTGTCACGGCATTGAGAAAGGGCTGAATACGGAAAGTTCCTCTCTGAGACCAAAGTTACATCGGCATGACTAAGTTAAATAAACATGTGACCAAGATGAAAGTACAATCATGGTCTCCTAGTTCCAGAAGTGAGGGCAAAAGAACCTAGGCCACGGTGTTCCCCAGCCCAGCCCTTGAGGAACACAAAAGCAAGAGGGGATCATGGGTTACAGGAACTAATACACAGCTGAGGCATGTACACTTATGAAAATGCTAGGAGGCCTAAAAATTTTTCTAACTGGAGTAGGCATGGGAGATAAATGAAGACTGCAGCCTGTGGACAGCAAGAGCCTCAACCAGCAATAAGAGAAGAAAACCTTCTAGGTAGGTTCTTCCCTTTCCCCACATTAGTCTGGGATGACCACAGCCTAGCCTTTCACCATGGAAATGGGCAACGTGACTACAACATGTCTATTGGATACATATTACAATAAATAAATGTGTCAAATAAACCTGTTGCACACCTTAAATTTAAAAAATATGTATATTGGATCTAATTTTTTTATTTTAATTGTTGTTCCAGTACAATTTTCTATCTTTTACTCCTATCCCAGCCCACCCACCCAGCCCTCCCCACCTCTCTCCCATTTCCACCCCCCCTAGTTTTTGTCCATGTGTCCTTTATACTCATTTAACGAATAAAGAACACAGTACCTGTAGGTTGGAAGCCAGCCATTTAGAGCTGGAGGGAAAGGGGGTTGGAGAAAGAGTTTTCCAGCCTTGGCCAGGTAGCTCATATATTTTTATCTGCACTTCACCCTGGCAGAGAATTTTCAAAGGCTTCATCAGGGCAACCTGAACTAAAGTCATTGGTTACTGAACAGGAGAGAGAAGAAAAAAATCCTCACCTAAGTATGTTACTATTAAAATGTGGGTATCAAAGTCACAGAAAGAGAAAATAATATGAAATAATATGAACTTGCAAAGAGAAGGAATGGATCCCCTACAAAAAAAATGAATCAGACTGACATCTGAGTTCTCAACCACCACACAATCCAAAAGTCAGTGCAATTGTATATGCTGAAGGTAATAAAGGAAAATAATATTCTTTTTAGAATTTTCTATTCAACAAGATTATAAATCAAACATAAAAGCATAATAAAAAGATTGTTGGGCACTGGAGGCCTCAGATGGTTTACTACACTCAGATCTATAGTAAAAACACTCTTGAAGGAAATAAAACTGGAATAAAATAAAAACTGGAAGAATCCCAGAATATGCTGCTTCAAGAAATACAGAAAAGGGTTATAGGAATCTTCAGGTAATTGTACTAGATTGAATAGCCTCTCCCCAAAACTCATGTCTACCCAGAAACTCACAATGTGAACTTAGTTGGAAATGGGACCCTTGCAGGTGTAAATAGTTAAAATGAGATCGCACTGGAATGAATCCAGCATCACCCAGTCTGAGCTGTTTTGTTATAGCGGCCCAAACAGACTGAGATAGACCCTGGAGGAAAAAGGAAGTCATGGCCAAAAGGCAAGCTGAAGTTGGCTCACCAGATAACAGAAATAGCCGGACAAGCAGAACAGAAGCTACTTATGTTGTTTTTTTCTTCTGGCCAACATTCAAATCATACCCACCCCCACCCCCGCAGCCTGAGAATCGACATCATTGTGTAGCTATAAAAGTTGGTGTCCAGTAATGTGTCCGATCATAGCAGCTCCAGAAGATGGGAATGAAGACATATTATCTGAACACAGCGCACAATTTTAATTCATGTCATAGCCACTCACTGAAAGGACTAGGAGAAAGAGGAAAATCACAACTATATAAGGTCCTCAAGTGTCTTCCACTTGCCAAGTCCTACAAGACACAATTACTGACCTGACAGCTTGAATTGGAAATGGTTTAAAAATGATAGAGAAAATGAGGAAGTTAAAAAAATTTAAAAAGTATTTATAAAGAGAACAATTAAATAATAAAAAGCAGTTAAATAATAAAAAATAATAAAATAATAAAAAACAACCCTCTCTAATAATAAATACAGGATAAAAAGATTCTCTCTATTTATGTGCTCAAAGACATAATGAGTTGTGACCTAAAAGTGGTCAGGCTTATTTCTTCAGAATAGCCTTCGTGTTTCACCAAAGCCATGAGTTATTGTTTTCAAGGGCTTTTTTAAAATCCTGTTAACAACTAGACTGCAACAAAATTGAACATACTGTGTTTTTAAGCCTAATTTGTTCTTGGTTATGTGGACCCAGCCATGGGCTGTCAAACTGCTTGATTCAAGACCTGATACCAAAATACCATTTCCTATTACCTTAACTATGTGTCAACGGTTCCAGCTTCAGATGCCCTTGGGTGTTGGTTACTAATGCAGTTCTTACTAAAAGCAATACAATATCCTAATACCTTCAAATGTTAAGTTTTGCCCTGAAGTAAAACAACCACGTGCCAATGTCATGATTCAGGTCTGAGGCATCAAACAAAGGAGAGAGAGAAGCAAGGGAGGGATATCCTGGATATGAACAGTCAAGAGTTAAGTAACCCACAGTACAGTTGCTTCTACTGCGACCAGTTAAGATTTGACAGTATAATGGTAACTATCAAAGAAAGTTCCTCCTTTTGCCTTTGATGGAATCCCTACAACATGAAGGAAAAGTTTCTAGTTAAAGTCGAAGTCCTCAAAAGCAGGACTGAGTATAAAATTCTATTCTACTTCTTACTATTATTACTGAAGCTGTTGTCATTTTATTTATCACACTCATTCACACGTTTATATTAGGAAAAGAAAATGACATTTAAGAAATTAATTGGGTTCAGGGCAAAAGATATCTTCCA
Source organism: Phyllostomus hastatus (assembly GCF_019186645.2). Taxonomy (NCBI): domain Eukaryota; kingdom Metazoa; phylum Chordata; class Mammalia; order Chiroptera; family Phyllostomidae; genus Phyllostomus; species Phyllostomus hastatus. Next base: position 26,345,155 of record NW_025333709.1, on the reverse strand, counting down.
TCTGATGTTTTTGAAAGTCTAAATATAAATTAAAATGTCTGTCAAAGCATGTTTCTGAATTTTTATAAGACTATAATTATAGACATATTTAATAACCCCATTAATCAGGATGCTTTAGAAAACATTGAAGACTTAGATTATTATGATTAGCATAATAATTAGGTCGTTCATCAGGGAAAACTATGAATAATTCATTCCAGTTAAGTACCTGATAGAACAGTAAATCAACCATCAGCGCCAGAGCCAGTAAGTTACGGACTGTAGTCAGTCACCAGGAAAACTAACTTCGGGGCACGAGATAATAAATTAAAATGTTATTAAATATTTGTGTCATTAGTAGAAAAAGTCACCAAAAATTCTTTCTTGGACTTGGCATTTCTGACAGTTGATTTGCTCCAGGTGTATGACACACGTTACTGGTGCTGTCTCACTCGGAAAATAGAGAAGGGATTAGACATTAGAGATAGGACAGGGAAGTGTGCCTCTTCTAGATAGTAAATGTTGCCATTGTGTTACCTCGCTCTGGCTATGCCAGACACGAACCGTTGGAACTAGGGGTAGGAATGTGTATTACACAGGGAAGAAACGGCTCATGGAGAAAACAAGCGGATAAAACCAACTCCTCCAGTCCATTAGTGCTGGTGTAAATGATTCTTTGAAAGAACAAGAGATCCTGTCCCCGCGTCTGTTTGACACTGTGTAAAATGAATGGCAATCTTTGCAGGAAGAGTGCAGAGACAGCCTGTAAAGCTGGATGAGAGCCTGGGCCTCAGTACAATCTTTTGTACATATAATTGTACAGATATTAATTATTCTGCAGCTTCTTTCGGTTTAGCCGGAAGGAAAACAACTCTAGAGCTATGCTTATTTTCCAGAAGAGAGATAAAGATAAATTGAAAGATGTTAACCAATGATCAATGTTAAGATATGGTGGAACCCTAGTAACTGAAACCCTATCTAACTTATGAAAGTATTAATTTAAAGTTTAAGATGTGATAGCTTTTAAATCAAAGTGTGTTTTCTTTACTTCTTATAAAATCTATAGGATTATAGATGGATTAGTGGACTCCAGAATTTAGAAAGACCAAGTAGAAATTGATTTTAGTGTGAGAATAACTAAACATCACACACTAGGGAATATGAAGAAATTCAATTGAGCATGAGAACTTGGAAATCATTTTCTGTGCAGAGTGAGGGCACATTAAATAAATAAGCACTTTGATCTCATACAAACTGCCTGATCGATAAGTCTCTGGTTATATATAGTCCTGACTTCAGAAACGCTACCATTAAAATACTGACCGGGTTTGAGAGTAGCAGTGATCGCTGACTAGTAATCCAGTAGACTTTGCACATCTGCCAAGAAAACAACTCCACATCGCCATTCTCCAAGACAGGCCACAAACCTAGGAGCCAGCCCTTAGTCTCTCCTCAACTCCCCACCTAACTGGCCTCCCTGTACTGTGGGTTCCGCCTGCAAACATCTTCCCACACTGTCTACGGGTAGGGTCTTCACTGACACTACTTCTGTTCATGCATTAATCATCTCTCCTTTGATTGGTAAAATAGTCTCCTGTTGGCTTTTGTGCTTCTCTCCCTGCCCTACTCCCACACAAATCTGATCATATTGACCTATTATTTAAAATATTTCAATAATTCCTCACATCTTTGCTACATTTGGTACTTACAAACTTTTCCAGCTTCTGCCTTACCAACCCCATAGTTGACCACAATCCTTGCAGACCTCAGGATATATCATGCTCTCAAGTCTATACATACATATTCTGGGTTCAGAAAAATTGGGCCTTTCTCCCCTGTAGCTACTATTCCACTGCTAATGGCATTTGATTATAAATTCATTCTTTAAAAAAAGTCCCAAGATACCATGGTACCAGGTAAGGTTCTGTTTACCCATGCACCTAATTTCCTGTTATTTATAGTGCTAGCTATTAACAGCACTGAATACTGTCCCTCTGGCTAACGGTGAGAGCCCCACCCACCCACATGTGCCCAGAACCCAAGCTAGGGTAGGATGAGATCGTCAGCACTAAGGGCAGGCCACAGCGGGGGTGCCTGAAACCAGCAGCTAGGACTTTCTAGAAATAACCAGACAATTGTCCTAAAGAAAAAGCCAATACTTTTTCTTACTTTATTCAGAAACAAAATTAAGAATTTGTAGTGTCTTTCATTTCTTACATTTTGTAACTTTTGGGGGTACTAAGGAGAGACTTGTCCCTAACCTATTAATAAATACCCAGAAAAGAGGAAGCTAGGATCATAAAGACTTCAGATTGAGAATAATTCTATTTGTGTATTAGAGTGACTTAAGTGACATATTTCCCAGAGAGAACCCAGCAGCATTATCCTAGCTTGTTCAAAAGCTAGCATCAATATTAGGGAATTAATGTTAATGTGTGTATTTGTGTGCATGTGATAACAGTATTGTTTATTAACAAAAAAGTCACAGAAGCGACTCTTTTCCAATCACACAATTTCCCTCTCCTGGGACCCACAGAACCCGGAGTAACCCTGGATTGAAACACTTCAATTACTCTTTTGACATGACCTATTTATGTGCCTGCCCAGCCCATCAGCCTAAAAGTTCCTGGAGAGCACACACCACCGTGTCATACTCGTCTTATACACCCAGCTCCTACCGCAGTCCTTGGCCCAGAGCATGCAATCAATAACTATTGAACAGAACTCAACTAAATTAACTTTTTGGAACAGCACTCTGAGTTTATACAATCATAATCCCCTCCAGCATAAAACCTCTGGGTAAACAAAATAGCCAGCTTCCAACACAGAAAATCTGAGATGCAGAAAAAGGACCAGTGGCAAACTTCAACTAAGCCCCTCCTTATCCTCCTTTAATTAAAGAAAATGTAAATGACAATTAGTATACTGTGCATGTAGCGCATTAATAATTATTAACCCATTCCTTGATACTATTATAATGCATGTTTAGCAAAGTGGTTTTTAAACTTTGCTTTTTGGGTTTAGAGTGGGGAACATTTTATGGGGGGGAGGTTGTACATATTTTCAGGAGTGATTTTTTTCCCTAAATATGGCATGAGCAGAAAAATAGATTCATGAAACCAATAGAAGTGAGTGATCCCACTGAGGCTGGATGGAGAGGTCAGGGAAATAGAGAATGCCTTAGAACCCCTACTGCTCCCCACAGCTACAGTGACAACCCCCTGCAGGCAGGTGCAGCACAGAGAACCTGAACCTGACGGGCCAGGATGCTCTTCCCTCTTCCTTCATCACGGTCATTTATTTCCTTCCTTCCTTCCTTCCTTCCTTCCTTCCTTCCTTCCTTCCTTCCTTCCTTCCTTCCTTCCTTTTCTTTCTCTTTTTTCTTTTTTCTTTCTTTTCTTTGAGTTGGGCAAGTAGATTCTCAGATTGCCAACATCATCTGTATTCAGAAGTATCAAGCTCCCATTGCTTTTAGAATTCTGAGGTTACTAGCAAATGCTGACCAGGTGGAAAGAAAATAATGACAGTGGAAGGTGTTCTGTAAGTGGTATATAATTACCTGCCTGACATGCTTTATTATCTTTATTATTATTTAACATGTACTGTCTGAAAAGTGCTGACAATGTGTTGATCATTTTTTACTGTGCCTAGAACCATCTGGGATCTTGTTAAAATGAAGGTTCTAACTCAGGAAGTCAGGAACAAGGCCGGATATCCTACTTTTCTAACAAGCTCCCAGGTGATGTCGATGCTGCTGGCCCACAGTTTAGACTTTGAGAAGCACGAAAGGATGCAGAAAAGTAGGATGAGATATAGTCCTAGTTCTCAGAGTTCAGTCTCACAGGAGGTACAAACCTAAACTCTAATAACTCATATAAAACACGGCAAAGGGTCAGTACTGAAGCTTAGTGCTGAATACCAGGCATCCTTGGGGTCTTAGCAGAAAATATGCAACATGGGCAGTAAGCAGTCTCACTTGAAGTGCTCTAAGTAACAAAAAATAATCAGGAGGAACCTCCAGAAATCAGTCAAAGGGTCCCAAAGGAAATTACAAAGGCTCTACCAGATTTCTGCTCCCTTTCCTGCTCATTCTCCTAGTATAGTGGGAGAATGCTCACTGTCTGCTACCACAGTATTTCTGCTACCACAGTATCTCTGCTTTCTTGTCTCAGAGAGATCAGCAAAGGAAGATGGACCTCAGAGACAGGAAGCTGTCTAGACTGGGTAAATGTTCACCCCCACCCCTCCACCCAGAGCTGTCACCTTGTAGAGACAGTAAAACTATCAGGCCACAAAACTGGCTCTCAGATATTCCGGCCCACTCTTATTGGGAGTGTCCAGGTGTCAGTCTCAACAAGGGAAGCAAATGTGAATCTTCTCCCGCACTCAGCTGTGAACTGCTTTGGAAAATTCCATGGCGTGTGCCACAGGTTGCTTTTCTGAACTCTCATATTTTATTCACAGGTTAACAGTATCAAAGCTGTGCTTTCAAACCACAATTTTGCAGTGAAACCACAAGATCACAGACGTGAAAGGCAACGTTGATGCCATCCTCTGAGCACCCATCAGGACTCCGCTCTCAGAACAGCTGCTTCTAGGAAGGATACACGGTCGCCAGACTGACCTGCACCTCTTGCTGAAGAGTTTCACAGAGATCTATTTCTCTGAAAGGAAGTTCTTTCCCAGTGTTGCTCCTTTGTCTTTTTTCCCCAAACTGATGAGACTGCAGTAACAGACTTCACTCTGTTGAAAAAAAAAATTCAAAGGAGTAAATTTGAAGATCTAATCAGCTTTATTGAGTGATTCACGAACAGGCAGCATCCCGTGTAGCCGCTAGACGTGCCCCAAAAGGTTGTACGACATGGAAGGTTCTTATAGAAATAAGGTTGAGGCAAGAAGCTATTAACAAAAGAAAAGACAATATGATTTTTTTAGACCAGAACCCCTTTAGGGGAGAAGAAAATGGCAAGGGTTTTTGTCAGGCAGATTACCTCTCTTTCTATGGGGTGTGGGGGAAGGGCAGGGGAGAGGACACTTGTGACAAATTATCTTATTGGTGATTGAACAGAAGTTTCCAGACTGGTGGATTATGTTTCTGGAAGAGGTTGAAGCAGCAATTAGGTCAAGTATTAAATCTAGGTCTGGTATCATGGGCTTTCGCACGAGTGACGCCATTTTGAGCCTGTGGTTTTCTCTTTAACAACTCTGTAGAAGGAGACATAAGGGGTTTGGAGGAACACCAAGCTTTAGACTTTGGGCAATGCCTTTTAAGTGTAGGTTTCTCATCCATAAAACAAGAATAATAGAACCTATGCCCTGGCTGGTGTAGCTCAGTGGATTGAGCGCAGACTGGAAACCAAAGTCAGGGCACATGCCTGGGTTGCAGGCCATGACCCCCAGCAACCGCACATTGATGTTTCTCTCTCTCTCTCTATCCCCCTCCCTCCCCTCTCTAAAAATAAATAAATGCAATCTTTAAAAAAAAGAATAACAGAACCTATTTCAGTTACCTACTGGGATAGTGTGAGAATTTAAAGAAGCAAATGTACGTTTAAAAAACGAACAAACAAAAACCGTGTAAAAACAACAATACAGCCCTGGCTGGGTGGCTCATTTGGTTGGATCATTGTCCCAAACACCAAAAGGTTATAAATTCAATCCCCGGTCAGTGCACATACCTGGGGTGTGGGTTCCATCCCCAGTAGGGGTGTGTGGGAGAGGCAACCAAAGGATGTTTCTCTCTCTTCCCCCTCTCCCTCTCTGTCTAAGATCAATAAACATTATCTTCAGGTAAGGATTAAAAAAACCTACAGTATAATAACGGTGACAGCCAATATTTATAGAGTGAATAGCATGTACCTGGAATTTCCCATGTATTACCACATTTAATAATCACAGTAATTCAATGAGAGGAGTTGTTGCCATCATCACCATTCTTCAGATAAGGAAACTGAGGCTAGAAAGACTGAGTAACAGTATCACATCCCTGGGAAGTAGCCAGGCAAAAGTCGAGTTTGTGAATTTTTGGCCTGCAGCATCCCTTGTCCCTTTCCCACAGAACTCTAATTTCCTTTTGGGAAATCATTTCTCATTCACTAAGAATAGTCTTACTAGGTAGCAAAATAGTTGCCTTGCAATAGAAAGCTGAAAGCCCAGATCCTGCTTTCTACTAGACTGGTCCTGGGAGGGGGCAAAATTCAACCACTCTTTTCTGGGACACTAACCTTCAGCAAGTGGTGCAAAGCTTTAAAAAACAGTGAGCTTCATTCTTATAGAATTCGTACCCTGATCTGACTGCTCTCATATTGAGAAATTTCCTTTACTTACTTTTCCACCTCAAACTGTTGGTTTCTGCCTTTTTCAGGATGTGGTTTCCCAATCTTCGAATTTGTTATTTCTTGAGAGTTTGCCAATAAATTTCCTTTTTTCTTAAGTTGGCCAATATCTGTTTCTTTGAGATCAAAGAAAGTTAACTTAAATATCAAGCCAGGATTTCAACCCAAGGCAGTCCAAAAGCCAAAGCCTATGTACTAAATCAATAAATTATATTGTCTCTTAAAAGGTCACTTAAAGTATTAAAATGTACAGTTTTTCTCTTCTGCAACCTTCAGCTATATTAATCCATGATTCACCTATCAGTTCACATGGTGATCTCTGCCTTCTAAAAATAAATGTGAAAATTATTTCCCAAGTGTTAATTAAAAAAGTCTCTTAAGTACTATAAATTTAATGTGAAATCATTGAGTCATTGGGAAGTTAAATTGCAGAGCTGATAAGAACCCATGAAATAATTTTCACCTAACTTTGTATAAATAGAAGTGTCATGATAATTTAATGAGTACAGCATCTGGCAGACTTAAACATTCTTCTTTCACTTGGTGTAGGAAGCAACCAACACACTGCCTAGACGCAATGCATGATGGATAAGTCGTTCCCCAAACAAACTGTACACGAAGAGTACAAAGACAAAATTTTTCTTCCTTTGCTTTGTCAAACTTAAGAAATATCCAGGCTCTGCTAAGTGAGCCCATTATTCCGGTGCTTCCTGAAATAGTCTGAGTGATCACCAAGGACACCAAACAACAGGAAGCTTTCAAAAGAAAAAAAAAAGGAAAAATGTTCAGCCACAGTTTAATTGCCGTCCTTCTTCCAGAAAATCGTATATTCACTGAACTGCTTGGGAAAAGGAATTTTTTCTGCTCTCTTGACATTTGTTTTCTGTTTGCGCTAGATAAAAAAAAAAGAGAGAGGGAAGTGACAAACTGGTCTGGGCACTGAAATTTACAACTTTCTGAAGAAGGGGTTGCAAGAATGGGCACATGTCTCTCGTGAGAGGGAACCATGGCAATGGGCTGGTGCAATTGTTTGGAGCTGTTACCGCTCACCACAAGGTATGGCCAGTTTTTCATGAAAGAGACAACACACCAAACAAATGCCTCACATTGGAATTCGTATTTAGGGTTAAATGATATTTTTAAAATTTCCTGCCACATGCAAAAAAATAAAATAAAATAAAAACACATTGTTAAAGATCATTCTCCCCACTCCAGGGCTGAAAGCTTCTTTCATTCAGCAGGTCTTTGTGACCAGTTTGAGGGACTATGTTAAGCACACACTGAGCTCAAATCAATACCTCACTCACTCAGAAGTTGCCCGCTGGAAGCCCATCTTATAAAATATTAAAGGGCCCTTCTAGCATGCTGGTAACCCGATCCTGCTGAGTGAGTATGCCCAAGTGGGAACCACAGAACACTGGATTTCACCATGTATAACATGCTATCAAAAAGGAGGCTTTATACATTTCAGTTCTAGCAGATTTCCCCCCCAAAATTAGAAATAAATTTAACTGTAATTGATCATAACATGCCCAGTATTTAAAACTCTAGAAAGTTGTTTTAAATTTTACTGGAAGAAACATTTTGAATGAAAATGATTTAAAATTTACTGGCAGAAAAAAGATTAGTTTTAAACAAGATTAGTGTTTATAATTATTTACGTATAGATTCTCCAATAGAGAAAATACAGTGTAGCATACACTAACAAGACAAACTTAGCTAATTAATTTGATGACTGCTTTGATTGAATGTGTGACTGTTTGGAACCACATGAATACTATAAATGACTTAATCTAATACAATGAATTTGGTCCAATTAGAAGTTTTAAATAACTATCATAAAAAATTAGAAATGCTAAAAAATATTATCATAGCATCTCAGAAGTCTCTTTCAAGTTGCCAAAGGAAAAAAATGAGAAGTGAAATTAATGTTTTATTTAAACTCGAAACTATGATGTGTGTGTTGTTTTTTGTTTGTTTTGCTTACTTTCTAGAATGCAAATTTGTATTACATAGATTTATAGAGAGCTCCTCCTCTTATTACAGAGATTAACAATGTCTTTCACTCACAAAAATAAAAGCTATTGTTTATTGAGTAGTTGTTATGTACTAAGTACTACTAAATTCCTTTGGGTGCTTTGTCTCATTTTACATATACAAGAACTCTGTGAAAAAGATCAAGTTAAAATTGCAAAAAACCATTAAGGTATTCATTTTAAAGTATTTATTGAGCAATTACTATCAGACACTACTCTGGGATCTGAAGATATACAAGCAAACAAAAAACACCAAGTCACTGTTTTAATATAAATAGCAAAAGCAGAAAGAACTTAAAGCATCCACAGGTGATAGAGTATCTTTAAAGTATGATGATTCAGTTGAAAATACATCAGCAGTTATAACAAAAGCCAGAAAATGCTGAGAAAATGTCCTCCAAAAATATATTCCAAAGTCAATCTAGAATTGTGTATCCAACTAAATAATCACTTGAGAATGAGTTTTACCACCTCTCAATAATATCACTATTTGAAAATTTTAACTCTCACAATACTAAAATTGAACTTCTTTACTTTTATAATTTCATAGACCAAATAATTCTTCTATTTTTTAATAAAATGTATAAACCACTTGATTTTTTAAAAATCTGTGAAAAGAGTGTTACAAATAACACTCTTTTAAGTCTAAAAGTCTTAAAGTCTAGAGTGTTATTTTGAGTGATTTGTAATAATTTTATTGCACACTTATTTCATCACTCAAAACCCATTTCAGCCCAATATTTTTAATTATTTCCAGGGTTTCATAATATTTCTTATTTTTATACAATTCTATTTAAAGACTGCCATTATCTTTAGTCAGTTTCATCATTATTTTTCATTTAGTTATGAGAGAAAAATTTTCAAGTCAACCACTTGATAAATGCATCCCTGCATTTACAGAGACAAAAAAATGAAAATTTTTGGTAGCTTATTTTTTAACTCAAATTGGAAAAATTTTATTATTTTTCCATTCATTTATTATTATCCATAATATATTATATTATCCATATTATATGGATATTATATTATACTATTATACTATATTATATGGTTTATTATTATATCCATAAATAATAAGGCAAATTAAAATTAGAAAACACTTTCAGTCTTTACTTGTAGAGACTCTGGTTCCTGCGTATACAGAAAGACACATTTACAATGGAAGTTCAGTGTCTAAGCCCTCAGAGAAAAAGCACAGATCTCTTTGATGATATTTATATGGGCAAAAGGTACCCTCTGGTGCAAGGCTGATTGAAACTCACACTTCAAACTCTGTGATTGCTCAAATTGGAAAAAGGTCCCCTAAGGCTGAGTAGCAATACTCAATTAAAGATGCCTGATTGTTAGAGAAGATGATACTGATTATCTTGCCTCTGAAGTAAATTAATTATGCAAGACAATTCTCTACAATTTAAGATTGCCTCTATTATGTGATTTATTGGAATGATCTTGAACCCCTTGGCCACTTAACATATAACTTTTCAAAAATAATTGGGAAATGTGCTTCTTTTTGTGGATGGAACTTATTTTCGAGGGTTAAGGGCAGTAACTTGAAATAGAGCATCTAGACATCTGTGAACTATGTTAGCTTCGCCAAAACCAAGTTGCAGTTAGAATCCAAATTCTTCACCAAATCACTCAGTGTATAACAGTTTAAAAACCAAAAGTCATTTTGTCTGAATCTGAACAGTAAATGATTTGTTCCACACTATTGCTCTTAGGTCCCTATATTCATCACAGTGAAAAAAAGCAAAGCGGAGAGATTGAATCTATATTAAAAGGTACGCTTTCCTGAGGTTGTTTCTATGCTAGTATAATTAGTCAATATACAATTATATATTTTGTTAGGATAAGAATGGGATTTTTTTTCCTGAGACAATACAAAGATACCAGTTAGGTTGTGTCGCATGTGTCAACTCTAACTGTCTGATACTGAGCAACATTGGGACTGTGTTCGGAAGGATTCTGAGGAAGGATCTGTGGCTCAGTGAGGAAGGGTCAGTCCAGGATCAGCCACGAGTGAAGGCCTGGGTACGTATTTTTGGCCATCCTGACTCCTGAAGAATGGAAAGGATTCCTTAGGACATTGCCTCAACTTTTAAAAAGGTTAAAGAACATCTTTTAAATTAACTTAGAACATCTGACACATTTTGGTTCCTATAAATACCTTTAAAACCAAATGTTTATGATAGCCACCCACATGCAATTCAGTTTAGTGGGAAAAAACCATTCATTAAGTGCCTACCAAGAGTCCGTAAGTGTGGAACTGGGGGGAAAACAGAACTAAAGAGACAAACTTTGCCCCTTGTGGGCTCTCTAACAAGCAGAAAGTACCAACTTTTACAATTACATATGGACAGTTATAGCATGCTTTACAATGTATTTTTAAACATTAATCCTTTTTGAATTCCTTGAAAAAGCCCACTCTGTCCATGTATTTTTAATACATTGTGAGATTTGATTTGCTATGAATTTGTTTAGGAATTTTGCATCTATAATCTCAAGTAAGAATGACTTCTAAGCATTGATTACCAATAAAATCCTTATTTGGTTTTGGAATCATGATAATATTAAATTTTATTTGTTCTATTCTCTGGATGGCTTTGGAATTATTTGTTTCATAACAATGTGATATAAATTGCCTTTGACTTGATCTAAATCTGTTTTATTCTGTTTCAGTTTTCATTTTGGCTTTTTTCTATGAAGGGGGATAGATTTTTAAATGTTATTCCAATTTCTTTAGAGGTTATAACTCTATTAAGATGTTCTGTTTTTATTTTTACCTGATTCAGTTTTAGCTGATTAGCATTATTGTGTGAAATTGTCCATTACAAGTAAGTTTTTTACATACATTATTTATTATTCACTGTGTGAGTAACTTTATTTTGGGTCTTTGGATACGTCCCTTTCTCCCCAATTCCCTTGATAAATTTCACCAATGTGTAAATAATAATAATTTTTAATAAATTTGTTTTTTAACAACTTGAATCAACCTGGTCAATTATTTTGGCTGCCTAGAAAAAGGCATCAAGTTGCTAAGAAATGAAAGGCCCGTTATTAAAGTATATTTGCTCTTAGCATGTGTTCCATACCCACAAAGAGAAACCATTCTTTTATTTTTATGGAATAAATATTCATCTCTTCCTCATGGCTGATAATTGTGTGATGTTTTCTATTTTAGAGCCTTTCTTCTTAAATCTTTATTCACAGCTCTACATTTTTTTCTGAGGTGTTCCTTTGAACTTTTTCTAGGGTCTCTATTATCTTTTCAATTTTGAAATATAGAACTTACCATTAGACTCTAGAATTACCTGTCCAATGACATATAAAATAATGATCCTAGGAACCCTAATCTCCAATATGTTGCCTTTCATTAATACTGTTGAGAAGACTTGAATAAGGAGAATATGCAAAGCAGAGGCAAAGGCCTCCTGCCCTGAGACACTCTCTCAGAAAAGCTTCCTCATTAAACCTCTTTTCTTATTAAGACCACAGGGACCTGACCACTGATTGTTCTCTTGTCTGCCACATGCTTATTCCAAAAATAGTTTTCTAAGACTCTGTACTAACCAGAGCTTTATCCCAGCCCTTGAAGTATTCCTGTGGTTTTGCATTGCAAAAACGAGGAAACAGGCTAAGATAACCTTAAATAATGAGGAGGATTTTGACGTCAATATCCACAGACCTGGGAAGCAAATGATGCCCACCAGGCCTTCAGCTTTCTCTCCCTTCATTTGCTTTTGTTCCAGTAAGGCTGCCCCTCAGTGGGCCTTAGATGAGCACACTGTGTTCCCAGGATTGGTGATTTTGATAAAGATGATAGAAATTAGTTATATCTTACTTACCTACATATCCTTTTGGCAGGGGGGAATAAAGAAACACAGGTCTTCACACATAGCCATCCCTGGTAAATGTCTGTTGTGTTAATGAACTAATGACAAGCGGGTTAAGGATGGCTCTGAGTCCTTGGAATCACAAGGTCCAAGGTAAGTTTCCACTATGTTTTCAGGAAATAGTCACAGACATGTATCTGTTTCTCAGTTTATACATCTGTTTCATGGCGTAAATTATAATGATCTTAGTCATTCCCAGACAAGGATGACATTTTATTTTTCTTTCAAGGATCATTAACTCAAAAAAAAGTCAAAGTTCAAACATGTAACCTAATATATGGTAGTTGCTATTTTTTTATGGAAAAGAATTGAAAGTATAGTGATAACGAATCCTCTTTGGAATAGGTAAGATTATAAATCCATAAATTAAAACAGCTTACTCATTCATTTTTAATTATAATAGAATACAGAAGAAAAAATATTCAGTGAATATAATTAATTATAGTCCTTGTCTAGGTTAGGAACACAAAGAAAGGGGAATGGGTAGAAATAGAGGAAAAAAGCAGCAGAGATCAAGAAAATAGAGAGGGAAAGAAAGAGAAAAAGAGACACAAGAGGAGAAATTCTGAGAGCAGTGTCCCCTATTAAAATTGTTTAAAGTAATTACTGCTACAAGCCATTAAAGTCAGGCTATAATGTTACCCTGGAAAGGGTCAAGTCAAGGAACATGTACAAAGGACCCATGGACAAAGGAAACTTGGGGGGGCGCAAGGATTGAATGTGGTAGGGAAGATCAGTAGGGCAGGAGAGAGTAATGGGGGGGAAATGGGACAACTGTAATTGAACAACAATAAAAAAAATTAATAAATAAATAAAATGAAAAAAAAGAAATGTCAAATTTTGAACTTTCTTACAGAGCCAAAGGACAAAAAGCTATGAGCTCAGTTTCTCATAAAGACTTTAATAGAAGCTTAATATTCACTTAGGAGGAGAAATGCATATTTCCTACTCATCAGTTATGAGTAAGTTTAGCTATAAGTAAAGAAAATTGGATTGACAATACCTTAAACAAATAGTTTCTTATGTTTTCACAGAATGAGAAGTTCAGGGGAAGGCAATAGCTGGTGTTCCTTCACTGCCCAATGATGTCATTGAAGATTTGGGAGCTTTTATCTCTTTGCTTTAAGGTCCTGGCCAGGTATACCTTCTTCTCATCGTCTTCACCTCCTGGTCTTCAGCTCTGTAGGGCATTACTTTTGAGCTTCTGTAACTAGCTGCTGCTACCACCACTTGCAGATCTGTTCAACAATCGTTATACGACAACATAACATCTACAACAGCAGTGTCTTTCAACAGCAACTACTTCCTACCTAAGTCCTTCCCACTTCCTAGATTTAAGTAAGCCTCTTTTCCTACATCATTGCAATAAAGAATTTTATTTCCACAAAGAAGTTGTTGAAATATCATGGTAGGCAAAGAATTGTACTCTGAACAGTTCACCAAGGCTGCATCCAAGTCTCACTGAATGTTGTTTTCACTTCCCACCATGTGTTTTATGTTGTCTGGCGTGTGTTATATAGCACACGTGTGGTATACATGTCCTCTCTTCTCTACCAGAATATACATTCCTTGTGTACATGTTCTCTCTTATTTGCCATTCTGTATGTATCTTGTGGAAATAGCATATTATTGACATGCATAAGCATTTGGTAAATATTTGATGAAAAAATAAATGGATGGATAAATGAATAAATGAATATAGAAGAAAATAAGTGTTATGACACTTAATAAATATTTAAAGAGCTCTCATCTATTAATTATCTCATCTATGAAGTAAAATATTCCATTGCTAATTGTTTTTTACTAGGTGTATCAGCCAAAACCATATCTGTTTTGGTCTACAATACCTATGTCATAAATCAATTAGAAATCTAAAAACAAAGATTTCCTCCAAAGGAGAAACATAGAGTGTGAACTTTCAGTCTTGTTTTACAGATGAAGTCATGGCAAAATTAAGTGGCTGACAAAAGTGTTCACATGAATGCTTATAGCAGCATTATCTATAATAGCTTTAAGAAAGGGAAAAACTCAAATATCCACCAACTCATAAATGTGGTATGTCTACATAATGGGACATTGTTCAGCAATAAAAAAGAACAAAGTACTGATACCTGCCACACATGGATGAATCTCAAACACATTACCCTAAGCTAAATTTATATAAAATGTCCAGGCTAGACAAACCAATAGAGATGGAAAGGAGCTTACTGGTTGTTAGGGCTGGGGGAGGAGGAAGGAAGAGTGACTGCTGATGGATACGTGGTTTCTTTTTCAGGTCATGAAATGCTCCAAAATTAGATTGCGGTAATTGTAGAATTCTGCGAATGTGCTACAGAGCATTGAATTGTATTGTTTAAACAGGCGAGTGGTATAGGATGTAAATGCTATTTAAATAATGATACTTTAAAAGATAAAGATTAGGTGGCTTGTTACAAAATTACAAGAAAAGTTGCTGAAGTCAGAATTGTAATCCACTTTTTCCCTATCATAATTCTTTCTCCTATTTGCTACTTTCTTGTATGTTGGTTTTTTACTTCCTTGTTTTCTGAAAATCTTCATTCCTTTTTTATCATTTGTGTATTCAGATTTAGTCCTCTTTCTTTCTTCCCATTTCTTAACTTCCTCAAAAGTTTTCATACCGTCCTTGTCCGGCTGTGAAATGACCTACATTTTAATGTTCACAACTCAGCTTTATTTCTTACTTGGCTTCACATCAGGGTGACTTCTGATACTATTGATCTATTTTGTCCACCAGAGGGACATATGAGACTACACATATGAAACTTGGTAGGCAAGACTTTGGAGAAGAATCGACCTTAGTAGGATGTGAGTAGCAGGTGAACAAAAGATGATTCTATTCCTGGAATCTTATTGCATTCATAGAAATGAGAGACCTGCAAGTGTTGTTGAACTTGATACTCTTACCCAGAAGAACGACTTACAGCTGGTGTGTGAGAAATGCCATTTTCCAGATGACCTCCTCTCCTGTTACAAAGTCTGGCAGTGGCTCCCTGCAAAGTGCTGGATCTTCTCCATGTTCAGGTGTTTGAGATACTTATCTTGTCTTTTCCCTCTGTGCTGACTTTTTCCATTCATCTTTTTTAAGTGTAGGAAAATTAATTCTTCTCCATTGAGTTCCATATATTTTTCAATTTGTGTGCAGCCATGGTGATATTCCCAACTAGAATAGAGAGAAGGCATAAGGTAAATGGAAGTTCACACTATTAGAGAATGTCCCAAGGTAACATAGTCTCTTTCTCTGCAGGACATGACTGGATTACCTTACTCAAATTTAAAAAATAAAAATGGACACCTTGTCTACCTTGTGTCCTCCGTGCCTAGGATTGTGACCAGATGTTATTTAGCAGGTAGCTTCTTTTCTCTCTTTCCCAAATGTAAATGTTCAATGTGAATCTTTCATTGATTTAAGTTATAAACCTTTTTTCCATTGTTAAAAATATTCTCTGGTAGCTTGAAGCCATTTTTATTCACTTAGTACCCATAATCATTATTTATTTTCCATTGATCCCAAATTATTTGGGTAAATCATAAAACTCTTGGGAAAAAGGTTAATACTGGTATTTTCTCATCATACATACAACTAAACATACAGCAGTAAAAGTATAGTAGGAATTGCTTAAATCCACTGGGTAGTGGTGGGGAGGTGCCCATGAGAAGGGAAGGTTAAATTGTGAAGAATAAAGTGGAAAGAAGGAAGAAAAAAGATTACTCTGGATACAGTCCTAATCATAGAAGGAAAACCCCAAGGCAGGGCCTTTCTTCAACACTGTTCTATTCCATAGAGTTAAAAGGGAAGGACTGCATGTAGCAGACAAGGTTAGTGCCCACCCAACAGCCACTCTCTCCTTTCTTTCTTGCCCACGGAAGCCCAGGTGTATTTAAGTTGACCATATACCCACCCTCAAGGACTGAATCATGGTAAGTCTTACCAATTACAACTCTAATGCCTCTTTTTAATTTCTTGCTACTTGGGTTGATGGTGTGTCATAGTAATTCCTAGAACTTCATCAGCCCTCTTGCCGCCATGATGCAATAGAGGAGGATAAAAATCAAATGTGCTGAGGTACAGAAAATACAAATAAATTCATTCCTTGATTGCATCACTGAACTGATGAGCTAGAAATATGACCTCCTCCAGACTCTTTGTAGAGAATAAAATGCCTGAAATACTCAATTGGATGTTTATGAATTGCAAGCATAGACATACTAACAGAAAGAATGTCAGAGCATTTTTATGCCATCAAGAACATATCTGATGTGACAGACTATAAGGAAAGGTAAGCCTTTGATCAGCCTTAGATGATACAAGCCTTTACTCAAGCTCAACTCCCGTGAGTGGGTGAGCCAGTTTCTTCTCTCCGATGCGCCCTTCTGGACAGCATGACTGAGGCATATGGTGTGGTTATGGACAGGCAATGGATAGTGCTCTGGATAGCCTCTTAACCTGGAAGTATAATTCAAAAAAGTCCTAAAATGAGCAACTATTAAGATTTTAGAAACGTCACTTAAGAAGTAAAGCTGTTGAATCAAATGATCTTATTTAATAACACTTTTACATTTATATTTCTGGTTATTATTACATGCAGCATAGAGGGTATACCCAACTACCTGCAAGGAGAGGGTACATTTCATATTTACAAGCAGATCTTGCTGGAGAGCAGAACTGGAGCCCGGAAGAGCATAGCCAGGCTGAATAGCGTGTACTCCATACCCTTGGACAATCCCCGGCACACCCTCAGCTACAGACTGTCACTCAGTGATAGAAGGAAATAGAATAAAGACGTACCGACACACCAAATAGTTTTTATACATCTGTCTTCATTCCCTAGGTAGATGGGTTATAAAATAAATACAGTGACTGTGGCCTTCTATCATTTCTCTATTAACACTTTGACCTGCAGCATTCTTAGGCACAGACATGCAGTCTAACAGATTCATTAACTAGATAATATTAGGTTTTCATGTAGTTGTAGTTACTGAGCACCTACATCATATCAGGGGTTGTATTATGCACTAAATTGCTGAAGCGGAAGGTGTGATTCCCACAGCAGTTTCTCACAGATGAAAATGAAACCCAGTTATATACCCAAAATACTGTGTCACATTGTGGCTGTGAGGCTATAACGAAGGTTTGGAGCCAGACAAGAGAGATGCAAAATTCAGAGAGGGGTGTCCTGGAGAGGTCTGGGGTGGTAGAAACTCCGCTGATCTTGAAGGGCCAATTGGCATTTTCCAGATGAGGAGAAAGGAGTATTTGCCAGCAGGTGAAACTGGATATGTAAAGATTCCAAGGCACTGGAGATGCAGGCACTTAATTAGGGCAGGCATGTGGAGTCCCTGTGAGGGAGAAGGAGCAGGCGGAAGGGAGGGACTTTGTGGCTGTCCTGAAAAGTTGAATCCTAAAGGTGACAGGAAGACCTAGGGGCATTTTAGGCAAGGGAGTAAAAAATCATTCTAGCAGCATAGGATTTATGAATTGGAATGAAGAGAGTCTGGAGGTAGAAAGAAAAAAGTTTCACCAAGAAATTATGGTGTCAAAGGGCATGAATCCAGAAAGACCAAGAGAGAGTCTGAAAGAGTGACCAGCCAAGTGTAAGGGTAACAGCACCAGCAGGCATTGGATAACACATACATTTCTGACAACCAACTGGGATAGATGCTTATGACATCTCTAATGATTAGTAATCAAAAGGAATTGGGTTTTTGTGTAGGGGAGATGGAGATAAATATACCTACTACAGTTGAGTAATAAGTCAAGTTTGAGGTGTTTGTGGTTTGTTCAAGTACAGCTGACTGACTGGAGAGAGATTCCAAAGATTTCAGGTTCACGTAGCAGCAATTCCAAATCAATACAAGGAACCAGTTTAAGACCACCACTGTTTTATTTTGCTAATTCAGTATATGTTTTGGAAAAAAAACTATCAACATTGCACTTTTGTAAAAAGATGTTTCCACATTAAAAAGTAAAGAGTGAATCATAATATAAAAGGCATTTTATTAAACTAAATAAATTTGTCTTCTTTTTAAAACTCAGCTGAAGTATTAGTTTTTTTTTTCCAGTTCCCCTTGTACCAACATAAGGCTTATCACTGACTTCTAAGAGGCCACAGATTGTCACTGGAAGCCACTGAAATGGACTGTTGCAACCAGAGATTTGGAGCCCAACAGGGAAGCTTTAGCTGAAGACCTGGAAGCTTAAGCATATTATATGAGTTGACAAAATGGATAATCATAAGTCCTTCTTCTTATGGGCCAAGCCCTGTAAGGGCTTTCCACAACTACTCATTTCAGAATCTCAAGGATTCTAGGAGGTAAGAGAGGGTAGTTGATCTTCACACATGAGGAAATTGAGAATAGAGACATTGTTGCCTAAGATTACAAAACAGGAAGTGGCAAAGGTAACAGTCAAGGTTTCTCTAACTTGACACCCTGTGCTTTAACGTGTCATGTTCTACTGCCATCCTGGGAAGAACAGAGAGAGTGAGGAAGAGCACCAAGGATGGAACTCTAAGAATTTCTGACACTTACAGTGATGCTCAGAAGAAAGGGCCTAGCAGAAAAATAAGAAACAGAGCCATGTAAAACAAAAGACAAGAATTTTCCAAAGAAATGTATTGTCAAAAATGCCAACTGTCACAGAGAAGTAAAGGTAATATAAGTTAAATATGCATAAAATCTATATTTATACAAACCCCAGCAAAGAAAAAGTAGATGTTGCATCTACTTCTACATAAAATCTGTTAGTAATACTCCTCAGTTCTAGTGAGGCTTTCACATGCTCAGAAGTCGGTCAGTTCCTGGGATTAAGAGCTTACTCTAGAACCCATGTGTCAACCCCTTTTGTGAGTCTGGAACCAACTGAGATCTTCTTTTGGTTACCTGCCCATTGTAAGGGGAATTAAATCTGGATAGCCTAGGCAGTTAGATTAGGTAGCATTTGAACCCTTGACCCTGACCCTTAATTAAAAGTTTTAGGACCAAATCAAAACACATTCAAATTAATATAATAATGATGCTGCAGGCTAAGTGCCTCTAACTATCAAGTTTTTTTAATATAATTTATAATTTAGAAACCTTGGATATAGAGTAACTGTGTTAGCTACAATCGTATAGCCTATGTTATAAAATTTCAATTATAAAAGTTGCTTCTAACCGGCTCAAGGATTTGAAATACAAATTCAGTGCATTGTCACTAGGAGGCACTGGTACATTGATACATGCTTTGAATCTTTAAATCAATGTTCTGTATAAGATTAAGACAATCACTGATTTTTTTAATGTTGTTCTATTTCCCCCCATTACTCTCCCCTGCCCTACCCACTCCCCGACCTTTCACATTCAATTCCCGCCCGCCTTGCCTGTTGTCTTTGTCCACGAGTCCATTATACACGTTCCTTACTTGACCCTTCCTCATCTTTCCCCACATTATCTCCTTTCTGGTCACTGTCAGTTTGTTCTTTATTTCCATGTCTCTGGTTCTATTTTGATCGCTTGTTTGTTTCATTGATTGAGGTCCACTTGTAGATGAGATCATACTGTATTGGTCTTTCACCACCTCACTTATTTCATTTAGCATAATGCTCTCCAGATCCATGCTGTCGTGAAAGATAGGAGCTCTTTCTTTCTCTTTGCTGTAGCATTCACTTGTGTAAATGCACCACAGTTTTTTTAACCACTCACTTACTGATGGGCTGTTTCCAGACTTGACTATTATAAATTGTGCTGCTATGAACATTGGGGTGCATATGTTCTTTTGAATTGGTGCTGCAGATTCTTAAGGTGTAATCCCAGCAGTGGAATTGCTGGGTCAAAAGACAGTTCCACCTTTAGTTTTTTGAGGAAATTCCATACTGTTTTCCAGAGTGGCTTCACCAGTCTACATTCCCACCAAGAGTGCACTAGGGTTCCTTTTCTCCACATCCTCACCAGCACTTGTTTTTTGCTGATTTGTTTCTGATGACCATTCTGACAAGTGTGAAGTGGTATCTCGCTGTAGTTTTAATGTGCATGTCTCTGATGGCTAATGATGCTGAGCATCCTTTCATATTTCTCTGGGCCCTCTATATGTCCTCCTTGGAGAAGTGTCTGTTCAAGCCCTTTGCCCATTTTTTAATTGGATTGTTTGTCTTACTGGAGTGAGATCATGTGAGTTCTTTATATATTTTGGAGGTCAAACCCTTGTCCCAGGTATCATTGGCAAATGTATTTTCAATGAGGGTATTCTTTTTCTCTGAATTCATCATTAATATTATTTTTTAAGTAGTTCTAGTTTGATTACTCCAACATTCTACTCTCTGTATAGCTTCTAGAATTAACAACTTACTATTGCAAAATAGATGTCCTACAAATATATGAAATAATTCTATATTGCTAGTATGGAAATGGTTTACAGATATTGGGTTTCATGTTTTGAGGACATTGTTTAAATTGAAGGTTAAGTTAAGAAGGAAATGTCTTACTAGTCCTGTCCTTTATTGAGAAGAGCTTTGTAGATTGGGAGTCAGACTTGTCTTCAGCCACGGTACCTTTTTTTTTAGTTCTTCAAACAAACTTACTGGTTTTCTGCCTCAGGACCTTTACACTGAAGCTGCGACTGTGGACTATTTCCTACTACTCCTGCCCACATTAAACCTTTACATGACCAATCTCCTCCAGTTTTGATAAACTTTAATGTCTAACATTAGGGGAGAGGCTTTCTGTGATTATTTCCTCTAAAGTAGGCTGCCTTTTTATCATTTCCATTCTATTCACTTCTTTTTCTGTTATAATACCTGTTATAATTTTTAGTATATTGTAATTTGTTGATTGTATGTTATCTACCACTAAAGGCAGGGAATGTGAACATGCCTTTCATTCCCACCTGTATAGATCCAGCAGTTCTCTCACATCTCGTAGGTGCTCAGTAAATATTGTTCAGTGAATGAATGATGATAACATTGCATCTGAAGGCAGAGAAGGAGATGCGTGCTGAGGGAGGATGCTAATCTGGCAAAGAAATTAACATGTAGGAAATAACAAACCGGTAGTAGTGGGAAAAGATGGCAAAGGGAGTGGTTGGAAGCTGCTCTGTGGACATGCAGCAGAGTGAGGGTGGAGAGTGCTGAGAGCAGTGTTGATGTCTTATGTTGGAGGTGACTCGTAATTTGGTTATTTCAAGGAAGAGGGATTTCATATGAGCTTAAAGCACACTGTGTTGAACTCGAGCTATTTTGTTTAAGCACATGCTACCAATGTCAGACATAAGAGTAATTGTATATATCTTTATATTTACCATAGTATCCTGCAATGTCTTATCCTTGGGGGACACTCACTGGATACTGTGCAACACTCATTGCCTGAATGAAAGAAGAATGGCAAAGACTTTCTCATTGTGCAGAACAGCTTAATTTTCATCTGAGTTTATGATAAGTGTGTGAGTTATAATTATCAAGGGCATATTATACATCAGGACACATATCTTCCCAGAGTAGCAGATGCTTCCCTATACTGTGGCAGGCTTGTCCCCAGTCTCCTGGACTGCTAGTTCATCCTTGAAAGAGAGATGACTCTTAACGAGTTTCATTATTTTAAAATAAAATAAAATATTTTATATGCAATATATGCAGGTGTACATGTACATATATATACATGTATGATTTTTTAACTTTCAGTTTAAAATATCACAGGCTTTCCAGTAATCCCAATGATTTTTCTCCATCCTTCAAATGTATCTATGGGCTCAGCTTGTATAGCCACTGTCTTACCTTAGTCAGACTAAAATTAGTTCATTCCATCCAAAGAACCCATAGCACATGTGCACATCGTCTCAGACACATTGAGGGATGTGTTCTAGACACTTTGCAAGGATAACTCCCTGAGGCAGATACTGTTGTCATTGCCCTATTGATGGGGAAACTGAAAGTTTAGGTGGTGGAAAGAACAGTCTCACTAAGATATGCTGGGATTTGAACTAGGGTCCCTTGCCTCCAAAACCTTGGTCATGCTACAAAGCACCATTTCCAACTCAAAAGCATAGAATGGTGAAGCTGGGGCAGATTAAGTGGGAGCTCAAGGCAAAAAAAAGTAATTGGGACAAACACAGAATTTTGATTTTTTTCTTGATTAGGCTGATACTCATGCCCTCCCCATTCATCACCGTATGTTCTGAGAAATCTGGACATATGGGTGCAAAACTGCATCAGTGTTTTTCTTCTGCCCCAGTAAGTACTTCCTCACCTAAGTTGTCATGTTACATACTTTGATTTTCAACTCTCTTACTTTTCCAAGTTAAAACCACTTTATATTGTCACTTAGATGTAGTTGACACAGGTCTCTCTCTCTCTCTCTCTCTCTCTCTCTCTCTCTCTCTCTCTCTCTCTCTCACTTTCTCCCACTCCTTGTTCTCTCCCTCCTCCCCCTCTTGTGGCATTGTATAGAATTCTCTAACGTGAGATTCCAGTGTGATTACCCAGGAGGCACAGAGTCTCATTGTTCTCATCTTCTCCTCACTGAGAGTTCTATATGAAAACATTCAGAATGAAAATCATTGGTAGTGTTTAAAGTTGCAAAAATATAGCATCAGTGAAATCAGTTAAATACTGCTGTTCAAGTTAGAAAAATAAAAATTATTGACAATTGGCCCTGGCTGGTGTGGCTCAGTGGTTGAGTGCCGGCCTGCAAATCAAGGGGTCGCCGGTTTGATTTCCAGTCTAGGGCACATGCCTGGGTTGTGGGCCAGGTCCCCAGTAGGGGGTGCAAGAGAGGCAACCACACATTGATGTTTCTCTCCCTCTTTTTCCCCCTCCCTTCACCTCTGTCTAAAAATAAATAAATAAATATTTTTTAAAATTATTGACAATTGGCAACTTTCAATGTTGGCATTGACAAGAGTGTAGCAAAATGGGAATGCACAAACTGGTAGAATTTACTAGTAATAATTATACAGCTGTTCTTATAACTAATTAGCAGTTTGTATTGAAAGCTTTACATTAAAATTTTTTACCACATCAAGTTTTACCCATTTGGGGTAAATTTTATGCTGAAGAACTATTTAATATATGTACATTAATTTTTGAACAAGAATATTCAGTACAGTATTATTCTACTTAACATTTTAAATAATTTAAGCATTTATCTTTCAGAAAGAGTAAAATAAAATATGGTACAGCTATTAGAAGGATGTTTAATACATACCTTACATACATGTTTTTCAAACATAAAAATATAAGAAATTACTATATAATGCTGAATGAAAACAACAGGATAATAAATAAATGCAACCGAATTTTATATATGAGAACACTTAGATTCAATAAAAATAAGTTCTCTAACAACACTTTAATTTCAATTTCCATGGCTTATCACAATCAAGTCTTACGTTTTCTCATGATGTAGTCCAGTGCAGGGTGGTGGCAGTTGTGAATTTCCCTGTGATTCCAGAAAGCTCAGTACATGGCTTCCAGGTTGCTGGGTCCAATTTCTTTGGTTCACATCACTGTTGCTCACATTCTGTCAGTAAAAGCTAGGCATTCACTCTCTCTTCCCTTAATGCAGTTGCTGGGCAGTGTAGCTCTGAGAGCATCAGAGCCTCTCATCTCCAAACACACTTGAGAGCAATTCACAAAATTGTGAGCATCTCCTGTGCGATCATTTGTGACTTTCATTTTCAACCTTGTGCTATTATTTTCTTAATTTTCTAAGATTAGAATAAATTAAATTCATAAATTCATAGACATTTAAAAATTTGAGGTGCAGTGTGAGGGCCAGCTGCTTCTTTCCCCTCCGGAGAGGCAGACAGGTGGGGCACTCACTCTAGTGTAAGCTTCAGTGTGGCTGTCTGTCTAAAGAGGTTCTTCAGGAGCCTGCCAAGGAGACCGAAAATACACTGGGCATAGCGTAAGGAGGACCGTTCTCTATGCATGGGTGATTTAGATATATTTATCAATACTCATCACATGGATTGCTCTGGCTGATCTGGCAGGCTTGGAGGATTTTCCTTTCTTCCTTCCTCGTTCCATATGTTTCCTTTCCAAAACCTTCCCTTCTGTCCAAGGGAACAATGCTTTCTACCAGCAGAAGTGGGAAAGTTCTCTCTTTTCACAGTCTGTTAAAAAGTTATTGTTTAAAAAAACACTCACACATGAAGATGTAGATTAAACACTCATACACTGTAGATGAAGTCTGATGATTTAAGAACTAGTAATAGTAGCTCTATGCAGGAATGTAGCATGTCCACTGGCCTTTTTAAAGTGCTCATTGAGAGTGAAATAAGGAAGAAATAAGCACTGTGAGAAGACCAACGTGTCTGGTACTCTACATTTGATTCCATATTTTATCTCTGGCCTCCACCCTGGACAAGAAATGTTGAGATATTTCTGTCAGGAAGACCCTTTCAACACTCACTATTCACTATTGGCTTTAAAGTTCAAGTCTTTCATTTCCTTGCTCATACTTATGTTCTTTTTCATTGCATGCCATGCTCTTGCACTTGTCCTGTTAAAGAGTCCACCATAGCTATTTAATACTTAAAGGCTGGGATCACTTTGCACGTTTTAGTTTAAAGGTAACCATAGCACATGCACACATTCATTATTAACAGCAGAGATGCACTGTAAGTTCTTGGGAATCTTCTTTCCTTTCCATGTTAGCTTCATACGAGTGCTGCTGTCACTGGAATTTAGTTCTGGTACTACTATACGGCAGGCGGACTGAAGCAATAACAGGGGATCGAGCATTATGTGAACTGTTAGTGTCAGTGGATGTGACCATGCTCAACAGGGAGATGGAGTCAGAAAGTGACCAGCCACGGAAAGTCCGGTTTCGGATCGCATCATCTAGCAGCGGACGAGTTCTGAAGGAGGTGTATGAGGATGTGCAACCGTCAGGCTCTCTAGATTCTGAATGTGCCAGTATCTGTGGCACAGATGGACTAAGTGAGTCTGATGGACAGCACAATGGCCACATAGGATCAGAGAGTGATGAATACGAGATGGACCAGGATAACTTGCTGGTATTCGCCTGGGCTCTTGGGGAGAAAGGTTTTGATGCAAGAAGAGTTGACATTTTGAGCAAAAATGGCACAGTCAGAGGCGTCAAACACAAAGTGAGTGCTGGCCAAGCTCTATTTAACAACCTGACCAAACCATTAGAGGTAAGTCATTGCCTTTTTCTCCTCCTGAAGTTGTTCCCCACTCACCATGCAAACACCATTTGGCTCTCCAGCTTGAAGCAAGCTCTCTCGTTCATGACTCCTCCATACATCATGAGTCACTTTCCCATCTAAGATATTGCCTCCACAGCCACTGATTAAAAAAAGGGTTACTGTGCTTAGCAAACTAGATGGACCTCTCAAAGCCAAATTTCCACCATTTATGCGGTCTGTTCTTTCAGCTTGTAATGACTGAAACAGCATATCTGCTTCTTAGCCAAGAAAAATGACACACTATAGTGTTTAAGGCATCTGAGCAAAACTTAGACATTAATTTCTGGTTGATCATTCTTAAGACACCAGGTTAGTGTTCATCATCGGTTGTACAGATATTTAAACCAGAAAACGACTGAGTGCTGCATGCAGGGGGGTGGGTTCAGTTGGACTGTTGTGAACACAGGAAGGCTAACCTTGACTCTCCCATCCCTGAGGAGGTTGCAGGTTAGTCTGTGGTGTGTTTCTCCATTAGTTTGCTCTTAAGGAAGCCTAGAGCAGCACTGGGAGAAGTTATTCTTCTACAAGAGTAGAGACTGGGATCCAGATTTCATAGTAAAAAATTGCCCTTATAACTGGATAGATTTTGCAGAGTAATGTAGGAATGTATTATTCAGGTCCTGGGCCTTTGGCAATGATCTGATATTAAGACAGTTTTTTTTAAATTGCCTGGAAGTATTGGTAAAATGATATTCTGTTAAAAACAGGCATGTATTTCAAGGATCAAATTCATAACCACTATCATTTAGGTAGCTAACCAATATTTTTCATTGTAATACCATTTTATATTATTCTCAACATTTAAATAAAATGATATCTTGTGATGAATTATTCAATGCCTTGAAATTAGGGAGAAAGGCTTTTTAAAATGATATTTGACTTTTTTTCATTCCAAAGGAAGTACACAGAAAGATCACATGATGGTGACTTCAAAATATAAATTAAAGGGTAAAAGCAGTCAAGATCAAAGATTATTTTCATATATAAAACCCGTGAAGGGTTTCACAGATTATAAGTGGGGGTGGGGAACCATAGATCAGAAACAGATCACTATGTTTTACCAGGTTAGAAACAATCTTGTATAGATTTCTAGACATGGGACTATTAGGTTGAAATCATCTTGTTGGTCTCCCTGTTTCACCCAACACAGAAATTATTTTTGCGAAGGGGGAGATGAAGACCATATAACAGTTACATTTCAAAACCATTAATTCATTGTAATTAATTTAGCTTGTCATGGTTTCAAAGGCTCTATGGTTTGGAGCATTATTTACAAAGCTGCTGTACCAATTTTAGTACTTTGATGTGAATTTGTTCAAATCTCAAAAAAAACTATTATTAATGAGTTAATACCTTTAACCTTCAAAACCTGCAAGAGAAAACCTTTTCTTCCTTGTGACTGTATTCTGATTGTGTTATAAATTTGCAAATAGGAAATATAAAAAATCCATGTCAAAATAGTAGTACTCAATTATCTTACAATATTGACTTGCATATTTTTCTATGAATAATCCCATCACCCTTTTTCAGAGGGAGAAAAAATTCAACAAAGCTGTCATTTTCTAATGATTTAACTGCATTCCATACACCCCCTGCTCTAAGAGGAAAATAGTGGTTACTAGGACAGGGCTCTCAAAGTCTTTGATATTTAATGTTCTATTTAATATTACAAGGACCTTCTATTTATTTAATATAGAAGGACCCCCTATCTGCTCCTTCTTTCTTTATAATGTGGATAATCAGTATCCTGAAGGTATTCACAAATCTTGGCCATTATTATCAGTTTCATCATCACCACCATCATCTTCATGGAATGTTTTCTGATCTCTCCAGGACAAAACATAAGGTAAAGGAACTCCTACCTTGGGTTAGGGCTGCCAGTTGCACTATTTCGAGAAGCTCCATTCATATCATTGTGTGTGTGAACAGCACCCCCTGCAGTTGTGCAATGCAACCCACAGAGCATTAGGTGGATATCTGACTTGGATACTTGCTGCTTGCTAAGGGATGTATCATAAGTGGTAATAAATGTCTTAGGCATATGTCTTCAAATGACTGAGTAGTTTTCCACATATGTCTCACAATGTAGAAGTAGAGTAACCCTGGGACTAAACTCAGAAGCCATATTTCAATTACCTCCATACGTGGGCATGGGGCCAGATGTGACTCTTCCCTGGATTTTTTTATATTTTCCATGTCCCTCAGAAAATAAGCAGCAAACTTAACTAGACATAACTATAACACAGAAAATTCTTTTAGATAAAAAAGTGAGGAGTTGTACCTTGTCTATTTGATTAAGCTCCCAATGCACAGGCAATCTTGTTGAAGCAAGGAACTATGACCAAAGAAATGGGTCTTTTTTCCTGTTTTGTTATGAAATCTTAAAACGCTCAACTTGGAATTTAAAAGAAAACTGTAAATATAAATAAAATCTTTCAAAGACCCTGTAAATCACTCTGCCTCCTCTTCATTAGTTTCCCATTCTGTTATTCCTGTCTCCTTAAACACTGGCATGTGCTCTGTAAAAGTTCCAACTGTGCAGAGAATAATCATTGAAATTATTTACTTAAAACAATTTATTTCTTAGCAGCACTGATTTAGAAAGTTGTCTATAAATATATATTAGAATAAATTTTCATTTTCTTTATCAATTAATTTACCTTATAGATTTCCGAGCTATGGAGGATGTGCAATATTGAACGAGGTTGCTACCGGTAGTGATGGACCAGGAGGCATAGAGAGAAAGGTCATCTGGGTTCTCTGGGGGCCTTGTAGCAGGTGGTTGGTTGGTTTCTCGGTGACTCTCTCCAGCTGGTCTAGACTATAGCTTCTCAGATCCAGGTGTTTGACTTTCCCAGCTCTTAGAGATGACAAAACTATAATGCTCAGGGGAGGCCAGTCTGGAAATCTGAAAACCTAGACTCTAAGAGTGGCCTGGAAATATGCTTTTTTCAGAAGTTCTTTAGGATGTTCTTACATACAGGATCCAGCACAAATGATGCCTCCTTTTTATTAGAAAATCTTTTATTACAAAATCATAAGCAGGTAATTCTGTAACATAACACTATCACACTCAAGCATACCATATGACATTTTAGGTGAAGTGTTCAAAACTATAAATTATTACACTCATATTATTACCCAACCAACCACACTCAAGCAGGTGTTGCTTCTGTCAGACCCTGTACATTAAAGTTTGAGAATCATTGACCTAGAGTGTAAAGGGGAAATTCATCCAGTTGCCTGAAGTTAATGAACATGCTCCTAATGTTTTTATGTCTTCAATATTTAATGAGGAGAACAAAGAAGATATGTATTGATCTATGATTTGTGAGGTCACGAGGAGGGTCCTTCCTGAGCCAAACTAAAGATATCTTGTCAGACGTGTTTCCTGTGGGTTTTCTAATGCATCACTTAGTTGGCTGAGGAGCAGACCCGGAAATCTGATCAGTACACTTTGGTGTAGGTGCAGTGTTTCAGTTATGTTTAAGGAATTCTGCTTTAAAGATATTTCTATGTAGGTAAATGATTGTATTCCTTGCTAAAGGAATATTTTAGATAATAAAAAATATATTATTTTTTATTTTTCAAAAGCAGTTACTGTTACAGAACCACTGTATAGCTCAAGGCTCTCGTCACCCCATTCACAGGACTGGATTCGAGACATGCCTTGCTCTCAGCAGCAACCTATTTCCAAAATCTCTTAGAATGGGTCAGTGATACAGAAGATTAAGGTCATTTATTTTTTCTAACTTATTCTCATGGGATTAAATTTTAGACATAATTGAATTTTGCTCAGTGATATTTTTTGGACTTTATTTTCAAATTCCTATACTTTTTTGTATACTGTGTTAGAATCTTCTATTGCAGTTTTCATAATTTCAGTTCCCCTTTTTCCTGAAAATTTAAAATTATTATACAGAGATAAAGAATACAAGGGAGGAAAATAATTACACCATATACTCTGATTTGGTGGCTCCTTTCCAAAAACTCAAATTAAACATTTTCCTTCATCGATGTATGTGCATGCACATCTGTGGTTAGTGTGCTTCTATTTATGACCATTCTAATATTTCAAGACAAATAAAATAAAAATACTATTGAATTTTCAGAATGAGTTGCATTTTGCAGAAGGTTTTCACATACACAATTTTACCTCAATGTATCCAAAATTCTGTGAAATAAGCAAAAAAAAATTATAATGCCTGTTTTCAGATGACTGCTTGTCAGAGAAATCAAGCATCTGGCCCAAAGCTAGTAACACAAGAATGATGCCTTTTTCTGTTTTAGCTACGTAAGATTTTAAAAACATGATGCTATGCACAAAACCTCCTGATTTTACCTTTTTAAGTGCTGTAATTACAAATATGAAGATTTATAGGATATGACAAATGCGAATGTCCAGATGTTCATAATGATGAGTCTGTAATGAGCACTGACTTATCCAAGTTCTATGAATCTTACTAAAACTTCCTCTCTTCAGTTCAGTGAATGTCTAGTTGAGATACCTCTCATTCTCCTCTATTCATTAGAACCTTTGTATCATCATGACATTTTAATTCATGGGGGTTTGGTTTTAATTTCTTGAAGCTTAATCCAATGAATCTATCTGAATTGTGTCTTTCCAATAACATGTTGAGCAAAATCTCAGATTCTGCAAGATGACTTGACTGTTTAATGATCTCGCAGGGCAGCCCACAGACACCACATAATTAGGAAAGTCATACCTGATGTTTCTAAAATTTATAAAAGCAATATAACTATGGGACTATATAAACATTCTTTAGGTGGCCTGGGCAAGCTGGAAGAGATTCTGATATTTTCTCAAAAACTCAGTATTTTGAATGTTGTATAAGAACAATATAACATTTATGGTCTATAAATTGACAATAAATAAATTTATGAATCCCTCAATCATTATTGCCTGGAAAGAACTTTAAAAATTATAAACAGAATAAAGCATCATTTATAAAAATTTTAGTTAAGGGAATATTATAATCTCTCTGCTCATTTTTTTCTTTCTTTTCATTTTTCTTAAATTGATTGGGGTGATATTAGTCAATAGGATCATATAGGTTTCAATGTCCATTTCTATGCTACTAGACCTGTACAGTGCACTGTGTGCCTGCCACCCCAAATCAAGTCATCTTCTGTCCATATATTTCTCCCCCTTTACCCCTTACTACTCCTCACCCCTTAATTATCTCACCTAATATCTAACAAATTATTTGTGTCTTAGAATATTTCATTAGGAGGGAAGAATTACATGTACATTTTGTTCATGCAAATCTCCTACACAGTTAATATGACAAATTATGGGAGTATTCCTTATTTTGTTGATTCCTAAACAACAAAATTGGATCATGGAAGAATTAAAGAAATGTTACTCCTTCTGAGGGTCTTCAATGTAACCAGCAGTATGAAATGAGAGATTCCTATTATATGAAAACTCTGAAAGTGCCATTAGTCCACAAAGCAAGTAGAGTAATGAAAGTCAAGGTACTTATTTGCAAGAGATGTTTTTTTTAGAAAAAAATTATGCTCTAAGAGGACAGTGGAGAGAGGATAGGGAGAAAGTCAGAGCACCGAACCTATGGAGACTAAATGAAGGTCATTTGAGGAAGGTGGGAAGAACTGAGTGGGCTGTGACCTCAGGGAGAAAGGGGTTTTCATGGATTAGATCAAGGTCAGCATGGAGAAGTGGTGGGTCACCCTCCTCACAAGGACATCTAAACCAGCCCATGCTGTCAGAGCAGCAGCTCTTGCCTGCTCACTGCTTTTAGTGTACCAAGTTCAAGTCCTCTCATGGCTTCTCATGACTGTCAAAGGAAGGTCCAGCACACTGTTTTTGGAGCATTTGGTGGAAGTAATGCTGTCTCATGTCCCAAGATTCTGCAACTCCACTAAAATGTCCCAGATAAACACTCTTTTCTCAGTGATATGGGATTAATGATTTTCTACAGAAATAAAAAGCAGAGGCTTTGGAATATAGATTAATCATGTTTATTATAAGAAATATAAGCCTGCAGTAATTATATTTAGGAAGAACTGAACAATAATAATTACTCACCTTGAGTATTAGCTTTTCAAACAAATTACCACAAACTTAGTGATTTAAAACAAAGCAAATTCATGGCTTTATAGGTTTAGAGGTGAGAGCTCTGAAAGAGTCTTATGGGACTAAAATTAAGGTTTCAACAGGACTCTGCTTATTCCGGAGGCTTTTGGAGGAAATCTGTTCCTCATCCTTTACCACTTCCAGAGGCTGCCCACATTCCTGGGCCCCTGGGACTGTGTCACTCCGACCTCTGCTTCCACCTCTCTGTCTCCTCTAACTCTCCCACCTCCCTTCCCTTCCAAAGACTTCTGTGGTCACATTGGCCCACAGGGTAATCCAAGATCATCTTTGTGTCTTAATAACCTTAATGCAACCATGTCTGCAAAGTTTCCTTTGCCAGGGAAGGTAACATATTCACAGGTGTGGGGATTAGGTCATGGGAGTTTTCAGGCAGTTACTAGTTTGCCTACAAAACCTGGTAGGTAAGTAAACATACTTTTTGTAAGAGAAAACAAGAGCTTTGAGGTCAATAAATTATTGCTCTATTGCTGTATTTCCCTGTAGTACAATAGTATGAAAATTGATACCCTTTTGCCAGGGCCATCTGAGGATAGGAGTGCACCTCTGACTTCAGTCTTGGCCACATGACCTCCTTGAACAATGGGCTGGCAACAGATGTGGCACATGCAGAGGCTTGAAATGTGCCTGCATGGCTGTGTCTGCCCTTTGGCACTCCTTCCATCATCAGAGAAGGACATGCTGCAAAAGGCCAGCTTGTCCCAGAAGAGTGAGAGACAACACAGATCAGAACTGGACCCAACCCACAGTTTGAAGCCAAGCCCAGCATAGCTTCGCGTAGATCAACTGCCTGGCAGCTAACCCTCAATGAGTGAGCCATAAATGCTTAATGTTGTATTCCACCCAGTTTGGGGTAGTTTGTGAAGCAGTGGAAGGAAACTGGTACAATCTAACAGCTACTGAGTATCTTGCTCAGTCGTACAATAATAAGTGATACGAACACCAGAATGTTTAACTCCAAAGCTTGGGTTCTTATTTATTGAGCACTAGTGTCCAACCGCTCACCTACTCCCTGAGCTTTCTTTACTATGCCTCTGCTGAGGCCTCACCTGGCCTGTGATGGGGATTTCTAGAGAAAAGAGACTCAGGGTATTTGCCAAACAAGGTTTTAAATCTCACCATCCCATGGATACTGAACCTATTGAAGCTGATCGTACTAGGACAGAGTGCAGACCATCCATCATTCACTTCAACCATGTAGCTTAAGATTAAATTAATGGTTTTGGTGGTCATATCACGCTGTTGTGATGTTGGCTTGCCTCCTAATTGAAACACCTTTTCTCAGTGAAAAGATTCATGAGGTTAAAATTTTCAGTCCTATACACCATTTACTTTTTTCATTTAATGTGATACTGTTTTGTTTATTTCCTTCCTACATATATAAAAGACTCTACAGTGAAGGGCAAATTTATTTTTATTGTGTTAGTTCAGGTGTCAAGGTATTTTTGGTCCCTGGTTTTGTGTCAGGCTGCTTCTAAGCACCTTGTTGAGTACCTAACAGGTACACAGTTCTGAGTACCTAAACTGTGCCAATGGAACACATTTTAGATTGTGGCAAATTAGGCGCACAGAACAATATAGTGAGTAAAAAGAAATGAATTTGAAGGAAGTGAAGCATTCCTAAGGAAGTCCCAAATGTGTCACTGAGCACTGGAAACCAGTAAAGCTGAACGAGTGGTCTTACTCTAATACAGGGAGAGGGGGGAGAGAAACAGTGTGACTGAGACACAGGTTGGATTGGCCTCAGAGGACTCTGTGGGCTTCCCCTTATGAGGTTAAAAATGATCCTTATACTTTATTCTTATACTGCCAGAGAGTTTTTTTTCAGAAAGGGAGTCATTTGTCCCTAAGGTCCTACACCCTTATTTCTATCATTGGAAGGTAGTAACTATGATCTTTGGGATCTATGAACTATGAGCTTGGGGTCATGGCACAAGCATAAGTTGAGTCAATGAATGAATACTCAGTCATGTTGGGCTCTAGAGTCATGGAGTTTTATCCACAATCTAAGGCAGTAGCAGGAGTCTGATGGCTGAAGAGTTGCCTCTCTGAGTGCCTGTGCTATTAACTGCTGTCTAGTACACACAGTTATATGCATTTTCTGTTAAAAGAATGTTATTAGGAGATCTGCTACAAGGATAACACAGATAAACCACCCATACTTTACTCATGAAGCCACATCTCTTTCTAAACCACACAGAAAGCTAAATAATAGAAATTTGGGGCACATCATCAAAGATTTTCTTGATTAATCACATCTGTCAAGACTCTCCCTCTAACTGAGGAATTTTCCTTCCCATATATAAAGATATACTATATATATTCTGCAAGGCCATATTCTGCCTGCCTCAATCTCTTTGGTACAAGTTGGCTTTCTCAGGAGCAGTTTTTCTATTTCTATGAAGGATTGCTGGAGAAGAAACTTTCTCTCCAAAAAAGTGACTTGGTGGTGGGAGCTTATGAGAACTGAAACAGGCTCGAAGCCTGTGCTGGAAATGAGGTAGCTGCCTATTCAACGTGCACAAGAGTCTCTTCTCCCTTCCTTCCTTCCTTCCTTCCTTCCTTCTGTCCGAGGTATAAAAGTGAGGCACAACCAGCCACTGCAAGAAACATCATTTTACTTGGTGTTTCCACATGAGACTGAAAGTGACCCATGGCTCCCGTTTATACGGGTGCACAGGGAGTTCTCGGTTAGTCATCACTGGGGCTCCTTTCCTCACTCCTTGTGCTCTGCAGGGCATACAGGCTTACAAGGGACCAGGAAAAGGGACCTAGCAATGGTCCTGGTCCACAGGCCCTGCTGGACCCATCACCACTGCTGCCCCTTCAGCCCTGTGATGCTGCAGGCAGCCCATCAGGTCCTTCACATAAGTCCTTTCCCAGCATGCCCAGCTCTTACTTCTTTCAGCTTTAGGAATTACCCAACTTCATTGCTTTATGTCTAGCAAAAGCAGACCCATGTTTCTAGGAATGAAAGCTCACTTTTCTATGTGAAAGAAAGGAGAGACAAATACCAGAATTCTCCAGTAGTGTCTTAAATAATTTTTGTGCTTCTTTTCCCTCCATCAATGGATCAGAGTATGCTCTCTGGAGGGAGATGACCTGCAGAGCTCAGTCGTTTCCTTGTTAGTATTCTGGGGAAATTTACTCAACTTCTATAAACC
This sequence comes from Phyllostomus hastatus, assembly GCF_019186645.2. Taxonomy (NCBI): domain Eukaryota; kingdom Metazoa; phylum Chordata; class Mammalia; order Chiroptera; family Phyllostomidae; genus Phyllostomus; species Phyllostomus hastatus. The sequence continues at coordinate 26,310,411 of NW_025333709.1, read as the reverse complement.
ACAGTTTCTTCATCAGTAAAGTGGGAAGAATGATAGTGACTATTTCCCATGAAATAAATGAACTATTGTGTATAAAGCATTTTGCATGATGCTTGGAACACTGCAAAGGCTCAAGGAATACCGATGATATTTTTATTATGCATCCCCCAAACAAATTGTGAATTGATTCATAGTAAAGCAATCAGTGTGTAATGAATAAAGCATCATTTCTAAGACTGGAGACATTGTTGCCTAAGATTACAAAACAGGAAGTGGCAAAGGTAACAGTCAAGGTTTCTCTAACTTGACGCCCTGTGCTTTAACGTGTCATGTTCTACTGCCATCCTGGGAAGAACAGAGAGAGTGAGGAAGAGCACCAAGGATGGAACTCGAAGGATTTCTGACACTTAAAGTGATGCTCCAGAAAAAAGGGCCTAGCAGAAAAATAAGAAACAGAGCCATGTAAAACAAAAGACAGGAGAATTTTCAAAAGAAATGCATTGTCAAAAATGCCAACTGTCACAGAGAAGTAAAGGTAATATAGATTAAATGTGCATAAAATCTATATCTATACAAATCCTGGCAAAGAAAAAGTAGATGTTGCATCTACTTCTACATAAAATCTGTTAGTAATACTCCTCAGTTCTCATGACCCTTTCACGTGCTCAGCAGTCAGTCAGTTCCTGGGATCAAGAGCTTACTCTAGAACCCATGTGTCAACCCTTTTTGTGAGTCTGGAACCAACTGAGATCTTCTTTTGGTTACCTGCCCATTGTAAGGGGATTAAACCTGAATAGCCTAAGCATTTAGATTAGAGAGCATTTGAACTCTTGACCCTGATAGTTAATTAAAAGTTTTAGGACCAAATCAAAACACATTCAAATTCGTACAATAATATCTATGCTTCAGGCTAAGTACCTTTAACTATCAAGTTTTTTTAATGTAATTTATAATTTAGAAACCTTGGATATAGACTATGTTTGCTACAATCTTATAGCCTATGTTATAAAATTTCAATATAAAAATTGCTTCTAACCAGCTCAAGGATTTGAAATACAAATTCAATGTACTGTCACTAGAAGGCACTGGGACATTGATACATGCTTTGAATCTTTAAATCAATGCTCTGTATAAGATTAAGACAATCATGTTATTTTTTTCTGAGTATTTTATTTTATTATCATTTTTATTCATGTTCAAATACAGTTGTCTCCATTTTCCCACCACCACTTATCCCCACCCCATCTACCCCCACCTCTCACCCTCAATCTTACCCCCCCTTTTGCTTTGACCGTGAGTCTTTTATACACGTTCTTTGATGACCCTTTCCCTTCTTTACCTTGTTATTTCCCTCACCTCTCCCCTCTGGTTACTGTCAGTTTGTTCTTTATTTCAATGTTTCTGGTTATATTTTGATTTATTTTTATTGTTGTTCAGTTACAGTTATCCCTATCCCCCCCCATTATTCTCCCCTGCCCTAAGCACTCCCCATCTCCCACATTCAATCCTCCCCTCCATGGGTCCTTTATACGTGTTCCTGGACTTGACCTTTCCCCTGCTTTCTGCCCCCTCTCTCCTTCCCTCCTCCCTTCTGGTCACTGTCAGTTTGTTCTTTATTTCCATGTCTCTGGTTCTATTTTGCTCTCTTGTTTGTTTTGTTGATTATGTTCCACTTACAGATGAGATCATATAGCATTCGCCTTTCACCACCTGGCTTATTTCATTTAGCAAAATGCTCTCTAATTCCACTCATGCTGTCAGGAAGGGTGAGAGTTCCTTCTTCCTTTCTGCTACCTAGTATTCCATTGTGTAAATGCACCACAGTTTTTTTATCCACTCACTTACTGATGGGCACTTAGGCTATTTCTAGGACTTGGCTGTTATAAATTGTGCTGCTATGAACATTGGAGTGCAGAGGTCCTTCTGAATTGGTGTTTCAGGATTCTTAGGGTATAATCCCAGCAGTGGAATTGCTGGGTCAAAAGGCAGTTCCATCTTTAGTTTTCTAAGGAAATTCCATACCATTTTCCACAGCAGCTGCACCAGTCTGCATTCCCACCAACAGTGCACTAGGATTCCCTTTTCTCCACAACCTTGCCTTCAGTTGTTTGTTCATTTACTTATTAAGGCCATTCTGACCAGTGGAAAGTGGTATCTCATTGTGGTTTTAATTGTGGAGAGGAGTTGTGTGAGTTTTTTAATATATTTTGGCGATCAAACCCTTGTCCAAGGTTTATTGGCAAATATATTTTTCCCATATGATTGGTTCCTTTTTCATTTTGCTGATGTTTTCTTTAGCCATGCAGAAGCTTAATTTGATGTAGTCCCATTTGTTCAGTCTTTTTTTTATCTCTTGCCCTAGGGGACATATTGGTGAAAATATTGCCACATAAAATATCTGAAATTTTTCTGCCTATGTTTTCCTCTAGGACTTTTATGATGTCACAACTTATATTTAAGTCTTTTATCCACCTTGAGTTTATTTTTGTATATAATATAAGTTAGAGGTCAAGTTTAATTTTTTTTGTGTGTGTAGCTGTCCAGATCTCCCAAAACCATTTGTTGAAGAGGCTATTTTCTCCATTTTATGCTCCTGCCCCTTTCGTCAAATATTAACTGACCACAGAGACATGCATTTATTTCTGGGCTCTCTATTCTGTTCCACTGAGCTCTGTGTCTGTTCTTATGCCAGTACCATAGACACTTAAAGAGCAATTCAAATTATCAACACATCCAGGAGTTGGTTCTTTGAAGAGATTAAGACAATCACTCTGATCCAGTGCTAACATAGATTTCCAATCATGAATTCTCCACCCCTTATGCCACTTATAAATTATTTGCCTCTCAGCTCCAAGTTCTTCCTTTTTGCCTGCTCTGTGAAAATGGATCTGGGCCCTTTAAATATTTCCCCCCCAGTCAAGTGTACAACATCAAACTTCATCAGTAGAGGTTGCCACCGAGACACTGCAAGAGGAGAGGGTTTTCTTCCTGGTTCTTCTGTGCCCACGTGTCAGACTCCTGTAGTGCATGTCCAGTGGCCCCCTACCTACAGGCTCAATAAATAACAAACCAAGCAAATAATAGTAGCTCTCTGTACTTCAAAGTTAGTAACAGCACAACTTGTAAAGAAATAAATGATTCAAATTATACCTTTCTCACTAAATTTTAACTTTGCCAGTTCACCATGTTCCCCAAGATGGAGCCCTTTCAGGCAGGTTTTCTTTAACCTTTAAGTTGCCTCAACATGAAAGGGAGAAAGAAAGGCAACATAAACACCATTGAAAGGCAACTAAGAACCTGCCACAAGCTAGAAGTCTATGTATCTCACCTTGTGTTAATTCTCACAGTGACTCAAAGAGTTTAGTAGTAGTATTCCCATGTTACCTGTGGGGGAACAGAGACTGAGAGGCTAAATAACTGCATATAGTCAATGGCAGAGACAGGACTCAAAGCCAGGTGTGTCTGATTCCAAGCTCCTTCCACTTCACCACAGGTGGCTTCCCAACATGGCTTTTGTTCTTGTGTAACTATCAAGAAGCATATAATGTGTAGTAGTTCCTCTTGTTGTGTTGATAATAGCTATAAATGATCATTTCCTAGATCAACGATATCACTCGATCTTCACAAAATGGTGGTGCTATGCACACCTACTCTTCCTTCTTTGTTTATTGACGGTAATAATTTTATTGAGGGAAACTTACCCTCATTCAGTATGTGATTACCCTGAAGTACAGTTCCTATAACCAAGGGAGATTAAATATGTGATTCTTTCAATGAGAAGAGAATTTTTGAAAGTGATTTCTCTGGTAAAAGCTCTGCTAATGAACTACCACTCACGGAGAGGTTTGCTATGCCCATTCTCACCTGGAAAAGAGGTGGAGGAACTTCAGTGGAACTACTTGGAGAGTTTAACATGTGACCTCGCAGTATGGAAACCCAGTAGACTGGATCTAACTCCAAACCTGACCATTATAAAGAGCTACAGGCAAGGTGATTAGCTGTTGACACGTGCACCCAAGGACTATGTGGTCTAACTCTGCTCCAGAGCATGCTGGGTCAAAGGCTACATGAAGGGCTGCAGCACATTAGATATAGGTCATGCCCAATGGAGAGCACCTGTGAAGGTTTATAGTACATTATGTCCCATCCAAAAGTACCCACTGGGAAGGGCAATGAGACTTACACTTATGACCTGTTAAAGTCCTAGTAACTGAGGAAAGAGTAGGTGATGAGCTAGAGGAAAATGCATCACTACAAGTGAGAAGTTTCTCATTATGTGATGGAGTCCCTGAAAACCTCACAAGAGAAAAATTCATCTTTAAAAACCTGCTGGACCCAGAAAGTGTAAAGTCATATGAAGTCATTTCAGGTCTAATAACAACTTCCTGCATCTAATGCTTAAACACAAAGAGAGTTTGTTGGAAGAATTTATCTCAAAATAATAATCTGAGGAAGAGTTGAGCAATGAAGCTATGCGAAGGTTAGGAATGCAATCGGCCCTTGAGGGTGATTGCACACAGAACCTGAAACGCCACAGAATTTCCCACCCCGTCTCTTGTTTCTGCTTGCTGTTAGGGGTGTGTTTCCTTCTCTCCTATTTCTCCTGGAACTGCTTCTTCTATTCCCCAATCCATAGCCTGCCTCATTTTACAGAATGCCAACAGTTATGAAGGTTTACCTATCCCAGCTTCTGTCCTCTGCAGAGAGTTTGCCATCACTCTCTTTGTTTCAAGAGACGAATGGACAGCATAGCCAGGGAGTGAGAGCAATTTGCAGTAGGGCCCCGTTAGAGTCACACTATGGAATGATGAAAGGGACAGTGTGACTAGAAGATGCCCACTACAGTATCCCAGCACCGTGACTGTGAGTTTCAGTTCTGCCACCTAAACCTACGAGCCTAAGGGTAGATCACCAAGCACTTGAATACTGAAAGTCCACACATGTAAACTATGGACAACAGTGTTCCTGCTTTTCATCCAAGGATTCTGTGAGAAACAATGGAATGCAGATTCTAGTAACACTTGTAAATATCAGAGCAAGATGACTTTGAAAAGGAAGATCATGGTGATGATGATATAACACCCCAGCATCATGAGAGATTTCTCTTTCTCTGTATGCTTATGGCCATAGAAATAGTACCACATACTCTGCCAGGGAATTGTTTCTTGCCAAATATTCCTCCTTCATATGCAAAAGCTCTATCTGCCTTCCCAGCCGTGCAGCACCTGCTATAAGAATGAGAGCGGCAGGCTAAGTGGGGGCTGCAATCTGGCTGTCCACGGATGTCTTTGTCCCTCGTGCCCTTGACTGTCATGCTTTCCCCTGACCACACAGTCAAACTGCTCCCTGTTAACTTGCCTGTCTCCTCAAATGTGCCTGACCACGCCATGTGAATCTGTGACCCTTCCCAACAAGAAGGAACATGGATGAGAGAGAAGGTAAAACCGTTAATTTAAATGCTGGGGGCAATAATGTTTAGAAAATGTTTTTTGGTTAACAAAACAGAAGTCCATTATGATTATGAATTTTTTTCCTCCTCCATGGTGTACAGGATGGGACGTAGGTAGGTTTATAGTTGTGAGCATGAAAAACACGGAGCTTAGTCTTATATTACTGTTTATTAATTATTGCAGTGTTTTCCATGTGAACAACTGTAAACCTCCTTTTACCCTGCCCTGTGTTTGTCTTCACACACCAAAGTGCTCACTGTGATTGCAGCTGGCTATTAGGATCTTTTTTCCACTGAAATACTGGAATATTTTTTCTACTGAAAGGATGCTTTTTCCCCAAAAGTTCTATTATTACAAGAGCAAAAATTAAAACTTATACAGATTTATGGTTTAGGAAATGAATAACATGTCCAGGCAGCTAATGGTCTCTGGCTTGGTTTAAAGTCGTCTCTGCATTGACTTCCCTTGTCTTCAATCCACTCTGCCCTCGTCTATGGGAAAAGCTGCCGCTAAAACCCATCCTCTGCTTCGCCCATTTTCTGCCCAGTAGTTTTATGCTTTAAGAGGATCCTTGCTGCCTTCCTTAATGGGCTTCTGGGAATGAAAGAGCAAATTCAGAAAAAGTATAGTGGTGGGACAAAGCCATTAGCAAACTCTGAGCTTGTCCTAGGTTCCTAGACATATTGTCTTAGCACAGCCTCTCTAGTCTTTAACGTATCCTTTTGCATAGTGTTTGCATTTATCAAATGCCTTTTCTGCATCATTTAAATAGCCATATTCTTTTCTCTCCCTTTTGTTGTATGTCTATTAATATGGTGAATTTTCTAAGCATCCCCCAGGTAAACTTGATCTGAGTAATGAATTATTATCTAATAACCAAATGTTGGATTAGCTAATATTTAGTTTAGAATATTAAAACCTACATTCACAAGTGATATTCTCTTATAATTTTATCACATTTAGCTGGTATTGGAATCAAGGTTGCACTTCTATAAGGTCAATTTTTTTCTTGAAAATTTAGTAGAAATTTCCTATGAAATGAACTTTGGGCTACAAAGTTGTGGTGGCAGGGAGGACTTTCATGACCATTTTAAAATCTCTACTGTTTATTGACCTGTTTAATTTTTCTAATTTGAATACTTCACATTTCTCTAAGTAGCTTAGTATTTCTAATAGGTTATGAGTTTTAAAACAGGGCTGTAGTATTATCATCTGTGTGTATGTTAACCAGACACTATTCTCCCTTGAAAGCCAAACCCACAAGAGCAAAGAATGTCCTTCCCCAGCAGGAGAGCCACAGAAAGGAAGGTGGTCAGAGGTGTCACGGTCGGCCCGCCTTTCCTCCTGTAGGTGATCTCAAGTACACATTACCTCTTTTTGTGGGGGGGATGATAAACAATGTGGAGCACGCTCTGCACACTCAGATTTTATAAGCACGGAACATTTCCTTCCCTTGCAAATGGAAGGTGACAATCTCTGGGCCTCATTAGTGAGGCAGCCAGGAAAGAGCACGGACTGGGAGTCAGGAAATCTGGTTCCCAAAATTCCAGCTCTGCCACGAAATTTTAGACAAGCAATTTAACTTCTCCATAAAATGGGGGTAGTACTACTTTACCACAAATGCTTCTTAGGGTTGCTTTAAGGGTTGATAAAAAATTGTATAAACTCTCACAGAACCTAAGGTCTATCAAAGAATATTATATAGTTCTATAAATATACTGTGGTATATAAAGTGGAAAGTATAATATTCCCCTATTAAAAGATGAAGAAACATTAAAGCACCATTTTTCAAATGTCTGGTTGAAAGCCGGTGAAGGGACTAGTCACAGAACATACGTGAATAACCCATGGACATGGACGTCTCTGTGGGCACCGATTATGGGGATGAGGGGGCTAGGTGGAGGGGAGCAAAGGGGAAAAATGGCAAGACTGTAATAGCATAAACCATAAAATATTTTTTAAATAAAATAAACAAAAGTAATAATAATGAGCATTGCTCTTCAATGTTTATTAATATCACGTCAAAAAGACAGACAGACATTATCCACGATGTATTCCTAACGGGAAAAGAAAGCCCTCAATCAGATCAAGCATCAAGCCAGGGCTCTATCAGGGGAGACCAATGCAGCCCAGGATGGCTGTGAACGTGGCCCCAACACAAAATCGTAAATTTACTTAAAACATTATGAGATTTTTTTGTGTGATTATGTGTTGCAATGTGTTTAATGTGTGACCCAAGACAACTCTTCTTCTTCCAGCATGGCAAAGAGAGGCCAAAAGAATGGACACCCCTCCTGGATCTAATTGCCAATTTTCAGGAAGCACAAGAGACAAAAGTACATGTTAAATGACACTCCAAGGAAGCAGTTAGCAAAATCCAGAAGTCAAGAAACTTGACAAGATAAATTATTTGCTTTCTTCAACAAATTGCTAAGGGAAAAAAAGAGATGAGGGAATCTATAGATCAAACGAGACTTAAAAGACATATGAGAGCCAAGTGTATGTGAAAACATTGTTTAGAAACATTCAAACAAACTAAGATTAAAAAAGCTTTCAGAGACTATCAAGGAGATTAACACTGACTGGATATTTCTTAATATTAAAGGGTTATAGTATTTTTTAGGTGTGACAATGGTGTTGTGGTTATTTTTTAAGCAATTTGTTATATTTATCAGTACAAACTAAAATACTCATAGATGAAATGCTATAAAGTCTGGGATTCTCCTCAAAGTAACGAGAAGGTATAGGGGAGAGGGGTCATAGATAGAAATGGGTAGGGATGGATATGGGTCTCCTAGAGAATAAGTTAAAATTTTAGTAAATAGACCTAGACAAACCCAGTAAACATACCTAGGCAGTAAATTAAAATTTTAAAAGGTACAAGCACAGCACTTAATGTATACAGTGAAATGCGTCATTTAGAAAATCCTGAACGTGCCGCGCTCCTTGCAGGGTGAATGCATAGCCACCGAGCAAGATTCACACTATCAAAAGTTCTAGCATGAGCTCCAGAGTCAAAAATCACAACGCACGGACACATTATTTGTTCATTATAAACGGTGAGGTCTTGAACATGCATCAAGAAGAGGAGCGTCTGTTTCTTTCCATCGCAGGCCAGACATTTTCTGGGATACCAAAGTCTTTTCATGTATACACTCTTCTCTTATTTTCAAAGTATAATTGGGAGGGTGGGCTTTATTTTTTCAATCTTGGAAGAAACATGAGGAGCTCCTGTGAGATCCGTGCTGACTAATCATAGCCCTCAAAAACACCAGGTGTTCTCAGGGGACTTTTAAAAACCGGTCCGTGGTGTACTCTTTGTTCTGTGGGCTCCTCAGACCTTGACCGCACCTGCTAAAAATACATTTCCGATGCAAATTGTTGGCACTGTTAAACATTACAGTCCATAAAATTATTCAGGCTGATAAACAACTTGAAATACTGTGTTTCCAGGAAGATTAAGGAAACTCACCAGCCAACGTTCTTACTTTTAGCAGATTAGTCAGAACTTAAATTACCAAAGACTTCAAAGTATCTATGCTTTATACATACATCCTAAAAAAAATACACACACACACACACACACACACACAATGCTAGAACATTTTGGAGTAACTATACATAGAAAATAAAACCATGTTGTTAAACATGCAACCTCAAAAGCCTCACTCAACAGCACTCAGTCCACCTAAATATATACACCTTGTTTTGCTTCAATTCTTAAAACCCAGGGCTGTTTGAAAGTAGTGCTGTGAGCAGGTGATGTCCCAGACAAAATAAAGAGAAAAATCTTAGCATCATTGCATCTCAGCCACATGACTCTATCTTCTTTTCATCGAATGATGGAAATTACATCAGGTGTTAGGTCTGCCAAAAGCAAGTACCGTAAACTCGCTGGCCTAGACACCAGAAATGTGCTGTTTCACAGTTTGGGAGGCTAGAAGCTCAACGTCAAGGTGTCCACAGGGTGGGTTCTTTCTGTTGGCTGTGGAAAAGAATCTGCTCCAGCCTCTCCCCTAGCTTCTGATGGTTTGCAAACAACCTGTGACTTTTACTTGCTTGTAGACCCTGATCCTTGCCTTGTCCTCACATGGCACTCCCCCTCTGTACATGGCTATATCCAAATTCCCCCTTTTTATAAGGACACCAGTCATATTGGATTAGGACCCTCCCTGCTCCAGTAGACCCTCATCTTAGCTAACTGCAATAGCTCTACAACGGCCTGGTTTCCAAATACAGTTGCACTTTGCGGTACAAGAGGTTAGGATTTCAGTATGTGAATTTGGGGATAAATAAGGCATAACAGGAATTAAGATCATTTGTTCAGGTGACATACATACTCAATCACCCAGGGAAAATAGGCAGGAAAAAAATCAAATTAGAGGAACTCTTTATATCAAATGTCTATGGATTTATTACATTTCAATAATTCAGGTATGCACACATTTAAGAAGGCTTATTGAATAATGCTCACGATGGATAGATACAGGAGCTCACATGCCATTAGGGACACCTGATGTGTGTTTTGTACCCTGCATAGACTGATAATTCTTAAAATGCTGTTCAATATTTACTTAATGACAGTGGAAAGAAACTGATATCCTATAAATAAAAGTATATACTTTATTTCAAAATGATGCATGAAACCTAAAATTGACATTTACTTTTATTTGGGAAATTCTTCTTGTTCACAGTTCTCTATCATTCGTAATTAGATAATGTTAATAATGCATGCTCATTAAGGATCAAAGTGGATTACAAGGCTAGACTTACAGCTAATTGTTCAACACATATGTAGAGGCTTTCTTGGTTTGTTTCTGGCTGTCATGTTGGCAAAATGGTTTCTACTTTTCCGTACTTCTTAATCTGTGTTCAGTTTTCTTTTGCAATTTTCAAACTAGATGCAGTTTGGGGAGGCACACTTAATGGTTCAAAAATTAAATAATAAGATAAATCATTCACTCTCATGAAAGAGCACTGCACCATTCCGAACTTCAGCTATTACCGCAGACTTCAGGGAACCACGTCCTGAAGGGAGCAGAAAAGGGAAAGGAAATGTTTCAAAGATTCTCCAGAAGAAGCACTTAAAGTGGATCTTGCAGAGTGTGTGACAATGATATGCCCTAAGAGAGGAAGGAACAGACCCATGGCTTACATTAAAAATAGCTCACAATAGCAGTGACTATGAGAGAACAGGGCACAATAGGAAGAGAGGGGCATGGGTGGGTTGAAAACAAATGCATCCCTTGCTCACTCACTGCCCCCTGCACACCGTCTTCTATAGGACGGCTAATGTAGGGGGAAGAGACTATGGAAAGGACACAGACACGTGTTCTTTGTGTCACCGGACGTGAGCACAGAATTACAGACTGCACGGTTAGGACTAAAAGATGAAAATGTATATCATGAAAGTATTCAAATGTACGATGGCCTATCTTTCACAGCTTTACACTGTGTGCTTTTAATTTGCCACTGACTTGGGCTGTGATCTGGTATCATCAACTGTAATTCAGTTTCTCTTTGTATCCCTTCTTCAGTTAGCAGCATGATCTGCAGTGCCCAGAGGTATAATAACACAGCTGCCCAGAAGGAAAGGGTTGCCCCTGACTTTCGACATCAGCAAATATTTAAGTGTGGAGTTATTGCCTGTTTGCTCCCACATGGGTTGTGCATGTGGTTAGGGATGAGCACAATTAATTCTCAATTATTCATGCATCTATGAATTAGGATCTAATTCAGTTATGTGTGTGGCAATGGGATAAATGCTGCTGAAGACATAGGAGAAAGGTAATACATGCTGCTTAATCCCATACCCCTTGCTCGGAAGATTAAAATCTGATTGAGATGGTAAGACACACCTCTGTGAAAGAATAAGCGAGCACTGTGCACGTAGGCTGGTAAACAAGTCAATGTCAAATTGAATGCTAGAATCCATCTTACTACAGTGGGAAGCCTTGTGGGCATGGACAAAAGTAGACTCTGTCACAGGAGGAGGAACTCAGGCTAGAACTTAAAGAATGGGTGTTATTTAGCTTTAAAAATTAATAAGTAGACAGAGAGAATATAGCTGAGAAAAGCCAAGTCAGGAGACTTACAAATTAAGAGATAAAGAGGGTAATGGAGAAGGCAAAGATAAGGGCCTGATCAAATTACTGGTTGGGTTTAAAAGCCAAGCTCAGGAATTTGTAAGTTTCCTATAGTCAAGAAAGAGCTGCCGACACCTTCTAAGGCAAAGCAGAATGTGGAGAATTTGGTAGGGTTTGGTTTCGCTTCGTTTTGTTTTATTTCATTTCATTTCATTTGGGATGGACTTGCCTGTTCTCATGGAACATGGATAATACCAAACATCAAATAAACCAATGGTCATGTAAATTTGCCTTTGGATGGCTTTACATGTGGGGTTAGAGTCTTTCTTGAGAGAGAATTTTCATGATGTCTGCTGTAAGGAATTTGAAAATTAAAAGGAAAAAAGTTTCCCTCCCACTTCACATCCTTATGCTTTGTAAGACCCACCTAGCACAGGAATTTGATAGGATTAACCATCTTTTGCAGTGGGAAAAAAAAATTAACAAGACTTTGCTTTGAAAGCTTAGGTACAAAGGTCTGATTGTCTGAGAGGAAGGGCTTCCACAGTGCTGTAGAAAGAGAGTCCATTCCAGGGAGGACTGATCCCCTAAAGAGTGAAGGGGTTGTGAGGAGGTTTCACTCTGCGAACAACAGAGGCTTCGACCCCTTCCCCTGTTTCACCAATGTCCCAGGGTGTGGCAGGACCTCCTAGAGTCAAGAGCACAGGTACTTCAGACACTGAGCAAGAGGACACTGGCTAAGACGAAGGTAGAGCAAGAAGAGATTTTGGCCTTCTGACCTTCAGGAGGATTGAGAGCAGCTCAACCGTGACTCTGAAGAACGCTGAGGACTGCTTGTGCTCCAAATGTATTCTGAAAGGAGAACCGGTCAGCATTGAAGTTGGGTGAGGAGCCAGAACCGTCCATGGACCAGAGGGCTGCACGGTGGGTGAGGGGCCAGAACCTAGCCCCCCACTGCTGAAGATGTTATCGGACAGCAGAGCCAGTGCAAGAGTATCAGGCCCGTGTAAACTGAACGAGTCATCTATGTTGAATGTCACTCATTCATCAAGGGAAAATTAGTTCCACCATCATTATGCCAATTGACAAACTCTCTGGCATAAATATTTTTCCAGCTTTATGGAGGAATAATTGACAAATAAAAGTGTATATATTTAAGTATACAGCATGATGATTTGATATACATGGTGAAATGATTACCACAATCAAGTTAATGAATACATTTACTACTTCACAGAGTTAACTCTTCATGTGTGTGTGTGTGTGATGAGAACACTTAGGATCTACTGTCAATGAATTTCAAGTGCAATACAGTATTGTTAACTACAGTAGCCATGCTGTACATTGAGGCCCAGAACTTACTTATCTCACCACTGAAAGTTTGGACACTTTGACCTACATCTCCCTATTTCCCCTACTCTCCCAGCCCCTGGCCACCACCATTCTACTTTCTGTTTCTATAACACTGGAGCTCTTTTATTTTGTTTCTCTTCTTTTCTTTTTTAGGCGCCACAATGAAGTACACCATCACACAGTGTTCATCTTTCTCTGGCATGTTTCACTTGGTGTAATACCCTCTGGGTTCACCTATGCTTTTACAGACGACAGGCTTTCCTTCCCTTCCTATGGCTTCATAACAGTCCTTTGTATACAAGCACCATGTTTTCCTTGTCCGCTCATCTACTGGTAAACATTTGCTTGTTTTCATAACATGGCTATTGTAAATAATGCTGCAAAGAAGGTGGAAATGCAGACACCTTTTCAAGTTATGGATTTATTTCCTTTGGATATATACCCAGGAGTGGATTTCTGGGTCATAAGGTAGTTCTATGTCTATTTTTCATTATTGAAGGAACCTCTATACTTTTTTCCATGGTAGCTGTAACATTCTCAGACAAATTTTAAGAATAATACTTAAAATGGTAATTGCTATGGGCTAAATGATGTGTCCCCCCAAAATTACATATGGATGCCCTAATCCCCAGTGTGATAGTATTTTGAGGGAGGGCCTTTGGGAGACAATTATGTTCAGAGGTCATGAGGGTGGTGCCCATGACCTCTATAAGGGATTAGTGCCATCATTTAAAAAAAAAAAGGAGGATACCAGAGTCCTCTGTCTCTGCCATGTGGACACAGCAAGAAGGTGAGCCTCTGTACACCAGGAAGAGGGCTGTCAACAAACAACACATAGGCCAGCATGATGACCTTGAACTTCCCAATGCTGTGAGAAATATGCCTATGGTTTAAGCCACGAAGTCTATGGATTTCGTTATAACAGCCCAAATTAACTAAGACACTAAGTCATTACCTCTGGATGGTTGTCGATTCTTCTCAGGGTCCTTAAGACGCCAGCCCTAAGACATAGGTTAGACTTTGCTTGTACAAACATGAAGATAACACTGTTTATACCGAAAGAATTTTAACGTAATTTGCAGACTATAAAATATTAGGGTGTTGTTTTCTGCATATTCTTTGCCAATGATTGTGAATATGTACAAAATTGCTAAGGTTTTTTTCAAAGATTTTATTTATTTATTTTTTAGAGAGGGAAGGGAGGGAGAAAGAGAGAGAGAGAGATATCAATGTGCGGTTGCTGGGGGTCAGGGCCTGCAACCCAGGCAAGTACTCTGACTGGGAATCGAACCTGCGACACTTTGGTTCGCAGCTCCAAAGCTGCGGAATCCAAGTGGATTCCGTGCTCAATCCACTGAGCTACGCCAGCCAGGGCTTTTTTTTTAAATTGCTAAGTTTTAAGTAGGTTAAATATCTATTTCAAAGATGAGAAAACTGAAGCACAGAAAACTATTTACTTTGTACTCCTGTGATGATTCTAAGCCTCAGGTTTTTCCCTTGTATAATATGGTGACTATGACAAATACATATGCTAATGGGTGGAAAGTTTTTTTCTTCAGTGCCAGGCATTCAGGAAGAAGTCCATCAATTATTATTTCAGCATTCCAAATGAAATAGAAATTAATTCAAGAATGTTTTAGCCCTCGCTTTAAATATCTGACAGTGTTGCTTCTAGACAGCAATGGAATTTTACCCTTAGATAAAAGTTTAGAGATAATTTAAGACCAATTTCTCCAAGAACCTGAAACTTGAAAAAGTTTTTGGTTTGCCTGAAAGAGCAAAGAAAATCTTATTGCTAAAGCCTGACAAGGGTCTAATGACAGCCAATAAAACAGAACTAGCACACTTATGAAGTAAATCTTCTTCATGGTTTTAGTTAGCATAGTACCACTTCCCAGAATGTTCCATCCCAGACACCTGTGTTTCTTAGAAGCCATCTCAAGTGTCTTATTATCTTAGCTTGTCCATGTTTCCCAGGCTTTTTCCACTATCCTCCTCTCGATGTTATGTCGAGAGATAAATGACATTATTTCAGAGGGTAGCGTGGTGGCTCCACAGCTCATTCTGCCATGTTCAGTCCTGGCCCAATCCCAAGAGAGTACACGCTGAGTCACCCGTTGGCAAGAAATGAAAGCGTTTCTAGCCCTTGGAGCTACAAACGATGAAATGAAATTGCGATGGCCGTGCAGGGACGCAGAGCTGCAGGCTCCCTTCCAGCCCCTGGCCAAAGACTCAATTCAGGAAGAGTGTGTGTGCTAAGAGATTGGGAACTTCACAGAGTGTGCTGAGTAATTCTTGGCCTTCCCACAATTTCTGGCATGAACAATGCATTAAAAGAATATTAAATCGTCAATAAGTCTTTCCTATTCCTAACATTCTAGCATTTAAAATTCTTCTCCTTGAAGCCTTAGACTTCAAATGGATATTAAGAGGTTGTAATTCAGTCTCC
This sequence comes from Phyllostomus hastatus, assembly GCF_019186645.2. NCBI lineage: Eukaryota > Metazoa > Chordata > Mammalia > Chiroptera > Phyllostomidae > Phyllostomus > Phyllostomus hastatus. Next base: position 26,295,094 of record NW_025333709.1, on the reverse strand, counting down.
CAAACAAGACATCAACTTTTATGACACTGCCTTCAGGTGGCAGTGAGATACGTTGTTTGACAAATCCAGTTATTTGAAAGTTCTTAGTCACATTTAACTGAAATCTGACTGTAACTTTCAGGTTCTGCTCAGAAAATCAATCCCAAACCACAGCATTTCAAAGTTGGCAAGAATCTCCAGACCATTCTACTCTCTGAAACTGCCACACACAAATTAAATCTCTTTTCCACCTTACAGCCTGTATTAGTTACTATTTGCTGGAGAACAAACATCCTAAATAGCAAGCATTATTATTTCTAATAATTTTGTGAGTCAACTGGGTAATTCTTCCAATGTGGTTGGTTCGTGTGTGGCTGAATGATCCAGAAAGGTCTAATCCATATGTCTGGCAGTTGCCAGGCCTGCAGTTCAGCTGAGACTGTTCCTCTTTGGTCCACACAGCCTTCCTTCCTCCAGTAAGCCAGCCTGGGCTTCTTCACATGGTGGTCTTAAGGTGCCAGAGAGTAGTAATTTATTCTATTCTGAAGTTCTCTCATATCCTTTTGGCCACAGCAAATCACACGGGTGTACTGGGTTAGACAGTACTCACCACCCCCAAGTTCAAGTCCTTCCCACAACCCAAAATGTGACCTTATTTGGAAATAGGGTTGTTGCAGATGTAATTATTTAAGATGAAGTGAGGTCATAATGCAATAAGGTGGTCTTGAATCCAATATAACTTTTATCCTTATAAGAAGAAAAAAAGAGAGAGACACAAAAAACACAAAGATTGGTTGCCTTCTCATGCACACCCAAACTACAGATTGAAACTGCAACCTGGGTAAGTGCCCTGATGAGGAATCAAAGCTGTGACCCCCTTTGGTCTATGGCACAGGTGGCAAACACAAAGCCCACGGACTGATTCCAGCCCTCCACCTTGTTTTATCTGGCCACCTTCTTTCTACCCAGCAGCAGCACTGAGCTCTCACTTAATTTTTAAGGAGTAGTTACATTTACACAATCCTAAAATTACATTTGGCCCTTTGAAGGCAACCTCGAGGCTGACGTGGCCTCCCATGGAAATGAGTTTGACACCTCTGGTCTATGGGGCAATGCTCCAACCAACCGAGCCACACTGGCCACAACAGGCCCTGCCAACATCTTGATTGTAGACTTCTAGCATCCAGAAGTATGAGAGAATAACTTTCTGTTGTTTTAAGCCACCCAGTTTTTGGTAGTCAGTCACAGCAGCCCTAGGAAACTACTACAGATGGTCAAGCCGAGATTTAAGGGATGGAGGAAAAAACTTCATCACTAAGTAGGAAGAAGGGAAAGACCACATTGCGAAGTGATATGCACGCAGAGATGGGAAGAATCTGAGGCCACATTTTTAATTTACCAGAGAGCTCTTCAAGTGCAGGACATTTGCCCCTTCATCATCCTTTCCAGAATAATTCCTCTGGTCTCTGTAACAAGCTCTCAAAACCCCTTGCAATGAGGCTGTTGTCTCCTTGTATTACGATTTGTCTATATCCTGCCAAAAAAGCAGGGTAGGGATTTTATTACACATTCCAGATGTTTTCTCTTGAGTAGTAGTACTGAGTCCTGTGTTGGTGAGGCTGTGTCTGGCTGCAAGTTAATAGAAACCCTGACTAACAGGGGCTTGAAATACAAGACAATGTATTGCTCTGCTTAACAAGAAGTCTGGAGATGGTCAAAGTTTGGCAACTCCACAATGCCAGGTGTGGTGTCCAAATCTCTCTCTTAGCTTCCCCTGTGGTGGTTGTAAGAGGTCTCCCCTAGTTCTGATTATCATATTTTTATGTCGCCATGTCCCAAGAGGGAAAAGGAGTAGACCGAGTAGTGAGAGTTTCCTACTTTACCTTTCTCATGTCATCAAGAAGAAAACATTTCCCCAAAAAATCCCTCAGAAAATTTTTCCACAGTATCTTTGGCCAAGAGTGAGCCACATAGGTACCCCTAGCTCCACAGGGCCTATAAAAATAAGTGTGTACATTGTCAGCTCTACTGTGGGCGAGGCACTGGGAAGGAAAATAGGAACCAGGAATTAGTGGTGGGTCCAGTTCTTGGGCACTCAGCCAAGAGTGTCAGACACACCTCTTCTGAAACACATAATTTTTTGAGGCAGACGCATTGATGTGGTCACTGTTATGTAAGGGATTTTAGAGATGACTGAGAAACTTCAACCAGCTCTTTCCATTATCAAGTAATGTGTTCATCACATAGGATAGAGAATAGTAATTAAAACTATGGGCTTTAAAGACAGGCTAGGTTCAGATCTCAGCTTATAATTTAGCGGGTAAGTGACCACAGGTACATTACCTATTCACAGGGGGATGAATGTGAAATGCATTGAACTTATTACAAAGTCAGCACATGGTAAAAGTTCAATAAATAGTACTATTATCCCTGCTCTCACTCCCACTATGGAGCAGAGATAGAAACAATGATGTTATCGTCCATATATTTACATAAAAGACCCTGAAGAACACATAAGAAACTACTGAAAGTGACTACCTATGGTATGGAGACAGGGTCATTTAAATGCAGGGTCTACTATGCATTTAAGTCCGCTAGGTTTATGATTTCACAGAATTATAAGGCAAAACCTTTTCCAAATGTTAACAGTAGTTACCTTTGCGTGATTGGGATAAAGATGTTTATTTACATGTTTCCGCTCTTTTTGGAACTCTTCTGTGGTGGGCAGCATAATGTTCCCCCCAAGAGGTCTGTGTCCTAATCTCTGGAGTTCATTTGTCGGTCACACGGCAAAGAGTAACTATAGTTGCAAATGAAGTACAGTGGCTAATAGCAGACTTTAATAGAGAGATTCTCCTGAACTACCGTGGACCAAATATAATCACAAGAGTCCTTAAATGCGGGGAGGGGAAGCAGAAGAGCCAGAGTGAGGCCATGTGAGAAAGACTCAACTGGTCACTGCTGGCTGCGGGAGGCGGAGAAGGAGAGGGGCCAAGGCGGACAGACTGCCTACAGGAGCTGCGGAAGGCAGGACACTGCTTCTGCCCCGGGACCTCCAGAAAGGGACGGAGCTCCGCCAGCTCCTCGAGTTGGGCCCAGTGGGCCCCTCTTGAGGTCTCTGGCCTCCAGAATTTAAGTTTGTGTTAAGTCACTAAGTTTATGGTAATGTGTTATAGCAGCAGTAGAAAACTAATATATTCTCTATGTTTTAAATGAGGAGACTAGATTATTTTAACAACCAGGAAAAAAATAAGATTTTATTTTTAAAAAAATAAAAGGGGTGACTCCGTCCTGAGCAGGACAGAGCTGGGCAGCCAGAGAGTTATCACACTACTCAAAACAGCACACATTTGAAACTTGGGAATTGTTTATTGCTGGATTTTCCAATGAATATTTTCAGATTCCAACTGACCACAGGTCACTGAAACTGTGCGGAAAGCAGAACCACAGAGGAGGGGGGACTACCATATCTAGCCTTCAGCAGAAATGCAGGTTTAATGAGATATAAGAAAATCAAACTGTAAAAACAGAAAGACACACCTCAAAAAATATGTATTGATGCAACACCATGTTCCCAACAGCAAGAAATGTTCTGAGACACTACACAGGACTTTCCTCCTAATGTGACGCACCTCTTTGACCAGAGGACAGAAAGTGTGCCCATTAAAAACACACCATCGTGATGACAGTTGGAAAAGGAACTCCAGTTGCACGAAATTCCTTTATGCTTCATTCCACCTTTGAAACCTGGAAGCCTAAGAAAGCTTTTCATTGTGGTAGCTTCATGTTTCCTAAAGATGAAAAATAAACGCAGTTGGAGAAATCATCTTTAAAAAAAACAGGCTAAGTAGGTCTTACAAGAAAAGCGTAACTAATTTTTACTTAAATTGTTGATTTCCTTCCTGATTATGAAAATAATACATACTTATCGTACAGAACTTATAGAATACAGAAAAGTACATAGAAGAAAATATTAATCATTCATATTCAGAAGGACGCCATTGCTAAAATCTTTGCTATATTTCCTCCCATTTTACAGGCTTTTTTCATAGTATAATATGTAGAATACACAATTTTAACATTAATTCTTTCTGTTAACATTAAAATAAGAGCCTTTAATTTGGAATGGGAAGTTGCATAACCATAATTTTTATATTGCATAATTTTCATGTTTGTTTTCACTGTATGAATGATACTTAAACATTGTTACACTTTCCCTAATGTTGAATGTTGCTTCTAATTGTTCACTATTTATAAGTAATGCTGCAACAAACAGCAATATACATAAATACTTTTCTAAGTAAGGATCAATATAAGTGAATAGAATAGCTTAGAAGTGGAATAGCTCAGCTAAAATGTAAGAATATTTTAAAGAATTTAAAACATATTGCTAAAATTTTTCCTAAATATGTATGTATTTATCTTCAAGCAATACTTGAGACAGTCTATATTACCAACTCTCTCGAGCACTGAGTATTCTTACTTTTAAGCCTTTGTCATCTGGTAAACAGAAAATAATATTTGCTTATATTTTTTTAATTTGTTTTTAGTTAGGTTAAACACTTTGTTTACTTTCTATTTATATGTCTTCTTTTATATATTTTCTTGTCACATCATTTGTTTTTTTAGTTTAGTTGAGTTTACAGCAACAGGATGGAGATAGTGAGTGAATAACAAAAGCAAGTAGTCCATTACAGGGTTGGTTTCTGATCGGATCAAAGAGCATCTTCCGTGATGAGCAAGGAATGGAAACCACATGCTGTCAAGGCCCTGCCCTGTGCCTCCAAGAAAACGGCCCAAACATCATCTCAACCCTAAGTGTTTGTACTCCTAAAAAATGTCTGGCAAATAGCAAGCAATAAGTCACTTGCCAGCATTTTCCTAAAAATTCTTACTTTTAGGAGCAAGCTGCTTGCTCTGAGGAAGTCCAGATGCACTTTATCTAGGTGATAGATAATAGAAGGAAAGGAAGGTGGGCAGAGGAGAACCTACAAAACACCCTACAAAATGTAGGGTGTTTCTGCCTACAAAATGTAGGCAGAACACCCTACAAAAATGAGAGGGTTCCCCAGCTGCTGGATGTCCAGGGAGGTGATTCCTTTGAAAGAGAGGGTCCCTAAGAGCTACCATAGTGGGGAGAAGAGCTGGTCATTGAGTTTTACCACGTGTTGTCAAGAATGCAAATCACAATGGATTTGCACAAATGATATTTTTAGAGTGGTTTTGTGTAATTTTCATTGAATACTTTACATAATTGACTCTTCACCCTGTTAACAGCTTGGTTTGACTTAAGAACAATGTCACAAGTGCTTTGGGTTTGGGGGCTTGGGCAGTTTTTTTGTTTTGTTTTGTTTTTACTTAGAAGTAGTTAAATAAATAAAGGAAAATGATAGTTTCATATAAATAAAACTCAACATGGGGTTACAGTTTGGCAGGGAGGGGAGGGGTGTTGAAAGTTCCAGGTGTTTTTTCCAGGTCAACAATTCCCATCTGAGAGTTAAAAGAAAAAAAACTATGTATGTCATGAAAAAAATATATATATATATGTCATATATGTCCCTACTGAGCAAGACACCCTGCTAGTAGTTCCTCATATCTACTCCCTGAGACTCTACTTGCCTGCTTCAAATGACATATTGCAGCAAAATACTACTCCTTCTTAGAACACTTTCAAAAAGTAAATATTTGTATAAGACAGAGACCATGTACATTACTTTGGATTACTGTGATTTGATCTAAAACAGAACCTACTAAAAATGGCTTAAACAATAAGGGTATTACTATCTCAAAAAAAAAAATCAGTTAAGCTGGTCCAGAGTGATAAATCCAATGGGCCAATGATGACTGGACTCCCACTGGCATTTCCATGATATCTGGAGCTCTTCTGCTAGGTTTTCAGGTAGCTGCCATACCTCCACATATGATGTCCTCAAACAACAATGCCCAAAAGGACATGTTTTCAAAGAAGAATATTTCCCAGAAGCCCACAGCAGAATCCACCTTACAATGAACAGGTCAGAACTGGTCATAAACCCCTCCCTAAACCAGTAGCAAGGGGAGTAGGATCACCATCCTTTATCTTAAACCAGTTACGATTTGCTCCTGGGCTGGACTTACTGCTCGCCAACCCGCGGTTCTGTGGGAGAGGAAAGAGTGCGGGAATGGCTAAGATGTTAGCAACCAAGTGTCTACCACATCACATCCACTCAGCTTACACTTTCCCAGAACCAAGTGAAGTACAAAGCAAATATTTGCAGATGAATAAATAAAAGTAAATATTGAAATACCTTTGTAAAAAATCGCCAGCACATTACTTGCACCAAGATTATTCAAGAATTAGGAAATGTCCTATTTTGTAGAATACCAAAAAGTAAGAGCCAATAAAATAAATTTATAATTATTTCCTTGAATGAAGAAACATGCTAAATTTGACAGCATCAGAATGCTTTGAAATTAAAAATAATTAAATGAACACAAACACACTGTGCTGGTTTGACAAACTGGGGAAGATAAAGTTGGAGAAAACATTTACATATAAGGAAAATGGGCAGAGCTGTGCCACACAACTTTTACCAATCACCTGTACATTGGCATCATCACTGATGCTGATCTTTTGTTTTCATGTAATTAAGCTACCCACAGAGCACCTAATTAATGAAGGAGAGATTATTAGGTTCACTACCTATTTGGTTCATTCCCTTCTCTATGCTTGCTATTTAGTACTATTACTATGATTATCATTGTGTTGGAACATTTATCACATGATACTGTAATTTATCCTATAAATCAGCCTCCTCTCCTCTTCCTGGAGGGCAGAGACAAGCCCTATTCAGCTCTATACTTAAAAGATAGGGATGGAGCAAAAAGGAAAAAGGGCTCAAGGACATGGACTACAGTGTGGTGGTTGCTGGGGGAGAGGGATATAAAGGGACTAAATGGTAATGGGAAAAAATACAATAAAAGTTAAATTTAAAAAATAGGATAAGAAAGAGGATCTGGAATAGGCCCATTGCCCTTTATACGTAAGTTCAAACAATCCTATTTTCATATTTTCAGTTCTACCTCACTCCTGCAGATACACCTGCCTGATGCATCTAATTCCTGAGTCTTTCAGAAATCAAATACAAGTGTTGTTTTGTTTGTTGTTTTTGTTTTTGTTTTGAGAGAGAGAGAGAGATACTCTGTGCAGGGGTGTCCAAACTTCTGGCATCTCTGCAGCACCCTGGAAGAAGAGTTGTCTTGGGCCACACATTAAATACGTTGTGACACATAATCACAAAACAAAATCTCATAATGTTGTCAGCAAATTTGTGATTTTGTGTTGGGCCGTGTGCACAGCCATCCTGGGCTGCATGTGACCTACGGGTCACAGGTTGGACACCCATGAATTTGCTCAAGACCCAGTCTCCAATATCTACTAAGAAACTTGTCCTATGTTTCACAATATTTATGTCCAAGTTATTAAGTAACATTCTCGTATTAAGTAACTCTCTCTTATTAAGTAACACACTCTTCATATATTCTGCCTTGCCACTTGGGACTCGTCAGCTTGCTCCCGTTGGCCTCGGCCAGTTCCAGTACTGAAGACTGGCTGCGCGGCTCCAGAAGGAAGAAGAAGCTTGCTCTTCCTTATCTGCTTCCTGTTGCAGTGAGCATCATCCCGCAACAGTTCCCCACCCTGGGCCTGCAGTTCTTTCTTGTAGCAGCAGCTGAACCCAGCTGGGAGTTTTTCCAGCACTTGAAAAACCGGCTTCAAGCCCCGCCCCCCATCCTGAGACTCCAGCACCAGCCGTGCCTTCACCGCTTGGAAGGCCCCTCCGTGGAGCTCAGAGACACCAGCGCCAGCGGAGCAGCAGCCCCTCCTTGGAGGTGTGGGTTTCAGCTCTCCAGGGTGTGTCTTCCAGGACTCTGAATTTTAATGATCCCAACCTCATCCCCTTGTCCCCTCGGCCCTAGCTGCTTTCTGCAATTGCTACCTCCAGGACACCTTAGAACTCTCTTTTGGCCTTTTCCCTGACCCAGTTGACAACTTTATACCTAGTTAACAATTTTTTATATGGAATTTCTCTGTTCACATCACATGGTCCCTGGTTGATATAATGTACAAGTTACCCCAGGTTACTAATCCATGGCATTAAATTGCAGGGATGTACACCCAAAACTAATACAAAATAATATTGAATATAATATTCATATAGTCCATTAAAATTTAATTCCAGGAATGTTTTCCCACCCCTTGACACCCAGAGACTCAGTTTCTCTGCTCCCCTGATACAGCCCTGATGCCTCCCCTCTGGAAAGGGGCATCTGAGATATATACTGTACAGATAGTAGGAACTTAACTTTTTATATTTCTGAAGACTTTTTCCAAAAGTGAACTTTTTAAAAAAAGGAATACCAAATCATAATAAATAACACCGAGTGTTAGGCACTGACGCAAGCAATATGATGCAGGGGTGAAGTCCTGCTTTTCTCTCCTCTTTGCACGTAAGAGAACTGAGGCACACAGAGGTTACACCAAGTTCGCTCATTTCCTTTACATCAGGCTCTAACCCCAGGCCATCTGGCTCTTCCTCTCTCTGCTGCCAGATTTGGATGGTGACCGGCGCCAGTGCGGTGTCCTCAGAATTCTCTGGAGAGCAAATGCGATCTGAGCCTTTCATTTCTGGAATGATTTTGGTTTAGAACACTAAACAGGTGTGAACAGGAAATGTTTTCAGGAAAACCTCGTTCAGCAATAGCGTAAGAGTGAACTTCTGAACTAGACCTTCACAATTCAGCTTTAACTAGCTTGTATTCTTAGGGATTTTAAACAGACAAGTCTTAAGGTCACTGATATAGAGGATCAGACACGTAAAACAGTTGCACAGGGCAGGAACAGAAAATACCGTAAGTGCGATAGACACTGCAATGATGGAGACCTCCCTGAGCACAACAAAAAAATAGAGAATTTGGACAAAAAGCTAATGCTGTCGGGAAGAAGTCTGGAAATCTATTACCTAGGAATATTGCAGAGGATGTTTGCCAGAATTGTTAGGGTGTCTAATAGTATATTGATTTTTAACCTTTTTCAATTTACTTCCATAGACAGTATCCCTACACAACATTAAAATCACACTATCCCGAAGAGTATTTTGATCTACACAGTCCAAAGAGTTCAAAGCAGAGTAGTATGAGAGAGAAGAGGTGCGTACACATGCATGTCGCATGTGCAGGTGCACACAGGCCCACAGAGGTATTCCCTGCCCTTCCTTCTCTGCTCTACAGAGGGGTAGGGCTGTGTTCCCAGGCTCCCCCTGCCGAGGGGTTGGCTGCTCTCTGAGGTCAGCCAATGAAAGGCACTAGGAAGAGGTCAGAGATCAGAGGTCAGTATCTCACTCTGCTAGGCATGCAGAGCCCCTTCCTTTCTTTCCCCTTTCCTCTGGAGTCGGCCACCCTCAGTCCGTGTGGGCTCTGCCCTACCCTGCCCTCGGCCGCATGGTGAGAGGGCCTGGCCCTAACAAGGGTGATTGCGGGTTTCCAGGACTGCCTAGAGCGGGGTAAACTGCCTCATTTTAAGTTTATGGATTAGGAAACCCACTTGCCTACAGATGCAAGCACAGTGTGCTATTATCTGATGCATTATCAGTAGGAAAGGTAATATTTTGACTCCCTCATTTTCAATCACTCTGTTTCTTATATCTCAGGTGATTCAGAACTTAAAGATCCTCTTAAACAGGGAAGAGGATCTTTACTGAGATCTCCTCAGAAACCCAGCATACCTAATGTTTATATATATTATATTAGAAATAATTGTATTCTTAAGGCACTGTCACTTAAAAATAATAGCTAACCCTATAGCTTGCAGTGTGCCGGGAATTATACTAAGTGATTTACCTGTAATTCATTTAATCCTCAGACCAATGTGGTGTATATTACTAACATTTACAGCCAAGAATACTGAAACACAGAGATATTATATAACTTGCCCAAAGACACACAGATAATACGTAGTAGAATCTATAACCAAATTCCAGAAGTTGGGCTGTGGAATGTAGAATGTATACTCTGAAGCACCACACCATGCTGCCTATATTTAGATTTTACCCAACTGTTCTGCCCCTCATCTAGTGTGATTTCATTTTCGGTCTTAGACATGCTATTTTCAAATACCTCGTGTAACCCAACGTAGAGTATCAATTTTTGCCCTGCTTCAACTTCAATATATGAACTCTGTATCATTTCCCTCACCAAAAAGAAACCATTCTCACAAAAGACATTATTAAGCAATGTGGATTTTACTGAAGTCTGCCTAAAAGAAGCGGAAAAGCGATTCGCATCAAATACCCTACGACAATGACAGCGTTCTTGCAAGGGACGCGCTCCTGAGGACGCCAATCAGTCCGCTCTGACGACTTGAAAGACAACTAACTACCCATACAAACAGGTGTCAAGTCAGATTACAATGTTTGAAAATATTTATTACAGGAAGGCTTATTAATACTTCTCTGTAACACTTTCAAATTTAAGTAGTCCAAATTCGTAGAGAGCGTGTATACCCTCCGTGCGGCTTTCTCACCGAGGATGAGAAGCAGGAATTCTCTGTTCTTCTTCTAGGGCAAGCCAACGGGCCTCCCGTCTTCTGTAATCGTAGCTCCCACCCACTCCGCACACAGAAGCCTTTCTCCTTTATGGCACCCTGCAACTTACGGCTGCTTCTGCCTCCAGACCCACCTGCTTAAAACCCCAGCACAGGTTCAACAAACAAACGTCTCCCCAGCCGCAGGCGCCCCTTCTTCTCAGAAAAGAGACTGGGCAGAGGTGAATACCAATACAGCATTGATATTGGGGCCAGTAAAAACTAAATTACATAAACTTACAGTAAAGTAAATTGCATTAAAACAAAGATAATAAGATAATAAATATTCAAGACTCATCCCTTTGTAGTTATTTTGCTATATTTTACTACTCTTTGTGTTCTTGAAGTTATTGCATCTATTGTTTCTTCATGATGAAACCACATAAAAGTGACATTATACTAGCAGCTGGAAACGAGCCATAGTGGGAGTATTTATACCATGCAAATAGCAAACTTTCTGCCTGGAACGTTTAGGAGTTTTCCCCCTGGAGAGCCTATCATTAAACATTTACTAGTACAGCACTTGATAGCTAATAGATGACAGATAGACACATAGATAGATACATACATGTATTCATGCCTACGCACCTACATATAGAGATATGCATACATCTATATATGTAGGTGGATCAACACTTTTCTCCTTATAGAAATCTTCTATATTTTTAACAAAAACTTTTGTGAATGTCAGCTGAACTACTTGCATGTTATATATATTTCCTATTGGAATACATATGGTTTCATACAGGGCATGAAAATTAAAACTCAGACAATCTGCTGAACCTCCTTTCCAAAAAAGAGACAACAAAGGGAAGGAACTAACAATACAAACCAGGTAGAACTGGCACAAAAGTCTTTCTGAAGAGTTGGTGGGGGGGATGCCAAGCCAGCCCAATGCCCAGGGAGCACATTTATATATTGCAAAGTATAGGTGATCAGCATAAACATTCTCCAGTGGTAGGGTGCACTGAGAAACCGCCTCTCTAAACAAGAAAAAAAATGACATTTTAAATTACAATGGAGGATAACCAATTTCTACATAAGGGAACAAGACCAAGTCAATTTGCAAAACTTGGCAACTAGAGGACAGGAGGCTGGTTTCGTGGGGCAATCTCCCCAGTGCCAGCCTGAGCAGACACATGAGTTTTTCAGAAATGCAATGACGCTGCAGATCTCTGGGCTCCCTTACAATGCTAACGACAACATGCAGTCGAGACTGCAGCTCGAGGCCCCAAAGAGCAGAGGCAATGCCACACGATGTTCCACAGGAGTATTTGCAAACACAAAATACCTCTTTGATTGCAGTTATAAACATTAAAATAAACGTAGGGTAAAAGCAATTCAATTCAAGTGTTTACAGTGTTCAAATCACTGTTCTTATCACCAGGGAGATATAAAAATCATTCTGCAAGAGCCTCCCCTTACACACAGTTACAGTGTCGTTGCAGGGACTGTAACTAAGTACAACCCGGAGAACCTGCCTGACCAGCCTGCAGTACAAACGCGTTCACATGTTGAATAATCCCACTGCTCGTGCCTGAATTATCTGAGCTCTTTCTCCAGGAGACACCATACTCTGTTCAAGGACCATTTATTTGTAGTTGATAAGATAGAGCTGAGAAGTTTGATTAGGGCCCTGTGAGTCTCAGTTATGATTGTCATTGCTTCTGTTGCTACCACCTGGTGTCATAGTTGGAAACAAGTCCTCAACTTTGACTGTTCAGTCATCCCTGCTGGGCCAGATCCTTGCAAAGGCTATAGTATACCTCATGCTTAGGCTCCCAAAGTTTTGTCTTTGTTAGCTTGCACTCCCAAGCCCACCATGCCAGGGTGTCAGTTGAAATCTGAGTCACTAGTCACATCCACCTGCTTTCATAGTGAGCTACCCTTCAGGTCGTTCATGAGCTTTCGTGACAGGGCTCGTTAGGACCTTTGCAGGCCATCAGAAAAGTGACCCCACTGAACTTCAGAAGGAAAGAGGATGGCACCTCACCATGTCCTCTCATATTCTTGGGTCTCTCTGAAAACATACCTAAATCCTCCCCGGAGGGACTGATTCTGCATGTTGAGGGATCCTAGATGTGGTGGGGGTGAGGGGTGTAAATACTATCTATGTTGTAGACACAACTTCACATTTCAGCTATACCACTAGGAGGGAATGCTTAAGTTATTCTCCCAGGACTAAGAAAATCTGCTACAAGGTCATATTCTGTGTCTACAAAGACAGATTGCCTCTTGGGTCCCCCTAATATGTGGTCTTACCAGATATACTTCACCTTAAATAATTTAGAAAGTAATCTGGGCTGTGATGAATGTGGGCACAAATTCAATAAGAGCACAGTGTACAGGGCAATTAAGTTTGACCGATAAGGCGAGCGTTCCAGAGCCAATGATACTTGATCTGGGACTTTAAGTGTGGATTACAAAAACAGACAGAAAGATATACATGGGCAAAATAGCCCATGGGAAGGGACTATTTAAAATATGGAAGTAAAGCTGAGGGTGTCAGAAACAGAGGATTCATGGGTGTCCAGGAGTGAAGGGAGTAGAAAAAAAGGAAATTCGGTGGAGACCCATCTTTTGTTCAGCTGTGAGTATCATGTTAATGAACTGAACTCTATTCTGAAGACAGTGGGAAGCCACCTAAGCAGTAAGAGCAGACGGAGTACAGTGTTTGGATCTGTAGTTTAGAGAAGTAATTGATACCTAAACAGAGAGTGGACAGGTAGAAGAATGAGGGGGGAACCCTAAGCTGTTCTCTATGTGCAGCTGAGAGATGGCAGAGCTGGGAGTAAAGCCATGTCTTCTCAGCTAAAGGGAGAGCACTGACTGCAGCAGTGTTTCAGAACAGAGTGAGAACACACGGGGAACAGCTTGTACCCAGGGGGCAATGCAGAGGAAAGAGTCAGAAATGCTGCCAAGGTCTGCAGGTGGGGGCGGGATGCAGGCTAAGCCATCAGCCACTCGGGAAAACCCTAGGAGAGGACAGTCGTAATGGAGCCGCAGGTGATGCGTTTCTCTGGGCACACTGAGCTTGAAAGGCCTGCAGGCCATTCGTGGAGAAAAGCACTTCCTTAACTCACACTTTAAAAAAAAAAAAAAGAAATGATTTTATTCATCTCTAGGCTCAAAATGGTAATGACTGTGCTGTAAGAACATCCACTTTCTAAAACGAAATTTCTCACCACACACAAATACCCTGCTGCAAAAACACGTCTGGCACCAATAAGGCAGACTAGATAGGCCAAAAATATGTGTTATTTTGTCTGTTTATTTATATAATGAGCCACTACAGATTAATGCAGAAAATTAGTTAAGAAATAGCAGGGATTCACACTTGATTATTTGGAAGAATATATACCAATTTAGAGCCTTACATGATACCATACACCAAATTAAATTAAGGAAAAAATAAGATAGGAGAAAATGGAGGTAAATACTTATGCAATTTACAGATCTCAGGATGGGAAATACCTTATATCCTTAAAAACAATGTAAAAAAATTACAATGTAATTAATAAATTTAATTATGTAAGCATTTTATATCTTTCCATAAGAAGCACTAAGTGAATTTCAAAGACAGAACATATTAAAATTTATATGTAACAAATATGACAGAAAAATAATACTATTTACATATAAATATCTAATATGATTTCTTAAGAAAACCAGTAAAAAAACAAAATGGAAAAAGCTAGGGATAGACAATAAAATATATATCTTCACTTAGAATGAAAAAAATTATATACTTATAAAACTTAATGAGAAAACCTAATCCCAGTAATTTGTAATAGATACTCTCAATTAGCTGGTAAGAGTGTAAATGTTTAATTTTTTTGAAAAAGCAAATTGGCAATATTTATCAAATCTGTCCCAATCCCCATATCACAATCAAAATAAACAATTAAAAATACAGACAATAGTTTATACTGTTAAACACTTAAATATTTATCTTTAAATGCATTTAAATATTTACATACTTCAAAATGTATATGCTGCTGTTTATCATCATGAAAATAGCAAACATAAAAGCCTGAGAGACTGATTTCTATGTAATCATCTTAGATGTAATCAATGCAAAAGTCTGAGCGTAAGAGGTAAATCTATTCACACACACAGAAAAGACCCACCTGTGTAATGTGCGTGGATTCCAGAACTTCTCCCCTTCTTGCTGACTATGACGTGGGAGTGACGGTGGAAGATGGGAAGCCCATGAGCCCATGTTGATAATAGCAAATCCACAGGCTAGATCCCCCACACAGAGACCTCCCGCAGGGCCCTTGACTTCTTCTCACGCAGGGCGGACCCGCTGTATGCAGCCTGAGGCACGCACTCGGTTCAATGTTTTAAACAACACTGTGTAACTATATGCATGATGAACTGCAAAAATTAACACGTTTGGCTCACTAATCAAAATTTGGCAACACGCCTGTGAAGGTTTGGGGACATCTGTGTAACAGATGTCCATTGTCCTATGTCCTATGTCTTATGTCCAGAACATAGGAAGGAGAAACAGCATACACTTCTGTGCCCCATTCTTCTCATGCCACTTAAGGAAGATCAGGGTCACCCTTTCTTATAATTTAAAATGGTGTCATAACAAAGGGCATTGGACTATTCCAGAGCACAGATTAAGTTCTTAAGGAGAATTTGTCAACTGTTAAAAGAGTGTACAAGTTGGTAATGGTCTCCTGAAAAATATTGATAAATACAGCCCCTAGAGCAAACCATTAAAAGGGGGTGGCAGAGATTTCTAACAGTGCCCAATATGCATCTTCCACCAACTTTTTTAGTAATAGAATCAACAATTTTTAGCTGAGAACAAGGTGTCTCAGAATAAAATTTACAGTCTCCCTTTTAGCTAGACATGGTCATGTGACTTGATTTTGGCCAATAAAATATATGCAGAAGTAGGCTGTGCAAACTCCAGGGAGTGTCCTTCCTTAGAGGGTGGGGTGTACCCTCCCTCCTGCATGCTGGCTGAGAGCAGGTGTGAGGTTAGCACCTGTGGCAGCCATCTGGGACCTTGATTGGAAGATGACAGTGAGGCTGATAGAAGGAGCCTCAGTCCCTCACAGTTATGGGGTCTCCTTAGCAGTTATGGATCGCCTGCTTCTGAGAAAGAGAAATCTCTGCATTCTTTAGGCTGCTGTGACTTTGTGGTGCCTGTCAACACAAATGTTACAAAGATCCAAAGCATACATTGTTCTATATTCTCAAAAGTATCAGGACTGTAGGTAGTATGAAACCTACTATGATGGAAAAAATAAATGCATAATTAGAGGACTTCAGCATGAGAGTCAGCATCACAGATCAGCAACATTCATAACACCTCACAAATATGTCGTTCCTTTCTCTCCTCTTTGACTTCTCCAAACCGTAAATCCTGTGACCCGTGTGGGTTTGCCAGTGGTGGGCTCTCTGATAACTCAGAAAGGCAGTGAAATAAGTGCTTTGTTATTTTATAGTGTACTTTGGAGAACTAACTTAGCCTCTGCTGTTGTAAGAGAAAAATTTAAAATATACGACTTTCAAAAATCAACTGTAAAGTGTTACAGTGCCATAGCAAAATCTGGCAATTGGCCCAGATTGAAACATATTGAATATTTCACTCTAACCAGAAAAACATGCCCCAGTTAGTCAGTGTGAGAGGAGGAGGTTTGTATACATTTCCTATGTCTCTATACTTGAGAACTAGAGAGAAATTGCCTGATGAAAAAGGTTACTCTTAGTTACTCTAACAATTTGCCTTAGGTGTATGATCCACTGAAAGCTACAGCCAGTGGTAGAGGTTAGGCATAGCTCCAGGGCAGCACATGAGGACTGGAAGAGAACAAGCCATCTGGCCCACCTGGGGCAGTAATGAGGCATTAGGTGGAGGTGAGTGTGGAAATAGAATACACACAGCTACTACTGGGGAGTATAAAAGCTTCGGGTGGGCCAGAAATTAGCTATGAATGAGCTATACCTAAAAATGTTGGCACTCAGGTATACATAAGTGAAAAAAAATTGTTCAACAGGCATATCTCAAAAAAAACAAGGATTGTTACTGAACAAAAAATGGGCTTCCATTGCCTGCCATCTCCAAAGGCAAAATTCTAGAGGCAGAGGCCGTGAGAAAGGAAAAGTGTTTATACGAATGCTAAACAATCTGGGAGACCAACCTGGTACCAGAAGGGCTTTTTCTGTCTTACCCAATTATCTTGCTAGCCTTGTCCCTACTCAGTGTAAGAGTTTCCTCCTGCCAGCGTCTTGCCCATGGGTGAGGGAGACTCCCTTGGCATTCCATCAGCTCCATGCCCCTCCGGCCCTGTATGAAGCAAGTTGCTGGCACTTGGGGCTCACCAGAAAAAAATGGCCTGAACCAAAAGCCTTAGTAAAAGGACCATGAAAACACTGCACAGCCTCTCAGGCAGCTCTGAGGATGGCCTCAGCAGGAGGAGTGGGGGATCTGCCGGTAGGAGCAGGACCTCCGCACCTGGAGTGGAGTGTCCACAAGACACAGTTAGGTTTGATGCGGCCTCGCAGTCCTGCGGAAGTGCTGCAAAACTCAATGTCTTGGCCATGGCCCAGGGTGGTTCGGTAGGTGCCATCTGGCTGCATGGCAAGCCCTCTGTGCCCCAAGGAGTGTGGCTCAGTGCAGAAGTGGCCCCCAGGTTCCATTCACACGGCCTAGCCCCATCTCCCCATGGAGGCCGCTCCTGTTCTCCACCCTCAGCTCACTCCCAGAGGCCCGGACAGACCGTCTGTTGGTCTCAGAATGACAATTTTCAATCAATCACCATCATTTCCAATGTTTTTCCTTAAGAGATATAAAGTCAATGGACTTCAGTACAATAATAGAGATTGCTGAACATATGAGCAATCCCTCTAAGCAGAACAATAAAGTTGCATAAAAATTGCTTAATTGTTAAAATATTAAAATCTGTTGCTTTGTAGTTAACAGTTGTTGTGCCAAAGGGAATAGTTTTTAAAAGCTCTCAGCAAAAAATTAAAAAGTAGCACTGAGAATTAGCTACATTAATAACGATTAGCAATTAAATGAGGAAAAAATAGAAATAAATGTCACTATTAAGGTCTTTTTATTTGATCCTGTAACCTTCTGGGGCTAAATTTTTATAGTCCTACAAAAACCATTTACTACAAAATATCCTAACATAATTTCAGAGAATAAATATAAAGAATAAATAAGAAACATCAAGTTAGTTAAAAGATATTTTAATGATTTTATTTCAAAATTCTAATGGTTAAGAAGTAGAAATCAAAGTAGAAATTCCCCAAACTAAAATTCCATTGCTACTGTGTTCCTCACTTTGGACAATAGAAATATTTCTTTAAATCTAAGTGCTATTTTTCATTGCGAAGGAATTTGAAAGATCACTTTCCTCTTCTGGAAGAATCAGAGAAGATTTAAAACTTATAATCACTACCTATCATCTTAATCAGGTAATGTAGCCTTTATACTTTCACCTGTCCCTTCCCACCTCCCCCCATGACTCAGACAGCACCCAAAACAGAGTATTTCCAGATTTCAACAACACTGCAGTCGGGTTAATCTGGCCCATGCGGTCCCTTGTGCAAACTACCGAAAGGCACTCTTTCTCCTGGAGTCAAGCCTTCTGGACCTTGCCACAGCGCATGGCTCAGCAGTCAGAGCATGGCCCCCACTTTCCTCCTGGCCAGGAGCCGCAGGGCAGGGCATAACGTGTCCACCAGTCCTTGGTGGCCCTGCCTGCACCTAATAGAACAAGACGGTTTGCTCCACATTCCTCTGAAGGAAAAACTCTGAGAACTACCTAAGTAAGCTACACAGAACGGGTTGTCCTGCACATACACACCCTTTAATGGAAGAATCGTAAGGGAAGCTGAAGAAATAAATTCCTGGAAGCTTTATTTAAAGGAACAGATTTGTTTTAGTTTTGCAAACACACTTCCAGTATCTAAACCACTTATCCAATACTGATTTGAACCTCTTTTGAGCTTTTTCAGCCGTAAGCATGAAATATGTTAGATTAAAAAAAAACTATAGTGATGACAAAGAGGATAGAAACTGATCAGGGAGGGCGAAGAAGAAACACATCCCCACTGGTGGCCATTTTTGGAGATTCCCCGGCCAGCTTCTGCCCTACATTTATTCCTCTTACTTAAACTTCCACCATGGCTCATAGTCCAGTAACAGGACTTCTTGAGAACTAAGTTTTAGTTTTCTAATGGGTTAAGATCTTAGAGCTTAGATCTGTGAACGGGCATTCTGTTCTTCCAATGGTAAAAAGTTCTTTTAAAGAGTAACAGGGGTGATTATTGTGCTTCATGGAATTTCTTCATGGTGGACAGCATCCCAAGGACCCTCTCTTTATGTACAGCCATGTATCTGGAGCTTGGCAACATTGTCCCTTAGAAAGCTAGACCACGTGGGGCCCTGTTTGTAATTCCATGAGATGGGGTCCTTAGTGAGAGACGATGTGCAGCAGATGAAAGAACAACAGGCTAGAAGTTAGGAGTGCTGGGCTTCGGTCATGATCTCTCGCCAGTAAGTGGTTGTATGGCCTTGGGCATTGTTTGGCGACCTCACTTTCCTCATGTGTAATGTAAGATGTAGACTGATTCTGTAGACTCTCATAAAGTATGGTTATCTCTCTTCCAAATTTGGTCCTGGATTAGTATTCCAGTTTAGAAAAAGAATCACATGGTTGACCTGTAGGCTTGTCAACCTCACAGTTGAATTCATGAAATTCCTGACAGTCACCCAGTAGCTGGTATCAAGAACTATGGCATCGTAATGAAGCACCGCGAATAAAGAACAGAAGGAACTGATGCGGCATTGAAGTGGTAGGTAGTCAAAAATCTCACCAACATACACGATTGGACTGACATTCTATAGCTCCACTGATACCCTAAAGAACAGTATAAATGCTTTTGACTTTTAAAAAGGCCGTGCTGTAATCAGGCAACAAAACAGGTTACATGTCTTGATTGGATTTTGAAAGAACATAGAGAAAGTGGTGTTTCCGAGGTAATGATGGTGTTTATTGCTCAGTGACAGTTATACATTTAATTTCTTCTCTTTTATCAGCATTTTCTCATTTCTACCTTATGCATGTATTGATTTGTAATAATAAAGAAAACACAATATTCTGAATTCTGAATTTTGCTTCTCTGTCTTACAGTCTTTTACAGTTTCTCTGCCTGAAAAATAATTCAGAACACTACATATCTACTCTTTTTATGGGTAAAAAGGACAAAACCCAATTCTTGTTCCCTAGCATGTTTTCCAGAAAAAACATTTTTTCCCCTTAAACTATTCCAGTCTTTAAAAACTCCTTTATTGAGATGTCCTTATGTTACTTTCCTTAATTGTGACTATTTCTAAGAAGCAAGAGAGAGTCAGCCTGGCATTAAAAAAAAAGTTTGCACCCTGGCTGGTGTCACCAATTCAATTCCCAGTCAGGGCACATTCCTGGGTTTCAGGCCAGGTCCCCAGTAGGGGGCACGCAAGAGGCAACCATACATTGATATTTCTCTCCCTCTCTTTCTCCTCTTCCCTTCTCTCTAAAAATAAATAAATTAAGTAAATCTTTAAAAAAAGGCTGAGATTGCAGAGCTCAGATTTACTGACTCTTCCTAAGACCAGTTAGAGAGGTTTCCACAGAGTCACCCTAAGAGCAGAAAAATAAACTTGCTTCCAATGGATTCAAGTCCTCCTCTATTTTAAATTACAACTCTGCTTTTCTCAAGTCGTTCAACCTGAAGCCCTTCACTCAACCTCTCATTGCACCTCAGTTTGCTCATCTGCAAAATGAGTGTACAATGTTGTTAGGACTAAATGAGATCCTACTTGTCAAGGGGCATAGCTCAATGTGAGGAAAACAATAATTTCTTATTGGAGCATCTGATGGCCCAATAGATTCAACTGTAATTAGTTCTAAAATAAAAGTTGAGCCTATTCCCAAACAATTTCAGAACTTAGCTCTGTCAGTCCAGTACAAAACCCCATCTCCTCCTTAACCGGCTTCCCCCATTCTGAGAGAAGCAGATCTACTTGAAGTTATTTTAGGCACTGGTTCTGCTTTGATTTTATTATATCAAAACTCTACCTACACAATTTCTCAATTTCAACATGTTTTAAATTCTCAAATGAGCAATTTCTATTTCTTAATAAAAAGATTATTATTTCTTGAAGTAGAATTATCTTCTAATTCAATCTAATTATACAAACACAGAGATGTTTGAGTTAAAAGGAAATTTAGAAGTAACAACATCTTTTCTATTCAGATACCTTTTAATATAAACTCATGTTTAAAAATTCAAAAAGTTCAATTTTAAGTTCCTAACACTGAAACAAAAAGAAACACTGTTACATGTTATATTCAAAGGGGATGGTGCAGGGTCTTTTAGTACATAAAGTTGATCATTCTTAAGTTAATTATCAAACTATTTGATAGCAACTCAGTGGGGCACTCCACTATAAAATGAGAGTGGAAGGATGTTGAAAGGACCTTCCCCATTACCTTAAATGTTTCACTGATGTACTTAATAATTGGTTGTTTGCAGAAAGTAAATGATTCTAATGGTTAACCTTGCTAGCAATGTACCAGCTCTGCTACGTGAGTAAGGAAAGTACTTAGCCCACCTTTAACTATGGTTTATAATACCCACTTCATACAGACATTGCGAGAAGTAGATGAGGAAATGCCTAAATTATTTAGCTGAATATGAATATAATATCTGCTTATTATATTTTATGCAATGTTATTATCACTATTTTTTTATTTCGTAGAAAATATGAGCATTGGAGAAGTTAGTCTTCTCCTTAAAGAATGTATCAGAAGACAGTATGTTCCCATGAGAATAGCAATTTATCCTGGTCGATTTTCTCAATTCATCCCTTGACAAATTAATTCCTTTTGCTACTCCCTTGGCTAGCTTGGGAGTAAAACTCCTTCAATCCCCTACTTAGGAGAAAAACCTCTTCAATTCCCTGCCTCAGTTTTACCCTTATGGGGAGCTCAGCCCTTCACTGTGGGTGAGTAGGAATTCTTTTTCTTTTTAACTATGAAACCATTTAAACATATAAGAGTGCAAAAGACCATTTGAAAGACACCTGTAAATGTGACAATGCTAACATACAAAGACTGCTGAATCTATTGTATTTGTGAATATTTTGCTTTCTGAACTTCAGTGTTCCGCTCTGTTTTCTAAAAAAGTCAAATGCTACAGATACATCTACATGCTCCACCTGGCATCTTCCCTCCCAGGCCTCACCATTACCCTAATGCTGGTGTGTGTTATATTCATGATGTTTTTCAACTTTATTATGTGTGTAGCATCCATAAATAGTAATAGTTTTAATTTTATGTAAATGGATTATACTTTAAGTATCCTTTACAACTTCCTTTTTTACTTGGCAATACATTTTTAAATTAATATTTATTCCTATAGATCTAGACCATTCATTATAAATCTTGCATAGAAATTATTTGAATGAACCATAGTTTATATATTCACTCACTGTTAAATGGATTATTTCCCTTGCTGCAAACTTGCTCAAGAAACCCTCTGGGTGAATAGCCTGAGTTTTTCCAGGGTAGAGACGTGAAATAGTGGGATGGTGAAGGAGGTGCGTCTTCAGCTTCGCATGTTTCCAAATTGCTCTCCAAAGTCATCAAATCACTTTACACTCCAACCAGTTGTACGTGCGGTTTCATCTTTCCCCACACCTTCCTTAATGCTTGGTATCATTATATATTGAATTTTCCCAATTTATTATTGACATTATGGATAAAAAGGGGGTCACACACTAAACCCAACAAGCTCAGGGAAGGCCTGCATGTAGGGCCTTATAGGCTTTAGAGACATAAATTAACTGCACAGGATGGTCTAAAATGAAAGCTTAACTAAAAGCAGGCCATGGCGGGTAGTCATGCCCAAGGCCAGTATCATCCTTCACAAAAATCAGTCTTTACCTTACATGAGCCTGTCTTTTCCCTTTTTGCATCTAAGGTAACATACTTTTGGAATGTCAGAGTAGTCTCCTTCGGCCACGCCCTGCAGGCACAATCTCCCACCAGAGCAGAGACCACAGAGCCCGCACTGCCACCACGCAAACCATCTCTGTGTGCTGTGACCATTCATCATTAACTGTCCTGTACCCACCAATGTAGAAGTGTGTGTCTGCTACTTTACTTTTGTATCCAGTCCCAGAGATTCCCCTCCTTTTGCTTTCTCTCACCTCCCTAATCTGTCATCAACGGATTGCATTTAACCCTCCTTTGATTCTGATGTATAAAAGAAGTGGTAACACTGCTATGGAGGCGAGAGGGGGACCTGAGTCAGGAGGCCCCCCGCCCCTACCTCGGTTCTTGTCTCACTCACAACACACGAACTCAAGCAGGAGACAAACAGGTGTGGTGGAAATGAGATGGCAAGTTTATTTATGGAACACATGAGCACAGAGCTGCAGGCAGGCACCCAGCTAGTCCAAACGCCCCATGCGTAGAGGAAACAAAGTTGCTGGTAAGTTTGTTAGGAAGTTAGTGAGTTTGTTCTACACTCTTGAGCCGAGGCTACAAATGGGTACCAAGCTAACCTCAATAATGCAAGACTATTGGGGTTCAGGGGTTATATACCTTAATCAGCTTCTAGGTGCCCCCTCCTTCTTCCCATTGGGAGTAATGTACAGCTAGAAAGGCTTTCTTTCTCAGTTAGTAAAGGCTCCTTGTCTTAGTTGGTGAAATTGTTAAAGAGGCCTCCTTTCCCAGCCCAGTCTCAGGGACTCCCCTTCTCCTGCACCATTTTGCTTGTTAGGTTCGGGATATAGCCAATCTTATCAATCCAAGCTCAGGACTGCTGAGTTAATTGGTGACGCTTGTCTCCCTTTTGCTCCTCTCCTCCTGTGTTAAATTTGTTGTTAGATTGTAATGGCAAGGGCCCTGCCTTCATTTCCCTCTGTCCGCTCATTCCTAACAAAACTGCCACTTTCTGGAGCATTTCTTTCAATCCACTGAGATTTTGCTTCCTGGCAATTGTCATCAGCTAGGCTCGAATAAACTCACTAAAATCATCTGCATGTTTGGACGTTTCTTACACTGATAATAAATATTCTCACACCCACCTGAATTATTTATCAGCCCAATCATTTGCCACTTATCTCATAATACCATTTGCTGAAAAAAGTATTTGTAATATCAGGAGAAAGAACAAATGAATTACTCTAACAATTCAATCTTTCATGAAAAATACTTTCTTAAATAAAAAGACAAAATCAATGAATGAAAGAGATGAATCAACATCTCTTAGTATAAATGTGAACAAAAAAATCATATTCTTCTTATGAAGTAGCCAGAAGTAAACCAACACACACAAAAAATCTTAATTTAACTTCTACTTTGAAGTTTAGAGTCAACTGGATTATACTAATTCCTTAATAAACCACAAAAACTGTAATTTCCTCTTTGTATCTATTAGAAATAGGATAAAAATATATAAAGCCCTCACAGGAATTAATAAATATTGCCTGTTGAGAGCTCATATTCTATTTGGCTGGCAAATCAAGGTTAGCTCAACAATTTATACATTGGTAGAGGATAGATTAACGAGTTCTGTGTAGGCAGTTGCTTTTACGTAAAGAAAGTCAAATCCAAGTCTGTCCTGTTACAAACATGCTTGCTATTGGGTCTTCATAAAAGTAAAAACCACAGTGGTCTTTGGAATATGAATTCCAATGTTGTTTTATGTAAAGGAGTACCAAACACAATAATAAACTATTTCTCATTTTTGCTTACCAATACTGTGCTCATCTCCAGATAAAACTATAAGAATAACCCTTGCCATGATAAATATAATTTTTAAGATATAAAATTTGTGCTATTTGTTGTTGTTTCTGTCATTTCTGTTTGTTTTTCCATTCCTGTTTATACTTTCTACCATTGAAAAATGAGAGCATTCACCTGAGTGAACTATGTCTTCATCATCTAGGTCTAATCATTGGGATGTAGTCTAGGTGTCTTACCACAAAGAACATGGACACTTCTGGAAATGATATCTCTGCAGACACACAGGAGAGCAGAACTTGTCAGTTCTGGTACTGGCACGTTGGTTCCAAGGCAGCCCTCACATTGCGTTGGTCTTGGTCTCAGTGAGGCTCTCTGTAGAGTATTAAAAATAATTTTCTAGAGATGTATTTATTTCATATGAGATAAAAACACATTGCATGTCCTTTCATTTTCATAACTTGTTTCTAAAGCTAGTACAAGAAAACTGTTTTGATTTAAATGCCTTTCAAAATTGACAATGTTTGATCATATGGTATTCAATAGAGTCAACAATTCAACCAACTTTATATTTGTATGTAATAGTTTCCTAAGAAATTATTTTAATAAGCCAAATGAGCATAGCATTAATAAAGCAATGCAGTAACTTGAAGTAGTCATTTTTTTAAAGTGTGGTAATGACACTTTTTATAAATGCTGTTTATGAAAATGCTCACACAAAATAGCCATAAGTTTGCTTTAGATGAAATTGTACAACTAGTGAAATAAAGCAGAATCAACACCATAGATTATATTCCTGGGTGCATGCAGCTCACATAGTAACTAAACAGCATGATGTACTGTATAGTACTATTGAGCATATTATGTGTTTAAAGAAAGAAAATCAGGAAATGCTAAAATTTTTTATCATTTCATATTTTATTCTGAAAATATTCTATGTTTGAATCTTTTTAAAAATTAAATGATTCATTAGAGTTCTAAATTCCTTGTTGCATCTTTGTATTAAACTCTACTTCATCATGAAGTATAATTCCTTTTATACATTGATTAATTCAATTTTTTAACATTTGTTAAGAATATTTGCATATACATTAATGAGAAACACTGCATTTTTTGGTACTTTGTCTGACTTTGCTATGGAGGTAAAAATAGCTTCAAAAAATGAATTGAGAAGTATTTCTTCTCTTCTTTTTTTTTTAAAGAGATGTTATAGAATTAGTATTAATTCTTCTGTAAATGGCTAGTAGAATTTTTCAGTGAAACTGTCGGGGCTTGAAGATTTCTTTCAGGGGAGTTATTTCATTACAAATTCAACTTATTTAATAGTCATAAAGCTATTCAAATTGTTTCTTTCATATTGGATGAGCTATAATTTGTGTTTTTTCAGGAATTGGTTTACTTCAACTAAGTTGTCAAATTTCTGCCTGTAGAATTGTTTGTAGTATTCCCTTATTGTCATTTTGCATCCACATTGGTTTTAGTAATATACCTTATTTTCTTCTTAGACACTGGTCATGGCCTCTCTCTTTTTTCCTTTGATAGCCTTCTCTGAGAGAGTTGACAATTTTATTAATTTTTTTCAAATACCTAGTTCTTTGTTTCACTGATTCTCTTTTTTTGTCTTTTTATTGTCAATTTCATTGCCTTCTGCTTTTTATTATTTCTTTCCTTCTATTTGGTTTGGGTTAATTTTACTCTTCTTTTTCATAGATTCTTGAGGTGGGAGCTTAGATTATTGACTGGAGACTTTTCTTCTCTTACCACGTATGTATTTAGTACTACAAAATTTCCTCTGAGTGCTCTAGCTGTGTCCCACAAATTTTGATATGTTATGTTTTTATTTTCACTCAGTTTAATACATTTTTAATTTCCTTTGAGACTTCCTTTATGATTATTTAGAATGTATTGTTTATTTATAGTGTTGTTTAGTTTCCAAGTGTTTTGAGATTTTCCTATGCAAATTTCTCACTTTTTATAATGATGCCAGTCATATTGGATTATGCTGTACTATACTATTTCCAAGATTCAGTCCTGGAATATTTTTGAGAGTCATTTCTCAAATGACTACTACTCAGATTTTAACTCTAAGACAAAGTATTGGGAAAAGGATCAGTCTTTTTCTTTTTAATGAATCACAAAGTAAGAAAACATGCAGTACCTTTACTCACAATTGTAGACAGGATTATGATGAGTGAAGTTGGAGATTAAAGGCAATAAATTGATAACAGGCAAAGAACTGTTTTTAACTATAAAGTGTTAAGTAAATTTGATGATAAATATAGAAAATTCCAGTTAACACATAATTATAACTAGTTTTCTTCTATAGCAAGATAAAATTTTATAATAATGTATGTGTCTGACCACTTAGTATTTTAAATTATGTCTCTCTCACTAGACTAATGTTGAGAGCAGATATCTTGTCCTGCGCTGCAGAGTCATCAGGGCCTGGCCTGGGGCCTAATAACGACAGACACTCAGGAAATATGTGTGCAATAGATTGAGTAAATAAGAAAGCACACGACGTGATGGCAATGTTTGCCTGAATTCCTTCCATAAGACCAGTGATAAAATCCTCAGCCAGGAACAACTATGGTGATGCTTTCATCTCGGTCATGGTCCAGACCCTCTGCCCTTGTTATCCGGCTGTCCTCTTCTCTGGTGGACCCTCCTAAGGTATAGACTAGCCTTTTCTATTCTAAATCCTGATGTGACATGTGCAGAGGACTGTCTTTTTGTAAAAGTCCCCCAAAATACAATCCTAAAAATATGAGAAATTTCTTCAATTACAGAGTTTTCGTTAAAAAAAAAGATTTTATTTATTTATTTTTAGAGAGGGAAGGGAGGGAGAAAGAGAGAGAGAAACATCAATGTGTGGTTGCTGGGGGCCGTGGCCTGCAACCCAGGCATGTGCCCTGACTGGGAATCGAACCTGCAATGCTTTGGTTCGCAGCCCGTGCTCAATCCACTGAGCTATGCCAGCCAGGGCTATTATAGAGTTTTCTTATTTGTCACTTTTTACATTTGGAGAAATTCTGAAAACACAAAAATATAGTGACTGAGATAGCAAGCTGCTCGTGGCTGTTTCCAGTCTCTTTCAACAGGAAATCAATAGAGATGTAAAGTTCAGTTGAGCTTCTCCAGTTCCATTTCATCTCCCGCCCCCACCATCTCCTCATTATCATGACACTGGGCTGTACATTTTCAGTTCTTACTTAAAATATGTTTACATTTACATCTGGTGCCTTTATTCTTTCTTATACTGTTTGAGTAGAGAAACATTTTAATTTTTAAATGTGGATATCCAATCGTTCCTGTGTTTATTTATCCTTCCTCCACTGATTTATAATGTTACATTTTTTAAAATAAAGTTTTCTGCTTATGTTGTGTCTCCTGAATTATCTTCACCATTCCATCGGCTCTTTTTGCTTGTTTTTTCCTGGCCATTAGCACACTGTTTCAACGAATACAGCTTTATAATGAGCACTGAGTCATAGTAAGGCACTTCCTCCAAACTTGTTCTTTGTCTTGGTTATTCTTAGATCTTTTCTCTTCCATATGAATTTTAGGTCAGCTCACCAAATTCCATGGCAAACAAAAAAAAACTCATTGATGTTTTGTCTTGAAATTAACTTATTTATAATTTAATTTAGGAATTTTATATCATTATGATATAGCTTTTTTTTAATCTATGAACATAACATCTCTCCACTTTCAGGTTTTATGTTTAGTATTTTATGTTTAATACATATAAAATATCTGGTATAAAATATTTTAATGCTTCATAATTTTCTCCATTAAGATTTTAAATTTTTTTAAATGTATTGATTGATTTGAAAGAGAGAAAAGAGGGAAACAACAAATTGTTGTTCCAGTTACTTATTATTAATTCATTGGTTGACTATTGCATGTGTCCTGACCTGGGATTGAACCTGCAACCTTGGCATATTCGGACAGCGCCCTAACCAATTGAGCTAAACAGCCAAAGCCTCCATTAAGATCTTTAACAGACTCCAGCCATCTTTCAGCTTTTGCCAGTAGTAAGAATCATATTGTGTTTAATGTTTACTATATAATTTTTGGAA
Organism: Phyllostomus hastatus; assembly: GCF_019186645.2. Classification (NCBI taxonomy): domain Eukaryota; kingdom Metazoa; phylum Chordata; class Mammalia; order Chiroptera; family Phyllostomidae; genus Phyllostomus; species Phyllostomus hastatus. Next base: position 26,266,646 of record NW_025333709.1, on the reverse strand, counting down.
TAATATAGGCTAATCCTTATTGAGTACTTATTTGGCCAGACACTGTTTCAAGGACTTTGCTTGTTAACTAGTTCAATCCTCCTAACAACTCTGAGAGATAAGTAATATTATTAGCTCCCATGTTATAGGTGAGAAAACTGCAACACAGGGAAACTAAGTATCTTAACACAGGTCGCACATCTCCTAGGGGGCAGAGCTTGAATTTGAGCCCAGTATCCATATATAGTTATATACAGAAATTAGATTAGATTAGAAAAAGTCTGGCATCCTGGCGTTAGCTGCTACAGCACAGGATATGGTGTCCTGGCATTAGGTCTGATTAGAAGAGAATTGGGATGTCCTGGCATTAGGTGGTGAGGCCACAGGGTGCCTGGTAGACAAGTCTGGAGTGGGGTTGGGTATTTAAAGTAAGTGCGGCTATCAGGGGGGCAAACAAGAGGTCCTTTTCCTGCCCAATGTTCTGTGAGGAAATCCAGTTTGATTTGCTCTTTCTGTGTTATGGGTTAAAATTATAAAGACATGTTAAAATTTTGAAAATAAAATTATCAAATGTGAAGTGATACATAGGTAAATACTGGTTTAACAAGTTGTGTGGGTCTAGCACATTAAAGCATTTTGTAGCTGCCTGCCTATCTAGCAAGAACTGGAGTATTTTAAAAATGACTTTTGAAAAGGGCAAAACATTCTTAAATTCCATAGACTCAGGGAAAGGGCACATCTCATATTAAATACGCCAATGCAGATCTTTACGGGTGTCATACAGACTGCTACCATGAACAATGACCAGTGGGGGTGGGGGACCGTCTTTATGAGGCAAAAGGTAGTTATGGTTAACTCTGCCTTGAGTGAGAGCTGTACTCGGTCTGCCCATCTTTTAAAGGTGATGTCTCCAAAATAAACATGTATAGCTTATTGTTGTCTGTTTCATAATTTTGCTCAGAGAGGGCCATCTGATTTTTTTCCTGTTTCATTTACCTGGTTCTACTCATTTGTAAATATAAAAACATTATCTTCTCATCACAAAACCCTGGGGTGCTTCTTTATGTTCTTTTCCACCTGGCCCTCCTGGTTCTGAGTACGCCAGACTCCTCAGTCATCATTAGGAGCTGCCGCAGCTCAGGAGCTCCTGCCAGGACAAATCTAAGGGCTGCGATCAAATTGCCCAGCAAGGCTCTGCAAAACTTAATTAAGAACCACCTCAAGTCTCCACCTCAAAAATGAACCATTGCTAGGAAGTCACGCCATCTCACTTTCTTTTCATTCCTTGCAGCCTCTCATTTTTCAGTCATTTGTATAAATGTACCTGCCCTCTCATGGAGTTATTCTCTAAAACGTTAAGGTGATTCAAAAGGTAAAATAAAAGTAAGTACTCAGAATAGGCAGTTTTGTAGCATATCTTTAGTGATTCTTAATTATTATTTTATGAGCAATCAAGTTGGAGAAACACTGGTGTGGGGACAAGGAGTCCTAGCCACCGGACAGTGTGGGCGGGTGACCAGGAGCACCAGTTCCGAGGTCACACAGCCCTAAGCCTGCATCTCAGGCCTTGTACTTCCAGATGCATGAAGTTGGGCAAGTACAGAAATCCTCTAAACGTATGTACAAGTATGCCTATCTTAGGAGTTCATTGTAGGGATTACCAACAACATTCATGACGCCTGCTCAGTATACAGTATTCACTATTACAGTGGAACCTCAGGTCTCAAACTTAATTTGTTCCGGAAAGCTGTACAAGAAGCGATTTTTTAAAAAGCCAAATCATTTTTTCCCACTAGAAGTACTGTATCAAGGGTAGTCAGGTCGAGAACTGAAAATTGTTCAACAACTGAGACATTTTTTCCATGAACAACTTGGTGGAGAATCAAATTGTTTGAGAACCGAGGTGTGACTATCTCATCATAAACACCTTCACGGCGCTGTCTGAAGGCACGACTAAGTTATGTCTCTGTATATGAAACCAATGAACACTCAGTGTCCAATGCAGTCCATAAAATAAAGCAAGAAGGTAGGTAACATTTTATAGCAAGATTTTTGTATGAATAGTTGAATTAAATGGAAAATAACTCTTCTATGACTGAACATATTTAGCATTGTTCTGAATGCTTTACATATATTAAATCACAGAATCCAATTTGATCCTCACAAAAATTCTATAAGGTAGAGTCTGTCATTACAGTCACTTTACAAATGAGGAAATGGAGGCACGAGAGGTCAAGTGCAGTGCCCAAGGTCACAGAGTGGGAAAGTGGTAGAGTCAGAATTAAAATACAGACAATCCACCTCGGAGTCTGCATGCTTAACCACTAGGCTATACAAATTTTGATGTTTAAGGCAGAAGTTTCAGCCCTCTAGAAAAATACACTCACATGAAATATCTCATTTTCCAAGGGATCAGAAAAATGTAACTTACTATCCTTATTTCCACTACCTGCTCCGTAATTATCTCTTCTGTGTGCATTAAAAGCACCCAACTGATTCCGTAGACAAGCTGGAATCCTGAAAAGTGGGGTGGCTGTTCCCTGTAAAATAGGAGGAAGAAATATATGCAAGAAGAGCTAGTGAGAAATGCACACAGTGGGAAAATTCATTGAGTTCCCCAGCTTCTCGTTTTGTGAGTACAAGGGCATTCCAGGATAACAGAACAAACCTTTATCCTCCGGCAGCTACAGCATCTCTGCTATGTCTGAGTCAGATGCTCAGACAGTGGAATGTACTATGAGGAAATAAGAGAATGGAACTCAAGGGGAACAGGCTGCGTTGCTCCAAGTTGCACTCCAAACGCCTGAGCATGCCGCCTGGATGCCTACGTCCCAACAGGAGGAAGTAGGTCCCTTGACCTTGCTTGACAGATTTTACGGAATACCAGTCAGGGCTTTCAAAACATCTCAGAGTTCAAAGCAAGAGAGTTCAGGATCCAAAGCTTCTACAAAAAGAGACAGTCTTTTGGACAGAAAGCTGCAAGACAGATCCGTTTTACCCTTAACTTGTTCAAGCTCTGTGTTTGAACAGCTGCCAATTTTTTCAATTTCTTCAAGGTGACCAGCCCAAATAACTCACTCACTGTTTCAGCACTCTCAATGGTCTGTTTCCCTTCTGGGACACACTACGCTGTGATGAGGAAAAAAAACAAGAACCAATCTCCCTATTTACTTCCTAATGTCAGAAAACAATCTAATATGAAATTGAGAAATGTAAGATTCACTTTTCCTCTTATTGTACAGGATGAAATATTTGCCGGACCAGGTTTATGGCAGAACGAAAACTTCAATAAGCACGCTCCTCCTCTCATTACCTCTCAGTGAAAATGGCATCTTATTTCTCACGCATGTATTCCTGAACATTCTATAATACATTATGGGAACAGATACTGAAAAGGACATGCCTATTATCTACTCTATAAATGTTTCAACTATCTAATCTATAGAGAAAAACTAGGAGCAACAAAATTTCTCATAGGTCAGAGTAAAATGTTTCCTTTCACTATCACTTTTCATTTATGACAATGTAAAGCAATTTTCTACAATGAGAAAAATTTCCCCAGCTTTACAACCAGCTTATCTGCAAAGAACTGCTAAAAGTGAAAGCATCTTGAGCTTTTACTAGACATACAATAATATTAAAGAATAAATATTAATTTTAGTTGTAATAATAGTGTTTTGTTAAGCTTAGTGACTCTTTTCACATAGGAACTAAGCTGCCTGCATAGCAAAAGTATGTAAGGCCTACAGTACACACTGGCTTCAGTGCCTTTTCTAACAATGGTATCAGGTAAATTACTCAGCAAAAAAAACCTTCCTTAAGTGTCATAAATTGGGAAAAAAGAACACTCTCATATTCTCCACTTTTAATATTTCCTTTCAGTAACCAAAAAAACCATCCATGAAGTACATTTCAGGTAGTCTTTATGTCCATGTTCTGGGAATTGAAGAGACGGGGAAGTAAGTAACAAGAATTGTGGGTCCTTTCCCCACTGCTACGGCCAGTGTGGACAGGTCTAGACCAGAGAGAGGAAGCGTGGGTACCGGTGGCAGAGCTGAAGTAGGCAAGTGGAAGATTAAGCAATAACTCTGGGGAGAAATCAGAAAAAGAAACAACAAAACTTCTTTTCCAAATGTACAAAGTAGAACTATACTGTATAACAATTTTAAATGTACAGTAAAAGTAGTGTCCCCATACTACTGCTAATCACCTACAAAAGGGAAGTCTGGCAATCACCACCTTAACCAAGTGATCAAAGTTAACATCCATAGTAATGGGGCACCCACGTCTTGTCACTCCTGGTAGGAAGCACTGGCGGGGAGCACAAGGTCACTTCTGCAGCATTACGTCCAAACTCGACCAACAGATATTCTGCAAAACAACTGGCTTGTACTCTTCAGAGATGTCAATGCCATGACCTACAAAGCAAGACTGAAGGACTGGTCCAGATTAAAGGCCACTAAAGGGATGTGACGACTGACTGCCACACACGACATGGAGCACCATACTGGGATAAATGATAAAATCCGAATAAGGTCTGCAGATGAGACACTGGTATCATTTTGATATTAAAGTCTTGAACCTAATTACTGTGTCGTGCTTGTCGTAATAAAATACACATGGAAGGATTTAAGAGCAAGGGGTATCGTGCCAGCAACTCACTCAAATGGCTTAGGAAAAAACATTAAAGAGAAAAGGAGAGAATGATAAAGCAAATAAAGTAGATTGCTCTAACTTCTCTGTAAATCTGAAATATGTCAAAGTTTTTTTTAAAAAATCATGGGGATTTGGTATATTCCCAACCTTAAGGTCCCATCTCTATTCTCAATGTATTTAAGAGAATTTGATCTACTACAAAAATATTTCATTCTTGTGGTTCCAAATTAAATTGACAAGGCTGAAAAATATTAATTCATATCAAAGATTTTATATTGAAATCTATCCGTATTAGAAAGTTTAAGAAAGAGTAGGACTTATTTGTATAGGTTAAATTTATCCTATTATAATGATTAAAGTACTTGGAAGTCTCTTTCAAATGACTAAAAAACTTTAAAATTTTTATCAACTTCAGAAGTGTAGTTTAAAATGTTTAAGGGTGTTTCAGTTTATGAGCAGACTCCAACATTAATCAGCTACCTCCTTAAAAGGAATTCTTAAAATCTGCTAGATTTTTTAACCAGAATAAAATAAACTTCAATGCTTAGGAAAGAAATAAGTTTTTAACATATAAATTTAATAAACTGAATATTAATTTTTAAAAATAAAGTTTACTTTGGATAATCTTTTCAGGCACCAAAAGTCATCCACAAGAACACAGGAAACCCCCTTCAACAAGACGGCCCCGTGGCTTCCTAACAAACAGGTGCAGTCCTTCCCTGCACAGTGCAGTCTGTGTGCAGCTGAGACACCCATGCTCCCAAAATGCTATTACACAAAAATTTCTAATTCTTTTCACCCCTCTTCTGATTTAAGTAGAGAAAAATTGCAATAGAACATTTTACTATGTTTTTAGTTTATCCATTGCTTTGTGAGTCTTATTCACCTTTAAGATTCTATTTGCTTTAACCAGGAAGTCACCTTAAATAACTAAGTTACTAACTCATTAAATTAATTTCCCCCTGTATTTTCTACTGTGCTCAACTCAATATCATAGTCAATAAGCATTCAATAAGTGCTTTGCTAAACCCCAGCAGACTAAAACCTGTTTCATCAAGCCTGCTTCTTAGATGAAGAAAAATCTTTTCCTTTTTTCTTATAAATATTTTAAAAACACCTGGCTGGTGTAGCTCAGTGGATTGAGTGCGGGCTTCGAACTAAAGCATTGCAGGTTCAATTCCCAGTCAGGGCACATGCATGGGTTGTGGGCCAGGCCCCAGTGGGGGCCACATGAGAGGCAACCAAACGTTGATGTTTCTCTCTCTTTCTCCCTTCCTTTCCCTCTCAAAAAATAAATAAATAAAATATTAAAAATATATATTTTAAAAACACAATTTGAATGATACATACTTTCACTGAGTATGTTCATGAAGAACCCCAGCACTTTAATCACATAACCTTGAGAAGAATTTCTGAGATGCATGGGAAAGTGTGGCCAAGAATGCTGGCTGCCTGCCTACCCTCAAATCCATTCTCTCCTTCCTCATGGGTATCAGGATCCCAAATTTTATGTAGGTACATTGCCAGCTGAATCAAAAACTAAATTTATCAGCCACCCTTTCAGCCAATAAGATAGGAGCATAACTTTTACGTGAGACTTCAGGAAGAGGGGCTTAAAGAGATCTCATTCAGCATGCTGGGGTCCCATTCTACCCTTGTTCCTTCTCCCGTCTTCCAGTGTGGATCCTGTGGCTGATATACCAGAAGCCAGTGAGGGGTATGAGCTGACCTTGAGGAGGGAAGTCACATGTTAGCAGGGCAGAGCAGAAAGGGAAGACCTGGGAGCTCTCATGATAGTTTGGAACAGACCTTCAGCCTGCTTCTACGGGACAGAGAAGAAACATCCACCTTGTTCAAACCACTGTTACTCTGCCGTGATCCACTCTGTGCGATTGAACCTTATTCTAAATAACATAAAGAGGCGTATTTGTTTTACTGTTTCAATGGATATTACCAATGTGCATTTTTGTAACAAGTCTCTTGAAACCAGTAAAAAGAATTCTGTATGAAACTTGCACATCCAACAGTTATGCCATTTGACATAGAAATGAGAAATTGCTGTTATTTGACTGTACAAAGCATTGAGGAAAATGCCTCTTGTACCTAAAGTCATTTAATTTTATGTTACTAAGTATAAAAACACACTGAGTGCAACAAATAATAATAGATAAAATTTATATAGTACCTAGCAGTAAATTCTCATGTGCTCCTATAAAATGGCATTCCTATAAACTGGGCATTATAATTATTCCCCACTTCACAGATGCACAGAAAAGTGAAGTCAGTTGACCAGTGTGGTACCACTAGTCAGCGGTAGAACCTGGATCTGAATCCAGCTGTTTGATCACAAAGCCTGCACGGTAACCCGTTACGCTAATGAGAGTGTCAGGGAGGTTTATATGACATTCTCAAGGTCAAGACACTAGAACGGGCTAGGATTGAGACAATCTTCTGATTCCAGTTTTTTCATTTAATCAAAATTAATACCAATGAGGTTTTAAATTAATCATACATATTTTCAGACTGTTAAAAGCTCTACTATCATGAAAAGATAAAACCTTTTCAAGAACTGTGTGCTCAAATGTAACATAAATTTAGTATCTTCCAAAGGAACAAAGGTTATCTCCCTTCTCTGAATGTAGAATTTCCATTTCAGTAAGAAATTGATCCAACATCTAAAAAATGTGAATATGACTGTATCTATATCTATACTTATACCTATAATTACACAAAGATTATCTTTTTTTTCCAGGTAAACAGACTACTGCCTTTTATTCTCCGGAGTTTCATAAGTGTTACTCAAATTGTCTCATATGACATTCAAGCTTACTTTTATTAAAAAAAATCACCATTTCCTCTGTTAATTACACAGATCTTTGCCATCTCCAACTTGGTCTCTTTACTTCTCATTCATGCTCCTTATTCAGTTACCACCCCAGAATCTTTTTAAAACACAACATATCCTGCAACTCCCTTTCACATTGTGCATTCACTCCATCACCGCTGCTGCTTTGCAAGTCCCCTCAATTTGGTTCCCATGTACTTATTCAAATTCGTTTCTCAGAATTTCCCAACCTACACAACTCCCTTTGCCTCCTATTCTGTCATTTTAGATCAAAGACAAGTCAGAAGCCAACAGGAGCCAAAACTAGTAATAAGATGAGACCAATGGGCACTGGAAACTCTGAGGGGCTATGCAGGCACCAGATTATAGCTGTTTCAATTTCAGGGTACATGGCTTCTGAAAGCAGGGGAGGTAAGACGGAGTCAGAAAAGCAAGGATCCAGGGACAGGAGGAAAGCGTTCCTATGTTTGGCAGGCTGAGGTCAGCTTTTAGGAATTCAGGCCAATTAAAAAAACAGACCCCCCCAGGAAAACCAAGCAGGGCAGAGCAGCTGGCACTTGAAGTACGCGATAGGCAAGCAGATCTACACGAAAGCTCCAAGCCTCCACTCCCGCCCTTGGCCTGAGGTCACTTCGCTCTCACCACCGATGTCTCCAGCTCCATACACCTTGAACCTGTCATCAGTTTCCTTTCTTTACATTTTTTTCTGTACAGTGCTTTCCCCTTGGCTTCGTTTTGTGGGGGCAAATACTAAAATGTAATTGAGATTAAGTATTGATACTCTTTCTCCATTTCATAGATTTGGTCAGAGTTCGAAGTTGGAAAGAATCTACAGTGATAAATGATTCCTCTTTGCAGCGTATCTTGTTTCTGAGCATTTTGGGGAGAAAATTTCCAATAAATCTGCTGAACACTGCAGTGAATTACAAACCTGAGCAGGGGATACATCATCCGAGAGGCCCAAACACAACCGGTAAGTATTTCATATGCGAAAGCTGTGGCTTATTTCAGTCGATCAGGAAACCACCTTATTGAAGTCTGGCCTTTATCTAAATTAAAAGTCATGGGATTACAAAGTAATAATGTTTATGTATCTTATTGCTGCCATACTAAATTTTTAATAAAAATTCTGGGGCTTTTGGTCTCTTTCAATGCTTTTTATCTATTATTGTCACCTTTCCTCCCTGAAATAGCCCTTCATATGACACGGCAAGGCAATAAAAGTCAGATTTACTTGGAAGCTGCTTTTCATTTATAATATTGGCTTTCTGGTCAACACCAAAGAAATATGTTAAATGAAATTTCTTGTCTTCAATGGTTCTCCTTTCTACATAACAAACATTACACTCTTTCCAAGATAAGAGCCAAAACATCCACTAGAAACAAAATGTTAATGTACATTCCCAGATATATAACAAAGACACATATAAGCAAGTTGGCAGAGTTGTAGATATAAATGTGAAAGCCAAGAAATACGTTGAAGTACCATTAATATCTACAGCTGTAGACTATCTTTTGTTTAGAGTATAATGTACTGATGTGATTTTATGTTTATTTACTTATATAATTGTTTGACGAATACCATAAGTGAGTGCTCTATGGGACCAGAATCTTTGCTTTGGCTAACCACTCAATCGCCATTACTCAGCTCGATATCTAGAATACAGTGGGCACTCGATAAATTGTGATGAATGTATATCAAAAAAGCAACTGTAGTTACACATCACAGACCTCTGAGGGGAAAGAGGAAACATTTGGAAGTGATGGGTGTGTTTACTATCTTCAGAATGGTGATGGTATTGTAGGTACATACTTATGTCCGAACTTACCAGATTCTAACACTTTAAACATAGGAAGTTTATTGTATGTCTATTATACTTCAATAAACCTGCTTTTTAAAATAGCAGAATTCATGGGAACACTACACTAAAATGTACCCGTGAATTTCATTAAGTATTTTACAATATTGTATAGAGGACCATCATTACTAGAATATTGTTTGTTCACTTTTGAAAAAGAAAGGGTACTTCCCATTAAGCGTTAATTTTCACTTGTTGGCTCTGGTAGAAAGAAAAATTTTAAACTAAAAACCATACCTTATCATTGGTTTTAAATAAAAAATTTGAATTCAGTATCTCAACATTCAAGGATTGTTTCTCCTTGACTATTCATTTGACTTTTTGAATAAAACATTCAATAAATGTTTTCCAAAAAGATTGTGTAAGAATTGAAATGTTACTTAAAATATGCTGGAGGGTATTTAAACATTTTTAAGAGTTTTTTTATATAATAGAAATCCATGTTTCAAAAGTGTAGTTTCGTTTAAACAGTAGCAAACAATTTTCAATTATAGTGAAGAAAAATTCATTGCACTTTTTTGTTTTTGGAGATTTCTAGCATATGATGATGATAAACTTTAAAGACATTGTAACTTTGAATTAAAACCTTGTTAAGGCACTTAAAAAGAGATCAATAAAACAGTCATGGGAAATCAATCACAGGCATGAGGAAAATAATGGTGATTTTTATCATGCTGATTTTTATCATTATAAGTAAAAATATGTACCTGAATTATTTACACAATAATGGGTTTAGAAGTTTGGGTTAAAATCAGTTTGTTTTTAAAATTTGACCACTTTACTTTGGCCGAAGACAAGACGTTTTTCTCACCTCAAGTACTTCATAGCATATAGACCCTAAATTGTTTTATGTAAACAATTCTGGCAAAGTAACATATTCCTGTATACATGCTTATGAAGGGCGCAAACTTATCACCTCTTCAAATAGAATGCTGCCTATTTTCCTACTCATTTCCAGTCCTCATCCTCAGGGAACAAGATCATTTATAGCATGCACATTTTTCAGCTCACTCATTCAACAAATACTTATTGATCCTATACTATATAACAGACACTGTTCTGAAAGTAGACAAATTGTAGTAAGACAAATAGACCTAGGCATATTTATCACAAACAGGTAAACAAACAAATAAGAAAATTCAGATAGAGATAAGCACTATGAGAAAAACAGAATAAGGCAATCCGGCATTGGCTGGCATTGGGGGATGCAGGGCAACATTAGCTGGGGGGGGGGGGGGGCTAGAATAATCTGAGCCCATGACCCAATGAGGCGGTAGAAGGAGAGGAGTCTGAGAGGCAGTCAAGGACAAGACCATAAAGGGTTTGGGTTTCATTCCAAGAGCTATGGAAAGCCACTAAAGAGTCTTAAGACATGACATAAACTGATTATTTTTGTTTTAAAATAATTACTATGGCTCCTGTAAGATGAACGGCTGACAAAAATAAAAGCATGGAGATTAGTTAGGAGGCTACTACAGGTGAGCAGTGACAGTGGCTTGTACAAGAGGCGTAGAGGTGGCCCTGATGTGTGTTGCTTAGTTGGCTGGGCGTCATCCCACAAAGCAAAGCCGAAAGGTTGCCAGTTCGATTCCTGGTCAGGGCACATGCCTGGGTTGCAGGTTTGGTCCCTCGTTGAGGTGCCTATGAGAAGCAACCAATTGATGTTTCTCTCCATCTCTTTCTCCCCCTCCCCTGTCTCTAAAAAGTAAACAAATAAATTTTTTTAAAACAAAAGAGGGGTAGAGGTGGAGATGTAGAGACTTAACACATATTTTGGAAACAGAGTCAAAAGAACTTGCTGGTGTCTTAAGAGGGGAACACTTGTAAGGAATGGTGACAGAAAGGAAGCAATCCAGGTGGGAAACCTTGGGGGAAGGGCCTCACAAGTCTAATAATAAATCTCCCACCCACTAATCCATCAAATCAACGTAACACCAACTGTGCACCAAAGGTAATACGTTTCTTTTCTCACCAGATAGCATTGCGACTTGATAGAATTTTATGTTGTAGCTTCATCTCAATTTTAAATGAAAAATGTAATTATTCAAAATTTTAGATTAATATATCTAATTACTTTGTGCTTCTGCAAAAAGAATTTAAACCATAGTGGCCAGCACTGTTCAGCATCTGTATTTTATAGTCGTGTGGGAACCAACTTTCCCCGCCTCGGGCTCAGCCAGAAGCAGGGTTCTCAGGCCTGTCTCCATACCCTCAGCCACAGGTTTCCAAAGGACTTCAGTCTGCATTATATGAGTTAGTGAATTCGTGAGCATGCTTCTCTCACCTACTTGGCTATGGATTCCAACCAAAGGGGACCAATTCTTAATTCTTGGTGGCCCCAAACAACAACCAACTCAGGCCATTACTAGGTGAAAACCCAGCAAGATAGGAACATCCCTAACATCTTTTTACTTTATAGACTTCATAATTTTGTGCCTGACACCTCTGGAGATAATTTTAATAGCTTTAACATGCAGTTCATACAACATACAATTCACCCATGCAAAGTGTACAGATTAGCAATGAAAACCTATGTTGCAGTCAAATTGGTCTCCTTGCCCCCTCCAACAATGTGCTTTTTCAGCATTGCATTTACATTAAATATTTGTTAAACAATTATTGAGTACTTACTATATGCCAAGCATTCCCCTCTGGAAAGTTGGCTCACTTCTACAGCCTAACCCCTAGTTCAAGACCTGGCTCGACTATGTAGGTCACCCCTGTTCTTGAACTCTTCCCTTCTCTTGATGTCTATAGTTGTTGGTTCTTATCCATTTGGCATTAAGCATCAGCCATCTAGTTACATTGCTGGTTGACTTTCGCATGTGCTCAAAGTGTCTTTGTATAACATAGCACTCTGGCTCAATACCTCATACATACTATGCATTCAGTGTAAATTGTGTAGAGGGCAATAAAACCTGGTCCTTGGAGTAGCTGCCCTTGAATAATCCTCTTCTTTCTTAGTCCATCAGCATGGAGTCATCAGACCTGCAAGTTTTAAAGGATCTTGCTGACACCTGAATTGTACTACAGATTCTGTGACAAGCTCATGTTGCTAGAACCCGAGTTCCCTGCCAGGGGCTGGTACACTGTGCTTCTTACAACAATGGAAGAGGAGACCTGAGAGGACTTGGAAATCAGACAGATGCTGATCAGCGCTATACTGAACATCAGTCAGGTTTCTGAACCAATAAAAATGTGTGTGATCCCTAGCAGTCAGAAATGAGTGGTTTTCAGAAATGAGTTGGCTGGGACACTCTTACCAGTATGGATATGGTGATAGAATTACTCTGGGGAAAGATACACAGTAAACTAGAGACTGTATCATGCAGTGTTCTCTGTATGAAAGACTGCTGTCATTTCCTGCAGGAATGACACACGTTGTCACCTTTGCTGATGGACTATCAATGGGACACACACACACACACACACACACACACACACACACACAAAGGCACATATACAGTGACGTGCTCTACAGAAAACAGGGATAGTCTCTGGAACTCCCTTAAAATGACTACTATTTGTAAAGAAGCAGTCCCGAACTTCAGTAGAGGGCTCACGAGGAATTACAGAGGCGACGGCTCATGAAGAAAGCACTGCCACACTGCTGTGCACCGCCTTTGAACACACACCAGCTCCAGCTTTCTGTACATTACACCTGAGATACTCATCAGGAACACCCTGTGTCTTCTCTGCTCTCTACTCACTGAATTTTAAAGCTGATTTTTTTTATTACTTCTTGTATTCCTTTTAATTTTGTTTCAAATTCATGTCCATGGAGCCAGAGGAAGCCTGCTTTATTTACAAAGGGAGGTTCCGCACAGGGAAGGAATGAAAATAGCCAGTCACCATGGTCCTTACAAAGCTGTGTGCTCATTTCTTACTTTCAGAAGAACATACTTGTAAATCGTGACCATCAGTCGCTGAAACAAGCACATTCAGCTGGAGTCCTGCTCTGCCCTGTGATGTTTCCTCAACTGGAAGTGCATTTTTTTTTTTTGGTTCTAATCCCAGACTCTGAATCACAGTCAAGTAGGGTGGGTTTTTCATAAATATGCACTGGGCTGCCTGACTCAGTATTAATGTAGGGCAGGGCTCTGATTAGCAAACACTACCTGCAGGCGGCAGAGGAAATACCACAGATGGAGATAAAATGCTATTAGCAGATTTTACTTTATTTTTTTTTCTTGAGGCTTGGGAATAATTACTTAGCTCTGAGGTGAAATGTTTCCAGATCTCTCCCTTCAAAAATATGAAAGCAGTTTCACGTAAAAGACCTCCATATAAAGCCCTCTTACATCCGGTGCTGGAGAAAGAGCACAAGATGAGGAAGATTGCCTCTAATTTAATATATTCCTTTCTCATCATTTAAGCGGTTCACCAGAATCTATTTAGTAACATACATTCTAACTTAAGAGATGACCTGGCTGGCTTAGCTCAGTGGATTGAGTGCGGGCTGCGAACCAAAGTGTCGCAGGTTTGATTCCCAGTTAGGGCACATGCCTGGGTTGCAGGCCATGACCCCCAGTAACCGCACATTGACGTTTCTCTCTCTCTCTCTTTCTCCCTCCCTTCCCGCTCTAAAAAATAAATAAATAAAATCTTAAAAAAGATATAATTGACACATTTAAAAAAAGAGATGAAATCAATAATAAAATATAAAATAACGTACTTCTTATAGCTTGTATACAAAATAAAAGGTAACGAGGTTACAATGATCTTTGGGATATGGGGAAAATCAAAATTGAATACATTTGTAAATTCTATACAAGGGTCGCTCTCCTCTTTTCAGTTAAAACTACAGCACCCAACTTCCTGCAGGTTTCACTAAGTGCAAAAACCCAAAACAAAAACTCCTTTTTGCACCACCTGGCCCAGTAGTTGATTTTACTGCAATGCCAGAACTTTGTCAGGCTTCAGAGCACGCACTAGGCAGATGTACCAGACCCACTGGCAGGCCAGCCCAAGACGCACACAAGTACCAAAGGCAGGAGACCCGCGGCCGGGCACTTGGCCTCGGAGCCTGTTGCTTGTGGGCCAGGCCAGAGAGCAAGTAGGACTCTGGCCGACAGGGCTGCTGACGGTGCAAGGAACCCAGAATTGCACTCTGGGTGGGGAACTCGCGGTCCCTTTCCACTATAGGGGCTAGAACTTACGCTTGGCATTCCAGCCCTTTTCGCCCCTCGCATGCCCACTCAGACCCAACCCTACTCTGCAGAGTACAGCCGATTTTATTGTTTTTAAAAGCCAGAGGGTACGGGAGGGGCTATTCAAGGATGCTGGAACCAGGGCACCCATTCTCCTCTGGTCAAGGATTGAGAGAGTCAGAACGCCGTTAAGGAAGGACGGGATGAGCTGAAGCCCGGGACAGAGCGACAACCGGGCGAGAAGGAGGCTGAAAGCTGAAAACCGTCCCCCCGCAGGGATGGTATGGTCCGAATGGGGGCGGGGCGAAGGAGGTGCACCCGGCTGCCTCCCAGCCCCTTTCCAGCGCTGCTAGCCGGCGCCGGCGCGGAAGCGAATGAACACGCGCCCCGGCGACCCCTCCCTGGCGCCGGAGCCCCAGCTCCGCCCCTCGCCGAGCCGCCCCCTCCGAGTCTGCGGGGAGAGCTCGCCCAGCTCTGCGGACGCTGCCACCTTCGTTGGCTCTTCCTCCTGTCGCCCGCCTGCGGGGGCTGCGCCCCGCGGCCTTGCTGCCCTGGGTGGGCGGCCGGGTTCGCGCCGCAGCTAAGCGCTCGGTGCGGCGCAGCCAGGTCTCCCGCCTGCGCGGAGTAGTGACAGGTGCAGAGTCTGGACTGAAGATCCACCTGCAGCCTTCGCCGCGATGTCCACCATGCGGAGGACCGTGTCGGAGATCCGCTCCCGTGCGGAAGGTGAGTGGCCACCGCAGCGGGGAATTGAGTACAAAGCGCAGGGGGAGCGGCTCTGGGCCAGCCCGGGGTCTGGTGTGTGTGCGTGAGTGCGCGCGCTCTCCTGCGGGGGGTGGGGGGGCGGGGGGAGAGAGGTCTGTCCGACCTCTTGCCCCAGGCTGTCGCCCCTAGCGGACCTTTCTTTCTGCGGCACCTCCAGTGCACTCGCAGACCCCTTCCCAGCTCCAGAGACCCAAAGGTTGCTTCACACCGCAGCGCGATCGTTGGGTCGCTGTCAACCAGCATTTTTGCCCAACCCACCTCCCTCCCACTAGCGCACGAACCTCCGCGTCCCCATTCGGCGTCCCCACCCTAGTGAACAGATTCCCAGCCCGCCGCCCACCTTTTGCACCCCACACATCACGACTCCCCGAGAAGCAGGTTTGTTTTCCCAGGCTGCAGGATCCTTTGATCTACAGCCCCTTGCTTCCCAGAGCGCGAGGGACCTTAATTGAGGTTGGGTGCTCAGCGAGTACTGTACGTTATGGTCTCTGCAATTCTGCCTCCTGCAGCGGAGTCTCACCCAGCTCCTTAAGAGGTTTCGTTTTTGTTTTTCCTTTTTGCTGAAACCCGCATTGTGGCTAGCTGAGCTGACTTTTTAGCAAGGTGGAAGCTCTTTTCTTTGCTCCACCCAGGGCCAGCTGTTGAATGAATACACTTGTCAGCCAGGAGCAACAGATGCCCAAGGGCACGTGAGTTTTGGAGGCCAAGACACTCTCCATCTTGTCTAAGGAGCCCTCAGCATCCTGCCTAGCATGTGGCAGTTACTCCGTAAATATTCCTTGGTTTTCCTCATGGCAAAGCCAAGATTATACTTATCTCAAGTTTTGTTTTCTTTTGTTTTTCTCTCCCATAAACCCATACTTGGATCTGGCAAAGGGTGGAATAATATGTTTTTGAGAACTGGTCTATATTGCCATCATCACCGATTCCCACCCTCACCCACACCCCACCCTTTAATGTGGGGCAGGGGGTAAAGTGGTTTCAGGGAAATAAATAAATAAATTAATTAATTAATTAAGTTAGGAGAATAGGATTCAGGGGTTTGAGACTAGCCATTGTATTATTTTTTCTCCTCACACTCCCCCTGTTAAAAGAGGGGGGCTCTGTGCTCTAATATCTACATGCTTTGGAAATACTAATTGAAACTGCTCTGGGGAGAAGGCCACACAAGAGTCAAAATTGACCTGTGCCCTGCATAGGAATTTAGTACGTATTATTTGTAATGTAGTGAAAACACATACAGGGCATTTTAGTTTTAGATGCACAGTGGAATGGATGATAGTGTGATAAAAATGTACAAAGTAAAAATATATTCATTCTTTTTTCATATACTTCTGAGTGAAATGAGTGAATTTTCCTAATCACCGTTTGAGTGAGCCATACAGGTAATGAAAAATATAGTGGTGACAGTTGGGATTGTTCTTACAAATAGTAACAACTGATGAATCATATATTGTGGGAAATAAGGCTGAGAGAAAAGAGCAGAAAACAATGCCAAACCTGTGGATTTTATTACTAGTGAAGGGCTACAGTATTGTTTTTAATTCACGTATGTATTCTGCACAGCATTTTCATAAAGATTACCTTATAGGACCTTACAACACTCCTGGAGGCTGGTGAAGGTGATCTTATCTGACAGTTGAGGAAACTGTGGCCCAGGTGGTTTAGGTACCTGCCCAAGGTCAAGTAGCTAGTGCAGTGACCCATTTGGATGAAGAGCTCTGGGAAAACAAGGACCACTTCTTACTTAATCTCTGTGCCTTCTGTGCATCCAGCACAGTGTCAGGGGCACAGTGGCACTTGGTGAATGATCTTTCCCTGCCATATTGGTTGGTTTCTGTTTATTATGTGCTCAGCCTTTTGCTCCAGTCTGTGGTGAGGACAACATAAATAATGACTCTGTGGGCTGGCGATGTGGCTCATTGCCTGCTCTGCCCACACTTTTGTTTCCTGAGGAACAGTCTCCTGATGGCTCCCACTGACTAAAGAGCCTTGTTCCCTGCCGAAACCCCTTGGCCTGAGATGATTGGAGCAGGGTGGGCTTCCGGCCCAAGGTAGACGATCCGTAGGTGGTTCAGACACTTGTAACCTTGTGGTTTGTCTCAAAAACATTCTTTGTGGTGATTATCTCTCATATGAGATGAGTTAAGTTTAGAGACTTAGAGTGAAAACTGAAGCAGAAAAGGACAGAGGTGTACAGGCTGGGACAGAAGAGAGTGGCCAGCTATAATAGGTATGCAAATGCTGCAGATGAGGAAGCAGAAACTGTGAGTAAACAGAAAGACAGGAGAGAGAAAGCCCTGGATGGAGAGAGTGGGGCAGAGAGACACAGGTGTCAAGAGGGTGGCCAGCCCCTGGAGCCTCCCTCGCACCCTCCCTGAGTTTTCTAGTCTTAGTTCCCAAATAACACTAGGACTGGCTCCTTTTTCCTTGAAGTAACTCAAACGGGTTTCTGTTCTCTGCATCCAGATTGGCCAGATGCATGACTGTCCGGTGCAACTTATTTTACAACCAAATTGGGGAGAAAAGACTTACCTGAAATAAGGAATAAACAGTCCACAAGGGGATGTTATTCATTGAATATTGTGCTTGCTGTGGGTGACAGGTCCTGCAGAAAGTCAGGGCATAAGAGCGTGAGGCCTGCTGAGAGCACACTTCACTGAGGAGTGCCTTGAGATGAGTGTTCACGCAGTGCTTCTCAAACTTTAAGGTGCACAGGAATCACTGGAGATCTGGTTAGATCAGTGGGTATGCTGTGAGGCTGGAGTTGCTGCATTTCTGACAAGCTCACAGGTGATACTAATGCTGGCCTACAGATCACGGTTTGAGTAGCAAGGTTCTAAAGGACATTGCCATCTTTTTTAATGGTCAGGATGATGTTTAAGATAGAATAACCCATTGAAAAAATAGTGAAAGGGAGTATGGCGTTTTTTAGAGTTCTTAGGGGAGCTGGCCAAGAGCAGGGGGAAACTTGGAAGGAGCAGGATGTACATTTGGATAGGTGAGGCACTGCTGGATTACAGAGCAGTTTGGATGCCAAAATGAGTCATTTGGATATAGCATCGACTCTTTGAAGAGGATCTTAGAGCTTGTCTGATCCACTTTCTCATTCAAGCATGATGCCAGTGTATAATATCTCTATTTGGGCCAGTTAGGAGCCAAATCATTACAGGGAAGTGACCCCCCACCCCCAAAAGAAGTGTTTTTAGAAAGATTAAGTCTGGAAGTATGTTAGATGGTTTGGAGAGAATGACAGTATAAGTAGATTCTATTGTTTTAAAAAAATCCAAAAATGATGAAGTCCAGGATTAGCATTGGAATGGAACAGTGAGAATGGGAAGGGAGAACATCAGAGATATTTCTGAGAAAATCTTTAGCTCATTCAACAATTATCTACTGAACCCTTACCAGGGCAGCTCCAGTAAGTAGAGTGCAAAAAGCCTGGCCCTGGAGGTGCTTAGGAGAGAGGCAAAGGAAACACAATACAGTATAGAACCTATGTGGTAAGGGCCGTGGGAAATACAAAGAGCAGGTAAGATGCTTCAGCTTGGTGGATGGGTTGCAGCTTTATGTAGGCTGATTAGGCTAGCCCTCATTGGTAAGCTGGAGGAGGGGAAGGAGTTAACCTGGAGGAGACCTGGGGGAAGGGTGTTCCAGCCAAGAGGAACAGACTCAGCAAAGGCCTCCAGGCAACACAGAGTCAGGAATGTTAAAGGAACTGTGAGAGGGAGAGTGGTGGGACATGAGGTCACAAAGGCCACATCATGGGACACCAAGATACAGTGAATATAAGGGCAGGAGACAAATGAATTAAAATAACAGGAGATTCTCAAGCAAGCTCCCAGGTATCTCATTAGAAAGGAGATTCTCAAGCAAGCTCCCAGGTATCTCATTAGAACTTCAATTTCCAGGGCTAGGTCAGGAAGATCCTGTTTGGTAGATTTTTTTCTTTTTTTTTGTTTTAGGAACCCTACAGTCTTAAACCTGATTGATTGAGAAAATCTATTTAAAGATAAGGAAATTGAGGAGGGTCAAAACAATAAAAGAAATAAATTCAAATTTTAAAGTACTTGGGGGACATCCAAATGGACATATTTGAAGCTACTTAGAGATTTGGAGGTTTGATATGGAGGGAAAAAAATCAAACAGAAATCTTGAGTTCAGAGATGATAGTTGAAACCCTGACAGATAAATTGGCCAGGAAGCAAGACCAGGTAAAGCAGAGGGCTAAGAATTTGAGATCTCTTCACTTCCACCCCAGCTAAATCAAATCGGTCTCTGAACACAGCACTGGGAATGCTTGAAACAGGGACTGAAACCGTAGTGGTTTACACAAAGTGGTTGTTCTCACTCCTCTACAACTAGCGTGGACGTAAGCAGTCCGGGCCAGGTGTGCCCACCACATGAAGTTGGGAAAGACACGGCCTCCTGATGGCTTTCCGCTTCACCATCCTGAGTTCGTAACTTCCTGCAGTCTGAGGGCTGGGGTTCCAGGCGTGAAAAAATGGGAGAGTGAGAGACCACACACACAGTACTGCACAAAGACTGAGTGAGGGCTTGTTTCTCATCGGCTCCAGTATGTAAGGAAAGCGGGAAAGTGGAGTTTTCTCGCTGGACACACTACTCGGTGTTTTATTACAAAAGGCAAAGGGAAGGATGGTTACTGGTGGGCAGCTCACAGGCACAGCTGCTGTCAGACACTCAGACTGCCAGAGGCTTTGGCTGGAATCCAAGAAGTGTTCAGGAGCTCATAATTTACAAAGTAATAAGCATCAAACTGTTCAAAACTAAGGAAATACACCCCAAACACAGACCTGTTCAATATTTGTTTTCTTCGGATGAATATTATAATGCTAAGTTATTATAACAGGCACTCATTTGATTATGTAAAACATGGGCTAAGTAATAAATGCAGGAGTTCTTTTAGGGATCATTCTCTAATCTGGTCTGTATAAATGGCAACTTTTCAATGTTTTTAATTATGTAGAATATTATGTTTCATTTACCTAAAAGATAAAAAAGTGGCATTAAAGTAATTTCTGCAAGAATTGCTAAACAGAAAATTTTAGGAGGCTGTTTCATTTACTTAGGTAAAAAATGACTAAGATTCTTTGTTTCTTTAACAATCATGGATTATGCACCTGCTGCATGCCAGCTCATTGGGTCGTAGGACAGAAAGGTGTGGTGGGTGAAGAAGGTCCCATGGAGTTGGGTTACAGATTTACAACAGACCTGGCGCTGTGAGGGAGAAAAGGTGTGTGTGTGTCATGATGCTCCATGTAATCGATATTTGAGAATCCCCAACACATGTCATTTTGCTTTGTGTAATTCTCAAGATATTAAATGTGAGAGAACTCCGTTATTTTAGGTTTTCTAATCTGTAGTACATCATTCATTTGTTCAGATCTCGTTTCAAAAGCCGAGACTTGAATCATGCGCCTACCTGAAAGCGAAAGGAAAGTGTGTGTAAATCTACTTTTGGAATGACTGAAATGTTGGCTCTGTGAGTTTCTATTCACATAGTTTCATTATTATCATTCAGGCAACAGTTTCATTCTTCACTCCTCAGTGGCGCTCACATTTTTCAGTGCTCTTATCCTCTGCATAGCAAGTTCCCCAAGGGCAGGGGTTTTTGTTTTCTGTAGCGATCTGTTGCTCTCCTGGAGGACACTGCCTAGCACACAGTGGGCACTCAGATATTGGTTCAACGAATGAATCCTTTGAATCTGGAGAGGAGATGACCTAGAGACACCATATGATCACTGCTTGATATCCTCCTGTAGGAACCTGAGCACTGCAAAGGGAGGGTTTTTCTGTGGCCTGGTGCTCTGCTCTTACAGCTTTCCCCACACATAGTCACCTTCAGTGTTTGTCAAATGCATGGATAACTCAGTGTGTTTAATGGGAGAACCTAACTTTGTCCTCTTGATTGTAGAAGGAATACCAGCTCACTGGAGAAACACTACAAAAAAGTGTCAAGACAGCAAAAATCACCCCCAAGTCTGCCACCCAAACATGATCAATGATGGCATTTTAATAAATATGCTTCTAACTGTTTTCCAGGAGAGGAGAAATATATTATTTGTTTAAAAAATGAGATCATTTTTTACATTATTTTTAATATTTTTCCCTCTTACTATTTCATGGATGTGTTTCCCTATCACATAGATTTGTGTGTCCTCCATAATAAGGATGGGATTTTAACATTAGTTTTTCTAGTTTCATTGAGATATAATTGATATATAATAATAATGTAGTTTCAGATGTGCAACATAATAATGATATCCTATATGTAAGTATTGCAAAATGACTAGCACAGTAAGTTTAGTTACTATCCACTACTTTACATAGTTTCAAAATATTTTTCCTTGTGATGAGCACTTTTACGATCTACTCTCTCGGCAACTTTCAAATATACAATACTCTATTGTTAACTGTAGTCACCATGCTGTACATCAGTACATTCCCAGAACTTATTTACCTTGTAACCAGAACTGTGTATCTTCTGACCACCGTCACAGGTGGGAATGGAGTTTGGTCTCAGTGCCTAGAGCAGTGTCCAGCTTTTGGAAGGACCTCAATAACTCTTTGTTAAATGCACAGATCATTAATTTGATGGCAGCTTAGTGTTTTTATGCTCATGTATTTGATGTAATAGTTTACTAAGAAATCCTCTAATGTAGGCATATAAGTCATTTCAATTTTTATTTTTAAGCAAACCACTCTTGAAGAAGCAACTTTAAACTGCTGTGTGTACTTTTCTGATTATTTCTTTGTAAAAAGCCTTGAGGGATTGCTGGGTCAAAAGTATATCTTTTTAATGACTGTTGATTTCTATTTCAAAGTTACTAGAAAGATAATTACCAGTGCCTATTTCCCTACCCCTTCTCTAGTACAGGATAGTCTTTTTTATCCTTGTGAATATACAATGTAAACAACAATGGAATGTTTAAGTTCACATTGCTTTGCTTATTAGGTTGAATACAATTCAGTAGTTTAGTGATTTTTTTTCTGACTTGTTTATTCAAGATCCTTTATGAAGTTTTTTTGTATTGAATTTTAAGAGTTCACATGTTGAAGACAATAATTTTTCTCTATAGTGTATCTTTTTATAGTGTTTTCTCATGTATGTGAATTAATTTTTATAAAGTATAATCTTTTTTCTTAAAGTTTTCCTTTGTCATATTTCTCATTTCAAGGTAATGATTATTCATTACTTATGTTTTTCTTCTTTTACTTTCAGGTTCAGTAATTAAACAGTTAATCTGTAATTTCTGTGGGGTTTATTTTTTTGTTATATGTGAGATAGGAATCTTCTTTTATTTTTTTCTCAAATTATTATCCACTTGACATGATAACCATATATTTAACAATCATTCTTTCAATACTGACTTGGGCACTTCTTTTATATACAAAATTTACAGACATAATTCGTCATTTCTGGAGTTAGTCTCTCTTTTTCCCTCTTTTTCTGCCCCTCCTTCCCCCATATCCCAGTTTTGGTCTGTCTCTTGGACCCTAGTATCAAATTCCTTTGTTGCAGATAATAAACTGTGTCCTCATAGTGGTCCTACTCTAACTGCTCTTCCCCGCATTTTTTTCAGCTCTAGTTCTGTTTACTGTTTTCACTTGAACCAGTGTAAGTCAAATTAAAAAATGTATTGGGCTATTTATTGGGATTGCATTAAGTTTATACATTTGCACTGAGAGAATTGACGTCTTTCGTATATTGAGTCACTTAAGCTTAGTTTTTCTATCTATTTCTTGGTAAGTCTTTCATGTGCTGGGGAGAAGGTTCTTAAAAATTAATCCTGGGCACTTTATGATTTGTTCCTAGATGACCTGTGTTTTATGAAGGTGCTGTGAATGTGATCTTCTCTAAAAGTATGTGTTCTTGTTCGTGACTGTTAGTGCCTGTAAGGTGGAAGCTGTTGATTCAGTCTGAATTCCTTCATTTTAAATAGTTTGTCGGTTAATGTTCATCACCATAGATTTAAAAATGACATCATACCATAAGGCAGAATGTGTTTAAACAAGGTTTTCAGTTCATCAGACTTGACCAGGTATATGTTGGTTATAATATTAATTTAGCAAGATTGGCTCATTTTTTCCCTGCTGAAATATTGTGGACTGTGGTTCCAACTCACTACGTGTAAGGTATCACGTAGTAGCCTCTACACATTAGCCAAAATACTGCTGTGTTTTATGCTTTCTGCTAGGGCCAGAAGTCAGAACTCAGACCAGCCAGGAAAGAACTAACAGATCCGTGGAATCTGCTTAGATCGAACTGGCACACACATCTCGGATCAGCACTAAGGGAAATAAGATGTCAGCCACAAATGCTAGACATGTGTGTAGCTTTGAATATTCTGATAGCCACATTTAAAAACATGAAACAAGCCGATCAAGTTAATTTTAGTAATATTAACTGGATCTATCCAAAACGCTTCTTCATCGTGTCATTTATATAAAAATTAATGTGAGATGGTTTGCATGTGCTCTTTCTGCTGATTTTTCCGAGTGTGCTGTGTTTCATATCTGCATTGCATCTCGACTTGGACTAGTCCCACTTCACGTGCTCAGGTGCCACACGCGGCTGCATCCATGTTGGGGTCTACTAGAGTTCTCAGAATCTAAAATCGTGTAATTCCCATCATGTCTCATTAAAAACGCATCTGTGGATATGCTCACTGAAACAGAAATTTAAGCTTCTGACTTCCTACCTTACGACAGAAGGCCGTCACCATTGTCCTCGTCACACCTCACACACTGCGTTACTGCTTAGATGTGGTGCTTTGACACGGCCTGTGGGGCATTTTAGAAGTTTATGTAAGTATATCATGTTGTCTTTTGAAGCCTGTTGTTTCCTCCACATTTAATAACAACAACAAGAAATCCCATTTTAAATACATTTGCTAAGCAAGAATCATCTGCTTTACCTTCCTGTTCATTTTCATTACATGTTAGCGTGAAATGTGTATATGTAGATAGTAACTTTGAGTAGCATGCTTTGATATACAATGTTGCCATTGCTGTGTTCATCTAAAGGGACTGTAGAACTTGGCTTCTTGGGTCATTTACACAGCTAACCAGGCAAATGAAAGTGTGTTTTAATCTGAGCCTCTGTTCATTATTTCGTGTGAGCCACCTCTGAAGAGGACTGATCTTGGACCATCTGGGGCTGCGCTTAGTGAGATCGGAGTAGTCATGGGACAGTCTAAGCAGAGACTGTTACAGAGAAGACCAAAGCCAGCGTAGGCTCCAGAGCAACACTTCGTTTGCCAGACCTACTTAGCATACACGATTTGCTTTCATGAGTAAAGCAAACAGGTACTGGTATCCAGGGCTTAATCAGAGAGATGGATTGTTCTGACCCCCATCCAGAATAGTTGAGCTTCTGTAATTGGCTCAGGTCTCTGTGGCTAACTCTGGTCCCAGAGTGAAGCCAACTTGGTGTAAAAGATCTCTCGTTCTAGAGTCTGCAGCCCATCTCTTCCCCTCCTGTTACAGAACACAGGCCAGGGGGGTACTATATACTATTACTGAAAGGACCCCCCCACCAGGTTCACTTGTCCACCGCCAGAGGAGAGGCATCTCTCAATGCCAGAGATTTATGAAAAGGAAAGGAATGTTTATTTAAAGTTATACAGACTTAAAGTAGTGACCTAATGTCTTCATTAAAATATCAAAGTCCTTTAGGATACCCACATATGCACACAGTCCTTCCTTCTCCCCCTGCCCTAATTTGGGGTACCGTATCACAGGAAAAGAAGTAGATTCAGGCTCCCAACACCATCAGCTGTGTCGTCAAACAGGATCAAGCCGTGTGGTTCTCTTCTGCAAAGCTGTGGGGGTCTCCACCCTGGCCAGAGCTGCGTGGTTCTCCTTAGCAAAGCTATGAGGGGGTCCCCACTCTGCCAAAGCCATGTGGTTCTCCCTTTAATGGCTGCCCTGTCTGGGTTTAAATCCTTGCGCCAGTCCTCCTCTGCAGCCCCATTGCTGACTCCTCCCACAATCGGCTACACTTGCCAGCGCTCTCATATCTTTCCAGCTTTACTGGGCCGCCATAGTGAGTCTGGGCAGGTGTGATCCCATGACATGGAGCCAGTCATCTCCAAGCTTTCACGTAGGCGCTGTAGCTAGGGGGAGTTGCCTCCCAGTTACTTCTTAGGTGGAAGTCACTCCCTTCTCCCTGGCTCAAAGCTGGATGATGGCCACAGCTGTTTAGCTTATCTGTGAAACCAGTTAAAGGTTATAGATGTGTTAAATGACTATGCCAGAGGTTAGCTGCAGCTCTGCATGTTTCTGCTCCATGTGTCCCTTCCCCCAACTCACATCCTGTGGGGGAAGAGGTGAGGACATCCTAATATTTCCTGGACACCTTGAGCTCTGGACCCCATTCCAAATCCCTATTTGGGGCCCCCCTCTTGGCTGCACCCTGTTACAGTCCTGCTCTCACCCCATGGAGCTTTAGCCCTGCCCCAGTCCTGAAAACCTGAGAAGTCAGAGACATTTAAGGGGCTCTGGTTTAGCTCTGTAAGAATGTGTCATGAATCACCCTGTCAGCATCTCTTTGACCCTGAGTGCCTGTCACAGCAACTCCTAGAGCCCAGGACTCTGAGCTCTGCCTTGCTCTGGGAGAGGAGACCCTGGTCCCTGGCCCTAGCTCAGATGCACAAGCTCTGCACTTGTGAGTAGTTCTGATGTCACCCCAGGGCAGCCAAGGGTTCTGAATGTCATCTGCTGTGCTTTCCCCACTGTGAGTCTTGGCCATCTCATCTGGACAAACGCGTTTCCCCGTGTTGGAGATCTCTGGGTCTGAGTGTGCCTGTTGTCGGAGGCCATTGTTTCTAGGTCTCCTGCTCTGCTGCTGCATTGTTATCCTAATGGCTGTGCCTGGCTGACCCCTTCCAGTCAGTCTCCTCCCAGTTCTCTCAGTCTGTATTTTTTCTTTTCAAACTCATGTTCTACCTCTGACCAAAACAACGAAACCAATCTCTCTCTATATATTTTACCCAGATTTGGGGGTTTTATTTATTTTATTTTTAGAAAGATAGGAAAGAGAGGGAGATAAACACCAATGTATAGTTGCCTTTTACCTGCCCCCAGCTGGGGACCTGGCCCTCAACCCAGGCACGTGCCCTGACCGGGAATCAAACTGGTGATTCTTTGGTTTACAGGCCCTTGTTCAATCCACCAAACTATAGACCAGCCAGAGCTATATTTTTCCCCAGATTTGATGTGCTGCTCTATAACCTTAAGCTTAGGTTGGGTTCAGTACACCGTCAGTGGCAGGATAGTTGTAATAAATGCCCTCAGGTGGATTTACTCAACTTTTATAACTTTGTTTTCACAGAGAAATGATATGAGGAAAAAGACTGTCAGCCATCTTTGATGCAAAGTGTGTTCCATGAGGACAGGGCAGTGGGAGGCTGGTGTAATGTGGGTTATTTTGTAGCCATGTTTATCCCTCAGTGGTGCTCCACCCTGGGGTCACAGTAAATCAGATAAGGAGCTTCAGGCAGTACCCAGACCTGACCCATCCCAGACCAGTGTAATCTGTCAGGCACATGGTCACTGGGCCAATGGGCCAAGCACTGGCATTTTATCTCCCAGGTAACTCTGATGAACAGCAGTGTTAAAAAACACCGGTGCAGACCCTTGCTTTTACTTGCTTGCAGAGAGAAGGAATGGATTGCATATAAAGCCTTGTAGGCTGCCAGCCAAAGAACCAAGAACACATGGATATTTTTGGTAGAACTTTTGTCTGTTGCCCAGTTACTTTGATGAGTCTTGTTATGCTCATATTTTTCTTAGTTTCCCTTCTCAGAAATTGTAAAATTCATGTGCAAATACTTGATTATTAGATTTTGAAGACATTCTTGAAAATTCTGAATCAAACATTCAATTCAATACCATAAAAAAAAGAGTAAGCACATTTAGCTTGTTTTTAGCTGGTACTGTGTCTACTCTGGGAGCATGAATAATATGAGCGTTTTCACAGTGTCATCACTAGTTTTCTGCTAACTTGCTCATTTAGTCTGTTGTAGTAATTAATCTCTTATTCACCCTGTACTTGAAGCCCACATGTGGAGTCATTTGCATCTGGAAGAAAGATTTTAGCAACTTCCAAAAAAGTCTGTAACAACTTTATTTTCAAGAGGTTTATCTTCTCTAGTTTACAATTACTGATTTATTCCATCATGATATTAAATAGTCTTTAAATGTGTAGAAATGGAAAATTTACCACAGTCCCAATTTACATGCCTTCCCTAGCTACTGAGATGTAGTCACTTTTAAAAAATTGTTTGTTTATTGTTTTTTTTAGAAAGAGAGTAATTGATTTATTGTTTTACTTATTTATGCCTTCATTGGTTGATTCTTGTATGTGCCCTGACTAGGGATCAAACTCATAACCTTGGCATATCAGAACAATGCCTTAACCAACTGAGCTACCCAGCCAGGGATTTGAGAGGAAGTCATTTTTGAGACTCTTAACCAGTGTGGTTCTCCAGGGCTGCATGGATGGGTGCTGGGCGTCTGGCTTCAGGATGCAGTGAGGATTAGAAAGGAAGCTCCACCGTGCCTTAGATGGAGTGCATTGTGTTCAACCATTGTCTTTCTTTCTAAATTTGAGAGTTCTCTTCTATCCCTACTGTTTCTGCATTTAGATTTTTGCTATTTTAGGTGATAACGTGACTTGCACTCTACAGATAGAAATCTTTTTAAAAAGCTAAAATCTGACAGAGGACGGGAGGGAAAGTTCTGACTCAGCCCAACTTACCCCCTACCCATGGCCACTTATTCTTATCTTTTCATTTGAAGTTCAGTGAAAGAGTCAGTAACACACAACACATGTTGGCCTTTTGTTGACTTCCAAGTAATTACAATTAGCAAAGAAGAAAAAAAGCTCTTAATTTCCCTAGGTGCCAAGTTGAAGGTCCCTTGATCTTAAGTGACTTTCCCTGTGGACTCTTTCCTTCTGGCTGGTGAACTGTGCTATGTGCGTTAATTTTACCTAAGTCTGAATACCAGAGTCTTCAGTCCGAATGGATGGTTTCTTAGTGTCAGACATCCTTCTGTGCTTTCAGCTAGAATTGCCCTTTTTTTTTTCCTTAAAATTCCTTTGGTGCAAACTAGAATCACCGTCTTTACTGGTTATACTTCTTGTGCTTTTAGTCCGTGAGGTGCCCATCTGTTTGACACGGTAACCACTTAAGAGAAGTCAAGTGCTTTTGTTCTGTGAGACAACAGAACCTGAGACTATGACTCACTCAGGGCTGTCTCCACTCTTCTCAACTTCTTAAGGTCGTGTCCTAAATAACTGACTTGAGAGAAAATGAAATGAGGTACTTGGGGCTCTCAATAGGCCTGGTGTGATATCTGACTTCTGGCTCTTCCCAGCGGTGTGGCCTCGGGTGGGTCACATAACCCCTTTGAGACTCCTGTCTTCCTTTGGCAAAATGGTAGTAATACACACAAGTGAATCACATGCCTGTTGGGTAGAGAGTAGACAAAGCCTAGCTGCACATTGCAATCTCCTGAGGATTCCTGGGTCCCACAGCCAGAGACTGTGATTTCATCCTGGGCATTGGGGTTGAAACAAGGGGAGATGATAGTGGCTTAGACTACTAAGAATCAGTGGCAGAGATAAGAAGTGTCAGATTCAGGATATAGCTTGAATACATATCTGTCTAACAGATTTGTTGATGAGTAAGATGCGGAGTGTTAAAGGGAAGGCGGAGTTCAAAATGCCTCAAGTTTTGGGCCCTGAGCCCAGAATGTTGGCACCTTAGAAACGAGTGTGAAGATTCACACGTGCCAAAATATGTGTGTTTGTGCACATTTCTTTTGTGGGGTTTTTTTTTGTTTTTTTTTAAAGAAAGACTATTGCATTTATCCTAAAATCAGGATTTCCATCCTCTGTTTTCTCTATCTTCTTTTCTCCAAATAGTCTTTGGAACTTTAGTAAGCATCTCCGTTAGTGTCTTACCTGTTCCGCACTGCTGTGGATTTTAGACATCTAGGAACTGTGTAATTCTAGAGACAGGACTTTTTGCTCCGTAATCAGAAATGAGGATAGCCTTTCATGTCATCTTCATGTTCTTTTGGTTTTCGAGGTGCTCCACACTGCAGGAATGTTCTTCAGAGTGAGAAATGAAATGAAAGCTATAAAGTGGGTGCTAAGCAAATGTTCCTGGAATGTGCATCTGGGTAGTGTTTGGGATAAGATCATGCTGTTCAAATTGTGGAAGCTAAGCCTTTAGCAGGCTGGTTGTGAAGTCTCGTGGCATTTCCCCCTTACCGTGCATAGCAGGCCCATTGCACTTCGCTCAACAACGGTCCCAGGTGCCCGCACACTGCCACACCGATTTCATGGTTCTCAGTAGTGGCCATATCACCTGGAGGCAACAGTGTTTTGCACTCTTTCTGCACTAAGTGTTTTCTACCCAGGATTTTAGAAGGTTCTTGAAATATCTGTCCGATCTCTCCTCTCATTGTTCTTGTCCTACCTGTGAATTGGGTAAAACTAATGGCAGTTTCACACACATGTAGGTGTCATTGCTTTCATGTCACCGAGCACTGTGCTGCATTGCCTCTTTTTAAGTTTTTGCAGCCCACCAGCTGCCATTCACACATCCTAACTTACTCTGTTCAGTGGAGGTTTGTCTTCTTTTTCAGCCACATTCTGACACACTGAAGGGTGCCAGCCGTGTCTTGCTTTTGTGCAGGTGACTCCGAAATCTTGGAGCCCGCCCTGTCCAAGCAGTCTTGGTGGGTTCGTTAATACTGCCCATGGTGCTGAGGGCAGAGCAGCCTCCCCGGGCTGCCCCCGCTGTCAGGGTTAGGTTGGGAGCTGGGGGAGTTCTCCACTGCACCTTGATGGATTTCCTACTTTTCTAGCCTTGTTCAGTGGACTTGTTGGATATTTTACGTGCCATCAATGGCAGATGAGTGTGTCACTCCTCTTCTTATCTGGGGTAGTGCCTGGTTCTGTGGAATAGAGGCTGTCTCATTTGTGAGCAGTTTATATTGCTGTGCGTGCTACCCCGACTTCTCCGTCAAAGCCAGAATTAGCTGGTAGGCTTTAGGTGTTTTTGATGGTTGAGGCTTTGTTTAAAAATAAAGGTGAATAATTTTTTTCCCTCTTGCAAAATAACAATGGTGATAAACAGCAGGTGCCTGTCAAACTCCACTGACTCATTCTGAGAATAATGCAGCAGCAAAGTGATATTATTTGGGTATTTCTGCTTCTTTTAATAAAATGGCATGAGTGTGTTGAACCAGTCCTGTCTGTCCCTTTTTTTATGTTGCAAAGTGCATAAATAGCTCTGAACATGAAAGTTGTAATAACTCAGATGACTTGTGTGGCTGTGTTGGTATGTTTTAAGGGCTGGCTTATTCAGAGCTATACTTCAGTTACAGCGTCCTATGAATGCATTGCTACTGGACTCAGTGGGGTTAATTACCCTAAACGTATTTTTATCAACTAATTCAATACTGCTTTTTTCCTTCCACTGCACAAAGTGATTAAAACTCGCTGGTGCGTTGGCACTGCACTCTGGTGTTGTTCTCTGATTACCTCATAATTGTCTTCTTTTAAAAAATCTTTTTAAAACAGGACACCATGGAATTCTAGAGCTGGAGGGAACGTAGAGACCAGCTAGTGCAGCGAGCCCCTGATACAGCCTGCCGGCCGGGGCTGACCCAGCCCCTGCCGCATGCCTCTCAGGTCTGAGACTCACACCCCCTTGTACAATAGCCCGCTTCATTCTCAGACAATTCTAATTCTTCACAAGTTCTTTCTTGCTATAGAAAGCAGTGAAAGCAATAAAACTATTTATATTCTACATGTCTTGCTGGGTTGTATTGTATTTGCACAGTTGATTTTTCTGAGGCCTTAGTATTGGAACTCCAGCTTATTCAACCTTTTAAAACCTCCCTGAATTCTGATTCTTTTCATGTAATCTGTATGTATATTAATCCTGCCACCTCTGTGCTTGTCCTGTTACTGGAACCCAGGCTGTCTGGCTCCAGAGCCCTCACGAGGTTATGTGTGGAACCATCCGGGAGATCCTCCTGGAGCGGGGCAGAGCCTCTTGGGACTCAGGCCCTGGGGCCTCTGGCTCGGCCCAGTGTCGTTGCCCTGTTTGTTCCTCTGGGCACCCACCCCATTCTCCACTTCATACCTTCAGCTCTCGCGTGGCTTCAAGGAGCCGTGACTCCCTCCTGCCACACTCTCCAGGACAGTTTCTGCTCAGTGCCAAGTCCGCCTCCCTATGTCTCTGGATCTCAAGTCCACATTCCCAGAAGGAAATCTGATTAGCCTTGCTGGTCAGGTGCCCCCTGTTGACCCCACCAGCCGGGGCGGGGAAGTAGGCCAAGAGCCAGTTGGGGGGCGAGATGGGGGGGCAGCAAGAGCCCAGGATGTCCCAGGGTCAGCTGCTTCAGAAGGGCTTGCAGGCAGAGGCAGTGTCCGTTTGAGTTCCTCTGGGGGGTTTGTCCTGTAGTTGTAAATCCACGTCGTTACATAATCATAGAATCGTGTCTCGGTTGTATAAGAACGGGGCCTACCTGAAAGCGTTGTTGAAATCCAAAGTGTGAAGGATTTGGTCAATAACATTATTGTTCCCACTTAATTGATATAAAGAACTTTTTAAAGGGAAAAATTCCCCTTTCATCTCTGACTCTACATCCTGTGTGTGACGAGCACCACTTTTCAAACATTGAAGTCCTACTCAATGGTAACTGAATTCTCAATATCAAAGGGGATGGTTTCTTTCAACTTGTGAATTGATTCTTTTCAAAATTTTCACATAAATCTTTTAGAAGCTGTAGAACGCATTTATATAAATCTGGGAACCCTGAAAGCCCATGAGTAGCCACCATGTTCATAAACAGTGATTTAAAATGTGCAGGATCGATTATCTCCCCTCGTTAGAACACAGGGGCCTTACTTTCTCATCTTCAGCCTTAGGAGCCACCTTTATTCGCCGTGGTACTTCTATTAGCGACAGTTAGTGTCACCGTCCTGCAGGTTCTGACAGTTTTATAGATTTAAAATTTTTATCTAATGCTATAAGATATGAATTCATTTAGAGCACTGGGCACTGCCTTTTCTTTTTTCTCTTTTAAATAGTCCCCTAACATCCTAACATTCTTCCAACTAGTAATGTTGGTTCTAACCTTTCCAGTCTTAAGGTGATGATCCTTGATAGAGAATGAGGTGAAGTCAAAGAAGTAGGAGTTGAGACGTTCTGCTTTCTATTTTATCATCTGTTAACATCACACCCTCTAATGCAGACAGCAGACCCGTGCCGTCGATGCCTGGCGTTCCAAATGGAAGGGAGAAAACATTTTGGTAATCTAACATTTTAAAAAAACAACATCTGTCCTCCCTTCTCAGATGTCTGTGCATCTGTTATTATTCGCTGCTGAACGTGTGAGCCACTTTCCAACCTTTCCCGTGGTCGTTTTTGATCTTCCACTTGTTCCTTGACTTCTGTGCAGCAGCGGGGTCCTCTTAGACGATGCTTCCCTTCTCCCCTCTGTCAGGACCTTTCCTAACGGATCAGCACGTTGCTGTAACTGGTCTTCCAAACGTCTGCCCTTCTCGGGTCTTGATAACTTGTCATGTGCCCTCTGGAAGGCCAGAAGGCATGTGTGGCTTAGCCTGGTCTTTCCCTCTTTGGCTGTCAAAGGCCCTTTCACACAGTTACATCTTCTGGGAGAATCATTACAGCTTTTTCCCTTTTGCATCGATCAGAATCCAGGACACAGCAGCGATTCCTCATCTTGTTTCCTGAATGAATGTGATGCCAAGACAGGTTAACGATGCTTTTAGCCCACTGAGACTCCTAGGAGATGCCTGGTAGTTGAAACTCCTCATCACTAGTGCAGTCTGTTTCTGGGCCAATTTTTAATTCTATGCGGGGAACAAACCATTTATTTCTTCTATCTGACCAAGTGATCTGTGGGATATTCCCAAGGCAATATCATAAGTTTCCTTTCGTCTTTCATTGTTCTTCTTCCTTTTCCTGTTAAGCGTGACTGGGCATTACTAAATGTTTTCATCACTATTTTCAGCAACTCCACATGCCCAAGATGATTACTTCTCTGAGTTCTTTTTCTGGCTGGTGGCCAAGGAAACTGGAGTGCTCACTGTGTGAGAGGTGCACCACCAGGCGTGCCGTAGCCTTCCCTGGAACTCTTCTCAAGGTGACCTTGCCCATCAGTGTCAGGGATGCTCTTTTCAGTGTCTCCCACTTTGAGGTCGCAGTGCCGCTGTAGGAGCTTGCTGCAGTTCAGCCTGAGTTCAGGAAGTGTTACGTCATTATCTTTTCCTGTTTCAGGCAGAAATGCTGGTGCTGTGTTTTCACACGTGTTTATTTTTACATCGGTTCCCACGAAGACACTTAAAGAAAAATATTACTTACCATGTATGGTAGTGACAGGTCCTGGTAGGGAACTATGTTAATGGGTATCAGGAGGATAGGGACAAGACTATAAAGTTCTGGGAATTGTTGGATATCTGATATTAAAACAAAAAATCGAGGAAACATTTATTGCATGCAAGGGACTTCCCTGAAGTGTTAAGTTTCTTGTCCATGTTGGAGTAACATACATGATACTTACATGTTCCCTTATGTCTGCCCTGTCCTCAGTATATAAGTTAGGTACATCTGTAACATCTATTGTTATTCTCAGTTGCTATATACATAAGAAGATCAAAAGATTAATGTTGGAGTGGTAAAAGACTGCTATATGTATTCAAAACTTTTGCAGGTGATTCTTTGAGGAACAATGGTCAAGGAGGGTGCTTTGACATCTAAGTGACATCTGACAAGGCCGTGAGGGTCGGAGGGGGCTGTGGCTGGAAAACTGCAGTGAGGTGAAATAGGGCCAGTAGAGGTGAAGTAGTTACCGGGAGAGGTCAGGTCAAGCTTCATTGCAGAGTGAATGAATGCATCCCTCTGTCAGTGTTAGAGCTGGGCTGCACTTGATCAATTTCCAAACATTGCCCTGACTCTGGTACCCACCCGCTGGCTCTCTAACCATGACTGGTTCTTCATATGAGAGGCAAAATTTCCTCATCTTCATTATTTTTAGAATAATTATGTATTTTTTAAAAAAGTGAACCCTTGCCCTGGCTGGCATAGCTCAGTGGATTGAGCACGGGCTGCAAACCAAAGTGTCGCAGGTTTGATTCCCAGCCAGGGTACATGCCTGGGTTGCAGGCCATAACCCCCAGCAACCGCACATTGATGTTTCTCTCTCTCTCTCTATCTCCCTCCCTCCCCTCTCTAAAAATAAATAAATAAAAATCTTGAAAAAAAAAGTGAACCCTTTTGTAAGAGGAAAAACAACCAATTTTGAAGGAGATAACCATTGTTTTACCTCATCAGGGTAAGTGGATATTCTTTATTATCACATCGGTTATAACTCAGATGCTGTAACTTAGATTTGTCACAGTTGCATGAGCAAGAGGGGAAAAGAGAGGCAGCTAGAGATAGGGAAAGCTGTTTGGCTGTTGTGCAACTGTAGTTATCCCAGAACATGCTGCGCTCAGGGCTGGGTTGGGGCAGCTGTTCACATCAAAGGAGATCTGAGCTACAAGTAGGGCCTCTGAGGGAAAGCTCCAGGCAGCCTGGTGACTTGGGGTGGGGGAGGGGGGCAGAGTAACTGTGGTTCTTGTCATCACTCCATGCAGAGTAGAAAAGACAGCTAGTGACTGGGGTACAGAGAACAGGATTCAGCGCCTAGAAGAAGACTGGCCTGGTCCAGGTACAGTGTCACTGCCCAGCTGCATTGGATGGGCATTTGGACAGGGTTTGGCTTCCAGCCGAGGACTGGAATGCCTCCACTGAAATTCTGTATTATAGAAGCTGAATGGCCTTTAAGCAAATGGGGTAGTTCCCAGAATCAAATGAAAAGCTTTACAGGAAGGTCAACAATGAACCAAGGCAACTTGACTAATGGGCAGGTACTTCAGGTTGCCACAGAATCAGTCTTAATCTGTGCTCACCTTTTTTTTTTTTAAAGATTTCATTTATTTTCAGAGAGAGAGGAGAGGGAGGAAGAAAGAGAGGGAGAGATACTTCAATGTGTGGTTGCAATCTGGCGTGCCCCCTGCTGGGGACCTGGCCTGCAACCCAGGCATGTGTCCTGACTGGGAATTGAACTGGCAACTCTTTGGTTCCCAGGCCAGCACTCAATCTGCTGAGCCACACCAACCAGGGCTATGCTCAGCCTTTTCATATGTCCAGACTGAACATTGTGATTAGCCTACCATGGACCATCTGCCCACCTTTGAGTCAAAAAGGGGAATTGTATCTGATGGACCAGCCCCTCAAGACTGCCTACAGTTGAGGAAAGAGCTGTTTTCCAAAGAAAGTCAAAGGATCGTTTTCAGGAAAAGAAGACTGAGTTGGAATGAACAGCAGATGTCCCCTGCATAGAGCCCGAATCAGTATATGCTGAGCAGGGAAGGTATATTGATGCAATCTAGAATTTCATTTCCCCTCTGACTATTGCAGTCGCGGTCTAGACATTTGAAACATGTTGCTGAGTAGTTTCTATTTCACTTCCATGTTTTAGAAGCGTTTGACTTCTGCAGTGCCATGTTTCAGCACATTCAACCTTTTGCACCCCACTGCACATGTAAACTAACTACTAAAATTCTGCAGCTCGCCAAAACATATATTTTTTGCCAATCTGACAAAAAATAGATATAATTTTGATTCATTCACACCAGACAGCTATTGTTGGGTTGGCTGTTGTTGTGGCCGATACCGGCCAGCAGTATCCATCTCTGCTGTGGATGCTCGTCGAAACACGAGAAAAACATACACAGAGACAACCAGGTCCTGTGGGGAAATAGGGACAGAACGGCCACTCTCTCTAGTGGAGAGCACGCTGTATCCATTCCCAAGCAGATTTTTATTGAGAATCCAGACTTAGTTTGTGGATTCACAGTCTGGCAGAAAAGATCAAAAGAAGTAGATGACTTACAAAGGTGCAGACAGAATCCCCACTGTGATTCTGGGCAGAGCTTGGAATTTTATCATTTGAAAGGTCTAACAGGGCTCAAAGGACTAGTTTTGGTTTCCTGTCTGTGCCTTCATATTCTAATGTAATAACATCCTCCAGCAAACAGATCTCACAGGATCTTGCATATTCTATGTCCCAGGCCTAATTACCCAGGGGGTCTGCCGTCTCTGGTCTGGGCTGCACCGCCCCTGCTATTTCTGCAGGCCTGCGTCAACAGAGAAGACAAAGGCAGCCAGGAGACTTGGATTCCTCACATCTCTCAGGCTTTGACAAAGCCAAGGGGGCAGGGGTTGATGTCCATCACCCCTTCATTTCCACAGCCCCGAATCTCTTCCCAGAAGCCTCCATGTGATCATGCCTGTCTTAGGCGATTCCCTCCATGGGAAATCTTACCCATCATTGGCTAACTGATCCAGCCTAGGAGGTCAGGCACAGAACAGACAGTGTTCATGCCAGGGAAATAAGTTTTGTCTCCTTAGTGGCTCCTGGTCTGGAGGTCTCTCACTCAGCCTAAGTCATGGGGGGTTACAGCTTCCTGCGACTAGGCAGG
Organism: Phyllostomus hastatus; assembly: GCF_019186645.2. Taxonomy (NCBI): domain Eukaryota; kingdom Metazoa; phylum Chordata; class Mammalia; order Chiroptera; family Phyllostomidae; genus Phyllostomus; species Phyllostomus hastatus. Next base: position 26,229,791 of record NW_025333709.1, on the reverse strand, counting down.
GCAGTCCCCAACATGTTGTCATTTTTTTCATTTGACCATCTAGGGGAAAAGAGGTCAGTGCCCCTGACTGAAGAGTCAGGTATTGCATGTTTTAAAAATTCTTGCAGCACACTGGTTGAAAATCGCTGCCATACTTGAAAATGGAGTTGTAAATCTCGATCTTTAAAGCTCCTGGTTCACTGTGGGCGGAGTGCTGGGTTTTCTGTGCCCTCTCTGCCTGAACAGCCACAGTCGGCTCGCAGTGGAACATCGCAAATGAGCGTTCTGCTGCCGTGAGGCACAGCCTGGGACTTCAGACCTCTTCGGGAGCTCTACCAACTGCTTCTGTGTTTCTGATTAAATAAACTACACGTGTGTGTGTGTGTGTGTGTGTGTGTGCGCGCGCGTGCGCCATTTATAAAAATACCACTAAAAATATGATAAATAAAATACAAACGTCTAAATTATTTCGCCAAAGATTTTTTGTTCCAGAAACTTGAACCGAAAAAATTTAGATGAGGGCTTTTAATTTATTATTGTTATTCCGAGAGCACAAAATAAAAACATGTTTAAACCTCTAGAATGGACCATGGACGATGCTCATAATTTCCTAAGGTGAGTAACAGCAACCTTTAATCACACCTAAGCTCTGCACTTGTGCCGTTAAGTCTCTGGTTAGTTTTCCAGTTCATTCTCTTTTATCAGACTCTGCGTCTGCTGCTGGTGTGGCTCTTTGTCTTGCGACCTCATTCTAGGTCAAGAAACATGAGCAGTTAACATGGTCCCTGTAACGTCTAATATTGGAAACCATTCAGCAAAAAGGATGTGTAATTGAATTCTCCTGAATATACTTGGGAGTTAATACAATAGATTTTCTGATCCCAATTACAGCCTCACTTACAATTGCGGTGATGTGGAGTCTACAACAATGTAACGGTTCTCTGTCACTGCATTACCTGGCAACAGAATGATTTTTGTACCTGATTCTGTTCTCCCTCCCACCTACCCACCCCTGCTTTTCTGTTGCATAACCTCTATACAGGTAACAATTTTGGAGAAAACATGTACTTACTTATTTAATATTAATTTATGTAAGTGTAGAGTCAAATCCATTATTTTACTGTCTAGATTCATTCACTGGTCACAGCTGTAATTAAATAGTATCCTGTTAAAAAATATTAATCCCTACATTAGTGTTTCTAAGACTTTTTCGCATCTCAAAGATTTCAAAGGGAATTTGCCTTTATAATCTCTTGGGAGAACAAGGTGACTGGAACTGTTTGAGTGACAAGCATTGTGCTACATTGCTAACCTAATATCACATAACCTTCCTATTAACCCTGTTTTATGCACGAGGAAGCTGAGGTGCAAAGTGCAAAATAATTTGCCCAGTGTCATGTAGAAGCGCCATGATCCAAATCTGAACACTGATCTGATGACAAAGCCTATTCCCTCTCCCCACAGGCTGCCTTTTCGACTTCAACAATGCAAATAATAGCTAGAATGTTTGTGTGTGCGTGAGGAATTAGGCACTGCCCCAAGTGCTTGGCACATGCATCATCTCGTTTAATCCCCTCAAAAACCTGTGAGAGAAGGTGGGCAGCTAGACGTTAAGTAGTTGTCTATGGTTACCATAGCACATAACTCATGGGCCTAAACCGTGTCTGTCTCTCTCCCCCTGGTCTGCACTCCCAGTCCTGACTCCGTAATGCCTTCATTGCTTGTATCCTGAGCTCTCAACAGTATCAGTTACCATCCTACAGTGAGGAGAAGATGCATGATATCTAAGGATAGGGTTTTACGGCTGTGGAGACTATTCCAAAAGTAGTTAATTGTTGGTTGCATTTGTTTTTTATTTAATCTTTTGTATTTTTTTACATTACCTCTTAGTCCCCTTACACTCCCTGCTCCCCATTTGTTGTATTTAAAATCTTATGGTTCTTTTAAGTCTTGGGCTTTTGCTCAGAGTAGCACCCGGCAGTGGGTATATGTGTCATCATACGAGTACAGTGGTGGAATGATGAGAGACGGGGAGACGCTGTAACAGTCCAACCAGCTCCACCTCCAAAAATATCACATGCACATCCACTTCTTTTAATCCCTGTCACCACCTCTCACCCAGGCCCCATCAGCTTTTATCTGGATTACTACAGTAGCCCCAAAATGATCTTTCAGCCTAAAACTTCTAGTGGATTTCTACCATGTAAAGATAAACTCAAGTTCCTTGTTGTCTCTCCCGATCTGGCCCTGCCTCTTCTTGTTTGATGCTCTTGTCCACTGTTACTGCTCCTCATGTTCCTGCAAATGCCAAGCTCGTTCTTGCCTCCCATGCTTTGCTCACCCTCTTCCCCCATTGGTTTACACTGTCCTTCATCCTTCTTTACTGAAGTCCTCACCGAGGTCTCAGCTGGAGCCTCCTTGGAGAGGCCTCTCCTTCCCATTCAGTATAAACCAGCAACGACAGCAGTGATAACACTACGCAATGACTGCAGCTAGCATTTCCGGAGCTCTTACTATGTGCTGGGCATTGCTCTCCGCACTTGCTGACTCACCAGGTCCTCACAACCCCTTTTGAGGCAGGGGGTACTATTATCATTTCTATATATAGATGGTGAATGGAAGCACCGAGGGTTCTAGCAATCATTCTATCAATCGATTATTTTCTTCATCACACTTACCATGACCCGTAATTATATTGTTCTCCAGAGAAGAAGTCCCCAACAAGAAGGGACCTTATCTTATTTTCTGCTGCTTCTGCAGCTTTTTAAAAAATGGCTGCCACATAGTAGGCACTGCTGTTGAGCATCTGTGTTGAATGAATGAATGAATGAACTAATGAACAGTGGGTTTTACTGATCGGGTCGTGATATTTGTGATGAGAAATGGAAAACTTCAGAGATGACAATTCTGCTGTAATTGTATGAAAAGGCTAAAAGCCTTTCACTGAAATAGCTATTGAGCATTTTCTTCCCTGTTAGTTACCTTATTCTGTGTGGACATATGCATGTGATCATGAATCTAGGCAGAGGAAGACAGGAAGACCACATGTCAACATACTCAGTAACCCGTTAGTCACTGGTCAACAGGTGAGTCCCAGGGACAGCAGTTGGTGGCCACAGATGATCGTCACTACTGCTCTTTTCAAACAGGGAGGTGTAGCCATGACCGCAAAGCGCCATTTGCCTTTGTGGCTGAGTTCTGGCTGCAGGTTGTGTCGGGCAGCCATTGCAGTGAAACGTGGGGCTCAAGTAGGGAAATTTTTTTGTTTTTAAATTTTCCTGTTTTTCTGAACAAATGAGATGTCAACATTTTTGTTCCTGGTGCCCAGCAGTTACAAATGTCACAGGACTTTGGAGCTGAAAAGGAGCTTAAGATTATTAGCCTGCCTTCCTCACTTTATAAGGCGAGAGAACAACCCCCAGGGAGTAAGTGGCTTGCTTGGGGGCCGCAGAAGTAATCACCGGAAGAACCAGAGCTTGCCACACAACCACTAAGAAGGTTTAATGGTCAAGCACTCTTAGGGGAAGACGAACACATGTTCACTTCAGGGCCGTGAGTGGGGTGCTGACCCACCATCATCCTGTGTTTTCTCATCAAGGAAGTTATTGCTGGAAGCTGGAATGGTCCCCAGGAGGATGTTGCTTGTATATCCTTATCTAGTATTACAGCGTCATATCTTCTTCTGGCACATTCAGTAGCTAAAACCTTTTGTATAACTTATGGACAAAGAAGGTTCTGAAGAGGCCCCACCGTCCGTGAAGACTCTGAGAACTGCTGACAGATCTGTGGCTCACCCTCCTCCACTCTGCCTTCTCTGAGGGGAAGGCACAAAAGCTGGCTTGGTTCTTAGTAAGTCTTTAGAAGGCAGGACAGGTGGATGAGGAGCTACCGGGCAACTTGGATGATTTATGTGAACAAGCCCTCTACATTATTAAACAAATCCAACAGGCATAGCTTCCTTCCTTAGAACAGAATAAACTGTATACATTCACAGGAGTGTCCAACCCACGGCCCGCAGGCTCTATGCAGCTCAGGATGGCTGTGACTGTGGATTGTAAACACAAAATTGTAAATATGCCCTGGCTGGTGTGGCTCAGTGGATTGAGCACTGGACTGTGAACCAAGTGGTCACTAGTTCAATTCCCGGTCAGGGCACATGCCTGGGTTGTGGGCCAAATCCCCAGTAGAGGGAGCTTGAGAGACAACCACACATTGATACTTCTCTCCCTCTTTCCCTTCCCCTCTCTAAAAATAATTAAAATCTTAAAAAAAACTATGAGGGTAAACTATACATAAACAAAAAACAGTGACTTTTTTTTTAAAAATCATAAATTTACTTAAAACATGAGGGTTTGTTTTATTTTTGGGGGGGGGAGGTGTATGATTGCATGTCGCAGTGTATTTGCTGTGTGGCCCAAGACGACGACTCCTCTTCCAGTGCAGCCCAGAGACACCAAAAGGTTGGACACCCCTGGATAGGAAGGAGTGGCAAGTGTGCCGTGTTCGTTTTACCTCCTTTGGGGCAGAGTGGTGGATTCTTACCCCAGCTACCCCTGCCACTGCTGTACATCAATGTCTCGGTGCAGGCATTGCCCAGGTATGAACCCAGGGCTCTTTATATGTGGTCATCAGAGCTGCCAAAGGTGGCAACTTGCAAAGGAAACTTAAAAAAGGAAAAAAAAAAGCATAAATGTAGAGTTACCTGGCACATGTTGAATGGCTGTCGCATTGAATGTGGGGAATGTGTTTTCACCTCTAACCCAGAAGAAATAAGAGATGAAAATTGCTACCTAGCTGTGGCAACCGTAGGAAACTAATACAGAAGCCAAGGCAGTGGGGCAGAGAGGCACACCAAAATAGTAGCCCTGAGGAGAGCAGAAAGTGTCAGAGGAGAAGCCACTGTTACTTCTGGAAAGAGAAATTCACTGGCAACTTTCATTTGCATTTCTTAAGAAAATTTTCCTTACATGTAGTCACCAGTGCAAGGTGACAGATTCTAGAGCAGATGGCATGTGTAGTCTTTTCTCAGGAATATACTAGCCCCTTATCAGATAGATGTATCATTGGCGAATTCTTCCCCAATTCAGTAGATTGTCTTTTCATCTTGTTAATGGTTTGCTTTGCTGTGCAAAAATTTTGCAGTTTGATGCAGTCCCATTTGTTTATTTGTTCTTTTGTTTCCCTTGCCTGAGGAGATATATCAGAAAAAAATATTGCTAAGAGAAGTGTCAGATTTTACTGCCTATATTTTCTTCTAAGGAGTCATATGGTTTCGAATCTTCCATTTAAGTCTTTGTGTTGTCCTCAAGGAAAATATAGTAAAAGATTTTTAAGGATTTTTAAGATTGATATGCCTCTATTTGATAATCCATGTCTTAGTCTGTTTGGGCTGCTGTAACCAAATTCCACAGACTGAGTAGCGTATGGACAACAGAAGTTTATTTTTCATAATGTTGAGGGCTGGGAAGTTCAAGAGCACAGCACTAGCAGACTCAGTGTCTAGTGAGGACCCACTTCCTGGCTCAGAGCCAGTCGTCTCCTCACTGTGTCCTCACGTCATGGAAAGGCTGAAGGATCACTTTGGGGTCTCTTTTACAAGGCCCCTAATCTCGTTCAGAAGGACTCAACTCTCATGTCCTAGACACCTTTCCAAGGCCCTGCCTCCAAATGCCACGACTTTGAGGGATGGGATTTCAACATACGAATTTTGGAAGGGACACAAAAACATTTGGTCGATGACAATGCACATGTGAAATTTTGACTGTATAAAATAAGAGGGGGGAAGCTTGTGTGGTATCCAAAACATAATGTAGTGAAAAGTAATGGTTAACCACGTGACCAAGGGCAAAGCTGCTGGTGTGTCTGAAACTGTAAAATGACGAATGCAGCAGTATCACGTGGAGCCCTGTGACCTCCAGAGCGATGAGTATAAAATATGACTCGCACTGTGTGCCCATCTACCTGGAAAGCTTTCAGTGGCCCGCTGCCAACCAGAGGATGCGATCCAGACTTGTCCACAGGCCTGAGAGGCCCGCAGAGACCCAGCCTCTGTGCTTCCACCGTGCCGGATCTCTCCTGTCTTTCCCTTGCCTTTGGTCTGCGCTTCAGCTTTATTGCCCTGTTTGCATTCCCTGCTGCACCCTACCCTGGTCCCTGCCCCATGGCCCCTGTGCTTCTGTTCCTCGCCTTTGTAGAAAACCTAAATGATTGTCTGGTTTCATATAACAATAAAACCTAGGCAAGCTTTTCTTACACAGTTTGTTACCAGCTCTTGGCTGCTTCAGTGTCCTTATCAGTGGGTGGAGAAGCATTTGCTTGCCCTCAAAAAAAAAAAAAAGGAAAAAAAAACAATGGCCAAATAACCACCCCTTTATCATTTGGTATTTGTTCACTCGGCAAACATTGACTGACTACCTGCTGCTGGTGCTGGTGTAACCAGGAGATGAGTAACGCAGGACCCGAGGCCCCAGGGACTTCCCATTCCGGCAGGAGTAGGTGGACTCAGAAGAGCAGCAAAACCTTCCCGTGAATGTTTCTGCTGGGGAAGGCCAGGAGCGCAGAGGGCTGCAGGGTCACAGAGAAGGCTCACCGACTTTCGCATCGTGAAAGGCTTCAGGAGGGACCCCGAGTTTCAGAGCTTACAGGAGGAGTTGGCGTTGGCTTGGCAGAAAAGAGAAGAGGGTACTGGAGATAAGGTAGTGGTGGTGAGCCTTTGTAGGAAAGGGCTAAAGGAATGATTTCATCCAGTCTCACTGAATTCTCGCAAGGGTAAAATAGCAGTTATTTTTTTTTATTCTTACTAGGACTTCTATGTATTTTTTAAAGTACTGTCAACTTTACCGTAATCTAGTTACCTAGTAGAAATTGCCTGCATCTATTGAATTGTTACAATGATTGTGAGATGACTTGAAATATTTCATCTTAAAAAACATTTAAATTTGTTTGTGAACATAAATTCTAATTAGTGAGAAGAGTAAGATGATCATAGTGAGTTAAATAATTGTGGCAGTTTCCTTTTTAAACCTCATTGTTCATTCTTTTTCTGTCTTCATACAAAAAGGAAAGAAAAACAAACAAAAGGATTAAATATGTATGCTTAATTTTTAATATATATTTGAAATTACCTTTGTCTTATTAGTGTTGTATAAAATTGTAATTTCAACCAGTTTAAGATTTTTTGTTATTTTTGGACATAGTCATACGTAATGGGAGGAAACTAAATAAGTTGAACGTGTGTGAGGGAAAGGCAAACAGAAATTGAAAATTGATGTCACTGTTTTTGAATAGGTTTGTCTTTACATGACTATTAAATGCTGCCTTTTAAATTTAGAACAGATGTTAAATGTGGGGATTTTTTTTATTATGAAAGAAACAAGAATACCAGTAAGGGAAATGCATGTCACATATAACAGATTTTAGATTATGGAATAGTTATGAAGTATGGTTTTGGTCTAGAATCAGTCAGGGGTGTCCAACCTTTTGGCATCTCTGGGCCACCATGGAAGAAGAAGAGTCATCTTGGGCCACACGTCAAATACACAAACACTAACGGAAACTGATGAACAACAACAAAAAAGATTTTCAGTAAATTTATGATTTCACATTGGGCCTCATTCATAGTCATCCTGGCAGGCCACGGGTTGGACACTCCTTCCAGATAATAAAGTGAAATGTTTCATATCAAGTAAGAAGACTCTCTCTCTTTAAGGTTATGAGAAGACCGATGATGTCTCGGAGAAGACCTCACTGGCAGACCAGGAAGAAATACGGACTATATTCATCAACCAGCCCCAGCTGACGAAATTCTGCAACAACCACGTCAGGTAGGAACTGCTGAAGGACGGTGTGGGGCCAGCTCTCCCAGCTGAGCCCTACCTGCCGTCTTCCAGCCAGAATGAAAATGCTCGCACAGAGCTTCCAGTTAAACCAGCTCACGGTGGAGAGCCTACTGGAGGCAGTGTGAATCGGCTCCTTCTCCATCTAGCCGATCAGGGGATGTTAGTGAGAATCTGGAAGCAGGAAGGAGCAGAAAGGATAAGTAGCTGCTCATGGGTAAACCCCTTTATCTTAACACTGTTACAGAACAGTAGGTTATTGTTCTGAGTTAGCACACTGTTACATGTTAGAAAAGGTCTTTTAGTTCTTCACCGAGAACTCCTTTTGGTTAAATAATCTTTAAGTATTAGCTGTTGATACTTGCGGAATTCAGCATGGTGACGAGGGATGGAGGGCTGTGAGAATTACTTCACTGTTCTATTTTCATTCCAACAATAATATAAAAAGCATCTCTGGCGCAGGCCCTCATCAGTAAGTGGCCTCTGGCACCAGGCGAGCACCCCCGGCACCTGTCCAGTGTTTCTCCAGGAGCAGAAGTCATAGATTTGAGACACGCCCACTTAAAATGAATATTTATAACTTCAAAATCCAGAGTAACCCTTCCCAGTCTGGGGGTGTGGTATGTGTCCCTTTAACTCCCTCCCTGTTTAACTGACAAGAGACTGATGTTCCCAAGACCCGGATGGTGGTGTCTGACTGACGGGCTGTGTCTGCCGTGGTGAGTGTGGAGGCCTAGCCAGGTTCGTAGAGGGGCCACAGAGAAAATTCAAACAGAAACCCAGAAAACTCCCCACTTCTCTGAAGTCATCCAAGGAAGGCACCTCTATGTAAAGTTTCTGGTCCTGCTCAAATTGCTGATTCCTTTTTTGCAAGATTTTCTTCTCCATTAACACATTATAAATGACCTTAACGAAAGTTGCTCTTCGTTGTAAGCTACTCCTAGTTATGTGAAACCGGATGATTGACCAATGAGAACAAAAGATATGAGGCAGAGAACTAAAGTCTTACTATTATTGATACAGTTCCTTTCACTCCTCCTCATTTAGGGTAATGACCATTTGCAGTCTTCTCCCAATTTGAAAGAGAAGGCAGGTGTTCATCGTCTGATTTTTTATGTGGTGATAATAGAATTTTGTCAGTGTTGGAGCTAGTTGTGGAGTGATTTTTACACAGCTTTTCATTTTGTTTTCTAGCACTGCAAAATACAACATAATCACGTTCCTCCCACGATTCCTCTACTCTCAGTTCAGAAGAGCCGCCAATTCATTTTTCCTCTTTATTGCACTGCTTCAGGTAAAGTCATGTCGTCAAGTCTTAGTTCAGCATCACCTGTTCAGACATTTAAAAATGCCTGTGACCAAGCTTTTGAATCTTATCCCAACACAGAGAAATCAGCCGGTTCTGGTGGGCATTTCTGGCCCCTGCTACAAACAGTGTTAGAATTTCACTGTTACTTTAAGCCTTCTGGATCATTTTTATTGGCTTACTTTAAATGTTTGGGAATTCTATGTGGCAAGGACCATTCGTTTGGGTGCTAAAGGAGATGGGACTTTTTCTTATAATATTAATTTATTTTAGTAACAATAAAGCTGTCATTTCGGAACCTTAGAATACAAGAATTACCACTTTAAGCTTGTTTCTCTTTGTGTTTGAGTTAGTTGTAGTCAGGAAAAAAAGCTCTGTTTTATTAAAAAATAGCATACACTCATTGTTAAAAGAATTAGAAAACACAACAAAATATAAAGAAAATGTTTATGACTCATTCAGCCACCCAGAGGCAACTACTCTCTCAAAATCTGGGTGTACATCCTCCTGCTCTATTTCTGTTTTCCCAAGCCTTGGTTGTTAATTTAGTTTACAAAAAGGGGGTCATAGAGTACATATGCTTAATAATCTGCTTATCCATGTAGTAGCATGTGGATATTTTCCTATGTGATGTATTGTGTATCTAAAAATGTCATTCTTTTTTTTTAAAGATTTTATTTATTTATTTTTAGAGAGAGAAGGGAGAGAAGGGGGGAGAGAGAGAGAGAGAGAGAGACAGACAGACAGACAGACAGACATCAATGTGCGGTTGCTGGGGGTTATGGCCTGCAACCCAGGAATGTACCCTGGCTGGGAATCGAACCTGGGACACTTTGGTTCCCAGCCCACGCTCAATCCACTGAGCTACGCCAGCCAGGGCTCAAAATATCATTCTTAATGGTCATCTGATATTTTATTATATGGGTCTGCTAGAATTTATTTAGCCCATCCCCCTTTGTAGGTGTTAGTTCAACTCACAACTGCTTGCCATGAAGCTGATTATCACACTGTCCCAGCTACTTATTAGATGTGAGCAAATCACCTCATCTGGTGTTAGTCCGCCCAGATAGTAACATCAAGGAAGCATATGTTAAGAGGCCCTAAGATTCTGTTGTTTTTAAACGTATTATCAACTTGGTAGGTCTCACTGGATTTCTCTTTTTTCCCCTCTTCCAATAGCAAATACCTGATGTATCGCCAACAGGTCGCTACACGACACTAGTTCCTCTCTTATTTATTTTAGCTGTGGCAGCTGTCAAAGAAATAATAGAAGACATTGTAAGTACTTAATTCTTTCATAAGTAAATGTGTTTGTTATTTTTATATACAAATTTTAAAATATTATTTAAGTATTTTAATTCTTGGCACAGGCTATTTGAGGTGCCCGTTCAACTTAAAAGCATATAAAATATGCTCCCACCTCTGGAGTCAGTTTCTCTTCATTTCTATGGGAATAATACTGCAAAATGCTCGTGACAGTGTTTCCTTGTGTTAGTGGTCTATAAATGGAAGAAATTAATTCAAATTTAATAATTGGCTTAGAGAGAAAAATATATTTGGCCCTAATTTTTAATTATGTTCAGTTTTCAATTTGCACATTAATTTTACATTAAACAGAAACTCCAAACTATTTAAATGTAAGAGACTTTATTGTGCTTTTTATTTTTAAATTTATATACCCTAGTTTTCACCTCATTAAATACCCATGATTCCTTTCCATCTTCTTATAGTACTTCTGAGTTTCCTTTTTTTTTATCTTATTTTGTTAAAAGAAAGTAACAGCAAATTTTCTATTTTTATTTTTCTGTAGTAGAAGAGAAAAGGGGAAGTCAATTTCCCCTTTATAAAGTACATTCCCCAAAATAAACTCAGCATTTCTTTTTCTTCTACTTTAACTGTTATTTTAACTACTTTAGTTGAGGAAACCAGTATTTTTTTTTCAATGCCCTTTAAATAATTTGCTTGTCGGAAATGACCTTTTGTGAAGCCTTAGGCAAGTCAGATGGTAAAGGGAGGAAGGGCTGAGCCATTCTGCAGAAAGCTCCGATTTAAAGTTGCACAAACATTACCATTATGGACGTGTGGGATCAGATTGGGACCTCACCGAGAACACATGAGCCATAGCACCACTGCGCCCATCAGGCACGGGTCAGCCGACCTTTAGATCATCAGTCTCAAAAACATCCAAGTGTCTAAGAGTAGGAACAGAGGTTGTGGGTGCGTGCACACGCTCAGGTGTGGAACAGCCTACTCCTCCAGGCTGGAAGTGGCATACTGTTGGGGACCACTTGCTGAAAATCTCACGGGCTCCCTTCTCACCTGTACAGTTCCACGAGTCTTACCAGCTTTTCAGTCATGGTTGGGTTTGGCACCCCGTCAGAATTGGCCTCTGCAGCAGTTCTATCTCTTTCTTTCATTTAATACTTCCTTTTCTTTCTTTGTTTAACCTAGTTCTCACTGAGCATCTGGTACTTACTAGGCATTGTGCCATTGTTTTTACAAATGCTTATCTCATTTAATCCCTTCAATAACTTTGAAAGTTGGATATTAACCCCATTTTACAGGTAAGGAAGCTGAGGCTTGGAAAGGTCATGCAACTTGCCCAAGAAATGGATATTTTCTATCCCACCTGTGTGCTCTTCCCCTTTATTTCTGTGGCAAGTCACTAGCAATACTATTAATAACAGTTAGTGAGCTTTGGGTTCCATGTACTCTCTTTGTGTCCTTTACATTTATTAAATCTTCTAACAACCCTTTAAAGAACAAATGATATTATCCCCATTTTACAGATGAGGGTGAAGAGGCACAGAGTAGTAGGTAACTTGTCCAAGGTCACACAGCTATTTCAGTGGGGCTGTCAGAATTCAGACAAGGCTCCAGACCCCTTTCTTATAATCATTGCTCTACACTGCCTCTCCTATCTTTTTTTTAATTTAAAAACATCATTTATATTTATTTTTAGAGAGAAGGGAAGGGAGGGAGAAAGATAAGGAGAGAAACACCTATAAGAAAGAGAAACTTTGATTGGTTGCCTTCTGAACACACGCAGACCAAGGACTGAACCTGCAGCCAAGGCGTGTGCCCTGACTGGCAATCAAACTGGTGACCTTTTGGTTTGCAGGACAGTGCCCAGCCAACTGAGCCACACTAGCAAGGGTCTTTTGTTTTCCTTTCCTTAGCAAAACTATAAACTCTCTGGCTATGATTTTACTACCCCTTTCTATGAACATGGTAGCCAAGAAGGGTTTTTTGGATCTTGTTTTTCCTTTCTGTTTTTTAAACAAAACCCCTATTGGCGTGGTGTAATAATTGGATACTATTAGAACACAGCTAATTAGACAGTTTCTGAAGGATGTATTATTAGTATTGTGGGTTAATAATAGTATCATTTGAAGTTGTTTTCTAATACAATAAGTGTTAAGAAATGGACTGAAAATGGTCTGTAAGATTGGTTTAACAAGAAGTTTATATCAAGGTATATAAGATGATGAAAAGTTTGAAATATTACTTCCTAGAAAAGAAAAAAAATCAAATAATAGATTAGATAGATGGACAAAGAGTATTTTTATCAGTAGCTATAATGAATACACTTGTTCCTTTATTCATTCAACAAAAATGTGAAGCAGTACTTAGATGGCAGGCAGGCAGTAGATGTGTATGAAGGTATGTTACACTTTCGCTGCAGTACTAATCACGTCCCAGATGTCAGTGGCATAAACATGAGCTCACTTTCCATGTCTCAGACACACCACAGGTTGGTACTGGGGAGGTAAGAACAGGTGGCACCCATGTTCACATAGCCGCTTGGGGATGCAGCTGGATCTAGGCTTTGCCATGTGGAGTGCTGGTTGTCACAGGATTAGGGAAAGAGAGAATGGAGATCTCATTTCTTCTATGTTTTGGCCCAGAAATGGTGCATGTCACATTTGCTGTCAGCCTAATATCAGAACTAGTGACAGGCAGAAGGGAGGTATAATCTCCCTAGTTCATACAAGTAGAGGAAAACTGGCTAATGATGAAGACTCATAATTATGTGTATCATTCTTATATCAGTGAATAAAACAGAGCTTGAGTTCTACTGAAATGTCCTTTATATTCTATTAAACATATTTTTAAATTTTAGAATAAAGCATAGTACCAAATGAAATATGTCCTTACTTGAAAATGCTATAAAATTGGTGGAGAGATCTTCATTTAATAAAAAAAAGGTGCTTCCTGTCAAATGCCAATTCTTATGGTCAGGGTCAAGGTTGTTTGTCTAATTAATAATATTCACCACTGACCCTGGCTGGTGTGGCTCAGTGACTTGAGTGCTGTCCTACAAAACAAAGGGTTGCCAGGTCGATTCCCAGTCAGGGCACATGGCTGGGTTGTGGGCCTGGTCCCTGGTGCAGGGCACTTGAGAGGCAACCACACACTGATCTTTCTCTCCCACTCTTTCTCCTTCTCTTCCCCTCTCTCTAAAAAGAAATAAAATCTTTAAAATAATAATAATAATAATAATAATCACCACTAAAAACATGCCTTCTTTGCTATTAACTAGTTAACTTAAACACTGATAAGCTTTATTCATCATGAAACAAATACTTATTTAAAGTCTACAAGGTTCAGAGATCAAATAACGAGTATATGCCAGTGAGTAAAAGTAGCCCTGATGGAGCCCGCAGTCTAGAAAGGAGACAGATGTTAATGGAGTGACCACACCAGCCAGTGTGAGAATTTCATGAGGCACGTGAGGTCCTCAGACAGTGCCGATTGTATAGTAAGTGCTGAATACCTATTAACTGTATTGTCATCATCTCAAGATCCCTTTGACTAAAATGTAGAAGCTGGATTGGAAGGAAAACAGAGAGGATCTAGGTATACTTATTAGAAGAGTATTCTAGTAGCAAGTATGAAAAAATGAAGATATTGTAGACCAAGTGGTATGGTAAAGATGAAGAAATATGGAAAAATTAATTCAATGTATATTTAGTAGTAAAGTGACCAGACTTAATTAACATCATTTGACGTGCCACATACCCTAGTTATTTTGTTCAGATTCTGTCTCTAACCTCTAGCATGTAAGCTCCATGAGAGCAAGAGTTTTTGTCTCTTGTTCGTTGATGGATCCTCAGCTATAGTATTAGGGCCTGACACTTATTAAGTGTTTAGTAAACATTTATTTTTTTAATATAATCATACAATATGTGGTTCTTTTTTTCAGATTTTATTTATTTATTTTTAGAGAAAGGGGAAGGGAAGGAGAAAGAGAGGGAGAGAAACGTCAATGTGTTGTTGCCTCTCACACACCCCCCACCAAGGACCTGGCCTGCAACCCAGGCATGTGCCCTGACTGGGAATAGAACCGGTAACCGTTTGGTTCAGAGGTCACACTCAGTCCACTGAGCCACATCAGCCAGGGCTAGTAAACATTTATTGAGTGAGGAAATGAATTGAATGGGAGGGACAGGGAAAAGGAAGTGCAAGGATAACAGTTAGGTTCGTGGTTTGTATGAGTAGATGGTATATGGTTCGTTGTCTGAGACAAGGACAAAGTCTTGGGGTCAAAGTCATAGACTGTTTTAAGATATAGTTGGAGATGACCAAGGAGGCAACTGGATACAACTGTCTGGGGCTCAGATGAAGAGTCTTGGCTGGTATATATTTATGTATTGGTTATCACTGGAATTGCAAGTATGAATGAACTAAGAGAGTACAGAGTGAGAAGCAAAGAGGGCAAGAGAATAAGCCTTCCAGAATTCTACCACTGAATTACCAGCAAGGAGACAGAGGAGGAGGGGCCCAGGTGCAGGAACACCTGGACAGTGGTGCAACAGGCACTGCCTAGGGAGGGAAGAGTTCCCAGAAGGAGGATTGGTCAATATCGCATACTTCAGCATCCTAAAGTTCATGGAACTACTTACATAGCACAGTTTCTGGGTGCACTGTCAATCAAATATTGAAAATATTAAATAATTCACTAGCTCTCAGTGGCATTAATGAATTCTGATTACAGGACAGTGGAGGTATTTGAACTCAGAGAATAACTACATTAATTTTTCTGAACTACTGCTTTTAGAAGGAGTAATGATCTTTTTAGGACTCAAAGATCCTTTTTTTTTGTAGTCATGAGATTAGAATCTGCCTGTGTGGGCGAGTCCCTTATGTATATTCAGCACAATTGTCTTGACAAGTAACCTAGTTTACTGAGGTGGAAAGGTTGAGGAAAGAGATGCTTTTTGTACAAGAATTCTCTGTGAATGGAAAGAAATGTTCAGGAACTCCTTAGGTTTCACTAAGGTTAAATTTCCTGCAGAAGTGGAATGTTTCATTAATTAGCCTTTCTTTGTCTCCTTCAGTTGAAAGTCTAACTATTATATATCGTAGGTGTGCATTGTTTTGGAAACATTTTCACCTGCTCTGAATATCTAATTTTACCTTGAATCATTATTTTGGTTTAAAATTTATCTGTGGTTACTTTTGATCTTAAGATCTTTATTAACAAACAAAAATGAATAAGCACTTTAGAGTTTTATCAGTTATAAAATATGCTCTGCAGAAGCTACAGATTTAACAGAACTTTAAAAAAATTCAGTTAAGAATATTTGCTGGCAAATCATGTGCTTTTTTTTTTTTTGGAAGCACTGTCCTGCCAATTAAAAGTCTCCATTATTATGCTTTTATTAGTGAGAGTTTTATTCTGAGAAAGAATCGTAGTGTGTTCCCGCATGTGGATGTGACCAGAATTGTTTTCAACAAGCCCTCCCTCCGTAGGAGCGGCCTGAATGCCCATTTGCATTCTGTGCAGTTCTGGGGCTGATGGTTGAGATGGAGTGAGCTCACACTGCCAGCCGTTAGGCCACTCCTCCTGAGTGCTGCTGTGTCTCGGAGGAGTGCGAATCCACAGCTCCAGGCTTTTCTCTTAGAAAGTGTTTTCATATGTGCATTGTGGTCCTAACACCCCCGTTTCTTCTCAATGGAAAACTTCAGAACTCATTTGCTTTGCATTTGTTCCGTCCTACCTTCCATAAGTCAGGTATGTGCAGCTCAATCTGATCATGGGTTTTATATGATAGAATCTTTGAGCACAGAGTGTGTGGCACTCAACACTTTTCTCCAGTGCCACCAGAGGCTGAAGTGTTCGTCACACGCGATGCTGTAAGTTTAGACAGATGCCATGGAAAATCTCTAGTCTCCCCTGGCCAATCACATTCTTCCCTTTCCTCTGATCTCTTGTTCCTTTTTCTCACTGCTGTAAAGCCTTTGCTTATGTAACTCTTCCAACTTACCCACCTGGACGAATACTAAGAGAGTACAGAGTGAGAAGCAAAGAGGTCTCACCTGTTTACTGTTTATTTATTAATTTATTTCAGTGCTTTTGGGAGGAAGGAGAGTAGGATCCTGCGATCAGTGGCTTGTGATTTGAGGGGTTGGTGGCTCTTGGGGAGCAGTAGGCAGAAGGGGCTGTATGCAAGCAGCAGATGTGTTCGTTTCTAGTCTCTGACAGACATCCACACGTCATGAAATTATAGAAGATATCCTCAGCTTAGTTAGATAATTGATATTTTCAAAGTTTGAAAATATCTCAGTACCATTATTAAATGGTAGTCATAGTAATTATCTTGGGCAGTCTTTTCTAAGTGAGTTATTTAAGCAAAGGATTGGGTCAGCCTTTCAGCTTCAACTCTTCTAATACGTTAACATTTCAGTTTTACCTGCATGGTGACGTAAGCTCTTCCGAGGACCACACACCACACCTGTTCCCCCGGGAAAGGCCTGTTGCACAGAGATGCTGTGGATGGCGCTCAGTTTTCAAATTCCCGAGCAGGAAAGGATAAAAGCCTTGAGAAACATAACTTAAAGAAATCTCTCTTTTTTTGTAGGTGCTATTTTGTTTGATTCATCCTATTCACTTTTTCACAGTTTTTGTTTTTGCTTTTAAACTTTTAGAAACGACATAAAGCTGATAATGCAGTGAACAAGAAACAGACACAAGGTAGGAATCCTACAATTTATTTCTCGCATCTGTCAAATGCACTCCTGGTACTATAATCACTTCAGTTCGATGTAATTCCATTGAAAACACCGTATATCTCTGAAGTTGTTGTTCTAGTGCAGATTCTTGCTTTGCAGCACTTATTAGCATGCTACTTAAATTTGCATTAGAGTGATTTACAGTGGCAATGCTTTTGAAAAGTAACATTTGTAGCATATTTCAGTACCTCATAGCAGAGTGCTCTGAAGCACTGTCCATAACATCTGCAGTGGTTTTGACAGTATTGAATGCTGCTTAATGTCTTTGTTTTGCTTGTGATCTGTAGCTGTTACTCTAGAAAAGATTTATAGAAAATAACCTGATGTGACATTGCGTGGTAAAAGGTATGTTGGAAGCACTTTGATTATACCGTACATGCGGATGATATATGCTCCAGAAATAAATATAATTCTTAAAACCAGGCCAGCTCTGGAAGGTGCACGGCATTGTGACGAGCCTCTTTTGTCACAGGTCTCATTTTGATGCAGCCCAAAACCTTCTACACAAGCAAATAGACCACTATGCTCTCAGCTTTTCAATACATTCCCAGGGACATGTGAGGCAGACATCATGTTCATCCCCCAGCTCGCCCCACCTGAAAGTGTCATCTCTCTTTGAAAGCCCCTGATGTGTGGGGGGTCAGACAGACATGTCGCCAGAGTTAGCGGGTAATTAAAATCAGTTTTGTGGGGGTTTTTTGCTGATATGATATTTATAGGATCCTCTCAAAGTGCCCTGTTTCTCTTCTCACCACCTTCCACCATGGGGATTATCTGCTGATTTTTGATACATTTGAAGAAGCTAAATTTATTAAAGTGCCACCTAATAAGTTAACAAAGTATTTACATTATGTTGTTTCCTGTAGGACATATGGAAAAATATAAGGCAGGAACTAGATAAAAGCACAAAGTAAAAGATGATTTCATGTGGAAAATGGGGTATTTGGATTACGTGGTCTCAGTGTCTCTCTAGATCTTGTGGTGAATTATGGTTCCTACGTCAAATGCTTTCTCAGTCAAGAAGGAGAGAAAATGGCAGGGGGGTGGTAACTGGAGCTACTGTTGAATTTTGGGAAGACATTGGATGAGCAGAGGCACGTGGAAAAGACATTTCCTGTGGGTTGGGTTGAGACATCACATGAGGTTACCCTGAACAGTGATGGAGAAGGCTTTTGGGCTGCCTTTTGAGCCTGCGTTAGAGTCTCAGATGCAACAGGAAATTCATGTCAAAGGGAAGCTAACACAGGATGGAAAGGTAGGCCAAGGTCCAATTTTGCAGGGCCTTGAATGCCAAACCAAGGGATTCTGATTTTTCTCATTATGCCAACTGACTATTGAAGGTTCACAAGCCAAAAGAGACAGTATGAACATGCAGATTGAAGATGGGGAGCAGGACAGATTGGAGAAGGGGGCTATTAGAAGTCTGGGAACAGAGTTGCTCCAGGAAGGTGGGAAGGGAAAACCACAGGAATTGAAAGGGAAAATCCCAGATGATTCAGGTGCCGGTACAATATTTTTGGCAGTACATGGTTTTTGCATTTGTTGCCATGTTGGTCAGCATATTCAACCAGTAATATGTAATTATTTTTTAATATATAAAGGATCTTGCCGCTGAGAGCTCTGATCTTCAGGGATGGGCAGTTATTTATTTCCAAGCCTTGGTCCGAGAAGTCATTGTACGGCGAAAGAGTAGCTGTCACACGTATGATTGTTTGAATCATATACGTGCACCACACCTTGAACTGATATGATCTGCTTTTTTCTAGATACTTACCTACTTCCCAAAAAACTCTCTTTTGTCTACTATGCAGAGAAACTATTCTTTCTTGGTTTTCATTCTTCATTTATCAGTTCACTGTGGATAAGTATGATTAGCTCTGAAGCTATAAAAGAAGAATAGACAAGTGGGAGAGATGGCTTATGTAAAACTCATGTCAAAAATAAAATATCAGGGCTTAACAGCTATAAAAAACATTTTCGCAGAATGCTTGGTAACCCCGTATGTAAGACGCTATGGTTTTCAGTTTGATACTTGAAACTTGTTTTCTAAGAGAAGGCCTTTTTTCTCTTTGTCTAGTTTGAGTATCACTCATGTTTTTGATTTTGTAATTGATAGGAGATAACAGAAATGTTGGTGGAGGATACTGTTTGCTGTCACATAACTCAAATTGCGTAACGTGAAAGCCATCTGTTGCCATTAGATGAGAGTGAACTTGAATTTGCTTTGCCGAATTCAGGCAGGAGTGGGTGTAGCAGTGGGAAGGGGATATTTTTGACAGATAATTAATTTTTGACAGATATTTGAAGTATTAAGCTTAAAATTAATTTTTTAAATGTTCACCAAGATGGTGTAATGGGTAAAAGGACACCTTTCCTTCAGATTCAAGTAGTAACCTTTCTGTATTCTTAGACAAGTGAATATTTCTTCTTGTTTGGCATTGAGGCACTGGAGTGACTTTTTTCTGTCATGCCCTAACAACTTCAGACTTATAAGTTTATAATTTCATTTCTAACATTTCTAATCCTTTAACTGTAGACTGATGCCTATCTAATGCCTCGTTTTTACCAACTAATGCACTCAGCCACGCATCATATTACGGATTTTGTACCTAACTCAGGTCTTCGTAAATGTTACATTTTGAGTCTATTGTCAGCACTTCCGAAAACAAGCCATTTCTTCTCCTGGAGGTATATGCTTTGGTTAGATACATGGTTCAGTGAGCTGGCAAGTTCAAAATGTTGCCTTATTCTCTGAGCATGTGGCTGTTGAGGGAGGGCAGAGTAAACCGATGCTCAGAAGCCCAGGGAACATAAGTGAGTCCTGAAGAGTTATGTGGCCCACTCCTCCCAAGGAATCAGGACCACCTTTCTCGGCTCCTCTCCTTTAGTTGTGTGCTGGAGTGCTGGTACTAGGTAGCAGCACTGCAGAGGGCAGGTCTGCCCTTTTACTCATCCTTGTGTTCCCTGTAGCTCCTCGCCCAGGGGCGTGCCCTTCGCAGGTGCTCTGTGCATGCATGGCAAATGAGCAGGTAAATGAACCACTCTCCGTACAGATGCTTGAGTCCAGATAACAAAGGAAGAAGAAATTAGACGTAAAAGGAGCCTTCTTGAAAATGCATTATCCGGGGTGTGAGCAAGATGAAACGCAGTATTTTCATAACACTGTATCCCAGGCTGCTTCTCAAGCACTGATAATACACCAATGTGGCAGATGTTCCAGCCACCCTCTTCCCCTTTCTGTTGAAGTCATCACATCACTGTACCCTGCTTTGCCTCCTGTGAACCCCATGCTGCGTCCACGTACCAATCCCATTACCTGGAGGCCCAGAGCACTGCCATGAGCAGAATGCCCCAGCTTTCCTTATATCTCAACTGACCTCTGTCTTCTCTGATTCCATCCCTCAGTGTGTAACATACTCTCCCTGTGCGTAACACACGCCGCAGACAGTCTCGCACTGTTTTCCCTGAACTGGGTTGTTCTGCCAAATTTCACTCTGCAGGAATTTGTCATTGTAAACTCATAACGATTATTGTAATATATAAATGGAAGCCAATCCCCATATGAATGTATTGTGGTTGAGCTGGTTCTCTTTTTAAATTGTAAAGATGTGCTTCTATTTCTTACAAAATGCTGCTATGGCCCGTGTGCCAGTATTTCAAGGGGGATGATGGTTTCATAGAGAATCATGATCGGGAGACCTGTACCTGAACCCCAGTTCAGGTACAGACTAAGAAGGATATTTGGGAAAAATAAAAATGCCCCCTGATGGGCTAAATTTGCTTTGACAAAATCCCAGGTTTGGATGCACTCGCTGTAGAAAGGAGTGTATACATTCCGCAGGTGAGAATGCCTCAGAGATCCAGCTGTGACATCTGACAGCTCATTGGTCACCTGCTTTGATGTTGTGGCTAAATGAGGGCCACCCTTACTACAATCAGACTGTTTAACACCTTGTTATATTTCAGTAGCAGGTGTTAGAATAGAATAAGCCTTTGTTTAAGAAAGCAACTTTTCCCTGTTTTCATTTAATTGAGGAAAAGGCAGCATGAAATTCTTTTCAATTAGGCACGTAGCTAAAAATAATGGATCGCACTTCCACCTCCGTCTTCCTTTCCCAGCCTTTTCAAAAGTGGAATTAAGTTGGTGGTGGCTGATAGCCACCAGCGAGACTCCTTCCCTGCAGGCCACAGGATTGCTTATCTCCCACTGGAAACCACTTTACCTTTAAAGTCCTTGCTGAAAAAGGCATTGAGTTGGCATGGTTTGAATGTGTTTTAGGCTGTAAACCTGAAGTGACCTGCTAACAGGGCTCAGGGCTCGTCCGGCTCCTGTTCTCTCCAGTGTGGGCCAGGGGGGCCAGGGCATTATGCGAAGGCCTGAAAATAGCAGCACTTTCCGGGCTCAGGGCAAAAGCGGCTGTCCTGCCCTTTTGTCTCCCTGGCGGCATCTCCATCTCTCACTCATCCCTCGATCCTGAACAGGAGCTCTGCCTCAGCTACCTCAACTTCACTGTGAAGAGCCCTTCAAAAAATATGTGGTTCCATGATCTTAAAAATTGGGTTTCAAAACTGAGCACATATATGGCCTAAGTAATTTTGGACACCTGTAAGAGTAATGATGTCAAATTATTCCAAAGATCTTAGGATCATACAAGTCGAACTGGTTAGATATTTTCAACAGTGGCTGTGCATAGAGAGGAGGTATTTATTTGTGGGAAAATATAATCCTGGATTGTTTTTAATTTGGCCTATAAATAAAGTTGCACGAAGAGGAGCAAAACCTACTGAGGAAATTTAAGGACATAAAGTGAAAGAATAAAAACAAGTGTGATTCAAAGTTAGAACATTTGTTACTTGATTAACTCTTCACTAAACATCTACCTTGTGTAAGAGCCAGCGCAGGGGAAAAACCAAAAACAAAAATAGTCTTACTTCTTCCTAAAGGAATTATATCTGGTAGGGAAGATAAGATGCTCACTCATATTTAATGCAAGATAGGGAAGCTAATAAGGGCCACACGAGAGAAGTGGGGATTCAGGAAACCATTTGCAAGGTTCTTGAAGGACAAGTGGAATTGCAATAAGCAAAGCTATTGGGTTGATAGCAGTGGGAAGGGATCCAGCAGGAAGTGGGAAGTCATGAGACGTATTCCTGAAAGAGCAAGTGTTCTGTTTTGACTAGAGTAGAGTCTGTATGTCAAAGAGCAATGGGAAGGGATGGGAAGCCAAGTTACAGTTATATTTTGCAGGCTTTTGAAAGCCAGGGGGAAGAACTTGGAGAGAATGACTCAAGTGTGTGGCTAGGTTCCCAGTTGTACTTTTGAAAGAAGAACATGAAAGGTAGGTAATTAGGGAGGGGGACTAGTGCGGCAATGATGAGAAACTGAATGGAAAAACACGATGGATAGATCCAGCTGGATGTGGCAAAGGCGGGAAAACCTGCCAAACACCAAATGCTGCTGAATCAGAGCAGGACCAGGACTGCACCTCTCACCAACGCCAGCATTTAAGAAGGAACATCTCATCCCCGGAGGTCCAGTTCTTAACAGCAGAAAGCAGTTGTGAGGCTGGGAACACTGAAGCCCAGCGCAAGGAATGGTGGAATAAAGGCTGATTGGTTGAGGCAGTGTGGAGGGAGATTTTCCTTTCAAGGAATCGCTCAGCGAAGTGAAGGAAAAGGTGAATGATTCATGACTCTGTGAGCAGGATTGAGAAAGAACACGTGAAGAAAAAGATCAGATCAGCACGTGATCTTATCTCGGTGATCTGATACAGCTTACCCCCGTGATCTGATCACACCAGCTCACCGCTTCTCAAACAACTTTCTGGGACTTTGCCCTAGATCGCATGTAGGCCTGGCGTGCTGAGGGCCATGGTGAAGAGCTCTGTAAGTGAATCGATAGAAGTGGCATCAACTAACTGAATACCTGTATGTAGAATGTGGACGAGAAGAGAGAGCAGGACATTCCCTTCGTCTTTTGTGTGAGCGGACTCCAAGCAGATTGTTGTTTCATTTGGCCTGTATAGGCAAGTTGACACGGGAGAAATTTGTGCAGTGTCCGTGTGTGCCCCGATGAGCTCCTTGCCTTAAAATCGTCTTTGGAAGTAAGGGTCTGCCCGGTGACTGAATTGGTGCTTCAGTATGGGTGGGCTGGTTTTCCCTCTTTGTCCAAACCCACAGTCTCAGCTGTACTCTTCTCGATGCACTGAAGTTTCCTTTCAACACATACTCCCACAGAGAAATTGGACCATACTGCCTTGTCTGTGGTTCTGCTGTCCTGTGTTGCATGGGTAGCGCCCATTGTCCCTTAGGACACCTTGCCTCCTGTAACCCACTTCAGGAAGTGGGTGGATTGCCCAGTGACTTTCAGGAATGGCCCCGGAGGTGGGCCATTTTGACTGCGGTGGCGCCCGTGTTAGACTTTACGTGAGCGCCTCCACCTGTGCACGGTCGGTCGGGTCCTGAGAGACTGCTAATTTCTGCAGAGACTTTGATTAAGGGATTCCCAGCCAGCTCTGACAGAATGTTTTCATTTCAAAAAGGAAACCCATTACAACAAAGCTGTTAAGTAGTATCCTGCTAAAGTGAAAACAGGTTATATTTGAGGTATTTGTTTAGAGTCTGAGCTCTCCCTTTGCATACTGTCAGACTAATTAGACCTGTAGGAACTACAGCAGGTGCATTTGACTGGAACCAGGGAGAGGTGGAGGAGTTTTGCGTTTGAAAGAATGGACCCTTAAAACACCATGGGACAGACCATTCTGATCATTTTTTCCCAGCTTGCTCTCTCTCCTTCACCAGGTACCACTAATCATCTCCTCCAGGGTCACCTTCTTGAACTCTCAAATTCTGGAGGTATAAAGTCAGTATACTTTTGGCCCCAGAAAGCTAAAAGCTCAGCAAAGGACCCGGCTCATTACTTGCTTCCTCTAACCTGGGTTGAGCTGGGTCAGAGGAGGTCAGTGATTAAAAATAACCAGGCTGCTATTTCAGCTCACCAGCATAATACATGATACTGCTTATTTTACTTGTCCTCCAGTTGGATGTTTAGGAACCAGTTCCGAAGTAAAGACAGCAATGAATTATATGATTGACCCTTACCTTTGGCCAGTATTCAAGCCTTGATTTGAACAGAAAGCTGTTACTTGGGGTGAGCTGATTGTTAAATTCACCAGAATTCTGTATTGTGTTCTGTATCTTAAGATGGCTTTAGCCTCGAGTTTAAACAAGCTAGGTACTTCTTCCTTTACTTCTGTATTCTAGTAGACACATACCCTTGGGCCTGCCAAGAAGCCTCCAGGTAATGCGGAGATGGCAGGTCCCTGGACCAGATGCTGAGGAGCAGGTGTCTGAAGGAACATTCAAAGGAACATTCCTCTGCTTAGGCAGAATCTAACTCAGTAGGGGCATAAAGGCGATTCACGCTTTGATTAATGCACTGTCACCATCAGAATAAAAACCAAATACCCATCTGATTGACAAAATGCAAATGATTGAAAACAATTTGTGCTTCTCTAGGTTCATAGTCAGCAGAGCTTCATATGCAGCTAGTGAGGGTGTGGCTTGCTGTAGATTCTTAGGGAAACGCCCTGGTTGTTTCTGATAAAAGTACAAATGCTGCAAAACCCTGGAGCCATGGATGTTCCCTTTAGGATCCTGTCCCATAGAATGCAATCATGTCAACATATTTCAGTGCTGTCTGAAGAGTTAGAAAAGATATTGAAGTCTGAATTTCCATCAGGAAGTGGGTAGTTGAATACATTATGAATACATTATATATTATGATACAGCTGTGTGGGAAACAGAGTTGTTTTACAGCTGGATAGGAGCAGCCCTTTGCTTATCTCGGGCACCCCTGGAAGTGGGATGCTGAACCTGGGCCAAGATAAGGACAAGGGGGACTAGGTGGTGATTTATAATGTGCTCTACAGGGTTTGACACTCCCCCCGGAGGTACCAGAGACCAACTTCTGCACTTCATTTAGGGATGTATACAGATTGATGACTTTAGCTGCTTTAACATATTACACAGTTTGGATTGGCTAATTGACTAAGGGGTATAAAATACCCATGGAAATTTTTTTCCCAGCCTTCCCCAAATTAAGATTTATTGTGCTTACAGTGAAGACTGAAAGTCCATGTTATAACGTAATGAGAAGGGACCCTGGGGAACTGTGCCTAGAAGTTTCTCAGGCTTCTGATGCTTGGCTGGGCTTTCTGTTGCCTGCTGTGCCATACCCCCTACTTTCATTAAAGTTCTGTGTGAATACATTCTGGAGCTGAATCTAGTAACTCCATTCAGTTATTGTATTTGACCCATTTTAATGGATGCACCATGTAATGGGGTTGTTTTTTAAGAATTAGTTAAGCCTCTATGCTTTGTCCTGAAAGCATGTATAATAAGTGGAAAACCAAGTTACAGAGAAATGCATTTTTCCAAGAAAAGAAAAAAGGTGCATACACACACGTTTGTCTAGAGAAGGCTGTTATATGAGGATGCGTCAGTTTCTATTCCCCCTTTGAGCCAGTGGCATGAGATCAGGCGAGAATGTCAGCTTTTTCTTTTTGTACCTCACTTTGGCTTGTTGCAAACATAACATTGATTTTAGTGGCTTGGCAGAAAATGTTGTTGATTGAATATATATTTCAAGTGTTTTAGACATAAAGTTTTGCAGTAAGACATATTTTCCCAGTGATCTCTTCAGTGGTGACTTGAGAGGGAAAGTGTGGGTGGAGACTGGGGAGGAGGCGAGTAGGAGAATGTGCGTGGGGCTGGAGGCGGAGGTCCCCTGGGGGACGGCGTTGGGACAGGTCCATAGAGAGGGAGGTACAGAACCGCAGTTAGGGACAGGCAGCAGGGGCTCGAATGTGCAGAAAGAAGCGATGGATGGTTGTGGGGAAATGAGCAGCGACGGAAGCCGGAGAAGTGAGGCAGGCTTGTGGATTGTGTTCCGTGGTTTTGTGGAAGTGCCACTGCTTCTCTCCCTTCTTAGCGGAGCGTAGTCTACCGAATTGGGAGAGCCTGTGGGACCCTTCTGCCCTGTGAAGTGGAGCCCGGTAGAGTGGTTCTGGGTATTTTTAGACATGAACTAGCAATCATCTGCAGAGTGGCAAGGATGGATAGCTGAGATTACAGAGCGGGAAGGGGTGGCCCTGAGCTGACATCAGGGGACAGGCATGTGGGCGCATCCAATGGTTACATAAGCGTTTCCAACTGTTCACTCTGGAGTCATTCCAGAACCTCGTGAAACAGACAAGTCTATTTTAAGCAAGTGTTTAAATAGTTCATCCACATCTTTTTATGCAGCTGTTATTTATTGTAATCACATATCATAAGATTTATTGTTTTAAATATACAGCTGTTTTTAGTGTATTCACCAGCTTATGTATGCTTGTGTATGTAGTTCCAGCATATCTTCATCAACCCCAAAAGAAACCCCATACATGGAAGTAATCAATCCCCACTCCCCCTTCCATGAGTCCCTGATGTCCACAGAACTACATCCTGTCTCTCTGGATTTGTCTGTTTTGGACATTTCATATAAATGGAATCCTACAATGTGTGGCCTTTTGCATCTGCCTTCTTTCACTTAGTGTAACTTCAAGATTCATTCACGTCATAGCACCCATCAGCACTTTGTTCATCTTCATGGCTGAGTAATATTCCGTTGTACAGATATACCACATTTTGTTTATTCATTCATTAGTTAGGTTGTTTCCACTCAGTTTATGAATAATGCTATAATAAACATTTTGTACAAGTTTTTGTGTAAACATATGTTTTCAGTTCTCTCAGATAGATACTTTGGACTGGAATTTCTGGATTGTATGATAACTCCGTGCTTAACGTTTTGACGAGCTGCCAAAGTATTATGCTATTAAGCCATTTTTTAAAAATTTTAATCATTGTTCAAGTACAGTTTTCTCCCTTTTACTCCCATTCCAGCCCCCCCTCCCAACCCTCCCCACTTCCCTCCCATTACCACCCTCCCCCTAGTTTTTGTCCATGTGTCCTTTAAATTTGTTCCTGTAAACCCTTCCCATTCTCCCCTGAAATTCCCTCTCCTCTCCCCTCTGGTCACTGTCAGCCTGTCCTCTATTTCAGTGTCTTTGGTTATATTTTGCTTGTTTCTTTGTTTTGTTGTTTAGGTTCCTGTTAAAGGTGAGATCATGTGCTATTTGTCTTTCTTTCTAATACCATGTAAATGTCATTTTAATTTTTTTAAAGATTTTATTTATTTATTTTTAGATAGAGGGGAAAGGAGGGAGTCTCCCTCCTTTGAGGGAGACTAACATCAATGTGTGGTTGTCTCTCGCGCACCCCTTACTGGGGACCTGGCCTGCAACCCAGGCATGTGCCCTGACTGGGAATCTAACCGGTGACCCTTTGGTTCACAGGCCAGCACTCAATCCACTGAGTGATACCAGCCAGGACATCATTTTTAATATGAAATTTACTAGGGAGCAGAGGTGTACCTTTAGTAAATCCATGTGACTGTTACTATGGTTTCATATAGTCCTGAACACATAACACCAGCGGATCCAGCTTTTCATCCAGCAAGTAATTACTGAGCACCTCTATAAGCCTGGGGACACAGCAGCGAGCAGAGTGGAGAAGGTTCCCATTGTCACAGATCTCACAGTCTGGGGGACGAAGCTGCCCTGATATTAAACCTCTCTACTAAACACGTACTAAAGCTGCAGTCCGTGCTCTGAGGGAAAAGTACAGGGAGTTCATGTACACTTGGGGTTAATGGCAAAGAAGTGGATGTCAAAAAATGTCCCCTGATAAGTGATGTTAAAGCTGAGATCTGGAAAATACGTAGAAGTTATCTAAGTATATTTTAGTCATTGAAACATGTGCAATGGATTTTAAACAGGAAGGTGTGGGGAGAGGGCAGAGGAGTAACAGGAGGTAGAAATGGAGAGTAGGCAGGAGCTGCTTCATCAAAGGCCTTGTGGATATTTGGACTGACTTTGTGAGCCAACGGAAGTCAGTTTATGAAGAGTTTTAAGCAGAGGGTGAACTAATGTTGTATGTATGTCTGTATGTAAGGCTGTGTGTGTGTACATATACGGACAAATAGGGATACATCAGAATACATAGTGACTACCCATATGCAAAATCATTATATGTAGTCACCATAGTAGAAACTAAATTTGAAAGAGATGAACAGTGAATGCAGGAACCTAGTGGTGTGGCTAATGCAAACCTCCAGGCAGGAGCTGATGGGTGCTTAACATAGGGGTGCCGGTGTGGGTGGCGGTGAAGACCAAAGGAAATCGACAGAATTTGACATGCCTGGGTCATAAAACCAACAAGACATTGTTTAGTTAGTAGAAATTATTCTCAATTTTCAAAGGTTTTATTTTTTAACAATAGCAAAAGAATTTAAAAATAAAGAGATGAACAGTGAACAGGCGTAAGAGCATAATAAAACTGCCAAAATCATAATGCAGCATTGTTCATAGAAATTAAGTTGCTTAGAAAGTATTGCCACAAAAAGAACAATTGAACAACAAGAAAGAAATACCTACCACCCTAACTAATAAGTGAATTTAACAAAATGTCAATGACAAGGTCATTGTACAAAAATTTAAAACATTCCTATATACTACCAGTAACCAATCCAAAATGGAATAAAGAATACCATTTACAGTATAAGCTAAAAATATCAAATATCAAGAAATAAATCTAATGAACAATCTATACAGTGAAAACTATAAAAACATATCCGAGAGAAATTAATGAAGGCTTAAATAGAATCAGAGATGCAGCTCATCCATGAATTAAAAGACTTGATCCCCAAATCAAAATCCTGGGAGTTTTTTTTTTTAAGAATTGACAACATGATTCTAAAATTTATACGGAATGCGAAGAACTTAAACAGCCAAAACAATATTGAAAAAAACAAAGTGAGGAGACTTACACTCCCCCAATTCAAGACTTACCACAAAGTTACAGTAGTCAGGGTGGTATGTAATGGTGTGAAGGTATGCACATCGATCAATGCAATAGAGTCCCAGCAACAATCCACCTTACTACCTTGTCAGTTTAATGCGGGAGGGAAACAGCTTTCAAACAAAATCTCAGGTAGGTTGATTGAAAGCTTAATACAAAATGCATGCATATGGTGTGATTTGGGTGTGTATGAAATACACGACTAATCGACAATGACTAATTTATGTTTGCCCCTGGGGAAGGAGGGATGGATTGTAAAGGGGCATGAGAACGCTTTCTGGAATTCTATGTCTTGTTCTCAGTGGTGGATTCACAGGTTTTTGCCCATTTTGAAACTCATTGAACAGAACACTGAAGATGATCTGTACATTTCATCGTAAGTTACACCTCCATTAACAGAAGAAAACCTCACAGACTCGAGCCAGGCAGACAGTGCATAAGGGAAGCAGCAGGAAACCACGAACACAGTGATAGGGCGGTGAGCCCCACGGGAAGCCGTGGCCATTGCTCTGTCCCAGGCACGTGCTGCAGTGTGGGAATTGACTGGCTGACCTTCTGAGCTTTTCCAAAAAGCCTGAAGTCTTCATTTTCATGTCACATCTCTTGATTTTAGAAACATTAAACACTGGTTTTGTTTTTTTTTAAAAAAACTAAACTAAATATTGCAATTGAGGAAGTGTTTAAGCTCTCTCTAGATACTATTGAACAGGATTTTTTTTCTAGTATAAGTTAATGCAAATATTAGCAAATCTTTTCATGCCACTTAATCTTGGTTATGGTTGACATAAACAGCACTTTGTCAGCTCTGTTCGTTGAGGATTTATTACACTGTAGCCACTGGGGTAAGTGATTGAAAGGCCAAGAGCTTACTTATTCTTTATTCTTTGTGACAACTGATTTTGAGGAAGATATTGCTAGGTAATGACAGGCGGCATCTAACCCAGGGGTTTTTTTACTATAAATCTTATGCTTTGAACCTGACTACTTTGGGAGCAATGTCGAGGAGCAGGCTTATTCCTGGGGTCAGTTTGGATAAACTGCAGGCATTGGAGTTTTATATATTAGGATAGAGTGATCAATTTTAGATGCCTGTGGCTCAGATCCTTGTCTCCTAATTGCATGAATACCATAAAAATTGAAACTTGAACTTGTTCACTAGTTACATTATTATACTAGAAATAGTTTTATTTTAGCTCTTCAGCTTGGAATTATTATTTTTATTAATGAAGTTGATGCACCAAAATGCGCTATAAGATACTCATCGTTGCATTTATTTGTCTAACAAGCATTTTAGTGTCTTATGTGCCAGGAGTGCTATGAGGTACTAGAGATAAAGAAATGATAAGACAATCCCTGTGCCCAGGGAATTTTAGGACACAAAAAGATTATATTTAGATTAAAATAATTTATATTGCAATACTGGTTTCGAGACTTAGCTTGTAATTAATGTTAGATTTGCTATTTAAAATTGAAAAGATTATTATCATGATTTACTTCAGTTCTTTGAAAGAAACTGAATCTAATGTTTTTGTACCTATAAATTATTCATTCTGGAAATATTTGCTGAGTAACTACGGTATGTCTGGTCCTGTGTGGTTTCCAAGAAATGTAGTGTTAAAGCAAATACTAGTTTTCCCTCATGGAATTTGCTATCAGGATAATTTGTTGACTGATCTCGAAGTTCCTTTTTTTAAGTACTAAGTGCTGAGCTATCTGTCTCACATTATTCTCTCTCCTGTTTTCGTTTGTTTGTTTTATCTCTTAGTGTCTGTTGGTGTATTCATTAGTAAGCCACGGACACATAGCAGGGAGAAAAACAAAGCACTAAGTACCATTACTTTGCAAAGCAGTAATGAAACACTAAGAAATATCAACCCTTCTATCATAATTTAATAGTAGTCTCTTCTTTCTTTCACTTCTTAGTAAACCAAATGTGGAAACTTTTGCTCTTTTGCATTGTTGTAAACCCAAAGGTGCAGGTTCTTTGTCGGTTGGTTTGTATTAAATGTTTACTAACCAATTAGAACTTTATTCCTTACATGCTTATGACTTTAAAAACAAATAGTTGGTACTGTTATGGCTTCTGACGTTTTTAAGCATGTCATGCCCTTTTCCACGTCATTTCTGCGGCTTTCTCCTCCAGCCGAGCATTCTCATTCATTCCTCCAGATGCTGAGGGAAGTCCTCAGCGGCCGCAGTGGGCATCCCCTCTGTTGGGGATTGGTTAGTGTGGGATCTGAAATGCACGTAGGTTGTTTCCAGTTCTTTGCATAGTTTTACATTTCCCTGCGATCAAAATTTTAGGCCTTTAAAAATTACTACTGGTTCATTTATTTGAAGCTATTACTGTTTATTTTAAATGATCATTTCATCAGAAGTAAATTTTTTTTGATAAGTACTAAAAAAAGTCTTTAAAATGTAACATTTTTTCTTTCCAGTGTTAAGAAATGGTGCTTGGGAAATTGTGCACTGGGAAAAGGTATGCATTGGTTTGTATTTTATTTTTTTTACACTGTCCTAGGATAGAATGGACCACCTCGGGAGCTTCTGAGGCTAATACATTTCTATCACCACAATTACTTTAGCAGGTTTTTATTTTGTTGCAGGAGAAATAATGCATAGAGGTTTACTCCAGTAGATGTAAATTTTATATATAATATGAGCGAATGTCAAGAATTCCACTGATATGAAGGCTATTAAATAATTAATGTTGCAAGCATACACAGAGTCTTCAGCTAGTCACATCCATTTAATATTTTTGCTGTATGCTAGAAAAGCTATTTTCTTTAAAAGTAATATGTAGAAATTTTTGTTTCTTTATGGTATATTTTGAGTACTATTTTCACAGATTTCCTTTAACCATGAACTGTTTTGTATTGTAATTTTTGCTTTAATCATCTACTGCCCAAGTAAAAATAAAAATTCAAATTCTGATATTTCACATTTGTATATTTTACTTCAAATTCATATATTGTGACTAAATCACATTTATGTGCTGCTAATTCCTTAAGGAAAAAAATTAAAGCCTTACTAAATAAAATCATTTAAGGGTCTGGAAATCAGTTTCATAATATCAAGAAGTTAATATGCTCACAAGACCTGTAACATGGTTGTTAGTGAGTTAAAACATCATTTAACAAGTGTTGTGAATGTTCATATGCTTTTCAGACTTCAGTCTTGAAAGGTAAGCAATTGTTGTTAGTTCTCCCTCAGTTCTGGAAGAACATTTAACCTCTAGTCTCCACGAATGAATAATAACCTTTGTCACGTGGTAAAAGACTTCGGAAGGTGAGGCCACTCTCCCCAGGGACGTGTTCCCTGAGATTAGCTGAGATGGGACTCACCGTCAGTTACTTGATGGTACTTCAGAGTTTCCCAGCCGGTTAAGGGCCTCGCCCCAGATTCTACCTTGTAATGTCCATGGTTAACCTTGTGTCTCTGCCCAGAATAGGATTCCCTCTGAATTAAGTGCATTTTCAGTATTTTAAATTAGTGGCTAGAGTAGAGATTGACATCTCCCTCTCCAGATACAGTCATACCCCAGTACTCCTCAGCTTCAGACCTTGTCAGACCCTGTACTCGTCACATTTTGACGAGATAAAAGTGTTTCAGCACTTCGTGCTTGCTCGGGACTTGTGTCACTTGCTAGAACTTGTGTGAGTCATGACACTGCCCCACAAGAGAAGATGCTTCATCATATGGTATTCATTGGTTTGGGCACTCGTCCCAAGTTCCAGAATGAAGTAACGACGAGTACGAGGTACTGCTGTACTTGAAAACTCATCACTCTCTCCCTCTTTGGTTTGACATAAAAGTAACAAAGAGGAAAGTGCCTTGATGGTGCTTTTCTTATTTCTTTTATGCTGTTGTCTGTCATTTGTGAATATAAACATTTTAGAGAGAAGACAGGAAATAATCAAGTGTGATAGATTGAATTTTATTATGTATTTCCTTCACCAGGGTTCTCAGTGTATTTGGGCACATTAAGATCAGTTTCTTACCTTCTCACCTAGCATACTTCTTCAGAAAAATAGTAGTTATGAAGTCATGAAGTAGTTGAAGTCAAAAGTAGTTATGAAGTAGTTATGGGGATAACCATCTACTACTTCATTCTTAACATTAACCTCTTAGGAAGTCTCATTTTCCTAATAAGCAGCCATTATTTCAAGATTGTGCTAATCTACCTGGATGATTGTAACTCTTACTTTTTCAGTTTTTTAACAGACAAAAAAAAATTACCAGCCCCAAATTGCCCATAATGATGGCATTTTCACTCCTCTTGGAGATCTGTGCCACGTTACCCAGACCCCACTTTGAGACACAGAATGGAAACAGAACGTACAAGTGTCGTCAGAAGTCACCCAGCCAACATGAGCTGATGTTTCTTAGTAGTCAGAATTAGATTCTTAATTAACTAGAATTAATAAAAATCTGGTTCAATGATGAATTCAAGCTAAGAATTCAAAAACTAACCATTCTTTTGTTGACAATATCACATTCAAAAAATGTGATGAAAAAAAGGTTGCATTACCAGTAGAATGTGAGATACTTACAGATAAACTTAAAATATGTATATGACCATGGTAAAGAAAAATCAAAATTTGGGGTATTAAAGATTCATATAAATGTACAAGTACAGCATATTCCTAAAAAAACTAGAAATAGCAGTTGTTTCAAAGTACTGATGTAATATAATCCCAAAGAAACTGTTCAGTTCCTTAACAGCTAACTAAATTTTTCTCTTCACTTCAAAATAAACAGTTGAGAAAATAGAAAAATATTTTGGAAAAATGAAGAGCAGTGTGGAAGGACTAGCTATAAAATGGAAGGAAAAAGTTATTAAAGTAATGTGAATCTGTTGTAAAAATAGATATTGATGACTGAAGTAAAATAGAGTAGAACAGAATATGACAGAAGATGGAGTGCCCTAAAATGAAGCCCACTTTGTATATGGTAAGGAGGCAAAAATCATCACAGAAAGGAGTATATAATAAACTATTTGGGATCACATATTAGCAGTTTCAAGAAATAACACAGTTTGTATCTAAGTAACAGCCTATGCTAAAATAAATTCCAGCTGGCTAAAAGAGTTAAGTGTTAAAACATTGGTTTTGAAAAACATACAGAGTAAAGACTTTAATAAATATTTGGAAAAGAGCAAGATCTCAAGATCTGTGAAATTTGGTTATACAAAATTTAAAACTACCATACAACAAGACTACCACAACTAAAGTGAAATATGGAAAACATTTACACCAAATACGATAAAGATTAAAGTCATCGTTATATAAATTGGAAATAAAGTTGGCAGTAAACAAGAAGTACTGTAATAAACAACCATACTCCATATAATATTCAACCTACTAAGAAAAGTTGTAAATTTAAACAATATTGAAGTCTGAGTTGCTATCTATTCAGTAAATAAAAACAAACTCCTTTGTACTTCATAATTTTTAATTTTATGAAATACTTCATTCACATGTCATTGTAGATTAGCAGTTTGGCTTTTCATATTGAGAATAATAAAAAGAGGATTCTGGGAATTTATCCCAGGAAAATAATCACAAAGCAGGAAAAAGCCTATATATGTGCAAAAATGTTTATTGTAGCATTACTTATAATGCTGAAAAATCAGAATATGTGGATACACAACAATAGGGAGGTTTTATAAACAAATCAAGACACCCTACATCCTGGTATATTTTGTGACAGGTAAAAGCTATCATTTCAGATACTGTGCCAACACAGAAAAATTTTATACCATTTGTTCAACAAATATTTATCAAGAATATGCATCAAGCAGTGAGCTAACAACAGCAAGCAAGACATATGAGGGTTCCTGTGTCACAAAATAGAATCACAGGTGAAAAGATCAGAGCTATGTACACTAAGATGTTGGCTGTGTAAAAATGGTTTATTGTATATTAAGTGGACAGGCATGAAAGCAGACTTGCTTGTTGGGTTAGCCAGATTGTGGGGCAAGTCTTTTCTTTAGCTTATGTAATATTTTGTACAATTAAAAAATAAAATCAATAAACCAAAAACCAAGAGTCAGATTCACATGCCAAGGTAATATAATAAATCTTAGTGCAAATGGGCTTTAGTTCAGGGCTCTTTCTTTCTCTGTCTTTCTAAATGTGTGGCTCTTGTGGTTGCTTTTTAAGGGCTCTCAAAGGACCTACAAATTTATATAGCGTACATCCAGTCATTCACAGATGGGCAGACTTCAGCTCTCAAACATTAGCGGTCACCTCTCCAGTTACTGGCCTAAAGCCTTTTCTCAAAGTTAAGTAGCCAGTATCTGGGTTTTTAAAAATTATAGATATTGCAATGACAAAGACCTATGCAAGGCATTGCATCTCCACTCTTGAAATATAAAGAGCTATCTTTGTTGCACTACTACAAAACCCATTTTTTCAAAGACCAGTCAGCAACTGAGCCTGTTCACAGGTTTTTGAGATAGTTGCCGGTGGAAAATTCAGGTAAAGAATCTTCGAGTCAACACATTCTTCTGGCTTTGTAGAGAAACGTGGAGTGGTCGCTGTATGCATGTGTAAAATCACTCTATAAAGCTGCTTTAATGCCTCAAGTTTCCACCATGAAGTGTGTTTCTTTGGATTAAGAATTTATATCTCCAAAAATTCCCTAGTAACAAAAAAAATATGCTGAAGCCTACAATTAGACAAAGATAGATTTTAAATCAGTCCATTATCATTTGATAAGGTTGCCCTTTTACATAATCCTCAACTGTAATACTAATGCACATGACTTGAAAAGGCTCAAGGGAGTGAGTGGCCTAAAGCCCTAAATATTTCCATAACTGCAGTATTTTGGGGACTAACACTGCTTTGTCATGATATTTTCCAATGAGAAAATGTGGTCAAAGAATTTTTACCACCTTGACTTTCTCCTCTGTCCATTCCTGTTACTCGCCCACCAGCCTGGAACTGGGAATGCCACCTTAGGAGCTCAGAACTCAAAGAGAAAAAGAGGCACTTGCATGTGTTTGAGAACATGATCTAAAACCTGGGCATCACAAGGAGGAAGTGAGTTCCCTGCTCCCTGGGGAGAACTACCTTAGCCCTTGGGGAGCCCTTGGTTTTCCCAGGCCCCCGAGGTAACTACGTTGCACCATGTAGGGTGCTAATATTTTATTTTAGTCTTCAGTTTAATAACCACAAGCCTTTCTGTGTCTTACAATGAATAAAGATATTGGAAAGAGTGCAATCAATTAGAGATTTTCCTCAGTCTGTTAGACTCTGACACTGTACTATATAGGTAACTGTGATCCTGATTTTGTGAAGCATCTAGTACAATCAGAGAGTAAACATTAACACAAAGAGAGCAATTAAAGAGCAATTAAACTAACCCTCTCTAAGTGCCACGGCACAAAGACTTACATTTCTTCATCTTGCTTTCATGAGTGCTATCGGAGTGTTAATACCACACATTACTTTAGGGACCAGTTTACACCTGTACTTGCTGTCTTTATCTTCCCATTTTGAGGGAGGGGGTTGTTGGGATTCCAAGGTCCCTGGCAACTTGTCAGTTTCAGGTACTCCACAGTTCAGCTGTAGCACATGTCTTCTGAATCAAGGCATCCAGAGCTTCCTACCTGGATAACCAGCATACACACTGCAGGTCAGAAGTCCCCCTCTAACCTTCTAACCTGTTCCTCCCCCAGCGGATGAAGTAACTATAGTGGGTTTTCCCAGCAATAACTTCTTACTGTGATTCCCACTGAGGATACCACGCAGTAAAATGTTATTTTCAGGTTCAAGGAAAGTAGGAAGGGGAAATAACAAAAAGGCTTTAACTGAAAATAAGGGGCTATAACAAAAGAAGGCTTTTCGTCTCCTGATTAAGAAACTAAGGTTTACGATCATTTGGCTCCTAAGAGAGGGTAACCTTCATGATATAATGGAAGTGCCCATCAGTGTGACCAAGTTGAGGTTGTATTGTTTGCCTAAAGCACTGGGACCAACCTGTCACTTAAATTACTTCTAACAGTCTCTGACACGGTATGTCTTTAATTTGTCTTCAGTCCATGCTCACAAAAATGCTGACAGGTAGTGGAATGAGAAAGAGATTAAGCTATATTTTTTATTTAAAATATAGTGATTGGTTCATTCTATTTACTTACGCAAAATCAGGCTTTGCAGGCAGAGAAATGTGGGTTTGAGTCTCAGCTCTTCATCTCATGTTCATCTTAGGCAAATTGCTTAGACCCTCAAACCCGTTTTCTTCCTCTCTAAGTTATAAGTTATAACTAATACCTGTTTCTTAAAGTCACTGTAAGGAATAATGATTATCTATTTTATATATATATAAATGATGGTTTTCCACTTGTGTTGATATTTCCTTAAACAGGGTAAAGATTTCATTTGGTAAATTCCTCTTTTTATTTTTATGTCAAAGGGAGAGAATATGAGAAGTTGAGATGTCAATAAATGGATAAAATGCATAGATTTTATTTTATTCAGATGATATATAGCTGATAAAAACACAGTGTTCCTTTTTAAAAGGAAGCCCATCCTTGGCCTCACTGCTAGATAATTTTATGCCATTTTGAAGATAAGTGGTTCTTATTTGCCAATAACCATTTTTACTGTATCCAATATTTAAATACAATGGGTTGTGTATTTGTACCTATCTTTCAATGCAGTTAATTAACCAATTCCCAGTTTTCTTTCAGGTAAATGTTGGAGATATAGTTATAATAAAAGGCAAAGAGTATATACCTGCTGACACTGTACTTCTCTCATCAAGGTAGAGATACCTACTGATGCTCAAACAGTGTAGAGGATGGTTTCTCTACCCTGCATTGACCTTGTGATTTCTCCAAGGAAATAAGGAATAAACGAAGACTTTTAAGCCTCTCTGTTGATTTTGAATCAGGCATTAAAAAAAACTGATTGGATTAAAGGACTTTTTCATGTTTGCCATATAAAATAAATGATAGGTACTATATTCTATAATTCAAAAGTTATCATTATAGTTAAGAGTCCCCTTTCCATCTGGATGTCTCCAGATCCTTTTGGATGGACCACTAATTCTTGAGTGATTCCCTGTCATTTATTTTATATGATACGTGGATTGGGTTCTGCTGATCTAACGGTGCAGTCCTTGTTCATGACAAATTCCTTTATGATGTATTTGTATATCCCTTCAGAGTTTTTTGATCTCTGTGGTGTGTTGGTACAAGAAAATGAACAATTTCTTTTTTTTTGTCATGAGATCTTTTGAAATGTCATACTCTTCCAACAAAAAAAATTAAACTATTTTGCTTTTTTAAAGTTCTTTCCATTACTGAATTTAGATAATTTTTGTTTAACTCATATTTAAGATAGTCTTGAATTGGTATTCAGAACATATGGCACTGTTACCATTTAAAGAATGTGACTTTCAAGTGATTTTAGGTTTAAAAACTATAAAACTAGTCTTAATATAAAACAAGAAAAAATGCTTTTAATGTTTTAGAGGTTGTTTATCATCATTTCCTTGGACAGTTTTATTTGTAAAATCACATATAAATATGGACATTGTCCTTTTTTCAAAATCTGTTTAATCAGGTCATTATTAAAAATGATTGGAAATATGACAAATTGGTGAAATTTAAATGAGCAAGTGTTTTCCAGATACTTATAGAAGTAAGTCTATAAGTAGTTGAAGGTAACTATAGGT
The DNA here is from genome assembly GCF_019186645.2 of Phyllostomus hastatus. NCBI lineage: Eukaryota > Metazoa > Chordata > Mammalia > Chiroptera > Phyllostomidae > Phyllostomus > Phyllostomus hastatus. Next base: position 26,191,010 of record NW_025333709.1, on the reverse strand, counting down.
AGTTATATTTACATATTTGTAGCTGAGAGCTCTTTATGCCATTTATTTATAGGTTTGTTTTCAGAAAAATTGAAATTATGAGGGTTTTTTAAAATTTTGTTTATTTTTAGAGAGAGAGGAAAGGAAAAAGAAAGAGGGAGCGAAACATCAATGTGTGGCTGCCTCTCATGCGTCCCCCACCAGGGACCCGGCCTGCAACCCAGGCATGTGCCCTGACTGGGAATCGAATCCATGACCCTTTGGTTCACAGACCAGCACTCAATCCACTGAGCTACACCAGCCAGGGCAAAATTATGAGGTTTTTAATTCAACATTTATGTAGTTTCTTTTATTTATGGTTTTGTCAGGGTAGGTTTCTACATCTGAGGTAAAGACTTCACACACAGCAGAGTGGGAATGAGTTTAACAGTGAGTTCATTGTCCTTGTATCAGGTGGTACGTAGCACAAGCATTAAAGACCTCATTGCTCTCGAAGCAGGAAACCAGGTTTCTTTCCTTGGCCTGGTGACTTTGAACAAAATCTTAATCTCTCAGGACTTGATTTCATATCTTTTAAAATGAGGAAAATTGATGACTTGAGCAAACTCTCATATTCTTTGATTCTTTTTTGTTTAAATTAATAGTATTTCATTAATTTTTTAATTTTAATTGTTGTTCATTAAGTTTTAAGCCTGTCTAACCAACAGAAGAATGTGCTCAGTAAAAATCTGAGAAATATAATGGATGATTGACCATGGGAATGTCATGTTTGTATAATTAAGTTCAAAATGATAGTAAAACATTCCAGCAATTGAAGAAAATATTGATGTTTTCCTGATTAAACATATCATAGAGCCATTATCTTAGAGAGAAGCATAGATGCTGAACCATTAATTACAATATTTAAATTTTGCATATTCAAAAATAGGAAGGGAACTGGCTATACTGCCCTAAATTGGTACTTATTTCTAAGTTAAAAGTTGTCAAAATATTTTTCATCTGCCTCTGTGCAATCCCAGAAACTTCCATAAAGCTCTGTGTTTGTATTTCTTCAACTTTAGAGCATTTTTACAGGATTTATTTTCTAAACACTAGAAACATTCACTGGTGGCTGCCAATATTGGTAAGTCGAAATAGTTTCTGTATCTTAGAAGTCCAGTGCGCCATCCATTGTGCCACGGAGCCACCCTCGTTTCTGTATCTTAATAGCCCATTCACAGTGATGAATGTCCTCCAGTGATTTTTACTTTTAAAAAGGTTACCAGACTCCTTGCTTTCTGGTAATTTAGTAGGATTCAAAATAAAGTGTAAACGTTTATGCTGTTAGAAAGATATCTTTGTCCAAGAGGCAAAATACCACCTTTCCATTTTTTCTTTTCTTTTTTTCCTATAAAGGGTTTTTGCATTATTTGGCTCTTTTGAATCTACATTAGACTTAAGAAGTAAGTGAAGTTTTGTCATAATTTTACAGAAAGAGGAATTTTGACTTTAAGTCTTTTTTTTTAGCCACTTTAATGACTAGGTTAAAGTTAGAATACTTAATTCCTAACCTAATATCTTCATTAGACCTTACTCATTGCTATCAAAGTAAGTACATGGTGATTTTCACCTGCAGTTACCAAAAGTTAGCAGTAGCAGTAAACAGCTTATTATATTTTAATTCCTAAATGTTTTGAAATTATTGATTACTAATAGTACATCTTTCTGAGGTAGTTTGAAATTAAAGCATGAACGTGGTTGAAAGTTACTGTGTTTTGTTGATTTTCATTTTAAAATGAAACAAATTTTATCACCTAACAAATAGATACATAAGTTTAGAAAGTATAAAATAGAGTAAAATAACTATAATTCAAATCCAAGCAGGTTCTTAGCATGTCTGCTTTATGCCTTTGAAAAATTCTCCCAGATTCAAAGGATTACCGTCCCAAAGTAATGTATTACCTAGACGATTAATTATTAAATAACTCAAAAGGCTACAATTATGCCTTCTGACGTTCTAAAATCAATGTCTGTGCAGCCTGCATTAAAGTTCACATTTATGCAATTAAATTTTTGGAATCAAAATTTTAAATGTTATTTTTTAGAGTATATGTAGAGGAAAAGTTAGTATAGTATACTTTGTTTTTCAAAAGCAGTTTCCTAAAAAGTAGTTTCTACAATTATTTCTTTTCTTCCAGACAAGCAGTGCACACAGAACAGATGGCATGAGAATGAGGAATTAGAGAGGAAAATCTTACAGATAAAGTAGCTCTCTATAAAAATATCTTTTTATTTATATGATAAGATGTGCTGTGATCAAACTTTTAAAAAATCAAAAATTTGTACATTAAAAGTTGACAATTGAGCTTAAAAACAAGTTTGTAATCCTTAAATGTCACATGTTTTCTTGCGCCTTGAGACCTGATCAAAATACATTTTGAAAAAATCGGCATTAGACATTTTTATTAACATGTATTATTTTCTATAACAATTTCAAACTTTCTGTCTCCTTTGTCCATTTGTTTGTTTGTTTGTTTGTTTTTCTTCTGTTATTCATTTTTTCCCCCATTTTAATTATTTGAAACTGGGACCTGTAGGTGGCAGTAGGGGAAATAGTGAAAGTGACCAATGGGGAACACCTCCCAGCAGATCTCATCAGCGTGTCCTCCAGGTTAGACCCGAGTCGTGCAGGATGTGTGTGTGTGGATCCTCACCCTACACCAGAGAACAGTTACACCCAAAGATGGTTGAGCTCTACGTCTCTTCCTTTAAAGTGCAAACTTTTGTATACTCCTTGGTAATGGACATTCACCGATGTTCTAAAGGCCTCTGACAAACTCAGTGTTGGATGATGTCCAGCCCTCAAGTGGGCAGATTCCGCTCCTGTTGTATCAACAGGAGCCCATGAGGCATGCCCATAAAGGTCGACTTCAATTTCCTGGGCATCATTAATATACATTCATATTTAACAACATGCCTAAATACCAAGGCTTAATTTAACATCGCTCTGGAATGTTATTTTGAACGATGTTAATCAGCTTTCCATGAAACAAAGTCATTGAGAAATGTTGAAGATTTTAAACGTTTGTCTTATTCCTATATTTGACATCTGCTCTAAGTTCTAGAGAACCCCTTCTGCAATCCTGACTGTCATTTGGGCTTGTCTAGGGTTTATGGAGGACCCCCTGCACAAAGCTCGCTGTTGCGCATCTTGCACCGCATGCTTCGCCATCCGTTTTTGTCCCCCATGTAACTGGTGACAGAGTGCACGTTCCCGTGGTAAACGTCCCCTGTCTGCTAGCGTCTGGACTGTGACATGCATCTTGTTTCGTTTCTCCACTTACTAACCCCAAAGCCTGCTTTGCTTCTCTGACTGTAATTTGTGTTTTGGGTGTCATCATAATTTGCTGAAATATTTATTATCTAGCATGATTCCTTATCTGAGACATCTTGCTGCCTTTTCATAGCGCTGTTAAGAGCTGCTTCAGTAACAGCTGTCTCAAGGGACTAAGTATGTTCTGAATTTAGATGCATATTTTATTTGCCCCATTTCAAGTAGAAATCAGCCATTTAACTGTCTAATTTCCTAGCCATTTAAAGTCCTAAAAAAAGTTGCTTTATGAAAAAAATGTACAAATAGAATGTTATTCTCATTTTAATGTGAGAATGGCTTTGGATATGTAAAGTAACGCTTTAATGCATTTTACTGCCAAAATATGGAATCGACATTGTTCATTTAGCATTTGTTTGCCATCATACTTCTATGTTATCAGAAGATATGCCTTATTAATCTGTAAACCATTTATGTCTCAAATATATACATAAGTAAATTGTAAATTGGGAGCAATTGCCAGAGCCACATTACTGTTGTGACAGTAATAAAAAATAAAACTTTGAATAATTGATAGGGTGAGAATATAAATATTGAAAACCTCCAGCTGGGAAAAAGTATCAGCTTTTATGGGATTGAAAAAAAAGCCCACAGAGTAAATTGGAGAACATGCAAAGTTATTTAAAAGGAATCTGTGATATATTTTATGACCAGGTGGTTTAATAATTTTCACAAATCTTCAGGGCACAAAACTAAGCTACGTGCCCGTATCTGAAACTCAGAATAGTCTGTTTTGCTCATACACAGATTGGAAGTTGATTAGAAAATTCCAGGTGTTTGTAACTTACAAATGTCTTCCCAAAACTTTGAACACACATGCTGATCAGAGATTACATTCACAGTTACTTACATGACGTGTGCTAATTACACTTATATAACCAAGTGCTAACGAGATGGATTTAGCTTCAGAATGCTTCTTGGATTAGCTTATCCAGTGGGACAGCACACTCCCCTGTCTCTCACTGTTACACAAGTAAAGTTCACATACGAAGGGGAGGTTATAGATGGTCCAGGGCCTGGTGCCTATGGAAGGGACTGGAGAACATGGAACCCGTCCACCAGCCACTGCACACGAATCTCCACTAAAACATCTCCACTGGGGACCTGTAAAGGGGATAGTCTAGGTTCAGGTAAAAGAGCAATACAGCCAAGTTGGCTGGTTTTAGTTTTAGCTTTTGCTGTCACAAAAGTCTCTAAAACAACTTTAAGAAATAGAATAGGAGCAGAAGAGCTAGGGGGAGAAAAGCGTGTATCAACTTTCACTGCAAAATCTGTTCATACAGTTTCTAAAAGTAGCCTTCTACTTAAATATTTTGGTTCCTGTGATCCTATTCATCTTTTCTAAAAGGGAATAGTGAATGCAAGTTTTTGGAAGCAGCAATCTGGAATTCTCTAACCAACCGCCCTCCTTAACCTATTTACATGTCTATGAGCATGAAGTCTCATTGCTATTTTTGAGCTGGAGATCAGTCTGGACACGAAACGGCTTTGTATTTCAGATACAGTCTGTTGTGTCTATATGGAGGAACAATTTAAGTCTAATGCAACAAATTTAATCATTTACTATATCCTGAAGATCTATCCTGGCTGTTGCCAGGAACTTGCTTTAGGGTCCTTCTGGCTGAAATGCTGACCCGTTAATTGGCATGCATGGGCTCCACTGCACAGCGGTTTGCACTTAGACTGAAAACTGTCAGGAAACTAGGCAACTAAAGCTCGTTTAGACCAAAAGGCTTCAGCGAGTCTGAGCATTGACTAAGTTATTATTATGCTTTCCTACCCCCATTAAATCATCTTGCTTTTGAATTTTAAACAACAGTGAGCCCCAGGCCATGTGCTACATTGAAACATCCAACTTAGATGGTGAAACAAACCTGAAAATTAGGCAGGTAAGATCTCATGCAGGTTTATGTCATTGTTGCTGTTTTTTATTACATGGAATCAATAGCTTTATTTCTTCTGTCTTGAGTTGAAGTAATTCTGTCCAATTGAAGATATTTTCTCATTTAGCCACTATGAAGAGGTTTTATAAATTAGTATCATTGTGTATAATGGAGCACTTAGATTTACGGTATTTGCCTGATTAAATATGGTCCCATTTGTATAGATACTATTTGTGATATTTTTAATATTTTATGCATAGGCAGCACTCTGATGATAATAATAATAGCAGTAATTGTAAGTGCTTTGACATGTGTTAGCTTATTTATTTTTCCTATTCGCCTGGCCCAAATGAGTTGGCTTTGCCATAGTTTCCATTGACATGCTAAATGTCTCACTGGTCTCTGGGAAAAGATTAGATTTCTATACTTACTTCTCATACCATCCCTAACAGAAAGCGACTGTGAGGTTTTTACTTTTAAAGTTTTAAAAAGGCCTTTAAAAACTGTACAGTCATGCATCACTTAAAGACAGGGAGAGTTCTGAGGAACGTGTCCATGGCAATTTCGTTGCAGCACAAACATCATGGAGTGCACTCACACGAACCCACATGGTGCCCACTGCATACCTAGACTGTGTGGTATAGCCTCTGACTCCCGTGCAGCACGGTACTGTATGAAAGAACACAGGATTAAATCAAGCACCAGAGTAAGTGATGCAGGCAAGAGAGGTAAACACTGAGTGTACGAGGCTGCTGCCAGAGTAACACAGCATACAGTTTCACGGCAAACTTTTGTGCAAGTAGAAACAGTACACTCTAAATAATAATAAGAAGTGTAGTGAATACATAAACCAGTAACATACTCATTACCAAGTATTATGTACTGCCATATGTGTACTGTATGCGGCTGGCAGCCCAATAGGTTTGTTTGTACCAGCATCACCTCAAACACGTCAGTTATGCCTTGCACCCTGATGGTAAGACAGCCACGATGTCGGTGGGCCGTAGGAGTTTTTCAGCGCATGACAGTCTTATGGAACCACTGTCATATCCATCATCAGTTGTTGGTGGGAACACTGCTAAGCAGCACACTGCTGCGTTCTCTTGGGTTCCAGGTAAACGGTGAGAACAACATGTGGGAGGTTGGGAGGGAAGGAAAACAGGCCGTCACAGAGCGCCTGAATGCAGAGCGTCGCAGCAAGCAGGGGCCTGTTCCGTGCCAGACAGTCCTGGTTGGCCAGACGGAAGAACTGTGTGGAGTTTTCCTTCTCAGTGAACTGAAGGAACAAACTATTCTCTTTGGAGATAGGACTTATTCATTTTTTTATCCACTTTCTGAGATTCAGCAGACAGATTCACACTGTACTTATTTTTGGAAGCAGTTTTTTAAGAACTTATTTTAAAATATCTTTTTAGACTAGTGTATAGTCTCTTGAATATATTTTAGAACTTTCTAATAGTTGCACTATTCTTGAGTTAAAAACCTGTGTTCCAGTGGAGAGCAGGTAACCCTTAATTATGGTTTAACAAAAAGGGTATTTGTTGTGTAAGGAGGAGAGTTGCTTATAAAATAAGAGGATCTCTTAGATCATAGACCTGGACGGATTCAGAACTCCCCTTCCCATGCAATATATTTAATATAGTCTTTATGTATGTATCAATTTCTGAACAGGGCTTACCAGTAACGTCGGATATAAAAGACATTGACAATTTGATGAGAATTTCTGGCAGAGTCGAGTGTGAAAGTCCAAACAGACATCTCTACGATTTTGTTGGAAACATAAGGCTTGATGGACATGGGTATGTAAAATTGGCCTTTATAAAAGCACATATTTTCTTTGAAATTCCAACTCTACTAAAAGCTCATTAGGACCTGTAATTGCAACGTAGTATTTTTTTTTTTTTTGCTTTTGAAGTGTTTATATCTAATTCCAATCAATCTACACTACAAATGATAAGGTGACAGTGGCTGCATCATACCCAATTGGATATGTGAGGGACAGTTGGCCCATAGGTGGTCTAGACCAAGGGTCCCCAACCCCCAAGTACTGGTCGCTGGCCTGTTGGGAACCAGGCTGCACAACAGGTGAGCAGTGGCAAGCAAACGAAGCTTCTGTTTTCAGAGCCGCTCCCTCTTATTTGCATTACTGCCTGAGCTCTGCCTCCTGTCAGATCAGCAGCAGAGACATTACATTCTCATAGGAATGCAGACCCTACTGTGAACTGTGTATGCAAGGGATCCAGGGTGCATGCATTTATGAGAATCTAATGCCTGATGGTCTGAGTTGGAGCTGAGGTGGTGATGCCAGCCCTGGGGAGTGGCTCAAATATAGATTGTCATTAGCAGAGAGGTTTGACTGCACAGAGACCATAATAAATCAATTGCTTTCAGACTCACGTCAAAACTCTTTCAGTGAGTGGCAAGTGACAATTAAGCTGCATCTGATGGCAGGCTTTCAGTTAGAATCCAACATTTATTTCAGTCCATGCGTGGCCCATCCATTATTTTATTTAACACTTCCATCTATGCCTCCTTCCCTCACTGGTCACTTGTCTCAGTCACAGCTTTGGTGTAATAATAACAGAAATAAAGTGCACAGTAAATGTAATGCTCTTGGATCATCCCAAAACTATCCTTCCCAACCCAATCCATGGAAAAATTGTCTTCCATGGCACCGATCCCTGGTGCCAAAAAGGTTGGGGACCATTGTCCAGTAGTTTCCTAAGAACTTCTTGGAAACCTGCTATAGTCCTGAAGCCCCCCATCTCTGAAGTGCACCCCAAATCTTGAGACAAACACAGGAGGGTTTCCCTTCCAGTTGGGTCTGAAAGTCACGAGTTTGTCTATAAAGAATGAGAGTTAGAGTTGCTGTGTTCTTTTTGGAAATTACAATACACTGTTTCTTAAGGGTTTATTCCTTTAAATGGAAAACTTCAGGTGTAGCTATCACCCACCTGTCTGGATTGACCTCACCAGAACCAGTGACCTTAGTGTATTTCCTGAGAGAAGGGCCAAGGCCCAGGCAGCTGCTAGCCCTGGATGCCCCTGTGCCATAGCAGCCCTCCAGCAATGGAAGCTGCAGTCTCACTCCTCTCCACAGATGGAGGGTTGTGTTGTCTGAAGACTTTTCTTGGGTGCTTCTGTCCCTCTTTTTCCAGAAGTTTTTTTTAATGTGTGTGTTCATATTTGACATTTCTTTTTTTGCTTTTTTCTTACTGAAACAAAAACTTGGTGATAAGAATCCTTGAGCCATTAAATTTTGGATAGTACATTTCCATCAAGAATCCCACTATATCTGTTATAGCTACCCTTCTGGTACATCTGAGTTAGTTCATATCAACCAGCAACGCACCCTGGTGGATTGCCCTGTAAGAAACCCACAGAAGACCCAGTATTCATGAAAAACATGGTTTAGATTACATGGAATCGATAGCCTCGATTTGCTGTCATTTCATTGAAGGGTTTAAGACTTGTTAGCTACTTACCATTTATGGAAAATATATTCACAGTTCTTGGAGAACCCATCTTCAAATACAATAAAATTAATGTCCTAGAGATTTTAGATACAGTGACTTATCTCTGAAGGAGAGAGATGCCAGTGCAAGTATGTGATGAGATCTATGTATTTATCTTAACGTTGTGTGTTCTTGGAACCTTTATTATGCACAAAGCTATTTTTAATTTAAAGGAAGGTGGAGAGAGAGACCGTTTTCCTCTCCTCACCACTCCCAAACATCTCAGAATCCTAAATGGACTTAACTAAATCAAGAAAAGCCCTAAATAAGATTTGAAAATTAGCCTCTGAATTCCAAAACATTGCCTACTATTTTGGATTGTGAAATTGTAGGAAGTGGCTGGTTAGACGTTTGAGGAGAAGCAACTGAAACGCTGTGCTCCAGCTGTTCTTGTGTAAGAAAACTGTCCCTATTGGTGGAAAAATGACTTTTCTAAAAATGCAATAAATGTGAGAAGGGTTTTTAAAATAACAGAGTCTTTTTTGGAACTACATAGTGGCTGTAGAATTCTTAAGCATTTTAGAAAATTCCATTTCTGATGTCAACATTGTCTGCCATAGCACGGTCCCCCTGGGAGCGGATCAGATTCTCCTTCGGGGTGCTCAGCTGAGGAACACACAGTGGGTGATTGGAATCGTCGTCTACACTGGGCACGACACCAAGCTGATGCAGGTGAGATTTTTATCTATGAAAACCTCTTAGACTTAAAGCTTTTGAAAATGTGCCATTTGTTAGCATTCGGTTCAGTGGTCCCAAACGTAGTGGACCATCCATTACACACACCCGAGCCCCACTCTGTACATCCAGAATCTCGTTCTCTGGTGAGTTCGCTGTGGCCCGAGCATGGGAGTGTTTCAGCAGAGATCACCCAGCGCACGCACTCTATCGGTCTGTCGGTGGCATCTACTAACCATTGCAGTGATAGACACACTTCGTCTCGGTGATGATGAGTGCTCTGCATTAAAACATTTGTCTTATCATTTTATTTTAATATGAATGATCAAATGTTAGAACTTACTTTCACTTTCTTTGTAAAATTCAGAGAAAAACTTGTAAAGTAAATGTTGAAGCCATTGCTTCACAGCATTTCCATGTTAGGCCATTTGTAATCAACCTTAATCCTAGCCACTTGCAGTGTTTACACATGTCTGTGGTTGCTTCTTCTCCACAGTATAGTGTCATCAGTATTCGGTGTTTACATGGGTATGGGAATGTCAGTTTTATGATATGACGTGAAAATCTGCTCTCAGGGCTGATCGATAACTTTGTATATCGTAAAGGCATGATGATATAATCAGTAGGCAAGCAGAACTGCTATTAGTGATCCCACCCCTAATCATTCTGTAAATTCTATATTGACTCTGTATTCTATATCGATTATGACAGATTTAATTTTGTGTCCTGTGGATGCCATGGTTAGCAAAAATCCAGCATAGTCATTTTTTATCATTAAATGTATCTGAGGAAACTTGTCTCTGTTACTCTTTATAGCCAGGATAGCTTACATGGCTGCTGTGTTCAGTAAAAACAATTACTAAATGCCACCGAAAATCTGGAACACAGGAGTCCTTTAAAATGCTGCCTTCGTACTTTGGAATGTCCAGGCTGTGGGTTCACAGGCTACCTTCCCTGCCTCTCTTCCTAAGCAGAGATGCAAGCCGGGTGCTTCTAGTTACCCAGTTTAGTGAAATAGTCCAGTATACAGTGTTCGTCTTGCCTTCCACAATGCCAAAGCTATGTTTACAAAAGGAATGTTATTTGTTTCTCTTAATACTGTTTGACATCCTAGAGAAAGGCTTAGGTGACATGGTGGTCCTTAGAAAAAGAGGCAGTTAGTTAACCTTTGACAGCTTATATTACATCTGTGATTGCTGTCTGCATAATTTTCAGATGTCTACTCCCGTCTAGATTTTGAGTTTGATGAGGACTTTGTCATACTCATCAATATACTAGATACCTATTACTAAGTCACTGTACACGTTTCCTATTACTCATCTTTTTTCTTTTTACAGAATTCAACAAGTCCACCACTTAAACTCTCAAATGTGGAACGAATTACAAATGTACAGATTTTGATTTTATTTTGTATCTTAATTGCCATGTCCCTTGTCTGTTCTGTGGGCTCAGCCATTTGGAATCGCAGGCATTCTGGAAGGGACTGGTACCTCAATCTAAATTGTAAGTATTCAGGGGCTTATTGACATTTTTCTTTCATTAAAACTAATATTTGTTTCACAGCTGCTCTTGGAATTTCCTATTACTTGTAAAAGAAAACATTTTTGCCAAGATAACTAGGCATTTAGGCTTTAATTTTCAATGCAGTTTCCAGTAAAAGTAAGTAAAATGTGGAATCTCTAAAAATTTCAGAATCCACCCAGCCATTGTGGCTCAGTTTGTTGGAGCATCATCCTGTGCACCAGAAGGCTGTGGGTTCGATTCCCAGTCAGGGCACATACCTGGGTTGTGCATGTAGTTCCCAGTTGGGGCAGGGGTGGGAGGCAGCCAATCAATATTTCTCTCACATCAGTGTTTCTCCCACTCTCTCTTCCCTTCTCTCTCTGTCTCTCTCATCTTAATTAATTAATTTCAGAATCCTTAAAACTATAATGAGTACTTCATAATATTATAAAATATTAGTTTATTAATGTTATTTTAACCAATGCTATTCATTTGTTTAAAAATATTTTAATATCTGAATGCAGGAAGTTAGATAACTGTCTGGTAAAGAAAGCAGATTGAGCATATTTAAACTGCCAAAAGTAGTTTCCATATTTTTAAAATGTTTAAATTGAATGTGCTTTCATTTGAACTCATGAATGCGGTGAATTCTGTGTTGATGGCCACCTTGTCTGAGGCATGTTCTATGAAAGGGTTTCCTTTTGGAGCATGTGCCCTTTCACTGCTGTGGGGTTAATGTACCGCCCCTGAATACTTCTGGGAAGTAAGGGTGCATGGCCTTTTGATGAGTCCTTCACCAATAAAAGACTTAATTTTCAAAAGTGTAAAGACAAATTCTAGTAAAATCTTACGGCCAAATTGATTTTTTACGTGTTTTTTGTTATACTGGTTTGGCTTTGCAGCTATTCCAAGTTTTGTTTTTTAACAGTCATTGATTTACTCTTTCAACTTCAGAACTATTACAACAACCGTCAATTTGTTTCGTCACATACTTTACGTGATGTCTGGGCCAACTGCTTGATTGTCATGACTGAAGAGGGAGGAGAGTATGGTTTACCTGGGGCTGGGTTTACCTAGGGTCTAGCCCTCTGTTGTCTTTGCTGTTGAGTTAGTTTTCCTGGAACTGTTTTGTATGCTTGTTTTCAAGGCATGCTTTAAATTAGAGGTGCTTTTTAAGAACTTACATAAAAGTGATTCTATCCAGATAAGATTTTTCATTTATAACCTCTTAGTCCTGTCTCTACGATATCTAAACTTTGTGTCTGGAACAGAATTTGAAATAGTTAACAGTACTTTCACTTTTTGGTACCATTATGCAGTTCTTAATAGGATTATACCATATTGAATACAAATAATGCTATTGCATCTCGAAGAATGTATTTGAGAGTAAGGATATGTTATCAACACAGTCTTCCTCCCAAACTATCGATGATATGATATATAATATGAAAAAAAAATTTGTTATGCACAAAGTTCTGGTCAATGCAAAATAAAATATATAAAACTATAAATGTTTTTCCTCCCATCTTCCCCAATAGATGGTGGCGCTAATAATTTTGGGCTGAATTTCTTGACCTTCATCATCCTTTTCAATAATCTCATTCCTATCAGCTTGTTGGTTACATTGGAAGTGGTGAAATTTACTCAGGCATACTTCATAAATTGGGTAAATATAAATTATTATTGTTTTTATCACTCTAAACATGTATTTTTTTCTGATAGGGTCTTCTGATCACTCAAAGGAAAAAAATTTTGATTGTACCTTATCTTTTATTGAGTACAGGATAATATTTCAAAATAGTTTTGAGCCTAATATAATTCTAATAAACTCACTTGACATGTGAAAATCAGTAACAGAGTCTCTCATCACAACACCATACACGTCTACAGACCAGACATCTAGAGAAAATAGGTCTCTAGTTCAGGAAACCTATTTTGAGTTACACTGTGGTCCTGGGGAAAAGGAGAACCATGGGGTTTGGAGTTAAAAATACCTGGCTTGTAGCTCTAGTTCTGTAATTTACTAGCTGTGTGAACTTTGGCGAGCCACTCGACTTCTTTGAGACGTATTTTCTTGGACACTCACATAGCGATGATAAACGTGGTTTGCCTGTATGTCCCAGTGGTTACATACATCAAAGGAGTTTCACAACATAGCGGACAGCTTCATAAACACTCGAGCACCATAAAAATAATACTGTATTCACTACTTGTAACAACCAGAGTGTCCGTCATATTTTATACATCTATGTAGTTTATTTTACCACACTATAAACAACTTCAGCTGTGCTTGAATTTTTCCTCTTTTTTTCCTTAAATATTTTATTTGATTCTTGGAAAAATGTGCTAGACATCTGTTTTCTAAATGTTTTGTTTATAAAATATGTTGCTCTTTCTCAGGTTTATTGTTACCAAAGTTAAAATTAATAAATTCATGTAAATTAATAAATCACTAGGCCTGATCTGCCTGACAGTTTAATTTTGCTTTTATTTTGAGAAATTTTGGTATTATCTTTCGATGTTTCTTTTTAAATCACTTCAAAGTTTTTTACTAAGAACAATATTAGGATTTTTGAAACTATAATTGATGATACTTCAGTAACTGCTTATTATCTTCTCATGGTAAATTATCCATCTCCACTGCCAATCCCTTAATTCATGGGTAAAAGATCAGTATAATTCAGAAATCTAAAATGAGCTGCAAGCGTAGCTCATTTAATGCAGGGAATACGTTATTGAAAAACTGTGTAATAAAATTCATATAAATACAATTAAAAGTTATTGAAGGTTTCCCACTTACAATAAGAAATAATAAGCCCTGCTGGTGTAGCTCAGTGGATTGAGCACAGGCTGCGAACCAAAGTGTCGCAGGTTCGATTCCCAGTCAGGGTACATGCCTGGGTTGCAGGCCATGACCCCCAGCAACCGCACATTGATGTTTCTCTCTCTCTCTCTCTCTCCCTCCCTTCCCTCTCTAAAAATAAATAAATAAAATCTTTAAAAAAAAGACTAAAAAAAAAAAAGAAATAATAATATAACTCATTGTGAAAACCAAATAGTCAATCACTTTATTTTTTATGTGGATTTCCAAAAATAATATTTGCTTGAAATAATTACATAACTTTAGTGCTGAGTGAACCCAGCAGGCCTTCCAACCACCTTTCTAATGTACAGAGGTTTCATAACATTCCTGACGGAAGAGCTCTTCCCTTACCAGGCAGCTTATTCTTTGTGTGGAAGAATGATAAGTAACTGCCCCCTTTCATTCTGGTTCTGCCCAGTAGATCCTTTAAGAACATTGTCTAATCTTGTTTCCAAACACTAGCCTTGTAAAACATTTGAACTTGACTACCATGCTAATTCTGCTATCATATCCCCCCTCCTAGCTAAATGTCCTCCATCTCCTTCTGTTCTTCGTTTGACACGATTTCCCACCTAATCCCCATTCTAGTCACTGTTCTCTGAACATTGCCCAGTTGTTTAGTTTTCCTCTTAAAACACGGCACCTACAGCTCAACAACCTGGTCCAGAAGCGATGCTGAGCAGTCTGCAGTGCAGCAATGGAGAGACCAGATTTGGCCTTTTCATCTGACATGTGAACATCAGTCAACTCTGACTTGTCAGCAAAGTGTTCCACTATAGAAAATATTAATTTTTGTAAGGTTAATAGTCATAATTCTAGGTGTAAAATAAGTACAAATTGGTATGAAAACTATACATTTTTCTTTGGGTTTTGAGAATGTACTCATTGTACTTTCAGGTGTATACAGTGTAAGGAAGTTGGCCAAGAAAGTTCAACCAGATAAAATATTTTAGGTCATTTTCCCAGGGATGTGAAGTTGTAATTACTTTATCCATGTTTAGTTGCTGTTATTTTAGCTCACAGGAAGCACTTGCATTGTGTCAGACACCATAGGAAATACGTTATTTTATGTAATCGCCACAGTTATTTCAGTATCTAGGAAATGATGGGATGCTAGTAAACCAAGATCGCTGAATTCCAAAGGCACGCTCTAACTACCACGCTGTTCTGCCCCTGCTGTGGAACAGAACATTCTGTGTTGGGTACTGCTCGGGGGAATCAGCCGAAATGGTACAGGGGTGGCAAGAGATGAGAATGATTATTACATAACTTATCAGTTAAAATAAAATTTCACTCTATCTTATATCACCAGCTGCATTCAATGATCTATCTTATTTTATTTTTAAAAAGGATCTCGACATGCACTATGAACCCACAGACACTGCTGCTATGGCTCGAACATCTAACCTGAATGAGGAGCTTGGCCAGGTAAACGGAAGTTCTCGTTGATGTGGTGTCATGGAGGCCGGGCTCATTGTCGTTTCTGCCATATGTGGCAACTTCCTGTGAATTGACAGCTTCTTGTTTTCTCTTGGTTGAATAATTAGCATAAATACATGTTAGTACATAACTATGTATTTTAATTTTTAGTAGGTGAAGTTTTAAAAATATTTAAAGCATATTTTGCTCTTAAATAAGGTATTGCACTGAGAGATGTTCTTCAGTATGTAATCTGACAAGTAGCAAAATATTGGCAGTTTTCGAGTTATAAATTCTCTTTCAAAATCGTTCATAGCTTTTAACCAGAAAGGAAGAAAAAGTTACATCAATCAATGAAGTTATGTAAATTGAGGTGTAATAGTAACCAAACAGGAAACTTAGATTTATAATTCATACAGTGTTCACACAAATGTGTATATTTGTAATCCATTTATACACAGAGGGTAGGGCAAAAGTAGGTTTACAATGTGAGTACACAAAACATTTTATTCTTATATTATTGTTTATTAATTATTGTATTATTTTCCATGTGAACAACTGCAAACCCACATTTGCTCCACCCTGTACTGGCTAAGAAAAGATTCTTTTTTTTGTACCATTGCCATTTGCTAACTCTTATTTTTCAAATAGCATTTAGACCAGAATTATCCTTTTCCTTACCAGTTCAGATGTTATATGAAGTTCATTTCAGAAGCCATTGCCTGTCTATAATTGTGATTGGGTTGGCCAAAAAATTAGTTGTTTTTTTTCCATAAGATGGCTCTAATAGCACTTAGTTGTCTTTAACTTTATTTAAAACAATTGTGTTAGGTTGTATTTGACAGCTGTCATATCAGCATGCATTTAAAAAAAACTTATCAAAGTTTATAGATTTTTGTGTAGCCATTTTAATATCGAAGATAGAAGAAAATATGCAACATTGTCAGCATGTTATGCTTTATTATTTTGAGAAAGGTAAAAGCATAACTGAAATGCAAAAAAAGATGTGTGCAGTGTAAGGAGAAGGTGATGTGACTGATCAAACGTGTCAAAAGCGGTTTGGGGACTTTCGTGCCAGAGATTTCTCACTAGACGATCAATGCTCCACAGTCGGGCAGCCCAGGTGACGTTGATAGTGATCAATTCAAGACATTAACTTTGAGAACAATCCACATTATTCCATGCAGGAGACAGCCAATATTCAGAATCAATTTTGATACTCAGAATATCCAGATCAATAAAGATGTTGGTGAAGATGAAAAATGTGTCTTTTATTTTATGGAAAAAACTAAACAGACTTTTTGGCCAACCCAATATGCTGATAGATGTTTTAGTGCTCTATGAGTGTTATGGAGCAATAAAGTTACTTTCTTGTAGAAATTCAGACTTTATTAAGGCAGATTTCTATGTGACCATAGTTTTCTAATATCTTGATAGTCTTCAGTGGTCATACATGAAATGCTAAAATACTGAGAAATTATAGCTGAATATATTCCTTAATGTGCAGACAGAAGTCAATTAATAGCATTCCCTTGTGGCCCTACACTGTAACGAAATTGATAAAAGCGATAATTTAAGAGTTCCCCCCATGTAAGAGACTGGCATAAAAAGAATTCTGAAATTTAGTGAGAAATTTTAAACTCTTTTTTTTTAGGTAAAATACATATTTTCTGACAAAACGGGTACTCTGACATGCAATGTAATGCAGTTTAAGAAGTGCACCATAGCTGGAGTTGCTTATGGGTAAGTGTTTTCCCTTTAAATAGAATATGTAATACACATTTAATTGGAGCTAACATTTTGGTACAGTTTGAGAGTGCTTTTAGTGGAGAATGCTTTTTAATCCCAAAAGCAGTTGTTTCAGCAGAGATGCATGGTATTGTGTTTTATATCTAGGCATTGTTTTTCATCTGGAACTACCTGTGTGGCCAGGCTGCTTGCCAATGTTTCGGTGTTTGGAACCACCGAAGGTCTCTCTCTAGAACAGATGCTCTTCCCTCAGTGTCTCTGTTAAGTTAGAGCACAGGCGCCATGTGGTGGGGACAGAGAGCCTGTCCTTGGGCAGTTCTCAAGTGCCCAAATTTTAAAAAGTTGTTTCTCTGATACTTAGTCCTTTGATATGTTTTCTTTTTCATCATCTCTCCTCTTTAGAGACACAGAACAATTTACATTTCTGATGATGTGAAAGAAGTAGGGAAGGGAAACTTAAATCCAGAGCATAATGAGTATCATCAAAAACTTTCACCAGGGTGTTAATGTCCCTCAGAATGTGCCGTTGAGCCCTCATTTATTTCTTATGGCCAGGTGTGCCTGCCTGAAATGTTCAGAAGTCTTCTTTTTGAGACACTTTGTAGGGTAAAGTGAGAAATTCTGCGTTTCCTAAAAAGACATGATCAAAAAGTGAAACACCCTCTTTGTTGTTTGAATTGTGCTGTTATCAGATTTTCCAACCACTTTGGTCCACACAAGTGAGACTGGTAAATATCACAGCCCCTTAACCACGGAAGCCAGGATGCTTGCTCTTGGGTTGTGTCCACTCTGTGTCCACTCTGCCCACTCACACTCTGCCTCCAGGCACCAAGCTAGTATAAAATGAGTGTATTGAGTTTCGAAAATGCCTCTGTTAAAATCATAAGTAAATAACCATTTGGTAAGAAATTCTGTGTATGTATGGCGACTCCCGCGCACAGGGTCTACAAAGACAAAGAGTGGAGGCAGATATCCGTGTTCTTTGGACAAGTGTGATTTAGCAGCAAATGTGACTAAAAGTGACTTCACACCGTTAAGCTAAAAAGACATTTGGTTGAATGGCTTTTTCACATGGTAAAGCCAGGCTGTTACCTTGACAAGCTTGCTTACTGTTTCTAGGGTTGGGTGCCATTGTGCATTTTTCCTCTTTATGTGAAGATCTCCTAATAATCTTAGAAAAAGGGCCTCTCCTCGCTGCAACCCTGAAACTGCTGCTGGCCTCGCTGTCCAGGCAGCACTGGAGCAGGAGAGGCACAGGCCACTTTGGACATGGTATGTGTGTTGGACACACAGCATCCTCTGACCAGAGGACGAAAGGCCTGTCGAGGTTCTAGAGTTTGTTGTATGATACTTGCTGGTGGACTTATGGTGATGTTTGTTTTCACACAAATTCTGCATTCATTCATTCATTCATAAATGTGATTCGTAGAGTGATCTGTTTGATAATCGCCATCCCTTTTAACTTGTTCCAGTTTCCGGTAGAATAAGCAAGTTTTTCAAATTAGTAATGATTGATGGTGAACTTCTTAGAACAAAAAGCTAGAATGATACCTAGGTACTCTTCCTTCTGCATTTTAAGAGGGTTGTTTTTGTGTTTTTTTAATTCTTGGAACAAGTCCCTAAACACTTGCGTGCGGTAGTTCTAAAGAACAGTGCCCTTCCTGTATCTGTTGGCAATGTTGTCATTAACTATATTATGGTAGAGTGGGTTTGGGGCTGGTGAATATTAAAGTAGTGTTCAAGTTAAGAATTGTCATCAGATTAAGTTTTCAGTGAAACAAATTTCCTCTCCGGAAACTCACCTCTCTGAATGCCGGGTATAGTCATAAAACATGAGTTCTAGTTGTAGCTTTGTCACTAATTCATCATGTGACTCTGGGTAATTCTTTTCAAATATTCCAAACCTTTTAAAATAACCATGAGGAGAGCAGACGATTTTTTTTTCAGGATTTGGGGCAAGGAAGAGTTTATTGATCAAGAAGGCCTGGCTAAAGAAGGTGATAGAACTAATTGTCAAATCCATCCAGTCGTAGGAGAAACTCCCAGAAACTCAGTTCTTCTCACTAATGCAGCACTACAGAATTAAAGATCAGCAAGTCTATTAGCATGCAAGCAGGGTTTATTGGTGATCTGTTCTCCTGGAAGAGAGCAGCAGCCTAGCTAAGGTGGGGATGGGGAGGGTGAAAGGCACAGGTTCAGGGTGAAAGCAGGGTAAGGATGGTAAGGGTGACCAAAGGCCAGGGGATGAGGGCTGGGGTGGCAAGCACACAAGCAGCCAGAGGTCAGCAGGCCTGAGGCCAGGCAGCCTGGCCCAGTGGCCGGAGAGCCAAGAGCGCCAAGCCCCAGACTCCTTTGTGCTGAGGACCTATGTAGTTGGCTGGACGGGGGAGGGGGAAGAAGTTACATATTGATTAACAGGTAAAGGTGGTGCCAGCTTTCCAGGATGGGACCTGAGCACCCAAAGGTATCAGTGGGCTTCTTCCTGTAGGCACTATGGGCCCTTTTCAGCCTTACAGGCCTTGGGGTGAAAGCACAGTTTCAAAAGTTTTCTTTCCCAGATAGTAGAAAAGATACAAAGAATTTCAAGGACTGCTGAGTCAGTGGCTGGGACATGTATCCCGCCTCCTGCCTTTGTTTCCCCTCTGGGCACAACAATCCTAACAGAACTCAAAATTCATGCCTTTTATATATCAAGGGAAGGAAGAAGGGTGAGGTGAACAGGTGGGTGGGGACTGTAGACAGCAAAGGGGTCATCCCAGGAAAAGTACAAAATTTCTAAATCCCTTTGTTCCGGGTGGACCCCCACCGATCTGAGTTCAGTTCTGGAATTATTACAAAAGCATACGATCTTTAAAGTTTTTTCACAGATATAAATATCTAACATATTTACAAATTTTAAGCTTTGTTTGCAAATGTCAACTATGTCAACAGAAATGTGTTTCTCCTTTGGGTGTCGTAGTGTTGTATTATGCTTTCACAAATTCCAGGCGCCTTGTTGAGTGAGGCTAGTTGTTCAACTGCTTCCAATAATCATGTGCTGGCTGTGTATGTGATTTTAGGACCCTTCACCGTGACTGAGTTTTTATTAACACCCTCCAAACACTCTGCTGGACAATCAGAATGTCAGCATTGTAGAGCGTTGTTAATACACAAAGCTGTAGAGAAACCATTACTTAATTCTACCAAACTCCACAGGAAAAAGTAATTACTGTCAGCCAGCTCTCTGTGGGAATTTCCTCCGGGCACTCTTGGCTTGTAGGCGTCCAGAGGGGGAAATCACATGCTTTACCTACCCATTTGCCCCACAGCTGTGTTTAACACTTGTTTCATATGGGGGACTGTTAGGTAGGTGCACTCCCAGCCCCAGCAGAAGAAAGCATGGTGTTTATCCCCCCAGGATGTGGCAAAACAAAGGAAAATAACACACTTTCACATACTAGCAAATGCCTTTGGGACGACAATTTCAGAGCTGATGCTTTTCCCCCCTGCATTTAACAAGTGAGGTGAAGCCTTGGTTCACCCTAGAGAGTCAAAGGTCAGTTCTCCGGCTTTCATCAGTTTGAAGGACCAGGCAAGTCTCTTGATAATATAAACTTTGCCTAGTGTTAGAAGATAATATTTAACTCTTAAAACAGCGCTTCAACATTTACTCTGAAGTTCCTCTCATTTCAGGTAACCTTTCCTCCACATCGGATTTAAGATCGGCAATGAAATAAAAAGATTTGCACACACAGACCATGATTATTTTGTAGAGATCAAGTTTGTATCAGAGACAGCAGCGTGCTTAAATGTACTAGATCTTTTTAGTAAAATGTAAATGAATTATAATGTTGTTTATAACTTTAACCCTTTACAAACTAGATAGCTACTGTTAATCAATTAGATTATAGCAAATTGCCTCCTGTAGAGAATAAGTCAGATTTATACTTCAATGCCAGGAATAGGTTTATGTTCAATGGCTCAGATTCTCAATATAGGGAATATTCTAGGCTATAGTGTCAGTACCATTTTTGTAGATAAGTTAGACTGTTCTATTCAAATGAGCTGACAAGCTAGGCTGAAAAGTGTATAATCCTAAAGTTAAAAAAAATTTCATTAAGCAACCTTAAACAGGGATTTTTGTGTCAGGGAGTCATTTAATCAGTATTAAAACCATTTCATAGACATTTTCTCTTTAAGTGAAAAATGAATGCTCTTAAAAGCAGTCTTTATGTATGAGTACAGCAGATGAATGGCTTTACTTGACAATATTTTCTTTATTAGTATATTTTATTGATTATGCTATTATAGTTGTCCCATTTTTCCTCCCCTTAATCCTCCTCTACCCTGCAACCCCCTCCCACCAGAATTCTCCCCACTTGCCTTAGTTCACGTCCGTGGATCGTATATATAAATTCTTTGGCATCTCCATTTCCCATCCTATTCTTAACCTCCCCCTCTCTATTTTGTACCTACCATTTATGCTTCTTATTCCCTGTACCTTTGCCCCCATTCTCTACCCCCCCCTTTCCCTGCTGATAACCCTCTTCGTGATCTCCACTTCTGTGATTCTGTTCCTGCTCTAGTTGTTTGCTTAGTTTGTTTTTGTTTTTGTTTTTTTAGGATCAGTTGATATTTATGAGTTTGTTGCCATTTTACTGTTCATAGTTTTTATCTTCTTTTTCTTAGATAAATCCCTTTATTTCATATAATAAGGGCTTGGTGATGATGAACTCCTTTAACTTTACCTTATCTGAGAAGCACTTTATCTGCCCTTCCATTCTAAATGATAGCTTTGCTGGATAGAGTCATCTTGGATGCAGGTCCTTGCCTTTCATGACTTTGAATACTACTTTCCAGCCCCTTCTTTAATGCAAGGTTTCTTTTGAGAAATCAGCTGATAGTCTCATGGGAACTCCTTTGCAGGTTACTGTCCCCTTTTTTCTTACTGCTTTTAAGATCGTCTCCTTGTCTTTCATCTTGGGTAATGTAATTACAATGTGCCTTGGTGTGTGTTTCCTTGGGTCCAACCTCTTTGGGACTCTCTGAGCTTCCTGGACTTCCTGGAAGACTGTTTCCTTTGCCAGATTGGGGAAGTTCTCCTTCATGATTTTTTTAAATAAGTTTTCGATTTCTAGACAATATTTTCTTTAGCAATATGTTTGCTGAAAGGATTGACTACTTTAACACCAAGAAGAGATGCATCATGGGAAACCTCACAAGGACATTAATATTAGCCCCCAATCTACGTTAAAACCAACAAATTTATTTTGCTGCTTACCATGACTGGTGTTAAAAGCTGGGTGAACACCATGAATTGCCTTATTCACCTACCTCAACGAATGTTATCTTATTCTGTGTAGGTAGCACTTTGTTAGATGATGGGGCAATAGATGATCAGCCAAAGTTCCCATGATTCCTACCCCCTACGGCTGATAATCTAATTGGGCGTTAATGGGTGTTAATTAAGTAATCACAAAGACAAATATAAAATCCTTACACAATACAAAGGTCTATGTGAGTCTGTGATTGGGGTTGATCTAATTAGGGAGGCCAGGGACTGTACCCTGAGAAAGTGGCGCTCCAGCTGAGATCTGAGAATGGGTCTAAGTGAGGAACTTACCAGGCAGATGTGACAGCACTGACATGCAAACAAAGGCAGACAGGCAAGCAGCAGTGCAGACACACCAGCTCTGCTGGAGTGGTGATGGCTGGGAAATTCCTGCAGACAGGCCCAATGGTGGGGCAGTGGTGGGGGTGGGGCAGCCTGCTGCTCATCACACTGCACAATGCTCAGCATCTGCCAGGGCTGGGCCAGACTGGGGGAGAGGGACCCTGAACCTTGAGCTCTTCGGTTTTTAAGCTGCCCAACTTGAGAAGCAAGTCAGTTGTGTGAGATCAGGGGGTTGCTGTTCAGCACCTGTGCAACTTGGCGGGACCTTGGCACAGTGTTTTTGCTCAGGTAGCACACCCCCTACCCCTGCCTCATCCAGTCTGAAGTCTAAGCCTTGAGGTTAATTAGAATTGATTGCCTTAAGCACTGCAGGAGGCCACTGCCTGTTCTGGGAGTCCTGCCCATGAAGGGATGATTAACCCTGCCTCTCTAGCCTCTAGGAAAGACCTTTGGTAGAGAGAGAATCGAGAGGAAGTCGAAGGGACCGCCTCCATTGTGGCTGGCATGAAGATGGTATGGTGCTTTGCAAGGATGAGGCCAAGTCATGGCCAGTTTGAAAGGGTAGAGAGAGGGGGGCAGTCACTTGGGGAGTGAAAGGATTCCAGTGAAGTTAATTGTTGTACATTTGTCAGAAATAACAGTGATTTTACATTTGTACTAAGCTTGGTATTTTTTTTAAAATTACCTATATGTAATATATTAAATTTAAAGGAGAAAGATTGAATGGACATATATAGTGAAAGAAATGGGAGATAAGAAAATCTGCTCTCGTTGCTAAGACAGTAAATCTTAAATGTTTTCACCACAAAAAAAAAAAGATAATTATGTGAGGAGATGGAGGTGTTAGCTAATGCTTTGGTGCTCATCGTTTTGCAACATACAAATGTGTCAAATCAACACATTGTGCATATACCTTAAATACTGTGTTATATGTCAGTAATGTATCAGTAAAACTGGGGAAAATGAACAGTGAAAAAACTGTTCTTAAAAGAAAATCTGGCTGAATATATGAGTGGCCGGTTCAAATAAAAGCTGAACATCAATCAAACTTGCCACGTGCTCACGTGAGCTAATGGGTGAGATGAAGTACTAATGAATGTGCTTTCTGTCTGAGATAATAAATGGCTTCATAATTGAATTACAACTGAAGTGAAGCTTTTTGAAAATGAGTTCATCTTAGAGTGGTTCCATTTACTGTATATAAATGCAATTAAATTTACTTTAATACGCCCACTTAAGGAACCTTGTGATAGTCACATTTATTTCTAAAATACATTTTAACAGTGTGATAGTTTGTTCCTCTGCAGTAGCATGTTTGTTTCATTAAAACATTTTATTCTGATTATATAGCATGTGATAAATTTTCCATTGGCTTTGTAGTTAAACTGCTAAGTTTAAATGTTTCCTACTGAATACTGGATTCTGTGCATAAAATCAGTAAATTTCATGTTGAAGAGGTGAGTTGGCTATCCAGCTATAGAATAACTTTGTAAACTTGCTGATTTATGTAAATCATCATTCTACTTACTGTACTAACTGCTGTTCTTTCATAATCAGCTAAAGATCCATGTTCTTAACTGATTTTAAGATCCGTCTTTTTGTAGTTCCCTTATGTACACTCTGATGTTTCCAGCCTTGCTGTGATTCTTTTTCCTCTTTCTGCCCCTCTCCTTGCTTCCTGAAGCCATGTCCCCGAGCCCGAGGATTATGGCTGCTCTCCTGAGGAATGGTAAGCTGCATGGACCTTTCTCTCTCACTGAGCCCTTTAAAAAGGGTTTGCATTTTATCGTTTTGCCAGACACAGTTCACCTGTCTTGAAAAAACCTTTCCGATCGGGTGTGGTGGCATGCTGTAAAGTGGGTGGTTGTTGAAATTCATTGAATAACCTTTAGTCGTTTTGTAAACATTTAGTTTAAAGGTTAGGCTTGTCAAGAGTTTTACTTTATGTATCTCTAATAAAGTCTATAATGATCAACTTGGGGTCCCTGGGCTGTGGACTACATAAGATTTCACTTTCAGCACTGGAAACGGGGTGTTTTCTAGCTCAGCATTGCCACCTTCTGCCACGACACACATTCTCTGCAAATCTACAGAAGACGCTACTGGAAACATACCCAAGCAGTGGAAATTTCCTTTGTGTTTCTTTTCATTAATTTACTAAACCTGTTTGGGGGCTAGAAAATGAACTTTTAAGAAATCGAAATGTCTAGAACAGATGATGACAGACTATGCTATCAAAAACTGGAGTTAACTGGAATGTAATTTACTTTAGAATTATTAGAGATGGCATTTCATAGGTTTAATTTCAATACTTTGGTTTTGTTTTTTTTTTATTTTACTGTAAAATCCTCCATCCAAAAATTTTTTTAATGAAAAATAAAATAAAATGCCTCCTCCGTGGATTTACATTGCCATTTAGAATAGTGTAAGTTCATTTTGATATTTTTATAATTCATTGTGAGTTTGTGGCAAATAAAACTGCAGGAAACAGTTCTTTCAGTGATGGTAACTATAGAAAACATTGTGGCTTTACAAGTGGTTACATTTTCATTTTCAGGTTACACATATTTTTTATGATTAAGCCACATTTCCAATAGCATTTAATATTATTCAGCTTTGATTTTATTTCAATAAAGAAGAGATTTTGTAACAGTTTGCAGTAAACCTCAGTATACCTGGGGGTTAAGGACAGAGCCGGCTGTTTGGTTCATGTGATGATTTAAGTCCTTCCATTTATGCCCATTGCTTGCAGTATCATGGATTTGAACACCTGCACACAACTGAGTAATTATTAGTGTTTTTAAAAATGTGCCAAAGCATCTTACTATTGGTGGATAACTCCAGTTTAATGGTGTAGATGTTCCCTTTTATTTAATCCTTTAAAAATATAGTTAAAAATTTGACTGTATCTTTTAATTGGTTGCTTTTCTTTAAAATCAAGATAATTCTATTTTAAACACTCTCCATTGATATAGAAGAATTAATATATTTATTTTTTTAAGATAACTCATTTATTCTTAAGAGAAGGAAATTGTCTTTACCCTATTTTTACTAAGATTCAATGGAAATGTTAAAGATTATTAGTTGTTTACTGATGTCGTTGAAAATATCCTACTTTTGATAAAGGTTGTTTCATAGCTTGTATCACTGTTGGGAAGAGAGGGTGTTATTTTATCTAGTTTAATAAGTTCCTTTTGTAGAGCATTCTTTTGGAAAATTTGATATTCTAAACTAGGTAACTCCAAATAGGAAATGCCAGCTTTTTCATAAATTTTGCATTTCCACTTGCGGTTACATATAAATTTAGATGTTAACAACATTTTTTAAATAAACACTAGGGGAGGCTTTTGCCACTTTCATAGTAAAATAAGTTTTACTTTAAATACGTACTTGGATTCCCCGTCTCTCAAATAGTTACCTATCGGCCTGCAAAGATGAAAGAACAGACACTTTTTGAGCTCCTTCTATGTCTCAGGTCCCATGCAGGGTCAAGGATGCAGACTCTGAATTCCGGCTACCCAGGTTCACATCCTGATCCTACTGGTACCCTCGGACAAGTTGCACAATCCCTCTCCCTGTCTGTCCTCATCTGCTAGCATGTGGACATCAGAGGGAGATTGTGAAGATTGAGTTCTGTTTCTAAAGGGCTTAGAATCATGTTGGGACCCAGTCAGCTCCCAGAGAATGTTAGCTGTGGTGTCTCTTCCTTCATCCTCCTGGCATGTCTGCAGAGGGACTATTCTAATGGTGGGGAAATTTAGGCAGAGAAGCTAGTAAGTAAATTGCCCCAAACTATACAACCAGTAAACAAGGGAGCCAGAGTAAAAGCCTCACTCCACCTGGTTATAAAGTAGGTGCTGCTCACATTATGTCCCATAGACTTTCAACAACTTTGGAAAGTAACTGCTTTTCGAGGTCAAGATATCTTTGCTATTCGTCACTTTATTTTTTTTCTTTGTTTCTTTCTTGTTTTGTTAAGGGAGGAAGAACAGGTGAAATGTAACTGACTCGAGGGAAGTTAGCACAGGGGAAGCGATTTTGCACATTCATAAGGCTGGCATCCCCCCAGCCTCATCCAACTGGGTTCATGTTGCCAATGAAACCAAAGTCAAAGAGTGATCGTGGTAGAATCCTGCACTCCCTGCACCTGACCGCATCTTTGTGCTGCTGGCTAGTTCGGAGCTGAACTAGAGAGTGTGATGACTAGATAAACCCAAAACCAAAAAGTTATTCCTGTCTGTCAACAGCTTCACTTTTCAAATGAAGTTCATGGAATTCCATGTACAAGGTCTGTCCTGAAAGTATCCAGCCATGTGCTGTGGAAAATAGACATTTATTTTTAAAGATATAAGAAACATTGTACATATGACAATGATGCCTCTGTCCTCTTCAACATAGGTACCTTGGGACCTTACACAGTCCTCCCAGTCACCATGAGCTACCCCGTCATATTTTTCTAAATCTCATTGACAGTCTGAAATCTCTTCTCTTTCAAAAGTGATTTGAGTTTTGGGAAAAGTCAGAAGTCTCAGGGTGCTAAATCTGGGCTGTAGTGGACTGAGTGACCTGGGTGATTTCATGTTTCACCAAAAAACTCTGCACCAGACATGACGCATGAGCAGGCGCATTTTCAGGATGAAGCTGCCCATTGCCAGTTGCCCATAGCTACGGCCTTCTGAATCATCTGAATAGTTTCCGCAGAGGAAAGTTCGAGCCTAACACAAAATTTGATGCACATTTGTTGCTGTACTCAGTCATTTTTTAATGCAACAGCCACACCGTACACATGCTCAGTCAAGGACGTCTACTACCCCCCACTGACAAGTACAGTGAAATCGTCATTGTTCACACCTGCCCATTCCAGTCCCCTCTCCTTGGCTGCCAGGTTACATGGTTGTTGTGCAAACCATTCTTGTTATACTAACAATAGCTGGACTTCTCCCAGACAGACCTGGTATATAGCCTGTGGTCTGTATGTATTTATTTTACTCCCCTACCATATTTACCACAAAAATGTCAAGTTAAAAAAAAAACACATAATATTTAACACTTAAATGTATGTAGGTTGTTTTACAGTCAGTTGAATTTGAAGGCAAACCTATAATGTAGTAATCCTTTCAAACAAGCTCTCTTGACATTAAAGATAATTGGATAATGGCTGTAGCTCTACTTCCTTAAATATACCAATATAAATAGTTTACAGAGAAAAAAATCATTTCCCAGCCAGTAGCCACTTCACTCCAAAATCAGTAGGGCTTTCTTGTTGTTATGAAGTACCATAAGCTAACATATAACCTTACAGATTAATTCTTTCTATTAAAAATCTACCACTGGAAGAAATATATCTGCTTACTCTCAGCATCCTTGTAGCCCTAAGATATAACTATTTTCAAAAACTATATATTTCCATACCCATTTTTCTAATGTTTCTTATGGAGAATTTCAAGATAAACAGATACAGACAAATGTACTCATCCACTCACTTCAATAGCAGACACTCAGTACACGTTGCAATTAATCTATACCTTTCCCTCACTATTATTTTAAAGCAAATTCCAGATAACATATTTGTTTTTCTTAACTATTTAATATAGTTCCACATTATTCATTCTGAAGTTATTTGTTTATAGTCGATGCTAGTGAGGGTAATTCTCCAGAAGAATTACCTTCAAGGGTTCTGTGCTTAGTCAGTTATTTCATGATTTTTAGTATTATCGTTGGATACTACTACTTTCTAGTCTCCTTTATTTTCTCATTTCATTCCAGCATATAATTATGTGTGCAATGAATGCTATTTCTTTATTTTGCTGTAACAGCGAGGCTCACGAAAACGTTTTTCCAGGTGTGACTACGTAATAATGAGATCCAGTGCATCCCAGTTAGTGTCAGCCTTCCACGTAGTCAGTCTGACGGGTAATTTGTGTATTCCAGTGGGGCAGCTGTTTCAGAGAGTGTTTCCGAGCTCCTCTTCTGTGATTGCCTTTGGAGACACCACGAGCCACATGGAAACGCAGGTCTCATTACTTGGGATAAAACCATTGTCCAATAAAAATATTGTTGGACCCAAATACTTGTTCATATTCTTGAACTTTCGTGGACCTGTCTCTGAATAACAAATGTATTTGTAAAAATTAAGTCTCCCTTGAAGGAATTTTGATTTGCAATGAGTAGAGCCATTCAAAAGCAGGAGGCAGATCCTTTCAAAAACTAAAGTGCTGTACAATCACACTGCCTTTTGTCTTCTTGTGTGTATTCGTGTATTGTGTGTAGGTGTGTAATGTACACATTTAATGTATATGTAGGGTATGTCTATATTTCAGGTAGCTGACACAGGTTTTGTTACTGTTTTTAGTTTAAATGTGATTTACTTTCTGGTTCACAATGCATTAGCACGTTGCAAACTCAGGGTGTGCAGAGGAAGAGGCTTTCCCGCCTTCCCGGTCTCAGATCCCTCCCCTTCCCCTCCTGAAGGCAGCCAGTGTAACTGATTCCAGGTGTATTCTTCCAGATCTGTGCGTTCATGTACTTTTTCACTCGTATTTTTATAGCAAGTGAGGCATATTGCACAGATTTGTACCAGCTTTTCTTTTGACCATGCATCTTTGAGATTTGTCCATATTCTGTGAATAGCTACCCACTTTTTGTTTAGTATTCTGTTATGTGGATGTACTAACAATTATTAAAGCAACATCCCTAATGGAACTTGGGTTATTTCTGATCTTTTGCTATTAAAAATGTGCTGCAAATAATGAATACACACAGCATTTTGCACTAGGGGGATAATTAGTATGAATTCCCAGAACTGAAAACTGTCTCATAGGATACACGCATTTTAAATGTCGGTAGAAATCACCCAATCTCCCTTTGTAGATGTCGAACCCATTTTCATTCTTACTGGTGAGACATGATGTAACTTTTTCCATAATCAGGACCATACAATGTAGTCAAACCTTTATTTCTGTCTTATCTAAATTTCATTTCTCTCATTTTGGGATAAAGTTGAACTTATATTTAAAGCCAATTATATTCCCTTCTGTATGAACTGTGTATATATCCTTTGCTCATTGTTCTGTTCATTGTTCTGCTCATTGTTGATCTTTCTCTTTTGATTTCTGAGTCCTTTTTTGTAATATTTACTTATTTATTTATTTTTAGGGAGGGGGAAGGGAGGGAGAAAGAGAGGGAGAGAATATTCATTCTGTGGTTGCCTCTAGCGCACCCCTTACTGGAGACTTGGCCCTCAACCCAGGCATGTGCCCTGATGGGGAAGTGAACCAGAGACCCTTTGGTTTGCAGGCCAGCACTCAATCCACTGAGCCACACCACCAGGGCTTATTTCTGAGTTCTTTTTATTTTATGAATATCACCCTTCCACATATGAATTGAAAGTAACTTTTCCCAATTTGTCATTGGCTTTTGACTTTGCAGTAGATTTCACTCTGCAGAAATGATTTAGCTTTATGCAGTCACATTTACGTTTGTTTTTTTCTGAACTATGTGTGATACTTTAGGTACTTTCTACTCTGAATTTATTTTTTTAATCTCTTCATATCTTTAGTACTTTTATTAGCATGCTCATCCATTTGAAGTTTATTTTGGTTTAAGGTGAAAAGTGTTGGTCCAACTTCTTTTTCTTTTTTCTGGTCATTTTCATTGACATAAATTTTGAATTTTAAAAAATATCATAGTCCATATTGTCATATATGAAAACAGCTAATGCCAATTAAGCCCTATGCATTCTGAATTTTCTGTTACCTTTTGTTGCTATGGGGACTCTTCATTTTTGTATGATCAGAAAATAATTATTTACAATGCATCATAACTTTTAAATTAAGCTGCAGGAAGCTGCAAATTATATGATGTTCTGGGCTTCCTTGCCCTCCTTAATGTTCCACCCCCTGCCTCATTGCTTCTTGCAAAACACCATCATTTCTTTGTCTCCTGGTGAGCAAAGTGCCACTTGAAAATTTCCATGGAAAAATTTAACAAAACGTTGATGTTGGCTTGTGTTTTTATTTGTGAGCAGTTTGCAAATTCACGTAGTTTTGTCAACTCATTGTTTATGGCAGTATTACTTGTACTTTTAATGCAGTTGGTTCTTTGAAATGATATGCATTTCCTAGCTTTACCTGTTTACATTTACTAAAAGTAAATGTTTTATAAGATTTTAGAGAGAGTAGGTGAGAGCTCCATGCCTGAGTTATCCAACCAACCCAGGCCAGGTGATTAGCAGATGAGTTGTTAACTGTTCTTTTCTTGGAAAGCAAGCCCCTTTCCGGAAGAAGAGTTCTTCCGTGGTGGGAGCCACCTTTGGTGAATGGAGGATGCGATGTGTCCATATCAATAGTTCAGTTGCACAGTTAGTGTTATTTGTTGTAAATGCATTTGAAAGTTTTATCAGTTATGGTAGCTGTAATATATAAAATGAAAGAATTGCGGGTGAGATTAATAAAACGTATCTTGAGATTTATAATGGCTTTCAGCTGCAATTCTTTGAAAAGAAAAATAGACCTCCATGGGCAAGATGTTACTGTGAATATTCTTTGACATTTCAATTTATGTAACAAATAAGTAGGAAAGTATAACTAAGAACACTTGATGAATACATTTTAATAATAGGAAGTCTTTATGGAACACCAAATAGTAAACTATTTTTAAGAAACGATAGTACTTAGAGGAGACATGTATGCTAAATTGCTTGGTTTGCCTGTTAATGTCCAAGGGTTTTCCTCTCTATCTTTAAAACTAGAGGAGAAGGAATAACAATAGTAATGTATTTATTCTGTTTCCCAGGGATGTTTTGAGAATTCTAAACTATTACATGTTAATAAAGGTGTATTTTATTATAAACATCTAACTTACTCCTTTGTTTTGTGGGAAGAATATATCATTGAGGTTATAGGGTACATTCAGTTATTTCAAATTCTTTTTTTCTTCAGTGACTTTTCCTTCTTTTTAGACTGCTGGCTTTCAAATATGAAACTACTGATACATGGCACAGTGGTGTTGCTAATGCTCATTGTAACCTGTGAAAGTTGTGGTTAAAATCTTTCTGGATTACAATCATTTAATATCAAACCTATTTTCCCTCTCAGTGAATTAATTCTGAAATTTGCTTCACTGCACAAAAGCTTAGATCGATATATTTCACTGAGTATTGGAAAGTATACCCTTTGGGTTTGATATTTCCATTTAAATGGTCTTTGTTCTTTCTTTGAATCTCAACATTTTAATATTAAGTTGCATTTCTATGAAGTTAATAATAGCTGGATTCAGAGGCAGTTCTGACTTCAGTTGTTTCTTCTGAAGTACGTAATGCATTTGCTGGTCTGACGGTAGCCACCACACGAAAGAACCCCATACACTTCTATGATCTGTGCTCCTCAGCACACAGAGCAAATGTGATATGTGTGTATTTCAGATATTTGTTAGTGATGATAACAAATGTAAATAGTTTGTGTTTTTATATTTCATATGATAATCACGTAGTCTTAGGTACTACCAATAAAGATATAGGCAATGATAAAAGTGATTATCATGTAGTCTTAGGTACTACAAATAAAGATATCTTATAGGCAATGAAAAAAGTGTTAATCAGTATTGTTTTTAATAATAACTTTATTCTCAGAATTCTTAAAACAAAAAAATAATGGAATTAGAAGAAATGAAATTCCAGGTACTTTAGCTGTTTCGTTACATTTTTTTAATTAATTTTTTAAAACTTCATGTGAGTGTAATGTAATTTCACTCTAGGAAAATGATCTATAAGATACCATTTTCATTACACTGCGAAAGTCTGTCACATTTTCACAATGCTTAAAAACATGTATTATTTAATCATGAAATCTGTGATGTCTTATTCAGTAATGTAATGTAAATTACATTTAATCTATTAGGGGTGTTTACAGGCATAAGGTTATATTTTAAAAGTTACAAATAGATTAGTGAGCTAATATAAATAAATCAGGTTTTTTCCATTTTTTCCCCTTTAGGCAGAGCTCACAGTTTGGAGATGAAAAAACATTTAGTGATTCATCACTGCTGGAAAATCTCCAAAATAATCATGTAAGTGACATAAAATCATTGTATTCCAATTAATGAGTAAAAACTAATGAGCATTTCTCTGAATTATGTCCCATGTTTATTTTTTAGTTTTATAACTATTTTTAATAGTTTTCTTTTTATTATTTTTAATATGCTTTATTGATTATGTTGTTACAGTTGTCCCATTTTTCTCCCCTTTATTCCACTCTGCCCTGCACCCCACCTCTCTCCCTCCCGCGTTATCCTCCCTTAGTTCATGGCCATGGGTCATACATAAAGTTCTTTGGCTTCTCCATTTCCCACACTATTCTTACCTCTCCCTGTCTATTTTCTACCTACCATTTATGCTCCTTATTCCCTGTAGCTTTGCCCCCATTTTCCCCCTCTCCCACTGATAACCCTCTATGTGATCTCCATTTCTGTGATTCTGTTCCTATTCTAGTTATTTGCTTAATCTGGTTTTTTGTTTGTTTGTTTTAGGGTCAGTTGTTGATAATTGTGAGTTTGTTGTCATTTTACTGTTCACAGTTTTTGATCTTTTTCTTAGATAAGCCCCTTTAACATTTCATATAATAAGGGCTTGGTGATGATGAGCTCCTTTAACTTCACCTTGTCTGGGGAAGCACTTTATCTGCCCTTCCATTCCAAATGATAGCTTTGTGGATAGAGTCATCTTGGATATAGGTTCTTGCCTTTCATGACTTTGAATCCTACTTTCCAGCTCCTTCTTGCCTGCAAGGTTTCTTTTGAGATATCAACTGACAGTATTATGGGCACTCCTTTGTAGGTAACTGTCTTCTTTTCTCTTGCCACTTTTAAGATTCTCTCCTTCCCTTTAATCATGGGTAATGTAATTACGATGTGCCTTGGCATGTGTTTCCTTGGGTCCAACTTCTTTGGGACTCTCTGAGCTTTCTGGTCTTCAAAACTCCATTGCTATTTTTTCTTGGTCAACAAAGACTCATGATTATTAGTTATTTAGCTTTAATATTATCATTATCAATACTCTATCTTTTCAAAATGTTTTATGTTAAATAATATTAGAACCCTGTTTGAAATGATTCACTGTTAACAATTTCAAAATATCTATGCAAATGAATTACCCCCTCAGAATGATAGGCCAGGGAAAGTCTGTACAGTAAGAACAGTGGCCATCTTTATGAAGTTACACATTAAAATTTCATCAGATCAGGTGATGGAGTTTCCTGGATTTTAAACCCCAGAACTTTTTCTCACAATTGCTTCAAGCTCAATATGTGAAAACTGGAACTCATACTCATTACCCAGCACATGCTCTCTCTGAAGGACAGGTGGACTTACCAGCTGTGCCCCTGGTGGAGCAGCTCTAGCAGTGTCTTCATATGGGCAGTTTTGTTACCCTTTTCTCATAAGAGAGCCCTCAACCATGTATTAGCTGCAGGATCCACAAAACCTAGACCTAGACCCCCTCTTCCCTCTTGTGTTCTCAGGTTTAGCAAGTTACACCATCACCAATCTTACTACTCTTTCTAGGGACTCAAAGTTTGCTTTTGATACCTCTTTGTCCCTCCATCTCCAGATCAATAGAGTCACCAAGTCCTTGTCCATGCTGACTTCTGGGATATATCCTGAATGCCATCTTTACTCTATTGTCGCTTTCACTACCCAAGTCCAGACAACCAGCATCTCCAGCGCGAATTACCGCAACGCCTCCTAACCATTCACCTTGTTTCCTTTTTACTCCCTTCCGATTCTTACCACACAAGTCAACTGCAGCGATGCAGGTAGAAATCAAGTCCCATCACTGCCCTGCTGTAAACTATTCCCTGGCTTCCCTCTGAACTTCGAAGTTACACAGTCTGGCCCCGGCCTGAGTCACAACCCTCACTCGGAGCCACCCTTCCCTCCTTTCTCCTGACATTAGCCTTCCTTTATGCTCTCAAACACGTTTCTTTATTTCCTTCTTTAAGATCTTTCCAGTCATCTTTGGTTTCTGCTTGATGGGAAACAATGCTCAGTTCCTCATGAGGCTAAAACCTCATCAGATTAAATATAACACTATCATGAAAACCACCACAGACTCACCCAAGTCACATTACGTGTATTTGCACATTCTCTTCTTTGTAGCCCTTTTTCATTCTATAAATGAGCAATACTTGTATGTTTATCTGTGCGCTATTTTCCCCCTAAGTTGAAGTTTCACAAGGCAGGGACTGTGTCTCCTTTGTCTACAATTGTAGCCTGAACGCAGTTTTCTCAAATAATGCTTGATTTAGTTTTGCAATCAGTTCTTTATGTTTTGTTTTGTTTTTTGTCCAACAGCATAGAGAAATATTTTTCTATTTAATTTGGATGATATTTTTCTTCATCAGAACCCAGATAGGCAGATGTTGAATTTAAGAGCTCTGGCTTCTTTTCTCCTATACACTCTAAGCTCCTTGCAGAACGAATTCACTTTTATGTCTTCCTCTGGCTGTATGAGCCCATTGTGCATAGGAATTGCTCGATCATTTCTTTATTTGGTAAAACGAGTCAGGTTAAGGTTGACCTTTTTGGAGAGAGGGAGAACAAGGCATTACAGAGGAATCCTCTGCCGTCATCACCCCAACCCAAAATAATGACCCGCAGTAGATTGAAATGCCTAAAATTTAAATCTGATCAGGAATTAGAACAGGTAAATGAACATTTTAGAATTTCTCTTCTGTCTTCTGAACATAGTACTTGACCATATCCACCTTTTTCACTGCGTTGTTTCTATTTAATAACACCAAGTTGTCTTGTAGAAATGTTTAGAAATCAATGAAAGAGTGTGAGAATGAAAATTTTAGTTAAAAATATATTTTCTTCATAATAGATGTCTTCTTAGCTATAACCTCATACCCACAATGTTTAACAGCTACACTCTTGATGGACATGAAGTAATATTGCTTTCATTAGTGTCAAAATGTTTAAATGGCTAAGTGTATTTATTTCCTACAGCCCACTGCACCTGTAATATGTGAGTTTCTGACAATGATGGCAGTCTGTCACACCGCAGTGCCGGAGCGAGAAGGCGATAAGATTATTTATCAAGCAGCATCTCCAGGTACAAATGAAGCAGTTGTGATGTATTTTTTTCAGTGGAAGATTGTTCTGAAATTTGAGATTGTCAAGAAAAAAATCCATTTAACTTAAAAAAGTAAAATAACCTACTTCTGTTTTTCAATTAGCAATAATCACATCTCGGGTAAACCACATTGGCTGCAGTACTGCTACTACGCAAAGCTACTTACGTTTTTTAGTTAAAAAATATATTTACTAATTAGAAAAGCCTTGGTTTTCATATTTAAATATTTCTATATATTAAAATATAAAACTTTGAGTATGTAATTTTTGTCAGATGACATAGAAATTTGAATAACTAAATTCACAGAAGTGAGAATTACTTTTTTATGTGCACATAGTAAGTTCTCCCTCTTTACAAAAAACTTAGTCAAAAACTGTTTCTGCACAGAAGTGCACAGGAAAAGGAAGCTCCATTTACCTGAACAGTGTGCGTTTTAGAACACCAACTTGCTTCCCTTTTTGGAGATGATAATCAAGGAGCTTGTTGTGATTTATTGGGATGAAGGCAGTTTACATATTTGAAGGAATTCTGTAAAATAATTTATTAGCACAGTTAGCTATGTTTAATCTTAGGCTTAATTTTAGATCCATTCTCAATGTCAAATTGGGTATATAGTCAATTCAATTATTATAAGATTTTAGGAAAGAAGGAACACACTTTGGAAAACTTCATTATAACTATTTTAAACTGTAGCCTAAGCCAGTATCCATGACCTTGTAGAGTGTACCATGCTCCTTATAAGTATGAGAATGTTACATGTCCCATTGTTGGATAGAAACTATGTGAATGCACTCTTATCCCGCACCCTGCCCTCAGCAACAAGGTTTGATGTCAATGGTGATGACATTAATAATGGATAAAATAAAGCATTGATTCATTTGTATCCATTTAAATTGAAGTCACAATTACTAGTATTAGTTTTTCTACGATGAACGTTTTGGGAGGAAAAACATGAAATGTAAGAAGGCAGTTGTGTGTCATTCATTTTGAGGAAGGTTTTCTAGAAAATTCGATGGACCAAGGGGTACATGTAAATTCTCCTTCTTGGGTATGAATAAGAGTGAGACTTCACCCTCAGAAATATGATTCTGGGGTCTATCGCTGTCTCAGGTTCTTCAGATTATTCTACTTATTCCTTTGGCATTGTCATAGACCTTTAAAAGAAACGGATTTCAATAGCAGGAGCCAGAAAAAAAAAGTAGCTATAATTCTTTAAAAGTTAAACAGCAAGTCGAGTTACAGTGGTGTGTTTCTCTTGTGTTGGGGATCGTTTTTGTCTCACCACATGTTTGCTTTCCCCTGTTTTCCCAAAACAGATGAGGGAGCCTTGGTCAGAGCAGCCAAGCAACTGAATTTTGTTTTCACTGGACGGACACCCGACTCAGTGATTATAGATTCAGTAAGTTATTTCCAAGTCTTTTTTTTCATCAAAATAAACATACACGTAGCTTCGAAGATAAAATGACACCAAACGGCTTGTACTGAAATAGAACTTCTCCACTGCAGTTCCCTTCTCCAGAAGCAACCACTTTCTGTTCTTTAACTTTCTTCCGGCATTTGTACGTCTCATATTTTCAAAAAAAAAAAATACATGTGACTAATGATATATGTTTTGATGCTTCAATTTCAGACATGTCTGCGGACTCTCCATTTTATTATGTTAAATGAGAATGAGGATTTAGCTCTCCTGACTCACCATCCCTTCCCAATATTATTATAATTATATTAGAATTTTTTGTTAAACAAATATTCAGATTCAGTTTTCAAAATGGGCAAAAGACCTGAACAAACATTTCTCAAAAGAAGATATATGAATGGCCCATGAACTTGTGAAAAACAGTATTAGTCATCAGGGACATGCAAATTAAAATCACAAAGAGGTACCCTGCATACCACCAAAAGGGCTAAAA
The DNA here is from genome assembly GCF_019186645.2 of Phyllostomus hastatus. NCBI lineage: Eukaryota > Metazoa > Chordata > Mammalia > Chiroptera > Phyllostomidae > Phyllostomus > Phyllostomus hastatus. The sequence continues at coordinate 26,153,362 of NW_025333709.1, read as the reverse complement.
TTACAAACATTGCACCAACTGTTAATGAGAATATAGAGCAAGTGGAGCACCCAGGTATTGCTAGGAGACATGTAACATGGTGTCATCCCTTTGGAAAAACTTTTAGAGTTTTCTAATACAGGTAAGCTTGCACCTGGCCCAGCAATTGTACTCATAGTTAGCCAGGAAACATTAAAGCTTATGTCCACAAAACAAATGTCTAATGGAATGCTCATAGCAGCTCTATTCACGGTAGCCAGAAACTGGAAGCAAACCCAATGTCCACAGACAGGACAGTGGGTAAACAGACTGTGACATACTCATACAACAGAGTATCTAAATGATAAAAGGGGATGAATTATTGATTCATCAGTAGTATGGATATGTCTCAAAAACATTCTGTTGCACAAACCAAAAAAAAAACTGGCACAGAACAGTGCCTACTCTAATTTCATTCAGATGCAGCTCGAGATCATGCAAAAGCAATTTGTGGTGATAGAATTCTGAAGAGTGGTTGCCTCGGGGATAGGGAGGAGATTGATGGGAAAAGGGCGCAAAGGAATTTACGGGGTGATGAGAATATTCTGCTTTGTTGATTGGTGTCGTGGTTTCACCAATTCTGCCTTTGTCAGGCTATACAATTTTCCTTGAACTATACGTTTAAGGAATATATATTTTATTGTATGTAAATTATAGCTCATTAAATAATCATTATTTAGTGTTTATATGATTAATTCATAGCTGAACATTGTTGGTATTCAGTGATTATTTTCTTTAATTTTATGATTCCTGACATAAAATTATTTCCTGAAAATATTTTTTTTTTATTTTTTGAAGATAAATTCCTATATTTTTTCAATTCCTTAATTTATTCTACCTGTTAGCAATTGTCTCCATACCTCCTAGTACACCTTCATCCGATAATCTGGAGTAAGCAATTCTATTAGTGAGACATCCTTCTTGAAGTCCTCTCTTCTCCTTGGGCTAGGACAGTTTCATTCTAAGGTCTGCTTCAATGGCATTTGAACTTCCTTTAGATCTTCTCGCGTTTAGGTCTATTTCCTAAATCTCAAGTCTTCTTTCTTAGTGAGCTCCCTTGTTTTGATGGAGCACCTGTTCTGTGACTTTCGTCCGTTTAAAAAGTTATCACAGAAGCAGAGCACATAGCAGTGATGCCCTCAGCAAACCCAGCTCCTGACTCTCGGGCTCTGCCACGTCCTGGCTGACAGTTCACAGTCTTCATGCTTGTCACGCTGGAATCCCTGTCCTGTCTTCCTGGGGACTTCCTTTCCCTTCATCCTGTGTTAGATCCTCTGTTTCCCAAACCCCACGTCTTCCTTGTCCTTGGTTGGCTCTCTTGTTTTATGGAGCACGTTCTTCACAGAGAAATGATGCATGGGAAATTATTTATTAGTCCATTTGCTAGTCCTTTCAAGTCTAAACATTTTTTGCCCTGCCATTATGCTTAATAGTTGATAGTCTGGCTGAAAATAGAATTCTGGGGCAGAAATCATTTTCCTAAAAAATTTTGATTGCTTTCCTACCTTCTGGCTTCCAGGACACCTAATTGAGAAAAAAGAACCCATTCTGATTCCACATCTTCTGTGACTTCCCCTCCCACCCGACGCTGTCCTCTCTCTGGAAGGTTGATGGATCTTCTTTGTCCTCAGAGTTTTGAAATGTTGTGATCGTGTGCCTTTGTGGGAATATTTGCACCCAGTATACTGAGCGCTGGGTGAACCCTTTTCCATCTGGAAACTGATGTGCTGTCCTGCAGTCCTGGAAAATTTTCCAGAATGTTTACAGTTTCCTTCCCTCTTTCTGCTCTGCTCTCTCTTTAGAATCCCCGAACTGATCTTCTAACTTTTCTCTCCTGCTTTTCAGGTCTGACTTTTCATTCTACTTTTTGGAAGTTTTACTCAGCTTTGTCTTCCTACCCTTCTATTGAGGTTTTTTTTATTTTTTTGCTATCATGTTTTTGATTTCCAGAGTTCTGTGTGTCCTTTCAATATTTCTTATTTCCTAGTATCCCATTTTTGTCTTATGCGTGTCATACTGCGTTATTTCTCTGAGAGGAATAATGATTGGTTTTTTTGAAGTTTTTATTTAAAAAGTTTACATAAAAATAATACATTTACAAACATAACTTAAACTGTAGTTTTTATGAGAACATAAAGTGGGAGTATATGTAAACTATCACAGTGGTTGGTATTTTTTTTTTCTTTTGCGGTAATTATCATTGTGGGAAAAGCATATTCACCAACAATTAAACATTGACTTTGAAATGTTCTCTCTCAAAGTTTCTCATTTCCTACTTGGGAGATATGAGCCTTGTACATGGCAAATAATAGACTATGCCAGATCGTTGACAGGAACTGCAGAGTGTAGAATATAAGGCCGGTCCTCTCCTACGCCACCAAAGAGCAGCACACAGGCTGTAAATATCAATCACAAAAGCTTAAGCATGGTTACAGGCAAGCTTATTATTTGAAACGTTCTTCACAGATCCCATTAAAAAGCGTATGCTCACTAATGCAGCAATATTTTCAAGGGTAGAAAGCACTGCAAACAGTTTTCTGCCATCAGGAAGCCACAGCAGTGGAGTTCCAATGGCAGAAGAGAAAATGTCCCCTGTGAAGCATGTGGTCCCCTAGAGGTCTGTCTCCACTAGTCTAGCGAAGAGGCCTCCAGGGCCAGCTCTCCAGCCCCACCCCCCACCCACCCATGCCCATCAGGAAACCCAGAACCTGAAACTCCATGGGCCGCCACCAGGTCGTGCTTTTGAATTCTCTTTCCTCCGAATTGCTTTGATCCGTTTGTTTTGGGTGGCTGTGTTTCGTGTCAACAAGCTTCCCTTAGATGCCTATTCATCTTTAGGATTCTCTTAGTTAAGAATGAGGAACTTGCTCTGACTGGTGTGGCTCAATTCATTCGATTCCTGGTTGGGGCGCATGGCAGAGGCAGCCAATCAGTGTTTCTCTCGAACATCAATGTTTCCCTCCCTGCCTTCCTCCCTCCCTTCTCCTCTCTCTAAAAATACATAAATGGAATCTAAAAAAAAAGAAACGAGGAACTTGGAAGCTGATGTGGCAGTTCTGAGCATATGAGGATATCGACAATGAGCTGCACGGTGGGGTGCTCTAGTGGGATTAGTTTGGGGAATTGTGGTGTCTGTGCCTCTCGGGCTTTTTGGGTTCCCCAGAGAGTAACCTTCCAATTTCTGCCTGGAAGGATGTGGCTGCCACAATGGAGGGAGCTAAGCAGGTTGGGGCACTGGGACCCAGCATTTAGCATCAGTAGAACGATATCACATAGTCAACTGAAAAACAGTCAACTTCTAGAGAAATGAGCCTCTGCTTTACGTCTGGTCTTCCACCGATGTGCAGGAAGGGCTAGTGCTGAGAGCTGCTTTTCAAGTAGCTCTTACCCAGGCCTCCCCTCTTTAGGCCCCTCCTTCCACCTCACAGTTCTGGAGCTGTCCGGTACTTCACTTCTTCATGCCTTTTAAGGATATTGTGGTGCAGATCGGCTTGTCTGTCAGCTTTTCCATGGTTACTATAGCATTTGACCTTCCCATGTCTGCTAAGTAAGATTCCACTCATTGATCTCTTTTCAAATGTTTGGTGCTATTGTCTCTTTTCTTATTTTCCTGCCATTACAAGGCACTTCCTTTTTAAGTGTTTGCTATCATTTTAGTGGGGCTTTGGGAAGGATGAAAATTAAATGTGAATGAATGTCCAGGTTTCCATCTTAACCTGAAAGTTAGTAAGTTCAATAAAAGGTGATTTTGAAAGGGGTGATTGGTTGGTATTGACATTTATGTTACATTAAAATTCCATGGCTACCCTGACTGGAAGGTTGCTGGTTGGATTCCCGGCCAGGACCCATGTCGGGGATACCCATTCCGTCCCCATCCTGGGCGCATGTGAGAGGCAACTGATCCATGTTTCTCTCTCACCCTGATGTGTCTCTCCCTCTCTCTGCCCCCCTTCCCCTCTTCTAAAAATAAACAAAATCTCTAAAAAAAATTTCATGACCAAGATTTATTTCCAAGAAGCCAAAGATATTTCCACCTTTACATAATCATGTATTCCTTTTCCTCACAGCTGGGGCAAGAGGAGAGATATGAGCTGCTCAGTGTCCTGGAGTTCACCAGGTAAAACGTCTGCTCTGTGATTTGTGTGTGCAAGATAAGTTTCTGTCTGTTGCTATTGGTTCCCCTTAAATAAGTAAGAAAGTAGCTTTCTTTTATTTGACTAAATTTATTAAGACAAAATGTTAATCTAAAATCTTCAGTACGGTTTTTCATTTTCATGATAGATAAATCAGAAATAGCTTCTTTCAGAATGTTGCAGGATATGACTCCTAAAGACACTGTGAGACTATTTTTCAACATGACCGTCCGCATCCTAGCCATGGGGTGCAGGACCAGGGCCCTGACGGCTAATGATCTGGAAACGCTGTTGTACTTGGAGGGGCCAAGATTTATGTGGAGTGGAAATGAATGAGAGTTAGGAGCCCACCATTCTAATTATGTGCTCATTATATCTAATTGTCTTTGGGATTCTGGAAACCACATCTATCTCTCTCTTAGGTATAAAACCAGTTACTATCTGGTAGGAAAGAACAGAAAGCAAAGAGATTATTCTACTGAGTTCATTTCTTTAAGCCAAATAACAAAGGCCTTCTGTTATAATCAGTGATATCTCTGTGAGTGTTAGACATTTTATTCCCACATGACTATGTAGTTTCCCAACTGGCCTACATTCTTCAGGCAAATAGTCTTTTCCTGCAGACAGGAAGGTCTCTGAAGTTTGCATCACCATTCACAAAACACTTCAGAGTTTCTTTACACCCCAGGCAGGGAGTAATGCTGCTGCTTAGATGCAATAAGTGTCCGCCTTTTTTCCTGAGGTCACTCCTTCCTCAGACAAGCATGTACACAGACTAGAAAGAAAAGGCCTTTCCTTCCCTCTGCCAACTTTGGTTGCTGTGTTGGTTAGGGGTGACCACAGGCCAGTGGTTAATATCAAAAGTAATGGGGTCTGTCTAATTTATTATTTAAGCACTGTTTTCTTGACTCGTATGCACTGACCGGCTCAAGGGAAAATGCACGAGACCTTGGATGAGTAGCTGTAACAGAGTATTCCCAGAGTGTACCCTCCATGTCTTCTCTTATTCATGTCAAAGCAACTGCTTTTCCTGAGCCCCCTTGTATGATATCTATAAAATATTATAAATAGGATATCAAGTAGCATGTGGATATGTTTGTTTATTAACCTGTACTTAGAAGCCCTATGCTAAGTGATAAATGCCAAGGAGAAAAATAATAGCACAGTCGGGAGTTTAAGCTTTTTCAAAGTGCTGTGATGGGGGCAGGCTTCAGGGTGAGAGTGAAACAAGTGAATAAGGTGGTATTAAAACAGACTGTGAAAGACATTAATGGTTTAGACTGGGATGACGGTAGTGGAAGTAAAGTGAAGTTGACAGAATCCATGTACCTTGAGGGATGTCAGGGGCTCTTGGGATGGATTGGATGTGGAAGGAGAGAGGAGGGAGGGGTAAGCGCCTCCATGTGAATAGCTGGGTCGACAGAGGTGTTGTTTACACAGATGGAAGACATAGGAGTAGGCATGGATGTGGAGGATGAGATGCTGGAATGGAGTTTTAGATGCCTGTGAGGCACACGAATGGAGGGTCAGGGGTAGGCGGCTGGGTGCAGTGTCCTGGATGAAATCCAAGTTCTGTAGTCACGGGCCTGAAAACGGCACCTACAGCCATGAAGATGAGTTGGGTCTCCTGGATATACGATACAGAGTGAGGGAGACAAGAAAGGCTGAGGATTGAGCGTGAGTGACTCTAACTTTTAAGGGTTGAGTAGAAAAAGAGGAATTGGCAAAGAGACTGCTTTGTGGCAGAAGTAGAGAAAAATGACACAGAGCCCAGAGAAGAGGATGATTTCAGGGAGATAATGGTCCTTTGTGTGAGAAACGGCTGCAAAGTCTGGTAAGAGGAAGGCTGAGAAGCAGGTGTTGGATTCAGCCGTTCTGTGCAGTGGTGAGGAGAGAGGGCAATGGGAAGGGGCGGGGTGGGGGGAGATAGGCGGAGACAGTGTATATAGCGATTATTTTAAAAAGATGAGTTGTTGAAAGGGGATGTGATTCAATGGGGAGGGGATGCGGTCTGGGGAGAGGTTTGTAGGGAGAGACAAGACCATGTTTAAATATTGATAATAAGAATCTGTCCTAGAAGGAGAGAATGAAGATTCAGGAGACAGCACCGTAACTTCAGGAGTGAAGTTACGAAGAAAGTGGGGTGAGAGCAGGTTCACACTGCAAGTGAAAGCAAGGTTCCCGATAGGAAAAGAAGCATTTCCTCCATCGTTTCCAGAAAAGGGACAGAGAGGAGGGTGCATGGTAGATAAACGTGTAGGTTTTAATTGCAGAAAGAATAGAGATTTCTTGTGTGGGGCTTTCTTTGAAGTGAAGTGCAAAACTTCGAAGGGTCGAGAGTGATGCGGGCTCACTGGAGACCTGGAGAACAGAGAAGGTGTGCATAGTGCTGCGGAGGGGAGAACAAGCTTGTTGGAAAAATGTAGCGGGTTACAGGGCCTTGTGGAGCCATTGACATTGGTGTCATGTAGTTACTAATCGCTGTGGCTGGGTGACTTTTCTCCAGCAATGCCCACGTACTCTACTGTGCCACAGAGAGGGGTCCCATTCACCCAGGAGTTGGGAGTTTTGCCAAGAGAAGAGAAAAAGTTGATGAGTTTGGGACCATGTCATCAAAGCCGGATTAAGAAAGGCATGGATCAAGGAGGGCTGAGATAAAAGAAAACCTTACCCCTTGAGACAGCGTGGGACCTGGAGGGTATCACGCTAAGTAAAGTAAGCTAGTCAGATAAAGACAAATAAAATATGATTTCACTTATAAGTGGAATCTAATGAACAAAATAAACTAACAAGCCAAATAGAAACAGACTCATAGATGCGTAGTAAAGACTGACATCTGTCAGGGAGGAGGTGAGGAAGGCTGGGTGAAAAGGTGAGGGAATTAAGAGGAAAAAAAAGAACAAAACCTCAAAGACAACAGTATGGTGACTACCAGAGGGAAAAGTGGGGATAGGTAGGGGAGTGCAAATGGGGGGTAAATGGTGGTGGAAGAAGACTTGGGGTGGTGAACACACAGTACAGTATAGAGGTGATGTATCATAGAATCATACCCCTGAAACATATAATTTTGTTAACCAATGTCACCCCAATAAATTCAACAAATACAAAAAAGAAGGGCTGAGACAGAATATACAGATGTCATGACAACGGGGGCCCAGTCAGGTGTTTTCCTAAAGAACAGGGAAGGAGGCTGGAGGCACTAACACCGCCATTCATCACTTCACAGCGGGGGTGCGCTCTAGAAGTGCCTCAGGAGGTGTTTCCTCTTTCCGCCAGTGCTTAGGCACTGTGATGAGCAACCCAGAACACAGTGAAGTCAAGCACGAGAGAAAACAAACGGCCCGGGGATGCAGTAAACACGGGATGGAGGAGGTGCTGCTGGCGTGACACCTCCTGTGTTTACAACAAACTTTTTGAGCTAGTAGAAAGAGTGCACTCTGAAATAACTGTGAAAGGTATAGTGTGGCAAATACATAAACACATGTATCTGTTGTCATGACCGAGTGTTCTGAAGCCATACACATTCACACGTGCTGTGCTTTAATACGACTGGCAGCGCAGGAGGTGTGTTTACACCGGCATCACCTCGAACACAGGAGTGATACACGGTGGCGTTAGGATGGGTTCGATGGGCCACAGGAGTGTTCCGCTCCATTATAATCTTACGGGGCCACCATCATGTGCACGGTCCATCACTGACCAAAATGTCACTGTGTGGTGTATGACTGTGCAGTGGAAATGTAGGTGGAGTAAAAGGAGACTGAATATTTCTAGACACTTCTGAGAGAAAGTCCTGGCTGTGTGCCATGACCCTGCATTTTCCTGCTACTTTATGTTAGACCTGTCTCAGTTTTTTAGCAGCAGAGCATTCTAAGGTACAGCAAAGAAACACAGGCATTTGGGAAGTCCTTTCTCCCCTTCATGTTCGGAGAGAAGGCCATTACGCATTCGATTCCGTGAGGCCCACTCTACACAGTGCGGTGCCGGTTTGTTCTGTTCAGTGGTATTTGCTGTCTCTTGGCTAATGCTTTGAAAGATGTTGCATATTTGACTAACAGTTTTCCCTAAACTGCTTATATCACCAATATAGCGTGAAAATGTTTGTGCTCATTAGCTTAGCTTCGTGATGTCAATTGGGTTTTTTACACGATGCTGGTGGCTTGCTAGCAATCATTGAAGATCAGTAGTTGTGAATGTTTCAGTCAGTTACAAAGTGCTAGTGTTTGCCCTTATGTGTGATGGGGCATGAACTTAAAACTGGTCATCATTTCTGATTTTAGTAACAACTGTAACGTGCAATGCATCTTAAAACAACACCCGGCTTCAGTGTTGTTTTTTAAAATCTGAACACACTGAGCCAGCACTCTCCTCCCCCCTGGTGGGTACTAACTCCTCCGGTCTCTAGGGAGCAGTTTTATAGAGCATTCCTCCAGGGCAGCAGATGGTACCCTGGCACCTTGAAAACATAAAGTAACTCTCAAAGGTTCCCAACTGCACACCCAGGGGAGGGTTTGTATGTGTGGGAGGATAGGGCTCATAATTTGGTTGAATTTATTTTTTCAGTGTGAGCATTAAAATATGTGAGGCATGGCACACACATAGATGCATATTCTTGGTATGAGGACACCTTATGGAAAACCTTTTCCCTTTCAGTGCTAGGAAAAGAATGTCAGTGATTGTTCGCACTCCATCCGGGAAGTTACGACTTTACTGCAAAGGAGCTGTAAGTTTTATTTTTGTCTTTCGCAGTTTTGATTTATGATAGTTTATAATGTGTATGTTAAGCATTCTGCTATGGAAATGTAACACAGATGTTTAGCATGAAGTTGCTGACATCCACTTTTGTTGGAGTTTTATTGTAATAGTGTTTGGCCTTTCCTGGTGAAATGTGGAATTCCTCCTGGATAAGTTTGGTGTTTGAAAAAGTTTGGCCTAGGTTATTTATATAATTTAATTTTTGATGCATAATACTGGAAATTTACATTATATAAATACCTTAGAAGACACTTAAATACAGAAAATATTTTAAAAATTGAATTAGAAATGTAGTGATCCACACCAATTTGAATTTAATTTTTTAAATACAGCTGGAACGGGGGAAAATTGGATCACAATTACTGCTCTCATTTCTTCATGGGGTGATTACTATTTGTCTTGCACTGTTTTAAATAATAAAAGAATCTCTAACTATTGTCTGGCCTTAGTATATTAGCAGGTTTGATTGGCAGGAACAGTAGGATGCCATTCTAATTTAATTTTCCTAGTTAAAATGTTTCCACTCATTGAAAAATAAAAAATCTACTAACCAGGGTCTTTTTTTATTGTTCTTAAAATTAGTCAGTATTTTCCTTCTGAGTTCTCCTTTCCAGGTACCTAGTCTACTTAGCCTAGTCAGGTAACTTACCAAACTTACAACTTTGTAATTTTCAATATAATCAACAACGTTGCTTTAAAATTGCAGAGAACTTGCCCTGGCTGGCGTAGCTCAGTGGATTGAGCGCGGGCTGGGAACCAAAGTGTCCCAGGTTCAATTCCCAGCCAGGGTACATTCCTGGGTTGCAGGCCATAAACCCCAGCAACCGCACATCGATGTTTCTCTCTCTCTCTCTCTCTATCGCCCTCCCTTCCCTCTCTAAAAATAAATAAATAAAATATTAAAAAAAAGATAAATAAAATTGCACAGAACTTGGAAATTGAACTTATGAAGAAGCCCAAGATTTTTATGTAATTCCCGTTGAGCGTGCTTTTCAATGCCTTGGTTTTAAAACATTAAAATGCAATTCTGGAATGCTTTCATTGTAAAGCATTTGGTAGAACTATTTTGTGATTTCTCAAGAATTTAGTTTTAGAATTCCTTCGGTTGTGAATTCCAACAATTAACATTTATTTGTTGTGTGCATTTTATCTACCAGATTTTGAGATGGATTTTGGAGACAGGAAGGAAGATGAGACCCAAGCCTTGTCAGGAGTGTAAGGCTAGTCAGGCAAATACGTATAAAGAGAAGATGAGGATACAATGATAAAGGAATGTCATAAAGATCTCCGTCTCAGTCTCAGTGGTGATGTTCAGTGGTGAGGGAAGAAAGAGAACCTTTAAGATCTCCCACTTTAAATGGTTGATATTTATGTGTCCAGTTTACTATACCCAAATCACATTCTATCTTTCTTGGTTTTGAGGAATCTTCTGCCTAGAAATTTGGGGAATTAAAGTGTTGACTACAAAATAAAAACATTGGACTCCCTTTTAAAATAATCACAGAGATGGTTTGCATACATTAACTTGCTTATCATATTGTTTTCCCCCATTTTAAAGTTGGCTATAAAGTGTGGTTAAATACTAAAAAGGCATAAATATATAAAACAGCAAGGTGCATTTGAGAACTACGTGTACTTTGCCAGAGAATAGCAGAATGCAAAGCTGGAAAGATGGGCATGAATATTCTCACAGATTTTTTTGCATGCCCGAGAACTTTTACTTTTTTCTGGATTGTTCTGATGTCATTTACAAAGTGAGATAAGGCAGAAAAGAGATGCATAGGGAGTTACCAGTTGAGGCCACTGATGACAGTGCAGGCCAGAGCTGACAAGGATCTGAACCGGGACAGTCGCAGAGAGGAATGAGGGCCCCAAGAGTTAGGACGATGAGGGAGAGGTGAAATTACCAGGTTTCTGCTTGGTTAACTGAGTTTACTAAGTGATACCACTTGCTACCTCTGAGAACCTGGATTTCATAGGGGAAGAAGTCTGGGGTGCTGATACAAAGTTAGGAGTCAACAAGTACAGGTGGAAACGAAAAGCAGAGGGTTGATGAGATCTCGCATGAGGAAAATATTACATGAAAAGAAAGGAGGACTAAAGGTGAAAAGTAGGGGATCCAGGTGGGGCGACTAAAACGTGGAGGAAAGTCTAAGGAGTCTGGTGCTTCACTGGCAGGGTGAAGAATCAGAAGTGACAAGTGCAGCACAGTACTTCAGTCACAAAAGTCAGTTGAGAAACCAAGGTATTAGTAGCATAGTCTGTTCACACTTTAATGTATCTCCTCTATTTCAGAATCACAGAATAATACAAGGAGAAAACAAAGATAAAGCCAGTCTCAAAAGCAAAATAGGAACCAAAAATCAAAGTGATACATTGAAATGAAGTCTTGAGCTGAGTGGGGTGTGAGTCCCAGGCCCTGGGTTCAGAATCAGGGAGGAGTGGCTTGGGTTTGGTTTCTGTGGGGCAGTGGGAGCAAATAGTGCTTCCTGTGCAATGCAAGTGGGAACTAGTGCTCCCCGTGTAATGCAGGCAGGAGCCAGTGCTTCCTGTGTAATGCCCGTGGGAGCCAGTGCTTCCCGTGTAATGCAGGTGGGAACTAGTGCTTCCCGTGTAATGCAGGTGGGAGCCAGTGCTTCTTGTGTAATGCAAGTGGGAACTAGTGCTCCCGTGTAATGCAGGCAGGATCCAGTGCTTCCCGTGTAATACAGGGAGGATCCAGTGCTTCCTGTGCAATGCAGGCGGGAGCCAGCCTCCCTTCCTTGAAGCTTAAGACAGCAGTGAGCGTCCCAGTCACATCATAAGGCTAAGCAAAGCTCATGCCAACCTCTGTGGGGGCTCTAGAGACTGACTAGATTGGGTTGCAGGCAGAAGGGGAGAAAGCAAGAGTCAAGCCAGGAGAGCAAGAACACAGACAGCTGGAGCGTGGATTTACTCCAGTTGAAATCATCTGTGTGGGCCAGCCTGACAAAGGGTCTTTAGAGCTCAACATGATAAAGAAATGATCATTTTTCTCCAATGATTTATACTAAAAAAGAAATTGGGTAGAGGAGAGAATAGATATCCTACCTATAGGATAAATTAGAAATGGTAGATGAATTTAAGAAAGAACGTCAGTAAATGGAATAAACTCTAGACAGAGTTGAAGGGGTAGAGGGTGGAGTTAGTGAATCAGAAGACAGTGCTGAAGATGACTTCTATTTCTTGCTTTTCCCCAGATTTTCTGCAGTGAGGTTGTCTTGCTTTGTTAATTTTTAAATTAAAAAAAGGAAAAGTACACAATATACAATTTATATCTGCCATTGAAGCCAATTTATGAAAAGTAACATTTACACAGCTAAAAATTTAGTTTATTCAAGAAAATAAAAATCCAACTCCAATACTTACTTTCCAGAGGAGAAAACTTGGCTAGAACACTGAATGCTTTAAGGACCTTCAAGTGACTGAAAATTTCAATTTAATGTGCCCTCTTAAATAAAATGTGGTGCTGTACGCAAAAAGACCATATCTGACATTAGTCATCACAAAGTACAGACAGTTCGGAGTGGCACACACAGACCCGAAGCATGCTGGTCCATGGTGAAATGTAGGCCTGTCTACTGCCTTTAGCAAACACTCCAGTCCATGAGGGCCCAAGCGTATCTCACCTTGTCTAACCCAAAAACAAAAGCAGATTCCTTGATGCTGACTGGCCAGTTCGTAACACCACCATCTAGGTAACCTCAGTATAAATTGCAGCGGTTATACAAGTAACTATGTGAGACCTCTGTGGTTTCCTTTTTGCTTGCTACCACCTTATTGTTGGCGCTTGCGTTTCATTGCACAGTCCCTTCTCTATCTGGCAGCATTGTATTACTTAGTATTCCATGCACGTGGAATTCCAGGATGATTGCGAATTACCCCAGGTACACACTCTGCACATATTTTGAATGCCTGCCGTGTGCAGGGCACTCACGGTACACCAGGACAGAGCAGCGTGGAGCTTCAGTCCCAACGGTGAACTTTTTGAATGAAAACTCACCTGGGACTTCTCCTCCTGCAGCTCTAGGCCCTTCACACAAGTAAGTAACTAGACCCCATGCCGGGCCTCGCTGGCAGCATCCACTCCCCACGCGTCTGCACTTGGACCTGGCCGAGGACACTGGGTCCGTACATGCAGTTAGGGTTTCCTGCTATAAACGTGGGCTCAATGGGTTCCAGGCCTGGTCCCGTGGTGCATGTGCTTTAGTTCCTGTGAAGTCTCCTCTTTTAGTTTCTGACAATGTGCCAAACACTCAATCAGTTGATACAGCCCCCTGAGTGAAGGAGCACCACTCCGGGTGTAAAGGTGCCTGTAGGTGTGTCTTTCTCGCGTGCAAGGAGGGACAGGTGTGAGTGGCATTTAAAAATATGCTGTGCGATTCATGCAGCCGGTCACAGTCTGTCCCCTTCTGTCCCCGCAACACCGCAAAGGAGGCAGAAAACTCCCCTGCGTGGAGCATCCGTGTCTTCCACTGTTGCAGAGCCTCTTCTCCCTGGCCTTCGTACCCCTTCTGTTGACATGACTTTCATTTTTAAAAAAAACGTTCTTAGTTTTAAATGGCCTATTTTAATTTCATTGAAAATGTCATTAACCTCTGGGAAAAAAATAGCTCATACGTTATACCTTTCACTCTCAGGAAGGAGCCACGAGGGGAAATTATTATTTCCTTTGCTTTGCCCCCCTTCCTGTTCCGCCACTGAAAAATGAAAAGAAATTCATAATTGGGGCCTGGAATATTCCATCTGTTCTGAGGTCACTAAGGTTTCTGTTTCTCTCAAGGGCTCTAAATCATAGTCCATTAGTCTGCTTCCACATCTCAGCCCTGAGACGAGAGACCCCGAAGTGGGTAATACCACTGAGAAAGTAATTGCAGGTAAATGATTTATTTTTTCCTGGTCTAATAAAACCATGAAGGCCAAGCACTAAAATTCTGAAAATGTTAAACCCAAGCCAAAGAAAAGCTGAAGGGACAATAGGCAGTCTATAAAGGGCCAAAAGTTAGAGAAACATAAGTGGTGTGTACAGCTGAAGCTGAAAAGAACTTCAAAGATAATCCAGTAACCGGATTTTTGTGGGCTAAGTAAATCGAGCCGTAAAGCTGAAGGGACACAGTCAGAACTATTCAGCTCTATGGCAAAGCTAGGTTTGTCCAAGATTCTCCTCCTCTGCCCACGAGCCCTCCCAGCAGACTTACACCTGTGCTTCTCGGAGTTTGTTCCCTGTCAGCACGGCCGGGTCATGACCCCCTCCCCCCTGAGAGGTCCGGTGGTGAATGAGTGTGCGCACGTGCGTGTGGCCCCCCTAGGGATGCACCACCCTGCACGGCAGCACTTGAAAGGCTCTGCGAGCAGGCAGGCTCTTCAGTTCTGTCCGGTCCAGCGGTCCCCAAACTCCCTGAGGCTGACCGTTCTTCTCGTAGCCCCTGAGAGCACAGCAGTCAGTGCTCTTTCCGCACAACAGCTCTCAGGGCTGGGCACAGATCCCGCAGTACACGGGAGGTACGACGTGGCCAGAATGCAAGATCTTGAACACTGGAGTACCTACAGATCTGTTCAGAGGAGAAAGATGAAAAATGTCAGACTGAAACCTTATTGTCTAGTGTCTTTAGGGAAACGGTGTTGAGAAGGAAAAACATTTTATGCCTTAAAACCAACACTAAAAACAGTTGCTTTCATGCTAGTTTGTTGCTAATAATGCTGCCAACGTCACCTTTATTAAAGTCAGAAAGCTCAGTTCAAGTGTGTACCTTCTGTTTGTTTTCCAGGACACCGTCATTTACGATCGACTGGCAGAGACCTCAAAATACAAAGAAATTACCCTGAAACATTTAGAGCAGTTTGCTACGGAAGGTGAGTGTAATGTCGTGATAAAGCACGATTAAAATTTTTAACGCAGTCATAGACCACTGACATACTGCAGGATCATCATTGCTGTTTTACTCAGAGATTCCTAAAGCAAGGTAGCGATTCCTGATTATTTACATTATACTATACGCTATTTCCACCCATTATTTGTATCTTACTTTCTTGTACTCTAATATTTTAAGAGATTTTCCCTTCATTTTAGACGGTATAGGGTCTATGAATTTGTCCACTTTTTGGAATGGATACTATTTAGAGTTTAAATGCTTCACTTTGTACCTGAAGCTGTGCAGAAGGAAAAGAAACAAGAGGCAAAGACCTGGGTCTTCCAATCTGAATTAAAAAGAAAAGAAATAAGTTAACCCGTGTAACTATTTAAATAGTTATTCAGCCTCCGTGTGAGGCCTAGGAATCCATGAAAAACAAACTAAGTCCCTTTTCTCTTCCCCACTGACCTGCACCATCCGGATGACAAAGCAGCGCGCAGTGGGGGCAGAGGACCTAGAGTAGACGGGAGGAAGCGAGAGCCGTGAGACATCAGGGTCAGTTATTCAGGAATCTGTCAAGTCTCAACTCTACATTCAAGTAGCCAACGCTGTAGCTCAACCTCCCGTCTAAGGTTTCACTCTCGTCTTCTTGGGCTGGAGCTGGTGCCAGTGACACCGAGCCTGGCCGCAGATCAAATCCTTTTTCTTCTTAATCCAAACTGTGGAAAGACAGGAATGTTTCAAAGCACTCTGAAAAGCGAGGACATAAATAACCTCCTCCCAGTTTTCCTCCAGAAATGCGGGAGCACAGAGAGACCCGTCCGTGGAGTTCAGACTCCTGGTGCGTCTCCTCCTGTCTGGTCGTGATGTCACAGGCACGCGGCTCTTAGGCAGGTTCAGGTTGGCATGGCCTCCACCTCTGCCCGTTCTTTCTGGCCCCAGTTCAAACAACACTTCTACCCCATAGTTACCCCCGAGTAAGTCTCCAGCCAAGCTTCCAAAAGAGAAAACCATGTTCTGCTGTGGGCCCCAAGATTTAAGTTCTTCTCTCCGTGATCTAGCAGTAGATATCCCGACAGCTTTCTTGGAAGGTCAAGTCCCTGGGTTCTTTACGTCCTCTGTCCTTTGCTTCTCGTTTCGGACAGGTTGCCCAGGCGTGTTTTATTTGACCTGAGATCGCTAGCACCCAGTTGTTCTGAGAGTTAAAGTGAACTTGAGCGAAGGCCTTGTCTTTTCGGGAACCTCGTTAACTGTGTTTGTCGTGGCTGACCGAAGGTCTCTGCCTCTTCCTTGTCCCAACCCCTCAGCTTTCTCCTGGTGAGAGGTGGCCCCCAAGTGAGTTATGAAGTCGATGGACGCCCAGGACTGAGAGCAGGTCACCTCAAGCATCACCTTTGATATTTTCCCCAGGGTGTTGTTCCTCATGGGGTTTTTTTTCTGTGGCAGTTCCTCCATTTTTTAAGCTTTGTTATGACTACAAATTTCTGGTGGGAAAGAGCTACCGCAAACACAACCCCATATCCCATGAGAGGAAGGCAGCTCTCCCAGGAGGCCTCAGCGGCGTCTCTTCCCTTCCCCAGCGTCTGCGAAGCCAGTGTGGTGAGCCAGCCACTGTGCTGGGCACTGGAGTCACAGTCTGGCGGGGCCCCTGGACTCCGGGAGAACTAAGCTAATGCAGGAGATCCACAGAAAAAACAACGAAACATTGTCATTCACACCCTGGCAGTGTCTGGGGTTTTCTGCCCAGGGGGTCAGAGTGAGAGGAGGGTGCTTTAAAGATGTGATGTTAGGAACTGAGTTTTAAAGTAGATGCAAAACAGGCAGGGGAGGGGAGTTGGAGAGGGCAGGATGGAGAAGTGACCAGCACGTGGGAAGACGCTGGTATGCAGGAAGTAGTTGGCAGAGAGCAAGGCTGAAAACAATTGCTATACGGCACACGAGCTAGACTTCAGGGTTTGGACTTCATTCTGGGGGAACAAGTGAAGACTTCAAGCAGAGGCATAACCTGGTAAAATCAGGTTTTTAAAAAACTCACCCTAGGCCCAGAGGACGGATTGAAGGAGCTGGGAATTAGAAGCAGGGTGCCAGCTTTAAAAGCTAGGGCAACATGAACGTACATTTTACCCTGAGTCGTACTTGAATCGGACTTCAACACGTTGTTGCAATTAAAGGAATGTTTTCTAAACAAGACTTTGTTACATGAAAATGGAAGTGTCAGACTTCTGAATAAAATTTGGTATTGGCGTGTATGCTACCTTTTTCAGGATTAAGAACTCTGTGTTTTGCCGTGGCCGAGATCTCAGAGAGCGACTTTCAGGAGTGGCGCGCGGTCTATCATCGCGCGTCGACGTCCGTGCAGAACAGGCAGCTCAAGCTCGAGGAGAGTTACGAGTTAATTGAGAAGGTACGTGGAAGACTGTTTTGCTCATACAGCAAGTGTGGTTTCCAGACAACTGCAGCCTTTACTCAGGGGGCCAATAAACTAGAAATCAAAATGTCTTGACATACCACTTACTGCTGGATCTCATCTAGTCTAAGCATTGACAAATCTTAATACCACTTAACGTTTTTGCTGAAAAGTCTCTGGAATGACTGCATACGGGTCTTTCCTTATGTCATAGTTTCGGAGCTCAAAGTAGAAGTTAGTGTAGTCTAGCAGTCTCCTTGCCCTTGCAATGAGTCCATTGCCTCTGCTCCACCGGAGAGCCACGTGCCCCGCTCCACACATGCAGGCATGGCAGCCAAGCTGCAATGCATGTGCACGTATCGTTAAGGAAGGAGTATAATATGTCATTCAAAATAATAGAATGACTATATTGCTTATGTGCCTCTGTAGCTAACAATGAAGAATGTGGCAGTCAGAAATTATGCATCCATCATTTTAGTCACAACTAAAAATATCCTCATTTTACTCTCCAAGAGACCAAGGCTTCCAGCCCCAAAATGATGGACATACTATGATTGATGTGGTATAAATGCCAAGAAATCTTGCTTCCTTAACTAAGAATAGCAGACATTTTCACATAGTACTTACTGTGCACCAGGTGCCATTTGTAGCACCTGCATCTATTAACTTATTAAATAGATTTTAAAAACTACCTACCACAACATTCCTTCGAGGTAGGTACCATTAATTCAGTTTCACAGATGAAGAAATCGGGCAACAGAGAAGTTACGTAATTTCGCTGAGATTGCACAGCTTATAAGAGGACAAACCAGGATTCTCACTCTGGGTCCAGAGTTCATGCTTTTTGCCACTCAGATATCTTCATTCTAGCCTTTAACTTTCTGTTAAATAACTTCCTTCAACTGCGTTCATGTCTGTACTGCATGGAATCAAGCCTCCTATTAGCTGAAGGTCATTTGATCTGCTTCCAGGTGAGCAAAAGCCAAGGATGCTCTTCCGCCCTCCACAGCCCGTGCGCCCACCCCTCCAGGAGACATCGGGCTCCGGGCCACAGGTGGTTCTCTGTGTTGCGTACAGTTGCCATAGGCGGCTCACGATTCCGTCCTCCTGTGCCCTTAGATAATGGTCACTTCAGGAGCTGGTTCATCGCTCATCTCTCCCTTATATTTGAGTTTATTTTTGCATCCTGCTTATTTCTGAGAGCACTAGTGATAGCATGTGAGGTACCTTTCAACCTGATACCTGCCCCACCCCCAGATTTACATCTGCACACATAGCATGGGGCTTATTCTATTAACTCACTGAATCAATCTCTCTCTCTCTCTCTCTCTCTGAGCATATTTATAAATGCTTATGTCTTGGGATATGATGTGGAGAAATAAAATCATATTTTATTTATGATACCATGACCATAATCTCTTTTGGTCTCTCCAGCCAAAGTCACGTGTCTTGAAGCACTAACAGTATTGATTTTTAATCTTTTGCTTTTCTTACCCTTCGTAAAGGGTAGAAATTTACCATTTGGAAATGCTCCTGTTTCCTTTCTACACAGCCTGAATATAGTGTAGCCAGCTTTTTTCTTCATACTAATGAGGTGGGATTAATATATGATAAGTGATGTAATAACATATTTGAAAGTGGATTTTAGATAATAAATTTTGTTTCTCTATCAAGCATACCATAGAAAACTCTGGAGTTGGATGTTTAATTTTCCCCACATTTTTAATCTGAATGCCCTAGAATTTATAGGTTAAATTTTATTGGTTAAACAATGGTAGTGGTTGTGTGTGTGTTGTAATACCTGTTATTAAAAGCCTTGTGCTTTCCATCTCTACATGAAGTAGATGTTCAACCTTTCACCAGCAGATGGCGACTGTGAGTCATGTTGAAATTTAGGTTGCCTGGGGAAATCCATGACACTTCTGTGTATATTTTAAGTTTGCAAATACAGAAGTCTCACTTACAACTACCTGGTACCTGAAATAAGTGGAAAAGGTTATTTATAGCTGATTCCTCTTTAGTTTGTGATAAGCCATAGTCTCTAAGTTTTATTGAAAAATCTAAGACCCAGAAAGGTTCCAGTTCTCTTACTCAGCCAGCATGTCTCAAAGGAGGACAGGTTTCCTAATCCATCCCTGACACCATAGTTCCATTCATTTATTCACACTGGGTGGTTACTAGATGTCAGTTAGTATGCACAAGCCAATAAGGAGCTGCGGGCCACGGCCCAAACAGATTCCTGGTCTGAACACATTCCTTGGGGTCGCTTTTGCAATGAGCCTCAGAAGATTGCTTTACCAGATACAGGAAAGCAGAGGTCTTTTTCGATGCGGGGGGGCGGGGGGGGTGGGATAGGCACAGTGTCAGGAAGGAGGCCTTTGCAACTGACAGCCATTTCTCTGAAAAATTCTCTTTCCAACCCTGATCATATAGTGTCTCTAGAGCCAGGATGACACTGTGCCTTCGTGAGTCGGAGCTTCCATGCTTTGAGCCCATCTGGGCTCAGCGCCAGGTAGGATGGTGGTGACTGCCGTGGAGGCCACCCTAGGGAGGCAGTGCCACACACCCGTCAGACCACAGGCCCTGCCGGTGTGTCCCCTGGCTTTAAATGCAGCTGTCACAGTGTACAATTCATCCACTGTGGCTCTTTCCTTGGCTGTTTTAATTGAGACGTACTGATTGTGTAATCTTTTTAAGTGCAATTGGAATTTTTTTTTTATGTAGAACATAATAGTGGACTTACCATGTAAGAGAGTGCATTTTAAACTGTGAGAGTGGCTCTCAAACCTCTCTCTCTCTCTTTCCCTCCCTCTCTCCCCCTTCCCATTTTCCAAACAAAATATTGCCTGCATCATAATTTATACCTAATCTACAGATATTGATAGAGAGAGAGATGAAAGAACGGCAGCTCTGGTTAAGGAGTGGGGGGCGGTGCAGAGAGGCCCAGCTTGTCTCTTTCCTCTGCCTCGACCTTGCCCTTGCCCTCTTTGTGGTTCACGAGCACAACCCTAGGGCTCCACTGGGCACAGTTTAAAAATCAAAGCCTCTTCCATCCATGGCAGAAGTTTCTAGAAAGTGTGCTCTCAAAATCGCTATGGACATTATCCCTCACTTTTCAGGAAAAGGTCAGAACATCCTTGTGCTGGACACAGTGTTTCTGAGCCCGTTTCGGGGAATAACACCACGTGCCCTTGGCTGGTCCATGGCAGTGCTGCAGTCCAGACATCCACAGTGTGAACGCTGTGTGTGGTGCTTTTCCTGGAAACAGGAATATTTTCCATCTGTGCCAAAATAAGAGAAAATTTTGTCATAAGATTAAGGTTGTATTTTTAAACCCTGGTCTCTATCTTGTCCCTCCCATCTTTGTTCAGACCAGCAATTCAGTTTTTGAAATGTAGTTAAAGCCTTATTCCTTTGGGGACTATAACTTTTAGCATAGCTGAAAAAAAATATGCAAATAGGCCAAGAACATCCCAGGAGACCATGACATTTGTCCCTGGGTTCAGAGTTTTGTCACCTCCAAGCGCCAGCATGCACTCCCTCCACCCCGGGGCGCGCTAAAGAAAGGAGGGGAGAACCGTGAAAAAGTCCTCTGGGTATTTTTATCCCTATTGACGGCCACTGTGAGACGGGATTTCTGCATCCATCTGTGAAATGTCCTCTCTGCTACCAGGTTGTGCAGTTTGGGCTCATCGCAGTGGTAAACGTTTCACAATTTGAAAAATAAGTCAAATTCTATATTATTTCGAGATGTTCCTGAAGGCCAAGAGGTGACATTTATTACTAGGAAGGCACAAGAATTATTCAGGAACAAGGAGAACATTGCAACAACAAGAAAAAAGGTCATGAGAGGCCTGTCAGGTACTTGAGGTGACCTGGCCCAGTTTGAGGAGGCTTGTCACCTCACTCTGGGCGTGGGGACAGCAGCGCCTCCCTGTCTCTCTCGGTCCCAGCCTGAGAGCGTTCACAGTTGTCTCATGCCTGCAGGCAGCACACTTGACCTGTTTTCCTTCTTCAACCTCATTCTTTTGAAAGATAATTAATGTATCTGGACTTGTAATTTTAGATTATGAAACCGCTATCATGTCCATCTGTATTTTTTAATTGAGTTTCTGGGGTGACGTTGTTTTGCCAAACCACGCAGGTTTCAAGTGCGCAGCTCAGCAGAAGGCCCTCTGCCCCGCGCACCATGCGCCGCGCCCTCCCCCACCCCCCCGCCAGGCAAAGCGCTTTCCGTCCCCACCCCCCTTTGCTCTCCACCCCACCACGCCTTCCTTAGACTGTATTTCTAAAATTCAGATACTTTCAAACTAAATTAAGCATTTATCTACTTGTACTATGTCAGGAAAAATATCAAATGAGTGACAATAATGGTGAAATTCTATGCTTCAATACCAATGGTTTCTCTGCAGTTTCTCACCTTCTTCGATCTGTCACTTTCCATGTATTCCAACATGTTTTTGAGGTACGGGGTTTTTGTTTGTTTGGATTTAGTGTTTGTTTGTTTGTTTGTTTGTTTGTTTGCCTCAGTCATGCTTGTGCTGCTGGGTTCCTTTGAAAATTAATGGTACAGAGGGCTGTGATCTTAGTTATCAGGGGCGATATTATAATTAAATCATTGTTTGAAATATGAAGGTATGGCTTCGTGGTAAACAGCTTTTTGAAATTCTCATTATATTTATCTGCTTCAGTAGACAAATTCAGTTGTATCTTTAGCATTGCATAAATTATGAATTAATCACTTCTCCTGTCTATGAAAGCAAATTATTTATTGTGGGCATTACAGACCACGGAGTGAGATGTTACACCTGTCTAGGCTGGGCAATGATTGAATTGCCATGTTTCTCAGTGATAAAATTATTTTCCTCTTGTTCTGAGGAATGGATTGTGAAACATGTGTTTAAAAAATGAAAATGTATCCAATACTTTTATCTGTTAAAGTTTTTTGAAAGAGATGATGGGTCAGAGGATCCTTTCTTAGCTGAAGAGCGTACAGGCATGCCTGGCCTTAGGGCACCTCCCTTCACGAAGCTTCGAGACACGGCGGTTTCTAACCAGTGGAAGGTTCATGCGACCCTGCATCAAGCAAGTCCGTTGGCATCATTTCCCAACGGCCTCTGTTCACTTCATGTCTGTCTGTGCTGCATTTTGGTAGTCCTCGCAGTATTTCAGACTTTTCCATTATTATAGCAGTTGTTATTTGATCTGTGATTGGCGATCTTTGGTGTTATTGTTGTCATTGTTTCGGGCGCCGAGAACCGTGCCTGTGGAAGGTTGTGAACAGAGCTGGCGCGTGGAAGTGTCCCCGACCAGCCGTCCCCGACTGTCACGCTCCTCCGGCCCTCTTCTTCCCTGAGACACCACAGTATGGAAGTTAGGTCAACCAGTAACCCCGCAGGGGCCCTTAAGTGTTCACATGGAAGAGAGGGTCACCCGATTCGGCGAACTTCATAGCTGTCCTATTCTAAGAAATTGCCACCCTGCTCGGTCAGCAGCCATCCACAGCAAGGCAAGACCCTCAAAAAGATTATGACTCACTGAAAGCTCAGATGATGTTTAGCATTTTTTAGCAACAAAGTATTTTTTAAGGTATGGACATGGTCCCTTGGACATAATTCTGTTGCACACTTCATAGACTACAGTATAGTGTAAACATAACTTTTATATGCACTGGGAAACCAAACATTCATGAGCCTCACTTTGTAAGGATACTCACTTTATGGTGATGCTCTGGACCCGAACCCGCAGCATCTCCCTGGCATGCCTGTAATCAGAGGGCTGCGTTTCGGCATTGTCTCCCTGTCCTTCGAATCCGATAGCAATATTGTGTTTTCCACCCATTCTGAAACTTATGATGAAAGTGTATCCTCTGCTCGACTGAGGCTTCATGACAGCAGGGACTATCTCCGTGGTGTTCATTCCCGCATCTCCGGTGCCCGCCACTCTGGCCTGCGTGCCTCACTGACTGGATAGCCGACAAATGAGTGAGTGACTCCATTAAATGATGGATTCAGAAGCTAAATGTATTTAGTAGGCGTTCGCTTAATAAAAGCCTGACTCCCGGTGCTGATGAAGTTCACGCTTTGCGCACACGGAGGATGTTGGTATCGCTGTGTCGTCCACTAAGGATTCATTTGGGGACTTGACACAAAAGGAGCTAGTAATTTTAAAGAACGCATTCTTTAGAGATGGAGACTCAATCACATTTTAAAAACCTGTCTTTTCAAGTGATGTCACTTGTATGAATGTGAGAAGCATATGGTTAGAAAGATTCAATGACCAATGCCAAACCCTTGGCAGGCTCTGTTCTGGGCTCTGGGGCACAGCAGGGGGAAAGGAAAGAAAAATCTGTATCTTTATTTTGCTGGTAGGAGATGGGCAGTAAACTTACAAACTGAAAATATAATTCCAGACAGGGCTCAGTGCCCTGGGCACTTAGATAAAGCACTAAGATCAGGCCGTGAGGTAGTGATCTTTTTACATTCGTTCCTTTACTCATCCCCAAAATAGGGTTGACATTTCTGAGATTTTTTTTAAAGACTGCCTCGACGTGGTGTAGTAGAGATCGACCCTCACACTCAGTGTGTCTAAGCACAACGGTTTAGCACCCTTTGCAACACGTGGCAACCAGTGGTTTAGAGGATTCCTAAAAAAACACAAAACTTAATAGAAAACAGGGCTTTTCTTGAGCGTTCATGACTGCCAAGCCCACAGTAACTTCTGTGTGAGAATGCAATGCCTTTTCAGATAAAACTACCACTTCTATTCTTAGTAGCTGCAAATATCACTTTCGTTTGTACTAAGACGTGAAATGCACTAGCTGAAAATTTACATGATGTACTGGTGATTTGGTGGCCTAAAATTCCAGTAGTTTCCTATTTTACTGTTTGCTTAAGAACACTTGCGATCTGTGGGCTCATCTCCTAGTCAGTCATACTCAACCTTTTGAGTATCGACTAAGCTCCAGGCCCTCTGCTCTTTACCCTGATCGTTCAGTTCAGGGGCCTGTGAACTGGGGTACACGAGATGACCCACTGGGGTGGGCAAGGAAGTGTGGCAGCTTGTTTCTGCTTCAGCTCGATCTCATCTATTTGATACTTTCTGTTTTGCATTTTGCGATGTATATAATGTAGTAATGTTAGCAAAACAAGTATGTTACACAAAAGCATTGCAACCTCACACATAAGTACTCAATGTTTTCTCCAAACACACCATACACACAGGGAAAAAAAGGCGTTGAATGGCGGATCTGATTTCATCCTCAGAAGGACCCTCCTAAATCTGTAGCATTGGCCTGCACGTGCTGGTGCAGAGACCGTCAGGGAAGTTAGTTCCTTGCCGAAGCACACGAGCCAGAGGTTGGCAGAGAAGGGGGGATTCAAAGCCCGGTTCTGTCTTAATGCCCTGTTACACTGCCAGCTGGGTTTAGAAGAAAGCAAGAATGTGTGTAAAGCGTAGTCGGCATGAAAGACAAAACAGAACCAAATGGGGAGTCGCGGGGTCCCTGGGTGGGCATTGGGACTGGGAGGCCTTGGCCTGTCGGGACACCCCCCCCCCCTCAGTAAGTGGGGCAGCCTCTGTGTGCTCACCGGCATGGAGTGGGGTGTGCGATTTTCCTTTCAAATGAGGGGGGACGTGTTTTTCAGAATTTTCTCTCCCCTCGTCTCTAAAATCTTCTTGTTTAAAATACGTAAGATTTCCTTAGAACTCTAATCACTTGAGTCTCCCCTCTGGCCCGACAGAGTTCTCGTTAGGAGCGCTTCGTGGCAGACTTTGCACCCTGGGTATTACTGTCCTCTCGCTCAGATAAGATGGATGTGTTGTTTTTGCAGACTACACCCCATCGCCTCTCAAGTCCTGATTCTTTTCAGCTGGGCGTGTGAATGCTGGCCTTATTCGGAAAACCCTTGGCTGTGTGAGAGTTCAAATGTGATTTCTGTGGTTCAAAAAGCGCCAAACTACGATGTACTTCTTGGCCTTGGAACCATTAACCGGTTGCATCCTCCAGAAAGAGGCCGGTGAGCCATTCCCACGATGTGACCCCATCAGTCTGCGTGTACTCTGGTCCAGGCTAATTGGTCCAGGCCTGAGGGTCTCCCCTTTTCAGTAAAAGCACATCATTGTGTGCTAGAAGATGTTGAGAAGGAAAAGCATAAGGGTGAATGGTGCCCAGTGGCAGGCAGAGCAGCGAGGAGCCCACCAGCCTTTTGGAGGGAGCACTTACAGTGACTGAGAATCGCAGAGCCACCAGCACACCCCCGTCCTGGGGTCACCTTATCTGCAAGCTAAAGAGGATGATGGTCGCAGTAGCCTGTGACCTGGTGTCGTGGCCTCCATTCTTCCTAATCCGTCCCTAGTGCGCCACCAGTGAGCTTTCGGAAACCCACGTCTGATTCTGTCGCTCCTCTTCTAAAACCCTTCCCTGCCTGCCCTCTGCTTGGGGATCCTCGGCGTCACACGCAGCCCCTTCAGCTTCCATTCCTTCCCTGCTGGCTTCTGCAGGTTCGTCCTTTCCTCACAGACCGCCCAGAAAAGTTTGGAACGACTGATCCACGTCCACCCTCCAAACAGCCCTGCCGAAGCAGTGTTACTTAAGTCAGCGCCACCCTCACTTCCACTTACTGTTTCCATGTTGACTACACGGCAACTTCTCAGACACAGTGTGCTTTTGCATACCTCTGTCCATGCAATGGGATTTCTTCTGCCTGGAATTCCTTGCCCTCTCCCTCCCCCACCTCTCCTGGTTGCTTGGCGGACTCCTAACTCTTCGGTTAAGACTTCAGGTCAAGGGTTAACTCGCGCTGGGTAGGTTTTGGAACCACCCAGACCAGACCAAGAAGACACATTTTTGCTGTGTTTATCCTTTGTCCACGCAGAAAAGTTTCTGTTTGCTTTGAACACCGTGTGTACCGTGCAGTGGTGTGTGATCAGTGGGAGAGGAACAGGCTTCTCTGTGGTAGCAGGAAGACTTTGCCCGTAGTCTGGGATTGCCAGGAGGGGAAGGAGGACAGGGGCCGGGAGACCCGAGGCCAGGGGGGAAGGCCGAGGCCTGCTGGGACAAGGGCGTGTACACAGCTGTCTGTCCGGACACAGCCCAGGACAGAGCCGGCCCCTCACAAGCATCCCGCACCACGGAGTGGCACCCAGATCCACCCACTGCCCCTCTTTGTGTTGAATAAAGAAAGTTTTACAGGAACACAGCTCTGCCTATTGGTTTACAAATTGTTTGGCTATTTTTGTGCTGAATGATTGAATTGAGTAGTTGCAGAAGGGAAACTCCAGCCCTCAAACTCTAAAATATCTACTGTTTGTTACTTTACAGAAAAAAAAAAAAACCTGTCCCTCTTGCTCCAGAGAGCAGTTCCCAGAGTTCAGTCCTCAAGCCTCTAGCATCGCTGCCACCGCACACCCCCAGACCCACGCAGGGAGCACCCCTGGGCGTGGGGCCCTTCAGGTGACTCAGAAACCCTCCCATCTGGCTTCCTGGCCCCTCGGTCATGATGTGGGCTTGGTGACCCCCAGGCAGAGGCCAGGAGAAACAGCGATCAGTAAAAGGAAGGGCATGCAATCAGGAAACGAGGTGGGGGTGTGGGGAGGGGGATCCAGGGAATCTCTAGTGATGCACCTGCACATGAACTCCATGAAGGAAGGAGCTCGCCCTTGTGCCCCAGCACTACCTGCGAGTGTGTCTATGAGTGAATGAATGTGTGCTTGGAATGGGGCCGGCCCCAAAATGTGACTCTGGGGCTGGCATGTGGCATCAGGGAAAGAGGTACACCTGGCAGGTGTGGTTCAGGACTGGGGCTGAAACCCTTGTATAGCAAGAAAATATTACCAGGGGCTGAAGAGCAGAGGCATGTCTAAAAACTGAATAAAATCCTTTCATTTAACCTCAGTTGTACTTCCCCTTCCCTGCCTCAGGCTGTGTATTGGTCCCGGGGATTTTGTTCTTACCGTCATTGCTCAGCTGTACCTCCGTTTGACCTTAGATGATTTACTCAAGCTTCCCAAAACTATTAACTGAATTAATAAATGGGAAGGACTCAGCGTCTGGTACATTTCCCCTATTAAGGAAATATTTTGTCGTTTTCCGAGTCACCATCTTATTTCACGTTGAAAAAAAAGGTCACCAAATAGTACTAGCATTTTACCCATTATTGACTCCAGTGACAAAACTTTGCTCATCAATATTATTTCTTTAGTTGTCTTTAAAGAGATTTCTGCCAAACAGTTCATGGTGCAGTCCAAAGCCTAAGTTGTTCTGAGTGTAATACCTTTAAAATACCTTTTGCCACTTAGGAACATATCGCAAACTTTAAAAAAAAAAAGGTGCTAAAAAATATTTGCTAATATGGAAATAGGTCACTTTGAGGTTTTGTTATTTAGCAAAATATACATGTGTTGGTATAAAATAGAATATCTAAATCTATCATGATACATTTCACCCTACAGTTTTCAAGAACTCTGTGTGAAGCTTTTCATATTCACTGGGGCTGAGGTTTTACATTTATATGCCTTTTGAAGAACTGCATATATTATGAACATGTGAAAAAGAAAATAAGATTATTGAGGGCTTTACTAGGTGAATAAATATTATTTTGTGATTATTCAGTGATAAGTAAATCTCTATTATGTCAAGGAGTCATCAACTTGAAACCTTTATAACTCTTGGCAGAGTGATATTTTGAAAGTTAAAGTAGTGTTTGGTTCTTTTTTTTTTTTAATTCCATAAATGCCATGGGAATTTTATCATGTTTCAACACTTGCTGAATATGTAATTCCCATAGTGCCCATTAGTGGCCATCTGTGTAAGGTAATACATGTTTGGGATGAAATTGATTATGGCCTAAACACTCCCATGTTATGATCAGGAAAAGCATGCAAAGTTCACATCTTTTTTTCTAATGATCATTATGTAGCTAAAGATATTAATTTCCAGAGCAGGACAGCCTATCACTCAAGATCCTAATCTCACAAGAAGGGACACCAGGGCCCAAGAAAAGGAGGCCAGAGAGACTTCCACCAGTAAGTGCTGGACTCAAAGAGCTCTTGGGATGAAAGGAAAATTAGCAGGCTTTGGAACACATTATTTCCTTTATAAGCATCAAAGTGAACCCATTGCAGTTTTGCTGAATATTCAGAAATATTTCGTTACCCTTTAGAAATCCTGTTCTGGCCACCAACAGACTTCAAGTTCACCTTCCCTGTAACTTGAATCAGCATGTACCTTGCTGGCCCAACCTCCTTGGTCCTGTGTATTATTTTTGCCTATTTTGAACATTTTTTTCTTTTTACCTGTGTGAAACCAGGTGCTCTCGTTCTCTCAAATATGTTTTCAATGTTACCTTCTCAGTGCATTTTATTTTCATTAGATCTGTGCATGGTAGTATAGACCCGTGTGCTTCCTGAGCTCATTTATCCACTCAGAGAACCAGAAAACATATGAATATACTTGTTTATATATTTCTAACAAATGTATTCACATCTTGTCTCTCACATTATCTACCTTGTCTATTTGTGAAACATGTCACAAAAAATAACTTCTGCTGTTTAGAAAAGTTTGAGTGTTTGTATTACTGAACTATCCCCATGATCACTGTAAAATCTTATCAGGCCTCCGTAGACTGTAGGCATTTGAACACAGCTGTACCCTGACCTTCCCTGGGATCTGGGCCAGAATGGGTCAGGATCGAATTCCCGAACAGTAGACAAAGGAATTGATAGAATCATTGTCTGAACATTGAAATACAGCCACTGAGATGTGGGCATAGTTGATGCTGAACTGCCCTTCCCCTTCATTCTTGAACTTCTTGATGATAATTATTCATCAGGTTATGATAGATTTCAAGTCTGCTTCCCATTAAAGATAACAAAATAATACTGTCTCCTTATGAAGGAAATTTGCCTTCCTGTCTTATGTTTTATATACTAAGAAGTCATGCATCAAGTGCTTCTAATAGCTGTATAAGTTATTTGGAATATATTGAAAAGAAAATGGTTTAGAGGGTAGCAATACTTAATAACATTTGGATTTTAGATTTTTTTCTTTTGGTCGTACACTCACTCAGTACACATGCTGGTTTAAAGATGAACAAGACGTGGCCCCCAATCTTGAACAAGACTACCAGGGTCATACATTTAAACAGCTAATCTTAATATGATAAATTCAGGTGTGTAAACAAGAGCAAAGTTCTATCAGCACAGCAGAGGGGAAAACTTGTTTTAAGAGATGAAGGAAAGCTTCAGAGAAGCAGTAACCTTGACTTCGGCCTTACAGAACAAGCCAAGTGTTTCCAGACAAGACGATGGGAGCTGTGGGTGTGTATATCCACACACAGACACACACATGCACAAGCGGACACACAAACAGTAATGCTATGCACGCCCATCTCTAGTTAAACGTGTGGCAGAGACAGTCGGCTGGCTGATTTATCACCATGCCCCCCCTTTCTGCCTGTCACCTCCACTATGGAAGCTTGAAAAGCTCAATACTAATAATAATTGGGGTTGGACATATTGAGAAATACTCTGAGGACTTTTAGAAACATTTTTGCTTTTCAAAGAAGACACAGATATGGTTGGTATTACCCCCTTCTTTTCTTTGTGGCTGTTACAGTTCTAGCCGGGATAGCCACCCAAAGACATTGAGACATTGAGACATTGAGAGACATTGAGAGAGATCTAGAGGATGAGTTGAGATAAGGCTGAGCCACCGAACAGATAGCCACAGCTGCCTACTTCAACGCTGCTTCCATAAGGAAAACTAAAATTTTATTAAGGCTATTGTTAGATTTTTCTATGTATAGCAAAAGCCACTCCTAATTAATATACTCATACAGTAAACACACATGCACTCATTCTTACTTGTTTGAATATGTATTCAATTTTATTTCCATGCCTAACAAAACTTGGGACTAATTTTAGACTTCCATTTGGTGATAAGTAAGTAGATCTTAACATTAGAGGAAAATAGGAAATGCACTGCTTTGTTTGTTATTACCAGCTAGCCACTATTGTTAGCACTTCCTTTCCCTTGATTCTGTTCAGTCCTTGTCTTGTATTTTCGATAAAAAATGAAGTCGAGAATGGAGAAAAGGGTTGAGAAGAAAGATACACGTCGACGCAGGTCATGCAGGAGGTTGGACTGGGGAAAATGGGGTATGACCGCGGCAGTGCCACTCACTGGCTGGGCGCATGACGCAGAGAAAGTTTTAAATCTTAGTCTATCATGGTGCATTCCTATGTGGTTAAGAACAAGAACACCATTACCTGTGTCTACCTGGCAAGCCAGGTCTCCCTCACAGCCAAGAGGTCGTTCTCTTTTTTCTCCACTCAGGAAGATGAGAGTCAAAGCCATTCTTCAGGAGAGGTTAGAACGACTTTCCACAGAGCATACTGGTTGTGTTCAGTCTCATGTGAAACGTACCATCCTGTGAGCATGAGATCTTTAACAGACTCTGACCTTCTACTGTGCAAATGTGAAACAATCTGAAAAACACTCAACCTGTCCTTTCTTTTTTTTTTTTTAACAGAGACTAATGCTATCACTTTGTTTATTGTTCTTCATCATTTCTGATGGTAACATGTATATATTTCCAGACACTGCATCAAATTATAATTTAATAGTACTGGCATATTTCCTTATTTTTCAAACAGGCCTGCAAGATTATTGTGGTGTTCTTCAATAGTTTTGGGGTTTGGGGGAAGATGGGGTTTTAGCCACTGCCTGCTTCTTTTAAACTGACTCGATTTGCCCCTGTATGCTATTGTTGTTTTTGGAATCCATTTCTTACCTTAGACAGAAGTCAGGTAAAACTCATGGCCTCAGTCTCCTGCCAGAAGCCCAGGACAGCCAGGGGTCCTCAGGAGAGGAAACTCAGTGGGCCCTTTGGAATTTACAGCAGTGGCCATGAATTAGCATTCACCCTTGTCTTAAAAGCATATACACACTTCAGTTTTTTTGTTCTTAGAGAACCTAAACTGGTCTAATCTTAAAATGTGTACCATTTATTTTCCCCAGAATCTTCAGCTACTTGGAGCTACAGCCATTGAGGATAAATTACAAGATCAAGTGCCTGAAACCATAGAAACTCTCATGAAAGCAGACATCAAAATCTGGATCCTCACAGGGGACAAGCAAGAAACTGCCATTAACATTGGTAATTCACCTAATCCCAACTTTAACTCGTGATGCTTTTAAACAGCTTGATACATTATAGAAGATAAATTTTGGATCTGTCAAGATTTGAAAGATTTGGTGTTTTGATTTCCATATTTATATTATGGGGCATATCTGTGTCTGGCCCCGGTGACTGTTTAAAACTGTAGTGGTTACATATCTGACCTAACTACAGCTCACTCCTGCAGCCACATAATACCTGCTCTCCCCTCTGCATCACCACCTGCCCCCACCTTCCATCCACAGTTGGCATGTGTAGGTAACGTTTCTGCAGTTATCTGTGAAAGTCTAGAAACTGGGATTGTAGTGGGTTGTGTACCGATGCTTGTTTATTTGACCGAAGGTCATTTCCGAGAAAGGAAGTAAGAAGGTTGCCAGTTTGCACTCTTCTGCAGTTAATTCTGTTTTGGAAAGAGGTTATTAGCTCGGGCTGCCATAACAGAATGCCACAGGTCAGGTGGTTGAAACAGCAGAAATAAATTTCCTCACGGCCCTGGAGTCTGGAAGTCAGAGATTGGAGTGTCAGCACGTTCGGTCTCCCCTGAGGCCTCTTTCCCTGGCTTGCAGGCGGCCCCTTGTCTCTGTGTCCTCACATGGCCTTCCCGGCACACAGGAGTCTTGCTGTCCCTTCCTACAAGGACTCCAGTCCTATTGGATCAGGCCCCACCCTTATGATCTTTAATTAACATTTTTAAGTCCCTTTCTCCAAGTGCAGTCACATGTGGGTTAGGGCTCAAGTGTGTGAATTTTGGGGGGACATGATTCAAGCTATAACAGAAATCTTACTGAGAAGAAAGGCAGTATTTGGTGTTAGAAGCCTGCAGTACCAATGTCACTCCCCCTTTCCAGCTTCGGTAGTGGTAGGTCTCCTGAGCACCGTGAACCTTGACTCTGACTCAGCCTCTGGACAGGGACGATACGAGTTACACACAAAACTCCCCCAGAATTCAACAGACCATTTCAGAGATATTCACAGCAGGAAACCTCATGTTCAGACAATCATGATTATCATCTGTCCAGAAACATTTAGCTAATATTCCTTTCAGAAGTGTCAGTGATCACAGTATTCAGGGTAACACACCCTGAATACTATAAATGCACCACAAATTTACAGTAGAGTGATGTTAATAGAGTGAAATTAAATTTTCAAAAACACTAGCTAAGAGCTGAAATCTACAAGCCACACAGATCATTCCTTTTGATGGTGAACACCAGCACTGGTGTTAGAGACAAAATGGAAGGAAGAGGTGCAGGCAGGCAGTCTGCACCGGGACTTCCCTGAAACACACGAATGTGACAGAGCCTGACCACATGTAGAGGGAGAATGTATGGTGGTTAAGAGTGATATGTGGGGAAAAGAAGAAATCGTGTAAAAGAGCTCAGGATACAGAGCCTATGAAAAGAGTATGGTGGTGGTTTCCGAACACATATTACACCTAGAATCTTGTCCCTAGGAAAGGATGGGTAAGATTCATTCATTCAGCAAATGGGTATGGCACCTGCAGTGCCAGGCACCAGCTAAGAGCAAGGAACAAAGCAAACCAAAATCTTCCCTCCTGGAGGGCTTCCACCCTAGTCATGGGAGCAGACAATAAAGCACATGAGGAGAACACATAGCATATTAGATGCAATAACAGCTGCAAAGAAAAATAAAGCAGGAAAGGGAGATAGGGCCTTGCACAGAGGGATTCAGTTTCAAATCTTGAGGTCAGGAAGACCTCGTTGAGAAGGTGACATTTGAGGAATGACGTAAGAGAGGAGAGGGAGCTTGTCACTTGGGTGGTTGGGGGAGGCTGTCCTTTGTTCCAGACCGAAAGGGCAGAGCAGGAGAAGTGGTCAGCAGCGGAACTGAGCCCAGGTTGGATGGGGCCTCCAGGAGGTTGTCCAGACTTAGCGTTTCCTCTGAGTGAACAGGAAACCACAGGACAGTTCCCTGCAGAGGAAAGACGTGATCTGACTTTCCCATGAAAACAGCCAATGTGGCTGCTAGACTGAGAACCACTCAAAGGAAAGCAAATGTGGAAGCAGGGAGACCAAGGAAGAGGCTGTATAATTAATCCAGGTGAGACGTGCTGGTGGGTTGGACACAGGCATTTACCATGGACGTGACAAGAAACTGTCAGATTCTGGATATACAGGGACCAGCACAAATAATGCCCCTGTTTTCTGTAATACAACACTATCACATGGAAGCACACCATATGACATTTTAGGTGAGATGTTCAAATTAAAACTATACATTATTACACCCACATTATTAGCCTACCAACCACACTCAAGCAGGTGTTACTTCTGCCAGACCCTGTATGTTAAAAGTGGAGCCTACAGGATTGACTGGTAGATTACCTGCAGAGTGCGAGACAGAGGAATCCGGGGTAACTCCAAGGATTTCTAGTCATAGCAACTGAAGGATGGAGTTGCCATTAACCAAAACGAGGAAGACTGAAGGAGGAGCAGGTTTCCCAGGGGAACTCAGGAAGCTGTCTTTTGGATACGTTAACTTCCCGACACCCATTCTATACCCAAGTGTCTGCTGTTGAGTAGGCACTGGGATGTGGAGTCTGGAGTTCAGGGAAGAGACCTTAGCAGGAGACAGGAGTTCCAGAATGGCCATCATTCAGATGGCATTTGAAACCACGGGAAGGAAAGAAATCGTGGAGCGAGTATAGACCGTGCTGTTCGAAACGCGGTGGTAGTACCTGACATGGGAGGGCAGTCCGCAGGGCTGCCTGTTTTTCTCCAGCCACAGTCAACCGTAGGCAGACGAATTCAGAGGAAGCAGGGATGGGTTAGCCAGCCAGTGATTTTTCCCTGCAGCCAGTACAGCAAAGCTGGAGAGGGCAGGAGGGTAGAGGAGGGTGTGATGTGAGCATTTGTCCACAGCACAGCCAGACCACCCTCCTGTGCCCTTCTCCGGCCAGCCATCGGCCCATCTTCTGCTCTTCACATTAGTCGTCATGAAGGATGTCACTTGTCCTCGTGTCAGTTGTCAGGACGCTGAGAATCATGACCACAGTCCTTTCCACCCTCGTTGATGAGTCAGCTGTCCCCTGCCAGGTGTTGTCCTGGTAGCGTCCCCTTCCTACAGCAGGCTAGAGCACCTCTTCGTTAACTTCCTGCAAACCTGGAGAAGACCCGACTAGCATCTTCCTAATAAATGGGATACATTTTAATTTTATATAAGAAAATAGATTAAAAAGCAATTGTATAGTATTGCTTTTATAGTATTACTTTAACATCTCTTCTATGCCAGAGAAATCAATGGCATCAGTTAATTCACTTTATGTTTGGACACAGGACACTCCTGCAAACTTCTGAGGAAGAACATGGGAATGATTGTTATAAATGAAGGCTCGCTTGATGTAAGTAAAACCATCTTTTAAAAAAAAAATCCTTTAACAACTTAGTCATCTGGTAGTGTTGTGTTTTATATTCAGATAGCTATGAGAACACTTTATCTTCCTGAGGTAAAAAGATACCTTGTTACCACTGTCCTTCTGATACATAATGTGCACCATGCGAACCACGGTGATGTGAGTGGACTCCAGCCTCAATGCCCGTGACAGCCAAAGGAGAGCGCCTCACGTGGCGAGACACGAGCACTGCATCACAGCAGCACCCTGGCCAGGGGCTCCTGAGCGACGGCCATTTGTTCCTGTCTGTCTGGGTGTTTTGTGTTTGATGCATTTATTAGTAATATTCTGCTTTAGCTGCCAGTGATAATATACATTTTGCTTCTTTTTTTAAAAAACGTTGTGAGCACTATTGAACAACACAAAATAACCATTACTTATAGAAAAGCTTTTGTGTTTGGGGGGTTTTTTTCCATTTTTTGCAGGGTTTTTGTCCATGTTCTAAATTCCAGGGAAGTCTGTTTTCATGGCTGTGGTCACCTGAATGTGTATTTGGGAAAGAGGGGAGGATTGGTTAGGTGCACAGGGCGAAATAGACATTAACAATGAACTACGTAGGTCAAATGACCAGTAAATATTTTCAATTAAAGGTGAATATTTGTAACTTAAGGCAGAGGACAGAGTGGGAGATGTGGTTATACAAGGGCTTGAAGTGGGCCTTGAGGTGCGAAGAGCAGAGCAGGGCAAACCTGACCGTCCGTGTGTAGGCGGGCCGTGAGGCAAGCACACAGAAGGGGTGGCGAACAGGCAAATGTTTAAAGTCCAGTGTAGATCAGAAATTGTGTGTAAGAAGTGGTTGGCTTCTGATTTTTAGACTGGAATGATGATCTCTTCACTATTTGTCCTCAGAACAGTCCTTGGGATGCCTTGCCCTTTCTCGTGACATCTTTGAGCAAAACTTGTCACCTGAGAAATAGTACATGATTTTGCAAGCATGAAAGTTGCTTACACCTTTACCTATTGGAGAAATACTTTTTGTGAACCAAGCTTTATTCCTAAAAACACAAACCAAAAGAAGGCCAGCCTGCTGTTTGAAGACTTTCCTTTCTATTTACTCCTCCAGGAGGCCCCCACTAGGCCCTGGGAACCGCGGACTCTGCCGCCGTAGGGCTTCCAGTTGTCTCCATGCTCCACGCCTCCCTATGTGTTAATTTGGGTTTATTTACCCAAGTTACTGTGCTATAAAAATTATGACTTAAGAGAACCCAGCCTTCCAAAAGCTTATAAATAATCAAAGAAATAAAATGCACACAAGTAACAATACAAAACAGTTATGAAAATGTGGGAGATTGTCTGCTATGAAAATATTGCAAAGTTGAGGGAAGTATTTATAAAGTAAGTGGCATTTAGGTCGAGGTGAGTCATTGAGTAAGGGGGGAGTACTTGAAGCAGAAAGTCATTGCAAGCAAGTTCAAGGCATACTTGGGGCTAGAAGGAGGTACGCTGAACTTGAACACAAGATTGTGACTTTTTACATATTTTTTGTTTGAATAAATATAGGCACAGAATGTAAACTTCAAGTTACAAAAAGGATAAAAGGGTACAGATGGTAAAAAACTGGATCTCCCACCTGTGTACCCAGTTCACCTCCCTAGGCATGGCCACAAGTTCCAGTCTCTCGTGTCCATCCAGAGACATTCTGTCATATCTAAGGACACGTGTGTATGTCTGTACACACATCCTCTGCCACTAACTCAAGTTACAGTGTGCTGTTCATACTGCTGTATACTTTGTTTTTCTCATGCAACGTGTCTTAGCAATTGTTCCATTATAGTTCATATGACACTACCTAATTCTATTTACAAGAGCAGTGGCTCAGTATTTGTAAGGTAATGGAAAGAAGTGACCCAGGGAGTTAAAATTGGAAAGGCAGGCCGAGGGCAGGTGTGGGAGGCTGGATCAGGATTGACAATTTGCCCGCACAGGTAAGAGGGGCAACTTCATCAGCCTCTTGAAAGAGGTAAGATGCACATGAGCGAGTGTACTTAGGCATATTTGGAAGGCTGGGGAGGCATGGGGTGCAGGCAAAGGACCAGGATGAGAGCTCAATAAGAAGAAATGGGGGCACCAGCACCAAGATGTGGGGTGAGGGACATTCAGGCAGACCTGTCCCACGTGGTCTCTGGAGAAGGAGCCATCCAGGCGGTTCCGGAACTGGGTTGCAATAGCTCACAGCTCTGCAAAAACCTCAGCAGAAGCATTCCCATAGTCCCCACAGGCAGTTAGTTACGTCTGTGTCAGCAGCGAGGGTCATCACAGAACACCGTTTTTTTGTCACTTGAAAGAAATCAGAGGTAGGACCCATTACATCAAGACAAAGGCGTAACAAGCCATGCTTACTCTGACACGTGATTCCTTTGGTCCAGTGTCAGGTTTTCACCTTCTGCAGAAAGTGGTGGCCTTGTTGCTTTCATTGTTGTCTGTTTCATCATTTTCCTGCAACTCTTGGCTAAATGTGTTCTTTAAGTGTTTTAAGCGTCATGTAAATAGGAATCTCAAGGGGAAAAAGTGAAATGTCAAAAACATTCAATGTACTGCATCATGTATTGTTAAGACAGTGGCTTTTAGTTTTATTCTGAAGTTTCCAAGAGGGTACACTCCAAAGTCATAAACCCCTCAAAGGTGTCTGGACTGCAGGAAACAGAGATAGGGGTCCCAGGGGAATGCCCAGTCTTGGGGAGAGCAGGAGCGGAGTCTGTCTCCTCGGGTTCACCATTCTCTCTCAGCACTCAGCAAATTGCCCAGCACGCAGAAAGTCCTCCACAAACACCGGAGAAGTCAGTCACTGAGTAATTTTAATTAGGGGCTTTCTTTAAAAACAAGAAAGTTGTGTATCAGTTTTAAATTTGGTGGTAACCAACCGTATCTGATATTTAAAAACTAAAGTGATTAGCAATGTCCTTTGCAATTCAAGTGACAGTGTGGTGTGGAAGATCACAGGCAGACACTCTGGCTGAATGATCAGCACTCATTTGTCCAGCTCCCGGACTGCCAGGCCTTCTGGCACTGCTGTCTGGGGGAGGGTGTGCTCCCAGGGAGCGAAGTGAGTCTGGCTGTTCAGGGTCAGGCCTGCTCTGGAGCACTCATTTGCTTCCCAGCAGGAAAGGAAACATCACTTTGCATAGCCGCCTCAGATCTTATGTCATAAACTCCTCGGCTGAGACTTCAGGCAAATCATTAGACGTGCTAGAATGCCTGCGAGTAAATCATCATTTACTTTTTAACTGCCGTGGATGAGCAGAGCATCCTATGTGTTCAGACTGCACTGATGATAATAAAATATGGGATTGCGATTCTATCAGCAAAAAGAATAATTAACATTTAAATAGTAAATTTAGGAACATAATGTCTTGGGAAGTCTTAGAAGGAGAAATACATTGTGGATGTGTGTTTTGTCAAGTGACAATTTTCATGAATGTACTCAAATTATTCCCTGAAATTACACAGTGTTTAAGAGAGCTATTCTGCCCTAACTGGAATGGGGGACCCTGGGCAAGCTGAAATTAGATAACTTCTCTGAAGCAGTTTCACTGCCTATAAAGTAGGGGTAATGTTACCCTTGGCATACAATTAGTACAGCACATGGCACATATAAAGATGAGATGTTATGAGACTTTGTAGAAAAAGAATATTTCAATAGCTTACACATTGTTTTGCTTAATGATCTTTTTATTTTAAATATTATTTTCCCATCTTTTAATTATTTTCCTAAGATAGCATTTTATACATGTAGATCCTCTTTTGCATAAGTGATGCATATTGCCATGAAGTGGTCAGATTTTCTACCAAAATATTACCTCTAATACGGTTAAAGTTTTAAAGCAGACTCTTGTATTATGTTGAACTTGTACAAATAAATTGTCCTACTTAAGGCTCCTAGATTTCCAAATAGATAAACCTTTCTCCTGGTAGTGAAAAAAAATCTTTGTCTTCTCATAACCTAGCTCATCTCAAAAAGAAATGCCACTTGACTTTCTAATTTTCTCATTTTGAGTTTCAATATGATTATCCTTCTTGAAAAATTAATGGCTGTTTGACTTTTTTTTAATTTTATTTATTTACTTTTAGACAAAGGGAAAGGGAGGGAGAAAAAGAGGGAAAGAAGCATCAGTATGTGGTTGTCTCTCACAAGCCCCCTACTGGAAACCTCACCCACAACCCAGGCCTGTGTCCTGACTGGGAATAGAACCTGCGACCCTTTGATTCCCAGGCCAGCACTCCATCCACTGAGCCACACCAGCCAGGGCTGCATTTTTAAAAACCTTTAAATAAACATATAAAACCAAACTACAGTTGGAAATGCAAACGAACAGAATGGAAGTCTTGATCTGCAGACCCAACGAGGAAGTCAGACTGGCCTGCCTCCTCTGCCCACCCGGCTCCTTTGGTGACAAGAGCAGCAGCCCCTTCCAGCCCGATACCCAATGCACAGCTGGTGTCCTCACCCAGCACCTGCGAGCCAGTGTCAAATGTTGCATAGTCAGCAAAAGTGTTTCTTAGAAAGCTGATTTTTTTTTTTTTCATTTAGAAAGTAAGACTTTCATGGATAAGCGTAATTAAGAATCATCTAAAGTTGATCAAAATTTATTAGATAATTATAATAAATAGATAATTAAGTTAATTTGTATAATTTTTTATCATGCTACTTTGAACCACTTTATTGGGGGATTCTGATTATGTTCTTGGTAGAAGACATTTCCTTAAGGGTCTAACACGGCAGGAGTGTTGAGTTAATTAGCGGCTTAATGGGTCTGTTGTACTTCTTCCCGAACTCCACCCAGAACTTCTCAGAAATCCCTTCCACTTAATGACCTGGGTCCAGGAGATGGTTCTAGCATCTATTTCATCGCTTTAGTTTGTCATGAAGTCATTTGTTCAAACAGATTTGTTTAAAGCCTATTAAAACTGGAAACATGTAGAAATCTGAGCTAGGCACTAGAGACTCGTGTGTGACCTCTCTTTAGCTCCCAGTGGCTACCTAACATCTCTCAAGAGGTTCTAAAACAGTTCTGTCAGAATTGGGCTTGTGCTGCATTAAGGACTATGACTGTTACATTATTCAAATCCTCATAGTATACCAACTCTGTAAACCTCTGCAAATACTTTCAAGTGACTCAGAATATTATCTTTTGAAGACTTGTTTCATTGAGCTAGCTCAGGATTTTACTACCCTCATCTGTCAAGTCTTGGGCAGGTGGGAAGAAGCATAACTTCTTAAGTCACTAACCCGGTAGGTGCCAAAACGACCTTTCTTGAGTCTTAGATGCTTGGTCTCTCCTAGCATCTCTTTCATACAGAGAGCTGAGGGATCTGTCCTGGGCAGTAGGGCTGGATCTTAAATCCATTCTTACTGGTTTTCCTCCTCCTTTCTACTGTCTGGCTTCCTGGGAACCAAGAAAAGAAGAGAGAGGACAATTTATTTACTGTGTATTTATTGGATCCACAGGAATGATGATTAAGGATGTATGTAGAGAGCTTGGAGAAGTAAATTCCCTCCCTTCAAAGTCAGAGGCCTCCAGGGTTCCCAAGCTGAACTCCTGCAGGAGGGCCGTGCCCACCTCTCCCTCGGACCATCTGGGCGCAGTCTCTGTGGGCAGTCTCTGCCACTGCGACCTTCACATTCAGCCTGACTAGGATTCAGCACATCGTGTATGGGAAGCAGTATGTGGGTCCCAAAGGGAAATGCAGGTTTCTGACTTTCTGTGAAAAGGGAACTCTCCATTCCTGCTGGGCTCTATGCACTGCTATTTCAGTCATAAAAAAAATTAAATTAAATTAAAAAACCCCACTAGCTTCCATTTATGAAGTGCTTAATATTTTTGTTAGGCATTGAACTAAGGACTTGACACGGACAATCACATTTACACCTAAAGACATTAGTGAGCAGACACTATTACTACCAATCTAGAAAAGTTAACTTGACCTTGAGTGCTAAGTGTCACTGGAGGGTATATATTGGTCTTTGGGTTCCAGAGACTAAGCAGACAGATATGTCTGGGCCTCAGCCACCAGCTACTCTTACAAAAGGATAATAATAACACTCATCTGTAGGGTGTCATGAAAATCAAACAAAGCAGTGTATTTTAAATACTTGGAAACGATACCCAGCTTTTAGTCAGCACTTAAGAAAAATGGATCATGATCATTTTTGTTATTTCTTATACATTATTATTCCGAGAGAGAGAGGATGAGAGTTCCTCGATGCTGTACTTTACTTACATTTTCTCCTTAATTTGAGACTGTAACGCCAAGTGAGTTTAAGATTGGTGATGGATACCAGCAGCCGCCACCCCCCCACACACACACCTCCACTGATATATTTTACAGAAAATGAATTGTTAGCAGCATTTGATATTAACAAGCCTAAGCATATATATATATTTCAACGCTGTGGTAAAAGAAAGGCTTTACGGGATTGTGCATTTTTTTTTCTAGCTGAGTTTGGTTTTCTAACACCCTGTAAGCGTCAGATATAACTTACAGACCATTCTGGCATAAATGGTGAAGTTGTCATTTGTATCCTTTTAAGTTCGACTTATATGTATTATGCAGACAAACCTCACTGTTTGGGGAACCAGCCACTGTTGAGTGGCCTCTGAAAGGAATCCAGAATAAGCAAGTTATTGACTTGGCTCCAGAGAAGGAGGGGGAAAAGAGAATTGGGGCTACTTCAGGTTTTGTCTTGATACGTCCCACGAGTCTAATGCGATACATTTTGTACTGCTTTGAAAAACAGTTTAGGCAGGTTTTTAAAAACCACACTGCATTTTCCTCCACTGCCAGCATCGGGGCTGGAGTAGCGTGGATTTTCTTTTACCGTTATTAGCAAAGCTGTTTCGGCTTTTAGGCCTGAAAATGTTAAGATCTTAGTTGAAGTTGTTAATGTATCCCTATCAGAAGCGAAGACGTGTCCTGTTGCAAGACGGCCGTTCGAGGACGGCCCGGCACACGGAGACTCCAAGCGTCTCGCAGGGAAGACAGCCAGCTTTGTTACATTTGAAATAAACAGATTAGTAAAAAAATGTAAACATTGCAGAAAATGAAAATAACATGGACAAAATGATCTCCTCTCTTTCCCTCTGATTTAAGACGGTGTCTGCCACAAGCCAAAGTATGTGGTTGTAAAAACTTCCATCACACACCCATTGTTTGGTCTCCTAAGAACTGTGTCCCTTTTCTTAAACAAAAGCCAGTCATCTTGGCTTGTGTGCAAAACCTTAAGTGAAGTTGTTCGCAAATGTAGTGTTTCTGTTTTGAGAAATACTTCCTCTCCCAAGCCTGAATATTCTTTATCTCTGCCTCCCTCCCTCTCTCTCTCCCTCTCTCTCTTTGGCTAAACATCTGAACTCTTCCAAGAGCTCCCTGTGACCTAGAACTACTGATAAATGCTTTCTAACCATTGTGCCACCTTGCCAGTTGCCCCACAGCTTGTTGACATTTCTGAGGGCAGCAGGCCATGCCTTTGACTTTTTGTGTCCCTGCCTCCCATATCTTGTGATGAGTCAGCACAGGTTATAGGAAACCTTCTGTGTGCCAGGTGTATCTGCATACACTAGTCTGTACCCCTGTGGGGCTGGTGTGGTTTTCCCAATCACACAGAGAGACTTTGAGTTCACGTAGCCGGCCAGCCAGTGCAGGAGCCTGAACCTCAACCTAAATTGTGCTTAGTCCAAAACTGGTGGTTCTTTTTGATTTTAAATAACTACACTTTCTCCAGTGGTGGCTGACACTCGGTGACAGAGGGAAGCATTCCGGGAGGCCTCCCCCACATTGTCCAACCTGCCCCTACCTCCTTCCCCACTCATCACCAGGACTGCAAAGCAGCTGAATGAGGGATGTCCTTCTGGAAAAGGGTGGGTTTGGAGCATCTTGCATTTATGGAATTCAGGAAAGACCCTCTATTTTGTTTTACAAATACAATTGAACATAAGGTTTTATTGAATGCACGTACAAAGATAACAGAAATGATGTGCATTTGGGATTTGCACTGAGAAAATACAGCATGTTCTTCTGTATTCCTACATTAATTAATTCAAATGATTAAGAAAATGGGCCCGACATTAGCTTTCTTTGTGGTTCTGGGTGACAATTTCTCACAGGCCCCAGTTGTTACTGTCTCCAAACCACTGATTTGGTAATTTGTTTATTTTCAAAAACTCGGTTGTGTGTTCTGAGCCGCCGCTTCCTGGCTGGACTGAAGGCAGCAGGAGAGGCCGGACGGCTGCCGCCCGCTCCTGCAGCGTGCCTCCTTCTGCGTCGGACTCCCTGCTGCCGCTGGGGCGTATTTAATATCAAGCTCGGAATAAGTGTTTAGGGGCCTTTCAGTGCTGGTTTAAAATAATTACCGTGAGGGCTTTGGTAAAAGCCTTTATCCACAAAACTGTTTAAATTATATAATTATATCCCCTACCTCACTCTTCCTTCTTTCCCCTGGGTTTGTCTCTGTTTGCTGCGTGCCCCCGCCCCAACACTGAAACGTAAACTTGGACCCAGATTGCACACTTCCCTGCCTCTGTCTCTCTCCACAGTTCCCGGAGTGAGACTGGGCGCCTCTCAAGGAGTTATTTGCCTGATGGAACCTATCATAATCCCAAATCCCAAACCTCTGCCCAGGGGCCGGACCAATTTACCCAGCACTGTAACTTCCTCTTCTTACCTTCCTCCATTTGGTAACCCTTGACCTCTTTCAGATGGCATGACCCCACTGGGATATTGGGCCATTTCCTCAATTGCAGTGCTTTATATCTACTCCCATCCCAGGAATCCCATGTCTGTGTATCAGCAAAGCATGGAATGTTTTTCTGTCTGTTCCCCTTCGCCATTATATTTAGCAGTGTGCATTGATTCAGTGCACTTGCTTGGCTGCCTTCCACTAGCTGATTTGGAGGACTTCTTTGACCATGTGTTTTTAATGATTTCACCTCTATCTTTTCTTACCCATTTTGGAAAGAT
The DNA here is from genome assembly GCF_019186645.2 of Phyllostomus hastatus. NCBI lineage: Eukaryota > Metazoa > Chordata > Mammalia > Chiroptera > Phyllostomidae > Phyllostomus > Phyllostomus hastatus. The sequence goes on along the minus strand of NW_025333709.1, from coordinate 26,109,635 downwards.
TACTTTCTGTTGGTTTGTTTCTATGAGAATGTATTTTTAAAGGCTACTTTCTAGTCTGGGAGCTCAGAAACACTAAAGCTTTTTGATCAGAAACTATGTCTGAGAGAGGTAGCAATCCCGATGGAGACGAGTGCTAAATGGACCAGCTGTGTGTAAAGGCAGTTTCTCTTTGCTTGTGAGCAACTCTGCACAACTCACCACAGCCTGCAGGAGCCCCAGGAGCCGCAGGTAGATGCACGACATAGGGGTGTATGTAATGCCCAGGGTTCCACTGAATCAACAACACATCACTGGAAAATGGTAAAACCCAGTGGTTTGTTCATGTTGCTGTTATGGAAGTCATAAGTCACTCTCTAAGAATGTGCAAGCATTGTCCATACTTGATATGGTCATCATGTATTATGAAGAAAGTCCTTGGACTGGTCTGTTAATTTGTCATTTTAGGGTGTGAACATTTGGAGAGTATGAAAATTGAGAAAAATGAAGCATTCCTTGGTCAAAAATTTGTAAATATTTCACGTCTTAAATGATGAAGAGAGGGGGTCACAGGCCACCAAAACAACTAATAAAATAGGTATTCATTTAAGATGCTTATATATCCCGTTAGTTGGCATTTGAAATGAATTGGTAGTAGATTTTTTATGGTAGACTCTTGGCAAACTAAAATAAGATGTTTTCAACCCCATTCTCCAGTAAATATATTTACTTGTCTGCTTTTAAAAACAATCGGTACCTAAAGAAGGTAAGTTGATGGTATTACATCTGAAGAATGTGCCAGCAAACAAATCCCCTGTGTTTTGTTTAGCATTAGTTATTTTAAGCCTAGTGCTTATGAAGCACTCATTTATATGTAATACTATTTTATGTAATTTTGCATATATACAATCTTATCTTTTTATAGGCACTCAAAGTCTAACATATATATCAATATGGTCATCGTTGCCAAAAACATACAGGTAATAAAAAAGGAAACACCAAATCAGTTTGTAATTTTCAAGTTATTTTCAGTTTAAGAGTTGTATCAGGTTAGAGACAGCAAAAATTAAGAGATAAAGACAACAGTTCAAGTAAGTAATTATTTGCCCTCCTACCGTGTGCTAAAAGGTACGTGTCATTTGAGAAGAGAGAATGCTCTCTCCTAGAGCAGAGGGAATGGCAGGTTTCACATACTTTTTATGTAGTGGGAGAAGTAGCTGATAGAGTGGAGTGTCAGCAGTGGACTGAAATAAAACAGCCATTGGACGATTTCAAAAGTAAACTTAAAATTATCTCAGTAATATACCCCTTGGGTTGCACTCATGTGGTGCTTTGCTGGAGAGCGCGCAGATCCTTTCTCCTCGTGAACTGGCACCTCCGTCAGACCTGAAATCAGAGGAAGGGAAAGAACTAATGTTTCTCAGATGTCGACTCTGAGCTAGGCACTGCATAGGGCAATTGACTCACAAGCAAAGGAGTTAGCACATTTCGTCACCACAATAACCCTGCAAAAGACATGTGGACCCAGTTTTATACATGAGAAAAATTTGATCTAGAGAAGTTAAGTAACTTGCCTGAAGGAAGATAGCCATAAGTGGTGATTCGCTTGGTGATTGAGCAGTGATTCAAATCAAGCCTTTCTGACCATCCAATAGAAATAGTCAAATGGAAAAACTAATGAGGCAGCAGACAGGAATGCGTAGTTACTCCTGGTGCAAAAGTGTGTTGATGGACCATGAAACGAACTCAACTGTGACACCTTTTCATATAATGCGCAATGAAAGTCTTTCTAGAACACTTACCCTGCAAAGCCGCCTCATCCAAAAGAGGTTTGGAGTCCTTGTTGTCTTAAGTTAGTGGTAGAAACTATTTCTTCTCATTTAGGTTTTTTTTTTCCTTTTACATCACTGAGGGATTTTTTTCAAAATGAAACATTTCATATTTCCTTTTCAAAGAAGGTGGAAAACGTTTGGTTCGTTTGTTTTTGCCCCACTCCCTACCTCCACCTGGAGCCGCGGATAGCCTTGGGGGCCCAGCCGAAGGGTGTGTTGTGGCTTCTGGAACTGGAGTGCTGTACGATGCGGCTCCATCCTTTTGGGAGCCCAGTGGCCAGCCTTGACTTCTTAACATCCCTCCTGTTTATGGGCCACACAGGGGAACGCTCTTTGTGGACAGTGGTTTTCTCTGCACTGACGGGGACTGGTGCACGTCAGCTGACAAGTTCTAAGGAGTTAGTAACCCTTCACAGTGGCCCAGCCCCCAGCAGGCTTCTTGTTTGCACAGAGTCGCCATCTTTGCTCAGCCAGGTCCCTGCAGGTGTTTTCCGATACCGTATTGCATTTTGCCCTTTTTATGGAAACCTGGAACCGGTGCTGCTGACACTGAAGTACAAGCTTCATAAACTTAAGTCCCTTCTGTCAAGGGTGACAGCTGAGTATCTCCCAAAAGCGATTCATCATTAGCCCCAGTTGAGGGCTTATTTCCCATAACTGGGGGCTAACTTGTGACGGAAAAGAACCAATCCAAGAACAGTGAAATACATGGTTAAATACTGTCTCTGGAAGTCAAAGCGTAGTTTAGAATTTTGATATCTTATTTTTTTCTTCCTGGGAATGGAATCCTCCTTATCATACAAGTTTATCCTTTGACCCGCAGACCCATGATAGATCCCCAGGAATAAATATAAATGCCAAGTACGTATTCGTATTAAGACCCAAATACCAACCTGTGCTTTGCACTAGATATGCACAATACTTTATTTTCTTCTAACTCCTTTTGTTTGGGCTTAGCCTTGCTGATGACACCCTCTGGGACAGATTAGTGACCGCACACTGTTTGCTGTCACTGTAGGTGACCGCGGCCCCGGAGCAAGGTGTGGAAGCCACTCCCATTAGGTGTTGCGTGTTGGGCTGTTTCTCCGTAACCTTCACCTCTTCTCTGCTTGTAGACTTGGCTAACCAGTCTTCTAGTCCAGGGTTAGAAGCTTTCATTTTTCCTTTCCTCGGGGATATTTCCACATTCTCTACGAGGGTGTTCCTTGGACATCTTCCTAAGTAAGTCCGTCTGTCCTATAAACTTCTGAAAAGAATCAGGAAAAAAAACCCAAAGGCTAGAAGCTGCAAGGGCCGTTTTTATGCAGGTGCTCTGCGCAGCATTGTGCGTTGGGCCATCAAAAACATTGTTCTTAGGTGGCCTGGCATGTTCTTTGCACATCTGGCCTCTGGGTCCTCTAGACTGTTCCAAGCAGGATTTTTGCCAAGGTGAAAATGACATCTTGCATGCTGTGATACTTTCCAAAGAAGCCGGGGCTTTCGATTCATTTCACTATAAAACTGTCAGCTTTCATTGTCTCGGTGCCCTCTGTGATTTTTATCAAGGGTTTTTTCTTGGTAAAGGTCATGTAAAAGTAATGAAACAGATTACCATAAAGCTGCCCGTCTCTGATTTCTTTAAGATTATTGTTGTCTTATGAACTTGTTACCTATTTTTCCAGGCTATACCCTGAAGATTCGAATGGAACTTTTTTAAAAGTTTCTGGTCAGAGTTATGTTTGTGAGGAATTCTGCTTGGCCTGAGTATCTGCCACATGCCTTTCTTTCTTTTTCTTTCCAAGTATCTGTCCTATAAACCAAATGTATACTGTTTGCTTTCCATTACCTTGCTGTTACACTGCCTGGCTTGATCACCAAGTAGCTCATCAAGGTGTTTGTTCTGTTATATTCTTTAGACAGTTTATATTATTTAAGACAGAAGTAGGCATTGGACCATAGCTTCCACTCTTCCACTTTGTTCTCCATTTTTCCTGTAATATATATCCAAGATTATACATGAGTTTTATAGGCAGCGAAAAACAGTTCTCAGAATGGTCACACAAGGAAACCCTTGTAACTTACCACAAGATATATTCTCCATTCATTAATAATTTAGTTTTTCTTGCATTACCAAGCTTTTGTTCATTTTATTTCATCTCTTCATCAGGGACCTCATTCCAGAAGGGAAAAACAGAGACGTAAACAGATAAGCAGCAATATATGCATCATGCTATGTTGCATAAGTATAAACAAATTATTTGAAGAAACTGAAATATGGAAATATTCATGTCACCTGGAAGACTCAGAAAAGTTGGATCAGGGGACCATTTCTTGGTTTATTTATTTGTACATTGTTTTTAGTATGTAGTCTTGAAGAAGAAAAAAAATAATGGCATTGGAAAGATGAAGATGCAAGAGAGTTCTTCCCCCTGGCTCAAGAATTAGGGAGGATTAGGGAAAGGGAAGTTTTTGGGTTAAGAAGAGATCATTGAGGGACTTCTTCCTGGTATAAATGTGCTCAGTAAAGCAGGTAGATGTTTGCTGAAGCAACAGGGGCCAAATTTGGGATTGTGAGAAGATCTGGAGTAACCTCTGGGAAGTACGGAGTCCGGTGGCCATGGAGAAAAGTTGAGCTCGATAGTAGCGAGCACCCATAGAAGAGAAGAAAGTGGAGTAGAGCCTGTCCTCGCGGGGAGGTAGCATTTTCCCTCCTTCATTATCAAGACAGAATGGAGGAGAGGGCTGGTTGTGGCCTACATTGTGAATGGGCACGGCAGGAAAGCATGGGGGGGGACGGAGGGAGGTCCAGGGACTGAGGGCTTCTTGTGAGCGCTTGCCTGCTGGTAGAGAAAGCAGGGTTGAATGCTCACCTGACGTGTCAACATGGGAGGCACAAGGAGCTCCCCCTCTCCCTGTGGCTCCCTTCCGTACCTGGACCACTGCCTGGGATGGCGCCTGAACCCCAGCCTTGTCCCCTCGCCCATCTGTCTCCCCAGACTGCCTTTACCGCTGGCTCTCCCTGTTATGGCAACAGCTGCTTCTTTTCTTTCAGCCCACAAAGAAGACTGTGTAGCATGAGGAAATACAGAGCTTTTATTTTGTGGTACTATGTGGTGTTTTACTCTTGTACAGATTTAGCTTCTCATTTATATATTTTCACTTTCACATGACACTAAGTTTAAATGTTTAAACATTTCCCCCCTCCAGTAGCCAAAAAGAAAACACAGCAACAGCTAATATCATAATAAATTTATTTCTAGCTACAGGAGATAAGCTTCAATGCAGTATGGCCATAAAGTACGGCTCCTGGGCTTAGGGGAAAAGCAATAAACTTTTATAAATAAAAGAATTTTAAAATACTCTTGGCAGTATAAATAAGAGTAAAATATAACTTGTAACTGGCAACACACAGCCAACACCAGCGCTACCTGAGAAGGAAAACTGCGAACTAAAATAAGGAAATGTTTGCAGCTTTTTTGTTGTTGTTACCTTGCACCCTAGGTGGGCCTGCTGGAGAAGGCACAGTGAGAAGCTTCTGACTCACCTTTGGAAACTTTATCTCAGTGACATCTCCAGGACACCTTTTGATTTGCGGAAGATCTGTGATGTTCACCAAGGAGAGCCAGGGGTACTGGTGCCACAAATGAGAGAATTCTCAAGGAATGTTAAGGTGTTAGAGAGAGGGGCACATGAGGCCGTCTTGCCAGCCGGTTCATGGGGGAGCCAGCCTGGCTCAGGGCTGACTGGACTCTCAGCCTTGCCCTGCAGCGGGTCTCTCAGCAGTTTGAAAGCCTCCGGAGGCCCATCTCAGGTCTCACGTGGGTTTCCAACTCAGGAGACACTTGGGCAAAAGCTTTTTTAAAAAATACAGTGGCATTTTAGTGATCAGTGCTTTGGTTTGAAAGACTTGAAATAATGAGTTATTCCTCTAGAAAATTAAGGAGCGAGCAAGGGAATGAATACCTCTTACCTCTTCTCTCTCTCTCTCTCTCTCTCTCTCTCTCCCTCCTCTCAAATCAGAAGTGATAATAAAGGGGAAATGGGATGATGTTAATAGGATGAAATCAGAATTTATCAGCGTTCTCACTCAATAAAGTTGTGTTTCCCCAGCCTCTGTAATCGCGGGCCAGCTGTGTGTGTGGCTGGGAAGCAGGTTCGACGTGGTCTCTCCCCTCCAGGGCCTGCGGGCCGTGGCAGCGTGGAGCGAGTGTGGGAGGCTTGGCCGGTGAGCTCGGTTTGGAAGGGGGCAGACCTGGCATTCCAGAAACAGGAAATAAAGGAGCTGAGGTGGTGACGGGAAGGAGAATGCATGTCAGTGGGGCTTCCATTGTGGAAAGCCTTAAATGTCATTTTAAAGAACTTAGAATATATCGTGTAGAGAGTAGGAAGCCATGGAAAAGAGAACAAGCTGAGACATGATGTGTTTTAAATTTGTTTTATAAGGAGAAACCTCTGTTGACGGTAGAGATGACCGATGATGAGGCTGCTAGGGAAACAGCAGAGGGTATGTGTGGGCCCTCCGTTTATAATTTGCTCAGCCTGGTGCTGTCTGAAGTTGCATCTGTTTTTGCTGGATTGTGCAGAGAAAGGACAAGCTTACAAAAAAATTTAATTCTCAGTTTCATTTCACTACTTAGTAGCCATGTGTTCGTGGGCAAGGAACTTGAACTCTTGTCTCCTGTTTCCCAGCTGCGGGATGGGCGTGACAGCAGAGCCTTCTGCCTGCGGTGGTAATCAGTTTAACTGAAACGTTGTATCTGTACGTGTAGCCCCTAGAAGCATGCCTAGTGTGGGGTCCATGCTGAATATTGTCTCATTTCACTTTTATTGTTTGTCAGTTCATTGATGTCCTTTTGTTCATTTAACCTATGTGAAGACAGCCAGTTTTAAGACAATCCAGGCTAATCTGCTACAGATTGTCATTGATAAATTTTGCTTGAAGCATTTCACTGCCATTTTTTTTTCTACCTCCTTTTCTTAATTCCTCTTGGGCCAAAAATGTCCGGCAGGAAATAAGAAGGCAAAGCCTATAAATTAAAACAGCCACTTCCCCTCAGTGTGAAGTGTGAACAGGAAATTTTGCGAAGAATGCTGCTGTGGCACCATGTGACACTTGGTGTATGTGACACCAAGGTGGTCCTCGGTGTGAGAGGGCAACAGGGGACAGGGGAAGTGTTAAGGCAAGCCCCATGCTGGGAAGATTGGGCGGTCTTACTTTACACTGCAATCTGGTTCTATGACTTCGATAAACAGGTTCTGAAATTCCAGAACATAGCGTGAGCCACATTTGAATACGATTGTGGAAACACCTTCAAAAATCCCCAATATAAAATTTTAATCACCTGTGCCTTTGCTTCCCTCCTTGTGAAAATAACTTTGAAATGACTGTACCGTATTCTTAAATTGGAACAATACTTCTGTCCCCCATGAATATAATAAAAAGTATTATGAGTATTTTCATTGAAGGTATAGTTTATTATATGAATATATGACATATGTATTTTTGTGTTTATTACACAAGTAACTGCAGGCTCAGATATTCACACTTAGAACGAAACTCTGGTCGGAGGGACTCGCTCCTTTTTCCCTGTGAGGAGAGAGCGCTCTGTTTCTTTGCAGTGTTAGGGCTTTTGTGAAACAGGAAACGGGTCCCATTAAGTTATAGGAAGAATTTATAGGATTTGGAGAGAAAAACTAAATATCCTGAAACGTTTTGCCTTTGAAGAGCTGGGAAAGCAGTTCTTGACAGAGGGAGACTAAGACAGCTGCTCTGTGTAGTTGAGGTGAACAAAGCTTTTCTTGACACTAAAGGTTTGTATTGTGCCTGAACGTGAACTCTTCATTGATGGAAGGGGGTTTTATTTGAGCCGTCAAGATTACCAAGCCATATGTCACCATCCCCAGCAAAAACACAGCGTCATGAAATAATGATTAAAGTTGCAGAAGCCAATTCATGAAGTGGCAGGAGATTATGGATGCTGCATTTTCTTCTGTTGGTTACTGGGAATTAAGTTTCAGTAGCATTGAGGATTTCTGAAAGAATACCCATAAATTATTTAAATTATATTCCCCAGCTCTCTCCTGGATTTTTGGCCAAGCAGTTTGGACGAGTTCATAAATTAGGGCAATGCTGTTTCTTAATAAGACAATTCACTGAAAATGTCTTTGCAGGATCGTGCTTGTGTGGTTAGAGTGCTAAGCAAACGCCATTAAGGAATAGGTGGTTTGTGATCTAGTCCCAAGCCTGTGGGGAACACATGTGTGACTGCAAGCAAGTTACTTGCTTTTCCTGACCATGTTTGCCCCGTCTCCCTTGAGGGGCTTTTGGCGGAATTAGATGAGTGGAGGTACATGAAAACCTCTTGAAGCAGAAAAGGCACTAAAAATAACTAAATGTAGTTGCTGAACATCCTTAACGTGGAACAAATGGACATTTTGTTCGTGTGTTTAATTTTACAGGGAACGAGGGAAACTCTCAGTCGTCACTGCGTTACCCTCGGCGATGCTCTTCGGAAGGAGAATGACTTTGCTCTCATCATTGATGGGAAAACCCTCAAGTATGCCTTAACTTTCGGGGTTCGGCATTATTTCCTGGACTTGGCTTTGTCATGCAAAGCTGTTATTTGCTGCAGGTAAGTTCTCCTGAATATTGTCCAACTTTGGTAGAGAGTGACTTTATCCTAAGTTCCCCGACTCTGAAAGTTTCTTAAAGTTATTCTACCCAGAATTTGTAAATGTCAGGTTCTTTATTAGTAACTCAGACTCAAGGTTCCCAAACTGCTCACAGTTAGGATTGGCAGGTTTCTTGTTGGGTTTTTTTTTGGGGTTGTTTGTTTGTTTACAATCCATTTTTTTTTTACTTGCGTTCCCAACTAGAGTTATTTCTGTAAGGTTCTGCATTCTGCACCTAAATCTCTGACCCTGCTGCCAGGGTTTATGTTGGGGAATGGTGTGAAGGGAGTGTGCACTGAATTGTTTTCCAAATAGCTGGACATTTTCCTAAAGGCTCAGCTGTTTGGAAAATAATTATTGACAGCGCAGTCCTTTAATTTATAATGTCACCCTCTAACTTATAATATTGCCTGTGTCCTAAAATAAAATCTATTTTGAGTTATCAGGTCTTCATGCATAGACTTGTATTTTTGTAAACCATCCCGTCCTTCCTGAACTTCTTGTCAAAGACTCTTGCCCATCTCTTTTTCTAAACTGTTTAAACGATGTCTTCCTAAAACTTAAGGTAAATTCGAGATTGTGCGAGATTGTGACCAGATTGTGTCGAGATCTCTTCCCATCTGGTCACCATGACACCTAAGGATTCTCCTCTTCAGCATCCAGGCTGGTCAGATTCGGTCCAGAGTAGCAGTTCCTCCAATTCCTCTCCCTTTTTCTGGCAGGTGAACTGTTAGCTTCTGAAGAATTTCTTAGAATCTGTGCTTTTAATTTTCTCTTTAAAACTGTACTGTTTGCTTTTATTATTTTATTTAAAATGTATTTATTTTTAAAAGAATGTTATGAGTCTTCAACCTTTTTGGGTTTTTTTTGGGGGGTGGGGGTCGTCCAGGCTTAGTCACTAAATATTCTGTATATAATAATACTGTCTCCAAACTTACAAGCCATGCCGTGTAGATATTTCCCAAATTCCAACTGAAATATGCTCTGTGAAATACAGTTTAAATCATACTCCATAAGTACCCTTTCTAAGCACCATTTCAGCCTATAAAATTGTATCATAATCACAGAATTGAGTTGCTTTTTATTCTCAGTTGCATGTATTAATTAAAAAATTACTATAAAGTTTCTGGAAAAATATTGCACAGATAATTAATGTTAGTAACAATTAGGCCCTCTTGCTTAATCATGAAGAAAGAATTAGAAATTATTTTATCTTCACTATGTCATTTTCACTTTGGTATCCTCATGCATTTTCTTTTATTTTATCTTTACCCAAGGGCATGCTTATTGATTTGAGAGCGAGGGGAAGGGAGGGAGAAAGAGAGGGAAAGTAACATCGATGGGAGAGAAAAACACCGATAGGTTGCCTCTGGTACGTGCCCTGCCTGGGGTCAAACCAGGGACTTTTTGGTTTACAGGTCGATGCTCCAACCAACTAAGCCACACTGGCCAGGACCTCATGCTTTTTAAAACATGTGTTTCCAGTAACTTTTCTTGGTTCCTTGCTAATCTCTAGAAGTCTTAGTAATGTGCAACCCTGACACTCTTCATCAGGATGGCATTGTGCCAGACTTGGTTGTTTAATCATTGTCACTAATGGGATCACAGGGATCAAGAAAAGTTTTCTTGAAAACACATTAAGCAACATGACTGTTGGCATCTGTGTGGAAACAAAACGGAGCCCAGAGCTACTTAGATAAAAGGACTGGTTCCCTTGAGTCCGCAGCACCCGCCCTGTGCCCACTGTGTGCTAGATGTGGATGGAGCACGCACAAGATGGATAAGATCTCCCGGCCTGCTCTCCTTCAGTTATCTTTCTTTCTGTTCAAGTAGAAGGAATCACAATTGGTTTGAAAGACGTGGGAGGCCAGTTTTCAAAATGCAGTCCCAGCAGCTGAGCCCCATTCTTACAGCATTGCTTAACACAGTACCTCCCACTATTCTTCAGAAAGTTGAGCCACAAATTAAACAATAGCAGAGGGAGAGGAAAACTAGCAAGCAGCGTCAAGGGAGGGAAAGTATGTTCTGTGCTTGTGAAATTCCCTCCCGAGATCCTTGTTCTGGACGCTCACGAGTCACATGGACCTCGGGGCTCCTCCAGGTCCCCGGGAGGGACTCACACCCTGCCGTGCACGTGCAGCTCAGCTCTGCAGCCTGGCCCATAAAGATGTGTGTGGCCCCTCCCTCCCTCCATCCTGCTTTATGCGCATTGGAGGACCGCAGAGGCCCCTGTGCAGACACTGAGGTTTATTTAGAGTTTCAGGCTTGCTTTCTCATTTTGCTTTTTTTTTTAAGTGAAATCTCTTTCCTCAGCTTTTTTTTCTTCTAACTGCCTTCATACTCTCTCTTTTCCCATAAGGACTGTGGTTCAGCTTCCGGTCTGGCTTTGAGAATTCATCTAAGCCCATAATTACATCAGTGCCCCTGCCCAATTTATGTCTCTGCACCTTCTTGGCCTGGTGCCTCTTGGCATTTAACTGTTGGCACAGACCATCTTCATGTCATTGAGCTTACTGACCTTGAAGAGTAATCTCCACGATAATGCTCCTCCCCCTGGGCAGGCGTAGGTGAGAAAGTCTGTAGCTCACTCTTTCCCGTGACATGCAAGTGTCACTCCTGGATTTTTAGATGATTACCATCTCCCAGCCTCAGGAAATTCGCTATTTTACTTCATTATAAGAGATGCTCCCAATCAATACTGAAGATTATTTCAAAATATAACACAGTACTGTTTCCCAAATTCACTTATGTTCACTCTAGCCTGATGGGCTTTCCCTCAGACTTCTTTCCGATCTATTTCTGGTCAGTCTGTGCAGGAAGACAGTGGAGGGAAGGCCTTCCCCTACTGGAGAAGGAGGCCCTCCACACTAGTGACATCTTTCAGCATTACGTCAGCCTCTCTCTGCCCTGCCATTATCAGCACAAAGGGCAGAAGGCAGTTTTTAGTGTTCGCCTAATTGACACAGTTATGAAAGATGAGCGTTTTCCCTGAGGAGTCTGCAGTGGAATTGAAAGAAACAGTTGTTCTCCGTCGTAGTCACGAAGTCTCTTACCACCATTTTCTGAAGGGAATATTCAGAGACAGAAATAATGCCTGCACCCCCAAATTATTCAGGGCTTTGGAGTCCTGGTTTTGGTTTACAAAGGGGAGGTTGCATGTCATTCCTCAAATATTTTTTTTTTGAGTATGTAAAATCCAAGAAGTAAAATGAAATCTGGTTTTATCAGTCTACCGGGTACTGTATGTTCATGACTACCACGCAGCTTTCTTTTTACCTCTGTGCACATTTACCTGTGTAACCTGAGCAGTTTAATGGAAAACATGCATCCCATGCCAGGGCAGTTTCTGATCAGTTTTCCTGGTAATAAACATAAACTACGCCTCGAGGGCCTCCTCCCTCCTCTTCTCTTACTCGAGTACACCGATTCTTATCTTTGGGTGTGATCACAGATGCTTTTGAGGAACAAAGGAAAGCATCCTCCTTTGGCGGAGGACCATCTCCTCCAAAATGTACACAAGCACACAAATGTGTAACAGTAAATGCACCATTTGGGGGTTTCACAGACTCCCTGAAACTCCTCAGACGGGTAAAGGAGGAAAAAGGCTCACTCCAAGAGTCGTGGAGATTTGTGTACACAAGTAACGTCCAGAGCTAATCTGCAAAGTAACTATCAGAAAATAATTCTTCTCAGTTACCAATAGTTTATGCCCTAAATTCTTACAGCTTATATTATTGGTGTCCTGACATCTTAGCTGGGGATTCCCAAAATTCTAGTTCTAGTGCTCCCTCTCTGGCACTGCAGATACCTAATGGTATCTCTCAGGCCTCTGTTTTGTGACCTGTGAAATGTGGAGCTTGGCATATAGCCGTCATTCAAGTCCTCCAGGGAGCCTGACGTCTGCGCACCCAAGAGTGGAGCCTCTCTGGCTTGGGCGGTGGGGAGCCCTGCACACACACACACACGCTCCACGGGTCGCCTCCCTCCAGCGCAGGAGCTTCTGGGCCAGAAGGTTTCTCTGAACCCTTTCTTTCTTTCTTCCTTTTTTTTTTTTTTGGATGAACCATACTTCTGTTGGCCACTCTGTTCTGGGAGGACTGTCTACTGCTTGGATTAACTTAATTTGGGGAAGCATCTGTTCCCCCTCTCTTAATATTCCCTCCAGAAGAGAGTGGGGACGTCGCAGTGGAGTATCGCCGTGTGTTAAATCGCATGTGGTTTCCGAGATCCTCGTCAGTTCACATAACCCAGCCTCTCAAAGAATTTCACGTTTTTTTCTGTAGTTGTCAGTTTAGTTTAAACATATATTGAAACTTATGTTCTGTGACAGTTGGTTGAAAATTGGCCTAGAGCCTCCAGCTTTTAGACTGTCTAGTAATCACCGTTCTTCTCCGTAATTTATGTACTCATGTCTTCTGAGAAGCAGGAGTAAAATTGAAGTGAGCATTTTTCCCTACTTGCAACATCTCTTAATCAAAGTTTAACCCCCGTTTAGGCGATTCCCCCACAGTGCATAAAAAAACACTTGACCTCAGTGAGCGTCGTCACTCGGGAGCTGCATTCCAGGCAAAACCTTTCACCTCGGTCCCATCAAGGGACCCTCCAAGAAGAGGTCTGAGGGGACACGTTGCATACTTTCTGTCGTAGCTCCAGTGCATTAAATAAAGGATTTCTTTACTTCTTGAATCTGCTTCTAAAATGTTTTGAGATTGTTTTAAACTTTAAGGAGTTCTCTGAATAAATGTTCTGGTTGAAGAAAGAGTCGTCATAAAGCACAAATGACGCTAGTAAATGCTTGACAGACATTCCTTTAAATTAAAAAAAAAAAAGCTTGAGAACATCATTGGATGCCAAAGCAGATGTTTGGCTGTGAGAAGACTCACAGACCATTAACGAATGTCAACCCTGTACTTGCTTCCAAGATAATATGAATAAATGTTGGAATTGTTGAGAGAGGATTTCTTTCACACATGGCTAAAAGAGGACATAGCGAATACAGTTTATGGTTTCTTAAAATGCCCGTATTTTTCTTTAACATAACATTAAGTTGCTCAGCCCTGTCAATCTTAGTTGCTATTCTGTCTCTGCTGAGTGATGTTAAAGGACCTGCGTGGTGTACAGTTAGGATGTACACCACCAGGGAAGTTCATATTTGACAGTAACATAGCTGAAGTAGATGAGAAATCTCAATGCTGTAGAATCTCACTGTAATTGGATATTACATAGTTTTAGAAGTGACTCAGTTAGGATGGACCACCATCACCAACACAGTCTCTCCCTCTCTCTCTCTCTCTCTTTCTGTCTCTCTGTCTCTCTCTCGCTCTCTCTGTCTCTCTCTCTCTCTCTCTCTCTGTCTCTCTCTCTCTCTCACACACACACACACACACACACACACACACACACACACACACACACCGGAACCCCAGATTATATAAATGTTCTGATAGACAGAATAGACCTATACTGGAAAGTACATGATGTGTAAGCGTGCAGGTCAGTGAATGTTCACAAAGTGAACACACGCCTGTATCCAGCGGCCAAAGCTGCCAAGAGCCCAGAAACCCCCTAACGCTCCTTTCACTTCCTTCTCTCCCCAGAGTAACTGCTATCTCTATTTCCATCACCAGCCTCTTAAATGATATGTTATTCATTTAGCCTTTTTCTGTTTTGTGTCTTCCTAACTTGGAATAAGTGTCTAGATCTTCTATAACTTCATTCCAATTTTTGATGATCCTTTTCTGTTCAACAATCATACACACAGAACTCTGCAGCTCTCCAGGAAAGGCCTCCCAAAAGCTTCTCATAAATCCATACATCAGCACTCTAATGCTCCAGTCAGATGCAAATCCACCTAATGGACCGCTTACAGTTCTCCTTCAGTTCCTCGGTGACAGAATGAAAGGGCTTCATTTTCCGGTTTGCTGAGGATGTGATATACGGAACCTGCCACATTTCTCTGATCTGTCAGTCTGCTGACCCAACAGTGAGGGAAAGGGAAGTATTGAGTTAGTTTGGCATTTCAGGTTCTCCTTAAACCCATGGTGGTTCCTAGTGATGACCATCCATTTCGTTAAGCTGTCTGAGCCAGCCCGAATTAGGGCACGTTAAAGGCTTAGTGTCTGGGGCCAGGCTAGTGATCCAAGAGTCAAGACCAGGTGGGATGTGGGCCAGGTGGGATGTCAAACAGCCACAGGCCACGGAGTAAAGGGAGAGGAGAGACAGTATCCCAGGGCAGAGATGGTCTTGGAGAACTAAAGGCACATTACCACGGGGTCAGACAGAGAGACAAGTAATGGACATAAACGAGAAGCTTCCAGTTCGGGCATGAAAGAGGAGGGGATTCCAGGTCGCATTCACTTAGAGTGGTGCAGTATTTTATAGAGCAGAGATGGGCAAGCCTTCTCTGTAAAGGGATAGACAATAAATATTTTAGGCTTTGTAGGCGATACGGTGGCTGTCACTGCTACTCAACTCTGCCACTGTAGTGTGAACTGATGGAGAAAACAGGCCGCCGTCTGGATTTGGCCCTGGGGCCACGGTCGGCCAGCCAGCCCCTGCTGGGGAGTGTCTGTGGCTGCTACGAATGAGTGTGGAGGGAGTTCGTTCTGACAGGCTTACCTGCATATTGATGGCGTCATTCCAAGTGCCCTCACCAGTAATTTCCAGACTCTTTACTTGAAAACAGGGACCTTTCCCCGTCTCACCTGGCACATTTCCCTTTCTCCATGCTTCCTCAAAAATGACTGACTCTCTTTCTGTGCTGACAGCTGCACAGCCCAGAGATGCCATCAAACTTCTCTGTGCTCTTGGGTGCAAGATAACCCCCTAAAATGAGGATAGTTCCAGCAGTCAGTTTGTTTTTAAATGAGGTGTCAACAAATATGTATATATCTCAGCCAGGAAAATAAGAGGAACCCAGGACCACAAACATCAGATCTTGCTTTGTCCCCAAAACAACCTTCCTCTGTCCTGGAAGGGCCAGCGAGGTGCGACCAGGTAATGCCAGTATGGGATCAGGCAGGAAGACGGACAAGCTGGCCTTCGCCGAAGCTGCGAGCACCCTGGAGTCTGAAACTGAAACAAGTTCTCATATTTTTGTCATTTAATTTTTCTCTTCATTCCGTTCACTTGCTCTTCACTCCACCTTAGGAGAACAATCTCAGGTAGTTATGTGTTCCCATCTTCCATACTTCACTCGTACACACATGTAGCTACCAAAAATATATAATATTGTTATATGTGTGTTGAATTAAGGGATAGATACATGTTTCTAATAATACTTCACCATAAATTTTTGCTGTTTTGATTTTTCTGTAGTTTTAAGACCTGTCCACGTTACTAGCTGTAGAACGAGTTTGTCTGTTTTCACTACTACGTACCACTACAGTAATGCACAGGCAGCATTATATCTGTCCATTACCATAGCGATGGCCACAGAGGTCGCCTCTAAATCTTCGCTACCACGGAAAGTGCTGAAATGAGTATCCTCTCGATGCACCCATGCGAGTGTTTTTCTAGCTTACACACTTAGGAATGGGAGTGCTTGGCTGTGGGCTACGTGCGTATTTCATTTCGATCAGAATTGCCACGTCGCTCCCAAACAGCTGCACCAGCGTGTCCTCCCAGATCCACGTAGGAGGGTGGCTTTTCCCTTCCTCACCCCAAACTCAGCGTTCCTGAATTTATGACGTTGCCGATGTGATGGGTGAACAGTGGCCCCTTGTTGCTTTGATTTTCATTTCTCTGAGGAGGAGGGAGATCGAGCATCTCTTCACAGAACTGTTCACCTCTCTATATTTCTACTTGGGAAGTTCCTTCCTTCTGTCTTTCCTTCATTCATTCAACACATGTTTCCAAACACTCACTGTGTACCAGGCACCTTTAAAGGTGCCATAAATAGAGCAGTGAACAAGAGGAAAACGTAGTCCTTGCCTTCACGTTGTGACTATTGTTCAGTAAAATAAACACATACACATTCAAAAGGCAGCCCCTGCCGTGTGTGAGTTAATGATTGATTTATTATGTATCAGACAGACTTCCGTGAAGTGAATGGTAACAGTGGCTGTGGAAAGAGGTAGCACACTGAAAGGGGACAAGGACATGCACTTTATGTTGGGTTTCCTTGTCACACCTTTCTGCTTGCGTACAAGAATTCCTTGTGTGTTCAGGGTAGTGATTCTTTGTTGATCGTAGACATGGCAAAAATCTTCTGGTCCAGCTCCCTTCTTAATTCTGCCTATGGTGTTCTTCCTTGACTAAAAATCATTCACTCTGCCCTGGCTGGTGTAGCTCGGTGGATTGAGCATGGGCTGTAACCCAAAGGGTCACTGATTTGATTCCCAGTCAGGGCACATGCCTGGGTTGTGGGCCAGATCCCCAGTGGGAGCCATGTGAGAGGCAACCACACATTGGTGTTTCTCTCCCTCTCTTTCCCCTTCCCTTCCCCTCTCTCTAAAAATAAATAAATAAAATATTTTTTAAAATAAAAATAAAAATCATTCAATCTGAGATAGTCAAATTTCATTAATTTTTTCCTTTACAGTTTGTTCCTCTTGAATACCAAGAACATTCCACTCACAAGATATTCTATTTTTTTTCTTCTGTTAATTTCAGAGCTTTCTGTTTTCCACAGAGGTCTCACGTTCATATTAGAAGTCTATTTTTGTGTATCTTATGAAGGAGAGGGATCCCATGTTTTTCATTTCCGCACCGTGAACAAGCTCTCCCAGTGCCGCTCAGCAAACAGCCCCCACCCCCTGGGCCGGGGTGCCATGCCCTCCTGCCCTCGGGCGCCGAGGCCAGACTTCCAGAGCCTAACTGCAGGCTGTACCACTTACTGGCTGAGTTACATGTGGCCTAACATCTTCCTCTTTGAAATAGAGAGAAAAATAATTGCTACTATAAAGGTGTGAGGAATGAATGGGTTAATATATGTATTCAAAGTACTGGCAGCTATTCTTAAAAATTATGTTATTCTTAGAAACACTATCAGATTTTCTCTTATGTGGCCTACTTGAGTATTTCTGGTAAGAGGAATATTATATATAAAGATCTCTCTCTGAGCCTTATGGCCTCTCCTGTGTCCTAGACTCTATTTTGTGCGGTATTAAAACCACTAACCTGGCACTCCTTTTTTTCATATGTGCCTTGTCTTTTTTTTTCCCCAAGTGTTTACGTTCAATCCTTCCATATAAGATAGTGACTAAGAATGCTGTCTCTGAATCCACGCTGCTTAGGGCTGAGTCCTGACTTCACCACTTACTCGCTGTTTTACCATAAGCAACATCTTCCAGTTCCTCTTTGTCTTCGTTTGTAATCTGACAACATCAGGGACTTATCTCACATAGACTTTTTCTGAGAATTGAAGCGCTTAGAACACAGTGATCAAATAAGTGTTGTCTTACATATATTAGCTGTTGTTATAAAGTGTGTCTCTTTTAGACGCCATTTCCCTGGTGCTGTTTGTTTTAAATTCTGTCTTTCAATCAGTGAATTTAACCCATGTATATTTATTGTATTATTGCTATTTTAGACCTTGTTTCTCCTATCTTATTTTCTGTTTTTCATGTATCTGCTTTTTGTTGTTGTTGTTTTCTTCCCCCTACTTCCCACACTGTCTAAATCAGGTTTTCTCCTGCTGGTTTGAAAGCTTTACAGTCTGCGTCCAGTCTATGCCTGGTTATTTCTATAGTTTTGATGACCATATTTACTCATTGTCTGTGTTACTATGTCTTCCTTTCCCTGCCCCCGCCAAAGGTATTAAAGTAATTTTGTGTGTTCATTGAGTGTTAGATCTTCTTTCTTTGTAAGTAACCTGCTTTTCCTCTCCAGAAGCTTTTGGAAATTTTTCTTAACCTTAATTTAACCATAATGTGTCCACAAGTAGGTGTCTTTGTCTTATATCCCTTTTTGGCACTGTATGAGTCCTTTCGATCAAAGGACGTGTCTTTCTTTAATCCTGAGAAAGTATCATTCATCCTTTTTCATTGTGACCCTTTTTATTCTCTCCTTGGACTCGAGTTATGTATATGCACTCATCTCTATTCCTCGTATCTTTTCATTTTTCTTAAATGAAAAGGAGTTTTCATTTAATTTCTTTAATTTCCTGCTCTCTTTTGGGATAGTTTATCTATTTGAACTTTTTTTTATTATTGTTCATTTATAGTTGTCCCGCCTTTTCCCCACTGCTCTCCCCTGCCCCGCCCCCCCACTCCCACAGTCAGTTCCCCCCCATTGTCTGTGCCCCTGCGTCCTGTATTCCTGCTCCTTTTCTTGCCCCTCCCCCCTTCTCCCTCCATTATCCCCTCCCCCCTCCCTGCTGGTCACTGTCAGTTTGTTCTTTGTGTCCAAGTCTCTGGTTCTATTTGAACTTCTAAGCTCTATCCCGTTCACTGCTCACTTTACTATTGGCTTCTTTCTTTTAGCTGTTACATTTTTGTATGACTTATTATCCAATTGGTTCTATCTTCCCATATCTTTCCAGGGTTTTTTTCATCACACTTCTCTTAAATTCTTCTGATATATGTTTTACTGGTTTTACTTTCTTATAAGTCATTTATCGCCTTTGTGCTTATGATCTTCTCCTGTCTTGAAAGTTTTCCCAATGAGAACACGTTTCCCCATTTGCCCAAATGAGAGAAAGGTAACATCTAGGTCCTAACTTAGGTAAAGTTGAAACAGGGCTGAACCTGAGCTCAGTGAGTCTCTGTGTCCCCCTACTTCTTTACCCACCACAGCTCTCTTTAGAGGCAGCCACAGTTTGAGAGAATTGAGGTAACTTTCAAGTGTCCGTCATCACACGCATGGCAGTGGCACCTGTCCCTGCCTGGATGCATGCCCTGAGGTTGCCCAGAAACCTCTGATTTTCCTGTTTCAAGGCATGATGGGAATCTTCCTGGGGCCTTATTAGCTTTAGGGGATTGGGGATACTTCTGGAACTGGGATGTTATTCTACAAGCATGTTATTTTGGGGGACTTTCTGTTTTCACAGCTCCAAGCCTAAGCCAGAGTTTACAGCTGTGATGAGAGAGGTGCCCCTTAGCTCCTGCTAGCCCAGTCTCACGCCCCCTCACACTGACCAGCCCGGGCCCGCACCAGGCACCGTGGGGAGTGGATGATGCACCTGTGCATTCACACAACCCCCCAAACACCACTCTCCCTCTAAGCCATTTACTTTCTAACAGGTGTCCACGACTTCCTGTCTCCCCTCACATCTAGTGCTTAGAAGCTGTGACGATCACACTCATCATGACATACAGAGGCCCCTGTCATCTGGCTCTAATCCCTGCTGAATATACCCCCTCCTATGTGAATTAGGAGTATGTTTTCTTCTCCACCTAATAAGTTTTCACCTCTTTCCCATTCATGTGAGAAAGCCTGGAGAATTCAAACTCCTAGAGTGTAGTTCCCCCATACTCCAGACACAGAGTACGCAGACTGCCCCTAACTGTGAACAGTCAGAAATGAAGGAGTTATACAGTTAGTGTCATGAGATCATGAGATGAATTTCTTTTTCTTGCAAAATTTCCATTCAGTTCCACTACCATTTTTACATCTGTTATGTGCTGCATACAGTGCTAGGTTCCAGACAAACTAGATGATTGACATATATTTTAAAAAAATAAAAAACACAATTGGACAAATTGTTCTATGATATGAATACTACAATAAAAATTTCTACCAGGACTAGTTTTCTTTTTAGTGCCTTTTACAATATGGCCAGTTAGTAATTCGGGTGCCTATGCACACATACCCAACACATGCACATTCATGCATATTCAAATATATACCATCAATATGACCAATCACTATTTTAAATATTATCTGAACCATTGAAATGGAAAAGAGTAGTAGTTTACCTACAACAACCTAAATCCATAATAGAGAAGTTTTGCGTCTAAACACGCATTGCAAAGGGAAATCTTTTTTAAAGCTACTTTCCTTTTTGTATCCCATGGAAAGGCCATCTGTATTTTATTTCTGCAGCCTCCATCCCCATGTAATAAGGCCCCTGATGCCTCTGGCAGCGCAGTACCCACAGATGCTGCCTCTGGAGGCGAGGAGAGCACCCACTCTTGGTTCCCTGGAATAACGCAGTTCTCTGACCTAGAAATGGTTGAACATTGCATTAGGTACCATATGCTGAGTATTGTTTTTAGGGCTTGCTATGTAAGTAGCTGTTTCCATTCCAGTAATAAACTTGGTGGTGAGTTTCTAGGAGGGTTGTAACCCTTGTGCAATTTTGGTACTTGGAAGATAATTTTTTTGCCATGTTTTAGTTCCTCCTCAGTTTAAAACTTTTTAAGAGCTTCACAAATTTCAGTTCAAAAAAGAATCAAGTAAGATCTCCTAAGTTTTTCTGTTAGGTTTTTCTCTCCCTTTTCATAATTTCTTTATTAGTCAGCAGAATATGACTCAATGGGGAATGGACTGATATTCCCAAGGAGAAATCTTAGGAAGTTTGTTGCAAAAGAAAGTGCAGCAGATCCGCACGCTAATGACCCTGATCTCTGAATAGTCCCCAGGAGCAGCCCTCGAGCTTAGCAAACACAGGGGCTCTGTCCACACTGAGTCACTGTGAAAACACTTCAGGATAATAAGGAGTTACTATATTCCTCCATGTTCTTTATTTTTTTCTAGATTTGCCTTCTTTTATTTGTTTATTAAAAAAATTAAAAGCACAGTTGGACAAATTGTTCTATGACATGAATACTACAATAAAAATTTCTGCTAGGAGGAGTTTTCTTTTTAGTGCCTTTTACAATATGACCAGTTAGTAATTCGGGCAATTAGTAATTGCCAGGTAGTAATTGCCTTTTAGAGAAATGGCAAGGGAAGGAGAAAGAGAAGGAGAGAAACATCAATGTGTGGTTGCCTTCCATGCGCCCCCCACTGGGGACCTGGCCCTCAACCCAGGCATGTGCCCTGACGGGGAATAGAACCAATGACCCTTTGGCTTGCAGGCTGGCACTCAGTCCACTGAGCCACACCAGCCAGAGCTAGATTCACCTTCTAAAGACAACTTTATAGTACCTTTTATGTTCACTGTGTAAGTTTTGGAGATAAGATTGTATCATCAGCATAATTTTTACTGTAGAAGATATTTTAAGTTTATTTATCTAAAATACAATACAGTAAGATAAATTATTATAGCCCTTTTGGCTACCTATAGAAAGTCCCTTAAAATGTTCCTTATTATGTGTCTATGTATATACCTGCATATATAATTTTTACCCATATTTCATTCAAAAAGGTGATTCATTTAGCTAATCTCATTGAAAGAGTGTGAAATGAGGCTCATATAATTTGGGCCAATCTATATATTTTTTAGCTTAAATGGTAAAAAAAAACCTTATAGTACTACATTCTAATGTTCACAGGGCCATGAGAGTTACTACATAGCAAATAAGGAAAGTAATGAGTAACATGTGCAGAAACTACAGCCAAAATAATATCTGAAAAGCACATTGCGCTCAGTGCACTGCTAGGTTGTATCGCAAAGGACCACCCCCTGTTTGTGGAGCCACGGGGAAGAAAACCAGACCTTTGCGCGCATGCTGGGTGCGTGGTCTTTTGCTACAGAGGCTCTGACTTCTCCTCGAAAATAGAGCAACAGTAGAAGAGAAGAGAGCTGTGAACAATTTAAATCCTAGTACAGATCCATGAGTGGTAAATATACATATATCTAGGGTAGAAAACAGTGCTTGTATGGTGTTTCAGGATTTTACTGGGCCATTGTGGGTATTTGTAAAATTAAGGTTTTAAATATTCTCAACCATGGATGTGTGGATTTGGACAGACATTTGGAAGAATTAACTTGCATGGTGAGGGTGTTCTAGGTCAGCAATTTTCAACTGGTGTGCCGCAAGAATTGTTAAAACAGGCAGTACCTGGCTACTTAGTCAGGAACACTTACCTCTTTTCCCTTGGATTGTCAAATTAAAAAAAAAAAAAAAAAAAGACAGCCAACACAACGATAGCTGTCCGATATGAATGAATAAAAATTATACCTATTTTTTGTCAGATCAGCAAGAAATCTGTTTTTTTGGTGTGCTGCAGGACTTTAGTGATTAGTTTGTATGTGTCTTGGGAGGAAAAGGTTGAAAATTGCTGTTCTAGACTATTATGGAAATTGTACAAATGTGGAAGCACGTGTACGAAAGAAAAGAAAATAAACTCTAATGAGTGAAATATGTGACCTTTTATGAGGTAGGAACAAAACAGTGGGAAGGAATATATTGTGGACCATTTTTAACATGGAGTTGTTAAAAAACTTTAATATATGCTATTTCTTTTTATATATATATTATTTATTTATATTTAGGGAGGGGAAAGGAGGGATAAAGAGAGAGAGAAAAACGTCAATGTGTGGTTGCTTCTCATGTGGCACCCACTGGGGACCTGGCCATCAATCAACCCAGGCATGTGCCCTTACTGGGAATCGAACCTATAGTGCTTTGGTTTGCAGCCCACGGTCAATCCACTGAGCTATGCCAGCCAGGGCCAATATGCTATTTCTTTTACCTGCAGTTAGCTTTCCTTGTCAGGGCCAAGTCAAATTCTAGCTCATCAATGTAAATTCTATGTCATCCAACATTATCAAGTACTACAAATTATATCAAAAATCTTTGTGCCACACTCATTTTTTGAGTCTTGTCATTTATTTTGCCATCTTGTAGCCCCTTTGTAGCAAGAAACAAGTTTTTAAATGGATGCTTTGAAAACATAGAGGATCATTTTAACTGACTTCGGCTTGGGTACCCAGAGCCCCCTTAAACCACATGTCTTCCTAAGGCATGCTGGCAGCTGCCCCCAGCACATCACGCCAGAGTGGGAAGGGCGCTTGTTAGTGCACCCCTGCCCTTGGCTTCTGCGGGCGGACAGGGTGTTCACCGGAAATCAGTGGGTGCTTCTTCCCTAATCTGTTTACTCCTGTGCTGCTTCTTAAAGTCATCCTCCCTTACTTAAATATGTCCTAAGTCTTCAAAATAATAATCTGGTCAAAACTGTTGCCAGGAAAACCAGGTATAAAGTCTAGAAAGACTTTTTGAGTTGCTGAAACATCTGCTGTGGAGTTTGGGGTGGGTGATGAATAAACTTGGGTGAAGGGCAGCATTACATTCTGGTCTTCACTTTAATGACAGCAGCCATGGATGGTAGGTACCTCATGAGGGAGGCTCCTACAACCAAAATATACAGAATTTCAAACACAGAGCCCTAGGCAAAGTAAGGTTCTTTGCCCTGCATCACACGCGTGTACATTTATATTTTGAGTTAATATTCAAAGTAGGTATATTTTATTTTTTATGAGTCCCCACTTAAATCTGACATCTATTTAGCATCCAGCTGCTACATCACACCCTTCAGATAACGAGGTTTCCTCTGTGTCTTGAGTCTTCTCCCAACCTGCTTGTCTCCTTTAACTTGATGACAGAAGCAGATGCCTTAGCGAGTAACAGGAGCGGTGTGATTGGGGGATGTCTCTCACCTCATCATCAGATTTTTTTTTTAAATAGACCTTGTTCTTGCCACAAGGATTTGTTTTCTGTTTTTAACACCTGAGTTAACCACACCCACAAGAGTTGGGGAAGATTTGCAGCCAGTTCTAAATTTGGGAGGATTGAAAATTGCAGTGTCCAGCAGAGAAAGCAGTGGTTGGTCATAGTAACCACGAAGAAAGAAAACAAAGTTTAATCCAGCTCTTTTCTAATGCTTCTTTAAACCACTAGCATTAGCTACGATGTGGAGATGGCTCCTTTGTGACACGTTCACTTAGGAAACAAATGCCACTGCTTTCTAACCCCACAGATGACACAACTTCACATGTGTTTACACTGTAGGGCTGTTAAATTGTGAAGAAAGTTCTATGAATGTTTCCAAATGAGCCTCTCTTTTCATGCCCATTTCCCATTTGTTTTTTTACTCCATTTAAGTATCGACCTTTACTTGAATGTCATCTACACTCCAGGTCTACAACATTGGCCTAGAGCTAGTAGGGTTACCAGTTTATTTAGCCTGTTAAGAAAAATTAAATAAAATGTGAAAATGACATGAAAATTGGTTCAAAGAAAAACAGGGGCTAACAGTGAAAAAGCCCGTCCATGCGTGGGCTGACACTCATCCGTCCTACTGTGTTCACAGTTGTGTCACTTCGCACGATTGCCAGGCTCGGAAAGGAACTCCAAAGAAACATTGAAAATGGGTCTTTCGTATAGCAGCCTTTTACTGAGCACCTGTTTTGGATCACCACTAGGTACACAAAATGAGGGGACTGGTTCACTCTGCGCGCAACTCAGAGCCTTAGGTGATGATTCTCAAACTTGAAATAAAACCCAGAGCTGCTCCGGCTGAAGGAAGCCTTTCTGAAGGACCTCGGGGCCTATTGAAAGTGGGTATCTGTGCTGAGTGTCCACTGCTAGGGGTTCGTCCAAAGAAATAATCCAGGAAGTGAGCAAGATGTTGACTCTTTCAGAGTAATGATCTTCGTTTTTAAACAGAATAGTAAATGATGTACCAGATGTTCTGGGGGATGTTCTGAGACACCTACTCCATTTGATAAAGAATTTAGCTCTGAGTTCTTTTTTCTTGTTCACAAATATTCTTTGTTAGTTGTTTCTCAGTATTTAATTACTATCTTCATAGTTTCCCGAGCCAGTTCACTTCTTTCTTTCTCCTAAATCGCCAAGGCAGAGTACATAATGTATTCAGTGCAATGATGCACCCTGTCTTTGAACCCTTCTGTCGTTGTGGGGTTTATTTCTTAAGAGTCTGTGATAAGTTGATCCAAAGTTAATACCAAGGATGATTTTAGTATGGGCTCTGCTGTTCTCTGTCCCTGATCCACGTTTACGCAGAAGGTTGTTTGGTTCTAGTTGGCCGTTAGTCAGTAGATATGAAAGAAAATTGAGGCGCGTGAACTACGTAACCAAGCGTTTGGTGTTTACTGTGGTTGATTGGCCATGGTGTCTGAGAACAGGTCAAGAGGTTAGCCAATTTCCTACTGATAATTTAAGTAGAGTTTTATGTAGTTTTAAATGTGTATTACACTGCCTGTGATCAGCTTTCAGTGGCTCAAAGCTTTTGATTTCCATAAATGGTATGGGCTTTAGTTAGTATTTGGACTATGGTTCCACAGCCTGTCTGACTTTTTTCATTCAAAAGTGAAAAATTAGCAATGCTGATGTTGTTAGGAAGTAATAGAGTTTCTGAACTCAAATGTTATTTCTCTAACAAGTTAATGCAAACTTGCTAAAAACAATAAACTAATACTGGTAAACCGGTACACCAGTGCTTAACAAGGTATCGTAGCTTTGGTTTGCCTCCTAGAGGTTTGCTTCTAAGACTTCAGTGTTATTTATTTCCCTTGAAGTGGCATCCAGGTTCACAGAGGACCAAACATTTGCAAACCTAAGACTTTAACATAATTGTTCTTCATAGAATTACATATTCATTTGGCTCTCCTGCTTCTTATGTCCTTCAAGACAATTGACATTTCAGAATGCCTCCCCCCCCCAAAAAAAAACAGAGCTAATTGATCACTTGCTCTAATCGAAGGGTTTCTCCTCTTCAAAAATCTGAAGTCGTTGAGATGGTCAAGAAACAAGTCAAAGTCATAACGCTCGCGATCGGCGATGGAGCCAACGACGTGAGCATGATCCAGACGGCACACGTGGGTGTCGGCATCAGCGGTAACGAAGGCCTCCAGGCAGCCAATTCTTCCGATTACTCCATAGCTCAGGTACAGCATCATTTCTGCAAAGCCCACCAGTCGTGCCAGTCAGCTGACATGCAGCAAAGGAAAATACTGACATTTCCCACTCTTGTTTTAGTTCAAGTATTTGAAGAATTTACTGATGGTTCATGGTGCCTGGAACTACAACAGAGTCTCCAAGTGCATTTTGTACTGCTTCTACAAGAACATAGTCCTCTACATCATCGAGGTAATAGCAGGTTAAGTTTTAATTCCTTGCTACTTGCATAGATATGTAAGGAAATTTTCTTTATGAAGACATGTTCTCATCTTAATCCATTCGCCCACTTTGTATAACTTCCAAACATGTTACAGGGGTGTCCAACCCGCAGCCCACAGACCGCATGTGGCCCAGGATGACCAGGAATGCGACCCAACACAAAATCGTAAATTTACTTAAAACGATAACAGATTTTTTTGTTTTTGTTAGTGTTTGTGTATTGAATGTGTGGCCCAGACACATCAGAAGGTTGGACACTCCTGGAAGAAAAGGTTGTCAGCCACAGAGAATAATTAATGTTTAAGTTCTGGCTAAAAAAGGGATATTGCTTTGGTAAGAAATGTTGACTTAGAATTGCTAATGAAATATTGTTTTCCATTTTAAAAAGACTATAAACTATATAGAATTTTTATGAAGCTCAAAAACATACAGGAGAAAATAATATACTGTTTAGGGATACGTACACAGAAGTTGTATTTTAAGAGAAAATGAAGGGACTGATAGACATAAAACTGAGGATAGCCGTTCTATGGGGGGAGGGGCGCAGGGGGAGCAAAAGCAGAATCAGAAAGGCTACATCAGCAGTTTTTTTAGTATTGATCATCTTGTAGTTCTTATTACGTTTCAAACTTAGGTATTTGTATATATAAGTATCCTTTGCTACTGATATGTTTTGGTTTCTGAGTTTGGTTGGTAGCAAGAGGTTAGATAACAAGGAATTAATCTAAAAATTACCAGAATATTTAGTTCCTGTGTCTGGGTAGCAAGATATTCCAAATTCTATCTTATATATCAAATATCTTTTTTAAGTGAAAACTTAACCTGGGTCAGGAATAGCGCTTCCAAAGGGGTGTATTTTGTCCTACAGTGGTGCACACAGCACCCAGTGGGTGCCGGGCGCCAGGCTCCATTCAGCAGTCACAGAGTAAATCAAGCCTGTTGCCTGTTCTCTAGGTGCTTGCCAATAGAGATACAATGCAAGCCACGGGCATAATTTTAAATTTTCTAGAAGCCACATTAGTAGCAAGTAAAAATGAAAGCCCAAATTAATTTTTAAATGATATTTTATTTAATTCAGTATATTCGGTATTATCATTTCAACATAAATCACTATAAAGTTCTTAATGTGTTCTTTATCATCAGAAGGAGTATTTGTAATATACTTAAGCTCTGCGTGTTATCAGTTTCATGCTCCTCTTGCGGCTCCTCGGAGCATGCAGGTGGGCTCTCCGTAGCTTGTTAAGAAAACCCTCCACCGCCCCCCCTGCCAGAGGTACACGTGCCCAGGGCTTCCCTGCCGATGTCGTTTACACCGCCTCGGCTTCTAACCAGCTGGGTGTTCCCGCACATCTGTCAGAAGAGACACACTCTGACCGTTGCTGTATGAAAATAGCATCCCATACTTGACACCAGAGAAGTAACACTGTAAACAAACAGAAAAGAAATCTAGATTTCACATGTGCCCTGTTGGCAGGTTAGCTGGAACTGCTGTGTGTTTGGTTCCACTGTTCTCTGTGCCTCTGTCTCTTTGCTTATCTCTTTGTCAGATCTCTGACTGGGCACAGTTGTTATCGTGAGTCAGCTTGTAAACTGAAACTTCGTTTTCAGGTGTGCAGGCAGTGTTATTGATTAGTCACTAAAAATCTATAACTAGGTTACAACCCATTAGGTAAAATAATAAAATACTTGGAAACACCAACAGGACAATCTGTAAACTTATTGTTCACTGCACTGATTTGGCCTGTACTGGTCTGTGTTTTGAAGCAAAATGTACCTCCAAAATAGCTTATGAGATCCAAAATATATTATTTTTGTATATATAAAAGATAATATAATATTTATATATAATATAATAATTATTTATTATATGTATTATAATATATAATATATTTGTGTGTATAAATGTATATTATTTTTTGTATATATAAATTTGTGATCTTTTTCCTGAAATAATTACTTTTGATTACCAGTCTCCAATGTAGTTACTTGCTTTTCTAATTATACTTTTTCTCTTTCAAAATAATGTCTATTTATATACTTTATTTTCATATAGTTTTGAACATACTGGGACTTTAAAGCCATGGGTAACAATTAAGTCTGCTTACAAAAACTTAATTTTATAAAATGAAATAAAAGTACTCAATTCAACTTTTTTAATCTAGATCATTGACAACCAGCAGTGAAGTGGATAAGACTAATGTACTAATAGTGGAAATAAAATACATTAAACTCAAATGGAAAACTGACTCTGTACTCTCCATTCCATCCAGTGTTATACAATTTGTGGTGGATTAGCTCTAAATTTCACTTGGCTTTCCCTTTAAAGCCCCTTCATATTTAACACTGACCAAATTCTTTAAATGCTGAAAAAGAAGTTAAGTCCTACACTCTATTGGAAAACTCTTTTTTTTCAGTTATTTTTCTTTTAGCACTTTAAGGAAATGTACTTTGAATAGAATTCAACTATCTTGGAACCAAATTGACCTTTTCCATCAATTCCCAGATACCCAACGTGGGCCAGCTAAAACAAGCCCTGCAGATGTTAATGGCTCATGTCAATACTGGGAATGAATAGACAGAAAACACATCACTGAATGTCCCTAGTGAGGACAACTGCCAGTCTCCGGTCTCCCCTTTCAGTGTTTTGTGCTGATCAGGCGTGGGAGCAGAGGAGTCGCTGACTGTGTGTAAGCTGCTGTTTAATATGCAGAAATGCTCCATCAGGAAACTGTGTGTAAAGCTTTCGCGGCCACGCCTCTGCTGGGACTCGGACCTCTGGAAATAATACCAGGAGGGGCAGGTCTGAAGTTGCTTTGCTAATAAAGGAATAGTCTGGAACACTATGGGTTTTACAGATTATCTGTGAAAACTGCTTTTCCCATTGCCGTGTTGCCAGGAATGCCACTCTGTGGCTACTTCGTGGCCATAAATTACAGCCAAACAAATAAATACAGATTTGGCAGGTGGCTGAATAAGACGCCTGCTTAACGGTGGCCGCCCAGCAGCCGCTTTAGGTGCACATTGATATGACTGGCTCTTTCTAGCGTAGTTTGTATCCAATTTCTTTGAGACAGCTGACTCCTTCCTACCAAAATAAGATTTTTTTTCTTTTAAATGATTGGTTGCATTCAGATTTTCTGGTAAGATCCCAAAACAATGTGGTGTTTCTAATTTCTAGAAGCTTTGATTCAAGTCAATGAGGTGATATCTTTCCCACACATTGTGCTGGGGTGTGGGTTTCCTGTGAATTTAAATAGTATAGATACCTCTCCAGAGGAACTGATGTCTTCTTTCTGCATCTCTGGTTTTGGCTGAGTCAGAGGAGGGGCTTTTATGTATTTATAGTAGTGTACGTGTTGTTTTATTTAGTGCAAGATGTCTTTCCAATATACCTTTTAACTACAAATTCAGACTAACTTGAAATCAGCCTTCTGGTAGACTTCATTGTTAAAGACCTTCTGTTTTTGAATGTCAAAATGTTTGCAGGAAGGTATAAGGTACTATGTTGGAAGGTGTCTCCTTCTTTAAAAAAAGAATTAGAATACTACCTTTTTTAAAATGCAGGAAGAAAATTTCTAAAAAGTACTCATCTTTCAGTAGGAAAAATAAAAAGGTAAAAATGTATTTATTGCCACCCATTTAAAAGTTTCTGCATTTCTGTCATAAAGCAGTAAATTCATGCATTTTTAAAATAAACTATGAAAAACAAACATGGTTTATTTGCAAATTACTTGGAGTTTGAAACTTTTTGTAAATAGTCATAGATTAAGGGAGGCTCTTTAATTCCAAGCTCATAGTAGCACATTTGAATCAGTGCCTCTGGTTTTTTTACGAAGAAGCTGGGAGATTGTTCACATTTGTGAATATTACTCACACGCAATAAATTTATTAACATAAATTTTTCCATTATTCAGTAATGATGATTGCAGTTGCCTTGAGCTGAGGCACACCCATTAGACTAATTTGCTGTGCACCTAACTTCGGCTTTCTTCAGACCAACAAAGATTAGACTGCGTTTTTATGACTAATGAGGCCATAATTGAAAATTTGGGTTTAAAAAGTCCTTATATTTCCATCATACCCTAGGAAACCCCTGAGAGTTTCTTCGAGTGTAATACTACAGCAGACCACAGGCACCTTCAGAGAGAACATGACCATCACTCAGAGCATCACAAATGTGTATTTACATAATCCACATCTCACAAAGGCCAGACGTGAAAACCCAATAGCAAGTCTGTCTTGTCAATTTATGTATATTTAACACTTAAAAAAAAAAAGAGTAAAGTCAGCAGCACCACCCTAAAGAATAAATTTAAGTTCACACGAAGATGCTGAATTCTTTTCAAGTTTGCATGCACAAATGAATGATGTGGCTCCTTGTTTAGGACAAATGTTCAAATTTTTTCTGTAAATGTATGTGGCAAAGCAAGCAACAACATCAGATTTGTCTCCAGTTTCTGTGCTTTTGTTATTATGGTTGTGCATGTGTGTTACAACCCTAACACAATTTGGGCTTATTTTTCATGTGCTACTGCTACTTTGTTTTTGTTTTTGTTTTTTTCATCGCATGAAGTAAACATTCATTTGTTTATCCATGCTCAGTCATTCCTTTCCGCTATAAAAAGGAGAAAGATCAATGTGGGTGCAGAAACTGTTCATGGGGAGGCCCGCCTGGGTACATATTGATAAATGGTGAATTTGTAGCAATTCATGCTTCCATAATGAGGTTAAATGAAACGTGAAGTGTAGCGAAGTCCCTGCAACTCCAATTCAAAAATTCACTTGACGGGCATGTCGAGCCTGCTTTCCTCTAAACAGGTTTTTTGTTGTTTTTGATGTTTTGGTTTTGTGTTTGTGTTTATGTAATCTCATTGCTGGGCCAGCTTTTTGCTCTTCCAGGTCAATGTGATTTTAATTACATTTTAAATAATGTAGGAATTATTGATTTACTAATATCACTCTAAGCTACCATTTGCCTTAAACATATTGGGTAAAATCTCTCTATATTCCCTCTTAATTTTGTATCCAACATTAAGATTCGGTTTTTAAGAGAATTACAAAATATATAACATTATGCTCTATAAAAATCTATTTTTATCAAAGCATAAATCTGTTATAAAATATTTTAACATATAAATTTATATTTCATATTCTGATGGCTGTAATTATCAAGAACTATTTTAAAAGTCCATATACTTTGACCCATTAATTCTACTTTTAAGATTTCATCCTGAAAAAAAAAAAACCACAGAAGCAAACGAACAAAAACAAAGAGGCACCAAGGACATTTTTGGAGGTGGTGTTATGTCTGTCATCTTGATTATGGTGACGGTTTCACAGGCACACATATATATTCAAACTCGCCAAGGTGTATACATTAAATGTGTGTGGTTTTTTGTATACCAATTATATTTCAATAAAGCTGCCTTTTATTAAATAAAAGAACTCATTCTAGAGAAATAGAAATGTGTGGGACTTCTGTATACGAATATTCAGTTCAGAATTATATATAATAGCAAAAACTGCAACTGAGCTAAATATCCAGACATAGTTATAGCCCTCTATAGATATCATACATCCATTCACATCATGTTAAAGGCTACGTAACAACTTAAGAAAATGTGTGTTACGTGATGTTAAGAGGCAGGGAAGCAGGACACGGCACGATCCACATCCAGCAGGTTTCCTGTCAGGTCAGTTTCTGAACTTGTATAAATGAACTATATGACTACCGTTAACACAGAAGAAAAAAATGATGATGGTATTATTGCCGGAAGTTATTTTACGTTCTAAATAAACATGTGTTATTTTATAATAAAAAAAAACAATAATCTTCAAATAACTATCAGGACATATTTTAAAAGGGAAATAAAGTTCTAAAAATTTAATGGCATAAAACATAGTCCCTGAAGGGCCTTTTAAAAAATGAGATTATATTTAAACTTTCTAAACCTATGATTGCCTAGTGATGTTGTTGTTTTTTTTATTCAACAAGTGGAACCAATTTTGACTTAAATAACAAGATCCTTCATGAAAGCTTCCTTCAAATTAAAAAGTAAAGCAAAGAAATGCCATTTTCCAGACAGGCATGCACATATTAGGCTGTTATGCAGTGTTGAGTACACAACAAATTCAACACAATGCACTCGTTTCTGTGTGTTCTAATTGGGGGGTTTTGGGGCTTTCTTTCTAGATCTGGTTCGCCTTCGTTAATGGCTTTTCGGGACAGATCCTCTTTGAGAGATGGTGTATAGGTCTTTATAATGTGGTAAGTTTGGGACCTGCAGCTTTTCCTGTTTTACCCAGCACTTTGGGATGAAGGTTCACCCTCCCTCCGGCTGCTTGATGTAATGACCTGTGTGTGCCCTTCAGATGTTCACAGCAATGCCTCCCTTAACTCTCGGGATCTTTGAGAGATCGTGCAGGAAAGAGAACATGCTGAAGTATCCCGAATTGTACAAAACATCTCAGAACGCCCTGGACTTCAACACCAAGGTAGGGTTCGATGTCCCGGTGCATGTGGGCACAGGGGTCTCGCTTTACTGCTCTGATCGCTTGGGGCATCTGGTCCTCTTCCAAAGTAAAAGAAGCAGCTCCAGGGTGTCGACCCTGGCAAGGCAGATTTGCCTAAGGTTCAGATACAGACTGATAAAATATTGGTGCATTTTGTTATAAAATGAAAATGTAACCACGATTCACTGGGATTCGCCAGGCAGCAGGAAACTGGGTCTGACAGACAGCCGGGAGTGTCTTTGTGGCCCTGACTTGACTGTCTGTCTTGGCAGCGCTGTGGGGAAGTGGCCACCGTTCACAGGGGTCAGTCATCCAAGACAGGCAGGGACGGTCTTTACATGTGCACGGTGGCTCAGGGCGACAGAGCGTTCTCTGTTACTTCGCAGTTGTGGGAACTGACTTTGTCCTTATTAGAATACTAAATTGTTTGTACTGAACATTAAAAACTATAGTCTCTGAAACATAACTCACTTAGTCAGCATTCTCAGTATTTCCAGGCCATAAAATTTAAAATACAAGATCAAATACCCACCATTTTATCTACAATCGTGTTCTGGGTTTACATCCGGCCTCATGTGGCACGGGCTGTTGTTACGTCCTGATCCGTGGGGTTGGTTCATCCCAGCAACAGAAACTGCTCACTTTCCGCACAGCTTCCTTTTCTGAAAGTGTTCCCAGTCGCATTTTCTAGTAATTCTGGTTTCAGATTAGTATGAGGAAAAAAACTTCTAATTTTCTAACAGCCGAAATAGATGCCATTGGGAAACTATAATAAAAGTAACAAATATAATACATCTTCCCTGAATTTTTCCTATTTAATATAGTCTATGTTTGTTAGCATGTCGGTAATAATTATATGTGACCTCGATTCAGTGTTTTGAATTTAGGACAGTTAGTGTAGGATACTTTAAATATTTATTAATTTTTAAAGCTCTTGAAGGACATTTCCTCTCAGGATACCAAGAGAATAAAATGAAACAGGTGTTGCGGTGCCTCTAACCTCATGCCATAAATGTCAGTGTTGAGTGTACGGCCAGGATGTTACTCACCTTCTGAGATCAAGTCTTCATGAACGCGCTGTGCATGCACGTCCAGGTGTGCGCATATGCACGACTTCGAGGCATTATTTTAAATCCCTGAATTTGGTTAATTAAAAGAAAACGAAGCATTCTTGGACTTAGACCATTGGTTCTGAAAAGTATTTCTATTAGTCTCTTAAAACTATTGCTATTTATGATATGCAATGTCTATGCTTCTATTTTTTAATGTTTTCATTCTGGATGTTTTAAACTTATTTATGAAACCCAATTTGTATTAAATTCCACCACCTTGCCATCATGTTTTCCATTACCTATGGTGGGTATTTCCAAATGGCAGGCCACAGTGGTCTGTGAGCCGAGGAGGTGACCTGAGAGCCAGGAATGATCCAGACGTGCTGGTGTACTAACAGTAACTCTCGATGACCTAGACTGTTGTATCAACCTCAGCCCCAGGTCCTGAAACTACTGTGACTTAGGCACCACAGTGCTCTCTAGAGAGTTAACTTCTCAGCCGCAAACTTGGCCATGGGACTCTCGCTTATCACCACAGCTTCTCACAGGATTACTCAAAGCCAGTCCTAGAAAGGCACATCCTTTCATGCCCTTTGCACGTCGCAGTGTCGACATGGTTTTGTGGCCAGGGAGAAAGTGTAGCAGGTAGTATAGTTTTAATGCGGATGCATCCATCCTTGCAGACTTTACTATTTTGTTGTTGTTGTTGTTCATAAAGTATCTCACTGCTATCAGAGCCCATGCATCACCAAAAATCAGCAGATCAGTCCAAATAGACTACACAGGGCTGGGCAAAATGAGATTCACAGTTGTGAGTCCGCTGGAGATTTTTCTTGTTGTATTTATCTTATCGTTTATCTTCCTCTATATGAATAGCTGTAACCTACTTTTGCCCACCCCACTACTTTGGTATCTATTTCAGTATTTATATATGCAGGGGCTGCCCACCATTTTTTAAATAGGGTGTATGGATCTTTCTAATGATTTCAGTGAAAATTCTTTGATTAAATCCCATGGAAGTATTTTAAAATTCAGGGACAAATGGCTACAAAATGCAGAGTTGTACACCCAGCGGTTGCTGTGGGTCCCCAGTGGAGAGGCATTGTCACCCTGAATGACGATGATTACGTTTGTTATGGTAAAAAGGGTCGGAGGTTCGGAGGTCATGACAGGGGTTAAAGGATTAGCATGTGACAATAAGTAGCGGTCAGGAAAATGGAAAAGTAGAACTAATTTTTCTTGCACCCACCTGTGCTTTCTGTCAAATAAAAACTTGTGGTAATGACATAGTGAGGGGAAGAGACAAAGGTTAATGAGTAACACAAGTTCAAATGTGTAATGTATTGGAGCGTAAATTGGATCATACAATCCAGTGTGGCTGTGTGAACTAACAAAGGAGATTGAGATCACAGTGGAAAATTTTGGGAGGCAGGCAACTTAATTTCTGTTGTTTGAACAGCTTAAAACTATTAATACATGACAGTTTTATTTAGCATAAGTTTTGTTTGCAAGAATCACTTTTAAATGACAAACTGCAACTGTTCAAAGGGCCATAAGAATTCTAAAATGTTCCTATAAATTAATCCTTCATATTCAGGTTACAAAGCAAAAGAAAGTGCCAGTGGTGCTTGCTCTCTTGCTCTTAAAATACAATTGATGTCGAAAGGAATAACTATTAAATGATATTATAATTGTGCAAAGTTTGATGTTGACAGGCGTTAAAAATTATGAAAGCCTTTTATAAATTCAGTTATATTTTTACTTAGTACAGTGCTTTACTAGGGAATGATACAATTTAAATGTAATACCAGCTAGTTTTAGTATATAATATGTGACTATATATACATAAACACACACATATATGGAGAGAGAGAAAGAATACGAATGCATTATATCCTTACCATCAAAAAGTGTATACTTCTACAGCACATGAGAAAGAGAAAGTAAGGATATCACCCAGTGCGATCTTTCCAAAAGTCTCTTCTTCTGATATTATGAAAATAGTCCCAGTCAAAAGAATTCCAGGATCTGCATTATCTTACACTTTTTTTCTTCTTTAGCAGAATTTTAAATGTTTAATGCTTGGTTTTAAAAGGTAGAAAAAAATGTCAGTGAAGCTGGAAAAACATTTTGAGAAACATAAAAATGAATAAATGACCCATGAAGGTCTAAGAGGCAGAAAGTGCCTGTCAGCTCTATGAATTCACAGTGGTGGCCCAACGGAGGCGCGTTTTGTGAATCTAGCTCCCGGATAAAAAGAAAGGTCAGAGTTCACGGAGCTAGTTGATCGCAAGTGGTTCTCATGGATTTTTGTTTTCCCTCAGGTTTTCTGGGTTCATTGTTTAAATGGCCTCTTCCACTCAGTTATTCTGTTTTG
The DNA here is from genome assembly GCF_019186645.2 of Phyllostomus hastatus. Taxonomy (NCBI): domain Eukaryota; kingdom Metazoa; phylum Chordata; class Mammalia; order Chiroptera; family Phyllostomidae; genus Phyllostomus; species Phyllostomus hastatus. The sequence continues at coordinate 26,073,265 of NW_025333709.1, read as the reverse complement.
GTTTCCACTAAAAGCCCTTCAGTATGGTAAGTAGAAAGGATATGAATGCTAAGAGATGACTTTTTACTTTTTTTAGAAAAATAATTCATTGTCGATATATGTTAAAAGTTATGGCAGTGTTTCATTATATGGTATTCCTTAACCTAAAATACATGCATCCAAAAGTCATACGCACTTTGAAGATTTTTATTATTCCTTTGGGAGCCAAGTGATTTAATATATGCAAAGCCTTTCTTCTCTACTTCTCATGTTTTCCCAACTTGCAGAGAATTAAATTTTAGGGCTTTTTTGGTCCTGTGTTGATGTATTGTTTGAAGAAAATAGTGCTAATATTTTATTACACCTATGAGGCTTGTATCACGCTCTCTATACTGAACCTAATCAGACATGCTGATATTTTCAAGTAGACGGGAGCTGCTGTCTTGAATGAGTGTTTCAATCTGTTTTTATGTTCATCTTGGAGCGTAAGCTTTTTCTCTGCTTCTTTTAAGGAAGTGGTGTTATTCTGTCAGTTTTGAAAGGTAGGATCATGGTGAATTTCCTATATACATAAAAATGATTAAGTAGCCACTTTAGAAAAAGACTCTGCGATGCTTAAGCTGGTGCTGCTAGCAGACCTTGCCTTAAGATTCTGAGGAAGACAGCCGACCATCCGGTGCCTCTGCTCCGGAACTATAGTGATTAAAAACTCCACCCAAGAATTTGTCAGCTCCTTGATGGTACAGACCATGCCTCCCTGACTGTGAGTTAATGATTGCCCACAGGAGACAGGGCGGACCTTGCGTCCTTGCCCACCTACAGTCGATTCTCCTCAGGCAGCCAAAGTGGTCCTTGTGATAAGTGCATCTGACCAGGTGCCTCTGTCCTCAAAAACCCACACACTGCCCTGCCTGGGTGGTTCATTTGGTTGGAGCATTGTCCTGTACACCAAAAGGTTGCAGGTTCAAATCCCGGAAGGGCACATACCTAGGCTGCAGGTTCCATCCCCGGTCAGGGAGTGTACAGGAGGCAAACAATCTCTCTCCCATCAATAAACATATCCTCGGGTGAGGACTTTTTAAAACACCCACAGACTTCTATCACACTGAGAACAGAATCCATAGCCCCAACCTTGGCTGGCTCCTCCATCTGACTGCCCCCCACGGTCCCCCTCCCTGTTCCCCCTGCTGGCCCCCGTGCACTTCCTCACTCTGCACCCTGACAGCCCTGCCGGCTCACCCCCTCACTCCCCAGGTCTGTGCTCAGAGAGGCCGTCTCAGGTCCCCTTTATCCAAAAGAGCCACCAACACTGTCCTCACTGCTTCTGTCCCTCCATCCCCTTGTCGTCTTGTATCTCCTTCACGATACTTGTCTAGCAAGGTCTGATATCTCTGCTTATTTCTTATTGTCTTCCTCCTCTGTTAGAACGAGAGCTCCAGAGAGTTGGGAAGCTGTTCATTTAGTGTCCTGTTGTAGGTACGGTACTTAAACCAGAGCCCGGCTCTGTGTAGACACTCAGAACATCACAACGAGTTAGTTAGCGAGAGCCTGCGACAGAAGGTGGCAGTTTCGTGTCCTCATCAGATTTTTTTTTATTATTTTATTGACGTCAGAGATTTTTATCTCGTGCCTTTATTCATTGCTTTGCCAGTACAGAAGTAAATACCACTCATTTTTTAGGCCATGGAAATAAGTGTGGCAAGAAATCTGATTAAAGTATAGAATACTGACTCCACAGGCGAGGAGAACCACAATGGGATTTTTTTTTCTTGACATACAATTCACATACCATAAAATTCACCTTTTCAAATTACATGATTCAGTGGTTTTTAGTATATTCACAGAATAGTGCAAATATCACCACTATCTAATGCCAGAACATTTTCATCACTCCATAAAGGAAACCCCATACCCATTAGCAGTCACTTCCCACTTCTCCCCACCCTCCCCCAAGGCCCCGGTAACCACTACTTTTTATCTCTGTGGAGTTTTCTGCCCTAGGCCTTTCATATAAATGGAAGCATGTGATGTGTGGCCTTGGTCTACCCATGTTGCAGCGTGACTCAGTACTTCATTCCTCTTTGTGGCTGAAAAACATTCCATTCGACGGCTCTATCGTGTTTTGTTACCCAGTTACCGGTTGATGGAGAGTTGGATTACTTTTTGGAGCTATGGGATATTGAAAGCCAGGGTACAATTTAGGATTCCTTGACCTTAGACAAGTTCTCCAGTTAAAGTTTATTTTTTCAAGTAAGCTTACTTATTCACATACTTCAGCAGTTCTCAAAGTACAGTCTGTAGACCCTTGGGAATACCGAAGACCTTTGGGTGGTCCAATAGGTCCATGAGGTCCATAAAGTCAGAATTTCATAGCTTCACATTTTTTATATTATCAAGACATTATTCATCTTTTTCACTGCTGACACAAGAGCAGTGGTGAGTAAAACTGCTGGTATTTTGGCACAACAGATGCCAATGTACTCACAGTTGTCATACTCCTCATTGCCAAGTACCCACACTTAAAAAGCCACTAAAAAGGTCAGTTTCACTTTAAGAGTACTCTGGAAGATACTCTAAAACTAGTACTTTTATTAAGTCTCTACACTTCGTACCTATCTGATTCATATTCTGTGTGACAACATGGGAAGTACGCCTGAAGCACTTCCACTGGGTACCAAAGTGCCACAGTGTGTCAGGGTCAAGAGCCTTGTGGACCCTTGGAGCTGTGAGCTGGGGTTCCAGTGTCATGCAGGGTAAAAGATCCATGCTGAGTGCCAAGTGGACCAATGCACTTTAATGTAAGAGACTACCCAACATCCACCCTGCAACTAACCTTTAAGGAACTGTCTCTACCTCTTTAAGAAACTGCCTGTTGAGTTTTGATCTGCTACCAAAGAAGGCCCAATTATTGGAAAAGATTGCTAAAATACTCCCCGCCTTTATAACTATCTCACTGGGAAGTTAGATTTCCCTTATATTTTCAGAAAAACAATGAGAATTTGGTTGAGTTCTATTAAACCAGATACTAAAGAGATTTTTTAAATGTAAAACCATGCCTATTTTTTCCTTTTTTTCATTTTGGAAAATAATTATTTTTCATAAAATTTATTATTCATAGTACGATTTATTGGGTTAGTTACTGTTATTTTTAAACATATCAGTACATATTTTTAAACATTCTGTCTTAATTTCTAATTTGGTAACTATAGCTAGAAATTTCATAAACAAAGCTTTTGGGCACCCTCAATAATTTTTAAGGCTCTTAAGGGTCAAGAGACCAGAAAATATGAGAATGAATGATTCACCTGAATCATCCATATGCTATACCTGACAAACCCAAAAGGAGGCTTTTTTTTCCCTCAATGTGATTTTGAAATGCATTTCTGTTTTCCTTGTGATGAACCAATGGTGATTAGAAGGCTTAGTTGGGCCCAACTATGATTATTTTTGATAACTTGCTTACATTGGCTGAGGGAGCTAACCAAAGTAATCAGCAGAGGTAATCAAGATATTTTCAGTTATTTTAGAGATTTCTGAGTTTGTTGATTTTTTTAATGGAAATTTGCAGATTAATTGCAAACGTTTGCAAGTTCGTCTGCAACATACCCACAAGACGTAGCACAGCAGACCCTACGCCCATAATCAGGGCATCCCCCCATAGAGAAAGGTGGTCTCCTGGATGTCTGGGCTCCTGACAGGCAGCCTCTTTGACCTGAACGCTTTAGAGAGGGACGGGTCGCATTCTGGAACATCCGCCATGTGCCAGGCATCCTGCTTGGTCCTTTACATATGTCACCTCATTTTAACCAAAAAGGCCTGATAGGTAGGGAGTCTCACCCCATATTTCACGTGAAGAAACCGAGTTCCACGGAGACTGAATATGAATTACCCAGGAGGACCCAAGAGGACAGAACCAAACTTTGTGCCTCCGACGCCCACCCGTCTCACCTTTCTCTCCCAGCACTCCTCTCCCTGAATCAGCCCCCACTGCAGTCTAACGTGTTGTGTTCTTACATATCAGGCTTTGAATAAATACTATCGACTGTGTGTATGTATCAAATATTGTTACACATACTATGGGTTTTAAAGTGTTCGGTGATACCAATGAATTATTCAGTTATTTTTTTTATTTTAATGTGATTTTTTTTACATCAGTACTAGTGCTTTTACACGTGAGCTACCACTCCCTTCATCTAAAGCCACGTTCATCCGTTACTACTGGAATTACGAAATACCTATGCTATCGCCCTAAATTGAGCGAGATCCTCTGAGAGCCGTACGCCTGGAATCATGTGGTGCCCCTCAGCTGTCTGTGGGTTGCTCTTATGAGTCCCTTTGGTCCAATGCCAAAACTTTATCAAGAGATAATAAGAAGGCCCCCTGAGCCCCTTGTTGGCGTTGTGATCAGAGCTCTCTGCTGAGGGCTCAGAGGCCTCCCCCGTCTCAGCGCTCAGAGCATCGAGCCTGACTTGAACAGTCAGTTTCATTTTTCCCTAATCTCACGGACCCTGAGGGCTGGTTAGTAAGTCAGGTTCCCTTCTTCATATTGGCTACTGGAAATGTGTTTTTAACGTGTGACCCCGATTTCTAGTAACTTTGTGAGACTCCTTACAATATTTTTTAGCCTTATTTCTAGCTCCGTCGTGTGTCCCTTAGCTTCCTTTGTTGATTCACTACTTCTGCGTTGATTTACCTTTAAAAGGATTCTCAAGGGAACGCTTCCTTTTTTAAATATATTTTATTGATTATGCTATTACAGTTGTCCCATCTGTTGCTCCCCTTTATTCCCCTCTGCCCTGTACCCCACCCCCACCATCATCCCCCGACCTTAGTTCATGTCCGTGGGTCATACATATAAGTTCTTTGGCTTCTACATTTCCTATACTATTCTTAGCCTCCCCCTGTCTACTTTCTACCTACCATTTATGCTTCTTATTCCCTGTACCTTTGCCCCCATTCTGCTCCTCCCCCTCCCCACTGATAATGCTCCATGTGATCTCCATTACTGTGATTCTGTTCCTGTTTTAGTTGTTTGCTTAGTTCATTTTTGTTTTTTTAGGTTCAGTTGTTGATAGTCGTGAGTTGTCATTTTATTGTTTGTATTTCTGATCTTTTTCTTAAACAAGTCTCTTTAATATTTCATGTAATAAGAGCTTGGTGATGATGAACTCCTTTACCTTGACCTTTTCTGGGTAGTAGTTTATCTGCCCTCCCATTCTAAACAATAGCTTTAGATGATAGAGTTATCAATCTTGCATATAGGCTCTTGCCCTTCATGACTTCGAATACTTCTTTCCAGCCCAGTGAAGGGAACTCTTTCATTTTCTCTTCTAACGTGCCTCTCTTTCTTTGCATGCAGGTACCGTGTTTGGAAACGGGAAAACCTCGGATTATCTGCTATTGGGAAACTTTGTTTACACTGTGAGTGCAGGACACTTGCCTAGTTTGCATGTAAAGTGAAATCCATTTGTATGTGCTCATTTTATTTTCAGATTTAAATGCATGCATTTCTGGATTTAAGAGTTGGTTGCGCTTCACTTTAAGAATAAAATGAGATGTTTTGATTAGTAAGAGATTATTATATACTAGCTTATCAGACTGTCATTTAGGTTCACTGGCTTTATAGGACTCTGGTTGCTATTGTTTTCATTATTCCCTCTTTACTCATATTACCCCCTCTTTGCCCTGTTCTCTTCCTTCTCCCTGTCCCCTCAGTTTTATTGTACTGTCCTTGTTAACACTTTTATGCTTTTACTATTATTCATGGATTATTCTAGAGTCTCGTGATAACTATAATGGGAAAGAAGTCTCCACTCTTTGGGGACATTTCACCAACATCACATTCCCATCGCTGCAAACTACGCAACGTGCCCAGAGTTCCCTTCACTGCTAACAGTGTTTGAAATTTCATTAATAATAAATAGATGATAATAGTAGATGCTAAGCACTGTTCTTGGTGTTTTATACTCAAATCCCAATAGGGGGTCTTATCAATCCCAGCTTACAGATGAAAGAGCTGAGACACAGAGATGTCGAGTAACTTACCTTGTTCCTTAACCAAAACCACTAATAAATGATGGAGGCTTAAGCCGAAATGGTCTGACTCCAGGCCAAGTCTACTTAACCATTAGCTGTCCTATGGAAAAGAGGGAGGTCTGTTAAACCTGGTTCCCTTACTTCAGAATGAGTAGCACAGTCACCGACAGTGATGAGTGGGTGTTTACATCATATAACAAGCTCTTATATCCTGCTCCGAGGAGTTTCAAATAAGTAGGGTTACAAACTAAGTCAAAGTAAGTGTTTAGGTTTCTAAATATCCAGTTATATTACTTTTAGAATTTTCTTTAAAATTCAGAAACTAGGGGCCCTAAATATTAAAGATGATACAAACAAAATTAAAGCAAGCTTTAAAACACAAGTTCCTACAGATGTCGCCTCCATCACCATTCCTGAAGTGTCCAAAAGCAGGCAGACACATGCCCCAGACCGCACGGATGGACTGGAAGGCTGTGGGGGAGGCGGGATGTGGTGCTACCCAATGAGCAGCAGTTCTGGTCAGTCACGATCATACCATTCAGCCGCCAGCTAGTTCACTCAATTCTTTGCTTGTTACACGTTCAAGGTTCTGTGAACAATCTAGTTCAATCATCTACTTCAGAGATACCTGTTCCTTATAAATATCACTTTCAGTCATTCTACAAACTATCATTATTTACTTAAAAATAACATTTTCCCTTCTGTTGCAGTTTGTGGTGATAACTGTGTGTTTGAAAGCTGGATTGGAAACATCTTATTGGACATGGGTAAGCGTGTCTCTAATTGCAACCAAGAAATATCACGTTTACTTATATGTTATTGACACTTTTTTGTAGTTTGTATTCTGACCCTATGGATCCTTTAACCCTAGTTCATTCTAGAGGTTGATAATTGCGGTGGGCCAGGGATGGAGGAGGTAGAACCAGGGATTCTAGTTTGGAAACACTGAGTAAAGCAAGTTTATTTGCCAGAAGACTTCTTAGACCCCAGAAAGGGGAGAAGCTTTTAAACTTTCTGGCAAGGAAGCTTTTCTTTGTAGAATGTGTCACGAGACGGGCATTTGGAAGAAAACCCATTGCAAAATGATTCCGGAGATTAATAATAATATTAGCAAAAGATTTGTCCTCAGACAGTTGTAAATATCCAGTATAGATAAAGCAAGTTCCATTTTAGATACCTTTGTGTTGAAGTATATTCACATCCAGGTAGAGAGACCTAGTAAACAGGGAAGGAGGGAAGGAAGGAAGAGAGGGAGGGAGGGAGGGAGGGAGGGAGGGAGGGAGGGAGGGAGGGAGGGAGGAGAAAAGAAAATTTAAGTTTGATACTCAGGGGAAAGACTGGCACTAAAAATTTGGATTTGACTGCTGTGAGTATACACATAGTATTCACACAAGTGTCTGACACCTTTCAGGGAGAACATGCCCAGAAAAAATCAAGGAGGCCCAAAGCTGGTAGGAGATTACAAAAATAAGAGTAGAAGAAGAGAGACCCACCAACAGAGGTAGAGAAAGACCAGTCCCAAATGCCAGCACCACAAGCATCGTAACTGTTATGCAAAGAGATTAGCACTTAATGAAAGATCCAGTTAAAACAGAGGCCAAATTATTTGGAAATGCCCATAGATAATATTTTATGGATGTAGTAAAAAATTAATAAGGGAATTTGTGAAAGCTTTATTCGTGTCTGTGTACTCCGTCTACCTGAAAGTCATTTGACTCCAATTCCCTTCCTTCACAGTTCAGCCACATAGCGATCTGGGGCAGCATCGCACTCTGGGTGGTGTTTTTTGGAATCTACTCATCTCTGTGGCCCGCTGTTCCGATGGCCCCTGACATGTCAGGAGAGGTAATGCACCCTAATAATTCACCATGCCACAAGCCTTAAACATTAGTATTCATTAATGAACCTGAATTGTTCGGCTTGGATTTATCGTAAAACAGAGCATTTGACCATTTAAAAGCTATTCTTAAATTCCGCAGTTGTAATAAATCTTGAGGGAATATTTTAAACTTGGACACTTTACTTAAATCGGACTTAGCCTATCGTAAACATCATGAGGACAATAAAATATGGTTGTCAGAAGTGTGAATCATGTTACAAATATCCATATAGAAAATGCCGTTTTAAAATTAGAGCATAAATCCACAAATACATTTTGCATGAGAGATTTGGGGAAATGGTAGGCTTATGTCTGTGGGACAGTCTATCATTTCTTCTGTTATCTCTGATTCTAAAGAAAAGTCGGCTGTCATTAGATTAAATGCACTTTTAGGGTTGTCTTAATGACATCAGTTTGGTTTCCATGTTGAAAGAGTGAGGGCATCTGACATTTCAGCCTTATCGTCGTCCATTTTCAGTCCTGCCTTTCAGCTTCTTGTTGCACTAGTAGGAATTGAGTTATTAGGTGTTCATGGGGGAATGTCACGAGATCGCCTTTCCTTCAGAAGAGATTCCAGCAGTAGGAGGGTTTATGATTTCAATTGCAGGAAATTTGACATAAAATGTATAAAAGAAAATGTGGAAAACATTTCAGGATTTCCTGTGACCTCACAGTAACTTGCAAATCAAGGTAACGTGAGCCCCTTCACCGTACATTGTTTTCCCAAAGTCACAGGAAACCTTCCCAGTGGTTTCATGCATTTGTGGCCCCTAAGTGCTGCCGGAGCACCTTTCACTTTTGACAGTCTGGTTTGTAGATCATGTTCGTGAAATTTTATCTGACAGCATCCTGCTTTTTATAAATTAGCAGAATGCAGACACATTAAAAAATTTTTTTCATGGTTAAATTTATTAGAGAGACATTATATACTATTACAGCAAAACCAGGCATATCAAAGAGCATGCACTTCCTTCCACCAAAAGCAAAGGCTTCTACTGGAACCTGTGCTATGAACTCTAGAAAATTGACGGCACGTATTTTGAGAACAGAGAAAAGAATGTGCATGCATCTCCTTCTCACCTTGGTTTCTGAGTCCACTTGTCCTGAAGAAATAAAATCAAAGACTGTATGTGCCACTTGAAAACTCCAGTTCTATTCTTTCTTTTTATTTGATGTGCTCTGTCTCTTTGGACCTGCTGTTTCCTCGAGGTCAATTCCAACTTAATATCTTTTTATTGGCCTAATTTTATCTCATTTTGTGATGTTTTATCTTCAAAATGGATGACACAAAAGATTTTGAGATCCAGATGGTTTAAGCAACTGTAGCCAATAGCTTCAATGACAAGAATGGAGTTTTTGTCCACCTACTTCTATGACAAGTGTGAAGTTTGATTGGCTTTTTGCCAACCAAATATAATTCTACCCACGCCTATAGAGAATTCCCAGTATTAACCAAACACAAAACTTAATCTCATCTCTTGAGATTTGTGGTGTTGCTGTGTTTAATTCGGAGGGAATGAATGTCCGTATTCCATCACGTTTCTCTTCATGTCACATACAGAGGGGAGTGCTAACAGGGGTTCTTTTCCTCAGTATTTTATTACTACTGATACTTTGAATATAATGTTTAAATAGTTTGCTCCACTGAAAATGTGAAAATAGATTAATCAGCATTAGGCTTGACTAGCTTGTCCAAAATGTGTCTGTTTGATTTATTCAAAGAAAAGAATAATGCTTGCAATTTATGTAGTTCTTTTTAGTGCTTGAAAAGCATTTTGATATATATGTGTGTGTATGTGAATGAGTCTCACAGTAACTGCAGAAAAAGAGGGTGGTGAGAATGCCACTCGAATTCTCAGGGGTAGCTATTCCACATTCACTGTTTCCTGGGCACTGGAGTAAAAGGTCCCCAAAAAGGTTTATAGCAATACTCAATTTTTGAACACTTTTCTTATATGTAGAGAATCACTAGTTCTGTTACAATCCCTTAGGTTCATATTTTTCTAATCTTAAAACTATATTTTAATCAAAAGTATAGTTACATGCATACATATATGTACATATATGTGAAGAATTTATTTATATTTGTGTGTGTGTGTGTGTATAATTGTCCAACCATCTTGAATAAAATTTGGTGATTCATCTGTTAACTTCCATGGCAAGTACCATTGTAATACATTTATTGCACATATAGTATCTATTACATATTATGTATTATATACAGTATAGTACTATTATAATATGTGTACTACATATACAATAATATAATTTATATTGCCCTGGCTGGTGTGGCTCAGTAGATTGAGTGCCAGCCTGAGAACCAAAAGGTCACCAGTTCAGGCCACATACCTGGGCTGTGGGCCAGGTCTCCAGTTGGGAGCATGTATGAGACAACCAGTTGATGTATCTCTTGCACATTGACGTTACTCTCCTTGTCGTTCTCCCTCTCTTCCCCGCTCTCTAAAAATAAATAAATAAAATCTTTAAAATAATAATAAGATATAGTCTATATAGCAACAAATGTATTCATGCAATAATACGAAGATGAATATAAATATTAGCATTTCTTGACTTGACAGGCTCCCCACAGAGCCTTGCAGCTTTTACTCACGGTGAGGTCAAGAGCCGTGGGAGGGAACTGAGAGAGAGGTCTCATGGTCTGACTTAGGTGTTCGCAGCAGGACCCTCACTGCTGTGTAGGGAACACTTGTGAGGGTGTCCCAATAACCAGGTGGGAGATTCTGAACCTACTTTGCAGGCAGTGAAGCCGAAAGGATTTGTCGGCAGACTGGCGGTGAGGAGTGAGAGGACGGGTCAAGGCAGACTCCATGGCTTCAGCCACAGACATCATTAGATATGCTTGTCCTCAACACTCTGCATCCCACAGCAAACTGGTTGTTATCACCCTGTTACAGATGAGAAAACGTACACAGAGAAGTGAGGGACCTCGCGGACATCCCCCTAACACTAAGTGACAGGCGAGAACCTGACTCAGCTGCCTGGTCCCAGAGTCCGCTGCCTTATGCACTGGGCCCTGCACTCTCTGATCACAGTCGTTTGAGGAACCCGTGGTAGGTCGTCTGCACGTCGGACATCTGAAGGGCCTAGCCCTCCTTGCAGGGATTTCAGGGATTTGTGTAGAAGGGGAAACCTCTGCTTTCTGCCTTCCTGACGGCACTGCCTCCTCCACATTGCTTCTGTCTCTAGGCATTTCGGTGGTCTCACTCTTCCTCAGTCTGCGCTCCTCTTCCGAGCCACAGTGATGGTTCCGGCATGCTTACAGCCCTTCCCAAGTGTCCACTGCCGCTCCATTCTTCACTCATTCACTCCAGCCTAGAGGTGTTGGGCTCCCACTGCCCTGTAAATAAGCATTAAGTAAATGATCATTAAATAAAATTTTTTGCTTGCTTGTTTGTTTTGAAGAAATGAGAAACAGTGGAGTAGGGGTGACAGAGAGCCAGATTTCAGCTCAAATAGAACATCTTTCTAACATACGGAGATCCACATGCAGCAATTTCCAGCAGCAGAACAGGATGCTGGTCTCACTTAACCAACCCTTTCTGTGCTGGCCAGCCACTAGTGATTCTTAGGAAGAGCCTTATTTGTCTACACCAGCAATTTTCAACCTTATGCATCTCATGGCATGCAGAAACTACTTACTAAAATTTTGCAACACACCAAAAAATGTATTTTTGCCAATATGACAAAAACAGATATTGTTTTGATTGATTGTGATGAAAATTACGCATGTCACCCAAGGACATGCTGTACATTAGTAAAGTGAATCAGGTGCCTATGCTTGTATATAAGGCTTTCTGGTACCAATATTTAACCTATCAGATGCAACCTTATTATGGGACGTGGCCAGTAAGATGCAGCTCCATTATGTGACCTACATATTTATGGTTCAAGACTGGGCATTCATACCAGATGGCTATTGTTGTGTTTGCTAATGTCATTTTTGGATTTGACATTCTAAGGGAAAAGAGGTCAGTGCCCCTGACTAAACAGTCAGGTCCTGCAGGTTTTAAAAATTCTTGTGGCACACCAGCTGACCGTCGCTGGTCTGCACCCCCGAGGTGGCCTGCCGAGTCCTGAGATCCAGGTTCCCCGTGCTACTCTTCACTGTGTCCTCCCCAGAGGCACATCTTACATACTGATCAGACACAGACTGTCTTGCTCTGGTTAACAGGATCTCAGGGTGTGAATGATGCACAAATCAGGCATCTTATGGGTACAGGTGTCATGCTTCTATATTTGGCTGGGTGCATATTGACGCCCAGATCTGTTTTTTTCAGTCATTTCCAGTTTGCATTCTTAGTTCATCTTTGCCGTTCCTGTCTGAAGACAGAGCCCTTTCTCTCATCTTAGCTCTCTGAGGAGGGAGGGAAGAGAATCACCATTTGTTGCGCAGCCACCATGGCCTGGAGGCACTGTGTTTGGTCCCAGGCAGTCCTTGTTTCCTGTCAATCCATATTATTACAGACCTTCCTGGTAAGCAAAGCAAGGGGCCCAGAGAATTTGTCCCAGGTTTTTTGTTTGTTTTTTTTCAGTTCCCATTGGTTTTCTCCAGCACCCTGAGGAGCTAAACACTCTGGAGTGGGGGACATTGCTAGTCCTGTTTCCCAGATGGGAACTCTTTCTTCCTTGTTGCAACCATCTTCCTTGCATTGATTTCCCTGCTATTTCCCTAAGTTAGCCAGGTAGCGAGGTGTTCCCATCTCTTTCTGAAAGTGCCCAGATTTTCAATTCTCCCTCTTCAACACCCACCTAACTCCCTCAGCACATGGATAGAAATTCCATCCACTGCATATCCTAGCCTCTTGCCTCTTTTTAACAGCCTAAATAATACCCATCTCCTTAAAAAATATATACATGAAATTGAAAACTCAGTCATCCCACATCCTCAGAGAATGGACAGGTGCCACTCAGATAATAACAGGGCCTCATTACTGAGGACCTGTCACTCATTTAACACTGTGAACATTTAGTGGGAAGACTGTGAGGGTTGTCCAGTTACCTGTTTCACAGACACAGAGTGGTTAACTCATTTTCTCAAGGTCACACAGCATGTAGTTGTCTGAGCTATGACTGAAAGCCAGCCAGAATCTGCCCCTCTCCACCACCCCACTCACTGATTGCTGTTCCTTTTACATTTCTGGTCTCACCTTTTCATTCTTCTGCACTAAAGGCTGTCCTCCTGGCCTTATCAATTTTTCAGGTGTAGAGGCCTTTCAGCGCCAGTGCCACCCAAGTACTTCTATCTTGTTGGGAAACTAAGCAACCGGTTATCTGCATGTAATATCAGCATCTTCAGATGCGCTCAGCTGTCATTATCACTGATCAGGGGTTTTTTTTCCACGCTATCCAATGGTTTCTTTCCCCCTTACTCCAGCACATTCTGCTGCCTGAAGTCACCAGAAATCCACCCCCAAACATCTCGGTGTCGTGCAAACTTCAATTCCTCCAGCCACTTAGAGCAGCTCATGTTCAGTTGGTGGGCAGGGTGTTCCCATTTGGGAAACATTCCTTCTTATAGTTTTGCACTTTGTTTCCATTACAGTAATTCTACATCCCATAATAATGATGCAAATGGTAATGATTAACAAGTGTCCCAGCACCACAAACGATTGAATTATTTGTAACAAAGGAATTCTGACGGGGGTGGGGCAGGGGAGTGGGAGCTCCAAAGGTAGAAACTACGATGATAAGAAGTTAAGAAAGAGAAAATAATGTAGCAAGCTTGGCTGCCACTTTAAATATGTCTCTGTCTTCCTCCCCTCTCGCAAATATGGTTGTGATTTAAGAGGAGGACTTTTTTTTTTCTTTTTCAGACCTGACTTGTGCTTTTTCACACCAGCACAACAATTTATGGGGCAAGGTAGACCCTGGGGAGGAGTGCTGTGTTATATAAACATATGCTGGCCTGCTTTTCCGGCTTGTCTAGATAATGTTACTGGGTATTTTTTGAATTTCCAGAAGAAAATATTTTAGCCACTATGATTACTGTGCCAGATTAAAAAATAAAAGCCAGCCACATCAAGGATCATTACATATCACGATTAATACCAGAAGCGCAGTATCGGCAAAACCTCTAAATTTATCGCAGCGTTTGCAGACGCGCACCGCCACGTCCTCCCAAAAGCGCCATCTGGTTCTGCTCTCCCTGGCCTAAGGGATCTATAAAACTACTGAAGGAAATTGAAGTTAAGCAACGAGCATGTGTTTTACAGAATTTCAGATCTCTTGATTGAGGTTTGTAAAGTCTTTCTGAAAAAACAATAAAAATCTTTGTTGAACCCTTTGGTGTCACCCCCGTAGGAAAGGTATTAATAAACCACATTAGTGATATGATTTTCCTAAATGGTGCTGTTACCTATTTTACCGACATAATAAATTATTTTACATATGAGGAATTTCCTGGTTAAAATAGTCCTTACTCATGTCTCAGCCTTTAATTACCTAGATAGCATGTGATAATTTATTGGTCACAAGACCAGCCCTTGCCCATGGGCCGGGGCCGCGTTATGATATGATGGCGTTTCGTCCAAGATCGCTGTGTTTGGCCAAGTGGCCTGCAGGGAGCAACTACCCTAAACTCTGTCAGACGTCCTTCAGTGAACCAGCAGTTGTGAGCCCAGCCAGGGAAACACCGTCACAGTCCTCCTGGCCCTGACAGTAAATAAGACAGGCAGACTGTCATGGTCCTTTTAGGGCAACGAGCTGTGTAGCCACTTCTGAGCCCATTTGGCAGAGAGAAGCCGGTGTGGAAAGGCTGGTGAGGAAAGAAAGACGTGGACGTGACAAATGTCAGGGCGGACCGGGATGCATGCACACAGCGCAGAGTTGGCGCTCTCTTCAGAGTCACTGTGAGGGCGGGCGTTGCGTGTGTAGACGCAGCATCGTTTCCTCCAGTGCAGAGCAAGTGCACACGGAGAATCGAATGTTTGCCAGGCTCTGCGTTAGACGCTGGGGGATGCAGGGATGGCAGACTTGGTCCTTGTCCCTAAGTATCTTGTTGTGAATGATGGTGTGTTGGCGCCCTAATGTGAGACGTGCTGTGCTGTGCTGTACCCACAGTGCCAGGGCACGGAAAGCTGGACGAAGCCTGCTCTTAACAGTGGCAGAGTTTTGGCTCTTCTCTGGAGTCAATACATTCTTGTATTCACTCATTCCATAAATCCATGTTGAGTGCTTTCTCAGTGCTAGGTCCTGTGTCAAAGAAATGGGTTAGTTTGGCCAGGGTCCCTGTTAGCATTCAGTTGAGGGAACCAGGGGATGGGAAGGAGAAATGATCACTAAATCAGCTAACAAATGACTAAAAAATACATCACTAAAGATAATGTCACAAAGAAAAACACTGTGGCGTGACGTAACAGGGACTATAGTGGGTGCTCCAGGGAAGCCTTTGAAGGGGGGACAACTAAGCAGAAACGTAAACGATGTGGGGGTGGGTACCTGTCGGGTGAAGGAGAGCACGTCAGAGCAGGTACCGTGCTCTGAGGCAGAAATGAGCCTGGCAAGTTCAAAGAATAAAAGGCCAGTGTTGCTGGAGCAGAGGGTGGGAAAGAGCCTTATGAGATGGGCAGAGGGCAGCTCACCCCTCCAACTTCAGCATTTTAGCTCATAAGACCAATACAGCTTTTTTTTTTTTGCTTTGAGGTATATGCCAGGGATTCTATCAAAAGTGCTGCTGAATGAAAGCATGAATATCACTGCCATCCGCCTTAATAAAGCTCATAATTGGAGACAATTTTTGCAAGGGGGTGGTCAAAACCTGCTCTATTTCCAGTTACTACTTACTCTCCCTAGCATGTATCATCCAAAGCAAGTTTATGGCATGTTTTTGATATTAAAAACAAAAGTAACCACATTAAACAAGATAGGACTTTATTTCTCTTCTGTAAAAGAAATCCAGTGGAGACAAGCAGCCCAGGACAGGTATAGCAGCTAAACAATCAAAGACCAGATCTCTTCTGTCTTACAGCATTGCCAACCGTAGTGAGCTTCCTCACAGCCCAAAATGGCTGCTTAAGCTCTCACCATCTGACCAACATTCCAGCCAGCAAGAAAGGGAAGAACTCTTTCTCTTTGAGGTCCTTTCCTAGACCTCACCCCACCACATTTCCACTTAAATCTCACTGGCCAAAAATAAGTCACATGGCCACACCTAGCTGCAACAAGAGAGCCAGAGGAATAGAGTTTTTGAGCTGTAGGACAGGGCATCAGCTAAAAATCAAGTGGTTGCATATAAGAAGGGGAGGCAAATAGAAGTCTCTGTTCTGAAAGCCAGTAATTTTTCTGCATAAGCTGCATTAGCTTTTATGTCTTTCTATAGCCAAGTACTTTTTGAAGTTTTGAGTTTTTTAAAAAAGAATTTACTTAAAGAGATGGTCATTATGTGACAGGATAGAGGTGGTAGCTACAGCTATGAGGGCAATCACTTTGCAATATATAAATGTGTCAAATCAGCACATTGCATACCTCAAACGTCCATACTGCTTTATGTCAATGATATCTTAATAAAGCTAGAAAATAAATTAAAAATCACTTTAAAAGATAATTCCCTACAATCTGAAAGGTCATTCATTATGTAGCTCATTATGTTTTACAGATTGAATTATTAGTAATCAAACACTGGATGTGTTAGGAGGTGGTTTTTCAGAAGATAGAAACACAGCCATCACAAAAATTATAAAATCCCGTGAGAATGTTAAAACAAGTAAACACCTTGAGCACTGAGGCAACTCACCCTATGCTATACAGCTTACTCAGCATCACCGTTAATATTTTAAAATCGTATTTCTCACAATAAAAAGGATATTTTGTGCTCATTGTATCCTCATTCTTCTGGTACTGTTAAGCTTTTTTAACAGCACTATAAAAAAAGATTAAACTAAACAAACAAATTCTGCTCTCCCTTATTTTACTCTTCTGGAAACTGTATCCCCAGCAAAGGAAGTTTCAGGGCCACACCTGTCCCCATGCCCTTGGCTTCTTTTTCAGGGAGACAGTTTTCTTGTGCGTGTTCGGGTCTCGGCTTGTCCTTCTGACAGACCCCGTCCCCAGCCAGCCCTTCCTCCTTTGCCTCTGAGCATCTCTTCTCATCGTGCCTTCCCTCCTGACTCCCTTGCCAGAGGGTGGAGATTCAAAGATTATTTCTTGCATCACACAGCCAGATTGAATATCAGTTCGAGGTCCCACAGGTGATCACCCCTCCTTCAATCCCTCACAGGCAGAAATATCTCAGGGAAAAAGCACAGAAATACTGTGACCTGGTATCTAATTTGCATATTGTCTAAGATTTTCTTTGTTTGAAGCAATTTGCATATTGTCTACAATTTTTGTGTGTTTGTTTGTTTGGGATAATTCAAGCCAAGGGTTTTCTTTGTCTCTGAGTAATCAAGAGCTTCTGGGAATAATTGCAAGCACATTGGGGTTTATCTGAAACACCCTTCTCCATAGTTATTTTCTGGGTGTTCTGCCCTGTCTGTCTTTATGGAGAATGTAATCATTCATCTTGTATCAGCGTTCCGTTCAGCTCCAGTCAGCTGAGATTTACAGAGTGCCTGTGTGTCGGGGCCTACAGTGGGTGTCGGCGGCACAAAAGTTGAAAAAAAAAAAAAAGCCGTGAGGAGCTTGAGTCTCATGGAGTAAACCAACAGATTAACAGATAATTAGAATGTAAGATGCTAATTAGTATGATCAGGATGCACAGGGGCCCTCGGAGAAGAGGGCATGTGATCCCCGGGCTCTGGTGTGGATAGTTTGCAAAGGTTTCTTGGGATGGCTCTTCCTGAGCCGTCCAGGGAGGAAAGCGCGAGGAGGGCTCTCTGAAGAGAGAACAGCGAGAGCAGAGGAAGTTTGGGATTTCCTCGGCGGGCGATGTTTGGAGCTAGAACTGAAAAGTCACACAAAGACCAGGTCACAGAAAGTTTCCCAAATGTCATTAACATAATTGCTAGAAGCCATAGCAGATCACTTTTCATTATAAACTACACAGCATTTCAGAAACTACTTGAAGCCGTAGAACAAAGGTTTTGATCAGAGGACATGATAATGAAATGCAGAGGTAAACTAGCGTGAGACCTTTTTTCTTTCTGGTCATTCTACATCCCTGCTCCTCACCCTGCCCTGCACCCCCCCCACACACACACACAAATTATATTGCTTCCAGTTATCATACTTTCCCTAGCTCATGGAAGTATTTCTTTTTATTCATGTGGAAGGGAGAGGAAGGTACTTTAATACACTTCAGCTTTCAATGCATGTCACTTAGCTTTTTGACCAGAAAAGACAACCTACATCAGCAAAGGACAGTTAGGGAGCTGGATCAGCCTCTTCCCCACGCTCTCCAAGTCACATGACTATGTAGTTACAACTGCTCCCAAAATAACTCCATGCCAGACACGGGAAAACCAATCAAGCCGTAACCACCACATCTCAGGAGCATAGTCCCAAGGCTGTGGCGTTTTGACCTTTAATCTGTCCAAACACTCGGTTGTAAGGCATTATTTATTCAATCTTTATTTATTGAACACCTGCTCTGTGGTTGTTGAGCACTTGCGTTGTGAGAATTTATTAAGATATATTTCTTCCTCTTACAGAGATTACATTACAGGAAGACAAAGGAGCAACTGGAAAATGGGTGACAGGTGCCATCAAAAAGAAAGCCCAAAGCAGGGTCAGCTAACCCCAGTCCAAGGCAGGAAGTGACATCCGATGTGAAAATTGAGGAGCAGACAGCAGGCACAGATGCAGTGGCCCGAGGTTGAGAGTTCAGGCTGGGCGCATGGGCGCAGTCCAGGAACTGAAACCCGTCGTGCGGTTACGGATGGGCCTGGCTGGAGAGATGGTGTGGGGGAGGTGACCAGAAGTCGGCTAGGACGGGTCCTGAAATCATATTAAGGGCTTTGTACTCTACCGTAAGGGTGATGCGAAGCCATTGGAAGGGTTTAATCCAAGAACGGCTAAAACCTGGTTTGCACTTCTGAGCTGTCCCTCTGGCTGCAGTGTTCCTGCTTGCTGGAAGCAGAGCGAACTGAGTCAGTAAGTCCAGTTAGGAGTCTGTTGGGAGGACAGGCAAATGTTTGGACTGGCATCATGGCAGGAGGGTTGGCAAAAAGGAGGAATTCCGAAGGTATAGGCACAACAGGACGTGGGGGAATGCTGGATGTGGTGTGAGGGGACACCTCATAGCACCCAGTTTCCATCTCAGCTGCTGAACTGGCCCTGCAGCTGTTCCCTGGATAGACTGCACAGCAGAAACGCAGGTCCGGGGGAAGACAGTGTGTTCCCTTTGGGGTGCGTCTGTCTGAAGGACCCGTGTGAAGTTCACAGCTAGGGAGTTACGTTTGAAGTGTGGGCAAGAGATCTAAGCCACAGAGAGAGGTTGTGACTGATCCCTACAACCTTCCTAAGGAGTGTTTCTATGATAACAGAAGGCTTCTGAGAGGATAGCAGGATATTTTACCTTCCCCTTAGTTCAGTTTTCTAACTACATTTTGTGGACAGCATCTTTAGCAGCTTGGATAATATTCTCTTAATACATACACATTTACATAACAGCCACGTAGTGTCCCGTTAGTTTTCACCGAAGTTTTACTATTTTAAAAAACCCACAATGAGTAGTTGCATTCCGCTAAATTAGCTCCACAGACTGTTAGTAAGCAGTGCGTGCAGGAAGGGTGCATTGGTCGATAGGGACATTTAGAAATCTTGGTTTAAAAAACTATCCTGCAGGGTCCTTTACTGTGATTTCTCAAAGATTCAAATTTGCTGCTTGGCTGTGACTCTCCATGAGGGTGTTGCTGTGTTTGTTTATACCTCTACTAAACCTTGGGCCATGCCATGCTTTCTAAGGAAAATGCTTTCAGGATTAGTGACCACAGCAGAACAGTTTTACGGGATACAAACGTAAGTGTAAAAGCTGTCCCCAAGTTCCACACGTACTTCCAGAAATTGTATTATCATAGTAACAGGATTCAACGTCTGTCCTTGATACGTATTGCCAAATGCCATTCCCCAAGGCGAGTACATTGCTGATATATAAATTGTTACAAAGATCTGTTTCACCATACCCCCCTCAGCTGTGGCAGTGAATTTAAATCTGACCTGATTTGGTTGTGTCTCTGTAGCTGCCGGGAGACTCAGCCCTTTTCCAAGTGACTGATCACTTGCGGCTGCTTTTGTGAGTCCTTTCTCACAAAAAGATAAGTGGTCTGTTGTCATAATCTGATGTTGTGGTAGAATTTTATATATGTATAGCAGTCATTCTTGTTTTCATGCGCTTTTTAGTGATGTTCTTTTTGAACATGTGGAGCTTCTACATTTTTTACATGTCATTTCTCTAAAGCATCACAGTTTTTAAGCTAAGAACGTCCTTACGTAAAACTTTAAACACTCAATAACACTTCTTGGGGGTTTTTTGTTGTTATTCACATTAACTCTTAACCCCTCTGGAATTTATATTAATTTATCTTGCTTCTTTCCACCCCCCCAAAAAACTAAGTTTTATAGCACTTGTTTCTGAATAATTTCTCCTTTCAAAATTAATATATTATACCCATGCAGCCTTCAATAGTTTTATGAGAAAATAATTTATCTACACTTCCTAAATTAGCAAATTGAGATAAATGAGAATTTATTAGTGGCCAGTTACTTTGGCCAGTATCAGACTTACGACAAGCAAAGTTTGTGATGTTAATGCGATGAAACCATGATGTTTATAAACTGGCCTACATTTAATTTGATGTGGTAATAAAAATTTCCTTCCTTGAAGCTCATGGGAAAGGCCACTAGGAAGAAGACTGGTGTATTGAAAGAAACTTGAAAATTAAAATGAAGAAAGGAAAAGTTTGTTACTAATCAGTGCTACTAATAAAAGCAGGCACTTTACCAATGTTATCGGGGTTAATTCTTACAATCCACTTTACAGCTGAGAAAAAGCAGAGACTCGGAAGTCACTTATCCCAAGCCCGGGACCTGGGAAGGGCAGAGCCGGACGGGTTCAGGGCTGGCCATCCTTGTCCTGCTCCAGCTGGGGTCCGCAGATATGCCTTCGGTTCCCAGAGGGCCTGCTTGTTTAGACAGTATCTGTACTCTATCCAAGAATGAGTCATAGCGCAGCACTCTGATATTTCTAGTGTGCTGTGAAAGGAGGGGTAAACTAGGAACCCTTTGCTGAAGGGCTATAGGCAGGTAGCACTTGAAATTCTTTCTCCTACACAACTGAACTTGGAGACCCCGAAGGTGAAGGACTGGGTGTTCCTCTCTGGTGTGGGAATGTAGTTGCTCAGAGGTGAGCTCCTCTGATCTGGTCAAGGCCCTTGGCTTAGCTAAATGCATGGGAGCTCACATTTTCTCAAACGCCCCTTCTCTGCAAGTTCACACGGAAATTTCAGAACAGTCCCTCATGCCTCTGCTGCATCTTGCATTTTCAGGCAGGGCTGCTTCATTTCTGGAAGCCTGCGTGGTCCCAGGTGGAACCAGCCTCACTGCACAGAGACAAGTGGTTGTTTGTCCGGCCAGGGCCTGTGCCCTCCAGTTACCGGCTTCAAGGCTCCCCTGGCTGATCCTTTCTCCAGCCCCAGGGAGGCACTTTTGTGGCCCATTCCCTTTGGTCTCACAGGGCCTCGAGGAGGGGTGGTGGGGGCCGCTTGGCAGGGCCCACCGATCTCCCACGTTAGGAGCATTTTGCAAACCCATCCCAGAGGGAGCTCCAGCCCAGCCCTGAACAGGCTGCTCCTGTTCCCCCTTTGTGTGCGGGGGTCGGGCGCCTTTCCCCAGCTGACCTGCCTGCGAGTGGAGACATGTGAAAAGTTAAGAGACAAAAATGGTTTCTGCAGAGGGAGGGGGAGCGTTCTTGTACAGAAAGGAAGGAAATACCTCTGTGGGATTTTTTCCCCCGCTCTTCATCCAAAAAATACAGAGACTCTCTGTCTTTAATGCGAATGCCAGCTTTAAATCTTTTAGGTTTGGATTAACTCTGCAAAAGAAAAGAAAAATCTGACAGGCTTTCAGATATGACGCAGAAAAACTTTTTTTCCCCTCAATTCATGTTGCTGGTTTGCAAAGCCAAAGGCTGGTGGCCTGAATAGTGAGCGCCAGTTAACATCACAATGGTCAGAGTTAGCAGCCGCCAGCCTCCCCCTCCGCCACTCTGGCCTTTTCCATCAGCGGACATTTAATACAAGGTGGCAGAAGCAAGAAGAAATTTTTCTCCTCTTGCCCCCTCAATTAAGAGAGGTTAAAATTAAGCCAGGTCAATGAGGCGTTTTCAGCGACGTGACTTAGAATGTCGAATCTTACCTTTTCCCCCCAGGAGGAAAGAGAAATGTGGTGTTTCACAGCCCTTACCTTACCAGCCCTTCCTTCGCTCTAAACAAAACCCCCTGAGCTGATAGACATTTCCTACTACACAGTGACTGCGGTTTTCACTATTGAGGATGTCAGCAAACACGTCTCAGATCACGCTTTGCCTATAAAATAAAGTGACTTTTATGTGAATATTTCTCATGGTGTCAGCGTCTAGAATGTGGGTGCTATGTCATTGAATCCACGTGGCAACATTTATTTTCTGAAATTTTTTGTAATAGCACATTTTTATGAAAACGGTATTCAGAGCTATTTGATCCTATAAAGGGGAAAAAAATCTTAGCATTCTTGAACCGACACTATCGAGAAGCCCATGTTCATGTAAAAAAAATTTAAATAGCAGTTCCTGGCTTTCAGTTGAAAGTCAAAATGAATAGGTAATTTGAAACATAATTTAAAATGCGTAATATTTTTATGTGATGAGGATTGATTAGGAGTGTTCGTGTATAATTCTGAAACTGCCTGTAAGAATTAAACTCTAGATCATTTTTAATTCCTGAACCACACGTGGTTAAAAACAAAAGTCTGTGATTGTTAGCAGAGTGTAAATATGCACGCATTAGTGGGCTACACTTTAATGGGGTTATAACAGTACATGTACTGCAAATTTGTTCTTGGTAAACAAATCGACTTGAAGTGAAACAAAATATTCCTTTTGGTTTCATTGTATGACATATTCCTTTCAAGTTCTGTGTAATCTTATTATATTATAAAGGACATTTTATTATAATTGCAAATAACCAATAGAATTTATTAATTTTGTAATCGTAGAAACATTTTTTGCAACCCAAAACTGATACAGCAATTTGGGATTTGATACAAAATAATGATTAAAACTATTTTTAATATACTTCTACTTGAGTTTTACATGCTAGATATTTGGGTTGACTTTAGCAGTAACAGAATGTAGCAATACAAGTTATATAAATCTTTGAACAAAATTTAAGATTATCATATATAATACCAGGTGAAAATAGTAAAATATTTTTATAGGTATCTTAATTTTATTATACTATATTCATGATTTATCTAGATGATTTTTAATATTGTGTCATATTTTATAAAAGCAATTAATTTTTATTTGCAAATTAATAAAGTTAGTTAGGATTTATTTTACATGTTGTGTAAGAGAATTTAATCCAGAACATATTTGAATTTTCTCAAAAAGATTGATAAAATTAATCACATAAAATTATGACAAGACTTGCCACATGCTGAAACTTGCTAGATTAGACACTCAAAGGGAAAAAAATAAATGCAGTATATACATAGGTTAACACATTTGGCTTTTAATTTCTCAAGTTTAAATTTAGAGTTATCATACTCTCTTTCAGAATGAGATTCTTAAAATTATTTTACTTAAAATGCTATAAAGCTAAACACGGATACTGTGTTCGTTGGTTTTTAAAGTCACACTGTTTCTGGCGGTTTTCTCAGGCAGCCATGCTGTTCGGCTCTGGGGTCTTCTGGACGGGCCTGCTCTTCATCCCCGTGGCGTCCCTGCTGCTCGACGTGGCGTGCAAGGTGTAAGTGGGGCCGCCGTGTGCACAAAAACACAGATGGGGGCCAGCCCACCAATTTCTCTACTCATAACGTCGACCTGAGAATGGGAAGTTTCCAGGATAGGAGTCAGCGATAGTCATGTATTCTACATAAATAAAGAAGAAAAGAGTGATTGAAGAACTAGAAAACTAAATGAGTTAAAAAGGCAGAATAAGAAGTAAAGCAGGCAGTTTCAGTTAATATTAGAGAGTACATTCTTAGAAATTACCCTGAAAAACCCAGTCAAGGTAGAAGAAAAATTCTGTTCTCTTCAAATACACATACATATATCTTATTAATGAACAATACTTGTGAAATGAAGCTTTTTGTTTGCCTGATTCCAAACATATATAAATACACATTGAAGGGTTTTTTTGCTTGCCTGATTCTAAACATATATAAAATATAGAACTATAGAACTTTAATAATTTACTGAAGGATTATAAGTTTGAAAATGTTATCTCTTCCCACAAAAGTGGTACCATTAAAGTTAGTTACAGGATGCTTACTTAATAACTATGAGAGTTTTAATGCTATAAACCTGAGCCATTTACTTTAAGACTATTGTTTCTTTAATTATATTAATGCTCAAAATCATTGCAATTTTTATATTCTTTTGAACTATTATTTCTACTCTGGTTACTCTTGTTTTTAGAAGCATGATAATGCACCAGTCTTGTGAGGTCTTTAGTCTTCACACAAATATTTCCATGCAAACTCTTTTTTGCAGTATCAAGAGGACCGCTTTTAAAACATTAGTAGATGAAGTTCAGGAGCTAGAGGCAAAATCTCAAGACCCAGGAGCAGTCGTGCTTGGAAAAAGGTAAACTACACTGAATGTGGTCTTTTCCAAATGAACTTTCAGTTTTCCTTTTACTAGAGATTGGAAATCAGTGGTAAAACTTGTATTTTATCAGTTTACAAGGAGCCAGCCGTGTTGTTGACAGATTTGGGAATCAGAGAGACATGGATTGGGGTCGGATCTGTCATTTCACCGAGCTGTGTGTGGCCTTAGCCACGTTGCTTAGTGCTTCCGAGCCTCAGTTTCCTCATCTCTACAATGGGGACGATGACGCCTACCTCGGGCTAGTTGTGAGAATTGAATAAAATACCATCGATAAAGCAGATAGCTCAATGTCAGGTGCTTACTGAGAAGTAAATAAGTGGAAGTCACAGATAGTATCGTGTCACTGAACTGAAAGGGGGAAAAAGACTTTCAGCCTCAAACAGTACCCATAACACAGTCGTGTGTCCTGAAAATCAGAGCTTGACTTAGGATGGAGCGCCCTGCAGTTGCACGTGTGTCTCGGTGTGTGATTAAGAACTGACCTGGGCCTCTGTCACATATATTGGGAAGGGACTTACTTAATGTCTTCCCAGTCCTTTCCTCCCCACTACCACCTCCAAAAAAGTGAGGTTAGAAAGCTAATCAAATTCATTAAATTCACAAAGCATTATAGAAAGAAAGGTAAGATTATTTGGAGCCATCCGTAATAAACCATAAATATGAAGATAATGCCAGGTGTTTATATTCCTTTCTTCCATCACACTAAAACACGCTAAAGTTTTGTCTAAACAGTAAGACATATTTTGCCCTGGTCTGTGTCACCTTCATCATGACTCACTGTTGTTTCTCTGTGTGACCCAGTGGAGTGAGTGTCAGGCTGGGAACATAGGCTGAGACCGCGGCTGCCTCACTTGCTTCCACGTGGCCTAAGGGGCCCCTCACACCCCCAGCTGTGCCTCTCTGGAAACACTAGCACTGGCTTCTGTGGGGCACTCACTGCAAGCCAGGTGCTACACTCGTCACTGCATGTTCACTCTCTCACTGAGTCCCTATAGCAACGGCATACAAATCCATCACCTCCACTTACCTCAGATGGGGAAACCGGGGCCAGGAGAGACTCAGTTCTCGAAGTCAGAAGTGACAGAGCTGGGCCTTCAGCCCATGTCCGTGGACTCTCAGACCCTTGCTCCCAACCGTTCACTGTTCTGCCTCCTCGTGCAACCTTGTCAAGAACGTGCTAGAGCAGCACAAACAGCCTGCCCTAACAGGCAGCCCGACAGAGTTCTTGACCTCTCTGAGTCAGTGTGCCTGTGCGTGTGATGGGGATGATAATACCAGTTTTCAGCATTAGAGACATTCTCCTCCTCCCTCAGCCTTCCCCTCAGCCTCTGTTCTTTCATCTACAAGTTTCCAGCTCTGACAATGGCCTGGCATAAATAGCCCCTCAGTAAATGTTTCCTCTCTCTTTCACCCTAGCTACATAAAGGAGGTGCTGAGAGTTCTAGTTCACAAAAGTGTGAATAAAACCATTTATTAACAATTATTAGGGAAAGTCCTCTGATGGTCCTTGTCACTAACCTATGGAGTAAATTCCTCATATGTGTAAGTTAATAAAACTTACATTAAGACCCTCCATGTGATTTTCAATTTTTATGGTTTGTAGTGATAATCAGAGTCAATTCATAAATCGGGCTGAGGGTTTGATGTGATGACCTGTAGATTCTAAAGATGTGGTAAGTCTGTGATGTATGTAGACCCTCCCATGAAATAAATTAAGAGAGTCTAAAAGGAAGGAAGTGAATTCTGCCATACCTGACCTCCAACCTCTGCATGGAAGATGCACTAGATAGAGTAAACTCTCCAGCCCAGCTCATTTGCCTAAAATAGCTCTTCAGCTTTTCTCAAGAGCTCAGAAATGAGTTGGCTGTCAGCTGAATACCACAGGCAAGGGCCCCTGGTACAACACGTACCCCGTGTCGCTGCCGCTGCCCATTGGTGATCAAAGGACACTGATGTTCACCCAGCCCAGTGTCTGCCTGCTAGGTGATCACTAGGGGAGGGGGGAGGAAAAAGATCTGGGAAAGGAGAAAAATCTAAACTAGTTGGTGAAGTCTTCGTGCTACACTAATTGCATTCTAAGGCAGAAAGAAACTGTCGGATTGATTTTACCGCCAGGATTATTTTAGAAATCCCGGACAATGATATCAATGTCAAACTTTTTCAAGTTCTCTGATTTTATCTACACTTTCAAAGAGGGGGAAATTGTGATTTCTCTGTGTTTTAGCAGTAGCACACTTCCTTTAGTTCCAAAACACGGTGTTCTTTTATACCTCCCAGTATTTATCTGCCCATGCTGTTCCCTTGTCTGGAAGCTGGGACCCTGGTGCAGAGTGGACTGTCTGATTCCTAGCCTTCAAAACCCAGTTCACTGCAATTACCTCAACTTTTCACAAATACAATTAATTGCTACTCTGTTTAATCTGTACTTTGTTTACTCTTCTGTTTTTATATTTATTACCTATATTACAATGTGTTTGTCTCCCCTATATTTGTTTGTTTTCTGCTGGATTGAATTCCTTGAAGGAGAGACCCTCTGTCTTAGTCCTCTCAACCCAACACGTAGCACAGTTCCAGGAATGTCAAGGGAGGGAAGGAAGGAAGGAAGGGAGGGAGGGAGCGAGGGAGGGAAGTAGGACTCAAACATTTGGTGAAAGGATAAATGAATGGTCAAGAGAGGGAAGGGGAGGGGGAGGGGAGGGGGAGGGGGAGGGGGAGGGGAGGGGAGGGGAGGGGAGGGAAGGGAAGGGAAGGGAAGGGAAGGGGAGGGAAGGGAAGGGGAGGGAAGGGAAGGGAAGGGAAGGGAAGGGAAGGATGAAAGTACAGAGTAGTAGGTGGTAAGCAGGTGGTTGACCTGTGGGTAGTTATTTAAAAATAGAATACATAAGAACACAAAATTATTGATACACAGGTTACACTTCCCAAACTAGTTATGTCCAGAGTAATGATGGTTTACATGTTTTGTCAGAGAATGATGCAGTTCGAGTTGATCAGCCCTAATTTGCTTTCATCTTCACTAAGAGATGCTGTGATGTCAAGCTATACATAGAATGGAACTCTGCTAGAGAAACTGTAACCCGTAAGCTGGGTATCCAGATCAATATGTGCAATCACTTATTTTTCATCTTTACTCACTCTCAAAAATTAAAACATTTTAGTTAAAATAATGAGTCTTTGTAGAGGAAATAGTGTGCCACTTACCATTATCATCCAACAAATTAGATATATTCCAATTTCACATCAACACTTTGGGGGGAAAGTGTATTTCACCATTTTAAATATGCTGCTTTGGAGCCATGGGTTGTAGTAGAAATTGATTTAAGCCTAAAGTACTGGCAGAATAAATGCAAACCTCCCTCCTGATGACGGTGTAGCGGTGGCTAATTATTTTTAAATAAGGAAAGGCCGTCAGTGAGACCCTGTTTCTGCTGGAACTTCTGCGTGGACATGCTCCAACACTAGGGCACAGAAACCTCTGCAATTCCAAAATCCAAAAAAAATTTTTGTCAAAAATCAGTTTTTCTCATAGCTTTATAGCAGACCTTTCCTGAAAAAAACAAAACATTTGTTCTATAAATACAAGGACATTAATGGTATTTATTTTCTCTATAATGTAAATGTTTATACATTTTATAGCAGAAATATTAATTTGGGGGGCCTCTCAGATCCCACTTGAGGGTATTATATCCACAAATTGCATGTAACATCTTTCCTGCTCTTGAAAAAAATGTAAATTCAAAACCCAAAGGATTAACATAAGGGGTTGTAGACACGGGGTTCCTTGGAGACAGGGCAGTTATTTGGGGGATATTTTTTATATGCGTATGAAGCAGTACATCCTACAGACAGGCAAATATGATAACAAGACTCATAATTTTTCATATCTCACCGCAGACATTAGCCAGGATATCACCACCAGCCATCGCTGAGTAGGATGAAGCCCAGGGTCTGCAGCTCCTTTCTCCCTACTTTGCCCACCCGGACCTCTGTCTGGTCCATAGTCTGGGCTTTAAAGAGGAGAGTGGGAGAGTACGGACACCACATAATTTGGCCATCTAGGTGGTGATGGTGGTCTCTCCCAGTCTCTCCTGAGTTGTGTATCCTGATAAAAAGCAAATATAACACTGCCGAAGAACTAATAGAAAAGAAACTCTATTTCTCCGTTTTCTCTCTGGATTTCATGCCAGTGTTACACCAATTTCTTGGGCTTTAGGCGAGGCAGACACGTCAAACATTTCCCCAGCCTTCTCCCATCACTGTGACCGTGGTCCTGGCCGGCATTTGCAAAGAAGAGGCAGAGAGCAATGAAATGTTCTCTCTCCCAGGGCAGAGATCAGGCCGGACACACTCATTGTTTACGTCCCCACCGATAATACCGCCCCACATGGGGCAGCTGTCACGTGCTGCACACCAAAACAGCCCGTGAACAAAAGGTTATTTACTTTCCAGAGGAGATCCATTTTACCCGTTTTAACCAGTCAACCAAAACAGCTTGACAACCTAATATAAAGACAAATGCAAGTTTGCCACTCTTAAAGGGTTACTGAAAATACCCTGTGACAACATGTTCCAGGGCAAGTGATGGTTTTTACCTATATTTTTTAATGTTCCAAAATGAAGTACCATTTTAAAACATGGTATCCTGCCACCTCACCTCCACTGGGTACCTAAGTTGCAAAATTGTAGTGGGTTTGAAAATCAAGTCACGTAATTAAGTGGTAGTTGTTATGTATGTAATCGCATTAAACAAATTCAGAATTTGCATAGCTTGGTATGTAAATGAAAGACCACACAAGCCTGAGTGAAACTACTGACTAAGAGTTGTGAAGAAGGTGCGTTTTTTTCTGAGAAGGGATCCTAGAGACTTTCTTCTCACACTGTGTTCAGCCATTCAACAAAAACTGAACTTTTAACACATCTATTAATGGTTAACGTGGTACCAGTATATTTTATAATATGCGACTTGATAGTAATATTAGTATCCATAAACATCAGCGGCACAAAATTGCATTATTTCAACCTAATGAGCAGTTCCCTAATTAAGGTAGGATAACACTAGAAAAATAGAACTCATCATCACTGTTTATTAAGCATCTGCCTATGAGTGACATTTATGTTCTCTAGAGGGACCCTGCTCCGTAAGAACTAAAGTAATAGGTAACTAAGAGAAAGAAAGAAAAAACACCACCTCCTAGTTTGCTCCTAAGGAAGTGGAATAGGCGTATCATAAATTAAACTCATGTAGCAATAGCCATCTGGTGTTGAATAAAAACCAAGGCATCAGAGGTGTTCCTCACAAAGCATCTTTTGTTCGGTGATGATCTCTGTTCTTGTTGATTTTTTATAGTTAAGTTCTTGCGGATCCGGGGAGTGGTGAGGGGCAGAGCATTTGTGGAGTGCTTTCTAAGTGCCCGTCACTGTGCCGGATGCCGTGCCATGGCCTGAGGGGTGGGGACTGTCCCCCTGTTGTACAGAGGATGCTTGAGTAGGGTTTGCCTAAGGTGGCCCTGCTAATAAGTAACAGACTCAGAATTAAACCAAAGTCAGTCTGCAAAGCCTGTGCTTTTTCCACAGTAATATGCTCCTTTCCCAAAAAAAAGACTTTCTTAGTGCTTTTTTATTCGGGGGAAGTGGGGGGTTGTTTGTTTGTTTTTGTTTTGGAACACTAAACATGAGCTTCATATAAGAGCTGAACAAAATTCAGTGTAGCCTTATATGAAAATGTTACCAAACAAAATTGCATTATCTTAGGTAGGTAAATTACCGTAATATGAAAAACAAAATTCTCCTGTCTGCCTTCTTAACACTCCGGCGTTGCCATGTTTGAGTATTATGCATCTAGAAAGGCCAGCCTGAAACCTGGAAAACATATTTTGGGAAGAGGCAGCTCTATAATGATGCATTACGATCTTGTGGTCTAATGTAGTCATTTCCATTTTACCTCCCAGCACCCCAGCCGCTGAGGCTCTGCAAACAAAATCTGACCACCTGCTGCTAAAGCTGCCCAGTGCCCCAAAGCAGTTACATATTTTAATGCCCCTCAGGGTCCCGGGGCTGTAATGTTAGTAAATTTTTTTTTAAAGTGACTGTAAAAATGGCCCCTTTTCCTTCCCCTTAAATCTGTTTATTTCACTGGCAAAAACAGGTTTTACAAATATTTGCAAAACCACTGGAGTTTTAGATGAATTAGCTTTCTTGCCTTAATGTAGCTAATTCCCAGTGACAATAAAGTATGTCTAATAACTACCAGTTAACATCCCTAGACTTTAAAAAATATGTGTGGAAGATTACTACAAATGTCAACATTTCTAAATATTTTACTTTATCCAAAGCCTAAATATTTGTATAATTACAAGTTCATTTTGCAGAGGACCCTTCCTCTCTTTTCCGTGTGATAAAAATCCTTCCATGTCAGGGTCTCAGAATCACTGGCAAAATACTGACCTCGCATAACTTACAGCAGTTTAACCAGAGCTTTTATAGTGGGGAAAATACAAGATGGAAAATTTTCAGCTGAGTTAGTTCCAGTGATTAAAACAAAGTTGTATAAACATCTGCTGCAACGCATATAGATTACTTATTAGCTCTTCATGCTTATTATGTTCTTTGATATCAAAGCAAGGCTTGAGAAATCAGCCAGTAGAGAAACGGCATGATTGGGAGAATTGATGGTGTTTCAAAAAGCACTTCAGAATTATCATTCAAATTCAGCCAGTATTGGAGTTCCCTACTGTATAAGGCAGTTCTGCATGTAGTGAGAAAAAAATAGGTGCATTATTTCTGACAGTGTGCTTTTGGAAGTTACATAATTAATCACATGAAGTTGTTCCTGTGGAAAAGATTATTCTAAACATTTATTGAAAAATAAATATTGTGCTGTCATATTTTACCTCTATAATTACTTTCTGCAAATAGTTCTTTTATTTTAAAATGAAACTAAGGGACATATTTCATACCATATTAGTGGTAATGGAATTTTTCTAATTAAAAAGTCTATGAAATTTCTTCTTTGTGTAATTTCTAGGATTTCTTTACATAACAAAAAAAATACTGTGCACCAAAATATATTTAAAACAGGAAAAAGATATAATGATTTTTTTTAATTCTAAAAATTACAGGCTTAAAATATACACAGTAAGTCAACTAAGATTTTAGAAGCTAATAAACTACTGGAAGACTTTTTTTATTTCTTATTAATTGTATCGTGCAGGTTCTATAGCTCCATTTCACTGTAACATAACTGGGGTGTGGGGAAGTCTTTTGACTGGATTATTGGGGGCAAAATAGTCCTGCATCTAAACTCTCAAAATCCCATTATCTGAGAAAATGGGGTAAAAAAGAAATCAGCAGACTACAGATTTCTCGGGCGGTCTTTTGTCTGAGTCTGAGCCTCTCTGGTGGTCCTGTGGGCACACGGGGGTCTCTGCTGAGCTTATCATTCACTTCTCACGTTCGCACCTGCTCCGCAGCCTCACCGAGAGGGCGCAACTGCTCAAGAACGTCTTTAAGAAGAACCACGTCAATCTGTACCGGTCTGAATCACTGCAACAAAACCTGCTCCGTAAGTCCCTGACCTCTTACTTCTGTAAAAGTTCTACCATTACTTCATGGCATTCATGAGAACAGCACTTTGACTTTAGGGATGTTGAACTATTTAAAATTAGCACCTGAAACCACTTTTGCATCTTTTGCAGCATGTTATATGAATAACAAATGTTTAGAGAGTCCTTTAACCTCAATCCTCTCACATTTAGCAGAGGAGATAGAGCACTGTAACATTTTTGCAGCTTTCATTTAAAGAAAAATATTCCCACATGCCCCTTGCTTCCTTAAATCTTAAAAAGAACCGGTAAAATAAATCTGAAGTCTTAAAAGCTCTCTCTGTATTATCTTTTCTACTTGAATAACTTTGCAATAGCCTTTTCAGCTTTCATGCAGAACAATGAAACATATATTTCCCCCTTTGAAAATATTTATGAACATTTAGAGTTGTAACAAATTACTAGGTATCATGCCCTGTTAACATTTCAAGGATCTAAAAAAGAATATAATATATAAAGCCCACTAGTAAATGTGTTTGTGTTAGTAATATATCTTTTGTTTCATGTTGTTTCCACATACAATTTATTTTCACTTGTATATACTCGTGTTTAATGCTTTTGCTCTTTATACTTCAAGGGGCCTTTCCTCACGATGTGATCCCCTTGGGGGCCATTTCTCGTCCATAGGCCCCCGCCAACCCTGCTGGGGCTTGAGCGAGTTTCTTTGTCAGTTGCCCAAAGCCAGGCAGAGTCTTGTCTGAGGGAAGGAGACTGTTTCCCACCATCCGTAGTTATGGGTGCTTCTCTCTTCGCTTTTATTCCTCCTTCCCTCTCATCTACCTGATCTGTGCAGGCACTCATGTGCCCACTTGGCTAGGCCCCCCCAGCCCCTCCGGTAGCCGGGATGCAAAAACTAGATGGGTTGGCCCTGGGATGCTGAACGGAGAATTGCGAGGGGTTGGGAGTGCCTGCTCGTTCGTCTAGGGAGCAGAACTTGGAGAATCTAAGCCAGTCGTCCATCCCCCTCTTCATTTTGCATGCTCGACTCTGTGTTTTTTCCCAACATTAAAAATGAGTGTCTTCATGGTTCGGAGGGTGGGGGGTGGCGGGGAATGCATGAGTGTGCCAAGTTAGAAAATGAGCACTCAGAACTCAGAGGAGCCGAGATTCCCAGTGACTTCATGATGATCCTTTCTACTTTATCTTTAACTTGCAGACGGGTATGCTTTCTCTCAAGATGAAAATGGAATCGTCTCGCAGTCAGAAGTGATTAGGGCCTATGATACCACAAAGCAGAGACCTGATGAATGGTGATGGGGAGGGGCCGCCGAGCAGGCCCTGCTGCGTCTCTGAGGAGAGCTCCCACGTCTCCACCGGAACCCGCCGACCAGTCCCAGCCTGGTCCATGGAGGCAGAGGGTGGATCTGAGCTCGCGTCCTTGACTGACATTCAGATTCATGTATATTATAGACATAAGCACTGTGCGACTCTACTGTAACACCATCTCTTTCAGATTTTTCAAAGTTTTTGCTAAGCCTTTGTAAACAGAAATTGGAAATGACCTTGTATCTTGCCAGAGTGCTTTCTTAAATGGAGAATAGGTCAGTATTCTTAAGCTGTTACTCTGGGGCTGCAACTGTCAATTTAGTGGATGTACCACAAGGTGACCAACCATTAAAAAAAAAAACTCTAAAATGGGAATAAGTGAACAGGACTCTTGATATCCAGACTTAGATTTCAGAATATGCTGACAAAAAAGAAAACCAGCATTCTTAAGGAACTGACTCAACTTACTGAGAAAAATTCCTAAACAAGACATGAATAAGTGTTTGTGTCAAAAATTATCTTGATAAATGTTTGCCAAAGAAGTTAAATAAATGTATTTTTCATTCAGTAGTCATTTGCCCAGAAATTTGAGAGAAAGTTTACCTCCAATTCTGCTATGAGATCTGCATGCTTGACTTTTCAAATATAAGACTGATTTGCAAACAAAAAAAATGAGTATTTCAAGGCATTTGCTACTAAAATCTGTGATGTTGCACCTTTGGCCTTACAAATGCTTCTCACTTGTTTGTCGTCTTTATGTGTCAAGTTAGAGGACACATGTGGTGATGTGATTCTGTCGTTACGATACTGATTTTTAAAACTGTATGTCTCAGTCATTTCTAATGAGGTTTCATCGTCATTTAGATTTTTCTAAAGATCCAGCTTCTGCTGTAGATTGAGTGATGTCATTTTGTCTTAAAGTTTTCTCTCTTAAGAAAAATATGCTTACCTATTCATGTGGCATTTCTAATGCTCCTGTCTGTTGAGGTGTTTGAAACATCCTGTTGGGTAAATGCATGGGCTTCTGTACTGTGTTTCGATTCTCCCTGTTCGTTCCCACTAGAGATGCCTGCTGTCTTATGTAGCACGCCCTGTGTTATGCTGACCGCCCTCTACTTACGACTGAGAATTACTTCACAGTTCACTTGTCAAGCAGCTGCCAAAATCAGTCACATACTGCTAATTGGAACAAATAAATAGTACATTTTCCCCATTTAAAAAATACCTATTGTATTCAGAAAGCCTATGACTTTACGGTCAAAGAACACTTTTCATCGTGAGTTGGTTCCATTAATATGCTTTAAACTGTATGTTCAGTTTGATTATTTTCTGCATTTTCAAGACATCTAAAAATGCCTGTTTTGCTACCAACAATAAACGGTGAAGGGGCTGTTTTGAAACCACAACCAGTTTTCTACACTATTTTTAAAATAATGCTTTCATTTAGGAAAAAATAAAAAGGAGTACTAGATTTCAGATACACTTCAGAGATTGAAGCAAACTTTTTGCCTTTTATTCAAAAGCCTGTTTGCCTTTAAGTGGACTTACCAGCAAAATGGATAGAAGTTCCTCTTTAAAATAAAGTCAACTAGAACTGAGAGGTGATTTTTTCCAAATCACTCCTTGAGGTTAATAATTTCACATTCTCTTTGCCCTTTTTCTCAATCTAGATTTAAAATGAGGCTATACATCATTTCCTTCTCAGTGTTTTTAGCTATTTGGTTACAAGCACGCCTCCCACATTTTCTACAAATAAGAGAGGTTATAACACACACGTAATTCTAACCTAAAAGGGGCAAGGAGTTGACATACTTCACTTCCCAGACCCTTGCCTTTTGGGGTTCAGATTAAGAGATTGTGAATCAAAACATCTCACAAGACCACAGGTGTAAGCTCATCTTCAGAATTCCAAAGTCACAGACTTGACCTGTCTACCGAGTGGATATTTAGAGTGGCTTTCCTGGGCTTCCCAGTGGTGATGGTTACGGTTAAACCACAAAAACTAAAAAACAAGAATGACCTGCCTCCCTCCAGAGAAAACCTAATGGCAGATACAGACAACAGTTGCTTCCACTTGCCCTCACCTCACCAGGGACATTTTTCTCCAAAACTTCAATAGCAAAATAGGATGACTGTAATACAACTGCATTTTATGACTTAAGAAAACTAAAAGTTTTATTTTATCTTGAAACATGGATTGTTTCTATGGAGCTCATCAACGTGAGTGGAATGTTCATGGTTAATAATGTATTGAATCAGGATTGGAAATATGACTAATTTATGGGGGGGTTTTTTGCCCCGTGGCTCTCTACTTGAATGATCAATATTAAGTCAATTTCTTCACTTCTTTGGTGGGAGTGGGGGATGGGCATCAGGGAGTGATCGCCGTGGCAGAACTTAAAGATTGCAAGGCAGTGACTTGATGGTGTTAAATTAGAGAAAACCCTCTGATTTTTCAACCTTCCCAAGGAGAAAAAAATGAAACAGTTTTACCAGGATTCCAATAAACAGTGAAGTGACTTTCCACAAGTATTTTCTGAAATAAAGGACATGTACTCTTCAATTAATGGTATTGCTAACACCACTGCTTTACAATGTTTACAATTCAGAAAATACCACTTACAGCAGAAAATCCTCATTTGTTTTGCATGGAAAAGCTGGGAGTCGCTTCATTAATGTTGAATAGGACACAGTGACATTGTGCCTGAACTTTCTAAATGTTTTATATAACATATGAAAATATATTGGTGTTTCACACCCAGAAAGATGCTATATGGTAGAAATTGTTAGCAGGAAAATGGTATTTCTCAGGAATGTAGTAAATTTGAAATGGTGTATGTGCTGCCCACCCTCCAACGCCCCGCTCTGTCTGATGTAAGCCCGCCTCAGCAGTGTTGCAAAGCTAATGGAAGACTTCTAATCAAGTCAGGTGAATGTGTATTCAGCTCCACAATATCAGCCATTTACATAAATTGTATGGTCATTAAATGGAATCAATGATTCCTCTAAATTTCCAGAGGGGAAAAATGAATTCAAGAAATCAGCATTTATTCTGATTGTTACATTTTATGTTTTAATTTTGCAATTCAGCCTTCTAAATGTCCAAGATGCGTGTCACATGATAGTGGGCGGAGCATTTTGCACGCTGTCCCTCACCTGTAGTCTGTCATTTCCGACGTTCTTTCAGGAAAGGAATGGTAGTCGGAAAGTCATAGATTGTATGTTTATAGTTTTCAAATTATCTATAACAATGTCAGTATTACGAAACCTGAATAATCATTAGTGTTTATTTTTGTGCAGATGACCTTTGACAGTTCCCAGTTTTAAAGCATATTATCAAATAAGTCTATACTCTCATAATCATCATCTACAGAATTTACTGAGAAAAGGCCCACCCCATTCAGTCATACAGGCCAAGCCTGTGAATCCTTTCTATCAATTATTCAATGTAACACCATGCGGTCTGTTACCTAAGTAATGCTTTTGAATGATGACTATGTCTATAATGCCTCTTAAAGAGACCATAGTCTGATTGTTCTCACATTAAAATGACTGCAGTCACTTGTGAAACTTAGTTATACTTTGCTGCATTTTAATTAACCTTCAACAGATATTAAAGTGGAATGTAAGTTAAATGTTGAAGGAAAGGAAATAAATGTTTTCCATTTTCCATCTCGATTTATTTTCTGTAGGAGAGCAACTGTGTTTTTGATAGGCTTGTGGTTTGCATGAATTCATATTTAAAGTGGTCCAGGCCAATGCATGGCTATTGCTGTAAATCTTGATGTTTATTTTGCCTTTTAAAATTCTATCATGGCTTACCTGGAATTTAATATTCAGTGGACAAATTAACTGGTCCTCTGCACAACTTTTGTTTAATAAGTAAATTATTTTACAAACAAATTTGAACAAATTTAATTGAAACTTTTGTTTAGCTTACCTCTGAGAATTTTTCTTAATAAAACTCACAGAACTTCTCAGCAAATAAATCTCCCTTAAGTAGGAAAAAAGCTAGAGTTCATACTTGCTTACTTTGAATTAACAGCAACTTTCCCTAGGTAAATCTCCTCTTGCAAAGATGTGAGTGGAATATTAAAGAAGTAAATATTTCTACATCTCATGGTTCTAGAATAGAAGCCATAAATGCAGTAAATACTGTTTGTTGTTTGTTTTACTACTTGAAACTTCATTTTTCACATTTTCAAGTTTATTAGGTTATTTTAAAAAAAGCAGCCTTGGAAGGCAGCTATTGTACTATGGGAAACTGCAGTTTGCATTCAAGATAAAATAGTGTTTTCAGCTCCATGAAAAACCATTCCGCTGAAACTGCTGTAGAATCGTGAAGCTGCATGAGTGGAGAGTGCTGAGTCTGTGACTGTAGTAGTTCTCTCAGGTCTGTTCATCTCGATGTTCAATGCACTGTGTTTTGTAAATAGTTATTAAAGTTGAGTAATATCCAACTCGGTGCGGCGTTCTGTGTCCTTGGCCTTCTGTGAATGTGCATGTTTTAAACTGCAAATTTTAAACATTTTGTCCTCTAATTGTTATTTAAAATGAAATAAACTTTACCATTACATAAAGAAAATTGTTAGTTTTAATTGCTAGTTTTAGAAACTGTATTGTTTATAAAACTTCCAATCCATGGAACTATACTATATAACCTGAGAAGGTATATCTATTTAATGGCATTATTAACATATTTTGTTTATAATCCCAGTGATATATAAAATAACCCCTCATTTTTACTCAGCTAAATCAAGCATGAAGTGGAATTATTGACTCTAGTATAGCAAGAAGGATAATTTTTTAAAGTATATTTTATTGATTATGCTATTACAGTTGTCCCATTTTTTCTCCCCTTTATCCCCCTCCACCCTGCACCCCCCTCCCTCCTTCCCTTTCTCCTTCCTTCCTTCCTTCCAGTATTCCTCGCCCTTAGTTCATGTCTATGGGTCATAGATGTAAGTTCTTTGACTTATCCATTTCCAAAACTATTCCTAACCTCCCCGTGTCTATTTTGTACCTACCATTTATGTTTCTTTTCTATATATATATATATATATATATATATATATATATATATATATATATATATATATATCCAGTCTTCTGCCTGAGGCTGGAACAGGCATTCTTTTTTTTTTTAAGATTTTATTTATTTATTTTTAGAGAGGGAAGGGAGGGAGAGAGAGAGAGAAACATCAATGTGCGGTTGCTGGGGGTCATGGCCTGCAACCCAGGCATGTACCCTGGCTGGGAATCAAACCTGCAACACTTGGTTCGCAGCCCGTGCTCAATCCACTGAGCTATGCCAGCCAGGGCTCCATTTATGTTTCTTATTCCCTGTACCTTTTCCCCCTCCTTCCCCTCCCCACTGATAACCCTCCATATGATCTCCATTTCTGTGATTCTATTCCTGTTCTAGTTGTTTGCTTAGTTTGTTTTTGTTTTTATATTTTTTATAATTAACTACTAAAAAGGAATAATTTAAATGAAATTATTATGTTTGATTCTTTGGTCAGAGAAGCCTTCCAGGATTGTCCCCCTTTGATATTTAAATCAGCCCACAGTTCAACAGCTAACTCATGGTGCCATCTTTCAAGTAGGGTAAATTTCTTAGGGTATCTAAACCCACCAAATTCTTTTAAGTTTATGAGAACATGGTCAATTTTAGCCATTAATAATTGAGTGAAGTAACCAGGAAAATAATATAATAGCCATGTGATATGGAAGTACAGGCAACATCGGAAATGAGGACAATAGCTCTATCAAAAACGAACATTGTAGCCCTGGCTGGCGTAGCTCAGTGGATTGAGCACAGGCTGCGAACGAAAGTGTCACAGGTTCGATTCCCAGTCAGGGTACATGCCTGGGTTGCAGGCCATGACCCCCAGCAACTGCACATTGATGTTTCTCTCTATCTATCTCCCTCCCTTCCCTCTCTAAAAATAAATAAAATCTTAAAAAAAAAAACGAGCACTGTTGAATAAGAGGTGACAAAAGCTGTAGTCAGGTAACCTTCTGGATGGAGCAGGATCAGTTCGCAGAGAGGCACTGAGGAAGCCGTCTGAGGAGCCCCTGGTTTTATCAGAGGGAGGCAGTGTGTGCTCAGCTGTCCGAGACCCTGTCCTTCCCCGCAGTCTTCCCAGGGACAGCGACTGGGTGAGGGCACCCCAAGGAACACCACAGCAAAACAGTGTCCCCACAGAAAAGTTCCCTGTGAATCATGTCCGGTGATTCTCACATTCAACTTTATTGCCCTCCAAATAAGCACTGTTTATACTGACCCTGTCATGTAAGATGCCTTCTAGTATAAGGAAAGAGCAACCTTAAAACACATTCCCATGCATTCAATACGTAAGCCCCATGTTAAAGCATTTGTACACTAATGGGATTTCTAACCTGGAGCTTCTGTTTCAGCAACACAGAGCCGCTCATTTTCACAAAGAAGAAAGATCTTCCTAACCTGGGTAATTTCACTAGTAAGCTACTAAAAATTGTTGGAAAATATCAAGCATTTTACCATTCAGGTTTGTTAGAATTATTTCATTTATCGGGGTGAGATTGGTGACTAAAACCATATAGGTTTCAACTCTACAGTTCTGTAACGTGGTCTGCATACCACATTGTGTGCTCACCACCCAAAGTCAAGTCTCTTTCTGCCACCACTTATGGCCCTTTACCCTCTTCCACCTCTCCCTCCACCTTTTCCTCTGGTTGTCACCATACTGTTGTCTGTGTCTATAAGGGTGGGGTTTTTTTGCTTAATCATTGCACCTTTTCCCCTAGCCCCCCAACCCCCCTCCCCTCTGACAGCTGTCTGTCCTGTGTATCTATGATTCTGTTTCTATTTTGTTAGTTTATTTTGCTCATCAGATTCCACAGATAAGTAAGATCATATGGTACTTGTTTTTCTCTGACAGGCTTATTTCACTTAGTATAATATTCTCCAGGTCCATCCATGATGTCACAAAAGTTAACATTTTCTTTTTCACAGCCAAGTAGTATTCCACTGTGTAAATGTACCACAGCTTTTTTTATCCACTCATCCACTGATGGGAACTTTGGCTGCTTTCAGATTGGCTATTGTAAATAACACTGCTATGAACATAGGATATATTCTTTAAATCCATTTGAGTTTATTCTTGTGTGTGGATTAAGGAGGTGATCTAGTTTCTTTTCTTTCTTTTTTTTTGCATGTACCTATTCAGTTTTCCTACACCGTTTATTGAATAGACTTTCTACTCTGTTGTATGCCTTGCCTCCTCTGTCAAATATTAATTAACCATAAGGGTGTGAGTGTCTTAATAGGAATTGTGTTGAATCTATAGATTGCTTTGGGTAGTATGGGCATTTTAATGATGTTAATTCTTCCTGCCCATGAACACTTATTTGTATCTTCCTCAATTTCTTTCTTTAGTATCACATAAACTTTTCAAGTAAATGTTACCTTCTTGGTGAAATTTATTCCTAGTTATGTACCTTATTTGTGTGTGTGTGTGACACTATAAGTGGGATTGTTTTCTTAGTTCCTCTTCTTGATAGTTTATTATTGGTGTATAAAATGCCACCAATTTCTGAATATTCTGTATACTGCTACTTTACTGACTTTGATCAGTTCTAATCATGTTTTGGTGGAGCCTTTAGAGTTTTCTACGTAGTATCATGTCATCTGCAAATAATGACAGTTTTACTTCTTTCCTCCCAATTCAGATGCCTTTTATTTCTTTTTTTTTTTTTTGTCTGATTGCTGTGGCTAGAACTTCCAGTACTATTTGAATAAGATGGTAAAGCAGACATCCCTGTCTTGTTCCTGATTTTAAGGGGAATGCTTTTAGTTTTTTCCCACTGAGCATGATGTTGGCTGTGGTACAGTTAGTTTTTATTTCAAGTTCAAACTATGTAACCAGAAATTCAAATAAGAATTATGTGTCAGAATAATTTCATGAATAACTAATATTTAATTGCAGCTTTAAAATGGCCATGTACATATAAAAATATGTTAACTGGTTATTCCTTAATAGTTTAATATGCCTGTAAATTCTTAATTTTCCTAAACACACACTAAGTAAACCTTTTACCTAGGCTATGCAAAGATAAACTGGCCCACTGAAATTTATCACATGCCTAATTGTGATTGTGTATGTTTTCAGGAACCTCTTTGGTTGTCTCCTTTCAGGCAGGAAGTGTCCTTTAGATTTAAGTCAATCTGGCAAATTCTCCACGAGAAGAAACTAATAATAACATCAGTGAAGAGTAGAGAAGTGGGGAAAATAAGAGGGAACTGTCCACCCATTTGAAACAAATTGACTATATTAAATATGCTTTTCTATGCGGGTGATAAACTAATTCACAGGCCATGTGTAACCAGCAGGTGGACGGTGTGCTCCGTCCCAGGCAATGGTAGTAAACTCGCCAGGTATTAGAGAAGGCCGTAGGTTATCCTGGGCTAGCTCTGTCAAACTGCCTGACCATTTTCTCTGTTCCCCCGCACTCCCCTCCACAGTTACGTCCACCCTCCCACAGTACTTAACCTTTCATTTTTATCTTAGGGTATGTCATCTGCTTTCTATTACTTACCGTTAACTTATGACACCGCTCCCTCCCCGCTAGGATGCAAGTGATTTGAGACAGGGACTCTAACCTCCTATTTCTCATGACAGCCCTACAATAAGGTGCCATTAATATTTCCATTTTACAAATGAGAAGAAAAAAACAGTGAAGTTAAGGAAGTGGCCAAAAGTCACGCAGCTTATAAGCAACAGGCAGAAAGCTAACCCAGACCCCATGACTAGAAAATCCGTGCTGACTTGCCTTCTGGACTCAAGTTTCTCGTGTGTGACAGGAGAGATGTTTGCCATGTAGTATTTCTATAGTTCTGCTTGTGCTTTGTATCATCCTAGGTTCTCGTGATGTAGCACAAACTCCACTGACCATTACAGTCCCCTCTATAGGATGTGTTCCCCCACACATTGATTCCCCCAGTCATTGTCCCCCCCGATAGATTTTCTGAAAAATAGGCTAGATATTTTTTCCTGAGAAAATTGGGCCGTCTGGGTAGGTGTCATAAAGAATGTAGAGTGTCAAAGCAGACTTTCTGTGTTTAAATGTTGGCTCTGCTCTTTTTTTTTTAATTTTTATTTATTGATTTGAGAGAGAGGAAAGGAGAGAAAAGAGAAACATCGATTGTTGTTCCAC
Source organism: Phyllostomus hastatus (assembly GCF_019186645.2). Taxonomy (NCBI): domain Eukaryota; kingdom Metazoa; phylum Chordata; class Mammalia; order Chiroptera; family Phyllostomidae; genus Phyllostomus; species Phyllostomus hastatus. The sequence goes on along the minus strand of NW_025333709.1, from coordinate 26,030,544 downwards.
TTCTTCACGCAATCGTTGGTTGATTCTTGTATGTGCCCTGACGGATCAAACCTCCTGCGACCTTGGCGTATCAGAAGAACGCTCTCACCAACTGAGCTGCCCGGCCAGTAGTTGCTCTGCTATTACCTAGCCATGGGCACTTTCTGCTTTGATTTCTTCATCAACAAAACAGGCATGATCATAGTCCCGACGTCAGGGTTGGGAAGACTAAGTGATATAATTCCTAAAGCACTCGAGACACAGGTGGTGCTTGATAAATGCTGCCACTTATTTGAATAACTGCCTTTCAAAATATAGAACTGTTTTTCAAAATGATCATGGTTTTAGGGTGTTGGAACTCAAATGCTTTGTGAAGGTAACGAAGCATTAACCGGACAAGTCTCTGTACTCTGGCAGTGTGGCAGGGTGTGGTGAGCGACTCCTTGGAAATTTCAAGTGATTTAATGTGACCTTGGATGTCTAGTCTTTCTAAAATGAAGACGTAGTCAAATCACTCTGTCTCATCAAATTCTTCAAGACGCCCCTTTGCTTTAGGTATATGTGTAGCCACCATGGTGTTCAAGATCTCTGATCTGATCCTGCGTGTCTCTCCACTCTCTCTTTGAATTCTTTGTCTAGTTTCCAGAATGTTCCCTGCTCCTTCACCCTTGTGGATGCTTTTCTGCCTTTCTGTGAACTCTGTGCTTTGCCTAAGCCGCTCGTCCCCTCACTTGCAGCCCTCCTCTGTCCCTCCCGCCATCCAGTCGTCTTCACTAAACTCCCATTCATCTCTCGGGGCTCAGGCCCAGCCTCGCCCTCTCCAGAGGGGCTAGGGGGCCCTTTGTCTGTGCTGCCAGCACACTCTGTGTGCACTTGCCCTGTCATTGCCATTACCATCAGGAAGTCTAAGTGTTGATTTATGAGTTCATCTTCCACTACGTGACCGTGAGCTCCTGGAGAGTGGGGAAGATAGCGCACTTCTTTTATGAAGCACGCACACCATCACACATATTTGCTGCCATGCCTGTGTCCAAGGAAAAAGTGGGTCCTTGAATCAGAACTGCACGCCATTTATCTTGGTCCTCCCACCCCCGAGCTCGGTGCCTGACCCAGCAGTGGTGTCCAACACACGCTTGTTGAATGATCTGCAAATCTGCCACAGGCTGGCCTTTTTGCCCTGGAATTGTGAATAATGATATTATCAGCTATCTAGCTTCCAGAGAGGAGCTCAAAGGCATGTACTATATGTCGACAAGTACGTGGGGATATGATTTGATTAATGAAGTACACAATGTCTCCTTCATTTTGAGCAGTTTACAGCCAGTGACCTGGGTTGAGGGGAGCATGCTGCTAAGGCAGGGAAGGTCGCAGACAGGACCTTCCAGAGTTCTTCCACATTATTCTGCCTAATCGATTCACACTGCTTCCCACAGGAATGGCAAATAAAGTTTCAGCTACTAGAGAAACCTGACAGCCCAGGTGGTTCTCAGTGGGGGCAGTTCTGCCCTCTAGAGGACATTGTGAAACCGTGTGGGTGCACCTCCGGCCTCCGAGTACGTGGGACAGGTGTGCTGGGGCGTTCACTGAAGAGAGAGCCCACAACACGTGGGACAGTACGCACATCAAAAGACTTGATGTCCATTGGCATGACTTGGGAACGTCCCACCATTCCTTTCGGCGGAAAAACCTAATCCCATTTTCCCTTGAGAGTAATATAAGCACCACCTTAATATACACTGAATTTTCCAGATATAAAACTACTGTGCAAATGAAAGGAAGATAGAACTTTGCTTTATTCACAACAATCACATTAACAGCAGCCGCACAACTATGGTGTTGGAGCTGCCAGGCTGGCAACCTTGCTTCCGTCTGGATTTGGGATTGTCACGTGTCAGTGATTCTGTGTGAGCGGTTTGCATCTGAATCCTTTGTTTAGTCTGACCGAGCCATTATATTTTGAAATTAATTACTTTCCCTTTCTTTCTCCTTCCTATTTACCATGAGGGCATTGTATTGATTTTTTAAATTATATGTGTAGCTCTGGCTGGTATGGCTCAGCTGGTTAGGCCTCATCCCACAAACGAAAAGGTCGAAAGTTCAATTCCAGGTCAGGGCACATGCCCGGGTCACAGGTTCAGTCAGGGCACATACAGAAGGCAACCAATCAGTGTTTCTCTCTCACATCGATGTGTCTCTCCCTCTCTCCCCTCTCCCCCGTCTCTAAAATCAAAAATAAAACAAAATGGTTAAAAAACCAGCCTGATGACATATGAACATGTTCCAGAGCATCTCTCAAATGGTTCTCCTTTGCCTCTCAGCCTGTTCTGTTTCCTCTCTTTTTCCCTCACTCCCCTCCTCCCTTCCTTCTTTCCTTTCCTTCTTCCTTTCTTCCTCTTGTTCCTTAATTATGGAAGGGACTAATGTGGGCTAATTTGGGATACTGGAAGTCAGGCCACTTTGAGATGCGGAGGAAGCAGGAGACTGGACGTCAGAGCTCCTTGGCCCTGGCCGGGCACAGGCCCAATATCTCCACACTTGTTTCAGAGAGGCGGGCTCAGACGACTCTCTTAGGTCAGAATGTTGCCTCTAACCAGCTGTATTTGAAAAGAGCTGCTAAGAGTGACCTATGATAGCATGAATTCAGATAAACCTGGGTTCCAAGCAACACCTGCAGGGGCCAGGTATGTGACAAAACCGAGGGAGATGGGCCAGGCGGGGAAGACCAGGCAGGAGGCTGGTGAATATCAGGTTCGGTTCAAAAAGGGCTGGCGTGACCCCATGGCAGTACGGGACCCCTAGCACCACATCTTCTAGGGTCAGGAGAAACCAGAAATCCAGATTCTCACGAGAAATAGACCAACCTAGCTGAGGTTTCAAGCAGCCCACAGACCGGCACTCTAGAAAAATTCACTTCCTTTGCTGCTTTCAGGAGCCCCAGTGCAGGAACTAGCTTTTTAATGTACTTCAGAATCAGTGTAAGATCTTTTTTCTTTGCATTTCAAATATGAAGTGTTAAGTAAAGATGTTTCCTTTTATCAAATAGCAAAGACCACTGTTAAGGAGATAAAATGAGGCGCTTTGATCTAAAATTTCAAACGGGTTTCATGAAAACAAAGTATTTTTATTTATTCTCACCCAGCAGGATATATGCCCAAATATGTAGTCATCAGACATGGAATTCAGTGGCATTTGTGATACGCAGTATTAGATGATTGTAACCAGTAGCTGGACTTTGGACTCCACAGTTATTATTAATATAAAAAAATACAGTGTGACTACTAAATAATTAGTACCATCCATGGGGTAAATCCATTAAATTACACATCTTTACATTTGTACATAACTCATTTTACATGTAAATGCTTTAAGACCCAACTGTCCAACTTTCATTTAAACATGAAATATTGCTGAACAAAAAGTCTGCCATAAATATCCCCTCAGGTGGTAGGGAAATGCCTTGATATACGCTCTGTGCTACAATGAGCATCTGAGTAAATATTTTAACACTTTAAACTCCTCCTGTGGTTACTGAGATCTTGCATTCTGAAAAAGCTCTCATATTTTAAACAAAATGTAGTTATTAACTTAAACAGTAACTGTTTCTTATATGCTAACATTATTCCTGGTTAGGTTTTGCTTCCAAAGTCACAAATAGGTTGTTCATGGTCCACTCCATCTACTTGGTAGTTAATTCTTTTAAGTGAACCTTCAGTAATTACAATCAGGTATTTTCCTTTGCTTATATAAGTATATATTTGTATTATAACTCACTGAACAACTTCTAATGAAAAAAAAAAAACTGTGTAGACCTTTTCTAAACAGTATAGCTGAGTTGTCCAATAAAAATCTTCAGCCTGTTTGCAACTTTAGAGTTGAACTGCTGTATATTTTGAATAAAAGTAGCATACATTGAAATGTAATGGTCACCATGTTTTCAAAGCAAGAAAGCGATTATCTAACCCAGTCACTCTGTGATTGGAGCCAGGAAACTTAAAGACTAGAAGGTGTCGCATTTTCTTAGCACTCTCTCCATGCCATTGCTGGGTTCAAGAGATTTTCCTCAGAAACACTTGTGGCAATGGCAGCGGCATCCATCCACCTGTCTGCCATGGTACTACATGGTGGCTTTATGGCCGTGGCCTGTCAACTGGAACTGAAGTCTGGACAGGTCTTCCCAGGCAGTGGGGGCTCCTGCTGGAGCGGGTAAGCAAAGTATTGGGGGGACACCAGAAAACCCGACGGCTGGGTCAGGTGGATGGGGTGGCCTGTGGTATACGGTGGAGGCGGGGAGGGCACCAGGCAGCCTGGCTCTGCCCTGGCAAAGGAGAACCTTCGGATGGAGCCCCCTGTGGAGCTGGAGCTGGTCGCCGTGCTGGACTGCCTGGAAGGTGCTCTGAGGTTCGTAGAGGTCAAGATCATGGGCAGGGTCTCTGTCTGATAGCTGCGGAGTGAGAAGCGGATTGGCTGCTGGGAGGGCTCCTTGGGTCTCAAGCAGGTGCAGCAATAAATTGCCACTAAAGAGCCCAGGATGATGAAGGCAATGAAGATGGAGCCGACAATCAGGAAGGGAACGTAGACAGGCTCTAAAAGGCAAAAACAGACAGACAGATGCTGGGACAGGGGTCTCCCAAGCTCCAGGCAGCTTAGGGGTGGGAGGTGAGTGGCTCCATACAACCACTAGTCAGCCGGGCTTCTCAGACCTCGTTACTGGTAACTTCTAGGGTGCAAACTGGGATAGCAGAATATTCACTCCTAGCAGGGAGGAAGGAAACTGATACTGTAGCCTCTGTTAGCAATTAGCCATCATATTGCACATCTGGAAGTCAGAAGGAACAGACTCTATCCTATTCATACACTGAGGAGAGGAAATAGTGAGTTTTCCTTGGTTACTAGAACTCTGGCTTTAAATCCGGGTTTTAGGAGTTTTATCACGGTGGGGCATTTAGGGCTTTGACCCATATCTGAGGCGGAAAATCCATCTCCCATCCCTGAATCTCCAATCTAAGCAAAGAGAACTAGGCCTGTTAAATGAGACCCTCGGGAGTTTATCAGACTGTGGAAAGAACAGCGTAAAGAAATCCATAGTGGGCCCCAATTAACTGTGTCTCCTGTCGCATCCCAAGTGTCATCTCTGCATGTTTCCAAAAACAATCTGGGATGCCTACTCCAGCTGCCACACATCTGCCTCTCCTCCAGCCGCACCCAAACTCTAGGAAGGTCAGGCTGAACCTTAGATCATGCTGCGACTCTCGGCGTTGGTGGCCCGGACTTTGTGGGACAGCACCCCTCAGACAGAGCAAACCCCAACTTCCTTGTCCTTCTACAAGGCACACATAAAATTCCCCACCCCGGCGGCTCCCCCTGGGCAGCTCTCCAGGTGTCTTCCCTGCTGGTTGAGCCACACTCACAGGTAACCTGCAGCTCAGAGGTAGAAGACAGAAAACCTGCACTGACTAGGCCCTGCCTATGCCTGGCTCTTTTGTATTTGTCTTCTGATTCAAGTTCATGGAGACCCTCACAGGTGGGCATGATAAGCTCTGTTTTCCAGATGTAGAAATATATCAGACAGTTTCTGGCATTCCCAAAGACAGTGAATGACACGTAACTATCAACCTGCAAGTGCTGTGGGCTCCCAGGTGTAAGTTCTTCAGTGGACCACCCATTCCCCCACGTTAGTAGCACCCTGTGGAAGGCAGGGCAGAAACAACCCACAACCATTTCTTGAGCCCTGTGCCAGGCATGCCTACCCCCTCAGGCAAACCACAAGCTACCTCTGAGAGGAATATGCCCATTTTAGAGTTGAGCAGAGGTCCAGAGCACAGCTGCCCAAGGTTACACAGCTGGCAAGCGTCAGAGCCACAGTCCACATGAATTTGCCAGACCCCAGCCTCAGTGAGTATGGGGGCTGAACCCTCTGAGCAGAGTGAGGGGGTCCGGGAAGGAGTCCCCGCTGTACACTGGCCACTTACACTAACTCTGTAGAGAGCAACCGGGTCCCCCATGGTGAGAAGAGTCTCTTTCTAACAGGCCACAACTGCCTAGACTTTTCTCCCTTCCACTGATCATCTCCCCTCCAGTAGCCACTTCCCAAACGCTTTGGAGGTCAGATTGGGTATTCTGACCTCCGAAGTTAAATTTGTTGCCAATCTGTCCAAGTTCTAAGGAAGACCCAGGCTCCCCTTTCCTGTGGGTTATCCGTGTCTTCACGGGGGCCGCGGGGGCGGGTGAGGATGAGCTCCAGCACCATGGATTCCCTCTGCAGCCTCTCCTAGCCTTGCCGGGACCTTCTCTTGCTTCAGACCTCCGTGCTGGAGTTACAGCTCTCAGCGGCTCCTCCGATTTCCAGGCCGTAAAACCGTCACCTCGGGCTCTAATGGGTTTTCCCTGATGTTCTGACTCAGGTGGAAAGCTTTTTTTTTTTTTTTTTTTTTTTAAATCGTGTAAAGTTCCTCTGCTGGGGTCATGATTTATTCCGCTCTGAAGTGAGCGGAAATTTGACCCCTGTTTTCCGACGTGAGAATAGGAGGCGGGGAAGCCCCTGCGACCCCGGTTTCTAAATCTCCACCTCGAAGACCTGGGCATTTCTGAAAGGCGTGACAATAGGGGGTGGGCCAGAGAGGGTAATTCGATGCAGGCAAGTGAAAGGAAGTCGGAGGAATGGAGTAGCAGGTTTGGAAACGCTACCAAAAGACCAGAAAAGGGGGGGAAAGTGGCTTAAGTTCGTTAGCCCTGCGGGGCTCAGATAAGCGCACCCCAAGCGCCGCGTTTCCTGCGCCGCCGGCACGTCTCGGAGCTCCCGGAGTGACCAGGGCACTCAACGCAGGGCCCTGGCCGCCCCGAAAAGCCAAGTCCAGCCAGGTGCTGCCCCCACAGCCCTTGTCTGCAGCCTTCCGAGCGCCCGGCGACCCAGCTGTCCTCCCCAGAGTCACCCTGTACAAGCCTCGTGGTCCTCGCTGTCCCCTGAAACTTTCCCTGGGGCTGACCTGCGGAAACTGCGAGTGGCGGGAATCGGGACTGCAAAGGAATAGGCTCCCTGATCTGAAACAAGACCACCCACTCCTTCCTGATTCCCACCCCCCACCTCGTTGTGCCCACTTTTCAAAGACCCAAGAAGGCCTGGGCGCCCGCTAGCGCGCTCACCCGCCTGCGCACACAGCAACCAGAGCTGCAGGGCGGGGGTGCCAGCCCGGGGGTCCTCACTTACGCGCGGTGATGCCTGGGTGCTCCAACTCGCCGCGGTCGTTGGTGCAGCCGCCCTGCTCCAGCCTGGCGTCCGCCGCGGCGCAACAGTAGCGCAGCGCGCAGGAGCCGCAGCAGATAGTGGCGTCCAGCGTATCAAAGTCCTCCGGACACTGGAAGCCCTCGTGGTAGTTGCCCTGCACGTCTACCCAACCGTGGCAATACTCTCCGGACTGCTGGGCGCCCGCCGGGCTCCAGCGCAGCCAGCCCAGAAGGAGGTAGAGCGCCAGCAGCGGCCCCATGGCTGCGGGCGCGGTGGGCGGCCGGGATGGGGACGCAGCTGGAGAGCCAAGGGCTGCTGAGCCGAGGCTCTGCGTGCACAGCGGTTCCGCCTCCCCCGGGGTGCGGCGTGGGCAGCTGCCTCGATGGCTGAAGCCACTCCCGCGTGGGTTAACAGGGGCCAGGAAGGCAGCAGGGACTGAGCTGCGGGGTCCGCAGTCCAGGGGTCGGCATGGCGCGTGGGGGCCAGAGGGCTAGGGCCCGGGGGAGGCGCCTGCAGAAGGTGCTGCTGGGGCTGCTGCTGCTGTCCTTTGCCCGGCTCATAATGCTCCCAGCGCAAGGGGAGCGCCGAACCCTTGACCACCTCCCTCTCCACTCCTCAAGGGAGCCATCGCGCCCGGGGCTGACAACTCCGGGGCCGCACAGTGCCCGGACTTGGGGCTGTCACCGGGTCCCAAACAGAGCCCGAAGGCAGGAGAATTTGAGATCCCCACGTGCTGGTCCCGGGACCAGCAGCCCCTCAGTGCCCGCCCCTGTCTGTCAAGAACGCGGGAGTCAGCCTGACTGCGGACGAGTACAAACGGCCTCCCGCTAGCTGACAGCTCTGCCTGCAAGGCGTCCTTTAAAAAGGAAGAGGGCGGGGGAGACAGCGAGGGTGAAGAAAGAGTCCGCCCTCCTGGGTCGCGTTGCTGGAGCTAATCGCCGCGGGTACCGCGTGAGCCCCAGGCCTTTTGCGCTTTTTGGCTTGCGCGCTATCCTCCGCCTTCCGCAGGCCACCCCCGCCCACCGCGTTCCCCGACGACTCGACCCTAAACCTGAGGACTCCAGACCCTGCCCCACACACCCCAACTTCTCGCACAGCTTGGAAAACTCCGCAGAATGAAGGAGAGGGCTACCGGGTTTCCGCGTCTATCCACGCGCTTTGGCGCACGGGTGGAAACCCAGGGTTTGCTTTTTATGGGTGTAATAAAAAACGATCTCGGTGGCTGAGGTTTGTCGACTCTTCTGTTGCCTGTTGCACGGTTCTGGACTCATTACTGGGACACCTGTTCTAAGGATTCTGGACAGATAACATCATTTTTAGATGCTGTGAACATGTGCACTGAGTTTTTCACCCACGTTTCCACTTTTTTTTTATTCTAGGCGAGTTGGCACATTTTCACAAATATACACACACAAGCACTCTTTTCCCCATCCCCTGATCTGCGCGCCGCGGGGGGTCGGGGGGGAGAATCGCGGGTCACACCACCCTGCCGAGGGCAGCTCCAGCAGCCTCAAAGAGCACGAGTTCTCTCTGTTCACGCTCTCAAAGGAAATCAAAGAACAAAATTAATGATCATTGAGCAGATCTGAACTTCTGTTCGGGCAAAGAAACGCATTTATTTAAATGATGCGTCCCTGGTGTGCTATTTTCAGGGGCACCGCTCCTTTAGAGGCGTAAGTGCCTTGTGAAACGGGCGTTACTTGAAACCTGGGCTCAGCTCAAGAATGTACTTTTACTACATCCCGAACTTCCTCTCATCGGGCACCGGTGTGAGTGAATGTGTTCCGCGTATCTCCGTCTGTGTGTTACACAGGCCGAATGCCCCTGTCCCCGATTTAGAGGTTGGCCAGTTGAGTGAAACGGAAGAGTCCACGTTTGCTGTGCCCAAAAATAAAAACGCGCAGTCACAAGCATGTACCACGTTTGCAGCTTCCGCAGCTCCCGGTGGTTTGAGAAACAAATTCTGAGGGAAATGGATTTCTGATTTTAAAAACCTCAGTTAAAGTATATTCCAGGTGAAGGATGACTTCTGATTTCTGATTTTAAACACTGGGATTAGCATTTAGCCATGCGAATGCAAAACTCAGGCCCCACGTTCGAGACGTGCAGGAGGACTGTGCGAGTCCGTGCTTGCCTGTCCTGCTCTCTTAGCTGTTCTCCGGACAGCAACAAGCTGTAAAGTAAAACCCAATTAAGTTCAGGCTTTCATCCACAAACAATGGGACACTTTTTCTTGACTTAAAATTTAAGCATATGGAAATTGTTTTTGCAGAAATTGCTTAGACGCTGTGTTTTTATTTACAAGAAAAGAGTTTTGCCAGACGTGGAGGGCTTTTTTAAAGTTGCTCTTTAGGAGGGTTGTTTGGATTATATATATCCTGAGCAATTAAGAGGGAAAGTCATTTAGAACCACAGCAAAGGTGAGACATAGCGATTATAATAAGATGATAAAACTACAAAGACATGTTTACGGCTAATAACTTTCCCAGAACCACACCTCTTAATATTATTTTTTGTTAAATTGAGAGGAATTCCATTACATCACAACTGCATAAAGTTCTGAAGCAGCAACCCTCGCTAGTCCCCCAAGGGTCAAGTTTCTCATTATCCAGCTGTTCTTTGATAGCACTAATATTTTAAGGAGTGATTTGTTGGCACTCACCTCCCATTAATTACCTTCTCCATGCCACAGTGGGATTCTTTTCCTTAGGACACCAGCTATAATTAATTCCCTCATTCAAAGCCTCTGTCTCTTTGACTTATTTAGAGGGTATTTAACTCAAATTTAGTTGGATATTTACAAATGGAAAATAACCAGACCTTCAAATGACTGGATGCCTGGTGGATCAGATGTGCTCCATGCTTCCTTGTCCAGGCCCTGATCCCAAGTGCCTTTCACCTATTGTGTCAGTTCAGGGGCCTGCGAAGGGGAAGTGTGTTTGGTTCCTTCACCCAGAATATCTTCTCAAATTCTACAAATTTTGACAAATTTTAACTGCAAAAGGGATGTTTTCAGAATGCTCTTTGAGCACAGTAAGAGAATATATACTTCCTTTTTTAGGTTTATAAATACTCAAAGTGTCTGTTATTCTGTTACTACTTTAGTAGTAAGAAAAGATGAGAAAGTTCTCAGAGACCCCCCTCAAGGACTCCAGAGGGAGGACATGGAGATGGAAAACAAAATCGACACCATCTGGGGTATTATATAGCGATTTTAGAAATTCTGTATTTTTCCTTATCTCAGAAATACAAATGCCATATTTGGATGGAGAACACGATCACAAGTGGTCATTTCTTCAGCCTACATTCTCTTGTGGCCCTGCCTCCAGGAAATTGTATAGGAAATGAGTTAAATGATATGATGTCTGGGATTTGCTTTAATAAATGCCAGGAAGAAGGAGGGAGGGAGAGAGAGAGAGAGAAGGAGGAGAAGAAGGAGAGAAAGAGGAAGGACAGAGAGAAGGAAGAAGAGGAGGAAAAGGGGGAAGAGGAGGAAAAGGGGGAAGAGGAGAAGAGGAAAAGAGAAAGAGGGGGAAGAGGCAGAGGAAGAAAGGGAGGGAGAGAGGAAGGAAGGGAAAAAGAAAAAATAGGGGGATGGAGATGTGAAGATGGAGAAGAAATAACTGAAACACAACAATTGGCAATAAGGTAAGAATGGTAGCTGGGTGAAAGGTACTTGTAAAACTCAACATGCAATTCTATTTTTTGTGTATGAATAAAAGATGCTTGTTAAAATGTTTTTTATTGTTAATCAACAGGAATCTGCAACAGCATGATACTAGCACCGAACCACTTTCAAACTTTGTCTTACTCACTTCTCTTTGTTTTTCTTTGGAGCAAAGTGAATAACTGAGAAAAGCAAAAGCAGAGAAGTGAAGGAAAACAGGGCAACATGGTTGCATCAGAAGGGGGTTGGAACTTACTAAGGAAAGGGAGAGAAAAGGCCGCAGGAATACTGAGGTGAAAAAATAAATAAAAAATGACAATTAACTTTGACTATGTAAATTCCTCCAGCTGATTTGCACTGGATTCAGAAATAAAATAGAAAACAAGAAGTTTTCAACCCTCCCTCAACCTCCTTCCTGTTAGCAATGAGTTATCACCAAACTTCCTTTAATCACGTTGCCCATGACTTACTGGAATTCTCTTCCTTGGATCACTCACTCTAAATTTCTTCTCCCGGGGCCAAGCCAATCTGAGTTACTGGAAAGGTATTTCTTCTCAAATTTGCTTTGGAACATATTCACATCTAGGGAGTAGCAAGGTGCCCAGAAGCATACTCCCAGACACAAGCTGGACCCTTCCCCGCCGCCCACCCCCCCTCCCGTGCTTTAGGAGGCCTCACACTGTCAGTTTATAAAGAGGGGATTAGACACAGGGCTCCTGGAGCTGTGTCTCTCAAACCAAACGTGCATATGAATCACCTGGAGACCTTGTTAAAATGCAGAATTTGATCCCCAGGGTCTGCAGAGGGGCCTGAGGTTCTGCATTCCCAGCAAGCTCCCAGGTGATAGGGAAGCTGCTGGTCTGAGCACCATCCTCTGTGCCCTCGGCCCTTGCCTCCAACCACAGGGGAAGGAATGAATCGAGCCAAAGGGACATCGCCACCCCAAGCTGATTCCCTCCCTTTCCGTACCAGTTTCTGGGCCATGCGATCCCAGCAGTCCTGTTCAAATAAACCCAAGCTTGCCTCTAGGGTCGTAGAAGTCTCTTCCTGGTCTTAAGTGGTTCTTGGGGAAGGTGGTTACAAACTTGTAAACACAGGTGAGGGTGCTCAAACAGGTCCAGGAGAGGTCCCCTGCAGTGCAAGATGGAGTTGGGGATGGAGATGAGAAGGAAGGGACAGAGCAGGTGCAGGTTGGTGGCCTCCTTGCTGTTCTAACCCTGGCAGGTGGTAGAGTGGGCCCGTTGCCTAGCACATCACAGGGACTCAGTACACAGTCATAGACGGAATCAGTGAACAGTTGAATACATGACAAAACCAGTGCTTTCCCTTAGTAATTCTGCAGCATTTACCATACTTCATTGTAATTTTGTGTCTTCCCCATTAGTCTGACCTCCTTCTTCCTTATTGTGCCTTGGAACGTAGCAGAGCACCTGGTACACAGTGAGTGCTCAGTAAATGTTGAGTCAATAACTGGCAACAAACAGCAGATGACTGGCTGAGAACTCGTGACAACTGACATACGTCTTGTGCTGTCTAGAGCTCCCAGAGACTCACTAGTCTCTGGGAGCAGGACCAGTGGAGAGCTGGGTGACTTCCCTGGACAGGAGGTCAACTCCTGATGATTTCTTTGTAAATGTAGCTCAGCAAAAGCCATCCAGCGTGTCAGTGCTGCTAAAATGGGACAGTCACCCCCCAACGCCCCGTGAAGAGGGTGGTGATACTGTCTGAGAGAACAGCGTTATAATGGAGAGAAAATCAGCCAGCACAGCAGAAAGAATATTCTAGTGTTGAATCAGACGAGCCTGGGTTTGAGTGTGCCTCTTTTTGATCATGTGACCTTGAACAAGGTCATTTCGGCTTACTGAACCTCAACTTCTGTGCCTCTAAAATGAAGGGGGTGAAAGGGAATGGCTTCTTCCTTACGAGAAGGTTGTAGGATTTAAAACAAAACATGTAGCAAGTCTGATGCAGAGTAGGGATTTCAGAACCAGTAGGTATTACCCACCTCCAGCTGGTTTGAATCTATAGTCAAATAATCACAGTAAGTTTCCTGCTGACCAGATTGGGCCTATGCCCTGATTAATTTGGGTGGATTATTTACAGTTCTCCATCATTCATTCCCTTATTCATTCAATATGGCCATTCATAACCACTGACAATTGAATATTGATTATTCAATTTTAGATTTGTTCTCCTGCGACGTGCCCCAAAGCTAGGAGCAGAGGAGGATAAGGGTGGGTGTCAGATGACCACAGAGTAGGGACAGACCCTGCTGGACAGACCTTATTTCAGCTGGATTTCTATAAGGCATAGCCCCCAAGAACAGGTGGGCATTTAATATTTAATAAGTATCCAGTTAGTCTGCAATTCCATATTATGTCAGTAGAGATGTAATTTATTAACCTGAGCTCCTGGCATTTTTCCAGTGCATGTATAATAGAAAGACATTTTTCGTGCAGAAATATAAATTAAATTAATTGGCATCCATATTTAATTGAAACTTCCTTGACAGTAGATGGATTCTCCCCCAAGGCCACCCCTTACTCAGCAAGGGGCATTTCCTTCTGAGTGCTTGCGGAATGAAGAGAGGCCAGCCCCACTTCCTGAGGCTCCCCAAGGAGCTGGCTTTCAGCAGGGTTTAAAGCAGCACAGAAAGTGAACTGACCCTGCAAAAGTGGTAAGTTGCTGCTTTTATTTTAATTTCTTTCTCCTTTTTCAAATAGCCTGTATTTGGTTAGCTCTGCTGGTAATGTCAGGGGCCAATGGGGCAAAGGTCCTACCTTCCACCTTCTGTGGGTCAGCTAAGCTTCCTCTCTCTCAGGAATACAGAATGCACACTTGACCTTGGCTTGCAAACACCTGCTGTGAGTTATTTGAGGGTGAGAGCCAGAGAATTTGGATGAAACGACAAGACCAAATCTGAAGCATGGAAAATGGACTCAGCGCTATCCACTCCTTCAGCAAATGGCCAACAGTGTCATCCCCCCAAATGTCAGTGTTCTGCATCGAGCACCGCTGTGCCTGCCACCCCGTCCTCAGAACTCTGCATCAAATCCTTTCTGCTTTACCTGCTCTAGCATCTGCTTTTATCCAGCTGTTCATTTGTACAATCACACTACTTCATTCCTCTTTAGCACAGTTTTTGTAATCAAGGACAAGAAGAGATTTCATCCTGGGCATCTTTTTTTTTTCCTTTGGCTTCTTCCCTTGAATTAGGCTTGAAATAGGGATCACATGTGTAGCTGTCTGCAGGGCCGTTCCAGTTTAGTGCATTCAAAAGCAGGATGCAGTAACTCCAGTTTACGTGCCATACTGTCTCTTCCATTTAGAACTTGTTTGGCAGCCTCAGCTCTCTTCAAGACGGGAAACCCAGGAAATCTTCACTGCCCACCCGGTCTTCCTAAGAAAGCATAAAACGTCACAGAGTCTGCTACCAAATTTTGTGTACTTTGTTGATAAGGGAATGACTTACTTCCTCACACGGGGCTTATTTTTCTGTCTCTATGTCTTCTGTCTCTCTTTGTTTTTCTCTGGGCCTGAGCAGAAGTCTGTGTGGCTGGCAAGCACATGACTTATTCTCTAAGCTTAGAAAGGGCTCGTGACCCTCCCTTTCCCAGCCCTGCCTTGGCTCTCATGGGTGCTGTGGATTCTCCACCCTCTCGCTCCCCTCCTCAGGGTTAGCTGGTCAGGAGCTGTCTATCCGTAGTCCTCGGCTACAGGGTAAATCTTCCTCAACGTGGCAACCCCGCCAACCAGCACCATCAGCTATTGTCCTTGTCACCCGTAGAGCATGAGAGACCTTTTAGATCCCTCTGCAATACACAGGACCCAAGAGAGGCTCTGGAAGGCCAACCTACTCCCTCCCTCTCTGTCCATCCACCTCTCACTGCCGTTTTAACTGGTTTCCTCCCATGGAGCAAGGTCACACACTGTGGCTGTCCCCCGCCAAGAGTCTCAAATAGAGAAAGGAGCAATCCCACTCTGCTTTTTATCCAACTCTGAATTTTCTGACTCTACCTCACCTCCCTGCTCCCTCGAGGACTTGGGATTGGTAAGGAGTAACCAGAACACACTTATCTCACCAATTACTTCTTAAATGTGTGCCCTTCTGTTAACCATACTCCCCTGGGGCCAGGGAGTACAAGCTTTCCCTTTTTCCCAAGGGTCAGGTACTTTTCTAATATCATTTACTGGTTCTTTCTGCCAGTGGCTTAGCGTAAGCTGGACACAGACATACTTAATACTAAAGGAGAACTTAAGGAACTTAGACAATTGTAAGATTCTTAAGACTACTGTCTATGGACTTTAAAAAAAATTCCCATGTTGATAATCTACCTGGACATTGAACTTTCCTGTCTCTTTCTTTCTTGTTTTAACAAATTCTGAACACTTTGATGTGGATTGATGCCATCGGCTGAGTAAAGAGAAGGTTACAAAAACAGATATGTTGGTCAAGTTATTGATGTATATAACAAATATCTTTTACAGGAATACTTTATTTTCATAATTATGATCACATGTGGTGGTCAGTATTTAAGTACTTAGTGTCTGTGTACATGAACACGCATGTGCACACAGTGTTGGTATTTCCACCATGAAATTTAGGAATAATTCCCCACCATTATTTATAAGAGTGGGTAGGCTTTTGTAAGCATAGAAGTAGGCTTAGTTTCTCATGCTTGGTCTAAAAAAGTAATTTCAATGCAGAAGACAAGGAAAATTTATTCTTCTCCTACACCAGTGGTCAGCAAACTTTTTCTGTAAAGAAAAATCAGATAGTAAATATTTTAGGCTTCGCAGGCCATACGGTCTCTGTCATACGACTCAACTGATATTGGAGCACAAAAGGAGCCATAGACGAGCATAAATGAATGGCCATGGCTGTGCTCCAATAAAACTTTATTCGTGGACACTGGAATTTGAATTTCATGTAATTTTCACTTGTCACGAAATATCCTTCTTAGGATTTCTTTCAGTTACTTAATTAAAAACATAACCATTCATAGTCATGGGCTATGTAAAATGGGGAGTGGCTTAGATTTGGCTTACAAGCCATGGTTTGTCGGCCCCTGTCCTAAACCCTCTTTTTAAATTTAGATGTTTTCATTTTCTTTCTCCTCCCACTTGTGATGCAAGTTAATGTAGTAATGGCAGCAAGCAGGGCCAGTTAACTTACTGAGTTTATCACCTGCCCCCATGCTCACGCGCTGGCAGACACCTGCACTGAAGGAGCATGTGACCTGGACATTTCAACTGACATCCTTCCAGATTTTCAAAATGGAGACAGCCGACCCATGAAACTGTTGAAGACAAGGGCCATGGTTCCTTTTTTTTTTAATCCTCAACTGAGGACATTTTTTTCATTGCTTTGAGATGAGAGAAATGAGGGGAGAGAGGAAAGGAGAAAGAGAAACATGGACTAGTTGTCTCCCATATACTCCCGGACCAGCGATCATACACACCCAGATTAATAACTGAATCCACTACCTAGGCATGTGCCCTGACTGGGAATCGAACCTGTAGCCCTTAAGTGGCAGGATGACACTCCAACCTGAGCCACACAGGCCAGGGCAGGGCTGTGGCTCTTGATGCCCCCTCCCCAGTCCCCTGAGTTCCTTTCCGGGTGGCACACTGGACAACAGAGGCCAGGTCCTGGAAGACTCTGTGTAGTTGGCAAGAGGAAAAGGTGGTGCCGAGGTCTCCACTGAGACCTCCATCTTTGCTGATCTGGACAGCATTCACCAGAACAACACCCTGTGACAGGTCATCACAATTATTACTCTTTGTGCTTCTGGCAAATTTATAAGAAGGGAAGTGAACCCAGGAGTGACTTGGAGGAATAATTCAAATCCTAAGATCTGGATCTGATTCCTTATCATGAGTCACTGAGAAAAGTGTGCATCTTAATCCATATAAAATCTGTTTAAGAAAAAAACACAAGAGCATTATACAATCAGAAAATGTTCCAACCCAAATAGTTGAAATGTTCGCTGTTTTGTTATTTTAGATCAGTTATCTGGAACAGCCGGCTATCCACAGCTCACTCTAAGCACGTCTGGGACAGCCCTGTTTCACAGTAAAATCCCCTTCTGGGAGCACTGCACTGTCACTCAGAGGGTAGGACTGCGGGTCTCATTTATGGCAGCTTGTGTGAGGTTAGATACAACTCATTTCTGTGTAACACATTTTATTACCCAAAGAAAATTCTAACTAAATAAACCAGTGTGTGAGATATCATTTTTCACCAGAATTACACTGGCCATCAGCTTCCTGGCTGTCATTCATTTTCACATTACATAATTTAATTTAATTGAATGAAAATAGTCTAACATCTTGATGGTATAGCTCGACCTCAGAGGTTTCATTCCAAGGAGGAAAAATAAGTTATCCACATAAGAAACGCTGTTTAAGAGAACTTTATATAAAATGGTGATAATGAGTGAACATTGGGGTTTTTGACTCATTAAAGGTAACTTTGTGCTCATTTTTCTATAAATGAAATATTGAGTAAATGAAGTTATTCTTATAGGTTGAAGAAAATCCCCCTGACTATCAAGATCACAACCTGACGGTGATCTTCATATTACACTCCTGGGTGTGGAAGTCTCTCCGCGCCATTTGAGGTTCCTGCTTTCTGTGAGGTACCACGGCGGGAGTTTGCCATGTGTCCCCTTGCTGAATGGCCACGTTGATCCTCCGAGAAGACTCGGGATATGAGGAACTCGCCCGAGACCACCCAGCTGTATGACCGCTCTGCGCTCATGTTCTCACCAACTCCAGCGTCTAAACCCGCCCCCTGGGTGGTCTACTCATTATGAGACTGCTGCACCGTGAGAGTAGTAAGGAAATATTTAATTAATCAATTGGTTGTTTTACTATATGATGCAAAAGTTCAAGTAGATTTCTTTTCCTCAGTAAATAATCTTTTTTTGTTTTTACTCAATTCATCTAACACAATTTGAGATTTATTATGTTGATTAGCTTCTGCTTGGGGAGCCCAGGCCCCCGCCCAGTTCTTGGGTCACCTGGCAGATCCACAGCCAGCTAACAAAGGGGGCCCCCCTGCACACGGACGGGGCGAGCATCACGCACCCCTCAGCCTGGCTGACACTCTGAATGTGTTAGTGTTGGAGGGAGTGTCATTCCACAGCTTCTTTTTTTTTTAATTAAAAAGCTCAGATTTCAAGGATCACAAGTGAATTCAGCTTTCATCCTTGGTAACTTCTTTCTGCAATTAAAAAATGTTAGTAATAGATGGGTTGTGTGGTATATTAAAAAGGGCTTTGTAGGTTTCTTCCTTCATTCACACTTGTGTAATATTCAGCTCTCACTAAATATTATGGGCTTAAAAACGATTGGCCTCTGGAGCAGAGTCATTACTTAGGAGGAAGAAAAAAATACACTTCTCAGCAAAGGGTTCTGATTACATATCCAGTCAGAAATCATTTTGTCCTGAAAGAGGGCAGAGAACGTTCTGCAAAAAGGCCATGAGGTTGTAAGCACTGGAGCAAGGGGCTCAAGGGGTGCTGAGAAGAGAGAGCAGGAGAGCGAGAGGAGAGAGAGAGAGGAAGACCTTCGTACCATGCCAAGACATTTTAATTTTATTCAGAATGTGATGGGAACATATTCAATGATGTTTATCAGGGAAATGGCATGATGAAATTACATTTCAGAAGGTCACTGTAGTCACTAAGCCTAGTGACACTGGAGAAGATGCAAAAGGAGGTGTGGAGCTGAGAAGCAGGCGGGATGGGAGGTTCAGAGCACTCCAAGAGAAATTACTTAGGCCCAGTGGAGGGAGGTGTTTGGAGTATATTTAGGATAACAGCCAGGCCGTAAAAAAGCCAAGTCCAAATACAAGTCTACGTGCTATATGGGGTGCTGAACACTCTTCACAGTCCTCCAATAAATATCACACAGGAACGTCACGTGTGAAACAATTCTCCATGCATTCCTGGGACCATGTGTTACTGGGGAATTTTTCAAGGGGAAGAAAACTTGAGCAGTAAACACACGCAGAATTTGCACTCAAGTCCTGTCCTCGTGAGCATAGTGAGAAAAGGTGGAGGGCGGACCATGAGTGAGGAAGGCAGGCAGCAGCCTCTAAGACCTAAAAGTGGCAAGGGGACAATCTCCCTGGGAGGCCGCAGAAGGAATGCAGCTCTGATGACCCAGTTTACTCTTCTGATCTCCACAGCCTGTGAGATAATAAACTCCTGTTGCTTTAAACTGCTGAATTCGTGGTCATCGTTGCAGCAGCAATAGGAAATGCATGCACTATGAGAAGGAGTCAGGAAGTCGGGACAGTGAAGTTCCGCACAGGCACAGTAATACTGGTTAGTGTGCTCACTCTTCAGTTAAGGCTTCATAGATATCTGTTTGTAGTTATGCTTTACGCTCATAACTTATGTAAGTCATGTTCCATGTTTGAGGTGTCAAATGTACTGGAAAACATGCTCTCTCCCTCCCCCTCTTACACACTCATGCACACACACACATGTACATGGTGAATACAGAAGGGCAGCCGGATTGGGAAGAGAATAATGAGCTGTTTTCTTCCCCCACATACTGCATTTAAGATGCTAATGGAACATTCGAGAAGAAAGGTTCCGAAGGCAGAGAAAGGAGGCAGGAGATCAGGAGAGGTCTGACATCTTCATCCTCAGGTGGTACGTGTGTCAGTGAGTGAGGTACCAAGCTCTGCGTGAAGTCAGTTAATGGAGAATAGAAGAAACCCCAAAGGCAACTGAAGAGTGTGTTCAGGTGGGAGAAGAAAACAGAGAGAACAATTCACGTTTAAACATTTAGTAATTTTTTCAGTTCATCAGGGTATTATTCTCAAGAAACCCCGTGACAACTCTCCTGGCAAGGTACTGACCATATCAGATATTCTAGAACCTGGTGGATCTTACTGGTCTTCCAGGGAGGCCCAGACTGCCCTGCTTGGCTCCTCCCCAAACCACCGCAGCCAGGCTCACGGAGGGCGAGGGAGACAAGGCGAGCCCCGCACGTGGGCCTCTGCTTCTTGCTCTGCTATAGCAGAGCCCAGTCAGTCAGTTTGAAAGCTCCCACTTGCTTACCTTCGGCCAGTGGCATTTATCTGCAGGGATCTATGCACAGCTGAGATAGAGACTTCTCACTAAGAACAAACAAAAAAAGAATTGTGTCATCAGCTCTCTTCTCAAATTTTAGGGCAATCACACCGCAAAGCTGTTCCCACTGCTGTTGTGGTCCCGCCTGTCCTGTGTGTGCCCAAGACTCCGCGCTCACGGGAAGCTGTCAGGCTCGGCTCTTCACGGCAATGTCTTAGAACACATGCATTCGCGTCTCACATCTGCAGGTGAAATAACAGCAGAGGAAATTACGGAAACTGCAGCCAATGCCACAGAAAATAAAAGAGATGGGAGGTCATGGGGGAGCGCTGTTATACGGCACTCGAAAGGATGTTTCACACTTTGGATGTGCAGAGCACGTGGGGTCAGGGGTTTGTTTTGTTTTGTTTTGTTTTTAAAAGCACACTGTGTGTTCCTTGTCACTTTTAGTTGGAACACACTGAGGCTGCAAAAGGCAGCACTGGCTCTCTAAAGCAGCCGTGTTCAGCCCGTGTGACGCAAGGGTTTTTAAAGCACGCAATAACTGCTTACTTAGTCAGGGGCACCGCCCTCTTTTTCCTTAGATCGTACAATAAAAAATGACAACAGCCAACATCACAATAGCCATCTGATGTGAATGAGTCAAAATTATATCTATTTTTTGTCAGATCCACAAAAAATATAATGTTTTTTGGTGTGCTGCAGAATTTTAGTGACTAGTTTATGTGTGCTGTGAATGAAAAGGGTCTAAAATCACTGATCTAAAGCATGGTGCCAGTGCTTCAAATAAATGCAAAACATCCTTTGTTTTGCTGTTTTGCATATCATTCGAAACAGCCATTGAATGATGTGAATCTCTTAGGGGGAATGAATCAGCAACTGGACTTCTTAGATCTCACAAACATTTTAACAATGATAACTTGGGCATTATCATCTGTGGGTCAACCTCATCCCCTTTCCTTTCAAGATCTGGCCTAAGGATATAACTTAGAGAAGGAGCACAGACACTTCTAGTACATAAATCCATATGAAAATGCTTGAACAATTCACTTATAACATTTGAAGTAGCGAACCATATTCCCAGGGAGTCCGTGGTCCCCCCTTAACTGGCACTTGAATTTAGGAATTCGATGTCATATTAACATTGTCTCTGTAGAAACTCAGATAGGAAACAGCACGGTGCCATCTGTTGGTGAATTCTGGGGTATTGCTAGTCCCTTCAGTATTTCAGGATGTTGAGAACTCTTTATTCATTCATTCAGTTATACACAGCACTTACTATCTTGGCACTCATAACATATACGTAAGCCCGGAATCCCATACATTTCTATGGCAATACAGAAGATGTCACGGTTCTGTATTTTCGGGAACTATCTACAGTCCATTGTATTAGTCATCTTAGTAATGCTAAAAATGGATTTGGCAATCCCAGACCTCTTTGTTCACAATGATTTCATGGGCCATTTGCAATTCTTAGCAGTCCCCAACACTGATTAAATAAAATTAAAATCCTGCCAGCCAATAGATATTTGCAAGATGATTTATTTACATCAAAAGTTTAATAGGGAATAAAAAACTCGTAGCTACTATAAAAATACATTTCCCATTGAATAAATAAAATCCTTCCCTTGAACCTCCATTCCTCAACAGCTCCATTATTCTGCTCCTCTGCAGGGCAAAAATTTTTAAAGAAGTAAAGTCGTTTGATTTTTGTATAATATACTCCAATCAGCCTTTTGTGCGCTCTACACATACACACACGCACACGGTGTTGCACTGAAAACATTGCGTTCACTAATGGTCTCCATGTTGCTAACTCCGACGTCCAGCTCTCAGGCTACAATGTACCTCACCTCTCAGCACCTCTAACACAGTTGCTTGCCCCCTCTTTCTTAACGCTTTACTTTCACTTGGTTTCCTAGAGCACCTCACTCTCCTGGTTGGTCTCCCTCCAAGGCTGCTTCTTTTGAGGCTCTTCATAGGATTAGCGGCATCGCCCAAACCTCTAAATTGTAGAGTAGCCCAAAACTTCAATCCCCAGACATTTCGTATTTACTACACCCTCTTTAGTCTAGCAAAGCGTCACCCAATATAAATGGAAGGCAAACCACATATGGAATTTTTTATCTTCTGGTAGCACATTTCCAGTTTTTTCTCTTTCTTTCTTTCTTTCTTTCTTTCTTTCTTTCTTTCTTTTTCTTTCTTTCTTTCTTTCATTCTTCTCTCTCTTTTATTTTTTTACTTTAATTTAAAGAGAGGGGAAAGGAGGGAGAAATAGAGAGAGAGAAAAACATCGATGTGTGAGAGAAACATCAGTTGGCTGTCTCTCGAATGCCCCCAGCTGGGGACCTGGCCCATAACCCAGGCCAGTGACCTTGCAGTTTGCGGGATGATGCTTAACCCAGTGAGTCTCACCAGTCACGGCTGGTAGCACATTTTTCAAAAGGCAGAAAGGAGCAGGTGAAATTAATTTTCATGACATATTTATTATGTCAATATACCCAAAGTATGATATTTCAACATATAATCAATATTAAAATGATTAATAAGTTATTTTACATTTTTGTACCAAGACTTTGAAATACGGTATATATCATACACAAAAAATGCATCTTAATTCAGATGCTACATGTTCATGGGAAATGCCTGGTCTTCATTTCCAACGTCTGATTTTACAACAGTTACTTGAAAACTATACCTAAGCTTTTCCAAACATATTTAAAAGATTTCCAATAACTGGATCAAGTGTCAGTGTTTAAATTAATTAACATGAAATAAAATTTAGTCCCTTGGTCCTACTAGCTACATTTCAAGTGCTCAGTAGCCACGCATATGGTTCCCAGTAGCTACCACATTGGAAAGTGCAGCTCAGGGTGCTTATGTTTATTTCATGGGCTTAAATCACATCAGTGTGCCCCAAATTAGATCTGCAGTGCGGAAGTGTTCCCTGACTGATATATCCAAAAGATTTTCAGTGTTTTACATACTCAGATATCTCAGAGGCAAACCAAATTCAATATTCAATTTTGTTTGGGTATCCCTCCCCACTTGTACCCGCCTACTGCTGAGGGGTGAAAAACTAGAGGTCTTCTTTGATTTCGTCCTTTCTCTCACACCCCCACAACCAAGCCATCAAATCTATTTTTAAAATCATATTGAGAACCGACCGTGTTTCACCCCTCCCCTGGAGCCCTCGTCAAGACCCCATCGTCTCCCCCCACCCCAGACGGCTGCCGCTGCTCCTGCCCTGACTCTCACCTTCTCCCGCCCTTGTCCTCCTGCAGTCTGTCCTCCACACGCACCACAACAGAAGCATACAGTGAAATTCAGATCACAACTGTTCCTCTCCTGCTTTCAGCAGGTCCAGGCCCCACGTGCACTGGCCGCTGTCCCCGTCTCCTCTCTGGGATCGCTCTGCCCCTAGCCCATTCCATGCTAGTCACTCTTTCTCCAGCAGGTTCAGCTCCTGAGGTTCCCAGAGCCTGCAGCTCCTCCTCAGGAGTTCATGTGGCCTGCTCCTTCACTCCAGGCTCTGCTCGCATGTCACCTGGCCATCACGTCCAAATAGCCCCCTCCTCCAACCCCATTCAGTGCACTTCGTCCTCCGCTGCCACTTCATTTTTCTTTCTAATAGCATCCATTGCTACCTGAGGGCCTAGCCTACCCTGTGTGTGGGTTCCTGTCTGGCCTTCCCTCAAGGGAGTAAGTTCTGTGAGGGCGAACTGGAAATGCTTCTTTGGATGCCTAGAGACTTCCAGTTTCTGTTCCACACATAGGGAGCTCAGAAGTCATCACTCTGTTGTAACAACAAATACAAATCTGAACAGACTGAAACTCCAGCAACTCTTTGTGGATACACAGAGATGGGAGGACACAGAGCAAAAGCTGCTCCCAAGATGGGAGAGACAGGCAGGCAAACAGAGGGAGTCGAGGCAAACCAGGGCAGAAACTCGGGAGCGGAAACCAGTGCAGGCACCAGGACTGGGGTAGGAAAACCGAGCTGTAATTGGCCATTGCTGCAGACAAGTGTGGGTGTTAAAAACTCCAGGAATACCGCATCAAGAAGGCACCCCTACAATATCATGAGACTCACCTCCAGAAATTCAACCAGATTCCTGCAATAAATACCAGAGAAAAATCCCCTTGAGGTTCTGGCAGGGGGAGGCGAAAGGGAACCGTGAGAAATAGTCAGAGCACTCTGTCTTTCCTAGCAAGGCCTGCCTTCAGCGGAGACTGGCTCGCCAGAGCCTGAGCTGCTGGGCCATGCTCAGGGCCTAACTGACCCAGCGAAGGGGAATACCTAACTCCAGCTGGGCCTAGCCTCCCAAGTGGGAGAAGGGAAATACCCAACTCCAGCCTGCTCTAGCTACCCTTCCCACTTAAAGGAACACAAACCAAATGAAAAACACTCTTGAAGCTCACAGTTCAGGGACACAGGCTCACGAAAAGACTGAGACCTGCCCTAGCTGGTATGGCTCAGTGGATTGAGTGCCAGCCTGTGGACCAAAGGGTCACCAGTTCGATTCCCAGTCAGGACATATATCTGGATTATGGGCCAGGTCCCAGGTCCCAGGTCCCAGTTCCCTGGTTGGGGGTGTTCAAGATGCAACTGGTCAGTGTATCTCTCACACATCAATGTTTCTCTCCTTCTCTTTCTCCCTCTCTTCCCATCTCTCTAAAAATAAATAAATAAAATCTTTTTTAAAAAATTAAAAAGTAAAAGACTGAGATCTAATCCTGCAACTACAGAATACTTCCCCTCCCTTCACACCTCACCACCACATAGCTAAGCCTGTTTGCAGCAATTCCTTTTATTTGATACATCATGTCTGACTACGAGGAAAAAATTATAAGATGTACAAAATGACAACAAACAATTTGAAAAGACAGAGCATCAGAACCAGTCATGGCAGGGATGTTGGAATTGCAACTGGGGAGTTCAAACAAGTGATTAACACGCTAAGGCTCTAATGGATACAGTAGACGGCAGGCAAGGACAGATGCGCAATGTAAGTGGAGAAATGAAAATCCTGAGAAAGAACCTAAAAGATGCTAGAGATCGCTTTTGCTCATCTGTTTACTTAATGTGGTCTCTCTACATAGAGAACCACGGTGTCACTGAAGGAATAATGATTCATGAATAACATTTAAATGCCACATATAATAATAATAATGAATAACACTTTAAAATGTGATCCCCATATAAGGCTTTTATCAGCATTAAAATACTATTTGTCCTGACCATCATTTCCCTAGTTTGGAGAATGTCCCTGTTACTGTCAGTCAACAGGTAACGAGAAAGTGGGAAGCAGGAAAGCACACTCCTCAAAAGGTGCCTGAAGTGGCCAAGGGAACACCACCCCAGCTTCTAGACAAAGCTAAATTAAGGACCAGCTAGCTGCACAACAGCCTGAGGTGCTTATCTTGTTTGTTTGTTTGTTTGTTTGTTTTTATGTTTATTGATTTCAGAGAAAGAGAGTAAGGGGGAGAGAGAGGGAGAGAACCATCGATATGAGAGAAACATTGATCAGTTGCCTCCTGTGCCCACCCCAACCAGGGACCAAACCTGCAACCCGCGCATGTGCCCTGACTGGGAATCAAACCCGTGGCCTTTTGGTGCTTGGGACGACACTCCAAACAACTGAGTGAGCCACACTGAGTGAGCCAAACAACTGAGATGGGCCTGGTGAGGTGCTCATCTTTAAAGGGTACTAAAATATGGAAGGAAAATAACTGGAAATAAGTCACCAAATAATTCAGATCTCCAAACAGGAATTCATACCTCACTAGAAAAATCCAAATGTATCATCTTCCCGCAGAAACAGTGCTCTGGAGTAGAAATAACAGAACACTCTTTCCTGATCCTGTCTAACCCAGCTACATAAATATAGAAGACGCACCCAACGAATTCCCAATGAAAAGTGCACCAGTAGCTTAACCAACCCATCACCTATATATCATGCAGACCGACCCTTCTCCTAAAGCCCTAAGAATTAGAGGTAACGTCCCCAGCTATGAGGGCTTCCCCATTTCTGCGTTTTTGCCTTTATACGAGTCTGTACGGTGCAGTGGTTAAGGGTACAGACTCCAGGAGCCACGCTGCCGGAGCTGAAAGGCCAGCTCTGTAGTTACTAAGCGCATGGCCTTGGGCAAGTTACTTGGTCTCTCTGTGCCTCAGTTTTTAGTAAGAGTATTTACTTAATGAGTTTATAATGGGGGTTAAATGGATCAATATACCTCAAACATTGGGAAGGTGTCTTGCACGTAAGGATGCTGCACAAGTGTTAATTACTATTACTGTTGATCTCTCTACCTCCACGATAGAACAGAGTCTGGGAAGGACATCCATTTGGATAGGGAGTGTTTAAAGATCTTCATTTGCTTCTAACATTTAGTAGTTTTGTATTCAAATTAACATTTTCTCCAGTATATGTTCTCAAAAACTTTATGACTTTATACATTCATAAGAAAAATGGAGAATTAAAAGCATAATATAATGGAGTGCCAAAATGGTGGTGTTTATCATCTCAGGAGAATACTTCATGACGTGGAAGAATGTTCATAATTATTACCCAAAGTAACAGGTTGGGAAGCAATGTATGATGACATCCAATCTGAGTTTTAAAGTGTACAAAAATGGATAAAAAAGACTGGATGAATAATGTCAAAATGCTTACAGCAATTATCTTGGATGATTTTTTTCTATTCGGTACCTAAACTATTTTTTTTCAATATATATTTAAATGGCATGACAGGCATTACTTCTAAATCAGGGGGAAATATCATCAATGAATGGATTCTTTTCCAAAGGGCCCTTAGAGATGTCTTACTTCGGTGGTTCTCACCTGGGGCGATACTGTTCCCCCACACGACTTTAGGACAGTGGGAAATGTGGGTGGCGGTGTCACATTGACTGGGATCCCTAGTGGCACGCAGGGCCAGGCACGCTAGGTGTATGCAAGGCCTTCACCACAAAGAATTATCCCATCTGAAAAGCCAAGGCAGCCCTATGACAAAACTGCACTTACCCATGTAGTTTACAATCAAGAACACTGGTATCCGGACAAGTGAGGTGCCCATGGTAACAAAGCAAGTTAGTTCTAAGTCAAAACCAGAGTATAGGTCTTCTGGTCAAGTTCAGAGCTTTTTCCATTTTTCCCCACTTCACGGAAAAGATGGGATTTGAGATGGGTTAGAAGAACAGAACATAGTGGGCTGAATAACGGCCACCCGTGGGTATTGGGTCCTAAGCCCTGGAACCTGTAAATATTATAAGGAAAAAGGATCCAAGTAAAGGTCTTAATGTGAACAGGTTATCCTGGATTATCTGGGTGGGGCCCAATCCACTCCCAAGGGTCCTTATAGAAGAGAAGCAGAGGGAGATTTAACACAGGGGAGAGGTGACAAGATCATGGAGGCGGAGACTGGAGTGATGTGGACGCTGTCCAAGCATGGCCGGCAGCCCCCAGGAAAGGATTCCACCCCAGAGCCCCCGTGGGGAACGTGGCCCTGCCCACACCTGGACTCAGTCCAGTGACACTGATGTCAGATTGCTGTCTTCCAGAACTGTACGAGAATGAGTTTGTGTTGCTTTAAGCCTAATTTTGTGGTTATTTGTTACAGCAGCCCCAGGAAACTAACACAGGTAAGACCTGAGGAGGCCACAGGAAACTCATTCTGAGATGGAATGGGCAAAGAAATATCGTGAGCAAAGAAATGCTGGTGGGAACGGCAGCTTCAGGAACAGTGAGAGGCCGGCTGACTGCAGAAACCGGTCACGTGGGGTAAGGCAGGACATACACTCTTCCTGAATTGTCCCTTAAAGTTTCTCAGTGTTTGTAAAGTTTAACAAACTCAGGGCATTCTATTTAAAGCTATCAGAAAGCTTAATGCAATATGCTTTCCTGTATTTGCTTTCTGTGAAATATAAACAAACTACACAAACTAAATATGTAAAACATAGCAAGTTTAAATGTTATGTATACATTTCTTCTACATTGAAAGGCAATTTACATAAAACACAAACATAAACAACATCTGTGTATATCTCCAGTAATATATTAAGTGACAATGATGTTCTCCTTAACCAAAAATGTACTTTTGTGCTCAAAATTACCATTTACATAGAATTTGGGGGAAATACACATTTTTTCCCAATGGAAATTACCCTAATGTGTCTTAAAATATGTAAACATGACCTAGATATAGCAGAGTGGTATTTGTGAAATATCACACATGTTCAAAGCTTATCCAAGTAATTATGTTTTACAGCTTTTAAAATGGTTTGCCTCTTTGAACACACACCCCCCCACACACAGGCACATGTGGAGTTCTGATTTCAATATAACACTCACATAATTCCTTCTTTAGATAATTAAAACACTGAGAATTTTAACCAGCTTTTCCAGGATGAAAACTTGCATCTTTTCGTGATGAAAAAATGGAACAGGTTTTATTATTACATGCCATCTGAACCCAAGGATTATATAAATAGCTTCCTCATTCAGGTTGCTGAGGTCTATATACAAGCTGACAGAAGCAGTGTGCTCAGAGCCACGGGCCCCACCACTCACTTCCATGGAATGAAAACCCATTTAGAGATGGTAGCAAAGCCCAAGGCCGAGCGTCTTCCTCACCTGCACTTACTCCTCTTGCTCAAAATCAAGTTTCTCCATGCTCTTCCATCTCCTCGTCTCCTACCCAGTCCTTTCAAATCACCAATAGTATTTCTCATCCAAAGACTGTCTTTGTAGAGTCAGGGCGATGTCAGGTTAAACGCACTGGCTCTGAAGCCACGGGGACCTGCGTTCGGACACAGGCTTTCACACCTGTTAGCAGTGTGGCGTTTGACAGGTCACTCACCCTGTTGGAGCCTCAACTCCTCATCTGTGAAATGGAGGAGCTACTTCGTGCCAACTCTCCTGTGTTGTTCTGAGCCTAAATGAGTCCTTAGCACAATATAGGTAGACAGTGTAAAGAAGGAACCCAAGTGCAGCCCGATGCCTCCCCTTTGTTCCCATGGAGAACCTGTGTTCCATACGGGATGACTTGGCCAGATCACAAATTGTGTCACCTGCAAAGGTCTCAGAGCACAGCCAGAATGGCCCTGATCCTTCTGCATGAGACACTTGCCAACCTATCTTGGAACTGCTTAGCTCTGTATGCATCGAAAATGGCCGTCAGGCACACCCCAGCTTTCTGTGTTTCAGACCCCACAGGGGAAGGGGCGGGGTCCTCCACTGTAGCAGGAAGTCGAGTATGCGCAGCCACATCACCCACCTGCGGCAGGGAGACCATGTGTTGCAAGGGGCTGTCCATGGCACCATACGCAAGTGGCATCAATTGTAAGAAATGTCATTGATGGGTAC
This sequence comes from Phyllostomus hastatus, assembly GCF_019186645.2. Taxonomy (NCBI): domain Eukaryota; kingdom Metazoa; phylum Chordata; class Mammalia; order Chiroptera; family Phyllostomidae; genus Phyllostomus; species Phyllostomus hastatus. Next base: position 26,001,216 of record NW_025333709.1, on the reverse strand, counting down.
CAGTAAGAAAGTAAAAGCACTTCCAATTAAATTGTGGCATGTGGTTATAAAATACATTCTGACTTCGGAGATATTAAAATGTGAAAATAATGTGCAGCCTAGAATCCCTGAAATACGATGGTATTATAAGGAAAATGGATGTGTACGTTAACAGGTACTTGTGCTTTGTCTGATTAAATAGGAAAATGCCTTCTCATAGATGCAGAATTAAAATTAAATATCAGTATGCATTAATTTGTAAATGAAATACAATTCTTAAATCTCTCCTAAACTGTCTCTACATAGCTCCTTCCCCCAGTCATAGACCATTATTTTTATGTATTTGCACTTGGTGACTGAGTTTTGGTGCTATCAATATTTAATTTTCCTTTGGACACCTTTTATTTAAATGATCTCCTTTTCTGCTCCTTTTCTCTGCTACTTGTACCTTCCTCCTATTTCAATGGTATTCAAAAACCAGAATCTCATTTTTAAAATGTGCTTGCAGTAAAGACCAGCTGTCAGATGCTAAGTTTGTCTTTTAATACTAGAATTTGTTACACAGGATTATTAATTCCACGGCTTTCAGCCAAATTTGAACCTCTAGGCTGAGTGGACAGGGTCCCCTGTCTTCTCTTTCCCCAGGAGTGTCCCTGCCAGCTTCTCCTGGGGCTGCTTCTTCTCAAAGGCACCCCTTCATTAATAGGGTTTCTTCCCTGGGCAGTGGCTTTGCCTATGATTAATTATCGTGAACCCAGGTTGGACCTTTGGCTTTCTGGCTCTTAGCTGAGTAGCCAAGACATTTCTCTAGACTGATAGTTGGCTTCAGTTCTAATTAATGATCAGTTGTTATCAGCTTAGTTTAGACTTGTTGCTCTCTGACTTTTTGGCTGGGGAGCCTAAACACTTCCCAGATCCGAAGAGCTGGCTGAAATTTATGTTCCATTTTTTTGGCACTGTCTTGATCATTCCGATGCTTTCCCGGATCTGGAAAAAGATTTTAATTGTTTATAGTCTTGATTAATGGGTTTGCTGTGGCTTTGATAGTCCATCATTTATAATGATAAGAAACCAACAACAAATGGGCATGTTTTATCGCTCTTCTGGGATATTTTGGTCAATCCTTTTTAAAGAGTTACTGTTTTGTTTCCTTCTCTGTTACAATTAAGTTACTAATAATTTCATTATAATTGAACTTTAAACTATCACTATTTCTAACTCCTTTCTCCCTGCAGTATTTATTAGGTTGTAGAATTTCCTGCTATTGTTTCAACAGAGTCCTTTCTTAGAGTTTGCTGGTTGTATATCTGGAGTCAGCCACTCACTAAGACAGTGTGCTTGCAAACACAGCGTGTGCTTATCACTTCTTTAGTGTCCATCGCCAAGCTGGGTGAGCTTTGGCTTCTTACTCTCCATCAGATAAATGAATCCCTTAGATGTGAATTACCACATTTGGCCAAGTAAATAGTCCCCATTTAAAGTGGGACCCCCCAAGTTCATTTTTACTAAAAATTTTTATTCTGCATTATCAACTTGTCATTGGAGTTCCAGTTCATGTCAAAGGCTCTTCTTGATACCCAGCTATTATTTATAGAGGCCATTACTGCTGTGAATTAATACACTGCTAACCTAGTCTAGATGTCCTCTGCTTTCCAAATACTTGGCTTAGGCAGAAATATATGTTTTCTCTGTTAGAATTCTCTGCAGCTACTTTCTTTGTTTCCAAAGGGAAAAGAATGAAGAAAAAATAGAGTATTGGAAGGAAGTGATGGTTTCTATTTTTTCTATTTCTAAAATCATCACTGTGCATCCAGTTTCGTAGGACACTTTCTTGACAATGACTCTAGAAGCCAAAGTTTGCTCTCAGTTATGTTTGGCACCTTAAATAGAAAGAGCGATCTCTACAGTTTATTAAGTTCTATATGGTTTCAATTATCTCTAGATATTTTGTTTGATGTTCATCAACATTTTACATATGCTAGAAAGCATCTCCAAGTTCACCAATGACTTTGTCTTGAAAGAAATTCTAGGTTTTCCCCCCAATCTTGTTCTGCTTGACCTCTTCACTGCAGTTGACACTACTGACCCTTCACCCCTCGAAACCCTCCCCTCCCCTGGACTGCATGAGCCTACAAGGCCCCAGCTCTCCCCCTCCCTCTTCATTCATTCCCTCTCTGCATCCTCCACAGACTCCGTCTGCATCCTCCCACCCTCTTACACCTACAGCTCCAAGGGCCCATCCTTACCTTTTTGCTACTGTTTCTATACTTCTCCCTCCCTAGACACCTTCCACTTAGTGCACAGCCTCTTACAGCTTCTACCTCTATACGGATTGATTCTGTTACTGCTAAGTTCAGTGCCTTCACCTGAATTCTGATTCACTCCTCTGTTTAGAGAATTCTCTCTTAGATACCCCACATTTCAATTATTCCTTTTTTTTTACTAATATTGGTAAAATAAAATACTTTTACCAATATTTATTATTAGCTTTGGGTCTTATCTGGCTCCATCAAAATTTTAGGACTGCTTTTCTATTTCTGTGAAAAATTTCCATTGGAATTTTGATAAGGATTGTACTGAATCTAGAGATCTGCCAAACCCATTAAAGCCTCTATTTGGAACCAGCCACAAGTCCATGCCCCATGTCAATAATACAGGAGCATCTACTCCCCCTTTCCACCAGTGAAGTAGAACAGGAAGGGAATGGATATTCACTGAACAACCAATTAATCTAACCACTATTCCAATCTCTTACCATCAATAACAATCGACTAAGCCAATAACTCATAAATTTTGCTTCAATGTATTACCTGTATTTATCATGTCTAAGCCATCACTCCTGAGGTTGTTAGAATGGACCTTAATGTCTCATATCTCTCTCCTTACAAACAAGAAACTGCCAAACTATTCTCCACAGTGGCTGGACCATTTTCCATTCCCACCAGTACTGCATGAGAACTCCAGTTTTTCCATATCTCCACTAGTGCTTGTATTGTCAGGGTTTTTTGTTTTTGTTTTTCTGCCATTCTAATAGATGTATAGTAGTTTCCTACTTAGGTTTTAATTCATATTTCTCTTGTGACTAATGGTGATAAGCATCTTTTAGTATATGCTTATTTACTATATATGTGCATATATATTCATATATATCTTCTTTGGTGAAATGTCTATTAAAATCTTTTACCCATTTTTGGGGGGGTTGCAGTGAGTTTGGAAAGTTTTGTATATATCATGCATACATGTCTGTTATCAAATATGTGTTTTGCAAATGTTTTCTCACAGTCTGGCTTGTGTCTTCATTTTTTCAGCAGTGTTTTTTGCAGAGCTGAGCTTTTTCCATTTGGATGAAGTCCCCCTTTATTAATGTTTTATTTTGTGCATCTTGTTTTTGGTGTCATGGTTCAGGAATCTTTGCATAACACAAGGTCACAAAGGTTTTTTTCTAAGTTTTCTTCTAGAAGTTTTACAATTTTAGGTTTCACATTTAGGTCTATGACCCACTTTAAGTTAATTTTTGTACAGAGTGAGAGGTATGAGTCAAAGTTCACTTTTTGCATATGCATCTCCAATTATTTCTCTTTCTAATAAGGCCCAAAAATGTTTCTTAGGATCCCTTTGTCATGGATGGCCTTGCTCTGATTAGAACTCACTGTGGTTCCCTGTTGTGTGCTATGAACAGCTACCACTCCTCAGCCTCCACTTATGATCTGCTACTGAGCTACTCAGCCCACTTCATTCTCCGTAACCTCCCATACTAACCACATCATTGTCATCTTTGAGGTCAGTGGACTTTGGGAACTATTGTTTCTGGATTACCCAAGTAAGGTCAATCCGAATGCTTCCCCGGGGGTAACAAAATGGTTATCGAAAGAGCGAAGTTTCCTCCCAAGTTGCTGCTGAAGTAAAAGGGCCAAATGAAGGAGGAGAGAAGGAGGCCAGCACATGGAGGGAGAGATGGACATTAGACTCCACCCTCCTGGCTATCGGGGTTGGCATATAACCAACCCAGTGTCACACTAATGGCTGTGAGGCTGGGGAAGGCCTAGCCCATTAGCAGACAGAAGGTCTTATTATGAGATACTCGGGCCAAACACAAAATCCTGAAGATAGTGGAAGAGTTCTCAGCTCTTCCCCTGAAGTTTGACCTCATCCCTCCTCTCTGGTTTTCCTCATGCTCCCCCTTCCTCCATAGTCCCTTTGGTCTTTTTTGGCTCTCTTCCTCCAACCCCGGCCTTCCTGCTGCTGCTTTTCTTCACCTCTTACTTTGGCTTCCATTTGAGTTTCCCCTGAGGGAGCAGAAGCTGCAGCAGGGAGCTACAGAGTTGGTGCTTATGAGAAAAGAATGAAGGGAGAAAGCCTTCTCCCATGAGGTATCAGAGTGAACCATCTACAGACCAACAAACCTAATGAAACAGATATAAATTTCACTCAGCAGCACATTACTTTAATAAATCAAATTAAATCTGACTCCCAGACCGCATGCTCTAAGGTGGTGAGAAATTTAATTAGAACAGTTTAATTAAATTTAATTAAAACAGTAGAAGACAAGACACTCTAAGTTGGCAGCTTTCTGAGAATGGCTTGTTTCAAGGGCATTTGGAAATTAAGCAAAGATGGTGTTGAAATATATTTGATGACTGGACTCCGATGGCCAGCCAGCCCCCAGTTTGCTGCTGGTGGAGAGGGCCATGCAGACAGGATCTGGGGAAGCCCCGATTCTCACCTGGCTCACGCTGCTTTTCCTGAGCCCAACTCTCTGATGCCTGCAACCATAGCTGAGACTGGCTGTGGAGTCAGGTTGCAATTCTCCTCTTAGATATGCATCTGGTTGGTGAGTAGCTGGAGAAGGTAAGACTGGGAAAAGCCATTCTCCCTGTCTCCTGACCACTGTTGGAGTCCTCCTCTCCCCTGCATGGGCCTCCCATCTGGCTCTGGCAGTTGGAACGCAGCCCATTACCACCTCCAATGAAGACCTGCACAGATTGTTGACAGATTTGACTAATCCCTGACTGACCTCTTGCTCTGGTCAGAATGAAGAGATACCATTTTCCCCGTGGCTTCTCTTTCATTCTACTATTGCAATTAATTTGAAAATGCTTCTGTAAACATATGCCCACATGAACAATCCAATTGCTCACACATTATCTCCTCAGGACTCTGATGGAGGGATTTAATGTCCTTGGGATCAGAGAGCCATGCACTGAGTTCTCAGCCCAGTTTTTCCTCCACCCTTCATTTTCTGTCTTGCTTTCTCTCAGTTGTTGCTTTCAAAAGTTTCCTCAGTGAAGGGAGGGGGAAAAAATGAATTTTTGTCTATGCTTCAGCCTAAAAAAAATAAAGATCTACAAATCCTTGGAGATCATGGTAGTGAGGATAAAGGAAAAAGTTAAAGAAACCCAAGGGAGAAGTGAAAACTCGGGGCAAGAAAGTCAGAGGCCATCACAGAATACTTGCTCCTTCTGGGGCTGTTTACCACACAGGCTCTTGTTTTCTTGTCATTTGGGGAATTTTTCTATTTTATTTTATAGTGCAACTCCCACACAAACCATTACCCCAGTTGGGTCTGATTTCAACTGATGCTCTGCAGCTCCAAGTTGGTCTGGGGTGGGGGCAGTATGTCAGTGCACACATTTCTCTAAAACTGTTCTTTGTCGAAAGGAGGGCGGTGTAGGTTCTCATACTTTCTTTCCCTTTCTAGTGTTTGGGCCTTCAAAAGGTAATGACTAGCACTTCTCACTTCTACATATTCAGAAAAGATCTATATGGAAAACAGAAACACAAAATTCATTGTAAGCTCATTTGAATTGAGGTATAGCACAACTTAGACCTTGAATTTCATCAGCCAGCCACATAACTAGGGAAGCACTTCAAAAAGAGGAATCCTGCAGAACTCACCAAGAGCTCTAGGGGTATAAAATGTTCACCAGAGAACAGAGCTTTTCTAGATCTTGAGGACGAGGAAGCTGAGGCCCAGAGCAGAGCAGTGACTTTCTAATGTATGCACACTACTAGTCCCACATGTATAGCCATACTTTTGACTCGTCCTTCATTAACCAGTATTTATGTCTTCACAAAGTTCTGAGACTTCATAAATATTTTAGTAGCTGGAGTTGTTGGTTTTAATTAATTAAAACAATTCTGACTTTGTGTCAAACATTGCGCCAGAGGTCAGGTAAGAAGAACAATTAATACAAACATCACCTGTCCCTGTCTACAGGAGTTCTTGGTTCAGCACAAGGGAAAAGACGTATTCAGTAGCTGCCATACAGGGTAGATAGAGCCATAGAAATGCAGAGGGAAGTGGATGGGAAAATTTCAAGGAGAATCGCTTCCAGTGGGAGGAGGTACTCATGGAGGAGTTGACTTCTCACCTTGGGGAGTAATTGGACATGTGACCATGAACTAGAGTGATGCAGGGAAGAGCCCTCCCACATGAAAGTAAGAGAATAAAGGCCAGCTCTGAAAGGACACGAAGGACCACAGGGTGTTCAGTGTCACTAGAGAATATGATGTATGAAGGGGATTAGTATGAGAGAAACACCCTGCCAATGGCACTGGAAAGCAAATTTATTAAAATATATATAGGACCATGTACCAGTTTGTTAGGGCCCCCATTACAAAATACCACAGACCGGGTGGCTTAAACAACAGAAATTCATTTTCTCACAGTTCTGGAGGCTGGAAGTCCAAGATCAGGGTGTGGGCAGGTTTGGTTTCTCCTAAGGCTTCTTTTCATGGCTGGCGAATGGCCACCTTCTTACTGTGTCCCCATATGGTCTTTTCCCTGTGTGTCTGCACCTTCATGTCTCTTCCTCTCCTTATAAGGACACCAGCCCCCCCAACCGGATCCTGGCCTCATGCTCTGACCTCATTTAACCTAATCACTCCTTAAAGGGCCTACCTCCAAATGCAGTCAATTTCTGAAGTAATAGGGGTTAAGACTTCAACATATAAATCTTGGGAGGACATCAGTCTATAATAACCACCCTCTGTATAATTGTATTACTTCAAGACAGATTACACTTTTATAAAAGTTTCCAGGCTTTTAATAAAAACTTATTAAAACAGGTTCCAGCCAAGATGGAGGCACAGGTAGAAATGCTTTGCTTCCTCACACAACCAAGAGGATAACAATCAACCTAAAAACAAAATATAACCAGAACTGCCATAAAATCAGACTTCATGGAACTCCAACAACCAAGGAGTTAAAGAAACATTCACCCAGACCAGGGGAAGGTGGTGGAGCTGGGCGGAGAGTTTGCTGGTCAAGGTGATGGACTGCAAGAGAAAGGCAGGGCTGGCTGAATGGAAAACTAAGACCCAATGCTAATGGTAAACTATGGGTGAAGGTTGCCATGGCGGGGGAAACTCCTAGTCTCACACAAGAGAGTTCGTTGGAAAGTGGGACCACAGTGGACCAAGCAAGCTGTTTCCTCTCTGGCTCCTCCCCCATAGGCAGAGCCACAGCAGCAAAGAGGGTTACCCCACCCTGATGAATATCTAAAGCCCTGCCCCCTTAAAACATAACAGCTGCACTGAGACAAAGAAATAGGACTCAAATGAAAGAACAGATAAAAACTCCAGTAAAAGAGCTAAGTGATAAGGAGATAGCCAACCTATCTGATGCAGAATTCAAAACACTGGTAATCAGGATGCTCACAGAACTGATTGAGCTTGGTTGCAAAATGAAGAAACAAATGACGGATACCCAAAGTGAAATAAAGGAAAATATTCAGGGAACTAACAGTGAGGTGAAGGAAACTGGGACTCAAATCAATGATTTGGAACAAAAGGAAGAAATAAACATCCAACTAGAACAAAAGGAAGAAACAAGAATTCAAAAAAATGAGGAGAGGCTTAGGAAACTCTGGGACAACTTGAAACAGTCCAACATCTGAATCATAGGGGTGCCAGAAGGAGAAGAGGAAGAGCAAGAAGTTGAAAACTTACTTGAACAAATAATGAAGGAAAACTTCCCCAATCTGGTAAAGGACATAGACTTCCAGGAACTCCAGGAAGCCCAGAGAGTCCCAAAAAAAGTTGGACCCATGGAGGAACACACCAAGGCACATCATAATTACCTTAGCCAAGATGAAAGATAAAGAGAGAATCTTAAAAACAGCAAAAGAAAAGGAGATAGTTACCTACAAAGCAGTTCCCGTGAGACTATCAGCTGATTTCTCAAAAGAAACCTTACAGGTAAAAAGGGACTGGAAAGAAGTATTTGAAGTCGTGAAAGGCAAGGACCTACATCCAAGATTACTCTATCCAGCAAAGCTATCATTTAAAATGGAAGAGCAGATAAAGTGCTTCCCAGATAAGGTCAAGTTAGAGTTCATCATCACCAAGCCCTTATTATATGAAATCTTAAAGGGACCTATCTAAGAAATAGAAGAAGATTAAAAACTATGAACAATAAAATGACAACAAACTCACAACTATCAACAACTGAATCTAAAAAAAAATACCCAAAAGAATAAGCAAACGACTAGAACAGAACAGAACCAGAGAAATGGACATCACATGGACACATGGACGGTTGTCAGTGGGAAGGGTGAGAGAAAGAATGGAGGAGTAAAGATACAGGGAATAAGAAGCATAACTGGTGGGCATAAAGTAGACAGGGAGAGGTTAAGAATGGTATAGGAAACAGAAAACTCAAAGAACTTATGTACAACCCATGGACATAAACTAGGGGGGGAATGCTGGAGGGTTGGGGGTGCAGGGTAGAGGGCGGATAACGGGGAAAATTGGGAAAACTGTAATAGCATAATCAATAAAATATACTTAACAAAATTTATTAAAACAGGTTGCACATTTATTTTCCCACGTATTTTCTGTGAATCTTTTGTTCAAGTATAAAAGCTAAAAGTGGAGATTCAAATTCTGCATAAAAACTTAAGAAAACAACCCTGCATTTCTACTCCTAGGACTTCTGCCAAAAGAAACAAAAACATGGCCACACGAAGGCTTGCAGTGAGTGTGCGTGGTAGTGTTGCCGATAACAGTGAAAATGTGGAAACGACCCAAATGTCCATCAACAGATGAATACACGAGCAAAATATTGTTTAAAAAACGTGGTGCACCCATACAATAGAATATTATTTAGCAATAAAAAGGAATGGGGTACTGATACTTATTACATGGATAAACCTTGAAAACATTATGGTAAGTTAAGTAAGCCAGATGGAAGGGACTGCATGTCACATGATGTTATTTGTAGGAAATGTTCAGCAAAGGAACAGGTACAGAGACAGGAAGCGTGTCGGTGGTTGGCTGGGGCTGGAGAGGGAACGGAGGCCAATACAGGCGGCCACAAAGGAACTTTCTAGGGTAAGTTCTAAACCTGGTTGTGCTGATGGTTGCACGGCTCTAGAAGTTTACTTTAAAAAGCAGAAAGTCATACACTCACAATGAGTGAATTTAACGGCACTTAAATCATACTTTAATAAAGCTGAAAAAGGAAGAAACGGATAGGAAGAATTGAAAAAATACAAGAAAATATATAAACTTAAGCCCTGACTGGTGTGGCTCACTGGTTTGGGCATTGTTCTGCAAACTGAAAGGTCACTAGTTCAATTCCCAGTCCAGGCACAGCCTGGGTTGCAGCCAGATCCCCGGCTGTGGGAGTACGAGAGGCATACAATTGCTTTCTCTCTCTCACATCGATGTTTCCCTCACTCTCTCCCTCCCTTCCTCTCTCTAAAAATAAATAAAATGTATTTTAAAAAAGAAAATAAACTTAAGAAATTTCCTGTAATCTGACTGGAAAGCTTCTTCTTCCCATCTGGAGTCTGTAGAAGGAACAAGTCTACCCCCATCCCAAGTGAGTCTTTAGTTCAGTGCTGTGAGCGGGTGGAGGAAAGGGAAGAATTTCGGGGCTCAAGGGCCTTGTACACTGTTTCTCATCCACTGACTACTTCCTGGTGATGTCCGGCAAGCGATAAAATCCTGAAACGGCAACCCTGGGAGGGCCCTCAAGCGCATCTCGTGCAAGCCTCTCATTTGATGGGAGCTGGAGGGAAGCCTCAGAAGCCTCTACGGACCGACTTGCTCTAGACACGAGGGCCAGGCTGCAATCTTTCCCAGGTGCACTGACTCCTGATGCAGGCTCCTTCCCGGGGCTGTCTCTTTATGTCTCGCAGCCTCTCTCAGCCCCAGTTAGCTCACCTGCAAAAGCGGGATATAATATCTGCCCCTGCCTGTTTCACAGGGCCACGTGAAGATCAGACGAGACAATGACATGGAGGTGCTTTCCAAAAGCAGAAAGCCCTCCGCTGACGCAGAGTGCTGTCATCGCAGCAGCAGCAGGCCGACTGTGGGTCGCTCCAGCTCAGTCTCAAACCAAAGATCTACAAGAATGTGTTTTGAGGAAAGGCATTCATCTGCCCTGATGTGAACATGCATCTCTGGTCAACGCTGGACCCCATTATCAGAAGGGGGTAGGGGTGGGCAGTGTTGGCACTGTTCTTTTAATCTTCCAGAACATTCTCTCATTCCAGAACATCATTATCTTCCCGCTGTCCATTTATGACACTTGAATGAATTTGAAGACAATGACATTTAGTCTGTGTGCATTCAACTAACACACTTTCTTCCTCAGGTAACAAAGACAAAAATGAAGATTTGGTTTAGATATCTATGACCTAAAACTGGTTTATTTTACCCAGTCCTTTGAAAATGTATCCACTCTTGTGGGACAGCATAAAGGGCCCTCTGTGTCTAACAACACCTGGAAATTCCTAAGATTGTAAACTAAGTGTATTTTTTGAGTATATTAGTCTGTTAAAAGAGCCCTTCAATCCACCACCCTTCCCGGAACCTCCTTCCGCCCACACAGGAGCAGACCTCATTGGGAACCCTCAGCAAAAGGAGAGCCCAGCGAACCAGTCACCTCCGCGGGCCCAGGGAAAACACCAGGTGCAGAGCCCAGCACAGAATATGATCTGGGAAAACACTTATAAATCAAACAGGTCCTAAGGAGTGAAAGTACAATTTAGCAAAAAATAACAACAAAGTGGCCATGAAATGTTTAACCAGACCAACCCTACAGCAAGCTAATTATTGTGGCCTCCACAGAAAACTCGTGTAAAGAGTGAATGATAAGCTAGGAGAAAGCGGGAGGAGCACGCTCACCTCCCACATTTGCTTCCTTTTTGTATATTAGGGTCAGCCCTTTCATGGCATTCTTTGTTTCAAATGCTTTTCCCCAGTTGTCTTAATGACTTTATAATGATTTTTGTTTCCTATGAAATCATGTTTTATTTTTAGGTGGTTCAAATTAGGAGTCCTTCTCTCATTGCATCTGGACTTTGAGTTATATTTAGAAAGCATATCCTCACAGTTATGTTTTAGAGAAAGTCACCCACATTTTCTCCCAGCACTGGTGAGTTTCATTCTTGATCCATCCGAAGTCTATTCTTCTCTTTATCTGTGCAGTGGTCCTCACCACGTCTATTAAAACGTCCATAATTTGCCCAGTAATTGGACAAACCTTTATCATGCACTGAATTTCCACATCTATTTGGGTCTATTCCTCAACTTTCTCCCCCATGTGCCAGTATCACACTGTCCTAATCACAGAGGCAATACAGTGCATTTTAATATCTTATAGGCAGCTCTTTTCCCTCCGTGTTCTCCTCACTGTTCTTGCATGTTTTGTTTGTTTTCCTGTCTGAACTTGAGTATCAGATTGCTGAGCTCCAGAAAAAAGTCTTCTTAGTATTTGTGCTGGGATCACATGAACTTAGGAAGAACTGGTATCACCACGGTATTTGAGATCCTGAGTCATCCTATCCAAGCACAGGGATTTCTCTCCATTTGTTCAAGTCTACTTTTCTTTTATGTCTTTCAAGAGTGTTTTAAAGATTTTTCCCACATAAAATCTGCACATTTAAGTTTACTCCTAAGTGTCATATCTTCTTTTATTGATACATCCTGTTACCTTTTGAATCCAAGCTGCTCTAGGCATTTTCTCTTGGGTTCTAAATAAAAACTGACATAACATTCTTTTCTAACCTCACTTTCTTTGCCCTTTGCCTAGTCCACAGGTTTCTTTGGCATGACCTGTGGGTATCTCTTCTGGCTGTTGGGAGAACAAGAAACAATAGTAGGTCTAGGATTGAAGAGAAAATGACAGGAGACAGTGGTGAATAAGTCTTCAGATCTTAGCGAGAAAGAATTCATGTCTGCCTGGGGGCAAAGATAAGAAGTTGCAAGACTCTCACATATATAAAAATCTGAAATTGGATTTAACTAGTCTGCTTTTCTTAGTCAAGTAAACTCTATCAATCTCTGTGACATCTTGGACAATCTTTTAAATCCTCTTTCCCCTTCGTGGTCTGACATAATACAGTATACTTATGAGTGATAGTATTGAGTTGACAAATTCTCTCTATAAATTCTCCGTTCTTAATATCTCTCTAATACATTCATGATCCCAGTCCATGTGGCCACAAGAATCTCTGATAGATAATTGCCTCCACGGCTGTCTGTAAAACCAGGCTAGAGTCAGGCCTTGTGAATTGTAGTGCACATCTCAGACTGTACATTTCTGTCCGATTTCAGACTCAAGGGTTCCCTAGCTGGTTTTGTTGGGTAGTTGGTACATGATTCTGCTGAGACTCTTACCATAAAACAGTCTGTAGTTCTGGGGAGTCTCTCCCATTGACCAAGATGGCAGAAGGGGGAGGTTCTTACTCTGAGTGCCCAAAAAGCTAGCAAGATAAGAAGATAGAGAAAAACGCCCTCCCTGCTTACCAGGTTGGAGATGCAACCAGAAGAAGGCAGGCCCATGCGCCATAGAAGTTAAACAGGCACAGGGGGCATGCAGGACCAAAGAGGCCTATCAGTCCAACCTGGGGAAAGAAGGGATTGGTTGGGAGGTGGACCCGTCCAAAGCACGTGAAAGTTTGGGAAGTTGATTTGTCACTTTGAGAAAGCGCTGGTCCATCCCACACCCAAAATAATACAATCCCAGGGGAACAAAGACACGTGCACTCTCTTGCTTGTGACCCACACTCACACGATGTACTCTCCTGTTCTCTCCATGGCCACATGCCCTTAGCACTCTCTTTACAGGACAGCGCAGCTTCATTCTCTGTCATGACTGTCCATGAGAATATTCAGATGGTGCACTAAACACTTTTTATCATTCTTACAGTTGGTAGAAGGGTTAGAGAACATCTCACAGTGTGTGATGATAGTCAGACTTCAATCCTCAAGATCTCTAATAATAGATTTAGCAACTGGGCTTCATAAAGCAGTGTGTCAAAGTGGAGGTGTGCCAGAGTAATTTATTAGAAATAATGAAGAACTGAGTTTTGCGCACTAAAAATAAATTAATTAGAGTAGACATGTTGTTTTATAACGGTGCTATTTTTACTCACAGATATTCCAGTATGAGACACAGGGAAAGGACATACAGAGTTCCAGCAGGTGCACCTGAAATTGCCTGTAATTGCATGTGTCCTTATCTCCACACCAGTCCACAGGCACGATCCTGGGGATGTGTCCCACATGTGATATCACTGACCTTCCAAGCAGTGACGAAGAAAAGGTGGGGAACTGTTCATGGGTCACACAGCCATTCATTAAGAGAATCCCTTTGACCCAGTAACTTTACTATTTGTCACCCAATATTTCTCATCAGTCTGTAGTATAAAATTACTAATAGTTTAATAATTTCACTAACAAGTGCCTTAGATGCATTATCTTATTTAATCCTCACATTAAACCTACTAAGAGTTCATCAGCAGGCTGAAAGAGCTGCAGGCTGTGGAGCATACTGCATACGGTCACCAAGGAGGTCTGTCTTGGGTCTCTTGGTCTAAATGTGAGCTGGGAAATATTCATAGCACTGCTTTATGCTGACACAATGACTAATACATCTAAAACAGTGAAGAAAAAAAGTTCAGATTTCTTCTTCTGGTCAGTTTCATTCCATTGACCTGCTACATCTTGAGGATACTGAGATGAATGGAACACATTTCTGCCCTCCAGGAATCAAAAGCCTAGTTGGTAGAGGGAGTGATAAACAAATAATGAAAGAATTTTAATATAGTGTAATTAAAATTATAATAAAAGCATGCTTAAATTTAATGGGAAAACAGATGAGGGTGCAAAAAGATTGAGAGGTAAGAGGGGTGTCATAAAAAATTATGTACCAAAGGTGACAGTTAGCCTGACCTTGAAGGGTATTGAAGAGTTCAGTGGTGAAACTGGTGGAGAAAGAAGAGTTGTGGGAAAAGGGCCCAGCAGAGGTCTTTCTTCTCGCCCTTGCCAAAGGTTTAGAGTCTCCAACTGCTTTTTCAACAATGCATTTTCTATCACCTGTCTGGATTTCTCACTCAGTCCTCTTTGGGTCTAAGGAATTAAAATACCAGTGAAAGACAAGTATTGGGAGAGAAAAGAACTGGCTGGCCTGGAGTGAAAGCCAACTATTGACCTTGATCTTGTAACTGAACAAAAACAGAGGTTCAGCTGCCTATCACCACAAAAGCCAAACTCATGAAGCAAATGCTGGTGCAAAAGGAAAGAGGTTTTATTGAAACGTTGCATGACATGGGACAATGGTGGACCCCACTCTCAAAGACCATCCTCTCTTTCTGCCGTGGAAAAAGTCCATCGGTCCTCAGCAAGGCCAAGACAAAAGCCAGTGTCCAGAGTTCCTGCTCTATTTTAAAGTACAGCCAACAGGAAGGTACTATGACCCACTTCCTGGAGAGAGTAAGGACTCAGCCACTGAGAGCTGCAGCTGTCGGAAGAGACTGCCTATAAGAAGGAGGCACCAACCAGCCCTGGCCGAGCAGGCAGTGAGGCAGGAGAGTAAATACTTCAACGTCTTTCCCATCTCTGGCCTGTGCCCTCCACTGGCCAAACCCAGCTGGACTTTGGAAGACACTGGCCTTATGTATATGCAGTCTTTAAAGACCGGCCTTATCAGCAGAGACCGGGGTGAGGGCTGCAAAGTGTACCTGCAGGGACAAACAGACAGCAGCTGACAATGCTGTCAACCAGCTCTTCTCTTCTTGGTTCTGCACTGTGATTTCCAGCCTATTTTTTAGAGGTACTGGGCAAAGTTTGAGTCTCTTTCAACTTTGCCTGAAAAAGCAATTTTTTTTTTGTTTTTTTAATCAACAAAACTAGAAACAGCTAGACTCACAAGTGGGCAGCTAAAGCCTGGAAATGCACAGCTTCATCTCAAACCTAAATACAAGGAAATCTCAGCCATGCCTTTCCCAGGCAACTTGAATTAACTTTGTTGGGAGAGTTCTAAATGTCTCACTCTCTTACTCTTCCCTTTCAGAATATTAACTGGGCAAAATGTAAAGATAAAACTTAGAATTTACCCTGGAGGGGAAGGAACAAAAGCCTGGAATGAAAAAAAAATATTACAAGGGGATTTTTTTCACCCTCTGTGTTTTTACCTCTCGTCACACTCACTCAGTAGGGTTTGGACAGCTGGCAGAATGGGAAGTCGAGAGTGTTCACTGCGCTGACAGGCGCCCCTGCACCAGCTGGGACCCTCGGACAAGCAGGCGGGGCTGGGCTGGCCCTCCTCGCCGGTGGGCGGGGCCTCCATTTTCGGATCCACCTGGCCCAGCCGAAATTTTTAAAACGCCGAATATTTACTCTTTTTAACATAACATTTTATCGAATATTAAAGTAATAACATATGTTAATTACATATAATTTTATCTTTAAATTATATATAATCTTTAAAGTATAAAAGTGTGTAAAGGAAAAATAGAAACCATGCCTACCCTCATCTAACAGTGGCAACTATTATTCATGTTTTACTGTATTTTCTCTCACTTTTTTCTCTACATAGAATACATAGATAGGTATTACATATTGTGTGTATTTTTTATCCTCCTTTATTATAATTTAAAGTATAGAATAATATTGCTTATGTTATAGAGTAAATTTCAAAATAATCTAATTTAAAGACTGCGTAATACTTTATATGTGAATGTTGTTTTAGTCTGTTTGGGCTGCTCTAACAGAATGCCCCAGGCTGGGTGACTTCAACAACAAATATTTATTTATCATGGTTCTGGAGGCTGGAAGTCCAAGATCGGAACACAGGCATGGTTGGGTTCCAGCGAAGACCTACTTCATGTTTTACAGACTGCTGTCATCTTCTTAGAAGGGCATATATAATCCCATCATGACCTGACTACCTCCCACAGGCCCCATATGCTGATACCATTCTACTGGGGGTTAGAGTTTCACCATGTGAAAGGGGGAGGGGCTCACGGACACGCAGCCCATAACAGATGGCTATACCCCAATGCATTTAAGCATTCCCCTATTATTGAACATTCAGGTTTTTCTAATTTTCCTTCACATGAACAAGGTTGCAGTGAACACCTTCACTCCTAGTTTTTCTAAATCGATGATCAATTTGTTAGAACAAATTTCTCAAAGCAGTTCTAAATGTAAAGTTTTACTTTGGACCCTGAAAAATTGCTATGTAAAAAAGGTCGTACTAATGCACATCCCCACTCGCAGAGCACAGGTCTGCCTCTTTACAGAGCCTGGCTCACCCTGAGCACTGAGATTCACTTCTGTCTCCGTCAACGTCATTGCGTTGTTGTTCGGGGGGGACGTGTCTTTGTTCAATGAGAGTGAATGGTTTTCCACTCACTGTAGGCCATTCCACTCCCTTCCTGGTGAATTGTCTGTTCCTGCAGTTTGGCAGCTACGCTTTCTTCCAAACTTTTGTTCCTCTCCTGAGGATCACAAAACTTTATACAACTTTATTCCAATTCGTTGAGTGTTTTCAGATGCTTGGCTGCTTTTAAAGAAATGAGTGATTCCAAAAATGTCATTTAAGTTTGGTTTTTGACAGAGAAAGTCCACACGCTCAGTTGAATGCTGCCCAGACTGTTTTCCAAAACCATTACTAAAGTCATCTTAATTGTCTCTCTGAATCTATTAAAATACACAGTAGCCTACCGGCTGCAGTTCGTAAGTCCAAACCTCTTGGAAATGCATTTCTTTTGTTGGCCTCTCTAGGCCTAATTAGAACTATATGATCCTTTTTAGGTACTAGGAAGAGTGAGAAAAAAAACCAGCCTGGTCAAGCATAGGCCTTTTGACGTGACTTTTCCACTTGACAAGAAGCCCAGAAATGTTACTACAAATGTGTTCTTGAATGCCTAAGTGCTTCCCTATGGTTTCTGTGGTAGGTAATGATGAGATTATGGCCATGCTTGGGCACACCTTGCTCCGACTCCCAGAAGTTAGTAATCGCACAGGAGGCACTCAGAATCCCATGGGAGTGAAGAGCAGAGAATCATTTTCCATTGCAAGTCACCCAGTAACAGCAAGCAATGTTTGTTCAGTATTTCCCACTTCACAAGGCACTTTCTCTGACATAATCTCATCGGATACTCACAACAACTGGATGGGGGTTTGATACCCTCACCCTCATTTTGCAGGGACAGCTCAATGACTTGTTCCAAGTCAGAACTGAGAAGTGGTAGTTGGTGCTCAGACCACTGGCTTCTGTCTATAGATGTTTCCAGCTATGTTGTCCTGCCATGCTGCTGCCATGTTCACTTAGCATCCTTTAGAAATGTTCCAGGATCATGAAGCAAAAATAGAAAAAAGAACAACAAAATACACAAACACACACACACACAAGGTACAACCCTCAGCATTGTCTTACTCAATGGTCTGGAGAGACAAAGTGAAAGCAGTTATATTCTCAGTCTCTGCACATGCCTCTCACTCTGTGATTGCATTTTAGATTACTCTCTGGGATATGATGGATTTGTTTTATTTGGTAGTGCTAGAATTATTCAGTTACCTTTGTACCATCTTGCATGCTTCCTAACATTGAAAGATAAAATATCTCTCATAAGCAAATTAAAATGTTTTCCAAATTTAAACATTACTTACTCTTCAGACATTTGAAAGCAACCAACAACATTTATGGTAATAAAAAATAACACAAAACTGACAGGCTATCTTTAAGCTGCCATCGGGTGAGTTCAAACTCTTACTAACAAAAGATAATATACAGAGAATTATGAAATTTAGATTTATATTCACACCACATTTTTATTAGCAATGAGTGAGAATAGTTATATTCTAGAATCATACATCTATCTTTATTGATTTAATAGATATTGCATTTGACTTTTCAATTGCGATACTTAACTCACCCCACTCCCTTGCTTCCCCTCTTTTTAAGCAAGTTTGATTAAACTTCTGAACTTGTATGCCACTGAGGTCTAATTAATACGGTATCTCAGAAAATGTGTTCACCAAGAAGAAAATGAGAAAATCAGTCTCTTGATTATCTATAACTGACTTTTATAACTAATCACTGTATAGGCCAACTTTATGATTACAATTTTCTCAACTAATTCTAGCTATGGGGTTAAGGGTTTTTATTTTTGAAAAATGTATTCTGTACATTTATTTACCATGATTATGTTCCTTATTCTGAATGAAACGTTTGTGGGGAGCAAAGGGAATGAAGAAGGCTGTCTTCTTCAGTCCGAGGAGTGCAGTGATTTGATTTCTTGGCACCTGTCTCACTTGTCATCCCTATTTTTAGTCTGTAAAAGTTAGCACCTACAGTGAAACAGAGTGTTTCTCACTTCCCCCAATTTAGTTCCCATCCTGCTAATCTGTAATCAAACAGCCACATTAACAAGTCTCTTCACCCAGTGGGGGAGGGAGAGAGAGATATGTTTTCAATCTTTTGACATTATTTAGCAAAAAGTATAGCACACATCTGCATTTTATAATAAAAATTCTGAAGAACTGCTGTAAGTAATGCAACAGTTCATCTTAATGACTCGGGCAACCTATAAGCAAACTCACTATGAACATGATTCACGATTTGCTAGCAAGTCTATTACATGAAACTCAGAGCGTACTTTTGCAAAGACATAACCTTATATGTGGTGGATAGATTCCTAGGCCAAGCCCCTAAGACTCCTTTAGCCACAGGGAAGTGCATTTCAGTCTGGCTGACTGCTCCTGTCCTTCAAAGGCCTGAGCTCCAGCTTCCTGGATCCCTCTGATAATAGTTAAAACTCAAGTCCCATCACTAGTCAGGTGGGTGATCTCATTTTACTCTACTGTAAAATGGATATATTGATACTCCCCCTTTTAAGGAACAAATGAAATAACGGAAGCAAAGCACCTATTACAGGGTTTGGCACAGAATAAATAGTGATAATAACTAGGATGGCAATGATGACAGAGACTTGAATTTCAGGCCCCTCTGAGGCCAAGGTAAAGGCAGGTCTAGGAAGTCTCTTGTACCAGGTGTGTGTTTACATTACATCTGCTGAGAAAATGCGTGATGAGTGTATTTGTATGAGTTTTCCTAGGGCTTTTGGAACACAGTGCCAGGAGACTTAAAGCAATAGCAACTTATTGGAGTTTGGACCCTGGAAGCCCAAAGTCAAGGTGTGGGCAGGGTTGGTTCCTTCTGAGGGCTGAGAGGGAGAACCTGCTCCACGTCTCTTCCCCAGTGTCTGGCGACCTCCGGCTCCCCTTGGCTTGTAGGTGGCGTTCTCCCTGCGTCTTCACAGAGCCCTCCCTCTGTGCATGTCTGACTCTCTGTCCAAATTTCTCTTTTTTATAAGGGCACAGTCAAATTGAATGAAGGCCTAAGCTAATGAATGGCCTTAACTTGATCTTTGCAATGACCCTATGTCCAAATAAGGTCACGTTCACAGATACTAGGAGTTAAAACTTCAGTATCTTTTTCAGGGAATACAGTGTGACCCATAACAGTGACTGTTTCACTGAGCATCTCCCCGGAAATGTGGTGACAGGCATCACAAAGCAGTGGGAGCCGAAGCCTTAGCACCTGCAGGTCCTCGGATGGAAGAACAGGGGCTGTCGGAGGGGTGCAGCCGCTCTGGGATGCTCACCTGTCTCGATGGCAACCCCCAGAGCTGTCTGTGCTCCTCAAAGGTAAGGCAGATGACCCAGTGTTTTGCCCAGACAGATGTCCCAATGTGAGCCTTGTACTTCCCTTCTCTTCAGGGTTTGACTCGTTTCAGATAATTAGATGGCCTCCCTTCCTGGCCTAATAAGCGTCTTAAGAAAACAGTTGTTCTTTCTGGCTATTAGGATTCCGGACGAAATCACTGAATTATTCAATTCCTTGAAACGGCTTTGCAACACCTGGGATTTCATCAATTTCTCAAAACTCCTCAAAGTGAAATGAATTTTCTATTTAGTTAAATGCTTAAAACAAGCACAAGCCTCCTAGCACTTTCAGAGGGTGAGGTAATCATGAACTCTAACAAATGACATGAGGGCGTCCCATGTCTCCCAAAGTCGGGAATCAGGGAATTAAACAGCACGCCTGACCCCTGGAAGGGAAGCCAACTCCCCCCTGGCGACTCATTTACAACCAGGAAGTAATTTCTCCACTGGGAGCCCGTGAGTCAACAAAGTTCCTTCTTGGTTCTTCCTGACGTTCTCCTAGGGCTGCAGTGACTCGGGCAGGGGTGATCTAGGTTCACTCTTCCCGCAGACAGAATGCGCCCCGCCTCCCGCCCCAACCTCCGGGCTCCAGCCACCAGTCTGCGGAAGGAGATTCTTCTCCAAAACTGCTCAATTAACTCAGGATAATACTTTGGGTCTCCAAACAACACATCTAGCTAGTTTCAAGCAATAGTTCAAGTGAAAAAAAAGTTCAAGTCCCCAACAAGCTGGTAGATACAGAATCCAGAGCAATGGTTGCCCAGCCCTACTAAGACGAGAAGCAGGCCTTGGCTGGCTCACTTCTCCTCTCTGGCCCAGGGGTCCCTTGTCCTCCTTCAGGGTCAGCTGAAATGCCTCCATTGTGAGAGGTTCCATGACCACCCCCGTCTTCATTACTCTTCAGTACATCACTCTCGCTAGTTCCTTCACAGTGCTACAATCTACAGTTATCTCATAGGTTTACTTGGTCTATCGTCTCCCTACGAATATAAACTTCGGAAGACCAAGAGCCTTGCCACCCTCCTCTCTTCTTTAGCTCCGTGTCTGATGTTGTGCCTGGCACAGGGTAGATGTTCAATAAATATGTGTTGAATGAATAATGGTCTAAATGACAGGCAGGTGAACCTATACCCTCTGAACTGCTGTTGACCAGTGTTCAAGGTGTAGTACCTATTGTAGGCTGGAGCGAGCAATAAAATATTGACCTGCAAAATATTACTTTCCTGAATAGTCACTCTGGCCTAAATAAGCAAAAGGAGCCCTGGGGAATTATCCCACAAGGCTGATTTAGTAGAATCATTGGCACTTGGGTACAATTTTAGAGACTAATGTCCTCAGCACAGATGCTATTTTTAAGAACTTAACACCAGGAAAACCCTTCTGGGGAGAGCTCTGTGGGAACAGGGCCCCTTTCATGTCATGGGTGATGTATGAACTGATGGCTCACGAAAGGTGAAGCTCAGACTAAGTTATCGGACTTTTTCCTTCTGAGTTATAGCTCAGCAAGCAGATTTGACCGATTACAGTCACAGACAAGAGCTGAGCAGTCTGTGAGCTTGTTTATATTACCAAAGAAAAGTGACAATGTGGCCCAATTTAGTGCCTCCAGCCCAACATAACTAAGCACATGCTCCGTCAAGTCCAAGTTGAGGTTCGCCTTAGCTGAACTGGATTTATGGGGAACAAATTCCAAAGAGAGCCAACCAGTCTATGGTGCTTATCTGGGGCCAAATTACGTTAAAAGTCACAAATTAGGACCCTCTAGAAGCTTAATGAGAAGAAATCTCCTTCAGTGGCTTCTGGGCCCTGGAGCTGGTGCGCGCTGGGTAAGGCTGTTTGCAGTAGGAAGGGAAGTTCAGAGGGTCACCCAGAGCCACCTCACCAGCAGCCACCTCCCAGAGGCAGAGAGGCTCAATAACTCAGAGTCCAGGAGGGCCTCTGCTCGGCTGTGGACTTTTAATGACAACATTCATCATTAAGGGTTTCAAGGACAAAGATCTTCTAGAAAAGGCAAGTTTACCCGCTCTGTGGGTAGGCCCAGAGATGGGCCCAAACACAGGACTTCCTCCCCTGAGAGCAAAAATAAATACTTGGGGGAAAGAAACTGCACAAAACATGTCGATCTCTTTTTTTTTTATTGCTACAACTTCGGTGTTAAAGAAAGTGGGAAAAGTTCCAAAGAAATCTGCCTCCCGTCCGTTTACAGAAATAAATTGTGTGGTGTGCCCGGCGGCGGGGCGGCATCTCTGCATCCGCCCTCCCGCACGGTGGTGTTTCCGAGCCCCAGCGGGAGAGGCGGGGTCACGGGCTTCGCCACTGCTGCAGACTCTCTCGCTCCCCGGAGAGTTGTAAGACGGTTGGGGGGATCTATGCACCCCACTCTAAGCCCGTTTGTAGACCCACTAGAGGTCCCCGTGTTAATGGAACCAAAGTGCCCCCCAGTTGGTCAAAACTGAAGGACATTTTTAAGAAGTGCTTTTACAGAGAGAAGGGAAGAAAGACTTCCTTGGCTCTGTCTTCTTCAAAAGCCAGGGCCCAAGTCCCAGCGCAAAAGTCAAGCACAGGCCGATGACACGGAGGGATCACCGGGACAAAGGGGACGCAGGAGAAATCTCCCCACGGTTTGGCTGCTAGTGCGAGGTCCAGGCGCTGCGGTCCTCTTCCCTCCTGTCGTGACTCCGCAAGGTCTATGGCTGAAAATAACGGGCACCACAGGCATGGTGAACACTGGAATTGGTGTGTTCCGCTGTAACCCTTAGAGGTGGCTATTGTTTCTGCTCCACGACAGATGAAGCTACAGACTAGAGGGAGGGGGGTGCGTTTTTAACACTCTCTACAGTCATTATTTCATAAAGTTTTGACAGCACTGAGAGATGTGTGTTAATACGCCCACTTTATGAACAACGAACTGAATGTAGAAAGTTTAGGGGATGACCTAAGGTCATGCAGCTAGTAAATGGCAGAACTAGAAGCTGAACCCCAAAGTGGCTGGCTCCTAAGTCCCTAAATGAGCTGCAACACCCAGCTGAGGGGCTGGTCTTCTGCTCGTATAGGCAAGTTCCCACCCCAGAGCACCCCCAGATGCCCAGCCCGCCTGTTGTACATCCTCTGGGAATGTCACCTCTCCCTGAGGACTGTCTGATCATCACACCAGCCATATATTATGTCATTCCGTCTGAATAAACACCTTGTGAGAAAGTCTCGGATCAGCAACAAGGAAACTCAGCTTGGAGAGATAAAGCCACTTACTCAAGGTCACACAGCTGGGCCTCTATCTCCCAAACTTGTGTTCTTTCCATCATATCATGCGGCTCCTGCAAGAAATCAAGGAACCCCTTTGAGCAGCCAACCCCTTTAATGAGCATTAATCATGTGTTTGCCATCCTGGGGTGGGGGTTTCGGGTCTGTGCTAGTCTCTGTGCCATCCACCCCTGCAGATACAAGCCCCCAATTCTGAGATGCTTGGGCATTTGCTCCCTCGATGAGTGACCAAATTAGAACGTGCTGGCCCCCTTTCTCTCAGAAGGACTAAGAACATATTGAGGCTCAGAAAAGTGAGCCTTCAGTGCTCAAGTTGCGGCTGCTTTCGCACAGCCACCTATCAGATGACACCCAAAGTTGCAGCTCCTACAGGCAGAGCACAAAAGGCCTTTTGCTGGACTGCCCTGGTCTTCGTTCCCGGGTCTATCTGGTAGACCACAGCGAAGGGTAGTCCAGAGTAGCTGGTGAGGAGACTAGATCTGACACCAAATGACCTGGCTCCACCTCCTAGAGGCTGAGTCACCTTCAGCAAGTTCCTTAACCTCTCTGTGCCTCCGCTTCCTCAACTCTACAGAGGGATAGGTACCTCACTGGGTTTACACCAGAAACTTTACAAAAACAATACACTGTACAACATTTTTAGAAGGTTGGGGTTTTTTTTAATATTTTATTTATTTATTTTTAGAAAGGGAAGGGAGGGAGATAGAGAGAGAGAGAGAAACATCAATGTGCAGTTGCTGGGGGTTATGGCCTGCAACTCAGGAATGTACCCTGGCTGGGAATCGAACCTGGGACATTTTGGTTCCCAGCCCGTGCTCAATCCACTGAGCTACACCAGCCAGGCTTAGAAGGTTGGTTTTTAAAGCAGAGATTTCATCCCATTGCGTAATATAATCAATCAATACCTACCATGCACCAAGTGCTATAAAGGACACAAAAGAAATAATACAATCAATGATTTCTACTCATGGGAAATTTAATCTGGTGGGCTGGGCAAGAATAACTCCGTGGAATAGCATAAGACCACACAAGATGGCAAATTCTGCCTGAGAAGTTTGAGGAAAGAAAAGGCAAAGCCTTTGAATGGGTCTCTTTTTTTAAAAGTTGTACATTATGTCTAACCTCCCAATAATATTCTGCTCTTCCCAGTTTAGAAATGAGAGAAACAGCATTCAGAGTGGTTGCAGAACTCCCCACAGTGATGCAGCACGCAAGTGCCAGAACTGGAATCGGATCCCACATAAGGGTCGCCCCCTTGTCTATGTTTTTTATGAGGTTTCCCATGTGAAGGCTGGATGGGGAGGGCCTGTTGAATGTGGGATGGGAGGGCAGACTGGTAAGGGCACAGCATGACAAAACCAGGAGACAAGCAGAGTGAAAGGCTCGTACCGTAAAGCAGAGAAGGCTCAGGCTGTCCTGATGGAGGGGTTTCAAAGACTTTAAGTCAGGTGGAATTGAACTCTTTCTTTCTCCTTCCAGCCCCACACACTGCAACATGTTCATAACAAGAAAATGCTGATGGAGTAGAGCAGAGAGGAGTGGGTTATGAAGGGGAAAAGTATTAGGCCTGTTATCTGCAGCGGCATCCAGGCTGCGGGCGCAGATCGGAGAACGGCACGGACAGGTTCGCCAGACATCAGACTGTCCCGCGCAGCTCCCCCAGGCTGTCACACAGCCTGCCAGCCAGACTTCATGGGGAGGTTTTACCGTCTCCCTTCCCAGCTGATTCTTGGCTCTGATTACAAAACAAGCAGTAGGAGCCAGGCGCCCTTGAGACAGCTACTTGGACTCCCTTCATTCACCCTTTTTTAAAGGAAGAATTTGAGAAAAAGAAAGTAAGTAGCATGAAAACCCACACAGGTATTTCATCAGCTCTTCCCTTCAACATTTCCCTTTGGTTACATTTTTTTTTCCTTTTATTGCTCTTTTTCGATTTATGGTACTTTCGACATGCTAAGCGTCACTTTGCTCCTATGAAGTTCAAACACTAGAGTGAGTTTTCATTTTCCTAAGAAGACATACTGATGAAAATCTCAAAAGTTCAAATTCAACATCCAGACGAGATTCCAAATCAGCACTTAATTCCTGATCTCTACAGATCTACATGGGCAAACTGCCTGTTGGAAAAAGACTCATTCATTTATCTAGCCATTTGCTTGTCCCACAAGTGTTTATTGAGCATCTACTTTGTGCCAGGCGCTGTCTGGGGTCTGGAGGCACAATGGGGATATGACCCCCACTCTCCTGGAACTTAGCCTGATTGGTGGTAGAAAGAAATAAAAAAAAAAACAATGACACAAATGCTCTGGGAGGATAATTTTTTAAAGGTATGTCAACACATAGGAGAAATTCCCATTTTTATCCTCGGTGTCAGGTTGAAGTATTGTCCTCGGTTCTCCA
Organism: Phyllostomus hastatus; assembly: GCF_019186645.2. Lineage (NCBI taxonomy): Eukaryota > Metazoa > Chordata > Mammalia > Chiroptera > Phyllostomidae > Phyllostomus > Phyllostomus hastatus. The sequence goes on along the minus strand of NW_025333709.1, from coordinate 25,975,608 downwards.
GTGCTCCCTGCACCCACACTCTGGTCATGGTTTCCTCATGAGTGTTCTTTGGCTTTGGCTGCCCATGTGCCTTGCTTTGGCCAGGGGCATGTGGGCAGAAGTGGTAGCATGCCAGTTCTGAGCCTAGGACTTAAAGAGTGTCACGTGTTTCCACATGCCTTCTTGCACCGCCATAACCCCTGTGAGGAAAACGTGCCCTAACTCTTTCGCTGGTCCTGAGGAGACATGAGGCCCATGCAGCAGAGCCAGCTCACAGACCCACTGGTCGGCCGCGAGAAGCAGAGCCACCGAGCCGGCCCAGCTATCAGCCAAACCCCCGTCAACCTATGGACGTGTGAGCAGTGATAAGTACTGGGTTAGGTCGCTGAGTCCTGGAATGGTTTGTTATAGAGCAACATCGAACCTTTACAGAAATCGGCACTGCAATACAATCCTAAAATATACGGTATTGGCTTTGGGCCTCAATGGCAGATGGAGGTTGGAAAAACATAGCAAGGAAACGGTTACAGAGACCGGGACATTGTTATACAATAGTAAAACATCTGGTAAAACTGTCACCGGTGTTAACTTGGACAGTAGGAAATGTACCTAATGAACCGGAGACTTGGGCAAGAAGACTGGGAGGCAGACGTTCACAACTGGAGCTGCTCTCAGCCGCAGGTGATGCAAATCCACTCGGAGAAGAACTGGCCTGCTGGCAAGCCGGACTCAGGAGACACGCGGGAAGGCCCAGAACTCGCTGGGCGGGAAAGTGAGACTTTGTCCCAGACGTCCCAGCCAATAAAAGGGTCTCAAATACGAGACGGCCTCGAGACAGAGATCAAGCCAAAGGTGCGGCCAACAAGAGAAGCTTGAAAACAAAGACCAACCCCTGCACGGCCAGTTTGGCCAGGTCCTCAGGTTAATGGCCAAACTTGGAAAGAAACAAGGTGGCCTCTAGAACAGCATTCTCCAACTTAAGCATGCTTCAGAGCCACCTGGCCAGGGGGTGGGGTGGGGGACAGGTATTGTTAACAAAGATGCCTGGCCATCACCTCCAGAGATTCTGAGTCAAGGTCTGCGGAGGGGCCCAAGAACTTACATCTTGAACAGACTCCCAGGTGACAGTGATGCTGCGTCTTTGAGCAGCCCTGGTCTAGGAGGAGACCTCTTTGGCCAGACAACCAGGTTCCCAGCAAACATAGCCTGGGCTACTCAGTAGCCTGACTGCCCAGACAGCCCAGGCTGACAGCAAGCCTGTCAGGAGAGACGGAGAGAGCAGAGAGATGGAGAGGCAGGTACCAGGTGAATTTTGACACATGGGTGGACTAGAATAAAATACATTGTTTAAAAAGTCATAAGATTTTACAGGAACAAATATAATGGACAGAAACTGGGGTGGGGAGTGGAAATGGGAGGGAGATGGGGAGGTCTGGGTGGGTGGGATGGGAGTAAAAGATAGAAAATTGTACTTGGACAATAATTAAAATTATTTAAAAAATAAATTTTTAAAAGGTGAAAAATAAACACATAGACTAATATTTGTATTTCCTTATAATTGCATAAAGAAACTCTATAGAAATATACCTTTAAAATAATTTGGAAGGCTAACTAACTAGAGAGAAGTGGGTGTAAGAGTTACCACTGAATTCTTTATAATATTTTATCACCTAACTATGTAAATGTGTTATGTGTTCAAAAATTAAATAAAAATGTCAAACTGAAAAAAAAGTCGTAAGATTTTTTTTTCAATTTTATTCCTTTTATTTTTGTGCCTGTTTATAAGAGATATATGCACTAAGAAACTGGGCCCTTAAATGTAAGTTAATGGGAATGGAAAGAATTTGGTTAGAGCCATGTCATTCGATTCTTTGAACTTCTTCTGAGGTAAATGCTAAAATCATAGTGTTAGTGTTTATCAAAGCTGAATTTAAAAGTCCTATCAATTGAAAACCCAATTAAATCCTGTTGCAATTTTCTTAAATGCAACGAATTAGAAACTATCAGACTTGCATAAAGATTGTACCCAGATATTAGTCACTCACTTTCTCAATGGTTGTGACATCTTCTAAAAAGAATTTCTTAGGACTTATATGTCAACCACTAATTATAGAAATTATACTAATTAGACAAATGTTTTCACTGCAGGACACCTTGTGTAATCTGACATACTTGAAAAGATTGGGGGAAATGAAGATATAAATTTCAATATACTACTGCCAAGGTAATATTTGTTACAGATTGCTTTATTACATTTATTTTTATGGAAGATTTTTTTTCCCATAATTACTCAAACTGAAGCAATCAAACCCTTCAATGTATGTGAATAGATAAACCAAGTGTGGTACAGCCATACAGTGGGATACTATCAGCAATAAAAAGAAATGAGTTGTTAAGCCACGAAAAGATACGGGTAAACCTGAAATGCATATGACTAAGTGGGAGAAGCCAGTCTAATACGGCTACATATTGAGTAATTCGACGACATTCTGGAAAAGGCGAAACTATGGAGACAGGAAAAGGATCAGCGGTTGTCAAGTGTTCAGAGCGAGAGAGGGGGGTGGGAATGGAAAGGTGAAGCAGAGGGGATTTTTAGGGCCGTGAAACTACTCTACACGATACTGTAATGGGAGATACATGACTTTATACATTTGTCCATAGACCTATATGACATAAAAGTGAACTCTAAGGTTCTGGGTGGCCCACACACCCCAGGAAAGTATTTCTCACAGTTCTGGAGGCTGGGAAGCTAGCTTGCGACAGCTCTCTTCCACATCCCTTCCTTGCCATGGCTACTCCCTCACTCTCGCTGAGCTTTGGGACCCCGACGTCGCCCACGGTCCCGCAGCCAATGAGCACTGTTGGTGGACCCGTGTTCCTGCTCTCCGCGTGCCTCTCTCTCCTTGTTTCCTTAGCCCCAACCACACCCCCGAAATAGTCTCCCCATGAAAGTCTTTTTTCCAAACCATCTGGGGTGAAATTAGTATCAGACAGACGCAGAAGTTGGAGGGTTTCAGAAGGCTGATAGGAAACCACTGATTCATTTGAAACGTGCTGTCGGAGGAGAGCTCCACAGATGGACCACCAGAAAGACGAACAAGTGGGTCCTGGGGCAAATGAAGCCTGAAACGTCACTGGAGGCCAAAACGACACAACTATGGCTGCCCAACTCTGGGCGCATCCCGAGGAGTCAGAGTTCTTCGGAAAAGGCAGTGATGCTGGGAAACAGAAGGCAGCAGGAAAGGAGGAAGACCAACGAGGAGGCAGATGGACTGACGCCATGAGAGATGCTGTAGGCAGGAGTCTGCAGGGGCAGGGCTGGGCTGCTGAGGTCGGGACACTGGGGACATCACTCAGTCACGGGGTCACCAGGAGTCAGAGCTGGCTCAGTGGCATGTGCACACACACCAAGCCCAGCTAACAGAGCTGCCTTCACCAAGGTAGTGGTGGTAGGCATAGACAAAGGAAACAGACAGAGAGATACTTAGGAGATGAGCTTGAGGACAGAACGTGGACACAGCAAGGACCAGGGAAGGACGCACAGGGGCAGGGAAAGCTGGGGATGACTGAGTATTTAGCCCAGACCCCTGGGTGGACGGGGACGCCATTTGCTACCATTATCTTTGTGTGGCTTCTTGATGCTGGTGGATTTAGGTCAAACCACAGCGACAGCGACCACTGCTTGAACATTAGCAAAAATCGCCTTTTTGCTCATGTGGCACAGTCACTTTTAAAACGTAGAGTTCCATGATTCATTTTACTCAAGAGTAACTCTCCAGGCCTATTTAAAAGGTTTCTAAAAACATCTGTGCTCGATTAAACAACAGATACCACTTACAGGCCGTGTCTGTTTTCAAGGGTTTCAGAGCAGTAATTAATCAGGCAAATGAAAAAGCACAGACCTCATCTTTTTATCCAATTAGGAGAAACCTCTGTAAGTCTAGGGCACCAAACTGTTTGGTTTTGCTGAAATGCCTTGTGATGAGTGACTGGCTTTATATCTTGGAAAATATCAATATTTACTTTAAACTTACAGCTAAATGAAAGAAAAACAGAATTTATTAGTCAACTGTCACAGAATACAGAGCGCCTGTTATTGGGCGGCTACCGCCGGGCACCACCAGTGAGGAGATGGACACCCACGACTTGGTGCTCCCACAGCTGGGACGTTGCAGGCTGCCGTGCTGTGATTTTTCTTTCTGTCCCCACACATCATCCGCCCATGATGGGCTTGTGTCTGCTTCTCCACCTTTGCCCACACCCCCTAGGCTGTGCTCCCAGCTCCATATCCTGTCTCTGCCCTCCAGTCCCTTAAAACTATCACTCCAAACACCACTGCCGGGAAACCCTGCCAGACCACCATCTCTTGAGTTTTCTGCCTCTGCCGTGCTGTAGGAAGAGCTAGCCTCAGGCTGACTTGGAACGACCGGGATAGTCAGGTGAATACAACGGTGTGGTCCCACCAAGGCAGTGGCAGGTTCCTTGTTGCCCATTTCCCCACTGACTTCCAGAAGGCACCGGCCATTCACTGAAGGCGGGTCTGGGAAGGAGTGGTGAACTGCCACACCAGGGGACCGAGGGGCTCCAGGTGTGGGAGCGGCAGAACCGGGACTCGCCCTCAGTCTCCAGGTGCAAAGCTCTTTCTGTTCAACTCTCGCAGGCAAAGTTGGCTGGGTCTGTACTTTCGGTCATTACTCTGCTTCCCTCTCAGCTGGACAGGGCGGTTAAGGTGGGATTTCAGGGCGTGAAATGAAGGACAAACAAGAAAATATTATGACTACAAAAAATATCATGAATACTCAAAATAAAAGTTGTCTAATAGACTATAACTGCACAAAAAGAGACAACTAATCGCAAACTTAAGGAAAAAACCATTCATACAAACAAAATCCACTTCCTGTCATACTATAAAAGCAAAACATGCTTACTGAGAAAAACAGAGAAGAAAACTAAAATAAGCCATAATTGTATCATCCACAGACTTGTTAGCATTTTAGTTTGTTTCTGCCAAGTTTGGTTTTTTTTTAACCCATGTGTGACAATAAGTGTATGACATTGTAAATAAAGGAGAAAAGTAGCATTTTAATTTTGCAGATCCCAAATGTACTAAAAATAACACTATATATACTCAAAGAGTTTACAATAGAATGACAGAAAAGAGAGCCGACATCCTGGGCTGAAGGACGTGGGTAAGTGGTTTCCTGTGAAGGGAGGAAGAGGGGTGCTTGCTGGTCTGTGGTTACTCACATGTGAGTCTGTAAAGTGTCCTTGAACTTTCAGGGTGGTCACTCTGGTGCTCCATGCGCACGGGCTGTGGCTGGTCACGGCTGTGCGCTTTGCCAGGGCCTTGGGATCTTCTGGAAAGCAGCCAGTGACCCCAGCTGATGGCCCAATGCCAGGGGACCGTTCCCCACCCCCAGTCCCCACACACCTCAGGCCGGGTGGCAGAAGAGCACAGGTTCCCCGGGAAGCACTGGAGTGCTTAGGAGGTTTCCACATTCCCATCTCCGAACACCTGACTGAAGGGAAGCGCTGCTGGACCCATCATCCATAACCCTGAAAAGAGAGCCCCTCGACCGAGGCCTGGGCGTCAGCCAGGTCCTGAGCAACTGTGCTGACCACCCAAAAACACAGTGTCCCCAAAGCTGAGGGAAGCGATGGGGTCCCATTAGCACAGCTGCCCAGATGCCAGTGAGTTTTCGGATCACAAGCTCCTGTGAGAATTCAGCTCCTCCCCAGTCCTGGGTTCCCCACGGGTCAGGGCAGGCTGAGCTGGGGCAGGTTGGGTGGGAGGCTCACTGTGCTCCGGTCGGCCCACTTTCCCCGCTGAGGAGGCCATGTGGGGCAGGGGCTGGGAGCAGTGGCTCTGGTACCTGACGGCCTGGATGCAGATGCTGGCTCTGCCAGTTCCTCGCTGTAACCCTGGGGGACGTTACTTAATAGCACTCTGCCTCTGTTTCCCATCTGCCAAAGGGGGATGATAAAAGTACTGGTGGCTGTCATCCCAGGGATGCTGTGACCGTTCAAAGGGAGAGTGTATGTGGAGCATTGGCAGAGCGCCCGGGGCCGTGATTTCCGGCTATTACAGGAACGAAAAGTCACCACCCGCCCCCATTCTGCGCACACTCACGCCACATCCCCTCCCTGCAACACACACGCACACTTTGTCTCTGACTTCATGAGAAGGCTGAGATGCCAGACACAGGCCTCTTGCCCTGGGTGCCCTGGCATCCAGGGCAGAACGCCACAACACGGTGGGTGGGTGCGTGGCTGGGGTGGGGGTATCTTCCTAGGCCCCAAAACAGCCTTTCTTGTGCCTAGAGTTGCACAGTCTTTCACACACACGCGTAGTTCAACTGTTTCCCTCCTACCCTCCCTCTCTGTCTCTCCCTCTCTCTACTGGATCTCAAACCAGTGGGCGCCAGGCTCTCTCTCTCACGGCTCCTCTGAGCAGCTCTCAGGGTCCCTCTGGACGAATTAGACCAGATGCCCCGCCCCTGAGGCCAGGGCAGTCCTGGGGCGAGGCAGGCATCTCCGCCCCACCGGCCCCTGTAGTCAGGCCCTCTTTCCAGTGAGAGCCGCACCTGGTGGCTGGAATGGGCAGATGGAGCCCACACCGTGCCATCCCCTGGGTTCTTCCTCCCTTCTCACGCTCACCAGCAACGTACCTGAAACTACCCCTCCCTTCTCCTTGAGCCCCCTCCTGAAGCAGCATCAACACAAAAAGGCTTAATGCATGTCAGCTCATGCAAATAGGTGTTGGGGTGGCAGCAAGGAATGCCACCTACAAGTTAGAATTATCTAGAATGCCAGTCAAGGCCAGCCAGAATACCCTAATGATATATGTCATCTCATTTAATCTACCTGGCACCCTTATGAGTAACTTTTTTACTATATCTCCATTTTACAGATGAGGCAACTAAAGACCAGAGAAGTTAACTAACCTACCAAATGTCACACAGTGGTAAGTGGCAAGGAATATCACACCCAGGCGTGTTTCACTGCAAAATCGATGTTCATAACCACTGCTACATCAGAGGTAATGTGATCCAACGTCTCAGCAGTTAAAACAAGAGCTACTCAAAGCAATCAAATATTAAGATGTAATCAGATATTATCAAAGCACAGTCATACAAAGAATTCTGTGAAGTAAATAAAGTGTGAGTCAATATATTTATCAAAAGGGATCAAAGTGTAATTAGGATAAGTAATCAAATCAATCAAGTATTAATATGCATTAGCATTTTTAACTTCTAATTATAGGGCACATAATCAAAATATAATGGTGACAGGAGTAATAAGTCACTCTTCAAAGTTTCTCATTTAAAAATTCAACCTTCTTATCCAACTAGAGCCAAATCCAAACTTTAATGCATCATTCGTGTACTGTTCAGAGTCCTTCCCCAACCCACAAAGAGCCTTCTAATTAGGGTGCCTATGTAATTTATCCTTTAAATCTGAGAAGAAAAGAGGACTTTATTAATAATTGCATCAGTCAACATCATAGGCAAGCATGGTTATATGGACACCTTACCTGTAATCAGATCTGTTCCATTTCATTTAATTCAATTCGTCCCAAATTTTTAAAAATCATTATGAAGCTCATATTTTTTTTCACAAAACTAATGCTAGATATTAGAAATAAAACAGCTAGTAAAATGTTATTCCTAGCCTCATATTTCCCACCAGAAAAAGACAGAGAGGTAGACATCGGGAAATGCAGCCGCAGCGCAGTAAGCTCTGCAAAGGACAGAACATAACAGTTCTACAGAAACAGAGATAAAGAAAATTGTTGCAGCTACCTACCACACTACATAACAGGCCACCACAAACCACAGTGGCTTCAGCACCACCATTTTACTGTAGCTCATGGTTTCACAGGTCACAAACACAGGCAGGATCAGCTGGGTGGTTCCTCTGATACTCATAGCATCAACCAGGGCCGCTCACCGGTTTACATTTGGTGGGCAGGCTGGCCTGGAGGGCACAAGACAGCCTGATCATATGCCTGGTCCTTTGGCAGGGACGGCTTGAAGGCTGGGTCCAGCCCACTGCCTTCCGAAGACAGTGGGACTGCCCACTGAAGTGCCTGCCTCCATCTGGCCTCTCCAGCATGGTGGCCCTGGGCACTTGGGTTTCTTACATGGCAGCTCAGGGCTCCCAAAGCAGGCATGCCAGCAAATAAGGTGAGAGTTGTGTGACCTTTTATGTCCCAGCTTTAGGAGTCACAGAGATTCACTTCTGCCACACTCTGTGGGCTGGAGCAGACTGGAGAGCCCCTGGATCCTCCTGGAGGTGACACAGTCCCCGGCTTCCCGGGGAGCAAGTGTCAGAGGGTTTGTGGCCTTATTTTAAAATCACCAAAAAAATTATTATTATTCAGTAATTTTTTCAAGTAGGATATATGAGGGATGAACTCTCTTATTTTGTTTCTACGTGTCTTTATTTTGTTTTTACTTCTGAATGACAGTTGAGCTAAATCAAGAAGTCTAGATGACAGTGATTTCCAATAGTTTATTTTAAATTGGAATATATTTATATCATCCGTTCTAAGAGGCCATCAATTGCACCATGAAGAAAAGACCATTCCAGCTCCAGAAATGTTAGTATGTTAAAATTTTATGGTTTAAAATTAATTAAATACAGCAGTAACATATTTTACTATATGCAGTGGAAAAAGAAGGAGCAATGGAACCAGGTGTAACTGAGTTCAAATCCAGACTTTGTCTCTTTCTATTCGTGAGTTTGTGAGATTAAACTGACCTCTGTGGGATGTAGCTCATCATATGTAAAACAAAGAAATTGTCACTTATATTATGGGTTGGCAAGCTTTTTCTATAGAAGGTCAGATGATAAATATTTTTTAAACTTTGCAGGCCATACAATCTCTGTTGAAACTACTAAATTCTGCTGTTGTAGCCCAAAAGCAGCCCTACGTAATACGTATTCTTGTGTGTAAAATATAGCAGGTATCAAGAAAAGTGTATTTCTCCCCTCTACAACTTTTTTCAGCATTTCTATGAAAGATATAAATAGCACATACAATAGCTTCCATGGGTAGAGTGAGATCAAAAGTCCCATTAAATAGCAGTAGGAATGAAAACTGTGTGCAGATCCTCACACTTCCAATTTCATAACATTAATCCCCAGTAGTTGTAACTACATTTGCTGTAATACTAAGGAACTGCATTTCCTGAAACCTAGACTCAATGTCCTAACCTTTCATACCATTTAACTAGCAATGTCGCTTCCATGTCCAAAATGCCAAGTCCCTGCAAAGGCACCCAAAAGTATTTTTTGAATAACACACGCTTATAAAACTGTATTTGTGCTTTACCCTCATACCAAACTGTAACAGTATGTTGAGGCTACGCAGCACAAAAATATGTTCTCCACTGCCCTGCACCACACTGCCGATCCATATCAGGAGAAAATAGGAAGATGGTATACCCTGCTTGAAAAAAATTACTAAAGCTCTTTTGGCAGAAAAAAAAAAAGGAAATTAAATACAGAAGGAAGGACTGAGATGCAAGAAGGAACAAATTTTTCTAACACTTTTGTAGCTCTAAATAACCAAGGCCCGTAAAAACAGTAATAGTGATAAAGTCTTCTTTACAAGGGACGAGGGTGTGGGTGAAGAAGTAGGTTAGTGCTGGGGCTGGTGTCTGGCCGGCCCCAGCACTGTCGCAGAGCGCGAGCTCGCTGGAGAGCCACTGGAATGCACCCCGTGCCCGGGCACCCCAGAAGGCCCTCAGGACCTTGCTCTATTCTGATTGGTTGGTGCTGCACCTCTGTGACAAATTTTGAAGGTTAGGTGGACCCTATCAGATAAGAACATGTATGATGGTGGGTATAGTGTTTCTCAGGTTCTGGTATCATAAGAGTGAGGACAGAGATTGTTGATGAATTAGACCATAAATCAAAGGTGAGTATTAAAAATTTGAATCACTCCTAACAAATTCCAATCTGTAGACCAATTTATTGCACAGAAATGGCAAGTGAATGGAGATTTATCTGTTTCAAATTAAAATACTTAAGCTGTGTATATATCATTTTTAAATGATTTTTTATTTTAGGCTATTTTTTAGAATTAACTGATACTTATCAAGATTTTGTTATGTATTTAACTTAGCATTTGTCTGTGATTGTTTTCTCCAAAAGTCTTACATTTATTGTCATGAAATATTTAACTCCCCAAAAGAAATCACGTATGGGATTCAGATCACAGTAATAAAATAAAAATATCTATGAATCTATACCTCCCCCAAAAACATTAAAAATAAAATAAAGTCACTTTAAGAGCTGAAGCCAGTGTTTGAGGATAAGGGAAGGATCCTTTAGCTGAAGTGTGAGCAGCTGAAAGACAGAGGAAAGAGGTGAGCAGAGTTTACGAGGGCCCCTATTATAAAGGACAGCGTGTATAATTCAGGGAAGTGAAAGTGGTGATGTGGGGCGTGTCAGGAGAGAGTGCAGGGAGAATTTGCACTGGAAGAGATGCACACCAGAAGGCGATACTCAGCTCAGAATCTGGCCACACCGAGTCCAGACCTGGCGATGCTTGAGCTCAGGACCCAGCACATGAAAGGTGTTTGGTAAGTGGGGATGAGCGAACAGATGATGGGAAGAATAAACTTGGCACAGAGCGGACAGAGTGGTGGTCTAGTGCCGTGTTTTCAGAGTTTTTCAAACAGACATCTCAGAGAGAAATGTATTTGACATCACAACCTAGTACTGCGCATGCTCCAGGGTGTGTGTGTGTGTGTGTGTGTGTGTGTGTGTGTGTGTGTGTGTAGGGAGGGGAGAGTGGAAGCAGAGTTACCACTGAGGATGAAACAGGGCATCTTAGGGGAGAGGAGGACCAGCAAATGATGAGGCAGTTCTGCCTCCTATGCTCAGTAACCTTCTCATCTCTTAGGAATGAAACTCCAACCTCTTCCTGGCCACTGGGTGACCCCCTTAACATACCAGACCTTGAGGTCATCTCTTCGTCCCCCAACCCAACAGGAGGAACCCTTAAAGGTCTTCAGGCTTGAGGCCCGCAGCTGGCACTGTTCCCTCCCACCTTTCCCTTCCTCCCTCCCTCTTCCCCTCCCTTCCCTCCTTCCAAGTTCCTACCCTGACTGCTACTTTCACACAAACAACCCTGAATATGCAGCACTAGACTTGTTAAAACCTGGGAAGCCCTCCCTGGCAGGTGCCAGGCTGGGCTAGACGGCAAATGCCGGTCATCTGTGCACCACCGTTTCTGTTTTTCTGTCTGTGAGCCACCAGTATATGTTTCTTCACATCAACTACTTCTTTCACTTACACCCTGTTTTAGCCTCATCCTACACTGTTACATCAGTGGGAGCAGAGATTCGGGTGCAGGGGCACTTTCTTCTTATTACACAGTAAAGTAAATACCTTGAATATACAGGGTCCGGCACAAATAACACCCCTTTTTATTACAAAATCTTTTATTACGCAATCAAAAGCATGTAATTCTGTAACATAACAATATCACACTCAAGCACACCATCTGATGACATTTTAGGTGGAATGTTCAAATTAAAACTATAAATTATTACACCCACGTTATTACCCTACCAACCACACTCAAGCAGGCCTTACTTCTGCCAGACTCTGAATTTATAAAACATTATACTCTAAAAACAAATATATAAAAGGAATATATTGGTGAGTATGCTACTTACAAGCACCTCATTTAGCACAGACGGCGCACACACGCACTGCCCACAGAGGAACGCTGCTGAAAGGGAGAGGTTTTTCCGCAGAATGAAGCCCAGCCCTTGCTGCCACACAGCCTTACGTCCGTTCCGTCCGGTGAGAGATGAAGGGAGAGAAAGATTTCCAAGGAAATGGGTAGATGGTGAGCAAGGCAGATGAGAGTTAAACCCCAGCACAGAACATGTGGCCCGGGCAGGACAGAGAAGCCGGGGGTGGGGGGAGGCTGGCCAGGCACAATAAGTGCACAGGAAATATATTGATTTGGAGGTGATGTTTACAATCCAGCAAGGGTCCCCAGCGCAGCAGCACAAATGGCAAACTTCTCAGCACACCTGCTCCCTCCTGGGTGGCCTCTGCCACCCTTGTGCTGCAAAGTCCCAGGACGCCCTCCACACTCTCTCTGACCAGCAGTGTGCTGTTCCTGAAACACATCCCCTCCCCCTCAGCCCCCAGGACGTCCACCCTTCCTGTGCCTCTACTTAGAAGACTCTGTGCTTCTTTCTTTAGCCCAATTCCTAGCCAGTCTTCTAAACTTGGTTCAGATGTCCCCTCTTCTCTCATGACCGCCTAGCAGGTTTCACAGCCCTTCCAGCAAGGTCGGAGCGGATCCCTCCAGGAAGGGCGCAGACCAGACCAGTGAATGGAGGGCCGCAGCACTCAGGGAGCAGAGGGTACTCGGCACCTCCCACCTGGCACGTTAGTGCGGTGCACACGCTGCAGCACAAACTGGCGGGCTGCTTTCTCTCCACCACACCCCCCGGCCGAGTGAACTGTGTTCCCATCTCCTGGCTCACTGATTTATCCCTGGCCTCCCACAGACAGTCAACAGCTGAATTCAGGGACAGGGCCTCTTCCATCTCCATATTTCTGGCAACTAAGAGAGTGCCTATAAAGTGCAGCACAGTAAATATTAGCTGGGCCAACAATGATCCGCAAGTGCAAGTCGGAATGATTCAGAAAGCAGCAGGTGTTGGGAAACTTTGAGCAAAGGAAATGACATGAAATTGGAGTTTTAACTCAGCACTGGCTTATGCTGCCCAATGCATCTGTGGTACTGACTCCTTATACAGTGGGCAGAAAGTACCTCCCAGTGGCCACAGAGTGCAATGAGCAACAGGACAAATCCTCCCCCTCACAGGAGAACCACCAGCCCTTCCCTCTCCTCCGAAGATTGGCAGTTGCGCAGGGCAGGGCCCGGCTGATCGGTTCCAGCTACGGCCCTGGAGCCAGCGCCTGGTATTTGCTGAGCAAATATTGACTGAAAAATAAATCAGGTTCGCACGCCTTGCCTGTCTCCTGACATATATTCAAATAAGGAGGGGTGGGAGGGCCTGGGTGTAATTCAGTGGACCCAGCACTGATAAAGGTAACGTTTACACAATGGCTCAGAGATGCAAAAAATAAAAAAGCTATTTTGTCGCTAAAGGTTCGCATCATGATCTTGTAGAAAAGAAACTTAAACTTGCAAATGAAAGATAACTCACCCTCTTTTCATTTACAGCAGACCCTTACCATTGAACCCAGTCTCCTGTGAGTAGAAATTCACTTGAGTCAAAGATCAACTTTCCTTCATCCGGGTGGCTTTCCTTCTCCATACCCTCTGGAGTGCCAGGGGAGGCCTCCCCACCCTCCTAATGGCCAAGTGCTGTCCCCACAGTCCCTCCTGGCTGTTGCTGTGTCCCTGTGGGTCCTTGCTGAGGCAGAGCTAGTCCCACCCAGCTGTCTTGAGTATCGGGTGGTGTGACCCCCGACCGCTGCAGACTCGTCCTGACCCCGGGTTCTCTCTGCTTCAGCCCTCAACCAGCATCCGAGGACTGACAGGTAGCCTGCCTTTGGTCCCTCCTTCTCAGGACTGCCACCTCTGTTCCTTGCTCAGCCAGCTGCAAGCCACGCCCTGAGGGGTTCCACATCAAACCCAGGGCCCCCCTGGGGGGCTGGCGATGTTCTGTGCTATCCCCGAGCAACAAGGAACTGGCCCAGCTGCATGAGGAGCCCCCAGGCCTCCCTGGGCTGTATTTTATGTCCCCACCTTCCTCCCCAGCACCCAGCACCCCCACCCCGGGAGGGGAGCCAGGGCCCTCCTGTGGAGTCTCAAGCTCCCCTTGTTCTCTGCCACCATTCCACACCCCCGGTTTGCCCCAGCGCCTGGCAGCCTGGTGGAGACTCTCCTCACAGAACATCCTGAGTCGCCTCTGTCTTTGGCCAAAAATAAAACTCTGTCCGGATCACCAACTGGAATGCGTTCCTCTTGATATGTAAAAGAAGCATTTATACTTGACACATCTCTTTTTTTCTCTCAACAAAGTCTGTCTAGCAAGACTATGGTTAATTTATTATAGAATTCAAGACCTGTTTGAAAGTCAAAGCTAAACAGGATCTTTACTGTTGGATTTTTGCTAGCATACTTACTGCAGAATGTGGGGAAGGCCCCACTGAAGGAAGTGAGAAAGAGAGACAAGGACACTTGTGTATTTCGACAAGTAGAATCCCTGCTACATCAGCAAAGTTGACTCCAAAGCGTAAAAACCTCCTGATCTGCTGCCTTCTGAAGCCCTTGCTGAAAGGGTGAGAGCTCAGGGGACCCTGAGCCACCCGTCAGAGAAGATTGGACCAAATTCCTCTGGAGCAGCTTCTGGCTGGGCCACGACCAATCAGAAGTTCTCCTGAGCACGAACCAAAGACATGGAAGTGAGAGCCGATGACAGTGGCCACTGGTCCCCCCAAAATCAGGCAGAGTCAGGGTCCAAGTCGGCATCCTGGCCAGAGAAAGCTGCAGACTGCTGTGCCGGAACTGAAAGGAATTGGAGGGAGAAGCACAGCCCGATCCCCACGGTCCTGGGGAGTGAGGCGGGGCCTCACGGGCTCTCTGTGACTTCAGGTCCCTTAGAGCCTGGCCACACCTCCCGGTTTTTGTTTCCAAGAGACTCCCCCTCATGCCTTCCCTAGAGCTCTGCGGATGAATTCGTGTCCCTTACTAAGATCCCCAACTGGGACATTGAAAAAGGTTAAGAGGTGAGTGAGTGAGTGAGTGAGAGATGAGTATGGAAGACAAGCTTCTGAAGGCGCCAGAGACCGCGGAGCCCTCTGCTTTACCAAATTATTGTGTCCTGAGTCAACCCTGGGAACTCTGGGTTCAGAACCCAAACACCCCAATGCAGGCCAACTGCTTCTCGGAAGCTCAGTAAAGGGCATTATGCTGTCTCATACCCCCTGGGTAGGAGAGGTGGACCAAAAGCTGGCTCCCCGGACATTACTGCTATAACCTGTTGATACGACAATGCCAATTGCTCACCACCTGAAGGGAGAACGGAAAGGGTCAGGTCAGGTTCCCAGCCCGCTGGACTGCCCATGACTCAGCTGGCCCGACTCGCTTGGTAGCCTGAGGCCTAATCGAAACTCCCTCCCACCCCACACAATAGACATCTGGCACCAGCCACAATGGCCAGTGGGCAGACTGACCTTCCTGGACCTGGGAACAGCCCAGCCCTTTACCTAACCCATTGTCCTGACTCACATCCTGAAACTCTGAGCCAACCGCCCAGAAGAACAAGAAACCAATCCTTCCCCTACCCGCCCCCCCAACAAACCCCATGCTTTTTCTCTAAAAAACCCCATTCTTGCCCCCCTTCCCACAGATAAGCATAGCATCAGATAAAGGCACTCAGATCGGATCATCCAGCTCATCCGGCCTCCGGCCTCCACCTCTCACGGATTTCTAAGGAGAACACCTTGCAAAGGTTTGCCAGTGTTTCCGTGGGAGTGAGGGACGGGGAGAACGTGCTGAGTCAGAGTCTGATTTGAGACAGGTACTCCACAGGACGCAGCCTGTTAGGCCTGGGTAGGGATCCTGACGTGCAGGCGTCCTCCGGGAAACCCCTTCACCTTCTTAAGCAAACTCACTTCAGCTTCCTTAACCTTACCCATAGGGTTAAGGGTAGAATGGGATGCTAAGATAACCTAAGAATGGGGCACCAAACTCAGTCTTTGTGAGTCAGACAAGGCTTCTTAGAGGAAGAAGCAACTAAACTGAGGCCTAAAGCAGGAAAACCATCAGCCAGGCGACAGAGTGCGCTTGCTGGCGTTGGCAGCGCACTGTGGTGAGGGGGCCAGCCTGGGCCCGGAGGGAGACAGCTCCAGCCGCTCAGGAGGCAGGGCTGGGGCTGTGGGGCAGACCACAACGGGCCTTGTCAGTCGTGTGTGCCCAGGAGTTCGGGCTTTTCCATGAAGGCAGCATGGAGCCGCTGAAGAATTTTAAGCAGAAAAGGAAACTGTGACCCCGTACACCTTTTTGAAGGATCATTCTGGTTCCTGGAGAATGGTTTTGCCAGGAACATGGCCAGAACAGGGAAAACGGTTGTACCATTGACCATGTTGAAGTCGCACTTACGTTTTATATTCTCCTCACTTCAGAATCACAGGCCCCAAGGGTTGAAAAGAACCCCGCCAATCATCCAGACCAGACTCCTTGGGCACATTCTAACACAGACCAGCAACGGCCCAACCCTCGCCCTAACCCTGGGCTCGAAGGGGACGAGGAGGAAAGGAGAGGCTTGGGGAGACCCTGCCGCTAGGGATGCTGAGAGGCAGAGCTGGGGGGGGGGAAACATGCGGGTCCACCCACACACCCCACCCACCCAGGCAGTGACCAGCTGCCCTCCACACTGCGCTGATCCAACTTAAACATACGCATTTCAAAACACGCAGAAATGTGCACCCAGAATGTGCTTCAACAGCTCAGAAGCCAATTATGGTCCATCTAACCTACCCAAAGCTGATTTCCTCAGGTGGCCAAGCAAGGGGTCAAACGGTCATTCCTGAGGATTTTTTCCGCAGAACTCTGCCAGAACATGTAGTTCCTGAAGCATCCCCAGGGCCACGGCTCAACTGCTGAAGAGTTAAGCAGTTAAATCTTTTAATTTCTCTCCTTTTCCTGATAATTATAAATATGACATAGCCGTGAACTCCAGCAAGCTCCCCCAGAGGTGAGAGTTCAGTATTCATTCAGAAAGGAAACAAAAGAAGTCCTCCATATTTTACTTTCCCACATGGGCATGATTTCCACTGATGCCGACCCGAAAAAGACAAAGAGGCATTATTTGCTAATGAAAAAAATCTGCATGTCCACATTCATCTATTAATACAAATCCCGTTTTGCTCCCGTGCAGAGTCTGTGCCATTTGTGCAAAACTGCGTTACCGCGGGCTCTGGACTCATGAAGAAGCTGTGAGTGCCCTCTAGAGGAATTCTGGCTCTATTGTAGCTCCACCCAGAGGAACCCGGCGCAGGAGAGCTGCTGTTCCGGCTCAATGCCGGAGAGCATGAATTTCTTAGGTTATGCAAAATTTGATTCATTTTTGGATTCTCTTTTTATGCTTGTGGTTTGTAACGCAGAGCCAAAGTCAGTGCTGTGGTCAGAGTAACAGCTACGCAGCCTGAAGTTTGGTGAGTTTTTCTCTCTGCTGAAGGCGGAGGTGGGGGGTACCCCCAGAGCAGAGACAACCCCTCAGCTCCCTCGAAATCCATTATTGCCGGGAACGTGAATCTCTGCCAGCCCTGTAAGACCACCTCACTCCCCTTTCTCCCAGGTTGCACAGACCAAGGCAGAGGACCAATCAATATCATTTGGAACACTAGCAGCCCACGTGACCCTGGGCAAGTTTGTAACTTCTTAAAATAAAGGCCGAGGCCATCCTGGAAATGTGGCACCAGCAGCTGTGGGGTGAGGGGGACATAAACTGATAAAATCTTGATATAACTGTCCTTTGAACTCTTAAATATGGTGCAAGGGGATTGAAAACAACTGGTCGCAAAAATTCACTTCGCGCAGATGAATAATTCATCTGTGAGAAACCCTGATGTATGGTGTGACTAGAAACATCAGAAAGCCATTCGTGTCATCATGAAAGAAAATTATTTTTTCCTCATAGAGAGTGACTTCTTTTCGTATAACACACTGAAAATATTTTAAGAGAGATCCCTGGTGGTTCACCTTAATAAAATACAGACTAAAATCTCATTACACTGAATGGAAATTATGTGGAGGGAATGAACCTCAAATTGACTTGGTTAAAATTGTGCCATATTTTAAAAATAATCATAATATGAGGCATTTAGATAATTCAGAGATAGCCGTTGTTTTTGACTGTGTGGACTCCTGGCCCTGGCTGTGTTGCTTCTTTCTGGGGTCATGAGAAGAGCAGATTTCGAAGTCAGAACACCCTGGGTTCCATGCAGCTTGAGGACTCAGATTCCAGTCCACAAGCGTGAAACAGGAACTCTTTTGTCTTAGTTTAATTTCTGTAATGAGTCCCCACGCCACCAGGGGGAAAAATCAGGACCTGAGTCGACTCCAGTTCCTCTGGGATTTTCCACCTAATCAGTTGAAAGAAGAGATTCTGTGACGTTAAAATGTGGTAGGCTTGGTTTTTTAAATTATCTCCACCCTTTGTCATCCACCAAGCCTCCCCCTTCCCATTCGCATTTCGGTTGTCACCCTGCATAATCACTACAGATCATCCTTCATATTTCCCAAGGCATCTTCTGGGCTGCTCCTCCCTGCGGGGCCTGTGCCTTCCTCAGCAGGGGCGACCACTCCAATTTGGGGGAACCGGTGAGGCTGCCCCAGGTCCGGAGCCAAGGTACAGCTCACCATGTGCCTCAGAGTCTCACCCCACCTGCACAGGGCATCAGACAGCTCTGCACTTGGACCTTGTTCCCCAAAACTAGCTGAGCTCTCGTTTTCCCCTAATCCTCACCCCCAGGCCCCCTGGAGGATGAGGTATAAGGTTCTTGCTTTCTCAGGCACCTCCCTACCTTGTCTCCTCACTTCCCCTCCTTTCCCTCCTCTCACCTCCACAGCTGAGAGGGTGAATTTTATGTGTCACCTTGACTACTCTAAGGAGTGCCCAGACAATGTGAAACATTGTTTCTGGGTGCGTCTCTGAAAGTGTCTTTGGGAGCTTAAAGTGCTTACTTGCATCAGGAGGCTGAGTAAGGCAGTTCACCCTTACCAGTGAAGGTGGGCCTCATGCAGTCCCCTGAGAGCCTGAACAGGGCGAAAATGTGGTGGAAGGACGACCTTTGCTTTTCCTGCTTGAGCTGAGACGTCAGCTCTGCCTCTGCCCTTGAACATCAGAGCTCCCAGTTCTTGGGCCTTTACACTCAGACTGAGATGCACCACTAGCTCCCTGGTTTTTCTATACACTGAGCCCCCTGAACAGTTCCTGTAACAACCCTTTCCTGAGGTTGTGGAGGTTAGTAATGCCAGGAAATCTAAAACCTGCAGGAATTGGTGACAGCACTTTGGGTCAGCAGAGAGTCGAGGTCACTTCTGGCCAAGAGGGAAGCATAGGTAGATACACTTTGCCTCCTCCCACAACCAAAAGAAGGACAACAACAAATTTAAAATTTAAAAAAATAACCAGAACTGCCAGAAAATCAAACTGTATGAAGTCTGACAACTGAGGAGTTAAAAAAACGTCCATCCAGACTGGTAGGAGGGGTGAAGATGGGCAGCCAGGGCAGAGAGGACTCACAGCAAGGCAGTGGCTGGAGGACCAGGACGAGCAAATGATGGCTAGCAGACCAGGTGAGGTGGCAGCTGGTGGAGCAGGCGATCCTATATTTGCATGCAGATAAACCGGGAGGAACAACTGGGGAGCCAGACAGACCGTGCAACCCAGGGTTCCAGCGGGGAAATAAAGCCTCAAACCTCTGACTGAAAAAACCTGAGGGGGCTGTGGTGGCAGGAGAAACCACAAGCCTCACAGGAGAGTTCGTGGGAGAGACCCACAGGGTCCTAGAACATACACAAGCCCACCCACCTAGGAATCAGCACCAGAAGGACCCAATTTGCTTGTGGGTAGCAGTGGAAGTGACTAAAATCTGGCAGAGAGCAGAGCAAGCACCATAGTTCCCTTTCTGACCCCTCCCCCACATACAGCATCACAACCCAGCAACTCAGTTGCCCCACCCTGGTGAATATGTAAGGCTCCACCCCTTAACAGGCGTGTCAAGACAAAGAAATATGGCCCAAATGAAAGAACAGATCAAAGCTCCAAAAAAAAATACAACCAAGTGATGAAGAGATAGCCAACCTATCAGATGCAGAGTTCTAAACACCGGTAATCAGGATGCTCACAGAAATGGTGGAGTATGGTTGCAAAATAGAGGAAAAAGTGAAGGTTAAGAAAAGTGAAATAAAGGAAAATGCACAGGGAACCAACAGTGACAGGAAGGAAACTGGGACTCAAATCAATGATTTGCAACAAAAGGAAAAAATAAACATCCAACTAGAACAGAAGGAAGAAACAAGAATTCAAAAAAATGAGGAAGGCTTAGGACACTCTGGGACAACTTGAAACATTCCAACATCCGAATCATAGGGGTGCCAGAAGGAGAAGGACGAGAGCAAGAAGTTGAAAACTTACCTCAACAAATAATGAAGGAGAACTTCCCTAATCTGGCAAAGAAAATAGACTTCCAGGAAGTCCAGGAAGCTCAGAGAGTCCCCAAAGAGTTGGACCCAAGGAAGCACACACCAAGGCACAACATAATTACATTACTCAATATTAAAGATAAGGAGAGAATCTTAAAAGAAGCAAGAGAAAAGGAAACAGGTATTACAAAGGACTTGCGATAAGACTGTTAGCTGATGGACTCAAAAGGACTGGTTTCTCAAAAGAAACCTTGCAGGCAAGAAGGGACTGGAAAGAAGTATTTGAAGTCATGAAAGGTAAGGACCTACAACCTATATTACTCCATCCAGCAAAGCTATCATTTAGAATGAAAGGGCAGATAAAGTGCTTCTCAGATAAGGTCAAGTTAAAGGAGTCCACCATCAGCAAGCCTTTAATATATGAAATGTTAAAGGGACTTATCTAAGAAAAAGAAGAAGATCAAAACTATGAAAAGTAAAATGACAACAAACTCACAACTCTCAGCAACCCAACCTAAAATAACAAAACAAAAACAAACTAAGCAAACAACTAGAAAAGGAACAGAATCACAGAAATGGGAATCACATGGAGGGTTATCAGTGGGGAGGGGAGAGGGGGAGAATGGGAGTACAGGGAATAAGAAGCATAAATGGTAGGTACAAAATAGACAGGGAGAGGTTAAGAATAGCATAGGAAATGTAGAAGCCAAAGAACTTATATGTATGACCCACGGATATGAACTAAGGTGGGGGAGTGGTGGTGTGAGGGGGGTACAGGGTGGAAGAGAATAAAGGGGAGAAAAAATGGAACTGTAATAGCATAATCAATAAAATATATTTTTTAAAAAGGGTCGAGGTCAGAGTGTCAGAGCAACTGCGTTCCAGTGAAGAGAACAGGCAGGAGGAAACGTGCATAGACATGCCCACGGGCCCCCGGGGTGAGCAGAGGAACCCTGGGAAGTAGAACAGTAGGAGGAAGGACCCTGGCACACAGCTGGGAAAAGGCCAGAGCAAAGGTGCGGAATGACCAGGCCCCCCGAGGGCTGTTCCAGCCACACACTCGGCCTGTATCGTCTCAGGAAGATGGTTCCAGAGGCCCGCTCAGGCAGACCTGTCCACCCAAACAGTGCATCAGCAGGCACAGGGGCAGATTAGAGGACAGATGATGGCTTAGCGGGGCAGCACACCAGGTCCTGACGTCCCACTTCTGCTGCCTGCTGGGCAAAGTCCTCAGAAGCGGCTTCTCTAGTCCCCTCGACCACCTTCATGAAACTGCCATTTCTCCATTTCCCTCCCCAAACTTGTTTTATTTTAAAATGAATATGTCTTTGATGTCATATATCTTTAGCAACACTATCTCATTGAGCCAATTAGATGATAATTAAAGAATTTCCCAAAGCTCTGCTCCCTCAATGTCAGAAAGCCATTTTCTTTTCTCTGACACTTCTATTAGCCTATTATTTCCATTTAGCCTTTCGATACACAGCACTCTACTGCTCCAGACTCTCAAATTACTGATTTTTATGTTTCTTTCTTAGCACTTAATGCAGTTCATAAATTTCACTCTATAAGTTTGGGCATACATCACGCTAAAAGCCCAAGTTGCTGAAGAAAACTAGCAGCAAATCAAACTCAGAATATCAAGCCACCAGCATCAATTCTACATTCACACATTTCAAATGAAGAGTTTCCCCTCATTATTTCAAAGTAATTTAAACTTTTCTTACAACGTTCCCTGACTTTATAGCAAACCCCAAACTTAAAAAAATGAAAATGTTCACTTGTTTCTTTTCATTTTTGTTGTTATTCGATACTAAACTTTCTCAGGTGTATGAATAAAAATCACCTTGGTACAGAAATAAACAAATGAAAAAAAATGCCTGAGACTACATCAAACTGAAAAGTTTTTGCACAGCAAAGGAAAATACCAACAAAATAAAAAGACAGCTCACAGAATGGGAGAATATATTCGCCAATACATCTGATAAGGGGCTAATAACCAAGATTTATAAAGAGCTTATAAAACTCATCATCAAAAAAAACAACCCAGTGAGCAAAGGACCTGAATAGACACTTCTCCAAAGAGGACATACAGATGGCAATAGACACATGAAAAGATGCTCAACATCACTAATCATCAGAGAAATGCAAATTAAAAACACAATAATATAGCACCTCACACCTGTCAGAATGACCATTATAAACAAATCAACAAACAAGTACTGGCGAAGATGTGGAGAAATGGGAACACTTTTGCACTGTTGGTGGGAATGCAGACTGGTGCAGCCACTGTGGAAAACAGTACAGAGATAACTTAAAAAATTAAAAATAGAGCTCTCTTATGACCCAGTGATCCTTCTCCTGGGAATATGTCCGAAGAAACCCAAAAGAGTAATTCAAAAGAACATAAGCACCCCTATGTTCAGTGCAGCATTATTTACAATCACCAAGATATGGAAGCTGCCCAAGTGTCCATCAGTAGATGAGTGGATAAAACAACTATGAGACATTTACACAATGAAATACCACTTGGCATAAAAAAAGAAGAAAATTTTACCATTTGAGACAGTACGGATGGACTTGGAGAACATTATGCTAAGTGAAATAAACTAGTCAGAGCAAGACAGATACCATATGATTTCACTCATATATGGAATCTAATGAACAGACTGAACTAACAAGCAACATAGAGACAGACTCAGAGACAGAGAGCAGGCTGACAGCTGTGGGTGGTGGTTAGCATGTGGTGGGATTGAGCAGTAAGGAAAAAGGACTCATGGACATGGACAACAGTGTGGTGATTGCAGGTAGGAGTGGGGAATTATGGGGATAAGTGGTAATGGAAAAATTACAATAAAAACTGTAAAAAACAAGAAATGAAAAAAATGCCTAAGATAAACCATTATTCACACAGGTGAAAGGTTTTAAGTTCAAAGTATTCTAGAAGGAAAAACATGTATATAGACATCTCTGATTCAGTCTCTGTGCATAGCCTGCATCTGATTCAGGTTGATGTCAGTAGCATTTGCGGTGATGTGTGGCTGACAAAAGGCAAAGCTGGGCTTTGTCATCAGCACCCCTGGGTGAGACAGCAAAGCCTTTGCTGACAGAAGCCTAGACAGTGATCTTAACCAAGCTGCCCAGTTCCATTCCACGGGGGTAATTTGGTCAGATCTTTTTTAAAAAACCAATGAACAAGCTTCAAGAAGTTCTTCTCTGTGGAGACAATTTTCTTTGCCGGTAAGTAAATATTCCACCTGTGAGATACAGAGCATTCAAATGAAACGTCGGTGACCATCCTGCAGCTCCCTTTCAGGGGCAGAAGATGTCTCTTAGACAGCGTAATAGTAATAATAATCGGCACTTTTCATCCTCACAGCCATTTTTGCACATTAACTAATCAATCTGTCCAACATCTGTGCGAGGTGGATGAATAAGGATCATTATTTCCATCGGGGAGAGAGAAACGGTGGGAAAAGCTGAGTGGCTGGGGCTCAGTTGCGGTCAAGACAATCCCAGACCGAGGGTCAGGAGAGCCTGCCTCAGGGTGGGCGGGGCTTCGGGGCTTCGGCAGGAAAACAGACGCTGCCGGGTCAGTGGAAAGGACACTGCAACATTCCAAGTGCAGCGCTGCTCTTCGTGTGATGGGGACCCGGGTAGACATTGAAAAGAGACCAGCAAACCCTTCGAAGGCAGGAGTGGTTTAATGTAGTACCTCGCTCACGGATTCATTGCCTGGCTCATCCACTCAGCAGGCCACGGGTTGGCTGAGCAATGGGATGCGTCCATTTCCCACGTATTAGGTGTCTGCCAGGAACTGCGTTAGATTTGGGAGACACTACGTGGGAAAGACACGACCTCTGATCTTAACTTCTTCATGTACGTCATCGCGATAAAAAGAGCGGCCTTGCCTTTCACCGAGATGGCTAACTGCGCCCAGGCCCGCCTCTCGGGCCTCTCTGCAGTCCTTACGCCCTCCGTGCTGGCGTCACTGCCCTTGCCCTTGCTCTGGTCCTCATCATCTCTGGCTTCAGGTCTCTGTCCTCGGACCCAGTTTCTGTTTGTTCCACGAGTATGTTTCCCAAGTTCAAAGGTGCTGCTAACACTCTCTTGACGAAAGGCCTTCAGCTGTGGTCCCCGTCTTTCAGAATAAACTCCAAGCAAGGCCCTTCTGTTCAGCCTGAGGCCTTTTTCAAGCCTCACCTTCCGTGCACCTGAGACTCCAGAACACGGACACACTTTCAGCTCCCAGACACAGTACGACAGGGGTTTTTGTTTTTTGCCTTTCTAACTTTGTACATTTTTCTCTCTGCCTAAAATCCCTCCGTTCAATACCTCCACTGGGCCTGTCTGCTGAACTATCACCCTGCATCTCTCCCTGGTCCTGCTTTCCTCCTGGGCAGCCTTCCCTGACCTTCCCAGGCCGAGTTCACCACTCTTTTCCGTGTGCCCATGACCTTATAACCCTCACTCTTGAAATTATGGATTTCCCTTGCTATCTGAGGGCTTGTTGTATGAACGTTCGCTGTAATGACTTGTAAAAGTTTTCACCCAATAGTTTCTAACCAAATCAGAAAGCCATCATAATAAACCTGCACATTTAGGCTGCACACACACACAGGCAAGAAGGGATAGAGTGCCCTGCAGTCACATGTCCGCTCTTCTCCCAGAAGGAGCTAACTGTGAGCTTCCGCTGTTCAGTATTGCTCTCACATATCCCACAAAGCTCAGTGAAAATGTCATCAGGGATGTATCAGAGAAAGCAGGTAAAGGTAAGATGCCTGGGCAATTCCATACATTAGAAGTGACCCAATGTATGAAGAGATGTGTACACATAAAGGACCCAAGTTGGGCTGTGCACACGTGCCCAACTACTGTGCACACTATTTTCTGTGCATGAGAAAATGCAGAAAAAAACTTTGAAAATGGTGTTGGTTCAGGAAAGCTTCCCTGGACATAGCATGGTATTTTTTAAATCTAGAGAAACACGACGTTCAGTAGACCAATGGCCACGATCAGAATGGGACGCACTGAGGGGAAGAAGTTCTATGCATTGAAGTGAGACAGGCTGCACGGCCAGCGCCCTTCAGTGTGAGCTGGTGTATACGGCACAAAACCAAAAGGAGATCATTAAGTGCTAAAGAATTACATGACTGGTGTTTTAGGTGATTTATATTAAACAGGAAATATTTAGTAGGTAGGTACAGGCTGACAGGCACTTACAAGTGTTTTGAGAGATTCTTGGAGAAATTGGTTGGGGTTTTTGGATTAAATGGGAACACATTGTTATTTTTCCAATTTAAAACAACAGAGTATAGGTTCCCCTACCTGAAAATATGCAATTAAATCTTTTTTAAAGATTAAATTTGGATGACGAAGGTGTCTGTGTTAGCTTGCCCAGCTGCCTTCCCTTCCTCCCAACAAAACCGTGAGCTCCTGAGCCAGCGACCTGTGTTTCGTTAATCTCTGCATCTCCAGACGTAAACACAATGCTCGGCATTCAGCAAATGCATGTGGGACGAACAGGCAGATGAATGGGCAGATGAGTGGATGTTCCAGCTGCAATATTACGAGGCATCCTTGCCCCTGGAATCATCGCCAGTGGACTCTCAGCCTTGTTCTGTTCTCAGGTATTGCCAAGAACATAACTTTCCTGTCTCCCTCATGACATGACAGTGATGGAAAAAAGGAAGAACGGTCTTGGAAGGCTATTTTCAGAGTGCCAGACATTAAATAAACGCAAGGGACTTAAGCATTGTGCGTGATTGACTAGGAATAGAAGCAGAAGTGCAGAGCCCATCATGTTCAATCCCACCCCTCGTTTCCGCTTTTGATCCCGTTTAGGATGAGGTAAAGGCTTCCCGAGCTGCAGCCTCCTCCTTCCAGAAGAAAAATCAACATGGTGCCTGTCCAACAGGCATCCCCATTTGGAGACTTCCTCTCTTCATTGTCAGTTTTCTGCTAGCATGATCGCTGTCTGCTCAGGATTGTCTCTGTGGCCACCTATCGGGTTTGAGCTATTACTCATGCCTGTAAATCAATGGCCACTAAGCCACAGGCCACACTGCATTCTCCATCAATTAAGTATTCATAAACACAAACAACAAAATCTCCCAAGGGTTTACTGGGTTAAAAAAAAAGTATTCTGTAGCTTTATTTATAAGTAACCCTTACCACCTATTACATGAGCTAAGAATCCAGGCACCAGCTACCAGGAATCAATATGTACTCAAATCGCTCCATCAATATGCACGTTCATTTACTCCCTTCAAGGTTATCTTGGTGGCTTCAGAGCAGACGTTTGTTTTGCCCATTACAGGCATGCCCATTAAGGTAGGTGAGACGAGGGGGCGGACGACGTCAGCCTGTGCGTGTGCAGCCCTGGGAAGCAGGCCCACCTCACCGGTAGAGTGGTGGGAGCCTGTAGCCGGGAGATTCACTTGCTTTTCTTGTTCACCCAGGGAATTATCTTCCTAAACACAGCCTCTGCCCAGGTAGACATCAAGGTCACCGACCATGCAGGCAAGGTGAGAGCATCACCATCTTAACCCATTTTATATCAAAGATTTTGGTATGCATGTACACAGTAAATGTTCACTGCATGAATAACACATGCTGTGTGGGAAGAGCCTGGGTTCAAAAGGAACCTCTGCTATTTATTAAATGCAGTGACCTGACCTCCTACTGCCTGTGGTTTCCCTGCCCCACCCCGGAAAGGTGTGATTCTCGCATCTGCCTCTGCAGTTAGGTTTGCCCCCTCACTTCCCAGCCAGCGCTAAGGCTGGTTAATTTTCAGCTTGTTTAGCCTTCTACTTGTTGTTAGGGTGGATGGCAACATCTCAGTTTCTTACATACCAAACTGAAAGGTGCAGGTACAGCTTTTACTTTATAAATTAAGACAGGCAAGATACACCCCATTATTTTATATTTATTGTTTAATTATATATATAGTGCTAAATATATGCAAAGCACTATTTTAAGTGCTTTATAAACATAAACTCTTTTTCTTTTCAAAGCAACTCCAAAGAACCTTCAAAGGCAGGTTGTTCCCATCATCCCCATTTTAGAGGTGGAGAAACTGAAGCAGACAAAATTAACTGAGAACACAGGATTCTGGGTGCCTACACCACGCAGGGAGCCTTCGTAAATTCAATTTCATTTCATTTGATCTAAGCCTTCATCCTCCTAAGCTGGAGGTTCTTATTCCTTGGGTGGTGGGGAGTGGCAATCAGAGAAGACCATGGGGTGGGGTGGGGTAGGGGTGGGGAGGGCACCCTTAGTCATCAGCCAGCACTGTCCCTGCCCAAGGCGACTCCTTCCCTGAAGACCAGCAGCTCTGTTGGTGTGTGTCCTGGGTGGGTCTGGAGCTTGTGAAAGGCTGTCAGTAGTGGTACAAATACACAATCATTCCCTACTCTTCCATTACTCCTTCCAGCTGTGCTGTGGCAAATCCCCTTCCCTCCTCCTCAACGACGTCTTGGGCAGACTTTGTCATTTGCAATCACTTTTGATTATTAAAGGTCTGGTCCAATTGAAGGCTTATCTCAAAGGCATTTAAATCTCATGTGTTGCCCTTTCCTCCAGCACAGACCTGGGAAGAGAACATCAGGCCTGGGATCACTCTGAAATACCTCCAGTCCCCTCCGCATCGAGGATGGCTTCTCTGATGGTAGGGAGGGTCTCAGACTCACTCTGGTCTGCTCTGGCTTTATATGGGAGTTGTATAGACAATGGAAACGGTTTTTGTGAAGTGCTGTTCAGCTCCACCCCGGCCCCCCTGCTCCTAGGACTCTCTCGGAGAGACAGTCATGACTCCTGGCCCCACCAGGATCCCACGTTTTCAGCCACTTCCCTGAGTAAGGCATTGCCTGGCTGGACCCCGCAGCCACCTGGGCCACTCTCTCTGTGACCCCTCTGACCCCTTCTCCAACTCACTGTCCCTCCCTGGGAACCTGGGGAACCTGTGGCCCTGCTCCATTTCCTCCGTATCCTCCAGGGGCCTCTGGGAAGGAGAGTGGGTCCACCTTCATCCTTTCCTTCCCAGGTTCACTCACTACCTCTTCCTACTTCTTGTAGAGAAGTGACACTAAGTTCCACGGCTGAGGACAACCCTCACCTTCAGATCTCCTGAGTGATGCTCCACACAGCCCATGCTGCGCCAAGAGCAGCTCCGGGTGGACAGTGGCAGCTGCGCAGGGCAGCAAGATGCCTTTCTGCCCTCATGACAGACATCCCCAGTCTGTGTAAGAGGCTCTCAAGGTCCCTCTCCCCTAATCAGGCCTGGGGGTTGGAGGGGGCCTTTCCCTCCCTGACAGTGCAGAGTGGAAGTCTTTCACCAGCACCGCATTGCAGGCTGAAGAATCTGGAGACCCTTCTCTCACGGCCCCACCCCCGCCCTGTGATCTCGCCCTGGGCGGGTGGCTGGGGATTGACTGTGCAGGAGCTGCGGCTGGGCTTCTTCAATCGCCTGGGGAAGGGGTGGCCGTCAACTGGAATTTTGTGACTTCAGCGTGGGCTGTGCTGAGTTCCTTGTTTTCAGCTCCTAGTCCTGATTATAGGACAAAAGAAGAAATCCCTTTGACCTCCTCGGAGAGCCCAGCAGAGGCTGGTGCTTCTCTGCCTGCTTTGTAAGGAACAGGCTGCCAGAGCTCCTCCGAGGGCCTGGGACACTGTTGTCCTTCAGTCCCCTGTGGGCCTTTCCTCCCCAGGGGGAGGGGGAGAGGGAGGCACACAGGAGGTTTTCCCTGCTCCACAAGTACCACCATTTTCCACGCTTTTCCACATCTGTTCCCAATCATTCTATGCATAGCAGACACAACTGTAGCAACCAAAGCTAGAAACTTGCCCCCATTGTCAAACACCGGCCTGTGTCTGAAGCCTCTTTCTAGCACAACCTGGCTTTCTGTGAGGGGGAACCCCAGGGGCGGGGAGGGCCAGAGAGGATGGGACCTCATCAAAGCGTGATTCTTACAGCATCAGTTCATGTTGCTATTGAACTTCAGTGTTGATGTTAAACCTGCTATGCCTGTGTGTCCTTTCTCCCTTCCTAATTATATGTTCTCTGGAATCCAGAACATGTCAGTCTTTTGTCCACCCCCCATGGCATTCAGAGCAGTGCCTTATGAACTTACGTAAAAGCTATACAATATTTGTTGCATTAAAAAATGAAGGGCTAGGCAGTGAAAGACAAATACCATATGATCTCACCTATAAGTGGAACCTAATCAACAAAACAAACAAGTGAGCAAAATAGAACCAGAGACATGGAAATAAGGAACAAACTGACAGTGACCAGAAGATAGGGAGGAGGATGACAGGGGAAAGCAGGGGAAGGGTCAAGTCAAGGAACACGGATAAAGGACCCACGGGCAAGGACAATGGGGCGGGGAGGGGGGTATGGAATATGGGAGGTGGGGAGTGGGCAGGACAGGGGAGAGTAGTGGGGGGAAATGGGGACAGCTGTCATTGACCAACAGTAAAAAAACTAAAAAAGAAGAAATGAAGGAATAGGAGACAAAAAGATGCTGGATACAAACACGCCGACTGCAGGACCTTATCTCACTGACAGTGCAATGCGAGTAGTAAGTATTCAGTAAACTTTGGTGGAATTGAGTAAATCACAGAGAGTCCTCCGGGTGCGACAGGTGCATGTTGACGAAGAGAGTCTCCAAGACACAGGTATAGACTTCACCGAGAATTTGAAGATCAGGACACAGGGAACAACCAGGAAAAGCTGCAACGGAAACAAAATCAAGTACCACTTGCAAACCTTCTCCAGGCGAGCCTGTGTCCTCCAGCGCTTCCCGTGGGAGCAATCGGTCCACAGGAGCCCAGCCCACCCAGCAAGGGCCCTCAGAGCCTGTGCTCGGGTCTGACCATGGCTTAGCCATTTCCCATGTTCTTAGTCACTTGTGAGGGATGATTGTAAACTAATGAGACTGGTATTTATGTGCGGCTTGTAGAATCAGGTTTGTTGTTTTATAGCTGCACGTCCTGTTTTCCAAAGGTCCTTTTTTAAAACTTGAAGCAATGGCAAGGGATCGATATTCAATCAGTTTGTACAGAATATGATGATGGATTTGAGATCACTCGGGTCTGGAATAGTTTGAAGCTCAAAAGGTCAATAAATCTCATTCATTCATTCATTCAACAAACATCTACTGCATATTTACTGGTCACTTGACATAGAAATATAAAGAGAAAAGACACAGTTTCTCTCTTCAAGGCACTGTGGAGTTATTGGGAATGAAGAGAGCTGGCCGCCCGTCTCCCCGCCGGGGTGAAGTGCCATGTGGAGGCCAGCGTGGCTGTCATGGCGGCACGCGGCATCTGACCGGGGCCGTCGGGAAAGACTTCCTTGAAGAGGTGATGGATGAAGACTGTTTTGAAGGATGACATAGTAGCCAGACGAAGAAGGGGAGAAAGAGTACCCTGGGCAGAGGAGAAAGTCACGTGAGAGAGGACAGGTGTGCAGTGGGATGACAGGCCTTCCCCCTGGAATCCAGGGGGGCAATGGGGAAAGTGTCAGGCAAGTGGCATCTGCAGCTTATTATCAGGAGTAGATGTCTGGATCTGAGGGAATCAAATGCATTCTTGGCACTTTTTTTTACAGTGGGCATCAGTAACACACATATAAAAACGTCAGGGTTTCAACTGTGAGACAGGCGCACAGACCATGTGTGATCACAGAAACCCTGCAAACAGGAGTGTTGGACACCCCCAGAGTTCTGTTTCTGCTGCTCCCCACAGAACCACGCAGGGACCCGGCTCAGTGCCACTACTGCCACCACAAGGTCACTAGTTACCAGGGGGCATCACCCAGAGCCCTGGGCTGGCCTCAGCCCCCAGCATCCGGGGCAGGCAGCTCCTCCCAGGCTCAGCCCCCCGCTGTCTGTAGACTGTACTTGTCCACATAGCCCCCGAAAGGTAAAGCTTTGGTATAGCTTTGTGATGGGCCTTGGGAAGGTGAAACCTGGTTCCAGGTGGTCTCGTGCCATCTCCTCAGGGACTGGTGTGAGGAGAGCAGCCATGGGATCGACCAGGAAGCCCACAGCAGCCCAGCAGGGATCTTGACCACCAGGGATGCAGAGGCCTCACTGGTGCCTGGTGAGGAAAAAGACGGGCAGTGCCCAAGCTCAGTCACAGGTTTGCTTCCTGTGGGGAAAGAAACAGACACTGTTTGATCTCAGCATCCAAAGGAGCAGAGAACTCAGGATCGATCTGGGCTGGATGGATCTGGAGGTTGGGTGAGCGAGCAAAGTCTCTGGACGGGAGGGTGCAGCTTTCTCAAGCCAAGGCTGCACACCCAGAATGGAACAGGGCTAGTCAGGGACGCAGGGGTGGGTGGTAGGGTCCAGCCCCAAAGGAAGAGAACTGGTAGGTCTGAGCCCAAGAGCTTAGGGCACGACGTAGTGCTGAAGAGATGATACTTCAGGCTGAGAGACCTCCTGACAGCTTCCTTCTCTCGGATGGTTGCCCCAAGGTCATAAACACAATCTCCCAATGGCTCCTCCTCTCCGAGTGGCTGTACAAACTCTAATTTCCCTTTACTGATAAGCAACAAACAAAAAGGACTTGAGAGATGCCTTTTATTGCACCATTTGTGCACATCAGTGTCCACATTAGGAACTGACCCGTTGGTAAAGTGCTCTTGGCCGGAGAGTGGGTCTGGGAAGGGGGCTGGCCTCACAGCAGGCGGCACTGTTCCCAGGCAGGTATCTCAGTGCTATGGCCTCAAACACTGATACAGCAGGTCCTCAAATAAGGTCGTTTCATCCAAACATCAGTGAGATGCTGAAGAAGCCTAACTCTTTCATATCAAGTAGCCTTTTTTTTTAAGATTTTATTTATTTATTTGTAGAGAGGGAAGGGAGGGAAAAAGAGAGAGAGAGAGAGAGAGAGAGAGAGAAACATCAATGTGTGGTTGCTGGGGGTCATGGCCTGCAACTCAGGCATGTGCCCTGACTGGGAATTGAACCTGCGACACTTCAAGTGGCCTTTGGTGAAAGTGGTTTCATCCTGTGCCGTTTCACTTAAGGTCACAGAACCTGTCAGCCATGTTACGTAAGAACTAATTGTACTTGACCTCCAGCCTGAGAACATATGAATAAAGTGGTCTGCCTAAGATTAGAAGGCCATTCAACCCCTTTCCACCTCCATCCCACCCCCCACTATGCTGACTCACCTGGTGTCAGGACATGAAAGTTCAAGGCCAGGGTTAGAACAGCAATATGCACGTGACCTGTGACATCCAGCACTGATGGATTGTGGCTAGTGGAGGAAAAATGAAATTTTAAATATAGCTAGTCTCTGGAAAATTCTTCCAATTATCACCCATGTGCAGTTTAAGTGGAGGATTCAGTTCTCAACAATGCATAGTCAAAACAGGAGTTCTATTCTGTTAGGGATATGCTCAGTAATGCAGCATATACAGTTATAAATATACCATACACTCTTTCTATTTGTTGATGGCAATCTCATGAACTAGAATTTAGAGAATTACTGTGTTTGAAGGAAACAAACCCACAGCAGAACCATCAGCAGTGAGTTCATCTGTGTGTGAAGTCACACGTTTCGTGCATCCGGTGCATACTGGATCACACCTTACTTCACCTGATGTATTCTGCCCCGATGAAGCCTGGCAGCTCCTGATGAACTAGCACGCAGATTCGCCACCAACACAGCAAAAGAGCCTGAAAAACAAGTATTTCAAAGACAAAAATCTTAAGTCACTGCGTGTAACATGAGTAATTTGATTACACAATTATGTAGCTCAGTTCAACACAGCAGCCTTCTAAAAAAGGCATTCATATTCCTGTTTTGTATGCCTTAATTTCAGGTTTGCTTCATCTATCTTTGCAGTCTATTGATGAAATATTACTAAATGGAACATTCTGGTCAAAGCCGAAAACATAATATGAAAACAAATTGAACAAAAAAGAAAAAGAGCGAAAACTCATGGACAACAGTGTGGTGATGGCCAAGAGGAGGGGTGTTGGGGGGGAGGGGATGGGAGGATGAACGGTGATGGAAGGAGGGTCGACTTGGGTGATTTTGTGAACCAGTGTCACCCAATACATTCAATAAAAAGGAAAACATAATGTCAAAACAAAGTTTGTAGTTGTCTCTCCTTTTTTATTGAATTTATTGGTGTATCATTGGTCAGTAAAATTATATAGGTTTTCAGGGGTACAGTTCTATAATACATCATCTATACACTGTATTGTTTAAGCACCCCAAGTGAAGTCTCCTTCCATCACCATTAATCTGCCCTAGCCCCTCCTCTACCTCCTCCACCCCTTCAATCCTTTTGGATAGTATAATTTGTAGTGGTTTATTTTCTCATTCTAAATAGAATAGATATTCATTCTCATGCATATATATATGTATATATATACATACATACATATACATATATATAAAATTTTATATTTTTTAATATAAATAGCATACCCCAAAATAGCATATATTTTAGGTTCTATAAAACTGGATTTGCCCCTACTACCTAATTGTTACGATGCTAACTTGTCATATCCAATTTACTTGCTCTTGTCTATGAACATTTAATACTTACTTATTATGTGCCAAAGCACAGTATAAACTGCTTTTAAATTTTTATTTGCTTTTCAGAGCTAGCCCTTTACAGAAAACTGTCACAATGTTTTCCTGGTGCATCTAAGAAATAATGCAAACATCTAGAATTCAGTACATTATAAATATTTTTCACTATTTGTAGATTCCTTGGGAACACTTTTAACTATAAGATATAAAGTGGAACTATATGGAATTTGTGTTTTCTTCAAAGTTGGAATTTTTCTAGGTCAAACATGCCAGCTAAATCCACTTTTTTGCAAATTGGTTTTTGTTTCAATAATCATGTATATGGGCCTAAATTTTCTTGAAAACGTAGGTGAACTGAATTCTGGGATTGCACAAAATTTAAATATTACATTTTTTAAAAAGAACATGCAATTCCCCAGCATAACCTGTGTTATTCAGTCAACTATAACTTCCATGCAAAAGAAATTTTAATTAGAAGTTTATTGTGTTTACATGACATTAAGCAGTGTTTAATGGTAGCAATACAATTCGATACCTTTTCTTCATAAGATTTATGTTCCTTTTTGACTAGAGGCAGTCCAACTTTCACACAGTAATATTTTTATCTCTTTGTGGCTTTGCTGGCCCCGTATCCCTGTGAGTCATCTTGTTCCCTCGTGGACAAGATGCCTGGAACAGTGCCTGTCACATGGTACACACTCAATATAATACTTGCTGGACTAATGAATGAACCACTTCATAACTTTCTATTAGGAAATAGGAGTGTTTTCCACCCTCCCAGGCAGAAACCTCTGGTTGTTACCAAACACTAACTACCAGACATTTTAGACTGTTTGTTTCTTTTCTTCATGCCTAATGTCTTATTTATAAGCATTATCCCAACACGGGTGCCTAGATAATGTATGTGCATTATGATGTTTTTTCACTCTCTGTCGATGTTCAATTCAGAAATGATAGCCTTATAGCTTTGTAATCATCCAGCCAATTTGTCCCTCCAAATTTGTGAATTTCAGCAGGCCTCATAATGCAATATGATAAGTTCTGATTGTGAAGTTCCAGCCACACAAATAATGCTGGAAGTGATCAATTGCTTTAACAATGCCTAATAGCTCTTTCCTGGTGCTCGGTAGTTTCTGGCTGAAGTACTTAGAGTTTGATTATAGTAAGCGATTATTACCTTATCAAGAATCATCTTATGTCTGCACTGTTTTTCTTCTGGACAGAAAAAGGTCCCCATTAATTCTCAAATCACTAACGCTTCATTTTTCTCTCATTTTCATCTACTGTGACTCCTTTGCTTCATTCTTTCAGGCTCAGAACATTCTTTCTGGTCCAGAATGCTCATACAGTGACCATATTTATAAGCCCCAAATTTGAATTCATATTTTGACAGATGTTGATTTTTATTTGTAGAAAGACTTGTAAATTAGAGAAATTAAATTTTATGAGTTATCCATTTAATCAATCAGCTTTTATTGATAAGAGTAAAGGTACGTGAAAATGAATACAAAATTCTGGGGAAAATTGCAGATGGGTTTATACAGGTTTTTGTCATTTTCAGTCATCTTTATTGAAGCTAATGATGGGGTTTTCCACTTTTGTACTTATTTGTAGAATTCAACTGTGAGATTAGAATTTGTTCTATATTTTTTCAAACTTCTTTTAGAAAGTCTGAGTAATTCATCTGGATTTTCAAGAGTAATCCAGTAATAAATTACTTGAGTAATTTCCAACAGTTGTTAGCAAAAATGACCCAATGAATTTCTAGTCACACCAGGTGGTGTGCAAGAAATCTCAGAATAGTAATATGTTTTTCTCTGGGAATCTTTCTGGGGAATTTTGGGGTTCTTTTTTTTCTGTTTCTACTCAACAGACAAGTATTCAACTTATAATTTAAGACAGGGATCTCAGTTTGAAAAGTCTTCCTAACAACAAAATAAAATGGTCGAGACATCGTCCCATGCTTCCTTCAGGTCATTCTTTCCAGGGCCTTCTAACAAGTCCTTGTGCGACATGTTAAGGGCTTTCCCACACGTGCCTCTTCAAGGTCGCTGACTCGATTCCCATTCCCTTGTTCACTGAATCCACGTCATAATGAGTAGTTAACATTATCAGCAATTTCCCTCTTAAATCTTTTATTTTTGGAATGGAACGAGTCACATTTTTATCTTTCTCTTCAATTCTGATTAAAATGCAAAGATTCACATGGAGAAAAATATTCTGCCCCTTCATTTTGGAGGAAAAAAGTGTCATGGAAAATTGCGATGGCGTTGTTTTGATTTAGGGTCTTTGGAAAATGTCTCGACAATGGAACTTTTTCAGCTGATAAAAACTAAGCCTGTGACGAGTGAAACATTATTAGTATTCTTCCAAGAACAGGCATCTGTGCCAGAAATCTTGTTTGAATAGGACCAAATTTGTCTGATAAAATCACACGATTATTTTAGTGTCTTCACTCGTATTATAGAAATGTAACAAATTTGGAATAATTTTACAATAACCTCTACATCAATTGAAAAATCTGATGAATTATTAATATGATGGTTGCAGATGTGTGCTGTGCAACTGACCCTTACCAAGATTCTGATATTACCATTATTGGAAAAGAATCTCAAAGCTGGTGTTAGAAATATTGGAATGTTGGAGGACACCCTGACAAGCTAATCAACAAGGCTGCTGAGGCTCAGCCTGAAGGAAAGATGGTCATTGCACTGGCCACTTCAGTTACCTGGCCAGATGTCACCTTCAAGAACTTTCACACTTATTTCAGTGTTTTCATTAAAATACCTTATTAATTACTTGTATACTGCAAATAGTATCAGCATAATCAGAAAACACTTTAAAATTATTATGTGCTGGAGAGGTAGCGTGGATAGTGATGGAAGGACCAGACTTTGGGCAGAAATTGCTGAGTTCAAACCCCAGTTCAGCCACTTTATTAGTCAAAGATTGGTCAAGTTATTTAACTGTGTTCTATGCCTCAGTTTCCTCATTACTGATGAGGATAATAATACTGCCTCCAAAAAGTTACTGTGCGAATAAATAAATTAATATTTGTAGGGTGTTTAGAAGAGCACATAGCGAGGACCATAAAAACATTTAAGGGCACTTGTGCCTAGATTATCTCTTGATTCTAAGCTCCAGTGATTCACACAACATTATCACAGTTTTCTTAAACTTGTGGAACGAGGATGTTTTTTTACAGTGGTTAATCTTTTTGTTTGTGAAGACAAAAATTCGGATTTAAACAATATGAAAATCAGCCTGGATGTACAACCCGAATATCTGAAACTGTGATCGTGCCTTGTGCATTGTTTTCTGTGCCACACGTTCCATGTCCGCAGAATTGTGCTTTCAGTGAAACTAAACAGCACGCTGATCTCTGATTGTGTGAGCTAAAGTAGCACCACGGAGTATTAGGTTACTGGCTTGAAGAAAACAAGCACCTGAACAAATAAAAGCAAAGAAGCTACAATTTGCATCACTAAGCACAACAAAAGCAACTGAGAGATATCAGGCTGGGTGGTGTTCAGTGAGCACACTTCTAGGATTCCCCCATGTCCTCCTAGGAGAGGTGCGCTGGGGGCAGTGGCTCTGGTCTTCACTCTGTTCAGGGCTGGATCCTGAGGGGTCACAGGAAGCAACCTCTGAAGGAAGAAATCTAGTGTCTTTTTTAAAAAGACTTTATTTATTTATTTTTAGAGAGAGGGGAGGGGGAAAGAAAGGGAAAGAAACATCAATGGGTGGTTGCCTCTCAAGTGCCCCTAATGAGGACCTGGCCTGCGAACCGCAGGCATGTGTCCTGACTGAGGATTGAACTGGCGACCTTTTGTTTTGCAGACTGGCACTCAATCCACTGAGCCACACCAATCAGGGCTGGAATCTAGTGTCTTACACACCAACAGGTCCCCCTTAAACTTCAGTATTGCTCCTACCTATATTGTAAAATCATAGCACCTAGACCAAGCACCAAATTCTGGGAACCATGTCTAACTGAGCGACCATGGCTGTCTTACCCCATTTCACAAATTATATCAGGGGACAGAAGATGGAAGCCCACAAGACACATCCAGTCAACTGTCTGGTTTGTGGGTTTTGCAGCCCACAACAATGGGTTTTTACATTTTTAAAGGGTTAGAAAACTAATCAAAAGAATATTATTTGTGTCACAGGTGAAAAATTGTCTGATCTTCATATTCCAGTATCCATTTGTTGTCTTAATCGAACACAGATGTGGCAGACAGAATTCTTTTTTTTTTTAACTCATTTGTCAATTTTATTGTTCCTTTTTTTAATTTTAATCATTGTTCAAATACAGTTTTCTCCTTTTTACTCCCAGTCCAGTCCCCCCCACCACCCTCCCCACTTCCCTCCCATTACCACCCTCCCCTTAGTTTAGGACCATGTGTCTTTTAAGTTTGTTCCTGTGAACCCTTCCCACTGTCCCCTTAAATTCCCTCTTCTCTCCCCTCCAGTCACCGTCAGCCTGTCCTCTATTTCAGTGTCTTTGGTTATATTTTGCTTGTTTCTTTGTTTTGTTATTTAGGTTCCTGTTAAAGGTGAGATCATATGGTATTTGTCTTTCACTGCCTGGCTTGTTTCGCTTAGCATAATGTTTTCCAGCTCCATCCACGCTGTTGCAAAGGGTAGGAGTTCCTTCTTTCTTTCTGCTGCATAGAATTCCATTGTGTAAATGTACCATAGTTTTTTGATCCATTCATTTACTGATGGGCATCTTGGTTGCTTCCAGCATCTAGCTATTGTAAATTGTGCTGCTATGAACATTGGGATGCATAGGTTCTTTTGAATTGGTGTTTTAGTATTCTTAGGATAGAGTCCCAGCAGTGGAATTGCTGGGTCAAAAGGCAGATCCATTTTTAGTTTTCTGAGGAAGTTCCATACTGCTTTCCATAGTGGTTGTACCAGTCTGCAGTCCCACCAGCAGTGCACTAGGGTCCCCTTTTCTCCACAACCTCTCCAACACTTGTTGTTTGTTGCTTTGTTTATGATGGCCATTCTGTCTGGTGTGAAGTGGTATCTCATTGTGGTTTTAATTTGCATCTCTCTGATAGCTAGCGATATTGAAGAATTCTAAGACGGCCCCCAATATCCCCCATCCCCCACAGAGTATACATGCCCTGCATAATCTCTCCCCTTCTCAAGTGGGGGTGGGACCCGTGAACAAAAAGGTATCACTCTCATTATTACCTTCCCTTAGAAAGCAGACGAAGGGATTTTGCAGATGTGATTAAGGTCTTTAACCAGTTGAGTTTGAGGTAACCAAAGGAAAATTACCCTGAGTGGGCCTACCCTAATGAGGTAGACCCAGTTTCCCTGAATTCAACAGCTTCAAGCAAATGAGTTCTGCCAACAAACACCTGAACTTGGAAGAAGATCCCAAGCCTCAGATGAGACTGCAGCCCATGATAACTGTCACCTTGATTGCGACAATGTGAGACCCTGAGCAGAGAACCCAGCTAAGGTGACTCCTGACACATGGAAATCCAAAGAGAACTGTATGTTGCTTTAAGTCACCAAGTTGGTGGTAACTTGTTACACGACTATAAAAGCAATACAGCAGCCATGCTCATTTGCTTAAGTGCTGCCTATGGCCACTTTGAGGCTACGACAGTGGAGTTGAGTAGTTGAAACCTACTCGACTACATAAACCCACAAAACATAAAATATTTACAGAAAAAGTTGGCAAACACCTGTTCTATAAGTACAACCCAGAATCATCACACACACCAACCACAGTACAACCATATGACAAGGGTCACTCTGCGGTTGCACAAATAACAGATGTCTCGCTCTAACAGTTTATCTTACCCAGTTAGTTACAGAAGCTCACACGTGGATTGTGATGCTTCCTTAAGGAGACATTCTTTTGAATTGTCTCACAAAAAGGATCCTTTCTTTTCCAGTCCCTGAACTCATTTAGAAACAAACCAGAATTTTATAATTAAGGCATTTTAAACTTCAAACAACTTTAAACGACAGACAAAATAACTATGCTCGATTATACAAGAAATGCTCGATACTGTTAGCACCTGTCACTGCAATCAATTTTGCTCGGCAGCTACAATTACGTGGGCTTTTACGTCACTGCTGTTGGGGCGAGTTTGCCCGTCTGGAGATGCAAAGCGTGCACACAGCTCCTGCGCAGCCACCTTGGGACGCCATCGCAGCCAGCGTTGGCACAGTTTCCCGAGCCACCGCGGTGTTCCTGCAGCCTGTGCCCTCCCCTGCCTCATCAGGTCTGAGCGACGCATTTGTTCAGAAGACATCCTGCAACGTCAACTTTACCAGCTGGAAATTCAGTCGTGAAGAGGACAGGTGGCCACCACTACATGTGTACAATCTAATGAAGAAAACATGGCTTGAATAGGAAATTAAAACTGAAAAAGTGAGTACAGTGCTAATGAAACATACATCAGGGGCCTAACTTAATGGGTGTCCGGAAGTCTTCTCTAAGGAAGTGCCGTCTAAGCCGTGACGCAAGAGTCTGCACGGACCACCAGCTGAGCAAGCCTGTCTCTCACCCAGTGGAGATCTCGGCAGCGCTGGTTGCCCACTGGAATCACCTGGGAGAGCTTATTTAACATCCTGACCCCCAGGCTGTGCGGTGGACTAGTTACAGCAGTGTCTTAAAGCTGGGACAGGGCAATGGTGTATATTTTTAAGCTTCCTGGGAGATCTCACTAAATATTTAAACTTGACAGCCAGTCTATACTCATCTTTCCATCTTGTTCTCCTGTTAGAGTGAAGGGGGCATTGCTCTGCCCAGCTCGGGCAAATCCTTCCTCACTGTTCTTCCATATTCCATCCCCACCCTTCTCAAGGTATCTAGTGATGATCTCTTGTCTCGTCTTCCTTCAACTTCACACTCACTATTGCCTCCTTCCTATTAGCATTTAATCACATTCAACTTACATATTTTATAAATACCCATGGTCCCACACCATCCCTCCACTTTGCAGCCAAACTTCCTCAAAAAGTGGTCTACACTGTTTCTCCCTTCCCACTCACTCTTCAACAAACACATATCTGCTGTTTGTCCCCAGCTGTTGCTAAAATTACCAACAACAATCTTGTTGCCAAACACATTCGACCTTTCTGTTCTCATCCCATACGATCTCTCAGCAGCATTTGCTGTAAGGGGTCCCTCCACTCCCCACCTCCTCTGAACAGTTTCTCCTCTTTGGAATTTCCTGAGGTTTTAAGCTGCATCTTTTTTTAAAGACTTTATTTATTTATTTTTAGAGAGAGGGGAAGGGAGGGAGAAACAAAAGGAGAGAAACATTGATGTGAGATAAACATCAATCGTTTGCCCCTGGCAGGCACCCTGACTGGGTGGGGACTAAAACTGAAACCCAAGTAATTGTCCTGACTGGGAATCGAACTGGTGACTTTTCAATTTGCGGAACAATGCCCAGTAGAGCCACACCGATCAGGGCAAGCTGGATTTTCTTTTCTCACCCTACCCCCCTCCTCTATTCTTTCTGTAGGTGACCTCATCTCCCCCAATGGCAGCAAGTACTATCCCTATACTGATGAATTTTTAAAGCTTTAGACTAGTACTTTTCAAATTACAGTCTGGTCTCTGCAGAGACTAAATGTTCAGATTCCAGAGCCTAACCCAAGCTCTGCTAAAATAGACTTTCTGAGTGTGGAACCCATGTATCCATCTATCCAACTGCCTATGGGATATTTCTATGTGGATATTTAACAGGTATCTTAAGTGCATTGTCTAGGTGACGGGTATTCTCAATGTATTCTCAATGTTAACATCCGATTGTCTTCTTCTTCCCTATCCACACGGAAGACAACACCTCACAGCCTCGTTTGGAGTTAGGCACAGTCACGTGGCTAGTGCTACACAACGGACTGAAACCAGAACTGATGTGCGTCGCTTCCAGCCTGAGGCAGTGAACGCCGGTCTCTCTTCCACTGCCCTGGGAATCTGGAAGTCGTGGTGAGACAGGAGAGCCACAAGATGAAAGGGACTGAGTTTCTTCCACTGCTTGCAAGAGAGCTGTCCCCAAGAGCTGCCAAAGGCACAACAGACATTGTGTGATTAAGGATTAAACCTTTGTTGGGTTAACTCCCTCAGATTTTGTGATTTATTTATTATAGGAGCATAATTTAGCTCATCTGAATTGGAAGTATCTGATCTCTCTGCCTCGCCCTTTTTCCAACTTGTTCCTCTTTCTAGTGTTCTCTTTCCGCTCAACTGATGTATGAGGCCGGGATCTCAGCATTTGCAGTGAGTTGGCATTCTCTTCTATTTTTCATGTTTTCTTAGAGTGGAGTGGTCGTCCCTCTGCACTCCAGAAAGGATCAGAAAGAACTGAAAGCAACCGAACAGTTGAATGCTGGGGCACCACGGCTGTGTGGGAACAGACAGGCTCATCCTTCTGCCACACAAAGAGTCAAGAGTTCAATTGTCCAACAGATATTTAGGAAGCACCCACTACAGTGGCATACAATTCACTATCGGTATAGAAAGGGTTAGGACCTGGTCCCTATCTTCAAGGAGCCTAAAGGAAACTATTATAGCGCTCGGCAAGGACTTAAGTCACTCCCCAAACCTTATCTGAAGTGAGGGGTCCAGCTCCGGGCACACTCTCCCACTGTCTAATCACCTGGAATCTTTTCAGAATCCTAAGATCATTTTCTACTCTGCATTATTCGATGCTCCATAGATTTTAGTAACAATAGTTCAGTCAAAGAGCTTTGCCAAATCTACTCTCTGCATCATGAATCGCGGCTCCTCTGCAGTCTAGTCAGGTCTCCAAGACCCGTCGGCTCCTTTTCTCCTCCTCTGCCTTTGTTTGTCCCCTTGCTGTCTGTCTGGCGGAGACAAGTGTGGCAGGCACTGAGGATGGGAGGGAAAAAGAGAAGTGATCTGGAAATACATTTTAAGTTCCAGTTTTTTACAAACTGGGTGAAGATGTGCACATTACCTGCTAACGGTGTGTGATTATTCATGCAAACATGCTAATATGTGCTAGTGAAAACTGGCCCATGGGAACCTGAGAGCATCCTGGTAAAAGCCAATTTTCAGGAAACCAATGACTTTTCTCACTATCAAACTCCAACCATTCTAACCTCACACAACCAAGAGGCACCCAAAATTCACATTCAAAACCATCAATGGCAATTCCATGATCCTCCAGAATCTTAAGAAATTAACAACACTACCCTCAGATTTGGGCTCCTCAAAGACAAGTTGATTTTTACTGGCATGTCCTATACCCAGTGCACATCAGCATAAACATGACAGTGTTGCCTTGAAAAGAATGCATAGTAAAGCTATAGAAGTGCTCGGTGCTTTTCTAGCTATAAAACCCCAAACACACAGTCTGCCCACTGAGGCAACAAAGTAAAGTTGATTGACAAGAATCTAAGATGCTGAGAAGAAAGAATATTGAACTACATGCTGGTTTAAAGGACAACACATTACTCAAAGAAGGAAGAGAATGAACACCTGTGTTGCTTCTGTATGTTAACTTAAATAAAAGAAACATGTGGCATCAAGTAAGCTTATTAGTTTCAGATGTAACCATCCTCTTCTTTGGTCTTGTGATGATTTTTTTCTAAACCAAATAATGAAAAATAGAGGGAAAAATTATCACCATTTTAAACCAAAGTCCTTTTGGGTGAGCGGTAAATGTGACGTCTGCAATAGTCCCATTATCTGAAGGTTAC
Organism: Phyllostomus hastatus; assembly: GCF_019186645.2. Classification (NCBI taxonomy): domain Eukaryota; kingdom Metazoa; phylum Chordata; class Mammalia; order Chiroptera; family Phyllostomidae; genus Phyllostomus; species Phyllostomus hastatus. Next base: position 25,932,194 of record NW_025333709.1, on the reverse strand, counting down.
ACGCAAGATGGATTTTAAAATGAAGCAAACAGACAAATGAAATACTCCATTTTGGTGCTCTATGGACACTATTTAATAAACCATGAGGAGGGGTCAACAGGAGTCAGCCCTGCCTGCTACAACAATTACTCAGGTCAGCACACAGCAGGGAGTGCACTGAAGTGACTAAGAGTTCAAGGGACCTGGGTCCAAATCCAGCCCTAACTTTCTATTTGTGCGGCCTCGGGAAAATCTAAGCCCCAGTGCTCTTGTCTGCAAGACAGACCATCATCCAGCTGTTAGAAAGATTAAATGAGGTAATTAAAGCAAGTATTTTGAGCAATGCTTCATGCATAATAGATACTCAATAAATGCTAGCTATCACCATTGTTAGGCAGGTTGTTGAACAAATGATCCCCAAAAGCCACCTGCCCCATCTTCCCCTTCTCTACTGATAAAACAATGTCGAGGCAATCCCATTTTTCTAAACCAAATGGAAATCAGAGAATTTTAAGCTTCTAGAAATAAAATTGTTTGAAATATAAACCTCTTCACAATAAACAATAAGACTCCGAGAAGGAGCTTGTCATCCAGAGGAGGCTCTTTGATTTCCCGACCTCACTCTGAGATCTGCTCAGTGACACAGACATGCTGAGGTGGCGGCAGTGAGCCACCGTCAGGCCTGCCCACCAGCAGTGGGCGTCAGTGGGAAATTCCCGAACCCTGTGGCCGAGGCCCCAGAACCCAGACATCAGTCCTGGGAGATGAGGCTTGCTGAGCGGCAAAATTACAGCCTTAGTAAGTGCTGGTAAGTTCTTTCTAAACATACAAGATGAGAGGCCCACAGTTCTTTGTCCTCTGAGTGTCCTCCACACAGGCCACCCACAGAAGTGGCCCTCTATGAGAAGAACAAGGGAGACAGAAAGAACTACTTTCTCCTGCTTATACCCTGACCAAGGGTTCTTCCTGTAGACTGCTTCTGAGTAGCTTTGGTTGGGAGTCAGAATAACAGCAACCTTGAACTGAGTCTAAGCCGTCCTTCCCAGCCATCCTCACAGCTGGTCAGGTCTTCCCCCTCCCTCTCCTGAGGCCCACATTGCTAACAGACCGTAGCACTCTCCCCGGCCAAGTCCCGATGTGACCCCACGGTTCCTCGTGCTTCAGGTGGCCACTGCCATCCAGCCAGAGTGAACAAGGAAGCTACATCCAACTTGCTAACCCTGACAGAGATGGAGTTTTGTGCAGACAACAGAAATACTGAGCAACTCTAAGTGGAAGGAAGGAAGGAGCCAAAACCAGCTTGGGCTGCCACTATTTTCCAAACCAGTGAGGGCACACAGTAAGGAATATTGCTCTCTATCGGCCATCTCACTCTAGACTCTGATTGTGTTCATGGCTTTTGGATCTCACGTGCATTTTTAAATTGCCTCTCCATTTCTACGATGTCTCTGACTCATTTCTTTCACATCCTCTTAAAAACTCGGTGGCCATTCAGGGGCTAGGTCTGGCCTTTCCATCTAAGAGCACTTTTCCACTTGAGACCTTTCAACATTTAGTACCTGTCAGCGTCACCGGCAGTAGAGCGATGAGTGAGTGAGCTCAACCTTTCCCTGGAAATGGTGATTTAATGTGTGAATTATATGGTTATTAGAATGGGTGTCAGGGAAACACTGTAATAAATGTAACGTGGAGGCTGATGGAACTGGGGGAGCTGAAACTGTCCGGATGATTTCTGGTGCTCCTTTTAATGCTATGTCAATTACTCTTATGACCGATCATTCAAAGCTGTCTATTACCTCCTAATAATAATAATAATATTTTTCACTTAATGTTGCACCTTTCACCAGGGGATTTCAAAGGGCTTTGCAAACATTCATTAGCACTTTATGAAGTAGGCAGGTAATATATAAATACCAAGTCATGTGTTCCTGAGGGCAGCCATTAATAGTTCTCTTGACACCACATCAGGTTAGGGTACAAATGAAAAGAGACCTTGTAAATGAAAAGTCAGGTGTCATCATTATCACCATTTATTGGGCACCCACAGAATCCTAGCAGACACGAGCCTCGTTTTCCCATCTCTTAGTTGGCGGGAAAGGTGGTGTGTTTTCCCCGTCTTGCTCCCTCTCCGCATTCACACAAACGCCCCTTCCTGAGACAGGGAACAGGCCGGTGTCCAGACTACCCAGAATAATGGATTCTTTCAGCCTCAAAACTCTTAGAATCCCTACTAAGAGGGGGCATCTCAATGGGAGAAAATTCTGGCTGTCCTAAAAATGATCCTTACAAAAGAATCCTAAGTACCTTCAGCCCAATCCTCAGAACAAAGTGGAATGATTGAAATGCACACCTGAGGCTGAGCAGGAAGCCCTGCCCAGACCCTGGGTCAGGGGAATTAGAACAAAGAGTTTTGTTGCGGTCAATGACCATCTGAAGAGCAACCACACGAGGCAGCCCTAAGAGCCAAGGTTACAGGTAACCCAGTTGAGTAGCTGGTGACAAAAGGCAGAGGAAAAGAGTCACCCCTGAATCCCTACTTCTGAAATTTGTCTGAATTAGAAGATATAATTAGAACTAGAACCAATGGCTTAGTTTGAGCATTCTTCTTGACTTTTCTCTGTGTATGTATCCACCCACAAATATGTTAGTCAGGATAGGTTAGGGTAGGCTGTGATAACAAATATTTCCAGATGCTAACCAACAGAAGTTCACTTCTTGTTCACACTAAATCCAATGCAGATCCAGGCAGCTCTTCAGGGCATTTGTCCTCACGTCGTGGCTTACCATCGCAGGCTTCAGTTTCAGTCACCTCCATCTCAACATGATACTGCCTGGTTCACTGTGGTCAAAGAAAGGAGATGGAGCCCTGGCTGGCATAGCTCAGTGGATTGAATGCGGGCTGCGAACCAAAGTGTCACAGATTTGATTCCCAGTCAGGGTACTTGCCTGGGTTGCAGGCCATGACCCCCAGCAACTGCACATTAATGTTTCTCTCTCTCCCTCTCTCCCTCTCTCTCTCTCTCTCTCTCTCCACCCCTTCCCTCTCTAAATAAATAAAATCTTAAAAAAAAAGGAGATGGAAGATTACACACCAGCATGTCAGTGCTTTCCCTGAAAGGGATGTGTGTCATTTTTATTCCTAGGCTATTGGCTGGAACTAGTCCCACCATCCCACTCAACTAATGAAGAGGCAGGAAAACATAGCTTTCCATATGTCTAAGGCAGGGAGGAAAGTTAGAGATATCAGGGGCCTCAGCAATGTCTACCACAAGAGGTAAGTGCATAGTGCTGGTTTAGTTTGCTACCAAGGCGGTAGAACCTTCTGTAGACCTCAGGGACAATATGATTGTGCGTGGGACAGAGTGCCATGATGTATGGGTCGTTGGCCGGCCTTGCCACATGCTCTGTGCACAGGGGCGGTCTGGAGGTGAATATGCCCTTGACGTGTCACTGAGAGTGGCTCAGTGTCCCATTCTGCACAGACCTTTCTGCCAGCAATTATTCCTCTCCTGCCTTCTTTCTTATTTTCACCCGGTAATGAAGAAAGGTGTTGGGTTACCATACTCCTCTCTGTCCCCAAGCCCACATTTCCTTTACAGAAAGGGCATTCTCAGAGAGCAAAAGCTGCGTGTATTGGGCAGAATTGTTTGTGCCAATGTATCCATGTTGTCTAAGAAAGTTCTATCCTCTGTCCTGAAATTCAAAAAGGAGGCATCACACCCATGTATGCAGTGTTCGCCCTCGACCACCCACCAGGGCACTGCCCACATCACTTCCTAATTGTTGTGGACAGGTTTAGGTTGGCAAGACATATTTTCTCCATAACTCACTATCTCTTCTTTAAAGGAACTTTCCTTAAGGAAGATTTTTCTTATACCAAAACGAATGCTGTGTTCTCTGTATTCGAAAGAGTGGGAAACACAATTGTACCCACTCCTTTCCTCCCACCCCTTGTTGGCTCAGTGGCCCCACCAATCCTTCATTCTCCCCTGAAAACTGGTTCACAGCAGAGTCTGCTGTGACAGAAAAGTGCCAAGGCAAACAGGAAGAACAGGAGGACCCCTCTGCGTCTTGACTACGTTCCCGGCAAACTTTCATCCTAACTCTGTCCAGCAGCGGGAAGGATGGATGTGAGAGGTGCAGGACGGAGGCAGGGACTGTTCGCACTCCTTCCAAGGTGTGTGCCTTTGGACGACACTCTCTCGGCTAATCTGCGTGCCTGCCTATGGAAAGGAAGCCTTAATTCTGCTGACGTCATAGGACTATTGCAAGGGATAAATGAGATTATCGATGTGAAATGGCACAAAGAAAGTATTTAAAATTTATTTCTTCTTCTGGAAAAGGTCGGTCCATCTCCCTCTCCCTCTCTTTCTGTCAAGCTCCCTCTGTCTCCTTTCTTTTTTCCCAAATTCTCTAGCTAGCCAGCTAGCTATCTCTAACTTTTCCAATGAATCCTTCTTGTGACAAATCTCTATTAAACATTGGCCAACTGAAATTCCACTAGACCTTAAACAAAGGGGCAAAATCTCTCATTAGACATATTAGGAGGAGGCATTAAGGGAGAATTCCTAATAACAAACTTGCATATATTATTTATTGCTCCTTAATACAAACACACATGCAGTGATCCTTGGCATATCTTCCTTAAGAAAAATGGTTTTAATATTAATACCCTCTCTTTCAACTTGAGCGAAAAATATCACACAACAGAGAGCTAGGGGGTTCCAGGTGCCACCTCTGGAATGTAACAAGATAACTTAACTTTCCCAGGAACCCCTGCCCCAGGTTGGCACATCCCCATTAAAGTCCCTCCTGGTGCTTCCTCCTCATCAATCTCAGGTCATCTTTTGGGAAAGCCACGCCTCTGCTCTCGGGGATTGGTGCCAATCCCCTCCCCGCCCCAATCCCAGGTATAGTCCTCCAAGTCTGAGCAGGTAAGTGTACACAGGTAAGCCTCCTTGATGGGGGCTTCAGCAGAACGGGGGAGAGAGGCAGGCTGCCCGCTGCCCTGCGCAGCACAGGGAGGGCATGGACCTACCGAAGTAAGTCCATTCGTGACCTCCCACCTGCATCCATGTGAACTGAAGACACGTGCTTATTCTCCCAGTTCTGTAGCTAATGATTGTTGGATAAACAGATCATTCCCCAAAGAATCCCCATTCATTCATTCCACACATATTTATTGGGCAACTATGTGTTCCAGGAACTCTCCTAAGCTTTGAGGATGGTTGCTCCTCTCAAAAACCTCATGTTCCAGCAGCGGTGGAGTGTGATGGGTCTCAGCCGGGATCTTTGGCAGCGGGCCAGCCGGGAGAGGACAGTGACTGGGACTAGGGTGGTGATGGTGGAGGTGGACAGTGAACCGTGTCCGGATATTTGGAGGAAGAACTGGAGAGTGAATGAGATGTGAGGAGCAAGTTAAAAAGAGGGATCAAGGACAGCTGGAAGGTTTGGGACTTGACACAGGTAATGGTGCTCTTTGCAGAGATGGTGCAGACTGGGGGCTGAGGGTGGAGGGGGCGAACTGGACAAGACAGTGGAGATGCCAGGCTAAGAGAAATAAATGCGGGTGTCATCCACAAATAGGGGAGACTGAATGTGTGGGTTGGGAGCTGGTCATACTCGTGGAGGGGGAATGCACTTCATCAGCATCATCTATAGTGGGGAGATGAGGAGAAAGCATTCCTAACCAATCAGAAATTCCCAAGGGCTGTTTCCTCAACAGCCAATGTGTCACATTAACATGCAGAACAACGTTTAGTTTCTTTCCTTCATTTCCTACTTCCAAGTTGTGTACCTTTAGGCCAGAAAATAAGAAAAGGGCCCAGCTCTGAGCCAACACTTTCAACAGCTGTTCCCTCAAAAATGCAAAGAGAAGACTTGACTCACGGGGTGATCTGATTATATTTTTTTCACTGGACACACTCCCTCCTCAATTTATCTCTGGGGGAAAGGAAGGGACGGCTTTATTCCCTCAAGTACCAACAACCGCTCAGCACCTTCTATGAGCCCATCAGTGCCCGGGTGCTGGGGTTACCCCAGGGATGAAAACAGATGAAGTCTGTGCCCCTACAGAACTTACTTTCTAGTGGGGGAAAGCAGAAAACAAACAACAAACACAATTTTGAAAATTCAATGGGACAGCGTCTTAGAAACTGGTAGGATCTATGGGAAAACTAAAACAGGATGAGGGGCATTCAGGGCATGGAGGATTCCAGTTTGAAGTAGGTTGGTCAGGGTAGGTCTCCTGGGCAGGTGACATCAGAGAAGTGGCGTGGAGGTGAGGAGTTAGCTGAGCGGGTTAGGGGACCGAGAGAACAGACAGGCAGAGGGGACAGTGAGGGTCTATGTCAGGAACAAACCTGGTAAATTGGAAGAACAGCGAGGAGGCCGCTGTGACCTATACAGTCCTGCCCGGAATCCCTCCCTTCCTGCACCCCCCAGCCTTGCTTGGCTTCCAAGCCCGGCTTGGGTGCCGTCTCCTCCATGAAGCTCTCCCCAGATCCCACTGGTCACACTAGTCTCTCTCCTCTCAGCACAACCTCACTGCCCACACCCAGGGGCACACAGCTCAGCAGCTGTTTTCAAATGGATTCACCAATCTTGCCTTCCCAACCACACGGGAAGCTTTCTGAATCCCAGGGACCGTGGTTTGTTCACTTTGTGTCATCCATGGTATGTGATAAGTAAATGAGAAATATGTGACTGATTTATAGACTAAATGAGTAATTCTTAAATGTTTATACTTGCACATAAATGCATACACATTTATGCATACACATACTCCTAGAATCTGCCCCCTATCTAACACTAACCCCCCACCCCCAACCAAGACCAGGCCTTGATATCAAAAGATCAAAACCCAGATGGGCAGGAGGGATGGGGGTGGTTACACAGGCTTCAGGTGACTGTGACCAGTCTGCAAGATGAAGGGCTCTGTTTTGGAGAGGGAGGCAGACCACCTTGCCACATCCTCCAGCTTTACTAGTGAGAAAGCGGACCGGCATTTCCCTCCTTGTATTCTCAATTGGCTGAGAACCTGGAGAAGTAGAAGAGTGATTAATTAGCATCCTCAGGCTCCCAACACAATGGAATTCTCCGGATAACAAGGCATCTTCAAGAAGTCTCTAAGATATTTAAACATTCAAACACATGAGCACATCAGTGATAAAGATGAGAAAGACGAATGCATCTACAACTATTGTTTCTTTTTTTATCTTTATTATGTTTTTCCATTACCAGTTAGTCCCCTTCTGCGCCCCTCCCCGCCCCCACCAATCACCACAGTGTTGTCCATGTCCGTGAGTCTACAACTATCTTTCAAAGAAACAATGGCAAGTTAAGGCTCTAATGTGTGATGTAGTGACATTTTCAAGCAGATTCTTCCAACTAAGAACTACTCCAGGGTCTTCATTTTAACCAGCAAGAGGTAAAATGATCAAATGTATATTCTAATGCCAATGAGAATTTTCAGACTGGCACTGCGCACCCCCTCAGCAAGGCCCTGGGACCCGCACAGGTCGCTCGGGTGGCGTTCCTGACGCGAGTGCACAGTCTGAAACAGGTTGGAAGGAACCGACCCGACAAACCCAAACCGGGGACAGCTTACAAAATCAGGGGCCGGTCCTCTTCAAAAAAACGTCAACGTCAGGAAATGCAAAGAGAGACCAAGGACTGCTGCAGATTAAAAGAGGCTAAAAAACACGACATTTAAGTGCAATGTGTGACCCTGGAGTGGAAAAAGCAATCGCTAGAAAGGACACTTTCGGGACAATTGGCAAAATTTGAATATGAAATGCAGGTTAGGTAATAGCCCTGTATCAGTGTGAAATTCCCTACATTCGATGAGTTCATGATGTTGCTGCTCTTAATGTTCTTCGGAAACATTCACTGCTGCCATCATGGTCTCTGCAATGTGCTCGCAAATGTTCAGCAAAAGATAAATAAAATGTATTACATATCTCATGTCGTATCACAGATATGCATAGACGGGCAAACGGGGGGAAATAGGATGGCCTGGGTGAGGGTATACGACAATTCACTGTATCGCTCTTAGAACTTTTCAGTAGATATGAAACTTTCCAAATTAAAAGGTGAAAATCAAAAGGAAAGATACAGCAAGAAAAGGGAATTCTTAGGCACTCTTCAAACTTCGAGAGAGGATTAAAGAAGTCTTGAGCATGCCATTAGAGACAGAAAATAATTTTGTAACTAATCCCCCACGCCTTAGTGCACTGGGGCTGTAATTCAGGTCAGCTCACAGGAGAATCCGTCTGAGCGGCTGCTCTCCGGTCTGCGTGTCAGACACAGACCCATCCGGAGTGCAGGGCAGAGAGTGGTGGCGCATGCGCGGGGACTGCTTCCATCTGGGGGTCATTCGTCAGCCCTCCTCACCTGCCGTCCCTCCCCGGCCTTGCTTCCTGCCATCTTCCCCATCCCCATTTCTCTCTGCCATTATATTCAAACACAACTGTGCCTTCACAATGGCATTAAGAAAACAAAACAATTGCCCAACACTCAGACTCAGCTACATCAGAGAATGTGGTTTTACAATACACCCCACTGCCCTCAGGACTTTGCCATGGAGATGAACGTGCACATACCCACTTTATGACGGGACTTCCTGTTACCCTTCCTTTTGAAGATTTTATTTATTCATTTTTAGGCTCTTATTTATTCATTTCTAAAGAGAGGGGAAGGGAGGGAAAAAGAGAGGGAGAGAAATATCAATGTGAGATCAACTGGTTGCCTCTTGAATGCCCCCGTCTGGAGACCTGGCCCGCAACCCAGGTATGTGCCCTGACTGGGAATTGAACCAGCAACCTTTTGGTTCACAGGCTGGTGCTCAACCCACTGATCCACACCAGCCAGGGTTTGTTATACTATTTTTTTAAAATTTCATTGAAAAGGGTCCAAGACAGGCTTGCCTTATGCCAAATAGTGTTAAGGTGTGGTTACAATGAATAATTATGACTGTTTTATATAATTCATTATTGTCATATATTTCAAGTAATTTGCGTATTTTTTCATTACACAGCCACAATACCTTCGATCTCCTCTTCATCAGAACACTCACAAGGCAACACAACCTTTTATGGACTCCCAGTATGTGTCAGGCACTCTGCTCCATAAACATCATCTTGTTAGCTACTCACTATGTTATTAGCTATATGGTAGCACCGTATTTTGCCATGTATCAATTTTGAGGGGAAAAATAAGCACGTGCATTATACATAGGTATAACGATTACATGCCGTGGGTATAATAATGGGTATAACAATCCCATATGTAATGCACACAAAACCGTGGGTGCGCATTATACACAGCAAAATACAGGTATCTCTATTTTACAGACAAGAAAATGGAGGCTCCAGTAGTTAACTTCTTTGCCCAAGGACACACAACTTGTTAACAGCAGAGCCAGAACCAGAGCCCAGATCTCCCCGACTCCGCAGTCCAGATCTTAACACTACCGCTCACCCATCCCAGTGGCCGCACAGCACCGCCCTGGACTCCATCAGGCCAACAGTGAGGCCATGTGGAGACTCCAGAATCTCGAGAAAACCCAAGGACACGCCAAATAGGAAAACAAGGACATTTTCTATGGTGGGAAGGATGAGACACTTCTGTTAAACCTTTACTCTTTTCCCATGAAGTATTTGAACTCCACTCACATGGGGTTGTGGGGATGCCAATATATTTTACCGACATTTGTTCTCTTCCTGAGATTTTGCAGGACAATTTAAGATAGCCTTTTGAACCGGAATCGAGTTCTTCTGCCGCCCACCCAAAACTTCACAATGCCTGTCTTGTACAGATTGCACCAAAAGCTTCAGGATTATAACTCACATGTGAGAAGTACAATCCTGAATATGAAAACCTGAAAGACACACTACACAAGTAATGGCAGTAAAAAGCCAATGATATTTTAAAGATTTAGTATTTATCATTGTAACCCAGCTTTTACGTCTGACGCTCCATGCAGCTACGAGCTCACTGCAGGATCGATGCTGCTTTATTGCCTGCTGCTGTATTTATGGAATGTCCCTGTGAACGAAGCTGAGCAGGCCAGGGCTGCTCCCAACATAACCCATAAATAATGTAAGTAAATAAACTGAGCAAGTCCTCATGAACCAATGCATTATTTACTATTCCTTGTTGCTGAAATATGAGTTTAAATTGTGGTTACATATTAATATAAAGTCTTAGCCATTGCTAGGCCTCCCTGGCAGTGAAATCCTACAGTTGAACTCGGAAAAAACCTGGCGTGCCTTCTGACCCCGGTAACTAAAAGTCACCCTCCTCTCCAGAAACTAGTGTGGAAGTGACACCTCCATCGTAGGTCGACAACCCACAGTTCTCCTGGGAGAGTCTGCATCAGCACTACGGCACGAACCAACCCAAGCGGGTGCTCTACAGTCTTTGGCCAGCTGGACTTTGCAAGACAAAATCTTTAGGACTCAGTCTCACTGATCAAGGCTAGTATAACTTTCCTATATTATACTCCAAATGGGAATCACTCAGACTTTCTTGAAGTTTTTGAGTGTGTTTAATGACTAAATCTTTCACTCAAAAATATTAGTTGAGTTTTACCATAGTGGCAAGCTCTGTTCGCATTAGGATATCACCCTGAACTATAAAGATAAGAGTCTTTTACAAGATCCCAGTTGAGGGGAAGTAGAACATGAGACAGCAAACAAGTAAACAAATGAGCAGGAGAAGGTCATTAGTCATGAGGAAAACAACACAGAGTAATATGACAGAAAGTGAGGGGATCGCTTTGGAAAGGGGAGTGTTTTAAGGGAGGAACATTTGAACTAAAGCACCCTATAGACAGACTCGCATATTTTAGCAGAGTTTCTCTTTCATTTTCCACCTTCCTCTTCTCCTCCCCTCCCACTCCTCCTGTCTATCTGTTTGGTGCCAGCTAAGGGCCTACGAGGAAAAGACAGTGCAAGCCCTGGTGAGGAAACATTCCATGGTAAGCTGGGGTGGATTCCCGTGGAGAAAGGTGCTGAGGGTAATGTTAGACAAGTGCCCACAGGTAGATGGCCATCTTTCACAGACAGCAGCGACTCAGAACGACGCCCAGGAGCAACAGTGCAGTTGTGAGAGAGGGGCTGGTACCACGAGATCACAGCAGAGGTGGAGGTGAGATGACAAGGGTTGCAAACAAACCAAAGGTGAGTACAACCCTGGACAGCTTAGACGGTGGGCTCAGGAGGAAGGGGCTGGGAGAGGAGCTGAAGGGAAACGACCGAGCTGAAGGCAACAAGTCCTGACCTAGAGGCCAACCAGATGTCAGCACCACCTGCCCTCAGCCCCACACGGTCCCAGCCTGGGATCTCTCCCCAGCAGGAGTGGCCTCACTCAGAGCCCCAGGGCAGTGGAGGTCTTACTTTTATCAGGAGGTTGTTCTCATCTCCCGCAGCTTTGCCATTCATGTAAGGTGCCCCTCGTAGAGTTATTATCTGAAATGAAAAGGCCAGAAAAGACATCCCAAAGTGTCCCAATCAGCGCCCTGCCTCTGGAGAGAATAAAAGAACAAACGACCCAGGACGCAGGTGAAAGCTTCCCAGGATGACCAGGCCCTAAGCAAATCTGTGAACAGGGTCCAAGGAGCCTACGTAGGTGTCGTAGGCGCCTTTCTGCCTACAATCATAGCATGCTTCACTATGGGCTGTATTTTCCTTGTGCCTAGCATTATTTCAAGTCGTTCGTACCTATTCTCTCTATTAGGCTGCCCCCTCAATAAAATATCAAGTGGAAAAGACTATAATGAATGGGTCTAAGTAGCCAGAGACTCAAAGCAGTTGAATGCTAATCAAGTGTCACCCTTATTAAAGGTTTCCCCGCAGCACAACAGGAGTGGGATGGAGGAGGAAGAAAGGTTTCCATCTACCGAGGACATTACCCAGGACAGTTAAGGAAGGACAGGTAAGAATGGCACGAGAAGTTGATTTTATAGAACTTTATTGACACACACATAAGTACGCTTACCATCAGGTCAATGAATTTTCAAAAACTGAACACGCTCGTGTCCTCAGCCCCATGATCAAGGCAGTGAGCGTGACCAGCACTCCATCAGCTGCTTCCTGGCACTCCTGCCCCCAGGGGCCACCGCACACCTGACTTCTAACACCACTGGTGTGGTTTTTGCCTGTTTTTTTGAACTTTATGTAAATGGAACCAGAGTATACTCCTTTGTATCTGACTCCTTGTGCTTACCATAATTCTTGTGAGATTTTTCATAATGTTGCATGTACTTACAGTATTTGTTCTCATTGCTGTATAATGTAAGAAATCGTCTTGAAAATGTCAATATTTGACCCTCAGGACTGAATTCCAAGTGTGCTTCAAGAGGAAAAACATAAACTCATCCCCAGAGTAAAATGAACTCCCTTGGCTGAAATCGTTTTTATTTTGCTCATTGAGCACTGAGCTCATAAAGCATTCTCTTAGACTTTCTCATTTAATTTGAAATTTACATCTGAGCTACCCTTAACATCAAGACACAGACGAGTTCGAGTCACAGCCCTTTCCGACTGCCAGAGGAACGAAGCCAAGCTGTTCCCCTGCTCCAATTTTATTTCTTCGCTCACAAGCAGCTACGCTTGAAGACACCCCAAGAGCAGCTGCCAGCAACCTGTCCTCTGGGACAGGCATCCAGCTCAGCCCGTCAGCGGGTTGCTGGCATCTGTGCTCAGGTCGCACACATCAGGAGCACTTGTGATCGTTACCGAGGCAGTTCCAAGCCCTGTGAACGCACACACGCAGAGGCCTCGGCTCCTTCGCCCTGTCACTCCCCAGCGGCGGCAGGTCCTTCGTGCACCCCGCCAGCTTGCCTCTCCGAAATAACTCGTCCCACGTCAGACACCCAGAGAAGAGTGGGTTGGATCAAGAGGCTCCCAGTCCTCTCTGGACTGCAAGCCATCTCTCGTTTTTGCTGGGATGGCAGTAAAGTGTGAAACAGGATAGGAGAAACGGGCCTGTGTCAGACTGTAGGCGTCCTGCCAGGCCTGGCAGGAAATGGTCGCAGACAGCCTGTGCAAACTTCTGTCTGCTCTGTGTCTCTGAAACCAAAGTTCAACCATGACACGTTTTCAGGGCTCTCTGATACGTACAGTTCACTACCATCGTCTGTAAAAATCTCAAGTGTCCTAAACTGGTGGGAGAAGGAAACACTTCCTTTTGGAAGAGGTTTACGCCCTTTGCCCACACTGAGAGGCGGTGTAGGGCCATGGGAAGAACACCACATTCTAAGTCAGTTTGAGAGCAAGCGCCCAGCTTTATCGGCTGTGGGACCAGAGTCCTTTAAGAGCTTCTTGGGCCACCTGGCTGGCATAGTTCAGTGGATTGAGCGTGGGCTGCGAACCAAAGCATCGCAGGTTCAATTCTCAGTCAGGGCACATGCCTGGGTTGCAGGCCATGGCCCCCAGCAACCACACATTGATGTTTTTCTCTCTCTTTCTTCCTCCCTTCCCTCTCTAAAAATAAATAAATAAAATCTTTAAAAAAAAAAAAGAAAATGTCACCTTTAAAAAAAAAAGAGCTTCTGGGCCTCTTCCTTTCGGAGGCTGGCCCATCATTTCCCAAGTTAAGTGCTTTTTACTGTAACATCTATAAAGTGTTATGACTATCCAATGTATTTTTTAGGGGGGAACATTGGTCATTTAGGTCTGAAGGGAAGTACTTGGGAATTGAGGATCGGGACTTTGAGGACTCTTTGGGAAGTCTGACCTTCTGCAGCACATTTAGAAAAATATTGTTTGATTAAAGGTGAATTGGTCATTCTTAATAAACTGGTCTTCTTTTCTTGGATTTTAAAAACTTAGGCAGAGGCAAGAAATAATGCCAATCAGAAAAGGCACTCATTCATGTCCACTGTATGATTTGGTCATTTAAACATTTTTAATGATTTTTTTAATTTTGAAAAAAAAAAGCTCATTGATTTCATTTCACATTGATAAAAAGTTGCGCATCTCCGCCTTCCTGACCCTCCACTCTCCCCCTCACCCCAGAGAAAAGCAATGTTAACAGCCAGCTGTATGCTTTCAAACCTTTTCTTTATGTCTATAAAATATAGACAGCAAAATGTGATCACACTTTTCACAAGCTTTTGCAGTTTGCTCTTCTCCTTTAATCACATTATGGACATCCGTATAAGCCAATACATAGAGGCAGAATCCGTTCTTCTAAAGGACCACATCGAAGTCCAGCAGACAGACCTTACTAAGCAGTGCTGCTGGTGGCAAATGAGGTTGTTTCCAGTTTTCTCTTTTGTTTGCCAATAAGAGCAATGATGCAATAAATATCAGTATACCTGCCCTCACACAGCCAGTCTCCATTTCTGTGGGTCACAGTCCCACCCTCCTACAAGGTCAGAGCTGAAGTACATTATTTATTCTACTAGGTATTGACACATTACTCTCTTTAATCCATCTGGACTTTATTTTTTGTATAACAAGGTAGGGGTTATAAATTTTGTGTTTTTTTTCCACTTGTGTGGCCAATTTTGCCAGCGTCATTTATTAAATAAACCACCCTTTTAGGAGGTTGTGGTGTCACTTTTGATATATGGTAAGATCTCTTAAAGTCTGGGTCTTTTTCTGGAGTGTCTGCTCTGTTTCGCTGACATGTTGATCCGCAGTGACACCACCGCCTAATGAAGGTGGTTACAGTTAATTTTAATACCTAGCAAGTACATCTCATTTTTCTTTTGTATATTTTTCTTGACTACTTTAATTTATACTTATTCTTCCATCCAAACTTTAAATTGTATTAAAAAACCTCATTAAGATTTTGGAAGAAATAGCAAATATGTATTTATTGATTTTAAAAGAACTAAAAATTTTACAGCTTTAAGTCTTCCATATAGATGATTGTATATCTCTCCATTTATTCAATAATATTTTTAGGTCTTTACTTAGGGAGGTACAAATCTTGTAAAATTATTCCTAGGTATTTTTAATTTTTGTTGCTATATACATGTTTTTCAAAGTCTATTCCTAGCTGACTGACACAAGTC
The DNA here is from genome assembly GCF_019186645.2 of Phyllostomus hastatus. NCBI lineage: Eukaryota > Metazoa > Chordata > Mammalia > Chiroptera > Phyllostomidae > Phyllostomus > Phyllostomus hastatus. The sequence goes on along the minus strand of NW_025333709.1, from coordinate 25,917,187 downwards.
AAATGTTGTAGATTTTGTATATTCATCAAAATCCAAACACTTTATCGAATCTAGTATTTTCTTTAGTCTTGTGGGTTTGCTGAGTAGCAAGTCATATCATCTCCAAACACAGCAATTTTATTTCTTCTAATATTTATACCTATTTTTTTTACTTTTCTCTCCTTGTCATATTAGCTACTACCTCCAAGTCAGTGGAAATCACTGTGGTCAGAGCAGAGAGCTCTATTTTGTTCCTAATTTTAAAAAAAATAACTTCATCATTGAACTGTTATTTACATTTGCTAAAATAATTCGGTGGTCTTTTCATGTGTGAGTAACTTTCCCTATATTCTTATTTTACTTATAGTTTTATCACGATGACAACTTCATTTTATAAGATTATGTTATAAAATCTAATGACTTAATACCATGATTTTTCTCCTCTTTTACTTTGTTGATTTGAAGAAGTATTAATGTACCTTTCCTGATATTAAAACACCTTTACCTACAGAAATAAACCCTAATAAGTCATGGTGTGATATTCATTTCATACAGGGCTAGATTTAATAAACTAATGTTTCAGACATTTTGCATCCATGTTTATAAATGAAATCAATTTATAATGATCAGATTACAGTCACTGATTACATTCACTTTGTGAAATGAACTAAGAAACTGTCCATTTTTTCCTTGTGGCTCAAAATTTATGTAAATAACAGAAACTTCCATTTTACTTTATAACAACTTGGAGAGATATTATTAGATAGTAATAGAGAGGGTATTGTTCATATACAAGTTTTAAATATGCCAAGGAGCAGATACTAAGAAAGTCAAGTAAGTTGACTAAAGTCAAGGAACCACAAAGGGGCAAAGCTGGGAATGGAGCCCCAGGCTTCCAATTCCGGGCCCGGACCTCGGTCCCTGTACCATCTCACCTCTCCAGGCAGGAGCCTGAAACCCAGAACTAAGCACCTGCGAGCAGAAATTGCACAGCAGGACCAGTGAAAGAAAGCTACTCTGGGAAAAACTCGATAGAGCAGTCGCAAGACTCGCACAGAAGAGCTGTGAACTGCTGGAAGGTACAACCACAAGATAATCTTCTTGGTGTTGGTCTTCCCACATGGCCATGCCCAGACAGAGCCCAGGGAGCCCCGGCCGTGCTTCCAGGAGGCAGATGCACGAGGGGCGAGGTGCAGGGTTCTGCATAACCATGTAAAGTAATGACAATTCATGTACACATATTCCTTTACAATTTACAAAGAGTAAGTTTAGATGGATTAAACCACTTGTCAAAGATTTTATCCTAAAACTCCTTAAATTAGGCAAGCTCCTTGTGTGTTTCCTTCACGGCATTTATCAGTCTTACTGCAATTATTTTACTTATTTGTGCTACTTGCTCTTTGCATATCCACTCCCCTCTCCCACTACCACAGAGGGGACATGAGAGCAGAGACCACATTGTACTAGCATTGTACCCACAGTCCTGAACACAGTGAAAAGACATTCAAAACGTATGTGTTATGTGAATGAAAAAATAAATACCCCCTACCATGTATACCTAAAGTGATCCCTGCTTGAGTCCTCTATAGAAAAGAGGCCAGTTTTCCCTCTGGACATGGCGGCCCAACCGCACACGCGGTCGGGAGTAACACTGCCGGCTGTTGCCGTTCTAACACAAAGTGTGCCATCCATCCACGTCAGAGCCCTCGTACCAATCTTCACAATCACTTCATGGGACAGTGACGTTCTTTCTAAAGGCAAATCAGTGTGAACTCTCAATATCCCAAATTAGATCAAGCACACAAGTTCAGATGAGTTGGCTGTTAATTACTCACCACCACTGGCCGAAGTCTGCAACCACCCGGTGTCATTTTTCACGGGGCCGACATACTGAAAGGTACCATTTGTCAGGAGACTTCCCTTGTACTTTGGTCTTATTCCTCCACCATTTTACTGAGTTAACCAAAGCGATATTAGATGAGTTGCTAAATAATAAGCTCGTTTGTAGCTAATTGTTATAGGTAAATGGTGCAGTAAGTGAAGCACCCTATACCCTTCCCTGGCCTTTTTTTTTTTTTTTTGAAGCTTTTGCGATGTTCTCCAGGTAAATCCCATGCATAATGTAAGAGTAGCAATGTTGTTTGCATAATAAGCTATTTTCCACCACAGAAGCAGAAACATTTTATCGCTATAGAGAAAGCTCAAATTATGAATACATTTTCATATAAGTTGATTTATGTGAAAATTACAAATAAATGCAGAGCCGAGCTGCAAGTGAATTGTTTGTTCCCAGTTCAAGGAGTGGTGTTATTTGAAATTAAAAAAGAAAACAACCCCACCACATCCTGCTAAGGGAAATATTTTTGATGTTATTCAGACTGAAGCATATACCATATGATCCAAGGAGAAACGCATTACCTGGTCTGGCAGGAGGACCTGAGGTTGCAAAAGCTAACATAAATTTATCCACTGATTTCTGAAACCATTTTACCATGGGCAATATAAACTATACATATTATCTATAATATAGGAATTTTTACTTGAACCTGGGCTGCAAACATTCTCAGCAAACTCTGTAACTACTTCTTCCGAGAGTCCAAGGAACTGGAAAGCATAAATGGAGGTCCCTGGTCACCTCGTCACAGGTGGAATCTAAATGTAGGTTGAAGACATAAAAGTGGTTTTGTGTAAGACCCAAGGCTTCTCAGGTGCCTGTGGGACCCTCGAAGCAGGATGCACATTTCTGATCCCAGGCAGAATTGTTGGGGGCACAGAACTTCTCCTGCTAGAAGCCTCCCCTCACCACTAGGCCAGCATGCTGCTTGACTTGCAGGTGGTTGATCTGTTACAGAATGTGATGCTGGTCACAAAGCTTTGGCTAATATCGAAGACATGGAGAAGGCAGGTTTTAGGGAAAGGGAAGGGTAAGTAACCTGGCACCTTGAACAAGTCTACGCAGTAAAATAAATACACCTTGTTTAGCAATTCAGACAATATATGTCTATACTTTTCCTAGCCCTTTAACCTTGCCTAGGTTACCCTCACCGTGGGCCATGGTCACTGAAAACACCCCATCCTGGCTGTTGCTCCAGACCTCAGCCCACTATGCTTTAGCTGCTGCTTGATGATCCCTTACCTTCCAAGTTCTTCGTTCCGATAATATGGCATTTAGGTTCCGATAATCAGACCTTCTGAAGTGACTTACTAAACGTCAGTGTCTTATTCAGCTCTTAGCTCTGTGTGCTCCCCAGAATCTGATGATGCTCAAAGCTTCAAAGGAGATGCCTATCTCCAGTCTGAGCCCGTGGAGCTGAGCCACCGCCACCACCACCCCTTCTCCTGCTTCAGGAGGCCAATCTGAGAAGTGCAGATAGTGAATCTAAACGTGAGTCTCAAATGTCTATTTACTGGCTATTTGTTGTCAGTTCATTGGCCTGTCAAGAGATGCTGTGTATGTAGATGTGACTTTTTGCAAGCCCTGTAAGCCACTGCTAAACCAACGTTTTTATTTTGTTTTTTTGTTTGTTTGTTTGCTTGTTTCTGTTTTGATAAGTATCATCAAGTCAAAGCCTAGACAGGAAGCATGTAACCGGCCCAGCCTTGTTAGTTCAAAGAGACCAGAGCCAGTCCCTTCACTGTGCCCCAGATTCAGGCATTAAATGACCAACCAAGGACTGTTTCCATAATTATTCTGTTTTTATTTCTTATTTGCATGTCTTCAGTTGATTCTGTGCTTTCTCTCCAATACCATGCTGAAAGTCTGTGTGAGGTGTGAAAATGAGGAATGTTGGGGGAACACTGTCTTAATTAGATTGCCTTGCATTTTTACATTCCACATTCCGACAGACTGGGAGGAAATACTTGGTCCACCATTCCCGCACCACCTGGATTTTTAGTACAGCAACAGACCACGTACTTGAGGCTTAAAAGTCAGGAGCATGAAGCAGACAATCCGTCCTCATCTCTCCCTCTTCTATTACTCTCTGATTCTATCAATATAAACAGGCCAAAAACAAGCATGTTTCTCTTTAAATTAGATGAAAAATGCTAACTCTGACAAACACTATCACATAGTTTGTGTCCCTTGCTAATTCAGAAAGATAAAGGTAAAAGGGTCTCACCCCAGCTGGTGTGGCTCAGTTGGTCGGGCATCGACCCGCAAACTGAAAGGTCACGGGCTCGATTCCCAGTCAGGGCACATGCCTGGGTTGCGGTTGGGTCCCAGTTCAGGCATGTACAAGAGGCAGCCAGTTGATGTTTCTCTCCCACATTGATGTTTCTCTCCCTCTCTCTCTCCCTCCCTTCCCTGCTCTCTAAAATCAATAAACATGTTCTCAGGTGAGGATTAAAAACAAAGTAAAAGTGTCTTTAAAGGACAATTACTGCATGAGTCCACTTACAGGAGGTGCATGGAATAGTCGACTCCGTAAACACAGAAAGCACAATGGCGGTCGCCAGGAGCTGGGAGGAGGAGAAAATGGAGAGTTGCTGTCCCACAGGTACAGTCTCGTTTTGCCACATGAAGAGCACTGTGGATAGATGGTGATGACAACAGAACACAGTGAATGTACTTAATGCCACTGAGCTGCAGGCTTAAAATGACTAAGATGGTAAATTTTATATTATATTTTACTAAAAAATAATAAAATCTATTTAGTGGGCCACAATTTTTTTAAAAATCATATTTTCAAATTTTAATAAAACAACTATTGAGTCTTTAATTTAACACTTACTATTTGGTTGGCTGCAAAGTTCATTTTTTCTGTACAATGGCTCTAGTGGTGCTTAGTGTCTTTAATTTCATTTAAAACAATTTTGTTAAGATTGTATTGTGACAGCTGTTGTATCAGCATGCATTTTTTTTAAAAAAACCTATCAAAATTGGTGAATTTTTGTGTGGCCATTTTAATATTGAAGATGGAAGAAAAATGCAACATTTTCAACATATTATGCTTTATTATTTCAAGAAATGCAACTGAAATACAAAAAAAAAGATTTGTGCAGTGCATGGACAAGGTGCTGTGACTGATCAGACGTGTCAAAAGCGCTCTGTGAAGTTCCTTGGTACTATTGACATTCTGGCCAAACAGTTCCTTGCTGTGGAGCTCTCCCATGCTTTGGGAGATGTTTAGGCCCACCCCTGGCCTCTACACATTAGAAAGCAATAGTGGGAGATAGCCAACATACTCCCAGTGTCCAAGTCAATAAAGTTATTGGTGAAAATAAAAAATGTGTCTTTTATTTTATGGGGGAAAAAAACCCTAAATGGACTTTTTGGCCAACCCAATATATACTTTATACCCTGCTAGATCCTGGGGATAGAGAATTACAAGAGACATACGCTCTACCCTCAGGGAGGTAAGAGCTAATGGAGAAAGGTAGATATAAAAAAGCGTTACAATTTGATGAGGACTTCGGAAGAAGCTGTTCAGACCTTGCCGTAGACGCCATCTCCTCACCCACCCGCGGGATCAGAACACGCTTCCCGGAGTGAGGGGCACTTGGGACATGAAGGGGAATTGACCAGGGCGAAAGCTTCCACGTGGCACTTCCTCCCACATTTCTCAATGTACCTTCTCCCCACTAAAAACTCTTGGATTTCCCGTAAATCTGTAATTGCTTGTCACTTAGTATTTTTGGGGAGATAAGACTCACATCAGAAACAAACTTTTTCTCTCTTCATTCAATCTCAAATACCAAAAGAGAGTGCGACCTAGACACTGAGCCAAGGTCAATGATACAAAAAGAGATGGCATCGTAATCTCCTCCTTCACCTTTCCTGTCCGAAGTTCTCACCAGTATACATTACATGATGGAATTCCCCAAGAACCCAATAAAGCTTTTTATAAGTCTGGGAGAAATTCTACAAAGGTGAAATGGTTGGCTAAAGTGGGTCCTTCGTAGCTCAGTGGTGCACTATGTATTTTAGTCTATGCTTCCGTCCCCTCAGGCCTCCCGGTCACCCAGTCGACCTCAGCCTTCAGGCAGCTCTCCAGCATCTTTGATACCTGCACGACCCTGACCAATGGTGCAAGTTTGGAAGCGGCATCCCCGCACTCTCCCCACTCCAAAACCTACACACACACACACACACACACACACACACACACACACACACGATTTCCCATCCCACTAGATTATAAACTCCACAAAGCCAGGAGCCAGGACTATTTTGTTCCCTAATAAATACTCTTAGTGCTTCCTACAATGTCACAGGTGCTCAATAAGCATTTAACAGAACAAGACCCTGCTCTTGATCCTAGCTTCTGAAATCCCTGTCACACAGAGCTAGCCCCCGTCACATATAGATAAGACAGAGCAAGGCTCTGGGAATCCGAAGGACTGAGGTTTAAATGCTGGCTCTGCCATTTGCTAACAATATGAATTTAGCCTAGTGACATTAAAACCCAAACATCAGTGTTCACGCTTGTGAAATGGGAATGATAGCATGTTTCTCAGAGACGTGAAAGGATGCGAGTCGACGATGCCCATGCCTGGCACATAAAAACAGTGTGAGGAGCACAGGCTGTTCGTTCCCCTTTACAAAAGAAGGCAGCGGGGCCCACTGAGGGGAGATGCTTCCCCAAGGACGCAGCTTCACCAGCTTCACAGGCTCGGTTTGAAGGAGAGTTAAAGGGGTTAACAGTGGAATTACCAAGACGGGGGCTCTCGTTTATTAGATCGACACGATGTCTTGCAGCTGTGAAAAGAGCTAAAAAATCGGGTCAGGAGGGACAATATGAGATAACCCAGCGGTGCTTCTCAAACTTTCATGTGTGCACGAGTCGCCTAGAGATTTTGTTAAAATATAGCTCCGGATTCACTGGGCGGGGACTGGGATTCTACAGTTCTGACAAGCTCCCTGACGCTCCTGCTGCCTGCAGACAACACTGTGAGCAGCGCGGCTTTAAAGCGCTATGCAAAATACGGGGTATCCCCGCTCCCAGGGCTGTCCCATTACACCGATCATATGGGACCATCTCGCGTCTGGGCACTGCGCAGCGATTTCCCCCAAGTACCGTGATTTTTCTCTCTTAATGCCACAAAATCACACTTTGACCCCGATAATGATCATGATAAACATCAGAATAAAGACCCCCAAGCCCCTTCTAGGCAATATCTTTAAGCGTAGCACCATATTGTTTGTAGCTGCCTTAGCTTTTCTCCTCTTTAATCTGCTGTCAAGTCAGCGAACCAGATTCACATCAAAGTCAATTTGAATTCATTTTGTACAATTTCAACAGATACTACTTCAAAGGGCTCTGCTAACTTCAAAAATAATATTCATTACCTGGTCGTTGAAGGAAACTGCTCTCAGGATATTGTACGCTGCCAAGCCCTAATTTGGTAATTCTATCAGGAAAAGCAATTAAGTGTGTCTGACATGACTTGTTTTTATAAATCCATGATGCTTACTGCTCTTAATTTAATTCTCCTCTTACCACTTATAATTTCATTCTCATCTGACAGTTCATATTTTCTCTCTGAATGATCCCCCCCCCACTTTCTATTGCTAATCACAGAAAACTCAGTGAGTAACATTAGCCTTGATGTAGGAGGGAGACGGGAAAATGACGGGCAGTGTGCAGGCTTCCCCAAGGGAGGGCAGGAATCTTTGTTCCTTAGGACTCCCGCAGCCCCTGGGAAAGGGTCTGGCACACAGACGGTGCTCAATAAATACCTGCCATCAGGCACCATGCTGGACACTGCAAAGGCAAAGGAAACTCTGACCCAGGAGTTTCACATGAGTCCGAAGGCAGACATTTAAAAAAAATAATAATACAAAGCAATCTAGGGGGGAAATGGTACTATTAAAAGGTTTCCAGTGAAGAATGGACCCTACCATTTTATTTTATTTTCATTGCTGAAAAAGCATCCGTCTAAAACACTGTCAGCAGTTTCTGTCTTATTGATTGCAGAGCGGAATTGCCTGTGATAATGTGCGAGTTATAGTAGCACAAATGAAGGGATGGCCAACCAACCTGGAAAACCAGAGGTCGGGGAAGACAATGGGGAGGAGAAGTCACTTGGTGAGTTTCGAAGGATGAGCTGTGGTTGGAGGACAAGGAGATAAGAACACAGTTTATACACAGGGAGGAATGCATGCAAAGCTATAAACTCACGCAACTGTGTGGCGTGTTGGAACCGCACAACCGCAGGCATTTGCTTTGGCTGGAACAAAGGGCTCAGTGGGGAAGCAGCCGAAGGTGGATTTGACTTTAGCCAGGATGTCAGTGTCTTTCCTCAATCAGGGAAGACTTGGGGAAGAATATTATTTGGGGAAAATACCATATGAGTTCAATTTTAGAAATAATGAGGTCAAGGTGCTCATGGAACCTCCAGGTAGAATAAACAGCTGGATAAATGAGTCCAGAGCCCAAAGGTTTTAGGGAGGAGACAGGTTTGGAAATTCCCCATGTAGAATGGAGATAACAATGGTGTGTGTGAAGGAAACACCACACGGATGAAAAAAAACACCAGATCAGAAGGGTAAAACACCAGTATTTATTTAACAGACAGGCAAAGAACCAGAGAAGGGGAAGGGGACTCAGAAGGAATGTGAGAGACGCAGGATGAAAACCAGAGAAGATGGTGTCAGGACAGGCAAAGGGGAGGAAAGATTCAAAAAGAACAGAGTGGTCAGCATCATCAAGAGCTGCTCGAGATACATGCATTAACTCTGTTTTGAGAAGAAAGACGTCACTTGCTCACTCAACATGTACCCCCTACTGAAAGCTTTCTTGCCCATCAAAATATGGCAACAGGACAGCTGAAAAAGCACCCCCCAAAACTGAAAATAAAAGAGATTATCATCTGGCATTTGAGACCACCCATCTCGCACACATAACTCGCCCTAAGATGGTCTAGCAATTTGCTGGCTAGGAGATAATGAAATTCCATGGAAATATAAAGGAAACCCCCTCTGCTATATTGTGACTTGCCTAGCATGAATTCATGGACTGTTATGAGTTGAGTGGGAGCACTGTGCTTATCATCCATAATAAAAATGGGTTTTGGAGAACAAATGGCCAAATAAACACATGAAAAGATGCTCAACGCCACTAACCATTAGGGAAATTCAAGTCAAAACCACAATGAGATACCACCACACACCCATTAGGATGGACACTATTAACACACACACAGTAACTGAACAGTGTTGGCAAGGATGCAGACAAATTGGTAAGCCTCGTGCGTTGATGTTGGGAATGCAAAATGATGTGGCCACTGTTGCAAACTGTATGTATGGCATTTCCTCAAAAAAATTAAACATAGAGTTAACATATAATTCAGCAATTCCACTCCTGGATGTACAAGGTCTGTCCGGAAAAAAATCCAGCCATCGTTAATATAACAAGAATGGTTTGTGCAACATCAGTGTAACCTGGCAGCCCAGGAGAGTGGACTGGAATGGGCACGCATGAACTATGACTGCACTGTACTAGTCAGTGGAGGAGGTAGATGCCATTGAGTGAATGCGTGTACTGTGTAGCCATTGCATTCAAAATGACTGAGCGAGTACAGCAATGAGTCTGCATCAAATTTTGTGTTAAGCCTGAACATTCCTCCACAGAAACTATTCAGATAATGCAGAAGGCTGCAGCTATGGGCAACTGGTGACTGGCAGCTTCATCACAACAATGCACCCAGTCACATATAGCATCTCGTGCAGAGTTTGTCAGCGAAACATCAAACCACCCAGGTGACTCAGCCCCCGCTACAGCCCAGATTTGGTGCCCTGTGACTTCTGGCTTTTCCCAAAACTAAAATCACCTTTGAAAGGGAAGAGATTTCAGACTGTATATGAGATTCAGGAAAACATGATGGGGCAGCTGATTGGGAAAACTGTGTGAGGTCCCAAGGTGCCTACTTTGAAGGGGACTGAGGCGTCATTGTCCTTTGTGCAATGTTTCTTGTATCTTCTTCAATAAATGTCTCTATTTTGCATATCACATGTCTAGATAACTCTGGACAGACCTCATATACCCAAATAACTGAAAGCAGGCACTCAAACAGATACGGGGTGGGGCAAAAGTAGGTTTACAGTTGTTTGAATGAAAAATAATACGTAATAATACAAGAATAAACTCTGTGTTTCATGTACTCACAGCTGTAAACTTACTTTTGTTGCACAGTGTATTTGTATACTCATGTTCTTAGTGGCTTTAGTCACAATAACCAAAAAGGTAAAAGCAGCTCATTGATAAGTAAACAGATAAAGAAACTGTAGTATATACCTACAATGGAATACTATGCTGCTTTAAAAGGGAAGAAAATTCTGACACAGGCTACAACATGGATGAACCTTGAAAACATTATGGCAAGTGAAATAGGCTCATTACAAAAGGACAACTATTGTATGATTCCACTTACATGAGGCTCCTGTTCATAGCGACAGAAAGTAGAATGGTGGCTGCCGGGGCCAGGGAATGGGGAAATGGGGAGCTAGAGTCTCACGGGCACAGAGTTTCTTATGGGAAAATGAAAAGGTTCTGGAGACGGATGGCGGTGATGGCCGCACAACCAAGTGAATGTACTTCATGCCAGAGAACTGCAAGCTTGGAAATGGTTAAATGGCAAATCTTATGTTATGGAGACAAAAGAAGTCTATTTTCTTTAAAGATTGCCCAAGGGAGAAAAGGTTCTGATTGTGGAGAGCTAGAGATGAACAGTTTTCAAAGAAACATCCTTAGAAAAGAAGGCCTTTCATGGGGCCAGTTGATAACTCTACCACTAACGCCAGCATCACCAGTACTACTACTGTTTATTGTTTATTATTTTTCAGGTATGTTAAGAATTTTACATACATTTTCTCATTTTCAAAAACCTTGTAAAAGTAAAAATGACTATCCCTAATTTATAAAAAAGAAAACCAGGTCTCAGAGAAGTTATGTAAACTGCCAGAGTCACAAGAAATAAGAAGCAAAGCAGGCCCTCCCTGGCTGGTGTAGCTCAGTGGATTGAGCACAGGCTGAGAATGAAAGGGTTGTTGGTTCGATTTCCAGTCACGGCACATGCCTGGGTTGCAGGCCAAGTCCCCAGTGGGGGCCCCCATGAGAGGTAACCACACATTGATGTTTCTCTTCCTCTCTTTTTGCCTCCCTTCATCTCTCTCTAAAAATAAACAAATAAAATCTTTTAAAAAGTGGGGGTTGGGGATTTAAATCCATAGAGTCTGTCTCCAGAGCCTGTGCTCTCAGCCACTGCATCCCTGGCTAGGGCTCTGCACCTGACTCCCATGCAAGATTTCTGAGTGGAATATGTTTGGGCTTACCAGGAGAAAGCTACTGAAATGCTCTTGCTCCTTAAGGTGGGGATAATCCCCATTGAAAACTATTCAACATGTCCTTCTGTCCTGTGCATTTCTTGGTAGGAACGGCCTAGAGCAATGCTTATAACACGGGCTCTGAGGCCAAGCTGCATGTGTATATTTTTGCCCTTGTAGTTGGGTAACTTAGATAAGCTACTTAACCTGTTGGAGTCTTAATTTCCTCATCTGAAAATGGAGATTACAATCCTTTATAAGGTTGCTGCTAGGATTAGATGAATTAATAAATGTAAAACAGAGTGGTTCCTGGTCATTAGAAAGATGCAATTAGCACTAACTACATGGTTTTTATTAGTTGAAGTCACTTTGTGCCTCTGAGAGCCGATCAAGTCCTTCAACTGGATCATCAACACTGAAGAACAGATGCAGAAGATCTGGAGGTGCTCCTCAGTTTGATGCACTGCAGGGCCAGTCTCCAGTGGTAGCCCCAAGGAAAGAATTCAAGCAGAGAACCTACTGTGTGCAGAGCACTGTGCTGGGAACCAAGAAGATGAAGATTTCATCTGGACCCTTGAAGAGGCCCTATCCAATAACCAATAACCGAGACACAGTATGCTCTAGAGTAGGAAAGGGCTGCGCTTACCATACCGCAGAGACAGAGATCTAGAAATGACACGGTTGCCTGAGTTCCCACTGCTTCCTGTAAAACATCTCCTTACTCTGTAGAGTCTCAGACCAGGAAGGCCCCTCCAGTGTCTCCAGCTGAGTCCAACCTTTGCTGCACGGAAGCCCCGGCCTAGGCTGTCCCTTAAGCATCTGTCTCGCAACTCGGAACCATATTTGAGTCTTTTGTTTTCTCCTCTCAAATGGACCTGGAGTTCGCATTTGGAATTAATAGAAAGGAAAGCACCTTGAAAACCAGAAATTCAAAGTCCCTATTTCACAGAGGACAACTTCAGCTTATGGATCGGGGACAGTATCTCTGCCAGTGGTTGAGAAGGAATGTCAACTACTTGCCCTTGTGCCCATGGAGAAGAATGCCCAGGCTCTCCTCCAGGGCAGATTAGTTCCAAGTGGTGACAAAGCATAATAATCCCTTAAAGTCACAAGCACGGGCCACTGATACATACACAAACGCACTTAGCAGCATTCTGCATAAGAGCCAAATCTGGGAAACAACCCAAATATCCATAAAACAATAGAATGATGAGTGAAATGGAGTATACACACACAATGAAGCGGTACAGAGTAACGAAAAAGAACAAACTGTGGCTCCACTCAACAATCCAAATGGCCCTCACAGACACAACGCTGAAGAACAGAAACTGGACACTCACACACGTGCACACACACCAGGTACACACATGGATAGTATGAGTCCATTTATAAAGTCCAAACAAACAGGCCAAACTGATCTGTGTATTAGAAGTCCAGAAAGCCCAGTTACGTCAGAACGAAGAGGAGGGGAAAGTGGGTTGGCCAGAGGAAGGAAGAAATCTCCTAGGCTCCTGGTATTTCTTGACTTGTATGTTCATTGTGTAATAATTCACAAAGGCATATATTTGTGATTGATGCTCTTTATACATATTTTAATATAAATGATTTGTTTAAAGAGGAACAGAAATTGAAAAAAACAAAACAACAAACCCTGAGCCAAAGCAAACTGAAAGTGCACAGTGAACTCGGCAGCTTTCCGCCTCCAACCCTAACGATCACCCCACTGCCTGCAGGAGAGCATCAAACTCCCTGGCACAGAGTAGGAGGTGGTTAAGTTCACAAAGAGTGACATGCTTTCTCTTCACCTACCCAGCATTTGTACTCACCCTCCTTCACCAAGGCAAGGAGTCGCTACCCATGTGGCAGAGTCTACATCACCTCACAGGTAGCTGGTCTCCCCGTATTCGACCAAGTCTCCTTGCCTTTGACTCATCCCAAATCAATGGCCCAATTGTTTTGCCGACAAGGTAGCCAAGTTGTGCCTTAGCATCCTGGTCTGCTCCAAAAAGTTCAGAGCTGTTCCTGGGGCTGGGTCACTTGGCCCTTGAGCTGGCCCCGGGACAACTGAAGACCCCACACCAGCCAGCTCTGGCCTGGGCAGCCCTAGTAGGAGCTCTGCAAAATACTGTCCAAGCATGGGGGGTCTGAGGGTACCTTTCATGGTCCCCCATGAGGAAAACAAGGCATGGGACATTTGCCACTCACTGCTCAGCCTGGACACTGAGCACAGACGGGAGGATGTTCCACCACCTCCACATCTACCTTGGCAGCCAGAGGCAGAGCACGCTGATGCCTTTCCTGACAGTGGGACTGAGGACCTGCTGCTGAAGTAGCTCGCACCTAGGTGCCCGAAGAACACCGGCGTTACCCTAAGTGTTGCCGGGCAGTGGTGGAAGCATAGAAGGGGCCTGCAGGTGCTCCCGTTGGATGATTCCGGTGCCGTCCTGAGCCTCTTCCTCTACATATGCCAGCTACCTCCCTCCGTGTGTGGCTGCTGTCTCCTACCAGCACCGCACTGCTGGGCGCTGCTCAAACAATGCACGTGCATTTTGTAAAACGGAACTTCAGTGGATTTGGAAATACTTAATATGAAAAAGTTTAATTATATTAGAAGTCCTTTCTTGCCAACATCGGAAATGTCAACATTTGTCAATAAAAGTAAAGAGAGAGCTATTAGAGTCTTTAACTATAATTTCAACTACTATACATTTTCGAATAGTTGTAAAAAATGGTATTAGATTTTCTGTCACAGCCACTTGTCCATCATGACTATCAAGAATTCCAAGAACTCATCATTGACTAGTCTTGATCAGGAATTACATGTAGCCATTTTAAACATTAAACCTGATTTTAAAGGTTGTGTTTATGGACTCAAGCTAAGTTTCACTTTCAAACCTTTAGAAAGATTTTACTTGGAAGTGTTATACAAATTTAATATCTTCCCTAACATTCTGTGTTTTATTTTCCTATCATAATTATATACTATAAAGAAAAACATGGAATGAATTTCTCACCAATCCCAGAAAGACATCCCTAATTTTCCTCAGATTCACCTCATGGTGCCATGCAAATACCGTTTTCAACATCTGCCTTGGAGTTCAAAAGGCTGGGAAACACTGGTGGAAAAAATGTTCATGTAGAAGGAGAAACAGCATGGAAAAGCAAATCAGAAGAACCACCAGGGGGGCCAGGAATTCAGTTGTCCTGAACATCCCCAAAGGGGTGCACTTGAACTTGAAGTGAAAGCTCCAGAAAAATGGATTTCAGTCAAATCCTCAGAGTAAGCTCTGGCTGAAGAGAAAGGTCACGAAGGTTCTGGATGACAACCTGTCAGAACAACGTAGATGGAGGAGATTCAAACATCAGAGCAAGACCAGCCTAGGGAACCTATACAACCACCTCCGACTTTAGGCCCATGATTCCATACCAGCCAGCGTAGGAAGCCTTCCAGCCTCTCCTGCCCAGACAGCTCTTAAATTCTCAGAAGGGAAAGCAAGAAGTCATCAAGAAATGTAAATAAAAAGTGATTCACATGCCAGGCCTGGAAGAAAGATGTTGAAGTAAGATCGATACGGTGAGCATCAGAGCACCTCCGTGTCTACTGTCTCTGCCCCGGAGAGAGATATGTGGGGAGACGGGCACTGGCCACAGCTCAGAATTCTCGTCTTGACTAAACCACCCATTAACTGCTAGGGATCGGGAAAATCATTTCTTTTTTCATCTAATTTTCTCATCGACAGAAACAGTGGAGATGAACTGGGGAGGCTTAGTTGATTTCTACTGTCTTCTCAGCTGTAAATTTTTATCTAAGATTGCAGCTATAACTTCTCTTGATTTAATTGTTCCTCATTTATACAATGAACATACAAGGTCTCTCATGCAGGGGAGTTCCATTCAACATTTACTAAATAAACACACACACTGTGCTGGACACAAATACATCGAACTTGAACAGAAAAGACACACTACAAAAAGGCGGGCTAAAAGGCTGGTATACTGAATGAGGCACCTGAAAGACTGAAGGGCCCTGAAACAACTCTCAGGTCATATGGAACATGAGGATGTGGAAGAACAAAGCCAAGATGGTGACCACCAGGGAAACGAAATAAATCCCCCCACCCAATCCTGTCCCCTACAGAAATAGAGCAACCAATGTGTGTGCCTTGAACAAAAAGCAGTCTGGACAGGCAATAGCTACGTCAGGACTCAGGGCTTGCCTAGGGAGGAGAAAAAGGACAGGAAGTTGAGTCCTGGCTGGTGTGGCTCAGTTGGCTGAGCACCACCCTGAGAATGAAGAGGTTGCCGGTTCGGTTCCCAGCCAGGGCACATGCCTGTGTTGCAAGCCAGGTCCCCAGTTGGGGGCATGGAGAGGCAACCAATCAGTGTTTCTCTCGCATATCAATGTTTCTCTCCCTCTCCTTCTTCCTCCCTCCCCACCTCTGTAAAAATAAATAAATAAAATCTTTAAAAAAAAAGACTGGAAGTTAAGCAACAAATAAGCCTGAGTGGAACCAACAGGAGAGGTACCACCTGGTTCACCTGAGACAAAACAAGGAATTTCTGAAAACTTACTGATGGAGGCCAAGAAGCCAGGAGGTTCGGTAAGATGCACACACACGCTCCCCTGCTTAACCTACTTAGGAAAGAGTCTAAAGGGACTGTGGATCAGCTCTGCAGACTGAGGTTCTCCAAGAATTCTGTGTGCAAATACAACCCATCCATGCAAACGTTACATGGTATCTTCTGTCCATTTATCAGGTTGATGTCATTATATAATATAATTTTGCCAAAATAGCATTTGTTCTGTATGCCAGATAATCTCAGAAATGCTGGGAAAGGGAGATTTTTTCCACTGGTCAATGCTCTTCAAAACAAATTATCTAGAAGGATTCATGAACGATTAAATGGAAAGGTAAATTAATAAAATAAATAAGACTCAGTTCCTGCAGTCATGGAATCCAAAAGCTAACTGCGTGCACAGGCATGCATCCGACTATCAACATGCAAATATTGTGAGAATTGCACAGGGCAACATGTCGAGGGCGTTATACGCTATAAATTGCAATACATATCGCATGTAAGGGCATTTTGCAGAGCAACTCCTGATGCAGACCAACATCCCTTCGATGAAAGAGCATAATCTTTCCCTCTGATCACTAGAGTCACAGCTAGACAGTGTCTGTCTCTAAAAATCATTATTCTAGGCAAGGCTGTGTGTGTCCCTCAGCTGTGCTATGTCGTTTCCACCAAGCATCTGGACTCTCCAGTCCATTGTAGAAGCCCCTGTCTTCCCCCATTCCGAATGTCGCTTTGTTTTTGAGTGCTCTGATCTCACAGAGAACTTGTCTGGAAGGTCGGGGTGCTTGCAGGCGGGCCTTATCAGAGATCATGGTTATTGGACCTCTCTGCGTTTTACAGCTTCCATCTCATTAATGCCAGCACTAATTTGTGGTCCAATCCAATACCACCCCCATAAGATCTGCATGAATACACACTGGATTTCAATCTGCCATTCAACAAGCATGAAGTCCTTTATGTTCATTATTAGCCAATCAAACGGCCCCAGTTTCTTTTCTCTGCATTTTTTTCCATAGTGAAATCATTTTGTTATTATCCCAAAGCAGTTGCTTGGTAGGACATATTAGAGAGGAAAAAAACCACAATGACAACAATAACAGCCCTTCCTCCTCTTTCTTTTCTCCAGCAAATGCAACTGTTTAACCTGGAAACCCCAGTTCAAACTGAATCACCGATCTGTTTGTTAAAATCCTCCGTCCCCAAAATAGCTCTTACCTTGCAGTATATTATAAAAATAAGGCTGTTTTTTTTTTTACCCTCTAAGAAGCAGGACTGTTGAAATGACAACTAACTCACGCTCTGGCCAAGAACTGAACCAGGATCCAAAGTCACCTCTGCCAGGGTGACCTCATCCCGATGCCCACCGTTTTCTTTTCCTGAAAACTGGGGCCTGGGTGGTCATCATGGAAGTCTCCCTTGTTCATTTATATGGATAAATGATTTCCCCTTCACATCACCGCACCCCCATGCATCATTACCAAAAGTATTCCAGTCTGCAATAATGGTCCGTGTCTCCTGTTCCAACAAACGCCTTGTCCTTCACGTTCCTCAGGTAATTTTCTGTTCTGCAACGAATTTCAGTTGCAGAATGGGCTCAGATAGGCTTGGCTATTCATACCTCGAGATAAATTCCAACTAGGGTGAGAGTAAGTAAAGGGAAACAACAAACAGCTGAGTGTGTAGTTCCACCGAAAGCCCTGGCGGATTTCAAAGGGTTTTTTTTTTTTCTTTCATTTTGAGGATCAAAGACAGAAAATTTCAAAAGTATTTCCTCAAACAACAAGGACCTGAGAACCACTTTTTCTCCACCTCCTACTGAGACCTGGTCTTGAAGGTTGTGTCCCCCGGGAAGCAGACTCGGAGAGGATGGCTTAGGTGCCGAGTGGCTTGGGGGGAGGGCTCAGTTCGATCCCTGTGGAAGAGAAAGGGAAGGAGGTGGGGTTGGGCAGAGGGGGAAGCCGGGCTGCGGTGCAGGCACAAGGTCTCGACCACCCCCACAGGCAGTCTGGAGCAGGAATGGCCCTTGAGAGCCGCCCCCAGTCAGGAGAAGGGAGTAGGGCTTTTATGCTTCAGCTCCCTGGGTGCAAGCTGCCTCCGAAGGGGGTGTGACCTTGGACCAGAAGGCTCTCAGTCCATCAGAGGGTAACTCCCTGAGAGAGACATTGGCCAACAGCCTTCCCAGCAGCTGAGGGACTGAGCCCTTTGGCCCTGACATGGGGAGCCTGGGCACAGCAACCGACCACCCAAAGCACAAGCTGCCCCCATGTCATGGGTAATACCTGACAACCACCTGAAGCTGAAACAGGTGCCCTGAGACAATGTTTTGCCAAAGCTATTTAAATTCTGCTTTGATGGTCGGCACAAACCACAGCTAAAAAGTTTAATTTTTATGGGTTCAGAATATATATTCCTCCCATTTTCATGAAGTGTAAACCTCTATTACTTGTGGTATAGGAGAAAATGAATGTCTTGGTGAATCTGGGGCCTTGGGGAGGGTGGTACAACAATCCAGAGCCTGGAGACCTCAGCACATGTGAATATGACCCACCGCAACTAGCTGGGGTTAACTGTCACATTAACCCCACGAGGGCACGAGACATGAGACAAAATCAGACTGTGGAACAGAGAGCATGGATGGGTCTTCCGGTGGAGAGTCTCACAGCCTCAGCCATATTTCTCACATGCCCAAGGGTATAAAAAAAAAAGAAAACAAACTCTCCAGCCTTCAAACAACTCAGAGTAGAAAATGATGAGGTTTGAGATACAGTGGAAGGGTCAAGGGGATTCGTCCACACGGCACGAAAGCAGACGAGCAGCTTGGCAAAGGTTCTCGCAGTGAGTACACGCAGAATGAGATGGACAGCAAGACCATCCAAACACCCTACAGCAAAGTAGGAGAAAGACAGGCAAGGGAAGAAGGGAGAAAAGGGGGAAGAAAGGAGAAAAGGAGGGAGAAAGAGAGAAGGAAAGGAGGGAGGGAAGGTCTAGTGGGGGGTCGTGGGTGCGTCCTAACCAGATGCTCGCCGGGCAGGACCTCAGGTGAGGTTTCCCATTGCTCTGTCTCCCCTGGCTCCTGAGCAGGAGACCCACCTGGGAGTCACTCTACATCCTTCAGATCAATTCCTTTTCTGTTTAAATTCACCAAAGCTGATTTTTGTTGCTCGAAACCAAGAACCTAAATTGATTCATATGGTGAACAACTAATTCATTTCAATAGGAAACTAAGATTAAGTAACTGAGGAAATGAGAGATGCAAAACAGGTGTAAATGGTATACACTTGGCCAACATATAATAAAATACTACAAACCCAGGAGGTGGAGGGGGAATGTGGAAGGAGGTGGGAGCGCCAATTTCTTCACCTTTCCTAGCATGGAATTAATAGATACTAATTAAAATAGAAACGTGTAGTTTTAAAAATATAATGACTCATGTTTCTCATAATCATTTTATAAATGTTAGAGTGATATTTAAGGTAATGCAGGTGAGGAAGCATAAGTATAAAAATGTTAACTGACTTCACCAAAATCTAACAGCTGATTCATTTAAACATAAACTCAACAAATGTGCCTACTAGGCGCCACACACTAAGTGCTGGGCTTCCAAAGGAGGCTGGCCTGCTCTCATGGGGCTGACAGTGTCGTGGGGCAGCCAGACATTCATACAAAATTCCAACTGTGGTAAACACTGTGAAGGAAGAGAACGCACTTGACAGAGGGCGGCCCAGACCCTCCTGACAACAGGGCGGACATCTAATAAGAAACGTCACAGTTGGCGAGGAGACTGCCTTACCAGGACTGCAGGGTGGCTAACAGCCGACAGAGGGAACATCAGGCACCAAGACTCCCAGGACAGTGCATCAGTCTGTTCGGGCCACTGTAACATAACGCCACAGACTGGGTGGCTCATAAACAACAGAAATTTACTCACCGTTCTGGAGGCTGGGAAGTCCAAGATCAAGATCCAGGCATATTCGGGACCAGAGTCTGGTTCAGAAGGAAAGGGGTTGGCACGCTGGAGAAAAAAGAAAGATGATGTGATAAGTGAGGGAGGGGAGAGGGACATGAAAGGGGGTAATGAAGATGGCAGGAGCTACATCCTGCAGGGCACGCTTGTGTGGACGAGCAATGGCGTTCGGCTTTTTCTAGGAGCACAGGAAAGTCTCTGAACAGTCTTCATCTAGGGAATGGTATGATGAAGTTCACCTCAGGTACCAACGCCTAGGGCTGCCGGGCGGAAAGCGGTTTGGAGGGCGGGCTGCAAGGACAGAACAGGGAGCACAGGTGAGGAGCAGTGGTCCGGGAGAAAAACGACTTTGGCTGAACCTGGCTGATGGCAGGAGAAATGGACAGAAGTGTATTAACTGGAGAGAGATTAGCTTTTTAAAATTTTTATTGACTTTATCAGGGTGACATTAGTTAATAAAATTATATAGGTTTCAAGTGTACAATTCTATCATATATCAACTGTACACTGTACTGTGTGTTCGCCACCCAAAGCCAAGTCTCCTTCCGTCACCATTTATCCCCCATTTACCCTCTTCTACCTGCCCTGCCCTCTGCTCCCTGTGGCCATCACCATCCTATTGTCTATGTCCGTAAGTTTTGTTATGGTTTTTTTGCTAAATCCCTTCACTTATTATACCCAGTCCCCCAAACCCCCTCCCCAAAATATCTTCAAAGTCAAGTCCAAAATCTTAGTGATGGATTAGATGTGGGAGGTTTGGGGGAAGGAAGAGAGAAAAATCAGGAAAGACTCCCAGGTTTCTGGCTCAGGCTGCTGAGTGATACAATCTACTGAAATGGTAAAGGTGTTGACACCAGTGTTTTGAGGAGTGATTATTAAGAATATTACACGTTTGCATAGTGTCTGCACCAGGCTGCAATCCCACCAACAGTGAATGAGGGTTCCCTTTTCTCCACCTCCTTGACAACACTTGTTGTGTGTGGATTTATTGATGATAGCCATTCTGACAGGTGTAAAGTGATATCTCAGTATGGAAAACAATATGGAGGTTTCTCAAAAAAATTAAAACTAGAACTACCTTATGACCCAGCAATTCCATTTCTGGGCATTTATCTGAAGAAATACAAAATAATTTAAAAAGATATATACACCCTTATGATCACTGCAGTGTTATTCACAATAATCAAGATATGGAAGCAACCTAACTGACCATCGACACACAGTTGAATAAAGAAGATGTGGTACATGTGTGCGATGGAATATTACTCAGTAATAAAAAGAATAAAATCTTAACATTCGCGACAGCGTGGCTGGACACAGAGGGTGTTATGCTAAGTGAAATAAGTCACAGAGAGAAAGACAGACACCATACGATTTCACTTACATGCGGAATATAAAGAACAAAATGAACAAACAAACAAAACAGAAACAGACTCAGCTACAGAGAACAAACTGATGGCTGCCGGATGGGAGTGGGTTGGGAGGCTGAGTGAAAAAGGTGAAGAGATTAAGTACAAATTGGCAGTTACACAACAGTCACAGGGATGCAAAGTACAGTGTAGGGCACATAGTCAACAATACTGTGATAACTGGGCATGGTGCCTCGTGGATACTGGACTTAATGGGAGGTTCACTTTGTAAATTATATAAATGACCATGGAGCTAAAAAAAAATTGTATTGAACGTTAATTGTCATTGAAAAGTTTTTAAAAAGAAATCACAAAATAAAGAATTTTAGACATTTCATGACTAAGATATCTGTAAAATACCCAAGTGGGGATGTCAAGTAAGCAGTCAGATCTCCAGTTCAGAAGAGAAGTGGAGGCTGGAATCATCAGCACACAAGACATTTTAAAACATGGGAAGGGAAAGAACGACCAGAGCATAGAGAATGGGGAGGGCCTATGACCACCCCTGAGGAAATCAGACACTCAGGTAGAACAGATCTCGGAGAGGAGATCTAGGGAGGTAGATAAAAACCTCGGAGACGACGGTGCCCCAGAAGCTAAAGAAGAAGGTGTTGATGAGGAGGGGGTTTTCAACTTTGCTGATTGCTGCTACTAAGCCACATAAAATGAGAACTAAAGAGGGTCCATCATATTGGGCAATCAATGAATACAAGAGTATGTTGGGGCCCTGACCAGCTAGTCCAATTGGTTAGAGCATTGTCTGGATACACCCAGGTTGTGGGTTCGATCCCCAGTCAGGACACATACAAGAAACAATGAATGAATACACAAATAAATACAACAACAAAGCGATGTTTCACTCTCTCTTTCTCTCTCCCCCTTCATCTCTCTCTCTAAAAATCAATAAATAGAACAAAAAAAATTTAAAGAATATTTTTGGCAGAGATGTGGAAACAGAAAATAGTTCTTTTGAGAAGTTTGACAATGATGAGAACAGAAGATATGGAACAATTACTAAAAATGACTGGGTCAAGGGAGGAATTTGAGGACGCTCCTAAGAGCCAGTAGAGAGGGAGACAATGAGGTAAGGAGAGAGGAAGAGATGGCACAGAGATAGCAGGGGCGGGGCAGGTGTGAGAGAAAAGTGAAGGGATGGACGCAGACACAGGAAGGGCTGTAGATATGATGCTGGGAAGACAAGGGTGCTCCCACCTGACAGCTTCCTTTTCTCTAAGAACATAAGGTCACCAGCTAAAAACTAGCCGGGAAAAATGGAGGAAGGAGTGGGAGGTTTCAGGTCATATCAAGCAAGTCATAAAATGGTCACTGGGAGAGTGGGGAAGCAAGCCTGTCTCGGATTGAGGTAGGACTGCCACACGGCTCAAGGTGGCAAAGCCCAGGTGCTCAGGTGCAAGTTCAGAGATAGCAAATGCTTGGGTTCACCCAAGGTCAGAATTTTGCCAGGTATATATGACAAAAGATGAAAGCCTCAAGGGAATTCAAAATATTTATAAGGCGTGGATTATAATGACATGCCATGGAATCTAAGTTGGATAGTGGGGAAGAGAAAGGGCAGGAGGGAGCTATAAGATACAGAGACAAGAGTTCGATGAGTGGACCAGAGATCTCAAAGACACCAAAGAATTGTCACAGCAGGGGATCAAGCAGGACACCTGAAAGTACAGGAGGTTTCAAGGGAAGAGTGGATGAGTGAGCCATCATTTTGGAAACGGTATGTACTTGATGATCACTAACGTCTGGATGGAATGGAATGGAGGTGAGAGTCACTGGGTTAGGTGTTAAATGGATTAACTCTCTGAGCCTCAGTCATCAATGGTGACAAGAGTTGGGGTGATTAAAAAGACTTGGCCAATGACAGAAGTCTCCAATGAGTGAGTAGGAGTGATGAACTAAGATTAGATCAAAAGAGCCCTGGCTGGTGTAGCTCAGTGGATTGAGCACCAGCCTATGAACCAAGGGGTCGCAGGTTCTATTCCCAGTCAGGGCACATGCCTGGGTTGCAGGTTAAGTCCCCAGGAGAGGGCGAGAAAGAGGCAACCACACATTGATGTATCTCTCCCTTTCTTTCTCCCTCCCTTCCCCTCTCTCTAAAAAGAAATAAATAAAATCTTAAAAAAAAGATTAGGTCAAAAGACAGACTCTTTAGCACCTGCCTCCTCATTTAGCTACTGCCAGCCTAAAGGCCACCTGCCTTTCTGCCAAAGAGCTCTTTTGACTTCCTCAAGGTTCGTGCTCACACACTGGCCTGAGCAGAGGAGGAGGTCATGGGCTAAAGAAAAACACAGAGTGGAAATATCAGCCCTGAGTCTGGGTGTGTGTGAAAAATCAACTTTCTGACAGAAGACAGTCTTGACGACTTTTGCTGCCCAGACAATCCTCAACAGGGGTCATGGTGACACCATTCACAATGAAGACTTTGCAAGCACGGCTGCAAGATCTACCCATTCGAAGGCCCCACCTGGGAGGAGGAAGGCAGACAGACACAGAAGGAAGAGGGAAGAAGGGACAGGGACATTAAGTCAGTGCCTATCAGGTGCCAGCCTTGAGGAAGGCTCTGCACTCTGAACAGAGGCACCTCATTCCAAGTGCAGACATGACAGATGCACAGATTTATGCTGACCATTTTCTGGCAGAAAACAGTGTTACGGAGTGAACTGTGTTCCCCGCCCGCCCAAATGTATATAAGTCAAAGCCTTAACCCCCCGTGTGACTGTAGTTGGAGACAGGGCTTTAAGGAGGTAATTAAAGTTAAATAAGGTCATAAGGCTAGAGCCTTAATCCAGTAGGACTGGTGGTTTTATAAGAAGAGAGATACCAATGATCTGTGTGCACAGAAAAACTGGCCACATGAGGACACGCTGAGAAGGTGGCGGCCACCTGCAAGTGGAGGAGCGTGGCCTGCCAGCACCTTGATCCTCACCTTCCAGCCTCCAGGGCTGGGAGACATAAGTTTATGTCATTTAAGCCACCTAGGGTGTGGCATTTCATTATGTCAGCTCTAACAGACTATTATAAGCAGTAAAGTGTTTTTTGCTCTAATTATTAGTATAGTGGATGATTTTCCAATAGGTAGAGGTAAGATCACTTGAGGAAGAAGTTAATTTGGGGGGGATTCACATAAAGATGCCATATACACCAGCAGTGACCCTGATAACTACAATGCCAGATATTTTCTCTTATGTTATCTCATTTAATCACATACAACTTTACAAAATAAGAATTTTAAGATGAAAAAAAGAAGCTCAAAGAAGTTCGGCAACTTTAACAGAGACAACCACACACTGGTAAGAAGCTGATCAGAAATTCGTATCCAGATCAGCCTATTCCAAAACTCACATTTCCACTCTACCATTCCACATCCCAAAACAAATCCTGGTATAAAATAGATGCCACTATTATCATTGTGCCTTTACTCTGTCTCAGCCACTCTGCTCGATGCTTTCACATACAAGAGCAACGTTAGAGGGGACAGAACTGAGGCCCAGAGAGGTTAAGTGACTTGCCCAAGGTCACACAGCTTAGCACGTTGTAACCTGTTCACTACCCTACCTTCCCCTTCCTCACCTAACACTCCACCATGACGCTTTCTCTCTTCTCACATGCAGCTCTTCCTGGGCCATTCAGAGACACAAAATGGTCTTTCTCCTGTTTAACATATCATTTAGATCCTTTTAGCATAATCAATAGTATCAAAAGTTATTCACAAAGTGAATAAGATAGCAATTGTCTGATAATGCATTTGCTTTCAAAAAAATAAATGAAGATCAAGTTAGAGTCAAGCAACAGTTGCATTTCATTGAATAAATTTCTGGCTCTTCTTGATGCATATAGTTTTTATTTCATTGATTTATGAATTTCACTCTTAAGATTAATTCAGCCCTTTATAAAGAGCACAAGAATTAATATTCAGCCAAGATATGAATCTTATTTTTGTTTTCGTTTTAGTGGATATCAATTTGCTAGAATATTGTTAAGTGCAATTGGTTATTTATGTACTCCCCCTTTTCCACTGAAGTCGAGGCATTTGAAAATAACTATATAAACACTTTCTGTCAATACTACCAAGATTTACCAAGTTACTGTAACTGGTATCTCTGAGAGCACTATGAATAATGCTATGCGATGTTAGAGTTTATTGAACTTATGTAATAGAGAAGTGATCGATTAAAAAAATTCACAGTGAATTTTGTCTGCAGCAGGCAGTATCTAGAAATGACTTCTAGACTGAAGAGATAAAACCAGAAAAACTGGATGAACCCTCTTCATGTTCCCTTGTGTGGCTTGCAGGCATTTCCATGTATTCCTGAACACATTTCCTATGGGGGCCACTAGGCGGAATGCTGCACTAACAATACCAATTAGCCAGAGCCTTAGAATCAGAATTTATTCAGCTCAGGCTCGCTCTCTCTCTCTCTGCATCCCCGACCCTGGCTCCCATAACAAAGTACCATAAACAGAGGAGCTTAAACAACAGAAATATATCATCTCACAGTTCTAATGGCCAAACATTGGAATTTAAGGTATTTAAGACTCTGTTCCACACCTCTCCCCTAGCCTCTGCTGGTCTACTGCAATCTTTGACGCTCCTTGGCTTGAAGACATTGCCCTGAGCTCTGTCTTCAAGTTCATATAGCATTCTCCCTGTTTGCCTATCTGTGCGCAAGTTTTCCTTTCTCAAAAGGACACCAATCACATTGGATTAGTATGACCTCGTCTTAACTAATTATACCTACAAAGACACTATTTCCAAATAAAGCCACATTCTGAGGTCCTAGGGGTTAGGATCTCAGCATATGAATTTTGGATTACACAATTCAATCCATAACCCTCTCACACTCGCTCCATATATAAACATGCTCTACTATCTCCCTTCTTACAAATAAAGCTAAAATATAATAATAACATCTAGTATGATCTTAATTATGCCTATCCTTTCATAGCCAACTTCTCAAAAAGGAATCTCTTTATTTCTTCACCCGATTTTTCCTACACCCACTTTCAGG
This sequence comes from Phyllostomus hastatus, assembly GCF_019186645.2. Taxonomy (NCBI): domain Eukaryota; kingdom Metazoa; phylum Chordata; class Mammalia; order Chiroptera; family Phyllostomidae; genus Phyllostomus; species Phyllostomus hastatus. The sequence goes on along the minus strand of NW_025333709.1, from coordinate 25,890,967 downwards.
TGGCCGGGCACCAAGGTCCTCAGCACTGTCACCAACAACTGCCTGACTTTGAAATCACCTTACATTTTAACCCTGATCCTGCTAAACCTCTCTGTGGCTTTTGAAACCACGAATCACATCCACTGTCCTCCTTCAGTATCTGCGTCCTTCCTTGGTATCAACATCACTGCCCCAAGATTTCCTGCTTCCTGCTTCCTGCTCCCAGTCACTGCCCCTGGCGGCAGCCCCTGGAAGCACTGCGGGAACTCTGGTCTCAGGCCAACTGCCTTCTCACTACTCTGCCAGTCCCTACTCCTTGCACAATCACCGTCTACCTCCTGTCAACTGATGTCTCCAGCCCATGAATCTAGCCCATCTCCCCTCTGAGTTCTAGGACATCCCCGAGGGTCACCTCCTTCTGTGACTCCCAAGTGACCTAAAATTCAACATACCGAAACAGAAAGCTTTCTGGTCCTGTGACCTGTATATGGAAGAATGGCACTACCGCTGACTTGTGGTCAGAAATTTGAGAGTCACCCTGTCCCTTGTCAGCCACTCTTACCCCTAAACAGAAATTCACACAGACTCTGGCAGGCCCTCCCCTTGAAAGGTGTTAGAAGTGAAATGCACAATTCAGAACAGGGCCAAGAGGGGACTCCCTAGTAGCTTGGAATTTAGATTGTCCTCACAAGGACAAACAAGAAATTTGAGCTGCTCTAGGCCACTGGGTGGAGTAGATAGCATCACTCCCCCTTGCCTTTTAGAATCCTGCTCCTCCAGGCACTCCCCCCACCCCAAGCCCAGCTGGGGGATGACTTAAATTCTTTTAAAATTAGAAAACAAACATGAATACAATCCACCCTGGATTATATTCACATATACATCAACACAACCATAATAATAAGTTTTTTTATGTTTTATTTTTTTAAGGAAGAAGGAGCCCACAGAAGCGACAGTGCTTAGGGCATAAAGCAGCCTGCCTGGGGCTGCTCCCCTTCTCTGACTGCCTTGCCAAGGGCCCTTCTCTTAGCTACAAAAGATACACAGATTAATTCACACCGCAGCACCAAAGGTTGATAATTTAATGGGGTAGCCATCTAAGGAAGATTTGCTTCAGATTTGCCTGAAGTCAAAGAAAAGGCACTTCAAAAACTATGTATTTAATCCTCCTTTTCCTTTAAGTGTAGAGGGAATACATGAGCATAGTAGAAATTTCAGAAAACTCACAAAAGTTTAAAAATAGTTATAAAGGTCATCTATAATGCCAGAATAATCACTACTAATAATTCGATGTATTTTTTTCTAGTAACCATGTGTGTGTCAGTTGGTTCTTAATCAAAAATGAGATTAACTTTTTTTGCTTATTATTTTGCTACGAGTAATTTCCTATAGCATTAGATGTTTGTGTTTTTAATGGCATAATTAATGCTTTTGTACAAAAAATCCTGCCCACAACAGTTGTTCCTTCAGTGAAATTTCTGTTCATGAACTTGAATTATGACACTGGGGTGATGATCTTTTCTACTTCTAAGGGCTCCCCATATGATAACGATACCAATTTTTATATGATTGCACACTCTGGCCCAAGTTTACATGCTTTTCAATTGGGCATTATATTTTCAATCATAGAGAAGTTCTTAGTTAAAATTTAATGAAATCTTGTTCCTGCTTTAGGGTTATGCTTTAAAAGCCCTTGCCATCCTAACATATTTCTTTTCTTTCTAATATTTTTGGAGTTTTGTTTGTACATTAAAGTTTTCTCCAAATGGAATTTATTTTAATATAAGCAGTGAGAAAATACTTTGTCATTCTTTTCCCCTAGGAAGTAGAAAATTATACAAAAATTATTTTTGTGAATAATCCATCCAGTTCCTCCTTCATTGATTTTGTTTCCTTCTGTAAACTAAAAGTGAATCTATTTCCCAACCTGCTAGTCTAATCCATCATCTGCTGCCTGGTTCCTGGCAGCAGAGACAGAGAAAGAGACAGAGAGAGAAAGAGACAGAGAGAGAAAGAGAAGGGGAAAGAGGACGCTGAAGATGAAGTGGTCCTACCTAGGGCCACTGTAGTCCCTCCTCAGTCTGACTCGCTCCACCTGAAGAACTACGGATTCCATCAACATTCAATGACCGCACCGTGACCTAAGCACATTCATACATATTATGTCAGTTCCTCCCCCACAGTGTCAATATCTAACCTTTAATCAATATCTTTTCTTTTTTTCTTTTTCTTTTTTTTACATTTTAAGGCTGAAAGAATACAGACAAGGCTTTTATGTTTTCAGGACCATGGAAAAATTTTATTCGAGCAGTGACCATCCTAAGGACTGATATTCCTAGAGTTCTCAATTTTTTGAGGTTTGACCAATGTACCTCGGTATCAGGGATTCACATCCAGGGACACACAGCTTACTGGTGAGCACCCTTCATGTTATTTTATGGATATCGAAGTTCTGAGATTTTTATTATGTAATTTTTTACAAATCTATTTCACACCGTAAATATCCGATCCCAAAAGAGCACAGAAAGGCCGATAAGTTCAAGTCCTTAACTCAGAACACTGGGAACAAGTTTCTAAATGGTCACCAGATTCGGCTCAGGTGAAGACGGGTTTCACAGGAGGCTCACAGGATGCGACACCTCCCCCTAGATCCAGACCCCCGTAGAGCCTCCCAGGAGAAAACACCTTTCCCGACCTGGGAGACGACCTGGGAGACAACCTGGGAGACGACCTGGGAGATGGCTCAGCGCAGCAGCTAAGGGCCGGCCCCGAGGCCGAAGGTCTACCTCTGCGCTCACCTCCTCCAGTCCTTTGAGTCTGATGCCAGGCCACTAGCTCTCCTTTCTGTGATTCAGTTTCCTCATCTATCATGTGAATAAATTAATGTCAGGTGTGGCGCGGCTGTGGCCATGAAAGGGGTTAACACGCATGGAAAATGTTCATTCAACACTGAGCCGAGCAGGAAGCAGCCCTCCTACAAGTAATGACTTTTACCTCAGTTTTGCATTTTCAAGAATTTGAATTTTTAAATCGGTCGTATTAAAAATGCAGGCCCTAGCACACCTTATTGTCACTCAACAAGTGTCAGGCAACAGTTCAACAAGGCGTTATCTCTCCAGAACAACGAATTCAAGCATTCATGGGAATTTCTTACAATATCAATTCTTAAAAATGCAAACATTAGGGTTTTTTCCCCATTCACCATGTAACACAAAGGGAAAGAAGCAAAAATAACAAGTTCCACGAAAAGCAATGCTAATTTCCAGCCTGTTTTCTTAAGCCTTGGTGCGGGCTGCACAGCTGTCCCTGCCTTCACTGCTCGTGTCCCTAGGAGGGGTGTGAGCGCCGCCCAGTTTGAACACACTTCTGTCCCCACACCACTGAAAGTGTCGTAAATCCCCCATGTAATCCTCACCTTCAATTTTTCCCATTTCCTTCGAAGTTAACACACAGGAACAACTCAACAGGCTTAAATGCAGACGCCCCCGCTGAGGTCAGGAACGACCGCCACCTGCCTTCAGAAGGGTTTCCATCTCTGTCTTAAGGAAACACATAAAGTGCATGACATACTCATCTTCTACCACTTTAATTCTGCCACTTGGCCACTCATTTTTATCATACAATAGGCACTATAAAACAATAATTTTCAGAAGTTTTTAAAAACAATAAGAACCTTTCTTTAAAAGCACGCACACACACACCCCCAAAAAACTCTATCCAAAAGCCAGACACATAAGATGGAAGACGGTGAGGTTGCCCTGGCGGCGGGGAAGTGGGAGTCAGGGAGCCCTTCTGGGAAGCGCCGCGCTGGCCCCCCCACCACGGTCTCTGCTCGCCAGTGCTCTCGAACAAAACCTAAGTCAGATCCCGTCAGAGATGCGCTGCTCTGGACCCTCCCGGGGCTGCCCCTCCTCGTACAGAGATGAAAACCCGCAGTCCACAGCTTGCTGACTCTTCTGGTCTCTGACCACATCTCAGTCATGCATGTCCTAACACGTTCTGTTTCCCGCCCACCACTGCCCCAGCACTGCCACCACCTCAGTGCCCACGCCACCGCTACGTCCCCATTCGTCAGGCAAGCCAGACACACTTGCTCCTCAGCTGCTTTGCATTTGCTGTTCCCCCGCAAAATCACAGGCCCCGGATTACACGTTCTCTCTCCTTACAGAGGCCTTCTGGGCTGCCTGTACAAAGTGGTACTTTCCCACCCCTCTGCCTCGCAAACCCTATAATTTTTTCTTTTTAGCACTTACATTATTGACATGCTTCTCTACTGATGTATACATTTACTTACTGCCTGTGTCTCTCCATGAAGTGTGAGCTCATTAGGAGAGGAAATCTGTTTTGTTCACCACCAGTTCATAAAATAACACCTGACACAGAGTAGGTGCTCGATAACTATGTGCTGATGGAATGAAGCACCTATGCATGCTTCGCAAGGCAGTTTTAAACTTCCGTGATGTGTAAGTCAATACTATTCCATAGACAGGTATGGGAACTCTGTTTAAAAAAATGGCATAAAAAGGAAACACTGGGGGTGTCACAAACACTGACACCAACAGTACAAGTTGTTTGGACATCTGAATTTTGTCTTAGCTTAGATCAGGATGGGTTTCTGAATGGCAGAAAGGAATCTTATGAATCCAGATTATTTTTAATTCAAAAGCTTCCTGGAATATCAAAAAGGATATGAGAAAGACAGAATCAAAGGCTATTGTGGGATGTTTCTTTCTGGCGTCCACCAGGATTGTAGTCCATGATGCGTAAAAAGTCCACCAGCCCCACAGATCTCCACACGAAGGTGGGAGGAGAGTCCTTGACCTCATGCTTCTGCCCACCCGCTTCCGGAAAAGTCATGTGAGTCCCAGGAACACTTTATTCCTGTGCACAGGACATCCACTGTGCTTGTCGTCAAGCCGCATCATCCAGGACTGATGTCTAGGCCTCCATACTGAAATTAGTGCTACATCTCTCTAACACAGTATCTTTTTTACCCTTCATCTGCACCTCAGGATCCAGGGATTTCCCGTTTATGTACACTTGGGGGCTTTGCATGGGCTGGCCCGGCCTACCAGAGCACAAAGCTGATGGCCACTTTGGAAACCCACCTAGAGAACACAAAATCCCATGGCCTAAGCAAAGGACTAGACTATGGAAACGACTGAAATAAACAAAACAAAAAAATCGCTCAACCAAAAAGTCCTGCCATTCTCAGAGGTTTAGCATAAGTTTTACCTTAACATAGGTTTTGCCACAGGAGGAAGCGGGTGGGAAGTAATGTGGCCCACATCCCCGGGAATGAGGGGAGTTATTTTGGACCTTACTGGCACCTGTATTTAAACCGAGGTTGACACGCTGCAGCCTGCCGTTGTGCTATTGTTAAATTCATGTTTTACATGTTCTATAGGTTCTTGAAACCTTGCTCTTAAGAAATTTTGTTGATTTCGGGGGTGGTAGTATCATAAGGGGTCTAAATGGTAATGAAAAAATACAATAAAAAATTTTTTAAAAAGAAATTTTGTTGTTGTTTTTCTGCCTGGACCATTCTTCTCCTCTGTGCTCCAGATAATTCCTACCCACGTTGCAGGTCTCGGCTTCCCTTTCTATGAGTCCCACAGGCCCCCCTGTCTCCTTTCCCACACCCCGAGAGGTGCCCTACTGGCCCCTCCCAGGCAGCCTCAGGAAACCTGTACTTTTCCTTTAGTGCTCTTAACTCACCTGTGGTCAATGTGCAGCATTTACCTGTTTAATGTCTGTCTCCCTCACTAGACCTCAGAGAAGCTCCTAGTGGGCGAAAGCCATGTCTTTATTGCTCCCTGCGGTGCCCCCAGCATTTCACATGGGAAAGTGTGCAGGCAATCTACAATAAAGGGGTGAATGAATGGAGCACATCGTAAAGTACATGTCAACATTACCACAGCCCCACTTTATTTGGATAACAGGTCCCCTGCACGAGAAAAAGCAGTGAGACTTGGAAGAAGACGTGAGTCATTTTCTCAAGGTTCCCATTCCCAAACCTCCCTAATGAGATCATTCAAACCCTTGCAGGTGCATACACAGGGTCAGGAAGCTCGTGGAATCTTGGGCTTGAGTTCTGATCAACATATAACCTTAAAATTTTTGAGACATTAGTAGGAATGGTAGAAGACCAGTCAACCATCATTCCAAACCTTCAAGCAGACAATAAACAAACAAACAGCAACCAAAAAGAAAAACCCAGTGCCCAGTGCTTTTCAATGCCAAATGCAGCAATGCCCTTGGCATTGGGCTACTGCCCCACATCTCAGAGGTGAGAACTCCCTAGGCACCCGGAGAACTGGCAGCCTTGGGAGCATCGGGAAGCAGCAGCCCCCAGGGGAAACCACGGCCACTGATGAAGACGAGAGTCCTCCGAGGGGCGTCCTGGGCACTGGTCATCAACTGCAAAGAGCCAAAGCAGGAGGAAAGAACGTGGTGGACAAGATGTGGGGTCTGTATCTGACATCCAAGTTGTGGGGCTCACTTTGAGAGTTCCAAGATAGGTTGGCTAGGTGAGGTGTTTTCAGGGCAAGAGACTCTGCAGTGCAAGCGAGAGTAAGAACAGGATGCCTAAACTGGTGCTGTTGGGACTTCATTTGTATCTGAAAGGTGATGTGCTTGGTAACCTTTGGATAATGCCATCGCACTTTAGGCACAAAGAGAAGGAAAGGAGAAGAAAGTTCAGAAGGTTAAGAGTATAAAGTGAGAAGATTCTGGCATGTAAAAAGTCCCCTTTGGGAAGAGAGAGACACAGCATCAGAGTCACCACTATGGGCTGCAAATGCTACAAGGAGCAGGAACTGATGATTAAGTGCCAAAGCAGCAGTCACATAGCATGACAATGCCGCCTGGAATGTCAAAGGCTTGGAAGTTTTCCTAATCCTTCTTTAATCTCCTGGGAGATATTTTTCCCCATAGAAATGCATCTTTAATTTTGTAATAAAAATCAGGAGGCAAACAGATTTGAATTGACAGCCAGCTGATGAAAAGGTATCTATTCCATTAGTGAGTGGACGTCTGTATTTATAAAAAGAAGGGGTTCTCGATGCTTAGCCTCTGAGGGAACGAACTGTCTTCAGTTCATTCATTTGCTAAATGCTTATTGAGCCAGGCATGAGTTTAGGTGCTGGGAACACTGCGGTGAATAAAGCTCTCTGCCTCCGTGGGGTTTACATCCTAGTGAGGAGAGGCACCCCACAGACAAAGGAAGGAAGCACAAAGAGGTATTAGTTACACCGTCTTTGGAGAGCAATCAGGAAGGTTGGTGAGCGTGGGGGCAGCGCAGGACTCACTGAGAAGGTGAAATTTTGATATGTCACTCACGGATGTGCTAACTCTCACTGAACATTTAATCAAAGATTTAAAGAAGCTGAAGGAGTAAGTCATGTGCATCCGGAGGGCAGAGAGGTCCAGGCAGAGGGGATGCTCCTCACAGGCCCCCAAAACAGAAAGGCTGGTACAGATGGAGTATGGAGGGCACCACAGGGTGAGATCAGGGTGCAGGGGTGAGGGGCGGGGCTAGTCAGGGTCTTGGCAGGCCTGAGTGACCAGGGAAACCAGTGTGGATCTGAACAGAGAAGGGACATGAACAACTTCCCTTCCAAGAGCATCACCGTGGCAGCGGGGGCACAGGCGCGGGATTTGTTTGACCTGACGCCCCCAGAGAAGATTGAGACTTGAACTCCCAAAGAGTTCCTACCCGATTGCCAACTCAACTTCAAAATTCCCATGAGATTTTCAAAACTGGGCTGAGAGGTCATTTGGCACAATTGCTGAAAACAGCAATTCTGTCACTTTAAACACAACGCAGACACACGCAGGGTGGTGCAGGACGGACTAGAGCTGCCGCCCCACAGGAAGTCCGCTCACACACGCGTCTGAGTCCATGGCTTCGGGACCCTACCTGGAACTCAGTTTCGGTCTGGTCGGATGTTGGGGCCGGTCAGCGGCCAAGGGGAATCTGAGAGGAGGTGAAAGGAAAAAACAGAACTGCACCTGACCCAAATCCTAAAGTTCAGTCCTGATGAAGGAACCAGGGACCAGTGCCTCAGACTGGAGTATGCCCTGTCTGCCAGCACCTGAGCACTTACTCTGATGTTTGATGGAGATTCCAGGACAATGACTTCATATATTGAATCCCACTGGCCCCACGAGTCATTAAAACGTCCCTGAAGAACTTCCCACAAAGCTGCCAGAAGCAAACATCAGAGGTGTCTGTCACAGAGAGAAGGGTAGGCTGGGGAAGAGATCCTTCCAAGAGGAACTAACTCAGGGGTGAAGGGAAGTGGATGGGGGAGGGGCAGGCAGTGTGCGGCAGCTGAGACCTGGCCGGGACCCCTGTCCGTTCCTGTGTCCCTGGAGTCACGATCCCAGCTAATCGAGATAACATGCACATACCCAGGCACTCAACAAGGCCGGCTGTCTCTCCTCTGCCTCAGCCATCCTGTTGCCTTCTACAAAGGCAGGAGGAGAAAAGCAGGCTTCAGAACGAGTTGTAGGATATGATTCCACTTTTACTAAACATACACGTGCACATATTAAAAAAGAACTTCCAGAGGAATGTGGTTACAGTCACTATCTCTGGACAGCGGCACTATGGGCAATACTTTCTGTTGTTGTGTATCTGTATTTTTCCTCACCCACAATGAACACAGATTGCTCCTATTTTTTTAGAGGCAGAGAAATATGTCTTATATTATAAAAGGTTTCCAACTCTAGTGGTTCCCATGAAAAAGAAAGGCCCTGATACGCTAACGTTTTGTCATCTGAACTTGCCGAGAAGTCGTTCCTGAATCACCGATCAGGGAAGGCCGCTTGGGTGTGGAACACTCGGCCAGCACGTCACCCAACCCACAGACTGCCTGGAGGAAGGCGGGAGCCTGGGGATCAGGGCCTGTCTGCCACACCCCCTCAAGGAACTGTGCTATAAGCACCCTGCTGTTTAATTATAAGCCTGCCAGTCAAAACACTTCAGATCAAGAGACTGGATTTTTGGAGGGGTTCCACTGACGAAGAAATAACTCCTCGCTGTCTCCGTCTAGTGGGACACAGAAAAGCCTAAGGACGGGTGATTGCTGCACTTTGCTTTCCATTTCCCCTTTTTTCGAACTGGGACTTTTTACTGCGCTCTTCTTCTTTTGCCACCATTATTATTATATTTTGGAGAAGGTACATTATGGGGTTGCCAGTCTGTAAACAGCCACACTTGAACTTGACTTAGAGGAAAAGGCATTGCCCACAAACGCTACCCTTGCAACTGCATGTAATGACTGGATGTGACATTAGGTTGTTTGGAGGTAGGTTAGGAAGAAACTAGGAAAGTTCCCTGGCAAGTGGAATGAAGAAACTGAGAGGACTGGCTAAACAAATGGCCAGAATGGCTGAGCAATTAACGGTCAGCTGGTAAGTCATCAGACCCCGTCCTTCATCAACGAAGATGCCTAAGAGCAGAGGGTTTAAAGCCACCGTGGTCAGGAAGGTGAATGACACACACCAGTTAGAGCCAGGCTCATCCAAGACAGAAACTAACCAGAAAACAACCCCAAAGCTCATTATACCATCACTATAATGAAAACTGACACCTCAGGTAGAAGGGGGGCTGAGGGGGACCAGCACCAAGACACTTCCAGAAAGGACCATATTAGAACAAGACCTCCCTTCCCAACTGAAGGCAGAGTCAGAATTTGGCACCACTAAGCTCGGAGACACCCTCCCACCTTGGGAACACATTAAAATCCCCAGAACTCACTGACCACGTGTGCACCTCACCTGTGAGCTGGCCCACATCCACTCGGACACATACTTTTCACTTCTTTCACAGCAGCGCCAGCGGACGGACTTCTTTCTTGTTCTCTACCAGAATGAACCTTGCTTTGTTCTCACTTTCACCTGGACTCGTGTCTGAAAATTTTCCTGCATGAATCAAGAACCTGGAGCTCACCTGACATGAGCCAGGTCCGGGGCGGTGCCCAGGCAGGGCCACTGCCGTGTGCGGTAGCGGTCCAGCAACAGTTTCTCTCAGACGAGGAGTATGTGACTGTGTTTTGGTTGAGCATGGGACAGTCGTGATAAAGGTATGCATTCTTGTGATTGTATGATGTGTGTATAAGGTGGTCAAGGGACGGACTGACCTCGTGGAATTTCCTGGTGACTCCAGTGACAACTATCTCATCCCTCTTCTCCTCGGAACACACTCTCTGCCCCTCGCCCACAGTGGTAAGCATCAGACCTGGATCAACCAATCATAACATCCATCTTTTGGCAACAGAGATTGATTGGTCCAAGGGGCAGGCATAGGTCCCAGAGCAGAGCAAATCAGCATCCTTGCCTGGGATTCCTGTACACGCACCAGGTGAAAAGAAGCTGAGGTTGAGGGTGGCTGTGGGCTCTGACCAGTGGACGGAGCAGATCTTCAGTAGAAGAGAAGGAGGGTGACACGAAGGGAAACGGAGATAAGCAGAGATGGGGAGTGGGTGGGGAGGGAAGAAGGCCTGCCAGCACCGAGGACTTGCTTCCCGTCAGCACGGCCTTGACTGCTGCCGTGAACCTCTCACCCCTGTAACCTTGCCAGCGAGGTCAGACACCTCGGCCCTTTGCTCCTTCAGTGCTGAGTTGGGTGTGTTGGTGACACTTCTACAGAAGCAGTCAGCTACAACAGCTACTATCAAAGAGCCACTGGATCCAAAACGATATTTCTTTATCATAAGAGAAGCCCACCTAGTTTATTTTTCATTAAAATCCATGTTGCTCTTCCACAGTTTCCTGTTCTTAGTCTACCTTCATTGGTGTTAAAAGGCCTCAGGATTACAATGACACATCAGAAAGAGAATGTAAACATTTTGTCATCAGGACAACCATTTCAACATTTCTCCCAGCAACAACTGTTGTTAAGACAGACTTATGTTTCCTCTGTGGGATTCCCTGGTAACGCAACATAAATAAAGAAATCAGCCCTGGGACGGGGGCATCTCGGGGCGGCGGAGATGCGGGGAGGGACGGCGCTCAGGGCTCCTACCACAACCGTGTTTCACGTGTTCGCTCCAATACTCAGGACCCTACAGGAATGCCACCTTGACAAATATGCAGAGAGTAGTCTCTCGCCAGAGGAATTACCAAAGGAGCTAAAAGCAGAAACATGCTCTGCATAATCTCTAACCTCAGGGGACAACAAAAGCAGAGAACTTCGAATCTGAATCTCGTTTCCTCGTTAGCTGCATTATCATAAGTGTGGGCCTTTCTGAACGCCACACTTCGCTAACACCTACCCGGCTCTGCTTTTGGAAATATTAAATTCCACAGTAATTTTGTTTTTTGCTTTTGATCTTTACTAGTTTGCTCATTTGTCCATAAACATGAGCTACTGAACTGAGTTTAAAGGAAATAGTTAAGATTAAAACCTGAGGCTACCAGATGCAACAAAACCAGTGGCCAAAGAAGAGAAATCACTGTTGAAATGCGTAATAGTAATAAATGATTAACATTTTCTGTCTTTGGATACCTCCATGTTAGATTATTCAATAACAATCAACATCTTGATTTATCTTGATGCTCTGATAAATCAAGAGAAAGTGAAGGGATTTACGTGACTTGAGGATTTGCCTGAGTGTGGATGGTAAGAGGAGTTCTCATAATGTGAATTTTACAAATCCTCTTCTTTTGTCAAAACACTCTTCTTATGAGTCTGAGGAGGGAAATTGCTAGCACCAGCCTCCACAGCAGAACTTTGTTTCACTTGACTAATTTTAAAAGAACCAGTGGTTCATTCAACCAATTTTGGTAACTGGATTATTATCTGAAATCTAGAATAGCAAAATCTTGAAAGTAAGACAGGGACAAAATGGGAGACTACTAAAAACAAGTCACCGTGCATTTTAGGGTGTCTTCCTTTACTGAAACATTACCAGTGGGGGAAGAAGAAAGGCTACTGTGTGTCTGAACCGGTGGCCACTCACTGATGCTGAGCCTGGGGCAGCTGGCAAGCAGACTCCTTGATGTGCCCACCCAGCAGGAGAGTGAGTTCAGTGTCAGTATCAAGGATTCACAATGGGACTCAGGGCCATACGACTTCTCTCAGAGCCCATAAGTGGTGGAGGCTGAATTGGGGCCCAGGGCTGCTGGTTCCAAGATCTGTGTTCTTCTTGCTGCTTAGAGTGGGCCCAGGGGAGGAGCCCCAGCTACACAGATCCCTCTCCTGGGCCTTTGTTCACTTGGGATTAAGATGTACACCAAGGACTTCATGTAATTATTACCTAATGATGATGAAGACAACGATCAGAGTTTATCGAGTGCCTTCTGTGTGCCAGGTTCTGTCTGTGTGGCATGTATTAATTCCTTCTGTCCTCAAAACGATGCTCCTTCGTGGGCACGATTATTATTCCCATTCTATAGATGGGGAAACCAAGGTACTGAGGGTTAAGCAACTGGTGTGAGGACACCCAGCTGCGAAGTGGAAGAACCCCCATAAAACCCAGGCGACTGGCTCCAGAGCTCACACCCCTAAGTTCCGTGCTCTCCTGCTTCTGAGATGCACAGAGGCCGGCTGGTTAGCACAGCCTCCAGCCGCGTGAGTCCATGCTGTGCCGCTCAGGCTCATTCAGAACTGCGTTCATGCTCCCTTCCTACCGGCAAAAATGAGATGCTTGGGACATGGAGCAGCTGACAAGTTTCAAAGAAAAAAAAGATCTCTTTCAACTTTACTCCATAGAAAAACAAATCTACACTTGAAACCAGTATCCATGTTCTTGGAAACCTGAAACACCTGTGACAGTTTCAACAGGCTGAAACCCCAGGACCCCACAGGTTCGAGACAGGGGCTCCCCAAGGAAGGGCCCACACCCAGGAATCTGCTCTTATCTTCTGAATTTGTGGGTGACTTTTATTATAAAGCTGGCAGGCCCACTTGGAGAAAAAACCAAACCAAACCACTAGGCTCTTTCATTAAATGGAAAGTCACCTAAGTAACAGCTGCTGCCATGCATATTACAGAAAATACAGCACCCGCTTTCCAGAGCAGAGTGTGTGAAGAGGAAGTCGAGTCATCGTTTGCCCGGGCATATCTGTCCGAATGAACCAACAAGTGCAGATCAATCCAACTAGAATTTCACCAACTAGAAAGGACAGACAGCAAAACATAAAACCATCTGACTCTTGCTTTCGACATTCAAGACTGTCTTCCTTTGCCATTGCATTTTTCTCTTCCAGTTCCAAAGAAGACTTTTTTCTTGACTTAAGGAACATTTCTAGCCCACAGAAATGGCTTTTAATACAGGCTGAAAGAGGAGCTTATTAGTTCACTCTCAAAGACACAGTAGAGAGCAGCTGCTTCTGTCTACCCAGCACCCCTTCCTCAGGGAGCCACCCCCACGTGGGTACCAGTGGGTGTCCCTGGGACCCAGGCTGACCCATAACAGAACCTTCTCTCCCAAGTGATAAAAACTGGTCCAAGGACAGCATAGGACAGCTGTCTTTCTGTTGTGGATTTTAAGCTAGGAAGATGACACTTTGTCTCTGCTGGCCATCTTTCCTGCGACATGAGGAGATGAGTTAGGTGGAGAGAGAGGAAATCCTGGAATCAGTGAGCCCCTTTACCTCTAATTCTTGTGGTCCTCTTTTCCTGCCTGTGAGATACCTTAACAACCTCTGAGTTGAATGAGCCAATAAATTTCCCTTTGTACTTCATCCGGTTTGAGTTGGATTTCTGTCTTGCAACCAAAGAAGTTGTACTATGGAAGACTAAAAGTTAAATTTCTGCCTTGACCACTCATGGAAGGTGCCTGCCTGAGCTGAGGGTCTTTCCCTCTTACAAAGGACCGAGGTTTATACTCAGCAGACCTGTTGTCTTGCTAGTCTCCATCGTCTTCTATATTCAATCTATTGTTTCTTTTCCACTCCTCACTGAGCCCAAAATTCAAGCCAACATGATTGCTCTCTAACTGCAGTAACTTAGTTGTCTGTGAAGAGGCAGGGAGGTAACTTGCTCGCTCGTAAGCAGCAAAATTCTCAGACACCCCAAAGTGGACTGGTCTTCCAAGTGGTTAACTTGATACTATGATGTGTTTATTTCAGCCACACTGCCATTGCTTCAAGTTGTGGTGTTCAAGATAGCTGTATATTCAAATCACCCAAAGAGATTTTAAAAACACCCTGGCTGGTGTAGCTCAGTGGATTGAGTGTGGGCTGCGAACCAACGTGTCGCAGGTTCGATTCCCAGCCAGGGCACATGCTGGGTTGCAGGCCACGGCCCCCAGCAACTGCACATTGATGTTTCTCTCTCTCTCTCTCTCTCTCTCTCTCTCTCTCTCTCTCTCCCCCTCCCTTCCCTCTCTAAAAAATAAATAAATAAAATCTTTTTTAAAAAAAGAGAGATTTTAAAAACACTAATGACAAGGTCTCACCCCAGAGATTCCATTTTCATTGGTCTGGGGAAGGGCCTGGGCATAAACATTTCTCAAAATTCACCCATCCAAGGTTGAGCCAGCCAAGGTCAAGATTGGCTGACTAGCCCTGGCCAGGTAACTCACTCGGTTAGAGCATTGTCCAAATATACCAATACTGTAGGTTTGATCCCCAGTCAGGGTACATACAAGTATCAACCAATGAATGCATAAATAAGTGGAACGACAAATCAATGTTTCTCTCTCTCTCTAAAAATCAGTTAAAAAGGAGAAAAAAAGACTAAACATATATGTATATGTTTTTAACAATTTTTATGTTTCAAAATTCAATTTTTATGACTCAACTAGAATAACTTGTTGTCTGACCATGCTTTAGGGGGCAGGGTTGGAGAAGGCATGGAAGTGTCAGCCCTATGTAACTTGCCTTCAGCATTTTCTGGGCTATGTGTGAATTCATTAAAATATATTGGGCTTTCTGCACACTAGCAGACCCAGCAGAGGGAGCCACATGTTGTGTGGATCTCTGAGAGCTCCACACAGGTTGACCAGGGCCAGTCACAAGCAGCATCTGACAAAGGTCTGCACCACAGTCCTTGCAGACCTACCTAATACACAGAAACAAATAGAAAGAAGCAGCCAAAATGAGAAGACAAAGAAACAGACCCCAAATGAAAGAGCAAGAGAATTCTCTAAAAGAAGAGCTAGATGAAATGGAGGCAAGCTATTTATCAGAGAATTTAGAGTAATGATTATAAGGATACTCAATAGCATGAAAAAAGATTCAAACCACAAAAAAGGTCTGGTCAGAAATAAAGAATGCAATAGGTGAAATAAATAATACACTGGAAGGAATAAACAGTAGGTTAGATGAAGCAGAAGACTGAATAAAATGAGGAGAGTTTAAGAAACGTTTTGGACAACATGAAGCAGAACAACATCCATATCATAGGAATACCAGAACGAGAAAAGAGGAAGCAAGGGATCGAGAAACTATTTGAAGAAATAATGACCAAAAACTTCTGTAATCTGGTGAAGGAAAAAGACACACAAGTCCAGGAAGCTCAGAGAATTCCACACAAGTTGGACCTAGAGAGGCCTATACCAAAACACATCATGATTAAAGTGGCAAGGCTTAAAGACAAGGAGAGAATCCTAAAGACCATGAGAGAAAAGCAGGTAGTTACCTACAAGGGATCTCCAAGTAGACTGTCATCTGATTTCTCAAAAGAAGGGAGTGGCATGAAATATTCAAGGTGATGAATAAAAAGGACCTATAACCAAGGCTACTTTACCAGCAAGGTTATCACTTAAAATAAAAAAACTAAGGAGCTTCCCAGACAAGAAAAAGCTAGAGTTTGTTAATGTTAACAAATGTTAAAGGGCTTGCTTTAATAATAAGAAAATAATTTTTAAAAAACAGAGGAAAAGAGCCTAATAATAAAATGGCACTACATATGTATCTATCAATAATCATCTTAAAGGTAAATGGCCTAAATGCTCTAACCAAAAGACAGGGTAGCTGAGTGGGTAAGAAAACAAGACCCATGTACGTGCTGCCTCCAAGAGATTCACCTCATATTAAAAGATACACACAGACTAAAAGTAAAGGGATGGAAAAAGATATTTCATGTAAATGGAAAAGAAAATAAAACCTGGGGTAGCAGTATTTATGTCCAACAAAATACTTCACTTTTTTAATTTTGTGTATTTATTTTTAGAGAGAGGGGAAGAGAAGGAGAAAGAGAAGGAGAGAAACACCAACGTGTGAGAGATACATTGATCAGTTGCCTCTCCCACACCCCCAAGTAGGGACCTGGCCCGCAACCCCGGCATGTGCCCTGACTGGGAATCAAATGTACAACCTTTTGGTTCGCAGGCCAGTACTCAATCCACTGAGTCACACCAGCCAGAGCCAACAAAACAAACTTTAAAACTAAGGTTATAGTAAGAGACAAAGAAGGACACTGCATAATGATAAAGGGAACAATCCAGCAAGAGGATATAACCCTAGTAAACACTTATGCACCCAACACAGGAACACCTAAATATGTGAAGCAAACCTTGATGGACATAAAGGGAGAGATCAACGGAAATACAGGCATAGTCAGGGATTTTAACACCCCTTGGACTTCCATGGATACATCTTTCAGACGGAAATTAATAAGGAGACAGCGGCCTTAAATGACACACTAGATCATGTGTATTTAACTGATGTCTTCAGAGCATTTCACCCCAGAGAAGCAGAGTACACATACTTTCCAAGTGCACATGGAACATTTTCTAGGATAGACCACATGTTGGGACACAAAACAAGTCTCAATATATTTAAGAAGACTGAGATCATATCAAGCATCTCCTCTGACCACAATGCTATGAAACTAGAAATCAATCACATGAAAAACAGTGAAAAACAAGCACAAATATGGAAGCTAAATAACAATGTTATTAAACAATGACTGGGTCAACAACAAGATCAAGAGAGAAATCAAAAGATACCTTGAAACAAATGAACATGAGGACACAACAATCCCACATCTGTGGGACACTGGGAAAACAATTGTAAGAGGTAAGTTCATAGCATTACAGGCCTACCTAAAAAAAAGAAGCTCAAATAAACAACCTAGCTTCACACTTAAAGGAACTAGTGAGTAGAAGGTAGGAAATAATAAAAATTAGAGCAGAAGTAAACAAAATGGACTCTAAAAAAATGATACAAAACTATCAATAAATCCCAGAGCTGTTTCTTTGAAAAAATAAACAAGGTTGACAAACCTTTAACCAGACCCATCAAGAAAAAACAGAAGAGGACCCAAGCAACTAAAATCAGAATGTAAGGGGAGAAATAATAACTGACACCAAAGAAATAGAAAGGATTGTAAAAAAATATTATGAACAACTATATGCCAACAAACTGGACAGCCTGGATGAAATAGATAAATTCTTAGAAACATACGATCTTCCATAACTAAATCAGGAAGAACAGAGAATCTGAATAGACAGATTACACCCATGAAACTGAAGCAGTATTCAAAAAAACTCCCAACAAACAAAAACCCTGGACTAGATGCCTTCACAGGGGAATTTTACCAAACATTCCAAGAAGAACTAGCACCTCTCCTTCTCAAACTATTTCATGAGATTTAAGAGAAGTCTCCCAAACTCATTTTACAAGGCCAACATTATCCTAATTCCAAAACCAGATAGAGACACTACAAAAAAAGAAAATTATAGGCCACTATCCCTGACGAACACTAAAATCCTCAACAAAATATTAGCAAACCGAGTACAGCAATGCATCAAAAAGGTCATACACCATGATCAAGTGGGATTTCCTCCGGGAATGCAAGGTTGGTAAAACATTCGCAAATCAATAAATGTGATTCACCACATAAACAAAATGAAGAATTAAAACCACATGATCGTATCAATAGATGCAGGAAAAGCATTGAATAAAATCTAGCACCCAGTGATGATAAAAAAACTCTAAGCAAAGTGGGATTGGAGGGACCATACCTAAACATAATAAAGGTCATATGTGACAAACCTACTGTCGGCATTATACTCCACAGACAAAAACTACAAGCGTTCCCCTTAAGATAGGAAACAAGAAAGGGATGTCCGCCTTCACCTCTTTTATTCAACATAGTACTGAAAGTCCTAGCCACAGCAATCAGAAAAGAAGAAGAAAAAAAAGCATCCAAACTGGAAAGAAGAAGTAAAACTGCCATTGTTTGCAGATGACATGATATTGTACATAGAAAACCCCAAAGATTCCACCAAGAAACTACTAGAACTGATAAATAAATTCATCAAATGAGCAGGATACAAAATTAATATCCAGAAATCAGTCACATTTTTATATGCCAGTAACAAATCAACAGAACAGTAAATTAAGAAAACAGCCCCGTTCACAATTGCTACAAAAAGAATAAAATACCAAGGAATAAAACTAACCAAGGATGTAAAAGACCTGTACTCAGAAAATTATAAGGCATTGAAG
The DNA here is from genome assembly GCF_019186645.2 of Phyllostomus hastatus. NCBI lineage: Eukaryota > Metazoa > Chordata > Mammalia > Chiroptera > Phyllostomidae > Phyllostomus > Phyllostomus hastatus. The sequence goes on along the minus strand of NW_025333709.1, from coordinate 25,872,577 downwards.
AAGATACAAATAAGTGGAAGCACATACTGTGTTCATGGGTAGGAAAAATTGGCACTAACATCATTAAAATGTACATACTACCCAAAGCAATCTATAGATTCAATGCAATTCCTACCAAGATTCCAATGATGTATTTCACAGAACTAGAACAAATACTTCAAAAATGTATATGGAACCACAAAAGGCCCAGCACAGCGACAGTGATCCCGGGTAAGAACAAAGTTGGAGAAATCACACTATCCAATATCAAACTCTACTCTAAGGCCATAGTAATCCAAACAGCATGGTACTGACATAAAAACAGGCACACAGATCAATGGAACAGGACAGAGAGCCTTTCTGGACTGTGCTACACAGAGGAGGAAGACAATGGGGGGCCAGGGAGAGTCATGATTATATTTTATTTTTAAAAATGTCCACTCATTTCAAAGCAGTAATAGTTTAAAATTACAAAAATCTTTTCACTGTCAAACACGTATTACAAGATGAGGTTAGGACGAGGAGGCTGGGGCCGGATGTGGGGGGTGGGGGTGGGGATCGAGGGGTGGAGGCAGGGCAGCAGCTACAAGCGCCCAGCATCCCTCTGTGCTCTTCAAAAGATGTCCCTGGGGGAAGGCCGGGCTTCCTCCACAGCCTCCAGGCAATGGGACTTTTGAGCGTCAGCCCACAAACGGGAAATGCTTTTAAAGATTTTAGTTTTAGAGAGAGGGGGAAGGGAGGGAGAAAAAGAGGGAGAGAACTTCATTGCGTGGTGGCCACTCATTCGCCCCCTACTGAGGACCTGGCCTGCAACCCAGGCACGTGCCCTGACTGGGAATCAAAAGGGCGACTCTTTAGTTCTCAATCAACTGAGCCACACCAGTCAGGGCAAAGCCATGATTATATTTTAAAAGGCTCACTTGGTCACTGTTTGGAAAACAAATGGTCTCCCTGCTGCCAGTTTGCTCCTCTACGGTCCTTTGTCAACAAAGCAGAGGCAATCTGGTAAAACACTCCTGGACACTGCCTCCCAGGCAAATAAAATGTAACCACCACACAACATGCCCGAGACTGTTCAGAGCAGCTTCATTTGTAACAACCCCAAACTGAAAACAACCAAAGTGTCCTACAACAGGTGAGCGGTTAAACAAACTGTGGCACACAAAGCCATGGAATACTACTCAGCAATAAAAAGGAATGAGCTATTGATACAACAATAAGGATGGATTTCAGGGGCATTAAAGTAAATGATAAACCTCAAAAGATCACATATTGCAGGATTCCATTTATATAACTACAGTTACCAAACAGGACCCACTGGGGGAAGTGGATGAATGCTAATGGGGACCTGTCTGTACTTACCACCTGAGCAACTTCCTGTGAATCTGTAACTATTTCAAAATAAGACATTTTTTATAGACAGCATTGTAGAAAATAAATTGTGTTTCAGTGGAAAAGTATGCACTGTCTACATACAGCACACCCTCCCCAGTCATCTGATTCCACTCCTTTCATTGTCTTTGAACTAGTTTTACAACTTGGGAAGTTTAGATTGGTAAGTGATAGACCTGCCGACCTGTGTCTGGTGGCAGTTCCCTTCCCCTCTTCACTCACAACTCTCATGAAAACAAACATTTATGCATTCAATTGAACATTCTTTTATTTCAAACAAATCCGTGCTTTTTTGATTTTCCCCTTAGAATAAGATGAGGGCAGAGAGCAAGTTACAAAAAATCTTTACTGTCCATTCACTTCCCTGTCTGTCTGAGAGTCAGGGTTGCACCTTTTCTGACAATTGCCTTTTGGGAACATAAATCTCACTCCCCAGTGTTACACCTCCAAGATGCTCGTTGGATTTAGAACTCCCAAACGCTTCCCCAGGTATACAGCCTGGTCCTAGCCTGCCCCTCCGGCCTCATCTCCTCACTCTGGCCCAGCCCCGAACCAGCACACCCGAACATTCACCGTCCTCTCGGCTCCCTGAGAACATCAAGTTTGTTCCTGCTGATGGCTCCTGCCTCTGCCGTCCCTCAGCCTGGACTGCTTGTCTCACAGATTGAAATAATCTGCTTCATAGGCTTAAGTAAACTCTCAGCTCCACTGTTCCACCCCAGTGAGGTCTTCTCAACCACTCCATCAAAAGTAACATCCCCACCCTAACATTTTCATCAGTTAGTTCTATCTGAAACAATAAAGTATTATGTATTATATGCTTTACATATTATTATATTTGTTATATAAGCATGCTACATTATATTTCTTATAAGTTATATGAACATATTCATTATAGATTATATAAACATATTAAGTGTTCAGTTCGGTACCAGTGTGTTTATTATCTGTCCATTCCAATTCCACAATAGTAGGATTTTGGAATCTGGTTCTACTATATACCCCAGTGCTTAGAAAGGCACCTAGCATACAGCAGACATGGAATAATTCCCTGAGTGAATAATGCTTCTGGAAGGAGCGAGGTCCCCATCACTGGAGGTTCCTAAGCATGGTGTATACAACCACTTAATGGGGTCATAGAAAAGCTGTCAGCATAAACTGGGTCACAAGAATGGAAGACCGTTAAGGCCCCTTCTAGCACCATCAGTCTATGCTTCTGTGGCCAGCACCCCTTTCTGCTGTGCAGTGGGAAACGCAAAGGAGTATTCCTCATTTTCCACCACATAGCAGTATGCACACCCCTGTTCCTGCTGCAATATCATTTTGGCATTAAAATGTTGAAGCTAATCAGACATTTAATTTCAAAGTAGAAGGTCATTATCTTGTCACAAAATTTTATTCCAATTACTTTTTTTTCCTATTATACGAAATGAATTAAAAGTAGCACAAAACATTGGGAGATCAAACAGTCAATCAGAAGCTCATTAAATATCATTGAAATTGGTGCAATAAAAAGCATTTCCCATGGCTGACATTATTTAAAAGCTATATTCTGGATGGCTCAAGAAATTGACAAACTGCCAATCAAAAAATCACCCTGTCCATAAATAGGCACTTGACTTTTAAAAGTTCACTATCTATTTTTCTGAGATAGAGTAAATATCTAAAAAGATTTAAAGCTTGAGTGCAATTACCATCCTATCAGCCCCTAAGAGACCCTAAAGAGAAGATATCAGCAAAGTCACCATCTGATAACTTAGACCAGCGATTTTCAACCGGAGTGCTGCAAGAATTTTTAAAACATGCAATACCTGACTATTTAGTCAGGACACTGACGTCTTATCCCCTTAGATTGTCAAATTAGAAAAAACAACAACATCCAACACAATAGCCATCCAGTGTGAACGAATCAAAATTATCCTGTTTTTTGGTCAGATAGGCAAAAATATATTTTTTCGTGTGCTACAGAATTTTAGTAATTAGTTTATGTGTGCCTGAGATGAAAACGGTTGAAAATCACTGATTTAGGCTATAACTTAGAGAAAGAGGCTTACGAAGTGCTACCAGTGATTTTATAAACACTTCAATACATACATTCATGTACATTACTCAACTAATATAATCCCAGGCAGGAATTAGTGGGTCGGTTGCAATTTTAAAATTGAGTTCAACTCCACACTTGGAATAAATGCCCACTTTATTTTCTAAAGAGTGATTATTAAACATTTCATTTTTCTATGGACCCAGACATAGGTGACAGCTAGCGTGAGGATCTGAAAGCTAATCCTTTTTAATGTTATAATATTCACCCTCTAGAAGCACTCCCCTACCCACCCCCAATTTTTTAGAAAAGTTTAACCACTCATTTTTATCTTTTAGTTTTATAGAAACACTCAGTGTTTGACATGCAGACTGGCAGACCCTTTCAGCTGCTAAAATATAACAGAAGTACTATTCCCAGTAGTATTATTCTCTTAAGGTGATGTAAGTGATGGGATGATGCAAATTAAAAATACATAAGCAAAAGAGAAAGAACCCTATCCCCCACCACCATTCACACACAACCACCACTACCCTAATTTCTTTTCAAAAGCCTGGACTTACTGGCAAATTATCTGGGAGTAAAGTGGGAGGGAAAGATTTCAATGCAAAAATCAGAACTGCTTTATAGAAAGAAAAGTGTGGGGAGGTTTGTTATCATTTATTTCCTCCAGTATATCATTCAATTTCAGCTGTCTCACATCTCAGGAGAAGCTCCTCCATTTCTCACTTACGTGCCTAAGAAACGTCTTCCTGGCATCTCATTCTCTCTCCCGTCTTTCACCAGCATTTCATTATTTTTTAACTGTCCCTCTCATCCTTGTCTCCCTTTTTCCTAGTGATCCACGTGTCCTCATTTAGCAGTTTTCAGAACCCAGGGAGAAACGTTGCAAATAATGTTAAATATGATTAATATCTTGAATTCCTTGAAATATGACATGCATGAGTTACAATGAAACCTCTTTTATTTCCCCATGAAATGCTTTTGCATAATGAGAAAGAAAATGTCCTCTATGCCCTAATCAGCCCTGACAGTTCCTGGACTCCCAAATACTTTTATTTATGGCATTATTTATTTCATCTCTAATAAATGGAGATTGGGGAGAAACCACAGCATGATCTGGGGAGGTTGCAGGAGAGAGGGAGACTATGCAGGGAGATGGCAGTGGAGGAACATAGCAGCTGAACCAGGAGTGAGAGAAGGCTTCCAAAGGAAGGGAGGAGCTATGGGAAATGAGAGGCCAAAGACACAAATCCCCAGAAAAAGAAAATGGGTCACTTTCCCAAGACTAAATGGAAAGCTATGAAAACGAATGGAACTCAAGAGTGTAAAGATGAAGGTTTTACATCAAGGAAGGAGCTGTACCCAGAATTCACACCTGGAGAATGAAGACTGAAGGCTAGAAAAACAAACCTGGGAAGGGGGTATGCTGGTATTGGAGTTCACCTAGGGGAGGAGTGATCTGCTCTAAAAAGTGCCTGGGACGCCAGGAGAGTCCTCCAGATTTGAAGATATCACTACCCCCATGAAACCCTCTTCCAAGTGACAGAGGCTCACTGAGAAAATTGTGTGGCCTCCAGAAACCATGCCCTGGTGGCCCCAGATGCAGAGAGAAACTGGCTGGGCAATACAGAAAGTAAGAAAGCTCTCGGGGGCCGCATCCGTCCCACAAGCATGTATACATATACATCAAATGATGGTTTTGAAAATACCTAATCACCACCTCAAAGGGAGGCATCAGATCAAGTTTTACCCTCAATTGCTCAGTGTCTATATGCTATGAGAAGAAGTGAGAATCTGAATTCAAATGCCCTAGATGCATCCGTGTGGGTGTGGGCTGTTTCCTCGAGGAACCTCAGTTTTCTCATCTGTACAATGGGGGAAATGATTTTGTTATGCACTCACAGGGCCTCTATGGGGAACTAACCAAGTAATGTGAAAATCCAACGCCCTATGCGCTCTTAGGATGAACTTGAACTCGAAAGCCACTTGCTGGGTGTGGGGAGAACCCCGATCCAAAAAAAGCACAGCGCCTAGGGTCAAGACCTTCGACAGGCTCTTTTCAGAAGCCTGGGGGAGCAATTCCCAATCCGGGAAGAACTGGCTGTAACACCTCCCCAAGGCACGCACGCACGCACGCACTCTGGCCACCCCGCCCTGTCCGTCCAAACTATACCGCCCGCCACGCGTACAACGCCGAGAGTTTGGGGTAGCGCAGGGGGCGCCAGGAACTCGTTTCGGAAGCTGGACGGCGCTAGGGGCAGAAGCCTCGAGTCCATCTCTGGGACTCCGAAGTCTCGCCTTGGTGGAAACCTTACCCTATTACCAGGTCGCCCCCCCCACCCCCATCCAGTCCCTGCGGTCCCCGTCCTCTTTCCCATCGAAGGCGCACACCGGCTGGCCCACCCTGCGGGCGGTGGCGGCGCCAGGCCCCGCCCCTCCCCCCATTATCATTAGCAGATATTACCCTAAACACTTGCTCTTTACTTCCTTTCTCCCTCCAGGCATTGGCGAGGCAGCCTGTCAATCAGCTCTCGGGCGGCAGCCCCCCGCGCGGGGGCTCAGCGATGCTAGGCTTAGCGACAAGCGGCAGTGACGGCGGCAGCGGCCACGGCACAGACACACACCCTCCCACAGGCGCGCACTCGGGCAGCGCCGGCGAGCGGGCGGTGGAGGCACCCTTGGAGCCCGGTGCGGGTCAGGGAGGGGGCGTGCGACCGGGGACCGGCCCCGAAGCGCAGCATGGAGGAAGAAATGCAGCCGGCGGAGGAGGGGCCCAGCCTCCCCAAAATCTACAAGCAGCGCAGCCCCTACAGCGTCCTCAAGACGTTTCCCGGCAAGAGACCCGCGCTGGCCAAACGCTACGAGAGACCCACCCTGGTGGAGCTGCCGCACGTCCGGCCGCCACCGCCGCCCTTCGCGCCGCACGCCGCCGTCTCCATCAGCAGCAGCGAGCCGCCGCCGCCGCCGCAGCAGCAGTTCCAGGCGCAGAGCACCTACCCCCCGGGGCCCGGCCGGGCGGCCGCTGCCGCAGCCGCTTCGTCGTCATCGCCTTCCGCCGCGTCCCAAGGCCACCTGAGGACTCCCGCCCAGCCGCCCGCCGCCCCCGCCGCATCTTCATCTTCGTCTTTCGCCGCCGTCGTCCGGTACGGCTCGGGCCCTGCGGCTGCCGCGGGCAGCAGCAGCGCTGGCAGTGACGGTGCCAACCTGGAGCTCAGCGCAGGTACCAACTCTTGGGCGCAACTTTCCTTCCCGCCCAGGCCGAGGGAGGGGTGGGGACCGGGGAAGGGGAAGCTAGGGACGGCGGACACCCTCCCGCGCCTCAAGTCTGGCGGGAGGGGTGGGAGTGGAGGGGGACGGTCACCAGGCTGAGAGTCTGAGTGTCCAAGCGCGTCCCGGACACCTCCCCGCGCGGGCAACAAGTTCTGGAGGATTCCGCTGCACTGCTGCCGCCGCATCCCGGGCTTTCGACGGTGCGCGCGCGCCTTTTAACAGGTGGCTCCGCCACTGGGATCCGGCTTGGCGCCCAGGAAGTGCTGCGGTGGCCAGTCGGAGGCGGGGATCATTCGGGCGGGGACGTGGGAGGCAGCTCTGACGCCGAGGCCGCGGGCCGGGAGTAGGGATCGGACACCCTAAGGTGACAGCCGCGGCCGTTCCTAGAATAGCTTGAACTGCTCCGGCAGCTCTCGGGGACGTCCTTACAGCGTCCGCTGCCCCACTTTTTTCCTTCTATTTTTTTTCCTTTACCTCCCTCTCTCTGTTTGTTTTTCCGTCTCTTTCCCCTTTGCCTTCTGGTCGTCTTTTTCTCCACCTCTTTGATGCACTCAGTGTCGCGGTCTACTCGGCTGGCTCTTATGCGCGCGTGGTCTCTACCGCTCTTTTTCCCCACCTACCCCAAAGTCCCAGACCGTGGGTGGAAGACTCCGGACTCCTCTGCCCCAGCCACGAGGTGGAACTGGCGCTCGCCCCTGCGGCCGACTTCGGGGAAGGAGACATCCTACCCCTCGCCCCAGCCCCGAGAGTCCGGGCGCTTCGGCCCGCTTCCCACGCCCGGGTTGGGGCACTGCTACACCTTGGGGGTCCCCCGCCCTGCAGTATCTGGGCCTAGGCCTGCGGAAATGCCTCGTGGGGTACATCCACCTCAGGGAATGAGATTCTTCTCCTTTATCGGGAGCCTGCGGGCGGCCCCTTAGGAAAAGGCCAGCCCTCCTGTCCCGGCGGCGTGAAGAGAGATGGGCTGGTAGAAAGGCCAAGGCCTGGGGCCTGCGTACAAGGGCGCTCTGTGCTCCCCGAGGACGCATAGCCACGTTTTTCTAGCTCATCAGAGCTAAAAGTTCCTTCCTCAGGCCTTTTATGGCACCTTGGAGCCACCCCCACCCCCCCACCAATTCTGCATATCAGTGAATCTAAGGCTTTATTTCTAATGCAAATATGAGTATTGTCTCTAAGTGAGTTATAGGTTCCGACGTTAATGTTTTGTTGTTTGTCAATATTTTGACACATGAAGGATTGGTTTTCAGAAAGAAAATCTAATTATAGGTTATAGTGAAGACTTGTTCTGTTACATACCTCACTGATTTGGAGGTGTTTGAGTGCTTTGAGTGCTGTTCTTCTGTGGGTGTCCTTATTGTTTATGATGTGGGGTTTGTTTTTTTCAGTTGCTCTTGGCACCTTTTCTGTTGTGTTTTTATACTCGTTCTCAGGTTACTTGCCCACGTTTATTTGTCTCCTTATTTTTCTTCTCACAAAAAGAGGTTTGTGTTTCATCTCCCCGGGCTTGTTTGTGCCCATTTGTATTCCCCAGCTCTGCTTTATCTTTCTATAGATTTATTTTGTGTTTCAGTGGTTTGGGTCCTTTTCCCATTTTCTATATTTTGCTTAACTCATTTGCATAACCTCAGTTCCACCGTGTTTACCGGGGTTTTCCCCTTCCTTTTCTGTCCATTTTAGCCTTTACTCTTCTTGCCTTCTCCTTTCAGTCTTTGCTGAGTTGGTCTTTTACTTCCTTTTATACACTATCGATCTAACCCCTTGCCTTTTTCTTCTTTTCTTTACACCTGTCACTTGCTCTCCTGTCCACCCATCGTCTTGCCTGCTCTGGCACTTTCCATGCTGCTTTCATTCATAAGCAGGTTTCCTTTTCTTTCTCACCTGTTCTAAATGCTCTTTTAGTGTTTCTTTTGACATCCTATTTAGTCTACTTTGTCTCCAGGTGGAAATTGCATCACCGAATCTAAAGTGAAAACGGCCTTTTGATGGCCCTGAAACAACCTACATTCCTTATTTTCTTTTATTGTCAAAGCTTCATTTTTTGGTTGGTTTGTTTTTTAAGAGAGGTCATAGAGAAGTAATCTTAATAACACCAAGGGCAGGATGCCACATGCTTGTTGGAAAGACGAGTATTAAATGGTAGGTGTCTTCCATTAGAAAATGGTCAGGGGCACACACAAAAAAAATGCCCATAGTCCTAGACATCATGAATTGTGGTCATATTAATCACTGATGGACAAAGCCATCTCTTAACAGACATGATGTGAGTGGCCATCAGAGGGACAGTACCTAAAGAGCTGATTGGTTATTTGAAGAACTAGTGGTTCCACTTTGAACCAATGAGCTTGTGCGTACAGAAGGGTGGCCAGTTCAGCATGCTGGATGGGGGTGGTGGGGTGATTTGATTGTTGCCCCCTCACAAAGTGTTATTGCAGTGTCTCAAACCACCTGGTAAACGGAAAATAGCCAGAACATCAATGTGATTAAATGAGTCAAGGATAGAAGAAGAGGGATAAGGGTGCCCAGGGTAAATGCAGTGAAAAGGTGAAAGGATTGAAGTGAGTCTTGTTTGCCATTAAGGGCCATAAACCATTGAGAGAACTGTGTGATTAAAAATAGATTTCTCAACATTCTTATAAAATCTCACGAACAGTATAATTTTCCTTAAAAGGGGTAATATACCATGGTTTTAAAAGCATAGTTTTTCTCTGTGGGAGGCTTAGAGTTAAAACCCACGTAGATCTTGATACGCGGCCTAAATTTGGCATCAGGAAATGGGAAATTGCATCTTTAAGCAGAGTACAATCAAAAATGAATTACAATAAATCCTATATAATTGCATAGGTCATTCTCTTTAATGAGATTTTATTAACCTGACTGTCAAGCTTTTGAGTCAGGCAGATATTTTATCTTCTTCAACTGATAAAAGTGTCAGCTATAAACCACCATATAAATATTCATAAATCTACACATCTGTGGCAGCCTATCAGCATCATTCTTTTGGACATTAAAAGCATTCTAATTACTTTCTGTCTAGCAGAGCTGAAATGCTGCCTGTTATAGTATGTGCTTGGCAGGCATGATTGCTTTTGTTTGCCATCACAAATAGCAGCATCCTATTTTATATACCGATGGTCCAGAAAATATTCAGGGATTGACTGAGCAGGATGAATATTAGGAAGCACCATCTGGTTTTGATAGCACCAAGTATATTAACTCATCTGTTAATTTTTGACACATCATTGATTTATTTATTTAGAAAAATTGCATCCTGTTTTGCTGTATTGATGTTTGCCATTATGAAAAAAAAATGGGATGGCATTTTTTTAAAGACATAGTTCATTGATTTAACTCAAGGGTGATACTTCCAAAGAGGCTTTCATTTTCTGACTTCAATTTTCTATGCCATGGAGCCCTTTCTTAAAAAGAAGTTGTATTAATGTTTTAAAGAAATTATCAATTTTGAATTAGCTGGAAATCCTTTGGGTAGATATACTATATGGCTACATGATAGTAGGTCTCAGAAATTTTTTCTGCTTCTGCATTTTTAATATTAATATATTTCACCCTTCGCTGGGCTAAAATCAAAAGGTTACCACTAATCTCCACAACTGTGATCTCCTTCATAGAAACAGAATACTCTTGGGGATATGCTGTGATGGGCAGATTCCATTCAAGGCTTTACTTACAAAGAAGGACATTAAAGTAGGGAGCCGGTGTTGGACTGCCAAACCCCCTTCCCTCTTCTTATTCACTTACCAGATGGATTAAACCACTTAAGTTCAGAAAAAATTGTAGACATGAATTGTTTTGATTAAAAAAATAATCATGGGTTCAGACTTTGGAGTCAGCCTAAGTACTGTTTGCAGCATGATATTATCTCCCAACAGACAACAAAATAAGTTAGAAAGAAGTGGTTATTTTAGAGTGGTTTGTGACTGTGACATTTTGTGTTTGATTTTAGAGAAGTCCGGACACATAAGTATTTTAAAGCCCTTTTATAAGCTGTTGGCTTGCTACTTCTCTACCATCATCTGAGTGGAGCATTGTGAGACTAGGGGGAAAAGCAGTTAAAAAATTTGGGAATCTGTGTTCACACTTCGCACAATTAAGAATCATGGATCAGTGGCTGTTCAGTTGCGTTCTTATGAAAACAGAACTTTTCTCCACTTCTTAGTGATAATGGGCACCACGCAATGCTTGAATTTCTAATTATGTGCTGTCTGGAAAGCTAAAAGCATTGCTGGCTACAATATGTATTAAGTAGAAAGAGTTACTGTGTTCTCCCAAGTGTAATAGTAATGTTTTTCATCATACTCCTCAATGTATTGATGTTAACATTCTATTCAAATATTTTAAGATACTGAAAAGAGAAGAAATTCAATTTTAAGGCTTATATTTGCTATTTTTGCATATGTCAATTCTGAGGATAAAGCATTTTGTGAAAACTGCTAGCCAGAACTGTTTATGATTGGAGCTGTTCTCCGATGTTCTGAGTGTGTTTTATTTAATACATTATCTTCATAATGTAGCGTATTACATAATGATTTTTTTCTCAGCATATTATAAGTTTATTCTTCAATTAAGAAAACAAATTATGGTTGTCCTGAGTCAGATTCTTTTCCCTTAATCTATACCCTAATGTGATTTATCAATATGATTAAAACTATAAGGGTCTTTTTGGACATTGAACAAATATATTGAGAATTCTTTCTGGACAATTTTACCTTAGCCTTTCCTTTCATATTTTGTTCTTTTCATCAAGGTTATCTTAATGGTATGTCAGCTGTAAATCAGTGGGGACTGGGCTGATTAAAATGCAAACAGTAAATACAACTTCTGGTCTAGAATGGGATTATAGGATTAAAATGCATGAAAACTGTTAGTGTGTTACAATTGAAAATTCCCAATCAGTATCATCCTTTGATTTAACTAATAAAAGAACAAAAACCTGGAAGTAAAAAAATGAGAGGACGACATCTTAAACCTCCCCACTATTCAACTGTTTACTCTCTTGTTTCTGTGGTTTTGGTCCTTGTAAAGAAATGATGCCCAAACAGCTAAGGTCTTTCCCCATTAAGTTTTGGTTTAAATCTTGAGCTCAGTCGTTTTTTCCACTGGGGCAGGGGCATCATCAGTTCCAGTGGTTGGCGTAAGAGATACTTCCCATACCCATATCCCTTTTTCTCCAAGGTAGTAAATGGACTTTATTCTGGCAGCTTCTTCAGCCCAGTTCTCAGTCCACGAATCAGTTCTAGCCTGAATCTGTGCCTGGCATCTAGGTCCTCTGTCGTACTCAGAGTAATTGTGTGAAACAACAGGCCTTCACCTGTTATGTGTGGGATTCAGGACAAGAGTACAAATGCAGGCCCATCTATCGTCAATCTAAATAACTGAGAGGCCTGAGTCAAGTTATCAGACTGTTAAAATACGTTCTGTCCGCCTACCCTGATGAAGACACTGTCATAATGACCGTATGATGAGTCATATAGTCAGTCATACTTTGACATCGGTGCTCTCAGCCAGCCCGGGGCCTTCTCCTAGCACCTCCAGTCTCATCTTCCTGTAGGAGGGACCTCACACACACACTCACTCACACACGTGTGGATGCCCCACTTCAGACTTCTAAGCTCTGGCTCCATGGTCTGTCTTCAGGGAGATGGCTCAGGGAAGAGACTAGCACAGGCCTTTGGAGCAGTTTGAGCAGCACATTCCTGGGCCGGGGGAGCTCACCATGGGGAGGAACGGGGCCCTCCTGCCCGTGTCTGGGGCAGTACTACGCCCTAAGAGTGAGGAAGCGCCACGCCAAGAAGAAAATGTGGCGGGTACACAACCCCCTCAGGGTAGTCCTGCCAGCCCCACCCCAGCCAAGTAACCTAGAACTGCTGTGAACTAAGGTTCTCTGTGTACGGCCGCCCACCCTGCTTGCACTCAGTGAAGATTGCCTGAGGTCCTGTGCTGGCCCTCACGCCCCAGGGCTCTCAGACCCACTGCGCCCCACAGAGGTGCCGTCTCTCTTCCTCTTCTGAGCCAAGGAGCACGGGCCTCTGTGTGCCGACTTCTCGTTTCTTCAGAGGGATGTAGGGACGGTGGCATTTTGTAGGTTCAGGAGACGTGAAGGGTGCTCCCTGTGTGCCGGGCACTGTGCTCTGCGTTTCACGTAAGCTCATTAAATCATTGAAAAAGGAGACTTGACCCCCCCCCCCCACAATACCGTAGTTTTTTCCGGAAAGACTCAAAGAGCACAAAATGGAACCTGAAGTGCTGCAGGGAGGTTTCTGAAAGGCGCTTGCCTTGGTCATACATCCTGGATTTTCTGGAGAAATCAATTTCTCAGTCACAACGCGTCTAGGTCCTTGTTCCCGTAGAAGCCCTTGAGGATTTCACCATTTATCATTCTGAGAGTTACAGGGTTTTTGTTTGTTTTCAGAAAAAATCCAGCTAGTCAACATTTTCAGAGACAGCAAGTAGCTAGTTACATTTCTCTCATAAACCATCGTTATTGGCACCAAAAATCTACAATATTCCGTTTGTTGCCATTATTCTGGGACGGAGGAAGGGAGGCATGCTCCTTCCCTCTGTGACGTGCACCTCTCTGTATCCGCACCTAGCCCGTTCTGGGTGGTGCTCGGGAAAGAAGGGACTCCAGTGCCTTGTGACATTTACATTGAGAATAAATTTTCAAGACCTTTAGACTGACAATATTAAATCACATTTTCAAAATTTGGGGTTTTTTTTCCCACTTTGTTTTTTTGCAGTGAATTGATTGCTTTCTGTTTGCTTTTTGCCTCTGCCGATTAACAGTTAATGTGCTTTACAGTTCATCTGTGTGAACTAACTGGCATCCTCAGCACATGCCATTTTAGGAGATTTGGCAACCTAATGGGAGAGGCTCTACTGCTTTTCAAATGATGCTGACATAGATCAGCCTAAACATTGGCCTTGACGAGAAATCTAAGTGGGCAGATAAATTGAAAGGGCCGTGGACACGGCTATTGGAGAACACATACAGTTTTGCTTTGGAGGCATCATCATCTGCCTGATGGGCCTCCTCTTTGTTTTACCTTCTGTATCTAGTGAGCTCTTATCTTTTCTTCTCCAGTTTGCATCTGGGAGCAAATACTCTCGGCAGGGATCGTACCAGCTGATTAATAGCAAGGGCACAAGGGCACTCCAGAAATAGAAGTAATGATTGCTCTAAGCCCACCTTTCAATGAGGAATTGAGTCTGCAGTGGCTGGCTCGATTCATTAGCGTAAAGACATTAATGAAGCCATAGGTGTGAGTTCAGATCTGTGCAGGCCAGTTACTGCCACAAAGAGGGAAATCTCTATGCGGTGCCCAAAGTCCCAGTCCAGCCATTTCCCAGAGTGAGGGGCTGGGGCAGCTCATAGGGCTCCTCACCAGCCAGAACAACAGGAAGCTGTACGTCCTATTAAAAGTGGATTCTCTGTAGCACCTTGATGTGTTAAAAAATGCATTTTTAAAATATTTTTTAATGTTATATTCAAAATCAAGGACTGGACTTATCCTTCGTCTTTGGCTGTTGGTTTCTGATGCGTCGTTTCGTGTGTTTCAGAGAGTCGCATGATCCTGGATGCCTTCGCCCAGCAGTGCAGTCGAGTTCTGAGCCTCTTAAATTGTGGAGGAAAACTTCTGGACTCCAACCACTCTCAGTCCATGATTTCTTACGTGAAACAGGAAGGCCCAAGTTACACTGAAAGACAGGACCAGTGCCACATTGGAAAAGGGGTCCACAGCCAGACCTCAGACAATGTAGACATAGAGATGCAATATATGCAAAGGAAACAACAGACTTCTGCCTTTTTGAGAGTCTTCACTGACTCCCTACAAAATTACCTGCTCTCGGGGAGCTTTCCAACTCCGAACACCTCTTCGGTCAGCGAGTACGGCCACCTGGCGGACGTGGACCCTCTGCCAACCTCCCCGGTGCACACGCTAGGGGGCTGGACCTCCCCAGCAACGTCCGAATCCCACGGTCACCCATCTTCCTCTACACTGCCAGAGGAGGAAGAGGAGGAGGAGGAGGAAGGCTACTGTCCTAGATGCCAAGAACTGGAACACGAGGTTATTTCATTGCAGCAAGAAAATGAAGAGCTCAGAAGGAAATTAGAGAGCATCCCAGGTACCGGCCAGTGGCAACTCATTCCTTTCCATTGTCTTGTGTGTGTGTGTGTGTGTGTGTGTGTGTGTGTGTGTACATGCATGTGTGTGTGGTTTGTTTATTTGCTTTTGGCCAGCAATGGCTAAAAATTGGAAAAACAGGTATGCTCAGAGTACCCTTAGCCTGCCCACGCCTGACAGAATTTCAGGATGAGCCACCAGCCTCATCCTGTGTTTAAGCCACATTCTTCTTGAGTACAGGCCTGAAGAGCATAGCCCTATTAAAGGATGTCTCGCCCTGGCTGGTTCGAGCATAGTCCCGGAACCAGAAGGCCACTGGTTCAATTCCCAGTCAGGGCACGTGCCTGGGTTGTGGGTTGGATCCCCAGCTGGGGTGCATGCAAGAGGCAACCAACCGATCAATGTTTCTCAACACCGATGTTTCTCTCCCTCTCTCTCTCTCCTATCCTTCCCATCTCTCTTAAATCAACAAGCATGTCCTCTGATGAGGATTAAAAATAGTAATTTTAAAAGATGTCTCTTATCAATAAAAGTGACTCCTTAGATATGGTGCAATGAGGTCGGAATAGGACCAGGGCTTTGAGCCTGAGTTTCCTTCAAAAAAAATGGCCATGTTCCTTTAAAATGGCTTCTGCATTTTTAAAGACTTTGATATATGCATTTTATTAATCAGCGATAGAAATTGAAATGATAACCTTCAGAGAGACAGGACTCAAGTAATAATAACAAATGATCTCTTCTGTTCCATTAATTTCTCATCTTTCTTGTTAAGTTACAACAAGCAGAGTCTCTTTTTAGCTCACACACTCCCCCTTAAAGTTCGTAAGCAGCTATAAACTAAAAGGAACAGATCCGAGACAGACCAGCAACTAAGCTGGTCCCAGACTGTTTGTGCCCCCGGCTGAACACAAGGCTGTTCCTGCCTCTAGAGATACTGCATTTGCAGAAAAGTGAAACTCACCTTCACGACAAGGCCTTCTCTGGGTTGCAGGGCCTTTTTTTACTACTTAGAATGGTATTGATTTTGCTTATTTCTTTGAATTCATGCCTGCATGTCTGTGGTGGCTGATAAAAGATACTAATGTTAAGATCTTTAGCTAGAACAGTATCTTCAAACCTCTTTAATCATACAGCCATTCATAAAAGTTTCTGAGCTCGTACCTCCCACGTACATGTTTATTGGTGTACATCGTACCTAGTAGATGTTCCACACTAACATATTATGTTCAAAATGAAGCATACGCAATACATTTAAATTTTTAAAAGCTGATACGTAAATATAAGTAGAAGCTACTTTTTTTTTCCTAACTTGGTGTCTTTGTGCCGTCCAGTTGGGCAGCTGACCCGGAAAGGACTTGCTGAAGAGAGTTACCCACTTGTTTACTAGCACACGTAGAAAGCAAAAACAAGTGTTAAGAATTGCCGGATCAGAAATTTATTTTCCTTTCATGTAAAATTCTTTTACATAGACCTCAGGTCTGGGTCAGAATATTTTGGAATTAGATTTAGAGCAGCGGCTTTACGGGAGAGAAGCAAGAGGCAAAGTAAACCCATCCTCTCCTTGGTGTTTGAGCCTTGGGGTTAGATGCAGAGTCAGGGTGTTTCCCACCGGGCCAGTACTGACTTCACTGCAGGGGAGAGACTGGGTGGGACCCGCAAAAGTACAGTGAACAGAGCGTGCCGGGCTTCTCCAAGTCAGAGAGAGAGGGGCACAGCCGACGCACTGTGGGATTTTACAGCTCACCCAGCTCCATAAGTTACAGCCAATTGACTATGGGTGTTATACCCAAAGGGGTATTTTCCATTTTACTCCCCACACCTGCTCTTTCATTGGGAGAGAAAATAGTGACCTGGAGACCAACTAACTGTGGATACTTATTCTGTCAGCTCCCCAGAACTGCGGGGGAGGGTTTAGAGTACACGGACAGGTGACATAAATGTCCAGGGTAGTATTGCCTGATTCCTAACCCTGAATATTTGATAGACCACTTGTCCCTGGTAAGTTCTAAGCAAATACGGGCTGTCTGTCCACCTCTCATTTCCTGGATCGGTACCAGATGAAATGTCTCTGTTAGGGAGAACTCATCACTGACCGGCCACGAGTCATTGTCCTTCTCTCCTTCCCAGAAAGGCAAGAAAAACGTTGCTTGAGCCCTGCTGATAACTAGATACTGGGTGGCACAGGTTGATACTAGACTAGTAACTATCACTGTAAACATTTCAGCCCTGTTGGTAATCATGAACTTGAACCTGTAGACATTTTACATGGAGAACCACGATCGCTTTAAATGATTTATACCAAAACCCAACTGTATAGATGAAGAGTAGTTATGAATAGAAAAAAAAATTACTGTAAAGTATAGAAAATACTTTATTTGTGATTATTTCACACACGTCCTTGCTACCCAGGGACACCTTAGCATTGGGCATCAGGTTGAACGTGTTGCTTTGAGATGAAAATGTGACTCAAAGAGACACCATTGCCCTGTTGCCCTCATTTCCCAACCTCTGTTTTGGCTGAACGACCAACCAGATCACCCAGGAACCCACTTTTCACTCTTACTAGCTGTCTCTTTTGAGTGGGGGAAGCGGTTATTTTTAGTTACCAGTTTGAAGAACAGTGCAGCAGGCAATACTCTGGGTTTGCACGTAACGAGAATAGTCCTCGAGCAGTAACTCCCTGGTGTCATGTGGGCTGGATTTCCCCTCAGCCCTGTCACTGCTTCCCAGGGGCCTGCGTAGGCCTCCGTTGTCCTAGAGGCCAGCACTTTTCCGTGGGAGATCTCTTCTGTGGAACCGACCCTTCTGTTGGGGGCCATTCTTACAGCCAGACACGGTGGGTGACTGTAAAGGAGAGGCTAGCGTCCAGCAGAGAGCAGAGGGGACAGGTGCTGGGGGCCCCTGCTGTCGGCCAGAGCCCAGACGCTGCTCCCCAGCCACTTCGCCACCCTCCAGAGTCCCGCTGCTGAGCCCCTCTGAGATTCCTGTTTCTGTTTTTTTCCCTAAAGTAAAGCATTCATACCCGAAAGCAGTCCTTGAAGTAAAAGTTCAAAAGCAGTGAGCCTATCAGTTTACAAGAAAGAAAAGATTACACTTGGGCAGCTATAAAAGGGGGAAAGGGAGGTGGCAGACCTTAGTAAAAACAAAGGTTCTTTCCAGCACCACTTGCGAGGGTCTGCGTTACTATATTATTTGTGAAACACTCAACAAAGTCTCACTAATTAATTACCAGCTGCATGCAAGCCAGGGGCTTCTGAGCAGTACTGGCTAACTTCCTTCCCAGAGTTAACTTGCAGACGTAGGCTACTGAACGTGCATCCCAAAGAGGCAGCCTCAGCACGTTTTCTTCTGTATTAGGTTACCCCACTAGAAATTAGTCTGTTTAAAACTTGACATTTTTTTAAAGAAAGTGAAAATAGGTCAAAGGGAAAAAGCCACACATGGAAAAGATATTGGGATCAGGAATGCGGAGAGCTGCGAAACTGTGAAAGGAAGGGCAGCGCTGGGGAGGCTGCTCAGGGAGGGGCTGTCAGGGCAGAGCACTCACGTTCAGGTTTAGAGACCCTGCGGCCAGCACAGGGTGAAGAGGAGTCAGGAGAGGGGGCGGGTGTAAAATACCGTTACTTCGTCTAAGTTGAGCCCCCAGCGAGTGTAAGACACACCAGTGCTGTAGGCTCCCCTAAGAAGAAGACACTGTAAGTCGTGATTGCACGTTATAATGATCTTTGAACACCAAGGTCAGAGATTTTGAAATAGGGAGAATACAGGTCTTAGAATCATAGATATGGTAATTTAAACATAATTTCCTAGCCCTGGCTGGCGTAGCTCAGTGGATTGAGTGCGGGCTGCGAACCAAAATGTCGCAGGTTGGATTCCCAGTCAGGGTACATGCCTGGGTTGCAGGCCATGACCCCCAGCAACTGCACATTGATGTTTCTCTCTCTCTATCTCCCTCCCTTCCCTCTCTAAAAATAAATAAATAAAATCTTTAAAAAACAAAAAATAATAATAATTTCCTAAGTTACACATTATAGGGAAGATATACTTGTTGATATTAAAGAACTTTCTACTGTTTTTTTTTTTCATCCTCACCCAGGATGTGTTCGTTGACTTTAGAGAGAGGGGAAGGAGAGAGAGACAGAGACAGAGACAGAGACAGAGAGAGAGAGGGAGAGAGGGAGAGAAACATCCATGTGAGAGAGAAACATCAATCCAGTTGCCTCTCGCGCGATAAGGGAGCAAGTCCATGGCCTTTTGGTTTACAGGACAACATGCCAACTAACTGAGCCCCACCAGGCAGGGCAGGAACTTTTTGCTCTTTGAAAAGTATGCTTATGATTCATACTTCAGTTTATCCTCGTCACTCCAGTACTTCCATCTCACAGACAAAGAGGTTGAACCTGGGCAAGCGATGTCTGCGGCAGACCTAGGAGTACGATCCCAGCGTCCTGGCTCCAGATCCACTGTATCCCCCTTCCGTGCTCAGAAATAGTTGATTCTCAGTATTCACAGTGTTTATGTTCTGTAAACTCGCTCTGAACACTGAACCATTACTCCTAGGGGAAATACAGAGCTAGGTTCCTGTGAGCCTCTGGCCACAGCATTTTCATCAGCTGATCAATACATAGCCATGTTTTTATTTAAAGAAACCTTATTTCATGTATAGTGTTGGCTGATTAACATTGAACTCATGGCACTGTAACTAATGCCAAAACGAAACTTAATTAACATGTATTTTCTCCATGAGGCATGTCACAGCCTTCTTGCATTTGGGAACACTAGACAGCACTCAGCTGTACATTCGGAGTATATTTTAAACAGCGAAATCACCAACAGTGAGCACAAAAATGCGAAAACTGTGGCGCTGAATAGACCACAAAAAAGATATTTGTGTGTGGTGTAGGAGCTGAAATAAGGCAGAGCGTTACCTTGTTCAGCCTCAGCTGGGGATGGGTGCACCAGGCTACTCAGAGTTTTCAGTGATCTGCAAATGACCACCAGAGCTCCACAGACACTGATCTCACCGGAACAAATACATTTTAGCAAATAGGCACGTGTGCAAATACAGAATCCTCAGACAAAGGGGACTGACTGCTACAAACTAGAGAACTAGCCTGGGAGTGTGCAGTTCTGGTAGTCCACAGTTGTGATTTTCTACGTAAGAAGATTTTCTAAAAGATAAGTCAGTGTCAGCTTTGAGGTAATAGTGATTTTGCCCAAACAAGAAGCCCTTGGAGTAGACACAGTGCAGATTCGCTGGTACCTACCACCGCCATTCCCTCCCTCCAAACTCACAGCTGCCCAGCATTTCCTGTGGGAAATGCTCAGGTCGACCCCGGGGTGTGAGGACCATGAGGTTGGCCCCGGGGGTGTGAGGACCATGAGGACACGTGTTCTGAGTAAAACGGGTAGAGCAAATGACGAGAACAGAGAGGAATGAAGGATTGAGTTCCGTAACTTATAATCAGTAAAAGTCATCACAGGTCCTGTTACAGCTGCAGGCAAGACTGAGGGAGGCAGAACAAACAACGTGAGGGGAAAAGCAGGGATTTCAAGTCCAACCAGAGTTTGGATTTCCGCTCCTGCTACGTGCCAGCTGTGATTTTCGGCATGTCACTTAACCACCCTGCGCCCAGTTTCCTCTTTCTGTAAAGGGAGGTTAGTTCGTACTGCTGGAGTGTTGGAAATATGAAGTGCATTAAGTAGCAGCTGAGTGCCTACGAGGTCTTCCAATAGGCACTCAAGAAATGGCAGCGTTCAGAAAGAGAGAGAAACTTCTGTGCCTAGTAATACGGAAATCTTAGTAGATTAGAAGTGGTATTCTTATCTTGTTAAGCGCTCACCAGTCAGTCAGTTCCCCAGGTTAGAAACTTCAGATCCCTCCGCAAAGCATCTGTCGTCCCCCACCCCCCGCTGGCGGTGGTCTCATCTCCTGTGGATTCCAGCTCACACACGTCTGTCTGGTCTGTCAGTTGGGCTCCTCCTCTCGCCCCTCCGCCTTCACCTGGGCCTGTGTGTCAATGTGGGCCATTGCAGTAGCCACGCCACTCCTCTCCCAGACGCCAGGCTCTCCCCACTGGAAGGCCCCAGGTCTCCCACTGCTAAAGAGCCTCTGAGGACCTCACGTGGTCTGCAGGGTAAAGTCCAGCACCCTCTGTGCGGCACGTGAGGTCCTTCACTGCCCAGACCTTTCCCTGCCCGTTTTCGTAGACTTGACCCTAAGTTCCCACCACACACCAAGTGTTCCTGCTCCACTGGACAGTTTGTGATTCCTGAGGTGCCACACACTTGTGCTCCTGGTCCTCCCTGACTCCTGCTGTTCCTTCTAAGAACGTATTGTCCTTTTCGTCACTTGAAAAACTCCCACTCATCTTTCGGTATCTAGTTCAGGTGACAGTCTTCTGTCACAAACCTGTTCCCTAGTTCCCAGACGAGATTAACCCCTTTCTATAGCACATCTGAGTATTTCTGTTAATGTCGGTATCAGGGCAAGGTTTTACTTTCTGTGTGTCTGTCTCTCCCAGTGACTGAAAGGAAGAGAGGCAGGCCCTGTAAGGCCCTCGATGGCAGAGGCTGAGTCACCTTTGTGTCTCCAGTTCCTAGCCCAGTGTCAGGCGTGTAGCATCCACACGCGTGAGTTAAATTACACAGAACGTCGTCATCATAAAAAGCATAACCATGCCTCGAGTGCTGGCTGAGTGATACTTGAAGCTCATTGTTTATTTCTAGGTATTTACAGTTCAGGAGCTTACACTTTACAGAGACGACGCGAACAGGACACTTATAGGGGAGATCAGCACACAGCTGGCGTGATCGTCGAGGACAGTAAATAATTTCAGTCTCCCTGTCAAATTGTGTGTGGTGTATTTTGAAGTAACGTTTTGAGTTTTACAACTATCTAACAAGGTAGATTAAATAATGCGTGGGGAACGGAAAGAGAAACTACAGTTGAGATTGTAATGCAATGATCTGCAATGAAAAGTAGGCACTCAAAGCCCAAGTACCCTTAATATAGGCGAAAACAGAACTGGAGCAGTGCCTTGGAAGAGCCGCACTTCACAGTCACTCACAATACAGCAGCCACGTCAGCAGAGTCAATTAAGTGGCCTCTCCAAGGAATTCACTAGGCTCCTGGTCGTAAAACAGCGATAGCTTACATTAGGCGGTATTTGCTGGGCGCCTTCTTCTGTGCCTGTGTTGTTTCTGTTAATCCGCGCAATAACTGTGTGCAGTGGGTAATATCCTCACACATGCGATAAGAAAGGGTAAGTAACTTGGCTGGGATTACACAGTTCAAAAGTGCCAGAGTCGGTACTAAGAAAAATATATAGTGTCCAAGAATTACTTTAGGACTGATGCCCAGGCCTTTCTGTCAGTGAGTGTTATGTACTAGTGTTCTCACAGACTGTGCTAAAGACCCTGTCTGCGGGCTCCACTCTCCCGCGAGCCTTCCAGGCCAGGGGCCGCCTTTGGGTCTGAGAGCAGCGCAGTCATTTACGTGGTGTGGGTGCTTGATGGAGAACATTTGCAGTCTGTCCTCTCAATTTTTACCTTATGGACGCAAAAGAACTTTCTACGTTGTAGCTTTTTTTCTCCCGGGTATTTAATACTCTTTCCAGGATTGTCTAATATGCATTTTAAAACATCACTACATAAATAGTAATTTCAGGATAGGTACTAGGGGCATTTGGGGTACCTTTATATTCTTGCTTCCCTTTTATTGGAAACTGCTACAGTTTGGGGCTCCTCCTTGATTTTTGTATTCCCCCTGTGAGATGGACCCGGCTTTCTCTGGCAAAACGTGTGAGTGAGTAAGTGAACCCTGCCTGCTGGGTCTGAGGTGATAGCTTCTCCACCAGCAACAGTGCCTTGCTTCAAATTCATAATGTGCACAAGGAGACAGTCAGAGTTGAAGGCCTCCGGAGCCCTAATTGGCTCCTTGAAAGTTCTGTTGGTCTTTATGCTGCCGTAAGCCCTGACCTCCCTCCCTTCCAGTGTCTGGCCTGGACCCCACCTGAAACCCTGGCCCCATACTCACCGTCGGCGAGGGCCCCACATCCTCACTCAGAAATTCCACAGGGTGTCCACAGAACTGTAGGTTGATGGAGCAAAAGGGCAAGAAGCCCGGTTTCCCACCACTCCCTGCTGGGTGCCCTGCACTTCTCGCAGGCAGACGGCGTGGTGTAGTTGTGGGTCAGGGCAAAATTTCTTCCCCCTTTCAGCTCTCCTTAAACACAACTATCTCCGCTTTCCAGACTGACTTTTTTCTCACACAGAAAATATTTTGCTTAATGCTGCAGCTTCCCTGGATAAATCTAGGGAACGCTCAGCAGAGCCCTCAGTCAGGAATGGTGTTCCAAATCCACGACTGCAGGGGTCTGGGCCTGAGCGGGTCCTGGAGGCCTCCGCCTTCCCAGGGTGGGGCTGGGGGAGAGGCCGGAGGTCGGGGTCTAGGTGGAGGGCCCAGGACAGTGCTATTTCAGTTTTTTTTTTAAATATATTTATTGATTATGCTATTACAGTTGTCCCATTTTTCCCCCTTCACTCCCCTCCACCCTCTACCCCCTCTCCCACCCACATTCCCCCCTTTAGTCATGTCCATGTGTCATACTTACAAGTTCTTTAGCTTCTACATTTCCCATACTATTCTTACCCTCCCCCTGTCTATTTTCAGTTGGCTGAGTCGGAGCCTTATGCTCCTGACCTTAAGCCTTGTGCCCATTTATCAGCCTACAGGACCCACTTGCCCTAAATAGAGCCCCCTACGGCCAGTAAATGCACATGTTCAAATCAGCTGGCCTTGCTCACAGCTTTGCACTGCTGCTTAGATAGTTCAGGGGATAAACAATGGGGCAGTCGAACTCCAAGCCCTCCCAGGGCTATGACCAGTGCTGAGGGCAACACAGCACAAAGGAAGGGCTGGGTGTATGTAGACATTCTTCAGACAACTTTCAAATTATTTTAATACATGCCCACTGTAGAAACCAGTTTTTTAAAACTGGTTTTTACAAGCATGATAAAGGATAAACATAATAATAACTACCCTAATTTGGTACTAAAATATATTATTATATTATTAACACGTGTTTCCAATCTCTTTTCTATACACATAATTACTTTTCTTTTTAATCCTTACCCAAGGATTTTAGAGAAAGAGGAAGAGAGGGAGAGAAACATCAGGGTGAGAAACATCGATTAGTTGCCTCCCATACATACCCACCTGGGGATCAAACCCACAGCCTTTTGGTACACAGAATGACACTCCAACCAACTGAGCCACCCAGCCAGGGTGACACATAATTACTTTTAACACGTGGAAGTCATAATGAATGAATAGTCGGGTTTTATTTTATTTTATTAAATTTATTGGGGTGACATTGGTCAATAAGATTATATGAGTTTCGAGTGTACAGTTGTGCACATGTGTATATTGCAGTGCGTGCTCACCACCCAAAGTCTGGCCTCCTTCCGTCACCATGTATTTGACCCCCTTCCCCCCTCTTCAGCCTCCCTCACCCCTTTCCCTC
The DNA here is from genome assembly GCF_019186645.2 of Phyllostomus hastatus. Taxonomy (NCBI): domain Eukaryota; kingdom Metazoa; phylum Chordata; class Mammalia; order Chiroptera; family Phyllostomidae; genus Phyllostomus; species Phyllostomus hastatus. The sequence continues at coordinate 25,848,224 of NW_025333709.1, read as the reverse complement.
TGGTAACCGTCACACTGTTGTCTGTGTTTATTAGTTTTTTTGTTCACTCCTTCATTGCTTTCTATTTTATATTCCGCATATGAGTGAAATCATATGGTTCTCGTCCTTTCTGTCTGGCTTATTTCGCTTCACGTGATATTCTCAGGATCCATTCCTGTTGCCACAAATGGCAGTATTTCATTCAGTTTTGTAAGCTTTTTTGCTTCATTTAAAAACTTTTTCGTAAACATCTTAATGACTATAAAATACGGGTAAGGGATCAAAAGAAGTTTCATTCAAATCCTAATCCGTCAGTCAGTATTGACAAAGTTTGCTAAAACTTCCAAACTAAATCCAGATAATACCCGGCCCGAGTCACAAAGCAGCGGCATGCATACAGTTGCATCGGATTCTGACCGCAGACTGGGAGGACGGAGTGCTGCTCGCGGGGTCCTCCTGCCCAGCACTGTGCCGCACAGACTTGGACATGGGAGTCGGGCGAATCCCAAAGGCCACCGTGGGCAAAGACCAGAGCTCGAGCACAAACCTGTTTTCTGCCTCCATTAGCTTCCCCAGTCTTCTGCTTTTCCCCCCATAATTAATGCCCATTGCCAGAAGTTTCCATCTTACCCACTGTGGCATCGGTAAAGTGGGTTAGACCTTGAACAAAGGCAGGTGGTATTAGGGGCAGTTGGCTGGTCTCACCAAACTCGGGCTTTGTCCAAGTCCTGCTTTGAACTGATTAGCTGCACCTTCTTTTTTTGTTGACTTGTTTGGCAATTGCCTCTTCAGTTTGAGGAATGTATTTAAATGACAAATCAAGAGTGGCCTGTGACAGAGGACTAAGACACAGGTCTGAAAAGATGGTTATTTAAGAAAAATCTTTTTTGGCAAGAAGAAAAATTTCCCTTCCTACCCGTACTTCCCATCTTCAAATTCTTCAAAAGGATGTTGATGGAGTCTTGGGTTTGTTATGTCACAATGTGATGTTGCCTGAAAATCCTAAAGCTGTTAGTGGGTGAAGATGATCATTTGTTTGTGGTCTTTTAAAAAAAGTGGTGAGGAAAAACAAAGTAAAGAAAGCCCGGTGGTGATACTTTAAAGTTGGGGTTCGGTTAAATATCTGTTATTATCTTCAATATGACAAAAACATCTTAGGAAAACACACAGCTAAGACATAGTGGCAATAATTCACATAAATTAGGTTTTTAACTGAGCTACCCAGGCCTTGAAAAACAATTAGTACTCCTGAAAAGGCTCTAATATAAATCTTAAGATGTAGGAATTATTTATGCAGTGCTACAAAAAAATGTCAGGCTCTGTGTTGGCTCAATACCTGTTCAGTTTTATTTTAGTTATTCAATGATTCTATAAGACTAAGCCTCAAAAAAGTAAGAACAGTTAATGAAATACACATTAACCAAATATGAATTGGACCAGTCAGTTAAGTTCCTTGAGAGAGAATGGGACACTCACCGGGGGACCTGCGTGGTCAGGTGCAGTCTGTTGGGAAACAGGACTAAACTGCATGGTATTCATGCCTCCTGAAGAGCTAGGCATAAAGCTGTCATTAGAAATGAGTATTTGCCCTGGCCAGCGTGGCTCAGCCAGTTGCGCGTCATCCTGCAAACCGAAAGGTCGCAGCCTCCACTCCCGGTCTGGGCACATGCCTGGATTGCAGGTTCGGTCCCCACTGGGGCCTAGCCAGGCCCCATCTAGGTGTGTACAAAAAGGCAGCCAGTGGGTATTTCCCTCTCACACTGATGTTTCTCTCTCTCCCTCTCTCTCTCCCTCTGTCTCTCTCTCTCTCTCTCTCTCTCTCCCTCCTTACCCCTTTCTCTAAAAAGCAATGAAAAAAGATCAGGTGAGGATAAAAAAATGTTATATTATTGATTAAAAATAGTGAAACGTTAGTTTTTCAGCATTTTAATTTTAAAAAGCATCATTGCGTACTACAGCTACAACTTGAGTCAAAGAGGACAAATCATGTCTCTTCTGTGAGCTGTTCCTGATCATTATCGTTGACCCAAATTCATCTTAGATTAAGTTCGTCTTGAAAGTTTTCAGAGAATTGTGCTGAGCCAAAAACTTTCCCCCAAACCATGGCATCTGTCTGTGTATTTACAAGCTGAAATAACTATGGCTGTCATATGCAAGAAGGTTCTGTCTCCTTTAGAAAATAAGTTCTTTTTAGAAGTTTGCATCAAAAGTCTTTTTAGACTGTGTGTTTTTTCTTGTGGCGGGATAGCTAATGTATAATTGTTGCCATTTCTCGCCCTCAGTGCCCTGCCAGACCGTGCTAGATTACTTGAAGACGGTGCTACAGCATCACAACCAACTCATGATCCCACAGCCAGCTGACCAGCCCACCGAGGTAGGTCTCCCTTTGCAAAAGCAAACGTTGTTCCCTTTGGAATTTCCTTACAATGAAGCCCCTTGATGGCTTACGCACATATATCAGAACAGATTGGCTAGCAAAACACTTGTTTTACTCTCTGAGGCTTACGCGTCTGTTACGTGTGAGCTTGTAGACTGTGGCAAATGATGATGCATGCATTTAACTCACAAAGATTCAACCGTGTACTCGGGGAATAAGAGAAAGAGCCTTAAGTAGCGTGGGCAGTTTTTCCACCATTCTTTCGGCACTGGGGGCTGGAGATGGGAGATGGCATCCTGTTGTGCCCTCAGGCAGAGCCCGTGTTTCAGAATGCCCTTCTGTGACCTCCCCCACACTGAGACTCGGGGGTGTTTAGAAAGGTGTTTTGCAAACATCAGGGCCCCTGAACGTGGGCATTTTGTACCCCTGGGCCACCCGTGTCTTCCACCGTGTAAGAAAGGTGGTCTGTTCTGATGGTGATGGTGTATCTGTCTGACCACAGGACGCTTACAGGATTTTCAAGGCTCAGTCTTCTATGTGTGTCATCTTCATCTTAGGGACATCAGAACCTGATCAGTAGGGGAGGTAACTGCACTCTACCGTACGGGGTTTATAAATGTCTAGGGGTGATAACAGTAGATTTAGGTCGTTGTTTGATGCACTGTTCACGCTGGTGGTGGTAGGCTATTGGCACTCTGCATCTGGTGGTCCAGTATCCACCAGCATCCCCTGTGGGCAGTTGAAATAAGATTACGGTGTATCCCTGTGCTCGCCGTCGAGCAGCTCCACCTGCACACTCGTTCCCAGCAGACCCCGGGCCTCTCCGCTGAAGAAACACAGAAACACACGGCTGTGCCATTTTCTGCTCACCAGAGACAAGATGAAGAGGGTGGAGTCAGTCTGGTGCAGATTGAGACTGTCACCTCAGTGGGACCTGAGGCTTGTTGGGCAGTTGCTCCCTTTCCCTGCAACTGGAGGAGGGATTTCAAAGGTCTGATCCTTTCCTGCAGCCCCAGCCTATCCCTGGTCCCACCACACTCCCTCTCTTGAATTCAGCAAAATGTAAGGTAGCAAGTTGAACTCAGCCTGCTGGATTCTGCCACACTTCCTTCAGCCTTCGTGCGTGCCCACACCCCCAGAGCAGGCGGCGCCCCTGCCGGTGCCGGCTGGTCCACGTCTGCTTCTCCCGGCGCTGCCCTCCTCCTTCAGCATTCGTGCTGTTGGTTTTTCCTTGTCTTGTGAGCTGGTTTCTCTCCTGTGGCTGGGTCATCCCCCTGAGCAGCACACATGCGAGTCTTCCCACCCTGAAAATAAGCCTTCCCTTGATGCTTCCTCCCTCCCTCCATCACTCAACTGCCTTTCCTTACTCCTTCCATCGCCCTAAGAACCCTCTGTCAGCACTTCCGTTCCACAGCACGGCACATCTTGCTCCTTGAGGGTTAGGCCCACGGCTCATCCCCAGTAGCATCCCCAGTGCCTGTCATGGAAGGTGTTTGCTGAGTGGTGACCTCACTTTTTTAAAAGAGATTAAATACTCGAAAGACTGGCTGTATTCGGCATCTCCACCCTCTTAATTCCCACTTGCCCTTCCACCCCTGCATTCTGTCTGCACCTCCACCACTTGTCAGAATGCTCTGCAGGCGGCCTCGGGGACTTTGCCAGTTAGTCAGTCCAGGGGCCCTTTTATCAGCCTTCACCATCCCCAGGCTCTCTCCCTCCTCCTCCTCCTCCTCCTCCTCCTCCTCCTCCTCCTCCTCGTCCTCCTCGGTGATCTCTCTTTCTCTTCTGGTTCCCTGCCCTTTTTTGTGTGTGTGGTTTTCCACCCGCTGCTCTCCCAAGTTTTGTCCTGCGTCTCTGCCTCCTGCTCCCCACTGCCTTCCTCCAGTCAGTCATGGTCTCCCTCTGAACATCAACTGCATGCAGGCTCACCCGTCCCACATCTAGGTCTGGGCCATCAGTCCTCAGGGCTGGCCTCTAGACCAGAGTGTCCGGTGCCTGGCCAGCAGTGGAACGCCTGTGCACCCCAAACTCAGGACACCTCTGAACACCCGTCTGGACTCCTGCTTTCCCCGCGGTAAAGGTGGCACCAGCCCCGGGCAGAAAGGTCTGGGCATCACCGACTCCTTCCTCTTCCTCATTCCTGACATTCCTGACGTCTGCTGCTAGACAGCCAGGTTGAGTAATCTTAACTTCTTATCTCTAGCTCACTGGTCACTTTTCACCTGGACTGTGCCAGTGGATTCTGTCTTCTCCATTCTCCACACTGAAGTTACTTTTCTAAAGCACAGATCCAAAATACATGTCACATACTTAAAATCATTTTATTGCACCTCAGAATACAGTCTGCAGTTTCTTAACTTTGGCATCTCTGTTAGGTTGCCTAACGTCCCTGCGTCCACACCCTTCGTGCCCACTTCTCTGTCTGCTCCACCACAGACACGCACATCACTGCCCCTTCCCACCTCCTGCCAGGAGACAGCAGCCTGGGCTGCAGGCCGTTTGGGACCTGGGGGTCCCGCCCGCCGTGTGATCACCTCTAGTACACAGAGCCGGGCTTGATTTATGCTCCCAAACACTCATATTGAACCCATGCTGATAGAGTTAAATCCCTTTTACAGTCAGGGAAACCTGGGTTCAACAAATGGAAGTAATAACTTGCCCATGAAACACAACCAACGAGACCCGGAACTAAGTTCAGTTCAGCCCAGGCTGAGTCTAAATTCAAAGTACAAACTTTGTGCCTCAGCTTCCTCCCTTAAAAGGAAACTTGAGTCACACTACTGCTAATGCAAGGAAGGTTGAATGCTGTGGAGATGAGCTTCCAGGTGTGGTTTGGTGACAATTTCATAGCCAAATCTGGCGACCTCCTTCCTGTGGGCTTCTGTGCCGTTTGCCCTTCAGTGTTTAACTGAACAGAACCCTTTTGGAAATAAAACCCTAATAGACCCAAACATTGCCAAATTTATAACCTGTAGTAAATTTGCAGAGTTGTAAAACTGAACGTGTTTTCCCTTCTTTATTTTGTGCACCTTAATTACTGGGGAAGGAGTCTGTTAAAGCTGAGATCATGGGTTAATTAATTGTCCTGGACTGTAGAATTTTATGGACAACCAGAACAAAAGTAATGGTTGTGTAGGTGCAATTGACTAAACATGGCTTGTAAATGTTACAGAAATTCCCATAATTAGTCCCATTGCAGCTATTTAGCTTGGGAATTTTACAGCAGACATAAATTACAAAGGTGAAAAGTGAGAAAAAATTTTGAGTTGACATAGTGGCATTTGCAAAAGCTGTAATTTGAGAAAATCTGTTATGCATTGTTATTAATGATTTTTTTTGTTTCCACAGTCCCCCTTTTTAAAATTTACTCTTTAATGTTGGTTGTTTCCACTGTAACATAGTGTCTCTCAAGTGTTAGATGCATAAACACAAGTAATACCTTATGAAAATAAGACCGACCACTAGAGTCATTTCTGAAAGTACGTAACTGCCAACCAAAGGATGAAGAGACCTATTTGATCACACTCTTCAAAGTCATTCCTGCATATTTTAATAGATTGAAAAGGAAAGTTACGGCTTCTATTTAAATAGTGTTCCCTGTCATTGGATCTTGATACATTTTGACCTACCTGTTAAAATGCAAGTTATAAATAGCTCCTCTTTCAAAGGTGTTCATTATACCCCATTGGCTCCTGTTATAGAAAATGCAAATGTAATTTGAAAAGTGCCCGGTTCTGAGTGTGAGCAATTATTTGGTGTGCTCTCCGTACCTGGTTCATTGTCAGCACCCAGCCACTGGGTTGAAAAGCAGGTTCGCCTTTGAAATGGAGATCACCTGGGCTCCTGGCTGGCTGGCTCCGTGAGTAATGAGAGACTCTTTTGCTTTTCCAGGGAAGCAAGCAGCTGTTGAACAACTATCCTGTCTACATAACGAGCAAACAGTGGGACGAGGCTGTAAATTCTTCAAAGAAAGACGGGAGGCGGCTCCTTCGATACCTCATCCGATTTGTTTTCACGACCGATGAGCTTAAGTACTCATGCGGCCTTGGGAAAAGGAAAAGGTCAGTGCAGTCAGGAGAGACAGGTCCTGAAAGACGCCCTCTGGATCCAGTTAAAGTAACATGCCTCCGAGGTACTGCATCCTTCCGCTCAGTGTCGCCATCTGTGATCTCATTTCACCGCATTGGCTGTGGCTCCCGTGCAAGTGTTCAGCCTTTACTGTTTTTTGGGGGGTTTTTTCCCCCACTGAGACCGTGTAGGCTTCGTGTGGCCCATCTACTTGGTATTGAGAAGTTCTTTCTAAAAATTCTCGTGTGCTTGTAGCCTTGGTGTTCTCACTGAATGGCACGTAAGCATCGCATAGCACCTCATGTTTCACGCTCTAAATCAGACTTTATACGCAGCCAGCGAAGGCCACCTCCAGCAGAATGGAGTGCTGGGAAACGAACCGAGGAAGGGAGACACGGGACTTTTATTGCACGTTAGGGAAAGAATATAGCCCATTTTCTCTTCCAGCCTGTGGCCCACCCTCTCCCCCATCCTGTCTAGCTTCCTTCTCAAGAATAGTTGCCCCCAACTCCTCGAATTTCTTTAGAATTCATTTTCCTTAGTGCCTAAAATATTGCCCAGTCAAACTTTATTAGTTTCAAAAAAAACTTCCTGTATTAAAAATACTGCTTAGGTTTTATCAGTATTAACAGCTGATTACTGTGCATCAGACCCACACTTAGTGGCCAGGCCAGAGGGTGAGGAGGAAGAATCAGCAGATACACAGCTCATTCAGCAGGTTCACAGCGAACAGACACAGCTAGGAACATTACACAGCCAACAGAGACATCGTTTGCATCCGGAGACATTCATACCAGAAAGCTCAGCTGTTACCTGTGGAGTTCAATAGTGATTTCACTGGTTGTAGAGATTTGATAGTGATTTACTCTGGACTTGGATCAGAACGTTCTCTGGCGAGGAAGTCGCAGGGAAATCAGTGACCACTGGTCAGGCCTCGGCTATCACACAGGACAGTCTCACACTCCCTCCCGGGATGCCCACTGGGATTTGTGAACCGCTAAGATTTCTCACACCCACCCTGAGCTTCTGATTCAGCTGGTCTTGAGCGGGGGGTGGGGAGGCACGTGTTGCTGCACCTCCAGACCACCCCAGGTGATCTGATGCCCATGCTTCAGAAAACCACCCAGAATGAGAACACCCCTTGGAGTAGGCACAGGTGCTCCAGAGCACCCAGCATTGGCCAGTCCGGAAGTTCCACTTGCTCAGAGTGGGTGTGATGGAAATCTTCAGGGTCTTTCTGAGCAAACTAGCCACAGTGTGCCTCCTTTTCCATTGTCATCGGAGGTGATGGAGTTACTCACCAAGAGCACCAGAGGCAGTGGGGGGCCTGGGAGCCCCGCTGAGAGTACTGTCTCTCAGTGTGAACTGCAGAAGTTGCCCTGAGATTGCTGAGGGACTAAGGATAAGGGGCCTCACAATGGTTTCCCTTTCCAGAAATTCTTACTAAATGTTTTACATTTTAACTGGCAAGTTCGTGAAACTGGGAGATTAATATCCACCCCAAAGCACCAGCGCCACTGTCCCCAGCACGCGGCCGGGCCCTCCATGACACTGCTGCGGCCCAGGCTTGCTGCCCAGACTCTGCCTCCTCCAGCTCATGCCTCTCTCGGGGGCGCGACCCACAGGCTCCCCCTGGAGAATACACAGGCAAGAAAGAAGTGGTGACAGCCTGTGTCCAGGGCAGCTGGTTAGAGCATTTCCATGTCTGTCCTAGGCTGAAATCCTGGGGCATTCCTGTGACCTGGATAGGATTTCTTCCCTAAAGGCTTAGGCCTGGTGACTCCCAGGGTGGGTGTCCTTGTTTTGAGCAAGACGACAGTGGCCAAAGGAAGCCTCAGACCTCGGACACTTTGGGGAATAGAATCAAATCCTGAGCCGACTTGCCCCTGAAGGTGCCCTGCAGGAAGAGGACTTGTGAAGACAGAATGAGCTCTACTTGCAGCTCTGAGTAGGCTGTCACAGTGTTAGGGAAGGTCCTGCCACAGCAGTTGATGCTCAGGAGGGGGCGGTGTCCCAGAGCAGCACATGCTCCCAGAGTGTCAGCTTGCAGTGTCCTCATCCATCAGCCTTGATTCCCTCTCGTTGAGTCTTTGAGTCTTCCAGTGCCTCGTGCTCATATGAGAAGGGGTGTGGACAGAGGCAGGGAGATCACTAAAACAGGTGCTGAGTACTTACTGAATGCAGTAGGGACTTGAGGAGGTCAGAAGGGGAGCAGAAAACAGTCCTTAGCTTCAGTAGCTAATAGTCTGGCTGGAGGTGGTTGGAGGGCACTTGTGAAGAGCTAAGAACACAGATGAAGTAATAGGAAGTGTAAATCTTTGAGACCTTGAGGTCCCAGAATATCTCCTTTCTGTCTGTCCAGCATTGTAACGATGATTACCTAGGCTGGAGAATTACCCTGCATTGCTCCTGGGCTTGCTCCCCAGGATAAGCCATCAGGTTCATGGCAGTCTGGCAGAGGGAGGAGCTGAAGCACCAGTCCTTTCCCCAGGGAAGGCGACTGGGGCTGGGACTCAGGTCCCAGGCAAGTGAGTCTGGGCTAGTGAGTCTCTCATCTCAGGCATAGAGTCGAAGGGGTGCCAGCAACCTCAGAGGTTCCCTGCTTCTCTAAGCCAGACTCAACCGTGATGGGCACAGTTCCATTCACGAGACTTCTCTGGTCCGGGTCCTTGAAAGCATTTGCTTCTCCCAAGGGTGGGTAGAGCATGCGTTTCACAAAGACATTGCAGACCAATCCAGTCATACAGTCAGAACTGTTGTCTTGTTGTGGGCGGGGGGTCACTGCTGGAGAAAACGGTGTGTAAATAGTAGTCATCCTGAACTCCCAACCAGCTGTGCAAAAAACACAGGCTGACTTAGAACCTTTCTTCAGATGTTCACCTCGTTGACAGCTGTTCCTGTTAAAATAGCCATGTAGGAACGCTGCATGTGCCCTCACCCCTGAGGAGACACAGGAAGGGTTGATGTTTTGTAGGAGTCTTAGCTACTTTTTATATAGTCACTCTTCCAGGTCTGCTCATTGCTTTCTGGTGAAGTTAAATCTTTAGAGGAAATCTCATCTTAAAAACATTTTTCAGTCATACATAGACACCACAAGTACAGGAAAAAAAGTACAGCTATATAGCCTGTAATATAAGATTTCAAGAATGTGCAAACCTTCTGAACTAAAATTTAGGCAGTTCCTCAGTTGTTGAGATTTTAACATTTTCTTACACTTAATCTACAGATCAGTAGCTGGTTGAAGAATACCACGTGAATGATACTTGCTATGCTTCTGGAGATAGTTAACATTCTAAAACTGTGAGGTGGTAACGACAGGGAGGGGTTTTGAAAATAGAACTCAGTAACTGACCAAGCATGGCGTCAACCGTGTCTTGCCGAGTGACCTTTGATTTCAATAGCAAGTGTTTTTTAAAAGGATCCCCCACCCACTAGCGTGATGCTTACTCTTGCACATGAGTAGAAAATAGGTTTGAAATGTTGGGTCTAATAGTGGCATCATCATGGCATTGCATTGGAGTTCTCATGAAGCTTTTCTTACAACGCTTCTGTTAACATTTAAGCCGTCTCTCTTACCATCTTCTGCAAAAACCAGCTGTTTTTCTTTCCTCTCTTTTTTTATTGTCTCGTATATTCCCGCAGAATTCATTAGGATGCACTGCACCTCCAACCCCGACTGGTGGATGCCCTCAGAGGAGCAGATCAACAAGGTGTTCAGCGACGCCGTGGGCCACGCCCGGCAGGGCCGCGCGGTGGGGACGTTCCTGCACAACGGGGGCTCGTTTTACGAAGGGATTGACCCCCAGGCTGCCCAGGATGAGGTCTTCAACAAGAATTCCCAGGATGGGTCTGGGGATTAGTGGACAAAGCTGCTCCACGGTAGCCGCTGCTCCTCTCACGAGTTCTCATTGCGAACGTCCTATGCCCATCACCTTAGAGTCCAAAGCACGGCATTCTGTCACGCGCCCTAAATCTGAACTCTCTTAACCCAGTGACACACTTCCCAAATAGAAATCCACTTTAGGGTCATTCGGGAAGTCTGTGGAGCCTACCACAGATTTTCAGAATATTACAGAAAAGAAAAAGCTACAATTGATTTTGCAAGGTTACTACTGGCTAGATGGTGAGGGTGGAAAACAAAAAAATAGGCAGACTCCGAGTCTCCTGTCTGAAATCGAGTAAACTCTGCTTCCTGAGCAGAGCCGGTCCCGTGGGAACCACTTACAGGGACAAGGGGCAGGCATGCCCTTACTTTCACTGTACTAATCGTGATGTTTTCCAAAGACTTGAAGTCATACTTCTCAGTAGAGACATAGGACAGGTGGGATCATATGCTGTGTCTATGCTGACAGAGCCTGTTGTTAACTAGAAACGAGAGAACAGAGACCACCTCTAGACAGTGATTAATGGGAAGTCAGCTGTTATTTCTCAGTTATTTTTACCAAAAAAGTCCTACCGCGTCAATCAGGAAGACATTGTGTAATCTCGGGAGTTTACAAGCAGTAATAGTCCTCATTATGTCAGTCAAGAAACATCCAAAGATCCAAAACCATCATTCAGTGCTTGATTTTGTAGGCTCATAGACCACAGTTCCCATAACCTTAAATCTGGCTTTACTGACACAGTGCCAAAGTGATGGGTTAAACAAAAGACTCTCAATCAATTAGTTGTTTGGTGCACTGAAGGCCAAACAAGTGGTGTGACTTGTGGTGGTCACCGAATTGACCAGACGTTGTGGAATTGTATACACACGGCTTCAGGACCATTCTGACAACTATGCAATGGGCTTGTCTGTAATTTCTCTGAAATCTGAGGGTCTGTCTGTGCTCCGCTGGTCTTTAGCATTTGCATAAAGCTTCTGTTTCTTGTTGTCACTGATGAAAATGTTTCATCCCACTGTGTGCCTGCTTCCCCTAATCGTCCCCTGAGCTGCAAGCGCTGGTTAAGTCACCATCCACTTTCCCGGGTTTCATTTGTTGAGTTCCATCTGTGAAATCAGTCGAGTCTTCGGAACCACTTCTTATCCACAAATGCTACGGAGATGCTAGACTGCAGTTCTGAGGGCTTCAGGTTTAGATGTCAGGAGAGACTGTTACCAGACTAGTCCAGGTTGCTGCGCCCTTTGTAAGCAAAGGGCTAAATTGGCAGCATTTACTGAAGGTTATTAATGTCATCTACAGACATGAAGGATTTTGAAAATTGACTGGAAATTCATTTCAAGTTTATGAGCATCCATTTATATATGTTCTTTTTTGCCATCTTTTTCTAAAGTAAATAAATTATCCTTTACGTTCAATTAGCACAAACCACAGGCACAGGCCTAGTTGACCATTTATAGCAATGGTCACTTGTCAGATCTGTTAAATGGTGTGGGGAGAACTAATAGTCTGGTGTTATTTTGGACCAATTGGCTAAAATTTTGAGGCTTGTTTTTTTTTTTCTTTAAGAAATACAAGGGCAAATGTGATATTGCTTATGGGAACTGTAAGACTTCTTGAAGAGATTTAGAAATCTAGGAAATTGATACATTGTAAGATTTTTTTGGTGGCATGAAATCTTGGCCAGAAGAAAAATACCACCATAATCCCATCTGTCTATTCATTTTACTTTTTCTTTCTTTTTTTCTTTTTTTTTTTTGCATTGGGCTTTAATTATCTACACTGCTGAGGACCTGTCTTTTTTGTGTAGCAGCAATATTTGACCACTGCTTTTAAGAACCAAAAAGAAAAAACCTTTAAGCTCTTAACGGTTTCCCTGTAAACTTGAGCATTGCACACATCTTCAGATCTAAGCACATCTTGGTCCGTGTCCATCTGTGTTGCGCTGGTCTTCGCCGAGGGCAGCTGACCCTTCAGTGATGTGCATTGGAGGGCGTACGTAGGCTGGGAGCCTGTGGAGGGAGCCTAGAGGCCGTGAGTAGTTTCTAAAGTCACGTTTCTCACCGTCTCTGTGAAGCTGCGCTGTTCAGGAAACTTACGGTTAACCCTAGTGCTATGTGCTTTTGAGATACCATCCCTTTTCACTTGGAAATGTTTCATCCAGCTCTTGAACCTGCTATCACTGGCGTGTTCCTCATTTCCACCGTGGCGTTCAGGCTGTTGCGTGTTCTGAGGCCTCACTAGGAATGCAGAGGATAAGATTAGAGCATGAAATTGCTGTCGTCTCCTTTGGTCAGGAATTGAAACATACATGTAGCTACTTGACAGCTGTAGAGCAAGAGGGTGATTTTATATTCTGGGTGTTTCTTAGCCCTTCCTAAGTCATAAAAACATTGACCTAAGAGATTTCTGCATTAGGATTATAGGGAAATAGAAATTATTATAATATATTTGGTTACTACTCCAATGTCAAATGTCAGTAGAATGGTTTCTTCAGTCCAGTAACTATTCCTGTATTATCAGATGTTCTTCCCAAAATCTGGGTGATCCTCCAAACTTGGGAATCTACAGCTTCATGATTTTTATAATTTTTTCTGCCACCTGTAATAGCTTTTCCTCCCTTCTGTTTCTGTAAGAATACGGTTGGAGCACCAAATGAGATGAGATGTGCACTGTTTCCAGAAAAGCAAACATAACGTTGCCTTCGTTTGAATTCCACCATGTATCGTGTCCTCTAGAGCCGAACCCTGGTGCCCACTGACTACCTCCTTCGTTTTTTCTTAGATTTTAATGATTTGAAAAATCTCATCCTTAGGTAACTTCATTTTTAGAAAAGATTTAGATGTATAACTTTCTCATTCAATGTTGTGTCATCTCACAGTACCGAGCTGTGTGATTTTTGACAGCTCATACACAGATTTTTAGAAATGTAATGGAAAATGATTTTTGCACATATGGTGCAAGTCTGGCTGATGTCTGTTTAATGTGGCAACACTTCCTCAGAACGGCGAAGCAAAACATGTCAGGGAAGGCTCAAGTCAGAACTCCAGTGCGAATGTGTCTAAACAGCGTGTGTGTCGTTGTGATATATTTTTGTAAACACGGCGATGGCTTCTTTCAGTGGTGTGAGCGCTGGATAAAAATAAACACTTCACTCGGAGTAACGAGGGAAGAGTCACCCAGCTGAGGGCCCTCTGCAACATCACCTGCACTGTCAGCCAGTGGCCTCCGTCCTTCTACTTGTGGTCTTCAGAGGAGAGGGAACAACTGGTACCAGACCACATGGAATACAAAGACAATAACCCTTCAGCACCTGCCTCCTATTGTGTAAAATTCAAAACTGTAACTGATAACGTTTACACATGAGACCCCACTTATGTTCAGTTGTAAGAAATACTGAGTGGACTGGACCTTGCTCCTCTGATGACTAGCTTGATCAGCTTGGCTACTGAAAGCACTAAATTACCAACATTTGTGGTAAAAGTGACCAGATTCATTTTCCTTGTGACCATGCATAGCTGGCTAATACAAGGACTAGGTTTTCATTGAATCACAATTCCCCAAATCGCCATGAAAATACATCTGCTAATGAAACATTCAAAAACCTGTTCATTCTCAGAATAACTGCACCAAGACAAGCGGCCACGCGGGTCCTGACCGTGCTGGGAAACTCTTTCCTCCCATCCGAAACCACTGCCAACAACAGTAGTGATGATAACTACTTTCCACTGAGTTCTGTGCTGGGTACTTGCTAACACTCTACAACCACCCTCTGAGGCTGTCACTGCTGATCATCCCCATTTCATTGAATCAGACGCTGCCCAAGGTACTGGCTAATGAAACGATGGACTTGGGCTCAGGAAGCTTAATGACTAGTTCCGTTTTCCCCACAGTCGAAGTGGAGTTCTTAAAAGCCCATTCATACATTGGAAGAGGTTTTTTTACTTATGCCATTGAAAAGTTGATATCTGTGGTATTAAAAACTAGTTTTAAAGTATGTTGACACTTAAGTAGCAGATAAACCACATATCCTCGGGGAACTGCTGAGGTTTCTGCCGTAGGCTTCACTTACGGGAGATCCATTGATGAAGAGTAAAAAGTCTTGTAGTGAGTACGTTAAAACCAGGTATTCATTCAGATTTATTTTGCAGGTACCCAGTATAAAAGTGCAGGGATATAAAAGCAAAAATTTCAACTGAGTGAAGTAATATTTTGGGGAATTTCTGGATGTTAGAAATAACATCAATTAGCCAGTGTCCCATGCTCTTTTCGGATGTGCTGTAGCCTAGAATTGAGGCATCTGGTTTGGAAGAGGGGGTTTTAATTTTTGGTGTCACTGTGAAAACTTGTGAAGAATTTGTAGGAAAATACAGTGATCTGTTGATTCTTTCCTGTAGTCGTGGCTTTAACATCTCCGGCTGTGTTTAAGTTCAAGAGCATGCCAAGGCCATGAGGGCCTAGCTTGTGTTTCTTTGGAACAGGGCGCGCCAAAACCGAGAGATGGGTCCTGAAACTCTCCAGGTCACTGGCCCGCCTGACCCTGCCCACTTTAAGCATTGCCTTTCTGCCTCTCCTCTGGAACTTCATGTAGCAGCCTGACCCTGGGGCCAACTTGCCTTTACTCTATTTTCTATACTGAACATTCATGGGGAATGTATTTTTATTTTTTTTATTCATAGAGAAAATGAATAATTTTCTCTATGAATAATTTCTATTTGATTGTACTGTGTAGAGTTGATACCCACTAGAGATATGTTAATAAGACTATAAATGCATAGTGTAATATAGAATAGCAAAATTTTTTGTGAACAATTTATATAGAAGAGTAAGTTGTTTTTTAAGTGTTAGACACATTTCTTTTAGGAACTTAAAATGTTATAAGAGTTTTTTAAGCATTTAATATTTTTAATTATAAGAAACATTTGTTACTAGAGCTGATTGTTTCAGGTGTTCCAATTGGAGTATTGATTTATTACCTCATATACCTCTAGAATGGTGCGTGTCTGTCAGAGATAAAGCTGCACAATAAATGTCAAGTCTTCTGTTTCGTGCTTTCACTGGCTTTGTTGCATCTTCCTCCAATTCTTTGAAGACACTTTTCTGGGGGGGTTTTTGTTTGTTTTTTGGAAAAGAAAACATTTTTCTCCTTGTCTCTGAATGCCAAGAAAATGGTATATGCTTAATACCCAGTTAAAAGCCACTCATGTGTCAGGGACCTGGCCAGAAGTCATCCAAAAAATTCACTTGATCTAGTGGATGAAAGGGACCACCAGCGATGACCCAGGAGCGGCATGAAATCCAAGATTCCCACCCCGAGTTTGGTGCAGTCCCGCTGTGAACGCGTGCTTCCTGCCCACGGTACCGTGGATCGGGGAGGGGGACCCTACAGCGCCACTCCTGCCCTTTAACGCTGAGTGGATGCTAGTTTACGGCTTCTGGACAGTGGACTGTGCAAGAGCCAAGTAGCTATGGCTCAGGGGGCATGATCGTGGCTTCTCACTTTTCCTTAGTGTATAGAATATAAATCTGACCTACAAACCCTGTAGAACAGCATCAAAGTATCATTTCACAAGTCAGACTTCAGTGAAAACTAAAACGAAACATTTCATTTGAGGGAAAATGAAGACATTTTATTTTTGCACTGGAAGATGTAGTGTTTTAACTGGGGGTTTTGAATGAGAGCAAGGAGGAATTTAGTCTGAATAATCTGGGTTCAAATTGGGATCTCATGTTTTATTTTAAAACAGTAAAAGGATTAAGTGGCTTGGGTTTTTCAGTGTTTTGCAGCAGGACACTCAAGGTAAAGCTACAGTCCAAAAAGTATCAGGGCCCTGGCTGGTGTGGCTCACTTGGTTGGAGTGTCCCATAAACCGAAAGGTCGCTGGTGCGATTCCTGGTCAGGGCACATGCCTAGGGCTTAGGTCCCCAATCGGGGCACGTGTGAGAGGCAACCAATAGATGTTTCTCTCCCTCCCTTCCCTTCTCTAAAATCCTCAGGTGAGGGTTTTAAAGAAAAAGGTGTTAGGAACAAGCTCCACAAGGTTGCAGGGTACAAGAGCAATATACAAAAATCAGTTGTATTTCTGTACACTAGCAAATCTGAAAATAAGAAAATAATTTCATTTTCGGTAACATCAGAAAGAATTAAATACTGAGGAATAAGTATTTCACAGTGTTCAGATCTGGCACTTGGACACTGAAAACTGGAACATATCATTAGAAGAAATTTTACAATACCTAAAAATAATGGCAAGACACCCCATGATAATGGAGTGGAAGAAATAATATTGTCAAAATGGTGATACTCCCCAAATTGATCGACAGGTGTATTGCCATTCCTATGCAAATCTCAGCTGGCTTCTCTATAGAAATTGGCAGGCTCATCCTAAAATTCACATGAAAGTGCAAGGGACCCAGATGGCCAACAAAAATAAACCCTTATATTTGCAGTGAATGGATTTTTAACAAGGGCACCCAGACAACTCGATGGGGAAAGAATAGTCTTTTTTAACAAACGCTGCTGAGACAACAGGAAAGCCACATCCAAAAGAATGAACTTGGTCCCCTACCCCATACCATGCACAAAAATAACTCAAAATAGATTATAGACCTAAACGAAAGAGCTGGAATAATAAAACTGGTTAAAAAAAAAGACCATCTTGATGATCTTGGATGAGGCAATGGTTTATTCAGTATGACACCCAAAAGCACAGATGACAAAACAATAGGTAAGTTAGACATCATCTAAATGACAAACTTTCATGCTTCAAAGAACACCACAAAAATATAACCTGCAGAAGGAGAGAAAATATTTGTAGGTCATGTATCTGATGAGAGACCTGAAGCCAGCATATAGACATCTTTTACAACTAGCCAATTAAAGGTTGGCAAGTAATCTGAATATACATTTTTCAAGGAAGATAATACAAATGGCCAATGAGCACATGAAAAGATGCTCGACATCATTAGCCATCAGGGGAATGCAAATCAAACTGCAGTGAAGGACCACTTCATCAGGATGGCTGAGATGAAAAAGACACGAGCAAATGCTGGCTGTGACGTGGAGAGACTGGAACGTGCATACATTGCTGGTGGGAATGCAGACTAGTACCGTCACTTTGAAAAACAGTTTGGCAGTTCCTTAAAATATGAAATACAGTGTTACCATGTGACCCAGCAATTCCACTCGTAAGTATAGAACCAAGAGAACTGAAAACATGTCTACAGAAAAGCATACACAAATGTGGCCCTGGCCGGGTTGCTCCACTGGTTAAAGAGCTGTCCTCTATCTGTCAAGGTTGAAGGTCCCATCCCCCATCAGGACACACACGAGAATCGATCAATGAATGTGTAGAAAACATGGAACAACAAACCTCTCTCCCGCCCCTCTAAAAATCAATACATTTTAAAAAGTGTCCATTAGTTGATGAATGATTAAACAAAGTGTATATCCACACAAGAACATTTTATCTAGTTATAAAAAAGGATTGAAATACTGATACACACTACATGGATGAGCCATGAAAACATTATGCTAACTGAAAGCAACCAGACAAAAAAGGCCACCACATATTTCATGGTCCCATTTATATAAAGTATCGAGAATGGTCAAAAATAGGCCAGTTTTGGAGAATGCTGCTCAGTACACAGTTTACATAATTGAGGAACCAAATGTATTACAGTGTAATCCCCTTACAGTTGATTTCCCATTTCTGCAATATATTTACTGAGAGCCTGATATGCCTGGCACTGTATAAGGTACCATGTCCCAAGAACCAAAGTAATATAGACAATAGCTTGGTACCTATTTGAAGAAAAATAACAAAGACCTATTATAAATTATAAGAAAATCCCAGCTTCCACTGAGGAACTTGTCACCCCAAATAAAGTTGTGAGATTCAAAAAGCTGTATCAGGCATAAAATGAGAGAAGGAAAGCACCACTGAGCCTGTCTCTGTCACACCAAGGCACTCGAACTTGACCAAGTCAGCCAACTCGCATGCCAGTTCAGGGAACGCATTATTCATGCATGATTTTGTGTACTCACAAATACTGGTTCGGTCTTTTTTCCCCCCTCTTTTCCTCTTCTCCCTCTCCACTTAGCGGAGGCTCAGACCTCACAGAGACATTGTCAGTGGTACACAGCTGGTGTTGCAGCCATTCTGTCAGGAGCACAGTTGACACAAAGATGTGGGCCGGGTGGACTGAAACTACAAGCGACAGGGTGCTGTCAGCCTGAAGGGGTGAGGTGAGTGACTGGCTGGTGGCTCTGCAATTAGGGAGGAAATGTGATCTCTGTGCGAAGACAACAGACTCTGCGGGAGTCTGCAGGGAGGGAGCCAGGGGAATTGACACCCTGACCCCGTCCCCCTCCTCCCTGCTCTCTCCTCTGATGCCCCACTCCAGCTGAGAGCCACCGGAAACCAGAGGGCAGGGGAACCCATTGATGCCCCTGCAGGTCAGCCCCCTAGGGCATGAGCAAGGTGCAGAAGGGATAAAGGGAAGCTATTAGACACAATTGGTAATGGAGATGAGTCAGGTAGTTCAAAGGTCTCTTTGGTTCCACCTCATTGAAATCTAGAGAGTTGACTTCTTTATATAAATGACTTCTTAATTCTTAATTTGAAGAGTTAACACATTAAGTCTGTAGGTAAGTGCTTTATTATCATTATTGCCTACAATCTTACTATGTAAATTATAATATTATCCCCACTCCAAAGGTGAGTAAACTGATGCTTAGAGACATGTTCCCAAAGTCACAGAGCTGGTGGTGGTGCAGCCAAGACGCCAATCCGGGTGGGCCAACAACTCCAAGTGAGAAGCCCGTGTTTTAACTCCAGTACAACTGATCTTCTAAGGTAGCATCTTGAAGACTTTCAAGATTGAGAAAAACATTGCAACAATGAGGCTCATAAAACAGTAACTACCGCCCTGGCTGGTGTAGCTCCGTGGATTGAGCACTGGCCTGCGAATGAAAGGTTCGGCAGTTCGATTCTCAGTCAGGGCACATCCTGGGTTGCAGGCCAGGTCCCCAGTAGGGGATGCGTGAGAGGCAACCACACATTGATGTTTCTCTCCCTCTCTTTCACCCTCCCCAAAATAATAAAACAATAACTACTTAATAAGAGTATCCACTGTATATATAATTCATCTCCCAATTTGGCCTAATTGCTGCTCAAATTCTGGAAAAAATTCCTAGATCTGAACACTGGAGCAACCCTGGGTCTGGGTCCCCAGTGAGTCTTGGTTCTGACTCTGTCCCAACGCCCTCTGCCAACAGTTCTCATGGGTCCTGATTTGAAGAAATGTGCTTGCTTCTGAATGAATGTGGGCCCAGGCCAGGTATCATCATCCTGATATACCAAGGCCGCAGGTTCTATCCTCGGTCAGGGCGTGTACAAGAAGCAACCAATGGATGCATAAATAAGTGGAAAAACAAATTCATGTTTTCTCTCTCTTTTTCAAATATCAATAGTTTTTTAAAAAATTAAAAATAATAAAGTAGGATAAAATAGAATACATTGGTCATTGTACTTATCAATTGTCAAATTTTAATAAATTTGGTTCAATTATTTTTTAAAGATTTTATTTATTTTTAGAGAGAGGGGAAGGGAGGGAGAAAAAGAAAGGGGGAGAAACATCAATGCGTAGTTGCTTCTCACGTGCCCCCTACTGGGGACCTGGCCTGCAACCCAGGCATGTGCCCTGATTGGGAATTGAACTGGCAACCCTCTGGTTCACAGGCTGGTGCTCAATCCACTGAGCCACATCAGCCAGGGCTATAAACATTTCTTTAATGAAGTATGTAATCCTGGTGAGAAGTATAAAGGAAGCCATTCCTTTGAAGTGTCACTAATAATTGGGAAGTTATGTATAGAAAGAATGTGCAAATCTTCTAATTCAGCAGGCAGTTACCATCACTTATGGAAAAGTAAGGCCCAAAACATTCTAGTAACTTGCTCAACTTTACACAGCTATTTATTATTGGTGCCCTAATGAATATCAAAATAATTCAGTCCCCTAAAGCCATGAGGTTTGCACAACCACTTGTCCACATTTCTTATTGTTGTCTCCCTTTTTTCCTTGGTTGTCAGGAAACTCAATGTTAAGTTCTATCTCAATTAATGCTTCTATGTGCCCTCACTTTCTGTTCTTGTCCTTGCATTTATCTTGGAAAGTTTCTTATAACAGTGCTTTATTATTATAAGCTGTCTTATTTCTACCCTGTAGCAGGTGATGTATATTAAAATGCTTTCTGGAACATAAACGGTGTTCAAAAGGTAGCCTGATAAAGGTGGGATCATATGGTATTTGTCTTTCACCGCCTGGCTTATTTCACTTAGCATAATGCTTTCCAGTTGCATCCATGCTATTGCAAAGGGTAGGAGCTCCTTCTTTCTTTCTGCTGCATAGAATTCCATTGTGTAAATGTACCATTATGGGCATCTAGGTTGTTTCCAACACTTGGCTATTGTAAATTGTGCTGCTATGAACATTGGGGTGCATAGGTTCTTTTGGATTGATGTTTCAGGGTTCTTAGGATGGAATCCTAGCAGTGGAACTGCTAGGTCAAAAGGCAGATCCATGCCCTGGCTGGCATAGCTCAGTGGATTGAGCATGGGCTGCGAACCAAAGTGTCGCAGGTTCAATTCCCAGCCAGGATACATGCCTGGGTTGCAGGCCATAACCCCCAGCAACCACACATTGATGTTTCTCTCTCTCTTTCTATCTCCCTCCCTTCCCTCCCTAAGAATAAATAAATAAAATCTTTTAAAAAAAAGGGCAGATCCATTTTTAGTTTTCTGAGGAACCTAAACAAAACAAACAAGCAAAATATAACCAAAGACACTGAAATAGGGAACGGACTGACAGTGTTCAGAGGGGAGAGGAGAGGGAATTTCAGGGGAATTTCAGGGGAAAAGGGGAAGGGTTTACAGGAACAAATATAAAGGACACATGGATAAAAACTAGAGGCAGGTGGAAATGGGAGGGAGGAGGGGAGGGCTGGGTGGGTGGGTGGGTTTAATTAATTAATTAAAAAGGTAGCCTGAGAAAGAAGATACCTCCTCCACCCCTCTCTGCCACCTGCTCCCCCCTTCTCCACACCCACAAAAACATTTCAAGCTCTGTGTTCCAACTGACACATCTGGAGTCTGTCTTCACAACCCTGCTGTCACTTCCCCTCCAGGGTTCTGTCCCTTCTTCATCTACAAAGAGGATAAAAATCTGATGGGTAAGGAAAAGTGAGGTTCTTGCCCAGAGGCAAGTACGTGAGATGACAGGGCACCTGGTCCCTCCCTGTCTGAGGGGGAGCCATTGGGCAGAGCAACTCTGAACACGCATCCTTGTCTGACTGAGTTCAAAGGGGATGTAATTTGAGAGAAGTAATTATGGTTTTAAGTTACAGAGGTCTCGATAACTTGTTACTGCAGCATAACTTAGTCTACATTGGTCATTCACTACAAGAGTGAATCTAACTCTTTTGGGTCAAGACCACTTATGGGCCACGAACCTTATAAAAACTAGGGACTCTCTCCCTAGATGAACATGCACTCAGAATTGCCCAGGAAATGCCAAGGGCTTCTTGAATTTAGGGGTAAAGTCTATCCATGGTCCCATATTAAGAACTCCTAATCTGGAAACTTATTCTGTGCTCTGAATCAGTTTTTCCCTGATGGTTTATTTCACACTTTGTTCCTTCTTATAGCATTGTTGGCTCCACAGAAAGGCTTTGGAATAAAATACACTGCTCTAAAATGTTAAAATGAATTGCTTCAATTATTAATCTAGAAAGAGGGTATCAGAAAGACAAACAGATAAGCCTGTTCCAAAAATGAAAATTTCACTATTAAAAAGGCACTTTGCTACAGTCATTGAAAGGAGGCAGCTTTGCTCCCCCAAATACCCTCAACATTAATGCATATACTGCTCACAATTAGGCCAAGCCTTAATCCGGTGGACCCTTTAATATGAAAAACTTTATGGTGTACTAAAATAGTATGTATAAGGAAACATGTGAAAGGACAACTATTCCATGCTAGAACAACCCTCCCCACTCTGTTAGCCCAACAAGCCTGCCCACGTATTTCGCCGGCAGCACACCCTGCAGACCCAGCACCCACATCGCTCCCCGTGTGTTTCTACTCCCCCTCCCCGCCCCTCTGCTCTCATCAAAAAGGCACATGAAACTGAGTGCCTTTCTTCTGTGCAATGAGATCTGTTCTGTGAGCAGATGTTTCAATTGCCCAGGTACTACGTGCCTTGCCATGAAAATACTTGGGAGAATATTTAAAATCTGGCCACTTAAATTTTACCTAGCACAGAGCCAGGCCCGTTGTACAGAGTGCCAAAATATTTTTAACACATTAGTGCACTGTGCTCATGTGGGCGTGTATACATGCTGACTGACACAGCAACACCCTAAAGGCCTGAAGAGGTTTGTGGGAAAGGACGTGGGCTGTCCCCGGGGGGGGGGGGGGGGTCAGCAAGACAAAGCCACAGGGCAGTGCCTCTGGTTGCTCCCACCGTCTCCTCCCACTCCCTGTGAGGAAAAGGGAAGCCAGGTGGGAAAACACTCCAGAATAACTGGTAGCTTCATTGTAGTTTGAAAAGTGAGAATTTTAGTTATATAGGCATGCAGAAATTTAAATATTGATCATATGCACAACTAATGAAGACATAGGTTTAGTTCTTCGAATCATTCTCCATTTGCAAGTAGCGGGAATGGGTGCACACATGGTACTACAATACCCTGGCAGTACGTGGAGTGTGCAGAACTGAGTGGGAATCCCAGCCCATCATACTGGGTGGGTCACGTTGGGCCAGTTATTTAAAGCTTTCTGAGTCTCAGTTTTCTCATCTGTAAAATGATATTTACCTCTTATATGCTTATAATACATCTATTTACCTCTTATTTACCTCTTCAATGCTTATAATACAAATTATTATAAGCATTGAAGCTGACACCTTGCTTTTTTTTTATTTTTCTCATGTTTTCTCTGTTCCTTCTTTACTAACTACTTTGGGTCAGCTGAGTATTTACTGATTCCATTGAATCTCCACCGTTGGCTTGTTAGCCCTCGGCATGCATGCGTGTGTGTGTTTCAGAAGGTGCTCTGCCTTACAATGCAACGACACCCTGCGACACACCCTGGTCTGCCTGGAGATGACGTCCGGCCGCTCCGTGACCGGTGTGAGGGCCTACAAGGTACCTCCATCTCTCCCTTCCTATCCTTCGTGCTCTCGCTGTCATGTATTTTAGTTCTACATTTTATGGGTTTTTAATTCAATTCCGTTTTGGTCAAAGAACGTATTTGGTATGATTTAAATGTTTTAAACTCTAATGGCCCATGTTTTATGGCCAACCATATGGCCTTTATTGGTAAATATTCTGAGTGCCCTTCAAAAGAACGTGCCTTTCTGTTTGGGGGTGGGATGTACTGTCTGTGCAAATAGGTTGCTATGCTGTTCACATCTTCTGTGTTCTTACTGATTTTTCAGC
This sequence comes from Phyllostomus hastatus, assembly GCF_019186645.2. Lineage (NCBI taxonomy): Eukaryota > Metazoa > Chordata > Mammalia > Chiroptera > Phyllostomidae > Phyllostomus > Phyllostomus hastatus. Next base: position 25,824,421 of record NW_025333709.1, on the reverse strand, counting down.
CAATGTCTATTGATTACTGTTTCATAGATTTATGTGTTTCTCCTTCCAGTTCTGTCAGTTTTTGCTTCATGTATTTTGAAGCTCTGTTTTTAGATACGTAAATACTTAGTATTGTTTTCACCTCTTGAAGAATTAGCTCCTTCACCATTAAGCAGTGGACTTCTTCATCCTTGGTAATACTTTTTATTCTAAAATTTACTTTGATATTAATATATCGATTCCAGCTTTCCTTTGAGTTAGTATGGTATAGCTCCCTCCATCCTATGATGCTTGACCTATGCGAATCTTGATAATCACAGGAGATTTCTTATAGGCATCCTGTAAGTTGGTTCTTGCTTTTTTATCTATTCTGACAGTCTCTTCCATGTAATTGCAGTATTTAGACCATTTTACACTCACTTTGATTAATATAGTTTATTTTCAATCTACCATATTGCTATGGGTTTTCTAGTTGTCCTGTGTGTCATTTCCTTTTTACTCTTTTTTGGACCCATCTGGGGTTTTATATTTTTATGATTCCATTTTATGTCTTTTGTAGGCTTATTAGTTTTAGTAGTTCTTTTTTTTCTTTTTCTTGTGGTTGCTTTATGGCTTAGAGTATATATCTAATTCATCACAATCTGCCTGAAGAAATATCATACCCCTGCAGATACAAGAACCTCGTAACAGTTCACCATGTCTTGTCTGCTGGTATTTGGACTATTGTAGTCACACGTTTCGGTTCCACATTTAATATATACCCCATATACACTATATGATTATTTGCTTTAAACAGACAACCACCCATTAATATTAAAAACAAGAAAACATTTTTATATTTAATCACTTCCCTCAGCACTTTCCCTTCTCTGCGCCGGTCCCGATCCCATCTGTTTCATTGCCCTCCTGCCTGAACGACTTGCTTTGACACCTCGCGCAGTAGTGGCCTCCTGGTGACCGATTCCTCCAGCTCAGTATGTCTGAAAAATTCTTTATTTCGCCTTCATTTTTGTAAGACATTTTCACTGAACATGAAGTTCTAGGTTGAGCGTTTTCCTCCTTCAGCACATTAAAAATGCCGGTCCGCTTTCTTCTGGCTCACAGTGCTGATGTTCAGTTTCCTGTATTTCTTATCTAAGTATCTCTGTAACTGTGTTTTTCCCCGCTCTGGCTGCTTCAAGATTCTTTATCACTACTTTTTTCAAATCTGACTGTGATAGGCCTTGGTGTGGTGTTCCTTATATTTATTCTGTTCGGGTTTGTTGAACTTCTTGGATCTGTGGGTTTATCTTTTCATTCATATTTAGAAAAAGTTTCAGTCCTTTCTTCAAATATATTTTCTATCCTCACTTCTTTTTTAAAAAAGATTTTATTTATTTATTTTTAGAGAGGGGAAGGGAAGAAGAAAGGGAGAGAAACATCGATTGGTTGCCTCTTGCACACCCCCTGACTGGGGATCTCACCTGCCACCCAGGCATGTGCCCTGACCAGGAACCAGTGACCTTTCAGTTTGCCGGCGGACGCCCAACCAGCTGAGCACACTGGTTGGGGCTCTGTCCTCACTTCTTCCTCTTCCCCCACCGGTACTCCAATTATGTGTTTTGGAAAAGAGAATAATGACTCCTCAAAGATCTCCACATCCTAACCCCTGGAATCTACAAATAGATTACATGGCAAAGGGGACCTTAATACAGGGAGATTCTCCTGGATTATCTGGGTGTTCCAGTGTAATCACAAGGGGACTTAAACATGAAAGAAGCATGAGAGAAAGTCAGAGTGATGCGATGTGAGGACCTGACTCTCGGTGCTGGCTTTGAGGGTGGGTGGAAGTGGCCACGAGCCAAGAATGCAGATGCCCTCTGGAAGCTGGAGGAGGATCCTTCCCTGGAGCCTCAGGAAGGAAACACAACCCTGACACAACTGTGTCACAACTCACAATCTTCAAAACTGTAAGGTAATACATTTGTGTTGTTTTGAGCCATAAATTTGTCGTAATTTATTATTGCAGCCACAGCAAATGGACACTCACATATGTTAGACTGCCTGATGTCGTCTCGCAGGTCACACGGGGGCTCTCTGTTTCCGTCTGTGCATCACTTTGATAGTGTATGTTGCTTCAAATTCACTAATCTCGTCTTTTCCAGTGCCTGATCTGTCACTCCCATTGAATGCACTTTTCTTTTCAAATACGGTATTACTTATTTCTTAAAGTTCCATCTTTTACAAATATATATGCAAATACATATATACACTCATATATATTCACTCACATCTGTCCTCAAAGTGGCTAAGAGAATAGATCTTAAAACTTTGCATCACAAGAAAAAAAAAGTTTAACTATGTATGGTGACAGATATTAACCAGACTTACTGTGGCAATCATTTTGCAGTACATGCAAATATTGATTCATTAAGCTGTACACCTGAAACTATTATAATGTTGTTATGTCCATTATACCTCAACAAAGTAAGTTAAGTAAATAACTTGTAAGAAAATGGAATCGCCTTAACCTGAAAACCCGGCTGAGCTTTGAGGGGCGGTCCTTGGCAGCAACTAGGCTCGCCTTCAGGATGCAGCCAGGCCCTGGGCCTCCGAGAAGTGATGGCGGTGACTAAGCGGCCGCAGGAGGCACGTCTCAGGGCTGGGCGGAAAAGAAGTCCCACGGATTGAACGAGGTGGGAACAGCTGTGACATGTATTTCTTTCCTTTTTGGAGCTCCAAACTTTTTCACATTTAGAATACACTGAGAAATTCTATATCAAATATACACTGCCCATAAAAACTGTAAATTGCTTCGATCTGAGTTTAACAGCCACCTCTCCTTTCATCTCTTACTAAATCATCTTAAGGCTACATCTGGAATTCAATAAGAAAAATTACAATAAAAATGGGTTTTAGAGTTTTCTCAGATTTATTTAATATTTCTACGGAGAATGGATAAATCACAATTCTGACTCCAGGAAGAAACAATACCTTGAAGCTACACTTATGAGGAAACAAGTGAAATATACCACAAGAGACACTATATATTCCATTTCAAAACAGGCATGAGACTCTGATCCATTATGATTCTCCAGATCCAGCAGAAATGCAGCAAAATGGAACTCACTCAATATTGAAGGCTATGGACAATCTGTATGAACACTCGGGGAAAATGTACTTAGGAATGAAAATGCTCACTGAAATTCCTGTTAGAATAAGATTGTGTTAGCCTGATTAGACATGGATACCAATCGAAAATCAATAGCCATACTGTTGCACCCATCGTCCCTCTTGCCTAGTACACACTCTACCCATCTCTCTGTGCCTGGCTTCAAAGGGCACTCCCAGGAGGGGTCTTCCTACCCACACTGCCTAGGTAGTTACGTGGTAATAAGAGTCTAGTGACGCAGGGTACTCAAAAGAATATTTATTGAGTGAATGTAATAATGAAAGTCTCAGTGTTTAAAATTTCTTTTTCAGTCTTCTCTGACACACATACTGTTTTTCCAGTGACCCACAGGGAGATCTGAGAGTGTTTCAGATTGAATAAACAGAGTTGGGCACACCACCACCATGGTGAGTTCCAAGAGCGCATGCCCCTATTACTAGGGGTGGGAATTCCTGCGGCAGACTTTTGAAGTCTAATGATGATAACCCAAGCTGAAAAATATAACTTTAATTCAAGGAGTTTTACACCTTACTTTTATGACACTGTAATGTTTCCAGTGAGTTCAAGAAGATGAAAAAAATGGTTCCTTTTTCATTACCTTTTTATTACAAAAGACAAGCTCATTGTAGGAAATATGTAAATAATAAGGGAGAAAATAAAAATTACCCATTTTTGAGCATTGTTGATATTTAGTGTATTTCCTTTCAGTCCTTTTTCTATGTACACAAAATTGAAATTATTTTGAATATAGTCATGCATCCTGTTCTTATTTTTCCCCAAAGAGTCTTAGCATTTTCTAAAATTAACAAAACTAATGGTTGCTTATAAAAATGTTTGTGGGGCACACAAGAAAAACTAAAGGGCATCTCCCACCCCAAACCCAAACCCAGCAGTAACAACCTGAAGTGCCAGGTGTGTGTTCTTATTTTCTATTGTAAGCACTTTGCCATATTATTAAATATTCTGCACACACTGCTTCCCAGACTCCATTATATTCAACCTTATAAGTATGCCATATTTAACCATTTTCCTAAAATTTTTCATACTGAAGCAACTGTATTTCCTTAGATTGTATTCCTAGAAGGGGAATGACTAAGTCAAAAGGTAGGAACATTTTCCAGGCATTGACACCCATGACAAAAGCGCCCACCACAAAGGTGGCACGTCAGCAAGCCTGCTTCACAAAGTTGCTCTAGTCTTTCTGATCTCTATACCCCTAGAGACCAGCATCATGCACGCCACACCCACTTATTCAACAGATAATCACTGCGTACCCATGTGTCAGATGCCATTCTAGCGGCTGCAAATCCAGCTCTAATGGATGTCCCACTCTAGCAGAGACAGGCAGAGAATAGACAAGAGTGAAATGACAGTATGCCAGGTAACAAATGCGATGGTCAAAAACAAAGCAGGGAAAAAGTAGGGAGAGGAGGGAGAGACGGGGAGGGTGTGCCATTTCACAAGGGGCAGTGAGAACAGGTCTCATTGGTAAGGTGGCATTTGAGTGGGTATTTCGAGAAGCATGCCGGGCAGGTGTGTGGGGGGATGACTATTTCAGGCAGTGCAAAGGCCCCCCGATTTGGGCACATGCTTAGGGTGTAGGAAAAGCCAAAGTCCAGTCTGGCTGGAACAGGGAGGGAGAGAACAGCAGAAAACAGGGTCAGAGAGAGAGTGGGGAAACTGGGGAGGACTTGCAAGCCTTGTCGGGACTTTGTTCTTCTGTGTGAGAGGGAAGCCACGGGAGGGCTCTGAGGAAAGAAATGTCACAATCTGACATGTTTTCAAAACATGACAAGCTGCTGTGTTGAAATAGAATGTGTGGGCTAGGACTATGGAGGGAACCAGTTAAGAGCTTCTTTTGAAAATTCAAGTGAGATGTGATCATGGCCCACATTAAGATAATAATTGAGATGATAAAAAATGGATTCAAAATCTCTCTCAGTGGATCTCGGTCAGGTGTTGAGTGTCCGCTGTATAAGAAATGTAGTAGAGTTAGGCATGAATCCAAGGTTTTGGGAAACTGAAATGATGAAAATACCATTTACCGAGAAGGAAAAAACTGCAAAAGATTTTTTGAAGGTGAAGAAATTGGGGGCTTTGCTTTTGGATGTGAGTTTGAGATATTAGTGATCTACCAAATCTCAGTGGTGTTTACAGTACACTGGTTGTGGATTGGCTGCCTTTCTGGTGTGGGTCTTTCATTCAAGAATCTGGGCTGAAAAGCAGCCCCTACCTGGACCATCCCATTCTCATGGAAGGGGGAAGACAGCTATGGCTGAATAGTGCAACAGCTCTTAAATATCTGTTCGGACATGGCGTGTGGCACTTAGGCTCACGTTGTATCAGCCAAAGCCTGTTGCATGACCAAGCCCAATGTCAATGGGAGGTACTGCAAATCATACAGCAATGGGATGAGTATTCAACAGGGATGTACAATATTCTTACACAAGGGCAGTGAATAATTGGGAACGACCATGTAATCCACCACATCAGCCAAGTGGAGAGGTCAAGTAAGCACCTGGATTTGAGTCTAGGGTTCCAGGCTCAGGTTTAAATAATGTTTTTTTAAGTAAAGGGATTGAACTGGTCAGTGAATGAGTGTAGACAGAGAAGAGACTGGCCCTGGTACCCTCCAATGCTTGCAGGTAAGAGAACTGAGCAGGAACTCACAAAAGACACTGGAAAGAAGTTGCTAGAGAGGTAGGTGGAGAGCTCAGAGAGCGGAGTTCTGGAAGCCAAAGAATTCAGTGTCAAATGCTGCTAACAGGTCAAGTTAGATGAGAATTTAAGATTGACCGCTGTATTCGGCATGGAGGTCAAGGGCAGGGTGAGTGGAGCGGGACTGACAAAAGCCTGATTGGAGTGGGCTTCTGAGAAAACTGGAAGGAGAGCTGCAAGGACAGACAGCTCCTTTGAGTTTTGCCGTAAAGGGAAACATAAATGGGAAAGTACTTGAAGAGTTTTTTGTTGTTAGGGTTTCTGTGTGTATGAATGTTTTAGCTTGTTTTTCTAAGATGGGAGGAGTAACAGCATATTTATAAAAATCCAGGAATTTTGTGAAGACCTTACACATTGTCAAACTTAGTTAGGAAGCTCAATTAAATCAGGAAAAGCAGACACAAATTAATTCTTTATGGGCATTGCTCAGAATACCTCCCATTAAGTGAATTCATATTAGGATCCCAACATCTTCTGTACTTGAAATAGCCTGGCCATCACTGGCCCATAATTACCAACTGCTTTCTCTGATCCAGGCAGGCCTCAGTGATCCTAAGGAAGCCAGAGGTCACAGCCATGAGTAATTTCCTCTGTTTTGGTTCTTAGAGGAGGGGGTTAACTGGAGGAGATATACACCCCTGACCAACAGGAGTGATTCAGTTTATCTGGGTGACAGTACTGCATTATCTTCCTTCTTCTTGACGGGTAAACTGGCATCTAGTCTTATACACACACACACACACACACACACACAATATATACACATACTGTATATAATAGTCTGTCAAGAAAAAGTCTAGCCATTTTTAATGAGAATGGTTTGCATGACATTGATGTAACCTGGCAGCCAAGCAGAGTGGACTGGAATGTGCATGTGTGAACAATGACAACTTCACTGTACTAGTCAGTGGGGGCAGTAGATGCTGAGTGGGCATGTATACTACGTAGCTGTTAACATTCAAAATGAGCAAGTAGAGCCACGAATCTGCATCAAATGTTGCCTTAAGCTTGACCATTCCTCTGTAGAAACTATTCAGATGATTAAGGCTTCCAGGGATGATGCAATGAATGCAGCGTAAATGAAAGTGTGGCACAAATGCTTCAAAGATGGTTGAAAATGTGTTGAAAGTGACCCACGTTCTGGAAGGCCTGCAACAAGCAGCACACCTCAGAATGTTGAACGTGTACGGGTTGCAATCAACAAAGATTGGTGACTGACAGCACAAGACTATGAGCAGAAGCTAATCTGGTCATAGCCAAAACTACTGTATCTGAGATTTTGATGCAGGATCTTGGCATGAAGTATGTCGTGGCAAAATCCATTTGTGACTTGTGCTGCCAGAGCAGAAGGAACATCATACTGCAGCTGCTAATGACTTGATTCAAACTGCTACCAGGAAACCAGATTTCCTCAAGAAGGTTGTAACCAGAGCTGTATCGTGAGTCTACAGCTATGATCCGGAAACGAGGGCCTAGTTGACCCAATGGAAGTCGTCTAGTTCTCCATGCCCAAAGAAGGCGTAGCAAAGTCACAGCAAGATCAAGACCATGTTAACTGTTTTTTCATTGGGAAGGTGGTGTCCATCATGAGTGTGCCCCTTCATGCCAAACAATTAATAAGGAGTACTATCTCAATGTTCTTCAGTAGTTGAGAGATGCAATACGATAAACAGCCATAGCTATGGGCAACTGGTGGTTGGCAGCTTCATCATAACAATGTGCCCGCTCATGCATCATGTGTTGTGCAGAGACTTTTGGCAAAATATCAAATCACCCAGGTGACTCACCCTCCCTATAGCCCAGTTTGGCACTCTGCAACTTCTGACTTTTCCCAAAACTAAAATCACCTTTGAAAGAGAAGAGATTTTAGACCACTGATGAGATTCGGGAAAATACAATGGGGTAGCTGATGGCGATTCCAATAACGGATTTGGCAGAGTGTTTTGAACAGCAGAAGAAACGCTGGGGGAACTGTGTGAGGTCCCAAGGTGCCTACTTTGAAGGGGGCTGAGGCATCGTTGTTTCATATACAATGTTTCTTGTATCTTCTTCAATAAATGTCTCTCTTTTTCACAGCACATGGCTGGATACTTTCTGGACAATAGTATATGGTAAATGCTCAATAAATGTTGACATGGGCTGTGTATCCATACAATAAGTACACAAGGAAATTAAAGCAATCCAAGTAATTCCTTAGAAATTCCAATACTACTAATCACCCAACAATCCCTTAAAATCCTTCTAACCTCACCCTGATCTGCCACTGTTCCAGGAGCAAGCTAGTCCATCTCCTTTAAATGGGACTTAACAGCAGAGGTAATAGCCTTCATGTTACAAAAGGATTTTTAAAAATTGTGATTTCCTCAAGTGCTTTTAAAAGTACCTATTTTAAAATATTTAATTTACACAACTTCCAGGAACTCACTTCTTACATGAAATGTGGTAAACCTGTGGCTCCTCCCTTTCTCACCACTGGGCCCACCAGTCCTCCGAGTTTCGTCATCATTAGATGACGTGGTGTCACACTGATTTAGCTCTTTGAAGAAACACCATGTAAATTAGCACTAACCTTCATAATCATATAATTAACCAGGGTAAGAATTTCTAATGGCTCAAGAACACATTTTAGGGTTGACTTGTTTCTTAACATTCAGAATGTTGACTGTGCACCTGAATGAGAGTTGAAGTTCATTTTTTTTAATCCTCACCTGAAGATACATGCATTGATTTGAAACACTGATCAGTGTCCTCGCACACATGCCCCCCCACCAGGGATGGAACCTTTTGGTCCAGGATGACGCTCTGACCAACTAAGCCACCCAGCTAGGCAAGTTCAAACTATTTTGAAGATGAAAAATTTACTTGTTCTAAATAACATTAGTTGGTAGCTTCAAGTTTTAGCTCAAGAGCTAATTATATATTCATACATTTCTAAGTACTGGGCTAGAATTTTAACCCTTGACTCCCAACAGCAAAAACTAGGCACTATTTTATTGTACACTATAAAGCTGTTCTCAAACACTAAAGAGAGATCAGGATACTTTAGTCTACCGTATTAGTGCTGTCCAACAGAACTCCCTGTGATAACGGAAATGTCCCCTCTGCACTGTCCAACAGGGTAGCCACTAGCCAGCAACATGCAGCGACTGAGCACAGGAAAATGTGGCCAAAGCAACTGGGGAACAGAATTTAATGGTCTTTAATGAACTTAAATGTAAACTGCCCCACTGTCATATCCTCTTGATGTAAAAATCTTCAGTGAAAACAAAACTCTGAAAATTGGCTGTGTAGTTTTCAAATGGTAAGAAGATCCATTAAGGTCTATGTATTTCATTTATCTGGCAGAACAGAAGTATGTATTATAAACTTACCTGTATGTATGTATGTGTTTGTGTGCATCTATACATCAAATATCTGTAAGAATACACCACAAGCTGGTAAATCAGTTGCCTCTGGGAAAAATAAATGGATACCAGGGATCAAATACAATTTTAAAATATTTTTTGAAATTTTGATTAATGCTAATTTCCACACCTCGTCCTAAACTTCTTTCCTGTGTGGTTCAAGTCAATGACTGGTAGTTGAACTAAATATTGTCTTCTGGATACGTCTATAAGGTGGCCTGTAAGTAATGCTTGAAAATCAAGCTCCAAATACCAGACAATTCCTTGCCTCCCATAAACGTCAATGTCCCGCTCCAGTCCCATCCTGACGTCTCCATTCCAAGCAGTCAAGCAGTCCAAGTGAGACCTGGCTAGTTGTTCTGCCGAATGAACATTAATTCATTTGCTTATTTTATAACAAAATGAGTATTTTGTTTCCACTTTCTATACAGTGTTATTGCGCTTGGGCTCTTCTGCTCAGGAGAGTGAGCTGCAGAACTAGACTGATCTCAAATCCTGACTCAGCTCCTTAACAGCTGAGTCTCCTCGGACAGGCTGTGTATCCAGTGTATCTCCGTTTCCTCATCTGCGAAACTGCGAATAATAACCCGTATTTCACTGGCTCATACAAGGATTAGGTAGGTTTATATATGTAAAATGGTAGCTGGTACAACTAGCTCAAATTATCCTGCTGATAGCTATTATAATATAAACAGGTATGTTTTTACTTTAAAATCTATTTTAAACCTCTATAAGGTCTATGTATTCTGCTGTAGTTTATCAAAATGTAATAAGACCTACCATTAACGGACATAGCTTTTCAGATGTGTGCTGCAGCAAACACATGACATCCTAACAGCATGTTAATAACAGTTCTCTTTGTACTGAAAACTGATTATAACGTTATTGAGTTGTTGTATATTGGTTTTGCAAAACCAAAAACTTACAAACTAGCAAGCATACTCAATGAGGAATAAATTCTGTTCAAAAACACAGGCATTATTTTTAAGGTAAAATGTATGAATCCGAGTTTAGTTCTTAATACATGAGGTAAAGAAGGATTTATGTGTAAAAAGCATTTATTTATTAGGGGAAAAAAAATCCCAAACTAATAGTGAACTGCTCTTACTTGCATAAGACATTTATTAAGGAAAAAAGCATCCCGAGGGATCAGGACCATCTTATCTGCCAGCGAAATTGGACAACTGAAATACAATGTAACAGAAACAAAATTTTTCTTTTTCCATAAAACCAAATCTAGGAATGCTAGTAAACTTAAATGCAAATGTAAAGGCTGCAAGACCAATTTTCTATATAAATACCTTCCAAAGTTCCATTTTAGAGACAGGAACAAGGGATTTAGGAGAGACAATCTTTGAATCAACATTTTACCCTCAATTCTTTGCTTCACTGACTTCTGACAGTTTGGCAAATTGGGGGGTCATCACATTTTTTAAAAAATGCCAAAGCTTGAGAAATATAATTTGAGATAGTACAAATTCCAAATGCCTGTGCAATTTTCTGTAGTTCCCAGCATTCTACTGCAAAAAGTTATCAGATTTAAGACTTAAGCCATTTCCTTTAGATGCTATAATTTTAGCAAAAAGCATTATCCAAATTATAGGATAATTAAGGTTGCACTGAAATAATATACCCCAAATTCAAGTCTTACACCATTTTGTTATTCTGGGTTATTTGGTGTGTGTGTGGGATGATATATGAAGACATTAACTTTTAGGGGAAAAATTTCCAATCTGATCCTAGTTCAGTTTCCTTTATATGTTCAGGAGTCCTCCTCTTTGGAATTGGATACTGTTGGCCACCAACATGGTCCAGTTAAAAATAGGTCTCCATCACTCACCTCCCTCCCTCCTTCCGCCATGGTCTAAACAATGTGTCACCTTGCCCTAGCATCGGGTCTGATTAGAGACCCAGTCTCAGCCAAAGCTGAACACGAGTGTCTCCACCCCTGGAAGTTCCCAGATTTCAGCTCAGTACAAAGAGGGGTCATGGGCGTTTGACAGCCCTCTTCTCTGCCCAACATTATTTTTGCAAATATTCTACTACAGAAGCTATTCCCCTTGAAAATACTGAGACTTATATGTTTAAATATTCAAATTATATGGATCCGGGCAAATAAGAACTACTAATTTGAAAAAAATAAGAACCTCACACAAGATTTGAATCTCCTTTTTAAGGAGAGAAGTCCAAATTCCTTGGTTTTCAAATTCAAATTTGACTATTTGAAAAGGAAAAAAGGTCCAGAGATGTTATACACTTCCTGATTCCATAAAAGTGTTCAAAGTGCTTGATATGCTGTACTTCTTCATATCAAATTTTGATTAAACACATCGTAAAATATCGATGGTGTTCTGCACTGAAAATAAGACAGAAACAGAAGCCTTCAATTATTATTTAAGAATAGGTATGACCTCAATCAAATCAGATGAGAAAAGTCATAAATATCAAGAATTGGCTTCATTTAGAGAGTCCTAAAAAATCTACCATTTGGAATAACTTCTGCACATGAACTTTAGATTTTTTTATATGAGTTAAATTATTCTTGTCTAGCAATGTGAAAATTTTCAGAGTAATTTTACCAAGAGGGGACTGGATATAATTTGGTACCTTCCCGTAAGGCAGCGGCATGGAATAACAAATGGCAGGTGGGGAAGGGGAGGGGAGGAAGAACATGAAGTGTAGAGGGAATTACAATGGGTAAAAAACAGTTTCAGAAAATAGTAGGAGTGAAGAATTTGAAACCATAGGAACAGAGAACCCAATTGTGTAGGTAGGTACATGTATACATATAAAATGATTTTGTATCTTAAAAAATAAAACTGGAATGTTATTTCACTTAAAATGTACAGCATGCAAAATGCTTTGCAATGGTAAAAAAATGTACCACAAGGTAAATTTTCACAATTTTCCGGTACATGACATTTCTGGATCAAAAAACCTCTTAATCAAAAACGTTAAAATTCCTTCTGCTATTACAATTTACTGTAATTCATAAACTGTACTCTAAGTGAGCTTCGGAAACTGACCTTATATAAGCAGTCAGGTCCTTATGCCAAGCACTCCCTGATCCAGCAAAGAGATCACTCAGCCACCACTCTGGCACGGACAGTGCTCAGTGCTACCTGAACAATTTAAAGTGCGTATGAGTTGTTTTGATGAATGGAGACAGAGCTGTAGTTTTGCACTAAATTTTCAATTTCTGAATTTTGGTTTCTCACCTTGATACTTTATGTTTGCTAGAAAGCTACTTAAATAATACTATAGGCCTGTATTATACTAAATGCCCATTTGTAACTGCAAAAAAACTCATGTTATAGACACACTACTGATTGTGCTATCATACAAAATCATGGCCACAAGTTTCTGCGTAAGAGATTTACTTTACTCTTTCTCTTAAAGCAAGAAATATCCCACAGTTCAGGTTTACATAAGTAGTGCCTCTTTTTAAATAAATTAAAAATAAAATGCTGTCCTGTCTATAAAATTATAAATATTTCTAGTCCATTTTACAGAATGTCAAAATACTTATAAACATATTATGTCCTAGTAAATACATATGACGGCACTGAAGCCAGTTAAAAAAACAAAACAGAACAAAAAGCAGTCATTACACTAGCCCATAGAAAACCCAAGGTTATTTTACATCTTTTACCATTAGAAAAATTAAACCAAATAAGAAAAAAAAAGCAAATGAAACATAAGAAAATTTACAAATGGCACCTACGATGACCTTAAAGAGTGTACTGAAAGGTCTTACTTTGATTCAGTAACTAAGCCAATTCTGGAATGAACATTTATGGATAACCAGGTTAGGAGATTGTTCCTCTTAGTGCTCAGGGCAAAATTACAAGGTATGCAGAAATAATTTCCACATTCTATGAAGACAGACAGACTGAAATGGAGTGACTAAAAACCACAAACCAAGATTTAGCCAGCATGTTCAAGATTGGCAGGTTTTGATGGGAGTGAAACCTTCCATGGAAACAAAATTAAAAAATTGAAATCCTATGGCTGCTGCTTATTTTTACCAGTGTGAAGAAAGGAAACATGATTGCAAGGTACAGTATACTCTGACAGGCCAAAATGAGAAATTATCATCGATTTAACGAAAATGTTTCCCTAATAAACTATAAAAACATGATTTCCAAACTGATTCAGTATGTGCTGTGTCTCTCAGAAGAAGCAGTTTTAGTCCTGTGGACTGTTGAGTTGCCCTTTACACAAACTATTTCCTTCATCTTTAAAAAAAATGGCTTCTGAACGGTGCCAACTCCTTCGGTGTGGGAGACAAGGCTCGACAAACTCGTTTCCAAGGCTTGTTCCGAAGTGATTCGCTCCATCAAATCTATAGTATCTCCAAATCAACATGCCGAACTTCAGGATTTCGTTTCTGGAAGGAAAAATCACCACCACATTATCTGGAGTAAAACAGAATCTTCTGGGTTTTTTTTAATTCCTTTTGATCACTAAAGCTGTTGAAAACATTTGGTCAAACTATTTCACTGTTGTGTAATAGCGAGAGAAATTATGTAACAAAGAAAAAAAATAAAATCAATAGATGAATAAATCAAATATACTATAAATAATACAGCAAGTATCACCAACCTGGGTTCGTTCCTATGTTCATTAATACAGTAATGGATTAAGAAACTATTATGTGCCAAGCATTGCAAAGCACTAAAAATATGCTCATTTGCAGTGAAAAGAAAATCACTAAAACAATAACTAAAAAAATGCATTGATATTCATTTCTTTTTGTAACAATCCATATAGTCTTGGGCCAGGCATGTGCCAGAAAGTAGGGCTATGATTATTAAGTAAGACCCTGTTCCTGACCCTGAGGGACTCAGTTTAGCCAGGAAGACAAATGTAGCAATAACCATATATGAGCTTAAGCACTATAGTTACTAATAGTAACTGTTAACATTTAATGAGCACTTACTCTTGTGTCAATTATTGTGCTAAGGGCCTCATGTGCATGTACTTTAAAATCTTTCCTAACAACCCAATTATTTCCATTTTACACATGAGAAAACTTAAGTTTGAAGAAATCATCTAACTGCTCCAAAGTCACACAGCTAGTAAGTGAGGGAACCAGGGTAGATTCCAGATCTCAAGCTCCTATTACAATATACTAAATCATAACTCTAGGAACAAAAGTGTGACACCTATTAACTTGTGCTCATGAGTTCCAGAAAGACTTCACTGAGGATATACTAAGTGAGGAATGAACATGGTATTTTTACAAAATGATGAGGAGGGTCTAGACTCAGGGGTGTCCAACCTTTTGGCATCTCAGGGCCACAGTGAAAAAAGAGTTGTCTTGGGCCACACATTAAATACACTGCGACACATATCACAAAAAATCTCATCAAGTTTTAAGTAAATTCACAATTTTGTGTTAGGCCATATTCATAGCCATATGGCCTGCGAGCCACAGATTGGACACCCCTGGTAGATGGAAGAAACAGCACGAGCTAAGTCAGAGAACCCGGAAAGGCAGGCAGAAGCCAGGTCCACCAATTAGGATGCTAGCTTACGAACATCAATTCAGTAACAACAAAAATATCTTTGTTATATGCCTACCTTGTGCCAGGCACTTAAGTATACAACAATTAACGGAAAACAAGCAGTGCTTGTCTTTGATGAACTTATGTCTAGTGAGGAAATACAGGTTCAGCAAGAGAGCAATCACAGTAGTCTGCTACTACAGAGCAAAGCACAGGCTTTGGCTTTCCCCCCATGGGTACATGAAGGAAGGATACCTAACTCAATTTTGTGGGAATCAGAAGTGTGATAAAATGTAATATGATATTGTGAGAATGGAGGACAGAAGAAAGTGCATAAAATAACTAAATCTACATCTGTCAAAGACAAAATAATGTTTAACCCTGCAGAGGTCGCGGTCAGAGAATTACAGCATAAGCGGTGTGTATCCTTGTGATACATTCATTACTAGCATGTGCTGAAATGCAAAAAAAAAATTCTAAAAACACCGCAAATTTGCATTTATTATATTTATATAAGAAAACACACAATTTTAATTTCAGTTACAATCTAGAAATTATTAAACAAAGAAATATAAAAACAAAGAATAAAAACTTTTCTTTTCAAATAACAGAAAACATGGACATTGCTAAAAAATACAACCCAAAAATGCCTTTAATATTAATTAATTAGAATCTTCAATAGTTAGCTTTGTAAAATGTTTATAACATTCATTGAAAACAATACTGCTGTGCTTGAGGCATAAATACTTTTCACAACACTTGCAAAAATATTTTGATAAGCGACTCGAGCAACAGCCACTAAAGTTCTTCAAAATCTCTTTATCAAATTGATATATTTTTGCAGACATTTTCAATGGTAAATAAAAAAAAATACAACAGTGACTTCAAAGTTTGCAAAACAAAAAACAAACAAACAAAATAAATACACCAACACTGACTTTGGAGTTTGCTGTATCTCTCGGATAAAACTGACTCTCAAATATCACATAACATTATAGAACACGTTATAACCAAACTAATGGCTTAAACGTTATGGCTTAACATTAGTCATGTACAAATGTGCAGCTTGTCATAACCTTGAACCTATACATCCGATATATGTAACAATATTTAAGAAAAGTTTGTTTGTGTGCCTCATCAGCTGTGACCTCCACAGGGTTAAATAAACAGTAGTAGTATAAGACTTTCAGTAAAAATATGGCAGTAAATATTTTTAAAATGTGAAATGTATTAAAAATGATTATCTCTGAGAAGTAGAATTAAGAACTGAGGAGGGTGAGGCAAGTGACACTCATAAGCTTTTTGGTCCTGTTTGATTTTATAAACTTTGTGTATTATTTGATAAAAATAGGACAAATAAATCATCAAGGGAAAAAGAGATCCTCTCTAAGTGATTCTGATAACCAGTCAGGATCAATAATTCCTAGCTTAAAAAGTATGCCAGGCACATTTGCATATTAGGCACCTTGAAGGAATTCAGTCGTGAACACAAAACCTCCAGCTGAGCCCCAGCCAGAGCACTGCACTGAGTGTGCCTGGGACTTTTCTCATACCGTGTGTTAGGTGTACCCGGGAGTGCTTTCTCTTGGATGCCAATGAAAGAGTGGCCAGGGACCACCAAACATTGGGGCACACTTTTCTTCTCACCGTTTTCTTTATTTTAAACCATTTCCTGCATCTAGAACTTCTAATTCAATATGGAATAAAAAAAGACTTCCTCAAGCAGAAATGAAATGAATCTTATTTTCCTAGTTCATTCAATCCTTACCCATCCCAATATAACTTGAAAAAGTTTAGCTGTTCATGGAAAGTCTGAAATTATCCCATCTAAGAGCACTATGTGACAGATGTGTACTAATAAAAATCTGATCTCAAGATAAAAAAATCAAGTTAATTTACTTTGTTCTTTTAAAAATTGTCTTCAGAGAGAAAACTAATCAAATTTCTAAAATATAATGTGTCCAATACAAAGCAGACACACAAATAAAGGTTTGCTGAATGAATTAATGAATAAAAGAAATAGAATTAATGTCCTAAAATTTTAATGTTTAGTGCCTAACAAGCTGTCATGTACATAATAGGAATGGAATAAATATTTGTTAAACAGAGTTAAAAATCATTAACTGGTGTCCAACTTGTAATTTTCATTCACACATTCAACAAAAACGTACTAATCTATTATGTTCCAAGCACTGTTCAATGCAAACTGGAACATTTTATTTTTAAATTTATTTGTTCATTCATCCATCCATTCATTTATTTATTTGAGAGAAGGGAAGGGAGGGAAAAAGGGAGGAAGAGAAACACTGATGTGTGAGAGAGACAGGCACCCTGACAGGGGACCGAACCCATGACCCATGCCACGAGCCCTGATCAGAAATCAAACCAGTGACCCTTCACTTTGTGGGACAACGCCCAACCTACTGAGGGAGCCACACTGGTCAGAGCTAATTAGAACATTTTATCCACCAAAGATTTCATTCCAACACTTCTATTATGGGGAGAGAAAAACCAAATTATGTAATTTATGTTGCAATGTTGGAGTCTCAAGGTAAGAAAATGGTATAGGAGAATACAATTAGAGAAGCAAAAGACAAAGTAAAGGGCAGAGTATTTAACTGGAACATTACTTATTACGAATTTGCAAATGCTATGGCACCTTCCATTTCCAACAGAATTATTTCCTCCCAAACACAAAAAACTTCATGGAAGTATAGAAAAGGGTGGATCAACAGATTGAAATATAGAGGTAGAACAAAAAAAAATCTTTCAAGTTAACAGCTCAAAGAGCTTCAAAATAAGAACAAGATATATTTCACATTTATAATACGGGAGTTTATAAATTAGCTTCTATTATTTTTAACATCTTTACACAAAGTAAGCAAGTTACAGAGTTTAAGCTAAAAATACCACCTACTCTAATACTTGGATCAATGGCACTACTCAGTGGAGATTGCTATTCTGCTCAATTTTCGCACTGAGGGTGACCTTCCAAAGTCAATCAGTAATTACTAAAATTTAAACTGAGAAGGCAACCATGTTTAGTTACTAAAAAGGAGGGAATATGCCACTGTACAAAGTTTTTGTTTTCAAAGAAAATCGTCTTATTTTCATGAGAAGAAAGAATTATATTCATGCATTCTCGGTTTATGTCTTAACTATCAAGAACTTTCTTTGAATTAATATAACTCATACTTTATTACCTTAGTCAGAACATTTTCAGAGGTGTTTCCACCTGAAAATGTGGGTTCAACTTGGCTTCCTGGCTTGAAAGGCTCATATAATTCAAAAACACTTATGAGATAGTTCAAACAATTAATGATTAAAGAGCTCCTAATTAAAACACCAAGTTAGCAAGAAACAAGCTTATCTGGTTATCATAAGAGTGTATTTTAGACTGATCAATGTTGTATTTATTGTTAAATCTGGCTTCTGACTTACTGTTTCTATTAAAGAGTAAAGAAAAAATATTGAGTTTAAAAGTCATTATTTTCCTTAACAGGTAAATAAGAACAGATAGAACTGAAAAAGCAAAGTTCATTCATTCTCATGTCATCCTGCACAAAAATAATCACCTCACATTTCACTCAGAACAGTGGTTCTCAAAGTGTGCTCCAGGGATCACTGGAGTTTTGAGACCTTTTCTGGGGAGATGCAAGATCAAAACTATTTTCATAGTTTTGCCTGAGATGATATTTGCCCTTTTCTTTTTTTTGTTATGCTGACATTCTCTCTGATGGCATAACAGCAATGGTGGCTAAAACTGCCAACACCTTCGCAAAATTCAAGGCAATGGTACCAAACTATGCCCGCAGTCATTTTGTTTCTTGACTGCCAGACACTCACAGTATTTTTTTAAAAAGGTAATTTCCCTTTAAAATGTCCTTCATGAAGTAGTAAAAAGTACTGATTTACTAAACCTGAACTCGTGAGTGCACTTCTGACAATATTATGTGACAAAATGGGATGTATGAAGCCCTCCTGCTTCATACTGAATCTGATGTCACAAGAAAAGCACCTCTGTGGCTGCTTGAGTTATGACCTGAATCAGATGGTTTTTTAAACCTAAACACTATTTTTACATAAAAGAATAATTAACAATTTATGGTTATTCAAATCTGGATATTTGGCAGGGAGATTCTCAAAAAAAAATAAAATGAGCCTGTTATTTCAAAGTAAACAACTAAAAGTATTTGTTGCTAATGATAAAATGCAAGCTTTCGAGTCAAAATCAGAATGTTGGAAAATGCTTATCCACTGTAAGCCTGACAGCTTCTACTTTAAAATTTAACATTTGAAAGGTGTGCCTAGATTCAGTCAACTAATTATTTTCCAAGTGATCAATGTATAATACTACAGAGTCATGCATGGATAAAATATCCATTCAGAGACAAAGATAGGCCAACAGATTTTAATGTAATAGTATATAGTAGAGGATCATACCCAAAGACAGGTCTGGCCTTTGCCCTTGGCTACTGGGAAGTGATCTCTAAGCCCTCGGGATGTCCTGCCTAAAAATTATGTCCTCATTGACTTCGGTTGCAAAGTATCTGCTCTGCCTCCAGAAGGAGCTGAAGATGTCAAGGACAGCTGCTTAGACAGTCAGCTATGAAGCCCAATACAATCTCCTGACACCAGGCTTAGCAGAGCTTTCCTGATGGCAATATTCCCTGCAAACTGTCAAACACGGTTGCTGGGAAAGAAAGTCTGTCCATGGCTCTATGGGGACAGGGCAATGGAAGCTCCGTGCTGGAACTCAGACTCATATACCTCTTCCCTTGGCTAGTTTCAATCTCAATCTTTTCATTGTAAAAAACCACAACTGTGAGTTTAATAGCATTTAGTGAGTTCTGAAATTCCTAGCCAATCATCTAACCTGAGAGTGCTCTTAGGAACCCCTTGCACTCTGAAGCTGTGTTAGAAACGAGGGTGGTCCTGTGGACTGTGCCCCCTAACTTCACAAACATATAAAAAGTTCACTGATATGGTTTCAGATTCCACACTGCAACTAAGCTTTGGTATCATATCAACAGAGAGTATCACAATCACCTGAAAAGGCAGGTGTTAAGAGTACTTACAAAGGCTGCTCCCTTTCTGCACATCCTTCAACCAAAACAATATATGGGAACAGCCTGAATGCAGAGTAAGACATGGGAATCTGGCTGTCTTACATTTTTGCCAAAATATAAAACAATGCCACTGTTCTCACTATCTTTTCATTTTGGAAGGTTTGTTGTTTTTTTTTGTTGTTGTTGTTGTTGTTAAAATGTTATTTATATTAACATGTAATAGATTTATTAGGTTTTTAAATATTTTTTACTTTTCAGTTTTAATTTATGATTTGATAAATAACTATAAATCAAATAAAAGCTCTTTGGGCCCTCAGTAATTTTTAAGAATCTAAAGGGTCCTAACACCAAAATATTTGAGAACTATTTATGTACAAACTTCAAAAATAATTCCTGACATACCTTGTGAACTACAACATTAACAAAATCATCTTATTTGAAGTACTTGTATTAATCTGATCAGCTATCGCTTCTCGGCCTTTTGGCTAAGATCAAGTGTAGTGTCTGTTCTTATCAGTTTAATTTGATCAGCTATCTAGATTCTAAAAGAGTAAGCAGAAATAAAAACGTTTCACCCTCAATTTTTGTTTTTGTTTTTCTTCAGTTTTTTTAAAGAACTAAAGAACAGTCAACATCAACTGAAGAAAATGCATTGCCTTCAACAAGCTATATATGTTAAAGGTTATTTACAAGTTTTATTCACTGCAAACAGAACACCAATGTCAGTATCATTTGAGAACACTGAGAGCTTTTTAAAACAGTCTGCTCAAGTAATATTTCAGCAAAATAGCCAATAGGTTGTAATGACCTCCAACTGAAGAAAAACAAACAGAAAATATAAAATAACATCAGACAGACTAAAAAGCAGGGTGTATGTGTATGTTTACAGTCACATGCTACTTTTTTCCCAACTTTTTCAAAAGTTTAAAGTTTACCTTTTAAACTTATCAAATTTATGAAACTATCTAATTCTTATTTAAAAACAAACAAAAATGTTTTGACTATGTTAGATACTAAGCAAGTTGATTAGAATAGTGATTGAAAGGACAGAAGTTGGAACTGAGCTACATAGGTTCAAATCCCAATTCCCCTACTTTCTTGAATAAGCCATCTAACTTCTCTAACCCACCATTTTCTCACCCAGAGCAACTAACGCATCATGGGTTACTGAAAGAATATACATGTGATGCAATTAGCACAGGGTCTAACAGAGTAAGTGCTCAAAAAAATAGATATTATTACATCATAATGAATGTATCTTACTTTTAGTTCTTTCTCAAGTCTGTCTACTTCAGCTCCTAAAGTATCAATAATATTTTCTCCATGTTTAAGCATAAAGGTCTCTAGTTCTTCAGGAGTTTTCACTTCTTGAATTTCCTATAAAGAAAACGATAGTAGGAAAACAAAATAAAATCATTTTAAAATCACAGTAGTGCATTGATGATTTCCTTTAAAAATTATAACACCATTAAGTTTAATAAAAAATAATAAATTTTCAAGTCATAGGTAATAAACCACCTGCTTCTGAAAAACTTAAATTCAAGCCCTGGCAGGTGTGGCTCAGTGGATGGAGTGCCAGCCTGTGAACCAAAGAATAGCTGGTTCGATTCCCAGTCAGGGCACATGCCTGGGTTCTGAACCAGGTCCCCAGTAGGGGGTGCACAAGAGGCAACCACACATTGATGTTTCTCTCCCTCTCCTTCTCCCTCCCTTACTGTCTCTGAGAATAAATAAAATCTTTTTAAAAACCCACAAAAATTTAAGAAAAAAATGAGTAAAATGCTTCATTAAGGTAGCACTAGAAGCTAGTGGTAAAAAAAACAAACTATTCAATAAATAGTGTCAGGGCAATTATTTTTCTATAAAGAAATAATATTAAACCCCTACCTCAGATCATTAAACAAAAACAAACAATTCTAAGTGGATCAATAACCTAAGGGTAAAAAACACACCATAAAACTTAAAAAAATATTTTTGTAATAATAGGATAAGGGAAGATTACTGAGGCAAGATTATAAAACGTAGAAAAAGAACACAAATTTGACATTAAAATTAAAAACCACATTAAATCTTCTGTACAACAAAGTAAAATGATAAATTACAAAGTAGGAAATGACATTTGCATATACACAACTGAGGAAGGATGAGTATCATTATGCGTGTTAAATATAGAATGTTTACAAAACTGTCAGATAATAGAAATGAACTAAACAAAGAAACAAGTAGAGGAAATCCCAAAGGTCAATAATTTCAATTATTAACCTTACTACTTCCAGGGAAATATAAATTTAAAACAGGATAACATTTCACACCTATCATAACAAACATTTCAAAACTCTATCAATACAATCTAATAACAATGTGAAGCAATAGAAATTTGATACACTAATGGTAGGAATTAAAGGGACCCACTTTGGAGAAAAGCTTTGCGGTATCTAGAAAAGTTGAAGATATGTTCACCCAAAGGCCCAACTATTTTGAATCCAGCTGTACCTTACCCTAAAGAAATTCTTGCACATGTAAGCGAGGAAACATTTATGAAAATGCCACTGTGGCACTGTTTCTAATACCTTAACATCAGAAACAATATAAATGTCCACTAACTAGAGACTGGATAAATTGCAGATATTCATAAGACAAAATATTATACAGCACTTAAAATAAATTAACTAAAGGCCTATATATTAACATGGAAGAATCTCAGAAACATGTCATTAGGCAAATTATAGAGGCAATCATATTGTATGTTACCATTTATATCAATTTTTAAACATCCAAAATCCTATTATATATTATGCTAATAAAAATATATTGAGAAATATAAAAACCTAAAAAGAAATATAAGTACTAAATTCATGATAATTCTTAGTTCTAGGGATGAAAGAGGGAGGATGGGACCTACAAGGAGAAAACAAGGACTTCAGCTGTCTTTGCAACTGTTTTTCTTTCTTCCCCCCCTTTTTTTTTTTTTAGATCATAAGCAAATACAGTATGGTAAAATGTTAAGATTTGACAAAGGCAAGTGGCAACCCCTGCACTGTTCATTATATTATCCTCTGTAAATTCTCTTTTAAACTATTCTTAATTAAAAAAGCATGGATTCGGGAGGCACAGAGATCTAAATTCATATGTGACTCCATATTATGGCTCTGCAATTTTAGGCAAGTTATTTAATCTCACTCTGTCTCTACTCACCCATATATACACATGAAAATATTATTTCTTTAGCTCACAGGGTTGTTGAAGGTAAATCAGATAACATATACAAAGTGCCTGGCAAGCACTTTAATAATAAGTTTGCACTTCTATCTCCTCTAACCCACTCTACAGTAAATAAAAGGGTCTCTGTCAAATTTTGAAACTGTAAGAAGTTGAAAGCTAAGGTGATTTTATAAGCTATAAAAGGCAAGTTTTATTTTACGTACTTAAAAAGTAATTTTTCTAACCATTGGCTTTATAAGAAAACAATAAATACATGAACTTACCTGTAGCATCTGGTCAAAATCTTGTTTTTCCAAATATGATCTTGTAACAACTCGTCCATCAAAATCTACTTCTGCCTTAAATCTTACTTTACCTAGTCCTAAATCTGTGGCTTTAACATCATGAATTGCCCTGCAATCAGTAACAATGGTTATAAATTTTTATGCATACACATATAAATTTTAATGACACAAAGTCTAGAATTATTTTTTCCATCAGTGATGAAAGTGGGCTAGGATGACTTTCAGAGTGTTCACCATTAAGTGCTATACCTAGCATTTGCCAAACAAATGTCCACTTAGCTATTTTTATTTTTATATAATGCCAAAGGTGTAAACTTAACACACACTGTCTTATGATATCTGTATACATATAAATTACAAAGTTAGTAGATTTTTAAAAATCAACTGTAGCCCTTACCATTGTGGCTCAGTTGGTTGGAGCATCATCCCATACACCAGAAGGTTGGGGGTTCATTTCCTGGTCAGGGCACATACCTAGGTTGTGAGTTTGATCCCTGGTCGGGGCACATATGGGAAGCAACCAATTGATGTTTCTCTCTTACACATCAATGTGTTTTTCCCTCTCTATAATCAATAAACATTTAAAAAATAAACTCTAAATTACTTTTCTACAATCTGGTCATTTTATCTCATAATCCCTTTTTCCTTTTTTTAATAGCTTATTTAAAAGTTTTCAAACAACTCTGTAAAGTACTCTATTAGAATAACAGTAATAACTACCTAATGAGATTGATGTGGGAAATAATGAGCCAACACATATATAAAATGCCTAATACATTACCAATTACATGACAGGCATTTATTGAATGGCTCTTACAAAATACTGTAGGTAAGATGGCATCTTTACAGATAATCAGAGTCCCGCAAGGGCATAAGTGACTTGCCCAAGGTAATTCAACTGGTCAACAGCAGAGCGAGGACTCACTTCCAGATCTTCAGATAGTCCAACCCAATGGTTTTTCCTTTATACCATTTTGCCACCCAGAAAGGGAAGCTCAAGCATAATGCTTTTCATCCTTCCTGTCCTAACCCTCTGGAATCAAGTTTCTCTAAAAAAACATTGAGAAATTACTTTTTTTCTAGGATAATCACTATAACATCTTTTCTTTACAAAATATAAGAGAATAAGAAAACACTGTAAATCCTAGGAACATAGCCTCTGGGAAAACCAGGCTATATGAGACTCAAGTACTCTTAAAACATGTGACTCTAATTTCTGAGTGATTTTTTTTTTTTTTAAAGATTTTATTGCCCTTGCTGGAGTGGCTCAGGGGACTGAATGCTGGCCTGAGAACCGAAGGGTCACCGGTTTAATTCCCAGTCAGGGCACATGTCTGGGTTGCAGGCCAGGTCCCCAGTAGGGGTCATTCAAGAGGCAACCACACATTGATGTTTCTGTCTCTCTCTTTCTCCCTCCCTTCCCCTCTCCAAAAATAAATAAAGTCTTTTAAAAAATATTTATTTATTTGTTTGTTTGTTTGTTTATAGACAGGGGAAGGGAGAGAGGACAAGGAGAGAAATATCAATATGTGGTTGTCTCCTGCATACCCCCTACTGGGGACATGGTCCCACAACCCAGGCATGTGGGAATTGAATTGGCAAACCTTGGATTCGCAGGTGGGCACTCAATCCACTGAGCCACACCAGCCAGGGCTAATTAATTTCTGAGAGATCCTGAACAAGTTACTAAATACTGAGTCTGAAATCCTTTATCCAAATAAATAAAGAAGCATATTTATTAACTATCTAGGGTGAAAATAAGAATAATTTAACATTTATAATGAGTCCAAGTTGAAATAAAACTCATCCAGATTGGCAAGAGGTTATATAATTTATTCTTTTAAAAAAAGCATATCTACCTCAGGCCTCCCAAAATATTAATAAATTTGGTTATTTGGCTAATACTTGAATAGCAGCTAATGAGAATATCCTATATATAACTAGCTACAGATAGAAAACTGTGATAGGCAGCTTCTGTCATAGCTCCACATGATCCCCACCTCCTGTTATTTAAAGCCCTTGTACACTCCTCTCTCCCTGAATGTGAGCTAGACATAGTGACTTGCTCCTAACCAACAGAACATGGTAAAGTGATGACATGTTGTGTCAAGATAAGATGACTAATCTGTGACTTTTATCTGGTTTACTCTCAATCTCAATTGCCTTCTCAGCTTGCTTATTTTGATTAAGTAAACTGCCATTGTTGGAGAGGACCATGTGGCAAAAAACAAAGCAACAAAATAAAACAATTGCCCTGACTGGTGTGGCTCAGTGAGCTGGGTGCAGTCCTACAAACTGAAAGGTTGCTGGTTTGATTCCCAATCAGGGCACATGCCTGGATTGCAGGCCAGGTCCCTGGTTGGGGGCATGCAAGAGGCAACCAATCAATGTTTCTCTTGCACATGGATGTTTTTCTCTTTCTTTCTCCCCTCCCTCCCTCTAGAAGTACATAAATTAAAAAAATTTTAATAAACATTGTTTTAAATCATGTCAATAACTGAGCAAGCTTAGAAGCAGATCCATCCCCAGAAGATGTCTCCAGTCCTAGCTAACACCTTGATGACATTCTGAGGAATCTTGAAGTAGAGGACCCAGGTAAACCATGGCTGGATTCCTGGCCCACAGAAACTGTGAGATAATAAATGTTGTTTTAAGTCAGTGAGTTTTGGGGTAATCTGTCACAGAGCAAAGATAACTAATAAGCTCTAAAGAACAGTATAAGCTTTCTGGATTACTAACATTTATTTTTTCCAACAATTTTATTTACAAGTCTTCACTCTTACAGAAAAATTCCAATTTGCCAGAGTCAACTTTTCCATTTATAGCTCTTTTTTTAGACTTTAATTATAAACAATATATGCAAAATGATAAACATCCATGAACCTACCAACATAGTGCCAAAATACATGAAGTGAAAACTGACAGAAATAAAAGGAGAAATAGGCAATTCAACAATAATAGCTAGAGACTTCAAAAATTCTACTTTCAATAATGGATAGAACAATTAGGCAAGACTATCAACAGGAAAATAGAAGACTTAAACACTATAAACCAACCAACCTAACAGACATCTATGTAACAACAGCAAAATATACATTCTTCTCAAGTGCAAAAGAGCACCATCCAAGATAGATCATATGCTAGGGCATAAAACAAACCAGTACATTTTAAAGGACAGAAATAATATGGAATATGTTCTCTGACCACAATGGAATGAAGTAAGAAATCAGTAACAAAAAAACATCAGGGAAACTCACAAAAATATGGAAATTAACACAGTCCTAAAGAAATCAAAAGTGAGATTACAAGATTATTTGAAATGAATGAAAATGACACATATACCAAAATTTATAGGATGCAGCAAGAGTAGAGCCTAGAGGGAAATTTTAATGTGAAAGCCTACATTAAAAAGAAAGATATCAAATCAAAAACTTAACCTACCATCTTAAGATACTGCAAAAAGAGCAAACTAAACCTAAGCAGAAAAAATAATATAGATGACAATAGAAATTCATGGTATAAAGACTAGAAAAAATAGAAAATGAATTCAACCAGAAAATTGTTCCTTGAAAACATCAACAAAATTCACAAACTCTCAGTTAGACCAACCAAGAATAATGAGAGAAGATTCAAATTACGAGAGTCAGAATTGAAAGAAGAGATATTACTCCCAGACCTAAAGAAGTAAAAAGAACTACAAATACTATGTACTAATGTATGCCAACCAATCAGATAACTTAGAAGTAATGGACACCAATCCAAAAGAACCTATGCACCCCAATGTTCATAGCAGCACAATTTACAACAGCCAAGTGCTGGAAGCAACCTAGGTGCCCATCAGTAAATGAATGGATTAAAAAACTGTGGTACATTTACACAATGGAATACTATGCAACTGAAAGAAAGAAGGAGCTCCTACCCTTTGTGACAGCATGGATGGAACTGGAAAGCATTATGCTAAGTGAAATAAGCCAGGTGTCAGCAAAAGACAAATACCATATGATCTTCCTATAAGTGGAACCTAATCAACAAAACAAATAAACAAGCAAAATATAACTGAAGACAGTGAAATTGAGAACAGGCTGACAGTGACCAG
This sequence comes from Phyllostomus hastatus, assembly GCF_019186645.2. Lineage (NCBI taxonomy): Eukaryota > Metazoa > Chordata > Mammalia > Chiroptera > Phyllostomidae > Phyllostomus > Phyllostomus hastatus. Next base: position 25,796,988 of record NW_025333709.1, on the reverse strand, counting down.
AAGGGAGAGGGGAGGGAATTTCAGGGGGAAGGGGAGGGTTTGCAGGAACAAGTATGAAGGACACATGGACAATAACAAGGGGCAGGGGAGTGGAAACGGGAGGGAGATGGGGAGGGCTGGGGGGTGGGCTGGGATGGGGGTAAAAGGCAGAAAACTGTACTTGAACAGCAATTAAAATAAAAATTAAAGGAAAAAAAAGAAGAAATGGACAAATTCCTAGAGAGACACAAAGTACCAAACTCACTCAAGAAGAAAAAGACAACCTGAATAGATACATAACACGTAGAGACAGAATTAATAATAAAAAACTAATCACACAGAAAAGTCCATGCCCAGATGGCATTACTGCTGAATTCTACCAAACATTAAAAGGAGAAATACTTTGATTTTTTTCAAACTTTTCAAAAATATATGGAGCAGGGAACATTTCCCAACTTATTTCATAAGGTATTGCTGTGATACCAAAATCAGACAAAGATATCACAAGGAAAAGATATTAATGTGGATGATTTTACCTTAAGTTATTAAGCCTAATACTTATTTTAAGAATGTTTAACTTGTAATCTTGATTCAGCTAAGTAACTATTTTTCAAGATTAAACATATAACGCTTAATCACTTATATATGTTTCACTCATTCATATAGGCCATTCATTAATGATTTAACTTAAACATTTTAATTATAACAGAAAAAATTCTTATTTTAAAGTTTAAAATATACTCATATGTAGCTAGCTGAAATCAGGATTTTAAACAATTGTTCCTTCCACTTCACTTTGAAGCCACACTACTACTGAATGCCACTGAAAAAATACTATTAGAACTCTATATGTCTTCTGATTCTTTCCTAAGTCTTCAGTTCTTTATTCTTATGTAATTTAGAAGATTATAAGGAAAAAATTTTTTTAATAAGTTAAAATAATTTTATTTTCAAAGTGAATATAAATTAAATTTAATCTGCTAATCTCTTCCCCATGAATAAAAATCTCCTTAAATTTAATATATTCAATTTGTAACTATAATACAAATACAAGGCAAATATAAATATGAAAGTTCCATCTAAATGGTTCCACATCAAGGAAGCAACTAGTTTGCAAACTTCTGCTCCCATTGTATCATCTAACTGTTCCTAAATTCTAAAATTAAAGATACACAAATTTTAAAAGAAAACTTAAGGAGTTTCCTAAATGCTTTCACTTGCTTTCTTACAAGGCTGCAATTCTGAAATGTAACAGATTAAAAGGTTCTGAGGGCTAGGAATCCAAAACCGCTTCTGGATGTATTTACAAACCAGCATATCTATTTCTTAATGATTTTATAAACCCCAACAGCATCTCTGGAATAAGCTGACCTTACTGATGGGTCGTTCTCCAGGAGTTCAGTAAGCCGCTGTACTTGTTCTGGCTGGATGGATCGGCCTAACAGTGCTTCTGTGTTAGTGTAGATGAGGAATGCTGAGACCACACCTAATAAGGTGCCCACACCTAAAGAACCGAGGCTGTCATACAGTGGATTGCCTGAATAAAGCACATAAGAAGTCAGTAAATTAACATTTTCTATTATTTCAATGCGTTTCAGTGAGCAAAGAACCAGAATCAGTAAAAATTTATTGATTCCTTTAATCACTTTCTCCTAATTATTTTAATACATACTACAAAATGGGAATGATACAACTTGCTTCATATTATATAGGAGCATTATGATGTTTAATTATTTAAGATCTATTCTTGCATCTGTTCATTATTGTGGGTGAGGATTCAGGGCATTTTCAGATTAAAGAATTCATGTACATATTAATAAGATAATAAAGAGCCCATCTGTGTTAGTGGTGTCAGTAGCACTTTTCCTACTCTCAGTTGACAAAATAATTGAGATCAAAACCAAAAAGAAATAACCATTTTTGTGTCTTATTTTTACCAAAGTTCTATGAGAGAATTAAGCAATACAAAAAAATTATATGGGTCACTCCTTTATTTTCCAACCAAGGGTGATACATATGAGGGCAGACCTCCAAAACACCTGAATTTATGTATAAAAAGTTGTATATTTATTCCTACAAGTTTAAACTCCAGCCAACTTGAAAGTACTCTCCATTTGCTGCAAACATCTATTGAGGCATTTTTTTCACTGCTCAACAGTTTCTGAACTCCTCGATTTTGATGCCTTTTACTGCTTTTGACATTTTTTGTTTCACTTCTTCCACTTCAGCAAATACTTTCCCTTTGAGGACTTGTTTCATCCAGGGAAACAAACAAACAAAAAAAGTCATTTGGGGAGAAACTGGGTGAATAGGGAGGGTGGGGAACAAGGACCATGCAGTTTTTGGTCAAAAGGTGTGAGCAGGTGGGCTTGTAAATCACCCATCATGAAATGGGCAAACCTTTGAAAGAGTCTTCAACAAAAATTCATGGAAGCCAAACACAACCTCTTACAACAATGCCAGCTGGTACACCTGATACAAAACATTTGATATGAAAGGTTTCTAAAATACTCACCTAGCAGGGGAAGCCTGTACTACAAGGGGCCTGCCCTCCAGAAGGTAATTCTCAGGGGTTTTTGGGTCTCCCTCACAGCTAATACTGTTCTAGATACAGAAAAGAAAGTTCTCTCATTGCATGTCACAGGTACTTTAGAGCAGTGGCTCTCCAAGTGTGGTCCCTTGATCAGCAGCATCAACATCACTTGAGAACTTAGTCAAAATGCAAATTCCAGGCCTCACCCCAGGTCTTCTGAATCAAAACCTCTGGAGGTGGGGTTTAGGATTCTGTGTTCCCAACCTTTGGGTGATTCTGATTCTAAAATTGTCTTCAATTGTTAGGGCTTAATTCTCTCCCAGAGCCAATGAGAAGAGCTGGTTTACTATCTATAAATATGTAGTTTAATATTTATATAACTGAAATCAATAAATATATTTTAAATTGTTATAAATTTTATACACAAGGATTTTACAATTAGAGGCCATTTTATAAAGATAAAATCTCAATATAAAATTTAAGTCTCTTTTGATAAAACATTTTAGTAGAAATTAACTTCAATTCAGATACTAGTTTTACTAACATTTAGTCAAAAATATAACACTATAAAGTAAACTGACTTATCTGTTTCTTAAGTTTCTTCAGTTCTTTAAAACTGAAGTCTTAAAAGTGATCCACTTGTAAGTAAAATATAATCTACTAGGAGGCCTATAATTAGACTTCAAAATCAAATACATGGTTCTTTAGAAATCTAAATCTAATTATTTTTATTTAAAAAATGTCTGTATAAATAACCCTACAAAAATCACTGGAAGGTTATTTTATTTATTTCTTGGCATGTTACTTAATGTAAATGAATTAATTTAACTAATGTGAAGATACTCTTTAAACAAAAATTTTATAACTTTGATTTGACTGGTTAACATTATTGTATAAAGAAAATAACTTATTAAAAGTTAACTTATTCATCAATCACACCTTTCTTAAGCCAAAAATTTTGCTAATAATTTATGTCCAAAAAAAGTCTAAAATGATAAAGTTAACCAGAAAAACAATAAAAACTTTAGAAATGTCCTGGATCATAGTGAACATTAGAGAATGATGGTTTAGTCCTAAAGTGTATATACAAAATGAGAAACCCTATTCATACTTCAGGGTATTTTAAGAAACACTGCGGAACCATGAGAGCTCATCCCCTGGAAATACTTGAAATGTGCAAGAACAAATGGGTAAGAATGGAAGAAGTTCCATTCCAAGAGAATTCCAATCTGAAACATTTGAGTCTTTACATACTACACGGTTCTCTTTTAGAAAATAAAAACAAAATGATTCTTCTGTCTTCTGCTCCATCTCCATCGTACTGGCCTTCAAAACATTAGCTACCAAAATGAGAATGGAACCAACTTGAGTGTCAAGGAAACAGGAAATTTCGCAATAGCACTTATTATTGGTACTAACAGTAGAAAAGACAAATTAACAAGAGCCACGATATATATTTATTTAGAGCTTTAGGGTTTATTGAAGTTTTCTCTTGTATTTAGCTTAATAAACCTGTGAGGTCACTAGGACAAATACCAATACTTCTAAAGGTAAAGAATAATTACATAATTTATGAAGTCACAGTTTGGAAAGGTCTATAGCATTACATAAACACTCGATTAACAGTTTTCTTTACTTCTTAGAGAAATTCCTAACTTAGAGAAATTTTACATTTCTACTAAACAAGTTTTTATACAAAGAAGTTATTAGGTTAGGTTAGTATGAAATTAGCATCTAACAATGAATTGGTTTAAAATTATTCAATGATATAAAGAAAATTTCCACATATTAGAGACTTATGTAAGCAGTACAAATAAATCGCTGGTGATGTAAGAAATATTTACCTGTTATAGAAGTTAGGCCCATACAAGTGGCTGCTATTGTCACTCCCAAGACTGCTGCAGTATCCTCCAATAATATAACATTTGTACTAGGATCACGACTTTGCATTACTTAATCATTGGTGGAGAGATAAGAAAGAAACATTTTAAATCTTAATTTGATACTCTCAGGTAACATTTAAATAAGTACCCATTTAAAATGAGCATACGGGCCCTGGCTGGTATGGCTCAATGAACTGAGTGTCAGCCTGTGAACCCAAAGGGTCGCCAGTTCAATTTCCAGTCAGAACACATGCCTGGGTTGTGGTCCAAATTCCCAGTAGGGGGCACGTGAGAGGCAGCCACACACTGATGTCTCTCTTTCTTTCTCCCTCCCTTCCCTTCTGTCTAAAAATAAAATCTTTTAAAAAATTAAATGAACATATAAATTAAGATAAAAAATACATGAGATTCCTGATTTTAAGAACACTGCTCAACACAAAAATAATTTCTTGGTTTACATTTTCAAGCTGCTTTCTCAAGTTATATAAACACATAGAGAAATATTGTAGTTTACTTAAGTTAAATCCAAACATAAAGTATTCACGTTCAAATTACTTTATATTTCTTGTTTTAAAACATAAGTCACACATAGGAAAGACACTGAGATATATTTTGTACATATCTTTAAAGAATAAAGCAATAGTACTAGGCAATTTTAAGCAAATAAAAGAGATGAAATAATACACCTGGTTTCTAAAACACATACCATACTGGTAAAAGGACATTCCTTTGGCTCGAGCACTCCTTCGAAGTTCATTCACAGCAACAAGAAGTGTTGCTGAAAGAAAAGCATTCATGTCAGCAAGGAAGAAACTTCATGTCTCTAAACTTTAAAGATGCCATCTCAAAAGATAAATACATATGCACAACACTTCAATGCCAGGGTTGAAAATAAGGAAAAGTTCTCCATTAACTAGTCATCAAGACTCCAATTAATCATTACAACATAACGAATCCCATATTTCTAAACCATAACAACTTAAAAATCATTACCACAACAACAGCCTTAATTTATTGGACAGGTATTATTTGGCAGTTACGATAGTGATCACAATCACTTCTGATCCTCCCAACCTTTCTGAGGCAGGTGGTATTATCACCATTTTATAAACTGTCAAAGATTAGGGAAACACTATGTACGGAAAGTGACAATGTTTCAGAGTAAACATACTGTGAGTAAAGCAGTGAACAAGGCAGTTTCATACATGATAGTAGCACTTCGCTGTCATGACACTGCTGTAGTTGAAGCTCTCAGAAGCTCTGAGATACTTGAATTGCAAAAAAGACAGCCTTTTCTGAATAACATACTATACCTAAATGTTTAGAATTCAGTGTGTAGTTATATTTTTATACCCCATTTCAAATGTTCTAAGCTTCATGGTATGATACTCAAGAAAAAAATAGCTTTTCCCTTGCCCTCATCCATTACAGAATCAGCCACAGTACCATACAAGGAATTTGCTCCCTGAAAGTAGACAAAGCTTAGATTCCTATTCCACATTTTTTTTAATGAACTGCTGGATATATATCACTAAATTAAGAATAAAGAGTGACTACAACAGTACGTACCTCCTTCAGACACCAATGATCCTGCTAAAATACAATATGCCTAGAAAATAAGTATTGAAATAAAGCATAAATTAATATTTCTCTAAAAATCACAATTCTTCATGCATAAAGTTTGTAATATTTAAAACAGAATCATGAATTTGAATCCAAGACAGATAAGGATCTTGATAGGAAACAGCTCAAATGAGGAAAGTAAGATAGATCATATCTTCATATGGGGAAACAGCTAAAAGCTTAAAAATTTGATGGTTATCTCATTTTTTAATACTTAGAAGAGTTATATATATTTTATATGTATACAGGGGTAGGCAAAAGTAGGTTTACAGTTTTAAGTACACAAAACAGAATTTATTCTTACATTATTTATTATTTATTATTTTTGGTACAAATAAATATGAACTTAGTTTGTACACTCCTGTATAAAATTAGTAACAGGTTACAAAGTACCCCACATTCCAAAATGAGGCACTATACTATTATATTACAAAATGTTACACCATGACCTAAGCTAAATTCATGATTTAAGAAATAAAATATTTTATTAGTATAAAAAAATTTTCAAGTTCAAAATGAACACAAATATTTGAAATGTGGGATTGTGAATACCAGATGTAGTGCAATTCACTCCCACAGTCAAGTAACTTCTGAATTTGTCTGGATATCCAGGACAAAAAGAATCCTTTCTGAATCTTGACTTAAAAAAATAACTACAAAGAGTAGTAATTTTTTTTGTAATTCTACTTTCCTTGTAGTACACCAAGACACTTGAATTAAATAAAGATATCACAAGTAACTTTAATCCAAGGTATATAGAAAGAGTTAACCTAGCAACACAAACTTTTAAAGATTTTTAAATGAAATTGAAATCAATCATGTTGAATTTTTTTTAAAGATTTTATTTATTTATTTATTTATTTATTTTTAGGGAGGGAAGGAGAGAGAGAGAGAGAAAAAGAGAGAGAGAGAGAGAGAGAGAGAGAGAGAGAGAGAGAGAGAGAGAGAGAGAGAAACATCAAAACATCAATGTGCAGTTGCTGGGGGCCGTGGTCTGCAACCTAGGCCTGTACCCTGACTGGGAATCGAACCTGCAACACTTTGGTTTGCAGTCCGCGCTCAATCCACTGAGCTACGCCAGCCAGGGCTTCATGTTGAATTTTTGACATTACCTTTCTGGACCCTTAACCTTCCCTAAAATAGAGGTTTGAACATTTCAAACCCTGTTCAAAACTTCCCAATTCTGTAAAGAAGACAGATTTCCAAATGCTATGTTACTGGTGCAAGTACACCAATGACACCACAATAAGAATTGGAATACCAGCTTTTCAATTTCAACTCTAGGCTCTTTCCACTCAAACAGGCTGCCAATCTGACAACTAAACTTCCTAGTAATTCTTTTTAATCCTTCTGCCTTCCTTCAGAAAGGACTTAAGACATGCTCATCACCCAGTAAAAGGAGACAGCATATATCCACCAAGATTCCAAGATAATACCTAATAAATATAGTCTATGTTGTGCTGAATCTATTATTTATTAACAAAGAGTTGTAGTCTGATGGAACTTCATTTAATTGCTAAAAGACAGAAAAACTTTAGAAGTTTTAAAACTTAAACACAATTGAAAATTTAATCAATCAGTCCCTTACTCCAGAGTCATCAACTTCTTTGCCTCTATAAAATAATGTTGTGCAGATTAGATGAACACTAAGATAATAAGCTATCTATAATGCGGCCAAACCTTTGAAGGATGGAAGAAATACCCTTTTTTATTTTAACTGTATGAAATGTATCATGGTAAAAAATTAGTCAATAAAAACTGTAGAAGAAGCCTAGTTTAATAGGCTTGTTATTATGTAGGTATACAGGCGTAACAAGATGTTAAAATGAGATTCACTCCAGTTGAGAATGTGGCAGGTTCCAAGTATCCCACATAACCAAAAAGAGGTGCTATACCATCTGTTCAGGCTGTGCACAAAAGGTGATCCAAGCCTGGTTTGACAACTCCTAGATCCACGCCACTAGCCCACATAAGCTGAACTGAGGTTAAGGAGGCTGCTGGAAACCACCCTGCCTGGTTTCAGAAGTTGTAACCCCCCAAGGCTAAGGCTGAGTAAAAACACCTTGGGACCATAAGTCACTAAGGAGACAAATCTTATCTTCCCGGCAGGGGGGTAGCCTCTGCCCCATTTACTTCACCCTGCTTGGCCCTGGCTAAATGACTGGTTAGCCAATGATGGGTAAGCTTCCTCAAGGGAGGGGAGACCTAAGACAGGCCTGGTTGCAAAGGGGCCATCAGGGAAGGGCTTGGGGGGGCTATAAAAAGGGGGTGATAGACCCTCACCTCTTGGCTTTGACAGAGCCTGAGTCCTCATTCTGTCTGTAAGAAGTCTCCTAATCTCTTGGCTGCCTTACTTCCCGTGAGTGACTTAAGCCTGAAATAATGCCAGAGGTGGGTGCAGCCCTGTGCTGGAACAGGCGGGTTCCCTGGGGCAATCAGGCCTAAGAAAGACTGCATAAAATCCTGTGAAACCTGCTTTGCTAAGAATACCCTCAAGTTAAATAAGGGTTCAAACATAAAATGAAATGAAAAACTTTGTTCCCCAAAGTTTTATGGCCCTTTGGCAGTCACTCTTATCTCTCTGACCCTAACTCAGAATAAGCCCTTATAGTTCTTAGAATGTTATCTATTCCTTAGAATGTTTTCTCAATTATTACTGCCTGACAATGATTGAGCTTTACATATACACCCTGTATTCCTATGCAAATTAAATAATGCACACTTCAAATAAAAGCCCATTGAGGAACAGGCTTAAGGCCCTTCTCCTTTGACAGGTCAGCCACCTACCCACTGCAAGCAGATTATGTCTTGGTAGTATTTATTCTCATCCACAGTGGATTGGGCGAGAGGGGCGGGGGGCACAGGGGCGTTCTATAGGCGGAGTCCCCCCCACAGGAGGCCAAAGTGAAGACTGTTTTGGAAAAAACTGCTGAGCTGTTGAGACTGCTAAGAAAGCTGGATGTGTGTCCCTAGAGGTTACAGACCACAGTGAACTGTGTCTACAGCACACCTGAAAAATAAACGTATAGGCAAGTCTACTAACTGATAGTAGCTGTATAATAAATGTCTGGGTTTGGGGCAAAAACTGCACTCTCACAAAGAATGTGCTAAAGGTGTGTATTTTAACACAGAGGACCAGACATGGAATTGAGTGGGGGTCCTGACACGAACTGTCCAAAAGCTTCTTGCCAAATGCAAAGCAATCTCAGCAGAAATAGTCCAGAAACACACCATGAGACATAGAAGCTGACAGGGTGTGCTATATGACCAACCTGTGCTTGTCAAGGGAGCTATGGTATAGTCAGAGTGGCCAAGCAAGGCAATCTCCATGCCGTGCCCATGACAAAAAAAGAAAAAAAAACCCACAAAAAACACAAAAGCTTTAAATCTTTACAAAGGCCAGAGAAAACCAATGCAAAATGACATTGATGCCATTAAAGTGGTAATTTCTCACCTCCTGTCCCTACTTCCAATGCTGCCAGAGGCAACCTAGGAAGTAGGAGACAAGGGTAGAGGCCCTGGGTCGTACATAAGGTGACCACGCTCCTGTCCTCCCATCCCTCCAGTGTAGGCTTCTTATCAGAACACAGGAAATGAGAAGCTTTAGCTTCATACACAATTTAAACATATGACTATTAGACAGGACTGGATATTTTAATTACAGGTAGGAGATTATTCTTGGGACAAAGAGTGAACAGAAATCTTCTTGTTCTTCCACAGAAACTAAAAGTATTAATGGAACTGCTCAATATTTTAACCTAGGAAACAGTGCTTAATAATTGTACCTACAGAGATGTTCATGCCTGACATCACTGAATCACATGAATTTAGAAATGTTCATTCATGTTTTAAAAAACATTAACTACAGATATACAACCCTATAAAACACAGTCAAAAAGTTATATGTGAGTCCCATTCCTTAACATCAACATGATAAAAGTATTCTAATATAAGCACAACTTCATAACACTTCAAAAATGAGCAGGGAGAATTTCTGGTGAAGATGGGAGGCACAGGTAAACACACTTCACGTCCCTGCCCAACCACAAAAAGAATTACAACTAGACCTCAAAACAAGTAACACCCAGAACCACTGAAAACCATACAGAAAATCGAGCTGTGTGGAAGTCTGACAACCAAGAATTTAAAGAAGCCACATTTATCCAGATGGATGCCTTTTCTACAACAGGCCACACAATTAACACAGTGAGTCAAAGGGGCTGTACCTAATACATAGAAACAAACATAGGGAGGCTGCCAAACTGAGGAGAAAAAGAATTATGGCCCAAATAAAAGAAGAGAACAAAACTCTGGAAAAAGAACTAAATGAAATGGAGATAACCAACCTATCAGATGCAGAGTTCAAAACAGTAGTGATTAAGATGCTCAGAGAGCTCACCGAGTACAGCAAAAACATAAAAAAGACCAAGGAGAAGTGAAGGTTACACTAAGTGAAACAAACAAAAATCTTTAGGGAACCAACAGTGAAGGGGAGGAGGCCAGGATTCAAATTAACAATTTGGAACAAAAGGAAGAAATAAGCATTTAACCAGAACAAGAAGAAAAAATAATTAAAAAAAAAAAAAAAAACAACAAACAACGCAACAGGATGGTATAAGGAATCTCTGGGAAATCTCCAAAGGTACCAACGCCCAAATCATAGGGATGTGTGAAGAAGAAGAGGAAGAGGAAGAAATTGAAAACTCATTTGAAAACACAATGAAAGAAAACTTCACTAATTTGGCAAAGGAAATAGACACACCAGTTCAGGAAGCACAGAGTCCCAAACAAGTTGGACCCAAAGAGGTCCACACCAAGACACATCATAATTAAAGTGCCAAAGGTTAAAGATAAAGAATCTTAAAAGTAGCAAGAGAAAAGCAGAGAGTTACCTACAAAGGAGTTCCCATAAGACGATCAGCTGATTTCTCAAAAGAAACTTTGCAGGCTGAGAAGCGACTGGCAAGAAGTATTCAAAGTGATGAAAAGTAAGGACCTACATCCAAGATTACTCTATCCAGCAAAGCTATCATTTAGAATGTACGGGCAGATAAAGTGCTTTCCAGAGAAGGTAAAGCTAAAGGAGTTCATCATCACCAAGCCCTTATTATATGAAATGCTAAAGGGAACTATTTAAGAAAAATTAGATCAAAACTATGAACATTAAAATGACAACAAATTCATAACTATCAACAACTGAATCTAAAAAAACAAACTAAGCAAACAAGCAGATTAGGAACAGAATCACAGACATGGAGATCATCTGGAGGGCTATCAGCTGGGAGGGGGAAGGGGGAGAATGGGGATAAAGATGTAGGGATTAAGAAGTACAAATTGAAAATTTCAGATATTCCATGCAGCAATATTTCCTAGAGCAATATTCCCAGAGGAATATTTCTTGCTCTAGGGGACATGCAGCAATATGTCCCCTACAGCAAGGGACATAAGGGAAAGAATAAACAAATGGGATCTCATCAAAATAAAAAGCTTCTGCATGGCTAAAGAAAACAGCATTAAAATGAAAATAGAACCAACCATATGGGAAAACATATTTGCCAATAATACCTCAGACAAGGGTTTGAGCTCCAAAATATATAAAGAACTCACGTGACTTCACTCTAAGAAGACAAGCACCCAGTTAAAAAATGGGCAAAGGACCTGAAAAAACAATTCTCCAATGAGGACATCCAGAGGGTCCATAGACATATGAAAAGATCTTCAGCATCACTAGCCAGCAAAAAGATGCAAATCAAAACCACAATGATATACCACTTTACACCAGTCAGAATGCCTATCATAAACAAATCAAGAAACAACAAACGCTGGCAAGGTTGTGGAGAAAAGGGAATCCTACTGCACTGTTGGTAGGAATGCAGACTGGTACAACCACTATGTAAAGCAGTATGGAATTTCCTTAGAAAACTAAAAATTGAACTGCCTTTTGACCCAGCAATTCCATTGCTGGGGTTATACCCTAAGAACCCTGAAACACCAATCCAAAAGAACCTATGCACCCCAATGTTCACAGCAGCACAATTTACAATAGCCAAGTGCTGGAAGCAACCTAAGTGTCCATCAGTAAATGAGTGGATCAAAAAACTATGGTACATTTACATGATGGAATACTACACAGCAGAAAGAACGAAGGAGCTCCTACACTTTGCAAAAACATGGTTGGATCTGGAGAGCATTGCGCTAAGTAAAATGAACCAAGCAGTGAAAGACAAATACCATATGAACTCACCTGTAAGTGGAACCTAATCAACAAAACAAGCAAGCAAAATATAACCAGAAACTGTGAAATTAAGAACAAACTGATGGTAACCAGAGGAAAGGTAAGCAGGGATAATAGGGGAAAAAGGGGGAAGGGATTTCAGGAACATGTATAAAGGACACATGAACAAAGCCAAAAGGGGGGTAGGATCGAGGGTGGAGAGTGGGGATGGCTGGCACTGGGGGGAGTGATGGGGGAAAAATGGAGACAACTGTACTTGAACAACAATAAAAAAATAACAAGAAGTACAAATTGGTAGGTACAAAACAGACAGGGGGATGTTAAGAATAATAGTATAGGAAATAGAGAAGCCAAAGAATATGCACTACTCATGGACATGAACTAAGGGGAGGGACTGCTGGAGGGAATGGGGATACCTGGTGGAGGGGGTAAAATTGGGACAACTGTAATAGCAAAATCAATAAAATATATTTTAAAAAACTGAGCAGAGGGAGATTACCCAGAGAAGGGATTCCATTGGTTGAGGATTAAGCAATCCCATAATTCCATGGTACCAAGATAATCCTGCACCCAGCATGAAAATACCAACGCCACTAATAAGTGAAGCAATATAGCGCATGTTTGAAAATCCATACCTGGAAAATAAAAATGATAATATAATTTGTAAGAAATACAAATGGTTTCCTTTCAAAATATATGTTTATTGGTCAATAAAAAAGAAAAGAAAAACTTCTTACAATATTAAGATGTCATAGTTTTATATTTAAGTAAAGTTTAGGTACCAAACACAATCTAATCAGAAAATCAACATATAGAGTGGAAAAACTCCAAGATCTTTGAAAACATATAAATTGAGTGAATATGACTTAATACAGGTATTTGCTAATTCCTTTACCAATTAGTCTATTTTGATTTAGTAGAACAACTTTACTTTTATGTACTACAAATGCTGGTAAAATTAATCTTTTAAAAAATGCATTCAGATGTTTAATCAACAGAATAATATTTAAATTTCCTTGTAATGCAATTTTTAATTGAGTTATTGTGATGATTTACACTACGTATAATTTGATGCTGGATACTTGTTGCTGGTTATATATAATAGTTTAGCACACAGCAACTGACTACTATTATTAGGACTAAGAGCTTCAGTTTTCTGGGTGTTTTTATGAGAATTTTTAAAATCTCAATTATTTTTCAAGCATCTTTGTTCTCTATGTGCATTCTTTTGTATTTCTGTATGTACCGATTAAATACTGAGCATTAGGTTAAAAAATAGGACATCCTCTAAAAGGAAAACAATCATTCACTGATAAAAATATTTCCTAGGAAATTTATTCCCAAACCCATATCTATGGCACCCTTTGGTGGATGAAAATTTCAACAAGAATCCTTATTAAAAACTGATTTTTAAATTTTTTTTGTAAATATATAATTCTGACATAGGGAACTCTTAGTTTATAGATGTGATAGTGTTTTACAAGCTTGCTTTAGAAAAACTTATTTTCTTCTAAAAGTTTCCCCCACCGAAGTAATATAGGAGATGGAGATACATATACATATGCATATGCATATATGCTCATATACAAGGTCTGTCTGGAAAAAGTCCAGTCATTGTTAATATAACAAGAATGGTTTGCACAACATTGATGCAACCTGGCAGCCAAGGAGAGTGGAGTGGAACATGCACGTGGAAACAATGACAACTTCACTGTACTAGTCAGTGGGGGTAGTAGACACCCTTGAGTGAGCATGTGTACTTTGTGGCTGTCACGTTCAAAATGACTGAGTAAGTAAAGCAACAAATCTGCATCGAATTTTGAGTTAAGCTTAAATAGTGCTCTATGGAAACTATCTGGATGATTCAGAAGCCTGCAGCTATGAGCAACTGAACGGGTGACTGGCAGCTTCATTATGACAACGCACCCACTTATGCATCACATCTTGTGCAGAGTTTTCTGAAAAACATCAAATCACCCAGGTGACTCAGCCCCTCTACAGACCAGATTTGGCACCCTGCAACTTCAGGCTTCTCCCAAAACTCAAATCACCTTTGAAAGGGGAAAGATTTCAGACTGTTGGTGAGATTCAGGAAAATATGACAGGGCCACTGATGGTGACTGGGTACCTACTCTGAAGGGGACCGAAGCATCACGGTTCTATGTACAGTGTTCCTTGTATCTTGTATCTTCTTCAATAAATGTCTCTATTTTTCATATTACATAGCTAGATACCTTCTGGACAGACCTCGTGTGTGTGTGTGTGTGTGTGTGTGTGTGTGTGTGTGTGTGTGTTAAAGTAAATGAAGATATAAATTAAACAGCATAACTTTCATTATGTATTTTCAGTAAATTTGTAGGTTCTTATTGAAATTTAAAAAAAAAAGAAGAAATTTTTAACTCAGTAAATCTGCACTGTCCAAAATAAATCACTAGCCACCTAAGGCTATTAAAATTGAAGTTAATTAAAATTCAGTTAAAATTTTAAGTGTAGTTCATCAATTACACTAGCCACATTTCAAGTGCTCAACAGCCACATGTGTCCAGTGACTATTATATTAAACAGATTTTTGTAAAAAATTCTACTGAGCAGCACTAAAGTTATTGAAAATACCTTGAGAAGAAATCTTTACAGCCTAAAATTTTAAATTTTTGCCCTGTTTTTAAAATTTTGGTGTATGATTTTCACCAGAGGAGATATAATATTAAAAATGTTATTATTTATAACAGCAGTGTATTGTTTTCAAGTAAATAAAGGCATTTATTATAAAGCATAGAGGCAGACTCCTTTATGGAAATTAAAGTACACTTTTTACTTAAGGTTGATCAAATTCTACTACTGAAGCGAAGTTTTAAAAATGATATATAGAGAATTCAAAAGTTTAGCTGGCTATGTTAGAAGTAACAACAATAACAACAAAATCTCTGTATCGAATGACTGGTAGGATTCAAAATAATATATTCTAAGAAGCATACTCATTTTACAATAAATAATTTGAAATATTAACAGAATGCTATTTCCAAATCACAGCAGGAGACTTACAATAGATTAAGTACGGATTTACTAGAAGTTAATGCTGAGATTTTAGATTGAGTGGCCTATTAATCCAAATATGAAATGTATATTTCCCTTGACCAAATAAAAAAGATAAAAATATGTGCTGTTTTTAATTATCAAATATGAAAAAAAAAAACCCAAGATCTAAGCCAGTTACAAAGCATACAAACAATTTAAATTCCTTTTCAAATTATATCTGGTTTACTTAGAGCAGTGAGTCCTACATTTCAGATGCTTTAGTAGAAGAAATAACCAAATCTTTAACACAAACTACAGGTAAACAGCAGGTTTCTAAAATTCAGTTGCTTTTATTTTAATGACTTGCTACCAAAACAAACAAAAACATAAAGGCAATTTCCTTACGGATGAGTAGGATCTGGTGTCTGAACAGACTTACTGATGCCCAATGCTAGTAAACCCTACGAAGAAAGAAAAGGTAAATAAATAATCATTAGCAAGATGGGGAGTATAATGTGGTAAAGCCAATCAAGAGGATGCAATCTGTAAATGACAAAGAAACACTATATACACAATGTCCAATAGCCCAGTAATTCTGGTTTCCTAATACTTAATGCTCCCCTTTCTGTGATGATCCTTCCCTTTTATGGTTTTCCTCAAACTATCATGCAACTGCTTAAATGCTGTCTCGGAATACTTTTCTGGTTATTTTGTGTCTATGGCCTGCTTACAGAACACAGAGCAAGGACTGTGTCCTTCTAAACACTCAATACATGTCAAACTCAAGTGTGCAATAAGTTCATATAAATTAATACTTAATACTTTACTTAACTCTATTGCTATTCAATCTGTTACAAAAATTAATTTGTTCTTCTAGTTACAAAATTAACACATGCTCATTGTAAAGAAATTCAAAGAGTAGAGAGGGAACCATTTAAGAGTCCGGAGTATGTTTCAGACTGCCTTTATGTACAACTGTATATAATTTTTAATGTGGTTTTGCATATAAAGACAATACCAGATTTCAGAGAGGGGTGTGTGTGCATTTTTTAAAAATATGACCATAATCTATATAACATCTTTTTTTACTTTATTTTATGGACAATTTCCAATGTATAGATGGATGTCTAAAAAAAAACAAAACAACCCCAAACCAACAAATCAATTCAATAAACCCAGTTCATCCATCACTCAGCTTTGACAATTACAAACACAGGGCCATATCTGTTTTATCTACTCTGTACCTACTTCCCTATGAATACTCTGAAGTAAATTCCAAGCATCACACCATTTAATTTTTAAAGAGCTCTGATGAATGCCTAAAAAAACCTAAGTCTTTTAGAAAATATAGTCACAAGACCATTATCATACTTTTAAAACTCAATGCTAAGTTCTCAATATTAACAAAAATCTACATATTATAATAATCACATTTTCACCTATGAAAATTTTAAATTTTGAGCTAAAATTCACATACAATGAAATGTACAAATCCTGAATATACAGCTGAGTTTGAAAAATCCACACACCTGAAACATAAATTTCTATAAAGACACAGAACCTTTTCACCACCTCAAAAATGTTCTTTTGTGCCTCTTTTCAGCAAGTCCTCCCCATACCAGACAGAACCATGTTCTGAACTTTTTACCCAAAGATTAAGAAGTTCTACTTAGAACTTTATATAAGCAGAATCACACAATAAGTACTGTACTGTGTTTGCCTTCTTTTATTCAGCATGTTGTTGAAGATACATATGTGCTTCTTACCGGACAAGCATTTCATTTTTTATTGCTATATAATCACTGTTTGAGTACACTGTACAATTTATTTATCTCCTCCACTTTGATGGACATTTGGGTTAATTTAGATTTTTGTCCATTATAAGTAAAGGTGTTATAAACATTCCTATACAAGTCTTTGTAGCCATTCATTCCCACTTTTCTTGGGAAAATGCTCCGAAGTGGAACTGCTGCATTACACAATAGGCATACGTTCACCGGAAACTGACAAGCGTTTCGAAGAGGCGTTTAAACAGTTTGCACTCCACCAGCAACATCGGGGAGGTCTGGCTGCTCCACCTCTTCACCAACGTTTGGTCATCGGGGCTTTTAAATTTAGCCGCTGTTCTAGACACACAAAGATGTCTTCTTGGGGCTTTAATATACATTTCCTTACGACTTTTTCATGTGCCCATTGGCACCCATTCATGTATCTTTATTTGTGAAGTACCTGTTCAAATACAGAGCCTCTTATAGAAACTGAGTTGTCTTTTTAATACCGAGTTGCAGAAGTTCTTTATCCTGGATACCGAAGATCCTTTCTCAGATTACTATATGCTTTGTAAATATTTCCTCCCAATCTGTGGTCTGCCTATTTATTTTCTTAAGAATGTCTTTTAATAAGGAAAAGTTTTCAATTTATATTGTTTCATTTGTAATATTTTTTCTTTTACGGTTTTGTTTCTGTGTCCTGCTGTAAAAATCTCTTTTTACCCAAAGATCTGGGAGATATTCTAAGTTTTCTTTAGAATCTTTATAGTTTTTGCTGTTATTGTTTGAGCCTACAACCTACCTCAAATTTGTATATGGTCTGAGGAGGGGGTCAAAATACTTTTAACTTTTTCCATAAAGCTATCTAACTTTTTCAGCATCATTTGTTGAAGAGTTTCCTTTCTTCATCGAATTGCTTTGATGCCTTTGTCAAAAATCAACTGACCACGGAACTGTGATTCTGTTACTGCATCCTCTATTCAGTCACACTGGCCTGCAAATAAATCCCTGGGCCAGTATCTCCCTGTTTTAATCACAGTAGTTTTACAGTAAGTTTTGAAGTTTTCCAAATTGCTTTTGTTTTCAAGATTGCTTTGAATATTCTGAATTCTTCGCATTTCCATATAAATTTTAGAATGTATTCAGTTTCTCAATTTCCATCACAAAAAGTCTGCTGTGATAACTGGAGTTGTATTAAATCTATAGGTCAATTTAGGGAGCTCTGTCATATTAACATCATGTCATCTAATTCATGAACATGGTATATCTCTCCATTTCTTTAGGTCTTCTTTAGTTTCTCCCAGACACATGTTAAGTTTTCAGTATAAAAGTCTCACACATCTTTCATTAAATTTACTCCTAAGTATTTAATATTATTTAATGTTAGAGGAAATAGAATGTATTTAAAATTTCATTCTCCATTTGTTTGCTGAGTGTAGAAATGCAAGTGATTTTTGCATATCAGCCTTCTATACCTATTGATTTCGAATGTTAAACTAACCTTATATTCCTAGAATACTCACTTTACTATGATTATCATTTTTATATATTGCTAGATTCATTTGGATTATATTTTAAGGATTTTCACATCTATGCCCTTGAAGGATAGTGGTCTGTATTCTTCTTTCTTGTAATGTCTCTGCAAGGTTTTGGTATCAGGGTTATGCTGGCCTTATTAGAGGAGTTGAAAAGTATTTCCTTCTCTATATTTGGAAGTCTATATTACTGGTATGATTCTTTGCTTAAATGTTTGAGTTATTTTCTTGATACTGTCTCATAGGTCACTGAGACTCCTTTCATTTTTTTCAGTCTTTTTTCCTTAGTATGACTGTTTTTACTGCTATGTATTTAAGGGCACCACTCATTTTTTCCACAGTGTCTAATCTGCTATTAACTCTAAACAGTGAGTTTTTCAAATCAGATATATTTTCAGCTCTAAAATCTCCATTTAGTGCTTTTTTATATCTTCCATTTCTCTTGTCAATATAGTCATGTTTTCCTTTCTTCTTTTTTAAAAAGATTTTATTTATTTTTAGAGAGAGGAGAAGGGAAGTAGAAAGAGAGGGAAAAAAATCAATGTGTGGTTACCGCTCATGCGCCCCCTACTGGGGACCTGGCCCACAACCCAGGCATATGCCCTGACTGGGAATTGAACCAGTGACCCTTTGGTTCGCAGGCCAGCACTCAATCCATTGAGCCACACCAGCCAGGGCCATGTTTTCCTTTCAACACATGAACATAATAGCCATTTAACATCCTTGGCTACTACTAATTCTATCATATGTCAATTGAGCCTGTTTTTACTGACTGATTTTTCTTCTGGTTATAAATCAAATTTTCTACTTCTTGGTTAATTATTACACTGTGAATGTTATACTGAGTGTATGGATTCTGTTGTCTTCCTTCTAGAGTGTGGGGCTCTGTTCTAGAAGGTAATTTAAGTTACAGCTTAATCCTTTAGAGCTTTTATCCTCTGTGGAACTCTGCCTTGTAATTTCTAGCCTCCTCACACTCTAAATTCTTTCTACCTTCTCAACTTAATGAGACTTATATCTCCCACTTTGCTCCACTATTACACATGTGCCTCCTAGCAACAAGCCAGAGATCATAAAGTTCAACTCATTTGTTTCTCTTCTCTTAGGGATCATGATGTTGTTCTGCAATTGTCAAGTTTGAAAACATTGTTTCATATAGTTTATCTAGTTTTTTAGTAGTTTACAGGAAAAGACTAAGTTCAGTCTCCATTAGTTCATTATGGCTAGAAACAGAAGTTCTTTATATAATGCTTTACAATTTGATTTTTTCTTACTCAAATTATCATGTTATTATTTCAGGTCAGTACATAGCTTATATCTATACATTCATTTAAACCCATGAATAGTACTTTAGAGTATGGACACTAAAAAACTACCTTCAATGTTTTAATAATAACTAAGAATGAAATTAATAATCTAGACATATTTCTTTATCCATGTGTCCAGATATTTTTGCATTTCAATTTTCTTAAGTTCAAATAAGCTTGCAACAAAATAGATATAGTGTGTTATGTCTCTCTCTCCAACCCCTCTACCCTCCCCAAGTATTTTATAATTGACTGGGAAAATGTATTGATAGTAGTTATTAAGTATTTACTGTACAAAAATTTAATTCAAAGAAGAGATTTGTTAGTACGAACAACAAATGTTTGACTTTTTTCCTTACTTTTGCAAACCATTTGAGAGTCAGTTACATGGGTTCTTGGATTTAATTTTTATCTGAGATTGCTCTCCCTACTCCTTATAATTTTATTATACTTAACTATGTCTTAAATATTCTTATTGAACCTGCCTGTTGTCTTTTATTTTCAGTTCTCCCAAATTCATATTTACATTAACAGAAGTATAAATAAATGAATACTGAGAAGGCATTCTATTAATATACTACATGCTTTACAAGTGTGAAATAAGAACACAAGCAGAAATTTTTATCCTGATTTTTAAAAAGGCTTAGGTTTATAATATTTAAATTTTGAATCAAAGAAGGTATTTTAATTTTATAAAAATCTTTCTTCATTTGCAAATTCAGGAAAGGAATTCAAAATACCAGTCTAATGTGAAATTTTAATTCACCAACCATGAGACTAATTTATAACATTATTCAAAAAACTGAAATTCACCGGCACATACAGTCATAAGAACTTGTATTTAGAGATAAAATTTCCACTTAATGTAAGAATTTCCTCTACAAAAACTTCTGCCCAAACACTTAGTGACTGATAATCTCATATGTACTTCATATTGTACTGTTGGAAGTTCTTAAAGCCTAATAATATCCTACTTTAAAATACCATGATCATATTTCTATGAACTTCATCATTCAAAAGCCAAACAATTTTCTTTTTCTTCCACATGCCAACTATAGGAATTATTCTGTTTTTAAACAGGCTAACTTTTAGATTAAAGCAGTAAAAAATTACTTTAAAATTAGTAAGAAAAAAGCTTTTACCTCTCACCTGATTACATGTATCAGATAAAGAATGTATAGCTTCAGAGAACATACTTGCTGAACCCGTATAAATCCACGCAAGAAATTTAAAGAAGCAATTTAATCCATTGCTAGGAGAGAAAGAGAAAACAATTTAGCATTGGTTTAAATAAAAATTTTCACCAAAAGCTTATTTAATTGACCATATATACCTCTACACGAGATTGTGTTCAAAGTAAACTAAAAAGAATGTACATCCTTCAAGAACTTATCTTTTAGGTAATAAGAGTACAAATTTGAAAGTTACAGAGTATGGTATCATTAAATACTCAAATGAAGAGGTATGATGTGTGTAAGCAAAATTAAGTGCATTTTAAGAACTGATGAGAAAAGAAGATGTTCTACATTTGAACAAAGTAAAATTAGAAAGAAAATTATGTGTCTTAGGTAGGTAAAAGAAGATGTGCACTCAGTATGGTCCAGTAGACCAGTGTCAAAGGCAAAACTTCGGTGAAGGGCTGTTAAATAGGTGAAGGCAAATCTAGACCAAGCAGTCTCTGGGTCATACCAGACCACAGATGCTAAAATAAAGTATGATGAGCTCTGAGCCAGCCAGCTGCTCAGATTCCAGCAGTAATGATTAGCATGAGTTATCTGAGGCACTACACTAACCGTTTACCATGATCTATTATAACTCTATCATACAAATATCAACATCCTCATTTTCTAAATGAGGAAACTGTACATCCCCTTCCTCCATTTATTCCCTCTCCTCCATTTCAAACAATGTCCTGGAAGAATCATATCTGCTCCTGCTTTTCAGTTTTCCTCACTGTGTCCAGTCTTCAATGCACTAAATAATGGCTTCTGTCTCCAATACCACCAACTACTTCTTGCTATAAAGTTCCTGGAAACATTTTAGTATTTTTCTTAATCTCACAGAAGCATATGCCACTATTTTCTTTAAGATTTTGTTTATTTATTTTTAGAGAGGGGAAGGGTGGGAGAAAGAGAGGAAGAGAAACATCAATGTGTAGTTGCCTCTCACATACCCCCTTACTGGGGACTTGGCCTGCAACCAAGACACGTGCCCTGACTGGGAATCAAACCAGCGACCCTTTGGTTTGCAGCCCGTGCTTAATCCATTGAGCCACACCAGTCAGTGCTGCCACTATTTTCTTAAATCACTATCTTCCTTAGCTTCCATGAACCTCCTGGTTTTCTTCCTATCTTGCTCCTTATTCTTCTTCAGTAGGCTCTTTTTCTTCCACTCATTTCTTAAATGTTAGCCCTCATCAAGGATTTTTCCTGAGAGTTTTTCTTCCTCACACTATACACATTCTCCCGTGGCTTTAATTATCATCTATACACTAATAACTTTCAACTCTAAATCTCTAATCCAAATCTCCTTCCCGAGCTTCAGATCTTTATACATTAATGATAATTATGAAGTGCATATTATGTACCAGGTACTATGCTGCACAGTTAAGGTATATTACATACATTCCTCTGATGAAGAAAACTTTAACTGCTAACCCTGTTTTACTGACAAAATTAATTCTGTTGACCAACTTCACTTGGGTGTCCTATAAAAACTTAAACTCAAAACCGACCTCCACATTTTTTTTGCGTCCACCCTGACCCTCTTTCTCTCTGCAATGGTGCAGTATCTATCTAATTGTCCAAAACTGTAGGCAACATCCTTTTCCATCCGTCCTAAATACTTTCTGAACTTCACCAGGTCTCCCTATCCCTACTACCACTCCCTTAGTTTAGCGCATCACCATCTCTTATCTGTACTATTAAAAACGACTTCTTCTAGTTTAGTGCCCTTCCAATTCTTGAAGATAATGTTGTATTTCCTGAATCCGTCACAATTCCTGATACATGTAATATATATATTTTCAAAATAAAAGAACTAATGAATTATAGAATTAATGTTTTTCAACATTTTTATATAGATTATTCAACAAAATGGACAAAAGATAAAACAATAGGAATCAAGAGGACTGAAGACAAAAGATGGCAAAAATATCAACTATGTTTTACACCAAGTGAGAGAAAAATAAGAGTGTAGATACTATTCAGTAGCTATAATCCAGGTTGATTGAATTACTCAAAAAATAACCTTGGCTATCTCAACATTTTAAAAAAGACTTCTATCAACTTCAATGAAAATAAGAAAGAATTTTCAGACAGCAAGAGGAAAACTGTTCTCAGATCTTACTTAACCACATCAAAAATACACACAGTACAATGTGGGGTGGTGAACACACAATATAATATACAAATGATCTATTATAGAATTGTACACCTGAAACCTACCTACTTTTATTAACTAATCTTGCCTCAATAAATTCAATAAAAAAGAAAAATATATACACAGCACAAACATGGGTATCTATGTGGACTCTTTCCCATCAATTTACTAACAAAGACATTCAACTTCCTATAATAATATAAACCTCTAACTCTGTTAGATGCCAACTAATAAATTTATACATTCAAGAATATCTACATAAAATAATATATTCCTATTTTAAAGGGCTTATTTTTTAGCACTTACATGCAAATGGCAACCATCACCACTTTTCCTGGACCCTTAAGAAAAACCGATGACAATCCGGAACGTGGCTATAAAAGAAAAACAATTTAAAAATCTCCACAATTTCTAGTTTATAAGTGACTCTGATCTTGAGAGTCACTTATAAATATCACACCAGAAAATATCTCCTCTATCAATACCTATAAACAACTAGGTTTACTTATTTAATTCTGTTTCTCCAGGATTTCCTCTATAAAAAGTGGGAAGATGGAAATTCAAAGTACATCAGGGTCCTTTTCCAAACCTTAATGGTTTATTGTTTCCTTGGAATTGAATTCCTGCCTACTTCCAGAAACGATCGGAGTTGGTTATATAAAAATTAAGAATGAAGTCATACGAGTATATTGAATAAAAGCTGACTCTAAATTTTTTCCATTTCTTGAACATTTTAATTTTTAAATAGTGGAACAGCCAATGTTTGCCGCTCTAATTTAACTTTTGACTGCTGAATGAAAACCAAAGACCTCAAGTGATAATGTGTTTAATTCCAACAGATTAAAACGAAAGGAAATAAAGTAAGTAGAAAAACATATTCAGGGGAAAATATTTTTGAGTTAAATGTTCTTTTGCTGCTCTTTGGTTAGATACTTTCTGTGTTTTTACTTCTGCTCATTCCTTTCCCTGGAATGCTACCATCTCCCACTGCAATCTATCCAAGTGTTATCCATTCTTTTCCATGTCTGGCCAAGTGTCATCTTGGTATAGAAAGCCTTCCTTGGTCCCCCACTGAGAATAAATGCTCCCTCTGCTACACACTTATGTTGCACTTTACATTTCTATTAAGACATTTCACATAGTCTGCCTTATATCATTTATTCAAGAAATATTTATTGTGCAACTATTATATGCCTGGCACAGTTCCAGATGCTGGGACATGACAGTAAACAAAACAGAGTCCCTGACTTCACAGACCTCAGTCTCGTACAGAAAGATAAAGAATAAATCCATAAAGAAATACATAATATCAGACAGTGATAAGTATAATAAAGAAAATAAAACAGAACTGAAGAATAACCTGGGGAGTGGGAACTATATGGTGGAAAGGGTTATTTTAGCTAGAGCAGTCAGGGGAAAAAGCTCAATGATAAGGAGACAACCATGAGAAAAATGAGGAAGAATGTTTCAGGCATAATATAGAGCACATTCAAAAACTCTAAAACAGAGAAAAGTTTGGTATGTAAAGAGGACAAAAAAAAATACCTCTAAAAACACAAAAAATAGACTAGTGTGACTAAAGCACAGACAGCAAAGAAAATGGTAGGAATTGAGGCCAGAGAAGGAGGCAGGGGTCATATTTCACAGGATTTGTAGACTATGGTAAGGAGTGTAAATCTTATTCTAATGGCAAAAAGAAAGCACTGGATGATTTTAAGCAGAACCTTGACAGAGTCTGATTTACATTTGAAAAAGATACAGTGTATGATGTAGAGAATGAATTATGGGGGCAAAAGCAAAGGCAGAGAGGTCAATCAGGAAGGCAGTCCAGGTAAGAGATGGTGATGACTAGAGTTTCAATAAAGTACACGGTGAGAGGCAGTCATACTAGGTATCTGTTTTGGAGAAAATGCCAATGAAACTTGCTAATGAATTTCTTTTTAATATTATTATTTTTTTATCCTCACCCAAAGACATTTTCCCTGCTTTTAGAGAGAGAAGGAGGGAGAGAGAGAAAAATATCGACACAAGACAGAAGCATTGATTGATTGCCTCCCGCACATGCCCAGACCAGGTACTGTATGCAACTGGACTGGGGCCGAAACCCACAACCATAGTATATACCCTGACAGAGAACTGAACCCACAGCCTTTTGGTTATGGGGCAACACTCCAACCAACTGAGCCATACCGACCAGGGCAGACTTGCTAATGGATTTAAACATAAAAGGGCCTATAATGAATCTTTAACATTTAAAGGGTCAGATTAAAAAAAGCAGGGTCTTTCCCAAATACAACAGGGGAGGAGGGAGAATTAACAAAGAGGAAAACCAGGAGAAAGACTGTCTTATGCTTCTAGAGATCAAGGTGTTCTGGGAAAGGAATACACTGGTGGCACTCGAACACTCCTTCCTTATTTCTTTGATTTTGCCCCCTCACCCCCGATAATGTTGGCCTTTTGCATGTAACCATCGTCTCCTCACCAGGGGCCTCTGGAGATTGATTAAGTTTAGTAAGGTAGGTAAACTGGTAAGTCTGGGAGAGAACGCTGGGGATGCCTTTAGCTCCTTCCTCTATTTGGAGATTTCGTACACATTTTCTGTCCTTCCATGGCTTTGTATCTGGGCACGAGGGATAGAGCTGGCTACAAATTACCGGGTAAGTCTAAATAAGAAGTCTTTATAATCTAATGCACTGATCTAGAACTTTGAGAAATGGTGGGGAAAACAAATAAGGAGTGAAATTTTAGGTTATTAGTGGGGTTGGGCCAAGCTTTTACTGAGTTTATTCTTAGTAAGGCACCATGGCTTACGGCAGTTTTGTCCCCTGGCAAGCAGGCCACAATGGCTGAGTAAATAGACACAGCCCTCACTGAAGGTGCTGGCTCACAAAAGTCTCTGCCACTAAAGAGAGTCCACACCTTCAGTGCGGCACTGGGGTGCCATAAACACAGGGCTCAAAGTGGAAATAAAAATTAAGAAGTTCTGAATATAATGAATGGGGAGGAAAAGCATTTCATCATTGATAATTTCTAAATGTTACAGTCATGAGTATAACTCAGAAGAAAGAAAACAATTTGCTGTTAGCTTTTCTCCAGGTAGGACATTCACTTCTTGATAGGAGATACTTCCCAGCTAAGTTGAAATGCAAGTTGACTCTCCCATGAATACCTGGAATCTTGGTGGTGTTGGCGACTTTGGTAAGAGCCATTTCAGTGTAGTGGAAGGGATGAAAGTCCAGTTGAAAAGGATTCAGGAGAGAATAAGAGGTAGGATAGTAAAAGTAAATTTCTATACTGGTCCCAGTATTAATTTCCTTCTACTTGGAAGGAAAATAACAGAGTATTCTAGCACACGTAGATAAGTTAATAAATTTGGTGATATAAAGTGAGGTACTTTTATCATATTATATCTATTTTTTCAATGAAATATGAAGCAAGATCATCAGCTGAAGTGCAAAGAGGGAAGGCCCAGGCTGGGTAGCTCAGCTGGCTGGAGTGTCATCCCAACATGCCAAGTTTGAGAGTTCAATCCCAAGTCTGGGTACATGCAAGAGTCAAACAATGAATGCTAAATAAGTGGAACAACAAATTAATGTTTCTCTCTCTCTCCCTGTTCCCTTCCCCCCTTTAAAACCAATTTTTAAAAAAGAGTAAAGAATAAGGCTATAGGAAGTTTGAAAAGAGAGGAAAATATTCAACAGCTATCTCAGAGTGGGAAAGTGAATATACTATGGGACTTTAGAAAGACTGTCAAATAATATTGAGTGTCCACTGATTTTGTACACTCATATAATAAAGAAAGAATAATCAAAAGAGCTGTGTCATTTTATCCTGCAGGGTTTGAACTTCTGGAGTATAAGCAGAGAACTGGTACTTTAAATGTTTAACCAGGGTTATGAGTAGGAAATGGGATAAAGAAAATTAAAGGTGGATATGAGAGAGCTAAATCTTGCTAAAAACCTGAGAAAGTGAAGTCTTCTCCCTCACCTATATCTATATACTCACAGTTTACAACACAGTCCTAAATTTAAAGAGAACTTATCTCCCAATTTTTTTAAATTTCGAAAATCAGACAGAAGCAAATAGACTGTAATTCAGTAAATTACAACATGATCAAGAAAATCTTAAATTAGGATCAGACATGCCGGTATTTCACAATGCACTGACACTAGAATTTCACTATGTAACATGTGCATGACATTATCAGAAAGATATCCTTACCTTGGTATTTCCCAGGAAGTCTTTATATTCTTTTAATATTTTTTGGTTTCTAAATAGCCCTATAAGAAAAGAATTACAAAATATATTTAGATCATACATAGTTATTGATCATATTTTAGATTAACACAATTATTCTCTTTAAGACTATGTTACATATGCTTCATTTGCTACCAGCAAAAATGATCAGAAATCTGGATTTGTAATCCAATTAAAAAAGGACTTGAATAGACCTTTTTCCAAAGATAATATACAAATGGCCAACAGGCACATGAAAAGATGCTCATATCACTAATCATTAGAGAAATGCAAATCAAAACCACAATGAAATATCACCTCATACCCATCAGAATGGTTACTATTTGGAAGGAAGGAGGAGGGAAGGAGGGAGGGAGAAAGGAAGGAAGGCAGAAAGTAAGGAAGGAAGATAGAAAAGGAGGAAGGAAAAAAGGGAAGAGGAGACAGGAGAAGAGAGAGGGGAGAGGAGAGGAGAGAAAGAGAAAGGAAGGAAGGAAGGAAGGAAGGAAGGAAGGAAGGAAGGAAGGAAGGGGAAAGAAGCGGAGAAGGGAGAGAAGAGAGGAGAGGGGAGAGGAGAGGGGAGGAGAGTGGAGAGGAAAGGAGAGAAAAGAAAAGAGCAAGTGTTAGTAAGGATGTGGAGAAATTGGAAACCTTATGTATGCTGGTGGGATTATAAAATGGTGCAAATGCAATGGAAAGCAATATAGAGGCTCCTCAAAAAAGTAAAAACAGCCCTGGCTGGTATAGCTCAGTGATTGAGCATTGGCCTGCGAACCAAAGGGTCACCAGTTCGATTCCCAGTCAGGGCACATGCCTGGGTTGTAGGCCAGGTCGCCCATGGGGGGGGCACATGAGAGGCAACCACACATACATGTTTCTCTCTCTGTTTCTCTCCCTTCCCCTTTGTTTAAAAATAAAATAAATTAAAAATCTAAAAAGAAAACAACTACAAAAATCTAGCAATCCCACTGTGGAGATATATATATATATATATGTGTATGTGTGTATGTGTGTGTGGGTGTGTGTGTGTGTGTGTGTGTGTATAAAAATTACAGCAAGGTATTTCCTTACCTATATTCCTAGCAGCACTATTCACAATAGCCAGAAAGTAAAAGCAAACAAAATGTCCACAGATGAACAGACATTTTTGTGCTATATACATACAAAGCAATATTACTCAGACTTACAAAGGAAATCCCTTCACATGGATGAACCTTAAGGACATTATGCTATGTGAAATAACTCAGTCAAAAATACAAATGCTGTATGCTTCCATTTATATGAGGCATCTACAGTAATCAAACTCATAGAAACAGTAGAATACTGGGGCTGTCAGGGGCTAGGGGTAGAAGAATAGGGGAGTTCTTGTTTAACAAGTATAGTTTGTTTTGTAATATGAAAAATTTCTGGGAAAGAACTTTGTGGAGGTCTGTTTTATAATAATGTGAATACACGTAACACTTCTGAGCTGTTCTGAGCTTCTGGGACATCTCCAAACACACCAACATCCAAATCATAGGGGTGCCAGAAGGAGAAGAGGAAGAGCAAGAAACTGAAAAGTTATTTGAAAAAAATAACAAAAGAAAACTTCCCTATTTGGTGAAGGAAATAGACATACAAGTCCAGAAAGCACAGAGAGTCCCAAACAAGTTGGACCCTCAGAAAAAAATCAAGGACAGAACGTATGTTTGGTATGTCTTATTTATGAAAGGGGGGTGGTATGCTACTTTATTATATTGTGTATATAATGTATGTATGTATGTTTGCTATTTTATATTTTTTTAATGAAAAGAATAATCCCAAAACTAACTTTTTAAGTGGTTACATATCTAGACAAAGGAAACAGGGTGCAGGGGACAAGGATGGAAATTAAATTTCTCTGAAGTATTTTGTCTTGTAAAACGTGACTTTGGAATCATGTAAATGTTTTATATCTATCAATACTTGATGATTTATTCACACAGAGAGAAATTTCAACAGTTATCTCTAGGAACAAAGATGAGACAATATTAAAGGAAACAAAAAGAGATTTTAACTTTATATTTTTGCATCTTTTTTAAAATCACAAGTATGTATTACTTTTGTCATTAATACAGATATATGTAAATCAAAAATTATCTGAAACCTATTTTATATATTTTTTATTTTTTTTATTAATTAATTTATTTTTATAGAGAGGGGAAGGAAGAGAGAAACATCGATGTGAGACAGAAACATCGTTCAGTTGCCTCTCACACATGCCCCATCTGAGGACCAAATCAGCAACCCAGGCATATACTCCCCGACTGGGAACTGAACCGGCAACTTTTCACTTCGAGGGATGTGGCCCAACCAACTAAGCTATACTGGTCGAGGCCATATTTCATATTATATTAATCCAAATTCTATAAAGGTGGCTTTGTTACTACAACAATGAATTGTTAAATTCCTTGAAAATCTATGTTCATCTAAATCTCAAGCACCAAGCAGTTTCTAGATCACAGATGTTTGATAAATATCTGAATTAGTTAATTAAAGTAGAAATGTGGTAGCTGAACTAACAGGCTTTTCCATAAAAAAGCACTATCCTATCACTTTTAGAATAAGTAAAATCTTCAAATCAGACCATCATTTTATTTTTATTTATTTATTTTTTTATTTTTTTTATTTTTTTTTAAAGATTTTATTTATTTATTTTTAGGGAGGGAAGGGGGGGGAGAGAGAGAGAGAGAGAGAGAGAGAAAGAAACATCAATGTGCGGTTGCTGGGGGTTATGGCCTGCAACCCAGGAATGTACCCTGGCTGGGAATCGAACCTGGGACACTTTGGTTCCCAGCCCGTGCTCAATCCACTGAGCTACGCCAGCCAGGGCTTATTTTTATTTTTTAACATTTTTAAAAAGACTTTATTTATTTTTTAGAGAAAGAGGAAGGGAAGGAGAAAAAGAGGGAGAGAAACATCAATGTGTGGCTGCCTTCTATGAGGCCCCCACTGGGGATGTGGCCCACAACCCAGGCAGGTGCCCTGACTGAGTATCAAACCCGCAACCCTTTGGTTTGCAGGCCCACACTCAATCCACTGAGCTACACTAGCCAGGGCTTCTTTTTATTTTTTTAAAGATTGTATTTATTCATTTTTAGGGGGAGGAGAAGGGAGGGAGAAAGAGAGGGAGAGAAACATCAATGTGTGGATGCCTGTTGCACGCCTCTTACTGGGGACTTGACCCACAACCCAGGCATGTGACCTGACTGAGAATCAAACTCGTGACCCTTTGGTTCACAGGCAGGCATTCAATCCACTGAGCCACACCAGCCAAGGCCAGACCATTGTTTTAATATTCATGTCTTACAGAAACCACAGACTAACTTCACTTCCTCTCATCATCTCTAAAGAGCCAAAGAGGATAAAACAAACAGATATTGTTTTTATAAAGTAATTGTATCCCAAAATGGATACTGCTATATGCTACAAACAAAAGAGCCAAAGCCAAATGTATGTAACCACCAGGGAGTGCATAATTACAGACACTATTCTTACCTACGAGTTACAGATACACCCCGTTTTATTGTGCTTTGCTTTACTGCACTTCACAAATGTATTTTTAGAAGTTGAAGGCAACCCTCCCCACAGCAAAAACATTATGGTTTGCTTCACTGTGATACTCACTTTACTGTGGTGGTCTGGAACTGACCCCGTAGTATCTCTAAAGTATGCCTGTCCTTTCCAATTAACTTAGCTTTAAACTTAATATACTCACTTTCTCTGTATTCTATTTCTGCTTCCTTACGCAGTTTTTTCTCTCTGGCAAGGGCTTCGCGGCTTCCCCAAACTTCCAAAGATCTGTTTATGAAGACATGGCCCACAACAATGAACAATTTTAATGACTTTACTGTATCATATTTAAATCTAGATAAGGCATATAACTATTATAGAATCTTACAACAAAGCATAAGGTCCTTTAGAAAAACTTTTCTAAACTAATAAAACTTAAAGTTTTCTAAAATTTATTTTAAACAAAATAGTAAATTCAACAGTAAATTTTCTTACAAATTAGGACATTTTTAGTTAAAGTAGTACATACTAGTAAATCTTAGATAAATTTGCCAATATGAAAATATTCTACTTCAAAAAAAATATGTCATTTAAAAATCTCTGGGTCTGAAATGTGTTTTTATTAATCTCAAATTGAGCTTGTATTTTTATTCTAAAGGAACTGTGTCCTTACTTTGCCTCCACATCGGATCTCAAGTATACAGTAAAGGACTCAGTATCTTCATGGGGACTTCGTCGTCTGATTTTTCGAAGTTGCTCTAGATCACTAAAGAAAGAAACATGTTGAATTTATTCACAGTGTTCATACAGCTTATGTATTAAAGGATTATTACAAACAGAGAAAAGCTACTACACTGATCCTCATCTTAAAAGATCATAGATCTGTAGAGCACTTAAAGATCAGTTTATAAAGGTTGCATTTTATACACAAAAACTTGTCTATGGACAGTGAAAAAAATTATTCTTGATGTTCAATACAGATACATATATAATATGTGGAGATTAAGTTCCTTCCTAAGTGCTTGCATTTCTCCTGCTATATAGACAAACCACTGCAATGGCTGATGTATTACTATCTTTTTAAAAATGTGAAAACCAGTAAAAAACATGGATTAGAATATCATCCCTCTACTTAAGAATTTAAATATAAAATGTATAGCCCTCTTTGTTTACAGCCAGATTAAGTATTAATATCAAAGTTACAATGATAATATTTCAATTCCATGCTATTTAATCATTTTTCCTTTCTTTTAAATTAGGAAAAGTTTATATATTCATCAAGTCACAACTA
Source organism: Phyllostomus hastatus (assembly GCF_019186645.2). Lineage (NCBI taxonomy): Eukaryota > Metazoa > Chordata > Mammalia > Chiroptera > Phyllostomidae > Phyllostomus > Phyllostomus hastatus. The sequence continues at coordinate 25,764,670 of NW_025333709.1, read as the reverse complement.
AACAGTAATTCTATATTTGATGATTGGTGTTCCTAAGAAAATCTTGTAATGGCAATTCAAAGACCTATAAGTTAAAATGTGGTAACTATGGAATATTATTAAGTTCTAAATTAAACGTGGAGTTTAAAAAAATCAACAATCAACTACCACATGTAAGTAAAACAGTTTGGATCAGCTATTAAAAAGATTATTCTAGTTTCCTCTCTGTCACTGGTTCACTAAATGAGCTCAATCATCACCAACATCTTTACTATTTTTCCTGGCCTATAATGTGGAGATAGCAATACCTAACTTACTTAATTTGCAAAATTTTTGTGAGAACTAAATGAAATACTCTATGTGAAACAGAATATAGTTTCACATCAATGTTATAATTGATTATTGTTTTACTAGTTAGGTAAGTTATAAAACTAATTGTAGTATTCTTTATTTCTTGATAATATACCATAGAGAGTGACCATCAGGGAGAGGGAAAAATCGGGTAGATCACATCTGATATCTCTAAAAAACCAAGAAATCTTCTACGCAAATACGACTTTTTTAGGTAAACACATAAAGGGAAATTTTTAAAATATATGACAAATATCATCTCAATAAATGTCTCTGATTACAAGAAAATTCATAACAAAAAGATACAAGAGGTAAAAATAATTTACAAGGGGGGACCCAAAAAACCCAGAATTTATTTATTAAAAAATTGTGTATTCTTACACGTCTAAACACCATCACCTTCAAAGTACTCTCCATTTGATACAATACACCTATCGAGACTTTTCTACCCCTCAAAACAGTTTTTGAACTCCTTGATTTTGATGCCTTTAAGGCTTCTGCCATTATTTGTTTCACCTCTTTCACATCAGCTAAACATTTCCCTTTGAGGACTTCTTTCCACAGGGTGAGACTGGGTGAACAGGCAGGGTCGGCACGGGGATGGGGGTGGAGTCATGCTGTGTGTTTGGTCAAAAACTGCCAAACACTCAGTGTGTGGTGTGGGCACATGCGCTTGTAAGTCACCCATCGTGAAATGGGCAAACCATTGAGAGTCTTGAAAAAAACTTCACTGAAGCTGAATGTACCCCCTCACAATGCCACCTGGCACACTGACACAGATGGGTTCCCAGCACACTCACCTAGTGTGGGAAGCCTGTACTGCAAGGGGCCCACCCTCCAGAAGACAATTCTGGGGTTTTTAGGGGTCCCTTCCCTCGTATACTCAACAGAAACCACAATGGAATATAAATATAAATGTACTAATTAAGAACCACTCAATTCTGCTAGCCAAAAAACCACAAAACTTTCAAAAGTCAAGCATAAAAATATACAAGTAATCTTATTATTGATAATTCTGACACAAGTGAACATACCAATAAAACCTTTAACATTTTGTGTGACACACAAGGTTTGAAAACTTGCCTTTCTGAAGGTAAGAAGCCCAGAAAGACAGAAATTGCTCATGCTAGAGCAGAATTCAATCTAGTAAATAATTTTAACATTTTTTAAAATAAATAAAAATATTTAATTTAGGAAGAAGCCACAGGGAAGTTTCCACATGGGTGGTAGCAGGTAGCACATTCCAAGAAATAAATGGTTATTTAAGATTAGAGATCAAACTACCACTTTTTAAAAAGTATGCCCTGACCAGTGCGGCTCAACTGGCTGGGTGGCACCCCACAAAGCCAGGGGTCACGGCTGCGGCTCCGGGTCAGGGCACACGCCTGGCTCTGTGTTTGGTCCCTGGTCAGGGCACATGCGAGAGACAACCAACTGATATTTCTCTCTCAATAGATGTTTCTCTCCCTCTATTTCCCTCTGTCTAAAATAGAAATTCTTAAAAAAACAAAACAAAAAAAACATACCTGGCTTTAAGGCAGAACTCATTTATTGCTCTGACTCCAGTGATGAAATTATTCTGAGTGTACTTTGGTCCATACTCCCTCTTCTTAAGGACTGCTTTGACTAAAACCAAAAAATATAGGAAAACAAAAAACATGCACAAAAGTCATATTTAAAGACAAACATACACTGAGGCTTTGCTAATGAATTCCATAAAATATCAATCTGTTTCCTGATGCACTAAATAGCATCAGAAAAAACAGTTCTCCAAGTGCAGAATAGAATGGAATGATATTTGTAGTCATTGAGCTTTTATCTCCACGGTTCATCTGTAACTGATGCCAAAATGCCAACCCTTTGTCTAAAGGACATCTTGTATAGGCAACACTGGTCAGTTTAAAACAAATCATTTAGGATCAAAGTGAAAGTGAACTTAAGTTTCAGTTAAAAATTACAGGCTAGTTCAGTGTTTTTGGTAAAAGGCGATGGATTTACACAATCTGAAGAGAAACCAGAGTATTGGGTCAGTGTTTCAAAATGAGTAAAAACATTTTACTGTATTAAATGGAAAAAAATGTAATCAAAGAGTACTGCATGAAGTGAAGAATAAGTACTTTTTGTGAAAGCTTTTGTTTCAGGTACATGTAATAATCTATATAAAAACTAACTTATTAAACAGTATTTCTTAAGTGAGGTGCAGACAAAAAAGTATGAAAGCCACTGGACTGCTTCACATAATGCAAAAAGCTGAAGAAACATTTTCATCAGTTAAAAATTATAGGAAGTTTATTACAGACTACAGGTAAAATACTACCCTCTATTAAATTATTTACCTATTATCAAATATCACTGTTCATAAAAAGATAAGAGACATCAATAATAAAATGCTAATTTGGCATCAACTGTAATCTGTGAATTAAAAATTATACTCAATATTGGTCTATATTCATAAATCATATTATAAAGTGAGACTTTTGGTCATATGATATAGATAAATAACATAAGCAGATTACTGAAGAGCAAGAGCAAAATAACCGAATAAACTCACATTCTGTTACAAGGTGACACCTAGTCACTTCACATTCTATTCTCATATCTATTCATAAATTTTCTGTTCCACTTGCAAGTTCAAAGAGCAACTTAAGACTAAAATTATCTGTAATTGCAGTAGATAAAAAGACTCTCAACACACGAACTTTTAACATCAAATGCACAAATAATACCTAAGAAGAACATTTCAAAAATCAAGTTCAGGCCCTGGCTGGCATAGCTCAGTGGATTGAGTGTGGGCTGCGAACCAAAGTGTTGCAGGTTCGATTCCCAGTCAGGGCACATGCCTGGATTGCAGGCCACGGCCCCCAGCAACTGCACATTGATGTTTCTTTCTCTCTCTCTTTCTCCCTCCCTTCCCTCTCTAAAAGTAAATAAAATCTAAAAAAATAAATAAAAATAAAAATAGCACAATATTTAAAAAAAAAATCAAGTTCAATATAAAAATCAGAACCTTATTTGAGCCCTGGCTGGGTGGCTCAGGTGGTTGGAGCATCTTTCTGTATACCAAAAAGGTTGAGGGTTCAATTTCCAATCAGGGTACATATCTAGGTTGCAGGTTCGATCCCCAGTTGGAGTGCATATGGGAGGCAACCAATTGATGTTTCTTTTTGTCTCCCTCTCCTTTCCTCTCTGAAAATCAATGCAAACATACCCTCAAGGGTAAGGATTTAAAAAAAAAAACAAAAAGAAAACCTTATTTGAAAAGAATAGTACATAAAAATGTTCAGATTTCTTTTTACGTAAGTTCAAGTCTCTGACCTGCCTACTTCAAAATCCAGATTAGCTCCTCTGGAGTAGAGAAGGAAATTACATCTCTCTTAATTACTTTTTAAATATTTCTTCAAAGTAGCTAGAATCCCTGTTGGCCTGTGCCTGGCCCAGATTATTAATAATAATGTCTGCTATCACATTAATTATTCTTCTTTGTGACAGCACAAGGTATTACCTGCAAAATTACCCTACAAAAGAAGTTCCACTTTTAGCACCATATTATAGAGAAGAAAACTATGGCTCAGAGAAGTCAAGTGAACTGCCCAACGCCATACAGTTGGCACATGTGGGGGCCACAAATTAAATCCTGCTTTGTGCCTGACTCCGAAGCCACAGCGCTCCAAATCACACAGTTACTGCCTCCGTGAAACATGCTGCCTTGGATCAGGGGCCACAGCTCAGTGGGAGCCGTAGCGTGCTATAAAGAACAGAGCTGCAGATTCCTTACACACAATTACTCCTAAAAAAGAAAGTCAGACAAGGATGTCCAAACTCTATCTGGATTTGAAAAAGTTGTAGCTGAAAGGTATTGACCTCTGGTTATTTAATCACATTACTTTTGTAAAATGATAAAGTAATTAATGGTTTTTCTTTGCCATTACCCCGTTCCTTGGGCTTTTTAGGGGAAAAAAACAACAACAATTACCACAAAATTTGTAACCAAAATGCAAAGTTTACTTCAGGAGAAAATCAGCTTATAAATAGGAGAATAAATCCTTATGGTCGGTAACCCTAACGCTCATAAAAAGCACTATATAAACTAACTTTATATATTTAATTTTAAAACACCATTATAAAAAAATAGAATAAAATATATTTACCTCTTACTTGGAGAGGTTCTTGCTTAATCAGTGGAGCTTTGAGTTCTGCACCTATATTTTCTGCTGTGAAGTTCATTAAAAAATTTACATTAATCAATGGCTTTCATACAAATCTATAAACTTATTAACTAACAATATGGCAATGTGTAAAAAAGGTAATATATCATAGACAAGTTGGATTTATCCTAGGAATGTTAAAAGCAGTTAAACATTAGAAAAGCTACTGATTCCTGTTATTAACAGATTAAAGGAGAAAAACTATAGAAGCATTTCAGGAGCTAAAGAAAAAGAATTTAATAAAATTCAACATCCATGCAAGTTTCAAATCCTTTCAGAAAATTAGGACAGAATTTCTTTAAAGGGTAAAACAAACCTAAACATTGTATTCAATGGTGAAACTTTAGATCATTCCTTTAAAATAAGGACCAAAACAAGGACACACTGTTGATTCCTCTACTTAAAACTGTCCTAGAGGTGCTATTCAATGAAGAATAGCCCTTAAGAATTACTGAAACTACTGTACAGCTCCCCCCAGTAAGTAAGTAAAAGGAAGTTGAAATCTACATTAAAATTGGAAGTTGAAATTGGTTGTTTCCATCAACCAATTCAGGTACATGATGACTTTAAGTCACAACATTTACATGCCTAACAAACAATATTGCCTATTTTTGTCATAGAGTCAGATTGCTTACTAAGATATACACAATACAAGGAAAAATGGACAAATTCTGCTAAATTAAAATTCATAACATCTGTTCATCAAAAGATCCCATTAAAAAATAGGAAAAAAAGAAAAGCTTCCCCCTGGGAGAATATATTTCCAACAACTAGAATTGACTAAGGATAAGTATCAAGACTATTTAAGAATTCCTTCAGATAAAAGACAACCCACTAGAAAAAAAGGGCTGAGGACAAGAACTTGCATAGAAAAGGAAATACAAATAGCCAGTAAACATATGAAGAGATGACTGACTCATTATTAATAGAATCCAAATGAAACCATGAGATACCATTTTACAATCTTCAGATTAGGAAAATGGAAAAGTATGACAATACACTCATACGCTACTGATGGAAACATGAACAGGCACAATTTAAAAAAAAAACAAACCTCAGTAAACAAGTTGGCATTATCTAACATAGTTGAACACAAGCATAATTTATGACCTAGCAATTCTACTTCTAGGTCAGTATATTGGGTTGGACAAAAGGTTCATTTGTTTTTTTCCATTTAGATGCCTCTAGTAGTGCTTAGTTGTCTTTAACTTCATTCAAAACAATTTTGTTAGAGTGTATTGCGACAGCTGTCATATCAGCAGCATGCATTTTAAAAAAACATCAAAACTGGTGATTTTTTGTGTAGCCATTTCATTATTGAAGATGGAAGAAAATACACAACATTTTCGGCACATTATGCTTTATTATTTCAAGAAAGGTAAAAATGCAACTGAAACGCAAAAAAGATTCATGCGGTGTATGAGAAGGTGCTGTGACTGATTGAACATGTCAAAAGTGGTTTGCAAAGTTTCGTGCTGAAGATTTCTCGCTGGATCATTGGGTATACCAGTTGAGGTTGATAGCAATCGAGTCATTAACTGAGAAAAATCAACATTATACCACACAGGAGATAGCCAACATACTCAAAATATCCAAATCAATAGTTATTGGTGAAAATGAAAAATGAATCTTCTATTCTATGGAAAAAACCATACCGACTTTTTGGCCAACCCAATACTTAGCTTACAGGAACTTGCCTGAGGGCACAAGAAGAGAGGTATATGAATGTACACAGCAGCATTATGTTGTGTTGTTTTAAACTGTAAACAACCCGAATGCCCATAAGCAAGATAATAAACTAACCATGTTCTATTATATAACACTTCACACAGCAGTGAATAATAATAAACAAAATGACTATGTCTCTTTAACCCCTACTGTGTGCCAAGCACTAGGCTAAGTACTTTCCATATACCAACTCATTTAATTCACACAGCCCTAAAATATACATGCTATAATTATCTCCATGAAAATTAATGAATTAGACACATATACTATTAGGATAAACCTTAGCAACAAAATTTAATGAAAAAGTAAATCACAAAAGAATACCTACTATAAGCTATTACAATAAAAGTATAAATAAAAGCTAAATTAACAATTAGGGATATATATACAAATGGCTAAATCTGTTCCTTTTTTTTTTAATCAAGCGACAAACACAAAATTCAGGATAGTCAGACTGGATACATAGGGTGAGAGAGAATATTATTAAGAATGTACGGTTCTGGACGTCCGGCCAAGATGGAGGCATAGGTAGATACACTGTGCCTCCTCGCACAACCAAAATAGGGACAACAAAAATTTAGAAACAAAAAAACAACCAGTACTGGCAGAAAACTGAACTGTGTGGAAGTCCGACAACCAAGGAGTTAAAGAAGAAACATTCATCCAGACCGGTAGGAGCGGCGGAGTCAGTCAGCTGGGTGGAGAGGACACTCCGCAAAGCAGTGGCTGGTGGACCCTGGGCGCTCAAGGCGGCATCAGGGGGACCCCAGCAAGGCAGCAGATTGTGAAGGGGCGTGGCGCACAAGGTGGCTGGCAGGCCAGGCAGCCCCACATTCACACGCAGATAAACCAGGCGAAACTGGGGAGCGAGACAGACCTCACAACCCAGGGTTCCAGCACAGGGAAATAAAGCGATTGAAAACACCTGTGGGGAGCTGCGTTCCAGGAGAGATTCCCAGACTCACAGGAGAGTTTGTTGCAGAGACCCACGGGGACCTAGAATGTACACAAACCCACCCACCCGGGAATCAGCACCAGAAGGGCCCAGTTTGCTTGTGGGTAGTGCGGGAAGTGATTGACATCCGGCAGAAAGCGGAGCAAGCTTCACTGTTCCCTCTCAGACCCCTCCCGCACATACAGCGTCACAACCCAGCTACTGGGTTGCCCTGCCCTGGTGAACACCTAAGGCTCCACCCCTCACTATGTAACAGGCACATCAAGACAAAAAAAAAATGGCCCAAACGAAAGAATAGATCAAAGCCTTAGAAATAATACAACTAAGCAACAAAGAGATCGCCAACCTATAAGATGCACAGTTCAAAACACTGGTAATCAGGATGCTCACAGAATTGGTTGAATTTGGTCACAAATTAGATGAAAAAATGAAGGCTACACTAAGTGAAATAAAGGAAAATGCACAGAGAGCCAATAGTGATGGGAAGGAAACTGGGACTCAAATCAATGGAGTGGACCAGAAGGAAAAAAGGAACAACCAAACAGAAAAGAATGAAGATATAAGAATTCAAAAAAAATGAGGAGAGGCTTAGGAACCTCTAGGACATCTTTAAACGTTCCAACATCTGAATTATACAGGTACCAGAAGGAAAAGAGGAAAAACAAGTGGAAAAGTTATTTGAACAAATAATAAAGGAGAAGTTCCCCAATCTGGTAAAGGGAATAGACTTCCAGGAAGTCCAGGAAGCTCAGGGAGTCCCAAAGAAGTTGGACCCAAGAAGGAACACACCAAGGCACATCATAATTACATTAGCCAAGGTAAAAATGAAGGAGAGAATCCTAGAAGCAGCAAGAGATAAGGAGACAGTTACCTACAAAGGAGTTCCCATCAGACTGTCAGCTGATTTCTCAAAAGAGACCTTACAGGCAAGAAGGGGCTGGAAAGAAGTATTCCAAGTTATGAAAGGCAAGGACCTACATCCAAGATTGCTCTATCCAGCAAAGCTTTCATTTAGAATGGAAGGGCAGATAAAGTGCCTTTCTCAGATAAGGTCAAATTAAAGGAGTTCATCATCACCAAGCCTTTATTATATGAAGTGTTAAAGGGATATATCTAAGAAAAAGAAGATAAAAAAATGTAGAGTAAAATGACAGCAAACTCACAATTATTAACAACCACACCTAAAACAAAACCAAAAACAAACTAAGCAGACAACTAGAACAGGAACAGAACCACAAAAATGGAGATCACATGGAGGGTTAGCAACAGGGGAGTGGGAGGATGAGAAAGGGGGAAACGGTACAGAGAAAAAGAGCATAGATGGTAGGTAGAAAAAAGACCTGGAGGGCAAGAGTAGTATGGGAAATGTAGAAGCTAAAGAACTTGTAAGTATGACATGTGGACATGAATATGGGGGGGGGGGGTTGTGGGTGGGAGAGGGTGTGCAGGGTGGAAGAGAGTGAAGGAGGGAAAATGGGATAACTGTAATAGCATAATCAATAAAACAATATTAAAAAAAAGAATGTAAGGTTTTGAAGAAACCCAAAACATTAATTCGAAGAACACGAGCACCTCTCTGTTTACTGCAGCATTACTTACAATCACCAAGGTATAAAAGCAGCCCAAGTGCCTCTCAGTAGATGAGTGAATAAAACAATTGTGGGACATTTACACAATGGAATACTCCTTGACCATAAAAAAGAAAGCTTTACCCTTTGCAACAGCATGGATAGACCTGGCGAACATTATGCTAAGAGAAAGAAATGAAAAAAAGAAAAGTTCTTAGGTTTGGTGGTAAATGCCCAAGTGTCGATTTTATTATGTTTTCTAACTTGTGTAAATACTACATATATACTTTTATAAATATCAAATATTTTATAATAAAAATCTCAGCTTTAAAACATTTTCCCTTACATTTCTATCCTCATTCAATAACAAAATAGTATTCTGAGTTTATTAATTATTGCTAACATTTACTAAGCATTTGTCACATGCCACATACCACACTATACTCTGTGTGCATTTAGTCCTTACAAAACTGCTGAGGTAAGTACTATTATCTTTACCCTACAGCTGAAGAAACTGAGGCACAGAGAAATTTTATAACTTCCCCCAAAGTCACAGCACTGCTTTAAATATGGAGTTACTGAAGAATTGAAACTCAAGTCATTTGATTAGTCTATGTCTAAACCACTGTTGTTTACTGCCTCAGTGTTTAAAATAATATTTAATTTATGAGTAGATGCTTGTGTAATTTCCATGGGGGCAAAGTTTAGAAGTGAATACTAGATTAGCAAAATGGAGACTCCCTCGTAACCTTTTGGTAACAGCAGTTTCAGAAGGAGAGTAAGGATGGAGGCAACAGGTTGAAGTGAGAACGTGAGATGATGAAGTAAAAGTACTGGCACTCTCTGCAGGAACTGGCATGAGGAATGGAATCCAGGAAAGATTGACAGTACTTTATATAGAAACGGGAATGATGAAGTGAAGGGAGAAATTGTTGGTGTAGGAGATTAAGAGAGTAAAATCCCAAAAGCAAAGTCTTTGAACAGATGAAATAGTAGAAGATCCAGAACACAGATTTCTGAAAATATGTAGAAACAGAAATAAACTGTTTCCACCTTTTCAGAGTAGGAATGTATTTAAACATATGCAACACCATGAAATCTGACTGACTTGGTGGTACTTTTGGATTCTGCCATCTTATTGTCTGTTTTCAGTTTACCAGTCTTTTTTCTTTGCTTTTATTTTTATTTTGCTTTTCCTGCCGCCTGCTAGATTGATCAAGTTTTCTACATCCTCCTCTCACCCCATCCCATATGCTGGTTTGGAATCCACAATATTCTATTTTTACTGTTTTAATGATTCCACTTAAAAATTTAACATGCATGCTTCCCTCTTAATCTCTCTTAACCATCTGTAAAGTTATTCAGTGTCTCTACATTCTTCTAGAACAATAAATACATCTTTAACCACTGAAAACTTCTACCTTACTACTCTTGACTAAAACTTTAACGTTAAATATAAAAAAGTTTATTATTTTTATTATCAATAGTTAATTTTACCAATACATTTTATCCATTTCTTACTCTTCATTGTCTCTTATATCCCAACCCTTCTGTCCCTCTGGATTTACTCTGCATCTTATAGAAATACATACTTTGCCTTGGCCTTTGTGCCTCAGTTGGTTGGGCATCATCCCGCACAGTGAAAGGTCGCCAGTTCGATGGTTGGTCAGGGCACATGCCTGGGTTGCAGCCCTGGTCCCCAGTTGGGGCGAGTGCCAGAGGCAACTGATGGATGTTTCTCTCTCACACTGATGTTTCTCTCCCTCTTTCTCCCTCCCTTCCCCTCTCTCTAAAAAAATAAATGAACAAAATCTTTGGAAAAAAAAGGAAAATATATACTTTAGATGCTAGTTGGGGAGAGGTTAGGTGGTGGAGGGACTGAGTGAAAAGGAAAAAGGACTCATGGACACGGACAACAGTGTGGTGACTGCTGGGGTAGGGGGGTATAAGGGGACTAAAGGTAATGTTAAAATATACAATAAAGATGAAATTTTTAAAAAAGTAGTTTTTTTAAAAAAACGTAGGTGGGTTAGTAATCAATGACATTCTCTTTACATATGTGAAAATGCTTTTATCATGCCTTCACTCTAGAATGATGATTTAGACCAGTGTAAAATTCTAGGGTAGCATTTACTTTTTCCTTTACTCTTTCGTGGATATTACTCCAAATCACTCCTCCCTTTGTTTTCTGCATACTGTTTCAGATAAAGTGTCTACTTCAAAAGGGCAACAACTGGACTGACAACATTCTGACTTTTCTCCTTGAAAGCTTTTAAGTTGGGTTGTTTCTTGTTTTTGGTGTTTAAATTTGTGGACTTCTTTGCACTTACACTGCTTAATACTCAAAGTATACTTTTCATCTGAAGATCCCTGTTTTTCTCAAATTCTGAAAAATCCTCATCCATTATCTCTTTATTTACTACTCTACCATTTCTCTATTCTGTCTCTGAAATGCCTATTAAATATAAGCTAGAGCTTCATGCCTCTTAAATGCTTTTCATTTTTTTGAGAATCTTTTTATTTTCTTTCATGCATTCAGGATGAATTTCAATTTATGAATTCTCTACTTGACTATGACTATTAAATTTTTATTTTTGTGACTGTATTTTCATTTCTAAGATTTCTAGTTGGCCCTTTTCCAGATTTGTTCTAGTTTCATATCTGCTTATTTGTTTCAAAAATATGAGTACTTCATTTATTCTTTTGAGGAAATTTAATTCACTTTAAAGCAATCCAGGCTGTTATTTTAATATCATCTGGAGTTAACTCATATTTGATAGTTGATTTTTTAAACTTTCTTAATACATTAGACTTCTTAATGTATTTTTATTCTTATTTTTTACTGAAGTATAATTGACATACAACTATAAATTTAAGGGGCATAATTATTGACTTGATACATTTATATATTGCAATATGATCCTTCCTGTGTTGTTAAGTTTTGGAATTTGCAACGTTATTTTGAATAGGCTATATCCTTTCACTTTCCTCCTCATGCTGCAGTGCTCAGAACACAATCCGATCCTTTTATCCTGAACCAGATCTCACAGAGGCCGTTTGAAATTCCTATCCCTCAATCCAGTCTCCAAGCCAGCAAAGGGCAGGTTTCAGTTCCAGTTTGTCCTCTGTACTCCCTCCCCTAGAACTTCCTTCAAGACATAGCCTCAGGTAACAAATGGAAGAGGCTATTTTCAGCCTCCTGTAGCGGGTAGGTGCTTAAGTTCAAACAGTGAGTCTGACTCCAGTACCAGGCTATGAACGTAGCACTTGCAAATCTCTCACCCCAAATAAGCCAAACTGCTGGATGACAATGTCTACTTACTGATCCAGAGTCAGGCACTTTTTGTTCCATTTCTTGGACATAGCTTGTTTCTGAGTCCTGCTGTTTCTTCAATTTTCTCTTTTTATATTTTACCTATCACTCCAATGAGTAAGAACTGAAACAGGTACCTTGAAGCATCTATTTATCACAATGCTACCTTGCTTAGAATTTCTGATTTATCTTCTTTCAAGGCTTTTATGGCTAAATTAAATGTTAATAGACTAGGCACTAACAAAGGCAAAACTCTCTTTGAAAGCAAAAAATCTTTTATGTAACTTTTAGTGTATTTCTTCATTATTTTTCAGTGAAAGCCACTGATTAAATGACTTAACATAGTATATTATGTTTTGAAAACTAAAACATGTACAGAAAACCCCAAAAGGCTTTTTTTAACTATTCACAAAATCCTAAGTAGGTTATAATGGCACATTGACAAAGATAGGTTTAAAAGCACTCACCTATTTAAATTACCATAGCTTATAACATTTGGCATTGAACAGTTAAATGATTATTACAATTTTAGTACTGTCTACCAACACAGCATGCAAATTCTAAAGCATCTTTATAGAACTTATATCAATTTCTTAAAATTTTGCTTTGGTGAACAGAGAGTATGGTAGAGAAAAGGGAAAGGAAAGGGGTGGTAGAATAGTAAGCCTCCAACCCTCACCTAGTGTCTGAACAACTGAAATCTACCATCAAAAATTTCAGACAACCCTCCTTCCCACAATGATCAAACTCATTCAACCACACACAGAAAATGAGCTGCTCTAAGACTGATGTCTCTGGACATTCTTCTCACTACAAACTGTCTAGATATTACTAATCATATAGTGTTAAGAATCACAAATAAGAAAGGTTAGCAAACGGCTCAAACATATGGATGAATACCTATTTTGCACACTGCCATCTTAATAAACTTAAATGTATCACTGGAGTAGAATTTTTATGGTTTCAATAAGTAACCAGACAGTTTATCCATGAATATCTCTAGACATTTTAAGTTCAAGTCCTGGCTGTTTGCCACACATCTGCTGCCATTAGCAAGATTAAAACTAATTTTACCAAAATTTTAAACATCTGAATGCTCCTTAAAAACTTAAGGATTCCTTAGCAAATCTGTGCCTCTTAATGAGCTATTCCTGACTTTATCATGAGATCTGAATTATTCAAAAGTCAATCTCAAACCCTTAAATATACCAATTATTGTTCAATCAAGCAATTACTTGTTCTCTATCTGATGGCTAACAAGCCTAATCTGGCCTAAACTAATTCTGAAAAACTGAGCCCAAAATAAAATTTTCATAAACAATGTATTTTTTCTTTTATTAGGATTGTTTATTTTTTATTGTTGTTCAAGTACAGTTATCTCCATTTTCAACCCACTACACCCCCTGCCCCACGCATCCCCACCCCCCACCCTCAATCCTACCCTCTTTGGCTTTGTCCTCGTGACCTTTATACATGTTCCCTGATGGCCCCAATGTATTTCTAATATAAGAAAATAAACCAACATTTTTATTCCAGTCAGCATAGAAAAAAGAAACCTAGTCATGGATCTCAACTTCAAGCATTCTATATAGAGGAACCAACAGTAAGTACTTTTTGACTGAGTCTATATTCAACTCAAAAGAGCATTATAACATATTCCACCCTTGATTCTATTTTTTCATCACTTGTTTCTCCTCCCATTTTGACGATCTAATAAATATGCTTATTTCTAGAGCTTAGGGACTCACTATACTCTCAATTCTTTCATCCTTTAATATCAAAACTCTCAATTAATACCCCTAGAGTTCTCCATCACCAAAAGAAAAAGGAAAGAAATTGGCTAAAATTGCAGAGTAAGCCCAAAGGGAAGATGAGACTTAGGGCAAACAAAGAAAAACAGGCACCATAAACATGAATACAGGTTTCTCAATGAATCTAAAACCTTACCCTGTGAAACCAACTAAAGAAAAGATAGCTTTGAAATGTTTATTTTTCTCCAAACACTTTCTCCTCCTGACACAGTACTCTCCTTGGATTTTCTCCTACCTCTTTAGGCTGTTCCTCCTAAAGTATTCTTTGCAGGCTCCTCTTTTTCCATCTGCCCTTACTGACTGGGGGTTCTGTCCTGAAGATTTTAGCTGTCTCCAAACTCTAAACACTCCCTGCACTGTCTCAAACATACCCATGCCTTCAGTTACCACCAGGGTATAGCTAACATCTCCTAAACCTACATCTCCAGGTTAGTATTCTACACATTTATTCATTTACAAGTATTTATTAAACTGCTATGTGCAAACCAAACCACTGCTCCACTCACTGAGGTTCCTTCTGTCATTGGACTTTCAAACAAGTGGAAGATAAAGTAAATAAATATTGAAAACACCAGCCCTGGTTGGTGTGGCTCAGTGGATTGAGCACAGGCCTGCAAACCAAAGGGTCTCTGGTTCGATTCCCAGTCAGGGTACATGCCTGGGTTTCAGGCCAGGGAATGTAGGAGAGGCATCTACATATTGATGTTTCTCTCCCTTGTAAAAAAAAGAAAAGAAAAGAAAATACCAGTCAGTAATAAGTACAATCTACACAGAGAATTAAAGTTAGGATAGTATTTATGACTGACTGGTGGCTACTTTAGATTCAGTGATTATGAGAATGACTAAAGAGCTAACATTTCAACTTAATGTAATGACCAGCAGGGGTCGTATGTGCAGAAGTACACCTTGGAAAGAGAAAGCAACTAGGCAGAGCAAAGGCCTTATAAATACCAGAACAAACCTGGTATTTTCTAAGAACCAAAAGCAGATTGGTTTGGTTGAAACATAATGAGCAAGTAAGAGAGTGAAAGCAGGGAGCCCAGGGAGAAGGTTACTGCAGGAACCCAGCCAAGAGATGCCGATGCCTCACAGTGGGGCAGTGCAGGCACAGTTTGTCGTGTTGCACTATGCTTTAATGCCCTTCACAGACAACGTCTTCACCCACACCAAAGCAAGACCCTCCATTAACAAAAAGATTACAACTTGCTGAGGGATCAGAGAGTGCTTAATTTTTTTAGCAATAAGGTATTTTTAAATTAAGGCGTGCACAATTTTTTAGACATAATACCACTGCCCACTAAATAGACTACATATAGTGTACCCATATCTTTTATATGTACTGGGAAACCAAAAGATTTGTGAGACTCACTTTATTGCAATTATTTGCTTTATTGTGGTGGTCTGAATTGAACCCACAATATTCCTGAGGTTTACCTGAAGTATATCCAACTGCCTACTAGTCATCTCCTAAGATGTCCCAGATACCTACAATTTAGATATCCAAACCAGAATCATCTTCTCCAAGTCCTCTGCCAGGCTTTGGTATTCCTAATTCTAGAAACAAAGGAAAGCACTACACATTTGCCCCATCCGGTAAGCAGGCATTAACCTCTACTTGACCAGCTCCTTCATTCCCCCAAATTCAATCACCAAGTCCTAACTATTCAGCTCCTAAATCTCTTGAGTTCTTCTATTCCTTTAAAAAAATCATTGTCATTAGCCTGGTCTGGACCCTCATTTGTATTACCACCTCCTTTGCAATCAGTTTTCTAGTCTGCAACTAGTTCTCCCTCTAAAATCTTAAATCTGATCAAGTATTTCCGCAACTTAAAATACTCCAATAGATTTCCATTGCTTACAAAGTCCAAACTCCTGAACAAAACCCTCATCTAATTACTGTTTACCTCTTGAGTTTCATCCCTTGGACTTTTGAATTCAAAACTACCTAACCCACCACCAGGTCTTCCACTCAGTATTTCAGTCACACTGTATTACTTGCAAGTTTGCCTTCTTTCTCCACCACTCACCCCTCCGATACCTACTTTTCCTTCAGGTCCCTATTTAACTATCATTTCTTAGTGGAAACCTTTCCTAACCACCCAAGATCAAGGGCCCCTCTCAAATGTTCCTGCGGCACACAGCATTTCCCCTACCACAGCCCTTAACTCTACAGTATTTTATATCTGTTTGCTTAATTTTCTGTTTTAGCAATAAAGAGACCATAAACTCCAAGAGTCATTTTCTTGCTGCCATGTAAATACTACTCAATAAATACTTCTTGAATAAAACAACAAATAAATGAATAAAGGACTTCTTTTTAATGCTGCAGAGCAAACTAGACCCCCTGGATAAAATCTTTCCAAATCCTGGCTGGCTGTAGCTCAGTGGATTGAGCTCAGGCTGCGAACCAAAGTGTCGCAGGTTCGA
The DNA here is from genome assembly GCF_019186645.2 of Phyllostomus hastatus. Lineage (NCBI taxonomy): Eukaryota > Metazoa > Chordata > Mammalia > Chiroptera > Phyllostomidae > Phyllostomus > Phyllostomus hastatus. The sequence goes on along the minus strand of NW_025333709.1, from coordinate 25,748,333 downwards.
TTCCCAGTCAGGGTACATAACTCGGTTGCAGGCCATGACCCCCAGCAACCGCACATTGATGTTTCCCTCTCTCTTTCTCCCTCCCTTCCCTCTCTAAAAATAAATAAATAAAATCTTTAAAAAAAATCTTTTCAAATGCACTAGCAAAAAATGTTCTGAACAGGGCAAAATGAAGGAGAAGCCGGACTTCTACAGAATAAGTGAGCACACCAAAGCCAGCTTTTTTTGTGGGGGGCGGGGAGGGATGATTTCTGTAGAGGCTTATACTCTGAGCTTCTACACAACTGCAAGGCTGCAAGGGGCATGGGAGACCAGAGAGTAAGACTAGTTCTGCTCGAGATGGAGGCTCTAAAAAAAAAGTGTCTGCTACCAGAAGACACTCAGGAGAAAAGCCACCTACATGGTGTAACTGTGATTAGGAACAGGGCACACAGAGGCAAGCGGCAGGGAAGCATGCCTGCCTTCACTCTCCGCTTACACAATGGGGGAAACTCCCCTGAGAGTCCTAAGAACACACCAGCCCCCACACCAGGCTGCAGTCTGAATTCATGCTACCAATGTGATCTAAAAAATGTAAAGCAGAGAATTTAATGTGGTCCCAAGCTGTATTTCCAGCAGCTAACAGGCAAAAACAAACTCTTTATGCAGGATCACATCTTCAATCCAGAGAGACATAAAAGTGTTCCAAGATATAAAACTGCATAGAAAACGAACAAATCTTGGTTAAAAAAACACAAATAAAGTATCATGAATGAGAGCAAGAAACAGAAAAAGAGAGGATAATATGGTGCAAACCACAAGATTTCAGATAGCATAATTTTCAGTCAGCATATAACATAGCCATGTTTAATATGGCTAAGTAATAAAAAAGATGTTTGAAAATATAAGCAAGGAACATGAGACCAACCAAGTAAGGTGAAAAACACTTTCTAGAAAATAAAAATATAATAATTGAAATTAAAAGCCCAACACATGTATCAATCATCAGATTAGAGGTAACTAAAGAGGTAATTAGTGAACTAGGCAGAACTAAAGAAATAACGCAGAATTCAGGCCAAAACAGAAATATAAAAATGACAGAAATAGAAATATAAAATTCAGTAACAGAAAATAGGACAGGTTCACACACATGGAAAATAAAGCAAGATGTAACATATTTATAATTAAGAGTTCCAAAAGTAGATGATGGAAAAATGGAAAGAGATTACATTTGAAAGGACAGTGGCATAGAATTATAGAATTCCAAAACTATAGACAAATAGCAATAAAATAGTTTTTTTACAGGTAAGTTCTATCAAACATTCAAGGAACAAATATTCTTACACAAACTACTCCAGTACACAGAGAAATTGATTTAAAAAGATGTATACATACCTGCTTCATCCAATGATGGTACTTTTTCCACTCTGCGAGTTTCTGATCCCTGCCCTTCTTTCTGAACATTTGTCGAGTACAGCTTTACTTGACTCAGTGTACAAAAGTACGGGTGACTACAGGGAACCATGTTTGAGAAGCTTCCAAAAGTCACTAAATTCTGCCATTCTAAAAGAAAAAAATTATTTTAATTACAAAGTCACCAGGATTTTGATACCCAATAAAATATGCCTACTGTGATTAGAAGGAGAATGCTTTTACAGAACAACAGTAAAACTTTCATGGTGCAATGTAGGAGACTATTCTGTGTGGTGTGGGCCCAGCTCCCACTTGGAGATGCACCAGACCCACCACACCCACGGATAGGTTCTCCCGTGGGGAATCAGGCCTGCAATGTGCCTAGGCCACTCTGAGTCTTGCTCTTGCGAAAAAAACTCCCTCACCCTGAATTGAGGACATTTACTGCAAAGTAACTTTCCAAAATCCATGCTAAACCTTCTAAGGATGACTGTAACTGGTTCAACAACTTTTGCCTTTTCATTTGCAAATATCCCGCTTCTGTGATGTGATTAGCAGCATTGGCTCCTTTGTTTTCTGTAAAAGATAACACCAAAAGGGAACCTGTGCATAGTAAAAATGAGGACCATCATGTAATGTGCCAAGAGACCCAATAAAGGTTGGTCACAGCAAGGGCCAAGGCTTTTGCTCCCCTTGAGAAAAGCCATGCTGTCCCTTTTCCTCTACCAGACTCGGTAGTCCGCTCGGTAGTCCGTGTGAATGTCTCATTTCATCCATAATGACATGGACACCACGGGCCCATGTCTGCATCAGTGCAAGACACCCAAACATACAATGCCAAACCACCCTCTAGGAATACAGAGATTACATTGTGTACAGAAAAAATAAAGGATATATTTTAAAATTTCATATTATTCTGCTGTTCTGAAAGGTGTCTGGCATATAACAGATACTCTCTATTTTGTATGCTGGTTACATGGCAAAAATAAATTGGCATAATGTACTTCTCTTGAGGTGGAATGAGGTCAAGAGGGCTTCCTGCTCAAAAGTATGTTGTGTCTTCTTTCTGCTTGCTGGAGATTTATTCCTTTCATTTCACGATTAGTAAGTGGACTATATTAATCAGTCCTTCATACTGTCACTTATTTTTAAAAATCAGATAAATATATCAACATTTGGTGAAATGTTGGCAAAATTCTCAGTACATGGGAATTTTAATTGAGGGAAGAATAGGGTATTAACCATGAAGCACTTCCGCAGCCGCCTCTGGGTTGGCTGTGGACTTTACAGGGCTGACATACAGGAAACACAAACACACACATGTTCCACACCTGCCACAAAGCGGTAGAAAAGCAAATCTGTCCGTCTCTACTCTCATGTGCCCCCTCCTTCTTTTATTTTTATATGAGTACTTAGAATTCTTTTTTAAGAGATTTTATTTATTTATTTTTAGAGAGAGGAGAAGTGAAGGAGAGAGGGAAACATCAATGTGTGGTTGCTTCTCCCACGACCTCTACTGGGGACCCAGCCAGCAACCCAGGCATGTGCCCTGACTGGGAATCAAACTGGTGACCCTTTGGTTCACAGGCCCACGCTCAATCCACTGAGCTACACCAGCCAAGGCTAGAATTCTTTACAAAAGAACTCAAACATACCTGTTTAGATATAATTTATGTATTTTCTAAAGTTGTAGGTGTATTAATGAAATTATAGGATTAGAAAGTTGTTTTTCCAAAAATGGTGGGTTAAGCATTCAAGAGTTAAAACTTTTCTAAATGTTTAATAATGACCTTACAAAAACATTAGTTCACGTATGTGCATGTGCAGATACATGCCTTTTGAAGTGAAAAAGTGAATTTTTTCTTAATGGCTCAGTGAATTCATCACAAACATAAGTTACTGTGTATGCTGAAGATGATTTGAAAAGCATGAGGGGCACAGGCAGCATAACCACTGGCTCAAGTTTCAGGCTTGGGAATTATTTGCTTTAAAAACGTCCTGATACCAACTTACTCTTTCATTTATTAAAATATGCAGTCTACTAGCAAAATTAATTTGGGAAGCAAAGGCTAAAGCAAGTTCTGCCAAGAAACCACCCTCCAGGAAAGCATCTTCACAAAAGGCCACTGGTTTGTCAGCCCTACTCAACATACCTTTTGTGATTATTACATCACAAAGACAATCTGCCACATCTTTTGTTGCCCATTGATGAAATGCTTTCATAGAGATTGCACTAAAATATTTAAAGAGGGATTACTCCACAGTCTAAAAATCCTTCCTCAAGAGATAACAATGTTTCCATGACTTGATCCTAGAGTTTTTTTCTCCTTACATTTTAAAATGTTTTATTACAGAAAATTTCAAACATATGCAAAGTAGAAAAACCAGTACAATAAACAAATGTCCACAAACCTATTGCCCACCTTCAACAAGTATCAACTCATACTCAACCTTGTCTCACCTCTACTTACAGCACTATCTCCTCACCTCCATATTAATTTGATGCAAATCTCAGACATAAAATAATTTCACTCATAAACATTTCAGTATATATTCTAGAAACAATAGCATTTTTAAACATAGGCACACCGTCATCACAAGTAAAAAATAATAAATAATTCTTTAATATCAATGTCCAGTTGTATTATAATTTTTTTGTGTATAAACAGATCCCAGTAAGGTCCACACACTGTGATTGCCTGAGATGTCTTTGAAGTCTCTTTTAGCTACAGCAGCATGTCTTTTTCTAAGAGTAAGTTTTTATATATTGAAGAGACCAAGTTATTTGTCCTAAATTTTTGCCCTGGTAGTTTTCTAGTCTGAATTTTGCTGGTTTAATTACCTGATGTCATTTATCCTGTTCTTTCAAATGTTCTATAAATCAATGGATTTAAAGGCTTTATCCAAATTCTGGTTCTTTTAATGAAGACAACACTATTTGTTAGGAGGTAATGAGTTTTCATCGGGAACCACATAATACTTGTGATAGTGTATACTGTTGTTCAATGCCTAGAACCATTTATTCATTAGAACCATATCACCGTTATAAAATGGTGATATTTTACCACTTCTTCATTATTAGTCAGAATGCTTCTACAAAGACAGCATTCCCTTCATTTATTCGTTTATCCAGCAATACAGTCCATATAGGAAAATCAGGATAAATGCTTAATTGCTTCCTTTTATTTCCTAGTTCTCAAAATAACAAGTTCATTTCCTACCATCCTGCAGTAGTGACATATTAATTTGTGTGTGGGGGTTGTTATGACTTCATAGATTTAAGCATTATTTTATATATTTCAATCCATGTTAGTCATTATCTTGATTAATGCTCAAGTGTTCCCATTTTTGGTTAGTATTCTCTTCACATTGACTTCTGCTTTCATTTGCCACTACCCTAATATTTTTGACAGTTTCCTTGTTGTTTTGAAAAGTCCTTAATTTTTAACTTCAGGAGAATTTCAGGTGTCAGCAACTTTAAAGTACACATTTGGCATTAAAACAAAATCGAAAATTGCACAGAACTTACATTTTGTATTCTAAAAGATACACGGGACCACAACTGAGTCAATAAAGTGAATATAATACGAAACACAAAGCAGTAGAAACATAAACACGTGTTTACGTAGTAACAATAACTGGAAACAAATAGGACCAGAGTCAAATGTGTCCCCTAAGTCTCTCAGAGGTCAATCTCATTACTTACGGTAGTTTTTTCCCAAAATGTCTAAAGCACTGACATATTAAAAACTAACTCATTGTTACTAAATCACTTATTTTTAAAGAGGTTAGTAATTGTGACTTTAAAATACACAATAAGCAGAGTAGCATAGGAGAAGCTTGGTAAGCCCATAAAATATGCTATATAATATAGAATGCATAAACTGTTCTTCACGGTATTATTTATCGCAGCAAAAACTGGAAACAACTTAAACGTTCCCCAATAGAACGACTACGTTACATATAACTTAGGGTACACATCTGACTCTGGTCCTGTTTGTCTTTAGTTATTGTGACTACCTAAGCAACATACACAGTAGAGAACTGTCAGTGTACCTGGAAGAAAAAGTGTTTATGTTACTTGTTGTCACAGTCTGAAAAAGGCCAAGTTTCCTCTAAAGGCAAGGGCAAATGGTAGATGACAAACTAGACTGAGGCTTTATTTTGGGGTGATCAGTAGCAGTGGTTATTAGGTTTTACATATATATTTTTATTGTGTATTCATTAAAAACTTTTAATTACATGTAAAGCACTCATTATAATGATTTTACAGAAGACAAAATAATACATATGAATTCACCTATAAATGTGACTGGTAAAGTATCTGGATTCTATATAACTTTTTCTCTAGACCTTACACTTTTCTGTATTTTCAAAATAAAAGCCTAAACGTTAAAAACAAAAAGTATTCACATTGCTAAATTACTTTAATATTATTACTGCTAATATTAACACACTAGCCCTGGCTGGTGTAGCTCAGTGGATTGAGCATGGGCCTGCAAACCAAAGGGTTGCCAGTTTGATTCCCAGTCAGGGCACATGCCTGGGTTGTGGGCCAGGACCCCAGTTGGGGACAGGTGAAAGGCAACCACACATTGATGTTTCTCTCCCTCTCTTTCTCCTTCCCTTCCCCTCTCTCTAAATAAATAAATAAATAATTAAAAAAAAATGTTAACACACTATTTCTAGTTTATTTTTATGCTTCCAGCTAGGCAAAAATGCAGGAAATTCCTTTTGTGCATAACCATCTAGCAAGCAAAAGTGTGATCTAGACAGGGTAGCTCAAACTAAAAGACTATTGCTGATGTGATTTTTCTCCAGAACAGAGTAAAAGAATCCTCCCCCTTCCCCTTCCAAGTAAAGAACATGAGATGCTGGCAACGTCCTGCACTGCCTCTTGGCATACATCTCCACCGCCTTGTTTAATTCTTGTTAATATTTGCTTTAAAATAACAACAGCAACAACAGAAAAGGTGAAGTCCCAGGCCAGCATTTCTAATGAAACAGCCCTTGCTGGCCACTTTCTAGCCCACTACCCAGCATATTTCTGGTACAGTACCTGTGTTGGCTCATCCCTAGTGTCTGCCCAGTAACGGTGGATGCAGTGTCTGTCTGGTTCGGCACTACGCCACCAGCACCAGCGCCTCTTCACTGAATGATCCTCACTCACAAAAGCCCCATGAGTCACACACTAAGACTACCCTTATTCTACAGTTATAAGTTCTGTCATTAACTTCAACTACACAGAATCACACTGTGAGTTTGCCAAAATGATCTTTTGTAATTGTCAATGTTCCTATCAGTTTTTAAGGTAGGAAGTGTGGGGGACCGAAGTTAAATTGTTAAAATTCCCACTCTACTTTTCTTATGGTCCTAAACATGAGCACAGTACAGACCGATATAAAATACAAAGGTTTAATTTCTATCTTTTTATTTAAAAACTATACTTTCATGAATCTCACATTTAAGCAAAAGCATGTAACTGTTAATTTAATATGTAGTACTTAAAGGAGCATACTCTGACCTCAAATTTTTGTCAAGTGAGGCAAGGCATAATAAATACGTAAAATAAAATAAGTACTCTATGTAAAACCAAAGAAACTTAAAAAGGATATACAAGGGAGGACCAAAAAAATGAAATTTATTCATATAAAATTGTATATTTTGTTTATGTTTAACATAAACATGTAAAATGTTCTCATGTTAAAAAAGTTTAAACTTCAGTCACCTTCAAAGTACTCTCCATTTGACACAATACCCCTATCGAAACGTTTTTTCCACTGCTCAAAACTGCATTTGAACTCATCCATTTTGATGCCTTTTAGTGAGTGCCTCTGCTGTTTTTTGTTTCACCTCATCCACATCACCAAAACCTTTCCCTTTCAGGGCTTTTTTCCATCCTGGGGAAGGGAGGGTGGGGCACCAGGGCAGAGGGAGAGGTCATGCCTTTTTTGGTCAAAAACTGCTAAGAATGCAGCCTCTCACAACAACACCAGTTGGTAAGCTGATCCACGAGTTCCTTGAACATTCACCTAGTAGTGGAAGCCTGTGCAAGGGGCCATCCTCCATAAGATGATTCTGGTTTTTTGGGGGGGGGGGGTCTCCCCTCTATTTACTATAGAAACTAAGTAACATTTTTATTACTTAAAACAGCAGCCCCAACCTCTTTGGTACCAGGGACCCGTTTCAAGGAGACAATTTTTCCACAGACAGGAAGGGAGGACAGGATATAGGAGGCAGAGCTCAGGGGGTATGCAAGCGCTGCTTCCCTCACTGGCCTGCCACTCACCTCCTGCTATGCAGCCCAGTTCCTAACAGGCCATGGACCAGTACTGGTCCGCAGCCCAGGAATTGGGGACCCCTGATTTAAAAATATATGTTTAGTCATCACTACATGCCAAGGTTGTAGGTTCGATCCCCAGTCAGGGCACATAAAAGAATAAACTAATATGCATAAATAAGTGGAACAACAAACAGATGTTTCTCTCTCTTCCTCTCTCTAAAAATCAATAAATTAAAATTTAAAAAATAAAAGTATATGTTTATTGTAGATCATCTGAAAAACACATAAAGTTAAAAAAATTTTTAACAGCTCTGGCCCAGTAACTCAGTTGGTTAGAGCACTGTCCTGATACACCAAGCTTTCAGGTTGGATCTCCAGTCAAGGCATATACAAGAATCAACCAATGAATGCATAAATAAGTGCAAAAGGAAATTGATGTTTCTCTCTAAAATCAATAAAAAAATGTAAATTTTTTCTAAAGAAATTCAGTTAATATCACAATATATATTCTTACTAATTTTTTTCTAGTTTTACCTAATACAGTCAAGAGCAGCTTCCCATGTTGCTCAATATTCTAAATTATTATTTTAAAACAGAGTTGCATGTATCATGAGCCCATATTAAATGTACCATAATATGGGTGGATCCCTTTAAATAGAATCTCTGAGTCAGAAGGCACAAACATTTAAAGTTATTTTTACACAAAGAATAATTGACCTCTAAAACACTGTTCACCTCTGTCCCAATCAGCAGTGACAGAGTCCCTGCCCACACAAGGCATCACTATGAAAACCTTAGCCAGTCCAGCCAGGCAATGAGGAGGAAATTCTCAAACTAACCTTTCTGTGTTTATTAGTGAGTATAAAACAATTTTGCATTTTTATCAGCCACGTGAACTTTATGAAGTTCTTACTCATTTCGTTTGCCCACTGTTCTACTAGAATGTACACGGGTTTGTAAAAACTATTTATAAATTAGGGATACTAACTCTATAACTGCACTGTCCAACAGTAGTCACTGTTATTTGAGCACCTGCAATGTGGCTACTCTGAACTTAGATGTGCTTTAAGTGTAAAATATACAGTGGACTTCAAAAATTTAGTACGAAAAATATAAAACATCTCAATAATTTTAATATTGATTACATGTTGAAACTTTAAATATACTGGATAAAATATATATTAAAATTAGTTTCATCTGTTTCCATTTTTAAAACTACAGCTATCAAGATAAGGGAAAATTACATACACTGCTCACACATTTCTGTGGACAATGCTGCTCTGGAACACTGTTTTCCTTTTCATCTTTAAATATTTTCAGTGTTAGTCTGACAAACAGGCATTTCTCATTGCAAGTATGCAAATGAAGCAGTTGCTTCCCTCAGGGTTTCCTCCTCTTCATTCTTCCTAAGATTTTCCCAGCCCAGTACTCTCTCACACAGGAATTTTAGAAGCATAAACTAAACTGCATTTCTTGATAAAGAAAAGCATATTTTTAGAAATTTTCCCCAAAAGTTCTTCAAATAGTCTTTACTTCTTACATGCATCCAACTTTAACAGTAGTTTTTCTAAGTGATTTTCAAATTTTACCATAATTATGACAGCTCTTTAAAAAAGTGTTAGTATTACTGAAACTAAATTTTCACAAACAAGGTTATTTTTAAAACCTACTAGGTGTTCTTTAGTGTGAAAACATATTTTAATTTTTTGGTAATAAACATTACAAAGAACTCTGCAAAGTCATTCTGATGAGATTGGTAATTATTATCTATGGTTCACAGACGGATGAGACAAAGAGCATGTAATTTTCAACATGACAGCTACAGAAAATAGGGATTACAAATTAAACCCTTTCAACTCCTTTTAGCCAACTCTTTGCACTTTAGCCTAAATTCAACAGCCACTACACCGAATTTAACTGTAAAATGCAGAAACTGCATGGTCACTAGAAAGAAGCCTTTACCTGGGTATTTTGGAGTGAATATAACCAAATGATTAATTTTGTTCATAAGAGAACCAGGTACATTGCCAATATGAAGAACTCAACAATTATACTTTCCCATCACCACCAAAAAGCGCCAAGAACATTTCTAAAATTTTAAGAGCCACTTTTTACATTTATTCCAAGTAAAAAATAGAAATATATTCTTATTTGCACAGCATAAGCATTACCATAGCTTTTATCATAAACTTGAATGACTTGACTACAACTTCCAACTTCTATTGCAAGGTCATAAAAATGCTACAAGTTTTTCAAACATGAATTTTTGAGGAATGTCTCTGTAAATACTCTCTGCATCCCCATGAACCTGAGGGATTAGATTAGGGGTGGGACTTGGTTCAAACTTCTCCTTCATGGTTCCTTTTCACTGTCCGAAGTGTCAAGCTCTGGCATGCCAATGGATGGCAGAAACGGAGGTGAGCCTGATTAAAACTTCGAAGTTCAATGCTATTTTGGAAACTATGGGACAATATGAGTCAGAAAAAGAAAAATTGGTTACGTAGAGGGATAGAAATTCTCATTAACCATCTTTTTTCTGGGCTACAATTCCATTATAGACACTTTTGCATCAAAAAGACTGCTCAACGAAACCGAAGAGTTTTGTTTTTCAGCCCCAAAGTGGGCTCGTTCAATGACTGTGGGATGGTCAAAACCTCATACTTCAGAATGACTCGTAAATGTTGAATAGCAACACCCCGCCCGTTGCTCCTTTTAGAAAACTTAAGAAAGCAAATTGGGACTCCGAGAAAGATGCAGGGCAAGAAAATCTGCTCCTTTACAAGTCCTCAATGAAGGTGAGTCTGAGCTCCAAAGACCCCGGAACTTTGTGGAGCCCACTCCTTTCCACTGCCTAGGGTGTGTGTGGCTGGGGTTGGGGGTGTCACCGTCGGACACCGCCGTGCACACGTGGAAAGTGGTGGGCTTCCCGGTGGTAACTCGGCCGCGGGCTGCCCGCAAGTGTCTGTGGAACCTGTGCTAATATCAGAGGCGAGACCAGAGTAGGGAAGGCCTGCCAGGAGCCCCCCAGGCTGGGCGGGCCAAAATGCAAAGGCGGAGACCCTAAAGGGTTAGGGGCTAGATCTGGGCAAGGGCTAGCGGGATACTGGCTGGAGCGACCCGCTGGGCCCGGCGCTCTAGTCCGGGTTCCGCGAAGGCAGCGGTCGGGGCCGGACACTCACCCTGCCGCTCGCTGGAGCCGCGGGCCGCCGCCCTGCAGCGCAGACGGAGCCGGCACACGGAGGACCAGCCCCATCTGTGGGCCGCAGCGGCGGCGGCCAAGCCCGGTAGCATCCTGGCGGGGCGAAGGCCCCTACTGGTTCTCTGCCTCCTGCCTCCGCGCCGCCGCCGGCACCAACTGACTCCATAGACCGGGAACCGGCGAGCAGCGACGCCTGCGCCGCCGCCGGCGGCCTCAGTAACCCGGAAATGGGCAACACAACGTTATTTACCGGCGCCCGCCGCGGAAGCAGCGGAAGTGACGCGAGTGAATTGGCAGGCTCTGCGTTCGTGGGACTGGACCGGTGGCGTGGGTAAGGCGTGGCTGCAATTGAATATTGGCGTGTATTCTTTGTCTTCTTTCGCACCTGCACTTTTCCCCCTTCCTTTGAAATCACCGTGTAAACTGTTTTCCACTTAACAGCCAAGAAAGGCTTGAGAGAACTGACAGCCTTTGGAGCTTTTGCGTTTTGTTTTTTTTTTCCGGGCTTGAAACCTAGGCCCTGTGTTAGAAGTGGGATGAAAGTTGGGAAGGAAGTAATAGGGGACTCAAGAGTTAGAAAATTTTAGTTTAAGGTAAGAAGTTGTAAGCCTAGTAAGTAATGTATATGTTAAAGCTGTTGTTTCAGAAACTACAGATAAGGTCCGTCTTGGCTCCTGGGAAAACAGCGGACCTCCTGGGACACTGCTAAAGATTACCACCTGGAGACAAGTAGAGGCATTTGGGCCTTTGTGTTCCAGGGAGAGACAGACCTGCCCTTGGGAAGAACTGCCTGCCCAGGACAGGAATATTGCAGTTTCTTTCACTTAATCCTCCCTGAACTTCAAAACCCCTCACCTCACCTTATTTATTCCCTGCTCTAAAAACCTTGTCCTGGAAAGCAAAGACAAGATGGTCTGTTACGGTATGAACCCACCACCTTCTCAGATCTTCGGCCATCTGAATAAAGCGCCCCAAAAGATTCAATCACTGTCATTGCTTATTGGGTTTGATAGTGACAGGCAGCCAGAATGCCATTGTCTTTCTGGTTTCAGAAGGACGCTGGTCTTATGATTTTCTCAATGGAGCCTTCCCATATAAGCCCAAATGGAGGTCAGTGCGTCTTCAGTACTTTTCTAACCTTTACCAAGGCACATTGTTCTTCACATCTAGTGCATCATTGTGTATCTAGTACTGTTAAGACAGGTACCCTCTGTGGAATCAGCTCCTTGCCCTACTAACCTCTGAACTTCAGATTTTCATAAATACAGTAGAATAAGACTTATGAATTCAAGATTTGTCTGCATAATCAGAGATGTGCAGGCATTGAAACAAATCAGTCTGGTCCTAGAGAGAAAGAGACCAGAACAATATCTGCCTCAGCTTTAACTGTATCTCTGACATGCTCATTCAGGCCTTAGCTCAAACTCAAGAGAGGCCTTTCTTGACCAGCTTTGCTGAAGTAAGCCTGGTTATATTCTTCCTTGTTGCCCCATATACATTTCTTCAAGATGTTTATAAAATTATTTTATTTTCTATCCCAAAATAGTAAATAAAACATCACAATCCGGGCATCTTTTGTACATTGCTATTTCCCAGGAGCCCAAACAATGTCTGGCACAAATAAATCGATTGGAGTGCAGGGTAGTTTGTTTTAATCTGAGTCATTTGACTGTATTACTACGTAATAACTACTTCAAGGGGAAATAAATTGGCATGTTCCTAATTTTAAGAGATCAACACTCTTTTATGCTAAATATAACCAGATTAATAAAGTCATGGTGATTAAATTACTGCAAAATTGGTAAACAGATTAACTTCCTAAGACAAACAATTTAAACATTAAGTGGTTAAATATTTAAAAATGCTGTCCCACCACCATCTGCTCTTCTCTGTCAGTATCTCCCATACTCACTTCCTCACTCTACTGGTGGAGCTGATCTCACCCACACCTGCCAGGTCAGGGTCAGGCAAACCCAGCCATAGACTGGGCACCAGTCTATGCACTGTGCTTGGCACCATGTCCAGGTCCCATTGAATGGGCTGCCTGGGCAGCCACAGTGTGGCCCACTGCTCCTCCAGGTATGCTTGGAGAAGGGACACTTTTGCTTCTGGAGAGGGCCTTTTCTGTCTGACCCTCCAGAGATCAAACCTGCAACCCTGACCTGGCATGTACCCTGACCAGGAATTGAACCTGCTGGTCAGGGCCAAAATATCATTTGTTTCATCAATAGTTAATAGCTTTTGTGTTTTGTTCAGGAAATTTGTGCCTAATCCATGGTACTTGTGAAGTGTTGGGGTGTCTTGAAGAAGAGGGGACTGATATCTCCACCCCCTTCTGGATGTTTGCTTAGCCACCAAGCTTGCCGAACTGTCTCAATGCTATGAATTTAGAGGAATTTTGAGCATCTTGCGAGAGAAGGTACAGGGACTGGGATTCCTGTGATATACAGACTTTGGATCCTGTCTGATCCTACAGACCTCAGAGCTGGACTCACAGAGTAAATAAGACTGAGGACTGTAGACTTCTCATGCAACACCATAGCATGTGGCCAGAGGTACGCATGTATCAAATAAATGTAGTTCACCACTGCCAAATGGGAGTCAGCTAACAGACGCAGCAAAATCTCGCAGGGAGCTACATAAAGGACTCCTTGGGATTGAGTTTCTCAGTGGGGCCTGTTGAGAACCCCATATATCCTTACTGACAATGAGCTAGGTAAAGCACAATGACCTACAGAAAGGGGAAACTTACCACACTCAGGCAACCAAAGTATTGCCTATTTTCTTTCTTTCTTGAATTTTGACCCACCCATCAGAAGAACAAGTACTCTTTCCTCTTAAATGTTATGACCTAGGTTCCTAAAAGGCTATCTCGGCCCTTAGGATCCTTTCTCTCTTCTAGAAAGCTGCATGCTGTGTCCTCAGCATTGCACTCAGTTTTCTCCTCCACTTCTCCCCTTTTCCACAGGTATCCTCACAGTTCTGCCCCCATAGCCCTCCACCTGCCCGCCCAGCTCCAGGTCCCATGTTCCCCAGCCTAACACGTCGTGCTGCCTTGCAGCAGTGGTTCTCAACCAGTGGCAACTCTTGGCAATGTCCGGAGACAGTCTGATTCTCACAAATGGAAACTACTGGCATCTAGTGGGCAGAGGCCGAAGATGCTGTCAAATATCCCCCAAAGCACAGGGTAGCCTGTTATAACAAAGAATTATATCCTCAAAATGTCAGAAAAGAAACCTTGCTTCCCTCAGAGGCACAATTCAGAAGTACCTATTAGGCAATGTCCACCAGTTTCTATTAAATATATGTGTATGCATACATTACGTATGTCTTAAATTTCTTATACACACATTTTGATACTGACAGTTTTTCCCACCCACCAGTTCTGTCCAGGTCTTCCCCACTTCAGCATCACTGATGGGGATCAGGGAGAACGGAATAGAGGGTAATATTCTTCCTCTTGCCTCAAATATCTATGCAAGTGGGAAAGGAAGGTAAAAAGATAAACAGGCCTAGATTCTTGCTCTGTTTTATTCTCAGCCTTTTGCAAACCTATCTTCCAAATATTTCAACAGCAAGGACATCTTCATTAGCACTTCACTGTCCCCACCACTTTTACTGTACCTCCTCCTGACACCTCCAACAGTCCTTTTCTTGTCATTGGGTAGCTTGGTGGAAATATTTTGGTCTGGCATATAGATGTATGAGATTTCTGTAAAATTTTACACCAATTATTTGCTCTTTAAAATATTCATGCCTTTACTTTTTAGCCTGTTTTTTTAAAAATATAGGTTGAATTGAATAGATTCTGGTATTAACTTTGGCTATGCTATATTCACTTCTGGATGCAAGCAGCTACAGAGAAATTGAAATAGGAGGAAGAGAATTCTGTCCCTGCCCTGTTTCATGGGTAAGAAGGAGCCAAGCTTTGAGAAGGGAAGCCAAAGCATGGTTTGTAACAGGCCGAAAACATGCTCTTGAATGCTGAGGCCTTAAGAGTACCTATGAAATAGTAAATTAGCCTGACTGTGGCTTTAGTTTATTTATAATAATGAATAAATCAATTGAAGAATTTCACATTTTTCTTTGTATTTAAACAGAAGTAGACCATTAAGAGTCATGAGACTTTCCAAGGATTGGGGTAATTACTAAACCCACATGGGCCATAACAAATGAATTGCAATCAAAGGCCAGAGTGCAAAAAAATGATTATTCATTAACTTGCACTGTAGCATCTGCTAAATGTTATTTCAGCAACTGAATTATGCAACAATGACAGTGAATTCTAAACTTAAATATCTAATAATTTAGCAGTCATTCCTGTTCCATACTTGCAAAAAAAGAAAAAGAAGAAAAGTTGTTGAAAAAGTGGTTGAATGATGTCAAGACTAGTTATGGAACCTAATACACCATTTGAACTGGGCAGCACACCCACTGACCTAACTGTTGAATACAATGGTTTTTGTGGTAACAACTGAGAAGCTCTGAGACAGCCCAGTATTTTACAACCTTGCTGTTTTTTTCTGATAATGGGCTAATACTCTTACTCCTTTTACATAAGTAAATAAAGCATCAAATTCTTTAGTCATTCCACCCCCCATCCAAGAAGTACAAGTCCATGATGGAAACCATACTCCATGCGATGGGTTTTGGCTATTTATGAGGATGTCAAAAGAGAAAATATGCAACTGATAAAGCTTAGAACCAAGGTCAGGAATGAAGACATAAATTTGAAAGCAGACAGTCTAACGGTTGCTATTGAAAACAAATTCTGGATTAAACACCAAGTTTTTAACTAAATTCAGGTCTCCAGATCTGGATTTTTTTTTTAAATGATAGAATTCAGTTCCAATGAAGGACATTTATATTTTGTGGCTGCTCAGCACACTTCGAATGTACTTCAAATATCTGGGAAATTTCCAATCTTGTGGGTTTACTTCCCCAAGGTAGACTTTGGGAATTTGCTTTCCCAGGCTCCTTTGCAGCTAGGGCCCACAGGTGTGATAGAAGCTTGAAGCAACCATTGGAAAGGCTTCAAGTTGAAAGAAAAAAATGGGAAGTGCAAGGCATCTCATGGGATATATTTTGGCGAGGGAGGAGATATAAGGCAAAGATACATCCAGTTTTCAGAGGTAATGGGGCAGAATTCCAGGAGAGTGTCCCAACAATAGTGATGACTATCTCCAATGGAAACTGCATCCTTCCACACCCAATTCTCCCCTCCTGGATTTTGTTAACCACCCAATATCCTTTTTTAAAAATCCTTTTCTGTTTAACTGACTAGAATGGATTTTGTTCAAGTAATCTGTGTGCATTCATTGAGTGTCTACTATGTTCTTGGAACTCGCTTTTAACAATGAAAAAACAGAAAGTGATTCTTGCCCTAATGAAGCTTATACTCCAGTGGGGGAGACAGATGATAGAAGAAATAAATAAATGGTAGTTCTATGTGTTATATGATAAGCACTATCAGAGAATGATAAGTACTATTGACAAACATAAAGCTGGGAAGGAGAGGAGAAATGCTCCAATTGGTTCTGCTACTGAGAGTGGGCAGGTTTCAGAATTTGAGTGTCCATGAGGTTGAGGGGGCAGTCCTCATAAAATAGACCCCCAGATAAAATATCTGATGCAATTAGATCTTTCCTCGCGACACTGATACTTTTTCTACTTCTCTGACTTAGGTAATATCATTTTAAAAACACACTTCTATTTAAACAAACAACACCACCCTTATATTAATGTAGCCTCTAGAATTCAGCATTCTAGAAAATGGAAGGGAATGGCAGGGAAGAAAATCCCATCCCATCATACATTCATTAGTGATTTTGATCCTATATTACTCTATTTTTCAGAAAAGGGGAGAGACGTGAAGAGTGATTAAATGCATTATTACCCACCATCACAGATCTGTACGAAGTAGTTACTAATGAAAGCTGGGTTCTGACCCTTATTCTATACTCTTACCATTATATCACAATATGCTGTAATCTCCAAAATGTAAACTTTGACAATTAAAAAGTTAGCAATGGCCAGGCAACTCAGTTGATCAGAGCTTTGTCCCAATACACCAAGGTTGTGGATTCCATCCCCAGTCAGGGCACATGTAAGAATCAACCAATAAATGCATAAATGAGTGGAACAACAAATCAATATTTTGCTCTCTAAAATCTATTTTTAAAAATTACAAAATAATAATTATTATAAAATAAAAACGTTACAGTACCTGTGTAGGGGAGAAAATGGGATGTGGCCATCACTATAAACATTATTACTAAACAGTACCTGGAAAATAATTAGTTCTTTTCTGACTCTTTGGGATATAAGTGGAAAATTATGATAACTACTCAATTTATTCAATAAAGTACTCCACCGAATTATTCTAAATTACAGATGATGACAGCCAAAATGTTTTGAGCCCTTTTATGTGAAGCACCATGTGTTAAAACTCACTGTGCTTGGCTCATTTTATTTTGTAACATTTGGGTATTAGCCCCACTTTACAGGAGAAACAGGTCACACGGCTAAGGAGTGACTGGAACCAGGTCTTTCAGACTTCGGAACCCTAGAGCCTGGCCAAGCTTCACTGCCTTCCTGGGATAATGGTCTTACTTCCTCTCCTTCCAAGGCGTCTCACTTACGATAAGAATCAAGTCATTCCCAATTTTTAACAGATTCCCTAAAGACAGAATTGTCATTCTGGGCCTCATTCTCTGCACATTACAGATAAATTTACTTTTGAGCATTTTATAGGATATTTTTGCATCCTTTTTATGCATTCATTTGGAAAAGTCTACAAAGAGCATGTGCTGGAGGGGACTTTTAATCAGTTACTGATTTTGAAGATGCACTTCTGGAAAGACCTCTTCCAGTTCCAGAAGCTGAGCTGATTTTACTCAGTAACAGCACTTTTGCTTTCTGTTCCTGGAATTTACTTGAAAGTAAAAAAATAAAATCTGTCAACACAAGGTTGTGTACTTAACTGAGGAGAAAGAAGCAGAAAAAAAATTCTCTTAACAGGTCCAAAGTTTCTTTTTTGTCCAGAAAGGTGTTGACATAAAACACGGCAATTAAAGTTTTAACCAACACAACAGATTCATCAAGTAGGATCTTGAGGGAAGTTCTTTAAATTTCAAGAATCCTAGAATCTCCTAAGGTAAAATGAGAGGAGTAATATAAAATGTAGTTATTTGTTTATACACACCTCTATAGTGTACAAATACGTTCACCTTCAAAAATCTTCAACCTAATTCTTTGCTGGCCACATTCTACAAATGAAGAAATTAAGGCTGAGTGAAACAGAGAGTGTGCAGGCTGGAAGGACCATCTGTGGACTTCCTGACATTATCCTGATGTTGTATGTGTTTGTAACTCCTTGACTGTGTTTTGACATTTGAGCTGGTATATCAGTTGAATCCATCAGCAGAAAGGAAAACAGACACAGCCTAAATTAAAAAAAAAAAAAGAATGTGGTGAAACATTTATTTACTTTTCCCATGAAGTCCGTATCAGATCTCAGAGTCCACCTCAGTCAGACATCAGTCCCCTTTCTCTCTTGGCTCCTCTTCTACCACCTGTCCACCCTCTCTCTACCCTTTCTCCCCAGTCTCTTCCTGTCCTCTGTTTCCCATTAGGTTCCCTCTATCTTGATGGGCAATAAAGGATTATTCAGGTCCCATCTATCTTTGGAGAAAACTTGGGGGCATTCTGAGTCTTCAGAATAAAACTCTACCAAACAAACCTTTCTTAGAATGCTGACTGGTTCTCAAAGCTCAAAGGCTAACTTTGAACTGATTGTTTCTGTTGGTATGGCCAACTAGACACACCCCAAATAATCTTTTAGCTAAAATAAACCTAAAAATATGTTATATAGTAAACACATGCACACACCTTAAAAGCAACTCCAAGAAGGCAAAATGTAAAGAATTTTCAGGATGCTTGTAGGCACACACGTAATCTATTCTCGCTACTAGTAAACTTGGGGTAGGGGGAGGGACACCCAAGGAGGGGAATCTAATAGGAGGCGTTCACATAACCACTGCATTTGAAGTCTAATGAGAGAGCTAGGAAGGTGGCCTGTCTACCTCGGTGCCAGGTAGAGAGAAAAAAAATTTCCCCTAAGAAGTCATAACCACAAGCCAGTATTCATAACATTGTGCCCCAAATTTATACTTCTTATAAAGAAAAAAATCTAGAGCTAAAAATTTAGTTTAAAGTGGTCCCAGTTTGGTACTGCCCCATGGCACCTGGCAGAAGCAAATGTAAATACTTTTAACCTCAAACACTCTTAAGCATGCGTCTTGAAATTTCTAAAGTTTAATGAAAAAATAATAGGGTAGCAAGTGTGTATAAATCCCAAAATGCTGGAGGGGGAGAAATGAGATGGGAAAACTCCAATCAAAACAAAACCCAAGCAAAGATTATACAGAAATAACACGGATGTCTGTGGGTGATAATGTATTAATGCAAGGCAAGAATTTGAATATTTGGTATAAATGGTTATGCAATACATTTTTTTTCCTGGCATGGTAATTAGATCCATTTATAAGAAAACCATTACTGATAACCAAAAAGTGCTCACTTATAGGAGAAGAGTATTTCCTGTCATCCTTGCTCAAATCTTTTGAAGACAAGTAAATTTCTAGGATCATTTTCTGAGGTTGGGCAAACAGCAAACATAGAGGCATCTCCTAAGTATTGAATCATTTGTTCTACACACTTTAAAAAAGAACAAGCCAATTGTATGCATACCCATTATGCTGGCATCGCCTGAACATCCATGGCTGCTGTTTCCTAAGACTGCCACTTCGACTATAAAAGGCATCCTCCACAAGCAGTTTGAGTGAGGGTTGTACTCTGTAATGATTTCCTTCATAAATCATCAGTCGGGAATTCCCACGGACTCCTCTGTGGAATTGTGGCTTCCCAGTCTTAAAATAGACACAAGTCTAGCTACTTGTCTCATAAATATAATGCAGAAAATTATTAGCTTACTTAGGCATCTTGAAAACCAATACTAATGATAATGGTCTGAAAGCTTATAACATTAAAAGGTTAATATCAATAAGCCCTTTTTAACCTTGATTAGGTGTTTGATGTAAAAACCAACTGGAAATAAAATCAAGAATCAAGTAATGTTTCTCTCCTCCCCCACCCCTATGGTTTCTTATTCCATGCAAAATAAGAGCCACTAGAATTATTTTTCAGAAAACTTGCCACCAGGGGGCAGTTTGCTTATAATTAAAAAGATTCCACTGTCTTAAAATTTGAGAATCTGGTAACAGTATATAGAAAATAGATGAAGACTTTATAAACCTGTTTCAAGGTTATTTGTACATTTTAATGTCAAAGCATTAGAAGATACTGATATTATTTCAAGCATATTAGTACTGTATTAATATGTATATAGTTTCCGCCTCCACAACCCTTTTTAGAGCAAGTACAATGAGCATAACAAGCAGTTGTAATAAGCCTTACATAGCCTTTGACTTTACCACAATATTAAAAGGCAAAGAAAAAATACCTTCTGGTAGGTTTTAATTATTAGGGTAAATGTTTAATTACTACTCACTTTGAAAAATATCTTCTTCCCAGAAATATAACCATAACTAAAATTATAAAAGGCCCCAAATTATTTATCTGAAAGTAGTTCCAATATTTTTATAAGTGTTCTTTTATTTTGAAATTGAGGACTGTCCTCAGAAAAGGAAAATATAAAGTTCACATAATCAAAGTAAGCCCAATAGTACAGTTAAGTCCAAAAAGGAAGTTTAGCTTTTAGATAAAGGGGCAAAGTGTGATTTCTAAGCATTTCAAAAGATGAACTATATGCTTTGGATGTTACTAAATTGAACTACAAAACATGAACCTGATAATTCAGTGTCAAGGACCATTATTCCAGATTGGAGAAACCTATTTATACAACTGTATCATTTGTAAATTAAAACAAGACATAGCCACATTATTCTGGATCACTGCCAAATTTCACCTCTGTCTTCAGGGATTTTGGTTTGTCACTTAAGTGAAATGGCCTAGTACTCTTGGAACTCTAGGTAATAGTGGTTGTAGAGTTCCAAATTTGAAGAATTTAATTTAAAAAATACTACAAACTACTGGGTGTTTTTTAACGAATATACGTTTAAAAGTAAAACTGGGAATACATTGACCTAAGTCTCATTATCTGTAAATATTTGCAAAGCAATTTAGTGAAAACAGTGGTTCTAATGTCCAATCTCTTAATTTAGTGTCAGCCCCAAATTACTCATCCCCTTCTTTTGCTAACAGCACTCCCTTCCTTTGAACAACCTGCCCCAACCATCTGGTGTGACCGCCCAAGTCCCACATTTCCATGGTTTCAAGGAAAACTCATTAGATACACTTTTCCCTTTAGTGGAGAAGATGGGGGGAGGGGGGCAAAATCTCCCTTTCTACCATTTTGCCAAGAGGATGGTGGTCTCCAGCCTTCTGTGAGAGCAGAAATAGGAGAAAAGTCTTCCTTCCACTGAAAAATACTAGAATTTCCCCCTCTTCATTTTATGCTTGTTATAAAATTGTGCACCCCTTTTTCTTATCAGGGGACCATTCTTAATCACTTCTAGTCATCTGGCCTAAGAGTTGTTATTTTTTAAATATTAATCTCAAAGAAGATTCGTATCTGAGACACATAATGAAAATTTTACTAGGCCATGCAAAATAATGTGAAACTACTCAACCCAGAAGGGAAAGTGAACACAGGTGAGGGTAAGGCAGGGTTGGAGGATGGTAAGGCTGGGTGATGACAGGAAGTTTTCATTATACCATTCTATTTTTATGTATGTTCAAAACTCACCATGATAAATTTTAAGAAGCACTTTGTTGACAAATCACCTGCTCAGACTGACAACTGCCAAGGATCTCAGCTGACCACTTCTTTGAGGAGTCTCTCTGTTCGGCTAGCCGTGAGGAATGAGATGACCCTTCCCTTCCCCAAGTACAGAATTTTTATAAAACAACATGTATTTCCATACACTAAACAGCACATGAATCAACAATGTATTAAGTCGCTAAGACTCTACACCGTTAAATCTTTGGGAAATCCACTTTATTATCTTTTTTTCTCATGTGGATAACTCATCTACTAATTCAATGTTTACTCAATTGTCAGAATTGTCTTTATACAGCTGATTTTCCATAATGCCTCTCAGATTATAATCTCTAAATGGACAAGGATTTGCTGAACTTGCTTGTGCTGTGTTTGGCTGAGCACCAATTGTTAAAAATTGCCCCAGAAAATAAATATCTGCCAACTCTACACAGCTGGAAGGAAAATATATTCCTCTGTGTTGTCCTGTGTTGACTGACTTCTTTGGGTATACTGTATGTTGTGAATCATTTGAGGGTTATAAGTGACTCATACACTAGAGGCTATAAATCTCACTAAGCGAAAAAGGACACTAGGAAGCAGGCGAGCAGTTGAGATCTACTCTTTTCTTCAGTTTCACCTTAGACCAATATTTTTTTCCTGTTTCGTATTAGATCACTAAATTATACCATTTTCTATTGCTTGTGATGAACTGAGGACAAGAGAAGTGTTCAAAATCCCCTTAACAATAAGGCAATGAAGTGCAATGGAAAGCTGAATTCTAACTGTCAATGTTTTCTGCAACATAACATTTTCAAATCTGCTTAAATCCAGAGAGGTTTTTATTACACAATTTGATTTTTACATCAATAAAATCTTAGCTATAACAATACAGATGAAAGAACAACAATTTAATTTGTACCGAAATAAATATTAGATATACAAAGCACATACAGTGAAAGAGGGGCACAATAAATTACAAGTGGAGACATTATTTTGGTCAATTACCAAAGAAAGCCCTTGACACGTCCAATTTCACACCATCAGATTTATCATTCTTGCTGATTTAAGCAGAACACAAAACAAATATGGATCCCAGGGCTTACTTTCACAGGTACCAGCACAGATAATTTACTACAGTGATCCAATTTGGAAATCAGGAGGGACCAGTAAATCGCTGCATAAAAGAAAGAGCAAATGAGGTCCTTTTTCCTTAGTGTCAGCAGGCTATGATTATTATGTTTATTAGATTTTCTTGAAAGGACTTCACATTTTCTCAAATATTGAGGAGAAATATATTTCCCCTCTGAGCCTTACATTAGCATTTATGTGCTTTGGTCTTGAATACAGGGGAATGATGAATTTTTCAATTTATTTTATAAATTTATACAGTCTGGATGATATTGGCCTGAAGAGTATAACTCCCCAACCTGTACAATATTAGATATTAAAAATGGATTCAAGAGAAGTTACTAAGAAATGCTGACATACTGTATATACAAATTTTTTAGTTCAATATATCCCATTATATAGAGCACCAGAATAATGCATTTATAAATCAAGCAGTTTTTTTTATGACTCTAATCCTTGCGACCCTTGTACACTTGTTCCACTATAACACATCACAAATGTCACCTGCCCAAGACTTCGCCCATTTGGTCTCAACTGATGTAAGCAAAAATGTATGTCAAATACAGTTTTTTATTTTAAGGTAAAAAAAAAAGTCAAAGTTTGGAATTAAACGGTCATGAACCAAGAGGGAAGAAAAAAGGTTTAAGAAGACTGAGCACATCAAAAAAGTAGCTTCAGAAGGCTAGGAAGGAAAAAGTGAAATGATTTTGGGGCCTTTTTCTCCTGGAATACAGCCTAAATTTTAGAGTCCAGCAAAGATATCCATCAATAATATTTTACTATCACTTTCTAAGAAAAAGAATCTGCATTAGATTTTTTAAAATACTGTACTTTATGCTCCTCTCACATCAACTGAAAGTCAAGGCAGGTCAGTCTTCCTTTTGCTCTGCACAAAAGGAGAAAGGCTGTCCTAGAGTTGGTCTCTCACGCAGGAACGTGTTCCTTTTAAGAGCTCACTTGGATGTCACCTTGGAAGATAAACATGTCCTAGAATAATTACTACTACCAGGAAGCCTCCCTCAATTTTTTATTGAAGTTATTGGGGTGACACTGGTTAATAAAATTCTGTAAGTTTCAGGTGTAGAATTCTACAATACATCATCTGTATATTTTATTTGCATGCTCACAACTCCAAGTCACCTCCCCAAATTTTAGTTATTCCTTTCTTAATCCCAGATCCCGTAACAACTTTCTGCCCAGAATATTGTAAGAGGACTGCTCATTAAAACAACCCCTGGAAATAACTCCCGAGTATATAAGCATATGCTTTGGATATACTCTCTGTTGAGCTACACTATCATAAAGCCTCTGCAGAATTCTAATCCTAGAGAAACTCCGATGAGGTATTAAGAGAAACTAGTTGTCTCTGCAACTCAAACTGAATTTACAAATCTAGGTACCATTCCTAATATCCGAAAATTTCAATATGCATTTTTATTTCTATAAAAGTTTAAATTTTAAGAGGTCAAACTGCTTACACCCTCTAGTACCTACAAAATGACCATGAAAAAAATTTTAAGTACCATTTTTCTACACACCTGAAAAAAGAACAATTTTATAATTGATTTTGTTTGGGTGATGTAGAAACATACAATAAGAAGAAGAAAAAGAGATGATGATCTTAATAATGCCTTTCACAATTGTGGCCTATTTTACTGTTTACCTAGAAAGCTGATATTAACGGGATACATTTTCCAGCTTTTGAGCATTTCAGTATTTTAAATATGTACTCAAAATAAATGCTTGCCAAATACTTGCTGAATATTGAGTAATTACATATTTTAAAAGGTCATGGAATTAAGATCCTTAGTTTTATGGCTGACTCAGCTCTTTTAGTGGCTTTTAACCTTCCCACATGGCAGGTGAAACTGGGGGGGCCACTTGAGGAAAGAGTGCCACCTACTGATCACAAACATACCTACCTGTCTGTGGTTCCTTTCTCCCCTGAGGTTTTTGTGACAGAATAGGTAGCAAAATTAGTTGAGATCTGGGTAACAGCTTTGAGGCTAGCAGATCCTAAGGGGGTTTGGGCAGGGAAGAAGCTTTAGAATAATTATATTAATCAAATTAAATTCCTTAGCATTAGATAAGTATCTTGATCACAGTCCCTCAAAATTAATTTTACTCATTCTGATCTCACACTCTCAAAAAACTACGTTAGTTCTACTTGTCTTATTACATATATAATCATTTTCTTTCCCAGGATGAATAATACTTATGTCCTAAGCCTACAAACCTAATCTGAATGTGTGATCCTGACTTTTAGGAAGAAAGGAAGTATTCTGATAGCACTGTATTTTAGTTCTACAATAGATCTCATAAATCTTTTGTAACTTCTGGTTTAATAGTAACATGCCTTGATTTTCCCTGTAAGGGAGATACCTAAATATCTTTAAAAAGGCAAGCTTTCATTCTTGCTTACTTCCAGGACCATCTATCTACCTTGGCAAATTTTATCCCAAGTAAATTTACTAGTAAGTACAAACTGTTATTTAAGAAATTTCTTTTTGGAATGATGTTAAAGTTTAAATTCATGAGGAATCAAGTACAGAAATGGAATATACACTCGCTACTAGATAAAGGAAGTTTTGTATGAGGCTTCCCCTGTCCAAGAAAGTGTAATATCTAAAAATGGTAGAAGAACTGCCATTTGCTGAAGGATTAGATATTCTGGATGTTAGTCATTTTTTAAATCTGTTTAAAGAAGTCCAGCTATGCTGCTAATTTTTTCCTACTACATTCATTCTATATACTGCTATTGTATTTCCTTAATTTTAACTGATAGGTATACAAGCTACACTAGAATTTGGGATGCCGTATCAGCTGGTTGTACGTAATCATATCACAGAGTCTGTGACTACAAATTCATGCAAACTAAACATCTAATAATGTTCAAATTGTAAAATGTACTTTTCCATGAGTGTAGGAATATTTCATTTATAAATCAAGCCTTCCTTTAAAGAACAGTCTAACATGAGCATGTCCGGAATATAATCCTGTTTTTGATAAAAAAGCTTGACTTTTAAAGCACAGTGTTTTAAATTGTGAAAATCCAAATGTTAAAGCCAACATGAATTCTTTTCCTTATGAATTTTTTTTAGCCAACAGTAATTTTCAAAGTAAAAGAGAAAAACTCAAAATACAAGCACATTTACAGGTCATTAAAAGTAAATAATAAATAATCACAGTAAAACAGAGCACACAAAAAGAATATTAACAAGTGTAAAAACCAGTGAAATCTGAATAGGTCTGTACTTTAGTTAGCAATATTGTTTCAGGATTAATTTCTTAGTCACTTCTATAAATCTAAAATTATCTCAAGATTTAAAAATTTGTAAAAACAAAAACAAAAAAAACCTAGTAACTTAAAAATGTCCCTTCACTGCCAAAATTTCAATATAATTCAAGGCTTAAATTTTAAAAAATATCTTTAGATATCAATAATATACTGTTTACTTAACATTATAGCCACTTATTACTCTAGAAAATTTAGTTCTTAAAACATCAGATTACATATATAGTGACAATGAGGCTAGACATACACACACACACACACACACACACACACACACACAATCAACTATTATGAGGCTGCTTCTCTAAGTTAGTAGAAAAATGTTACAAAAAGAGCTGGTTATGGTTGAGCTATCAAGTAGATATCACATTTCTACAGAATGAAAGTTGAACAAAAAGAAAACTGATCTTACTAATAAGTTACCAATGAATGTATTTGAGAAATCCAAATTACATGCAGAAAGAAGAGAACTGGTTACAAAAACCATTCCATTACTCTGTACTAGAATTTTTACAATGTTTTAAACATTTCTAATCATGCAACAATAAAGGTCAAAATAAACTTTTTAGAGCTGATAGCTCAGTAAACAGGATTTAACATATTATACAACCCAACTCACAGCTGCATAATACATCTAGTTCCCCCAAATTTGTCCATCATGAAATATGAAATGTATACTCTTTCCCCCAAACTCCTCTTCAGGGACCATTCCCAATTACCTTAGCTATAAACCTTCCCATTTAACCTTTAAATCAGATTTGATGGGTAAAGAATGTACAGGATAATCTTCATTATTATTTCAGAAGAGATACTAAGTATAGTCATATAACCAATCTTCAGTTACATCCCTTTCAAAGGTACCTGAACTGCTACAACTCTTATGAAAAGTCAAGCATAAGAAACTGAGAAAAACGGTAGTCAAGAATTTGATCTAGGTAATTCTATGAACTATAGTAACACTAATAACCTATGTGTCCACATTATAAAAGAACGGTTTCTTAAAGCTGTATGACTACTGCTTTCTGATATAAATGGTTAGGGGACCCCAAATATTTACCTCATTGGCTAATAAGCTTACAGTTGAGCCTTTAAAAGAAAAATTCAAATCTACAGAAGAATTAATGGAAATAAAATTTTGAACTCCTCTTATAACAGCACATCCAAAATTAATCTATGCTAACAAAGCAGCACAAAATCAATTTAATAACAATTTGAAATCAAATACAGTGGAAAATGTGGCTTAATCAACCAAAATTCATAAATGGCAAAATACTGTCTCAAAATATACTGAATTCACATATGTAAATGTTACCATAAAGAATTAATGGCAGATATAAATAAATTCAGGTTACCAATTAGGCAGAAACAAATTTTAGAGCTATTGTTACAAGAGAAATAAACATACATGATAAAGGCACAGCAGCATCTAAAAAAAATTTGATACAATACAAACTTCCTCAACCATTAACAACACAACACAGTAGAATTTTCTTAGAAACTTTTTTTATAAAGGCTTGATTTAACATGCCAGGAAAATGTTATTGTTCCATTAAGATGAATTTATGTAAATTGGAGTGAGGTCAGTTTCACACCTGGAATTAACAATCCCTAGCAGAAGCATCAGCTGCTACTAATGCTTATTTATATTTAACTTAGCTGGATATTACGCTACGCAACTGTTGGTGCCAATCTGCTTATAAAGGCGATGCTCTGGAGACAAAGTCTTCTCACAAACAGTGGGCAAGCAGGTTTCATTATTATATGTTCGACAATAATCCTCAATTCATTAAACAAGGTCCTGCAAGATAAAATTGTTTTCTTTCACAAACACAAGAAAAAAAAAAGCAACATAATACAAAGCAAATGCTGATGAAGAGATTTCCCACAGCCATTAAAGAGTCTGAAGAAGTAAAAAAATAACTAGAATGAACTGCCAACAGTTTTCCCCGGAAAACACAAAATAAAATTCTTACATCAACGCCTATCTTTTTGGGGAGAAAAGTTCATTTAAACAAAAGCATTCAATAAATGGCTACCTCTGAGGGCTGAGGTTAGGGATGATTTATAGCTTTACAGTAGAATCACGTCATTGTCACATTTAACTTAGGCAAATTCAACTAGTTCTACAAAAGAGGGCAAGGCAGTGAAAGTTACATAACGTGGGTAATCCCACGTACTATTTCCTTAAATGAACATACTGCCTCTTACAGCTTTCATTTATAAAACAGGAATATGTACCTCACAGAGTCAAGCGAGGTTTCAGTGAGAGAACACAGAACATGCTCAGTGGATGTTACTGCCCACCTGGATCATTCCACTGAGCAAACAGTAACTTGCTTGCCTTCAGACTAAAGCCCCCAGAACCTGGCTCCCAT
This sequence comes from Phyllostomus hastatus, assembly GCF_019186645.2. Classification (NCBI taxonomy): domain Eukaryota; kingdom Metazoa; phylum Chordata; class Mammalia; order Chiroptera; family Phyllostomidae; genus Phyllostomus; species Phyllostomus hastatus. The sequence continues at coordinate 25,719,818 of NW_025333709.1, read as the reverse complement.
CAGATTTCTGCTTCTCCCTGTCACTCTCTGCCATGACCCTCCACGTTTCAGTCATGTCGCATGCTTGCAGACTCTGACTTTGCCTTAACTGTGCTCGTTGCCTACAAAGTACTCTTTACTACATACTGTAAATGTTACACGTAAATTGTATAAGCTAGCAGACATAATACCATGTGTACCATAATTTATAAGTGATTTGAAGGATCAAAAAAGTTAATTTTTGACTATTCACAACTCCTGCTCTATCTTTCTATATTCTCCGTGTTATTTTTATGGTTAGGAAAAAGTAATAATCTGCTGTTTCAAAAAAAAAAATAAAGAATGTAAGATGCTCTCACACAAAGACAGGAAGAAAATTTAGAAATATTCATATTTATCCCAAAGCCTGCCCTTCTTGCACCTTCTCTCTTTGTGACAACCCTATTATTGCTCACAACTCTTCCGTTCCCAGGCTTGAAACCTGGAGGTCATCTTTGTCTCATTCTCTTTCCCCCAGACCCTGAGTTCCTGCCCGCCTAAATCTCTCTCACACTGACCACCTCCTCCTCTACCAGTGAGTGAGTTCAGGCTCTGGACAACTCTAACAGTCTCCACTGGTCTACCTTTTCCTCCTCTTGGTGAGCCTGTAATCCATCATTTGGAATGATGTCTAAATCAGACTTCATCACATTCTTAACCCCTCCACATTTGAAACTTCCAATGTTCTTCCTACTTTGAAGTAAAATCCAAACTTTCACGATCTGCTCCATCTACCTTTCTTGGCAGAGATCTTTATTATTTTCCTGTATACTTCTCCTCAGCTCAGGCAACACGCACTACTGCTATACCAAGCATGTTTAGGCACCCATTTACCAGGACGCAGACTCCGAGAGACTCAGCTTGTGTCGCCACCTCCTTGGTGTATTTTCATCCCCGCCCCCCGTTCTCTGTACTTGCACAGCAGCACCCTCCTCATCATGTTGCCTTACACAGCTGTCTAATTCACTTAGCTTTAAACTGCTAGGAAGCAGGTATTTCAACAGTACAAAAACATGTTATCACCAACACACAATCATGTCTTCTGAATAAATCAAATGAGCAAAGCTAGAAGGCACATGAAAAATACTCTAGTCAAATCCCCTTAGGTTCCAGATGTGGCTGAAAGAGGCTGGCCCAAAGTCACATGGCTAGTTCCTTTATTCTTGGCTCTATCCCTGACATAAGCTAGACAAAGTCACAGAGTTACTTTGTTTGGAGAGGCACTGACAACAGAACTTGCAGCAATGACCAAAAAGCCATCAGCCATACGTGGTGTTTGAGCACTTGAAATGTGGTTAGTATAATTCAAAAACTGAGTTTTAAATTTCATGAATTTTAATTTAAATGGTCAAATGTGGCCAGTGGCTACCATATTAGACAGCACAGCTCTGGACAATCTACACGAGACATCTGTAAGTACTGATACCACTAACTTGAGAATAAATATCATGATAGGTAAAAATGGTACAAATTGGCCACTAGACTGTCTCAAAACCCTTAACAAAGTGTAGTATAGAAATTGTGGCTTCACAGCCCATATACCAATACCTATAGGCTCAAATATTTTCCATTACCTTTTTACAGTTTTGGTTAAAATGTGCACTTATGTGAGAATTTTGAGGATGTTTATTAGTATATACTTGTGTTATCCTGATCTATTGCTATCCTTTCCTTTTTCTTTCACTGGACACTTTTCAATTTCTATTTGTCCTGATCTTATTTAAGGGTATGTGGAAAAATGTGAGTGGAGAAGAGGGCATAAAGAAGCAGATAAAACAAATCTGCTGATGAAAAATGGATGGCAAGGAACCAGAAAATGTCTGAAATGAATACATGGACCAGAAAGAAAAAAGGCAAAAACTTATGGAATCAGTAAAATGGAAGGTTTATTTGCAAATAGGGACTAGTTAATAACCTATGACTAATGTGAGTAAACTCTATTTTAGGAAATATTGTAAAGACGTTGTCTAAGAAAGAGTAAAAATTCTCAAAGAAGAATCAATATCACAGAAAAAGGATAATAAACTATTAAGAACCTAATAAAATCTAAGCACCTTTTAAACCATTACTTCATTTCTCCCCAAGTTTTCTCCTCTACCAATGAAGAAATTAAAATGTAAATAACTTGTCTAAAGTCACAAACCTGGCACATACCTGGCCAGCATTCCAATTTAGTTCTTTTTTACTTTGCATGTGAAAATACAACAGAGATCATGCTAATGGACTCACTGGATTTCTGGCTGAATTCTGCTACATGGTCAACTTGTTTTAAACTCGAAAACAAAAACATTAACAATGCTATCTGAATAACACATTTAAGAGGCTATTAAAAACAGCTATTCATTTCAGCTTTACTCTATAACTTTTGAGATAAGCATAATAATTTAAGCCTCCATTCCTGAACACTATAGTAAGTCACTAAAATAATTTTCTTTAGTTTTTCCACTCCAAATATTCTGCACAAGGCTATCTGAAGATTATGATGATCACATCAAAGCCACTGTTCCCATATTCTAAAAGATAAATCCCATACCTCCTACTGTGAAACTCAGAACGTTTTATGATATGGCTCCAAGACACCATTTTAATCATTACTCTACCACCCGCCATTCAAAATCTCTGTTAGCCGCCAAACAGGCCTGCTCCACGCCCCTTACACGTGGCCTGTCCCTCCCCACCTCCCAACCTACGCTCCTACTTGTCACTGCACCTAGAACGCTTTTACCCACTCTCACCACCTACTCAAAGACTTTATTCCTTCCAGAACATATTAAAATCTCTCTTTTGTAAGACTTCCCCAGGCTCTTGTAGCTCAATGATGTCTCCCTCCTGTGGACTACAGTACTGATAGGGTAAGTAAATACACGACAATTAATGGTTGTCATAAACTGACTTGTGAATACTGTATCCTCAACCACCATTTCCCTCTTTATTATTTGACATGTGTTTTGTTTCTTCAACTACGAAAATTCCTTAAGACTTGTGGGACTTGTCTTACCCATCTTTAAATTCCTTAAGCTTTAGCACTCTTTTTGAGGTGGTCAAGATAACTCCAGTCTCAGTTTTTGAAAGAAATACAACACCTTCTCATGCACTCTAGATAGTTCTAAGGCCTAGAACTTAAATGTACAAAAACATTGCTTGCTTCTAAATTCTAACATAAAAGCTAAACCATGTAAAAGTTACAACTACTGCACGTTACAATACTCTTAACAACACAGATATGAACTAATCACCAGCTTACCGACAATACGGATTTCTTCGAGAGGAATATCGGAGAGTAAGAAATCTATAGTATATAAAAGGCTGGAGCAAACTTCCTTGACCACTAAAATAAACAAATACAAAAGTAATAAATATACATTATCAATTCATATACAAACTCTCAAAACTTAAAGGTAATTTAACTGGAGAATATGTCTTTATTCATCAAATGGTCATCATAGATTACTATAATAGATTACTATTACCTATCATTATCTAAATCCAAGTTACTGTCAAAAAGGAAATAGAAAAATGTATATATGATCAGTAAAGAGTAAAATGTTACTATTTAAATTTGTATGAACATGTATTCATGCATATATTTTAAAAATTTTAATAGCTACTAAATAAATCAGATATATAAATGTTATATATGCTTCCGTATAGGAGACCATTCTGTGTGGCGTGGGCTCAGCTCCCACTTGGAGATGCACAGGACTCATGCTCACGGATAGGTTCTCCCATTGGGAATCAGGCCTGCAATGTACCTAGGCCACTTTGAGACTTGCTTTTGCTAAAACTCCCTTGCCCTGAATTGAGGCACAAGCACTTACTGTAACTTTCCTAAAGTCTGTGCTAAACCTCCCCAGTATGGAGTATAACCAGTTCAACCACTTTTCCCTTTGCATTTGCAAATATCCTTCTTTTGTGATGTGATTAGAGGTATCCTCTCCTTTGTTGTCTGTAAAAGGTAACCACCTAAGGTGAACCTGTGCATAGTTAATGAGGACCATCACGTAATGTGTGGAGAAACCCAATAAAGGCCTATCACGGCAAGGGTCAAGGCTTTTTCTCCTCTTTAGAGAGAAGCCATGTCGTCCCTTTTCCCCAACAGGACTCGGTAGTCCGTGTGAATTTCTCATGCCGCATCCACGATGTGGCGAACCCCACAAGCCAGGGTCCGCATCACTTCCATAATTCCTAACAATTGATAATCGGGTTTTAAAACTTTGTAACATATTAAAATAAAAAACCATTCATTTATATGTAACAAAAATCACAAAGGCTCACTTATAAATTTTCATACCTTATTCTAATTATTTTTCTTAGTTAAAAAGTACAATAACAATACCCCAAGAGTCATATATGTTTATGAAATTTTAAGTCTGGAATTCTTTCCTAGGAAAAACTACCTGAATTAAGATGTTTACTGAAATAACTACAAATAAAATGCAGCAACAACATGGACAGTGAGGTAGCAGGGGTAAATAAATTATATTATGTTTAGTTGATGAACTTAGCATGCAAGTACTTAAAATCCTGATTATGAAAACTATACAACAACTTTGAAGAAAGCAGGAAACTGTACACACTACTATTTTTTGTGTGAGGAAGTACATTAAGATGTGAAATGTTTGTTTTTTAGGTTAATTTTTTAGCCTCTTCTTCTAAATTGTGATATTACCTTCATAATAAAAGTAATTTACACAATTACAAATTTATCAATAATTTTTCTCAATCCTGTGATGAATCTTTAACTTTTTAAAATGAAAAAATCATATACATACTATAGAAAATATAGATAGGAAAGAACATTCAATGAAGAACAAATTTCCCATCATCCAAATCAGCTCCTTCCTCAAAGTTACAGCACCATCTCCATCCCTCCAGAAATTTATACACACGAGCATAACTAATAACTAACACTGATACAGCGCTCACTTTACAATTCACTGAATCCATTTAACAACTTTGGGAAGTGGTTATTATCATTCCCATTTTAGTTTTTAAAGACTTTATTTCTCTTTAGCCCTGGCTGGTGTGGCTCAGCACCAGCCAGGGTGGGCCTGCAAACCAAAGGGTTGCCAGTTCCATTCCCAGTCAGGGCACATGCCTGGGTTGCAGGAGGGTCCCCAGTAGGGGGCACACAAGAGGCAATGACGCACTGATGTTTCTCTCCCTCTGTCCTTCCCATCCTCTCTCTCTAAAGAAAAATAAAATCTTAGATTTTATTTCTTTTTAGAGAGAGGGGAAGGGAGAGAGAAAGAGGGAGAGAAAGACCAATTGGTTGCCTCTCACATGCACCCAACCAGGAAATGATCCCGCCACCCAGGTAGGTGCCCTGGCCGGGCATTGAACCAGTGACCTTTTGGTCTATGGGATAATATCCAACCCATGGAACTACACCAGTCAGGGCTCATTCCCATCTAAATTTAAAGAAACTAAGGCAGATAGAAACATATATATATGCCTTGAAACACATAAATACTCTCCAAAACATAAATGCAGAACACCCCAGAGTTGTTAATAAACTTTTAAACTTATTCTATCTTGGAGATCATCCCCTACCACAACAGACAAATTTCCCTCACTCTTTTTACAGCTTGAAGTATTCTATCTTATGCATGTACTATTATGTAACAAGCTCTCTACTGATCAATCTAAAGCTATGGTGGTCATTATTTTATGTCTTTGTGTATGTGCATGTATGTGATGTATGTGTAAGGTAAACTCATGTTTTATGTTCATTTTAAAACTCATACAGAGCTTTAAACATTACTGCTACAAATATAACTTAATAAAGCTTTTTAATATTAGGTAATGCTTCTACCATGAAGGTATCACTTAAAGAATTTAAAGTGGCCCCGGCTACTGTGGCTCAGTGGATTGAACACCAGCCTGTGAACCAAAGAGTCTCCAGTTTGATTCCCAGTCAGGGCACATGCCTGGGTTGTGGGCCACGTCCCTGGTTGGGGGCATGTAGAGGCAACAGGTTAACGGATCTCTCACTCATCAATGTGTCTCCCCTTCTCTTTCTCCCTCCCTTACCATCTCTCTAAAAATAAATAAATAAAATATTTAAAAATATGTGTAAAATGGTACTGAATTTTATAGTCAGTATTACATTCAAGTGACATACAGCTCTAATAGCTTTTCCTAGTAGGGATTAAATAAAACTTTATCACCTTACTTCAAGTTTTTAGAATAACAAAGTGCTTTCTCTATTTTCATATTTCTGGTAAGTTCTCATCACCTTTATAGTAATCTTGAAAGATTAAAATCACTTTGTACGTAAGCAGTATTTAAATAAAAGATCAAGCAGCACAACTGAGTTAATGTACCAGTACAGTCGAAACTTGGCACTCCAACAAAAGTTCACTGCAGTTCCCCAAATGAGGTTTTTGTTTAAGTGTGCATGACATCTTAGCATTTCAGTGCAATTATCTTAAGCTGATTTAAGAGAATAAATTATTTTGTGTGTTAAACAGAACTATCAGGTGTAAATATTAATTATCTTCATACAAAGAACTAGTCTTAGAATCTACATTTTAACCCCCATCCAGTTACATCAAGTAAATCACAGAACCTGGTATGACCCAAGAAACAGAAAAATAAGAAAGTAAGCGGGGGTGGGGTGGTGTGTGTGGCAGGAACCGATACTAAAAGAGTTTAAGTGTCTGATCAGAAATCACAAGAGAGAGAGATGAACTAACTTTCAGGGCAAAAGTTTTAGAGCAGAGTAACAGACAAATATAGCTGCATCAAATCTTACATTCAACATTCATAGAATATAGGAGCCAGAAGGATTTTAGGCAATTTTTTATTTCTATCAGTTTTTTTAAATGTGGAAAATCAAGGCTCAAAAGGTTAAGGGTCAAGTCAGCTAGCATCCAGGTCCCTAACACCCAATGAGAAGTCTTCCCATTGTATCATTACAGAACTTTATCAGGCTGTATTATCTAGTTGGGACCCCACACTCAAGAAATAGGTGTTGATCCTGGACTTTTCAGAGGAAAACATTACTTAAAAGAATAGAACAGATGCCTTTATGAGGAAACCTGTAAAATTCTTTATCAGTTTGAAAAGAGACTGTTAAAGAAAGCAGTAACTGTCAAGTGCATAAAAACCTCAATGAACATTAAAATATTCCATAAACAAAAATAAGTTACTAATAAGACTATGGAAATTAATCATATTACTGAAAACAGGTAGTAGGTAGTATAGACATTTTAGATGACAACCTGTCATGGTCAATTAAACACAAAATGCACCTAGCTTAGACTGCACAAAATCAATTCAGGTATCTATGTTAGAGATAATACTGACAGAAAAGTGAGTGTTTGGGAATAAATGCCCTTCCAAACAAGGGAATGTGTAATAAAATACAGCATATTAACACGATGGAACACGACACAACCACTAACTTAAAAACTCTGTACGCCAACATAAGTAAGTCACAAAAACATACTATAGGAGTAAGAAAACGCAAGACACAGACAACTGATGCATTATAACTTTGGATATAACATTGGATATAAAACAAAACCCCACAACCATAATGTGATAATATATATTTTCTAGCTATTTGCATAAGCATTTTTTAAAAGATTTTATTTATTTATTTTTAGAGCAAGAGGGAGGAAGGGAGAAAGAGAGAGAAACATGGATGTGAGAGAGAAACATTGATCGGTTGCTTCTTGTACGTGCCCTGACCCAGGACTGCACCTGCAACCCAGGCACTAGACCTCAGCTGGGGATCGAACTGGTGGCCTTTCGTTTTGCAGGATGACACCCAACCAACTGAGCCACGCCAGCCAGGGCTGTATAAACATTTTTAAAGGACACACACACGTTATCAAACTCCTTTCCTCTGGAAGGAGATGGAAATACTACTATGATTCATAGTCAAATGGTACTGTAGCTTTTATTTGTAGTGTCCTAACACTTGTGAAACAAAAAATTGAAAAAAGCAATAATTCAGGCAGAAATGCAGTTTTAAAATTTAAATGCAAGAATATTGATAAAACAGTCAATACTCTACCTTTCTAACATTCTAATTTTTAAAAGGATGGCTTTCCATATTCATGCACTACTTTTTTGCATTACTTCTACAATTAAGATACAAACAAAACATGGAGGTGGCAGTAGGCAACAATTAATACCAGACTGTAATTTTTTCAGATTTTTGTTTGGTATAAGAATCATCTTAATAATAGAAGAATGGACTAATCTAGACTTCCCAAGATTCTTTCAAAGGTGGTTAGTTATTCTGAAATTAATTTCTAAACAGTAAATGATAAATCACGAAGGCTGATACATAATACCTGTTCCTAGGTTTACTGTGTCTCAGGTTCTCCACTATAAAATGTGAAAAGATTAATGGCTTAGGTCCATCTAGCTCTACACACCAGTATCTACTTCAACAGATTTAAGCAAGATAAAATTTGAGTTAATATATTTATATTTATTGATATATATTTTTGCATCAATAAGTATACATTATGTATTTACCTATATATTTATTACATTTATAACATTCATCAGCCTCCCAAAACAAATATATTTTTATTCTTACCTAAAAAGCATAAAAACTGTAGCAGGCATCAAGAGTATCTCATTACAAGCAATGAATTTCAGAATATTCTGTTGATTAGCACTTAATTTATCCAACATAGATCTCAGCAGAGGTAAGCTATTTGAGCCTTTTGCCTAAAACATCAGAAAACAAACGTTAGAAATAATAAAGCATTTCTGATCACTCAATTATTTTCTTTGTTTAGAACAGCATATTCAACAGGACATACAACCAAAAGACAATTATTTGGAAATGATGATATAAAGTACAGAATCTATTTAAGGACATAAGTTAGTGTAGTGTATTCTCCTACTTGATCATGTTTTTTGTATTTGAAGATTTAAAAAGAAAAATAAGTTTAATACAAGTCCTTTTCATTCTTAGGGGCTTCATTTTTCTTAAGATTAGATTATTTCACATAAATGGTGGTTATTCCTCTCCGACCATAATGAAATCTGACTACCTAGTAATACAGTTAAAGTATCTGTGACTCCTTAGCTAACTAGAGATAGAAATTCCCAAGTCTAATTACTCCTGTAAAAGAACTAGAGAGATTAAAAAAGAAGGCCAATACAATGCAAATTTGGATTTTTTTTAAAAGATTTGTTTTTAGAGAGAGGGGAAGGGAGAGAGAGAGAGGGAATGAACTATTAATGTGTGGTTGCCTCTGGCACACCCCACACTGGGGACCTGGCCCACAACCCAGGCATGTGCCCTGACTGGGAATTGAACCAGCAATGCTTTGGTTCACAGGCCTGCACTCAATCTACTGAGCTACACCAGCCAGGCCAAATTTGAATATTTTAATTCAAATTTCAGTGAATATGCAGTCGAGCTAACTGGCACACTTAAGTTAGGCTTAATAAGAAACCCAGGAATAAGAAATTTTAGGAAAGTACCAGTTCTGAGCAGTAGAGTAAAAGAAATTCAGTGCACTCTATCTTATATATTAGAATTAAATATTGAGAGCACAAAAGATCTCTTGCCAACTTGTCAAACCTAAAAGATTTGATTTCTTTAAATGATAAAGATATCTATTTCACACTTTACAAATTTCTGGAGCAAAAGGGGGTTAATTTTAAATACAACTTTTTATCAATGAAATATACTATTTTGTGAAATGCAAATAAAATATTCCAAAGTTTAAAGTGTCAAATCGCTAAATAATTTAGGGAAGTTTATAAGGATTAGAGGAACTTTCTGTGACAAAAGCCAAAATTTCTTAGAGCTCAAATTCAGCTGTAATTTGGGAATTTTAAAAAACGTCATAGTTTTACTTACGTCAAGGACCTTTTTTGTGTACGTAGCAGCATGAAGCAAAGAGAATAACAAGACTGGGAAAATACTCACTGAAAAAAACAATTAAGGAAAACATCCAAAATTCATCAACTACTTTGCAAACAGGCTATGTGTTATGTCCAGATATATATGTGTTCAGATATATATATATATATATATATATATATATCTGAAATGGCATCTGCTAAAATGAGTTGTGACGATTATTTTCAGTGTTGCAAGGATTGAAAGTCAAATCCGTATATAATGGCAAAACAGGTATTCAAAAAATGTTTCCTCCTATTCTGAGAATTATCTAAAAAGGTAGTCTCTAATCTCAAAGATATATTTTATTGTGCTTCCATTATATACAGTTGTAAAATATTCAAGAACTCTTAAGAGCAGCACTTCTCAAAGAATAAAACACTTTCTTTCCTGAGGGTGATCCGCAGAAGGAAAGTAACAATGAAGACACTTAAGTTTAGGAAACACTAGAAGTCTTCCAGTCTCCCGATGTACACCAGCATATCAAAGGTCCTATAGTCAAGAAACCTATTTACCAGTTCACCTAGTGTGCTTCCCTAAGGTATTAAACAGCCACCCACTTCTTCATCCCTTCCTTTTGAGTTTTTTTTCTTTTTAGAATACCTATTATCACCCCAGGACACTTTCGAAATATGTAAACACATAAATTCCAAATGGGTGATTTCATTCTCATTAGTTCCAGAGATCATCCGTGTGTCCCTATTTTCTACTCTACTCATAGTAATAGGCAATTTTATTGTTAACAAGGTACAAAAGGATACTTGTAACAGGGTAGGAATTGACAAAGATGAGTGAATACAGCAGGTAGTGGCAGCTGTCCTCCAACAAAGCTTGGGCCAGGAATGCTCTGCTCAACTGGAAGTGTGGTAATCTTTGATGCAGCCTCAGAGCACTTGTAAGAGCATTTGCCAGCAAAGCCCGCTGGTAAAAGCTTGCTGCTTCATGCAACCTGCAAATCACCAAAGGAGAGGTTATCACGAGACATAAACAACTACCATGCCTCTTCCTCCTTTGTGAATTGCATCATAATTGCACAACACCTAAATCGATTAATTATAAACAGAAAAAAATTACTAGAATCTATTGTATATTCTTACAAGCATCACTTCATATATATACCTAACTGAATTTTATAAAGCAGTCCTTCTTTCCATTATGTTCAAAAGTCCAAAATGCAAAAAATATGAACTCATTTCCACATATCCATTTTCTCTCAGATATTCAATGTGATGTTAGTTTTCACAAAGCATGTAATACAATATATCCCTCCAATGAGTGACATTAGGTTATTAGTGCCTTGAAGACAAGACTTGTGTTTAACCCCTTGCAGTTTAGTAAGTCTTGGACCTAAAAGATATTGCATAAAAACTGACTGGAGAATCACAGGCAGAAAAAGATATAATACATACCCAAGAAGAGGCAGAACAAACAAAGCAGAGCAGTAAACTGTGAACAAGCGAGAAAGCCACATCGCTGTGTCCAGTTTATTGGTCATCATGAATTGCTGAATTTAAAAAGAAAAATATTGTAGTAAACTAAGGCTGCAAATTATGTTTATAAGAATGAAGATTATGCAGTTTATTCCTATTCAAAAGGTATTTTTAATGATTGTGTAACAATACCATTGTTTTTTTAAGATCATTAAATGAAAACTCTTAGAGCAATTATTTTACCTAAGAAGTCCCAACACCTTAGAGCCTTACACTTTTGATATGAAAAGCACTAGAAGTACTTAAATAGAAAAGTACCAAAAGACTAATTAGGAAAAAAATTTTGAACAGAAACTTAACTACAGTTGTCTGTATTCATCCTGCACTTGTAATACTGACTTCATCTATTTTAAAAGAACATTATAAGAACTACTCATTAGAGAACTATAGCCTATTCTTAGAAAAATCTCAAATTCAAATGGGTGTGTCTCAGACTTGAATAAAAAGGTATCGTACAAAGCCACTTTGGATTAAATAAACTTTACAAAGGAGAAATGTAAAACTTTACAAAGGAAAATGCCAACAGCCACTCACTACTGAACCCAGCCTACGGATGATCTGCCTATGTACACAGAGGGGCCTGACAGGTGCTCAAAACACGGCTGGCAGGAGTTAAAGGGCATCTGCCTCCCTGACTTTATGACTTTCTCATCCCCTGGAAGCACCCCCAAAAGTCTCACCCTGGCCTCAGTGGCCCTGTATTGAACTTCCACACCACTTTCTTCTCCAGTTTTTCTCATTCTCTGTCCCTTTGCTTCTTTTTGCCAATAGATGTGTCCATCACCACTAATGCAGTAACTTAAAATCTGTTCCACATTCAAAATCACCTTATATCCAAATTCTAAAGTGGCTATTATATTTGCTGATAGGATCTACATAGATAATTTTTACATCAAAGTCTAATACTAACAGCCCTGGTTGGCGTGGCTCAGTGAATTGAGCGCTGGGCTGCACACAGAAAGGGTGCCAGTTTGATTCCGAGTCAGGGCACATGTCTGGACTGAGGGCCAGGTCCCCATTTGGGGGAGGCATCTGGTTAATGTTTCTCTCAAACATCACTGTTTCTCCCTCCCTTCCCCTCTCCCTAAAAATAAATTTAAAAAATATATTTTAAAAAATTTTACACAAACGTGTATGGATATATAAACAGAAGTTTCACAAAAAATACTTACCCATACTACATGTGATGGATTTTGGCATTCTGTATCCTAGTTAATGTTTTCCTTAAAGATTTTATTTATTTATTTTTAGGTAGGCGGGGAGGGGAGGGACAAAGGAGAGGTACATCGATGAGTGAGAGACAGACATCAATCCGCTGCCTCTAGCACCTGCCCCCAACCAGGGACCAAACCTGCAACCCAGGAATCAAGCAGGCGACCTTTGGCTTTGTGGAACAACACCCAACCAACTGAACCCACTAGTCAAGGGTTTACTTAGTGTTTTAAAAATACTTATGTGGTTCCACTAAACTGATTTAAAAACTCATTAATGGGTTTTACCCTAGAGTCTAAAACACTAGTTTAAGCAATCTAATACAATTATTTTTTGGAGGAAGATGCACAGGGTAGAGCAAAAGGAGGTTTACAGTTGTGAGTACGTGAAACATTTATTCTTGTGTTACTATTTATTAATTATTGTATCATTTTCCATACAAACTGTAAACCTATTTTTGACCCACCTTATAAAAAGATTTTGGAAAAAATGCAAGTAAATTTTAAAATTCCAAGATGTTTTATTGCATGTCTTTTTAACAGCATGCAAGTTACTTCAGAAATATGTCTCTAGTTCATCCCATCCAACCATATTGCTTACTCCTCTAAATTTAAATGATCACCAGCAGTCAAGAGGAAGGATGAATCTAGCTTACTAAGCTCAGTTTCTCTACAGATACTCAGATTCTACACCACAGTTAGAAATTTAATTGAGGAACATTTTCTTTATTACTTAATTTTTTTTCTTCTGACTCCAGAGGGGAAGGGAGGGAAAATGAGGAAGAGAAACACTGATGTGAGAAAGAAACACGGATTGGTTGCCTCCTGCATGCACCCCGCCTGGGGACAGAACCCATAACCCAGGCATGTGCCCTGACCAGGTATCGAACCCAAGACCTTTCAGTCTGCAGGACAAAGCCCAACAAACTGAGCCACACCAGTCAGGGCTAGAACATTTTCTTTAAAGCTTATTTGTTTAGGGTATTCACTTTGTGATAACTCATTGAGCTATGCATTCCATTTTGTACAGTTTTATGTATGTATATTTTATTACACAACCAAAAAGATTTAAAAAGATGCACTGTTTTAAATTTCAAGAGTGAACTACTCAATCATGTTATAAACAGTTCAAGTAAAAAAAACAGTAATGGATCTTTGGGTGAAAACCTATTCATGCAGTCTCAAAGTACCATGTCATAGATTACTTTTTAATAACAAAGGCAAAAAAGGTATCTTTACAATGGAGAATCTGGTGGATACCACCTTAACCATATAATCAAATTTAGTATCTCCAAAGATGGGATAAATGAACATAAAATGCTTCCTACTATATATAATACATTGAGAAGGGCAGAATATCACTTACATAATATTCCTGCAAAAATGTGTAACCTGAATCTAGTCATCAGGAAGGGAAAAATATGATCGGACTACTCCAATTTGAGGAGTGTTCTGCAAAACAACAGGTCTGGGCTCTGGAAAGACAAAAATGGGAAGAGGAGGGCAAGGGGCCTGTTCTGGGTTAACATGAAGGCTGAAGGCCAGTAAAGGCAATGCGTGCTTTTTGATTGAGTCCTGGGAGAGGAGAAAGCAGCTTTACAGGACAACTGAGGAAATCTGAATATGGACTGAATATGAGGTTTTAACGTGTATCAACGTTAAATCTCCCAAATTTAGCCGTAAAACTGCAGTGATGACTATATTGTAGTCATGTTGAATACTTAAGTAGTTAAGGATTAACTATCATTATGTAGGCAATTAACTCTCAAAAGGTTCTGCAAAATAAAGAAAATAGAAAGTGTACATATAAATAGAGATGCTGCAAAATGTTTAAAAAGAAAAGGTGACGCTCAATTCACATACTCATAGTGTTTAAAATTAGAGGGCAATAATGCTTCGGGTACAAGTAACTAGTAAGCAGTAAATCTAGATCTTAGGGATAAGAAATTCACATAACATAGAATTTTTCTTCGTAAAAAAATGACGAAAGGAAGACAACAAAAGGCCGCTCTCCTCCTTTGCCTAGTTTTCATATAATGGCATAAAATAGGCAGAAACCTTCTCTTGCCTACAGGCGTGTGCGGAATGAGGAGTGTCACGGCACACTCTCATGTGGCACCTTTAACCTTGGGACCGAAGGGTGGAAGAGGCAAGAAGGCCCGATTTCCACTGCACACAGGTGTGGGCCACCTGCTCCAGGCCGGCCCGCCCACCGGCTTGACTTCGCTTCCGAAAACGAAAAGTTGTAGCTGACTCTACTTCTCCGATCACGATCTCCCCTCTCCCCCGACGCCCAGCTACATCCCAATCACTACTTCCAGTGCTTAGGGCAATGGGCTTTTGGAGCGCCTCAGACCCCACTTGCAACACTTCCTGCACCTTCCAACCTCTTGCAGATCAAGCCAGACCACCCTGCCCTCTAACTCACCACTGCGCCCGCCCCTTGGGGGCCGTTCGAGGGGGTATCCGCCATAGGGGACACACACGTGTCTGGGACGCTGCAATTGGGAAAAGAAATAAAATGTCAGCCCAGGAGCCACGGGTCCGGTAACCGGCTTCCCAGCCCGGTGCCACACGGCCGGAGCGTCCTGCGGGAGCTCCACCCTCCAGAGGAAAGGTCTCCCCAGCACCAGTGCAGCAGACTCACCCGCGGACACCTGCAGTGGCTGGGCAGTACCAGTACGGTACCGCCAAGTACAAAGCTGGGTTTCTAGAAAGACCGGAGCGAAGGCGGAGCTTCGAAACCAGGACCAACAGGGCCGCTCTAAAGCCGGCGCCGGGTTACTGCCGGAACAGGAAGTGCTCCTTTCACTTCCGTGGGAAAGGGGCGGTGAAAGGGGCGGTGATGAAGAGGGGGGGAACCTGGAGCGGTGCCCCGGGGCACAACGGGAAATGTAGTTCTTGTGTCAGGTTCAAGCTGAACAGCGAGGCCGTTGAAGCCACTTTACTCTCACCTCCAACTTACAGACGGTCCCTCCTGCTACGTCCAAACCACGAGCTTTATTTGCTCCTTAACACAGAAGGCTCAGCAATGTCTTCTTTGCTGTTTTCCTCCAGGGGCTCATTAAGCCTTATGGTTCTACTTCTAAAATTAATTCTTCCATAAGGACTTAAGGAGGCCTGCTATGTGACAAAAGCCAGGCTTGGCACGGAGGATAAAAAGATGAATATGAGACAGACTGCAGGAGGAACAGACAAGTAAACCGAAATCATAGCACGGTGCTTATGTAACATCAGCAGAGGCCGAGCTAATTACAGGGAGCTCATAGTAGGGGAACTAAATCAGAAAGGGTCTGAGAAGTTTACTTGGAAAAGGTACGTCTGGCCCTAAGTTTTGAGGGGCAAGCAGAAGTTGGCCCAGTGGAGGAGGGGATTCCAGATAGCAACAGAAAGTGCGTGAAACAACAGGACAGAGTCAGGCTATTAGTTCAGTATGGCCAGAATGAAGGTGTCAATGAGGGAGACTGAAAAATGTGGACGAGAGAATCAGGCAGGTGTGCTAAAGAGACTATCTGAACTTAACCAGGCAATCCAGGTAACCAGAATACAATTTTAAATGGAAATGTGACATTGTGAGATTTAGATCATTCTAGTAACCGGCACATGCTTAAAAGGGCAAACTCAAAGCCAGGAGACAGACTAACTGGAAGGCATTGCGTATGTGTAGAAGTGATGAAATCCTAAACACAGGCAATGTTCTGGGGGAAGAGAAGAGGAAACAGGACTTGAGGCCATCCTAGACTTAGTGACTCACTAGGTGTGGGTGTGCCAGAGAGGGAAGGTTGTGGTCTGACACCTAGAGAGGAGCTATGGGGAGGGGTTAGAAGAACAGGATTGAGAAAAAAATCTGAGAGGGTGGGTGAGAGAAAGGTGACTAGAAATACACAGGAAAGTTGATACCCCACTTGAAAAACATGGACCTGTATAATATTCTGACTCTCCGAGATGTATAGTTTTCTGCCAGTATCCATGAACTCCCCAGCTGCCAGTCAGCTGTAGCTGACCAGTCATATGGTGCCCTCTTGAAGCCATGTAAACTACTGTTTGTAAGCCTACTGCCCAGTCTCTAGCCTGGATGACCTATCCGCCTAGCTGAGGTAAAATACTACCTCCTCTGCACTTCTCATGATTATTATTGCATATTTTTACAGCGCTTGTCACACTCTGACATTTCTTGTCATTATTTGTATTACCAGGAGTGTGTGTGTCTTTGTCTATGGTTGGCCGGCCATAACACAATACCACAGGCCAGGTGTCTTAAACATCAAAGATTTCTCACAGTTCTGGAGCCTGGGAAGTCCAAGACCAAAATGCAAGCAGGTAAGTCTCATTATGAAGCCTCTTTTCTTGACCTAGGTGGCTACTTTTTCACTGTATATATATGGCCTTTCCCAGGTGGGTGCATGTGTGAGGAAAGGGGTGGGGGTGGGAGGGAAGAGAAAGGGCTTTCTTCCTTTTATAATAAGGCCACTCAGTCTTATCAGACTAGGGCCCCGATGACCTCGTAGTCCCTTAATTACTACTGAAAGACTTTATCACCAAACATAGTCACATAATAGGATAGGGCTTCAACACACCACTTTTAGAGGGACACAATTCAAACCATACTGAAATATATATATATTATGATTTAAGGAACTTTTTTTTTAGATTTGATTTCTTTATTTTTAGGCAGAGGGGAAAGGAGAGAGATGCAGGGAGAGAAACATCAATGTTGGTTGCCTCTCATGTGTCCCCTACTGTGGACCTGGCCCCAGGCATGTGCCCTGACTGGGAATCAAACCAGCAACCTTTTGGTTTGCAGACCAGCACTCAATCCATTGAGCTACAGCAGCCAGGGCAGGAATATTCTTATTATAAAAATATTGCAATATAAAATATCCTTTACTGTAAATTACACACAGATAATTGATTCTCACACAATACTTTTGATTTTCGCTGAAATATTTTATCTGTAGCAACATGTGGTTGCCTTTGAGGAATCAGTGTAATTTCATGAATATTGCTTGCTATTTTCATCAAGGAATTAAATGAAAGTGAAACACTTAAGACGTATATTCAATGTTCAGCCCTGACCAGTGTGGCTCAGTTGGTTGGGCGTTGTCCTGCAAAGCAAAATGTCACCAGTTTGATTCTAGGTAAGGGCCTGGGTTGAGGGACCCCAGTCAGAGCCCACGTGAGAGAAAACAACTGATGTTTCTCTTTCACACCAATGTCTCTCCCTTTCTTTCTCCTTCTCTCCCCCCTCTAAAAATAAATAAAGAAAAGAAAAGAAAGAAAGTTCAGTCTTCCAACATTATGTGATCAACTTCTTTGTTGGACTGAATACTCATTCTTGAATACTGGATGAATATTTACTCAATTTTAAAATGCTACTCACAATTTAACAGCTACAAATATAATGCACTTTTAAGTTCAATCTGTACTATTAACACTGTCTCTATCACTTTTAAGCCTAACAATCAACAAAACAATAAATCAAGCTCTGGTTTGTTGTGTTTGCTGATATTTCCAGGCTGTAAATGCTCTTACCATAACTTATTTCAGTTTCTAGCACAATGTCACTAAACATGGCATTGGAAAGAGATGTGCATTGCATATCATTATATATATCCATTGTGCAGACACAATAGACATAAATAACATCAAGATATAAATAATGGCAAGATATAGTAAAAAATAATTAGGAAGTAATGAGTTTTTAATATAACATTGTAAATTTATACAAATTTTAATAATGGCTTCACATAACTAGCTCACAAAATTCTTTTTAAAAAATGTTTATTGATTTTAGAGACAGAGAGAGGGAGAGAAGAAGAGAGAGGGAGAGAAAGAGAGAAACATTGATTTGTTGCCTCTCATACATGCCCCAACTGGGGATAGAACCCACAAGCCAGGTAAATGCCCTGACTGGGAATTGAACCCCCAGCCTTTTGGTGTACAGGACCATGATCCAACCAAATGAGCAACATTGGCCAGGGCCCCACAGAATTCTTAAAAACTTAAGAATCAAACCAGTAGGAGTTGACTCCAGTGTATCACTATATGCCTTTGTGATATTCTCCAGCCCTACCCTTCTTTCACTATAGGTATTGGAATTGTTCTTAAGCTTAAATGCCCTCAATCCTACTGTCCAGTGACACTGTCGCCAGTGTCTTCTTTCCTCACCAAAAAACCTTCCTTATTATAAAGCCCTTGAATGTATTGCTATTCTAGGAAGGCACTTATTTAATCCTCTGTTGTATTATAATTTGTTTTATATTTTTATCAAACGTCTTAAGTTTCAAGGAGAAACTGTTTACAATGGGGAGTAAAAGAGGGTGAAGGACTTTTGGTTGACTTATAATTAAATTTTTAAGCTACTCAATTAAAAAGTGAATTTATTAAAAATGGTCAGAAAATAGTACTAACAATAGACTTTTCAGTGAATGCTAAAACCATTGGTTAAAATATTGACGGGGTACAATATTGACACAGTTCCAAGGTATCACTCTAAAGAGTTTTTTTAACTAATTACCCAGGAAAAACGAATCTTTTACAGGACTGACACGGAAGTTAAAACCTTAAGCAAGAGATCAAATTTAGCACCACAAACATAGTGGGTTATCCCGACACTGTCTCCTGAAGTGATGCAATACAATATTTACAACATCCCCTATAAAAATTCTTGGAAGAATATTTATTTCAAATCTAATCCAATGCTTCCAGACCTAACGTCCAGTTTACAGAAAATGTGAAGAGACAGAGTAATAAGTAAAACAATACCATGAGATAAAAATAAAAATGCAGGATCTTCCACAAAATAATTGGTCTGTAATCTTAAATTGTATCATTATAAAAGGTGGGAGAGCTATTTCAAAATACAAGAATGCACAAAGTCATAAAACCAAATGCATGATTTGATTGTGTAGATTCTAGATTGAGAAACAGCAATAAAAGAAATCCAGGGACAATTATAGACATTTGATTGTAGTATAGTTTTATATCCATTTACATTTCTCATAGATGGCACCATACTTCATGGATCCTCTTGCAACCTACTTTCCTCCAGTCAGCATTGGTGAGATGCAGCCACACTAATACACCTAGGTTTAGTTCATTTGTTCTAGCTCTTCTACAGTATTCTATTAATGAATTACCAAAATTAATGTCCTGTTAATGACCTTGAGTTTCTCACCTTTAAAATCAATTCTGCAATGAGCAGTTTTCATGAGAGCTCATCTAGAGTAAATATTTAGAAGTGAAATGGTCCATAGAGTATCTTCAGCTTTGCATGTTAAGATACTTGAACATCTTCTCCCCTAAGTGTTTCTTCTTGGAGTGTGAGAATATCCCTGCCCCATGCCAGCATGTGTTTTTTCTTAGTTCTCACCAATCTTATGTGCGCGACATGGTATATCATTACTGCTTTAACTTGCATTGCTCTGAGTTGCAGTGAAGTCGAGCATCTTCTCAGAATTTTATTGGCCATTCAGGTTTTTTCTTCTGTAGCCTCTTTTTCTGTTGTGTTCTTTGCCTTTTATTACTCCCCATTATTATTGGTTTGTTGGAGTTTTTTTTTTAAATTATGCTTAAATGTTGAAATTATGTTTTGATGCTAGTCTTTTGCTATGAGTTGAAAATTTTCCTTTCCTTTTTGAAGTTGTAAAAAAATACTCAGTGAGTCCAGGAGGGAAGGATGGAGGCAGAATCTGCTCCACAACCGTAGACCCCACACTGAGCTAGAAACTGCCAGGCTGCGGCTCTGGGAAGCTGCTCCGTGAAGAGAAATGAAAAGGGCACACCAACCAGCTTGCCTTCCAAACGGTCCACGGGTTGCTTTCCTGATTTATGAAAGATAATACTCCCCATTAAAACTCTTTTGAATAGTTTAATTTCATTTTGCTGACTGAATCGCCCTAAACATATTATTCTAATAACTGAGTTATTTTGATTTAATTCTCTCTGCTTTTCCTGTTTTCTCAGATGTGCTGAATATAGACCAGAAAGGACCGCAGATGCAGGCCTGCGGTGGAGGTTGTTGAAAGGCTTCAAAGAAAAAAAATCATTTGTTTTCAATGGATAAACATAAGAACTAACAAGTTGTCAGACTGTGCTATAGTTTTTCTCACAAATTGGGGTCCTTTTTAGTAATAGCTAGATTTTCTTCTTCTGCAGTGTCTCTCTGGAGCTTAAGTATCTCAAAGGCAGACTATCTTTTCTCCATTTCTGTATCATTGCCCTGGGCGTTAGATGCTGCTGGATTCCCAGACAGTGTTTCAGGCAACTTAAGGACAGTACAAAATATACTGTGATCATAAGGGAAGAAGGTGAAGCCACTTTGCCAAGATATTTATTTCTGTAGGAGCTTTTAGTGGTTAGTGTTAAATGCAGAGATTATCAAGAAACATTGCAAATAGTTTTTGTTTTATATTATATTTAGTATATAGGTGATATTTAATCCCCCTTTCTTTTTTAATTTCTGTTTAGCAATTGGAATCCCTGCCCCTCCCCCAGGTGTATTTCTTTACTCTCTTCCTTGATCAGTCTGTTTGGTAGTGTTAAATTCATTACACACAGAAGCCATTAGACCGAGGTGGTTCTAATACCTTAGCCTATGTAAGCCATCCAAAACCTAATTCTGTCCCTGCCTCAAGGTTAAGAAGGTAAAACCTAAGGACAACCAGTCACAAACGGCCAACTAGACTTTTCCAAATAAGGCAAATGTTTAAGGTACAGCTTATCAAATAATTTTGTTGCTGTGCTGCTTCTGCCTTTTCTCTCTCAAACTGTTTCCTCCAGCTCCTGTCATTGGAGCGCATCTGACCACTTCTGGCATGGTGCTGCCTCATTTGAATTGATTTTTGCTCAAATAAACTTAAAATATTTGATATGCCCTAAGTTATCTTTTAACAGTAGTGAGGTAACTTATCCAATACAGGTGGTTGTCTCAGTCAGGGCTTTCCTGATGGCACGTAACAGAAATTAAGTCCAAACAGACTTACGAGGGAAAGGGGGCAAAATAATTGACTACTTTGAAGAGACCAGAGGTAGATGATCTTGCAATAGACGTATCTAGACTTAAGGGTACAAATGACATCAAAGGAATCTGTGTTCTCAGTTCTGCTTGCCTGCGTTGACTTCATTGTCAAGCTCATTCTCTCTCAGTTCCAGTCCATATTCTACCATGTTAGCAACACTAGCCCATAGAAAATGCCTCTTGCCTGATATTTTCAAATAATGATCTGAGCCTGATTCTTAGTGGGTCGTTTGGTCCCATAAATTCTTAAACCTGTCATTGAGACAGAAGGGCCAGGCTTGAGTCATTCGCCCACTCTTCGAGTGGTGAGAGGGATATGTGTGAGGTCAGCTTGCTCTGAAACTCTACGTGTTGCCACGAAAAGAATGAGGTGTAGATTACAGGAAAGCAAACAACAATACAATTCCACTTTAATCTTCATTTTTTATCTGAGGCTTTTTATATTTTTTCTAGTGTCTGTCAATCAATTTCTACTTGAGAAGAGTTTCCATAGGATGAGAGTCAAGTTCTAAATGTTACCTGGCGTACTTTAATTGGAGGAAAGAAAATTCTGTTGTAACAGAAACCCTGAAGCTGAAGCAGTTGGATATCAGGCGGCTGTTACTCCTTTTGGCTAGAAATTGGCTGATGGAGCAAGAATTGACTCTGTAGTTATTGATGATTTGGCTCTCGCCAGTTTCCAAGGGAGATTCTACTGAAACATCAAGTCATCAATTTGCTCATTTCTGCTTCCATCAGTGATTAATGATCTTGTGGTTGGAGAGGGCATCTTTGTTATTGCTAAGTGCTGAGTCATTCATCTCATTAGGAGTACATTCCAACTTTTATTTGCTGCCTGAATAGTAAGCTCCATAAGCTCTGCTGATATAGCATGAATATGAGGTCTTAATTATGTGTGTGTGTGCGTGTGTGTGTGTGTGTGTGTGTGTGTACCCTTGTCTTTGACTAGGCTCTTTTGAAATTCTGTAAATTACAGATAACTGATAGCAATGCAACTAATTCTTGTCTATTAGGTTATTCTGCTACTGCTTTAAAAAATTACTGCAAGTTTGGTGTCTTAAAACAACACAAATTTGGTATCTTGTAGGTCTGGAGGCCAGAAGTCCCACTCAGGTCTCACTGGACTACCACCAAGGTATTGGCAAAGCTTCCCTTTTCTGTGGAGGGTGTAGGGGAAAATTCTTTTTCTTGCCTTTTTCAGCTGTTAGAAGCCACATTCCTGGGTTCTTGGACCCCTTTTTCTAACTTCAAAGCCAGCAGCCTTGCATCTTTCTGACCTTTCTTTCTTTAGTGGCCACAGCTCTCTTTGACTCTCTTCTGCTTGCCCTCTTCCACTTTCAAGTCCCCTTGAGATTGCACTGGGCCCATGAGGATAATCCAGGATAAGCTCTCTGTAATAAGGCCAGCTGGTTAGCAATCTTAATCCCATCAGCACCTCAGTTCCCCTTCACCTTGTAACCCAACCTATTTTCAGTTTCTGAGCTTTAAGATGTGGACCTCTTGGAGGTCCAGGAAGGGAGGCATCATTCTGCTTTCCATGTCTGTAGACACACAAGTAAATTCTACCTGGTGGAGGTTGAATTGACTTTTCCAGCAACCCATTTATTCCTGTGAAAAAATCCAGTTTTGCTTTTATTTCTAAAATTATTTCAACATTCCTTTACTTGAGGTGAATTTGTAGTTCTTCCATTTCTCCTTTGAATTGATTTTAACAAAAGTTCTGGTTGTCTCATTATTTAATGAGTTGCATAAAATATTTGACATGTTTTTATTTTATGTATACTAGAAAATAATCTTATTTTATAAATATGTAATATTCATAATACATATCGTAATTTTACCTTGTTTTAATATTTGTCAGAGACTTAGCTCTTCAAGATAGCAAGATACACAGATACACTAGAAATATATTCTAGGGCTTCAGAAAATGAGCATATTTTGAAATGCCTTAATATATTCTTATACTTCATACAAGAAAGAAACTTGGTTGAGGTTTTCTTAAACTTGCCAATAATTCTAAAAGTTTAATTACCAATAATGTTGTGTGAAGCTGAAAGGAAATGTTCTAGATTACTAGCATTAATTTTTTCAATCAATCATGCTAAAGGAAAGACTGAATGATCTTTCTGATCTTTCTATAGGAAATAAGTTTTCTTTTTTTTTCTATAAGTCTAAGGGCAGACATATTTCACATCTTCTTTTTTTTTTAAAGATTTTATTTATTTATTTTTAGAGAGGGAAGGGAGGGAGATAGAGAAAGAGAGAGAGAGACATCAATGTGCAGTTGCTGGGGGTCATGGCCTGCAACCCAGGCATGTACCCTGGCTGGGAATAGAACCTGGGACACTTTGGTTCCCAGCCCATGCTCAATCCACTGAGCTACACCAGCCAGGGCTAGGAAATAAGTTTTCAAAACGATCCTCTTCTGAAGAGGAGATCAAAGACTTTGCAGCCAAAACATGTACAGAAAAAATGTATTGTAGAGGTGAGTTGAGCAACTAATTAATAAACATACCATTTTATTTTCCTAGACTTTTATTATGTTTGTAGTATTTTAGGCCTCAGATCTTTTAATATTTTGATTTCTTTTCTTAGTCTAAATAAATTTTCAGTTTTGAGATTTTATTTATTTTTAGAGAGAGGGGAAGGGAGGGAGGGAGAAAGACACTGATTGGCTGCCTCTCACCCAAGCCCCTTCTGGGGACTGAACCCACAACCCAGGTTATGTGGCCCAACAGGGAACCAAACTGGTGACCTTTTGCTCTGCAGGACAACACCCAACCAACTGAGCCATACTGGTCAGGGCTAAATTTTCATTTTTGGAACATAACATTGTGTTAGTAATGTCGGAGTTTTTTTTCTTAAAAAGTGTTTTTTGCTAAATATGTATGAGCTTCAAGCCCCTTTAAACCTAGTCTTCATTCATTTATTTAATAAATATTTGTAGAACACCTGCTTCGTGTCAGCCATCAATTTCTGGCCCTTACCTGCCAAACTGGAAAAGCTTAAACTTGGTGTGGGTGCCAAAGAGACAGTAGGTGATTTCGGCCGTCTTCTGGGAGAAACTTTTCTTCTCACTCAGTCACATATTCCTCAAGGGTCAGCTGGGGCTCTGCTTGGTGCTATCTTCCTTCGAGTTGCAGGAGTTGTCCCTTGTGGCCCAGGAAAAAGAGAATCAGCGCATCCTGTGATGGTTCTTAAAGCATCTCCTCTGGTGAGATACGTCATTGCCACTCTCACGGCATTGGCGAAGGGAGTCACATGACCAAGCCTGAAGCCAGAACAGTAGTTCTATAGGAAGGACTCTAGATATGGCCACACAGTAATACACTGTACCTCTTAAGCCCTGTGGGGTTGATTAGAGGTAAAGATTAGAGATAAAGATAGTAGAAATGTTTGTAAGATGCATTCCAATATCCACTTGTAGGGTGTAATTAAGACTTACCTGTTACACACGTACGTGATAACACTGTGCTTACTGAAGTGCTTTAAAGTAGGTGATAGACCAGAGCTGTCAACAGAACAGTGATGTGAGCCACGTATGTAATTTAAAATATTCCATTAAAATAAAAAGTAACACATGAAATTAACTTTAATATTCTCATTTAACCAATATATCCAAACATTATGATTTTATGATGTAACCTATGTGACAAAAATTAATCAAATTTTTAAAATTATTTTTTTCATGTAAGTCTTCAAAATCCAGTGTGTGTTAGTGCACACTCAGCGCAACGCTTAGCTTGGACAGCTCACATTGTACATGCTCACTGCCCACATGTAGCGTGTGAGACTGCATGTCCAGGCAGTCCGACCTCTGAACATCCTCACAGAAGCAGACTGACTAGCTGCTAGATAGACCCTTAAAACTAGAGGCCAACATCCTTCTTCGTAAAATGCATGTTCAATACTTTTCAGGAGAACTGAGAAGATTTCAAGTTTAATTTTTTTATGGTTATCAATAAGGTGGAAAGACATGGAAAATTCCTCTCAAACTCCAAAACAGAGCTTGCACCTTTGCTAAATGTAAAATGAATTTTGAGATACTTGCTTTACATGACAATGAACTTGTCCAAAAAAATAACTGAATGCAACTTATCAAAATAGCGCTAATCTATTTACAAAAGTGATCTTACCTGCCATATCTGTTTAAGGAAAAAAAACTGTTTTACACTCAGTATACTAATGAAATACCTTGAAGGCTCAACCCAAGACATATTGCGTACTTAGCTATATCCTCTTTCACCTCATAAAGAAATACATCAAAGCAAATCAAAACTTTTTTCCAACTTTTATTCACCTTTCATCAGCCTTTGATTTGGTGAGCTGGAGCCAGCTGGACCAAGAGTGTGTACACTTTACTTGGATTTCTGCCAAATCTATCTTCTAATACCATCGAGTAGGTATTACCAGAGCTAGGGTGGGCAGGAATGGCCTCTTGATAGACCACATTATTTTAAGTGTGATTATAAACAGTGTGTCTCGAGTACTACTTCCTTTTAATGTATGTTAATGGTTTAGTGTTGCTTTTGGATGAAAGGATAGAAACACTTACCTTCTCTTCTGAAGTAATAAATGGGAGTGTCCTTGTAGACTCGGTGAAGTTCATCTATTGTCATGAATCAGCTGTAGCACTGCAAGACAGAGTAGGCAGTGTGCAGTCCATAAACTGAGCAGAAGTCAGGCCTCTGGAAGCCTGTGGTACATGTGTCAGAGGGACAGTATGTACTGGGGTAGGCAGGGGGGGTGAGACTGGGCAGAGAACTCCTAACAGAATGGCAAGAATCCTAGAAACATTCACACCAAATGCTGAGATGACTTTAAAATCTGTTGGAAATCCTAAACTTCCAGATAAATAACCAGCATTAATAACATACCCATATCCAAATAAATACTATATGACAATAAGAAAACCATTCATAGCTGATATAGTGAGTTTAAACATCTTAAATATTATAACACTGTGTGTTTTATTTTGCAGCCCAGCAGTGATTTTAGGTCTATCCCTTCAAGGGGCCTAATGTCTTCAGAAGCAGCCCAATGATGTGAAATAGTTTATTTAAGTCCCCAAAAGGGACACAAATTACTCTACCAGCTGCATTCCCGCATGTCAGGAAAAAGAGAGTCCAATATATTTCTTGTCTAATACAAAGTCTCAGAAGGTTGAAACACACTAACACAGAAGAGAAAATGCAGTTAGGATTCAATGAGTGGCTGTCATGAAAAGTATCGATAGTTAATAATGTTGAAAATTCATGGCACGTTAGAGACAAAGGAGTCCTCAAATATCACCAGGCACAATCCCTACCCTCTTACACAGTGGCACCTGCAGCCACGAGAAGTAAGGAGAGTCGAGGCTTCAGCCTCAGGACGTGACCTGACGGCCACCTTACAGCTCACTGTCAGGCAAATCCCTCCCATCCACAGAGCTCCCTGCCTCCGGGAGGGAGACACATTTTTTTTTAACTTCCAATTGACACTACTTTTTTACCAATTTAACTACCAATGTGTACTTCTCAACCCCTTCACCTTTTCTGCTCAGTTCCCCAAACCTCCTCCGGTCTGGCAACCATCAGTCTGTTCTGTGGGAGTCTGTGTCTGTGTTGTTTGTTCATTGATACTGCTCTTTAGGCTCCACGTGCCAGTGAGATCGTGTGGCACTTGTCTTTCTCTGGCTGGCTTATTGCACTCAGAACAATGTCCTCGAGGTCCATCCATGCTGCTGATGGGGACACATTCCGAAAACTGAACTGGAACATCAAGCTATTACCAAATGTCCTTTTTCTACTTGTATTCTTCACTCACCAGTTATTTAGCACTCTGTAAATTTTATCAGAGTCTAGAGAGTTCAGACACTTGTGCGGACAACTCAAGCTCTACCAAGAGGTACACAAATGGTCATAAATACGTGTGTATACAAATCTGTGCATAAACACATATATATGTGTGTGTACACATATATACACACGTGTGTGTGGTTATATACATCTTATACACACATGTATATATTAATATATTGGCTAATACATAAAGAAGCATCATCAGTAGTTAACCAGCATTAATAACATACCTATCTATGCACAATAACATAACCACTGTTAAATGTATTGGAAAAGAAAGAAGGGTGCATTTGCTACTTACCAATATTTCGAGGTGTCTGTAAAAAATGTAGCGCTCTGTGCTTCTGCTGGGGTCAGCTGTCAGTTCTTCGACTTTATACACCTAGTACCAAGCTTGAGAGCAATTATACTAAAGAAAAGTGGCCCAGCCTGAGAAGTGTGTTTGCTGAGAGTAACCCAAGACTGTGTGTGAAGGAGCACCGACTGTTGCAGCGGCCCTCTCCCGTCCAGTGTCACTGACATGAGTCTGGCTTACCTGGGCTTCTAACCCTAGCCCCCCGCCTTTTTCCCTAAGGAAAGTGAGTGTAGTCATTACCCTATGCAGCATATCAAATCCAGACAATAATGTGAGGAAACTCTCAGGAAATTAATGCAAAAGGAATTGGATTGGCTTCAAAGTATTTGTTTGAATTATGATGATTTTTGGTGATGTGTGTGTGTGGTTCTTTTTCTTTTTTTGGTCTTTTGGAGGCAATAATGCATTTTTTTTCACTAATACAATTCTTTTCAGTAACAATTCAAATATTATGGTATATGTTAGCTAAAAGACTGTGTGTATTTGCATTATTACCCAAAAGAAACATGCTACTGAGGGAAAGCATTCTTCTCCTCGCTTAGAGATTAGTGGTGTGATTCTCAGATGTGGAGCTTTCCCACGTGGCAGCACAGCGGGGTGGCGAAGAGGCCCCAGGACCTCCCCGGAGCCCAGTCACCTCCCAGTTCCCATCCCCAAACACTACCACACCGACAGTCACGACTTCAACATGAAATTTGGGGGGGACAAAATCCAGTCCACAGCGACCAAGAAACCCACATGTCCCAGCTTTTACTTCCTTCTGAAAGTTCGTCGATGATCATGTGGTCATGACCGGGAGGAGAGAGATCTCTTCACCTGCTCCCCACCCCTCAGCTCTCCCTGACCTGTCTCCACTAACCCGATACTGCCTCTTCTCAGGGCTTTGCTGAACCCCATTCAGGCTGTCCTCTCAAATTGCCCAACCAACATTTTCTTCTGACTCAGAAGCACTTTTAACCATATAATTGGTGTTAATGGAACCATACAAATAATTGCTAATTTATAATAGCAAAGTAGTTGTCATTACAGGTTGAATTATGTCCTTCCGTACCCGCCCCCCCCCCCCAGAAGATATGTTGAGTTCCTAACCCCAGTACTTCCGACTGTGACTTATTTGGAAGTAGGGTTTGTGCAGACATAATTAAGTAAGGTCAGCCTGTGTGGGCGGACTGATCCAAGATGACCGGTGTCCCTATAAGAAGATGACGGCCTGAAGACAGAAATCCGGGGAGGCTGCCCAGAAGAGAGTGTGAACACAGAAATGGGAGTGATCAAGACAAGGAGTGCCAGAGCTTCTGACAAGCCACCAGAAGCTGGGCAGAGGCAAAGGAGGATTGTACTACAGGTTTCCGCGGGAGCGCGGCCCTCTGGAACTAGCCTCCAGACTACCGGCGTCCGGAACCACGAGCCGAGAGGTTTCTGCTGCTTGCAGCCCCTCCGTTGGCAGTGCCGTGACGGAAGCAAGCCCTACAAAGTGGGTGTGTCTGCCTGTCTCCTGGAATCGCGTTGCAATTGCATGTAGTTAGAGGCATTTTATATTCTTTTTTTTTAAAGATTTTATTTATTTATTTTTAGAGAGGGAAGGGAGAGAGGAGAGAGAGAGAGAGAGAGAGAGAGAGAGAGAGAGAGAGAGAGAGAGAGAGAGAGAAACATCAATGTGTGAATGTGCGGTTGCTGGGGGGTATGGCCTGCAACCTAGGCATGTGCCCTGACTGGGAATTGAACCTGCAATGCCTGGTACGCAGCCCAAGCTCAATCCACTGAGCTACGCTAGCCAGGGCGCACTTTATATTCTTATTTTGAATTTGTCCATCATTTTTTCTTCTTCAAATATGGTGAGAAAACAAAAGATGATGGGAATTTACTTTTTATTTTTAATGTTCAGAGCTGGCAAAAGGAGTCACAGCAAGTAGAATCCACGTGAAGATGAAGGCAACCGTGTGTGGTTGAATCCGAGAAAACGAGAGCTCCCACTGCAGAGCGTGGCTTCCTGCCAGAGCAGTGGTTGGGAACACAGTTGAAAGTACATTAAAAATGACATTTACAGAATCAACCAGCAAATTATTTGTGGAATCCATTTAAAATGAAATTTTCATTCCCAACTGCAATATCAAAGAACATTCTTAATATTATTTACAATGTTTATTATGCAAAGTAGATGGAGGATATGAGATGTGCAAATAAATTGCCAATTTAGATAGGAACCGCTGCACTCACTCTGAGGAGGCGAAGGGGTGTCTTTGAAGTGCGTGCTGCTTCAAATACAGGCAGGGTCCTGGAGAGTCGCAGGGGTTTCGAAAGCCTTACAGTTTACCAGAATCATTTTTGAAGCTAAAACAATTCTTTACATCTTGTCACATCATGAAAGAGAACATACTGATGTATATAGAAAAATCCAAAAATGCGCAAGTCAAGTTCCTTTGTGTATACTTACCCTCTGGGCGGAGTACAGAGAGCAGAAAACCGAAAGGGAGAGGTGACGTGCGGAATAAGCAAGACTGAACCGAAGCACGACCTGGTGGGCAGCACTCTTTCACCTGGAAATGGAGGGGAATGGAGACTACACGTCTTAGGGACATGTTTCATCCCTAAAACTACTCCTGGATAAGGGTTTGCTGCAAAGACGTGGTCAGGATAATAAGGGATGTGTGGTACACACACACACTCTCTTCTTCACAGATCCTAAGGGATATGTATGATGTCTTCTTGCTAAACAAGTTTGATCTAGCACCTACTATGTGCTGGAGACGCTTGTGCCTTGAAACAGACAACCTATTTTCAATGGGATTAGGTTGTTAGGTTCCAGACAACCTAAAGGCCCTATTTTCATGGAGCTTGCTTTGTACTAGAGGGATTTAAAAATGTATGTTGTTCTATTTTGTTCAATTAAGTTGCCTAAGGACTTAGCCTTTGCAACTAAAATCATGAATCGCATTGTATGAGAAAGTGAATTTGATGGCTTCATCCAGTGTGTAGATCGAAAGCCATATTTAAAAGTCTATCTTCCATGACGATTATGGCAGCAGATGGGTGGCCTTTACTGCTAGTGCAGCTCAGTTGGCAACGGAACTGGAAAGGACCCACCGTGGATGGGCTGGAGAGTTCTTCTTGCCACCCTGAAACGCTCACCACCGGCAGCACATGTCAACACCTGTGCTTTGTTTGGGGGCTCTCTTGTGTACACCGCTCCACTCCCTTCTGCTGGTGTAGAGTGGATACATTTTTGAGTCCAGAAAAGTACTAAATAAATACGAGTTGGACAATCCATTTTCCTATCACAAATAGACGAGTCTGAGCCATCGGTCTACCTTTTACAGTTCTGTGAAAGGCCCGCAGGAGAAAACACCTGGACTGGAGTCATTTCATACAAGGGCCTCCTCATTTTCTTCATGTTTCTTCTGAGGCCATCTCACAGGCTCCCAAGCTTCAGGCCCAGCTCTCCACAAACACTCATCCAGTGATTTGGGAAGTCGAGACAATAACTGCATTTTCAGTAACCTGTGCCGGACCACTTGGTCTTCCTATAAAGAAAAGGGCTTGCCTTGGCTGGTGTAGCTCAGTGGATTGAGCATGGGCCTGTGAACCAAAGTGTCACCGGTTCAATTCCCGGTCAGAGCATATGCCTGGGTTGCGGGTCAAGTCCCCAGTAGCGGGGTGTGAGAGGCAACCACACATTGATGTTTCATTCCCTCTCTTTCTCCTTCCCTACCCATCTTTCTAAAAATAAATAAATAAATACATAAATAAACAAAGTCTTAAAAAAAGAAAGAAAAAAAGAGAAAAGGGCTCAATTCTGAAATTCTTGCAGGCATGCCCTCCATCCTCCAAGATCCTAAAAGTGTCGGGATTATTCATTGCAATCAAGAGAAATCAAATCTGGCTGTTTGGAGGAGAAGATACATGCACCAAAGGACACTGAACAGTTGTCCTGGAGAGCACAGCTAGAGCAAGGCCCAGATCATGCTCTGGAATCGGGTCCGTGAAGCCACCAATGCAGCCGTCCCGGGCGCAGGCTCCACCCCTTGAACCACCTCCATCACCCGCACAGAACAGGGCACACTGGTGCGGAAACTACAGATGCTGACAGCTCTTCGCATAGCGTGTTTCTGCCATCTCGGCTGCAGCTCTCTGCAGCAGGTTCTCCTGGGATCCTACTCCTTTCAGCGTTTTCTGCTGACAGTGACGTCATCCCATGGCTGCGCCGGAGGCTGGGAACCTGCGTAACTGACATCTTCAGATTCTAAAGGGAACTTCCTCCGATTAGGTAGAAAATGCTTCCGACCGAGGAAGGGGGTTCCCATACAATGGCGAATATCTCCCTCACTGGCTAATCTGAAAACTGAGTCACCAGACTTTGATGAACCAGCACGTGGACTTGAGACTTTTGCTCTCTTACTAGGTAACATGACAAAACGATCTGGCTCTTCCCAGAGGACAGCTGCGCTTCCTGCTGCTCCCTCACTGGCCCCTCTAAACACAACTCCTTACGTCACATGGAACTGAAATGTCCAGTCCCGGTCCTGACCCATGCTGTGCCCACTGCCTAGAAGGCCTCTGCCCTTAGCCACCTGCATGACCCACATGGTCTGACTCAAATGCCACTTCTTCCAGGAAGCCTGGAAATTAATTTGCAAAGGAGATTCCTTACAGCCTCACGGGGATTGCTACTCTCTTGGCTCTCAGGTGTTGCACAGTGCTCTGCTCTTACCTTCCAGGGTGCTTACCCCCTTGCAGGGCTGTGGTTTGCAAAGTCATCCAATGTTCAAGGCAAATTCCAGGAACTTCTCCAGGAGCACTTGGTGCAGCAGTCAAGGTAGCGGTGGGACCCTGGAGGCTGGAGCTGTGCGTCTGCTTCATGTGAGACTGGACATAACGACTCTCATCACGAAGGAGGTTCCGCAGTTGTGCACTGTGGCCCCCTTCCCCAGCCATCACCTTTAGCTCTGCTGCCTTCTCGCGTGGACACTGAGAGCCCGTGCTGTGCAGCCAGCCCTCTGTCCCTGCCCAGTTGTGTGGCCTTCCTGGTTGTCGGGTGTTTGGACAGTGACTTCTCATGTGCTCCACAGGTTATTGTGGAGACCGACTGTGTTAATACTTCTAAGCAGCCAGCAACGGATCCTGACACCCCTGAGCCCCAAGTCAGTTAGTAGTATCACAGTCTGCTAGGGGGCAGAGACTACTCGGTTCTCTTTCCCACTCACCTCTGCCCAGCCCCTCCCCCAGGGCCTTGCGAATGGGAGAGGCTGGTCACATCTGCTGAGGTGAGACCTGGCATCTGGAGGGATCTGGGCTGAGGCGGGGGTGGCAGGTTAGCACAGGGTAGGGGGGCAGGGGGGTGGGGGGGGGGGAGAATCCAGCCACAGCAGCAAGAAACCAGAGGTAATCCGGTATCACAGCTTCTTCAGGCTTCAGGGGCAAAATAAAGGGGGAAGGGCTCAGACTCACCATTTGCAATATGTCCATCCAATAAGTGACCCTGGAAGGGAAAAAAAAGTGTCCACCTCAGTCCATACAACTTCTGTGGTCAATCTGATGAGCTATTACATGGGGCCTGCTTGGTTTCGCTGCCAAGAAATCCATCCTCACCCATTCACTCCTTTCGGAAAATGGCTGTTGTTGATCATCTGCGTCTTTCGTGAGCTCAGGCATCACCTGAGATCTCGGTCAAGTGCAGATTCTGGGTCAGTAGGTCTGGATGGGGCACGAGATTCCATATTTCTAATAAACTTCCAGCTGCTGCTGATGGCCCACCGGCCACAGTTTGAGTAGCAAGGTTATACTGCATGGGGGTGGGGGTGGAATGCATACAACTTCTTAGATCATTGCAAAACAGCACAAGTCCAGGCCCAGGACAGCCCACTCTAACTGAATTGTTTCAAGACAAGTGTGGCTGCAGTAGGATTTCTCCACAAAGTATCCCCTTAGCCTCCCCTTCCAGGTGACAGTGCAGAGGCCATTTCTGACTACATGAAACAAAGGAAATAAAAATTACTTAACCAAACCCTGAGACAAATTTATCTCCACAAGGTGAGTAAAAGCACTTCGACAGGTGGGGAGAAAATGAAGGCTCAGATTAGGTGAGTATGAAAGGTGGATTAAAAGGGTTAAGGCTAATTCTCTCTTCCTTTAAGAGTCTACCATCGGCCACTGCGCAGAATCATCTATATGTTTGTTCACATCTGGCTTCTGGGTTCTACCTAGATGTAGGGAATGGAAAACTTTGTGGGGGTAACAGGTAGTGCTGAGAATCTGCATCTTTAATAAGGCTACGTCTACCCAAGCAATCATTATGTGCATTAAAATTTAAGAGCCTTTGCGCTCTCTGGTAAGACTTTTATCATTTGATGATCACAGTACATTGAATTGATAACAGTGTGAGTGGTGGTAGCCCCAACCCTTATCTTGCTCCCAAATATTCTGTGATTTAGATCTTGGTTTCTTCCCTAAATCTTGAAGGAATCTTTGGGTTCACACAAACATCCTTCAAAGCCACCGAAATCTGGTCCTAGGCTGGGTGCTTTTTGCCGATATGTGGCACATACATAATACAGCCCGACCCATGTTGTTTTCACAACCTGTGCACACAATGGAGTAATGGGTACCCTTGTCCTCTATACAGGAAGTGGAGAGTCCTCTAGATGAAGTAAATTTCCACCAAACCCTGCAGTGGTTCACTTGGGAATATTTCCTCCCCCAAACCCGTGGAAAAATAAGTGCATCAAACAGAGAGAGGGAAGTTACATTCATGCTATCACGAGGATGAATACAGTCC
Source organism: Phyllostomus hastatus (assembly GCF_019186645.2). Taxonomy (NCBI): domain Eukaryota; kingdom Metazoa; phylum Chordata; class Mammalia; order Chiroptera; family Phyllostomidae; genus Phyllostomus; species Phyllostomus hastatus. Next base: position 25,685,230 of record NW_025333709.1, on the reverse strand, counting down.
TTGACTGCTCAGGGAGCACAATAGCACGTGGGGGTCTTTTTCAGGCTGGATGAGCTTGTGGTCCCTGCAGGACCCGCGCTGCTGAGCGACGGTTGTATGTACAATTGTGTCATATCTTAAAGGCAGTTTCTGTGTAGTTTTATCAGAGAACAGCAGAAGTTTACCAGAACCAAAAGTACTTTTCTTCACATTGTTAAGGGGACTTTCATGCTTTTCATCCATTCTTTCAAAAATGAAAAGCTAATGCCATGTAATCACGATTTCCTGGGATCCTGAAAAACCAGTAAAGAGGCACATTGATGCTCTCTGAATGGAGACACTGCAGCGCGTTTGGGACCGGCTCTGTCGTGGGGGTTCTTGACACCCATATGCTCAGATCAGAGTTTTCAAAGGTTTCTTTTGTGTCCAAAACACCCAGGCCGTCTGATTTCAACCATGAACGTGCTTCTGGGTGAATGCAGATGGTAAGTATGTTTTTTCTTTAAAGGAAAAAAAAGGACAGTTCAAGCCTGTAATAATTATATGAATACTTCAGACTTGAAAAGTGTCAGAATTTCATTTTGGTATATGTGAAAATGTAATGTTTTAAAGTTGTGTTGTCAACTGAAGTGTTTTTCTCTGTCTAGATTTACTGAAGACCAACAAAACACAATAAAAAAGTAAGCTTTTGTAGAAGCAGGGATAAGTAGGAGGATTTCTGGGCCCCTTAGCATGTAATTTAAAGACAAGGTGACATGCCCGTGTTACTAGAACTATTAGATCGTATTCTGAACCATGTCCTTCTTGTTAGGCCCCTGAGAGAGCGCCCTCTGCTTAGTGTCTTCAGAAACATCTCTGAAGCATGTGATTGTCTACGTCCTGAAGCGGTTTCCAAGGGCCTCACTGATGCCCGGGAAAATGGGTGCATCGAAGCAAAATTGGTTTGTGGAGTGTTCCCAGGCACTCACGACAGCCAGCACCATTTACGAATGCTGATTGCACACCGAGTGGGCGCAGCGATGCCCGCGTGGTGTTAGACACAGAGTGATGAAACAGCGTGGCTTGGGAAATGCCAGGAGTCCATATTTCTGTGTAATGGGAGATGTCTTTGGTTCTCTGAACAGGATGTGGCTCTTGCTACCAAAAGGGAGGTCAAAGCCCTTTGAAGATTGAGGCCAGGAGGCAGCCAGGAGGGAAAGACAGAGAACTGTGGTCCCGGCCGGCCAGCCATGCTCTGGTTGAGTAAGCAAGTCCACGAAAGCCTGAATCCAGAAGCAAATATTCCAACAAAAGTTACATGGATCACTCAGAAAAGTTCATCCAGAGTAGCATTCAGGACTGGGCACGTTCCCCAGCCACACTTGTGGGAGTGAACCACAGGATATGAGAGTTTGTTGTACATGTCTCATCCTGGAGGTCAGTGGTTTTCGATACCGCACTGGTGTCAAACAGCCCCTTTAAGGGGCCTGTGTAGAAATGCAGACCTGATTTATCTGACCTGAACAAGAAAAATTGCCTGGAAAGGATGAAGCCTCCCTTACCCAATTGCGCGAGGCCTGTTTTGATCTGGATGTGCTACACGGGATTCCAGCCTGTGTGAAGACCTAATCTGTTATCTTGAATTAAACAGTCCAACTGCCAGATTTGGGTTCTACAGGACCCACCATGGTTTTGTGAAATAGAAATGAATGACAAATGGAGAGCTGAGAGTTTCAAAAGGAGAATTTGAATAATCCAAGCTTGTTAATAAGAGAGATTAAGTGCATCTCTAATATGTCCCTCCAGTAGGTGGCCCAGTGGTGAGGGTGGTGGAAGGCGCTGGAAGGGAAAGGGGACGCATCTGCCACAGGTTCATTCTAACCTCCCACAGGGTCTGCGCGGAGAGCACAGCGTGACAGAGGCCTGTGGTGTCAGGGGTGCGCAGCGCGGCTATGGCTACTACGAGGCTTAGGAAGATGTTAAGAAGATGTTCTCAGGAGCCCGATTACCAGGGTTTTCAATTCCAGTGCTGTCACCTCCTGCCGGTTCGCAAGGTCTCCGTGTCCTCACCTGCATAAGGACAGAGGCCACATCTATCTCAATGGGAAGGGGAAACTAAAGGAATTAAAATACCTCAGACGGTGGAAGTTCTATAAGTATCAGCTACTGAGTGCTACTAAAATCGACATTTAGCAGTCCATGTATTCCATCGCACACTCTGTGCTCATTTTTTTTTTGCCAATGATTATTTTATGGTATCAGTGACCGTGAGATAACCCACTGGTTGGAACTCACAACACCCCAACCACTCCAGAAAACTGGAAATTCACTTACAAAGATTAAGAAAGACCCTGGCCTTGTGCTTAAAGATGTTACAAGACTATTTGAAAGAACTTTAGAGTTCTGTATTTTGTTGAAGTTGAGATATTTGGACTCAATTCTTATTGTTTGGGTGAATTTAATCTATATTAACTGAAGGAAAATAACCTAGACTATTACCTGAAGTAGCAGAAGCACTAGTTTTCATGTGAGCTGACAGTTCTTGTCCACCAGGGGGCAGTCCACTCATTAAAACCAAAGGCATAAATGACAACGAATAAAATTCATCTTTTTTAAAAATACATTTTAAATTAGTTTATATTTCCTTTTTATTTATTTATTAGAGAGAGAGAGAGAGGGAGGGAGGGAGAAACAGATACAGAGAAAGAGAGAGAAAAAGAGAGAGAGGAAACATCCTTTCGTTTTTGCACTTAGTGGGATGATGCTCTACCCAACTGAGCTACCAAGCCACCACTGCCAATTTCTACTTCGACAAACCTTTTACTAGAGCTACAACACATAGCAGAACTGGTCTCCTCTGTTAGATAGAAGATCAAGAGTCAGGAGAAAGCAAGAGGTAGTAGTGATCTACAACCCAGACTCAAAGCCAGGCAGACAAGTGAGGGGCCACGATGTACTCTAGGAAGTGAAGTAGACCAAGGCTAAGTTCGTTGTATGGAACAGGATTTAAAGGTAAGAGAACTAGTGACAATTAGTGGGATAATCGGTGCTTCAAGTACACAGTGCATACCTACTCGTCAAGTGCTGTTTTATGTCTCCTACCTCCTCCGAAGTGTGGTAAGAGAAACAGTGTCTGCAAAAGCAGGACAACAATGAGTGTCCCAGTAAAGAAATCCATCCTTAAGTTCAGGATGACTGGTACACATTTCGGCAAGTCTGAAGGACTTCACATTCAAAGAAATGACCAGAAATGAGATTTAGGCCTAGAATAGACATGCCCCACCAGCAGATCATGGAAGCCATACTTACAGCCATTTTAACTTCTGGAGCTTCTCTGGATTTGGTGAAGCCAATGCTACAACTCCCAGGGTCACACTTTGCATAGCAAGGAACTAAGAGACAGTGGGACCAAAGATGCTACCATTTGCAATTATCCATGAGCCAGTCAAGTATAGTAAAATATCAATTATCTCACTGTTAGAAGAGCCCAATATAAATCCTAGTGTCTTTATTTCTGAGCTATGTAGACTTGAGCAGAGATATGTAAGAGAATTTGGAAAACTATGAAGGACTAATAATTGAAGGCATAAAATAGAAATAAAGTCAAGTCAGATCCGTATGTTTTTCCACCATGTGGGGCAAAGTTACCTACATCGTATGCTCAGAAAACCTTCCCAGTGACAAAGCACTTTTCAATGCACTGTCTCCCCAGAAGGCTTTTCTCAGGTGGGATTTTGCAAGAGCCAAGTGAGATCGTTCACACAAAGCCCTTGGAGGGCGCCTGGGTGTCAGAGCAAGCACACAGTGAGCAGCAGCTGCTATAATTTGAGCCTCTAACAATCATGTGCATGAGAGATTGCCTTCTCCACGTTGCCAGATTTTGAAAAACTGGGTTCCAAGAGAAGTGAGGGACTTGTCCAAGGTCACAGAGCCTGAGCCTGAGCTCATGCATGTTTTCTCCTTTCAGTGCACATTCCCAGACATAGTGCACAATAAATATGAACAGTATTGTAAAGAACAGGGTTTTTTTCCCCATTATATAACAAAGTGAGATTCCGAGTCAGATGCCCCACTGTGGGCTTTCACACTCTTCTGGCCTTGTAATTCACGGACCCCAAGTGCTATGTCAGTGCATTTGAGCTAAGGGGATATCCATGAACTTGACTAGAAAAATGTTTTGGTTAATGGATTCTACTAGACATTCTAATTTAGTTTTATTCTCTGTTCCATATTACGCTCTTATTAAGTACAAAAAAATTTACCAAACCATTCTCAGCCTAGAGGCACACATCTCTACCTAATAGTATAGAGGTTCTTTTTTTAAAATTCTGCTTTTTTGAGATATCATTAACATATAATGTGTAATTTTAGGTGTGAGCAGAGGTTCTAAATCTTCACTTTATATAAGAATGCCCTGGTGAGTTCTAAAAAATACTGAGGCTCAGATTCTAAATGAGTCAAATTATATCAGAATGTTGTGTAAAAGATTTATTCCTTTTCTTTTCACACAGTGAGAATGTGTGAAGCTGGAACTCAAAGCCAGTTGCTCCAACTCCAAAGGTGGTGGCCCTTCTGCTGCCACGTGTAAATCCTAGCAGTTTACAGAAGTGAGGCCACAGTTACACCTGGGCACATTAAAAAAAAAAGACAAAAGATGGAAGATGGTCAAAGAAGTGGATTGACAAGAAAATGTAAAGTGTAGGAGGTCCCTGTTCATTATCTTCCAGTGAAACTCACCAAGCCCTCTCCTTATTGCTCCTGCCTGAATACAACAGGCCCCGTGGCTCAGGGGCAGTGGGATCAGAAAAACTGCCCAGAAGTTACCCCTGGAAGCCCAGGTCAGCTGCCAAGGCAATTGTGGATATTTAGAGGCAAATCCTCCAGCTATCCTGGCCACCCATGTTGGCACGATTATTGCCTCCTTTCAGGGTAGAATCTCCCTCCCTAGTGTAATTCCTCCAGATTTGGTAGCGAGTTCTCAGAATTTGTCTCAAGTGGGTAAAGTAAAAGTTCCTGTTTAAACACATTTCTTTCCTCTCTTTGCAAAACCCCACTCTGTCAACTCGTGGATGTGTTTCATGACCCTTGTCAGACTTCCCATGAGTGGGCTCTGGGATCTGTAAGTTTCTCTGTCCCAAGGTAACCATCGCCTTTTATGTGGAATGCTGCCCTGATGGAATCGACCCAGAAATCTTAAAAATATATATATATGGGCAAGGCATTCCCACTTTGGAGGGCTAAAGAGAAGAAGCACAAAAGTTTTAGGCAGACC